>NC_082650.1:78039389-88039389 GCF_028023285.1 Balaenoptera ricei | reverse complement strand
CAGTGTCTGAAACACAATTACATGTTCTTAATAGTTCATCACTGTCATAATTAACATTATTATTATCAACTAAAGTAACGAGAGTTGGATGGATCAAAAGTCGTTCTAGGTCATAGGTACTTTTGGTCTCAGTCTTAAAAATTGCAGATACCACCAAAACTCTCCTGAAATTTTTAAGAACAATGAAAAAAGACATTTAGAATGTTTCTCATTATACTAGTACACGTGAAAAATAATAACTACGTTTTGTTCTTCAAAAGTAACTACTTTGTAATGATACTTTCCCTAATGGAAACCATTAAATTACCGAGATAGTCTACTGAAGAGACCAAGGTCTTCTTGCTAGAAGTTCCTTTGTCACCACATATTAAAATAAATGCATCAAATGATTAAGACACCAAAATGCAAGACACATCTTTTCTCACAGAGCTATAAATTCTAAGATGGGTGATAAAAGCTACTTTACCTTCAGGGGCATCTGCATCACATCTCTTTGGCACAGAAAGGGTTGAATTGCCTTTATGGGCATCATAAGTTATATTGCTCTGAAAGATGAAAATATAGTTAAAATATAAATAGTATATTAATAAATATATTTTGATTAAAAAGTAATCACTTTATGAACTTTATACTGTTTTCTATTAAACTACATCTAGCTAATATTCTAAAAGGTAAATTACATAAAATTGCAAGTAGAAGAAAAAGATTTAGGGTAAATTTAACATTAGGGCTTTCCTACAACAATCTTTAGGCCCTGTGTTGAACAACAGAGCTTCTGCCCAGAGAAACAGCCTACTTATTTTTCCACTGTGGAACAAGAAGAGAATATCATTCATCCATGCAAAAGCATGACGTTATTTCATTCATTCATAGAAGAATGTTTTATAAGCATGACCTAGTGAACCAGGTGCAGGATAAGGCAAGAAGAGAATAAAAGGTAGTATAAGAAATGAAAAAAATGACTAAGGTGACCTTCTAGCATTGTTTCCCAAACTTGTGTCATTCGTTACCTCCATTATGATCGTGCCTTATCTTTGATCCACTGGCATTGTTACTTAATATTTTTCAATGGACTAACTTCTCAATCCTTAGCAATATTATGGATGGTATTAAAGGTCTGATGTGCTTACTAGATTTTGTTTGTTTGTTCCTAATTACATATTAAAGAAAGAATGGAGGAAGTACAGGATAAAGGAGTGACGTGGGCAGACTGGATTAATAATGAAAAACTCCATTAAAGTAAGGCTTGAACTGGGCCCTGAAACATGGATTTGATTTGACTTGTTAGAAGGTAGAGCAAGAGATATTTTAGGAAAAGGAAACTAAACAAAGGCTGAATTAGATATGGTCAAAATATTTTAAGCTGTCAAGATATTCAAACTAGCTCTCCAGGTACAACTAGGAATCACAGCTGGCTTTTGAAAGATCAACACCAAGGAATCATTGTAACAGGTACGAGGATCCCTGTCATGTTAAGAGAAAGCATAGTTACGTACAAATAAAATAGTTATAAAGCCTCTCCTATGGGATTCATGGTACCAATGAGCAGACATATTTTTCTGCACACCAAAACTTTTTGGGGAGCCATATTAATAAACTTACTTAAAATATTATTTTAGAGTAAATATTATGAGTTTTAGCAAAGTGCTGAGATACAGCTCAGTAGCTTGGCACCATGGGATCCATTTAAGGAACTACGGTAATGAGATTCAGTGTTATTTTTAAAAAGAACTTGTATGAAACAAATATACACATGCTGACAAATGGAATGAAAAACTAGTTTTAGCAATATTCAGTTTAACCTGATGAGCTAATATTTTATGTTAGCTTTCACAAATTAGAATTTGATTTTAGATTTCACTATGCTTAAAATATCAAAATAATGACTTTTTTTAAAGTGTGCACTTACCTCTATTAGGTAGTTTTGGCTTCCGTACATAACGTACTGGGGAGCGAGGCTGTAAATCATGTAGCTAGTGTGAAGGACGATAAGCAGTAGTATCATGCAGAGAAACAGGAGCGCCTGGGGCCTGGTTCTACCCCTTCTGATCTTATACAGCTGCAACGAAAGAGCACAGCGACGATACTTCAGCAACACGTTTCATGTGAAGGGCCTGAGTCCCACTCCTTTGTTAGGGCGTAATGAACACAGTTCAATCCACCATGTCTTTTTCCCAAAATAAATGCTAAGCATTCTCAATCTTTCCAGATAATTATAAGAATAACAAAGAATAACAAAGCTTTCCCTGTAAAGCTTTTAGGTTCAGATCCATGTTTATTTTAAAAACTCAAATCCTAGAGAATATATTTGTATTCACACGGTCTGTTTCAGAAAAATCTTCTAAACTTATTATGTAAGAGCATCTGTTAGAAGTTCCTAGAGCTAAGAAGAACTGAGAACTACTTCTAATTCTATCTAAAGATTAGAGGAGTTTCAACTGTAAGTATTAGTAATATATTTGAGCTTTACATAATATTACTTCCCAAGGACAGACATGTCACATGTTTTAAATACTCATTTCTATGAAATATGATATCCTCATATTATACTCTACTATAAAACTATAATATAGTTTATGGTAATTTATGTTCATCTGACTACAGCTACTTTCACATGTATCCATACAGGAGGGAAACTAAAACATGTGGTAACAGATAGAAGGAGCCTGGTGACGGGCTTCATTTCAACGGCAGAGCACACTTTTATTCTAGCAACTAAAATAGCACCTCCCTGTTTTATTACTAGATTGTAGTACAGTATAGAGTAATAGGACTCCAGTACTGGATGGGATATGATCACCTAAAAATGTACATTTCCCAGCTTCCCTACGCCTAGTAGTGGCTGGTAGTGATAAAACATTAAACGTCAAAAGGAAAGCAGTCTGCTGGGGATTTCTGGGAAAGCCTTGCTTTTTGATATAGGTGTCACCACTTCTCCCAGCTACCTGTTCCTTACGGAACACGGACAGAATAAATGGGGCTGAAGCAGCCACATCACAATCATGAGGGAGAAGCCAAGAGGAATCCAGAGATATTAGACTTGATTTTCGAGCTACTGAAGCAATGCTAGATTTTAAACATTTTCCCACAGCAAGAAGTCTTTCATCAGTTCAAGCCACTGTTTAACTGGATTTTACCCACAGCTGGAAGTATGAAGATGACGTATCTCGTCCTGAACTTCTTAATTTACATCAAGGAGACTCTGAGAAGACACTAGCCCTTCTCCAGGCGCACAGTGCCCTCTCACCCCCAGGAGTCAGGGCCGTCTTCTGAGCTACCAGGTATCCAGCCGTGCTTCAGTGTGTTTCCAGGCAGCCCAACGCTAAGGAAGACAATACAACTTCCAGCCCAGGGCCCCTCAACCTCGGCACTACTGATGTTTTCCGCTGGATAAGGCTTTGCTGTGGGAGGCTGCCCTGTGCAGTGCAAGATGTTTAACTGAATCCCTGTACTCTAAGCAACAGATGCCAGTAGCGCCTCCTAGCTGTAGCAACTGAAAACATCTCCAGACTTTGCCAAATGTATCCGGGAGGGCAAAATCGTCCCTGTAGACGAAGAGCACTTTTATGTTAACATGAAGTGAAATAGCCAGTATTTCCATCTTTGGTATCAAGATATTTACAACTTCTATATTATAAATCTAATATAATTTGCAATAATGGAGATTATGCACAAAATGATGAAAAAATCAGAATGATACTGTAATATATACTCACTCTAATCCAAAAGAACCATATGCCAATATTTCGAATCCCCGCCATTGAAGTAAAAATAAAGTACATAATAATAATTGTTATAAGAACATAATCAAGAGGAAACACCTGAAAAAAGATAAAATTAAACTTAATACACAAACAATAAGGGCTTTAGAAGTCATGTAAAATTAACTGAAAATTCATTGTTCATATTTGGCAATGTTTAAAATAACCCTGATCAGGTTACTTTGATAATGCAAAAAAAAAAAAAAAAAAAAAAAAAAAACCCTCCAAGAAACAATTACCAAACTACCAAACTATTACCAAATTGTTCAGTATCATTATCCTAAGAAAAATCCTATAACAAATTTAAACTAAAAATTACATTTATATATGGAATAAAGGACTTCGTTAAAAAGTAAAAACGGGAAGTGCTTGGAAAAGTTCACCCCAAGTCTTATAATGTATCCCCAAATCAAGTTATGTATAACATAAGAGTTCAGTAATACATCAATGCAATAATTTTTAAAGCAACATATCAACATAGAAGTTATATGTAAATAAAAAGCCAAATCAGCAGAGGGCACAGGCATATACTTCCAAGTACTAATAGGTTTGTCAACATAATAATTTGACAGAGTGTGACAATGTTTGCTAGAGTATAAAATGGATGATTTTTTTACTTACTGTTTGTAGTACAGGCAAAAGCATATTCAGTGGATTACTCAGGTTAGCTCCAAAAATTATGAAACCAGAATCTATTCCAGCTGAATGGAGAGCTTTATCCAAACTATAACAAAAAAATGTATAAAGAGTGAATTTATATATTGCACCACATTTTCAGTTACTTTAGAAAGAATATCATCATAACTTAAGCATGCAGACTCATGGAGTCAAAGAAAACCATAGATAACAAATTAAACCTCACTTAAATATCTTACAGATATTGTTCAATTGATACAGAATAAAGAAATACTGTCTATTATTGAGGCTTTTTAGTCATTCTTTGAGTTAATGCTATAGAACACTTCAAGTAAAATAGCTACTTAAGATGAATAGGCTACACTAATGGAATTCAGCGTGGAAAATGTATAATATCATAGGATGTGTGTTAAGTGCTTTAGAAAATGTGTCTATTGTACTTACTTGGACAGGAAGAGAGAAATTATAAACAGCAATGCAACTAAGATGAAAAATATTCCCCAAATGATCTAAAAGCAAAAAAAAAAAAAAAAATCATTAAAATATACTTCTGAAGTTGATATTAAAAGCACAAAACCATTATGCTCAATATGAGTTACTAGTATATGACAATGATCTAAAAAAAATGACCTAAGATACATTTTAATTTAATATGTAATCATTTAGTATATAATCCTAGGCACACGTCATCTAAATTTTCATTATGAGACTATTTGAGAAAAAAAACACAAAAGAGACAATGCATTTCAAAGTTTTCATTGGTAAATAAACAAATGAGGCTCTTTGCTAGGTTCAATAAAAGGTTTATATTCAGTTATACTCAAATATAAAAAGTTAGCTGAAAACTACATTAAGACTAATACACATACACAAAAAACCAAAACCAAGAAACTCATCAGGTTATGTTAACCTGTTGTTAAAACAGAGACCTTGGAACATTTTCTCACAGAAGTAATGAGATACTATATAGCTGACCCTTGGGCAACGCAGGGGTTAGAGGCACCGACGCTCTGCCCAGTCAAAAATCTGCATAGAACTTACAGTCGGCCCACTGCGATATCCACAGGTTCAACCTACTGCGGATGGCATGGTGCTGTAATATGTACTACTGAAAATTATCCATGTGTAAGTGGATCTGAGCAGTTCAAACCATGCTGTTCACGGGTCAGCTGTGTATACCTTATAAATAAATTATACCACAGCCTAGAAAAGTCTATATAACTGATAATATTCTTGAAATAGAGTACTAACGGCACTGAAGGAACTGTCATGTAGAACTCTCTCTGCGGAAGAATGTGGTAATAAGCACTGTACATTCCCTTGTACTCAAGTATGAACTTTCTAGTATGAAAGGATATGTATGAAGTATGAAAGGATAGCATATGAACTTTATAGTAGGACCACAGAAAACAAGGAAAACAATGATTGGAACTGGGTCTCTAAGGAATAAAATTTCAGAATAAAAAAGGGATGAAGTCTATGTTTGGCGAGAGCCAAAAGGAAGATTACTATTAAGTACAGTTAAGTGTTTTGGTTTCTCCTTTGCCTGGAATTGATAGGAATAGATGGAAAACATCATGAATGTTAAGGAGATTTTTCATCTTATTTCACATGATCGTTAAGTATATTTTAGAATGCTGACAGGATAAAAAAAGTAGAATAACAACCCATTATCCTACCCAGCATATAAAGATGAATCTGGAAATAAATTTTAGGACTTGTTCTAGGGAACTCTTCAGTTCTGAAAGAGTGCCTTTAGAGCTCACTGGAAGAGGCAGTTTGGCAAGAGAGGACCAAAAACACTAGGCTTCCTGGTGGCGCAGTGGTTAAGAATCCGCCTGCCAATGAAGGGGACACGGGTTCAAGCCCTGGTCCGGGAAGACCCCACATGCTGCGGAGCAACTGGGCCCGTGAGCCACAATTACTGAGCCGGTTTTCTAGAGCCCGCGAGCCACAACTACTGAGCCCACGTGCCACAACTACTGAAGCCCATGTGCCTAGAGCCCGCACACCACAACAAAGAGTAGCCCCTGCTCTCTGCAACCAGAGAAAGCCCGCGCGCAGCAACGAAGACCCAATGCAGCCAAAAATAAACAAATATATAAATAAATTTATTAAAAAAAAACCCAAAAAACGACTATAGGCATCATTTGAAATAAAAACCCCTGCATGTATCCATTTTACATACTGGGTTTCACATGAGCATTCATTTATTTTAAAAAAGTTTCATTGCTAAATAAGTTTGAAGTGACTCCTTTATAGTAACAGAAGTTTATTAGTAGCATACACAATCTTTTTCTACTAGGTTTGAGCACGGCACTTGATGCCTAAGTGAACTGGAGACAATATCCTTACACTGAGGAAACATATTACTTCCCAGTAGCCTGTTGATAAGAAATAGCTTGTAGCATGAGGTAGTACAGCTGCCAACTACCAATGAGCAGAGGAGGAACATCACCCAGAGATAGCAGGAGAAATTAACATTCCCCTCCCCTGATCTCCGTTTTGGGGGAGGAAAAGAAAAGAAAATCCTTAAGTATCTTCCCAGTCTGTTGAGATGAATGACCCAGAGTTAGACTGTTTAATCACAGCTACTTACAAAACAAAGAAAAAATATTAAAAAGATAAATGTTTTATAAAGACCAAGGAAACTGTATATATTTATATATAAGAACTTAAGTTACTACTTCCAGAATGTCAGGGGTGACCACCCTGGGCTGACCTAAATGCTACATATTCCACACTAGCTATAGTGTCAGTTTTAAAATAAAAATTAAGCCAAAGAGATGACATCAGCAAAGGTAACAGAATAAGAACCTCCGAAAATCCTTTCCCCCCAAAAGCAATGAGAAAACTGGCATAAATGGTCAGAATCAACTTTTTCAACGCTATGGAAATTAACCAGAGGCATGCAACAATCTAGGAGCTTTATTCAAGAAAAACGGCTGAATCTCAGTAAGAGCACAGAGCACTGTGGCATTCCGACTTGCTCTAGTACCAATCCCTCCTCTCTCGTGCACGGTAGATGGCCTGTAAGAAAGGGGCTGCAGCTCTTTCAGAGTCTCCTTCCCAGAGAACTGCCATTACTCGACCCGCCTGGTAATTCCGTGGAAGATCCCATTTGCAAGACTGTCTATGTTTGGCCTGAACTGGAGTTCACAGTGCAAAAATTCCTTTTCCGCAGGAGTGCCTGTCAAAAAATTACAGGCAACCAATGAACTTCATGGCCACAAGAGCTAGTCAATGTCAGGCAAAAAATAAACTAACTAAAGAGATTAAAATGGAAACCCAGGGAATGAGATGTCCACAGGTGCTCTGAAAAGTTTCCACATATTCCTGGGAATGAAGAAGGCCCTGTGCATGCTCAGGAGAGACAGGAGAGGCCTAAATGTCCACTTGTGGTTGACCCTGAAGCTCTGTCTGCAGGAGCAGGAAGTGCAGGCGAAGGCAGCACTGTAAGTCAGCCTGGGTGCTGAAGTCATGTCTCCACTCACACTCAGCCCCTCAGCGAAGACTGGGAGACTTACTGGTTCTAGGTGTTTAAATCTTCGTCCAGTTATTAACTAAAGTAACCAAGCAGAAACTTCGGTGACTACACACAACAAAGAATACAGGGGCTTCCTTGGTGGCGCAGTGGTTGAGAATCTGCCTGCCAATGCAGGGGACACAGGTTCGAGCCCCGGTCTGGGAAGATCCCACATGCCGCGGAGCAACTAGGCCCGTGAGCCACAACTACTGAGCCTGCGCGTCTGGAGCCTGTGCTCCACAACAAGAGAGGCCACGATAGTGAGAGGCCTGCACACCGCGATGAAGAGTGGCCCCCGCTCGCCGCAACTAGAGAAAGCCCTAGACAGAAACGAAGACCCAACACAGCCATAAATAAATAAATAAATAAATAAATAAATAAATAAATAAATAAATAAATAAATAAAAAAAAAGAATACAGACTTTACAGAATTAATTCACAAAAGTCACTAAACAAACAACAACAAAGAGTAATAACAGCAAATCCAGGGGAGACTCTGATCTCCAGAGTTACCACATTATATTATTTAAAATTTCCCAGGTTTTAACCAAAAAAAAAAAAAAAAAAATTTAAGAGACATGCAAAGCAGCAAGAAAGTGAGACTAATAGAAGAAAAAAATCAATAGGCACTGTCCTTGAGGAAGTCCTTGAGGATGCTGAACTTACTTGACAAAAACTTTAAAGCCACTATTTTAAATATGTTCAAGGAACTAAAGAAAAGCATGTCTTAAGAACTAAAACAAATTATGAGAACAATTTCTCACCAAATACAGAATATCAACAAAGAAATAGAAATTATAAAAAAAGAAGTGAATTGAAATTCTCAAGATGAAAAATATAAAAACTGAAACAAAAAGCTCACTAGAAAACAAAGTGAAAAGTTCAGCAGATCTGATCAGCCAGGAGAAAAGAATCATTAAACTTGAAGATAAATCGATTGAGATGATCAAGTCTGAGTAACAGAATACAGCTCCTTGAGGTCATAGGACTGAGGTCTTCATCTCTTTGCTGGCTATCAGCTGGGAGCCTCTCAGTTCTTTGAGGGCATTCAGTTCCTGCATTCCTTTTCACATCCCCTCCATCCTCAAATCAGTAATGGCAGCTCAAGTCTTACATTCTGAATGTCTCTTTCTTACACTTTACTTTAGCACGTCTCTCTGACTCTAACCATGGAAGTTCTCTGCTTTTAAGGACTTGTGCTACTAGATTGGGCCCATCAGGATAATCCAGGATCAGCTCCATATTTTAAAGTCTATAACATTAACTGCATCTGCAAAGTCCCTTTTGACATTTCGTGTATATTATACTCACAGGTTTCAGGGATTAGGGCGTGGACATCACTGGGGGAAGAGAGAGGCATTCTGTCTATCACAAAAAGTGATAGTGATTCTTTGTTGGATTTAACGTTTTTTGGCATGAATCCTACTTTGTCTAATAGCACGATCATTACCTGCTTTCTTATTGTTTCCATTTGCTCAGTATATCTTTCAATACACATTTTTAGCCTTTGTGAATCACTGTTTTAGGATATAGTTATATCCTGCTTTCTGAGGAAAATTAAAAATTTTTCTTTTAATAGTGAGTTAGGTCCATTCACATTTATTGATATGACTAACACATTTCGTCTCAAAAATATCTTGTTGTTTGATAACTGTGTGTATATTTCCCATGTTTCTTTCTCCAGTTAATGTGAATTCCTTGCTCTTTGATTTTTAGTTCTTTTGTTAAGAGGGTTTATAGTTTTGTTCTAGTGTACTTAAACTTTCAAGCGCCCTTAGCCCCCATTTCCTTATTAATTCCTTTACTAAACAATTCATTAGTTTTTACGTGTCCAACTCCTACCTATTGCCTACACAATAATTATGAGAAATTCTACTTTTCTTTCTCCCCCTTCTTAATTACATTATTTCTATTCATCAGCACGTATGTTTGTGCCTTATTCTCTGCCCTAGCCCACACCTTCTCTCCACAGACCTACAATATTACATGTTCACCATTTTTCCCTTCGCTGATGTTTATGTTCTCACCTCTTAATTGGTCAAAGCTTGGCAACGAGTGGATTTCTCAAAAGAGCTCATGGGTACAGAATTCCATAACTGTTTTTCTAAAGGCTATTTTGGCTAAATATCAATTCCTTGGTTCTGCCAACTAAAAACTGGCACTTGCCATCTGCCTCTACAAGGACTAAGTCACAAACCGCTGCAGCCGCTGACCTTCAACACCCCCTGAAAGGAGTTCAGGGTGGAGATCAGGAGGGAGGCCCTCTGTGCTCTGGGAAAAACGGGCAGAACAGGTCTTCAGATGGTTAGATATTTTCTGGAGACAATGTTATGAGCCCGATTCTTGCATCTCCTCGTATCTAGAAAAGCACTAATCATCAATGGTGACGTCTGCTCCTGACGACTAGCAGCGAGCCTCTGCCTAAATGTGTGCTTGACTACACGTACCCCCTTCACTAAAACCGTATAGAATACCGCCCTTCCCCCTACCTCTTGCGAGCAGTTTCTAAGGGCCACCTGAGATGCTGTCTCCGGGGCTATAGTCCGCATTTTGCCCCGAATAAAACTTAACTCACAACTCTCACGTTGTGTGTGTTTTTTTTTTTTTTCAGTCGACAGTTCATACATTTTCATTGAGGTTTTTTGTTTGTTTTTAATGTTCCTCCATTCCTGCCTTGCTTTGCATGTTTTTTTTTAAAAAAGTCTAACAATGTTGCCCTTGTGAGTTGATTTTTTTTTCTTAGAAATCTTGAGGATTTTTCTTTAATTTTGAAGTCAGTTTTACTAGGAAATTGCACATAAACTTTCCCAGGTACAAAGTGTCTATTTCATGTCTATTCATGAAATAGAATATGTGGTGCTCCAAGGACAATGGTGCCTCAAGGACAAAGGACGACCCTGCCTGAAAAAGTGTCAGCGTTACACCCCCTACTGGACTCTTACTCGCCCTCTGCCCCATGTTGCCATGGTTATGAAATTCCTGAGCCCACCTGGGCGACGCCCACCTGGGCAACGGGACCTGTCCCAAATAAGGAAAGGCATATGCCCCGTCCCACTCCCACCCTATAGAAGGAAGGTGTATGTGCCTCAACCAATCAGTAAACGAAATTTTCACCTCGGACCATTCCTTTGTTTTCTGGCTATAAAAACTGATCAACAGCACATGTTCGGGCTCTACTCTCCGGGACTACTAGGAATTCGGCCCGCTGTTCTGGCAGTGACCCTTCCCTCTAATAAATCCTGTCTTCTTTACATTCTGCCTTGTGTCTGGAAATTCTTTTCCAACCCGCGTTCGGACCACGACAGAATATTCATGACACGTGGATTCAGGTCTATTTATTTTTAGGTGTTTTGCGGGAGATTACGCCTTTCAATATTCTGCTAATTTGTTTTGTTTTGCTACCGCATGGAAACCACTACACACAGGTAGTTTTTCTTTCTCTTTCAACACTCTTTTTCTGATCCTTTTTACTTCAACTTGTTTTCCTTCTCTTGGTTATCTTTCTGGCTTTCTTCAAAGCCTCCCGTTACTAAATTTTACTTGATTCTATTCTCCTTTGGACACCTTGTAATTTTGTTTTCATTTCTGAAATTAAGCGTATTTTCCTCCCATTTTCCCCTCTGAGTTCAACTCTCTTCATTTCTACCTGCTTTTTGGCCATTTCTGTTTTTGGTTTTTTAAATAGTGGTAAAATACAAATAACATAAAATTACCATCTTAACCATTTTTACGTGTACAGTTTAGTTGTGTTAAATACATTCACGCTGTTGTGCAACCAATCTCCAGAATTATCTTCATCTTGCAAAACTGAAACTCTATACCCATTAAGCAACTCCCCACACCTCCTGCCCCCAACCCCTGGAGACCACCATTCTACTTTCTGTCTCTACGAATCTGACTGCTCTAGGTACCTCATACACAGTATTTGTCTTTTTGTGACTGGCTTATTTCACCTAATTTTGGGCGGTTTAAGATCAATCTTAGGCCCACCTCCAAATCTTCTCTTCTCTCTACCATGCAATTTTTCCCAGATTGTCTTTGCTTAACACAAAGTTTTGCAGTAAGAGCTGGAGAGAAAACTTCCTGGACTTGGGGATTTTTGTTGTTGTTTTTACTTATAAGGACGGTTGATTCTCGTTTGCAGATCTGGCATTTGCAAGCTCTCTGCTCACTAAAATTTATTTATGACCTTAAAATCAATACATGTGGCCCTTGGCAGTCTTTTGCAGATACACGCAGAGGGGTAAAAATTCCAAGTCACCCGATGCGCAAGTTCCCAGCTGAGGCTGAACCAGGCCACGCTCTGCTTTCTTGTTTCAGCTCTCACACTGCAAACAAGTACCCTGTAAGTGGTCTACTTAGTGCTACATTCTTTGCATTTTTTGTGCTTTTTGTTGGTAACTTTGTTGTTTAAAATGGCCCCCAAGCACAGTGTGGAAGTGCTGTTTGGTTCCTAAGACTAAGAAGGCTATGATTACTGAGAAAACACAAGTGTTAGTTTTGTTCAGGCATGAGTTACACTGCTGTTGGTTCAGTGTTGATGAATCGACACTATGTCAGTGGTTCTTAAACACAAACACATAACAAACAAGGTTATGTATTGATCAGTCACTGATATCCAAGACCCAGTCCAAGCTTTTCTACGCACTTGAGGCTTACTGCTATGCCAGTGTAAAGATGGGTTAGGTCATTTACAAGTGGGTTTACCCTTACATGAACTTCAATATCCATACCATAATGTTACTGGTAAAGAGAAGCAGAATTCTCCACCCTAAAATATGCCTCTTTGGCATAAGAATTATTTTAAGCTATTTTTAAGAAACAGCAGAAACAGAAGCTCTGAAAACTGACAGTTACCCTTTTTTAAGAGATATTTACATTTATAAGGGAAAAGCTCCATTTGTAAAGGTGGAAGAGGGTGATGACCAAATCTTTAGAAACTCTTATCAATGCAGAAGGCAACTACTTAAATCTCATCCTGTAAACAAGTATCTAGAAGAATAAAACACTTAGGGAGAAATTTAAACAAGGAGGCAAATGACTGATATACTCTACTTATATACAGTACTGGGGGGGAAATCTTGCCACCAGAAAATGTGTCCCTCTGGCATGAGAATTAATCTCGGCTGATTATTTTTAGGAAACAGAAGACTCAAAGCCTTTCTTATTACCACCACGCCCACCCCACCCCCCAGCTGCCTAAAGAATTTAGATAAAGGGCCTGTTCCCAGAATAGAGTTGTCACCAGAGATGTCTGCAAGGAATAAGGGCCAGGTGTGGGGGGAAACTTGGTAGGGCCTAGAGCTCAGGGTCCACTCTGTGTTCCTTTGTCTCTGCTGGTCTAGCAAACACTTGTCTACCGAACATTTGCTTTTCCATCTCCATGTGAGTTGCCTTCCTCCCCTTTGAAGTCTCAAACCACTACCCCCAACATCCTCCTTTGTCTTTAGCTGAAGGTGGTATTTAAGGAGCCGGTTTCGGCTGTTTGGGCGAGTTATTCAGTTCTCCTGGGTCTCTCCCATATGTACATGTTATCAAACTTTTGTTTGAATTTCTCCTGTTTATCTGTCTCATGTCAATTTAATTCTTAGACCAGAAAGAAGAACCCAGAAGGGTAGAAGAAAATTTTTTCCTCCCCTACAACTGAAAACTACAAAACACTGCTGACAGAAATTAAAGGAGACATAAATAAATGGAAAGACATCCCACATTTATGGTTTGAAAGACTTAATACGTTAAAAATGACAATACTACTGAAAATGATCTACAGATTCAATGCAATCCCAACGAAAATCACAATGGTGTTCTTTGCAGAAACAAGAAAATCCATCATGAAATTCATGTGGAATTTCAAGGAACCCTGAATAGCCAAAACAATCTTGAAAAAGAAGAACAAAGTTACAGGACTCACACTTCCTTATTTCAAAATTTACTACAAAGCCACAGCGATCAAAACAGTATGGTGGGCTTCCCTGGTGGTGCAGTGGTTAAGAATCCGCCTGCCAATGCAGGGGACACGGGTTCAAGCCCTGGTCCGGGAAGATCCCACATGCCACAGAGCAACTAAGCCTGTGCGCCACAACTACTGAAGCCCATGCACCTAGAGCCCATGCTCTGCAACAAGAGAAGCCACCGCAACGAGAAGCCCTCACACCACAATGAAGAGTAGTCCCCGCTCGCTGCAACTAGAGAAAGCCCATGCGCAGCAACGAAGATTCAACGCAGCCAAAAATTAATAAATAAAATAAATTTATATATATATATAAAAAAAAATCAGTATGGTACTGGCCTAAAGACAGACATAAAGAATGAAATCAGACCCTTGTCCTTCACTATATATAAAAATTAACTCAAAACAGATCAAAGATCTAAATGTAAGAGCTAAAACTATTAAACTCTTAGGCAAAAAAATCTTCATGGCATTGGATTTGGCAATTATTTTTTGTATATGACACAAAAAACACAGGTAACAAAAGAAAAAATGAACTGGACATCATCAAAATTAAAAAAACTTCGTGTAACAAAGGACATTATCAACAGAATGAAAAGACAAGCCAAGAATAGGAGAATATTTACAAATCATGTATCTGATAAGGAGTTAACATTCAGAATGATACTGAGCAAGGCCCTGTGGGTCTCCAGGGAACAAAGCCTTTCTGTGTCCCCCATTTCTCTGATTACAGGAAATAGGCTTCATTCAGCCTCCATGACCTTCCCCGACTTCCAATGGGCAGATTCAAGCAGTTAGTAATTAGGGAAGGGAGGGGATGGGAGACAACAGAGAAACAAACAGTCAAGAGAAACAATAGTGCAGCCTTGGGGCAAGGTCCTGGTGCCCCAATCAATGGATACACACAAAGGTATCTTTGAGCTGTTCTGCAGATACTGAACCCCCCTCCAGGTGGGAGAAGTTAATGATAAATGATGGTAGCTGCCCACAAGCATGCAGACCCCAGACCAGCTGGAACCTGAAGGCTGATGATGCTGACTCCTGCTTCCCTCACCACCAGCCCATCAGAAGAATGCAAGCCCATCACTGCCTTGATCCTTATCACCTACCCCCAAGCAGGAGCCCTGACTGTAAGACCTCTCCCTATTCCCCAGGGAGGGGGGCACTAGCGCTAGCCTGCTGTGTTCCCTCTTTGCCTGTCAAAGAGATAAAGCTACTCTTTCTCTTTCGTCCAAAACTCTGTCTCTGAATTTCTAGTCAGCACCAGAGCACAGAGGGCCAATATTTTGGCAACAAGAATATTAAAAACAAACAAACAAACAAAAAAACCCCCGAATAAACATTTCTCCAAAGTAAAGATACAAAGCCAACAATCAAGTGAAAAGATGCTCAATGTCACTAATCATTAAGGAAATGAAAATGAAAACCACAATGAGATATCACTTCACAACAATAAGGTTGGCTATTATCAAAACAAAGGAAAGTAAGCATTGACAATGATATGGATAAACTGGAACCCTGTGCCTTATTGGTGGGCATGTAAAATGGTGCACCCACTGTGGAAAACAATTTGTAGATTCTTCAAAAAGTGATACCAGAACTGACACAAGATCTTGCAATTCCATTTCTAGGTATATACTCAAAAGAACTGAAAGCAGGGACTCAAACAGATACTTGTATACCAATTACCTTGGAAGCATTATTCACAATAGCCGAAAGTTGGAAATAACCCAAATGTCCACCAACAGATGGATAGATAAACAAAAAGATGAATGGAAAAACAAAACTGATATTATTCAGCCTTAAAAAGGAATGAAATTTTGATACATCAAAAATATGGATGAACTTTGAAGGCATTATGTGAAGTCAAATAAGCCAGACACAAAAGTACATATAATTCACTTATATGAGGTAACTAGAATAGGAAAATTCAGAGACGGAAAAGAGAATAGAGGTCATTAGGGGACGTGAGCTGGGCAGGGGTGAAACAGGAGGGAACAGGGCAGGGCACAACCTTTAAAAGAATGACAGAGCTGTTGGATATGACATAACCTGGTTAGAACCAACTATGTTCAAGATGGAGGAAGATTCAAGTTCCAGTGGACATTAAGCCTCATTATATGCTCAACATAATACATTAGCTAAATGACATATCCACAGGTGCCATGACAGTTCTGGGGCTGACCAAAAAATGGTCAACAAGTGGGCGGGGGCCCAATTCCTGGAAATCTCCGCCCCTTCTCCAAGACAGCTGGAATAATCCTCCCACTCCTTTCCTTATGAAATTACCCAGTCCATAAAAACTAACCATGCCGTATTTCAGGGCCTCTCACCTTCTGAGATGGCCCACACTCTGTCTGTGGAGGGTGCTTCTCCCAGGGCTATGCTCGCCTTTTAAGATGGACCGCATTCTGTCTATAGACTGTGTATCTCTCTAAATAAGTGCACTTCTTACCTATCACTTTGTCTCTCACTGAATTCTTTCTGCGACGAGACATCAAGAACCTGAGCTTCATTAAGTCCTGAGACCAGGTGTGTGATCTCAACTAAAAGACAGTGAGTTCAAGTCCCAGTCTGAGTCGTGTGGTTGCAGGGGTATGGGGGGTGGAGGTGCAGAATGGAGAGTTACTGTTGAATGTTCTGTTTGGGACAATGAAAGGTACTGGAAATGGAGAGTGGTGACAGTTGCACAACACTGTGAATGTAAGTAATGCCACACCAACAAATAGTTTAAATGGTAAACTGTATGTTATGTATGTTTTACCACAATAAAAAAAAAGTCTGAAAAAATACGTGATATAATTATGGACATGAATTTATATCTCTCTTTATAAATATAAGAGGTATAAATATATATACAATAACAGGTGTATATATAGTAAAATCTCAAGTTTTATTTAAAACCTAATGGATCTGTAGGTTACCCAGGCCAATTAGTTGTACACGCTCAAAGAATGCCCATCTGTCAGGGGCAAGTTTAATCAAGTGTCTAACGAAGATTAGACTGTATGCTTAGAAATGTACTCGGTATTATATATAAATGCTGTTTTAAGAACCCATTAACTTATTCTAATTAGATGCTTATTTTTATAAGTGCCTTCAACTCAAAACTAATTTTCTTCCTTGAGTTCCATGGCAGTATTCAAGAAGTTGAAAAATCCTATATATAGAACTGTAACAACAGCAGCGGCAATTTTCTGAGCTGCTTACATCAAAAGGCACAGCACAGATTATTTCATTTAATTCCCATAACAAAAAAAAGTACATAACCCCATTACATGAATGAGAAAAATGAGGTGTAGCAAGGTGAAGCAACAAGAATCTATACGGCTGGTGAGGAGGAGAGCAAGGACTCATCACTAGATGTATGTGACAGAAAAGCCATGCTCGGAACCCCCGTGCCTCTGACATGAGATACACATATGCTAGGCAATCATGGACGTGTGAAATCACAAGACCAATCGCATCTCGGGGGGGGGGGGGCAGGGGGGGGAGCTACTCTTATGAAAAATAATTATAAAATTTTCTTATAAAAAATGGCAAATTCCGGTGTAATTTAATACACTTTATAATAAAGCAAACATGGATTATATACAGCACCGAACACTACCACCAAATTTTGAGACAGACATAACTTTAAAGAAATTCTGCACCAGGAGCTTCTCAGAGGTGTTAAACAACCTCCAGCACGGCTGAGCAGTGCAGAGAGGGGCGCGGGCCCTGCCTGTCTGCTCCCACTAGGACCACCGGATGCTGAAGTATGAGAAGCACGAACAGCGCGGCTTCCCATTTTCTGAGCTGTATCTGTGTAACAAATCATTGTCATACTTCACGTGAGAAAAATTCATCTTAAAGCCTCAATTACATAACAATAAGTTTGCATCCTCAGATTTTTCCATCAGGCATGACTACTACTAACTAATCCTAAGTGTTTCCTATCATTCCTAACTTAAAACCAGATAACAGAAAGATAGGTAAGAATTCCAATCAGTATTCGAGAATACTGATTTATTTATATAACAAAAGGAATAAATGGTAAACTGACGGTACTGGAAGTTTTAGCCCCTGCAATAAGGAGAAAAAAAATCGGAAATCTCATATTTGAAAGGAAGAAGTAGAACTGTCTTCTAGCACTGACATAATCATGTATATAAAAATTCCTTGGGAATCTATAATAAAGCTACTAGAACTAATAATTTAGCCAGGTTGCATGATACAAGGCCAATGTACAGAAATGAATTTCTACATACTAGCAACAAATAATTGAGAATTGAAATTAAACAAAATAATGCGTAATATTATAAACGAAGATATACTTATAGATAAATTTATCAAAATACCTGCAAGACCTCTATACTGAGAACTACAAAACACTGCTGAGAGAAATTTAAGATAACATAAATAAATGGAAAGATATCACGTTCATGGATTAGAAGATTCAATATTAAGATAACAATTCTCCCCAAATTTACCTACTGATTCAAAGTAATCCCAACAGAAATTCCACTGGGTGTTTTGTGGAGTTACGAGTCAATTCTAAATTTATATGGAAATGCAAAGGATCTAGCAGAGCCGAAACAATATTGAAAAAGGAAAACAAAATTGAAGAACTGACACTGCTTGATTTCATGACTGATTATAAAGCTCTAGTAATCAAGTTTCAGCATAAGAACATACAGATCAACGGAACAGAAGAGAGTCCAGAAACAGACCCCACACATATATACAATCGATTTGACAAAAGTACCAAGGAAATTCAATGAGCAAAGGATAGTCTTGTCAAAAAAAAAAAAAAAAAAGGTGCTGAAACAAACAGCTATCCATATGGAAAATAAAATAAACTTTGACCCCTAAGTCACATCATTCCACAAAATTAACTTAAAATGGACCACAAACCTAAAATATAAGAACTAACACTATCATCTAGAAGACACTCAGGAGAAAATGCTCTCTATAAAAACTTAAGAAACGTCTCTTTGAAGGACAGTGTTGAGACAACACAAAAGCAAGGCATAAACTAGGGGGGCAACATTAAGAATACACAAATTTGACAAAGTACTTGATTCAGAATATACAAAGAAGCCTCATAACTCACTCATAAAACGAAAACCTAACTTTTAAAGTGGCCAAAGATTTAAACAGGCCTTTGAGAAAAGATAAACAAATGGCCAATAAGAATACAAGAAGATGCTTAATATCATCAGTCACCAGGGAAATGCAAATCAAAACCACGAGGTAAGATTACACACCCATTAGGACACCTATCACCAACAGTTACAATACGAGTTGACAAGGATGTGAAGCAACAGGAAACCTCATGCTGCTGCGGGGATGCACAATGGTGCAACCACTGTGAAAAATACTTCACTTCTTATAAAGTGAAATGTATATTAAACATTAGACCCAGCAGTTCTACTCCTAGGCGTTTACTCAAGAAAAATGAATGAATGTGTAGATGTCCACACAAAGATTTGTACACCATGTTCACATCAGCATTAATCATAATAGCCTCAAACTGGAAACAACTCGAATCCCCACTAACAGGTGAGTGGATAAACAAATGGTGAAACAGACACAATGGAATGTTACTCAGCAAGAAAACAGATTGAACCACTGAAAAGAAATGCAGTAACATGGACGAAATCTCAAAAGCACCGTGCTGAGGCAAAGAAGCCAGACCAAAGCCTATATATGCCGTGACCCCACAGAACACACAAAAGTAAACCTCAATGACAGGAGGACGTCAGTGGGTGGTCGGGGTCTGAGCCCAGTGGCGCCGGGGAAGACATAAAGCAGCTTTCTGTAGTGATGTAGGTCTTCTATACCTACATACCTACGTTTGGCGAAATCAATCTGCACACTTAATAAAGTTGATTTGAAAGTCCCTCTAAACACAGGTACAGTGAAACGGCACAAAGCACTTTTAAAACAAGGCAGCTAATGTTAGCGACCAAGTTATAAATATTTATAAGGAAGCTATAGAAACAATTTAGAATTAAGTTAAGGGTGAGCAGGGTTTCTTCATACCTTTGGTGCTATGAAGACAATCACCTTGGGAAAAGGGACTGAGGTAAGTCTTAAGAAAGGTTTAAAAGTGATACACAGTAGATCTAACTGATTATGGTATGTTTTTGAAGCAGTCTTTCAAAAGAGAAGCTTTTTAGGGTAAGCAGTCAGTGCATTTCCTCATTTCCTTTTGAATTATAAGAGGAAGACCACAGTCTGAAGAATTCAAGGCTAGCTAATGATGGTTTCAAAAAAAAAAAAAAAAAAAAGGAAATTAATGGTTTTCCATCTTAAATAATACCTTTTTACATACTTTCAGAAACATGCCACCTCACAATGAAGCAAATTCTATTGAAATTTTCAATCTGAATATTGAAATCTGTCTATCTGAGAAAGGTCTAATATGGGTCCCAGATCTCCTACAGAAAAGTACAACCTTGTAAAACCAGGAGAATACCACATTACTTACCTATATTTTAATTTAAATTCCCCAAAACCTCTGTTATAATACTTACATTACACATGAGTAAATGAAGCTCAGAGAGGTTACGTACCTTGCCCCAACTACCAAATATCAGAGCCGTGATTTAAAACCAGATTATTTTAACTGCGAAACCCACGCCCTTAAAGTTCCATGCTGCAATGCCTCACCAGGAGAACTCAACCTCTCTGAGAGGTACTACAGAAACCTGGAAGAGTGACAGCATAATTTTGTAAAACTCCACTTACCTTCAGGGGACGCAGGGCACCACAGAATTTAGTCCACCAGCTATTTTCAATGAATTCTAAGTGCCTCTCTCTTTTCCTAAGTGTTCGTAACCTTTCTTCAAATTGTTTTAAGGCGCGTTTATCCCTTGCTGGCAAAGGTCGACCATCTTTGCTCTGCAAATAAGAGAACAAAATAAAACAGTTTTTTTACCATTAAGGTCTTTATCAAGTACCCATCAGATTTAGCAGATCAGGCAACAAAAACTTTTTTAGGTTCGATTTGACTCCTTTGGCAAATTTACAAATTGGGGGAAAAAAAAAAAGAAAGAAAGAAAGAACCCAACAACTTCTATGTGACAATACACATCTCTGAACCAATATCAGTGTCAAAATGTGATGTGAATGTGTGTACATTTAATGCTGAACTTCTTCTTGATCCCTATTTTCCAAATACCGTACACGGTAAAGTTATGTGGAGACAGATAAATATTTTTTAAAACACCCTTTTTATGAGGCACTTTATGTTCTTTGCTCAATTATTCTCCTTCACCTCCAAATTCCTCATCCTATCCCTTATCTTAACATATTCGGTCCTCTGCTCTCTCTCCTTCTGGTCAAGTGATTGTGTTACAGTGTATCCGAGCTGATGCTTTTCAGTCCCTGATTCAAACACCAGCAGCGTGATGCAGTACTAGTACGTGGTGTGCACAGGCTTTTATAACAATTGCTAAGAACCAGCACTTTCTTATTCTCCATTTACATCTGCAAATGAGTCATGTTTTCTTTGGCTGACCTATCTGACAGATAATTCTCATCTATTTTCATACGATATTTACCGTAACCATGAGTAGTACCTTTCTGTGGTGTCTGAGTGACACTTTCCCACTTGAACTCCCCTCTGCCCCTAAGTGTCTTCAACTCGGTACGATAATAAACCACAATGACAAGACAACTGCTAAATACTAAAAAGGTGAAATATAAATTTGTTTGCTTTTATTGGAAGGACCAAGAAAATATTTACATGGGACAACACTTTTCTTTTTTTTTTTTTAAGTTTTTGGCCACGCCACGCGGCTTGTGGGATCTTAGTTTCCCAACCAGGGATTGAACCCCCACGCCCTCAGCAGTGAAAGCACAGAGTCCTAACTGCTGGACTGCCAGGGAATTCCCGGGACATTTTTAAACTGCAAAAGCGTTAGGTAATTAGAGTATTAAAACCCCTATCAAGGTTAAATAGGACGCTGGGGGGCAGAGCGGCCAGCGCTCTGCAGCTCGGCCCAGAGCAGCATCAACGTGAAATGACGGGCACACGCAAACAGCCCGCATGGCCTCTCATAAGGGGAGGTACAGGGTCACAACGATCTCTTCACACAGTGGCGCTGCCATGCTCTTCTGGCACCAGCCATCCTCCTCCTGATCGTGTTGCTTCCCAAGCTTCACATGCATAACAGTCAACAGGACAGTCCGTCCAACACAGGTTTCTAGACCCCACCCCAGGAGAACATGACTTAGTTAGGCCTCGGGTGGGGCCCGGAATTTGCATTTCTGCCAAATCCCCAGGAGATGCCGCTGCCGCTGGTGCAGAGACCACGCTTTGCATACGTGGGACTATTACTACTATTTAACTGTCTTCACTGCTTTAAGTACACTGGTTATTATCAAACTATATCCCCCAACCAGAGACCACACTTTGCATACGTGGGACTATTACTACTATTTAACTGTCTTCACTGCTTTAAGTACACTGGTTATTATCAAACTGTATCCCCCAACCAGAGACCACACTTTGCATACGTGGGGCTATTACTATTATTTAACTATCTTCACTGCTTTAAGTACACTGGTTATTATCAAACTGTATCCCCCAACCAGAGACCACACTTCGCATACGTGGGACTATTACTATTATTTAACTATCTTCACTGCTTTAAGTACACTGGTTATTATCAAATTGTATCCCCCAAAAAGGAACCTTACAGAAGGGTATTTTCTGAAGACCAGAGGAATAAGACACCTCCCTCCAGAAGACAGATCCAGGCCACGATGCTTCAAGCGTGTGGTACTTTATATCTTAAGTACACAATTTTTCTCAAAACTGCCATTCTAAGAGCAAAAGGATACCAACAAGGTAGATTTATTTCACTGCTGGCGTTCCCTATTTCAGGAAAGAAATTTTTTCGTAAGCTGATTTAAGGGTCCACTGAAAACACGCTCAAATTATCTGCCCATTTGCTGAAGCATCAGTGGGGTGAATGGAGGCCCACTCTGCTGTAGCAACTGTCTAAACCAACGTAAGAAGAACTGTGGCCAGACAGACACCAGGAGAGACACCCAGCAGTCACCCAATTATTTCATTTGGAAAAAAAAAAATGAAGTTACATAGCACATAAACAATATCCTGTGTTGGAAAAACAGTAACACGTGAAAGCTGCCCTTCCCATGGTCCCCAGTGACCACCCCCTCTTCTGTGGTTATCGCTGTCACAGAGACCATGTATATCTGTGTGTCTGCATGTGTCCCTCTGTGTAAACATACTTACGGTTTTTGTTTTACATAATAGCTAACATTTCCTGTGCCTTATTCTCCTTAAATCTTCAGAATAAAACTTTGAGGTCGATAACAGCATTTTATTCATTTATTAGATGAGGAAAATAAGGCCCACAGATACTACCTGCATAATCAGGAGAGCCAGAATTTAAACTGAGAAAGTCTAACTTAATTTCATAAGATACGTTCTCTAAGCTATATAAATCTACCTCATTCTTTTTCATCATTGCACAGCACATTATACCATGATATTTTAATTTAACAAATACCTTATTTTTGAACATTTAGATTATTTTCTTTTTTGAGGGGGCAGGGACATGAATATCCTTATTCACCTGGGTACAAGCGCACACATACAATCCAGTAAGATAAGTTCCTAGGCATCTGTTGGATTAAAATTTAATTATTAAAAGGTACGTTGTTTGTGCATTTGTGTGTGCAGGTCCATGTGACAACATTCAGTTTTCTTTAAAAAGCTGTATATTTTATATTCCCTCAAACCGTATTCCTATCCCCAAATTCTTATCAACCCCTGACAAAGGTAAAAATTTTAAACACTTCTAAAGGATAAAAAAAATATTGAGTTGCTCTAATTACCAGCCATCCTGGTTTTAGCAGTAAAAGTCCCACCATGTTCTGGAAAACTCCTCAGGTCCCACACACACTGGGATCTTAGTCAACCTACTCATTACTAATGAGCTGAAGCATCGTTTCATATTTTCACTGAACAGTTTAATTTCTCCTTCAGTAAACTGTCTATTTAGGTCTTTTGTTCAATAGTTCTATGTATTTCTTGTCTTTTCTTCTTCTTGGCTTAAAGATGCTCAGTATATATCAGCTATATTGCAGATTATTTCCTCTCATATTATTGTTGGTTCTTTAAATTCCTTTTTGCTGCCACTTTTTTTGGTACATAAATTTAAAAACATAAAAATGTAAAGCTCACCAATTTCTCAGTTTGCACTCGAGTTCTGAGTCTTATTTAGAAAGGTCTTCCACATACCAAAATAAAATTTTATTTTCACTTTCTGCAAATGTTTTGTAAATGTTATATTGGATTTAAATTCTGAATTTGTTTGGTATATGGTAGGAAGTTTATGAAGATTTCATTTTTTATCTTTTATAGACTGTATTGAATTTCCACCTAAACGTATGAAAACTGTCATCTCTACAATATTGAATCTTCCCAAGTAGGAACGGATGAAGTTCTCCATTTACTTCAGTCTTCTATTATGTATTTCAATAAAGTTTGTAATTTCCACCAGGAAGATGCTGACATTTCTTATTATTTTATAGTTCACAGTTATTGGAAATGAGGTCATTTTCTATTACATCCTCCACCTGGTGAATGATCCTGTACATTTGTATTTGGACACCTTGATGAACTCTTGTTAGGTCTATTAATTTGCCAGTTGGTTCTTTTAGATTTTCTTGGTAGAGGCTATCTGCAAATAACAGAAGTTACTTCCCCTTTTCTCTCCTCTCCCTTCCACAGTTACCCCTACGTTCTTTTCTATCTGACTAGGAATAGGATACAAACATCCCTGTCGTCTACGTGCCTTTAGTGAGATTGTTTCTTTCATTAGGTACGATGCTCACGGTAGGCTTCCTTTGCTAAACAACTTCTTTTCTTCCAATTCGGTAAGACTTTTCTCTAAACGTTGTTAACTACAAATTGACTCTTACCTAATACTCTTTGGCATCTATTAAGATGTTTATGTTTCTCATTTATTCTCAATATATTAAACTACTTTATTTTCTAACATATCATCCTCGCATTCCTGGGATAAACCTAATCTTATAATTATGAAATATTCTCTTATTACAGCATAGTTTTTGAATTGCTAACATTTTTATTTATATTAAATTATTTGCCTGTACTTTCATAAGAGAGCCCAGTGAACAGTTTTCTTTTTGGTGTGCTATTACCATCTGGTTTCTGTCTCAGGATTATGACAGTTTAATAGAATAATTCAGAAAACTTTCCATTTTTTCCTATGTTCTATAAATAAGATTTATCTGTTACTTGAAGGTGACAAAGGAAGAAAAACTTTATTGTGTTTTTAGAAGTACATTTAATTGGCAAGTGGTTACACGTAATCTTATCTTATTCAACTAGTACATAAAACTTTAACATAAGTGATACAGTGAAATCTGATACTACACATGGAATCAGCATCCCTGGGAAATTGCAAGGTCTTCATCATACGTAAGAAGAACTTTTGTGTTTTAGTTGTTAGAACACTGATAAAAATTCTCATACTGTCAGTGTCCTACATTTCACAGAAGACAATTTTTTAAAAATATGGTTCTTTAAGGATACGTTGAACAAAAACTCAAACAATGTCAAAATATGGGCTTACCAATGTCTAAGTCACAACACGGAGCAGCTCAAAGACAAAGTACTTTTACGCTCCCCGATCACAATAAAGTATCAACTCACCTTTGATTTAATCGCTTGGATGTGCTGCTCCACTTCTTCAATGTCTTCAGTGTTTTCTAGACGTTCGTAAGCAGCGCTTCTAGTGCCTTTTATCAGATTTAAAGGTAATGCCGACATGCCATAGGCCTGAAAGAAACAAAAGTAAAACACGTTGTAGTAATACTATTTTATTTTATTTCTTTATTTTTTGGCTGCGCCATGCGGCGTGCGGGACCTTCGTTCCCCAACCAGGGATCAAACCTGGTCCCCTGGCAGTGAGAGCGCCAAGTCCTATCCACTGAACCACCACGGAATTCCCTAGTAATACTATTTTAAACATATTATACAGAATTTTCAGGTAAAAAATGTCCTTTTAAGTAATAACAAAATGAGTAAGCAGTTGTGAAGGGGACAGTCACTGAAGAACAGGGTATATGGGAGTGAATCATGATTATACTGCCTCATAATTCTGTTTATTTCATGTTTAGTTACATAGAGTTACGTCTGTAATACTATTCCTAGAATAGATAATACCTATTTTTCAAAAGACAAGTTACAAAATTAATGTAAATATAATACTTTATCAAAGTAGTAAGTCATAATTTCAGGCTAATCAGGGGTTAAGACAGTATGAATCAGTAGAAATAATTTATAAAATTATTTTCTATGGAAAAAACCAATTTTATCCAAGTGTATATAGTAAACCCTTAATAAAATGTATTTTAATATACATGTTATTTGATTAGCATACCAATGATCTGTATGTAGTTTATTTGTTAAGTTCTAAATATTTATAGTCTTTTCACTAAGTATTTTAAATATAATTCTTATAAGAAATTTTAAAATATTAATCAGCATTAAAAATAAACATATTATTTTATATTACCCAATTCTATATTAGCCAGTCCCAAATGTGAAATTTTATTGTAACTATTAAAAACACTTAATGGCAACTGCCATGTGACCATTATTCAAAATCGTTACTGACCTTAAATCCTTAGAAGCAAAACTGACAACTATCACCTCTTGGCTGCAGCAATGGGCTCTAAAGTAGATACAACATCACGTATTTAAATCTTTCCATTTTCTTCCTGAGAACATGGCCAAACTACTTCAGCCAGCCTCCCTGAAGTTAGGTAGGGCCATGAGATTGAGTTCAAGCAATGAATGTGGGCAGAAGTGACAAACGCTACCTCTTCGGCTTAACCCCGAACTCTAAAATATCCTGAGTAATCCTGCAAATTTTCTCTCGTGCTCTCTGCTACCAGGCTGTCAACTCCCAGGATGACCTCAAATGTGTTTAGTGTCGATTTTAATCACTTCAGTATTCTCACTGAGCCTCCTTTAGACATTGATTAAATATTGATTAAACCACAATTCATATACGGAAGCATAAATTCTGACACATCAGCGTTGTTTTTTAATTAAGGGAGAATAGAAACAAAGAACATAATTAAAAGGAAATCCCAGAACTCAACCAGTTCTATCAGGTAGTATCAACTCTATATAGCATGTTGTATTTAGATAATTAACTAGCTGAAATTATTACCCAATATGCAAATCCTTGCATTTTCTAAAGGAGAGATACTTAAAATCTTGCATTTTAAATATTGTTAAAACATAAGTTAATGTTCTCATGATTTCCCCACCACCCGAAAACAAAAACAACAAGGAGAGGTTGGGGAAAGGTTCTATTTGTATTAGAAAAAAATATAATTTGGACAGAGCAGAATAATTTTCTTTTAACTAACTAAATTCTTATCCAATTTATACTCCTAATGACCTTGGTAAAATATAAAAAGGAAAAACATAATCAGGTTTATTTTTTTAACAGTAAATTTTATATCCTCAAAATACTGAAAATGTAAAGAAAAAAGCGTATGGAAGCCAGGGTGTCCCAGAGATGGTTACCCTTCCCTTGTAGGAGAGTCCTATCCCTATTATCACTCTGACCTATCTGTTGTTCTAGTAGTTCCACACCTTTTAAATGGTAATGAAAAAAAGTAACACAGCACTTTGATGAGTATACAGTATTACATGATGATTATTCACCGATTCTCCACACTCACATGTCATTTTACCACAAGTCCACGTTGCTTTTTACAACCAAGTGCCGAGGCAAAATTATTTTGCTAAACCGAGTTTATGCCCAAGTATATTTTCCTGTCTTTCCAACCACCTCCGAACTAGGCTTATTTTATCCCAAATCTTGCTATTCTGCTTGATGGATCTGGGTCTCTAAATATACTAACCTCAGAACTCAATGCTATTGGGTTGGCCAAAAAGTTCATTCGGGTTTCTCCACACGATGTTATGGAAAAACCTGAACGAACTCTTTGGCCAAACCAATTATTTCCCAAGGAATCTGTACTCCAGTCAGTACTAAAAACATGGCCGCTACCTAGAGTTTACTGTCAAAGACAAGGCCATCTAAATTCTCCTCACTGGTCTGCTGGTCTCACTTTCTACAAGTCCATCCTTTACACTGTTTCCAAAGTGATCTTGCTCTAACCCTCAGGTCAGATTATGCCATTCCTCTGATTCGCATCCACTGAGATTCCCCAGGACCAAGTGCTCTGGCGGGAGTCCCCAGGACTCTGCCTCGGGGCCGTCAGGACCACACAGGAGGCAAGAAGGCAGGGGGCCAGGGAGGGTCGGTCTGCTGCTGCTTTGGCCAGAGCCACCCTACTCTGTTCACCTCTTTCTGTACGTATCAGAATTTCATGAACGGCTGTTTGAAAATGTCGCTTTACAATTATTTTTTTCCAGTGAGAGGTACAATTACTGGTCTTGTGAATAGACGCCACTATCTAATCCTGGCCTACGAAGCCCTTCGTGACCTGATCCCTGCCACCCAACCTCACGCCTCCAAGCGGCTCACTGCTCCTCAGTCACTGCAGTTTCCGCATCCACACCTGCGTATATGCAGTGCCTCACCTGGAACGCCCACCTCTCACCCGACCTCAGTAGCCCAGCCCAGTGCCCTCCAGGGCTCAGCTTAACTACACCGCATCTGAGAAACCCTCCTTGATTTGTAAATGTGCCTTGCTTATAACTCAATTATAGTACAGAACACTGGACATTAACATTATTTGTCTGCATGTCTGTTTTATCACTAGATCTGCCAAACTTAGCTAATCAGAATCATGTGGAAAGTTCGTAACAATAGAGATTTCTCAGCCAGACTAGTAATAACTGCAGTAGACTGTTTGGTATGTGAGGACTAGGTCTCAATTCTTCTTTTACCTACCTTTATTCCAAGAACAAACATGTGTTCAATTAATAAAACAACTTCTCTAAGAAAATAATATTCAAACAAAAAAAATTTTTTCACTGCCCTTTCTTCACATGAACTTATTTCCTTACATGGAATTTACACATTTATTCGAAGAGTTAAACTGAATTCCTATAGCCTAAATAAATAGCTTAAAGTAAAAATTTTAGAAAATAAAAATACGTCCTTGGTAACACCCTGTGGTAACATGGGACCAGAATACAACATCTTTTTGTGAATTATTAATTGTCTGAAGAGAACAGATAAAAGAAAGTAATCATTGTTTTGGTTACCTAGCTTTTAGCTTATTTTTGGATTGCATGCTTAAATTTCAATGATTATCAGGAAATTTAAGTATAATATTTAGATTAAGATAAACTTGACATAACACAGTATACAAAATATTTAATCACTACAACTTTAAGATCTTTAAACAACAATCTTTTGAATTTAACCTCAGATTTCTTTGAAAAACATGTATGAAGGCTATCATTTTTCAGAAACACAAAACTTTTATTGCTTACTACTGCCCTCTAGTGAATTACCAGAAAATCAACAAGGCTAAAGAGATCATATCATTTAAAATGCTTCCAGGTCAGCCATAATTGCTTCCAATTTTATTTGTTTCAAGTTCCAAGAGTAAATCACTACCTGTATTTTAAAACCCAAATGCTTTGAAAGAATATATACAAACTACAGACACTTCTAATACCTTCTTGCCCCTATAAGAACACCACTTTTCCCTGCACCTCTCTCTTCTGTGAAGGATGAGTTTCCAACCTATTAGCCTTGGATTAGAAAGGTCAACGCCAAGCACTGCCTGTAAACTGAATATATGTCCTGCATATACTTATAACACCTATTATTCAAGGACACGGATGCTGTCATGACTAATGAAACAACTCACTTAACATGTACTCAATGAAGATTTCCCTTTTAAATGTTCATTGATTCTAAAATATACATATATTTTTTCACATTTAACATCAGTGAAATTCGGATGCATCTTACAAACACTGGCTAGGCAGAAGTCATGACGTAGTTGTCATTACCTGCACATTCACAAATTTGGTCATAGCTGGTTACATTATAGTTACCTCTCCAGTGGAGTGACCTGCGTTCTTGGTACAACTCTTGAGTTTAACTGCCACTTACCACGTCTTATAAGATAGTACTACGATTTGACATCGAAGCAAAAAGTTAATGTGTAAGGAAAGACAGAAGAAAGGAGCAAGCAGTGAAGCAAAAGTTAACCAGAACAATGAGCATGATTCTGTATTTTCTTGCAAAGCAACAGTCAAAGGCTTTGTAAGCTTAAGAAAGGAAGATGCCCAAAGTAGAAGACATTCTGTACTTTGCTACTTAGGTAGCAAAAGAAGAAACAACAACAAAACAACAACAAAAACAGCTTAAATTTACACAACAGGTGTGCTAGCAGCTTCAAAGAAAATCCCAGAGACAAGAATGGAGCACCCAAGAAGAGCCGTTAGCCTCAGTTCTCGATAGCATAAAACAACCCTGTAGAGTGAAACACGGACATGAACAGCCTATTCAAAAAAGTGATTCAGAAGACTCACATTCCAAATGTGAAGTTTCAGGAATACCTTTACAACTTATTGCACTTATATTTTCCTTATCTTGTATGCAGAAAAGTGATATAACTTTTTTTTTTATGTAGGTAAGGCTAAAACACTTCTCTCATTAATCTAAAACAAAAACTATGAATGACTAGAGAGCATGGGCAGGGCCTTTTCCTTACAGTGGTACATAAGGAGCATCTTGCAAATCAGGTCACAGACTCAATGAAGCATACTATCACATAGAAGGCCGAGAAATTTAATTTTTAAAGTGGAGTTCTGTCTTCAAAGATTATTGAGAACCACTGCTCTATTTAGTTCTATTTTCAAATCCTTAATTTAGCACTCTGGTTTTCTTTAATACATTGGTCTACATTTATAGTAAATTTATATTGATTAGCATAAATATATATATAATTCATAAACTCCTGGAAGACATGTTCAATTTTTTTACTGATAAGTATACATAATAAAAAGTTCAGTAGTCGCTGTCTTTATAGGCGCTTCAGTGGTCCGTAAGATACATTTTGTATGAAAATAGCACTAGTCAACATTTCCCCACTTGGTGGCACCAAAAAATTAAAATGTCTGCATAAATATTTGTGTCTAGAGGTTTTTTTGTTTGTTTGCTTGTTTTTAATTTAAAAAGTAGCAGATTCCCTTTCAATTTAAGCTGAAAACAACAGGCAAGATAACATGTCATTTGACATTCTTCTCCTAAAATTGAGTGCCCAATTATTTGGCTATTCCTTGAGATGTGGTACAGTGGATATAATCTTGGTAAAATTTAAATAATCAACTAGTTTCTAAACTAAACAACAACGCATACCTAAGAAATTCACATTCAACTGACACATACATTACAAAAACTTCTGTAGTCTCAATACTGATAGCCACAGATTCAATAACAGACATAATCTTACCTTTAATAACTAATTCCTTGTACTCAGGGTCAAAGTACTCTAAGCATTAACTTCCCACTTTTGGTACATATTAAAATTAAACCTCTTCTATTCCCCATGCATGTCTATTATACCCTCATTCATGTTCTGCTCCAATTCTTGAGTTTTCCCTAACTACTTAGGAGAAAACTTTGCTTTCACAAGCAAATATGATAATTAGTACCATTAGCCACCTACCAATAATAAAACCACTTATCAGTAAACAGTTGATTTTCAACTAGTTTTTAATAAAGTCTGAATAAGTATTATTGGCCCATTTTTCAGATGGGGAAGCTAGGATTCAGAAATTACATTTTACATAAAGACTCACACTCATGGCTAGTCTTCAGCTATGCATACCACGCTCCCCCTTAACCGGGGTCTTCTCTACCCCACCTAGGTAGTAAAACTGGCGAGACTACGGTTTGGTAGCAAAACATTCTTCCGCCCAGTTCTGAGCACATTTTGTAGTGCTATTTAGATGATGTTTACCTGTCTATCCACACCCCCAAGAGTACCCACCATCCGACTGTGGATGTCTCTTGGACTTACTTACCTTTCCATAATCCACATTCTCACTGACCATGACACAACTGCTGTTAATACCTGGTGTGGAATCTATAGCTTGAACCACATGAAACTGAATATTCAACAGTTTGAGCTCCTAGTGCCTACTGATTGAGTGGCCAACAGATTCCAAGACTTGATGAATTGTTTAATTAAATCATCACAACCTTATTAAATATTACTCCCACTTTAGATGGGAAAGTAGTTCAAGAGACCCATGGACTTAAAAGGGACCCACATTTAAGCCTCTCCCCCAAGGATCATAACGGTACTGCTTATGCTACTTAAAGAAAACGTACACGGTAACTCCTAGGTAGGTAACCCCTAGGCCGTCTCACCTGCTGCCTATGACACTGGACACTCCCCCTTGGGCTCAGGCCTTTGGTGGCCCCTCCTACCTACTCAGCATCCTGTCTTTCTGGTTCCCGCCATCAGGTCCTCTGGTTGTTTTATCAATGGCCTTCAGCCCAGCCCTCTGCATTCTAGAAGAAGTAAAGCTCTTCTAAGGCTATCTTAACTAAGTCAGTATGATTATTATATTTGGTTTCATTGCATAAATGATAATTTTCACAGTTTCCATTTGAATATACACTATATTAGTTTGAAATACTTATCTTTACAATATCGCTCCTACAGGGAAGCTCTCTTTCAAAGAGTTTTAATAATTTCACACATTTTTCCCACTCCCACTCATCAGCCCCAGAGCTTACTGAATTCAGACCCACCAGAGTAATACTGTTAAAATGCCAGTCAGATCCTATTACTTTCCATTTAGAACCCTCCAGTAGCTTCTAATCTCAGTCCGAATGAAATCCAAACCCTAACGAGGGCCCATGAGGCGCTTCAGAACACGCCCCGTGGCTGCCTCCCACCCAGGCTCGCCAGGCTCCCCAGTTGCCTGAGCTCCACACGCCAGCTCGCCTCCCGCTGACCGTCTGAGCACAGCGCCGGGTGCCCACCCCAGGCCTTCTGCCCTCACCTGCCCTCGCGGCCGGCTGTCCTTCCCCCTCACTCGGGTCTCTGCTCCAAGGTCAGAGAAGCTACTCCCGACCTGCCACTACTGTCTGTCCCCTACACGGCGCTGTGCGAGCACCTTCACAGCTTCCGCCGCTCGGCCGTCAGAAGACAACTCTCCGTGGGTCTCTCATTTCTGCACATCTTGCAAGCCAGGCACTAACTGCCCTTTCTTTCCTGTACTATCTTTTCAAGAATGTTTGTGCAGCAAATAGCCTGGGAAGACAAAGACAGTATTCCTCTGGAGCGAGAGCAGGCACGTTTCCTGTCCGTTAATAAAGACTCAGCTTCCCTACACTCAAGGGTCCTCAGCTTTGTGACAGTCTCGATGGGTGCTCTTCATGTCGCCCCATGGGAGTCGGGACTCAGGAAACGGGTGCAAGACAACGCGCTCCCGTGGCTGCTGCCATTGCCGCGCAACAGAAAGTTCTTCTCTGACCAGAAGTCTTGCACCTTTCACCAGCATCCATGGAACTGTAGCAGACTACAAGCTACAAGCAGGGTAAAATCGCAGACCCTTCCTGGTTCCTGAGGATGACCTTACGCGTTGGTTTCCCCTTTTTCTGTTCCTTTCTCCTGACTCACCTTTCATTGACTGTTATATCCTCATCTCCCTATACTTCTCGAAGCACTTTTACAAAAAGTATCGTTTGACCTTCAAAAATCCCTAAGAGGCATTTTTGTATTCCCATCTAATGGCGAAAACACTGACCCAGGAAGGGTAAAAAGACAAACCCAAGATCAGCGTAACAAATTAGTCACAGAATAGCAATTAGAGTCCAGGTCTAACTCCTAATGTGTTATTAACTTGTGAATGTTTCCTGAAAGACAATTCACGTGTAGTATACATATTCTCTGAGATGGGAAGATAGTTACCCACCAATACATTCCTTGTGTAGTAATACATGAAAAAAGCAAAAATGGCAATGAATAATAAAACTGAATACTCAAGCACCTGAAAGATACTAAAATGCATGATTTTAGACTTCTTTTATTATACATTATGACACTTGAATGATTATGCAACAAAACCAGATTCTGCTATCACACTAATAGCCCATTTCTTTTATGTTTAAAGGGAGACACTGGAACAATACCCAAAATGTTTTCTTTATAACCAGCATTTTTCATCTTTGCATCAATCAAGAATGCTCTAAACATAAACTCCATTAATCTGAAAAAGGTTCCATATAATTTAAAGCTTCCTGCACAACTCTCTTTTGGGAGGCAAGTAAGAAGCATTTTTACTGGCTTTTCCTCTATAATTTGAGCAAAAAACTCAAAAAGCACTCTGCACACAAGTTTGTCAGGCTATTATAAGTCATATCGTACCATTCCCAGAGAGATCAGAAAAAAAAAAAAATCAAAGTCTCTGAGAGTATAAGATTAGATTCTTTATACTAGAGAAATATCAAGTGATGTAAAATACCTGATTTTAAAAGCCCTATATCCCCATATAGCATAAATCTACTGAATCCATAACAGGTACTGATCTATGGTTCAGAGTTCTAATATGCTTATAAATCACTAAATCTATTATTGCATAGTATATAACCACTTCAAGGTTCACAAGTTATAAAGTTTGTTTCTGAATATTAAATTTCACAAATACAGATAAAATGATTATGACCAAGTAGTTAAAAATCTACCCTCCTCTCAAGAAAAATGAAGAAAGTACTAGATATTAAAGAGGAACACAGAGCTAAATTGAATATACCAATAAGGTAACAAAATTGCATCATAAAGTGATTCTTTAATCTTAACTCAATTATTACCATTATACTTACTGTATAGATTATAGCTGCCAACATTCCAATCAAGGTCAGAGAACTAATGGAAAACGACAAGGCAGCTAAACCATCTGCAAAAGAAGAAAAACACTGTTAAAAATGTACAGCTATTCAAATGTTTATATTCATCAATAGAAATATAAAAATTGGGTTTCTTACACATTCCAAAGGAATAAACCCAATATGCATTACCCCATTCTTGAAGTGCTAACTCCAAGTGGAAAGGAGTTTTTAAATAGCTCTTCATAAATGGATTTGTTAAAGATCTTTCAGGCTAAGACTTTCTTTCTTTCACCTCTTAAAATTAAAGAGGGAAATTACTGCCAAATTATTAAGCCTAAAAGGAAATCAGCAAAATACCAGATGCTCAAAAGTTGGCCAAAAAAATGCCCTGGCCTTGCTCAAAGGCAGCCCTCGAGAAATAACATGATAGGAATGCCACTGACCTTGACCCTGTCTTCCCCCTCCACTCAAACTCCTAGTTCCTCTGTTCTTAAATTTCAAGTAAGTTTTTAAAACACAGCCTAGAACTAAAATCGTAAAGAGTTTACTTCCCTCTTTAATTTGAAAGGCGCTAGCATGCTCCCTTAGTGAGACGCAAACAAACAGAAAATAGATTCAAACATAATACCAAAAACAGGAATACTATGCTAACAAGTTAGATTTAGGAAACTTTTTAAAGGAAGGCCAATGAGTGAGTAGTGAGAGTGACGCTTTCAAATAAACATACCAGATAATACAATGAAATATGCAAATTTGAATATTCTTAAATTGGAGTAATACTAATTGTTCTAGTTTTAATACAGGTTCTATTGGACCTGTATTGATCTAGTTTAAATGCAGGTACTGTGGAACCAAATATAATTTTTAAATGAATTTAATGTATCAATCTTAAATAATAATAGAATGACCCATCTTATTAAAACTCACATCTCAGTTTTAAAATAACACTTAGAGAGAGCATATTATTAACAAGTTCAGAAACTATTAAAGACAAATTTTTAAGCCTTAATTTTTTTAACTGTAATACTACATTTTATTAAATCAAAGACCATCGGTGCTGTTACTTTCTTGATCTTACTAGAAGTATCAACAGAAAGTATTCATACAACTAGGAGAGGTCTGGCATTTGGCTGATAGCAATTTTAAGGTACCTCCACTTATAAAATACATCACAAAATCAGAGATATGAAAACGTATAAAAATATGCATCTTAGAATTGATAAAGTGGAGTGTTCTGCTAAGATATCTGGCTAATCAAAGAGTTGATATTACTAATAGTGATATGCAAAATGTACTCTAAAATATGGTGTTTAAGATGTGAGGTTTTTTAAATGTTAAGACTAAGGAGATTACAGCAAGTACAGTAATGTTACCTATTATAATCACTGATTCAAGTTATGCTAACACTCAAAGACTAGCAAAACTGATAGAATAATGTTTAGGGCAGAAGAGTAGTTACTAAAGAGACCTGAAGGAGTTAACTGCAGGAAAAGAAGCAATTTATTTCTCAGCAACAGGCTCAGGTACATAAATCCTGACATGCAGTATCAGTATATGCCAGACCCGCTATCCGTATTCTTGCTGGTATCAGCAAGATATTAATGGACCACAATTTACAAGATGAAATCTTAAGTGGAAAGCAAGAAAATTAAGAAGTTGTACAGCAAAGACTCCAAGACCTAATTTAACCATCATTTAATATTGTAACTGGGTAAAGAGAAAGTGCTGTTCAAAGAATGTACAGTACCTAATAAAAAGAATAAATACAAAAGCAATACAAATTTTCAGCATAATGTTTATAAAATAAGTTCTCTAGCTTTCTTTGAAAATAGTTCAAAGGCACATGAAATTCTAAGTAATAAAATACACATTCTTATTTGATATCAGCTTCTAACACCAACTATATTTTTCAATGATGAGGCAACTTTCTTAAGCTAACTTCCTAAACCTGCTTTTTAGTTCCTCTCTAAAAACCAAGGTCATGTTGATTAAGAGGAGGAAAACTTAGATCTTCTGGTGAGGTAAATTTATAATAAACTATTATTTCATCCACATAAAACCTCTGTAATTTATATTCCACAAAAAGATTACTTAATCATGATCAAATAGCAATATACGGTTCTCTCATTTAAAAATTAAAAATAAACACCAAAATATCTAGCACATTTCTTTAACATATTATTCTATATTATCCTAAGTGAATTAAAGACCATATAGAAATTATAAGACCTTTACCGCTAAAATACTTTGAGGATTACACTGTCTTTTCAACATGGTAATTTTATGAAGAAGTCAAGAGACTGGGCTATAGAACAGCTAGACGGCTAGAAGTCTCAGTAACACAAAGTTCCTAATTTGTCTAACATCCTTTTAACCACAGGTTAAAAGAATTATGAAGTTAAATTTTTAACAGTGTAAAAATAGACTACTTATGAAAAAAGTTGCAAGAGTCATGAAATATGAATTATTACGGACTTTATTTTTTAAAAGAATACTTACGACTACTTCCAAGTTCTTCAAACAGGAACTTTACCTTTTCCCACTCTGTAGAATTTTTGTTATCGGGAAGATTCAATGGAACAAAAGCACTATGAAGGAGAAAATAACTCTTTAATGGTTTTAAGGACAAAAGGTCAAATAAAAGGAAATGACCTGAAACTCAATTTTTAGTAATTTTTTAAACCAAGATCAACTTTCCCCCCAAAAGAATGAGCAAATCAAATCTGCACCAAGTACAGAGAGGTGTGAGAAGTTGCTTATCTATGTGTTTACCATATCACAAATTTGTTTTAATGGTTTAATTACTGTATTCAGTATAATTACTTTCCTTTGTAATCCTGTGTATTTTATTTTTTGCATTTAAAACTATTTTGAGAAGGAGCCATAGGCTCAAGATGGTCAAAAAGGTCCACAGCACAAAACAGGTTAAGAAGTCCTTCGTTAAATCAGGAGAACAGAATATAAATATTAAGTAATGATTTCAGTATATTTATATGCATAAAAAAGAACAGAAAGGAAATACACCAGAATTAGCAGTAAATATCTCATTGTAGAATCAGGGGTGCTTTTTACTTTCTTCTTAGTATTTTTCTGTATCCTTCAAGATTCTACCTAATATACATAATGAAAGTAAGTAGTTTCTATTTATTTTTCAATCGACAGCTGAGAGAAAGAGACAGACAGACAGACAGACAGAAAGGCGCTTTATTATCTAGCTCAGAAGCAAGAAGAGATTAAAGGAGAGGGCTCAGTATCCCTTAGATTGTGTATACGGAGAATCAAATAGGAATGTAAGAAGTAACTCTAATATTACCTCCTTTCCAACCTAATTTTAATTGTAAGCAAAGCAGTAACATCTATCCTTTTTTGTGATGAAGAAATACTGCATGAGTTCACCTATTATATATTAAAGTACCTGCCCGGATAATGTAAGTAAAACAAAGTGATTATTCTAATTTTTAAAAATTTCAAAAACCTTTACTCCTTGGTACTACCGATACTTTTTATTCTTACAAAAAGATGAATCATCAGACATGTCATGAGGTTATTTAAATTTCTAACTATTTGCACTGACATCAGTTTACTACACTCTTCTCAATCTTGGAGATTTACTTCTCACTACTTTTAGAAAGAAAAGTGATTACTCACAGGGAAAGAGCAATAAATGTAAAGAGCTCATTATCTGCTGCCCTGGTTATAAAATCAAAAACAAATAAAAGCAGAGGGTGGAATCAAAAAACAAACTCTTGCATATTATACTTCTATAATGATATTAACTTATATATTAGCATTGAAACAAAAATATAAATCAAGCAAGAAAAAACTACCTATGTAATAGCCCTCTATTTTATTTGAACAGTTTTTTCCAGATATATATATATATTTTTTTTTTTGAAAAGTATATTTTGAACTTGTTAGTTGGAATAACCACTTCTGTGAATATGGGGAAAAACTTCTATGTTGTATAAAATATCATCTAAAGTCTATTAAAATAGAAATACGTGTCACAAATACCTAAAACTAGCATTCCTACTTAGAACATTCAGTATCTATGTCAGTTTTAGGTAATCAGACGTTCTGTCCAGTGGTAGAAGAAAAGCAATTAGCTCTCTCGATCTTGACACTTTCATGTTCTAGCAGCTGAGCAGGGCTCTTGAGCAGTTCAAATATTTAATGAAGAATAACACCAGAGGAAACTTGACTTGACCAAAAAATTAAAAAAAAAAAAAATAATAATAATAATAAAAGGTTAAATGGCCCAAACTACGGCCAGAACGACTTCGGGAAAATACTTATTCTGAAGCAATCAGCAGAGTGCTGACATCTCAGCACTGTTATTTTAGGTACAGCTAGAGCGGCAAAAGCACAAACCCAAAGCAGCTTCCTCAGCCCCCTGGCCACCAGCGCTGTAGAATCCAAGAAACAGACATAAAATGCCTTCTCATAAGCTAAGAGTAACATCCATAAGCAGAATTCAAACGAGTTACAACTAAAGATGTCTATATGTCCTGGGCAATAATACTCAAAACATTTAACAACCAATATGGCAAAGGCATTAACCAATCAACGGACGCTGGCCTTGGTCCTGAAGACCCTGCTAACCCGGGCTTTACCCTTTGACCGGGCTGAGGGTGAGGTAAGAGACTCAGGAAGGTGGAGCATTTCAACCTTTTAACGACCAGAAGGGCCCAAGCAATGTTCAGGGCCAAATGCCAGCCCCGAAGACAAAGACCTGCCGGGAGCACCTGCTAACAGATGCAGAGTCTGCTTCAGCCAGACGAGCCTGGACCACAGCCAGAGTCATTTTGAAGGGGAGGCAGCAGTTGTAAGATTCTCAGGCCTTTACCAAATGGTGACGGTCCTCAAGTAACCGAGAGTGTGATGGGATTTGAGTGGTAGAAAGGTACAGATACTTTCTTCATCTCAGTCCCTCTCAAAAAACTGGATACAGAGAACCTCAGCTTTCAAAGACACACAACGCTAGATCAAGATAAGAACTGGAATCTCGTGAGATCATAAATTTCCCTTAGGCTCTTAACAATAGTAAAACTGCGTAGAAAAAATATTTTACATCCCATCTGACTGAGTGCATTAGCTTAATACAGATTATCTCTTCAGGAAGAGACAAAGGAAAGGCTAATGAATTTCAGTGGATATGGAATTGAAATGATGAATTCAGCAGAAATGAAAATAAGATTTTCACCTCCTACACTCAAATGCCAAGTTTATTTATCTTCCAAATAGCCTGTGTCTTCCCCTCTGCTCTCCGTAACTACTCTAGTTCAGGCCCTCACCTCTCACCTGAACTACAACAGTGGTCACTGAGTGGCCTTCCCAGCTACCATTTATATCTCACTCCCTGACCAACTCCCAAATGCCCCTTCTGACGCGTCCTTCAGTGTTACGACCAAGTCACACATATTTGCTTTCCCGCGTTCACACACCAACACATACACATCTGCCCTGCCTTTCACCTGCTCAGCAGGATAAAATGCAACGTCTTAAACACTCTAAGTAAGACCCAGAGTCCACCTATGTGACTAAGGTCATGGTCTGTCACTTGCCACCGCAAACACTTGAAATGTCACATCTTACATTTTTCTTTTTTGTACCGAGGGAGGGAGGATTAAATTTACATTGTAGTTTTTATATCATTCTTTAACTATTCCATGCTAACTTCAGTCTCTCAGTTACCATACGTTATAGACTCAACCGTGTCCCCTCCCCCCAAAACTACTATGTTGAAGCGCTAACCCCCAATGGGAACGGTACTTGGATACAGGGCCTTTCGTAAGGTAATTAAGGTTAAATAAGGCCCTAAGGGTGAGGCTCTGATCCGATGGGATTGGTGTCCTTGTAAGAAGAGGAAGAGACACCAGGGCTCTCTCTCCCCGCCGCCAGCAGAGAGGACAGGCCGTGTGAGGACACTGTGAGAAGGTGACTGTCCACAAGCCAAGGAGAGAGCTCCCACCAGAAACCAAACTCACTGACACCTTGACTGTAGACTTCTAACCTCCAGAACTGTGAGAAAACAAGTGTCCACTGTTTAAGCTAGCCAGCCTGTGGTATTTTGTTAAGGTAGCACAAGTAGACTAATACAGATTTTGGTACCATGAAGCGGGTTGCTACTTTGTAACAAATACCTAAAAAATGTGCATGTGACTTTGGTACCCAGTGATAGGCAGAGGCCTAAAGAGTTTTGAGGTTGCATGCCAGAAAAAGCCTAAGCTGCCTTGAAGGGGCTATTGATAAAAATGTGAATGTTAAAGGCAATTCTGTTGAGGACTCAGAAAGAAAAGAGGAGCGCTATAGAGAACACCTCTATCACCTTGGAGAAGACATACATCACCATGAATGGAATGCTGGTAGAAATATGGACACTAAAGGTCATTCTGGGGAGCTCTCAACTGGAAATGCAGAACATGTCAATGGCAACTGAAAGGAAGGAGATCCTGATTAGAAAGCGACAGAGAGCTTGGTTGAATTGTTTTGTAGTGTTTTATGGAAGGCAGAACCTGTAAGAGATAAAATGGGATATTTAGCTGAGGAGAATTCCAAGCAAAGTGCTGGAAGAAGCTGGGTGGCTTCTCCTTACCATTCATAGTAAAGGGAGAGAGCAGAGAGACAGGTTAAGCAGAAAGGAAGCAGCCTACCCATACTGCAAAAACTGGGAAAGGATGTTCCAAGAGTGTGGCTGAACCACCATCTGGCAAGGAGATCAGTGTGGGTGGAAACCATGGATTTCATCGGCGATCTCAGCAGAAGACAGGAGGAGAGACAGAGTGACACTAGCAGAGACACGGCCAGCTGGAACTAAGGGAACAGAGATGAGACAAAATAAAGGGAGGCTATGAGACTTGGGGGATTCTACGGGACAGGGTGATAGTTACTTAGCTGAGAACATGCTTTATCCTTCAAGAAAACCCAAGAATGACCCCAAAGGCAATTCAGTTATCACCAGGGCTGCCACTTCTACTGCCCCAAGGGGGCAAGGCTGTTTCCTCCTCAATTTCAGAGGACAGGGTTCCCCCCGCCCTCCGCTCAGCTTCAGCTGCCAGGGAGCTGCTGCAGAGTCAAGGGGGCAGGACCCACACCCAGAATCAGGGGGGCGGGCGGGGCCGCTGCCTAGGACCACGGCAGTGACCTGCCCCTCGGGGGCCTGCAGGGCAGAGCATCCTTCCAAGATGCTTACTCTTGAGCCTTAAGGTCTGAGGGAATTTGCCTTGCTAGGTTTTGAACGTGCTTGGCTCCCATCACTTTTTCTTTCCAATTTCTCCCTTTTAGAATGGAAATGCCTATCCTATGCCTGTCCCACCTTGTATCTTGGAAGCACATAACTTATCCAGTCGCACAGGTTCACTGCTGGGGAAGAATTCTGACTCAGGAGGAATCAGTCTCACCCACACCTGATCTAGATGATGTTTAGATGAGACTTAGGACTCAGACTGGATGCTGGGTTAAGACTTTGGGCGCTTGTTGGGATGAAGTAAATGCATTTTGTGTGTGAGAAGAACCTGAATTTTGGGGGGCCAGAGAACAGAGTACAGACTGAACTTGTCCTCACAAAATTCATGCTGATGCCCTAACCCCCAACAGGATGGTGTTTGGATACAGGGCCTTCAGGGAGGTAATTAAAGTTGAATGAGGTCGTAACGGTGGGACCCCAGCCCAACGGGATTGGTGTCCCTACAAGAAGAAGAGGAGACCCTGGAGATACTCTCTCCCCCGTGAAGCACACAGGAAAGACCAGGTGAGGACACGGTGAGAACGACACCGTCCCTGAGCCAGGAGGAGAGTCCTCACCAGAAACCAGACTTGCCCACACCCTAACCAGGACGTCAAGCCTCTACAACCGTGAGAAGATAAACGCCTGCTGTTCACGGCAGCGTGAGCAGACTAATACAGGTGACCCTTGAACAATATGGGGCTTAGTGGCACCAACCCTCCACGCAGTCAAAACTCCGAGCGTCGACTTATACTCGGCCCCCCAGACATGGTCCCACCACGTCCACAGTTCCTCAGCACCCACAGCTCCACCAATCACGCAGTACTGTAGTGTTTACTACTGAGAAACACCCACGTGTAAGTGGACCTGCACAGGTCAAACCCATGTGTTCAGGGGTGAAGCGTGCATTACACCTGCTGTTCACCTTTTTCCTAGTCTGCTGCCCAACTTCCACTCCATCAAATTTTGATTCCGAGATTACTTCCTCTTATGTCTTACCTGATTCCGCAAGGCAGAACCTGCTATTCCACCATCAAAACCTGGCGTCCATCTCTTATTAGAGCCCTCAAGTATTGTAATTCAGGTTATCTATTTGCATCTCTCCCCATGTGAACCTTGAGGACAAACATCATTACCCTCCAACCTTATTCCCAAGACTACCCAACCCACAGGAGTTCCAAGTGTTAGCTGCGTGAATTGGTTAAACCTAGACCACGTTTTTGCCATAAAATTACCTACTGTTTTATCAGAAAAAAAATACATCACTTAACAAAAACTACAAGTGTGTCACCTCCGAAAAAGTTTCAGGAAACGCAGTCAATCACTTCAGCTAAATGTACCTCATTCAAATACTCACACACGGTAATGAGAACAACACTGCCCTAGATAACCAAACACTGCTTGTCTTTTAGTCACAAACTTCTGGCTTGTGAAACAGAGGAGTCCACACACCCTCCCCTACCTCAGTGTCCTGGGCAGATGCCTTCACCTCAAATACGTAGGAGAAAATAAAGGCGATCAGAGAGGAACTCCTTCATTTGCCCACCAAACCTATGCACCTACCTGGAATTCTTTTCATTCTTATCCCTCTCAGAACCACGGAGGAAACGTCCTTCCCCCCTGACCGTCCTTCCCCCCTGACCGGAGCCTCCCACTGCCTGAGTGCTTTGGACGCCCTTCCTGCTCTCCTGTTACACCCCCGACAGCCAACGCCACCAACTCCACCAAAGCAGGGTCCTGGTTCTAAGAAAGGCAGGAGTACCGCACAGCAGTCATTCAGCTTACTGCCCCCACTTTACACAGGATAAAGCTCATTTTCTTCACTGGGTGCTGCTACTGGAAAAGAGCAGAGACTAAAACTCGAGTGTCCTAACGCCTGATCTGGCGGCTTGCCCCGAACCTTCTCCTGAGCATTCCTAAGGCTTCACTGTGAAGCAAGCTGAGCTTCTGACGCCCCCCTCTCCAAAGCGGCTCCTCCTTCCGACGTGCCTGTGGATGACAACTTCACCTTTCCTGCGTGGTAAAGAATTCGGCCTTGCCCCCAAACGAGGTCTGACTTTTCCCCGTGATTCCGGGACATCGTCCGTGTCAGACCTGATAGGAGTGTCTGTGTTTAGGACAGGGGATGGTCACACCCAACCTTAGGTGGTGGCCAGAAAGACCAACATGTGGTTAGGGTGGGGCTTTGGGCCAGTGGCATCAGCGGGGGCTGACAGAACCAGGCGGGCGGTCAGTCACTCAGACACGCCTGCGTGAGAGGGTCTCAATAAAAATGCCAGGCACCAAGGCTCACGCGAGCCTCCCTGGCTGGCAATACAAGTATTCCCCCAGCTTTTTGAACGTTTGCTTTATACCACTTCACTTTTACTAAAGACCTACATTAGCACCTATTTTCACTAACCAAAAGAAATCTGAAGGATCGTCACTTTTACGAAAAAGGCAAAAAGCAAAGACGACGTCAGTGCTGGTTCCGGAGTGAGCTGCTGCAGAGGCGGCGAGCAGTGCGCCCAGAGCAGAGCGCGCGGCCCCGCCAGGCTCCTTCCCGGGGACCACGCTCTGCATCTCAGCCGTCAGCCACCACAGCTCTGACCTTTGTGGGCATCTGTGCTTTACCCCATTTATCTTGCGCGTCCGTGAGCAAGATGTGTCCTAAGGTCACTGCTTCTTCCCCTTACGCCTTCTCAGCTCAGGAAAGGTTTCATAGGAACCGCCTACTTTCGGATGGCAGGGGAAACCTGTACTCCACGCACGTTGTCAGACATGGAAGCCAGAAGGGGAAAGTGCCCCGAGGACAACACACGCTTCACATCTGCAATCTTCCCTGACTCTGTCCTGTGCATCTCTTAAAAGGCTGATTTTAGTCTGTATTCTTTACCTGTAATAGATGGTATATAACTGCTTTTGGTGAGTTCTGTGAATCCTTCTAGAGAATTATCAAAGCAGAGGGTGGTTTTAGGAACCCCCCAAAGCTTGCGGTTGGTTTCAAAAGTGAGAGAAGTGCCCCTCAGACTCCGCAGCTGGGCTAACTCCAGGTGTGTCCTCCATGCCTTTCTCTCTCGTACCCCCCGTACCTGACCTACCAGAAGATCCTGCCGGCTCTCTCCCCAAAAGACAGGCAGGATCCAGTCACTTGCCGCTGCCATCCTGTCTTGCCTGGGTTACTGAACAGACCTCATGTCTCCTGCCTTACACCCCGCAAAGTCAACCCTCAAAACACCACCCGGAGATCTCTGCAAAATGTCCATCATGTCACTCCAAGACCAGACCCCCAGCACAGCTTCCCACTCCTGGAGAATAAAGGCCAGAGTCCTGGCAACGGCCCCTGATGCCCCGCTCAGTTCGGCAGCTCCAGCCCCTCTAACCGCACCTTCAGCTACTCCCGCCTCCGCCCCTCCACTCCAGCCGCCCTGCTTTCCTCACTTTGTCTCGAACGTGCCAGACGCTCTCCTGCTTCGGGGCTGTCTACCTGCTTTTGCTCTGACTGCAACGCTCTTCCCTCCACATGTGTTCACGGCTCCTGCACCTCCTTCAAGTGTCTTCTCACCCTACCTCCTCAGCAGTGCCTTCCCCGAAAATGTCACGCCCCCAACACAAACTATTTTCTTCGTCCACTCCCCTAACCCCTACTGAACGTACGCTCCATGAGAAGAAGGAACTGTCTTTTGTATTAATCGCTGTTTCCCCAGTGCCTTGTACAGTATCTGGAACACATCAGGAACACAGTAAGTATTTGGAAAATAAGTGAATATTTTATTGTTCAAAATATCTGGTCAAACCGTCACTTCTCGTTATTAGTGGATTTGCAAGGAGCTATACACTGCTATACACTGCTTCTAAATAAATAAATATTATGTAGACAATAAGTTAAAGCTTATTAAAATCATACAAAATGTAAACTCTCTAGGACTGAAGATGATTTTCCATGCAAAGAACCAAAAAGTTTCAGAAGAAACTTCAGGAACCCTTTTGTCTGGGAAAGATATTCTGGCTGTTGTAAAGATCTGTGGTTTTACTGACGGTTCTCAGTCATGTTCTAAATCAGGAGCTGGCCAACTATTGACTGTCCGTGTTTGTAAAGTTTTACTGGCACTCAGTCACGTCCTTTGGTTTACGTATCGTCTGTGATTAGAGCTACAGGAAGAGAGCTGAGCAGTGCCACATGGACCCCTAACCTGAAATATTCACTATCTACTCTTTAAGAAAAGTTTGCTGATCTCTATTTAGATTTACAGATAAGGGACCTGAACACTGACAAAGCAAATTCACCTAACTATATCTGGCTTAATTTAAAAAGCCAAAAAAGACTTTTAAAAATATATTTAAGAGCTAAAATAAATAGCAAAACCACTAAAATGTGTCTTTCAGCAAGTACTCTTTTTCATGACATATCAAGGCAAGAAAGGGACCTAAAAATATACTTTGACTATAGGATATGTGCATTCTAAGAACTCCTAGAACTACAAAAAGTTACTGACCGATTTTATTCCCACCACAAATTGTATTTGATAATTTTTTTTTATTTATTGAAACTTCTGAGACCAAATTACAAGCAGAAACTTTAAAAAACTTATTAGCACCTCATATATTTCCTAACATAAAAAAATTATCAAGATCTATTTTAACAAAGATAAATGTCTTCCATTAACAGGGACAAATGTTTTCCAAAAAGAAAACTTTAAATGTATAAAAAATGTGCAAAATTTTATTGCCATTAGTTTATAAAAACTTAAGGAAGAAGAATTAAGAATGAACTCACTGACAAAGTTTAATTCAAAGATTTAAGGACTGATGCAACAAATCTGAAAAGATATCCAGACAAGGATTTTCCATCAAAGTGTTGTTTATAAAAATGGAAAAACTGCTAACATCATAAGAATCAAAGTAATCACTAGAAGATCAAATAAGTTGTTGTATCCTAAGAAGGAAACGTAATACAGACAAAATTGATGGATATACATTCACTATACTGAAGAGATGTCAACCAGTGGATTACCAAGAATCCCATAAAACATAATCACATTTGTGTAAAATTACAACATGGAAGGTTATGGGGGAGAAGGGGCTTTCCGCATGTATTTGAACACATAAAAAATGTCTAGACAGAATATTGTAGAAAAAAAGGTTAATTATGGTTATTGCTTGTTGGTGATATAAAAGGTAGTTTGTCCTTTTTTTTTAGATTTTCTTAATTTTCTTTCCTAGACTTTTATGAATGAGTCCTTATTATTATTACTATTATTGTTAAAATAATGCTATTTCCATTTTCAGGAAAACAAAAATCAAGACTTACCCGACTAAAAGAAGTAGTGCACAAATCACAACAAATCCGAAAGTATACTTGAGTGCCGTTTTAATTTGCTAGATGTCAAGGGAGAAAAAATATTGCATTTAGTAAGACTTTTAAAATATAAAATATGCTCAGCTATAGTGTAACAGCACTTTCATATCCTATGCACATTTATATTCAACTGTGTAAAGCTCCCCTTGTTGAAAAACAAATCTTAAAATTTAAAGAAAAACAATGTATATACCACATCTTAAGTATCTATCAAACTACACTAGATTTTTAAAATCTTTTCAATGGTTAGACCTTGTGAAAAGCAGAACACCTAAAGCATAATTAATTCTCCAGTGGGAGAATTAATAGTAATTAATTTACTTTAGTAAAATTACCACAATATTTAATAAAATATTTCTCAAAACAGGGAGCATTCAGAATCCACAATGCCCCTACCCCAATTCACCAAAATGGGTTAAGTAATAATTAATAATTACAATAAATATTTAATTTACATATGTTTGTATGTATATATCATATATAAAACATATACTTATGTATACTTATTATATAAGATCCCACATGCCACGAGGCATGGCCAAAAAATAATAAATAAATAAATAAACAAATGTCACCAGACGGATGATGGTATCATTAAAAAAAAAGAAATTAACTTTATGCTTTATATGATGAATTCTTATTCACAAATACCTAAAGTAAAGGTAAGGAGGGTCAACCAAAAGGGATGGGGAAGATGTGTTTTAGAAGAAGTGAAGAGAAGAGAAAGCATTTATCTCATTCAGTTTTCAACAGTAAACTGGTGACCAGCCACTTTACCTTACATACCTTGGGTTTTCAAATGTAGAGTTACATAGTATCTGCAAACAATAATTCGACTTTCTTTATAAATATTTCAGCATAGTATTTTTTTTCTCTAACAAATTGCACAGATTACCACTCTGGGAATCATTTAAAATACTGTTGAAGTACTTTGCTCATGATCTTAATGCAAATGCTTTAAGGTTTTAATAAACACAGCTATGCATAATCCTGGCTTTTGAGTGAATATATTTGTGTATTTAAATACAAAACAAAAACAAGGTATAAAACACATTCCTATAACTCAGTAAAAAGACAAAAGAAATTTATTCCTTTTCTGCTTTTTCCCCCTGAAATCAGAAATAAAGTGTTCGATTTTCACAAATACCCTTCAACATACAATTTCTTCAAGGACCTATTAAATTACTATTTATTAACAGATGTGCTGATTCTAAACCACCAATGCAATCTAGAGATAGCCCCAACTCAGTTATACTGCATTAATGTACTTTTAAGATGCTCCTGAATTCTATCCGCTAATGTTTTAGTGAAGATTTTTATACCAAGACTTAAGTGACCTTGATCTGCAGTTTTGGGCATGCACGTGTGCTCTACTAATCAGGTTTCTGTATCAGTGTTACCACGGACTAGTAAGACCAGTCTGCAAATGTTCCTCCTTTATGCCCTAGAACAGGGGTCAGCAAACTACATCCTGTGGGCCACACACAGCCCCCTCCTACTCCACATCACACTCGCTGAGTCCTGTCTCTGGCTACTTTCACAATACCACCACAGAGCTGAGTGGCCGAGACAGAGTCTGTAAGGCCTACGAAGCCTAAGATATTTACAACCTGACCTTTTACAGAAACAAGCCTGCTGACCCCTGCTCTAGAACTGCTCTGAAACAGCAGTCTCAAGTCCCATGTGGTTCCTGAGCACCTGGGATATGGCTGGGTGGAACTGGCGTGTGCTGTAGGTGTAAAATGCACTCTAAATTTCAGAGTGTGACAAAATGTAATGTCTCATTACTAACATGTTTTTGACTATTTTAAATAATAATGCTTGCAACATATTACATTAAATACAATGTGTCATGAAAAATAATTTCAACTGCTCTTTCTACTTATTTTAATGTGGCTACTAGAAAATTTAAAATTTCACATGTGGATTACATTATAGTTCTATTAGACAACACTGCTCTAGAATAAATTCAAAGTCACATCACTCTCTGAAAAAGAAGGAAATAATCTTTTTCCCCCTAAACTGAGACCTGTGAATTAAAGCTACTCACAGTGCATTTCCCAGTGTCATCGTCATCCTTTTCTTCATAGTAGAAGTAGACAAAAGGGATCCATAAGAACACACAGAATAATATGACAGAATATAAGGCTGCGGAAAGAAATAATAAGCCGAGTTAAAATAAAACACATGGATTTAATAACTGTTTCATACATATATGTACACACACACACACACACACTCCCCATCCGATCCCTAGAACCGTAACTCTATACGTATATGTAATATCCAAAATCAGCCTTTTCTGACCCCCATTCCAAGAAATCAACATCACTATTACATAACAAATCATAATTCAAGTTAACTATGGGGCAATTTTTAGCAATAATCATGATAGTAACTGTGTCAATAAATTGTGGCAGCTAACATCTCAGGTCTCACTATATACTCACCAGTGCTAAGAACTTTCTGTGAACCATCTCATTTAAATAAACTTTAACTTTTGTCTTCCTTCCACCTTAATACTGAGTACAGCTGACACATTTGCCAGTCACTCAAGTTAAAGAAACAACTATAATTGATACTGCATTTTTGATACAAATAATTTCCCTAATCTAAGTTTAAAATATGCAGTTATGAAACTGATCTTATAACAAATCAAGATAGAGAAAAAGTAAGAACAGTAAAACCAGATTCAAAGTTAACTAACATGAATTTCTATTTATCTGCTTTAAAATAACGTTAGATTTGAAATACTTTCAACCAGTAGTCAGTCAATCAAAATATTTCTTTTAATTTAATACAGAACTTAAAATTTGAACAGCAAAAGATACAGTATTTAAAATAAAAACAACATAAACAGCTTTTTGAGACTTAACAAATCTACCTAAGAAACCTGGCCTTAAAACCTTCTGTGTATTTACATTTATTTGCATATACATAAGTTCATGGAAAATAGTGATGACATAATTATATAAAGCAACCACAGGATGATAATCATTATATGCCTTTATTTAAAAAAAAGTATTCGTTAGTAATGTATATATAATAAACCCCAAATTACTTATTCTCTTGGAAGGAACGACTGTATGAGTTACAGAGGTTTTAAACATGATCTAAATACCTGCTAGCACCATCTCATTTATTTGGAGGCCACTTATGAAGCAGCCCCCACTAACTGCAACATAGTTAAAAAAAAAACTCAGAACAGGGCCCTAAATAACTGACAGAAAAATCAGTTAATTTATACTGACCAATCACAAAATGACTGTCAGCATACTGAATTTTGGCACTACAGATATTCAGTGAAATTTATGCAATCTTTTAATATTATGAGAAACTAATAATGACAGTAAATCTTTAGGGTAATGAATATTGGTATTTCTACTACAAACCAGAGAGTAGTCAGTATTAACATTTCTATTACAAATCTAAGAGCCAGTGGAAATAAACAAGTACTCAAAAAAGTAACCAAGGGCTTCCCTGGTGGCGCAGTGGTTGAGAATCTGCCTGCCAATGCAGGGGACACGGGTTCGAGCCCTGGTCTGGGAAGATCCCACATGCTGCGGAGCAACTGGGCCCGTGAGCCACAACTACTGAGCCTGCGCGTCTGGAGCCTGTGCTCCGCAACAAGAGAGGCCGCGACAGTGAGAGGCCCGTGCACCGCAATGAAGAGTGGCCCCCGCTTGCTGCAACTAGAGAAAGTCCTTGCACAGAAATGAAGACCCAACACAGCCATAAATAAATAAATTAATTAATAAAAAAAAAAGTAACCAAAATAAGTATTCTAAAAGCTTCAAAAAATTAAACATAAAGGGAAAGTACTATAAATCACCCTAAACACCATACCAATATTATGATTGAAATAATCAAATAATCTGTACAGAACAGGAAAAACCCTAAATTAGGACAACAGAGTAGTATAGTGGGCTGACAGCCACATGCCAAAAACTCTGATAAACTGACAGACGCAGTAAGGTTTGGCTTCAGCCTCAGTACACCATTTGTGTCTACTACTTGGTGGCCTAGGCCTTCACACAGCCAAAGAGCCTAATGACTATTTCATAAGCATTCCTGGTATTCCTGAACTTGTGTGATCAATGACCTTGTAAATGCCTAAGTCACCATTATACTCATTTAGCATAACAAGGTATAAAATTAACTCCTATATATAAAATACAAATAACCCACTTTTAAAAATAGACAAAAGACAAACAGATACTTCATCACAGAAGATATACAAAATGGCCAATAAGCACTTTTAACAGGTGCTCATCATCACTGGTCATCAGGAAGATGCAAACTAAACCTGCAATGAGATACTACAGACCCACTAGGATGGCTAAAATTAAACTGACAATACCAAGTGTGGCCAAGAATGCAGAACAACAGACATTCCCATACTTTGCTAGAGGGAGTGTAAAACAGCACAACACTGTAGAAGACTGTTCAGTAGTTTCTTACCAAGTTAAACATATACCTACCATATGACTGAACAATTCTATTCCCCCAGCAATGAAGTGCAGCGACATATGCAAAGTCTTTCTGACCAGAGAAGCCTGCCTGAGTTGCCGAGTCCAGGGCTCTTCTTGGGGACTTAGGATATAGGCACATTTGCCTGAGTGACCAGCTATGATGACCAAATACAGACCCCGAGAAGGAAAGCAAGTATTCACCATAAATCACGCACACAAACAGGCTAAACAGGTTGGACTGTGTGGTTCCAGGCCGTACGCAGCTGTCCAGAACCGTTCAGCAATTACTAACATTAGGGAACATCCAAGGGCCAGATTCCCAGTATTGGTCCAGTGTCAGCCACACCAGCAGGTCCCCCTAAAGATGTGTGAGAATTAAACAATATCGGGTCTGACTCACAACAAGAAAGCTGACAGCAACATTACTAACAGTGATCAAAAACTGGAATCGATCCAAATGTCCATCAACAGGTGAACGGATACGCTGAGTGGTACAGTCATACAAATGACTACTGTACAGCAATAAGAAAGAATAAACTATGAACACATGCGATGAGGATGAACCTCACAGACCTTAAACTGAATAAAAGCAGCACAGACACAAGAATACATCTTCTAGGGTTGAACTTAAGGAAGCTCGAGAACTAGCAAAACCGGTTTATTACGACCCAAACCAAAAAAGTAGTTGGGGCAGCTACTGACTATAAAGAGACATGAGGATGTACAGCAACCAAAAATCTCATATGTTGCTGGTAGGAATATCCAGAAAAGACAATTTCTAGGAACCAACTCCTGGAGGAAGGAAATGGGGAAGACACAATTCTGAAGAGACTCTTAACATCCCCTCAGTCTGGCACTGCTCTAAGTCTTTGTTTCCCTGACACCACATTCTAAGCTACCTTCTGGTTATCGGACTGTTCTCTCTCAGTGTCCTTCAAAAAGATTTCTTCCTTTAGCTTGTAAATGTTAAACTGTAAAGAAGGAATTAAATTAACATTTGTATGTGTTTTGGATCAGTTCTAATGCCAAGTTGGACTTACATCAATATATCTGTAAATGGAAAAAAAAAAATGCTGCTACCACTATCATCAAACAGAGAAACTGCTTCATTTAAAGCTCTACTTCAGCCTCATGGGCTTCCTCCCTGCAGAGCCTGGGAAAGACAGCCCTCCCCTCACACCTGACTGGGCCTCTCGGGTGAGGAGGTGCTACACGAAAGGAAATCTGAGCCACAGAGAGGTACACTGCCTGGTCCAAGATCACAGAACTACCATGTGGCTGACAGGGTCTCGGTGCTCCGGCTAGGTGTCAGGTCTGAGCCTCCGAGGGGGGAAAGCTGAGTCCACGACATTGGACCACTAGAGACCTCCTGGCCCCACGTGATATCAATCGGCGAGAGCTCTCCCAGAGATCTCCATCTCAACGCTAAGACCCAGCTCCACTCAACGACCAGCAAGCTCCAGTACTGCACACCCCTTGCCAAACAGCAAGACAAGAACACAACCCCACCCATTAGCAGAGAGGCTGCCTAAAGTCATGCTAAGTTCACAGACACCCCAAAACAAACCACCGGACGTGGTCCTGCCCACCAGAAAGACAAGATCCAGCCTCATCCATGAGAACACAGGCACCACTCCCCTCCACCGAGAAGCCTACACAACCCACTGAACCAACCTTACCCACTGGGGACAGACACCAAAAACAGCAGAAACTACGAACCTGCAGCCTGTGAAAAGGAGACCCCAAACACAGTAAGATAAGCAAAATGAGAAGACAGAAAAACACACAGCAGATGAAGGAGCAAGGTAAAAACACACCAGACCTAACAAATGAAGAGGAAATAGGTAGCCTACCTGAAAAAGAATTCAGAGTAATGATAATAAAGATGATCCAAAATCTTGGAAAGAGAATGGAGAAAATACAAGAAACATTGAACAAGGACCTAGAAAACCTATGAACCAACCTTACCCACTGGGGACAGACACCAAAAACAGCAGAAACTACGAACCTGCAGCCTGTGAAAAGGAGACCCCAAACACAGTAAGATAAGCAAAATGAGAAGACAGAAAAACACACAGCAGATGAAGGAGCAAGGTAAAAACACACCAGACCTAACAAATGAAGAGGAAATAGGTAGCCTACCTGAAAAAGAATTCAGAGTAATGATAATAAAGATGATCCAAAATCTTGGAAAGAGAATGGAGAAAATACAAGAAACATTGAACAAGGACCTAGAAAACCTAAAGAGCAAACAAACAATGATGAACAGCACAATAAATGAAATTAAAAATTCTCTAGAAGGAATCAATAGCAGAATAACTGAGGCAAAACAATGGATAAGTGACCTGGAAGAAAAAAATAGTGGAAATAACTACCTCAGAGGAGAATAAAGAATGAAAAGAATTAAGTAGAGTCTCAGAGACCTCTGGGACAACATTAAACGCACGAACTTTTGAATTAGAGGGGTCCCAGAAGAAGAAGAGAAAAAAAAAAGGGACTGAGAAAATATTTTAAGAGATTATATTGGAAGACTTCCCTAATATGGGAAAGGAAACAGTCAATCAAGTCCAGGAAGCACAGAGAGTCCCACACAGGATAAATCCAAGGAGAAACATGCCAAGACATATATTAATCAAACTATCAAGCATAAAATACAAAGAAAAAATATTAAAAGCAGCAAGGGAAAAAAAACAAATAACATAACCCATAAGGTTAACAGCTGATCTTTCAGCAGAAACTCTGCAAGCCAGAAGGGACTGGCAGGACATATTTAAAGTGATGAAAGGGAAAAACCTACAACCAAGATTACTAGACCCAGCAAGGATCTCATTCAGATTTGACAGAGAAATTAAAACCTTTACAGACAAGCAAAAGCTAAGAGAATTCAGCACCACCAAACCATCTTTACAACAAATGCTAAAGGAACTTCTCTAGGCAAGAAACACAAGAGAAGGGAAAGACCTACAAAAACAAACCCAAAACAATTAAGAAAATGGTAATGGAAACATACATATCGATAATTACCTTAAATGTAAGTGGATAAAATGATCCAACCAAAAGACACAGACTGGCTGAATGGATACAAAAACAAGACCCATATATATGCTGTCTACAAGAGACCCGCTTCAGAACTAGGGACACACAGAGACTGAAAGTGAGGGGATAGAAAAAGATATTCCATGCAAATGAAAATCAAAAGAAAGCTGGAGTAGCAATTCTCATATCAGACAAAAGAGACTTTAAAACAAAGACCATTACAAGAGACAAAGAAGGACACTACATAATGATCAAGGGATCAATCCAAGAAGATATAACAATTGTAAATACTTATGAACCCAACATAGGAGCACCTCAATACATAAGGCAAATGCTAACAGCCATAAAAGGGGAAACCGACAGTAACACAATCATAGTAGGGGACTTTAACACCCCACTTTCACCAATGGACAGATCAACCAAAATGAAAATAAATAAGGAAACACAAGCTTTAAATGACACATTAAACAAGATGGACCTAGTTGATATTTATAGGACATTCCATCCAAAAACAACACAATACACTTTCTGCTCAAGTGCTCATGGAACATTTCTCCAGGACAGATCATATCTTGGGTCACAAATCAAGCCTTGGAAAATTTAACAAAATTGAAATCATACCAAGTATCTTTTCCAACCACAACGCTTTGAGACTAGATATCAATTACAGGAAAAAATCTGTAAAAAATACAAATACATGGAGGCTAAACAATACTAAATAACCAAGAGATCACTGAAGAAATCAAAGAGGAAATAAAAAAATACCTAGAAACAAATGACAATGAAAACACGACAACCTAAAACCTATGGGATGTAGCAAAAAAGCAGTTCTAAGAGGGAAGTTTATAGCAATACAAGCCTACCTCAAGAAACAAGAAACATCTCAAATAAACAACCTAAACTTAGACCTAAAGCAATTAGAGAAAGAAGAACAAAAAAACTCCAAAGTTAGCAGAAGGAAAGAAATCATAAAGATCAGATCAGAAATAAATGAAAAATAAATGAAGGCAACTATAGCAAAGATCAATAAAACTAAAAGCCAGTTGTCTGAGAAGATAAACAAAATTGATAAACCATTAGCCAGACTCATCAAGAAAAAAAGGGAGAAGACGCAAATCAATAGAATTAGAAATGAAAAAGGAGAAGTAACAACTGACACTGCAGAAATACAAAGGATCATGAGAGATTACTACAAGCAACTCTATGCCAATAAAGTGGACAACCTGGAAGAAATGGACAGATTCTTAGAAATGCACAACGTTCTGACACTGAACCAGGAAGAAATAGAAAATATGAACAGACCAATCACAAGCACTGAAATTGAAGCTGTGATTAAAAATCCTCCAGCAAACAAAAGCCCAGGACCAGATGGCTTCACAGGTGAATTCTATCAAACATTTAGAGAAGAGCTAACACCTATCCTTCTCAAACTCTTCCAAAATATAGCAGAGGGAGGAACACTCCCAAACTCATTCTACGAGGCCACCATCACCCTGATACCAAAACCAGACAAAGATGTCACAAAAAATGAAAACTCCAGGCCAATATCACTGATGAACGTAGATGCCAAAAATCCTGAACAAAATACTAGCAAACAGAATCCAACAGCACATTAAAAGGATCATACACCATGATCAAGTGGGGTTTATCCCAGGAATGCAAGGATTCTTCAATATACTCAAATCAATCAATGTGATACACCATATTAACAAAATGAAGTATAAAAACCATATGATAATCTCAATAGATGCAGAAAAAGCTTTTGACAAAATTCAACACCCATTGATGATAAAAACTCTCCAGAAAGTAGGCATAGAGGGAACTCACCTCAACATAATGAAGGCCACATATGACAAACCCACAGCCAACATCGTTCTCAATGGTGAAACACTGAAACCATTTCCACTAAGATCAGGAACAAGACAAGGTTGCCCACTCTCATCATTATTACTGAACATAGTTTTGGAAGTTTTAGCCACAGCAATCAGAGAAGAAAAAGAAATAAAAGGAATCCAAATCAGAAAAGAAGAAGTAAAGCTGTCACTGTTTGCAGATTACATGATAGTATTCGGAGAAAATCCTAAAGATGCTACCAGAGAACTACTAGGACTAATCAATGAATTAGGTAAAGTAGCAGGATACAAAATTAATGCACAGAAATCTCTTGCATTCCTATACACTAATGATGAAAAATCTGAAAGAGAAATTAAGGAAGCAGTCCCAGTTACCACTGCAACAAAAAGAATAAAATACCTAGGAATAAACCTACCTAAGGAGACAAAAGACCTGTATGCAAAAATCTATAAGACACTGATGAAAGAAATTAAACATGATACCAACAGATGGAGAGATATACCATGTTCTTGAATTGGAAGAATCAACATTGTGAAAATGACTATACTACCCAAAGCAGTCTACAGATTCAATGCAGTCCCTATCAAACTACCACTGGCATTTTTCACAGAACTACAACAAAAAATTTCACAATTTGTATGGAAACACAAAAGACCCTGAATAGCCAAAGCAATCTTGAGAAAGAAAAACAGAGCAGGAGGAATCAGGCTCCCTGACTTCAGACTATACTACAAAGCTACAGTAAGCAAGAGAGTATGGTACTGGCACAAAAACAGAAATATAGATCAGTGGAACAGGATAGAAAGCCCAGAGATAAACCCACGCACATATGGTCACCTTATCTTTGATAAAGGAGGCAAGCATATACAATGGAGAAAAGACAGCCGCTTCAATAAGTGGTGCTAGGAAAACTGGACAGCTACATGTAAAAGAATGAAATTAGAACACTCCCTAACACCATACACAAAAATAAACACAAAATGGATTAAAGACCTAAATGTAAGGCCAGGCACCATCAAACTCTTAGAGGAAAACACAGGCAGAACACTCTATGACATAAATCACAGCAAGATCCTTTTTGACCCACCTCCTAGAGAAATGAAAATAAAACCAAAAATAAACAAGTGGGACCTAAGGAAACTTAAAAGCTTTTGCACAGCAAAGGAAACCATAAACTAGACGAAAAGACAACCCTCAGAATGGGAGAGAATATTTGCAAATGAAGCAACGGACAAAGGATTAATCTCCAAAATATACAAAGAGCTCACAGAGCTCAATATCAAAAACACAAACAACCCAATTAAACAATGGGTGGAAGACCTAAATAGACATTTCACCAAAGACATACAGACGGCCAAGACGCACATGAAAAGATGCTCGACATCACTAACTATTAGAGAAATGCAAATCAAAACTACGAGGTATCACCTCACACCGGTCAGAATGGTCATTATCAAAAAGACTACAAACAATAAATACTGGAGAGGGTGTGGAGAAAAGGGAACCCTCTTGCACTGTTGGTGGGACTGTAAATTGATACAGCCACTATGGAGAACAGTATGGAGGTTCCTTAAAAAACTGAAAATAGAATTACCATATGACCCAGCAATCCCATTACTGGGCATATACCCTGAGAAAACCATAATTCAAAAAGAGACATGTACCACAATGTTCATTGCAGCATTATTTACAATAGCCAGGACATGGAAGCAACCTAAATGTCCATCGACAGATGAATGGATAAAGAAGATGTGGCACATATATATGATGGAATATTACTCATCCATAAAAAGAAACGAAATTGAGTTACTTGTAGTGAGGTGGATGGACCTAGAGTCTGTCATACAGAGTGAAGTAAGTCAGAAAGAGAAAAACAAATACCATATGCTAACACATACATATGGAATCTAAAAAAAGGAAAATGGCTCTGAAGAACCTAGGGGCAGGACAGGAATAAAGACGCAGACGTAGAGAATGGACTTGAGGACACAGGGAGGGGGAAGGGTAAGCTGGGACAAAGCGAGAGAGTGGCATGGACATATATACACTACCACATGTAAAATAGATAGCTAGTGGGAAGCAGCCGCATAGCACAGGGACATCAGCTCGGTGCTCTGTGACCACCTAGAGGGGTGGGATAGGGAGGGTGGGAGGGAGACACAAGAGGGAGGAGATATGGGGATATATGTATATGTATAGCTGATTCACTTTGTCATACAGCAGAAACTAACACACCATTGTAAAGCAATTATACTCCAATAAAGATGTTAAAAAAAGAAAAACACTGTTCCATGCAAAAAAAATAAATAAAAATAATAAAATTCTACTTCAAACTGATAGCTGTTTTCAAAGTAAAATTATTCTTAACTCCAACAGGGAAGACACTCTCATATCCTGACGTCTTTATATTTACTTGTAAATGTTTTTGTTAAAAGACTGCTACCAGCAAGTAAAAGTTAAACAGACTACTTGGTTTAATAGTCCCACTAACATCAAAGAAAACAGACTAAGAAAAAAATTTTAAACCTGATGTCCAAAAGAAAGGAAAAAAAAAAGAAAAAAGAAACAAAGAAACACAAAAAAACCCAAAGAAAAATAAATAAGTTTAAAAAACCTCATGCCCAGAGAAATTGGCAAAAATTAAACTCATAAAACGAGTTCTTTGTTTAAAACGAAACTAACAAAAACAAGTGAACAGAAAGCCATCAACTCTCAAAAGGCCACAGACAAAACTATAGCAAAGAATACATGGTAATTCTTATGATTTTTTAAATATATGCAAAGCAAACAATCTACCTTTTCAAAACTGCATCATTAATTAGTCCTCACATAAGAATTAACTTGGATAAATTAGACTTCTGAATTTTTAGACATTCTTTATCCCTCCCAACTACCAGCGAAAACACTAAAACAAAGAATAACTTAGTCAATATTGTAATAGTATAGTTAATCATTACAAAGCATTTTGCTTTAGAGGGTCAAAGTATAAAGATATTCTGGGAACCTAAAAGCCGTCTAAAATTATCCCATTGTCCCAGCTGAAACAATCTGGAGTCAAGGCTGCTAGCTGCATACACAATATTCATTTTCCTTTCAGCTCCCACTCCCTTTTTTGTCTTTCTCCCTTCCTTCGACTTTCTGCCTGAAATGGACACATGATAGCTTGAACTCCAGCTACTCTCTTGGACTTTGTGGTGACCTTCAAGTAGAAATCAGGTACTAAGGATGGAGAGCAGAGAGCAAAGGAGCTTAGGCCCCTCCTGATGCTGCCTTACCAGCCTTGGATAGCCTCTCTCCAGACTTACTTTAAGTAAGACTGAAAAACCACTATACTATTTAAGCCATGCGTTTCCAATCTGTTCACAGCAGCCAGGTGTAATTCCTGAGATAGAATTTTGTAGGAGAAATGGGGGACCCCAAACATTCACTCCTGAGCCATCCAGAGTCCCTGGTGGTGCTGTGAGGGGTGAGTGGAACAGATCTCAATTTGTTTTTGCCACTGTACATGACAGCATCATGAGGTGCCACAGAGTCCCTTGGGTTCAAGACATACTTCTCCTTCCCTCCTTCCCCTAATAATCAGCACCAGTCCCTCCAGCTGATACAGTAACTATTACGGCCTGTTCACTCAGTGGAATAAGGAGACCAAAATGGTCAGGTAGAAATCACACCTCCTAATTCAATGAAATCATTGTTTCATCCCTGCTGGATGTACTCCCATATGGCTGGTAAGAATTCTAAAACAGAGGAACTCAGCTGCAAGGTGAAAAGCAACAATTTTGTGAATGGTTCATTAGGAATACTAGTACAAACTGCCACGCTCACTTCTACCCCTTAGTCACCGGTCACACCGGTCACAAACAGATTATGGGAGAAAAGAACCATATGGTAGCGCTCAGTGGTTCACAGCATTCTCTAACACACAGAAAGAGCACTTCTCAATTCATTTTGGGAAGCTAGCAGAGTCTTGATACTCAAACCTGATGAGAATAAGATCAAGGAAAAGTACAGACCAGTTTCACCTCTGAATCAATTTTTAAAGGAATCCTAAACAAGATAGCAGCAATCAAGTCCAGCAGAAGATTTAAAAAGAAACCCAAAAAGCCACCGTTATGACCAATCTGGGTTTATCCTAGGAATGCAAAGTTGGTTTAAGAGCAATTTATCCATGTAACACATCACTTGGAGGAACTAAAACCAAAAAACTTCATATGATTATCTCCCCTGACAAATGTATTCAATCCAACAAACATCTACTGAGTACTTTCCAGGCATCATTCTAGGGGTCACAGACATGGTTAAATCAAAACTCAGAAGTTCCCTACTCTCACATCACTTAATTCTAGTGGGAAAAAGAGAGAATATTTAGAATCACTGTAGGAACTACTCAGAGTACATTAAAAAATTTCTTATATCAGTAAGAAAAACACAACCCAACTGCAAAAAGGCACTTGAAGCAGAAAACTGAAAAAGCCAATAAATCTTAAAAGGCATGCAACTTCATTTCCAAATAAGTGAAATGCAGATTAGTGAATGATCATTTCACACTCGCCAGACTGGCAAGAACTAAAACTACATGGCGACGTCAAAGTTTAGGGTATAGAGCAACTAGAAGGCTATGACCTCCTAACAAGACTTAAACTGGTACATTTAGAAAAATGATCTGTCATTATTTAGAATGTTGAGGATGAACATAACTTACGACCCATCGACGCCATTATATGTATATATCTTGCACACATGCAACAAGAAACGTGTACAAACATGTTCATTGCACAATTTTTAATAGCAAAAAATCCAAATGTCCAGACTGACCAACATGCAGTATATAGTCATACACGATGAAAATAAACTACCCTTTACGCAATAACATGTTTGAATCCCCCGAACATGTGGTTGAATGAAAACAAGCAAGTCATTTCATATAAAGTTCAGAAAATGTAAAACTAAGGACACAGGATGGTAACATTATAAGGCAAGCAAGGAATTAACACAGACAATTTTAGTGGTTATTTCTCAGGGGGTTGGGGAGGAGATGGCGTCAGGGAAAGGCGCACAGGGAACTTCAAAATGCTGACTTCAAACCTCAAACTTTGCATGCTTAATAAATACTTTGCAAGTATAAAAGTACTTTGTGTTGAGTAAATATCAAAATTGTCAACACTTGCAAGACAGCTGTGGTCGGTAGCCTCTAAAACGCTCCTGATGAGCCCAGCACTTCCAATGTTCACGCCCTGCCTTTCAGTGTGGGCTGGACCAGTACATCACTGCTGACAGGACAGTACGACAAAAGTGCGGGAACAAGTTACTGCAAGACTGGTTTCCAGCTTGCTCGCAGGCCTGTTGTGAACTGCTCTATGGAAGGTGCATGTGGCCAGGAACTGACACTGCTGAGGACACACAGACGAGACCTGAGGCCGCCCATGCCCACGAGGGGGAGCTCGGGAGCCAGGTCCCCCCTAGCGGAGCCTTGAGACCCTGCTTCTGGACTCCTGACCCACAGAAACAGTGACACAATGTTTGTTGTTTTAAACTGCTAAATTTGGGGGTAATTTATTACGTGACAATAGAAAACTAGTACCATTGCTGATGGTAGAGCAAAGTGATTAAAACATTCTGGTGCATGATCTGACAGTATAGAATTTGGAGAATAAAATCGTTCACAGGTTTTAATTTGGAATATGTCGTCTGAAGAACAGTCGTTTACCTTAAGGACTATTTTCGTTGGTTGTTTCCTCTCTCTATGGTATTTATTTCAAGGTTTACGCTGCAATGCCACTTTTATAACAAGAAATTGTTAAACTACATGGTCAGAGAAGAGGCTGAGCAATTTATAGTGTAACTCACAGTTGTGTGGCAATTAATGATAACTAGACTGTTATCATTAACTGTTGACTCCAAAGCTATACATAGAAATACTAGCTGAAATAACAGTACATAAAAAAGACATAATGCAAATTAGCATTACTACCTGACTATTCTTGGAAGCCATGTTGTGTGATATACAAAGAATCACATTCCAATTTATAAACCTTAGTACTTCATAACTTTTCAGCCTCATTTTTTTTCCATCTGTAAATTAGGATAAGATTCCAACTCTAGAAAATAAAAAGAAATCATAATAATGCAAGTCCCCTCAAGTTTTAAGTCATAATACTAGCAGCTATCCTGTGCTGACAGCCTGTCATATATCCAGCTCTGTGCTACACTCTTGACTTATGTTTGCCCATTAAATATTTTTCCCAACAACTTTGTAATACAATTTACATATCACAAGATGCACGAATTGTAGGTCTACAATTCAATGATTTGTAATAAATGTATACAGTTGGGTAACTGTCACCATGATTCATTTTTAGAACATTTCCATTACCCCAGACAAGCTGCTCTGTGCCAATTTGCAATTAATCCCACTCCAACCCCCAGTTTGAGGCAACCACTGATCTGCTTTCTGTCTCTAGAGATTTGCCTTTTCTGGACATTTCATATAGATGTAATTATACAAGATGCAGTCTTTCGTCTCCGGCTTCTTTCACTAAGCACAGGGGTTGGGAGATTTTTTTCTGTAAAGGGTCAGATCATATTTTCAGCTTTGCAGCCTATACATCTCTGTCACAACCACTCAACTCTGATGTTAGAACATGAAAGTAGCCACAGACAACAGGTAAACAAATAGGTACCTAGATTTAGGGGCCCATGGGCCAAGCCACAATTTGCTGATCTCTGACTCAGACTGCTGAACACGCATCCCACTGTATGGACAGAACACATTTCACTTAAATATTCATCAGTTGTCGAACATGTGGATTCTTTCCAGTTCTGTGCTATTACGAAAAAAGCTGCTGTGGAATTTGCATACATCTTCATGTGGAAATTATGTTCAGCTGGATCATACACTAAGTTTAACTTTTTAGCAAAGTTGAAAAGTGCTTTCCAACGCAATGCACCATCTTACATTCCCAATGGCAGCGTTTGAATTTTCCAGTTTCTCCGGATCTGTCAATACTTGGATAGTGTCTGGTTTTTATTACAGCCATTATGGACTGAATGTTTGTTCACCCCAAAATGTACAGGTTAGAGCCCTAACCTCCAGTGTGATGGTATTTGGAGGTGGGACCTTTGGTAGGTTATTAGGTTTAGATGAAGTCACAAGTGGGACCCCCATGACGTGATTCGGGTCCTCAGGATAAAGGGAAGAGAGGCCAGATCTCTCTTTCTCTCCCCCTCCCTCTGCCACGTGAGGACACAGCAAGAAGGCAGCCCTCTGCAAGCCAAGAGAGGAACTGAATCTGCTGGCACCTTGATCTTACACTTCCCAGTCTCTACGACCACGAGAAATACGTGTGTCTGCTGTTTAAGTCACCCAGTCTGCGGCATTCTGTTAGAGCCGCCTAAGCTGACACAGCCATTCTGGCGGCTGTGTAGTAGCATCTCACTGGGGATTTAATCTGCATTTCCCTAATTAACAATGTTGTACATCTTTTTACGTGCTTACAAGCAATTTAGAGATCATTATTCTTTTAAAATAAATTTATTTATTTATTTTTGGCTGCGTTGGGTCTTTGTTGCTGCACGTGGGCTTTCTCTAGTTGCGGTGCGCGTGCTTCTCATTGCGGTGGCTTCTCTTGCTGCGGAGCACAGGCTATCTAGGCGCGTGGGCTTCAGTACTTGTGGCACATGGGCTCTGTAGTTGTGGCTCGCAGGCTCTAGAGCGCAGGCTCAGTAGTTGCAGAGCACGGGCTTAGTTGCTCCGTGGCATGTGGGATCTTCCCGGACCACGGCTCGAACCCATGTCCCCTGCATTGGCAGGCGGATTCTTAACCACCGTGCCACCAGGGAAGTCCCTAGAGATCGTTATTGATGAAGTTATGCTCAAATATTTTGCTCATTTTTTTTTTTATTTTGCTCATTTTTTAACTGTTTGTATACTTAGTGACTGGTAAGAACTGTTCATCCATTCTGAATACAAGCTCTTTATGAGATACATGATTTGTAAATATTTTCTCCTTGTCTGTGGCTTACCTTCATTTTTTAAATTATGTCTTTTGAAGGACAAAGCTTTTAATTTTGATAAAGTAGAATTTATCAAGGTTTCTCTTATGAATAAAGCTTTTGTGTCATATCTAAGAACTCTCTGTCTAACCCATCATGAACGTATGTCCTTGAATTTCTTCTAGAAGTTTTCAACTTTTACAGTTAAAAAAAAAAAAAAAGAAAAACTTGTATAGTTTAGGTCTCCGACTTCCGAGTTAATTTTTGTATATGTCAGGTAAGGCTCAATGTTGCTGCTGTTATTGTGGCGTGTGGTTATCCAATTCACCCGACAATTATTGAAACTGAAAAGAATTAAACTGAATTGCCACAGCTGTTTAGAATCAATTGATCATGCATGTAAGGGTTTTTCTCTGGTCTCTGAATTCTATGGCTCTATGTACCTATCCCTCTTCAATATCACACTGTCTTGTTTATTGTGTTGTATGGTAAGTTTTGAAATCTCATAGTATAATTCTCTAACATTATCCTTTTTCAAAATTGTTTCTGGCTGCTCTAGGTCCTTTGCATTTCCACGTAAATTTCTGGAACCATTTGTCAATTTCTAAAAAAAGAAAAAAAAGAAAAACACTGTCAATTTGAGGGAAAATTGCTATAACTGCCATCCTTACAATATTATGTTTTCAAATCCATTAATAACAAACGTCTATTTATTTAGATCTTTAATTTCTATCAACAATTTTTTGTAGTTTTCAGTGTGTAAGTTTTACACTTCTTTCGTTAAATGTGTTCTCAGGTTTTTTTTTTTCCTTCTGATGTTTTGTGAATGGAATTGTTTCCTTCATTTCATTTGAATTGTAGATTTCTAGTTTTCATATTAATCTTGCATCCTGTAGCCCTGATAAACTTGTTTATTGGTTCTATTTGACTTTATATAATTCCTTGAGAGTTTGCACCTATCGGATCTCATGTCAGCTGAGAAAATAAGAGTCTTAATTCTTCCTCTCCAGTGTGGATGCCTTTATTTATCTATTTATATATGGACTTATTACTCTGGCTAGAACCCCCAGGAGCAGCACTGGTGAGAGCACACACTCTTGCCTTGTCCCTAATCTTAAAGGAAAAGCATTCAGTCTTTCACCTGTCAGGAGTAGGTTATCCACAGATGCCCTTTACCAGGTTGAGGAAGCTCCCTTCTGTAACCAGACAGCTGAGAGCTGCTATCAGCAATGGATACTGGATTTTGTAAAATTCATGCTTTTTTTCATATGTATTCAGATTTTTTATCTATTGTGGGTTTTGTCCTTTCTTCCATTAATATGGTATGTTACATGACTTGATTTTGGGATATTAAACCAACCTTGCTTGCATTCTTGGGATGAATCCCACTTTGTCACAGTGTATAATATGTGATTTCTATTTCATTGATTTCCCTCTAACCTTTATTTTCTTTCTTGTGCTCGCTTAGAGTTCAGTTGGCTTTTCTTTCTCTAGTTCATAAGGCAGCAGTTTAGGCAACTGAGATGACTTTTTTTTGTTGTTTTTTATTTGGTTGCACCAGGTCTTAGCTGCGGCAGGCAGGATCCTTAGTTGCAGCATGCAAACTCTTAGCTGCTCCGTGGCGTGTAGGAACTAGTTCCCTGACCAGGGATCGAACCCGGGCCCCCTGCATTGGGAGTGTGAAGTCTTATCCACTGCGCCACCAGGGAAGTCCCAACTGAGACTTCTTTTCTCAAGAGAAATTTAAAGCTGCAAGTCATCCCCTGAGCACTTCTTTAGCCGCACTTCATAAATTTTGATATGTTGTATTTTTATCTTCATTCAGTTCAGAACATAACCAGGCTGAAGAGGGGAGAGCTGGTTAGAGGGGAGGCAACAGACCCAGTCTAAAACATTACACACTACCACTGTCCTTACCAGTTTGCAAGTACAAAGAGTCTTGTATTTGGTTGATTTCCAAAGCACTGAAGTTGTTCTTCTGTCAGTTCTGTATTGCTTTTTGGGGAGAGGCTCTGCCAACCTTCTTACTTGGCCATGTGTGAAGTCATACCCCAGATCATGCAACCTTAACAACATGGAAGTACCCATTATCCCTTCACATTTATACAGCGTTATGTACTAACTGTGTTTCCCCAAAATTCATACACTGAAGTCTAATCTCCAATGAGCTGGGGTTTGAAGGTGGGAGGTAATTAGGTCACGAGAGTGGAGCCCTCATGAACGGGAGTAGTGCTTGTAAGAAGGGACACGAGAGCTTGCTCTCTCTCTCTCTCTGCCATGTCAGGACACAACAAGAAGATGGCCATCTGCAAACCAGGAAGCAGGTCCTCACCAGACACCAGATCGTCAGCACCTTGATCCTGGACTTCTCAGCCTCCAGAACTCAGAGAAATAAATGTTTGCTGCTGAAACCAGCTAGTCTACGATGCTTTTGTTACAGCAGCCCCAACTGACTAAGACAGCAGTGAGAAGTGGTCAGATTCTGGATGAATTTTGTTTTTGTTTTTGTTTTGCCATGCTGCATGGCTTGCAGGATCTCAGTTCCCCAACCAGGGATCGAACCCGGGGCCACAGCAGTGAAAGCCCAAAATCCTAACCACCAGGCCACCAGGGAACTCCCAGATTATGGATAAATTCTGAAAGTCAAACACAAGAGAATGTACTGCCATATGTGATACAGTGTGAAAAAACAGAGTCAAGGATGACTCCAAGGTTTCTGGCCTGAGCAACTCTATTCTTTCAGTTGCCGTTCACTGAAACCAGGAAATTTACAGAGTATAACAGATTGAGCATCAGCTGTTCTAGAAATGTTAAGTTTGAGATGTTAACGTCTTGGTAGAAACTGACAAATGGACCACTGGACACAGGGACATGAGGTTCGAGAGAGGTCTGCCCGGCAGTAACACCTGCTCAGCACTAACACTGCTCACACCCCTGCTGCGACCAAGAGGCACTACTCCAGCATCATCTCACAGGTGGAGAAGTCAGAGGGAAGTTAAGCTGACCTCAGGGTCCCACGGCACTCTTCACAAATTAGATACTAACTTCAAAATGACTGTACAAGTTTTCAGCAATTAACCAATAGGGAGTGAGGAGAAACTTCCTAAAAACTCTCTTAGGTGCTCTAAAATGCCTGGCATAGAAAGAGGAGCTTGAAACCTTCTTGGTCCATCTTATTCTTCCTCAGTTCCATAACGTAACTCATCTAAATATGCACACACTTTGGCAAAGTCTTCTATTTTCACTATAGAATTGCTTAACAGCAAAAAGTTAACAACGTACTAAATATCTAATTATCTGGGATTATTTGAAAAAGAGTATCCATACGATGAAAAACAATGCAGTGTATATATTATATATATATGTGTATGGGTCTATCTATATGTATACATAGACACATACACACACCACACACATATATACAAGAGCCTCACAGCAGCAGTATTTGAAATAGCCAAAAGCTGAACAACCCAACTGATCATCAATACGAGGATAGATAAACGATGGTATGCTGTTACAATGGAATATTACACAGTAATGAGAATCAACAAAGTACTGTTACCCACAACAACACCGATAAGTCTCAAATGTAATGCTGAGCACTAAAGAGGCCAAACAGAAAACAATACATAGTATATGACTCAATTTATATGTAGACGAAAAATGACAGCCCAAAAAATCAGCATCAAGAGGAGAAAGGGTCTCTGGAAGAAAGTGACAGGACAACTACAGACAAGCCAGCACGACAGCCTTGAACAATCCCTGCTCTTGGTTTGTGCGCTCCCCATCTCTACAACCCCTGCACTCACTACAAAATCAAAACAAGGGTTAGGAAAAATGATTAAATAAAAGGAAAATTCACTTAAAAGAAATTAAAGTAGATGGTGAAAGAATTAAAACTAAAAATTTCAAGAATAGTCAGAGAAAACTGAATAAACATTTACAATAGATTACAATAAATAAAAGGAAAGAATTTAAAGATAAAAATAAATTTGAAATCAAAAATAAAGCTCGGGGGCTTCCCTGGTGGCGCAGTGGTTGAGAATCTGCCTGCCAATGCGGGGGACACGGGTTCGGGCCCTGGTCTGGGAAGATCCCACATGCCGCGAAGCGACTATGCCGTGAGCCACAACTGCTGAGCCTGCGCGTCTGGAGCCTGTGCTCCGCAACAAGAGAGGCCGCGATAGTGAAAGGCCCGCGCACCGTGATGAAGAGTGGCCCCCGCTTGCCGCAACTGGAGAAAGCCCTCGCACAGAAACGAAGGCCCAGCACAGCCATGAATAAATCAATAAATAAATAAATAAATAAACTTAAGAAAAAAAATAGAGCTCAGATAAAAGGCTAAGCATATACAGAAGAGATAAAAGATTTCATAAGAGGTCCAAATATGAGATTAAAACAGAACTGAGAGCCAGAACATCAGACAAGAGATGCTTTTTCAAAGAAAATATCAAAGAAATTTGAAGACCCAGATGAAGAAACAAACAAAAACTTTCAGAACGAGAAAAAAGAACAAGTCCTTAGTGTTTCTGGGGTGGGCACAACATCCTCAGATAAGGAAGTCTCCTCCTGCGTGCAGGGTCCCCATGAGTACCGGGCAAAGGGGCAGAAACAAACTCTACCCTCTCAGCCTTCCACGAGCTCCAGGAAACTGTACCTTTGTAGGCAGCTTCAGTTAATGAAGACTGGTAATAACCGATCAACAGCTGGGGATATCCAGTGGGTAGAAGCAGCAGGCCTCACTTCCACAAACTTTCCAGAAGAAACACCCAAAGTTCTATTAACGTAACAGAAGTTTCTTAAAAATGTCGTTTTGAGACCTTAGGATCAGCAAGGTCCTTGCAGGGTATCCGCAATGTGAAATTATTTTCATGACAATGTTAAGATGCTGTTTCCCTTTCCACTAGCAGTTACTATACTCTTCACCCTCCAAGCGCGCACCAGCGGGGGGCACTTTTATTCAGCAAAGTCCCTCTAAGAAGAAATAATTCTGAGATGTCCACCCTTGAGTGCACGTCTTTTTAGTGTTCTGTGTTTGGGGACGTACACATACAGTGTACTTGCGAGAAGCACCTGTGCTATTTCAGTTGTGAGCTATACTAGGCACTTTTTTTCAAAGAATATCATTTTTACTTGAAAGAACAACGGACAGAAAAACTATAGCTATCCAGACTGGAGTATTAGGCAGATTCTCTCAAAAATGAATAAAGTGAGTCTGTCAGTCACTTTAAAGAAAATAAGTAACAGTATTCGTTACTAATGATAAAAACTGAGGTCTCAAGAGAAAACCGGAATTTTTGGAAAACTTGAATCCAGCACCCTGAGTCTTACATCCTTCCAATGCATAAACACCTCTCTGATAAGAATAGTGGTGATATTAACTGAATGCCAAAGTAAATCAGAATCTCTGCGGAGGTAATCTACATTCCGTACTATTTAAAAGGTCTCGAGATGATGTCTGAAGCGGCCCCAGGGGTTCAGGGCTGGCTAAGCATTCCCAGAGGTAACAAACATTCCCAGAACAATTTATTAAAAGGCAGCTGACTTCAGGGTAAGCAGCTCCAGCTTAGGAAATAATATCCACTCTGGGCTACATCACTCACTAACAAGGTGATCTTTAACATCTCTAGGTCCAATTTCGTCACCTGTAAAATGTCGAAAGTACCTCCACAAAACGACGTTCATGAAGACCAAAGAAAGTGTTGCATATGGAAGCCCTGCACAGTGCCTGGGAAGGTCAGACAACGAACACGTGTTGATGTGTTAGGAGAGACCAGGTGAAGTACAGAACCTCACAGAAGGGAACGGATAAAAACCGTGCTCCGGACTCTCTGGAGTCTGCTTAGTCCTCAGCGTGCACAATCGGGGATGTAATAATATGTAATCAGGTAACACCCAGCATTTCTGGGAAACGGCTGGGCTGGAGGACAATGACCATCTCAGAGGCTACGGCTCCTAGCTGTAGGGCATGATCTGAGTTAAACCCAAAGGCCCACCTGCCGCAGCTAAAACGGATGTAACTAACTTTATGACAACAACCACTAATATTATTGAATTAAATCTTCTTGCTTCAATTCCGTGGTCATCAAGAAATCTTCTATTCATAATTTGGCTTCTCATGCAGATTTCTTCCCTAGATCAGTGACTCAACTATCCTATCCCAAGGCAGTTATTATTTCTCACTACAACCCAAGTTATACAGAGGACCAAACCCTAAATCCCTAAGTCATCTTGTTTATAATGATTAATTTTCTCCCATGCATTTAAAATGATACTAGAAACACACTATCCTTGGGAGGATTAAGAAAAATAATCACAGATCACTTCCTGTAAGCTTAATTCTCTCTATGAAACCAACTGGAAAGACTGCTGAATTAACATTCCAGTGTAGAAGTCTCTGTAACCTTGGTTACAATGGATCAATCCACTAGCCTCTAGGTTCATTGATAAGATACAGTTCATAAACCTGGATTGCACTAAGATAAAAGCTGGCTTATCTTGTCACATGTTCTACAGCATAAATACACTGTAGTGTTACATAGGAGACAGGCCCCACCTCACAAAACTGTTTTTGAAGAAGTGATTTATATCCTGCCAATAAGTTTGTATTCTGCTTAATATACCACCATTTCAAAAGTTTTAACTTAACAGGTCAAATCTAGATTTTATGATATATATTAAATTTATTCATTAGAAATAATAAATTCTATATTAAAATACCATAAAAATATTTCTGAAATCTATACCAAAGAAATGGAATTTCATAGGTCCTGTAGATTTCAGATCAGGAGAAGAGACAAAAGTTAGAGCCAAAGCAGCTAAGTTAAAATCCAGTGAAACCCCTGAAAAACTTACCCCATCAACAGAAACTTCTATAGATTTTTTTTTTCAGTGTCCTACTGAAATTTTATTCAACCTCTTGATTCATTGCTGGAAAAAAAAAAAAAAAGACATCCCTTTCCTAACTCAGCACTTACACATTTTTATAAAAGCACGAGTCATATGTATTCAAAGAGACAATTTCGAAAACATTTAGGTGGCTATTATAAATAGCTTCTCTAATCCAACACTAGGGAAGGAAGAGAGAGGAAAGGAGGGAAGGAGGGGCCAATCCACCACCACCCCTGGATTAATCGGTTCTGTAAAGTACAAAACACACCAATCCACCATGACCCCCAGGTTAAACTGGCTGATGCTGCAAACTCCCAGACAGTACACTGTACTAGTGCCAATACTTAGAAGAAATTTCTAGAAAACTGAGATTTTCAAAATCAAGAGTGCAAGTGGGAAAGTGGTAACAAAAGTTACCAAACAATGGTATCAGAGGAAGAGAGTGGAGATTTAAGGGAACTTGACTGAACCTCTACAAAGAAGGGTTGAAAGTGAACCTAAGTGAAACAAAGTATGTAATGGAAGTTTCAGGTGACCAGATGAGTTCTACACTACTTATTCATGGTGCTGAAACAGTCATCTCAAATGTGATATCAGAATTAAAAGGAAGCCATAAACAAGACAAAAAGACAACCCTCAGAATGGGAGAAAATATTTGCAAACGAAGCAACTGACAAGGGATTAACCTCCCAAATATACAAACAGCTCATGCAGCTCAATATCAAAAAAACAAACAACCCAATCCAAAAATGGGTGGAAGACCTAAACAGACATTTCTCCAAAGAAGACATACAAATGACCAAGAGGCACATGAAGAGATGCTCAACTTCACTAATTATTAGAGAAATGCAAATCAAAACTACAACGACATACCACTGCACACCAGTCAGAATGACCATCATCAAAAAATCTACAAACAATAAATGCTGGAGGGCTTCCCTGGTGGCGCAGTGGTTGAGAATCTGCCTGCCAATGCAGGGGACACGGGTTCGAGCCCTGGTCTGGGAAGATCCCACATGCCGCGGAGCAACTGGGCCCGTGAGCCACAACTACTGAGCCTGCGCGTCTGGAGCCTGTGTTCTGCAACAAGAGAGGCCATGACAGTGAGAGGCCCATGCACCGCGATGAAGAGTGGCCCCCGCTCACCGCAACTAGAGAAAGCCCTCGCACAGAAACGAAGACCCAACACAGCCATAAATAAATAAATAAATAAATAAAAATTTAAAAAAAAAATGTTGGAGAGGGTGTGGAGAAAAGGGAACCCTCCTACACTGTGGGAACATAAACTGGTACAGCCACTACAGCGAACAGTATGGAGGTTCCTTAAAAAACTAAAAATAGAACTACATTATGACCCAGCAATCCCACTATTGGGCATATACCCAGAGAAAACCATAATTCCGAAGGATACATGCACCCCAATGTTCACTGCAGCACTATTTACAATAGCCATGGTAGCAACCTAAACGCCCATCGACAGATGAATGGATAAAGAAGATGTGGTATGTATATATAATGGAATATTACTCAGCCATAAAAAGGAACAAAATAGGGTCATTTGTAGAGATGTGGATGGACCTAGAGACTGTCATACAGAGTGAAGTAAGTCAGAAAGAGAAAAACAAATATCGTATATTAACACATATATGTGGAATCTAGAAAAATGGTACAGATGAACCTATTTGCAAAGCAGAAATAGAGACACAGAAGTAGAGAACAAACGTATGGATTCCAAGGAGGGAAAGGGGGCTTGGGATGAACTGGGAGAATGGGATTGACACATACACAATAAAATGTATAAAACAGATAACTAATGAGAACCTACTGTATAGCACAGGGAACTCTACTCAATGCCCTGTGGTGACCTAAATGGGAAGGAAATCCAAAAAAGAGGGGACATATGTCTACATATAGCTGATTCACTTTGCTGTACAGCAGAAACTAACACAACATTGTAAAGCAACTATACTCCAATTAAAAAAAAAAAAGTCTATATGTAGCTTTATTCTACATTTTGGCGAGCAGCCCAGACAGGCAATGAAACGGAAATATACTTACTGTAGTAACCGTACAATACGGTGTCCTCGATCCGTCTGCTGACGTTAGCGTTGGCCCAGTCCTAGGATCAAAAGGAAACAATAGAAATATTAATGAAACAGCCATTTGCTTAACAATTATACTTAAATTTTAATATGACTGGATATCACTTATAAATGTATCATCGACTCTGACAGGTACGGTCTGTGCCCTCAAGAAGTGACAGACAGACAAGTAAACAGGCAATTTCAGCAGGTGAATGCTGAGCTGACGTGACGACATGGTCCTGGGGAAGCACGTGAAGCAGAGGCAGCTACGGGCCAGGGCCACTAAACTGGGGCCGGAATAACACAGTGGGAAGGAGGGAAGAGAATGAAGGAACATACATGGAGACTCTGAAAAACCTGCAGGAAGCAAACTACAGATTCACTAGAGCTTTTGGAAAGGGGAGAGAAAGCAGGTGGAGTGAGGGAGGGAAAGGCATTAGGTTTGAGGGACCGTGAGTCACGCTAGGTCTTCTGGCCTCTGTCCTAAAGGCAACGGAAAACAGTGATGCAGCTTTGTGCAGAGCGACAGGTATGATTTGTATTTTAGAAACAAGATATTTTAAAATACCTAAAAGAACAGTCAACATAAACTTCTTTGCATTCAACCCACATTTTCTTAAAATTAGTCATTTAAATTTAGTACTTTAACTTAGAAAATTAATTCTAATTAATCTTTTCAAATAAAAAAATCTATACATTAATGAAATAGGACTGGGGTATAATAGCAAGTCTTTGTGACTATCCTAATTGTATGCATATGAAAATTAAGCCTGGAGCGCCAATGTGACTGGTCATTGCGATTAAGCACCAAGGCTCAAATTAGTAGCCAGGTCAATTTTGTTCTATCAATACTTTAAGAGCTCAAGTTAGTATCAACATCCCACTTACAAGGTCTCTTAACGAAGAGCAGAAACATTCAACTCTCCTAAAATAATTTAGGTTTTTCTTTTTTTTCCTTTTTCACCTACAAACACCTCTAGCAATGAATATCTATGAATTTCTAATTGACAAATGCCTAAAAGAACAAAAATGTGGAAACCCCATATTTAGCACTACAAATGCAAACCTTGACACACAGCGCACAATAAAAATAGCATTTTTCCAATAGCAATTAAGACTATGAAAAACTTAAGAGGACTTCCCTGGTGGTGCAGTGGTTAAGAGTCCGCCTGCCAATGCAGGGGACACGGGTTTGATCTCTGGTCCAGGAAGATCCCACATGCCGCGGAGCACCAGAATTACTAAGCCTGCACTCTAGAGCCCGTGAGCCACAACTACTGAGCCCACGCTCAACAAATACTGAAGCCCGCGCGCCTAGAGCCCGTGCTCCGCAACAAGAGAAGCCACCGCAATGAGAGGCCCGTGCACTGCAAGGAAGAGTGGCCCCCGCTCGCTACAACTAGAGAAAGCCTGCACACAGGAACGAAGACCCAACGCAGCCAAAAATAAATAAAAAACAAATAAATTTTTTTAAAAAAGAAAAACTTAATGGCCTCAATTTTAAAATTATGTTAACTATACAGAATATAAAAAAGATCCAAATAAATGAAAAGTCACACGTTCCCACATGAAAAGACTGTAAATACCAAATCCCTCCAAATTAATCTATAAAAACTACATATTGCCTATCAAAATCCCAATAGTGGGTAGAGTGTTTTGCCATGCTGATTCTAAAAGTCATCTGCAAAACATACAGGCATATATGGATATCCATAAACTATTTTTGAGTGCGGGTAAACAGAACAAGTTGCAACCAATAGTTTTAACAACATACACAATCTTTGTCTAAAAAATGTAATGAAAGAAACACTGTACATATACTACAGAAAAATGGAAAGAACGTTAAGCAGTGCTTCCCACACAGGACTGGAAAAGCACTGGGGAGAATTCTCGCCAGTGACTGGAAATTTCTTCATCAACGACTCAAGTATCCAAATGAATATACACACAACCAAAGCTTCTACTCCCAAAAGCTGCGTTTCTTTAGTGATTGTTTAAACATCAAAACAGACATTTTAAAAGATTTTTCAAACTTGAAGATTTTTTGAAACAGAGGATAATTACATCTACCCTTACGCAAGCTCCTTACCAATTTCCAAGACAACCCCACGAGGTATTAACGTACCCATTGAGAATCACATAAAAGTTAAACTTCAAAATTGAAGAAGACCCCCAACCTCAGAAAAAGATTAAATGTAGAAAGTCTGAAGGTAATTAAATCCAAAGGTTCATTAAAATTTAGTATCTTTTACCCTCCAACGTTCTTTACTTTAACCAAATCTTGTGGCAGTTAGAGAGCATTACTGTTACTATTTTAAAGCAAAAATATGTGTAAAATATACAACATCACTCAAGTACTATTTGTGTATTTGGCTTTTATATACAGTCTTGCCTCCAAGGTATCTGATGTACCGTCAAAAGAGCTTAGTTTATGAAACTTCCTTCTTCTACATTTCGAGAAATGCTGTACCCTTGATACATTCCACAAGCTACTGCCTCCCAAAGTAGAGACCAAAAGGAACTTCAGAAGACCCAAAGGAATGTGGGACAAACAAGAACTAATACTAAGTAAAGAATACGAAAGAAGAACATTTTAGAAGAAAGGAAAAGGATATAAAGTCCACAGAACAAAGAGGGAGCGGTTCGTGTATGTAAAACTCCCTCTCCCATTCTTCAAGATGACTTTCCGAAATGCTCGGTCCAACCCCAAACCACACTTGACTCTCCTTAATTTTACCAGATAACCTCACCTTAGCCCAATGGTTCTCACGCAGGGGTGACTCCGTCCCCCATGGACACCTGGCAATGCCCTGGAGACGCTGGAGGGTGGCGGCGGGCTCTGTACGCTAGCGGCATCGAGCGGCGGAGGCCAGGACCTGCTGAGCACCTGCAATGCACAGGGCAGCCCTCACAAGGGTCACCCAGCACAGAAGCCAATGGTTGACAAGCACTGACTTACAGGTCTCTCAAATAACCTGAGGACAAAACAGAGCTACTCGATTCACTCCCAAATCTAGAACCGACCGCCATCTGTACTCGAATGCCAGCCCTTCCTTCTGCCGAGCGCCCGCGCTATTTACAGCCAACCCTTTCCCTTTGGGTCCCCACCCCTCTGCCTTCGCAAGGACACTGCACCTGCGGCGATACCCTTTCTCTCCTCCCAGACACCTCTCCCGCCCTACGGAACCCTAAAGCGCACACGCTCTAGTAGCTTCCATGAAAGGACACGCCGCCCCCACAGATACGCACACGCCGCCCTGGAGGACAGAGCTTCCTGAAACGCTGCGGGCATCCCCCGCCCCTGCCCCCTCACCTTCCGGCGCACACTCAGCCGCGCCCACCTAGCTGGCCCGCGGCTCCGGCTCCGCGGAAGCGGCTCCTCACCAAAGCCGCGGTCACTCCCCTCCCTCTCGCCCTCCACCTCTCAGCACCACGCTTCCTGAAACACGTTCTCCTCCCGAGAGGCCCCTCTGCCGTTTTCCTTCCCACCTCCCAGGCTGCAGCCCCTCCCCCTGGGCCGGCCTCCACGTAACCAGCGCAGCTCTCGAATCCATGGCCCATGCCAAGCCCTCTCTGACCACTCGGTCTCCCCAGCTGCCGGACAGTGCAGAGCTCTAAATACCATCCACGTGCTGATGACGTCCAGATACCCCTCTCCAACCCTAAGGTTTCCCTGGAGCTTCAACTCCCTGCTCGGCGCCGCACTTGAATACGTATGATAGGCACCTTGAGGGTAACTTGTCCAAAATACAGCTCTTTTTCTACATCCCTCACTTGCCCGTGTGCACACACAGGTCTAATTATTCCCCCAGGCTGCCCTATTTCTCGAAGGTGTACTAGGCTTCAGTGCTTCGTTAATCTCTGGTTTTCATTTTCCTTCCACCCCCATATCTAATCCATCAGCCGATCCAAGCAGTTCTAGCTCCAAAATCCATACCAGTTTTAATCACTTTTCTCCGCTAGTACCCCTCTAATCCACACCACCTTTATTTTTTACCTTCTCTAACTTCCCACTGCCCTTGGAAGAAAATCTAAACCCATTAACATGGCCTAAAAGTCACAAACAATCTGTCCCCACCTTCCTCTTCATCTCAGCTCGTACCAAAGCACGGCCCCCAGTGCCACACCTCAGCCAAACGGGCCAAAAGCACGTCTGCCTGAGGGCCCCTGTACCTGCCGCTGCTTCCCCTAGGCGGCCCTTGCTCGGTTCTCACCTGCAGGACCGCCGGCAGCCCGGTCCTCCTCAGCCATTCTCCTGCCTCAACGCCCACCACCGGCCGGACCCTCCCGTCCCTCTGTTCCGCATCCTCACAGCAGGGAGTACTAGGAAGCTAGCCTGTTTTGTCTGCTGGCTGCTGGTCTGCTCTCACAGAACGTGAGCTCCCTGAGAGCAGCGGCCTCATGGCTGTAATCGTTAACCTCTAGCATCCACGTCTCTGTCAGGTACACATTACACACTCAGTAAATATGAAGTGCATGAATATACTTAAGGTGTAGTGACGAGTACAGAGCTCTAAGATAAAATTACCAGCATCTGAGAGTAGGAATGAGGCAGTAGTAGAGTTCAACCCAGACATCTCATAATTATGGGCCATAGAGAGACTAATCATTGATGGAGGGAAGGAGGAGATGAACATTTTAGCTACCAAAACAAATGTTGCGATGCCATACCTTAACTACTGATTTTATTTTAATTTTACACACTGTATAAAAAAAAGAATATTTGCTCACGTTAGTGGCCATTTCTGATTTCTTTGATTGCTATACTTTGTGTATATCACTAGCTAAAGTTATTGGTCAACTAGACACTATAATAGAACACTTCGGCTATACTTTAAGGTTTTTTTTTTCTTTAATCTATAAAGTTAATTATTTCACAAAAACTAGAAACAAAGAAATGATCTGGCTGAAATTATTCATAGTGCCATGTGTTTAAAAAAAGGTGAAGGGAAACAGTTCAGACATTATTACAATATATCCTTGGCCAAAAGAAGGCATAAACAGCTACGAAGGCAAATAAAATAAAACAGAGAAAGTGTGTTGACCACCTGTCCGGCACCCTCAGTTCCTAAGCCAAATGTTAGCAGTCCTTGACATCTCTGAGTTTCCAAACAATTACACCTTATAAGCAGGTCCCTAATCGGTTTAGAGGCTTCAACATTTGAGGTGGAAATGGAGACAGTTAGACGATACTTACTTATATTCATTTAGGAATAAGAAATGCACATTGCAAAACTTAGGATACGACATAATGCATCATGGAAAACAACGTCAACTTGCACATTCATCCTGACTAATAAGGACGGAAGAGATTAAAGACAGTGTGGACACTTCTACCCGAAGACAGCTAAATTTACAGCTGCGGCATGAAGTCTGAAAACTAATTCTTACATACTCACTCTTGTCTTTCACTAAGCACCTCAAGAGAATTCATTAATAACAGTTTGGAGAAAATACTCTCTACGGTTTACTGGGAAAGTGTCCTTTGAAAGTTTTTTCAGTTCTCCTTTCAGTGTTAGCACATGCCAGCTTCAAATGACAACTCTTATGAATTTCACTAGTCTCCCATCCAGCCCTCCCAGAAAAAGGCAGAAAGGGAAACAAAGGATGTTTAAAATATCAAGAAAGGCATCAAAGTATTGGGAAAAAAAACTGATACATTAAGCTGAGTTAGCTAAAAACAAACAGAACTAAACAGAGACAACTAAGTAAATGAACAGTAGAAAAAAAAAAAGAACATACAATTGCTGAATAAATAATCCCTCAGTAATGAAAGAAAACATTTTTTTTTTTAATTGGGGGAAAAAAAACACTAACATGGAATTTTTCCCTTCTAATTATTGGTGCGCATTCAGATTTAACAACCATAAAATAAGCACATTAACTATAGTTATACATTTTCTTCTCTTTTGGGGCATATTATTAATAAAATAAATGCCCTAAGTTTTTATGGGTAATACTTTTGCTTCTTTAGGTGGGTGAATTCCTGAAGTCTTGTTTAAACAAGTATAAATGCAATCTCACGGATTAAAAAAAACAAAAGTAAAACAAAAAACTAGTACCCAGAAAGTGACTACTAAAGTAAGCATGGTTCCAGAACAACTACATCATCTAAGGGGAAGTTCATAATTTCATGAAAATATTTACTTTAGAAATTTCAAGATGAAAACATAATCCCACAAAATCTAAACAAATCAAATATTCTAAATTTAAAACTTAAAAAATCTCCTACTCAAACAACAGTTATACAAGGGATAACACTACTTCCACTGTATCAGATGGATAGATATAGACAGAGGTACAGATCCAGATCCCAGTGAGCAAAGAGCTTTGGAGCTGGACTGCAGAGCTTCAAATCCCAGCAAACAGCACTTACAAACCCCAAGACCTGAGATGGGTCACGTCACCTCTCTGAACCCTGGCTTCCTGCCCATAAAAACATGGATAACACTATCTACCTCATAGGGTGGTTGGGACATTAATGCCGTGAAGACATGTAAACCATTTAGGAAAGGGTCTGACACATAGTAAATACTCAACAAACGTTAGTTACTATCTCTGTATAGTGTTCGGCACATACTAAGTGGTCAACTGATACTCGCTAAATGAATGACTGACCTACAGAAAATAACTGTAGTTTTCACAGCAATCAGAATCTATCCAAACCTAACTACAAAAAATTATCAAATTATTTCAGCCCAGCTGGCCCAATTCAGGAACTTACTTTGGAACCATGCATTATTGAGATAACTGAAATAATATTTCATTCAAATATTTAAGTACCTACTGCTTGTCAGACACTGGGCATACAGAAACAAACAAGACACAGTTCCTGCCTCATAGAAGGTTACACTAATAAGAAATGTAAAAGTAACTTGCATAATTGAAAAGGAACTCAGAAATTTTCCAGTCCAACACCATGCATTTTAAAAATGAGGAACTTGAAGTCCAGAAAAGTTCAGTTTGGCCAAAGACACAAGTTAGACAGTGAGAATCAAGATTAGAACTCAGGTCTGATAATCCGCAGCCTACATCACAGTGACTCAGAGTACTCAATATGACATAGAGATGAAGACCCTAATCTGCCACTAACAAAATCCTTTCTAAATTATCATGTACTGCATTGATGCAGATCAAGTCAAACAGACTTCAAGGGAGGTGCAAGAGGCACAAAAACAACCCTATTATGATTACTTAGCACATTTTCCGATTAACAAAATGCATTCTTCACACTTGGATGGTTGTAAGTCAGCGAACAGTCTGTTCCATGTAGTTGTCACATACTCGGCCTCTATGTGCATTTTCATTCTCGCTTATCCCCAGAGACGACAATAAAACACAACATACACTGCACTGCTAAACATTTCAGTAAATACTTAATTGCCAAGAATATGAAAGGAAAAATTCCCATAGTATGATGATAATTACCTTAAATGTACCATTTTGGTTTTTCATGTAGGAAACCAAAAATATATCCACTGGTAGAAGTGCTGATGTGATAAGAGCAATCGCCAGAGAAAAGATCGCTGTTATGGTGGAGACAACTTCACTTTCCCGCTGACTTTGATATTTGCGAACATATACCCAGCAGAATGCCAAAATAGCCTGAAATAGAACAGAAAGAAATGTTTTGTTACTGCCCTATGTATTCTCTAAAACTGATTTTAGTCTGTGTTTGGAAGTTCCCAATGGGAAACATTATGTCAAGTAGTGATTCTTCCGGATGTTTAAGCAACATCCACTACCCCTTTATAAACTTATTGAAGATTTATAACTTTCAAAGCCGAGTTCATGAAAGCAGTACAACTTCACTTGGGTGCCAAGACAGCAAAAAAAACAAGCAAAAGTTATCAATAACAGTGCTCAGTTACATATTTCCTCACTGAACACAGTATAACCATTCATGGTTTCACACAACATTACAGTTCTAACTAGCTCTGAACACTTTTCCCTATAGATGGAAGACATAACTAGAAGTTGTTCTATCCTATTCTTACTGCTGAAGCATCACAGAATACCACTTGAATTGAAATTAACTTCTGCCCCATTATTACAGTTCAAGAGTACTATTCAACTAAAGATTAACTGCCAATAATCACCACGCAATTGACACATGATACTATAATTCACATTTCAAAGGGCATTAAACGAAGAAAAGCGAACACTGAAAATGGATGCCCGTGCATTGCAAGGAACTTTTCAGGGAAAAAGCACACTCAGAGGTACTGAGGTTGACATCTCCACCAGGTACTCTCGATAGTCGTCAACATCTTCCTAGAAACTAACAGAGGGTATAGGACTGTACTCTCGCCATCCTCTAACTTGAGATTCCAGCATCAGAATCCCCTGGAGGGCTGCTAAAGCACAGAGTTCCAGATCCAACGGGTCTGGAGAAGGTCCAGAAAACCTGCGTTTGTCACAAGTTCCCAGGTGAGGCTGCTGCTGGTCCAAGGACTACACTTCGAGAACCTCCGCCCTAATCCTAGGGGAAGCAGACAGATCCTGAATCAGGGATCCCCCGCCCTGGCTGTGTTAGAATCCCCTGGGTAAAAACTTACATACCTGCACACCCACCCCGCAAACCACTTCAATCAGCGAGTGAGGCTCCTCCAGGCATCGGCACTTCCAGTGCCTGAGGATTCCAATCTGAGGCAAGCCTGAAAACCAGGGTTTTAACTAAGCTCTATCAAACCCCTGGGACACAAGCTTGGTTTTGGCATTTCATGCTTTTCAACAGATTTAACTTTCACTATAAGCAGATAGGGCAGGGATTCCCTAGAGAAAGAGAACCAGGCGTGGCCTTCCTGACATAAGAGAAGCCACTCTTGGCCCAAGCCATTTAGTGATCTAAGCCTGGCCACAGCGCACATCCTTGAATGGGTCTCAGTAATTACAGACCTTAAAGGAACAAAAGACTTATCAGGCGAGAGAAGTACCAACAGTAAAGATAATAAATCAGTTGTAAACTCCCAATTCTGTTTCAATGGTGGTAAAGATTAGCCTGAAGCACTTTCTCGAGCTGTTCTGCAGAATTTAACCCCGCCTCGGGCGCTCAACCACTAGACCAACTGGAACCTAAGGGGTGATGATGTTGACCTTTTCTGACCCTAGTGACTTCAATCAATTAAAGCTAGCTCTGTGGACCTGTGCCCCAATTCTGTTCCTCCGCTCAAGCCCCTTCAGGAACATGCACACACCCTTAGCTTAAAGCTTCCCCAGTCTTCCTGCTGAGGAGACACTGCTTTGGGAAAGATCCCCGGTGTTCTCCCTACTCCTGCTCTGTGGCGTGGTTGTGTCTTTTGGTTCAACACCCATCAAGAGGCGAACCCAGTTTTTCATGTAACTTCCCTTCTAGTTCAGGAGCCAGAACTGAACTAATAAGCACCACCTAACTAACCTAAGCACCACCTAACTAACCTAAGCACCACCTAACTAACCTAAGCACCACCTAATTAGTTTCAGTTTCCAAATTCTCCAACCACAGTCAAGATCTAAGAACAGTTCCATCACCGCAGAAAAATCCCCTATGCCCCTCCAGAGTTAACCCATCTCTCTACTCCCCAGCCCTCAACAACCACTGTTATCTGTCCCCATACCTTCTGCTTTTTCTAGAATGTCATCATGTCCTTATATAGTATGTCTTTTGAGTCTGGCTTCTTTCACTTAGCATAATGAATCTGAAATCCATCCAAGTTGTTGCATGCCTTTACATTATTAACATTTCAGTTGGTATCAGAATAGCAGGAAAAAATAAGGTGAAAAGGAAAATGTGCTCCTGGGAACCTGGTTGTTGGAGAGAAAGAAACAAAGGAGGAAAGGAAGGAAGGAAGGAAGGGAGGAAGGAAGGGAGGGAGGGAGGGAGGAAAGAAGGAAGGAAGGAAGAAAGAAAGACAGAGGGAGAGAGGGAGGGAGGGAGGGAGGAAGGAAGGAAGGAAGGGAGGGAAGGAGGGAGGGAGGGAGGAAGGGAGAGAGAGAGAGAGGGAGAGAGAAAGAAAGAAAGGAAGGAAGGAAGGAAGGAAGGAAGAGAAAGAAAGAAAGCAAGCAAGCTCTGAAGGGAGAAAGAAAGAAGGAGAGGGAGGGAGGGAGGGAGGAAGGGGGGAGAGAGAGAGAGAGAGAAAGAAAAAGAAAGGAAGGAAGGGAGGGAGGGAGGGGGAGAGAGAGAGAGAGAAAGAAAGAAGGAGAGAGAGAGAGAAAGAAAGAAAGAAAGAAAGAAAGGAAGGAAGGAAGGAAGGGAGAGAGAAAGAAGAGCTTCATTCAAATTCCGGCTACTTACTAATTTCTTTTTGTTCTGGAAAATATTCTTTCATAAAATGTTACTCATATTAATATTTAATGGGTTTGTTTCTAAATTAATTGACAGATATTTAAAACATTCCCCGATTATTTTGGAAGTCACTGGAAGATGAGCCTTTTCTTTCTATCCTTAGCAGTATCTGACACAAAGTGCTCAATAAACTTTTTGTTGGACTTCAAGGAGATCTGCGCTTTTACAAAGTTCAGCGTGACAGGTATTACTGCAAAGAAAGGAGTTTGCCAATAACAGGCAGGGAAAGGGCAACGCAGGCAAAATAGTTAAGCCAGAGGTTCCCAAACTTTTTGGTCTCAAGATCCCTTTACAGTTTTAAAACAGAACCCCAAACAGTTGTTTACAGGTTAAATCCCTAACAGGGAAGAGCTAAAGTTGGATCTGTTTCTTTGACTTTAACCTTTGCTTTTCGTTGCTTTTGTTATTATAACCATACCTAATGGCCTGCCTCAGGGAACCCGCCCACCTGTGGATGGCTGCAAGAAAAAAGAAACTAACACATCTCCTCTCCGAGGCTGGTCATTCCAGGAAGTGTTTTGCAAGACTGATGGCCCTTTTTACTTTACTTCCTCAAGGCCTCTCCCTCTGATTCTGCAAGAGAAACTTGCATCCAGACCCCGATAAAATGGCTTTTCAGAGACACTAGTCTGCCACCTTCTCGGTCTGCCAGATTTCCAAGTAAAGTCGTATTCCTTGCCCTCGTCTCGGGTTCATTGGCCCGTCATGTGGCAAGCAGAGCAAGCTTGGACTCGGTAACAAATCTATCAATAGTTACTACATTATAAAATAAACCAAATGTCCTCAACTGTAAGACAGAAATAAGAATACTTCTTTCACAGGAGGTTATAAAAACTGAATGAAGAGTTCAGCACAGTGCCACAAACAGCACCAATTATTATTAAATGTCACATGAAATAACATCGTAGAGGATTTCATAAAAGAAACCAATACATAATTTTGCTAACAATTATAAGGAAAGGTTTAGAGCAGTCCCCAACCCCTCCCAACAGATTGTGATTTAACCTGTCAGGGCATTAGGGCTTTTAATACTCCCCAGGTGGCTTTAACGAGCAGTCAAGGTGAAGAAGCACCTGGGCAGAGGCAGGCATGAGAACAGATAAACATTTGTTAAATGAACGCACACACATACTGCCTGGGATCTTGTCGAACTGCAGATTCTGATTCGGTGGGGCTGGGGTCTTATGTTCTGTACTTCTAACAAGTTCCCAGATGATCCCCTCACTTTGAGTAACCAGAGTAAACTTACTTTACAGAAACAGAGACTCAATCTTGTACAGTAACGGGAACTGCAACTTGAGAGATGGTGTAAACCAAATTACTGAGCATCTTGCAGGGGGAGGGGTTAGGTAGAGGAGCTCAGATTGATCCAGTAAAGGTAGACAGTTAGATTATAGGCTTTGGAGGAGCCAAGTCTCACCTTTCCTTATGTGGCAGAAGAAAATGAAGTCCATCCTGTTTGCCCAAGGTTACGAAAGTAGTCAATCTCAGAGTTCTAATTCTTTAGAAGACCACCGGCAGCAGTTCTCAAAGTGTTAAGTCCCCAGACCCCTGGCAGCCCCACAACCCTTTCTGGGGATTTGCAAATAGAAACTAACCCCATAATAATACTAAGACGTCATCCGCCTTTGTCACTATGTTGATATATGCACTGATGGTGCAAAAGCCTTGGTGGGGAAAACTGCTGGCGATTTAAGCATGAATCAAGACAATGGCACCAAACGTGCCAGTAGTAATCTTATTCTTTACCACCACACCACACTCAAGAAGGGGGAAAAAAATTTTTTTTAAAGACTATTTAACTTAAAACTATAATTGACAAAGCGGTAAATGTTAACTTTATTAAACTTCAACACTTGACTCTTTTAATACTCCTTGGGGAAACGCATACTGGAAGTATGTACTCAACCTGCGATGGCTGGCTGTCCCCAGGAAAAGCACCTCAGTATTTAAGAGTCAAAAGCCAAACTAGGCACTATTTCCAAGAAACATCGTTTTCACTTGAAAGCACAAGTGACTAACTATGGTTATTCAGACTTGGATATTTGGCAGATTTTGTCTAAATGAACAAAGGAAGCCGATCAGTTCAAGAAAAACAACTGAGAGTATTTGTTACCAGTGATAAAATTCAAGCTTTCAAATGAAAACCAGAATTTTGGAAAACATGTATCCACGACTGTGAGCTTGACAATTCTCAATACTTATTTCTGAGACATTTCTTCTGACAAGATCAGTCGTGATACTGATGAATGGGATATTTTGATTTATATAATGAAAGGTATCCACATTTGGAAGATCGGCATAACTCAGTGAACCAGTATTTTCTAAATGATCAAATGCACCACATTATAAAACCACGCATGGGGAAAGATCCATTCAAAGTACAACGTGGACTTTAATACAACTGAACAAAAGTTCATTGATAGGGTTTCAGAATCCATATTTCATATTAAGAAGCTTCTACTTAACTGAGTTTGGGTGTAGTATTACAGAACAAGGTCCACAATGACCTAAAAGATACTCTGCTTCCAACTACATATCACTAAAACTTCATATACTTCAACCAAAATAATCTCTGAAAAGGCTGAATGCAGAAGGAGACATGAGAATTCAGCTCTCTTCTAATAATCCAGGAACTAAAGAGACTTGCACAAAATTAAACAATGGCCCTCATTACTAATTTCTTTCTATTCCAACATCTAATTTCAGACCTTTAATTCCCTTCTCATTTTATCTTGTTCCCACTGTAGTATCACCAACTTAAATGCCTTCCCTTCATTATCTATCCAAAGTTTGCCTCAATTCCACTCTCTCCCAATATTGTTCTCTATTCTCTGAAGTCCTATTTAATTCATAAAACCATACTTTGGTTTTCAGTACTTAAAATAACCTGTTACAAGGATTTTTGTTTTCCCACCTATCTTCAGGCCCTCCTAAAGGCCACATTATGTTTTGTTTGCATCCTCCTACATTTTACAGCACAACTGCTCTACCTTACATGTTTTTCACTGATAACTGCCAAGAGATTCCCCCCTGGACTTTGATACAGGTTACATGCTCCTTTGTTTTCCTCTGTCAGGGAGGAAGAAATGTACCTTTCGTTCTTCAGTTCTTCTGACTGGTCTAACAGTTAAATTGACATGAGATAGATCAACAGGAGAAAAACAAACGCCTGAGAACATGTATACAGGGGAGATACCCAAGAAAACTCGCCAAAATGGCCAAAGCCCTCACCTTAAATACCACTTTCAGCTGTAGACAGAGGATCCTGGGGCGGGGGTGGTTTGGGACTTCAGCAGGGAGGAAGGCAATTCACATGCAGACAGAAAGCAAAAGGTTGGCAAATACACTTTTGCTGGGCCAGGCAGAGACAACAGGACAGAGGGACTCGGATCTCTAGGCCCAGCGGAGTACCACCACCACCATCACGCCTAGCCCACATCCTCTGCAGACATCTCAGGTGATGACTCTATTTGGGGAACAAGTCCCTTACCTAAATTCTCCCAGCAGCTAAGACAGAGGTAAAAAAGAAAGATTTCCCGAGTCTTCTGTTTCTTACATATAATCAGCCTGAACTAACCATCAAGCCAGAGAGCCATTTTGGGGCGCCAAATTTCGCTCCCCTACAAAGTCAAGTGAATACGAGGGTATGGAAAAGCCAGTGAACTCTCCAAGTACAGGCTTTGGAAACCACAGCCAACCTTCACGGTTTCCACTTTTCTCTAAGCAGAATAAAGTGTGTTCCAGGGTAAAGGCATTATTACTTTCCGGGCGAGGAGTAAAGGCAACAAGAGAAGCCTTTTCAAGTTTTCGCACTTTGGAGGGGAGGGTAGTTTCCGCTGCAACACCTACTGGAAAAACAGACTATAACACAGAGGTTGCAGACACGGTAGTGGAATCAAGAAAGTGAAGTAAAATGAGACAAGTCTTGATTTCAACAAGTGAAGTAAACAGTTTTTTGGTTTGATTTTGTTGTTTTCCTAATGCAAAGTGGCAAAATACTTTGGGGCGGATAGTTGTCCTGTTGAAGCAACGACAGGATGGGCTGGAGACCACGAGGGAAGAGTGAGACTGGGGAAGGGTACGAAGAGAAATAAACTGAATTCCCACATAAAAGCGTTTTAATATGGGTTAGGGAAGTACAACCTAGGCCATTTGGCCCATTAAGGCCCACGTTCTGCTCACTGGAGAAGAAGGAACCAGGAAGCTGGGAAGGAGGCACCTGAAGTCAGACAGGTGGGTACACAGACCCTGACACTGGCAGTGACCGGGGCCCAGCTCCGCCCTGCACAGGTTTTCGCCCAGCAGAGACCGGGAAGGAACGCGAACACCCGGCCTCAGAACGAACACCGCACGTCACCAAGGCAGGGTCGCACAATGGGGAGAGAAGGCTGCAGACCCCCCGTCCTAAGAGAAGGGGCAAGGTGGACCACTCAGAGGGGCAGAGAACCCCCCCACGGGGCGACGACGTGGCGCCCACGGGACTCGCGCAGGCGGGCGCTCCCGGCTCCCAGGGCCCCTCCTCTCCCCGGACCCCATACCCAGGTGCGCCCGCGCGGCTTCCGGGTCAGGACGCAGCCAGCAGCCGGGGGGACCACCCCGCGCGGGCAACGAGGGGCCGGCGCGCCCCTCCCCGCGGCCCCGCCCCCGCCCAGGGCCCCCGCAGCCCCCGCAGGAGCGGGCGGGGCGGGGCGAGGAGGGTCCCGGCCCCGGAGGCCAACGGCGGGGCTGCCTCCTCCCCCGTCCAGGCCCTGGGGAACTCCAAGCGTCTCCCCTACCAGGAGCAGGAGGCCGAAGATGCACCAGCCGATCACCAGCTCGGCTGACGCCGCGCCCGCCGCCGCCGCCATCTTCGCTTCCGGCCGGGACAGCCCCGGCGAAGGGGGCGAGGGGAGGGGAGAAGGGAGCGAGCGCGGGACGCGGCCCCGCGCACCCTAAAGGTTAAAGGGGCGGAGGGGCGGAGCGCCTGGTTGCCTAGGAGACCGGGCCCGCGAGCGGCCCCTGGCGACGAGCGGCCGGGGGCGGGGCGCGTCCGGGACGCCGTGACGTCACGCGCTGCCGGCTGCGGGGCGGGGCTCTGAAGGGGCGTGGTCTCCCGGCCACGTCACCTCTGCGGAATACTTAATTAGGTCCTGGCTGCTGAACCGGAAAAGCTAGGAGCCCACGCGCGCTGCAGCTGTTGTTTCTGCAGAGCTCGGCCGCCTTGGGGGCTTCCACTGCCGCTGTAAAGGAAGAGGCTCCCTAATGTCCAAGGCAGAAGTCCTCCCCAGGTTGCAGGCATGGCGGACTATGAAGGGAACGTTTCCTAGCTGCCCAAATGTCCTTCTGATTTGCTGGCACCGGGGCCCAGCCTGAGTAGCTGCTGGGCTGGACGCTGCCTTATCATGTGATGTTATGGCCTTTATATTTAGATCTCTACATGCCTGTAAATTTCCATGATGACTTTATACCCTAAAGGTACTTGACTTTGTGAGCATATCAGAATGAAATCTCAGCTTCTCGTGATGTGCATAAATAAGTGAGCAAGGTACCGCCATAGGCCCATAGTGAAGCCCACGGAATGGTTCCGGGATGGCTTGCCTGGGTCCATGGAGCGTGGGTACATTGTTAACCACTGAACTGAACAAACGTATTTGTAGTCACAACACAACTTTATGGATGAATCCCACATCTCTTGACAATGCATTATGTGGTTATGTTACCCCCGACCTGTTTCGGGCTAGAATCCTGCTGAAGGGAAGGGCAAAATGAGGAGGGAAGAAGAAAATCGAGAAGAGAGTTTTACTGTGAATTGTACCATCCAAGGTGGTTTCCTGCTCCCTGAACTTGCGAGTGTTTGAATGTGACTTTTTCTCCTGTGGGCCATTCACCTCTGGGGAGGCCTCTCTCCTATAGTTTCCTCAAAGTGAATAGAGACATCTCTCCTCCAGCTAGCCACTTAGAATTCCCTCACCTTCTGCAGGGCATACTGTGGTCACTTAAACTTCTGCCTCTTCCTGCTAAGGTCTCCTAATCCTCTCCTGAAGGCCCGCTGGCTTGGAGGAGAGATTTAAGACGGCAGGCCAGTTTTCCCCCTTCTCCAACACCACGCAAATCCCCTGTACACCACATGATCCGTATGGCTTGCGCCAATAACCTTTGAGGGCGCAGGCCATTCCCAATGTAGCTACCTTGTCCTAGTTCTAATATTAATGCTATCAGCCCTTCTTGGATATCCCAGAGGGAGTCAGCCGAACTCCAGAGTCGGCTGAAGTTCTCCCATGCCTGAGTTGGGTACCAGCCCTCTCTCAGATGCAAGGACCATATGTCAGATTTCCCAAGTAGCTCCCTCGAGGCCTCCCTTACTAGGCTAGGGATTAGATGGCAACATGTCACCTCTGCCTTCCACACACACATCACTTCTTGGAGTTAGAGGTGGGAATTCATAGACCAGCACTAATTCTCAGAGAAGAAATCTCTTCAATTTCTCTTCTCCCCCTCCAGTCCATTTACTACTATTTTATTTGGCTGAAAGGCCAAGAATTTAAACTCCTCTTACATCCCTTTTTAACTCTGTATGTGAAGGAGAATTTATGGTTAGGAGGGGAGTTAAAGAATTAAAGATCATAATCTCCCTACCACTTTAAATTTTATGTGAAGTTGGTGATTTTTTTTCAAGACTAGAATGAACCATTTTTAATAGCTGATGTACTAGGTTGGCCAAAAGATTTGTTCAGTTTTTTCCAGAAGATGGCTCTAGTAGCACTTAGTTGTCTTTAACTTCATTCGAAACAATTTTGTTAGGTTGTATGTGACAGCTGTCACATCAGCGTGCATTTAAAAAAAAGACATCAAAATTGGTGAATTTTTGTGTCGCCATTTTAATATTGAATATGGAAGAAAAAAGCAACATTTTCGGCATATTATGCTTTATTATTTCAAGAAAGGTAAAAACGCAACTGAAATGCAAAAAACGATTTGTGCAGTGTACGGAGAAGGTGCTGTGACTGATCGAACATGTCAAAAGTGGTTTGAGAAGTTTCGTGCTGGAGATTTCTCGCTGGATGATGCTCCATGATCAGGTAGACCAGTTGAAGTTGACAGCGATCAAATCGAGGCATTAATTGAGAACAATCAACGTTATACCACGCGGTAGATAGCCGACATACTCAAAATATACAAATCAATTGTTGAAAATCATTTGCACCAACGTGGTTATGTTAATCGCTTTGACGTTTGGGTTCCATATAAGTTAAGCGAAAAAAAACCTTCTTGACCATATTTCCGCATGCGATTCTCTACTGAAACGTAATGAAAAGTTTCCGTTTTTAAAACAAATTGTGATGGGAGATGAAAAGTGGATATTGTACAATAGTGGGGAACGTAAGAGATCATGGGGCAAGTGAAATGAACCACCACAAACCACACCAAAGGCCGGCCTTCATCCAAATAAGGTGATGTTGTGTATAGGGTGGGATTGGAAGGGAGTCCTCTATTATGAGCTCCTTCTGGAAAACCAAACGATTCATTCCAACAAGTACTGCTCCCAATTAGACCAACTGAAAGCAGCACTCGACGAAAAGCGTCCAGAATTAGTCAACAGAAAACGTATAATCTTCCATCAGGAAAGCACAAGACCACATGTTTCTTTGATGACCAGGCAAAAACTGTTATAGCTTGGCTGGGAAGTTCTGATTCATCCACCATATTCACCAGACATTGCACCTTCAGATTTCCATTTATCTCAGTCTTTACAAAATTCTCTTAATGGAAAAAATTTCAATTCCCTGGAAGACTGTAAAAGGCACCTGGAACAGTTCTTTGCTCAAAAAGATAAAAAGTTTTTGGAAGATGGAATTATGAAGTTGCATGAACAATGGCAGAAGGTAGTGGAACAAAAGGGTGACTATGTTGTTCAATAAAGTTCTTGGTGAAAATGAAAAATGTGTCTTTTATTTTTACTTAAAAACTGAAGGCACTTTTTGGCCAACCCAATACCTTCCATTGAATTAAGCTTATTTAATAAACTGGGTTCACTCTTTTGCTGACTCTGAACACCTAAGTATTGGGGTAGCATTGGGCAGTAGCTTGACTTTCAAGTTGGTAAAGCCTTGTAAACCTGTGTTGCTGATGAGAGAGTGACTAGTTACAAGGATAGTAGTGGTTTGAATCAGGAAGATTGCGAGAACGGGAAAAGAGAAAGTGACACACCTGAACAGGTAGAAAAGGGCACGTCAGCCCATCTCTCCATTCTTCCACCCGGTCAGGATGTACTATTCATTCAGCGTATGACCAGACCAGCAAGGACTGAACTCACTCTCCTGAATGATGTTCTTAAACCTAGGAAGCCTTCCATTACAGACCAGAGTTCTTTAAAAATAATAACCATCTTTATTGGTTGTTGATGATTACAAAAGGAATACATGCTCATTAATAAAATTTCCAAACATGAATAATTTAGAAAGTGAAAAACTCCTAATAAATGAACACAATCTTCCTCACCCCAAGATACTTGCCTTTAAGAGTTTCAAGGCTTTTTGTGTGCATGTTGTAATATACTCCATGAGGATGTAAAAACCCAACAGACAGTCCTTTCCTGCTCCCCTGATGCTATAGATTGAATATTTGAATATGTGCTCCCCTGCCCCACATCCATATATTAAATTCTAAGACTCAAGGTGATGCTATTTGGAGGTAGGGCCTGTAGGAGGTGCTTATGTAAGGAGGGCGAAGCCCTCAGGAATGGTCAGTACCCAACGCCAGAGAGCTCTTTAGCCCCTTCTGCTATGTGAAGTTAAATGAGAACATAGCCCCAGCCAAACACTGAATCTGTTACCACTTTGATCTTTCCAGCCTCCAGCACTGTAGGAAAAAATGTCTGCTGTCTCTAAGCCACCCAGTTTATGGTATTTTTGTTAAAGCAGCCCAAATGGACTAAGACACTTGGAATGACTGTAGAAGCCCTTGCCGTACCCCACACCCGACAAATCATGGGAAGGTACCAGGATTTCTCTGGATGCTGTTCCATTTTAAAGTCAAAGAAATGGCCATGTGTAGCTCCTCACTCCCAAGGGGTTTAGTAAGAGGAGATGTTGCAGGAAAACATAGGCCTATCAAAACCTAGAGCCCCTTGACCATATGAAGAGGGCTAGAGGCCTTTGGAGGAAGGCAATGTGTGCAAGGGAGCAATTCTCCTCCCCCTCGTTCCTCTGTCTCTCAGATTTTGAATAGTCTTTTCCTAAAGCCAGTGGGATGAGGTTACACAAGAGAATCACCCATCAGGTTGAAGGGTGTGATCTGAATTTTGGGAGAGGCCCGGCATCACTGCAGGTGCGGAGGGTGGCTGGCTCAGAGGTGCCTGGTGCTGAGCTGGCATAAAGAGCTTGATGAGGAGCATCTTGGTGCAGAAAGGGTGTGGGTGAGCTCCTTCCCATCCACCACCACCCCACCAGACTAGCTCGTTCAACTCACCCTGAAGGCTTTGGTGGACGCCCCTGAGAACTACCCTTTCCCATGTGCTTATTTGTGTGGAAGGCTAAGGAGGGCTGCAACAACCTCCCCTGGTGGAGGCCTTCCAGAGAATTCTCTTGGCAAGACAGGAACCCGTGGACAGCAGGAAGTTGGTGGAGTGGCCCAAGTGAGAAACCAGACCAGGCCGTGACAGCCTATAGAAAGGTTATCTTGACACCAAAACCAGACAAAGACAGAAGGAAAGAAGAAAACTACAGTGAACATAGATGCCAAAACTCTCAACAAAAGAGCTCATGAAGCACAAACCATCACTCCTCTCAGCCCAATCCCAACGGCACTCAAGAGGCTCCCCTCCTCCAGCTGGGGGGTGGGGGGTGGGTGTGGGAAACAGGAGGCACAAGAATGGTTTCTCATTCATTCCCTTTACAAGGTCCTTTTGGAAAACGAAAGATAGGATTACGATCAAGTGACAAGTACTGTGATCAACAAGGTCCTACTGTATAGCACAGGGAACTATAGTCAATATCCTGTGACAAACCATAGCAGAAAAGAATCTGAAAAAGGATATATATATATATGGATATATATGGATATATATATATATATGTATTACTGCATCACTTTACTGTACACCAGAAACTAACACAACATTGTAAATTAACTATACCTCAATTTAAAAAATAAATGTAATGGTAAAAACAAAACAAAACAAAAAAACATGTACTGTGAGGTAGAATTTATAAAAATAATCTTACATAGGAATTGGTAGAAAGAAGAAAAGAAAATTGAAGTTTTCATTAAAAGGAAAGAAGAACAGGCTAGAAGAAAAATTTATGCCAATGGGACAGAAAGAAAAAATGTAGGACATAGAGGCTTAACTTGGCCTAGAACTGGAGAGTAGAAGGGTGAATGACTCAGAAACACATGAGGGTCAGGGGCCGTGGAGGGGTCAGCAATCTAAAAGAGCCCCATCGCAATGACTGCAGACCTTAGGCCCAGCAAACAGAGTCAACCTACCCACATAATGGTAACTGTACAGGTTGCTATGGCTTTGCACCCTGAAATTACATTTAGACCATAGCGAAATCTAGTTCTGTATCCAGATTAACTGTGTGTATGACACCACTGGATTTTAACATGTTGTGTTTCAAAAATAGCTGCTTTTTACACATCCCTGAAAAAATTTTTATTACCTTGTTGGGAATTTAAAATATCAGACTGTCCTTCCAAATAAGGCTCTTGAAAACCCTCAAAATTTGTCTTCTTGTCATATTTTCTGTCCCTCTCACTAACAGATAATCCTCTTTCTGACTGACAAGTACTTTTCTAGCTATTTTAATATCTACAGTCAGGTTACAGTTAAGCCTTTCTGGCCTCAGATCCCAGTGACTTTGCACATGTCTGTCCTGCTGCATTGCGTGCTGATTTAGAATTTATCTCTCTGCTGTGCTCCGTGTTGTGCCTACACGTAATCTTCCGTCCAAAGGATTTAACAATGATCCAGGGGGACCGTTTCCGTGGACCTGAGGAAGTTTGATCACGCCTTTTCCTCCCAATGCTAGTAATCCCTTTTCCACTGTCATCCAGCTGAATTGGTCATCAAGACCCTGAGAAGTTCTTCTCTTTGTGGAAGTGCTTACAATATGTTTATAAGGTAATTGGCACCTATGGTTGAGAGCCCATTTGGTTCTTCTAGAACATTTGCTCATTTGTACGTAAACCAGTGGGGGGCCAGAGGTTTTTGCACAAGAGCCAATCCACGAAAAATTAAATGTCTATGCTCTCCGTTTCTTCATTTAAAATCAAAAGAGCTTTTTTTTTGACTCCCAAAGTATATGTTATACTCAAAAACGTGGTTCACCTATTTCACTGTGTAGAAAACTGCCAAAAATGAAAATGACACTGAAATGTTAATATCTGAGTGTTTTTGATTTGTGGACACAGAGGCAATTTTCCAATTTCTCATTCTAAAATTAGACTGCACACAGTATCATAATGTGAATTGTGAAATTCGCATTTCCATATTTCTGCAATTATAAACTCTTAATGGATACCATTTGTGTACTTCTCCTAATGGAACAAACATTCTCACGTGAACAGGTGACCCAAGTTAGATTTCCTCTTAAGATTTTTCTTCTGGCGATGCAAGAAATGATTTATTCATAGTCTAGACATGTTAAAATATCATGTAATATCAATACCTTCAAGTGTTTTTCATTGTGTCAATTCCCAAGCCTGGTGTTTATGTACTTTAAGGTATAAAAAATAAATTTAGTTATACAACTTAAACATAAAGTCATGTCAAAGTCAGTTTATGAGTGGAAATTACAATAAAAACTGATTTTAAATTTATGATATTTAAAAATGATCCATAGCACTGTCAATAATTTTAACAAAGGAAGCATGTATTTTTTCATTTGTAGCATACGTTTCTCCTTTTTCTAATAATAGGGTTCCTCTCCCGACTCCAGCATCTATTCTTTTTCATCGTGGGATTCCATTTGCCTCATTTCTGGGCTTCTCAGATTATATTTGAAATCAAAGTGCTGTGTGCTTTTCGCCAAGGAGAGATTTAATTTTACTAAGTAACCTTAACGTTGGATTTAACAGTACATTTTAGAGATTGTTAAACAGAAACCAATCTAAAAAAATTAATATTCTGTAGTTCAATCCTGTGAATAAAGCCATTTTTTTCTGAATGAAAAGCACCTCCTGCTTCAAGACAGCATGGTCTCTTCACTGACGCCTAACTATTTTCATTGAAATATTGATGACAAAACAATATTATGTTAGTTCAGGTGTGCTACATAATGATTTGGCATTTGCATACGTTATGAAATGATCACCACCATAAGTCTAGTATCCATCTGTCCCCATACAAAGTTATTACAATATAATTGACCATATTCCTTATGCTGTGTATTACATCCCCATGGCTTATTTATTTTAATCCCCTTAACCTATTTCACGCAATGCCCACACCCTTCCCCTCTGGCAACTACCCATTTGTTCTCTGTATTTATGAGTCTGTTTTCATTTTGTTTTGTTTGTTTTTTTGTTTGTTTGTTTTTTAGATTCCACATATAAGTGAGATATTTGTCTTTCTCTGACGGACCTATTTCACTTAGAATAATACCTTCTAGATTCATCCATGTTGTTGCTAATGACAAGATTTCATCCTTTTTATAGTTCCATTGTCTATATACACCACATCTTCTTTATCCATTCATCTGGTGATGGACACAGGATGTTTACATATCTTGGCTATTGTAAACAATGCTGCTATGAACATTGGGGTGCATATATCCTCTCAAACTGGTGTTTTTCTTTTCTTCAGGTAAATACCCAGAAGTGGAATTGCTGGATCATATGGCAGTTTTATTTTTCATATTTTGAGGAACCTCCATACTGTTCTCCATAGTGGCTGCACCAACTTACAATCTTCCCAACAGTGCATGTGTGTTCCCTTTTCTCCACATAATTGCCAACACCTATTTTTCTTACTTTTTTTGACAATAGTCATTCTGACAGGTGTGAGGTAGTATATCATTGTGGTTTTGATTTGCATTTCCCTGATGATTAGGGATGTTGAGCATCTTTTCATGTGTCTGTTGACCATCTGTATGTCTTCTTTAGAAAAATGTCTATTCCGGTCCTCTGACCTTTTTTTTAAGTGGGTTGTTTGCTTTTCTGATGTTGAGTTGTATGAGCTCTTTGTATGTTTTGGGTATTAACCCCTTATTGGCTATATCATTTGCAAATATCTTCTCCCATTCATTAGGCTGCCTTTTCATTTTGTTGATAGTTTCATTCACTGTGCAAAAGCTTTTTAGTTTGATGTAGTCCCATTTGTTTATTTTTACTTTTGTTGCCCTTGCCTGAGGAGACATGACCAAAAAATATTGCTAAGACCCATGTCAAAGAGTATACTGCCTGTTTTCTTTTAGGAGTTTTATGGTTTCAGGTCTTGCATTTAAGTTTTTAATCCATTTTGAGTTTATTTTTGTATATGGTGTGAGAAAGTAGTCCACTTTGATTCTTTTGCATATAACTGTCCAGTTTTCCCAGCACTATTTATTGAAGAGCCTATCTTTTTCCACATTGTACATTTTTGCCTCCTTTGTCATAGATTAATTGACCATGATAGGGTGGGTTTACCTCTGGGTTCTCTATTTTGTTCCATTGATATATGTGTCTGTTTTTGTGCCAATACCATACTGTTTTGTTTACTGTAGATTTGTAGTATAGTTTGAAATCAGTGGCCATGATACCTTCAGCTTCCTTCTTCTCTCTCAAGAGTGTTTTGACTATTCAGGGCTTTTGTGTTTCCATACAAATTTTAGAATAATTTGTTCTAGTTCTGTGAAAAATGTTATAGGTATTTTTTTTTAATTATTATTTATTTATTTATTTTTGGCTACGTTGGATCTTCGTTGCTGCACACGGCCTTTCTCTAGTTGCAGTGAGCAGGGGCTACTCTTTGTTGCAGTGCGCGGGCTTCTCATTGCAGTGGCTACTCTTGTTGCAGAGCACAGGCTCTAGGTTCACAGGCTCAGTAGTTGTGGTGCACGGGCTTAGCTGCTCTGCGGCATATGGGATCTTCCCAGACCATGGCTCGAACTCGTGTCCCCTGCATTGGCAGGTGGATTCTTAACCACTGCGCTACCAGGGAAGTCCTGTCATAGGTATTTTGATAGGAATTGTGTTGAATGTACATTGCCTTGGGTAGTATAAGCAATTTAACAATATTAATTCTTCCAATCCATGAGCACAGTATATCTTTCCATGTATTTGGGTCATCTTCAATTTCTTTTTTTTTTTAATTTTTAAATTAAATTTAATTTATTTTTTATACAGCAGGTTCTTATTAGTCATCAGTTTTATACACATCAGTGTATACATGTCAATCCCAATCTCCCAATTCATCACACCACCACCCCCATCCCCCGTGGCTTTCCCCCCTTGGTGTCCATATGTTTGTTCTCTATATCTGTGTCTCAATTTCTGCCCTGCAAACCAGTTCATCTGTACCATTTTTCTAGGTTCCACATATATACGTTAATATATGATATTTGTTTTTCTCTTTCTGACTTACCTCACTCTGTACAACAGTCTCTAGATCCATCCACGTCTCAACAAATGACCCAATTTCGTTCCTTTATATGGCTGAGTAATATTCCATTGTATATATGTACCACATCTTCTTTATCCATTCATCTGTTGATGGGCATTTAGGTTGCTTGCATGACCTGGCTATTGTAAATAGTGCTGCAATGAACATTGGGGTGCATGTGTCTTTTTGAATTATGGTTTTCTCTGGGTATATGCCCAGTAGTGGGATTTCTGGGTCATATGGTAATTCTATTTTTAGTTTTTTAAGGAACCTCCATACTGTTCTCCATAGTGACTGTATCAATTTACATTCCCACCAACAATGCAAGAGGGTTCCCTTTTCTCCACACCCTCTCCAGCATTTGTTGTTTCTAGATTTTCTGATGATGCCCATTCTAACTGGTGTGAGGTGATACCTCACTGTAGTTTTGATTTGCATTTCTCTAATAATTAGTGATGTTGAGCAGCTTTTCATGTGCTTCTTGGCTATCTGTATGTCTTCTTTGGAGAAATATCTATTTAGATCTTCTGTCCATTTTTGGATTGGGTTCTTTGCTTTTTTAATATTAATAAAAAATATTAATATTTTTAAAATTTTTTAATATTGAGCTGCATGAGCTGTTTATATATTTTGGAGATTAATCCTTTGTCCGTTGATTTGTTTGCAAATATTTTCTCCCATTCTGAGGGTTACCTTTTCATCTTGTTTATGGTTTCCTTTGCTGTGCAAAAGCTTTGAAGTTTCATTAGGTCCCATTTGTTTATTTTTGTTTTTATTTCCATTACTTTAAGAGGTGGATCAAAAAAGATCTTGCTGTGATTTATGTCAAAGAGGGTTCTTCCTATGTTTTCCTCTAAGAATTGTATAGTGTCCAGTCTTACATTTAGGTCTCTAATCCATTTTGAGTTTATTTTTGTGTATGGTGTTAGGAATTGTTCTAATTTCATTCTTTTACATGTAGCTGTCCAGTTTTCCCAGCACCACTTATTGAAGAGACTGTCTTTTCTCCATTGTATATCCTTGCCTCCTTTGTCATAGATTAGTTGACCATAGGTGCGTGGGTTTATCTCTGGGCTTTCTATCCTGTTCCATTGATCTATATTTCTGTTTTTGTACCAGTACCATATTGTCCGGATTACTGTAGCTTTGTAGTATAGTCTGAAGTCAGGGAGTCTGATTCCTCCAGCTCCATTTTTTTCCCTCAAGACTGCTTTGGCCTTTCGGGGACTTTTGTGTCTCCATACAAATTTTAAAATTTTTTGTTCTAGTTCAGTAAAAAATGCCATTGGTAATTTGATAAGGATTGCATTGAATCTGTAGATTGCTTTGGGTCGTATAGGCATTTTCACAATATTGATTCTTCCAATCCAAGAACATGGTATATCTCTCCATCTGTTGGTATCATCTTTAATTTCTTTCATCAATGTCTTATAGTTTTCAGAGTACAAGTCTTTTGCCCCCTTGGTTGGATTTATTCCTAGGTATTTTTAGTCTTTTTGATGAAATTGTAAATGGGATTGTTTTCTTAATTTCTCTTTCAGATAGTTTTTTTTTTTTTAGTGTATAGAAACGTCACAGATTTCTGTATACTAATTTTGTATCCTGCAACTTAACTGAATTCATTTATTAGTTCTAATAGTTTTGGTAGCATCTTTAGGATTTTATATGTATATTATCATGTCATTTGCAAACAGTGACAGTACTACGTCTTCCTTTCCAGTGTGGATTCCTTTTATTTCTTTTTCTTCTCTGATTGCTGTGGCTGGGACTTCCAAAACTATGTTGAATAAAAGTGGCAGGAATGGGCATCCTTGTCTTGTTCCTGATCTTAGTGGAAATGCTTTCAGCTTTTCACCGTTGAATATGATGTGACTATGGGCTTGTCATATATAGCCTCTATTGTGTTGAGGTATGTTCTCTCTACACCCACTTTTTTGAGAGTTTTTATTACAAATGAATATTGAATTTTGTCAAATGCTTTTTCTGCATCTATTGAGATGATCGTATGATTTTCATTCTTCAGTATGTTAACATGGTGTATTATATTGATTTGCAGATACTGAACCATCCGTACATCCCTGGGATAAATGCCACTTGATCATGGAGTATGATTCTTTTAATGTACTGTTGAATTTGGTTTGCTAATAATTTACAGAGGATTTTTGCATCTATGTTCATCAGTGATATTGACCTGTAATTTTTTTGTTGTTGTTCCTTTCTTGTTTTGCATTCTTCCCTTTTTTATTTGGTGACTATATTTAGTGGTAAGTTTGTATTCCTTTCTCTTTTTTTGTGTGTATCTTTTATAGGTTTTTGGTTTGAAATTATCATGATGTTCTTATATAACAACCTTTGAACAGTTGACCCTTGAACAACATGGGTTTGAACTACACAGGTCCACTTACACTTGGATTTTTCTCAATAAACATACAGTCGACCATCTGTATCTGCTGGTGCAGGACCTGCAGATACAGAGGATCAACTGTAAGGGACTTGAGTATCTGTGGATCTCGGTAATGCAGTGGGTTCTGGAACCAATACCCGCATGTTTCCTAGGGACAGCTGTATGCATGTGATAATTTTAAGTTGATGACCTCTTAAGTTTTAATGCATTCTAACAATTCTACATTTTACTCCCTCTCCAATGTTTAATGTTGTTGATATCATATCTTACATCTTTTTGTTTTGTGTATCCCTTAACTACTTACTGTGGTTGTAGATGATTTTACTACTTTTGTCTTTTAACCTTTCTATTAGCTTTATACATATTTGATCTACCTTAACTTTATGTTTGCCTTTACCAGCAAGATTTTTTTCTCTCATAATTTTCATGTTTCTAATTGTGGTCTTTTCTTTTCTGCTTAGAGAAGTCCCTTAACATTTTGCGTAAAACTGGTTTAGTGGTGCTGAATTCTTCTAGCTTTTGCTTTTCTGTATAACTCTTTCTTTCCTTCACATATGAATGATAACCTTGATGAGTATAATATTCTTAGTTGTAGCTGTTTTCCTTTTATTCCTTTGAATATATCATGCCATCCCTTCTGTACTGAAAAATTTCTGCTGAGAATCATCTGACAGTCTTTATTTATTTATTTATTTATTTATTTATTTTGCACTGGATCTTAGTTGCGGCATGCATGCTCCTTAGTTGTGGCTTGCAGGCTCCTTAGTTGTGGCATGCATGTGGAATCTAGTTCCCTGACCAGGGATCAAACCCACGTCCCCTGCATTTTGAGGTGGATTCTTAACCACTGCACCACCAGGGAAGTCCTGTCATATTATAGTCTTGTGGGAGTTCCCTTGTATATAACTCATTGCTTTTCTCTTCCTACTTTTAAGAATCTCTCTTTAATTTTTGCCATTAGTTATAATGTGTTTTGTTGTGGACCTCTTTGAGTTCATCTTTTTTGAGACTCTCTGTGCTTCCTGGACATGAATTTTTTTTTTCCTTTCCCAGGTTAGGGAAGTTTTCAGCTATTATTTCTTCAAATAAATTCTCTGACCCATTCTCTCTCTCTTCTCCTTCTGGGACGCCTATATGGGAATGTTAGTATTGTTGATGTTGTCCCAGTGATTTCTTAAATTATTTTCAGTTCTTTTTTTTCTATTTTCTTTTTTTCTGTTCAGCTTGGGTACTTTCTGCTACTCTGTCTTCTGGTTCACTGATCTGTTACTCTGCTATTATCTAATCTACTCTCAATTCCTCCTCATGTAGCTTTTATTTTAGTCATTGTATTTTTCAGCTCTGTTTGACTCTTCTTTATATTTTCTAACTCTTTGTTGAAATTCTCACTGTGTTCATTCGTTCTTCTCACGTGTTTGTTGATCGTCTTTATGGTCATTACCTTTTTTTTTTTGGCTGTGCTTCGAGGCTTTAGGATCTTAGTTCCCTGACCAGGGATTGAACCCGGCCCACAGCAGTGAAAGTGACGAGTCCTAACCACTGGACCACCAAGGAACTCGCAGTGGTCCTTACCTTGAACTCTTCATGAGGTAGATTGCTTATGTCCACTTGTTTATTTTTTCAGAGGTTTTGTCTTGTTCCTTCATTTGGAACATTTTCCTCTATCTCCTCATTTTTGCTTAACTTTCTGTGTTTATTTCTATGCATTAGGTAGGTTGGTTCCATTTCCCAATCTTGAAGAAGTGGCCTTATGTAGGAGATTTCCCATGGGGCCCAGCAGCACACTCCCCTCTGGTTACCAGATCAATAGGTTCTCAGGGTGCCCCCTATGTGGGCTGTGTGCCCCCTTCTGTTGTGGCAGGGCTGACTACTGTAGGTAGTAGGTGATAGGTGGGGCTGTCCTCTGGCTTGGTTGCCTATAAGGCCGTGCCTCCTTCTGTGACTTTGGGTCTGCTAGAGGGTTGGACTCAATCCTGGCATGGCTGGCTGCACGGGCTGGGGTTCTGTGGGGCTGGTGCCTGACTGCTGGTGGATGGACCCCGGTCTCCACACAGCTTCCTGAATTGGCTGGTGCTGTCCCAGTAGTGGGTGGGTAAGCCCTGGTGTTATTAGGTTAGAGTGAGAATTCCAAAATAGTGCTTGCCAGCACTGGTGTTATTGTGGTAAAGCTCCCCAAAATGAATGCTGCCAGGTCTCTGTCCCCAGAGGAAGTCCCAGTTGCCTTCTGCCTCACCAGGAGGGTCTCTAAGATCAGCAAGTGGGTCTGACCCAAGGTCCTTTCAAATTACTGCCTCTGCACTGGGACCTGGAGCTCGTGAGATTTTGCATGTGTCCTTCAAGAGTAGCGTCTCTGTTTCCTAGAGCTCTTTGGCTCTCCTGAAAGCAAGCCCTGCTGTTTTTCAAAGCCTGACATTCTAGGGGGTCATCTCCCAGCGCAGGACCCTTGGGTTGAGGAGCTTGATGTGGCGCTCACACCCCTCCCTGGCTTGGGGAGAACCTCTGCATTTCTGATGTTCCTCCTCTTTGTGGTTCCCCAACCCCAGGGGTGTGGGTCCTGACTACACCATGTCTCTGCCCCTCTTACCTGTCTCCTTCTTTATGTCTTGAATTGTGAAAAATCTTTTCTGCTAATCTTCAGGTCATTCTCACTGAGAGCTGCTCTGTAATTAGCTGTAAATTTGGTATGCCTGAGGGAGGAGTGAAAATAAATAAAATAAAATAAGTGTTTCACATCATGAAGGTAATGCTAAGTTTAATGGTTTATCCAGCGTTTAAAGTCATCCCAGGTCCAGGTAGAGGGTCTTCCTACTCTGCCATCTGGGCCACACCCCTCAACTCCTAATTATTGATGTCAGTTATAACGCATACTTAAAATGCCTATTTCATTCATTTTGGAGGGAGCAAGTTTCCTATTACCACTATACTCTGGACTGGCTGCATAATTTGCAGGACCCAGAGAAAAATAAAAATGAGGGGCTCTTTATTCTAAAAGCAGGAAAAAGTGCCTTTAAAGGCACTAAAATAGAAAGTTTTTGTTTCCTCCACCTCTCTCCTCTCCTAAAGCATACGCTCCACTTCCCCATTGGACATCACTTTAAAAATACAAAAGTACAGTTTTTGAATCGAGCTTCAAACAAATTAAAAATATAAGTATTAATAATTACAGAATACTGACAATAGGTCATTAGACCAAGCATGGCGTCGTCCATATGATTACATTCCCATGAAGCTGACCCTGACTATACCTTTTAGCAGCATTTTGCTTGTCCATTCATCCACCTGGCAGAAGTTACAAGTCTCTCTCTATCAAAGCAGATTAACAGATAAAATACGTTGTTGTCCTCTGGGAATCCTGTCCATCCAAACACAAGTCCAAGGACAAGTTGGTAGCTCCATGAATGGCCTCCCTTTGCCAGTAGTGTTTGGGGATCATTCCACTTTCTGCCTGCTATGGTCTGAAGGGCTGGTCCCCCCACAATGCACATATTGGAAACTCAATGCCCAATGCGGTAGTGTTAGGAGGTGGTTGCCTTTGGGAGGTGGTTAGGTCATGACGGTGGAGCCTTCAAGAATGGAATAAGTGACCTTATGAAAGAGATCCCACAGAAAGAACCCTTGTGCACTATTGGTGGGATTATAAATTGGTGCAGCCTCTATGGAAAACAGTACAGAGGATGCCTCCTCAAAATAATAAATATCAAAGTCCCATATGATCCAGCAATTCCACTCTGGGAATATATCCAAAGGAAACAAAAACAGTAACTCAGAAAGGTATCTGCACCCCCATGTTCATAGCAGCACTATTTACAATAGCCAAGACATGGAAGCAATCTAAATTTCCATCAGTGGATGAAGGGGTAAAGAAGTTGTGAGATTTTACAAACACACACACACACACACACACACACAAAATGGAATAAGGGACTGTTATTCAGCCATAAAAAATGAGGAATTCCTACAATTTGTGACTACATGGATGGAACTTGAAGGCACTATGTTAAGACAGAAAAAGACAAATATGGTATAATCTCACTTATATGTGGAATCTTAAAAACAAATAGAAAAAGAAATCAGACATCTTATTACCAGAGGCAAAGGGTGGAGGGAGGGAGAACTGAAGGGAGTTGTTAAAAGGTACAAATTTCCAGGTATAAGATAAATAAGTACTAAGGTTGTAATGTACAACCCGATGACTGTAGTTAAGAGTACTGTATGATATATAGGAAAGCTGTGAAGGGAGTAGACCCTAAGAGTTCTCATCACAAGGAGAACATTTGTATTCTTTTTTCTTTTCCTCTTTCTTTCCTTTTTGTTGTGTCTATATGAGATGACGGATGTCAGCTAAACCTATCGCAATAATCATTTCACAAGATATGTAAGTCAAACCATCATACTGTATGCCTTAAACTTATACAGTGATGTATGTGAAATATTGCTCAGTAAACGTGGGGAAAAAAATCAAAAGACTTTACACACAGAAGAGATCCCACAGAGCCCCCTAGCCCCTTCCACCTGTGAGGGTACAACAAGAAGTCTTCCACCCAGAAGGGGACACTCACCTGACCATGCTAGCACCCTGATCTAGGACGTCCAGCCTCCAGAGCTTCAAGAAATAAATGCTTATTGTTTATAAGCCGCTCAGTCGGTGGTATTTGTTATAGCAGCCTGGGCACCCTCGCATCTCAGTGGTGGCTCCAGGAACAAAGAGCAGAGAGGGCGCAGGTATCTCTCCCGTGAGAGCAGCAGCTGGTTCTCCAGCATCTTCCTTGGCAGCATTTCCAATCACATCTCATCTATTTTGCTACGTGTCTACCCACACAAGCAAGGTATGCATTCCACTATGTGTAGGCATGATTATACACAAAGAAAGGGCCTCCACGTACAGGTCCTTTTCCCCCCACCTGTGTATAGCCAGCCCTGGGTAAAAATTTGAGTATAACACACCAGAAAGAACACCAGCTTTGGAATCGAATAGCATAAGCCCACTTGCAGCGAGCTCTTGCATATAAAACTAAAACCTTCAGAGGCTCAGTTTACCATTTGTGGTCTTGTACTGTGTTGCCTTTGTTAGACTGGAATTACACCTCCTAGAATCCCCTAACCTTCAGAGTTTCAGCTAGTGTTGGCCACAGAAGACAGTTTGCATAAGATTTGGAGGGCAGAAGTGAAATAGCGGCTGTATTTCTTACACTCTCAAGTTCAGTGCAAGGCACCAAGCACTGTGGCAGCTGGTGCCAGTCTCCTCAAAAGTTTCTATGATGTTCTAGACATAATCTGTGGAGGGACCTCCCCCGTGGTCCAGTGGTTAAGACTCCTCCTTCCAATGCAGGGCGCACGGGGATCCCTGGCTGATACCTGGTCGGGGAACTAAGATCACACACGCTGCAAAGTGTGGCCAAAAATAAAAATAAGAAAAGATATATACTGTGGATATTCTCTTTGGAGCATCTCCAAACATATTTGAATTTGAATCTGAACTCATCATCTTCCCTCAGAAATCTGCTCCTTATTCTCAATGAGTTAATGGCATTACTATTCATTCATTCACAAATAATGCTATGATGAATAAGCTTGTACATATGTTGTTATATATTTGTAGGAGTTAATTAATCTTCACAGTAAATTCCAAAAGTGGAACTTTTGGGGTCAAAAAATATATTTATTTTTTGAAAAACTTTAATGTTTAAAGTTTCTCATATTTCTTGTTGAGTTTACGTCTCATCCATATGCAGTTTTCCTTAAATAATAACAAATTTCTCTCCACAGGGAATTTACCATTTTGCACACCCACCAGCAATGAGAGTGCTTTATCAACAGAATGAGTAGTCAAGCTTCTTTGAATGCTTACAAGTCTAAGTAAGAAATATATCAATACAACTGTCATTAGCATTTCCCTTAGTATGACTGAAATTGAGCCTTCTTTCTATATGTTTAGAGCCATTATAATTTCTCTGAGATCTATTTGGGTTTTGTTTGGTTTTGATTGGTACCCATTTTCTATTGATTTTGGTCTTTTTTCCCTGTTGATTTTTCTTTTCTTTTCTTTTCTTTATTTATTTATATTTTTTGGCTACACCATGTAGCATGCAGGGTCTTAGATCCTGGCCAGGGATCGAACCTTCTCCCTATGCTGTGGAAGTATGGAGTCTTAACCACTGGACCGCCAGGGAAGTCCCTAAATTTTTATTTTACATTGGAGTATAATTGATTAACAATGTTGTGTTACTTTCAGGTGTATAACAAACATGTATCTATTCTTTTTCAAATTCTTTTCCCATTTAGGTTATTACAGAATATTGAGTAGAGTTCCCTGTGCTATATAGTAAGTCCTTGTTGGTTATCTATATTAAGTATAGCAGTGTGTACATGATAATCACAAACTCCCAATCTATCCCTTCCCTCACACTTCCCACTGGTAACCATAAATTCATTCTCTAAGTCTGTGAGTCTGTTTCTGTTTTGTAAATAAGTTCATTTGTATCTTTGTTTTTTTTGATTCCACATATAAGCGATATCATGATATTTGCCTTTCTCTGTCTGACTTACTTCACTTAGGATGATAATCTCCAGGCCCATCCACGTTGCTGCAAATGGCATTATTTCATTCTTTTTAATGGCTGAGTAATATTCCATTGTATCCCCACTGATTTTTTAAATTGATATATAATTGACATATAAAATTGTATTAATTTTAGGAGTACAACATAATGATTTGATATTTAGGATATTGGCCAAACTGTAATATATGTAATACTTTTCTGTTCTCCAGGTCTGTTGGGTTTTTTTTTTTTTTTCCTTTTGACCTTGCTTATTGTGCTTTTTTGCCAAGTAAATTTTACAAAATATTATAGAGTTGCATTATCAGTCTTTTTTTTTTTTTAAGAAAGTCAGAATTAAAAGGGTTTCAGCACACTCTGGTTATAAAATAATTCCCCCATATTTTCCCCTATTATTGGTACAGTTTTGGCTTTTACATTTACATCTCAGATCCCTTTGTAGTTTATTCTGGTATATGGTGTGAGATATAAGTTCAGTTTTACCTTTTTCCATGGCTATCAGCTGTCCAATATCAATTATTAAAAAGACCATTGTTCCCTTTGTGACTTGAGATGCCACCTTTTATCATATATTAAATTTTCTTGCATACCTGGGTCTATTTCTGTACTTACTATTCTGTTGTACAGGTCAGTCTATTCTGATCAGCATCATATGTAATGTGTGTAACATGTAATGAAAGCAGCAATGGTAGTTCCCACTTGTTATGGGTTGAACTGTGTCTTCCCAAGATTCTTATGTTGAAGTCCTAATCCCCAGGGCCTCAGAGTATGACCTTATAGGGATATAGGGACTTTACAGAGATATCAAGTTAAAATGAAGTCATTAGCATCAGTCCTAATCCAATATAACTAGTGTCTTTATAGAAACGAGAAATTTGGCCACAGAGGCATGCACAGGGGAAGACAATGAGGAGAAGACGGTCATCTACAAGCCAAGGAAAGAGCCTGCGACAGATCCTTCCTTGCAGCCATCAGAAAGAAATCATCTTGATTTTGGACTTCTAGCCTCCAGACCTGAGACAATACATTTCTATTTTGTAAGCCATCCACTTTGTGGTACTTTGTTACAGTAGTCCAAGCAAACAAATACAGCCCTCATTGACCTCCTTCTGCAGGATTATTCTAGATATTCTTGCATATTTAATTTTCTATATAAATTTTAAAATTGAGAACTTAAAATTGACTTCAGAAAATAAAACTTGTTGGTAATTATATAGATATACAACATTTCTGTGTGTTCAACTTTCAAGTCTACTCAACATTCTAGGAATGTTTAAAGTTTCTCATATTTCTTGTTGAGTTTACGTCTCAGTATTTTTATCTTTTTTGTCTTGATTATAATTTGGATTTTCTCTTACATTATATATTCTAACTGGTTATTGTGTGTGCATTTTAAGGCTATTTCTTAATTTTATAGCTGCTTCATTAAAAATAATTTGAAAGTTTTCTCTATTTTTTTCTAAGTTCTAAAATAAATATCCCTCAATTATTACTTCAAAAATTTTGTAGAATTGCCTTATGAAAAGAACACTTTATTTTTTGTGGTAGTTTTTTTTTTTAACAAGAACTTGATCTCATGGTACATTATGTCTACCTTTAGTAGAGACAGCTAAAACAACTTGTCTATGCCATGGAAAATAGCATGTTAAAGCTTTCTATATAAACTGTTGTCAATGCTGGTCATTTGCATTTGCCTTGAAAATAATCCACTTAATCCATATTTTAAAAATTATTTGAAAAGTTATGTGCAAAGTAGTCTTATTTTTTAAAAAAATACCTCTCTTTCAGTGGTTATTTTCTCCTAGCTATTTTTATTTTGTGTGCTTGATATTTGTCTATTTTGCTGATTTTTTGGGGGGGGGGGGCTTGCTGCTCAGCTTTCAGGATCTTTGTAACCTGGGACCCCAGCAGTGAAAGCACCAAGTCCAAACCACTGGACTGCCATGGAATTCCCTATTTTGCTGATTTTTAAAGAACCAATATTCTTTTTTTTTTAACATCTTTATTGGAGTATGATTGCTTTACAATGTTGTGTTAGTTTCTGCTGTATAACAAAGTGAATCAGCTATACGTATACATATATCCCCATACCCCCTCCCTCTTGTGTCTCCCTCCCACCCTCCCTATCCCACCCCTCTAGGTGGTCACAAAGCACCGAGCTGATCTCCCTGTGCTATGCGGCTGCTTCCCACTAGCTATCTCTTTTACATTTGGTAGTGTATATATGTCCATGCCACTCTCTCCGTCCCAGCTTACACTTCCCCTTCCCTGTGCCCTCAGGTCCATTCTCTATGTCTGTGTCTTTATTCCTGTCCTGAACCTAGTTTCATCAGAACCATTTTTTTTTTTAGATTCCATATATATGTGTTAGCATATGGTATTTGTTTTTCTCTTTCTGACTTACTTCACTCTGTATGACAGACTCTATGTCCATCTACCTCACTACAAATAACTCAATTTCATTTCTTTTTATGGATGAGTAATATTCCATCGTATATATGTGCCACATCTTCTTTATCCATTCATCTGTCGATGGACACTTAGGTTGCTTCCATGTCCTGGCTATTGTAAATAGTGCTGCAGTCAACATTGTGGTACATGACTCTTTTTTTTTTTTTTTTAAAGACTTTTTAATTATTTATTTATTTATTTTTATTTATTTATGGCTGTGTTGGGTCTTCGTTTCTGTGCAAGGGCTTTCTCTAGTTGCGGCAAGTGGGGGCCACTCTTCATCGCGGTGAGTGGGCCTCTCACTATCGCGGCCTCTTTTGTTGCGGAGCACAGGCCCCAGGTGCGCAGGTTCAGTAACTGTGGCTCATGGGCCTAGTTGCTCCGCGGCATGTGGGATCTTCCCAGACCAGGGCTCGAACCCATGTCCCCTGCATTGGCAGGCAGATTCTCAACCACTGCGCCACCAGGGAAGCCCCCACGTGACAGTTTTTGAATTATGGTTTTCTCAGGGTATATGCCCAGGAGTGGGAGTGCTGGGTCATATGGTAGTTCTAGTTTTAGTTTTTTAAGGAACCTCCATACTGTTCTCCATAGTGGCTGTATCAATTTACATTCCCACCAACAGTGCAAGAGGGTCCCCTTTTCTCCACACCCTCTCCAGCATTTATTGTTTGTAGACTTTTTGATGATGGCCATTCTGACTGGTGTGAGGTGATATCTCACTGTAGTTTTGACTTGCGTTTCTCTAATGATTAGTGATGGTGAGCATCCTTTCATGTGTTTGTTGGCAATCTGTATACCTTCTTTGGAGAGATGTCTATTTAAGTCTTCTGCCCATTTTTGGGTTGGGTTGTTTGTTTTTTTGATATTGAGCTGCATGAGCTGCTGGTATATTTTGGAGATTAATCCTTTGTCAGTTGCTTTGTTTGCAAATATTTTCTCCCATTCTGAGGGTTGTCTTTTCATCTTGTTTATGGTTTCCTTTGCTGTGCAAAAGCTTTTAAGTTTCATGAGGTCCCATTTGTTTACTTTTGTTTTTCTTTCCATTTATCTAGGAGGTGGGTCAAAATGGATCTTGCTGTGATTTATGTCATAGAGTGTTCTGCCTATGTAAAAAACCAATATTTTGATTGATTTATTAGTTTCATTGTTCTTCCATTTCATTAATTTCTGCTTTTATCTTTATTGTTTATTTTTCTATGGTATACTTTAAGGTTATAATCTTTGCCTCAAACTGCTATTTTAATTGTACCTTAAAGATTCTTTTATGTAATACTTTTATTATTGTTTTAGAAATTCTGTAATTACATGTACATTTCCCCTTCCATCGGAGATGTTTTCATTTTTATTGCTATATAACATCCATAGTACAGTGCACAAATTTTAAGTTTATATGTTGATGATTTTTTACTTAAGAAGACCCCTTGTAACCACCACCCAGATTATGCTGTAGAATGTATATGGTGCCTCAAAAAGCTTCCATGAATGTAAATTGATACAGCCACTATGGAGAACAGTATGGAGGTTCCTTAAAAAACTAAAAATAGAGCTACCATACGACGCAGCAATCCCACTACTGGGCATATACCCTGAGAAAACCATAGTTCAAAAAGAGTCATGTACCAAAATGTTCATTGCAGCTCTATTTACAATAGCCAGGACGTGGAAGCAACCTAAGTGTCCATCATCGGATGAATGGATACAGAAAATGTGGCACATATATACAATGGAATATTACTCAGCCATAAAAAGAAATGAAATGGAGGTATTTGTAATGAGGTGGATGGAGTTAGAGTCTGTCATACAGAGTGAAATAAGTCAGAAAGAGAAAAACAAATACAGTATGCTAACACATATATATGGAATCTAAGGAAAAAAAAAAAAAAAGGCCATGAAGAACCTAGTGGCAAGATGGGAATAAAGACACAGACCTACTAGAGAATGGACTTGAGGATATGGGGAGGGGGAGGGGTGAGATGTGACAGGGTGAGAGAGTGTCATGGACATATATACACTACCAAACGTAAAATAGATAGCTAGTGGGAAGCAGCCGCATAGCACAGGGAGATCAGCTTGGTGCTTTGTGACCACCTAGAGGGGTGGGATGGGGAGGGTGGGAGGGAGGGAGATGCAAGAGGGAAGAGATATGGGAACATATGTATATGTATAACTGATTCACTTTGTTATAAAGCAGAAACTAACACACCATTGTAAAGCAATTATACTTCAATAAAGATGTTTAAAAAAAAAAAAGCTTCCATGGTCTCTACCAATCAGCAACTACCCATCTCCTCATCACTATGGTCATTATTAATCTAACCTCTGTCACCACAGATTAATCTTGCCTATTTTTGACCATAGTATATGAAGTCCCACAGAGTAAATATGGCCAGTAACATATGAAAGGATGCTCAGACTCTTTAGTAATCAGGGAAATACAAATTAAACCCACAATTGAGAAACTATTCACATCACCCAATGGGAAGCATCTTAAAGGCTGAAGAGTGAAGTGGTGGCAGGGACATGAAGCAGTGAAAGCTGTTTTAGAGGTATCTTGGGAAATATGACCATCTTGGAAAATAAAAAGCCATTATTATATAAAGGTAAACATGCACATATGATACAACCCAGCACTGTAACTTTGAGATTTATATCTGAGAGACTTTCCTGCATGTGATCATGGAAGGCACAGTCCAGAATGTTTTAGCAGCATTTAAAAAATAATAACAACATTAATTATAATAACATTTGATGGAAACGACCCAATCTTTCTCCCCTCACATAGATATGTTGTAGAGCATTTACACAATGAAATAATACCTGTGGTAATGAAAGTAAACTACGGTCATGCATCACTTTGAAAAGATCTCAATTTATGTTAGGCAAAAAAACAAGTTATCAGAGAATACATACAGTATAATTCTGTCATTATAATACTTTAAAATGGGTAAAATTATGCAATATATTCTTTAGGGTTACAAATGTGGTAAAGCTGCCAAGAAAGCCAAGGCATGGTAAATATAAAAACAGTGGTTTCCTTTGTTGTGGAAAAAGAAAACTGTTGTGCGGGGTGGCACACAGGAAGCTTCAACAGAGTTTCAAAGCTTGATTTCATAGGCTTAGGGATGTTGGAGTGCTCATTTTATTATCATTCTTTAAAATGTACTTAGACAATACACATACTCACTTATGTCTGATATATTTCATAATTATAAAAAATATTAATAGTTTAAAAAAGACATAGTGTCTACTGAAGTAATACTTACAAACAACTATGTGAACACATAAGTAACATTACCAGTTATGTTAGAAAAAGTGTCAAATATCAGATAAATATAAAGAGTTGTAAATCTTGGTATTACCTGTATTATTTGTGAAGAGAATAAAAATATTCATGAACACTTTGAGAAGTAATACATAATTGTAATTTCTAGGATAATCTTGAAAAGGAAAAAATAGAGTATACAATTTTCAAACTAGTAGTAAGAAAAAGTGAAATGCTAAAGAAACTTGTTCAAACTTGTTCAAAAGAACAAGAGGAAAGAAAGATGGACCAGGCTACAAAAAAAGCAGAAAATAAGATGGAGGATTAAAGTCCAACTATTCTTTTTTGTACATAGGCCAAATGCTTCAGTAAAAGACAAATGTTGTCAGATTGGATTTTGCGTGTGTGTGTGTGTGTGTGTGTGTGTGTGCTGTGCAGTTTGTGGGATCTTGGTTCTCCCACCAGAGATTGAACTCCGGACCACAATTGTGAAAGCGCCAAGTCCTAACCACTGGACCACCATGGAATTCCTGGATTGTGTTTTTAAAATTCGAATTATATGCTCTTTACATCAGACATATATAAAAACTAAAGGTGCAGATAGTTTTAAAGTGAAAAATGAAGAAAAAAATCCATCAACAGGCACAATCTAAATGAAAGAGAGATAGTAATACTGTAAATTTAATATGTAAAATATATGCTTATATATAATATATTTAATATAATTAATATTGTATATTAATATAAAAGATAGACATTAATTCTAAAATATTTACTGAGGATAAGGAGAGTAACTTCATATGCTAAATGTTTAATATCTAAACAAGATATCAAATATTAAATTTGTATACACTTCATAGAGCTTAAAATTTATAAGTCAAAATTGGCAGAATCGCAAGAAGCTATAAATAGTATCTAAATAAATCATCAAATCTCTCTAAGAAATTCTTATAAAATGCAGGCAGAAAATCAATAAGGATAGAGAAGTTTAAAGAATATAGGAAACACACTTGAGCAAATGGACACATACAGAACATGATGGCCAACAAACACAAATATGTTTCTTTCTAAACACATAGGGAACATTCACAAATCTGTGTCGTCTGAGAACTTACAGCTTTCCATTCATCTCAAGAGGTGTTCAGCTTTACCTCAGTGAAGAGGGTTCTAGCTGCTACTGCAAGGTTTTCCCTGATGATTCCAACATTTAGATCATCTTGGAGTTTCCATCTGTTGATTGTCTTTTCCCTTGAAAATGCATCATATTTTTGGTACGTCAAGTAATTTTTTACTTTATCCTGGACATTTTTAACATTAAGTTTGAAATTCTGGATCCTCTTAAAATTCTCTGAAGAATGTTGATTTTGTTTGTTTCTTGTTTTCACAGGTGATCAAAGTTCCAGCTCATCTTCTGTATCGTTGGAGGAGGTCACTGAGAGGGCGTGATCAGTGGTCGACCCTTGAGTTGGACCCAGGTGATCAGAGGCTCCTCACCCCTCCCCCGTCCTTAGGATGTGCATTCCACCCACCATTCCCGTATTAGGAGCCGTTTCAAGGATGCAGCCTTGGGACAGAAATGTGGTGCTGAGACTCCCTGGATGATATACGTGACTGAGCCCGCTAAGGTCTCTATATAAACTTCTGCGATTCAGGCGGGTGAGTGCAGAGGTCTACTGGTCTTACAGCTGCCCAAGACAAGCCTTGGAAGTAAGTTCCCTTGTTCAGTAAACCTGCCACCTACCCATCCGGGGTGGTCGGCCTCTTTCTTTGGTCTCTTCTTGCCCTCTGTGTACAGGGACCAGTTTCAGATTTCACCAGGAGGCTCCTGAGGTTGTGAACCAACACGGATGCAATGTAGGTTCAGTTGCAAAGCTCTGCCCCACATCTGAGCCACTCAGAGGCTAGTCTGGGACGTGAATGTTGGCTTAGCTCGTAATTTAGTTCTTAAAGCTCTTGTTACACTTCTTTGGCTGTGTTCTGTACAAGCTCAGTTTGGGGGAACCTGCAAATGACATTAGTTAGCTCTCTCCTCTCTGGAATTTGTCCCTTGCTCTCTGGCTCCCAGACATCCCTGGTTTTTCTGGACAAAAAATTTGGATTCTCTCAGGGGTTTAGTCCCCCATGCTGTTGTGCGATCTGTGTGTACCCTTGGCGTGAGGTTTCAAGGGAACAGAGAAGGGAAAACAACCAGGATGTTCACCCTCTATTCTTTGTACAACAGGTGGCTTTCCTGCCCTTCACACAGCTCCTCTATCCAGATTCTCAGGGTGCGTGGGACCCGCCATGAGCACAGGCGTGTCATTTCACAGTGACAGGAAGTTCTTCACTGTCATGGGTTCCTTAGTAATGGCAATTCAGTTCTGCAACTAGCGCTGGTCTCAGGAGACTTTGCTGGCCCTTCGGGTAGAAGGACGGTTTCTTTTGAAGTTTTTAGTTTTGCTTTCACTTGATTCTGCCCGTCCCAGGATCAACACCAGGAGATAAAGGAGGAAAGAAAGAAAGAGAGAGAGAGAGGAAGGGAGGGAGGGAGGAAGAAGAAAACCAGAACACTTACCTTCACTATACCAGCCATTCTTCAGATTTTGTCTTTCTTCCCCAATCTGCTTGCCGTTCAGTATTGGGGTAGTTTCTGTAATATTTTGTCCAGTGCTTGGTTCTAATTCATGAGAGATGCGAGCGGCAGCTGCTCCATCTGGCCGGCACTGGTGTCTGGCACAGGGTCCGAAAGGGTGCCTCCTTCCAGCCTGTGCCACAGAACCCACGCTCCCAAGGCCACTGTGCAAACACCACACCCAGAGCCTTCGGGAGCTGAGGGAGGTGTGCAGGGTTAATGGCCCCCGCGAGCCAGGGCGTTGGCTGAAGAGGAGCAGCAATGACTGGTCCTGGAGGCTGACCACCTCCCCCTTCAGCGGCGCATCAGACAGCAGGTTCTGCAGGGAGAGTGGGTGCAGCCCATACCAACCCCCAGGCTCCAAGGTCACCCCGTTCTACCAAGGTCACTTGTTCAAACAGGAGCCTCCACGGTTACGTGATCACGGAGAGGTCCCCTGACCCCTACCTTATTCAATGTGCACAAAGCCAGGCAAGAGAGTCTCATCTGGACTGTTGGGCCTGGTGCCTGCAACCTGCGCCCAGCCCAGGCCTCGGGATAAGCAGGGCTCAGTGGTGTGCGCTCTCTGCTACTTCTTTATCGGTACGTTTCCCCCTAATAAGCCCTACTTTATGTCTGTACACATGGCTTGGGTGGTGTGTGTTTGTGACCGCTTTGCATAAACCAGATTGAAAAGATAGTGATCTTTTCATCTTCTGTGGAGAGCCTCCATGTTTCCTTTTTCTAATACTATTGCTAGGACTTTATAGACTTCAGCGTGCTGCCAAGTTCTGCCTGATATCTAACCATCAGTCTTCCTGCTGAAGCTTACTTAATTCTTTCTTGAATTACTCCAGTGGAAATCTTTACTCATTATCAGAGGATGTATCTGCATACATCTGCATATTTCCAGAAATTGTCAAATCCCTTGACAGCCTCCTATCTGCAGGCTAAACTTCAGACACAGTTCTTAAAATACTTTGATGTAAAACATGATCTCTTTTGGCATTTTCTCACTGCAGAACTCAATGTAATTAACTTATATGTGTTAACTTCTTTCAAATCAAGCCTTTTCTTTGCTGACATTGCATTGCCCTTTATTTATTATGCATATTAAAGAACCACTAGAATCATAAACACATGGAACTATCAAAACGCTTCTGAAGGGAACTTAAAAAATGTCACTTCTTCTAATGGAATATTGATTTCCATGTCTCACAGTTCATAGTCTTTTATGTTAATACAACAGTAAATGCCATTAACACTGCAGTGTTTAATAAATACTAAATAATTTAATTTTTGGAAGGAATTCAGATTCATTCTTGCTATAAATCAAGTATATATGCCTTAATTATTATAGTCAAGGCAGGAAAACCCAGGATACAAAAGCATAGCAAAAGTTTAAATATCTATTTACCTCCTTGAAATGCAATGCAATGAATCTGTTATTTTTTGAATGTCACCTGTGTGGCAAGAATATTGCAAAGCAGTGCAGGGCATGGATAAGAACAAATGGAGTTTGTATTCTTAAGACCTTTATAGTATAAAGGTGAAAAGACAAGTAAAAAAATAACATTAGACAGATTATGATAAGCATCAAAGAAATGTAAAAATAGGAACGATAATTTAGAGGGTTACCATTACTTTAGGGGTCATTTTGTTAAACACATTCTTCTTGACACTGAAGCAATTGTGACTTAGAGAAGTTGAGGAACTTGCCAAGAAGGAAAGTCACGTATTTGTTGACCTATAGTAAATATATCTGTTGACCTACTCCCCTACCCTGAGCCTGGCATGTGGTATGTGTACTTCTCAAAGAATGGGTAAGATTTAATAGGTAGAGTTTGGAAGGAAGAGGGCATTCGGAAAGAGGGAGGAGCATGAACAAGAGAAAGAGGCACAAATGCACAGTCAATGCAAAGAGTCAATTTAGTCTGAATTTTGGACAATGGTTCTAAAACTTTAGAATATGTAACAAATTTTTAAACCTGAAAACTCCAGGCCTGTACCCCTAGAGATTTAGCTTCCGTAAGTAGACTGGGCCCCAGAAATACAAATTTTGACAAAACATCCAGGGATTTGAATGCAAGTGCTACAGAGACATCGTCACTCATCTCTGGGATGAATGGTGGAAGATGAAGTCAAAAGTCAGGATGAGGGGACCCGAAAAAAGCAAAACACTAGTTTGGAAAGATACACGTACCCCAATGTTCATTGCAGCACTATTTACAATAGCCAAGACATGGAAACAACCTAAGTGTCTATTGACAGCTAAATGGATAAAGAAGATGTGGTATATTATTTAAGTATATTAAGGGAAGGGAATATTACTCAGCCATAAAAAGAATGAAATTTTGCCATTTGCAGCAACACGGATGGACCTGTAGAGTATTATGCTAAGTGAAATAAGTCAGACAGAGAAAGACAAATACTGTATGATATCACTCATATGTGGATTCCAAAAAATACAACAAACCAGTGAATATAGCAAAAATGGAGCAGACTTACAGATATAGAGAACAAACTAGTGGTTACCAGTGGGAATGGGGGGAAGGGGTCAAATAGGGGTAAGGGAGCAAGAGGTACAAACCATTAGGTGTAAAATAAGCTACAAGGATATATTGTACATGGAAAATATAGCTAATGTTTTGTAATAACTGTAAATGGAAAGTAACCTTTAAAACTTGTATAAAAAGTTTAAAAGAATTTTTTTAAAGGGTAGGATTAGGGGGGCTGTCAAGATGTCAGATGACTTTATGTTGAATTTGTAAACTATGAGGAGACATTCAGAGTTATAAGTAGGAAAGTGACATGATTATCCCTATGCTTTTTTTAAATTTATTTTTTTATGTTTTTTATTTTTTGGTTTGGTGTGTCAGATGAAGGCACCAGAGGTAACTATAATAGGTGAAGAAGAGTACATTTGTTCAGCTTCCTTATCTTTTTTTTTAAAGGTTATTTCTTTAATTAATTAATTTATTTATTTATTTTTGGTTGGGTTGGGTCTTCGTTGCCGTGCGCAGGCTTTCTCTAGTTGCGGCAAGCGGGGGCTACTCTTTGTTGTGGTGCGCAGGCTTCTTATCGTGGTGGCTTCTCTTGTTGCACAGCACAGGCTCTAGGCACACGGGCTTCAGTAGTTGCGGCATGTGGGCTCAGTAGTTGTGGCGCACGGGCTTAGTTGCTCTGTGGCATGTGGGATCTTCCTGGACCAGGGCTCGACCCGTGTTCCCTGCATTGGCAGGCGGATTCACTGCACCACCAGGGAAGCCCCTTATCTTTAATATTGTGATTTTTTAAAATTAATTTTTATTGGAGTATAGTTGCTTTACAATGTTGTGTTAGTTTCTGCTGTACATCAAAGTGAATCATCTATATTTACACATATATCCCCTTCTTTTTGGATTTCCTTCCCATTTAGGTCACCACAGAGCTCTGAGCAGAGTTCCCTGTGCTATACAGTAGGTTCTCATTAGTTATCTATTTTATACATAGAATCAATAGTGTATATATGTCAAGCCCAATCTCCCAATTCATTCCAACCCCCCTTTCCCGCCTTGGTGTCCATATGTTTGTTCTCTACGTCTATGTCTCTATTTCTGCTTTGCAAATAGGTTCATCTGTACCATTTTTCTAGATTCCACATATATGTGTTAATATATGATATTTGTTTTTCTCTTTCTGACTTACTTTATTCTGTATGACAGTCTCTAGGTCCATCTGTGTCTCTGCAAATGACCCAGTTTCATTCCTTTATATGGCTGGGTAATATTCCATTGTATATATGTACCACATCTTCTTTATCCATTTCTCTGTTGATGGACATTTAGGTTGCTTCCATGTCCTGGCTATTGTAAATAGTGTTGCAATGAACATTGGGGTGCATGTGTCTTTTTGAATTATGGTTTTCTCAGGGTATATGCCCAGGGATTGCTGGGTCATATGGTAGTTCTATTTTTAGTTTTTTAAGGAACTTCCATACTGTTCTCCATAGTGGCTGCACCAATTTACATCCCCACCAACAGTGTAGGAGCGTTCCCTTTTCTCCACACCCTCTCCAGCACTTTTTGTTTGTAGATATTTTGATGATGGCCATTCTGACTAGTGTGAGGTGATACCTCTTTGTAGTTTTGATTTGCATATCCCTACGCTTTAAGAATCTGTGTTGCAGGTGCCTTCTAGGTGGGAATCCAGCAGAAGACTATTGCAATAGTCTAAGCAAAATGAGCCTGAACTACAGAGTAGCTTTAGGATAAACATGAGGAGGCAGATATATATATACATACATATGTATATATGTATGTATGTATATATATATATATATACAAAATTATTAAAGTAAAATGTATTATTGTAGGCAACATAGTCTACAACAAAGAAGTTAAAAAAAAGACCTGAGCTTTCATGATTAATGCATGGGAATATAGTATTAGTGATGGCACTTCTAACATTTTTTCATTGTAAAAGCAAAATTTTTTTTTCTGAGAAATGAAAGTATGGGAGTAAAGAATAATTTTTGGAAATGTTAAGTTGGATATTCTGTAAAGCTACCCAGGCATTCACACTGTAAATTTGGAGATTAGGAGAGGTCAGGGCTAGAAAAGGGAGGTGAGATTCATTCTCACAGAGGAGATGGTAGGAAACAGGAGATTAGACAAGACCATCAAAGCAGAGGGTTGGCCAGTAGGAAAAATGAGACCAAAGGACAGTTCCCGGGGGCAGGCCCACCTTTTAGGAGATTGGAAAGCAAGAGTAACAAAAGTTTCAGAAAGCCCCACGCAGCAAAGATTCTGTATTCCAGATTCACTTCTCAAGATGAATGTCCGCACATCAAAGCAAGAGGAGCAACTGGGTCACAAACCATCTACAGAAACAGAGAAAGTGCCGTCAAGGTTCATTCTTATCAGAACCTGTAAAAAGAGAAAGCAGATATCCCCAGGTGGTCCTGTTTTCAGAGGAGGAATTTCATGATGTTGGAAAAACTGTTACCCATTACATCACATCTAACAAGGAGAACACAGGGTGCCATGAAATGCAGGCCAAGGCAAGATAAAAACCTCAATTCCATCTGATTCTCCCCCATCAAAGCCTACTTGACAGAATTAACTGTGATGAAGATGGGAAAATTGTGAAAAAATGGGAAAATATGGAGTTATTTGATGATTATATATACTTTTAAATTCATTGCATTAACTCCATCTTAGGCCTTCTGACCTAAGTTATATTTCCATAAAAAATTGAAAAATTAATATCCTTAATATTTGAGGACACTTTATAGTCCGAAAAAATGTTTCAACTTCATATCCAATGTGTAGCAACTTTCCAAACAAGTTACACTGTAAATATTTATACTATTACTCAACTGACATGTCATTATCTTTTCTATGGGCCTATCAAGAAAGGTTTAAATCAAATACTTTGGCTCAGTTCAAGGTACACTGTACATTTGGTTCTTTATTTACCACCAGTCTAGAAACCTTATTTTTTTTTAAAGGAAATGATATTCTCTTGGTATATCTTATCTAAGTGACTCACTAATTCATTTCGTATTTACTACACAACTTTCCCAAAGTTCATAATTCCTCTATTTAATGATCCAAATGAACTTTTTTTCCCCAGGCAGCAAGGTCTACCTCTATTTTTTTTTTTCAAGATTTACCTTAAACATCTTTCTTACTACAACTTTTTTTTTTTTTTTGGAGTTTTAGGTTCACAGCAAAATTGAGGGGAAAGTACAGAGATTTCCCATAAACTTCCTGTCCCCATGTGTATAGCATCCCCCATTATCAACATCTCCCAGCAGATGTTACAATTTCACAATTTTATAATGAGGAACCTATACTGATACATCATTATCACTCAAAGTCCATAGTTTACATTAGAGTTCACTTTTTTTTTAATTAATTAATTAATTCATTCATTCATTCATTTATTTTATTTATGGCTGTGTTGGGTCTTCGTTTCTGTGCGAGGGCTTTCTCTAGTTGTGGCAAGCGGGGGCCACTCTTCATCGCGGTGCGCAGGCCTCTCACTATCGCGGCCTCTCGTGTTGCGGAGCACAGGCTCCAGACGCGCAGGCTCAGTAGTTATGGCTCATGGGCCCAGTTGCTCCGCAGCATGTGGGATCTTCCCAGACCAGGGCTCAAACCTGTGTCCCCTGCATTGGCAGGCAGACTCTCAACCACTGCTCCACCAGGGAAGCCCAAGAGTTCACTTTTGATGTTGTACATCTTATAGATTTGGACAAAGTTATAATGACATGTACCCATTATTATGGTACCATACAGAGAATTTTCACTGCCCTAAAAATCCTCTGTGCTCTACCTATTCATCCTTCCCCCAACCCCCAAATCCTGATATTTTTACTGTCTCTATACTTTTGCCTTTTCCAAAATGTCAGATAGTTGGAATCATACAGTATGTAGCCTTTTCAGATTGGTTTCTTTCACTTAGTCATATATATTTAAGGTTCTTCCATGTCTTTTCATGGCTTGAGAGCTCATTTCCTTCTATCTGGATACTATTCCATTGTCTAGATGGACCATAGTTTATCCATTCACCTTCCGAAGGACATTTTATTTTGACAATTATGAATAAAGTTTTGACAATTATGAATAAAGCAGGTTTTTGGGTGGACAAAATTTTCAGCTCCTTTGGGTAAATTCCAAGGGGCACAATTCCTGGATTGCACATGGTAAGAGTATATTTAGTTTTGTAAGACTCTGCCAAACTGTCTTTCAAAGTGGCTGCACCATTTTGCATTCCTACCAGCAATGAATGAGAGTTCCTGTTGCCCCACATCCTTGTCAGCTCTTGGTGTTGTCAGTGTTCTGAATTTTAGTCATTCTAATAGGTGTGTAGTGGTATGCACGGTTGTTTTAATTTGCATTTCCCTGGTGACGTATGATGTGAAGCATAGTTCCATATGCTCACTTGCCTTCTGTATATCTTTTGTGGTGAGGTGTCTGTTGAGGACTTTGACCATTTTTTAATTAGGCTGTTTGTCTTCTTATTGTCAAACTTTAAGAGTTGTGTATTTTGAATTACAGTTCTTTATGAGATGTGTCTTTTACAAATATTTTCTCCCAATATGTGGCTTGTCTTTTCATTCTCTTGATGTCTCTATTTTAAAATCTACTTTAAAAAATTTTAAGTGATTTATCTATTTTTCTTTTCTGGAAATTGAGGCTGTACTTACTCACCTCTGTTCTTCTGCAGCACTCCCGTTTCCTGTGATCTCTAAAACACGATGACAAAATCTCCAAGCTTTATCTCTCAGGTAGTTTTTCAAACCTTGTCTTGTTTTGTTTTCTTCAGTCATCTTGATGCCACACAATTTTAAAAATCAGTATCACTCTACCTCCTGAAGAGTCCATTTTTACAGCCGAGGCAGGGAACTTTGTCATTTGGGGCTTTGAAAATAGCCTTGCTTTCTGTATCAGGAATCTGATTGCACTGCCATAACTCCTGTGCTGTTCTGAGACTGTGTTATCAGTTACCTGTGGTAATATTAAATCTTTATATTCCCCGCTCAGCTTCTGTACAGGTCTGGATTACCAGGCTGGGTTCTCACCTTCATATCTTGTATGTTAACCCTTAGTTATTTTAGTTCTCTTGTTTTCTTAACTAATACAGCCTCTTGAGACATCAGCTCGAACACAGCTAATTACTGTAAGCCCTCCTTCCCTAGGGAATGTCAAGGGGTGCAGATTCTTCTTACTTCTGAATTGGACAATTAACCAGATTCCCCTGCTACTTTACCCTGCCTCTGAAATTAAATCTTCTGTGTCAACGCTGGCTGGAGTCTTGCCAGGGCCAACTTTGAGCACTTATTCCTCTCCCTGGGGCTAATCTTGGTGGTCAGGTTGGCTTCCTCCAGTGTTCAAATCTTGAATACTCAAATTCAGCTTCCTACTCATTCTTTCCTCCTAACTGCTCTGTCCCACCCTGCATTTTCAGGGACTGAAATCTGCCTTCTACCTTAACCCGCCTAATAAATGACTTACTTCACTTATCTGGACCTGGATATTTGAACACAGGTAAAGGTTACATGTGTTCTTACTTCCTCACTTATGTTTGATTTAATTATCATTTAATGGTATCAGTTAACTTTCCAATATAGGGAAACATAATGCAAAATTCATGTTAAAGATCTTGTGAAAGGAGTTGACTTTAGTCAATATTAGTGCTTTATCAGGTACCCATCCCACTGTGAATTTCCCTGAAGGAAATACATGTCCAGGGAACAAAGTCAGGCCAATGCGTAAATTTGCTCCCTAAATAAGGAGCAGAATTATCCTTGGCTATCTGCTTTGACCTTGTCATTCTCTTTATGTAAAAACTTTATGGTGCTGTTAGAAATAACTGTCCTTTCCGTAGCCCTTTAATTCTTTACGCCCTTCATTCTGCTCCAGAAGACTGGCCACTTAATTTCCCCAAAGCCTTGTCTTCGGTGGGTATTTCATCTCAATAACCTAGTAAATAATTTGATGTTCTGAGTTCCTGAGGCTCCATCAATTAATATAAGCTAGATTTTCACTGCTCTCAATTCCAGCCAGGCCCTCCTATTCCCATGATGGATCGAGGTCTGCAACCATGTCTCCTCATTCACTCTGTCCTTCAGCAAATGAAACTAACTCGGCTTGATGGAAGCAGAAAATGGTCTTGTTAAACAGATACAGGGTAACTCACCCAACTTCTTCATGGCTATACAACAAGGAACGATGACTAAATCACAGCACAGAAATAGTCTGGTGAAAACACCACTGCTTCCTTCATTGTGCACTTAGCTGGGAGAGAGACTATCTCATATTTTCAGCTTTTACAGTGGGAGGAGTTCAGCCTTGTGTGGTGGGAATTCCCCAAACATGGAAAAGGAATTCACGTGTTGGACAGCCGAAGAGAATAAAAATGTCCACAACATTATCTTCAGCTTATACTGTGGCAGACAAAAGAAACTGTAATAGGTCTACAGTCTTTAAGAGTATACGTTAGTATGTATATTAATTTTGAATTATTTATATCTTATAATTAATGGAAAACTCCATTTGTTGTATAAATTTATAACAGAACAAAATGAGAAAATGTGGTCTCTAGTTTTAAAACGACAGAGGAATGGATCAAAAATATCATAGAGATGATGTGGCAATTTGATCAATCTTTTCATCATTGTTAGGTCAGCCTAAATTCTGGAACCACTGAACATTCCAATCGTTACAAGAGGAATATAAATCAAGGAAGGATTACATTTCACTTGATAGATTTGACTTTTTCCATTAACGTCAATGTTTTGGGACTATTTTTTATGTTTGATTGAACTTATTTTCATGACAAATATAAATACAATAGGGAAAATGTTTGATCAAATACTACAGCTCTATTCTAGATAAGTTCATTTGTATCTTTGATACAAATTCTGCATATAAGTGATATATGATATTTGGCTTTCTCTGTCTGACTTACTTCACTTAGTATGATAATCTCTAGGTCCATCCATGTTGCCGCAAATGGCATTAGTTCATTCTTTTTAATGTCTGAGCAATATTCCATTGTATATATGCACCACATCTTCTTTATCCATTCCTCTGTTTATGGACATTTAGGTCACTTCCATGTCTTGGTTATTGTAAAGAATGCTGCTATGAACATTGGGGTGCATGTATACTTTTGAACCAAGTTTTTCTCCAGATATATGCCCAAGAGTGGGATTGCTGAATCATATGGTAGCTCAATTTTTAGTTTTTTTTAAGGGACCTCCATACTGTTCTCCATAGTGGCTGTATCAATTTACATTCCCACCAACAGTGTAGGAGGGTTTCCTTTTCTCCACACCCGCTCCAGCATTTATTGTTTGTAGATTTTTTGAGGATGGCCATTCTGACTGGTGTGAGGTGATATCTCATTGTAGTTTTGATTTGCATTTCTCTAATAACTAGCAATGTTGAACATATTTTCACGTGCCTCTTAGCCATCTCTATTCTAGGTGAAGGGAAAAAATAGAGCCAATGGGAAACTGATACTACAACTATGGGGCTGTTGTATTTCTCAAGAGATGTGAGAGGCGTGTCACCTCCTGCCAAGCCAGCACTCTACCCATTCTGTCAGCCCTGCCCTGCCGCTCAGGTTGGCCACTGTGTCGCATACAACTCTAACTATTACTTCCTTCCCGATTTCACCTCTTCCTCTTTCCACTGTCTGGTCGCTTTCTGATAGCAAGTCAACACTAAATGACAAGATTCCATATAACTGAAGACTTGACTGGTGATATTGTTATAAAATTCACAGATTTATCACGGAACCCGCTTAGTTTCAAGATACCATTGGCAATTAATTGACATTTTTATTAATAGAATCTTGCTATCCCCAGGGAAATTTTGGATTAGAGAAAAGCTCCTTACAGCAATAACCAGGGACGTGATCCAACTTACAAATACAAAGCAAGAGGAAGAAGTTCCTAAAATATAATACTTGTTTTAGGATTCTTTCTGGTCAGATGACATAAGATTACTCGTCAAGATCCCAAGAGAATCAATCTTAGATAACTGATCAAAGCCCACGCCTTTGTGCATTTGGTTCTAACGATTGATCTTTATTGTCTTATTGCCAGCTGCTGCAGTCCTTCCAGAAAGATGAGAATTTTTTCCCAAATTTCTTAGAGAAGACTTAAAAAGTTTTGTATTTCTACTGATTCTGAGAAATACACTCTTTCGGAGCACTTATTACATGGGTGGACTCTAGTATAGATCCAAGTATCATTTTTGAATTTTCTATCTATATGAATAAAAATTTTAAATAATAATTTTTAGGTAGTTATGTGTTCAAAGACAGTTCCTGAATTGCAGGAAAGCATAAGAATAGAGCAATTCTATTTTGGAGAGAAGAATATTTACAAATTAAATTATATTTTCAAAAATTGGACAATTCTTTGCAAAAGTAAGATATATGTTCATGCTTGTAAATTGGTTACAAATACTTTTAGTCCTTGACATTTCAAATATTTGCTTTGAGTAACAAAAACTAACTTGAAAAGGAAAATGTAACTATATCTGCAAATTTCATTCAGAGGTCCAAAACATTCTGATTTTATTTTGGCAAACTTGATCACTCCACAGTTTGTCCCTTACTAAAACTAGAGTTTTGTCCTATTTCGAAAGCCAGCGATTTGACCATTTTCCTCTTACCTGTCCCCCTGAATTTACTTCCTGATCATTGTTATGTATAATTTTTTTACCCGAAACTGAGTAATACTTGCTTTGGGTTAGAACCCTAAGCAATATTTGGGAGAAGATGGGAAATATGATTTCCATGGAAACTAAGAATATGATATGATCTTGAAGGGTCAGCCTTAAATAAAAGTGATTATTTAAGAAAAACTGACCGAAGTGTTGAATCCTCTTTAGCGCACTGCGTGCTTGGATCAGGAGGTGATCCAGGGGAACTAATTCATGGGGACGGTAGAAGCTACTGCACTGAGGGGGATTCATTTTGCGTCTCTTCAGGATCAGTTTTACCTGATTGTTTCAGCTTCTGAGAAGCTTCAAAGCTGCATAACTTGAACATTGGGACCTCACTTCTCCCAACATCCACTGAACCCCAGCACCAGGTCATTAAATATTTTCCTGGAGTAACAAACACGTTTTTAACTCCAATAACAAAAAAATGCCATCCAGAAGTTTCATTAATTGTACATGGAATAACTGAAGAATAGAAAATATAAAGGTTAAAGTGGTCTCTCACATAAAGCATATTGTTCTGTCAGAGAAACAATCCTTCCTCTTTGATGAGTGATTTATTAAATATTGTTTTTTTAATTAATTAATTTATTTATTTCTAAATTTATTTTATTTTTGGCTGCATTGGGTCTTCGTTGCTGTGTACGGGCTTTCTCTAATTGCAGCCAGCGGGGGCAACTCTTCATTGTGGTGCACGGGATTCTCACTGCCGTGGCTTCTCTTGTTGAGGAGCACAGGCTCTAGGCACATGGGCTCAGTAGTTGTGGTGCACTGGCTCAGTAGTTGTGGCTCATGGGCTCTAGAGTGCAGGCTCAGTAGTTGTGGGGCACGGGCTTAGTTGCTCTGCGGCATGTGGGATCTTCCTGGACCAGAGATCAAACCCATGTCCCCTGCATTGGCAGGCAGATTCTTAATCACTGGTGCCACCAGGGAAGCTCCTAAATTTTGTTTTAAGATACCACAATGCTATATAATTTCAAACTATTATGGTTTTGAAGCACTGATTGTCATATTTTTTCCTATAGTAATCTTTCTTTTTGAAAGATTTTTGTCAGACTATAGATGATTAACCTCATTGTAGCTAATGGATATTTTTAAAGCTTACATAGAAATATAACATTAATGCCATGGTGAGTTGCCAATACAAAGGGCATTTTTTATAAATGGAATTCATCTTAGTTAAATCGACCTGTATTCTGATTCTTTAAAAGAAATTCCTTCTTTTAAAAGGATTTCTTCTTTTAAAAATCCTTCTTTTAAAATGTCTTTTAAAATGACATTTTTAAAATGTCATTCCATTTCTTTAAATTATTTCCAACTAGTTACATATGCACAATAAACCCAAATGAGGGAGGCACAAGAGGGAGGGGATATGGGGATATATGTATACGTATAGCTGATTCACTTTGTTATACAGCAGAAACTAACACAACATTGTAAAGCAATTATACTCCAATAAAGATGTTAAAAAAATACAATAAATATAATATGTCACTTTCACATTTTTCAATAAAAATAATTGTTTCTTAAAAAAAAAAAACCAATTGAGGAGTGTTTAAGTTGACCTTAAAGGGTAATATATATTATTAGCCAAAATGAAAAATGTAATCTCTAAGCCAAGGAAAAATGAAGACAGCAAGATCATTCTCTGTTTTAAAATATTTTCAGAGAACCATAACTTAACTTTTCATTCAAGATTAAAATATACTTTTGAAACCAAAACTGCTGAGTTAAGTGAAATCTTGTTCTTTTTATAAAATATTGATTTTATTAAAAATTTGACTGTTTCTAAAATATGCTTGAGTTCATTATACACTAGATTACACTCACTGTAAATTTATGCAGCTGATTCATAAGCTGTGGGGAAAAAAAGTTCATATTGGAAGCACTGACATTGTCTAAAATATACATAAATCTTTGATATTATGATCTGTTGGTATATTTACCTATGGATCATTTATTTTTTCCTTAGAAACTCTAGTATGTCAACAAACAGCTGTTGCAAAGCATGCTTATTTTTCTGAGCTGATAGGGAATCAATGGATATAATTTAGAATTTTAATAATTAAAAAATTCAAGACACGAAAATGTTTCTCTGTCCCCACCCCCCAGAAAATTTATTTCACATGCTTTAGGGAATCAGAAGACTCAGTTGCAGTTCTAGTAGCCAAAACTAGATGGCGCTCTACAATTATCAGTGCTTCAAGTCAATTTCCAGAGGTTTACTGTCATTGGAATCAAGGGTTTTAATTAAGGATGTATTTTATGACTTAATTAAGGATGAGTTTCAGGTTTGACCATCTCCTATTCTTCTTCTATAGACTTTTTAAACTTTGTTTTTAACTTTTTATTGAAGTGTAGTTGATTTACGATGTGGTGTTAGTTTCAGGTGTACAGCAAAGTGATTCAGTTACACATACATATACATCAAATTTTTTTCAGATTATTTTCCCTTATAGGTTATTACAAAATATTGAGTATAGTTCCCTCTATAGACTTTTTTTAGGGAGTATGAGACATGCTTTCCCTCTGTTTATTGCCTTAGTGATTCTGTGCCCCACTTCTTAGTCCTTACTCAACAACTGTAAAATCATCAGACATATTGATAAAGAAATTAAGTCCTACAGTAATATTTAAGGGAAAAATTTGCGTTGCACGGCTAGCCAAACTCTTGGCTAGAATTAATGTTCTTGCCTTTGCAGTATCAAGACTAGCCACCTCCCTAACCAGAAGAGAAAGTCTGGGCAGGAAGACTGAATTCATTTATGGGAAGGAGTTAGAAAAACCAGGGTGAGACCTGGTTGCTGTTGTTTCTTCCATCATCACAGTAGTGTTTTTTTTTTTTTTAATAAATTTATTTATTTATTTATTTATTTATTTATTTATTTATTTATTTTTGTCTGTGTTGGGTCTTCATTGCTGTGTGCGGGCTTCTCATTGCAGTGGCTTCTCTTGTTGCAGAGCACGGGCTCTAGGCACACGGGCTTCAGTAGTTGTGGCACGTGGGCTCAGTAGTTGTGGCTCACGGGCTCTAGAGCACAGGCTCAGTAGTTGTGGCGCACGGGCTTAGTTGCTCCGCGGCATGTGGGATCTTCCCGGACCAGGGCTTGAACCCGTGTCCCCTGCATTGGCAGGCAGATTCTTAACCACTGTGCCACCAGGGAAGTCCCCATCACAGTAGTTTTGACTCCCGTCCTGAATAACCTCAGTGTCCCCTGTCCTCCACCCTGAGGATCTGCTGTAGAAGTGGCAGAAGGAAGAGGAAGAGAGAAGGACTATGAAAAGCTCACAGAGAAGCGTATTCTGTGTGCCAGGCAATGAGCTAAGCTCTTGACATGTGTTTCCGTACTTATTTTTTGAAGCAATCAGAGGAGGTGTGAATGAATGATCTCTCCTTTACGTATGAGGAATCTGGCACTTGGGTGAACAACTCCCCAAGGTCAATAAATGGCAGATCAAGGATTATCAATGGGGTTTTCTACAACTGTAATTAAGGCATCCAAGAAAACTGGTAATTGTCTCTTTTCTAGACTCTGTCTACAGTGAGTGTGCCACAATTCCAGGTCAATACCGTGCAATGTACAATCCTATTATCTCATTTAATATAATAGCCAACTCTATTGCACTATGAATAGAAAGTGAAATTTCCAAGTTCAGATCGCCAGTCAGTGGCAATGCCAGATAAGAATATAAGTCCTCTGATAATTAATTTCTGTTTTAAGATAAAACTTAAGTACATGAAAATGGTCAAGTCATATATTTTTGCTGTTTGCTTTATTTCATATAATTGCCATAAACTATCTTGTTTCACAGTTTTGCTAGTCAATGAGCAATCAGTAACATTTTTATGACCATAAAGTAATTCCTGAAGAATACAAATAGGACTCTTCATTAAATTGTTTTTCTTTGTTTTAATTGAAGTATAGTTGATTTATAATGTTGTGTGAGTTTCCATTTCAGGTGTACAGAAGAGTGATTCAGTTACACACACACACACATATATATATTCTTTTTAAGATTCTTTTCCTTTTTAGTTTATTACAAAATATTGAGTATAGTTCCTTGTGCTCTACAGTAGGTCCTTGCTGGTCTTCAATTAAATTTTAACAATTGCCTACAATTATGTTTAATTATGCCAAATACACTATAAAGAATATAAATAGAAGATATGATTTCTTCCCTTATGTTCTTAATAAATTACTGGGTAAAACATATATAAAGATTTATTCACTACACGTTTATTTACTGACAGCTACATCCAAAATAAGTACTGCAGGCAGTCAGAGCCCCTGACCAAGAGGACTGCGGGACAGGACCCACCGGGTAGCACCACACCCAGTCATGGATGCGTTTGTCTGGACACAATTCTGGGGAAATCACTTACCATGTGGAAGAAATGCCATTGGCCTTGGGATGAGACTTTCATTTCCTGCCTGGTTTAGAGGAAACCCATATCTGTATAGGGACCCTTAAAATGGCCCCTTCACCAGATGGCAAGCTCTGTTCCTTCTCTCCTCAATCTTTCACCCACTTCTGCTTGGCTTGTCACTATTGCCTTGTATTTGGAGACTTGAAGAAAGTGTTTATCGTCAAAGTGTAAACCTTTATTGTTTATGTTGCATAGCTGAAAGTCTTTAATTTCTCCACTGATTTCTGATTACTATTCACTTTCTGATTCATGATAATTCAGAAGCTTAGCAGCTAACCTCAATGTGACCTCAGTCATGCTCAGTGAGACTTTTTCTGATGGCTAATTATCAGGATGACCTTACTCCCAACCAACTTCCCTTTTCTAATTCTCAAATTTGACCCACTAAAATTAATTTTACAGTTGACATTTTGTAGTATTTCATTAGCTTTTCTCAACATTTGATTACACAAATTGTTTGATTACACATTTGTCTTGTAAGTGGGAATGGCGCTCACACTGAAATGAAAAGCTATGGTCATCGTGTAAGAGGTGAAATTTTTACTATTTTCATTTCCTATGGTAGGTGTGGCTTTGATAGCCTGATGGATTGGGATCAATTTTACATTCGTGTATTACCAGCCCCGTCTGGACTGCATTCCCGAAGTGAGAGTCTGCAAACAGGCTGTCTAGTTTGGTCAGCATCACGTGTGGACATTTGATTTCTGACACCAAAACTCCTCAACCGTCCTGGTCAGTTTCTAGTCTTACGGATTACAAAGAGCTGTGACGCATTTTGTCCCCTTAAATCTTCACAACACCTCTGTGCAATTTTATTTTAGTTTGTAACCTCCAAACTACCCACGAGGAAGTCAAAGATCAGATGAATAAAGGGACTTTTCCCAGGGTACACAGCCAGTGGGTCCCATGAAACTGGGATTCACAATTAGGCCTGACTCTAAATCGAGTACAAATAGCTCATGTGTGTTTAGCACCTATTATGTACCAGGAGGGACTCTAAGCACTTTACATGTAAATATTAACTAATTTTAACCTCACAACAACCCTTTGAGGGAGGTATTATTTTTGTCCCCATTTCACAGATGAATAAACTGAGGCACAGAGAGGGTAAGTGACTTCTCAAATTTCCACAGCTACTAAGGGACAGAACCTGGCTGCAAACTCGGGCTGAACTCTGCTGACTCTCTTTGTAGTGCACAACGGGTTTGATGACCTCTTTGGCATCTCACAGAGGTTTTAGGATTTAATAGGATAAAATATATCATGGCTCTTTGTAAGGAACCAAAGCTATCTTTTCCTGAGGAGAGCTGAGAAATTCAGGGTCAGAAAGGAAGTGTGCATATATTGTATTGGTGAGGCGTGCCCCAGCCAGGTAAAAGTGTGAGTATAAGGCTATGTATTCAACAGAGAATATGTGCCGTCAGTAGCTCTCCCTGCATTTACCACCTTCCTATTTGGAATTTCCTCTAGGTGGTTAAGAAATCAAGATCAGAAAGTTAAGGACAGGAAACATAAATAATCGTAGGTCATAGGTCCATTCCATATCATTTTTATTCTACTCTACTCCTGTCTTTGTTTTTAAATTATCACCTTCTCATCAGGATTGGCTTTACAAGTTGCCTACTTGGAAATTCAAGAGGCTTATAGTGAAACTTAAAGAAAAAACTTTTTTTCCACTCAATTCCATAAATCTTAAAGTTTCACCAAGAGCTTCATTTTTCTCTTTATGTTAGATGTTTTTCGCATCATCTCCAAAAACATTCGTGTGTCACTGCAACTTTTGACATCAAGTTTTTTAGGATATTTAGTTCTGCTCAACTCCATTATGAATTATTAGGTGGGTCCCACAGCAGAAAACTCATTTATTTTTGCCCTGGGTAAACAGCTTCTGTCCATTTATAACTCAAAGCTGTCCGGGGAATTGGGTGATTACCTGGTGAATCTGATCAATATAAACAAACAAAGTAGATAATAAAGGCTAAAATAACTTTAAAAAATTAAACTGTTATTGCTCAGTCTATCCAGATCCTTGTCTTTATTCAGCACTGAGTTTCTCTGTGAGTGGAGCTTCACGGCTCTTAATAAACAGTCTCAGAGAAAGTGTCCCTTTTTCTCACTGTATTCTTGGAATACCTATGCTGTGCTTTGTCTGTACATAAGCCGAGGACACAGAGGTTGCTTGGCTATTGTGTTTAGGAACTCCCAGCTGAGCCCACCAAGTCTCACCAGGCTGGTGAAACCCTTCAGTCCAAATTCACAGCTGACTGCATTTTCTTCCATTTCCTGACGCTATTTGCTCTGAAATACTTAGAATTTGGACTCAAAACTTTTTCGACAAGACACTGTATCTTGACAATAGGCATTAATAAGATGTCGTTGTTACTGAGACACTGACCACAGATCATGCTTATACAGTGTATTTGCACTATAGAAAGTATCCTCCAAATGCTGTAGAAGGTTGGGCAAAGCAGATATAAGGAGTAAAAAGAAAAGACCCTTAGAAATCTCAGAACTATTAAAAGTATAAATCATAAGTAGATTTTCTTCCTAATCCCAGCAGTATACCCTAAAGGATAAAGATTTACAGTCCTTGTAATTTTATCTAGGGTACTGTAACTGCTATTTCTATTCTTAGCTAAATAAATGTGTTACCGTTTTTTCACTCTCACGAAACTATTTGCTTCAGTATCTTCTAGCTAGTACATTCCACTTGCGTTTTAAGATTTAAAAGGCAAGAGAGATTTTTAAAGTTGCTTGCTTTTGCTGACTTTTAGAGTTTTTTTCCATCATGGTCGTTTAATATTTCGTTTATTTATCCTCTTCATGGATTTATTTTGCATTAACATTTTCTCATCCCCAGCACAAATCTCAAGTTCTCTTTGGCACTCTAAGGAACTTAGCTGAGAACTTAAAAAGAACATACATGATTAAAAGTATATTCACATTTGAAAAATTGCCCTGTCTCCTAGGGAAGATGATATGCAAATATACGTGACATAACTACCAGATTGGCATGGTGTCTCCTCCCTGGGACAAAAGGTGGGTTCTCAAATCAGCAAGTTCTGCCTACTCCAGTTACTTAGGGTTGCATAAACTTTTGCAGTGAAGGGGAAAGGATTCCTCTCCCTGAGTACCCCTAGAAGCTCCTTACAAGTTAGAGCAAAACCTTAGCTCCTAGTGGTTTTCAAATGCCAGTGTGTACCAGGATCACCCAGAGAGCTTGTTAAACCACCTAGTACTGGACCCACACCCCAGAGCTTCTGATTCATAAGTCTGAGGTGAGGCAAGAGAATTTACATCTCTAACAAGGCCCAGGTGATTTTATAGCTGCTGCTTTGGGGACCACGTGTCAAGAATCACTGCTTTCATACATGCAAAAAGGGCTATTTATTTACTTGTTTGCTCTTGATAAAAAATATATATATATATATCCGAAAAATATATATTTAAATTCTTGATTTTTTGCTTTTCTTGACGAGAAATCAAGATGCTAAAAGCGATAGAAAAACAATTAATGATGATATCTCATTGTGGTTTTGATTCACACTTCCCCAGTGATTAGTGACAGTGACCATCTTTTCATGTGCCTGTGGGCCATTTGGACCTGTGGATCTTTTTCTTTGGAAAAATGTCTATACAGTTCCTTTGTCCATTTTAAATGTTTGTTTGCTTGTTTGTTTTTGCTGTTGAGTTGTATGAGTTTTTTATGTATTTCGAACATTAACCACTTGTTGGATATACAATTTGTAAATATTTTCTCCCATTCTGTACACTGTCTTTTCATTTTATGGATTATTTCTTTTGCTGTAGCTTTTCAGTTTGATGTAGTCCTATTTATAGATTTTTTGCTTTTGTTGCTTGTGCTTTTGGTGTCATATCCAAAAAAATCATTGCCGAGACCAATGTCAAGCAGCTGCTTCTTTATATTTTCGTCTAGAAGTTTTACAGTATCAGGGCTTACGTTTAAGCCTTTAATCCATTTCAAGTTAATTTTTCTGAGTGGTGTAAGAAAGGGGTCCAATTTCATTTCTCTGCATATGGTTATCCAGTTTTTCCAACGCCATTTGTTAGAGAGAATATCCTTTCCCCATTGAGTGTCCTTGGCTCTCTTGTCAAGTTTTAGTTCACCATATATGTAGGAGTTTATTTCTGGGCCTTTTATTCTGTTCCATTGGTCTACATGTCTGTTTTTCTGCCAGTATCATACTGTTTTAATTACCAGAGATTTGTACTTTGAAATCAGCAAGTGTGGTGCCTCTGACTTTATTCATCTTTATCAGAATTGCTTTGGCTATTCAAAATCTTTTGTGGTTCCATATAAATTTTAGGATTTTTTTTCTATTTCTGTGAAAAATATAATTTCAATTTTGATAGGGTTTGCATTGAATCTAGAGATGGCTTTGGGTAGACCAAATTTTAACAATATTACTTTTTCCAATTCATGAACACAGGATATCTTTACCTTTGTTCATGTCTTCTTCAATTTCTTTCACTAAAGTCCTCTAGTTTTCATTGTACACATCTTTCATTTCCTTTGTTAAACTTGTCCCTAAGTATTTTATTATTTTTGAAGCTGATGTGAATGAGATTTTAAAAAATTTCTTCTCAGATATTTCATTGTTAGTGTATAGAAGCACAACTTATTTCTATATGTTGATTTTTATATCCTGCAAGGTTACAGAATTCATTGATTAATCCCAGTGGGTTTTTTCACTTGCACATGACCTTCATTATTCCTTCTCTCTTTCATATCATTGTGATGGTCATTGTCTTTCCTTTCATACAGCCTACGGTTGTGGAATGATTGCTATATGCCATGCACATGTATCTTATAGGTGAAGAAACTGAGACACAGAGGGATTAAGTAACACGCCCAATTCGTACAGCTAATAAGTGGCAGATGTGAGATGTGAACCCAAGTGTCTAACTCTGGAGTTTGTCCTTAAACAATGTGCTATATTAACTTTCAATTTGCAAATGGCCACACAATTATTTAAATGGCCTTTGAAATAGCTAGTGACACATATTTAGCTGTTGAAATAGCCAATTTTGAAAAATATTTTTGAGATTAATGGTTAGATCAGATTATACATGTTGAAAAAAATTTGTAGTTGCAGTCAGTTGCCAAAAGATCAAAACATGACATTTCTTGCAAGGCCCAACCTCTAACAACTTTCCAGACTCATCTGCACTACAACCCACACTCCAGTTGACGTCAGTCTGCTCATGAGCCCTGAAATGACATTCAGCCTTTTCTTATGCTGTATTTTAAGCCAGTTTTAAACATTTCTCTTCTGCTCCCCAAAGGGAGAATTAATTGTTTCTTTTCTCAAGACTCACAGTGTGTTAGTTAACACTCAATCTTTCTCTTCTGAACCAGAAAGCCCTTATCATGTTTGTCTACTCCTCTAGAATCTAAGCTCCCTGAGGGCAAAGTCAGACCTCACTCACAGCCGTGCCCCTCCCACTCCTGGCTGTGCCTGGCTCAGAACTGAGTCAATGCAAGCTGAAGTGTATATCACTGAATGATCCTAGATAAGAAATACCTTGCCTGTGGTCACTCAGCTATTTTGGTTTGGGGCTGAGACTTCAAAACCAGGCCCTCTGAATTCCCATGAGAGCTAAGATCTTTCCACAAGGTCATTTTGGTGATACTGTGCTTAAAAACTCTCTATTACATTGCCACCTATTTTTACTAGGATGAATTCTTCCTTGTTTCTTCTGTGTGTTTGTTCTATTTCCATAATGTAAGCAGGCTGCCACATCCAATCTGTCGTTCTCTCTCTTTCTCTCTCTCTCTTGCATCAGCCAGGCTCTGAATTACTTATATTTCAACCTGCTATTCACAGAACTACCTCCTCTCCAATCTCAGTTTTCTAAATATGTCCAAAGCATTCTTATCCTTCCACATCCTTGACTTTGAGGTCATGTACTTTGAACTTCTCCATATACCCTGAAAGCTCCTAGTCTTAGTCTTCTAGCTCACTTTTTTCTCAATTAGTCAGTAGTTCCATTAACAGGACGTCCTAGTACGTTTTTTCCATTCTAATTAAGAACCTGTGTTTAGGGCTTCCCTAGTGGAGCAGTGGTTGAGAATCTGCCTGCCAATGCAGGGGACACGGGTTCGAGCCCTGATCTGGGAAGATCCCACATGCCGCAGAGTAACTGGGCCCGTAAGCCACAGCAACTGAGCTTGCGCATCTGGAGCCTGTGCTCCGCAACAAGAGAGGCCACGATAGTGAGAGGACCGCGCACTGCGATGAAGAGTGGCCCCCGCTTGCCGCAACTAGAGAAAGCCCTCGCACAGAAACGAAGACCCAACACAGCCAAAAATAAAATAAAAAAATAAATAAATAAATAATTTATAAAAAAAGAACCGGTGTTTAGAGGCATTTCAAAATCATTGGCTACTAATTAATCCAAAACATTTTCATATCCTCTGATTGCTTTGATACATGAAAAGAAATGTAGAAAAAATTGGACTAAGGCAAGTATTTCCAATAGAAATATCTACCTAGATTTCTAGGGTTGGACCTGAGAAACATTTTTATCATATCCTTTCTCACAGAGTCAATTTTTTTTCTGTAGTGTCTTTCTCTCTTTACTATATGTGTCTTTTTATGCCTTTCAATCTTAAAAGAAAACTGTCAACGTTGTCTTAATTCTCTTGTTTGAATTTCTTCTCAGATTGTTTTTTCTTGATTTCCTCACTCTTATTTTTAATCATTTTCTATATTTTCATCTGTGAGTAGCAGATGTGGGTAGGCTTAGTTATGCTAAAGCAAGAATTAGGTACCAAAATATAATTACTCACCCTATGTTGGTATACTTGATTTAGGAAAGTAGATAATGATTATTTACAAGGCTCATGAGTCAATATTTATCTGGATTAAAATTTTTAAATTTTATATTACTGATAAAGATATAGATTCAGCATGCAGGACCCTTGTATAGTTGGAATCAGTGGAAAAGGGAAAATGGAAAAAGATTAAAACGTTAAAAAATAAGTAAGAAAAAAGGTTAAAGATCACATTCTTTAACAACTTACTCAATAAACAGGTGTTGAATCCATATTATTTGCAATCACTAAGGAGGATATAAAAACCTGAATGAAATCTGCCTTTCCAGAGCTCACAATGATATTAAATTTATTTATTACTGGCATCACATAGACGTGGAAAAAAGATATAGAGGATATTGATAGATTTTAAACAGGACAGAAAAGATATTAAGTTCAGGGAGTTTTATCTTCTTATAGCTATAAGACATTAGAATAGGGTATACATTTAGGAATGTTTGTCCCAAAGGTGTCTAGACAGTAGCCCTCTCAGAGGTTCACAAAACTTTTAGGTCAGGAAAAGCTCAGATATTATCTAGTCCAACTCTATCACTTTACCATTTAGGAAACTGAGACCCAGAGAGCTGAAATGCTTTATCCAACGTTGGTGACATGTAAATGACAGAGGGAAGAGTGTAAACCTGGACTCTACATTTTTGTTCCCCTTTCTATTTCTATTTCTATTTCTAACCTTTGTTACCTATTCATTCCTTTTACAAATATTAAAATAGACATTGGAGTACAAAATATTGGGAATGCAAAGTAAATAAACTATTTTTTGTTCTCAAATTGGTTCTTGTGCAACAAACTAAAAAGGATGGGATAGAGGCGAGGGTGGAGGTGGCCAACTGGGAAAGAGGCAGGAGAAGCCTGCTCAGAAGTGGTTGGTGAGACTGGACATGTTGCCTCTGGGGTTGACAGTTCCAGACATTTACAGGACACTTCTGTCCTTAGTCTGTGCCATGCATGTCTGCCCAGTCAGTTCAACTTGAAAATTAATATTGAATTGTGAAATTAAAACAAATCTGGAGAGGGAGATGATGGTGGAATAGAAGGACTTGAGCTCACCTCTTCCAATGAAAACACTAAAATCACAGCTAACTGCTGAACAACCAAAAAAGACTAGAAGCTGCTAAAAAAGATATTCTACATACATACTAAGATGCCACAGTGAAATGGTAAGAGAGGCACATTCGTGATACAATAAAATTGCATGCCCTCTGGGTGGGTGACCCACAAACTGGAAACTAATTATATCACAGAGTTTCTCCCACAGGAGTGAGAGTTCTGAGCCCCACGTCAGGCTCCCCAACCTGGGGGTCTGGCATCGGGATGAGGAGTCCCTAGAGCATTTGGTTTTGAAAGCCAGTGGAGCTTGAGTGCAGGAGCTCAACAGGACTGGAGGAAACAGAGACTCCACTCTTGGAGGGTGCACACAAGGTTTCACAAATACTGGGACCAGGGAAAAACAGTGACTCCATAGGACACTGGGACAGACCTACCTGCAGATAGTGGAGGGTCTCCTGTGGAAGCAGGGGTTAGCTGTGGCTCACTGTGCGGGCAAGGACACAGGTGGTGGAGGACCCAGGGAATATTCACTGATGTGAGCTCTCCTGGAGGTCACCACTTTGGCATCAAGACCTGGCCCCACCCAGCACCCTGCAGCCTCCAGTGCTGGGACGCCTCAGCCCAAACAACGAACAGGGTGAGAACACAGCCCCATTCATCAGCAGACAGGCTGCCTAAAGTCATCCTGAGTGCATAGCTGCCTCTAAACACACCCCTTAACATGGCCCTGCCCACCAGAGGGACAAGACCCAGCCCCACCCACCAGTGGGCAGGCACCAGTCCCTCCTACCAGGAAGCCTGCACAGCCCCTGGGCCAACCTCACTCACCAGGGGCCAGACACCAGAAGCAAGAGAAACTAAAAACCTACAGCCTGAGAAATGACAACCACAAACACAGAAATTTAGACAAAATGAGATGACAGAGAAATATCTTCCAGATGAAGGAACAAGAAACAATCCTAAAGGAACAACTAAGTGAAGTGGACATAGGCAATCTGCATGAAAGAGAATTCAGAGTAATGGTAGTAAAGGTGATCCAAGATCTTGAAAAAAGAATGGAGGCACAGACTGAGAAGATACAAGAATTGTTTAATAAAGAGCTAGAAGATTTAAAGAATAAACAAACAGAGATGAACAATACCATAACTGAAATGAAAAATACACTAGAAGGAATCAATATCAGAGTAAATGAGGTGGAAGAATGAATAAGTGAGCTGGAAGACAGATTGATAGAAATCACTGCTGCAGAACATAATAAAGAAAAACGACTGAAAAAAAAAATGAGGACCGTCTTAGAGACTTTGGGGACAACACTAAAACACAAACATTTGCATTATAGTGGTCCCAAAAAGAGAAGAGAGAGAGAAAGAGACTGAGAAAATATCTGAGGAGATTATAGCTGAAAACTTCCCTAACATGGGAAAGGAAACAGTTACCCAAGTGCAGGAAGCAAAGAGAGTCCCATACAGGATAAACCCAAGGAGTAACATGCAAAGACACATAGTAATCAAACTGACAAAAATTAAAGACAGAGAGAAAATATCAAAAGCAACAAAGGAAAAGCAATAAGTAACATACAAGGGAATCCCCATAAGGTTATCAGCTGATTTTTCAGCAGAAATTCTGCAGGCTAGAAAGGAATGACACAATATACTTAAACTCATGAAAGGGAAAAACCTACAACCAAGAATACTGTACCGAGCAAGGTTCTTGTTCAGATTCAATGGAGAAATCAAAAGATTTAGAGAAAAGCAAAAGCTAAGAGAATTCAACACCACCAAACCAGCTTTACAATGAATGCTAAAGGAACTTCTCTAGGCAGAAAAGAAAAGGCCACAACTAGAAACAAGAAACTTACAAATGGGAGAGCTCACCAGTAAAGGCACATACAGTAAAGGTAGGAAATCATCCACTCACAAATATGATATCAAAACCAGCAATCATGAGAAGAGGAGAGTACAAATGCAGGATATTGGAAATGCATTTGAAATTAAAAGACCAGCAACTTAAAACAATCATATATATATATATATAATATACATATATATATTATATATATATAGACTGCTATGTTAAAACCTCATGGTAACTGCAAACCAAAAATCTACAATAGATACACACACACAAAAAGAAAAAGCAATTCAAACACAGCTCTACAGATAGTCATCAAATCACAAGAGAAGAGAACAAAAGAGGAAGGGAAGAAAAAAGACCTACAAAAACAAATCCTAAACAATTAACAAACTACCAATAAGAACATACATATCAATAATTATCTTAAATGTAAATAGATTAAATACTCCAACCAAAAGACATAGACTGGCTGAATGGATACAAAAACAAGACCCATATATATGTTGTCTACAAGAGACCCACTTCAGATCTAGGTACACATACAGACTGAAAGTGAGGGGATGAAAAAAGGTATTCCATGCAAATGGAAATCAAAAGAAAGCTGGAGTAGCAATACTTACATTAGACAAAATAGACTTTAAAATAAAGACTGTTACAAGAGACAAATAAGGACACTACGTAATGATCAAGGGATCAATCTAAGAAAAGATATAACAAGTGTAAATATATGTGCACCCAACATAAGAACACCTCAATATATAACAAATGCTAAGAGCCATAAAAAGAGAAATCGACAGTAACACAATAATAGTGAGGGACTTTAACACCCCACTTACATCAATGGACAGATCATCCAGACAGAAAATCAATAAGGAAATACAGGCCTTAGATGACACACTAGACCAGATGAACTTGATATTTATAGAACATTCTATCTGAAAGCAGCAGAATACACATTCTTCTCAAGTGCATATGGAGCATTCTTCAGAATAGATCACATGCTCTGCCACAAAGCAAACCTCTGTAAATTTAAGAAAACTGAAATCATATCAAGCATCTTTTTCAGCCAAAACACCATGAGATTAGAAATCAAGAGAAACTGGAAATAAAAGGAAAAAACTGTAAAAAACACAAACAAGTGATGGCTAAACAATATGCTACCAATCAACAAATGGATCATTGAGGAAATCAAAGAGGAAATTAAAAAATACCTAGAGACAAATGAAAATGAAAACATGGTGGTCCAAAACCTTTGGGATGCAGTAAAAGCTGCTCTAAGAGGGAAGTTTATAGCACTACAATCTTACACAGGAAACAAGAAAAATCTCAAATAAAAAAACTAACCTTACACTGAAAGCAACTAGAGATAGAAGAACAAACAAAACCCAAAGTTAGTAGAATGAAAGAGATCATAAAGATCAGAGCAGAAATCAATGAAATAGAGATGAAGAAAACAATAGAAATGATCAATGAAATTAAAAGCTGGTTTTTCAAAAAGATAAACAAAATTGATAAACTTTTTTCAGGCTCATCAAGAAAAAAAGCAAAAGAGCTCAAATCTATAAAATTAGAAATGAAAAAGGAGAAGTTACAACTGACACCACAGAAATACAAAGAATCATAAGAGACTACTTAAAGGAACTATATGCAAATAAGATTGACAACCTGGAAGAAATGGACAAATTCTTAGATAGTTACAATCTTCCAAGACAGAACCAGGAAAAAATAGCAAATATGAACAGACCAATCACAAGTACTGAAATTAAAACTGTGATTAAAAAACTTCCAGCAAACAAAATCCGGGCCCAAACGGCTTCACAGGTAAATTCTATCAAACATTTATAGAAGAGTTAACACCCATCCTTCTGAAACTATTCCAAAAAACTGCAGAGGAAGGAACACTCCCAAACTCATTCTATGAGGCCACCATCACCCTGATACCTAAGCCAGACAAAGATACCACAAAAAGAGAAAATTACAGGCCAATATCACAGATGAACATAGATGCAAAAATCCTCAAGGAAATATTAACAAATGAAAACCAACAATACATTAAAAGAATCATACACCATGATCAAGTGGGATTTATCCCAGGGATGCAAGGATTTTTCAATATCTGCAAATCAATCAGTGTGATTCACCACATTAACAAACTGAAGTTAAAAACCATATGATCACCTCAATAGATGCATTCAACACTCATTTATCATAAAAACTCTCCAGAGAGTGGGCATGGAGGAAACCTACCTCAACATAATGAAGGTCATATATGACAAACCCACAACTAACATCATACTCAACTGTTAAAAGCTGAAAACATTTCCTCTAAGATCAGGAACAAGACAAGGATGTCCACTCTCACCACTTTTATTCAACATAGTTTTGGAAGTCCTAGCTACAGCAATCAGAGAAGAAAACGAAATAAAAGGAATCCACATTGGTAAAAAAAGAAGTAAAATTGTCACTGTTTGCAGATGACATAATACTATACATAGAAAATCCTAAAGATGCTACCTGAAAACTACTAGAGCTCATTAAAGAATTTGGTAAGGTTGCAGGATAAAAAATAAATACTCTGAAATCTATTTCCATACACTAACAATGAAAGATCAGAAAGAGAAATTAAGAAAACACTCCCATTCACCATCGCAATAAAAAAATAACATACTTAGGGTTAAACCTACCTAAAGATGCAAAATACCTGTACTCTGAAAACTATAAGATGCGGATGAAAGAAATCAAAGATGACACAAACAGATGGAAAGATAAACCATGTTCTTATATTGGAAGAATCAATACTGTCAAAATGACTATACTACCCAAGGCAATCTACAGATTCAATGCAATCCCTATCAAATTACCAATGGCATTTTTCACAGAACAAGAGCAAAAAATTTTTAACTTTGTATGGAGACACAAAAGACCCTGAAGAGCCAAAACAATCCTGAGAAAGAAAAACAGAGTTGGAGGAAACAGGCTCCTTGACTTCAAACTAAACTAAAAGGCTGCAGTAATCAAGACAATATGGTACTGGCACAAAAACAGAAATATAGATCAATGGAACAGTATAGAAACCCAGAAATAAAACCACACACCTATGGTCAATTAATCTACAACAAAGGAGGCAAGAATATACAATGGAGAAAAGACAGTCTCTTCAATAAACAGTTCTGGGAAACCTGGACAGCTACATGTAAAAGAATGAAATAAGAACATTCTCTAACACCATACACAAAAATAAACTCAAAATGGATTAAAAACCTAAATGTAAGACCAGATACTATAAAACTCTTAGAGGAAAACATAGGCAGAAAACTCTGTGACATAAACTGCAGCAATATCTTTTTGGATCCACCTCCTTGATTAATGAAAATAAAAACAAAAGTAAACAAATCATACCTAATTAAACTTAAAAGCTTTTGCACAGCAAAGTAAACCATAAAGAAAATGAAAAGACAACCCACAGAATGGGAGAAAATATTTGCAAACTAAGCAACTGACAAAAGATGAATCTCCAACATATACAAACAGCTCATGCAGCTCAATATCAAATAAACAAGCAACCCATTCAAAAAATGGGCAGAAGACCTAAATTGACATTTCTCCAAAGAAGATATACAGATGGCCAACAGGCACATGAAAAGATGCTCAACATTACTAATTATTAGCAAAATGTGAATCAAAACTATAATGAGGTATCACCTCACACTAGTCAGAATGGCCATCATCAAAAAATCTACAAACAATAAATGCTGGAGAGGGTGTGAAGAAAAGGGAACCCTCCTACACTGTTGGTGGGAATGTAAATTGGTACAACCACTATGAAGAACAGTATGAAGGTTCCTTAAAAAACTAAGAATAGAGCTAGCATATGATCCAGCAATCCCAGTCCTGGGCATATTCCAGAGGAAAACATGGTTTGATAGGATATATGCACCCCAATGTTTATTGCAGCACTATTTGCAATAGCCAAGACATGGAACATCCTAAATGTCCATCAACAGAGGAATGGTTAAAGAAGATGTGATACATATATACAATGGAATACTACTCAACCATAAAAAAGAATGAAATAATGCTATTTGCAGCAATACTGATGGATCTAGAGATTATCATACTAATTGAAGTAAGTCAGAGAAAGCCAAATATCATATGATATCACTTATATGTGGAATCTAAAAAGATGATATAAATGAACTTATTTACAAAACAGAAACAGACTCACAGACTTGGAAAATAAACTTATGGTTATTAAGGGGGAAACATGGGAAGGAGGGATAAATTAGTAGTTTGGGATTGACATGTACACACTACTGTATATAAAATAGATAATCAACAAGTTCCTACTGTATAGCACAGGGAACTCTACTCAATATTCTGTAATAACTTATAAGGGAAAAGAATCTGAAAAAGAGTGAATATGTGTACATGTATAACTGAATCACTTTGCTGTACACCTGAAACTAGGACAACATTGTAAATGAACTATACCCCAATATAAAATAAAAATTAATTTAAAAAAATAAATAAAAAGGATGCAATAACATTACAAAAGAAAGTAAACATAATACCAAGAGGGTACATAGGGAAGAGAGCAGTCTTGTCAGTGAGGGGGTATCCCCAGATTCGTGCTCTTTATGCATTGATAGAGAGCTTCCTGTAAGTCAAAGAGGTTTGGGTGACATCAGGAAAATTTCTGTAGACTAAAAAAAAAAAAAAAAAATGCTGTCAACAACATCTTAGACAAATAGATAAAGATCCTCACTTTACACTTTTGCTAAAAGTGCAGCCAAAGAAACAAGTTTTGTTTGAAATGTTTTGTTTCATTTAACATTTTGACTTGGATATAAACCAATCGGGTAGATTTATTTTTATTAAAAGTTTCAGCATAGTGTTTAAAACACACACACAAAAAAAACCCATACAAATAAAAATGCTATATTTTATTGTGTCTTCTAAATGTTTTCCTTTTAAAGAAAGCTTAAAATTTGAGGTAGTATTAATTGTGCTGCATCAATAGAATATAACTTGTAAGTCACAAAGTGGTTTATGTCAATTATTCATGAAAAGAAAGTTCCAACTCTGACAGTTAATTTTTATTAAAGAAAGATACAAGGTTATTGTTGATCATAAATTGCCAACTGAATTACATGGAGTAAAAAGAAAGCAGTGTGTTTCTTTCTTAATGAATTCAGACATTCAGTGTTTAGTCCAAGTTTATATATATAGTTCTTGAAATAATAAAAGACTGAGTTTCAAACTTGGTTTATTTTTATAAAGCTACTAGCTTTCTCATATTAAAATTTTGATGATAGCATACTCAGTCTCCATTTTATTAAAACTTTGATTTCTTTGGTTAATTTCAGTAATATAAATAGCAATAAGGAGCTATGAAAATTTCTCTTTTTTGTTCCTAATGAGACTACTCAGAATTGTTTTGCACAAAGCAGACTTTGAAAAGGTCAAGCATATCTAATTTTCAAAGCAGAGTGTATGTGGTTCAATACATAATGTACATGTTACAATTACATGGTGAATGTGAAAAATTTTTTGTAATGATACACTATCTCCCCAACCCACTCTGACAAAAAACAAACCCCAAAGGTAGAAAGCATGGTCTATTTTTAAGATAAATATAATGATTTCTGAGATACTCCAGAACCCTAACATTTTACTCGTAGTTATGTCTATGATCTGGAGGACCCACATGTCTTTATGATGGTATTATTGAAAATGAAAATCTTGATTTTTGCAGAATCTGTAGAAACTCTAATATAGACAAAGGCCATTTTTATAACAGTTAAAAGTTGTTTCTGCTGTTAAAAGTTGATAAGTTTGATCCATAGTCTTCTAGGAATATACAAAAATGCCCTAGAATAATATTTAAAATAATTTGTCAGCAAAATATTACTAAAGGCTTTCAAGTCATCCATCAGTCTGCTATCACATATTTTAGATATAATTTACATTTTACCATCATATTTAAAATATTGTAGTTAATTATTCCTGGTAATGTTGGAATTTCTCTCCCTAGACTTTCATTTACATTTGAAGTAGCAAAGGAATTGCCTTTTGGCACTTGAAATGACATGGCTGGAAGAGGTTAATATGTAATTTCTGGTCAAATTGTTACTGCTTGCTTTTTTCTTTGTTTGTTTTTAATTGTTATACATGCACAGTTTGCAAGGCACTATTCTTTACCAAATTACAATGATATCTCTTGAGAGACAGTAAACAGAAACTCTATTTCTCTTACATGGAGCAACGGCATATAAAATATTTCCTTGTAAATCTAAATTTAGTCCTCTGGAAAGAACTTAAACTATAAGAGAGGCAGATAAATTCTTGGCAATGGTGTGGTATAAAGTAGAAGCATTGCAGTTCTACATTATTCAGCAGGTTTTTTTGTTTGTTTGTTTATGAGTAATATAAATTTAAATTCAAATCGACTAAAACAGAAAAGGGAATTCATTGACTAACATCATGGAAAACTTGCGGGTTAGGTTCTGCTTTGGGGACTGCTAAATTCAGATGCTCAAGAGATCTCCCACTCATTTCCCAGCTATCATTTGCGTTGTGTTGGTTATAATCTTCAAGCAAGTCATCGACATAAGCTGGCCCCCAGAAGCTCTAGGTTCACTGTTAGAACTAGAGTTCTCTCCTCAATAGTTCCAATAAAAGTCGAGCTCTAGGTATCCTGGGGTGACTTGGACTATGCACACATCCTTGAAGCAAGGGAGGAGAAATACTCTCATTGTGTCCAGGGAGGTCACAAAGCTGTCAGTTCCAGCCAAGCCACATAGACTGTCCATGAGCAAGAGGTGGCTCCTAGGAGGAAAACCATACAATATTACCGAAGAAAGATGCTAAATGGGAAAAAAACAATAAATGTCTATCTTACTCTCAAATGTAGGGCATTTTGGTCCACTTACTGCTTGATGACTTCTGCTGACTCACTGTCTTTTCCTAATATGATACTTGATTTGAGTTTGAAATGACTAGCAGTAAGAATGTGGGTTCATCTTGATTTTTATGGTATCAGAATGAAGGACAGATAGAGCATTTGGAAGCAAGCTTACAAGGAATTATCTCTCGCTTTGGGTCAACGTGAAGGAAGCAAGGATTTGAAGTACCTTAATCCATTTTTTTAAAGCATACCTTAAGATCTATTATTGTAGTATTTCTATAAAACCCTTTTCTTATTTTGTCATTGCATATGATACAAGTATAACCTATTTTTAAAACAAATTCCTGAGATTTTTCCTTATTGGTAAGCTGGTTTTCTCTCCCAACATGAAGGTCACCTTTATAGTTCCAAGCAAAGAGATAGAGGGAGGGAGAGGCCTTCTCTGGAAGGAAGAGTTTAGGATGTAGTGGAAGCCTGCCCCTTTGTCCAGGGCTGTGCGGGGAACTGGGGAGTCAAAGGCAGGACAGCGATCTCTAGTACCAGACTGGAGAGACCTAGTCAGCTGGAAGAAGCCAAAGGATCCTGACTGAGCTGAGAGGGGATAGACAGGGGTTTATTAGCATCAGACACAGCAGGTGCAGAGCTGTGATTCATCCAGCATGCGTAGTATGACTGTACTTGTTGTTTATAGCCAGCGTCTGTTTTCTTAGGTGTCCTTGTCGTGCCGGTTTTAAAAAAGTTTTTACTATCACAATCAATAAATGACAATCAAATGTTCGTGGTTGGCCAGTTAGTGCATATCACAGGACCAGCATGAGGCTGGTCCTCCCCCTCCCCCAATGCCATGCAGTGATTTACACTTCCCTCCTACACATCCAAATGCCACCTTGAAGAGAAACAGGGGATGCAGAATGAGGCATTGTTGCAGGGTTACTTTAGGATTATGCTAATAATCTGTCCAGATCATTGGATGCCCTAATATTTGAGTCAGATGGGGATAAATTTGGTATTTCAATCCTTCTTCCTAGTGAGTGAGTAGGTAGGGTCATGAAGATTAGATCAGTTGCAGAGAAATGGAGTTACATTTATATGCACATCCAAATTGTGGAATATATAAATTTGCAATCCTGATGCACAAAAAAAGGAATTAGCTTTAGGACCAGTTAATATCCCCATGGACATTTGCCTGGGAACTCTGTGTGATGTTAAAGCCATAGAAGGCTAAACTTGAGCCTCATAAACCCTACTATGACCCAATTGAAGAATGATACCTTCATAATGAAAAGGAGCACTCAAAAACACCTTCAGATCATTGTCTAAAGTAAGAAAAAGAAGGAAAATCTACTAGCCATCCGAGTGATTAGTTACCCTTTCTTCTCGGTAGATTTAGGAAAGCTTATAATTTTTTAAATAACTCGATTATTTTGTAATGGAAATAGTAGTAGAGGTTAAAAAGGAAAGTAGAAAAAATTTTTAGCAAATATAACAGATACAGAATTAATATCCTATTTATAGAAGATAGATTGATCGATTGGTCAATTGATCAATAGGTAGGTAATACATGGGGCACAAAAAACACTAAAGTACATATTTACAAAGGAAAATGATAGGGACAGAAAATTTACAAAAAAGGAAAAACAAAAAGAAATATGTGGAAAATGTTTATTTTCAGTGAAGACAAATCATGTAAATGATTTGTATAAATAAAAAAAGGACCCTTTCTCACTACTGAAACAGCATGTTATATATTGCTGGTGATTTTGTAAGCTTTTTTGTAATTTTTCAGTATATATCAAGAGCCATAAGAAGGTTGAAATTTGGGAACCAATAACCTAAGAAAATACATAACCTCAAATGTAGAAAACTCTAGATTCATAAACATGTTCATCATGGTTTTTAGCCCTAAAAAAGATGAAACCACCTAAACATTCCAAAGTGGGAGAATGATTAACTACATCTAATCATAATCATCTGAATATTATGCAGGCATTGTGAATACAGGTTATTAGAACCAAAACAAAATGTTTGTCTTCATGCTTAAAGAATAAAATCCACTTAAAGATTTTAGGTATGTTATTATTATATCTAATAACAAGTATATATCTAAAATATGCTTACGTCAGAATAGTAGGAGTCTCAGGCATTATTTTTCTGTTTTCCAAATACCCACTATGTAGTTAGGAATTTTTATTAATGGCTAAAATGTATAAAGAAAGAAAGCATCATTCTGGGTGAGAAGAACCCTGCCTACTCTCTTGGCTGTGACAGTAATTGTGTTGCTGATGGATTTGAACATCTCTGGACTCTAGTTTTCTTCACTGCAGACATTATCCAATGCAATCCCTTTATTCCAGTCTTTCAAACTCTAAAATTCTGTGATCTACAGTTTATAGATAATGAACGTAAAAAGATAGTTAGTTTCAGATTTCTTTCAAAATATTGTTGCCATTATGATATGGAAATGGAGCATTACTATCCAGCAGGGGAGCTTATAAAAAAGAATATAAATAATGCATTTTAAAAGTTTTTACATGCTTAAAATATTTCATAAGTTATGGAAAAGTTATAGAAAAAAGAGTCACTAAACAAAAGCATAAGATTAAATAATCAACACTGAACAAGATTTTCAACAATATATATTTTGTGCAAATCACTGTGTAGTAAAAAATATAGAGAAACTAATTTGAGAGAAAAAATTTTTAATGAGAAGGTACATTAAATATAAAGCAAATTCACTCATTTTATGATTAGCATATTTTTTGGGTTCTATTTAAAAATTTTTTTTATCATCAGTATACTTTGCTATATTATATTTTAAAGTTGTGCTTTTATGTTTACTTTTACATCAGTAATCCAGTTGGAATTGAGTTTTTTTAAAAATATGGTGTCATGTAGGACATGCACCTTTGCGTTATTTATTGAAAATAAATTGAAAAATTTTGGAATCTACTTGTTGATTGATACATACTTTAAAAATAACTTCTGATATTTTGATTGGTATAGCACTGAAATGGATTAATCTGTGGGAAACTGGTAACTTTACAATAGCAAATTTACCAAATCACAAACATAGTAAATGCATCCACTTATTTAGTTATTTAAAATGACCTCTATAACATTTTATACTTTTCTGTGTAGAAGTCACACAACCTTATTAAAATTATTCATTTTATTTTGTTTTTATTGCTGTTGTAAATGTTTTTTTAAAAAAGAAAATTTCATTTTCTAATTAAACATTGCTAGTAAAGAAATATAGATAATATTTATATACTGATCTATAACATTGTTGAATTCTCTTACTAATTCTAGTAGTATTAAAATTCTTTTTTTTTTATATATAATGAAACTCTCTAGGAGTTAAGCCAGCATTTTATTTATTTATTTATTTTTGGCTGTGTTGGGTCTTCGTTTCTGCGCGAGGGCTTTCTCTAGTTGCAGCAAGCGGGGCCACTCTTCATCGCGGTGCGCGGGCCTTTCACCGTCGCAGCCTCTCTTGTTGCGGGGCACAGGCTCCAGACACGCAGGCTCAGTAGTTGTGGCTCACGGGCCCAGTTGCTCCATGGCATATGGGATCCTCCCAGACCAGGGTGCGAACCCGCGTCCCCTGCATTGGCAGGCAGACTCTCAACCACTGAGCCACCAGGGAAGCCCCTTTTTAATTTTCTATTATTCGACACATTATCTATGAAAAATGAGAGTTCTACTTTTTCTTTCTAAACCTTATGTCCTTTATTCTTGCCTTCTTCAGATTAATCAAGCATTTATTTCCATGATAAATATATATATAATTGTACATATAATTTAAATTCAAAAATTCATTACATTTGGTTTTGTCAGTCAAAATCTGTTTAGCTTTATCCATTTGTTTATCCTTTCCTTTGATTTCCCTTTTTTCTTGAAATTTTGTGCTGACATTTAGAATTATTTTACTTTTGTCTGAAAAAATACATTTAGTGTTTTCTTTTAGGATGTGTTGGTGATGAAATAGCTTACTTTTGTTATCTGGATATGCTTTTATTTTCTCTTTGCTTTAAAGATAATTTTGGGGTCTGAAATTTTAGATTGGCAGTTATTTCTTTTTAATACTTTAAAGGCTTCATTTCATTGCCTCTGTCTTGCATTATTTCTTTTGAGAATTAAGCTGTAAATCTTATGCTGCTCCTTTGAAAATGTCTCTTTTTTTCTCCAAATGCTACTAATTTTCTGCAGCTTTAGTATTATGTTCATAGATGTTGTTTTCTTTGCATTTATCCCATTTAGATTTATAGCACTTCTTGAATTTGTAGCTTCATGTCTTTCATCAATCTTGGGGAAAATATTGACCATTATCTCTTCAAATGTACTGTCAACCTATTGTCTACATCCTCTCCTTCAGGGACTCTAATTACACACATGTAGATATTTCACTTTGTCCAGATGATCTTCTGGCTATTTTCTACTCATTGGTCTTCATACTTCCAGCTAGTTATTTCTACTGACTTTTGTTCCAGTTTCACCAACCTTTTCTTCTACTGTGTCCAATTTACTGTTAAACCCATTTATTTACTTAAATTATTGTGTGTGTTTTTTAACAGCTAGAATTTCCACTTGATTCTTTTTCATTAAATTAAGTTTTTGTTAAAAATTCTCCATCTTTTCATTTAATTTCTTGGCCATGTTATTCATAGTTAATTTAAAGTTCATGTGTTTAACAGTGTCTGCCAGTCCCACCTCTGATTCTAACAACGTTTCTAGCATTGAAAATATGAAGTCCTAATGTCACTGTTTCTCATCTACTAAATAAAGAGGCTGTTAATGTGATAAACAAAACTACTTTGTTCATACTCCTTGAAGCGTCACCTTACAATATTAAGCTGTGCTTAGCCACAAACTTTTATTTAAAAGTAAGGGGTTTATACAGGATTATCTCTAGGTACTTCTCTAATTCTGCAAGAGTAAGTCTAGGGTTATTTTGGAATGCTCTCATGTTTGGCACTGTGCTAGATACTGAGGGGATATTTGATCTGAATTTAGTACTCAAGGCAGTACTATTTAGACTGAAAGTCTTATGACAATTCTCTGTCTTTTTCAGTGCTCTCTTTGTTTCCCAGTACAGTGCCTGGAGCACTCAATAAGTATTGGTTGGATGATTAAATGAGTGATTGAGTTAATTGTATTAGAAATACAGACAAAAGACTTACATGTGGAATCTAAAGTATGACACAAGTGAACCTATCTATGAAACAGAAACAGACTCACAGACATAGAGAACAGACTTGTGGTTGCCAAGGGGGAGGGGGGTGGGGGAGGGATGGATTGGGAGGTTGGGATTAGCAGATGCAAACTCTTATATATAGGATGGATAAACAACAAAGTCCTACTGTATAGCACAGGGGACTATATTCAGTATCCTGTGATAAACCATAATGGAAAAGAATATGAAAAAGAATTATATATGTTCACTGAGTCACTTTGCTGTACAGCAGAAATGAACACAACATTGTAAGTCAAGTATACTTCAATAAATTTTTTTAAAAAATTAAAAAAAAAAAAAGAAATACAGATAAAGTGATAAAACTCAGCCTTTCTCTTGAAGGGTGAAAAATGGTGACTGACTGAACATAGGAACCGAAAGAAGAGGGAGGAGTTAAGAAGTGAGAATCCCTACACTCAACTGAGCAATTCCTGCATGTTAGATACTGTTCTGAATGTTCCATACATATTATGTCAGATAACACGTACAGTTTCTCTGTGAGGCAGGCATTTAGAGTGAGATTATGTTCCCTACCTGAACGTGGCAAAGATGGAATCCAGACTCAGGTATGTCTGACCCCAAAGCCTTTAATCATTACACTATGATGCCCAAGCATCATAAGGACATAAAAAGCATAAGGACAGAAGAAATGTCTTTTCATAGGCAATTAAAAATACATGAACCTAGTTATATACACATAGATAGATAGATGAAGATATATATTAACATACCTAAAAGAGAGAACTATTCCTTGCTTCTGGAGGTTTTATTTTTTTCCTCTTCTTTGGTATTGATACTTTTCCTAAACTTGTAAGAAAGTATCCAATATCTTCCCCACCAATCCATAACCCACCTGCCAATGAGAGTGTTTAAAGATTTTATACAATTTGAGTTAGGGCTAGGTTCTTCATGTACTAGAAATAGATTTTTAAAAATACAAATATACATATTACATATACACAGCTACACATACAGAAGATGGGCCAGAAAATCTTTCATTTGTCTAGTAACTTAACAGACCATTGATTTCCAGAATTGGGAATAAATGTTCTTGCATTATTTTTCATAAATTATTTTTTGAATGACACTTCAGTGAGTGCATGCTGTATTGTTTGCCAAAAAAATGCCCTCAGGAGAGCAAAGTTATTTCAGAAATCTCATTTTATGCCCGTAGCCCTGAAGCTGACATATTTTTTATCACAAGGATGAGAAAGGAAAAGCCTAGAAAGAATTTAATAGGATAAACAGACTGAAGGAGAGATGAGCAGTTGCTTCTAACGTGTCCACTGTTCGCCCAATGAGCACCTTTCTATTGCCAGCGTCTCCTGTCTAGGTTGGCTACACGCAGCAATTAGAGGCAGCTCAGCTCTCAGACCCCAGCCCCCATCTCCCTCCTCGTCCTCGGCATCTCTGGCAATTGTGGTTTTCTTGAATACATTAAGCACATTCCTAACTCAGGACACTTGCACGAACTTTTCCTTCTGCCTGAATGTCTCCAGTCTACCCGCTGTGTCTCCATAATTCACTCCCTTCCTTCTTTCAGGTTTCTGTTCAAATGTTACCATTCCAGTGAGGCCTCTGACCTATCTTTATAAAAGAGTAACACAGGCTCTGCCTTACCCTCATCACCCACCCTGGCAATATCTCCTTCCTAGCTTTATTTTCTTCCATCCCATGTGTCACCATCTGACATGTATTAGTCACTAATTTCTGAAGTAACTATCCATCACTTCCCTTGGGATATAAATCCTGTGAGAGAAGAGAATTCATTTTGTTCACTTGTATCTCGACAGTGCCTCAGACATGGTAGCACTCTATAAGTATTTGTTGAATCAATGAATATTGAATACACAATATTTTGTGAAGAATTTTCAGAAGGTTTTCAATGCAGCTAAGCCATTAGGAGATAATTATTCAGAGAAATTAAGTCTAATCTTGCAGTTAGAACATAGCATTGGCACATGAAAAATTGCTATGCATTCATATCATCTCATCTAGAAGAATCCTTAAACATATCTGCAACTGGTTAAACCAGAAGTATTGATGGAAATATTTGGAGGTATCTCCATCTCAATTAACTTTTCCATCACAATTCATGTAAGGAACATGGAATCTTATCTGTCTTGTTAATGGTTGTTTCCCAAGAAGTAAAAACAGTGTGATGGGCTCAATAAATATTTTTTGTATTAAAAAATATACTTATTAGAATATATATGTGTGTGTGTTTATATATATATATATATATTATGTATTATCCTACAGTGTATAAAGCTCTAGGTCTTCAGAATCTCTTGATTATTTGATGAAGAAAGATTCTATTTTCTCTTGCATCTTCAAATAAAACACAAAGCCAAATGCTCCAACCTTGTAAATTACCAAGGTATTAACGGAAGCCAGCTGCAACTTACAAATGTCCCTTTTTATAAGGAGTCAGTTTGGGCATGTGTTCTCCTTAGTGTTATATAGCACTTGATCTCTCTAGGTCATGCATCCATTATTTAATCTATCTTCACGAGGACTCCTAAGGCCCAACAATGCTTTCAACATTCTCTGAAGCTCACACACACGCACACACACACACACACACACACATACACACGTATTCATTTTAAAATTCCATTATGTTTACACAGCATGAGGCTACATATTATAGGATTGAAGTTTTCTATTTTATTTATAAAAAGATACCTGTGATACTAATTAATTCACTTATATGGGGACCAATATAAAACCACGAAGAAATTGGACAACAGTACTAGGAGCTATAACCTTACCTTAAATATGTAACAAACAGATGTTGAAACAGGAGACTCAGTTTTGCTTAGAACACAGCACAAGTCATGCTCTGGTTAAAGGTGCTTAGAGAAGCACATTAACTCCTACAAACATCCTGAGAGTTATTTTAGAACGAGAAGACACACAGCTCAGGCACTGAGGGCGCCTCAGGCCCTGAAGATAAGGTGGCCAATTAACACTGCTCTTAGGAAAGCTTACAGTGTTGCAGCAGTGATCGGGGCTTTCACTGGGCCATAGTTACAGCGGTCCCAGTCTGATTCCTAGAAATTAATCCTAAATATAAAGGATCTATATGTAAAGTCCTGTCCTTCTATCGACACTTTGCTTGTTTACTGTATGCGCTAAACATGGGGCTGTCTCACAGGCATTTATACCCATTGTCCTGTTATAATAGTCATAGAGCCTCCTTTCACTCTTGAAAATGTGCCTGCTTGGAAAGAAATGATCTGGTCATCCTATTCAAACCCATCTGTGTAAAGTGAAAAGATTCCTTGTCATAGGCAGTATCTATCCAGAGTCTTCTTTGCAGACCATACCCTTGAAGAGATTCATTAAGATGAACAGAAAAGCCTAAGAATTGATTTACTTTTGATCATTTAAAGAATACATCTTGCTGTTTGTCAATAATTTCAAAATTATGTTTTCATGTGCATATATAAATTATATTAAAATATGAATAATTTTTACTTTATATTCGATCTTGCTCATATGAACCTAATGGGACTCCAATATTAAAAAAAAAATTACATGAATACCAGTTTTTCATAACAGGGTTATTATTTCCTTTTTTTTCCCCAAAATAAATCCTCCAAAATATTGAAGGATCATTAAATAAAGGAGGAAATGTTAGGAAATCGCGTCCTACTATTTTTTCCCACTGACCACAACATGACATGGTAGGGGTTCCTGTCCTTCTAAGATGACCAAGGGTGCTGTGTTGATCAGTAGCCTGCCCTCAGCCACTCACATACTTAACTTCCCTGCTTTATTAGGGAATTATGTGAGTGCACGTGGCCATTTACATAGCTAAAAAACCAGAGTCAAGATTTAAATCACTGGATTATTAAAATAGTGTTCTGCCAAGTCTTATGCAAGGAAACCTAAACACTAGCTCAACACAGAATTTTTAAGTTTGATTTATTTCACCAAGTCCATAAAATACAGTGTTTAATTTTCCCTTTCACTTCTGCATGTCTGCAAGTGTCTCTGCTGCACAATGATAATCAGGGTTCATGAAAAGAAAGCAGTCTGTTTCTGGGCTCTCTCTCTCTCCGGCACCCCCTCTTCTTCCCCACTGCCTCTTTCTCTCCTTTTTCCCTCAATTTCTCCAAGGTGGTTGGACAGGAGTCATCCAGGTCTAGAGCAACTCCCGTCCAGGTCCAAGGACCAAAACAGCTGCTAATGTGTTACCTTCTGTGGGGAAAATCTGGCTTCATGTGCAGAACTTGCTGTTTCAATCTGTTGAATCTTGGAGACGCTCACGTGATTCTCGGTCACCTCCTCCCGCCCCTGGCCCCCTTCTCCCCAGCAATGTGACAGGGGATCGCTTAGGAGGGCTTATGCCCCTTCTCCGCACTCAAACACAAACTGCAACACACAGGGCTTGTCTGTCACTTATTATGTAGTTCTCCCTTTCCCCCTTTTGCCTAAAGGATGAGCTTCTGAAAACAAAGCAACTTTGCATTTAATTGTATTGATTAAAATGAAGATAGAAACATGATTGGTCCAAGCGATGTTTAAGGTCTCTTGTGTTCCTGACATACAGGCTTGTTCTCTGTTTCTCTGTTTACCTCAGTCCCTACATCCAGCCCTTCAGCAAGTCTTGTCAAGTTCACCTCTAAAACGTGCCTTGAATTTGTTTACTTCTTTCCTTTTACAACCACCACCCTCATCATAGCCACTGTCATCCTTTGCCTGGATACCACAGCCTCGGAACTGGTGTCTTCATTTCTACTCTCCCATTCTCCACGGGGAAGCCAGAGTGGTCTTTGCAAAACAAAAATCAGTTCATATCATTCCCATGCTCACACTCTTTTCACTGGGGCCTAAGAGGTCCTGCAGGACTTGACCCTGGACCCCAGCATCTCTGACCACACCCTCTTTTGCCACCCGTTCCAGGCAAGAAGGTCTTTTTAAGTTCATGAACAGGCCCAGCTCTGCCCACCCAGAGCCTCTGCACTGGCTTCTCTTGTCTCTGATCTTTGCGGAGCTGGCATTCACGTCTCAGCTCTAATATCACCCCTTAGAGATGCTTTCTAGGGCTATCCCACCTATAGTTGTCTTTTGCACTCTCGCCTAGTAATTTTTTTTATCACATCACCTCCACATTATTATAGAGAGAGCAAACAGTTAAAAAAAAAAAAAAGATGCCAAATTCCCAAGGCCAGGTGCAAAAGGAGAAAGGCCCTGGTCCCTTAGCTTCCCAGGTCCTTCTCAGTTTGAAGAAGGCTCACCTGGCTTGACAGTGTGTCACCAGCAAAGCCATGGGAGCTACAGAAGAAAGAGGGCTTCCTCTGCAAAAAAGAGAGCAAAGAGCTACCAGATTGTTCCCCCTCAATTTTTTGGGGTGCTGGGTCGATCTCCCTGGAGGTGTGGTGAGACTTTCTGAAGAAGATCCCAAGTGAGAGGGGCTGGGTTGGCTGAGTGAGGGACAGGGTCTGCAGAGCTGCACGGGTAGCTGGTTAGCGGCAGTTGTAGAGGCAACAAAGATCCAGGGGAGGATGTGGGATGTTGCCCTGGTGGGGCTGAGTGAGTGAAGATGCCCTTTGTGCATCCTCCTAACCACGGAAAACTACCGGTGACTCACGTGCTTCACCCTCTTATGTTGTTGTTCTTGGAAATGTGACTTGGAAGCTTCTCCCATCAAGGGATGGAACCTTGACTCTTATCTGGCTTTGTGACTTGCTTTGGCCAATAGAATATGGTAGAAGTGATGGAGGCCAGTTCTGGGTTTAAGCTCAAGAGGCCTTGCAACTTCCACTGGGTCCCGAACCCCTGTGACCTCCTGGATCAGGCCAGCCTGTTGGAGGGTGCACATAGAGGAGAGATGACCTGTCCCAGCTGAAACACCTACCACCAGCCAATCTTCCTCCGACCCGCCGGCTGACGACAGACACAGGGGAGAGCCCAGCTGAGAGCAGTCACACCGAGCCCAGACAAATGAATTTCAATCAGCAGACCCGTGAGCAATAAAAATTGGTTATGCTTCCAGCTACTGAGTTTTGGGATCCGTTATGATAGCTAAAGATACGTGGAGTAAAGAAGCTGAATGCCGCCCGTGACCATTTGTGTCACCTACCGTGAGATTGCCATTCTGACAGAAACCACTGACATGAGACTGACCTTGATGGAGAAAACAGACCCTTCCTTGGCTTCAGATAGTCCCTGTCTCCTGACGGAACGAGCATCCCCAGGCTGGGGCCAAAACTGGGTGGTAGCACCACAGCAGAACCAGCTGAGCAGTGACCTCGGTGAGGGAGAGGATCAGCACAGAGCATCTGTCCGGCAGCCCATGCAAGCAAGTCTTTAGATACAAGAGAGTGGGTTTTAATATGACTATCAAAACGTTAAAAATTATTGTGAGGCTTTTATAAAAATAAAGAACTCTTCTCTATAGGAAAAGAAAAAAAAATATTCTGTAGAGTTTGGTTAACACCTGACGTGCTTAAAAATAAGTGTAGATTTATGAACTATCATTATTTCCTTCACTAGCTATGTTTTGTGACTTCTCATAATTACTTGAAAGGGGCTTTATAAACATAAGAGTTTACATTTAAGATGGATAAAAATTATACTCCAGCAAAGATGTTAAAAAAAAAAAGATGGATAAAAATGGGTTTATGGTAAAATAATTTGACAGCAAGAATGTCCTTGAGTATCAGAAAAGCAGGTAAATCTGTCACCTTTGATAGGAAACAGAATCTAGTCAAATTCATCTTACCTTGTCTTCGTTGACTATTACTTTGCCTGGTTCACTATCTTGGAATTTCTTTTTAAGTCAGCATAGACTAAAGCGTGTTGCAACACAGCATCTGAATAAATAAAGTAGTTTTAAGACCAACCAATTTAGTTCATGGTTTTCTCTTAATTAAAATTGATTCCAGTCTTACAGCAGAGACTTGTAGGTTTATTTCACATTGTCTTGTAAGGGGATTATGTTGTCACCATGTACCTTTGAGGACCCTGCTTTGTCTTGAGTTCCCCTTTATCCTGTCTATTGGGTGATGTAGGGCTGCAAACAGGTGTTTGCAGAAGAAAAGTTGCCAGAGCAGAGTGGCTGAGAGCCTGGGCTGTGGAATCAGACAGTATTTGGGTGCAAATACTGGCTCTGTCAGGGATTGGTTCAGAGCCTTAGTCCTAAGCTGTAAAAATAGGGCAATAGGGTTGTTGAATGATTTTAAAAAGATAAAACATGTAAAGTACTTAGTACCGTTCCTAGCACATGATGATTTTTTAAATTAATTAATTAATTAATTTTCGCTGTGCTGGGTCTTAATTGTGGCTCACAGGATCTTCACTGAGGCATGCGGGATTCTTAGTTGCAGCATGCGGACTTCCTAGTTGCGGCATGCGAACTCTTAGTTGCGTCATGCATGCGGGATCTAGTTCCCTGATCAGGGATTGAACCCGGGCCCCCTGCATTGGGAGCGTGGAGTTTTACCCACTAGACCACCAGGGAAGTCCCACACATGGTGATTTTTTTTTTCTAATTTATTTTATTTTTGGCTGCATTGGGTCTTTGTTGCTGTGCGCGGGCTTTCTCTAGCTGTGGTGAGTGGGGGCTACTCTTCGTTGCGCTGTGTGGGCTTCTCATTGCAGTGGCTTCTCTTGTTTCGGAGCATGGGCTCTAGGCGCACGGGCTCAGTAGTTGTGGCGCACGGGCTCAGTAGTTGTGGCGCGCGGGCTTAGCTGCTCCGCGGCATGTGGGATCTTCCCGGACCAGGGATCGAACCCGTGTCCCCTGTATTGGCAGGCAGATTCTTAACCACTGCGCCACCAGGGAAGCCCACATGGTGACTTTTTTAAGTGATTCCATGAGAATCATAAGTTAAATAAATTCTAAATTGAAAATAAACATTCTAGAAAGAGGTTACAATGAAAAGAATCACAATTTTATAGACATAAATCTGACATAATGTTCTAGGCAACCTATCATTTATGATGTTCCAGCACTGAATTTTTATTTTTTTAGATGTATATAAGATTGGTTCTTTAAAAACAATCAGGAGTTAGTACGAAGTTTAATTAGAGAATAATTAGAGATTCTTGTTCTACGAATAATAAGAGATTAAACAGAGTTGTGTTCTCATTTTCAATAATGAAAATTTCCCTTAGGTTTGGAAAAAGAGTGAAGAGGACATAGGATGAGGACATTTTCAACTAATAAGAATCTGTTGTCTTGATGTGTTGCTGTCCTCAGAGCCTCTGTGCTGGGGTCTTTTACAGATGAGAACAAGTTATCCTGTGATTATTTTGGCAATATGGTAATTTAATTCCCTTAGACATAAATACCAAACGGACCTACCGTTTTTCCGTACCAACTCTGAGATTCAGTCTATATGATGTCATTAGAAAATTGTATGTCCTTAGTTACTTAACCCCCCATGGCCTCATTTCAACAAATACTTGAAGATTATACTAAGGAAAAATAATTTGTCTTAGATGCTCTGGGTATTCTTAAAAAAGGATAAGACACAGTTCCAGCCCTCAAGGAGTTTACAATCAAGTCAGGGCCAAATACAGAAATGTGTGTGAAACAACGTGTCAAGTAGACTGTCATTAAAAAGTGCAAATTGCGCTCCACTGTACAGAGGCAGGGAGGGTCTGTTAGGTGGGAAGAGGCCAGGGAAGGAACTGTGTGATAGAAAACACCTCAAATAAGCAGGATTTCAAGACCCACCTGGCATTTCAGTTGGCGGCTACAACAAGAGAGTGTGAGAAAGCATTGGCTGTTCATTCCGTGGTCACAGGTCATTAACCTGGTTATGGCATCATGTGCATTTAAGGGAACTGAGGTGAGGAGGTGGAGGTTACATGGTTTAGGGCCTCGAATTCCAGGGAAAGGATTTAGTCCAGTAGGAAACAAGAAAATTCACTTTCCTTGTCTGAATAAGGGGAGAAGTGAGCTTGTTCCCTGTTGAGTCTTTCAAAAAATCTTTATTACAGAAATAGTAAACTCATCATTTCACATGTAATTATTTAGTGAAAGTGCCCACTAGGATGCTCTGATGATTTGTAAATATATTTATTGAGATGACAAAAAATGGACCCTTGAACCATGTGTGTGTTGGGGTGTGAGGGACTTAGGGGCGCTGAACCTCTAAGCTGTGGAAAGTCAGAGTATAACTTTACAGTCAGCTCTCTGTGGTTCTGCAACCATGGATTCACCAACTATGGGATTTTGTAGTACTGTAGTACGTATTTAGTGGAAAAAAATCCACGTACAATTGGATCTACACAGTTCCAAGCCGTGCTGTTCAAGGGTCAACTGAAGTTTGTTCACTGAAATCTTTTGATCCTGATGCTTTCACGTATGAATACAGTTTCCCCCTCTTTTGAACTCCCCCAGTATTTTATATCTACTTTGCTTATTACATTCTGTATTTTTATTTCAGATCGTCATTATACACATATACATCTCTTTCTTACCAAATGTTAAACCGCAGGAGGTGGGGCCCATGTCTAACCTATCTTTGTATACCCTACAGTGTTTAGATTAAGAAGCGTTCAAAAATTCATATTGAACGAATAAACAGTTTAATTAGTATTTGCTTCCTAGTGAAATTGCTAGGCTAAGTTCAAATGTTTTAAGTTGCATCCTAATTTTTATCTGGAAGATTCCTGCTAGTAATCATTGAAAGGGGTACCTGAAAGGCCAATTTCTCAGTTCTCTTAAACCCACTGCTTTGTTAACTTGTTGGCGGTATATAAAACACCACACTTGCTCATGTTTGTTGTACTTTTTATTACAACAGCAATACATGTTCACTGTAGAAAATTTATATATTACAGACAAGCAAAAGGAAGAAATCAGAATCTCCCATATCCTAACTCAGAAGTAACCACAGCTACTGTTTCAGAGGAGTTTATGAAGCAGACTCAACATGCATTTTTTTGTTTTGTTTTTTTTGGGGGGGTTTTTTTTGTTTTTTGTGTTTTTTTTAACATCTTTATTGGAGTATAATTGCTTTACAATGGTGTGTTAGTTTCTGCTTTATAACAAAGTGAATCAGTTATACATATACATATATCCCCACATCCCCTCCCTCTTGCGTCTCCATCCCACCCTCCTTATCCCACCCCTCTAGGTGGACACAAAGCACCGAGCTGATCTCCCTGTGCTATGCAGCTGCTTCCCACTAGCTGTCTATTTTATATTTGGTAGTATATATAAGTCCATGCCACTCTCTCACTTAGTCCCAGCTTACCCTTCCCCCTCCCCCTGTCCTCAAGTCCATTCTCTACGTCTGTGTGTGTGTGTGTCTTTATTCCTGTCCTGCCCCTAGGTTCTTAAGAACCATTTTTTTTTTTTTTTAGATTCCATATATACGTGTTAGCATACGGTATTTATTTTTCTCTTTCTGACTTACTTCACTCTGTATGACAGTCTCTAGGTCCATCCACCTCACTACAAATAACTCAGTTTCGTTTCTTTTTATGGCTGAGTAATATTCCATTGTATATATGTGCCACATCTTCTTTATCCATTCATCTGTCGATGGACACTTAGGTTACTTCCATGTCCTGGCTATTGTAAATATAGCTGCAATGAACATTGTGGTACATGACTCTTTTTTAATTATGGTTTTCTCAGGGTATATGCCCAGTAGTGGGATTGCTGGGTCATATAGTAGTTCTATCTTTAGTTTTTTAAGGAACCTCTGTACTGTTCTCCATGTGGCTGTATCAATTTACATTCCCACCAACAGTGTAAGAGGCTTCCCTTTTCTCCACACCCTCTCTAGCATTTATTGTTTGTAGATTTTTTAATGATGGCCATTCTGACTGGTGTGAGGTGATGATACCTCGTGATTTTGATTCGCATTTCTCTAATGATTAGTGATTCAACATGCATTTTTTTATAGTGTTTAATACACTTGGCCAATTTGCCCTTTAGAAAGGGCAACTATTTGGTGCCCCTTCTTTTGATGTCGAGAATATTAATCATGTCAAAATGGGTGGAGGAAAAATCACCCCTTTATCAATCTGCATTTCTTTGCATAGTAATTTAGTTGAATATTTTTTCATGTGTTCACTGACCATTTGTATTTCCTTTGTGAATCGCCTCTTTACATTTTTGCTTATTTTTTTTTAATTGGGATACATATCTCTCTCCTTTTTTAGAAAATGATTTTTGAGAGCTGGGTGTGTAGTAATAAACATTTTCTCCAGTCAGGCGTTTGTCTTTTAACATATTTCCTTTCAGCGTCACCAATCCCTAGGAAAAGGGTCTAATAACCTAAGTGAAAGTCAGATCCATGATCACCTCTTCCTCTCATTTCTAAGCTGAGTCAATGTCAGGAGCTAGACGTCTTCCAGGAACGGAAGCAAACATAGCAACCACCAGTGGAATATTATTTTCTCTATGAGGACAATTATTTTTTGAAACAATGGTAAAAATAGCATTTAAAAATTTAAAGTGCCCTAACTTACTTTCGCCGATTACTAAACATTTTGAACTAATAGGACTACTTTCTTTTTACCCTTACTTGTATGATACGAATACGAGACACAGGACCAGCCTAAAAAGGAATAGAAAGGGAAGTACGTGCTCTCGATGACAAGTCAGAGTTGGTAATTACAGCTGACAGTGACGTCTGTTCCTCCTCTATGGATGTATTGAAGAATTTCCATGGGGTCTGTATAGGAGTCATGTATGCCTGTACCCCCTCCATTCAATAAAGAATGAGCACTCTTATGGCTTGTTAACTAAGAAGTTAGCTGGGGGCAATGCTGAAATTCTTTCTTCTTGGAAAATGGAAACTATGAAGGCGGGGGGGGGGGGGGGGGGAAGTGAAAGAAATTACAAAAGGGAAAAAGTAAAGCAACATGGCTGGGAGTACAGAAGTACACAAAAACGAAGAAAAGGAAAAAGAAATTGCCATGTTAAAACAGAAGCGATTGAGAAGTGAGGCTTAGAAAACACGCATTCTTTAAATTTATTATGGGGCAATTATCAAACTATGGTTCAGTGTTAATTTAAATGTTTAAATTATGTAGGTGGGGCATTAAAAATATGGAACATTTTTTAAAAAATGCATTTCAAATGGAATTTAGCCCTCTTAAGGCATAAAAAATACTGGTTAAGCATGTCTCCCATGGGCCATAAATGTTGAAAACTGTTTGTTTTTGAAATCTTAAAATTTTTTTTTTTGTCACACATGCGTACAGCTAAACTGGGCGTTAGAAGCCCTCCGAGCTGTTTGCCAGAATTCAAAGTCCTGTCACATTCCCCTGTAATTTTCAGACGTTCCTTCACCAGCAGTAGCTTCAGAAGCAAGTGGGAAAATGCATAGTTTATAACAGTACTGGGGTTAGATAAATAAAATGTGCTTGGTTAGGAGATCTCTCTACTTGAAGTCACTTTAAAATTCAGTGAAAGGAATTGGATAAAGGACCAAATCGCAGGGATCTGATAGTTCGTGATCATGAAGCCAGCCCACATTCAAACGCTTTCCTGAAAGCAAAACACAGGAGGATTTACTGATCTGGAGATACTGGCGTATCTAGGGACAAAGGAAGCAGTAGATAATAATTTTTAATTGTATTTCTTTATTTTTCACTTTCTTCCAAACTCTTATCTAGTTCAATACTTTGAGTAGGAAAATGAGCAATTCAGGAGAAACAAAAATATTACAGTGTTTGGCTGGTTCCAAAACCTCTTAAAGATTATGAAATTATTAAAATATTTATGAAAATAATGCTAACATGAAGATGATTTACTTGTATTAAAGCACAAATTAGAAGCAAAATTTCAGGCTTCCTGTTAGGTAGTTTTAAAGGCTTATTTTAAATGGTACTAATTAAATGTCAATGTAAAGTTAATTGTCTATGGGAGAAATAAAACCTGGATGCTTTCATTTCAATTAAAAGGTAAAGTACAATTGGTTTGAGAGGAAAAAATATTCAAAGAGGGGTAATACTATTTTAAAAAGTAGGGAAAGGTCACCACAAGTCTGATGCAGGTATGGGAACCCTGGTTTTCAATGGCCATCTGAGCAGCGTGACTCATGTAACATCCTCCCTCCTTGGCCTCTTTCCACAGTCAACCAAAAACCAGTGATGAAAATCACAGGAGAAGAAAACACATCAGGAGGTTTTAAGTCCTGACCTGTAAACACGGTTTGCATCACTATGGATGCAAGACTCTAAAACCACAGGGATTTTGATCAGGATGAAAGACAGGTTTAAAAACTACCAGTCGACTCTTTCACAGTTTCACTTCAGTGAAGTGGAAATGAGCTGTCTTCTAACAATTTGTTTTAACATTTAAAATTTTTTGCCAGCCTGATTTTATTTCCTGATCTGTGAGCCCAGACGTTTGTGAAGCCTATTGCTACGGTTTAAGATAACTTTTAAGCTTAATGATTTCCACCAGTATGGATCAATATTATAGTTTACCCAATTTCGCCAACTGTGGCAATACTGAACGTTAAACCAAGTTATCTGTTTTCTAATGCCTGACTTACTTTTCTGAATTCTATAATGGTTCTACTTTTCTTTCAATATATATATATATATATATATATATATATATATATATATATATATATATATATATATATACCTACAAGTATACATACATACCGTCTATATATACTTTCTCTACACACACGTCCCCACACACTGATCTGCAGAAAAATGTCACCTTCACAGGTTCTAAGGGATCCCAAAGCGTTCAAAACCCAGGATCTGCAGTACCAATCCATAGAAAGATATAATATTTAAAATCACAAAATAGTTTTGTGTACTCTGAGACAAAACCGTGTCACGCAAGCCTGTGCACATGAGCCTGATTAAAGGCTGGCGGGCTCTGCTGACCAAATTCATCTAAACGGACGGAAAAGCACAAACCGAAACGTAAGCGATGCCCTTCTGTAGCTCAACTGTTAAAAAGCCATTTCTCTACCTGTGCGTGCTCGCCGCATGCAATACTTTGATGACACTTCGTAATCAGGAGTGAGAAACTCTGAAGCCTTTGCATCCACCCGTCCTTCTATCTGGGAACCAGGGAATAAAACAGAAACCCGAAAGGCACAACTCCCGGGTGTAGGGCGGCGTGGCTGTAATGCAGGAAAACCTGGGCCTGAGTTGGCGGAGTCCTCGGTCCTCGCCGAGGGGGAGGGTCACACGGGGAGAGACTAATAAGGGCAGCGAGGCGTCCCCCGTCCCCACTCGCAGGGCGCTCAGTGCTCGCGGTGCTGCAGCCGCGCGCGGTCTCCGCTGCGCCTCCGAGGGCCCCGCGCGCGGTCAAGGTAAGTGCGCGGCGCCGCGACCCTGCCCGTCGCCCGCTCCCTCGCACGCGCGCGGCTCCGGGTCGCCGCTCGCGTTCGGGCTCCTTCGCGTGCATCCGCTTTCCCAGAAAATCTGAAAACGGCGCTACCCTCGTAGGTGGGTTTGGGCGGATAAATAACGCACACCTGCAATTGCGCATTCCCATAGGTAGCTGAACCCTGGGACCGGCAACGTTTGGCGCGGTCCGGCCACTGGAGCACGCTGCGTAGACCGTAGGTCGTGTTCCTGTGTTCCCATAACGCAGGCTGCGGGCTGTATACTTTAGTTCTAGGTGGTTCTGCCGGCTCTGTGTGTCTGTAGCGCAGAACCAGGACCCCTGCTGATGCGGTGAGAACAGGCACCGAACACAGAGGAAACAAAGGTCTCCGGGGTGGAATGCGCAAAACAAACCCACTCAGGCCGTTAGAGCTTATTTTTTGGTCTCTGTCTAGAAGCGAGCAGACAGTTACGGGACATAAATTGGGAGACGCGGGGTTGCGGCGCCTCCTCCCCTACCCGTTCTGACCCGAGGCTGCTTCTCCGAGCGCGGCTCCCGGGGGTGCGGCGCCGGCGGGGGTCCCGGGACTCGGCCTCCCCGGCCCCGCTCGCCCCGGCGCGCCCGGCCCTGCGCCCTGATCGCCCCGCAGCCGGCGCCGCGAGGCCGGGCCGAGCGCCGGGGTCCCCGCCGTGCCCTGCCGCCGCCAGACCCGCCGCGGCCGCGGGGAGGAGGCGGGCACTGCAGGGTCCCGGAGAAGTTTGTTGGCCCGGAATCAAGCCTGCCGCGGCCGCGGGCTCTCCAGCTCCTCCGGGGCGCGCGGCGTGGCGGCGAAAGCTGCCTCAAGTCGGTTACGGAGGGAGGGGGAGAAAAGCGAGGCGAGTCGGTGGGCAGGCAGGGCTGCAGCAGCCTCAGAGGCGCAGAGACGCGGATTGGCAGAGGGTGGGGAGGAGCGGAGTTCCAGAACGCAGGTCAGCCAGCCTCAGGGGCCAGCAGGCTGGGGGTAAGAAGACGAGGGCCCAGATTCCCGCGAATGCATAGTTTTAATCGAACCATCCCGGAACTGTAGCAGCTGGGTGACCTGAGCCACAGCTGGAGGCTGGGAAATGGGAGCCTAAAGGAAATCATTGAGCTGCCTTCCCCTTCCCCGGGTTCCAAGACTACTTGGTTCCATCTTCTGCTTGGGGGAGGAGGCCGAGGAGAAACCAGATGGGAGGATGGTCCGGACGCGCAAAAGGGTTTTATATCTGCCTGATAATGGAGCGGAGGAGATAAAACCTCTCCAACAGCCCCCTTCCCACCCATCCCGACAAAAAAAAAAAAGAGAGGGAGAGAGCAATGGTGCTTCTTCTGCCCCAAAACAAGTGCCACTGTCATTCTTTAAGGGATTTAATAATAAACCTCTTCAACTGAGTGACAGTCTTTCAGCATCTGCTTCTGGTCCGTGGGGAAAAAACGGTGGGACCCTCTCTAAGTAGAGATCTTTGACGTGTGCCTGCAGAAGGGGAGCAGAGATGTTTAGGTCTCCAGATGGTGCAACATGTCCCTAAAACCCCTTCCTGAGGAATAGCTCTTCAGGATGGAAAAGAGGACGGTGATGCCCAGGGTGGCAAGTTCATTCTCTCCCTGGGGGATAGAAAATGGAGAAAGTTACAGGCAGGTGCTTCTATGAGGTGTTGTCCAGCCTGCTCTCTAGAACTGGTCAGGAACCTAAGTGGGGTTTCCTGAGAAAGGAGGGAGAAGGTGGGCGATAGAGCAGGGGAGAGAGCCTGAACCTGATAAGAAAAGGTCAGAGAAAGAGCAAAAAGATGACAGAAAACCAAGTGTGATTATTCATCCTCACAGTTGGGACGTTGTCTCTGTGCCTGAATCATCATCATCCAAGGAAACCACCTAAAACAGATGGAAACCCGTGGTATTCTCCTGAAATAGAAAGTTCCCATCTACTTTCTGGTCCTTCAGTTTAATCTCTCCTGCTGCAATTTTAGTTCATTTTTTTCCCCCCAGCAGACAGCAATGCCCGGTTGGTACACAGAATGGATGGTTTAAAGGCAGGAGAAGATACGCAGATAGAGACCATGGTTGTCTGGCCAATTGGCATCATAAATACAAATTCAACTGAAGAGTGAAAAATTAGCAGGAATATGAACTAGCAGAGCTAGAGAGATGCAATATATAACCTGGAGAGGATGCTGGAAAAAATATTTGAGGTGGGCCACGTTGAGGAGTAGATCTTAAAGAGGCAGAGAATAAGGAGGCTTAGCAGAACAGAGCAGGAGAGAGGACCTTCCAGCCAGAAGGAAAGGCACGTGTGGAGGCTTAGAGGCGGGCGTGAGCCGTCATGTGCCTGGTAAGTTGGAGAATCCTAGCTGGGGTGAAACCAGAGATGAGGAGATCAGATAGCACCTGCTCAGGAAAGATTGGAGAGGAGAGCTGAAGGGCCAGGGGCTCGATAGGGTGTGACTCTGCAGGCCACGAGTGAGATAACCAGGTGAGGAAGTTGCACATCGAATTTGGAAATGATAGAAAGATGGGAAATGCAAGCGTGGTATCAAAAAAAAAAAAAAAAAAAAAAGAGTGGAACAATAGGCCTCACTTATCCATGCAGAGGTTGTGAGGCCCAAAGCGCCTCTGATCCCTCTCGGAGAGAAAGCAAAGATAATACTGAGATTGCAAGGTTATTCGATCAGAACATTAGTAGAGGCTTCCGAATGGGAACATCAGGAAAAGTTGATAGATTAGGCAAAAAGATACAATATTTATTTAAAATTTGAAGCGGCATTGGGTCATTGATATAGAAATACCTGTGGAGGCAGAGCTAGAGAATTAAAATCTGACAAAATATAGGTCGGTCATGATGGTTGAAACTGAGAATAGTATCCAGAAAGTTGATGGTGACAGCTGTCTTTTAGAGAAGTGAGTCAATGAAAGAAACAGGTTGTTGAGGGTGGAGAGAGTTGGTTAAACCTGCTAAAAGGGAACCTAAGCCTGGTGACCCCCTGGGAAGTCAGCACTAGTTTTGAAGTGACAGGAGAAATAACAGAACTTTGAGGAAACGTGATAGAGTTGATCAGTTTTAGAGAACTAGAACCATTAAGAACCAGGAAGTATGTTTTCGGTAAAAGAAGAAAAGTTCAATAGTATTTTTTTGGTCTCACTAAATAACTGAAATTATGTTCCCTGAACCTTCTTTCCGTAGTTTTTCCTCTATTTCTCTATAACTCTTCACTTCATCCATATTTTTTGTAATTGTTAAGTCCCTACCAGAATATATTACTTGGTTTCAACCATTCATTTGCTTAATTTTAGTCCAGATAGGATTGCCTTAGACTATATTCATCCTACAAACTGATCAAATGAGGATCTATTAAATGCCAAGTTGAAACAAAATGCAAATATCAGATACAACCTGTTTTCGCCAAGATATTCAGTATAGAGAGGACACAGAATGCACACAAGTTACCACAATGCAGTGTAGACCAAGCTGAAGCAGGGCTGGACCCTGAGCGCTGGTAGATCACAAGGCAGTGAGTAATGAATTCTGAGATGGGGCTTGCAGACTTCACAGAGGACACAGCATTTGAACTACATGTGGAGGGCAGATTAGATGGAAGAGAGCTGGAAGAACATTCCAGCATGCACAGAAGCCTGGCACATTTTGGGGCTTGGGAATAGTTTGATGGAGTAGAGTTTGTTTGGACATAGCCTGGTCGGATGAGTGGAGGCCCTGATATAACACAGCCTTGAGTGCCTGCTGCCCTGAGGAGTGGGCATGGAAAGCACCAGGAGGCTTTGAGAAGGCAGAACACGAAAGCCAGGTCTTTGCTTTAGAAATAGAATTCCTGGGCAGTAGGGAGATGGAGCTCCAGGGAACAGTCCTGGAGGAGAGGAGATTATTGGAGTCAATTGTACTTTTCCAGATTCGAAATTGTAGGGAGGTGAACTAAGGCAGCTTTTGTGAAGATGGGGAAGTTGGTATGGATTCAAAAAACATTCCAAAAGTAGATTTGATAGATTTTGAAAGAGATTTTATAGGGGGGATGAAGAATGAATTCAAGATGATTTTGACATTTCTAGCCTGGATTCCTAAGTTAAAGATGATGCCTGTAATTAAAAGATAAAAATCAAGAGGTTTCTGTAGAATATAAGAAGGGCAGAAACATTGCTGAAGCTGCAAAAGACCTTGCAGAATAACTTCAACTTCATGACTACGGTCAATAGCAAAATTATGAAATAATGCTAGATGGAGTCCTAAGCTCTTGAAGATTTTTTTTTTCCTGTTGTGGGCTTGGATTTTTAACTGCATAGGCATGACTTTCCAGCCAATTTTTTACAATAGTTTATAGACTCTATTATAGCTTCACTAAAGATAGATTCTAAAGATTGGTAAAAGAACAGATGTGTAACACCTGTTGCTTTTGCTTATTTACAAGATGTGTCACTTCATAACAGTATGGCCAGATTTCCTTGGTGGAGTTATGTACAGGCACATTGGAGGGTAGTCAAGGAGGTTTGATTTAAAAATCAACCTTCTACCCACTCACATGGCATTTCTTTTTATAATGAATGTTCTGAAAACATGGGTTCTTTCAGCCGTTTAACAACTCAAGCCTATTTTATAAAGTCAACATGTGTTGCTCGTTTAACAGCTTACGTAAAGTGAATCAATGTTGCCTTTCTATTTTCTCCTTTCACTTATCTTTCACATGTTATTTTCTATTTGGTATTAGATTTAATGCTCTGCCCCTTTACCTAAGACCAAATTTCAGAGATGCAGAATGAGCATTATTAACTATTTGATGGCATAGAGTCAAATTATTCATGTTCTGTAGGCAGATTTGGCTTGGTTTCCTTTTTTTTTTTTTTTAAACTTTGGGTTTATTTATTTATTTATTTTTATGGCTGTGTTGGGTCTTCGTTTCTGTGTGAGGGCTTTCTCTAGTTGCGGCAAGCGGGGGCCATTCTTCATCGCGGTGCGTGGGCCTCTCATTATCGTGGCCTCTCTTGTTGCGGAGCACAGGCTCCAGACGCGCAGGCTCAGTAATTGTGGCTCACGGGCCCAGTTGCTCCGTGGCATGTGGGATCTTCCCAGACCAGGGCTCGAACCCATATCCTCTGCATTGGCAGGCAGATTCTCAACCACTGTGCCACCAGGGAAGCCCTGGCTTGGTTTCCTTTGAGATGGCCCCCGAGCATCTTATCTAGGCAGCCCCCATTCCGTCATTCTGTCTGCTGATTCTGCGTTCCTTTGCTTCCTAGTGTCTGTCTCTAAAAGATGACGTATGTGTCTGTTTGTTCGCCATCTCCCTGACCAGAGTGACCCAGGGACTGTTTGGCTCACTGCTTTGGTGTCCACAGTGCACATAGTAGGACCACATCCTGTCGATGGGATGAAAGATTAAGATTTCCCAATATTCCTTTCTGTCCTCTCTGTGGTCTCTGTACACAAATATACATAAATAAGAAAATTTTAAAAATCTATGTCCTAATTCAAATATTCTCAGTTTTTATAGTTGCCATCTAAGATTTCAAGAACTGGATTAAAGAAGTTTAAAGGACAGTGGCTCTTTAAAATTCCCTAAGCCCAACCAGCCTCCACAGATATTCTGGTTGGCAAAGGATGGTGAGAATAATGGGTTTCGGTAGAGGTCAGAGGCCAGCCTTCAGGCAGCTGACTTCTCTTTGCTGTTAAGACAATGAGAATCCAGCTGTAGGCAGGGCTGTCTGGATGACCTTAGAGGGTTCCTGGTCCCCAGGAGTGTTGTCTGCTCAAGGTGGCCAGTGCCAGGCACACTCACGATGGTGACTTTCGTACTGGGAAGGAACTATGGAGGGTCTGGCTCGAATCTTGATGGAGATTAGCTGAAATTTGAAAAGGAAGCTTATAGGGATGTGATAGGTCTGTCCCATATCCTGATAGTAAACATCATGGGGTAACAGCAGAGGATTTTTAGTCAAGCAGACCTAAACTTGAACCCCAGGCTCTGGGATCCTCTCTATGAGCTTTAATGCTTCATGTCTGTACCAGGCAAGAAGGTCCCTGCTCTGGGCTCTACACTTGAGAAGGTCTTGCTCTGTCGGTGCACCTGCTTTCAGCGGTAAGGGTCCACAGGGGTAAGGGGACCTGCCCACACAAAGCCAGAGCTTCTAAACTAGGCTGTGGGAATCCACGGTCCTGACATTCCCTGACCAAATGACCTTTGGTCATCTTGCAGGATCTGGACACCTCTTCCTTGGGTCCATCTTCCCAGGGACGGACCAAGCCACTGGTGTGAACAATCCTAAGCCCAAGGGGTGGTCAAGGAGAGATGTTTGCAGGTGCTGTGGACAAAGCTTGGGCCTACTGGCATGTCCCCACATGCGTGAGTGAGGCCCCTCACGGTGCAGATGGAGCCAGGAATGGGAAACGGTAAGGGAGGAGCTTCGCCTAGGCCAGAGGCTACTGCATCCCTTGCAGCCTGCTCTGTTCAATTTTACACGTGACCTTGGCTTTTAGGTCTTTGTGAAAGTTTATTTGTCAAGATGAAAGGAGAAAATATATACTTCTTATCAGTTTCATTAGCTTTATTTTTAACTTCTAAATATTTAGACATACGGAATGCGGATCTCTTGCCCTGTACCCTGCTAACGTTAGGAGCAGGCATGCCTGCCTCTCAACTTATTACGAATATTAAATAAAATATCATGTATAAAAGAAATTCTGCTTCAGAAAATGAGACCAAGTATGTTGCCAGCAATCTCCATATCCTTCTTAAAATGCATCAAGAGCCATCTTTGTAGAAGTCTGGAAAAAAGTGATTTGGGGGCCCTAAGAAACCTCAGCATCTACATATATTATCCCGAGGTTCTCCATCAGTCACTCAGTTGGTAAAGTATTGAAGGTTAAAGTTTAAATCTTACCTGGAAAGAACAACCCATTACACTGTGATAACATTGGCTTGGATTCATTTGTAAAACTATCTTGATAGTCACGAGTTGGGATCTGAGGGGACAGGAGAGAAAACAGGCAAGTTTCAGTGAGGAAGGAGATTTTTGGATGGTGGACAAAGCCCAGAATTGAGAAATCCAGGGAGGGCACCAGAGGTGGGTGGAGAACAGCTAGAATCAGCCTGAGGACAGCAGGTGTCTGGGGGCTGTGGGAAGGATCTGGGAGAGAGGTCCAGGAAGACCTCAAGGGAAGTTCTGCCCTTGACACTTCTGTTGGGGTCAACCCTGAAATTGCCTGCAGCAGAGGGGAAATATGTGGGAAAGGTGTCTTTTTTTTTTTTTTTTTTTTTTTAACACAAACAAGGCTTCATTTTGAGACCCTGTAAAAAGTTTTTTCAGATGTTCGTAGCTGCGTACATGTCTAATCAGGATCGAAACAGCAGAAACCTCCAATAACAAACACGTTTTTTGAAACATACAAAAAGAAAGGACGTACATTACAATGACCCTTAAAATATGATAAGATTCTGAAATGCCTTAAGAATTCTGAAAGATTAAACTATTGTCACTACAGATTCAAACATAAGTATAATTCACTGTGTCTCAAGATTTAAAAATTGGCAGTTTCCTCCTTTTCAATTCAAAGAATATTTACTGAGTCCTGCTTTTCCAGGTACTGTGCCAGGCACCAGGATACAGTGATGGACAAGACACCTAGTCCCTGCCCTCAGGAGCTTAGAGTTGAGTGAGGGCCATAAACATGTGTACAGACAGAAAAGTCTGAGCTGGAGAAGAGCGGGGCCAGGGCATCTATTGGTCAGGGAAGGGCTCTTCCACAGAGTAACATCTACATGGAAAGATGCAGGATGAACAGGACCCAGCATGTTCCTGGATGAGGAAACAGCATGTGCAAAAGCCCTGAGGCTGGAAAGAGTCAGGGAATTTGAGGGCTAGGACATCAGCAGGAGAGGTGGGTAGGAGCCAGTTTACTCAGGGCTTCCAGGCCATAGAAAGGCTTTTGGATTATATTCGAAGTTCAGTGGGAAACCATTAAAGGGTTAGAAATAGGGGGTGATGTGATCCAACCTTGACTTTAAGGAAAGCTGTCTAGTGCTATGTAGAGAGTGAACTTGGTCAGGAGCCCATCGTGGATGGGGAATCAGGAAGCTTTGGAGGAGTCTACACCAGGGCAACCTGAGCTAGGCTAGTGGCAGAGGAGTGGAGAGCAATGGTTAGTGGGTTTGAGATGTGTTTGGGGTAACGCTGATGCGACTTGTTGATGGGGATGTGTGAGATGGTGGTACGGAAGGCAGAAGAATCCACGTGATGCTTGGGTGTCTAGTTGGAGCACTTTGATGGGGGCTAATCATGGAGACTGGGAAGAGCACGACAGGAACAAGGTGTGGTTAAGAACCAAGCATTCGATTTGTACGAAGTTATAGATGTCTCTGTGATGTCTGAGAGGGAATAGTGAGCAGGCCACTGGATGCAAAGTCTAAAGTTCGGAGACCAGGATTAGACTGGAGAGGTAAATTTTAGACCCATCATCTGATGGATACTACTTAAAGCCGAGAGGATTGGTAAGATTACCTAAGAGACATTATAAGGAGAGAGGAGAGGAGGACCCATAGATCCCACCATTAAGAAATCAGGTAGAAAAAAGAACTAAGAAGGGGAATTAGAAGGAAATACCAGAGAGTGTGAGGGCAGGGAGGCCAATGAGAGTGAGGGTTTCAAGAAGGAGGGAGTGATCAGCTGTTGGAAATGCCACGGAGAGTTGAATTAGATGCAAAGAGAAAAGGATCCTTCTTTCAAGTTTGGCTGAACTTGGCTGGAGACATTTCAGTAGAGTGGTGGAATGGCAATTCTTTTGTAACTAGAACATTTAGTCAACTAACCATAACATCAATTCTTCAAACATTTTGAGGAAATGAGTGTGAAGTTAAGTACTTTTATCCTCTAAGAAGTGACTCAAAGAAATAGTTGGGAAACCTCAAGTTTGAATTCATATGCTTATGGCTATATAGCTCTCTGGTTCTTTGTTGCTGAAACAGGGACCAAAGCTTCAATGAACATAAATTTTTAGGATGCTTTGGCATTTCTCCATTGTTCAAACATCATTATCAATCTCAGGATGAATAGATAAATATAACTAAATTTTTACTAATTATTTTTTATGAATATGTGGAACAAACAATTATAATAGCAGATACTTTTTTGAACACTTATTGTATTCAATGCCCTGTGCTATACTCTTTCCAGGTATTAAACAATTTATTGCTAGTATTATTCCCAGTTTTTGTTTTTTTTTTTTAATTCCCAGTTTTCAGATGAATAAATGAAGTCTTGGTGAAATCATGTAACTCATTCATAAGTGGTGGAATCTAGGCATGAAGTTTTAAGCACTGTGCTATACTGCTAACTTATCAACATAAAAAAATCAGTTTGGTTAAAAATGCAAACAATCAAGGATCTCTCTGAAAGTTGATCCATATTTGCGAGTTCATTTATTTGAAATAGAATTAATTACTTTAACAGTTACCAACTGCCTTGAAATAATAGCTAGGAAAAGTTTCCAAAGTCACATGAGGATTACGACCGTAGCTGGATGAGAGAGTTCAAAAGAAATAAGGCATAAAACCAGCTGTTTGATTTTTAGAACCACACATGTGGTTTTAATATGGCAATTTCTGCTTCTAGCTATTCACCCAGAAATATCTAAATCTTGAATTAATTTAAAAATGCTGATCTTAGGGTATTTGGCACATACAGAATATCAAAGATGGTGGTTTTAGTTTTTTTCTAAAGAGTGTCTATTGACAACATCTAGGGTTTGGTGTGATGCATTCTTTCATATTTGACTTGAATAAACTTTGAATTATGGCAAAAAATAATATAATATTATTTGTATATTTAATACTCTTACAATAGCTATTCTAATAATACTACAATTGTTAAATACACTGAGAGGGCCATTATATTTTTACTTGCAGTTTGTTTCCATGTTAGCTACTTCAATATAAAAAATTAATTTAAGTAATGTTTAAGTTTTTCATTACAGGGATTCTTCTTAATAAATTTTTTATTGTAATACCTGCAAAGTAGTAATCTACATTCAGAAAGACAAATAATTATGGGAGGTAACAAACTAAATTTAAAAATGATGCCAGGGCTTCCCTGGTGGCGCAGTGGTTGAGAATCTGCCTGCCAATGCAGGGGATGCGGGTTCGAGCCCTGGTCTGGGAGGATCCCACATGCCACGGAGCAACTAGGCCCGTGAGCCACAATTGCTGAGCCTGCGCATCTGGAGCCTGTGCTCCGTAACAAGAGAGGCCACGATAGTGAGAGGCCCGCGCACCGCGATGAAGAGTGGCCCCCACTTGCCGCAACTGGAGAAAGCCCTCGCACAGAAACGAAGACCCAACACAGCCATAAATAAATAAATAAATAAATAATTAAAAAAAAAAAAATGATGCCAGTGGCAGGCTCAGATGAAGTAGGCATTGCATATATCCATTTTTTTCTTTAAATAGAAGGAAAGATTACTTTTCACGTGTGCAGTAATCACTCCAGTAGCAGTGACTATTCAATCCAGTAACAAACATAGTTAGGCTTATAGAAAATGTAATGATATAAGTTAAGCCAAAATATGTAACACTAATATTCAGAAGAGAAAATAGAATTGTGAATAATATAATTCTATTTTAAAAATACAAATCATTTTATATGACCAAAAGAACGGGCAACAAAAGAAAAAAAAAACAGATAAATTAAACTACATAAAAATAAAAAACTTCTGTGTAGCAAAGGACACAATTAACAGAGTGAAAAAACAAACCAAAACATGAAAAAAAAATGTTTGCAAATCATTATGTCTGATAAGGGGTTAATATCCAAAATATATAAAGAATTCCTACAGTGCAACAAAAACAAAACAAACAACCAGCTTAAAAAAATGGGCAAAAAAAGGGGACTTCTCTGGTGGTCCAGTGTTTAAGACTCCGTGCTACCAATGCAGGGGGCACGGGTTCGATCCCTGGTCAGGGAGCTAAGATCCCACATGCCGTGAGGCCAAAAAAAAAAAAAAATGGGCAAAGGATTTTGATAGACATTTGTCCAAAGAAGATATACAAATAGTTAATAAAAGATGCTCAACATCACTAATCCTTAGGGAAATGAAAATCAAAACCACAATGAGATACCATCTTACACCCATTAGGATGGCTGCTGTTAAAAAAAAACAAAAAACTGAAACAAAACAAAAAATCAGAATAAAGAATCTTGACAAGGATTGGAGAAATTGGAACCATTGTGCATTGTTGGTGGGAATGTAAAATGTTGCAGCTGCTACGGAAAACAGTATGGAGGTTCCTCAGAAAATTAAAAGTAGAATTAGCATATGACCCAGCAATCCCATTTCTGGAAAGCATTGAAAGCAGGGACTTGAACGGATTTTTGTACATTCATGTTCATAGCATCATTATTCACAACAGCCACAAGGTGGGAGCACCCAGCGTCCATCAATGGGGGAGGAATGGACGAACAAAATGTGGTATGTACGTACAGTGGAATGTTATTCAGTCTTAAAAAGAAAGAAAATACTGACACATGCTACAAGATGGTTGAACCTCGAGGACATTATGCCAGGTGAATAAAGTCACAAGAGGATAAATACAGCGTGATTCCACGTGCACGTGACCTAGAGCAGTCAAATTTGTAGGGACAGAAAACAGAATGGTGGTTGCCAGGGGCTGGGGTGGGAGAAATGGGGAGTTACTGTTTAATAGATGCAGAGTTTCAGTTTTGCAGGATGAAAAGTGACGGGTGGTGGTGGTGATTATACAGCGTGAAGGTACTGAATGCCACTGAACTGTACACTTAAAAATGGTTAAGATGGTAAACTTTGTTATGCGTATTTTACCAGGATTAAAAATAAAGATATATACAAATCATCGTAAGTAGCGTGGCTTTACAAAAATTTAGAAGAAGAGAAATTTAAGTTATAAGAGGCTGTATGGACATTGATAATTAATTAGGAACTAATCTGAAAATATTTTCAGAGGCTTTCATGCATAATAAGGTATATATTAATATATAATGTCTAATTACATATATAATCAGATATCCAATTATATAATTATATATGTTGTAAAAATCTATTGTATTCTCTTTGGTGACGAGGATTGTCTGGAGATAATGATGAAGGGAACTGTATGCAATAAGCTCAATTCAGATATTTTGTTCTGTTGCAGGTCTGTGGCCACTGGATCCCATGGTTTTGAGGCGCCATGACACCCGCTGGCTCTTGGAAGCTTTGGTTCTGGGCAGCTATGCTCCTGCTTCCTGCTTCCGCTTCCGTGGTGAGCAGGGACAAGCCAGGTATCCAGGCCACCTCTTGACCAGTCTCCAAATGTTATTTATAGTCTTTATTTTAAAGAATTATTAAAAATAAATCTTATTAGGGTTGAAGAGGCCATAGATAAATCTACTAGCACAAAATAGATAGTAATTTATTGTTTTCCCCATTGACCTTCACATTGCACATTGAGAATGTCTAAAATTACATTTTTATATGCATATTATATTAGTCTAAATAGCCTTTTCTTTCTCTCACTGATATTTACAAATATAAATATGTATGTACATCTCTGTGTGTGTCTATTTTTCCCTTTCCCCTTTAAATGAAGTTTTTCAAGTTATTCAAATTGTAAGTACAGAAACCCATCCCCAGTTAGGATTAACCAAGGACATAGCTAATGTTAATTAGGGAAAAGTGAAAAATAGAATAAGAAATAGAAAAGGAAATGTAGTTTAATTATATATCAATTTTGTAGTATCTCAGATGAGGCGAAAAAAAGATTAACAGTCGTGAGACCACTTTTTGAACTAAATAGATAACATTTATTTGCAACTGTTCAGTTATCAACCTCATAAATATTTCCAAAGGACTTGAAGGCAATTTGAAACATTCACTTCCACCTCTGATTTTTAAAAATGATCCGGTGGCTAATTTGGAAGGCTTTTCTTGAACATTGAGTATGCGTAAGTTACTGACCTTGATGTACTTCATATTACAAAGTTGAACTAGACACATTGAAAAGCCATTTGCTGAGCAAAGAGAAACTTCAACTCACCTTCTATGCAAAGGATCACATACGATATATTCTGACCATGGTCACATATGATGATGTGTCCTGAGACTATGAGTCTTATTGTACTTATTCTTTTGAATGTTTCTTTCAGAATTTTTGCTAAACAGGTATAAACATACCCTAGTAGAGACTTTTGAGTTTGAAGCACTCATAAAATAAAAACAATCTCTTATAAAGATATAACACATCTGAGTCTCTCAGAGTGTTTTGTAAGTCTTTATGATTTTTTACTAATTTGGCAGGAGGTACATTTCATAAAATAATCTACATGAAAGTTTGAATATTCTAACACTGTACAAATGACATCCTGTGGCTATCATACTTTTTTGGGGGAAACTCTTTTTTCAGAAAAATCGGGCGTGACTCATGGCAAAAAGAAGTCCATAGGGTAGGGAGTTTATTCTGATAATGTTGCTACTCTTCTGAATTAAAAAAATATACATTTATTTATTTTGGCGATGCCAGTTCTTAGTTGCAGCATGCGGGCTCTTAGTTGTGGCATGCAGACTTCTTAGTAGCAGCATGCATGAGGGATCTAGTTCCCTGACCAGGGATCGAGCCCCAGGCCCCCTGTATTGGGAGCTCAGAGTCTTACACACTGGACCACCAGGGAAGTCCCTCTTCTGAATCTTTTTTACATCTCTTCCTTTTAAGAGACATAGCAGGAAATGCAATTTGCTACTTAATCAGAGGGAATAGGACTTTTTTGGTTCGAAAGGAGAATGAATCAGTTTCTAGGCACATGCTAGTGTGTAATAAATAAATGTTCCTGATGATAATGATTTGAAGGATCTACATAAATGGTTTTCCAATTTTAGTGTGAGCACGAATCATCTGGGGTACTGATTCCAGAGTCCCACTCCCAGAGATTCCTATGATGAGGGACAGCCTCGGGTGGGATTCAGTAATTTACATCTTTAACCAGCTCCCCAGGTGAATCTAATGCCGTATGTTTGTGGAAAACAGAGGAACACTCACCTTTGGGATGATTAACTATTTCTTGTTTTTTTTTTTTTAATGATACAAATGAGCTTATTTATTTATTTATTTTTATTTTTGGCTGTGTTGGGTCTTCGTTTCTGTGCGAGGGCTTTCTCTAGTTGTGGCAAGTGGGGGCCACTCTTCATCATGGTGCGCGGGCCTCTCACTATCGCGGCCTCTCTTGTTGAGGGGCACAGGCTCCAGATGCGCAGGCTCAGTAGTTGTGGCTCATGGGCCTAGTTGCTCCACGGCCTGTGGGATCTTCCCAGACCAGGGCTCGAACCCGTGTCCCCTGCATTGGCAGGCAGATTCTCAACCACTGCGCCACCAGGGAAGCCCTATTTCTTTTTATTATTATTTTTTTCTTAGCTGGTTGTCTTTCACCTTACACTACCAGGTTGCATTTATTTATTTATTTATCTAGACTTTAATAACTTTTTTGGGAGGGGTAAGAGCACTTAGCATGAGCTCCTCTCCGGTAACAAATTTCTAGGTATACAGTACTGTTCGCTATAGATCTTGTGAACAGTACTGATCACCTTGCGTAACTGAAACTTCTCCATCTTGGGATTCCCCTGAATGTTTTGCTCTTGTAGCTTGGCTATCTCAATTCTTTAATCAGGTTATATTGTTATGTGGGAAGACTGAAGCATATATTCTGGCCCAATTTACCCTACCAAATTAATCTTTCTGAAAGATTTTCCCAAGAGTGAGAATTCCAAATTATTTGGAACTCTAGTAAGATTCACGTAACCTGAAGCACTAAGGGAAATTCCTAAAGAAAAACAATGAAGAGTTGTTTTTTATCGGGGCATTTGGTAGGAGATGCTTGTGAAACAGCCCACACTAAACGTGCCATGGAAATTGCTTAACTGCAAGTATCGTTTGCGTTCATTGAAAATGTCAGCACAGCGCTGTCATGAGGATTATTGAAGAGTATAACATTTCGGGCCTGGCCTGACAGGGACTCTTCTCATGTCTTGTGTGTCTGATTCACAGCACAAAGTTCCCTTTTTAGTTTCCTCATGTGCAGACCTGCGCCTGTGGTCACTAACCATTTACCGGAGGGAAGTGATTACAGCCTAAAAATAAAATATAACAAATCTGAGGGAGAGGCTAGGGTTTCAGCTCTGGAGTCTGTGAAGTGGTCAACAATCTGCTGTTAAACTTAAATACACGAAGGATAAATCGAGTCTTTTAATTGCTTTACTTAACCCAATGGTTGTGCCTAACGATTGCTTGCAATATTGGCCCAGTTGGGATGGAATTCAAGAGTAGTATGGAGGGATTCGATAACACCTTTAATATTAAAATCTTGAAGCTATTCAGAATTAGCTATTCCATATTCTTTCGTCAGTTTTACTATTATGTTGAGATTATGACATAAGGCATGTTTGCATATTTTCACACTGCAGATAAACAATTTGAATGTGGCCGTTTCAGTTTAGTTGTCAAAAGAGGGTGGGGAAGAGAGTTGTATTAATAAATATACATCACAGAGATCATCTCAAAACTTGCTTTAATTACTTTCTTAAAACTTTTCTCTATGATAGAAGCTTATGTCTCATAATGGTTCCTCTTTCTCCTGCATTTCCCTTAACCTGTTCTAAGGCAAAAGTACTGAGTTACCATCAAAAATAATAAAAACAGAAAATAAGGTAAGAAAGAGCAGCAAAAAAAGCCAGACTCAATAAAGAGATAATAGAATGCCATCCCTTTCACTTACGGTAAAACTTCAGGTTAAGTGTATTGATGGAATTGATTATAAACTTAGGCCCCAAACTATACACATACACCCTTTTAAACTAGTTTTCTATTGATTATAAGGAAAAACGATTCTTCTGAAATTTGGCTTTTACTAATTGACACACGCTGCACTCTTAAACTCAGAGTAGAAGTATGCTATTATATAGAGAATTTTATTTTGTGTTTTGAAGAATTCCTCATGTTCAGTATGGTACCGGGTAAGAGTCCTACTGCTGACAAATGTACTTTGTAACTCCTACATTTTTAAAGTGCAGGAAAGCTTCACAATTATTAAATAAAGATTATAGCTCCTAACCTGGTATACTCCTCTGGGGGAACGGTTTTGGATAAAAAATTAGCAGTGAAGGTTCTGTGACCCCTCGTTACCTCTTTGTTAAAATAGCTGTGTTCCCATTTTTTTCTCGTTTGGTCACTTTTCCATATTTTTTTGTTATATTCTGGTCCAATGTGCTAACCTCTTATTGTTAACCATTGTTTTTCTCCCAACCTAGGATACTCTGTAATCCTTCATCAGACGTATTAGCAAAGTATGAAGTGTACAGGGGTCCCTAGGGCAACTAGTAACAATTAAATGAAAGGCCTCTGTCAATGGGAAGTCTTTCAGCCTTTAAAAAAAAAAAAGCAAAACACCTAAAGGCTGTTATTTGGATCCATTTATGAAAAGAAAACAAACAAGTTCTATGTCTGTGGTAAATTACTGCTCTTCAACTTCCCAAAACCTGATCTTGAGACAAATGTTGTGTCATGAGTTTTGTCACTAAAGGTAAAGAGAACAATTTTCCTAATGCATGTTAGAAAACAAGATAGATACCTGTCAGAGTGGCCATCATCAAAAAGACCACAAATAACAAATGCTGGAGAGGATGTGGAGAAAAGGGAACCTCGTGCACTGTTGATGGGAATGTAAATTGGTGCAGTCACTGTGGAGAACAGTATAAGGTTCCTCAAAAAACTAAAAATAGAACTACTACATGACCCAGCAATCTCACTCCTGGATATATATCCCGAAAGAAACAAAAACACTAATCTGAAAAGATACATGCACCCCAGTGTTCACAGCAGCACTATTTACAATAGCCAAGACATGGAAGCAACCTGATGTCCATCAACAGATGAATGGACAAAGAAGATGTGTATATATACAATGGAAAATTACTCAGCCATAAAAAAGAATGAAATTTTGCCATTTGCAGCAACATGGACAGACTTGGAGGGTGTTATGCCATGTGAAATAAGTCAGAGAAAGAAAAATACTGTAGGTTATCGCTTATATGTGGAACTAAAAAATAAAATGAACTAGTGAATATAACAAAAAAGAAACAGACTCACAGATGTAGAGAACAAACTAGTGGTTACCAGTGGGGAGAGGGAAGGGGAGGGGCAGGATAGGGGTAGGGGATTAAGAGATACAAATTATTATGTATAAAATAGATAAACTACAAGGATATACTGTACAATACAGGGAATACAGCCAATATTTTATAATAACTATAAATGGAGTATAACCTTTAAAATTTTTGAATCACTATGTTGTACACCTGAAACATATAATATTGTACATCAAATATACCTCGATAAAAAAAAGAGTGATAAACAGAAAGCCTGTGAAACTGGGCAGATTTAACTGTGATTTTACAGGTAATAATAATTCCATAATATGTTATGTGGACTCCAGAGGATATGAAGAAATAGAAAAAATAAAGCAGGTGAAATGGACAAGAGAGAGAAATATTGCAATTTCTCAGGAGATAGCTGTTGTCCTTCTTCCCTTCAGGCCTTACCTCCTGTGTAACGCCATCCATCCCTGTGGCTTTAAGTATGGTTTGTATGTCAATCCCTCCCAAATTTACCTCACAGCCTGCCCCTCTTTTGTGTTCCATACCGGTATTTCCTAATGGCATCTTGACCTTGACATTTCTGTCTCTTTTCCACCGCAGCTGAATTCACTCCTCCTCAAATCTCCTTTTCTTCCTCTTACTGATTCATTTCAGTAAACTCACCTGTTACCCAGCTGAGCAAGGCAGCTCCCCCCTCCTCCCTACGTTCAGTCTGTTATCACGTCCTGTTGATTCTTTTTTTTTTTACAAGAAATTTTTTAAAAATTTATTTTATTTATTTATTTTTGGCTGCACTGGGTCTTCGTTGGTGCGCACGGGCTTTCTCTAGTTGTGGCGCGTGGGGGCTACTCTTCGTTGCGGTGCACGGGCCTCTCATTGCGGTGGCCCCTCTTGTTGCGGAGCACAGGCTCTAGGTGCACGGGCTCAGTAGTTGTGGCACGTGGGCTTCAGTAGTTGTGGCTCACGGGCTCTAGCGCGCAGGCTCAGTAGTTGTGGCGCATGGGCTTAACTGCTCCACAGCATGTGGGATCTTCCTGGACCAGGGCTCAAACCCATGTCCCCTGCATTGGCAGGTGGATTCTTAACCACTGCACCACCAGCAAAGTCCCCATCCTGTTCATTCTGGTGTCTCAGTTCCTTCCCCTTTGTCCATCTTCAGTGTCACCTCTTTAAGTTACCACCCTATCTGGCCTCCGAGACTATGAGCATGTGGGTGAGGCTGCCAGATGAAATACCGGCCATCCAGTTAAGTCTGAAGTGGGACAAATAATGAAAACATTTTAGTATAGGTATGCTCCATATATTGCATCAGAAATACATATACTAAAAATATTTTTGTTCTTTATCTGACATTCAGATTTCATTGGGCACCTGTGTTTTTATTTGCTGTATCTGGCAATCCTACATGGTATGAAGGGAGGAGAGGCTGTTTCATTATTTAGAGGGTGGTCAGGGAAGGCTGACCTCATGGGGGGGCAGTTAAGCAGAGACAGGAAGGTAGTGAAAGAGTGAAGCACGTGATCACCTGGAAAGCAGCACACGCCAAGGCCCCAAGGCAGGGGCGTGCTCAGCGTGTAGGAGGAACAACGAGAAAGAGCGGGAGACTGGAGTCCAGTGAGTGAGGAGGAGGAGGAGAGGGGGCACGAGCTCCTCAGAAATGCAAGTGTGCTTTATGTGTTGTCCGCATCTGATTTCTGAGCCTGCAAGCTCAAAGGCTAGACCTTGGACTCCGGTAAACTTCACCAGGGCAGTAGACGCTGCCCTTTGAGACCTCTTGGGAGATGCTAAAACCTTGCCCTCTAGGACTACCTACGGGAAGCCTTCTGAATTTATGTCTTTCAGTCACATATCTTCCCTAAAGACCTCTCAACAAGCCTTAATTCACAGGTAGTTTAATACTGTAATACTGAGTTATTCATGATACATTTAAGTACAAATGTGTGGAAACATGTGCACTTAGCAAAGTTAAAATATAAATTATATATCCACTAGGCAAATGATATATTTCCTTTCTTTGCAGTCAGTAAAGTGGTATATTAATAGCTTAAGTAATGTTAAGAACCCTCTACAAATTGTAAAGGTGTAATAGAACATGTATACATTTATTTTTCAGGATGCCTCTCATTTTGACTTTTCCCCTTTGTGGTGCGCAAGGAATGACTTCACTCCTGGTTTTTCCTAAGGCCAGAGGCCTCTGGGGCCACAGAGAGTGACTGGTCCGTTTTCTGTATGAGCATCGGCAAAATACACACATCTTTTAGGTATTCACTCAGCAGGGAAAAAAATGGAAAATTAAAAGAATGGATTTAACTGTTCTGGGCTTTTTAGCTATTTGAGAGGAGAAAGAAGGAATTGAACATGCCTTCCGTGATTAAACTGAAGACTTTTATATATGAATGGGTATAGAAAGACCAGAACAATGATGGGAAAAATATGTTTTAAAAGACACGTGATCTAATCTCCAGACTAGAATGCTTAACAATATAATAGGAGGCCCAGTCAGCAGGTGAAAACAAGCACAAGGATTTAGAGATTAAGGGAACAAGTGATTTTTTTTAAGCACGTGTTTCAAACTGAGAGTGTGGACAAAGTATATTTCCACTAAAGAATGAGGAGAGTATCATAGGTACTCTATTATTTTGCTTAGAACATGTTTTTGAGAAGGATGTTCAATATAGAGAAAAAAGCTGGACTATGGGAAACGAGTCTTATTTCAGCTTTGCCATTGAGTTACTATGTGATCTGGGGGAAAATCACATAAGTTCTCTTGAATGATTTGTTCTTAGGCCCTCAGGTTTCTAATTTTTAGAGGGAGAGAAGGGTAAAATGTATGTAATTACATACATTTGTAAAATGTATGCGCCACCAGGGAAGCCCTGTGGTGAAGTTTTAATAATTACTTTTGAAAGGTTCCCAAGAGCCTTTGAAATGACACTGCTGCCGGGATTCTCCTGTCTACCTGACAGGATGCTTGGATATTTGGGTCTTATCAGTAGTTCTTGAAGATAACACGCACATTTACACAAAAAGTATGCTTTACTTTATATTAAAATGCAAGAGTCAATGCTTAAAGAAATGAACATATCCAACTTTTAATAGCCACTTCTACTGTGTTGCCATTTTTATGCAATGGACCATGAGACTCATGCATTCAGCTTATTGTGCCTTGAGTCTTCCCCCAAAGAATTAATATTTAGTTGGTTTTTTAAACTTTGAATTGAAGTTGAATAAAATTGAGTTAAGGGGGCTTCCCTGGTGGCGCATTGGTTGAGAATCTGCCTGCCAATGCAGGGGACGCGGGTTCGAGCCCTGGTCTGGGAAGATCTCACATGCCGCGGAGCAACTAGGCCCGTGAGCCACAACTACTGAGCCTGCGCGTCTGGAGCCTGTGCTCCGCAACAAGAGAGGCCGCGATAGTGAGACCCGTGCACCGCGATGAAGAGTGGCCCCCGCTTGCCGCAACTAGAGAAAGCCCTCGCACAGAAATGAAGACCCAACACAGCCAAAAATAAATAAATAAAAAAATTAAAAAAAAATTGAGTTAAAATTGAATATATATATATTCTTTTTCAGATTCTTTTCCATTATAGGTTATTACAAGATATTGAGTATAACTCCCTGTGCTATATAGTAGGTCCTTGTTGTTTACCTATTATATATATAGTAGTGTGTATATGTTAATCCCAAACTTCTAATTTATCCCTCCCCCCGTTTCCCCGTTGGTAGCCATAAGTTCGTTCTCTATGTCTGTGAGTCTATTTCTGTTTTGTAAATAAGTTCATTTGTATCATTTTTTAGATTCCACATATAAAGTGATATCATGATATTTGTCTTTGTCTGACTTACTTCACTTAAATTAACATTTAGTTTTCATTTGTTTTGTTCAGCTTTTCATAACAGAGCACATATTCTAGAGATATAAAGCTATATTTGATTTTCATAAACTAAATACTTTAGTGAAGAAATACTTTCATAAATATTGCTGGAAATGTTCAATTTTCTTCACTTCAAAGTGACAGGTTTATTACTTTGACATCATCATATATTCATTAGATCCTCAGAAGAATTTAAATAAGATATATACTGTTTCCAACTTGGCAATAAGCTAACATAGCTTCCACTCATTACCGAAGTGTCACAGTAGGAAGTTCCTTCCGCAGTCTGGATATTTGCTTTGCCAATCATCTACTGGGGTTTCCCTACATATGTTGTGAAGAATTTAAAGGTAACCTCATTTTCTACAGTCATATAGTCATTCAAAGTCATTGTAAAAATTTGATCAGAATTTTGGTGTTTTGTTTTGCAAAAATTATTTTTAGCTTAAAGTGTTTTCTCACAGACATGCTGTTTTGTATGACACACACCGAGGTCCACAAATCTTAGGTGCACAGTGTAATGCATTTTTGCATATGTATCTACACATCTGTGAAACTGCCACTCAGATCCAAATATAGAACTTTCCATAACCCCAGAAGGCTTTCCTGTAACTACTCCCAGTTGACACCCCACCAAGCTAATCAGTACTCTGACATAGATCAGTCATGCAATCTCTTGAACTTCATATAAATGGAATTCTGCAGCTTGTGTTCTTTGGGGAATGGTATTTTTTTCCACTTAACGTTGTGTCTCTGAGATTCATCCAGGTCATTGCATGTAGCAGTAGTTCATTCTTTTTTCTATGCTTTTTCATTGTATTTACCACAATTTGTTCATTTATCCTCTCGTCAATGGACATTTGGGTTGTTTCCAGTTTTAGATTATTATGAGTTATGCTGCAAGGAATATTCTCTTCTAAAAGAGCCATTTACACCATTTTTGTACTCATTTCTCTTGGGTCACTGAATTTCCAGGTCATAGAGTTCATGAATATTTAGCTTTAGGAGATGCTGCCAAACAATTTTCTAAAATGGTTGTACTGATTTTCACTCCCACGAGCAACGTAGAGGAGTCTTCCTCTTGCTCCACATCCTCATCAGTATTTGAGGCTGTCAGTTCTTTTATTTTTGGCCATTTAGCGGTATACCATTGTGGTTTTACTTTGCATTTCCCTGATCACTGATGATGTTAAGCGCTATTTCATATGCGGGTTGGCATTTTGGATATTCTCTTTTGTGAAGTGCTTAGTTTTTAGGCACATTTTCAAAATAGGGTTTTCAATCTTTTCCTCATTGATTGGTGAGAATTCTTTGTATGCTCTGGATATGATGCTTTATTGGATATACGTATTGTAATGGTCTGTGGCTAGCCTTTTCACTCTTCTAATGTTGTCTTGTGATTATTAAGATTTTAATGAAGTCCAGTTTATCAACCTTTCATGTTTTCTGTGTCCCTATCAAGAAATATTTGCTCCCCTCAGTTCAAGAAGATTTTATGTTTTTCTGTAGTTTGTTATTGTTTTACCATTCATGTTCAGGTCTAAGATCATCTCTGATTAATTTCTGTGCGTGGTTTGAGGTAAGGGCTACAGTCCAGTGTTTTTCTTTTTTTTAAAGTATTTGTTTATTTATTTATTTATTTTTGGCTGTGTTGGGTCTTTGTTTCTGTGCGAGGGCTTTCTCTAGTTGGGGCAAGTGGGGACCACTCCTCATCGCGGTGCGCGGGCCTCTCACTGTCGCGGTCTCTCTTGTTGCGGAGCACAGGCTCCAGACGTGCAGGCTCAGTAATTGTGGCTCACGGGCCTAGTTGCTCCGCGGCACCTGGGATCTTCCCAGACCAGGGCTCGAACCCGTGTCCCCTGCATTGGCAGGTGGACTCTCAACCACTGAGCCACCAGGGAAGCCCCCAGTGTTTTTCTACATGGACATTCAGTTGATCCAGAATCACTGACTGAAAAGACCATCCTTTTCCCATCGAATTGCAGTGGCCCTTTTGTGGTAAATAAGGAGACCACATGTGCACAGGTCTGTGTTGGGACTCTCTGTCCCATTAATCTATTTATATGTGCACCAAGATCACGTTATAAAAATCCCTGGTGTCCAACAGTACATGTTCTCAGGCTTGTTCTTCTTCAGTTTTGCCTTAGCTGTTCTAGTTTTTTTGGAGTTCACCTTAAATTTGAGAATCAGCTTGGCAGTTTTCGCAGACACAGACACACACTCACACACACACACACACACACACACACACAACCTGTTGGGATTTTAATTGTTATTGCACTACGTCTAGATATAAAATTGAGAATTGACATCTTAACAATACCGAGTCTTCCAGTCTAAATACTTGGTTAACCCACTCAGTCATTTAGGACTTTAATTTCTCTCTGCAACATTCTCTAGTTTTCAGTGCAGAGATCTTGATGAGATGCTTGGTTTTTATAAAGATGATGATGAACTCAGATAAAAAATGGGTATGATTTCAATTTTCTCAAAAAATGGGTAGTGTTTACAAAAGACCCAATTTTATTATTATTTAGGACCTGCAATCATGTTAAGATCTCTGAGACAGGAATTTCCAAAGTAACTAAGTAATCTCTAAAATATTCAGTGCTATATATTTTAATTGTGGGGATTGCAGTTTTTAAATCTAAGTGGTAGCACTATTTATAATCCGATTTATTCTTCTGGTTAAATATATTAAGCTGATGCCCTGTCACCACCCTTGAAGTCTTTGATGCATTTGTTAAATGAAGGGCTGAGAGGCTGAGCATTTGACCCGGAGAACCGACAGTTTCCACTTTCCATAGAGCAGGAGATCAGTTTGGTTTTCAGCAGTTTATCTCCTCTCTGTCATAAAAACTTTGAGGTCATTATACCCAAACATGAATTTTAGACATTTTAGAAAATTAAGGTTGTGATTGCATGATGCCAAAATAGTTCATCAATTTAGCTTAAGAACTGTCCAGTTGTACACTTGGCATATTATAAAAACTAGCTGCAATTTTATCTGAATTGGCTATTAATTTCCTAGAATCTAGCCTGAATTAAATTTAAACAAACCCCAGATAATAAGAAATTAGTGTATGTATGTACATTACTATATTACTGTGTTGTGGTGCAGTGAATATGTAAATTCGCTGTAAGTGGAGGCAAACTTTATCTTTTATTTCTTTGAACATAGTTAATTGCCTTAGCATATAATTAATACTTTCTCAATGATTTTTATCTCATTTATTTTTCATTATAGGCGACTTTGGTATGGCAGAGGTCTTTGCTTTCGCTTTTTAGTTTTATTTTAATAACTTAGTTCAGGCTGCTCTAACAAGAATACCATAGGCTTGGAGGCTTAAACTACAGACGTTTATGTCTCACAGTTCTGGAGGCTTAGAAGTCCGAGATCAGGCTGCCAGCCTGACCAAGTTCTGAGGAGAACCCTCCTCCTGGTTTCCTCACAAGGCAGAGAGAGAGAAAGAGCTCCTGTTCCTCCACCCTTTTGTAAGGACATCCATCCCATCACCAGGGCTCCACCCCTATGGCCTCATCCAAACCTGATTCCCTCCCAAAAGCCCCATCTCCAGATACCACCACACTAGGGATTAAGACCTCGGCATATGAATTTAGGGGGGGATACATTTAGTCCAGTGCAGTCTCCTTCTACTCTAGAGTTTAATATCACTAATACCTAAACCTGAATCCAAGGTGTGTGAAAATAGTAGTAGGTCACTTCTTCTAACATTAGGATATACTTTGAATATGAAAATTTAACGATATTAAAGCTAGCAAATTTCCTAATGTCAAGTACAGAGTGACAATTAGAACATGAGAGCAAACAGTAGCTAACACTGACAAGCGTTCCCTGTGTACCAGGGACTTCACATACATAACCACGTGTATTCCTCACGAACACACTGTGAGGTGGGTAATACTCTTATCCTTATTTAAAAGAAATTTAAAAAAGCGGTTTAATTTCTTTCCATTTTATCTTACATTTCTGATTGTATCGTATGATTCAAATTTATTTGAGAAAAATGATAGACGATGTAGTGAAAATTCTCAATACCTTTTTTCTTTTAATAGGAAAACAATGTCCTATACTGAGGAAAGAGGGACACCAGTTTACACCAGACTACAGAGATAAAGTTGAAGTTGCAGGTAAGCATTACAGTTCTTCACAAAGAAACATTTTTGTGTAAAATTATCACCAAACACGTAGTGTATTGTAGGTGACTCCTTCACGTTGTAATTTAAGATAACACCAATACTAAAAAATTAAAAGCAAAGAAGTCAAATGATGTACAAAAATTTCTGAGCGCAGAATTCTACATCATTTAATCTAGGACCACCAACAACTCAACCTCTTGGAGAACAAAAGTTATTTAAAATTTTAGAAGTTGTATCCATTGTAGAAAATTTGAAAAAAAGAAAAGAAAATGTATGAGAAAGAAGATCTCACTACCCAAATACAGTCATGATTCCCTTTTTGCAACATTCTTATCTTTCTCTTTCTCTTTTTTCCTTTCATCCCCCGTTTTCTCTCCCACCCTTCCCCCACCCACATACGCACACGTAATCCTAATACATATACTGCATTTGAAATCCGAGCATTTCCCCACATCAACATATATTTTTCTAAAGCACGATTTCTTTTAAAAGGCTGCTTAGATTTCAATTGAATGGCTGTAGTATTTTTTACTTAACTAATTCTCTGTCTTTAGCTATCAGAGCTGCTACAATAAACTACTCTGATTACTTATTTAGAATAATTCCTAGGCCAAAGAAAATTAATACTTGAATCTTTTGACATGTATTTCATCCTCCTATATCCTAAACAGAGGAAAAAGAAATCAAGAAATGTTGCTGATCCCACAAAGAGCAGATTTAACTTGAAATAAGTCAGTCTACAGATAAGGACTACAAAAAATCCTATTTAAAAGTCGGTATCTCTGTGAATTTACTAAATTTAATAAAACTGCTGGATTAAGTCATTTGTCACATTTCTCAGGTTTTGACCTAGGAGAGCGCTTTTCTCTGAGACGTGTGTTTTGTGAAGGTGATAAAACTTGCTTCAAATTGGGAAGTTCACTTCTTATTAGAGACACCATGTAAGTAAAATAATAATTTTTCTCTACATCTTTAAAAAATTTATTTATTTTTATTTAATTTATTTATTTTTGGCTGCATTGGGTCTTCGTTGCTGCGTGCGGGCTTTCTCTAGTTGCGGCGAGAGAGGTCTACTCTTCATTGCGTTGCAAGGACTTCTCAATGCGGTTGCTTCTCTTGTTGCGGAGCACGGGCTCTAGGTGCGTGGGCTTCAGTAGTTGTGGCTCGTGGGCTCAGTAGTGGTGGCGCACGGTCTTAGTTGCTCCGTGGCATGTGAGATCTTCCTGGGCCAGGGATCAAACCCATGTCCCCTGCATTGGCAGGTGGATTCTTAACCACTGCGCCACCAGGGAAGCCCTTTCTCTACATTTTAATAATACAACATAAACTACTTTCTAAAGAGATTCCAAATAATTTGTTTAAAAATAAAAAGTCTTGTTGACAGTAACACAATCACTTGAAAGCTGTGGTAAATGTGTTGTTTGATTCTTTGTGGTTTTTAGTAATCTTTACAAACTGATCTTGTTCTATAGCGTAAATTTACATGTATAGATAGAGGCATAATCTTTACAGAATAGTAAGTAAATTTGTTTTTGAAGAAATATTATTTATGTTTAAATAGACATAACCAAAATTAGATTTTAAAATGTGAATTTTAAACATAAGACACAATGTAGACTTAGAGACAAAAGAGTGATATTTATTATATTTATTTCCACATGCTTCATGCATATAGATAAGCTCCATGGTAAATTAAAATAAAAGAACTTAACCCTTATTGTATATTCATTTTATATATTGTATAGAGTATATAGTAAAGAAAAGCTTTGTTTTTGGTCTTGTTACTCATTTCATTTCAAAATGAATTTACTGAAGGGTTTTTTTTTAATTGTTGGTTTGTTATCTTTACTATACTTTTTCTTCTGATAAATATGAGATTAAGAATAATGACTTGCCATTTAAATACTGACAATTTGTCAGCAATTATACAAGGCAATAATAATTCCCCATATGGTTGGCTATATGTAATTGGAGGATGGATCAATAGTAATTCAGAAAGCTTGAGTCATCAGGGAGGCAAATATACCGTATATGGTCCTGATATTCAGCCTTTGAGTCCAAGATGAACATTCCAGGGTGTGAATACACTGCAATGAATAAAGCGTCAAATTCTGTTTGATTTAATATGCAACACAGATGTTTTTGTGTGAAAACATACATGGATGTTTTCACTTCCTGATGGGTATTCTAATATTTAAGTTACCAGACAGGGTTGTTGAGAATCTCAGCATTGAAATTCTCAAAGGGAAATAGCATTAATTATCTCGTTGCCTATCCTTAGGTGCACTGTATAAACCAAGTTCCTAACTCCCTGAGCAAAGTTTCTTTTAAACTTTCTATTTTGTGATACTTTAGATACTTTTAGTTTAATGATATGGTTCCTTAAAAGTAAACTGCTCAGTAATTGCTAAGAAATCAGAGGGCTAAGGAAGAGGGTAATTTGATACCAGGGGATGTAATGGGCGATTTGTCTGGTGGAGAACTTCAGCAGATGTCACTGTACAGACCTATGCTATTGTGGGCGTCTTAAGCCTGAAGGTGGCTTCACATGCAGGCATTAAACCCTCAGGGCTTGACAGCTTCCTATTTGGGTATTCATATGCAGCAAAGAAAAGTCAACATGTATCTCATCTATATTTCATATATATTGGTTTAGATGTTTCTTAACTACCAGCAGATAACTTTAATTAATGAATTTAAGCAAGGCAATAAATTCCCTTCCAAAAATTAAAATGTATTTTCTCTCTCGCCCTTTTCCTGATGATTTAAACCCCTCTAAGTCTGGCCAGGTGGCTAGAGTACTGGAGAGACAATCTTTGAAAATTCATTGAGCCTGTGTATAAGAAGACGTAGCGAATTTTAAGTAGCTACATTGGAAAACTTCCTGCCACATTTAGACATTGCCATTCTCTTTTGAATACGTATGATAATAAATATTAGGTACTACTTGAAATTTATTTTCCGACCTCTGGCTCTAAATCACGGTGTGAGTGCCGGGCAATTGATGTGCATGAAGTCTCAGGCTCTGTCAGCAGAACCCGGTCCCTCCACTGCAGGAAACTGGAGGGGATCTGGTTAAGCTGACTAGCGAGTGTCAAGTAGCTTGGCCCAGCTCCACTTACATTTCGCTCCGTGAGCCAAGGATGCTAGGATGCTTCTCTCACATGATGCCATTCTGATTCTTCAATGAGACTGGAGTAAAGTTGCAGCTATTTATATATTTGTAAATGAGCCATCTTGCAGAATCAGCATGGGAAAAGGCAGATGCTAGTTTATATGGAAATTGGGACTCTTTCTGTGCCTGAGCTTGTTTTTATTGTTCTGGCACCTTCCAGGTGAGGTTTATGAGGGGAGAGATCTCATGAGTTGTTGGTCAGGTACCCACTGGGCACACTTAGTGCCTTGAGCCTGGCTTAATGTGAGGACCCAAAGGCAGCTCTTGCAAGGGTCCTTCAGATCAACACTGTTGTACCCAAAAAGGTGGCACAGGCTCAGGGAACATCTGACAAGGTTTCTATGTTTGGTTTTCTTTTCTCTTCATGTCCATTCTTTAGTATTCCTTAGGATAGCAAATGGTAAGTATTTGGGTGCTTTAAAAGATTCTGGGTGGCATGCTAACCAGTTTTCTAGAATTAGCATCTTTTTAGAGGAAATTTTCTCAGCTTCTTGTATCTACAAGTATCTCTGGTTATGTGAAAGAAATAATTATTTCTCTACAGATTGAGAGCAATATCCCAGATGATCATACTCTGATTATCTTTAAATTGTCTTTTGGCAATGATCAGGGCAAAATGGTGAAGTTTTGAGAGAAAACATACACAGAACATACATATGGTATGGAGCACCTTATTTTCTTGGTATAACATAATTCTTATGTTTCACTGGTTGCTTGTATATAAACAGGTTTTTAAATAAAAGTGTGTTAGTAGTTGAATAAATAAATTTAAAATGTCACAGAAAAGTGAATTCCTGACTTATTATTGAATTCAAGGATGGTAAAGAGCCTTATCTCTCAGGTTCTATGTCTATCTGGAATACTGTGTTGAGAAGGCTTCTGAGGCCCTGTTGAGTTCAGCAGATTGGCGTGCTATGGCCCATTCGCGGCCCATTCATGAAAAGAGGGGGGAAGGGAGGGCTGTAGTCTGTAGTCTAGTCTGTAGCGTCTCTGATTTAGGATGACACGTGTGAGTGGGTGGCTTTTGCAGCTGAAGCAGTTCCCAAGAATGGGGGGAAATGAGACTATGTGCGAAAAAATAATCAACACAGATTACTAAGATTTTATGAGCTTGGATAGTGTAGCTAGAACCAGTGGCATAGCTGATAGATATGGTCCCCTTTGCTTTTGTTACAAACAAATAAATCTCCATTGAAGAGGAGTCGTCTCTCTGTCCCTTTCATTAAACTGGTGGTTGCTTTCTGGAAGCAAAGGGCTCTTTAGTTTCATGGCTTTACATGGAAGAAAAGAGCTGGTAGAAGCCCTTTTCATTTGTGTTTTGTAATACATAATAAACCTCAGCAATCCTTCTAAATATTTAGAAGATGTATAGCGTTTTGTAGGAGATTTTAAAGTTCTCTGGACCTTAACAGTTCCCTTGGAAATATTCCTAAATATGGGGAAAGCTGCTGTGTGTATCACAGCATCATTAGCCCTGGTCTTTGCTCCTGTTGAATGATTCACCCCGTGGGCATGTCTTTTCTACATGGACCTTCACACTACCGTCAGCTTTTTATTATTATAAATAACACTACCACATACAGGAAAGTTGTTCCCTCTGTTTTTCTGGCTAGAGAGACCAGTTAAGACTCACCACTTACTCATCACCTCCTTTGTTTATTTTTCACGTGTCCCTTCATTCAGTAAACGTTTGTTGAGCCAAAAAAATTCGTAAGATTGATTTTTTCAAAGTAGAATTACAAGTTCATTTTTAGACATCTTGGTAATATACTTCTGATTATGTTCCATCATTGTTTTATCCATCTCTTCTGCATATTACCCAACTTCTTTAGTAGCATTGGATATTATACTTAAAAATTTTGTTAAGTTTTGTGTTTTTAACTGAAAACTTGTAACAATTACAAATAAAAGTTGTGGCTTACTGTATAAGTATTTTAGGGGTTCCTGGAATTTTCTGTTCCACTTAGGGTGAATAAGAGGTAGCATTCAATAAGTCACTGAAATGAATTCAGTCTAGTCCAGAGCTCACCCTTCTATTCAACATTTACTGAGCTTACTATGGACTGAGAACTTTATTAAGCTCTGGGATTGCACTGGTGGAAAAGTGTAGGTCTCATCTTGCCTTCCTGAAGCTTGCTGGAGAGATACACAGTGCAAGGAAAAGCTACACTTTGCTCTTGCCTTGACCCAAGAAGAAACTGAGCTGTGTCCCTCCTATCATTCGAGCATAGGCTACAGGACTCAAAGCCCACAGCTCCTCTCAGAAAAGCTACACTGTCTGAGCACGCAGGCTCAGTAGTTGTGGCTCGCAGGCTCTAGAGCGTGGGCTCAGTAGTTGTGGCCCACGGGCTTAGTTGCTCTGCGGCATGTGGGATCTTCCCGGACCACGGCTCAAACCCATATCTCCTGCATTGGCAGGCAGATTCTTAACCACTGCACCACCAGGGAAGCCTTAAAATTTTAAAATCATACAATTTAGCCAAGTTTTATTTTATTTTTATTTTTAACATTTATTTTATTGAAGTATAGTTGATTTACAATGTTGTGTTAACTTCTGCTGTACAGCAGAGTGATTCAATTATACATATATACATTCTTTTTCATATCCTTTTCCATTATGGTTTATCACAGGATATTGAATATTGTTCCCTGTGCTATACAGAAGGATCTTGTTGTTTATCTATTCTACATATAATAGTTTGCATCTGCTCACCCCAAACTCCCAATCCATCCCTCCCTCACCCCTCCTCCGCCTTGGCAACCACAAGTCTGTTCTCTATGTCTGTGAGTCTGTTTCTCTTTTGTAGATATGTTCATTTGTGTCATATTTTAGATTCCACATATAAGTGATATCGTATGGTATTTGTCTTTCTTTTTCTGACTTCATTTAGTATGATAATGTCTAGGTCCATCCATGTTGCTGCAAATGGCATCATTTCATTCTTTTTAATTCAATTTAGCCAAATTTTATATATTAGATAGAAAAGAATTTTAAGAGTATTATGCAGTTTTAAGAATGCACGGAAATATTTACTTCTCTACCACAAGAACCTCTTTTATATTTTTCTAGAAAATTAAGAGATGTTAATATGTTCCAATAATAAATTGCTTTAGGTTGAAATGGCTACTTGTTTGTTCATAACCACGGGAGTTCCCCTGGTAAAACCTGAAATTGGCCCCTGTACACAGAGGGCAAGGAGAGACCGAAGAAAGAGACAGAGCCCCCCCAGATTGGTAGGTGGCAGGTTTACTGAGCAAGGGAACATACATACAAGGCTTGTCTTGGGCATGGCGAGAGCAGTAAATCTCTGCACCCACACGCCGGAATCATAGAAGTTTATGTAGAGGCCTTAATGGGGGTCAGTCATGTACACTGTCCATATGGTCTCAGCTACACATTACTCTCTCAAGGCTGCATCCTTGAAACAACTCCTAATGTGGGAATGGTGGGCAGAAAGTACATCCCAAGGACAGGGGAGGGGGTATGGAACCTCTGGTTGCCCGGGTCCAGCTCACAGGTCAATTGGTGGGCAAATCCTATCAATGACCTCCTCCAATACTTCTAAAATGTAACATAATATGAAATATTACCAGTTCAGTAGTTTCATTTAACAGTTTTGGAAACATTTAATATTATCAACAATTTAAAATAAGTTGTGATTTTCCTCCTTCAGATTTCATATAATTCAGTATTTTGGAGGGAGAAGTAAAAAGTATCAGTAATTGATCTTATGTATATAGATTCTACAACATTCATATCTATGTTATTTTGTTTTATTTTATTTTGGAAACATCGCTCAACATATCTACCATCTTAACAAATGTTTAAGTGAATAATATGTCATTGCTGACTATAAGTTCAGTGTTATACAGCCGATCTCTTTTTTATTATGGCCAATTACATGTAAATTATCTTATCTTAAAATGTCCTGAGGCCATTTACCTTGAGAGAAGTGAAGTACCAGTTAAGTCTCCTACTTAGGAGTCATAATAATGCAGATGTCATCATAAAGTAATAAAATTAAGGTGTCCTATTTTGGTAATTACTCAGGCCAGCTTGACAGGCATTAATTAATCTACTTCCATGGTTGGATTATATATTACATTTTTTTCTCTCTTCACTTGTCTTTTTATCCTATGAATCAAATCTTATAAGAGACAGCAGAGGTTTTGCTTGGGTGCGGGTTATGTGTATGTATCTGTGGAATGTGCACTGCAGGTTTCCAGAATATACAAAAGAAGGAAAGCATGGAACCACATACTTCAGTCATCTTTAATCTTATTTGCCCCATAAAAATGCTATGAGGATTAATTAGCTATTAACCTTCAGTGGGGGCAAATGTGCTGCTTTTATAATGGTTGTAAACCCAAATTTAAGCACGACCTTAAATTTATGAATTAACCAGAGCATCGACTGTAGTAATAGATGATGTTGTGTTATACTAGTGCATAAGAATAGCTTTATAACAACTCTACAGATTTTGTTGTGGATTGACAGAACTCCATGTTTCATAAAATAGCATTGGATAGTCTAATTCTCATTCTCAGACACAGAATCAGATAGGAAGATGCAATTATGATTTCACTGACAAACTCTGAAATGTCTGTGAATCCAAGAAGAATAGTGTCAGCTAATAAATCATTAATTTATTATCATTTCAACTTAGCCATCAAGGCTAATCAGAAAATAAGCATGGTAGCCATAAAGCTGCTTATGTTATTGTATGTGACTCACTCACATCAGCTCGGTAGTGCCTTGTTCATTGCCTCGTTTTGGTCAACACTACAACCAGCCCCTGACAACCACCCTTCTGCCTTCTGTCTGTGTGATTTGACTCTTCTAGGGACCTCGTATCAGTGGAATCATACAATTCTTGTCCTTCTGTGTCTGGCTTATTTCACTTAGTTTGCCTCTGCTCTTGTGTCCTAATCTTGTCAGTGCATGTCACCCCGGCCTTTGCTGTGGGTCCCCTCCATGAGAACGCTTCTTCCTGGGACCCAGCCAACTTCTGCTCAAGGCGGCTTATCCTCAGCCTTCAAGGCCAAAGTTGCTCTGTGTGTGTGTGCTTTGGAGGGTGGTGGCATGGGTTCAGTGACCCTCTAGCTATCCTGTGGATTCCAAAGCAGTGCTGCTTGGGTACAGAGCCTCACAGTGTAATTTTTTTTTTTTTTTTTTGACCGTGCCATGCGGCTTGCAAGATCTTAGTTTCCCAACTAGGGATTGAACCCGGGGCCACGGCAGTGAAAGTGCTGAGTCCTAACCACTGGACCGCCAGGGAATTCCCTCTCACAGTGTATTTAACAACTAACTCTTGGCACTCCTTCCTCTGTGGGGCTCTAAAGCTCATCGATACGGATACTAGGCAATCCTCTCTACTATCTTCACAGACAATGGCTCTCTTCTAATTTACCCATGAGAAGAAAATAAAATTCCCTTTGCTTAGGAGAGCTATGTAGGAAAAAATATTTCATGATATAGTCACCATTATTTCTAAGTTCAGCTTTGATGCCAATGAAAGAAGAAATTCTAACAAAGTATTTCACTCAATTCCCAAATGGCATTGAATACTCACTATGTGCCAGGCACTGAGTATTTAAGAATAAATAAAGACAGCGTCCTAGTTATTTCTGTCTGGGAATTATGGAATTTGTAGCAATCTTTAGATATGAGGTCTGATGAACTCTGGAAGAATGGACGAACCCTTCCAGGAACCAGGAAAAGCTTCATAGGGGATGTGAAAAAAGGCTTGAAGGATAAGCACAAATTTGCCAGGTGGTAGCTGGAGGGGGCATCATGGTGGTTTTCAAGGTCAACGTAATTTGCAGACTGGTGAGGAATCCCGTGGGGTTAGTACACAGAGGGGAGAGACTGTCTGGTGGTGAAGGAAGCTGAAGGGGCAGCTGAGGTGCTGTTCTGAAAGGCCTTACGTGCCAGGCTAAGGGGTTAGAACTTTATTCATGTAAAAATGGAAAGTAAAAGGTGAAAGATTTCTGGGCTCCGAAGAGAAACCCGAGTGTATCACTTATACCACAAGAAAGCCATGTTCAAAAGCGTGAAGGTGTGGGAGCAGTAACGTTCCATTCTAGAAACAACAACAAAAAAAGCTGAGTATATGCCATTGGGACAATCACAGCTTTGGGTAGCGACCTGGGATTCCCGGGCTGACCCTGAAGCAGAAGCCAAGCCCCCAGACTCAGAAGGACACTTCACAATTCAGAGGACTTCTTGGGGGTGGAGCGGGGTTTGACCCGGGATTTGTTTTATCTTTTTTGGGGGGTGGGGGACAGTGAAAAAACCTTTCTGGAGAGCAGCTTCTCCGGTCCATCCTCGATTTTTGTTATCAGAATGTCATCTAGTAGGAGGGCTCATTTTCTAGGGGAAGTCATTTACAACGTCACAATGAACAAATGCTAATCGTAACAGGCATAAGATTATTAGAGAGCCATCCAAGCTTTGTTTTCCCATTAGCAACCTACGGGGGCTGAATCCCCCGACAAACACAGAAAGGCTAAGATTTCAGAGTCTCTGCGACTGTGGAACTCAGACATCATTCCCCCAGCCCCCCACGGCGGGGTGAAGGCATTTCAGACAAACCCTTCAGGCCCTGCGAGCCAAACTGCTTGTAACATGACAGGTGATGGTGAATGTCAGCTGGGCAAGAAATGACTTACTATAAACTCCAAGCATCTCTCACTTCACTCTCAGGAAATGTAACTTGTATCAGATTTCTCTTCCTGGAAGATATTCAGCAAGTCAGAGGCCCCACTGATACTTGTAAATACGGAAGTTCTTCATAAAGCCTGCCTCACGCTTATTTAGAATGGAAGAATTAATTTGGAAGCCAGTTCTTGATATTTAAAAATAGATTTTTTTCCATTTAGCCGTTAAAGCAGAAAAATAAAGGTTGGTCTTGCTAAATATGATCTGGAAAACTCACTTCGGCTCTACCAAAATAGACTTTTAAAAAAAGGGCTTTGCTTCAAGGCTTGCGCTATGAGCTGGTGGAATTAGCCCTGGAATCATTGTAATTAGTAACTAAACTTCTTAAACATTTTGTTCTCTAAGTGTATATCACACTTGGTTTTTGGAACACCACTTACAAAAGGAAATTTCTCCAGAATAATTGTGTCATCTTGTTTTTCAGTCTCTAAGGACTGTAATAGTGAAAGTTTGTTCATCTTTGTTTTTTCCTTTTTACATTGCACCGCTTGCCTCACATTCCTTATTATTTAGTTAGGTAAAAGAACAGAAAAGAAACTGGTAGTCATGGGTTTTTCTTTCTAATCCTCTCTTAGTCTGTAGTTTGGTTTTGTTCTTTACTTTACTATACATGAAACAGAGATATTACTTGCCACATGACAAACTAAGGTTCTTTTAGGAACACTGAACAAATACATCAAATTGAACTTGTTGTACGATGAAGTTGCCAATTGCTTAATATACTAAGGAGTAAACAAATTTATGAGCTTCATTATGGTCTTTATTTTTCTTGACACACTACTAGGGCATAGTGGGGAAAAAATGAGATCCACTCCCTAATTCCATCTCCCCATAAAACAACTTTAGCAATAAATACTTGCATGTACTTACTTTAAAAGAGTGCATTACTATTATTTTTTTAAATTAATTAATTAATTTTTTTGGCTGCGTTGGGTCTTTGTTGCTGTGTGCAGGCTTCTTATTGCAGTGGCTTCTCTTGTTGCAGAGCACGTGCTCCAGGCACGCGACTTCAGTAGTTTTGGCACGTGGGCTCAATAGTTGTGGCTTGCAGGCTCAGTAGTTGTGGCGCATGGGCTTAGTTGCTTCATGGTATGTGGGATCTTCCTAGACCAGGGTTCGAACCTGAGTCCCCTGCATTGGCAGGTGGATTCTTAACCACTGAGCCACCAGGGAAGTCCAAGAGTGCATTATTTTTAAGTTTTATGACTTTCCCTGGCTTTGCCGTGCTTGCCGTGCTCCCTATCTGGAAGGGAGTGTGGAAAAGCAAAGTTTATCCTCTTAAGGCAGTGCTTATTGGTTTCTCATTAATTGGACAGCCAGGAATGTCCATTATTTGTTCAGTTGACATTGTTCTGTCCCCGAGAGACTAGACACCTCCCCTTCATTAAGGTAACTTTGTGTATAGCTATGTTAGTCATGGATTCCACAGCTCAGGGGGTGAATGGGATGGAAGCTTCCACTGACCCCTGGGCCAGGGTCAGTGCTAAGGGTTCTCTTTCTTTCCATAATCACTTGAAAGAGTCACATTTATGATCATTATTTTCACATCTCAGGGAATTACCTGTCTTTTTAGTTAGGTAACCATTCTATTGATGTTCTTCCTTAGGCATTAAAATCCCAACATATAACTTCTCGCCAGTAGGATAAAAACGGAGGCAGTTTTTATCAGAACCCTTCATACTTTTCTTCACATTACATAGTTATTAGTATATACACTGTTCTCATATTTTTCACTACATTCCCCAAATTGTACTCATTTTAAAGGAAATGTTTGGTGAAAAATCCTATTTTTTTTTTCTCTAATAAGTGATCTCTAAGGAATACAGGGCAAATATTCCTGATTGGTTATCACCTTCTATAGCATACATTTCTTTCCTAAAACCCAACAGACACTATCCCCATTTTAAAGATATTACTATGTGGTTTGTGATACTTCCTGATCTGTGCTCAAAATATCATTAGAAGAAGGAACTGTAATAATCTACCCCTCAGGGCTACTAGTCACCTAGGATGAGCAAATGTCATCATGAATCCTTTGCTCGGAGCCCAAAATGTGATTTACTGTTGTTGTTAATATTATAGTATGATGTCAAACATTTTAATTATTTTTTCATTTCTTGACGTTAATATTTTATATTTATTTACACCGACCCTGCCCCACGCAGTACTCAGAAAACAGTTTTTTCTCCCTTACAGTCCCAAAGCATTACTTTTAAGTCAGGTCAGTAACGATGAGGGAAACTTTATCTTTAGCCCAGAGGACACAAGCAACTTGATATACTGGAAAAATCTGACCTCGGAACTAAGAGTCCCGAGTTCAAGTCCCATCCTGACCTCTGTTATTTAACAGAGGCAGTTATTTAACTTCTGTGGCTTTAATTTCTCATTTACCCAGGGAGATGGCTGCTCTAAATCACTGTTAAGTTCCCCTTCAGCTTTAGGAGTGTAGGACTACAGGAGATTGTCATGTGTGGTTTCTTATAACGGAAACATTTCCAAGGATGGGAAGACTTCTGCTCAAAGACACTTTTGGAGAAATCTTCTTGGAGCAGAGATTCTGTTTTGCTACAGTCTGTAGAGATTTTAAACGTCTTTTTGAAAGTAAGAATACTGGTTGTATTTGTTCCTGGAATTGTTTTGTGTCAAATGTTTTGATTAACCTGCTTCAGACTTGCATAGGGCTTGGTTTTTCCTTCTGCTTTTTTCATGATGAATGTGATATAGCCCAGTCTCATAAGGCCTTGACTTTTAAGGCATTGTGCAGAGTGACACAGACTTCATACTGAACACAAGTGTTTGATATCTACCAGGACCGGTCATAGGCATCATCATGGATTTTCCATGACTGGAACACATTTTTATGAGCACCTCCTATATGCCAGGGACTGGTCTAGATGCTTGATTTAGAGCAACAGGTCTGGCAGAGCCCCTGTTGTCACGGAAATCACATTTTAGTGGTTGGGAACAGGCAATACATGTGTAAACTAATACATTTTTTTAAAAACTTGGGCTTTTATAAACCTATGAAGGAAATAAAACAGAGCAAGTGTTGTATTACTATAGACCTTTCAGAGAAGGGACATTAGAGCTGAGACCTGAATAGTGAGGAGAAGCGTCCATGTGACGACTCCTGGGAACAACTTTCCCAGGAAGGAATCAGGAAGTACAAAGGCCCAAGACCTCAATAGAATGAGGTGTTCAAGGAACAAAATTCAGGTCACTGCCACTGGAGCGTGGGTGCCACACAGACTGGAATAGGACACGATGTGGCAGACTAAGGCAGGGGTCAGAGCACTAGGCCTTGTGAGCCGTGATCAGTGATGTGCGTTTCATTCTAGGAGCCGCGGGGCCCTGTAGGAAGGTGATACGTAAGGGAGGCACCTGGTCTGATTTTCACTTAAAAAGCTCATTCTAACCGCTGTGTGCAGGCTATACTTCAAGGGAGGGAAAAGAGGGAGCGCGACCAGGGCGTGTAACAAGCGTCCGGGGCGAGACGTGGCAGCTTGGGATGGGGAGTGAAGGTGGAGCTGGAGAGAAGTAGACAGAGTCGGGATCCATTCGGTGGTAGAAACAGTAAGACTTGCCGATGAGTTGGATGGGATTGGAGTTCATAAAGGAAAGGCAAGAATCAGGTATGACTTTTAGGTATTTGGCTGGAGCACCTGGGTGAATGGTCATGTCTTTTACTGAGATGTGGAGTCCTTGTAAAGGGATGTGTTTGGTAGGAAGCAAAAAGTTCAATTTCAGTTATTTATTGAGACATGCCTTTAACATCCAAGTAGAGATGACAAGTAGGAATTTAGGTGTGTGAGTCCACAGTACAGGTAAGGGGAATAGTCAAGGTTTATATTGGTTGCCTCTCCCCTTTCCCCCTCCTTCTTTTTGGAACCTTCCTCCCAAACTTTAAGTGCCTTCACGGGACAGGTTTGCTGCCCAGGGCTCACAACCGTGGCATCTCATCTTGGTCTGGCTGACTTAGGGGTGCTTCCTGCTCTGGACTTATTCCCCCTTCCCTGTGTCTTCCCCATTTAAACTTCCATGCTTTACAACAATCCCCATAGATTCCCTGTTCTTTGCTTTCCAAGGAGAGAATTAATTATTAGACAATTTGTTAGTAATGCGTGACTGGTTTCTAGGGACTATTTTAATGGTAACAGAGCTTGTGTTTATAAAATGCATTTTCCAGAGAGGAAGAAAGCTCTCTCATAGTAGAGTAGTAAGTGTTTTGGCTTGTCAGTGAAAGTACTTCATAGTTAGGGAGAATGTGAGTATCTCTGAGTCCATACCGCATATACAAAAGACAGTAGATGCAGAGTTCCATTGAATGTTTAATAACAAGTATACACACACAGAGTGATTAAATACTTCATCGTAGGCCAAGATCTTTCCTGTAATATAGATGCCTTATAGACATCATCATTTTATTTGTATTTTCTATTGCTTTTATTTATTTATTTGTTTTTTGGCTGTACCACGTGGCATGTGGGATCTTAGTTCCTTGACCAGGGATTGAACCCATGCCCCCTGCAGTGGAAGTGTGGATTCTTAACCACTGGACCACCAGGGAAATCCTTGTATTTTCTAATGATTTTAAATAAATTCTGACCAGGAAAGTATTTTTCGTTAGTCAAGTGGGAAAAAAGATCTAGAGAATGTAGTTATTATGCTATTTAGACAAATACAATCCATTCTTAGAGTCCTATACAGTAAATCTCTTATGGTTAATAAGACGTTAATTTTTATCTGACTCCACAAATATAGTTACTAGTACTTTGTAATTAAATATTCTGTTTGAAGCATGTGGAGAAAGTATTGGAAAAAGTGTATTTTCATTTGAAGTTTCTCATCTTAATAGTTCAGTGACTTATTATGAAGGCTATAGGCTGGGACTTGTAGATTTTGTGACTTATTTTTAACCTCCCATAGTAGCAACAATAATGTTTTTAGTGTTAATTCTCCCTCATCTCTGTCCTTGAAGAATATAAGGTTAATTTATAGGTTGTTTTAAAAGTTAGGATTATTTTTTCCTAAACTGAAAATAGTAGTGCTTTCAAAAAAAAAAAAAAAGATCACTCTTACAATTTATGCTGATTGCATAAAAACTTTTTAATTTTAATACCAAGAGGGAAGCACTGTAATGTAAAGATCTTTATGAAATTTTGTATTGAGGTCAAAGTCTCAGATCTGGGCATTCTTCCATAGCTGGTCATTATAAGGAGCCCCACTTTTGATTCTCCACCACTTCCTCTATAGTTTTATAGCATTTCCTTCTACTTTACGATTGAACTGAGGGCTGCTATACATAGAGAATATCAGAGAGCAGTTGAAAACTAAATTTTAGATTTTTCTTAACATTGAAATAAATTACAGGTTCAAAAGAGTCTAAAATATGTGAATTACAAGGCTTCAGAGACACTCCAGATTATATCTAGAACTCTCAGGGGGCTAGTGTAAGGAGGACTACAGAGGCAGTAAGTTTCTTGGGCTCCTGTGGGTAATTTGGAATGACTTTATTTTGGCTCTCTATGACTTTTACTTAGTCATATCTTGTAAAAATTGATTTTAGATTGAACATTTTGTTACTTTGGCATACCTCTGCTCTCACCTGTCCATGAATATTTAGGTGACTTTTATTAATGTGAAGAAAAGTAGACAATGGGAAATAAAGGATTAACTATACTTATATTTCACTAAACTTTGAGCTCTTCAAATGTAGGTTAATATTAATTTCTGTGGATGAACTTCTCATTTACAGCCTTGAACTAGGTACAATGTGTATAAAATGGAGGGACGGTAGAAAATATCCCATTGAGAATTTCTAGCCCAATATACCTATGAATGACTTTGGCAAGTAAGTCTCAACAGTATTTTTCTTAATGGGAGTATCACTGAATAAGCAATGGATAGAATTTCTTATAGGAAATTACACTCCATTCAAAAATACTCAAGCATGGATATCTTAGACACTGCAAGCTGTCATTATATCTCTCTGGTAACAGACCAGTAATCCAATATGGCGTCTTTTATAATAGAAACTTTGGCAAGCTGCAGAGAAATTATTCTGTGTCACGTTAAGTGTTTGTGCTTGTGTGATATAAACAAAAAACATAGTCTGTAAGAGTAGATATATTTTGTAATGTATTATTTTTAAAATACAAAACTTTTTCTTCAGAAATTACAGTCTAGGCAAGCAAAATCATTTTTGGCCTCGAAAGCAGAATATCAATTTCTGAAAGGGAAATATAGTAATTATAAGGATTTTCTTCCATTATAAACTTAGACTAAGAAAAAATAATTTTTCTTTAAACATAACTAAATTTATTTCAATGTATTATTTTAAGACTATGTTTATTATAAACATTATTAATATTAATAACATTATTTTGTTTTATTATTTTTGTCACAGAAGAAACCTTTCATGGAATATAAAATATTTTCAATTTTTGAGTTACATTTTTAATTTTTAAAAATAATTATATTTAGTTTTATTTATGAAGTATTAAAGACTTATATCAAAATGTTTCATTTGCTGGATCGCTCACTCCACTCATTTAACAAATAGTTATAGACTGCCCTGTTGGCACTGTACTTAGGCTTTGTGGGTGATACAAAGATAGATTAAATGTTGTCTTTGCCTTCAAAGAGCTCGCAATTTCATGATGCAATGTGACAGGTACCTATATGACTATAATCCTAAGTAGAAAGTGAGGAAAAAGGTGTTTTCATTATTTTTTGCTTCGTAACAAACCACTGCAAAACTTAGTGGCTTAAAACAACAATTTATTATTTCTCATGATTTTCTGAGTTAGAAAAAGGCACAGGATTTATCCACATGGTTCTGCTTCATGAGATGTTCACTCAGGTCACTGAGCTGCATTAAGCTTGCAGTCAGGCTGAACTGGAAGATCCAAGAAGATATTACTGATGATGTCAGAAGGAATGGCAAAGTAAGAAGCCCAGAAAATGTACCCATCCATAAAAACAGTAAGAACACAGGAGAAACAGTCAAAATCAATATTTCAGGACTCTGGAAATTAACCAAGGGCTTGCAACAATTAATGGGTGTTTATTCAAGAAAAAGACTGACTCTTGGTAAGAGTAGCTAGCTTTGTGGCATTTTAAACTTGTCCTATTCACATCCCACTCTCTCCCACAATGGTTGACTTGAAAACCAACAGCTTTATAATCACAAGTGCAAACTAGCAGCCTAGCAGCCATTGAAGGGAGGAGAATGGGTTTAGAGGTCAACAAAAACCCTATTTCTAGAAAGTTGTCATTATTTTACCTGACTGGTAGTTCCTTGGAAACTGCAACTCACAGGGCTTGTCTTTATTTGACCTGACTCAGCTCACTCAATAAGTACAGCCTTCTTCCCCTGGCATTTGTTGAAAATAATCAATAGTAATTGTTTAACATTGCAGCTACCCAAGACAGCAATTACAATTGGGACAAATGAGAAGATGACCAAAAACATTTAAAAGGAAAAGTTGGGGGAGGAGATGCCCATAGAAAGCATTAGAAACCTCCAGCGTATTTGTGCTATCTACACCTATGTGTAGGCACAGGGATTTGTGGAAACCCAGGAAACCTCCAAAAAGGCCCTACGCTCATTGCCCTGGCCAACTTTGAAACTCTGCACAAGCAAAAAGAGAAGGCTAAGGAGAGTTGTAAACTGCCTGCTTGAGCATTGAAGCCATTCTAGAACATGCACATAGTGTCTCAGCAGAGGCTTGGATGCTTATAGGTCAAAGGCACTTAACTGTTCAATCATTAGCTGACCACTAAACTAACTGAGCAGAGACTCCAGTGGTCACACATGACAAAGAAAGCACACTTTACAAAATTAGTTCAGGAAAGTGACTAAGGAAACAAACAACGGCAGCAACAATTATGATAAAAATAACAAACAGCAACAACAGCAAACCACTGATGGGTGGAGAATAATCTGATTCCCAGAGTTGCCACATTATATTATCTAAAATTTCTACTTTTCAATCAAAAAATTACAAGATGTGCAAAGAAACAAAGTATGGCCCACACACAGAGAAAAGAGCAGTTAATAGAAACTGTTACTGAGGAAATCTAGTTATTGGACTCACTAGGTAAAGACTTTAAATCAGCTATTTAAATTATGTTCAAATAAAAGGAAGCTGTCTAATGAACTAAAGGAAATTATAAAAATGGAGTCTCACCTACAGGAGCAAAGGATATACAATGGAGAAGGATAATCCCTTCAATAATTAGTGTTGAGAAAACTGGACAGCCATGTGCCAAAGAATGAAATGACCACTACCTCATTACATACACAAAAATCAACTCAAAGTGGATTAAAGACTTGAATATGAGACCTGAAACCATAAAATTTCTGGAAGAAAACACAGGCAGTATGTTCTTTGCCATCAGTCTTAGCAATAACTTTCTGGTTGTGCTTCTTCAGGGAAGGGGAACAAAAATAAAAATAAACAAATGGCAATCTGTGTATCTTCTTTGGAGAAATGTCTGTTTAGGCCTTCTGCCCATTTTTGGATTGGGTTGTTTGTTTTTTTGATATTGAGCTGCATGAGCTGCTTGTATATTTTGGAGATTAATCCTTTGTCAGTTGCTTTGTTTGCAAATATTTTCTCCCATTCTGAGGGTTGTCTTTTCATCTTGTTTATGGTTTCCTTTGCTGTGCAAAAGCTTTTAAGTTTCATTAGGTCCCATTTGTTTATTTTTGTCTTTCTTTCCATTTCTCTAGGAGGTGGGTCAAAAAGGATCTTGCTGTGATTTATGTCATAGAGTGTTCTGCCTATGTTTTCCTCTAAGAGTTTTATAGTGCCTGGCCTTACATTTAGGTCTTGAATCCATTTTGAGTTTATTTTTGTGTATGGTGTTAGGGAGTGTTCTAATTTCATTCTTTTACATGTAGCTGTCCAGTTTGATTGCCAACAAACACATGAAAGGATGCTCAACATCACTAATCACTAGAGAAATGCAATCAAAACTACAACGAGGTATCACCTCACACTGGTCAGAATGGCCATCATCAAAAAATCTACAAACAATAAATGCTGGAGAGGGTGTGGAGAAAAGGGACCCCTCTTGCACTGTTGGTGGGAATGTAAATTGATACGGCCACTATGGAGAACAGTATGGAGGTTCCTTAAAAAACTAAAAATAGAACTACTATATGACCCAGCAATCCCACTACTGGTCATATACCCTGAGAAAACCATAATTCAAAAAGAGTCATGTACCACAATGTTCAGTGCAGCACTATTTACAATAGCCAGGACATGGAAGCAACCTAAGTGTCCATCGACAGATGAATGGATAAAGAAATGTGCTTCATATATACAATGGAATATTACTCAGCCATAAAAAGAAACAAAATTGAGTTATTTGTAGTGAGGTGGATGGACCTAGAGACTGTCATACAGAGTGAAGTAAGTCAGAAAGAGAAAAACAAATACCGTATGCTAACACATATATATGGAATCTAAAAAAAAAAAAGGGCTCTGAAGAACCTAGGGTAGGGGCAGGACAGGAATAAAGAGGCAGACATAGAGAATGGACTTGAGGACACAGGAAGGGGGAAGGGTAAGCTGAGACGAAGTGAGAGAGTGGCATTGACATATATACACTACCAAATGTAGAACAGATAGCTAGTGGGAGGCAGCCACATAGCACAGGGAGATCAGCTCAGTGCTTTGTGACCCCCTAGAGGGGTGGGATAGGGAGGGTGGGAGGGAGGGAGACGCAAGAGGGAGGGGATATGGGGATATATGTATATGTATAGCTGATTCACTTTGTTATACAGCAGTAACTAACACAACAATGTAAAGGACTTATACTCCAATAAAGATGATAAAAAAAAATAAGCAAATGGGATTGCATCAAATGAAAAGTCTTATGCACAGCAAAGGAAATGACCAACAAAACAAAAAGACAACCTACCAAATTGGAGAAGACATTTGCAAATCATATATCCAATAAAGGGTTAATATTCAAAATATATAAAGAACTCATACAATTCAACAACAACTAAAAACAAATAGCCTGGTTAAAAAAATGGGCACAGAAGATGAATAGACAGTTTTCCAAAGAAGACATTCAGTTGGCCAACAGGCACATTAAAAGATGTTCAACATCACTAATTATTTAAAAAATGCAAATCAAAACCACAATGAAGTATCAGTTATGCCTGTTAGAATGGCTATTATCAAAAAGGTACGAAATAAGAAGTGTTGGTGAGGATGTGGAGAAAAGAGAATCTTCATACACTGTTGGTAGGAATATAACTTGGTGCAGCCACTGTGGAAAACAGTATGAAGATTCCTTAAAAAAGTTAAGAGTTGAACTATCATATGGCCCAGCTATTCCACTTTTCAGTTTTATCCAAAGAAAAGACAAAACACTAATTCAAGAAGATATATGTACCCCTATGTTTATCTCACAACATTATTTACAATAGCCAAGATAGGGAAACAACCTAAGTACCCATCAATGGATAAAGAAGATGTGGTTCATATTTATATAAATACAATGGAATACTACTCAGCCATAAAAAGATGAAATCTTGCCATCTTGCAACAACATGTATGGATCTATATGGTATTATGCTAAGTGAAATAAGTCAGACAGAGAAAGACAAATACTGTATGATTTCACTCATATGTGGAGTATAAAAAACAAACAAAATAAATGAACAAACCAAACCAAGCAAAAACAAACATGTAAATACAAGGAACAGAGTAGTGGTTATTAGAGGAGAAAGGGCAGGGGGGAGGGCAAAATGAGTAAAGGGGATCAACTGTATGGTGACGGATGGAAAGTAAATTTTTGGTTGTGAGCATGCTGTAGTGTATACAGAGGTAGAAATATAATGGTGTATAAATGAGGCTTATATAATTTTATAAACCAATGTTAGCTCAATAAAATACCAATAAATAGATAAGAATTATTAGGAAGAATACCAATAAATAGATAGGAATTATTAGGAAGAAGCAAAACAAAATTTTGGAGTTGAAAACTGCAGTAACAGAAATAAGAAATTTATAAGAGGGCTTGAGAGCAGATATGAGGTGGCAGAAGAAAGAAAGAACTTGAAGATAAGTCAAATGAGATGGTCTAGAAGGAAAAAGAGAAAAAAAAAATGAAGAAAAATGAACAGAGCCTCAGAGACCTGTGTGACAGCATCATGCATACCAACATACGCATAATAGAAATCTCAGAAGGAGAGGAGAAAACAAAAAGGACAGAAAGACTATCTGAAGAAATAATGGCTGAAAACTTCCCAAATTTGATGAAAACCATTAATCTACACATTCAAGAAAGTCAAGGATTCCAACTAGGATAAACTCAAAGAGATCAACACCTGGTCACTGCCAAAAGACAAAGGGAGAATCTTAATAGCATCAAGAGAGAAATGGTTCATCATGAGATCAACAAGATGTTCTCAATAAAAGAACCTGATTTCTCATCAGAAATCATGGAAGCCAGAAGGCAGTGGGATGACAGTCAAAGTTCTAAAGGAAAAAGGATGCCAGTAAAGAATTTTATATCCAGCAAAACTATCCTTCATAAATGAATATGAAATTAAGATATTTTTAGATAAAAACTGAGAGAATTCATCACTTCATCACTTGGAAATATTCCCTACAAGAAATATTAAAAGAATTACTTCAGGCTGAATGAAGGGAAACTATACAGAAACTCAAATTCACACAAAGAAATAAAGAGCACTGGTAAAGTTAATTACATAGATAGATATAAAAAACAGAATAAATGTATTTTGTTTGTAACTTTTTCATTCTTTTATCAGATTTAAAATACAGTTGCATAAAAACAAACAAATACAGCAGTAATTATAAATCTAAGTTGATGGGCATATAAAGTCTAAAGACACAGTTTGTAGACAATAATAACACAAAGGAAGGAAGAGGAAACCACTTTTTAGGAGCAGTATTTTTGTATACTATTGAAATTAAATTGGTATCAATCTGAACTAGATTGTTGTAAATTTAAGATGTTAATTGTAATTCTCAGGGCAACCACTGGGGAAATACCTCAAAAAACACAGTAAACAAAACAAGGGAATAAAAATGGCACACTGGAAAATACATATTATACACAAAAGAAGGCAGTAATAGAGGAACAAAGAAACTAAAAAAAAAAAGATGAAATACGGAGAAAACAAATAGGAAAATAACAAACACAAATCCTACTTTAGCAGTAATTGTATTAAATATAAATATTAAACACTTAAATAAAAAGGCAAAGGTTTGCAGAATGGATTAAAACAGAAAACAGAATTTAACTATATGCTGTCAAAAAAGAAAATACACGTTAGATTCAAAGTGAAAGTAAAAAGGATTCATTAAAAGTAAAGGGGAAAAGATATATCATGAAAACAGAAATTGAAAGACCCTTGAGTGGCTACACTAATTATCTTAGCTTGGGCTGCCATAACAAGATACCATGGACTGGGTAATTTAAACAATAGAAATTTATTTCTCACAGTTCTGAAGGCCAGAAGTTCAAGATCAGGGTACCAGCATGGTACTGGTAAGGACTCACTTTCTGGCTTGCTGTAGCTGTCTTCTCTCTGTGTCTTCACACGACAGAGAGAGAGAGAGAGGGTGAGGAGGAGCTCTCTAGTTTCTTCTTATAAGGGCACTAATCCCATCATGAGGACCACACCCTCATGACCTCATGTGAACCTAATTACTTCCCCAAGGCCCCATCTCCAAATACCATCACATTGGGGGTTAGGGCTTCAACATTTGAATTTACGGGAGACATAATACAGTCCATAGCACTAATATCAGACAAAATGGAATTAAGGAGAAGCTATTAGAAGAGACAAGGAAGGGCATTTTGATAATGATGTGTCACCTCACACATGCCAGAATGGCCAACCTCAAAAAGAACACAAATAACAAGTGTTGGCAAGGATGTGGAGAAAAGGGAACCCTTGTACACTGTTGGTGGGAATGTAAATTGGTGCAGCCCCTGTGGAAAACAGTGTGGAGGCTTCTCAAAAAACTAAAAATAAAACTACCATATGATCCAGCAATTCCACTTCTGGGTATATATCCAAAAAAACAAAAAACATTAATTCAAAAAGATACATGCACCCCAGTGTTCATAGCAGCATTATTTACAATTGCCAAGGTATGGACACAACCTAGGTGTACATCAACAGATAAATGGATAAAGAAGATGTGGTGTATATATACAATGGAATACTAAAAAAAAAAAAAAATCATGGATTGACTTGGAGGGTATTTTGCTAAGTGAAATAAGTCAGACAGAGAAAGACAAATACTGTATGATATCACTTGTATGTGGAATCTAAGAAATACAACAAACTAGTGATAAAATAGAAAAGAAGCAGGCTCACAGATATAGAGGACAAACTAGTGGTTACCAGTGGGAAGAGGGAAGGGAGAAGGGGCAACTTTGGGGTAGGGGATTAAGAGGTACAAACTATTATATGTAACATGAGCTAGTCCACATAATGGGTGAAAGGTGACACAACAGAGCACACTCACAGCTCCAGCAGAGGAATACTCAGTGGCTCCTCTCCCAGTGGGAGTGCTCTAATCCCAACACTGCAGATCAGAAAAGCAGCTCAGAAATGGATCTGGGGGCTTCTACTCCAACAACTAAGGAGCAGACCCTGTACCTGATGGGGTAGTGACAACCACAGAGCAAAGAGGAGGTCCTGCTCAATATCCAGTGTAGGCTCTGGTCTCCACAACATCAGTCTCACCTATCAAGGGGATAACGGCCAGCATATACTGAGGAAAGAGTCGTCAGGCATCCATACCAAAAACAGCCCTAGCACCCAAAAAATATTAAACCCACACAGGCTACACAGGGATGTTCCCACATATAAATAGCTCTCCAAGACCACAGTAGATAATTGTTTCTCCTAAACTCACAAAGTAAGAGAAATATAAGTTAAATGAAGCAGCAGAGGAACCACTCCCAATTAAAAGATCGAGAGAATTCCCCTGAAAGAACAAACAATGAAACAGACCTCTTCAGTCTAATAGACACTGAGTTCGAAAAGGAGGTAATGAAAATGCTGAAGGAATTAAAAAATTATCAATAGAAATGCAGATTACTGTAAAAAGGAAGTAGAAACTATAAGGAGGAGCCAAGAAAGATTAGAGAATTCATTTGAAGAGATGAAAGCTTAACTAAAGGCTATGAATAGTGGAATGAATAATGCAGAAGAACAAATAAGTGATCTAGAAGATAGAATAATAGAAGTCACCCAATTAAAACAGCAGACAGAAAGCCAAATGAAAAAAAAAAATGAAAGCAATATGAGACCTGTGGGATAATATAAAGTGTGCCAATCTATACATAATAGGGATACCAGAAGGAGAAGAGAAAAGGGGATTGAAAATGTATTTGAAGAAATTATGGCTGAAAACTTCCCAAACCTAAAAAAGGAAACAGATATTCAGATACAGAAAACACAGAGGATCCCAAACAAGATAAATCGAAACAGACTTTCACCAAGACATATTATAATAAAAATGGCAAAAGTTAAAGAGAGGATTCTAAAGGTAGCAAGAGAAAAACAAAGAGTTAATTACAGGGGAACCCCTTGTAAGGCTATCAGCTGATTTCTCTACAAAAATGATGCAGGCCAGAAGGGAGTGGCAAGATATATTCAAAGTCCTGAAAGGGAAAAATCTGCAACCTAGGATACTCTACCCAGCAAGATTATCATTTAGAATAGAAGGAGAGATAAAGAATTTCTCAGACAAGCAAAAACTAAAAGAATACAGCAATACTAAACCTACCCTAAAGGAAATATTGAAAGGTCTTCTCTAAATAGAAAAGAAGTAAGAACCTATAGGAAAGAGAAAATCACAGTTGGAAACCAAATCACTTAAATAAACCAGTACACAGATTTAAAAAAAAACGAAAAACAAAAAATTTATGGAAAAGTGATAACTACAGTGAACAGCAAAAAGGTGAACATGTAGATGCAAAAGAGGACATCAAAATCATAAAATGTGGGGGAGGAGAGTAAAAACATGTAGTTTTTTTTCTAGAATGTGTTTGAGCCTATACGACTACCACTCTAAAGCAAGTAGATATAGGAAGGGGTTGACATACGTGAAAAACAGGGCAACCGCAAATCAAAAACATACAATAGAGTCACAAAAAACAAAAAGAAGAGAACATAAGCATAATACGAAAGAAAATCATCAAACCACAAAAGGAAAAACAAAAAGAAAAAGAAAAGGACAAAGAAGAAACATAAAATAAATGGCAAAACAAGGTTTAAAATGGAAATAAATGTATATTTATCAATAATTACCTTAAATGTCAATGGACTAAATGCTCCAATCAAAAGACACAGAGTGGCAGATTGGATAAAAAAACAAGAGCCTACAACATGCTGCCTACAAGAGACCCACTTTAGGGCAAAGGGCATATATACGTTAAAAGCAAGGGGATGGAAAAAGATATTTCACGCAAATGGAAATGACGAGAAACGGGGGTTGCAATACTCATAGCAGGCAAAACAGACTTTAAAACAAAGGCTATAAAGAAAGATAAAGAAGAACACTATATAATGCTAAAAGGATCAATACAAGGAGAGGATATTACACTTGTCAACGTATACACACCCAATATAGGAGCACCCAGATACATAAAACAAATATTAAGCCATAAAGGGAGAAACTGACAGGAACACAATAACAGTAGAAGACTTTAACACCACTCTCACATCAATGGACAGATCTTCAAGACAGAAAATCAATAAGGCAACAAAGATACTAAATGATACAGTAGAATAGTTAGACTTAATTGATATCTTCAGGACATTACATCCAAAAAAAGCAGAATACACATTCTTTTCAAGTACACATGAAACATTCTCTAGGATTGACCATATACTAGGGCACAAAACAAGCCTGAACAAATTTAAGAGTATAGAAATTATTTCAAGCATCTTTTCTGACCACAGTGGCATGACAAGAAATCAACCACAGAAAAAGAAACAAGAAAAAAACAATTACATGAAGACTAAACAACATGCTATTAAAAAACCAATGGGTCAGTGATGAAATCAAAGAAGAAATTAAAATATACCTTGAGGCAAATGACAATGAAAACACAACCATACAAATTCTATGGCATGTAGCAAAAGCAGTTCTTAGAGGGAATTTCATAGTGATATAGGCCTTCTTTAAGAAACAAGAAAAATCTCAAATAAACAACCTAAACTACCACTTAAAAAAATCAGAAAAAGAAAAACAAACAAAACCTAAAGTCGGCAGAAGGAAGGAGATAATAAAGATCAGAGAGGAAATAAATAAAGTAGAGATTTAAACATTAGGAAAAGTCAATAAAACCAAGAGCTGGTTCTTTGAAAGCATAAGTAAAATTGACAGATCTCTGGCCAGGCTCACCAAGAAAAAAGAGACAAGGCCCAAATAAACAAAATAAGAAATGAAAGAGAAGAACTCACAACTGATACCACGGAAATACAAAAAACCATAAGGGAATACTATGAACAATTCTATGCCAACAAATTTGACAACCTAGAAGAAATGGAAAACTTTCTAGAAACATACAGCCCACCAAAACTGAATCAAGAAGAAACAGATAACTTGAACAGACAGATCCCTAGAAATGAAATAGTATCTGTAATAAAAAAAACTCCCTACAAACAAAAGTCCAGCACCCGATGGCTTCACTGGGAAATTCTACCAAACATACAAAGGAGAACTTATACTGATCCTTCTCAAACTCTTCCAAAAGACTGAAGAGGAAGGAACACTCCCAAAGACATTCTATGAAGCCACCATCACCCTGATACCGAAACCAGACAAAAACACTACCAAAAAAGAAAATTACAGGCCAATATCTTTGATGATTATAGGCTGAAAAATTCTCAACAAAATATTAGCAAACTGAATCAAACAACACATAAAAAAGTTCATACACCATGACCAAGTTGGATTCACCCAAGGGTCACAAGGATGGTTCAACATATGCAAATCAATCAATGGGATACACCACATCAACAAATGAGAGGATGAAAACCACAAGATCATCTCAATAGATGCAGAAAAAGCATTTGATAAAATTCAACATCCATTCATGATAAAAATCACTATGAAAGTGTGTATAGAGGTAACATATCTCAGCATAATAAAAGCTATTTACAATAAACCCACAGCCAATATAATAATCAATGGTGAAAAGTTGAAAGCCTTCCTGATAAAATCTGGAACAAGACAAGGATGCCCACTCTCACTACTTCTCTTCAGCATTGTATTGGAAGTCCTAGCCACAGCAATCAGACAAGAAAAAGAAATAAAAGGTATTCAAATTGGTAGGGAAGAGGTAAAATTGTCACTATATGCAGATGATATAATAATATATATAGAAAACCCTAAAGACTCCACACAAAAACTATTAGAACTGATAAATGAATTCAGCAAGGTAGCAAGATACAAGATTAACATACAGAATTTGGTTGCATTTCTTTACACTAACAATGAAATATAAGAAAGGGAAAGTAAAAAAGCATTACCTTTTAAAATCGCACTCCCCCAAAATAAAATACTTATAAATAAACCTCACCAAGGAGGTGAAAGACTTACATGTTGAGAACTACAAAACATTAATAAAGGAAATTACAGATGACTCAAAGAAATGGAAAGATATCCCATGCTCTTGGATTGGAAGAATTAATATTGTTAAAATGGCCATAATATCCAAAACAATCTACAGATTTAGTGTGATCCCTATTAAATTACCCATGACATGTTTCACAGAAATAGAAAAATTATCCTAAAATTTATATGGAACCATAAAAGACCCAGAATTACCAAAGCAATCCTGAAGAAAAAGAACGAAGCAGGAGGCATAACCTTCCCAGACTTCAGACAATACTACAAGGCTACAGTAATCAAAACAGCATGGTACAGGCACAAAAACAGACATATGGATCAATGGGACCGAATAGAGAGTCCAGAAATAAACCCACACACCTACTGTCAATTAATCTTCGACAAAGGAGGCACAAATATACAATGGAGAAAAGAAAGTCTCTTCAGCAAGTGGTGTTGGGAAAGCTGGACAGCCACATGTAAATTAATGAAGTTAGGACACACCCTCACACTATACACAAAAATAAACTCAAAATGGCTTAAAGGCCTAAATATAAGATAAGACACCATAAAACTCCTAGAAAAGAACATAGGCAAAACATTCTCTGACATAAATCATACCAATGTTTTCTTAGGTCAGTCTCCCAAGGCAATGGAAATAAAAGCAAAAATAAACAGATGGGACCTAATCAAACTTATAAGCTTTTGCACAGCAAAGGAAACCATAAACAAAATGCAAAGACAACTTACAGACTGGGAGAAATTATCTGCAAATGATGCGACTGTCAAGGGCTTAATTTCTAAAATATACAAACAGCTCATACAACTCAATAACAAAAAAGCAAACAACCCAATCAAAAAATGGGCAGAAGACCTAAACAGAGATTTATCCAAAGAAGATATACAGATGGCCAATAGGCACGTGAAAAGATGCTCAACATTGCTAATTATTAGAGAATTGCAAATCAAAACTACAATGAGGTACCACCCCACACCAGGCAGAATGGCCATCATTAAAAGTCTACAAGTAACAAATGCTGGAGAGGGGGTGGAGAAAAGGGAACCCTCTTACACTATTGGTGGGAATGTAAATTGATGCAGCCACTATGGAAAACAGTATGGAGGTTCCTCAAAAAACTAAAAATAGAGTTGCAATATAATCTAACAATCCCACCCAGACAAAACTATAATTCAAAAGGATACATTCACCCCTATGTTCATAGCAGTACTATTTACAATAGCCAAGACATAGAAACAACCTAAATGTTCATCAACAGATGAATGGATAAAGAAGATGTGGTATATATATGTACAATGGAATATTACTGAGCCATCAAACAGAATGAAATAATGCCATTTGCAGAAACATGGATGGACCTAGAGATTATCATAGTAATTGAAATCAGAAAGAGAAAGACAAATACCATATGATGTCACTTATATGTGGAATCTAAAATATGACACAAATCAATATATCTATGAAATATAAATAGACTCACAGATATAGAGAACAGATTTGTGGTTGCCAAGGGGAATAGGCGGTAGGGGAGGGAAGGATCGGGAGTTTGGGATTAGCAGATGCAAACTATTATATATAGGATGGATAAACAACAAGGTCCTATTGTATAGCACAGGGAACTACATTCAATATCCTGTGACAAACCATAATGGAAAAGACTATGAAAAAGAATATATATATATACACACACACACACACACACACACACACACACACACACACATATATGTATAACTGAATAACTTTGCTGTACTGAAGAAATTAGCACATTGTAAATGAAGTATACTTCAAAAAATTTTAAAAAATAAAGATGGCAATGGAAAAAAATGTTACAAGGCTAAGCACAACATGGGGAATATAACCAATACTTTATAATAACTATAAAAGAAGTATAACCTTTAAAAATTGTGAATCACTATATTGTAGACCTGTAACATATAATATTGTACATCAACTATACTTGAATTAAAAAAATTTAAAAAGAGTGTCAATACATCAAGACAATAGAGCAATCACAAATATGTACCCCAAAACAAAGCCCCCAAATTCATGAAGCAAAAACTCACAGAATTGAAGGGAGAAGTAGACAATTCAACAGTAATAGTTGGAGACTTCAATAACCCATTTTCAAAATAGATAGAACATTAGACAGAAGACCAGTAAGGGAATAGAATACTTGCACAAATCCACAAGCTATTTAGACCTAACAGACTGTAGAACACTCCACCTAACAACAGCAGAATACACATTCTTCTCAACTGCATGTGGAACATTCTCCAGGGTAGGCCATATGTTATGTCATAAAGCAAGTCTCAATAAATTTAAAAGGACTGAAACTTTCCTGCTGTTATAGGATTTTAAAAGCAGTCCCATTCCTAATACTAGGTTTTCTGTTCATAATCTAGAGTTCTAATTTTCCTCTCCTAACTGATTTTAAGAACTGATTAAGGCAGGAATCTTCCTTTTTCCATCTTTGTAAGCCTCTGTGGGGATTCAGCAAACATTTGTGTAGATCCAGCTTTGCTAACTAGCAGTCACTGATTTGTTTGGTTTTGCACAATGTTGGTCTGGACAGTGTTTATGAAAAATCTGAAACAGTTGCCAAAATTAAAACTCTAAACTTCTCAGATAAAAATCTGGGTATTTGGCTTGTCTTGAAAAATGGGATGAACTGGCAACCCTGGACCCGCTTCCCCATATGGTAAGAGTTGGCTGGAGCTAATTAGCAGCTGCCCCTGTAGATGGGCTGGACTCTGCATTTCCCTTAGTCTACGTGTGTGTCCTCTACGTGAGAATGGGTAACAGTGCTGTTATTAACTCACTTGCTCTATTTGTTTTTACTATAGAATTCTTAAGAGGAAAGTGAAAATTTCTTACATGCACATTTCTATCCAAGACAGAAAAACTAAAGCTAGACTTAGAGGGGGCCATATGTTATTTTTATTTTGGTTTACAGATTTTTTGCAACTGAATTCAGGGCATTAATTGATTCCTTTAATAATATTTATTGAGTGCCTACCTTGTGCAGGCACTGCTCTAGATGCTGGTGAACAGGATAGACAAAGAACCTTAGGAAGCTTACATTCCAGTTTCCTGGCTGGGCCCTAGAGTCATGTGGTTGTGACTCTTGGTTTATATCAATGAAGACAGGATGTCTTCAGTGTTAAAAACTTCAGAAGGACCAAGGGGAGTGAGGATTTAGAAGAGGCCAGGGGATTAGGTGATTGGGAATACTTTTATTTTATTTTACTTTACCTTTTATATTATTTCATTTCATTTTACTTTATTTTATTTTGACTGCTTTTATCAGTTTTACCCACAGGATCTTAATAACAGATGAGCACAGAGACATCTGTCATTGTGCTGATGAGAAGCCAATAACAAAAACAGACATTTCCAAAGTCACCCTTCTGGGTTCTTAAACATGGTGCCAGGTCTCTCCTGTCCTCCTCACTCTGGGTGAGGTTTTTAAGTCTGGCGGCCATGCTGACCAGAGCTGACCCTACAGAGTGCCCCCTTTTATTCTTCCCACTGTCTGGGGGTCTCTTCACCAACCTTAGTGACTGCTTACCAGCGACGTCCCTGGAGTGTCTGTTGGAACAGGAGGTGGGCAGGGAGCTGACCCAAGGGTTCCAGCCGCCCACTGACACCCAATAGTCACTACGTGGCTAAGGTGACCAGCACTGTTAAGTAGGCGTGAACAAGCCTACCAGGGCGGCAGTGACACACCGGAACTTCACGGAACCACCGGCAAATCACAGGGTACGCGGGACTGAATACCCCAACGGCTTTCCGTGTTGGAAAGAATTCTGCATCGGAAGTCACAGGACCTGGCCCGCAGCCCAACTCACTCGCCATTAGCCATCTGGGTGATGGTGTCCCTGGGTGAGGAGTGAAGGGCCGGACCCAGAGGCCTCTGGATTCCAGCAGCACTGGTTCTGGGGAGATCTGCCCCCTGGGATGGCATGGAGGCGGGAGGGGCCATGTGGGAGCACGGGTGGGGGAGGAGGAGCTCGGAGACAGTGGCTCAGGACACAGTCCTCTGGGGCTGGACACCGGGGACAGTGGCCCGGGACACAGCCCTCTGGGGCTGGACTCCGGGGACAGTGGCCTGGGACACAGCCCTCTGGGGCTGGACTCCGGGGACAGTGGCCCGGGATACAGCCCTCTGGGGCTGGACTCCGGGGACAGTGGCCCGGGACACAGCCCTCTGGGGCTGGACACTGGGGACAGTGGCCCGGGACACAGTCCTCTGGGACTGGACCCTGTGTTCCACTCGCGGATGGCCCGGCCTGCCCCAAAGGCGTGGCGGGAGGAGACGGGCCTGGGTTTGGCCCAGGAGATCCTGCAGGGCGACCGCGGGCACCGTCCCTTGGACAGGATGCCGGCCCCGCTGAGGCCTGTCCCCCGCGAGCGCGGTCTCCGCCCCCGTCAGCCCGGGCAGCCCCCGCACGTCCACGCCTGTCTGCGGCCCGGGCTCAGCGCCCCCTCCTCGTTCGGCGCAGAGCATCCGAAAGGGCCTCCCCAGGACTCACCAGCTCAGCCCTCGGACCGGCCTCCAGCTGCCCCGTCTCCTCCGGCCTCTTCTGTGACCCGGTTACATCCTCCTGCAGAATTCAGTTCACTGTAGCCACCGTGCCGCCTGGTGGGTCACTCGAGCCCTCCGTCCAGGCGATGATGACCACGGCCTGGCCCATAGCGGTTTCCACTCGCCTCCTTCTTCAAGTACCCAAGGGGCCCCTCCCGTCACCAAGTTTCGGCCTAAAATCTAGGTCGGAACCCATATGACAATTTTCCTCCAAGTGGTCCAAAGGGGTTCCGAACTCGGGGACTTGTCTCCGCGCAGGCGCGCTCTGAGAGCCCCTAGTGTCGTGGGTTTTCTCCCTCGGGATGAGATTCAGGCGCGTGAAGGGCGGAAACCGAAAGAGGGGGAGGTCGTCTTTTTAGGGCGAGGGTGAAGAGTGACCGTCGGTACTTCAACATTCCAGATGCTCCAGAAATGATCGACCTTGCAGTGCTTGGCGGAGGGGGAGGGGGGAATTCCTTAAGTTTAAAAAGGGGTTATCTTTTCATTATTTTCCAACATCCTAATTAAAAGCAAAAGTCAAAAAAACTGACAAGCTTCCACAGCAGGGATATTGCCTGAATTCCGAAGGACACATTTTCTGATCCGCTCGCCATCCCCAGTACAAATCCCGCAGTTATTCATTATGGGTGGAAATCCCATTTGGAGATAAGCCCATCCGGTTCTTGTATTAACTTCTTGACTGGGTAAGCTAGGCTGTTTTTGCCATCGTGACTGTGGCCGCTGCCCGGGCTCCTCCTACATTGCCCTGCGGCGTCTCCAGCTCCCCTCGGTCGGCCGCTGCGGTTCCCCCTCAGGCCCGCAGCGGCGCGCTCCTTTCTGGCGGGAACCGCGGCTCCCCCACCCGCCCCGCCCCAGGCCCCCTCGCCGATTGGGTGAGAGCGCTCACGTGACGGCCCGCCTCGGGAACAGGGGCGCACCGTGAGCATCCTCGCGAGAGCTTACGGGACTGCTCTTAGAATGCAGGACGGCTCAGGGCGGAGGGCTGTGACAGTGTGACATTCTGAGTCTTCATTTAAGAAACTTGGTGGATACCTGGAAGGGTAATATAATGCTGTAGCGAGGATGGAGGGAGTTTTGTCTGTTTTACAGCAGGGGAGAGGGTGAAGATATGCATACATTTGTAAACCGAGATAAGAGGGGCGTCGGTGAGGGAGAGATGGGAGATGGAGTTTTATCCTCTAAAGTGCAGAAATGACTGTAGAGTGGGAGATGAAGCCACAGAGACAGACAAAATACATTCTTAGAAGACGGGAAGCAGTGGGGTCACAGGCAGCAGAGAGGAGGAAGTTAGAACCTCGGAACCGCAGGGCGGGGTGCTGCTGGCACGTGGGCTGGGGTACCTCCCCGGGCACGGGAGAGGCTCATCCCGGGGAGGCACCAGCCAGCCTCTGTGGAGGCTGGAGAGGGGTGTGTGTGTGTGTGTGTGTGTGTGTGTGTGTGTGTGATGAAAATGAGGCCCCGGGTTGCCTCCTCTTTCTTCAGCCAGCCAGACAAGATCTGAGAGCCAGAAAGCCTCCGGACTGGGGGTAAGCAGGTTAGTGAAAAAGGTAAAACTAGAGTTTATATATATTTAGAGGCAGACCTCCTTTTATTGTGTTTCACTTTATTGCACTTCATAGATACTGGATTTTTTACAAATTGAAGGTTTGTGGCAACCCTGGGTTGTCAGATGATGGTTAGCATATTTCTTTTCAGCAGTAAAGCATTTAAAAAATTAAGGTATGTACGTTTTTAGATATAATGCTGTTGCACATGGAATAGAGTACAGCATAGTGTAAACACAACTTTTACACACACTGGAAAACCAAAAAATTCGTGTGACCCACTTTATTGTGATATTCACTTTATTCCAGTGAGCTGGCCCCAAACCTGCAATATCCCTGAGGTATGCTTATGTACATATACCTACATTCATACACTATATACGTAAGTGTGTGTGTGTGTGTGCGTGCGCACGTGCGTGAGTTTAACCAACTAAGAACTTTAGGCCAGCATAGCTTTTTTTTTTTTCATGTTTGTTCCTGATTTCCCTACCACTTGTGACTTTTTCTCTAACACAAAGTGTAAAACCAAAGTTTCAGAATTCTCCGTGAGTTTGGTTGTCAGTTTCAGTGGACCTTGGTGTGATATTCCCAGTGAGTAGTTACCATCTCAATGTATGATGTTTTATTTATATAAACAACTTCTGGCTGTGTTAATCCTTAAGAGAATTCTTACCTACTACTCCTCATGATTTCTTGAAAGAAAAGCAAGATTCCTGCCTTGCAGAGTTTTTACATACAATGCAGATAACTTTAAAAGTCAACTTGGAGGAATGTATCTCTCCATGTTTTCCAATGAAAGTCTAAATATGATTTATGTTCATGGTGAATTTTTTTCCCCAAGTTTCTTCATGGATCCAGTGAGACCAGTATTTTGAAACAAGGTTGAGGCAGAAGCATATTTGGACTGTCTTTAGGCTTCTCTCTGCTACCTAGAAATAATTTACTTATTTTCTGTAAGAATAAAAAATAAGCTAAAATGTCTTTATTATATTTAGTTTCAGTCCTAAATTGATACCTACTAGGAAATCAGAATTAGGAGTTCATTTTGCAAGGGTTTAATATGACAAAAGTTCTTTGGAAGTATACATTTAATTGCCAGCAGTGTTCTTTGAAATGCTCTGTAATTCTCTCTACAGATAAAGCCTAGGGGTAGGGCTTCCCTGGTGGCGGAGTGGTTGAGAATCTGCCCGCCAATGCAGGGGACACGGGTTCGAGCCCTGGTCTGGGAAGATCCCACATGCCGCGGAGCAGCTGGGCCCGTGAGCCACAACTACTGAGCCTGCGCATCTGGAGCCTGTGCTCCGCAACAAGAGAGGCCGCGATAATGAGAGGCCCGCGCACCGCGATGAGGAGTGGCCCCTACTTGCCCCAACTAGAGAAAGCCCTCGCACAGAAACGAAGACCCAACACAGCCATAAATAAATAAATAAATAAATAAAATTTAAAAAAAGCCTAGGGGTACTATTTATTTCCTCTATAAATGTCTACTGTTTGCGAGACTGCAGTGAATTCTGAGATTCTGTTGGAACATCTTGTTCAGTAAATGAATGTTGCCCCATAGTACTATAGTGTAGTCACTCGCTTTTACACACCTCAAGCTTTAACAACAGCTTCCCGGGAAATTTTTTGAAAGGGAAAGAACAAGGATACAAATTCCATAGGTAAAAATAGGCGTGGATGTGTCCATGTATGCATTTGGTAGAATGCTATAAACATGCATAATGAATTCTAAACTCATTGAGAAAATGTGACTAAGATGTTGTGTTGCAGAGACCTTCATACCGAGATTTTCTGTCCTTGCCTTCAGTTTTCCCACAATGGTTCTTTGTTTTTCTCCCACAGTAAGGTGTTTCCCAAAGGCCTTCCTGAGGAGTTCGCCATAGCAGCCGTGTTTCGGGTACGAAGAAGCACCAAAAAGGAACGGTGGTTTCTGTGGCAGGTTTTAAACCAGCAGAATATGCCACAGGTAAGGAACCAGAGAGATGTACTGATCTGTGTCCTCTGGTGGGATTAGGCCAGGTGAATCTTGGAACTGTGGGCATAAATTTGGGAGCAGACCTCACGCACGGATATTCTGTCATTTAGAGGAATCATCCACAGGGAAATGCGAGTATTCTCAGAGTTAGAAGGATCTTGCTGAGATTTGTAATGGGAGAGCCTGGTGGGTGAGGCAAGATTAGTTTGTTTTCTGTTTTTGTTTTGTTTTTCTGTTTGTTTTTTTCTACTAGGTTCCTATTTTTGTCTGAAGACACTCTAACTACCCTTCCTTTACAACTGCTTCATTGACACCAAGACCACCTCACTAACGACTTCTTCATTTCCTATTATTTTTGATATTATACATTATTTTAAAGCTGTTCATTGTTTCCTCTGAAAATCCTTAGTGAATTAAGAGATGCGATATAAATATTGATTCCATCAATAAAAATAATTGAACACATGCTAGATGCTAGTTAGTGACAAAGATAAGAGACTGGCAAAGCGTGATTCCTTTTCTCAGGGAGCACGTAGGTCTGGGGATGCCACGTATGGGAACAGCCTATTGGAGCATGACCACAGGGTGACAAGTGTGGTGGCCGAGGACAGCTGGGAGTTGGGTGGGGACTGTGCGAGCATGGAAAGGACGGCTTCCCCAGATGGGACACGAGAAGAGCAGGGGTCTAGGAATACTTGTGGGAGATGTGGCATTTGGGCAGAAAGGAGGGGACGCAGGTGCTCCAGGGAGAGGAGGTAAACATCACAATTACTTACGGGCACCATCCATCTGTGTTTATTTCCATACATATCCATTGAAATGTTTTTCATTTCACTGGTCTTTTAATATGTTATTATATAGTCACAATATTAAGATGGAAATATGACTTGAACAGAAAGAATATGTCCTCTATGAAAATGTATTTTCTTGGCACCATGCAAATCATCAAAGGTTAAAGAAGTTGATCTCAGTTTCCATGCTAAGAGAAGTGATCATTTCTTATTGTTTTTAAATTAGTAACATTTAATTCTTGAATCACTCATACAGAATTATGTATATACTTAGATACACACACACACACACACACACACACACACACACACTCCTAGATGTCCTCTCAAGAAAGGAGCATATTACATTCACCAGATATCCCATATTTAAACCATTTTTGTAGCTGGATGTTTGCTGTTCTTATATGTTAACAAATCTGACAGACGCAAGTATCATCTAAAACATTTTACTGAGTGCCTCTGTTCTACTAACATGCAGCTTGAGTTTTTTTTCAATTATTTTATTTTTTATTGGAGTATAATTGCTTTACAGTGTTGTGTTAGTTTCTGCTGTACAACAAAGTGAATCAGCTATATGTGTACATATATCCCCATATCTCCTCCCTCTTGAGCCTCCCTCCCACCCTCCCTATCCCACCCCTCTAGGTGGTCACAAAGCACCGAGCTGAGCTCCCTGTGCTATGTGGCAGCTTCCCACTAGCTAGCTATTTTACATTTGGTGGTGTATATATGTCCATGCTAGTCTCTCAATTCGTCCCACCCTCCACTTCCCCTCTGTGTCCACAAGTTCGTTCTCTACGTCTGCATCTCTTTTCCAGCCCTGCAAATAGGTTCATCTATACCATTTTTCTAGATTCCATATATATGCGTTAATATTCAATATTTGTTTTTCTCTTTCTGACTTACTTCACTCTGTATGACAGACTTTAGCTTCATCCACATCACTACAAATGACCCAATTTTGTTCCTTTTTATGGATGGGTAATATTCCATTGTATATATGTACCACATCTTCTTTATCCATTCATCTGTTGATGGGCACTTAGGTTGCTTCCATGTCCTGACTATTGTAAATAGTGCTGCAGTGAACATTGTGGTGCATGTGTCTTTTTGAATTATGCTTTTCTCAGGGTATATGCCCAGTAGTGGGATTGCTGGGTCATATGGTAGCACCTTGAGTTTTGATTTGTGTGCTTTAATAATTTTTAAAACTGAATTTCAAACATTTAAAGATCATTTGCATTTTTGCAGGTTTCTATAGTAGTTGATGGTGGAAAGAAGGTGGTGGAAGTTATGTTCCGAGCTGTGGAGGGAGATGTGTTGAACTACATTTTTAAAAATCGAGAACTCCGTCCTTTGTTTGATCGTCAGTGGCATAAACTTGGCTTCAGTATACAATCCCGGGCCATTTCGGTCTATACAGACTGTAACTTAGTTGCAAGCCGGCATATTGATGGAAAGGGCACTGTGGACTTCCACGGAAGGACTGTTATTGCGACCCGAGCTTCAGATGGCAAGCCTGTGGACGTGAGTTGTGAACTAGTAACATTTATAAATTAAAATAAAATATCTTATTAAAACCTTTTTCCTTTAATAACTGTATAAGATATTCCCTTCTCAACACTGTTTCAATTAATTTGCTATCAGATGTGTGAAGCATAGCTATGTATTTCCAACTATATTTTTACATATATTATTTTCTATCTATTTTCACCCATTTTTCCCTAGCCTGTGAATTTAAAAGAACTAGGTTATGCCTTAAAAAATAAGGTTATTAAAATTAAATGTTAGTAAAAATTGAAAATATTATACAAAAGTAAGCTTGGTCTAAGTTCCTATGTCTTGAATAGAAAGGACTGGAAAAAGATGAAATTTAAGTTAAATGGTTCCAGATTATCTGGTGTTTTCATTCAAGAATAATAAGCTATTTATTCATCCTCAGAATCACAAGTGTTTGTATTGCAGAATATTTTTCATTAGCTTATAATGTTTTTTTAGAGTTCTGTTGGACTGAAACACAACAGTAGGTCATTTGGATGAGAACAATTGTCTAGTAAAACCTTTTCAGATGAAAAGTTTCTTTAAAAATTATATTTGATGCTCACATGATACAGATTTATTATTAATTTCCCAAAGGCCTATAATGTTTAAAAAGGGGGATATATCTAAATTTGATGACTTCACATTTTCTTATGGGTGGAATGATGGGAAAACCCATAAAAATAATCTGAATGCAGGTCACCAATAGGAATTGTTAACGCAAAGCCCTTAACAGTTCAATTTTGTTTCAAAAGTACGGTTCTGTGCTCATAGATGTTTGGCCAGCATATTATTTCTAAAGGCCCTTGTGGAAGGCATCAGAGATAGATGACAGATGGATAGATATTATATATGTGTGTGTGTGTATATATATATATATATCTCCAATAAAATATTATTTTTAAACTGTCTTCTCTCAGACACAATGAACAAATCAGTGAGAATGTCATAACTAGGGTTCAGTGATGATTATCAAAATACCCCAGAGCAGGAGAAGCCAATTCTGGACATAAGACATCATGGCATCAGGGAGAGTGAGCTTGCTTGGGGATCAGACAGATGTGATTGTAAATCCTAGCTCATCCACTTAACTCTCATGATCTGCTCATTTATCTTGCTCACTCTTAATTTATCTGAGTCTCGGTATCCTAAATTATAAAATAATATTGGTAGACTCCCTCGTTATAATTGCATAGCGTATGTGCCATAGTGCATAGTATGTGGTCAGTTTTCTGTGTATTCATTTATTTATTTAGGGCCAGACATGCCGTTCAACCCTGGCATAAAAGAGTGGAAAACAACAACAGCAAAATCTGCTCTTCTCTCAAAGATCTTAAAGGCTCAGTCTGTGTCAGAACGATGGATCAAGTCTGTGTCAGGCAATGGTGACTGCCAATAATAATCACAGTGTTAATTGTAATGACAACAGTCCTAGACAGACCTTTCAGAAAGGTCTCTTCAGGGTCAGGGAGGAAGTGGAGTCCAGCAGCTAAACCTCAGAGGTGTGACTTCCAGCAGTGGGTGGAGTGTAGGTAGACGGGAAGTGATCTTCAGGGAGTTCTAGTAACAGTAGTAGGGGTGGCGGTAGCCCTTGCTGGAGTGCTGGTGTTGCCGGGAATCTGATCTCCTGCAGGACTAGCGAGGGCAAAGTGGGGAATGGCAAGAACCAGAGAACATTAGGATTGGGATATAAATTCATAACCTTTGAGGGAGAGATGACAATGAGAGAGGAGCAAGTTATTCCAAGAGTGGGGTCCTGGCTCCAAGCTCCCCTCTGAAGGTTGAGTGTTGTGTCCTGTGTCTAATTAACTTTTTACTCAAGGGAACAACCTGAGGCTGAAGAATATCACTGTGTGTCCTGATGAAAAGCCACAATGGGAAAATTATAGTCTTACAACACTTTCATAGTTTAATGTGGAATCTTAGTTCACTTAAGAAATAATATTAAAGCCATGTCACGATGATGGAGCTTTTAGAGGAGAGAGTCACTGTTTAAGTTAAACAAACAAATAAAATACATGTTTTAGTTTTTAAAGATTCTTGGTCCTACTAAAACTCTAAGTGAACTAATTTTTTTATCATCTCCATACAAGCTCTGTGATTTATAAGATGTGTTGTAATGTGCAAATGTTTTGTTTATTCAGAACGTAAGTTATCAAAAAAAACTTCTAATGATTATGTTTTATTTTACATATACTACCCGTGTGCTTTCGTGCAGAGAAATAGGTGACAAAACTGATAAAAGGATTTTTTTTTTTAAACAAAAAAATTCTGTGTGACAGGGTCAGTGCATTCTCATTCTAAAGCACTATGTCAGTGAAGGATTCTAAAGCAACTAATGAATTAAATAAGCATAATTAAACTAGGCTGACTGTAGTTTCAGTGTCATGGGTACTTTATTAGGTTCTAATCCATGAAAAATTGATCATCTATCTTCAGTTAAGTAAAATAATTCATATGAAGGCCCTAGCACAGTGGATGATACATAATAGAATTTCAGTATTTATTGACTATTTAGATAACAGTGTTGATGATAAATTAGTTTTAGTTAAGGAGAATATTAATTAATTGGAGTCTCTACATTCTTCATGCTACATAATGGGTATGTTACTGCCTGGTATTTCATTAGACTATATAAGACAGTGTATTTAAACTTTATAAATAAAAATTTACTTCAGTAACCTTGCAAAAAGTTTTAGAAGAGAAATCATTAAGTTTCATTTCATCTCAGAATTTTGCATTGGCTGCAAATCTTAGGCTGCTCATGAATCCAAAAGATGTTTGGAATTCTTAATGCTTTCTATGAGCTGAATTGATTTTGTTCATCTCAGTGTAGAGTAATAGTTACAGCTTTTCCCCTCCTTTCTTGCTTTTTTGGTGTTGGGTTAGCGATTCAGAGCTAACCTCAGATATCTGCTTTCTATTATCATAGGATTATTATATTATTATAGTTGGGTCTTACTATAGAAAGTACTTACTGACCTCAAAGAAATACATAATCTACCTCTGTTACATTAGGAGACAGAGAAAGATGGGGAAAGAGGAGAGAGAGAGAAAGAGAGAGAAAGGTGGGGAGGAGAAGGAGGGGGAGGAAAGAGGTTGTTCCTGACCTATGTTATATGTCAAATCATCATAAGATTGATTATTAATTAAATTATTAAATTTACAACCACAAACTAATTTGAAGCAGCCTCTCTGTGCATCTGTCACATTGAAATTTTGTTAATAGTCTGTACCATTTACTTTCTCTGATGTGGTTGTTTGATCTTGCACTTGAAGACATGATTGTACTTTCCTGAAACTACTTTTAATTTCATGTCCAAATGCCATCAAATGTGAATTTGCTGAGCAAATAGAAGAATCAATTATTTTTGTAAAAATACTGTGAGTCTTGCTCAGGAGTATGCCATGTAACATAAAATCCATAGGTATTAGACAGTATCCATGAAAAATAGATAAAAACTAAATACCTTTTTTTTTTTCTTCTTATCGTAGTGCATTACCTCTCTTTAATTAAATACTTCTTTTTAATGGTTTGAAACAAGGAGCAAAGATCTGCAATTGCTCTATTACTTGATTTCCTTTACATATAGATCTATCTCAACAGCCAAATCCATTTCTGTTTCTCAAATGGTCCATAAAATCATGAATCCTAAATTAAGTAAAAACCAAAATATCTGCCGGTGATTTATTTGTATAACTATTAGCTTCTATTTTTCTTTCCAGTTAAATTACCATCGTTCTCAAATGCCTAAATGTGATTTTCAAAAAGAAAAAAACTAATGATATATCTTATTACTAATTTTTTAATAGGTTGAAATTCACCAACTTCAAATCTACTGTAACTCGAGCATCGTAGCTCAAGAAACGTGTTGTGAGATATCAGACCCTAAGGTAAGCTCAGTTTTTGGTGTGTGAAGACTGTAGAAGGCCAGTTGCCTGGGCTGTAGAGTCACGTGTAGGGCAGCACTGAACGTCTTCTCTTGAAGCCAGGCGAGCAAACAGTTCCAAGCAAGAGACCCCTCATGGGGCTGTCCCATCATCTGTTGTCGCAATTTTAATCCCAGTGCTTCATCTTGAACTTCAGGAAAGATATGGCCTCACTTTGGACTCCACATGAGTAAAAGAGAATTTATGCCTTTCTCGCTAAACCATGCTCTGACGGTAGCATCAGCATTTTCCAGTTACAGGGGTTTTAGGTCTGTGATCGTACGTTATTCTCACTCACTTCCCTCTCCTAGCCGTCACCCTTCCTGGCCAGTTTTCCTTTGTGAGAGATTTTTCACCTGCATCTTCCCCTCTCCTGTTACCGCCGTGGTCCACCTTTACCTCGTGCCCGGATCGTCTCATTATTGTGTCATCCGCCTTCTCTGTCCCCACATAGCCAGAATAAGTCTCTGCATCACTGCTTTGTAGGTTCATTTACCTTCTTTCACTAAACATCTGTTATTCAATAACACTGATCTTCTAGACACTGTGCTAAGGAACAAGGCTGGCTGACGTGAATAAGGCACATTCCCGGTCCTCTGTTCATCTCACCCTCAAAGCCTTTGGTTACTCCCTGTTTGCAACAAATTAGAAATTCAGTTTCTTAGTCTCTCATTCTTAATATTATCAACCTAACTCTACAACTATTACTTTCTTGTACCAACCTTCCATTAAAAAAACCCCACTAAATTCAGTACTTTCTGTATCTCTTATTGCAATGGCCATGTGTGTGTCTTATATTATTAGATATAGTTGTATTTCTTTTTAATTTATTCAGCTACCTTTTAAACTCATTGAAGGGAATTATACTTTTGTACCCTTCTTTTATGATTAGTGCTTTGTTTGTAAAAGATGTCAAAACATTGTTTCTTGACTTGTTGACTGGTGTTTGAAAGGGATTAATTCTGAAAAGTCTTACAGAAAGAACATATGAAAAGTAAAAGTAAAAGGTGAAAATGTTATTCTTTGGGTCAGAAGTTCTAAGCTTACCATTGAAAATTGTAAGATTTATTCATAGTTTAGTAGTTCAAAAATATTTTTAACTTCTATCACTCACTTTGGGTAGTAGAATAATAATGTGATCAACTGACTCAAAGCATAGCTAAGTCTGTAAAAATTATATGTTTTGCTAACGTAACTTGGTTTTATAAACCATATCTCCAACCCAGTTTATGGCTCTCATTGCAAGGAAAGCCAGCCAAATATCTTTCTATAAATATCTGGAAAGGTAATTTAGAATGCCAATCTACAGACTTGAAATACCTAGACTTCCTGGAGGCACACATTTAAATCGTGAAGATGTGAATTCTCCAGAAGTTTTTCGTTAATTAATTATGCTTCTTTTATGTGAGAGCTTTTAAAATATGAATTTTCCCTGATTGAAAAGTTACAAAATGATGTTTTGAGGTACCTAAATATTATACTCTTGACCAGTAGTCACTCCAACTTGAATTATGAGAAAACTGTTTAAGGAAATAGGTGATGGATTCAATGGAGTGGCTTGATAATTAAAAGCGGTGACATGACCCCACACATCATGAAAAAAAATTTTAAATCATGTTTGAAAAAGATTTGGTTTTAAAGAGTAGAAAATAAGGTAGGAAATCGTCTCCAACCTTGGAAAAAAATAACAAAAGACTGCTTATTTTCCTGCTGATAAGTATTTGGGGGCGGACATCACCATTCTGTTAACCGTTAGCAGGAAATGGATATGTGCTATAATTGCATTTAATGGAAATATATATTTTGGAAGGTAAATAGTTATATAAAAGATACTTAAGTGCATCTGCTATAATTTTGGCATCAACTATATTTTTTGAAAAATACTTGAACTCAACAAATTTTAATGTACTTGCTTAAAGATCTAATTTTGTCCTGTAATTTCAAATCAGACATCCTTTCTGTTAATAATATTTTATAGCATATTTCAAAAGTGAAATTTATTCAGGATAATCTATAAATATACTTCTTTGCTGCTATTAATTAGGGTTTCTCTTTCTGAAGCAGTCAGATTTCATGACTACAGACCTAGACAGAGAGAATGAAGAATAAATAGGAAGAGAGGAGAAAATCAACAACATTTGTTGAAAATAAATGAGAAAGATGATTAAAATTTTGAGGGCTAATTAACTAAATATGTGTCATATCAAAACCAGAGGTTTTATGAAGCAGGGGGTCCTTACTTGTACATCTTATGTTCCCTGTAGGCACTTTTTGGAAAGTGTGGGCAGTTTTATAGTGAAGCCTGAGACATACTTTTAAAGTCTTAAAGTAGTGAATCAGATACCCAGAGCAAAACTGTGAGCTCGGAATAGGTCCTGATTATCTAACTGAACCCATGGGGCACGGGGCAGGAACTGGCTGGAAAATCATATCAAATCATATGAGATAAGTGGATCGTTTTGGGGATAATCTTGTGTGTTTCATTCTAATGTAATTTTTAGACTTGTGGACTTGGAAACTTATGACGATAACTAAACAGCTAATCATTAAATCTGCAGAGAGTAAATGTGATAGAACTAGTGGTAAAGACAGGAAACTAGTCCCAGTTTTTTGGGGAGCTATTTTTCTTAGCGTGTTTACTGTGCGCACAAGCATTAGAATGCTACACACTTTTTCAAAATATTATTTTGTTTGAAAAGTTATGTATGTTTACTATATAAAATTTGGAAAATACAGCCAACTTCATAGAAGAAAATAAATATCAACCATGATCTCATCACAATAAATAACCACAGACAATATTTTAATTTTGTATCCGGACAGTATTTTTCCAGGCATATATAATTTGTAGTATATAAAGTAATGTGTGAACAGTTCCCCCTAAAATGCAAATTCAGAGATATGAAATTGCAAATCCGTGAAACTGCAAATTCAGAGTTACAAACCGTGGTAAGGACTCTGGTAAATGATGCTGAGGGGAAAGGATGCATTTATCTTCTTCAGACGGCCATCTGGATTTATTTTTTGACAGAAAAAAAGTTCATTGCTTTATAACCAAATTTCACTTCATGTGGCTGTCCCCACATGTTCTGAACACACTGGATAAGTTATAAAAGTCATCACTTGTCTGTTACAGTGGAGACTTTTGAATAAAGAACAATGGACTGGAATAAGATATACATACTTTGATTAAATACATACTACCTTAGAGCATAAAAAGAGTTTATTTTCTACTTTTACATGCCTTTATAATCATCTTCTTGAAGTAAACGATGTTTTAAAAGTTCAAATTACGTTCTTTTATTTTAAAATTTGTTCCCAAAGCACATGTACCAATGTTATTTGTATAAAGTATTTTATTGTAACAATTGTAATTCTTGTAAACGTTTGATATTACTGTACTTGTTGTAAAGTCACCTATAATAGCTTTAGAATTTCTCACCAAAACCAACAATTTAATGCATTTCTAGTGTGTTGTCAGAGTAATAAAAACGTAGGGGGCTAGTGAAAGGGCAAAGTCATTATGGACTTTCACAGGTTGGTGTCAACCTTTGGTTATTAGAAGGAAGTTCTTGCAAGAAACTCCAGTCATGTCTAGTTTGGTGAGAGTCAGTGCTGGGAATGTCACAGTGTTTGGAATTGACCCCATATCCTAAAGCCTCTTTCTGGATTTTAGTGCCCAGAGCAGCAAGGCTTTGGAAGTACTGCAGCATCATTGGTACCCGCTCATGCCAGTAGAATGTCTGCATTTCTGCCAGCAAAGCAGGAACTTACAGACCAGTGCCAGTGCATTCCACACAAGGTATGCTGTCTTTCACCTATGCCCACGGAAAAGCCACGCCACACAGGGGGCCAGGCCCTGCGGGTATGGCCTTGGTCTTGCCCTCTAGTGCTGGTTGAATCAGGTGCCTGGGCCTCTCAGTCGCTGGGTGGGTTAAGAGAACGGGGCTGGGGATAGGATCTCCTGGATTTCGATCTGGATAGTTCTGAGGCCATCTGACCTTCTTTCCTGGGTAGGAAGTCGAAGAAAATAAAGAGAGGAACCACCTGTACCACAGCTAAGCACAAGGACATAACACACGCCAGGAATAGGCTTCAATTCTGCGAATTCACAGATGAAGGAAACGCAGTGCCTGCCCTTCAACACATACACAAAGATACTCTACGTAGTGTGGAGACCGTGTCTGTCCAGTATCCCAAATATCCAGCCAGCTCTCCTTTCTGCAGTGAGTTGTACAGGAAGTGCAGAGGAGCTCTGTTATTGCCCAAAGAATTTGTTTTGCTCGTCCCTTCCTGGTCAGGAAGCCTGGGCCCGTTGGGCTACACGAACGTCTTTTGTGGATGTTAATGGCACTCAGAGGCCTGAGTGATCTCTGGACGGCTTTGCTCTACACCAGTACAAAGGGAAGGGAAACTTGCCCCAGCTTCTGGAGCAGAAGGTCCCCGGCACATGACTTGATGCGTGCTTCGGCTTAGAGCACCCTGCGCCACTTCCCTTCCTGGCTGGAGTAGTGGGGAGGAGGGAGAGGTGGAAGTTTAGAGGGAGCTTACATGTCCTCAAGTGAACAGCACTGCACAGGAAGCTCCGTGCCAAAGGCAAGTACGAGGTGCAGGGGGCATGGAGGAGAGCACATTCTCCAGCCCATGGACGGTCTCGGGGAGGAGATGATGCTGGCGGGCATTTGGAATAGGGGGTAGCGAGCCTTATCATGAGGGGAGAAGGGCCTCCCAGCGGAGGGACCTGTGTCAGCTCCCAGGAAAGCAAAGCTTTGTCTTACTACTGTCAGCTTCTTATTTGTAAACTATGTGTTTTTAGTTCAATGTGACAGAATATTTGATAACACAAAATTCATTTCTGCTCAGGGAGAAGCAGGATTACTGGGAGTTCCAGGCTCACCTGGACAGAAAGGGGACAAAGGAGAGCAGGTAAGACACCAGCCAACGCTGTCGGGACAAAAGAGGATTTGTCCAAAAGTGACTTCACAGTTGTGTCCACCTCATTTTTCTGTGTCCCATACAAATGCACATTTCTGTGAAAGGATATCGAGGGCTGTATTTAAGTGCTGGTCACTGAAATAAGGAAGACCGTATTGGCATGTAAGTCTGCTTTTGCATTCCTACTGGAAGGCTGGCCTAAAATGTATCTGTAAACCACAAGCAAAATTGTGAAGCAAGAAAGTCTGTTTTTTAGTTGGGCTCTAGCCTTCTCTAGCATTTTCTTCTCCAGATACCTGACGAACTCCTGTTTCTCTGTCTGCTGATAGGTCTCCACTGAAGATTCTTCCCCACCCTTTATTCATACAGCTCACCTTTGTTGAGCACCTGCTCTGCGTAAGGCCTAGTGCTGGGTGTTAGAGCGGATAGAAGGAATAGGCTATGTTCCGGGATTTTACATCTGGAAGGAGATAGAAGACCTTACAAGGCCACACCAGTTAGGGGCTATAGGAGGGTTGCAGCGGCCCTGAGGTAACAGTCTTGGGGAGACTGGGGAGAGAGTTTGCTGGAGGAGATGGTGGGTGAGCTGGACCTGTGCAGATCTGATTCTAGCCAGGATCCATGCTTAGAGACTTGCCTTTCCTTTCTCCCTGTCCTTCTCAAAACGAAACTGTCTATTCCCCACTCTTTGAGTCAGGTCTTTTTATTAACCATTTTTTAAATTGAAGTATAGTTAATTTACAATGTTGTGTTAGCTTCAGGAGTACAGCAAAGTTATTCAGTGATATATATATATATATAACTGAATCTATAACTGAATTATATATCTATAATCTTATAGAATATATAAGTATATTCTTTTTCAGATTCTTTTCAATTATAGATTATTACAAGACATTGAGTATAGTTCCCTGTGCTATACAGTAGGTCCTTGTTGGCTATCTATTTTATATGTAGTAGTGTGTATATGTTAAGCCCAAACTCCTAATTTGTCTCCCCCTCCATCTCCCTCTGGTAACCATAAGTTTGTTTTCTATGAGTCACATCTTTTGTTAGCTAACTAGGTAGATTAATTTCTGCTAAGATTAGGAGTTGATTATGTTCTTACTATCTTTCCAAGGTAGAACAGATTTAAATTCTTTTCATGCCTTAACTTGGAAGTCCATGGTTCTAAATTATTTATATAATCTTCATGGACTCCTTACTTTAAAAGGTAGGAGACTGAAGTTTGTGAAATGACTGATGCCCCAAAGTTGCACAGCAAGCTTCAGCCAAGCCATCCTTGGTCTTTTGACTCCCAAAGGGGAGTCCACCACTGTACCTTCCATGGGAACTTCTGGCACCTAAGCAAGTGCTTGAGAAGAAATGTTTGGTGTTGGGATGGGTATTTATTTTTGCCCTTGAGATCACACTTGTTTATTTTTGCTTTTGTTACTTTTGCTTTTGGAGACATATTCAAAAAAATTATCACCAAGATGTATGTTGAGGGGCTTACTGCCTATGTTTTCTTCTAGGAGTTCTATGGTTTCAGATCTTACATTCAAGTCTTTAATCCATTTTGGATTAATTTTTTTGTATGGTATAAGATAGTGGTCAAGTTTCATTCTTCTTTGCATGTGGCTCTTCAGTTTTCTCAGCACTATTTATTTATTTTAAAATTTTTATCTATTTTTTATTGAAGTATAGTTGATTTACAGTGTTGTGTTTGTTAGTTTCAGGTATACAGCAAAGTGATTCAGTTATCTATATATATTCTTTTTCAGATTCTTTTCCCTTATAGATTATTACAAAATATTGAGTATAGTTCTACATGCTATACAGTAGGTCCTTGTTGGTTATCTGTTTTATATATAGTAGGGTGTATATATTAATCCCAAACTCTTAATTTATCACTCCCTCCTTTCCCCTTTGGTAACATAAGTTTGTTTTCTATGTCTGTGGGTCTATTTCTGTTTTGCATATAAGTTCATTTGTATCATTCTTTTTTAGATTCCATGTATAAGCAATATCATATGATATTTGTCATTCTCTGTAGGGCTTACTTCATTTAGCATGATAATCTCTAGGTCCATCCATGTTGCTTCAAATGGCATCATTTCATTCTTTTTTTATGGGTATTATTCCATTCTATATATGTACCACATCTTCTTTATCCATTCATCTGTTGATGGACATTTAGGTTGCTTCCATGTCTTGGCTATTGTAGATAGCCAACACTATTTATTGAAGAGGCTATCCTTTCCCCACTGTATATTTGTGACTCCTTTGTCATAAATTAATTGACCATATATGTGTGGGTTTATTTTTGGGCTCTCTGTTCTGTTCCATTGATCTGCGTGTCTGTTTTTATGCCAATACCACACTTTTAATTACTATAACTTTATAATATAGTTTGAAAAGAAGATCCGTCTCTATGCTACCTATAAAACACTCACTTTATATATAAGGGCACACACAAACTGAAAGTGAAGGGATTGGAAAAGATATTCCATACAAATGGAAATCAAAAGAAAGCTGAGTAGCTATACTTATATCAGACAAAATAGACTTTAAACAAGGAATGTAATAAGAGCCAAAGGTGGGTTTTATATAATGATAAAGGGGTCAATCCAACAAGAGGATGTAACGTTTGTAAATATTTATGCACCTAACCCAGAAGTGCCTAAATATATAAAGCAAATATTAACACTCCTAAAGGGAAAAGTGGTCAGTAATACAATAATAGTAGGAAACTTTAATACCCCTCTACATCAATGGGTACATCATCCAGACAGAAAATCAATAAGGAAACACTAGCCTTAAATGACAGATGAACCAGATGAACTTAAGAGATATATACAGAACATTCCCTCTGAAAGCAATAGAATGTATTCTTCTCAAATATATATGGAACATTTTCTAGAACAGATCGTATTTTAGGCCATGAAACAACTCTTAAAGAATTTAAAAGGATTGAAATTATATCAAGCATATTTTTCTGACCACAGCGGTATGAAACTAGAAATTAATTACACGAAGGAACTGGAAAATTCGCAAATGTAGAGATTAAACAACATGCTACTGGGCAACCAATGGGTGAAAGAAGAAATCAAAAAAGAAATTAAAAATTACCTTGAGACAAATGAAAATGGAAATATAACGTACCAAAATTTGTGGGCTGCAACAAAAGCGGTTCTAAGAGAGGAGTTCATAGAGATAAGTGCCCATCTCAAGAAACAAGCAGAGGCTCGAATAAACAACCTAACTTTACACCTTAACGAACTAGCAAAAGAAGAACAAATGAAGTCCAGAGTTAGTAGAAGGAAGGAAATAAAAATTAGAGCAGAAATAAATGAAATAGAGACTAAAAATACAATGGAGAAGATCAATGAAACTAAGAGCTGGTTTTCTGAAATGAGAAACAAATTGACAAGCCTATAGCTAGCTAGACTCACCAAGAAAAAAAGAGAGGACTCAAATAAACAATAAAAAATGAAAGAGGGCATGGTACAACTGATACCACAGAAATACAAAAGATCATAATTATTAGCAAATTTATTGTATGCCAAATCTATAAAATATGCAAAATGTATCTTAGAGTTATAATGTATTACATAATTTCCCATTTATGATACATTTAAAAAATAATAACATTTGTTTTAACTTCCAGACTACACAAAATTCGTAATGGCAAGAGATTTTAGTGGCAAGGCAATGACAGCTGGGATAAAATAAATTGATAATCTACAAAAGAAGGCAAATAATCACTATACTTCCTTTATGGTTTCAGTACATGCACCAGCATTTAATTAAATCAGCATAATCCTTGATGTGCAAATACGACTTTAGATGACCATGGCCATGAATGTGATCAGCTTTTTTTAATAAACATGGATGTATTTTTCCTTTTGAGGAGTTGATGAGTACATTTCTATTCTTATTGTACTACGTGATCCTGCAACTTTAATGGGCAGTAAATAAAGATGGCTTTCCATCTGTGTTTGAGTCTTGTATATAAGTTTCATTATTAGAGCAGGTGCACAAAATAGTGCCTGCATAGTTTGAAGATCAAAAGTCATTTTTGCTCTAAGGCATATTGAATAGTTGATTTTGTGAAATGATCAGAAGTGCAGTGTTACTAAGGCAACCAGATGTTGTTCTCAAGGTTTTTCTTTTGGTGTGTAAGACCAAGAGAGTATATTTAGGGGCTGTAGGACAGTATATTAGAAGGAGTACGACTTTGGAGCCTGAATCACTTGGGATTGAATCCTGTCCACCTCTTACTTGCTTTGAAAATGATGCTTAATAACACTGAGTCAACAGCTTATTGTGAAGAAGGAATACTTAGTACCAGGAACTGGCACACAGTAGATACTTAGCAAATGTATGTTTTCTCTACTTTTCTATCCACAGTGTAATTGTTCACGTGTTGAAGGAGAGGTAGAGGTAATCCTTTTAGATTTAGTTTCATATGTGGTTTGAACAAAACCAAACACATCTTCATTTTGTGAAATAATTCCTTAGAATTTTCAATTGATTAAATGTTTTAGGTTATAAAAACCTTGAGTTGTTATATGCCACTAATAGTAAATATTAATAATTTAATGATAGTCATTTCTTCAAAAGATCACTCAGTGATTTAAGTATTTCATTCAAATCTGTGTCTTTTGTTCCCAATCTTATTTGACAAGACTGTTTTTAGATATAGTGTGCTAGTTTTTGCAATTTAATTTTTCTCATTCTCCTTTTTCTCATTTTACTTTTGGCCCAACGAGATAAAATGAGAAAAGTTTTGAGAATACAGTTCCCAAATCTCTTTCCAAATTATGTATTGCTCATTACAATATTGCTGAAGGTCTTACGTTTTGAGAATCCTTACTGTCATCTGTGGCAGCTTTATAAAGAGCAAATTTTACTTTATTTATGCCTGTACACTATGAGTTAGACAACTGTTCTGAATAAATCTGTAAGTGAATCTTGTCCCACCTGGATCAAAACCCACCAATGGCTTCCTGTTTCCCTCACGGTAACACTGAAGCTCTAACCACGGGCCACAAGGTTTCCCATAATGTGTAGAGCTCCCCCTACCCCACTACCCCTCCCTATAGTGTGGCTCCTACACTCTCCCCTTGTTCATGTCTGTTCCAAGGTCTCTGCACCAGACTACATATACCTGGAATGTTCTTCTAGGTATTCACATTTCTCTTTCCTTCACATCATTTAGGCTCTGTCTCATAAATCACTTTAAAGTAGAAAGGCCTCTTCTGACATCTTCATAAATCACTTGGAAGTAGAAAGGCCTCTTCTGACATCTCTGTGTAAAAAGCATCCCTTCATTCCACCTCTGTCTTCTTTCTTTTCTTGGCACTTGTATTGTCACTTGACATGTTATCATTATACCTCTATTTATTCCCCCACTAGAATATGAGTTCTGTGAGCACCATACATAGAACAGCACATAATAGGAGCTAAAAATACGTTGAATGAATGAACATTCTACCACAAGGAAAGTCTAAGTCATCAACTCAGCTGTTTCTAGAACCTGTGAATTCTATGCCCCAGTTGCCCAGTGGACCTTGCCAAGCAGGGCGAAGAGTCAGTCTGCAGAGAAAGAGCTAGATAAGCTAAATCGCTAAGAACTGTTATATTATTCACTAACGTTCTACTACACTTTTTCCTTTACAAACAAAAGCATTTAAAAAAAAATTTGCATAGTGACCTGATTAGTTTTAGCTTGATGTTACCCACTAGTTAATGGTGAATCAGAAATATTTGGAGAAAAGACACAAGTTTTGGCATGACTTAGTGTTTATTTGCCTATTGTCTCATCCACACTGATTTACTGCTTCTTTTTTCTTCAGAAAGCTTATGACCCCCTCTCATGGAGAAAGATAGTTTGAGATTCAACCACTGCTTATAAACACATAGCTGTGAGGAATCTTCTGTATCAGGCCACCCAATCAGACCATCCTAACCATGCCCTCTGTCCAAGACTAAACTCTGGATGACATTATTTGAAATAATAATTAATACTTTTCTTTCATTTAGACTCAATTATTATTATAATTTTCTGAATCTTTTAATTCCCTTTTCTTAGCAAACGTGGTTAGCAGCCTAATTACTTAGCAACCACATTACTTTCTCAGTTCTTTAATACCCTTGCTAATACCTTCACCCACTTCAGAGATGAAATTCCCTCAGTTTTATAAAATAGCAGCTCAATTTCAGTGTTCCTGAACCTAAGGAGGAGTATGATCTGAGGTCTATTTGGGGAATGATTTTCCAGTTTATTTTTGTATTATTACCTTCCATATCAAGTTAATTTCCCGAAAAGTGTAGACTTTATGAAATGATTGCTTTGTAGGTATACTTTTAGAGAAAATCAGAATAATTTAAGATGAAATGTTAACTTACTTGACTCTATAGTCAAAAACTTTGGTATTGTTTTTTTTTCTACTACCCCTACTCTCTAATCTCACTGTATGGAAGTTTCCATTTTGAGTGGTCTAGTGTGTTAACCCAGAGATTACTAGTGAATTTCCCTTTATTTTGTTTCCAATCTGACATTACTCATGTGCCCATTCTGAAGACACACCACACCAATAAAAAATAATTGAATCAAAATATGTTCATAATTTTGTAAAAGAAGGAATATTTTTCCCTTAGTAATAACCTCAAAGAAGCAAGATTTAATATTTATGGTTTTGAATTTTTATCTATGTCAATATGAGAAATAAAGAATATTTCTTCATCCTTTCTAATCCAATATTGAGCATATTGGATTAATTGACAGGTCCTTTTTTGTTTTTGTAATTTTACTCCATCTGATATAATCTCATCTAATCTACAGGAACTTGAAGTTGACATTTATTTGTATGCCTTCAATCTGAAATTAACATGTAATACCAGGGTAATAATGGTATTATATACTCATAGAATTCTAATGTGTTTATTAATCTCTACCAAGCATTAGTGATAGAGAAATTCATTCAGAAAGTTTACATTATTGTCCACTGTCTCAAGGATAAATTTATTAGACTGAATTTGTGAAAGAGCCATCAAGGCAGATAGCCCATCAGGGTAGCCCATCAGCTTCACTGAGCAGATTTTTCCAGTTACGTGGATGAGCAAGGAAACTGACAAAAGGATTGACCCAGCTTCAGAGTGTTTTCCTGGAGGATGTAATGGAAGGTCAGGCACAATAAATATAAAAGTATGGGTACCTTGGAGTCTGAAATTTCATGACTTATTTGAATTGAAAGTACCAGGTACTAGTTGAAGTAACAGCAATAGAATCATTCCTTAACCTTTGATAGATATAAAAGAAATGAGAAAGCTGTACTGCATATGTCTGCATGGAGAATGTCTAGTTTGAGTTTTGATTAGCACTCTGATATTTATTATTAACTTTCTGATAATTTATTAATTGTCAAAAGTGTAGTTTAGTGACTTGTGAATAATAGGAAAAAAGAACTTAACGGCACACACTTTGGTGCGAGAAAAAGCAACTCATCTATGACACCCTTAGCAATTAATACACCTTTGAAAAAACTCCTAATGAGCATTTCTATATTTCAGGGTGCAGTTGGTCTTAAAGGTGAATTGGGTGCTCCTGGAATTCCTGGGGAAAAGGTATGTGGATCTGACCCTTGATTAAACTTTGTAGCTATTTTACCAGGTTGTATCAGATAGGAAGGGAAAATACACGGAACAAGTCTGGTATTTCGGGGGCGGGGGGGCAGTCAGCAAACTGTGGCCCTGCAGGAGGGCTGCCAAAAATTCCTGCTGTATGATTTAGTAAATCAGGTTTTACTGGAACACAGCAATGCTCATGTGTCTTCATAATGGCTAAGGCTGCTTTTGTGCTACACAGCAGTGTCTGGTAATTGTGGCAGAGATTCTAAAACATTTACTGTCTGGTCCTTTGCAGAAAACACTTGCTACAGAACATTAGTCATTATTCTAAGAGACCCAGGGCTTCTTAGTTTCACTATTTTATGTTTGGTATAGTATCTTTTTTGGGGGGGAGGGTTACTTAGTGATATGTTTTATCTTTTCTCTCTTTCTTTTTAAATTGACGTCTAGTTGATTTACAAGGTTGTGTTAGTTTCAGGTGTACAGCAAAGTGATTCAGCTATATATATATATATATATATATATATATATATATATATATATATATATATATATATTCTTTCTCAGGTTCTTTTCCCTTATAGTTTATTACAAGATATTGAATATTGTTCCCTGTGTTACACAGTAGGCCCTTGTTGTTTACCTATTTTATGTATAGTAGTGTGTATCTGTTAATCCCAAGCTCCTAATTTATCCCTCCCCCCCTTTCTCCTTTGGTAACCGTAAGTCTGGTTTCTATGTCTGTGAGTCTGTTTCCGTTTTGTAGATAAGTTCATTTGTATCATTTTTTAGATTCCACAAATAAGCGACCATATGATATAGGATCTTTTAATATGTATTTCACTGCAGACATAAATTAAATAAACATTTAAAAATGTAGTACCACATGAAATATGATAAATAAAAATACAAGAAATATATTTCAATCCATCAATAAAATGATTTTCACATTGTCTTCTCTAATACTGTAAAGATGATTCTAAATAATGAATCCACTCACAAGAGGTTAGCATACTTATTCAGGAAACTTAAAAAAATCGTTATATTTGTAAATTAAACTGCAATTACCTTGTCTTATTTTTCACTTAAATTGCTGAATTATTAGAGTTTCACATGTTGATGCTAAGAAAATTCTCTTCTTCACTAAAATAAATTTAACATAAATTTCCATAGCTGTTCTAGCTGCACTAATTATCAAGTGAGTCCATTTTGCCTCATTATCTAGAGGGTCATGATCCCTGGGGTTATGAAGCTATCATTGTCACGAGGGAAACTGAAGCTGAAGTGGTAGGAGGTTCAGAACTTATTTTCTGAGTCCTTCTTAAACGTTTCTCTGATATCTGACTGCTTCACTGATGTTACTTTGTTTCTTTTAGAAATTATTCAGCCTGATATGCAAATTCTTTACTCCTGTAAATGTTAGACTCAGTAAAACCCAACAAACTTTGTAAACAATGATACCTTGCTGCAAGCTGATGATTATTTGGGCTGCTGTCCTCTTGCTTAATCTTTCTGATGACATTAAACGAAGACACTTCAATAAGTAAAAGTTCCTTCAGACACTTGTTTAAAGGTCTGATTCCTTCAAAATGCCGTTTCCCCAAGAGAATACTACTTAATCACCTAACTCTTGAAGAGATTGCCCAGTCCAAATTTGCTTTATATACCCATTTCACCAGTCTCTTCCTAAAATATATTTTTCAGATCGTTTAGATTTCAGATCATTGGGATTTTAAAAATTACTTGAATATGGGAACTCTTTTTTTTTTTGCCAAGTACAGAATCACTGGAGAACTTGGACTATAAAATAGATTATTAGACTTCTTTTTTTTTTTTTTTTTGCACATCTTATAGCTGAGTTATGCTACTTTTTTTTTAAATCAAATCAAACATATGATTATAGAAACAGTAAAATGCCAGGCAAAATAGAAAAGACAAATTAAGTCTTTAATAAGTAATCCCTCTCTTGTACATAAAAGAGAGGGATTACTTATACCACCATATGAACAAATATATATATATTTTTTTATACAGCAGGTTCTTATTAGTCATCCATTTTATACTCATTAGTGTATACATGTCAATCCCAATCGCCCAATTCATCACACCACCACCACCACCCCCTGCCGCTTTCCCCCTTTGGTGTCCATACGTTTGTTCTCTACATCTGTGTCTCAACTTCTGCCCTGAAAACTGGTTCATCTGTACCATTTTTCTACGTTCCACATGTATGCGTTAATATACGATATTTGTTTTTCTCTTTCTGACTTACTTCACTCTGTATGACAGTCTCTAGATACATCCACGTCTCTACAAATGACCCAATTTCGTTCCTTTTTATGGCTGAGTAATATTCCATTGTATACATTTACATGTGTACGTGTATACATGTATACACGTACACACGTATACATGTACACATGTGTACATGTACATGTAGTTGACCATAGGTGCGTGGGTTTATCTCTGGGCTTTCTATCTTGTTCCATTGATCTATATTTCTGTTTTTGTGCCAGTACCATATTGTCTTGATTACTGTAGCTTTGTAAAATAGTCTGAAGTCAGGGAGTCTGATTCCTCCAGCTCCGTTTTTTTCCCTCAAGACTGCTTTGGCTATTCGGAGTCTTTTGTGTCTCCATACAGATTTTAAGATTTTTTGTTCTACTTCCGTAAAAAATGCCATTGGTAGTTTGATAGGGATTGCATTGAATCTGTAGATTGCTTTGGGTAGTATTGTCATTTTCACAATATTGATTCTTCCAATCCAAGAACATGGTATATCTCTCCATCTGTTGGTATCATCTTTAATTTCTTTCATCAGTGTCTTATAGTTTTCTGCATACAGGTCTTTTGTCTCCCTAGGTAGGTTTATTCCTAGGTATTTTATTCTTTTTGTTGCAATGGTAAATGGGAGTGTTTCCATAATTTCTCATTCAGATTTTTCATCATTAGTGTATAGGAATGCAAGAGATTTCTGTGCATTCAATTTGTATCCTGCTACTTTACCAAATTCATTGATTAGCTCTAGTAGTTTTCTGGTGGCATCTTTAGGATTCTCTATGTATAGTATCATGTCATCTGCAAACAGTGACAGTTTTACTTCTTCTTTTCCAATTTGTCTTCCTTTTATTTCTTTTTCTTCTCTGATTGCCGTGGCTAGGACTTCCAAAACTATGTTGAATAATAGTGGTGAGAGTGGACATCCTTGTCTTGTTCCTGATCTTAGAGGAAATGCTTTCAGTTTTTCTCCATTGAGCATGATGTTTGCTGTGAGTTTGTCATATATGGCCTTTATCATGTTGAGGTAGGTTCCCTCTATGCCCACTTTTCTGGAGAGTTTTTATCATAAATGGGTGTTGAATTTTGTCAAAAGCTTTTTCTACATCGATTGAGATGATCGTATGGTTTTTCTTCTTCAGTTTGTTAGTATGGTGTATCACATTGATTGATTTGCGTATACTGAAGAATCCTTGCATCCCTGGGCTAAATCCCACTTGATCATGGTATATGATCCTTTTAATGTGTTGTTGGATTCTGTTTGCTTGTATTTTGTTGAGGATTTTTGCATCTATATTCATGAGTGATACTGGTCTGTAATTTTCTTTTTTTGTAGTATCTTTGTCTGGTTTTGGTATCAGGGTGATGGTGGCCTCATAGAATGAGTTTGGGAGTGTTCCTTCCTCTGCAATTTTTTGGAAGAGTTTGAGAAGGATGGGTGTTAGCTCTTCTCTAAATGTTTGATAGAATTCACCTGTGAAGCCATCTGGTCCTGGACTTTTGTTTGTTGGAAGATTTTCAATCACAGTTTCAATTTCATTACTTGTGATTGGTCTGTTCATATTTTCTATTTCTTCCGGGTTCAGTCTTGGAAGGTTATACCTTTCTAAGAATCTGTCCATTTCTTCCAGGTTGTCTATTTTTTTGGCCTAGAGTTGCTTGTAGTAGTCTCTTAGGATGCTCTGAATTTCTGCGGTGTCTGTTGTAACTTCTTTTTCATTTCCAGTTTTACTGATTTGAGTCCTCTCCCTCTTTTTCTTGGTGACTCTGGCTAATGGTTTATCAATTTTGTTTGTCTTCTCAAAGAACCAGCTTTTAGTTTTATTGATCTTTGCTACTGTTTTCTTTGTTTCTATTTTATTTATTTCTGCTCTGATCTATATGATTTCTTTCCTTCTGCTAACTTTGGGTTTTGTTTGTTCTACTTTCTCTTGTTCTTTTAGGTGTAAGGTGAGATTGTTTATTTGAGATTTTTCTTGTTTCTTGAGGTAGGCTTGTTTAGCTATAAACTTCCCTCTTAGAACTGCTTTTGCTGCATCCCATAGGTTTTGGATCGTCATGTTTTCATTGTCATTTGTCTCTAGGTGTTTTTTGATTTCCTGTTTGATTTCTTCAGTGATCTTTTGGTTACTTAGTAACGTGTTGTTTAGCCTCCATGTGTTTGTATTTTTTACGTTTTTTTCCCTGTAATTGATTTCTAACCTCATAGCGTTGTGGTCAGAAAAGGTGCTTGATATGATTTCAATTTTCTTAAATTTACTGTGGCTTGATTTGTGGCCCAAGATGTGATGTATCCTGGAGAATGTTCCGTGTGCACTTGAGAAGAAAGTGTAATCTGCTGTTTTTGGATGGAATGTCCTATAAATATCAATTAAATCTCTCTGGTCTATTGTGTCATTTAAAGCTTCTGTTTCTTTATTTTCATTTTGGATGATCTGTCCATTGGTGCAAATGAGGTGTTAAAGTCCCCCACTATTACTGTGTTACTGTCGATTTCCTCTTTTATAGCTGTTAGCAGTTGCCTTATGTATTGAGGTGCTCTGGTGTTGGGTGCATATATATTTATAATTGTTATATCTTCTTCTAGGATTGATCCCTTGATCATTATGTAGTGTCTTTCCTTTGTGTCTTGTAACATTCTTTATTTTAAAGTCTATTTTATCTGATATGAGTATTGCTACTCCAGCTTTCTTTGAATTTCCATTTGCATGGAATATCTTTTTCCATCCCTTCACTTTCAGTCTGTATGTGTCCCTAGGTCTGAAGTGGGTCTCTTGTAGACAGCATATATATGGGTCTTGTTTTTGTGTCCATTCAGCAAGCCTGTGTCTTTTGGTTGGAGCATTTAATCCATTCATGTTTAAGGTAATTATCAATATGTATGTTCCTATGACCATTTTCTTAATTGTTTTGGGTTTGTTTTTGTAGGTCCTTTTCTCCCCTTGTGTTTCCCACTTAGAGAAGTTCCTTTAGCATTTGCTGTGGATCTGGTTTGGTGGTGCTGAATTCTCTTAGCTTTTGCTTGTCTGTAAAGCTTTTGATTTCTCCATTGAATCTGAATGAGCTCCTTGCTGGGTAAAGTAATCTTGTTTGTAGGTTCTTCCCTTTCATCACTTTAAGTATATCATGCCACTCCCTTCTGGCTTGTAGAGTTTCTGCTGAGAAATCAGCTGTTACCCTTATGGGAGTTCCCTTGTATGTTATTTGTCGTTTTTCCCTTGCTGCTTTCAATAATTTTTCTTTGTCTTTAATTTTTGCCAGTTTGATTACTATGTGTCTCGGCGTGTTTCTCCTTGGGTTTATCCTGTATGGGACTTGCTGCGCTTCCTGGACTTGGGTGGCTATTTCCTTTCCCATGTTAGGGAAGTTTTCTACTCTAATCTCTTCAAATATTTTCTCTGGTCCTTTCTCTCTCTCTTCTCTTTCTGAGACCCCTATAATGTGAATGTTGTTGTGTTTAGTGTTGTCCCAGAGGTGTGTTAGGCTGTTTTCAATTCTTTTTATTCTTTTTTCTCTATTCTGTTCCGCAGCAGTGAATTCCACCATTCTGTCTTCTAGGTCACTTACCTGTTCTTCTGCCTTAGTTATTCTGCTACTGATTCCTTCTAGTGTAGTTTTCATTTCAGTTATTGTATTGTTCATCTCTGTTTGTTTGTTCTTTAATTCTTCTAGGTCTTTGTTAAACATTTCTTGCATCTTCTCAATCTTTGCCTCCATTCTTTTTCCAAGGTCCTGGATATCTTCACTATCATTATTCTGAATTCTTTTTCTGGAAGGTCGCTCTGAATTTTTTTTTGGAAGGTTGCCTATCTCCACTTCATTTAGTTGTTTTTCTGGGGTTTTATCTTGTTCCTTCATCTGGTACATAGCCCTCTGCCTTTTCATGTTGTCTGTCTTTCTGTGAATGTCGTTTTTGTTCCACGGGCTACAGGAATGTATTTCTTCTTGCTTCTGCTGTCTGTCCTCTGGTCTAGACTTCTTTATTGTGGGGTGTAAAATAAGATTTAATTGGGTTTACACAATGAATAAAGGGAAAGAGGATAAAATTCCCCTGTTATATTTTAAAACAGAATTTACTAAGATTGGTATAAAATACTGTTAATTGGCACTTCCCTGGTGGCGAAGTGGTTAAGAATCCACCTGCCAATGCAGGAGACATGGATTCGAGCCCTGGTCCGGGAAGTTGCTCCCACATGCCGCAGAGCAACTAAGCCCATGCGCCACAGCTACTGAGCCTGCACTCTAGAGCCCACGAGCCACAACTACTGAGCCTGCATGCCACAACTACTGAAGCCCGTGCACCTAGAGCCCCTGCTCTGCAATAAGAGAAGCCACTGTAATGAGAAGCTGGAGCACCACAACGAAGAGTAGCCCCCGCTCGCTGCAACTAGCGAAAGCCCGCGCGCAGCAACAAAGACCCAACGCAGCCAAATAAATAAATAAATAAATAAAATAAGTCTCAAAAAAAATACTGTTAATTGAATTTGGTGCAACAAGGTGACATCTCTTGGATCCTATTTGCAGAACCCGGCATAAGGTGCTGCTGACTGGCTGTGGAGGAGGCTCTCAGCTCCGAAAAGGAGTTCTCAGCAGGCAGGACGCAGTACAGGAGCTAGAGAGTAATCAAGAGGCTCAACCGCTGCAGAAGTTGATCAAATCAATCTTCATCAAGGGCCGTGAGAGTAAGAAAGCAGCAGGCTGGGAAGTTAAGCATGCAAGCCAAGAAATTCTCCAGAAAAAAATAGTTTCTTAGAAAAGCAAGGGCATTTTGGGCTGAGTGAAGGAGCTGGAGCAAGATGTGGTGTTCCAGGCAAACACAACTCAGAATTAAAGATGCAGTTGCTTTTCCTAGAAGCCCAGATCTGTAGAAAGAATTTCATGAGATGATTCATCCAACACTCCACTTAAAGTAAAACTGCAGTAGATATAAGGGAATACACTAGCTAGCAGTGAATCATTTGGACGTAGTAGTTCTGGGAATGGAAAGCCTCAGCCCTTTGGGCCCATTTGGTCAAACTGGTGACAAGAGTGAGTCTCACAAGATCTGTGTGAAGATGCTGTCTCCAGGGAACTTAAAAGCTGAAGTGTCCTTCGACAGATCAATGGATAAAGAAGATGTGGCACATATATACAATGGACTATTACTCAGCCATAAAAAGAAACAAAATTGAGTTATTTGTAGTGAGGTGGATGGACCTAGAGTCTGTCATACAGAGTGAAGTAAGTCAGAAAGAGAAAAACAAATACCATATGCTAGCACATATATATGGAATCAAAAAAAAATATATATATAGTTCTGAAGAACCTATGGGCAGGACAGGAATAAAGACACAGATGTAGAGAATGGACTTGAGGACAAGGGGAGGGGGAAGGGTAAGCTGGGACAAAGTGAGAGAGTGGCCTTGACATATATACACTACCAAATGTAAAATAGATAGCTACTGGGAAGCAGCCGCATAGCACAGGCAGATCAGCTCGGTGCTTTGTGACTACCTAGAGGGGTGGGATAGGGAGGGTGGGAGGGAGATGCAAGAGGGAGGGGATATGGTGATATATGTATACGTGTAGCTGATTCACTTTGTTATACAGCAGAAACTAACACACCATTGTAAAGCAATTATACTCCAACAAAGATGTTAAAAAAAAAAATGCTAACGTGGTGAAGGAGAGGCCATATCCATGGTACTCTAAAACCAATACACACTGTCCTGGCAAACTCTCTCTCATGTTTCCCCAAGCAGTTTCCACGAGTTTAATTTACTTGAGTCGCTCTCAGAGAGCCTCACAGACAATCAGAGAATTTGTGCAGCTTCCTGTGGTGCTAACCATGGTATGAGGCTGCACTTAGCCCTTGGGTCCTGGTTTCAGGCATCTTCAGGGACCTTCCCAATATCTGTAGAATCACCAAGTCTTTGACCATATCCTCTCTTCAAGGGCACAGCCACTGGTGGTGCCAGGTCTACTTCTAACTTGTCACTTCATTTAGCTGTTAAAGGTATATAACACTCATCAGTGAAGAAATGTCACCTCAAGAGTGTTTTTCTCACTTCTGTAATCCACAGGCTACCATTTATTTAAAATATCTCTAATGAATATACACAAAATGAAAATAACAAGAAAGCTACTATGTTATCTGATGGCATGCTTTATAAGTTTTAAATATTTGACCCCAATGAAGATACATCAATTTTTTTTTATTTTTTAAATTTCAGAAATTTTAAATTATAATTGTAAAGATGGGCACTTATGTTTGGGGTACAGTACTTCCGTTATTTTATGATGAAAATAACTTGATTGATTTTTCTAAGTTTCCAAAGAAAAATTATTTTTAAAGTGTTATGTATCCTCAGAGCCATGTCTCCCACAGGGTCTTAATGCATCTCCCAGAGTATGCATACAGCGTCCCCGAGCTTGGCCTGGATTCTGCTTCTCAACAGTTGTGATTCGTTGGGGTTCTTTTCTTAGAATTAGAAGTGCTTAAGAGTTCTGTTAAAAGGCAAAATAAAAAAAGATGAATTTGCTCACTTGGAGCAAGAACATATGCAAAGTGCCATAGAACCTATATCTCAGGTATAATATTCTCAAAGTGAAGTTTCTTTTTAAGGTTTAATATTTAAACTAGAAAACTGATTTATATGAATGGAGGGAAGCCTATTCTGAGCAGCGTAGAGTAGAATTTGCATATTAACTGCACTTTATACTTACATACAATGTGATACAGTAATAAATGAAGTGATTTGCATATAAATCCCATTATCCTAAAATAAACCTACACTTTGAAGTTTGGTGAGGTGATAGCAATAAATTTTTTTAAGTCAAGGCCCTGAGCAAAGTATTAGTTTCTTGAGGTGGCATTTTTCTTCTGAGGCCCAGGAGACTTTATGTAATATGGAATCATGGAGACTTTGAAGATGAAGAACTATAGCATTTAATTATGCTCTTTTGTAATTATAATACGCATCACCTTGTACAGACTTGCATAGGCCTTCTAACCTGATAGATATATAGCCTTACTGCCAACACACCACAGAAAAATATCTGTCCCCTTTACGTTTACTCAGCACAGCTAGGATTTTGCCTAAGATATTTGGTAAGTTTCCTGTTCTGGGTGCAAATAAGAAAATCTACTCTATGTAGCAAGGGTTCTTAGATATTAGTCACTGGTGACTTCTGGTCAGCTTGGTTGGACAGAAGCCACTGTCAGTCAAAACAAGTAAATTGGATGGTTCAGTTTCCAAGAGAACTGAGTGGCTTAATGCATGAGATCACACAAGGGCATGCACACATATGTCATACACACACACACACACACACACCCAGGTGCTCACAACTCACTTCCTCATGATATGCAGTGGGAAAATGAGATTGGGCCACTGGAGCAAATCCTGCCCACTGTCCTACCTCCAGACTTCACACTCAAAGCATGCTTGCATTTGCTCCTTGAATATTGCCAACAAAACATTGCCTCACTCCCTATTTCACTTGTGTATGTCATGTATCAGATATGTTTTTTGAGAAGCAGGGATAGTTTTTTAAAATAGGAATAATTATCTTCCAATAATCTTAATCCTAATAACGTGATAGGAAAAAATTAAATAAATATAGAGCCTAATTTATGCTAAAACCAATTTTCTATCTGCTGAATTACCTAGAATTTGTCCTAAAGTGTTTATTTTAGTGGGAAAACTTTTGATAAATTTATTTCACTTTTCGTGGGGTAGGTGTGCAGTAAGTGATAGCCCTCATTGTTCTATCATTCAGTTATTAAATACTCAGAGTTATAAACATCTTGGATTTGAATCCCAGCTCAAATCCTTGCTCTGTGTAATTTGGGACATGTCTCTTACAGTTTCTAAGTTTTCTTTTTATGAAATGGGAATTATATTGTACCTACTTCTAGTTTTGTCTTAAAGATTAGATGAAATAATTCATGAGATTGCCAGCTCAGTGCCTGATAAATAAATATTTGGTAAACAATAGATATAATTTTAAAAGAAAACAGTTTAATGATTCTATTATTCTAAACTCTAGCTTACTAAGAGACTAAACTAGAACTCATTTGAGGAAATTTATATTATTTATTCAAAATATATTGAGTGGAAAAGTTAAAATAAAAGTCACATATCTTAGAAAACTTTGACTTCTTGAAACAAACTGGATATTAGGAATCTAATGAATTTTCAACCTAACCAAAAAATATGAGTACAAACTTTTACAATAATAATAATAGTGGCCATTTACTTTATAATTATTATGTGCTAAATACTATCAAGAGACTTCTTTACATTATTTCATTCATTCCCCACAGTATCTCTGTGAGGTACGATTTATCATCACTGTTTCACAGATGGGGAAACTTCCCCAAAGTTTCATCACTAACTACTAGTGAAATCAGGATTTGAATCTCTACCCACGTGAATCCATGGCTCTGGCACCTTTACCATATTACCTCGTCTGAAGCGTCCCTCAAGTGCTCACATTTCCTTTGCAGACAGTTCTGAATTAGATCTTAAATTCATTTATCTGCAGGCTAGAGAGGGAACTGCACAGGGGACTTCCTTCCTTCCTGCTCCAGGGAGAACTGTGTCCCTTGTCTTGAAATCTATAGACCCTTTTAAAGTCTGCCTATCCTTAGAGATAACTCTCCCAGCCTCAGAAAATTGTGTCCATCTCTTGAAAATCATCATCATATGTTTTTCACCAAATGAAAGGATTGTGTCTCGCTTTACTTTCCGAAATAAGTATTATGAAAACAATGCAGTTTTATTTTGTCTGGTTTCCAAATTCCAAATTATATTTAAAATATGCTTCAAAACTTCCCAAACCTGACTCTCTGGAGATCCTGTCTGACCTCCAGGCAGGCCCATCATGGCCACACTGTCCAGATAAACCTTACCTCAGTGTCTAATCTAGAAACTTCTCTATTTATGCTCTTCTCCAAATATGCTTTTGATATTATATATATATATATATATATATATATATGTGTGTGTGTGTGTGTGTGTGAATTTTATATTCATTTGATCAAATATATCTATAAATTGTATATTTACTTGATCAAAAATACAAGTGTTTCACCTAGTACCGTGATGTTCTTTTTTAAAAAAAATCAAACTTGTAGAGGTAAAAAGCCATATGCATTAAGGCGCTTAAGAAGTGTATCTGATAGCGTGGTGAGAGAATTGCCAAGTTGCATGTCTCAAAAATAGCTGGGCTAACTGTCCTCATTAAGAGCTGCTTTGTGTACCAGGTCTTTTCACCATCAACTCTGAAGCCCCAGCTCTTTGCAGGAGGGTGAGACCAAACTGGACAGATCCATTGTTCCCTAACTGTCTTTATATTTCTTTTCTGTTGGAAAATGAAATGACTGTGATATTTGAATCTTGCTTTTCCCTTAAAAAGACATTTTATGAAAAGACTGCAGCTTCAGGAAATAAAGGCAGATGCTGTTACAGTTTATGCAAGCGCAGACAAGGCCGGTAGCTGTTGTGAATTATAATGAATTCTGCAACAGCCCTGGTCCAGATGTAGCATTAATGCCTCAGATACTCTGAAACTTACAGGCATTTATTGAGAAAGCTAAAGAATTTTTTTTTGTCATTTGGCTTTCTCCCTGCATTATCTAGTTTCATCCAGTTTGCCAGTGAAATTCAGAATTAAGATTAATTTCAGAGTTCCTCCCAAGATAAAAAAAGTTAAAATATCTATTAGTATGTGACAATTTATTGTCCAAATTGCAACACTAAATGAGGAGAAAAAAATGTACAACACAACTTTATTCTAAAAATGGGATATTTCCTTTCTGTGAAATTGTCAAGGTTTATAAAACAAGTATGAGCTCCATGTTAGGAGAAAATATCTCTTAAACAGAGAATCACACACATACTCCCGTATTTCAGAAAATCCTGCAGTGAATAAAGGTATAGTCAAATCTGGACATAGGATTGAACTTTTTATCATAACCAATTTCTATTCATGGTAAAAATGACCACAGAGAAAACAGTTTTGTCAGCCTGCTTCTTGACCTCACTTACTAAAGTTACAAGAATGATACTTTGAATTATCAGTGAAAAATGACTGCCTTTACCTGGAGTAAGTCTCATTTAATTGTCTTATCTGTGGGCAGTATATTGATACAAGATAGCACTAAAATAAGCAGAAACCCGAGCAGGACAGAGGTAATAGAAGGATAGGAAAAAGAAAAAGAGACTTGCTCACTCTGCAGCTGATTTTATTTCTTAGTGGTTTCTTATTGCCTCCTAATGCCTTCCACTCGCACCCCAAGTGGAGCAGTTGGCAGAGAACAGAGCAGGTGGGTGACAGGCTCAACACATGCAGTGGATCTGCACCCCGGCACTCGACTTTTATTTGCTAAACGGTTAGCCAGATTTTAACAAGCTAGTCTGCTAATGTTCCTATTTGGTTTAATGCACTGTGAGAATCTAGCACACAGATATTAAAATATTGCCATAAAAAAGATCACACAGTCTCTGTTTCTCTGCATAGTTTAGTGGCTAATTATTTTAGTCTTTTTAAAAAAATTTTTATTCCAGTAGAGTTGATTTACAATGTTGTGTTACTTTCTGCTGTACAGCAAAGTGATTCAATTATACATATATATATACATTCTTTTTCATATTCTTTTCCATTATGGTTTATCACAGGATATTGAGTATAGTTCCCTGTGCTCTACAGTAGGACCTTGTTGTTTATCCATCCTATGTACAATAGTTTGCGTCTGCTAATCCCAACCTCCCAATCCTTCCCTCCCTCCCCCTCCCTCCCCCTTGGCAACCACAAGTCTGTTTTCTATGTCTGTGGATCAGTGTCTGTTTTGTATGTAAATTCATTTGTATCATTTTTTTAGATTCCACATATAAGTGATATTATATGATATTTATCTTTCTCTTTCTGACTTACTTCACTTAGTATGATAATCTCTAGGTCCATCCATGTTGCTGCAAATGGCATTATTTCATTCTCTTTTATGGCTGAGTAATATACCATTGTGTGTGTGTGTGGTGTGTACACACACACACATACCACATCTTCTTTATCCATTCATCTGTTGATGGACATCTAGGTTGCTTCCATGCCTTGGCGCTATTGTGAATAGTGCTGCTATGAAAATATGGGTGCATGTATCTTTTCTAATTATAGTTTTGTCCTAATTATTTTATTTCTGGTGTAGATTACTGAGATACTCAGTAGGGAATTTAGAGATGGAATTGTTATTTTATATAGACGTCTACAGGTTCAGATAATAGAATTTTCTTAATGTGGCTGTGTCTAAAGGAGCTTTTTGTCTACAGGTTCAGGTAATAGAATATTCTTAATATGGCTGTGTCTAAAGGAGCTTTTTGCAGTGTAGTCAGGGTTGTCATAGCCTATGGAAGGTCATGCATGAACTTGTTGGGTAAGAGAAGAAGATTCGAGAGGATGACCACAGTCAGTATCTTTCTCTCCTCCCACCATCACTGCATTTTCACAGATCACTGACTTCACAGCTCAAGAAAAGTTGCATCTATTTCATAAATTCTCCTTGGCCACCAGGCAGACTTAGCAGCCCTGCACTCTGCTCGTGTAGCACTTTGTTTACATTACCCACATAGTCTGTGTGTCTTGGTCCCCACTGTGAGCTCCTGGAGAACAAGGGCTAGGGGTCATTCTCACACCTGTCACCACAGCCCCTGGCCCAGCGCGTGGCACCTCCTTGGTTCTGCATAATGTTTGTTGAGCGGTTCAGAGCTCAAGTCAATAGAGAAGAGAAACAGAGGGTGATTGCTAGAAAACCATGCCAAGGGAGGATTGGAAAGGCCCCCAGAGGCCGCTAGGCTTCGGTCCAAATCTCCTGTGCTGTCTGCAGAAGCACACTTCAGGGAATAGGAGGGCCAGAGACTCTCCCATGTCTGGTGAAGCTGACAGGGGTGCTTCCGGGGGTGAAACAGAAAGAGAGGGAGGAGTGTGCAGCCCCAGAACTGGCTTCCCATTTCCCTTGGAGACAACATGTCTCCCTCCTCTCTCCAGCATAAATCTCTAGGCGATTCTGCTGCCTTGTCCTCCGTACTAGGTTTGAAAATCTCCTGACTTTCTTACAACGTTGCTAAGGCATGTTCTTCCTCCAGACCTTCACAGCCATTTATCTCAGGTCTAAAGATAAGTAACCAATGCCTTCAGTGCATTGAAGCTCCAGTAGAAGTAATTGATACAGAGTGGAACTCTAAATTACTCAGCATGAGGACTACTTCGGACCAGAAATAGCCTGCAGTTACTGGTGTCTCACTGTCTCAAAGTAGGAGCTTACTGATGACACTGTGCTTCTCTGTATATCTTCAGTTATCTCGTGTTAGAACACTTGATTCAGATGTCACTTACTCCACTCTAGGTAGTTCAGTGAATGATTTACACTAAATGTCCTCTGTTTCCCTGGTACTTTTGTGAAGCTTCAAGTTTACTTCAAGACTGCCTTCTCGCTAGTCTCACAAGAAAGTGAAAAGCCCACACACTCATTCTTAACAGATCCACTTTAAGAAAACCATACCGATGACATAGGAGCCTAGCTTTTGTAATGGAGTCTTACAACATTGGCCAAGGCTCAATTCCCTAACTTTGCTGTAAGTGGAAAGAAACGTTTACGTCCCCAAACCATTTCAAAATTACGTGTTTTTTATTTGAATAACTCAGCGTAATTTGCACTCCAGTAATTTGAAAAAAGGATTGTAAAAATATCCTCTTTGAAAGGAAAACGTAATGGTTTTAGTTGACTACAAGTTCAATGTATGCACAAGCAATTTAGCTTTAAAAAAGCAAGTTGTAGTAATGCAGGTATTGTATAGTATCCAGAACAAGGTGTGTGTGTGTATGTGTGTGTATGCCAGTCCTAATCTCTGTGTGGTTGAGACCATATCTGGAGTGATGTGCTGAATTCTCAGTGCCACTTTTTAAAGGACAGTGTGTGCCCAGGCAACAGTTACTATAATATTAAGGGACTCCGAACTATCATTTGAAAAATGATTGGATTACTGAATAGGCTTGATGGTGACACAAAGGGATGTCATGTATAAGTCCCATATGATATTTGTCCTGTGTGAAATAAGACCAATGGGCAGAAATTTGGGAAAGGTTAATTTGGGTTCAGAAGGCATTGTTTCAATATCCATACATCAAATTGTTTTGTTTTGCTCTCCACAATGCAAATTAAACAGCAAACTAGCCTGACTTTAAGAAGCTTTCAATAGGGTCAGTACCTTAGCAGATTCTTTGGTGGAGCTGGTGATACAAATGTATAAATTTACACCTGTCCCTGTATTTAAGAATACCCACCCTGCTTGTTTTCTAGGTGTGTGCCCTTGCATGTACTTGTGTGCACACAGATACACTCAGGTTAATAGTTTTTGAGAAAGTAGATGTTGGGTTCAGCTGCTACTAACTCCCCACATTTATATTACTATGATTAAAACATGTATTTACCATGTATTACCGATGGTGGGCTGGCTTTCTCTTCTTTGAAATGACCATAAGAATAAGTAATAATAGGGTCTCATTCGTTTTTGTTTAAGAATGTTTTAAATTTGCCTTATTCTGAGCATTCATGTGATAATATATCTGCATGTGTTAGCTGCATGAAGGATCCAACAAATACAAAGAATTCAGAAAGTTTGAAGTTTTAAACCCTATGAAGTACATAGTTTTTTTACTTAACAATTTATTTCTTGGAAAGAAGTCCCAGAATATAGAAGGAAAAAATACTCTTCCCTGAAATAAAAGGACTCTGATTGGACGAGATAGCAGAAAAAATATAGGAGATACATGTTTTATTTCCTGAAATATTTAGTTGAGTGGCAGGAATTTAGAACCATATAAAAATTAAATCTCGAAAGATTATGGCCTGCGTACAGCAGGACTGTTTTTGGAATTGTAGAGGTCAAGTTAGTGATACACAAAATCATAATCAGATTTACTTTTGGCTGCTTCCTTTATTGGTTTTCATGCTAGGATTCTGGCATTCCACTTCAGATACTTGTTCCAGCTGTTGCACTCAAAACTCAATTTAAGTAAATTTACTCTTAATGAATATGAATTAATTAGTGGGAAAATATTGATATACTTCTGAGTATACAGTAAATTCAAACAGAAGATTGTGTTCCTGGGAAACTTGCTCTAAGTAAAATGATAGGTCAAATTACATTTTTAAATATGGAAACAGTGTTATAAATAGGATCTCAGACTTTTTTTTTAACATCTTTATTGGAGTATAATTGCTTAACAATGGTGTGTTAGTTTCTGCTTTATAACACAGTGAATCAGCTATGCATATACATATATCCCCATATCTCCTTTCTCTTGTGTCTCCCTCCCACCCTACCTATCCCATCCCTCTAGGTGGTCACAAAGCACCGAGCTGATCCCCCTGTGCTATGAGGCTGCTTCCCACTAACTATCTATTTTATATTTGGTAGTGTATATATGTCCATGCCACTCTCTCACTTTGTCCCAGCTTACCCTACCCCCTCCCCGTATCCTCAAGTCCATTCTCTACATCTGCAGGATCTCAGACTTTTTAATCAAAGTCTGAATGCCTAACTTTTTAAAGAAAAAAATCACCAAAACATAGTATATAACTTTCTATTTTCCAGGCTTAGGTCTAGTTATAAGGGAATTTTCATTTACCTGCTTAATGTGCCTTTCTTTGCTTGGTCTCATTGGTACTAGGTTTGCAAACTACAGCCCTAGGGAGTGTGATTCTTTATTAAATGTCTTTCAGACAACATGTATTTCCTGCATAAGAAAAGGCATTGATTCCAATGTCAAAGAAGTCAGGAAAACTAATAATTTATCTTGTATGCCTAGCTGTGCTTACTTCCGGGAAATGAGCAGTGATAAAAAGGAGGTAAAATGAAATCCTTTGATCAGCTTTTCAGAAAGCCACCAGTTGCTCCTAAATCACACCTAAGTTTTTTTCCAAAGCTTTCCAAAGAGGTTACTTTGAATTCTGGAAAGGGTTTTTTGGGTTGCTCTGTGAAGTTGAAGACACTCTCTGTATTACACTAATAACATGGCATCAATGCTATCAGCAGCAATGTTAGATTCTGCCCTGCTTTATATTACACGTATTCATACATTGCCCATCTGGAGCTTGAATTTGTAATACGAAAGGGACGCAGGCCCTCTGATGGAAAAACCTGTAATAGAAAGTATATGCCGGAGAAACAAATTTTGAAAGTTATAGTAGATACAGGAGACATTGATTATAATCTTCTTTCAATAATGGGCTAAAGTATTGATGGGAAGCCAAAAAAGAAGCTTCTTATTTCCTCCTGTGCTGAGACTGGGAGCACCGAGGGACAGCAAGAGTTTAGAAAAAACAGCTAATGTCTGCTCATCCAGTAATTTTAGGCAGGCATTTATTTGTTGGATAGAATTCAATTTGACCCCAAGCTGCATGGGCACCAGAGCTTTGAAACTGTGATTCAGAGTAAAGAAGGGCTCATTCTGTTGACATAAATTAGGTTTTAGATAAAGTCCTGACAGGAGAAACATAGTCTGTTAATCTGTTTAACAAAAATTTGCTCTTTAAGACTATTTTCTTCTTTAGTTGTTATGCTACTTAGTAGTTTTTTTTGTTTTTTTTTTTGAGATATAGTCAGAAACAAATATGCTAATTTATCCCTCAGGGACTGGAAAAATGACAAATGATTTTACATGATTATAAGTTTCTATGTCAGACATCTCTGGTAACTTTGAGAAAATCTGTGAGAAGAAAATAAATTGGTTTCTGAATACCAAAGTTACAGACTTGAAGCTTCAAAAGTTTTCCAGTATCTCAAAATCTTTCACATGTTGCTGTGTCACGTAAAGCCCACTCATTTCCTGGGAAGAGTAATCAGTGGTGTCCATTGGGCTATCATGGAGCTTAGAATTATGTTTACAAAACAAATTTTTGGTCAGGAAAGAGCAGAGACCAATTAACACTGGCCATAGGAAAGCACTTTAATTGCAACAATCGTAAAACCAGTGTCCATTAAAGAGAGAAACATTCTTCCTGTCAAGGAAGACTGGTACCCAGTTGACAGTGCATCTGGGTGTGACCCTAACCTGACGTGTGCCAGAGGTGGGCCTTTACGTGCCAGTCTTTGGAGCACATGACACATAGGAGTGAGCTGTGAGCAAAGAAAAAGGGAAGGAGCTACTGACATTGCTTTCTTTTTTCCAAAAAGTATTTTTGGCAGTGTAGACTGTGTCAGTGTACCTTACCGGATTACAAACCACATCTTGTTATCGTGTGTAATTTGTAATATGATGTAAAACATTATATTGGATCAACGAATGAAATAATTCTGCTCCTCATGGACAAGTGGACATACTTCTGTGATGAGTAACAGCTCCGTTTCCATAGAATGTTCCCTGGTGTCAAAAACTTAATGTGCTTTGACTGTCACTTTATTAAGTGAAATGGGAAGTTTCTAATATATCTGTGGAATGCCTCAGGTCTAGAACTATAACAACTTTTTAAATGATAGAAATATATTTATTACATAGATAAGTACATTGTATTTTATTGATGCTTCAACACTTGGCCACAAAGTTTTACCTTTAGTGTTTAGTATATTCTGTGATGATAGCAGTTACACTGTGCAGCACAGATAATTTAATCTAGTCAAAGAAAAGCCTTAGTCTTTAAAATATGTTGTGTATATAGCAGTGCACTGCTGGTAAAGATGACTAAGCCTTTCCAAAAATGTATTAATTGATGAAACGATAACGATCTCTTTAGGCTTAAACAGAGCATATTATTGCTATTTTTAAATGAAAGATATGATTTTTCATATCTCATATCTTTCATTTTTTTTTGAAGATATGATTTTTTCTTCATATATTTGAATTTTATTTTAAAAACTCTAAGAAGTGATATCTAACTTCCTTTTAGGCAATACTTTAAAAAAAAAACTGTTGTTTCATAAATGTTTGCTAGAAATAAAGCGGGTCAGTAGAATTGTTAGTTTATTTTGAGCTTTCTAAACCTGGAAACTTGGGAGCCCAGGTCACATCCTTGAAGCAGCAGCATTCCTGAGGCTCCATTGGGAATGTGCACATCCTCCCAGGAGCATCTCGTTCTAGCTTGTGTGCCATTTGCAAACCGGACTTGTCAATCAAAGAGATGGCCCATGAATTCCAGTAATGGAAACTGATAGGCATCTGCTGAAAACCTTGGTACCCAACACAGGAACCAGATGGATGGACAGAACTCAAAATTCTCCCAAGTAACTGTTTCAAGTAGAACGGCATTGGGCACGTCTTCAAAACTGATCTAAAGGCAATCAATGGGAATGAAAAAGAAAGTAGATATGCTTTATATGTATAAAAAGATTTTAAATAAATAAATATATATATATATATATATATATATATATATATATATATATATATATATATATATATATATTTAGTTTTTAGATAAGAGGTCACTTACAAGCCAGAATGAAATCTTTTCCATGAGACAGTGCAGGTGGGTGATTAGGTGCGCAGAGACGAAGTAGGTGAACTTGAATTCCGGGTCTATATCCTGATTGTGTAATCATCTGTAAGAAGATGGTCATAATAGTTGTACCTACCTGATAGATTTGTTGTGAGAACAGTGCCTGGCCCATAGACAGCCTGTGTCAAACTTTAATATTATGCCCAGAGGTTTAAAAGAGAGAAAATAAAATAAAGGGCACTAAGTAGCGCGTGGGAAAGCATGGGCTGTGGAGTCTGAGAGACTTCCATTCAAATCTTAGGTGATGCTCCCAGTTGGTCACCTTGAGCATGCGACCGAACCGCTCAGAGCCTCCGTTTTCTTATTTTCTGAACGCAAGTACTAGTCCTGGAGTTGGGAGATGAGGGATGGGTGCAAAGCCCCCTGTACCTGATACACGTTCAGCATTAGGCTGCCTTTCCCCGCAACCCTAGAACAAGTTGTTAAAAAACACAAACATTTCTTTATTCACTTGTTTTTTATGGCTAACAAAATGTATTCTGTGTATTTCTTTTAGGGCGAAAATGGTTTACATGGAACTCCAGGCTTACCTGGTCAAAAGGTAAAGAGATTTTTAATGTTTCATATTAGTTAAGAACTTTAACATCTTGAAAGTTGAATGTGCGCATAATATAGTGAAGATTTAGAAGATGTGTTTAATGAAATTGAATTCCCTGAGTCAACCACCACTTGAACTTTCTTTCCAAAGAGAACCCATGGAAGCGATCCCTTCTCAAAGGACCTACTTTAGGAGGGAGCTTTATCAGAGAGGTTTAGCCACATGCTTCTCTGGAGGAGTGGGCAGTGATACTTCATGGGGGCCCGGGGAGTGAGCACAGCTGCTCTGGGAATGTTTTCACTGTTGAGTCTAAAATGAAGACTGGAACAGGCTTTACTACCTTTGACAGTGTGTGGTTACTTCTTTTCCGTTTTGTATTTCCCAGATTGAGCTAAACGTAATGGTTACAATGATATAAAACATTAAATATTACAAAGATGCTACAACTAATCTCTTCAAAAAATTCTTTCAGAATGATAAATTCATAATCAGTAGGGATTTTTGCATTGGCTAGGGTGCTTCTTTCTGGGCCTAGAATCTTTCTCCTTACCAAGGTAAACTTCATTTCACCCCTTTATTGGCCATGGGCTGATTTTTCCTCCTGGGAAGAAATATGATTTTATGTGACCAGCATTATTGGAAACACAGAGACTGGTTTATTCCGGTTTCCTGAAGGGATGGGGAGCCCCTTCAGGTGTCGCCAGCTGTCATGATACCACCCAGATAGTCCCGCCACAGGGGAGAGCATTATTGGTGCAATATTACATGCCCACCAAAGCCAAGCATATCATTTCTACGCGCTGGAGAAGTTTTACAGATCTTAGCAACAGGAAGTCAGAAGTTTCTATCGCATCTAGGTTTTGCTCTGTAGCTTAAAAATTACCATTAAAAAGATATGCACGTATTTATAGTTACAGCTTTTGAAAAATCTTCCTTTACTTGCTTGCTGAAGATACTAAGATTGAACTGGCAGTGATGAAATGGCAAGCTTCTGCATTTCTTCACAGCAGTTCTAGACAAAACCCACTGGTACAGCAGGTGCTGCATCTGCGAGTCGAGTTGCCAGCCAAGGGGTGTGTAGCTTTATCTTCCGGGAAGCAGTTTAGGCCCTTCCAGCAGCTGTTTGTGGTGGCTGCGTCACGCTGGCATCATGGCCGATGTACGGCGGCGCTCAGCAGCGGTGTGGCAGCTTGCATCAGCACATCAAGTTAAAGTCTACATTTTAGGAAACATGGTCGGAACAAGATAAGACCACACATTCAGTGGCAGATATACCCAAATACTAACTTACTTTCTTTCCTGTACCTGTTTTGAAGGTAGATAAAGCAGAAGTAATTATTATTATTATTTTTAATTTTATTTATTTATTTTTGCTGTGTTGGGTCTTCATTGCTTCGCGTGGGCTTTCTCTAGCTGCGGCAAATGGGGGCTACTCTTCATTGTGGTGCGCGGGCTTCTCATTGCAGTGGCTTCTCTTGTTGCGGAGCACGGGCTCTAGGCGCACGGGCTTCAGTAGTTGTGGCATACAGGCTCAGTAGTTGTGGCTCGCGGGCTCAGTAGTTGTGGCGCACGGGCTTAGTTGCTCCGCGGCATGTGGGATCTTCCCTGGCCAGGGCTCGAACCCGTGTCCCCTGCATTGGCAGGTGGATTCGTAACCACTGCGCCACCAGAAGCCCCAGAAGTAATGATTTAATTGGGTGTGTGTCATCGGGTGTATGAGTACATGTATAATATACACATAGTAAAAAGCAGGCATTCCTTTTCTTACGTACAGATTTTAATTACATTAAGTGTCACCTTGTTTGAAGCACTGCAGATAAAAACTGGAGATAAGAAACCTTCCATCCCTCGTCTCGGTTTACTGAGCGCTTCCTGTGGGTGGAGGGGTGGGTATGACCCACCCCCCAGCATTCCCTTGCCGGCTGCGCTGTTGTGAGTGCCTGATGTATATTTGCCGTTCAGTGAATATTTGTTGATCATATGAATGAAACATCAGTACTCTAAATATCTGTGCAGAGTTAAGTGGGAAAATAAGCTTGTCAGATCAGAGAGGTTTTACCTGAAGAACAGGGGGTTTATACCTCTCAGAATCAACATGGTGAGTGAGAGCCCACGCCCGTTCAGTGCTGGAGAGGCCGGCCATCTGGGTGGGAAAGAGCCTGGCGCCGGTGTCAGAGCCAGAGCCCGAACCCTGGCCTCATTCATCACACACCTCTCCCTGGGACGGTCTTCCGTGGAAGTCAGCTTGCGAAGGATGTTTCTACTGGATCTGGTGGAATAAATAGTGGTAGTAATAACAACAGTAATGGCTAAATGAGTCTGTGCCAGGCACACTATTTGATGCATTCAGTTCTCAAAACACCTATGAGAAAGGTACTTTGGTTGCAGAAATTCCGGTTTATGGAGATTAAATTGCATTGCAAGCAGTGAAGCTATAGGTTTTACCCTAGAAAATTATTCCTTCAGTGTTTAGATGTGTTTAAATTTTGTATAAGTTAATATTGGCTTCGAGCTTACATTTTAGAAATGGTTTTAATATATACAATTATTGATTTTAGAAACTATTAGTTTCTAATATTAGAAACTATTATTAACAATATTAGAAACTATTATTATTATTATTACTTGTGTTAAAAGTAGTGTGCCTGTTATTATACACATCATATTCCTCTTCTACAGGGAGAGCAAGGTTTTGAAGGTAGCAAAGGAGAAATTGGTGAAAAGGTAAAGATCACTTTTCATACTCATCTGTAAAAATATATTGTGTTCTTGAAAATATTTTGAACTAGAATATTTAACTTGTTTTTGTGCTTTCCATAAAAGCAATTCAGTGATTTTTATAGAAATAATTTAAAATATGTGCTTCACTTAAGGTAGACTTACCATATCGATGCCTGTCATAAATCTTTCTATACTTGTTTAGGTGGTAGTTATTTCCACATATTTCTAGTTAAATCATTCCATTGATACATAAATAATTCAAACATTTATGAAGCATTATATTTTTGTGCTGTAACATCATTGATGTGCTCATGAAATGTCCAAGTCTAAATAAATGCTTTGTTTATATGTACACCTAGTTTATCAGTGGAATTTTTCCTGAGGAAATAAATAAGTAGAACTAATTGTAATAGTCAAGGTCCAACAGAAAAGGGATGGCACATTCAAAATAGAATAGTGTGGAAGAGTTGAATAAAGGGAACGTTTAAAAGGCAGGGGCAACACTTAGGAAAACCATAAGGATTGTGCAATATTCCAGCCTGGGTTATAGGGAACTCCTTAAACCCTGCCAGGTTACCGGTTACCAGACTCAGAGGTAAAGAAAGCCATGTGGAGAGGGCTGCAGATTGCAGCTGAGAGAAGCTGTTAACCCCCCCATTCAAGCAATCGTTTCACACATTCACAGCTTTGTACTCAAAGTGTAGAGGATAGAAGTGTCTTAGTCATCCAAAATTTCCCTTCACACAGTCATTTGCATTCTTCTGCATTTCATATGTCTAGTTTTATTTTCAAATAGAACAAAAACAGCACCATTCCTTTGTTTCATAAACTGCCATGTAATTGGACAGCCAGAGGGAGGCTGGAAAGGGGAAGAGATAATCTCAAATTAGATTGTGTGGCCTGTGTTGAGTTTTCTGAGCAGTTATCAGTTATTTGCTTCTTCAGTAAGTATTTATAGACAGAATGAGCGTCTATTATAATTATAAGACAAATTACACATGTTGTAAGCTACTTGCTAATTACTTTTCCTCACAGAACAGTGAGGGGGAAGGAAGGATAGCCATATAATTATCGTATAATTGAAGAGAAGTCCATTGAGTGATGACTATTTTTTAAGTGGATCCTCCTTCTTAGGAATCTCTTGAATATTTTTGCTTTAGAATAACCGTCATTGCAAGACCATGGCTTTAAATAAATGCTTTACATATTCCTGTTTTATTAATGGGACTTTACCTGTAGGAATAAGTAAGAATAAGCAAGGAAAACAGATATATTCTCTGTAATTTAAAGTCGCCATCTCACTAAAATCTTAGTGGCTATTTTGATATTTTAGATACACGGTTGGTATTGCTTAGTAATAAATAGATTCTCACAGGCTATGAGGTATTGAAAAACATTCAGTACATCTGGCTTCAAAGATTTCCCTTCTAATTCCTCATATCTGTTAACTGTTGCCTTCAAATAGTCCATGTCACCAAGAGGTGAAAATATTTATGGAGAATATGATTGAGTTATCAGGAAGAAATAAAGCACCAAGTAGAAAAGACAATGTCTTGAATGAGAATTACAACTTAAATGGTTTATAGTCAAATGTAAGATTCACATAACAACGCTTATGTTAAAAATATGTTCTGCTTTGGTTTTTATTTACCATATATGGGATGTTTGCGTTTCTTCAGTGTTACATGCTGTGTATTATGATACATGACCACACATATTTTTCCATAAGAGAAATAGTTGATATCCAAGTATTCGTTTCTAGATTAGAAACTTTTTGTTTCTAGATTAAACAAGAAAAGTATGTGAGGCACTCATTTCTGTGTGACACCAGAATGAGATTCTTGGACTGCTTGCAACACAATTCGTTTTCTGAATAAAGACAATCTGATTTGAATTTCAATTCCTTGTGGAAAACTGAATATATAGTGAAAATAAGACTCACCTTTCTTCTTTAATTACCTTAATGTGGCCTCTACTGTGTTTAAAATTTGACTGTTATAAATGACAAAATTCACTAGTTGCAAAATGAAATAATTCAGGAAGTTGCTGTTGTTCAGAGATATCATATCTACCAAAGCCACATGGCTACTGACCAAAAAAGGAAGTTTATCAACTGTCAGAGAGAAAATACCGTATGATGGTTTTCAGGTGATATTTCTATAATCCAGTATAAACCACGTAGAGAAATCTGCTGCTTTTCTTTATGGCTAGAAAACTAGCTTTCAGGCCAGCTTAACCCAAGCCGGACTATCACGGGGTTCCTCAGTGTATTGAAGATGCTGCCCTCAGTCCAGAAAAGAACCCATGGAACTTGAGCGAGTATAGAGGACCTCATCTGAAAGCATATTCCTGAGTCTGTCTATAGCAACTTATAACGGGGCAGAAACTCACGCCTCATTACCTAAACAAACACAGTTCAGCCAAGTCAGTCCTGAAGTGAAAATTATTTGAAGGGGTGGTACTTTCTCTCAAAGATCAGTTTCTGATGCCAGCAAGACTCTCCCAGAGGACAGCTGTCTTCAGGTTTGCCACGTTCTGGTTTATCTTAGGAATGACCTCGCCCCACTGACCTGTTACTGGCTGGAGCATCGTTCAAGGATCCCTGGATCCCTGACAGCGTAGCCCATGCAGCAGGAGAGGGGATGTCTGTATTCTGGCTGAGGAATAGACCCCCAGCTGAGGTCTACATTCTGATTTCTCTGTTTCTGTAGGAGTGGTCTTAAACATCCCTTCTTCGGGGGATTTTCCTTAGGTTCCTTCAGTATTACTGTAGATGTTATATGGCTACTACTAGCAGTAAACAAAATGAAGCGTTCACTCTTCTTTTTTTAAAAATTTATTTTATGGAAGTATAGTTGATTTACAATGTTGTGTTAGTTTTTGCTGTATAGCAAAGTGATTCAATTGTACATATATATACAATCTTTTTCATATTCTTTTCCATTATGGTTTATTACAGGATGTTGAATATAGTTCCCTGTGCTATACAGTAGGACCTTGTTGTTTATCCATCCTATATATAATAGTTTGCATCTGCTAACCCCAAACTCCTACTCCATCCCTCTCCCCAACCTTGGCAACCACAAATCTGTTCTCTATGTTTGTGAGTCTGTTTCTGTTTTGTAGATAAGTTCATTTCTGTCATATTTTAGATTCCACATATAAGTGATATATGATATTTGTCTTTCTCTGTCTGACTTACTTCACTTAGTATGATAATCTCTAGGTCCATCCATATTGCTGCAAATGGCATTATTTCATTCTTTTTTTATGGCTGAGTAGTATTCCATTGTATATATGTACCACATCTTATTTATCCATTCATCTGTCGATAGACATTTAGGTTGCTTCCATGTCTTGACTGTTGTAAATAGTGCTGCTATGAACATAGGGGTGCATGTATCTTTTAGAATCATAGTTTTGTCCAGATATATGCCCAGGAGTGGGATTGCTGGATCATAGGGTAGTTCTATGTTTAATTTTTCGAGGAACCTCCATTATGTTTTCCCTAGTGGCTGCACCAATTTACATTCCCACCAACAGTGTAGGAGGGTTCCCTTTTCTCCACACCCTCTTCAGCATTTATTATTTGTAGATTTTTTAATGATGGCCTTTCTGACTGGTGTGAGGTGGTGAAGAGTCCACTCTTGATGACAGTTATCCCCACTGTCAGCCTTCCTCGTAATGACATAGCCAAACCAACTCTTGTTATACGACCAAGGTAGATGCAAGAGCTAGGCTCTGAATATCACTTTAGAAAAAGGCCATCTGGCAGGGGTTCAATGAAGTGATCATCATTCCTAAACGCTGAGCCCAGATCTTTACTTTAGATCTTTGTGAAAATAGGAATATTACTTGGTTGCATTTATGAAAAGGAGCAAATAGAAAAGCAAATGTAAACATCTGCTTCATAATAGAATTCAATATTTTAAGTAATTGCTTCAGATCACGTAATTTAGTTTGCTTTTAAAATTCTCATTCTTGTATGTTGTCAATCAAACCCTAACTGACTTAAAGTTTAAAAACTAATTTCTTCAGCATTAAACTTGATTCTGCTGCACTTTACTGTTAACATATCATTTAATTGTGAGAGAGAAACATCCAGTGGCAACTGTTACTCTCGCCACAGTGTTCCTGACATTTTCTAGCTAAAATGTTGTCGATTTTGGTTCATTCAAGAGTGACATTTAAGATAATATGGGCACACACGGCAGCAAATCTTTACAGGGATCTAAGATGTTTCAGCAAGTGTAAAACTTTTCCATTTGATATTGAGATTATCTGGTCTCTTCAAGACCTCTTAAGTTTAATGAAAAGAAAAGAGAACAACCAAATTGCTTTTTGTCATGAACCATGTGGGTCCAGGAGATGTGGACAGTGTGCAACAGTTGACATGTCCTATAGTCTAGAGTGTTCATGGTTCAACAGTTTCTGACTTACGGGCATCACCTACTTTCATCATCTTGATCAGTGATCTTTTCTTTCGCCCTGAGTTAAACTAATAACAATAACCATAACCTTAACACTAACAAATGCATATGATTCCTGCTTTAATTTATCTCTGAAAACTTTGGAAAACTGGTTGCTGTAAATTTCCAGTGACTTGTGATTTTTACTGTCTTCTTACCAGAGTGTTGTCTAGGTCCTGAAATGCCATATATTTATTTAAATCAGAAAATTATATTTAAATATTTATTACTCTGGTTTTATAGCTTTTGCAAGTATTTTACCTGACAGAATCCACTGGAAAAACATCTAACTGATGCCTATTTTAGTTGGTTTATTTAACCACGTATTATTGTATTATATTACTGCAATATAAGATAGTATAATATGTAATATAATTTTGTAGAAAATGTGATATTCAAATGAATAAAATTATTAAAATGTCTATTGTAATGTATGGTTAAGTACAAGTATGCTTTACTAATCCAAAACTATCTCGGTTATTTATAATTAAGGCATGCATCCGATCATTTGTATTTCTTAATTTTCAGATGACATAACTCAAATTTTCATTGGCCATCCTAGAATAAAATATACATTTAGGCTTAGTGTTGATTTTATGAATGATGTGCAGCCTTTTGCCTTCTAGCATTAAATATCATGAGATTATAGTCAATAAGGCAGTCAATAGTAATCATTTGCTACTAGAAACAACAATTATGGCTTCAAATAAATCAAGACCTTTTATACTGGAAGATATTTTCACTTTTCATTAGTCAATTTTCCATCCAATTGTTGTTATGGTAATTGCACATAGAACTTGAGTTGAGAATTTGAAGGCATAGCTGTGGTATTTTTGCCATTTAAAATTTTATTGGAGAATGAGAAAAAGCCTAAGTGAGTATGCCTATATAATATGCATAAATTATTCTTCAGAACCTTCTGGGCTAGCATCTAGGTCATTTGGCAGGGAACGCGCATTCCTAGTTTCTGGAGAACCACTCCAGGGAGAGCCTAGACTTAACAGTTCATTGTGGAACTGATGGTGACCTATCGTAGGATAAATGGATTCACATTCCTGTGTCCCCTGTTCTAATCCAGCTCTGCCATGCCAGCTGTGTGAACCTGGACATGTTCCTTGCTGTCTTTACCTTACTCTCCTTTTCTATAAGATAAAGATAATTCATACTTATGGGATTTTTGTAGGAGTAAAACAAGTGCCTAGTAACTAAAAGGTGCTCAGTAAATGTTAATATCCCCAACAGCCAAAATGTGAAAAAAATGTAAATATTGATATTTTGAGGAAAATAGATTTGATATAATTACTATGTCTAATTTTTTATTTGCCTAGTATTACGTCTTAATTTTACTTCTAAATAAGGAAGCAAAAGACGAGAGGATATATTAGTTAGCTACTGGTGTGTAACAAATCACCCCAAACTTCAGTGGCTTAACACATTCATTTGTTTAGCTCGTTCTCCTGTGGTTTAGCAGTTTAGACTGGGCTTATTAGCTCAGTGACTTTGCTCCCAGCTGGTCTTGCCTAGGTTTGCTGTGTATCTGTGCTCAGCTGGTGGGTTGGCTGAGGGTGGCTGGTCTAGGTCGGGTTCTGATGGACAGCATGTCTACTCAGATGGTCTCCCATCCTCCAACGATTATCCTGGTCCTGTTCTCAAGGTAATGGCAGGGGTCCAAAGAGAGCAGGCAGAAGCATGTAAGGCCTCTCGAGGCCCCTGGTTCAGACCCAGCATGCCATCAACTCTGCCACATTGTGTTGGCCAAAGCAAGTCCCAAACCCAGCCCTGATTCAAGGGGTGGGAAAACAGATGCCACCTCTTGATAGCGACAAAGTCGCATTTCAAGGGGTATGGCTACATAGAGGGGTGAAAAATGGGGCCATTTTTGTAATAAATTGAACACAAATGAGATAAAATTTCCTTATTTTAGTATAACAGTTGAACTCTACTTCAGAGCAAAAAGGGTGAATAGATTTAGCAACTTGATTTCCCTTCTCCTTCTCCCATGACTTGCACAGTAATCGTTAAAGTTATGTTTATATAGTGGGCCTCAGAGACTGTGTCAAAAGATATTTCCATATTTGAAATGGTAGAGATGCTTTATGTGTAATAGGAAAATATTATAGAAAGATGAAATTCTCAATTAGAATGGGAAGAGAGAGATACAAGGTGTCAAATAGCTAAACCAAGGAATGACTCAGTACTTTTACATAGTCCCATGTGCTTATTAATTTTAGCTAAAGTAATACTGAGACCAGAACAACTGGGAAAAGCAGGTCAGAGTTGAAATGTATTTTTAGGATTTCACTATTAAAGCTTTCTTGGCAGTTAATGCTTAGCATTCAGAATGAATGCAAGAATGTTAAATACTGTTATTATAAATATAGCACTTTCCCATCATCGCTTTAAAACAACTGTTGACATGTCACCTCACTTCCTGTGAATTCTCTCTTGGTTCCCCTTGTAGAATTTGCTGAATATCAGCATGTTGGACAATTGTTTCATTTACCCTGGTAACATGTAACACTTCTGCAACTTTTAGGAAGGGCTTACTTGTTTAATTTGACAGTTGACTTGAAAAATGAAGAGAACAGATGGAGTAGAATAATAACTATGATTTCAAAATAACAGCAATTTATCTGTGGCCAATGCCAATTGGTATGGGAGCAACCATGCGAACTTTCAATTAGCCATGGTAGCAGGCAGTGGGGAAGTGTAATGGTAATCGCACAGCCAAGCTGGAGGCTTAATGTTAGTCTTCACTGATTGTGTGTCGTTTCCTTCATTCTTTACGGGGCTAGTGAATAACTCTAGATTATGTGAAATATGTTGCTACATCTTTTAATAGTGGTTATAGAAAAAGTGAAATGTCAAAAAAAGAGACATGAAAAAGAGGAGAATAACCATCAAGGGCTGTACTATTTCATGAATACTAGTCTTTTAAAGTATTATTTTTAATAATTGCTTAATATTTCACTGTATGGATATATAATATTTTATTTGACCATTCCCTTGCTGGAAATTTAAGTCCTTATTTGTTTTTGTTTCTGTTTTTTTAAATGTTTTCACTAGTACATGTAATGCAGACTCAGCATACTTTGATAAGCATCTTTAAATATATCTCTTGTTCTTCCTTTAAACTAGATTTCTGGAATTAGAATTATTGGGTTGATGGGTATTGAAAGTTTTAAGATTCTTGATACATATACTCAAATTACTTTCTCCAAAGTTTTTTTTTCAATCAGTTTACACATTCATAAGTAGTGGTTGCATCCTTATTGCACCCTCACTAGCTTTAAGTATTAAGTTTTTCAAATGTTTACAATTTTTAATCAATAAACATTATTTCCCTTTAAAATGTTATTTCTTTATTTCTTGTATTTCTTTAACTACATCACATTAAACATTTATACACACAATTCTGTCATATATATTATAAATATTATTTTCATCTTAAGGTTTGTCTTTAATGTTTACTGTGAATTGATATACAGAAACTCTAAATTTCTTTGTTGACAGTTGGTGTTTCTTTAATGATTTCCTTAATTCCTTCTGTATTTTGATATCCTGTGCTTTCAAGAAATCAGTTAAATATTCACTCACATTTTCTTCTAGTTTTGCTTTTACACATTGTAACCCTTTCTTCCACCTAAATGTATTTTGGTGACTGTTAGAGATGAAGATGAAACTTGACTTTTCCTTCAAAACCGTGTCTGATAATAATTTCCTTACACATTTGTTCATGATGCTTTCTTTATCATATACTAATTCTTATATACTAAGATTATTTTAGGGGTATGTATTCTGTCTATTGATTACTGTATTGCTGCCACATTATTTTAATTATTTTAGCTCTTACAATACATTTTAACATCTAGCACTGGAAACACAGTTTCATTACTCTTCTTTTAAAATGTTTTCTTGCATACTTTTACCCACTTATAGTGCTACTTGCTACATGTTTAAATTTGGATGGTTACCCACTCTTTGATTTCCTCATCCTTGAACGGAGAATAATAATGATACTGATTTTATTGGGTTTGTGTCAAACTTAAATGATGTTGTCATCAAAGATTCCAAACCAGTGCCTGGCATAGAGTAAGATGTTGAAAAAGTGTTTGCTTTTATTTTTGTCTTCTTTATGAATTTAGTTTAGTCCTCCTAGTTACATAGTATCGATATTACTGTTGGTACAACTACCAATTGGTGTTATGTTAACTCTATACATGGCTTTGGGATGGAGCAGAGTGTGGCTGAGCCTCGGAGGAGTGGAGTCAGGAACTCGGACGCTTCTGCATCCTCTCTTTGCTTCTCTGGCTACGTGATCTCTCTTTTCTGTGAAACCGCTCTGTTCTCTCGTGTTACATCTTGACTCTGCTTGCTCATTGGTAAACTTAGTATTAGATGGCCACACCAGAGTGGCAGCCTTGTCCCCAGCTTGCACACCTTCATAATCCCAAGGCCAGTAACACACTGCCATCACCAGGTGTCATACCCACATTCCGAGTATAGAGAATCTAGTTGACTCACCTCTGGTTCCATCACCTGAGTCTGGAAAGCCCTGCAGCCAACTCAGCTGACTTACAGAGAGTGCATGGGATTTACAAGAAGGGTTATGGGGTAAGAAAAAAAAAAAAAAGGCAGCCGTAAGTCTGTGAGTATTGCTGATATATGGCTCTTGATTTTTGTATCTCTATTTAGTATCTAGTCACTTTACCCAATTCTTTTCTTGAATCTAGGTCCTAATTTTATTAATTCTGTTAGTTTTTCCATTGAAAGCAATGGGCTGTATATGACAGTGTCATAGGAAATGTTCATTCTGGCTTCTTCATTCCAATTGTTTTAGCTCCCTTCATGTTTCATGTCTTGCTGTAGGGTGCTACTAGGAGACTCTGCAGTAGTCAAGCAAGAGATGATTGCAGCTTGTAATTTTCCTGGAGGTGGAGAGAAGTGGATAGATTTCAGATATAACTTGGAGATAGCACCAACTGATTTTAGTGATGTAGGTGTAAGAGAGAAGGTGGTGATAAGAGATAACTCACATTCTGACCATTGTACATTGGAAGAGGAACAAATTTGGGTAGGCGTTTATACCATGAGTTTGAGGTGTGTGTGAGGCATCTAATTAGGTCTGAGCCTGGAGTTCAGAAGAAAAAGTCTGTACTCCAGTTACAAGTGAGGGGTGGTCGGCACATAGCAGTGGGAGTGGGCGAGACTGTATAAGGAGAGGGGTTGGAAGTAGGAGAAGGCCTGTGCCTGTGAGCTGAGGAACTTAAACATTCAGAAGTTGAGTAGAGGAAGAAGAAGAACATAGAGAAGATGCATCTGGAGAAGTACAGGGAAAATCAGTAGAATGTGTTGCCAAGTAGAAGAAAGTGAGTCTTTAAACGTTCAAAATGTACTTAGCAGTCAAATCAGATCACAATATCAGTAGCTAATATTTGTTGAATGTTCACTATGGTCAGCCATTTTTCTTCTATGAGCTTCATATGAATTACCTTATTTAATCCTCCCAGAAACTCTCTGCTGTTATTATCCCCACTCTGTAGATGAGAAAACAGGGGCAGAAAGTGAAAAATTAAGAAGGAACACCAGAGCTCTAACTCACTGCCTCCCTAGATGAGCAAGTAAAATTGTTGCTATGGGTCACTGGTGACTTTGGCAAAGGTCATTTTGGTGGAATAATAAGGGTAGACGTCAAGTGCAGTGTGTTGAAGAGTGACGGATAAGTAAAGAGAGCATGCAGATGACCCTCTCAAGAACCATCTGTGAGGGGTGAGGGGGCACAGCAATAGCCGAGGGGTGTGGATTGTCGAAGAAGAAACTTTAATGCACCAACATCCAAAGCAAGCTTGAGTCCTTGAGAGCAAAATCTTCTTGATTAAGATAGAACCCCAAAGAATAGTACAGACCAAGCTCACTTACACAGAGAGCTGCAAATGTCTAACATTTCATAAGGTATGTCAGACTTATGCCAATGATGATGTAATATTTAAGAAATTCCCATTAAAATCAAGAACAAGACAAAGGTATCACCATTATTATTTAACAGTGTTCTGAAATTTCCGGCCAGTGTCAATTTTACTTCCAAATTATAGTTTGCATCTATCTGTTTCTCTCCATAGCCCCCAATACCACCAAGCTGTAATCATTTATTATCAACTCCTGACTAATCTTCCTGTTTTCACTCTCTCTCTTCTCTCATCCATCCTCCAATTATAGAGATGGATCTTTACAAAACTACTCATGGGCTCTTTGTGCTTGAAACATTTAGTTGCTTCCCATTAAGTGAAAATCCCCAGTCCCTGTAGTTGCCTCTCATCTCTCATTCACTCCCCTTCTCTCCTCTGCTCCTGCCACAGTTCCCTGAACTCGCCAGCCTGTCTTCTGCCTCAGAACTGTCCGTTGGTTCTGTTTGGAACACCCTTTCCCTTCTGTTGGCTAACCTCTATCTACATCTTCAAAGTCGTTTTCTCAGGGGAGGCTTTCTTGATACTCCAATCAAATTCTGTTCCTTTTTTTAAAATTTCTCATTGTACCTATAATACTACACTTCACCTTTATACCACTTATCACAATTTATAATTATAAATTTACTGACATGGGTTTTTTTTTTTTTTTTTTTTCTATTTCCCCCAGTAGAACAGTAGCTTCATAAGAGCAGGGACCATATCTGTTTACGTCTTTATCTCAGACAACCAACATAATGCTGAGCACATAGAAGAATTCAATTGGTTAATTCAATGCTGAAGGAGATTAGTGTAGACAAGGCTTAGTGTTTCTTTTCACCCTTCTGAAGTATTCAATAATTGTTATTTTGATTTATTCAACTCAGTATCAACCCTGCTTTTTCAGATTCCGGCTATTGAATTTGTGAGGTGGAGTGAGAGATCAAAATTAGTTTCACATGTATGATCCTTGAAATTCTGTTTCATATGGTATTTGTCTTTAAAAGATATCACTTATATGTGGAATCTAAAATATGACGCAAATGAACTTATCTATGAAATAGGAACAGACTCACAGACATAGAGAACAGACTTGTGGTTGCCAAGGCGGGGGGTAGGGGAAGGTATAGATTGGGAGTTTGGGATTAGCAGATGCAAACTATAATATATAGAATGGATAAACAACAAGCTCCTACTGTATAGCACAGAGAACTGTAGTCAATATCCTGTGATAAACCATAAAGGAAAAGAATATGAAAAAGAATGTGTGTGTATATATATATAACTGAATCAGTTTGCTGTACACCAGAAGCTAACACAACATTGTAAATCAACTATACTTCAATAAAATAAATTTTTAAAAATAAATTTTGTTTCAAAAAAATACAATATAGAAAACATATATTTAATAGTAAACTATATTTAATAGTATAGTAAAATGTGCAGAGAAGTAATCAGTTAACATAGTTCCATTTTTCATTACTTGTGAAGGACCTTGCCTTTGGCAAGCCACTATTCAGTTCCTTACTCTAAAAAACAAAATAATACAGTTATTTTAATACCAGATATTACACAGTGTCTTTTTAACTTTGTGGTAGTGTGAAGGGTCATCTATTGAGTCTTTTGTCATAATTTTTAGTTGCAATTACAGTGGAATTTTTGGAACTATTGACAGCAGTAACCTTAGGTTGGTTTTCCATGGAAATTTATTCAGTAACTATTTTATGTAATTTAAGGACAAAGAAATATGGAAATTTGGGGCACATAATGAGAGATAAGTAGAAAAGTCACGATCCTCATTCACATGATGATTAAGACAACTTGACTTTGGATAGTTTTTCTCTTTAGTAGGGGCTGAGTATTCTCAAAGGGTGGTTTACAGTTTGTCTGAATTTTGCTCTTATTTTGACCTTTATTCCAGTTACCCTATTTCTTCATTCCAGGCTCTGGCGCTGTCTCAGGTGCCCACTCCTGTGCTTTAGTCCCCTCCGCCTTGCTCAGGGTCACCCTCTGCTATAGACTTAGTCTCGTCCACTTTCCCCGGGCTCCTTTTTCCACAGCCTCTTGGTAATTCTGCTGCCCCTCGGCTTTCTTTCCCAGCTATTTTGCTTTCATCCCATCCAAGCCTGGTTCCCTTTTCGAGTTACTTTCCTTCCATTTTTATTTCAGGTAGCTCTGAGAAGGAAAGATAAATTTTAATATAAACATAAAAATTCCTGAACAGGTGACTTGAGTATTTTGTGGACTCAATAACAAGGAAGAGATCTGTTATGCAGTTCTCCTCTCATACGAGAGCATTCCTGAATCAGACTGGATTGTAAATTAAGAGGAAGGTGAGGGCAACTCTCACACTTGGTGACAGAGATTTTAGTGTATGAAAAAGATGTGGTTTTTAAAAATTGAAAAAAGAAATGGACTTAAAAATTTATCTGGCAATTGCTTCTGCTTCGTATAATCATCAAATATTCATTATATCTCACTGTTTTCACTTAATCTCTGTTAATACATATACCTCACATAACCGCATCTCTTTGTTGGAGGTGATTCCAGATGGTAGGGGAATCATTAATTCATGGTCACCAAATATTAGATGACAGGTGCATCATTTTTATTTAGAGCGCAGTGGCATGTGAGCTTCCTTCACAGTCAATGTAAAAGCAATTCACTGTATAGTCATTGCTGAACAAGTGTCCCGCCAGACTTACATAGCAAAATTCCACTGCTCAGAAAGCAAAGGTGTGATACAGCTGCTGTCCTAGTGGACGTTGTACAAACAACCGCCTGTGTGACAAGTTATTGTCTGGACTTAGGATCGTCTATTGCTTCTTCGTTTAATATCTTAAAGAATTTATTTTTGGGTCTTATTTTGCTTGCTAATCTTCACAATCTTCTTTAGGTCCTAAGAGTAACTCCCATCACCTGTTGTGATAGCAACAGAGGATGAATGAGGCAAGACACAGAAAGCAATTAATATTGGCTTTGTCTTTCCTGCATTCTTCCTTGATGTTCTTCATGTTCTACTGATCATGAGATCATCATACCATGAGATCCAAAATAATGACAAAATGGTAAAACACAAATGCTTTGGGCAGACATTTTGTGGGATGTTATTTTAAGTCCCCGCACTTGTCCAGCCCTGGGGCGGAGTGTGGCGATGCAGATGGCGTCACCTGCTGTCTATGTTCCAGGGCTCACTGGCAGTGGCCCTTCCTCCCACTTACGGTTTACTTGTGTGTACAGATGATTCATGGCGTTGACGTCCTGGTGAAAATCGAGGGCTGAGTCACACAGGAGCACCCAGGAGACAGAGGTCAAATGAAGGCCTCTTTCCTTTCAGAGGGGAACTCAGGAGGTCATCTCCGTTGACCCTCATCCGTTACTTGGATTTTGACAGCTTCCAGGCTCTGCTCACTAATGCTAATAACAGACAATTCTAAGTTCTTCATTTTAAGTCAAAATCTATTCCCTGTTATTTTGACCAGTTTATCCCAGTTTGACCAGTTTATCCCCTTGGGAAGAATACATTCTCGGCTTGTTCCTTCTTCAAGTGACTGACAAGCTTTTGGAGAGTTGGCAATGGCAGATGTCTTCTCCTGAACATTTGCACGTTAGGATCTCTGTTTTTTCTGTTGTGCCTCATGGATGCAGAGGCCCGTCCTGGTCCTCACAGACTTCATCTTGTGATGCTACAGCTTATCAGGGTACTGTCAGTGTGATGCTCACAGGTGGACAAGATCTTCTGGTGTGTTTGAGGAGTGGATAATACAGGCGATATAATAGAGTGAAGGAGGGTTTAGTGGGGCTGAGCCCTAATCCTGGCTCCAGCTTAGCTGATGGCACGGCTGTTTCAGAATCTCCATCTGTAAAAGGAGAGGGCAAGGCTAGATTACCTCTGGAAGCACAAATGTTCAGAGCTGGAATGAATCTCAAAGTATAAAAGGTCTGTACTATTGTCAGGCAGTTGTTTCCTTGAATCAGAATGTAAGCATTGACATTTATATGTGCCAGCTTTTATTGTGGGGTTTTCCCCTGGTGTTTCTACTTGGAAACTTTAACCCTTGATTCTGACGTCTATTACAACAGTCACTTTTTAGCTTCCTAACAGCCACAAAGTTTGTGTACATAAATTCTGAGTCTTTGAGTAACTGATATAAATATTGAATAAGACAAGGCCTAGGGCACAGCTCTGTGGCACACCCTTGGAGTAATCTTTCTATGACAACATAAATGGATATAAAATTAGCATATTTAACCACTTACTTCACTGCAGTTTAACCCACATTTATCTAACACATGCTAAGAAATTTTGTGAAATGTGTTACTGAATGAAATAAACCAATCTCATAACATTTGAATGATTTTTGTTTTTTGACATGATGTACCTTCTTGATAATCATCTTATTCTTTACAAAGAGCATAAAACCAATTTGCTTAATAACTAATTGTAGAGTTTTGCCAAGGATCAATATTCAACTTACTCATTATTCATGTGTATTCTTTAAATGAGGAAACATTGTTGGATCTAGGCCTTTTCTTCTCCGAGATTCTCAGAAATTCATGTTAGTGGCTAATTTCCATGAGCTCTTAGTTATCTGTGCTTAATCTGTCCTCTCCTATCTTAATGTCTGTCTTGGTCTCAAGGGTAGTTAACTAGAATCAATGAATTAAAAAGCCTTGAATTTATTTTCAAAGCAGTTTGATGCCAACTAGAACCCAACTTGATACTGAAGTTTCCTTCTGAACACATGCTAGGTTTTAGAACACGCTTGTTCAAGCAACCATTTACTTGATCATTTACTGTCTACTCTGTACCAGACACTGTGCAGCGCTAGTGTAACAGAGATGAAAGAGAAAATATTCTTTCAGACAGCATGTGTGAAGTGTTGGATGGTTTGTAAAGGATGCTGTGGGAAGGAAGAGGAGGGAGTGAAAACTCTGCCTGGCAGAGGGAAGTGAGCTGGGAAAGGGCTCCTTAGTGAGTCTTGAAGCATAAGTAGGAGTTCTCCAGAACAAGGGAGAGGCAAATGGAAGAGTCCACTTATAAAGGCACAGCGTGGGACAAGTATGAGCTGTACGGGGAACCAGATGGAGTGTATTGTACAACAAAATGAAAAGCAGGGACCACCAGAGGGAAAAAGAAGGAAAGAACTTTGAAAAAACTGACTAAAGTACAGCTTCAGGCAGAGCACCCTTCAGGAGAGTTGCCAGGAAAGAATATCAAGAGGTTCCCTCTGAGCGGCCAGTTCAGCTCGCTCTCCCCTGGTAGGGGCACCACCTGACCCCCAAGCAAGCAGTCAGTAAGGTGGAGAACCTTGATATTCTGGAAGAATCATCCCACAAGAAAACCCATCTGAAGGCCAGTGTTCCTATGAAAGACTCAGGCTGGCTTAAATAAGACTTTAGTTCAGCCTTTTGCTTGGCGTTTACTAGGAATTTCTGAAGCTCTCTATTTTCTTTATTCTTGCAGTTTATAGAAACTGAAAGTTTTAGCCTAAGAGGGAAAGTGGATTTGAGCTGTAGTCTTGCTTTATTCTGCTAGTTGCTGTCCTAAGGCTAGTTCATCTAAATTAGTTTATCCTTTATTCAATTAAAGAAAGAAAAGAGCATGAGATATAGCCACCTCTTTTATGAGTCAAATGAGATTTAGCATTTGATCATAAAGTCTAAGGGGTGAATTCCTAGCTTTATGTGGTAATAAATAGCCGTGGTCATATTTATAGAAGAACCCAATTTACTGATCTGAATTCCAATAATTACTAACCAGATGTTGAGTCTTTTCTTGTAATCTCCCTCCTCAAGTTGTCACAAGAATTCTCAGGGATTCTGTGTGTGTTACCTCTGATCAGTGTGTGTGTCAGCAGTAGGCCTTGCTGCTGCCATTCCCTCTTTTGGTTCTTGAGAAGAAGAAAAGGAAGAAATTTCAGGTCTAATTTGAGCCGGCACCTGCAGGTTTTGCTGTATCTCCATTCACTTAGGTTGATTGCTGGTATCTATATATCTATAAAGAGAGAGTCAGAGACAGAGACAGACAGAGAGAAAGAGGGGGAGAATCAGTTATCCAATAGACAGTTATTTTGTTTGTTCATAGAATATTTAGAAAAAATTATGATTCCTTGGGAAAAAAATAAGTTTAAAAAGCAGACCTTTTGCAAGACACATTCCTGGATATAAACAATAATAAAGAAATCAAGAAATGAAGAAAAATACTCTTAAATATAACCCTTGAGCCAAAGAGTAAATAAAAGAGGAATTCATAGAAATTAATGAACAAGAAAATACTTTATATCAAAATAAATGGAGCATGAAAAAGCTATACTGTGGGTGAAAATATACAGTGCAAAACATGTTTAAGTATAAAGGAGAAAATATAAAAAGAAAGGGAATAAGTTTTTATCTCATACAATAATAGAGCAACAAATAAACCAAAATAAAATAGTAGAGAATTAATAAGTATAATCACTAAAATTGTTAAACAGAATTTTTTTATTGATGTATAGTTGACTTACAATATTACATTAGTTTCAGGTGTACAGCCTATTGGTTCAGTATTTTTACAGGTTATATGCCATTAAAAGTTATTACAGGACAATGGCTATATTTCCCTGTGCTATATATATAATATATCATTGTTGCTTATCTAATTTATACATAGTAATTTTTATCTCTTTATCCCATACCCCTAACTGGCCCCTTCCCCCTGCCCTCTCCCCACTGGTAACCACTAGTTTACTCTCTGTGTCTGTTAGTCTTCTGTTTTGCTGTATACATTCAATTATATTATATTTTAGATTCCACATATAAGTGATACCATAAAGTATTTGTCTTTCTCTGACTTATTTCACGATGTATAATATCCTCTAGGACCGTCCCCACTGCTGCAAATGGCAGAATTTCATTCCAACAGAATTTTTTTTTTTTTTTTTTTTTTAAGATTTATTTATTTTATTTATTGATTGATTGCTATGCTGGGTCTCCGTTTCTGTGCCAGGGCTCTCTCCAGTTGTGGCAAGCGGGGGCCACTCTTCATCGCGGTGCGCGGGCCTCTCACCATCGCGGCCTCTCCCGTTGCGGAGCACAGGCTCCAGACGCGCAAGCTCAGCAGTTGTGGCTCACGGGCTTAGTTGCTCCGCGGCATGTGGGATGTTCCCGGACCAGGGCTCGAACCCGTGTCCCCCGCATTAGCAGGCAGATTCTCAACCACTGCGCCACCAGGGAAGCCCCCAACAGAATTTTTTTTTTTAAATTGTTAAAAGGATAAACAAGTCCAAAATCTGGTTTAATAAAATGGCCAATAAAATAAATAAAATTCAGTTAAGGAAACAGAAGATAAAAATTAGAAATGAGACAAATTGGAAAGAAGAAAGAAATTTATAAACATAAATTTGACCACAGATAGTGTGTGGGCTAAAAGATTCCGAGAGACTACTATGTGTGATTCTAAAGAAAGGATTTTGATGACCTAGTAAGATGGATGATTTCCTCCCAAAAATGTAAAAAATAGACAAAGAATCGTTGGAAAATATGACTTCACTAATTATGTGGAAGAAACTGAAGAGATGATTCAAGGTCTGCCACTGAATAAAGGACAAGGACTAAGTGTTTTCTCAGGAGGGTTTACGTAGCTCATGTTATTTAAAGTATTTTAGACCAAAGAAAAGATGGACAGCTTCTAAGACGTCAGCACAGTTTTAATGCCAAGTCTAATACAAAACAAAAAGAAAACTGTAACCGAATTTTGTTTATGAATATAGATATATTTTAAAAACAAAATATTAGCATATAGAATTCAACAGTTCAGCAAAAGGAGGTTCAATACTAGGAAGTCAAGGATGATTCAAGTTAAGGGATTTTATCAGCATACTACATGACATCAACCATGGGAAGTGTAAAGTTTTTGTGATCATATAGATAGATGCAGAAGCTTTTGATAATACACGATAATGCAATGATCATTCATAATCAAATCTCTGAGGAAAACAGGAATTGATGGAATATTTTTACTAAAATCCAACAGCAAATATTATTCTTAAAAAAGGCAAAACTATGTTAGAAATTGTTAAATAAGCAAAATTAAGATCTAAGGAGGTAAAATTGCCATCACCATTGCATCACAAGAAAATTAAATAACTTGTATGAATTGGAAAAAAGAGGTAAACCTATACCTTTTTATTGGATTGCATATGTAGAAAGCCTAAGAGACTTTGGTAGGAAAAAATGTTCAATTTCTAAGAGATTTGAGGAATTGGGTTAGATATCAGAGATGTATTGAACAATAGATTTTCTTTATCTTAGCTATAAACATCTGGAAAGGTAAATAGGAAATATTCTATTAATATTGAATGTAAGTTATAAAAGCAATAAGAATTGGGGAAATTTTGAATAAGAAAGGAATATAGTGTATACAAAGAAAATCAAAGCATATGAAGAAGATCTAAATGGATAAACAAACCATTACCTTAAAAGTTTCAATATTAAAAGTTCAGTAATTCAAAGTCAATATGTAAATTTAATGCAATACAAATAAAAATGCTGAGCTGTTTTAAAATTTGTTTTGGAGTTGGATAAGATTGCTTAAAATTTATAGGGCCAAATAAATACCTGAAAAGAGTCAAAAATGTTTCAAGAACAATAGTAAGGGTTGACTTGCTTTGCCAGACATTATACCATCCTCTAAAGTAACCATAATAATATAAATGTTATAACATGTAGTATAAAGATAGGTAGAACAAAACTGAGAATCTAGAAATTGACCCCTGAATTTATGAGAATTTAATAAATATTATATTTCAATTCAGTGGAAAGGGATGGATTATTCCGTTGATGTTCTGGTACCACTGACTCTATACATATGAAAAATACCCTATACCCTATACAAAAATAAATCCCAGATAGACAAAGGATTTATGTAAAACTCAAAACAAAACAATAAATATTTTGTGTTTGTACAGCCTAGGGACAAGGGTATATCTAACCAAGATTTTAAACCCAGAAGCTATAAAGTAAAAGGCAAATATATTAGACATAAAGATTAAACATTTCAATGGTGAAGGACTGTAGTCAAAATCAATTAGAAAATGATGGTTCTGGTAATATTATAATGTAATTAGCAGGCAGCCAGTTAACATTTGTACTTTTCAGAGAGTTTTTAAAAATGGACAAGAAAAGATGAACAGTTTAATTTTTAAAAGTGAACAAAGTGTATGAACAGGTTGTTTAGTAAAGAGAAAACTCAGAATACTAACAAACATACAAAAGGCTCAGATTCACCAGTAGGCAGTGATATGTAATTTAAAGCAATTATGAATTATGACTTTACACCATCAGCCTGACAGCTGTTGCTGGATGTGATTCAAGGACAAAGCATTCCCATACATTGCTGGTGGGATGTTTAGAGCTACAGACTCTTGTGGAAAGCAATTTGGCAACATCTATTTTTTAAAAAATTTTAATGCATAATCTTAAGACTCTGATCTATGTAAAGTAGATTGCCTGCATGATGTTTATTGCAGCATAATTTGTAGAAAAGTGGAAACAGAGAATAGTCCTTAACAGAAAAACACTTGAACAAATTATGGTACATCTATGCTATAGAATATTATGGAACTATTGTAGAGAATAAATTAGGACTATACTGGGTAATCTAAATTGGTTTATGGAAAGTAATGTTGGGGGGAGAAAATAAAAGTGCATAAAAATGTATATAATATAACCAATTTTTTTTCCTTTGTAACATCCTTTTCTTTTCTTTTTTAACATCTTTCTTGGAGTATAATTGCTTTACAATGGTGTGTTAGTGTCTGCTTTATAACAAAGTGAACCAGTTATACATATACATATATCCCCATATCTCTTCCGTCTTGCATCTCCCTCCCTCACAACCTCCCTATCCCACCCCTCTAGGTGGTCACAAAGCACCAAGCTGATCTCCCTGTGCTATTCGGCTGCTTCCCACTAGCTATCTATTTGACGTTTGGTAGTGTATATATGTCCATGCCACTCTCTCACTTTGTCCCAGCTTACCCTTCCCCCTCCCCGTATCCTCAAGTCCATTCTCTAGTAGGTCTGCATCTTTTTTCCTGTTTTGCCCCTAGGTTCTTCTCACAATTATTTTTTCTTTTTTTCTTTTCTTTTTTTTTTAGATTCCTTATATATGTGTTAGCATACGGTATTTGTTTTTCTCTTTCTGACTTACTTCACTCTGTATGACAGTCTCTAGGTCCATCCACCTCACTACAGATAACTCAGTTTCATTTCTTCTTATGGCTGAGTAATATTCCATTGTATATATGTGCCACATCTTCTTTATCCATTCATCTGTTGGTGGACACTTAGGTTGCTTCCATGTCCTGGCTATTGTCAATAGAGCTGCAATGAACATTGTGGTACATGACTCTTTTTGAATTATGGTTTTCTCAGTGTATGTGCCCAGTAGTGGGATTGCTGGGTCGTATGGTAGTTCTATTTTTAGTTTTTTAAGGAACCTCCATACTGTCCTCCATAGTGGCTGTATCAATTTACATTCCCACTAACAGTGCAAGAGGGTTCCCTTTTCTCCACACCCTCTCCAGCATATTGTTTGTAGATTTTTTGATGATGGCCATTCTGACCGGTGTGAGATGATTTCTCATTGTAGTTTTGATTTGCATTTGTCTAATGATTAATGATGTTGAGCATTCTTTCATGTGTTTGTTGGCAATCTGTATATCTTCTTTGGAGAAATGTCTATTTAGGTCTTCTGCCCATTTTTGGATTGGGTTGTTTGTATTTTTGTTATTGAGCTGCATGAGCTGTTTGTAAATCTTGGAGATTAATCCTTTGTCAGTTGCTTCATTTGCAAATATTTTCTCCCATTCTGAGGGTTGTCTTTTGGTCTTGTTTATGGTTTCCTTTGCTGTGCAAAAGCTTTTAAGTTTCATTAGGTCCCATTTGCTTATTTTTGTTTTTCTTTCCATTTCTCTAGGAGGTGGGTCAAAAAGGATCTTGCTGTGATTTATGTCATAGAGTGTTCTGCCTATGTTTTCCTCTAAGAGTTTGATGGTGTCTGGCCTTACATTTAGGTCTTTAATCCATTTTGTGTTTATTTTTGTGTATGGTGTTAGGAAGTGTTCTAATTTCATTCTTTTACATGTAGCTGTCCCGTTTTCCCAGCACCACTTATTGAAGAGGCTGTCTTTTCTCCACTGTATATTCTTGCCTCCTTTATCAAAGATAAGGTGACCATATGTGCGTGGGTTTATCTCTGGGCTTTCTATCTTGTTCCACTGACCTATATTTCTGTTTTTGTGCCAGTACCATACTGTCTTGATTACTATAGCAGCCAACATCGTCCTCAGTGGTGAAAAACTGAAACCATTTCCACTAAGATCAGGAACAAGACAAGGTTGCCCTCTCTCACCACTATTATTCAACATAGTTTTGGAAGTTTTAGCCACAGAAATCAGAGAAGAAAAAGAAATAAAAGGAATCCAAATTGGAAAAGAAGAAGTAAAGCTGTCACTGTTTGCAGATGACATGATACTATACATAGAGAATCCTAAAGATGCTACCAGAAAACTACTAGAGATCATCAATGAATTTGGTAAAGTAGCAGGATACAAAATTAATGCACAGAAATCTCTTGTGTTCCTATACACTAATGATGAAAAATCTGAAAGTGAAATTAAGAAAATACTCCCATTTACCACTGCAACAAAAAGAATAAAATATCTAGGAATAAACCTACCTAAGGAGACAAAAGACCTGTATGCAGAAAATTATAAGACACTGATGAAAGAAATTAAAGATGATGCAAATAGATGGAGTGAAATACCATGTTCTTGGATTGGAAGAATCAACATTGTGAAAATGACTATACTACCCAATGCAATCTACAGATTCAGTGCAATCCCCATCAAACTACCACTGACATTTTTCACAGAACTAGAACAAAAAATTTCACAATTTGTATGGAAATACAAAAGACCCTGAATAGCCAAAGCAATCTTGAGAAAGAAAAATGGAGCTGGGGGAATCAGGCTCCCTGACTTCAGACTATAATATAACCAATTTTTAATGCAAAAAAAAACAAAAACAAAAATGAAATCCATAGTGTGTGTGTGTGACTCTGTGTGTGTGTGTGTGTGTGTGTGTGTATCCAGCAATGATTATATGAGTTTGGAGAAAAAAATTGGAAGGATACCTACAGAGTTGAAAACAAAGGTCTGGCATTCAGAGAAGGGGTAAAAACAAATAAAGTATGGGAGGAAGTGTATGGTTTATTGTTATGCTTCATTACTTACATTATATATATATATTTATATTAAAAAAATTTTCTATCTATGAAATATTTTATATTTATGAATTTAATATATCATATTCATAAATTTTACATTCATAAGATATATGTATAAATATATTCATATACTATATAAATCCACAGATACATATATTCTTGAGCATGTATCAAATATTTTATAAGACAACATTTAAAAATCTACCAAAATATATATTTTATGTGATCATGTTTAGGAATTTATGTAAAATTTCTGTAAGTTTTAGGTGATTTTTTAATTTGAGAAACAAGTACAAGAGAGATGGATTGAAGAATGAAAAACATCTAGCTAACTGCTACAATAATACATAAATGAGATTGAACTAGGATTATGATAATGGTAATGGCAGGATCAGGCTGAACAGGGGCAATTTAACAAGAATAAAAACGAAAATACACGAAGAAAGAAGATTGGGGGAAGGGAGGAGGGATTCTCTTCTGATCCGTTGGTCTGTTTGTCTACCCTTGTACCAGTACAACACTGCCTAAATTACTGACATTTTATAGTAAGTATTGCACTGAAAGCACCAGTAGTGTGAGTCCTTCAACTTGCTTATTAAGATTGTCTTGGGTGCAGAAGTAGAGAATGGACTTGAGGACACGGGGAGGGGGAAGGGTAAGCTGGGACCGAAGTGAGAGAGTGGCATGGACATATATACACTACCAAATGTAAAACAGATAGCTAGTGGGAAGCAGCCGCATAGCACAGGGAGATCAGCTCGGTGCTTTGTGTCCACCTACAGGGGTGGGATAGAGAGGGTGGGAGGGAGATGCAAGAGGGAGGGGATATGGGGATATATGTATACATATAGCTGATTCTCTTTGTTATACAGCAGAAACTAACACAACATTGTAAAGCAATTATACTCCAATAAAGATGTTAAAAAAAAAAAAGATTGTCTTATGTAACCTAGGACCTTGGCATCTTCATATTAATTTTTAAATCGACATGTCAATTTCCACACTCACATACTTACAACCTGCTGAGGTTTTGAATTAGTTTTCTTTCAATCTATAGATTGATTGGGAGGAGTTTACCTTTTAATAATAGAGTCATCAAATCTATAGTATATCTGTTTATTTAGGTTTTTCAAATTGTCTCGTAGTAATTAATTTTCACTGTAGGCTTCTTAAATAATTTTTGTTATCACTAGGTATTTGATGTTTTTAATACTGTTTTTGATAATTTTAGATTTTTAACTTCCAACTGATATTTGCTAGAATATTGAAATACACTGAGTTTTGTTTATTGACCTTGTATCCAGCAACCTTGCTTAATTAACTAATTTAAATTCTATTAGTTTGTAGATTATTATATTGTATGCGAATAAATAGTTCTATTTCTTCCATTCCAGTTCTTATCGCTTGGATTTCTTTTTCTTGTCATATTGTACTGGCTAGGACTTTTAGTACACTATTGAATAGAAGTGGTTATAGTGGACATCCTTGTCTTTTTTTCTGAATGCATGGGGAAATAATTCAATACTTTATCATTAAGTATGCTTTAGGTTTTTGTAGAGACCCTTTATCATAATAAGTATATCAAGAATATAGTGTTTTCTGAGTTTATTCCTGATACCCATTCAGATAGTTAATTTTTAGAATGTTTTTTCAGCAGCTGGTGAGATGATACTATGATTTTCCTTCTTTTCTATTTCTTTCTTTTCTGCACTGATTGATTTTTAAATGTTAAGCCAGACTTGGATTCCTAGAATAAAACTCATTTGTTCATGATATATTATCCCTTTTTGTATATCACTGGATTCAATTAACTAGTATCTTTTTTAGGATTTTCGAAGCAGTGTTTATGAAAACTTGAGAGTTTTTTCCTTGTAATTTCCCTGTCAGATTTTGGTATTAGAGTTATGCTGGGTTCATAAAATGAGCTGAAAACTGTGATCTCTATTTCTGTTCTCTGAAGGAGTATGTATACTATTTGTGTTAATTCTTCCTGAATGTTTCTAAGAATTCACCAGAAAATCCAACAGGATCTGGAGGTTTCTTTGTGAAAAATTTAAATTATGGGTTTAGTTATTTTGTATTACTTAATTGCTTTGTTTTGCATGTCTCCTCAAAATTTGGAAAACTTTTGTTCCGGTGGTTATATTCGTAAACTATGATATCTATTTTTCCACTCAGTATCTATTGATTTCCTTCTCTGGAATGGCAGAATTAATATATTTCCACTTCCATCCCTGCCACTGTCTGACTTCAATGAATTATTATTTTTCTTAGTTTTTACATTGGTATTATTGATTTGCTTATCTCTGTTAATGTTTTAGCTTTAAAGACAATTTTTAATACCTCATCACAAAAGGTAAAGGAATTATTACACCCACGTTACCATTCTCTATCTCTCTTCTAATTTTTGTTAGATGTACAATTTCAACATTTTTCAACATGTATTTATAGTAATTACATGTTGTTCTTTAATCACAATTTGTGATTTTCCTTTTTTATTTCAGTCCTGCAGCTAAATGGAATCTGTGTTCATTGTTAGTCCTTTACCTACAGCTTCTGTATTCTTTCGGTTGGGTGATGTCTGTCTTCTAGTAGTTCCTTCTCAAAAAGTTTATGAAAAAAAAATATGGAGTATGTGGCGATCACCACAAATTTTCTTTTACTTTATACTTTAATGACAATTCAGTTGGGTTTATATTTCTTGGGACACTCTTTGTTTCCTTGGGGGACATTTTAGCCATTGCTACTAACATTGAATTTTGAATGCTGCCGTGGAGTTATGTGCGACCAGCCTAAAACCTTTTGTAGGAGATTGATAATTTTCTTCACTTTAAAGAAGGAGTTAATGCAAATACAATAATCAAATGTGTAATTTAAGGGCTTCATTTAAGAGCTGGTAGCATTTGAGGGAAATTGATTTTTTTAGACTTAATTCGGCTAAGTATAAAACGTCTCCCTACCTGAGGAGTTGGGGTCAGAACATAAAGTATACCTCAGACATGTCTTTTAGGGAGGATATTTTTTTCCCTGGGCATTATAATACTTGAAAAAGAACTCCTCACTATTAAAATTTTGATAGTACAAGGTTAAAAGATATATTTAACCTGAGTTTTCCTGTGTGGGATGGTCTTGGAATCTTTAGATTACTGATTCCACTTGTAGCCAGGTTCTAGCTTTCAGTGGAAGAGCCTCCAAGTGAATCAATGGAGGAGGACTAAAGCCAAATACGGAAGCATGACAATCACTGCTTTACTCCTTCCTCTGAGTAGAAACACCCTTCCAGATACCCATGGTTCCATGGTCCAGTGTGAGTTCAGCACCATTAGAAAAGAAGAGGAGGATAAGAGGAGATGCAGAGACTTTGCAGTTAGGTCGGGTGGAGAGAGAGCTTAATTGGAAAAACCTGGACCACTGGTAAGTGAGTGCAGACAGTGGAGAGTGGAGACAGGGGCCCTGGAGCCTGCGTTCCCTTCACGATCACGGAACATCTTCAGAAGTTCCTGAAACGTTTCTTTGTCCACAAAATTGTAAAAATTTACCTTATTTCAAAAACTTCGCTCAAAAAAGTCTCTTCTGGGAGTCTTTGAAAGTTCAGGCTATTTAAAAACGCATATTATTAATTTTACTGAGTTAATAGCCATTATGGTCTAGCAGTGTGTATAATATATATCAGGGGACATCTTAAAACACATATTATCGTAAAATGCATATTTAAGGAGCTTCCACTTACATAAATTGAATTTAATAGATTGTAACAACTACAGTGGGACCATTAGGGTCTTTGGAAAACATAGTTCAGGGTTTTGTTAAAACATATATTCTCTTGGTGTCATATTCTACTTAAGGAATTTGCTTTAGTAACCTAGAGCTTGAATGTGTTTGTCTTGCTTAGTTAAAAATAAAAATCGAAAAGTAAGTTTTTTTCAGTGAGACAGTCTACTAAGTCAGGAAGAAAGCAAATTTTGCAATTAATTGAATTGTTTTTAGTTTCAAATCACATACAGAGAAAAGTGTCAGTTAAGAATAATAGCTGCCAGTAAAAGTTTTTAATGACTTACAAATTACTGTGTATAAAAAATCTTCCTTTTTTGTGTCAGAAATGTGAAGGTATATGTGTTTTTGGTTAAACTGAGGTTATTAATTGTTAGTTATCAACACATATATTTAATGAAAAGCATGAGTGTAAATTATATCCAGTGTTTTTCAGAATGTGATCTGCAAACCACCTACATCAGAATCTCCTAGGTGCTTAAAATGCCTGCTTCTGAGTCCCACCCTCGGTTTTTGCATTTTAATCAGCTCCCTCACAGATTCTTGCACACCAAGAAAAATTTGAGAACAGTAGTAATTTTCATCTATAAACCTATAACGTAATCAAATCCTGGAGTCCTATCTAGACTGAACCCTGCTGCCTGGTGTACACTTGGACCGTGCAGTGTATGCTATAACTCCTTAAACGTTCTTCAAGGAATACATATCATGTCGACTGTTCAAAATCTAAAGGCACCACCCACTCAGGGCCTAGGGATGCTCAGTGATGGTAACTGACCCTCACCTACAGCACAACACTGGACCCACCAACACCAAAACCACAGCGAAACAAAACCCTCTGTTGTGTTGTCTCGTTGTCTTCCTCAAAAACGGAACTATATTAATAACGAATAACCCTATCTCTGAATTTTTTCACTGTTTTCTCTTCTTTTAGAAGTACAAACAATAGCCTCTCGAGCCAGTGAAAATTGCATTCATCTGTGGCCCAGCTACAAGGCTACATTGAAGGAAAATTCTTCATTTGCTACCGAGAAGTATCAACTCTGATGGTTGAAATAAATTCGAAACGAATCTTACACTAATGGCTTAAAGTCCTTAAAAGGATTGCCTGGTTACTGGTTTCACTCACAGCAAAGTGGTTGTAACACATAGAATCATCTAGAGGTGCTTATGTGCTTGAGAAGTTTTCTAAAAGTTAGAGTCGTAAGCACCACCATTGGTATCAAAGCTCTTCAGTTCATAGGCTTCCAGGACTTGGATGGAACAAAATGCCTCCCGGCTGTGCTTAATGGCCTTGGGGAAGTTGGTTCTTGATTGTGGAGAAGGATTCCCAGCTGTGCTTACTTAGGAGCCCTCTAACTAATACTCTTCGTTCCCCTGTAGAGAACCCCTACCGGAATATAGTTATTAATACCATAAAAGTGCCCTATAAAATCTTGTGAAGTCGTGGGCTTTCTTAGCCCAAGGTTGCAGTAAATGGAAAATGTGAAAAGTTTGAAATTAAGTATGAACATCAAGTTCTGGCATGGGAAGAATAAACTGAATAAGTAAAAGAAAAAAAGGATAATTATTTGGATCTTTAAAGCTTTAAACTAAATTATTTGACTCATATAGGTTCTCGGAAACACTCAGAAGTGATATGCTGTTGGCCTTGCTGTTAGAAACAGGTCTTTATTTTAGTTTTTAATGTTTTAAACTTAAATTAAAAATGATTTAATTGTGCAAAAGTATAGAGTTCTTACAGTTTTCTCTCCTCATTCCTGTAGTTTCCTTCTCAACTAACTGCAGTCGTATTTGTGAGTGATTTGTTACATTAGAGACAGGTGAAAACGTACATCATTTCATCTGCTTTTCCCACTGGCTGGACTTGACTAACAATTCAGTAGTGAATCCTGACATGATCAGTTTTTGAGTAATAAAGGCCGGAAGATAAAGATCTAGATCCTCAGTCTAGAGTAGAGTTGTGTGTCTGAATGATTTGGAAAGGGCTCCTAGTCCTCCACTACAAGTTTGCTTTTGGGATTTGGCCTTTCCCTGTTAGTTTGTTCCCAGATGAGACAGTAAGGAAAAAACCATCCTCACTACCAATAAATAAATGCTGTACTGGGATCATTTGGGAGATCAGAACTCTGATTATGAGAAGACTCCTAGCACCTCTTATATCTCCTCATGAATCAGAGAAGAGAGTTTGCTTAGTTCTGTGCTAGATGTTTTGGAGGAATTTTTTAAAATATATGTGTTATGGAGACAATCTCAGTGTCCCTCAATAGATGAATGGATGAAGAAGATGTAATTAATACACACACACACACAAACACACACACAATGGAATGGTTTCAGCCATAAAAAACAATGAAATTTTGCCATTTGCAGCAACATGGATGGACTTGGAGGGTATTATCAGACAGAGAAAGACAAATACTGTATGATTTCACTTATATGGAATCTAAAAAGTACAACAAACTAGTGAATAAAACAAAAAAGAAGCAGACTCACAGATGTAGAGAACAAACTAGTGGTTACCAGTGGGGAGAGGGAAGGGTGGAGGGGCACGATCGGGGTAGGAAAAATTATTATCATGGAATTATATGAAATCATGTGTGTGAAACTTTTGAAAATTGTAAAACACTATATAATTTAAAGACTCATTCAATAAAAACAACTGAAGGAAAAAGACCCATGTGTTAAGAGACTCACAACACTGCTGGAGATTCAAACCAGCCTACCTCCTCTCCCCCTCGGCAGACTCAATTTGTCGTCAGTTCAACCATCACCCCTCGGGAGGGTGATTCCCAAACCTGCGTCCTGCACCTGAGTTTTCTCCTGGAGTTTGCTTCACTTTCCAAACTCCCCGAGACCTGTCCTCCTGGATGTCAGTGTCTCAAACGAAACCCATCCCCTTCCCTCTTTCCTCTGCTGTCTCCTCCTCTTCCTGCACTTGCTCTTTTCTGCGTGTGGTGATGACCTCACCATCCTCCCGAGCTTTGCGTAGGCCCAAACCTGTCGTTTTTGTTAACTCTTATTTCTCTTTCTTCGGTTGCATCTCAGTTCTCGTAGCTGCCCTGCTTTTTCATTCCCATGCCGTTGTCCCGAGTTCCAGCCCTCCTCGCTCTTGCTAGACTGCTGGTATAGCCTCCTAACTGAATCCTACCTCTAACCTCTCCCCTCCCCAAAATGTGTCCTACAGGCCTCACTCCGTTCATCTCCAAAAAGTCCAGTGCCCATCTTCTGCTCAAAAGGAGCCAGTGCCTCCGCCATGGCTACACGAGGGCGTCCTCGCTCCCTAACTTACCCATCAGGGTCCTTCACACTTAATCCTCCCTGTCGGCCGACTTCTTTTCATAGCATTGCTCTTGTGCAGAATCCTGTGCTTCACTGAAACCAAGTAACTTGCTGGTCCTTCAGATTTGTGCCTTTACTTCTACCTTTTCCTTGTTCTGGAATAGCCTCCCCTCATTTCTTTTGATCTAGGCTGTGCCTAAAACATGAGAACTTGCCCAGGAATTAGGGACAGAGTTAAATGCAGAGTAAAGTTAAAGAGCCTGAGCCCTAGAATGAAACTGCCGGGGTTCAAACCCTGGCTCTCCCACTTATTGGTGTGTCAAGATACTCTTTCTCTACCTCAGTTTCCTCATCTAGAAAATGGGGAAAACGATAGTATCTAACGCATGGTGCTGTGGTGAAGTTTATTTACTTGAAGTTAAGGCTCTGAGAATAGTGTCTCATGCACGTAAGATCTTATATAAATGCTAGACACCAATTGTGAATGAGTAACTGTTTTCTTCATTTCTAGGGCTTTACCCTTTAAGCAGATTCTTATATAGGTATCAGAAAGTTTAATAATGAATATGTGTATATAACTTATCTCTATAATTGTAGGCATGAAAAATACACTTCACTTATCTTCAGGTAAAATAAAGAACTAGTACTCAGGCATATTAAAGAAATTATTAAGGACAATTTCAAACAAACACAATTAAATTAAACACAATTTCAAACGTCAATAAAGGAGACTTGTGAATCCCTACGTGTGCATAGCTGGCTTCGACGCCCGGCCGATCTTGTCTCCACTCGACCCTGTCCAAGTTACTGTGGGAGTGATCCCTATGCTTCATCTATGAACAGTTCAGTACGTGTCTCCAAATAAGAAGAACTGTTTAAAAACATAACCGCTATACCAATTTCACACTTAAAGTGTTAAACAATAACTTCTTAACATCATTAGGTAATCGTATGGTGTTCAGATTTCAAGAATGGTATAACAATCGGAACTTTTTTTTTTAACATTTTGCTTTAGTCAGGATCCAAATAAAGGCTCACACATTCCAGTTGGTTGCTGTGCTTTTAGGTGTGTTAATCTGTAATTTCCCCTCTATCTCTCTGTTATTTTGTTTGTTTTCATTATATTATTTGTTAAGGAAGCAGGGCTCTTTGTACCGAAGGGTTTGCCAGTGTGGATTTGATTACATCTCCGTGGTGTAATTTAATATGTTCCTCTCTCCTCTGTGTTCCCTTCAAATGGGGAGTTAGATAAGCCTTAGGTATGCTGTTCTGGGTGCGATCACTTCATAAGTGGTGTGGTATTTTTCTTTCAGAAGGGACCTAATGTCCAGAAATCTCTCTTTTTGTGACGATAGCAGCCATTGATCATTAATACCTACGCCCATTAATTCATTTAGGATTGCAAAATGGTAATATTTTAATTTCCTCATCCCCTCTACATTTATTGGCTGGAATATCTCTATAGGGAAGAACCTCCCCTCATCTGCTCTCTGATTACTCAGTGGTATGGTTCACATAGGAAAGTCCTGCTAAATGCTTGATTCTTTCCATTTATATACCATTTTTCAAAATAATGAGTTGATTCTCTAGTATCTTACAGTGGTTACCACTTATGTTTTATTTTGTTTGTTTTTTGTCAGTTTTGTGAACCTGTTTTTCTTCCATTGTAGTTACCCTTATTGCTTCTCAAATTGTCCTCTTCATGGTCAGTAGGAACCTCTCCAGTCAGCCTCCTGGTCTCTCTGATGTGAATCAGGCATCTTTGACAGCTTCCATGGATAACACGTTCCATGCTCCTGCGTATGACTTAAGTCCTAACCATGCTGCAGGGCCTTAGTTTTTACCTCCAGCCTGAAGGCTTCCTGCCCACATCTGCTTACAGCACTCACCTCACCACTGAAGCCCTGCAGCCTCAAAGTTATAGGGTCTTTGCCAGTCATCAGAGGCTGGTTTCCCCACACGGCAGTGTTCAGTCTTCACATCCCCAGTGCTTAGAAGAAGGCCTTGCATAGGTCCTGATGAAGTCGATTTGTTTGATTACTTAATGTTGCTTTTGTTAAGTAGACTTAAAGTTATGTAACCAACCCTTCAAGAATTTAATGGGAATAATCTTGCGTATTGTGGGATTTGAGAATCAAGTAATTTTCTGATCTTGTGTGTATTATTGGATGTGCTTTCTTCAGTCAAGATTCAATGAGTAAAATTAAACCACAAACTTTATAAAATATCAGCAAAATTATAAAAAAAATTAGCACAGAAAACACCCATATATCTTTCTCCTCATATGGTAGGTCATTTGTGTTCTCTTCCTCTCTCTCTCTCTCTTCATATCTATCTACCTACCTACCTAGCTATAAAATATACATATAATATATATCTCTATAAAATATTTAATATCATATATATTATATTACATAATAATATACATAATACATTACATATAATATATAGGTAATAGATTATGTGTTTTATATTATATATTTATACATAACATACATATTTGTATATTATACATATTTATATTATATAATAATATTTACATATAACTTTTTTCATATGATTTGAGAATAAGTTACTTAAATCATGGCCTCTTAACTCTAAATATTTGATTGTGTATTTTCTAAGAATAGGGATATTCTCTTATATAACAACAGTATAAGTATCAGTTTCATAAGTTTACATTAATTTATTATATGTTTAGATTTTAAGAAAACTAAGTAACATTTACTGGCAGTTTGTAAGCACCTTTTGCAGGCAGCAGCTCAACATCATGCCAAGAGATAGAAGATATTATTAGGCTGTTTGTTGATAAGGAAACAAGCTCAGAAAGGTTATAATTTTGCTGATGTTTAGTCCTTTACTCTTTATGTCTTGCTAACTCCAGTTAAGTGAGACTTCCTAGAAAAGTTTATAGGAGATCTACTTCCAAAGCAAGCAAAGAAGGGTTGCATCCTAGTCAGACCAAGAGCAGGTTAGAGACAGCCATGGGAGCAGTGATTCATTGGTCTGGTTGAGATTTGCCTGTGGTGACTGTAGAGGGTTTCCTTGTAGATCTGTCATTCTCACTGGATTCTCAGGAAGCAGCTGCAATGGACTGAGCTGTCTCTCCCAGATGAGTGTAAAGTTTCAACTCTTTTCCTCATCAGCAAAATGAAATGAAATGTAGAATTTTGAAAAGGCCTGTTATATTATTGCAGACATTGCTGTAATTTGGAAATTTTCATGCTAACACACAGATGATGTGGCAGTTTTGAGAATTCATTCTACTTGAATTCCAAATCAGTTTTAGAGACTATCATTTAAAATGCCATTATTTTACTCAGAATTCTTCCTGATGATACTTCATTTGGGAGACATTTGTGGGAGACCCACTGTTTGCCTCCGCCCATGGGCATCTGAGACAAGGTCGTTCAGTTTGGGCCCGTCTCCCATCCCACCCATCCTCATGTTCTGCCCATGCTCTATCCACCTGCTCACACATCACCTCATGCCTGGCTTCCCCAAGGATGCACCTCTTGGTATGTCACATCACCCAGGAGTATTCCTGCTGTGGTGCCTCCCTCCTCTTTATAATCAAATTCATTCATATTCCCCCTTCCCCTCCCCCTCAACCCCCATCAGTCGATATGAGAATAACTTGTGTCTTCTTAATGGTCATTCCTAATGTAGTCACCACAATTTTAGGCACAGTGGGAAGGGTGGGCTGTGGCATACCATCTTGTCATCATGGTACACTGGGACCATTTCTACAGATGCTTTAGTTTACTGTCATATGTTAGTATCTGTAGAAGTCACGACAACAGTTCTTTGAATGTTTCCTTTGTCCCTGTACCACAGAATCAGTTTCTAAGAAACTTGGAAATTCAGAGGCTACATTAGCAAACATAAAACACCACTGCCTAATAGTGGATTTTCCAAAGATATAGCTTTCAGGAAGAGAGTCTTGAATTTAGACCTCATACAAATGTCAGTTGGGTGGCTTTCCTTCCATAGCAATTAGCCAGTTAACTGGGCAGCCACGGCTAAGGAAACTTAATAATGGATGACTTAAGCTTGTATAAAACCATGTGTTTGTTTAACCAGAATTATGCCATTGTTTTGTTAGTAAATCAAAGCATAGACCACTTCTTGCTATTTTGAACTCCAAGGACCATCTAGATTCTTTAATTATATTAACATTTTGTGTTTAAAATTATTTGAAGTAGTGGACCGTCAACTAGATCTTGGAAATGATTTGTGATACATCAGTGAGAGTGTTTCTTGAAAGAGGATTTGCTCTTCTTATATGAAATATGAACCAAATTAAATTTACAATATAATTATCAATAGATCTGCATTTTTAGTTATTAAAGGAAATTGATATAAGCTGATTTTATAAAAGTTATTTTGTTAGATTAAGTTCTTTCTCCTCCTTGGAGAGATAACATAATTAGGTTTATGTGACACATGCAGTTAGGTGAGTAATCTTGGCTCCTATCCATTTAGATAAAAGAATTTTGAACAATTTGTGACGTAACAAATAAGTTTATCAAGACAGACTCTTTTTGAGACTTTGAAAAGCAGGGGCACTTGTCTCTGAATGCGAAGTTGTCTCAGCCTTTATCTCTATTCATTCTTATAGCCTCAAGAAGTCATTATTTTAAAAGAATCTTGGGAATGTAATTCATAATGTAACACTTTACATATACATTCTTTCGGCTCAGCATTGCAACAGTAGTATTCAGGTAGGTTTAGAAGTTATTTGCTTTTCCTAGTTAAAAATCCAAAAGCCAATAATGGCAAAGACTTTACACAGCTGTAGAGACACGTGTAATTAGACTCAGGCCTCCTGTTTCCTAGCACCAGACTCACTTCACTAGATCACAATTGGAACACTAAGCTCTGGCTTGGCAGTTTCTGAGAATCTATCACGTTTCTCAGTATATATTTAGCTGCTAGAGACATAATCAGTCAAATCTTTATCATCCTCATTATCCCTAATAACAAAGCACTAAATTAGTACTGATTATAAGCTATATTAAGATGGTAAGTCACAGATATCTTTAAGTTAGAAAAGAATTTCTTATTTGGAAAAGAAAAGTTCTTTTTTGTAACTGACTTTCATTATCTAATCTATATATATGTGAGTTAGTAGTGCAGTTGACCCTTGAACTGTGTGGGTTCACTTACTTGCGGAGTTTTTCAACAGTAAATACTACAGTACTATGCCATCTGTGGTTGGTTGAATCCACGGAGGCGGAAACTCAGATATGGAGGAACAGCAGATATGGGGAGCCAACTCGAAGTTATACGTGGATTTCCCACTGCTCAGAGGATCGGTGCCCCTAACCCCCTCGTTGTTCAAGAGTCAAGTGAATACTACAGGTGTATTCTTTTAATTTTCAAATTTACAACATTTAGGCAAAGGGGTTTTGCTTAAAATGATATTTCTTAACTTACTGATTCTTAATAGTGAATGGAAAACAAGATATTTTAATGGTTTAAATAACTGAAAAATTAATTATATTGAAAATTTATTTGAAACCTTTGAGCCTTAACAATTCACAAAAGAAGTGTGTTTTAATTGTTTCTGATCTCCTATATTGAGTAGATTTATCTCCATTTCAATAGACCAGATAATAACACAAATCAGAGAGTCCCCGTATTAAGTTTATTTTGTTAAAGGTTTACACTGATACACACACAGAGTTGACCCTTGAACAACTCTAGGGGTTAAGGGTGCCGACTCTCTGTGCAGTTGAAAATTCTGGTATAAATTTATAGTCAGCCTTCTGTATGTGCAGTTCCTCAATCACAGATTCAACCAACCACAGATTTTGTAGTATTGTACATATTTACAACTGAAAAAAATTTGTGTATAAGTGGACCCAGGCAGTTCAAACCTGTGCTGTTCAAGGTTATGTTATATGAAACATAAAATACATCTACAGGGTAGAAGGATGTAATTATTGATAATTACATTAAACATGATCTAAAAGTCATACAGAAATACAAATGACTGGTAAAGCCAATGGAAAAAAAAAACCCTGAATGGCTAAAACTACCTGGTTTCAACATTTATGATAAAATAATTAAGAAAGTGTAGTGTTAGTGTAATGACCGACAAATAGACCAATGGAAAAGTACAGAATCTAAAAATAACCCCACATATATATGTACAACTTATTTTCAACACAGGTACAAAAACAATTCAGCAGATAATGGATAGTTTTTTCAACAAAACTTTTGGAACAATTAGATATTCATGTCACAAAGGAAGAATTTCAATCCCTATCTTCCATGTTATCTATTACATTTATCCATCTATTTATAAATAAGTTTATATATAAATTCTTGGATATGACACTGAAAGTCCAATCCATAAGAGATAAAGTTGTTACATTAGAGTTTATCAAAATTAAAACTGTCTCTTAGACTCTGCTCAGAGAATGAAAAGACAAGCCACACACTGGAGAAAATCTTTGCAAATTACATATAAGATAAAGGGCTTTTATCCAAAAAATATAAATAACACTAAACAATCCAAATTTTAGAATGAATAAATGATTTGAATAGACCACTCAAAAAATAAGGATCACAAATAAACACATGAAAGAATGCTCAACATAGTCACTAACGAAATGCAAAAACAAAAAACAAATTTTAAAAGACCGCACAAATGTTTGTTATTTTAATTGTTGTGATGGTTTCATGGCTGTATATATATGTCAAAACTTGTCAAATTGCACACATTAAATATGTGCAGTATGTTAATTATACCTCAGTAAAGATGTTAAAATTTTTTAAATTTAAAAATGCCTTGACAAAAATAAAAAGCCAAACCACATCCTGGGAGCAGATATTTGCGAATTGTATCTGATAAATGACTTGCATATGTAACATTCAAAGAACTTTTAAAACGCAGTAATAAGACAGGCAAACATTAAAAATGGGCAAAATATTTGAATGGATACTTCATTGAAGAAGATATGTGAATGGCTAATTAGCACATGAAAAAAAATCATTAATTATTAAGAAAATTCAAGTGAAAACCACAATGAGATAACTCTATGCACTGACTAGAATGGCTGTAATTAAAAAGACTGACAATACCAGCTACTGGTGAGGAGTAGTAGTAATTTGACACCTTTACACTGAGGCTGGGAATGGCAAATGATACAGGCACTTTGGATATTGGTTTGGAAGTTTCCTAAACAGTTACACATACACTTAACCATGTGACCTGGCTATTATACTTTTAGGTATTTACCCAAGAGAAATAAAAACCATGTCCACACAAAGATGTTTATGCCATTGTCCATAGCAGAATTATTTAGAATAGCTAACAATGGGAAACTGCTGAGTGGATAAACAAAATGAGATATATGCATACAAAGAACACTACTCAGAAATAAGAAATGAGCTACTTATCCATGTAGCAACAGAATTATGCTGTGTCAAAGAAGCCAGACCAAAAAATAAAAAACCTGCGTATTGTATTCTATTTATATGAAATTTCTAGAAAACAAAAATATAGACAAAAAGCACATCAGTGGTTGTCTGGGCTGTAGCTGTGATGGGCAACTGACTACAAATGGGTATGAGGGAACTTTTCCGGGTGAGGGTATCTTAATCCTGAATTGTGGTGGTGATGGCACAACTATATAAATTTACTAAAATTCAGTGAACTGAACATGTCAATATTATGGTGTATAAATTATACCTTAATAAATCTGTTAAAAAGATATTTAGGCTGGAAGTAGAAATTTGGGGCTCATCAGCATATAGATGGTGACTCTAGCTATAAAAGTAGAGATGATACCGGGAAAGTCTGCTGAAAAGGAAAACAGAAGAAGCTGTTTTCTGCAGATCCCTGTGGAAGAGCAACATTTAGACGATGCAGCAAAAAAAGAAAATGAGGAAATGTGGCTACTGAGGTAGAATAAAAACCAAACAAATATAGTGTCTCAGCAAGCAGTTATTTCTAGGAGGATTTGGTCAAAAAGATATCAAATGCTACTGATGGGTCAAAGGAGAAAAAAGACAGTACGGCATCTGATGGTCACCTGAGACCTTGGCATGAGCGGTTTTTGAGCAACAGGGAGGGTCCAAGTCAATCTGGAGTGGCCTGCAAAGTGAGTGAGAAGTAACAGAATGCAGACAAGAAGTATCAGAGCCTGTTTCCAAAGCTTATCTGAAAATGGAAGGAGCAGATGAAGCAGAGACCAACAGGAGAGGGAAGTGAGAGGTTTTGTTTTAATAGAAGGTTCAACAACCTCCTTCAGCGGGAGCAGGGGGATGGAACAGAGGATGAAACAATTCTTCCATGCTTTAGAATAGAGGAAAGGACGGTGTCGATGTAAGTGAATTCGGAGATTTCAAGGCATTAAGGGAAGGTTTGTGTGACAGCATCTGTTTTCTCCGTGGGAACCATGCTCACCCGAGGGTAAGAGCAGCAGTCTTAATACCGAGGGTTTGAAGGAAACAGGGTAGTGTAAGGACCTAGAATGAGGTTAGTGATCGCGATTCTATAATGGCACTTATCGGCCCAGTTGTGTGACTTTCTCTAGGACTGGTCAGCAGCTGAGGAATAAGAGGTGGACAGTTGGACTCCTTGAGGTTGGCTCCGTCAGAGAGACAGAAGAACAAGTGTGTTCAGAGTAGTGGTGAAAGAGTGGATGAAGTAAGAATGCAGACAGAAACGAAGACACTGGGGTCTGATGGACACTTTTTTCACTTGGGTTCTCCTGACTTAGAAGCAGGTAGTTTATTTAACAGGGGTCTCAAGAAGCAGGAGTAAGGGGATGGGGAAAAGCTAATTTAAAAAGGTACATTTTTAGCTGCTTATCATTGTAGGCAGCTGAGGCTGAGACGTGCTGGGGATCCCTGAGGAACCCTGTAGAATGTGCTTTACAGTTGTCTCTCTACAGGACAGAAGACTGGCACATTAATCCAACTCCAGTTACCCTTTGGTGGAGGGTTGCTTCAAGGGCTCTTAAGTTCCCCCCACCCCCTTAGATGTTGACAGTGTCTAAGAGTCCTTAGGAACTGAACACAGCTTCAGCTTGAGAGTTGAGCCTAGGGCATGTGGTACAAGGTAAATTACACCAAGTGAAGGAAAGTCCCTATGAGGTCAAAGTAACAGCAAATAACTTGGGATAGTAGGAGGAGTTCTTTGGGTGTGTGAAAGTTACATATGTCCTCTGAGCTACTGATTTATCATCAGTAAAAGGGGATGAGAACATGCAACTTGCAGAGTTACTGCTACAAGTAACAGGAGCCCTTTCTATGTAAAGTGCTCGGCACAGAGCCTGGCCTATAGTAAAGCACACAGAATAGAAGCCAGTGTATTATTGCTACTATCTATTGAAATATCAGTAATGTTAATAACTACCTGCATTGTGGATAATAATAGATTAATCCAAACTCTGTAAAAGAGTTTCACTACTTACCTGAACACAATATTTTGCATACCAAGGCATTGTGATTTTGTTTTGAAGGATATTAAATTTTGGTATGGTTTTTTTAAACCATTTTTTAATGAAGTATAGTTAATTTACAGTATTGTGTTAGCTTCAGGTGTACAGTAAAGTGATTCAGTTACATATACATTCTTTTTCAGATTCTTTTCCATCATAGGTTATTACAAGACATTGAATATAGTTCCCTGTGCTATACAGTAGGTCCCTGTTGTTTATCTGTTTTATGCATAATAGTGTGTATATGTTAATCCCAAACTCCTAATTTATCTATTCCCCGTACCCACCTCTGCTATCCCCTCTGGTAACCGTAAGTTTGTTTTCTATGTCTGTAAGTCTGTTTCTGTTTTATAAATAAGTTCATTTGTATCATTTTTTAAAATTCCACGTATAAGTGATACCATATGATATTTGTCTTTCTCTGTCTGACTTACTTCACTTAATATGATAATCTAGGTCCATCCATGTTGCTGCAAATGGCATTATTTCATAAATTTTGGTGTAGTTTTGAAAATAGCTTCATCAAAGAATGGGTATGGGAAAAATGTTAAATGTAATCTGATTTCCATTTATCCTCTTTCCTTTGGTTGGGATTGCATTTAAGTTTTGTCAGACTAGAATGATTGTATTTTCAAAGAAATCTCCAGAGATGTTCTACTGGTTTTGTTTTTGAATCTTCTGCATTTGAATTTATCCAAACACTGAGAAACAATCTAAATGCAACTACACTCTAACAACTTCTGATGTCAAATAAATTTTCTTTAATTCTGGCTTATTAATGCTGTAGTTTTGTTTTCACTCATTTTCTTCTCAATGGAGAAAAAAGGAACACCTGGTTACTATTGTCAGCTTTCTTTTGTTTGGGATTTATTAAGTATGCAATGCTTGAATATCTTTTTTTTTTCTGTCTGAATATAGAGCTCCCACTGCTTTCAAAGAATGATAGAATTTACAATAACGAAGCTTTAGAGCTCACCTTGTCCCAGTATATAACCTGATGAATTAATACTAGTTAAAATATTAGTAATTGTCATCTAGCATTTCTTTTGTATTCCTCGTGGGTAATTGCCTGATGTGTCCTTTGCTCAATTACCAGTTGGTATATTATTCTTTTTCTTACGAATGATAAAACCTCTGTGTATTAATGATGTTAACCATTAAGCCACCATATGATGCTTTTTTTCCCATTTTGTCACTTGCCCTTTAGTTTAGTTTATATTTTTGCCTTACAAGTTTATAATTAGTATTTTGTCAAATATATTATTTTTTATGAATTTCTCTTCTTTGTTTCTATACTTAGAGACACCTTACTCACCATGAGTTCTAAGCTATGTTTCACTTATATTTTCTTCTGCTCCTTTAACATTTTTATTTTTAAGTGGGCTATCTAACCCATCCAGAATTCACTTTAATACAAGATTGCACTTACTCCTAATAAAGTCCATGGTGTTTATATAGCATATTGTTTCAGTCTAACATTTCATATCATGAATATGAAATGAAATGTTCATAATATATGTCAGTGGCTCTCAGCTGAAGACAGTTTTGCCCTCTATGGGAAGTTTGGCAATATCTGGAGATATTTTAATATCTGGAGATATTTTATTTGTTAAGACTGCAGGTAGGTAGGGTGCAGGAGAGGCTGGCTACTGGCCTTTAGTGAACAGAGGCCAGGATGATGCTAAACATCCTATAACGTACAGGAGAGCCCTTGCAAGGAAGAATTGTCAGTGATGCCAAGAGTAAGAGACCTTGATCGGAGAGAGGAGAGAGGGAGAGAGAGAGAAAGACAGAGAGAGATATTGATTGAGAGGTCCTCTGCCAGTTACAGGCTCATCAATAGTGATAGTACCTGGCTGATATTTGTTTCCTACCCTGAGGGGCATTGTCAGAGACTTTGCCTCCTGATTTGCAGAAAACCAGATTTCTACATTGTATTTTTGCTTATCCCCAGTCTGTTTTAAAAACAAATGAGCTTAATAGTTTTAGAGCACAGATTGTGGAGCCATAGTGCCTGGGTTGAATCAGGATCCTGCCCCTTTTAAGTTGTGTGACATTGGGCAAGTTACTTAACCTCTCTGTCTTCAGTCCCCTTATCTGTAAAATGAGGGTAATAATCGTATCTTTACCCCAGATTGTCATAGAATTGCAGGATGCTTAAAGCAATGCTTGGCACATCGTAAACATTATAGAAGGGTTGGTGACAGTGTTAATAATAAAGTAAATGACTTTTTTTTAATGAACCTTATTTGATCACCATGGCCCCTACTTCTTATATTAAAAGTAATACTTTTTAAAATTGATTGCAGATTTTTGCCACTGATCAGTTTGAAGCGGCATGTTTCTTCTTTAGCCACCTGCCACATTTCTTGTGCCCTTGCCATGCCGCATAAACCCCATCAGACCATCAGCTCTGTTCTCTATATTATTGTTGTTATTATTATTTAACTTTTATAACTGACAAGTTGCAGGTTTCCTTGTAGGCACATATCTCTTTAATATTTAGAGTTGCTTACGCTCTCTGTCTATGAGAACCATTAATTTTGAATAAAGACTGTATTCATTTTTAGTTACATTCTGAAAGTCAATGATGATATTTATGGAATTACATTTGTCTTCTTGTGTCAAAAAATTCAGTTTATTCTATTAACTTGTGCGGAATACATTTTATATCGATATCTAGACACTGTGTTGTTTTGGATCCCCTTACTAGATATTTTCTTCTGGGTATTTCTGAACCTCTTAATTTCTGTTTTGCTTTCTGTCATATATGCCACTCTCTGGATTAGTACAGTCCAGTGGAATTTTCTGTGGTGATGTAAATATTCTATGCTGCACAGTCCAATATAGTCGGCACTACTGAGCACTTGAAATGTGGCTAGGGAAACTGAAAAACTGAATTTTAAATTTTATTAAATAGCCATGTGTGGCCAGCGGCTACGAGCCTGGAGAGCCCAGCTCTGCAGCATCTCCTTACCATCCGTTTCCGGTTTAACGTCTTCAGTTTCATTATATCTTGAATGTGTTGCACTGAATGTATTTGTGTGGCCTTTTGTTTATCCTATATATTATATGTATTTCTTGTATTACAAGTAATCAAATTATTTTTACTTCATTTCCTGTGTTTTCAATATGGTAATAATGCATAGTCTTAGATGATTGCGTAGGGGTAGAAAACTTTTCTTCCCTTCTTCCCTTCTAGGTTCTTTGACTGGTCTAATAATTAAATTGACATACGATAGACTAACAGGAGAAAAAGAAAGTTTTAGTACCAGAGCCCCATAAAAATATGACACCCAAAGGCAGTCCGGCAGTTGAGGCTTATCTGCCATCGAACCTAAGGAGTGGGATGGGCCAGGCTTGGAAGGGGAGGAAGACCACTCACGGAAGGATGAGAAGGGCATATGTGTGGTAATCAGATGTTTGCCTGTCATGTAGACAATTCTTTAGATACAACGTTATCTCTGGTAATAGTTCTGTTTCTGGGCCAAGCCCCTATTAAATTCTTTTAGGCAGTTAAGGGAGAGGGAAAAAAGCTGTTCCTGTGTCTTATGGGGCTTAATTGCCTTGAGCTCAATGCAGTCCACATGCCAAAGTGGCACATTTTGGGGTGGTTTGTGCTGCTGGCATTTAATTGGGACTGTACATGTGTATTTCTACTTGTAAAATATTTAAAATATTATCTCTTAAAATCAGGTGCTTGCTTTTCTTCTTTTTTTTATTGAAGTATAATTGATTTATAGTATTATGTTAGTTTCAGGTGTACAGCATAGTGATTCAATATTTTTATAGATTATACTCCATTTAAAGTTATTACAAAGTAATGGCTATATATCCCTGTGCTGTATAATATATCTTTGTAGTTAATTTGTTCTATACATAGTAGTTGGTACCTCTTAATCCCATAGCCCTATGGTGCCCTTACTTCCTCTCTCTCTCCACTGATAACCACTAGTTTGTTTTCTAGTTCTGTTTTGTTATATTCATTCGTTTTATTTTTTTAGATTCCACATATAGGTGATAACATAGAGTATTTGTCTTTCATGTGACTTATTTAACTAAGTATAATGCCCTCCAGACCTCTCCATATTGCTGCAAATGGCAAAATGACATTCTTTTTTATAGCTGAGTAGTATTCCAGTGTGTGTGTGTGTGTGTGTGTGTGTGTGTGTACACCACATCTTCTATATCTGTTCATCTGTTCATGGACACTTAGATTGCTTCCATATCTCGGCTATTGCAAATAATGCTGTGAACATTGGGGTGCATGCATCTTTTCAAATTAGTGTTTTTGTTTTCTTTAGATATATGCCCAGGAGTGGAATTGCTGGGTCATATGGTAGTTCTATTTTCAGTTTTTTGAGGAACCTCCATACAGTCACTGTTTTTCACAGTGGCTGCACCAATTTACATTCCCAACAACAGTGTACAACGGCTCCCTTCTCTCCACATCCTCGCCAACATTTATTATTTGTGGTCTTTCAGATGATAGCTCTTCTCACAGGTGTGAGGTGATATCTCATTGTGGTTTTGATTTGCATTTCTCTGATGATTACAGTGTTGAACATCTTTTCATTGCCTGTCGGCCATCTGTATGTCTTCTTTGGAAAAATGTCTATTCAGGTCTTCTGTCCATTTTTTAATTGGGTTGTTTTTTAATTTGATATTGACTTATATGAACTGTTTTTGTATTTTGGATATTAACTCCTTATCAGTCATATCATTTGCAAATATTTTCTCCCACTCATTATGTTGTTTTTTTGTTTTTGTTGCTGTGCAAAAGTTTTTAAGTTTAATTAGTTCCAATTAGTTTACTCTTGCTTTTGTTTCCTTTGCCTTAGGAGACAGATCCATACAGATATTGCTATTATTTATGTCAGTGATCTGCCTATGTTTTCTTCTAGGAGTTTTATGGTTTCCGGACTTACATTTAGGTCTTTAATACATTTTGAGTTTATTTTTCTATATGGTGTGAGAAAATGTTCTAACTATTCTTTTACATATACAATAGCCGTCCACGTTTCCCAGCACCACTTATTGAAAAGACTGTTTTTTCTCCATTGTATATTCCTGCCTCCTTTGTCATAGATTAATTGACTATAGGTTAGTGGGTTTGTTTCTGGGCTTTTTGTCCTGTTCCATTGATCTATGTGTCTGTTTTTGTGCCATTGCCATGCTGTTTTGATTACTGTAGCTTTGTAGTTTAGCCTGAAGTCAGGGAATGTGATATGTGTAGCTTTTTTTTTTTTTGGAAGCTTTCTTTGGCAATTTGGGGTCTTTTCTAATTCCATATGAATTTGGGGGTTAGGTGTTCTAGTTCTGTGAAAAATATCCTGGGTATTTTGATAGGGATTGCATTGAATCTGTAGATTGTCTGGGGTAGTATGGTCATTTTAACAATATTAACTTTACCAATCCATGAACATGGTATATCTTTCCATCTCTTTGTGTCATCTTCAATTTCTTTCATCAGTGTCTTATAGTTTTCAGAGTACAGGTTTTTACCTCCTTAGTTATATTTATTCCTAGGTATTCTAGTCTTTCTGATGCAACTGTAAATGAGATTGTTTCCTTAATTTCTTTTTCTGATAGTTTGTTGTTAGTGTATACATGCAACAGATTTCTGTGTATTAATTTTGTATCCTGAAATTTTACTGAATTCATTGATGAGATCTAGTAGTTTTTTGGTGGTGTCTTTAGGGTTTTCTACATATAGTATCAGGTCATGTGCAAACAGTGACAGTTTTACTTCTTCCTTTCCAATTCGGATGATTTTATTTCTTTTTCTGTCTGATTGCTGTGGGTAGGACTTCCGATACTACTTGAATAAACGTTGTGATAGAAGACATCCTTGGCTTTTTCCTGATCTTAGAGGAAATGTTTTCAGCTTTTCACTGTTGAGTATGATTTGAGCTGTGGGCCTATTATATATGGCCTTCATTATGTTGAGGTACGTTCCCTCTATTCCCACTTTGTGGAGAGTTTTTGTCATAAATGGATGTTGAATTTGAAAAATTTTTTCTGCATCTATTGAGATGATTATATGATTTCTGTTCTTCAATTTGTTAATGTGGTGTGTCACACTGGTTTGCAAATACTGAGCCATCCATGCATCTGGGATAAATCCCACTTGATCATGATGTATGATCCTTTTGATCTATGGTTGGATTCAGTTTGCTAATATTTTGTTGAGGATTTTTGCATTAGTGATTTTGGCCTGTATTTGTCTTTCTTTTTTGTGATATCTTTATCTGGTGATGCTAGCTTTATAGAATGAGTTCAGAAGCATTCCTTCCTCTACAAGTTTTTGGAATAGTTTGAGAAGGATAGATGTTAACTCTTCTCTAAATGCTTGGTAGCATTCACCTGTGAAGACATTTGGTCCTGGACTTGAGTTTTGTTTTGTTTTGTTACTGATTCAATTTCATTACTGGTAATTGGTCTGTTCATATTTTCTGTTTCTTCCAGGTTCAGTCTTGGGAGATTATACATTTCTTGGAATTTGTCCATTTCTTCTAGGTTTTCCATTTTATTGGCATATAGTTGTTCATAGTAATCTTTTATGATCCTTTGTATTTCTGTGGTGTTGGTTGTAACTTCTCCTTTTCCATTTCTGATTTTATTGATTTAGACCCTCCCTCTTTTTTTTTTTTTTTTTAATGAGTCTGGCCAAAGGTTTATCAATTTTGTTTATCTTTTCAAAGAACCAGCCCTTATTTCATTGATATTTTCTATTGTTTTTTAGTCTCTATTTCATTTATTTCTCCTCTGATCTTTATGATTTATTTCCTTCTACTAATTTTGGATTTTGGTCATTTTTCTTTTTCCAGTTCCTTTAGGTATAAGGTTAGGTTGTTTATTTAAGCTTTTTCTTGTTTCTTGAGGTACGCTTGTATCACTATAAACTTCCCCATTAGAACTGCTTTTGCTGCATCCCATAGATTTTTGGATTGTTGTGTTTTCATTTTCATTTGTCGCCATGTATCTTTTCATTTCTTCTTTGATTTCTTCAGTGATTCATTGGTTGTTTAGTAGCATATTGTTTCGCTTCTACGTGTTTGTGGTTTCTTTGTATTTTTTTCTTGTAGTTAATTTCTAGTCTCAGACTATTGTCGTCAGAAAAGATGCTTGATATAATTTCAATCTTCTTAAAATTATTGAGACTTGTGGCCTAGAATGTGATTTATCCTGTAGAATGTTCTATGTGCACTTGAAAATAATGTGTATTCATTTTTTTGGTGAATGGAATGTCCTGTATATATCTGTTTAATTCATCTGATCTAATGTGTCATTTAAGACCCATGTTTCCTCATTGATTTTCTGTCTGGGTGATCTGCCCATGGATGTAAGTGGGTGTTAATGTCCCCTACTATTATTGTGTTAGTTACAATTCTCCCTTTATGTCTGTTAATATTTGTTTTATGTATATAGGTGTTCCTATGTTGAGTTCATATATATTTACAATTGTTATATCTTCTATGATTGATCCCTTGATCATTAAGTAATGTCCTTCTTTGTCTCTTGTTTATAGCTTTGAAGTCTATTTTGTCTGAAAAATTATTGCCACCCCAGCTTTCCTTTTTGTTAATTGAAGTATAGTTGATTTACAATATTATATTAGTTTCAGGTGTACAACATAGTGATTCAGTATTTTTACAGATTATATTCTCCTTAAAGTTATTACAAAACAATAGCTATATTTCCCTGTACTATACACTATATTCTTGTCGCTTTTCTATTTTACCCATAGTAGTTTGTATCTCTTAATCCCAGACCCTTGTCTTGCCCACTGGCAGGCAGAGCCAGGTCTTGGGGTCTCTAGGTGCAGAGCCCAGGCATCCCAGAGTGGGCCAATTCCTGACACAGCTGGCTTTAGGGTCTGGGGTGTCCTGAAGCTTGTTTCAGCCTGCTGGTGAGTGGGGTCAGATCCTGGGGCAGCTGGCTGAGTGGCCCATGGTGTCTCACAGCTGGTGTTGGCCTGCTGGTGAGTGGGGTTGGATCCCAGGGTGTCCTGTAACTGGTGTCTGCCCACTGGTGGGTGAGGCTGGTCCTGAAGCTAGAGCAGGCTGGCTGGTAGGCGGGGCCAGGCCCCACGTCTCTGGCTTCAGGGCCCTGGGAGTCCCAGGTCTAGTGCCTGCACACTGGTGTGTGGAGCTGGATCTTCAGCCCTCTGGTGGGCAGGGATGTGTCAGGGGCAGCTGTGGACTCAGGGGGTCTTAAGGCAGCCTGCTTGCTGGTGAGCTTTGCCCCTACCCAGTTAGTTGCTTGTCTTGAGACGTCCCAGCACTGGCACCTACAGGCTGTTGAGCCAGTGTGGGTCTGGGTCCTGGGGCTGATAAGCTAGAAGGAGGATTCCACAATTGGGCTTCCCAGTGCCAGTGTCAACACGGTAGAATGAGCTCCCGCAAATGGCTGCTGCCAGTGTCTGTGTCCCCAGGGTGAGCTCCACTTGCCTCCTTCTCCTCTGGGAGACTCTTCAAGATCAGCAGGTGGGTCTGACCCAGGGTCCTTTCAAGTTACTGCTTCTGTCCTGGGTCCCAGATCATGTGAGATTTTGTGTGCACCCTTTAAGAGTAGAGTCTCTATTTCCCACAGCCCCCATGGCTCTCCCCAAAGTGATCCCCACTGGCCTTCAAAGCCAAATGTTCTGGGGCTCGTCTTCCCAGTGCAGGACCACCAGGCTAGGGAGCCCAATGTGGGGCTCAGACCCCTTGCTCCTTGGGGAGAATCTCTGCAATTGTAATTATTCTCCCATTTGTGGGTCACTTACCCGGGGGTATGGGTCTGGGTCCCCACCCCTCCTATCTGTCTTGTTGTGGTTCCTTCTTTATATCTTTAGTTGTAGAAGATCCCTTCTGCTAGTCTTCATTGGTAGGTGCTCTATAAATACTTGTAAATTTGTTGTACCCAGGAGAGGAGGTGAGCTCAGGTTCCTACTCCACCGTCTTGGCCCAGGAGGTGCTTGCTTTTCCTTTTTTGCAAATAAAAATAATAATGTTTATTGCCTTAAAAAATGAAGAGCAAAGGAATATATAAAGAAGGGAATAAAATCACCCTAGTGGCACAAAGCAGAGATAACTACTACTACTACTATTACTACTATACACACACAGAGTGATGTGTGATGCACTTGGAACTTGAATGAGTTCTTTCTACACATAATATATTCTTTTATTTTTAAACACTTTACAAATTATACAAATAATACATGTTTATTGTTTAAAAATTGAAAAACACTGAAGAGTATACTGAAGGAAATAAAATCATCCATAGTCACAGCATGCATAGATTATTTATTTTTATTTTACTGATTTGTTTTCTTCCAATAGCATTTCTAAGACCCATAGGTAGGTTTATACACAGGTAGGTAGGTGGATGTTCAGGTAGACAAGCATTTTTAGAAAATTTTTTGAATTATACTATAGCTATGCAGGGTGTACCAATAAAAGTATATACCTTTCAGATAGTAATCAGACAAAAATATATGCAGCTATGAGATGTGTCATCAACAATGGTATTAGTGGCCATTTTGAACATTTATAACTTTACAGTAATAAAAATAGATATTAACATTTATTCACTAAATTTGGTAATCAAATACTTGTATCTTTTTTATATTGTGAGAGCTTTCCGATAGTATAAAATAAAATTCATAAACATGATTTTAATGGTTGCAGCTTATTCCACTGTATCTATATACCATAATTTATCTACCCAGTTCCCTAGTATTGGACATTTAGTATGTTTCTCTTTTTACTACTATAAATAGCATTGCACTCTACATCTTACTGCCTAAAACTTTTCATCTCTGATTATTTCCTTAGGATACATTCTTAGCAGCAAAATCACTGGGCCCAATGACATGAGCAGATTTAAGACCCTTGATATATATTGCCAAATTGCCCTCCAGGAAATTCTTTGTTGCTTATAGAAAAAAATAAACAATCCTTGTTCTATTTATACTCTTTAATCATTATCATTTCCATGCAGCTTTTTTTGAACCTTTAAACTTCTCTTCGGTTTTAGGACTCAGAATTGTTTTTTAATGAATGTTTCTTTCAAGGGATTAGCGAAGTAATCATGTCATTATAAATACCCAAACAACAGCAACTCCCTTGTTTTTTCTTAGTAAAGGTTTTCAGATGTAACATTTTTCATTGTATAAATTGTTTCTTTCTAGGGTGCACAAGGAGAAAAAGGAGATCCAGGTTTGGCCGGAGTTAATGGGCAAGATGTAAGCCTAACTTTCTTTTTTCTAACATTGTGTTAACATTTTGCTGCTGAAATATGCTAACTATCTAATGCTATTGAGACTTGACTATGCTTGGAAGAACTAGCCACAGTCATTGCGAAGTCAAGAATCAAGGTCGTTTTTTACGTGGCTCAGTGGAGCCCCAGTATTTTTTTTTTTTTAAAGGCCACTGACATTGATTTAAAAAGCTTTACAGAGACAGTGACTATCCTGCCCAAAAGAGGGCCAAAGAGCATGAAACAGACCGGGTAGGGGGAGCTATGTGGTCCTCGGCCAGCTTCTGGTGCTAAAGAAAAATGAGGACCTTCTTAGGAAACAGCTGAAGGACACATGCAGCGCCAGTATTTTTAGTTTCGTAACGACCAGGTAGTTCCCTGGCTTTAGATGCCTCTTACGTGTACTCATCCTTCACAGCCCTTTCTTCCTTGCTATTTCTGGCTTGCATTTCTTCTATCTTCCTTTCTCTGTCTTTTTTCTTCTTGCCTGTGTTCTGCTGTGACCTGTGTTCTTACCCAGGTTACTTTTCATCTTACCCCCAATCTCCATCTACTAAGGGGTCTGCAGAGGTTGATCTCAGTGATGAGAAGAAAGGGAAGAAGGGAGGGAACCATGTGTATCTGTGTCGCTTCCCTCCATTGCACCTATTCCCCAACCTCAGGGCTCCTCTCTCTGTCCCAGGGAACATCCCTGAGTCCTCCCCTGCACCCTACCCCCGCCCCCCGCCCAGGACAGCTGTCCCCCCGGAGCTTCACTTGGGTTCTTATGATGGAGTTCGGAGGACAGACCAAATCTGGCTTCCCTCTAAGTGTAGATTACTCCCCCTTCAGGACATCAGATGCACCATTTACTGTAGATATACTAACTTTACTAAGGCAGGTATCCACAATGAAAATTATTTTTTCTCACAGTTCCCTTATTCATTTGCATAAAAGTGTTTCAGAAAGGTTCTGAAGGACCATACTACTTACTTTCTGGATAAAAGAATAAGGAAGCTAGATCCAGTTCCCTAATGCCCTAGAGGTGCTATGAAATCCATCTGATCTGCAGTAGATGGTTGCACACAGTGGGAAGGGAGGCTGAACAGTCCCTGGGGCCTGTGGACAAATAAGAGGGATACTGGGAGCGGGAGAGAAACATCCCAGGAGTTAACTCTACTAATTACCGTGGGCTTGAGGCTCTAGCCCCCCGCAGCTTTACTCTCTTACTTCCTAAGAAGCCCCATTCACATCTTTAATATGACATCCTTCTTGTTTCTGTCTTCTTCGAAGGGATTTTTCTCCACCAGAGACTGGGAGCTAGCACCAGTGGTTGGAGCTAAGGGAGTCTCTGCGTTTTCTCTGCCTCCTTACAGTACATCAGGATACTGAATGTCCTAACCATTGGCCCGTACACTTAATAGAGCATCTAATTCCCCCCCCCCCACCCCCGACCCTGTCACGGGAGATCCTGGTGTCGTGGGAAGTCAGAGCCCAGTGTATGTCCCAGTTCTGTCACTAGTTGAGAAAATCACTTCTCAGAGTCTGTAAGGTGATAGCCTTAGAATAGATTCTAAAGTCCCCATCACTGCAATGCCCTATCATTTAATACAAAGAGATTACTAAGATTAATTAGGATTACAGTCTTGAAAAGCACGATGAAACTTGAAGCATTCATTCAGGTGTTTGTACTTTCAGCTGCATGTAAGGCAATGTAGGGAAAACACGATGGGGATACAGCTGGAGCCCAGGCATGGGCAGTGCTCTGTGTGAAAGTGTTCGCCTTTCCTCCTCTGGCTGGGGGCGTGGGGTGATGCGTTTCGTGTTGTGTTTAAAGGAAGAGTCCTTTCATAGCGTGTTCTGCAAAATGCACAGAACTGTGCTTTTGCCTGTGCTTTTGTTCTTCCTATCATACTCTTTATGAGAGAGAGCAAAGACCATTTCTTGGAGTCACTAGTACTTAGTAGATGTTTGGAGTAAGTTCTCAATAATTAGTTGCTAAATTTTCATGTTAAAACTTGAGAGATTATTATAATAGTCTAAAATATAAGTAATTAGAACCTAAACTAGGAAAACAGAGGTGAAAGGGAGTGCACAGTGATATTGCAGAGGTAAAATACATGCAATTTGGTGCTTGATTGCAGTGAAAACTCAAAAATAGCCCAAGGTTTTGACCATTCATTACAGGAAGGATATTATCTCATGATAAATGTAGGCGTGTTGAGAGAGATTAACTACAGTGTTGCAAAAGATAACCAAGCTGCATGTATGCTGCTCCCCGAGATACAGGAGCAAAACAGGGATTTTTATTTTATTTTATTTTATTTTATTGGCCACGCCTCGCGGCATGCGGGATCCTAGTTCCCCAACCAGGGATCGAACCGGTGCCCCCTGCAGTGGAAGCACGGATTCTCAACCACTGGACCACCAGGGAAGTCCCAAAACAAGGATTTTTAGAAGTTCATTAAGATAGTGTTAGAATTGAAATAGAGAAAGGATTTATCCAAACACTCGAATAAAACTGGAAGGAGATTTGAGGGGTTGGAGCCTGAAATATAGTCACATTAACTTAGAGATTTGAAAACTTTTCTTACGGTATCTTAAAGTAAGGTGATTTGGCTTTTTAGAATTAATCAGTTGTACACACATAGATATGAGTGCCTTCTACTTGCCCAGATCTAAAGACCGTCTTGCTGAGAGAGCCCCCAGCCTAGTGGGTAGTGTGACCTTTCCTCTTTGACAAGGGTCTGGGAAGAGTCCTTCACACCCCCCCACCCACGGGTGTGTTATTCCTTTAGCACCATCACTGTCTCATATAGCTCATTAGGTACATTATAAAGCGTGACAAAGCACATTAAGTTTTCTCATTTGGTTACTTAATTAATATTCCTTCCCTTAATTTTGCCAAAGGTATTCAGAGGTCATGACTAAGGAGAAATAAGAAAAAGTAATGAAAGTTCTCTTTTTACCCCTCTACTCTTACTAAGGGTAAAGAATCACACGCTCTGTTATTTATTCCATCGGTGGTGGTTTTAATATTGTGCCATAGTCCAAAAAACTGTTTTCATGAGGAATTTGAAATTCAGTCTTTACCCCAACTTTATGGGGTAGAAGGTGCAAGGGGTGATAGCATCCCTATTTTTAGAGGCAAGAAATAAGAGCTTATGAAATTAAGAAATTTTCTTTTAGAAAATGGTAAAATCAGCCTTTATCCCTTGTTTGACTGAAAAGTCTCTTAATTTTCCCACTAAGTCATGCCGCATTTCTCATTGTCTATTTTTCAATGGTAAAATAAACTGACTCCACGAACCAAAATCATTCAGCATTTATGACAGTTTGCTCTGCCTTTCAATAAGAACAGGTACACATTCTTAGGGAATGAAGGGCATTATAATAGCTATCTCAGTTTGCATTGAAGTCAAGCCATGATGGACATTTTAACTTCAGGAACATTCTGTTGGAATGCAGAGTGAATAACCTTAGTGGGCCAGGTCATGACAGCTACTTTCCAAGTCAGAGAAAATTGGAAGAATTTAATATTCCTGTGAAACAGATTCAAAGCCTTTTTATAGTCTTTATTCTTGTATATTAAATATATCTTGATGTAAATGTATCTTTTAATAATTTCATCTGTGCCAGCTTTCCCGCAAAGCGGACAAGCTCACTTCAGACAATGTAAACCTCCTTTAAAGGGAAATATGCCAGTTCAGCTTTCTTAATGGGACACTCTTGGCATTTTGGTCATGATGGTTCTTTTTTTTTTTTTTTTAAACATCTTTATTGAAGTATAATTGCCTTACAATAGTGTGTTAGCTTCTGCTTTATAACAAAGTGAATCAGTTATACATATACAATATGTTCCCATTTCTCTTCCCTCTTGCATCTCCCTCCCTCCCACCCTCCCCATCCCACCCCTCTAGGTGGTCACAAAGCACCGAGCTGATCTCCCTGTGCTATGCGGCTGCTTCCCACTAGCTATCTATTTTACATTTGATAGTGTATATATGTCCATGACACTCTCTTACCCTGTCACATCTCACCCCACCCCCTCCCCATATCCTCAAGTCCATTCTCTAGTAGGTCTGTGTCTTTATTCCCGTCTTGCCACTAGGTTCTTCATGGCCTTTTTTTTTTTTTTTTCCTTAGATTCCGTATATATGTGTTAGCATACTGTATTTGTTTTTCTCTTTCTGACTTACTTCACTCTGTATGACAGACTCTAACTCCATCCACCTCATTACAAATACCTCCATTTCATTTCTTTTTATGGCTGAGTAATATTCCATTGTATATATGTGCCACATCTTCTTTATCCATTCGTCTGTCGATGGACATTTAGGTTGCTTCCAGGTCCTGGCTATTGTAAATAGAGCTGCAATGAACATTGTGGTACATGATACTTTTTGACCTATGGTTTTCTCAGGGTATATGCCCAGTAGTGGGATTGCTGGGTCATATGGTAGTTCTATTTGTAGTTTTTTAAGGAACCTCCATACTGTTCTCCATAGTGGCTGTATCAATTTACATTCCCACCAACAGTGCAAGAGTGTTCCCTTTCCTCCACACCCTCTCCAGCATTTATTGTTTCTAGATTTTTTGATGATGGCCATTCTGACCGGTGTGAGATGATATCTCATTGTAGTTTTGATTTGCATTTCTCTAATGATTAATGATGTTGAGCATTCTTTCATGTGTCTGTAGGCCATCTGTATATCTTCTTTGGAGAAATGTCTATTTAGGTCTTCTGCCCATTTTTGGATTGGGTTGTTCGTTTTTTTGTTATTGAGCTGCATGAGCTGCTTGTAAATCTTGGAGATTAATCCTTTGTCAGTTGCTTCATTTGCAAATATTTTCTCCCATTCTAAGGGTTGTCTTTTGGTCTTGTTTATGGTTTCCTTTGCTGTGCAAAAGCTTTTAAGTTTCATTAGGTCCCATTTGTTTATTTGTGTTCTTATTTCCATTTCTCTGGGAGCTGGGTCAAAAAGAATCTTGCTGTGATGTATGTCATAGAGTGTTCTGCCTATGTTTTCCTCTAAGAGTTTGATAGTGTCTGGCCTTACACTTAGGTCTTTAATCCATTTGGAGTTTATTTTTGTGCATGGTGTCAGGGAGTGTTCTAATTTCATACTTTTACATGTACCTGTCCAATTTTCCCAGCACCACTTATTGAAGAGGCTGTCTTTTCTCCGCTGTATATGCTTGCCTCCTTTATCAAAGATAAGGTGACCATATGTGTGTGGGTTTATCTCTGGGCTTTCTATCCTGTTCCATTGATCTATATTTCTGTTTTTGTGCCAGTACCAAACTGTCTTGATTACTGAAGCTTTGTAGTATAGTCTGAAGTCAGGGAGCCTGATTCCCCCAGCTCCATTTTTCGTTCTCAAGATTGCTTTGGCTATTCGGGGTCTTTTGTGTTTCCATACAAATTGTGAAATTTTTTGTTCTAGTTCTGTGAAAAATGCCAGTGGTAGTTTGATAGGGATTGCATTGAATCTGTAGATTGCTTTGGGTAGTAGAGTCATTTTCACAATGTTGATTCTTCCAATCCAGGAACATGGTATATCTCTCCATCTATTTGTATCATCTTTAATTTCTTTCATCAGTGTCTTATAATTTTCTGCATACAGGTCTTTTGTCTCCTTAGGTAGGTTTATTCCTAGATATTTTATTCTTTTTGTTGCAATGGTAAACGGGAGTGTTTTCTTAATTTCACTTTCAGATTTTTCGTCATTAGTGTATAGAAATGCAAGAGATTTCTGTGCATTAATTTTGTATCCTGCTACTTTACCAAATTCATTGATTAGCTCTAGGAGTTTTCTGGTAGCCTCTTTAGGATTCTCTATGTATAGTATCATGTCATCTGCAAATAGTGACAGCTTTACTTCTTCTTTTCCGATTTGGATTCCTTTTATTTCTTTCTCTTCTCTGATTGCTGTGGCTAACACTTCCAAAACTATGTTGAATAATAGTGGTGAGAGTGGGCAACCTTGTCTTGTTCCTGATCTTAGTGGAAATGGTTTCAGTTTTTCACCATTGAGGACAATGTTGGCTGTGGGTTTGTCATATATGGCCTTTATTATGTTGAGGAAAGTTCCCTCTATGCCTACTTTCTGCAGGGCTTTTATCATAAATGGGTGTTGAATTTTGTCGAAAGCTTTCTCTGCATCTATTGAGATGATCATATGGTTTTTCTCCTTCAATTTGTTAATATGGTGTATCACATTGATTGATTTGCGTATATTGAAGAATCCTTGCATTCCTGGGATAAACCCCACTTGATCACGGTGTATGATCCTTTTAATGTGCTGTTGGATTCTGTTTGCGAGTATTTTGTTGAGGATTTTTGCATCTATGTTCATCAGTGATATTGGCCTGTAGTTTTCTTTCTTTGTGACATCTTTGTCTGGTTTTGGTATCAGGGTGATGGTGGCCTCGTAGAATGAGTTTGGGAGTGTTCCTCCCTCTGCAATATTTTGGAAGAGTTTGAGAAGGATAGGTGTTAGCTCTTCTCTAAATGTTTGATAGAATTCACCTGTGAAGCCATCTGGTCCTGGGCTTTTGTTTGTTGGAAGGTTTTTAATCACAGTTTCAATTTCAGTGCTTGTGATTGGTCTGTTCATATTTTCTATTTCTTCCTGGTTCAGTCTCGGCAGTTTGTGCATTTCTAAGAATCTGTCCATTTCTTCCAGGTTGTCCATTTTATTGGCATAGAGTTGCTTGTAGTAATCTCTCATGATCTTTTGTATTTCTGCAGTGTCAGTGGTTATTTCTCCTTTTTCATTTCTAATTCTATTGATCTGAGTCTTCTCCCTTTTTCTCTTGATGAGTCTGGCTAATGGTTTATCAATTTTGTTTATCTTCTCAAAGAACCAGCTTTTAGTTTCATTGATTTTTGCTATTGTTTCCTTCATTTCTTTTTCATTTATTTCTGACCTGATCTTTATAATTTCTTTCCTTCTGCTGGCTTTGGGGTTTTTTTGTTCTTCTTTCTCTAATTGCTTTAGGTGCAAGGTTAGGTTGTTTATTCGAGATGTTTCCTGTTTCTTGAGGTAGGCTTGTATTGCTATAAACTTCCCTCTTAGCACTGCTTTTGCTGCGTCCCATAGGTTTTGGGTCGTCGTATCTCCATTGTCATTTATTTCTAGGTATTTTTTGATTTCCCCTTTGATTTCTTCAGTAATCACTTCATTATTAAGTAATGTATTGTGTAGCCTCCATGTGTTTGTATTTTTTACAGATCTTTTCCTGTAATTGATATCTAGTCTCATAGCGTTGTGGTCAGAAAAGATACTTGATACGATTTCAATTTTCTTAAATTTACCAAGGTTTGATTTGTGACCCAAGATATGATCTATCCTGGAGAATGTTCCATGAGCACTTGAGAAAAATGTGTATTCTGTTGTTTTTGGGTGGAATGTCCTATAAATATCAATTAAGTCCATCTTGTTTAATGTATCATTTAAATCTTGTGTTTCCTTATTTATTTTCATTTTGGATGATCTGTCCATTGGTGAAAGTGGGGTGTTAAAGTCCCCTACTATGATTGTGTTGCTGTCGATTTCCCCTTTTATGGCTGTTAGTACTTGCCTTATGTATTGAGGTGCTCCTATGTTGGGTGCATAAATATTTACAATTGTTATACCTTCCTCTTGGATCGATCCCTTGATCATTATATAGTGTCCTTCTTTGTCTCTTGTAATAGTCTTTATTTTAAAGTCTATTTTGTCTGATATGAGAATTGCTACTCCAGCTTTCTTTTGATTTCCATTTGCATGGAATATCTTTTTCCATCCCCTCACTTTCAGTCTGTATGTGTCTCTAGGTCTGAAGTGGGTCTCTTGTAGACAGCATATATATGGGTCTTGTTTTTGTATCCATTCAGCCAGCCTGTGTCTTTTGGTGGGAGCATTTAATCCATTTACATTCAAGGTAATTATCGATATGTATGTTCCTATTCCCATTTTCTTAAATGTTTTGGGTTTGTTATTGTAGGTGTTTTCCTTCTCTTGTGTTTCTTGCCTAGAGAAGTTCCTTTAGCATTTGTTGTAAAGCTGGTTTGGTAGTGCTGAACTCTCTCAGCTTTTGCTTGTCTGTAAAGGTTTTAATTTCTCCATCACATTTGAATGAGATCCTTGCTGGGTAGAGTAGTCTTGGTTGTAGGTTCTTCTCCTTCATGACTTTAAGTATATCCTGCCACTCCCTTCTGGCTTGCAGAGTTTCTGCTGAAAGATCAGATGTTAACCTTATGGGGATTCCCTTGTGTGTTATTTGTTTTTTTTCCCTTGCTGCCTTTAATATGTTTTCCTTATATTTAATTTTTGACAGTTTGATTAATATGTGTCTTGGCGTGTTTCTCCTTGGGTTTATCCTGTATGGGACTCTCTGTGCTTCCAGGACTTGATTAACTATTTCCTTTCCCATATTAGGGAAGTTTTCAACTATAATCTCTTCAAATATTTTCTCAGTCCCTTTCTTTTTCTCTTCTTCTTCTGGGACCCCTATAATTCGAATGTTGGTGCGTTTAATGCTGTCCCAGAGGTCTCTGAGACTGTCCTCAGTTCTTTTCATTCTTTTTTCTTTATCCTGCTCTGCAGTAGTTATTTCCACCATTTTATCTTCCAGGTCACTTATCCTTTCTTCTGCCTCAGTTATTCTGCTATTGATCCCATCTAGAGTATTTTTAATTTCATTTATTGTGTTTTTCATCATTGCTTGATTCCTCTTTAGTTCTTCTACGTCCTTGTTAAATGCTTCTTGCATTTTGTCTATTCTATTTCCAAGATTTTGGATCATCCTTACTATCATTATTCTGAATTCTTTTTCAGGTAGACTACCTATTTCCTCTTCATTTGTTAAGTCTAGTGTGTTTTGACCCTGCTCCTTCATCTGCTGTGTGTTTTTCTGTCGTCTCATTTTGCTTATCTTACTGTGTTTGGGGTCTCCTTATCACAGGTTGCAGGTTTGTAGTTCCCGTTGTTTTTGGTATCTGTCCCCAGTGGCTAAGGTTGGTTCAGTGGGTTGTGTAGGCTTCCTGGTGGAGGGAACTAGTGCCTGAGCTCTGGTGGATGAGGCTGGATCTTGTCTTTCTGGTGGGCACGTCCACGTCTGGTGGTGTATTTTGGGGTGTCTGTGGCCTTATTATGATTTTAGGCAGCCTCTCTGCTAATGGATGAGGCTGTGTTCCTGTCTTGCTAGTTGTTTGGCATAGGGTGTTCAGCACTGTAGCTTGCTGGTCATTGAGTGATGCTGGGTCTTGATGTTGAGATGGAGATCTCTGAGAGATTTTTGCCGTTTGGTATTACGTGGAGCTGGGAGGTCTCTTGTGGACCAGTGTCCTGAAGTTGGCTCTCCCACCTCCGAGGTACGGCCCTGATGCCTGGCTGAAGCACCAAGAGCCTTTCGTCCACACGGCTCAGAGTAAAAGGGAGAAAAAATAGAAAGAAAGAAAGGAAGGAAGGAAGGAAGGAAGGAGGAAGGAAGGAAGGAAGGAAGGAAAGAAAGAAAGAAAGAAAGAAAAGAAAGAAAGAAGCTATAATATAGTGAAGTAAAATAAAGCTATTGTAAAGCAAAGCTATACAGACAAAATCTCCCCCAGAAGCATATACATATACACTCACAAAAAAAAAAGGAAAAGGGGAAAAATTAATATATCCTGCTCCCAAAGTCCACCTCCTGAATTTGGGATGATTCGTTGTCTATTCAGGTATTCAACAGATGCAGGCACATCAAGTTGTTTGTGGAGTTTTAATCCGCTTCTTCTGAGGCTGCTGGGACAGATTTCCCCTCCTCTTCTCTGTTCGCACAGCTCCTGGGGATCAGCTTTGGATTTGGACCCGCCTCTGCGTGTAGGTCGCCTGAGGGCGTCTGTTCCCCGCCCAGACAGGACGGGGTTAAAGGAGCAGCTGCTTCGGGGACTCTGGCTCACCCAGGCCGCGGGGAGGGAGCGGTACGGAGGAGGCGGGGCGAGCCTGCGGCGTCAGAGGCTGGCGTGACGTTGCAGCAGCCTGAGGCGCACAGTGCGTTCTCCCGGGGGATGTTGTCCCTGGATCACGGGACCCTGGCAGTGGCGGGCTGCACGGGCTCCCGGGAGGGGCGGTGTGGAGAGTGACCTGTGCTCGCACACAGGCTTCTTGGAGGCGGCAGCAGCAGCCCCAGCGTCTCACGCCCGTCTCTGGGGTCCGCGCTGATAGCCGCGGCTCGCGCCAGTCTCTGGAGTTCGTTTAGGCGGCGCTCTGAATCCCCTCTCCTTGCGCGCCGCGAAACAAAGAGGCAAGAAAAAGTCTCTTGCCTCTTCGGCAGCTGCAGACTTTTTCCCGGTCTCCCTCCCAGCCAGCTGTGGTGCGCTAACCCCTTCAGGCTGTGTTCACGCCGCCAATCCCAGTCCTCTCCCTGCGACCGAAGCCCGAGCCTCCGCTCCCAGCCCCGCCCGCCCCGGCGGGGGAGCAGACAAGCCTCTCGGGCTGGTGAGTGCTGCTCGGCGCCGAGCCTCCGTGCGGGAATCTCTCCGCTTTGCCCTCCGCACCCCTGTGGCTGCGCTCTCCTCCGCGGCTCCGAAGCTCCCCCCTCCGCCACACGCAGTCTCCGCCCGCGAAGGGGCTCCTAGTGCATAGAAACCTTTCCTTCTTCACGGCTCCCTCCCACTGGTGCAGGTCCCGTCCCTATTCTTTTGTCTCTGTTATTTCTTTTTTCTTTTGCCCTACCCAAGTACGGGGGGAGTTTCTTGCCTTTTGGGAGGTCTGACGTTTTCTGCCAGCGTTCAGTGGGTGTTCTGTAGGAGCAGTTCCACGTGTAGATGTATTTCTACTGTATCTGTGGGAAGGAAGGTGATCTCCGCGTCTTACTCTTCCGCCATCTTCTCTCCTCCCCATGATGGTTCTTTGCCACGTGGGACTATCGTGCAAGAGCAGAATGCATAGTGTCCTTGAGGCTCACCAACTAATCACCAGTAGCAGCTCTTAGTCATTAGGACAAAAAAAAAAATGATCTGATATCTTTCTAAGTGCATCCGTGTGTGTGTGTGTGTGTGTGTGTGTGTGTGTGTGTAAACTTTGATTGATCTTCAAGGTACTGGGGTATTGGACTATACATGCTCATATTTCCCTAATAGTTTAAATAATGCATACCAAATATATATTGAAATTTTCAAAACTTTGAGTTACTAGAATTTAGCCTTCAAAATATAAGACCTCAGCTTCACATATTCTAGTTTATAATTAAGTGATTTTGACTGTGACCAACTGTGAGATGCATTCAACAATGGCACCTTAAAACAGACTTGAGGGGGAATCTTAGAAAGTTGTTAACATGATCTTCAAAGACAGACTACCTGGGCTCAAATCGCAGCTCTGCCACTACCCAGCTGGCGTACTAATTAGTACATTATTTATTGTCTCTGTGCCTGTTTCTTCATCTGCACAATAGGATGATAATATTAGTAGCACTAACTCATAGTCTTTTTTTTTTTTATGATTAAAGGGGTCATCATACATAAAGCATTTAGATCGGTGCCTTGCATACAGTAAGAGCTATATAAACATTTGCTATTATTAGAAACTTAAATAAAGCACGTTTTCTCTAATATAGAGATAGGTAGATAGATAGATCTTTTTATTTATTTTTTGTGGGGTTATGTAATCTTGGAAAAGTAGATTTCAATTATTTAGTTTAGTCTTCTTTGCATCTTTGTTATTGTCTTTCAAACAACTCTTATCAGAATTACAGCATCTGATGTTTCTAAAATGGTCACGTTAATCTCCTTACACCAATGCAATCTGTATACTGAATACAAAAATACTGGAATCACAAAGGTGTGATATCGGCTGGCGACAGCTGGTACCATTGCTAGGGAACAAGATGCAGTGGGTGGAAGATGGGGAAAATAATGAATAGTTGGGTTAAAAATTTTAACAAATAACATTACCTTGTATCAAATGATGTTTAAAGATGTTACATACCACCAGTAAGTAGGTCATCCAATAAAAATTAATTCATGGTCTACCTGCTTTTATAATTTTAGTTGTGATACTGTCCTTCAGCTTTCAGCTTGCATTTTTAAAAATTTTTTATTGAGATATAGTTGATTTACAATGTTGTGTTAGTTTTAGGTGTACAGCAAAGTGAGCCATAAATATATATATATATATATATATATATATATATATATATTCTTTTCTAGATTCATTTCCATTATAGGTTATTACAAGATATTGAGTATAGTTTCCTGTGCTATACAGTAGGTCCTTGTTGGCTATCTATTTCATATTTAGTGGGGGTATATTTTAATCCCAAACTTCTAATTTATCATTTCCCCCCTTGCCCTTTGGTAACTGTAAGTTTGTTTTCTATGGCTGTGAGTCTGTTTCTGGTTTGTAAATAAGTTCATTTTGCATTTGGATAAGAGTGCCTGTCTCTCATAACATACAGAGCCCACTTCTGTGCTTTTGAGCATCTTTATATACACAAATTTTATTAAGAACCTTAATAATAGATGCCCATCTTATTCAGTATTAAATTCAGAGTCTGTTCCATTTTATTCTCACTCACTTATGGTGAGTGCTGTGTCTTTTTCTCCCCAGTACTCAATATCCATTGATAGCAACACTAATGTCACACGAGGAGAAAAATTGCACTTGAGGAAAGCATTACTGATCTACTTCTCGGAGCCTATTATGATGCCATGGCCTTAACAACATAGTACTTGATCACAGGAGGACATGAGCTCCATTGTCCCACGTCAATGGCCAATAAAAGTAGAAGCTCGATGAGTGCAGTACTTCCCAATTGCATTTTATTGTATGTGAGTTAAAGCACAGTTGTTACATATCCATCAAACTGAGTACAGAAATGGACAGAACAATTAACTATCCCTTAGACTTAGGCTTGAAAAGTAAAAGCAACATTTATTAAGTGTCTACTCTATGCTAAGTAATTTTACAACATATGAATCTCAGAACAACTCTTCAAGACAGCTATTACTTTCTTCTTTTGTTGAAGTATAGTTGATTTACAATGTTGTGTTAATTACTGCTATACAACAAATTGATTCAGTTATACATATATATATATATACACACAATCTTTTTTATACATATTCTTTTCCATATGGTTTATCATAGGGTATTGAATATAGTTCCCTGTGCTATACAGTATGACCTTGTTTTTCATCCGTTCTATATATAAAAGCTTACATCTGCTAACCCCAACCTCCCATTCCCTCCCTCCCCCAAACCCCTCCCCATTGACAACCACCAGTCTGTTCTCTGTGTCCGTGATTCTGTTTCATAGATAGGTTCATTTGCATCATATTTTAGATTCCACATAGGAGCACTATCATATGATGTTTGTCTTTGTCTGGTTTACTTCACCTAGTATGATAATCTCTAGGTCCATCCATGTAGCTGCAGATGGCATTATTTCATTCTTTTTTATGGCTGAGTAATATCCCATTGTATACATGTACCACATCTTCTTTATCCATAACTCTGTTGATGGACATTTAGGTTGTTTCCATGAAGACAACTATTATTTATACCTATTGTATAGGGAAGCTTAAATAACGCACCCATGATAATGCACAAATCCTTTCCTGACTGTCCTGAACTCCACGTGTCTGAAGTCCTGAGCACATCCAGGAGAATGAGGCGTTTCCGAGACCTGCTCCTGTCATGCCTGCTGTGCATATGTCTATCATAGTTCTCACTGCTCCCGTCATGCCTGCAGCTGGTTGCTTTATTACCCCACCTCCTCCCCGAACAGTTGATTAAACCAGGGATAGTTAGCTGACACAACAGCAAGTAAGTCCCTACTCCAGAAGGTGCAGCTAAGGTTAGTTTGTCAGGCAGGAATGTTAAAGTTTTTAATGTATTATTTTATGCTTCAAATAATATTTTCGTGGCATGTCACATATATGATGATCATGAATTATAGAAGTAACTGGAACACCGATCTACCCAGAGCTCAACCTAACGCCATGCGCACTGTAGAGTTAACCATTTTCCCGAATGTTGTGTTTCACGGTCCCTGCCATTATTAAAAACAATGACTTCCGATTATTGAGCCTGAACCAAGATGGTGGAGTAGAAGGACATGCTCTCACTCCCTCTTCTGAGAACACCAGAATCACAACTAACTGCTGAACAGTCATTGACAGGAAGACACTGGAACTCACCAAAAAAGATACCCCACATCCAAAGACAAAGGAGAAGCCACAATGAGACAGTAGGAGGGGCGCAATTACAATAAAATCAAATCCCATAACTGCTGGGTGGGTGACTCACAGACTGGAGAACACTTATACCACAGAAGTCCACCCACTGGAGTGAAGGTTCTGAGCCCCGCATCAGGCTTCCCAACCTGGGGACCTGGCAATGGGAGGAGGAATTCCCAGAGATGGAAGACTAGTGGGATTTGATTGCAGGACTTCGACAGGACTGGGGGAAACAGAGACTCCACTCTTGGAGGGCACACACAAAGTACTGTATGCATCAGGACCCAGGGGAAGGAGCAACCCCAGGGGAGACTGAACCAGACCTACCTGCTAGTGTTGGAGGGTCTCCTGCAGAGGCGGGGGGTGGCTGTGGCTCACCGTGGGGACAAGGACACAGGCAGCAGAAGTTCTGGGAAGTACTCCTTGGCGTGAGCCCTCCCAGAGTCTGTCATTAGCCCCACCAAAGAGCCCAGGTAGGCTCCAGTGTTGGGTTGCCTCAGGCCAAACAACCAACAGGGAGGGAACCCAGCCCCACCCATCAGCAGTCAAGTGGATTAAAGTTTTACTGAGCGCTACCCACCAGAGCAACAGCCAGCTCTACCCACCACCAGTCCCTCACATCAGGAAACTTGCAGAAGCCTCTTAGCCTCATCCACCAGAGGGCAGACAGTAGAAGCAAGAAGAACTACAGTCCCGCAGCCTGTGGAACAAAAACCACGTTCACAGAAAGATAGACAAAATGAAAAGTCAGAGGGCTATGTACCAGATAAAGGAACAAGATAAAACCCCAGAAAAACAACTAAATGAAGTGACGATAGGGAATCTTAAAGAAAAAGAATAAAGAATAATGATAGTGAAGATGATCCAGGACCTCGGGAAAAAAATGGAGACAAAGATCAAGAAGATGAAAGAAATGTTTAACAAAAACCTAGAAGAATTAAAGAACAAACAAACAGAGATGAACAATACAATAACTGAAATGAAAAATACAGTAGAAGGAATCAATAGCAGAATAACTGAGGCAGAAGAACGGATAAGTGACCTGGAAGACAGAATGGTGAAATTCATTGCTGCTGAACAGAATAAAGAAAAAAGAATGAAAAGAAATGAAGACAGCCTAAGACACCTCTGGGACAACATTAAACGCAGCAACATTCGCATTATAGGGGTCCCAGAAGGAGAAGAGAGAGAGAAAGGACCAGAGAAAATATTTGAAGAGGTTATAGTCGAAAACTTCCCTAACATGGGAAAGGAAATACCCACCCAAGTCCAGGAAGCGTAGAGAGTCCCATACACGATAAACCCAAGGAGAAACATGCCGAGACACATAGTAAGCAAATTGGCAAAAATTAAAGACAAAGAAGAATTATTGAAAGCGGAAAGGGAAAAACAACAAATAATATACAAGGGAACTCTCATAAGGTTAACAGCTGATTTCTCAGCAGAAACTCTACAAGCCAGAAGGGAGTGGCGTGATATACTTAAAGTGATGAAAGGGAAGAACCTACAACCAAGATTACTCTACCCAGCAAGGATCTCATTCAGATTCAATGGAGAAATCAAAAGCTTTACAGACAAGCAAAAGCTAAGAGAATTCAGCACCACCAAACCAGCTCTACAACAAATGCCAAAGGAACTTCTCTAAGTAGGAAACACAAGAGAAGAAAAGGACCTACAAAAACAAACCCAAAACAATTAAGAAAATGGTCACAGGAACATACATATCGATAATTACCGTAAACGTGAATGGATTAAATGCTCCAACCAAAAGACACAGGCTTGCTGAATGGACTCAAAAACAAGACCCATATATATGCTGTCTACAGGAGACCCACTTCAGACCTAGGGACACATACAGACTGAAAGTGAGGGGATAGAAAAAGATATTCCATGAAAATGGAAATCAAAAGAAAGCTGGCTCAGCTATACTCATATCAGATAAAATAGACTTTAAAATAAAGAATGTTACAAGAGACAAGGAAGGACACTACAGAATGATCAAAGGATCAATCCAAGAAGAAGATATAACAATTATAAATATATATGCACCCAACATAGGAGCACCTCAATACATAAGGCAACTGCTAACAGCTATAAAAGAGGAAATCGACAGTAACACAATAATAGTGGGGGACTTTAACACCTCACACCAATGGACAGATCATCCATAATGAAAATGAGGAAACACAAGCTTTAAATGACACAGTAGACCAGGTATGTTTAATTGATATTTATAGGACATTCCATCCAAAAACAGCAGATTACACTTTCTTCTCAAGTGCACACAGAACATTCTCCAGGATAGATCACATCTTGGGTCACAAATCAAGCCTCAGTAAATTTAAGAAACTTGAAATTATATAAAGCATCTTTTCCGACCACAACACTATGAGATTAGAAATCAATTACAGGGAGAAAAATGTAAAAAACACAAACACATGGAGGCTAAACAGTACGTTACTAAATAACCAAGAGATCACTGAAGAAATCAAAGAGGAAATCAGAAAATACCTAGAGACAACTGACAATGAAAACACGATAATCCAAAACCTATGGGATGCAGCAAAAGCAGTTCTAAGAGGGAAGTTTATAGCTATACAAGCCTACCTCAAGAAACAGGAAAAATCTCAAATAAACAATCTAACCTTACACCTTAAGGAACTAGAGGAAGTAGAACAAACAAAACCCAAAGTTAGCAGAAGGAAAAAAATCATAAAGATCAGAGCAGAAATAAATGAAATAGAAACAAAGAAGACAATAGCAAAGGTCAACAAAACTAAAAGCTGGTTCTTTGAGAAGATAATATTGGTAAACCGTTAGCTAGACTCATCAAGAAAAAGAGGGAGAGGACTCAAATCAATAAAATTAGAAATGAAAAAAGAGAAGTTACAACAGACACCGCAGAAATTCAGAGCATCCTAAGAGACTACTACAAGCAACTCTATGCCAATAAAATGGACAACCTGGAAGAAATGGACAAATTCTTAGAAAGGTATAACCTTCCAAGACTGAACCAGGAGAAATAGAAAATATGAACAGACCAATCACAAGTAATGAAATTGAAACTGTGATTAAAAATCTTCCAACAAACAAAGGTACAGGACCAGATGGCTACACAGGTGTATTCTATCAAACATTTAGAGAAGAGCTAACACCCATCCTTCTCAAACTCTTCCAAAAAATTGTGGAGGAAGGAACACTCCCAAACTCATTCTATGAGGCCACCATCACCCTGATACCAAAACCAGAAAAAGATACTACAAAAAAAGAAAATTACAGGCCAATATCACTCATGAATATAGATGCAAAAGTCCTCAACAAAATACTAGCAAACAGAATCCAACAACACATTAAAAGGATCATACACCATGATCAAGTGGGATTTATCCCAGGGATGCAAGGATTCTTCAATATACGTAAATCCATCAATGTGATAAAGCATATTAACAAATTGAAGAATAAAAACCATATGATCATCTCAATAGATGCAGAAAAAGCTTTTGACAAAATTCAACATCCATTTATGATAAAAACTCTGCAGAAAGTGGGCATAGAGGGAACCTACCTGAACATAATAAAGGCCATAGCAAACCCATAGCAAACATCATTCTCAGTGGTGAAAAGCTGAAAGCATTTCCTCAAAGATCAGGAACAAGACAAGGATGTCCACTCTCACCACTATTATTCAACATAGTTTTGGAAGTCCTAGCCGTGGCAATCAGAGAAGAAAAAGAAATAAAAGGAATACAAATTGGAAAAGAAGAAGTAAAACTGTCACTGTTTGCAGATGACATGATACTCTACATAGAGAATCCTAAAGATGCCACCAGAAAACTACTAGAGCTAATCAATGAATTTGGTAAAGTTACAGGATATAACATTAATGCACAGAAATCTCTTGCATTCCTATATACTTATGATGAAAAATCTGAAAGAGAAATTAAGGAAACACTCCCATTTACCATTGCAATAAAAAGAATAAAATACCTAGAATAAACCTACCTAGGGAGACAAAAGACCTGTATGCAGAAAATTATAAGACACCGATGAAAGAAATTAAAGATGATACCAACGGATGGAGAGATATACCATGTTCTTCGATTGGAAGAATCAATATTGTGAAAATGACTATACTACCCAAAGCAATCTACAGTTTCAGTGCAATCCCTGTCAAATTACCAATGGCATTTTTTACAGAACTACAACAAAAAATCTAAAAATTTGAATGGAAACACAAAAGACCCCAAATAGCCAAAGCTGTCTTGAGGGAAAAAAGTGGAGCTGGTGGAATCAGACTCCCTGACTTCAGACTATACTACAAAGCTACAGTAATCAAGACAATAAGGTACTGGCACAAAAACAGAAATATAGATCAATGGAACAAGATAGAAAGCCCAGAGATAAACCCACATACCTGTGGTCAGCTAATCTATGACAAAGGAGGCAAGGATATACAATGGAGAAAAGACAGTCTCTTCAATAAGTGGTGCTGGGGAAACTGGACAGCTACATGTAAAACAATTAAATTAGAACACTCCCTAACACCATACACAAAAATAGACTCAAAATGAATTAGAGACCTAAATGTAAGACCGGACACTATAAAACTCTTAGAGGAAAACATAGGAAGAACACTCTTTGACATAAATCACAGCAAGATATTTTTTGATCCACCTCCTAGAGTAATGGAAATAAAAACAAAAGTAAATGGAAAAAAAAAAAAAAAGTAAATGGGACCTAATGAAACTTCAAAGCTTTTGCACAGCGAAGTAAACCATAAACAAGATGAAAAGACAACCCTCAGAATGGAAGAAAATATTTGCAGATGAATCAACGGACAAAGGATTAATCTCCAAAATATATAAACAGCTCATGCACCTCAATATTAAAAAAAACAAACAACGCAATCCAAAAATGGGCAGAAGACCTAAATAGACATTTCTCCAAAGAAGACATACAGATGGCCAAGAAGCACATGAAAAGCTGCTCAACATCACTAATTATTAGAGAAATGCAAATCAAAACTACAATGAGGTATCACCTCACACCAGTCAGAATGGCCATCATCAAAAAATCTACAAACAACAAATGCTGGAGAGGGTGTGGAGCAAAGGGAACCCTCTTGCACTGTTGGTGGGAATGTACATTGATACAGCCCCTATGGAGAACAGTATGGAGGTTCCTTAAAAAACTAAAAATAAAATTATCATATGATCCAGCAATCCCACTCCTGGGCATATACCCAGAGAAAACCATAATTCAAAAGGAGTCATGTACCACAATGTTCATTGCAGCACTATTGACAATAGCCAGGTCATGGAAGCAACCTAAATGCCCATCGACAGATGAATGGATAAAGAAGATGTGGTACACGTATACAATGGCATATTACTCTGCCATAAAAAGGGACGAAATTGGGTCATTTGTTGAGACATGGATGGATCTAGAGGCTGTCCTACAGAATGAAGTAAGTCAGAAAGAGAAGAACAAATACCGTATATTAACGCATATATGTGGAACCTAGAAAAGTGGTACAGATGAACCGGTTTTCAGAGCAGAAATTGAGACACAGATGTAGAGAACAAACGTATGGATACCAAGGGGGGAAAGTGGGGAGGGGGGGCTGGTGGTGGGATGAATTGGCAAATTGGGATTGACATGTATACACTGATGTGTATAAAAAAATAAAATTCAAAAATTCAAAAAGTAAATAAATAAATAAATAAAACAATGACTTCCTACTTATCTGTTCGTAGGAGTACCGGGTTCAGTCTTGCATGTATGTAGATGTTCCATAATATTTGTTGCGTAAATAGAAAGTTGGTGTCTTTCTCCGCCATTTCTTTCTTCATGTTTGTTTTTTCTCTGGATGATGTTCTACCAGCAAGAAGAGAGAATACCTCTTTTTAGTAAATTTCTCAGCAGTAAATGGCACTCTGACAGTTGTTAAAATGGTAAAGAAGGCTTTTTGTTTTCAATATCTTTATTGGAGTATAATTGCTTTACAATGGTGTGTTAGTTTCTGCTTTATAACAAAGTGAATCAGCTATACATATACATATATCCCCATATCTCCTCCCTCTTGTGTCTCTCTCCCACCCTCCCTATCCCACCCCTCTAGGTGGTCACAAAGCAGTGAGCTGATCTCCCTGTACTATGCGGCTGCTTCCCACTAGCTATCAGTTTTACATGTGGTAGTGTATATATGTCCATGCCACTCTCTCACTTCGGTCCCAGCATACCCTTCCCCCTCCCCGTGTCCTCAATTCCATTCTCTACGTTTGCGTCTTTATTCCTGTCCTGCCCCTATGTTCTTCAGAACCTTTTTTTTTTTTTTTTAGATTCCGTATATATGTGTTAGCATATGGTATTTGTTTTTCTCTTTCTGACTTCGCTCTGTGTGACAGACTCTAGGTCCAGCCACTTCACTACAAATAACTCAGTTTCGTTTCTTTTTATGGCTGAGTAATATTCCATTGTATATATGTGCCACATCTTCTTTATCCATTCATCTGTTGGTGGACACTTAGGTTGCTTCCATGTCCTGGCTATCGTCAATAGAGCTGCAACGAACATTGTGGTACATGACTCCTTTTGAATTATGGTTTTCTCAGAGTATATGCCCAGGAGTGGGATTGCTGGGTTGTATGGTAGTTCTGTTTTTAGTCTTTTAAGGAACCTCCATACTGTTCTCCATAATGGCTGTATCAATTTACATTCCCACCAACAGTGCAAGAGGGTTCCCTTTGCTCCACACCCTCTCCAGCATTTATTGTTTGTAGATTTTTTGATGATGGCCATTCTGACTGGTGTGAGGTGATACCTCATTGTAGTTTTGATTTGCATTTCTCTAATAATTAGTGATGTTGAGCATCCTTTCATGTGTTTGTTGGCAATGTGTATATCTTCTTTGGAGAAATGTCTATTTAGGTCTTCTGCCCATTTTTTGATTGGGTTGTTTGTTTTTTTGATATTGAGTTGCATGAGCTGCTTGTAAATTTTGGAGATTAATCCTTTGTCTGTTGCTTCATTTGCAAATACTTTCTCCTGTTCTGAGGGTTTTTTATGATGGTAAAGAAGGCTTTTAATTGAAGATTATCACAATATGATTATTGCAATAGGGAAGAGAGATTTGGCTGAACTCTGAATACAAGGATGAGTGGGGACTTATGGCCAAAGAATAGAAAGATGTGGTCAGTGAGTGGAATAGCCAGTCACTTAAGCCAAGTACACATCAGCCTTGGTACCTCTCTTTCCCTGGCCCTACCTCCAGCGTTTTTGCAAGTCCATCCCCACCCTCAGCCTTCTTGCTCTCTTGCCTGCAAAGCTGTGAGAACCCCTTTTCTGCTTCTGCTCTTGCTGTGTACAATCTACTTTCATGTTGTAGCCAAAACTATCTTTTTTTTGGAAACACAGTCAAATCATGCCATTTCTAGGCTAAAACCCTAAGTGGCTTCCCCTTGCACTTAGAACAAAACCCACCCTTCTCTCCATGGCCTGCAGTTCTCTATGTGCTGTGACCCTGGACTAACCTTGACCTCATCTCCTGCTCTTTACCTCCTTACCTGCTCATGACACTCCTTCCACCTGGAGGGCTTTTGTGCTTGCTGTTGCCTCACCCATCCGTCCCTCCGCCTGCCCCAACACTTTTTTCCAGGATCACTGCATGACTGGATCCTGTGGAACAAACATCCCCTCCACCCAGAGGCCGTTTCCAGCCACTACCCCCACTGAAATAGCAGCCTCTGCCCCGCACTCATCGCATTCAGCCCGTGGACCTGTTCATCGTCGGTCACCCTCCTCTATAACGTGAATTCCATTGGGACAGGAATCCTGACTTTGTTATCGAAAAAATTATTATGATACTTGTTAAAATGGTAAAGAAGATTTTTTATTCAAGATTATTGCAATATGAGTATTGCAATAGGGAGGAGAGATTGGGCTCGACTCTGAATACAACAAGGATGAGTGGGGATTTGTAGCAAAGGAGTAGAGCGATGTAGTCAGCGAATGGAATATTACTAAGAGCAGACATCAAGGCTGGGGGATTTTCTCTAAACTGCCTTAACAGGCTTCTTGCTAAAGGCACACCAAAGACTTATGCATCAAAGAGGGGGATGAGGGACTTGATCAGATATCAAGGCTGGGGAATTCTTTCTAAAGTGACTTAACAAGATTCTTGCTAAAACTGGGCCAAACAAGCCAAGGACAGACAGGATGGGCCCGAAGTTGAGGCCTGGCTCAAGTTTCATTAAGGAGAGAGTCTTTGTCAACTTGCTGTTCTTTTGTGTGTCTCTCAATAACACTCTCTAATACAAATAAAGTATAATATATTATATTTTAAAATTTAATATTACAATTACAAGACAAAGGTAAATATACTATACTTTCTTATAGCCACATTTTAAAAAGTAAAAAGAAACAGGTGAAACTAATTTTAATAATATATCTTATTTAATCCCATATCCACAATGTTATCTTTTCAATATATAATCAACAGAAAAATTATTAATGAGCTACTGTACATTCTTTTTTGTACCAAATATCGAAAACCCGATGGTATTGCACACTCACGGCACATTTCCATTCAGACTAGCCACGTTTCAAGGGTGAAAAGCTACATGAGGCCCAGGGCCACCTATCGGGCAGTACAGATCTGACAACTGCAGGGGTGACTGCACAGAGGGTATCCAGTAAATGTCTACTGAATAAATGCATGAGCGAACTAAGAATAAACCGTAATCACAGAAATAGCCGTTTTCTTTCCACAAGTGTTTAGAATATGTTGATGCCAAGTTTTACTCCAGAGGCATGTATAAATAGAGTATGTGTTGCTTGATTTGGGAAAGAATGGGTATTTCAAATAATAAAGAGAATATCACATCTCAAATATGATTTAATTTTTCACTCATCCTTGTTCTATAAATACCTGGAGGTAATGATGGAAGAAACATAGCTATGAATTTTATCCACGAAGTTGTTTATGCACCACAAAGGTGTTTATTTTAACCAATGATTGAATAGATGTTTTCACCCATTAAATTTTTTTTCTTAAAGTATAAGGCTACAGTTTTCACATACCCTTTGTAACAAGATTATTTTAAATATCTCGTTTACTTTTGTTCCTTTAAATTCAGCCTCAGCTTCTACATTGAGTAGCTACAAGTGATGGCATTTGGCATTGTTTATTCACTACAAAATGTCAGAGTAGTAAGAGTGGGATGCCTCAGCCAGGAACAGTAAGATGCTCGGATTTACTGTGCATTCTGTGGCTTCAGAATATTTCTTTTTTCCATTATTGTTCTTCCCTCACCCAATGTGTTAAATTAAGGATGAGAAAATATATTTTTTCCTATTTACCATACAGTTGGGACGTGTCTATCTAACTTTCCTTCTGTTTACACTGTGAATACATTCAGCTGTAGCACTGATCTCCTCCAGTGAAATCTATTGTGGTGTTCCTGACAGCTGTCATTTCTGAATCGGATCAACCAAATACCTCCTAAAACACCCAAGAGTCCAGAAGACTCATGAATATACTTATCTGATATGCTGTCTATGTCTTATGTAGTTTTATTTGATAGCTTTATAAATCCAGGTAAAAAAAGAAATAGGAGTTAGAGAACTAAACCAGACTTTAAAACAGGAGAGAGATTGCATTTTAGCTCCAGCTTTGTGAGGGATGGGAAAAGAATACATCCTTCATCCCTTTTACCCCCACAATTAGATTTCTCGATAGAGACGAAAAAATGTTTTTGATTTAAATCTTGAATTTTGGGGGCAAGCTTTATAAAGGCCAAATCAATGCTAAATCAGCGGTATTTACAACATCTACAAATTTAAGCCGAAGTGGATACTTAGAAGCTCATATAGATCTAAATGATGTTCCCCCAGATGGTGAATTAATGTAATTTTAGCAGGAAGCAAAGTTGCACAAATATGCAGTATTGCGGCCTCACACTGATTTAATGTATCTGTACCCACCACAGCACAGATGTTGTATATCATTTTAGAGCCAGTTTTTCTGTACTACACACTGAAGAATGGGATTTGGGAGTTCAGTAAATTATGATTTATTTTGCAACTAATGACTTGTTAGAAATTGAAGCTTTCTGTGAACTGTATATAGAAATCACATTAGCTGTGTTCTTTGCGCAGGGTTTGAAAGGTGACGTGGGTCGTCATGGTCCACCTGGCCCAAAAGGAGAAAAGGTACCGTATTCACGCAGGAAAGTGCCAATCTTTTCTTAAGCAAACCCTGAGAACCTATGAAGTGACTTTTCATTGATACTGTTTAACTGCCAAAAGTTAATTTTGTTAAAATTAACCAAAGGCTGTTATGTTAAAAGCATCTGAACAAGAAGAAAAGCCTTTTGGTTCATTTAATTAGTTTGAGGAGACTAAATGCACAATTGCTAATCGACATTAATTTGTGTTTATAAGATTTCCCTTTTCTCTCCCTTGCTTAACTGCATTAAGTATTGCGTCACCAAATTAGCAGCCATGTCCTGTACTGGGGACCTTTGCCAGTAGCACTGAGCTGCTACCACGATGGTGAAGCAGGCGGCCTTTGGGGGGAAGGACACTGACTGTTCATCTCAGTCTTAATCTAAATGCCCCATTTCCTAACACCTTTTCTCTTATGTCATTTTATAGTGGCCTATTGGCAGCGACCTTGAAAAGAAAATTATGAGATAGTGAAAGCAAAAGTTGTTTTGAGTAAGGTCCTTGGATGATACTCATTTGATGACAGTTGTACGTGTAGATGGTTTGCACTGTATTTTGTTCTCCATTCTCAACACATTTAGAAATCTTTGTCTATCTTCAATATTTACCTCTACATTAAAATTGACTTTGCAAATTGGTCCCCAATGACTGATTTAAGCTACCTCAATGTTCTTTAACAGCTATCGGTTATTTTTATTCAGTTTTTCCCAAAATAGTGATTACACAAGGCTAAGTCCTCACTTTTGAGGTGATTATGTTAGATGAAAAAAGAGAACGTCATAGAGATACTCCCAACACGAGAATACAGCGTGCCAGTGCCCCATGCCACATGGTGTTGCTTCCACAATGTCCATTTGAAGGGGGATTATGGCAGTGATGCTTGACTTTTTTTTAAGCAATGACTTTATTCAATTCACCAACGGCACTCTGGGATTCGATTTATTTGTCTGCAAAATGAGGGGTTTTGATGAGATGGAGGGTCCCTAAGAGTCTGTCAAATTTAACATTCTAAGACTTACCTTTTAAAAAAACTTAAATTTTTTTATTGAGGTATAGTTAATTTACAATATTATATTAGTTTCAGGTGTACAGCATAGTGATTCAAAATTTTTATAGATTATACTCCATTTAAAGTTATTGTAAAATATTGGCTATATTCTCTGTGCTGAACAGTATATCCTTGTAGCTTATTTATTTCATGCATAGTAGTTTGTACTTCTTAATCCCTTACCCCTATCTTGCCTTTCCCAGTGATGCTTGATCTTAATAACTAAGAGTTCTCATGAAATAAATAGGGATACTGATACAGTAAAGCATATAGGTGACATATTTATAAATTGGAAAATGATAAACTTTTAGATTAACCGTATTTTTTAGATTTTGAATAGTTTGTCAATATATCCACCTGGTAATTTGTATTCACATAGGTCAGCAAAGCAACGTTAGTATTTAAAAACACGTGAATATAGGCAAAGCCTCATACAGTTGTTGGCAAGTGCAAGGCCAGTTCAGCAAAGCTTTACAAGAGGCAGTGGGACTGCTGCTTGCAGCTGGAAGGCATGAAGTGGGGAGACCCACTTATTATTTCTGCAGATCCCCATGCTAACTTTGTCAGAAATATAATCTGTCGTTGTGACAATTCCCAGCTGCTCCATTGGCAAGCAACCATATTTGAAGAGATATTCTTTCTAATTTTGGATTAGTAGACAAAAGGATGGAAACTAGATTATTTTAGCTTTTCAAAACAAGTTCTGCCACTGCAGAAAGCATGGGGATGCACAAGGCGATATTTATATCATGAGAACTAAAAGCACATGATCAATTTTTCATTGTGCAGAGACCTTTATCAAGGTAAAATTCTACTTTTCTTCCAGATTTATCTAGATATTGCTTCGATCCATTCAGAAAATTTATAAATAACATGAGCAAAAAGGGACTATTGGTAATTGCAGCTTTTCTTTCATCTATTTTAGGGAGATATGGGACCTCCAGGACCGCCAGCCTTAACTGTAAGTGTTCTTGAAGTCAAAATTCAAAACTGAAATACGTTATCCTGTTTATTATTCACATTACATCATGATTAAACCAGAATTTAAGCCACTGGATATTTTGAGAACTGAAAGTGACTTGAGTAGATCTAGGCAAACCTCCAGATTTTAAAGATGGGACATCTGCCCACAACACTGAAGGGCTTAACCCGAGGTCATGCGAGTAGTTCTAGAAAAGCCTGGAAGCAGTACCTAACCTAAGCAATTTTCTCCACCCTCCATATGGTTCATAATTTTGCCCCTTAAAAGTTTGATTATACATCCTTAACATGACATTTAAAGTTAATGGAAGCAGAGACAGTTCTATTTACTCTAAAAACTGTAAAAGAACAAAATTATAATCACCCAATGTATAAATATAGCTACCTATTTAAACTGTTACATTCTCCAAAACCTGTTCAAGACTCTTGTTTTTTCCTATGTGAGTTGCTTCTAAGATTTGCACATGATAAAATGGCAGTATTTCAGAAACAGATTTATGAGAAAAGTTTATAATGTGTGCATAATGGGATTGTTCTCAATTAAATGGTTCATCATTTATTAAACATTTAATCATAAGTATGTAATGCTTTTATATTTGGATACAATTTGCTGTTACTGATTTTCTTCGTCGTCCATTAGGGTTTCTCATTTAACTTAAAGATTTGGTCTGAGAATGACACTAAGCCTAATGGAAAAGAGGAAAGGGTTTTACATAAGATCATGTGTAGCCTGAGGTCTCTTGAATTTTATGTTGCTATCATCTAATGACATAAATTAAGAATTTAAATCATCAGTTTTCCGAGACCTGTCGTGATCATAGAAGGTTAGGTATAAAGAAGTCTTCTAGCATCTGGATGGGGGTCTTCCAGCGGAGCAGCACAGGACTCTCAAAGGCTGTGTGACTTTGATAACATTCCTATTTATCTTTGTAGTTGAAAATGTCATTCTGAACACTATGTTAATAATGTCTTACACAGATAATCTTTGCAATGCTCACCTGAAGGGCAAATATTTCTTCATAAATGGAAAATCTAAGGAACCAAACAAATGACTTTCTTAGGACTATCCAAGTTCAATTTACAGTGGAATTCTCTGCTTGAAGCTTTGATTTTCAAGACAGAAATAAAAACTATTTATTTGAGAGAAGACTTTAAATGATTATTATTCAATTTTTTATAATTTGTGGAGTTTATTTCTTAAATTATTTGGCAGTGATTTCGAGTTAAGCCTGCTCATTTTATTTAAATCACATGCTTGCTTTTCTTCAACTGAGTTATGTGCTCAATCATTCCACTTAGTTATCTGATTACCTAGTCGTTTTCAACTTGTGTTTGAAGAGCAAAATGCAATCTCTATCTGTATCATTTCACCCGATAAGCAAATTTGACCCCTCAGCCAGAATATTATATTGGACTATATCTATCTTGTGGATTTTTAGTGACAGCTGACATCTTTCTGCCAGGTAGCACCTTGTAGATGTCTGTTTGCAATATTCAGCTGGCAGACACCAAAGGAGTACAAGCTGATTTTTACACTTATCTAAAGATATGAGAGAGACGCTAAAGTAGGAGGTCAAGATGGCAGATTAGGGGGACGTGGAGCTCACCTCCCCCCACAAACACATCAAAAATACATCTACATGTGGAACAGTCCTCACAGAAAACCAACTGAAAGCTAGCGGAAGATCTCTTATACAGCCAAAGCTGAAAGAAAGATTCCTGCATAACTGGGTAGGACAAAAAAAGAAAGGCATTGGGACAGGACCGGTGCCCCTGGGAGGGAGCTGTGGAAGAGGAAAGGCCCGCATGGGCAGCCCCTCGCCCTTGGAAAGCCTTCACTAGCTGGGAGGTCCACTGGGACAGATAGAGGAGCCGGAGGGGCTTGCACTCTGCCCACGAGGAGTGTGTGTGTGCTGGCTTGTTAGCAGTCAGGGCACAGCGAGACTGGCACTGATGGCTGCCACCTCACCCACTTCCCAGCCTGAAACGCACTTTGGATGGGGCTGCCAGTACACAGAGTAGGTGGGAGCTGAAACTTGGGCTTCTGTGGACGAACCCTGGGAGAGGACTCGGTCTAGCTATGCGTAGACAGCCCCCAGGGCCTGGAGTGCAGTCCAGGCCTAACCTCAGAGCCTGTTGTTAGTGCACACATGGCAGGGTGTGGGCCCACCATAGGGACCCCACTATTAGCATGCCCATGCGGGACACTGCTCCATTGGTGGGCTTTGTGCGTGCACACACTGTGGGGCAGGCGCTGACACTTGAACCCATAATCAGCACTCCCACAGTGGGGGCAGGTGGGAGGTGGGTCCTGCAGAAGCAGACTTCATTGGTGTGCACACCAGTGGGGGCAATGTCCACAGAATCGCACATTCCAGTGGACAGGCCCTGGTGAGAAGTGTGCAGAGGTTCCTTTCCCAGCAGGGGTGCTCCAGTTCCACCCACCTCACACAAAGCTTGGAGCTGGCATCTAGGGGGAGAGGCCCTGGGAGAGCCTTACCACAGAGGAGGCCTAGGTCTCAGGTGGCAGCACACCACTTCAGTTCCTGCAGCTACAATGCCCTGATCCCCAGGGCCAGCCTTACACTAGGTCAGGGACAAACACAACAGAGAAAGGGATGTGACCTTGGGCTGCTTCTGAGCAGAACCGTGGACGCCTGAGTAGGTGGTGCATAGGTTCACTGTGACCACATGGGCCTCTCTTGCTTCAGCACTCACCTCCTTGGGACAGAGCACACACTTAAGGGCAACAGAGCCTTATCAAACCCAACCTTCAGGGCTTCTACTGAAACAACTGGGGAGCAGACCCCACCCTCAACAGGGTTGTGACAGTCACGGAGCAAAGAGGAGGCCTCGCCCAACATGCAGGGCAGGAACTGGACACCACAACACCAGTCATACCCTCTATCAAGGGGATAACAGCCAGCACACTCTGAGGAAAGATGTGGCAGGCATCCATTATGAAAACAGCTCTCACAGCAAAAATATTAGACTTACATAGTCTACAAAGGGATGCTCCCACATAAAAACAGCCCTCCAAGACCACAGTAGATAACTATTTCTCCTAACTTCATAGAGTCAGAGAAATATAAGTAAAATGAAGAAACAGAGGAACTACTCTCAATAAAAAGAACAAGTGAAATCCCCTAAAAAACAATTAATGAAACATACCTCTTTAGTCTACTAGACCCCTGAGTTCAAAAAGGAGGTAATTAAAATGCTAAAGGAATTAAGAAAGATTTTCAATAGAAATGCAGATCACTGTAACAAGGAACTAGAAACTATAAAGAAGAAACAATCAAAATTAGACAACTCAATTGCTGAGATAAAAAATGAGCTAAAAGCAGACTGAATAATGCAGAAGAACAAATTAGTGATTTGGAAGATAGAATAATGGAAATCACCCGATCAGAACAGCAGACAGAAAGACAAATGAAAAAACAAATGAAGGCTTCCCTGGTGGCGCAGTGGTTCAGAATCCACCTGCCAATGCAGGGGACATGGGCTCGAGCCCTGGTCCGGGAAGATCGTACATGCCACGGAGCAACTAAGCCCCTGCGCCACAACTACTGAGCCTGTGCTCTAGAGCCCACAAGGCACAACTACGGAGCCCACGTGCCACAACTACTGAAACCCGTGTGCCTAGAGCCCGTGCTCCACAACAAGAGAAGCCACTGCAATGAGAAGCCCACACACCACAATGAAGAGTAGCCCCCACTCACCGCAACTAGAGAAAGCCCACGCACAGCAACGAATACCCAACGCAGCCAAAAATAAATAAATAAATATTTTAAAAATGAAAGAAACATACGAGATCTATGGGATTATATAAAGTGTGCTAACCTACACATAATAAGAGTTCCAGAAGAAAAAAAAAAAAGAGAGAAAGGGATCAAAAATGTATTTGAAGAAATTATGGCTGAACACTTCCCAAACCTAAATAAAGAAAGAGACATTCAGGTACAGGGAGCACAGAGGGTTCTGAACAAGATGAACCCAAACAGACCCACATCAAGACATATCATAATTAAAATGGCAAAAGTTAAAGAGAGGATTCTAAAGTCAGCAAGAGAAAAACAAAGAGTCAGTTACAAGGGAACCCTCATAGGCTGATTTCTCCACAGAAACTTTGCAGGCCAGAAGGGAGTGGCAATATATATATATTCAAAGTCCTGAAAGGAGAAAACCTGCAACCTAGGATACTCCACCCAGCAATATTATCATTTAAAATAGAAGGAGAAACAAATAATTTCTCCGACAGAAACTAAAAGAATACAGAAATACTAAAGCTAACCTAAAAGAAATATTGAAAGATCTACTCTAAATAGAAAAGAAGCAAGAATCTATAGGAAAGGGAAAAACACAGTAGGAAAGGCCAATATATAAAATGATTAAACATCACTTAAATAAGCCAGTGCAAAGATTAAAAAACAATTAAAAAATGTTGTTAAAGCAATTATAACTACAGTTAACAGCAAAAAGCTAAATATGAAGATGTGAAATAGGACATCAAAATCACAAAATGCAGAAGAGGGGAGTAAAAAAAATGTGTATATTTTTTAGAATGTGTCTGAACTTACATGACTATCAGTCTAAAGCAAGTAGATATAGTTCTGGGTTAAAATACTTGAAAACCAGAGTAACCACAAATCAAAAACATACAACAGATTCACAAAAACCAAAAAGAAAGGAACTCAAGCATAATACAAAAGAAAACCATCAAACCACAAAAGGAAAACCAAAAAGAAAGGAACAAACAAGAACTACAAAATCAGCTGGAAAATAAGGTTTAAAATGGTAATAAATACATCTTATCAATAATTATTTTAAATGTCAATGGACTAAATGCTCCAATTAAAAGACATTGAGTGGCAGATTGGATTAAAAAAACACAAGAATCTATAATATGCTGCTACAAAAGACTCACTTTAGGGTGAAAGACACACATAGATTGAAAGCCAGGGGGTGGAAAAAGGTATTTCATGCAAATGAAAACAACAAAAAAGCAGGGGTAGCAATACTCATATCAGACAAAATAGACTTTAAAACAAAGTCTATAACAAAGGACAAAGAATGGCATTAGATATTGATAAGGGGGTCAATACAAGAAGAAGATATTATACTCATTAACATATATGCACCCAATATAGGAGCATCTAAATGTATAAAACAAATACTAACAGACATAAAAGGAGAAATTGACAGGAATACAATAATAGTGGGATACTTTAACACCACACTGACATCAATGGACCAATCTTCCATACAGGAAATCAGTAAGGCAACAGAGATCCTAAATGACACAATAGAACAGTTGGACTTAATTGATATCTACAGGAAAACCCAGATTGATATCATCCAAAAACCCCAGAATACACATTCTTTTCAAACGTGCATGGAACATTCTCTAGGATAGACCACATACTAAGACACAAAACAAGCCTCAACACATTTAAGAGGATAGAAGTTATTTCAAGCATCTTTTCTCACCACAATGGTAAGAAACTAGAAATCAACCACAGAAAGAAAAACAGGAAAAAAAAAAAATTACATGGAGACTAATGAATCATGCTATTAAAAAACCAGTGTGTCAATGATAAAATCAAAGAGGAAATCAGAAAATACTTTGAGACAAACAACAATGAAAACGTAGCCTTACTAAAATCTATGGGATGGGGACAAATGTATATGTATAACTGATTCACTTTGTTATAAAGCAGAAACTAACACACCATTGTAAAGCAATTATACTCCAATAAAGATGTTAAAAAAAAATCTATGGGATGCAGCAAAGGCAGTTCTAATAGGGAAGTTCATAGTGATACAGGCCCTCTTCAAGAAACAAGAAAAACATCAAATAAACGACCTAACTTATCACCTAAAAGAATTAGAAAAAGAAGAACAAACAAAACCCAAAATCAGCAGAAGGAAGGAAATAATAAAGATCAGAGGGGAAATAAATAAAATTGAGATAAAAAACAATAGAAAAGATCAATAAAACCAAGAGCTGGTTTTTTGAAAGGATAAATAAAATCGACAAACCTCTAGCCAGGTTCACCAAGAAGGAAAGAGAGAGGACCCAAGTAAACAAAATGAGAAATGAAAGAGGAGGGATAACTACCAATACCACAGAAATACAAAACATCATAAGAGAATACTATGAACAGTTGTATGCCAACATTGTAGACAACCTGGAAGAAATGAACAAGTTTCTAGAAACATATAGCCTGCCAAAACTGAGTCAAGAAGAAACAGATCATTTGAATAGACTGATTACTAGAAGTGAAATAGAATCTGTAATTAAAAAAACAAAACAAAAAACCTCCCTGTAAACAAAAGCCCAGGACCAGATGGCTCACTGGGGAAGTCTACCAAATACACAAATAAGAATTTATATCTATGCTTCATAAACTATTCCAAAAGAATGAAGATGAGGGACCACTCCCAAAGTCATTCTATGAAGCCATTATCACCCTGAAACCAAAATTAGAGAAAGACACTGCAAAAAACGAAAATTATAGAGGAATATCCTTGATGAATATAGATGCAAAAATCCTCAACAGAATATTAGCAAACTGAATCTAACAGTACATGAAAAGGATCATACACCATGATCAAGTTGGATTCATTCCAGGGTCACAAGGATGGTTCAACATACTCAAATCAACCAGTGCATTACATCACATCAACAAAAGAGAAGACAAAAACCACATGATCATCTCAATAGACACAGAAAAAGCATTTGATAAAATTCAACATTCATTCATGATAAAAACTCTCACCAAAGTGGGTATAGAGGGAACATATCTCAACATAATAAGAGCCATTTATGACAAACCCATAGCCAACTTAATACTTATTGGTGAAAAGCTGAAACCCTTCCTGTTGATTTCTGGAACAAGCAAGGATGCCCACTCTTACTACTTCTATTCAACATAGAATTGGAAGACTTAGCCACAGCAGTCAGACAAGAAAAAGAGATAAAGGTATCCAAGTTGGAAGGGAAGAGATTAAATTGTCATTATATGCAGATGACATGATACTCTATATAGAAAACCCTAAAGACTTCACACAAAAACTGTTAGAATTAATAAAAGAATTCCGCAAGGTTGCAGGATACAAGATTAATATACAGAAATATATTGCATTTCTTTACGCTAACAATGAAATACCAGAAAAAAAGTAAAAAAAAAAAAATCCCATTTAAAATCACATCAAAAAAATAAAATAAAATATTTAGATATAAACCTAACTAAGGAGGTGAAAGACCTATACAGTGAAAGCTATAAGACATTGATAAAGGAAATTGAAGATGATTCAAAGAAATGGAAAGATATCCATTTCTCTTGGATTGAATGAATTAGTATTGTTAAGATGGCCATACTACCCAAAGCAATATATGAATTTAATGCAATCCCTATCAAATTACCCATGACATTTTTCACAGAACTAAAACAAATAATCCTAAAATTAATATGGAGCCACAAAAGACCCAGAATTGCCAAAGCAATCCTGAGGAAAAATAATAAAACTGGAGGCATAAGCCTCCCAGACTTCAGATAATACTACAAAGCTTCAGTAATCAAAACATCGTGGTATTGGCACAAAAGCAGACATATAGGCAAATGGAATAGAATAAAGAACCCAGAAATAAAACCACACACCTACAGTCAATCTACAACAAAGGAGGCAAGAATATACAATGGAGAAAAGACAGTCTGAAACTAAAATCAATAAAAATAGAAAAGCTGGAAAATTAAAAAATATGTGGAAATTAAGCAACACACTCCTGAACAGCCAATGGGTCAAAAATTAAAAGGGAAATAAGATATCTTAAAACAAATGAAAATGGAAACAAAACGTACCAAAACTTATGGTATGCAGCAAAGGCAATTCTAAGAGGGATGTTTATAGCTATAAATGCCTACATTAAGAAAAAAGAAAGATCTCAAATAAACAACCTAACTTTACACCTAAATGTACTAGGAAAGGAAGAACAAACAAGGTCCAAAGTTAGCAGAATCAAAAAAATAACAATGATCAGAGCAGGGATAAATGAAATGGAGACCAGAAAAACAATATAAAAGATCAATTAAACTAAGAGCTGGTTTTGACAAACTTTTAGCTAGACTAACTAAGAAAAAAGAGAAAAGACTAAATAAATAAAATCAGAAATAAAAGAGGAGACATTACAAATAATAGAAATACAAAGGATCATAAGAGACTACTATGAATAATTATACACCAACAAATCAGACAGCCTAGAAGAAATGGATAAATTCCTACCAAGACTGAATCATGAAGAAATAGAAAATTTGAATGGACTAATAATGAGTGAAAAAATTGTATCAGTAATAAAAAAAACCTCTCAATAAAGAAAAGTCCAGGACCAGATATTTCACTGGTGAATTATACCAGACATTTAAAGATTTAATGCCACTCTTTCTCAAACTGTTCCAAAAAATTTAAGAGGAGGAAACACTTCCAAACTCATAACATGAAGCAAGCATTACCCTGATACCAAAGCCAGATAGGGACACTATAAGAAAACTCCAGACCAATATCCCGGGTGATTATAAATGAAAAAATTTTCAAAAAAATACTAGCAAATCGAATTCAACATCATATTAAAAGGATTATACACTGTGATCCCTGAAATGCAAGAATGTTTCAACATACAAAAATCAAATAGTGTGATATACCACATTAATAAAATGAAAGATAAAAATCATATGATCATCTCAATAGATACAGAAAAAGCATTTGATACAATTCAACAACCTTTCATGATAAAAACTCTCAACAAATTGGCTATAGAATGAACATACCTCAACATAATAAAGGACATGTATGACAAGCCCAGAGCAAACATCATACTCAACAGTGGAAGGTTGAAAGCTTTTCCTCTAAGATCAGGAACAAGACAAGTGTGCCCACTCTTCCCACTCTTATTCAACATAGTACTGGAAGTCTTAACCAGAGAAATTAGGGAAGAAAAAAGAAATAAAATGCATTCAAATCAGAAAGGAAAAAGTAAAATTGTCTTTATTTGCAGATGTCAAGATCTTACATATAGAAAATTTTAAAGACTCCACCACAAAACTGTTAGGAATAATCAACAAATTCAGTAAAGCTGCAGGATACAAAATCAACACACAGAAATCAGTTTCATTTCTATACACTAACAAAATACCTGAAAAAGAAATAAAGAAATCAATCCCATTCACAATAGCATCAACAACAACAATAACATTTTAGGAATACATTTAACCAAGGAAGGAAGAAGATATGTGCAGTGAAAACTACAAGACTTTGGTGAAAGACCTGGAAGAACACACAAACAAATAGAAATATATGCTGTGTTCATGGATTGGAAGAAATAATATTGTTAAAATGTTCATACTACCCAAAGCCATCTATAGATTCAGTGCAATCCCTATCAAGATTCTAATAGCATTTTTTTACAGAAATAGAAAAAAAATCCTAACATTCTTACAAAATCATGAAAGACCCTAAAGAGCCAAAGCAATCCTGATAAGGAAGAACAAAGCTGGAGGCATCACTCTTCTTGACCTCTAACTATATTACAAAGTTGTATTAATCAAAACAGTACGGTACTGTCACAAAAATAGACACATACACCACTGGAACATAACTGGGAGCCCAGAAATAAATCCATGCATATATAGTCAACTAATATTTGATGAGGGAGCCAACAACACTCATTGGAGAAAATACAGTCTCTTCAATAAATGATTTGGGGGAAAACTGGATAATCACATGCCAAAGACTGAATTGAACCCCTGTCTTACACCACTCACAAAAATTAACTTGAAATGATTTAAAGACTTAAATGTAAGAGCTGAAACTAAAACTCCTAGAAGAAAACATAAGGAAAATCTACTTGACATTGGTCTTGGCAATGAATTTTTGGCTATGACTCCATAAGTACAGCAACAAAAGCAAAAATAAAAATGTGGGACTACATCAAACTCGAAAGTTTCTGTACAGCAAAAGAAACAGTCGACAAAATGAAAAGGCAACTATGGAATGGGAGAAGTATTTACAACTGTATATCTGACAAAGGGTTAATATACAAAAAAAATTAGGAACTCATTTAACGCAACAGCAAAAAGCCCAAATTAATCACATTTTGAAATGAGCAAAGGACCTGAATAGATATTTTCCCAAAGAAGACATTCATTTGGCCTACAGGTACATGAAAAGATGTTCAACATTGCCAGTCATCAGGGAAATGCAAATCAAAACCACAATGAGATATCACCTCACCCCTGTCAGAAGGACTATTATCAAAAAGACAAGAGATAAGTGTTGGTGAGGATGTGGAGAAAAGGGAGCCCTGTGCCCTGTTGGTTGGAATGTAAATTGGTGCAGCCTCTATGGAAAACAGTATGGAGGATCCTTAAAAAAATTAAAAATAAGACTACCATATGATTTAGCAATCCAAATTCTGAGTATATATCCCAAAGAAATGCAGTCAGTACAGTTGACCCTTGAATAACCCCAGGTTTGAATTGCATGAATTCCCATTTATATGTGAATTTACTATACGAGCCATGGTTGGTAGAATCCAAGGATATGGAACCATGGATACTGAGGGTCGGCTGTAAAGTTATACACAGATATTTGACTGCACTCCTAACCCCTGTGTTGTTAAAGGGTCATCTGTATTTCAAAGGAATATCTGCATTTCCATGCTCATTGCAGCACTATTCACAATAGCCAGGACATGGAAACAACCTAACAAGTGTCCATCAAGGGATGAATGGATAAAGAACATGGAGATACACACGCGCACACACACACACACACACACACACACACACACACACAATTATTCAGCCATAAAAAGAAGGAAATCCTGTCACTTGTGACAGTATGGATGGTCCTTCAGGGCATCATACTAAATGAAATAAGTCAGAAGGACAAATACTATGTGTTCCCACTTGTATGCAGAAGATAAAAAAGCTGAATTCATAGGAACAGATAGTAGAATAGTGGTTGGGAGGGGTGGAGGGTGGAGGAAATAGGGAAATGCTGGTCAAAATGTACAAACTTCTAGTTTTATGATGAATAAGTTCTGGAGATCTAATATACAGCATGGTGACTCTAGTTAACAATGCTGTATTATATACCTGAAAGTTGGTAAAAGACTAGATCTTAAATGTTATCACCACACGTGCAAAAGAAGTGTGTCTATGTGAGATAATGGAGCTATTAACTAACCTTATTATGGTAATCATTTCACTATATATACACATCTCAAATCATCAAGTTGTGCACCTTAAACTTACACAATGTGATATGTCAATTATATCCCAATAAATCTGGGGAAAAAAGTGAGTTACTGATGAATTTGAAATGTCTCTTCTGTTGGAATTTATAACTTACAAAGAAGATATGTATTTATGTGAGTTAAAACCAACACTGAATAAGGAAAACTTATTATAATAACATCCAAACTTGTTTGATCAAAATACAGTTTATTCTAAGAGCATAATGCAAATTTATGTTAAAAATAGATTCTGATAAATTATTCTGAAATCACCAAGATTTTGACCTAATAATCCTCTATTAAAGGTAGGTATTTTATGGTTTATTCACGTTATTTGAATCGTGACATTTTACATTAGCATTTTCTTTACATTTAAATATTAGATATAAACCCTTACATTTAAATATGCAGGTATAATAAGTACATTTTCTTTATTCTTTGTCATTTGTTGTTAAAATCTTAATTTTGTGTAAATGTAGTACGTCTTTATATATAACTTTCTAAAATTGTTGTGTATGTTTTATATTCTTACTATTACCAACTTCTCCTCCACTAGATAATATACTACTGTTTTTTCAGTAAAGTTTTGCTGAAGCTCCAGAAGCAAGGCAGCGACTGTTACTGAAATGAGGCAGTCAGCTGACACCTCTGTCTCCTTCCTTCTTTGCTCTTCTGGCCTTTGCACCTCATGTCAGAAGCGACAGGTGAAGGAAGGTGCAACAGTGCTACTTCAATGTATCCACTTATTTTAGTTCCCAGGAAAATGCCTGTGTGGCTCTGGCCATGTCTCTTTGGGGAGTCATTAAATTCTCACCCAGATGGCACCAAATGTTTACACAGAAGCCAAAGGTTAAGTCAATCAACAGCAGAAGTGTCTTAGGCATGCTCACTAAATGATACTTTAAGTGCAGTCCTGGGGCCCAGATAAATCCAGCTTATGTGAGTTATAGGCACAGAGGTGGGGGGGGGGCACAGACTTCACCCTATAAAAACTACCTTAAATACCAAAAGTAACTGAGAGACAATCTCAGCTGGTCATTTATAGATCAAATGACACAAATTAACAGATGGCCCTAATGCACAAGAGATCATATAGTATTCACCTAAGAGGAGCCTTGAAATAAGGCTTTTTTCTAAATTAGTGTGTACAAGATACAAAATCAGTTCAGTAGATGACATGGTCCCTTCCCTAGCTTCTCCTTCCCTTTTACATACTTTTACTTATTCGAATGCTAATTATGTATCAGACACTAGATATCTGGGGACACAGAAATACTCATTGTCACTGCCTTCTTGGGACCTATTTGGTTTAAGAAAAAGCAACCAGATGGTTAAAGCTGATCATTTTATAAACTGATCGTTTGCAATTAATATACAAATAGTGTACAAGTATTGGTACACAACAGAACAGTAGTTCTGTTGGCCCTACACAAAAACATTATTTCAGAGAAAATCATTTTTTTACTAGAATTCTCGTGCTGTAATTTAAACAGTTATTTACTTTGAATACATTTAAATCACAGCCTCAACTACTAAATGATGCTTTCTTATTAAAATTGCTAAGGAACTATAACTATTTCTTTTTAGGTGAATGAAGTAGAAAAATTCTTGTTAAATGCCCATAGAACATAATTTCTCTTTCTGTTCTTATCAGAATAAATACATGTTCTATAGCATTTATGAATTATACATATTTATATTTACCTATTAAAATATGTACTGTAGCATAGTAATTGACAGGCAATTCAATTTAAGATTATTTTGAATTCCTTACATTTCAAAATCTGTTATTTATATGGTCTTTCTATGGATTGCCTGAATTTGAATTAATAATATTAATCTAGTAAAGTTACATAATTCATATTTAATTCTTGTTAACTTTCTGAAATTGGTGATCCAGGACAATATTGGGATTTTTAGGGTACTAGTGGATCAGTAGAAAGAAGGCAGTTGAAATATTTTTTTAAATTAATGCTTTTTAAAATTTGTAGGCAAAAGACTTACATAAATAAATTAGTTGATTAAAATAGAGGGTGTTTCTATACTATAAATCCATTTTTATTGACTCTGTGCAGAAATGTAGGGGAGTTGATGCTTAAGGCCCTAGAAAGATTTATGTTTAGCCTCAGAGAAGATTTATGTTTTGGAAAAACCTACCATCAGCTCATTTGACAAGGAGGTGATTTATGTATTTTTCATTAGATGAATGGTTTGAGAATAGCTCCTTCTGCCCTTCTGTTTATAGTTTGCTTCTGTTTCAAAAGACATTTCAAATTGTTTTCAACAAAATTCTAAATTATGCATTTTAAAACTCAACAGTAAAACTTTCTTTCCTAAAAGTGCTATACACTGGCAATTTAGGACTGTTAGGAAAGAGCTATTTTATTTCAAGTTGAGATGCTCAGCAACCTAGAAAAATACCTTAAAATGTATCTCAAATGCCATTAGAAAATTATAAAATGGGTAAGACTTGAAAAATTATATGCAGAAAAACGTACTTAAGTCATAAATCTACACAGAAATTAGTTTAATTCAATTCTACTCTGTTTAAACATTAAAAAAAAATTTGGTAGAAACCTTATATTGATCTATAAAGTGGTATTTTAAGATGATTGCTCTCTAAAAGGATTTGAGTTATAGTCCTTACAATTAACCATTCCACTGGTTTTAGCAAACCAAAAATCCATGATAGCCTAAGAGTTATGCAGACCCTGGATCCAGACTGAGTGGCTTTGAACCTCACCATGTTACTTGAATTTTCTGTGCCCTAGTTTCATCCTCTAAAAATGAGATAATATTTCTTGTTGCATAGTGTTGTAGTGATGATTAGATTAAATGGTACATGTAAAATCTTTTGAATAATGACTGGCTCTCAGTAAGTACTATTTAACTTTTAGCAGGTATTCTTATCACTATTATATTACTATTCAGTGGCAAAAATATCAATAGGAATGAACATCAATGGGAATGAGGCCTTTATGAAGTACTTGCTGAGAAATGTTCAGAGAGAACTTTTGTATAGTCGTCTTTATGGGTAGAATTCTTTCATCTTGAGAAAACTAGTAAAACTAGTAAATGTAAACTGAATTGAACTGTTTTCTTTTTTACCTCTAGTATAACCTCCATGAGGACAGAGCCTTGTCTAACTTATATACAGCTGTAGCCCCAGAGACTAAAAGTACTTGGTGCAGTGTAGGGACCCAATAAATATTTCCTCTTCATAGGTAGAGGAAACAAATATTTTTCATTGACAGACATATTATGAAAACAAAATACCACCAAATCCTACAGTTAAAATATCTATAGGAAAATATAAAATCACGAACTTGAACATCGTAATGAAGAGAATAGATTCTCTCTTTCCAGCCGAAGCTAATTACTTTAGGGCAGGGATTCTCCTTCTCCCATGTTGAAATTTTTCAATTTCAGAATGGCGGTTCTGATATCACTTATTGTCCCTGATTTTTTTTTTTTTTAATTCAGTTTGAGAAACATGTTGTTTGTGGGCAACTGGAATTATCGCCTTAGTTGAAGAATCCTAACTTCTGTTTACTGTACTGCAGACATGAACAGAAGCTTTATATATTCTAATCCATTATTAAAGTCAGCTTTTGAGAAGTAAAGAAATACTGGATGTGGGACCTAGAAACCCTAATCTATCCTGAAAGGTGCAACTATTTTTGTTTAATTATTTACTTGTTTGTTTATTTTACCTTGGACATGTCACTTACTAATATTTAGGGATTTTAAAGGTCATTTCCCACTCCAGAATTCTGTTATGTCCTCTTTTACATTTCCTAAGGGATTCTCACTTGTTTAGCTACATATGATCTACTATCTATCCCTTTAATAATGTTTTTCTTTAAATCCTATTTTGTCACATTATTTTAAAAGGATACAGACTAAATATGAAGAGTAGTTTAGTTAAGTCAGGTATATCCTCAGTGTGGAGAAAGGGTTTGACTTGCCAGTCTCAAGAACTATGAAAGGTATGAAATTTTACCCTACTTGCAAGGTAACAGTTTCATGGCTTCTGGCAGTAGAAATGAGACTCCTGGGTCAGAGACAAAGGTATCATCGCTCATGACATCAGGCAGCATGAGCTCCGTGTTTGCGTGGGCTGTTCTTGCAGCCAGGCCTCAGGAGTAGGTGCTGCACATGCAGCGGGTTTGTGTCACAATGGAGAACTCAAGCTTAGGGAATCCAAATCCTCTGTAATGGGCTGCAAGAAAACTGGCCCTTTGCCCCAGAGGAAGGGCTTTCCTATACAAACATCCTTAAAAAGATAGTTCAGAATGAAAGGGCAATTAGTACTTCCCTCACAAGATACGCAGAAACATGCAAGACCCATGGGAAGACCCATAGTCTCCCCAAAACAGCCACCCCTCTTGCTCTACTGTCTGAGCTTCTGGCAGATTTTCCTATGAGTGTGCCACTCAATCAACCTCTCGGATTGGCCTCACCAAAAGAGGCTGGGACCAAACTTTCAATCTGTCTCAGGTAGCATTTAACAAGGGCTACTATTAACAGGACTCCAAGCAAGTAGATGAGGCCAACCTGTAGTGTTGATCTCAACCATGTTCCCCAGAATCCCACACCCAACCAGCTTAGCAAATCCTCTGAAGCATCCAAGTCTATCTTAGGAGACCAGATGATGTTCCGAAGTTTCTGAACTGACCTTTCCCCTTGACTTGAAGGATCAATCCCGGTACATCAGTCAGGACACACACATTTTTAATAAAACTTACAGAGACCCATTGTGTGTATCACTTTAGCTGGGTGGGCTGTCATAAGGGTGCTGAGTGATCAGTGTCCTAAACCAAGTGGCCATTATCTTTCTGATCTAGAGCCACATCAAGCCAACAAGAGCATCTAGGTAGCTGAGCCAGAATTAAATGTGAATTCTCTAGGTCACTTTCCCAAGGGTGAAAAGGTAGTTCAGAACACAGAGTGGTTAGCGCCTCACTCACAACACAAGCAGAAATGCGCAAGCTTCATGGAGAGTTTTCTCCAACAACCAGCCCTGGTGTATTGCATCTCTTTTTAGACAAGTCCTGGCAGATGATTGCTCTTTTATTTACCACAGCACTGCTAACTGTACAGCTGCCTCCTCCAGTTTCTGACCAGTTCTAATCCTCAGATGCCTTTTGGGGCTTTGCTGTTCTTAACTTCCCTTCAGTCTGTGCTGTTGGCTTTTCATTCCGTTTTTTAATAGCATGCCATCCTGTTTCACAACCACTCTCAGTTTCCCAGTATAATATATTCTGGAAAGTTTAATATCTTCATATATCAAAAATGTTGCGGGTCTTAAATATGATACGATTGACCTGAAACACAATTCATGGATTAAGATTATGTGTATTCAAATAAATCTTATGCTCCAAATAATTCTTTGGAAGTAGAAGTAGAATATATTCGAAGTAGAATAGGGTTTTGGGGTCAGACATACTTAAGTTTAGAGCTCAGGTCCCTCACTTATTTGCAGTGTTATCTCTAGGAAGTTTATTTTTCTCATCTATAAAAGGGCGAAATTATATTTCTTAGAGTTGTTAGAATTAAATAAAATCACTTAAAGTGGCTAGTGGAATTCCTGGTGCAATAGCAGGTACTCTTCCTAATTTATGATTGTGAGTGTGTGGAGGTCATCAAAGGGTTTGTTGAAATGATGCTGAAATGTTGCACTAGTGCATCTGCCTTTTGGTTCTGTGCAAACAGGAGAGTCTTTTTCTATCCTGTTCACCTTGTCCTTTTACTTACTATTGTTGGCTTGTTACAGCTTTATATTAGTACATTGACTCTAAAATTATCTTGATTTGTTCACTTGATACACTAGTTACTCTTTATCAGAAGCTTGAAAATAACTTTTTGCGTGCTCCATTTCATTGAAATATTAAGAAAACATTAATTATAATTAACTTTCATGCCAACTTTCTAGTGTTTGATTGGTAGCTTGAAAATTAAGGGATTTGTTCCTGGCTTTGATAGCATCACAATCTGGTTATTTAGAAGACACATCATGTTACTAACCCAGAAGATTAAAAAGTGGCACGGGAACAACATCCTGGGGGGTTTATGTGACACATCACAACTAATCTCGATGTGGCTTACACTGAATTGGAGTTACACTGACACAGCCTTAATTAATTCAGGCTATAAAATAAATGTGATTAAGTAAGATAAGTGTTGGACCCCATTTCTAAAAGGTTGTGCTTTAAACAGTATTTATATATAGACTGATTCGTCCATTGAATTGCAGTATAATTTCCACAGAAACAGTTAGCTCTCAAATGTATTTAAATAAGTCTCAGGATTCTAATATTTTTCAAGGATAAGTCTTTTTTGTCAATATAAAAACTGCTAGCACACATTTTCTCACTTAACATTCACAAAAAAACTGATAAACAGACAATGCAACTACTTTACCCATTAGTGCACAAATTACTAAAATGCACCATATAGTTAATTCTTAATTCCCAGGGAGTTCTCACTGATTTTGCAAATTAAGAATTAACCATTCAATATTAAAGCAACCACCCTGGTATTTTTCAAGTGTTCTGCAGAAATAACAAGGCTTGTTTAATCTGTAAAGGCCACTCCTTTGTTTTGCCATCAATAAGTACAAAGTTGAATCTAAAGACAAAGTGATGATTAAAGAAAGGATGTGAACAGAGTTCATAGAAAAGAAAGAATAAGACCACTCTTAAACATATTAAAAGACATGTAAATTCACTTATAATAAATGTAAACTAAAATGGCTCTGAGATACTAGTTTTCACTTGCAAGATTGACAATGCTCTCAATTCTTTTGGATATATACTCAGAAGCAGGATTTCTGGATCGTATGATAATTCTATTTCTAATTTTTCCAGTAACCTTTATACTGTTTTTCATAGCAGCTGCACCATTTTACATTCCCACCAACAGTGTACAAGGGTTCCAATTTTTCTACATTTTTGCTAATACTTGTTATTTTTTTTTAACAGTAGTCATTCTAACAGGTATGAGGTGATATCTCATTGTGGTTTTGACCTGCATTTCCCTGATGATTGATGATGTTAAGGATCTTTTCATATGTCTGTGACAAAATTATCAAGATATGAAAACAACCTAAATGTCCACTGATGGATACATGGATAAAAAATGTGGTGTATTTATAAAATGGAATATTATTCAGCCTTAAAAAAGAAGGAAACTCTGCCCTATGCAACAACATGAATGAACCTGAAGGACATTAACTAAATGAGATAAGCCAGTCACAAAAGAACAAATACTGCATGATTCCACTTGTATCTAAAATAGTCAAGCTTATAGAAACAGAAAGTAGAATAGTGATTGCCAGGAGCTGGGGGTAGGGGAAATTAGGGAGCTGTTGTAAAAACTATAAAGTTTCTGTTATAAAGGATTAATAAGGTCTAAAGGTCTGCTGGAAAACTTTATGCTTACAGTTAACAATACTATATTGTGCAATTAAAAATTTGTTAAGAAGGTAGACCTCATGTTAAAAATTCTTACCACAAAAAAAATAGTGGTAGAGAGGAACCAAGATGGTGGAGTGGAAGGACGTGCTCTCACTCCCTCTTGCGAGAACACCAGAATCACAACTAGCTGCTGGACAGTCATCGACAGGAAGACACTGGAACGCACCAAAAAAGATACCCCACATCCAAAGACAAAGGAGAAGCCACAATGAGACGGTGGGAGGGGCGCAATCAGAGTAAAATCAAATCCCATAACTGGTGGGTGGGTGACTCACAGACTGGCGAACACTTATACCACAGAAGTCCACCCACTGGAGTGAAGGTTCTGAGCCCCATGTCAGGCTTCCCAACCTGGGGGTCCGGCAACGGGAGGAGGAATTCATAGAGAATCAGACTTTGAAGCCTAGTGGGAATTGATTTCAGGACTTCAACAGGACTGAGGGAAACAGAGACCCCACTCTTGGAGGGTGCACACAAAATAGTGTGTGCATCAGGACCCAGGGGAAGGAGCAGTGACCCCAGGGGAGACTGAACCAGACCTACCTGCTAGTGTTGGAAGGTCTCCTGCAGAGGCGGGGGGTGGCTCTATTTCACCGTGGGGACAAGGACACTGGCAGCAGAAGTTCTGGGAAGTACTCCTTGGCGTGAACCCTCCCAGAGTCTGTTATTAGCCCCACCAAAGAGCCCAGGTAGGCTCCAGTGTTGGGTTGCCTCAGGCAAAACAGCCAACAGGGAGGGAACCAAGCCCCACCCATCAACAGTCAAGTGGATTAAAGTTTTACTGAGCTCTGACCACCACAGCAACAGTCAGCTCTGCCCACCACCAGAGCCTCCCATCAAGCCTCTTAGATAGCCTCAACCGCCAGAGAGCAGACAGCAGAAGCAAGAAAAACTACAATCCTGCAGCCTGTGGAACAAAAACCACATTCACAGAAAGACAAGATGAAAAGGCAGAGGGCTATATACCAGATGAAGGAACAAGATAAAACCCCAGAAAAAGAACTAAATGAAGTGGAGATAGGCAACCTTCCAGAAAAAGAATTCAGAATAATGATGGTGAAGATGATCCAGGACCTCGGAATAAGAATGGAGGAAAAGATCGAGAAGATGCAAGAAATGTTTAACAAAGACCTAGAAGAATTAAAGAACAAACAAACAGAGATGAACAATACAATAACTGAAATGAAAACTACACTAGAAGGAATCAATAGCAGAATAACTGAGGCAGAAGAACGGATAAGTGACCTGGAAGACAGAATGGTGGAATTCACTGCTGCAGAACAGACTAAAGAAAAAAGAATGAAAAGAAATGAAGACAGCCTAAGAGACCTCTGGGACGACATTAAATGCAACAACATTCTCATTATAGGGGTCCCAGAAGGAGAAGAGAGAGAGAAAGGACCAGAGAAAATATTTGAAGAGATTATAGTAGAAAACTTCCCTAACATGGGAAAGGAAATAGCCACCCAAGTCCAGGAAGCGCAGCGAGTCCCATACAGGATAAACCCAAGGAGAAACACGCCGAGACACATAGTAATCAAATTGGCAAAAATTAAAGACAAAGAAAACTTATTGAAAGCAGCAAGGGAAAAACAACAAATAACATACAAGGGAACTCCCATAAGGTTAACAGCTGATTTCTCAGCAGAAACTCTACAAGCCAGAAGGGAGTGGCATGATATACTTAAAGTGATGAAAGGGAAGAACCTACAACCAAGATTACTCTACCCAGCAAGGATCTCATTCAGATTTGATGGAGAAATCAAAAGCTTTACAGACAAGCAAAAGCTAAGAGAATTCAGCACCACCAAACCAGCTCTACAACAAATGCTAAAGGAACTTCTCTAAGTGAGAAACACAAGAGAAGAAGAAGACTTACAAAAACAAACCCAAAACAATTAAGAAAATGGTCGTAGGAACATACATATCGATAATTACCTTAAACGTGAATGGATTAAATGCTCCAACCAAAAGACACAGGCTTGCTGAATGGATACAAAAACAAGACCCATATATATGCTGTCTACAAGAGACCCACTTCAGACCTAGGGACACCTACAGACTGAAAGAGAGGGGATGGAAAAAGATATTCCATGCAAATGGAAATCAAAAGAAAGCTGGAGTAGCTATACTCATATCAGATAAAATGACTTTAAAATAAAGAATGTTACAAGAGACAAGGAAGAACACTACATATTGATCAAGGGATCAATCCAAGAAGAAGATGTAACAATTATAAATATATATTCACCCAACATAGGAGCACCTCAATACATAAGGCAACTGCTAACAGCTATAAAAGAGGAAATCGACAGTAACACAATAATAGTGGGGGACTTTAACACCTCACTTACACCAATGGACAGATCATCCAAACAGAAAATTAATAAGGAAACAGAAGCTTTAAATGACACAATAGACCAGATAGATTTAATTTATATTTATAGGACATTCCATCCCAAAACAGCAGATTACACTTTCTTCTCAAGTGCGCATGGAACATTCTCCAGGATAGATCACATCTTGGGTCACAAATCAAGCCTCAGTAAATTTCAGAAAATTGAAATCATATCAAGCATCTTTTCTGACCACAACGCTATGAGATTAGAAATGAATTACAGGGGAAAAAACATAAAAAGCACAAACACATGGAGACTAAACAATACGTTACTAAATAACCAAGAGATCACTGAAGAAATCAAAGAGGAAATCAAAAAATACCTAGAGACAAAAGACAATGGAAACACGACGATCCAAAACCTATGGGATGCAGCAAAAGCAGTTCTAAGAGGGAAGTTTATAGCAGTACAAGCCTACCTCAAGAAAAAAGAAAAATCTCAATCTAATTTTACACCTAAAGGAACTAGAAAAAGGAGAACAAACAAAACCCTAAGTTAGTAGAAGGAAGGAAATCATAAAGATCAGAGCAGAAATAAATGAAATAAAAACAAAGAAAACAATAGCAAAGATCAATAAAACTAAAAGCTGATTCTTTGGGAAGATAAACAAAATTGATAAACCATTAGCCAGACTCATCAAGAAAAAGAGGGAGAGGACTCAAATCAATAAAATTAGAAATGAAAAAGGAGAAGATACAATGGACACCGCAGAAATACAAAGCAACCTAAGAGACCAGTGCAAGCAACTCTATGCCAATAAAATGGACAACCTGGAAGAAATGGACAATTTCTTAGAAAGGTGTAACCTTCCTAGACTGAACCAGGAAGAAATAGAAAATATGAACTGGCCAATCACAAGTAATGAAATTGAAACTGTGATTAAAAATCTTCCAACAAACAAAAGTCCAGGACCAGTTGGCTTCACAGGTGAATTATATCAAACACTTAGAGAAGAGCTAACACCCATTCTTCTCAAACTCTTCCAAAAAATTGCAGAGGAAGGAGCACTCCCAAACTCATTCTTTGAGGCCACCGTCACCCTGATACCAAAACCAGACAAAGATACTACTTAAAAGAAAATTAGAAACCAATTTCACTGATGAATATAGATGCAAAAATCCTCAACAAAATACTAGCAAACAGAATCCAACAACACATTAAAAGGCTCATACACCATAATCAAGTGGGATTTATCCCAGGGATGCAAGGATTCTTCAATATATGCAAATCAATCAATATGATACACCATATTAAACTGAAGAATAAAAACCATATGATCTCAATAGATGCAGAAAAAGCTTTTGATGAAATTCAACACCCATGTATGATAAAAACTCTCCAGAAAGTGGGCATAGAGGGAACCACCTCAACATAATAAAGGCCATATATGACAAACCCACAGCAAACATCATTCTCAATGGTGAAAAACTTATAGCATTTCCTCTAAGATCAGGAATGAGACAAGGATGTCCACTCTCACCACTATTATTCAACATAGTTTTGGAAGTCCTAGCCGTGGCAATCAGAGAAGAAAAAGAAATAAAAGGAATACAAATTGGAAAAGAAGAAGTAAAACTGTCACTGTTTGCAGATGACATGATACTCTACATAGAGAATCCTAAAGATGCCACCAGAAAACTACTAGAGCTAATCAATGAATTTGGTAAAGTTACAGGATATAACATTAATGCACAGAAATCTCTTGCATTCCTATACAGTAACAATGAAAGATCAGAAAAAGAAGCTAAGGAAGCAATCCCATTCACAATTGCAACAAAAAGTATAAAATACCTAGGAATAAACCTACCTAAGGAGGTAAAAGACCTGTACTCAGAAAACTATAAGACACTGATGACAGAAATCAAAGATGACAGAAACAGATAGAGAGATATACCATGTTCTTGGATTGGAAGAATCAATATTGTGAAAATGAGTATACTACCCAAAGCAATCTACAGATTCAATGCAATCCCTATCAAATTACTAGTGGCATTTTTTACAGAACTAGAGCAAAAAAATCTTAAAATTTGTATGGAGACACAAAAGACCCTGTATAGCCAAAGCAGTCTTGAGGGAAAAAAACAGAACTGGTGGAATCAGACTCCCTGACTTCAGACTATACTGCAAAGGTACAGTAATCAAGACAATATGGTACTGGCACAAAAACAGAAATATAGATCAATGGAACAGAATAGAAAGCCCAGAGATAAACCCACACACCTATGGTCAACTAAGGCAAGGATACACAATGGAGAAAAGACAGTCTCTTCAATAAGTGGTGCTGGGAAAACTGGACAGCTACATGTAAAACAATGAAATTAGAACGCTCTCCAACACCATACACAAAAATAAACTCAAAATGGATTGGAGGCCTAAATGTAAGACTGGACACTATAAAACTCTTAGAGGAAAACATAGGAAGAACACTCTTTGACATAAATCACAGCAAGATTTTTTTAGATCCACCCCTAGAGTAATGGAAATAAAAACAAAAATAAACAAATGAGACCTAATGAAACTTAAAAGTTTTTGCAAAGCAAAGGAAACTACAAACAAGACGAAAAGACAACCCTCAGAATGGGAGAAAATATTTGCAAATGAAGCAACTGACAAAGGATTAATCTCCCAGATCTACAAGCAGCTCATGCAGCTCAATATTAAAAAAACAAACAACCCAATCCAAAAATGGGCAGAAGACCTAAATAGACATTTCTCCAAAGAAGACATACAGACGGCCACGAAGCACATGAAAAGATGCTCGACATCACTAATTATTAGAGAAATGCAAATCAAAACTACAATGAGGTATCACCTCACACCAGTTAGAATGAGCATCATCAGAAAATCTACAAACAACAAATATTGGAGAGGGTGTGGAGAGAAGGGAACCCTCTTGCACTGTTGGTGGGAATGTAAATTGATACAGCCACTATGGAGAACAGTATGGAGGTTCCTTATAACACTAAAAATAGAATTACCATATGACTCAGCAATCCCACTACTGGGCATATACCCAGAGAAAACCATAATTTAAAAAGACACATGCACCGCAATGTTCATTGCAGCAGTATTTACAATAGCCAGGTCATGGAAGCAACCTAAATGCCCATCAACAGACGAATGGGTAAAGAAGAAGTGGTACATATATACAATGGAATATTACTCAGCCATAAAAAGGAACGGAATTGGGTCATTTGTAGAGACGTGGATGGATCTAGAGACTGTCATAGAGTGAAGTAAGAAAGAGAAAAACAAATATCGCATATTAACGCATATATGTGGAACCTAGAAAAAAGGTACAGATGAATCGGTTTGCAGGGCAGAAATAGAGACACAGATATAGAGAACAAATGTATGGACACCAAGGGGGAAAGTGGCAGGGAGGGGGATGTTGGTGTTGGGATGAACTGGGAGATTGGGATTGACGTCTATACACTAATATGTATAAAATAGATAACTAATGAGAACCTGCTGTATAAAAAATAAATAAAATAAAATTCAATGGAAACAAACCAACCCTGGAACTGAAGATTAACTGTATTTATAACAATCAAGATGACACTAGTCAGACCGCTGATAACCAATTTCAAGGTGACTGTCAGAGCTGACTGTGCTGTTCTGCATGTAGCCCCCTCCCTTCACCTATAAAAGCTCTTATCCCCGGATTGTCACAGGAGTGGGATGGGGGGGGGGAGTTGCCCTTTGGACAGGCATCCGCCACCTCCACCCCCATCCCTGGTTGCCAGCATCCAAAACAAAGCAAGGGTTCCTTTCCACCAAAAAAATAAAAAATAAAATAAATAAATAAATACAAAAATGTTTCTATTCTACTCTCACACTTGATTGGTAGCTTGTCTTGGTATAGAATTCTAGGTTCAAAACTCTTTCCATCAGAATTATAATGGTTTCGCATCATTGTCTTTTAGCATCAGTGTTGCTCCTGAGAAATCTAATGCCTTATGAATTCTAGAGAAAGCAAGAATTCTAGTATCTGATTAATTCACCATTCTTCTCCTGAAATTCTTCATTCAGGGAAACAGAGGGGAGGAACATTTTTTCCATTCTCTTTCCGGTTGGGTTAGAATTATCCTTGCATTTGCTCCTTCCTCTGTGCCATGTGATTCATAGTTAAACTTTATGATCTATGGGAACATCTCCCGATATACGGTGATAAGGTATTTGACATTTAGAAACACTCTTCTGTTAACAGAGCCTAATTTCCAGCCCCCTGTCTGTGTCTGTGTTGACTTTTCCATTTTCTTTACACTTTTGCTATTATTATCTTAATCTTCCTGAGGAAAATGGATACTTCTGACGTAGAAAGAGGCCAGTAGAAAGAGGTTAAAAAGTGAAAAGTCTTCAATATATATTTTTAATATTTTAAAAAATTTCTTTATTACCATATGGAGCATTTTCCCCTCTTGGAAGTTTGGTTTTTACCACCTTATTCAATTGCCACTCACTTAACCTGATATTGTATAAACCATCTTCAGTTATCTGATTAAATACCTAGGTCTCTCATGTGGTGTGTGAATATCTCTGTACCGATTTACATTTTAATCCTAAGTTTACTAGCTTGTTTCCTTCAGTCTGGTTATTTATGTTGCATAGCCCAAATGCAAACATTATTGATGCTGTTACATTTGGAATTACACCTCTGTCATTCAGAAGACAGTGGAAGAAGTATAAAGACAACCTATGTATAGATTATCCCTCTTTCTGCAGTGGAACCATATTCCACTGACCTATGGCAAAGCCAATCCAAAATACAGATTGTTATGATGATCAGACTAATCATTAAAACTGAAACAATCATATTCTCCCTCACATAAATCATTAAAGATGATACAAATGGATTTGACAGACCGTGGTCCAAAGATTCTTAACTTGTCAACAGAGCCTTGAGTTAACTGAAATCAAACTATATCATTTATTAAGTTAGGGCCAACATAAAGCAAATCTACGTAAAGATTTTCATAGTCAAGAATAATTACAAATATGAAATTACTTATGACAAATAAATGAAAGTGAGTCAAGAATAATTGCCAAATAAGAAACTACATTTTTTAGGTGATATAAGCATTTTAAATAATTTGATTGGATCTATTTCTTTGTAATTAATGGTTTACATAGATACTTTATCCACTGCAGTCCATGTTGTTTTTTTTAAAAAGTAAGTACTTAATCCTCATCAGTGTGAGATAAATTAAAGACAGAAGCTTATATTTCTTCTTCTGATGAAGGGCAAACTCCTCCAGATAGAAGTGTAGCATCTATTCTGCAGTACTACCACATAAGAATTTTAAATAACTTGGATTATTTTGGTATCAAGTGGGATTTGTGGATGAAGAATATAGGTTTCTAAACTGGAATTTCTGTAGCTATGGCAATTAATATTCTCACTACAGCAGAAGTACCAGGAGAAGTGTAAAGAATCAGAATCTTAGCAGCCATTCGTCCATTCAACACCTACTAAATGCAGTCCATTTTGCTATATAAGATGCAAAGGGGAACAAAACTGAGGATATATATAATTTGTGAAGTGGAATGCCTCATCATAGGAGGAAAAGTCATTGTTAGAGGAAACTGTGGGACTTACGGATGTCCCACAGCATTCTAGAGTCACAGACTGTGTTCTATTATTTAATTTATAATATTTCTAGTTTTATTGGTTAAATCAATTGTGACTGAGAACACGCTATTTCAGAATCTATATAATAAAAAGAAATGTGATTTCAGAGTTCAGAAAACATAGAAAAAGATTAGGATTAAAATTTATCCCTGCAACCACAAGGAACAATCATAATTCATTATGTCTCATGTCTAAAATACCGCCAGAGCTTTTGAATGAAATTGTTAAGTTTTGAAAGCACTGCGAATGACCTCTATTTTTTAACTTGTTGAAAGTAAGATAAAATTGTCCATCCAATTATGGAACTTGTTTACTGTAACTGAGAATGACTGAAACATTCCTGTCTACGCAAATATTTCATAGAGTTTTCTTTCTGGTGACAGCTCTTCTTATCCTTCTCTTGTCAGTGTTACTGCAAAGGTTTGCAAGGGCTTTTTTAGTGTATAGAAGAGATTCTATTGTTTTTTATTTCAAAAACATCTATTTCTTAGTGTGTGATGACAACTGCTTATGATAAAATGATAGGCTTTTTATGTATAACATAGAATTTCTTTTCCAAATACTTACACACCCTAAGGGAAATTATTTCTTGCATCCTAACAATTCTGTGAAATAGCATAAAACTGGTCACTCCTTTAATTTCTCATCATAAATATTCTTAAATGCCGCTTCTCAGAGCTAACATGAAAGTCACTTCCCATGACTGTGGACTATATGTCTGTGATATTTTTACTTATTTGTTTTTTGTGTTTTGTTCTGATACCTCCAACTTATAAAATTTGTTCGAATTGTTCTCATGTTAAATGCATGAAATTTTCTGTAAAGACAGAAAAACTCTGTTTTCCGTCTTAATTTTCTACACGCTATTTGAAACACAGAAAACGCTCTAGTGGTATTCTAAGAATTTATGCAGATTCTGCTTAATCTTATGTTTCAAGCCTATGAAGCATATTCTAAAGCAATAATCATAACACTTAAAATACACTTACTTGCATAACATTTTTGCTGAAGTGGGTTTTAGGGATCATATGTTCTGCAACATTCCTGACAAGGGAGTACAAAGGATACTTTAAAATGAAACTTCCATCTTTTACTTCAGCTCCTTTCTTTGACTGAGAAGTTATGAATATATCTTGCCTTCATTTCACAAATGAAAATGTGTTCAAATGCAATTAATCTACCCTATTAACTCTATAAACATCTGCTGTATTGGTTAGACACTTCAAAACTTTGCTCTGAACCAGTTAATTCTAAGTAATTTCTCAGTTAAATATTTACATGGGCTTCCATGATGATAAGCTCTCGCCTGTCTTAAACAATCAGCAGATTGTCCAGAGAGAGCTATGTGCAGTGTAACACACTGTAATAGCGATCCACTGGGACTTAAAATGGTTTAGCTGGCTGGGACTATTTTTTGCATATTTTTATCCTAGCTAAAAGGGGTAACAGCCTTAGGAATTCCTTTCCTTGTCAACGTTTTTAATGTCCAGAATTCTTTTTTAAAAATGAATGCTTGTATAGATGTATGCAGACATTTACATCGTGAATATCCTAAGTACATTCTTAAGCTTCTCTTTCAGAAAAGCAATAAATCTTCATGTTTGTGAAATTTTAGGAATAAAACAATTTAAAGTAATTTTCATAGCAGCCTAAGTAGATGGAAAAAGAAGAAAAAATGGATAGGCATTGTTCTTCACCACATTAAACTGAAGAAGAAAATAATGCACAGATTATGCAAAGATGTCATGTGCACAAAGATACTTAAATATGATTCTCTAACTAGAAAAATGGTATAAACCTGTAAAACATCAAATAATTGTCAAAGATTTAAATAGGTTCCATAATGGAGATGATGTCAAAAATGGTAGATGATTGTTTTTAATTTGAGCTTTCACAGGCTTTAGGATTTTTTTCTTTATTGAAATATAACATATATACAGAAAAGTATGTATCACAAGTTGTAGTTCAAAGGAGTTTTTACAAATTGAATATATTCACTTTACCAACATATAGATCAAGAATCAGAGCAATTGAACACAACCATGATACCAAAATCCAGATCAAGAATCAGAACAAACTCTTCTGTATTACAATAAGAGTAGATGATTAATTCTTCAATGAACTGTAAGGCAATTTTACTCTTAGAAATCAGAGAGTGGAATGATCACTTTAGATGAGAAATACAGACAAAACTGAAAGTCCTCCAATGTGGTATTTAAGTCCAAGGCCAAGTATTGAAAATAAATATAATTACATGTAGACCAGAAACCTTTTCCTACCACTACCACCACTCAGTGTTATTCTATCTCCGTTTAGTTCCTTATGATCCAACTTTGTAAGTACTTATTGAGTCTCTTCTATAAGTGTGGTAAAGGATAGAAAAAAATGATTCTTTGTTCTCTAGAACTCATAATCAACTGAGAGGATGAGTAAAGCACAAACATGGCATTTACAAGGTCAGAGTAGGAAGGAATTACGGGAAGGGTTCTGACACAAATGCTGGGCTCTACCCAAGTTTAATTTGAGGAGCATCAGCCTAGGTATATCTACAATTTTTATGCTAAGTGGTAGGTTAATCCATTGTTTGACTTTACTAAATGCAAGGAGTAGTTAGCTGGAGAATTGTAAATAATGTATCATCCCCAAATTTTAATTTCTTATTTCTGGGAAAAAATATGATTTTTCCACAGTTGGATGACCTATGTTTTACTAATGACAATATTGATATCATTGTTCTTTGTAAATGTCAACTAGTAATATTCAGTAAAGTCAGATCAAAAATATTCTGAATATTAATGTAATATAGCTAGGATTAAAACCTGGTCATGGATAATTCAAATAGTGAATAATCCATTGGAGATTAAGAATAATCCCACTTTTTCATCAAATTCCTTTCTGGGTCCCAGACTTAGCAAAGGTAAGGGGTGGGGGAGGATTATTCAGAATCATGACTGTACAGGAGGCATATTAGTGGGTTTATGTGTGTGAGTGTATCGTATCCTACTTTTGGACTTTTCACACAGAAGGTTCTCATAAATTTTTTTTGAATCCATCAAATACATTCCAAATCAAGTTTAATATTATCGTCTTATGTAGGCTTTTGCTATATAATTTCGCCAACTAGTAAAGGGAATGGAATTTTGATTACATGTGGCTCAGAATTAATTGTACTCCCTTGATGAATGTTTGGTGTGTGTATGTTTTACTAGCTCATGATTAAAAACACTGAAAGAGCTGTCAACATTTGGATGGATATCAAAAATGTTACGTATAAGTTTGACTATTCATGAAATGAAAATAGTTTCCTAAGGGTAAAGCGGAAGAGTTTTATCTGGAGCCAAGATTGTGTCAATCTTATAAGAAATGACACAACTCCCTGTAATTACCTTGTAATTAATATTTGGTGTATTTGGATTTCAAAATTTGATTTTCTTATACACGTTAGGAATTTACCATCCTAAAGTTGGCCTAATTAGCCAGCTTTCCTTGGTTATATACCATTTGCCAGGTGTTTTTGGTAAAAACAAACATAACTGATCACCTTTTTCATTCCCTGGTTTTTATTCCTGCTTAAATCAATAAAACAAAGGTTCTACATGCCCCTATAACATTAAAGTGTTCCAAAAATAGGTAAAAGAAATTAATAAATACATATATTTTATGAATATTTTGTGGTGGAAGACTCAGAAAGATTTGGGGAACACTGAGGATGGGTGATACATCCAGGATTTTTTGTACTAATGCTTTTTCAAAATTACTTATAGTAATTTACACTAAATTCTGACAATTTTAATCAAAGGAAAGCTATCTGAGTGAAAAATTAAAATATATCTATAACCTTTTAATCTATTCTAAATAAAATTAGATGGTGAACTTAATGTTATGACATTTATGAAAATTTAGTTTCTATAAAACACCAAAAAATGTATACATAATAAATAATTATAGGTCATCACAAGCACACCTGGTGTTTTAGTTTAAAGGTAGTCATGACTTTAAAGGAAACAGTCACATTATAAAAATGAATCCTAATTTTTAAAAATTAGATAATAAAAGAATGTTTCTCCTGGAATGAAGGTGAATTCAGATATGTTTGAATAGATTTCTCATATTCCAAAGCGTTTAAGGCATTTAATATATAATAGGTTAACCATACATGTTTTTTCAAACATCTTTATTGGAGTATAATTGCTTTACAATGGTGTGTTAGTTTCTGCTTTATAACAAAGTGAATCAGTTATACATATACATATATCCCCATATCTCTTCCCTCTTGCGTCTCCCTCCCTCCCATCCTCCCTATCCCACCCCTCTAGGTGGTCACAAAGCACCGAGCTGATCTCCCTGTGTTATGCGGCTACTTTCCACTAGCTATCTATTTTACATTTGGTAGTGTATATATGTCCATGCCACTCTCTCACTTTGTCCCAGCTTACCCTTCCCCCTCCCCATATCCTCAAGTCCATTCTCTAGTAGGTCTGCGTCTTTATTCCTGTCTTGCCCCTAGGTTGTTCATGACTTTTTTTTTTTTTTAGATTCCATATATATGTGTTAGCATACAGTATTTGTTTTTCTCTTTCTGACTTAATTCACGCTGTATGACAGACTCTAGGTCCATCCACCTCACTACAAATACCTCCATTTCGTTTCTTTTTATGGCTGAGTAATATTCCATTGTATATATGTGCCACATCTTCTTTATCCATTCATCTGTCGATGGACACTTAGGTTGATTCCACGTCCTGACTATTGTAAATAGAGCTGCAATGAACATTGTGATACATGACTCTTTTTGAATTATGGTTTTCTCAGGGTATATGCCCAGTAGTGGGATTGCTGGGTCGTATGGTAGTTCTAGTTTTAGTTTTTTAAGGAACCTCCATACTGTTCTCCATAGTGGCTGTATCAATTTACATTCCAACCAAAAGTGCAAGAGTGTTCCCTTTTCTCCACACCCTCTCTAGCATTTATTGTTTCTACATTTTTTGATGATGGCCATTCTGACGGGTGTGAGATGATTTCTCATTGTAGTTCTGATTTGCATTTCTCTAATGATAAATGATGTTGAGCATTCTTTCATGTGTTTGTTGGCAATCTGTATATATTCTTTGGAGAAATGTCTATTTAGGTCTTCTGCCCATTTTTGGATTGGGTTGTTGTTTTTTGATATTGAGCTGCATGAGCTGCTTGTAAAGTTTGGAGATTAATCCTTTGCCAGTTGCTTCATTTGCAAATATTTTCTCCCATTCTGAGGGTTGTCTTTTCGTCTTGTTTATGGTTTCCTTTGCTGTGCAAACGTTTTTAAGTTTCATTAGGTCCCATTTGTTTATTTTTGTTTTTCTTTCCATTTCTCTAGGAGGTGGGTCAAAAAGGATCTTGCTGTGATTTATGTCATGGAGTGCCTATGTTTTCCTCTAAGAGTTTAATAGTGTCTGCCTTACATTTAGGTCTTTAATCCATTTTGAGTTTATTTTTGTGTATAGTGTTAGGGAGTGTTCTGATTTCATTGTTTTACATGTAGCTGTCCCATTTTCCCAGCACCACTTATTGAAGAGGCAGTCTCTTCTCCACTGTATATTCTTGCCTCCCTTATCAAAGATAAGGTGACCATATGTGCGTGGGTTTATCTCTGGGCTTTCTATCCTGTCCCATTGATCTATATTTCTGTTTTTGTGCCAGTACCATACTGTCTTGATTACTGTAGCTTTGTAGTATACTCTGAAGTCCAGGAGCCTGATTGCTCCAGCTCCATTTTTCTTTCTCAAGATTGATTTGGCTATTCGGGGTCTTTTGTGTTTCCATACAAATTTCAAATTTTTTGTTCAAGTTCTGTGAAAAATGCCAGTGGTAGTTTGATAGGGATTGCATTGAATCTGCAGATTGCTTTGGGTAGTATAGTCATTTTCACAAAGTTGATTCTTCCAATCCAGAAACATGGTATATTTCTCCACCTATTTGTATCATCTTTAATTTCTCTCCTCAGTGTCTTATAATTTTCTGCATACAGGTCTTTTTTCTCCTTAGGTAGGTTTATTCCTAGATGTTTTATTCTTTATGTTGCAGTGGTAAATGGGAGTGTTTTCTTAATTTCACTTTCAGATTTTTCATCATTAGTGTATAGGAATGCAAGAGATTTCTGTGCATTAATTTTGTATCCTGCTACTTTACCAAATTCATTGATTAGCTCTAGTAGTTTTCTGGTGGCATCTTTAGGATTCTCTATGTATAGTATCATGTCATCTGCAAACAGTGACAGCTTTACTTCTTCTTTTCTGATTTGGATTCCTTTTATTTCTTTTTCTTCTCTGATTGCTGTGGCTAACACTTCCAAAACTATGTTGAATAATAGTGGTGAGAATGAACAACCTTGTCTTGTTCCTGATGTTAGAGGAAATGGTTTCAGTTTTTCACCATTGAGAACGATGTTGGCTGTGGGTTTGTCATATATGACCGTTATTATGTTGAGGTAAGTTCCCTCTGTGCCTACTTTCAGGAGGGTTTTTATCATAAATGGGTGTTGAATTTTGTCGAAAGCTTTCTCTGCATCTATTGAGATGATCATATGGTTTTTCTCCTTCAATTTGTTAATATGGTGTATCACATTGATTGATTTGCATATATTGAAGAATCCTTGCACTCCTGGGGTAAACTCCACTTGATCATGGTGTATGATCCTTTTAATGTGCTGTTGGATTCTGTTTGCTAGTATTTTGTTGAGGATTTTTGCATCTATGTTCATCAGTGATATTGGCCTGTAGTTTTCTTTTCTTGTAGTATCTTTGTCTGGTTTTGGTATCAGGGTGATGGTGGCCTCGTAGAAGGAGTTTGGGAGTGTTCCTGCCTCTGCTATGTTTTGGAAGAGTTTGAGAAGGATAGGTGTTAGCTCTTCTCTAAATGTTTGATAGAATTCGCCTGTGAAGCCATCTGGTCCTGGGCTTTTGTTTGTTGGAAGATTTTTAATCACAGTTTCAATTTCAGTGCTTGTGATTGTTCTGTTCATATTTTCTATTTCTTCCTGGTTCAGTCTCAGAAGGTTCTGCATTTCTAAGAATTTGTCCATTTCTTTCAGGTTGTCCAATTTATTGGCATATAGTTGCTTATAGTAATCTCCTATGATCCTTTGTATTTCTGCAGTGTCACTTCTCCTTTTTCATTTCTAATTCTATGGATTTGAGTCTTCTCCCTTTTTTTCTTGATGAGTCTGGCTAGTGGTTTATCAATTTTGTTTATCTTCTCAAAGAACCAATTTTTAGTTTTATTGATCTTTGCTATCGTTTCCTTCATTTCTTTTTCATTTATTTCTGATGTGATCTTTATGATTTCTTTCCTTCTGGTAACTTTGGGGTTTTTTTGTTCTTCTTTCTCTAATTGCTTTAGATGTAAGGTTAGGTTGTTTATTTGAGATGTTTCTTGTTTCTTAAGGTAGGATTGTATTGCTATAAACGTCCCTCTTAGAACTTCTTTTGCTGCATCCCACAGGTTTTGCGTCGTCGTGTTTTCATTGTCATTTGTTTCTAGGTATTTTTTGATTTCCTCTTTGATTTCTTCAGTGATCTCTTGGTTAGTAAGTAGTTTATTGTTTAGCTTCCATGTGTTTGTATTTTTTACAGATTTTTTCCTGTAATTGATATCTAGTCTCATAGTGTTGTGATTGGAAAAGATACTTGGTATGATTTCAATTTTCTTAGATTTACCAAGGCTTGATTTGTGATCCAAGATATGATCTATCCTGGAGAATGTTCCATGAGCACTTGAGAAGAAAGTGTATTCTGTTGTTTTTGGATGGAATGTCCTATAAATATCAAGGCTATCTTGTTTAATGTGTCATTTAAAGCTTGTGTTTCCTTATTTATTTTCATTTTGGATGATCTGTCCATTGGTGAAAGTGGGGTGTTAAAGTCCCCTACTATGATGGTGTCACTGTCAATTTTCCCTTTATGGCTGTTAGCATTTGCCTTACGTATTAAGGTGCTCCTGTGTTGGGTCCATAAATATTTACAATTGTTATATCTTCTTCTTGGATTGATCCCTTGATCATTATGTAGTGTCCTTCTTTGTCTCTTGTAATAGTCTTTGTTTTAAAGTCTATTTTGCCTGATATGAGAATTGCTACTCCAGCTTTCTTTTGATTTCCATTTGCATGGAATATCTTTTTCCATCCCCTTACTTTCAGTCTGTATGTGTCCCTAGGTCTGAAGTGCGTCTCTTGTAGACAGCATATATACGGCTCTTGTTTTTGTATCCATTCAGCCAGTCTATGTCTTTTGGTTGGAGTATTTAATCCATTTACATTTAAGGTAATTATCGATATGTATGTTCCTATTACCATCTTCTTAATTGTTTTGGGTTTGTTATTGTAGGTCTTTTCCTTCTCTTGTGTTTCCTGCCTAGAGAAGTTCCTTTAGCATTTGTTGTAAAGGTGGTTTGGTGGTGCTGAATTCTCTTAGCTTTTGCTTGTCTATAAAGGTTTTAATTTCTCCGTCACATCTGAATGAGATCCTTGCTGTGTAGAGTAATCTTGGTTATAGGTTTTTCCCCTTCATCACTTTAAATATGTCCTGCCACTCCCTTCTGGCTTGCAGAATTTCTGCTGAAAGATCAGCTGTTAACCTTATGGGGAGTCCCTTGTATGTTATTTTTTGTTTTTCCCTTGCTGCTTTTAATATTTTTTCTTTGTATTTAATTTTTGATAGTTTGTCTAATATGTGTCTTGGCGTGTTTCTCCTTGGATTTATCCTGTATGGGACTTTCTGTGCTTCCTGAACTTGATTAACTATTTCCTTTCCCATATTAGGGAAGTTTTCAACCATAATCTCTTCAAATATTTTCTCATTCCCTTTCTTTTTCTTTTCTTCTTCTAGGACCCCTATAATTGAATGTTTGTGCACTTAATGTTGTCCCAGAGGTCTCTGAGACTGTCCTCAATTCTTTTCATTTTTTTTCTTTATTCTGCTCTGCAGTGGTTATTTTCACTATTTTATCTTCCAGGTCACTTATCCGTTCTTCTGCCTCAGTTATTCTGCTATTGATCCCTTCTAGAGAATTTTTAATTTCATTTATTGTTTTGTTCATCACTGTTTGTTTGCTCTTTCGTTCTCCTAGGTCCTTGTTAAATGTTTCTTTTATTTTCTCCATTCTATTTCCAAGATTTTGCATCATCTTTACTATCATTATTCTGAATACTTTTTCAGATAGACTGCCTATTTCCTCTTCATTTGTTAGGTCTGGTGAGTTTTTACCTTGCTTCTTCATCTGGTGTGTGTTTCTCTGTCTTCTCATTTTGCTTAACTTACTGTTTTTGGGGTCTCCTTTTCGCAGGCTGCAGGTTCATAGTTCCCGTTGTTTTTGGTGTCTGCCCCCAGTGGCTAAGATTGGTTCAGTGAGTTTTGTAGGCTTCCTGGAGGAGGGGACTAGTGCCTGTGTTCTGGTGGATGAGGCTGGATCTTGTCTTTCTGGTGGGCAGGTCCACGTCTGGTGGTGTGTTTTGGGGTGTCTGTGACCTTATTATGATTTTTGGCAGCCTCTCTGCTAATGGGTGGGGTTGTGTTCCTGTCTTGCTAGTTGTTTGGCATAGGGTGTCCAGCACTGGAGCTTGGTGGTCGTTGAGTGGAGCTGGGTCTTAGCGTTGAGATGGAGAGCTCTAGGAGATTTTTGCCATTAGATATTACATGGAGCTGGGAGGTCTCTTGTGGACCAATGTCCTCAACTTGGCTCTCCCACCTCAGAGGCACAGCCCTGACACCTGGCTGAAGTACCAAGAGCTTGTCATCCACACGGCTCAGAATAAAAGGGAGAAAAAAAAGAAAGAAAGAAGAAAATAAAATAAAATATTTATTGAAATAGAAAATAAAAAATAATTATTAAAAAAAATTTTTAAGTAATAAAAAAAGAAAGAAGAGTGCAACCAAACCAAAAGACAAATCCACCTATGATAACAAGCGCTAATAAGTATACTAAAAAAAAACAAAAACAAAGGGACAGACAGAACCCTAGGACAAATGGTAAAAGCAAAGCTATACAGACAAAATCACACACAGAAGCATACACATACACACAAAAATAGAAAAAGGGAAAAAAATATATGTATCGTTGCTCCCAAAGTCCACCTCCTCAATTTGGGATGATTCGTTGTCTGTTCAGGTATTCCACAGATGCAGGGTACATCAAGTTGATTGTGGAGATTTAATCCGCTGCTCCTGAGGCTGCTGGGAGAAATTTCCCTTTCTCTTTTTGTTCACACAGCTCCCAGAGTTCAGCTTTGTATCTGGACCCGCCTCTGCATGTAGGTCGCCTGAGGGCGTCTGTCCTTTGCTCAGACAGGACGGGGTTAAAGGAGCAGCTGCTTCGGGGGCTCTGGCTCACTCAGGCCGGGGGGAGGGAGGGGCACGGAGGCGGGGCGAGCCTGCGGCGGCAGAGGCGTCGTGACGTTGCACCAGCCCGAGGCGCGCCGTGCGTTCTCCCAGGGAAGTTGTCCCCGGATCACGGGAGCCTGGCCGTGGCGGGCTGCACAGGCTCCCGGGAGGGGCGGTGTGGAGAGTGACCTGTGCTCGCACACAGGCTTCTTGGTGGCGACAGCAGCAGCCTTAGCGTCTCATGCCCGTCTCTGGGGTCCGCGCTGATAGCCGTGGCTTGCGCCCGTCTCTGGAGCTCCTTTAAGGGTGGTCTTAATCTCCTCTCCTCACGCCCCAGGAAACAAAGAGGGAAGTAAAAGTCTCTTGCCTCTTTGGCAGCTGCAGACCTTTTCCCGGACTCCCTCCCAGCTCGCCGTGGCGCACTAGCCCCTTCAGGCTGTGTTCACGCCGCCAACCCCAGTCCTCTCCCTGCGATCCGACTGAAGCCCGAGCCTCAGCTCCCAGCCCCGCCCGCCCCGGTGGGGGAGCAGACAAGCCTCTCGGGCTGGTGAGTGCTGGTCGGCACCGATCCTCCGTGTGGGAATCTCTCCGCTTTGCCCTCTGCACCCCCGTGGCTGTGGCCTCTCCTCCGTGGCTCCGAAGCTCCCCCCTCCGCCACCCGCAGTCTCCGCCCACGAAGGGGCTTCCTAGTGTGTGGAAACCTTTCCTCCTTCACATCTCCCTCCCATTGGTGCAGGTCCCGTCCCTATTCTTTTGTCTCTGTTTTTTCTTTTTTCTTCTGCCCTACGCAGGTACGTGGGTAACTTTTTGACTTTTGGGAGGTCTGACGTCTTCTGCCAGCGTTCAGTAGGTGTTCTGTAGGAGTTGTTCCACATGTAGATGTAGTTCTGATGTATCTGTGGGGCGGAAGGTGATCTCCACGTCTTACTCTTCCACCATCTTGAACCATACATATTTTTAAAACCCTTTGAATAGTACTGGCTTTACCAAAAAGCTTTTTTTTTTTTTTTTTTACAGTGAATTGATTTCCCATTATGATTTTTTTTTCACTCAGACATTAACAGGCATCTAGTGTTGAATAAGACACTGATTCTACCTGTTGTCCTTAGAGCCTAGTGAATCATTACCTGAATAATGTTTTAAATAGACTTATGATAAGTACTTTAAAGAACAAGTACAAGCCACCCTACGACTGATGAAACAAGGCATTCATCTCTTCACGTGGACAACCGGAGGAGGTCAGGCTGGGTTTTCGGGTTTGGCTGTGCTGTGTAGGATGGAGGGGGCCATGTCTAGTGTCACCAAGGAGACTCTCATAGATGAGCAAGCAAGAAGGGTGATGGAGCTGAAGGATGAAGGGAGATAATAGATGGATCCAAATCTACTGTGGAGCTACAGCAATTGGACTTGGGGACTGGATGTGAAAGAGAAGTGAGAGAGGCAGGCATGGAGGACTAGTTACAGATTCCTGGCAGGAGCCCTAGCAGGATGGTGCGTGGGTTTACGGAGTTGGGGGGTGCTGGAAGAGGACCCGGTTTTGGTGGGAGGGTCCTAGATATGGTGTCACTGTGCTAAATTCAAGTGCTGGTGAGAGAGCGGAGTGGGCGTGTCAGGCAGGCAGTTGGATGTGTGGACCTGCAACTCAGAGATAAACTGAGTTATAAATCTTGGCATCATTGGCCTGTAGAATCCAAAGCTCATGGTACATGAGACCATGGTGGGAGAGTATAGACTGGGAAGAAACGGGCCTAAACCCTCACACTGAAAGGTTGAATAGGGAAGGAGGAAGCAGCAGGGAAGACTAAGAAGCTTTCAGAGAGGTAACAACTAGCAGTCAATGCCGGAGACTTTAAAATCAGCAGTGTCATCATTTTGATTTTCATGCTGAGTGAGAATTCCTGTGTAATAGTAACTGTCTGTGAGAACCAGGAGACTGACTTTCAGATTCGTGCACCTGGGATTTCCTGGGCCTTTTGTATAATTGAAAAAAAAAAAGGTTATTTTTTCTACCACTTGACAGTGTTATGGGTAAGTATTAAATAATGTCTATGATGCTAAAAATTAAATGTTAGGAGTAGATGAATGTTGAAGCCAACGTCATAACTAGGTGTTCTCTTAGCGGATAGTCACAGAGCCACTCTCAACCAAAAATACCATTGCATTTATAGAGTTTAAATATATGAAGCAGCATTTCTTTCTGCCTGCAAATATTGTTACCATTTATTGATGGCAGTTTGATAAAACATGGTTCCAATCATATGGGAGTCGCCACTGGGGGTGAACACTGCGCCTCACACGTGGTTACGAATCACCTTTTTTTTCTTTTCTGGTGTTAACTCCAAAGATAAACCAGTCGAAGGACAGTTCATCATTATTAATGTATTAGGTAGCCTAGGCTTGGAAGAGTTCGAATCACTTTAAAAGTTTTCTATAATCAATAAAATAGGTATTAATTTTCACAACATTCTCTGCAAAGCAGGTATACTTGAAACAATCAATTAATATATGTTCTTTTTCCTCCTAGGGCTCCCTGGGGATCCAAGGCCCCCAAGGTCCACCTGGAAAAGAGGGTCAGAGGGTAAGTAAACACAGAACAACTGGCATGCATTACTAACTCAGGGGTTACTTATTTCTGAACACTTATAAAAATAAAATCAAAATACAGCAAGCAGATGGGCACGAGGAGAATATCAACTACCTGAAAGCCGAAATTTGAGATTTGAGATTTAGACAGCGCTTTTACAATCCAGAAAATTCTATATACTTTCCAGATTGGCAGCACAAATGTGGAGATGTAATTTGGGTGAAATGAATTAACCATAATTTGATCTGGAGCATGTTGGTCCTATTTTGGGGTTTTTGAGTTAAGCTCATCTTTGCAGAGTTAAGTTTGATGGGTTATATTTGTGGAGTTCTAGCCTGTTCATGAATTCTGTAAAGACTGTGGATATCAACTACATTCTTTAGCCAAATTAAATTGCTGACATCCGTAACTCTTTGTAGTTTCTTTCCTGCCTTTGAGATAAAGTATGTAGTATATGGGTACTTTGTACTTGCCGTGGGAGTATAGCAATCACCTTCCAGGGCAGTTAGGCTTACTGGCTCCCCCTAAAAGGAACCCCTGCAGTGACAGATCATTGGTCAGCTCTGCATGAACACTTTCTGCAAGGGGGCACCCCATTCTTGTCGCTAGTTGTTATTAGCTGTTTTCAAATCATGTTGAAGTCTCCAAACATTGTATGTGTGCTTTCTTATATGAAGAGTATTTTGAACTTTTGTTACCTTATGGATGAGAGTTGTGTGACTCACAGAGTGTAGATGACTTGCCTAAAGTCATAGAACTACTAAAAAGTCGAGCCAGGACTTGAATGTGGGGCTTTTGGCTTTGGATCCCATGTTCTCTTTTACTATCCCAGTCTATTGACCCCAAATCTCTTTTCAGTCATTTAAATTTATTATTCCCAGTTCTGCCCACTAGACTAGATGATGTCTAAGTTTTCTCAGTTAGAACATTTCTATGTCCAGTTTTTATTCCCAGTGGCTATTTCAGTGAACAAAAAAAGGCTTAATAAGTTTTGATGGCTAAGAAAATAAAAGGGAAAATGTTGTGAATAATAGCTAACATTTATCAGCTACCTACATGTGCTAAATGATTCATATTTCATTCATTTCTCACAATAGCTCTGTGAAGTAGGTTCTACTATAGCCCTCACAGAGAAAACTGAGTTCGAACACTTTGCTAGTAAGTGGACTATGCTGATATTTTAAAAGTATTTACAAAATAGTCACATTTGGGTTCTAGTCTCAACACCTATGTGTACAATTATAGTTTCCCCTTTTACCTTTCCAGCCCCTCTCTATCCAAGTGTTCATTAATCCACGTGATCAATGTTTTAAATAGTCTTGGGGAAACATAGACGATTACTTCCCTAGATCTGTGTTTTTGAGGCTGCCTTAAGCGTTTTCACCCACTGGAGGCAGAGGACTAGACGAAATGATCATGTGAAGTTAATTTCCAAGCTTCTTATTCTATTTTCTCACAGTAATGACCAAGATGTCTGTTGTATCTAGGACCATGTTTCTGAATTAATTTCTGTCTGCAGCATCCAGGGAACATTTTCCTTCTAGTAACTACCCCTTCCTGGAAACTGAGTGATAAATTATACTCCCTAGTTAATATCCAAAATATATAAGGAACTCATGCAACTCAATAGCAAAACAAACCAATAACCCCATTTAAAAATGGGCAAAGGAGCTGAATAGACACTTCTCAAAAGAAGACATACACATGGACAACAGGTATATGAAAAGGTAGCTAATCATCAAGGAAATGCAAATCAAAACCACAGTGAGCTATCACCTCACACCAGCTAGGATGGCTAGTATCAGAAAGACAAGAGTCACGAAGTGTTGGCCAGGGTGTGGGGAATAGGGAACCCTCGTGCACTGTTGGTGGGAATGTAAACTGGTACAGCCAGTGTGGAAAAGAGTATGGAGGTTCCTCCAAAAAAGTAAAAATAGAACTACCTTACGACCCAGCAATCCCACTTCTGGGTGTATATCTAAAGGGAGGAAATCAGTATTTCGAAGAGATATGCATACTCCCATGATATGGAAACAACCTAAAGGTCTATTGACAGATGAATGGATAAAGAAAATGTGATTACACACACACACACACACATACACACACACACACACAGTGGAATATTATTCAGCCTTAATAAAGAAGGAGATCTTGCCACTTGCGATAACATGGAGGAACCTGGAGGACTTTATGCTACACGAAAGAAGCCAGACACAGAAATACAAATACGCCTTTGCATGTGGAATCTGAGAATGTAAAATCCATAGACACAGAGAGTAGACTGGTGGTTACTGGAGGCTGGGTAGAGAAGGGGGTAAGAGAAGATGTCAGTCAAGGGATACGATTTTTAGTTATACAAGATGGATAAGTTCTGGGGACTTAATGTACAACAATGAGACTGTAGTTAATATTGTGTTGTATACTTGAAATTGGCTAAAAGGGTAGATCTTAAGTGTTTCCACCACAAAAAAAGTAACTATTTGTGAGGGGATGGATATGTTAATTAGCTTGATTGTGGTGACTTTCACAATGCGTAAGTATATCAGATCAAGTTGTATACCTTAAATATATAAAATTTTAATTGTCAACAATAACTCAGTAAAGTACAATGATAAATAGATTTTTAATTTCAACTCCAAAAATAACCCTAGGTGGTTTGAGATGGAAGTTATGGAGTCAGGTGGGTGAAGCTAGGCAGTATGTCTGAATTCTTCCCCCTGTGGCAGAGCTTTTTTTTTTTTTTTTAATTTTGTGTGGTAAGAACTTTTAACATGAGATCATCTCCCTTAAGAAATTTTAAGCATACAAGGAACTTGTACTTCTGACTTGTACTGACATGTGGTCAATTCAAGGTGCCTCCTCCTTTATTTTAATGAAAACTTCTTCCCAGTCAGGTCTTCATCCATCCTGCGATTGTGCAGTTGCCTTTCTTTATCACAGAGTAGGAATTGACCCTTGTGATAGTTAAATTTCATCTTCTGGATTTTAGTTTCTAATACCATTCTATTGTGTTTTTTTCCAGTGAAATAGCTCCCAGATTTACATCACCTTAAATTTTGATAAGCCTACCCGCTGAGTCTTCATTCATATCACTAATAAATACTGAGCAGAACAGGGCCTGAAAACTCTGAGTAACACCAGCAAAGCTGCCATCTTGTCTACCATTGATATTCATGTGACATGATATAAGTCATGTACAAATACATTCGAACTCTCCCTCCTTCCAACCCACATTTCTTAATTTGGCTTGTAAGATAATTATGAGAGTCTTTGTCAGACTAGATGAAATGAAGAATATTCAGATGAGGCGCTTTGAAAATAGTAATGCTTCAAATTGAAATTGTACCCTAGCGAAGCTTACATTTCAGAAGAAGGTGAATTAAAGAATAAATTAAACTTATGTAGTCTTCATGATAATTTTGGAGGAACGTATTCAAATTGTAAAGTTCAACCGCTATATTATGCAAATTTACTCCATTTATAAATATGTATAGTTCAGATAATTTTATATTACTTTTATTCTAACTTATCAACGAGTAACAGTGTCAGAAACTAAGGAATGTAATAGAATTTTGTAGATAATGTTAGGCAAGGTTTATCATTATTACTACTGCTCTTTCACAAATGCCATATTTATAGAGGAGAGCATTTAGATCAGGTATTATTGATGTTATACACATTTACAAATGATTATTTCCAAATGTACTCAGAGATTTATTCTGCTTTTTCAGTTACTTAAAAGTGAAGCAGATTAAAGAAAAAAGCATTCTTACATATTTACATTTAGACCCATCTTAGTGCCACCATTTCTTCTCTGCTCAAGAGTTAGGCAGCACTCAGCTCTTTTGGACATGCAAATGTACATGTATATGCATGTGTGTGTGTGCATACACACAGACAGACACACACACACTGAAAGCTAAGACCTGTAACTTTTCATTTCACTGAACTTTGCAATAGAAAACAACAGAAAAATCTAGGAATTTAAAATTCTTTTCTATTGACCCATTGTCAAGAAAACTCATATTTTGATTACATGTGTTTGATCAGGAATGAATTGACTATCACTAAGTTTATTGAAATGAAATATAAAATATGTGCAAGTTTATGCACCTTACTCCTAGGCATAATGTCTTTAAGGAAAGTAGAAGAAATAATTGATTTGTTGGTTTTCCTCAATGATTAAATAGAGGCTAGCCTGTATTCTACTAATATCTCTCAATTACAGTGAGTTTCAAACATAATTGTCACATGTAAGCATACCAAACATTATAGAAAATGTTAATAATACTACTAATAATACCACTGTTCTTGTATTAAGGCTTAAATAAATATAAATATAAAAAATTTTTCTCTTTAACCCTTTGTGTAGAGTTTTCTATAAGCACAATAAGAACATTATTTTTTCCCAAGTACCACACCAAAATTCTGTTTGAAATTTTCATTAGTTGACTTTATTCTCTTTATTGTCTTGTAAGCTACTAAATTTTAGATAAGTGTTCACTTAATAAAACATAGTAGTAGTATGCTTCTTGTACTTAAAAGCTGCTGTTAGCCATAACAATGTTTTGTGGTGATATATATCTCAGATTTGTGGCCTTTTTTTTTTCTTAACCTCCTTATTTCTTATTTGAATCTCTTATATGCCATTGTTTTTTCCATTTGTTATCTTTTGGAAGTCCTACAAGTGAAACATTTGTCTGGCATATTTTGGGATCTCACATCCTTTATAGATTAACACAATTTTAAAAATTCAGCTAATGTTGAATATTGACCATGAGCTGCAGGTGAGAGTGTGTCAGGGAGCAGTAAGGGAAAGCAGCATGGGGACCACCTGCCTGGACACCAAGAGGATGTCCAGCCCATGATGGCAGAGGAGGACCAGGAGGGGGACCGGTATACTGCAGGGCCAGGAAGTCAACAGAAGAGCGTTTCAAGATGCATGGAGGGTTCAACAGCATTAAAATTTGGAACAAATTTGGAGGAGAGATACTGGATAAAAGGAGAGGTGGCTGGAATTGGTACCAGCTGAGAGAGAAGTTTTAGTTGAATAAATAAATGGGAGAGCATTAGAAACAAAAATTGCAAGAAAAGATGTGAGGGAATTAGGGGGTGAATTGTGAGGAAGGAGAGGCAGCAATGGGGAATCTGGGAGAAAGAGAAGGATGGGAATTGGATGTGAGCCCAAGAAGGTGTCTTAATGAAAAGTGGAGTATTTCAGACGGTTGACCATGTTCGTGGAAGTTTACATGAAACATCTCAAAAGAACTGGCATTTATAAAAATCCCCTCGAAGATGTAGATTCCTTATAGGATTTCCTAATATCCCTAATACCCAAAACATAAAAAATAAGTATCATTTTAATGTAACCTTGGATTTCTCCTTTATAGTCACATTAAAGTGCATGTCTGAACAATCTCAGGGCCTTTTGTTAAAGTCCCTCTGGGTCTCTGAAAGAATATTTATTGGTGAATCAGCTAGTGACTGCCCCGAACAGAAGTTTGTTCGGCTGGACCAAGATGACACCACACTCTTGCATTCTTTGTTGCTGGACCCTAATTTTGATCCTGAATAGAAATTTTATGTTTTAAATGCCTTACAAGCCACCCCGTGTCTTTTATTTTAATTAATTTTTATTGGAGTATAGTTGCTTTACAATGTTGTGTTAGTTTCTACTGTACAGCAAAATGAATCAGCTATACATATACATATATCCCCTCCTTTTTGGATTTCCTTCCCATTTAGGTCACCACAGTGCATTAAGTAGAGTTCCCTGTGCTATACAGTATGTTATCATTAGTTATCTATTTTATACATAGTATCAATAGCGTATATGTGTCAATCCCGATCTCCCAATTCCTCCCACCTCCCCCTTGGTATCCGTACATTTTTTCTCTATGTCTGTGTCTTTTATTTCTGCTTTGCAAATAAGTTCATGTATACCATTTTTCTAGATACCACATGTATGCCTTTAAATACAATACTTGTCTTTCTCTTTCTGACTTACTTCACTCTGTATGACACTCTCTAGGTCCATTCACGTCTCTACAAATGACGCAATTTCATTCCTTTTAATGGTTGAGTAATATTCCATTGTATATATGTGCCACATCTTCTTTATCCATTCCTCTGTTGATGAATATTTAGGTTGCTTCCATGTACTGGCTATTGTAAATAGTGCTGCTATGTCAGTTTAGCTTCTCTGCCTGTGCTTGTCCTTTTTTTTTTCATTTTTATTCCTTCCAAGCAGCCATCCATTTAATTGCCTCCTTTGAACATTTTTGAGCAGATTCTACTTTTTTTACTCTCCCTTGAAGTGCTTGCTCCAAGCAACCCTGAAGCCTGTGTCTGGGGTCAGGGTTCCTTGTGTCCTAAACAGCATGGAGAACTCACCCTACTTAGGGTGTGTCCCATCAGGGTGTGTCCTTCACACCAGCCCAGACTTGATGGCAAAGGAACTGAGTCATATTTCCTTCATGAGGGGGGAGTCTAATGGTCAGTCCTGCAAAGGCACAGAGGACAGGGCAGGCCATGTGTCTGCTGGCTTCTCAGTCTGTAAGCAACATAGGGGATAATATGGGGGCAATTCAGATCACCTGGATTTAAACCCCAGCCTCACCACCTCTTAGCTTTGTGATCTTGGGCAAGTTCCTCAGCCTCTCTGCCCCTCAGTTTCCTCACTTAGAAGATGGAGATTCTAATAACCCCTACTTACCTGGCAGAGTTGTTGTAAGGAGCGTGCCAGGTAGGGGTTAGCTGTTGTCATGATTCTCACCTGCAGCCTGCTGATCTGAAGCTGTGTGCAGACAGGAAAGTAAGTATGTGAACTCAGAGTATTAGAACTTGATTAAAGAGAATGTCTAATTGGTCAAGAAAAAGTACTGAAAGTAAAATGACTGCTTTAACTACCACTCCGTTGAACTCATTTTATTTAACTGTTACTTGAATTCTTACTTTATCTGGATGTCCATGCTCATATTCTAATGCCCCAGAAGCTTTATGAAGCCCAATGTTTATCCAGTTTCACAATAAACTTAAGTATATTAACAAGTTTGGAAATGTTGAGTAGATTAAGTCGTTTTCCTTGAAGAAGCAGAGATGAATGTCCTCATTGTGGAGTACCTAAGACCTTAATGTTTGTTTTGTGAACAAATTTGTGCTGATCATGTATAAATTCACTAAGGCATTCATGGAAAAACAACTTGTTCTTCTTTTGGCTTGTTTGTTTCTGAGCTGGTTTATATGCATTACCTAAGGCAACACAAGTAACATAAATTATGTTCTCATAATTAGTGAGTTACATCCATCTCCTTAGGAAAAAGGACGTCAAAATCACTGCTTCTGTGAAATCAACGCACACCACAGGACTCATCCAAGTAAAATTTTCCTTAACCTGAATTGTTTTTATGGGGCTTGACGTATTTTTCAAGTGAAATTATGCCATTATGGCCTCACCGTGACCAGTGGCAGCTTAAATAGAACACACACAAAGCCAGTAAAGCAGGTCAGAACTGCCTCGCAGTGTGGTAAAAACAAGCATCTCTTCTTACTTGGAGGGTGCTGACTTCAGAGCTGTAGAATGACCTCAGAGTTTCAATGAAGTGAGTTCAGGGTCTGGTAGAAACCACTATGATTTTCTGTAGTTGTAATTCCACTATTTTACATGTGCTTGAACATGGGAGAGGAGACTTATAAAGAATGGATAATGATGAACTTTCAGTTTCAGGAAGTAATTTGGTTAGTTGCACATTAAGGTGAGAGGAGAATATAAGATTGTCTTCTTATCTTTATGTGTTGAAACCAACAGTGCCCTTTAGAATGCATAGTGAGTGTATCCATAATTCTGCTCAGTCCCCAAATCAATGCCTGGTATCCTTGTACCAAGGATTAGTATTGCTAAGAGAAAAAAGTCAACACATTATTTTAAATAATAGTTTTAACCCTGGTCCCATGTAGAACATAAATATGGAGGGAAAACATCTTTTTTGCTTGGGCTCCATGTATAAATATGTAAACACACATGTTGTAAATAGCAACTTAGAGGTTTTGCGTTCTGTAACTAGTGGTTTGTGTTTATTGCATGTCTTAAACTCCCTGGCATTCAGATGACATCTTTTTCCACTTACTTCCTGTGATATTTCCTGAGGATTTCTTCTTAAGGATTAGAGAGTTTCGGAGAGATACCATCCATCTTTGACGCCATCTGCCATTTAGATGGGAAACTGGGAAAGTGTGTACCCTGTTCAGGTCCAGAGAGCTATGCTGCTTTCCCCCAGCGCCTTTCGTGAATGTGCAAAACCAACATGAGACTCAGAGGACAGAAATCATCAAATCTCCATACCTGACTCCTGTATGCAGAGTACTTTACCTGACTTTGGGGAACTGTTACTATTTTTTCAGTACCTGATATTGCCAGCTTTGCCTTTATTTGGCTTTCTTTCTAGAAACTCACTTATCATTTAGGATTATCTAGTTATCCACAGTTTATCTATAAGACTATTAAAAATAACACTTATAAAAGGTCAATATTACATAATTGAGAAAACACTGAGTTAAATTAACCACTTAGTGAGAAAAGTATACTGTGGTATAATTTCTATGATATAATAATATGTTAGTTTTTTTTTTATTGAAGTGTAGTTGATTTACAATATTATATCAGTTTCAGGTGTACGATATAGTGATTTGATATTTTTATAGATTGTACTCCATTTAAGTTATTACAAAATATGGCTATATTCCCCTGTGCTATACAACATATCCTTGTTGCTTATTATTTTATACATTATAGTTTGTATGTCTTAATCCCCTACCCCAATCTTGTGGTGCCTCCATCCCTCTCCCCACTGGTAACCACTAGTTTGTTCTCTATACCTGTGAGTCTATTTCTGTTTTGTTATATTCGTTCGTTTGTTTTATTTTTTAGATTCCACATATGAGTGGTAACATACAATATTTGTCTTTTTCTGTCCGATTTATTTCACTAAGCATAATAATCTCTAGGCCCATCTATGTTGCTGCAAATGGCAGAATTTCATTCATTTTTATTCCTCGGTAATTCCAATGTATATATATACCACACCTTCTTTATCTATTCATCTGTTGATGGACACTTAGGTTGCTTCCATATCTCGATTATTGTAGATAATGCTGCTATGAACATTGGGGTGCATGTATCTCTTCAAATTAGTGTTTTCATCTTCTTTGGATGTATACCCAGGAATGGAATTGTAGGATCACATGGTAGTTCTATTTTTGGTTTTTTGAGGAACCTCCATACTGTTTTCCACAGTGGCTGCACCAATCTACATTTCCACCAACAGTGTACAAGGGCTCCCTTTTCTCCACATCCTCACCAACATTTATTATTTGTGATCTTTTAGATGATAGCTATTCTCACAGGTGTGAGGTGATATTTATTTGATTTGCATTTCTCCAATGACTATAATGTTGAGCATCTTTTCATGTGCCTGTTGGCCATCCATATGCCTTGTTTAGAAAAATATCTATTCAGGTCTTCTGCCCATTTTTTAATTGAGTTGTTTGGATTTTTTTGATATTTAGTTGTATGAGCTGTATTTATATTTTGGATATTAACCCCTTACCAGTCATATCATTTGCAAATATTTTCTCCCATTCAGTAGGTTGTCTTTTTGTTTTGTCGATGGTTTTATTTGATGTGCAAAAGCTTTTAAGTTTAATTAGGTCCAATTTGTTTATTTTTGCTTTTGTTTCCTTTGCCTTAGGAGATAGATCCAAAAAATATTGCTATAATTTATGTCAAAAGAGTATTCTGCTGTTCTCTTCCAGAAGTTTTATGGTCTCCAGGCTTACATTTAGGTCTTTAATAACATTTTGAGCTTAATTTTGTGTATGGTATGAGAAAATGTTCTGATGTCATTCTTTTACATGTAGCTGTCCAGTTTTCCCAGCAACACTTATTGGAAAGACAGTCTTTTATCCATTGCATAGTCTTGCCTCCATTGTCATTGATTAATTGACCATAAGTGTGTGGGGTTTATTTCTGGGCTCTCTATTCTGTTCCATTGATCTATGTGTTTGTTTTTGTGCCAGTACCATACTGTTTTGATGACTGTAGCTTTATAGTAGAGTGTGAAGTCAGGGAGTGTGGTACCTCCAGCTTTGTTCTTTTTCCTCAAAATTGCTTTGTCAATTAGGGGTCTTTTGTGGGTCCATATAAAGTTTAGGATTATTTGTTCTAATTCTGTGAAAAATGTCACATTTTTGATATTTTGATAGGGATCACATTAAATCTGTAGATTGTTTTGGGTAGTATGGACATCTAAACAATATTAATTCTTCCAGTTAAAGAACATGGAATATCTTTCCATTTCTTGGTACCTTTTCCTGCATCTATTGAAACCAACATGTGATTTTTATTCTTCAATTTGTTAATGTGGTGTATCACATTGATTTGTGGGTATTGAACTATCCTTGCTCCCTTAGAATAAATCACACTTGAGCATAGTGTGTATAGTATTCATAGTGATTCTTTTTATATATTGTGGAATTGGTTTGCTAATATTTTGTTCAGATTTTTGCATCTATAGTCATCACAGATATTGGCACGTTATTTTCTTTTTTTGTAGTGTCTTTGTCTGGTTTTGATATTAGAGTAATGGTGGGCTCATAGAATGAATCTGGGAGTGTTCCCTCCTCTTCAGTTTTTTGCAATAGTTGGAGAAAGGTAGGTATTAGCTCTTCTTTGTATGTTTGGTAGAATTCCCATGTGAAGCCATCCAGTCCTGGACTTCTGTTTGCTGGGAGATTTTTTTATTACAAATTCAATCTCACTACTAGTGATCAGTCTGTTCACATTGTCTATTTCTTCCTTATTCAGTCTTTGAAGGTTATATGTTTCTAGAAATTTGTCCATTTCTTCTAGGTTGACCAGTTTGTTGGCACATAACTGTTTGTAGTATTCTCAAGATGTTTTGTGTCTCTATGATATCAGTTGTTATTTCTCTTCTTTTATTTCTTATTTCATTTATTTGAGTCTTCTCTCTTTCTTTTTGATGAACCTTGTTAAAGTTTTATTAATTTTGCTTATTTTAAAAGAAAAAAAACAGCTCTTGGTTTTTGGTTTTGGTTCTTGGAAATAGATCTTTTCTATTGATTGTTGGTCTCTATTTTATTTATTTCCTATTTGATCTTTATTATTTCCATCCTTCTTCTGAGTTTGGGAAGAAGTTTGTTCTTCTTTTTCTAATTCCTTTAGATGGTGGATTAGGTTGTTTATTTGAGGCTTTTCTTATTTCTTGAGGTAGGCCTGTATTTCATCCCATAGATTTTGGAGTGTTGTGTTTCCATTTTCATTTGCCTTGAGGTATTTTCTGATTTCCTTTTTGATTTCTTCATTGACCCACTGGTTTTTCTTAGTAGCATGTTGTTTAGTCTCCACTTGTTTGTGCTTCTCCAATTTTTCTTCCTGTAATTGATTTCTAGTTTCATACCATTGTGGTCACAAAAATATGCTTGTCATAATTTCTGTCCTTTAAATGTATTTAGATTTGTTTTGTAGCCTAGCATGTGATCTATCCTAGAGAAGTTTCATGTGCACTTGAGAAGAATGTGTACTCTTCTGCTTTTGGACGGGATGTCCTCTAGATATCTATAAATCCATTTGGTCTGTTGTGGACCATGGCTGCCTTATTGACTTTCTATCTGGATGATCTGTCCATTGATATAAGTAGGGTATTAAAGTCCTCTACTATTATTGTATTTTTGTCAATGTCTCCCTTTATGTCAGTTAATATTTGCTGTATATATTTAAGTGCTCCTGTTTTGGTTGCCTATACATTAACAAGTGTGATATCCTCTTCTTGTATTGGTCCCTTTATCATTATATAATATCCTTATTGTCTTTTGTTATAGACTTTGCTTTAAAGTCTATTTTATCTGATATGAGTATTGCTATCCTCACTTTCTTGTCATTTCCATTTTCATGAAATATCTTTTTCCATCACCTCATTTTCAATCTGTATGTTTTTAGCTCTGAAGTAAGTCTCTTGTAAGCACCATATAGATGGGTCTTGTTTTTCATCTAACCAGCCACCCTATGACTTTACTGGATCATTTAGTGCATTGACATTTAAAGTGCCTATTGATAGGTATGTACTTATTGCCATTATGTTATTTGTTTTCTCGTTGTTTTTGTAGTTCTCTCTGTTCTTTTCTTCTTCTTTTAGTTTTTTCTCTTGTGGTTTGATAATTTTCTTTAGTGGTATGCTTGTGTTCCTTTCTTTCTAGTTTTTGTGTATCTATTGTAGGTCCCTTTTTTTGTTTGTTTGTTTCATGGGATTTTTAAACCTCAGTCTTTCCCTGGAGGAAAAGGGAGAGTAGGGATGGTCCTTCCCAAAGTTCAGTTGCTGTAGGCAGCGCCTTTCAGTGTTTTCCCCAGGGATTCCTCACCCCGGGTCTTCCCTGGAGGGTTGGAGGGCAAGGAGGGCAGAGAGGATGCTCCCTTGACTTAGCTGTGGGCAGCGCCTCCTAGCTGGTTTCAAAGGATTTCTCACCCAGGGTAGAGATGATGATGGTTTCCCTTGCACCTTCCTCCCCATCCTGGTCCTCATTAGGATATGAGGGTGGGAAAGCGGGTGCTCTGGGGATCTGGGGTTTGCCTCCCCAGAGTTGCGGTGGGTACAGACAAAGAGATGGTGGCAGGTGGGGGGCTTGGGCCTGGCACAGGACGCAGGGTGCAGGCTGCAGGGCTCAGAGCATGGGTCTGTTGTAGGTTCTTTTTTTTTTTAATTATAAGCTTTTTCCTTTATTAATTTATATATCAACATTATTTAACATATGCCACAACATACCCAGTGTTAACACACTTGCAAAATGGACTTTTGGAGGCATGAAAAAAATTTAATGATAAAACTGTAGACACACTTCTGATTCTGACAGTTTGCATGCATATACTTGTGCAATAAACTGCTAAAGGTTCGTTTTACAAAAATTACCCTAATTACTATTTCAAGTATTTTTAAATATTGCCTATACTATATAATTCCATAGAATATATTGAAATTATATGTTGTAGGTTCTTGATTTGTGGTCACCATGTGGTTCACATATGTTGACCTATAACTGTATCTCCTTATTTTAAACTGATAAACATTTAAGTTTAAACACATTCTAATGACATTTTTTACTCCTCTTTCCCATGTTTTGTGTTTTTTATGTCATATTTTACATCTTAATGTCTATCCCTTAAATGTTTGTTAGCTACAGTTGATTTTACAATTTTTGTCTTTTAATCTTCATACTTGTTTATTTAAGTGGTTGATCCATAGCCTTTACCATATATTTGTCTTTACTAGTGAGATTTTTCCTTTCTTCTAAATTCTCACTTTTTGTTGTAGTCTTTTCTTTTCCACTTAGAGCAGACCCTTTAACATTTCTTATAGGGTCAGTTTAGTATTGATGAACTTTTTTAGATTTTTTGCTCGTCTGAGAAGTTCTTTATCTCTCATTTAATTCTGAATAATAACCTTGCTGGGTAGGGTATCCTAGTTTGTAGGTTTTTCTGTTTCAGAACTTTAAGTATATCATGAAACTCCCTTCTTGTCTGAAAAGTTTCTGCAGAAAAATCAACTGATAGCCTTATGGTTGTTCCCTGTGACTCTTTGTTTCTTTCTTGTTGCCTTTAAAATTCTCTTTATCTTTAACTTTTGCCATTTTAATTGTATACCTTGGTGTGGGTCTCTGGATTCATCTTGTTAGGGCCTCTCTGTGCTTCCTGTGCCTAAAAATCTCTTTTCCTTCTTCAGCTTTGGGAAGTTTTCAGCTATCATGTCAGCAAATATATATATATATATTTTTTTTTTTTTTTAGAAATTCACGTTCTTTCATTTTATTTATTTATGACTGTGTTGAGTCTTCGTTTCTGTGCGAGGGCTTTCTCCAGTTGCGGCAAGTGGGGACCACTCTTCATCGCGGTGCGCGGGCCTCTCACCATCGCGGCCTCTCTTGTTGCGGAGCACAGGCTCCAGACGCACAGGCTCAGTAGTTGTGGCTCACGGGCCCAGTTGCTCTGTGGCATGTGGGATCTTCCCAGACCAGGGCTCGAACCCGTGTCCCCTGCATTGGCAGGCAGACTCTCAACCACTGCGCCACCAGGGAAGCCCCAGCAAATATATTTTTGACCCCCTTTTCTCTCTCTCTTCTTCTGGGACCCCTATAATGTGAATGTTAGTATGCTTGATATTGTCCCATAGCTCTCTTAAACTGTTCTTTTTAAAATTCGTGTTTCTTTTTGCTCTTCTATTTGGGTGATGTTCATTATTCTGTCTTCTAGATCACTTACGTGCTCTTCCACATCACCTAATCTGCTATTCATTCCTTCTAGTGTGTTTTTCATTTCAGTTATTGAATTATTTGCTTCTGTCTGATTCTTTATTATATTTTCTAGTTCCTTGTTAAAATTTTAACTGTGTTCACCCCTTATTTTCTCTAATTCAGTTAGCATTTTTACTACTAATTCTTTTAATTCTTTATCTGGTAAGTTTTTTATTTCTGTTTCATTATTTCTTTTTTTTAGGGGTCTTCTCTTCCTCGTTCAATTGAGACAAATTCCTCTATCTTCTCATTTTGCTTAACTTTGTCTGTCTCTATGAAATTAGATGAAACAGTTACCTATGGTGGTCTTGAAGGGATGCCCTTATGTGAGAGTGTCCCTATACAATCTGCATGTACTTTGTGGCTTTGGTGGGATTGCTGGATTGATGTGAACAGAAGTCACATCTTTCCTGAGGGTGTGCTGACAGCCATCAGATTGGTAGGAGGAGGCACTAGAGCTGGAGGGGCTGGAGCCAGAACCAGGTTTGAGCCTGTGCTTCCACTCTGCTCAGTGGCCATCGCTGCCCTACAGGGGTGGGTCAGGTCTCAAGTTGCTGGAGCAGAAGCCCTGAGGTTTGGGTCTGAGTTGGCTCTGTTCCCTTCAAGTGTGTGCTCTCCTGCCCCAGCACTGGCATCCCCACCCCAGAGGGGAGCTGTGTTGGAGCAAGAGGGCCTGGGGTGGGCACTCAGCATGGGTCGTGGTGGGGTCTTTGGTGGTCCCCCCGTGGTCAGAGACCCAGACTACTTCTGATGCCCTGCTGGTGCAGGTGCTTGATGATGGTGGCCTCTGTCCCACTCAGAGGTCGCTTCGGGTCTGAGCCACTTCTGTGCCTCACAGCCAAGCCCTCACACTGGTGTGGATCTGTGTCATGAAGCACGTGGGGCTGGAGCTTTCACTTGGCTCTGTCTTGGCATGCAAGCTGGGGCAGTCATGGGAAACTGGGCAGCCACCCATGCGTTTTCAATTCACCCTCTGCACCCTGCTTCGGGAGCAAGCAGGCATGTATGCACTCCTCCTGAGCAGAGTCCGGGCTTCCCACTGCCCTCCAGCCAGCCAAGGGGACTTGTCTCCCCTTCGTGGGATACCAAGACCGGGGCAGTCGGTCTACAGCTCTCACCACTCACTCCCCAGGGAGGGTCTCCAGCTGTGTAATCCCCGTCCTCTTCTGTGTCACCCCTCCGGGCACAGATCCCAACCTGATCACTTCTCTTCCATTCCTGACCAATTCTGTGTGGCTCTTTCTCACAGCCTTGGTTGTACAGGAGTCTTTCTGCCAGTTTCCAGTTAGTTTTCAGTGAGAATTATTCCACATGTAGATGTATTTTTGATGTGTCTGTCGGGGGAGGTGAGTTCTATGTCTTCCTACTCTGCCATCTTGATCTCCTCCCCAGTGACAGTTTATTTTGCATTCTTACTCTCGTCATATGAGGTACCATTTCTACTAGGAATGTAAAGCTTTCAAACATTGTAAGTATCTGTGATATTATGTATCACATATATGAATCACGCACATTTGTCATCCGACTTTATTCAGTTCTTTTCTTATGTGCTCTGGGTGCTATATGTTGTATATGTGTATAAATAAGTAAATATAAAGTCATTTATGTCTTCCATCACATTAGTCCCTATTTCAGAGATTAGGTGAGAAATCAGCATAGAATGTAAAAATTGCGTAGTCCTCGTCCCTTTGTCATGTGATACATTTCTCGGAGCAATAGTATATCATTCAATACTTTGCATATTAACTTCTTGTGCTTGTCGTAACTGATGAGGCCCCCAACAGCATGTGATTTCTTATTAAGCACGTGACTTCACCATCAACTCCTTCACATAATAAGGTATGACTTAACATTTGTGAGATTTCTTAATAACATTTTGGAGTTCTTGTCCGTTAGATGTTCTTCAAGATATAGAATCAGAATTTCAGAGAACTTTGAGAAAGATTTTAAGGAATGACATTGGCCTGTTTTATCTGAAAATTTGTACTTCACCGTTTTCTCCTAGTATCCTGCCACCCAGGTACTCCTGCCCACTCTAGCTGGGTGTCTCCAAAACTGCCTCAAATAGAGTTGCTGCAGCAATGGAGTAGGCAGGAAGAAGGAAAAGAGGCTAATATATATTAATGTCAAGCAGATGTCTCCAAGGGAATAGTTGTGTGGCCAGGAAAAGAATCCCCCACTTTTGCCTCGTACTAGGACTGGTAGGAAAGATAAATCAGCGGAACAAGCTGTTGGGAGACAACTTGTAGCTCAGTCTAATTAGAATCAGGTAAAAAAGAGACACAGTAGAGACGTAACCCTGTCTTAGTGAGACCAGGCCACCCCTTAGATAAAGTTAAATATCAAAAAAAAAAAAAAAAAAAAGTTAAATATCACAGCTGGTTAATGACAGTGAGCCTGTGGTCCACTGTGGTGAACTTCACTCTAATTAGGGAGTCCCTGCAGTGCCCTTGAAGCAGAAGACACAAGTGCCCTGGGGAGCCTGCAGCAAGAACGAGATTGTAAGCAGTGGTTTTGTTCCAGTAATACATACATAGATCATTAAACCACAGCGAGCTGAGGTTCTTATTCGTTTAAATGAAGGGTCAAATGACACTATTTGTATTATAGCAACATGGCTTTATAAGCTACCTCTGTTATTTGGATTAGTAAAGAGGAAATGTTTTATATGTTCCAAATAGGATCCTGCTCTAAAAGGCTTATTTATTTATGCGATTACACCCAAGAGCTGGTCTCTGCTGTGGAAGAAGATCACCATCTCATGGGGACTTCTCCAAACTGTGGAGGCACTCAGAAACTGAGTTCCAGAGAGACTGGGAGCCACTTCAGATGAATGGGTCTGGGGAGCGGGCCCATTTCAGGGACATCAAATTGTCACATTTTAGAGCTGAAAGGAGGCCGTTGTGATATTCCAGTCCACCAATTAAGGAAACTGAGGGTCAGAAATATTTAGCAGTTCTCCAAGTCTGGAGGGCTATTAACCTCTTTAACTATTCTGTGTAAGAAGCGCCCACTGTCTGTTTGGTGGCCTCATGCCAAAATCCAGATTTGCATGTTGAGAATTTAACCAAAGCCACTTTATTTCTCTAATTAAGACCACACGTAATGAGGGACAAATGTAGATAGATATAGTTGGTCCTTTCGTGGTCTCCACACGTTGTAAAACCTGCACATTCTGCCCCTGAGTCCTGCTTATCTTGCAGCAGGAATTGGGAACCTGCACTGCCTGGTCAGTGAAGTCAGAGCTGCTCTTTTCCAGCTGTAGGGTCAGATTAATTTGTGACTGCAGGCAAATCACTCAAGATTCTAATCTGTTTCATCACAATTTAGCCCTCAGTTATATTATAGGATTAAGCCAGAAGCACTTTGAATGGACTCTGGCGACCAGTGTTCTCTGAAAGAGTCTTATAAGTATTACCTGCTCAGCCACAGAAACACTCAAAGAGAATGGAAAAGGAGGAGGCTCTTTCTGCCAGGGTGGCGACATGCTAATGCTCCCGCATCGGTATCTTTCTTCAGAACGTCACACTGAACCCCTTAGCAGCTATTTGGTACGTTTACCGTTGGAAATGTCAAGTACAAAGTAAATTATCCATTTGAGACACAGTGAATATATATGTGGGTGGCGGCCAAAACCAAGAATTAATCACAAGTTATTAATCAATTTGGGAAATACAAACTTACGCGTTTTCAAAAATGCAAAACATTTGGAACATGAAACATTTTTATGGCCTAATGACTTGAAAGTCAGCAAATTATGTTCCTAATAAATAATACAAGACCTCATCTTTGTAAAATTCCATAGTATTTTCAGTTACCTTAGATGATAGTACGGAATTCTCAAAGTAAGTTTAACTTTATGGCACTTTAGTTTTTTTCAATATGTTATATTTCAATTCTCGGGGGAGAGCAGAGCTATAGCAAAATAAATGTGGTGTAACAGTCCTAAGAAGAGTTGGAAATTTCTCTTTTATGGGATGTAAGTAGACTACACAGTACTCATTTCTAAATTTCTTGAAACAGTTGTATTCAGAGTAGCTCTTGAACTCTGCAGAAATAGCTTAGACCCTACTTTTCCTCATTTTCCTTTAAAAGCAGTAAACTTTTAATTGAACTTTTTCATGAATTGTTATAGATACATTTGACACTTTTAATATGTTCAGCACAAACATATACATACATGTATGTGTATATATCTATGTAGGTGTTATCATTTTGCTTTTCAAATTCATAACTACATACAACATATGCTGGGACCGCTATACTGTGTTCTTTGTGACTTGCGGTTCTAAAATCACTAAACAGTGCACACCTTGAACAAGGATTGTTATTTGTATTTGTATCATCAGAGATGTTTACAGTGTGTCTATGAGATAATGAAAAAGAATATCTAAAAATATATTTAGTGCCTTGATTGTACATACAATTTGATATTATAAACATATAATTTATACACATTCAATAATAATGATAATATATTTGTGTTCAATAATAATAATATCTTAATAAAACTAACCATAGAAATATAATGAAAAGAGCTAAATACCATTGAAGGAAACATTTACACTTTTCTGCCATACTGAAGGTTGTCACTTCAACTCCCATTGGCCATGTGTTTCTACAATGGTCCAAATTTTTTGCAGAAACATTTCAATAGCATACATTTAAATTGTGTTTAAATTTAAATTAAACATTTCAATTGTGCACTTATTCAATTGTGTTCATAGTTTATCTTCAGAAGAATTTGAGGGTCTTATAAATCCAATCAAACCAAAATCTGTACACTAAGAGGAGAAGACAAGAGATAATTAATAAAAAGTAGGAAAAAGATGAAAATAAGGGGAAAGACCTATATTGAGGGAAACAACTACATTTGAACAAAAACCTGAGAGACCTGAGAGTCTATTTATTTACTCAAGAAACGTCTGAGTGCCTGTTTTGTGTTGAGGTACCATGGAAGGTGGCTTAGGTCAGATTTCCCCAAAAGCAGCATCTAAGGTGGGATTCCTGTGCATGTGATTTTCAGAAGAAATCTATAAGAGAGTGAGGAAAACAGGAGAAGGAAGAGTGCAGGCAAAAATGGGGTTTCACAATTCTAGTCTCAGCATTATCTCATGAGGCACTCTGGAGCACCACAGAATCTGTCCTATGGTGGGGTTAGGGGCCACGTTTTGATACCCACCAACCACACAAGGTGGGGAAATGGGCAGTAACTTCTCAGGTATCTCCAGGCAAGTCAGCTCCTATAGAGTGAAGCAAACCTCTAAGAAAGGCACAGGCAGAAGCCATTAGCAGCTGACACCCATGGCAGCTGTACACCAAGCCTGGCACCAACAGCACCTGCACCAGAGGTGAAATAAAAGACCATACTCATCACCAGTGCAGAGTCCTCAAGGGCTTTCAAGCAGAAATGAAGACATGATGAAAACTTTGGTAATAGTGACCTACCACGAGAGTGAGAGAGACAGAGACCTGGAGACAGAGAGAGAGTGTATGTTTTATGTTGAAACAGATGATAGAAGTATTCCTTTAGGCTGAGCTGAGGTGCCAGGCACCACCATTTTGCACTAGGAACTCTGGTCTGAAGCACCAGGTGCAAGGCCTCTACACTACACCTTAAGAGCAAATGAAACTAGATGAAGCATGAAGGAAAAGGGGCAAAAAAGGACATGCCTAATGTTTCATAAAGAACTGTCTTGGGATTGGCTAGCAAGATGGGAGAGTAGAAGGATATGAGCTCACCCCTTCTTACAAAAACACCAGAATCACAACTAACTGCTGAACAACCATCGACAAAAAAAACCCCACACTGGGGGCTTCCCTGGTGGCGCAGTGGTTGAGAGTCTGCCTGCCAATGCAGAGGACACGGGTTCGAGCCCTGGTCTGGGAAGATCCCACATGCCGCGGAGCAACTGGGCCCATGAGCCACAATTACTGAGCCTGCGCATCTGGAGCCTGTGCTCCGCAACAAGAGAGGCCATGATAGTGAGAGGCCCGCGCACCGTGATGAAGAGTGGCCCCCGCTTGCCACAACTAGAGAAGGCCCTCGCACAGAAATGAAGACCCAACACAGCCAGAAATAAATTAATTAATTAATTAAAAAAATTTTTTTAAATGAGGAAGATTGTTTAAAAAAAAAAAAAACCCACACTGGAACCAACCAAAAAAGATACCCTACATCCAAAGACAAAGAAGAAGCCACAGTGAGACAGTAGGAGGGGCACACCCATGATAAAATCAAATCCCATACCCGCCAGTGGGCAACCCACAAACTGGAAAATACTTATACCACAGAAGTTCTCCCACAGGAGTGAAAGTTCTGAGTCCCACATCAGGCTTCCCAGCCTGGGAGTCTAGCAATGGGAGGAGGAGCCCCCAGAGAATCTGGTTTTGAAGGCCATCTGGGTTTGATTGCAGGAATTCCACAGGATGGGGGGAAAAGAAACTCTACTCTTGGAGGGTGTACACAAGGTCCTGTGTGTACCAAGACCCAGGGAAAAAAGCAGTGACCTCATAAGAGACCGGGCCAGACTTAGTATTGGAGGGTCTCCTGCAGAGGCAGGGGCTGGCTGTGGCTCACTGTGGGGACAAAGACACAGGTGGTGGTAATTCTGGGGAGGACTCGTTGGCATGAGCCCTCCTGGAGGCCACCATTTCCTCCACAAGACCTGGCCCCACCCAACAGCCTGTAGGCTCTAGTGCTGGGTTACCTCAGGCCAAACAACCAACAGGACAGGAACACAGCCCACTCACCAGCAGACAGGCTGCTTAAAGTCTTCCTGAGCATGGCCCTGCCCACCACAGAGACAGGACCCAGCTCCACCCACCAGTGTGCAGGAACACATCCCTCCCACCAGGAAGCCTGCACAAGCCTCTTAGATAGCCTCATCCACCAGAGGGCAGACAGCAGAAGCAAGAAGAACTACAACCCTGCAGCCCGTGGAATGAAAACTGCAATCACAGAAAGTAGACAAAATGAGACGGCAGAGGAATATGTTCCAAATGAAGGAACAAGATAAAACCCCAGAAGAACAACTAAGTGAAATGGAGATAGACAACCTACCTGAAAAAGAATTCAGAGTAATGATAGTGAAGATGATCCAAGATCTCAGAAAAAGAATGGAGGCACAGATCAAGAAGATGCAAGAAATGTTTAACAAAGACCTAGAAGAACTAAAGATCAAATGAACAGAGATGAACAATACAGTAGCTGAAATAAAAAATACACTAGAAGGAATCAATAGCAGAGTAACTAAGCAGAAGAACGGATAAGTGACCTGGAAGACAGAATGGTGGAATTCACTGCTGTGGAACAGAATAAAGAAAAAAAGAATGAAAAGAAATGAAGACAGTCTAAGAGACCTCTGGGACAACATTAAACCCAACAATTTGCATTATAGGGGTCCCAGAAGGAGAAGAGAGAGAGAAAGGACCTGAGGAAATATTTGAAGAGATAATAGCTGAAAACTTACCTAACATGGGAAAGGAAACCGTCACCCAAGTCCAGGAAGCACTGACAGCCCTAGGCAGGATAAACCCAAGGAGGAATGTGCCAAGACACATGGTAATCAAACTGACAAAAATTAAAGACAAAGTATTAAAAGCAACAAGGGAAAAGTAATAACCCTAACCCTAACCCTAGCCCTAGCCCTAGCCCTAACCCTAACCCTAACATACAAGGGAACTCCCATAAGATTATCAGCTGATTTCTCAGCAGAAACTGCAGGCCAGAAGGGAGTGGCATGATATATTTAAAGTGGTGAAAGGGAAGAACCTACAACCAAGAATACTCTACCCAGCAAGGCTCTCATTCAGATTTGATGGAGAAATCCAAAGCCTTACAGACAAGCAAAAGCTAAGAGAATTCAGCGCCACCAGACCAGCTTTGCAGCAAATGCTAAAGGAACTTCTCTGAGTGGAAAAGAAAAGGCCACTACTAGAAACAAGAAAATTACGAATGGAAAAGCTCACCAGTAAAGGCACACATAAAATATAGGTAGGAAATCATCTGCACATAAACATAATATCAAAACCAGCAATTCTGAGAAGAGGATAGAACTATTCTTTTAGTCTAATCAATAAGTAATAAAAGGCTAAACTCAGATCATGCTTGTAAAAACAAGTGATATGACCAGGTGGGACAGACATCAAGGAGAGAGAATGAGCAGAAACAAGGCAATGGATTTATGCATCAAAGTGTTTACTGAAGTACCAAATCTGAAATGGTGGTAGACCAAAGTAGAAAACGCTGGAGGAAAACATTCTTTTGGAGATGAGTCAGTTTGAAGCCTAAAGCATTAGAGCTGTGGAAAGGCTCTGAAAATGGAAATGCACCAGCCCCTTAAAACTTGAATCAAGATCACAAGAAAAAGGACAAAGTTTACTGTTAGAAAGTCATCAATGTGTGGGTGATAAATGAAGCCATCAGAGTGGGTAGGATGACCAAGGGGGAGACTGTAGGGAGGAAAGAACTGAGGGTAGACTTTGAAATTAGGGTAAGCCTCTATGTAAGAACGGGTGGTTAGGTGAATGAGAGAGTTAAAAGTATAAGAGAAATAGAACTAAAGGAAAGTCTTGAAGGAGACTGGAGATGGCCACCTGATGGGAAGTGCTTCCAACGCATCAGGGCGGATGAGGGCTGAGGAAAAGCCATTGGTGCCCTTGAATGAGGCTGGTTTCTAAGACTGGCTGTGCTGTGAAAACATAGGCATGACTTTTCACAGGTCTTGGGAGTGTAGTAGGTATTGAGAAAGTCAGGGTGGGGAGGTGTCGACTGAAAAAAAACACACAACCTAAAACTTGCGAGTTATGTTTTTTGGGGTGACCTTACTACGGACTACAGCCTGGGACACAGCCTCTCAGGTAGCTCTGAGGATCTGCTCCAAAGAGGTAAGGGAGGAATCAAGCTATGTAGGAGTTTTTGCTGAAAAAAACAATGTAGTCCAACATCAAAAGATTACTGCTAATTACAAAAAACAGACATCTCAAGCTAATGATTTTAGGGCTTTTCTGTGTATGGGAAGATGCAAAAATCTGGGCTCATTGAAATTACTCTTAAGGTATGCATCTTAACTACCTACGGGCCAGTATCCAATACAGAATGTTTCCTGTTTTTCTCTATCCTGAATTCCCCTCCGGGCTACAGTGGCTGATGGCTTGATGGAGGGCAACATTTGTTGTTTATTGCAATAGAGATGACTTTCTTTGTCCACAGGATTAGGGACTATTCTTTTCAGCAGCTGAGCTGTAAAGAGAGATGGTGTAAGATCACATTTGGAGAGGTCAAGAAAAAGATTTTTTTTAATTGAGTACATTTGCAAACTGAGGCAAGGAAGTCAATAAATAGGGAGAAACTGAAGTTGCAAGCAACATAGATTATTACTTATAGTAATAAGCAATCCAGAAGTACCAGAGGAGGTTGAAAGATAAGACACAAGATGAGAACATATAGGAAGAGAGGAGGGGCGTGGACACTCACTCTGTGGGCCAAGTAGGAATCAAGGCATTATGTGTCTCTTACAGAAAGGATTTTCCAGTGTAGATATAATTTCATGAGACTTCTGCTGTGTATAAGAGGCAAGGGTCTCAAGACTGTTCATTGTTTTCAGGCCGCAGAGATTTACACCTACTACTTCCTTCTTCCATGAACAGCAAGCCCAATTCAGTCAAGTAAAAGCAGAGAGAAGTATAGAAGTTAGAGGAAGCCAAACTAAAATAGGTGTCGGGTGGGCAGGGCATTAGGAGAAAAAAAGGTCTATTGTAATTTCAGAGTTTTGCTGGATTCCTCAAGCAGCTGGTGAAATGCAGGCACCGCGTTTTACTCCTATCCATGCCTCTTTTCCTTTGTAAATTACCAGTGGTATCTTAAGAGAACATTTCTGTTATCAGCCATCTGTCTGAATTCATTTATTTTGTTTTATAAATCCATTTTTTTTTTGCTAGAATACAATCCTAACTTCTTGGAAAACTTTGTTTTATTGATATAAGGTAAATGATGTCAGAGTAAAATATTGCCAAAATTAAATTGTTCTTATTTTTATTGCTTTTGGCAATTTTCACTTTTTATATCTCTGGACACATTCTGGAAACTGTCATTCTTTTTTTCTTGCAAATGATATAAAATTTCTGAAGCATGCTAATTAAGTATAATTCCCAATCTAGGAAATGTCAAGGGTATGGTTTGCCATATAAGTAGTCCTGCCGGTGTCTTTTTATCAATAAATCCTGTGGTTATACCTATAAATTTTTGTATACTATCCTGCTAACTTTCTATGGGCTTAAAATCTTTTTCATTCGGAGCTGATGAAAATGAATATGGTGTATTTCTCTGCAGTTGTTGCCATAGTGATAAAACCTCTCCAAGGTAAAACAAGAGATGGCATAAAAATTACTAATTCAAAAGAAGTTATGCTTCTAATTTAATATTGAAAATGGTGCCCTACTCCCTTTCTCTTTTATTTTGTCAAAATTGCATGACAGGAGTGTGTCTGATATACTTTTATTAGTTAATGTCTGTATAAGAAAAACTAAAACAAACAAAAAAAAATGAAATAGGTGAATTCCCCCACAGCATTTAGTGAGATGAGGCTTTGTTTTAAATCTTTTCTTCTTAAGACTTACAACATTCCTAATTATCTGCCTTATGTTCCACCTCCATACTCCTTCTTTATATCTTGCTATTCAATTTTAAATCTAATTACCTATAATGAGTTTTCTCAAAAACAGTTTATTTGCTTTCTTTTTCTGCCACATCATTTCCAACAATTAGACACATTTTCTAGCAATAGCATAATTACAAAGTTGAACAAATCTATGAAACTTTCTCAGATCTTATTACCGTTCATGTTCAGATTTTGAAAGTCTTCCCCTGAAAAACCAAATTAGAACACTCTTGGAAAATATTCTGTGACTTAGAATTGTTTCACTTAATCAACCTCAATTTGATTCTGTTACAAAAATGTCAGCATCATCACTTTCTAGAGATGTTGTAATGAGCTAAACCAACACTTAAGACAGATGATTAATTAGGTGGGGAAGAGTCAGCCAATGAAACAAAGACTGTCATGGACCATGTGCCTACAGCATCCCTGGGAGACCTGTGTGATAGAGAAAGAGGAAAAGAGACAAAGTTAGATAAAATAGACCCTACCTTATCTGTATTTTCCTCAAAACTAGCCTTGTGTTTGCTTTCTTTTAAAGCATAGACTACTGTCCACCTAGTTAAAAGGACCTAAAAGAAAGTAGAAGAATTGAAAAAGTTGTCCTTATAAAAGAGATAAACATTAATAAACCATGAATGCTGTGTAATACGATGCTACTCAAATGTGGTGCTCAAAGTGTTACTGGACCATGATAAGCACAGAAATTGAAAATATGTGTTTAGAAACTTTTATAACAATTTAACAAGCATGTGATTGTTGGACTTATCCAGTAGAGCAGGCTATGGATGAGTTGGTGTGTTGAACAAACACGCAGAGTCATAAGGGTGCTAGCTGCCTACAAGTCATGAACAGTAGGGTCACCCTACAAGACGAGGCATTTTAAGGTTAGCTCGTCAATTATAATCCACAAAAATCTGAGAAACCCAAATCATTTACTTTCTATTATAAGTTTTTATTATTTTAACTTTAAATTAAGTTAGGGAAGTAAAATTTATATTATTCCTTTTTAACCCTAATGAACTAATGGTAAAACAAGCTTCATGGGATTTTTTGGACATATGTTTTCAGTAGAAACAAACTACCTGATGTCCATGGAAGTGATTGCAAATAAACGAAGACCAAAAGAATTGATACTAGTTTTACTAGGAAGTATGATCACTCATATACTGAGTTCAGCTAATTGAAGGTGAAGTATTAAATCACTGCATGTTCTGTGCAGACGTAGACTGGCTAATGAAGCAGTGAAATCATCAAGACATAAGCAACATTTACACAGGAAACATAGATAAATTCAAAACCAAAACAATTTTGAAAGCATGAACACTGACTTAAAAGGCAATGGAAGCAAAGTTCAGTAACTCATATTTAAACCTTAGTGTTTTGGAGATGTCTTTTAAAGTAGTACTTTAGATTTCTGAGGCTGGAAAATAAACATGCAATTGCAAAGGCACTAGTGAAAGATGACATCAAAGATACTTGCTTGGAAATACTGAATGAATATGTGGCAGTGATTCCATTGCTTGACATATTTGAAAACCAAGCTAATACCAACTCAAAGAGCAAACAAAACTAGCAAAACATTTTTGCTGCCTCTTGACAAATGCACAGGTAATGCCCGTGTTGCAATTCTTTTGGTAAATGTGCAATTGTAGATGATAGTAATATTAGGAAGAATTTTTTTCTTCTGCTTCTTTGCCCACAAATGTAGCTAACAGTGAGCTGTTAAAAAACAAACAAACCTATGAACATAGTCATTGAACTATGCAAAAACATTGTCAACAAACATGGTTTGGAGTTCAATTTTTGTACAGGAATATGTTCTGATGGTGAAGCTGCAACGGTAGGGAACCATTCTGGAGCAGTTTTCCAGATTAGGGAGCTTACACCAGAATGTAAACCAACACTTTGCTTCCTTCATCGAGAAAGTCTTGCTAGCAAAGGAATGTCAGCTGAATTACACAATAGGCTTAATGACACGGTAAAAATTGTGAATTTGTAAAGATTAATACGCCAAATGTGAGATTTAAAATTTTTGAGATAATGTGGAAAATGGTCAAAACAACAATTATTGCATACTGAGGTACTTTGATGGTTATCAAGGAGAAAAACTTAGGAATGTTAAAATTAGGGAATCAAATCACTGTTTCTGCAAGTTAAGAAACTAATCACTAATTACCAGGGAAATGCAAATCAAAACCAAAACCAAAATGATATATCACATCACACCTGTTAGAATGGCTATTATCAAAAGACAGGGAATAACAAGTGTTGGAAGGGATGTGGAGAAATGGAAACCCTGGTTCACTTGTGGTGGGAATGTAAAATGGTGCAGCCGCTATGGAGAACAGAATGGAGGTTCCTCAAAAAGAATTAAAAGTAAAAGTGCCCTATGATCCAGCAGTTCCACTTCTGGGTATATATCCAAAGGAAATGAAAACAGGATCTCAAAGAGATATACGCACCCCATGTTTCTGCAGCACTACTCACAATAGCCAAGACTTGGAAATAATCCAAGTGTCCTTCAATGAATTAATGTATGAAGAAGATATTTTATAGATATAGATATATCACACATACAATGGAATATTATTCAGCCTTGAGAAAGAAGGAAATTCTGCTGTTTGGGACAACATGGATGGGCTTAAGGGTATCATACTAAGTGAAATAAGTCAGAGAGAGAAAGACAAATACCATATATCACTTATATGTGGAATTTAAAACAGTTACACTCATAGAAACAGAGACTAGAATGGTGATTACCAGGGACTGTGAGATGGGGGAAATTGGGAGAAAAAAAAAAAAAAAAAAAGAAACCAGTTTCTTCTCACCTTTTTAAAAATGTAATTTGGACAGTTTGACAGACAGATGTGCTTTTTGTCTCATATCTTCAGTATTTTTAATAATATCAATACTTCCATGTAAAGAAAGAATGCAATTTGTTTTCCAATGGCCAAAAATATTTGAAGAGTAAAAACTGAAGTTTCTACAGATTGTTACAATATATTCCCATAGTTTCACAACAATTATCAAAGAAGTTATGATTTTGATTTTCTTCTGAGTTTGCTGAAGCCAGTTTGAAAGGTCTTAGTCCATTCCTTTCAACATACCTATGTTAAACTGATTTCTATACTGAAAGTCATTCAAACAAAAAATGAAGCAGTATAGATAAAAGTTGTGCACAACAAGTGTTACTGAGCCCAAGCCCACACTGCTCACTGCACAACAGGCCAGTAAATCGAGAGACGAGTTGTTGGGGCAAAGAATAGAGACTTTATTCGGAAAGCCAGCAGACCGAGAGGATGGTGGACTAATGTCCCAAAGAACCATCTTCCCCAAGTTAGAATTCAGGCTTTTTTTCATAATTAAAGGGGTGGAGAGGTATGGTTGGTTGCTGTAAACTTCTTGGTGCAAGAATTCTTTGTTCTTGTAGCTGCCCACGGAAGTCTGGTCATAGTGTTCCCATATACCTCCAACAAGACAAATGTTATTCTCTGATCTGCAACCTTTAAAGGTCAGAGCCTTGAGATTGGGCTATCCTGTATATTGCAGGCTATAGGCAACATTCTTAATTTGTAGCAAAAGCAATAGAATACAAAGGTTAAAGAAAAAGAGACAAAGCCAATATGGAGTCACATTTGCCCTTCCCTATTACAATTCTTCAGTGTCAAAAATCCTGTGGGAAAAGTGGTGATTTACATAAGTAGCATTGTTGTCAATTCAACCTAGGTTAGATATGTTAACAAGCAGGAAGCAAGTTAATTTTTTTACATTAAAAACTTTAAATACTGATATAATAGTGTTTATTTGTTCAGAGAGTGTATATAGACATTTAATATGTGGAATCACTATTTTGCTCATAACTTTTTGTTTTATTATAACTGCAGAACAACAAAAAGTTCCAAGTATAACAGTGAATCTTTTTTTATCAGCATATATACTCACTTTCAACAGTTTGTACAGTTTTGTACTTTGTTCCTTTTCCCCTCCATTGTTAGTTTGATATTTATTAAAGTGTAATTTTATGTCTGTTGAATCCAATAGTAAACATTAAGACTTATACTCTGTATGTTCTTATCTCTTTTTTCCTAGTAATTCAGTTTTATTGTAGTTTATAAAAGTATCAGTCTACAACAAACTGAAAATTTAAAAACCAGTCCTCCACCACGGAGTTAGAGAATCACTGACTTAGTGAGTTACATTGACTACAGACGAAAACTATAATAACAAACATTTATTACCAGCAGAGAGTATTTATTTTATTTAAGTAATGCTAATTAAGCTTGTAAAAATAGTTTAGCCTTGTAATAATTACGAGAAATGTGCGTTTAGCCAGGTCAACTCTAGGAATTAACTATGAAAATATGCAGTGAGTTCTCAGCTATGCAGTTATGCTAGCAGCTGTATTGTATATAAAGTATGGAAGGGTAATGTGTTTTACCGCCTGCTCTGCTTTATTCCTGATGCCTAAATTAGTTCTCCTGGAATCTCTGTGCAGGTCAAGACAACTAGTGGGGGGAAAAGTAACTTTGTAAATGGAGTCTTTTTGTAAATGGAGTCTCTGAGAAGCCATTCTAAGAGGAAAGTGCCTTCCTCTCTCACTCTTGGTTTTCTCCCAGGGAGGAAGATAACATGGAAGTTAATGGGTAAAGTGTGACCAATAGTCTGACTTACCTTTTTAAGATCTGAACATCCATTTTACACAATATGATAGATATAGGTGTATAGATAGGCAAACAAGAAGATACAGTTGAAGGTAGCCCCGTAAGGGTCTGTGAAGAGAACTAACTTTCATGCCCAGATTAGGCTCACGCTGACCAGCTTTCTTTGGGTAAGATGATGCCTAATTTTGGCATGGCTAAAGCTGACTTGATCACAAAACTGCCAGGTTTGGGACCATCTCATCAATTGTTGGTGCTATATTATAGTGATAACAATAATATATGCACTATTGTAGCAATAAAAATAATATGTATGGTAACTCTGTATTACCCCGGTTACTCACAGCATCCTCCTGTATTAAGGATTATTCTCTCCACTTTTCAGATGAGGACATGAGGCTTAAAGAAGTTAAAGTGATTTGTTCAGGATCACAGAGCAAGAAATTTTTAGAGTCAGGTCCTAACAGAAGTCTGTTGCCAAACCCTGGTCCCACAATAGCCGTTTTTCAGACTTTGTGTCATGGTCCATTAGCAGGTCAGAAATTGGCTTAATGGATCACAATCAGTTTTTGTTTTTGTTTTTTTTAAGAATTAGACAAATACAACAGAATATACAAAACATTTTAACCAATCTTGAGGAAAATGGGTGATGTCAGAAGCTATTCTGCCTGTTTTCTCTGCCCAGCCCTCTTCAGTCTGCGGCTGCCTTGATTCACTCCCTCCCAACCCCTTCACCTTTCCTGCTCTCCCTGACTACAACTCGTGCACGTGAATGTTAGCTGGTGGGGGAGATGCTTCTCCTGCTGTAGAGTGGCCTGGGTGGTGGTAGTCAAGGCCACCCACAAACCCAGCCAATGGCAGGAGGGCCATTTATCATTTGATTGGTTAATGTCTCGTATGGGGATCTGGTTCCTTGAACTTTGTATTAATAAAATGTTAAACTCTGCATCACCCCATCAGTGAAAACCCTTGGAGGTCACAAGTTCTGGAGTGATGCAGATTCCTGGGTAAACCCTGGCTCTGTGACCCAGGGAATGCTACCCACCTTCTCTGAGCCTCTGTCTCTTCAGTTATACAACAGAAATGATGCTAATGATGTCTATCCCAAAATGATGATTAGAAAAATATATATGTAAACAGCCAGTTCATGGCCTATCACACAACAAGGGCTCAATGACCACTCTTTACGATATCATACTTACAATATTAATTTCCAAGTCTTTGAGCATAGCAAAATCCACTAGCACTAAAGCCACGGAAACCAATTAGTGGTTCTTTTAGAATCCCAGAGACTTTTGTGGATTTGTCACCTAGCATAGTTTTGCCCTGAAGAAAGGCAACCAGTCACCAGGTGTTTAGGGGCTGAAATCCAGCCTGTGACCCACTAACCAACTGTGTCCAGTGTAGGGCTGCAGTCACCAGGAGGAAGGGTGCCTTTTTCTCATTTGCACAAAAGCACTGGATCAGCCACTGATGGCCCATCTTCTGGGTCATCAAAGTCAGCACTATTGTGTGGGAGCTAGAAGTGCCATTCAGTGGACTTTTCCATTTAATAAAGTGCTAGATGAATACATTTTCACTGTAATGGGTCCCCCCAAATATTTGGTATTCTAGAACAGTTGTGAGAGGTTCTTTGTTATACAGACGCCATACTACCAAGCAGCATAGCAGGGCTAAACTATTTATAACATAGGTCAACAGAGTATTTTTTGAAGTGCTTTATGGACTGCAGATGTTTCAAAAGGATTCTTCATTCTTTCTCCTCCCATTCCCTGATGTTATGAAATATGACAGAAGGCTTTTTTAAGGTCACCATATATCTAGGTTATTGAAAACGGATACTCTTATTTCAAAGCTCTAAGAAACTGATACCTGGGATCAGTAGACCCAGATTTAATTTCGGCTTGCTCAGTTTACATGTTAAACTCCATTTAAAAATATTTGCCATTATCGTGCTGTTACAGAGACCACTAATGTTTTGTGTAACCGGAAGTCTTTTATCCCCAACTAGGTGTTTTAAAATTTAGCTGCATAAATTGAAATACTGGAAGTGAGTTACGCTATTGAAACACTGATCATATGTTAATAACTGAATTGACATTTTACAGGATAAAGGTTTTCCACGAGAGCAAAATGAAATGGTGCTAAATTCCTGGATTCCTTGGGCCATTGGTTCTTTTCTTGGGTGAAAGACTTTGGCAACACTAAAGCCCAATACAGAAAACCTGAAAAGAGCAATGGAGAGTGCCTTATAATAAAATAAATAGCATTACATTTTTTGTACTTCTGTATTTTGCTACTTTGGAAATATTTTTATTTGGAAATGTTATCTACACACACACACACACACACACACACACACACACACACACTCAAACATTCCCGACAAGGATAGATCTTAAAAACATAATATTGAGTACAGAAAACTTTGTTAAAGGATACATACAAAAAATAATTTTTACAACTTTCAAAATACTGGGCAGTACTTAGTTATTCATATATGTAAATATATGTGTGTATATGTGTATGTGTATATGTGTGTGTGTGTGTGTGTGTGTGTGTTTATTGAGTACATGAACCAGAAGGGTGACATCCAATTCGTGAGAGTAGTTACACCTCAGGAGGAGTGAGGGAAACAAGCCTAGAAGAAAGGACTCCCATTTAATCTGTAACATTTTATTTATTTTTAAAAAGACTTGAAGAAAATATTGCGGAATACTAACAGTTGTTAATTCTGTGCTGTGGGAAAATAATCATTTGTTATGTTACTCTTTTTATAGACCTGCATTTTAAAAAGTTTTTCAGCAAAATAATTTCAAAGTACTAATGAAATTTTTGTCTTGTGTTCTCTACAACAACACTAACAAAAATAACGATTAAAAACATCACCAGATCCTAAAGAACTTTTAAGACATAATTAATCCCACAGTTTTGGTGTTGATCCTTGTCTAAAAGTACAGTAATGAATGAGATCACACTGTTTTCCTCATTATTACAGGCTGTTCATTTGCCTGGTACCTCTTCAAAGCGTTACACTTAATTCCATTTTAATTGTTAGCTCAGGCCAAAAATCAGAACAAATATTTCTTGAGCACCTACGATTTGCCAGGCATTATTGTAGCCACTGGAGATAGCCAATGAAAACAGTAGACTGGGACTCAGCAAATGATGGCCCTTAGGCCAAATCTGGTCCATGTGTTTTTGTAAATAAAGTTTTATTGGAACACATCCATGCTCATTTGCTTACATATTGTCTATGACTATTCTCCAACAACAGAGTATTTTGCCAGACTGAAATATTTACTCTCTTACCCTTTACAGGAAAACTTGGCCAACCCCTGCAATAGACAAAAACCTCTACCCTCATGGAGCTTACAATCTGTTACAAAGACAGACAGTAACAAAATAAATGTCTTAGAATGGTTGGCGGTGATACATGCAACTGAGAATAAGAAAGCAGGGGAAGGGGTTAGGGATTGTTGTGAGGAGGTCAGAGAAAGCCATGTTGCAAGGATGACCTGGGAGCAAAGATCTAAGAGGTGACGGACCAGCTCTGTGGAAATCTGGGGGAAGCAGACAGTGCCAAGGCCTGAGGTGGAAAGTTCAAGGAGCTGCAGGAAGCTGTGTGGCTGGACGGGTGTGAGAGCAGCGGATGTGTAGCAGAGCCTTGCAGGCCGTGGCAAGGAGCTGGGCTTTTGCTCTTAGTAAGGGCCCTAGTTTGTCCTTTGTAAAGTCTAGAATATTAATTTCATTCAAAGACTGAGGCCAAAGCTATGGATACCACATTTTTAGGCAAAATATTATTTACATTTGAAAATTTCAGTTCTAACCCTACTGGCCATCCTGCCAATTCTGACCAGTGTTCAGAGAAGAGAACAGGCTAGCTGATGGCTGAATATTATTACTATTTGAAAAACATTTCTGCAGACATATCTTACCCATGAGTCAGCCAGGCTGAAATATTAGTATCAGACAGCACATTCTACGTAAAGTTTTGGTTTAGGCAAGGAGGGTAGACTCAAAGTACTACATTTCAAAATGAGTATTTGGGATATATTTTTCCTTGGTATTTGCCAAAAATGTAATTGATCCACTAGCTCTATATCTGAATGTGTTGGACCACCTTCCCCGTGTCCCCATGCAGTGTAACCTCTCCGGGAAAGCTTGGAACCTTCTGTCCAGAAGGATGGGTGGGCACCGATGGAGAACTTGCTTGATGCCAGGCACCATCCCTCTGCCTTCAAGAAAGTTTATGGGGAAAGATTATAGAAAGCTCTTTTCAAACTTTGGTATTTCTCTTAAAGTAAATATTTCTCAGGTGCTCATATATTCCAGCCCATTGTTTTTAGGCAGGTATGTTTTTAGTACTTTTTAAAAATATATATATAAATGGTTAAGGCTGAGAGATGATATAACTGGCTCAGGTTTGCTTAGCTGATAAATACAAGAGACGGTACTAGTGGCCAGGTCTCTCCCTTCTTAGTACAGCGCACTTTTCCATTCTGTTTTTATTGTTAATCAATGATCAATTATTTTGTCATAAATATATGAGTTAAAATCTATATTCACCTCTACCTTTGTATAGAAAAAGCATGACCATGGGCAAGTACACCACATAATTAAAGTATGCCAAAATAGAAATATCAGTTTTGACCAAGTTTAATGCAACCTCCAGCTCTTGAAAAGAGTTAATGAGCTACTGTTCTCTTTTCTTGAATGTCTTTAAGCAGCCTTAATTTTTTGTGTGGAGAAAATCTGGTAGAGAGGAAAGAAGAGAAATTAATACTAGACTAAAAGCCCCCCAAACCTTCAAAGGTAGGATCTGTGTCTAATTTTCTCTTTACTCTCCAATATTCAGCATATAGTAAGCGCTTAATAAATGCAGCAATGCTTATCATTGACGCAAGGTTATCTGTTTACTGCATTTCCCACTCATTTTATGTTCTTCTGGAAGTTGATTTCTCATTTTGGTACCAAACAGATCTGTAATTTTGATTGCTTTCAACATTAGCTCTTGTAGTTTTAGTTATCAGTGTTTCTGAAGGATTTAAATTAAGGTTCTGTCTTCAGAAACCCAGACATCCAAATGAACGTGCAACTATTACCAAATAATTTTATGTTTAGAATCATTTACACACATGATTGGATTTTCTCTTTGCCTCTGAAGATCTTGACATCAAATAGACCCCACCTCCTATGTTCTCTCCTTTAAATGGACTTAACTCTTGTTTCTTCAATATGATTTTCTCCAAATAATCATCAGGTAAAAATACTTTATTATATGTAAGGAAAAGATAATGACATAACTACTTCGATTTATACTTTTTTCCCCAGCTTTTGATTTCTCAGCCATGATCTAACATTGAGAGTTTTTTTGCTTTCATTAGCTTCCCAGAGTTCTCATTTGTAAAGTCACTGGGACCTGTGGCCATCTGTTACTTTCAGACATCTTTATAGCTTTGATTCTATATTTTAAAAGATGTTCAAGCTATGGCATCCTTTTACAGTAAAGACTCTAAAGTTATTAATTAATCATAATATAAAAAAGATTATAAACTGCATTTGCATATTTCTGTATACATTAATTTAAACGTCCTTTTTTTCCCCCTGCAAGGTCTTTTGCTTTATTGAGGCCAACCAACTGACAGACTGCTCATTAATCATACATATTAACAGGAGTAGTTAAAGCTTTAAAGTCTAACTCACCATTCTGTCTACAGTCCTTGTTTTCTAAATGTGATGACATACACTTCAGACACTGCTAATTAGGTCTTTTCCTTGAAAATTCATCCTGACATGTTTCAAGAACATTTTTTTCCCTTGAGTACAAGTTCATTAAATTATTAATATCTTTATGTAAGTCTTACAGGATTACTTAAACAATGCAGCGTTCTCTATTTGAAAACCATTGTTCACAGTGAAGGATGAAATTAATCTCATTTCCTTATATCTTTTTTTCAGTCAAAAACAATGGACTGGGTAAATATCAGAGAATAATAGATATTATGTTCAGTAACATAAGATGTTAAAGGAAGGTAAAAAATACTTCATACTTATAAATGGAAATGGGTATTAGTCAGGGTTCTCCAGAAAAATGAAATGAAAGCATCAGGATGTGTATACAGAGAGACAGAGACAGAGACAGAGAGAATTGGCTCACACAGTTGTAGAGTCTCGGTAAATCCAAAATCTGTAGAGTAGTCTGGCAGGCTGGAGACCCAGTGAAGAGTTGCAGTTCAAGTCCAAAGGCCATCTGCTGGCAGAGTTCCTTCTTGCCTGGGGGAGGTCAATCTTTGTTCCATTCAGGCCTTGGACCGATTGGTGAGACCCACACACCTTATCGAGGGCAGCCTGCTTTGCTCAGAGCCCACCATCTAAATGCTAATCTCATCCAAAAACCACCTTTACAGAAACATTCAGAAAAATGTTTAGCCAAATATCTGGGCACCACATAAACTTAACCATCACAAAATGCTATACAGATAATCAACTCCTGATTATCTGCACAAATGGAAGGAAATGTTCCCGTAAGCGACCTAAATCAGATAACCTACAGTCAGTTCTGTTGAGCCTCTGAATTACATGATCAGTTTGTAGCAGTTTTACCCTAGTGGCTGTTAATCTACACAGGCAAGTGTTTAGGTCAACCTCACAATGTGGCCCCTTTACGACAACTCCCAGTGGTTTCCCAGCACAATCAAAGGAAGAAAACACAGAGCCCTCACCACAGTCTTCAAGGCTCAGCTAATCTGCCCTGCCTGCCGCCCATCCACGGCTTGCTCTTCTGCAGTCACCCAGGGCTTTGTTCTCACTGTTCCCTCTGCTGGATGCCCTTTCTCAGCCCTTGCATGGCCCACGGACTCACTTGGTTCAGGTGTCTGCTGAGACCTCCCCTGATTTTTCTATCTGAAACGGCACACCACCCTATCTAACTCTGTATCCCTTTACCCTGCTTTACTTTTTATGATTCTTTTTGCTATCCAGAATTTATATCTCTACTCGTGTAGTTATCAGATACGCACTCAGTATAACAGGGTGGGGATGATCAGGGATGACACAGCCAAGTTACCTGAATTCAAGTCCCAGCTCTGCTGCTTAACTGGACGTGTGACCTCAGGCAAGCTGCTCCTTTACTCAGTTGACTCATCTGTAAAACAGAGATACCACAAAGATATTACAAGGACTTTGAAGATATAATGAATACATAGATGTAAATTGCTTTGAACGGTGTCTGGCAGAGAGAAGGGACCAGGTGTTTTCTATTACTATCAGTGTCCCCACTAGAATATAAGCTCTATGAGGACAGAATGGATTCAAGTTATTTCCAGAGCACAGAGAAGGATCTGGCCCACAGTAAGGACTCATTAAATGTTTGTTGAATGAATTAATGAAGGAATCTGGGCACATGCCAGCTGAGAATGGGAAATATGTTCTACAGAAACACAGTGAAGAGGTGGTAGGTTGTTGGCCAGCTTTAAGACCGAAGAAAGAGCCCAGAGTCAGCAACAGAGACATCAGTGGTTTCATGGATGGGGGCACTTACACGTCTGAAGCAAGGTCCTGGAGCAGTTACCAGTTATAGGGGAGTTGACGTCAAGTGGGCTCATCGGTTACCAGGGAAACCAGCAGAGGGACACAGGCCCCTCACCACCCCTTTGACAAGGACAGTCACTCGCTGGGGCCTGGGGCAAGTACATAGGAAGGTCAGTCCTGTGAGTAGGTGTTGGTTAGGCTTTATGGATGTCTGTATATGGATGGATGGATGTACGTACTGTGTAGCAGGACGCTCGGGATAAGATGTAGCTGCGGTTTCTGCCTGAAGGGTACTTCTCTAAAGGGGACTGAGAAGTCAAAGGAGAACATAAAAAGAATCCAGCAAATGACCCACAGCTGGGGCTGGCAGGGCCAACTGAGGTACCAGCTTTCCCAAGACACCCTAACCTTATTCTGGGAAAAGGTCGGAGCTGAAGGAGAAAGAGACTGTGGGAAAGCAGCCAGAAGAGGTCAGACTCAGAGTTCCTCTTACCCTGTCACACTGGCAAGTGACCTTGGGTGTCAGGTTTAAGGAAATGAAAAGAGTATTCAAGTCAAGAAAAAACATACCCAGTATTTACATAATGGCATGCCACAAGCATTCAGTTTTTGAAGGTCATCAATACAGAGTTCCAATATGAAAGCACAAGGAGTGGCAGGCTGGGAAATGCCTTCCAAGCCCAGTTGCTTGAAAGGTTGGCAATAAGTATCAGAGGACAAAAGGACCAAAGAGGACACACATGTGTATGGGGGCACAAGTGTCCAGAGAAGCTGTCCCTGTTTGAGGGGACTCTTCAGGGTCTAGCACCCCATCTCATTGCCAAGGGGGTGCAGATGGCTTTCTCCACCCACATTTCCCTCCCATCCCATCCCGGTGACCAACTCCCCACCACTTCCCCTGTCAAATGAAAGGCTGAGAGAGTTATTGAAGGGTTTGGGAAGCAACTTAATTCTCACCTTCCCTCCCCAGAACTCCTGAGTTTACCTGCAACCAAATGAACAGCACTCTCCAAATAGCTGTTGTGAATAGCTGTCCCTTCTCTTCTACCCTGAAAGCAAGATCCAGGCCTTAGTCATTCATATATTTTCCCCTGGAACAGTATGTAAAACACACACAGTACATTTCTGCCGAATAAATTTACTCGTTTTTTTGATAGGGTTTGAAGTTGGCATTTAAATATCCAAATGCAATTTAATCCATTAAATTTAAGTTGATGGATTGAGAATTATGCACTGAAAATTCTTCTGTATCAAAACTGGGTGACCTTCATACTTGCATCTTCCGGATCCTTGGGAATTCTCTTTGTTTACGGGCAGTTACTGAAAAGCTGCAAAATGTGTTCCTATGAATTTATTTGGTGCTGCTCAATTCAGTCCTTCTCAGTGAAACTGCAGTTCTAAAATTCCACCCCTTGAGGGTACCTTTCATATGTTAAAGTACGTGACTCAAAAATGCTGAAAATGCACTTCTGTAAATTTACCTTCATTGAAATCAGGGTATGAAATGTCATTAATGATTTCTTTGCCCCAGTGCTGACTGGTAAGGCTGAACCCCTTCTTCTACACTGGCTCAGGCTCCGACCTGTCTGAAATTTGTTGAGGAGCCTCATCACATTGTTTTCATGTTAACATTTCTTTTAAATAAGACACGAGCAGTTTATGTGCATTATTTGTCCCTCTACGCGTTGATTTCATCTACTCTCTAAGACTAAAAGCGTAGCAGTTTCCTTAATAAAAATGAAAGATGCTTGAGGCCTTAGGAGTGCTTGGAGATGGGGACCCCAGGGCATGGGCATAGTTCTCGGACAAGGAAGGCAGAGTCCAAGCCCGATTCTCCTCCTCCAGCCTGCAAGCGTCCCGCTGCGAACTTCCAAACACGGAGGGAACATCCACCCTCTCGCTGCCGCACAAAGATGTTAAAATGTATCACAGATGGTCAGGAAGCAGCTAAGCCACGCCCTACCGTGCCCCACCCGTGAGCCGAGATAAGCCAAGTGCCTTGGCTGAGATCGGCAATGGCAGGCGTAGAAATTGGAGCCCGCGATTGGGACAGAGAGAATTGGTTTGGCAAGACAGTCAGGAGTCCAGTCTAAGTGGAAGGTTGTGGTTGTCCTGCTGGCACAAGGCAAAGGCAAGCAGCCATCAGGGGAGCAGGTGAGAACTAGGAAGACCTGAATTCCCAAGGACAAAGTCGTAAGGCGATGGGACATTTAAAAATCTGGCCTGGTGGTGAGAAAACAAGAGAAACTCAACAATTAGAGCAGCAAAGTAACTGAAATCGTGAATGACCAGGATATGCCCCCCCCAGGGAAACCTTAATCCTGAGGATTATGGGTTTTAAGATCAGACACACTAGGGTTTAAATTTTAGCCCCACCAATTAAGAGCAGAGTGATTTGGAGCTAGATGTTTAATCTTTCATTCTCTGTAAAATGGGAACAGTATCACTCACCCACAGTAGTTTTGAGCAGATTAAATGAAATAATGTAAGTCCATGCTTAGCACTCAGTGTTTGGCCCGTGGCAAGCATTTGATCAATGGTAACCATTTTAATAATCATTTGTCATAGACTTTTATGTTTCTTGGTACATGCACAGCTTGGGGCACACAAGGAAAATTTGATTTGGGGTTCATCCAATAAGAAGGGACTTAAGAGGTCAGACCTTAACTATACTTATCTTCATGACCAAATTGGTACCACCATGATAACTTCATGGGAATGCTAAACAGTGACAGTAGACCATGCTGACCACAGACCAGACCATCTGGCCCAATCCAATGTTTTGATGAAGTTTTATCATTTATTCAGATTATCATTTGTTCAGTTATAGCTGAGGGGGTTTAGTTAATATTGTCACATTTCTAACTTGTTTTGAAAAGCCTCATTAGTTACTGGTAGTGTCCATCCAAAGGGAAAAAAAGGAAGGGAACAGAGAGATGGGGAAATTGTGACATGATTTAGAAATTTTAAGATCCCAACCTAAATGAGAAAAGCAATATCGGAAATAGCATCCAATATGGATTCATCTTTCCTTAGCTCTAAACCTATTTCAGATTCTTTGTTCATGCTGAATTACATCCTCTTCCCGTGTCCTTACAAGAGCCACTTGTCTGATCCCTGAAATAAGGAGACCATTATGACTAGCCTCATTGCTGTCTTAGATGTATTTTTAAAGATGTTAAGAAATAAAATTCACTTAAGACGTTATGCATTCCTCATGTAAGTATTCCGTTCCCATTTTTTCACATATCATTGATTTCAAAATGTGCTACCTTTTTACATTAGTCATTAATCTTATTTCCGTTCACAATGTAAAAAAAGAAAACTAAACTTCCCAGATGGTCTGTAATGTTTTCCTGTGTAATTAACACCTACTTCACAGTTGTGGGTGCCAGTCAAGGCCCTGTCTCCTCTTCCTCAGCATTTCCTCGGTACCTTGTTCAGGCTGAGTTGATGCCTAAGACTGTGCTAAATACACACATGGGAACAGGGGAATTCTGGAGAGGAGCCAGCTGCATTAGAAGACCTGGCAATTTAGAGAGATTACTTACACACGTGTCTCCTCTGTGGGCTTGGGGTCTGCATACCACCCTTTATTTCAGTCCGATTACTACTGTAACTTGTCCTCCTCATCCTCATCCTCATCAACAACAAAAACCATCTGTCAGATAAGTACCAGTCGTCCATTATTTGCATTCTTCCCTTCTTAATGCTCCTGGATGGTCAAGTGTTTATAAATCAAGTGGCTAATTTAAGATACATGTGCTCTCATACTGCAAGTCATCCTGGAAGCATCAGGTTATTTTTACTGTTGAAAATTTGTAGATGTCATTTATTTAAATAGGCCTGGGTTTTTTTTTTTCCTTCCTGACAGTATTGACCCTCTGTGGTCTTGTACACAGCAAATGCAGATGGATGAAGTCATTTGATAATTCAAATAAAATCATTCCATCGTGGAAATCTCCTGGTTTCATTTTTTTTTTTAATTTTTATTGAAGTATAACAAACATTCAGAAAAATGTATGTATCCTAAGGAGGCCACTTGTTGATTTTTCACAAATCAAGAACACCCTTGTAACCTGCACACAGTTCAAGAAACAGAACATCAGCATCTTAGTCTGATGCTCTCAGTTGCTCCCCACTCCCACATCGGTGACCTATTGCAACGTCTAACAGCTTAGCTTAGTATTGCCTGCTTTTATTCCTTATATAAACTGATCAACGTTGTGTTTGCACAATTTAACCATATTGTTGCATATAGTTGTATTCCATTCATTTCCACTGTTATATAGTATTCCACTGTATGAATAATCTACAATTTACTTTTTCTATTTCTACTCTTAATGGGCATCTTGATTGTTGTTTTAGATGAAAAAATCCCCTATGCAAGGTTGACAGTTGGTTACACTTTTTTAACTGATGCACAACACAGATTTTAGAAGGTTTTCTTGATATATTATCAAACATTTTTAAGTGGAAAAAAAAAATGGATAATTGGATAAAGGATGGTAGAAGGGCAGGGAGAAAAGGAACTAACATTTATTATTCCCACTGTGTCAGAAATTATAGTAGGAGTGTTGTTGTTGTTGTTTTTAATTGTGGAGAAAAACACATAGCATAAAATTTACCATCTTAACCATTTTCAAGTGTACAGTTCATTACTGTTAAGTATAGTTGCATTGTTGTGAAAAGATCTCCAGAACTTTTTCATCTTGTAAAACTAAAACCCTGTTCCCATTAAATAACTTCCCCTATCCCCCGTCCCCCAGCCCCTGGCCACCACCATTCTACCTTCTGTTTCTATAAATTTGGCTCCTCTAAGTACCTCATATAAGTGAAATCATACGGTATTTGTCTTCTACTGACTTATTTCACTATGCCTATTTCAATTAGCATGATGTCATCAAGGTTTATCCATGTTGTAGCATGTATCAGAATGTCCTTCCTTTTCAAAACTGAATAATATTCCATTGTATGTACCACATTTTGTTTATCCACTCATCTGTTAATGGACATTTGGATTGGTTCTACCTCTTGGCTATTATGAATAGTGCTGCTTATGAACGTAGGTGTGCAGATATCTCTTCACGACCCTGTTTTCAATTCCTTCGGATATAGACCCAGAAGTGGGATTTCTGGATCACATGGTAGTTCTACTTTTCATTCTTTTAAAAATCTGCGCAGTGTTTTCCATAGCAGTTGCTCCATTTTACAATCTCGCCAGCAGTGCGCAAGCATTCCAGTTTCTCCAGATCCTCACCAACGCTTATTTTGTTTTTTGAAACTAGCCATCCTAATGGGTATGTGCGTGGTAGGAATTTTACACATGATCTCTTCTTTAATTCTTAACAAACAGGCTTCAAAGTTTAAGTACCAATTTTACAGCAAGGATATCTTGACACAAGAACCTTCCATAAAAGAAAAGGCTGGGATTCCAATCCAGGTGGTCCTAAAGTTGACAATGGGGTTTTTACTCTTAATGTTCCACGCAGTCACAAAACCAACCCAGCTCTTTTGTTCTGAGCTACAAGGTTTACAAGATTAAGGGCTATGCAAGATTGCCTGACTTTAAATGTGGAATAAGAGGTTGAGGTTTAGAACAGGAGTTCTCACAGTGTGGTCTCAAGGCCAGTAGCATTAATACTGCTGGGAACTTGTTATAAATGTGAGTTCTCAGGTCCCACCCCAGACCTGCTGAGTCAGAAACTCTGAAAGTGAGGACAGCAGTCTGTTTCAGCTAGGTCTCCCGAGGATGCTGATGTGTGATTGGGTTAGAGCACCACTGGGCTTAAGTCATTAGACAAATACCTAAACTGCTGTCTGATAACCTTTACACTGTTGCCAGACAGGAAACGTACATGTTGAGCACTTTGAGGTTTCCAGGGCAACCTGATACGGTAAACCTGCATTTTAGGCTTCATACTCCAATTTTCAGAAAAGTATTGGATTAGCCCAATTGTAATGCTGCTGAAACCATCCATTTGGAGGTTCAGCCAGACTCCAACTGATCAGAGCTGCTTCTGAACAAACGGCCACCTGGGACCAGGCATCCTAGCCAGGAAGGCCGCACCCAGCTCAGCATTTATCTGTTATTTGCTGGGATTTTCATCCCAACCCACATCTGAGTGCCCACTTTTTGTCTCACTTTACAGTGGGTCTAGAATGAAGGGCCTGAAATAAGAGGAGACAGAAGTGGAAACAAACACGCAAAAACAGTCCCTGTATCGACGTCAGGAGGGTATTCCGTGGCCCTCTCAGGCACAGCCCCAGCCCCAGAATATGGAATCTAAAAAAGCCTAATTCATCGAAGCAGAGACAATGTTGGCTGCCAAAGGCTGAGGAAGCGGGAAATGAGGAGATGCCGGTCAAAGTGCACAGACTTCCAGTTAGAAGATGAATAAGTTTGGGGATCTAATGGTGACTATAGTTAACAATATTGTGTTTATACTTGAAAGTTGCTGAGAGAGTAGAGTTTAAATGTTCTCAACACACACACACAAATGGTAATTACGTAGGCTGATGGAGGTATTCACTAACTTTATTCCTAACATATAAGTGTATGAAGGCATCACTTGTCACACATGAAACTTACACAATATTACATGCCAATTATATCTCAATAAAGCTGAGAAAGAAAAAAGTATTCAAATCTGCTTCAGGATGTTACTAGAAATTCAAGCCTAGAAACCACATTTAAACTGAAAATACGTGCTGGCTGAAGTTATCTGTGTACAGTATGTTCCAATAATTTGACGATCCTCAGAAACATCTTACCTGCATGTCTACTGTTAGCAAGGAGGCATAAAGACAATCAGCGTTCCCCTGTGCTCTTCCAGAGACACATCCGTACACTCTTGACAGTCGCAAGGCTTTGAACGAAGATGTAAATCAGCAGTGATGTGCAAGAATTTGGAAGCTTGCCCGTACCACACTGAATCATGAATGCTTCTACTCCTCACGTTAAGACATGACAATGTTATGTTACAATATCTGAGACTTGGTTTATCTTAAACATTAACTCTTGTGATAAAAGTTGATCAATAACCTCATTTTCTCCACTTCCTGCCCAAATCAATATATATGTCTCCTTTAAGGAAAGGAGACTGCACACAAAGTTTATCCTATGGTTTTAACTTACCTCAACCTAAAAGAAAGAACCAATCACCTACTCCAATGTCACTGATTTTGTTTCTTTGTGCTCTTGTAAATGAATAAATCACGGTGCTTCCACTTTGCAAGTAAACGTTTTATCATTGATTAATCCTCAGGGGCTGATTGACTTGCATTTACTAAAAGACCCAATATATTGATTTTCAGAATGTGTAAACTTCAAAACAAGAAAATTATGTCCATGTGTGTAACTTTTATTCAGTATACAGAATATTAAATTATATATTCATTCCAATCTTACAACCCCCCAAAGGAAATCCAATGTTCAGATCTCTAAAACAGAAGGTACATGAAAATACTACTAATTATATTTCTGGTTTTAATGAAATTAAAAAAAAATCTGTTCTGTAGATGTTAGCCAGGATTTTTTATGAATACAGCTGCTATTTTTATATGGAGTCCTTGATAGTATGTACTTAACTTGCCTTCAGCAATTAATGGAAGCATTTCCCACCCAATCACAGTGTCGCATTTGCTTACCTACCTTCCAAACCTTACTCTGCTGCTTCAGTGGGTATTGTATTTCCTACCCCACTCCAAGCCTAGATGAAGACCAGAAAGATCAAGCGAAAATTGCCTGACTCTTTCAGAGCAAGAAAATCCGTCAGTGAAATGGGCCTTTCCGTGTTTACGCTTACAATTCTCCCCAAAAAGAGTTGAAAGATCAGCCTAATACTTTTACTTTTTAAGTAACAACAAGCCTTAATATGTATTAACATACTACCAATATGGTAATAAAATAAAGTTATTAGTAACAATGAAATAGAATTAGAAAACCTGCTCAGAAATGCTTCTCATTCAAAATGTGTGCTATCCGTACCTAGGCTTGCTTCCTTCTATGATAAAGGAAAAAAATAATTAAGAAAATAAATGTATAATAAATGTTTTTTAAATGATACAGATACACAGGTACTTAGAAATGTCATTCTGGCTCTTGCAATTGGAATTTAGCTAGTTGTGAACTTGGGGAGTTAACATTCACTTACAATAATGAAGATTCATAAGCAAGTAGTGAACATTTTAGTTCACTTATAAAACAGCTTAATCATCCAAAGGGAAGAAAAGAGCTAGTTAATGTGCTTTTCACAACATATATAATTATAATATGGCTTACGGAAGTGCTTTGCAAACTTTAGTGAGTGTGAGTATTACCTGAAGGGGTTTTTAAAATGCGGATTCATGGATCCCTTCCCCAGAGATTCTAAACCAGTAAAGTCCAGGATGGAGCCCAGAAAAATGTATTTTTAATACCTGATAGCACTCTCAGGAAACTCCTATAAAACTGGAATTCAGATCACTCTTTGAGAAATACCAATTTAAGATGATAAATGCATTTATTATTGCACCTGAACCCACTGAATTATCAGATAAAATGCCCATCTTAGCCCATCTTTCAGATACTTTATATCACTTCGCTAGAGTACCAAAGTAGACAGCCTTTAAAGGGCTGCTAATAAGAGTTACAGTTTGTTCATTCCAGGCACTATTTTTCTCATCTTGGCTGCTAAAAATTGTCTCATAGCTTTTAGACTTCACAGGTCTTTAAAGGTCATGTGGACTTGGAAGTGTTTTTTAACTTTTCGTTAATTTTTAGTCTTTAAAATCGCCATTTAATGTTGTCTCATCTTAAAATAAAATGGAATCACAGCAGCTATTGTCTGTTTCTCTTTGGTTTCTAGGGAAGACGAGGAAAACCAGGGCCTCCAGGAAAACCAGGGCCTCCAGGACCACCTGTGAGTAAACAGTAGGGTATTTCATCAGAGTCCCTCTGTACTGCTGCGTGTTCATCTAAAGGTTATCTGAATCCCCTGTAGATAATCATTTCCATCTTTCCACTGTTGAACATGGTTGTTCTCCCTACACCTCCCACCACCACCAACCGAGAGATCAGGGAGGCTGGTGGCCGGCTCCCCCTCCTGCCCCCTTCATTCCTGGACAGGAGCAAGTGTACTGCCTGCGTGGGCGCCCCAAGCCGAGTCCCCAGATCAGCGAATCCTGTGCTGAACCCACCTGAGCCCCATCTCCTCAATTTCTTAACATCCAGGCTGGTGGTCAGTCAGACATCCGGGGAAGCATGCCTCCTTTTCTTGACACAGCTATTTTGCTAGTAGAATTTCATAGAATAGTGTTGCTAAAGAGAGCCGTAAAGATCGTGTAGCCAAGTAGCTGATCTCATCCTTTATCCCAGGCTTCTAGAGAAAGTGTGCCATTTCTTGTGGTTGTGCTAACTCTTCAACCCACTAGAGTCTGGTTTATGTCCAAGCTACTCCGCCGGCCCTGCATTCTCTATGATCACCAATATCTCTGAGTCACGAGATTCCCTGAGTGCCTTTCAGGCTTCACCTTATTTCACTGCTGTATAGGAACTGACGCTGTTGACTGTTCTATCCCTGAAACTCTCTATTCCCTTGGTTCATTAACGCTGATCATTTTCTCCTACCTTTGAGGCCATCCTTTTTGTCTCCTTCCGTAAAGCTGTTCCCCCTTCCCTTATTTATATGTTGTATGGTTTAAAGAATCCCAGTCTTCTCTTTCCACCCAGACATTCCTCCTGAGTTCCAGGCTCCTACATCCCACGGCCTGCTCAGTATCTCCACTTGGAGGTCTCCTGTGTACTACAAACATAGCCTGTCCAAAACTAAACTCTAAAAATGATCCTAGATTTTTTTTTTCCTCTCTCTCATCCTCCACATCCAAATAGTTCCTAAATCATGTCAATTCTGCTTCCCATTAGCTCTCATTCCTCATGCCACCGCCTTATTTAGGCCCTTGTCAATTTGTATCTATATTTTTGTAGTCTTCTCCCAACTGTCTCATTGCCTCTACCTTCTACAAGTGGGGTAATATTTCTAAATCATAACTCTGATCACGTAGCTCTTTGGTTGAAAACTCTTTAATAACTTCCCTTTCCTTCCAGATGGATTCCATATCTTCTACAGCCATTCTAGTCCCTTCAAAGTTTGTCCTTTTCCTGTCTTTGTCTGTCCTCCTCTGTGCCCTTTCTTCTTTTGCAACCTGTAGTGTCATCTTCCGTTATGATCTCAAAATGCCGCACGTTGCAAATGTTCTCCCCAAGGCCCAGGTGAGCTCCCGCACCTGCAGGACGCAGCGCAGACCCCAGGTCTCCCACGAAGCCCTTGCCGGTGCTCTCAGCACAGCATGAGAGGTGTCATTCTCCGCAATCCTGTGAGCTTATGCCTCCTGCAGACAGAGCACATTGCTTTGTGACTCTTATTTTCCTTGTCTTTCTGACCACTGCCCTGTGAATATTTTTTGAACCTCTATTTTATCATCATTGTCTAGCACAGTTTCTGGCATGTAGCATGTAATTACTAATTATTTAATGAATGAGTCAACAAATGAATGTACTTCATAGATGAGAAATTGAAGGCGGGAAAATAAGTGACTTTTTAAAGGCCAGAGCCACCTGCACCACCACTAGAGGGCTCTAGACTGAGCCCCTTAGGAATCACTTAGGGTGTGGCCACATGCCAAAAGTGAACAAGATTGCTGCTCTGTCAATGATTTCATTTCATCCATTTAGCCGTTCAAGTAAATTGTTCTCTTAGCAATGTACTGGTGTCAGTTGATACTGGTTATGAAACAACTGGGGGGGAAATGGCATAAATTGGGCATCCCAGAATCCAGTCTTTAAAGGAAACAGCTCTGTTGATTTTTATCCCAAATTTTCTGGCAAAAGAGAGAACTCATTGTAGGATTTTTGGTAATTGTCTCGTGCTATAAACAAGAAAAGCTGGTACAAGCTAACAGGCAAGATTAGACTTTCACATAGTTTTCTAAATGCATGATGCTGCTTTCAAGACAAGATAATTGTTGTCTCAGAGGAGGAATTTGAATGATGAAGGCCTTTATGACAGGCTTGCCAAATGTCTGGGAGAGAAGAGGATTACACCACATCCTGGAATGAGTCCTCAGCTATAGATCAAATGAGTTTACTGAAGAATTTAGAAGATTAAGAAATATGCGACCATATGAAAGAGTTTATAATATTCAATTCCACAGGTTTGGATTGCCAGAGTGTTTGGGGGAGAGAGGTACTTATTTTATTTCAAGTATTAGATTTAGAATTTAAACTCAGCTATGGGTCTGATACACAGTGTTCATTAAATCCTGAGTACACGGTATTTAAAAGAAAAGTGGTTTATTTTGTAATATAATAAAATACCAATTTGTTAGACTACACAAAAAAGGGGGAAATTCTATGCAAAAAAGAAAAGGTTTTTATTCATAGGTCAGCTCTTGTTTAAAAAGAAGTATTAGACTATATCATCAGCTCATTTTTGTATAAGAATTGTGGTTTACAGAAACTCTTTGTCTTTTTGATTCTGGGATAACTCCTCTAGTGGATTAAATATCTTTTGTCTGATACAAGTATTATCAAAACTCTATCTTGGGGTACATTTTTCATCAGCTTTTGTATTTTTTTAAGTTATTCACATAATAGATGACATGCATACCACCATACTGCAAAAAGTCCTTGTCATTCTTACAGGAGTTAGTTAAGGGAAGCATTGAAAAGAAAGGTGAAATACCTGGCTCCCCACATTCTTCTATGCCACCTTCATGTTTAATTTCCCTAAACATAATGTACTTTAGCAAGAGGACTGTTATTTCCCAAATGGTTAGAAATGAACAGAGTTCTTCAAAATCAGTCCTTTCAAGATCATGTTAACTAACATCTTAAGAAAATGAGCTTATACAAAAATCAGCCTGCTCCTAATTCACATCATTTAATAGTTTCACAAACGATTAAACATTTATTTAAGGCCTACTACGTGCCTAACAGTGTTGGGAGCTAGGCTTGCAAAAATGAATACGATGTGGCCCTTGCCCTTCAAGTATTTAAGTTTAACTCACAGAAAATGTGAATTTTCTGGAAGAGGAAGAATACTTAGAAAAGATAATGCCAGGGTGGTTTTCTTCTGGAATTGACAACTGAAGCATAAAGTTTGAGCCTTAGAAACAAGGAGGAATTCCTGCTCCTCATGACACGTGGCTGAGCCCGGAGGACGTTATGCTGAGTGAAATAAGCCAGTTCACCGAAAGACAAAGACCGCCTGTGTCCACTTTATGAGATTTCTAAAATGGTCAGACTTATGGAAGCAGAGAACACATAGGGACGGGAGTACTGGGGAGTGTTATTCCACGGGTATAAAGTTTCAGTGAGGCAGGATGATTACATCCCAGAGATCTGCCCTACGACATAGTGCCTGTAGGTAGCCATACAGTATTGTGCATTTCAAAACCTGTTAAGAGGGTAGATTTCATGTTAGGTGTTCTTACCACACACACGCACACACTAAGGGACACAAGGAAAGTCTGGGAGGTGCTGGGTATGTCAGTTACCTTGGTTGTGGTGATGAGATCACAGGTGTTTGCATCTGTCCAAACTCATCACATTGTACACATTAAATACGTGCAGTTCTTTGTGTCTCCCTTATACCTCAATAAAGCTGTTTCTATAAAAGTTGAGAAGGTCTGTCCAGTAAAGCAAATAGAGGGGAAGGAGAGAGCAAGCTAGGAGCTGCTGACAGAGGAAAGCAGCCTGAACAAAAGCACGAGTGCTGAGCCCCGGGGAGTAGGGCAGGCGGCGGCCAGACAGCTCTGACCACAGCACTGACAAGTCGGGTCCAGCCCGGGCAGCACCCTGGCAGAACTGCTGTGAGCTCCACATGTCCCAAGAAGCCAGGACAATCTGTGAAGAGCTCTGAGTGGAGAGTCCCAGGGCCAGATTTCCTGATAGGTCTCTCTAGTGGCACAGTAGTTGGACTGCTGAGAGAGAGTGAGATCCATTACAGCTATCATAGTATTTACTAGTCATTTGTATTTTATTACAACTGACGTAGAGCTTAAGAGACGTCCCCCTTTACTTGTGGGCATTTTTAGATCAAAATGTTGTTGTTTTTTATTTGTCTTCTTCCACTTTGTACCTTATGTGAGATGAGCCCTCCCCCCTTCACAACAGGAAGGAAGGTAACAAGAGAAAGAAGGAAAGGTTGGTAGGCACCAAGATCCTTCCGACTGAGATTGGGAGAAGGTGTCTGACTCACCCTACTGGCTGGCGTCTGAGATTCCTAAAGCATGTGTTAGAATGTCTTATGACAGTGTGAACTATAAAAAAATATTAATTTTCTCTCTTATCAAGCAATAATTAAATAATACATAACATCCCTCAAATGAGTGAATAGTATAGCATATAATTTTACTATATTATGTTTGAGCAATTAGCCTTCAGAAAAGTTAAGGGAAAATTTTTTTATTGATTTACTCTGACCAGTGGGATTGTCTGAAAAGAACCAAGGAATAGGAGATTTTAGGAGGCATGGATCCTTTGATAACAGCATACTTTGCTCAGTTTCTTCAAGAAAATGTTCTCCCCTTCAGGGCTTTAGAGATGTTCCCTACATCAAAGGTAGTATTGTTTTTCAGGGGAGTGTCAATGAAGATTTTAAAAAAATAGAAGAAAGAAATCTTTAATGGCCTGAAGCAACTCAAATAACTAAAACATTTTAACCAACCATTCTATTTGTGATTGTTTGTTCTGAAGCCAAATTTGTCTTTTCTCACTTTCTTAAGAAATATTTGCACCAAAAAGATTAGTTGTTTACAAAGAATAATTTCCCACAACTTTGTGTGTGTGGAAGGACAATCTTTTTCACCCTGAGAGAGTACATTCTCTAGGGGAAAGAATCTAATAAAGGAATATTTACTAAAAGTAGATCTTTGAACTAATGTTATTAGATTTTCTTTATGAATTATTGTTTCATCAAAGTCATATATTTTACTCCAATTTAGCTTCCCATACTTAATAGCAATTTTTCCTCACTTTGAGGAAGGTTTAGTTGAAACTTAGACATATGTAATCTGCATACATAAAATTATTCTTATTGAGATGCTGGTAATTGAGGGGCAACTAACTGGTTCACCGAGCTGGCCACAACCCTTCATGATGAACGCACTTTTTATAAAGTATTGGTCCAATTTCCTGTTGATAAGCAGAGCTGATCTTACCTATACAAAGGGAAAAGGTCCCAAATTCCCCCAAGTAACTTCTGTCATCTTATTTTGAATGAATATTCTTCATTGGAGGGAAACCATTAAGTAGCAATGTCCTGGACTGATGATACCTGCAAATACACTAAGATTATGATTTTTTAAATTATTTATTTATTTATTTATTTTTGGCTGCATTGGGTCTTCATTGCTGCGTGCGGGCTTTCTCTAGTTGCGGTGAGCAGGGGCTACACTTCGTTGTGGTGCGTGGGCTTCTCATTGTAGTGGCTTCTCTTGTTGCAGAGCATGGACTCTAGGCACACGGTCTCAGCAGTTGTGGCTCACGGGCTCAGTAGTTGTGGCTCGTGGTCTCTAGAGCGCAGGCTCAGTAGTTGTGGCGCATGGGCTTAGTTGCTCCGCGACATGTGGGAACTTCCCCGACCAGGGCTCAAACCTGTGTCCCCTGCATTGGCAGGCAGATTCTTAACCACTGCGCCACCAGGGAAGCCCCTAAGATTATGATAGAGAGCAGTTTTCAGAGAGGAAGCACGAGAGCATTAAGCCTCTCCCTGGGGAAGGAAATAGCAGTAACTCCTGAGGAAACAGATTCCAAAGAGAGAGAAATGGACCGGGAGAGATGATTACAGCACTAGCTCTGTGTTCGGTGCTCCACTGCCAGCACATTATGTAATCCTCACAGCTATCACGAGAAGTAGAAATGATGCTCATTTTATAATAGGGTAAAGGATGCTTAGAAACGTCGAGTAACTTGCCCAGAATCACACAAGTATAAGTAGGGGTCGTAGACTTGAGACCCAGGAACGAACCGCTAAACCCACCTTTATTCTCTCACTCACTCTCCAGTAAAAATTTCTTTGTCTTTCAAGCCTTCCAGTTATCTGAGTGGCATAAAGGAATGGAAAATAGTGGCCTTGTGTTAGGATGATGAGGTTTCGAGTCTCGAGACTTGAAATGCCTTAGTTTATTTCAGAGTATTCCAGGCTTTCATTCCTTTAGAAGGGAGAGCAGAGCAGCTGGCAATGAGGCGGAACAGGAGAGTTTTAACTAATGAGCCATTAAAGGCGGCATGTCTTAGCCCACCCGTTTGACACTTGCTTCACTTCTCATTTATCATCACTGTAAACGTGTTTATTAAAAACCACATTAATTGGAAAATGTGTTATTATTCCTTTCTGTTGCAGGCAGGGCCCTTGATTTCCTCCTCTTTTTTTTCCTCTGGCATTGTTTTTGTGCACTGTTTCATTATTGCAGTAAGAGAATCGGGCAGTGGGCTCACGTGTGTCACAGAAATTCACCTAATTTGTAACGTGGAGCAGGAGCTCCCTCTACTGTTCCCACTGGAAAAGCTCTAGGAGAAGAATGACACTGTTCAGCCCTCCGGAGGCTGTCCAGGGTCTGGAGATTGTTCAGTGTTTGAGGCTTAATTATAAATCTACATGATTTTCAACGTTTATTTCCAGGATTTTGTTGCATCTTATGCTTATCCTGTAATTTAAATACAAATACTAGCTCATCAACAGTCATTTTCAATGTCAATTGGATGCCCTCTAGAAGTGAAAGCCCTTAGCTTTCTCTAAAATGCTGACTTATTGTAACACGCTGATAAAACTCTACAGCGTGAGTTTTTATGGGAGCTGACTGTGGTGGAATTTATGCTTCTTTTCTAAAGCAACCATAAGATTTAAAACATATACAACCGTGTTGTTTCCATTTTCATTTTAATTTCAGTGTAGAACTTCTTTCACCTTTAATGCATGAGTCATTGCTCAGTCCTGAAGGTTATGGTTACAGAGCAGGGTACATGGTTAAAAGAGTGAATTTAGGATGTGAAATTGAATTCATTTATGCAACACATACTTACCTCGATCACCTAGCCTGTGTTAATGACTATTACAAACCTTGAGTATACAGTGGTTTATAAAAAAAAAAACCAACAGACAAATTAAAACTAAGGTCTCTACCTTCAGTAACTTACACTCTATTGTGTGTGTGGGGGGGTGAGGGACCGATGGTGAAGAGGCAATTCCATAGGTAGACAAAATAATTTCAGCTTAATATGCAGTGCTGCAGGGGAATAAACTGGGTAGCGTGAGAGTGGTTTGGAAGGAAGAGTTGTTGCCCTAGTTAAGGTGGTCCAGGTGGCATCTCTGAGCATCTAGGGGACATTACTTGAGAAGGAGCCAGCCATGTGAGGCCCAGAGCAAGAACTTTCCAACCAGAAAGATCAGGAACTGCAAAGGGCCTGAGGTGGGAGAGAGGTTGCTGGGTTCAGTAAACAGAAAGGAGCTAGGAGAAGAACAGTGCCAGAGGAGGCTTTGGAGCTGAGTGGCTTAGCCTTATGAGAGTGGAATCGGGGAGCGGGGGGGGAGAATAAGTGGCAAGGAAAATAATCAACTGGTCACATCTCCTTTTTCTAGGTCTTTGTCTGTGTTTTTATCTCAGGCGGTTAGATTTTTATTTTGATGTGATGAAATGATTATTCCTAATGATAATTCTGAAGGCAGCATCGTTGTAGCATATCGTTTCTAGTCTTTGCATGGACAGGGAACAGACTTGTTTGCTGAGAAAACAAGGAAACAGACAAAGCTTTGACAGTTGCCCATTTCACTTCAGCCCAGCCTGAATCCAGGGGACACCATGTTTTTCCTTAGAGATGGAGAATCTCATCACATACAGGTCATTCTCTCTTCCCCACAGCTACACCTGAGGCTTCCTTTCTGAGAGGCTGCAGTTTGAGATGAGCAGTTATAACCATGAAAGTCTCTGGAAACACCGTGGAACTAACGCCTTCCCACATCTGTGCCCTGTTATCCATCACTATCCCCACCTTTTCCGTCTTCATCTCCGGCCTTATTTCCTCTGCACTGAGGACCCACGGTGCAAAGTTAATGTTAGCAAGGCCCACCCCTAAGGGAAGTTAGTCCCCCAGACACATTGTGGACTGCTCAATAAAGTGGATGACAAAAATGTCTAATTAAAACATTTGACTTCTTGCTAAAATACTCTGTGTGACTATGTGCATTTTGAGGACCATCGTGTCTCAGTGGGAATCCAGTTCATAGTCTGAACATCCGTCTACAAGCCTTGACTTGATCAGGGTTTTCTGTTTCTCAGTTTTCCTTTCAGCAAAGAACTTTAGTCTCTTTGGTCCATTAACGGATAAAGGCCATGTACTGTACTGATATCTTCGGAGGAAAAGAACCTAACCATTTATCTGTGTCAATGGGAATAGTAATTTTATTCATAATAAAAATAAGATGACTTCCTCAGAGTTAAGAATAAAGATACCTAAGACCTATAAAATGGAGGCCTGGCCAGTTAATCATTTTTATTGCCAGTCGTCCCCCACTGGGGCCATGGTCCCAGACAAAACAGCTGTTGCCAACATTACTAACATTCCAGTGTCACCTTGTGTGGCCACAGAATCTGTAGACATGCATGTGAAGCAGCTGGGGTCTCAGGTGGAGAATGTGAAAACCAGCACTTGGGTTCCACTCCCTAATTACTTCTCTTTTTTTCTCCCAATGATCAGCAGCAGTGAGACATTATTAGCCACTTTCTGAATGCCTGAGTTTTTTTTACTAATTATAGATACACTTGGGAAGAAAAGGATTTTATGTTCTTACAGCCACTGACTCCTTTTCTTCATTTTGGGTCACGTTATTGAAACCAACTATTAAGACTTCTGAATGACAGACGTTGTGTATAGCAATGATGGGACAGAATATTTGAAATCCTTGATATATGGTCACCAAACTTGTTATTGGGCCAGTGCATAGATTAAATACTGTTTCTTTGTGGGAGGTAAACAGTAAGGTTTTAATAAATCTGATTGGCCTTTGAGAAATATTCAAAAAGGGAGACTTGTTTCCTAAATAATCTTATAATTTGTATTTGATGATATAGTTTACAAAAGTATCTCCATACGGCATTTAATTTTACTGCTGTATAACTCAGTGAAACAGGCAAGAAAAGATTATCTCCATTTTAACAATAAGAAAAGTCTGGGCCTCCAGAAGTAAGGGGCTTAGCTAAATCTATTCAGTCAGTTTTCTCTTCACAGCAGCTACAACCTGGTAGGAAATTGTTTCCATCAAAGGAGAGACTAAAAGAAGTTATGTGAGTAGAGAAGCAACAAGTTTTCAGCATGATCCGGGGGACCTGAAACATGAGAGGAAATTCTGTAGAAAGTGAGACTCGAAGGAGCTTCAGTTATATCTGTAATTTCAGTAAAAAGTAAAGAGATCTAAAGTAAATATGGCCGATGGTTAGGACTTGACAGCATTGGACTGTGGATTCATGGGGATTTATCATATTATATTCTATACTTTTCAGCATGCTTGAAATATTCCAAATTTCTTTGACAAAACAGGAAAAGCATCCTGTGGGATGGGCTGAGGTTAATATCACTAATTACTTCTTCACTGGCCTAGAGTGTCAGCGTCTTCTCTTTTGCCTGAAATCCTTTGTAGAATGGGGCAAAGTGTTTTAAAAATGAAATCATTCAGTATGTTTTTCTAGAACTTCCCTGAGTGTACCCTCTGTAACCGTGCAGTTCAGTTGAGCCAAGAAATGTCATTTGCAGATTTATCATGAGTATGACCTACAGATCAGAAAGAAACCTTGATGTCAGACGTTTGAGTTGAAAGTGGAGGCTCCAATCACCACAAAAGAAAACCTCACTTTGCTTTCGTCCAGAGCTGTCCAGAATGTCCCCAGCCATTCGAGTTGTGTACATGCCCTTGGCCTCTACGTAACTTGGCAACGTGTAAGCCAGTGCCATCAGCCTGGCTGTCTTAAGTCTCTGCGGTTTGCCTGGGAATCACATTTTCTGTGCATAGGAAGCGCTGTCATCCTACCAACACTTGTTTTTCTAAACTTTTTTATTTTATATTGGAGCACAGTTGATTAACAATGTTGTGTTAGTTTCAGGTGTACAGCAAAGTGATTCAGTTATACATATACATGTATCCATTCTTTTTCAGATTCTTTTCCCATTTAGGTTGTTACATCCTGTTGAGCACAGACGTAGAGAAGAATTTATGGTTACAGGGGTGGGCGGCGGAAATGGCGGGGGGAAAGGATGGTTAGGGAGTTTGGGATTGACATGTACCAACACTTTTAAAGAGAGTGAATATTATCAGTTACATAAGTGGAATCTCAAAGCATTGATAGCTGCAGGCTGTGTAAGCCAACCTCCCTTCAGATTTGAGAGGTGTATTGAGAGATTCCTGAGGTCAGACAGGGGGGTGCAGGCTCAGCTGTTCCCCAGGTATGGTTTCTGTTGATGGTGAACTTTAGGCGATGCCGCTAGATACAGATCCTTTGTTTCACCATCTCCATCCTTACTGGTTCTCATGCCCCGGTGGCTTTAATCACCTTACGCAGCGTCAGTGATGTGGCTTCTGTGGGGAGGCAAGCCCCTCTTGAGGTTCCTGTTGCTCCTTATGTTACAGGAAGCTGACACATAACATTTTTGCTTTTGCAGGACATACTGAGGGGAAATGAGTATGAAACATTTTATGGATGGATAAGCAGAATCACAGCATTAGGGGAGGGATCATTTCTTTCTAACTCTCATGCCATGGAAATCAGTCATCAGTGTCCCAGCAAGGCACTCTGTCAAGAATGCAAGGGGCTTTATCACCAATTAGATGGATTTGTTTCATGGTATCAGGGAAAATAAGCTCCTTTAAAAATGATTTTTTTTTCTCCCTTGGAAAGTAAAGTGTTAAAAACTTCTGAGCTTCACAGCATAATTTAGAAAGTCTGCTTTTATGAAATGGATTAATTACACCCATTGAATGCATTCGCTGTCACAGCCTCACCCTCCCACTCCTGTTCCAAAATGACAAGTGAAACCGGGCGCTGTGGAATTTTGCAAAACAATCAGGTCACATATTGAGTATTTTGCTTATTCATACAACCATAAACTGCCTCTGCTTGAGTTCCCTCAATTACACAGCTCAGTGTGCAGGCCAGAAGAGACAAGCCCAGCTCAAGTGAGCACTTCTGGAATACACAGAGGGATGCATTTGAAAAATGTCCAAAGTGGCAGATGTGAAAAATTCTCATTCAGGACCCAGAAGCTGCCTTCGCTGCAATCCTTCACCTGTTAATCGCACTGCTTCTGAACTTCTGAACCAGGGTTGCCGGCAATATCTCAGACGGAGACACTTAGGATCTTTCAAAGTATAGTGCAGGTATATGCCACTAGGGTGGGGCAAGGGGGACCTGGCTGAGACAAGAGAAGATCACTGCTGCTCTCAGAATTTCCAGAGATTCACCAAGAATAAACGTTGGCTGCTGGCTTCTAACGAAACTGCTCTTACCTTTTTTAGGGGAAGTCCCCAGAAGATGCCCTTGACCAATGCTTGAACCAGTGTATTGCTGTATCACTTAAATCCTTCAGATCCCACATGGCAATACACAAATCTCTCTTCCACAAGAACACAATGGCACAACTGTAGTTTTGTTTGAAGGGTATTTCATCTTCTTACTAAGTGTGACTACTTTCCCATGACTGTTCATCCACTGCAATTTCATGCTCGTAGGAATTTCAGCCTATCAAAATGATCCCTAAGCAATCTTACTCTCTTGTTTCTAGTCTTTTTCCCACCAACTCTGACCATTTTTGTGTTTGTTTTTCTTCTACCATCTCATAAATGCCAAGACTCTATCCCTCATTTGTTACCATTTGAACTTCAAAAGTTACTTAAGATGCTGATCAAGATTGCCAACTTCTTTCCTTTTCCCTCTCAGAAGTCTCCCTCTCACCTCTCTCTAATCCAAGCCCTCCTTGATTTTAACATTTCTTGTATCTGCCTGTGGTTCCTCTCTCTTATCCTCACCCTCCTCCCATTCTGGTCACTTTCCTCTTGATCTCTTCTTGCCCAGTCTTTGAAAAAGTGCATCTACACTGTGTCCCAGAGCTCCCTGTGCTTGGCCCTTGTAGATTTTGTCTCTCATTAATAGATCTGCCATCTTTTACCCTTGAATGCCCTACTTGATGTTTTTAACCAGATTTAAGATGATTGATTTTTTTTTTTTCTTCTCTATCTGTCATCCCTCTCACTGTGAGGCAGATAAAGGAAAGAGTTAAAATATCAAAGCTATAGCGTCAGGCCAACTTGGATTGAAATCTAGCTGTTGTCTGCTGGTTGTATGACCTTGGGTAAGATAGTAAACTTTTTGTTATAAGTAAAATAAGGATAATGCCTACCTCGTTGGATTGCTGTAAAAGTAAAATGCAATAACATATGTGCCTGCCACACAGTTACTACGTTCCAAGGGTTACTATTGTTATTTATTAATATTTTTATCATTACCCCATTTTATCATTCTCTGCCACCTGCTCATTATGTTTTACTTTCTTTCCCAGGATTTAATCTAGAACCTCCCATTTCTAAAGCAAAAGTGTTGATACCTTTCCAAGTTCTTTGATTAGCATCGTCCTATAGCTTTTTCCTCTGAGTCCCACTTTTTACAATCAAAGTTCGTCTTAAGACTTAACTACATTTCTCAGAGCCTCATGCCAGAAAGTGAGTGCCAAAGGCCTGGGGGGCTGCGAAGCCACAGTCTTCAGGATCTGCACTCCCCCCTTTTCTGTACCCTCTCCTCCCTCGGTGCTGTCTTCTCCTGTCCCACCTGCCATATAACATCCCATTACTCCTCCCCTTTTTTGTCCCATCCAACTTGCTCTCAGGAAATACTTACTGAATGGTCCATAAGAATATATTCAAGTGGAACAACTCTTATACTTGGTTCTACCATTTGTTTATTGCATGATTTGGGGGTAAATCTATCAGTTTTTCCCTGTCAGATGGAGAACATAATCATACCCATCTCACATAGTCTTTATGAGAATCAAATAAGATGATGTGTTTTGCAGTCACATTACCCTGCCATCTAAGAAAATATAAGTGAAAACATATTTAGAATTATGCTGAGCTGTATGAATATGAAACATTAGTATTACATCTCCCAAGAACACTTGCGTTCGAGCTGGTGATAAAACCCAACACCAAATAAACCAATCTTTCTTTATGAAGTTTTAGGCAGGCATAAACCAGAAGGTGGGTGAGACATTTTCAGAAATAAGAGCCCCTTCCCAGGAACCTTAAATTTCACCTAATATGTGCTATCTGGCCCACATCCCCACTGTAATCCCGTAAAGGAGAACTTGAGCTCTCTGTGTTGAAATATGACCATAGTATAAACACTTAATGAATCCCCTCCTTGCTTCAGAAATCATATTTTGCAATTTGAGAGTTTTCAGCAATTTTGTGGGGGAGGGGTTGAAGTGCTGGTATCTCCTTAGCCACTAAAAATTTGTAGCAGAAACATTCTCTGAAAAACACTCTATTCTAAAATTACAACTGTTTAAGTTAATTAAATCCCAAGAGACAATGAAAAAATTCATTTACAGCCAATATTTAAGATAAATAAAAGGATCTGTGTTTAAAAGAAAAAGAAATTGATTTCCCAAATATTTTCTAAAGAGTACTTATTGATTTTTCTCTCAGAATTGGAGACAACGTTCCATGTTGTAATTCTGGTCAAAAATCCATCCATAAGCTCTTTTCTACTTAACTGGAGCTCACTGCAGCTTTGTTTTCAGTTAGTTAGCCAGATTCTTAGATTAATCTACATCGGTTGGGCCTGTCTTCTGTGAGTTTGGAAGCAGCAAGACCCCTGCTCAGTTTGCTACCATTCCTAACTGAAATCAAAACGAACAAGCAAGAAATTGGCTATACCCTCAAAATTTTTCTTGCAAAAGATTCTATTGAATTCAGCAAATACTGGGATGGGGGTACTATATGTTATGATAAGATAAAAAAGATTGAAACTCCTGTCTTCAAGGAGTTTTCATTCCAACTGGAAAGATAGACATGTACTCACACCGCCATAAATCAGTATAAATATGCTTCACTAATTTATATATAATGTTATAGATAGAATATATGTATAAGAGAAAAACTCATTCTTACATTAACCTTCTCAGCAATTACTGTATTATTGAAATATGCCTCATCTTACCATTCCTATGAATGAGGTTAGGCTTCCTAATAATTTTTCTAATATCAGAAAAATAATTACCGATCTTTGCCTTTTCTACTAGCCATTAGAAAGTTAGAAATATTTCTTGAAAATTAGCCCAAATGACTTTTCAATAACAAACTTTCTATCTCTTCTTATAGCAAAGCTGTTTTTTAGCATGTTTTGGAAAAAGTTGATTAGTGCAACTTTCTTCATAGAGGTTTGTGGTATTTCAAAGGTGGTTAGCAAAGTTAATTGGAAACCCACGGCGCCAGAAGGCAGTTGTGTACAACCTGAAAACATGTACTTGTGAGTCCTGAAAGGAGCTCCTAATGAGAGAGCTCCTAATGAAGAGTGTTGGTGCGTGGAGATGAGTGGTACCCAGATGGCGCACGGAGGCTCAGTCAGCAGTTATGGAGAGCTGAAGGATGCTGTCAGAGAAGAGGGAGGAAGGAAGACAGTTCAGGAGGGAGGGCCAGAGAGGGAGCAGAGTGGCTGAGGAGCCGCGGAGACCTTGATTCAGAACGTCAAGGGTGTGCTAAAGCTGACCCAAAGGCCCAGCCCTGACGGGCACAGGGAGTTCGCAGCAAAGACCAGGGAAGGGAAAAAAGGCAGAAGTGGATTCTTCGAGCTCCGCATGCTGCATGAACTGGCTGAAAAGTGAAAGTGCGGCCAAGACCAGGACCGAAGAAGCTTTAACACAGAACTCTTCCCATCCTTTAAACGTTGGGAATCTGTAGCCCAAACTGAAATCTAAGGAGCTGATAATGCAAACAGTTGATCATTTTCACACTAGCATCTGATGACACTGGTGGCAGACAGGATATTTCTCTGTCTTCCACTTCTAGCAAGATTTTAGCCAAAAAAAAAACCAACAAAAAAAACCCTTTTTAAATGCTTTAAACTGTTACCGAGCATATATGTTCCCAAGCTGAATGTATCTTTAATTCCCTTCATCAGACCAGGCATGGTCCTTTGCAGTAGGAAACTACATCAGGGTCTCTCCCCACGCCAGGCTGATGGACCGCTCCAGTAATTACACGCGAGCACAGTTGGGTTATGAACAGGTGTGTCTCCCCGGAGCTCATGAGCATTTTAAAGCTGTTGTGTAATTGCCTACTTATCCCATTAACTCGCGCGTCCTGTGTCTCCCAGTCCAACACAAATAGGGCAGAGCCGTGGTATCTGTATGGCTGGAGCAGGATACTGGGACAGTTTTCCTTTCCATAAGCATAATTTTAAAAATTCCTGCAAAAATTATTTTAGGCTGAGAATCTGCTTTTAAGTTACAAGAATTGAGCAAATTAAGTGAGTTTGGGGCCAGGCTGCCTCCATTAAATATTAGCCCTGCCGCTTACCAGGGGTGTGACCTTGGGCCAGTTAACCATTTCAAACGCTCATTTTTCTGTATCTTTGAATTGGAAATAATGATGGTACATACCTCATGGTGTCATCGTAGAGATGAAATGAGTTAGTCTATTTGAAACCCTCGGTGTAATGCCTGGCGCACAATACACACTACCTATATGTGTGCCATTATTATTTGATGGATTCTTCTGCTCTAGTTGACAGACGTTATTAATTGATCTGCTGTATTCAGGAGCCCCACTTGTTAAGCCTTTCCCTTTTAGCTAAGACGACTGTGTCTGAAGCTAAATGTACCTACCACATCACTAGTCTTTGATCTAATTGACCTTATGATCAATACACATTCACCATTCACCCAGTGCCTGCTATGCAGATACCCCTAAGCTACCTTTGATGCTACTACATACGGTATCTAAGATTTCTCCTTGCCTTGTTAAAAATAGTTGCAGAAGGATCAATGTATATGGAGTCTCATGTCTCCTGAGTTTCAAGAATGAGTTCCTAACTTGCACCTTCTTGGCCGGAAACTTTGTGAAACAACCCCCAACTCAGTAATTGCTTTCCTCTTCGCTTCAACTACCTGACCTGGAATACGTCACACAAAGCTGGCTGATGGAAAAAGAACCTGAAAAATACATAGTACCTTGAGAATTCTTTTCTGACATTAGCTCTGTTTTGATTCCAGCAAGGTAACAGCGTCGTTTGTCTTTCCAACCACAGTCAGCTCCGTTCCTCACAAGGCCTATTATTTTCTCACGAGTTATGTCAGCCTCCTTCCATCATCCATCACTACATCTTGCTGTCCTCAATATTTAATGGCACAAAGTAAAGCCTTCATGTCAGATCTTCTGTCACAGGCCGTTCTAAGAAACACCCGTCATAAATGTTGACCAACATTAATCTTTTCAAGATAACCTAAGGTGTTACCTATGTCAGTGAGTGCAGCTAGCAGATGTTCCTTAAAATGTTTCTTCACTTTCCAAAGCTTTCGTTCCCTTTTAAAAATAATAATCTTTGTATAATAGTGACTTTGGTTGGCTGAATCATGATCTTTCAGTGTCTTATCTTCTGAGAACTTTGCTTCTGTAACATTTCTCTCTTCCTAGGAGCTTTAGAGGTGTGGATGAAATATGCAGTCTCTTTTCTGAGATAGCTGAATCTATTTTGGCCTGAACTACCTAAATTAAAAGCATGTTAATCTTTGCATTTTCTTACACCCCTTTCCCCAAAATTTAATCCCTGAAAAACTCAGAGAACGCGTCTCTTCCTCTCTTCCTGGAAGTTTTAGGGACAGACAAATGTCTTTACTTCCTTCCTACCCACCCAAAGCTCAGCGTAGTGCTTCATGAATATTTCCACATCATCTGAAAACTACATGTATTTAAATGTCTTAAGCCCAAGGTTATATAGCAGATATCTTTTTCTGGCCTGAAAGTCCGTGGGAAGCCCATTTTCACCCAACTAATTCAAAAAAGTAAAGCAATAGCAAAAAAATATTTTTCCCTTATTTTTTAAGGTAATAACACGTGGGCATACATTTCCATAATTCATTGATAAAAGCCCTATAAGAAGTGTCAAACATAAACTGAAGCTCTTCAGCCTCTTCCCTTGAGGAGTTTGATGGGTAAGATTCCTTCTAATAAGGAATATGCTGATGGCCGACCTTTTAGTAAAATGTTACGTGTTCCCAGTTAGGACCTTTCTTTGGATCCATGCAGGATTTAACCTAGAAATACGATTAAGAACCAGATAAGTTAATGTCCATGTGATTCTCTGTTAATTAGAATACTTGACCGAACAGACACTCCCTTCTTCTTACCTGTGAGATTTTAAGAGTTCTTAGATACATTATTTAAATACACATTGTTTTGGTAAATGTTTACGTATGTCTTTGATTTGTTTCTAATACAGGGACCTCCTGGAATACAAGGAATGCGACAGACTCTTGATGGATATTATCACAAGGTATGGCTTCTTTCACTCACATCATATATACAGAGATTTTATGTGATGGTGTTTTTGAAAAATAAAATAAACTTAATTGCTAACTGCTCAGACTTTGAAACATAATCACATATACTTAACATCTTTCCATAATGAAAATATGTTTCAAAAAAAGTATTTTGATCAGCATCTTTTTACAAAACCAGGATTTTATCTTTATTTATTTTTGGCTGGGTTGGGTCTTCGTTGCTGAGCACGGGCTTTCTCTAGTTGTGGCGAGCGGGGGCTTCTCTTCGTCGCGGTGCACGGGCTTCTCATTGTGGTGGCTTCTCTTGTTGCGGAGCACGGGCTCTAGGCGTGCAGGCTTCAGTAGTTGTGGCTCACGGGCTTAGTTGCTCCGTGGCATGTGGGATCCTCCCGGACCAGGGCTCGAACCCGTGTCCCCTGCTTTGGCAGGTGGATGCTTAAGCACTGTGCCACCAGGGAGGTCCCTATCTTTACTTTTAAAAAGTTTATTTCAAAGTTTGCAAAATTTCATGCAAAAAATTAATGTAAAAGACATGTTTCACCATTGATAGCGTCATATATGTGGTTTCCCTGAGGGCAGAAAGAGATGATTTGCTACCTTAGAGCTCTGGGTAGAGCAACAGGTGATAGATTTCTTACCAAACTAACAGGTGCTACACTAAAATCTCAAGCAAAGGTTTACATACTATGGGTCAAGACTGAAGTCTCCCACCTTTCAGGAAGGAGCCACTTTAACTTCACCAAGATTTTTAATTACCATTGGTTTGGATGGAATATGACATGGAAGGATCTGACGGCCAAAAGGCAAGACAGTTTTGCCCCCAATTCTACAAGGAAGCACAGCAGACGGAGAAGAATGGGTGTGGGCAACCGAGTGTGACTCAGAGACCTAAGTGAGACCATTGGTTGGCTCACCATTCAGCACATATTTGGGGTCTGATCGCTTTGTGGGGGGCATTCTGGCCACTGAGTCGGATCCCGTATTACATCATAGTTTATCACTGATAAGCTGCAAATTTGGAGAAACTCGCCTTTATGTCTGTCCTGTGTTCTTGGTCTCCCTTTCTGTAGATTCCTCTGGCTACTGTTGTTCCTCTGTTTAAAAACCCAAAGAAACACTCTGTGCCTGTGCCAGCAGAGGCCTTGAAGGCAGCAGGTGCACAGAAAATGACAAGCTAATTAATTCGAAATCCCAATTCTTCCATCAGATTAAGTTCAGCATGAAGACGTGGATCATTTGTGGCTGATAAATTTAAAATCAAAAGTGTGGAAAGTCTCTTTCACTTCCTGCATAATCCTATCTTAACTTTTCTCATTCCTTAGATTTTCCAGGGAATATTGTATTAGCAGGAACATATGAGGTATATTTTATGATCCTTTAGTAAACATTTTCTGTATAGATCTCTCTGTACTAGCTTTCTCACAACCATAAGGCTTGGCCCACATGAAAAAAAGTAAGAGAAGCATATCTAAAATTACTCAATTAAAATACACTGCATTTCTGTAATGACATCTACTGGTACAAAATAGGATCTCCTATAAATGCTTCAAAATAATGAGAATGAGTTGGCTCTGATATAACAGTGTCAGCTAAAAAAAACTTAAAGAACACTGTGTATTACTACCACCCTTGGTATAAAATTTACCAAGTCGCTACTCAGCTACTTAGATATTTGCATCCTTTGCAAAACTTTTCATGCTCATCTCTTTACAAGTCTCTCAACGCTACTTCTGTATATAGTTTATCTTGCCAACGAGTCAGTTTTCCCTTAAATGAAGATATATAGCGCATTTATATTTTAGAATCTGAAGTTGAGAACATAAATTTTTTCCTTTAAGATTTTATTTCCCCCAAAATGAGGCTGACCGGAGAAGGTGAGTGGAGAGTCTTGCTAACAGCAAACCAGTTCTCTGAATTTAGCTGTTGACTCACCTAAAAGAACTCCGGCTATTGTTACTACCATTGTTACTACAGGGCTGAGGCTCACAGGTGTTTAGTCCACCTGTGCTCAGAAGGTAACTTCAGAATTGGAGCACAGCTGGGTAAAGGGGGAAGACCATAGCGTCTCTTCCCCAAATGAAACACTGTTACCAGTTAACATCAGAAGGCTTTAGACCCACCTGGGAATTAATGGAAGGTAACTTTCCAAATACTTGACTCTGTTTCCTTCTGAGAATAGTTAGGGCTGTTCCAGGGAGGTCCCACCAGGATGGATGGATGGAGGTAGGGCCCACCTTCTCAGCACCTACACTGAGCACCTTTCTGGGTTGTAACCGCCACCTCTTCACCCTCGGCTTCACAAAAGAAAGGGCCAAGTGTGCCATGGTGAACAAGATGCCTGTTTGCACTTGGCCATGTCCCCAGCAGGCCACCCCCACCGCTTTGGGATACTGAGCTTGTTTCAATTTACAGTTCATCGCATGCCTGATGGTCTGGCTGTCGCAAATAAGCACAGAGAGAAGGGGGGCCCTGAGTGAGACTTTCCTGGAGAGTAAATAATGGACCATGTATTGAAACATACAAAGTGACATTCCAAGGTTAAACTAATCTTCCCGTTTAAATTGGCGTTGATTTATGTAATGTCTGCACTTGAGTCCTGGGCCTCAGCACCTCAGCTCGCAGCAGCTCAGCCGTCCCGCAGCCTGGGTTCTGCGGAAGCAGCTGCCCCTGGGAGAGTGAGTGGCCGACCACTCATACACCTCCCCTCCCCTTCCTCGCCTGAAAGAGCTCCTGGCTCATTCCCTCATCCCAGGAATCCTCAAAGGCAAAGGAATTGCCTTTGGCCCCTGTACAAGAGTTGATTGTTTTCCCCTACAATTTTCCTTGTCATCAGAGGAAGAAGCTCAGTCCTAAGAAGCCCTCTCCTCTCACAGCACAAATCAAAAAGAGAATTGGGGAAGAAAAAAAAGGAAGTGAGGAAAAGAGAGACGAAGGAGGGAGGTCAAGACGGTTATATAAGTATGTTTCTACGTATTTTGCACGCCCACTCGAGGATGCAAAGAATGAAAGGTAGATTCCCCTCTCCATCACACAAATAATTTGCACAGCGCTGCTCCCATTCTGCAAGACTGGTTGCAAAGAAGCAGCAAGGCTGAGCATATTCTTCCCCTCAAGGAAAATCTGCTCACAATCCAGCAACCTGCTCTGCATGGTCTCCAGCTCTGGGGATTTTAATAAAAATTTGATAGGTTCTGTCACCTGCTAAAGCCGTCAGATCCAGAGCTCCTTACAACAATCTAGATGGGAAAGGGAAAAAAAAAAAAAGCATTCCCTGTGGAGGCCAGGTACTTGCAGGTTTTACATTCCATATTGGTTTTTAAGGATCCACGTGGAAAATGTGTAGTTGGTTATCTTAACATCACCACCCTCCGTGCAATTTGCAGAGAAATCAGTCTCATCTGTTGGAGATTGATGCTGTGTCTCCCTGCAACCAATTCCAGTGTTCACTTCTCCAAACTGTTGATCCAAAAAAACCAATTTGCTAGCAAAATCATCTGTTTTTCCTTTCAGGTATCAAACCACAACTTCATTTTCATACTCACAGACTAGAAAGGACAGAAAACATTTCTCCAGAATCAAATACTCAAGGTCTTTCCAAGCAGTGAGTTGAACCCAAAGATAGCACAGAAAGTGAAGGCCTCCTTGGAAACACTGGAGGCAATCCTTCTGGGCCTGGAAGATTTAGAAATAAAATTTAAGTCCTAACTTCCTATCTCCCCCTCCCAGTGCCCCAGGATCCACTAGCTCTGGAAAATATCATGGATTTAGGCACAGACATACGGATTTTTGGATTTTAGCAGTATTACAGAGAAACCTGAAACTCACCTGGGCCCGGCCCCTCCCCTCTGTGGCCCACCACACTCGGAGCTGGTGAAATGTGTTCCTGCAAGGACCTGAGAAGCTGGACTTAGTGCCAGCCTTGGGCCTTCTTTCCAAGTGAGCACAACCCTCTTAGGCCACATGTTCTATTTAACTTACTAGGGCTACTGTAATGAAGCAAACTGAGTGGCTTAACCCCCAGAAATGTGTTATCTCACAGCTCCGGAGGTGTTGACAGGGCCACGCTGTCTCTGGAGCTGCCGGGAGGGGTGTATTCCAGGCCTCACTCCCAGCTCCTGGTGGCTCCTTGGCTTGTAGTACCTCCAGCTTTGTTCTTCTTTCTCAAAACGACTTTGGCTATTCAGAGTCTTTCATGGTTCCACATAAATTTTAGGATTATCTGTTCTAGTTCTGTGAAAAACTATAATCGATATTTTGATAGAGGTTGCATTAAATCTGTAGATTGCTTTGGGTTGTATGGCCATTTTAACAATATTAATTCTTCCAGTCCATGAATATGGGATATCTTTCCATTTCTGTGTATCATCTTCATTTCCTGAATTATTATTTTAGGGTTTTCAGAGCATAGATCCTTCACCTTCTCAGTTAAGTTTATACCTAGGTATTTTATTCTTTTTGATTTGATTTTAAATGGGATTGTTTTCTTGCTTTCTCTTTCAGATAGTTCATTATTAGTGTATAGAAAAGCAACAGATTTTTGTATGTTTATCTAACATCCTGCAACTTTAGTGAATTTGTTTATTAGTTCTAATAGTTTTTTGATGGAGACTTTGATATTTTCTATATATAGTATCAAGTCATCTGCCAAAAGTGACAGTTTTACTTCTTTCCTTCCCATTTGGGTGCCTTTTATTTCTTTTTTCATATCTGATTACTGTGGCTAGGACTTCCAATACTATATTAAATAGAAGTGCAAAAACGGGCATACACGTTTTCTTCCTGATTTTAGAGGAAAGGCTTTCAGGTTTTCACTGATGAATGAGATGTTAGCTGTAGGTTTGTCATAAATGTCATTTATTATGTCGAGATATGTTTCCTCTACACCAACTTTGATGAGAATTTTTATCATGAATGGATGTTGAATTTTGTCAAATGCTTTTTCTGTGTCTATTGAGATTACCCTGTGATTTTTATCCTTCCTTTTGTTAGTGTGGTGTATCACATTGGTTGATTTGTGGGTATTGAACCATCCTTACATCCCTGGAATAAATCCCACTTGATCATAGTGTGTGATCCCTTTTATATATTGTTGAATTCAGTTTACTGATATTTTGTTGAGGATTTTTGCATCTATGTCCATCAGAGATATTTTCTTTTTTTGTAGTTTCTTCATCTGGTTTTGGCATCAGAGTAATGGTGACCTTGTAGAATGAATTTGGGAGTGTCCCCTCCTCTTCAAATTTTTGGAATAGTTTGAGAAGGATAGGTATTAGCTCTTCTTAATATGTTTGGTAGAATTCCCCTGTGAATCTATCTGGTCCTGGACTTTTGTTTGCTTGGAGCTTTTTTTTTTAATTACAAATTCAGTTTTGCTACTAGTGATTGATCTGTTCATTTAGTCTATTTCTTCCTTATTCAGTCTTGGAAGATTGTATTTTACTAGAAATTTGTCCATCTCTTCTAGGTTGTCCAATTTGTTGGCCTATAACTGTTTGTAGTATTATCTTAAAATGTTTTGTATCTCTGTGGTATCAGTTTTTATTTCTCCTCTTTCATTTCTTATTTTATTTGGGTCCTCTCTCTTTTTTTCTTGATGAGCCTCACTAAAGGCTTATCAACTTTGTTTATCTTTTAAAACAACCAGCTCTTGGTTTCATTGATCTTTTCTATTTTTTGTCTCTATTTATTTATTTCCTCTATGATATTTATTATTTCCTCCCTTCTGCTGTTTTTCTTTTTATCATTCCTTTAGATGAGAAGTTAGGTTTTTTATTTGAAGTTTTTTTGTTTGTTTGTTTCTTGAGGTAAGCCTGTATCACTATGAACTTCCCTCTTAGGACTGCTTTTACTACATCCTATAGAGTTTGGAAAGTTGTGTTTTTATTTTATTTATTTTTTTGTCTCAAGGAATTTTCTGATTTCCTCTTTGATTTCAGCATTGATCCATTGATTTTTTAGTAACATGTTGTTTAGTCTCCACATGTTTGTGTTTTTCCCATTTTTCTTCCTATAATTGATTTCTAGTCTCATACCATTGTGGTTGGAATAAATGCTTGATATATTTTCTATCCTGTTAAATTTATTCAAACTTGTTTTGTGGCCTAGCATGTGATCTATCCCAAAGAACATTCCATGTGCACTTGAAAAGAATGTTTCTTTTGCTCTTTTTGGATGGAATGTCTTATAGATATCTATTAAGTCCAACTAGTCTAGTGTGTCATTCAAGACTACTGTTTCCTTATTGATTTCCTTTCTGGATGATCTGTCCATTGAAGTAAGTGGGGTGTTAAAGTCCCCTACTATTACTGTACAGCAAGTCCCCTATATACGAACCTTCAAGTTGTGCACTTTCAAAGATGCAAACGTGCCTTCGCATGTCTGATCAGGTAAGTTAGTTCACATGTCTGGCATACGTTGTCATGTGCATGCATCCTCTACGAGTGGTTGAGCTTTTGTGTACTTTACTGTTCAGTATTGTATAGGGTACAATAGTACAGTATCTTTATTTCAAGCCCAGCATGTCCGGAAGCAAGTGTAAAAGCAGCGGTATATAGCCGATTGTGCTAGTTGGGCACCTAGGCTAACTTTGTTGGACTTACAAACAAACTGGATTTACAAATATGCTCTTGGAACAGAACTCATTCATATGTAGGGGACTTACTGTACTATCATTTTCTCCCTTCCTATCTGTTAATATTTGCTTTATATGTTTAGGTGCTTCTGTATTGGGTGCATATATGTTAACGAGTATAGTATCCTCTTCTTGCATTGATCCATTCATCATTATATAATGCCCTTCTTTGTCTTTTGTTATTGACTTTGTTTTAAAGTCTATTTTGTCTAGTAGGAGTATTGCTACCCCCACTTTCTTGTCACTTCTATGTGCATGAAATATCTTTTTCCATCCCCTCACTTTCAGTTTGAAGTGAGTCTCTTGTAAACATTATATAGATGGGTCTTGTTTTATTTATCCAATCAGCCACCCTATTTCTTCTTATTGGAACATTTAGTCCATTGACATTTAAAGTGAACTAACAGGTATGTACTTACTGCTGTTTTGTTACTTGTTTTCTGGTTGTTTTTGTAATTCTTCTCTGTTCTTTTGTTATTGTAGTTTCTTCCCTTGTGGTTTGATGATTTTCTTTAGTGGTATGCTTGTGTTCCTTTCTCTCTAGTTTTTTGTGTATCTATTTTAGGTTTTTGATTTGTTGTTACATATATGTTGACCGATAACTATTTCTACTTGTTTTAAACTGAGAGTCGTTTAAGTTCAGTCACATTCTAAAAGATCTACATTTTTTATTCTCCCCCCACATTTTGTGTTTTTAAGGTCATATTTTCCATCTTCATGTTTATCCCTTCACTGTTTATTGTAGTTGATTTTACAATTCTTTTCTTTTAATCTTTGTACTAGCTTATTTAAGTTGTTGATTCACAGCCATTACTATATATTTATCTTTACTGGTGGGATTTTTCCTTTCCTGTAGATTCTTCCTTCTTACTGTAGCCTTTTCCTTTCCACCTAGAGATGACCCTTTAACATTTCTTTTAGGGTAAGTTTAGTATTGATGAATTTTTAAAATTTTTTCTTATCTGAGAAGTTCTTTATCTCTCCTTCAATTCTAAATGATAACCTTGCTGGGTAGATTATTCTAGATTATAGGTTTTTCACTTTCAGCACTTTCCCTTTTGGCCTGCAAAGTTTCTGCAGTAAAATCAGTTGATAGCCTTATGGGGGTTGCCTTGTATATGATTCTTTGTTTTTCTCTTGCTATCTTTAGAATTCTCTCTTTAACTTTTGCCATTTTAATTATGATATGTCTTGGTGTGTGTCTATTTGGGTTCATCCTGTTTGGGACCCTCTATGCTTCCTGTATCTGGATATTTTTTCCCTCTTCAGGTTTGGGAATTTTTCAGCCATAATTTCATCAAATACATTTTTTTACTACTTTCTCTCTCTCTTTTCCTTCTGTGTTTCCTATAATATGAATGTTGGTATGCTTGATGTTGTCTCAGAGGTCCCTTAAACTGTTCTCACTTTTTAGAATTTATTTTTCTTTTTGCTGCTCTGATTGGATGATTTTCATAGTCTGTCTTCCAGATTACTTATATGTTCTTCTGTATCACCTAGTCTGCTGTTCATTCTTTCTAGTGTGTTTCTTTTTTACTCATTTATTGTATTCTTCAGTTCTGACTCATTCTTTTTTATATTTTCTAGTTCCTTGTTAAAATTCTCACTGTGTTCATCTATTCTTTTCTCTAATTCAGTTATTATTCTTATTACTAATGCTTTGAACTCTTTAGCTGATAAATTACTTATTTCTGTTTAATTACTTGTCTTTTCAGGGGTTTTCTTTTGTTTCATTTGAACCAAAGTCCTCTGTCTTCTCATTTTGCTAACTTTCTCTGTTAGGTGAACCAGTTACCTATATGGTCTTGAAGGGGTGTCCTTTTGTGGGAGCTTCCCTCTACAGTCTGCATGTGCCCAGTGGCTTTGCGGGGAGAGCTGGATCCAACCTGAGCCTGAGGCACGTCTTCCTCCAGGGTGTGCTGGCCGCTCCCACCTTGGTAGGAAGTGGGGCTGGAGATGGAGGGTCTAGAGCTAGAGCCAGGTGTGATTCGGGGCTTCTCCTCTGCTTAGTGACCATCACCGCCCCACTGGGGAGTGGGGGCAGTTTCCCGGTTGCTGGAGCAGAAGCCGCGAGGGTCAGGTCTGAGACGGCTCTGTTCCCTCTAAGAGTGTGCTTTCCCCTCTCCCACCACCACCACCCTTGCCCCAGAGGGGAGCAGTGTTGGAGCAAGAGGGCCTGGAGTGGTTGCTCAGTGTGGGTCGAGGTGCGGGCTGTGGTGTTCCTGGCACCGTTAGAGTTCTGGGCAGCCCCCAGTCTGCTGCCTCCAGGGGTGACAGCAATGGCCACTGTCCCCCGACTCAGATGCTGTACCAGGTCTAAGGCAGCTCCATCGCCCCACAACTGTGCACCCCCCTTGGCTGTGGCAGTCCTTGCTCTAGTGTGGAGCTGCACCACAGAGCCAGTGGGCTGGTCCAGGTGCTCAGCTTGGGCTGGGGAACCTGCAGGCATGGCCGCAGGTCACCAGCCAGAGTCCTGGGTAGTTCTCATCTGCTTCCTCCGCCTTGTTTTGGGAGTAAGCGAGCGTGTGCACACGCTTCACAAGCAGACTCTAGGTTTCTTACAGCCCCGCTGTTAGGGCCACTGGTTTGCAAACCCGCTAAGGGGACTCTTCCTCCTGATGTCAGACCCCAGGTCCGGGGCACCCAAAATGTGGTTCAAACCACTTGCTTCCCAGGGAGGGTCTCTGAGCCTGTGTAATCCCCCTTCTCTTCTGTGTCCCCCACTCTGGGCGCAAGTCCCAACCTTATCACCTCTCTTCCCTTCCTACCAGATTTCGTGTGGATCCTTCCTACAGCCTTGATTGTATAAGAGTCTCACTGTCAGTCTCCGGTTTGTTTTCAGTGAGAGTTGCTACACACGTGGATGTATTACCAGTGTGTTCGTGGGGGGAGGTGAGCTCAGCATCCTCCTACTCTGCCACCTTGATCTCCCCGGAATCCCTGAAATGTGCAGGCTGAGTAGCACACACGACAACCCTCGCCACTGCACCACAGAAGCTCTTCAACAAACACACTCAAGAGGGTACGACTGTTATAGCTACTCAAAAGGTTTACGAGAACCATTCAAATAACATGGCAGCAAGGCACAAAATGACCTCGTAAAATTAGAATAACATCTGAGGCAGAACCGTGGGTTCCAGAAACACAAGGACGATGTCTCATTATATCTGTAGAGCCAAGTAATTATCTGGTACAATTAACTTGGAGAAAGCGGAAAGGAGAATCTCACCTGTCAACAAGTAAATGCAGCTGAAGTTCCAGTTTGCCTCTGCGTTGAGTACTGTTAGCCCAAGAGTGGAGAACACCTACAGAGGCCACTGTGGGTCCTTGATTAGATGAGTTTCCTGACCTAGCTATGGAGTGAAGCAAACATATGGCACTCTGCTAGGCAGTAAATACCATGTTGTTTCTCTGGATCGGAAAGCCTCCAGAAAAATCAAGATTTTAGAACAATAGAGCGTATGGATAGAATAATATGACTCAGTGCTGCAGAGGCATTTCTTCATCCCTGAAGCATCTCTGATGCCCTTTAGGTTACCAGGGTTCAGAGGAGGAGGGGAACCTAAACCAAGGTGCTACACTGCGAGATGCTCTCAGCAAATGTACTTTGGGTGCTCTTCTGCTCTGCAAGCCAAGAACATGGGGCCTCCCAATCCAAAGACCACCTCTGGACAACTTGTGTCTCATACCAAGCACATTCCACCTTCCCCACACGTCGCAGCATAAGCAGAGCTAGGCAGAGACTCTGACAGGTTGTGCACAGTCATTGGCTCCAGGCCCAGGTGGTAGTATTTTCAGGAAATTCCTAGAGTTTCTGTGTTTCTGTGCAGATTGCTTTCAAACAACCTACCATTTTCTAACTGCTCATTCTTGCAATGTGCAGTCTTGGAGTGTTATACTTCATTTTCAAATATGTCCCTGTAATAATTTATAGCTCGGGATTTTGAGACAACCATTTTTATTTTCAATTTAGACATCTCGGATCAAAGTTAAGTAGGAAAAATGAGAGAATATCACAAGACCAGTAATAACAGCAGTTATAAACTATTTATTTTTAATTGGAGTAGCATGAGTAACATGGAGGCACATTTAAAATGTTAAACTGTAGCAACAGTGATCTGAACCAGTGCCTCTGTGTATTTTTGTTGTTTAAACATTTCTGTACTTTGAATTTTCTCTACCAACATATGTATTTTTAATTTAAAAAAAAAAAGTTCATGGGAAAAAAACATGTAAGTCAGAATCATTGGCTTATTTATTCAACAAATACTTGTTGAGTGCTTCCTATACGTTAGGTAGGGCACTAGGCATGGGGCGGCCATTCAGTTCCAGGCCATCATGGACCTTACATGCCAATGCAAGAGGTGCAAGAATTTTTAAACAAACACAACATTTTAAATATTAGTATTATGAAGGAGAAACACCATGTCCAGTGGGAAGGTATGAGGGGAACCTGGCTGGAGACCACAGGAAGCATTTTATCTCAATAGTTGAGCCCTGAGGGTTGAGAGGTTGCTAACCAGACAAAGAGGTGAGGACAGGTTGGGGAACTACAGGGAGGGACAGGAAGGATCTCGGTCCATTTGAAGAGCTGAGAGAAGACCTTAATATGACTCTGCTAAGGTTTTGAAGGAAGGAGGTCAGAATGTCATTTAAAGATCACTCTCCGACCTTCTATAGAGAACGTATGGTGGGGAGGGGAGCAAGAGGGGATTATAGGGCCAATGAGGGAGCCATTGCAATGATCCTGGCGAGATGTGATGGTGGCCTTCCCAGTGAAAGCGAGTAGAGTGGAGAGAAGAGATTTGGGGACAGAGGCAACCAGACCGGATGACATTGTCCTCGAGGAATAGAGGAGGGCAGAGTTAACAACGACACCCAGATGGAAGAAGAAAGAGCTCTACAGACGGGAGAGGATGAATTCAGACTTTCTTTCCTTGATTTTTTTCAATTATAAAATGAAATTACCACTCATTTTAACAAGTCAAACTGCAGAGATATATTAGGAAGGAGTTAATTATCATTCTCCCCCTTCTGGACTAACAAATGTTAACAATGTGCTATTCTCATCTTTCTCACTTATATTGCCTGTATTTGTTGTATTTTTTAATTCAGTTTTGAACTTGTCGAATATAAATCTCTTCTAGAATTCACAAGTGATATGGCAAGTAGAAAATTAGACATAGGGGTCAAAACCCAGAAGGGAGACGTGTGCTGGGTTTACAAATTTGTCTTTCTTGGTGTAGATGATGCCTAAGCTATGGGGTAGATAAGAGCACCTGGGACAAAACGTTGAGTCACAACAAGAGAGCTGGACCCAGTCCTGAGGAGGTCCAACCTTGACCATTTAGGAGATGGTGTGGGAGGAGAGGTCAGAGAGACAGGAGGAAACAGGAGAATGTGTGGGATACAAGTCACGACGTGCCAAGTGCAGCCAAGAGGGCAGTGAACGGAATATCCATTACATTGAGCAACAAGGATATCACTGCTAGCGTTAGACAGTCCTATCGGTGGAGTGGATGGGCACCGAGTGAGGCTGCTGGGCATTAATTTGAAGTATTGCTAATTCACCCCTGGAGACGTGTATTTCTCCAGCATCACCTCCTGGGGGGATGTCACAACAAGGATAGGTAGGGTCTCAATAGTTAGAGCTTTTCAGGAATATTTGACAGAACGTGAGAGAGGCAAACGGGATTAAATTGATATCCATAAAAAGCTGTTACTGTGCTGTTATCTCACTATTGCTATGTTTAATTAGGGACCGAATGTATTAAAAATAAATGGATTTTTGTCTTTTTATTTGTTTTATGTTTACCTAGGGAAACCTTGGTGAGCATGGAGCTGGTGGCCCAAAAGGAGAGAAGGTAATCAAATTTGCAAAGTGAGTAAAAACATCTTACACCAACTCACCCATTCACACGTCAGGGCAGCCCCGCTGCCCCGCGGGCTCCAAGTCAGCCTGCGGTGGACACGAGCCTCCCTGGCCTCCAAGAGAAGGCCCTGAGTAGCTGCCTACAGGAAGGGAACAAACACGTCCACATCGAGGGGAAATAGCTGTCACAGGTAAATGAAATTAGGACACACGTTTCGGTTTTTAATTAGATGTTTCATGGATCCATGTAGACGGCAAAAACAATCTGAAAGACCCTTTGACACGATGCCTGAGGCTCGCTATTTTTGTGCTTTCTTAAGTGTCCAAACATAAGCTGTCATGGGAGCACTTTTGGGTGGGGTTTTATCATGTACAGTCTCGGTTTAACCAAATAATTATTTCAAAACAGCTTTACAATTAAAATACTGACGAATTCGCACTGCCTTCTTATCATCGTCATTCACGGGTTTAATTATATTAGCTGTGAAAATGACAAATGCCCTTGCCTAGTCAAAAAGATGTTTCACTCCTGTTCGATCCTGCAGTTGGGATGACCTTGGATTCAGTGGGAACGTGCCATTGTCAGGAAAAAAAAAAATGCAGGAATGATACTCAATATTTTGTAATAACCTATAAGGGAAAAGAATCGGAGAAAATAGATATACATGTATGTAAAATCTAATCACTTTGCTGTACACCTGAAACTAACAACATTGTAAGTCAACTATACTTCAATTAAAAAAGAGGGGAAAAAATGCACACTAAATCCACAGACAGAGGCAAGTAGGTTGGAAATACTCTGCGGGAACATGGCCTGGGGGTTCTCTCTTCATTCATTCACCCAGTAAAAATTCTCATGATTGAGGGCAGGGTATTTCTACATGAATCCAAGAAAATATGACTTCTGTGCCTTATAAATCAGTGCAGCCAATCTATTCACAAGATCATACCTCCGTCACCAGAAAAAACTGCTAAAAGATAGTCTCAACAGAAAGTAGGGGCTTCTTATAGATTGACCATTGAAAATGAAATTTCCTGCAGATAAGTAAACAAATAAAACCTTGACATTCTTAAAAAGGCATCCCAGAAATTGATTATACAGCAATAATGTCATTTATGTGTCTTGGATTGTACTGCTAGTACATTAGCATTATTTCCTGTAACCAGATAGCTTACGGAATTCCTACACCACCATAAGGAACACATTATATTTTAAGCAATTACTGCTGGACACATGCAGACTAAGGAGAAAAAAAAAGAAAGCCACAAAGCTTGTCACTTAGGACAGCTGAGCAAAGAGAGTTGTGGCACTTTTAAAGTATTTAAATGATGATTCATTTCTTGAAACAAAACAGCTGGCCCCGGTTTTGCTATGTTCATTAGGAAACATATGTTACTTAGGAATTCTTAAGACCTCAATGATGAGAAATTTGATTCTGTCAAACAGGTGTATTTCAAACTCTAAAGACCCTTTCTATGGCTCAAAATCTTTTCTAATTGCTTCAGAATCTTAAGTGGAATTAGAAAAAGCCAGTGGCATGACTGTTCCCTCTTCCTGCCCAAAGAAATAACCCAGAAGAGTCTACAGAGAACCTGATATAAATGCCCATAGGAAATGATTTGTAAGACTTCTAATTAAAAGGAGAACGACTCTGCCAGTAAATAATGCATAGGATAAACTCAAAAACATAAGCACCACATTTGCTAGAAGAGTAGAATCACCTCTACCTATACACACTCACTTAGTACCTGGGCTGAATCTATACTTTTGTTCTTAAAATTATAATGCTGCTCATGGGTCACTGTAGTGAGAATTTAAAGCCCCTTCAAGCTGCTCTTTCAGATCTTTGCTTGAACCTGTGGTGGACTCTGGTGGTTCAGAGCTCCGGCTGCACGTTGGAATCCCCCTGAGGGCTTTTAGAAAGTACAAGTGCTCAGGTTCCATCTCCAGAGACTCTGGTGTGGGGCAGAGCCCATGTATATGGTTGATCTGGGGCGGCAGTGGAGTCGGGGGGTGGGGGGGTGGTCCATATTGCTATTATTTAAAAGAGCTTCAGGTGATTCTACCTGGCAGCCAGGGTGGAGAACCATTGAGTGCTAAAAAGATCCTGGGCTTTGGTATCAAAAGTTGATTGTGCCATTAACAACTCTGTCTCCTTGGGAAAGACACTTTATTTCTCTGAGCGTCAGTTTTCTCATTTGTGAAATGGACACAATCACATCTACACAGAGAATTGATGGCAGGCTTGAAATCAAATGAGATGAGATGAACTTGCCCAAAGCAAAATACCTGACACATATTAAGCCCTCACTAATGCTTTGCTCTTTCCTATCCATCCACTCCAAACTTTCTTTATTCTCATAAGGTATCGTTTGTCTCTTTTTGATATTAATAGTTAGTTGTTACCATCCTTAACACCCGGTCTTGATCATCTTGGCTTCTCCTGCCATAATGCTGAGACTCAATTTATCTTGTAGAATAAAAGATTGAACCAGAAGTACAATTTCAACCCATAACTGACTTATTGCTGTATCATACATCACTTCTCAACGCACTGGCTGGCAGAGTAGAATCACAAAACCAGCCTACCATTTGGAACCCTGCCTTCCAGTGAAGCACCAGAACAGATGCAAACAGCAGTAGGATGAACACACAAGTCACTCCTAGGTTAGCAGCCAAATCCTGTATCAAGAACACTGGGATACAGGAAGAAACACCAAGGAACACTACCGCCTTTTAATGGTAAATGACGATGGAGACCATGATATCCAAGTAACCAGTCTACCTGGACTGAAATGACGACCTGAGACTGATGGGATCTGGTGAGGGGATGGATGAAGCTGTGTTTGCAGGTCAGTCGGGGAGAACTGCTCCTTTATAGAGACGGTGGAATAGGTGACAGAATATCTAAGGACTCCTGAGAAATTAGCGGTGTCTTTTAGGGCAGTTGTCAGAGGGAAAAGATGGAGGCTCAACACCACCAGACCTTTCAAATAGCATCCAAGGTGTCAAATTAAATGACAGCCTTTCCTGAAGCTAAGTAAATTCGTCACTTGTCTTTCAGCTCATAGCCACAGTGATAAATCACTGAACACCCATTCTAACTATGAAAAACAACATACGTGTCTGTGCTTCAGGTGTGAAATGCTTTTGTTTGTGGAATTTTATGTAAGGGAACTGATCCCTAAGATTTCCTCCAAGCCCGGACACCCCTTCGTACCAATCAGAGGTGGACCAAAGCCTCTGTTGGGTCCTTCCTCTGCATTTCAATGGAGACCTGTATACATTGGTTCAAATACTTAGCAGCTGTAAACATAGTTACTCTTCCTCCAAGTATATTCCCCTCCCCTTACCTTTGGTATTGAGCAGATGTGACTTTTACAGTAATTTCTAGACCCTTTCCTTGATTTCTACATTTACTTTATGCAACTTACTAGGCATAAGTTTTTCTATCACACCTATGCACTGGGGCTTTTAGCACCTATCAAATGGGTAATAGGAAGGTCACCCTGTACAGCCTAACACTTGTACAAGGCCAATTGTTTATGTATTCTTTCAAACCAACAGCAATCAGCCCCTTAAATGTCTCCGCCAATTTCTTCCTCTTTGTACTATGGATAGAATTCAATATGTGTAGAAAAAAATGGCTTCTCCTACAATATGGTAAGTGCAAAACTGATGGTACATTATATGTTTGGATGGTACACTACAAAGGAAAATACTTGTATTAATAAAATCAAGATTACATTTTCAAAATATATTCCACAAATCTAGACACCTCCTTAATAAAAACATGGCTTTGTCTGTCCATTATGTATGACAGGCTCCCTCTTCCTCTAGTCTAAAATCCCAAGATACTGATTAGGATAGAAATGTAGAAATAAAACAATGTTTTAGGGCTGTAATAAACTAGTACTTGAAATCCTTTGGGTAGATTGTTGTTTGAAGATTCAAAATAAACGCATAAACATATCCACGCAGGGGACAGGTATAAAGATGTTCATTGCAGCCTTGTTTATAATAGAGAAAAGCTAGAGGCAACCAAATACCCATCAGTAGGGCTTAGATGAACCCCGATACATTAGCACAATAGAACGCTATCTGAGGGTTCAATGAATGAGCTAGATCTAAATATATCTATTAATAGAGGATGGATATTAAAAACCACATTGAGTGGGGAAAAAAGTCACAGAATATTATATATAAGATCAAACAATGGCTTCTATAGAATTTGTTTTAAATATCCAAAATAACATATTATTTATGGTTCCACATATGCAGTAAAAGTGCAAAAATATAGACTGAAAGCATAAGTACTAAATTCATGACAGTGGCTCTCTCTGGGACAGGAAGAGAGAGAGAATTTGAAACTTCTTCGATTATAAATTTTTTTTCTTTCTTCCATCTTGGGTGTGTGGTCCATGGAGGTTTGACTTATTCAACTTTATGTGTTTTGTATTTTTTTCAAAATTAAAAAAAAGACAAGATGGGCAAAAAAGACCTATACTTGGAAATGCAATGGTGAACACTGTTTTGCAAAAATGCTCCTGAGATTGGAAAATAACCAACATTACATAACTTCTAGTGGCTGCATTTAATTTAACAACTGTCTGGTATTCGGGAATGTTGGTTAACACTTAAATGGAAGCATAATGCTGGGACATCCCTGAAGTCTAATTAACGATACGTTTCCTTGCCACAAGTATTATTTCTAAAATTTTATTTTCTCAAAATTCCCTTTATATGTCACATACAAATCCCTTCTCAAGATTTTTGACCAGAACCTCTTAGGCATTTCTAAGTTGCTACTGTCCCCACATCAACAAGAATGCCTTCTTTGTCCATTTAAGTGGTGATATAAGTGCTGGAAACAGTGGAGAGATGCGTTTTTCTTCCTGTGACTCCTCACCCCTCCACCTCCCCCAACTTGAAAAAAGAAAGAAGTGTCTGAAATAAAATGAGTCTGGATTATTGTGTCAGTTAAATTATCTCATGTCTTTAAAACCACAAAAATTCTTTTTTTTTTTTTTTTGCAAAAACAAAATACAGTAGAGCGAAATTATCATTTTTTCCCTCTAAATGTTCTTTCCTTGAAAAATAATTGACTTCGGTTTCACATTAATTTTAAAGATCCTAATGAATATTATGGATTTCTAAAAGACCTAAAGGCATCGTGGAGCACTGACAAACACATTATTATGCGAATAGCCTAACTGGATTCAGAACTTCACATTGCCTCTTGGGGGATAATAGATAATTTCCGTGGTTAGAAAGGGCACAGGCAATGCTCTGACCCTGACAGTCACAACAGGACTCACCTGGCCTCCTGCAAAAACTTTCTTCTGCTTTTTCTTGAAAGGGTGAAATTGGACCACCAGGATTTCCAGGCTCTATTGGCCCTAAAGGTGAAAAAGGAGAATCTGTAAGTATTTTAGCTTTGAGAGCAGAGGAAGAATATCCAAAAGATAGAATTAAAAATATATTTCTTAATCAGCCCCAATTCCATGCACCTTGGTTGCCCCTGCCATAGGGAACAATAGATCAGATATTTGAGCATGTACTCTAGTCAAGGTACTAAGTTTTTTACATGTATTACCTCACTTAGTTCAGTTTTTTAAAAATCACCCCCATTCTTCAGATGAGGAAACTGAGGCACAGAGGTTAAGTAACTTCTGTAAGTTCACACAGCTAGGAAGTATTGAAACCATGAATCACTCCTAGGTAGGCAGATTCCAGAACCCAGGGTTTAAAAATCACTAAGCTGCCATGCTATAACTAAACATAATAGCTAAAATGAATAATAAAAGCATCTTTGGGCTTCCCGGGTGGCACAGTGGTTAAGAATCCACCTGCCAATGCAGGGGATACGGGTTCGAGCCCTGGTCCAGAAAGATCCCACATGCCACAGAGCAACTAAGCCCATGCGCCACAACTACTGAGCCTGCGCTCTAGAGCCCATGAGCCACAACTACTGAAGCCCGCGTGCCACAACTACTGAGCCCGTGCACCTAGAGCCCGTGCTCCGCAACAAGAGAGGCCACTGCAATGAGAGGCCCGTGCACCGCAACGAAGAGTAGCCCCCGCTCGCCACAACTAGAGAAAGCCCGTGCGCAGCAACGAAGACCCAATGGCAGCCAAAAATAAATTAATTAATTTTTTTAAAAATGAAGCATCTTTGGCAATGACAGTCATTTTTCAGACAGCTTTAGAATCAGTGCTGTCACTCATCTACCCCGAAGTTCTCCTACTTCAGGAATCATGCTTGCCCTTAGTATTCCATCCAGGCCAGTAACAGCCCTTCCTGGGACTCTCTGGGAAATCTCACGTGTCCCACAAATCCAGCCCAGTGTCTGCTGCCCCGTCCATCTGCCCACTCACTCCTGATACTCCACACTTGCGGGCACGTCTTCCACCTCTTACCTACCTCTCTGGGTCCCCACTGTCTCCCCTCCATGCTGGAACACTGGCACTCACCTTCTCCTAATTGCCACGTGACCCATAACAGACCAGTCCCTAAGATTTACTACAGTTCTACTGGGATAGCTGGGACTTGTAGAGCAGAAGAGAGAAATCTGAATGGGTTAGAGCAGTGCTTCTCATACTAAGTGTGAACTTAAATTACTTGAAGATCATTTTGAAATGCTAATCCTAGTTCAGCAGGTCTGGCTGGGGTTTTTTACCGAACCCATGTTCAGCTGCTGACGGCTCATAAGCCAATAATTCGAGAGGCAAATGTCAGTAGAAAGGAAAGATGCTTTAATCAGAAAAGCCAGCCATCTGGGAAGATGGTGGACTTGTGTCAAGAGACCAACTCCAAAGATTCTGCTCAGCCATGACAGTTTTTAGAGGGAAAAATGGGGGAAGAATCTCAGTGAATCATTGAGGCAGGAGGTTGGGTTCTGCATCTTTCTCCATTGCATGCAGACTGGCTGACTCTTTCTTCAGATGTTATCTTGCCCGCGTGATCTGCCTGCAGGATTGCTAAGGGGGCTTTTGGAGGTAGAGGGTTAGTCATTTTTTAACTGCTTAATTCTTCATTCTTACTTCTTTTCATCTACGAAAAGAATCAACAGGTTAGACAAGGCATGGGGTGCATTCAGGAGAGCACAAGTCAGGAGTTAGTTTCAATTGCTTAGTGATCTCATTTTTATATTTAGGTTCTTTTAAGTTTAGAAGGGAACAGAGATGGGCAAACAGGAAAGGGACAAAAGAGCTGCTTTCAGCCTGAGTGGCTGTATTTCTCAAAGTCCCAGGCCATGCTCCTGCTGTGGGTCCCTAGACCATGCTTTGAGTAGCAAGCGCTGGAGGGTGTCACAGTTCCTAAGGGTTTCCCTGTGGTTCTCCATCCTGCCACCAAGACCCAACCCCCTGAGACTACCTTTAGCCCTATCTACCTTACCCAGGAGAAACCAGCTTCTTTTCCTCTCAGTCCTTCTCCTTGTCAGTTCCCTCTTAATCCCTGAATTATCCCACACCCCTTACACATCTTTGCCTGCCTTTCTCCTCACCCCCCAACAGGAAAAAACACAAATTGTACATTATTAGCCAAGCAGTTTAGCTCTTTGTGATCTCAACCTTTCTAATACAGAACAGGATCTGGACTTACCTTTGCATAATAACCAGAAGGCCCAAACAGAAGAATAGTCTTCATCCAAATCCGAATTTGGAGCCTGAATGGTACTTTAAAATGGCAGTTTGTTCCCCGTTATAGGAAATTTAGAACATGACTAGGTTAGACAGCAGAGCTAAAATATCATCTAGTTGAACCCCAGGATTTTATAGATAAGGAAAAAGAGGCTCTAAAATGTCAGTGACTTGCCCCAGATAGTAGCCATTGGAACTAGGATGAAATATCAGGTCTCTAGATAACCAGGATCCTGATTTTGGTTCTTTTTTCTTTTACAAGCAGTTACTTTAGTCAGTGTGGCTTGACAGAGGTTCTAGATAAGCAATGTGCTATAATCAGAAACAAGCAATTACAAAAGCAATGTTGCCCATTGCTCACATCTAATTAACTTCATCTCCTATCTTAAAAATCAAATTGATTTTTAGAATTAAGCCTGGAAAGCAAAAATATAAAGCCCTAATCTAATATATAGAAATTATCCAATAATAAGAGACGTAATGATGTTGGATAGATATGGGTCATATTAGTCAGAGTAGGTAGGTTATGCCAGGTAACAAATTAGCCCTGAAATATCTATGGTTTTAACCCAAGAAAGGTTTTCTCTTGCTCGGGCTGCCTGCCCAGCGTGGTTGGGAGGAGTGGGTGTCCTGCTGCACACGACCCTCAGTAACCCGTCACCAGGCTGATTAGCACCCAGGAGCTACGCCATCTGATAGATGCAACCTTCTCAGCCACCACTGCCAGGGAAGCGGGACTGGGGGACGATGAATGGGCTCCTTCAGGGGACACGCATCACTCCTGCACGCATTTCATGGTCAGGACTAGCTGCCTGGCCTCACATGACCGCAGGGAGCTTGGAAACGCCAGGGAGAAGATGGGGGCCCACAGTCCCAAGGCCATGGGACACGAGCCTTGCTCAGTAACCACTCCCCTCCCGATAGTGACCTGAAGGTCAAGTCCCTAAGAGGACCTTTGAGAGCAGCACTACCTACCATAGTGGTTCTCACGCTTGCCCTTGACTTTCAGATGCAAAAGAAAATTACTAAAATTACTAAATTACTAAAAATGTATGGTATCCATCTTATTGTCCATTCACTCCTTTCAAATAATAAATCAATTACATTTCAAATAAAATCAAACAGACTGAGCAAGCAAAGCCTGGAATCGAAGTCAGGCTGCCTGGGTTTAAATCCTCAATGACCTCTTACTGATTATGTGACCTTGGGGGAATGACTTAATTTCTCTGAGCCTCAGATGCCCCCTCTGTAAATGAGTGTACTCATAGTACCTGCCCTGTTGACACAAGAGGTTAACTGTGTTAGCGTATATAAAGTGATTAACACAGGTGGAAGTGTTTTATTCAATAAATGTCAGCTATTGTTGTTATACCTGTAAAACTTTAAATTCCCTAATTTAATAAACTTTTGTTCGACACCAATAGTGTACCCCAGAGATGCTATGATAGTCAAGATGAATTATATCTCTACATTCACAGAGTTTATAGGCAAGATAAACAAGGGAACATACAGTGGGTGAATGCTGTTTTAGGGGAAGTAACTCAGTTACTCAGAAACTTTCTGAGTCTCTTTCCTCATTCCTGAAATGGGACAATATCTCCCTCACAGCCCTGTAGTGAAGGTTAAATGACATCATGATACGTACCTTCAAGAACAGAAGTTAATAAGGGGAAGCCTCCCTGTGTGTGTGTGTGTGTGTGTGTGTGTGTGTGTTAAGGATGGGTTGTGGTGTTAATAACACAGTGACAACAGAGAGAGTGTTACTGAATAAGGAGCATTCCTTCAAAGCTTCTGTCTCTCCCCATACCTTCATACCTAGACCCAACAAGAACTAGTATCAGTTTCACAGACGTGTACTGTTATTCACCCAGTAATTAACTGCTTCAAGCCATTTTCATTAAAAGAAAAATGAAAATTAGTAAAGTATTTTTAAAATAATGATTTTGCATTTTTAAACACTAATTTAAACTCTGTATTTTTAAGCACCAACTTAAGTAACTGGAAAAATTCAAATGAATGTCCTTCCACTGATCACTCTGGCATCTTCACCTTCATTCTGCCTCTGATTGGATGTGTGTGTGTGTGTTTGTGTGTGTCTGTGTGTGTGTGTGTGTGTGTGTGTGTGTGAGACCATCTTCTATGTGAACCATGCAAGAGGAAGCTTTGGCCTTGGACAGCGTTGTAATTTGTCAACCACTCAGGATTCTCAAAATAACATTGAAATGATTAACTTACTGTTCATTTGGAAATATGAAAGGGTTTTTTAATTCATTTTCATATGGTCCTTCTAAGCTGCATAGGCAGACAATGTGACATTCTGGATCACTGCATGTTTGCAATGGAGTCTGAGTTTGGCCTGCAGGATTTACCCACATCCAGGTTTGGAGAGATTATTTCTACAAGTGTTTATAAATGATTCTGTTTTCCACCCATTTTCCTAGGGGGAACCCTTTACAAAAGGTGAAAAGGGAGATAGAGTAAGTAGATGTTTTATCACTGTCTTGAGTTTTCTACTTCATTGATTTCTTTCTCTCTGATTTCTAGTATGTTTACTTTGGAGTCTAATACATTTGATAAGGTCAGCTCCCTGAGCATTTTACTTTTTCCTCTGTGAATTTTGATAAATGAGAAATTTTAAACCTTGTTAAGTGTTATCATGTGATGACACTTCAACATTGGCTTTGGGTAGTGTATATTTTCTTTAACCCATTACTATTTGTGACTGGACATGAACGTGATGAAAGGTATACACTAAGGATATTTAAAATACAAAATTAATATGTAAGATACAGATTTTTTTCAAAAATTTTGTTAATGATACAAATTGGATTTCTCAAACAGGAAAGGATCAATGATAAGTCATGGAAAATAAGAAAAGCGAACTCATTATAGCCAATATTGTCCTCTTTTGTGTAACCTTAATTTTTGTGTGTTTTTTTGTTCCATTAAATACATACACCTGAAAGTAGAATCTCCATGACATATCAACTTAAACTCTACTCTTTCTTTTTCGCCCTCACCTGCAGTTTTAGTTTGCTGAGATACAAGATTAACTGGTGGCAAATTATAACAATGTCAACTAAGTAGGGAACTCAGTGACCGCTAATGGACCATGATGGTTAAAGTGTCAAAAGTGACATTGGGGAAAAAACTGTTACAGAGAAGAAAGAAAAATAGGAAATTATTGTTTACGTATTAGCAATAATCATTTTAAATCATGTTTTAGAATGAACCCTCCTTGACTTCATCATGTCTTCCATAATTTTCCCCTTTATTGTATGTCAGCTAGTGGGGAAGTAGATGAATTGCAGCATTAGAGATGCTCTTCTCCATCCATATTTAAACATTACACATATGGTCCTTATTTCATTTACAGGGAGAACCCGGAATAACAGGATCACAGGGAATAAAGGTAATCCCTTTATTACAAGGGTAATAAGGGTAAGAAGGGTAACACCCTTCTCTTGCATCTCCAGCATAATGAGATTGTGAAAAATTAAAGTAACCATTTCACTTTCCTTCCCACCCATATGTTTAGGGCGAGCCTGGAGATCCTAGTCCCCCTGGTGTAATAGGAAGCCCAGGACTAAAGGTATATAAGAAATAACTGAGACGAATGAGGATATTATTTTGAAGTTATAGCCATTTCTGTGTAAAACAAGGAACTCTGATGGACCACTCATTTTCGTCACAAATGTGCTCAGAGACTTTATCATGTTTCCATGGTGATGTCCCCGATCCCCACACGGGCCGCATTTATTACATACATGGTAACTGTGCCTTATGGATCACAATGGGATTTTTAAGCTCTTTTCAGACCATATTCACAATAGCATCCTAAAAGCTTTAAGAGTAAACAGTGTGAGCCACATCTATGACCCTGAGCTGTGTTCTCAAAGAGAACAAGATTCAGGATTCAATTTCCTAAGCCAAAATTATGCAACCCAGAAGTGTTTGAGTTGCCCATGCAGGACACTACAGGAGCGTCCCAAAGAAGACCAGCTGTTGGGAGGTGCTGGAGAGATCCGTGTGATATGCCCCCACCAGTGGGTAAGGCAAGTTATCCAGGCCTCACCTACTGGTGAGAACGGACTCATTTAAATGACAACATCTTGAAACTATCTTTATAGGCCCAAAGCACATTTCAGTGTTATATAGAGGAGGCTGGATGGTGGAAAGTCGATCTTTCTATAGATAAAGGTCACACCATGTTTTACATATATTCAGGTACACTCTAATTTTTATCAAATTAAAGTACATATCACCTTCTATTTAGGGTCAGCAAGGACCCGCAGGCCCTATGGGACCCAGAGGACCACCAGGAGATACTGTATGTATAGTAGATGCATGTGTCTTTGATATTTGGAAATTAAATTGAGACTAAAACATGTTTTAAAGAACATCAACATCTGTTCGTGTGACTGAGTTATACTACATTTTCCAAAGGCATGGGCCATCTCTACCAATAACACTGAGCACACCTAATGTCAGGGGCTATTGAGAACATTAGTATCTTCATATAGTCCTACGAGGTCCTTTTGAATATTAGCCTAACAAATCAGTCTTTGAAACCCAAGTTAGCATTTCCATTATACATCATTATACATGGCTTTTGGTTCAATTCTCCATCCGAGTAAGATACTTCCAAAGCTTCTGTTGTTGTATTCTTGCAACATCCTCCAAAAAGGGCAAGTCTTTTGGCTGAAAATACTTATATAATGCAATTGGAGAAAGGTCCTCAGGTTGCATTAAATCTAGCTTTCCTGGGCTCACAATTCTCTCTCTCTCTCTCTCTCTCTCTCTCACACACACACACACACACACAAACACACACCCTCACACCGTTTAAATGTACTTTTTTCTTTTTTTAATTGAAGTAGTTGATTTACAATATTATATTAGTTTCAGGTGTACATTATGGTAATTCAATATTTTTATAGATTATATACCATTTAAAGTTTTTACAAAATAATGGCTATTTTTCCTGTGTTGTACAATGTATCCTACTTGCTTATTTGTTCTATACACAGTAGTTTGCACTTCTTAATTCCCTTACCCCTATCTCCTCCCCGCTTCCCTTTCCCCCACTGGTAACCACTAGTTTGTTCTCTATATCTGTGTGTCTGTTATATATTGTTATATTCAATCATTTGTTTTATTTTTTAGATTCCACATATATGTGATATGTCTTTCTCCATCTGTCATATTTCATAAAACACAGTACCCTCTAGGTCCATCCACACTGTTGCAAATGGCAGAATTTCATTCCTTCTTATGGCTGAGTAGCATTCCATTGTGTATGTATATGACATCTTCTTTATCCATTCATCTATTGATGGACACTTAGGTTGCTTCCATATCTTGGCAACTATAAATAATGCTGCTAGGAACATTGGGGTGCATGTATCTTTTTGAATTACTGTTTTCATTTCCTTTGAATATATAACCAAGCATGGGATTGCTGGATCACTAGGTAACTCTATTTTTAGTTTTTTGAGGAACCTCCATAATGATTTCTCTAGTGGCTGCAACAATTTACATTCCCACCAACAGTGCACTAGGGTTCCTTTTTTGCCACATCCTTTCCAACACTTGTTATTTGTAGAATTTTTGATGATAGCCATTCCGACAGGTGTGAGGTGATACCTCATTGTGGTTTCGATTTGCATTTCCCTGATGATTAACGATGTTGAGCATCTTTTCATGTGCTTGTTGGCCATCTGTATGTCTTTGGAAAAATGTCTATTCAGGTCTTCTGCCCATTTCTTAAATCAGGTTGTTTGTTTTTCTTAATATTGAGTTTTATGAACTGTTTATATGTTTTTGATATTAATTCTTTATCAGTCATATCATTTGCAAATATTTCCTCCTATTCAGTAGATTGTCTTTTCATTTTGTCAATGGTTTCCCTTGCTGTGCAAAAGCTTTTAAGTTTAATTAGCCCCCATTTGTTTATTTTTGCTTCTGTTCCCTTTGCCTTAGGAAATAGATCCAAATATATTGCTACAGTTTATGTCAAAGAGTGTTCTGCCTATTTTTTCTTTAGGAGTTTTATGGTTTCAGGTCATACCTTTAGGTCTTTAATTCAGTTTGAGTTTATTTTTGTATATGGTGTGTGAAAATGTTCTAACTTATTGTTTTGCATGTAGCTGTCTAGTTTTCCCAGCACCACTTATTGAAGAGATTGTCTTTTCTCCACTGTATATTCTTGCTTTCTTTGCCATAGGTTAACTGACCGATAATTGGTTTATTTCTGAGCTATCTATTCGGTTCCATTGAGCTATGTGTCTGGTTTTGTGCCAGTACCATACTGTTTTGATTACTGTAGCTTTGTAATATAATCTGAAGTCAGAGCGTGTGATGTCTCCAGCTTTGTTCTTTTTTCTCAAGATTGCTTTGGCAATGTGATGTCTTTTGTGGTCCCATATAAATTTTAGGATTATTTATCCTAGTTCTGTGAAAAATGTCTTGGGCAACGCATTAAATCTTTAGATTGCTTTGGGTTGTATGGACATTTTAACAGTATTAATCCTTTCAATCCATGAACACAGGGTATCTTTCCATTTCTTTATATCTTCTTCAATTTCCTTCATCAGTGTTTTATAGTTTTTAGACTATAGATTTTTCACCTTGTTGGTTAAGTTTATTCCTAGGTATTTTATTCTTTTTCATTCAATTTTATATGGGATTATTTTTTTGCTTTCTCTTTTGGATAGTTTCATTATTAGTGTATAGGAAAGCAACAGATTTCTGTATATTAATCTCATACCCTGCAACTTTACTGAATTCATTTATTACATCTAATAGTTTTTTGGTGGAGACTTTACAGCTTTCTATATATAGTATCATGGCATCTGCAAATAGTGACAGTTTTACTTCTTTCCTTCCAATTTGGATGCCTTTTATTTCTTTCTCTTATCTGGTTGCTGTGGCTAGGACTTCCAATACTATGTTAAATAGAACTGGTGAGAGTGGGCATACACATTTTCTTCCTGATTTTAGAGGAAAGGCTTTCAGCTTTTTACCACTGAGTATGATGTTAGCTTTGAGTTTGTCATAAATGGTGTTTATGATGTTGAGATATGTTCCCTCTGTACCAACTTGGATGAGCATTTATCATGAGTGGATGTTTAAGTTTGTGAAGTGCTTTTTCTGCATGTTTTGACATTATCATAATTTTTACCCCTCCTTTTGTAAACGTGGTGCATCACATAGATTGATTTGCAGATATTGAACCATCCTTACCTCCCTGGAATAAATACCACTTGATTGTGGTGTATGATCCCTTTTATAAATTCTTGAATTCGGTTTGCTAACATTTTGCTGAGGATTTTTGCATCTATATTCATCAGAGATATTGGCCTGTAATTTTCTTTTTTTGTAATGTCTTTGTCTGGTTTTGGTATCAGAGTAATGGTGGTCCTATAGAATGAATTCGGGAGTGTTCCCTTCTCTTCAACTTTTTGGAATAGTTTGAGGAGGAAAGGCATTAGCTCTTCATTATATGTTTGGTAGAATTCACCTGTGAAGCTCTCCAGTCCTGGACTTTTGCTTGCTGTAGGTTTTTGTTTAATTGTAAATTTAATTTCACTACTAGTCACCAGCCTGTTCAGATTGTCTATTACTTTCTGATTCAGTGTTGGAAGGTTTTATGTTTCTAGAAATTTGTCCACTTCTTCTACGTTGTCCAATTTTTTGGCATATAACTGTAGTATTCTTTTATGATTTTTTGTATCTCTGTGGTAATGGTTGTCATTTTTCCTCTTTCATCTCTTATTTGGTTTATGTGTGTCCTCTCTCTTTTTTTCTTGATGAGCTCTCACTAAAGGCTTATCAATTTTGTTTATCTTTTCAAAAAACATAGCTCTTTGTTTCATTGATCTTATCTATTGTTTGGGGGTTTTGAGGTCTTCATTTTATTTAATATTTCCTCTGTGATCTTTGTCATTTCCTTCCTTCTTCAGACTTTCAGTTTTGTTTGTTCTTCTTTTTCTAATTCCTTTACATGGGAGAGTAGGTTGCTTGTTTGAGATTTCTTCTTGTTTGTTGAGTTAGGCCTATACCACCATAAACTTAGAACTGCTTTTGCTGTATCCCATAGATATTGGAAAGTTGTGTTTCCATTTTCATTTGTCTTGAGGTGTTTTCTGATTTCCTCTTGATTTCTTCATTTACACATTGGTTTTTTTAGTAACATGTTGTTTAGTCTCCACAATTTTGTGTTTATCCCATTTTATTTCCTGTAATTGATTTCTAGTTTCATACCATTTTGGTTGGAAAAAAATGCTTGATATAATTTCTGTTCTCTTATATTTGTTGAGACTTGTTTTGTGGCCTAGGATGTGATCTATCTTGGAGAACATTCCATGTGCACTTGAAAAGAATGTGTATTCTTCTGTTTTTCTTTTTTTTTTTTTTTTTTATTCTTCTGTTTTTTGATTGAATAAATGCACTTTCCTATCCATTCCCCCATGTCAGCTTTGTGTTCCTTGGACAATCTCCCTAGCCTTCTGACATCTTGGAAGCCAAAACCTCACTATGAATCCTCACTTGAGCAAAATGAGAAAAATGCTTGACCATCACTTCTTGACACTGATCTCTATCTGGCCATGATTTGAGTACCCTCCATGCAACTGTTAGAATCTCTCCTTTTCCCATCACCTTGGGAGCAGCCCCATGACATCTTGCTCTGTTCTCCATGCTCCCTGACTGAGCCTCCAGGGGTTCATCTTTCAGCACGTTTGGTCACTTGGTACTTTGAACATTCAGTTCATGAAGCAAATCTTTTTGTTGCACCCCCAAGCCATTTAGTGACCCATTGCAGGTGTACCTAATGGAGAGATCTTACAAAAAGAAACAAAATGCTGGTGGCACAGGTGGAGCCACAAGATGCCCAAGAAATGACGTTAAGTGATAGACGTCATTAAGTGACGTTAAGTGGCTAGAGATAAAATAGAGAATAAAATAAAAGAGCCTTTCTTGCCAAATCATAGTAAAAGCATATTTTCTATTTACCCCATTGTCTTTCTGAGCCATAGTGTGATGCCACCAACAGCCATTCTTCCATGCCTTTTGGCAGTAATATGGATGGGGCATTTAGTTCAGGTCTCCCTTATTTAGTTTCTTCCTCATTACATTCAGGTTACCTCACTTGAAACAACAAGCCACATATTTTCATTAAGGTTTTTCTCTCTCCAGCAGACCAAAATCAACATATTCCCATGTAGTTTACAGGTTAAAATTCTGTTCTCCTGACAAAGACAGACAAAGATAGAAATGTTATTACAATAAGAGATTTTCTAATTGCTCTCTCCCTTTTATTCTGAATTTTCTAGGGATTGCCAGGAGAACACGGTATCCCAGGAAAACAAGGCATTAAGGGAGAAAAGGTATAGCTTCCGTTTCACTCACTTTGTATATTAAGTAGCTGGGTAGGAGGAAGAGACAGAGGGTCATAAGGACACTGAGGGAGTGAAAGGACAGGACAGGGCAGCTGGGATTGTGCAGGGGATTGATGTTCGCATAAACTATGGCATGAGTGGCATCCCTGGACACTGTGGCAGCCCGGGTTCCGGCACCGAAAATGCAATGTGACAAAATGAACTGCCTTAGAGATGAAGATCTCAGGACTCAAAAAACCTGTTTCAGGCTCAGCTCACAACTCAGGTATAGACCTAAGAAGTCTCAGTCTCTCAGGACCTGTTTCTTGATGTCTACATGGAAATAGTATTTTAGTACTGAACCGTTACTTGGGAATAACTTAAAGAAAACATAAAGGTCATCTAAAGAACTATGTGAATAGATTTGTATATTTTTCGCATATCTATTTATACATGTACATACATTTCATGATACTGTAAACCTACTGTAACATAGCTTACCACAAGATCTAGGTGCACTTAAGGTAACAGAACAGTGTCCGTGTGGATTGGACGCTCAGTACATATCGTGGAATGAGTGAGTGAATGGGTGAGAGAATGCAGTGTGACTGACTATGATGACAACTTAATACTATGGAAACTGCTGCCTCTACACGTCCCACCATGAACCTGAGTGATGAAGTGAGAATCTTACCTTGTTTCCTCAGGGAGACCCAGGTGGGATGATAGGCCCTCCTGGACTTCCAGGTCCAAAAGGTGAGGCTGGTCTTCCAGGAAAAAGCCTGCCAGGGGAACCAGTAAGTACCAATCCTTTTACTAATATTTCCTTTGAAAGTTGATTAATTACTGTTTGTGTGTTCCCAGTTTCAGATCACAGGCATAGGAATGTTTAGGTCTGCAGAAAAAGAAGTATTCATCTTATTCTTTAGATCAGAGGTCTAATCTTTTTGGAAATTTGATGCAAGCAAAGGGCTCTCATCTGAAGAAAATGCACATACACGCACCATTTTTCATACAATTTTGGGAGATTCATAGGCGCCCCTGAAGCTTCTGCAGGTACTATTTAGGGATCTGTGAAGCCTAGTAAGGTATGCTAGTTTTAAACCATAAACCTTCCTTGGACAATATCTTAAAACAGAAGAACTGCCTGAAATTTCCCTTCTAGAGGTTCTGCATATATAGCCATAGGTGGTCATCTTTAAAAAATGTCCTTGTGGCCTGGGCTAATCCCAGGACATAGAAAACTGGATAGCTGGAAAATCCAACCCATATGCCTGTTTCATCTGCCTTTTTTTCTCATCCCCTTTGACCTTTTATATGAATAGTAATAAATAGTTCTCAATATCAGATGCCTCACTTTAAAGATGAAAACATCTCATATTTTAAAGTAGCTATACAAAATCTATAGCCTAGCGAAATTTGTGTTCCCTCTTCCTTACTGTTTTACAGAAAAGGTTTATTCAGAAAAGATGAAGAGCAATGAAATATTTTTGAGTTATGACTTCTAAGATGTAATTAAACTTTTTAGGAAAAGAAATGTATTCACTTCCTTTTCTCTTCTTTTTTCTTTTAGGGATCAGATGGAAATCCTGGAGCACCTGGTCCGCGAGGGCCAAAGGTAAAAATATCATAGATAATTTTTAAAGAATTACTAATTAATGAAATATAACTGGAAAATCCATGTCCCTTGAGCCTCACACTAACAGAAACATCTAATTGCACAGGGAGAAAGAGGGCTACCAGGTATCCACGGCTCCCCTGGTGACAAAGGCCCCCCAGGGATAGGAGTTCCTGGCCGAACTGTAAGTGAAATTCGATCAAGTTTTTGAAACCCTGTTGACCCAATGTTGTGAGATAAAATCCAGCAACAAATTTGAATACGGCGAAAAGAGTGAAATGGTCAGAGGAGATACAGAACATGCTAGTCAGAGAGCAAGAATTAATGGGCATTGTGGTTATATCCTAAGCACAGAAGGTACCCACTGCTTATTGACTTACAGAAGCTAATCACACATACACTGATTTTGAATTAGAAGAAGTTATTTAACACTTTATTCCTCCATTCTATACATTTAAAAGTACAAATGAGTGTAAGATTATGAGAATGCCCAATATTAGGTTATTATATATTACTGTTTGTTTTTAATTAGAATAAAATGAAAAGTTACTTTTAAAGTGAATGGAGTGCCTGTAAATGAGATGATATCAAAAATCTCTATGTAATATCTTAGAGAAGAGAGAATAGAGATAGTTTTTGATAGTTAAGACAAATAATAGAAAGTTTTTTGACGTGTTTTAGCTATAAGGGTAATAATGATAATAATGACCATTGTATGCGTACTTGTGGACTAAATAGCAGTAAGAGGTAAAACTTTTCATTTACTATGAAAAAAGTTAAAAGATTTTGGGACAAGAAAAGTGAAATAGATGGTTATCCTAAAGACATTAATTTGGGGATTGGCCTTGAAATGAAATTATCATGAGAGGTAAAAGAAGATGTAAATAGTGAATGGTTATATTGTGTGTGGTGTTTGATTTTCCAGGGTGAGAATATAAAGACCACTGGAGATGGGAGATTAAACAAAGTAAAAAAGTAGGTCAGGAAATTATTAGGGGAGTGAAGGAGGTTGAAGCGAAAAATAAACCAACAAACCAAAAATAACTTAAGGGCACCGTATAAATAGAAAGGAAGCAAAAAGGTAGCTTTGACAATATGAATATTTATTTAAAAGTAAGAAGGGAAAAAGGCAGTGAGCAGGTAGTGAAGTCAGGTGCTGAGACCCCAGCTCTTCACTCACCCAGGTGGTCAGTCAGTTCCTCATCCAGGGGTCCATGGTCATGAGATAGGGATGGATCTGTCATCATTAGGTTCACTGATAATCTCCCAGCCTCATTTTAGTTACCCCAAATTCCAGTTTTCTAACATAGAAAAGAATAACTGAAGTTTTATTTCCAGTTCCCGTCACTGAACACTGGTTCTGGCAATTTCTTCAGAGAAATGACTCCCAGTACAAAGCAGGAAGGAAAGGAAGCCCCAAGCCGGTTACCCAGTGGCCAGCCAGCGTCTAGCAGACAGAGCTTGGGCGTGTTGTTTGTGCGCCCGTGACTGGGCAGGGACCGATGGCGGGCTCGGGGGCGGCCCAGGCGTCTGAACGCAGTTACGGTGGCGCTTCCAGCACTGCGTCTGGTCAGGCGTTCACCTGCCACCCAGAACTCTTGGCCAGCTTTGCAGAGAGTTTTCAGTGTGCAGGGTGGCAAGCCCTGTTGCCCGCTATGTAAATTACAGTACTTGGCCCTTTATCCCACTTGGGTAATCTATGGACATTCCCAGCAGAATTCTGATCACTGAATCTCCTTCTATGCAGGGCTCCCAAGGCCCAGCTGGAGAGCCAGGGATTCAGGTAAGCTACTTAACCAAGTTATCTGGCACAGCAAATCCATCTTGCTGACTGGGGCGGGGGGAATGGGGGCAATTACTAAAAGACTATCCTTGTAAGTAACTATTTTCCCCCTTTTCCAGGGTCCTCGAGGTCTCCCTGGATTGCCAGGAGCTCCAGGGACCCCAGGGAATGATGTAAGGACAGTTTTTACCTACTTCCCCTCTCCCCCGCACCTGTTTTAATCTGAACCTGTGCCGAGGTGCAAAGATTTGAACATGCTGCTTCTGTTTTCAGGGAGCTCCTGGGACGGATGGAAAGCCAGGTCTGCCAGGTCCCCCAGGTGACCCGGTATGTTGACAGACCGTGCCTGATTTATGTATCCTTAACGCACCCAGAAGCCAAACAGCCTACCAAGCAAGTTTTGCTGTCCAAACTAATTAGAATGCTCAGTGGCTGCTTAGTGATTTTGTTTATCCCCATTTTTTTGTAGAGGGGAAAAAAATTCAAGCTACATCAGCATTTTTGTGTGTGTGATGAATACTTATTTCCTGAGGGTATAATTCAGTTGTATAATTTTTGCCCCAAGCTGAACCTTGGTGTATAATGTCTCAATCCCATGGAAAATTGAGTTAAAATACATAGCCACAGATTCTATTCTTTCTAATGCTGGTGACTAAATGAATTTCATTTTTCTAAATGAAAGCTTGCAGGTACGTTTCCCACAGTCTGGTACATATCTATTGATTCTGTGGCTTTAAGAATGCTGAAATGGTTAAATTACAAAACTGGCTTGAGTAGCCTTTTCAGAACAGGTTTAGGCACTAAATGGGTGTTCCAAAGTTTTATTTTAGGTTAAACCTTGCTTTGAGTGACAGTGAAATCCCTTTAAATAGCCTCCAAATCGGCAGTTATAACTTAAGAAGCCATATGGTATATGACATTGTATTAAGAATTTTGTATAATAAAACCCAAATCTGGCCTCTCGGTTCTGAGTCTCACAAATCCTCCTACACCGTTTGAGCCTCACATGCCATTATAAGTTACATGCAGAGGCGTATCTTGGCCTTTTAACTCCCTCGCTGAGTGAATCATGTGTGTATGTGTATTGACTGGGAACCTTTAAAGCATTACTGGGGTTTACGGTGTCTCTCTGAAAGGACGCTTTAAGACAGAGGCCAAAGCACTGCCCGAGTCTTGTGTCTGTTTCTGGATAGGAAACATCATGTTGGCCAACCATCCTGATGGTGAGGCTCTTCTAAGCCCCACCATTTGTCACCATGGTGACAAATCTCAGCTGGCCTGGTGTTTTGAGGGAAAATATCTACATTTATTATGTTTGTATTGTATTGTGTGCCTGTATATGTATAAATACACGTATTTTGGATTTTTTTCTCCTTATCCACAGATTGCACTTCCTCTCTTGGGAGACATTGGGGCCTTGTTCAAGGTACTCTGGCTATGTAAGAAATTATGTGTTAATTTCCGGGAAAAATCAGAAAGGAAATCTTTACGAGAATTTGAGTTAATTGCTTAGCCTGAATTAAAATTCAATTTCTTAATGGCACAACATCTTTCAGACAGAAAAAGGAACACGTGTCTGTATATGTCTAGTGCCACTTATACTCATTCCCCACTCTCTTCTTTACCAGCCTCTCATTTTGGGTGTGGAGGGGCAGGAGGAGCAGGGGAGGAGGGTGGTAGTTCCGGGATGAGCTGCGGGAGAGGAAGGGTGTCATTAACACCCGTGCGTAGACGTTCTCTCTCTGGAGCGATAGCCTTCTCTTAATGGTGTTTACCCACCCAGGCTCATCACTGTGAAACCCAATCCTTCTCACGGTATCTGCCCTGGCCAGTCCAGGGTGGAAAGCAATACTGCTCAATAAACAGCTAGCTTGCAAGGCTGAGTTTTTATGTCGTGGGATTTTACAAAGTGAGTTACAAAATTCCATAGCTGACAATGGCCCTAACACCTGTGACGCTGTTAAATAAAAGTGATCTCTACCTATTATCCACCTCACAGGGAATTCATCTTGCTACCATTTTTTTTCTCTAATACTTTCCTCTATTTTATTTGTAAAAACAGATGGGGGGAGGTTGATAATGGGACACCTGGAGGTTGTGTATTTGCATGTTTCTTTGTGGAATGCTGAGACTGAACCCAAATGAAAGTCTGTCCCTTTATATTCCACTCACACCTCATGTGTCGTATCTGTCAGTGTATGAATGGACAGTATATTTGTACACACACACACACGAGCTATGTGTGTGTATATATGTGATCTATTTTATATTCCCAGAATTTAGCCCAATGGTTCCTGCAACGACTTACTCAATAGTAGGCAGGCAGGAATATTTGTTGAATTGAATTCACAAGGCTAGAATTCTAGTAAATATATTTGTCAGGTGATAAAGGTTTTGAGAATAGTATATGAATATAAATGTAAATGTAGATATAAATATAAATACATAGAGGGGGGGTTTTAAGACTTTCAAAAGCCAACATTTTCTCATAAGTCAGAAAATAGTATTTATGGGGGCTTCAGGAGGATCTTATATTTATTGAGTTATGATTACATGCCAGGCAACACACTGCTTTACTTATATCATCTCACTTAATCTGCACAAGAATCCTATGAGTTCAGGCTGCGGAGTTTCCCATTCTGTACACGAGAGACCTAAATTCTGAGGAGTTAATTTAAGTACCTTGCTCAGAGTCACACAGCCAGTAAGTACGACATTAACACAGGAGTACAGGTCCTCAGACAGTCAGTCTCATGTTCTTTACGAGGGCAGTGATGTTGGAAATGGCAGGACTGTAGGACTTATATCATTCCGGAACAGTTAGGGTTCTTTAAGGATCAAAAAAAATTATTGACTATCCTGATAGGATGGGGGGCAGCTCCCACTACAGACAAAAAGACTGTAAACAGGCTCTGACAGGGGAAAGAACCAGGGCTCCGATGGCCTCAGACATAGTAGTCAACAGTTTCACCAGGGCAGCATTCCCTTAATAAATGCCCTTGCCGGGGTCCAGACCCAGCCCCACCTCATGGACGTTCTGAGTCTCAGGGGAGCCAGTTGGCAAGAGGTGGGCAGGACCCTTGACTGACAGTCCCAGCAAGCTGTATTCAATAGAAGAGAAGCATGTAGTTCCCCAAAGCATATGGGAATTTTAATCCTAATCCTGTCACCCAATACATTAACTGTCCCACTCTGTCTTAAAGTCTTTAGCGGACTTGATCGTCCTGCTTTCTGTTTTCAAAAACTGTGTTTGAATAAAGTGTTGAAAAGAATTGACGTATTTCCCAGCCCGAATGATGTATACCTTCAAAGACCTTCCTCCAGGTTAATCTGTGTAGCAATCCTTCTTTGAACGAGATTGTGTGTTAGCTAATAACTAATGCGTCTTTATCCTCTCCGTGAGAAAAATCTTAAAAGATATTTTTTCAAGAACCTAATGAAATCCACTTTTCCTTCATTTACCATTCTAGTAACCCTAACCTAAAGAAGATGAGGTCAGATTGAAATGACTCTAGAAAATCCTATTGACTTGTAATTATTCCCATTTTTTATGTTTTATTAAAACAATCATGAAAGTACCACAACATTGTAAATCAACTATACTTCAATAAAAATCAACTGAATAATCCATCCTAAAATGTTACTTATATACAAAGTAGAAATAGACCCACAGACATGGAAAACAAACTTATGGTTACCAAAGGGGAAACAGGGGAAGGGATAAATTAGGAGTTTGGGATTAACATATGAACACTACTGTATGTAATAGATAACCGGCAAAGACCTACTGTAGCACAGGGAACTATGCTCAATATTTTGCAATAACCTATAAGGGAAAAGAATCTGAAAAAAAGATATATATGTATGTATAACTGAATCACTTTGCCATTTACCTGAAATTAACACAACATTGTGAATCAACTATACTTCAATTAAAAAAAACAATCAATTGAATAATCCATTCTAAAATGTTACTATATATTGATATGCCATGTTATAATGTCTACAGATACAGTAGACATTCTTTATACTTTTTGAAATATGGAAAACTTTTTGGTTCTGAAGTCCTCAAGCGTCTCTACCTTCACAGCTTTTCAGATTTAGTAGGGGTGGTTCTACAATTATGTATGTGTTTCTTAACTCCTGTACCAGCACATTAGCTCAGTGGAATGATCCTAGTGGTAAAATTAGTTTGGGAAACTTTGCACATTCCAACTCCTCATGTATTCCAGCTCTAAGAAGGACAACCATAAAGAGAACTGTTCTGACCCAGCATTTTTTAGGCAAATTGCCTCAGAACCTTTTCAATATCATACAAAATTAGTCTTCCATGGAGCATATGTTTGGAAATCAAACTTGTGCTGATATACACTGGGTCAAAAATATTGAACTTCATGGGCTTTCTTGCCAGCTTCCCATCAATGCAAGCTTCCATTCCCTCTTCACGTTTAAAGATTCTTCCCTTTGGTTAAAAGGATGGAAGAATTGAGGCTTAGATTGTCCTACCTTTGGTCAATTGTTAAATTTAAGCTGTCTCCCCCACTCAGTCGTCCCTATTTTATGCCTTTCCTGATCATATTTTTATAACAGTTTATTTAAAAATAAGCCTCTGTAGGCTTTATGTGATAGGAAGTTTATCTTGTGAGCTCAGATACCTAAATTGAAGCCTTTGCAGATCAGCTAAAGATTACAGAGAAGGCGATGGAAAGGTGATTCCACTTATATTTCCTATCTGCACTTGGATTTGACTTAGAAGTCAAGTCCCAGTCACTCAAATAATTGTTTCCCACATGAGTATTTCCCCTAACAAATAAAAGGTTAGTAAGCTGTGTTTAGGGTTCTCCAACTGATTGGGCTCTCAAAAGGGGAAATCCTTTCTTCACAGCTTTCTTTCTTTCTTCCTTTCTTTCTTTCTTTCTTATGATTTATGCTATTGGTTTTATGAGCTCTGTAATCTTGCTGGTTATTCCAAACTTTATTGCCACCTCCCTTTTTAAACATGCTGCTAAGCAATTGAAACTCTGTGTTCTTGACTTATGAGTTTATCTTTTAAAATAGTTTTTGCCTCCCCAAAAGTAGTCTTTCAAATTGAATAAATTAAGTTTCTGAAAGTAGAGTGACATAGCAATGGCTATCACTCAACTCTCGCAAAAGTTCAAATAGAAGTTCAAATCCAATCAATGAATAATGAATCTCCAGTGACCTTATCTCTATCTTCATTAGAACTTCTGTGGCAACTGCCAAGCCAGTGTCCCTGGGCTGAAAAGCAACAAAGGAGAAGAAGCAGGCACTGGTGAGCCTGGACAGTTTGATTCTGTAGCCCGGAAGGTAAGAAGGGGGCTAAGTGTTGGTGGACCCTGGACGTGACACATGGTGCCTCCTCTCAGCTGTGACTGCTCTGTCCTCTAGGGCGATGTAGGGCCACGGGGTCCTCCAGGAGTCCCAGGCAGAGAGGGACCAAAGGTAAGGAAGTCTCTCCTCTGTGCAACCTTTAATTCAGGGTAAAAAAAAAAGAAATACATTTTAAAATACAGTCCTTTTTCTAAAAATATTTTGGAAAAGTGGTGTAAAAGCCATTTGCAGATGTCATTTATTTTTTTCCCCCGATTCTGTCCAAATGACATGCCCCAAGTGTCCTGAGAAGAGATATGTTCATTTTCCCAAAAGATGACAAAATGACTGAGTGTACTAACTAAACGTATTGTGTCTCTAGGGGAGCAAAGGAGAACGAGGCTACCCCGGGATACCTGGGGAGAAAGGCAATGAGGTAAAAGGCTCTTCTCTGATCACGCAGCCCTACTGTTGATTCTTTCCATGTGACACAACAAAAGGACATCAATTTTCCTATATCTCCTGTTTGATGCTAAACAAATAGAAATGAAGACAGGTTTTTTCCAAACGTTAACACATTTTAAATAATACGTGGATGCTTATCCCCAGGGATCCAGTTTTTGAGGCAAGGGAATTCAAACACAAAGTTAACATATCAGTTACTACGTTTCTGTTTTCTCATAGCAGGTAACAAGTCCAGCTCTCTCAAGATAAAAGCAAGGAGAAAGAGGAAAAGGAGATTTACTGAAAAGAGTCCCAAAGTAGCTCATAGAATTGAAGGAATAGTCAGCAGCCAGCCTAGGGATAGGGCAGCTCCAGAGCTCAGCAGAACTTCCCTGGGCCGCCGCTGTAACGTGACTCAGTTTCAATGACCTTGGTTTGTTTGTATCTCTGCTCAACTTTCAAACTCTTGGGAGGAAGAAAAAAAAAAAACTCTCAAACGGGTCTGCTTGGACTGGTTTAAATCAGCTGCCCACCCTCCCACTAAGGTTCAAAGTCAAATGTGCTCTTGAGACGGTGGCATAATTTTCTGACTCTCAGCCGCACTGATGCTCAGGATAGCATTCTTTCCTGCATAATTTACACTAACGCTTAGGAAAAGCAATTAGGATGATGAATTCTTGTTAAACAGTTTTGATACTAATAATCCTTAATGAAAGTAAGTAAGCCATCTGGCATATATTAACCTTGATGTTAGTGCAGAAAATCAAAAGGATGTGAAGTAGATCTGTTTTTTGAGTTGGAGTTATATATTTCACATTATAAATTATCATCGTCTTATTGTTTTTAATTAACATGGATTCTATTCAAGAAAACTGTGAGGACTGGCTTGGTTTTTTTCCAAGTTAAAAATTGAAGAGCAAAGAAATACAACATTTATTTTCATCTGTAAATAAAACAGTAAAGGCATCTTATTTTCTAAATCAGGAAGAGTTATTGAGCTTTTGCATCTTCATGCGCCACAGAAGGTTGCACTAAAGTACAAGCACGGTGTCTGATTTTAATAGTCTAACAGCTTTTAACTGCCTAGACTCAAGAAGTAGGCTTTAAAGGCAATTGAGAATGTAATAACAAAAAGATCAGGAAAGAATTGGAATTCAGGTTTTTTCATAAGTGACTCTAAATTAAATTTATTAGAAGTTAACTTTTATTGATTCTTCAGAATCCTTAGCACTCCTGGTGAACTGAAATCCCTCCTTAATTCCTTCACTATTTTAGTGTGCTTTTCCTTAAGTACACCTTGTTGACTCTTTAACACAGCGTACACAGACTTTGCACAAGACACTTAGATAGACAATTCCAGCTGGTTCAGAAGGAGATTCTTCACTGTTTCTTCACATCACATGAATAGTATGAATAAACCTGAAGTAACATACTAGCTCAGTTGGGCCTTTGTTGGGTAACGGGGCAATGCAGCTTGTCCCTCTCAGGCAGGTGGGAAATATTGAATATTATCTTGTCTTCTACTTGGACCCAGATACTCCCTGAAATTTTAATTTGTTGATTTGTTTAAGTGAATGAAACTTTGCCCAAGAACATAGGTATTTCCAGCTGGCCAATAAACTATACTATTTTAATATGCATATAATATCTAATCATACAAAATCTAAGATGTCTGTTCTACCCTTAGTGGAAAAGATGCAGAAGGACACCCTGTCTCTTTGAGGAATTCCCAATTATTATTTAATAATTATCCAATGGTCGATTTAATCCATTTGGGAACTTAAAGAGAGGAGTTGCCTTTCGGTTTATTGCTTTTACAAAAGTGACATTATCCTCAACGTTTTTTGCAGATGTTATTTCACAACGCAAGGTAGCAAATTAGCAGATGCTGATAGAACACAGACTAACCTCTCATAGTCAGAGGGAATTCTTGCTTGGAATACAGGTCTTTCTACAATATTTTAGAATAATAATTGATAAACAGGACATGAAAAATATTGTCAGCCATAAGTTGTAGCAATGGAAAAATAAATATTCTTGGTAGCAACTGAGATAGGACTTGCAAAATCAAAATATCAGAATAGGGAAAGAACTTAGCTCTAATGATCCTTGACTATGCAGTAAATTTTAATTTGTATTTTAGTTTGGTACAATATGCTAAATTGACTGTTCTACTCTTTAATATGTATTTGTCTTCTTTAATGACCTTCTTGTCTTGTAAAATTACCTGCTTGCCCTTTATACATTCATAGTAACTTTTACCCTTACTACAGAATTTCAGCTTGTTCAGAGAAAGATGGCTGAGAATAATTTTTTTTTTTATTTATGGACTGAGGTTTACTTTAAAGTTTAATGTGGTCATCAAAGGTTAATGAGTCCCAAGCTTATAAACTGGACTACCTAAAGACTCACTCAGCATCTCTAGACTGATTCAGTGTTGAGACTAAAAGTAGCAAAAAAAAAAAAAAAAAAGAATACATATGAACACACATATCTTATACACGTACATACAGAGAGAATTTTATGGAAATGTGGGTGTTTTGAGATAAAGCAATTTGTGGCATAGCATTTATAATCTCCAGACATTTAGAGATCCATTCCCAAAGGAAATTTGTTTCCTTTCCACTTATAACCCCATAAACAAGTTAATGGTGGGGGAATAAAAAGAGTCAATACAACATGCCAATGTGTACCGCCCACAACTGCACATGGGCACATGCGTGCACGCACACACACACACACACGCGCGCACACACACTGAGCATTGCCAGTGAGGATGATACCATCTTGAAGAAAGTATATGTCCACATTAACACAAGTATAGATAAGATTTTACCCAAGACTCTTGTTACATGAGGAATTTCGGCACATTCAAGGAGAGCCTTTCCAGCATTTCTTCACCTCCTGTCACATGGAAAAACCTGAAGGAATATATGATCCCATTAGGCATTAGATGGACAGACCTGGCAGAGCTTGGTCCTTAATCCCATTGATGTAAAGAACCTTGATCCTGTAGAACTTTGATCCTCTAGAGCTCCCATAGATAACTATGTAGCAATTTTACCATGGTCACTTCACCTGATATTTATAATATGTATAAAATGCATATTTCATCACAGTAAAGAGTAAAGGAATTTATTATAACGATGAATGCTTTGGCACTATAAAAGGATTACTCAGTAAGAAAATTTCAATCCTGAAAAAGTGGAACCGTTCAAAATAGAACTTGACACGTCATATGGTTATCTGAAATAATAAATGGGTTTTTAAAAGCATATTTTTCCCATTGTAGAAGTCGTCTGAGTTCCTTATAGAAAATTTGAGAAATACACAAAAGCACTAAAAAGACAAAAGTTATTCCTATTTGTACTTCTCCCACTGTTGGTAAAAGTCATATTATTGTCCACAACCCCTCATCCACAATTCCAAAGTTCAAATGCCTCTGAAAACCCGGGAAATTTTTCCCAAGTTTGCAGCAGATTTATTTGGCAGCAAAATCTGACCTGAAGTCATATGGAGCTAGTCTATTTATCCCACTTGGTGAGACTATCATGTGTTTTGCTATAGAAATATTTGTGAGTTTATTAGCAGGTGCTGCCTCAGGTGACATGGGAGTGTTATGTAGTATCCGATATGAGACTGTGTTCCCTTTGAAACAAATCTGAAACTTCAGAACCCTGAAACACACCTGGCACTAAAGTTTCCAGATAAGGCATTATGAGCCTCTATCAGTCTCATATTTTATGAAGTGCATTTTCTAATTTTTTAATAATTTGGACCCTACTCTATGTAACATTTTGTAACGTTTCCTTTTCTTTGTTATTCAATAGCTTTTGAAACATGATTTTAACAGTTGCAAAACATATTACGGATTTTATGTAACTTACTTAGCTAATATTCTGTTGCTGACTTACTTGGTAAAGGAACAAATTAATTACACGAGTTATCAGTTAACCTTACCAATTCTTCCTTGAATATATAAATGTATCCAGTATAATTAGCATGACGCTACAAATCTTAGGCGGGGCCTGAGAGGCTATCCCTTTACTTTTACGCTTAAGCCATTAAAGGGTTCTAAATTTCACTTCGCCGATGAGCGGTATTTCTTATAATGAACTGGCCGACTGAACTAAATACTGTATCATAAAACGGAGTCCGTTGTTCCCACCAGCTGAAAGAAGCATTAGTGTAACCGTGTATTTCTTCGACGGCATTCTGCTCATCTGAAATTTGTATTTTCATGCTTTAGCAGTGCCGGCTTCTCAAAGACGCTGTTGTCGATGGAGGGGCTCTGTGAGATCAGAAATGTTCTATGAATCACCAACACATGAAATTATGTTTGTAACAAATTCCATGTCGTGGCATTTTAGCCCGCCATCCTTACTCTTAGAAAACGGGTGTTTGCAGATGACAAATGTGTTTCTTGATTAGCCAACAAAGATGGGTAGTTTTCAATCGTCAAAATATTTGATGAACTAAAATGCTTTGTTTCCAATGATGTAACAGATTTTACGGCAGGAACTATCTCTTTTAGGGTCTTCAAGGTGGTCCCGGCCTTCCAGGTGCTCCTGGCCCGACTGGACCCCCTGTAAGTATTTGCTAAAATGGTTTCACTCACATCTGCTGGTATGATGCAAAGTGAACTAACATTCTTTATTGCTTTTTGTTCTCTGTTCCTCTGTGTGGATTATGCAGCTATTGCTGGGGAAAGTAGCATCCAACATCTCAGATTTTTGTTAGTATTCCTTAAGGCTGCTCGGGGTTGTGGAGACTTGTCATGAAAATTCTACCAGACCAGAAAGCAGTCTGTGATGAAGCAAGTCTATTTGAATAGACGTTGGATGTAGAGGAGCGTTATCTTTTTTAGCTATAATTTTTCTGGCATTAACCGTAGGGAGAGATATTCAGATGGTTACACCCTTACATTTTTAAGCGCCATAAACTAAGAATTTATTCTCTAGACAGAAAAAAACAAACGGGTCAGGGATTATCAGGTTCAATTTACTTTTATTCCTGTTTCTGACTTAAAATACGCTCTACTTTAATCGGCACTTTTTTCCGCTGTCTCTCTCAAACACAGCATCAGGGCCTTTTTGTCTTCAGTTACCCTGTTTGCTTAAAACAGTCTTTTTTCTTTCCCACCTGCTAAACCCAGCCGCTCATTAAAGCAGAACTCAAATCTAGAGTTGCCAGTTAAAATACAGGATATGAGGCTCAATTTGAATTTCATGTAAATAAATACTTTCATAGCATGTTTGTCCCAAATATTGTATTTTTATTTGCTAAATCTAGCAACCCTACTCAAGCCTCAATTTTTCCAATTCTTTCCTTCTTAGAGTGCCTAGGCAAATGGTATGTAGGAATGTAATCGTGTTCTTTCATGTTTTGAATCATGGGTTTGCCGTAATGAAAATTTTACCCTTTATGCTTTCACCACAGTTATATAGAACAAACCTGGCTCTAAATTGTACACTAAAATTAAAAGTTAAGAGAAAGAGTTGTGAAAGGAGCCATGGAAATGATAGCTAACTCTATTCTCAAAGAAGATCTTAAACTAAATTTTATTTTCCATTGGTAAAATGCAGATCGCATAACTCACCTTGTTAATTCTGCTCTGTGGAGTATTTAAAATGTTGATCACTACCAAAATTATAGCTCATTTAGGAAGGCATAATGCTATGTAAATTGCCATTTAAACAGCAAGGCTAAATTCTTAAATATATTAAAAGGTTCCAGTTAAGGTCATTAAATGTGGTTGGCCAAGGTGAAAAAGCGACCACAAATACAAATTTTATCCTTCCAAGGGCTTATCAGCAGGTTACAGCTGCTGTATCAGCCTGAAGAAATATAAGCTTAGAAGACTGATTTAATTAGGATCAAATGACCTTCGAAATGTATCAATTTGAGCAACCAACTTCCAATACCCTTGGCCGTTTAGTTGTTGTTTCTGTAACAAACTTAGTTTTGTGTTTTACAGGGCTTGTTGGGAAGAACGGGACATCCGGGTCCCTCGGGAACAAAGGGTGACAAGGTACAGAGGGAAAGCCTCACTTACTGTCCAAATTGGGGCTTGGGGTAGGGGCAAGTTGAGCCTACTTACAGAGAAATCCATAAAATCAAGCAAAGCCTCAGAGTATTATAGGAGTGGTGTCAGGGAAGTGGGCTTGGAAAGACATGGGTCCCCAAATTGGTCTGAAGACAAGAGATATGTTCCCAGGGAAGAGGATGAATAGCACATGGGTGCCACACAGCAAACGTCCAAGCTGAACTCAGGGTCCTGGGCATGCACCGTGGGGAAGGATGGGTGAGGGTCACCTCCTGATGAGGCGCAGGAAGGTAGTTTGTATCTGGAAGTCCAGCCACAGGTGCCAAGGCTCCCGACAGCAGGCTAGCTCTCAGAACCAGGATTCCAGTAAATGACGTGCTTGCTGAGAAAATCTGCAAGTTCTGTCCTTAGAGGGTCGTAGGGGAGATCCGCGAAAGAACCAGCACAGCTTGCTTCCTGGGGAGTCCGGTTGACAGGACAGATGGGTTGCTGTGGTCAGCAGGGAGAACCAGCAAAAGAGGAGTCCCAGCAGGAAGATCACACAGTTACCCAATTTAGGATCTAAAGTGTCGCCCACAGTGTGATAGAGCCAGCACATGAGTCACACGGACTAACTCTTTGGATGAGAGAAATTTAAGAATCCGGAGTCCATGTGAGCCACTCAAGTGGCTTCTACCCTAAAATGACCACAATGGGGCATAATGGCATCGAGGAGCAAAGGAATCCCCCCCAAACTGAAAGGCAACAACGTGCTTATTCTGGACAGTCTCAGCACAGTTTTTCTGATAGCATCCCGGGGAGCTTGCCCAACTCCACCAGCCTTTTTGATCTGTTCTCGTTGGAAATTATTCAGTCAGAGATTTGCCTTTTGAAGTTAATGGGAATTCCACACTGAGATGAGCTTTGGGGCACAATCAAGAATGAAAATATGACTATTAATTGTGCCAGAAAAAAAAAGTCCTTTCAATAGGCGCATATTTTCCTTGTTTGTTGTCCTCTCACAGTTTAGGAGAACCATGACATAATTCTCTGAAGGACACTGCCAGCGAAGCCCCATGTGTCTTAGAGAGAGAGCCGCCATCAGAGCAGTTTGGGAAAAGATACAGTATACTCATGGTCACTCCTTCTCAGGCAGTTACATTGCAAGAAAAACTTTACAGTTGGTTTGTTTTTTTCGTTTTGTTTATTTTTTTACAGTTGGTTTTTATTGATAAAGATACAATCAAAAGGTTTCTATGATTCTTTGGTTACTGAAAAAATGGGGAGATTGGAATGAAATCCTTCATCAAATTTATGAAAATAGACTAAAATCCCTCAAAGTTCTTGGGCATTTTAAAGTAGGAATTTTACTCTCTCTGGATTCTTTTTTAATTAACCATTTCTTGCCATCGCCCCTGATATTGAGGGACTCCAAAGATTTTATGAGGCTATTATTCTAAAAAAAGAAAAAAAAGAAAAGCAGTTACAGGAAAAACTGGTTAAAGGCACCAAAAGGAGTATCATACCTCTGTTTATCATGGACCAATAAGCATCCTATGTTTTATCAAAATATAGATGAAATCCCATTTTTCAAGTTTCAACTTGAATGCATTTCTCACACATTTCATTTTCAGTCTGCTTTGCCTGGAAGCAGAATGTCTGAGGCTGTTTACATTGTAAAGACCATTTCCCTTATACAGCGTTGTACCACGGTCACCTCTGCTCAGTGGGACATGCCTGATATTCACTTAGGATGTGAAAGAAGGTGTTCCTCCTGCAGACACACACAGGTTGTGATTTTCTACTTTAGTCAAAGCATGTGGATGCCCTCTGTGGTTCCCAGAAGATGAAGGTGGTGGAGGTGAGGCTAGGAGCGAGGGTCTGACCCAAAGAGCCGTGTTCCTGAGCTGCCCCAGCCTTCAGGAAGTGTGCTGTGCACCCCCATGTGGGGAGAGTTCCCCCAGCTGCACTCGAAGTCCAGGACCTGCTCACCTGCTTGTCTGGCTCCCTCTAAAAATAAGCTTCATCCCTGGCGCTCACACCGTGAGGATCCGAATGCCTGTGGGAAAAGGCATTTACCTTTCCTGTGGTCTAGTAATGTTAATTCCCCAGGGGAAGGGAAAAGCCCCGCTGAATAAGACTTTGCAAGGGTGAACAAAATGACAAGTCATATTGACTTCAGAATGTGGCTCTCTGAGCAAGCGCAGTCGGGTTCACAAACCTGGAGGAGAAACGTCTAAGCCATTGATGTTGGTCTGTGTACCTCCTTGCAGGGCAGCAAGGGACCCCCTGGGAGACCCGGACCACCTGGACCACCTGTGAGTTGTTTCAGGTTTAAAACATAAATTCATGCATCTACTTAAGACCTGTATAAACAACAAGGTCCTATTGTATAGCACAGGGAATTATATTCCCAATCCTGTAATAAACCATAATGGAAAAGAAAAAAAAAAAGGATTTTACTTTTTTTGTTTGTTTTTTTATTGTTGTTTTGTTAAATAGGCTTTATTTTTTTTGGATGATTTTTTATGTTTGCATGAAAATTTCACAGAAAATACAAAGAGTTCCCATATGGTCCTGCCACACACACGCAGTTTCCCTCATCATTAATATCTTACATTAGTGTGGAATTGTACTCTTATTAAAAGTATAAACTTTATGGTATGTGAATTTTATCTCAGCTTAAAAACCAAAAACATATGTGTAAAGATCCTTCTAACTCTGATATAATGATTTTTCAGTGGCATGTATAACAAAATTATTATTATGAAGTATATGTTGAGAAATATTATTTGTCACATTAACTATCCAGGTAATATAATTTCTTTCTTAGAGTAGAATTTTTTACAGTTGAGGAACTGATATTGATACATTATTATTAACTAAACTGTATAGTTGACCTTGGGGTTTACTTTTTCGGTTGTATGGTCCATTAGTTTTGATAAGTGCATAATCTCATGTATCCACCATTACGGTACCATACAGAACAGTTTCACTCCCCTAAAAACGTCCTGTGCTACACTTGTCCATCGCTCACCTCCCCGTCCCTCAAGCCGCTAGAAACTGTTGGTTTTTTTACTATCTCTATACGTCTGCCTTTTTCAGAATGTCCTATAGTTGAAATCAAAAAAAAGCTTTTATGACTCAGAGGTCAGACTACATTTAGATATTCTCAAGGATAAAAGTCATCTGAGTTTTATGTATACATGCGAATGACAGCCAGGGTGGCTTAGGGGAGCCCTGATTCCCGCATTAGCTCAGCCCTGAGGCACACTGCTCGGATTTGCAGACTGCGGGCCTCCCCTGCTGTGGACTCAGTTCAGGTAGGTGTGCACCCCTACGCTCCACTTCCTGCCTGGGGGACCCTGGGAAAGTCATTCAACCTCAGTGAGCCTCATTCACAGAAAAGAGAGGGGCTGTAAAAAGACATCCCTTCCGGCAATGTGAGCTGGTAGAAAAATTGTGTTGTGCTGTGTGTATTCATTACCATCCATGATGCCCGAGATGCAAAAGGAAATGCTATTTATATGGCACCTTAGTGAATGAAACGTACAAGGGCCACCGCTGCTTTCGCGCTAGGGATTGAGACAGACGTGCATCTACCTTGTCGGGAGGCCGGGGAGGACAAGGGCGTCTCTCCGGAGCAAGTCTGCCCTCCAGTGGGGTCTCGCTCAAACAGCATCACAGCGTCCGCCCAGCCAAGCGTTCTTTCCCACCTGCCTCAGAGGGAGAGGTGAAGAAGCCAGACTCCCCCGCAAGGGGCAGAACTCATCCGTGACTTTGTTTTTTTTCGGAGAAAAACAATCAGAAGTTTAACAGCATGTGTGCTTCCTATATGCAAGGGAGACATCCAGGAAAACTGAGTAACGCCCGGAAATGGCCCAAGTCCTCACCTTAAGTACCATCCTCAGCGAAAAACAAGAGAAAGGAAGGGTATGCCTGCTCTGCAGGTTCAGGTCGCAGCTTTCTCCACGGATGAGAGTTTCCTGAGATGCTGAAGACAACAAAGATACATCGCTAGTCGGCGTGCGATCGCACGTGTGCGCACATCAGTGAATACACAGGCACTCTGTTTCCCTAAACATGCTCTCCGGTTTTGTTTTACTTACCTTCTCCCCTGGCAAGGAAGCAGGGCAGGCAGCATCTGAGGCTCCACCACTAAAATACCCTCCCTCCCCAGTGGACAGAACAGCAAAATACAACATGAGCTCCCCAAAGGGACCTCTATTTTACGATGGACTTAAGAAATCTCCCTTGCCCCCCACCCCGGTTCTCCAAAACTGTTTATTCTTCAAAACAAGTTAAGTGTTGTCTTTTCTGTGAAGCACCCCGCTGCGGCCCTGTAAATCTCAGACAGAAGTATCCTTCCCCCTCCAGGACTAAATACAGTAGACGTTCAGCAGTTGTCAAATGAACGAGTGCAATACTGAAGGGGTACATGAACAGAGCATTTTTCCTTCCTTCACAAGTGTTTGGAAGATGCACGCAGATCACGCGCCCTGAGCACCACTGACCACTGTGGTCCAAAAACGGCAATGATGGCTCTTCAGTTTTGCAGCTGAAACGTGGAAATCACAATAAAGGAAAACGCAGCTTATGATTCTATGGGAATTTTTAAAAAGAAGGCTAGAAGATCCTAACTAAAATTTTCATATGCAAATTTTTCCTGAATGCCAAAATGTATGATTTTGAAAGCCTCTCAGATTAGTTCTCTTTAAGTGTTAGTTACTCTGGGGCTTTGCATTCACAGGTCAATTTATTAGGAAGTTCCCGTTCCCTCTTGTTCTAAAGAATATGTTTTTGTAGAAACATCCACACAGGGTTGTGAGTGACGTCATCTCCCCCATTTCCCTTAATTTTCTATTTAGTATGAAGAGAGTGTGGAAAAAAATTACCTTTCAGTAGCCAAATTGTTCCCTATTCACATCTTCATCAGCACTCCTGTGTTATGACCTGCAGGTCAGCAGGCTATAAACAGTTAGCATAAGTTGGCAATTCCGAAACTGAATTTTAATGAGCAAATAGTACTTTCCTCTGAATGCATTAGTGTCTCATCTGTCAAGCCGGCACATTCATCCCAGCCCCGCCAAAAGTGTGTGCGTGTGCTCCGGGTGGAGCTCACATGCCTTCCGGTTTTGTCTTCTACATTTGCTTTAGAAAAACCAAAAATGGGAACGTTATAATTTTTACCGATAACATGAAACTCAGTTTCTATAACAGCGTAGGAAAAATATCATTTGGTGAAACAACAAAAGGTAGAGATGCTCACTGTTAACTTCAAAGGATAACTCCATGTGTCATTTCTTTTCTAAGGGTGTACCATTCAATGAAGGAAACGGAATGAGCAGTTTATATAAAATCCAGGTATCTACTTTTCTAATTACGTCAAATCACTTTCCGGTTATGGGTTACTACAAATTCTTCTCACCTTTGTCTTTTTCTTTTGAAGGGAGGTGTGAATGCTCCCAGTTATCCAGGGCCGCCTGGCCCCCCTGTGAGTACAGTTGTTTATCACCAAGCGTATTTTAGCTGAGCAGCCTCACACACACACACACACAAAGACCTCCTAAGTTCACTGAAAAGTACGTGTTACAAATATAAACAAAATTTTCTGCAGGAGGAAATAAACCAATTCTAATAACATTGGGGAAATGTACACAGTCAAAATAAAGGAAAACAGCATTCTGCGGAGTGGTGTCACTTTTTGGAAATCTGAGAACTAAATCAATGTCCAAGCAATCACCGTCACGGGAGTTCCATCAAGTTATATTTCCTCATCTTATTATGCTTCAAATCCAAACCATAGCAAAACAAAAGTTGCAGAGATTTTTATGTGTATTAAAGCAAATTGGATAAAAATTCTTCATAGTTTGTAATTTTGCTTCGGTCGTTATTTTCAAGATGACTTCTCATATTTTTCTTACAGGGCCCCAAAGGTGATCCTGGCCCGGTGGTATGTATATTCCCATGTTTTGTGTCATTTAGAAAATAAATCTTTATTCGCGTTTGAAAGAAGACCTTCAGGAGAGATGCCTGCCTTCTGAGATGTCCCTTGGTTAAATGGAGGAAGTGGGCACCTCCTCATTTCAGGATGCCTCGGTCCTGATGTGTCCCTGCCCTTGACGCTCTTCCGTCAGTGAGATTTTAAAAATCACCCTGGGCTGGAGGAAGGTGCATACAAAGCTCCTGAGAAATAGGACACTTTCTTCCAACAGGACTATTTTGATGATTGATTCCATGTTAAGTAGATCATGGGAGAAAACTATTTATTGGAAAGAAATTCCTTAATAGGTCTGCCGTCTCCCCCACCGACAACTACAACAAGACAGGGACGGTTTATTTGCTTTGACTGTCTTGGGCGGTTGTTCTGGAGGCGATGTGGTGCGCTGTCAGAACCCTGCTTATTAGGAGCGATGTTTCAGGAGGTTCGCCCTCAGCCTGGGAAGAGATCCTGTGCTCCAGCCTCTTCCGAAGGATGAGGATTGTTAAGCATCCTTCTCAGCCATGGAGCGGCACTGTAAAAGTTCTGCCAGATGCAATTCCATTCCCTTTATTCCTTGGCAGATTTTCCTGTCATGTCCTTTTCAGGCATGTGTCCTGTCCTTCCTATTTCATTTCTGTGTCCTTTAACCTTTGGGTATATACTTGAAACTCAGATGTAGCTGAAAATGAAATAAACTTTCAAACCACCTTCCATTGCCATGGGAAGAAATTGCAGACCCTTTCATTACAGTGGAGTTTGGTAAAACTAGATGAATAAATTTTAAACAAGCGAAAGAAGAGCCATAAAAAGCAATCTTTTTACATCTAAGTAGATGTTCAAAGGAGATGCATGAAAGAGCTTATTTTTTATTATTGGGCAATATATATTAAAAGCCAATTTGTTTTCCCCTATGAAATGCCCAGTTTGTAGCATTTTCCGAACCCCAAATATGTCATTTAGAAGTTTCCGTTGTTTCATTACTCATGCTGTGCTTCCTTTATCTGTAATGTTTTTTAATGCTTTCACCTCCGCCCGCATATCCTTCATTCCAATTTGAATCTTCTTTCATCTTATTGATAAAAATTTCCTCCTGGTCTTTCCTTCTCATACTCACACACACAAACATCCCCTCTGAATCATTCAGGGACACATAGGCTTCTCACCGACTTTTCTGGAACACCCAAGTTTTTAAGTTAGTAACTGTAGATTAAGGCGAGAAACCTTTTTAAAAATTATTATAATAAAGGATAAATTATAATTCACTTGGATTGGAAAGTGCGTGGCAACAGAAATGTAGACAGCATTGAGTAGAATTTGAAGAGATTAGGCTTCAAAGTTTTTTAGCTGCAACAAAGAATAAAGAATAAAAACTAAGTGGACGACGTTCCTTGCTTTTAGAGACGTGAATTAAGTGGGTGAAGCACAAACACAGACATGTGGAATCATGAAATTAACTACCGAGTAAACCTTCAGGTTTATCTTAGATAAAACTTTACATTATTCCTTTGGGCTCCATGTCACCACCACTGGGCAGCTCATTTCCGACCAGTTGCCCCGAATAGAGAAATACTACCTCATAGCATAGAGATAGATAAGCCAGGAATGGTGGAGTCACAGGTCACAGAGCAGAAAATGGAAAAGTCCCATCGGGGTAGGTGTGGCGGAGATATACTCTTCCAGCATCCTTCAAATCCCAGGACACCAGATCTGTACCACTGTTTCTAATCTTCTCAGTGAACCTTTACAGATAAAAATTACCCTTAATTGAATTTATTATCTTCAGAGGCACTCCATTTCATTCCCTTGGTATTCAATTTATAATTGGCTTTCAATTAAATATTTATTATTAGCTACTTTCAAACAAATATTGATTGATAGGCTGAGCACTGTCCAACCAATTCCTCTGTCCTAAGGTTAGTTGAGAATATAAACAAAGAGAATCAAAGAGCTTATTTCCTTTGTCAGTAACCCAGAGCCTCTATTACAGAGCTTCATGCAGAATAGAATCTGAACATCTTTTTTTTCTGATTGACAGGTTACATATTGGTAGTTGTTTAAAAAGGCTTTTGAAGCAAAGAAAGTCTCAAATGATATGCTTCCTCATTAAGCATCCCATGATAAGGACAATATCATAAATCATAATGGAAGTTAGAGTGTTGGTAATATTTTTGAAGCAGATTAGAATGAGGCATGCAAAAATACATTTACAGAGAATGACCTTGGGAAGCTACCTTTTCTATGTGATTATGTTGAAAACATCCAGCATCTTAAGAAAATACTTGCAGTTAACATTAATTCATTAACAAGGAGATATCAAAAACTACCCACTTTATCTCTCTTAATTTAAAACCCCTAATGTTTATTGTTCAAAGTTGGCAGCTTCCTTCACCCTGACCTTTCTAAAGGGGTTCCTTGAGGACCTACAGGCTCCAGTCAGCTGGGACCAGACACCAGCATATGTAACAGGTTTTTCTTTTAGCAGAAATGCTTACCTGTCTCCTCTCAGTGAGCCGTCATAAATAACTGCTCCTGGGCTGTCCTCTGAAGCATCCACAGTTCATGTCCAGCTCCAGGACATATTGAGGGATGATAAACTTTGCTTTGAGAGCTCCATCTTCATCCACTTTTAAAGACTTTAGTCTTGTTTTCTGATAATCTAGAGGGCTTAGGTACCTTATAAATTGGCAAAGTTTATTAAAACCCAGTCTTTCCTTCTAATTCTTGTTGAAATTGGAGTTATCACTGACTAGAGGGATTCATTCAGAGCAGATTCTTCATCAGGATAAAAACAATTAATTAGAAAAGATACTCATACTTCTCCAGGGAATAGCTTTATTCTCAAACTGTTTCCAAATATCAAATGCAAGAATACAGATGCTTGAAAATAGAGCGTACTATTTACTTGCTAAATTACCAATTGATGTTTGAGGGAGTATTTTTTAGGCAAAAAATATCTTTGCTTTTGAAATCAATGCTTAAGAAACCTTTTGACCATTGCTTCTGTGTTCTTATGTTCATATTTAACAGGGAGAACCTGGTGCGATGGGGTTGCCAGGATTAGAAGGATTTCCTGGTATAAAGGTAAGTGCGGGGTTAGACGTGTGATCACTGATTGAACATTTAAAAATGTTTATGGAGCACCTACTGTTGGACCAGGAACTGTTTTAGGTTTGGGGATGTATAAGGGAAAAAAAGAGACAAAAATTATGTTCTAAGAAGGGGATACAGAAACTAAAAGAATAAACACAAATAACTAAATAATACCGTTGGTAAGTGCTGTGGAATGAAAAAGTAGAGGCAGGTTAAGGGCATCAGGAGTGTGGAAGGGAAGGGTATCATTTTAAATCGGGTGGTCTGAGAAAGCAAGAACTGAGCAAAGACTTGGAAGAGGTGGGGGGCAGTTAGCCAAGCCAGAACGAAGAATGTTCCAGGCAAGATGAGTAAGTTCTAGAGATGTAGTGTATAGCAAGGTGACACTAGGTAACCGTGCTAAACTGTACGCTTGAAATTTGCTAAGCGTTTTCACCACACACACACACAGTGACCTGTGTGAGGTGATGGGGAGGTGAATTAGCTTAATTGCGGTGATCATTTCACAATGTATACGTATATCAAATCATCATGTTGTACACCTTAAATATATACAACTAAAAACTTTTTTTAAAAAGAAGAAAAAGCAGCAGGTCTAAATGCCCTGAGACAGAGCATTCCTGGTACATCCAAGGAGACCCGGGGAGTGAGCGAGGGGGTATGGTAGGCGATGAGGTCAGGGAGGTGGGGGGGCGGTTAGGAGCAGCCCAGCCATGTTGAAGTCAGTGCTACTCACTGGCCAGTGGAGGACCAGTGCCAGTCTGCAGACTCGTTATGGGTTCTGGGGCAAGGTAAGCACAGAGATGGAGACAAAGCATTTAAACAACTTGTCTGGCAGCCTGACTTTTGACGTTGCCATGATATCCAAACATGCGACCAGTAGACTCACCTTGGATCATGATGCATTAGAAAATAAATAAGTAAATAAACTGCCCCTTCCCCACAGGTAGTTTGAGAAACACTAATTAATAAGGAGGCTCACCAGCCATTGTAAGGACTTCGTCCTTCACTCTGAGGGAATACGGAGCCAGCGGTGGTTTCTGAGTAGTAGAGTGATGGGGCCCGCAGCTGTTGAGTGAGGATGGGGCAGGGAAGACACTATTCCTGTAGACGGGGGAGTGATGTCGGCTCAGATGAGAGCAGAAACGGTGGCGGTCGTGAGGAGCAGGTAGGTTATGGACGTGCTGCGAAGGCAGAACGACAGGGCTGATGGGATGTGGGTCTGAGAGAAGAGTCAAGGACGGCTCCATGGCGTTGACCTGAGCAACTGGCGTGACAGGGCGTCGTCAACAGAAATGAGGACAGCTACAGATACACAACGATCCAGAGTATGATTTTGGACATGGGACTGAGTTTGGAAGTATCTATTAGACAGCAAAGTGGGGGTATTGAGTAGGCAGTACAATATAAAAGTATGGAGTTTACAAAAGAGTCTAAGGGAATTCCCTGGCAGTCCAGTGGTTAAGAATCCACACTTCCACTGCAGAGGGCATGGGTTCGATCCCTGGTCGGGGAGCTAAGATCCCGCATGCTGCGTGGTGCAGCCAAAAAATAAAAAATAATAATAATGATAAAAAAGAGTCTAGGGCTTCCCTGGTGGTGCAGTGGTTGAGAATCTGCCTGCCAATGCAGGGGACACGGGTTCGAGCCCTGGTCTGGGAAGATCCCACATGCCGCGGAGCAACTAGGCCCGTGAGCCACAACTACTGAGCCTGCGCGTCTGGAGCCTGTGCTCCGCAACAAGAGAGGCCGCGACAGTGAGAGGCCCGCGCACCGCGATGAAGAGTGGCCCCTGCCTGCCGCAACTAGAGAAAGCCCTCGCACAGAAACGAAGACCCAACACAGCCATAAATAAATAAATAAATAAATAAATAAATAAATAAATAAATATTTTTAAAAAAGAGTCTAAGTGGAGATACAGATTGCTTGTCTAAGCATATAGATGCTACCTGAAAGTCAGAAGGCTGGATAAGATCACCAAGAGAATGACAGTAGATTTTTTTAAAAGAGAAGAGGATCAGTCAAGTATACTCCAATAAAAATTAATTTAAAAGACAAAAAATTAAAAACAAAAGAATGTTGTTTTTTCACTCAAAAAAATGGAAGAGGGTCAAGAGCTGAGCCCCAAGGCCCTCCAACATTAAGATCAGGAAGAAAAGGGGGAATGAGCAAGGGAGACTGAGGAGGAGTGACCACGGAAATAGGAGGAAATGTTGGCTTCCTGGAAATCAAGCAAAGATCATGTAACAAGAAGAGAGAGTGAAAATCTGTCTCAAATCCTGCAGATAGGTCAAGTAGGATGGGGTCAAGTAGGACGGCGAAGTACTGACATTGGATTCAGCAATATAGAGGCCACGTATCACCAGAGGAATGATTACTGTTTCACTGTGTTGGTAGGAGCAATTGCTGGACTTGAATGGGTTTAAGAGAGAATGACAAAAAAAGATTTAGAGACAGCAAATACAGTTTAAACAGTGCTTAAGGAGTTTTGCTGCAAAGGAAAGTAAAGAAATGGGCCAGCAGCTGCTGGAGGAGATAGGGCAAGGTTTGCTGAAATGAACTTTAAGACCACAGAAGTAGCAGACTGTTACTGTGCTGAAGAAAAGGGAGGGGGATGGCGAGATAGGAGGAGAGGGGAGAATTGCTGGAATGACATCCTTAAATAGCTAAGAGGAAAGGGGACCTAGAGCATAAATGCAGGGTTTGGCTTCAGAGAAAAGCATGGATAGTTCATCTATGGTAACCGTTGGGAAATCAGAGAATAGGGGTACAGATGCTGGTATGTGGGCACATGAATTGGTTGGAGTCTATAGAGGTTCTTTTCTGATTGCTTCAGTTTTCTCAGAGATGGAGGAGTCAAGGTCATCATCTGAGAGTGTGGTAGGGAGAAGAGGTTGGAGATTTAAGGAGAAGGTCTTCTCAGAGAGAGGGAAAATCCAGGGACCACAGAGTATGATGGCTGAGCAGAACCCCCTAGAGCAGGGGTCCCCAACCCCCAGGCCTTGGCTGGTCCGTGGCCTGTTAGGAGCTGGGCCGCACAGCAGGAGGTGAGTGGCGGGCGAGCGAGTGAAGCTTCGTCTGTATTTACAGCCGCTCCCCATGGCTCGTAGTACCGCCTGAGCTCCACCTCCTGTCTGCATTATGGTGAGCTGTATAATTATTTCATTATATATTACAATGTAATAATAATCGAAATAAGGTGCACAATAAATGTAACGCACTCAAATCATCCCGAAACCATCCCCCTTCCCCCACCCCGGTCTGTGGAAAAATTGTCTTCCACAGAACCGGTCCCTGGTGCCAAAAAGGTTGGGGACCGCTGCCCTAGAGGTTCATGGTCATGAAAAGTGAGATTATGTACCATGTTCATACGCTCAGGCAAAGGCACAGAACAGGAGGGGAGCTGGATTTAAACAAGGCTCCGGTTTTGACAAGTGAGTGCAAGAAGCAAGAATGAGCCAGGAAGCCAACAGTATACACAAGGGAGTGATTATAACAAGTGACCCTGGAATTTAAACTAGATAAATAAGGAGGAGGGGCCATCTAGGCAATGAAGGATAATGAAAAATTTGTATCATGGATGGGTTAGAGGTCTTAGTGACATCAAAAGTTTTGGGGGTTCAAGGTACTCAAGGGAGTGATTTAGAATGATGGAAGATGATGGTCCAAGGTTGGAATGCATGCAGTGGAGGTTATGGAGGGATATGGTTATTGTTTTTGACAAGGTCTCAGGTATAACTATGGAAATAAGAGGCCATTCCATTAGGGGAGAGTGGTTCAAAGAACTGTGAGACCCGATTGTTGGAAGGACCATCTTATCAGACAGGAGCCCTCTTAACATTCACCTTTATCAGATATCCAAATGTTTCCATTGAATGAAAAGCTCCAGTATATTCATTTCCAGGGTAAAAATCCTGTAATTAAAAAAGTGCAGAGTGGAACTGACAAGGATTCCCTGTTTACATCCTTCACCCATTTTTCTACTAGTTCTTTTTTTTTTTTTTTTGACTGTAGCTATGCTTTATTTATTAAAGATACTACTTCTATCCTATATGGTGGAGGCTTTATCCTGGTTGGTCCTTGCCTTTCATTTTTATGTTTAATCTTATTCTATATGTAAATATAACTTTTATGTGGTCAAATGTAAAACTGTTTTCCTTTATGATTTCTTATTTTGCTTTTATGCACGAAATGACTTTCGTTCTCATTCTCAAGCAAAATCAGATAATATGACTTGATTTTCTTCTAGTTCTTATTAATTCATTTTATTTTTATATAATCTATATGGAATTTATATGGAGTATAATGCGAAGAAGGGAATCAGACTTTTTCAAAGAAATTATTCAATTATTAGCACTATTTGTTGAATAATACAGCCCTTTCTTTACTAAAATTCTATTATAAATGTCGGTTTGTTTCTGAGGTTTCTGTTATATTGCATTGATATACTGCTTAATCTTGGGCCAGTATTCCATTATTTCAATTATTATAGCTTTATTGTATGTTGAAATATGATATTGCTAACCTCTTTATTTTTCTTCTTTTATTTTTTCTCTTATCCTCGAATATATTTATTATCCCAAGTGAACTTTAATATCATTTGATCAAGCTGCAATTTGTAAAAATTGCATTAATTTATATATTAGTTTGGGTGGCAATGACACCTTTATAGCACTGTCATGCCTTCCAAGAACAAAACATCTCTCTCCATTTAATCAAGTCTTCTTTTATGTACCTTAGGGAACTTAGGAAGTTTTTTAATGTAGATTCTGCTCAACAAAAATTGCCATTTTATTACCCCATATATAATCAGAAGTATTTTTAGCCTTGTCGGCTTTATCTAAAATACTACATTGCCTTTGGAAAAAGGGTTGAGTCAGTCCACTGTTCAGAGCAATTCCTGGGCTCTTCTTATTGGCCTAAAGAGGAGAAGCTACAAAATCCCCAGTTCTAAACACATTTATTCTAACCTACATCCAATGAGACAAGTACAGCGAAAGCTTTTTAGAAGACATTCAGTGTGCTTAGCTTTTAAGTATTGGTAATGAATTACTTTTGAATATGTGGAATAAAACTATTGACTGATTTTACCTGTAAGTATGTATGGGGTTCTGTTTAAAAGAATAGGTCACAGAAATGATACCATGAATGCTCGTTTTCATTAAGATTATTATTTGCTTTGGTTTTATGGGGTAAAAAAAAGAGAAAGAGGGAGAGAGAGAACTTTGGTAGGTTCTACTGGCTGCAGTTTTCATTTTGTTCTTTTCCCATCTGGGCTCTAGCTTCACCCAGCTGATACGGGTAACATTTATAAGTTCCAAAGAGAAACTTTACCAAATCCAAATTATTATCTGAGCATTAATTTCATCGGTGGAGGTTTTATAGATATCATTATAAATAGTACATTTTTTCCAGGGAGATCGAGGCCCGGCAGGTCCCCCTGGAGTGGCGGGAATCTCGGTGAGTCCAGATTCTCTCACGTCGGTTTCACGGGCAGCGACCGTCAGAAGGGCTGGGAGCACGCAGTGACACCTTAAACCTCCGGTTTAAAAAGCAGAACCATCCGTCCCTCTCCCACCTCAAGAATGCTCCTTTCTTTATTTTCATCATTTAAAATTTTTTCTTTGTTTTTTTCTCCCCAACTCACTTTCACATGGGAAGGGGAAGCCCAGTTACCTGTGTCGATGCATTAAGATAGCACAGCTCTGAGAAGCTTGTTGGGTTTCTCTCTTCCTGTCATAGTTCAGGGTTTCTTGATCCTCAAAAGGCAAAGTTCTCAACCTCAGGCATGTGCTTCAGGATCTTCTTATTAAGCTGCCATCTGCCTGAGTTTCCCCTCAGCCAGGTGTTATTAGCAGAGCTTTATTGCTGCTAATGTTTCCTCGTAAACTAGCCCTTCCAGCCTCTCAATCATTTTTGTTGCTCTCTGGTGTCGAATGTTTTAATCTCATCAAGGTCTTTCCAGATGAATAGGAAGTGCTCCAGGAAAGGTTAAAATCATTTCTCTGAGCCCTAGGGATCATTCTGATCTTCATTCATGAGGCTCTAATTAAAACTTTGTGGTCAGCCTTGATGAATAAGAACCCACTTATCCTGGCTAGGTGCCCCTGCAGGGTGGGCCAGGGTAGGAAAGTCAACGGAAACCGTGTGCTTCAGCCACAGGAACGTTAGGAAGATAAGAAAGGGCCCTATCACCCCCCCCCCCCAGCACCATCCAGACCCTCCTACCACACCCCCCCAGCACCCCCATCCTTCAGAAGGAGGGTAGCCCCTCTACTTGACTCTATTTAGTTGCTAAATCTAACAACAAAAAATAAAAACCCATCCACACTCCATAGCAAAGCATCCTGTATGAAGGATAACATCCCCTTAATTCGCTGCTTTAGATCAAGTGAAGTATTAGTGTGACTGTAAAAGTAACATGAAAGTATTTTCTTTAGCAAGCACTGCAGAATTTTTGGTACACGAAAGCGTTCTTCTTGAAAACTGGCTCACACTTATCCCTCTCCTCCCCGCCTTCCCCTTGCTCACTGCCGCTCCTAGCAACATACTTGCAGCTGTTTGTGGGATTGCCCTGAGTCCTCTGCAACCTGCCTCTCAGGGTGCCGTCACAGCCTGTTTTTGTTTCCACCTTCTAATGAAGTGTAATGCCCCACAGCGCTCACTCTGGCGGGACTATAAATTACTTTCAGCCGTTACCCTAAACTGAGTCTACCTTCAAAGAAAAAATACTAGCAACCATTGAAAGTATTGAAAAAACAAGTGACAGGATCAAAAGACGATCCAAATGAAGAATTCCAAGGATATTTTGAAGGATGCAGCATGACTGAAATTAGAGGCTAGCCTGCCACTTGTTGGGATGTCTAAGATGTAATACATTTACCTAAAATGCAGCTTTCCTATCTCATCATTAAGAAGATTAACGGACAATGACAGAAATAGGGAAGGGTAAAAATTTTGCATGCTGCAACTATGCAACTGGGTAGTTAAAAGTGCAACTCCCTTTTTTATAACTGGACCTTACTGGGGCTCGGAAAATGAAATAGTTCAAAGATTCTGGAAATAGTGACAGTTACACAGCAGTGTGAGTGTACTTCATGCCACTGAATTGTACACATAAAATGCTTAAAATGGTAGATTTCACGTTATGTATATTTCACCACAATAAAAAACTTCTAAGGTGATGGTTCTGGTTGAAGCAGGGATGTGTCTACCTGCTGAGCACATCACAGGCCTCTGCTGAGAGCCCAGCGGCCAGCCGGTCCTGCTCTTCCTGGAACAGAGCTGTCTGTTTCCTCCCTAGTGTACTCGGGCCCTCCAGGGCCTTCCCCAGGGCTCTTCCTCCCCTCCCTCCCAGGACGGCGTGTGGGCAGAGGGGGCAGCATGCCCTCCCCAGGGCCTCCGAGGTCCCTGCCAGCGCCGCCCGGCCTTCGGGATCTTCGTCTGGAGCTCCAGGCCCAAGCGCCCTGCACCCCTGAGTCCATGCCAAGACCCTTTGGGACACTGGCTTTCTCAGCCCTAACACATCCCCCAACTCAGGTCCGTGGGATTCCAGGCGCTCCTGCTGCACACGGGCGGTGGGAGCCCGGATGCCATCCCGGGGCCTTGTGTCTGCCTCGCTTCGGTCCTCAGCTGTAGCTGGCCTGCCAGGCGGTCTGCTCCCAGAGTCCCATGCGGCAAGTTGGGGAAGAGGGCCTCCCTCTCCATTCCCTTGCAACCTACCGGGACTTCCATGGTCTCAGTCCCACACCTGCATCTCCAGCCGCATGAGGTTCAAGGTGCAGGCGGCGGCTCCTTCTCAAAGGCAGGATCCTTAGGCCCGGCCTGGACGCCTGGGCTCGTGTCTACTGCCATCTCTGCTTTTCCATCTTCCTCTCTCATCCCTCCTGTGGTCTCTCTCGCCCACGGTTTCTCTGTCCGCAGTCCTCCAGGCTGTGGTAGGCTGGGTCACACCAACCTTGTCCCCTCCTTTCAACAAAACGGCCTTTCAAATCAACCATGCTTCTTTTCAGGCTATCTCCCTATGAACTGAAAAACCTTCTTGTGAAAATCCCAATCTAGGAAGGACTTCTTTGACCCACCCTGCCCTCCTTCCCCCTAAAGTAAAGAAGATCTGCCCATCAAGAGGGATTTCCAGAAATGAGGATACACTGGCTTAATATTTTCAAAATGCTTATCCTCCCTGCCGTACCACACACCCACATGTGCACTGAGGGACCGCCCTCCCGTCTGCCCAGTGTAGTGTGGTCCCCGGGACTCTGGCCGGTAGGGATGCCAGGTCGGTGTAGAGCCACACCTGCAGCACGGGTGGTAAACGCTCAGGTGGGGGAGGGAAGCGCATGGCCTTATTCAGTAATCTGGCTCCTAACATCTCCCCTTGGCTTGACTTCCCAGGGGAAACCCGGAGCCCCAGGCCCTCCAGGAATCCCAGGAGAACAGGTCAGTTGCCCATTCCTTACTTAGCCGTTTTCCTTGTGTTGTACTGCGTGCAGTTTTGAAGCTCTTCTTGGCAGCTAACGTTTGTCTGTGGCCACGTCTACAGGGTGAGAGAGGGCCTGTTGGAGACATAGGATTCCCTGGACCGGAAGGACCCGCAGGAAAGCCCGTAAGTCCTTTATCTGTTGTTTGCCAGTTTAAGAAATGTTCTAAGCATTGCCTCCTTACCTCTCTCTTCGGGAAGTCTGAGATTGGAATAAGTAGTTTCCAAGTAAGTAAGAGCAGGTCTGCAAATGGCTTTGGGGGTGTGGTTCTCACTGAGGGCCCAGCTCCCTGTGAGTATCTCTATGTCTTAAACCACAGTGAGAACAGTGAGGTCTTTTGTTTTAAATGTCAGGAAATTAGACTCATTATTTCTCAGGTCTAATGTTCTCAGCGGAGCTAAAACATGAAATGGCCTGTCACATCCTGAAATATGAAGACTCGCAGATGTAACACCTGTGTGTTAAGCTAGAGAGGAAAGAAGCTCTTGTATCAGATCCCCTCCTTTACCTGTGGGTCTTGTTCTTACACGGTCATAAATCACTGCTGTCAAATACATCATCCCCTCCTGTCCTAAAAGAGCTCTTGGCTACTGATATATAATACTGATGTGACACTGTAACAACCACTCCTACTAATTCAGTTCAATTCCACATATTCTCAGCTCATCCCTGCCTTTTGCTAAGCATGTGCTGGGCCCCGAGGGAGGGGATATAAAGAGGAATAGACATACCTCACTCTCGGGTGTGCTTTTTATAGAAGTCCCTGTTCCCTTTGCTTGTTTCTGCGCCATGGGGTGGGCGGGAAGGGGACGCTGTTAGGAGAAGGGGGGCTGAAGGTGACCGCGTGGTGCAGAGTTCAGGAGGCTGCTCAGAATCCGTGAAGCCACAGGGTAAGGGCATTCCCTGGCCACAGCCTCCCCAGAGAAGGCAACATGAACACACGGGACGTGCATGCAATTTAGAGTCAGGAAGATCTGGGTTTGAGTTACGACTCAAAGGGTTTGTGAGTCACTTAAGCAACGTGACATATGGTAAGACGTCCAATGCCTGCCGTGGGAGACGCCCCATTAATATTGGTCTCATTCCCTACCTCCCCTCCCTCCTTTTTACCAGCTCCCTATCCCAGCCCCTGTAAGCCACTCACAAATGCTTGCCATTCAGTTCCCAGGGGATTATGCAAAAAGCAATCTGTTCATTGAGCAAATACTTCTTGAGCGCCTACTACTTGCCAAGCACTGGGAGCTTTCAGCTCATCGGATTTACATTCTAGTACAGGGACACAGACCACAAACAAATAGACACACACAATTTCAGGGAGAAGATGATCTGAGCAGGGTGAAGCCCTAGAGTAGAACTTATATAGGGCAGTCCATAAAGGCCCACCCCTTGAGCAAACCCTGCATGACGGGAGAGCTCAAGCCATGGGGAGGCCAGGAGGGCGGGGGGCAGGGGGACCTTGTTCCAAGAAAAAGGAATGGCTAGTAGAGCCTGCTGTGTTGAAGGGAGGGAAGAAGGCATGAAGGCAGGAGTGAGCTGAGCTAAAGGAGAGTGGCAAAGATACGGAGGGAGAGGCAGGCAGTGGCAGACCACGAGGAACTTCTAAGCCAGGAATGGAGGGTGGGTTTCATGTGAAGTCCGATGGAGACCCACTGGAGCATCTGTAGCAGGGAAGGAAAACGACTGCATCTTAAGGAATACTCTGGGTGCTGCGCGGAGGGTGGAGCGTGGGGAGCAGAACTTTGAAGCGTCGCCGTGATCCCCATGAGCAATACAGATGGTGGGAAGAGGAGATTTAGGACGTGCGCTGAAGGGGGAGCCAGCAGCACTTGCTGATGGACCAGACAGATGCAGAGTGTGAGGAAGAGACCAGTCAAAGCCGTGGTTTGGGGTCTGAGCAACCGGGTCAGGGTGGTATGTTTGGTGAGACGGGTGGGTTTGGGAGGAAAAACTTGAGTTCTCTGTTGTAAAGCTTCATGTTGAAGCACTAGTCGACATCCAAGTGGATTTCTAGTCACGTAAGCAGTGTATGTGTGCATCTGGAATTGATGGAGAGGCCAGGGCTGGAGAGACTGATGTGGGTATCTCAACCTGAGCCTGGATGCAGTAGGGTCACCGCGAATTGGGAAGAGAACAGGGCTGTCAGGAGAGGATATGGCAGAAAGACTGAGAAGGTGCAGCCAGTGAGATGTGAAGAAAACCAGGCGAAGGCGGTTTCCTGGATGTGGAGGGAGGTTAAGTGTTTAAGAGAAACGAGAGGAAGACATACAGAAAAGTAACAAAGGAGCTGACAATCCTCCCCCAGGTTTGGAAATGTGGACCTCATTGCGGGGAGAGTACAGTACGGTAGGATCTTGATAAGAATGACCCCGTTGACAGGGGACATTTGAAGATACAAGAGAGTGGACTTAGAGTAAGGAGAGAAGACTCCCAAGGAACAGGGCAGAGCATCCTTCTCACGGGGAGGGGGCGGGCGGAAGTCCGAGTACCTATGCGCACAGGTGCGTGGCTCTGGCGGCGGGGATGTACGCATGCGCACAGGTGCGTGGCTCTGGCGGCGGGGATGTGAGCGGGTCCTCTACTGTCATTTTCTCAGTGAAGCACGGAAGTCATCAGTTGACCATGAGGAGTGGGGTGGTGATGCTGGAGGTTTCGTGAGACAGGAAAATATGTGCAAATACTTCTGGAAAGAAGGAGTCAAGTCAGGAAATACAGAAGGATGGCTGGTGATGCAGAGGGGCTGCTTGGGAACTGCTGCCATACGTGTAGATCAGAACGCCTGAGCGAGGGTAACCCTTCTTCTTCACCCACAGTCAGCTCCTCAGACGCAGGTGTGCTGTGAAGGGAAAGCTGGTCATACTTTCTGAGTTAGAAAAAAGCATAGCGTTCTTGCAGATAAGTGAGACGAGGGGGATAGAGGTAAATCCACTGAGGTTTTTGTAAAAATTTCTGAAAGCAGAACTCACCCCCCACCCCCCACCATGGAGAACAAGTTAGTAACACCTTCATAGAAAAGAGAACACACATGAGAGTCACTGATGAATTACAAGGGACAAAAAATTATCTATAGGTTTATTCGTTTTCTTGTATTGTTACCAAAAACACGAATTATATTTTTACACCAGATTTATCTTCTTTTATTCAAGTAACACAGTTGTTTCTTTCACATCCTCTCCTTCATCAGCTTTATCCTTTTTTTGCTTGTGTTTCTGGATGACATAAATCCTTTGAACCTGATGCTTTGGGCAACGTGGTCTTAGTTAAAGTGCTCTAGATAATTCCCAGGCTGTTCAGGAAGGCCGGGGGACTCTGGTTGGGTTCCCAACTGTGGCAGGTGTTAGTGTGATTTACAGCAGTGAAAACACAGGCTTTTCTGCAGATCCATCCTTGCGGACTGCACTCCAGCACAATCAGAGTCTCCCCAGGCTTTTCAGAGGAGCAAGTCCATGCACCTGCCCGCTGGCTAAGAAATCATTTCCTCACCTTGATCTCCCTCTTCAAATCAAATCTCAGAGACGTACCTGCTGTCTCACTCTCAGTATTTGATGTGACCCCAGGTGCTTTCCCTTCTTACACCTCCCAGTCAGTGGTTCTCCCAGGCTTATAAATCTGTAAGCAGAACTGGGCTTTATTCCCACCTCCAGAACTGCCTTGTAAAGTTCGGGAAACTTCCAATTTAGTAAGAAAAAGCTACTACTTAATACTCTCAGAAAACATGATTACAGATTTCTCACTGTCCTTTCATATCTTCTAACTGAAAAATAACAATCGTTCTCTGGCTGACAGTCTATTTCATAGTGGCATCTGGCTCTGGCCATGTTATGAGATTTCTCAAGCAGCAACGGAGACCATTTACTGAGAATGACTCTCTTTGGTAGGAAGATTGTTAGACGGGAACAATAAATACCATACACCAGCCAACCAGTGCCATGGGGAACCTTCTTATTTCTCAGAATGTACCTAATGGAATCAGTAAGGAAAATAACCCTGTTGACTATTTACAGTGAGCTAGGCATTTTCTGTTATTTCCCTAAATCCTTAGTTTTAAGGCCATTATTTTATCCTGACTTTATAAGTGGAGAAGCTGACGCTATTAAGGTTAAGTAAATTGCCTGAAGTAAATGGAACTTGCAAGTGACAGAGTCAGAATTTAAACTTGGGGCTGACTCTATCGATTTTGTTTTCCATTTCGCCACACTGCCTCACCAAAATCTCAGTAGAAATATGATAAAGTCCTTGAAACTTTACCCTTTTGTTGCATTTAATTATGTCTGTTAATGCAGAATAAGAAATATTGATCATTTTTTGTCTTTACAGGGAATAAATGGGAAAGATGGATTACCAGGTGTGCAGGTATGGAAAATACTATTGAAAATAAATGTTCTAATGCAAAACTACATCCAGATTACCTGCCAGAGTTCCTGATCCAGCAGCCTGATGAGAAATCTTGGCACACAGTGATTTTTAGTGCTGACATTTGTTTTTCAGGGCATCATGGGTAAGCCTGGAGAGAGAGGCCCCAAAGGAGAACGGGTATGTACATTCCTACTGTAATTGTTATTTAAGTCTGTCTCCACAACTGCCCCCTCATTTGAGTTACACAGTTATGTTCGTAGACCCCCTCGAAATCTCCACGTATGAAAAGGCTAGGGTGTATGTGATCCAAGGTCTCTGCCAGGCATAAAATGGGACCATTCAGGGAAACAGCAGCAGGGCATATGGCAAATACCCCTACCTGGTTTGCCTTTATTCACAACTAAGTCTGGTTTGCTGTTCCAGTTTGGAAAGCTTCTATCAGCCTCCTGTCTCAGACACATGTCCCTACTGTAACCATCACCCGTGTGTTCTTTACCTGAAGTAGGGTTTCTCCACCTCCGCACTGTTACTATCTGGGGCAGATAATTCTTTGTCACAGGTGCCTGTCCTGTGCTTTGTAGGATGTTTAGCAGCATACCTGGACTCTACCCACTAGACCCTGTACAACCAACCTCCCTCCAGAAATGTCTCCTTGCAACTCCAAATGCCTCCCTGGGAGCAGAGGTGTTGTCAAGACCCCCTGAGCTGGGGGAATAATACTAGGCTGAGTAAGGGGGGTGGCGAGGAGGAAGAGAAGGACAAAGGGGAAGTGAACATGTAGAGCTACTAGTAATGCCGGTTATGGCGTACGCTTTTATTTTCATTGTTTTGGTTGTTGATGTCATTGTTGCAGCTTCCCATTCTTTTCTCTAAGGAACCTTAGCATTTTCTGCTAGAATTGGATCCATTCCATGGCAACAGGTTCCCTGAGCATTGTTATTCAGAGGGGTTCTAGCGAGGGCTTGTGTGTGTGTGTGTGTGTGTGTGTGTGTGTGTGTGCACGTGCACACACGTTCTTGTGTCCTGGTGTCTAGTTTACTTATTATTACCCAAATAATCCATGCTAACTGAAGGAAACACAAAAATAGAGATAATATATAGAAAAAAGAAAAAAAAGCCTACATTATCCCACTACGCAGAGATAAGCACTATTGATATTTTGGACATATTTCCATCTCACTGTCATACATCATATACACGTTTGCTTAATGCATCAGTACAAGTGAATGTATACTTTTCAAAAAGTTGGTTCGTACTGTTTCGTAAGTGAATTCTTTCACCTAATATATGACGACCATCTTTCCATGTCAGTAAATCTAGATCCACATGGACATTTTAGTGGCTATATGTTATTCCACTGTTTGGATATACCTTTTCCAAGGTATTTGGAAAATACCCTGCCCCCTTTTCCTGGGTATTTAGGTTCTTTCTAATTTTCATGATAAAAAACCTTACTATAATGAACATCCGTGTGCCTAAACTATAAATAATTTTAATCGTGTTTATTTTGCACATGCTCGAAGTGTGCTAGTAGTTCTTTTATTTCTTTTTTTTTTTTTAAATCTCAGTCATCTCTGATATTTCTCCAAATGCAAGCTGGGTTGATATACTTGTATGAGACATATTTTTATAACCAAGACAGTAGAATTGAAATTAGGTCCAGCTGTTTTTCTTCTTTCTGCATGGCTTCTTTCTATATCTCTTCATTTATGATCAAATAGATCTTTGTAATTGTTCATTCATTTTTATTATTTTTTAAATCAGGAGAAATAGAGTTTGGACTTCTGCAGAATAGTCACAAATAAAAGAATAATACAGTGAAATACCGGGCAGGTCCATGCACCATTCTTTCATATTCAGTGTGGTCATCACCTCCTGGAACTGTGGAACTGAATATTTGAAATATGGTACTGAAACACCTGCTAAGACACACACACGTATTCTTTCATTCATATTCTCCCTCCCTCTCTCTCTCTCTCCCCCGCATCCCTCTTTCATACTCTCATGCACAAACACATACAGTAGTAGACACCTTGCAGGATCAAAGTCTACATTAAAGAAACTTCTTCTCAGATTCAGGCACATCTAATTTATTATGGCATCGTAATCAATGAATTCTCTTATAGTTTATTTACATTATTGAATAAATGACCTCAGTGATGACTCTTCACCCCAGTCACCTACTTTGAACCTTCCCAAAGGCTCCCTTTCTCACTTTCCTGAGTCTTTAAGACCCACTGTGCATGCACACATTCACACACACACATACACGTGTGTGCATGTAAAACACGAGCACAGAAACCAACTCATAGAAACTATTAAAGATCAAACACACAGGAAGAAGCAGAAAAAAGGAAAAACACATGATTTAGGAGAGATTTTGAGTGTCCTGAAGCTTCTCCGAGTGAAAACTTTCAGTGATGAAATCTTCTTAACCATCTTCCTTTGTTATTGAAAAGGAGACCCAAACCTGAAGTGACAGCCGCTGTTGACTTTCAAAAGTGTCATCGTTCTAGACTGGCACCCGGGTACAAGTCACATCGTCACTAAGTTTGTACTGAGTGCTTTCCACGTGTCGGCTTGTTCTAGGCACTTTACCTGAGTTAACTCACTTCTCAGCATCGCCTATTCAGTGGATTCTCTTAATAACCCCACTTTAGGGAGAGGAAGCAGGGTGGAGCGGGTTCGAGTCCCTTACCCCAGGCCTCACAGCTAGCACGTGCCAGTATGAATCCAGAACCTCTGCTTTTAACCACAGCTAACGTGGTTCTAGAAGAGATCATTCTTATTCATTTTTTTCCTTAACAGGGTGATCAGGGAATTCCAGGAGACCGAGGCCCACAAGGCGAACGCGGAAAACCCGGCCTTCCAGGCATAAAGGGGGACATGGGTCCTATGGGGCCCCCAGGAAATAAGGGCTCCCCGGGATCCCCGGGGCACCAAGGCCTTCCAGGCCACCCCGGCCTCCCCGGCTCCCCGGTAAGTGGGCCGAGAACTCGTGGCTGGGACTGACCACGTGTCCCTTTTACAACAAGAGCAGTCATAAACCTTTCAAGATTAATATAATGAACCTAAGCTGGCTTCTACAAGGGTGGCATAGCTGTCACTTATTTCAAGTTATGTGTGGGCTCCCCTGCTTCGTACTCACTAAACATCCCTCAATAGATCCTCACAACTAAACTGGGACGACAGGTGGCCTGTCCATCCGCCTTGACAAATGCAGAAGCCGAGTGCGGACCTGTCCAACGTCACAGTTATCTAGTGGGTCAGACCCAGGCCTGACCGACTCCAAGGCCACACTCTTCAATACTATCCATAGTGTCCCCTTACACTACACAGCAAACACATGTCTGCTTCGTGTTAACACTCCATTTTGTTGACTATCAGAACAACAAATCTGCCCTGTATGGTGCTTTGATGTGGAAACCTGTTAGGCTAAGAAAGAGTGTTTGGCTAAGGAAGCCCATGTCTTTATGAACATCCTCAGGAGGCTGGTGGATGGCCATTCCACAGAGGAACTGAACCTGAAAATATCCACATCAGGAAGAAAGGGGAGTCCTAGCGTGAGGCCAGGGGGTTAAGGACATGCCGTCCTCAAATAATCAGCCAATTCCAGAGACTGGGCCAAATTGGGCATTCCCACCATATTCTTTAGTTTACCCACTCTTCCTACACTCTGCTTGAATAAAGCCTGTACAGTGAATTCTCAGTGCTGTGTCAGTACGTGGTATTAGATGCATTCATTCCAGTTCATTTGCCCCATAAACAGTGAAAATAAAATATTGAAACTGGAACTGTTCTGTCCCACAGAAGTCATCACTTTATGAGCCCATCATATTGTCTTTAATGCCACACATATACCCCCAGATAGTAACCTCCAAATACAAAGAAGAGTAACAACATACTTTGAAACCCTAACCATCATGAAAAATAATAGCTCCCTTTTAAAAATGTCAAGGTATTATAGTAAAATGTTACTGTTATAAATGTTAGGTTCTTTGTCGAATTCATGTAGATTTATTTGTCAAGGGGTTAAAAATTCAACTGGCGTCATTTACCTACTCCGCTTTACCAGATCCCGCAGCATTTTCTATTAAGGAAAGAAAATTCTTAATACAAGTATGCTTACAATGCGCAGATTACAAATAAACTTAACCATGAAGTGGGTAAAACTTAGTAAGTTTTACCCCATGAACAAAACATGTTAAAGAATCTCTCAGCCTACTTGGAGTTCTGTTCCTTTGAAGATACATAATAAAATCAGTTAGATATTGACTTTACCAGTGTCCACGGATTAGTTACAGGTTAAAAATGTGCCTGGGGTGGTCCCATCATAACACTGCTTCAAATTACTTCAGAAAATGAAGTAATAGGAAATGTCTTTCCTAATTGTGTGAAATCTAACAGGAAGTATGTTCACGTCGCTGGTTATGGTGCCGGCCCACGGCTTTTAAAGCGCTATAGTTATGCATTCCTTCCCAGCATTTGATCAAAACAAAAGATATTTATTGCCTAACGGGGTCAATTGCCAAAAGTATTTTGCTTGATTGATGGATCTCTACAGATGTTTCAAGCATGCACGCCAACCCAACATTTCTGTTCTGTATTCACTTGTGCTAGGTTCTGCATTAACAGGCCTTTTTTTCCCTCTTTAGGCTGATGTGGTTTCATTTGAAGAAATAAAGAAGTATATTAATCAAGAGGTCCTGAGGATTTTTGAAGGTGAGATTTGCTTAATACACATTTCTGAAGTTTTCCCCGCTTCCCCCCTCCCCTCAGCTGTAGGGAGTCCCTCCAGCAACGTTCTCCAAAGATGGTAGTGCAGCTGCAGCCTTAGGAAGTGACCAGCTATGTGATGGGGCAGCTCACATAGAAGCTTCTTGCTCACACGAACCTAAGTTTGCCCCCCTGTGACGTCTCTCTTCGTTCCTGGTCTGCTGACCAGCACAAGGCAGGCGTCCTCCTCGTTCACATGACAGCCCTTCATGTTGTTCCGCATCCACAGTACCCCTCCTTAGTCTTCTCCTCTGTGGAGTGAGGGTGCCCAGCTCCCCCACCTCATCGCCCTGGAGAAACACTTCATTTATGAACGGCCTTCCTTCCCCACGAGTATTGTGACCAGGGCAGAAGACAGCATCTTTTGATCTAGACCAGGGCCAGTGGACCATAGCCACCGGCCCGGTCTACCTGCCCTCTGATTTTGTATATCCTACAAGCTAAGAATCATTTTTCCTTTTTTGGGGTGGGCAAGGTGAGGGGAGAGGATACATTTCTAAATGGTTTTTAAAAATCAAAATAATATTGCATGGCATGTGAAACGATCAGAAATTCAAATCTGTGTCCACAAATAAAGTTTTGTTGGAGTGCAGTCCTACTCCTTCCTTTATGTATTTTCTCTGGTTGCTTTCGTGCTGCACAGGAGGATTGAGTATGTGACAGGGACCGTATAGCCTGTAAATCCTTAAATATTTACTATGTGACCCTTTGCAGAGAGAGTTTTCTGACGCCTGATGTAGATACTTTAATAATGCAGCCTAAGATAGCATTCCTTAAAAAAAAAGTCTCCATATCACACTGTTGATTCATTTTGAGTTTTCAATTAACTAACAACCCTCTATGTTCCTTATACGAACTTTTAAAAATCAGGGGTTTCTCATTATGCACTGCGTTCATTTTTACAACGTTAAGTGTGTGGTTTTACGTTTCTTCTTATTCAATTTCAAGTGATTGGTGTTCAAACATCATTCTCACCTGAAAATATCTTTTGGAATCTTGTCTCATAGGGCAGGTTGTCTGACCCTCATAACTTTGTGTCATCTCTAAATTTCCTAGGCATGTCATCATTCTAATTGTTGCTAGAAATGTTGACTAAGGAGGGTTAGGTCTAAATGCCATTGCACTTCTCCTGCTCATTCGTAAATCATCTATTAATCTATGGCATTAGCGAGTTCTGAATCCATATAGTTGTCTTAAAATCCACTCTACATTTCTTTATTTAGTCACAAGGATATTACATGATTTAATCAAATGATTTGCTAAAATCAAGATCACGTCCCTCAACTGTGAGCTTATAAGGTGGGAATTATTTGTCTTGAGAAAATAAATCTACATTGGCTCCTGGTTCGCGCTTCTTTTGCAAAGCATCCTTCCTTTGCTAAGCTAAAAATGCGTTGTTGAACTTTGCAAGCAGTAAGATTACAAGATGCGCTAATTTCCTCTTAAATCTTTCACTTCCAACATGGAGTTAGCCTCTCTCCAGGAAGCCCTGAATATTTTAAGCAGTAGTTAGATTTAGAGACCAAAATCTCAGTGCTTGAGTGCACATTATCTTATTTCAAGTGAGCACTAGAGAGAGAACAGATTAGCCCAGGGACTTTTGGTAGCTTCAGTGACAAAATAGAAAAAAATGTTTTTTCAAAGGTCATGAATTCATGCTGTTGATTTCACTTCACATTGATCTCTGCGAAGTATCTTTACCTTGCTCTGACATGATAGTTTATTAATACAATTGTCTGCCCTTTTTTTTTTTTTGAGCTACCAGTTTTCTCTTTGTAATTTTAATTTTGCCCTTACATTTTAGAATCTCCTTTTATCACGTCCGTGATCTCTTATCTCAGGCAGCTTTGATGTCGAGCTTCAATTTCTTAAAATACTTTACATAAAAACACAGAGTAAATAGTTCCGTAGTTAATTAGTCTAAGTTTTAAAGGCTGGTTAAGGAGGTCAGAAAATATAGCCAAGCACTCTCAGAAAAATGTGATGTGCGGAGATACAGGAGGTGTCTGTGTTGCAAGTCCTGGGGACGCTGGATAAAGGCAGAGCCCTGGTGGCCTGCCCAGCAGGAGAGGAGATATGGCCACCTCCACACCGCCCTCTCAGGCCTCCGGGAGGGTCCTCCCAGGAAGGGCTGTCGGCCTCCTGAGGACAGAGGTCACGGAAGCTGGGCCACTCGCCACCCATCTGTCCCACCCCCTCTCCCAGTCTCTCCCAGTCTCTACCAGCCTGGTGAGGCCCAGTAGAGTGGTCAGTGCCCCCCGCAGAGGCCCCAGATGTCTTGGCGTCAAGACAATATTCTCAAGTGGCCCCAAAGCAAATTTTTTCCTGAGACTTCCAGACTCTGAGACTCCAAATGGGATTCCACCCCCCCTCTTTTTATCTCTGTTGGCCCCAGCCCTACAAAACTGTCTTCTCCCAAACAAAGTTGTACCTGGAACCCAGAATTTAGTTATTCGGCGCTTTAGTTCATTTGTCCCAAGATTATTTCAGTTCAGTTCATGTCATCTTCCACTTCAAAGCCACCTTTTCCATTGCCTCTGAACACCATTTATAAAAGAGAAAAACAAAATCCTCCATTTTCGCAAATCTTAGAGCTCCAAGGTCACAGTTCTCCTTTTCAGAAAGCTTTCTCCGTAAACGCCAAGATGAATTCTCACATGTTAAAACAGTTAAGGGCTCCAGTGAAGCAGCCCCTGTCTGCCTCTCTCTGGCTGGACCATTTCACAGAGAGCTGTGGCCGTGGCAGCCCATCACCTCTGCTCCCCTCAGCCCTGCACGTCCTCAGCCTCGAGAGAGGTTCTCTTGGCTCAGCAGCCGTGGGTCGTCCGCGGGGCTCAGGGGAGTCCTGCTCCCCCGCGTCATCAACCCCCACATCCAGACCCTAGCAAAGCCCTAGACCAGGCCCCAAAGCTCAGGCCCTCCTCATGGAGGTTTCCAACCCCTTTGGGGATTCCCAGGTGACCCCGCTGACATAGCACTGCCACAGATCTCACACTTTGGACTGTCCCCCAGGCCACCGAGCCCTCTTTCAACATCCTGATGCCCCGTCCCAAACCCAGCATGGTGAAAGAAGATGGTTCTCCACCCATCCCAGGTCTGGGTTTCTGGCAGATCCAATGCACAGACGTACACCCAATCTAAAGTTGCGTTAGATTCTTGATTTGATTGGCCGAGAGGTCAAATCCTTGTGCACGCAAGGTGGCCACACAGAAAGGGGACAGAAGCTGTGTGTCTCAGCTTAGCCCCTTTCTGTTTTATGAGGGCTCTGCAGCTGCCAGTGACACTGCCCATACAAGTGAGGGTCTTGCCAGATCTGAGAAGCTTAATTCTTGCTGTGACACCCACCACCCTATCATATTTGGGGATTTATATCACCCTGCAGGCAGGATTTACCAACCTGGGCAGGCATGTGGACAAACGTCTGGCCCTCTGGGTTCTTGAGACAAACTTGGAAGCGACAAGGCCGTACCCACATCTGTGGGAGGACAGTAGGACTGGGGCTGTGTCCCTGAGCAATGCTTCTGCCTCTAGATTGCCAGGGCCAGGAAAGCCCCTCACCTATGCTTTCTCCATTTTTCATACATAATTTCATCCACATATGTGTGAACATGTATGAATATGTATTACCCTGTCCTCTTGTTTCCAGGCTGCAACATCTCTACAATGAAGATATTAATTTATATATATATTTGTATACACATATTTGTATATGTACAGTCTTCTCATAGATACACGTAATTGGAGACGTAGATAGTTTTTAAAAATAGTTTCCACATCATTGTCTCTATCTCTTCCAATCTGCTTCTTTCTGTTTGTTTGGGTCCATCATTCAGCTTAGAGGGTTTCCTCGGTGCCAGTCATCCTTGGTCATGAGCTCATACAAAAGCATGGGTTCTAAAAAACTGCTGGAAAGTTAGGAGTGAATGGTGGCCTTGCCAACCACGAGCTTTACTGTAGGGTAATCTGGCTGGTTTTTTTGTTTTTGTTTGTTTGTTTTTAATTAAGGGACCCTCAACTTCACTGTCTTGAAGTCTTTCCTTGTATTCTGGTCAGATTCCCCAAAGGAAACACTTGCATTTCCTGCCAGGTTGCCAGCATTTGGGGAGCAAGGTAGGAGGATAGGGCAGTGGTGGCCTCAGCTCCAAGAAGGCAATGCCCATTTCTTCTCCTTGTTTTCAGTAGGGAAGCCTGAGTCTCAACACAGTCTGGGGTCCCCAGTGCAGAGACGGTCTATTTACACTTTTCAGATAATAAACCTGCCGCCTTTTGCCAGGATTAGGAAGGGGCAAATAGCCAGCTGCACAGAGCAGAGAAAGGGATTTCTAAGATCATTTCTTAAACAGGCTTTCATCCAGTCCCCCTTATTTTAGTTCCCCTCCTTTAGCCCCACTTCCAGATGTAACTCCTGAACGTTTTAAGGATTTTGTGATTTAACACAGGCTGTTTCTCAACTCCTGGTGTAAAGATTTGGTTTTCTTGAGTCTGCTAAGTCATCCACACTCTGCCATCTGGTTCTCAGCTTCCAAAGGTTAATGTCGTCTCCTTTCACGTTCTCCCATTCTTGTGGTTTTATGCCTTTAAAAGTAACTTACCATTGTTTTGCAGTGATTCAGGAAAGAGATAAAGCAGATGCATGTGTTCAATCTACCATCTTTACTCATAATAACATTTCAAAGCAACAAAGGTGACAAAGAATTGAGCCAGAGTTAAATGTAGCAATAACAACCCTTGGACCATGATGTGCCACAGAATGAATATGAAGCCCCCAAAGATGCTGTTGAATTAACAGTTAAAATGAAACTAGAAAATCATTCTCAAGACATGAAAGGAAATTACTCTTCTGATATTTTTGCCCATTAAGAGATAGCTGTATCTAATTTTTGCTTCCACATTTAAGAGATGTATGGAAGCTGGTGGGAATGTAAATTGATACAGCCACTATGGAGAACAGCACGGAGGTTCCTTAAAAAACTAAAAGTAGAACTACCATACGACCCAGCAATCCCACTACTGGGCATATACCCAGAGAAAACCATAATTCAAAAAGAGTCATGCACAACAGTGTTCATTGCAGCTCTATTTACAATAGCCAGGACATGGAAGCAACCTAAGTGTCCATCAACAGATGAATGGATTAAGTTATTTGTAGTGAGGTGGAGGCTAGAGACTGTCATACAGAGTGAAGTAAGTCAGAAAGAGAAAAACAAATACCGTATGCTAACACATGTATATGGAATCTAAAAAAAAAAATTGCTCTGAAGAACCTAGGGGCAGGACAGGAATAAAAATGCAGACGTAGAGAACTTGAAGACACGGGGAGGGGGAAGGGTAAGTTGGGACGAAGTGAGAGCGTGGCATTGACATATATAGACTACCAAATGTAAAATAGATAGCTAGTGGGAAGCAGATGCATAGCACAGGGAGACAGCTTGGTGCTTTGTGACCACCTAGAGGGGTGGGATAGGGAGGGTGGGAGGGAGACGCAAGAGGGAGGAGATATGGGGATATATGTATATGTATAGCTGATTCACTTTGTTACACAGCAGAAACTAACACAGCATTGTAAAACAATTATATTCCAATAAAGATGTTAAAAAAAAAAAAAAGAGATGTATGGAAAAACCCCAGAACAGTGGAACCAAAAAGTGATTTACAGAACAGATTACCAAGCCTATGAGTAAAAGTTATTTAACCTGAAGGCTAAGAGGTAACAATATTATCAAGTAGATGACTGATTTCCCAAGGGAACTACTCATTAACTACTGTCTGTTTTCCATAAGGGGGTAACAAAAGGAAATAAGTTGAAACTATACCAAGAAAATGGGCAATTAAACATTTGAATGGACATTAGGAGAAAAAAGTGAATTTCTGTCTTTGAAAATATTTACAAATTCTGTGAAATAGAAGGTAGACATGGGCCAGATGGCATCCTTCCTTCTCCGTATAATGTACTTTATTATCACGTTAATATTAATGTCTGCATGATATTAACAAGCCCATTCTGCAAGGAAGGCCAGCCATTGGTGTCATTTGTTAGAATGACTGCTATGGGTTTGCCTTGGAAGATGGCCTATGTGAGTTTGGTTTATGCAAGCTCCTATCCAAACTCTTCAATTTCCTGCCTCATTAGAAAGCATAGCCAAAAACAGTTTAATTGACCAAAGATCCCTGAAAACAGAGGAAATGCAATTAAGAATACAAGTCTTTACAATTTATTTACCAGCTCAGAAACATATTATTTAAAATTATAGAGCATTGGAGTATGGTTCAGAGGAGGTAATTACGCTGTGCTAAATAACTGTTTTTGAGTGTATCTTAAAGCTAGATAATTTACAGCTAGAAGTAATTATTTAAAAGAACTTTCTGTTTTGCTAAAAATATTTAAAAGCACCCAAAGCAAATTACTTATAAATTCAATTCCTACATTAAAGAGGAAAAACTAGTGCTATGAATATTTGTGTTTAGACATTGAAGATATTCAAAGAGGTATGTTTCAAATTAAGAAAAATTGTACTGAAATATACATCTATCTTTTAAGTGCAAAACTACAAATAATACGCGAAGTTTCAAACTGTGATCACTGAATTTCATATTTTTTTATAAAACACCCAGTTTATGGTGTAATATAAAGATATTCTATCTAGATTCAATGTGATGATTTGCAAAACTATATATATTAATTGCAAATTCGTTTTATCTGTTGTTACTGGAAACAAATGTATTAACATCAACCAAATATGCCCCAGGTGGAAAGGCAGGTAATAAGTTTTACTGGAAAGCCGGTGACTTAATGTCACTCTTAGGGATGACTCATCAGACCCTCATTGGTCTTCATCATCTTTGTCAATCAGTCCGCATCAGAGATTCTGGTCCTGTGGGTACTGGCATGTTTCCATTCGGCTTGCTTTGTGATTTCAGAATGTGAGTATAGGGTGATTACCCTTTTGTTAATTACAGCTTATACTCCACATTTGTTGGGGCTTTTCCCTTAATGATTCTATTTGAAAAGAATTTTGGTTTTATTTCCTAAACAGTGTAGGGACCTACATTTTTTTAAACAAAATTTTTATTGAAAGCCCATTGAAAAATAGGTTTTACTCAGTAGTCATTTGCTCTTTATCAAAAATTTGTAAAGCATACACATCCTATTTAAGCGAAAAGTGTCTTTAAAGTTCGACTAAATGAATTAAACTGAGCGAAGAGACTGGAGAAAATTGAGGTAATTCTTTACAAGGTCTCTATGATCTGGCCCTTGTTTCTTCTAACTGGCAGCTATAGATTCTAATATGTTACTGTCATTTGGTTCTTAGTTGCAAAATAAACACTAATTTAATCAGTAAAACATTTTTCTAGAAGATTTGTCTGCACCAAACCTATGCTGAATTTTTCACATGAAAGGGTCATTTCTTACTACTCACTAGCTATATCTTTGAAAAATTGTTAGTTTTACAAGTTAAATCATTTGAATTTGCTTTTTAAAGAAAATATGTGAAAAGAAAAAAATGTGGTTACTTTTTTTTGTCATGGCAAGGATATGCCTTCCTCCAGTTTTCTATCTTAAATCTAGTTACGTATATATTAGATTTGTTAAATATGAGCTATGTAAGATATAAACAAAACAAGCAAGTTTAAATACAGAATCCAATGATACATTGTATTTATCATGGACTTTGGGTGAATTTGCATTAATGACTACCAAAATTAATTCCATATAGTGGCAAAATATTGAAAATGCTTTTGAGATAAAATTTAACTGAACAATGGTCTATGTGGGATTAATAGCCAAGAATTCTACAATAATAAGTGTAACCGTGGATTTGATTATTCAAAAAAGTACTTCTGAGAATAATTATATAACAGATTTCTAGTCATAAAATAAAGCTTATTGGCAGTTAATCTTTATAGTGCACGGCGCTTATAAAAACATGGATAATAGTTCTTTTTGAATATTGAAATGATCATCTCTCTCTGCTCTCTCCATGATTTCTTTTTTTTTTTTTAACACCTTTATTGGAGTATAATTGCTTTACAATGGTGTGTTAGTTTCTGCTTTATAACAAAGTGAATCAGTTATACATATACATATGTTCCCATATCTCTTCCCTCTTGCATCTCCCTCCCTCCCACCCTCCCTATCCCACCCCTCTAGGTGGTCACAAAGCACAGAGCTGATCTCCCTGTGCTATGCGGCTGCTTCCCACTAGCTATCTATTTTACATTTGGTAGTGTATATATGTCCATGCCACTCTCTCAGTTCGTCCCAGCTTACCCTTCCCCCTCCCCCTTTCCTCAAGTCCATTCTTTACATCTGCCTCTTTATTCCTGTCCTGCCTCTAGGTTCTCCAGAACCATTTTTTTTTCTAGATTCCATATATATGTGTTAGCATACGATATTTGTTTTTCTCTTTCTGACTTACTTCACTCTGTGTGACAGACTCTAGGTCCATCCACCTCACTACAAATAACTCAATTTTGTTTCTTTTTTTGGCTGAGTAATTCTCCATGATTTCTGAATAAGAGCACTTAATGCAGAAAATGTTAAAGGCCCAAAGCCCTGCTTATAGAGAATGTTTAATTAAGTTAATAATATGGCTTGTTTAGGAATTTTAGGGTGAAAATTTTTATTTGTATTTTCATATTTACATTTTTTGGTGTTCATTTTCCAGACCCTTTAAATGTTATAAGTTATTAATGCACCAATGTCCTACGATGTAGAGTCACTTTTTTGTTGACCCTAAGCACTGACATTTGGTATACCCTGTAGGACACGCTCACGGCCAGACAGCCGAGCTCACCTGAGGTAGCACTCTTACACAGTCCCGCCTCCCCTCCCTGGACTTTCTCTTTAGGACCCAGATGAACAGGTTTGGGCTCCAGGCAGCCTGGTGGATGAACAAAGGGCAGATGACATTGATGTGTCCTTGAGAAGATTTAGGACGTATTCAGTTCATAAAGGTCACATCACTCAACACTGACAAAAGATTTTTAAATGTTCTGGATAGTTTGTCAGCTTCCTGTAACTTGTGTGTTCTTAGTTTCAGCGTTTTCTTGAGGTTCACAGAAATGTACAGAGACTTTGCTGCTTTCACTCGGTCTGCAGTTGGCATTCCCTGGGCACGTGCTCCTCGGCACCAATGCTGCACTTGTCCCTTTGGCCAAATGAGACATCCTTCCTACTAAAACCTTGGCTGAATGATGGAACTAACTGGAAATCAAACCAAAAAAGAATAATATTGAGGGTGTATAATAGAACATTTTCTTTAAAAAGCATAAGTTAGTTTTTGACAAAGTATTAGCCCAGTATAGAAATTAAACAGTGCCATGAAATCATAATGAATATGAAGCCAGTGACCATCTTTTCAATAAATAAACCTCTCTATCAATAATGCAGTTTTGTTCAAGGATATAAAGTGTCACATACCATATGAGTTATCTATTGCTGCATAAGAAAATATCTCAAAACTTTAGTGGCTTAAAACAACAGTGTTTATTATCGCGCGTTTTCTGTGGGTCAGGGACTTAAAGGGTCACTTACTTGTGTGGTTCTGTCTTGGCGTCTGTCATGAAGTTGCTTTCAGGGTGTCAGCCAGAGCTGACGTCCTCTGAGGGCTCAGCTGGGGCGGGAAGATCCACCTCCGGGCTCACTCATGTGGCTGTTGGCTGGTGGCTTCAGTTCACCCCCATGTGGGTCTCTTCATGCCCTCACGACGTGGCAGCTGGCTTCCCCCAGAATGAGAATCTTAAGAGAGAAAGCAGCCAGGAAGCCACGAGGCTTTTAGGACTTAGTGTCCCCACTTGCCTTTTTTCTATTCATTAGAAGTGAAAGGAAGTTCAGCCCACACTCCAGAATAGCGGGATTAGGCTCCACCTAATTCCGTTTGGAAGGGAGTGTCAAAGACCTTGTCAACGTATTTTAAACCACCACACGCACATTCACAACATTGCTGGAAAGTGGCTTAAATGTATTATAACAACCATTTTTTAATATGAACCTGAATTCTCTCCACAAGTCATTACCAGAGGTTAATTAGGCTCTAGGACAGTGGTCCCCAAACTTTTTGGCACCAGGGACCGGTTTTGTGGAAGACAGTTTTTCCACAGACTGGGGACGGGGGTTGTTTCAGGATGATTCAAGTGCATTACATTTATTGTGCACTTCATTTCTATTAGTATTACACTGTAATATATAATGAAATACTTACACAACTCACCCTAATGCAGAATCAGTGGGAGCCCTGAGCTTGTTTTCCTGCAACTAGATGGTCCCATCTGGGGGTGATGGGGACAGTGACACCCGACGTGTGTTGCTTATGTCCAGTCTACTCCGTAAGATGCAGCTTGTCACTTGCCACTCGCAGATCGGGTTTTGATATGAGTCTGCAAGCAGTTGATTGATTATGGTCTCTGTGCGGTCAAACCTCTCTGCTGATGATAATCTGTATTTGCAGCCACTCCCCAGCGCTAGCGTCACCACATCAGCTCCACCTCAGATCATCAGGCATTAGATTCTGATAAGGAGCGTGCAACCTAGATCCCTCGCATGCGCAGTTCACAGTAGGGTTTGCGCTCCAATGAGAATCTATTGCCGCAGCTGATCTGACAGGAGGCGGAGCTCAGGCGGTAATGCCAGCCATGGGGAGCGGCTGTAAATACAGACGAAGCTTCGCTTGCTCACCTCCTGCTGTGTGCCCAGTTCCTAACGGGCCATGGACCCCTGCTCTAGGGTATTGTCTGCCAGATTGGCGACATCTCTGAAGCACTGAAGGTTCTCAGTCCTCTGATCAACACAACTCATCTGTATCCATATTTCAAACAACTTTGTACAATCTGTTTTACTTGAACAATCAAAAAAAATCTCTCCACGATCAGACCAGTTGGTAAACTAGATGTGCTTAAATTGAAAACCAAGTAATTTTTTGTTGAATTTTATGTAAAAATATTTGAAAACTTTTGACATAAAAAGTATTTCCATAACATGCATGTTATTTTCCCTTTCATCAATGAAGAGAGGATGGCTGTGTTCCTGTCCCAGCTCAAGCTACCAGCAGCAATGCTGGCTGCTCAAGCTCATGGGAGGCCTGGTCCACCAGGAAAGGATGGGTTACCTGGGCCACCAGGAGACCCCGGGCCCCAAGGTACGTCTTTGAAGACAATATTTGTTTACCAACTCTTTAACTCTCAGTATTTATAACATGCTAATCACAGTTAAGGCAAAAATTATATAAATATACATTAAAAGTATGTATATTAGATTATATATAATATATATACTTGGTATGTATTTTATAAATTTATATATACATATGCATATATAATGATTTAATATAGGATATCTTGTTAATATTTGATATTCTAGAAATAAATTTTTAACTATTATTCATTCCAGTTTAAACCTGACTGATAATTATCTGCTAATCTAAATGTATTTAATAACAATACTTATTATGATAATAACAGCAATAATGTGCTTATTTATCATTATTATCTGCAAATTTCTAGTTGTTTATGCCTCACTGTTGATGTAAGCAGACAACAAGAATCTTAGTATCTTAGTATCTTAAAGAAACTGAGGAAAAAGTCTTAAGACCTGCTACTATAATTAGTGATTTGGGTCCAAAATATATTTTTGAGAAATTTTAGAATCCTTTTTCTTCTTCTGCAAAAGTTGTGGATGATAACTTCTGAATTTAAAAAAAAAAAAAATTTCTCACATTGTTTCTAAATTTTTCAAAGCAAGACTTAAATTGGCAAAAAAAAATTTGCTCCACTTATGATAACTTGACAAGACACATGATCTTAAATGTAGCTTGGCTAAATTCAGCTGGCAAGAGCATTTTCTAGAAATGTGATTGGCAATCAGCAGAGGGGCCAAGGGGACCCTGGTTTGGAAGATTCACCGCTCTGACAAGGAAGCATTAGATCCAATGAGTACGTACTGTGAGAGGTAAGGCCAGAGACACTGCTTTTCATGTGTTATTATAGAGGAACTCAAGGGCTCTCCTTGGAATAATCAAAAGCTTGTGTAAAGGAGAAAGAAAGAAATGCTAATTTGGAAAGATGCATGCACCCCAGTGTTCATAACAGCACTATTTACAGTAGCCAAGACATGGAAGCAACCTAAGTGTCCATCAACAGATGAATGGATAAAGGAGAAAAGAGAAAGTTAACACCAATATCACATAGGAATACAGTTCAAAATACTATATATGTGGAGAGTTATTTTCCTTTCACTAGTTCACTTTCCTTCCTACGGCTTCTCTATTTTCTGTAGGGAGGGCCCGAAGGTGATTGCCGTGTCCTCCCTCCCCTGAAAGAGGCACAGCTTTCCCTGGTCGTGGGGTTTGTTAGGATCCTAACTTCCCACTGAGACTGACAAGGCTTCTGGTTTAGCTAGCACAGTGTAAAACAGCGGCAGTGAATCACTCTAGTTTACCTGAACTGTCTTTTCTACCTAGTTTCTCTTAGGTCCCAGAGAGGTTTGGCAGGGAATTGGAAGCAAGTGTAGAATTAGGTGTAGCCTTGTGTGTGTACCATTGTGTAGAGGGTGGTTAATTATAATCTTCTGCTAGTTGGGTCTGTTGTGAATTCAGAGTATAGGAGACGGGAAGGAAGACCTTGATAGCCCATCTGAAGGTGTTTGATGCCTCAAACCATGTGAAGAACCAGGACTGTCAACACCAGTAGGAGAAAGATCTTGGACAGATGCTTCACACAGTGGCCATCTAAGGGGGCAAGAGCAATGCATGGTCCGGATAGCAAGGAAAGCCCTTCTGGAACTAGAGTCACCTGTCCACACAGACCCCTGTCTCGGGCTCCCTCCCATGCGGGGAAGGCCCATCTGGAAGGCTCTCGGGCAGAGGCCGTGCCAGGTCAGCAGTGTTCGTGCAGCCTTTGGAAACAAGACCCCTGTTCACCACTCATTGGCCTTCACTTCCGCAGAAGATTTCGATGGGTTTTATCTGCTGTGCTGCCGAGGAGACCTTATCTACTGTTTCCACTCCTGACGGGGCTTCGGATCCAGTTCCTTTTTTAATGGGTTTTTTCTCTCTTCTTTTACGTTGAAGTATAGTTGATTTACAATGTTGTGTTAGTTTCAGGTGTACAGCAAAGTAAGTACACCTGAGTGTACACAGTGAGTACACAGCAAACCTTCTCATATAGGTTATCACAGAATATTGAGTAGAGTTCCCTGTGCTATACAGTAGGACTTGCTGGTTATCTATCTTGTATGTAGTAGTGTGTGTTTGTTCATCCCAAGCTCCTGATTTATCCCTCCCCCAGCCTTTCCCCTTTGGTAACCATAGGTTTGTTTTCTATGTCTGTGAGTCTATTTCTGTTTTGTAAATAAGTTCATTTGTATCATTTTTTTTTTAGATTCCACAAATAAGTGATATCATATGGTGTTTGTCTTTCTCTGTCTGACTTACTTCACTTAGTATGATCATCTCTAGGTCTAACCATGTTGCTGCAAATGGCATTATTTCATTCTTTTTTATGGCTGAGTAACATTCCATTGTATATATAATTTGAAAGACTTCCCCATATGATTTCCAACGTTTTTAAAAAGAACATTTAGTAAACTTAACAAAACTCTTGTCCCACCAGAGGGTTCTGACAACAGACATATCTTGATTATAACTCAGGTGTCTCCTCAACGTTTGCATATCTCCTTTTCAGGATTTGCTACATGCCAGAAATGCAGCCAAAAAATAAAACTCGTGAAATATGGGATTTGTTTTTAAGAAATATTTGTCTGTTAGTCATGCTGTATTGATAATCCTGTCTAAAGACACCAGGAAATCTTACTGTAGAAAAGAAAAGGCCTGCTGGTCGATTTTTGGTGCCTCGCCAGCAGTTGACAGGAACTGAAGGGTTTTTCTCTGGTAGACAGACAGATATGAAGTGCTCAGAAGATGCAGTTATGCATGTAACTTCAAAGCTTTGCTCTGCTCGATTTAAAAGTTTTCTCAAAAAGGAAAAAGTATGCATATAAAACTGTTACCCTTTCCATGAGGGACGATTAAAAACATGCTGTTACCCTAGTGACCATGAAACCTTAGGCGCTGTCGGCTGAATCAGTCCTCTTCCTGACACAGCGTGACTGAGTTTGAGGAAAGCCTGCAGTGAGAAGCCCAGCACAGAAAGGGAAACAGAATGAGGGCCCTGAACGTGACACCGTGTGTTCTGCCCACTCACAAGTTCTGTTTGATGGTGGCTCTTCAGAAATTTCTAAAAGGGACTTTTTTTTTTTTTTTCAGTATTTTTCAGGAAAGAAATCCATTTTCATTTGAAATGAAGTGGTTTGGTTTGAAACATGCACTATGGAATGAGTCCTTTATTATCTTATTATCTTTAGGGAAGGACACAAGTTTAAAGGGGTTTCATAAAGATTCCTACGCTTACATGAGAAGCAGGAGACATGTAGAGAGCAATGAGAAACCGATGTGAGACTACAGGCACACCTCGGAGATATTGCGGGGTTGGTCCCAGGCCACCGCCATGAAGCAAACGTTGCAGTAAAGCGAGTCACGAGAATTTTCTGGTTTCTCAGTGCATGTGAAAGTTATGCCTGCGCTATTCTGTAGTCTGTTAAGCATGCAGTAGTTTTATGTCTAAAAAGAACAATGTAATTAAAAATGACTTCATCGCTGAAAACTGCTAACCATCATCTGAGCCTTCAGTGCATCGCGATCTTTTTGCAGGTCTTGCCTCCATGCTGAGGGCTGCTGACTCATCAGGGTACTGGCTGCTGAAGGCTGAGTGCCTGTAGCAATTTCTTAAAATAAGACAACAAAGAAGTTTGCCGCACCGACTGACTCTTCCTTTCACAAACAGTTTCTCTGTAGCACGCAATGCTGTTCGATAGCGTTTTACCCACAGTAGAATTTCTTTCAAAGTTGGAGTCAGTCCTCTCAAATCCTGCTGCTGCTTTTTTATCTAAGTTTATGTCATATTCTAAATCCTCTGTTGTCATTTCAACAATCTTCACAGCTTCTTCCCCAGGAGTGGATTCCGTCTCAAGAAACCACTTTCCCTGCTCAGCCATAAGAAGCAACTCCTCATCTGTTAAAAGTTTTATAGTGAGATTGCAGCAATTCAGTCACATCTTTAACCTCCACCTCTAGTTCTGCTTCTCCTGCTGTTTCCACCACAGGGGGAAAAGCTTTCCCCCACTGAAGTCTGAACCCCTCCAAGTCATCCATGAGGGTTGGAATCAACTTCTTCCAAACGCCTGTTAACGTTGATATTTTGACCTCTTCCCATGAATCATGAATGTTCTTCTTGGCATCTAGGATAGTGAATCCTTTCTGGAAGGTTTTCAGTAGACTCTTCCTAGATCCATCAGATGAATCACTACCTAGTGCTGCTATAGCCTTACAGAATGTATTTTCTAAATAATAAGACTTGAAAGTCAAGATGACTCCTTGATCCATGGGCTGCAGAATGGATGTAGTGTTAGCAGGCGTGAAAACAACACGAATCTTGTTGAACATTTCTGTCAGATCTCTTGGGTGACTAGGCACATTGTCAATGAGCAGTAATAGTTTGGAAGGAATCTTTTTTTCTGCGCAATAGGTCTCAGCAGTGGTCTTAAAATATTCAGTAAGCCATGTTGTAAACAGATGTGCTGTCATCCAGCCTTTGTTGTTCCATTTGTAGAACCCTAACAAATATAATAATCGTGAAAAAATTTGAAATATGGCACCAATAGACTTGCCTGACACAGGGTTGCTACAAACCGTCAATTTGTAAAAAATTCAGTATCTGTGAAGTGCAATGAAACCAGGTATGCCTATATTAGAAGTTAACAATCCAACTTGAAAAGGGGAGGTACTGCTCCTACCAAGACTCTGATAATGAAACGTGTGGACCCTCTTTCAGCACCTGATCTTCTTGCAGTGAGAATAGATGCCAATATGATTCTGAGTTGGGTCACCTCATTTGCATTTTTCCTAAATTCCCCAAAGGGCAATTGTTGATGCCTTTTTTTTAAATTCAAAAGCATTTCCAGACAGTTTTAGATTTTAACCATCCTGTGGGTTTCTGATCATTGCCTTCCCACTGTGCGCTGGGAGGAGCGCTTTCCTTGGTGTCCTTCATTCCCAGCCCCCAAGAGTGGGAGCTGCTTTGGGGGACACCAGCGCCATCCAGGGCTGCCCACTGGGTGGGACAGGAGCAACTTTGGAGGTGCTGGCTGGGGCAGGCAGGTTGGGCAGGGCAGCTCCCCAGAGGCGTGCTGGGATGGGGTGCACCGTGTTAGCTAGGCGCATGGGTAGTGACAGAATGCTGCCCATGACCACCTGGCCAGGTAGGCGGAAGGAGAGAAAAAATGGCGCCCACCAGCCCTGCTGTGCTCGGAGAACTTTCCACTAGATCCTGCCCCTCTGGCACATGCTCTAAAATTAGTCAATGAATCACTTTTCTCAGACAACCCAGGTGCTTTTCAAGCTGCTGCCTCTGTGCTGGGACTCAAAGCAAGTGAGTTTGTGCGTGAGCCCCTCAAGAGTGGAGTCTTGGTTTCCCACAGCCCTCGGGCTCTCCTGGATGTAAGCCCTGCTGGTTTTCAAAGCCAGATGTATGGGGACTTGTCTCCCCAGTGCAGGTCCCCCAGGCTGGCGAGCCTGACATGGGCTCTGTTGGACCCCTCGCTCCTCGGGGGGACCTTCACAGTTGTGATATCCCTCCCCCTGTGGGTCAGCACGGCAGGGCAGTAGGTGCTAACTAGACCACTTCTCTGCCCCTCCTACCCATCTTGATCTAGCCTTTTCTGTATATGTTCCACTGTGGAAAATCTGTTCTGCTATCTTCAGGTCATTCTCAGAGATAGTTGTTTCATTTGTACTTGTAGTTCTGGTGTGTCCGTGGGAAGAGGTGAGCTCAGGGTTTTCTAGTTCACCTTCATCAGGAACCTTGAAAGAACTTGATTTAAACTTCTTCCAAACACGTGCTGATTTTCCACCTCTGTGAAAATCCTCAAGAATAGGTACCATACTTGAAAGCCTTATCCATTTTAGAAAAAACCCTGCACACCAAGTGGATGTGGGGTTACTAGGAGAAAACAGATCCAGCCATTCTATCCCACATCAATTTTGGAGGGGTGGTATTGGGAATGATGGTTCTTACTTTTGAACTTCTAAAGTTCAGCTGTTATTGGTTTGTAATGGAAGAAACCACCTGTTATGTATAAGCCAGTGGCCCACAGAGTAGTTGACGTGGCTGATACAGATTTGACCCTTCAGATTTGTTAGCGGTAGGGGCCTTAGGAAATGGGAGGCATATGTGTGTCCGTATGGTGAAGGGTTCAGTGGCCAATTAGCGGGCCAGAACAAGCAGGCCAGACAATGTGGAAGGCTTGCAGACAGCTTGTAAGGTCCCACATGAAGAGTCATCCTCCCAAATGCCAGTAACACCCTTTTTCTGACCTCATTTTTCCAGCATGCATGTAAATGCACTGATTTACAACTTTAGGAGTAAATCCCTTGTGTTGAAATGGAAATAAAGTCTAACACCTTAAAAACTCCAGCAAGCACAGTTCTTCAATGATGAGAATCTCTAGATGCTGTGGATTAGGGCACTGCTGTTGTTTTGTATTTTTTCCTACATAAGCTACACTGATATCAAACTGTCATCCTGCACCTAGGGGCCAAGAAAACACATGTCTGTTTGAAGCTAGACCAGCCTTTTAGTCTTTTCCAAATTTCACGAGAGACCTACCCTAAGGGGGTGAAAAGCTTAATTCTAGAAAATGGAGAAGTTGTTATTGACCTTATTAGCATTCCTATCTGAAGTATTGCTGTGAAAAAATTATGTATAGCTGATTCACTTTGTTATAAAGCAGAAACTAACACACCATTGTAAAGCAATTATACTCCAATAAAGATGTTAAGAAAATAATAATAATAAGACCCTGGACTTCCCTGGTGGCTCAGTGGTAAAGAATCTGCCTGCCAGTGCAGGGGACATGGGTTTGATCCCTGGTCCAGGAAGATCCCACATGCCGCAGAGCAGCTAAGCCCATGCGCCACAACTACTGAAGCCCACGTGCCACAACTACTGAGTCTGCACTCTAGAGCCCGTGAGTCACAACTACTGAGCCCACGTGCCACAACTACTGAAGCCCGCGCACCTAGAGCCCGTGCTCCGCAACAAGAGAAGCCACCGCAATGAGAAGCCCACGCACTGCAACGAAGAGTAGCCCCCGCTCGCCGCAACTAGAGAAAGCCCGTGCGCAGCAACGAAGACCCAACACAGCCAAAAATAAATAAATAAGACCCTAAGGCTTTTGGGGAGCCTTCATAAGGAATGAGCTTGGGACCTTATTAGGAAAGTTAAGAGTAGAAAGTTCTCATGTGCTTTGTGCACTTCAACATCTTTATCTGTTAATAGTGGGTCCGTATTAACCTAATGATATGAGAGATTTGTACAAACAAGTTGTTACATTTGACAGGAGAAGTGTAAATGTTACCTTATTATACAAATACACAAATTATTGTTTCTTGTTTTGTGATACCATATGCACTGAAATCCATGTGGAATAATATATTTTGCATTATGTTGAAAACTGAGAACTGAGTTTAAATATGTAGGTTTTAGCACCTACATTGTTCATTTGGAATTGTGTTCAGTGTTGTTAACCCTCTTGTTAATCGGAAGTTCATGTATCTTCACTTATTTTTCTTTCTTCCTCATTTTTTTAGCCTATGATCTTAAGCCCTCACTGAGATGACTTGAGAGCCACCTTAACGAGGTGTCTGTAATAGCGGGAGCTGGGTTGAACTATTAAATATACCTCAGGTGGTAAATGTTATTTTACTGCAGAAATGTTTAAATATAGATTTGGAAGGGTGCTTTCAAATGACCCTAAGTCCAAACATTTCTCCTTACTGTTCACATTTGTTAAATGAAAGTCACTTACATAAAAGAAATCCTGGTGATATTTTACACTTGAATATGTATCCATTTAGTGTTCACTCCACTGTTCTCTCTGGGTTCTAGGATTGTATTGAACCTCTGTAACGTAGTTTTCAGATATAAATGTGTGAAGATATTCCACTGGGTGGATTTTCAATATACACCTCAAAATATTTCCTGAATGTTTATCAGTCTGTTGCCAGAGAACACGCTTACTTTTTTGTCTCTCTTTTCGTATATCCCTCACTTAGGCTACCGAGGACAGAAGGGAGAAAGAGGGGAACCGGGAATGGGGCTCCCAGGGAGCCCAGGTCTTCCAGGGGCCTCAGGTAATAGTGATATTGTCTTCACAACATGAGCAAACCTCCCAAAATAGGAGCCATGCCTGCTCCCCGATGGCCCTTAGGTATCGCTGCAGGTGACACTGAGTGACGCACATTGCTTGGAGGGAGGGAGGAAGAGCCATATGTTGACCCGCGTTCTGATGGGGTCTTTTATTTCATTAGCTCCGGGCCTGCCAGGCTTACCAGGTGCCCCAGGGCCCCAGGGCCCCCCAGGACCCAGTGGAAGGTGTAACCCAGGAGACTGCCTGCATCCCGTCTCTCACGCCCGTCAGCAGACAGGTGGGAAATAACCATACCTGAGGAAGATTTGATTCCCAGCCATCCCTCCTCGCTGTTGGAGCTTTCTTGGTACTGTCAGACCCTCATGATTCACGGGTGACTTTTTTTTTTTGATGTAGGCCAGACATTAAAAGCAAAAATTGGAATCCTATTCCTATAGTAATGGTGATATCAGCCTTTTTAGAATTTTTCCAAATTCATTCCATATGTCTTGTTTCACCATTATGATGATTTTTATTCAGAGTTTTCTATGAAATATGCAAGCAAATCATATCATTAGTTCTTCCTCAAGAGGAAATGACATCTTGTGATTTAGCAGACTGATGGTGATGTACGTTTTATAATCTCATCGACTTGTATTTGGCCTTTGATTTCTGAATTTTAAAGTTTCGGACTTATCTGGAAGTTTTCTTGGTGTTTAAATTTCCTATCATTGCTAAAAATCTCATCACCTTTTTTGATGTAGTGCGTTGCTCCTGCTGAATGTTTTTTGACTACTTTTTATAGCTTAAGAATTCTTATACCATCCTGTATCCATTCTACTTATGCAGAGAAATAGATAGGCCATAAGACCTTCACTTCATAACTTATATTTTGGAAGAAAACCCAGGCGGCTGTTTTATCAGGGAGCCCAAAATCCTACCATAGCCAACTGCTGAAATGTTTTTGTCGATTCTGTGTAATGAGCTCCATTCAAAGCAATCCCACCGGCATGAGTATGTCCTGCATAAGAAGGGAGGAAAGAAGTCAAAGCCCAGCCAGCACTGTGGCCCCTTCACTGAGTTTCTCATTTGGGAAACAGGAAGCTGTCTTCCCTAGGAGGTATCTGGTGGTGAAGGCACCAAGCTGTCTTCGGTACTTTCGAAGCTTAAAGGGCCTCGCAAGGTCTTTGGGCCCCTGTGTCCATTATCCTTCTGACCTCATCACTCTCAGAGTTTAAGAACCAGCCATCAGAACAAAGGATGGGACTTGCAGCGACTGGAAAAGAAACCCCCTTGACCTAGGAGATGAATGTGTGGTGTCAGCAGATGCATATTGCCAAGCCCAGAAGCTCTGATGGAGAATGACGTTTCTCAGAAGCTGCAGCAGGAGATGCAGGGCAGAGAAGGAAAGCCACGAGACCCAACATGCAACCAGCGCCGAGACCAAAGAGCCCACGCACTTCAGGGAAACAGGCGCTTCCCAGACCACGTCCTCTGACCAGGAACGAAAAGATGTGATTGCCAACAACATGGCTAAACGGTTCTTCTACTGCCTGGCTCTACATTATATTGAGAAGCTGTTGGTTGAAAACGATGGATTTCCTAGGACACTGAGCATGAGGAAATTGCTGGAATCTAAGTGGTGGGTCCCAGAGATGCTGAGAGCAAGCCCCCGGAGCCCTCCCGCTGCAGGCACCCCATCCCGAGGCCGCGGGGCAAGTTGGGAAAAGCTGCGAGCCGGGTCTTGTGGGGAGCGTTGCTACATGAAGGCGGCTTTGTTCAGATGCACCCAGGGTTTGAACTGGGTTTCACTGTAGACGGATGAACTGCTGGTCAGGTACTGTCTACATGGCCGTGCGCACATGCGACCTTTTCATTATTTCATGTTGAACGATGCTGTATATTTCACTTCCGAGTTTATTTATTTTCTTTTCCAAGGTCATTTTATTTATTTCAAGTGTTGTTAACTTTAAATTGATTTTCTTCTTCATTTTCTTTCCTGTGCAATACCTACAATGGTGCTGTGTTTTAGACTTAACACAATCAGAATATACATACACATTTTCTTAGTAAAATGATCATTTATTTCCCCCCCCCCCCCCGAAAATGTACAGAGATCTAAAATCTGGTGCTATGTGTATATCTTGAGCTTTTAATTTGTGGAGCTTTAATTTGTTGAATTTTCTGAAAGCTTTACAACTCCTGTGCCACTCATTAATTTACTTGAATTTGTCATAAAGCTCAACATTTTATATGTTTTCAGAGATTATTTTTTCAAATTAGTTAATAGTTTGGTTATCCTTTTGCCTCTTTGCTAATCCGGAAGTATTTAGCATTATTTTAGCATTTTACTGTTTTCATGAACTTTTTTGCTAATGGTGATCAATGTATTTTTGTTTTCTTTGAGTCGATCCCTTCACAGACATAAGAAGACTCGGCTCACTTTCTTGTTTTATCAATTCTGCTTATTTTAATTCCAGAGACTATGTCACGTATCCTTTCTTACAAATGGTATGTTTGTATATATACAAATCTTTCTTGTTCTAAATTCCATTAAGGCCGGGCTGGTTTATTCCTGTTTCAAGAATCTGGACTTATTCAGCTGGTTTTAGGAGTTGGTGCATGTTACAAAGTAGAGCTGTCACAACGACACAGGCTGTTTTTTAACCACCGGCACACATGACTCAGTCTACCTGGGGCGTAACCAGGGGAACAGGCTGTGTCACGTGGAGGGAGCCTCTGCTCAGCTGCCTGTGTGTCCACCGTCTCATCTCTGTACACGAGATGCGGCCAAAAGCAGCAAGAAAGCCTGAGTCCAGCTAACACAACACCAAATAAAGCGGAGATTTGGCGGTTGCCTGATTCTTCTAACAAAAAGAAAGTGGATAATTAAGGCCCCAAAGTCGGGTGTGAAAATTTCCCCTAACTGGCTGGGTGGTTGCCAATTCTCTTGTATTGTTTTTGTTTTTTCCATTCCAAAACCTTCGTTTACTTTCACACAGACGTCAGTAATGTCCACAGCAGGGAAGAAGAATGACCACATTTCCTGAATTATCTCTTGTTTGGACTCCAGACAACATAAGTGTTTAAATACAAAATAATTTTGGCCATGATGGCTATTAAAAATTAAAATTGTGTTTGCCCTATATAAGTATGTTTGATTTCCAGTCTAACATTTTGTACCAAGATCAGTTAACACTGTCAGATAGAAATCCTTCTATGCAAAGAACAAGATATGACTTCAGTTAATATTTATGGCCTTTGGAGCCTAAAGGAAAAAGGAAGAATAATTCATGAGTTTGTTCATTGTTCTTTCCTACTGAAGACATTAACCATTTTTTTCATAACCGTAACAGAAACACAGCCAGTCTTAACCTTTGAAATTTTTCACCTCATGATCAAAGTAATTTAATTAATGACTTTGAAGTATTGATAATCCCATATGCTTATTTCTATGTTTCATGACATTGTTGAAACTTTAAAATTGTAGTCACTTTTATTATAGAACTTCAGTAATTATCTTAAGATGTGTTATCTGTAAAAGATGCCATTTGATGTTTGGGTTATAAAATAATTTTTTATGAATATGTTTTAGGAGTTAAATGAGATTTAGCTTTTCTGCAGTCTTTCTCATCTGTTGAGAACCTGTGATATACCTCCTTTTGTCCACAAGATGGTGTTTAAGGAAATTTGTATCAGAAGAACTGAACAGACTTGCAGAAATACAAATCTAGAAACAGTTTAGTGGGCAACAACTCAATCAGAACCTTTGCTTTTGCACTTATTCTTTTTTACTTTTGTAAATAATTTCTTGTTAATTTGTGTTTTGTTATCTTGTTTTGTTAATTTATATTTTTCTTCATTTTAAGTATCTTTATGAAGCAGGCACAGTAACCCTTGATTTGTTGGCTGTTTCCATTTTATTTCATCAGGGGATTTATATGCCTAGTTAACTTGCAAATTTACTATTTGTAACTTTAGTTTGTACGCTACCCTCATGTTTTAGTGATTAACATGAAAACCCTCAAGGAATCATCTTACCTTCTAAACAGAATAGGAAGTCTCTTTTGGCAAATAGAATTTGGCTTATCACAAGAAGTAGACCATTTACAGAATTAGACAATGTCCAAATCTCCATATTGTTCAAAGTACTTAAAATTTTACAATTAGATTTGTATAATTATATTTTTCTAGAAATGTATCACTATTTACAAAAGTAAGATAAGGAACACTATTTTTCAAAATACCATTTAAATTTTCCTAACACTGGTAATAATATCCTGATACTGAGAACCTCCAGGTTAAGTTATATGCTTACGTTTTTTCCGGTGAAGTCTCAGAATAGTTTTGCAGGTTTGTTCATTGCTCTCGTTTTTAACTTATTTTTCACATTTGTCCGTGTCCACCTTCTTAAGACACACAAGTGTTTATTGTCACTGCTTCCCGTGTTCTTTCCCAATACTCTAGTGTGGAGGGTCAGACCCCTTTTTATACCCCTCTCTCTCTCTCATGGGTTACACGGCCTTCCAAGAGGGGGAGATGCAGACAGAATTGAATTTGTGTCTTTTACGCCTGTTACTTCAAAGCAACTTAGCCCATTGAATTGTATTCATTCATTAGTTGCCCGGTAAAGGTAGCATTAATGACACTAAATGTGTTTAACTACTAGCAGTCTCAGGAAACAAGACAAATTGATAACTTCAGTTTTATTGTGCGGTATAGCTGGAGCTGTAACCCAAACATTCCACTCAGCCAAATCATGCCAGGGTAACTGGTCAGGCTCGTTAAATTGAATGAAGAACCAGGTGAACACAGAAAACTCATCCAGAGAAGCAGACCCAGAATAGCAAAAATTTACCTTGAAGATAAGACAGGCTTATAAAACCAAGCTAAGTCTAAGAAAATCTAAATGGAAAAAATGTCGTGTTCAGAGCCAGCAGTGAGTGATACAGGTTACAGCTCAAAGAGTTACCTACCTGCTTCATGAATCTGTCAAAAGAGAATATTAATAAAGTAGGAGATTTCACTAAACTTGGGGGTAGTTCAGTAAGCTTTGAGTTTATCAGAAGGGTGTGTGTCATTTGACGATTATAAGCATATGGGTATAAAGATGCTAATTACATGACAACTTTTTATCTGACTGTATTATTTAAAGTACATTTTAGGGAAAAATATTTTTCAGTGTATTAATGTATTTAAATTCAGATTGTTTTATGGCATATTTTATAACTATTTATTTTTAAGATAAGATTTAGGATGCATTCTTTGCCCATTTTGTTTGTTCTCTGTCTTACCTCATCAAGCTCTTTAATTCAACATACTGATGTGAAGTGGAATGGCGCTAGTTTTATGCTAGATCCCACGTGGATAGAATGCTTTGAGGCCTAGAGTCCTGTATGTTCATGATGCATAATGAGCTTGTCCCTTATCTCAGCAACAAAGGATTTGACCATAAATTGGGGAATTCTGAGGTGCCGTTGTTAACAGCATCTCTTCTTTGGCTGCAGGCTCACATTTCCATCATTCTGATGGGTCTCAACCACAGGGCAGCTGCAGAAGCACTCACATGCCCCGCGTGAGCCACACGGATGCCCGAGGAACCTGCAAATGGGCCTGTTGCAGGGTTTGGCTCGACACCATGCTGGTGACAAACACTTACGTTTGTCACATGAATCAATGCTTAGGTCGTAATAAGTTTATAGCCCATCTCCAGGGCAGCTCATAAAAAGCTTGGTCTAATGATTTCGGATGAGAATTAAAAGCAGAAATAAAGGTCAGAGAGTAGTAGCCAGGCCTTTGTGACTTTTGTCCCACAAAGTGATCTCCTCAGTAAATCACGTGGGCTTGAGCAAGACAAGAAAAGTCACAGTTAACTTTTCTCATAAACATAAGCTCTTCCATCATGAGTGACAGGCCAATAGGCGACAAAAGGTTAAATACACAGCATGTTTCCGTAACTGAAATGAATCACATGAAAACATGCCAGTGGATTTAGATGTCCGCCTAGACTGGGAAACGATTTATGTAGTTCTTAACTGTCCTGATCCTCAGGTCCCCTTATGACATAGTATATAAATTAACCGTGTGCTAAGATATCTCTAAGATATTTTCAAATCTTTTCATACGAGAATTTTCAACTTGGAGGTCAGAGACAATTTCAAATAAATCTTAAAAAAAGTTAGTTTCTTGGAGCCAGTTTCCATCATTTGTTCTCTCTCTGGGTATTCTTAGAAAACTTGTCGTCAAGGGCAAGATGTGAAGGCATTGTTAAGGGGAAAGTTAGCATGGATTCCCATTTATTACGATTAAAAATAGGATCGGTCAGCATCCTCTTTCTGATAACCAGATCTAACAAATACATTACAGTTCCTCTAGTTAATCATTTAAAGAGCATTTGGGCATGTGTATTCATAGTCATACATTCTTATGGTAAACCAATTTTGATTTAATATTTACCGAGCCATATGCATGAATACTGCCATGTCCTAGATCACAAGCTCACTAACAAAGACTCAGTACACCACTGAAAAGTATCTATTTTACTCTAGGAAAAAAACAGAGAGACTTGACGTATATGTATTGAACACAAATGTTCTTCTTCTAAAAAGATATTTTAAATAATTTATGTCCATTCCCTGTTTGTAAACAGCAGGATTACTAGTTGGCTAGTATTTTTTTTTTTTTTCTTAATATTGCTTTTTCACACCTTCTGCCAGGGCTCCCAGAAAATGTTTAAAAGCAATTTTCTTGATATTTGGTGTGATTTTATGTATTTCTAGTGATCTTCCCCCTATATTGATCTATTTTTAAACTCAGAGATGTTGGATATCAGAGAGGCTGTAATAGCCAAAAAATTAAATACTACAATCAGAGGTGATCTTCTAAAGCAGGGATTTACATTCAGCTTATTTCAGGCTGCAAGTAAATCAGATTTTATTTATGATGTTTAAGAATAGCAATATTCGTTTAGTCAGCTTGAAGTATTAAGTGTCCATAAATAATCACATCTATCATGAAACTGATGTGACTACTCATTCATACTCTTCTGCTAGACAAAGTCAATTATCCCAAACTATGCCAGGCAATTGATGTGCTCCGTCACCCTGGGAAGTGACGTCCATAGTTTTTAACCAACCTGTCAGATCTTTGGGATGAAAATCAGATCACGATGCCATAGAAGCACTGACTGGAAATAAATCATTTGCCCTTGAGTAAGTGACATGCCCGTTTTCTAACCACCTGTAATTATTCACACACTCTTCTCAGCAATTCTGACACTTCATCCAACTTTGAAAAATATCCCAAAGGTTTTGAAGATTTCTGTTTTGCTAGAGAGAGAGATTTGGTCTAATTCAGTATTCATCAACTCTCTTTCATGGAGAGGATTTGTGAGATGCTTTTCTTTGCAATTTCTCAGTCAAGTATTTACTGCTTCTGTAAACTATTTGACCGAACTGGATTTACAGTGGATTGTTCCCACCATTTGGAATGTGCTCATTTTGCCCAATCTCTCTGTAAGTGGTTGTTTCCAGTCTTGCTGTATCTGTGAAGCTTGCTGTACCGCCTTTTGTATATCAAGTTTGGAGAACAGTTGATTCAACTTTTCTTTGAAATTTTATTTTATTTTTTTAATTTTCTTATGAGTATAAAAGTATAGAACTGAGAAACATATTTATTTGGTTATCTAATTTTTCTTTTGTTGTATTTGACTATGTTACTCCAGTTAAAATAAAACCACCTTGGTGAAAAGACAAGGCAATTTCTTTGCATTTATTTGATTATATGCCACAGTACCTGAAAAGGTTTGCCATTCATATGAAGGCAATTTTAAGTAGTTATGACAGATGTCTCTGTTTCCAAAGATTCTCTCTTCCCCAAGAAGGAAGGCCATCCTTCCCAGGGTGTAAATGGCCCTGATCTATTGCAGCCAAGTTGGAATTATTTCCCTTAAACACAATCCATACCAGAAGCACAGAACTAGATGCCGTGAGCAGTTTTAAAGAATCCCAAGTACAGACTATATAATGATTGATTTCACCAAACGAATCGGGCTAAAGTTTTTAAATGTAGAGAAAGTACACCCGAGGAAAAAAAATGGCATCAAAAATCCTATTGGGGCTCACTCCCCTTGACGTGAGAGAATTGAGTTCCATAAACTTAAAAAGATATTGGCTGTTTGGAGTGCAGTGCTATGGCCTGGGACAAGTCAGTTGTACGCACTGTGATGTAAAATGAATATATTAAGTCTGATGGATAGTTAACATAGATGTTGTTGATAAAACAGCAGGCCAATGTGATTATGTAAGTAGTAATAAAGTGCCTGAGTGGTCAGGCAATACCTATCTTATTGATAAGAATACAGTGCTTCAGCTGAGCTGCCTTTATAAGAAAAATGGCAAAACACAAATCACTTTTGCATCAGTGCAGTTCTAAATAGGAGGGCGCTAACGCACCATTGAAATGAAGTCAGTGGTTCCACTCCTAGAAACCAAGCAAGGCTAGGCTTAGGGGCCCCGTGAACTCTCTGACATAGCATGCAAGCAGATTTGCGTATATTGCATTTGTGCGTTCTTCTGGGGTATGGGTTCATAGTTTTCATTTCATCTCAAAAAGGTCCATGAAGCCCTCCCCATCTTCCCCCAGTCCCCCACCAAACACATACGTGCAAAGAACTCTGTCACAAAACAACACCCTCTGGGGAACAGTCAGGGCGTTTTAATTTCTCTGTAGAATAAATCACTAACACTATAAACATACGCCTACAGAAATGAGGAAAGTTTTGAGTATCTAATCTCAGTGACTTTTTTTCATTGAACATGACTATAAGAAAACATGGCAAGAGATCAAGAAACCGTATTTATTGCTTCTTTGGTACAACCAGAGACATTACCTCAAACCTTTAAAATAAATAATCTCATCAATAAAACTTACAAATGGCAGGATGTTAAGATTCCTTCTTTGCTTTCACACAGAAGAGCCCGAAATAGTAGCAGGTTTGGGATACAGTACAGTTCAACAAAAATTCAAGCTGATGCGAGAACCCACACGTGCACCACAGAAACCGCTCCCAGCATCCCCGGCCCTCCCGAGAGCCCAGTGATGGGGATCTTGAGCACCAGCTCTATTGACGGTAGTGGGGTTTCTTCACAACCAGACTGGTAATCACAGAGCTGAAACTATCATCTGAGAACAAGCTCGCCATAAAAAATGAAAATAACTACTGCAACTGAGGTAAACCAAACAGCTGTTTTTGTTTACTGGCTCAGTGGCCCATGACATAACACACACGGATAGCACACGGAAGTTCAAGATCCTGGGGACAGGACTGTCAGTTCACTTCAAGGGAAGGTTTTATTTGTTTGTTTGCTTGATTGTTGACTCTGTGGCTTCACTCCAAGGAAGAGGAAAGAGGATTTATTGAATAGCACCATTGTTCTAAACCTGATGGTCAGGTGGGACTTCTATCAATAGAATAACATTGAAGGTAATGCACCGTCACCTGTGCCCTGGCTTCTGGGGGTGTTTCTCCTCCAACCCCTTCGCCAGGCATGGTTTGTGCAGACAGCCGTGCTGCACTAAGCCTTTGATTGATCTGGACCTTTGCTATTCAATGCCCGCTGCCCAGCCTGTAAGGTGCAGGAGGCTGGCTCGCAGAAACCAGGAGGGCCAGGAGGTCCCGGGGGGCCGGGTACACCAGGGATGCCTGCCACCCCTGGGGGGCCTCGCTCACCATCCCGGCCATTCCTCCCGTAGCTGGCGGGACCTGGGTCACCTGAAACACACAGAAGATGCACATGTGAGCAGGGGTCCCCTCACGGCTAGAGACGCAGAAGGCACTGGACCCTCCACCCTGCCCACCGCCCGGCAGTGTGTACAGAGGCCCTTAACAAACGCTTTTAGAAATGACAGAGGATCATTAAAGCAGATGATGATGATGATGATGATGATATCATAAAATTCCCTCATTGCAGTTGGGTTGCTTCAAAATTAAAAGTGTTAGGAGACCTCACCTCTCTCACCCCTATTTCCATCAGAGGAGCTGAACTGCACAGTATGGTAGCCTCTCTACACAGACACCTACCGAGCCTGGGAACGTGGCCATGTCAAATCGGGGATGAACCGGAAGTGCCAAACACATCTGGACTTCGATTTTTTAATAATTCATTAATAACTTTTGGACTTATTACACAATGAAATTATAATATTTTGGACACAGTGGGTTAAATGATTATTAAATCATACTATAAATATACACATTAAATATTATTAAAATGAATTTCACCTGATTCTTTGGACTTTTCTAACGTGGCTACTAGCAGATTTAAAATTCTACGCTCAACTCATGTGGCTCATGTTGGGTTTCTTTGAACAGCACTCCACTAGCAGCTGCCCTTATTTCTAGTGGGTCCTCAATTTCCAGGCAGGGAGATGTACAGCTCGGTGTTGGAAAGATGCAGACAGGTGGCTGGAAGTTCTAGCTCTGCCATTTATGAGTCAGGTGACATCAGCAAGGCACTCACCTCCCCGTCTCTTCCTCTACAGGACGGATGATGCATGCCTGATAATTAAATTCCGGGCCTGAACGCACCCGATAAGCGGCTATTAGAATGTTACTGATTCATGTCTCTTAGAAGACTGTGCAATGCACCCCGCAAAGCTCCTGGAAATTCCTCTCATCAGGGGCTTTACCCCAACGGGAACTACACGGTGTCCTAGGTTTCTTGGGGGGCGTCGCTTTCTTTCTTCAAGTCCAGAGGTTGTTTGGTTCACCCACGAACCAGTGAGGCACGGCTCCCGTAACCGAGAGACATTTCTGCTGAATGTTTACTTCATCACACCAGCAGCGCTGTCATACTATTACTGCAAAGGTGGCAATAAGACAGCCGTGTAAAAGGAACCGTCTGTGCCAGGATAATACGGTCTTACACAGATCCTCATTCGTGTCAACTGTTTTAACTTGGCTGTTCAACCAAAAAGTTGAAAACCAAATCTATATGTTCAACTATATATTTACTTAGGTTTCCTTCCTTTCCTTCTTTCTTGGTGGTTTTTAGTTTTCTTTTCCTATTTTAGTGGTCTTATTACATGTGCTTTTTGTTGGTCTCATTACAGTGATCTGGTCTTATTAAGCTGTCTTGTTACATAGCCCACATACTTTTAGAAGGAAACTAGGTTAGAGATCCTGCTTAAGATATAACACCTCATTTTTCCTGCTTTATTTACAATTAGATCCACACAAAGCAACATTACAGGACAAAACATTACTAAGTTTTCAGAGAATAATTATCTTTGGTTCTATACATCTCAAGGCTGTAGACGAGCAGATGTAAGTAATTTCCCTTCATTTATCCCATGAGCTTTCATTTGACCGTAATAAGTTGTGATGAAGCAGATGACTCTGCGTTTCCCTCTCAAGACAAGGCACCTGAGAAAGTCTCTCCCTAATCCACAGCACCCATCAACAAGGCTTCAGCAGAACCGTGCCTTTAGCAGAGCCTGTTCAGATCTCCTGGCGCTGGGACAGTTGAAGGTTAAGTTGATCTTTTAAGGATTAAAAAGATAGGTCAGATATAAATGCATTTAAAAGCTGATTTTCATGCACCCTATCAGCAGAGCTCCCACTGAGACATACCAGGATGCCTTAACAAAAATCAAATCAAGATTAGGAGGAGAAAACGCCCAAAGGAGAGGTGGCACACGCAGTGACCAGAGGAGCAGGGAGTGTAGGTTGGGATGGGCAAACCGCAGCCCATGAGCCAGCTCCTGTGTTGTAAGCAGTGTCATCAGAACACAGCATGGCCATTAGTTTCCATGTTGCCCCAGCTGCTTTGGCACTACAAGGGCACAGGTGTGGGCGGTAACAGAAGCCACCTGGCCTGCAGAGCTCAAAAAATATGGTCCTTTACCCAAAAAGTTTGCTGACTCCTGATGTAGTAAAGAAATTCGCCCTCTGTCTTCACGGGAGACCACAGACGTAATGGAAGCTGTAACACATCAGGGTTATGGAGACAGCAGGAAGGGCTGAGGCATGCAGTGACCTGGAGAGTGGACGCCAGCATGTCCCCGCTGCCACGGCGAACACGGGCCAGGGCTGCCAGACCTCTGGTCATTTCAAGAGCAACTCAGAAGCTGAGTTTTTAAATAAACAGCTCTCAATTTTTAGCCACTAATTTACTTTTTTAACATGTGTAACGCCAGCCTCCTGCCTAAGACCTAAAATTTCAGGGAGTTTATTTTCTACTACACAAGCAATATGAAAAAGCAGAAGGAAAACTTTTTTTCAAGTTGAGTTCCCCCATTTTAACACACTCCAGGAGAGGGTGTTTTCAATGACTGAGTTTATTCCAGATTCCCACTCATCCTCCAAGGAAAGAGTGGATGAAACCGTCCTGTCTGCCCTGGATTTATTCTAAGAAAAGCACGTCGAGTCCAAGTCTTCCTCTGGCAAACACAGCAAGTTGCCCTTTGGAGCGCTGGGTAAGTCATCCTCATCCGCCCCAGCATTCCCTTTACCCTGTGCCACTCACTTGCGATCCCACTCTCCTGGTGTGTAAACTGAGAGAATGAAGGTGAAATCACGTCCAGAGTCACACAGTCACGGGGCTAGAAAGCGCTGGAGTTAGAAATGCGGGCCCTGGACCCCTACTCCATCCTAACTGTGCTTCCACACCCACTGATTTGCTAACTCTGACAAGGTGCATGCATGAGTGTGTGTGTGTGTGTGTGTGTGTGTGAGTGTGTGGTTTAATTCACTGAGCCTGAATTGACTGAGAGGCAGAAAGAGACACAATAGCCAAGCATTACTAACGATTCTTCTGCAGCTCTAACTATCACAAGTGACTAAACCTATTTTTCTGAGGTTTCACCCTGTAAAAATGGCCAGAGAAAAAAACCAGCCTTCCCCAGCTTATGAGTTTCTGGTGAGCCCTGACCCTGGGCATTTACCCTCCAAGGTGCTCTAAAACTATTATGTGGGAGCCAAATTTGGGGGTGACACCAAGTCATTCAGGAAGTCCAGCAGCTGCATTAGCAAATATTTATAAACCACTTTTCAACTCTTATGAGGAAGAGAAAGCAAGGATCTGAAGTGTTCTCATTCTGCTTTGCCCACCTCATGGGTGTGTTAGCTACACTAACTGCCTGATGATTACACAGTTTTCTGAAATTTCAAGGACCTGTAAAATGTTATTGCCAAACTTTTCATGATTTTTTTTTTTTTAAATGAATGTCTGTGCCATTCTCTGAGCTGACAGGAGAGGGCAGTCGTGTTACACTGACAGTGGCGCATCCTGGCTGGAACATTCTTTGGGACCTAATAAATAATACCTGCTGCGAAATAAAAGGGGCCGTACATGGCAGGCTTTAAAAACAAAACAAAACCTGGAAATAATTTTCAGCATTAAATAGGGAATCTCTTACATTTCTCACCTCGTACCGAGCTAACTTTTGTGGCGTTTGACAAAGCACATGTGTTTAAGGATGTGGTGTGTAAAGTGGCCTGTTGATGTAAGATGCCCACGACCGAATACAATAGTGGAAACGGGACAGCAGTGGAAATAGAGGACCAATGACTACTGCTGCACATAAGCCTAAAATGGGTGTGCCCCTCGCGCTTGGGAACTTTTTCCACTCCGTATTCACAAGTGAATCTCACCTATCTGCAAATTTCGCACAAGAAACCCGGCATGATGACCACGAGTCAGCTCTAACCTCCGGGTCACATTCACACACGACCGTCACTTAACTTCCTCCTTCCCCCAGTGCGTTCAGATGCACAAAGAGGAAGTCGAGACCCACTCGCAAATATCTTTTCTTCAAATCTCCAGAGTGCCAAGGAACTAGTCCCCAATGGACCAGGCAGGCAGAAAGTTACTGGTGATGAGAGAGCCGCATCAAACAACCCACCGAAGGCCCCTGGTAGGAGACGGGAGGTAGGGGCAGGGACGGGGTCTAAGGTCCCAGGGGTCTCGCGCGATGTGGTCCCCACAGCTCCACGAGAGAGGCAGAAAGGGGGATCGTGCCGAAGTCGGGTGCCAGGATGGCGAGATAGACTCAGCACAGACCCGGACCACCAGCCCATCATTTGTCCACGACGTGAACCTGCACATGTGAACCATGGCCTCTGTCACTTACTACCTGGGAGACCTTTGTCAGGGCCTGTGACCTTTGTGAGTCTGTATTTCTTCAAGTACAAAAGGAAGAAAAATAATAATAATAGTCATGAGCTAAAATGGCAGGATGTTTGCCATAAGCCAGGCACTAACCTAAGTGCTTTCCCTGTATTAACACATCCACAGACCCTCCTAGAAGAGTCCATAGGGCAGGCAGGGGTGTAACCCCCCATGTGCAGGGGAGAAGCTGACGCACACAGAGGTGGCAGAGCTGAGAATGAGAGACACAGCAGAGCCTACCCCAGAGCAGCCCGGTTCCGGAGCCCATCCTTCTTACACATCCGCCCTGCCTGCTTCCGGCTGCAGGCGAGAAGCAAGCTAGGTGATTTAGTTCTACATTTAGACAACAGAGCACTACGGCCAAAATGACAGTCCACGTCACGGTCATAATAATAACCCGTGGTCCATATTAGGCGAGGTACCATCACAAACCCAAAGGGCACATAATACTTAACACTGAACAAGCTGAGAGAAGGAGGGGAGACCGAGAACTAAAACAGTCCAGAAAGAATAAAGCAATCCTGACAACTGACAGATCATGAAGGTATTAGTTACCTTTTTTCAAGGATATCAGATGTGTTAGCACCAAGAATGACCAAAGGATCTTCTTTCCACTCAGGAGGATTTGAGTCCCAAATCCAACAATCGGGACAACAAAGGGGGTCACAGCATATCCTGTTCTGCAGGCTCCTTCCTTCACATAAGACGTATATTTACCCAGAAGGTTTCGGACAAGTTCCTGAACACAGCCCTGGTGAAGGACCCCCAGGTCCTGAAGTTCTCGTAAGGTCATGTTTGTGAGAGACCAGAAATCACATTCTTAATCACATTACATGCTCTACGGGGAAAATGAAAAATGGCCCAGCCTCTCAGTGGATAATGAACTAATGACATGATTTACTGTGACCCAGCACTTCGCATTTGTGATTTGGAGTTGAAGTAGATTTCACGGAGGGAAGGTCCGAGGTGTCAGAGGTGGTGCCGACTGACAGAAGAGTAGCATCTTCTTACTGAGAGCCAGGGGAAAAGCCACAGGGACTGAACTAGGGTCCACCTCGGACCGTCATCTACCTCAAAACGCAAAAGTGCATTTGTTACGTTAATAGTAGTACCAATAACTAACATTTCTTGAGCACCCACTAGAGCCAGAAACTGTCCTAAGCACTCTACATGGATTGATTTTTCTTTAATTCTCAGAATTAGCCTCTCCGGGAGATGTGATTATTGACTATTATCACCCTTTCGTAAGTGGGGAAATAGGCACTGGGCAGTCAAGAACTTGCCCGATGTCATAAAGCTAGTAAGTGACAGTCAGGACTTGAGCCCAGATGTCTGATTTATGGAACCCAAACTCCCAAGAGTCCACTTTCAGAGGACTCACTTTAGAGGCGGAATGGCCCTAAAAGCTCTTGTTCGGGGACTTGATGGATTTGGGAAACTGTCATCTGAGTACGTTTAGGCGTAGACAAGGGGATGTGAGCTGACCCAAAGCCATAGCCCCAGCTCAGCTGGTGCCTCAAGGAGACTGATAAATATGGACCCTTTGAGCCTGCGCAGTAAAGCACCGAGGAAATTGCACGCTTCAGAGAGCTAGCTTTAATTTTTTCAAGAATAATCTGTAACTCCGATTTTTCACTAAATAATGTCAAATATTCTCTCAATGAAAATGTTAACAAAAGCACAGAAAAAGAAAGACCAAATTTCCAAGTGGTACCAGGAAGGGAGGGGCAAGGGCTGGCAAACGGCAGAAAGGAAACGGAAAAGGGCAGGTTTCAGGGCCCTGAATTGGGAAGTCCACGAAGCTTTTTAAGAAATCAGATTTAAGTGTTAATCCCAAGACCAGCTGCGACAAACTGAACCATTGTCATAAGGGAAATGCAATGAGGGCCAGGCAGAGATGCCAGAGATGCCTTGCCCTACCTTACCACGCGCCCGCGCAGATGACAGGTGTGCTAAAAAGCAAAACCACCCGTGGAGCCCCCTGGGGCGGAGCAAGGGCCCAGGAGCACCAGGCAAGCCCGAGGTGAGGCATAACGCGCCCCCTCGTGGCAGCCCGGGACACTGCACAAATCCAAGCTGGTCTTTCTCGATCTTCCCATTTTTAAACTCAGAATGGGGTTTATCAACAGATTTTTTTAAAAATGAGTCACCAGAAATGATCATATATTTTTGATAAAGGAAAATCGTGCTAATAGTGCAAGTTGCTGATCCAAGAACTGTTATCTGTCAACCAAATGCTCAAAGGAGAAACTGTTAGTCTCTCCTATAAATACATAGATAACTAAGTAAATGGTAATGACGATATTTTATCAGCTTTCAAACCTCCTATTCCTACCATTGATAAAGGAGAAGAGCACTCGGTAAATTCTATTTTCCTTTTCTCTCTTCTAAACATCCATCAATGAATCCAGACTTTATTGTTTACTAAAATCTTCTCATCTTGGTCCCATTGAACTCCAACCAGATTTTCTCTCCTTTTCCAATCATAAAGGCTTCCTTTTCCAATCACAAAAATTCATCAGTTTGTGAAAACATCTCGACAGCCCGTGAATCACCGTTTTAGAAAGGCAGTGTTAGAGCTATCTCCAAATGTATTCGTATTTTTTAAAAATTCTTTTAAATGAGAAAGCCAAACCCAGGAGCAATACAATGGATAATTAGAAAGCAATGATGCTTCAGGCTGCAATTATAGCCACAACTGGCTATGTAAGCCTCCGGCAGAATTAGAAAACGATCATTTCTTTTGCTAGATTTCCCTCAACCAAGTTTTCCAAATCCGCTGTGGGAGTGTGGGCCACCCCCCTGCACAAGCCCCACCTCCCCGGACTGGTCTCCCGGAAGCTTTGGGGCCCTTCCTGAGCCCTGGCCCAGCAGTGATCAGAGCGTTTGCTGGGAGACTGCAGGCCATTCATGCTCTTCAACTGAACTGGCTTTCTGCCCGCGAGGCTGCTTCTGTGGTTCGACCTGGCAGACATTCCCAACGTGCGGCAGCCTGGACTCCGGCCACAGAGCAGCCAGTGTGTAAAGAGAACAGACGGCCAGTGAGAGGACCCGGGCTCTCACACAGAGGCCACTTTGTCACCTTGGTCGACCCAGCTGGGATGCGTCCTTGGGCATGACTTTCGTGAGTAGGAATGTTCAGGTTTATTTATTTGGGGACGTGGGCCTCTGGAGGGTCTGGATGCCTGAAGGAGAAGCTTTTAGAATAAAATGTCAGTTACTCCCCGTGCGTCACGAATCGCTGAAGACCTGGACTCGTTTTCCTGCTGCTCTGACTTTTTGGTTTAAAAGAAAAGAAGAGGGAACTCTCAACTGGGCTAGAAGTGGACAGGACCCCATTCATTCAGAATTTTATAACGAGTGCATTGTGGTTGGACCTTGACACTATTTTTTAAAGTATTTATTCAAGAAAGTAATATTTCAAGCCCTGACATGTATTTTCTCTCAAAGAATACAGACTTGATTTACAGACTATTTAACTCTTCATTAACGTTGGTCCTGAAAGATGGCCGCCAGCCATTATTGCACATCACATGATAAGCACAGGCAAACAAAGAGCAAATCTGTAAAATGTGATCCAATTCAGACCAACCACTCGCTACCAAGGTCCCACCCCATCCTGCCCATTCTTACCTGGGAGACCTGAAGCCCCGGGCAAACCTTTGGGACCTCTTCCTGGAGGGCCACGATCACCTCTTTCCCCCATGTCACCTGCGTTTCATTAGAGAAATGTTATTGATCCATATGTCTATAAAAGTAAAGTTCCATATTTTTAAACTTAAAGCAAAGCCTACATTCAGAAACCAAAAAGTAGGAAGTTGCCACAATGTAGGTCGTAGTAAGTATGTAGCAAGGCAAAAATCAAGTTAATTATATTAAGAGATCTAAGGGGGAAAAAAATCAAATGATCATATCTGTAGATGCTGGAAAAGATATTTGACAATTAAACATGCATCCCTGATACAACAGTCAATAAAAAAAGACTCAGGCTATTTCCTTAACATGATAAAGTATATCTATCTCAGCCCTGAAGCTGGCATAATGCTTAACGGGAAGCACAAAGAGCAGCTTCATTATAGCCAGAACATTACAAAGATGCCCACTTTATCATTATTATTTATTATTTGGTTTGAGCCATCCCTAGTTTCAGATGATATGACTGCTTATCTTAAACCCTAGAAAATCAACTCAAACTCTACTAAAAGCAATAAGAGAATTCAGTAAAGTAGCAAGGTACAAAATACATGGAAATCAATCATTTTCATATATACAAACAACAATCAGTGATAAGATGTAGTGAACAAAGATCCCACTTGTAATAGCAACGAAATTATCAAATAACTAGGAAAATAAGTTTAATCAGAAATATGCAGATCCAACATGAAAACAGATCCCATTTGTAATAGCAACTAACCATGTGTGTTTGCAAGACAGTTGATTGAATTCGGGGATTCGGCAGCCACAGAACAAAGTTACATGAATTATCCTGGCCCTGCAGAGACCAAACTTAGAAACTTGGTCTCATTAACAAGATGACCTAATACCTTAGTTAACTGGTCCTAAATGACATATGCTGCTCCTAGTACAAGACCAGTTCTACTATCCCATTAGAATAGTAGTATATTATTATTTTACTACATTGTTACAAGATGCAATAGCATTTTGCAACAAATTCTATACATAATCACTTTTTCCACATATTCGCCCAACCTCATTGAATATTGACAGGTTTGTTACCATTTAAAAAACAAAGTCACGTGCACAACAAAAATAGGAAGAACCTCTGTACAACTATCTGCGCATTTGTCAAATAGTCAAAAGTCTCTAATTGTGACATGAATGTTTAAAAGTTACCACACTTTAACTTTAGCTGTGAATGTCCTTGTGTGAACATTTTTATGGTGAATCAACTACATTTTGAAAACAATTTAAATTTTATAAATACTGTGAAAGGATGTACAGCTCAGCTTGAACTCATACATAAACTAGTTGTTTCTTATACTCACCATCAATATGGCCTTACTGTATTAGGAAGATATGACAATTAGCATTTTTAAAACTAACAGCTTAAGCTCTCTTGTTAACTTAGCAATTTAAATATGTCATCTTATAATTTCTGAGGCTGGCAGTGAGAATGTGCCACATTTTCTGAAGACACGAGATGAAGATTATAAATTAAAATGCAACTTTCACAGCGATCGTGACAGTTAAGCACGCTCTAGCATGAAGCCGCACCAACTTCAAAATGTTGTTTGCGAGGAGTAAGACCACGGGCTCTTTAAAAGGACTATTTTATATATCAATATATGTTACCAAACTTATAGGAAAAGATGGAAATAATGGGCGAAGTGATGTGAGATTTCCGGAGAGATATGAAAACTCTTAAGGAAAAAAATGGTAATTCTAGAACTGAAAAACACAAGATCTGAAAGTAAAAATTCATTGGATGGGATTGCCAACATATTTGGACACTGCAGAATAAAGGGAATACAGACAGCATGGTGACAATAATAAACAGCACTGTATGATAATATAGAATAACATTTTCTCCAAATTAAAAAAAAAGACCCCTGTCTTAGCTTTGAAACTGGTTTTTGGTGGTCAGTCATGGGAAAACACATTTTCGACGAGCCCCGGGACAGAGCCACACTGCAACCTGCCGCAGCCGTCGTGTGTCGGCTCTGCTAACCCCCAGGGTTAATCTACTTCTTCAAACACTGGTCACGTCTTCCTTCAAGACATAGGAAACCTGGCTCAGGGAACTAAAGTCCACCTTTGTTAGCCTATTGTCAGAAAAGACATATAAAAAGCTTGTAAAATAAGCTTTGCATAAGGTATGAAGGGAATAGACAGTTTGAATCAAAAAATAGCTCTTTACAAACAGAGTTGGGGAAACTAGAGAAATTCTCATTGCTCCAAAATTGCTATCGATTTCATCTATCTGGAAGCTATAATTGATGTGTCACCTCCAGGTGAGCAGATTAATACTGGAAAAGGTGAGTCTCAGATATGCCCGGTGTACCTTCCCAAGCCTTCGTTAACATGGGGACACGTCTGCTTGCCCCCACTGAAAGATCTAAAAATACACACAGCCTTCCTCAAAGGGGCTTAAAATTAACAAACCATGAACATTTAAAAAGAGTACTGATGACATGAAAGACTGACTTAATCCTAAGTAAAGTGGACCCAGGGCCAGTCAGATGCCTCTCGTGTTTCTGCTCAAGCATCACATGAAATGAACACATAGCTCTAATGCGTTTGTGTAAAAGTGTGCAAAACATGTCGATGAAAACCAAAAAAATACACAAACATGATGGAAGCTTTCAGTACGGTCTGAGGCTTTTTTCTACTAGCTCCTGTTAAAAATGTTCCACTGTGTTTTTCAAAGTAACTTTTTAGGAAGAAAACAGTGATTTGATTAAGACATAGCCTGAACTGTTAAAAGCTTTAGTAAAACTTACTTGTTTTAATAAAACTTATCTACAGAGCAATTTCGCTGGAAAAAGACCCTCAAAGCAACTCTATGGCAAACCAAGACTTCCACCATCCCTCCTTTGTTAAGCATGAAAACAAAAAAGCAACAGGTGACAATGAAACACGTCTCTTCTCTGATTGGTGGAACAGTTAAGTTTCAAATGGTGGAGTGTTTATTCTCAAGGAAAATTTGTTTTACTACCTTTGGGTAGTAGAACACTATGTGTTTTCTACTAAGTAGGACTACTAATGTATGTGGTGGACAAGAAAGGTCAAGTCCAATTACCTAAAACCATACAGCTCCAAATGTATGACAGCATCGACTGAAACAGAAAATCTGATTATTCCTTTCTGCCCACACCCCAAATCTTAAGAAGTAGAACTCAGTGGAAATGCTGTTTTAAAGGAACCCAATGCCAAGAAAGGTATGGAGGAGGGCGGGGCGAGAAAGTTCTTTAGCAAAAAGAAAAGAACTATCTCACTTCTAGATTACAGGCTATGTCATAAACACTGCAGAAAAAAATAGGAGGAAGTCCCTTGTAACATCGAACTCTGCTTGATGAATGAACTTCGTGCCAGAGACATTTCCCAGGTTCCAAATATAGAAATATATTTTTCTTCCCTTCAAAATAAGGTTCACTACTGGAGCCAACCCAGCCCAACCCAGACACAATTCCACGCTGCGATTCCCAGCTTCCCGGAAAGTGCCCAGATCATGTCACCTTTGTTTCCAGAGCTTCTCAGCCCTGATTGCTTGTTCAGATAACCTGGGGAATATTTTCAAAGCCTGGGGCCTAGACCAAGTCAATCAAAATCTCTGGGAACGGGACCCAGACACGAGCAGCGTTTAAAGCTCCTCGGGTCAGTCCCGCACGGAGCCCAGGCTGGAGAAGGCAGCCCTTGGCAGGCTCTCCTGGTAGAGCAAGTGCACAGACATTTTCCTGTCTCAGGAAATGAGATGGGGCTTCAGGAGTGGGCTCCTACTCACTCAAAATTAAGATCGGCCCCAAATATGGAGACTTCCTTTTGGCCAGAGAAAACAGGGCTGTGATCCTCTTGGCCCTACAAGGTGGCCTTCCCTGGGAAGGCGGGAGCTTGCCTGTCGGGTAAGGACCACCCTGCACTTGGGCATTTCCCCTGCGGGCCCCTCTCTGGAGTTGCTGACTCAGGGGGTCTTGGGTGATGCAGTGCTGCAGGGACCACTCTTTCGGAACCGCTGTACTTCAGTTCACTTTAGTGAACTCACCAAGGCAGAGGAGGCATCCGTGGGCTGGGGCAGCACAGGGCCAGCCCAGCCAGCAGTCCGCCCACAGCATGGAGCTCCCTAGACTGGTTTATGGAGCGAGCGGAGCCCGACCACGGGGAGAGCACCTCCGCTATGGATTCCTGAGCGCAAGCTCAAAGCAGGACCAAGATGAATGAATGGCTGAGGGGTTCTTTCAGAGAAGAGGTCCAGTTCTCTTTAAGGTGAACTTGGAGCTCTCTCCGTATGATTTTGTCCAGCCTCCAAAAACATGGAAATCGTGCCAGGTTTACAAGAGGCCCCAATTAGGGCTCATTTTGTTTTTTTTTTAACACGCATCTCTGCACATGCCAAAACAAACAAAAAAAGTAATTAACAGCACTGTTCCAGCTGAGGGTGTCGTGAGCCAAACACATCAGCCATTCATCTACAGATCCAGAAAGGCATCTTGCTTGACCTCTGACCATTAGCACCATAATATTTATCCCTAATTGGAGCACCACTGCCTAAGAAACCAAAGTCCCTCTCTTGTTTTTGATGCCACGTTTTTCTGAAGTTCCCGCAGAGAGCTGTCAGTCGCTCATCATGATGCAGAAACTCTGCACTTTTAGTCCCTTCTGTCGATTATCCCAGGCCCACCGGCCCCCGTGCTGACATACTCACATCACCTAGCAAACAGCATCAGAAGCAGCCAGTTCTTCTGCAAATTCTGCAGAATACCTAACACACTCACAATCCCGCTTTCCTACAAAATACTGGTGTCCAGGGCTTAACTTGCTTTAAATAAAAGGAGAAGAAACAAACTCCCTCACACCCTCTCACATGTTAAATAAGGAATAAAGTTGTACCTCAGAGCCGAAAATTAAAAAAAAACCAACAAAACTGATATCCAGTGTCACTCTTTAAAAGAAGAGGGAGGCGGCTTTGACTCACGCTCTGATTTTTCTGATGTCCTGCTAACAAATTTTGTTACTTGAAGTAACAGATACAAACATTCGAGGGCCAGTTGCCGTCTTAGAAGAGCTCTACAATGATATTAAGGTCTCAAACAAACAAACAAACAAACAAAACTTTAAAGATCCTTTACCAGATCCTGTAAAGTTTATCTTGAACTATAATTAAAGCAGTGTAACTGTAAAAGATCAGTACCAAAAGTCAAGAGACCTTAATTCTGGTATTGGGTCTACTGTCGTCACACACCAAGGTCAAGAAAATATCAAACGATAGTTCTCTAATCTTTACCATCACCACAGTAAAAGAGAACAATCCATCTTCTTGTCTCATAGATACCTGGCCCTTTAGGACAAGTGAATTCATCTGAAAAAAGCCAGTGTGTGTTCCTGGTTCCACGTGGACAAAATGCCTTACCTTTCGCTCCCCTCAAACCAAGAGCCCCGGGGGGGCCCTTCATGCCCGGGAGGCCTCGAAGTCCCATCTGGCCTGGGAAACCGTTCTCTCCAGGGGGGCCTGGGGGACCAGGGGGGCCAGGCCGCCCGGGGAGGCCCGAGGCTCCGGAGTCTGGACGCTTGAGACTTGCAGCCATCTCAGCAAAATGCTCTAAGAGATAATAAACAAAACAGTCCAGGGAAGTCAGAAACATGAAAGCGATTCAAACGAAAAAAGAACTATTTCAAGTGTCTTTTTTCTAAATGTGTCACCAGAGCTTCAAAACTGCTGGTGAGGCCTGAATAAAGCTGGGTCATTTCCACGGGCTTTCTGCCAGGAAGTTTCACTGGTGCTGCTTTGTTCAGCCCTCCCTGGATGGATCTGGTCCTGCTGCTGTGAGACAAGGGGATAAAAGACCTTACACTTCAGGGCTGAGCGGTGTCCAAAGAGATAAGTGTGTCACCTGAACCTGGCTGGTTACCTGAAAAGCCAGGATGAAAAGAAAGTGAGCTTCTCAACACAGGAAGAAGTGGACATCCAGAAGCTTCTCAAATGCAAGGACATTGTCCAGAATTAGTACTGAGATACCATTTGAGACCTAGGCTCACCTTTTTAGCTTGGAGATATTAAGTAATATGAAATACCCTGAGGATTCATGACTTTCTATTAATTCTCCTTCTCAAAAGTTTTTCTGTGCTTGGAAGAGACACCAGACATTAAAGAAAGCCTGCTTCTTAGGAATGGTCACTGCCTGTCTTAAAAATTCATAACTGTGTAGGGTCTTTCAGGAAGCATTAAATAGATTAAGAAACATCCACTAAAACCATGGAGAACAAGAACATTTTCCCATTAAAATAGGGGAAATACTTTAGTGTAATTTTTTTTTTTTAATTTAGGGTGTGAAGGAGAAAATGAATTGGAAACACATTTCTCAACAAGATTTTTAAATTGTTCAAATGCAAGTATCCTAAGTTGGCCTTATTTAAGTAAGAGTTCACATAAAGTCATAATTTTCTCAGCACTTAATGTTTAAAATGGAAATATTCTTTCAAGATAAGATGTCTGCGATATTGGTTTTCAAATATAGCGGGAACCATTTCATCCTGAAAAAGTTTATGATTCTACTAGACAAATTATACTACCTCCTGAACACACAAAAGATGAGTGTTTCTTCATGATAGAATTGGTTCCAACCAGAATCAAATAATAAATAGCAATCTCCACAGGCTTCTTCTGGGCAGAAGTCTGCCAGTTACTTCTCATATAATCTATAGAGAGAGCCTAGGTCAGTGCCAGGTACACACCAAGTGGTAAGATATTAAGAGGGGAAAGAGCCTCAGAATTTGTGTTCCAAAGGGGGGAAAAAGTGTCTGTATCTGTGTGTGTGTGTGTGTGTGTGCATGCTTTCTTGTAAATTAACCCCACTGGCAAAAAAAATCCAGGCGAGCCCAGAAAGGTAATATTTTTCCTTGAGGCTATAAGCTACTGCACATGGCGAACCACTGAGTTCAAAAGACATGTCACGTTCTATATCACCAATATAGAAAGCATAAAATAAAGATATTTCCAAGAACCTAAGTTATTTAGCCTTTATAACATTCTTTGGAGAGTTTGAAGAAGCCAGATGTATCCAGGAATTATAAAATACTAACATAAAACTAAATCAATGCATTTAAAACGCCAGAACAAAAAGAATGAGTCCATAGTTTAAGTATTGAGGAAGTTAAAAATCTAAACATTAAAGATGTTAAAAAAGAAACCTATTATTTCCTTAGCACAAACGCATATACCGATTAACTAGAACAGACGTGAAATTGCTGTTATTCAAAATCCCCCGCCTTTACAGCACGCAAAAAGCCAAGCGGCGATGATTTATTTACCTCGTATGACTCTCATGCAGACCTGCTTAATGTGCTGGTCCGTTGGTGCCCTGCCCTGGGACAGAAGAGACAAAAGCCAGTTTGTACATGGAACCACAAAGGGGACATTGTTCAATGGTAAACCGACAGGCTGGGCAAGGGACCAGGTGGCTGGAACCAGAAGAGCTGGCCCCATGCTGCTGAGCCGCTGAGGTCTGGTGCTACCCCCGCGCCCCCTGCCGTGGGATGGCATCTCCAAAGGGAAACCCCAGGGGCTGCCCAACACTCACGGGAGGGCCCTGGATCCCGGGCAGGCCGGTGGCGCCCTGTTCTCCCTGCACGCCTCGCGGGCCAGGTGGTCCTCGCGGTCCTTCCTCCCCAGGCAGCCCCCGGCTTCCTTCGGGTCCCCTCAAGCCAGGCTCCCCGGGGTTACCTGCCTGGAACACAAGGACACGCTGTAAGTCCAGGCTAGACGCAAGGAATGCGTCTGCTTCACGTTGATACAAGCGCTGCCATGAAACTGCGGGTTTACTTACGCTCTGTCTCCCAAGACGTGTTTGCTGAGAGCTTACAAAGCCTCAAGGTAAACGTACGTAATGCCACACAGCAGCTCTCCAATCTCTTAGAATTCCAGCTCAAGGAAACGTGTTAAAGATCTTTCTTTGGGGTATGGTTATTATTTCAAAATGTTAATGGGAATAATATATTTTAAAACCACATTCTTCACACTTGAAGTCACTTCTAAGAGCACGTTAATTTTTAATAAAACGGGTTAACTTTTTCTGGCCACAAAAAGGCCACTGAGTTCACAAGACATGTCACATTCTCTATCACCAATATAGAAAGCATAGAATAAAGATATTTCCAAGAACATAAGTTATTTAGCCTTTATAACATTCTTTGGAGAGTTTGAAGAAGCCAGATGTATCCAGGAATTATAAAATACTAACATAAAACTTAATCAGTGCATTTAAAATGCCAGAACAAAAAGAGTGAGTCCACAATTTATCTAAGTATTGAGGAAGTTAAAAATCTAAACATTAAAGATGTTAAAAAGAAACCAATTATTGCCTTAGCACAAAAGCATATACCAATTAAATGTTTCTTCTGAAAGCAGACCACTAAAAAGCATCTTTAAAGTCCTCATCTACAAAAACTGCTTTACAGAGAGACTAAATTAATTCACTTTTTCTTAAACTACCTCTGGTGGAATTTGTGGCAAAGTAGTTTCAGCGGACTGTTGTTTTCAAAATAAAAACGAGAAGATAAAAGCACAGGAGACATGGAGGGAACACCACTGCTCAAGATCTGAATGTTCATAAAGCAGCTCAATCCTGCTTCTTTTCCATATGCAACATTTATCTAGGAAAAGCCAACTTGTTCAAAAGCTCACATGTTTTAAACTGAAGGAATAAAGGTGATGATGCAAGGCTTTCACTAGACACATCTAAAGAAAGCTCACGGAGTGTGCTTCTTCCAATCTCTCTTTATACAAAAAAAAATTGATATTCATCTTAGTCAACCTGTCAAAATTGCCTCTATGAAGAAATTATGGCTTAAAAGATTTCCAGAATCAGGGTCAAGGGGGAAAGCTAAGGATGTGTTATGGAACGAAGGCTGGGGAATTGTCGGGTGACTGGTATGCAAGACCATAGCAACTTCTAAAAAACCCGGAGGAGAAGCCAAAATGAATTCAGAATGTGCTAAAAGAGCTGGCGGAAAACAAAGGAGGCCAAATCAGAGTGTATTACCTTGCTGGCAACGTCTGAAATTTTGCTAGAACAAGGAGCAGGGCATTTTTGATGAAGAGATCAAGGGTCAACATGACCAGGACGTCACAGGGCCCTGGGTCTTTGGGTATTATCTTGCTGGCAACATCTGAAATTTTGCTAGAACAAGGAGCAGGGCATTTTTGATGAAGAGATCAAGGGCCAACATGACCAGGATGTCACAGGGCCCTGGGTCTTTGGGAAAGAATTCCTCACTTGAGGAGGGATACGCTGATGTAGAAACCAGAGTGCAGACCTCACCCACTTACCAGCTTTGTCTTGCTGAAATCACTGAGAAAAGGAAAAGCTTTTCTGTTAGTAACTCTTTTCCCCTGATTCTGGGACGGTGCACTTCAATTTCATCTGTATTACTTGGGTAATGTCAGGAAAGACAGGGGTAGGAGGGGAGGTAATGAATCAAGAGCTCATTCCTAGTATTATATCCAAATTTAAATGAAATTAACTCATTTTCACACCTGCATTGTTCATCCACTTTTTTCTTTTATAACTTGACTTCTCACCTTGGAACATTACTGATTATTTCTAGACAATGAAGGAGGATTTCCATTACCAAATTCTATCAAGGTTTACTCTTTACATTGTTCTCGATCCTAAACGATTTCTGTCAAAGATTCTTAGGCATAAAGCTGTTATTTGAAGCTTGAGACTGTCACGTGGTGTTTAGAGGCAGTATGTAAACAGGTAAGATAATACAATATAATAGTTTCCATCTCAGTGCTGCGTGAAGAGCCCAGGGCAGGGCAGTGTAACCAAGGCTGGGTGGGTCCTCCCGGAGAAAGCTGAGCTGAGGATGGTGCTAAATGCTTAGGTAGGAGGTACTATTCTAAGGAAAGAGAAAGAGTGTCCTGGACTAGGAGAAGACCACAAGGCATTAAACAGCATATGGCAAGTAAAAAAGAACCACAGACAGATGACATTCCAGAGAGGTCGGACCACTTCATCGAAGGCTTTGTATGCATTTGCTAAGAGTCTGAATTATTCTCTAAAATGTTATTCTTAAAGGGTTTTAAGCAGAGGAGGAATAGATAGTGGGCTTTATCTTTTCATCTAGATGGCATTGGCTGTCACGAGGATAACACGTTGGACCAGGACAGAGAGAAGTCGGGGGCGGGGATTCCAGAAACAAGAAGACTTGGAGATTAATGGAAGCTGGTGATAGATGCACTTGAGATTGAAGTCTGAGCTTCCTCCTTTCTCCTTGTATTATCTTAAATTTCTTATTTTATTAGATGTGCGTTCCTTTCAGATTAGCAAGCCATTCTAGATTTGCTATTAATTGATTCTAGAATTCTGAATACATCTAATCTCTAAGGACATCAGTTTAGTTTCTGTAAAATGATAAATTGAATGAGATGGTTATTTTCTCGCTCTAATAATTATCTGTATTTTCTTAGGTATCGTGCCTATATCTTACTTCCCCAACGAGAACACACAGAAGATTAAGAAAATTACTGAAATATTTGCAATGCTATGACTGACAATGAAATTCACTCATGTTCTTGTCACTGCAAAGCACAGGTCAGTTCTTATAAAATAACCCATTTGTGTAAGAAATTACGATGTATATTCAGTGAACCACTTATAATATGAAAAAAAAAAAAAAAACTTCCTTTAGAGTGATTAGGTCAAAAGGCAGATCCATTTACAGTGTTGTGAGGTTTTTTCTTTGGACTAATCCACTACTTAAAGAATAAGTTTAGATGTTAATTTCCTTAAAGGTAAGTCCTTTTAGAATTGAATTTTCTAGAATGATTTCATAAAGCAGAGCATTGCATTTTCTATAGCTTTATTCATATTTTTATTTTTTATACTGTTACTGTTCATTATACTTACAGATCCCTTTGGGCCAGGTAATCCTATATCTCCCTAAATCAATAAAACAAAATTATATTAGAACAATGTTTACTAAAAACTCTAAAAATGTTATCATGCTGCCAAACTCAATAGAAAACCATGAACAGAAGAACCATGACACCACAGAAAAAAATTAGATTCACAATTTGGATTCTGGTCCCAGCTCTGCTACTTAACTTCAGGACCCAGTGTAAACCTGGTAACCTCCCAGCCTTTGGCTAACTTGTCTGTTAAATAATAGGGTTGAATCACAGCTCTCCAAGGCTGCATTCAGATTTAAAATGCTAGGTGTGGAGAACTGAAATGTGCAAGTCAAAAGACATTAAGCTAGCATGCTGTTATAAAACATAATAGACATTTAAACCAGATGACTTCATTTCTGAAACTCTAACAATATTTTAAACTCATCCCCAAAAGTCTATCAAACCAAATATGCATGCTCTTATGCTTAAAAAAAAACCTTGACTATCTCCCACCACTAGTTCTAGGTATGAATTCAGCTCATCTTAGCACGTCAGTGCATGTCCACTACAAAACAGGATGACTTAAAACGTCCCCTTAAGGACCTCCCTGGAGGTCCAGTGGTTAAGACTCCACGCTTCCAATGCAGGGGCCACGGGTTCGATCCCTTGTAGGGGAGCTAAGATCCCACAAGCTGCGCAGTGCGGCCAAAAATAAAGAAACAAAAATTTAAAAATAAATAAATTAAAAAATAAAACATCCTCTTAGCTTATAAAATGAACAGTTTCAACAGAAAATAAAATTGAAATCACCCTTTTTCTAATTTACTTAATAGTTAGGAAGCTTTGCCTCATTCGGATGTTAACTGAAATCCTAAAACTCTGAATAAAACACTATCAGCATTTTCTCCTGTACTAAAAGCTCTCTGAAACTATTTTCTGAGAATTCTGTCACACACACACCCCCAAAGGACCAAGCATAAGTTTCCACACGAGGTCCCGTTAGATTGTCTCTTAACCATAAGGATAAGCCAGCAGACCTAGCAGTGCTGTGGAGGTGATGACTTGCTCTCCTCCTCCCCGCCTTCCTGGAGATTTAGCAGAAGCCTCCCCTGGAGTTGGAATCACTTCTTTGGAGGGTCTTAGACTCCAAAAGGCCGTGGAGAATACCCACGGTCAAACTTGGGGGCCTCAACTCTCTAACTACAATAACCTATAATACAAACTATAATAAAGCTTTAATTTTGTTTCCGTGATGGGCACTTTTCATAGACTTGTCTACAGCCATATAAGAATCACCTTGAATATCTAGATGGAAAACCACAAGAAAACATGCCCTCCAAAGGGAACGCTTTGTCCTCCCAACACTTAAGGCCACGTCTATCAATGTTGGCGTGTTTCCCCTCCACTTTACTTGATCTTGGGTGCGATTCTCGGGGGTTGTTTTTTAGCTTATGTAAGAAACGTATTACCTTTAAAGAAGTCAGCAAGGATAGCAAGGTCAGAGAAAAGAAAAAGTATGTATGTTTCTAATACAGTTCAAAATCAGTGAGTCTCCATCAATAACCAGAAAAAAAAAAGTGTCTTACGAGTTCACCCTTTTCTCCCAGTTCTCCCTCTTCACCAGAGGCACCCTAAAAATTAAAAGTCACATTTTTAAAATTCTTAGTTCCTTGGCTCAATTTTAACCAGTCAACATTGAGAAGCATTCAAAAGTCCCTGCGGTGCCCCCCAAGATCATGCAGAAATACGAAATGATCTCAGTGGTTTTCCTATCTAGCTGTCAGGGGCTTGTCCAACCCAGAAAACAGCCCAGAGAAAAGCCAGAAGGTGAAGTTGACTTTCTGCTAAAGTTAAGGATTAATGACTATATCCAGCAATTTTATAATTAGGTAATACTTAAAAAGGGCTCTTACAGTTGAAAAAAAAAACAACCAAAAAAAAAAACACCAGGGCAAGGACTAACTCTAATTCACATGCATTGTTTATTTGCTAAGGGCTTGGTAAAGAAAAAACAAAACATTATGATGCGGCTATGGAAGGCCTCATCAGACTGGAGTAAACCCATCTGTTGCGTAAGAGAGACAGGGCCATTCTCTGCAAAGGAAGGACCATGTGTATTCTTGAAGGCAGAGCCATCATTCGCTCCGGCTTATTAAAATGGTAGATAGGGCTACAGACCAAATTAAACCCTGCGTTTCACTCACTATGAAGTACATTGAGCCTCCACGTTCTACCCACACCGCAGATCAGCCAGTGCCCCCTGCTGGTAAAGCACATTAATGCACATTAAGCGCTGCATTTCACACGTGGCACCTACCTGTTCACCCTTTGGACCAGGTTCACCAACTACACCCTGTAATGAATAAAATATACTTTTTCAGTGTTTTGAGGTTTTTAACTATATAATTTCAAACGAACCAACTCCCCTTATTGGGCTGGTGAATAGGAACAAGTATGAATAATCCCCATCGCCTCACCACCTAGCAAGAGTCAGGTCAGACCTGGAGAAACTGACAATTGTCCAAAAAAATCACTGGCAACCTGAAGTGTCCTCTGATCACATCCATGTCAAATGTAATTAGTAGGACTGGAAGTTTAGAACTAAATAGGAGGTGTGATTACAGCTGAAATTTTTACTTTACTCAGCTTTTATTTTTCCCTTCTGATAAATTACTATATTAATAGATTTTTTTTTTGTTTCTTAATCTCAACTCTCAGTAATTTAAGATATCTTTCTTGATAGCTCTCTATGGTAATTTCTAGAAAAATTCTCCATTGGGCCAAAAGCGACCTTGGTTTCTCAACATAGTAGAAATCACCCTTCCAAATAAGGAACTTTCTGGACAGCTAGGTATCTTACCCTGTCACCTTTCATTCCAGGAAGTCCAGGGGGACCAGGCAAACCGGGGAGGCCAGGGCTGCCAAGAGAACCCTGAAAGACAAACACAGAGTCCCCAGAACCACTGCTACCGAAACATTGAAAGCACATAAGCCAGACGCAACCTTGGGTGTGTGGACTCCTGTCTAGAATAAATGTGCTATGTTGGTTTAACTCTGCTTCTCAAATTTGTCATTCTCCCAACTCCCAGGAGAAGAGAGCCAGTCACCCCCCGACTCCATCCCACCTCTGAGGTCCCCAGCTCCAGAGCTAGCACCCCTTCCCAACAGTGGGCTCTTTGAGCTGAGTCCCCGCCTCGCTGGCTGTGTAAACAAGCACGGCTGGAGAAGTAAAAGGCGGCATTCACACACTTGCTCTCCAAGGCCAAGAACAACCAGGAGCCAAATGTAGCACTTTGTATCTCTCCCAGTTTTCCAATAAATGCTACAAACCACGCTGATTAAAATACCCTTTAAGGGTCTCCTAGATTTAATTTGAAATTCCTCATTTACATTTTCACACATTCACATAGGAACAGAAAACAAGTAAGGGTGATTCAGTTACCCTTTGTAAATTATTTTTCTCTCCTCGCTTCTTTTAAAAAATTTATTGTGTTTCGTATGAAGCAAATAAACGGCCAGGGACTAGAAATATTACTTACCAGTTTACCTGGTAGTCCTGGGGGTCCTACTGGTCCTTGTTCACCTCTACTGCCCTAGAAACACACAAACATGATGGTCAACCAGACAGTTTGCCGAAATGCAAATGTTTAATCACTATTTCAATGAAGTAACATGCTACCTAGGTTTTTGTCTAAATATAAAGGTCACCAAAGTATTCTCCCCATCTTCAACTGAAGGCAGAGACCTTTATATTAAATGCCTGCAGCCTCCTCAGTGTTCATCCTGAGTTCTAACAGTCCTAATGCTGTTTGTTGTGAATACAGACTGTTCGATGGACATCATACCTGATACATCTACAAGAAATGGCAGTTAGGAATTTTCAGCATCTACTTCACCATCCAAATTAGATTATGGTGACTTGTGTACATGCTTTATCCTCTCATTTAGACTACATGTTCTTGAGGTATAGGTATAGTAAAATTTTGAATTTCACATAAATGTGTAAAACACAGAGTAAATTTCACATCTACAGTACATTTTAAAGCAGTATCTGGCAAATGATCTTGAACCTCGAAAGAGTGAAAAAGACACAGGACAGAGATGTTCGCCTTCAAATTACTACTGTAACTTCAAAAAGACATAAACAGTAGAAATTTATAAAGTTTCTGAAAAATTCTTTGTTCTACTCCTTCTAATCATGTCTTAAAAGATTAAATAGACTTTGGAAAGTACAATTTATAATGTAGATACACCAAAAGCAACACTCTAATTTCATTTTGTGAGCCAATATCAATTTTTTATTTGAAACTCTAAGCCCTTTGAGAAAAGGAAACACCATGAACTCTTCAATTTCTTTCTCTGAGAACTTCATACACTTGTATGCAGTCTGACAAAAGCTTGTTTCATTTCTAACACAAGTTCAACTAAGCTGAACACTGAGGTTGCTGGATAAATAATCACATTTCCTGGATGGTGTACACAAAATGAAGGTAGTCTTTTGAGTTTGTTTTTCTTTAAAATGACATGACAACTTCATATTAATGTTTAATATTTATAAGTGCTTCTGATAAGATTATCCTGATCTGACCCATATGTTATTCATTCATCTATAAAAAGAACAAAATGTCAAGATCTATAAACCTTCTGCATTTTCAGTTGCTCTAAAGGACTGAGAAATGTATGCCAAATTACAAGTCTCTAGCTATAATTTCATGGCAGTTGTTTCATATGACTTATAGGTGATTTAAACAAAATACTCTTAAATGCTTTTCAGAAACTTTTATATAAATGTTCTGTCTAATGCATGAGTTTGAATAATACATTGGTACGGAACCCTTGTGAGCAGCTTGGAAGCCAGAAGCAGTGCCCCATGAGGACGGATGTTAGAAGGATATATTGATAAGTCAGGTGAAAACCAGCCACTATGATAGATTCTTCTATGCATCTCTACACATAAAGATTGTGTTTCACCCCATTAATATGACCCAGCACTTCAAAGTTCAAGATAGATTTTCTTCAGTACATCTGCTCTGCTGGCATTTTCAAATTATTTCTGAACTGCGTCCTGACTGAAATCCTAAATGTCAATGAGATAAAATGACTTTAATTCACAGAACGATTAACAGTCATTGGTGGGAAACATAATTAATGGTGTCAGAAAGGGAAAGCAAAGTTCTCGATACAACCTCAAGTATTCATTTCTAAATAAATGAACCATTATGCCATCTTATCCAAAACAAAGATGATTAATATACTCTTTTCCTCTTCCACAAACCAAAAGGCTAAATGAAAAGAAAGGACTGTATAACCTTTCATTTACTTTTGGAGAGATTAATTATCTTTTCAGTCAAAGACAAAGATTTTCTCTGCTGGAATCTTATTTTCTCTGTCTTTCATGAGCTCTTATTATTCAGTTCAGAAGTCTTTTCCAAGCCCCGGCAGCCCTTGGTAATACCTACGAATGGCTCAGAACCCAGTCTAGCCAGCCTGCTCTGCTGACCTGTAGCCGTGACAGGGCAACACACGTGGGACCAGGGGAGGGATGGGTGAAATTACGGGCATTCACTTTTCTGTCCCTGCACAAATAGACAGCGTGTGGGTCCTCATTTTTATTTCATGTCTAGCTTGTAAATCCTTGGCTATTCTGAACTTAGGTATTTCTATAGAAATCATCCCACTGTGCAAAAAGGTAATGTTTATTTTCACAATGACCAAACAGCTACAAAAAAAAAAAAAGTTAGAGCAAGATATTCTCGTGGCCATTCTTATGATTTCTATGTGTTCTAGAAACATGCATATTCTTCCTCTAAGTTCTTTAATTTCACCTGTAACTAAGATGAACATGAGCAATTGAGATATAAATAGTAATCTCTAAAAACACACAGGTTAAACTAAATACATCCTGCAGGGAGCAATTCACCCTAACCTGGTAACAACAAGAGTGCTAAAAAAATGATAAATCTCTTCTGTTTCAACAGCTATGGTGAAACCACATTCTCAGATGTGGGCCAGAGAGGCTGGTGGGGAAATGGCTCTTCTGTCCCATGGCTTATATTTACAAACCTCTTGACAAAAGTTATGGGTTTTAACAAGAGAATCGGAAGGAACCAGAAAAAAAGGCAACATCCTACCACTGAAAATGTGAAGACCATAAGAAAATGCTCTATTTTTCTCTTGGGTGCTCTGTGCCACCATATTTATCTCCAACATGTTAAGACACATCTTCCAATTCATCCCTATCTAAGAAGCCAATCAAGGCTTAAAGAAAAAAGAAAAGATGCAGATCCTCTACCAGTGATTCCGAACCCTGGCTGTGCATCAGAATCCCCTGAGTAGGTTTTAGAAATATATTTCACTGGTGTCTTCACCACCCCACCTCCCCATTCCCCTCCGCATTCCACCCCTCTCCCCCAGGTCCTGATTCTGTAGGTCTGGGGTAAGACCCAGGAAATTGCTGGGGCTTATGTTCTGTTCGTTTGTCTTCACCAGCTTTACTTAGATTCTTGTTAAATGCTCACTGTGAAAGCTCCATAAATACTAAAATTTGCTAAATGTGTTTTGTGCCGTTAGAATTTGCCAAGCTAACTTCAAATAAAAACATCCAGCGGAACCTTGACTTTGGAGGCATTAGAGGGTGGAGATGGGGACTTGGACACTGAGCCCCAAGGCCAGGTCTGAAGTCTGGCTCTGCCATGCACCAGCTGACTCCAGGCAGGCAACTCAACCCCTCTGTGCCTCGGTCTCCTCATCTGTATAATGGGCTTTTGGGAGGATTTAATAGATACATGAAGTACTTAGAACAACGTCCAGCTCATAGTAGGCACCGCAGATGTGCTAGTTATTATGTTTATCCAAGGAATAAAGACATCAGTCAAAATGATGGTTTTTAATCAAATGTTCCATTAAACGTTCTTTTCTCTTCAAATCTTCCAAATTTCTTTAAAAGCATGAGTTATGCTTGGAAAAAACCAGTCTCTAGTCCTCATTTCTCGAGTTTCTGTCAGATCACTAAGAAGGCGCCTTTTTTATAAACAAATTCTAGGAGGTATTTTGTAAAACTCATTTTAATAAATACAAATACTTCAATATGGAAGTCTCCCTTTCAAAATGGAACTATCAGACTTCTAAAATACCACCGAAAAATGCATTTTATTATACTTGGGTTGTCATAATTATTTTACCAAAAAAATGGATTTTACTCCACTGTGCTCTAGATTGTGATGGTTGTTGTATTTGCCTGATAACCCAAAATGCTAAGTAGCTGAAGAACGAACATTATCCTTAGTACCTTGCCAGTTTCAGAACTGGGAAATTATAAATCTCTATACTCAGTCTGTAGTCTACACTAAATGCCTCTTTCTGGCAAAAAGGATGTTCAACCCAGAAGATGAGTTATGATTGCTAAAGATTGCTGCTTTTACAAACCCATTTTCATATTAACATTGGCAGATCATATTAGTCCTACTACAGGGATAATTTTTAGGCTTGCCACAGAAATATTTTTTAAGATTTATTCAATTTTACAACATTGTGTATTTTGTATTTCTCTCCAGTGTAGGTTTAAATATCCCCTCACACAGAAACAGAGGACAATCTGTTTACACCATAACCATCACAGCTGCTTCACGAAGTGTTGACAGGGAGAATATTCCAGAGTCTGGTGGGGTAGGAAGGCAGCTTAGGTCACTCAACAGCACATCATGTGGGACCTCTGTGTTGAAGCTGTTGGTGATGGGGTCAGGGTAGAAGACTTCAAGAGAGAGGAGACAGGCTTCCATACTCCACGAGTATATAGTCTTCAGAAAACTGGGGGTATATCTGTGTGGCACTCATCCCAGTTGAAATCACGAGAGCAGAGCAAACACAACCCACTCAACAAAAGCCCTGGCAAGTTCTGAGAAGCCTGGAGGAGGAAGATGGACCAGGAGCCACTACACGGTAGGACCCAATCAGAGGCCCCAGCCACCTGCTGGCTCTAAACCAGGAGTCACCCAGATGCATGTGTAAACCCAGGGGAATGTGACAGAGAAAGCCGGAAGGAAGCACAAGACAAGTGGTAAAGATACGTGCTCATACGTAATCCCTAGAGATGCCAAAACTCCAATATTTTTTGCCGTGGCATTGGTGAAAGTTGATGGAACAATGGTGAGGAAAGGGGAGAAGAGAACTTTAATTTCAAAGACAGACTTCAGTTAACCTTGATTCTTTCACAGGACACATTAGAAATAGGTTTCATTCCTTCTACTCGGCTTCTCAATTTAAGATTTGCAGGAAAAACTGATCAAACTTGTGGGGAATAGGTGACAGTGTGTGAATTTACCAAGAAAATGAATTTAATGATGTAAAATGAAAGAATAAATGTATCTTTCAGTAAGTACATTTGGTGTAAAAACTCTGATCCAGAACCATAATATTTATAACCACTCATGATACTCTTCTGAAAAATTTATATTAGGTGAGAAGTCAATTATGAACAGAAGCAGCATAGCAAGATTTACTGTACCTCCCATCCAATGCATTTCAAGGAATATTTATTGAGGACGACCTTACAGCAGTAAGTGAGAAGTCAATTATGAACGGAAGCAGCACAGAAGGATTTACTGTACCTCCCATCCAATGCATTTCAAGGAATATTTATTGAGCACGACCTTACGGCAGGCCCCGAGGAAAGAGATGTAGGGAACACAAACGTGGATCAGACATGTTCCTGACTTCCTGCAGTTTCCACACGACAGGGCAAAAAGGGACCAAGGGTTACAGGTTCAGAATAAGGAGAGATCGCTTCTATCTGGGGGGTAGGGCGTCATCAGAGATGGTTCCGTTGCAGAATTAATACTTCAATTGTATCTAGGAGGGCACATGGGATGTCCAGTCAGAGAAATAGAGGAAAAAGCCATCTCCTCCTGTGATGCAGGGCATCCCAAAGAAAACAGGCAGGCTGAGAAGTGCAGAGAGTGTTTGGGAATTAGCATGAAGTCTAGCTTGGCTGGAACACAGGCTCTGAGCAAGGCAGAAATGGGAAGTAAAACTAGGGGATAAACAGACAGTTTAGGATTTCAGACTTTTCTTTATTGTCCGTGGAAATCCACTGGAGATTTTTAAATGAAGAGGAGAAATGATGCTGGATGCTCTGCTTTGCAAAGACCAATATGGAGGCACGTGCAGACTTGGAGCCCTACCGTTCCCCAGGCATGTCACCAGGACTGCGGGGACACGGCTGGAGTTCTAGATGCAGGACACCCTGCGATGTGCAAGAGTCCTGGAGAACGGAGAGATATCCCAGCCGAAGTACCAAGAGAACCTTGTTGCGAGCCGCAGTAGAAGGAAAGATGGGAGCAGGGAAGGCAAATCAGGAAGCGACTGCAATAATCAAGCAGCAGTGAACCACCTGAGCCAGCGGGTGGAGGTGGGCTTAGAAAGAAGGGTCAGACAGGAGGCTTTAAAGAGGAGGTGATAGGGGCTTCCCTGGTGGCGCAGTGGTTGAGAATCCACCTGCCAATGCAGGGGACACGGGTTCGAGCCCTGGTCCGGGAAGATCCCACGTGCCTCGGAGCAACTAGGCCCGTGAGCCACAACTACTGAGCCTGCGCGTCTGGAGCCCGTGCTCCGCAATGTCGGCAACAGTGGGAAGAATGTGGACGCTTAACAGAAACTGAACAAGCAAAACCGGAATCAGGCTCAAAACCCTGTGCAGCATAACTTCCTCGGATCCGCCTCCGTCCCGTGAGCGAACTCAACACCGCCTCCACCCCACGCCCTCGCTTCCGAAGGCCGGCCTCGAGCCCTGAGCTGGGGATGGGCCGAGCCCGGTCCACCCGGGCGGCCTGTGTTCCGTGCCTGGTCCTGCCATCAGCAGGGGGACCTACAACTGGACTGCTTTCTGCCCTATAACGTGAGCACGCGATGAAATAGTCAATTTTCTCAAAGCTCCAGCGCCCTTCCTCCACACCGTTCAGTCTTTCTGATGCTTTAGAAATATGATCCAGCTATGACCTCACTGCTTTGACAGTCAATGGAGGGAAAGTATTTTAATTAGAAATTCACAGCCTCCCAGCAAGAGAGAAGAAAAGGATAAGTGAGGCGTGAGGAGCAGCTAGTTTCACTGGCTGCAGAGAAACGTCTGGACACCGCCCGGTACAGGTCAGCTGACGAACATCTGTGAGAAGTGGAAAAACTCCACTCTCCACTCTCATATCGCAAGATACCTGGGATATTTCACTTTTCTGAAGCATGAAAATCCTCACTCAACATACTCAAGAGATGCTCTTTAAAAAGTAACAATGATATTTGGGAACGTTTCTGTGTTCTCACTTGGAGTTCTTTGTGTTACCCAGCAGCCTTTGAAACTAAGAACTTAAAATCAAGACCAGGGGGAATTTTTTAAAGTTAAATTTGAGTGCATCATGTTTCGTTTCCAAATCAGTTTCTCTCTAAGGGTTAAAATGTATCTAGTGAGAAAATATACATAGCTATATTTGCTGCAAAATAGACACATTTACAAATTCACACTAAAAGAAGTCTGGCAGGTTCTCAAAAGATTAAAATAGAGTTATCACATGACCCAGCAATTCCCCTCGTAGGTATGTACTCAAGAGAAATGAAACAAGTCAACACAAAAACCTGTAGAAAAATGTCCACAGCAGCATTAATCATAATGGCCAAAAAGTGGAAACAACCCCCATGCCCATCGATGGATGAATGGATGAATAAAATGTGGTACGTCCATACAACTGAATACTATTTGGCAGTAAAAAGGAATGAAGTACTGATACATGGTACAGCATAGAAGAACCTTGAAACATTATGCTAAGCGAGAGAAGCCAATCATTAAAAAATCCACATACTGCATGATTCCATTTATGTGAAATTTCCAGAATGGGCAAATCTATAGAAAGTGGATGAGTGGTTTCCTAGGTTTGAGAGGACTGGGGGGAAAAGTTGAATTGCAAGTGGATCTAGAGTTTCTTTTTGAGGTGATGAAAATGTTTTAAAGTGGACTGTGGTGATGGTTGCACAATTCTGCAAATGTACTAAAACTCAGTGGATTGTATACTTTAAACGGGTGAATTATATAGTATGTGAATTATACCTCAATAGAGTTGTTTTTTTTAATCACACTAAAATATTTCCTTCATCACGGGATGAGAGCAGAAAGGGTCATCATGTTTTTTTTTTTAAATACTTCATTTTTGTTTCCACTTTCTAGGGGGAATAGAAGCATATTGTATATCTAAGCAGCATTCCTGTTCCATTGTTTATCTGGATTATCACATGTTAAAACATCAGAAGGCGTTCCTGGATGAGTTAATGGATGAATGAATAAAGGAGGGAAGGAGGGAGGGAGGGAGGGAGAGGAGGGAAGGAAGACCCAGGAAAGCCCGGGGAAGGCACTTTGGGAGGGGTCCACAGAAAAGGAATACTCACAGGGAGGCCCCGAGGTCCTCGGGGTCCCACCTCTCCTGGCGGCCCCTGGCGGCCCTGTTATGAGGAAGGCAGGTAAAGAAACAGTTAAACCCCCTAACCCTTTGCTTAGTGATTACAACAGGTTACAAGGCATGAAAAGGTAACCTACGGCAACTTACCGGTTTGCCTGAATTCCCCAGTTGCCCAGGCTTCCCTGGAGAACCTGTGTTACCCTGAAGGTAAAATACAATATTTAGAGTAATCCAGGCAGTAAATAAGCATAATAATCAACCTGTCTTACCCAGACTGGGTATTTCTTACACTTCAATAGCATTACTTTCCTGATTTTACATTGAGATGTAAACTCTCTTTCTTGGTGGGTACATCAAAGCTCTTTAGATTTAGGTTAGGATACTGTTTTGTCACTTCCAGAGGCATAATAAAGATGTCAAAAATGTTTAAAAGCGAAGGCCAGATGTCCAAAAGTGAAGGTCTTTAGACAGACAAGAATAAGAGAGGATTTTTCTTTCTTTACAATATTAATTATATATGTCTTTCTTCAGCATTTCCGCCTCCAATACACTTCTTTGAGCCTTTTTATTGATACCTGACATTGACACCGTTAAAATTGTAAAAGATCATGCCAACATGAGGAAATAAGGGATGCGCCAGCAGGCTCCAGGGAAAGCAGGTGTCTGGGATCCCACCCCACCATCAGCTGCCCGTGGTCCACTTACTAGCGAACATCTCTGCTCGACTCCATGAGCCACTACGATCGGAGGGCTGGAGCCATGTAATCTAACAGTAATCAATTTCTACATTAGTCACAGTTTATTTTATTTAAAGTAAAGCTATATTTTAGGGGGCTTCCCTGGTGGCACAGTGGTTGAGAATCTGCCTGCCAATGCAGGGGACACGGGTTCGAGCCCTGGTCTGGGAAGATCCCACATGCCGCGGAGCAACTAGGCCCGTGAGCCACAACTACTGAGCCTGTGCGTCTGGAGCCTATGCTCCGCAACAAGAGAGGCCGCGATAGTGAGAGGCCCGCGCACCGCAATGAAGAGTGGCCCCCACTTGCCGCAACTAGAGAAAGCCCTCACAGAAACGAAGACCCAACACAGCCAAAAATAAATAAATTAATTAATTAAAAAAAAAAAAAGTAAAGCTATATTTTAGCCCTTTAATTTTTTCTTTCAACTATTGGTTCTTAAGTGCTAGAATATAAGCACTTAAAACTGATCATTATGTGAACAAAATGCTTAATATCTTTTAGTTTAAGGTAAATCATCTTAATAATATGCACTGACAATTTCTATGGCTTAATATCGTCCTCATAGTAAATCGTGAAGAGCAATAAAACTTTCTCTGTTTTACACTGGCAAAGGATGACTCTTTCAAGAAGGAAGTTCGATCAGCAACACTTCGTCACAGTACTATTTCTGCAGCTGGGAAAGAGATTAGTTTCTGAAGCCTTAAGGCCTTTTTGATTTCTCCTTAAGGTCAAACATAAAATAAAAGGCAGGTTGGAAATATATAAAATGATAAATAAAATATATTAGTAAAAGAATAAAGAAATAGAGAAAAATATTAATTACAAAGTTTTCATCTTTTACCTTTTCACCGGCAACACCCTTTGCGCCAGGAATTCCAGGTATCCCCTGAAAGAATGCACACAGAACTTAGGTTTAATCACCTCCTCTGAGAATCCGTGAGATGCCAAGCCCACTGCATACTGCCGAGGGGCTGGGGACATCGTGACAACCTCAAAGCTTTAGAGGGAGATTCTTCCTAGTTCCCCAATTTGAACAGTTATAGACCTACCCACAGTGTAGAAGGCAACTTTACTGTAACTGGCTTGTTATGTCTGAACACCCTTACAGCAAATTCTAGCTCTAAACTAAAATTACTTTTCAAGGATGAACTTCCAAATTAGAATCCTATTTTCAGATCAACAGGAGCTCTTCCTGGCATGATTTCATGTATGGAATACAAAACAAGGACCTATCAAAAACTCTAAGCCTTAAATAGAAAAAGAATGGCAGAAGAATGCTGGGTCTAAGATTTGGTGCTACTGGGAGGCCTGATTTCTCTGATTATTTTAAAGTGTCAGATATCATAATAAACCGAGGGCAGTCCTCAGCATTACCAAGTATCCCTTTTAACTTGAAATAATTGCCTCCAAAGAGCCAAGAATACACGTGGTATAACCCACATGAACTTCCAGCCACATTAATGCAGGCAAACACCAATTTGAATAATTCAAAATAGCACACAATCAAAAAATGAAATCTTATTATCTCACATTGTTCCCTGAACATACTCTCAACCTCTTATGGCTCAACCCTGGTACAAGGGCTTCAGAACTGGTTAAAAGTAGGAGGAAGTATAAAGCCTGGACCGCAGCTCAGGGTTAGTGAAACGATATAAGGAAGATTTAGTGAACTAAAGAGAGAGGAGGGATGCAAAATATAAAGTTAAAGCTTAGTGTGGTTATCAGAGAAATAACTAGGTATTCAGAGAAAAAGTACAAAAATGTAAATGTAAAACTGTAAAAATATAAAATTAAAGCATCATTTCTTCTCCAGAACTTATCAAATTACATACAAAACATGTTTCTCCCCCAAGTGCATATCTTCAAAATATGTATATAAACCCATCAACATTTAAATATTCAAATACTTACAGGTAACCCCTGCAACCCTGCTTCACCAGGAGGTCCAGGTTTCCCCAGTTCACCCTGAAAAAAATTTTCGTTGAATCTGTATGAACTGCTGTCCTTCTTTTAAGAAAAGGAAAGACCAAGACCTTCTAAGCAAAAGGACTATCCGCACAGCTGACCTTACGTGCACTTTTATAGCATGACCCAGTTCAGGGCGGGGAGATGGGATAGGACTTAGGACAGAAATGCAATCAAAATACATAATTTCCTTCTGCCTACTTTCATCAATGGGGCAATTTTACTGACTTTCTGAAACCAAGCAAACAAACATTCTATTCTAATAAAATTTTTTTTTGAAGTGTGATTGATTTAGAATGTTGTGTTAATTTCCGCTGTACAGCAAAGTGACTCAGTTATACGCATAGATACATTCTTTTCATTATTCTTTTCCATTATGGTTTATCCCAGGATATTGAATATAGTTCCCTGTGCTATACTGTAGGACCTTGTTGTTTATCCATCCTATATATAATAGTTTGCATTTGCTAATCCCAACCTCCCAGTCCGTCCCTCCCCAAACTCCTCCCCCTTGGCAACCACAAGTCTGTTCTCTATGTCTGTGAGTCTGTTTTGCGTTTTGCAGATAGGTTCATTTGTGCCATGTTTTAGATTCCACTTGTAATTGATGTCATATGGTATTTGTCTTTCTCTTTCTGACTTCTAATAAGTATCTTGAATTGACACTTGATTAAAAAATTAAAAGGAGGAAAAAAAGCCAAAACCAGCTCAATAAATGTCCCAGTGACGTAGTAATGGAAACCCTGTGCCTGGCGGGCCCCTGGCAGGGACGACTTCACCACCTTTAGACTAAATCACACAGCTACCTTTGCTCCCGGCATCCCAGGTATCCCGTCTCGGCCATCCACACCTGGCAAGCCCTAAAGACGCACAAAGAAACACACTGCCTCTTAGAAACACATGCTTCTTCCCTTCGTCACTTTCTAAAGTTTTATTACAATAATCACTTTGAAAAATGGGCTTGATGACTACAGCTCAGGACGTACCGTGTCGCCCTTGGGCCCAGGGAGACCAGGAATTCCTCGAGAACCCTGAGCCCCCTGCAGGGTAGAAAGGAGAAGACAGACAAGACACAATCAGTTACCACGTGTACTTAGGTCACATCAAAGAGATCAGCACAACCTCCATGCTCGCAGTGATTAACACGAATTCGAACTCACTCTGTCTCCCTTGGGACCTGTTTCTCCTAGAGGCCCTCGCTGCCCTTGATCACCCTGTATGAAAATAAAATTGTGTTTATGTAAGCAAAAGTAACTTATTGATAGACTTTTGAAATTATAAAACACCATCTACGTTACCTTGCTATTGTTCTTTCATCCCAATGGCTTTGCTCTATCATGGATGCCTCAAGAAATCTTTTTATAAAAATTATATTATCCTAAAAATTGATATTACCATAAGGATAATTGAGACTTACATGTCTATTGATTTCACTGTAAAGGCATAATGCTTCTGTGCTCTTTGGATGAATAGGTATAATAAAATTAAGGTCCACACTGCAGGTAACCTTGACATCAGTAACTATGTCTACACATCCTCTAGCCTCATTGACTATCGTGGTGGGTTGAGGTTTGGATGAGTTGCCAACCTTTTCTCCATATTACTTACTCCCCCAGTCAATAATAATGATTTCTGTCAGAATTACCCAGCTAATGTTGATATATGGTGCAGGCAGTAATAGATGAGAAGAGTGTCTTCCTAAAATACAGCTTTTGTTGAATTGCTTAACTGCTCTAAAACCTCAAATGGCTTCCTGTTGCTACTGGATCACTTCGGATCGCCCAGATTGGCATTAAACACTCTCCATAATGTGCTTCTACCTTATCTATTCAAGTTCATCTTCTCAAAAGGAGCTCTCCACCCAGGCTGTGCCAGCCCTAAGGCAGCACACACCCCCATCACCCCAACAGGGCTTCTCGCCACCTGTGTCCCCTGCCCTCCCCACCTGTGCTCACTGCCCTTCCCTCCCAGCACGGCTTTGCAGGCCCTCCTTCCTCTCAGGTCCACTTGGTGCATTACCTCCACCACGTGTTCTGGAGCTTGATCTTAAAATGTTATCCTTCAGTTACATTCTGTCCTTCCCACTGGACCTTGATAGTTGGAAATTCTATTTTACTTATACCTTTTCTTCTTTTCAATGTGGTATGAGAGATATTAATGAACAGCTTTTTGGTTTATTTACTTCCAAAACAGGTGTGAGGCAGTCCACAATAAGGACACGTGTGCACATGGCCGTCAGAATATCAAATAATGAGATCAGAAATCATAAGAGAGAAAAAGGACAGAACTACCCAAGAACTTAAAGTGGGACGGTTTCTGTGACTCTAAGCATCCTAGCAACCAAAGCAAAAGGAAAACACAGCAAGCATAAAAACTTAACAATTTGACTATACTTATGAGAAAAACAAAACCCATATCAAGTCAGAAGAACATTTCTCTGTACAAAAAAGAGATGCTTGTCTTAATTTTAAAATTTTAAATAAATATAGAAACTATTGCCCATTTTTCCACCTTATTCACATGTAAGGACACTTGCACACACACACATACATACAGCAAAAAAATCTATCATTGATCATTGCTAAAAAATCTATCAGTGGATCCCATGAAAGGAAAACTACTCACAGGTGCACCAGGGAGACCTTGCGGCCCGGGTTCTCCATCTAAGCCCCGAGCGCCCTGGAAATAAACGAGACAAAGAAATGAACTTGAGATCAGCCATGTATGCTAAAGGGCACACCAGTCTTTCTAAAGAACTTCAAGAGCCAGATAAAAAGGAGGTTTTGTGTTTTGTAATATATACTCTATTCATCAGTGAACCCGAGGAGTATTTAATCAGAAACCTCAGATGTTAAAACACTGGTTTACATTCTCTCATCCCACCAAAAGTACCTATACCCAATCTTTGATGCCACCCTAAATATTTTAAGTTAACAAACACTGCGTCCATTCCTGATTGCTGATATGAGCTACCTGTTTAGAGAACTTGGCAAGCCTATTGGAAAAGGTTTGATCATCACACTCCAGGGTTCTCAGGATCCCTACAGGAATTCATTGATGGTGAAGACCAAGGGGCCACCCAAATAGTAGCTGCTGTGGACTCCACAGCCCCCACACCAGTGGGAGGGATTTCTGGGACTCGAGATCCCCACCCAGACCTAGAATCAGGAGTCCAGCCATGTGATTCAGAGGAACGAATTGTAATAAGGATTGAAGCATCCCCTCTTCCATCCTGGATAGATGGTAGGTTCAGTATGTGTAAAGTAATTGATCTATTTTCTCCACAACAGATTTACCCTGCCGAGTGATGATGGCTAAAAACCACAGAGCTTTATACATCTAATCATCATGAAACTATCTCTGTCTTTGTTATCTATTGTACATATCGCCTCCCTATTTTCATTATAAGAATCAAAATGTGATTTGAAAACAAAAATATGGGGTTTTTAGTGCTCTCTACATATGCTGCATGACAAGACACACACCCCTGTTTAAAACTTTTTCTCATCTACCAGGTGAACAAGAAGGCAGACAGGCACCTGAAGTGAACAAGCCGTCTCCTAACAAACAGGCTTGAGAGGAGGAGATGATAAAAGAAATGGAAAGCAGTCAAAAGGGTATTGGGTAGATGTCAGGCCAAGAAAACCAGGTGGACGGTGTCTGCAGTAAGAATTAAAAATTAGAAAACCTTTGCTAGAAGGTTCAGACATGGGTAGAATCAAAGAAAGAAGCAGAGGCACCACAGAGCCTTGAAAGTCTTTGATCCCTAAAACTAGAATACAGCAGAAGGCATTCTCCGTCCACCAGTGAAGAAGAGGTTTGGGAGACCTGAAAAAGCCCTTGAATTCATCACTCACGTTGCCTGGTGGAAGCAGAGCCAGCCTTCGAGTTATAGAAATGGCTTGGTTGCTGACCCCTCTCTCTCGCTCTCTCTCTCTCTCTCTCTCTCTCTCTCTCTCATTGCTGTTCAGCACCAGCTGAGACCCAAACTGCTGTTACTAGGTAACCACTCCGCAGGTCTGAATTCACCAGAAGAGCTTTTTTCTTTTTATTGAAAACAATTTGACAAAAATCAGAGGAAATGAGAAATTTTGAAAACTACCAAGTAGCAAAATGCCTCAAATAAAGAGCCTATCAAGAACAGTAATTGGTTTCAAAGTGAGTGTCACATATTTCAGGAAGTGATTTAAACCCAGAAAAAGCAAAGGGCTGGGTATCAGCAACTTCAAAATAAATGGGATTTATCATTTAATAACAGAAGAGTACACACAGAATGTTACTTAAGGAAACATGAATACAGAAATGCAAAATATGTTTTTAAAAAGACAGTGTTTTTAGAAAAGAAACATAGAATTCTATAGGAAACAGAAGAGGGAGACAGGCACAGCGAGAGAACCTAGAGAGACAGAGAAAGCGGCTGAAAAAATGAAATTGATGGAATTATTCATGAAGCAATTCCTTCGATCCACAAAAATGTGCATCTCTTTTTTTAAAAGGTTGAATTTCATTTACTGAGCACCTACAGTGTGCCCGTTATCCCTGTCTGGTTGCTAATGAAAGACTCTGTGCTTCTGTGCAGAACAACATGAATTAGCCTCAGAGGTTCTGCAGAGGATAAGGCGAGGGTCTGGAGGGGTGGTGGGCAAAGAGCCCCGTTTTTAATTTTCTGGAGCCTACAAAGGGGCTTTCCTAACAAACTTTCTAAAAAGCGCTGACCACTTCCTTAACATCTGAGAGAAGCTAGACACACCCCCTCCACTCATACATACACACACACACACACACAGCAAGAAAACTATTTCTGAGCTCATCATGAACGTTCAAGCTTGCGTTGTTATTGCTTCTTCTATTCACTCAGACAAGCAATCCCTGCCCTGCCCTCCCCGCCCCCCCCCCCCCCCACCAAGGGCAATGCCTCATCCTTCTCAGCTCCACTTCTCCATCCTCCTGCCTTTGCGGGGCACTCCAGGTACTGTGTCAGTGTTATCAGTGTCAACTACTGATAAAGGAAAGAGATTAGACATAACAGCCCTGCTTACTCCTATTTACCCAAAAGAATTTAAAATATATAAAAATAACAAGTATCCTGTGTATGACTCATTTCTATCGTCTACGTTTATAACAGAAAGTAAGAACCCAACCGAACATCTACAAAGCACCCAATAAGAAATAAAAAGTGATGTTGTTAAAGATAAGAAGATATTTGAAGTGGCCCAAAACTTCAACATTGATGCAGTTTGGTAGTGTGTCATCACCATCATGATCTTACTTTTTCCCCTTTGGCTCCAGCTATGCCAGTAATGCCTCTCAAACCTTGAGCTCCCTGGAAATGTAAAAAAAGAGGAGTAAATTCTTCTAGTTGAAGCACACATTCTTTGATGTCATCACAAAAGCTGATCCAGGAGAAGGATGTTATCATAACCAAAGGTAACACTGAGAAAAAGTGACATTGTATTGCACGCAAACTTTCCTGGTTTAGAAGAAAAATCCAAAAGGAATTCTTCTGATGGTTAAAACCGTTTTTAAAAATTCTGAAGACTTACACAAATCTGGAATCGGAACAATGACTGATGGCAAAAAAGTAAGTATCATGAGCATCAAAGAATGACGATAAAGCATTTGACTTTTAACTCACACAGAATACACTGCCACTTTTGCCTCCTTCACGGTTTGTAACTTGGTTACGGGTCACATGATCGTGATTTTAAACCTTGGACTAATCTTTCCCCACCGGTGTGTGCCATCCAAGGCAAGAGGTCCCCAGGCAGCCCACAAAAGCTTCTTCCTATAAGTGTAGCTGGGGTCTCCGTCATTCACTTGCCATCACTCTACGTTACACCGTTTCTACGAGAAAAGGCATTCTGAATTCCAATCTGGGGCAGGAGGAACCCATCTCCTCCCTTCTCGGGCACAGGAGTGGGTAATCCTCAAAGTGAGGGTGCAGGGTGTCGATCCTAGGACCCCCTTCAACACTGAATGTTGTCCTGCTTGACTGTCTGGACCCACAGAGGCAGGGCTCCAGAAGCAGATGCTGTAGAGGTGCCCCCTGGGGAGCAGCTGTGGGCAGACGCCCCATCAGGAAAGCGGGGGAGCCACTTCGGGGCAACTTGCTGACTGTCCGCAATGGCTTAGGATAAAGTAGCTCTAGGCCAGTCATTTCCCTGTGCTCTCACTGGAGAAAACGGGGCATCTCCATGACCAACTGTTTGTTTTGCATCCAGGTCAGTCCCAGTTCTCTGTAGATCAGTTAGGAACGGCCTGAAATACACATGGGCGGGGTGATCCAGCTCAGGACACAAAGTGAGATCTGGCCAAATCAGATTAAAGCTGCTCATTCTTGTGGGGCTTATTTTCTGACTCTGAAGGTAATCCAAAAAAGAATTCCAGAAATATTTGGGTCAATAGCAGAGACATGAGAATGACACGTATTGTCTCCCGAGCTTGTGCATAAGTGTTCCAAAAAGCATACTTTTTACAAATCTTGCATTCCTTGACAGATGCTGTATATTTAGAAAATGAAAAACTGTGAATTTTACAGAAATATTTTGGCATATCCTCTCCCAAACCCCAGAAGTTCAGCAAGCAGTAATGATATCCTCCAAAGACCACCGGGGTCCGACAACATAGTTAAATATGTTTCTAAAAATACTTCACCGGAGGTCCTTGAGCTCCAACCTCTCCTAGTTCGCCCTGGTCTCCTTCTTCACCCTGAAAAACCACAGAGAGAAGGGCATCAAATGCTATTCCAGCAAATGGACACTGAAATGGGCTCGGTCTAACTCGGCACGTGGTAAGTTCATCTGGCATCTCCTGAATTAGTCTACTATACTTTCTTAAATTATTTTATATGAGTAGTCCATATTAATTGCAGAACATTCAGAAAATACAGAGACGTATATAAATAAAGTCACCCAAATCCCACCTTTCCACTATAAACACCAGTAACATTTTGGATGCTATCCTTTCAAAGCTTTTCTAAAGAGAGAGAGAGGAGGGGAGGGAAAGAGGAAGAGGGGGAGAGAGAGAGAGAGAGAGGGAATGTATGCATTCATGTTCTAAGTATGTGTGTTGTGGGTGTATTATTAAGAAAGTGTGATCACACTACGCAAACTTTTCCTTAAACTATAATATTTTTAATTATGATTTTCATTTTAACTTTTTCATTACAGTTTTTGTACCATGTACAGTTTATTTTTTTAAATTGTACTTAAATTTAAATCTGTCTTTTCTTCCATGGCTTCTACCTTTGATGTTGCTCAGAAAAGCCTTCTCTGCCCCCTCCAAAATATATAAATATTCATCTATATTTTTCTTCTAGTAATTTTATAATTTCTTACATGAAATTTTTAATTATCAGTAATTTATTTTTATGTAAATATAGAGTAGAAATCTTTTTTTTTCCTGATAACTGGCACTCTATCCAATATCATTTATTGAATAATAGAGTCTCTCCACCCAGGTTGAAAAATTCATCTTTAATGTATGTTAAATTGATAAATATACTTGTTTCTGGACTTCTTTCCTATTCAGCTATACTGGTCTGCTGTATGATGTTGTCAATACCACAACATTTTAATTATCGAAACTCTATAATACATTTTAATCTCAGGTTGGGAGAATTCCTTTACCTTTATTTTTCATTTATAGTTACTCTTATTTTCAGATTTTCTTAAATGTTTACCCTTCCACATGAACTTTGGAATTGTTGGGCAGATCTTCACAAAAACACTGCTTGCTTTGTATTAGAACTTCATTAAATTAATAGGTTATATATAGAGAGTTAGAATCTTCACAATACTGAGTCTTTCCATCTCGGAACTCAGTGTATCTTCATATTTAGTCAAAACGTTTTCTTTTTCTTTCCACCAATAAAGTTTTGTTCTTTTCATTTTGTTGAATACTTCTTAAGTTTGTTCGAAAGTATTTTGACTACCTGGTGGCTATTGCCAATGGAATCTTCTTCCATTATGTTTTTTAACTAATTATTGGTTTAACTTTTTGATATTAATTTTATAATCTCTGATATACTTTAAAATGTTAGGATAGTCTAAACAGAAATCCAACTACTGTTTCTTACAGAAAGATTACTTTACGGACTCTGGGAAAAATGTTATTTTCTCTCTGACAAAGGTTTTACTTTTCACAATAGATATACTGTTCTACATTTTCTACGGTAATGAATAACTTAAATTGTGAAGTTCATCATGAGAAACATTCTTAGTTTTTGATATTTGTTCATAATGGTAGATTAAAATCCAGTTCTATTGTTTATTACATGTTTCAATTCACCCATTTTCTTACTCCACATGCTATACTTTATACATAGAGATTTTTGCACACAAACACACACATACACACACACCCCAAAGAAATACAAAAAATTCAGTAGAAGTATTAATATAGAACATTTGGGCATCTAATGCAAAGAACTAGGCTATACCTAAATAATTTACACTTGATTTTTGAATGAACTCTGAGAGTCTTACATATTGGATCTTTGTCTCATAATTATATTCAGATTACCTTCCATCAGATCATAAGATTGACAGTGGAGGGAGGTGGTCCTGATAGGAAAGCCAGTGAATAAGCTAGTTCATGGAGCAGATAATCAACACATACGTATGATTAAATACTACTTGTATTTCCCCATGTAAGTACAAAAACAACAGTGATTGTAATTTTTCATTAGCAGGTTTTGGGGTATTTTCCCATAGATTCTTGATAAACCTTGGAGTAATGTATTTGACTGAAATATTTCACCAGCAGATGAATAGCACACAATAACTAATCAATAACCACAAAGCTAAATGACAAATTGAGGAATAGCAATTTATTACCGTTTTACTGAAAGATTTTTGACTATTCATTCTTATCTTTATAAACAATTTTTAAAATCTTCATTAATTAATTTGTAGAGTAAACTCAAGGCAGAACTGTGAATCTGAAAGCAAACTTCAGGCCCCTAGTCTCATAATTCTTCATCTTTCTGCTTTCAGTCTACAGTTAAAAGCATCTATTAGCCTTTTCAAGATTCATTGTCCAAGGAGCTATCTTATCTTCATAGGTCGATTTTCAAAGACACCACTGAAAGTTTTAAGTGACATAAACATGTGAAATAAATTAAAGGAATTTTCAACAACTTTTAATGAAAATTTTGGCTAGTTACCTAACACACCAAAAAATTTGCAGTTTCCCCAGTGAAGACCAAACCAAATTTGAAAGTCCAGATAACTAACTTGTATAGGTCTCAAAAATGCTAGTTTCATGGGAGAGTGGAGAGACACTCTGACTGACAGGTCCATTCCCAAATCCCATGGGATGGGGAAGTGGAAGCTCCCCAAAGAAAAGGGGTCACCCAAAAAAAGAGAAAGGGATGCAGGGCATCAAAAATAGCAGAAGTCTACTAAATCTCCTTTATTATACGTATTACCTCCTGAATATTTGGTGTGATTTAATATTCCTACACACTTGTTTTTGTGGTTAGATGATATTCTATTATATGAATATGTCATACTTAATTTAGCCATGTTGGACATTTTTTCATTTCTGCGTCCTTAGCGCTTAGAATAAACCCTGGCACATAGTGGGTACTTAATAAATATTTGTTGGTTTCTTTAAATTACAAATTGAAAAATTCAATGGAGTAATGAGCACACAGAGAAATTTCCAAAGTACTTGATTTTTTTTTCTATTTTCTCCAGTTTGACATCAAGAACCCAGCTGTTATATGCCAGATAAATAAAATGCCTTAACTATTCAGAGCCTATGTAATAAAAGACTTTTAAAATGAATGTTCACACTGTAATAAGGTACAGGAAATTGGCTTATTTATCCTCATTATCTGAGATTGTTCAACAGCTTTACCTAAGGAGTTCAAGAATATTAATGCCTGGGAATCCCCTGGCGGTCCAGTGGTTAGGACTCCGTGCTTTCACTGCCGAGGGCCCAGGTTCAATCCCTGGCTGGGGCAATAAGATCCTGCAAGCCCTGCGGCACGGCCAAAAACAAAGGAATATTAATGCCTGCCTGAAGGTATTAATAAATTGCCTCTCAAGCTCTTAACTTCTAAAGAAAAAGACTTCTGCCACCCAATAAAGTTGTAGAAGGACATATTCAACAAAGTCTAGAAGACCCGCATTGATAAGAACAGTTTGACTTTGTAAAATATTATGGAGTTAACCGGAACTAAAATTCTACCGTGCAAGAAGTCAAATTCTTAGTTACTCTAAAGCGATTTCATCCTAATGGATGAAAAGAAAAAGCAAATAGGTCACCTTGCTTTAAATTTCAGCCTTGGTTTTTCTGCAGGACATGCCAGCCCTAATGCAAGTTGTGCTGTGGATTTCAGTTTCTACCCAGAAAATAATATAAGTGCCAATTGCTAACTTCCAGATTACTCAAAATCTAAGTTACACTGAAATGAGGTCAGAAACAAACAGATAAACTATTTCAGGACTTAAGATGAGAAGCTATGAGCCAATTTCCAACTTCCCTGTTTGCTAGTCTCAGCAACACTTGTCATAAAATTTTACTCCTGTCATAAAATTTTGTTTAGTGGAGTGGAACAACCGGCTAGAATCACATTTGACTATCAAAACCATCAAGGAAAAGAGCTGAGTGTGACTGATTTGAAAAGGAAAACAAGGGGTAGCAATACAGGAAAGAATGAAAGTGTATGGCGCTTTCTTTGTTCTTTTCTTCTGTAACTGAACAATGTTAGAATATGATGCTTAATCAGAATATTGACGCATCTACTGAGAACTTGTTAATCATCACTGGAAAAGGAAGGATAAAATAGTATGCTTTGATTATTCCTTATAATTCTTTATAATGAAAGTGATCACAACCTCCTAATCACAATTTTCCCACTAAATATTCATTGTCCTTACCTTGTGACCTTGTCTTCCGGGTTCACCAATCTCTCCTTTAGCCCCTTTATGACCCTAACAAATGCAAAAGTACGTAAGTACAGAAATAAATAAATAGACAAACAAACAGACGTGTTGAGTTTGGCACAGAAAGTGGTCAGAAGGCTCATAAAATGACCTTGCTCCCCCCAAATCTATGTCCATGTGCTGCTAAGAGAAAGGTGATGTCAGAGAAATGACAGCCTTAGAAGACCTTGATAACACCATGTGGGCTACATGACCACAGTATATAATAAATATCAGTTTCAGTTAATAGACAAACACTCTTCGAGAATAACAAACACCCCGTTACCTAGTTCAGCCACTGGGCAATGACTCACTGCCAGCTGGTCCCTAACCCTCCCCCCTCAGCTCCCTCCCACAGTTGGGCGAAGGGCATGAAGTCTTCTCCAGCATCAGTAACTCGCTCTCCAGAGGTGACGGCTGACCCACTCAACGGGCTACTCCCTGCTCTCTGGAGGCGCCCCTGAAAACCCTCTGCTTCCTCTGTGCCCATCTCCTTCCTAGAAGCAGAAGAAGGGCTTCCCCAGACACACGACTTTCTGCCTCTTCTTGTACACAGTTTAAGTGCAGGTGACAAGCTATAAGCAGCAGCCCGTGAAGGTTGCAGCGCGTGGGCAGAAATCCCCGTCTTTCACTGTCAAGCCCCCTGTTCTAAGCATATGTGTGCTTTGGGTCAGGGACATGAGGCAAATAAACATTCTGAAATTAAGTCTGTCAGAGCTTCCGCCCTCAGAACCTTTCTTGTACCAAGGGTGCAAGTCTCTGTGAAAAACAAGACACCAAGCCAGGCCCAAGTCTTCTGCAGTTATGGGAACCCACCAAAGCTAACCTCCACGAAAACCACAGTGGGAAACCCAGGGCCTCGGAGCCTTTCAGGTCTTTGGCAGAACTTCCCTGGTCTGGACTAGAGAGAGAAAGCTATTTAACCCCAGCTTTTGGTATTTATTCTCTTATTTTTATGGGCAATTTTGAAGTAGTTATGATGGCAGAGTGAGAGAAAAACACTTTTGGAAAGTCTCTTTTCTTCTCTATTTTGCAGTTTTTCCAATTCTTTTTAACTAAAACAGTTTCACATACATTATGTGTACGGTCCCTGGCCCGCATCTCTCATCACTGGAGCAAACTTCTGAACCTTCATTTGGTGTTGTAGGGCCCCTCCATCCAATACATTTCACTGGTATTTCTTCCCTGAACAGCACTGAATAATCAAGCATCTGTGTCTGTCAGGGTACCAGCGGGAATCTCCAGGACTGTATAAGGACCACAGAATAAGCGACACAGACTTGCCTAATCCGTCAAAGTGGGCACTCTGCACCAGAAAGGCCAGTGCTTCAAGGAAAGGCTCTGCTTTTCCTGTGGATAATACTCTTGAAAACAGAATCCAGCATGGACATTATTCTCTTACCCTCATGCCTGGCAGGCCTGGATATCCAGAGCGACCCGGTGGACAGGAATGGGGACACTGCCAGAGAGACAGAGAGACAGTGAACCAGAGCTTCTACTTTATGGCAAAAGGGTACGTCTTTTAGGATTCCAGCTACAGAACCCCAATTCAATTACATTCATTAAATAACTCTGACTACCCCCTTTCCTTTTTTATTCTTTTATTTTTAAACTCGGAAATATTCCTAGCTTACAGAAAAGTACAGAGAACATAACAAACCCTTTCCCCATGTATCCGCCACCCAGATTTAATGAATGTTACTATTTTGCCATATTTACTTCAGATTTAACTTGTTAAAAAAATAAAATGATTGCAGACAGGCCACTGTCCCAAGACCTGACCTTTGTCCCCTCCCACCTGCCCCCCACTCCAACAGCTCCGTCCTAAGGGTCACGTCCCCCCAACAAATGGACCAAAATTGCATTTAGTGCAGTTTCCCTACATCGCTTGAATATCAGTCTGCAAGTAAAACAAGTCTCAGAGGGGATTATTTGACTTCTATCTTTTAACATTGCAGTGCTCTGGTAAAAAAACATGTCTTAGGGCTTCCCTGGTGGCGCAGTGGTTGAGAATCTGCCTGCTAATTCAGGGGGCATGGGTTCGAGCCCTGGTCTGGGAGGATCCCACACGCCGCGGAGCAACTAGGCCCGTGAGCCACAACTACTGAGCCCGTGCTCTGCAACAAGAGAGGCCGCGACAGTGAGAGGCCCGCGCACCGCGATGAAGAGTGGCCCCCACTTGCCGCAACTAGAGAAAGCCCTCGCACAGAAACGAAGACCCAACACAGCCAAAAATAAATAAATAAATAAATAAATAAATTTAAGAAATTCTCCCCTCAATTAAAAAAAAAAAAAAAGCATGTCTTAGTCATAAAGTAAAAAGATTATGGAAAAAAAGATATTTCTATAATGAAAAATGATTTTTCTGAGTGTACACAAGTGACCAGGTCACCAGTCCGGCCGACTGCTCTGCTATCTGAGTAAAGTAAAAGACAGAAATACAGCATATTCCAGTGAGGTCATTTTAAAGAGAATTCACCTTTTAAAGAGAATTCCTGGTCTTTGACCTAAACTGTACTTTGTTCAAAGGAAAACGTCTTACCAATGGATCTCCATCATGAAAGCCAATTGTTCCCTAAAGTAAAGAAAATACTAAAGTTAAGAATATAGTGAAACATTTTCATTCAAACTACTAATAACAGAAAGTTCATTGGACAAAAATACAGTCAATGTATTTGTTCAATAACCTATAAGGAATAAATAGCATATAATATGCTAACATTCTAAAAACTTGACTTGGCCTATTCTGTTGGGAGAAACCTAAATTGCAGTAGATTATTTCTTTCAGGGGATTGAAGGGAAATAAAATGAGAGAATAGAAAATATGGAGAACTCTAAATCATAAATTAAAAATAAGGGTAATCTCCTAATTAACCGCATTTTAAAAAGTACTTAACTGTGTAAATCCTTTGTAAAAACTAGTTCCTTTGAAAATGTTCCTTTTATATGTCCAAGTTTTGAACATTTGAGAAATCACAACCCTCAAAGCACTTCAAATACAATGAGTAAACCATTCCCTGTGAAAACCATCTTTTAAATTCTTGTGATTTCTCTACTATTCTGGCCTAAAAAGACCAGCTCTGAATAAGTGAAAAAATCATAGTCATTCTGGAATTTTAGGACAATGACTTGATTTAAAGGTACTTCCATTTTTGGTTCTTAGGTTTCTTTAATCCCAACTCTCAGACGCAGAGAAATTCAAGCTGCAAATAACTTACGCTGGGTCCCGGGGGACCAGGGGGGCCCGGTGGTCCTCTTCTCCCAGGGTCACCCTAAGTTATTTGAAAATTGCGACACAGTGGTTATACACATGTCAAAACATAGTGCATAAAACTGGTGAGGCATGAGAAACTGACATTCCTAGAAACCCTGCAGAGCTCAGCCTGCATGGACCTGCCACCAAAATCGATAGGGGACCCACAATCCAATTACCTCCACAAAACCAGAAGAATAAAGGAGTTCCGGTCTCACCAAAGTAATAAGACAAGGCAGAGGGAGACTTGGGGAAAAAAAGCCAGTTCTTCCCTATAGGATGATCACTTTATCTACTCTGCAAACAAAGTGGAAACACTACGTATTTTTCTAGTTGATTTTCAGGGGAACCAGAACAGCCAATACTGCTAGTGCCGTCCAGCTAACAGCAGCAAGGAAGGCTTGCGCCTGCCTGAAGCTGCAGCAGGGAAGGTCGTCACCTCTGCAGGGCCAGCCACCCCTGGGGCTCTTCACCCAGAAGCTGTCACTCGGTCTGTCACTGCACGCTCTTGCAATTGGGACAGAAGATCAAGATGGCTAAATTCAAATAAGCCATTCAGATGAAAATGGATTCCAGTTAGACTTAATATCCAGAGTTCACTCCTGGAACAACTTTTCCTTCCTAATGTTCTATCATAAGAAGTCAAAAGCGTCTGACAATCAATTTTACAATCATTTCATATTCATTCATCATTCACTAAATAAATTTGTCAAACAGGAGCACCTACAGACTCTCAGTGGATTTACTATTATCTGTCGTTCAGATAACATCAATGATTCAACTCTTTTGAATATTTATTGAATATTAACACCAAACACATTACCAGCAATTTCTTCCATGAAGTTCAGCTCTTTACGGACTAAAGTTAAGTTCTGTCAGTTCGATTATGATTTCATGATCCTAACATAAGTGTACCTGGTAGTAATTTTAGACTATTCACTTCATTTCCTGCAGAGAGACTAATACAAAAGACACTGGACCCCAATCCTGGCTGAGAGTCTGTAAAACGAAGGTGACACTTCTCGACTTGATCACTAATTCTAGAAGTTGGGAAGAAAAGTTTAGCTGAAAACTTCGGGGAAAAAATTTAAATCACTCTACAAAAACGAGGGAGCATCATTACCCTGGTCCTTGTCAATATTATAAACTGGAAGGAAATTCATCTGCCATTTCCTGGATTTGAAGGGGGAAGCATACAGTTAGCGCAGTGTGCCTTCCCTAGTAACATCTTCAGTTAAATCAGCAAATGTCTATCAATGCGCCGTGTGTGTGTGTACTCACAATCGGTCCAACACGGCCAAGCTCTCCAGGGAGTCCTGCTCCCCCAGGAGGACCCTGCAGTCAACAAATTAAAGGGACACGGTGATTTATGGATGTTTTTACAATCTATGACAAGTGATATCAAATACGATAAACTGACTTAGAATTACGTATCTGTGCTAGCTTTGGTTTCCAACGAGATGACCCATTTGACCAAATTTTACTTACTTACATAGAAATTAATTAAATTAACAGAAATTCCTTAAATTAATAAAATACTGTTAGCAGAATAGGGGTGCTGTCATAGTAGCCCCCTAAGATCATTCAGGTAGGACACTATAAACACCACTGGGTACAGTGTTAGCTGGAGCCTAGGGTTGGGATCTGAGAAATGGGCCATTTTTCTAGACTATGTAAAACAAACCAAGAGATAATACTTACAGGAGGTCCAGGAATACCACGGCCCTAAAAGATTAAAATAAAAGTTGTTATGGTACGTGACCCATACTTAGTGTAAATACAGACGCAGAAATAACTCAGTTCAAAAATAAACAATAAAGCTTATCACTAAATAAACATAAGATGTTCATTCTACAGAAAGGACTGGGTAAAGAAAAGCAAACACGGCTCTACTTCTAAAGGAAGAAATTTGCTTCAGCTCCTCTAATATTCTTTTGATGTCTAAGCTAACCAGTAATATTTTTTCCAAACTTTTTTTTAAAGAAAACCAAAATACCGTTACTCACAAAGAGGCACAACCAGACTTTTTCTTATTCTTTTCCATTGTAGGTTATTACAAGATGATGCACATAGTTCCCTGTGCTATACAGTAGGTCCTTGTTGATTTTCTACTTTGTATGTAGTAGTTTGTGTATGCTAATCCCAAACTCCTAATTTATCCCTCCCCCTCTTCCCCCTTTAGTAACCATAAGTTTGTTTTCTATGTCTGTGGGCCTCTTTCTGTTTTGTAAATGAGTTCACTTGTATCATGTTTTAAATTCTGCATATAAGTGATATCACTTGTTGTGTTTCATAAGAAACCTACATTAAAAGCAATACAATACTGCTTTAAAGTTTATAATGTGATATTTGGAAGTTCCCCAAACTTCCTCTCCCTAATTTAGGAGAGAACTTCCTAAAGTTCTCTCCCTTTAGCACAGAGAGGCGGAGGCGAAGAAAAGGGTTTAGAAACACACCCTTTGACAGGTAGGGCTATATGTCCAGACCCCAAATCCAGGAGATACTGAAAATGAAACGGTGTCACTCATGAAATAACCTCCAATGGATCCTAATTTAGTATGCTGAATTTTATTTTAGAGCTGGTCACCCCATCTCACGCTCCTTTACATTTTCTGTCTCTTGAGCAACGCTGAACTGCGTGTAATCAAGGGTTGAAACCACGCCTTCTGCAGCCTCGCAACCTCAGTTCCAAGCACAGGGCCTAGTACATAAGAAGCTCTAATTCTACGCTTGTTGAACCTAATAAAACTGAGCATCAGCTACCTAGAGCTCCTATTCTCTCTATGCTTTCCAGGGTCAGTCTCCCGGCCTTGGGTTTCCTCTCCTCTGTTGTCTTGAATCCCTTGTATTCATAACTGTCTCTGATACCGTATTCCTGATAGCTTATACTTCCAGAGCTCCTTTTCTAAAATATCCTTATATGAAGCACCCAGTGGAATCAGTGTACATCCTCTGATAATGATATTATTATTTCTAATTATTTAGGCAGCCACAACAAGCATGAATTTCACATGACCAGTATGTTTTAATGATAAGTGGGAATTTTTAAAGCCATTCTTTGAAAAATTACTTCTATTTGAACATTTTAATATGTGGATCAATTTGGGGAATAAATGTTCTGCTTGGCAATACCGAAGTAATCAATAAGGTATTTCATTATCAGAGAACTAGTGGTTTGATAAATTTCACTAAATCTAAAAAAAAAAAAAAAAAAAAAAAAAGCATCTCTATAAGATGTTGAGCTCTGAGCTGAAAATATGGGAGAAAGGCCAGCAAGATATTCACTTCTGCAAATAGACTTACAATGGAAAAGTTGGCAGACACCGAAATAAGGCAAAGAAAACAGTGAGAATAGAAAACAAGGAGGAAAAATACAGATTCATGACAAGAACAAAAGAGGAATGAAGAGCAAAATAGAAAAAAAGATAGCAGCCTGAGACCCCAGTTCTCTTGTAGACTGAAATAGCACAAGTCTGCCAGATTGTGCAATGTAGAAAAAGACTTGCCAGGGAACCAGGTGGGTGATGATATCTGACGACAGCCAATATTTCATTAGAGATAAAACCAGTTGTGAAGAAAGTGGGGTGATGCCCAGGTCTAAACACTGAATACTTAGATTTGCTGTTGTTATGCAAGAAACATTTTCCATCAGTGGGGACAGAGAGGGAGATGTCTATTGGGAAACGCCACCTGCAAACAGATGTATGTATTTTACACCATACATTCAAATAGCTCTAAAATTTCTCTACTCATAGTCAGAATGCTTATCATAGCAGATAAGTCATAAACTCCTTTGTGATGTGTATTATGTAGAAAACTACATTGAAAAATTTCACAGTGGCAGAATTTTACCTAAAGATAGGAGATTATCAACCACGTCACTTTACATTTACTTACTGGAAATCCACGAGGTCCCGGCACGCCAGGTTCCCCCTAAAAATAAAAATAGCTCCATTGTACTTAGCTTTTAGTAGAATGAATACGTAAGTATGCAAACTGCGTAAATATCGAGATCATTACAACACTCCATCCTGGTGTTTCGGATGTAATTTTATTCAACTGAAACACGATTTTAGTTGAACAAGTGTATTTCAGCTACTTCACAACTAATCTGTTAGTTGATTTGGAAACACCACAATGAAATTATGCTTCCACACTTAATTAATACCAGCAATTAATACCAGGTGGCTAACTTACTTTCTGTCCTCTCGGTCCAACGGAGCCAGGAGATCCATTAGGTCCTGTTAATCCCTAATAAAGCAAGATGATGTTAGAACTAATACAGCATCCTTAGGCAAACCACTAAGTGGATAATTTTACTTAATTTATTAATTATATACAGAATGGTTACCTATGTATGGTACAAATATTTGTAAAGAAATACCTTTGCATATTCTTTCTCAAAGCTAATGTTTAAGATCTGCCTGTTAGTTACTTTCTGTTGATAAATTCTATCCTATTCCTAACTTCTTGCTAAATGCATTGTTTATCACAGGGTTCAATAATTTAGTACTTTTGTCTCTGCTTTGAAAAATGCAAAATAATAGTTACAGTGTTCTAATAGGTAAATCTGATAGGACAACAGGTCTTGGCTCTGCCATTTAGCCATATTTATGTACCTCCTTTACTTTGTTTATAAAACAAAAATACTGTATGCCTCTGTAGCTTTTTATTTTTTAATTATTATTTATTTATTTTTGGCTGTGTTGGGTCTTCGTTTCTGTGCGAGGGCTTTCTCTAGTTGCGGCAAGTGGGGACCACTCTTCATCGCGGTGCCCGGGCCTCTCACTATCGCGGCCTCTCTTGTTGTGGAGCACAGGCTCCAGACGCGCAGGCTCAGTAGTTGTGGCTCACGGGCCCAGTTGCTCCGCGGCATGTGGGATCTTCCCAGACCAGGGCTCGAACCCGTGTCCCCTGCATTGGCAGGCAGATTCTCAACCACTGCGCCATCAGGGAAGCCCTCTCTGTAGCTTTTGAATAATGTCTTGAGAGTTAAAATGTTCCTTCAATAGTAATTAAAACTAATCCATCTCATTATTGCCTTAGAGCCATCTAAAGCTCTCTAGTCATCTTAGCAATGACGACTGCTTAGGGAATACATTAACTTTTAAAGTTGAATCACTTGAGAGCATGTATGTTTCTAGGTTATATCCCTTAGTAAAACAACTAATTATTAAGTATACATTTTCACGTGTGCCACTCACTATGCAGAATTTAAGTCAGTTACTGAAAATTAGTAGGGAAAATGGCAATGTTTAGAAGTGATGCTTTAATAACTGCTTTAGCTTTACATATGATGGTTATAAATGTGTTTCACAGTAATTGACTTAATAGATATCAAAGCATGATAACACTACATGTACATCCAAATTTCCACGTCAGGTAAAGACACATTTTTATCTTTTTAATTTTTTCTTTACTTTTAGATGTTGTCATTTATAATGTAATCTTGAAGGGAACACATTGCTAAAGACAAATATGTGTACGTGTATCTATAGATATATACAGACATATATGTACATATACATATATGCATGCATATACAATATAAATACCTTATAAAACCTATACCTTATCAAGATTTTGAAAAAGACTAAAATGATATTAATTGAGGAATGGATTCCTTGAAAATATGAAAGCACTACTTAAAAATAATTACCAAAATCTATATTTAATCTGTCATAGTCTGCATAAATATCAAGAAAATGCAGTCATGTAGCTTATATAGAAAACTATTTCACTGATCACCACTTTTACATTCCTCTACATCAATTAATTTCCCTCATAACTCCAAAGAGTGAATCAAAGGAAGTAGAAAAGAATGAGTTGAAAATGTTAATTACTGGAAATTTAGCAAAGAATAAAGTTATTAAACACACACGGAAGAGTTTCTGACAGACTTAGATTTTCAGTCTCCCCAGTATAACTGTAACGCTGTAACTTGGGAACAGGCCCCAGCATCTTAGTTGCTGAGCACCTATGGTAACGGAACGTTGGCTTTTGTATTTCAGCAAACAAACCATTCCTGCAGGGGCACTCTGGTAACACATATGGCACATGGGTTTTATAAACCTCAGGGCATGTCTGACGAATGGGGCGTCTAATGTCCACTCTATGCATATACCCTCCAAGACCAATCCTGGTCAATTCCCACACACACAGCCAGCTAACCATCTTCACTCAGTGATTGAAATAACTGACAAGGTTGGAGGACAGTAGCTACTGTATATGGTAGAACTTCAGCTCCATAATAAGGAAGCAGAATGGCTAGATACCCTGGAGACTGCCTCCAGTCACTTCTTATTTATACTGTCTTCCATAAGACATGATAAACTATGTCTAATCACTAGGAGGCTCTTTGAATTAATGAAAATACATTCTGGTGTCCGATGATCCAGTGAACTCTTTTATGAACTAGCCATGTAGAAAAGCATAAGCTCCATGAGGACAGGACTGCGTCCATTACAATCCTAGCACATTGTCCCAACATCTAACACACACTCAGTACACGACTACTGAATAAATTAATTTGGGTTAGCCTGTTGGGTGGAGGGATTTCACACCTGTCCTTCCACATCATCTTTACTTTTGGTTCAAATCCCGACTCTGGCACTTAATTCCTGTGCAACCATGGGCAAGTTGCTCAACTGTATGCAGCCTCAGTTTCCTAATCTGTAAAATAGGTATAATGTTAATATCTACCTCATATGGTAATTTTGAACATTCACTGGGATATTACACACAGAGTGTTTACAACAGAGCAGACACTGAGTTAATGTTAGCTGTTCTTATTATCATCATTATTGTGTGGTCAGACTACACTAGATGCTAATGAAGAGTTCACATGAAGTGATGTCTCCTGCCCTCTGGGAGCTTAAAACCTCATTCAGAAGGGGTTCTGCAAATAAACAAGCAAAAAAATCTACGTATTAACCACAGGCACTGTGCTTCACGGCCCCCCTCACAATTTTTTTGCTGCCTGACTATTTCCACTTACACTGACCTTTCAGAGTATTTTCTTTATGACTCACTATCCTAATCATATAACATCTATCAGGGATGATAGTTGTATACATTCAGAGGATGTTCTAACCTCTTTCCGGTAAAAAGTAGCATGGCTTAACTCTAATTCCTGTACTTCATTCTAATTCCTCTTCTCTGTATCTGAGATGGATGCTATACGAATGAAAAACAAAGTACTACTTTACAGAGCTCACTAAGCATGCCACAGCAAAAGTGCCTGGAAGAATGTAAGTGATGAATGATAACAGCACAGTTGCCCTTTGGGAGCAGAGCTTCCAACCAAGCTCTGACCTCTTTAATTTTACATGTCTATAAGGGAAAAGGATCAACTTACTAAAGTCTTAGCAGGAAAGGAGGGATTTTATATGTATGTACATAAATCTCCTACAATTTACATTTACAGATGCACGCATACAGCTCCAACTTGCAATCATTCTTATTTGTCAAAGAAATGACTAGAGGAAAATATCGCCAGTGGCAGAAAGAATTGCTTTCATATGAATGCTTATGAAGATAAAGTTCTATATGGGGTGATATTAAAGCCAACTGTGTTCTGAAATTTCCTGCTGCTGCCTGGCAAAGCACACCAGCCATCAACAGTAATTTCCTTCCAACATTCCAACCACTCAGCTCAAGAGACCTAACACATAATCCTCCAAGACTAGCTGCCATGACTCGCTTACATTTTCTGTCAAAAATCCACTTGATTCAGGATAATTACCTTTAAGCCATGTTCCTTTCAGATCCTTCCAAACACCATCTGATTAACCATTTGTTAACATTACCAAAAAATACAGCTTTGCAATGAACCAAGGTTGGAGGGTTCAGGTCCCACCACTACACTTAGGTTCACCTACCAAGAAAGATAACTTACGCTTTCCCACTTACTTAGCTCTCAAGCCCAGAGACAAACAGCAAACTCTGATCCAGTTTCTGGTATTTCATTAGTCTCAAGGTCTATTCTCAACTTAGGGTAAAAGGTCTGTTTAAAATGTCAAATGTGTCAAAAGAGTGGAATAAAAAAACTTTTCAAGTCAGGATTTTGGAAGTTGCATGTGGCTCCATTTCAAAATTTGGGGAACATGAAATTTATACCAATATTTACAAATAATTATAAAATATCAATTAAAATATTTTTACTATCCGTTGAATTTTTAATATCATATTTCTTGGTTGGTAATTCAGATAACAAAAATTCACTATCATTCTTTTTCTCCCTATTTTCTCCAAATATTCATCTATTTAAGAACCTCATTCATATCTGCGTGAGGCAAAGCTATCTGGAAAGAAAGTGACTCTAAAAATCAAGAAATCTGGTTTCTTTCACCATCTTAGCCACTGAATAACGCTGGGCCCCTGGGGAAACTACTCATCCTCATAACTATTCAGTGTCCTTATCTGTGAAGAATAATATTAGCCAAATCTACTTTCCAGCTTATTGTAAAGTTAAAGGAAATAATGTTTGTGACTGCATTTGAAAAAAAAGTTCTACTCAAATGCAAATTAGTATAGTTAATTTTTTGCTCAGTTCTAAAAATGCCCAAAATACTGGCACATACATGAATTTCTTACTTTATCTCTCCTTCCTTTCTCTTTTTCTTTTTCTCTTGCTTTCCTTTGCAATCCCAGAAGATTGATTCAATGCCCTCATCAGTTTCTCCCTGAGGACCTTCCAGGGTCAAAGTTCTATGATATAAGAAACCTTACTATTTTACACTTTTTAACTTTGGAAATGTGATTTGGAAATCTGCACTGTGGTACTGCAACTATAGACAAAGAAAAAAAAAACTATTTGTAAGTGTTATTTACATTGTACTTCTGAAGATTTTGAAGAACTTTCATTTATTTATCCCAAGTTTCTGTTTAAGTGTGGAAATTACTTTATAAAGCAAAACCAGGCATTGTCTTTATTCTTCTTTACAGGTAAAGAAGAATTTGTTGCGCCTGCTACAAAAGCACCATGAAATTGAGACACAGATAATTCTAGTCCTCTGTCTGAAATTATGGCAACTCAATAGTGAGACAAGACTTCAGGTCATTGGTTTATGCTTCAACCACCACAAAAATCAATAATAATGATAGTCATTTAATCATCAATTTTCTTTTCACATAAAACAAGGTCCACGTTTCAAAGGAATGCAGAAATAAATCCAACCTATATTGGGCTACTGGTTTACTTAGTGGCCTTGTATTTATCAGACTTTTTTGTTATAATATGTCATAAGTAATTCACGGAGTTTCAAAGAAAAGCTTGATAGCCAACAAGTCATATAATTTCAGTTTGTATTATACTAATATTAGGCTGATATTCACTTCGTATTATCCAAATATTAGTCCCTGGGAACCTCATGCACTGCCACTTTGCATACATAGAAAGTTCAAACTAGGGCCCTTGAAGCATAAAACAAAGTCAATATCTCCTAAGGCAATGAATAGCAAAGACAAATATTTTCATTATGCTAATCTTGATAAAGAAAGCACATCTTAATAACCACTAACATCTAGCTGTTTGGTTTTTCTTTTTCTCAAAATGGAGGCTCTGTCTTAAACTCCAGTCAAAAGTTCTCGGAATCTATAATCATAGGTTTTCGGGTGCTTTTTTTGATTTAGAAAAGTCCTTAGTTTGGCCAAACCACATGAAATGGTAACTTGAAGGATAACTTGAGGGACCCAGCCCTGTCTGTTCTCTGAGAGCAGGTGCCGGATCTTACTTCACTTCATATCCAGCGGCAAAGTCAAGGAGTGGCCTGCAGTGAGACCTCAATAAATATTAGTCCAGTGTACGGACAGAGAAGCCGAGAGGCCTGAAGTCCTTTTACTCTGAAGAAATGTTACTTAGTGTTAGGTTTATCACACAGCATCTGAGAGTCCTTCCGATGGGGGGAAGGCAGGTGTGCTGGTGGGTAGGTTGGGGAGAGGTTGCTGGTTCCCGGTCTTCAAGCAACCCTAGTCAGCTTATTTCTGGGAGTGATGTCAGCCAAGAAAACACCCGTGGAAAGAGAGAGGACTAGTTTTGAATTTCCTGTGCCACGCGTACTGACGAGTTCCCTGCCCCAGCCCTGCTCCCACCCATCCCCCCTCGCTTCAGACCCTCCCCTCAAGAGCATCTTTCTCTTCTCTCTTCCTTGGGATTTAGGAGGAGAACCCCAAGAACCTTTCCCTACATGTTCTCTTTCTAAATGCATTTAGGGGGTGCCGGAAGGCAAGGGCAGAGACGGCTTGCTGGGAAGCCCCTGCAGAGGCCAGTCGGATCCTTCCTCCCCGGCACCGGGTGAGCAGGGGAGTGGACGGTTAGAGGCAGGAACCGGTACCCACCTATGTTTTCCGAGAGCAGGAAATGCCAGCGCTGCGTGCTCTCCCCAGGGAGCTGCGCGGAGCCTCCACCCTCGCAGACCCGTGCGCAGAAACGGCCACGTCCGTGCCAAGCCCGCGCGCAAGGCCAAGTTCAGGGCCACAGCCCTGCTGCAGCTGGGACCACGGCCACCGCCACCCCTGCAGCCTGCGCCTCTCTACACGCACACACGCACACGCACACACACGCACACGTGCACACGCACACACGCACACGCACACGCACATACGCACACGCACACACGCGCACACGCACACACGCACACGCACACACGCACACACGCGCACACGCACACGCACACACGCACACATGCACACGCACACACGCACACACACACGCACACACGCGCACACGCGCACACGCGCACACGCACACACACACGCACACACGCGCACACGCACACATGCACACGCACACGCGCACACGCACACGCGCACACGCGCACACGCACACACGCACACACACACGCACACACGCACACACGCACACACACACGCACACACGCGCACACGCACACGCACACACGCACACGCACACGCGCCTTGGGCCCGGCTGCGCGCCCCCAGTTCCCACTACTCACGTCTGCGCCCGGCGTGCCAGGCTTGCCCGGAGCTCCCGGCTTTCCCGGCTCTCCCGGGGGGCCCTGCGCAGGGAGAGAAAAAAGGAGAGAAAAGCGGGCAAAGTTGAGACTCTTCTGACGCACGTGGCTGCAGACCAGGTCGGAAGGAAGGACGTGGAGGGCCAAGGCGCTGATCCACTTACCGGGGGGCCCGGGGGACCCTTCGGACCTCGGTCACCCTGGAGGACGGGAGGAAAGGCAGAGCAGTCCGTGAGAGGGGGGCGCTGGGGACCCCTCCGGGAGAACCCCTCACGAATCGGGGACGGGGACGGGCTAAACGCTGCTGGCCCGTGACCAACCGGGGCCACAGGACACGTGACCTCCTCCCTCCGAAATTCCCAGGCTCCCAGGCTCACCCACGTCCCATCCCGCCTTTGCGTGGGGGGCTCCGGGCGCTCTCAAAGAAGCCACCCGAGCCGCTGGGGGAAGGTGACACTTACGTCGATGCCGTCGATGCCCGGGACTCCAGGGGGGCCCGACGGCCCCGGAGGACCCTGCTCACCCGGGGGGCCCCTCTGACAAGAGAGCGCACACGGGTTAGTGCGGCGCGTGGGGCAACGACGCCAAACTGGCACCAGGGCCCGAGGCCCCCGGCGCGGCCCGGGAAAGACACTGCCCTGCAGAGGCCGGGGTTTGAACCCAGCATAACACGCGGCGATCGAACTTCCAAGGGAACTTCTTCCCCTCCTCAAGGTTCCCAATGAGGCTGACAGTGAGGTCAGAGCACAACCCAGGCCCCCAGGGTGGAGTCCTCACGTCTACAGAGCACTCAACCGAAGGGGGCTTGTGAGGAAGAGGGGGCCTCTTCCTCGAGGGACTCGATCTTGAAGATGGTGGTCACTGAATAAATACCTCGATTTAATCGGTGATTGCGGGTCAGTGTTTTGGCCAAAGATGAACAGGTGGGAGCGGAGGCGCGCCCGCCCAGATCAACCACACCGTCATTCTGTAGACCTTCCTGTGCTCAGGAGAGAGCTGGGGGAATCCTCTCAGGGACAGACAAGGGAGGATGGGGCGGAGAAGCGGTGAGACCCAGCGAGCGCCTGGCCTCCTCTCAGATCCGCCTGCAGCGATCCTCTTGCAGGAGGTCTGGGCACCTCGCTTCAGAAACACCCTAAATTTCAGGCTGACCCTAGGGGGTGACCCCTTTTATCGGCTGCAAGCAGCTCAGCTTTGATGGTGTTAGAGGGAAGGCTGGCCTCTGAAATAGTTTGCACACTTTGCTTAGGGAATGGGAGATTTTTTTTCTCTCTCTCTCTCTCTCTTCTAAATTTGAAAAAAGAAAGAAAGAAAAAAGCTTCTTTCATCAAGGAAAACTTGGTTTTTCTAAACTCCGGTGACCAGACAGGTTACAATGGGGTCTTTGTAAGTGAAACCTCAAACGGCTCTGGCTCCCCTGCCCCCGAGGGGTCCTGTCCTGGGCGGAGGGAGGAGACGCCGAGCCTTCGGGAAGCTGCCGAAATTTCGAGGCGAGTCCGGGCCGCGGGTCCACCCCGACCGGCGGGCACAGCGGGAGGGATGCAAAGTTTGCTGGAACCCCGCCTACTCCCGCCGGGCTGCCCTGGACCGCGCCAGGAGGGGGGAGGGGAGGGGAGAGGAGGGGGAGGGGAAGGGGAGGAGAGGGGAGGGGAAGGGGAGGAGAGGGGAGGGGAGGGGAGGGGAAGGGGAGGAGAGGGGAGGGGAGGGAGAGGGGAGGGGGAGGGGAGGGGAAGGGGAGGAGAGGGGAGGGGAGGGGAGGGGGAGGGGAGGGGAACGGAGGAGGAGCAGTCAGGCTGAAAATTAAACCCCGGCCTCCAGCCTCCGCCGGCCTCCACCGCCTGAGCCTGCAGTATGGGGGCCCGGTGGGCGAGGGGGCGCCCTTTCCGGGACCGTAGGGGTCACCTAGGGCCCCCGCCTCCCACCGTGCTCGCCGCAGGATGCGCGGGGCCCGGCAGCCCACGGGATGCTCGGCACCTTCCCCGCGGCTCCCCCGACGGCTGCGCCCCCTGGCTTACCAGGTCGGTGGTCTGGCTGGGCTGGAGAAGAAAAGATGGGGAGACAGTGGGAAGGCGTCCCCCTAAACCCGCGCGCAACTTACTTGAGCCGCGCACAGGCAGAGCCCCGACAGCAGCAGTCCCAGCCCGAGGGCCCCGCGGGCCCGCGCCGTCCAGGCCATCCCCGCCGCGCGCCGCTGATCCCCGGGCCCGCCCTCCACGCGCGCACGGTGGCCCTTGTCCCCACAAAGAGCGCCCCCAGACAGAGAGGCGTAAGTTCCTCCTGTTTGCGAGTGGCCCCGGAGAGGGTCCTGGGGATTGGAGGAGAGCTTGCGGGGCCGGGAGGACGGATAGAATGACAACAGTCCCTTTTAACCCCTTCCCCGCGGCCGCTCAGGCCGGTTCTGCCCGCGCCCCTCCCGCCCCAGGGCGGCATCCTGCTGTCCTAGGAGCCAAGGCGATGGCCTGCGTGCCACTGAAGGCTGCGACCGGCAGTGTTCTTGCGGAGATGTTTGCGAGGGGAGGAGGGGGGGGTCGTAAGCCACCCAAGGTAGAAACAGACACCCCCGCCCCAAGGTGGTTTCTACCCGCCCAGCTGTGGGTGGGACCGGGGCTTCCTTACTGTCTATCTGGTCTGGGCTGCAAAGCCTGGATTCTTTAGGGAAAGAGAGTGGGGAGGGGGGGATTTTGAGGAGGTGGCGGGAGCTACGCTGGGTGGAAGTGGCCTTTGCAGGTGGTCCAGGGACTCACGGTTACCCTGGTTGGAAGCTCGTGGCAAGTTTCTCTCCTGGGTCGCAGCGGGTCACAATGGATCAGCATCCACTGAAGTTCAAACTGGGGAAAGACAGCAGCCAGTTCAGGTCTTTTTGGAGCACAGAAGTAGGTCGTTTAAAAAGGAGATGAGTTTGTAAGTGTGGTCCAATTGTTAAGTGTCTGGTCGCCAACTTGAACTGGTTGATCTCAGCGGACCAGGACTCTTGTTCCTGAATACCATTTTTTTCCAATGGAAATGGGCTGCAAACCCTTCCCACTTTTCTCCTATCATTGGATGTAGATGACTTTAGCTCTGCATTGCTCCAGCACAGCCCTAGGCAGGAAACCCACCACTGGCACTGACTTTCTATCTCTGTCCTCATCACAACGTTCAAGAGGTAGATTCTGTTAAAATGAGTCTCAGAGAGAACAGGAAACTGTCCTAGGCACAAGCCAATAAGTGTCAGAGTCTGGATGGGATCCCAGAGGACATATGCAGTAACACTTCACACGGGAAAAGATTAGAAACAGAGGCGGCAAAAGAGGCGGCACCAGGAATAAAGTAGAGAAAGGAAAATTGGGTCCTGGGAGAGTATGCGTGCTAGACATTTGCCACAGAGTGTCACAGCTTAAAATGGAAATAGGAAGGTCTGGAAGTGGAGGGAATGAGAGAAATTTAGGACTCAGGAAAAAACAAGATAATAAAAAATATTTCAGTTTAACTAATTCATTGGTTGAAGAGATATAATATTCCTAGACAATTGAAAGTCAGGTGTGTCTTGACAACTTCTTACCTTTTAGCAGGTGTTAAGGGAGAAAGAAGAGCTGAACAGGAGAGAAATAGAATGAAGGAAGAGTGGCCAGGTCTGAATCTGAAAGCCTCAGGTGAGAAGGTAAAAAAAAAAAAAAAAAAAAAAAAGGTGTGCCACCACGTGCCACTCTGGCCCCTCTTCAGTGGGGAAGTTCCTTGCCAGGCATTTCTATTTGGATCCATGTTTCTTGGTCAGTTGATTCTCCTGGCATTATGCAAATGTCCAGTTCCCAAATCTAAACATAATGTCATTTAAATATAAGGTAACTTAACATAAAGTAATCTCTTTTCTTTCATCCAATGGTGATTTGCACTCCATGCCTCCTGCCAAAATGACTCCATCTACTGGATCTAGAATTAAGTTAGACACATTTTTCCCATTGTTACAGAAGCATCCAGAGTTGAAGTTACTGGATAGGAGATCAAAGTTGGAAGGAATGAAAGATGAAGTCCTTTCCTTCTCCCCACAGAGGAAGGGAAAGTTAACCAAAAGGAGGTTTTACATTTTATAAAGGGGTGAAAATAAGACATCAAGCTTTGACATTCCTGCATTGGTGCCCCTTCTCACATGATGCTAACTGCCCTGGAATTCTCCTCTTGCTCCATTTTTCTTGTTTCCCTCAACCCTACTATGCCTTTTCTCCAGAAAATGTGGACACTGGAAAAACGAATTAAGTGGGATGAAAAGAAAGTGAGCAGCTAAATCAAGACATATTTTAGGATGGAAAGTTATCTACAAATTGTATGAAAACTATGCTGATCTGTGTGTTCTTGGTGTGAATTATTTAACAACAGCATATTGACATCCTACAAAAGAACTGCTTTCCAAACCACACAATAGCTTGCAGCTAAGGAAATCACTTTAATCAAACACTTTGTTTTTCATCAGAATAGTCTTGTTTGCTTGGGAGGGATTTTATCTTGGTTCTGTTCCAACCTGCAGAGGAAATTGTAAAAGGAAGATGAAAGAATGGAACAAACTTTTCCTTAATGACTACTAAATACCTGGCATGCCCCCAACATCTCTTGGAGGCCAGTCACACATGGGTAAAGGGACTCAGAGGGGTTAAATCATTTGCCAGGTCACACAGCTAGTAAACGTCAGAGCTGGCATTCCAAATGTTCCTGACTCTAAAATAAGGACTTTCTCTGCTATCTCAGTCAGCCTCCTTGGAGAACGCAACATCTCTCCAGAATGAATCATGATTTTCTAAGCAGGTAACCCACGCATGTGGTGATTGAACATTTGTATTAAAGATGAATAGAAAAGAAGACAGACCTAGAAATTAAAACTGCATAAACTTACTTCCTACATATACTAGAAAACTTCAGAACTAGACTAATAAATTTTCATAAGAATTCAAAACTTACCCTACTTGCATGCTTGTTATAGAAACAGATCCAGAAGCAAAATTTCTACTCTTCCTCCCAAAACTGGCAGCTGTTTCTATATGCAGTTACATATTCATGTGTATGACAAAATATCACATAGGAAATGTGATTTTTTTTCCTCAATGACCAGATAAAAGTTTTACCAGAATAAGAAAAAGTGTCTCCCCCTCCCTAACTCTCAAAATAAAAGAGACCACTCATACAATGTTATTCACTAAGTCATTTGTGAATTGATATCAAACTAGGCATGCATTGTATGTGGGTGATTCTTTGATTCTCAAAAATAATTCATACCTTAACCGCCTTGAGAAATTTTAATTATATGGCTAACCAGGAAACCTATATCCTTTATTTAGATAGTTCATTAAAGTTACTTATTGCAAATGCAAAGTAATTCATTAAGCTATTTTCTCAAAAATGTAATTCTGTCTGGATAAATGGGAACACCTGCGTAAGTACGCACGATGCAGTTGTGGTGCAGGATAAGGGGGAATGGAATGGAATTCACCTGTGAATACAGGCTGGGTTGTGACAGAGTGTCACCCAGATCAGAGGTTTCTGAACACATCTGTGCTTCCACATAAACACCACCTATGCACTAATAATCATCTATAAAACAACCGTTTGGGGGCATACAATATGAATTCCAATTTCCATGCTAATTATTTTGAAGAAAGATTGGCAGAGTTCCCTGGTAAAAGTCACTCTCGTTATACATCTAAAATGCTGATTTCCACACATCTCTCATTTTCATACCTGGAATCATTCTTCACTTTGAATACCCATGGACAAAACATATGTGACTAATGTTTTAATTTAGTCTGTCAGCAAACATTCTTCAAGTCCCAATATAAGCCAAGCACTAAGGAAATATTCTACAGGAACCAGATATTCTCCTCCCCATAATGGGCTTACAGGATGTGACACGAAAAAAAAATACAAGTAGAGAAGTAAAAAGTAAAAAGTTTTTTTTTTAATCTGTTAAGCAGAACATAAAAGGCCCTAGGACAATCCATATTTCTCAACGTAAAATACCTCTGCATTGTTTCAAGGCAAACTGAGTTGTGTGAGTATAAGTTGTCTTACATCTGCCTAGATTCATCATTATCCAATTCTTTTCAATAGGACTCTAAGGTATAATTCTATCCCCTAAGCTAGAGTAGGGTCCAGCTGACAACACATTAAACCAAGGAATTTTGGCCCCAACTCTCTACTCTTTTAATAGGGCTAGAGATTTCTACTTACTTTGCTAGGTTATTGACAAATATTAATAAGGTACTTAAGCCATTCAGAAGAACTAAACAAAAACTAATAGCAGACAACTACCTTTTCCTCCGAGAGAGAAATTTAATGACAAACTATGGAACTTGACTCTATATTAAGGAGAATGGCACAAAGCTTAATTTTTTGCAAACTGAATTATGATTAAATTTTATATACATTGCCTAAAAACTAGCTCTTCAAAGATAGATTCTTTGATAGGAGAGGTGATTCATTAAGCTTTTTGTCTAGTCAGTAGCAACAAAGATTTAAAGAAATACTTGAATTCACAGATCTCATGCTTCTTTTCAGTTTATGATAATATGTTGTTTTCTACCATCATAAGGGACCTCCTCTAGGTGAAGCTTCCTGGTAGCTGAGCAGGAGGCTCTGAGCTGCAACAAAATCAGAAATTCCCCTAACTTTGTGTAGACTAGGCCATGAAGTTCCAGACTTAGTGCTAAGAATGTGGTTAAATATGAGTGGGCAACACTCATCCAAATCACACCAAAGGCAGAGGCAGAATGGTGAAAGGGGAAAGCAGTGGACTTGGAGTTAACAGACTGGCAACTAGTCATTTACTCATGTTTTAAGTCAGCATATCTTTATAGAGCACATTCATGTGCTTCAAGAAAGACAGTATGGAAGACACAAAAATGTTTAGTGTATAGGACAGTATCTAAGCTGAAAAATGTTTTTGAAAATAAATACGACAGCAGTTGAGATGAGAAAGATATATTTCTGGCTAAGGTCATCAACAAGGGGATCATATAACATGGAATACATAAGGAGGGACCTGAAGGCATTTAAGGTTTTCATAAACAGAGATGGGGAGGTTGAAGGATAGAGTTCTGAAGAGAGAAGGTGACAATAACACCAACAAATTGAACCTAGAATAAATGAACAAGTTTCCAGAAACATACAGACTGACAAAACCAGGTCAAGAAGAAACAGATAATTTGAACAAACTGATCACTAGAAGTGAAATAGAATTTGTAATTTAAAACAAATCTTTACAAACAAAAGTCCAGGACCAGATGTCTTCACTGGGGAATTCTACCAAACATACAAAGAAGAACTTATACCTATCCTTCTCAAACTATTCCCAAAAATTGAAGAGGGGGGAACACTCCCAAATTCATTCTATGAGGCCACCATCACCCTGATACCAAAACCAGACAAAGACACTACGAAAAAAGAAAATTACAGGCCAATATCTTTGATGAATATAGATGCAAAAATCCTCAACAAAATAATTAACAAACCAAATCCAACAATACATAAAAAGAATCAGACACCATGATCAAGTTGGAGTCATTCCAGTGTCACAAGGATGGTTCAACATACACAAATCAATCAATGTGATACACTACATTAAGAAAACAAAGGATAAAAATCACACGATCATCTCAACAAATGCAGAAAAAGCACTTGACAAAATTCAGCATCCATTCATGATAAAAATGCTCACCAAGCTGGGTATAGAGGGAACATATCTCAACATAATAAAGGCCATTTATGACAAACCACAGCCAACATAATGCTCAACAGTGAAAAGCTGAAAGCCTTCCTGCTAAATTCAGGAGCAAGACAAGGATGTCCACTCTTGCCACTTTTATTCAACATAGTATTGTAAGTCCTAGCCACAGCAATCAAACAAGAAAAAGAAATAAAGTGTATCTAATTTGGAAGGGAAGAGGTAAAACTGTCACTATTTGCAGAGGACATGATACTCTGTATAGAGAACCGTAAAGTCTCTACACAAAACTATTAGAACTAATAAATGAATTCAGCAATGTAGCAGGATACAAGATTAATATACAGAAATCTGTTGTGTTTCTTTACATTAATAATGAAATATCAGAAAGAGAAAAAAAATCCTGTTTAAAATTGCATCAAAAGAATAAAATACCTAAGAATAAACTTAATCAAGAAGGTGAAAGATCTATACTCTGAAAACGATGAAACATTGATGAAGGAAATTGAAGATGATACAAAGAAATGGAAAGACATCCCATGCTCTTGGATTGGGAGAATTGATATTGTTAAAATGGCCATAATACCCAAAGCAATCTACATATTTAATGCAATCCCTATCAAAATACCCATCACATTTTACACAGCACTAAAACAAATAATCCTAAAATTTATATGGAACCATTAAAGACACAGAATTGCCAAGTCAGTCTTGAGAAAAAAGAACAAAGTTGGAGATATAACCCTTCCAGACTTCAGACTATACTACAAAGCTACAGTAATCAAAACAGTGTGGTACAGTATCAGCACAAAAACAGACACATAGATCAATGGAACAGAATAGAGAGCCCAGAAATAAACCAATTAATGGTCAATTAATCTATGACAAGGAAAGCAAGAATATACAGTGGAGAAAAGACAGTCTCTTCAACAAGTGGTGCTGGGGAAGCTGGACAGCTACATGTAAATCAGTGAAATTAGAACACACCCTCACACCATACACAAAAATAGACTCAGAATGGCTTAAAGACCTAAATATAAGGCATGATACCATGAAGCTCCTAGAAGAGAACATAGGCAAAACATTCTTTGACATAAATCATAACAGTATTTTCTTAGAACAGTCTCCCAAGGCAAAAGAAATAAAAGCAAAAATAAACAAATGGGACCTAATCAAACTTAAAACCTTTTGTACAGCAAAGGAAACCATCAACAAAACAAAAAGACAACCTACAGAATGGGAAACAACATTGTCAAAGAATGCAAATGACAAGGGATTGATATCCAAAATATACAAACAGTTCATATAACTCAATACAGTATGGAAAAAACAAACAATGCAATTGAAAAATGGGCAGAAGACCTAAATAGGCATTTTTCCAAAGAAGACATACAGATGGCCAATAAGCACATGAAAAGAAGCTCAATATCACTAATTATTCGAGGAAATGCGAATCAAAACTACAATGAGCTATCACTTCACACTGGTCAGAATGGCTACCGTCAAAAAGTCTACAAGTAATATATGCTGGAGAGGGTGTGGAGAAAAGGGAACCCTCCTACGCTGTTGGTGGGAATGTAAACTGATGCAACCACTAGGGAAAACAGTATGGAGGTTCCTTTAAAAAACAAAAATAAAACCTACCATATGATCCAGCGATCCCACTCCTGGGTATATATCCAGAAAAAAATGAAAACCCTAATTTGAAAAAACACATGCACCCCAATGTTCCTAGCAGCACTGTTTACAATAGCCAAGACATGGAAGCAACCCAAATGTCCATCAACAGATGACTAGACAAAGAAGATATGGTACATATATACAATGGAATATCACTCAGTCTTTAAAAAGATGAAATTTTGCCATTTGCAGCAACATGGATGGACCTGGAGATTGTCATACTAACTGAAGTTAGCCAGACAGAGACAGACAAATATATATTATATGACATAACTCTTATGTGGAATCTAAAAAATAATACAAATGAAGCTATATACAGAACAGAAACAGACTCAAAGACATAGAAAACAAACTTATGATTACCAAAGGGGAGAAGGAGGAAAGGAGGCACAAATTAGGAGTATGGGATTAACAGATACAAACTACTATACATAAAATACATAAGCAACAAGGATTTACTGTATAGCACAGGGACCTATACTCAATATCTTGTAATAACCTATAATGGAATATAATCTGAAAAAAGACTGAATCATCATTACGCTGTACACCTGAAACTAATGCAATATTGCAAATCAATTATACTTCAAAAAAAAAAAAAAGATCTCCTCTTAAGATGCTCCTAAATGCTCTGTCCTTATCTCCCCCTCCAATATACTGTCAAAACTCAACCAAAGAGATGCTTTAAGAAGAAGAGAGCATGTTGTTTATCTAGCCCAACTATCTGATAGCTTTCTATCTCACACATGGCAGGAAAGCCAGCATGTTGACAGTGTCGCTCACCTTCACATCATGGTCCCTCTCCAGCCTCAGAGCCTGCTTCTCTCCGTCTCATCCCAGCTACACTGGTCTCCATGCTTTCCTCAAAGACAGCCGACAACAGTAACACAGTCCCTTTAATTCACTCTCTCTTTGTGGAATCCTCCTCCCCCAGATAGTATATACCTGCTAATTCCCCCGACTCCTTCATGTTTTTGTTTTTGTTTTTCTCAAGGAGGCTCTCTCTCCAGGCACTCCAACTGTCTTCTTTTTTCTCTACAGCAGTTATGACCACCTGGCATACTATAAACGTATTCATTTACTCATCTGTGTCCATCGCCTCTCCCTAGAAGGAATGTAAGCCCCATTGCAGCTTTAATTTCTGCCTATAACTTAGCAGATGTTTAGTAAATAGTTACTGAGTGTTAATAAATGAATACATAGAAATGGATAAGAAATATAATGAAGAAAGTATTGATAGTATTTGTCTTCTTGTTTGATTACAACTTAGAGCAAGCCCCTTCCCCTGTCTGGGCTTTAATTTCTTCATGTATAAACTGAGAGGTTGGAACTACATAGACTTAAGTTCCTATAGCTCTGAAAGCCCATGATTCTATGGACACCATGTTGTAACCAAAGAAACTAACCATACAGAAATTAACGTGAAGAGAAGGAAAAATGCCATTGAATGAATCTCTTGCTTTCTAGTCACCCAGTCTACATAACAAAGATTTCTTTATGATCTTAGTCTGTAAACATTTTAGGAAAAATAGAATACTAATAACAATGATTTTTTTTTTTCGTTGCAACAGTCTGGGCACAGCTGAGGCCAATAAAAGTTTTCGTACATTCAATTTTCCATTAAAAGCAAGTTTGGCCGTCATTTAGTTTTCACTCTGGTTGTCCTTAGCACCTTCCCCCATCATGGCTCCTCCTGTGATAGCAGCTCTATTTTCTGTGCTCTTCTTGTTTTATTGCCACCTAGTGCAAGATCCAGCAGATGTAGCAAGCTAGGTTTTATCTCTGAAAGACTGACAGTCAACGTTCAAAAATAACCTGATCAAATCACGCCAAAGTGTTATAAAAAGTATTTTCTATGGATATGTACAGATAACACTACCATTTCTTTCATATTTATTTAATACTTCCAAGTGAAAGAGTATTTGTAAAAAGCACTTGTCAAAAGCAACGTAATAAGCAAACAATAGTTTAGATATTTTGCACAGTAGATATGCATTTCTTAAATCACTGAAAACATAACTTTCCTATAATATTTCTCAAATACCCGAAATAATATTAATCACAACCTCGTAATTTATCTTTTCCGTTATCATTCATGAAACTTTGTACACTGGGAAGTTAGTATGACTTAATTCTGTGGGATAGAGAGAAAGACATAACTTCTCCATCCTGGATTTTGCTGGTTCTTTCTATAATATTTGCTCTCACATTTTCTCTGAATTTAACAAAAATAATATAGAGCAACACAGTTGAAATATAATTTTTAAAAGCATTATATCTGTCTGATTAATCATGTTCTGCCTTGGTTTATTCAGAATATGCATAGGTAAAAAGATAAAGGTTTTTCCTCTTGCACTGTTGGTGGGAATGTAAATTGATACAGTCACTGTGGAGAACAGTATGGACGTTCCCTAAAAAACTAAAAATAGAATTACCGTATGACCCAGCAATCCCACTACTGGGCATATACCCAGAGAAAACCATAATTCAAAAAGACACATGCACCCCAATGTTCATTGCAGCACTGTTTACAATAGCCAGGACATGGAAGCAACCTAAATGCTAATTGACAGACAAATGGATAAAGAAGATGTGGTACATATATACAATGGAATATTACTCAGCCATAAAAAGGAATGAAGTTGGGTCATTTGTAGAGACATGGATGGACCTAGAGACTGTCATACAGAGTGAAGTAAGTCAGAAAGAGAAAAACAAATATCGTATATTAACACTTATATGTGGAATCTAGAAAAATGGTACAGATGAACCAGTTTGCAAGGCAGAAATAGAGACACAGATGTAGAGAACAAATGTATGGACACCAAGGGGGGAAAGCGGGGGTGGTGGTGGTGGGATGAATTGGGAGATTGGGATTGACATGTATACATTAATACGTATAAAATGGATAACTAATAAGAACATGCTGTATAAAAATATAAAATAAAACAAAATTCAAATGTAAAAAAAAAAGATAAAGGGTTTGAATCATGTATTTGTAAAGCCATATATGCTTTCATCCTCCCTCAAACAAGCCCAAACCCCTAGTGTACATCCCTGAAAAGGTAGAAGGGCTAACTTTGTTTTCTAATGGAGCTGTACCAAATAACTCTCCTGGGCAACCACGTTGCCAGCAAACAATAAAGAACCTGCCATAAAATAACGTTTTTATGGTATACTGCCAAGAAACTGAGCTTTGCCGTGGAATAAATGGCACCAGCCTAAAATACGGGTACAAAGGCAAATAGAAAATATGGAATTTATTGCTTTGAAATCAAGCTATGTATTATAGCAGTACTTTGGGGAAAATATAAATACTCTGAGCCCACTAAATAACCACGAATGATGCGAAGGTGTTTGAGTTGTACAGCATGGGAGCAGCTGTTCTGCAAGTCGTATGTAAACCTCTTGAAATTGGTTTCCTTTTCCAATTTAGAAAAGGGAAAGAGACAAAAGATGGGCTAGATCGGGAGAAATCGCAAACAAGCACAATATAAATGAGTCTCGTAGTGTTAGTGTGCCATCAAATGTTGTTTTCCACTGCATCTTTATTATGCAGTTCCTAGGGTTACCTTTTGACATCTGTTAATACCTTTATAAGGGGTGTTTGCTTTACTAAAGAAAAGCAAGTGCTGATCCTGAAAAAAGTATTTAATTAATGTGGAGTGTCAAAGATTAGAATGAATCTGAGTTCATGAAGAAAAATAGAAAAATACACTGTTACTTGTTGCTTTCATGCTAGCAGCACATTTCATTTTAATCTAAAATTTCTCACAAGTAATACTGAATACTTGCTGTCTCCAAATCAAGAGAAAAGTGCCCTATCAGTATACGTCTTCTACCACTCAGAATACACAGATTCCACTGTTCACCACTCTGTAAGTCTTCCAAGAGACAGTCACCTCAGTAATTGATGGCAACTTGAGATTTCAGCCAAAGTGAGATCATAGGCCACAAAATAAAAACAAAGGCGTAGGGACAACTCGTGGGCATTTGGGTTCGTCTGGGGACTTGTATGAGTACTTGACTATTCTTAGTCTAGAAGAGTAAGGAGCAGTGTTGGAAAACTAATAAAGCTAGAAAAGGGAAGAATTCACAGACATGGGAATTCCCACATGAGAGTTCCTTTTCCTAGAACACTGGACTTTATCTTCTCCTGGGTAACTCTCCTCTCCCCCTAGGATTCCTCTCAAAGGCCACCTCCCACAGGAAACCTCCTTGGACTTCACTCCCATGCCTCCCTGCCCCCATCTGAGTGAGGAGCCTTTTCCCTGTGCCTCCCTCCACTTTCCTGGTCCTTATCATGTTATATTGTCATCGTTTACTTATCTCAACCACTCACCCTGCCAGGAACTGTGACTTGTTTAATTCTGTACACCCAGTATAGAGGCAAAAACTGAAAGCTCACTAGGGACTTCCCTGGCTGTCTGGTGGTTAAGACTCTGCCCTCCCAATGCAGGGGGTACGGGTTTGATCCCTGGCTGGGGAACTAAGATCCCACATGCCTTGCAGTGCAGCCAAAAAGTAAATCAAAAACAAAAACAAAAACAAAAGCTCACTAAATGAATAACAAGTAGGACCAATGTCTGAGATCATGTTTTATACTGCACAGTTTTCCTTCTTTAAAAAAAATTTATTTTATTTGTCCTGCAAAGTAAATTCTGAAAAACCTATGCAAATCACAAATACCTTCCAAAATGAGAATGATGAGATCCTTTATAAGAAAAGATATGTGGTTATTACATACGTTTCTATTTTTCTCAAAGGAAAGTTAGTTGTCATAGACAAAATGAGGTAGATTAGAAATTTTATGCCTAACACTGCTTCTTACAAGCCAAGAAACCTACGTGAAGCCATGTCTTCAACTGAAAAATAGAGATAATCCAATCCGTGTTTGCTCTCTTATGAAATTGTTGGAAGGATAAAGTAAGTTAATGGAAATAAAAGTATTTTTAAAACTTTACATTGGTATATTAGGGGTATTAAGATGCTAAAAAAGCATAAATGGGATTTAATTACATAGAGTTTTCTACTTCTTTGTCTTATACAGGGTAATAATTGAGGAATATGTTTTGGTGACAAGTTTGAGTTTGACATTGTCACAGTCTGTCCTTGGACATAAGTGGGATATTTTTGGACCTATAACCTTGATCTATTTTAGTTATTGTTACCACCACCAACCACATCATCAAATACGGAACTTTAATGACATGTTAGACTCAAGTCTCTTTTGTGTTTCCTTGTGGTAGAGTCAGAATTCAGTACAAAAGAAAAAAATCGTTCATGCCTTTTAACACGGACAGTGTGCTGACTTTGAAAATCTCCTTGGTGGAACAAAAGTGAAATGTAACACCAGCTGCCGGCACCTTAGTTGCATTCCTGCACACGGCAGAGTAAAATCGAAGATAACTGGTCCCAACTGGTCTCCACTGTGATGTGAGACTACACTTGGCAGACAACCTACAGTCAGCTGTAACATGATTGGCTAGACTATAATATAACGAAGTAATACTGAGACTTTACTGCTCTGGCCATCAGTCAACTTAATAGCATCCTAGCATGCAGAATTCAGAATTATAATGACTTGAAATGTTTTTCAAGAGCAATGAGTTAGTAAATCCATTATACAAGTACTTGACCGAGATTCTTCACAGTGAGGACATACCCTAAGGTCTCCTTCCCTCACCTATGGTCCAGAAGTGACACAGACATGGCAGAGGTTGTGTTTTCTGAAAGCCACCCCAGTGCCATTGCAAAGATCTTGCTGCACAAAATTTCAAGATGGCACAACGATGGTCCCATTGGCTTTCTAACCCAGCCACTTGAGGTGTGATAACTCATTATTTGCAGACATACTTTCTCAAGTGTCCACAAGTCAGAGCAGTAATGTGGCAGTTACAAATTGCTTCCTGTCCATCACAGAATATAGAAATTTCACGCTATCCTTCACACTAACCACACTTCTTCCCTTGAAAATAAGTTATTTGAACAATTCCATTACTGAGATGCCCGATAACCTTTCTTTCTTTGGACGAGTGCACAGGAACCATTCAAACTCATTGTGTCACCTCTGCTACACTCCATGATATGAGTTCTGTGACTACAATTTAACAGCTCTGTACGAGAGACAGAAGTGGGGGGGGGAAATCAATAGTTTATTTATTGAGCTCTAAATTCTTTTGTTTTTTCTAACAGATCACTTGCCCTGTAAGATATAGTTTTTAAATTCCCGTAACAATATTATGAAATATCCTTTTAAAGGATAGCTCAGTGAAAGTTTAACGATTCAAAATGATAGAACTATATGGTACTAGTTGACACAATTATTGTGTCATCATATAATTCCTTACCTTCATATTCATGGGTCTCTACAGCAAAATCACGAACAGAGCTCTAAAATCCTTTAGTTTCATAATATGTCATGCGAGACCTACTTCTAAATAAAGAAATATTGTGCCGTCTACATGATTTTCATTCTTGTGGGTCAGATACCATACAGCTTCCTAACCTTGCCTCTCACCTGCCCTCACCACCCCCCCTCACACACACGCACTCACATTTTCACATACACATTTCATCCAAAGCAGCCACGCTCCAGATCTTTGAATGTGCCTACTTACTCTCTTACTTCTTTTTCCTTTAATGCTCTTTCTCTCAGCTAGAATATACTTTCTCCTCTTTTTACCAATTCAATTCCTTCCATTTCAAGGTTTCATTGCTTCTGAGAAGCATGGGATTCTTCACTAACTGAATCCACCACTCATCTTAACCTTACTTTGAATATGCTCATTGGTTATTTATAAGCAATATGTACCACACAAGTATGGGTTTCTTTCAAGTTGCCTCAAAGGATTCTGGGTGCTCTAGGTGGGCATGTAGCATCTCCCAAGTAGACCTCAAGCTCCTCAGGATGAGGAACCGTCTACTCAACTTGCTCTGATTCCCCATTCCATCTGGCAAGTGTTCTGCTCAAAAGAGGCACTGAAGGCATTTTGCAAAACTGCTTGAATGACTTTTAAAGATGAATAACTGTCCATTGTTTAAGATATTCGGATGATTTTTAAAGATGTCTGAGGTATTAATTTTCACCAATCTGGGTTTGTTTTAATCTCCCACAGTGTACGGTTGTATACTTACCGGAACAGAAACTTGAGGATTATCCACAAGTTTTCCCAGCACAGCAAAGCCATCGACATCGATTTGGCCTCTTGGCTTTATAGGTAAGGACTCGATCCTGTTGCAGTCAACAAAAAGAGTCGCACTGCTCCTTTCCACGCCAATCATGATCTTATGCCACTGGGAATCAAACAAGGAGGGCAAATTCAAAAAGGTCACAGTTTGGAGACTTCCGTCCAGTCCCTTGTATGAAAATGCAACAGATTTTGTTTGGCCATTAATCTTCATGCCAACTTGCTCCTTCCCCGAGGAATCTTGAATCTGCCAAATGCTCCAGTTCTTTTCAAGTGTGCTTCCAGTCATCCGAAAAGTGGTTAGAAAGGAGTATTCTTCAGGCAGCCCACTGGGATATAATTGCCTGAGTAAAATTTTAAGACAGTAAATATAAACCTTGTTTTCTGTACCCAAGCATATTACCATAATTCCTAATTATGCTGTTTTAGATTCTAGACCTACAGAAAGGCTCCAGTGTGAAAAACCATGTACAAGTTGTTCTTTCATGACTGTTCATAAAGACCTTCACTGAAGTTCATTCGTGTACATTAATGTTTCATCTTAAAATACACATTAAAAAAAACCCTCCCTCATAGCTAAGGAGTGTTCCCAAATGTCACATAATCCCAACAGTATTACTATTTATGCTACCTAAAGAGCTGCTATTCAGCAATTCCACCTCAAAAAACACATTCCGCCAAAACCACATTCTTGCAAAGTTCTGGGCAACATTCTTCCACAAATGAGAGAAGAGATCATTTGGAATCCAAATCAGCTCTACCAGTTTAGAACACCCTTTAATTAAAGCGGGTTCTTGAAATTTTATTTTAACGTAATATGTTAGGATTTTTTGTTATTTCCATAATTGCTTGGATTTTCCCCTCCCCAAGTATAACCTAGACTCATAAGTATTTTGAGAATCGGTCACTTGCAGACATAAGAAACCCCTTCATGCTGAGCGTGTCTGTCTTTTCCAAGGACTTCAGAGTGTGTTAAAGTAGCAGCTGGTTGCTTGTCACTGGACATGTGACAAGGGAAAGGTGACCAGTTATTAATTCTCTACTCCAACCCAGTTGTTCCCCAATCTGCGAGTTAAATCTGTATCATGGCAACTTCCTTTACTGCTCTAAATGGCTGCATAAGACTTCATTGTCCCTCCTGCATTCCCCTTCTCTGTGGAGGTAGCCATCTGGAGCTGCACCAGCTACCTGGGTCTTCTGTTGAAGCCAAGAGGCTAAAAGCTGAAGACCGAACTTTAAAAAATCAGGACATAGTAAATGTAAACATCACCGTTACATCTTTACCTTCAAGGGCTTGAAGGTTGTTTCCTTCTACCTTCCTCCTTATAAGCATAGAAAAATTCCTGAGCAAAGGAGAAATCCTAGGAAAACTAGATGTCAATTAATTTTGTTTGAACAGTTATGGACCAGGATCCAAAGTCCCAAATAACCTTCCTTCAGGTCAAACTCCTGTTTTATAGCCCTCTTCTTGTGTAAAGAAGAAAAGGCAAGAAGAAATAGCTAAGTGGATACTGGTTTAATTTGTTACAAACTAATATGAATAACATAAAAATTCATTGTATTAGCATATGCACTGTGCCTGTTACATTAAAATATATTGTTGGGGTCGAAAAGTTCTAAACCAAAAATTTCCTCAGCCCCAAATGTTTAGCTGTCATAGTTAGCTGTCAACTATGTCAACAAATGTCGTTGCTTTGTTAGTTTTATAAAAATAACAAAAATGTGAAAGCTTCATCTGAGTATTCTTTTATCATCCAAGTACTTCTTTAGTCATTATTTTCTAATATGACTTTAGTTCTTATTTATAACACTGGGTGAATTCAATTTTCAGTTCATATTTTTAACTGATTGCTGGTGATGTTTATTATTCTTATTGCAAAGCTTTCAATTTACTAAATATATTTTATGTCTGTCAAGTGTACAGGAGGTTTAAATATGTACATTTTAGAAGATTCAGTTTGGAACTAAAGAAGAAAAGAACATATGCAAGAACTATTTACTATCCTATTTTCCCAGAAAAAGGATGTCGAGCATATCTATTTTGATATTTGTTTTTAATATAGATTCTGTTTGTCATATTTCCTTTGACTTTAGATTTCTCAGATTACACCTATTCCAGAAGTTCTTCTAAAGAAGAAACTAAGGTTCACTAATGACAGTATAAGACGTTGCCTACTTTAAATTAATATTGATATGTTAGTATTGATAATACTAGATCCATACACAATCCTTAAAATATTCATGCCCTTTGATCCAATACTTTTCATTTTGGAAACTTAAGAAAGTAATCACAAAATGGTGAAACAGCTTTATTTACAAAACATGTATTGCATCATTTGTAATAAAAAAAATTGGAAATAATGTAAATGTTCAACAAAATAGTAATTTTAAACAGTGAAAAAAAAGATATTGCCTACTGTGTAATTGTAAAACCTTATGGAAGTTTATACATCTCATTTAACCAACCTTGATTAATTTGGAGCTAGGAGATAACTTAAAAGTTTTATTCAATGGTGAAATTTGGCAAGTGTCCATTTAAATTATAAATTTTTTGATTATTCTTTCCAATCAATGACCTGAATTTAACTAGATACTTAAAGAGTTTTAGGGGGAGCCCAAGATAGTTATTGTTGAGGTGTGAGTTTTTCCAAGAAGGAAGATAATCCTAATATTTTATCTTCTCTTCCTTAAAGCATTAATTTTCTAGGCTTTTAAAAACCTATCTGTGTAAAAAATAATAATAATAAAAAAATTTAAAAAATAAAAAACTTATCTGTGTCACCTATATATTTGTTTAAAGATGTACTGAGCAAGGCTGCAGAATTTCATCAGTCTCTAGGAAAAACAAGTCTAGGTGTTTTGATCCTAGAAGTCACAGTAACTTCTCATGACTCCTTTGCAAAGACATTATGAGGTTAACAGAGGGATCTCTCCCAATTTGTGCTTCATCCAATCTCTCCTGCTAAGTGAACAAAGTGATTATGTTGAAGGTAGGATATGACAAAACGTCTTCATTTACTTCTGACTTGGTCATGTAATGCCAAAAACTTTTTTAAAATGGTAGGTGGTTGAGGTTGCTGGAAGAATAATTCATGATAAACATGTGGGGAAGCCAAGAGCACCCATCTCTCTTTCTCCATATATATGAGTATAATATGTGTTTGTGTGTCTATACAAATGTCATCAGGATTATCATGCTATTAATCTTTCGAACTAGGCTAATGCAGTAAGAGGGAAGAGGAGAATGGTAAGAGGAAAAACATGGTGAGAAGAGAAAATTCCTTTTAGTGTTCAAATTAATAAAATATATATGTGTGTCTGTTTATTTGTGTACACCTAAGGCCATTTAAAAGTCCTCATAAGTTTATAGAACAGTCAGTCCCATTTTCTTTTTTGAACAACTGAGATTCTTTTCTGGCAACTATGCTCTACACATCGATAAGTAAACTTGACAGGATACATAATTTAAAAGAAGCTGAATCTATAAATGATTTATTTCATTATGTTACAATCTGTACAGAATACCTTAAAAGGAGAACCATAGGGTTTGAATAAAAGATAAGAAATCTTTGAACCTTGGAACATTTGTTTATGACCTTAACCCAAAGAAAAGCTAAGGATTGTTACTGCAAACAGACACAATATATTTGAAGTACAAGTTGAGATTGTGGCACTCTTATGCCTAAAAAAAAGAATATAAAGCACCAAAATTATGTGGCTCCTAATATTTTTTAAAAATTGAAAACATAAATAAGGATGAATCGTGACTCTATCACATTAGCTCCATATGCCATACTCTCCCTCCCAGAAAGATCCTGCTAATAGTTTCTTTCACTCCTTCGGAGCCTATATTCTCCTGCACAGATTCCCTTAAAAACCAAGACAGTCTACTGCATGCATGGTTTGAGAGCAGTTCTGGTCCCTGCCTTTCTTGAGTGAATAGGACTTGGAGGGCAGCTCGAAAAGAAAGAATCCACTAAGGTGAAAACACCCCCATCTACACTTCTCTCTTCTAGTGCTCTCCACCACTTACAATAAACATTTCACAAATACCCATGTACCAGGCTCTATTCGTCATCTCCATGTATTAACATTTTCTCTTCATGGCAAACCAATGGCATCATTATTATTATTCCTAATTTTAAACTGAGGGAACAGAATCAAAGACAGTCTAAGCAGCTTGCCCAAGGGACTCCACCTATCTCAGCCCTCTGGCTCTCCTCCTTCCTTTTTTATTTCTTTCTGCTACTCTCTTCTTCTATTCCTTCCTCCTTCTTTCTTCATATCTTAATAAGCCTTGCCAGTAAAACAAGAGCCTTTAGTCTTGGTGGGAGCAAGGAGTCAAGGAGACAGAAAATACGGGACATTGGTAAAAATGTCCTGTGACATTTTTACCTGTGAAAACTATTTCGTGATCACTCTAGGCACTTAGAGAAAAACAACAACGAAGATGAGCAGGAGGTAGGAAGACTTCATGGCCTCAAGTTTATCAACCTCTGAACTTAGAGTTAATGACAGTCCAGATTGTACCTTAAATTATAGAGAAGAAAGGTCAAGCTTGAGGGTCTTGTGTCATGTGTAATTATTTTACTGAAGAAAGAAAAACCAAAGTATTCTAAAGCTTATTTAAGAACACATCTAGCACATGAAAAGAAAATATAAGAAAAAAGTCAATGGCTGCTATCATGCCTTTAATCTTTCCAAATGTGACTGGTTTCCAGGGTCAGTATGGGATAGTGGTTAGAAGCACAGCTTCGGAAATGATTCTGCCTGGGTTTCAATCCTCCCAGCACCTCCTAACCCTGTGGCCTTATGCAGGTAACAAACTTTCTGGCCTCAGTTTTCTCCTCCATGAAATGTGGATAATAATGTCCCCACCACAAAATTGTAGTGAAGATGTTAATTAGTAAATCTATAAAAAGAGCTTATACAGTACACTATTTTGTTTTATAAAATATAGTATGTTCAAAACATGAATTTCTATCTGCAATCTGGCACTATATCAGAATATTCTAATTTTAACAACATTTTCATTACTATAAACATTTAGAATTTCATGATATCCTTTTACTGCTCTTATAAATCATTATTTACCTTTACATCTTAATTTCTATCAAAGCCCTAATTTTCTCATTCATATACCAAAGGAATCTTAATTACATTTTTTACAGTGCCCTAAAACATTCAATCATCATCATCATCATCACATTTAAGGTTTTTAGGCGATATAAAACTGAAAACCCTGAAGCTCATTCCTAGCAGTGGCATGATTCAAAACTTACACATGCACTAAACCACCTCAGTTATAATAATTTAAAGAAGAAAAGGCTTAGTTCCAGAGAAGGAGATGCAGGATTTTTAAAGTATTATCTCTACCATTGTTTCTGTTATCATTATTCTAGTTTTGCTTTTGTTTGGTCCCTGCCAGGAGCCAAGCACTAGATGTGTGGATCTATTTCAGCACCAGGATGCTTGAACAGCGCCATCGTGAGCCTTCTATCCACTTAGCGGTTTCTAGTTAAATTTATGGGGAGCTGCAAGAGCGAGGAGATATGGGGATATATGTATATGTATACGTATAGCTGATTCACTTTGTTTTAAAGCAGAAACTAACACACCATTCTAAAGCAATTATACTCCAATAAAGATGTTAAAAAAAATTTATGCTTAACCTCTGGCACTTTTCACAGAGGGTCCTTTCAGGCAAAACCAGACACATTTTAGAAAAACAGAGAGCAAAGTAATAAGAACATGTCCTGAATCAATGTATAATAGTCTCAGTGATCCTTTTTTCCTGGAATGGAAAGTAAATTACACACTGAAAACATGAAGAGCATTCACATATTCAGGTACTAAAGGTTGGTAGGTAAATAAATTCCTTCATCTTTAAATAAAATCATGATCCAAGAAACACTGAGCAGGAGAAGACTCTCAACACTGATTAGATTTTCATTTTTTAAGTTGCGCTTAGGCATATAATTAGATCAAGTATTTTTTTTTACATTACCTGGTTGGAATCCTGAAGTCTACCTGATCTCCCAGTTTGTAAGCTACTTGTAATGCAGTTGATCCCACTACCCTCTGGATAGCTCTTCTGGATGCTGCTTTGTCTATCTGGAACTGAGAAATCAAGTCAAACCCTACAGAAAGATAACACAAAATAAAAGTCTAAAATTAGATTGGTTTCATTCCTTTCCACTACCTTCCCAAATAAAAGATGTATCAGGTAGGTTTATAGAAAACATGCATTGCCAATAGGATACACTGATACTCACCTGGTAAATCATCTTGTCCAATCCTGATCTTTGGACAGAGTTCATTTTCACCATTAGAATTTGAATTAACAGGGAACCCTGCAAAAGAGATAACATGTCATCCTACCTCAACCCCTACAGGGATCACGGGGATATATCAATAATAATGAGCTGAGCAACGGTTTAAAGTACAAAGTTATACTAAACATACTAAACTATGCTGTATTTGCTTACAAGTAGTGTATTTGGCTTTAACTCTATGACTCTATGATTATAATTTATTCATCTTCAACCCATCCTGGAAGTGAGGCAAGGCACAAAGTTGCTTTAATAATTTGTGTTGGGAAAATGTTCCCTTTGGGGAAGTTCAGAATTTGTTCTTTTTGGAACCAGAGTTGCATGATGTTCTGAATGGCACAGTGTCAGAAAACTGTTTGGAAAACTTCTGGTGGTTTGGGCTAGAAGATATTCCTTTAACACCACAAATTTTAGAAATCCTAAGAGAATTCAGAGCCAGTTCAATGGGACTTCTGAAAAGTGAAGTTCTTAAGAATCTTTGTCAAGTTGAGAAAGGAGATGATGATGTCTTAGGATTCATTAACCCTAAACAAAATATAGAGGATGCACTTAATTTCATAAATTTATTCTAAGAGATCAAATAAGCATCCCAACTAGACTATTACCAGCATCTTAGAATAAGGAAGAGTAACAAGAAGAAAAGAATTGTGAGAATTAAACCCTCAATCACAAGAAGGATGAGAAATCCTAGAATGAAATTGGGTGCTCCTTACACAAGTGAAAGGTTGTAGTGGCGGGGACAGTCTTTTCAACAACACAGAAGGCTTGTAACTCTCCAACCCCGGTGCCCTGCTGAGCCTCACCTGGTGACAGACACGTCCTAGACTTCAGAAAAAGCATTTTCCAGTTACACAGCTTTGGCCTGGCCATTTCAGTCCGTCAAACGTACTCTTTATATGTTCCCTGACCCCAGATTATTGGCTGCCATCCATCTATCCATCCATCATTACCAATCACCATCTGAGCCAGGTAGGCGCTGGGCAAGGCACTGGAGCACACAGATTAGATTTCCTGCCCAGCTGCAATCACAGCCAGGACTTTTCCATATGCAACACTGAGCACGGAAAACAAGCTATAGAGCACACCCACGGCCAAGGCAGGGGTGAAGAAGGAGGGTGTGAAGGGCCCTGGATGCCTCACTCAGCCACAGCCCTGCTTGATCCTTTCCAGAACGAGGAACATTTTGAAATCTAGAAACTGTGGTCCTTACTTGGGCGACGCTTGACAGTTGCGGATGCCCAAGGTCCCACAAAGCTGCATACAAAGAAGAGAGCTGGGATTTTCCTGAAGAGGAGAGAAGAAAAATGACTCAAACAGGAGTCCCTCCACGTGGGGACTACTTCACTATTTAAAATATGGCACACCTGATGAATGCAGGTGACCGGCCCTCAGTCTAGTTTACTTTTTCCATTTTCTTTATTAAATCCAATTAAGAGATTTAATGAGTTCTCACATTTCTGTCTCACTTTCTCCATACCTACCTGTCTCACTATTTCTACATCCATATCCTTGTCTCTGTTTTCGTTTATCTTCCTTTTTCTGCATCTCCATTTGGGTGGCTGTCTCTTTCTCCCTCTTTCTCTGTCTCTCTCCTGTCTCTCATTTTTGCTCTTTTCTGTCTCACTCTGTCATCTATCTCTCTGTCTCTCTGCTCTCCCCTCTCCCCTCCCCTCCTCCCCTCCTACCACCACTGCAAAAACACAGACCTTGGGTTCCAAGGGTCCCCAGCCCAGTCTCCCCACCACTCTTTTCTGCATCAAGGTCTTACCAAAAGTTCTTCATTTTCCCAACTGCTTTTCCTTTGTTGCCAACAGTCCCAATGAAGAAGGGGTTGTGGGGAGTCAGTGCTCCCCCAGGACCCCTTCAGTGCCACCCCAGGCCAGCCTTGGTCCCTCCTGCCCCTGTGAGGGCTTAAAGCAAAGGGAGTGAACCAGAGGCATCTGGTGACACTTTAAGCCAAAGCAGAGGGAAGGGGTGGGAAGAGGCCACCCTGTAAGGCCAGGCCTAGCCAGGGGTGTGTCCACAAAGCTAACAAGGTTACACTGAAGGAGGGACTAGCAAGGGAACGTTTGCTGAAAAGAAAAAAAAAAAAATCAGGATGTGGAGAAATTCACCAGAAAAATCCAGGCAAGCTGCTATAGGAATACAGTGGAAGCTTTGAGAACTGCTCTAGGAACACACTGCAAGCTTTTGGAGGACTGGGGTAAAAAGGGGCTCTCTGGAAGGCAGGGATGTGGGAATTCACAGGGGCCCTGGTGCCCAGCCAACCTAGGTTTGAATCCCGGTTTGTTCTGAAGCTCTTCAGCTGTTGTCCTCAGGCAAAGTAGTTAATCTGTCTGTAACTTAGTTGCCTTAACTGCAATATAAGTTGAACATAGTTACCCCAAACAATTGTTAAAGAGTCAAACAAAATAGCAGAGCCTCACACCTGGCTTTGGAAAACCATCCTTATTCCCCATAATCATTGCCATTGTAGCTAACACTTCACCATGTGTGCCCCTCTATTGAAAGTACTTGACGCCTGATAACATTTAATTCTCATTTCACTGTAAGGTAAGACTAAAATTATCTCTATTCTAGAAATGAGACAACTGGGGCCCAGAAAATGAAGTAACTTGTAACTTCAAAGTTGCACAGCTAATTTACTCAATACACGCAAGCTCTCTGTACTTGATGGCTGGAAATCTTGATAAAATGTAACATCAAGCCCAGGTCTTATTTCTTCTTAAACTCTATAGTTACAGCACCGGAGCTGAGCAGAATATCTTTGGAAATCAGCAGCATATTATGCTCTAAAAACAAGTTGAGTTCCAGTTACAAGGAGCAGAGACCTGGAGAAAGAGATCTGTATCAGCCCCATGTCACACATACCCACCCTCTCCCAGAACCTGAGCAGCTTGAGAGCAAGCTCCCATGCCACCCACTCAGGATGGTCCAGCCCAAAATCAAGGACTTTCAGGGTCGGAGGATCCAATGATCCTAATAAGTCCACGGTATCTAGCATGAAGTTGTTTTGCTTCCTTGACGTTTCTTTAATTTTTAAATTAATTAAACTTTCTATATCACTGCAAAATAAGCAGTGTTGCTTCTTACGTTTTGTTTGGTGCTCCCCCCACCCCAGAAAAAAAAAAAATCCTTTCCTCTTCTGCCTCTCTCAGCTCGCTGGAGGGTTTGGCCTGACAAGTTGAGACTCCACTGTCCATTTGCCCCCCATCGCTTTTCTGTTCATGACCTATCTGTTGGACTCCTGTCTCCCCCCGGCGTTGGGACATCCATTTCCTCACGTTGTCTGCGGCTTTCCACACGGCCCTGTCATTCTTCTTCCATCTATCAAAGTTGCAGTTTCCTAGGGCAGCAATTTTGGCAGAGTCACAGAATTACAGAGGGTCTTAGCTTATTCTTATAAGTCAGCCAGGGCTTAGCTTACATAAATGGAGCAGTTTATTAGCCCAAAGAACTGCCCCTCTCTACTGGTAGTACATCAGAGGAGAAATTGTGCAGCTGGGGACCTCCTGACAACCTGAAATCACACAGGGTAAGCCAGCCCTAGCTCCACAGGGAAAAGGACCTTTTCCAAAGGGACCCTCTCCACTGAAGTTCTCTATTTGCAGTACAGATCCTCTAATATTAATACTCTGGGAAAGAAGAGGCAGATTTCCCTATGGAATTAAGTGGTCGAGAAATCCTTTTGTTAAGTGTTTTAGAGATCTCACCTCTGCTTTTGCCTTCCCTCCCTCTCACTTTGAAGAATCCTCTACAGCTAGGATCTGAAGACAAGTGAGGGGGAGACTTTAATAAAAGATAAAAGAATAGAGAAGAAAATGGGTTTGTTTATAAATAGTTTGGCTTCTTTCTAGCTTGGCAGTTTTATTTAAGGTGGTGAAGAGCAAGCAAGAACTCTATTAAGGAAGAATGTAAATCCAAAGAAAACAAGATATTTTTATCTCACACACATATTTAGGACAGGTTTTCTCCTCCTCCCACCTCCATTTTCTCTTAATCATATTTCCTAATATGACATTAGAATCTCACAGGGAACAGTGCAAACCCCAAGCTATTCCTGTCTGGGTCAGGCTGCATCCTAAAATCATAGGCACACAAGATTTTTTATCATTAACTCTGTTCCCTCACCTTACTTAACAGTTCTGATCCTGAAAAACCATGTGGAAATGAAATCTGGTCAATCATATCAGACTGTCAATGCATTGACAGCTTGATATTTTAAATGATCCATTTTGTAAATAAAAGTATTTGATTCAGACTAACTGTGTTTTTACCCTTCTTTACTCCCTCCCCCTCGACACACTGTCCTCTACACAACATACATATACACTAATATTTTCCTTTCTATAAACCCAGAATTTTATTTATTTACAGTTTAAATCAGGGAACATCATCACAAATAATCATCTGCCTTGATCATCTGCTTTCTTTTACTCAGTTTACTCAGTCATTCAACAAACATTTCTTGAATCACTATGTACCCCAAGTATATGCCACTGATACCAAGGGCTAGGAGTTGAAGAGACAAAAAGCATGAATGAACACAACCTTGCCCTAAGGAAGCTCATGCCCCAGTGGGGAATCCAATACAATAATGACTGCAAAACAGCGAGTGAAAGAGGCTGCAGCATCACTGAAAACAAGTATGAACTCAGTCCAGGAGCACTGGGAAATTTTTCATTTAAAAAACCTTTTTTTTTTTTTAATTGAAGTAAAATTGGCATGTAACATTATAGAAGTTTCAGGTGCACAGCTTTATAATTTGGCATCTGTATACACTACAAAATGATCAACACTGAAGGTCTAGTTACCATCCGTCACCACACAATTGATCCTTCACCCATTTGGCTGACCCCCGAACCCCCTACCCCTTTGGTAACCACTAATTTGGTCTCTGTATCTACGAGTTCGTTTTTGTTCTGTTTTCTTTGTTCATTTGTTTGTTTCTTTGTTTGTTTTAGATTCCACATATGAGTGAAACTGTACAGTATTTGTCTTTTTCCTTCTCTGTGTGTGTGTGTGTGTGTGTGTATATATATATATATATATATATATATATATATATATATATATATATACAATGGAATATATATATCACATCTTCTTTATCCATCCATCCATTGATGGACATGGGTTATTTTCATATCTTGACTATTGTAAATAATGCTGCAACAAACATAAGGGTACATATATATTTTTGAATTAGTGGCTCCACCAATTTATAGTCCCACCAACAGTATTAGAGGGTTCCCGTTTCTCCACATCCTTGTCAACACTTGTTACTTCTTGTTCTTGAGAACAGCCGTTCTAACAGGTGCGAGGTGATATTTCACTGTGGTTTTGATATGCATCTCCCTAATAATTAGTGATGCTGGATATCTGTTCATGTGTCTGTTGGCCATTTGTATGTATTCTTTGAAAAACGTCTCTTCAGATCCTCTGCCTATTTTTTAATCAGGTTGTTTGGGTTTTTATTGTTGAGTTCTATGAGATCCTGATATATTTTGTATATTAAGCCCTTATCAGATATTTGATTTGCAAATATCTTCTTCCATTCAGTAAGTTACCTTTTAATTTTGATGATGGATTCCTTCACTGTGCAGAAGCTTTTTTGTTTGACAGAGTCCCATTTGTTTACTTTTGCTTCTGTTTCCCTTGCTTTTGGAGTCAGATCCACAAAAACAACACTAAGTCTGATGTCAAGGAGCTTACCACCTGTGTCTTCTTCTCGGAATTTTATGGTTTCAGGTCTTACATTCAAATCTTTAATCCATTTTGAGGTAATTTTTGTGTGTGGTGTAAGACAGGGGTCCAGTTTCATTCTTTGCATGTTGTTGCCCAGTTTTCTCAACACCATTTATTTAAGAGACTGTCCTTTCTCCATTTTATGTCCTTGGATCCTCTGTCATAAATTAACTGTACATATATGTGTCCATATATTTAATGCCAATATCATACTCTTTGATTACTATAGCTGTGTAGTAAAATCTAAAATCAAGGAGCATGATAACGCCAATTTTATTCTTATTCTCAAGATTGCTTTGGCTTTTGGGGATCTTTTGTGGCTCCGTACAAATTTTATAATTATTTGTTCTAGTCCTGTGAAAAATGCCATTGGAATCTTACTGGGGATTGCATTGACTTTGTAGATTGCTTTGGGTAGTATGGATATTTTCACAATATTAATTCTTCCAATTCATGGGCATGAAATATATTTCCATTTATTTGTATCTTCTTCAATTTCTTTCATCAGAGTCCTATAGTTTTCAGTGTATAGGTCTTTCACCTCCTTGGTTAAATTTCTCCCTAGGTATTTTTTGTTTGTTTGTTTTTGATTGAACTGTAAATGGAATTGCTTTCTTGATTTCTTTTTCTGATACCTTGTTATTAGTGTATAGAAACTCCACAGATTTCTGTATATTGATTTTGTGTCCTGCAACTTTACTGACTTCATTTATTAGTTCTAACAGTTTTTCAGTGCAGTATTTAAGATTTTCTATATATAGTATCATGTCATCTGCAAATAGTGATGGTTTTAGTTCTTTCTTTCCAGTTAGGATGCTTTTTTGTTTGCCTAAATAAGGCTTCTGATACTATGTTAAATAAAAGTGGCAAGAGTATGCATCCTTGTCTTGTTCTTGATCTTAGTGGAAAAGCTTTCAGCTTTCACCATTGAGCATGTTAGCTGTGGGTTTGTAATATATAGCCTTTATTATATGTTGAGGTATGTTCCCTCTATACCCACTTTTTTCCCCTCCATACCCACTTTGTTTAGAGCTTTTATCATAAATGGATGTCGGATTTTGACAAATGTTTTTTCTGCATCTACTGAGATGATAGTATGATTTTTATCCCTCACTTTGTTAATATGGTATGTCATGTTGACTGAGTTGCAAATGTTGAACCATCTTTGCATGTCACTTGATCATGATGTATGATCCTTTTAGTGTATTGTTGAATTTGACTTGCTAATATTTTGTCGACAATATGTGCATCTATATTCATCAAGGATATTAGCCTGTAATTTTCTTTTTTTGTGGTATCCTTGTCTGGTTTTGGTATCAGGGTAATGCTGACCTCATAAAATGAGTTTGGAAGCATTCTCTCCTCTTCAGTTTTTTGGAAGAATTTGAGAAGGATAGGTATTAAGTCTTCTTTGAATGTTTGATAGACTTCACCAGTGAAGACATTTGGTCCTGGACTTTGGTTTACTGGAAGATTTTTGATTACCGATTCAATGTACTTACTAGTAATCAGTTTATTCCAATTTCTTTTTCTTCATGATGCAATCTTGGCAGATTGTACATTTCTAGGAATTTATCCATTTCTTCTAGATTGTCCAATTTGTTGTCTTATAACTGTTTACAGTAGTCTCTTATGTTCCTTTCTATTTCTGTGGTATCAGTTGTAACTTCTCATCTTTCACTTCTGATTTTATTTGAGGAGTCTCTCTTTTTTATTAATTTGTCTAGCTAAAGGTTTGCCAATTTTGTTTATCATCTCAAAGAACCAGCTTTTAGCTTTATTGACCTTTTCTACTGTCTTTTTAGTCTCTATTTCATTTACTTCTGCTGTGATCTTTATTATTTCTTTCCTTCTACTAACTTTGGGCTTCATTTGTTCTTTTTCTAGATCCTTTAAGTGTAAGGTTAGATTGTTTATATGAGATCTTTTCTTGTTTCCTGAGATAGGCCTGTATTGCTATGAACTTCCCTCTTAGAACCACTTATGCTGCATCCCATAGATTTTGGTATGTCATATTTCTGTTTTCATTTTCCTCTAGGTATTTTTTAATTTCTCCTTTGATTTCTTCAATGACCCATTGGTTATTCAATAATATGTTTAATCTCCACATTTTTTCCCCCAGTTTTCTTCTTGTAATTGATTTCTAGTTTTATACCATAGTGGTCAGAAGAGATGCTTGATCAATTTTCTTGAATTTATTGAGACTTCTTTTGTGACCTAACATGTGATCTGTCCTGGAAAATGGTCCACGTGTACTTGAGAAGAATGTGTATTCTGCTGCTTTGGGATGGAATGTTCTGTGTATATCTATTAAGTCCATCTGATTTAATGTGTTGTTTAAGGCAAAAGTTTCCTCATTGATTTTCTGTCTAGATGATCTCTATTCATTGATGTAAGTGGGGTGTTAAAGTCCCCTAGTATTATTGTAGTGCTTTCAATTTCTTCCTTTAGGTTCATTAATTTTCATTTTATATATTTTGGTGTTCCTATGTTGGGTGCATATATATGCATAACATTGGGTGCATATATATGTATAACATTTTTCGTAAGACTGGTTTAGTGGTGATGAACTTCTTTAGCTTTTGCTTATCTGGAAAACTTTTAATCTCTCCTTTAATTCTGAATGATAACTTGCCAGGTAGAGAATTCTTGGTTAAAGGTTTTTTTTCCTTTGGACACTTTGAATATGTCATGTCACTCCATTTTGGCCTTCAAAGTTTCTGCTGAAAAATCTGCTGATAATAGTCTTATGGGGTTTCCCTTGTACATAACAAGGTATCTTTCTTTTGCTGCTTTTAAGATTCTTTCTTTAACTTATATCATTTTCATTATAATGTGTCTTAGTGTGGATCTCTGTGGGTTCAACTTGTTTGGAAATCTCTGGGGTTCCGGGGCCTTGATGTCTGGTTCCTTCCCAAGATTAGGGAGGTTTTCAGCCATTTTTTCTTCAAGGAAGTTTTATGGCCCTCTTTCTCTTTTCCATTTGGGACCACTAAAATGTGAATGCTATTTCTGCCTGATGTTGTCCCAAAGTTCCCTTAAGGTATCTTTACTTTTTAAAATTCTTTTTTTCTTTTTGCTGCTCTAAGTGAGTTCCATTACTTTGTCTTCCAGCTCACTGGTCCATTCTTCTGCTTTATTCAGTCTGTTGTTGAATCCCTCTAGTGTATTTTTTCAGTTCAGTTTTTGTATTCTTCTGCTCTGTAACTGCTGTTTGGTACTTTCTTATATTTTCTGTCTCTTTGTTGAAATTCTCACTATGATCATCAATTCTTCTCCCAAGTTCAGTGAGTATCCCTATGACCAATACTTAGAACTCTTTATCAGGTGGATTCCTGATCTCCATGTTATTAAGATCTTTTTCTGAGGTTTTGTCTTGTTCTTTCATTCAAAACTTATTCCTCTGTCTCTTCATTTTGCCTGACTCTCTGTGCTTGTTTTTATGTATTAGGCAAATCAGCTACTTCTCCCAATCTTGAAGGAGTGGCCCTGGGTAGGAGATGTCCCATGGGGCCCAGAAGCACAGTCTCCCCTGGCCACCAGAGCTGGGTGCCCAAGGGGCGTCCCCATTGTGGTCTGGGCATGCCCACTTACTGTGGCATGGGTATGGGGGGTGCTCTCATCTAGCTCAGTTGTGACATGCAGCTGTGGCATGGGGATGGGTGGGGCTCTCAGCAGGGTACACCTCCCAACACTAGCACATTAGAGGGAGAGTTACAAAGTGGCTCCCACCAGCATTGGCATTAGTAAGGTAGAAGAAGATCACAAAATGGTACTCACCTGTGTGTCTGTCCCAGGGAGAGTCCCAGCAGGTCCCTGCCTCTCCAGCTCATGCCTTAAGATTAGCAAGTGGGTCTCCCTCACATATGGTCCAGGCAGTTTTCAAACTGGTGTTTTCTGCTCTGGATCCCAGGGTGACTGAGTATGTGCAGGAGCCCTTTAAGAGTGGATTCTTCTTCCCCTACAGTACTATGGTTTTCCTGGACATAATCCGCATTGTTTTTCAAACCCAGGCATTTGGGGGCTTCATCTCTCCTGTACAGGACCTAAGGGTTGGGGTTCCTGATGTGGAGCACAAAGCCCTCACTCCTTATGGGAAAATTCCACGTTTTCTTAAATACCTCTCAATTTTGGATCACTGTTCCTGGAGTGGGGTTTTGTGTGTGTGTGAGACACTGTGTCTCTGCTCCTCCTACCCATCTCCATGCTGCCCTTTTATCCCTTATTGTGGAGGCTCTGTTCATCCAGTCTTCAGGTCTTTTTTAGAGGAAACTATTCCATGTATAGTTGTTGCTTTGTTGCATCCGATGGAGGAGGTGAACTCAGGATCTCCCTACACCACCATCTTGAACCAGGAAGTCTCAAGGAAGTGAAATCTTAAAGGATGAATAGATGCCTACCAAGAGAACAAACAGGTACAGTGCATTTGGGGCAGAAGAAACAACAGATACCATGACAAAAAGGTAGAGGAGTATACTTCAGGAACCATAAGTTTAGTTCTGGAACTCTTTCACTTGGTAAATACTTAATGGTGACTTTTCTACCATGAGCCCTGAATGGATCTCAGTGCATAAATATGGCAGAGCAAGACGAGGTCCCTGTCCCATGGAGCTTACATGCTTCTGGGGAGACAGATACTAAATACGTTTATAAGAAGAAACAGGATAATTTCAGTTGGAACTATTATTTTTAAAAAATACAAAAAAGGGTAAAGTGTGCTAGAGGAAGGGAAGGGTGGGTTTAGAGGGTGATCTAGACTGAGCTGTCAGAGAAGGCTTATCTGAGATGGTAAATTTTAACTCAGACAAGATGAGAATGAGGAGGTAAGACTGATGGGTGGAACATTAGAAAAGGACTCGGTGGGGAAGTAGAAGTTTGAGTAACTGAGTAGATGGTGATTCTTTTAAAATGACAGTTAGAAGGACCATGCGGGAGGAGATGAGTAAGGGATCTTGAAAATCTTTGAAAGAGTTTGGACTTCATTCTGGCTGTTAAGCAAATGAGTGAAGAGTTTGAGGTCAAGAATGACTTTTCAGATGTGTCTTCAGAAAGATGGTTCTGGCATTTCTGGAAAGATGGATTGAATGGATTTGATAAATATGCATACATACAACTGAAACAAAAGTTTCAGAAAATAGTACTTACCCATGTAAGTGTGGTGCACTCTATTTTCTGTTTTATTCTATTACATTTTTTAGTGATGTGATCAACTCAATAAATTGATTTCAGGACCACCAAATGGGTTGCAACCCATGGTTTGAAAAACATTGGGTTAGAATACAGCTGCACTAGAAATGGCAAGAGGTAGCTTTCTTCTTATTTCCCAGTATGGGGCACAATAGTTGGGATGCCCCATAAAACTCATGAGTGGTAGAACAAGTTCCTTGCTTTTAACACGACTATATTTTTTAGAAAGTATTCTTGTGAAGTTCCCATTAACTTATATCATTAATTAAAGATGCCACAACTCCCATTATTAATTACATTATAGAGTAAAACAAAGAAGAGGCACTTTAAAAACTAGCTTCCTAATAGTATCTAGGCTTAAGTTTTCTTCCATCTCTCTTGTCTTTAAAAATAAAAGACCCAAAATGCCTAAGGGCACATGTCAGTTGTGTGAGGATACCACAAATCAGACACAGCAAGGGCCTGAAATTTATCATAGAAATCTGGCTGAGAGGCTGATTAACAATCAGAGAGTTGCTAAAACTAGGACTCCCACAGTTTTGCATTGGGTTCAGTTTTTACTGTAAAGAAATTTCACCATAATCAAAGCTCTATTTTGAATCTGCTTATTTTGGTTCTATACTTGTAGCCTAATCATATATAGCAAGCAAATAGAGCCCCATGATGACAGCCATTTCTCTCTGAAATCACTCACAGATAAATGTGTCTTTGCCATAGACCATTAATACAACAATGTGTTATTTAACATAAACCCCATCCCTACCCCAAGCCTTTCAATGTGTTACTTTTGTTTTCTCTAAAATATGAGAATTTCCCTTTCCCCAAGAAAGAGAAAAATCAATTCTCCTCCACCATATGTGGGCTTCCAACACATATTGCTGCATCTGCTGCCTTGTGGATCTTCAGTTTGTAGCAGCTGATACATGTCCTGAGCCTCTTTTTCTACTTCCAAGAAACTCCACATTCTGGTACCTCAGCATGTTTTTCTACATACTGTAATCTTTTCTAACAGTTGTTCCCAAAGCTACACCAGAACCACCTGGATGGCTTGTTAAAAACACATCAAGGGCTCCACCCACCAGAGTTTCTGATTCAGAAGATTTCAGGTGGGCCTGAGAATTTACATTTCTAGCAAGCTCCCGGGTGCCGCTGGTACTACTCGTCAAGAAAGGCTGCTCGTAAAAGTAATGGTTTCAGCTCCATTAAGCTACCCCTCCTTTTTACAGCTGCTATTGACTGTAGCATTTAATAAGTGTTTGCAGGATAAATTTTTAAAATAATTATCAGTTGAACTCATAAGACCTACAGGAACTTTCATGATCATGAAAAAAAAAAACCCAACTGTACTAATTTCCTTACTGGATATGTATTAAAGAAATGTACTTGAAATTAAATGAAGTACAGGAACCCAAGCCTTCCCTTCTGTACTATTATCAACTATCAACCAAAAACTAGAAAGTGCGTTCCTGAATTCCATGTTACCCTTTATCAGTATATATAGAAAGATCCTTGATTCTGAATTGTTCTTTCTCTTTTATGAAAGAAGCCTTACATAAACATTGTTTAATGTTGCATCCCAAGAAATTTTATATGGATTCACTAGCTTCCGCACTCTGGGGAAATGTTTTGTCTGCACTAGATGGCAGTGTAATCCTGAAATTTGAAACCTAAGCTAAGGCATCGGACTAGAATCTGATTTCCAGTCTTTAAGTAGACAACTTTGATTTTATGCAAATATTCCATTCATGGTTATTCCCATATGTATATATTGGAGTATTATAATTGATTCCATTTGGGGGTTGCTATCAGAATAAATGCGCAAATACAATGCACTCTGATTGTTCTGAAAGTCTTTTGAAGGAGAAAGACATTAAATGCACAATTAAATTTAACTCTGCCCCAAGAGGTAAGCCATCCATTCTGTCCCCCTCACCACCACCAAACTGAGCCTTACAACTAAGCAGGCCATCCCCAAGGTTAAGAGTATGGGCTCTGAAACCAAACTAGTTAGGTTCAACTCAGCACTACCCACTTCTAGCTGGGAAACTCCGAAGAGTTTGCTAATCTCCCTGTGACTCAGTTTCCTCATGTGTCGATATGAATAATAAAAGCATCCACCTTATAGGTATATTTTAAGGGTTAAACCAGAGTTTAACATGGTGCCTGGAACTCAATAAATTTCAGCTACAAACGTTTTTGTTACTGTAACTCACTCTCCTAAACATAATTCTACCACTCAGTCCCACTCAGTCCCACTCTGCTGGGGCAAGCTGTGGCTAATTGAGATCTCCTTAGAAAAACTTTCCCTGTGTGGGTTGTACGGTTGTGCTAGAAGCTGAAAACTCCCAGGCAATGTACAACTACTGGAAAACCCACCTACAGCTATCAAAGTAAACCAGTCGGAAGCCCCCTCCTCCCTGCCATACTCACATCTTTGGCTGTTTGCTACACTTTTATGTTTCTTCCTCCTACAAAACTGCCCTTAATAAGCCCTGTAAGCTCAGTTCAGCATCAATAAAACCTTCTCTTTCATAATGTTGTGTGGTTCTTCAAGAACATCTATCATCATAATCTCCTTTGTATCTCACAACAAGCCAACAAGATAGATGTGACCATCCTGTTTTCCTGGTGAAGATGGAAGGGAGCTGCCTAAGTTCATGGTGACAATGGAGGTACCCAAGTCTATTGACTGAATCTGGAACAGATACAACAATGAAACTGCTGCTTACTATATACATATATATCTATATCTGTATATAATCAGTTTCTTCATTTTAGAAGTAATATGTGATCATTATAGAAAAGTAGAAAATATAGACATAGAGAAGGAAAAAGAAAAATATCACTCAGTGAGACAACTCACCGTTACCATTTTAGGGTATTTTTTCCAGTTCCTTTTCTATGCGCAAGTTGTGATCATATTCTACATAGTTTCACAACCTCTGTAAATACACGTCACGAAGAACGTAGCATTTTCTTTCCCCAAATTTAAATGCAGTGATGTGGCATGTACAGAATAGAAAGCAAAGCCCAGGTGTAGGAACTTAGCCCTGAAGTCAAGATTACACCTTTTAATTCTTACTGCTGTAACCTCTGAAGAACAACTGTACAGAAAGGACCATTGAGTAACTGGGGCAGATTCTTCCAGCAGCTCATGCTTTTTGAAAGACATTCCTTTTCTCACCCAAAGCCATGTGGGACCATAAACTCACAACCAACTGACTAACCACAAAGCAGCAGAGGTGTGGCAGGCATTCCAGAGACAGCAGGGCCACCGCAGGGGAACCATGCCTCCTGCCATTCCTGCGTTTCAAATATCCCCGAAGCCGTGACTGATGCCAGGAATAGCAATGGCAACTGACACATGGGCAGGTGATAAAGAGTCTTTGTCCTTAAGGGCTGACCTTAGAGCCCCCGCAAGCTGAAAGGGCTCTGGCATTAGCACAGTGATTCCAGGCAGCCGTCTGTCCAGAATGGACCAGGAGGAGTGGACAGATGGGCAGGGAGTACAGAGATGCTGACAGAGGTTCAGGATCGGGACCACCGGTGTCATCCCCGTCTGTCTGGACCAAGGGCTTCTCCCAGGCTTCCGGGGCTTTTTCTAGAAGTGCAAAATAAGGAGGATATGGGAGAAGGGATCCCTCTACCATGCCAGGAACTGCTTCATGCTTTAAAAAGACGTCATCCCCTTCAATCTACACAACTCACTGCCATTTTATAGGGGAGGTGAGTGAGGCTCAAAGGTGTTAGAAAACTTGCTAAGGGACACAGAGGGCACGCCAAACCTAAGTTTGGTTTATCTGACACCAAAGCCAATGTTCTTCCTATAATTTGTTGCTTCTGAGTCCACACACACACACACACACTCACACACATGCAAAGTAAGCTTAAGTACATTTTCCATCTCACTGTGCATCTAATCCTTCACGATTATTTTCCTTTCTTCATAAACCCCCAAGCTTACAGGGTAGTATAATTATTTCCCTGTCTCCATCATTTGTCCACATTTTAAAAAGTAGAAATATAGTCTATATTAGAAATTTTAAAAATGAATAAATAAACCCCAAGCTAAGAACTCCTTCAAGAGCTGATAAAATTTGCCCTTGTACAGGTCACCAACTTGGTGCCCTAATTGAGTGAGCTGAGACCAAAGGTTTACATCACTGGTGCTTTGCTAAAAACTACAAAAAGTAGTAGTAAAGGTCTTTTCTATATTTTCATGTGGTTCTGTTCATATCAAAATTTGTCTCAAATTTTAAACTCTCACAGGTTAGGGACCTCGATTATTTATAACCTCTCTTCCTTTATGACCTACTGCAGCCAGCGTTCGTATATTCTTCAGCACTCAGAACTTCAAGCAACACCATATTTAAAGCACAGTGCTGGGTACTAAGGAAGTTTTCAGAGCCAAATAACACTTTATCGGCCCTCAAGGAAGAAGGGCACACACACACATACACACACACACACACATCCCAAAACTGTGAAGCACGCTTTGGCCTAAAAGGACCCCTGAATGAAAATAAATAGAACGACAAAGTGTTCTAGAGACAGAAAGGTAAAACTAACTGTTACTGTCTAGAAAGATTCAAGAGCATTTCACAGAGGAAGTGACATTTTAACATGACCTTGAGGAACGAATCAGATTTTACAGGCAGAGAAGGGCAGAAAGGGTGACAAGGCAGTTGGAATAAGGAGAGCAAAACCCCAGAGGCATCATGATGCGAGGCATGTACTTAATTATGTCAAAGGCATGACTTCACTTTTTGAAAATATTATTTGTGTGTCATTATGAACCCAGGGGTTGAGAAAACTAGTCATTAAACCACACTTGGTAAATAAATAGATAAGGTCCCTAACAATGTTTATTACTGTCTTCTGTTAGGCTGCCTATCACATTCACAATTTGTCACTGGAAAACAAATCAACAATCCATTTGCTGCCATGGAAAAGGTAGAAGTAAGAGTTTCAATGGTAGGGTGGCACAGTTCCAGGAGAAACTTTTTGTTGTCTGCAAAGGCTTCTCAGTTTGAGAATTTCATCAAGACAAAAGGAATATCAGGTGCCTGATGCCAGGAGCAAGGGTAAAGGAGGCATGATGTCTTCACTAGGACACACAAGTTATTTGCTACCACTTAAATTACAACTTATTTTTTCCCTTTAATATCAGTATTAGGCTACAAAGCCTGCCTTAAGTCAGGGGCTAGGAAGGGTCGATGGCATAACCAGTTAGCAATGCTTTCATTTCCTTGGGGGAAAGCAAATCAGTAAATAACGATCTACATTACTTTAAAAAATAACAGTCCAAAAGAATCCTGGGTACATACTAAGCGATGGCTTCAGCCTGCAAGAGTGAAGGCACACAGCCAAGAACGGGAGATGTGCTGTGTGCAGGGAAAAGATCTGAAATTGAAGGTGCTCTGAATGGTGAAATAAGCTCTGGATTGAAGCTCAAACGAGAGACGGGGTAAAGGCAGAGTGCAGCCGGAGCAACCCAAATGGAAATAAGCATGCCCATGGCGGATTTCCTAAAACCTATTCAGTCAAGTAGAACGAAATAATAAAGAAGCAACAAAAGAATAAATGACCTAGAATTATTGGCCTCTCCAAGCAGAACTTGCTACAGAGCGTTGGTTTCAGGAGCAGATGTGGAGAAACTGCAGCCCCACCAGGCTTTCATCACTGTAGATGCTCTTATAAGCTTTGTCATCTGACAGGATACTGCTGAAAGCCAGAAGAACCTGTAAAACATTATTCAAGAATCACAGGAATCTGTCTCTTGGTACAATACTGGGAAATGTCATTTGGCTATAGATTTGTGCCATAATAAGGTTGTCCATAAATACAGACTATAAACACAGATGGCAAGATATAAATAACTTTGATATTATATCCAGAGGCTAAATGATAGATCCTTGGTGTGTTATTGTGAGACGTTATTTTAAAAGAAAATCCATGAAGTTAGGTGACCCTCACTGGACTATAAATAATGGTAAAAAGAGAGGTTTTTTTAAAAGAAATTGAAAGATTATAAAAAGCCTCAGGGTTTTGCTGTGTTGCCCACAAGGCCCACCATATTCATTTCTATCGTTCTGTGTCCAGAGTCACACTGGCAACAAATTCAGCTGTAACTTGTATACTTGCCATTCATGCGTTTCCTTTAAAAATAAATGTTTCCTGCCAAGCCTAAGTACCACTGTTTTCTCAAATGAGAAATAGTGAAAGTAATCTTAATACAAGAGTTTTCCCTTTGGGGACTATAGCCTTCCTCTGAGCGCCCTTCTACAGCACCCTTCCCAGCCCTTCCCTGCAAGCCCCACCCCCTCCACGAAGCTCCTCCCACCCTGAACCTCCAGCCAGGTGTTCTGCATTCTTTTTTTTTTTTTTGAGGGTTTTATATTTTTATCTTTTTTTTTTTTTTAATGTTTATGGAGTATAATTGCTTTACAATGGTGTGTTAGTTTCTGCTTCATAACAAAGTGAATCAGCTATACATGTACATATATCCACATACCTCTTCCCTCTTGCATCTCCTTCCCTCCCACCCTCCTTATCCAACCCCTCTAGGTGGTCACAAAGCACTGAGCTGATCTCCCTGTGCTATGCGGCTGCTTTCCACTAGCTATCTATTCTACATTTGGTAGTGTATATATGTCCATGCCACTCTATCACTTTGTTCCAGCTTACCCTTCCCCCTTCCCGTGTCCTCAAGTCCATTCTCTAGTAGGTCTGCGTCTTTATTCCCGTTCTGCCCCAGGTTCGCTTTTTTTTTTTCGATTCCATATATATGTGTTATCATACGGTATTTGTTTTTCTCTTCTGACTTACTTCATTCTGCATGACAGACTCTAGGTCCATCCACCTCACTACAAATAACTCAAATTTGTTTGTTTTTCTGGCTGAGTAATATTCCACTGTATATATGTGCCACATCTTCTTTATCCATTCATCTGTCAATGGACACGTAGGTTGCTTCCATGTCCTGGCTATTGTAAATAGAGCTGCAATGAACACTGTGGTACCTGAATCTTTTTGAATTATGCTTTTCTCAGGGTACATGCCCAGTAGTGGGATTGCTGGGTCATATGGTAGTTCTATTTTTAGTTTTTTAAGGAACCTCCATACTGTTCTCCATAGTGGCTATATCAATTTACATTCCCACCAACAGTGCAAGAGGGTTCCCTTTCCTCCACACCCTCTCCAGCATTTATTGTTTGTGGATTTTTTGATGATGGCCATTCTGACTGGTGTGAAGTGATACCTCATTGTAGTTTTGATTTGCATTTCTCTAATGATTAATGATGTTGAGCATTCTTTCATGTGTTTGTTGGCAATCTGTATGTCTTCTTTGGAGAAATGTCTATTTAGGTCTTCTGCCCATTTTTGGATTGGGTTGTTTGTTTTTTTGATATTGAGTTGCATGAGCTGCTTGTAAATTTTAGAGATTAATCCTTTGTCAGTTGCTTCATTTGCAAATATTTTCTCCCATTCTGAGGGTTGTCTTTTCATCTTGTTTATGGTTTCCTTTGCTGTGCAAAAGCTTTTAAGTTTCATTAGGTCCCATTTGTTTATTTCTGTTTTTATTTCCATTTCTGTAGGAGGTGGGTCAAAAAGGATCTTGCTGCGATGTATGTCATAGAGTGATCTGCCTATGTTTTCTTCTAAGAGTTTTATAGTGTCTGGCCTTACATTTAGGTCTTTAATCCATTTTCAGTTTATTTTTGTGTATGGTGTTAGGGAGTGTTCTAATTTCATTCTTTTACATGTAGCTGTCTAGTTTTCCCAGCACCACTTATTGAAGAGGCTGTCTTTTCTCCACTGGATATTCTTGCCTCCTTTATCAAAGATAAGGTGACCATATGTGTCTGGCTTTATCTCTGGTCTTTCTATCCTGTTCCATTGATCTATATTTCTGTTTTTGTGCCAGTACCATACTGTCTTGATTACTGTGGCTTTGTAGCATAGTCTGAAGTCTGGTAGCCTGATTCCGACAGCTCCGTTTTTCTTTCTCAAGATTGCTTTGGCTATTCGGGGTCTTTTGTGTTTCCATACAAATTGTGAAATTTTTGTTCTAGTTCTGTGAAAAATGCCATTGGTAGTTTGATAGGGATTGCATTGAATCTGTAGATTGCTTTGGGTAGTATAGTCATTTTCACAATGTTGATTCTTCCAATCCAAGAACATGGTATATCTCTCCATCTGTTTGTATCATCTTTAATTTCTTTCATCAGTGTCTTATAATTTTCTGCATACAGGTCTTTTGTCTCCTTAAGTAGGTTTATTCCTAGATATTTTATTCTTTTTGTTGCAGTGGTAAATGGGAGTGTTTCCTTAATTTCTCTGTCTGATTTTTCATCATTAGTGTATAGGGATGCAAGAGATTTCTGTGCATTAATTTTGTATCCTGCTACTTTACCAAATTCATTGATTACTCTAGTAGTCTTCTGGTAGCATCTTTAGGATTCTCTATGTATAGTATCATGTCATCTGCAAGCAGCTTTACTTCTTCTTTTCCAATTTGGATTCCTTTTATTTCTTTTTCTTCTCTAATTGCTGTGGCTAAAACTTCCAAAACAATGTTGAATAATACTGGTGAGGGTGGCCAAACTTGTCTTCTTCCTGATATTAGTGGAAATGGTTTCAGTTTTTCACCATTGAGGACAATGTTGGCTGTGGGTTTGTCATATATGGCCTTTATTATGTTGAGGAAAGTTCCCTCTATGCCTACTTCCTGGAGGGTTTTTATCATAAATTGGTGTTGAATTTTGTCAAAAGCTTTTTCTGCATCTATTGAGATGATCATATGGTTTTTCTCCCTCAATTTTTTAATATGGTGTATCACATAGATTGATTTGCATATATTGAAGAATCCTTACATTCCTGGGATAAACCCCACTTGATCATGGTGTATGATCCTTTTAATGTGCTGTTGGAGTCTGTTTGCTAGTATTTTGTTGAGGATTTTAGCATCTATGTTCATCAGTGATATTGGCCTGTAGTTTTCTTTCTTTGTGACATCTTTGCCTGGTTTTCGTATCAGGGTGATGGTGGCCTCGTAGAATGAGTTTGAGAGTGTTCCTCTCTCTGCTATATTTTGGAAGAGTTTGAGAAGGATAGGTGTCAGGTCTTCTCTAAATGTTTGATAGGATTCGCCTGTGAAGCCATCTGGTCCTGGGCTTTTGTTTGTTGGAAGATTTTTAATCAAAGTTTCAATTTCAGTGTTTGTGATTGGTCTGTTTATATTTTCTATTTCTTCCTGGTTCAGTCTCAGAAGGTTGTGCTTTTCTAAGAATGTGTCCATTTCCTCCAGGTTGTCCATTTTATTAGCATATAGTTGCCTGTAGTAATCTCTCATGATCCTTTGCATTTCTGCAGTGTCAGTTGTTACTTCTACTTTTTCATTACTAATTCTATTGATTTGAGTCTTCTTCCTTTTTTTCTTGGTGAGTCTGGCTAATGGTTTATCAATTTTGTTTATCTTCTCAAAGAACCAGTTTTAGTTTTATTGATCTTTGCTATTGTTTCCTTCATTTCTTTTTCATTTATTTCTGATCTGGTCTTTATGATTTCTTTCCTTCTGCTAACTTTGGGGGTTTTTTGTTCTTCTTTCTCTAATTGCTTTAGGTAAGTTTAGGTTGTTTATTTGAGATGTTTCTTGTTTCTTGAGGTAGGATTGTATTGCTATAAACTTCCCTCTTAGAACTGCTTTTGCTGCATACCATAGGTTTTGGGTCGTTGTGTTTTCATTGTCATTTGTTTCTAGGTATTTTTTGATTTCCTCTTTGATTTCTTCAGTGATCTCTTGGTTATTAAGTAGTGTATTGTTTAGCCTCCATATGTTTGTATTTTTTACAGATTTTTTCCTGTAATTGATATCTAGTCTCATAGCATTGTGGTCGGAAAAGATACTTTATACAATTTCAGTTTTCTTAAATTTACCAAGGCTTGATTTGTGACCCAAGATAGGATCTATCCTGGAGAATGTTCCATGAGCACTTGAGAAGAAAGTGTATTCTGTTGGTTTTGTATGGAATGTCCTATAAATATCAATTAAGTCCACCTAGTTTAATGTATCATTTAAAGCTTGTGTTTCCTTATTTATTTTTATTTTGGATGATCTGTGAAAGTGGGGTGTTAAAGTTCCCTACGATGATTGTGTTACTGTCGATTTCCCCTTTTATGGCTGTTAGCATTTGCCTTATGTATTGAGGTAATCCTATGTTGGGTGCATAAATATTTACAATTGTTATATCTTCTTCTTGGATTGATCCCTTGATCATTATGTAGTGTCCTTCTTTGTCTCTTGTAATAGTCTTTGTTTTAAAGTCTATTTTGTCTGATACGAGAATTGCTACTTCAGCTCTCTTTTGATTTCCATTTGCATGGAGTATCTTTTTCCATCCCCTCACTTTCAGTCTATTTGTGTCCATAGGTGCGAAGTGGGTCTCTTGTAGACAGCATATATATGGGTCTTGTTTTTGTATCCATTCAGCCAGTCTATGTCTTTTGGTTGGAGTATTTAATCTATTTACATTTAAGGTAATTGTTGATATGTATGTTCCTATTACCATTTTCTTAATTGTTTTGGGTTTGTTATTGTAGGTCTTTTCCTTCTCTTGTGTTTCCTGCCTAGACAAGTTCCTTTAGCATTTGTTGTAAAGCTCGTTTGGTGGTGCTGAATTCTCTTAGCTTTTGCTTGTCTGTAAAGGTTTTAATTTCTCCATCGAATCTGAATGAGATCCTTGCTGGGTAGAGTAATCTTGCTTGTAGGTTTTTCCCTTTCATCACTTTAAATATATCCTTCCACTTCCTTCTGGCTTGCAGAGTTTCTGCTGAAAGATCAGCTGTTAACCTTATGGGGATTCCCTTGTATGTTATTTGTTGCTTTTCCCTTGCTGCTTTTAATATTGTTTCTTTGTATTTAAATTTTGATAGTTTGATTAATAAGTGTCTTGGCATGTTTCTCCTTGGATTTATCCTGTATGGGACTCTCTGTGCTTCCTGGACTTGATTAACATTTCCTTTCCCATATTAGGGAAGTTTTCAAATCTCTTCAAATATTTTCTCAGTCCCTTTCTTTTTCTTTTCTTCTGGGACCCCTGTAATTTGAATGTTGGTGCATTTAATGTTATCCCAGAGGCCTTTGAGACTGTCTTCAATTCTTTTCATTCCTTTTTCTTTATTCTGCTCTGCAGTACTTATTTCCATTATTTTATCTTCTATGTCACTTGTCCGTTCTTCTGCCTCAGTTATTCTGCTATGGATTCCTTCTAGAGAATTTTTAATTTCATTTATTGTGTTGTTCATCATTGTTTGTTTGCTCTTTAGTTCTTCTAGGTCCTTGTTAAACGTTTCTTTTATTTTCTCCATTCTATTTCCAAGATTTTGGATCATCTTTATTATCATTACTCTGAATTCTTTTTCAGGTAGACTGCCTATTTCCTCCTCATTTGTTAGGTCTGGTGTGTTTTAACCCTGCTCCTTCATCTGGTGTGTGTTTCTCTGTCTTCTCATTTTGCTTAACTTACTGTGTTTGGGGTCTCCTTTTCACTGGCTGCAGGTTCGTAGTTCCCATTGTTTTTGTTGTCTGCCCCCAGTGGATAAGGATGATTCAGTGGGTTGTGTAGGCTTCTTGGTGGAGGGGACTAGGGCCTGTATTCTGGTGGGTGAGGCTGGATCTTGTCTTTCTGGTGGGCAGGACTGCATCTGGTGGTGTGTTTTGGGGTGTCTGTGGCCTTATTATGATTTTAGGCAGCCTCTCTGCTAATGGATGGGGCTGTGTTCCTGTCTTGCTAGTTGTTTGGCATAGGGTGTCCAGCACTGTAGCTTGCTGGTCGTTGAGTGGAGCGGGGTCTTAGCACTGAGATGGAGATCTCTGGGAGATTTTTGCCATTTGATATTATGTGGAGCTGGGAGGTCTCTGGTGAACCAATGTCCTGAGCTCGGCTCTCCCACCTCAGAGGCACAGGCCTGACACCCGGCCAGAGCACCAAGACCCTGTCATCCAGACAGAAAAAGAGAAAAAGGAAATATATATATATATATATATTGTTGCTCCCAAAATCTACTTCCTCAATTTGGGATGGTTCATGGTCTATTCAGTTATTCCACAGATGAAGGGTACATCAAGTTGATTGTGGAGATTTAATCCGCTGCTCCTGAGGCTGCTGGGAGAGATTTCCCTTTCTCTTCTTTGTTCACACAGCTCCTGGGGTTCAGCTTTGGATTTGGACCCGCCTCTGCATGTGGGTCACTTGAGGGCATCTGTTCTTCACTCAGACAGGACGGGGTTAAAGGAGCAGCTGCTTTGGGGGCTCTGGCTCACTCAGGCCGTGGGGAAGGAGGGGTACGGCTGCGAGGTGAGCCTGTGGCGGCAGAGGCCAGGGTGACATTGCACCAGCCTGAGGGGCGCCGTGCGTCCTCCCGGGGAAGTTGTCCCTGGATCACAGGAGCCTGGCCGTGGCGGGCTGCACCGGCTCCCGGGAGGGGAGGTGTGGAGAGTGACCTGTGCTCGCACACAGGCTTCTTGGTGGTGGCAGCAGCAGCCTTAGCGTCTCATGCCCATCCCTGGGGTCCGCGCTGATAACCGCGGCTCACGCCCGTCTCTAGAGCTCGTTTAGGCGGCGCTCTTAATCCCCTCTCCTCGTGCCCCCTGAAACAATGGTCTCTTGCCTCTTCGGCAGCTGCAGACTTTTTCCCGGACTCCCTCCCAGCTAGCTGTGGCGCACTAGCCCCCTGCAGGCTGTGTTCACGCCGCCAACCCCAGCCCTCTTCCTGCGATCCGACCGAAGCCCGAGCCTCAGCTCCCAGCCCCCACCCGCCCCGGCGGGGGAGCAGACAAGCCTCTCAGGCTGGTGAGTGCTGGTCGGCACCAATCCTCTGTGTGGGAATCTCTCCGCTTTGCCCTCCACACCCCTGTGGCTGCGCTCTCCTCCGTGGCTCCGAAGCTTCCCCCCTCTGCCACCCACAGTCTCCACCTGCGAAGGGGCTTTCTAGTGTGTGGAAACCTTTCCTCCCTCACAGCTCCCTCCCAGAGGGGCAGGTCCCATCCCTATTCTTTTGTCTCTGTTTTTTCATTTTTCTTTTGCCCTACCTAGGTACGTGGGAAGTTTCTTGTCTTTGGGAGGTCTGAGGTCTTCTGCCAGCATTCAGTAGGTGTTCTGTAGGAGTTGTTCCACATGTAGATGTATTTCTGATGTATTTGTGGGGAGGAAGGTGATCTCCACGTCTTACTCTTCCACCATCTTGAAGGTCTCCTTGAGGGTTTTTTAAATTGAAGTATAGTTGAGTTACCATGTTGTGTTAATTTCTGCTTGCAGCAAAGTGATTCAGCTTTACATATACACATATATATACATATATATACATTCTTTTTTAATATTCTTTTCCATTAGAGTTTATCATAGTATATTGAATACAGTTCCCAGTGCTATACAGTAGGACCTTATTGTTTATCCATTCTATGTATAATAGTTTACATCTGCTCACTCCAACTCTCAATCCATCCCTTCCCACCTGCCCCCCCCCCTTGGCAACCACAAGTCTGTTCTCTATGTCTGTGACTCTGTTTCTGTTTCATAGATAGGTTAATTTGTGTCACATTTTAGATTCCACATATAAGTATTATCATATGGTATTTGTCTTTCTCTTTCTGGCTTACTTCACTTAGTATGATAATTTCTTGCTGCATCCATGTTGCTGCAAATGGCATTATTTTATTCTTTTTTCATGGCTGAGTAGTATTCCATTCTATATATGTACCACATCTTCTTTATCCATTCCTCTGTTGATGGACATTTAGGTTGTTTCTGTGTTCTGCATTCTGATTGCTTGTGGGAAAAGCTATTTCCATGGAGTGATGTCACATTCCATTCCCCAGGCAGGAGGATATAGTGGAGAAGACAGGGACATCTAAAATCAGGAGACTTGGCCATGAGCCCCCCTCGTTCCACCAGTGGTGTCCTTAATTGGTCTTTTTAAAAATTTATTTCTATTTATTTATTTATTTTTGGCTGCACTGGGTCTTCATTGCTGCATGTGGGCTTTCTCTAGCTGTGGCGAGTGGGAGCTACTCTTCATTGCGATGCACGGGTTTCTCATTGCGGTGCCTTCTCTTGTTGCAGAGCACAGGCTCTAGGCGTGCGGGTTTCAGTAGTTATGGCTTGCGTGCTCTAGAGCACAGGTTCAGTAGTTGTGGCGCAGGGGCTTAGTTGCTCCACGGCATGTGGGATCTTCCTGGACCAGGGCTCGAACCTGTGTCTCCTGCATTGGCAGGCAGATTCTTAACTACTGCACCACCAGGGAAGTCCCCTTCATTGGTCTTGAAACCACTGAGCTGGTTTCCTTTTCTCTTCAGTGGGGACCCCCCTTAGAAGTTCACTGTTAGACCCACGCGCATCCACGTGAGAGAGCTTTGTAAAGTGTCAAGTAACCTACAAAGGTAATTATTGTTTCGGAAGTATTTAGGGAGTACCTATGATGTGCAGGACCACAGTTTTGCATAGTAATCACAACTGAAGAAGGCAAACTCCCAACTCTCAAAAATCTTAAAATGTAGCAGAGAAGTGAAGACATACATACCCTTACAGGGTAGCAAATAGTAAGTTCCCTAAGCAATACCCCATGACTTCAATTCAGTTTGACAAACATCCATGAAACAGGCTCTTGAGATCCAAAAGTAAAAACAGTGGGTCACTGTCACCTGTCTGGCAGGAAGGACAGAGAAACAGTGATGGTGTCAGTACAAGCAGATGGTGATAAATCCCATAAAGAAAAAGCTTACTGGGAATGTATTAGGTCTGTGTAGAAAGGCAGATGGAGAGGCTTAAGCCTAGATGTCCACGGGTAAACTCTGCAGGAGATGGTAGAGTGTGAAATCTGTTTCCAAATACTGGGTTTCTATTTCCAGAAAAGGTGCAAAGGACCAGACATGGCATTGGATCGACCAGCGCAGTAAGGCACCTGGATGCTGGGGGTGGGAGTGGAGGTGACCCCGGAGACTCAGCTGTTCTGGGAAAGCTTAAGGGTGGTTTCTCACCACCTCCAGCAGAAGCCTGATCACCGTGGGGGGAAGAGAATGGTGCTGACAGAGTCAGGGAACCAGGCATGGGAAAAAAGGGGCATTGGTTCCGGGAGGACAGGATCTACCAGACGGGTTTCTTGTTTGTTTCTTTTTTAAATCATAACTTTAAAATAGCAATTTTATCTGGGCACTGTTCTAAGCATTTCATCTATAGTGACTCATTTAATCGCACAGCAACCGAGAGTGGTAGGTGCAGTTATCCCCACTGGAGGGACGAGGAAACTGAGATGAGGAGAGTTTGACCACATTTGTGGGCTGAGAAGAGGGAGCCAGCACCTATAGGGAAAGCAAAGATGCTATCTGGACTCAAAGGAGGGACTGCTCGGGGATTACGGATGACCGGTATTGTCCTTTCCACATTTTTTAACTCCTAACTTCTCTACCATAGGCATCATCATCTTTGTAATCAGAAAACTAAACCATACAAAAATGGGCAATCATGGCTTCCCTGGTGGTGCAGTGCTTAAGAATCTACCTGCCAATGCAGGGGACACGGGTTCGATCCCTGGTCCGGGAAGATCCCACATGCCACGGAGCAACTAAGCCCGTGCACCACAGCTACTGAGCCCGTGCACCTAGAGCCCGTGCTCCGCAACAGGAGAAGCCACTGCAATGAGAAACCCGCACACCACAATGAAAAGTAGCCCCCGCTCGCCACAAATAGAGAAAAGCCCACGCACAGCAACAAAGACCCAATGAAGCCAAAAATAAATAAATAAATAAATAAATAAATTTTTAATGGACGATCATGTTTGTGATTAATATTGTCTTTAAATTTGTCCTTATGTCTTCTCTGTAAAAATAAGCTTTCCAATAAGAGAGTTAGCATCCTGAGGGTAGGAACCGTCCCTTATTTCTCCTTTCCTCCCACCGTCTGCACCTGAGGCATGTGTGTGTGTGTGTGTGTGTGTGCGTGTGGCTTTTAAAGGGAACAAAATTAAACCCAACCAAACCCAGACCCTTGTTAATAATGCCTCAAATTTAGCTTTCCACACACTAACTACCCTGTTGCTGTCCTTGAGTACCTTTAGTATGTGCTTTAATTCTTTTTCCTTCCCCTTCCATTATCCCATCTCCCACCACCACTACTTAAGGACCTAGGATATAGGCATCCTCTTCTGGGGCCAGCCGGCCAGATGGCAGATATGTCCTGCCATTGGCTCTCACTGTCTTATGTTGGGGATTCACAACTTTCCCCTGTAACATCACCCAGATATCTGAGTAATAATCTGAGCATACTGTCATTTTTGTTTCTTTGTCATTTTCATAAGCTGAGTTATAAAGTAAATTGCAGTCTTTTACATTCAATCTTAACGTAACTTTCCTTCAATGTATTGATATTTTAAAGTTTGTGGTTGTTGCTGATATTGTTGTTTTTCTAGGGAAGAGAAAACAAAAATGTCATTTTTCCTATATTTTGTTATTCCTTTCTTTCTTCTCCTTCCCTCTTAGCCAACCCATCCCTGAAGCCCATGCTTCTCTTCCTCCTATGAAAACGGTTCCCCTTGGTTTCCTCACTGCTATACATTAAAATTTCAAGGGAGGAAGCCTGAACCCCTAGGTCCATTCATGGGGATCACTTCCTCCCAAGTTCAATGCAGGTCCTGTAGGGCTTTGTCGGGGAAGAAGACAGTCATGGGCGAGGAAGAAAGGTAAGTATCAGCCTGAATCCATGCACTGGCCTGTGTGGACCTGCGTTCAGCACATTCACAAAAGATGGGGAGGTTGTAAGTGTGATCTGCTTCCCACTTCTTCCAGAAGTGCAGGTGAGAGGGGTTCCAGGACAAGAGTGAAAAGAGAACCCCCTTAAACAGAATGCTGGTTCTACTCGATAAAAAAGAATGTATATATATATATATATATATATATATATATATATATATATATATATAAACTGAAACACTTAACTGTACAGCAGAAATTAACACAATATTGTAAATCAACTATACTTCGATTAAAATAAAGGATTTTTTAAAAAGCTGTCACACAATGCCTGAAATTCTGGACCTATTTGTCCTCTGAATTTTTGATCCATTAGAGACATTACAGCTGTGTGAAACAGTATATTAAAATGACTTACGGATCTTTTTAAAAATTCCGGTGCTTGGATCTACTCAAGCAGATCTGGGTAGATCAGACTTAATTGTTCAGAGGTTCAGATTTAATTGTTTGGGATGGATTTAATTGCCTGGGCATCAGTATTTTCTTAAATCCCTCTCCCCATCCCCTCACATCCTCCACACCCACCCCCAATGATTCTAACATGTAATCAGGTTGGGAACAACTGCTATAGAGCCAGTCCAAAAACCTAAAAGTTTTAGGGGTGGTTGAACATCTATGTATCCTCATTGGATCTTGAAATACATTCTAGATCTAGTTTCTTTTTAATTAAGATAAGATTACATCTGAGGTGACAGTCAAAGCTCTTCACCAAATTATCTCTTCTTTACTACAAACATGCACAGAAATATTAAACTAAAACATCACCCCCAGGGCTGCTCAGGGGACTAACCAAGAAATTTGACCTAGTTATCTTTATACCAGCTGCATGTGACATCGCTAAACTTGCTAATGAGACAGCAAAGTCATTTGGGAGGGAATGTTTCCATATTAATATGACTTTGATCCAAGAAAGCAAAGAAGCGTATTCTGCTGAAAGTAATTAGAAGACGTGGCACTTTTAAAAAAACATCTAGTCAAAGAGATTGTAAAACTCTGGCCCTGAACGTCAGGATATATGCAAGCTTTGGGATGTGGAGAGCCATTCCTTGCTTCAATTCCTAGTTTCCAAGTCTGGAATAGAGCAATATTCAGGTGCTCTAAATACAGTCTGTTCATATTTAAAATAACAGAACTTGTCACCTCTCAGTTACTCGTGAAAACTGAAGTGAACCCCAATGTAGAGGGCAGAAACTGGGAGAAACCGTGCTTCAGAGTTTTAACTACAAACAGCCGCAGCCGTGGTCTCTCCTCTGTTCATTCCTGGTTGGTTTCATTTTCAAGTTAGGCATTTAGATTGAGACCCTTTCCTCAAGGGGCAAGAACTTTTTTCCTGCAACTCACAGAGGGCAGTGAAACACGATTCTCCTGACCCTCAGTTTGAGTGGCTCTTTGTCTTACGAAACTTCTAGGCTCAGGTTCATGTCACACACACGCACATTGTCTTTGCAAAGAATCCACAGTTCATCCTCAATAATATATAAACCAAAAATCTAGGGTGACCAACTCATCCCAGTTTGCCCAGGACTTTCCCGGTTTTAGAAAACCTGGCGTCCTGGGAACCACCCTCCCATCCCGGTCCTAAGCAGATCAGGATGATTGGTTACCCTAAAAACAACCGGAATCAGAATCCAGCCCAGAATGGACTTTGAGCTGTCAGAGCCATCCTTGGGGCCAGCCGTTCCCTCCTGAGAACGGTCAGCAGTGCCTGCGGAAGAGGGTCGACTGACCCACCAGCCCGCTCCCCACGCCCCCTCGCCACATGGGACCTGCCACCATGCTCTGTATGTGTTATCTGGAATCCTGCCAACAGTGTGGAGGATAATTGTCCTTACCCCCATATTAGAATATAAAGAAATAGAGGCTCTGATAAATTAAGTGAGCTGACCAAGACCACACTGGTGGTACCAGGTAGGGCAGAAGCCCATCACCAATAATACATTTGAAGAACTTCATAGAGAAGATTTCATAAGAGCTAAAGCAAAACTAAGAAATAAAACATGGAGGAAGAGTGGCAGTGACAAACAAAATATCAGACTCTATATGAATTCAATCAAATGTGAGGCATAAACAAGACAACCTGAAGCTAATTGATGGATTACACATCGCCCAAAGTCAAATTCATAAGTTTCTTTATAATATCCTCCCAAGTATTCAAATAAATACTGTGACCTTAGGCAAAAAAGGATTTTCTATTCATATGTATGAAATATTTTGTCCCTGATTATTTCTCCTTAGAGTGAATAATAATGTCTAGCACAAATATGATTTGTTGCTTAAATTTTTGTATTTTAATTTATCCTATATGTTTACAAGGAAGAATAGGATCATAAAGTTGCTATATAAGAACTGTCTAAAAGGGGCAAAAAAACTGTTGATTTATAATTTACATCTTAGCTGTGCGTATTTGTTCTCAGCATATATTTAAATATGTGATGATGTAAATCAGCACATATTTTTGGACCAACATAATTGCAAAGATATTCCTAAAGCAATTCATGTCTGCTGTCTTTTTCTTGACATTCCTTTATACTCCTAATTTTCCCTATATGTCAGTCCTATTATCTGCCTCCTTACAATGGATCTTTGGAAAAGCACAAACCAAGGGAGATGTCCTTCTAGTAGCTACACGTAGAGGAAAGGAGCTGACACCCATCAGTGATAATGAGAGTGTGTCTCGATGATGTGTGATGGCCCATGGCAGGGTCCCCATGTGAATCTCTCAATAGAATGGCAGAGAGGCAGACTTTCTGGTGCTGATCTTTAATTAATTTATTTTAATGTGTGCTCCTATGTTATACCATCTTAAGGTTGCCCAGCAGCTTAAAAAAATTAAAATACTCAACTGTGGTCAGACAACTCGATTTACAAGTGGCAGAATCAACACCCAGACCTAACATTGTCTGGGTCTCAATAATTTCCAAAGTCTCCAGTATTGTGGTTTACCAGATACCTCTGACATCTGGAAAAGTTTAATAAAATGTCTTTAGGATACCATTTCCATCCATCTTTAGGGTATCTTTTACTCTGAGAAATCTTGAACATAGCACATTTCAGCACTTTCCATAAAGATCTTTTTTTTGAGGCATAGTTCATTTACAGTGTTGTATTACTTTCAAGTATACAGCAAAGTGGTTCAGTTTTATAGATAAATATATATATACACACACATTTATATGTATGTATTCTTTTTCAGATTCTTTTCCATTATACGTTATACAAGATATTGAATATAGTGCCCTGTGCTATACAGTAGCCCCTTGTTTTTTATCAACTTTATATATAGTAGTGTGTATCTGTAATTTCAAACTCCTAATTTATCTCTCCCACCCCCTTTCCCCTTTGGTAACCATAAGTTTGTTTTCTATGTCCATGAGTCTATTTCTGTTTTATAAATAAGTTTGTTTGGATCATTTTTTAAGAGATCTTTTACTGAGGAAACCCTGTAGAGCCTTTATGTTGGCATGGAAATGAGAGCCCATCAAAATGTTATACTCTATCAAAAATGGACTCAGGTACTTCAAGCTTTTACCAACTGGCCATGATAGAGCAGAACGGATATAATGTAGCCTCTCTGGATTAGATACTCTCTAATCTAATGTAGGATGTGCAGGCAGCGAAGGTGGCTCCCTTCGGACTTTACGTGTAAATTAAATGGATTCTGCCATGGACTCAAGTTTTGGGCCCCCCCTGTCGCCCACAATTCACAAGTTGAAATCTTAATCCCTGACGTGATGGTATTAGGCGGTGGGGCCTTTGGGAGGGGATCAGTCATGAGCGTGGAGCCCTCACGGTAGGGATGGTGCCCGTGAGCGAGAGGACCAGAGAGCTCCCTGGCCTCTTGCACCACGTGAGGTCACAGCAAGAAGACTACAGTCCGTGAAGCAGGAATTAGGTTCTCACCAGACATCGAATCTCCTGGCACCTTGACCTTGGACTTCCCAGCCTCCAGAATGGTAAGGAATAAATTTCTATTGTTTGTAAACCACCTGGTGTGTGGTAACTTGTTATTGCAGTTTAAACTGACCAAGACAGGCTCTCACAGCATCTTTTTTTATTTTTTAACATCTTTATTGGAGTATAATTGCTTTACAATGGTGTGTTAGTTTCTGCTGTAGAACAAAGTGAATCAGCTATACATACACATATATCCCCATATCTCTTCCCTCTCACGTCTCCCTCTTCCTATTTGTGAGTGGGAAGAGTTCGGGCTGGGAACTCTTTAACCAGCTAATGAGGAACATAACAGAATCAAGAGTGGGAGAAAAAGATTTAGCTCCTTTTACTTTAAATTAGGTAAAGTATGGATTTAGCATAATCTAATAGTGTTGCTAGATTTTCTTTAAAAAAAATTCTTATAACTGCTTCATCTGCACTATCAGAGGAAAAAATGGAAAAGAATAATCTGAAATAAAAGCAAATCCAATTTTATAATTGTAATACCTGTAAACTCCTGAAAGTTTAATGGTTGTATTTTTTTAACAACCAACCATGTAGAGGAAAATTTTATATTTATCATATTGCCTGATAAATATGCAGGTGACTTCCTTCTTTGGTTATATTCTGTTTCATCATCAGTGGGAAAAAAGTAACATGCAAACTTAGTCACTAAACTCATGAAAAACAGATGGACATTCTGAATAGTGCTACAAATTGAGCCATAAAAAGAGAGAGACCCCTAAAATAAGTAAATAATGCTTTTGCACAAAAACTCAAATCAAAGGTTAAAAGCTTGGCACTGTTTCCGAATACAAATTCAGTGCAAGCCAGTACACATGTGTAATTATAAATTCCAGGTCATGTTTCCTATTTACCTTTGCTCCGCTCTTTTCTGCACCAATCACTAGACATTAGCAAGACAAGATTGAACACAAATGGACAAGTTAATTGACAATGCCATTAGAATTGTGGAGAGAACTGAAATAACTCTCAAGCTAATTGTTGAGTGGGGAAGCTGGCTTTTACAGTTTCCATTTTGCAGAAATCTTTACACACATCTTTTTTTCCCCAGAAACTCGACATTGTGTGAAGCTGTACTGACGTGAGGTAGGGGAGATGATCTGGAAAAATTCTGGATCAGGTGTTTCGGAATTCTCACCAGTAGCAAAACAAGCCAAAACCAGGTTGAAAGATTCCCAAAAGCATCTTATAATCTGCTAGCAGCAAACTGTGTGTCACATCTATTTTTTGATCCTCTGCAAGAGTACAAAACAGGAAATAATTTTAGAATGTAATAATGTTTCTTTCCAGTTACTTAGAGAGATTTGACTTTAAATTCCGGTCTTTCTCAGTTGTCACATAATTATTGGGTTGGCCAAAACGTTTGTTTGGGTTTTTCCGTAACATCTTATGGAAAAACCCGAACAAATGTTTTGGCCAACCCAATACCTTCTCCGCATCCTGAATATTAGCTGTGTCATAACAATCTCCTAGGAGAGACTCATCAAAAAAAGTGTCACACCCAGGCAAGTCATATAACATGTATGACATGGTAGTTCACAGCAGCCAAATCTAAGGAAACCTGGAAAAACTGAAACCCAATTCTAAGTAGGTGTCAGTATCCATATGAGATGATAGTGGCCACTGATGACAAAAATTATGCAATCTAAACAAAATGACAAAATGACTATATAGTGATCCCACATAAATGTACAAACATGACAAAAAAGATTAAAACTAGGCACCATTATTAAATACAAAATCCAGTTATTGATACATGCGTGCAACTAGAGATTATATCTCTCCATCCTCTATGCTAGAGACATTGGGAAACAGGGCAGCAAGAGATGCCAGAGACCTAGTCCGAAGGGTCAAGGGCTCTTCCCCTCCAGCAGCCCCTACAGTGAGGAGAGCATGGAGAGGCTGAAGCCCTGTTTGTTGATGCCTTAGGTGACAGTAGTATCTATTAAAGTACTTCAGGGCTCAAGCTGAAGATGATGAAGAGCATTTCCAAACCATACAGACCGCTGAGACCTGTCAAGGGTCTAAAATTCTACCCTCCTTGCAAGCTAACAAGACAGGCTGCCATGTATTCACAGATGCTGGCAGAAGACACGAGATTCCTGGGTCAGAGGCAAAGGACAGTTTACCGTTCATAGCTGTAGCCAGAGGATCAGCGTTTGTATCAGGGCCTTGAACTCCAGTTCCCACAGGGGATGTGAAGGCCAGGTGATGTCTGCACGTGGAGTGGAGCTTGTTGCAGGAGAGCTTAGGAAACCCCAGTCTTTCAGAATGGGCAGTCAGCCTGGCAGAGCTTGTCTTGGAGGGAGACGTACCTATTATACCGGAGAGTAAACAGACTTGACCTTCCTCCACATAGAGACACTACTTCTACCTGCTCAGCACAGCACCATCTTCCTCAGAAACTGCATTCACCACCCCAGTCCCAAATTGCCCCATGTTTTTCCTTTTGTTCCCCAGTGGTTTCTCCATATCGAATCTAGTCCTTGTTTTTGCTCTGGTGTCTGAACTACTGTCTCCCAGCTCCAGCTCTTAGAATCACCTCTGACTTATGTGCCTAGCTCATGCCCCCAGCAAGGTGATCCCACAAGTATCCTACCACTGACAGCTTCCTTACCTCGTTGGTACTGGCACTCAAGCACTGCCCTGATAAGGAACCCTCTCCTCTCACAGAGCACATACTGGCCGCGAAATTGCTTATTTCTAGGACTGGGTAGGATGGACAACCTATAGGTGACTGGATAATTGGGTTCAGCCTGCTCTAGCTTTTTTTTTTTTTTTTTTTTCTTTTAATGAGCTTTCTAGGGAAGGAGGGGACACATCTCAGGCATATGCAATTTTAGTTAATGCTATTTGGAAGAGTCTTTCAGTCTGTAAATCCCACATGTTGCCATAGAAACAGGTCTCCATCTGAAATGCATCCAGTCAATTCTGAAATTATCATTCAGAGCACTGCTATAAACTGGAACAAATCCAACAGGTACCCAGCCAGTATTTAGGCAGTAAGCTGCATTGTCTCATTTTCAAGTCAAAAAATGAAGAGAGGAGAACCAACTTGGATATCCATAAAAATTCAAACATATTCAAAGTAAGAACATTTCTTCTTGATTATTTTACTCTTGAAGCAGCATTAAAATAGAGCTATGTACACCATTCAGAAAAGACAAGGTATGTTTCAAATGACTAAGCAGAGTGCAGTGTGGGGAAAAGGGTTCATTTAAACAGCTTTATTCTTCTTCGCAAAGGAAACTGTAAATTTATTTATTGGAAGAACTCCAATTTTTAGAGTGAAATTTTAATACTCTCTTGCACCTATTGTCTCCTTGAAAATATTTTAACCACTTAATATTCCCAAATGGAAAATTATTAGGAGTTATGTAGCCCATGGGAAGAGAGTCACAGATCTGAAATAAGGATCCAAAATTTCCAGAATTTAGGGACAAGATCGGAAATTTTTCCCATATGGAATTTATGATAAAAAGAATAAACATAAAATTAATTAAACGATCCATCAATTAAATGAATCTACCCCAAATGATGATATGCTCACGTGTTGGCAGTAAAACTTAAGTGTTTTCCAAATCTCTTCCTGGAGTTCATGTTATTGGACTCAGATTCCATCAGGAAAAACACTGGTATACAGTCTGTAGAGAAGCACTGTTCCAGGGAATTTTCTGCAGTGATGGAAGGAAGCTGTAAGCAGTGTGGTCCAGGATGGTAGCTGCAGCCACATACGGCTATTGGGCACTTGAATGGGGCTAGTGTGACTGCAAAGCTGAACTTTTAAAAAAATGTTAGTTAATTTAAATTTGAATTGTGACATGTGCCTAGTGGCAACCATAATGGACAACACATGTTTATATCTTAATAGTCATAGTTAATATTCAGAGTTGGAGTCATACTGACAAGGTTCAAACTCTGGCTTCACTATTTATTTTGTTACTTTTCTCTCCCCCATTGTTGGGTTGATGTGACGATTCAGTGTGTTACACGACATGCTATATAAATCTTAGCAACTGCGTTCTTTTAGTTTATTTTTATTGAAGTATAGTTGATTTACAATGTTGTGTTAGTTTCAGGTGTACAGCAAAGTGATTCAGTTACACACACACACACACACACACACACACACATATTCTTTTTCAGATTATTTTCCCTTATAACTTATTACAAGATATTTTGTATAGTTCCCTGTGCTATACAGTAGGTCCTTGTTGGTTATCTATTTTATGTATAGTAGAGTGTATATGTTAATCCCAAAATCATTCCAAAAAATGATACAAATGACCTTATTTACAAAACAGAAATAGACTCACAGACATAGAAAACAAACTTACGGTTACCAAAGAGGATGGGGGCAGGGAGAGAGAAATTAGGAGTTTGAGATTACCAACGGTTATTATTATATCACAATTTGACAATTTTCTAGCCTTATGGTCAAGTTACCTAACCTCACAGTACATGAATAATTTCATCTGCAAAACAGGGTTAATAATACTCCTTCATGGGGTTGTTCTGAGGATTAAATGAGATAATGCATTAAAGTGCTTTGCACACGCCCACCACATGGAAGCACTCAATACGTGTCAGATGTTATTATTCAATTATGATTGAAGTCATATTTTAATAAGAGATTTTTATAACTTGTAGAAAATACTGGAGAAAACAGGGTGAAGTTATAATGATTTATACTGGGTGAGCCAATAACAGGGAGCTAAATCAAATTTGTTCATCGTCAAATGTAAGACTTTAAAGCTGGAATGATTCCACCAAGATTCAAAAGACACATGAGATTCATCTCAACACAGTCTGCCAACTTTTCTTTTTCATAGTTGCAGCCTCATTAGCAGAGGAAAAATGTATATTATATATATTTTTTATTATATATATTTATATTATATTTTTATATATGTATATTCTATATTATATATAATATGTCTATTATATATATGTATACATATAAAATATGTATTCCCTTCGTCTTTCCTAGTATGGTGTTACTCTTTCCTTATTTTCAGTACCTGGTAGCACAGGAAAGGTAGGTAGAAGAAATATATCACTTCAGGGAATCCTGTTTCAAATTATTTCAAGATGTGCAGCACCCATCAATGACATTCCCAGCTCTAAAAACAACATACTTATAGCCACGACTTTGCACACCTCAAAAGATTTCTTAACATGATGTTCAAATAAACCAGTAACTCCCACACACGTCAACTCTCTCTATTTATATCTTAACTACAGTACCAAATGATAAAACAGCTAAAATTTAAGAATTTAGAGAAATTGTTAACACATTTTTAAAAAGCGTTTCTTCAAATGTTTCAGAACTATGTGAAGTCTGGAAAATCTGAGTAGGAATGCTACAAGTCGTGCCTTAAAACAGTTTTACCTTATAAATGGACCTGGTGTGCCCTTCTCATCATTTTTCCGGCATCTCGACAGCAGACAAGGAAAGTTCTTGTTTGCCCGGCAGCCTCCTTGGTAAAGTCTAAGTAGGTCAAGGCAAGAAGCAAAAAGCCTTTCTTTCAGTGAGAAATTAGCAACTTTATATTTAGGATGACTTTGACCGTACAGTTGCCTAAAAGCAAACACGTAGCAGACCCCTTGCTCCCATATGTGTGCTCACAGATCCTAAAGACACAACAAACCTTCAGTGTTGGGACTGCAGATTTCCTGGAATATTTTATACTCTACTAATCACAGTTTGCAAAATTGCCAATGCGATGTCAAAGGCATGGCAACTCGTGGTTATCCTTGGCCGTGGCTGCCCCCTGAATGAGCAGTCAGCTGTAATTCAGACTCCGCCTCTGGCAGACAAGGTAATCTGGCTTTGGGTAATTTTCAAGTACAGATTGGAGTAAGAGGACAAAGGTATGGGGGTTGGAATTCAATTCAGAGGCAGCAGGAAGATGATGTGAGTCTGATTTTCCAAGTCCTCCCAGATTGGATTATAGCGTCTCAAGCTGACTATCAGGAAACAAGGATCACATCTGTGCTGTGTCCTTTCGCAGGCACGATGCTTCTATTGATCTGAACTTGTAACTTACACCAGTGTCTGATGATCACCATTCTGACAGTGACATGTAAACACTTTATTGTGTTAACATGAGTAATGCAGATGGTGAATGGGATCTCTCCACGCCCTGAGTTCCAGCTGAAACTGCCCTGCTCTGCCCAAAGCCTTCCCCAGGATGTTGCTGATTTGGGGGTAACTATATTCCCAAGGCCTCCTTTGCCTCGGCTTCCTGCATCCACAGATGTGTCTCTACTTCACTAGGCATCAATTTGGACAGAAAGTACAAACCTTTCATCAATTTCCAACCCCCACCCCCCCAAAAAAGGCTCATTCACAGAGAACATTCACATGGTCAGTAGAAGGGGGCGGCATGGGCTCATCTGAGGAAAGATCCCCTGAAAAATCAATGACCATAAATTTAGGTAAGCAAAAAAGATAGACTCTCTCCCACTCCCTAACCCCAAACCACACTGTCTCAGGTGATCATGGCCCAATGAAGAAAAGTTACTTCCGTATAAGACTAAATGGTGTTCTGGGATGGAGTTCAAATACAGTAATCCAAAAGTAAGTACAAGCATATATAAGTATTAAGGACTACATCTTTAAGAAAAACATAAATGAGAAAAATGGCCAATAAGCTCCCACACACACACCTGCATAACTTGATTACCACACCACAGTCTTTATTTCACCGTTAAAAACAAAAAAGAAAAGAAACCTTTCAGTAATTACTGTGGCCCAAGTCCAAATTCTTGATAATTGGAAAATTTTTTAAAATTTAAGATTTAGTTTCGTGATTAAACGCATTGTGTAAAGTACTTGATTCTGGCTTGTTTCAAATTTTAAATTGCTTTTCTTTCCCCCTATGTAAGGGATTTGGAAAGAATCCCATTTAGAAAGCAAGCCATCAGGGCAGGGAAAGGAGTATTAACTCACTGAAGTCACTATATATACTTAAGAGGGCCTGTAGCCTTGATTTAAGTGCTAAGCTAAATATGGTATCTCTTCACACTTCTGTGCTTGGAGCCAACGCCGCAGAAAAGCAAACTGACATGAATGAGGTTCTTTGATTAATTTTCTAGTACAAGACAGTTTAAACATCACACTGGCTATGTAATTTAAATTAAGCAGATGGAGATGGCAAAGTCCTTAAAAAGATTCCTGCACACTCTTCCGGGACTAAGAAGTCTCTTGTTTAAGTACCAGAGCCTATCTTAATATGAGTTACTCGTGGATATCGGCTATTGAGCTGCCAGGTCAGAGGTAGTGTGATTCATGTGACCCAGATGAATGATTCTACTGCAGAAAAAATAAATATACAACTACCATACTGTTGCTCTGATAAGTGGTGTTATCTGTTATGGCTCTGTGTTCTAACCAGGTAAGCTTCCATCGGACACCCTAACAGGAGTTCTCCCAGTAGATGGTTTCAGGGAATTTGATGCTATTGGTTTATGACCCATCCTTACTCCCACACTCGTGAGAATGTCTGCAAGATGAGACAAGCGCGCCTGGACCCTTACCATGGAGCCAAATCAATATACTGGGTTACCATAACACAGCAGAGTTCAGTGTTGGGCTGTGAAGCCAACCTATTTCTCTGCTCTCACCCTGTCTGACTCCTGATCATAATTGTTCGTGATGGCTAAAGATACAGGCATTATTTTTTTCTACTTGGGCTACCTGGCTGCCTAAGTTTGCCTTCCTGGTTCAAACCAGACGGGCTTTTCTGGGTTTGTCAGGATGCTGAGTAGCTTCTCAGTACCCCCAGCCTCCAGCCTGCGCCTCTGTGGTTGCTGTGACACTGGTGGTCCATACGATGCTGGATGCATTCCCACTTTCTTCCTTTGGCTCCCAGGAACCGGGTCCTCTGCAGTTTCCATCTCTCCTCTCTTATTCCCATCTGTGACTTGATAAGAGATATGGGGCTACACTCTGTAGGGGTGTAGTGTTCACACTCTGTAGTGTTCCCAGAACAATGTTACTCTATGTGGCAAAATGGGAGGCATAATCACTTTGTCAGTGTGATCCTGGTTATGGACATTAAAATAGCCATAGTATCCCGGTTTATTCAGCTGGGCCCAATATATTATCAAGCAAAATACTTAAAAGTAGGAGAGGAAAATGGAAGAGTTAATCAGAGATGCAGCAGAAAAGAAGGCAGGAAAGATGAGGCAAAAGGAGAAGTCACAGGGAATAAGTATGAGAAGGCCTGGACCACCATTGCTGCTTTAAGGATGGAGAAAGAGGCCCACTAGCCAGAGATGCAGATTGGACCACATTGCTGCTTTAAGGATGGAGAAAGAGGCCACAAGCCAGGGATGCAGGCAGCCTCCAGAAGCAGAGAACAACCATTAGCCAACAACCAGCTTGGAAATGAGGAACTCAGTGCTGTACCACATGGAGCTGAATTCTGCCAAATACCCAAATGAGCGTGGAAGTGGATTCTTCCTCCAGGTAACATCCTAGGCTGACTGGCACCTCAATTTCAGCCTGTGGCACCCATAGCAGGGAAACCAGCCGAGCCTTCCAGGCTTCGGACCTACGTAACTGTAAAATAATAACTCTGTTCTATTTTAAACTGCTGAGATTGTGATAATATGCTGGTAATAATAGGCAACTAATACACATTCACTTACACAGTCAGATTTAACTTATTATAAGAATATGATCCAAAAAAAAAATAAGAATATGATCCTCTCTACTTTTCTAATAGTATAGTGCCTCCATACCTTCAAGGAACTTAAACTCCAAAAATCATTTTAAATGACCTTGTCTTTCACAGAAGTAATTTCAAAAATTTGTTTTGTGCCTTTTGCTGAAAGCTAGAATGGTCTCTATGCTGCTGCTTTTTGGAAGAATTGGTTTAAAGATTCAAGATCTAAAATGTACTTCTCCAAAATTAGCAAAATCACAAGACAGTAGTACTCTTGTGAATTTCTCCCCTGAGTGAGTCTTAGGAGGTGAGTTTGAGTTCCAGAAAATCAAAGTGGTGTGTTGGAGGAGAGCTCTCAGCAAGATCCAGAGGCATGAATTCCTGTCCTAGCTCTGATACCAAACAGCTAGGCAGCCTCATGGAAATCAGTTTGCCTCTCTGGATCTCGTTTCTTTCCTCTAGAATAAAAGGGATGGGAAATCAGGGAGGCTTCCTTGATGAAGAGCTGCTCAGTTGGAATCTGCAGGCCTCATATATGTCAGTGAGGTACGAGAAATGGGCAGATGCTTGGAGAAGAGTGGTTCAGCAGGCTCAGCCTGTGATGTTCTATATGCCACGTGCTACAGTATCAGTCTCCTGATGAACTCAGTGGCCAAAACACAGAGCCCAAAACAGTCCATAATGGGCTTAGAAGAATTCACACCACTTGCAGGCAGTGTTACCTCTAAGAAGGTTTATCTGGAAAGATTGAGGGCTGAGAGAATCTTATAAAGTAGAGTTTAAGGGCATGGAACTTTTGGTCACATCTCCTAAATCGAGTCCTGGCTCTGCCACTTACTAGCTGCGTGTTTTCTCTAGATCCCTCAGTTTCCTCATCTGTAAAATATGTATATGTGTGCAAATGCTGCTCAGGACAGATCTTGGCACATTATATAAATTAGCAAGCACTATACCCATGTTTATCAATACTATTGCTATGGACTGAATTGTTTACCCACCCCACCCACTGCCAAAATTCATACACTGAGGCCCTAACCCCTGTTGTGACAGTATTTGGAGATGAGGCCTTCAAAGGTAGTTGGGTTTAGATGAGGTCATGAGGGTGGGGCCCTCTTGATGGGATTAGTGTCCTTCAAGTAGAGACACCAAAGAGCTTGCTCTCTGTGTCCAGCCTGTGAGCACAAAGCAAGAAGGTGGCCACCTACAAGCCAGGAAGAAAGCTCTCACTAGAACCCGGCCGTGCTGGCACCCTGATCTCAGAACTTCAGCCTCCAGAACTGTGAGAAAATAAACTTCTGTTGTGAAGTCTATGGTATTTTGTTATGGCAACCTGAGCTGACTAAGACAATTATTAAGGAAGAACTTCAGGTTTTGCTCTGTAACTGCTATTTTATGTAACTTTCCTTTAAGAATATATTAATGTATTTTTATTATTTAAACGAACTAAAAGCAAATCAAGGGGGAAAAAAATCCCTATAGCCCATTTACAGTGATACTTTCAGTTATCTCTTAGACTCAGAAGCGTACCAAATGCAGGTTGAACGAGCCATCAATGAAAGACATCAACTGTCCGTTTCATCAGTACTCACGCTCAGTTTGGAAGATGTCTCATTGATCCACTCATCTACTTTAAAGTGATGCAATTAACAAGTATTGCAATGAAAAGACCCTTCAGAACAATGTCAAAAATTCAAGAGAGCACTAAAATGTGGCTTTTCTGATGACATTTAGAAACATATATAAAGTTCAGCAATTACGTTAAAGGATGACTTTATGAAAAAGAAACGTTCATAAAATTCACGAAATTCAGACCTTGGAAATTATCTGTAGAACTGCTCATATAATATTAGAGAAAATGCTTAAAGAGAAATTGTAAGTTGGCAAATTAAATATCTCTTTTTAAAAGGACAACCATATGCCTGTTATCAAAATATAATTTAAAATGTAATTGTTGCTGTCTTGGTGCTTACAATTTAGTGGGTTAGAAAGGTATTATTAAATAATCAAATAAATTAGTGTACAACTACAAACAGTAATATGGATTTTATTTTTCTATACTCTCCCAGGGGTCCCCAACCCCCGGGCTCTAATGCCTGATGATCTGAGGTGGAGCGGATATAATAATAATAGAAATAAAGTGCACAATAAAGGTAATGTGCTTGAATCATCCTGAAACCATCCCTCCACCCCCAGCCCGTGAAAAAATTGTCTTCCACGAAACCGGTCCCTGGTGCCAAAAACGTTGGCAATTTGTCCATAGTACTTTTTAGTTATTGCTATTAATCGTGCTTGCTTAGACCCTAAATCAGCCTTTCTATCCCCTCTGTGTACATAAAGAGCTATACACAATGAGGAAATTATTATATAAGGCACAAAGCACAGGCTTGAAAATCAGTTGAGTCCCAGCTCTGCCACTAGCCAAGTGAACATGCAGAGTTCTTTAGACTCTGTAAAATTAGGTGGTGCCATAGATATCCTGGTAGGGTTCTTTCCATTTTAAAATCACGTGATAAGTATCTTTCCAATCACAACATTATTTTATATTCCAACAATTTATTGTTTCATAACAAATAAAGGCTGTGTCCTCCAGAAGGCAAAGGGACTTGAAAATATTCATGTATAAAGAATTCACACAAATAAGTAATAAGCAAAATTGTAACAACACAATAGGCTTGGCTTTAAGAAACTTATAATAAAGAGTGTTCAGTATAATCAATAATGGACAGGTTTAGTTGTGACCAGAGGATGGTTGACCTGTGTGATGTTAACATCTTTCTCTGGAGGTCTTTAAAGACACAGCAGTTGCAGTGGGATGGCTTAGGAAGCAAGAAGACTGGGATTACGTGTCAGGCACATCCCAGCCCTCTGAACATTACCTGAGACATTTTCTTCAGAACTCAAGAATTTTTTTCTATAAAGGAAGAGCTCTTTTTAATTATGCATGGACATAGACATTATTAATCAAACTCTATCTTTGAATCATAATTCATGCCAAAATCCCTAGAAGTTAAGAACATGTATAAGAATTTATGAGAATTTGAAAATTCCACACAAAGGTCATTGCAAAGACATTAAAGGGCGTTTGCTTTGTTTAAATGGGATATACTTTATGATTAGGGCTGATTCACACCCTCTGCAATACTCCAGGGGAATTAAACACATTAATCTAATTATGAGAGTTTCACATCACTCTTAGTAGAAAGGCATTCAGCAAACTTCAATTATTTTTAGAGGATGTATCTTTGAATTTAATTTAAAATGTGATTAAATTCCCTTTTCTGTTATCTAAACTTATGCAAAGTCATTGTTTAAGCTTATTCAAAAACAAAAGAATGTCTTTATTAGCTTTTGGTTTCTTTATGTAGCCCACATTTAAAAATAAAGCATTGCTTAGTTTTATTTATATCTGATGACATTATTCTCCAAACCAAACACAGGTTTTATATTGGACAGTCTTGAACCCAGTATGGTACAAACATTAACCAGTTTATTTTTTCCCGGTCATTGTTTTCAAATATACTTTGTCAAGTCTTTCTTTCCTGACCCTTAATAACACCTCAGGCAGAACCCATAGCTTTCTGGTGACTTCGAATATTAAAACATCCAGTCCAGTGTAGGCCAGTTTAAAAGTTCAAATCTTATAGGACAGGGAACTATATTCAATATCCTGTGATAAACCATAATGGAAAAGAATATGAAGAATAATGTGTATATATGCAAAGCTGAATCACTTTGCTGTACAGCAGAAATTAACACAACATTGTAAATCTACTATACTTCAATAAAATAAATTTTCAATCTTAGATGCAATTTAGTACTCACGACCTCACCTTCCAAAGCACTGCCAGGTGCAGCCTGAGGGCCATGGCATGTACCTAGGTCGCGATCTTTTTTTTTCTCTCCTTCAAAGACATGCAACAGAAACATGGCGTTGAGGAACTGGGGATACGCCATGCCCGTCAGCGCTCATGGAATATCCATGTGCTGCTCAAGGTTTCCCAGCCCTCGTGCATCAGGACCATGACGAGTTCTCACCAGCAGAACCTAAGGAGAATGGAGGTGTCTCTGCCAGCCTGGACAGGTATAATCAAGGGTCTCTTCCACACGTGTGCTCTCTCCCTTGGCTGTGGCTGAAAGCAAAGCCCTGGACGCTAATACGGCCCCTTGGAACTGGTTGTAACTGAGGTCTCTGGGTTAGACTCGGGAGAGACTGGGAGAGACGCGCCTGCCCAGCCTGCATCAGACTGTGCCGTGGACGGATGCCTATCTCCGTTTTGCTAAAGCCACGGAGAGTTCTCACATATTTGTTATCACAGCATAACCTCTCCTGTATCCTGATTAACGCAAAGATAGACTGGGAGGTGGGGCAAAAAGAGTAGGTTACACTGCCTCTGACCCAAACAAAGAAGGAGAAAGAGAGGGTGACTGCATGAAAAGATAGTGAGCCCATTGGAGCCCATGGGAGCTCATTGGAGCTCGTTTGTACCCAAGTGAGAAGGAACCAAGAAAAGAGAGACACTGGCGACGTAAAGAAGACAGGAGGAAATGGAGGGACCAGTCTTCATGAAGAGAAATGAAAGACTGAGATTCAAGACACCAATGAAGAGATAAGTCTTGGAAGGAATGTTTGCTCAAAGACTGGAGCAAAGGAAAGTAAGATGGGAGAAGAAACAAAGAAATTAGAAGGGAAAGAAAAGTTGCAGAAAACCTAATAATAGAAAAATGGATCACTTTCTCCCATCTTCTGATAGAGACATAAGGAATTTTCAAAGGACTGAGCTTGTGTTAATCTTCTCTCACTTACTTAAATGTATTTAGCTTCATCCCCGCAGACTACACTTAATACCTAGTCTTAATTCACTCTAAGCCTGATGTCTTCTAAATCTTACATGCTTTTCATGAATTTTCGGGCGGTCACTCATGCGCCATGGCCACTAGCAATATATCATACATTTAGATCGGGAGCTGCAGGGATAGGAGAGAGTTTACCAACCTGACTCAATGGAAGCACAAGACCGTTATTCACAGGTTTTACAGGCAGACATCTTGTTTGAATTGAACACCAAACATAAGAAAAAGGTACATTTCATTTTTTTTAAATGGTTGGAAAAATGTAATTTACATAAAAGTGTGTTCTCCTTTACATTAAAGAGACAGGAAGAAAGGGAGGGAGGGAGGGACACAGGGAGGGAGGGAGGGTTGCCAGTTCTAAAATTCTGGAAAGTTGTCTGACACCCCTCCCTTCTATTTCTGCTCTCTCCCACGAAGTTCCTAAACCAACAGTGACCAAGTCAGCGGATAATCGGGCACGCAAACCTACTGCTGCCAACAAATGAGTCAACAGATCTGGAAATACTAATTTATTTCACATGTGCCAGTATCACTCTTTAAAAACGAAGGATGGTTATTGTGTCAATTGGGATCTCATCTTTAAGGATCTTTTTGCAAGAGCACAGAATCATTGTTATCGGGTTTCTCCATACAAGTGATAGTAGAGCCCCTCTGTTCTTCCTTTCCTGCGTCTCCTTCCTCATCCGCAGGGCGTCGCACTCTGTCTCAGCCTCTCCTCACCTTATACCCACACCCTCCAGCTCTCCAGTTCCCAGCTTTCTGTCCACCCTGAACACCTCCTTGAATCATCTTCATCTCGTCTTTCCAGACCTAAAAACCTACAGTGCCTCCCCATTGTGTGTTACAGGGGCTATTTTGTGGCACTCATGGATGGGCTTCAAAGGGATTTTTGAAGGCATTGAAATTCTGTGCTAACTTTTGTATGCTATGCGTTATTTTGCTGGTAAAGATATCCAGTTTTTTTACATCCTCCCAGAGGCCCTAAAAAAAGGTTGAGAACCACCAGTCTAGAGGGCAAAATCCAAACATGACATGCAAGAAGTGAGACCAAGTCTGCATCCTAAGTAGGATCTTCTGCTAGGTCAGTTCTCCTCACCGTATTCGTTCACGTATTCATTCAATAAACATTCGCTGAGCACTTCCATGTTCCAGACATGACGATAGGTACTGAGGACGCATAAGTGAAAGAACAGTTTCCTCCCTAAAGAATTTCCAAGCTCTCCTCACAACTCCCTGCTCAGGCGAGTAGGGAATTAGGTCTGCGGCCAGGCTTGGAATTTCAGGAATTGGAACAAGGTATGGATGTGGAATACCAGAAATGGCCCTTGGGGTCAGGAACAAAAAGGATGCCATCAAATCTGAAGGGGGGTGCTGGGCAGAGAGGTGAAGATCAAGCAGTAGCTGAATCCAAAGTTCAGCCAATCTAAACAGAGCAAGTGAACTCAAGAGGATAACACAGGAGAGGGACCAATAGAGACAGACCCTGAAGGACCCGCACCTGCCGCCAGGTTTCCTACGCATCCTCCAGCTGTGCCAGGGAGAGCGCTGTAGGGACCCTGAGAAACAGCAAAACGGGGTGCCAAAGTGTTCTGAGAGCCGTGGAGGGCCTTACAGTGGTGGGCACACATGAGCTGACCCTTTAAAGAGGAGCAGGATGCTGTCAGGTGGACAGACAGTAAGGCAGGACATTCCAGAAAGAACATTAAATACAAAGGCCAGAGATCTGACACAGCGTGTTTGGGAGAATGAAAAGTGCTTTAGTACAAATAGAGGTTTGGGGAAAATAATTCAGAGATGATGACTGATAACCCAAAGTACATTGATAGGCGACAGTGCAAAAGAAAATTAGATTTGTAATTCAGAATGCAAGAGCAGGGATAATTAGAGTTTGCTAGACCAAGCCTCTTTATTTTGCAAAGAAACTCAGGTTTACAGGGGCTGGGGGATGGGTGGCATCTGTCTAACCCAGGTTAACTAAACGGCATCCTAGTCTGCTGGTCCCAGCTTTGAGGTTGCCTCTGCGATGCACAGCACAGCTCTGTAACCTGATCCAAACAATTTGGCCTCACACTCACACTAGGGTGTTCAGAAAAAACCATCCATGCCTGCAAGGTTAGAGGGTAGGTGAGAAAAAGGTGACCTTTCACTTTCGTGGTTTATAACACTGAGCAGCTTTGGAGATTCTAATAAGAAACAAAGTAGAGAAGACCTGACAGGGGCGCCGCGATCCCATCATCCCTGCCTGGACCAGCATGAGGACCAGCCTTGAGTCTGGCGCCTGGGCAGTGGTGTGCTGACAACTGTTTAAGCACCAGCATTCAGGGCGAGAAGGCGGGAGGCTCATCTGCAAAGTCTTCCGACTTCTGTGTTGTGACTATTCCCTTCATGGCCAGTGTCAAGCTACCAATGGGATGTAACTGAGATGCTGATAGTCGGTCTCAGGAGCCAGGACAAGCTTGTTCAAACACAGCACTACGGGTAGACCTCAACAAGCCCCTCCTGAATCCATCCACAGCCAGCCAACCACCACCTGCAGGGCTACCAACCTCCTTGGCTTCAGTCAGTGGTTGAGCCAGGGCTGCCCATTCGTGGCAGATAGTCAAATAGTGCATCTATCTCGCTAGCAAGTGCTGCGCTTCCTAGAAGAATAGAAAGAGGCTAAACCCTGCCTTCCTGGCACAAGAGCACTAGCGGCTCCTCCTGACCTTGGCTCACGAGCTTGAACTTGACCTCGGTCCCCACCGTGGTGTGCCCATCACACTCCGGGAACCAGAGTGACCAAAACGTCAGCCAAAATAGAGTTGGGAAATCACCCCCTTACAAATTTTCAAACGGTCTCCATGGAAGTTACAGGATTTCCACTGCTCCTGGAGTACTTACATTGTCCTGAAATGAACAGCACGGAAATCAAGCTGTGATCAGGCAGATGGAGTTCAGTGGCCGTCAGGCAGAAATCAAGGGCAAGTGTGACACCTGGGGACAGTCCCGAGCCATGAGGGGCCATAGGGAAGCGTGGTGACACTCACCAGCCACAGTTAATATCACTGCTGGCCTTGTGCCCCTAATGTGGCGAAATGTGACGAACAGGCTCCGGGCAAAGCACTACAGCCTGGCGTCTCTTAGGACCTGGGCTACGCGTTTGCAACCACACGAAAGTGGGTATTTGAAAGGTCCTTTAAGGAAAGGCCTTCTAGGGCTAGGGTATCGTGCAGGAGCGCCCCCTGCAGGCTTCACCACTTAGCTGGCGCTTCTGTAGCTACCACACCCTCCTCCCAGCTTCTCCCTGCATTCCTGGCTCCTAAATTGACTTTGATTCAACCAGGCCACCCTGCGGCCCTCTGCTGCCCCCTCCTGTCGCCAAGTGGTACTGACTCCAGCGGCCCCATCCTTTGGACCAGAATCCAAGGTCACCCAAAATCTGTTCTTTCCTCTCTGACTTCTGCATGCTCCTGTGAACTGTTGGCAGCTCTTCCCACTTTGTCCTCTGGCTTCACAGACAACTACCTCTCCTGGCTTCTTTCATAACATCTCTGTTGACACTCAGTCCTTTCCTGAATTTCGTCTTCTTCTGTATTAATAATGAGCATCTTCAAAGAGACAGTTCAAGGACATCTGTTTCTTTTCTCGTATATTCAGTCTTGGGGAAAGCCATTCCCTTACAGATTTTCAAACAGCAGCCTCAATGGAAGTTGTAGATTTCCATTACAAGACCTATGCTACGTTTTCTCTCCACCCTGCATTGTTCATTCTCTCTCTTTTCACAAACTTTATTTATAGATTTCTGGGCTGGAGTTAATCGTTTAGCTGGTTGTCTGGCCCTGGCACTCGAATGACAAGAGTATAAGATTCAGGCTTTCAGGGACAAATTGTGTAGATCTTTCGGAGAAAATTAAAGTTTTTCTTCCCATGTGCATATCCAGCACACTTCTGCTGGAAATTCATCAGCACTAGAAAAATGATGGTTAATCAGACCCAAAGAACAGGCAAATGTGTACACAAACCAAGACAATAGGGTTTTGGTTCATGTACATATCGCAAACCACTCAATGACATTTGGGCAGAAAAATGATGCACTAGTCATGTGGTTTTCACTAGTCTCTGCATCCCCTCCCCTGTTCAACCCCATTACAAAGGAACAACTTTATAATTTACAAACACACGCACGTGCTAATTATTCTATTTTCTAAAGAGGTGGAAAGATTCGCAGTATGCCAGTGTCAGTTCCAAACAGGATAATCTATTGAGGATTAAGTTCTAAGCTTATCCTCTCTAAGTTCATCCATAATAAGGAGATTTGAGTTCATTTGAATATAAAATGCTACAGCTGAGTATCTGGAAGCAGGATTTATTAAAATCCTTACCCAGGTTATTACTGAATGTGCTACTTACATGTCTGACATGATTTTCCTTAAAAAAGTTAACATTTACCCAGAAATGAACTAAAATGAGTCCACAGTGTAAACAAATTGCCTCATTTCTATTTTAAGTAATTGTACTTTATTTTACTTTTTAAACTAATCTTGGGCATTTTCCACTTTTAATAAAGAAGTATTTTTCTGTCATTGAATAAAATTAGCTGATCTAAATCAAACTTTATGCCACCAATTTTATAAGAGCAGTCCACTCTGAAGTAAGCATATCTTATCATGAGTAATAAAATATACTTAGTATAAAATGGCTTTTTAAAAGCTTCACTATAATGTTGCCAATAAAGACATTACCAGCACTAAATTTTACATATCCTAAGGAATGAGACATCCTATTTTTGACTTTTAACCTGACAAACATCCTACAAATAACCCATGATATAGAGATCCATCACTATCACATGTGGGGAAATATATTCAATCAATTAAAGCTTAATCTAAAATAGTGAACATAACCCACATTTAATATGTATATATATATATCAGAACTTAAGAAATTAACTAGAATGTAGTTAAAAACTGACAAAAACTAACAAATTCTTCAATTACCTTCAGTTTACAGTGCAAATAGAAATGTCTTTGTAAAACTTAGTCTGCCTCAATTATAAGCAAGTGGTTAGAAACTAGTAATAAATTAGTATGTCTTGAAGTCCCAGGTTTTGTACTGAAGGCAGTTAACATCAAAAAATAAAAGACTGATAAAGTCATAAAAATTTTGTGCAAACATTAGCTCAGTACTTTGAACTAAAGGGTAAACATAAAGATTAGTCATTAGTTTGCCGATGGTTCTTAACAGTTCTTGGACATCTACCAAAGTCTGTGCACTCAGAGCTGTGTAGGAAACCAGTATTTCTTCAATATTGTCACTAGATGGCAGAGACTTGGAGACTCAGCTTTGGTCTGAAAGCAGTTTAAACAAAACAAAACACAAAACCCTATGGGAGAGATGGACCTTCAAGATGGCAGAGGAATAAGACGTGGAGATCACCTTCCTCCCCACATATACATCAGAAATACATCTACATGTGGAACAACTCCTACAGAACACCTACTGAATGCTGGCAGAAGACCTCAGACTTCCCAAAAAATATATATATTTTCTTCCTTTTTCTCTTTTTCTGAGTGTGTATGTGTATGCTTCTTTGTGTGATGTTACCTGTATGGCTTTCCTTTTACCATTTGTCCAAGGGTTCTGTCTGTCCATTTGTTTTTTGTTTTACTTTTTACTTTTTTTATTTTTAATAATTTTTTTAATTTTTTTATCTTAATAACTTTATTTTATTTATTTATTTTTTTCTTTCTTTATTTTTTTCTCCCTTTTCTTCTGAGCTGTGTGGCTGACAGGGCCTTGGTGCTCCAGCCAAGTGTCAGGCCTGTGCCTCTGAGGTGGGAGAGCTGAGTTCAGGACATTGGTCCACCAGAGACCTCCCGGCTCCACATAATATCAAACGGTGAAAGCTCTCCAGAGATCTCCATCTCAATGCTAAGACCCAGCTCCAGTCAATGACCAGCAAGCTACAGTGCTGGACACCCTATGCCAAACAACTAGCCACACAGGAACACTGCCCCCACCCATTAGCAGAGAACTGCCTAAAATCATAATAAAGTCACAGACACCCCAAAACACACCACCAGATGCGGTCCTGCCCACCAGAAAGACAAGATCCAGCCTCATCCACCAGAACACAGGCACCAGTTCCCGCCACCAGGAAGCCTACAAAACCCACTGACCCAACCTCACCCACTGGGTACAGGCACCCAAAACAACAGGAACTACGAACCTGCAGCCTGCGGAAAGCAGACCCCAAACACAGTAAGTTAAGCAAAATGAGAAGACAGAGAAACACACAGCAGATGAAAGAGCAAGGTAAAAACCCATGAGACAAAAAAAATGAAGAGGAAATAGGCAGTCTACCTGAAAAAGAATTCAGAGTAATGGTAGCAAAGATAATCCAAACTCTTGGAAATAGAATGGAGAAAATACAAGAAACGTTTAACAAGGACCTAGAAGAACTAAAGAGCAAACAAACGATGATGAACAACACAATAAATGAAATTAAAAATTCTCTAGAAGGAATCAATAGCAGGATAACTGAGGCAGAAGAATGGATAAGTGACCTAGAAGATAAAATAGTGGAAATTACTGCAGAGCAGAATAAAGAAAAAGGAATGAAAAGAATTGAGGACAGTCTCAGAGACCTCTGGGACAACATTAAATGCGAAAACATTCGAATTATAGGGGTCCCAAAGGAAGAAGAGAAAAAGAAATGGACTGAGAAAATATTTGAAGAGATTATAGTTGAAAACTTCCCTAATATGGGAAAGGAAATAGTTAATCAAGTCCAGGAAGCTCAGAGAGTCCCATAGAGGATAAATCCAAGGAGAAACACACCAAGACACTTTTTAATCAAACTATCAAAATTTAAATACAAAGAAAAAATATTAAAAGCAGCAAGGGAAAAGCAACAAATAACATACAAGGGAATCCCCATAAGGTTAACAGCTGATCTTTCAGCAGAAAATCTGCAAGCCAGAAGAGAGTGGAAGGATATATTTAAAGTGATGAAAGGGAAAAACCTACAACCAAGATTACTCTACCCAGCAAGGATCTCATTCAGATTCAACGGAGAAATTAAAACCTTTACAGACAAGCAAAAGCTAAGAGAATTCAGCACCACCAAATGAGCTTTACAACAAATGCTAAAGGAACTTGTCTAGGCAGGAAACACAAGAGAAGGAAAAGACCTACAATAACAAACCCAAAACAATTAAGAAAATGGTAATAGGAACATACATATCGATAATTACCTTAAATGTAAATAGATTAAATACTCCAACCAAAAGACATAGACTGGCTGAATGGATACAAAAACAAGACCCGTATATATGCTGTCTACGAGAGACCCACTTCACACCTATGTACACATACAGACTGAAAGTGAGGGGATAGAAAAAGATACTCCATGCAAATGGAAATCAAAAGAGAGCTGGAGTAGCAATTCTCATATCAGACAAAATAGACTTTAAAACAAAGACTATTACAAGAGACAAAGAAGGACACTACATAATGATCAAGGGATCAATCCAAGAAGAAGATATAACAATTGTAAAAACTTATGCACCCAACATAGGCGCACCTCAGTACATAAGGCTAATGCTAACAGCCATAAAAGGGGAAAGCGATAGTAACACAATCATTGTAGGGGACTTTAACACCCCACTTTCACCAATGGAAAGAACATCCAAAATGAAAATAAATAAGGAAACACAAGCTTTAAATGATACATTAAACTAGGTGGACTTAATTGATATTTATAGGACATTCCATCCAAAAAACACAGAATACATTTTCTTCTCAAGTGCTCATGGAACATTCTCCAGGATAGATCATATCTTGGGCCATAAATCAAGCCTTGGTAAATTTAAGAAAATTGAAATCATATCAAGTATTTTTCTGACCGCAACACTCTGAGACTAAATATCAATTACAGGAAAAAACTGTAAAAAATACAAACACATGGAGGGTAAACAATACACTACTAAATAACCAAGAGATCACTGAAGAAATCACAGAGGAAATCAAAAATTACCTAGAAACAAATGACAATGAAAACACGATGACCCAATACCTATGGTATGCAGCAAAAACAGTTCTAAGAGGGACGTTTATAGCAATACAATCCTACCTCAAGAAACAAGAAACACCTCAAATAAACAACCTAATCTTACACCTAAAGCAATTAGAGAAAGAAGAACAAAAACCCCCAAAATTAGCAGAAGGAAACAAATAATAAAGATCAGATTAGAAATAAATGAAAAAGAAATGAAGGAAACAATAGCAAAGATCAATAAAATTAAAAGCTGGTTCTTTGAGAAGATAAACAAAAGTGATAAACCGTTAGCCAGACTCATCAAGAAAAAAAGGGAGAAGACTTAAATCAATAGAATTAAAAATGAAAAAGTAGAAGTAACAACTGACACTGCAGAAATGCAAAGGATCATGAGAGATTACTACAAGCAACTATATGCCAATAAAATGGACAACCTGGAAGAATTGGACAAATTCTTAGAAAAGCACAACTTTCCAAGACTGAACCAGGAAGAAATAGAAAATATAAACAGGCCAATCACAAGCACTGAAATTGAGACTGTGATTAAAAATCTTCCAAAAAACAAAAGCCCAGGACAAGATGGCTTCACAGGCGAATTCTATCAAACATTTAGAGAAGACCTAATACTTATCTTTCTCAAACTCTTCCAAAATATAGCAGAAGGAAGAACACTCCCAAACTAATTCTACGAGGCTACCATCACCCTGATACCAAAACCAGACAAAGATGTCACAAAGAAAGAAAAGTACAGGCTAATATCACTGATGAACATAGATGCAAAAATCCTCAACAAAATACTAGCAAACAGACTCCAACAGCACATTAAAAGGATCATACACCGTGATCAAGTGGGGTTTATCCCAGGAATGCAAGGAATCTTCAATATACACAAATCAATCACTGTGATAAACCATATTAACAAATTGAAGGAGAAAAACCGTATGATCATTTCAATACATTCAGAAAAAGCTTTTGACAAAATTCAACACCCATTTACAATAAAAACCCTCCAGAAAGTAGGCATAGAGGGAACTTACCTCAACATAATAAAGGCCTTATATGACAAACCCACAGCCAACATCGTTCTCAATGGTGAAAAACTGAAAACATGTCCTCTAAGATCAGGAAGAAGACAAGGTTGCCCACTCTCACCACTATTATTCAACATAGTTTTGGAAGTGTTAGCCACAGCAATTAGAGAAGAAAAAGAAATAAAAGGAATCCAAATTGGAAAAGAAGAAGTAAAGCTGTCACTGTTTGCAGATGACATGATACTATACATAGAGAATCCTAAAGATGCTACCAGAAGACTACTAGAGTAATCAATGAATTTGGTAAAGTAGCAGGATACAAAATTAATGCACAGAAATCTCTTGCATTCCTATACACTAATGATGAAAAATCTGAAAGAGAAATTAAGGAAACACTCCCATTTACCACTGCAACAAAAAGAATAAAATACCTAGGGAGACAAAAGACCCTACCTAGGGAGACCAAAGACCTGTATGCAAAAAAACTATAAGACATTGATGAAAGAAATTAAAGATGATACAAACAGATGGAGAGATATACCATGTTCTTGGATTGGAAGAATCAACATTGTGAAAATGACTATACTACCCAAAGCAATCTGCAGATTCAATGCAATCCCTATCAAACTATCAAAGGCATTTTTCACAGAACTAGAACAAAAAAATTCACAATTTGTATGGAAACACAAAAGACCCCGAATAGCCAAAGCAATCTTGAGAAAGAAAAACAGATCTGTAGGAATCAGGCTCCTGGACTTCAGACTATACTACAAAGCCACAGCAATCAAGACAGTATGATACTAGCACAAAAACAGAAATATATAGATCAATGGAACAGGATAGAAAACCCAGAGATAAACCCACACACATATGGTCACCTTATTTTTGATAAAGGAGACAAAAATATATAATGGAGAAAAGACAGCCTCTCCAATAAGTGGTGCTGGGAAAACTGGACAGTTACATGTAAAAGAATGAAATTAGAACACTCCCTAACACCATACGCAAAAATAAACTCAAAATGGATTAAAGACCTAATTGTAAGGCCAGACACTATAAAACTCTTAGAGGAAAACATAGACAGAACACTCTATGACATAAATCACAGTAAGATCCTTTTTGACCCACTTCCTACAGAAATGGAAATAAAAACAAAAATAAACAAATGGGACCTAATGAAACTTAAAAGCTTTTGCACAGCAAAGGAAACCATAAACAAGACAAAAAGACAGCCCTCAGAATGGGAGAAAATATTTGCAAATGAAGCAACTGACAAAGGATTAATCTCCAAGATTTACAAGCAGCTCATGCAGCTCAATATCAAAAAAACAAACAAACCAATCCAAAACTGGGCAGAAGACCTAAATAGACATTTCTCCAAAGAAGATATACAGATTGCCAACAAGCACATGAAAGAATGCTCAACATCACTAATCATTAGAGAAATGCAAATCAAAACTACAATGAGGTATCACCTCACACCCGTCAGAATGGCCATCATCAAAAAATCTACAAAGAATAAATGCTGGAGAGGGTGTGGAGAAAAGGGAACTCTCTTGCACTGTTGGTGGGAATGTAAATTGATACAGCCACTATGGAGAACAGTATGGAGGTTCCTCAAAAAACAAAAAAATAGAACTACCATACAACCCAGCAATCCCACTACTGGGCATATACCCTGTGAAAACCATAATTCAAAAAGAGTCATGTACCACAGTGTTCATTGCAGCACTATTTACAATAGCCAGGACATGGAAGCAACCTAAGTGTCCATCGACAGAGGAATGGATAAAGAAGATGTGGCACATATATACAGTGGAATATTACTCAGCCATAAAAAGAAACGAAATTGAGTTATTTGTAATGAGTTGGATGGGCCTAGAGTCTGTCATACAGAGTGAAGTAAGTCAGAAAGAGAAAAACAAATACCGTATGCTAACACATATATATGGAATCTAAAAAAAAATAAATAAAAGGTTCTGAAGAATCTAGGAGCAGGACAGGAAGAAAGATGCAGATGTAGAGAATGGACTTGAGGACACAGGGAGGGAGAAAGATAAGCTGGGACGAAGTGAGAGAGTGGCATGGACTTATATATACTACCAAATGTAAAATAGATAGCTAGTGGGAAGCAGCCGCATAGCACAGGGAGATCAGCTCGGTGCTTTGTGACCACCTAGAGGGGTGGGATAGGGAGGGTGGGAGGGAGGGAGACGCAAGGGGGAGGAGATATGGGGATGTATGTATACGTATAGCTGATTCACTTTGTTATAAAGCAGAAACTAACACACCATTGTAAAGCAATTATACTCCAATAAAGATGTTAAAAAAAAAACCACTAATAGAGTTAAATTTGATAAGAAGAGTATACACTTTTAGTTTTTTATTCAAATGTGAAGTTTAATTCACTTCTGAATGCTTCCTTATCTGTTAGAAGTGAAAATGATAGCTACTTCATAAAGCAGTTTTAAGAATTAAATTAACCTATGTAGATAAAGAGATTAACACAGTACCTGGCACATAATAAATGCTCAATAAATGGTAGCTTTTATTAATGGTTAATGTTCATTGTAATTTTCTGATTGGGATTTGAATTTTATTTTTTTATCATTTACCAGTTTGTAACTTTCCATACTATAGTGAAGCATATGCTTTTTTAAATAAAAAATTTAACTTTTAAGTTACAGTTTGAAAAAAACTGTTATACATCCATTGAATTAAAAAGTAAAATATAGTGTGTAAAATAAAATAAAATAAAATAAAATAATTCCAACTGGTTAAATTTAGTCAAAATAAAAGAATATTCTATCACCTCTTCAAAAATAAAAATAAAATTCCCTATAGTAATGGTAGGCATAGAGAAAAGGTGTTTATAATACTTTGGGTCAAAGAATCAAGGAATGAATAAGGAGTCTTTCTTACACCAGATTCAGTTTTCCCATATGAACATTTAGGATACTAGAATTTTACAATCTGGCACACATAGGACAAGTGAAAAAAATTGGTGGTGAAAGAGAAAAATATTTCCCCTAAAATTTGTCTATTTTTAGCTATGATAAATATTACAACAGAATAGCAATAAGCGAGAACTACAGAGGTTAAAGCCTATGGTTTTCCCCTCTACCCACTTTGGAATGAACTCAGATGAAAATATATCTGCCAACTATTAGGAACATACACTTACAGATTAGTAAATCAGTTGAATTTAAATTGAAGCCATCTGGTGGCATATTGAACAACTTAAATGTCTTTAAGTGTAGCTCCTTATTTATAAATCCCAATGGCAATTTTCACTCCAAACAACATTTTTTAACAGCTTATTGAGATAAAACTCACATACCATACAATTCAACCATTTATCCTGTATAATTCAATATTTTCCAGTATAGTCACAAAGTTACACAGCCATCACCATAATCTAATTTAAGAGAATTTTGTCTCCCTTAAAAGAAACCCTGTACCCATGGGCTGTCAGTACACATCCTCTCTGCCATCCCCCACTCAGCAAGCATGAATCTACTTCATGTTTCCATGGATTTGCCTGTTCTGGATATTTCATATACATGGAATCACACAATATGTGGTCTTTTGAGATTGGCTTCATAAATGTAGCATAATGTTTTCAAGGTTCATCCATGTTGTAGCAGCTATCAGAACTTCATTCTTTTCTATTTATTACTGAAAATATAAAATATTTTATATACTGCATTGATAATATTATATAACAATAATACATAGCACATTTTCTTTATCCATTCATCAGTTGATGGACATTGGGTTGTTTCCACCTTTTGGCTCTTCTGAATAATGCTGCTATGAACATTGGTATACAACTATCTGTTTGAGTCTATGTTTTCAAATTTGGCGGTTTATACCTAGGGGTGGAATTCCTGGATTATATAATTCTATGTTTAACCTTCTGAGGAAATGCCAAAGTGTTTTCCACAGTGGCTGCACCGTTTTATATTCCCACTAGCAATACACAAATGTTCCAAGTGCTATTTTCGAGAGGTTGTTTGTTTGTTTGTTTGTTTGCTTATGGCCATCCCAGAGTCTGTGAAGTGGTATTTCGTTGTGACTTTTGTTGTGTTCCCCTAGTGCCTAATGATGTTAAGCATCTTTTCATGTGTTTATAGGCCAATTATGTATTTTCTTTAGAGAAATCTCTATTCAAATTCTTTGCCTATTTGTAATCGGATTATTTGCCTTTTTATTATTGAGTTCTATCAGTTCTTTATATATTCTGGATATTTGTCCCTTATCTGTTATATAGTTTGCAAATATTTTCTCCATACTGAGGGTTGTCTTTTCACTTTCTTAATGGCACCCGTTGCAGCACAAAAGTTATTTTTTTTAATGTGGTTTAATTTTCTATTTTTTCTTTTGTCACTTTTGCTTTTGGTGTCATATCTAAGAAGCCATTGTCTAACTCAAAGTCACAGAGATTTACTCCTATGTTTTCTCTAAGAGTTTGGTCGTGTAGGTCTTACATTAAGTTGATGACCCATTTTGAATGAACTTTTATATGTGTGAAGTATGAGCCCAACTTCGTTCTTTTGCATGTGAATATCCCGTTGTCTCAGCACCATCTGTTGAAGAGACTATTATTTCCCAATTGTTGAACTGTCCTGGTCCAAGTAACATATTATATCTTAAATAATTTGTATGTGTTTGAAAGCAAAATTAAGATATATTGCTCCAGATGCTTTACTGCGGCTCAGACAAAGGTTATTCATTTATACATTTCAAGTGAACCTGTGATTTCAACATAGCACCATGCCTAGCCTCAAAAGACCCTCAAATTTTTTTGACAAATTGATGAATAAACATACAAACATCTTTGTCATTTTGTATTTTCAAAAACCAATTTATGTATCTCTTCCTTCATTTTGACTTTGTACATTTTACTTACAAATTATAAAATTTTCAAATTGCATAAGACATGACATTGTTAAATTCACTAAGTTCTTACTTGTATCTATTTATTTTGCCTCTTGAGAAGGGTGTTACTATAAAGAAACTTGTTTAGAAGACTACCTATATTGAAACAGCACCTGACTTTAAGTTTGCTTGAAATTTCATTTTTATTTCTTACAAGTGCTATTTCTCAAACTTGACCCCAATCTGCTAGTAGCAACTGCAGATGACACACAAAATGCCTTATAAACTTACTCAATAAAAAATGATGTACAATGTGATGAGGACAATTTCCATCCAATACTGAGCACTGGACCAGGCATTTTTACATATGTTAAGCCACTGGCCTGCGGTGGCAAAGTTAGTAAGCTACTGGACTTGGATTCAAATCTAGATCTGTCTGACTCCAAGGACAATTTGCTGGCGTCTTTATTGTGTCATTTGGAGATAGCAGTGATTGTGTTAAATTTCCCAATGAACATTTAATACATGTGTCTCTAGACATATAGACAGGATTTAGATTTATAATGGTTAACACTGAGGAGGCCCAGGGACACATAAAACTTTTTAGAGCAAAATGTATGCTCCGACCAATACTGTAATACAAATATAACTATAAGAAACATAACAGAATGTGAAACATGACAAAGTTTATTCATTTATTCTTCCTTTTATTCACTCATTCAGCAAATACTTACAGAGAGTGACGATTATACTCTAGACGTTATCCCCGGCACTAAAGATACATCCATAAACAATACAAAATTCCTGCACTCGTGGACCTTCCTTCCAGTGGATAGATACAGATAAGAAATACAAGCAACTAAAAATAAAATAAGCTCATTTTTGATGGTGAAAAAAAGCTCTAAAGAAAATTCAAAAGGATGATGAAATGAAGAGTTAGAAGGAAGAAGGGCTACTTTGGCTCAGAGAGTCGGAAAAGGTCGCTATGTGAAGACGACATTTGCCAAAAAAGACGAGAGGGTGCCAACCATGCCAAGATCTGGGAAGAGAGGGCTCCAGGCATAAGGAGCAAACAAAGCAAGTGAAAGCACATGGAGATGAGAGGAAGCTTAGCGGCTGCAGGAAGATGTAGACAGCTCAGGGGATGGGACACAGCAGATGGGAACGCATGGTAGGAGGTGAAGTCTGGAAATAGGTTGCCATGGGGTCGTGCAGGCTCTTGTCAGCTGTGGTAAGAAGTGTGGGTATCAGTCTAACGGCAGTGAGTGTACCTCACAGGATTAAAAGCAAAGAAATAGCATGGCCAGTGGATATGGTAGAAGTGGTCAGATTCAGGGCATAGTTTAGAGGTAGAACCAGAAGATCTTGTTGAAGTTTCACCTGTACAGGTAACAGAAAGAAAAGAGTTATTCATTCATGAAACAAGGTCTCGAATTGTAAAACATAATTCATACTTGTATTTTTGTAAGACAAGAGAAAAAAAAGTAAATTTCCTAACAGAATTGAAATTTAAAGAAAAACTCTGTTCCTCTCTTTCCTCCTCTGGAGAATGTTACCATCACCACACATCCGATTGTGCATTCTAACAATTCTAATCACACCATGTGATTCTAGGTATAGAACGTTGTTCCACGAAAAATGAAAAGAATGAACTATTTTGCCGTATTCACTGAAGGGCTTTTCCTTTCAATAACTGTGTGTACTCCTAGTGGCTGACATGTCTGGGGGTACCTACCCCATCCTCAACCTTTGTCTCTACAAACTAATCTTACCTATAATCCCACCCAAGGAGCCAGTCTAGATGGCCATGCTTGTACCATGTAATTTCATTCCCTTCCCCCAAGACCGCAGGTAATTGGGCCAAGATTGCCCAGGGCTGGCTAAGTTATTGGCAGATAAAAGGGTTGACAGAACAAAGACAGAGCCCAGTGACTTCTGTAGCGCTAGGGGAGTGGAAACTGGATGTAGCAGGCTGGGGCAAGGGTGGGGCTGGGGAGCGGGGGAGGCGAGACCAGTATGAAGGCAGGAGAAAGTGGCAGACCGAAAAGCAGAATTAAGAGAGCATGCAGACTTACCTCACTCTGTATGACAGACTCTAGGTCCATCCACCTCACTACAAATACCTCCATTTCGTTTCTTTTTCTGGCTGAGTAATATTCCATTGTATATATGTGCCACATCTTCTTTATCCATTCATCCAATGATGGACACTTAGGTTGCTTGCATGTCCTGGTTATTGTAAATAGAGCTGCAATGAACATTTTGGTACATGACTCTTTTTGAACTATGGTTTTCTCAGGGTATATGCCCAGTAGGGGGATTGCTGGGTCATATGGTAGTTCTATTTTTAGTTTTTTAAGGAACCTCCATACTGTTCTCCATAGTGGCTGTATCAATTTACATTCCCACCAACAGTGCAAGAGTGTTCCCTTTTCTCCACACCCTCTCCAGCATTTATTGTTTCTAGATTTTTTGATGATGGCCATTCTGACGGGTGTGAGATGATATCTCATTGTAGTTTTGATTTGTATTTCTCTAATGATTAATGATGTTGAGCATTCTTTCATGTGTTTGTTGGCAATCTGTATATCTTCTTTGGAGAAATGTCTATTTAGGTCTTCTGCCCAGTTTTGGATTGGTTTGTTTGTTTTTTTGATATTGAGCTGCATGAGCTGCTTGTAAATCTTGGAGATTAATCCTTTGTCAGTTGCTTCATTTGCAAATATTTTCTCCCATTCTGAGGGCTGTCTTTTGGTCTTGTTTATGGTTTCCTTTGCTGTGCAAAAGCTTTTAAGTTTCATTAGGTTCCATTTGGGTTTTTTTTGTTGTTTTTATTTCCATTTCTGTAGGAGGTGGGTCAAAAAGGATCTTGCTGTGATTTATGTCATAGAGTGGTCAGAAAGAGAAAAACAAATACCGTATGCTAACACATATATATGGAATCTAAGAAAAAAAAAAAAAAAGGTCATGAAGAACCTAGGGGTAAGACGGGAATAAAGACACAGACCTACTAGAGAATGGACTTGAGGATACGGGAGGGGGAAGGGTAAGCTGGGACAAAGTGAGAGAGTGGCATGGACATATATACACTACCAAACGTAAAATAGATAGCTAATGGGAAGCAGCCGCATAGCACAGGGAGATCAGCTCTGTGCTTTGTGACCACCTAGAGGGGTGGGATAGGGAGGGTGGGAGGGAGGGAGACGCAAGAGGGAAGATATATGGGAACATATGTGTATGTATAACTGATTCACTTTGTTATAAAGCAGAAACTAACACACCATTGTAAAGCAATTATACTCCAATAAAGATGTTTAAAAAAAAACCAAAACGCAGCTAACATTTATTGAGGACTTACTGTACGCTGGATACTGTTTTACCTGCTTTGTATGTGTTCATTCAATAAATATTCATTGAGCACCTCCAAAAAAAAAAAAAAAAAAAAAGAGAGCATGCAGACTCAGAATTTGAGAAGTTCAATCCTTTGGGTGGGTATCTTGCAACCATAATTCCAGGCTGAGACAATTCTCTGCTCCATTTAAAATATGATGCCATTTACATCTACTGGGCTTTATTTAACTTTTATTAAGAACAAATCTACTGCAAGGCCTGGCTGTAGGGTGGCCACGGGGGATACTGTTGACAACTGGCCTGTCTTTTCCATTTCAGTGAAACAATAATTCTGTCTCAGTATGACTCTTTCAAGACAGCTTCAGGCCGCCAACGTCCTAAAACCCTAGGTGGCTCTGAGAAAGGGAAGAAGGTTAGAAATTACATCTCCCTTTTCCAGAAACCCTAACAGATATTCCAGGCCACTTAAAACTTCTGTGACGGCCACCAAACTAACAGTAAAAACCGCAAGAGAAGGCATTTCTTCTGGCCAACTTGATTTGATCCAGCCCTCACTTGCTAGTTGAGATTAGAATATGTTGGGTGATAAGATTTTGTATATGAGAGTTACAAGCACGTTATCACGTTCTGCTCTATCATGGGGCCAAAATAAGAAGAAAACGTGAAGGGCTAGCACTCTAAATGTGTGGGAACCTGATAAGGAAAAGGAAGTCTGCAATGTGTGTCCACAGATAAATTTCACCAAGTGTAGCAAAACTCAAATAATAAATATTTGGGGCACCAAAAGATCTAAAATAGAAACAAAGACAATATGATGTATTTTTAGCTGTATATTCCCACACAGACTATATTCCCAACTATTATATATTCTACACATATATGTATACACATTCATAAAGAAAGAGCTGCAAAAAGACACACCCACCGATGAGAGCAGTGATTGCCTCTGGGGAAGCCTTCAGGGGACAGGAGTTGTCGGAGGGAACTTGGGCTTTAGCTATAGCATCTGAGTTTGTTTTTTACAACAAGAGTATATGCGTGAATTGCTTATATAATTAAACATACTTTTAACTGCTTGAGGAAAATATGAAGAAAGGCTTGAAAAGGAAAAAAAAAAAGGAAAAACTACATCATAAGAAACTGTGCTTCATGCAGCAGAGCAACTAAGCCCGTGAGCCACAACTACTGAGCCCAAGTGCCACAACTACTGAAGCCTGGTCGCTTAGAGCCCCTGCTCCGCAACAAGAGAAGCCACCATGATGAGAAGCCCATGCACTGCAGCGAAGAGTAACCCCGCTCGCCGCAACTAGAGAAAGCCTGCATGCAGCAACGAAGACCCAGTGCAGCCAAAAATAAACGAATAAATTAATTAATTTTTAAAAAAAAGAAACTGTGCTAATGTGAAAATAGTTGCAAAAGACAAGGGTGTGATGCTGCCCTGTTTACCAACCCGTAATCTATGGAAATCGCCGCTAAATGCTAACATACCCATGCAACCAAATTCTGACGCAAAACGTCTGCAGGTCCCCGTCATCCACTGTTTCACTGAATTGGGGAGGAATAAGATGTATCATGGGCAAGCCGCATCAATAGAGAATGCTAGGTTCCAGGACAGTTTACGTTCTCAACAAAAGATGGACTGTCTGAGCTCTTTCTCACTGATCTTGTTAAAATCTAAAAAGATGTGCCTGTCAGAAAGTTGGTGGTTGACATATATACACTAATATGTATAAAATGGGTAACTAATAAGAACCTGCTGTATAAAAAAATAAATAAAATAAAATTCAAAAAAAGAGAAAGAAAGTTGGTGAGAGCTTAGCTGCAGTGGTAGTACTGATAAGGAAACTTCACTTCAAACCCTGAAAGCCTACTGCAGTAAGTCAGCAGTGGACAAACAGGAAACAACAAATGGCAGATGATCTGTTCTAAACATCACTGTTATCAAATATGAAATCATTATCCACCTTGTCATCGTTTAATCCTTTCAAACCACCTGAAGTTATTCAATACATAACTGAAATTTCTAACCTTACACCAAAAATTTCCCCAACCATTTATCAGAATACGAATCACAATTTCAAACCATTCTTTTTTTAAAAAAGAAAAGATAAGAAAAAAGAATAGTGAGAAATGTACTTACTTGCGTGTCAGATATCTCAAAGTTTTCCAAAAGCATGAGCTAATCTAAAAATGTTCTAGAAGCACAAGATGAAGTCACACTTTTTCCATGTACCTTACAGATATCTTGCCAACCTTATTGAAGGTGTTCAGCAGGAAAATCTGATTATGATTTTCATGAGAAAATCAAAGGTCACTCGAAAAAATATATAAAATGTTAGGGAAATCTTCAGAATGTCTAGGAGGAGAAATATAAAAAGAAATTTGCTTTGGAATTCTTTTTTTCCGTTTTTGAGGGGAAGAAAACACAAATAAATAATTGAAGACACCAATTTTTTAAATGCACTCTTTTATTCGATGTGCTTTTGTGTACACCACTGAACCACTGTAAATAGGGTGATGAACTTCCAATTGACTTTTCATTATTAATATCAGCTTTGCACATTGTGTTCTTTTAGACTGCCCCATGGACCCCAAACCACACATGTGCACAATGGCAGAGACACCTAGGAGGCACTGCAGCTTCCAAAGCAAGTAGGGCTGGCTAACTGCATTGTGTCAGAACTGAACCCATGACCCTGGGATCCTCAAGGCTATAATCAAAAGAGCTGATAATCAACCAATAACTGCTCAGATAAAAGCCGTTTTCAAAAATAATGATGAGATGAACAGTACTTCAGAAAATAAAAGTATATTATTGAAGACTCAGAAACCAAATAGCAGAGTATAAAATCAAATTTTGCTTTCAAATCATGTCCAAAATGCTTTTTTGGCTGTTGTTTTTAAACCTCAGATAGCTTTTGGTGCAATAATTTTAAATGTGTTTTTTAAACCTAAAGTTTTATTTATGTGGACTTTAAAAGTCTAAGCTTTCAAAAAGTAATCTGTATCAAAATAGGTTTTTAAGACTCTCTGAGTTAAGAATTCATTGCTATGGGATCTTGAATGAGCTACTCATCAGAAAGGATTGGGTAAGCTAAGGTAGGGACAAGTTAGTAATTAATAAACTAGTAAGTTAGTAAACTAATAACTTTTCTGCTGAAACAGAAAATTAAAAGCAACCACAAAGTTCAACACAAACTACCAGCAACATTTTGCTGCATAAATAATGGTTTTGTCCCTCAGTAGATCCCAATCAACACAGGAGCCTGAAAAACCAGGACTGAGGAACTGTGATGGTTAATTTTATGTGCCAATTTGGCGAGGCCGTGGCACCCAGATATTTGGTCCAGTGCCAGTCTGGACATTGCTGAGAAGGTATTTTTTGATGATATTCACATTTAAATCAGTAGACTTAAGAGTTAAGCCATTTATCCTCTGGTTGCGTGTGGGCCTCATGTGACCAGTTGAAGGCCTCGAGAAGACAGACTGAGGTTCCCCAGAAGCAGACGTAATTCTGTCTGCAGTCTGCCTTGAGACCCAAGCTGCAGCACCAGCTCTTGCCTGGGTTTCCAGCCCACCCTGCAGCTTTGGACTTGCCAGCTCCTACAATCACAGGAGCCAATTCCTACAATTCTCTCTCTTTCTCTCTTTATTTATCTATGCTTTATATATGTAGGTACATAAAAGAATCAAAGAGAAACACTTTCTCTCCTGCCTTAGCAGGTTTTCTTACTAAAAAAAGACATAAAGGCAAATACCTGTCCTATGATTACTTTTAAATATCTGCATTTCCATGAAAAGAGTGAAGGCGAAGACTTTGGATTCATTTACACAACAAATGTTTACGGAGCACCCACTACATGGCAGACCCTACACCGTCCCGGTTCCCATGGGGATGCAGCAGAGAACAAAAGAGACTCAACCTCAGCCCTCGCAGAGTTTATCATCCAGTGACAAGATACACATAATAGAAAAATAAATAAATGCATAACGGATTCAATGGTATTAGTTCCAAGAAGAAAAATAGAGCAGGAAAGGGAGATGGGGAAGAGGGTTGCTGATTTATAGTGATCAGGGTGGGCCAAGAGGGCATCAGTGAAGGAGAAATACCAGGCGAGGGAAGAGCAGGTGTAAATGTCCGAGGTGGGGGTGCGCCCGCTGTGTCCACAGAGCAAGGAGGCCAGTATGGCTGGAGCAGAGTCGCCCAGACAGAGGAGAACAGAAGACAAAGCCTTTCTCTGAGTGAGGTGAGAAGCCAGTAGAAGGTTTTGAGCAAAGGAGTGAGGTGATCAGGCGTGATTTTGGACAATTACTCTGGCTGCTCTGTGGAGAGTAGATTATGGGAGGATAAGCCTGGACTAAGGGAGACCTTGAAGACGTTATACTTCAGGCAGGAAAGGATGGTGGCTAGAGTCATTGGGTAGGAGATATGCAATCCATCAGCGCATGGGCGGCAGAATTCCAAATTAGAGCTGCTCCTCTTTGGGAACATCAAGGTCTGAAGGCTATAGCGGATTATGGAACAGAGGGGTGACCAGTGCTTATGCATGAACCCAAGTAAGCGTTCTTGGAAGTTCCTCAGTGGGGGACAGCCAGGAGGATATATCAGAGACTTTGCAACCACAGTGACTCCTTTATTATCACAGCTAAACTATCCAATGTTCATGGCTGTGGAGAAAGGATGTGGGGCAAAGGGGACATAGTGTCTCTGCAGTCTAGCAAAGGGAGCAATGGCTTCTCTAGTCTGTCTCTAGAATTATCCCAGAGAGGCAACACGTTGGTTGTTTTCACATTCAGGTCGTTGCAGGGCACAGACATCCTTATAACACAGAGGGATACAACAGACTCTCTTGGCTTGACGGCAACAGATGCTAGGATCACCCACCTTAATCTCCTTATCCTGATTCCATGCTCCACTAACAACCTGATGCATAGTTTACTAACTACTAGAGTTCCCACACTAGTGATCATGAACTTTACAATTTGCCTGATAGCTATGTTTTTCATTGTAGATCAATAAATCGGTTCAAAGTTATAATTTAGTGAATGCCATGAGTCTAACTGATGTGAATCAATCCTCTTGAATCTGAATGCTTAGAAAATTTCAGGTTTGTGTGTCTTGCTAAACTGAGGAACAGACTCTGAATCCCTGGCAATGCTGCCCTGAGAAGTTCGGCATAAATGGTGGGGTAATTTGAGTTGTCCTTTGATGAGAGAATAGGAGTTTGCTAGGTGAAGAATTCAGGAGGAAAGCTGAAAGAATGAAATATGCAAAACCACAGGGGCAGGAAAGGGAGCATTGTGTTCACATAGTTGTTTAACATCCACTAAGCAGAGACTGAGCATTTGAGCCATGTTGAGATCCGTCTGGAAAAGTTGTTTGGGGTCAGATTATCCCCCAAATGCCGTAATGAGACGTTTGGATTCCCTCCTAAGGCCAGGGAGAGTGGAAGCTATCTGAGCAGAACTGGAATACAGAGGAATATACAGTTGTTTTAGGAAATGTCTCTGGTGATGGTGTGGAGAATAGACTGGACAGGAGAGAAATCGGATGTACTGGGATGTATGAGGAAGAGTCCCCACAGGAAATGACATGGGCCTGAACAAAGGTGAGGGCGATGGGTACAGAATGGAAGCAGAACCAGCAAGACAACACAAAACGAACCACACGTGAATATTAATAGAGAAGCGCGGGTAGCTTTAGCTTAGTCAAATAATTAGACAGCAAGATCGTTAACTGAGATAGGGAAGGGAAATGGACAAGCAGGTTCTGGAGGGGGATATATTGAGTTCGGTTTTGAACATGTTGATTTTGAAATGGTTGTGAGTCATCCAAGTGGAGAGGTCCAGAAGGCAATGGAAACAGGTCTGTGGTTCAGGAGAGCTGTGTGGGCAAAGCTGTAACTTTGGGACTTGTTGTAGGTGACAAGCAAAGTCCTAGAAGTTGATCATTTAGAATATAAATTAGAATTTGGCAGTGTGAGGAAAGAGTCAAATGAATAGAATGCCAGATTAATCTAGAATGCCAGTTACCTCATGCGATTATCCATTCAAAAACCTCCAGTGGGAGAGATCTTAAAAGTTCTCATTACACGCACGTAAATCTGTAACTATGTGAGTTGATGGATATTAACTTGACTTATTGCAGTAATCATTTCACAATATATACAAATACCAAATCATGATGCTGTACACCTGAAACTAATACAAAGTTCCATGTCAATTGTATCTCAATAAAAAGTAAACAAATAAATAATAAAGTTTATCTCTGCACACCAAAAAAAACCCACAAACACTTCAGTGGTTCCTCATTCTTTCTTATACCCTCTTCAGCCTGACATTTGATGTTTGACCAGGATAGGTCATCCTCATCCTTTCCATCCTATAACCACCTCCCACCTGCTTCAGCAGAGATGGACTGCTCACTGTTCTACATGCCAAGCCATTAGGCTGACTGGTTCACCATCTCAGGTAATCAACTCCACCTGTCATTCAAGGTCAAGTTAATTTCCAAGACTTTTATGAAAAATAAGGAAGAAGAGGAAGTGAAAATAATTACTAAACAATTTTGTCTATTTTACCTTACAGGTGGGCTAGAAAGAAGAGAAGGGGAAAATGGTTAGGGAACTAAATAATAATGTCTCTATGAAGGTAGAGATCAGTAAATAGACACTTTTGACAACTATCATTCGTGAACATGTCTTTACATGCTTTTGATATTGAAGTTTCCTATTTACTTCAAACAGTAATGTCTTGTTTTTACAGTAACATAGCAGCTCCCGGATTCAAGGTTTACAGCTTTCTGCTGAATATGTGAACAATTGCTATATGACAGGTTTTGGTCCCAGCTTTGCAATTCAAGCACTAGAGAAAAATACGTGGGGAGATTTTTGAAATTACCCACACTCCTAGAGATTCTGTTATCACTTCCCTTGGGGGCTACCGCCCCTGCCTGAGAATCCCTGGCTTGTGAGTCTTCTCACAGATGGATGCACCACTTGCCTCAGGTGTGGGTTTGCGGATCACTGCAGAGCATGTGGGGTGGGAAAAGGCAGACCTCTGACAATACCTCAGGTTGGTTATCCCCAGTGAAAAAGTGAATCCCCCAAATGAGAGCAATTAACTGGGTGACTCCAGTTCCTCAGAATATAAGGAATAACCCCCCAAAAGTATTAAATAAGGAAATTTTTCCCCCAAATAGTCACACAAAAATTTGAAAAATATCTAAGGAATGCAATATCAAAGTGAAAATAAGCCAGCAGCCTGTCTCCAATCTGTTGGGTGATATATTTAGCATATTTTATAATTAAATAAGCTGACTTGAAAGTTGTTTTGCAAGTCTAAACTACTTGGTTTTCCTCATACGACTGCGTGGCACTCTGTATCTTCTACATCGGCAATCGTATCGATGAGGCTGTGTCCTCCAGAGAGGCGAGCTGTATTTCCTGCTACACTGTGTTAATCGCTCTTAATGACATGGATACAGTTTCACTTGGGCAGTCATTTTTTTATTCAGCTTATGAACACCAAACAGTCCCAAGCTGTTCTGATGACAAATACCTTCGCGTATTATTGTTCACTCAGAACCAGGATAGCCGGTATTTATTTAGCACCTTAAATTTTAATGGCTTTGTGTTTATTTTTATTAACAAAAGCAAAACAGAGCTCTTTGAAATAAGTAGGCAGTCGGCTCTGAGGAAAGATACTAAGGTACCAAAAGTTCAAATTCTAACCCAGAATTTTAAAATCAGAGGAGACTTGGGCCATTCCTTCCGTTGTTGACTCCCACTTTGGGTGCGCGACAGAATCACGTGGGGAGCTTGTTCAACCTATGGACCCCCAAGCCGGAAAGTTCTCCTGAGTTCCCCAAATCTGCAACTGAAACAGAACTCAGGATGATCCTTGAGCTCCAGTGTGAAACTTACTGACCAACCCCCTCACTTACACGTGATGAACCTGAGCCCCAGGGAGGTTAAAGGACTTCCCCGAGGTCACATACCTGGATGGGGACTAGCGACGGCCAAGGGAAGAACTGATGTAGCCTCACTCTCAGCTCTGGGCTCTTCACCTCGACTCCCCGCCCGTCTAGACTGCCCTCGTCCTAGGTCCCCAGGGCAGGGGCAGTCCCCTCTCTAGGGCTTCCAAGGAGGGACATTCACAGACAGTTGTCTGCGGGTGCTGTGGACCAGAAGGAATTCCGTTACCTCTGTGACGATAGCAGGAGAAAGGCTGTCACCTTAAGGGGAGGACAGATGATGCAGGCATCAACGGAACATTAAGGCCAAGTGCCGAGGGCTTGGTGAGACAGACAGAGACCCCTCTGAAATGGCAAGTTCACTCACGGACTCAACGTGAATAAACTCGTAAAAAATAAAAATAAAAACAATCCATTTTGAGTTTATTTTTGCATATGGTGTTAGAGATTGTTCTGATTTCATAATTTTACATGTAACTCTCCAGTATTACTCAGCCATAAAAAAGAATGAAATAATGCCATTTGCAGCAACATGGATGGACCTAGAGATGATCATACTAAGTGAAGTAAGTCAGAGAAAGACAAATATCATATGATATCACGTATATGTGGAATCTAAAATAGGACACAAATGAACTTATTTCCAAGACAGAAATAGACTCACGGACATAGAAAACAAACTTATGGGTACCAAAGTGGAAAGGGGGGGATGGATAAATTAGGAGTTTGGGATTAACATATACACACTAGTATATACAAGATAGATAACCAACAAAGACTTACTGTATAGCACAGGGAACTAGACTCAATATTTTGTAATAATCTATAAGGGAAAAGAATCTGAAAAAGTACATATATATATATATATGAAAAGTATATATATATTTCAATTGAAAAATAAAATCAAATTTAAAAATAAACAAAAACAAAATTTGTGCTCCTGGTAACAAAATCTCAGAAAGGCCCAAACTTACTTATCTTTCTGAATTTCAGTTCCTTATCTGTAAAAACAGTATGTTAAACCTGCACACTATGCAGAATTATCAAGAATATAGCGATATTATTTGAACAGTGCTTCATGCAGTCCTGGCACACGGTAGACACTCAATAAATGTTATAATTCTTAAAAATATTATTATGTGGTGGGAGGGCCAGGGAGATTACAATTACAAACATACCAGAGTAGAATTATTGATCCCTCCCATCACTAGAGTGCTGTACAAATTACAACGCACGGCAGATAGAGGATATTAGAAAGATTTAGGAGTTTTAAGAGAGCTCCTGTGTATAATAACACGAATGGAGCTCATGGAATATAATGTCGAACAAAGGAAGTAATGCTGAACAAAAACAGCCACAACCCAAAATATATTGCTTGGGAAGGCATGGTCAGGAGGCAGAGCTAGAAAGCAAAGCAAGGAATTAACAAAAACACCAGGATAGTCGTTCCCACTAAAGGGTACAGGGTGAGGGCGTTGCCATGAGGAAAGGCACTTGGGGGCTTCTGGGGTGCTGGCCGTGTTCTATTTCTTGACCTGGGAGGTGGTTACATCGCTGTTCCCTTTAAAACTTTTAAGGCTCTTTTTGTGTTCTATCTGTTTCTGTATATATATGTTATATTTCACACTAAATTTTTTCAAAGATTTTTCAGAAGCCTGAGGGAGGTACCGGAGGTTCCTAGTATAGGTGCTGGGTTGCCTTTCCACGTGACTGCTAAGATTACAGAGTCCAGCTGTGCCGCGGGTTCGTGTAAACATTTGTCTGTGTACCGGCCCAGACGACTCACACGCCGGAGGTGTTGGGATGTTTAATTGCAAGGCACTTGATGGGAGGTTGCCAGGACCCATTCAACACTAAATATAGAGCCCATCTAATTCCATAGGACTTACAAGTTTAGTGCTGATGATAGTACAATAGTCATGTCTGCTTCTTCCAACCACGTTTTCAGCCATAGTTTGCATGGTTCCCAACCAAATATGGAGAAATAATGTATGTCCTAAAGGAGAAGATAAGTAATTGTCTGAGTTTTACAAGGGCAAACTAAAAAAAATTCATTTTGCCACCTAAAAAAATATTCCTGCATTCATTTTGCCACCTAAAAAAATATTCCTGCATTTATTTTGTTTTAGGTGTGATTAGCCAGTAACTAAACTAAAACTTTAACTAAGACATTAGAGGATGAAATTATAGTCAATGGCTGTGGTTTATCATTTCATTATTTGAATTGATTCGCACAGTTTTGACACCTAGAAAAGACGGCTTTGGATGGTGTACCCGTGTGTGCTGTTTTAAGTTACAGAATACTTAAAAACTTAAAAACAATTTGGTATCAGAGTTGGTGACAACTGCTTCCATGAAACTGAATTCTTAAAATGTTTTTAATTTCCTGTGATTTAATATCTGAAGGCAGAAAATGGACCTAACTTATTAACATGCTACTTCAAAATTAATTCTTTGGAATTACTTTAGTGAAGTATGTCATACAAACAAGAGAGTACAATTTATATGTACAGTTTAAAAACTAATAATGAAACAAACACCCAAGTACCCACCACACAGCTTACGAAATAGAACATAATCAAAATCTCTGTTCCCTTTCTCCCCCATGAGAGGCAAACACTATTTTGAATTTCGTGAATATCACTCCATGCTTTTCTCTGCAATTTTACCACATGTACGTGGTACATATAATTATGCATATTGTTTAGTTTGACATGTTTTTAAGCAATAAATAAATGAAGTCATGTAGCAGCATTCTTCAATAAATTTTCTTTATTCAGCATTACATTTTTTTAGATTGACCATGTTGACAAATGTATCTGTACTTCATTTTCAATGTTCTATATTCAATTCTATGAGTATATACCAGAAAGTACTCATTCTTAAATTCATATAAAAGGTATTTGGGCTGTTTCCAGTTTGAGGGTTTTTTCTGTTACCAAAAATGATGCTATAAACATTCTTAGACATGCTTCTTCCCTTGTGCAAATTTCTCACTAATGAATATCTGGCAGTGGAATTCCTAGATCATAGGTATTCATATCTTTTAATTCGAGCAGATAATGCCAAATTGTTTTTCCAAAGTGGTTGTACACGTTTGCGTTCTTAAATGTCTGAATTTGCCTTTCATGCCCACTCACTCAGTTACAAACAACACAGCAGTAGTAACTTTCCCTTGCAGATTCTCTTGGTTACAAGCATTGGACGCAAACCCTGAGAAGTGACTAAGGCTCACATAACCAGTCTATAGAAAGGGCGGAGGTAGGGTTGGCCTTGGGTGTGACAGCAAGCGGGAATTTTAATGCCATCAGGACTTTCCCTCTCGCTCTCATTTCTGCCCCGCAGTGACTGCCAGCCTTGCTCTCCCAGAGCAGCTTCTCCTCTGAGGAAGGGACACTGTTGTCTGTAATTCCAGATTCACTTCCTTCCAACGTCTCAGCTCCAGATTCAAAAATCCTAACCAGAGCTACGACTGGGCAGCCTGGGCTGCAAGTCCATCCCTTAGATTGGTAATCCCCGTGACCAGCGGGCAGGGCCCACTGATGGGCTCACAGGACCACTTATGTAGCAGACAGTTAGGAGCCTTCTTCCCAGAGAAGAGGGATGAGACAGTGAGCCGGTGATAGATGTGAAATGTAAAGAATGACTATAAGTGGGATGATGGCTAAATAAAAGAAATCTGGGCTTCCCTGGTGGCGCAGTGGTTGAGAGTCTGCCTGCCAATGCAGGGGACACGCGTTCGAGCCCTGGTCTGGGAAGATCCCACATGCCGCGGAGCAACTAGGCCCGTGAGCCACAACTACTGAGCCTGCGCGTCTGGAGCCTGTGCTCCGCAACAAGAGAGGCCGTGATAGTGAGAGGCCCGCGCACCGCGATGAAGAGTGGCCCCCGCTTGCCGCAACTAGAGAAAGCCCTCGCACAGAAACGAAGACCCAACACAGCCATAAATAAATAAATAAATAAATAAATAAATAAATAAATAAAAATTTAAAAAAAAAAGCAACAGTCTTTAAAAAAGATTATCTTTAAAAAATAAAAAAATAAAAAATAAAAGAAATCTGAGCCAAACTTTACATGACGTAAAGTATGACACCTGGAGACCAGAGCACACAGAGGATGTCACACCTGAGGACCCTGACTCTTCCACCGTGAGAGGCCAAGGAAGGTGCATCCCTCTCTCCAGGTGCCCGACTTCACCTGTGGAGGCGTCGCAGGTGGCAGATATGGGGAGGGAAGGGACCTGGCAGCCAGAGCATATCTTCCGTGGACTGAACTTTACCTGAAAGGACTGTTTAGCTTTAGGACCAGAGTAAGTTTTAAATGTAATAGACTTGAAAGGGGAACATTTTTCCTACTAATCAGAAGCTGGAGGCTTCAAATAAGACCAGACTTGTTATGGATGGAAATAAAGAAACCACATATGTTCAGCATAACTGCACTCTGGTGGGAGCCTGCTTGGCTTTGAAGTTCCTGCTTCTGTTTTGTGGCTCAGGCGGTGCTGACACAGCCCTCCTCTCAGTCCCTGCTGGCTGCAGGTCCCCCAGTCTCCGCTTGGCCCCCTCTCTACCTCGGCTTAGGTGTCACAGAGCCTTACCATCACGATGTCGCGTGGAGTCAGCACCCTTGCACCTGGGGATGAAAAGACCAGGTGTATGAGATGCGACCAGGGTCCAGTCAATATCCCCTCACGCTTGCACTTTCCATGGACGCCAGTCTGACTCCACTGGCCAACTTGATTTCTTGGCTGAAGACTTTCTCTGGCCACCAGTGGCTACTCACGAACACGTGACAGGCTGGAAACGCCAGGCAATTAAGGTTCTTCAGGAACAGCCCCAAACCATTGACTGTCTGGGAGACAGTGGATAAAGACCCCAGCTCCTTAGCCTCTGGTGTGGAGTCACCTGAGATATGTGCTCTCACATACTCTACAGAGTCCCCCGCAGGGTTAGACCCCAACTGCCCACGTGGCAACTTGTGTGACAGCACACCTGTGAAATAATAGAAAATCTATGTAGTGCACGTCCCCTACATACGATTGAGTTCCGTTCTGAGAACTCGTTCATAGGTCCAATTTGTTCGTAAATCCAACTCATTTAGCTTAGGTACCCAACTAACACAATCGGCTATATAGTACTGTACTGTAATAGGTTTATAATACTTTTCACACAAATAATACACAAAAAACAGACAAACACAAAAAATAAACATTTTTAATCTTACAGTACAGTACCTTGAAAAGTACAGTACAGTACCAGCTCCGTCACTGCTGCTTTTACGCTGGCTTCCAGACATCCTGGGCTCGAAATAAAGATACTGTACTACTGTACTCTCTACAGTACTGTACAGTAAAGTACACAAAAGCACAACCACTTGTAGCGGATACACGCACGTGACAATATACACCAGACACATGAACTAACTTTCGCGATTGGACACACAACTGCACGTTCGCATCTATGAAAGTTCGCGACTCGATGGTTCGTATGTAGGGGACTTACGGTATTGGTCTCTGCCCCTGGTTCCTGGCACAGGGCTCCTGAAACCCTCGTAATTTCCTAAGTGATAAGAGCGCCAGGAGCGTTGTTTGCTCTAATATTTGGGCTTTGACTCTGGTTCGTGACATAGGGCTCCTGAAACCCTCGTAATTTCCTAAGTGATAAGAGCGCCAGGAGCGTTGTTTGCTCTAATATTTGGTCTTTGACTCTGGTTCGTGACATAGGGCTCCTGAAACCCTTGTAATTTCCTGGGCGACAAGAGTGTCTTTTGTCCCAATGAGGCAACGCTGAGCGAGCCCCTGGATGGCTCCTGGATGGGGGCTGGTCACCAGAAAGAACAAGCCATGATCAGAAGCTTGGAATTTCAGCCGTACCGCCACATTCTCTCGAGAAGGGAGAAGGGCTGAAAATGGACTTGCTGATCGGTCATGGCTACCTGATGAAACCTCCATAAAAATCCCAACAGTAGGGGGTTTGGGGGGCTTGCAGGTTGGTGAACACATCCACGGAGTGGGGTGTGGGCAAGGCAGCCCACCTCCAAGGCGACAGACGTCCTATGCTCGGGACGCTCCCAAGTATCCCTTTATTTGGCTGCTCACCTGTATCTTTTATCGCATCCTTTAAACTGGTAAACGTACGTGGTTCCCTCATTTCTGTGAGCTGCTCTAGCAAGTTAATGGAACCCGAGGCGGGGGTCATGGGAGCCCCCGACTGACAGCCACATCAGACAGAAGTGGTGGGTACCCTGAGGACCTGCTCCTTGTTTTTTTTTTTGAAAGATTACCTATAATTACCTCTAATTCCGCCAGACCTTTAAATATATATGCATCACATATTTAGTATGGGGAAAACTCACTGTGACTTGGAGAAGGTAAAACTGTAAGGTTGGAAGTTCAAATTAAAAAAGCAAGTAATATTACATACATACAAATAAATTATATAGTGCTTCCTTCTTGCCAGGCACTGGTGTGATCATATATTTTACGTGTATTAATTAACATATATAATTAATCCTCAAAACAATCTTTTGAGGTAGGTAATATTATTGTATCTTACAAATGAGACAACTGAGGCACACAGAACTTAAGTAACTTTCCCAAGGTCATACAGCCCAGAAATGGTAGAGCCAGGAAGTTGTTTTGTTTAGTTTTGTTTTGTTTTGGCCACGCCGTGTGGCATGTGGGATCTTAGTTCCCCGACCAAGGATTGAACCCATGCCCCCCGCAGTGGAAGCGCAGAATCCTAACCACCAGACCGCCAGGGAAGTCCCAGGATCTGCTCCTTGTGATTGGCACCCGAAGAGGGCTGGGGGCAGTCTCGTGGGACTGGGGGATCTGACACCATCCCCATTAGACAACGTCAGAATTCAGTTAAATTGTAAGACACCCAGCTGGTGCCCGGAGAATTGCTTGTGCATGGAAAGGACCCCACGCTTTTGGTGACCAGAAGTGTCAGAGTGAAGTGTTCGTTGTGAGGAGTGAAGGAAACACACAGGAGAAGGACTGTGGGTTATTCCAGCACTGCACCCTTATTGGATTTCTTCCTTTAAGTTTAACTTCTCCACTAACCTACTGGTGTTTCCTGGGAACACATCCCAAATAAATCCTCCCGTTCCCAAATCCTTTCCTTGGCTCTGCCTCTGAAGGGCCGCAAACTAAGACAACAGGGAAACACAACTTAAGAGCCTCTAAAACCGTGACTGTGCTGTATCTGCATTGCTGTGGCCGTGCCCCAGATTTCTGCAGCAGAGTCTGAGGTAAGCTCCTCTCAGAATCCCAAGCGGGAAACAGAAGCGAGAGCCCTCCACCCCTTCACCCTCGTTGTTATCCTCGAGTAATCAGTGCAAAGTTAGGACACATGCTTCCTGAATCTCTTCCCTCCCTGGCTTCTCTCTCCTCCTTTCCTTGCTGGAACACAGGTAACTTTTTCTCAGACATTTCCTATATCATATCTTCCTTCTACTGTGGGAAAGCAGGCCTCCCGCTTATATATTACAAAGGTTTTGACTACCATTGGCTGAAGGGGTATCCTTCTTAAACTCCATGAGAAATCTGTGTGCTAGGTCATCCTGGTTTAGCCCTTGGTATGTTAAAGGGGAAAGATTGAGCAATTTATAAAATGCTCTCTCAAAGCTTGTTGTATACACTTATTTTTTCATTTCAGAAAATTTCACCTGTTTTTATCCTTCATTCTTTCTGAAACATCCAATTCCCTGATGGAAACATAGATACTGAGGAAAAATAGGGAGGAAAGAAACAAACAAAAGTCAAATGAAGAATACAGAATTTCAGGACCTTTCCTAGCAAAATAGGTCAATTTCAAACAAATAGTTCTCCCAATATTCAAAGAAACTAAAAGCAAGTTTCCCTTCCTGAAAAAATGAGCCTGAAAAACTAACAGGTGATCAAAAAAGAGATGAAGAGAGAACAGGAGATGAAAATTGAGTTTATGGAGCTCAGGAATGAATAGAAGAATAAAACGAAACTGTTACAGACGTGACCCTCCCATTAGACCCAACAAAAAGTGAAATAGATATGGATAAAAGCATAGTCAGGTACAAAGAGAATAGGCTTGAGGAAATCACAAAATGAAATGACAAAGAACAAAGAGATAAAATAAGAAAGAAGGTGGCAAGTAGGAACAACATACAAATAATCGCTATCCTAGAAGAAAAGAGCACACGATATAGGGGGGAAAATCAAATGTATAACTGAATAAATGTTTCCGAAATAAAGATTCAAATCCATAGATTATAAAGACATAGCTTAGCCAACACTCCAGAAAATCTGACTAGGACTGATTAATCAGACAGATCCCAGAAAATGGATTTGGGGAGGGAAGTTGTAGTAAGTTACACAGGCAAGAAATAAGGAAGCACATGAACAAAATCAGCTGAAACAAGAAAGAATAGGAGGAAATGAATTCAGGATATTGAGGATCCTGACATGTTGGAAGACAGCAGATCATGGCTGTTGAAAGGCTGGCTCTGTAGTTAGACCCCAGCCCTACCCTATTACCCCATGTCCTGACAAATTATTTAGCCTCTCTGTGCCTCAGCTTTCTTACCTTTAAAATGGTGATAGTAATAGCCACCCACATAACACAGTGAGACTGAAGACTGAGATGATGCACTTCATCCTCTTAGAAAAATGCCCAGCCCATACGAAGCACTATTAATTATTACTAAATCCAACAGAGCTTGGTAATTTTCTGAAGGTGGAGAGTCAGAGAGAGAAGGGAGAAACAAAGGTGATTCCTAGGCTTCAAGACTGGACAGTCAGAGCCCCATTCATTATCAAGGAGAATACAGAAGAGAAGATTATAAAAAATGTCCCCGATTATGGATTCATTTTGAACATTTTGTGATGGAAGCATCTTTGGACAGAGCTGTTCCGCGGGCAGCACCCGGAGCTCTCAGGAGAGCAGACAGGGCTGGGAGCAGATGCAGACATCTTTAGTGTGAGCTTGAAGCCAGGGGAGTGGGTAAGATCTCCTTTGTGATACACACAGGAGAGAAGGAAGAGGGTGAGGGTTGAACTGCAGAATATCCTCACTTAGGAGCTGGGCAGAGGGCTAAGGTCTGTGACAAGGAACCAGGGGGATAGTTGGAGCAAAGCCACCAGGGCTTTGGAGAGCCTGCATTCGGGAGCACAGATCAATGGTTAGCCTCTGTCAAAAGGAGGACACTCCTCCCACGAGAGAGAAAGAAAACTGTAAGGATGTGTGTGGGAGCGGATAAGTTTGTAGACTGTAGTTGGTAAAGCTGAAGAGAGTTCCCATCTGGTGCTTTGATTTTGTCTATGAAGTAAGAGCAAGGCCACCAGTAGCCAAATACAGGAAGTCAGTGCAGGACTGAGGGTTAGGATCAGTTAATGACAGGAGGGTGGCCAGAGGTGTCCCTTCTCAAAAACAAACAAACAAACAAAAAAAGCCTCATCGAGGACCCAGCAGATATGGAATGAAAAGTATGAACTATAGTACTGGAAGTAAAAAAATTTTTTGCCAAGGTTTTTTCTCAGCAATTTTTCCAGTGTTCTGAATGTAGAAACAAGATCCAGGATGGAGAATTTGAGGTAAGATGTGGCATGCAAAATTTGTTACATGGCTACTTTTACCATAAAACAAAGTATAAAATAACTGAAGTCCATTTCAAGATTTACCTGGCACTGTAGTATCGGCTTAGGATACAAAATACCTGTATCCCGCCTCACATTCCTATTGTCTATTGAAAGGATTTTAATCATTTAGTAAAATCACTCATAGCATACAATGAAAAGTATTTCCTAGAATTTTTTAAAACTAATGAGAAGGAAGCTTGAATATGCTGATTAACATGGAAGCTAGTTATTGGGAAAGGAAAGATTATTGTTTTAATATCCTTTTGGTTACTCTAAAAGATTCCAAAACTGATAGTATAACGTGCTATATAAAGTACAAGGCTTAGTCATAGAAACTTCAGCCTCATACCTGGGTTTTCATACTTAGTATAAATGTCTGGAGGATTTTTTACCCTACACCTGAATGGTTTAAAACTCCCAGAAAGCTCACTACACAGCATAAAAAGACATCTTAGAAATAATTATTTCAAGTTGTTTATGCAGACAAGCTCATTTCTGTTCGCCTTCAGCATTCAGTAGTTTGTTGTAAATTGGTTGGAGTGAAATTAGGAAATCTCTTCAATGATCATTTCAAATATACAATTTATTAAATACTTTAAACATCATTCACAAAACAACATTAGGGCATAAGATTGACAGTAAAGCTCCCTAATCAATAGAACCGTTACTTTCCTTCTTTCCAAGGAGTCAGTTGTCAATACAAAAATATATGTTAAAGAAATGGGTCAGTGAATGAGGCGTTAAGACAATTTGTTGAAGGATAATGAATCAAACTGAGGGAAACAAAAAGAAGTGAGAATAAAGATTAGCGATAAGTGGATTAATGCAAGTAAAAGTGAGGTGCATTTTATTAACAAACTTATAAGGCAAATTCTGCAGAATAAAAAAACTCTCAACAACGAGTACGTGAAGGAAGAGCTGCCTCTGGACACCAGTTTCAGATCCACGTCCACTAACTAGCTCAGGAGGCAGCAGCGGGCTGCCGACCAGGGAGAACCCCAAAACGGAAGCACCCCTTCAGGTCCTTTCTCCTCATTTCCTCCCTTATTTGACGTTATATCTGAAAACAAATCAGGTCAATGAAAAACAGTGAAAGGCCACGTTGGGAAAGAGTTCGTGATAAGACAACAGAGGTGTTCGTGTGTCTCGAAGAAGAAAAGGGAAATACAGGTCCTGAAAAGAGCTAGACTGGGAAGATAATAACTTAGTTAGAAATGATGGGGAAAGACGCTTAGTCCTCAACACCGTGGTGCTGTTTGTGTGGCATGTGATGACTTCTGGGAGCCTCTTGCTGTTGATCACCTGGGTTAGATGTGGGTGTAAATGATTTTTGGAATCGTGTTCTAAGTGGATATCATATCACAAAAAACCAATGGCTCTCCAATAACTTATCACATATGTGGCATCTCTACTCATTATTGGGGGAGAAACTCACTCTGATTTGACTAAAGTGAAATATGAAACATGCCTTTTTTATTCTACAGGAACCCATTCCTCCTTACTAGTTAGGTTTTCCTAATTACCAGCACTTGTTTTTCTGAAACCTATGCAATCAATCCTTTGTCAGTTCCTTACTATTATTTGAATTTAAGAAAGTTCCAATGCAAAGGCAATTTAGGTTACAATTATATTTGGCGATGAGAGTACTGAAAATCTATGAGTACTTCTGAAAACCTGGCAAATGGTTGGCTCTCAGTTGCTTTCACTACTTTATCTGATGCCTAGTAAACTCAACTGTGTGCCCAAAACTCCCTTTCTATTTATTCTCAACTTCTATTATACAAACTATTTTAATAAATTATTTAACCTCTATTGTTCTAAGTTCTTGGATTTTTTCACATCACAATTCTCCAGTTTCCAGTGTGTTATTTCCTGTTATGAAAGGATTCAAAGTGGTTTGTTTTTTATTGTTGTTTTTTCAAGAGAGGGAGGCTCGCCAGTAGTACTTGGGGATATTTTGCAATGCTAGTTCCTTCCTGTATACACACACACACACACACACACACACACACACACACACACTGGCCCTAGGTAAGAAGTTGCCAAATTTCTCAGGTCTTCAAACCGCCCTTTCTGGCTCTTTTCTCCTCCTTGTGGAACCACGTCCTGCCCTTGAATTGTCCCGCATCCTAGATTCTCCTCTCTTCCTTACAAACTGCCTGGCACGGGTCACAGCTTCTCGTGCTCCTGGGTGACAGTGGTCCACTTCTGCAAGAATGCACACACTGGGTAGCAAAGCAAAGGGAAGAAGCAGGCTGGCCCCTCAGCTGGCAGCCTTAATCTTTCTGGGACACCAGTGCTTCTCCTTCCTACAAGTTACATCCTGTCTGTAGACAGACTGGCCCAACAAGGTTGTATCTGTTGCAGTGAAACTTGCCCCAGAGGGTGTGTGTTGGAGCAGAGGGGTGTGGGGAAGGGGAGAGTTGAAATAGGAAAGTGAATTCTCAAAAAAGAGTTAGAATCCAGCCCATCAAAATCCTATATATACTCAGTCAAGGAAACCCTCGTGATTTTTTTCCCGATATTTTGTTCTAGAAGAGAACAAAATTAGCATATTCTAGGAAAGAAAAACTTGACTTTAGTAAAATATCACTAAGTGAGAGGTACATGATTATGATATATGATTAAATGTTATGTTATTGACAAAAACGTTATTTCGAAGTTATCTCATACACTTAGGTTTAATGAAGTCTTAAATACACAGAAGTATTATAGGCACATATTAAAGAAATATGAAGTAGGTGACTAGGTAGAGTTGAAAAACAGGCATTCAAATATTTCAGATTGCTCATTCCTTGTATATGTCTGGTTTTATGTGTGACAGTGTTTGTCACCCTATTCAGAATACAGGGACTTTTTTGTCACTTATTTATTTTTTTTAATTGAAGTGTAGTTGATATTACAATGTTGTGTTAGTTTCAGGTGTACAGCAAAGTGATTCAGTTATATACGTATATATATATTTTTTCTTTTTCAGATTCTTTTCCCTTATAGGTTATTACAAAATATTAAGTAGAGTGCTATACAGTAGGACCTTGTAGAATACAGTGACTTTTAATAGTACTTGTGGAATCATTTTTTTTCTAGCCTGTGGAATAATTTATTGTGGAACAGCTGAAAAGGTGCTCTAATTTACTAACACTTCAAAGCATTGTTTACTTTCTCAGGGAAAGAACTAGAAAGATTTGTTCCAAATTTAAAATGTCACCCTGGTAGTTTAATATTCAAAAATGAGTAACTACCCAGAGTTACCAGTGATATTTCCAAATTCATATTCTGGCTATATGTACATAACTGGGTTTTTTTTTTTTTTTTTTTGGCAAAACCATAGCAAGTATACCAAAGTGAGCTAACAGTCTTCATTCCAAAATGATTTCTCAAATAATTTCTGAACCATATGGCAAAATTTTGATACAGATGACTCAATTTGCAGTCATGTTTCATTATTATTAACAGTGAAACCAATGAGAGAGCTAGGCTTTAGACACAAATTAATACCTTATAAATAGGAACTTACATCAGACAATATAGATATCATCTTAAAGTACTCTTACTCTTCAAAAAATAAAATTAAAAAAAGATCAGAGATTAAGGGAAGAAACAGATTGAGTGACACTATATGGCAGCCAGACACTGGGCTGTATGCTTCACATACCTTGGGTTATTTAACAGTATAGTTATATAGGAAATTTTTTAAGTTGTGGAAGTTTTCTTTTTCTAAGCCAGCATAACACTTTTTAAATTTTTTATTTTATTGAAGTACACTTGATTTACAATGTGTTAATTTCTGCTGTACAGCAAAGTGATTCAGTTATGCATATATATATATTCTTTTTCATATTCTTTTCCATTATGGCTTATCACAGGATATTGAATACAGTTCCCTGTGCTATACAGTAGGACGTGTTGTTTATCCATTCTATATATACTAGTTTGCATCTGCTGTTACCAAACTCCCAATCCATCCCTCCCCTGCCCTTGGCAACCACAGTCTGTTCTCTATGTTTGAGTCTGTTTTTCTTTCGTAGGTAAGTTCATTTATGTCACATTTTACTTTATTTTTTTTTAATTTAATTATTTTCATTCTTATTTATTTATTTTTGGCTGTGTTGGGTCTTTGTTGCTGCATGTGGGCTTTCTCTAGTTGCGGTGAGTAGGGGCTACTCTTCGTTGTGGTGTGCAAGCTTCTCATTGCAGTGGCTTCTCTTGTTGCAGAGCACAGGCTCTAGGCATGTGGGCTTCAGTAGTTGTGGCTCATGGGCTCAGTAGTTGTGGCTCGCAGGCTCTAGAACGCAGGCTCAGTGGTTGTGGCACACGGGCTTAGTTGCTCTGCAGCGTGTGGGATCTTCCCAGACCAGGGCTCAAACCTGTGTCCCCTGCATAGGCAGGCCGATTCTTAACCACTGCACCACCAGGGAAACCCCTGTGTCATATTTTAGATTCCACGTATAAGTGATATCATATGATATTTGTTTTTTCTCTGTCTAGCTTACTTCACTTAGTATGATCATCTCTAAGTCCATCCATGCTGCTGCAAATGGCATTATTTTATTCTTTTTTATGGCTGAGTAATATTCCATTGTGAATATACCCCACATCTTCTTTATCCATTTATCTCTCGATGGACACTTAGGTTGCATCCATGTCTTGGCTATTATAAAAGTGCTGCTATGAACATTGTGGTGCATGTATCGTTTTGAATTAGAGTTTTGTCTGGATATATGCTCGGGAGTGGGATCGCTGGATCATATGCAAGCCAGCATAACTCCTGACTACTCACACGTTCATAACGCAGAGATCATTTGCCCTGCCCTATGTATCTGTTGCACAAGATTTTCTCTTTTTTTAAGTCCTATTTCTTGAATCATCAGCTGCCTCAGGCTTGGTGCGGAGCAGTCTCTGAAGGACTGGGTTAGTACGTCGACTCACCTTTCAAAATATTTCCAGTACAGGTCACTCCTTCAGCATCCCAGGTGCCTAATGAGTCATGCTCCTCTCCGAAGCCAACCACACAGGATATCAAAGTCTCCTTTATCTCTCTGGGTGGATACAGAGTCATTAAGCTTAAACATGCCCTTTGCCAATAGACTTGAGGGTTGGGTTTAGTTATTAACTTGGTGAGCCTCCACCCAGCTAACTATTCTAGGAAATAATTTGGTGAGTCAGGTGTTTTTATATTCATATTTCAGCAAACCAGTAATCTTTCCTGAGCACTGTGGCTGCAGGCTGAATGTCCCGGAAAGCTGTCCATCTCGACACGAGCTCCATGGCTAACAGACGGAAAGGTGCATTGTCAACAGAAGTATTTTTGTTTTCTTTTAAACAACATTGCCTTCTTTGGGATAAGAGGTCAGTAAGCATTTGTTCACCTCAGCTTTGATGAGGCTGTGAGCCGTTACCATAAAGCACGGAGCAGCATCTTAACTTAGGGAGTGTGGAAGTGGGGATGGGAAGTGAGAGTCTGTGATTCAGTGGGACAGAAACCTGAGAAGTTCCTCCTCTGCCTGGAAGAAAGGCAGTACTGGGAGCATCTGCCTTTCATCCCACTCCGAGCAAAGACTAGACTCCCTGGTATGTTTTCCTTATGGCAGCATATGGTGTGACAGTGCCAAGCGAGACAGCTCCAGGGACACCTCTCCCTGCAGCCAGACACAACACCTGATCCAGAGGAAGAGCTGTAGGGAGGAAGGAGGAAGAGGGTGTGAGGGGGCACAGCAGACTGGGCACCTTCCCTTCGCCATCAGAGCAAATGCAATCAGCGCTCACCTGCTTGGGACCTGAGGATGCTCGTAATTCCTACAACACCATAAACAGGACTTAACTTCCTAAATGTAAAGACATACGGGAAGTTTAATCGTCTGTATGAAAAAGTTCTCCTGAAATCCGATGAGTTGATTTTGTATTCAATACTTCCTGGGCAGTAGGTGCTGAACCAAGCACCGTGCATACTTTTGCTACCAACAAAGCTCACGACAAGTCCAGAAAGTTGCCACTGTTTCACCATTTTACAGATGAAAAACTTGGGACAGTAACTTGCCCAGAGTTCCATAGCTGAGCCAACATTTAAAGCAAAGTTTTGTTTGTTTCTAAGACCCAGAACTACTGACAAGTATATTATATTGCCTGTATAGTAACTGATTAAATAAAACTAACATGACTAGCACGTATCCTGCATATCTAAGCTTACAGTGAATTTGTATTATATATATAATAACTTATTTTGATATAAAAATTTTACCATTAAAAAAAATCACAAAATGATGTTTCAAAGTAAACGTTCTACGACAATGAGAAATAACACTAACAAAATGTGGGTAAAATTCATAATATAGGCAGCATCAAGATTCAGTTCAAACAAAAGCTTTACAGACAAGCAAAAGCTAAAAGAGTTCAGCACCTCCAAACCAACTTTACAACAAATGTTAAAGGAACTTCTCTAGGTGAAAAAGAAAAGACTACAACTAGAAACAAGGAAATTACAAAGTGAAAAAACTCACCGGTAAAGGCAAACATATAGTAAAGGTAGGAAATCATCCACATACAAAGCTAGTAGAGAGGTTAACAGGCATAAGTAGTAAAATCATCTGTATCCACCATAAGCAGTTAAGGGATACACAAAACAATGAGATGTACAATATGATATCAAAAACAGTAATTGTGAGGGAAGGAGAGTACAAATGCAGGGTTTTTAAAATGCATTTGAAATTAAGAGATGCAACTTAGGGGCTTCCTTGGTGCTGCAGTGGTTGAGAATCTGCCTGCCAATGCAGGGGACACAGGTTCGAGCCCTGGTCTGAGAAGATCCCACATGCCACGGAGCAACTGGGCCCGTGAGCCACAACTACTGAGCCTGCGCGTCTGGAGCCTGTGCTCCGCAACAAGAGAGGCCACGATAATTAGAGGCCCGCGCACTGCGATGAAGAGTGGCCCCCGCTTGCCACAACTAGAGAAAGCCCTCGCACAGAAACGAAGAACCAACACAGCCATAAATTAATTAATTAATTAATTAAAAAAAAAAAAGAGATGCAACTTAAAACAATCACGTATACATATGGACGGCAATACAAAAACCTCATGGTAACCACAAACCAAACCACTGAAAGTCACAAAGGAAAAAAAAAGGCTTCAGATTTGACAAAGATGGGTTGTGAAGTCTCAGGCATTCTTTGTACTTCTCTCTATATTTTTATATAAGTGTGAAATATTTTACATGGAAATATATTTATAACAGACAGATCACTACCCGTCTGGCAGAACTTCTGGCCATTATTTTCACCTTGATGATGCCCTGGGTGACCATGTGCCTGGGCTCACAGGCATTACCAAAAATAATAAAAAGAAAAGCTGTGAGCTAAAAGCCTATCTTAAGTAAATTTTTCTGGGAAAATATGAAAAGACTCAAGGGCCAGATTATTTTAGCAATAAATTCTTCTAAAATCCCATGTGATATAATACACTTTTTTAAAAAGGCTTTTAAATTTATTTTACAAATTTAGTAGAAACCTGATACCCATAAATGACAAATGCAAAGGAAAGGAGGGAGGGGCACAGGGGAAGAAGGGAGACAGTAAGAGAGAGAAAAAAGGAGAAAATAGTCAACACAATATCCTTTATCAATACAGATGGAGAAAACGTTAAATAAAATTCTGCCAAATGAAACTCAAAAATATATTAAAAGAAAAATCAAGCCCCACCAAGGAGATTTTACTCTCATGGAGTGGAAGGGAAGCTGAACATAGGTGGCTAGACATACAACATATGGCATCTATAGGTCAAAGGAGAAAACTTAAATAGATATCAAAAGCATACCTAATAAATCTAACACCAAGTCTTGATTTTTTAAACACCCACAGTAAACTAAGAGTAGATGGATATTTCTCAAATTTGATAAAAAATATTTTCTATTGTATTAGTTAAGGGAGCACTATTGGTTGCAACAGATACACCCTGAAATCTCTGCAGTTTAATAACATATGTTTATTCCTTATTCCTAGGAGGTCCAGCCAGTGGCAGTGTCAAGGAGATGAGGAGAGTGTGGCCTAAGGAGGGTAACGTGTGATGTACTGTCCACGTGGTCACTAAGGGCCTCTGTCACCTTTAGTACGTGACCCCTAAGGCTACCCTGAGAACTGACGTCCAACCAGCAGACAGGGAGAGGGAGAAAATCACACATGGGAAAATTTTGATATGGGTTGGGTCAGGAAGTGGTACCCATCACTTCCACTAATATCCTGCTAATAGAACTTAGTCACATGGTTGCTTCTACTATGGAAGTGGAGCCTCACCTGAGTCTATCCTCCTGGGCATCACATAGTCTTCCACTCCTCTTCCCACACAGACTATTTACCCCTTCACAAGAGGAACAGTCCAAAATCCCATTCAGTCTCTCTATCCAACTCAGGATCAAGGATCTCCAAGTGATGGTCTTCTCCGTCTGGTAAGGATGTTGCCTAAGAGTCCAGACACCTATGAACAAAAATGATAAATTATCTTCCTGTCTTCCTCCCCTAAATACACACACGCCCACATCACTACATAAAAAAGGGGTCCTGCTTCTTATATACAACTAATTTTTTTTTAAACAGTATCAGACTTTTTTTCCAGATTTATTTATTTTATTTTTTTTATAATTAGTTTCCTTTTTTATTTATTTTTATATTTATTTTTGGCTGTGTTGGGTCTTCGTTTCTGTGCAAGGGCTTTCTCTAGTTGCGGCAAGTGGGGGCCACTCTTCATCGCGGTGCGTGGGCCTCTCACTATCTCAGCCTCTCTTGTTGCAGAGCACAGGCTCCAGACGCGCAGGCTCAGTAGTTATGGCTCATGGGCCTAGTTGCTCCGCGGCATGTGGGATCCTCCCAGACCAGGGCTCAAACCCATGTCCCCTGCATTGGCAAGCAGACTCTCAACCACTGCGCCACCAGGGAAGCCCTATACAACTAATTTTGTCTTCCATCCTCATCCTATTGTTTTGGTTCTTTCGCCATTATAAAGGAATCTTCCTGCTGAAAAGAACAAAGAACAAACAAATGCAAAGCTCATGTCTAAACAACAACTGGATCTTTACTGGGTGACAAGTGGTAATTCTTATCTCTGGAAAAGCCGCCTAAAGCAGCAGTACTTAAACACTCCCCCTGACTCCATTTGCCCCAGGCATGCTTTTGCTCCTTCTGCCAGTATTATTTCCATGCCTGATTCAGACTTTAGAAGCCTTGCTGAGAAATCTGCGCTTGACCCTGGAGAGCTACCAAAGAATTTTAATCGCAAGCTTGATAACAATGAAATTTGCATTTAGAAAAGTCACTGGGGGATGTGGAGCATGGCTTGAAGGGGCATCAACTGAAAGCTGCAGACATTCAGAGTAAACTGGAAAAAGGAAAAAGAAAAAGAGGTAGATGAAGGAAAAGAAGAAGGGCCAGTTTGGGGCCTTGTGATTATCAGTGAAATAAATACAGTTTTAGACAAATGACTCAAGGGACCTTGAACATATCATCTCAGGAATGTCAAAGCTCTTTTATTTGCCTTGTGGAGATAAAGGAGAAGATGGGCTAAATAACAGTATCTTCGTCAAACTTAAAAATCATCAACTAAGGGCTTCCCTGGTGGCGCAGTGGTTGAGAATCTGCCTGCCAATGCAGGGAACACGGGTTCGAGCCCTGGTCTGGGAAGATCCCACATGCTGCGGAGCAACTAAGCCCGTGAGCCACAATTACTGAGCCTGTGCGTCTGGAGCCTGTGCTCCGCAACAAGAGAGGCCGCGATAGTGAGAGGCCCGCGCACCGCGATGAAGAGTGGCCCCCGCTCGCCGCAACTAGAAAAAGCCCTCGCACAGAAACGAAGACCCAACACAGCCATAAATAAAATAGAAAAAAAAAAATCATCAATTAAAAATTTTATGCTCTCTGCCTACATGTAAGAAAGGCAGACTATTCATTTGTTTACAAAGGATTCATTAGCTGATTTCAAGCAGGACTACCTTTACTGCCCTAGCATTGTGCTGTGTCTAGCAAACCTAAAAATAAAATATTAACTCTTTAAGGATTAAAAATAGGTGAGTTCTATTTCAAATTTTTTCAGAGGCCCAGAATTTTAAATTAATTAGTATCCTAGTATGCTTTCTTAATGAGTTGTTTCATGAATGAGATAAAGTATGTGATAGCATATATATAAAGCACAACATGGGACTTCCCTGGTGATCCAGTGGTTAAGACTCCACGCTTCCAATGCAGGGGGCACGGGTTCGATCCCTCATCAGGGAACTAAGATCCTGCATGCTGTGGGGAGTGGCCAAAAAACTAAAAAAAATTTTTTTTTAATTTTTAAAAATTAAAAAAAAAAAGCACAACATTCACTGAAGCCTGCTTTGTGCAAGTCACCGTGCCAGAAAGAAAGAAGAACAAGACATGTTCTCTACCTTAAAGGAACATTTTAAGTCAGGTAAAACTCAATGGAAGGTTAATATCTTCCTGTGCCAGGACACTACATATGAAGTGTTTGTGATTACCCCATAAATACAATCACTTTAGCCCCCAAAAATTCAGATTCCAAAGTGAGAGCCTGTAAATCATGGAGCAGATCAAAATAGGTCCCAAATCTAACTATTAATTGCCCTCCTGCTTAATGAGATATCCCGAGAAAACATCAAAGGCATAACAAAAAGAATGGAAGCACCAAGCTGAATAGAGCTGACAAGGCTACTTCTGCAGGAGAAACGCAGACCAATGGAGACTGTGTTATTAGTATCCCGCTCACAATACGAAGAGATCACCCAGGGCCAGGCTGGTTACGTGGCTTGTCCAGATTCACACCATTAGTGACAGCACGAGAGCTGGAATCCAGTTTTCCAGATTACTAGTGCAATAATAGTCTTCCCATCTTACCATATCAAGAGGTAGAGGAACAGTCCTCCCTGGACAAAGCTAAATAGTAAATATTTTCTGCATTACGACATAGGCTGGCTCAAACCTTGGTTCAAACCTTTTCTACTTTATGGAAGTATCTTTGGGAAAAAAGAATTTCAGAAAGAGTGTCTTCAATCTTTAATCCCTTCTACTTTCCTATGTTGATGGTATGGTAAGGAAAATCTAAAGTAAAAATTACCTGGGAAACTGGTTCCCCTTATTTTACTAAGAGACTAGAAAACCCTAGGTCCTTGTCTTAGTTTGTTTGTGCTGTTATAACAAAATACCATAAACTGGGTGACTTATAAACAACATAAAATTATTTCTCGTAGTTCTAGAAGGTGGAAGTCCCAGATTAAGTCACCATCAGATTTGACATCTGGTGAGGGCCCACTTCCTGGTTCATTGATGGCATCTTTTCACTGTGCCCTCTCATAGCAGAAGGGACAAGGGAGCTTTCTTGGGCTACTTTATAAGGGCACTAATCCTATTCATGAGGGCAGAGCCCACATAACCTAAGCACCTCCCAAAGTCCCCACCTCCTAATACCATCACCTTCGGGGTTGGATTTCAACATATAAATTTTGGAGAGGACACAGACATTCTACCATAGCAGTTGTATAGTACAGCATCTAGAAAAGGTGGAAGAAATCTCAGGCAGGGGTAAGAAAGTGAACCCAAGTGCCAAGATTGAAATATGACCAGTTTAGCTAAGATAAAGGCTAAGTTGGAAAGGTAGGTAAGTTCTAACTTGTGAAAGGTGTTTAAGAAAAATCTAATGAACATCTGCTCAGGCCAGAATGGAGTACTAAGGACTGGATTTACTACTCCTCTGGCCACCCACCATTTCCTGTATAAAGCAACTAAAAGAATGTTTTTAATAGAAAAGAAATAATGGTTTTCAAGAAAAAGGATATCAGGCAATAATCCCCGAGAGACAGGAAACAAAGGAAATGAGCCCTAAAACTGCTCTAACTTACTGCATGGAGAGAGTACCCAGAGTGTGGATCAGGGAGGGGAATGCAGGCAAAGCCTGGTGAGCTACTGAGTTGAGGAGATAGAGCAGGAGTTGAGGACGCTATGGTAGGTAGAAGTCACAGGGTAGAGGCCAGATAGTAAATAATTTTGGCTTTGTAGGGCTCTTAAAGTTTTTGTCATATATTAAAAAAAAATTTTTTTTAATGTGAAAACCATTCCTAATTCATAGGCTATATATAAAAGGCCATGGGCTGATTATGCCAGGGTCTTAGTCTGATACCCCTGTTCTAGAGGGGGAACCACAATGTGAGATGAAAATTACACTGGATAGGATTAACAACAGAGTAAACATGCAGAAGGAAGTATGAGTGAACTTTAAGACACAGCAATAAAAACTGTCCAAAATGAAACTCGAGAGGAAAAAAAAACTAAAGAAAAAACTATTTTAAAAATAATTGACTATATAAAGCATAAATAAGTTGTAGGACTGCTCTATGTTAATTAATATATATGCAACTGTAGCTCCCAAAGGAAAGAAGGATAGAGAGGTATGCTTGAATAAATAAAGGCCAAAAGTATTCCAAAATATGATGAAAAATATAAACCCATGGATCCACGAACACAATAAACCTCAAGCATGAAAAATATGAAGAAAACCACACGAGGACACATCTGTTGTTTAAATTGTTTAAAACAAGGAATGAAGAAAAGATCTCAAAAACAGAGAAGAAAGGGCACATTACACAGCTAGGAACAAAGATGAGTATAACCACAGATTTCTTGTTGGAAAGAAGCAAGTGAGAAGATAGTGGAGCAGTGTCTTTAAAACACTGACAGAAAAAAATGTCAGTCTAGAATTCTGTACCCTGTGAAAATATCTTTAAAAAACAAAGGTGAACCTAAAAACAAAACAAAACAAAAAGGTGAGGTAAAGACATTTTCAGACATACAGAAGCAGAAAGTATTCATCACCAACACACCTGCACTATAAAGAATGTTAAAGGAAGAATCTCAGTCAAGAGCAAAATGATACCAGATGAAAATCTGAATCAGTACAAAGACAAAAAGAGCACTAGGCATGATGACTCTGTGAGTAAATACAAAAGAGCTTCTCTATTTAAATTTATTTTAAAAATAATTGACTGTATACAGCAAAAATAATAACAATACATTGTGAGGTTTGTAACATGTAGAAGTAACATGTGTGACAATAGCACAAAGGCTGGGAGGGGAGAATGAAATTATACTGTTGTAAAGTTTTTATAGTACATATAAATAGTGTAATATCACTCAAAAGTAGATGGTAATAAGTTTAAAATGTATATGATAAACCTTAAAGTAACCTCTAAATACCGGAACAAAGAGTGACAGCTATTAATCCAACAAAGGAGGTACAATAGAATTATTTTTAAAAATTAATGCAAAATAAGAAAAAAGAAGACTGAGACAAAGATCAAATGGCACAATTGAAAACAAATAGCAAGATGGTAGATTTAAACCTAACAGTATCAGTACTGACACAAAATGTAAATGATCTAAACACGCTAATTGAAAGGCAGATTGTCAGTTTGGATAAAAAACAAAAACATATCTAAATGATACCTTCAAGAAACCCACTTAAAATATAAACACACAAATATGTTAAAAAGTAAAAGGATAAAAAATGATATACCATGGTAACACGAATTAAAAGTTGGAGTGGTTGGGACTTCTCTGGTAGCGCAGTGGTTAAGAATCCACCTGCCAATGCAGGGGACACGGGTTCGAACCTTGGTCTGGGAAGATTCCACATGCCACATGACAACTAAGCCTGCATACCACAACTACTGAGCCTGCACTCTAGAGCCCATGAGCCACAACTACTGAAGCCCATGAGCCACAACTACTGAAGCCCAAGTGCCTAGAGCCCCTGCTCCACAAGAGAAGCCACCACAATGAGAAGCCCTTGCACCGCAATGAAGAGTAGCCCCCGCTCACCACAACTATAGAAAGCCTGCGTGCAGCAACAACGACCCAACACAGCCAAAAAAAAAAAAAGTTGTAGTGGTTATATTCATACAAGACAAAATAGACTTCAGAGCAAAAAATATCACCAAGGAAACTGAGGACCATTTATTAATGATAAAGGGATAAATTCATTGTGAGAACCTAATGATCCTAAATACATATGCACTTAATAAGAGCTTCAAAATGAATTAAGCAAAAGCTGATAAAACCACAAGCATAAATAGCAAACCCACAATTATAATCAGAAATTTCAACACCCAGTTCTCAATAATTGATAGAACAAGTGGATAGAAAACCAGTAAGATATAGATTGGAACAATACTATCAGTTAACTTAACATAAATAGCATATCTAGTATGGTCCACCCAATAAGAGGAGAACACACATTCTTTTCAGGTGTCCACAGAATATTTATTAAAATAGTTTATATTCTAGACCATTTTAAAGTATCAATAAATTTAAAAGGATTCAAGTCATACAAAGTATGTTTTCTGGCCACAATGGCATAAAATTATAAATAAGTGAAATATCTCTAAAATACCCTCAAATATTTGAAACTAAATACTATACTTCTAAATATCCCATGGGTTAAAGATGGAATGAAATGGGAGATTAGAAAGTATTTTTAACAGAATGAAAATGAAAACAAACAAGCTCAAAATTTGTGGGAAAAAGCTAAGGTGGTATTTAAGGGGAAAAAATCATACTACTAAACACCTATACCAAAAAGAAAAAAAGTTCTCAAATTATACATTTTCAATTAAGAAACTAGAATAAGAACAGAGTTCAGAAATAGACATACATATATCAACACAATTTTTCAACGAAGGTGTGAAGGCAATTCCATGGATAAAGAATAGTCTTTTCAAGTCAAGTACCACAGTGTTCATTGCAGCTCTATTTACAATAGCCAGGACATGGAAACAACCTAAGTGTCCATTGACAGATGAATGGATAAAGAAAATGTGGCACATATATACAATGGAATATTACTCAGCCATAAAAAGAAATGAAATTGAGTTATTTGTAGTGAGGTGGATGGACCTAGAGACTGTCACACAGAGTGAAGTAAGTCAGAAAGAGAAAAACAAATACTGTATGCCAACACATATATATGGAATCTAAAAAAAAATGGTTCAGAAGAACCTAGGGGTAGGACAGGAATAAAGAGGCAGATGTAGAGAATGGACTTGAGGACACAGGGAGGGGGAAGGGTAAGCTGGGACGAAGTGAGAGAGTGGCGTGGTCATACATACACTACCAAATGTAAAATCGATAGCTAGTGGGAAGCATCCGCATAGCACAGGGAGATCAGCTCAGTGCTTTGTGATTACCTAGAGGGGTGGGATAGGGAGGGTGGGAGGGAGACGCAAGAGGGAGGACATGTGGGAATATATGTATACATATAGCTGATTCACTTTGTTATACAGAAACTAACACACCATTTTAAAGCAATTATACTCCAATAAAGATGTTTAAAAAAATAAAAAAAAATAAAATAAAATACAACATTGGAACAAAAAAAAAGAATAGTCTTTTCAACAAATGGTGCTGGAACAAATGGATTATTACATGCAAAAAATAAAAAGAGAACGTCAATCCATATCTCATACCATATGTAACAACTCAAAGTGGATTTTAGATTTAAATGTTAAAACTTTTATAACAAAACATAGGAGAAAATCTTTGTGACCTCGAATCAGAGAAAAATTTATTAGTTATGACACCAAATACACAATTCACAAAAGAAAAAAATTGATAAAATAGGCCGTCAAAACTTAAAGCTTTTGCTCTTCAAAAGATATTGTTGAGAATGCAAAGACAAGTCACAGACTCAGAGAAAATATTTGCAAATCACTTGTCTGTTAAAGAATGTACAGTAAAACTGACACACCATTGTAAAGCAATTATACTCTAATAAAGATGTTTTAAAAATTAATTAATTAAAAAAATAATGATAGAAATTAATATGTTAGAAAGTAATAAGAAAATGAATACATAAAACCAAGAGTTCAGATTTGGCATAAATGCATTAAACATACTATTTGCTTGCTTAGCAAAAAAAAAAAAAAAAAAGAATGTACAGTATATCCAGAGTATATAAAGAACTCTCAGAAATCAATAACAAGAAAACAACCCATAACATAATGTGTGAAAGATTTAAACAAACACTTCACCAAAGTTACATGATGACAAAAAAACTCATGACAAAAACGCTCCCTCCAGACCTCCAGACATTAGTTATTAGAGAAATGTACATTAAAACCACAGTAAGATATCATTATATACTTATTAGGATACTAGCACTAAAAAGATTGACCATACCATGTTGAGGAGGATGTAAAGTAACTGAAACTTTCAAACACTGCTTGTGGAAATGTAAATTAGTACAATCAGTGGGAAAACAGTTTGACTGTTTCTTTAAAAATTAAACATACACCTACCATATGACCCATTCATTCCATTCCTGGGTATTATCCAAGAGAAATGAAAGTATTGATATATGTCCATACAAGTACATGTAAAAACATTCATTGCAGCTTTGTTTGTAATAGTCCACAACTGGATCACACCACCACCACCACCAGTTCGTACATTGATGCCCTTAACCCCCAGCAAGACTGTATTTGGAGACAGGACTTTTAGGAGGTATTTAAGGTTAAATGAGGTCAAAAGGGTGGGACCCTAATCCAATAGGATTGGTGGTCTTGTATGAAGAGGAAGAGATCCCTCTTTCTCTCTCCACCATGTAAGGACACAACAAGAAGGCAGCCTTCTGCAAGCCAAGAACAAAGCTCTCACCAAGAAGTAAACAGGCCAGCACCTTGATCTTGGACTTCCCAGCCTCCAGAACTGTAGGAATTCAACTTCTGTTGTCTAAGCCACCCAGTCTGTGGTGTTTTGTTATGGCAGCCAGAGCTGACTAAATCCAGCGGACTACTACTGAATGGTAAAAAAGAGTGAATTATTGGTATGTGCAACAACATGGATGAATCTCAAAATAATTGTGCTGAGTGAAAGAAGTCAGACAAAAGAGTGGGCATTGTATGATTGATTCCATTCATATAAAATTCTAGAAAATGAAATCTATCCTATAGTGAAATAAAGTAGTTTGGTGCTTGTCTAGGGATAGGTGTGGGTAGGGAACGGGACAGGATATAGGGTTACAAAGAGGCTCAAGGAAACTTTTCATGCTCGTGAATATGTTCATTATCTTGATTATGGTGATGATTTTACAGGCATCAACGTACCAAATTGTACATGGTAAATAAGTGCAGTTTTTGTCAACTGTATCTCAATAAACTATTTTTAAAACCTAATAAAGTTTTGCTTTAGCACTTGTAGAATTTTCATCTACAAATTTCAATCTTGACAATATACTATTTATATGATCATTTTAAACCAGCAAAAAATTAGTAGAAGATATTTTTTACAGGAGTAACAATAAAATCCTCTGTCAGCTTTTAATTCCTACATTCTACATGGTGATAAAGCAAGAAAAAAGAAAAGCAACTGCCAAGAACATTTTTCCTTAACTTGTAAAAGTAAGTACAAAGGCATATGTTCTCTTAAAGGAGTTTCTACAAATAGAATCACCCCAAAGCTAACTATTTTCCCATCTCCCAGATCACTTTAAACTACTTTTTTTCCGAATAATTCAAAAATAGTGGTAGCTTTTAAAAGCAATGGAAATAATGTATGAAATTCATATTTCCTAATACAAAGAAGCTTTTATTTTCAATACCCGAGACAAATTTGGCAACTGTTACACATTTCAAATAAACCTAAGGATAAATAAATTTGGTAGTTACCCAAGAAAAAAATAAAACATAATGACAACTATAATACAGAAAAATGATTTTATTGTAGTTTTTTTTTTTCTTTCTATTGCGTTCCCATCAATGTTCCCAATGCAGAAACTAAGAAGTGGAAAGAAGAGTTTTCCACTGAAGACATTTTAAACATATGAAGTTAATTTTGCATTCTCTATGGTCTGCAAATTGACATAGGAGTTTAGAATTGTATCTGTTGCTTATCAAGAGGAAATTAAACACTAATTATGGACACATTATAAGTTCGATTCATCTCTTAATCTTCCATGACTTCTCATTATTCCTGCCAGTGCCAGGAATAATCAGAAATGTATACATTTTTTTTTTTTTGTAAAAGATCTTTGTAATAATTTCACAACATTCTCATGAAGCAGCTTCTTATTATGATACCCAACTTACAGATCAGGAAGCTAGAAAAGAAAGTTATGCAAAGGTATAAGGTCACAGATATTAGAAAACTGTTTTGATTTTTTGATTATGTGTTCAATCCATAAAGTTGCAAATACAGCTGTGAGGTTCCAGGCTTAGGTAAATGGGAGGGGTGGAGGGTCATTAACAGACACTGGAAGGTTGGTAGGGAGATGGAGCTGTGTGTGATGGGGAAAGGAGAGCAGGATGAGTCTGGGATGTGTTGAGTAACAGGAGTCGACAGGATACCTCAGTGACAGGGCCTGATATGAAGCAGAAAGAAGTTTTGTGACTGGAGTTAAGGATCAGGACTTGAGATAAAAATGTGTGAGTCATTAGAAGAGTGAGATAGTTGCCCTAATATGTTTGCTATCACAGATCAAATGGCAACTAGTATAAATATTATCTTTTTAAAAATCATGTTATGCTTCTAGCATATGAGGAAGAGAATAATTCAGAAATCATTTCATTACTGTCACATGATGCTAGATAATTATACTTCACAGGAATGATTCAGTGGGATGGTGGTGGGGGAAATACCTTCTGTCTGACAGATTCTTTCTGAGTGATCCAAGCAGACACTCTGTCTTTAGGAAATCCAGATAATCGGAGCTGCAACCAACCAAGGAGTCACTGTTTACCGCTTTCACACTGTACAGCAAACACTTGTTTGTATTTTAGTCGATTATGTAGCTATCAAGGTTTTCTTTTCTGTAATATCATCATTAAAGTCTGTGTACATTTAAAAAACTATCATTTAACATAGATTCAAACATTTTTTTCTTTAATACATTTGCTAGCTTTGAACTTAGAAGAATATACTATATAAAGTCTTCTTTCCCTCCCCTCACCAAAAGCCCAGCTCTCCAAGTTTCCCTCTCAGAAGCATCCAACATTATCAGTTTAAAAAAGAAAGAGAGAGAGAAAGAAAGAAAGAAAGAAAGAAAGAAAGAAAGAAAGAAAGAAAAGAAAGAAGGAAAGGAAGGAAGGAAGGAAGAGAGAAAGAAAGAAAGAAAGAAAGAAAGAAAGAAAGAAAGAAAGAAAGAAGGAAAGAAAGAAAGAAAGAAAGGAAAGAAAGAAGGAAAGAAAGGAAGGAAGGAAGGAAGGAAGGAAGAGAGAAAGAAAGAAAGAAAGAAAGAAAGAAAGAAAGAAAGAAAGAAAGAAAGGAAGAAAACTTTTTTTTTGAGGGTTTGCTATTACATTACAGGGAAGAAAAACTTGGTAATTGAGTTTTATATTGTGATTCCTCCAGAAAGACCATGGCTATTAAGTCATGAAATAATGTTATGACATTAAGTTGTGAAGTAATACATTTGCCCTTCTGGTTTGTAGTTGTTACTAAACCATGAAGGAAGTCCTGTAATGAAACTTTTTTTTTGCCCCATCTCATATTTGTTAAGATTATATAACCTTTAAAAAACTTACCTTGAGTACTGTGGGCACTTTCCCAAATGTCTGCAAATGATTAAATCTATATTTTACATGGAGACAAGAGTGACTGCCCCAGAAGGAATACTCCAGTTAAGAGAACACTACAGTTAGAAGGGTTTAGTAAAGATTCAAATACATTCCATGCCAAAGTGAAATCATGTAAACCATAGATAGTAAACCACAGGATAGAAAGGATTCCAACTTTGCATCCTTTGAGCATGCATGGCTTGGATGGAAAATAACACATATAACATAAAACTTAGTTTAAACGTTAAGTGTGTTAAGTGTGACACAAAAATGTTAATTAGCAGCATAGAGGCTGACTCAAAACCTTGGGAGATAAATGGGAAGTAAATTTAGAGTCACAAATTTTCTAAAAGACTTTAGATACCATATAATCTGATTCTCTTGTTATGAGAGAAACTGAGACCTAGAGAAGGTAGGATGACACAGATTACACAGACCCTTCAGACTACACAGTGTACTGCAGATCTAGAAATTGAACCAGGTAAACTGACGCCTAGATCAACGCATTCTGCACTCTAATAGTCTGTATGTCAGGAGATATCATAGTTTTTCTAAGAGAGTATTCTGTATTCTTCTATTGACAAATCATTTCCAGGAAGTCTTGTCTAAACCTCTAGGTTAGTTAGAAGGGAGCTCCTTTTCTGGACTCCCAACCAACCTTCTGCCTACCCCAATTTTAACTCCTTGGTACAACTTTTTGACTTTTGAGGTGCCTGTCTCCCCTTACTAGATTGTAAACTCCCTGAGAGTTAGGAGTGACTCTTAAACCTCCTGTACCCTAGTAACTAGCACAGTGCTTGGCATACATTGACTAGGTAATGAAAACATACTAAATTGATCTTTCCTTGAAATCCTTCAAAGGCTCACCATGATCTGATCTTTGCCTGGTTCTCTAGCATGACACCCCCAAATTGTGGCATCAAATTGCTTAGTCTTAGTTCTGTGCAAAGATCAGTTTCTCGTTGCGTGGTTTTGTTCAAGCGATCTTTTCCCCCTCTATTCCTCCTCCCCCCTCCCCACCCCCATACACACATATATTCCACTGCATTAACTCTCTGGAATCATTTCCTCCTGGAAGTCTTTCTTGACTCATGACCTCTCCCAACCTAAATTGGATTAACCCTCTTCTGAGCTCCAGTAGTTCCCTGTGCACACATCTCTGCACTACACACATCACATCATAAGGCAGTTATGTAAACACTCCACCCAAGTTCTGTTTTATTCATGTTGGTATCCTCCAAGATTAGTATACTCTCTGGCACATAGATGTTTTAAAAATGTGATTTGAACAAAAAGAATACATTAATAGGGAAGGAATCTTGGCACAGGGTGAATTTTAGGGAAGACATAGATATGGAACTGCAAACTATTGGATATTTAGGACATTTTCCTAAGAGAGCCAGAGCTAAAAAAAAAAAAGAAAAAAAATAGGAAAAGGCCTTTAGTTGTGAGGCTACAATTCAAATCGCAAAACAAAAAAACCTTTACGTGTAAGGATAGTAAAATGCTATTTGGCCATTTTTTAAAAAGACAGAGATTAGGAACCAGGAAAGCAAGCCCTTCATGCAAATGCTAATATACTGGTTATTGTAGGGTAACAAGGCGCTTACAGTCATGTTAACAAGACATAGTAACACAAAGAAACACCAGAGGTTAAATTATATTCAAAACCTGTCCCCCAAATGGTCTAGGCCAGGGGTCCCCAACTCTTGGGCCACGGACTGGCACCGGTAAGTGGCCTGTCAGTAACCAGGCCGCACAGCAGGAGGTGAGCAGCGGGCCGGCAAGTGAAGCTGCATCTGTATTTACAGCCGCTCCCCATGGCTGGCATTACCGCCTGAGCTCCGCCTCCTGTCAGATCAGCGGTGGCATTAGATTCTCATTGGAGCGCAAACCCTACTGTGAACTGCGCATGCGAGGGATCTAGGTTGCACGCTCCTTATCAGAATCTAATGCCTGATGATCTGAGGTGGAGCTGATGTGGTGACGCTAGCGCTGGGGAGTGGCTGCAAATACAGATTATCATCAGCAGAGAGGTTTGACCACACAGAGACCATAATCAATCAACTGCTTGCAGACTCATATCAAAACCCGATCTGCGAGTGGCAAGTGACAAGCTGCATCTTACAGAGTAGACTGGACATAAGCAACACACGTCGGGTGTCACTGTCCCCATCACCCCCAGATGGGACCATCTAGTTGCAGGAAAACAAGCTCAGGGCTCCCACTGATTCTGCATTATGGTGAGCTGTATAATTATTGCATTATATATTACAATGTAATAATAGAAATAAAGTGAACAATAAATTTAATGCACTTGAATCATCCCGAAACCATTCCCCCACCCCCCGCCCGTGGAAAAATTGTCTTCCAGGAAACTGGTCCCTGGTGCCAAAAAGGTTGGGGACTGCTGGTCTAAGCTACAAGGCATCGGTTTTATTCCCAAATCAGTGCACAAAGCATTTTCTTTCCAATTCATTTTTATTGTGGTAAGGTATACATAAAATTTACCATTTTAATCACTTTTATTTTTTTTGTTGAAGTATGGTTGACTTATAATGTGTGTTAGTTTCAGGTGCACAGCAAAGTGATTCACATTTATATATATATCTTTTTCAGATTCTTTTCCTTTACAGGTTATTATAAAATATTGAGTATAATTCCCTGTGCTATACAGTAGGTCCTTATTGTTTATCTGTTTTATATATATAGTAGTGTGTATATGCTAATCCCAAACTCCTAATTTATCTCTCCCCCGCCCCCATTTTAAGCACTTTTAAAAGTGCAGTTCAGCGCTATTAAGCACACTCATATTGTTATACACCCTCACCACTATCCACTCCCCTCAGTTGTAAAACACCCGCCGCAGCCCCAACTTCCTTCTTTTCACCTTTGCTTTTGTAACACACTGAGCTTTCCGCACCACAAAAGGTTCTTCTGGGTTAGGTTCATAAACTGGGGTGAGTGAAGTAGATCACTGAAGGATTATCCTTCACGGGCTCCGTTCATGGAACCTAAGAGGTACATTCACTTCGCCCTCCAGCCCTTTTGGGCATCAGTAACCGATCAGTAACCATAGCAACACGGACACCTCCCCCCCTCAAATGCAGCAACCGACTCTCCAACGGCAGCTGTCCCTTCCCTTCCTGCTGCGCAGAGTGAGCAGCGCGGGGACCGGGCTCTTCATCCCGGACCGCAGGCAGGAGGTGAGGAAGAGAGAAGAACGAAGGACGCTGTGAGAAGTACAACTCAAGGCCCCGCATTCCCTCTCCTCGCCCGCCGCTGGGTGCCAACCGCAAGGCGCTCACCCTCCTCATACCCGCAGCCGGGCACTTCCAACGCGCTCGCGCTTTTTATTGACGCAAACCTCCCGTTCTCGCGGGAGCTTGGGAGCGGGAGCCCAATAGGGCGGACAGAGCTCTCGAAATATTTCCTCAGTCAGCTCTGGAGCTGGAGAGGCTGCCGGGGCGCTCGGAGTGCGCGGGGGGCGGGGCGCAGGCCGGGGGGCGGAGCCTCGCTTGGAGAGGGGAGGGCGGACGGGGGCGGGGCCGCGCGGCGGGACCTGTGGCTCCCAGGTAGCGCAGCCGGCCGGGCTCCCTCGGGACCGGGCGACTGCGCATGCTCGCTGGCCGCGCTGGGCCGCTCGTCTGGCGGCGTTGACGAGCCGGTTCCTCCGCGGCGGAGGTTGCGGGGCTACGATGGCGATGTGAGGGGCCCGCGGCGGGATGGTGCTGAGCCGGGCGGGGCCGCCTTCTTGCAGCGACACCACGGGCTCCTTCGTCCGACGGGCGGCGGCGGAGGCCGAGCCGGGCGAGAGGTGAGCCGCCGACGTCCTCCCGTCCCAGCTCGCGACCCCCGCGACCCCCTCCTTGTCCTTCCCGCGGGCCCGGCGGGAAGCGGCCTCCTCTGCGCCCGGTCCTCCCTCGCCGCTCCGGCCCTCACCGGCCGCTCGGGTGGGAGCCGGCGCCGGGCGGCTGAAGGTCGGCGGGGACGGCGGTGCGGACGCGCTCGGGGTGCGGAGCCGCTGTCGCCCGTGCCCTCACTCCTGCCCCCCCCACCCCGTGCCCCCGGCCCCCCGGCCCCCGCCCCTCACTCCTCCTGCCCGCCCCCCTGCGCCCCCAATTGCCCTTCGCCCTCTGCCCATCCTCGCGCCTCGCTCCCGCCCGTGCCCCCCTCGCGGATCCGCTCTTCATCCCCGGTGGTCCCCCGTGGGAGGCGGGGTACCCCTTGCGCGCCTGGACTTCTCTCTCCCCCTCCCCCCGTGCATCCCTGGGCCGGCTCTTCCCTCACCGGCCAGGCTTCCTACTCCGCCGCCTCTGTCATTGCTCCTTGGCTCTCTGCTTTTCCCATTAACCCCCTTCGGTGCTTCACCTTCTCTCTCTTGTGTGAGTTTCCGACGGCGTGTTTGGCTTTGGCATCGCTCCGTGCTGGAGTTCGTTCTACGCCCCTCTCGCTGCCTGAATCCTTCCCTCTCGGTCCCTACTGCATCGCCTCCGCCTGACGGCCCCTGTCCTCCAGTCTTTCTCCATCCTGATCCCCTCTCTACTCTCTAATCTTGATCTTTTTTTTCTCTAAAACTTTTTCTTTTTTCTGTTTGCGTAGGTCGAGGCTCTTAATGCCAATCCGTTTTACTTCTTATGAAATCTCTGAAGAGTTCTAGTCTCTTTTACTTTCTACCTAAAGCAGGTATCCATCCACTCAGTATACTTAGTTCAGTTGACAATTTAATAAAATCTCTTCCTTTTCTTTCTTCGCTGACTGGAAGTATCATCAAAAGAGTGACAGTAGCAATAACCTGTTACACTTACTGATAGAAGCTTTAATTTTTAAGAATTGTGTTTGCCTGGCATGTCAAGAAAAGCCACTTGAGGACAGAGCTGATGAAAATATAAAGGCTGACTTCCAAACATAAGGTTAACATTTGGAGATTTTATTGTCCTCCGGGAAATACAGTTGTCCAAGAACTAGTCTTAAATGAAATTTAACAAATTAAAAAAAATAAAATTAGTTATTAATTTGATATTTTATACATTTGCTATTGCAACTGATTGCATCGTTTTTGTGATGGTCTCTGTAATAAATGCATAGTTTTTACTAACTTACAGAATTAGTGTCCTTACTAAAGGAGAAACATGTGGGGACAGAAGTACTAACTTTTTGAATTGGGTAAAAGAACTTTCTAAACAGTTGTGGAGGTTTTTTCCTCCATGGTGATCAAGATTTGGCTTACAAAAAACTTCTCTGTGTAAACGATGTTGTAGGATCTTATTTTGAAGGCATCTGCGGAAGCAGCCACTCTCAGTGAAGTTTGCGTTTATTCTAGGGCCGAACAGCAACTGCATTATGTATTTCATTCTGGCATCTCAAAGCAGTCCACAAACAGTAAATTCTTCCTTACGTTGTCTATGTCAGGTAGGAATTAAATTTTTCTGTTTCTGTTGTACAGAAGGGAAGCACCAAGACAAAAATGTGTCGTTCCTTATTTGAAGGTGTATGAGAGGTAAAAGTAGAAGGAGACACTGTTTAGGGTCTGAGGTGGTGAAACCGCATCTCTTTTGGAAGAACCAGCAGTTATTGTGTATAGTAGGCGGTGATAAACTCCTCAGCTTTTAAGATTTTAGAAATGATTTTTCCAATGCAAATAGAGGTAAGTGCTGCTTCAGAAGGAAGTCTTCCCATCTTTCAAAGGCAAGTCTTTCTATTTCTAGGTAGCTATTCATTAAAAAAGTAAATTCTTACAAATTCCTGTTGGTACTTACAGTGAGTTGATTCTGTGCTCTTAGAAATTAAAATAAAGATTCATGGCGGACAGCGGGCACAGGGCTAGAAATCAGAAGATCTACACTCTTATGATGAGTCATGGCATTAGTTTGTAGAAGTCGCTTAACCTCTATACCTCGGGTGTGTTTCCCTGTAATACGTGGGTAAACAGGTGGCTGGCTACGCACTAATGTTCTAAAAGCAAAGTAAGCCCTAATCATTTTAACATGCTTAGGGCCACCACAGGCAGAAATTGCAATATAAACTCTTAATTTTTATCTCTTTTAGACTATGTCGTAAGAGTATAATTGAATGCTTAAATCCCAGATCACTGCAATTTAGATGTTTTTTTTAGATTTCAGACTTATGTGAAAAGTTTAGTAGCATGTGCCATGAACTGTGGACTAGTTTAATGTTCATATGCAGTGAAACAGCCACTGCGGCATTCAGTATATTTGCTGAAAATGTAAAGTTACATTTACATAAACTGAAAAAGTAAAGTTAACAGGATTTTGGTTACTTCCATAAATTTCTGTTGTCTTATATTTTATCTTTGCTGTGATGTAGACCCTTGAGAGTGGAGGTTCTTTAGGGGATAGAAAGGGCAAGGATTTCCTTTGCTTTGATTCAAAGTATCAAAAAACTGCTTAAAAAGTAAGTAAGAAAGAACAGCTTAAAAGTGAGTTTTGTGATATGTTCATTGTGTATTTAAATAAATGGATGGAGATGGGAGTATGTAGATCTGAAGTGAGTAGTGTATCGTGTTTTTTTTTTTCCTTGAGTTGTCAGGAAGAAGGTTTAGAAATGAATGTGAGTAAGAAGCAGAGTGGTAATACAGAAAAAAGTGTTCCTAATGGGCCCAGGGGATTTTCAGAAAAATCAGAGAGCACAAGTTGTTTGGCAGGTCTAGATTTTTCAGGGAAGTAGAGTGAAACGACTTCACAGTGAGTTTTACCATTTTATTTTCAAAGATTGCCACTTTTAACAGGTTCATACTTGGTTATCAATGATGTGCTAAATTTAATAACAACCTCTTTTTTCTTAATGGAAATATAAAAGTGTCAGGTCCTTTTGACTTAGGAATTATAAATATTATTTCCATTTGAGAAAACTGAGGCTTAGAGAGTCTGAATTAGAATCCAGGTTACCTGGATCTGTTACCAAAGTTAACGGTATACTGAAGAAAGCAAGAAAGCAGAAGTTGTTAGGAAAACATTGTTAGTTTCTTGGAATATTTTTCAGAGAGAGGATTGTACTTTCTGTTCTGGTTCTGAGTTTTGTTCTCTGTTGAGATAACTAGTAAGATGAAATATTTTCAGAATGTTGGGCAGATCCCTGAACTAGGTAATAGATAATGATTGTGGTTCTTTCTGAATTTCTCTTTATGTTAAAAGGAGTAACTAGTTTTGGTACTTTGGGCTATTCTGGGATTTTTAAGATATATAATAACATGATATATTCAAAGGCGTTCTCTATTATGTTACTGGCAGGTTTGTTTTGTGGCATATACAACTGAAAAGTTTATATGAACTGCTCTTAATAAATTAAATCCGATTTTCCACGTAATGTCAAAAGTATCTTTTACCAAGTGTCCCATAAGGAGCAAGAAAAGTTGTTTCTCAGTTTCTTTACTTCATTCATGTAGTAAGTCAATCATCGAAATACTCTCAGAAGTTACTAACGTTCTTTCTACATTATGTTTAAAAATTATTTTTCTATGGATTTTCTATCATATTAATACAGTTATCCAAAATTAACAATGTTCTGAGAGTGCTTCTTAATCTAAGTGTCAGTTCTAAGATGAGTAATAATAATATATTTCTCTTTTATTAGACACAACTGTTTAAACCCAAATTTTTAAGAAATCAGAAGATAGCAATGCCTTTAAACTTCAGATTTTGTATTTGTGGGTGTGAGGAATTTGAAGATTTCATGATTAGGGAATAATGTTAATTACATGGAAGATTGAATATAGTTAATTTATCAAGTGTAATTTTTTCATCAATATTGCATTCTGATTTCAGGTTTTCTTGTAGTAGGGACATATTTATCTCATGGCTTGATGACTACTGAATCTATTTCCTAAAACAAGGTGTGGACTTTAGAATTATACAAGTTTAAATATAGGCCATGAAGTTTGACACTTTTGAGGTATTTGTCCTCTTTTCATTATTTTCTAACTGTGTGACCTTGGATAAGTTATGTAAACTTTTTGCTCCTTAGTTTCTTCACCTGTAAAATGGAGTAATAATAGCGCTTTCAGATTTTTCTGAGAATTAGATGCAGTAATAAAAGCTACTGGTATAAGAGTAAGTAATCCAAAAAGTTTTGAGTGTTCATATTTGGTTTGTATTTGATATTGCCATTTGGTCTATATTTGGTATCAACAGGGAAACGTATAGCTTTTTAAAATATAATTTGTCTATCAAGCTATTCTGCTTATCTTTCCTTTGGAGGATTTTCCTCTTACCCTCTCCCCAGAGGAGAAGAACTTAGTACTCTATTCTCTTCTTAAATATTTCTATGATTAGTGCAGTACGGTATGTGGCCCTCAGGAGTTCGATTTGATGAGTGATGCGTAGCAGCAAAAGGTTCTAGACCGGTGATTTCCCTCACTTTACATGTCCCCTTTACTCTAGCGAGTCTCTTAAGCTCGTCTTCGTTGAGAATCACCTTTTAAGATGAGAGATGTCACTGATGAAAGGGTGTTGTGTGTGCGAATAATCGTGGAGGCGAAAAGTTTAGACGCCATCTGAGTGGTGGTGATCCTCAGAGTCAAGAGAGTGCCGGGTGGCTTGGCTGTTTTAGAGTAGGGTGTAATCCAGGGACTTAGCATGCTTAGCCCCTGAAATAGGGAGCTTCCAGAGCTGGGCAGGGTGTCGAGACCTCAGCCAGTCCTAAAAGGACCTGAATGTAAATCAAGAAACAAGAGCATAGGCCAGATATTTAGACTGAACCAAGCAATGCAGACTTAACCGGCTTAGGTGGCCCGAATTGCACCAGAAAGCAGGGTGAGAGGTGCAAGACTAGTACAGATGTCACTGGCTGGTTGTTCTCAGTTTACGGGGCTGTCTGGTTTGACTTGGTCGAGATTAGCTCAAAGACTGTGAGGGCCGGACCCTTGCGGACTGGAGTTCTGCTGGGCCCTAGGTGAGTGGTCCTTAGGAAAGGTGGCAGCCGAGCGTACTTTCGCCAAGAGACGCATCTTCCTACTCTCCTTGGTTTGCTACAGAACTTGAGGGTTACAGGAATCTTGTATTATTCTCAAGATTATGAGAACAGCATTCTGAAGGCTTCTTGGGGTGCCCCTCTTTGGGGCTTCCTGTTTATTCATGGGAGAAGGCCCAAAAAAGTGGACTCAAAATTGACTAGTATTAAATGGATTGAGTTAACCTCCTTCTAGATCTAGAGGATTTCTTTGTTCCCATCGTATTCCTATTTAACAAACTTGAACTTAACTGTACATGTTTGGTGCCCTTCCCTTCACTGGGCCCAGATCCCAAATGTCGGTCTCAGTCCCCAGATATCTGTCATAGAGTGAGTCCCTCATCTGGTTGGGCTTGAATTTGATGTTCCTTCATTTGGTATCACTTCCTATGTGTCTATCATAATGTGAGCATCTCACTACATTGAGTGTGAACATTTAAAGATGTATAGATTTTTGTACACTATGGCCCCTCAGTGCAAGTTTACTACATTATCTAGTGTTCATCTGAAGAACCAGTGATTTTTTTTTTTTTTCTAAAGCTAGAAGAAAAAGTGAATGTGCTTTATTCATTGAGAAATGATGTACTGATTGCCAACATGGAGCCTTTCTAAGGGTAAGTTGGTCCATAGGTATTTTTTACCTTATGTGGTATCTTTTGTACCTAACATCTGCGTACAATTGGGCATCATTATTTGGACGGTCAGTATTACAGGCTCTGAACCCATTTGTCCCATGGCTGCTGACTTGGGAATGAAATTCAGAAGCTGGAGCCATTGGCGCCATAATTGATAAAAGTGGTGCCTTTATTTCTTAGGTTGACAAAGGGAGTGTCTGGAATCTCCAGTTTGTTCAGCTTCTTTACCCTCGGCCTTAGGAGAAAGAATATCCTCAGAATATCTATTTTGGGCTCATAGTTCAAGAGTCAAGACTGTTAGCTCTTTGCTTTCTGAGAAAGGATCTCATCATCGCCTGTGGTCTCTAGTCTTTTTTAAGGAACCTCTGAACTAACTGTGCCTCTTAGTTTCAGATATTTCTGTGTCCTCTTTTAGGTTTCTGAAACACTCAGGAGTTCAGGCTGAGCTCAAAATGTTTAACTATTGTTTCAGGATGGGTATTGGTGGTACAGGAGCATCTCCCACATTTTTCCAGGTATCCACGCCTGGACTCCTCTTTGCGGATACTGTAGGTCTCAGCTGATCCGATCGGTGTGAGAATCCCTGGTCTTAGAAGCTAGGCACAGTGCTTATGCACCCAGCACTGTTTCTGGGGCAGTTACTGTGCACTCTAGTGATTAAGGAGTTGGCTTGGCATTCCTAGACTAAGATCCAGGAGAAATATGTGAGATACGTGTAATTAAACATGTCCTAGGAGCTACATTTCAGAAAATAAAAACAAACTGATAAAATTAATTTGTATAGTATATTTTATTTAATCCAAAATTTATTAAATAAAAATTTATCCAAAATATTATTTCAAGATGTGATCAATATAAAAAACATATTAATGAGATATTTACATTCTTTTTCTGTACTAAGTCTTTGAATCCCAGTGTGTGCTTTACATTTACAGTATATCTCAGTTAGTACACTCATCTTTAACAGTTAAAGTAAAATACAGCCCATGAAAACAATAAAGTTATGTTTAATGAAAAAAATGTCTACACTGCTTCAGTGTTTGGATGTAAATGTAAACGAATTAAAAATTTTTAATTCAGTTCCTTGGTCACACTAGTCGCATTTCTGTTGTTCAGTAGCCATTGTGGCTGCTGGCTGCCATGTGGGATGTAGCGACTCTTGAGGGCCAAGGCCGTCTTCCGGTCTGCAGGTGACCGCGTTCCTCTGGGAATGGGCTGCCTTCCCCTGAGATGTTACAGGGGATTGTCGGGTTTGACTGTCAGAGAAATCCCTCTTCAGACCTAAGAGCCTTTCTGCGTAAGTTTCTCACTGAGTGTCAGGGGCAGTTCCTCTTTGAGGTTCCCCTGTGGCATCTTTGGATTGAGGTTTGTAGTTTACGCAGCTCAGTTCTTTCTTAGGGACCTAGGAAATGGCCCAGGCAGGGACTCTTCTTGAACAGACCTCTCAAGTTATTCTGTTTAGGCTACTTTGCCAAGGCCGGGAGAGCAGAGTGGACAGTCTCAGGTAAGCCAGGGTTCCCATAGCTTCAGAGGCGCAGATGAAAGCGACAGATATGAGCTGTCTAGCAGACTGTGCAAGAGGCCGTGAAGCTCACAGCTTCCGGTGGTGCAGGGAGTTCCTGGCAGCGGAGAGTCTCCCAGGCACGTCTGGGTAAAAGGAAAGGCTTCCTCTCTTCAATTTCTTTCCTCCTTGAGAGCGGACAGGCCAGGATTTCCCTGTTTCCTGAAAGATTCTTTACCTGATGAACTGAGTGGCATGAGAATCTGTGAGTGTCAGACATTGCAAACTTTGAATGAATTTTTCCTGTAGAGGAATTTGATTTTCACTACACAGGTTTTGTTCTGTCTGTGTTTGTTTTTTAACTAGCTGGCAACATCTAAAATTTAGGAGAAATTTAGGTGAAAACCTTTAGGAAAAACATTTTCAATATCTACTTGGAAATTTAGAAGCCTCTGATGGTGCTGGGCCAGCAAGGATTGTGTGGACCTTAGTAGCAATTACTCCCTTTGATGGGGAAGAGCGGTTTATGAGGAGAGGGTCCCACAGATCCCCCTGGACTCTGAGAGCGCTCTGAATTTTTCTTTCCTTTCTTTTTGGCCTACTCTTCTTTTCCTTTAGTTTCTTCTCCTTTGAATTTTTTTCTTCTACCAACATATAAAAATAAAAATAATTCTTTTTTGTTTTTTGGGGGGGAATGAAAAATAGATTTATCAGTATTACTCTGTACACATATGTTTCTACTTAGGGAATAATCAGTAAAAAGGGATGAATTGAGGAAAATTAGGCATCAACAAAAGAACAAAAAGCACAGCAGGATGTGAGAGGAAAAGTGAAGGAAATTGCTAACAGATCTTGGACTTATACTGGTAAAGGAATTTTATCATAAAAGTTTATTCGTGCAAGACTGTTTTCAATACATCAGTGTAATGATTCCTTTCAAGTCGGTTGGGTTTAAATAGGAGAAAAATACTAGTAGTTAATATTTATGGAATATTTAAAGCTAATTTATTAAGTGTTCCTTAAAAGCTTAAATTAAGTGCCTGCCGTGTGGCAGGCAGTGGGGTACAGCTGTGAACAGCGTAGTCAGAATTTCCTGCCTTCATGAAGCTTACATTTTACTGGGGAGAAAGAATGAAGACTACTAAGTAGAATCTTTGGTTTGTTAAATGGAGATTAGTGCTGAGGAGAAACAATAAAGGAGGAAAGAGATAGGGTGTGTCAGGAGAGAGAGTCCTGTTTTAGAGGGTGTGGCTCAGAAAAGCCTATTTGAGAAGTTAACGTTTGAATCAAGACTAGGAGGAGTAGAGTGAGTCATTTGGATATTCTGGAGGGAAGAGTGTTCCAGGGAACCACTGCAAATGCCCTGAAGCAGGAATCTCTTTGGTGTGTGTGGGGACTAGCAAGGAAACCATGTGACTGGAGTGGGCAGACTGGTAGGAGATGAGAACAGAGAAGTGATGGAAGATCTAGATTCTATAAGGTTGTCATACAATCCATTGTAAGGCACTACTGCTGAACGTGGTGGGAAGCCGTTGGGGGTTTGAATCAGAACAAAGAGAGACAATTTGAATTATTTTCAAATAATATATGTCATTATATAGCATTTTATATTATTACTGTATATAATTATATAACATAACTATTAATTAATATATGTAATACATAATATAAAGGATCATCTGTCTTCCTCTTTGAAAATAGCCTGGAGGGGGGATGTATTACTTAGGGTATAGGTTAGGTACAGTTGCTGTAATAAAGAGTTATAAGACATAAAAGTCTGAACAGCCTAGATAAGTTCGACATCTGTGCTCTATGAAACCATTCAGGAATCCAGAATCTTTCCATCTTTCTGTTTACCATTCTTCAGGTTTTGTCCTAATCTGTGTGGTCAATACTGGGTCACTATTAAGAAGGTATTCTGGCCTGTAAAAAAGGGAAGCAATGAAGTCCAGGGCAAAGAATTTCCTTTTAAACAAATGAGGCAGACATGGCATATATTACTTCAGTTTGCGGTCCACAGAAAGGATCGACTGGCCACGCTTGCCTCAAGGGTGGTTCGGGGACGTAGTCTCCGGCTGGGTGACCATTCAGCAGTGAGGAAGAGGAAAACAGAAGTGACAAGTAGTTGACCACAGTCTTGCAGTTCGGCACCAAATATCCATGTGTATCCTTCATCCTACCTATTGAAAACACTCTAGCTCCCTTCCCCAAAGGAGACAACCCAGGTGCAATCCTCTCGTTGCACTAATCCAACTAAGGGATCAGTACTTCCTGTCAGATCCACAAGTCCAGTGACCTGTAGACAAAACAGTTATTTGTTCCTCCCTTAACCTCCCACATACACTGAACATATCATGGTGGATCAGAAACAGGAAAAGAATAATAAAATTTTCCATTTGGGTAAGTAAACAATGAGAGACACATAGAGGTCTCTGGTTGAGAGTAATGCTGGGCAGTAATGGTGTAGCATCTGTTATCCTTAGTCCTGCTTTCTGGTAAGAATGCCTATATTCATTGCACTATGACCCCTGTCTTTGCTGTCTGGGTGTTTCTTCCTTATGTTAACCTCCATGACCACATCTGAAGTTGGTATTGAAAATTTCCCAACTTTGGAGGGTATATAGCTTTCATAGTCAGTTTCCTGCTACTGCAGGCTTGCTATCCTGCAAGTGACATGGTCACAGGTGTTTGTAGGTTAGCTTATAATTTCTCTGACAAATACAATTCTCTCAAAAATATAGTAGGAGTCTTTTATGTTTGTCTCCATTCCGTTCTGGTGCCAGTGACTATAGCAAAATTGTTTCCTGGTGTAGTTCTTAAGCCTGCCTTATTTACTGCTCTCTGTGCGCTGACCACTTTATCTCATTCTAATGGCCACTATCTTGAAGCCATCTGAAACAGCAGGCATTGGGGGGGTGGGATGGCAGCACCCTAAAATATAATCTTAGCCACAGCGCTAGATTCTTTCGTTTCATCAAGAAGTCTTAAAAGTTCTGCAAAAAATGCCATTGGTAATTTGATAGGGATTACATTAAATCTGTAGATTGCCTTGGGTAGTGTGGCTATTTTAACAATATTGATTCGTCCAATCCAAGAACAAGGTGTATCTTTCCATCTGTTTGTGTTGACTTCAGTTTCTTTTGTCAGCATCTTATAGTTTTCAGAGTGCAGATCTTTTGCCAACTTAGGTAGGTTTATTCCTAGGCATTTTATTCTATTTGAAGTGATGGTAAATGGGATTGTTTCCTTAATTTCTCTTTCTGATAGTTAATTGTTAGTCTGTAGAAATGCAACAGATTTCTGTATATTAATTTTGTATCCTGCAACTTTACCGAATTTATTGATGAGCCCTAGTAGTTTTCTGGTAGCATCTTTAGGGTTCTCTAGAACAAAAAATTTTAAGACTTGTATGGAAACACAAAAGACCCCAAATATCCAAAACAATCTTGAGAAAGAAGAGCAGAGCTGGAAGAATCACACTCCCTGACTTCATACTATACTACAGAGCTACAGTAATCAAAACAGTATGGTATTGGCACAAAAACAGACACATAGATTGATGGAACAAGATAGAAAGCCCATAAATAAACCCACACTCTTATGGTCAATTCATCTATGACAAAAGAGGGAAGAATATACAGGGGAGAAAAGACAGTCTCTTTAATAAGTGGTGCTGTGAAAACTGGACAACTGCATGTAAAAAAAATGAAATTGGAACATTCTCTAACATCATATACATTTAGGATTAAAGACCTAAATGTAAGACGGAATGCTATAAAACTCCTAGAGGAAAACGTAGGCAGAACACTCTTTGACATAAATCATAGCAATATTTTTTTGGATCCATCTCCTAGAGTAATGGAAATAAAAGCAAAAATAAATAAATGGGACCTAATCAAACTTAACAAGTTTCTGCACAGTAAAGGAAACCATAAAAAAAAAAAAAAAAGAAAAGGCAACCTACAAAATGGGAGAAAATATTTGCAAATGATGCAACTGACAAGGGCTTAATTTCCAAAATATACAGCTCATACAACTCAACAACAAAAAAACAAACAACTCAATCGAAAAATGGGCAGAAGACCTAAGTAGACATTGCTCCAAACAAGACATGCAGATGGCCAATAGACACATGAAAAGATGCTCAACATTGCCAATTATTAGAGAAATGCAAACCAAAACCTCAATGAGGTACCACCTTGTACCGGCCAGAACGACCATCATTAAAAATCTGCAAATAACAAATGCTGGAGAGGGTGTGGAGAAAAGGGAACCCTCCTGACTGTTGGTGGGAATGTAAGTTGATGCAGCCACTATGGAAAACAGTATGGAGGTTCCTCAGAAAACTAAAAATAGAATTACCATATAATCCAGCAATCCCACTCCTGGGAATATATCTGGAGAAAACCATCATTTGAAAAGGTACATGTACCCCTATATTCATCATAGCACTGTTTACAATAGCCAAGATATGGAAATGACCTAAATATCCATTGACAGATGAATGGATAAAGAAGATGTGGTACGTATATACAATGAAATACTACTCAGCCATAAAAAATGAATGAAATAATGCCATTTGCAGCAACATGGATGGACCTAGAGATTATCATGCTAAATGAAGTAAGTGAGACAGAGGAAGAAAAATATCATATGGTATCACTTAAATGTGGAATCTAAAAACAATGTTACAAGTGAACTTATTTACGAAACAGAAATAGGCTCACAGACAACAAATTTATGGTTACCAAAGGGGAAAGAGGGGGGAGGGATAAATTAGGAGGTTGGGATTAGGAGATACAAAAACTGCTATATATAAAATAGATAAACAGCAAGGACCTATTGTATAACACAGGGAACTATGTTCAATGTCTTGTAATAAAGTATAACGGAAAAGAGTCTAAAAAAGAATATATGTATGTAACTGAATCACTTTGCTGTACACCTGAATCTAATACAACATTGTAAATCAACTATGCACCAATACAAATTTGTTTGTTTTGAAAAATAAAGTCTTAATAGAAGTCTTTGAGAAAAGTACTAATAATCTTATCTCCTGATAATGCGGGTACTAAGGACCCACATCTCTATATTTCCTTCCATCTTACCTTGCAAACTGGCCAGTTCTTGCCTGAGTAAATGCAGCAAAGAACCACTGACACACACAAATATTGTGGTTCTTTTCACCTACTTTCCCTGAAGTTCTGGGTTTTTTATGGGCACCAAGTTCTGTAAGTTAGGGTAGACAACAGTTTATGGAATGTTTTGCTCCATTATAACCAGGTCACCATTATCCTAGTAGTATGTTTCCCTGTTGCCTGCTACCCAGTGACTTAGCCAGTGCCACATATTTTAGGATTTTGTTGTGGCAGTACTCTAATTTTGGTATTAATTTCTGGGTTAAGGAAAAGGCTGCTGTAAAGGGATCCAAAAGTAAAATGGCTTAAATGAGAAAAAAGTTTATTTCTTCCCCAGATAACAGGCCTACTAATTTAGGTGGTAGGGATGCTATATTCCATGAAGTAAATGAAGACACTAGAGGGGTAACTACCAGAATGTTGGATCTGGGCTCAGATCCTCAGCCTTGTTTTAACCATTGTGCTGTACTTATGTATATTTATCTCTTCCTGGTGGCTAGTGAGCGCTTTGAGGTGTTGGGAACTTAGCTATGCCTGGATCTCTTGCATTTCCTAGCTTATAGTAAGTGTTCAATAAATGTTTGAATGAATGAATACCTGTTTTATATCTGAGTAAGTTAAGGCATAGAGACCTAAGCAAACTTGAGTCACAGGGCTGGAACATGATCTGAACCCTGCACACAAGAATATATGTACAGGGGAAGCTGTCTTAGAGAAGGGGCTACTTCCATGAGATGGGGCATATCTTATATAAAGGTAGTATCGTTTTGATCTCCTTAGGAATAGTTACTGTAAAAATCTTTTGATGTGATTATTAAGGTTTAAAATAACAATTATAGAATGTGGTAAAGTCTATATCTGTATGATGGAGAGAAGAAAAAAAAATGTATGAAGAAGAGAGAATGTGGTCTTTAACATTTTTAGTACCTAAATAATTATACCAAGGGCGAAAGACTTTTTTAAAATTTAAGCAATACATATTTGGAGTGTGAAAAAACTATCCATAGCATATCCAGGCAACCTTTTTCGTCAAAATATTTTAAATAGCTCATAGCATACGTGTGTATGTATATACACACATTTCACATATCTGTGTGTGTGTGTGAAGTTTCAGAAATCACTCCACCAAGGGAAATACATATTTTTTTAATTAATTTTTATAGGAGTATAGTTGCTTTACAATGTTGTGTTACTTTCTACTGTACAGCAAAATGAATCAACTATATATATATATGTATATATATATATATATACGTATATATATATATATCCATCCCCTCCCTTTCGGACTTCCTTCCCATTTAGGTCACCACAGCGCATTAAGAAGAGTTCCCTGTGCTATACAGTAGGTTCTCATTAGTTATCTATTTTATACATAGTATCAATAGTGTATATGTGTCAATCCCAATCTCCCAATTCCTCCCACCCCCGCCTTTCTACCCTTGGTGTCCATACATTTGTTCTCTACATCTGTGTCTCTATTTCTGTTTTGCAAATAGGTTCATCTATACCATTTTTCTAGGTTCCACGTATATGCATTAATATACGATATTTGTTTTTCTCTTTCTGACTTACTTCACTCTGTATGACAGTCTCCATCCACATCTCTAAAAATGACCCAATTTTGTTCCTTTTATGACCCAGCAATCCCACTACTGGGCATATACCCAGAGAAAACCATAATTCAAAAAGATATATGCACCCCAATGTTCATAGCAGCACTATTTACAATAGCCAGTACGTGGAAGCAACCTAAATGTCCATCGACAGAGGAATGGATAAAGAAGATGTGGTACATATATACAATGGAATATTACTCTGGAATTACATAATTTAAAATGGTGAATTTACATCTTAAAAATTAATAAGCTTATACTGTTTTGGGTATTCATGAAGATTGTTTCTGAATCACTGGACTCAGAACGCACTCCTTTATTATTGTACTTTGAAGTATATACAAGTGAATCATAACAAAGATATAATAGTTAATATTTATATGTGAAACTGTGAATGAAAACATCTCTAAAACTTATTCCTAAGCCTTATGGAGGATATAGATCTTTTAGATAAATTGAAAATACTAAGTAACTAACGAAGCATAGGTTTCCTGAAAATGGACATTTTTATGTCTGCTATTTTGTTTGAGATGTTATTTTTTCTTTCTCATAGGGGGAACAATATTTTTTTAGCGAGAATCAGTAACTGGAAGTACAACATTGGTTATTTAATGATATTAAAATGAAGTTTTGATCAGCAGAGGTAAGAATATGGCATTTAATTCATAATATTTGCCAGATTTCTATGAAGAACTATTTTAAGAACTGAAGGGTCTGAGAATTTATCCCACGTGCAAAGTAACAAGTTAGCCTGCTGCAGCGCCATGGATGTGGGCAGGAGACATGAGATTCCTGGATCAGAGGAAATGATAGTTTATAGGCATGGCAATAGCGGTGGCTAGAGTATGAGGCCCCCTGCGTAAGAGTAGGTTGAGTTATGGAGGGGACCCCTGAACTGAGGAACCCAGATCTTTTATGATGGGCAATGAGCCTGCTGACTTGTGCCTCAGGGGAGACTTTATTACATGGCGCAGTAAACAGAGCTGCCCTTAATTCCAGTGTGAGACACTGTCTCTGACTCCTAAGACTGTTTGCTAAACATATGTCCTTGAAAAATAGTCCGGAATAAAGGCAGTCAGTGCCTCTGCTTGCAAGACAAGACTCTCAGAACACAAGACTCTCAGAATTGTCTTTCAACACTCTTACTCCAAACTGCTTTTTAAAGCATGTGTCACTGATAAGGATAATTGTAATAATGCTTTTTTGAAATAGTGTGAAGATGGAAACCACTGAAATACCCAACAGCAGGAGATTGCTTAAATTATAACATTCACAGTATGAAAGTTATTAACTAGGTGTTCATCAAAAAAGTAAAATAAACAGGTTATAAAATGTACATGTAGTTTGATCCTACTTTTATAGAAATTGTACAAATGTACACACGTATGAAGAATATATACCAAAGTATGTATTTCAATGGATAGACTTGTGAATATTTATTTATTTATTTTTGCTTGTCTATTTTTTTTAACCTCTTGAAAATGAACACTTTAGGCTTTTGTAATGAGGGAAACATTTTTTTTGAATTTAAAAATGAACAGTCAGTTAAGAACTTCACCTGACAGAGAAAAAGCTTCATGAATTTAAATGGGAATTAAAGACTGTTAATTCTTTTGTTTTGACTCTGAAGTTGCCTTTATATGCAATGTAGAACTAGAAGAGAATAATTAGGTAGCTTAATTTTTTCTTCAAAAGTTACTGTTTTATCTATGATAAAGTCAGAACTTACTTTTAGCAATTTGCTATATTATTTATTATCACATAGTTGTCACGAAGGGAAACAAATCTTAGAAAATGCATTCTAACAGGGCGTATCTTCTAGAGTAGTGCTATTTAGTAAGTATTTCGTTAGTAAGTATGTTTAGTGAGTATAGATTCTGGTGCTATATAGTCGAGTCAGGCTAACTTAGGAGCACTGAATTAATTAGCTTCATTTTTATTTCCTGCCTATGTTTCATATTCTGAAATATGTTTAATATTAGTGATTTTGTAAGTTGGCATTTTTATTGTGCTTCTCATGATTTTTTTTTTTTTTCCCTTCTTTAACCAAGGTGCTGTTACCAGATTTGTCTTCTGAGTATAAATTAAAAATGACTGAAGTTCAAGCAATGGTAGAATTCTCCGTGGAGCTAAACAAGTTCTACAATGTGGATTTATTTCAGAGAGGGTTTGTATTTTAATGTGAAAATTATATATTTTGCGTAAGATAAATTGTACAGTTTTCATTTAAATTTAATTACATATTTTTGTTCCACCATATATAAGGAAAACAATGAGCTATGTTCAACTATTTTCTCAGAGAAATTTTATTTCTAAATATATATTTGAGTATATTCACATGGATTTAATGATAATGCTGGATATATTTAACATGTGTTTATGAATTTGTACTGAGCATTGAGAGGATTTTAATGAAAATGTTTAAGATCTAATTTCTGCTTTTTCAAAGCTAACAGTGTGTGGGGAAAATAAAACATATATACACAAAACACAAAATGTTGTAGGAACACAAAATGTTGACTCCTCAAAAAGTATATATAGAAAGTGCTCCGGGAATCAGAAGAGGAAGCTATCTTTCTGGGCTCGTACGTTAGGAAAAGCATAATGGAGGGATAGGATCAAGGTATGGGTAAGATTGATAGGCAGAGGATAAGGTGAAAGACCCTCTTAGTAGGAGAGTGCATCATGAATCAAGTCTCGGAAACAGGGATGAACAGGTTATTTTAAAGAGTAGTAGGAGGTTGGATATTCTCTAGTAGAGTTGTGGAAAGATAGTAAAGAGAGGAGAGGTTATGTGTGTGAAGGGCTTTTGATGTCTGGAGGGATTTGGGTAGCCATTGATGGTTTCCAAGCAGGGATGAAATTGTCACTGTTATTACAATCAGCACTTACTGACATGATGAAGAGCATGATGATATTGGATGGAGGGTCGTGTAGAAGAAGTAGAGGCGCAGGGAGCAGTGGGGAGGTGCTCACGATGTCTCAAGATACAAACCTGAATTCCTGTGCTGGCAGTGGTAGCGGTGGGGCTGTGACCGACCGGGGTAGGATGAGAGAAATCTTCTGTTGTTCGTCTGTCTGTCTTGGCTCTGCCATCTTGTTGAAAAAAACAGACAGCTGTGCTCTGCTCTGCTCCACGTGGTCTCTCAGGACAGCCTGGGCTTGTTCTCATGGCGGAGGCAGGAGGCCAAGAAAGAGAGCAGAAGTGGCAGGATCCCTTGTATTGGCACACTTGTTTCCTCACTGCATTCTGCTGCCTAAGCAAGTTACAAGGCCAGGCCAGGCCAGGTCTGGGCTGGTGGCTCTCTGGCCAGTGAAACTCAGTGTAAAACTTTATGGGGATTCTGTATGTCTGATATAGTCCATTCCATGCTCTGAAACCCACACCCACAATTGTTTCTTGAGACGTGACTACTCTCTCAATGAATCACTACTATTTGGAGGTCAGAATTCTGTGGGATCACGCCCTTTAACTTCCTAAAAGCCTTTTTGTCAAGCTGAGAATGTCTACTTAGACACTGCCCTTAACTCCTTTGGAGATCTAAGAAAGGGATTTACAGCCACTCCCTTGATTAGATCTTTGTAAGCAGTTTTATTTTCCTCCCCAGGAAGTCTTGGTTCCTCTAGATTCTGCTTGTGAAATGATCAGGTCTTTCTTTAGCTCATCTCTTTCTTGCAAAACCTTACTACCCTTGCTAGGAGCAACCAGGTGACGTTTCCAACATTCTGCCAGGAAATTAGCTTGCTCGAGTCCAAAAGTTTCTTAGGTACAGTGTCTAACTTCTTCTAAGTTATTGTTTGAAAGCATACTGACCAAAAGTTTATCACTACAAAACATGGGTCACTGTTTTTTCAGTCTCCTGTAGTTTCTGCATTATTTTTCTTGCCTCTGTAATTGTAGCTAACCGTTACTTCGGTCCCAAAGTCAGTGCCACATATTTCAAGTTTCGTTAGTACCCATTTTCGTATTAGTTATTTATTGCCACAGTAATGCAGCTGACGACAAACACAAAGCCTCAGTGCATCACAGCAGTAAGCATTTATTTTTGCTCACAGATCTGTGGATCAGCTGAAAGGTTCTGCTGATCTGGGCTGGCCTGGTTCATCTTGGCTGGGCTCACGAATTCACAGTCAGCTGGCAGGGTGCTACCTCGTGCAGAATGGCCCCACCTGGGTGCACCCAGCTCTGCTTTATCATCTCTCATCCTCCAGCTTATTGTCATAGAGGAGGCAGGGATCCAAAGAGAGAGAAAGAAACTGTACAAGAAGACGTTTTAAGATGTAGACTTGGAACTAGCTCACTGTTATCTCCTCCACATGGTACTGCCCAAAACAAGCCATTAGGCCAGCCCGGATTCAAGGGATGGGGAGCTACACTCCACTTCTTAACGGGAGTCTCATTGCGAGAGTGTGGATACAGGGGTGGAGGAAGAAATTGAGGACATTTTAAAGTCAGTCTGCCACACACTTTAGCATCTTTTGGTTTTTGTTATTCTGTGAGGTATTTTGGGGAATAAAGAGTAGGATTTAATGAGTGACTCCGTGTGGAGGATGGTGCAGAGACAGAAAAAGCATAAAAAATATGTGTGTGGAGGGTGGATTTACGTGATCTCTAGGATTACCTAGAAATAGCTCAGCAAAGAAAAAAATGAATATGTGAATCAAATATGGCAAAATCTTTTTCACAGGTGAAAAATGGGCAGTGGGATATGGGTGCACTGTTCTACCTTTGCCAATTGAGAATTTTTAAAGAGAAGAAATTTGAAAAGATAATGCCGAAGTTTCGAATCACACTGACTTGGACAATATTAGTGATACTGAAATAAGCAATGAAGTTGAAGGGGGGCCATGGTGTGGGACTCAGAATTGGTTCATTTCCATATGTTGAGTTTGAGGTAAGATACCAAGTGGAGATAGTTCATAAATAATTGGAGGTTTGGAACTGGAGATAAGGATTAAGTGAACTGTTGTTCCATTTTATTGTCAGCCGTTGTAAACATAGCACGTATGATTGCTGCTTTCATTAATTTTCTGTTATTCTGCAATCTAGTTTCCACATCCATTGAGGACTTTTGAACAATATTGTTATGTTACTGATCTTTCTAAAATCTAATAATTAGAGGCTCATTGTCTTTAGATATATTGCTTGACTTGTTTATTTGTAAGAATATTTTCAAGGATATAATTTACTCTTTTCTATTCTGATTTATCAGTTCCTGCCTTTTAAACCTTTTCTTTATGCTTCTTATTGAGTCTTTACTACCTTTGCCATAAGCAAGTTAATTTAGAGCTCGTGTTTGGCTGTTATGTTAAATAACTGTCGGCTTTGATAGATAAACAGATAAATTTATCTAAATTTATATTTAAATGTTAGGAAATAGAATGTATGTTTTCCAATTTATTTTCTGATTTATGAAATGACTGTTTAGGAGACTGAGATGAGAAACTTACAAATTCAGGTAATAAAATGCAGGCAGAACGCAGAGAGACTGCACGTTCAGCTCCTGACCACTGCAGTAAAGTGGGTATTGCAGTAGAGTCACATGAAGTTTTTGGTTGCTCAGTGCATATAAAAGTGATGTTTGTACTAAACCGTAGTCTGTTGAGTGTGCAATAGCATTACGTCTAAAAACACAATGTACATACCTTAAGTAAAATATACCTTAATGCTAGAAAATGCAACCGTAACGTCAAAGAGCACCAATCATAGATCACCATAGCAAACATAATAACAGTGAAAATGAAATATTGCAAAAATTACCAAACTGTGACGCAGAGACACGAAGTGAGCAAATGCTGCTGGGGAAAATGGCACCGATAGGCTTGCTCGGCACAGGGTTGCCACAGACCTTCAGTTTGTAAAGAAACACATTATGTGCGAGGTGTAATAAAGTGAAGTGTAATAAAACGAGGTCTGCCTGTAGTCCTGTGCAGTATTTTACTTCAGTGTTTTTAAAATAACATCAATAAATATCTTACTGAACAGCAGTAGAGTCATAGCCCAGCAAGAACTAAATGGAGGTGGAGTTTGAGGAAGCACTTGTGCACGTTTGGTGATGGTCCTTGTCCTGCGCGCCCACAGTGTATAGTGTTTAATTTTGCCACCGTTGCTGTTACACGGTAAGGAACTGACTAGGCAGGGCCTAAGCTGTTGGCAGGCGCAGAAGAGAGAGAACATGTGGCATCTGAGTAGGTCTGTTTTTACTATAATTACACTGTTTTTCCTTAATGGTAAACCAATGGCCCAGATACTAACAATCTAAAGAAAAACTAGCTGTATTTTCATTTTAACCTATTCTGTCTTTTTTTAAGTATGGTAGATTGTAAACTCTGAAAAGAAAATTGAGACTCTACAGCATTGATTATAAATTTGATGTTATTAAATGGTATGTGGGCGTATGTCTTATATAAATGAGAGATACAAGAACTCAGTGTAACTAACTTGTTTTGAGTTGTTTATTATACTAGAAGTACATGATTACAAGTTGGTGGACTTCCCAATTGACTCTATTCGAAATTCGTTTATCAAGAGGGCTCCAAAGGGGGAGGAGAGATCGCCTTTTAAATATACAGGGAAAAATGTTATTTAAACACCTGTTCTCAACAGCATAAAGGATAAGAGAGTGGGATTAAATTGAAGCTGTAGCAATTTCAGTTAGGTATTAAACTGGAGGGGAAATTTCCTCTCTTTGGAGACCATTGCAAAATGATGAGAACATCTTTTTCTGGAATTCTTTAGGATATTGCTATTGAGTACTCATCTGCATAGGGTTTGTTACTAATTCAAGAAGAGGTGAGGCACTTTTGCCAGAATGTAGATTAATGCACTGCTTTCTTCAGTGAGAAACTCTTGCTAGGAAGAAAAAAAAAAAAAAAAGACTAGCTAAAACTGTGTTCTGAGATGGAGTCGGTTTGCTTTATTTCACTGCAGGTTGGTAGCATGTCACAGAGATGCACCAGTGTACGTACCACAGTTTAAAGAACACAGCTTTAGAATATCAGTGAATGGCTTCTAGAATGGAGTTGAGTTTAATTCATTTCAGAAGGAAGCAGATGGACTAACGTTAGGTATTCTCAAATATTTAGATAGTGTGGGAACTTGGGCAAAGTGTTGTATGTTTTAACATTCTTTTGTAAAGCAAGTGAAATGTTATCAGTTTGATTTGTTTCCAGGTGTGTTTGGGACAGTCAGCAATCCAGCATACTGCTGATAATAAAACAAGTAATGAGGGAAACGGCCATGGGGTGCAAGTTGAAACGATCATAGTAGTACTTTGTTATTTTTTATTTTCTTTCGCATGTGGTTTCCCATAAAACAGTTTAATTACATACCTGTAGCTACAACTGCTTTCCCCAGTCAGTCCTAGCACCGTTCCCTTGTCATAAGCTATACTACTGCAAGGTGAATAATGTATTATGATTTGGAAATAAAGAAGATCAAGGATATGGACTTAGAAATTGTTTTCTTAGGTTTCAGTAACATCACAAAACCGTGGAGCTGAAATCCTCTTAGGAAAGGCCTGTAGGACCCTAGAAACCAGGTTCCATACCACAGTCTTTAAAGGCTCTGAACAAAGCAATCTTAAATCCCTTCCATTTATGATTCTGAGGTTGTTAAACTCATGGGAAGTTGATAGTTTGATTTAAAAATGATTGTCAGCCAACAGAGTCAGAAAATTTCATGCTGATTTTTTGGATTATTGACATTGATTACAACCTTGGAAAAAATGATCCCTTGTCTATAATGTTGTGTATATGTTGTATAAAGTTCACAAATTGAGGACTTCTGATTAAGTGGTGCTGATTGGACTCACAGGAAACCACCTCAAGTTTTCTTCAAGGCCTTCAAAACTATCTAAAATTGTCTGTTTCTTCAGTAAGGTATAAGAACTGAGAATACTATCTAAGAAGTTCATCACTTTCTCAGGTTTAAATGAATCAACCATTCTCTGTAGTCAGAAAAGTTAGTTTTCTCACAGCAATTTACATCAATTATTAGACTACTTCTAAATCTTTGGATTTCTCTCATTATTGTGTCCTACCTCATTTTAAAAAATCGATGCCATAGTATAGGTCTGCCATTTGTGGCCTGTGTGAGATAGGATGTCTGCATCCTTTGAAGGATCATAGTGATGGAGCATAACAGTCAGTGATGGAGCTGATACTGACTGAGTATACCAACAGTTAGCCAGTACTGGCCTTGAATGCATCTGTGTTTGAAGTATAAATAAATAGAAGAAATCAAATTAGGAACTGTGAAAAGAACTATAGAAAACAGAAAAAAATAGTTTAATATTAATGTTGTCAGTTAAGTAGAAGAAAATCTTTCCATTAAAGGACAGTTGTTATGAGAAGTGTCTACGCGAAAATCAAAGCATAAATGACGTGACTTCAAGGCAATGCAAACACCAATGGGAAGAGAAACATGAAACTTATGAATTTGTGTACTTGTTAACAAAGTGTACAATAATGTGTTTCCATAATAATGCAAATACGTAATTTAAGGAACAATTTGCGTAAAGAGGAATTTATTTATGGGTCAAATATTACTTAACCCAGGGACTATCTGTATGGATTTTATGAGAGTTCCACCTGTGAATAACAAGATGCTCTCAAAGAGGTAACCAGTAAATTCGGCTAGATAATGAACAATAAGAATAGATCTTTCCTGATCTTAATAAAGACTTTTTGACACAGCAAGTGAGCTCATTGTTTTCTTGACAAAATTAAAGAATGGATTTTAAAAGTTAACATATTGGGGTAAAAAGTTTATATTTCAAAAATTAAAGAGTTCTGTTAAGTATCCAGTTTCAAAAGATTTTACCTAAAAGGAAATAAGAATCTGCTCTGAAGCTTTTTTCCTAAAACTACTCATGATCCTACAATAACGCCACAGCCTCTTCGGAGCTTTGCAGGGAAGATGTAGTGACCCAAGTAGTCTGTCTTTTGTAACAGTAGGAAGATATTCTAAGAAAATACAGAATCTTAGAAAATATACTCTTTACTTACTCTTTTTGAATAAATTATTTGTGATATGTTCTTGAACAACAGGAAAGGGAGTAAAAATTTAGAACTCTAAATTAAGGAAGTTGTAATAGGAGATTAGCTTTGAAACTTATTGAAATGATAGAAATAAGTCAAAATAATAAATATATTTACAAAATTAAATCTTAGAGTTTTTAAAAACTGTCCATTTCAAACAGATGAGTGAGTTGGTTCTCCAGATTTATTAATAAAATATGGAAAAGGAGAATGACAGTGGGGGAAGTAATTGTTAAATCCTGCATCTTACATAAATGAAAAGCAAAATTTTAAAAAATGTCTTTCTGTAAAAACCTATACCTATATACTAATGTTTTTGAAAAACTTATTTGCTTTCTAATGGAATTAGAGATTATATGTGGTTATTACAAAAAAAAAAGCAAGTTAACCAGAGTCGACATAGCAAATGAAGGAATGGAGAAAGTAAGCAACATCAAAAACAAAAAATATAGAATAAGATGACAAGTGCAAACATTTAAAATTATTGTGACCATAAAACTCAAATAGTTTTAAGTTTTCCGGTTTAAAGGCAGACTTTTGGATTTTAAATCCAATAATTTTCTGTTTATAACAGACATACCCCATGTTTTGAGAACAGATGCCTACAAATTAAAAGTGCTAATTTGGTGAATTGAAGCTTTTATCATTATGAAAAGACTTCTGTATCCTAATAATGCTGTTTGCTTTTAACTCTGTTTTGTCTAATATTAATATTGTGACATCAGCTTTCTTTTGGTTAAAATTTTCAAAGTGTACCTTTTACCATTCTTTTATTTGCAGACTTTCTCTATCCTTGTATTTTCAGTTTTTCTATTGTAGACAACGTACAGTGGGATTTATCTTTTTCATTCTCTAGGGCACTCTTTGTCTTTTAACTGGAGCATTTGGTCCATTTATATTTAATGTAATTGCTGATATATTTGTGTTTATGTCCATTATCTTATATTTTGTGCTTTCTGTGTACCCTCTTCTTTTTTTCTCCCTGTGCATCTCTTTTTTTTTTTTTTTTCATGTTCTGATTTCTGCCAAGATCTTCAGGTTTATTCTTTTAGAGAGATTTTCCTTGTGTCTGGCCTTTTGGGAAATACCAATCTAGGACCCACTTTTTGTTTCTTTAAAGAAAAGTTTAAAACATTTGAAAGTATAGTAAACACATATATACCTATAATCTAGCCAACAATTATCAAAGTTTTTTCTCCTTATTTCACCTATTACCCTCCTCCCCAATCTTTTTTTAGTATCTCTAATACAGTAAGACTTTGTTTTTAAAAATCTGCAAAACCATTATTGCACTTAAAGAAATGTTTAAAATAATTTCTTGGCATCAAATAAAACAGTGTTCTCATTTCTTCAGTCATCTTATAAATGTGTTTTTATAGTTTGTTTGTTTGAATCAGTATCCCTCCAAAATTTACAGGTTGTATTTGGGTGTTATGTCTCTTAGATTTCTTTTTAAATTTGTAATTGCTAGTTTGATCCAAAAGCTTGATTAAATTCTGATAGTTTTTGAGAAGAGTCCTTCATAGCTGATGCTGTGTCCTTCCTGTTACCTTATATTTGGGGACATAAAATGTCTGCCTCTTTTCCTGAGATTGACTCAGGTATTGTCAATCTGATGCATCCATTATAAAGTTCCCCATCACTTAGTTGATAGTACCTATTCATAACTTTTGTCCAGAGTCATTATTTTATTTTACTAGGGCTTACAAAATGGTGATATTCTATTATTCCTTTTGCATTTATTAGCTATAATTCTGTGAAGAAGACTTTTGCCTCATTAACTATTTGGCTACTCTGAAATACAGTTTATACAGAAAGACATGGCAAATGTTTTCTTCTTTTCCTTATTTACTAGTTTTCAGAATATTGTGTTGTTGCTCTAGCATCTTTCAAATATCATCAGTTTTTATTTAGTACAGATATATCTCGGATATATTATGAGTTCAGTTCCAGACCATCGCGATAAAGTGAATATCACAATAAATAAGTTCACAGGAACTTTTTGGTTTCCCAGAGCATGTAAAAGTTATGTTTACACTTAAAAAAGTAAATGTGCAATAGGATTTTGTCTAAAAAAAATGCACATACCTTAATTTAAAAATACTTTATCACTAAAAAATGCCAACCATCATGTGAGCCTTCAGTGAGTTGTAATCTTTTGGCTGGTGGAGGGTCTTGCTTCAGTGTTGATGGCTGCTGAGTGATCAGGATGGTGATTGCTGAAGGTAGGGGTGGTAATGTGACAAAATAAGACAATGAAGTTTGCTGCATTGATTGGCTCTTCCTTTCACGAACCATTTCTCTGTAGCATGCAGCACTGTTTGGTATCATTTTATACACAGTAGAACTTCTTTCAAAATGGGAGTTAATCCTTTCAAACCCTATCCCTGCTATATCAACTAAGTTTAATATTCTAAATCCTTTGCTGTCATTTCAACAGTCTTCACAGCATCTTCCCCAACAGTAGAGTCCATCTCAAGAAACCACTTTCTCTGCTCATCCATAAGAAGCAGCTGCTCATCCATTCAAGTTTTGTCATGAGGTTGCTGCAATCCAGTCACATCTCAGGCTCCACTTCTAGTTCTTGTTCTCCTGCTATTTCCACCACATCTGCAGTGACTTCCTCCACTGACGAGTGAGTCCCTCCAAGTCATCCAGGAGGGTTGGAGTCAACTTCTTCTGAACCCCTTTTAATGTTGATATTTGGACCTCTTCCCGTGAATCATGAATATTCTTAATGGCATCTAGAATGATGAATTCTTTCTGGAAGGTTTTCAATTGACTTTGCCCAGATCGACCAGAGGAGTCACTGTCTCTGGAAGCTATAGCCTTATGAAATGTATTTCTTAAATCATAAGACTTGGGAGTGGAAATTACTCCTTGATCCGTGGGCGGCAGAATAGATGTTATATTACCAGGCATGAAAACAACATGAATCTCATTGTCCATCTCCGGCAGAGCTCTTGGGTGACCACGTGCATTGTCAATGAGCAGTCACATTTTGAAAGGAATTTTTTTTCCTGAGCAGTAGGTCTCAACAGTGGGCTTAAAATATTCAGTAAGCCATGTTGTAAACAGACGTACTGTCATCCAGGTTTTGTTGTTCCATTTAGAGAGCACCGGCAGAGGAGATTTAGCCCTGGATTTTCAGAATGGTGAATGAGCATTGGCTTCAAGCTAAGTCACCAGCTGCATCCTCCCTAACAAGAGAGTCAGCCTGTCCTTTGAAACTTTGAAGCCCGGCATTGACTTCTCTCTAGCTATGAAAGTCCTAGACGGCATCTTCTAATAGAACACTATTTTGCCTACATTGAAAACCTGTTGTTCAGTGCAGCCACCTTCATGAATTATCTTAGCCAGATCTTCTGGATAACTTGCTGCAGCTTCTACAGCAGCACTTGCTGCTTCACCTTGCACTTTGTTGTTATGGAGACGGCTCCTTTCCTTCGACCTCATGGACCAGCCTCTGCTAGCTTCAGACATTCCTTCTGCAGCCTCCTCACCTCTCTCAGCCTTCAGAGAATTGAAGGGAGGTTAGGCTTTGCCCTGGATGAGGCTTTGGCTTAAGGGAATGTTGTGGCTGGTTTGATCTTCTCTCCAGACCGTTGAAACTTTCTCCATATCAGCAATAAGGTCGTTCTGCTTTCTTATCATTCGTGTGTTCACTGGAGCAGCACTTTTAATTTCCTTCAGGGCTTTCCCTTTACATCCACAATGTGGCTACCTGTTTGGCACAAGAGGCCTAGTTTTCTGCCTCAGCTTTGAACATTCCTTCCTTACTAAGCTTAATCATTTCTAGCTTTTGATTTAAAGTGAGAAACAACCAATTCTTCCTTTAACTTGAGCACTTAGAGGCCATTGTAGATTTATTAATTGGCCTAATTTCAATATCGTGTGTCTCAGAGAATGGGGAGGCCCGAGGAGAGGGAGAGAGATGGGGGAATGGCTGGTCCGTAGAACGGTCAGAACACACACAACATTTATTAAGTTCGCTGTCTTATATGAGTGGTTTGTGGCGCCCCAAAACAATTACAAGAGTAGCATCAAAGATCACTGATCTCAGATCACCGTAACACATGTAATAATAATGAAAAAGTTTGAAAGACTGTGAGAATTACCAAAATGTGACACTGAGACATGAAGTGAGCGAATGCTATTGAGAAAATCATGCCAGTAGACTTGCTTGACACAGGGTTGCTGGAAACCTTCAACTTGTAAAAAAACAAAATATTGGGTTAGCCAAAAAGTGCCTTCGTTTTTTAAGTAAAAATAAAAGACAAATTTCTCATTTTCACCAAGAACTCTATTGAGCAACACATTCACCATTTTGTTCCACTATCTTCTGCCATCTATCAGGCAACTTCATAATTCCATCTTCCCAAAACTTTTTATCTTTTTGAGCAAAGAACTGTTCTAGATGCCTTTTACAGTCTTCCAGGGAATTGAAATTTTTTCCATTAAGAGAATTCTGTAAAGACCAAAATAAATGGAAATCTGAAGGTTCAATGTCTGGTGAATACAGTGGATGAATCAGAACTTCCCAGCCAAGCTATAACAGTTTTTGCCTGGTCATCAAAGAAACATGCTGTCTTGTGTTATCCTGATGGAAGATTATGCGTTTTCTGTTGACTAATTCTGGATGCTTTTCATCAAGTGCTGCTTTCACTTGGTCTAATTGGGAGCAGCACTTGTTGGAATTAATCGTTTGGTTTTTCCGGAAGGAACCCCTTCCAATCCCACCATATACACAACATCACCTTCTTTGGATGAAGACTGGCCTTTGGTGTGATTGGTGGTGGTTCATTTCCCTTGTCCCATGATCTCTTCCGTTCCACATTGTTGTACAGTATCCACTTTTCATCACCCATCACAATATGTTTTAAAAATGGAACATTTTCATTACACTTAAGTAGAGAATCGCATGCGGAAATATGGTCAAGGAGGTTTCTTCCCTTAACTCATGTGGAACCCAAAGATCAAAGCCATTAACATAACCAAGCTGGTGCTAATGATTTTCAGTGCCTGATTTGGATATTTTGAGTATGTCGGCTATCTCCCACGTGGTATAATGTTGATTGTTCTCAATTAATGTCTCGATTTGATCGGTCAACTTCAACTGGTCTACCCGACCATGGAGCATCATCCAGCGAGAAATCTCCAGCACGAAAGTTTGCAAACCACTTTTGACACATTCTATCAGTCACAGCACCTTCTCCATACACTGCACAAATCTTTTTGTGCGTTTCAGTTGCGTTTTTACCTTTCTTGAAATAATAAAGCACAGTATGCTGAAAATGTTGCTTTTTTTCTTCCATCTTCAATATTAAAAAGGCTGCACAAAAATTCACCAATTTTGATAAGTCTTTTTTTAAATGCATGCTGATATGACAGCTGTCACATACAATCTAATAAAATTGTTTTCAATGAAGTTAAAGACAACCAAGGGCTACTAGAGCTATCTTATGGGAAAAAACCGAACGAACCTTTTGGCCACCCCAATACCTTGGAATAAAGTGTGATAAAAACAAGTTATGCCTATACCAATATGAACTCATGGATTTTTAATGTATCTGGTGGTAGTTCTGCATCATTAGTCTTCTTGATGTTCAGAGAGAGCCTTGTAGGTTGATTTCTGTGAACTTCTCATGGAGTGATGCAGGCAGTATTTGAGAGCTTCCATGTTTCCTACTGTGACTAGCTTTTCTAGATTCTAGTATATTCCCTGCTCTAGATCTGGAATCAGCCAACGGGCTCTAGTTCCTTTTAGTAGGAAATAGTGTTTAGAGATCGTAATATACATGTTAAAGATACACATTTTTATTGAGTCATTGCTTCTAGGCCTTCTCAGTTGACAGAGATAGAAAATACATTTTTTTAAAGAAAAATACATGATAAATTGTTACTATTTTCCTATTCTAATTTTAGATTACAAGGATTTTACTTTTTTAATTTTATATTTGTATCTCTTTTCATTTACACTGAAAATCTTGGTTCCTAATAACATGATTACTTAACTTGCTTTATTCATGTGTGTGCAAATATGTCTACGATAATTTCAAAATAATAGTAGCACCACCAACAAGACTATAAATGTTGTTTAAAACTTCTTTGGGGTTCTCTTTTATTGTAGGATATATCCCATGAGGAATAGGCACTTAAAAGTACTATGTTTTAAAAATCACTTGAAAGAACTTTGTGAAATTGCAGTTAAGAAGGTACACATTAAGTTCAGTTGTTTTAGGGTGGTTTAGGGGATTGCTTTTTTTCAATTTAATTTATTTTGTTATTATATAAAAATATTTTGTGGTTCCAAAATCAAAACTCTGAAGTACGTACATTGAGAGAGGCCTTGTTTTCATCCCGGTCCCTTCTCCTGACCCCCATTCCCCCACCTATAGGTAACCATTTTATTTTTTATTAGTTTTGTGTATATCCTTCGCTTTTATTACTTTTTTTAAAAGGCAAAAAATATATATAATCATATCCTTTCTTCTTACACAAAGGTAGCATAGTACACATGTTCCATGCTTGCTTTTGTTGGTAAAAAATGTATCTTAGAGATCACTCCTTTGCAGTGTGTAGAGATATACTAAATATATATATGTAAATGTAGATATAGATATACTAAAATGTATATATAAAAGATTACTTTTTATAGCCATGTGGTACTGCATTGTATAGTTGCACCATAGTTTATTCAGCCAATCCCTTAATGATGGACATTTAGCTTTTTTCTTGAGTTTTCCTGTTGCAGTTAAGGCTGCAGTGAATAGCCTTGTGCTACCTCATTGAATATTTTTGCTAAAGTATCTTTGGGAAATAGTCTTAAAAGTGGGATGCTAGGTCGAATAGTAAATGTCTATGTGTTTTTGCTCCTTATTGCTAAATTCCCCTCCATATGGCATTGCACAATTTTACCTCACCAGCAGTACGAAAGAATTCCTTTTTGCCCAGAGCCTCACCAGCAGAGTATTTTGTCAAACTGCTGGTTTTCTTTCGATGTGACAGATGAGAAAGGATAGCTCATTATAGTTTTAATTTGTAGTTTTAAAAATTATAAGTAAGATAGAAAATTTTTTCATGTATTTAAGAGACATTTGCAGTTCTTTTTTGGTGAACTGTTTATTAATTTTCTTTTTCATTTTTTTAGGTTAATTGGCCTTTTTCTTCTCAATTTTTAGATGCTCTTTTTATATTAGGAATATAACCCAGACTTTTAAAGCCGAAAGTAAGGTTTGTCAGAATGGATCGGCAGATGCCTGCCGGACAAGAGCAGTTTCATTGCATTGTCTACCTGACTGATTTTGTTTGATAATTCCATACTATTTTGTTACCTCTTCAATAATTTTATAAATATATATTTTTATACTTTATTTGGCTGTTTTAGTTGTTTTTTTAGCAAGAAGTTGTTCTGAATAACCTAGCTCACCACAGCCCTTAGAAAAGGAAATATTTTATCCTTTGCTTTTAAGATTTTATCTCTTATATGATATTTTATGTAAAAAAAGTTAACATATGCACATTTGAAAGTTTCGTTCATTTTTGAAGATTTATACCTTTAAAGTACCATTAATTTTAATTAAAAAATATATTTACAGTCATAATAGACTGCTTTTATAAATGCAAAGTGAACATCGCTTAAAATAATGTAGGTAATTACTTCCAGTGGTTTGTTTTTCCTGTATCTCTAGAACCTAGACCAGTGGCTAACACATAGGTGGGTCCTCAATAAGTCATGAATTAATGGTACGTGTATGTATATGTATACACACGCACATTTATTTATTTTTAATGAGTTGAACCGTATGTTTTAGGCACTTTTTTTTCATTTATTTATTTTTGGCTTCATTGGGTCTTTGTTGCTGCACGGGGGCTTTCTCTAGTTGCAGCAAGCGGGGGCTACTCTTTGTTGCAGTGCGTGGGCTTCTAATTGCAGTGGCTTCTCTTGTTGCGGAGCACAGGCTCTAGGCACGTGGGCTGCAGTAGTTGTGGCATGCGGGCTCAGTAGTTGTGGCTCGTGGGCTCTAGAGTGCAGGCTCAGTAGTTGTGGCACACGGGCTTAGGTGCTCCGCGGCATGTGGGATCTTCCCAGACCAGGGATTGAACCCGTGTCCCCTGCATTGGCAGGCGGATTCTTAACCACTGCGCCACCAAGGAAGTCCCACATGCACATTTAAATTCAGGGAATTTTAAATTAGGATACTCTAACAGTATACAGTAAATGCAGAGTGTTGTTTAAATGTCTCTGAATTTATGTGTGCAAATCATTATATTAGGGTTGAGGGTGTACACTTATAAATAGGACATAGTTCCTGTGCTTAAGAAGTTCAAAATGAAATGTCTATCAGTTGCTTATTCTTAAGCTCTTATACCACATACCTGAATATTTTAAAATAGCAATATTTCACTTAATCTTTAATTAAAATTAAAACTTTGCTCTTCTTTGGTCCCAAGGCTCCTACTGTTTCCACTTTGATTTTTCTTCTCAGTCATCTCACGTCTTCAAGGTGACCTCATCTTAATCTCAACTAAGCATCTATCTCTGTGGAGTTTTGCCATGTCTCTTTAAGGCCAAGTTGTGATTTTAAAGGTTCTAAATTTAATTGGCTACTGTTTCATTCACTCTTTTTTTTTTTTTTTTTTTTTAGTTTTATTTATTTATTTTATTTATGGCTGTGTTGGGTCTTCGTTTCTGTGCCAGGGCTTTCTCCAGCTGTGGCAAGCGGAGGCCACTCTTCATCGCGGTGCACGGGCCTCTCACTATCGCGGCCTCTCTCGTTGCGGAGCACAGGCTCCAGACGCGCAGGCTCAGTAGTTGTGGCTCACGGGCCTAGTTGCTCCGCGGCATGTGGGATCTTCCAGGACCAGGGCTCAAACCCGTGTCCCCCGCATTGGCAGGCAGATTCTCAACCACTGCGCCACCAGGGAAGCCCTCATTCACTCTTTAATTCGGGCTTTGTGATCTGACCATATGTTCTCTTCAAGGCCACACCTTCCTAGAAATAATAGTAATATATTTATATATTTTAATCTTTGTATTATGTACAAATGTAATATTTAAACTATCATCTAGGAAATTATTAAAGAAAAAGACTAAATATTCAGCTCCCTAGGGTCCATCTAAAGTCATCCCTGATTTATAATCTTCATTTAGCTTTTAGTAACCCTGTGTGTGTGTGTATGTGTGTGTGTGTGTGTGTGTGTGTGTACAAAGATACATGTATCCTCCATTACATACACAAACTAGTAGTGTAATGATGTTAAAACACAAGCATATTATAATACTTTTATCTAATAATTTTTTCTGTTTAAACTGATACTGTTAATGACTGGTAGATTTTTTTTAATATATATTTTTTCTTAATTTTGTAGAATAAATAAGCAAGTAAAAGTGCATAAACTAAACGGAATAGTTAGGACCTCGAAAAAATACTGAACTCTTTAAACCAAATACAGATCTTATAGTATGAAACTAATTTTTTTAAAAACCATCTACTGTTAATCCTGTATTTTCTCAAAATTATGCTTAAGAATACTTTATTATCTTTTAAAAGAGAAAAATGAATCAATCAAATAAAGCAGTGAAACCCTTAGAACCGTTAGTAGCGCCTGTGGTTACGATGCATTCTCTCATTTAAAGTAAGATTGTTTCTCTCGTCTGTCTGTACACACGCCTGTTTCCCTTTGGGGTTTATGCCATGCTACTATTTGATCTGTGTGTGGATCTGAGACACTGTTTTCCACCAGCAGTAAGTACTGTGGGAGACTGATAGAAGCAGACCAACTTTAGTTTTTAATACATATAGATATATAGAAATTGCAGCATTGCATATTTTTAAATGTTTTGAAGTGACTTCTCTGTCTCTTTTGTTTTAGTTTTTACCAGATTCGTGCATCTATGAAAATTCCACCAAGAGTTCCCCACAGAGTAGAAGCTAGTTTGTTACATGCAGCAGGTAAGCCAAGGGATATTGTCAACTTTTTAAAAAAAATGTGAAGCAACATTATAATGACCAATAATAACTTTTCATAATTATTTTTATCTTTTAATTACAAATATAAGATGCCAAAGAGCATCATTCTCATACCTCTTATAAAAAATATATTTGAGGCCCTCAGTAAAACAGGCTTGATTATAGGTTCCTTGTCTCCCTCTTAGGTTTCTTACGATGAGTGAATAAAAGAAAGTATGTGAAATTTCCATGAAACCAAACATAAGTGGGGGTGGTATCATTTATATCATGTAATATATAATTCTAACAAATACACAGTGAATGTGGACACATAATTTGACATATGATCACAAAGGTGTTTTATGATAAAGTTTTATAGTATGCGTTTTGAGAATATTTTTCAACCACTTTTTTTTTTTCTGGTTGATTACTCTAATTAGAAAACAAAGGGCCAGAAAGCATAAAATAGACATGCTATAACAGCTCTTTTATTACTCATATTCCGAGGAGACACACCAGCATTAAAGGATTGGAGCCAAAACTGGTGGCCCTGACATAATCATTGGGCATTTTTTCAGCTTTCCTGATACAGTATACTCTGTTTCAGTCTAAGCAATTAGAAAACGAAATGGTTAATGAAACGTACTAGAGAGTTATCATGTATTTCTAATATGAATTACTAGTTTTCAAAGCATCATAAAATAATAAGTATACCTAACATTAAAGCTATGTTGAGCACAGTTCAGTTCATTTTTGAAATTTAAAAATATATTCTGGGAATTTGAAGTGTTGAGGATTATCTTTCTTAGCGTACTATGGATACCAAAATGCTGGTTAATGTTAAAGTTTAATGAATTGTACGTAATGGAGAGTTTACTCTTTCTGAAGACTGTCAAAATGCTCAGGGAGGCCTATTGCTTATGACCAAAAATATGTACCTTTTTTCTTTTCAAAATTAATTTTCTTCTTGGCCTGGTGTACATGTTGGAGTATACATTTATTGTCAATAGGTCTTTTGTAAGTCTACTTTCTAGGAAACAGGTTAAAACAACTAATATTACAGGACAGATTGGTACTGCCTTTTTTTTTTTTTTTTTATAGATTGAGAAACTGATTGGAAATTGAATGCAAACTAAGACCACTTGACTGTTACTGAAATGAATAGCCCAGTTTGCTTTTTTTTTTTTTTTTAAAGAAATTCACGGTCTTTTATTTATTTATTTATTTATTTATTTATTTATGACTGTGTTGAGTCTTCGTCTCTGTGCGAGGGCTTTCTCTAGTTGCGGCAAGCGGGGGCCACTCTTCATCGCGGTGCGCGGGCCTCTCACTGTCGCGGCCTCTCTTGTTGCGGAGCACGGGGTCCAGACGCGCAGGCTCAGTAGTTGTGGCTCACGGGCCCAGTTGCTCCGCGGCATGTGGGATCTTCCCAGACCAGGGCTCGAACCCGCGTCCCCTGCACCGGCAGGCAGACTCTCAACCACTGCGCCACCAGGGAAGCCCCGGTACTGCCTTTTTGACCTTCCTTAATCAGCAGACTAAATGTCCTGCTCTGTTGTATCTCCTAAAGTTGCCAGTTGGAAAATACTGTAGAAAAACTTCTTTTTTCTGGACCACCTTTTTATTTATATATATTTTCAGCTTTATAGAGGAATAATTGACAAATATCATTTTATATATTTAAAGCATACAATGTGATTTGTTATACACATACATTGTACAGTACATATACATATGTGATTTGTTATACAGATACAATGTGAAAAAATTGCCATGGTCAAGATAATTAGCACATCTATCACTTCACATAGTTAGTTGTTTTGTGTGTTTGTGGGAAAGAAGGCTTAAGATTTATTCTTAACAGATTTCAAGTATACAGTACTTTATTACTAACTATAGTCATCATGCTGTGCATTAGATCTGCAGAACTTATTTTTCTTATAACTAAAAGTTTGTACCCTTTGACCTATATCTCCCCATTTCTCCGACACCCCAGCCCCTGGCAACTACCATTCTACTGTCTGTTTCTATGAAACTGACTTTTTTATTTTGTTTCCACATGTAAGTGATAACATCCAATATTTGTCTTTCTGTGTCTGACTTACTTCATGCAGCTTAATGCCCTCCAGGTTCATCCATGTTGCTGCAAATGACAGGATTTCCATCTTTTTATGGCTGAATAGTATTCCATTAATTAAAGAAACACTGCATTTTCTTTATCCATTCATCCACTGACAGACACTTGGGTTATTTCCACTTCTTGGCTATTGTGAATGATGCTGCAATGAAATTGGGAGTGCAGAATTTTCTTTTAGATACTGATTTCATTTCTTTCAAATATATATCCAGGAGTGGGATTGCTGGATCATTTGGAAGTTCTATTTTCAATTTTTTGAGGCTCCTCCATACTGTTTGCCATAGTGACTGCACCAATTTACATTCTCCCCAACAGTGCACAAGTGTTCCCTTTTCTCCACATCCTGGCCAACAATTCGTTATCTCTTGACATTTTGATAATAGCTATTCTGACAGATGTGAAGTGATATCTCTTTGTGCTTTTGATTTGCGTTTCCCTGATGATTAGTGATGTTGAGCACCGTTTCATGTACCCGTTGGCCATTTGTATGTCTTCTTTGCCAAAAAATGTCTATTCGGTTCCTCTGCCTATTCTAAAATCAGATTGTTTTTTTGCTGTTGAGTTGTTTGGTTCTTTATATATTTTGGATATTATCCCCTATCAGATATATGGTTGGCAAATATTTTCTCCCAGTCAGTAGGTTGCTTTTTCTTTTGTTGGTGGTGTCCTCTGCTGTGCAGAAGCCTTGTAGTTTAATGTAGTCCCACCTGTTTATTTTTGCCTTTGCTTTGGTGTCAAATCCAAATAATCGTTGCCAAGACCAATGTCAAGGAGCTTTTCCCCTTTGTTTTCTTCTAGGAGCTTTGTGGTTTCAGGTCTCAAATTTAAGTCTAATCCATTTTGAGTTAATTTTTGTGAGTGATATAAAATAGGGGTCCAGTTTGATTCTTTTGCATGTGAATGTCCAGTTTTCCCAGCACCACTTTTTGAAGAGACTTTCTTCTCCTTATTATGTGTTCTTGGTGCCTTGTCAGGTATTAGTTGACCATATGTGGTGGGCTGATTTCTGGGCTCTCTCTTTTGTGCCATTGATCTATGTGCCTGTTTTTATGCCAATACCATACTGTTTCGATTACTATAGCCTTGCAATATAGTTTGAAACCAAGAAGTGTGATGCCTCCAGCTTTGTTCTTTCATTCTCAAGATTGCTCTGGCTATTCAGGAACTTTTGTGGTCTCATACAAATTTTAGGATAATTTTTTCTATTTCTGTGAAAAATACCATTGGAATTTTGATAGAGATTATATTAAATTTGTAGATCACTGCAGGTAGTATGGATATTTTAGCAATATTCATTCTTCCAATCCAAGAACACAGGTTATCTTTCCATTTATTTGTGTCTTCTTCAGTTTCTTTCCTCAGTGTCTTACAGTTGTCAGTGTACAGGTCTTTCATCTCCTCTGGTTAAATTTATTCCTAAGTATTTTATTGCTTTTGATGCTATTGTAAATGGGATTTTCTTCTTGATTTCTCTTTCAGGTAGTCCATTGTTAGTGTATAGAAATGCAACTGATTTTTATATGTTGATTCTGTGTCCTGCAACTTTATTAAATTCATTGATTAATTCTTACAGCTTTTTGGTGGAGACTTTAGGGTTTTTATGTATAAGATCATGTCATCTGCATACAGAGATGATTTTAATTCTTCCTTTAAATTCTTTAATTTAACTAAAGAATTAAATTCCTTTAATTCTTCCTATTTGGATGCCTTTAATTTCCTTTTTTTGCCAGTTTCTTGTGGCTAGGACTTCTAGTACTGTGGTGAACAGGAGTGGTAAGAGTGGGCATCCTTTTCTTGTTCCTGACTTGAGAGGAACACTTTGAACTTTTTACCACTGAGGATTTGTTAGCTGTGGGCTTGTCATAAATGACCTTTATTAAGTTGAGGTACATTCCTTCTGTACCTAATTTATTGAGAGTTTTTATCATGAAAGTATGTTGAGTTTTGTCAAATTATTTTTCTGCATCTGTTGAGATGATCATATGATTTTTATCCTTCATTCTTATCCTTCATTTTATCCTTCATTTATCTTCATTTCGTTAATGTGGTATATCACGTTTATTGATTTGCATATGTCAAACCATCCTTGCATCCCAGGGATAAATCCCACTTGATCATAGTGTATGCTCCTTTTAATGTGCTCTTGAATTTGGTTTGCTAGTATTTTGTTGAGGATTTTTGCATCTGTGCTCATCAGAGCTATGGTACACAAAGATATCAACACTTTTACAAATGCAGTGGCCCTGAATGAACTGTGAGATGTGCTGCTTTTCCTGCCCAAGACCATCCCCAGCTTGGTTACCCTTTATGTGTGTCATGTTCCACAGCTCCTGAACCATCCTCTGAAACCTCCCTGGGAATGTAAATCTGGCATCCAAATTGTATTTCCTGCCAGTATACCCCAGAATAGCCTATGGTGTTGAATGTTTAAGTTTGTATGAAAATTATAGAGAATAATGGTTGATGGAATGTCATGACTTACTACAGGATCACAGGTACAGTAGATCCAAAATAATGTTCAGATGAGTTTCCTCACCAGCAATCTGAAAAACAAAGAGCAAAGAAAGGCAACCAGTTTATTCCAATCTAAGAGGTATTGGTTCTTTTCTCTTTTTATGTTTTTCCTCCCCTAAGATTTGTTTCATTTTAAAATGATATTTAAGAGTTCCTGGAGTATGTGTACCTTTTTAGTATTAGTAAGTTTGTTAGGAAAAAGTATCCTTCCAAAATTTTTCTGCCTCCAGAAATTACTCCTATGTATTTGGCTGACTTTGTTTTAATAAATATATATCACTGATTTCTAGATTCATCCTTGCTAACAACATAAATATGGTTAAGTCTCTTTTCGCTTCTGTTCCTTAACAGTTCACGTTTCCTTCCAAGGGCTTGAATTTTCTCTGTACTTTTTGTTACATACCCTATTTTTCTTCTAATTTAGATTTGTGCTTCAATCTCAAGACCTTTTCTTTCCAGCTCTATATTTTACCATATATCCTACACCGTGTGCATATTTCTGGAAAACTTTTAAGAAGAAGAGAAAAAAATGATGATTTTGTCTGTGAGTTGCAGTAGACAGGTTAGATGGTTTGGGAATCAGATGGTGTTATACAGCTTATTGCAACATGTTTAAATTATTTCCAGCACAAGATTGTGCTGACAGTGAGAGGCTTGAGCCAGGACATAGCTGTCATCTTATAATAACATCAGTCATGAGAGACAGTGAGTATTTATGGGGCTGTTGAAAACGGAATAGTAACAGTGCATTCAGAGATTTCTACAACAGAGAAGTCATTGCCGGTCCTGGGAAGCTGGCCCCAGTTTGAAATGTTAGAAGACTATGTACAATTTTGATAAAAAGTAACAACTCGCCATTTCTAATAGCGATAGTAGTTTTTAAAAAGAAGCGTTTACTGTTTTATTTGATTTTTTGTATCTATCCGTCCCTTTTCTCTGAAAAAAATATTTTTATGCAAATAATACCAGCAAAGAGTTAAAAGATCCATTAGTCCAGAAAGATTAGTAGTGAAAACCATAGCTCCTTCTCTGGATGCATCTGCTTTTAACTGTTTCTGTAGTCCTGATGGTTCCCCTACATGGACATTCCACGTCCTGTGACAATTTATGTCACACCACTTCCTCCCTCTCCCCCTATTTTTTAAGAGATACCATTATTCTCACATTTCTCTTTGATCATTACCGGAGCTTCAAATGAAATATTTAACGCTCTGTTTCTTATTTCAGCACATATGACAGACCCCTCATTTTCTGAAGTAAGGATATAAACAATCTTACCTCTTTTTTCAAATTTTTTCTTTCCCTCCACTTCCCAACCTGTTGGACATATCCTTTGTTTTATATTGTCAAGATTGCTAACATTCATATTCGGATTTATAACTGTAGTTAAATCTTGTGGTTTTTGTCTATGGGTTTATTCCAAATGTTGAAAACAAGTAAACAGCATTTATATTTTCATGGTAACACAAGAGGGAAAGGGTATATAAAATTGAAATGACTATCCAACATAAAGAAGGAGAATCTTAAGTTTCTGGCCAGACAAGGCAAATCTAGTTCCCGTTTTGGTATTGATCTGGGTCACCTATGAAATCGAGATAGCTATAGGTATATCTTAGGTATTTCAGTAGTTGTAGAGTCAAAGGTGCAGCTTTGTTGTGGTTAACAAAGTAGTTACTTGGAATCAGGATACCAGCTTCCCTTTATGTTACCTTGGAAAACTCACGTAACCTCTGCGAGCTTCAGTTTCTCATCTGTGAAATGCGTAACCTGCTTTACAATAAGTGAAAGTTCACAGCAAACTATAAAGGGCCATATACATGTAGGATATTGTTATTGGGCTTCTAGTAATACAAGAAAGAATAAGAAGCAGTCAAGTTTGACTCATTTACTGTGCCATTTGTGAACCATTTAATGTTGTAAAGAGCTGAAACATATTATTAATTGGATGTTTTCCTATGATTTATATAATTTCTTTTATGCAACATAGTAATTAAGCACATAACATCTCATGTTAATAGTAAATCTAAAATTTTTTTAAAAAATCAATGAAACCATTTCTTGGACAAGAAGCATGAACCAGGATGACCAAGGGCAAGAGGGGAAAACCGAAGGGAGGAAGAGACCTCAGAAAAGTCCCTGGACTTTATAACTTATTACAGAAAGCTGGGGACCTGGGCTTCCATTTCTATTCGTATAAAGCTAGCTTAATCTGCACAGAGTATTTGAATTTAGACATAACTAGTTTCAAGTCTTGTTCTGCTGTTTGCTAGCTTTATGGTCTTAAACAAATTATTCAGTTTCTCTGAGCCTTTCCTAACCAGTGAAATGGAAGTAATCCCTGTTTTACAGTGTGTTTTTTGAAAACTAAATGAGAAAAATTGGGTCAAGAGGCCCGGTGTAGCGCTCAGTAAATATTGGGTACTTTGTCCTGGCTTCCCGTTCTATCTTAACTGCCGCAGATGTTAAAGAGCTGGAATAAGGTGACCTCTAGGATCTCAGCACCCGCTCAATATAAGGAGAGGCGGTCCCGGAAGAGGGGGCTGCTGGAGCCATTTGTGTGCCTCTCCCTTCTCCGTGTTTAAGGGTTGGCCTTGCTCGTACACAGGAGAGCTGATTGATATGGTCTGCCCTCTTCAGCGCCTCCTCTGGGTCTTTCTTCCTCAGTGAGACAGCTCTCCCCCTCTGGTGTGGGGCTCTGTAGTAAGTGTAAGAGTGAACTGCAGGTATGTCTTTGAGCTAGTTTATCAGTGTGGCATAGAAGACCAAGCACAGGCTTCGCAGCAAACAGCAGTGGCATTTATTTCCTGGACAACTTAGTTACGTTATCAGAGGCTTGGTATCTATAAAATGGATATATTAATCCCTGCCCTATAAGATTGCCTAAAGGATTAATAACAATATACATAAAGCTCAATGCCTGGCGCATAGTAAGTGCTCTATAGATGGTAGCTAGTAGTAGTAGTGAGAAGCAATAAATAAGTGATAAGTAGTAATTAAAAGTCAGCTATTTTTCCTTTTTTATTGAATAAATTTGACATTTTTATTGAATAACGTAACACTGTATAAATTTAACATTGTGTACAATGTATTACTTTGATACATTTGTATATTGTACTGTGATTGCCATTGTAGTGATATTTATCACATTACCTAATTATAGTACAGTATTGTTGTCTTTATTCATTATGCTATGCATTAGATCTCTATGACTTATTTGGACTATACTCGTTGCAAGCTCGTACCCTTAAGCTACATCAGTGTTATCTTCCCACCCCCCCCATACCAGGGGATGGGGGGGGTGGGAAGATAAGATTGTTCTTATTTTACTCTCTGTTCGTTATGAGTTTGACTTTTTTTTAGGATTCCACATATAAATCATATCATACATACTGTCTTTCTCTAACTTACTTCACTTAGCATAATGTGCTCAAGATCCATCCATATTGTCACAAATGGCAGGATGTCCTCCTTCCTTGTGGCCGAATAATATTCCATTGTGTATATATACACCACATCTTTTTTATCCTTTCATCTGTTGATGGGCATTGAGATTGTTTCCACGTTTTGGGTATTGTGAATGATGCTGCAGTAAACACCGGAGTGCATATATCTCTTCAAGATCCCATTTCTGTTGCCTTTGGGTATATACCCAGAAGTGGAATTGCTGGATCGTATGGCAGATCTATTTTTAGTTTTTTGAGGAACCTCCGTATTGTTTTCCACAGTGGTCAGACCAACTTACACTCCCACCAACATCGTGTGAGGGTTCCCTTTTCTCCACACCCTTACCAGCACTGTTGTCTCTTTTCTTCTTGAGGACGGTCATTCTGACAGGTGTGAGGTGACAGGTAATTGTGGGTTTGTTTTGCATTTCCCTGATGATTAGCCTTGCTGAGCATCTTTTTATGTGACTGTTGGCCATTTTAGTGTCCTCTTTGGAAAAAAAAAATCTGTTTAGTTCTTCTGTAAGACTGCTGTTTATGGGGAGAAAGAAAGAGAAACTGCCCAAAATTCAAGCAATAATATGCGGGGAAAGTCTTATTACTAAAAAAGTATATTCTCCACTTTGATAAAAGCTTCACAACTAGATAAACATTTGGACTAATAAGAAATCAAACCTGGTTGAACCAAAAGGAAATTTCCAGTTATTTGTGTTTGACCAGGGTTTTTCTAAGGCTGTCTATTCTGGGTAAGATTCCTTGTGCATATATGTATTGCATTCTTTTTTCTACCTACCACCACCCAGTGCTTTTATACAGGTGGTAGTGGTTAAAAGAAAAAGGGGGCTTCCCTGGTGGCACAGTGGTTAAGAATCCACCTGCCAATGCAAGGGACACGGGTTCAAGCCCTGGTCCGGGAAGATCCCACGTGCCGCAGAGCAACTAAGCCCATGTGCCACAACTACTGAGCCTGCGCTCTAGAGCCCGCGAGCCACAACTACTGAGCCTGCGAGCCACAACTGCTGAAGCCCACATGCCTAGGGCCCATGCTCCGCAACAAGAGAAGCCACTGCAATGAGAAGCCCGCACACGCAACGAAGAGTAGCTACCCCTCGCCGCAACTAGAGAAAGCCTGCATGCAGCAACGAAGACCCAATGCAGCCATAAATTAAAATTAATTAATTAATTAATTAAAAAATAAATAAAACAAAAAGAAAAAGGGAAGTCTGGAAATCGGGGCTAGGTATCAGGAAGAGTTGACCCAGGTGCTTTGCCTTGGCAGTGGCTAACTGGCAACTTGTAAAGAAGCGTCAGTATTTTGCAGTGCTGCTAAAAGAACCATCTCTTTCTGCCCTGTTAGTTGTTTCCTTAAGCTCTGCCCAGACACCAACCTTTCAGGGCCTTCCTTTGACAGACACTGAAATGTTGTGATAGATTTTTCTGAGTTGTGAAGATTTTTCATGACTTGACCCCCATCCTACGTGTCTGACTTTATCTCCCACTGTTGTCCCTGTGGATTCTCTGGAACAAATTCGCTGGGCTCTAACCTCCCTCCTATTCTGTGCACATTCCTCCCCTCATTGTCTCCTTTGTTAGCCCGTAGATGCCTCCCATAGGCACTGAGAAGTTTCCTCTGCCATGTTGCCATAGCGCTTTCTATAGACTTCTTTCAGCTCTTAGCATCTTAACACATTTTTTCCAATTCAGAAGTGGAATTCTAATACAAACAGACAACAAGAATCATTAAAGAAAAATGCCTGTAAAAATGAGGAAAGTTTAAAGAAATATGTAGCTAGAGACTACAATTCATATTATGTCACTAATCCATTACTGTTATCAGGAACTGAATAATTTCAACAACTGTGAATGGAAAACTCACCAGAAAGTTAGCTCTTGCAATAAATTCTTGCATAGATTATGAAACTTGAGTCCATTTGGCATCACAAGCCTCCACTTCCTTTCCCTGGATTCAGCGGCTTCCTTCTGTCACTGCCATTTGTTGTCTTTTTACCTGGCTGAAGAGACAGTGCCATTTGCTTTGGCCTCCAGAAATAGGGAATTAGGAGATTATCACATTGTACTGCAATTATTTGCTTGAATGTTTCTATCCAAACTAGACTGGGAACTCTGAAAACAAGGGCAGTGTTCTTATTTATGTTCATATCTCTTAGTTCTCGATATTTTAGCGGCAAGTTGTGGTTGAATGAATGCTCACTTGTTCACAGAATAAATGAGAGATACCAATGCTAGCTGTTTAATCAAAAGAAATGGAAATGCAGAAAGATGGTGATAGGAATAAAATCTAAATTATCATGATTTAATGGAAGTATTTGTAGGCCTCTATCACAAGTCTCTCAAAGTGTAAGTTTGATGTTTGGGTTAGCAGATGACTGATAGGCAAAGTGAAAATAGAGTCATTTCAACAAGGAAATAGGGCACTAAATTAAGAAGTTAGATGAAAGTTCATTTCTTCAATAGCTACTTGCTGAGTGCCTATTGTGTGTAAGACACGGGCCTCACTCGTAAATCAAAGCAATGAAACATGTTTATGTGGTTCCTAACCTCATGGGCAGAGGTTATCATCAAATAAGTGTTAAAAAGCAGGGAGGCTTTCCAACTCAAGACAATAAACTGAGTACACACATATGTCTGGGTCTTCTTGTTTCCAAGACTCCTCGGTAATAGCAACGGAGGAGTGTAAGAAGGAATAACAAAAATATTTCAGTGAATTTTGAAGGACAGAAAACAGAAGTAAGAGCTGAACTACCTTTTCGGGACACTTTCCCTGCAAGCGTGCAGATGGGAATAGCAGAGGAAGGAAAGTGAGAGGTGGGCCTGAAAACAGGGATAAATTAAAGGTCTGTAATCAGGTCAGCTGGGCACCCCAGGCCCAAGTGCAGAATGTCAGGAGATTAATGTTAACCTTAGGACGAAAACCTCAAGGCTTCTCTCTAAGTAAATTGCCATGGGTTACTAACACTCCAGAGTGAAGCACTCATTTTTTTTTTTTTTTTTTTTTTTGGTAAAAAACACATAACATGAAATTTCCCCTGTTAACAAACTTTTAAGTGTTAAGTGTTGCTGACTGTATGCACACTGTTGTTTGACAAACTCTGTACATTGCACGTGGTGTACCGAGAACTCCTCATTTACCGCAGCTCCCGGGCCCTGGCAACCACTCTTGTACTTACCGCTTCCGTGAGTGGCGATCCGAGATCCCTCGTGTAGGTAGAATCACGCAGCATTCGTCTGGCCTGTTGCACTTAGCGTAAGTCCTCACGGTTCATCCGTGTGGTAGCGTATGACAGGATTTCCTTCTCTTTCAAGGCTGAAAATACTCCATCTTCTATCTCATTTGCTTTATCCATTCATCCGTTGACGGACATTTATGCTTCCATGAACAGTACAGTGCAGATATATGTCTTCAAGACCCTGTTTTCAAATCTTTTGTGTAAATACCCAGACGTGGGATTGCTGGATCATATGGTAGTTCTATTTTTAATTTTTTGAGGAACCTCCATACTGCTTTCCATGGTAGCTACATCATTTTACATTCCCACCAATGGTGCACACGAGTTCCAGTTTCTCCGCAAGTGCTGACCGTGTACCTAATACCATATGAAGTAAAAAATAAATGAAGTTTCTTTTTTTTTTTTAATTTTTGAATTTTATTTTATTTATTTTTTTATACAGCAGCTTATTATTAGTCATCAATTGTATACATGTCAGTGTATACATGTCAATCCCAATTGCCCAATTCATCCCACCACCACCCCCCGCCACTTCCCCCCTTGGTGTCCATACGTTTGTTCTCTACATCTGTGTCTCAACTTCTGCCCTGCAAACCGGTTCATCTGTACCATTTTTCTAGGTTCCACATACATGCGTTAATGTACGATATTTGTTTTTCTCTTTCTGACTTACTTCACTCTGTATGACAGTCTCTAGATCCATCCACGTCTCAACAAATGACCAATTTCATTCCTTTTTACGGCTGAGTAATATTCCATTGTGTATGTGTACCACATCTTCTTTATCCATTCGTCTATTGGTGGGCATTTAGGTTGCTTCCATGACCTGGCTATTGTAAACAGTGCTGCAATGAACATTGGGGTGCATGTGTCTTTTTGAATTATGGTTTTCTCTGGGTATATGCCCAGTAGTGGGATTGCTGGATCATATGGTAATTCTATTTTTAGTTTTTTAGGGAACCTCCATACTGTTCTCCATAGTGGCTGTATCAATTTACATTCCCACCAACAGTGCAAGAGGGTTCCCTTTTCTCCACACCCTCTCCAGCATTTGTTGTTTGTAGATTTTCTGATGATGCCCATTCAAACTGGTGTGAGGTGATACCTCATTGTAGTTTTGATTTGCATTTCTCTAATAATTAGTGATGTTGAGCAGCTTTTCACGTGCTTCTTGGCCATCTGTACATCTTCTTTGGAGAAAGGTCTATTTAGGTCTTCTGCCCATTTTTTGATCGGGTTGTTTGTATTTTTAATACTGAGCTGCATGAACTGTTTATACATTTTGGAGATTAATCCTTTGTCTGTTGATTCATTTGCAAATATTTTCTCCCATTCTGAGGGTTGTCTTTTCATCTTGTTTATGGTTTCCTTTGCTGTGCAAAAGCTTTTAAGTTTCATTAGGTCCCATTTGTTTATTTTTGTTTTTATTTCCATTACTCTAGGAGGTGGATCAAAAAAGCTCTTGCTGTGATTTATGTCAAAGAGTGTTCTTCCTAGGTTTTCCTCTGAGAGTTTTATAGTGTCCGGTCTTACATTTAGGTCTCGAATCCATTTTGAGTTTATTTTTGTGTACGGTGTTAGGGAGTGTTCTGATTTCATTCTTTTCCATGTAGCTGTCCAGTTTTCCCAGCACCACTTATTGAAGAGACTGTCTTTTCTCCATTGTATATCCTTGCCTCCTTTGTCATGGATTAGTTGACCATAAGTGTGTGGGTTTTATCTCTGGGTTTTCTATCTTGTTCCATTCATCTGTGTTTCTGTTTTTATGCCAGTACCATGTTGTTTTGATTACTGTAGCTTTGTAATATAGTCTGAAGTCAGGGAGTCTGATTCCTCCAGCTCCATTTTTTGTTCTCAAGCCTGCTTTGTCTATTTGGGGTCTTTTGTGTCCCCATACAAATTTTAAGATTTTTTGTTCTTGTTCCACAAAAAATGCCATTGGTAATTTGATAGGGATTGCATTGAATCTGTAGATTGCTTTGGGTAGTATAGTCATTTTCACAATATTGATTCTTCCAATCCAAGAACATGGTATATCTCTCCATCTGTTGGTATCATCTTTAATTTCTTTCATCGGTGTCTTATAGTTTTCTGCATACAGGTCTTTTGTCTCCCTAGGTAGGTTTATTCCTAGGTATTTTATTCTTTTTGTTGCAGTGGTAAATGGGAGTGTTTCCTTAATTTCTCTTTCAGATTTTTCATCATTAGTGTATAGGAATGCAAGAGATTTCTGTGCATTAATTTTGTATCCTGCAACTTTACCATATTCATTAATTAGCTCTAGTAGTTTTCTGGTGGCATTTTTAGGATTCTCTATGTATGGTATCATGTCATCTGCAAACAGTGAGTTTTACTTCTTCTTTTCCAATTTTTATTCCTTTTATTTCTTTTTCTTCTCTGATTGCCATGGCTTGGACTTCCAAAACTATGTTGAATAATAGTGGCAAGAGTGGACATCCCTGTCTTGTTCCTGGTCTTAGAGGAAATGCTTTCAGTTTTTCACGGTTGAGAATGATGTTTGCTGTGCGTTTGTCATATATGGCCTTTATTATGTTGAGGTAGGTTCCCTCTATGACCACCTTCTGGAGACTTTTTATCATAAATGGGTGTTGAATTTTGTGAAAAGCTTTTTCTGCTACTACTGAGAAGATCATATGGTTTTTATTCTTCACTTTGTTAATATGGTGTATCACACTGATTGATTTGCGTATATTGAAGAATCCTTGCATCCCTGGGATAAATCCCACTTGATCATGGTGTATGATCCTTTTAATGTCTTCTTGGATTCTGTTTGCTAGTATTTTGTTGAGGATTTTTGCATCTATGTTCATGAGTGATATTGGTCTGTAACTTTCTTTTTTTGTAGTATCTTTATCTGGTTTTAGTATCAGGGTGATGGTGGCCTCATAGAATGAGTTTGGGAGTGTTCCTACCTCCACAATTTTTTGGAAGATTTTGAGAAGGATGGATGTTAGCTCTTCTCTAAATGTTTGATAGAATTCACCTGTGAAGCCATCTGGTCCTGGACTTTCGTTTGTTGGATGACTTTTAATCACAGTTTCAATTTCATTACTTGTGATTGGTCTGTGCATATTTTCTATTTCTTCCTGATTCAGTCTTGGAAGGTTATATCTTTCTAAGAATTTGTCCATTTCTTCCAGGTTGTTGATTTTATTGGCATAGAGTTGCTTGTAGTAGTCTCTTAGGATGCTTTGTATTTCTGCGGTGTCTGTTGTAACTTCTCCTTTTTCATTTCTAATTTTATTGATTTGAGTCCTCTCCCTCTTTTTCTTGATGAGTCTGGCTGATGGTTTATAAATTTTGTTTATCTTCTCAAAGAACCAGCTTTTAGTTTTATTGATCTTTGCTATTGTTTTCTTTGTTTCTATTTCATTTATTTCTGCTCTGATATTTATGATTTCTTTCCTTCTGCTAACTTTGGGTTTTGTTTGTCTTCTTTCTCTAGTTCCTTTAGGCGTAAGGTTAGATTTTTTTTTTGAGGTTTTTCTTGTTTCCTGATGTAGGCTTGTATAGCTATAAACTTCCCTCTTGGAACTGCTTTTGCTGCATCCCATAGGTTTTGGATCGTCGTGTTTTCATTGTCATTTGTCTCTAGGTATTTTTGGATTTCCTGTTTGATTTCTTCAGTGATCTCTTGGTTATTTAGTAACGTATTGTTTAGCTTCCATGTGTTTGTGTTTTTTACGTTTTTTTTCCCTGTAATTCATTTCTAATCTCATAGCGTTGTGGTCAGAAAAGATGCTTGATAAGATTTCAATTTTCTGAAATTTACTGAGGCTTGATTTGTGACCCAAGATGTGATCTATCCTGGAGAATGTTCTGTGCGCACTTGAGAAGAAAGTGTAATCTGCTGTTTTTGGATGGAATGTCCTATAAATATCAATTAAATCTATCTGGTCTATTGTGTCATTTAAAGCTTCTGTTTCCTTATTTATTTTCATTTTGGATGATCTGTCCATTGGTGTAAGTGAGGTGTTAAAGTCCCCCACTATTATTGTGTTACTGTCGATTTCCTCTTTTATAGCTGTTAGCAGTTGCTAACAAGAAGTTTCTGCTCCTTCCTCCTGAAATTCTCCTCCCTTCTGTCTTCTTTTGACTAACTTTTTCATGGTATTTCAACTCAAATGCTATATTGTCACCAAAGCCTTTCCTGACTCTGCAGACGAAGTTCACCCTCATCTTATGAGATGCCACAGCACTCTGTCCTTCTCTGTCACACTTAGTGCAGATGGAATTTACAGAATTAGATGAGGGCAAGGAAAGTGGTTTTTTGGTTTGTTTTGGTTTAGTCTGGTCTACTTAGCTTAGAGCAATGCATGACATACATAATGCAATAAGCATTTAAAATTTTATTGTGAAATGTATCAGACATTTTTGAAGATAATGTAAAACATTATTTTATTAAGTGATAAAATAAACACCCAGGTACCCAACCCTTCATTTAAGAGACAGAATATTATTTGTACCATAAAAGCACCTTGTGTAACCCTCCTGACTTTTGTGTTAATCATTCTTTTGTTTTGCTTATAGTTTCATTACCTATGAGTATATGCCAAGGAAGTGTCTGGTTGAGTTTGGGAAAACTGAGTAGCAAGCACAAGCCCAGCTGCTCCCATGAGAAAGCTGAGCAGTCCCTGGGTTATGGTGTGCTTCTGTGCACTGAAAGGGTTCAGGATCCCTTAGGGGAGTTAATAGGCAAGGTCAGGAGTGACTTGTGTGAATCCACACTTCCAGGCCGTAGTGTGATGGAATATTGTGTGAGTTCACACATCCAGGGCTCCTGCCAAGGTTGTAGTGTGATGGAGTACTGTGTGAACTCACACATCCAGGGCTCCTGCCAAGGTCGCAGCGTGGTGGAGTATTAGATAGCCAACGTGTGGAATAGGCTTGTTTGCATGTACACTTACTGTTCAGTTTTCCTTCCTTCAACTCTTAGGAGTAGGGCAAAGCAGAAAACCTCTGTGAGGGGAAAAGACTGCCCTCATATGATCTAGGCTATAGGGCAGAAACTTTCTCAGTCCACCCTCAAACAAATCAAGTGCTGAAAGGAATCTGGCCAAGCTTTTAATCTGTCCTTAGGTTAAAAAATGGCACCATGGCAGCACAGGTCTTTCAGATGATAGACCTCAGCATAGCTGTCTGTTGAGCACACTGATCCAATCTTGATCAGTCACCTCTGTATCTAAGACAGAGGACCTCTTTGGAATCTTCCTTCACGTCTTCCTAGGGATTCCCTCTACCTTCCTTGTGCATTGGATCTTGTTTCCTAACACCTATTTTGTCTCTTGGTTTACTCTCTCATTTTGGTGGAGCCTATTCTCCATTATCTTGTTGGGAAAAGTGGTGTAGGAAATAAATATGTCTGAAACCTTTAGTGTCTAAAAATGTCTTTATTCTGCTCTTACATTTGTTTAGCTAAGTATGGAATTGTAGGTTGGAACTCTTTCCTTCAGAATTTTGAGAGTATTGCTCCATTGGCTTTTGGGTTGCAGCATTGCTGTTGAGAGTTTCAAAGCTTTTCTGGTTGCTAGTTCTTTATATGTGATCCTTTTCCCCTTTCAAGAATCTTGTAGAATCTTCTCTTTGTTTCGGCTGCCCTAATGGCACATGATGATGTACCTCTGGTCTCTCAGTACTCATTGGGCCCTTTTCCTCTGGAAGCAGTTCAGTTCTGGGAAATTTTCTTAGTTTGTTAATCATTTTCTCCCATCTGTCTTCTCTGTTCTTTCTTTATGGAACTTCTGTCATTTAGATGGTGGATCATCTTCACTGGTTCTCTTAATTTTTAGTTTTTTCCTCTCCTTTTTTTCCATTTATACCTTTTTGCTGTATTTACTAGGTTATTTCTTCAGCTGTAACCGCTTTTTTGAGCTTTTTGCTTTTCTTTCTCCCTTTTTTTGTCTATCTCTCTTTCTCCTTCCTCTCTCCCCTCCTTTTCCTCACTCCGTCTCATTCCATTTTTTCTTTTAAAATTCAAGTGCTCTTTTGTTCTATGACTGTTCCTTTGTTATAGCAACATTTTCCCTTTTAAAAATTTATTGTATTGAAGTATAGTTGATTTACAGTGTTGTGTTAATTTCTGCTCTACAGCAAAGTGACTCAGCTATACACATATATACATTCTTTTTTATATTCTTTTCCATTATGGTTTATCACAGGATATTGAATATAGTTCCCTGTGCTATATAGTAGGAGCTTGTTGTTTATCTATCCTATATATACTAGTTTACATCCGCTAATTGGCAAACTCCCAATCCATCCTTCCCCCACCCCCACCCCCAGTTACAGCAACATTTTCTTATTTCATGAATGCGATTTTTTTTCTCTGAGAACAATACTGATAGATTTTTAAGTTTTATTTCTCTCTACAAGTTGCTTTTTCTCTGTTTTGGTTTTTAACTTGCATGTTAGAAGCTTTCTTCAGGTGTCTGATAGTCCTCAGTTATCTGCACGTGACTGAAAGGAGGCTGATTGGACGTTCGGAGAGCACACATGGGACTTGTGTCTTTGAGTGTCACATTAGGGTGATGTTGGTGAGCTGATTGCTAGGAATCTGTGAAGTCGGTATCTGAGATCTTATCTAATAAAATAGATTTACATAACAGATCTATTATAGATATTTTGGCCTGGTCAGATTCCCTATGTCAAGAACTGTGAAGAAGCTGAGATTTTACCCTACATGTTGTTGAAAGTAGCTCTCCATGGTTTCTCAGTTTCCGTACATCTTGTGAGCAAGGACACTGAAAGGCTTTTGTTCCAGACCATCTTTTTAAGGATGTTGCTGTAGTGAGGAGCTTTGGGAGGTGTAGGTAGTGTCTCTGTCTGGAGCAGAAGGTGATTTGTTTACTGTCCAGTATGACAGAGATAAGGTCTCCCTCCAGTTCAAAGGTTAGACAGGTTTTCTTATACCCCCTTAAAAAAGATCAAGGTTTCCTAAGCTTAGAGTTCTTCAACTGTGACCCAAACCCTATGCATGCGTGGTATCCACCTGTGTCACCCCATGTGACTTGGGCGAGTGAGAACAAGGGCAACTGAGGTGAACTTGAAACTCTCACCCCAGAGTCTCGTGTCTCTTGCCAGCATCCATGACCCTGTGGCCAGCTAGCTTATTGGCTTGCAAATAGGGTTAGATCTTACGCTCCTTGCAGTTCTTGAAATGCCAGAGAAGGCTCTAGCCTGTTTCCTTCCTGGAGAGTAAGACTCTTTAACTGCCAGCCTTCTGGGAACCCAGTAGAGGAAGCGCTCTGTGCACCTCGGCGTTCAGGGTTCAGAACGCCTCTGCTTATACCTTCGTGCTCTCAGCTTTGCCAGGTGACTTCCCGTTCAGAGGGCCTCTGTTCTGACCTCTCTGGGGAACAAACCTCCAGACTCCTCAGGTGAAGGAGGCCTGTAGCAGGGAGAGGATGTGGGGATCTGGTCCTTGCTGAGAGGTCCCCTTCTCAATGAAGCATTGCCTGCCTTTTCTGTTTAAAACCACTACCTTTCTCACCCTCTTTCCTCTTTATCTTTCTCCGTAGCACTTATTACCTTCAGACATACTGTATCATTTTTCTTATTTACTGTCTTTATCACCCTTCCCATTAGTATGTAAGCTCCAAAAGGTCACAGATTTTTATCTCTTTAATTTTAGTCTTTATCTCTAACACCTAGAAAGTGTCTATGATATGCCTATTTATAGACTATCTGTTATAATAATAGCTGTTGTAATAGCTATTCAGTAAATATTTGTTGACTGGACGAGTGAATGAACGGTTGGGAGGAACTTGCACAGCTTTTGCGCTTGGCTTCTGGTTTGGAATAAAACTTGATAAGTTTATTTTCTTTAAGTCATTGGTACATTTTTTTAAAAGCTTTAAATATTGATGTTAATTGAGGGCATAGGTGACTCTCACAGCAGGTTAATTATTGTCCTTGCAAAGCAATTTAGGATAATTTGTTTTGTGAACAGTTTCTTATCACGTGCTTTAGAATCCTGTTTTGGGCACTCCTAACTGCAGTGTTCTTTGTTTCTGTTAGAGCATTTCTATCACTCTCAGTCAGTAAATACTGGGTATGCGTAGTTTGTAGGTAGAGCTTATGGGATTTGCTAAGGACTGGACGTGGGGCATAGAAGACAGAAAGGTTAATAAAGATTGAATTTGGGGGTTTCCCTGGTGGCACAGTGGTTAAGAATCTGCCTGCCAATGCAGGAGACACAAGTTCGAGCCCTGGTCCGGGAAGATCCCACATGCCGCGGAGCAACTAAGCCTGTGCACCACAACTACTGAGCCTGTGCACCACAACTACTGAAGCCCACGCACCTAGCGCCCATGCTCCACAACAAGAGGAGCCACCACAAGGAGAATCCCGTGCACCGCAACGAAGAGTAGCCCCCGCTCGCCACAACTAGAGAAAGCCCGCACGCAGCAACGAAGACCCAACGCAGCCAAAAATAAATAAATAAATCTGTGACCCTGTTTAAAAAAAAACAAACAAAAAGATTGAATTCGGGCTAATAAGTGGCAGAGCCTGAATTTCAACCAGAATCTGTCCTTAACCACTATGCTGGGCTTCCCTGGTGGCGCAGTGGTTAAGAATCTGCCTGCCAATGCAGGGGACAAGGGTTCGAGCCCTGGTCCAGGAAGATCCCACATGCTACGGAGCAACTAAGCCCGTGCGCCACAACTACTGAGCCCACATGCCACAACTACTGAAGCCCGCGCGCCTAGAGCTTGTGCTCCGCAACAAGAGAAGCCACCGCAATGAGAAGCCCGCGCACTGCAACGAAGAGTAGCCCCCGCTCGCCACAACTAGAGAAAGCCCGTGCACAGCAATGAAGACCCAATGCAGCCAAAAATAAAGAAAATAAATTTAAAAACAAAAACCAAAAAAACCGTACTATGGTATGCTTCCTCTTGGATAAGAAAAACACAGCAAAGAAAATGATTAAAAGAGCATGGCCTGCGCAGTGGGGGAAAAGCCAGGAGAGTGAGACGTGCAGGGAGCCAAGTAACCTGGTTATGTTTATCTTCTTATGAAATAAGAACCAAACTGCTCAGTCGAGACTGAAGGCTAGGTTTGAGCAGAGAAAATAACCTATGAAATAGTGATCTAGGAATGTGGAGCGGGAATGGATTCAGAAAACCTAGTGTGATTGCTCGGCAGCACTGAGGGCCTGTTTAAGCTTAGTGATCGTGGATTTGAAGTCTGGTCCGTCAGAAGAGCTGTGTATTCTTCCCAGCTCCATTCACCTTGTGGATACAAGTATGGATGAGGCAGAGAGTTAGGTTTACAAAGGTTGAGATTTCTCCGGGCAAATATGACAAAGCAAGAGTAGTATGTGTCCTTAACAGGACGTGTGCAAGGGTGAGTGATAACATGAACCGTGGAGGTTAAGGTGGGTAAGGAGGGAAGTGGGGACTTGAGGGGAAGCAGGGGGCGATGAAGGGGAGTAGGATCCAGTGGGGTCAAAGGATTGTTGAACTGGTGGTCTTAGAGAGAATGAACTGGAAAGAAAGGCGGGCGTGTGAGGGGATGTCGATTGGAATTTAAGTTACAGAGGGATCGCGGTCATTGGCCATGTAAAAGTCTAGGGGACGACGCAGGAGTGGGAGCCAGGAGGGCTGCAAGGCGAGAGCCCTGAGGGCGGGGAGGGAAGGAATCGGGGAGGTTTCTCACCCACAGTGATGGCTGCAGTCATTTGGGAGGAAGTAACCTTGAATTAAGAGATACAGCCTTCAAGAAGTAAGGGCTTCCAGGGCTCTGTAAGGACTGCAGACACGAGCAAGGTGCCAAGTGGTACTGTGTGACGACGTGGCATTCAAAGGTGGTGGAGGTGGCCGCAGAGAGGAGACACGGAGGATGTCTGCAGGCACTCGCGGGCGGCACAGGAGCTGCGGGCTGGGCGGGGGGAGGAGCGTGGAAGAGAAGCAGCCCCGCGGAGGAGCTGCAGCCTTACTGGCGCTCTCTGAGGCGGCAGATTCTAAGTTTGCATTATCTGGGTGCATTAAAAATTTACTTTCCATTAAGGAAAATTTCTTCCTCTTCTCTGTAATATACAGAAGTTACGTTTCTGATACTTGATTTCCCTTCATATATGCGTGAAGGGAAAAGTTGTAAGTACGATACAAAGAACTTTTTTCCTGGACTGTTTAAGAGTAATTTGCCAACACGATGCTCCATCATCCCCAAACACTTTAGTGGGTATTTCCTCCAAACAAGAGTATTGTCCTACATAACCAATGAAATCATCAAATTACAAAGCTAACATCGATACATTACTGCCACTTTATCCTCAGACCCATTGAAGTTTTGCTAGTTTTCCCCATAGAGTCCTTTGCAGCAAATGATCAGTTCAGAATCATGCCTCGTAATCAGTGCTATGCCTCTTCAGTCCCCTTCGTTCTGGAATAGTTCCTCGGTCTGTCCTTGAGTCTCATGACCGTAACGCCTTTGAAGACTGTAACCCTGATAGTTTGTAGAATGTCCTTCAGTTCTCATTGGTCTGTGATTTCCTCGTGGTGTGTGACAGGACTGTCTCAGGAGCAATGCTGTGCTCACCTCATATATCTTACCAGGTGGCACATTGACTTCTGTGTGTCCCATTAATGTGATGTTAACTTGATCATTTAAGTCTCTGTCAGACTTCACTGTAAAGTCACTCTTTTTCCCTTCAAACTTCTGGTATGTATGTATGTATTTATATCAGTGTGGATTTATGAATTTCTGTATTATTCAGTGCATGTTAATCCATTTCTGTCGTCATTTACTTTGGCGCTCAGTTTATCCCCGCTGTGACCAGGGAAACCTCTTCAAGCTGGCTTCTCTGTCCTTTTGATGTGTCCCCTCGTTCTCCTGGCACTAACTTGCTTTCTGGTATGAAAAGATGGTCCAGATGGATCTTGTCCTGTGTGTGCCCCAGCTCTGGAGTCAACCATTTCTGCACAGCCTTGGTTCTTCTTCGTGGAGCATTGTATTAGAAACCGGTACCGGGGGCTGTGTTCTCAGGCCCTGTGAGTGGACCGAGCTAGTGAGTACGTGTATATACATATATACTTACACATACATGAACACATTTACATCTGTTTTTACACCTGTTTTTCTTTATCTAAACATGTAGTAAAAACCACGAGTTCACATGAGTATTTCTCATTTTAGTCCAGTTTAGTCCAAAACCGCAGGACTCGTTTTATATTTGTATCCCCTTTCCATCTGTGGACCTGCTTTCCCTGAAAGGTTTCAGTAGGGCACCTGGCCCTCCAGACCCTTGGTGTGTTTTCTCACTTGATCAGCCCCTTCCATAAGCAGCTCCTGTCACTGCCTCCCTCCCTCATGACGCACCCGTCCACCTCTCGGGCTTCTGCACCTCCTGCAGCCCCCGTCCCTGTGTGACACCCTCCTCACCCCACCCGGACTTGCTCAGCCCTCCCGCCAGGAGCTCCTCCTGCAGGGACGTTCTCCTCCCCTCACTCGGGCTCCGCTGCCCACACCCACCTGCACCCCCGAGAGGGGTTTCTCTCCTCCTTTTGGGACTCCTGCACCCTGTACCAGGCTGCCCCTCGGCCAGGACCCCCTCCTCCCCCCGAGCCTAAGGTCCCCTCCCATGCAGTTGCCCCCTCATCCTGCTCGGGCTCCCAGTACCTTGTTCTGCCTGGATTGCCCTCGGCACCTGCACAGGCTCGGACCTCAGGCCACCCCAGCAGGGACGCCCTCCTCACTCCAGGTGGACTCTGGTGTCTCACTCTGGGCTCCCTGCCCACGGAGAGGCCCACTGTGCATTGTCTCCAGATTAAACATCTCCCGGTTCTTTGACTCCTTTTCCCATCATGTTATTTCTGGAGGGTTGAGTAATAAGACAGCAAGTGGGCTGTTAGGATGACCTGACACCCAACAACCCAGAGGTGGACCACACTTTGCAGGTAAAGGACACAGTTTTCCGTGATACTGCTCTCACCTCAGACACCAGCTGCAACTTGAGGATCCATAGGCTACCCTTGCTTCTGATCACATGGCTACAAATTGGGAGTTACTCATTACCCCCTCAGGTTCAGTAATTCACGAGAACAACTCACAGAACCCAGGCGAGCACTCTACTTATTATTAAAGTTTTATTATAGCAAAGGGATACAAATCAGAGCCATCCAAAAGAACAGATGCCCAGCGCCAGGTCTGGGAGGGTCCCAGATTTGTGAAGTCCGTTGTTATCCCCCCAGGGGGTCAGGATGCATTACCCACCCAGAAGAATCTATGTGTGACAATGTAGAGAGTATTACCAACCAGAGAAGCTACTCCAAGCCTCAGTGTCCAGAGTTTTTATTGGTGTTTCATTACATAGCCGCAATTGATTGAATCATCACCCACATGGCTCAGTCTCCAGCCCCCTTCCCTGCCCTGAAGGTTGGGCTTACAGCATGTGGCTCAAAACCCCAACTTTCCAATCACATGGTTGGTCTCACTGGTGTGGCCAGCCCCCGTCCTGAGTCGTCACCTTACCGTAGGCCACCATGAATAACAGAGACACTCCTGTCATTGGGAAATTCTAAGGATTTAGAGGCTAACTCTCAGGAATTAGGGACAAAAGCCAACCAAATTCTTTATTCCAAGAGTTGAGAAGCTACTTCCCAGCAAGCAGGACAAAAGGCAACCAGATTCTTCACTAGGCAGCTATGGAAAACTAAATTGCTTTCTTCTGTGGTATACAGATCAACTGTTCACTCTTAAAATATCTACCTTGAGATTTCTCATTTACCTTCTCAGATTAAGTTGTATAAGAGTTCTGTAATGGTTATAAGGTACTTATTTACTCATTTTTTTAAACAAATTTTTTAAAAATTTTATTTATTTACTTTTGGCTGCATTGGGTCTTCATTGCTGCGCGCAGGCTTTTCTCTCGTTGCAGCGGGTGGGGGCTGCTCTTTGTTGCGGTGCGCGGGCTTCTCATTGTGGTGGCTTCCCTTGATGCGGAACACGGGCTCTAGGCGCGCAGACTCAGTAGTTGTGGCGCACGGGCTTAGTTGCTCCACGGCATGTGGGATCTTCCCCGACCAGGGCTCGAGCCCTTGTCCCCAGCATTGGCAGGCGGATTCTTAACCCCTGCGCCACCAGGGAAGCCATATTTATTCATTTTTTATCATAGTAAGTAACAAACTTTCAGAAATGTTCTAATACTGCTATATAAAATAATGGCATTGGAGTAATATAATCAAATGTATAGTAAAGTAAAAGTATAGTTGTATTGTATTTTTCCTTTTACCTGTCAATTACATATCTTATCTGTTTTAGGTATGACTTTAGCCTTTCCAGCTTCAGTTCATGATTCTCTGATTTGCAGTAAAACATTTCAAATTCTATATAAAAATGAGGAAGTTGTTTTAAATGACGTCATGATCTTCAAGGTTAAAATGTTGTTGGATGAAAAAAAGGTAAACATTTCTTCATATATATTTAGATAAATATTTTTTGTAAAGCCTCAAGGCATATTTCTAACTTTCTATAAAATATTCAAAAGGCAACTTATAGTGTAATTTCTCTTCAGATTGAAGAAACCCTTGAGGAAATGAATTTTCTGTTATCCTTGGATCTGCACTTCACAGATGGAGATTATTCGTAAGTAGGCTAATCAAACAATTAAAAATCTTAAGTTACTCATGACAGTTATCTATCTGTATTAGAGTCCCCCCCCCATTTTCTTCTTAGAACCCAGACTACCCCCTTCTTTATTTTGGACTCCTTCTCCCTTCTGGGAGAGTCTCATGGGAATGGTTAGGCATACTTTTTTGTGCCCATGCTGATTCCATGAGCTCCAGGTAGCAAAGCAGACGACTTGAAGAAACATGAAACAATTTCCTAGACTCTAGAAATTGCACGGTTAATACAATACCACTGCCTTGAGGCATTTAAACACAACCGAGCTCTGTTCCAGTGCATCACTGGCTTATCTTTCTTGGTGGCATGAGTGATGCCACCTTCAGGTGGGACTCTCTTGATACTCAGAGAGCTATCCAGACTGATGACTCTTAGACTTAACAGTTGTTTCCACAGTCCATGAAGAAGTTTTAGGACTGGCTACCCTGAACTTGTCCACACATCTGGACATACAGTCATACATTTTAGGGACAAACTGTGCTTGTATTCATGTAAAACAAGAATCAGAGATCCATTTTACTATTTTACTTTCGTGGGGTTTTTCTTCATTTCAAATGTACCTGTAGAAATACTTCTTGAAAATTGTGTATAAATTCAGACTACGTGTGGGATAAACGTCTAAGCAGTTACATTTCTCAAGGTCTGCTTGTGAGATGTCCTCTTTACTACCACGGAGGAATAAGAATGTTTTACGTGGTGGCTACTGGTCCTCTGTAATACTTGTTTATTGCAGGGAATTCCTTGAGGGATTCTTTTTTAAACCAAGTCAATTCTGTAAGTGGAGTAAGCTGAAATGAGTAAATAGTTAATTAGCTGTAGGTAATTATAATGTACGTATTGGTTAAAAATAGATACATATTTGGACATATTTTCATGGCATTGTTTCAATTTTTGTATGTGTAAATCTAATGACAGATTAAATATCTGTAATAAAATATATACCAATTATTGATACTTGCTTATTTTTGAGCAACACTTAATAACAAAATTTTGTACCATAAAAACAATTTTAAACACCTTTTGGGATTTATCACAATAGGATTTGACCTACACTGTACTGCAACTTTATTATAAACAGTATTCCCTATGGAGTAAAATTTTAAGATGAGAGTATTTCCTAAAGTATCAAAAAGGACTCGTTTTGTAGGGGCATTAGTGAAAAACAGTCCATTAACATGGAAACTGTAAGTACAGTTAGAAAACTAGAAGTAAGATCTGGTTATTTTCTTATTGTTAGATTTCATATTGCTGTCTAATGCAAATGTGATGCTTTAAAAATTATTCTCATTCTGTTGTTAAAAAATAATTAAGTAATTAAAGGTTTCGATAGTTTAAACTATGCTACAAAATGTTGGCCTTCACGAAATTTTCGTACTAATAAGCAAATGTGTTGCTTTTTACAGGGCAGATGATCTGAACGCCTTGCAGCTAATAAGCAGCCGAACACTGAAGCTGCACTTTAGCCTCCAAAGAGGCCTCCATCACCATGTCAATGTCATGTTTGATTACTTCCACCTTTCTGTTGTGTCTGTGACAGTCCATGCGTCATTGGTTGCTCTACACCAGCCACTAATAAGGTAAGTGTAACCACTTCCCTGCTCCTTAATTACATAGTGTCCTTTATTTTTATAATGAAAACATATACTTTGATAAAGGTAACTGAAATAGGAATTTCTAAAGTCACACTTATTTAATAAATACTTTCATTTTTATACTAAAGTATTAATAAAATATAAGAGCATGGGAACATTAGATTGATGACTTTTTTATTACAAAAATATGGAGCATTCTTTGTCAAATAAACTGACCAAGAAAAGTAATGCAATATGGAAATAACCATACAGCACTGTTTAGTCTGCACTTCTGTTTTTATGCAATGCTGACTGTAACTATTCATTCTCTGGGAAAGTGTATTCATTTTTTCATAGTTTTTGTGTCTTTTCTCTAGACTAATTTATCTTCTTAAATCTATACAGTAATTCTTGTTCTCTAAGTTATTAACCTATTTTATGGATCTTTACTAAATAAGCCATTTAAAACTATATCATGTTAGCCTAAAGGTACATAATATTCTGGATCATAATAAATTCGTTGGGATAATTGTTTTTTCTGCTCACTTCCATGGGGAGATGGGTTGTCTTTCATTAATGTAAGAATACAGTTCAAGCTCTTTAGTTCTTACAGTAAGACATCATCCTTGTGGCATGGGTAACAGATAGACACTTTTAAATCAGTAACTTATGTGGAAAGGCTCCAAATTGACTTGACTTCTGAACTACTTTACAATTTCTGATGCAAATTTTATTCCAGCAACTGATGTTAGGGATGATGCTTAAGGGTTATGATGTTAAACTGACTTATCAGAAAACTAAGTAGGTGATTTTGTAGAATTACCTACTTCAGAGTTTATAGAAAACCAAGACAATTTAACATATTTTCCCCAAGTAACAGCCTGTTGCATGTGTTTACGTTGCTGTAAAAATTGTGAGCCCGACTTCCCCTGTGTTGTCCCGTGATGTCTTTAGAGCATGGGGTCAGGAAGACGTCTGTTTCTCCTGATGGCCTGCTTTGCCTTCCTTATTCTGTAGTAAGATCTGGAACTGGTTGTTTTGCCATTTTTGTCTTTCCTGTTAGACCTTTGAGAGCTTGTTCTCAGTTGCTATAACTTTTGTAAACAGGAAAGTGTTCCTATGATTATATATAATTTTATTATAAACTTATTCAAAACAATTTTAGATGTTGATTAAATAAATTAATATTTAACAGCATAATAACTCAATGAAACTTCTTTGACAGGAAAGTATGTTTTTTTGAAATATAACTTTCGAATAAGTAGTATACAATATTACTTTTATATGAATAGCCTGTTAGGTTTTAATGCTAAAAGTTTTTAATCTGTTTATAAAATACATTCCTGTAGTTTTCCGAATTTCTTAGTTTTGTGATTTCATTAAGAATCCCTAACGAAGCTATTTCTAGCATTCCTTTTTCTTTATAACAATGGCTTCGTTTCTTTTCGGAAGAAATGCGCGAACGGTCCCTAGCGGTTAGCTCGGGTTATCAGTGCCGCTCTCTAATCGCTGAGTACGGAGAGCTCGTCCTGGTGACTCAGTGTGCGATTCCTCCTGCCGTACTGCAGCTCTTGCACAGACTGGTGGGGAGAGGCGGCTCATCTCCTAGAGACCGTTCACTGCAAGGAGAGGACATTTTTGGCTCAGAATCAGAAGCCAAGAGGACTAGCTGTTGGCTCTGGTTGGCGATTGGAGAAGAGACTGAGGCGCCTGCGACAACTGGGGTTGCTGCTCTTTCTGTCACTGCCCTGGGCTCTGATGTCCCCTCTCTCGCTGCTAGAGCTGTGCCCTTCTTTGCCTGTAAAGGAGAGGGTCGGGAAGGAAAGCAAGGCAAGGGGAAGGAAAGGTTTTTGCTGGTGGCACGCTGGTAGAGGGGTCCTGTTAACGGTAGTGTTCCTCACTGTTTATGCTTCTATAAATGCAGGGTTTCTCCTGAAGTTTTGTTATAGCTGGACTTTTTAGTCCTCTAAACTAAATGAAAAAATTTTTAGTTTACAGTATTACATTTTTAAACATAATTATTATTATTTTAATTTATTTATTTTTATTTTTGGCTGCATTGGGTCTTCATTGCTGTGCGGGGGCTTTCTCTAGTTGTGGCGAGTGGGGGCTACTGTTCATTGTGGTGTGCGGGCTTCTCATCGTGGTGGCTTCTCTTGTTGCAGAGCACGGGCTCTAGACATGCGGGCTTCAGTAGTTGTGGCGCGTGGGCTCAGTAGTTGTGGCTCACGGGCTCTAGAGCGCAGGCTCAGTAGTTGTGGCGCTCGGGCTTAGTTGCTCTGCGGCATGTGCGATCTTCTGAGACCAGGGCTCGAACCCGTGTCCCCTGCATTGGCAGGCAGATTCTTAACCACTGCGCCACCAGGGAAGTCCCTAAATATTATATTTATATAAAACAATTTCTATGATCAACCCAACTATAGGCATTAAATCAAGTATTTAAAGTAACTGAGGTTAAGATTTTTCTTTGCTTGTTTTTTGCATAACTTGTTTCTTATATTTGATTTTTTTAGGTACAGCTTCTTTGACTCAATTTTAAGAAACACTTCATAGCAAGTGGTATTTACCAATGACTTGCGACACCCTCGTTGCTAGGGTCTAGATATTTCATTTTTGCAAAGCAAATTCATTTTGCAAATGAAGGCTGCTCTCTGCTTATGGTACATTTGATTTACTTTCCTGTCTTTTCCCTTTTGCCAGGCTGCCAACCAGTCAAATGCTTTGGCCTTCTTATAGTTAGCCAGTACTTTACCTCAAATTCTTAAAGGAAAAATTGTAAAGTTACTTTAAGAAGAGTTTAGAAATCAAGGCCTTGCAAAGCCCTTGCTTTTTATTCTGTCCCTCTAAGACTTTCTTTTGTAAACATTTAACTTAACGCTATAAATAGACTCTTTTGACAATAATAATGTGATGCTTGTTCCTCCAGCTTTCCTCGCCCTGTGAAGACTACTTGGTTAAACAGAAATGCACCAGCACAAAACAAAGATTCTGTGATTCCTACTCTTGAAAGTGTGGTCTTTGGTATTAACTACACAAAACAGTTATCACCAGACGTAAGAACTGATATGTTTATAAATCCTCTTTTCTTTCTTACTTTGAATGAAATTTGTTTTAACTGTTATGTTTGTGAATGTGATCGTTCTTTTGTTAATTATTTGAGCTCAACAACTTACATATCTAATTAAATATGATCTTAACAGATTGGTTGGTTCCAGTTGTTTTTTTGAAAACGAACCTGATACTTCAAGATTTTACAAGACTTAATGGATAGAGATCTTTGACAGCCGGGGCCTTTTTTAACTTATTACTTACTGTCTCCCCCTGTTCCCTTCACACAACTGGTAGAATCATTGCAAAGGTGCTTGTAAAGAGTCACTGCCAGAGTTGAGACCCAGCTTGCAGCAGTATGAGTACAGCCATTACTCCCCTGAAAGAAAAGGGGGCTCAGACTACAAAAGTGGAGTACCACTCAGTCAAAGTTTCCTGTGTTTAAATTACTTGTGTGAACGAGAACAACTCCCTAAGATATTGCTAGATTTCTTATCCGGTTTAGAATTAACTGTGACTTGTAAATCCTTTATTTTTCTAAGCTTCAAGTGTGCTATTTTTAGACTCTTGGTTACTAACAGCGTGTCCCAAATCGACTCCTTGTTTAGGGCTTCAGCTTCATCATTGCAGACTCCTTCCTGCGTCACGCCTACCGTTTCCATTACACCCTCTGCGCCACCCTCCTGATGGCCTTCAAGGGGCTGCACAGCTACTTCATTACGGTAACGGAAGAGCTTCCCTCTTGTCAGAAACTAGAACTGGGTATGTTGAAAGTAGCCAGACCTCTGCTTTAGTTCAAGGCACTCTCTTCATTCTCATATTGCTAGTTATCAGCTTGGCCATAGTTTCTATACTAAAACTAGGTTTATGTGCTTCACTTTTACTTCTCTCTCAACTCCATCTTTTTCAATCTTTGATAATTACTTTCTGAAATTAAAAAAACTGTATGATATTGAGAAATAATTTCTTGGTGCTAAGTTTGAAATGAGTCTTTTGATAGATTTTTTTAAAACAGTATGTCAGTATTACTACTTCTCTTAGAATACAAGCAGAAAGCTTACTAGAAAACAAATGTAATTATCCATAGAATTATTAGATAGGGAAGAGAAATTAGATAGATTAAGTAAGGTAAATTAAATCCATACTTCCAAATATTTAACAGTCTAAGCAGATTGTAGGTACTTGGGACCTTTTTTTTAAATATGTTTGGTTTTAAGTGATATCAGATCTTATTTCTTTTATTTCATTCCAGAAAATAATAACATTACTCAGTTTTAACATTCTGAACATTTAAAAAATAATTTTAAAACACCAGTCTTCGGTTTTTGTCCAACATTAATATCTGCATGTATATTGTAATACATAATAAAAAATCATATTGCCTTGATTTTGTATACCACTTGTAGTTTACAAAATACGTATATCAGTTCACAGAAGATAAATTATTGAGATTTGCAAAAATGTTTTTATTCAGACATTTTATGAAAGTTTTATAAGCTTTTACTTATAAAAGTTTTATAAGCTCATCATAAAAAGCACATTTTAATTATCTCTTCAGAATAAATTATTTTCATCATTACATACTTGAATAAATCAGAAATTACTTTTTAAATTTTACTGAAATTAATCACTGTTCTTACTTATTTCTTTGTTCCTCAAGGATCTCAGTCTTTTAACAATATTGATGCACTATCAAAAATAGTCAGTTACTGAAAATAATTCTTGGGTTTGAGACTAATTAGCCCGTTTTTATAACTGCCTATTTTGAGATACAAAAGAATTGTAAGAAAGTGATCTGTACCTCACTGAGGTTCAGCTGTGAGAACAGGCTGGCTGTTGTACCGCTGCCTGTCAGCAGATGCTCCCACGGGTTGGATTAATTTCATTATCAGTCAGTTCAGTGCACACTTTCCTGACTTGACTAGAAACAGATATCATTCAGTTGACTATTTAGAATGCTTAATTCAAGGATCCCAGTGTACCCCCAGTTTTACAAGCAGTAGGAAAATGTTTGTTCTTTTTTGCTCATGTATTCTTCCTCAAGTCAAAAATGGTAGTACGGAAACCTTTTGATTACTATTCTCTGGAATATTCTTTTTCCTTGCTGTTTCATGTACTTAGAATCTTCTATTTCCCTTAGGAAAATCCTTTAAGAGACCACTGCCTCAAATGTAAACTTTTAAAAATGTTCTTTTTTGAAAATGAAAGAATTGTTTGTAGAATAGAACTAATTTAAGCTATCACTAATCCTCAATTAACGGAAAAATTATGCTTCATGTATTTTTTAATTTGTTTCTTTGGGATTCAAACACATTTTCTTAGGAGAATTATATGATAAATTTTGGTTAATTTAGGTTTAGTGGTCAGACCACAAAACTATTAAACCATAATGTTAATGAAGGGCGATACCATGTTACTGAGAAGTAGTGGTATGACACAGAAACCATGTGTAATCGCATTTCTATAGGAGAATCTGTTAGTAGTTTGGATGTTGAATTCGTGGAGGCAACATCGTGTAGTGCTCAGGACTGCATGTGCATGTGTGCACCATTGCTGTCACTTACTACCTGTAAGTAACTGGGACTGTTTATGCAAACTGGTTTCCATTCTAAGGGCAGGAGGATTGAAGGGGTCCAGATGTGCTGAATGCATCAGGAAGGAAAGAGGAGGGCATCCAGAAAGCAGAAGGTGTGAGGAAGCTCCACAAGGAAAACTGGTTAACGGAGGAATTCCTTCGGGCTGAGCAAAGTGCTGAGGAAAGAGCAGGCCTCTTCTAGGTCTTTGAAGAGCTTTGACATCCCCGTTCCCTTAATAAGGAGTCAGTTCAGCACTGAGAGAGACAGGAGAGACTCCCACAGCTGGGTGGGGTTCTTGTGGGTTAGTACAGAGAGCCCTGTGTGAGGCGGGCCTGTCCATGCTGCGTGCACGGAATTTTCAAAGAGTTTTCACGTGTAATGTTTCCGAATGGAAAAACACTTGAACCACATTTTAACTTATAAAAAAAATTTCTGTACAAAAGGAAATAATGTTTAAAGGAAACAAGCATCTCTTTTCAAAGGCAAAGATTTATTTCAAATAGCTTAGACAGTATTAGCGCTAATTTATCTAACTTCAGTATGATAATTCATTTATTTATAAGGTTTTTACTTTGGGGTAAGGATGGCTTTTATGGCACATATATATTACTTTGGGCTTATGAATATAATGTAGAAAATATCATAATTAAAAGAGCCCTTATGTTTAATTTCAGGAGTCAGTTACTAAATGAATATCAATTTTATTCCAAATTATTTGCTTAAAATATTTTATCAGAAAATAAAATTCTAAAGCAAACCCCTAGACTTCAGTTTCAAATAAGCAAATAGTAGTGGTAGAATAAAATTATTAGTACCTTACACATGGTGTTTACTCAAAATATATTTGTTGAATGGATGAATGAATGAAATAGCACAATACAGTTTTTGTTGATAATTGAAAAGTACATAGACATCAGCACATACTTTATAGTAGTTTCCTAGGGATTTTTAAATTCAAGATTCATCTTCAGTAAATATTTATCAGTGATACTTTGTGTTATTCTTAAACTTTTCATTATTTATATTTTCTATTTATTGTGAATTTTAGTTTATTCTTGAATGCATATTCTAGGAAAACATCTAAAAATATTATTAACTATTCAAAATAAAGCTATTGCATATTCTGAACTATTAACATTGTTTATTTTTATCCTAGCAAAATTAGATTGTAGGCACTAGATAATATTTCTGTAAAACACTGTTGACTAAACATCATTATATTCACCAGTTTTAGTAAGTTTGTAAAGTAGTTCTTGATTAGAGGATGTATTCTATTTCCTTCTACTATTTAGCACTTTTCTTGAGTTTTCAAATATGTATATATTTAAAAGTCTTAAATTCCACCATGGTGTGAGGAGTGTATCTAAACTCTATTCCCTTTTGAAAAATAATGCCTTGAATTCTGTTCTGCTAGTGTCTTTTTCTTTTCTCGTAGATGAATGATGTACATTTTTTTGATGACATACAGTTAAATATTGGGTTGGTGCAAGGAACTCTTACTGAAAATGGGTGTCAGGAATTCTGGAATCTAGGCTTTACCAAGTCATGTAACCTTTTGGGGCCCCGGTCTCTAGACTTGTAAAGGCAGGGGGTTGACCTCGCTGACCTCTGAGACCCCTGCCAACTCTAAAATTCTGAGTTTAAGAAATTAAAACATAAAAATAATATTGGATTATGAAATGTTGAGTGGCACATACACTTAAATAGAAAAAAGAACAAAGTAACATAAACGTGAATGTACATCATTTGTAATTCTAATAAGCTAATTAACTAACTGAAAGATTTTGCTTTAGTGTTCTAATCTAACTGCACTATCGGATCAATACTAAAACTATTAATAACAAATTGGAAAATTCTAATAAATTTTATTGTAAAAGGAGTATAGTAACTAGTGCTGTGTGCAATCCTTGTAACTAGCCAAGGCCAACATGCAGGTCCTTTATGAGCGCCTTCTCAGAAGAAAACAGCCACCAACCCAGAAAGACACCTGTCTAGGTATGTTTACAAATAGGTTAAGTAAATAATCCCTTTTAATTAGCAGGAAACTTTGCTTTAAGTTAGTGTCAAATTTCATAAATATGTATTTCTTAATATTGTATGTTCCTACCACCCTTATTTAAGAACTTACTATTAGAATCAGTTTGGTTTGTAGATAAGCTTTGGTTAATTTGTAATTAATTTTAATGTTGAAGTTTTTATTTAAAACTGGAAATGTTAAATGCAAAGATTTCTTTGGCTTTTAACATACTCATTTTAGAGTTCCTACAAAGAGCACTTTTTGGAAACCATGTTCATTGTCAGAATTTGTTGGTTTAATGGTAATGCCTAAATTTGTTCAAAGTCAGTTTGTCTTTGGGTAGGGCTAAGGATAATAAAATGTGGTTTAAAAACTGAAGCTAATTTCATGCATTATAGAATTAAAGAGAGAAGCATCTTTAGTACCTGGCTTTGTTTTTTGAGTCAATTTGTATTTATTTTTTATTGTTCTAAGTTTAAAAAGCAAAATACAGTAATATCAAGTCACCACTATCCAGATATGTTACACATTTGAAAGGAAATATTGTGATCTCATTATTTTATTGATATATTTCCCTATATGTTATAGACTTTTGTTCTTGAACAGCAATAGTACTTAATTTATTATCTTTCCATAAGTATATTGAAAGTTTTTACTTGGCGTTGAATAGACCATCACTATTACATTTTTTAAAAGTTACGAAAAGCTGTAGAAATAAAAAATAAAATTAAGTCACAGCATTTGTTTCTCAGTTTTCAGAAGTATGGACAAAAGGAAATTAAGGAGCCAACATCTTTCTCCACATTTCTCAAATGAAAACTAGCCCAGAAATACTTAAATTGGGTCAGTTTTCACTAAAACTGTGAAGCGAGAAACTTATCTTCTTATCAGGAAGGAAAAAAGAAAGGTTGAAGATTTATTTATGATCATTATTTTAGAATATAATTTTGTATTCTCATTAAGTAACTTAATTATAAAATTAAAGAATTCATGGTGTGAAATTATGGTCGTTTATGACATGTTTTAGTGTTCTTTTTAGCAATAAAAATACACTTCTCATTAACTATTGTATTGTCAGCCTATCAATTTAGATGTGAGAATGCTAAATAATTTTAAAAAACGCTGCTCATATAATAAGGCCTATATAAAGAAGGGCCCAGTATTTGGTTGGGTGGGAAAAGACTTGATTCAAAACTAAAACATAGTGAAGTTAGTTAAATAACACTTTTTTTGAGATATCTTTTATCCTTAACTCCTAGCAGTGTATTGGCATTATCTGAACTATGCTATGAATATCTGTTGAATGAATGAGTAGATGAGAGGGTGGATAGATTTAGAAGATAAATTTAAGATACATTTACCTTTCGACCTAGCAACTCCATTTTTGTTCATCTGTAGCACGGAAAGGAGTACTCGTATGTAACGGTATATGTACACGCATGTTGATCACAGTATTCTTAGTGGCAAAACACTGAAAACAAAGATAAATGCCCATCATTCAGCAAAGAATGGACTTTGAGGTACCCACACCAAGGGATATTATGCAGCCATTTGAAAAAAGTGCTTTAGGGCTGCATATCCCATTTACATGGAGTACTGCTGAGAGAAAAAAAGCAAATTGCAGCAGGTTTGTAAAATACACCCATTTTTGTAAAACAGTGACTCCAGCTCTCATATATGTATATATTTGAAAATGTGGAAGGATGTGTTCTAAGCTGCCACCTTCGATTAGCAGGAGGAGCCAAGTTAAAAAAAAGTTTGTAGGGAGCTCCCTGGTGGCCTAGTGGTTAGTATTCCAGGCTTTCGCTGCCGTGGCCCGGGTTCAGTCCCTGGTTGGGGAACTGAGATCACACCGCATGGCGCTTCCGAAAAGAAAAATTGTAAGAAAATAACCTGTATACATTTCTATAAAATTGTATAAATAGATATATAGGCATTTTTAAAAGAAAAATTAATTAAACTCAGTTAAAATCCTAAATGATGTTGAAATCATTTCAACTCAAAGGTTTTGAAGTTAAGTTTTGCATTTAAGCATCCCTGAAGGTGTTTGCATTGAAGTAGCTCTCACGAACCATAATGCAAATGGACCAGTTTCTGCACTTAGGCTCTTGTATGTAAAGATGAGAAAAGAGTATCAAAACTCTAGAAAGTTTATTTTCATTTTTTAAAAATTCATAGGTAGGATATGTAACCTACTAAGACCATTTTGCTGATTTTCTTCTATCAAAGGAAAACATCATGAGTGATGTGAAAACAGATGTTGGCATATGGAAGTTATGATTTTAATACTGGGTCTGCCAGATATTTTCTTTTTTTTTGGAAAACCTAACCTTAGAAGCCACTGATTTACCTGACGGTGAAATGATTTTTGAAATCTCAGCAGATTTCTTTAGTTATCAGTGGGTTATTTATATATTTTCTGAATTACAAAACATTTGTGTGTCCTCCTGGTTTTAATTACCAACAGAGTGTTTGTTGTTCCCATCATAGCTTGGTTGTGTTCAGCACATCAGTGTAACTGCTTATTTTATCAAATTTAAATGCTTATCATTCTTTTTATCAAGTTGTAAACATTCAGTGTACCTTACGAGACAGTGAGCTGGTGAATGAATTCAGGGATGTCACAGAATGTATTCTTGCTTTTGTGTGAGAATGATCAGTTAAACTCCCTTACAGCAACAAGATTATGAAATGTTGTGTGCTGACCCTATGCTGTTAAGAGTTCTCTTAGGAGAACTCATTTTAGTTTGATTTCTGAAGAAAAACTGAGTGTATCTAAACATGATATTTCAGGCTTTAGCGAAATGTCTTCCCTGCAAAAAGTAACTAATAGGTCTTCTATTCTGTTAGTTTCTCTACTCCTTTGTAAATATTACCATTTTGATTGTAAATTAATCTGCACCCCCCTTTGTAAATGGTTGTAGCGTACATTAAATAAGTCAGGATTATATGGGAAAAAATTGCCTCGGTTTTAGACTGTCTGATAGAAAACTCAATTTATTAAACTAAAATATAAACTTACTTTTGGTCGAAAAGGATTTTGTCATTCATTTTCATTAAACAGCTTATATTCCAGGCATGCTTTATATGTTTTGGTTATAAAAATTATTTTGACTTGAACTATACCTACTGTAACAAGCAAAGCTTTTGTAAAAAGTGAAGCATGTACATATGTAATACAAAATGCTAAGATCACTGGAATTTATAATATGTGAAATGCAATAAAACCTTAGTTGTATGTTTTGTCTTTTCTGTGATGCAGTTGTGCAAGTTACTTGAGGTATATAGTCAGTAGTTCCGTGACAGTGTTAGCCTCTTATGAGAACAGAAACCCGCTACTTAATACAGGCATACCTCACTGTATTGCGCTTCATGGATACTGTGTTTTCCACAAATTGAAGATTTATGGCAACCCTACGGCAAGCAAGTCTGTTGACAGCATTTTTCCCAACAGCATTTGCTCACTTTGTGTCTCTGTATCACATTTTGGTAGTTCTCTCAATATTTCAAGCTTTTTCATTATTATCATTATTTTATTATGGTGATCTGTGATCAGTGATTTTTTTATGTTACTATTGCAAAAAGATTACAGCTCACTGAAGGCTCAGATGATGGTTGGCATTTTTTTAGCAATAAAATATTTTTAAATTAAAGTATGTACATTGTTTTTTTAGACATAATGCTATTGCATACTTAATAGACTATAGTATAGTGTAAATGTAACTTTTATATGCACTGGGAAACCAGAAAATTCATGTAATTAGCTTTATTGCAGTTTTCACTCTTTTGCAGTGGTCTGGAACCGAACTGCAATATTTTTGAGGTATGCCTGTAATCAGAACATAGAATTTACTAATTATCACATTACCTGCATGATTAATGTGTTTAGAAAAATATATTACATTGAAATTTAATTCATTTAATATAGTCCGGATATTTTGCAACCTTCTGGTTTTTTAAAGGTAATTTAATTTATTTCTATAATTTCAAAAACAGTTTACAGAGCTAACATTGAGATACTTCCTCCAATTACTCTTTACTCCTTTCAGAGGAAATGGATGTGGAAGCGCGACTTACTGAATTATGTGAAGAAGTCAAGGTACTTGCATTTTTAAAATTCACGTTACCAAGTTATTTGAGTGGATTCTGTTTTCTAAGTATTTTATTGAAGAAAATATTAATTATTTATCCTTTCTAAAATGCAAAGATAAAATTGTTGATCTAGGTAGAAACACACCTTAGTTGATCAAACAACATTTGACTTGAACGTGAAGTTAAATTATCTTTAAAATGTATATTATTGTGCATATAAATGAAATAGCAAAGACAATTAACTGATCAGAAGTGTCCTTTTTCTCTTATTAGTTCACTCAAAGAATTTCTGGAAAAAATTTTTTAAGCATTACTTAAACTTACATATTTTTGTAAAGTGATATTGTTTAGAAATGAAAGTTTGTTTTATTTCAAGAGATCAGTTTGTCTCAGACCGTTTTCCCACTAGTTCATTCTTGCAATTAAATTGAATAGATTATTATTTTTCCTTTTTCTTCCCCATGGAACTAAGTATTTTGACTATTTTAGGATCCCTATGTATTTCACTCTTGTTTAGCTACATTAATGGAAGAAATCGGAGACATGAATCAAACAAAAATATATTGACTTCAGGTTGTATTTCTGTATGTAAATTTAAATGAGGACTTGACAACCTTTGAAAAAGGTATTTACCTTCTCCTTGTAAAATTATACATGGGCAGGATAGACAATTTCGTATACTATCCTAGAGGCTTTCCCCACGGTTCAAGTAAGATAAGTGTTTTCTTTAAAAAATCGCTAATGTCATTATAATAGTTGCCCCAAAGAATTATATATGCTTAGAAATAATCTTAATAAGATGTTTGTGATTAATATGGAAAAAAAATCTACAGTGTTTCACTGACATATTAAAGGAAATTTGAATGAATAAACATTATGATACTCCCAGACGGAAAGGTGAATGATCTCTGAAAGATCCAGTTTTTCTCAAGTTAATAATATTAATGTGTCTATATCAAAATCCTGTTGGAAACTTTAAACTTATGTTAAAGATCACTTAAAGAAAGGTAAGGATGACTAAGAAAAACTTTTGAATAATAATAATATAGAGGGACTTGCCCAAGTGGATGCTAACATATATATATATAAAACTATAGTTATGGAAATAGAGTAGGACTTCTCTAAAAGACTAGAAAGACAAATCAATGAAACTAAATAGCACTGAAACAGCCACTAAATATATTTAAGAATTAAATATATGATAAAATATCTCAAACATTGGGTTACATAAATGGTGTGGTAAAATACCATACTATAGAAGCAAATTCTAAATGGACTTGAAGAGTTAAATGTCCAGAAAAATTTGGAAGATAAATTTACATATACATGTATATATAAACAATCTGATATTAGGATATGAAATAACTTTTTCAGAGTAATAGTAAAAGACAAAATAAGGTGTTGATGATTTGAAACTTCTTTAAAACAAAATAAAATATAAATAAAGTTGAAAGGAAGCAATAAACTGGAAGAAAATATTTGCAGTACTTAAAAGTGGCAAATGATTAATAGTCACAATATATAAAGAGGTCCTATGTATCAGTTTCAAAACACCTCCCGGGAAAAAGGGATATGCATAGAGGCAATGTACAAAATGCAGTTCTTAGCAGAACAAGTTAGCTACATAGGTGACACTAAGTCTTACTGAAAACCAGGGAAATGCAGATTTAAACAATAAAAGGGTTTTTTGACCATGAAATTTGCAAAAATGAAAGTGACTGCTAATCTGCATTGTTGATAAGGGTGTAGGGAAACTAGTATCTGCCTATGCTGTTGGTGAGGGTAGAAATTGGTACATTTTTTTAGGTCACTTCATCAGTCTATTCCGAAAACATCTATTAAAAACACATGCTCTGCCACAAAACAGTTTTTATTTAGGAATCTGTCCCGCAGAAGTGCTAATACATTTCAACAGACATAAAGAATTATCAATTCCCATGTAGCCATTTGAAAGGATCAGGCAAGTCTCTATGCATTGACATGGATTCTTTAATTCAAGATATATATATTCATCTATGATGCAAGGTACTGTTTTCATGCTGAAAAGCTCTCTAGGATATATTAATTGAAAAAATAGGGACTTCCCTGGCAGTCCAGTGGTTAAGACTTCGCCTTCCAATACAGTGTGTTCGGGTTCGATCCCTGATCCGGGAGCTAAGATCCCACATGCCTCAGGGCCAAAAGACCAAAATGTAAAACAGAAACAATGTTGTAACAAATTCAATAAAGACTTTAAAAAAAATGGTCCACGTCAAAAATCTTTAAAAGAAAAAAGAAGTTGGAAAAATATGAGTATGATTTTTATATGTTAAAAAAAGCTCTGTATGTATTTGATCATATTTGTGTGATTAGATTACATATAAAATATTTGAAAGGATATATATACACACATACATATACATTTCAAACTGTTAACAAAAATACAGAAAACTAGCATGAAGGATGAGGCTGTGAAGGAAAAGTTTTATTCTTTACTCTATATCCATCTGTACTAAGTGTTAAAAAATAATACGTATGTATTCAAATATTACTAATAAATTTTTATGTACTCGTATTTAATTTCAGTATTTAAATGGATGTCATAAAATTTAACGTAAACTAGGGTAAACTTTGACAGCAGATAGAATACACAAGAGGTGGAATAATATTTAAAGAGGTCTTACAAATCGATAAGAAAACCTGTTAGTCCCCATTTTTCATATTAGTATAGGTTAGACACCGAATTACAAAAACTGCTAATAAGTATATGAAAAATATTTAGTTATCAAAGAAACAAAAATTTAAATATTCTGACATCATTTTTAACCTAGCTGTGATTTTTTAATAACAACGTAATGCTTATTGAGATGCGGTGAGATACAGATTCTTGTACCTCGTAGATCTTTCTCAGAGATTAGTTTGGCAGTATGTATCCAAAGCCAAAAAGAGTATTTCTTCTCCATTTATACCAAATAAACAATCAGAGATTCATATGTAGTGTAACTTATAATATTGTAAAACATTAACCTAAATAAATCCCCAACAGTAGGACAATGGTTAAAGAAATCATGGGATACTCATAATCTAAAAAAGTTGTACAACCTTAAAAATGTTGCTTTCAACAAATGTTTGATGATGTAGGGAAATGCTCATACTGTGTTATCCAGTGAAAATGGCATAAAGCTATATATGATTCTGGTTTTTTCCTCTCTATAACTGAAAAAAATTGAAGACTATAAACTAAGATGAACTTTATTTTTTTTCTGTTTTGCTTTCCCCCATTTTCCAAGTCTATTAAAGTAAGCACCATTTTGTAATCAAACAAGGTCAGTGAATTCTATGAGTAGGACAAAATAATGAATGTTATTTGAAAAAAATATATAAATGTAAGGTCTTATTATTCTTACATTTATACATATAAAAGATCTTGTCAAACTTAATTCTGATTTCCTTTTTAATATAAAAAAGAAATGATTATTATTTATATTTTGACACTTACTGTAAAGAGTTATATAAACCAAAGGGGTAATTTGTTTATACCTGAAGGGATGCTTTTCCCAATAATGAAAATACTAAAAGTCCTTTCTCAGAACCTTGGTGCCATGATCCCTGAGAAATACCATTAATAATTACAAGGTATCTAGATAGCCTTGCTCTCTGGAGGAGAATTAGTTCTACTTGTGTGTAGATTATACTAGGTGTAGCATTGCTTGCCTTACATAGTGCTATTTAATTACTGTCAAATACTTATTCTAGTCTTCTTTTCCTAACTCCATTAAAATCATTCTTGAAACAATACTGCAGGCTTCAGCTTCTTTATAGTACATTTTAATCTTTTGTGTGTTCTTAGGAGACATGAAAAACTTGTTAGCTTCATTTCTAATAACATTTATAAACCATTTCCTGGGGCAGAACACCTCTGTAGAATTTCTGTGTATGTTGATCAATCAGTACTTATCATCTGTTGACTCTATTAGCTTCCATTCCAGAATTCTGGAATTTGTCAGCGTTTTCTGAGTTTGTCCTTGTATTCTGGGAGCTTTTTCCTTATCTGAGGCCTGTAATTCCTTATTCATTCATTCATTTATTCTTCCAGTAAGTATTTATTGAGTGACTACTGTGTACCGGTAACCAGAGTCACAAAAGTAAATAAGACACGATACCTTCCTTTCTTACTAGTGTTGCTGAGTTTTTGTTTTAAGTGTTCTCTTAGTTAAGAAGATAAATGGAAGCTTGGTTTGGGTTGGGGAAGAAAAGCCTGCTGGATTGCAGACTTCAAAAAGAAGCCAATACAAACTGAGAGAAAGAGGGTCATATGTGATAAGCAACATTTGGGGGTTTTGTTTGTTTTTAGAAAGGGAGGGTGCAGTGCAGTTTGGGATACATTGAACTGTCCAAGTACAGTCATCCAGTAGATGCTGGATCTAGAACTCAGGGAGATGTGATCCAGAGCCGTAAATGAGGCCATCATTGGTGTGTAGGCGGGAATGGCTGTCAGCTTCAATCTGAGCAGACGACTTCTTCCGTCTTTACAGTAGGAAAATGAGATCAGCACCCATGTATGTATTTAAAGTAGATTTCTTAGTGTTTCTAGTAAAAGACAGATTTTTGCGTCAAGATACTACCTCCCTGAAGACTGACTGCTGCCTCAGTGTATTGAAGAAAAGCCTGTCCTCATGATAAAAATGCTTGACCAAAGAGAAACATCATTCTGATTTATAGTCCTTTGTTATTCTTTGTTTAGAATTTCTTATTTTATCAATTCAAGAAAACCAAATGCCTTTTAGAAGATTCTTCATCTCATTCAGTACTCTTAACTTCCATCATCAGTTTAGGTGAATATTTAAATAAATGGGATAATTTAATACCACTATTAGAACACTCATAATAGTATATTGTAATTGTTTACCCACTTTTCTTTCCTCATTAGACTGCGAACTTTTCATATTAATCTTGGTGTCTGTAGAATGTAGGCCCTAGCATGTAAAATGTGCCCAGTAAATACTGGGTGAGTGAATTGTTAGAAAAGAGAAGGAAGGAAGTGTCCGACAGCTCTATGAAAGGATCCCCACAAGCAAAATAAAATCTAGGAGCACAGGTATGAGGGCAAAGCAGTACTTTAGAGAGTGTCTCAGTCCTTTCCGAGGAGTTACGGATCTTTTAAGTACTTAGCTGATTGGGAAAAAAATCAGATTTTAAGATTTCATCATCTTTCAAAATTTTTATAACTTTCATCATGATTTGTACATTGTGTTTAAAATTCCCAGTATTTTAGTGTTTGAATTTGATCATGTTCTATAGAATCCTGATTTGTAACTTTAGACTATGATGTTATTTCAGTAACAAGATACCTCCGGTATTTAAATATTGGTTAAATGGTCGAAAAGTGCTGTAGTAACTGTCAGATAGAAAAAAGCCATGGGTCAGTTGGTCTCTCTCTACACACACATGCAAGCACACACACACACATGCAAGCGCACACAGACACATTTTTTAAAACTAAAAATTTGCCTTTGTATTAATATTCTCAGTAATATATATAGATGTGTTATGGTAATTCTCAGAGAGCAGTAAAGATTTTTTTCCTTGTCATTTCAGAAAATAGAGAATCCTGATGAACTGGCAGAACTTATAAATATGAATCTCGCACAACTTTGCTCACTTCTAATGGCTTTATGGGGACAGTTTCTGGAAGTTATAACACTACATGAAGAGCTAAGACTATTACTAGCACAAGAGCACCATACTTTGAGGGTAAGTTTAAAAAAAGTGATGTTAGAGCATTTTAATGAGTACAGTAAGTCCCCGACGTACGAATCTTCAAGTTGTGAACTTTGAAAGATGCGAACACACGTTTGCGTGTCCAATCACGTAAGTTAGTTCACACGTCTGGCTACGTTGTCACGTGCGTGCATCCTCTACAAGTGGTTGTGCTTTTGTGTATTTTACTGTACTGTACTGTATAGAATACAGTAGTATAGTATCTTTATTTCAAGTGTAGGATGTCCGGAAGCAAGTGGAAAAGCAGCGGTGATGTAGCTGGTACTGCTAAGGAGCACCAGCTGTTGTACTGTACTACTGTACTTTTCAAGGTACTGTACTGTAAGATCAAAAATGTTTTCTTTATTTTTTGTTTGTTTTTTATGTATTATTTGTGTGAAAAGTACTATAAACCTATTACAGTACAGTACCATATAGCTGATTGTGTTAGTTGGGTACCTAGACTAACCTTGTTGGACTTACGAACAAATTGGCCTTCCAAACACACTCTCGGAACAGAACTCATTCGTATGTAGGGGACTTACTGTGTCGCTTTCTATTTCTCCCTTTAGATCTGTTGGTATTTGCTTAATATATTCATGTGTTCCGGTGTTGGGTACATATATATTTACAGTTGGGAACTCCCTGGCAGTCCAGTGGTTAGGACTTGGCGCTTTCACTGCAGTGGCCTGGGTTCAGTGCCTGGTCAGGGAACTCAGATGCCATAAGGTGCATGGCACAGCCAAAAATAAATAAATTAGGTCAAGTTGATTGATACGGTTGTTGTTTAATCAATATTCTGGATTAACTCTTTTCTCCTGTATCAGTATTTTAAAGACATACCTTTATCATCCATCCTCCATAATCTCGGATGAGAAATCAGTTGTCATTTATATTGTTGTTTCCCTCCAGCTGCTGTTATAATTTTCTCCTTATCTTTGGTTTGCAGCAATTTGACTCTGATGTGCCTTGTTGCAGTTTTCTTTATATTTATCTTGCTTGTAGTTTATATATTTTCTTTATATTTATCTAAATATATATTTATATATTTTCTTGGTATTTATCTTTATGTTTATTTATCTCATGATTTGCCGAGATCCTCAGATCTGCAGGGTGATATTTTTATCAAAATCTTAGCCATTATACCTACAGAATTTTTCTGCCCCAGTTTTCCCCTTTACTCTCTCTCTCTCTGGCACTCTGATTTCACTTACGTTACACTATTTGATATTCTTTTGTTTCTTAGTAGTTTTTCTCTGTGCTCTTCAGTGTGAATAATTTCTGTTGTTCCATCTTTGAATTCACTAACTCATTTCTATAGTGTCTAATCTGCTCTAAATCTTGTCTCGTAAAATTTTCATTTCAGATATATACTTTTTACTTCCAAAATTTGCCTTTGGTTCTTTTCTTTTTTTGACAGTTTCATTTTTCTGCTAAGGTTCCTCATCTCTTCATTCGTTACGACCAGCTTCTCCCAGTCATTGGCCAGTTTATACTTGTGGCTTGAAAGTACTTGCTGGACTTCTGGCTTCTGATCCAGCTTTAAGAGGCTTGGACTTCATCACTCCCTTTCTAACATCAAGAAAAGAGCTGAACAATCCAAATATCCACACATCTTTTTAGGTCCATTAGAGAACTGAGGCCACAGGATAAACTCCTGACCCCCAAACTGGAGAGATGGCTAGCCAGTTACAGAGAATCACATCTTACCAAAGCAGAAACCAACCCATGAACGGAAGTCACCAGGAGCCAGTACCAGGAGAGCAAAACTTAAACTGTAATTGATGAATTTCTGGAGGCTCAGTGTGAACAAGCTTGAGTTAATAACTCCAGGAGGGCCCAGTCTTAGGAGACACCCACACTTCTGTGGGTTTTAGCTCCAGGAACCCTACCAGGTTCACATACTTCAAATCAGAGTAATCCCCTCATGCAGGGAGAGGGGGAAATAGCCATTTGTAAATACATCCAGAGCATTCTGTCCTTCTTAACAAGACCTTCCTCCTCAGAAACTGTCTTTCTAGAGTCCAGCTGACCTGGGGGACCCAGCTCAGGCCCTCTATAGCCTTTCACTTGGGGGAAGGAAAATACCCAACTTATACATTATTAGGGATTTACAAATTAAAGCAACGGTGAGATACCGTGCACACCTGTAAGAATGACTAAAACTGAAAACTCTGACAGCACTAAATATTGGTGAAGATGTGGAGCAACAGGAATTTTCATTCATTGCTGTTGGGAATGCAAAATGATACAACCACTTTGGAAGACAGTTTGACAGTTTCATATAAATCTAAACATACTCTTACATAATAATCCAGCTAACATGCTCTTTGGTATTTACTCAAATTAGTTAAAAACTTAGGTCTACACAAAAACCTGCCCTCAGATATTTATAGCAACTTTTTTTTAATAATTGCCAAAACTTAGATGTCCTTCATCAGGTGAATGGTTAAACAAACTGTTGTATATTTACACAATGGAATATTTTTCAGTAATAAAAAGAAATAAGCTATCAAACCATGAAAAGACATAGAGAAACCTTAAAAGTATATCACTGCTAAATGAAAGAAGCCAGTCTGAAGAATTACCTACTATATGATTCCAATTCTATGACATTCTGGAAAAGGAAAAACTATAAATAAATAATCAGTGGTCACCAGGGGCTCAGGGGGATTGGGGGAGAGTCTAGTGGGTGGAGCATAGGAGATTTTTAGGACAGTAAAACTGTTCTCTATGATATCATAATGGTGGATACGTGTCACTATACATTTGTCAAAGCCCATACAATTCACAACAACAAGGGTGAACCTTAATGTAAACGATGGACTTTAGTTAATAATAATGTATCAATATTGGTTCGTCAGTTATAACAAATGCATCACAGTAATACAAGACGTAAATAATAGGAGAAACTTGGGGGCTTGGGGTATAACTGGAACTCCCTATACATTCTGATCAATTTTTCTCTAAACCTAAAACTGCTCTGAAAAACTTAGTCTATTAAAGAAAACTTTCTAGTGTGCTTCATGGTTGCTTACCTTCTGAAGCAGAGTATATGGAACCTAATTTAACCCTTTCAAAGTGACTTAGTTATCATTATGAATCTTGTATAATGTGTTCTGCTTTAATAGTGCACTGGTGTCCTGTGCACTCAAAATGTCTGGACAGTAGATCCTCCATTAGAGAGGCCCAAGTTACATTAATTTTTTACTTATTTTGTCTGCTTTTTATGGGAATGTTCTAGGTTTTCTTTAAGGGGGGCCTTTGTGTTTCAGCATCAAGTTCTCATTTCCTTTGCCTAGTATACTTATGTATATTTAATGCCTATATATACTATGTATACTCTAATTCTCCTTTTCCCTTGGTTTCATTTGCTCTTTAAAATGTACTGTGGATTAAGAAACCAAATAACTTAAACCAGTAGGGGTTGTATCTAATAGTAAGCATAAATCAGGTTTGTATAAAAAGAACTTAAAGAACATTTGTTCAGATAGCCTCATCCACCAGAGGGCAGACAGCAGAAGCAAGAAGAACTACAATCCTGCAGCCTGTGGAACAAAAACCACATTCACAGAAAGACAGACAAGATGAAAAGTCAGAGGGCAATGTACCAGATGAAGGAACAAGGTAAAACCGCAGAAAAACAACTAAATGAAGTGTAGATAGGCAACCTTCCAAATAAAGAATTCAGAATAATGATAGTGAAAATGATCCAGGACCTCGGAAAAAGAATGGAGGCAAAGATCAAGAAGATGTGAGAAATATTTAACAAAGACCTAGAAGAATTAAAGAACAAACACCTAGAAGAATTAAAGGACAAACAAACAGAGATGAACAATACAATAACTGAAATGAAAAATACACTAGAAGAAATCAATAGCAGAATAACTGAGGCAGAAGAACGGATAAGTGACCCAGAAGACAGAATGGTGGAATTCACTGCCGTGGAACAGAATAAAGAAAAAAGAATGAAAAGAAATGAAGACAGCCTAAGAGACCTCTGGGACAACATTAAATGCAACAACATTTGCATTATAGGGGTCTCAGAAGAAGAAGAGAGAGAGCAAGGACCCGAGAAAATATTTGAAGAGATTATAGTCGAAAACTTCCCTAACATGGGAAAGGAAATAGCCACCCAAGTCCAGGAAGCACAGAGAGTCGCAGGCGTGATAAACCCAAGGAGAAACACACTGAGACGCATAGTAATCAAATTGACAAAAATTAAAGACAAAGAAAAATTATTGAAAGCAGCAAGCGAAAAACGACAAATAACATACAAGGGAACTCCCATAAGGTTAACAGCTGATTTCTCAGCAGAAACCCTGCAAGCCAGAAGGGAGTGGCATGATATATTTAAAGTGATGAAAGGGAAGAACCTACAGCCAAGATTACTCTACCTGGCAAGCATCTCATTCAGATTCGATGGAGAAATCAAAAGCTTTACAGAGGAAGCAAACGCTAAGAGAATTCAGCACCACCAAACCAGCTCTACAGCAAATGCTAAGGAACTTCTCTAAGTGGGAAACACAGGAGAAGAAAAGGACCTACAAAAACAAACCCATAACAATTAAGAAAATGATAATAGGAACATACATATTGATAATTACCTTAAATGTAAATGGATTAAATGCCCCAACCAAAAGACACAGGCTCGCTGAATGGATACAAAAACAAGACCCATATATATGCTGTCTACAAGAGACCCACTTCAGACCTAGGGACACATACAGACTGAAAGTGAGGGGATGGAAAAAGATATTCCATGCAAATGGAAATCAAAAGAAAGCTGAAGTAGCAATACTCATATCAGATAAAATAGACTTTAAAATAACAAATGTTACAAGAGACAAGGAAGGACACTACCTAATGATCAAGGGATCAATCCAAGAAGAAGATGTAACAACTATAAATATATATGCACCCAACATAGGAGCACCTCAATACATAAGGCAACTGCTAACAGCTCTAAAAGAGGAAATCGACAGTAACACAATAATAGTGGGGGACTTTAACACCTCACTTACACCAGTGGACAGATCATCCATAATGAAAATAAATAAGGAAACAGAAGCTTTAAATGACACAATAGACCAGATAGATTTAATTGATATTTATAGGACATTCCATCCAAAAACAGCAGATTACACTTTCTTCTCAAGTGCGCACAGAACATTCTCCAGGATAGATCACATCTTGGGTCACAAATCAAGCCTCAGTAAATTTAAGAAAATTGAAATCATATCAAGCATCTTTTCCAACCACAACGCTATGAGATTAGAAATCATTACAGAGAAAAAAACGTAAAAAACACAAACACATGGAGGCTAAACAATACATTACTAAATAACCAAGAGGTCACTGAGGAAATCAAAAAATACCTAGAGACAAATGACAACGAAAACACGACGATCCAAAGCCTATGGGATGCAGGAAAAGCAGTTCTAAGAGGGAAGTTTATAGCAATACAGGCCTACCTCAGGAAACAAGAAAAATCTCAAATAAACAATCTAACCTTACACCTAAAGGAACTAGAGAAAGAAGAACAAACAAAACCCAAAGTTAGTAGAAGGAAAGAAATCATAAAGATCAGAGCAGAAATAAATGAAATAGAAACAAAGAAAACAATAGCAAAGATGGATAAAACTAAAAGCTGGTTCTTTGAGAAGACAAACAAAATTTATAAACCATCAGCCAGACTCATCAAGAAAAAGAGAGAGAGGACTCAAATTAATAAAATTAGAAATGAAAAAGGAGAAGTTACAACAGACACCGCAGAAATACAAAGCATCCTAAGAGACTACTACAAACAACTCTATGCCAATAAAATGGACAACCTAGAAGAAATGGACAAATTCTTAGAAAGGTATAACCTTCCAAGACTGAACCAGGAAGAAAGAGAAAATATGCACAGACCAATCACAAGTAATGAAATTGAAACTATGATTAAAAATCTTCCAACAAACAAAAGTCCAGGACCAGATGGCTTCACAGGTGAATTCTATCAAACATTTAGAGAATAGCTAACACCCATCCTTCTCAAACTCTTCCAAAATATAGCAGAGGGAGGAACACTCCCAAACTCATTCTTTGAGGCCTCTATGAGGCCACCATCACCATGATACCAAAACCAGACAAAGATAAGTATAAAAAAAGAAAATTACAGACCAATATCACTGATGAATATAGATGCAAAAATCCTCAGCAAAATACTAGCAAACAGAATCCAACAACACATTAAAAGGATCATACACCATGATCAAGTGGGATTTATCCCAGGGAAGCAAGGATTCTTCAATATACGCAAATCAATCAATGTGATACACCATATTAACAAAGTGAAGAATAAAAACCATATGATCATCTCAGTAGTAGCAGAAAAAGCTTTTCACAAAATTCAACACCCATTTATGATAAAAAGTCTCCAGAAAGTGGGCATAGAGGGAACTCACCTCAACATAATAAAGGCCATATACAACAAACCCACAGCAAACATCATTCTCAATGGTGAAAAACTGAAAGCATTTCCTCTAAGATCAGGAACAAGACAGGGATGTCCACTCTCACCACTGTTATTCAACATAGTTTTGGGAGTCCTAGCCATGGCAACCAGAGAAGAAAAAGAAATAAAAGGAATATAAATTGGAAAAGAGGAAGTAAAACTGTCACTCTTTGCAGATGACGTGATACTATACATAGAGAATCCTAAAGATGCCACCAGAAAGCTACTAGAGCTAATCATTGAATTTGGTAAAGTTGCAGGATACAAAATTAATGCACAGATATCTCTTACATTCCTATACACTAATGATGAAAAATCTGAAAGAGAAATTAAAGAAACACTCCCATTTACCTTTGCAACAAAAAGAATAAAATACCTAGGAAGAAACCTACCTAGGGAGACAAAAGACCTGTATGCAGAAAACTATAAGATACTGATGAAAGAAATTAAAGATGATACAAACAGATGGAGAGGTATACCATGTTCTTGGATTGGAAGAATCAATATTGTGAAAATAACTATACTACCCAAAGTAATCTACAGATTCAATGCAATCCCTATCAAACTACCACTGGCATTTTTCACAGAACTAGAACAAAAAATTTCACAATTTGTATGGAAACACGAAAGACCCCGAATAGCCAAAGCAATCTTGAGAACAAAAAATGGAGCTGGAGGAATCAGGCTCTCTGACTTCAGACTATACTACAAAGCTACAGTAATCAAGACAATATGGTACTGGCACAAAAACAGAAACATAGATCAATGGAACAGGATAGAAAGCCCAGAGATAAACCCGCGCACCTATGGTCAACTAATCTATGACAAAAGAGGCAAGGATATACAATGGAGAAAAGCCAGTCTCTTCAGTAAGTGGTGCTGGGAACACTGGACGGCTACATGTAAAAGAATGAAATTAGAACACTCCCTAACACCGTACACAAAAATAAACTCAAAATGGATTAAAGACCTAAATGTAAGACTGGACACTATAAAACTCTCAGAGGAAAACATAGGAAGAACACTCTTTAACATAAATCACAGCAAGATCGTTTTTGATCCACCTCCTAGAGTAACGGAAGTAAAAACAAAAATAAACAAATGGGACCTAATGAAACTTAAAAACTTTTACAAAGCAAAGGAAACTACAAACAAGACGAAAAGACAACCCTCAGAACGGGAGAAAATATTTGCAAACAAATCACCAAAGGATTAATCTCCAGAATATATAAACGGCTCATGCAGCTCAATATTAAAAAAACCAAACAACCCAGTCCAAAAATGGGCAGAAGACCTAAATAGACATTTCTCCAAAGAAGACATACAGATGGCCAAGAAGCACATGAAAAGCTGCTCAACATCACTAATTATTAGAGAAATGCAAATCAGAACTACAATGAGGTATCACCTCACACCAGTTAGAATGGGCATCATCAGAAAATCTACAGACAACAGATGCTGGAGAGGGTGTGGAGACAAGGGAACCCTCTTGCACTGTTGGTGGGAATGTAAATTGATACAGCCACTATGGAGAACAGTATGGAGGTTCCTTAAAAAACTAAAAATATAATTACCATATGACTCAGCAATGCCACTACTGGGCATATACCCAGAGAAAACCATAATTCAAAAAGACACATGCACCCCAATATTCATTGCCGCACTATTTACAATAGCCAGGTCATGGAAGCAAGCTAAATGCCCATGGACAGACGAATGGATAAAGAACACATGGTACATATATACAATGGAATATTACCCAGCAATAAAAGGGAATGAAATAGTGCCATTTGCAGAGCCGTGGATGGATCTAGAGACTGCCATACAGAGTGAAGTAAGTCAGAAAGAGAAAAACAAATATTGTACATTAACACATATATGTGGAATCTAGAAAAATGGTACAGATGAACCAGTTCGCAGGGCAGAAATAGAGACACAGGTGTAGAGAACAAATGTACGTACACCAAGTGGGGAAGGTGGCGGGGCGGGGGTGTGGGATGAATTGGGAGATTGGGATTGACATGTATACACTAATAGGTATAAAACGGATAACTAATAAGAGGCTGGTGTATAAAAAAATAAAATTCAAAAATTCAAAAAAGGAAACATTTGTTCAGTGAACATTTGTGAGGTGCCTTCTTTCTTCAAGGCAACATAGATAATATATCACATATTTAGACTCTGCACTACAGATTAGAATCTAACCTGGATGAGCATGTATAAAATTATTATAGTCAATGTTATATAATATGTGATTAATATATTAAATTATTATAAATTTAGTTATATTAATAACGACTTATTAAAATTATTATAGTAAGCATTGTTTAGCAATTTAAACAACATATTAGGGTGAACGTAGATAAAGGAACATTTAACTCTTTAAAGCAGTATAAACACCCATTTTGAACCCTTAAAGCCTTTTTTTTTTAACGTCCTAGTTAAATTTTGAATAGTTGATATTGCCAAATAAGTGGATTTTTTAAAATTAGGGTACATACTCAACACTTGGCTTACAGATATATATATACCAAAGTATTAATATCTGTTACTCATATCCTGAGTTTGAATTTGTAAATTTGACATTTTTTTCTATGCATGCCTTTTGCCCAGAATTAAGCTGTGCTGCCATCAGGTGGCAGTGATGCCTTAGTTATGGCCTCACAGTGCTGTTGCCAGCCTTCTTGCTCACGGGTTGCCACTGCCTGGAAATGAGGGCAGGAGAAAGTTCAGACAGAGAACCTCGTCTGGGAGCAGAGAGGAAAGGAAAGACTTTACGATAACAGGGAGTCTTAATGCAGAAGGGAAGGGGTCAGTGGTTGGAGCACAAGTCTTGACCCTTTTCTCAAGTCTTTGTTTGAACCCCATGTGTATCACGGCCCAGCTATGTTGTCTTGCCTCGCTTGTTAAATGAACATATATCCACTTCATAGGGTTTTTATATGGTTCAAATCAAAGAATGGAACTAAAGTGCTCAGCCCGGAGCCTGGTAGGGAGGCTGCTGTCCAGAAATGACGGTCCTTATTGTAGGGATCAGGGAAGGCGGGGAGGCAGGCCCAGCTGCAGCCGCAGGAATCCAGATGACTTCAGGCTGCATTTCTTTACACTTTACAGCCCTCGGGGGAAATACCTCTAACAGACAGACAGACAGGCAGGCAGGCAGATAAGTTTTCCTCATGTCTCCCTTAGTGTTGGAGAGGAAGAAGGGGCCGTCAGCAGCATTTGAAGGTGAAGACAGTTGCATCCTTCCCACAGACGTTTCGTTGCCCCCTGTCAACTTGTCCCTCTGAAGACCCAGTCTCACCAACTCAGGGAGACAAGCTTAGGAAGTCAGAAACTCAACTGGCTATAACTTGATGACCTATAAAACGTTTCTCCAATTCACTGTACTTTTTTTTTTGGCTGCATTGGGTCTTCATTGCTGCACGCGGGCTTTCTCTATTTGCGGTGAGTGGGGGCTACTCTTCGTTGCGGTGCACGGGCTTCTCCTTGTGGTGGCTTCTCTTGTTGCGGAGCACGGGCTCTAGGCGCGCGGACTTCAGTAGTTGTGGCATGTGGGCTCAGCAGTTGTGGCTCGCGGGCTCTAGAGCGCAGGCTCAGTAGTTGTGGCTCACGGGCTTAGTTGCTCCGCAGCAAGTGGGGTCTTCCCGGACCAGAGCTGGAACCCATGTTCCCTGCATTGGCACGCAGATTCTTAACCACTGCACCACCAGGGAAGCCCTGAGAAGTGTACAAATTTGTTTAATATAAGTTTTATGTGACAAGGTAGCCTTCATAAGGAAATGAAGACCCAAAGAAACAGACCTGAGTATTTTATGATAGGCTTGATGAAGAGTTGACAGTTCATGGAGGAATATGATAGGTTAAGGAGTATGAAGTAATTGTAGTAAACCGAGGGAATTTATTAGCAAGGCCTGTTTGTAGGCTTCTTCTTGGCATTCCTTTGTTTTGGAAGATAGGAATGGACGTTCCATTCCTCTGGGTATAGTGAGGGCACCTCTCACATGAGGGTTTTATGACCTGTTTTAGGGGAGAAGGGTTGGTGAGGAGGTCAGCGTAACTTTCCTGCTCTTCCTTTTCTTAAATTTCTTCACCTTAAGATATTCAATGTGCCAAGGTGCCATAATTTGGGGTAGCATGTCCAGAACCCCATCACCACCAGCCTCTCCTCTCTTTTTTAAAATACAAGGGGGAGCGTACAATACATAATTTTCTGCATTTGGCTTTTAAAATATTTGACTCTTTTTTTGAATATGTATTTTTTTGGGGGGGACTACGTTAGGTCTTTGCTGCTGCCCGCAGGCTTTCTCTAGTGGTGGTGAGCGGGAGCTACTCTTCGTTGCGGTGAGCGGGCATCTCATTGCGGTGGCTTCTCTTATTGTGGAGCACGGGCTCTAGGCGTGAGGACTTCCGTAGTTGTGGCGTGTGGGCTCAGTAGTTGCAGCACGAGGGCTCTAGGCCGTGTGGGCTTCAGTAGTTGTGGCGCGGGCTTCAGTAGTTGTGGCTCATGGGCTCCAGAGCGCAGGCTCAGTAGTTGTGGTGCAAGGGCTTAGCCGTTCCACGGCATGTGGGATCTTCCCGGACCAGGGCTCGAACCCGTGTCCCCTGCATTGGCAGGTGGATTCTTAACCACTGCGCCACCAGGGAAGCCCCTCATTGTACATTTAAAACCAAAGACCCCTAAGTTGTGTTTCCCTTTAGAAAGAAATCTTAGGTGTAATATAATTCCAAGATGTAATATCATTTCTCTCTCCTCCACGTACCCTTCAAACAAAATATCTTTTCCATCCCCTTACTGTTGCTTCAGTTGCTCCAGTAGCTGACAAAGCCTTTTCCTGCATAGTTAGAAATGAAAGGGTCAGAATACAAATATGATGGAAGAAATATTCAACTAGATTTGACCAGTATTTACCAAGTACTTGCTTCTGTAACATACCAAGGCATATTTTGGGGGGATGGCAAAGATCATCCAAAACACAGTTCCTGCTCTAAAGAACATTACACATTAGGAGGGGGGACAATTCACATATACAGTTATTTTAAGAAAAAACGTGGTGAATGCTACAATGGTAATTGTAATAGCTTATATTTATAGACACTTTGCAGATTAAAAACTGCTATCAAATACATTATCTTGTTTATTCTTTGCAATAACCCCCTATGAAGAATAAGTATTAAGTGTGATTGAAAAAGAGTCATCGGGGCTCCAAGGTGAAATGCCGAAGGTCACAGAGCCAGGGGGTCCACCGTCAGCTCAGCTGGTGCGTACTGGGGTGCCTGGCACCCAGCAGCGGGGAGTGCTAGCTGGTCCCACCGTTCTTCTGTGCGCTGGGCGCTGTTCTTGGTGTGGGGATGTCGTGGTAAATAGGACACACAGAATCCCCATCTTCAAGGAGGATGAATGGTGGATCCATAACGTAAAACGAAATTTCTTACCTACATTCTGTTCTTTCTTTTAACTCTTGCAGTAAGTACCAAAATACAGTGCTTTGGCGACCCTGAGGAGGGAGAGTACTTCTCACAGGGGGTTTCTTTCCCTGCCACCCATTTCCTGATTGACTTTTTGAATGTGCCATGTTATTCATACTCCCTTTTGGAATTTTCCAGGTGCGCAGGTTTTCTGAGGCATTCTTTTGTTTTGAACATCCAAGAGAAGCTGCCATTGCATACCAGGAACTTCAGTGAGTAGCATAAATCCAAAATTTAAATGATTCTACTTCCTTTTACCTAAGATATCATCTCAGAATTTATCAGTGACAGAATATACAATATTTACAAGGAAAGAAATTAGGAGAATTTGACGTTTAGAAAGCTCCTGTTTAGTCAAATTGCATTTAATCTTACGCATTACTTCACTAAAGACCCCGCCCTTACATAAAGAAGCGCACTGCGACGCTACCCCTCCCCACACAGACCTGCCCCACCCCTGGGAGTCCCTGGCCCCAGCCTTCCACTGGGCCATCTTGCTGTATTTTTATCTTCACAGGTCAGACTCTCTTACATTTATCGTTATGTATTACGTATTTTCGCAGGGAGTCTGACTGGCACTTCCTGCTGTCATGTAGGAGATTTACAATTCAAATATCCTGAGTAGATGCCTTCCACTTTCCCTACTGAGTACATTTAGATCTGGTTTTCTTTGGCTTTAAAGAATATTTTGAGGACATTATGTTGAGTGAAAGAAGTCAGATATAAAAGAGTAAAGAATATACGACTCTGTTTATATGAAGTTCTGGAACACGTAAGACTAAGGTGAAGAAAGTCAGAAGAATGGTTGTCTTGGTGTCGACTTGGGCTGGGAGTTTGCCTGGAAAGACGTGAGAGTACTCTCTGGACAGGTGGAACATGTTCTGTATCGCGTGTCCGTTTGTCAGAATCGTGCAGCCAAGATTTGTTTGTTTCAGTGCATGTGAAGTATATGCCGCAACAGACAACTGTAAATAATCATAGGGTGTGTGGGTAGGCAGTGAGTGGAGGTACGGACAAAGCAAGAAGGGAAAATGTTTGCTGATGGGGCTTATGGTGCTGTTCTGTGTACTTTGATTTGTTTCAAATTTTCCGTAAGAAAGTTTTTTAAAAAAAACTATTTTGCATTAGAAAGTTATATACCTTTCTTAAAATAGCTGTTAATTGTATTCATCAGTACGGGTTAACTTTTTTTTTTCAACATTATCATCAAATCGTTAGCAGGCATTTGAGCTTTTGGTCTTTCTCCTCTATGCTATTCTCAGCTTATTAGGATGTTCAGACATTAAGCACAGATGACTCACTTTGAAATAACATTTAAAAGTATAGAAGAGTATAATAGAAATTAAATAATTTATCAGTAAACCGTAATTTTATAAGTCAGTAATTTTTGTCCACAAACCATAATTTTCATCGTACCAGTTTTTATCTCTGACCAAGGCGCTCTTTCGTAAGGAGGGTGTCTTGAGGAGGGGTGGTCCCGGAGAGACGATGCGGTGAAATCGGTGTGGCTGTCTAGATTGCAGTCTGACGTAAGACATGTGTTCCAGTGCTCAGAGTCACCTCCAGATGTGCACCGCTCTCAAAAACACTGCCTTCTGCAGCTCTCTCCCACCCCTGCCTATTGAGTGCAGTGAATTAGATGGAGATCTCAATTCGTTACCTGTGATCTTTGAAGACAGGTATTTAGATGCAGTTACTGAAGGTAAGTGTAATCTAACTAAAATATGTAAGCTGTGTGTGTCATTTTCAGTACATTCTGTCTAATATACATAAAGCCATTCCTTAATGTGGGGCTGTCTTCCCCCCTCCAGTTTTATTTATTTTTGAGGATATTAGAAAGTTATAGTCAGAGAAAGTAGTCTTAATCATATGAGTTCTTACACCTCGTTTTAAACCTGAATTTCTTTTTCTTTGGATAAAAGACTTAGATGCACCCTGGATGGGAATTCAGAGTCTTCAGAGATCAGAGTCCAGTAGAATGGATAAATGTGAGACTGAAGAAAGCTCTCTAGCTGGACTTTCCAGCCCAGAGTTGAAAGTCAGACCTGCTGGGGCCTCCAGTTTTTGGTCTACAGAAGGTGAAAAGCAGCTAACAAAGTCTCTAAAAGGAAAGAGTGAAGAATCAAATAAATCCAAGGTTAAGGTTACTAAGCTCATGAAAACAATGAAACCTGAAAACACAAAAAAATTAATAAAACAGAACTCTAAGGATTCTGTGGTTTTGGTAGGCTACAAATGTTTGAAAAGTACAGCATCAAATGATCTCTTTAAAAGCTTTGAAGGCAATCCTTCACATAGTCAGAAGGAAGGTCTGGACACCACAATATGTGGATATAATTTTGACCTAAAGACCTACAGCAGACAGACAAGTCAAAAGGAAGCTAGCTATTTGCCAGCTAATACAGAGAGAACTGAACAAAAGTCTCCAGATATTGAAAATATGCAACCAGACCTGTTTGATCCTTTGAACTCTGGCAGCCTAAATCTTTGTGCAAATTTGTCCATTTCAGGTAAACTTGATATCTCCCAGGACGATAGTGAAATTGCACAAGTGGAACACAGTGTGGCATCCAGAAGTTCATCAGATGATTGCCATGATCATCAAACTGCCCCCACTTCGGGAGTTAGGACAATTGAAGTAAAGCCCTCTAATAAAGACCCTTTCAGTGGAGAGAAAATAACTGTTAAAATAGGACCTTGGACAGAGCTTCGACAAGATGAAATATTTGTGGATAGTCTACAACTACCCAACTTTGAGTCCTTAGAATCTAACGGTAAATCTAAATCTATAGAAGTAACACTTGAAAAGGAAGCTTTGCAGGAAGCAAAGTGTCATTCTGTTGGAGAATCATTAGCTAAGCTAAGAAGTAATCAACCTGCTTCTTCTACAAGAGAATATCATGTTGTAGTGAGTGCAGACTCAATTAAGTTACCAGATATTAGTGCCACGTGTGCCTCATCTCGGTTCTCAGATTCAGGTGTGGAAAGTGAACCAAGCTCTGTTGCAACACATCCAAACCCTGACCTAGTCTTTGAAACTGTACAAGGGCAAGGTCTTTACAATAACGAAAGGTTATTTCCTCAGCTTTTGATGAAGCCGGATCATAATGTAAAGTTTTCACTAGGCAGCCACTGTACCGAGAGCACAAGTGCTTTCAGTGAGATCCAGTCATCCTTAACGTCCATAAACTCTCTGCCTTCTGACGATGAGCTTTCACCTGATGAAAACCCTAAGAAATCTGTTGTGCCTGAATGCCACCTAAGCGATAGCAGAGCCGTGTTGAATCTAGGAACGATTGATGTGCCAAAATGTGACGATAGGAAAAAGTCAAGTATTCTCTTGCAACAGCAGAGTGTCGTGTTTTCAGGGCATTTGGACAATGAAATGATAGCAATACATTCCTTAAATTCAAGCACTAAAGACCCTTTACAATTTGTTTTTTCAGATGAAGTTACTTCCGGTGATGTGAAAAGTAGTTGCAGCTCCAAACCTAACTCGGACACTGTGTGTAAAGACGCCCAGAGTCCTGATAAATCTAGTGACCCTGCAGGGGCCGCAGTTCCGTTAAGTTCAGGACTGGTTTGTTCAGGCACCCCTTGTGTCGTTTCAGCTTCCATTTCTACCAGGACAGACGTCAGTGAAGATAGAACTGTGAAAAGAAAAAATAGCGATGCGTTAAATCTCAAACAAATGTATTCAGAAGCCCCTACAGTTAAAGACGAAACTCCCCTGGGTACCAGTGACCCTTTTTCAGCCAGTCCTGATATGGTAAAGCAAGGGCTTGTGGAAAATTATTTTGGCTGTCAAAGCAGTACAGATACTTCTGACACATGTGCTGTTAGCTACAGCAATTCAGTTAGCCCTCAGAAGGAGACTTCTGAAAAAGAAATTAGTAATGTTCAGCAGGAACAGGGTAAAGATGAGGAGGAAGAAGAGCAGGACCAACAGATGGTTCAAAATGGGTATTATGAGGAGACAGGTGACTCAGCCCTGGATGGGACAGTAGATGCTCACTGTACAGACCGAGGTGCCCCGGCAGAAGAAAGATTGATCAAATCTGAAAAGATTAGCAGTGACTTTCTGAGGGATGGTGTAACTATGCCTACTGTCTGTGCTTCCGGCTGTCTGTCCTTCCCGTCTGCACCACGAGAGTCTCCTTGTAGTGTTAAGTATTCTTCTAAGAGTAAATGTGATGCCATTACAAAGCAGCCAAGCAGCGCTTCTTACAACTTCACCTCATCACTGTCCTGGTATGAAAATTCACCAAAACCTCAAATACAAGCGTAAGTAATGGAGCACAATAGCACGTGCTACTAAAGAGAGAGAGAGAGGACATATATGTATATTTCTCTGGTAACATACCTATTTCACGTTCTCTGGTTTCTGTAATACAGAAAGTGCTTCTTCGATTAGCTGTCTGAAATGGAGCAGTGAACTCAGTATGCTCTTTGACAGACAGACCTGCAGTTCCCTGTGTGATTGTCCTGTTCTGTAGGCTCGACTTGCCTGATACAAATTTTCCATTGGTAGCTTTATGGTAGAAGTATGGAATAATTGAAGTTAAAACCCTTTTTTTCCCATCAATACCTCATCTCTCCCCTGGTTAACTCCCAGACAAAAGTTAGGTTTTATATCTAGCAAATAAGGACAATAGTAGATAATTGCTAGAAACTTCCTAAAGCCTACCAGACTTAGATTGCCTCAGCTAAGTCAGTGTTTCCAGAATTGGGATTTCCTGGACCAGTAAAAAAAAAATCCAGAAAATTTTGAGCATGACATAGGTTTACTAGCATGGCACTGGTTTTCTACTACCTTATTCCACATGGAATTATAATTCCCTGGTATTCCCTGGAATAAAATGTCTGGGCGTATCCACTGTAGGTTTTTTAAGTTCCCAGATCATTCTGATGTATACACATAAGTAAGATCCATGGTGCCTACAGCTAGTGAACCCAGCAAGGTGAGAACAGCCCACTGAAGACTTGTAATGTGCTAGGAAGCCGAAGGTTGCACCGCCTCCTGGGCACCTCAGACTCTTCTGAGTCATTAGTGAAGGCAGTGGTCTGTATTCTCCACCCAGTGTGTGCCGCTCAGTTTAGTGTTCATCTGCTTCTTGGAGTTTTACTTTTATCAGTCCAAGTGATCTCATGTTACGATAGTTAATAATTTTTGATGTTCTCAGTCCCCAAGTTGATTAGATATGTCACTTGTTCTATCAGTAAATGAGTGTGTGCCACCAATTTTACTTAATCACATCCCCCTCTTAGTTCTGTTCCTTCGTATGGGTATTTTTAGAGAAAAATACAAATCACCTCATCTACTACATACTATACCTGCCATTCTCACTGCTACACTGTGTAGAATATCTCCTTCTTTTCCTTTTATGTAAGATTAAAAAGGAGCAAAGAGGGCAAGATTTGATCACAGGGTCGGCATCAGACTGTCCTCTGGGCAGTACTTCTCCCATCCCTTCTATGCATACAGTATAAAATTCAGTAGAAAGCATAACTCCGTTCCCGGTGTTTTCTTAGTGGATTTCAAGTTTAAAAGAATAATTTCAAGTGATGTCAGGCTTTAAATACTCATTGTATTTGATCAGAATATGTACTAAAAAATAGTAAAAAAAATTACTCTCTGATTTCTAAATCATTTAGGTGAGCCCACATATTTTCATTATTTTAAAATCAAATATTTCTGGGTTTCCTCTTCTGCAGTTCTCTAAATGCAGCACATTATCTTTTTGGTTCTAAAAACTGAATATAATACTTAGTAACGAGTGTCTGTTACGCTTTTTTGCTTCAGCTTCCTTCAGGCGAAAGAAGAATTGGAGCACCTTAAGCTCCCCGGGTTCATGTACAGCGATGTTCCTCTCCTGGCATCCTCAGTACCCTATTTTTGTGTGGAGGAGGAGGAGGAGGAGGACCGTTCCGAGCACGGAGTCCATCTCATCGTCTGTGTGCACGGCCTGGACGGTATGTAACGTCTGTGCATGTAACCCGTAACGACTCAATCTTTTCTTTTCCTAGTAGATCGCATTTAGTTTTATTTAATCTTTGACCTGAAAAAAGATTTCTAAATTGCTGATATTAATTAAATCTTAAATACTCTCTAAAACAGAGACGTGCTTAATTTTGCTGAGTATAATATTAGATTTCTTCGTAAAGTAAATTTTCCATGGAGTTGACATCCACATGCCAACATTTTATTTATTTTAACTTCGGATTCTTCTGTCTTCTCTCTTTTTATTATTTTTGTCAGCTGTCACCTCGTGGCAATCATTTTGTCTCCCTTTGATCATCTTTCTGCTTCCCTTTTAGCTTGCTGCTTTAAACCTTATGGACAAGAAAAATCAATACCTAAGAATTAAAGATTCACTGATTAATCAGGGTATAACTTAAATTCTTAATACCTTGTTTTACTGCTGTGGTTTTGTGACAGCTGTTTTGGTTACTCAGCAGCCTATTTTTCTTGGTTAGGAACTGTGTTAGAAGACACCAAATATCTCTGGATTAGCAGAGTATTACTGTGTTATAAGGTGATTCTGTAGCAACAAATTGACAAAAGATTTTATGGATTATAAAAATGCTAAACACAGGTCTGAGCTAGGAAATGCTTATGAAATTGGAGATTTTTTTTAAGAAAAACAAAACCATGACTCTTAAGAAATAAAATATCTCTAATACTAACCTCTTTCTCCCCACTAATAAAATTTTCAAAGAATTATCCTCCAAGAAAGCCTTCTTGGCCCAGTAGAATCTCTGGTAAATTCCTCTTTGAAATATTCAAGAAACACACTCTCCCATGTTATAGGGAGGGAGACAGACACACTGCTGGGGTGGGGGGGCGGTGGCGAGAGAGCATCAATGCGACCAGACCTCTGAAGAGATAGGCTGTTGGAGGCCATTGCCAGCTGATGGAAATCCGCTGTGAAATAGACACTGAGGATTCTGGTTCCCAGGGCCTTGTCTCTTCACAGCTGGCGTAGGCCTACGCTTGTCCCCAAGAAGCGTAACAGAGTATGAAGGTGCGCGTTGTACCTTTTGCTTTATCTCGTCCCTTAGGTATAACTTTCACTTTCTCCATTTTCTAGGTAACAGTGCAGATCTCCGGTTAGTAAAAACTTACATTGAACTTGGACTGCCTGGGGAAAGAATTGATTTTCTTATGTCTGAGAGAAATCAGGTACAGATAGCTGTGTTTTCAGTGGAAGCACACATTTTTCTACCAGTTTCTACCTAAATATTTGCTGACTACAAAATGCCTGTAGTAGTAGAAATAATTTTTCTGATTTCTATGAAGTTTAACAATTAATGCATAGCCTAAGGAAGTAGAAGTGATTTACAGTTTGATTTATGAGCTTTTTACATGTGCAAAATTCCTAGAATTTCACATTCTGTGCAAATATTTTAATTAAACCATTATAAATTACCTTATGTTCAGTGTTGATAGTGGACTAAACGATTATCTAAATGAAGTGTTAAGAACAGTGAGCCTTTTTTTCCCCTAGAAATTCACTACTTGTTCATTTTAATATAATGAATATTACATTCACTAACTTCTTTAAAAACCACTGGTCTTTAACCATATTTTCAATACCTAAATTAAAAATAATGTTTATATTCAGTGTTTTATGTAATTACACATATTCCGTATATAATGTATCGATTTCGCTTTTGTTTAGAATGATACTTTTGCTGATTTTGATAGCATGACTGATCGCCTTCTGGACGAGATAATACAATATATTCAGATATATAGTCTAACAGTCTCAAAAATAAGGTAACTTTTATAATATTATATAAATTGTTTTTATATCTTTATGAATTATAGAAAAATCACACAGAATTTCTGGTAATTTTGTTGTCCTGTTCTGAAATACAGGATACCGCAATTCTAATTTAAAGAGAATAAAAATAAGAAGATTTTAGGGAAAGACCACATATTATATAATTCTGTTTATATAAATTGTCCAGAATTGGCAAAATTATAGAGATAGAGGTAGATCAGTGACTGCTTAGGGCTGGGGGAGAGGGGAGATGGTGCGGGGGGCGGTGATAGCTAAAGAATGTAGGGTTGGACTTCCCTGGTGGCACAGTGGTTAAGCATCCGTCTGCCAATGCAGTGGACACAGGTTCGAACACTGGTCCGGGAGGATCCCACGTGCCGCAGAGCAGCTAAGCCCGTGCACCACAACTACTGAGCCTGCGCTCTAGAGCCCACGAGCCGCAACTGTCGAGCCCGCGTGCCACAACTACTGAAGCCCGCGTGCCTAGAGCCCGTGCTCCGCAACAAGAGAAGCCACCGCAATGAGAAGCCCGCGCACCGCAACAAAGAGTAGCCCCGGCTTGCCACAACTAGAGAAAGCTTGCACGCAGCAACGAAGACCCAACGTGGCCAAAAATAAATAAATAAATAAATTTATTTAAAAAAAAAAAAAAAAAGGAACGTAGAGTTTCTTTTTAAGGTGGTGAAATATTCTGAAATTTCTTGCAGCTTTCCACAAGCAGGAGATGATGATCAAATCAGTATGTCTTATTATTTAATCACAGATGTTGTGAATAGACATGGGGGAGAGAAAAGCATTTGTTTCTTCTAGTCCGGTAAGAATTAAAGAAAAAGTCAAAACTAATCTTCCTGCCTCGAAAAGAGTAGAGTAAACTGATGAGTTTCACATCCCAGCTGGGTTAGAGGAAGAAGCTGGCTCTTTATACTCTAGGCTTTTGTAGAGTTTGCTTCCACTTCGAAGTACAGAGTAGCAACAAAGAACAGAGAGAGCAGGTTTTCATTTGAAGTCCCTGTTTAAAAACAGATTTCTGTTAAAATATGGTGGGAGATGCAAGTATGTGGAGGGTGGAGAGAGATTGTTTTCTTGTTCTAGTCATTCTCTTCATTTATGGATTCTTCATCTGTTTACTAAATTTTCTGTAGTCATCTTGTATTCCTTTTATTAATTTGTTATTTTATGATGAGAAAATAAGTCTGTTGTTTCAGTTCTTTTATTCATCCATGAAAGTATGCCCTCTTTTAGATTAGATGGTCAGTTATAATCAACCATTATCCAAAAGCTTGATTTGGTTGATTGAGGACTGTTCGTTATCAAACTTTACTTCACAGCTTCAGGAAGTTTGCAGCTTCTCACTAGTTATATCTGTAAACTAGTTATGTCTGTAAACTAGTTATATCTGTAAACCACTTTTAAGACAGCTTTCAGGCTTTCTTCTTTCACTGTTAATTGTCCCGAGGGATTCATATACTATCGTAAAATAATGGTAGGCAAAAAGGCTCTTTTGATTTAAACTATTCCTTAATAAAGGTGAAATGCTTTATGAGTATTAGTTATTCTTTTGGTATAATTTTAGACTTACAGTCAGAAAATGCACGTTTTTTTTTTCCTGTGGCTTGAAAGTACTTAGAGAATTCCCCACCTTGGAGTGTGGACCAGAGAATAAGAGAAATGGGGATATAATGTCTCCTAAATCATGCTTATACGTATAACTTCATTATTTTGTTTTAAATCATGACTTAACAGGTAAATAATTGGTGTGTGTACCTAAAGATGCAAATTTATCATCTAGTCAATATATTAACGCTTTTAAAATGTATTTCTTTCTAAGCAATTATGAACTAGGAGTAAAAATTTTCTGATAAGTAATATCTTATTTCTATAGAGCAAGTATATAAACTATAATAATAGGAATTTTCTGCTACACTCTCACATTTTTTGCTTCAAAATTTAAGTTATGTCATTTCAGAGTATCAAACCATAGTTTTAAAACATATTAGAACATTTTAAATTCTTAATATTTCACATCTATGTATAGTGATAGCAGCTTTTATTTTGTTTTTAAAACTAATACTATAGGGGAAATGTCATTTTGTTTCTCTTATAGCTTTATTGGACATTCGTTGGGCAATTTAATAATCCGTTCAGTGCTTACAAGGCCACGGTTTCAATATTACCTTGACAAACTTCATACCTTTCTATCACTCTCTGGACCTCACCTTGGTACGCTCTACAATAGCAGTGCTCTTGTTAATACAGGTAAGAAGTTTTATTGTCCAGTACAAAAATTATGGCGTGGAGAGAAGATTTAAATACAAATTTAATATTTTCTGGTGTTTATTTTAGAGCAGATTTGTCATGTACTTGGAATTTCATGAAACAAAAGGTGTATCTATTTTTCTATTTTGTCATGCACATGAAATAAGCTGACAAAACTCATTTCAGAAAATGATGTCATATTGAGATATTTGTCAAGTCACAAGAGCATTTTTTTCCCTTTTTATCATTAAACTGTTAAAATATTTTCAGTAAATGTTAGTCTTATAAACAGGCTATTTTGTTGTTCCCTTAGTTGAACAGATAACAAATAAATACGCTTAATACATTTTAAAGTTATAAAATATTTTATATAGAACGTTAACTCTGATTTTGGTTTGATAGTGATAAAGGGATATTATGAGAAAATAAATTCTAAACTTTTAAAAGAAATTAAAGTAAAAATTAAGACCCCAATTTTGATTAGAATAAATATTCTCATTAAGAAGGATCTGATACTTGATTTGCCCTTTATTTGGCTTTGTTTTTCCTTTAGAATTTTAAAATGGCTTTTATAGTTTAGTCAACTGCTTCCCATTGTAAGAATTAGATTTCATTCTGACTTTTTTCATTGAGCCTTGAAACTCTTATTTCCATTTTCTCTTCTACTTCTTTCATTGACAAATAAACCATACCATTTTCCTTTGTATCCCATTTCAAATGGTGGTATTCAAAATCTAGCTAGTTGTAGATTTTTACGGTTTCAAAAAGAGGGCATGAGAAAAATGAGATCCATAAATAGTACAAAATAGAACCCAGTATGAATCAGATGCAGTACTTTGAATTTCTTTCTTCACTAAACTTTTCCCCAGATAGACTTCCAATTGGCAGCTTTAAACAGTTAAAGGGTTTTTTCCCTCTTTTCCTCCCCTGTTCACCTCAGTAATAGAATCAACAAAAGTAGAAATGAATAGTCTACAGTCTTGAAAACCAGCTCCAGAGTGATTGAGGTTTCACTTAAGGGGAAGATGCATTTAAATACGGGTAACTGATAATGTAAAGAAATACAATTAAATATGACACTTAAATTATATTCAGCTGTTACTAGAAAACATTACCCAGTTGCTCATCCTTAGAGTTGGTCCTTATCCAGTTAGTCTCCCATGACTGACCTGTGATTGTCTGTAAAGGCTCCGTGCTCAGGCATGTGGATCTACTACTGTGTTTAAAGTTTTCTCCCCCTCTGCTTCATTATAATTTGAACGAATATATCTAAAGGTGTAATTTTTCCAAATGTGTTCTTCATAGACCATTACCTATTTCATTACCTAATGAGGTAGAAATAAATAACAAGCCCTCCGTCAACCACCGTTAACCCATCGTTAACCTCTGTGTGTCTGTATGTTTGTATTTGTTATCAGAAAATGGAAATATTTTGCAAATATATTTTTTATTTGCCAACAAAATGCTAATTTGGGAGATATATTTTGAAGTGAAATATATATATTAAAATAAATAACGTTGGCATATGGTACTATATATTTCCGGTTTATAACTCTCACATATCACATACCATTTATAACTCTCTAGGTCTGTGGTTTATGCAGAAATGGAAAAAATCAGGTTCTCTTTTGCAACTGACATGTCGAGATCATTCAGACCCTCGCCAGACTTTCTTATACAAGCTTAGTAATAAAGCCGGTAAGTATATAGAAACAGTTTTGAAAACACTCACTTGAAAACTTTTTTAAAAATAAACCTTTAACAAATCAATTATCAACATGTCTTTCTGGTGATTAAAAAACTATCAGTCGGTTGTTATTTCTTAATGGTGAAATAGACTCACAGTTAAAACTAAGCAATTGATAACATGGTTTAATTTCTTTTTACATGATTGTATTTATTTTTTGTGAGCTGCACAGCTACTTTGAAGTTATCCTAAACAATTTGGCATTTATAATTCATACCAGCTCTAAGTTAAGTTTTTGAACTAGGCCTCTGCATGTCCTAGGCCTCCCGTCTTTCTAGCTGCCCCCAACCCCAGTCCTCAGCCTTTGTTTTAAACGGCCACATTTTTGTTTTACTTTCCTATTATAAGCATTTCTGGAAAATGTCAGAAACGAAACTATTAGTAGTTATTCCTTCTTCAAATTCTTGCCACTGGATGGATCCTGTTACTCAACCAGTTATTAAATATATTCCCCATCTTGCATGTGTATTCTAAGCTTTCACTCCCGGAAGTCCCCAGCTGGTCCTTGGCCATTCGGTCTCACGCTCTGTAAGTGACCTCACCTGGGACCTTTCCGCTCTCCCGGACTCATCCTCACACCCACAGATTCCCGGCACATTCTTTCCACTGTGTCCTCTGAGGTCTCCGCTTGAGGAGAACAGACTGCCCTCGTCTGTACCTTCCTCAAGGAATGTGATCTCCGCTTCCTGCTGAAAGTGGAGCCATCACGGAAAGCGGGCTATTGCCCAGCCCGCCCCCGCCTGCCCGCTCCCCCGGCTGTGGAGCGGAGGGTGGCACGCTTTTTTGCTGAAGGGCTGGATAGTAAACGTTTTGGCTTGTGGGCCATAGGGTCTCAGCTGTAACCACTCAACATACCACTGTAGCCCCAAAACAGCTATAGACAACACATGAGCTAGTGAGTGTGGCTGCAGTTCAAAAAAACTTTATTTACCAAAAAACAAAAGGCAGCAGTCCAGACCACACAGGCCTGCCATAGAAGCAGCTGGATTTCTTGATTCCTCAGTTACTGAGGCCCACCTAGAGCGGGAGCCCGTCCTCTTGCTTTCCATCCCTCCCGGTCGCGACTGCTCCACCGCCGCGTGAGACTGCTCCCTTTGAGCCGCAGCCTTCTCGTCTTCTTCAGCAGAATGCTCTCCTGGGCCCTCCTTGCATCTTCAGTGAGAACTTTGACGAGTGCATTGACAAATATTTATTACACAGTTACACTTAGGAAAAGATATATTTCTTTTTTTTTTTTAATTGTATGATTTTCTTTTTTTTTTTAATTTATTTTATTTATTTTACTTTTGGCTCCACTGGATCTTCGTTGCCGCTCGCAGGCTTTCTCTAGTTGTGCGAGCAGGGGCTACTCTTTGTTGTGGTGCGTGGGCTTCTCATTGCAGTGGCTTCTCTTGTTGCGGAGCATGGGCTCTAGGCGCACGGGCTTCAGTAGTTGTGGCTCGCGGGCTCTAGAGCACAGGCTCAGTAGTTGTGGCACATGGGCTTAGTTGCTCTGCGGCATGTGGGATCTTCCCGGACCAGGGCTCGAACCCGTGTCCCCTGCATTGGCAGGCGGATTCTTAACCACTCCGCCACCAGGGAAGCCCGGAAAAGATATTTTTCTTGAATCTTAATATACTTAATCCTGGCGTCATTTTTGGTAATTTGATGAGCCGACCCTTTAGATGATTCAGCAAGCATTACAGAGCCTTTCTCAACTCTGGTAACCTTCCATTCCACTCCACTGTGAACCCTTACCCATGGCTACACTCCACCCAGAAATTTCAACCAGTATTCCACTCTGTCACTGTAGTAGCCTGTCCTTTCTCTCTCACTCCCTTATTCTCGCCTGCTTTCTAGACTCAGTTGAGATCCCTACTCCATCTTCTTAAGATGACCGTGTGCCTCAGGGTTTCATCCCCTTCCTGACCCGTCTCAGACTCTGTGAATTATCACTTTCATCATTCATACACTGTCACCCTTTGCTTTCTATCTAGCCAACTAGCAAACCTGTCCTACCGCTTCTTCACCTAGCCTGTTGAGCTCTGCCACAAAGGACACACAGGCATGCACATCACTACTGCTGTAGATCTGTGGCCTCCCTGTCTGGTTACCTCTCAGTAGCTTCCTACTCATTCCCTTCAAAGTTTCCCACCTCTTTTCCTCAGGCTTAAACTACCACTGCTGCCTGCACTTCCACAAATGGCTCTGTTTCCTGTTCTATCTGCGAAAGTCAAGGCCGTCAAGCAAGGACTTTCCTACTTCCTTCTGTTGGCCTACAAGCATCAGCACACCTAGACCTGTGTGTGCAGCTGCCTGCAGAGTATATTTACGTAGACGTCTCATGGGTGCCTGCAGTGCGGTGTGTTCAGACACCTCCTCTTTCCCCTCACGTTGACCTCTCTGCATCTACCCCGGCAGAAACTGAGAAGTTCTTCTTGACTCCTCTTTCTCCCTTTCCCCGCATCTGCTGAGTTACCAAGCCCTGAAACGCCGGCCTGCTTGGCAGCTGGTGGAGCCTCCCTTTCCTTCCTCTGTGACAGCCTCAGTCCAGCCTTCATCACTTTCACTTAGATTATGGCTGTGGCCTCCAGACTGGTTACCCTGCCTCCTGTACGCCCCCTTCTCCTCTGTCTCACTTCCTCATTGGATGAAATGGTTTTCTAAAAATTAAATCAGACCGTATTGGTCCTGTTCAAACATCCTCCAGAGTACCTTATAGTTTTCAGGATGAGGTGTAGAGGCCGAGGCTTAGGGCATCAAATCCTGTATAATCCGTGGCTCCTGGTCCTTTCACGGGCTCCGTATCCTCCTCTGCACACGGCATCCTTCGCCGTAGCCACGCCTCACGTGTTTGTGCTTCCTCGCCTTCACCACGCTGCTTCTGCCACCATTCCTCCCCGTGCGTCTGCCCGTCTTTGTAGCACTGATTCTCTTCGTCTTCTAAAATGACACTGCAGCACCACCTGCTCTCCGGAGCTTTCCCTGATGCCCTGTCTGATGCGGTGCTCCTCTGCTCTCAGAGTACCAGCACATGCCTTCATATCCCAAATCTCGCGTCTCAGGACTGACCGCAGTAGTGCATTTCCCTCCTCGTTTGCCTGCTGCATATCTGTGCTTATATGTCAAACTAAATGTGTCTGAAGTGGATAGTTTCTTCTTTTGCTACCTCTTTTTTTGACCTTTTCTAAATGTTACTCTGTCCTCTAGATTGCTTGGTTTGAAACACCTCAGTGTCATCTTTGATTGACCCCACTTCTTTTCTTCGCATACCACATCCCAAGATTGTTAATGTCATCTCTGAACTGCTGTAACATTGTATATGAACCTCTTTTATCATAGTCATTATAGCTTATCTCACGTCAGTCATTTTTATGTATCTCAACCTTTTTTCCTTAAGTGGGATCTGTCATGACAACCCTTTCCCACCCTCCCACGTACCCTCAGCATTTACCGTAGTTCTTCCTAGTAGGCGTTCGCTGTCAACCCATTGAATCAACCAGTGATCTTTTCAATATTATGTTCAGTACCCAAAAGCAGGTCAAATATTGTACGGTAAGCTGAAAATCAAACCCATATATTTGGTGAAGGCTGAAGTAGCTTGAACTTGTAAACTTAAGCCCTGGCCTTTTAAATCCGTTTTTCATCTTCATTCCTCTCACCATGTCTTCCATCCTGCTTTTGAAACATTGGATACGAACACTAGACAGATTTAGTCATTGAATACAGCCCACTTCATTTGAGTCTTCTTTTAACCTTTTCAAGATTCTGCCTTAAATACTGCTGTCAATATGAGAAAGAGAATGGGGAATGGTTATTTCATGTGTCGTCTGTTATTAGAATCAGTGAAAGAAAAGTTCTTTTGTAGGTGGAGTTTTGGGATTTTGTTTCTAAGGGTACAAAGTGACAACAGTAAGGTATTTACAGTACACAGAAATACTTACTTGATTCACAAAACCACAAGATATTCCTACAAAATCAAATGCATCACATAGTTCTCATGTGAGAGAAACTGACCCTGACTAGAACCACTGTGTGTAGCTGCGTGCATAGCACCGTGTGCAGCTGCGTGTGTAGCACCGTGTGTAGCTGTGTGTGTAGCACCGTGTGAAGCTGCGTGTGTAGCACCGTGTGTAGCTGTGGAGTTTGTACCGGTGCTGCTGACAGGATAGGAAATGTATGAAAGGCAAAGCCGAATGTCAGTACTCCCTGGGGCCTGTGTATTTACACTGCATTTTCCAAAGTGAGATTTAATTAGCAGTAGTGCTAATAGCAACATAAGAAAATAAAAACACTAAAGAAAGCATAACTATAAACTTTTACTGTAAAGATTCTGTAATTCATGGCATTTCCCAACTGAACAGATACTTGTATCACTAAGTTTATAATTATTAGTAGATATGAGTAGGTCTCTTGTACTTGAGTTATTTTTTAAGGATTAGTTAAAACTTTTCCTTACAAGTTGTTAATTTATTATTTGCCTTTTAATGCGTGGCAGGACTTTCATCTCCCCCCCTGGTTGTACCAGTGTAGCACTGTTTAAGAGACAAACTTTGAAGGCACACATAGATACTAGTTTTAGCTGAAACACTGACAAAGGTTACTTGATCTAAATATTAAGTAATTCCGTTTCTTCATTGGTAAAATGGGAATAATAGTATCTTCCTCACAAGACCATTAAAGGTTGAATGAGATAATTCATGTAAAATGATATGGTCTGAATAGCACGAAACTCAGTAAATATTAGTTGGTAAACACAGCTCTAAATGAAGAGGTGCCTGAACTAAAATAGTATTAGTATTATAGGTTATAGAAATGTGCTTTCACATTAACATCATAAATCTATTTTAGGAGATTTTTTTTTTAGCAGAACTGTCAATATTACTAGCTATAAAAATTGTTCAAATGACTTATTAAAATTGTTTTTGTGTTTTAAGATTTCTACTTGTAGCTAGAAATGAATTTATTAGTATACACCTGAATTGAATTAGTATTATTATGGAACATAGCGTGAAAGCATACTGTGTTTTCTAATAATAACTAGTACATTAAATAACACTAAAATATAGAAATAAATAATACTCAACACACAAGGCACATACCGTATTCCAGGTGCCACCCAGGCATGTCATACATGTGGGTGTGTTTAACCTTATGAAGTAGGAGCCCCGTTGCCCCACTTTGCAGGTGAGGACACAGATGCCCAGAGTGGCCGGACGCCGCCTCACTCCAGAAACTAGTACCACAGCCGTCGTGCGTGGTCAGACCAGGTCGTGTTAAGCCAGTGATGTGTACTTTCAAGGACTTGAGAAGGCTTTCCTAATTGTAGTTTTAAATATTAACAAATATTCATTAATTGATTTTAAAATTATAATATTGTCATGGGAGTTGGAACACGTCTCTCTGAGCTGTTTTTTTCCGTTCTTTTTTTTTTATCATCTAAAGAATTATGAGAAATGAGTAGTCAATTCCTAGGAAACTGCTACACCTGTATATATACATAAAATTCTTTATTCACAAAGTAGAAATATATGGGTTCACATCAGAAACATAAGTAAATAAAACAGGAAAACATAGAGCAGTGTTTACTTAACCAATTTACGTAGCCAGTGTGCTATTCTCAGGTATTTTTAAACAATCAGGAGCCCTAGAGATAACTGTTCTTTTATATTTTACTCTGCTAAAGCTATAAAGTCTTTGATGCCCTGATCCAATTATTGCTTCTGTTTCTTCTGAATGGCCAATTTCCTCTTCTTTTGAGAAAGCGTAAAATCACCTGTCTAAAGCAAAATCCAGCCTTCTACCCTCTTCCCTTGTTTATTTAAGCAAAGCCTCCCCTGTGGGTCTTCATTTTGAAACAGTCTTTTTCGCTGCAACATATCATTGGTTAATAGCGTTCCTTAATCGAAAGCTATTCATTATATTAAAATTAAGGAAGCATTTAAAAGCCTAAAATAATTTGAGTGATTTCTAAAGCAATTAAGAAATGTTATCTTTTTGTAAAATTCAGGTATTTATTAAGTGTGAATTGCCTTTGTTGTTTTGTGAACACAATAGATATTGTAGAGGGCTACAGAAATGTTACATTTAAAAGGAAATTATCTTTTTTGATTAAGGCATTACAATTATAAACAATGATTAAATTTTTTAAAATTTTTATTGCAGTCTAGTTGATTTACAGTGTTGTGTTAGTCTCAGGTGTACACCAAAGTGAATCAGTTATACATATACATATATCCACTCTTTTTTTTAGATTCTTTTCCCATATAGGCCATTACAGAGTATTGAGTAGTGTTCGCTGTGCTATACAGTAGGTCCTTATTAGTTATCTATTTTATACATAGTAGTGTGTATATGTCAATCCCAATCTTCCAATTTATCCCTCCTCCCCTTTCCCCCCAGTAACCATAAGTTTGTTTTCTACATCTGTAACTCTATTTCTGCTTTGTAGATAAGTTCATTTGTACCCTTTTTTTTAGATGCCACATATAAGCAATATCATATGATAACAATGATTAACTTTTATAGCAGGTTTCAACTAAAAAACCTATAGCATCCTACAGATTGCTGATAAAATATATCAATAATTTACACAATATAGTTGCAGCATGTTAGCATGTCCTCATTGAATATCAAGGGAAAGAAAGATGAGGGAACCTAGAGCAATGTGGAAGGTAAACAGTATACTGTATCTAGATGAGGTGACAGCAGTGCTGAGTAGTCAAGATTACATAGAGAGAAGGCCCAGGGGCTCTCCTGTATTCCACGATGAGGGCTCAAAAAGAGCCAAAGAACAATCTACCCATTGTTGGAATTTCAAGAACAAAATATCCTTATGTTAAGATCTTCCTAAAAACAGCTGCTTAGAATCTCTTTACCAGCTGTTGAATTCTGACAAACAAAATATAACAATTAAAGAAGTCTCCTGCTGTGCTACTATGGTACAAGATAATCTTTTCTTCCAGCAGATTACAGAGGTGTTTAATAATAGGTATCACTTGATTTGTAATTAACATTTGTAGATTGTTTCTGAAAGTGTAGGAAAGCATCAGCATCAGCTTACATTATTTTAGGAAGCAAATTCTTTCAAATGTATTTAAAATAAATGAGTAAAAATAAGAACAGTTTAACATTGAGTAGTAGACTATGTCCATTTAGAAAGCACAGGGTTTCTCAGCCTCAGCACTTCGACGTTCTGGGCTGGGTGTTCTGTGTCGTCAGGGTCTGTCCTGTGCGTTGTAGGATATCTAGCAGCGTCCCTGGCCTCTACCCGCCAAACGCCAGTAGAGCACGCACCCCTCAGCACCTCACACGCCCCGCCCCCTGCTCGTGAGAAGCGGCCTTGTCTCCAGACACTGCTAAGTGTTCCCTGGCGTGCAAAGCCACCAGTTCAGAACCGCTCTCTTTGCCAGTTCCAGAAAGTAACCAGAGATGAGTCAAGATGAATTGCTTTAAAACTCGTCAAATTTTTCAGAAAAAGAAATGAGCAGCCAAAAGTATCAGGAAGACTAAGATAATGAAGGTGAAAGTTACCATTACAATGTTCGTTCATATGTAAGCCATGTAATTATGCAGTCCAGAAAAATATTGAACATTTACTTAAATCTTTTTCTTGGCAATCCTGAAAAATAACTAAAATATTTAGAAACTTTTCCAGTTAAACTGTCTCATTCTATAGATGGGGAAATCGTGTTAACTTTCCCAAGTTAGAGGTAACTTTTCAACCGAGAATGAGTCACCTTGGGCTGAGTGAAGCGCTAGCCCGAAGGCCAGTGGACGAGACCATCTCGGAGCAGGTAGAATCAGCGCAGGCGCAGAGAGGACGAACCTACAGTACAAGGCTCCCCAAATACACACCTCAGACATTGTCAGCAGCTGGACTTCAGCTCGGGCGAAGTGCTGCCATGATTCCCACCAGCAGTGCGCCTCGGGGGCTACCGTGCTTCTCTCTGAGTTTCTGCCCTCTCCAGCCAGCACTGCTAGACAGGAATGGGAACCAGAAGACTCAGAAAAGGGTCAGAGTCCGTTTAACTTGGTTCTTGGCTAATACAAAAAGCAAACCTTCCATACAGAAGCACAGTACTAGTAATAATACATTGTTGTTGAAAAAGTATTATTAAAATAATTACTAAGTTTAAAATGCATTTTTAAAGTACAGTGCTATCTTAGGAATCACATTTAAAAATATGACAATATCGCGTATCTATGTCAGTGTCAGAATCTGTGATTGTATCTATTTTATCATCATGGAATCTGAGAGTTAAAGGGTTTCTTGGACGTCCCCTCCTCTCCCTTTGTTGGTTTGCGTGCTTCCTCTGCACCGAGCTGCCTGAACCTGGGGAGACGTGGGTACTCCTCTCCAGGGTCTTGGTCTAAAGCCGTGATTCTCAGCCTGAGTGCCATTTCTCTGTAGAAGCACAGCGGAATCTCTGCGAAGAGCGATTATTTTGAAAAGTATATTTAATTTTTAATGTAATGACTATTACTCTTATAATGTAGACTATAGAAATAGAGCAGTGCCGAGAAATGGCAGGGGGGGGGGGCGGGGAGGTAATTGGAGGGGAGAATAAAGCCCAAGGACAGATTCATTGAGGGACTGATTTTTTTTAAGACGGGAAGTATAATACTGTAGTATTTTCCATCCTGATAAGAGTGATGCATCCAGAAGAGAAAATTGTTGATGCGAGAGAAGGATGGCACAGCAACTAGAGGCACGCCCTTAAGCAGACAGGAAGGAGGAGTGGGACCTAGTGCACTAGTGAAAGGGCCGGCCTGAGGCAGCAGCGGGGGCAGGGCGAGAAGGTACAGATGCGGGAGGTGGGTTTTGTGTTACGGTAGAGTCTGCGGAAGCCCCTTCCGACGCCTCCGTGTGCCCAGTGAGACAGGAAGGCCATAAGGTAAGAGAGAGGGGGACCTAGAAGACGCTGGTGGTTTCCGGAGAAGTACAGAGGTGACCATTACGGAGCAAGGCTGCCACCAGCTGTGCAGTGTCATTCCTGTCGATGTGATGGGAGTGATGCCCCCGGAGATGTGCAGTGTGCTCGCCTTTATGGAGGACACACATACACACCTTTTAGATAAAAGAAGAAGCCAACTGTGCTGTTACATGGCTGGTTTCATGCAGTTCGGGATAAGATTTCAGTTAACAGCATCACAGTTAGATTCAGAAAGTACAGTACCTAAAATAACTGGGTTAGAAGTGAAGATGATGTACCATACGACCGTGGCTTTCACATTTTGGGCTTGTTTACCCCTCAAAAGAATTTTGGAAAAGTTTGTATCCCCTTGTATAATTTTATGGTGACACCTAAAACTGTTTTCTATAATTTTAAATTGTTGCAAAGGATATATTTTCCTGCTTATGAGGTAGTATATTTTTACTATATTCAGCTGGAGTCACAGACTTAGCTCATTTAATTTATGGAAAATATGTGCCATAAAATCTAACTGGCACAGCCATTTCTTATTGTCAAACAGTCGGTAACATCAAACTTACTTTTTGGAAGAGGAAGACTTCGTTCATATTTTGCTTGGTTCTCCCAGAGATTTTATACCCCAGGGCCATATACCATAAGAAGATCTGGTACAGATTGGAGAAATGTCTTTCTCTTGTAAAGTAGGAGAAGGAAAAGTCATTGGTAGAAAAGTGCTCATATGGAAGTTGGGATCTGGAAATCAATTTTCTTAAAGCTATAAATGCCCATCCACACCATGGAGAGTCTTAAGTTACCCCCAGGGGTAAGTGTATACCAGTTCACAGACCTCTGCTCTAGGACACACGGACGCTTCCCAAAGTGGCACCAATGAAGACTGTCATCAAGTGATGCCAAAAGGGGATGAATTTGTCCTGTGAAATGTGAAAATGAAGGGGGAAAAATCAATTTTTCTTAATCTTTCTAAAATATTTTAAACATGTTTGTTCAACTGAGTTAATTCCTGTTATAGACATTCTGTTATTTCACTTATATCTCTAGAATTTTATATAATCAAGTGGCCACAAAGTAGTATCTTCTCATTGGGAAAAGGAGGGATACCTTATATTTGACACAGAGGGTATATACTGTTTCACCTGGCTGTGTGTCAGTCTAAACTCTTACCATCATTAGGATCCTTAAGTTCCAAGGAAGACAGGGAGCTTCTACCAAGGCTTCCTATGTTCTGGATTCACAGTAGTCCCCACAATTGGCCTGTCTCTAAGAGTCTGAATTTCAGTGCACATAAAGTATCAAAGTTTTATTCTGGAACATTCCAGAACAAAATTCTCTGTACTACACACCCAATTCTAATGTGTCACCATTATTGATTTGTATCTTATTTAATTATCATATAAAATTTTGATTTTGTGTATACTAGTCTGAGCCAAATAGTACATTACTGTAATTAGAACATTACTGGTATTAAAGAGGTCAAGAATGTGGTTTCAGTACTTAAATGAGTTATTTAGCAAAGTATCCCAAGGACACAAGTCCTAAATTCACGTAGTTTACTGAAAAATAAAAATAATTAAAATAGACCTGACAAAAGTCTGTTGGATGGATCACAAAAATTCGTTATTTTTATTGGAAAAATCAAAGTGTTTATCCTCTTGACATCATGCTTAAATAAGGAGAAAATATAAGTAATATTAGGCAAGAGTCAAATGAAAACTTAAAGTAAAAAGTCAGCTTTAAAGGATTTAAATAGGGTGTTTTGTTTGTTTTTTTGGAAGAATATATGTTTCTTTGGGGAATAATCCTAAATATTGATGAATATCCTTTGGAAAGTAAAAGCGTCATGAAACACTTGTTATAGAATTTTAGCCCACCATATCCAGTCTCCCCCTAACCCCCAGACCACAATCCTTGCTCTCACTCAGTGCAAACACACATTTCTCATATCAGCACATAAACTACATATAAGGAAGCTGGGGATTTTGGTAGAGAATGTATAGAAATTTGGAGAAAGAATTCATCGGTTATTTAAAAAGGCATAAACTTAGTACTACCAAGGAAATAAAGTTTATGGTCACGTAATATGATGCTAATAAGTTATTTCAAATCTGGTTAATTATTGCACTGTAACTCAGTATTTTTTCTTCACAGGGCTTCACTATTTCAAAAATGTTGTACTAGTGGGCTCTCTGCAGGATCGCTACGTTCCTTATCATTCTGCCCGCATTGAAATGTGCAAGACAGCTTTAAAGGACAAACAGTCAGGTAACAAAGTAAATTAGAAGTATTTCAAAGAGCTACGTCTACACATGAGTTTCTCCCAAAGTTTTCCTGCAGTTGTCTTCTCCCTTCTTTTTGTTGTCCTCTCTTTCCTTTGACTTCCTTTTACACCCGCTGATAGTAACAGCTATCCTTCCTCCATTTTTCTTCCTTTCTTTTTCTTTTGCTGCGTAAGATGTTTTGGCCAATGACACAGTAGTTGTTCTTTTGAAATCCTTTTTTCATCTAGTTACCAATGCTTCTCCATTTTATTGCCTCAAAAGTAATCCATGCTTTAATTTCCTCCGGATGATTGGGATTGGTGGTTGCAGTAATGGTCATGCTGCATGTTTGGCTGTACTTTACTTTTAGTCAAAGATGGCAGCAAGCGGACTCATCAAGAAATGAAAGAGGAATAGTTACAATGTCTGATGCCACAAAAATACAAGTATCATAAGAGATGACTAGTCATCAGTTCCCATATGTAATGCAAGGAAATGTAGACAACCAGCTTCCTGGGCAGGCTGTTCTGGCTGGACTCCCAGGGTATCCCGCTTTCAGCCCACTGCAGATGCTGTGGTGGCAACAGATGTATACCCATCAGTATGATACGCAATATCAAGCTGCAGTTTCAGCTCAGGCCACATCAAATGTCAGTCCAGCCCAGCCTGCTGCTTCACAGCCTCTAAATGTGGCACATGTTCCTGGAGAAGAACCTTCACCGGCTCCAAACCTAGTGGCCCAAGAAAATCGACCCATGGATGCGAATGTTCAGAGGAACGCACAGGGAGGTCCAGTGCTGAACGAAGAAGACTTCAGTGGAGACCGGCTAGGCTGGATGTGCACGTCCTCACGGGCCGCCGTGCCCCCTAGCATCGTGTACTGCTCTTCCTCTTTTAGTCGCTTCATCATGGTAATGGGAGCCATGCTACTGGTTTATTTACACCGAGCTGGATGGTTTCCTTTTAGGCAAGAAGGAGGTCAGCAACAGGCTCCCAACAATAATGCCCAAGTCAACAATGATGTGCAGAATGCAAACAATCTAGAACTTGAAGAAATGGAGCTTCTTATGGATGATGGGCTTGAAGATGAGAGTGCAGAAGATGCAGGTGAAGATGCCAGTGCAATTCAAAGGCCTGGATTAATGGCAGCAGCTTGGTCTTTTATCACCACCTTCTTTACTTCACGAATACTAGAGGGGCCTCCCCAGGTTGCCAATGAGACCTGAAAAATTGTGCCGGCTGCAAAGGAGGGTCTGAATTTAGGAAAGTGTTTTAAATAACAGTGCAGTTTCAAAACATTGATTACTTTATTTTCATCATCATGTATAGAGGTGTTTTTTTTCTTTAAAGCTTCTCATGCATATGAGTATTTTAAGCACAAATGGACTACTAAATGTGGGATTTTTTTTTTTTAAGATCTTAACAGAACATAGTGTAATAATATTGGTCTTCCAGGTTTTATTAATTTCAATTATATATATTATACCAAGACAGACCTGTTTGTGTGTCTTCTTTAAAGAGCTGCTTCACGTATAAATGTCTATAGCTAATATCTCAGCCCTTCAATGTATAATTTGAATAAATATATCTATTTTCTGTGAATTATCCTGAAAGTTTTAAACAGAATGACCTCATAGTTTTTAACAAAGAATATTATTTACCTAAAATGTGCTAGTAGCATCTTGCCCAGCCATAAAGCAATAAACTTCTCAATAATCTTAATTTTGACATTTGAATAAATGGAAAATTTCTATTTTAAGGGCATGTATCCCATCAATTGGAATTAGTACCTTAAAAAAAAAAGGCAGCTCTTCAGTGGAATTAATAGTGATATAAAATGTTTGATATAGGCAGTACTTTTATAAAATAAGATTCTGGAAATTGCTCCCTGTAATTTTTTAAAATAAAAGGTCAATTATGAAAAATAAATAAATAAATAAATAAATAAATAAATAAAATGGACAACCTAGACGAAATTAATACATTTCTAGAAATGTAAAATCTCCATAGACTGAATCAGGGACAAATAGAAAATATGAACATATGATTACCAGTAATGAAATTTAATCAGAAAAAAAAAAAAAAACCCCTCCCAACAAACAAAGGTGCAGGACCACACAGATTCACTGGTGAATTCTACCAAAAATTTGAAGAGAGATAACAACTATCCTCAAACTATTCTAAAAAATTGAAGATGATGAAAGACTTACATTATTCTACAATGCCAGCATCACCCTGATACCAAAACCAAACAAAGGCACCACAAAAAAAGAAAATTATCAGCCAGTATCATTGATGGACATAGAAGCAAAAATCCTCAACAAAATATTAGCAAACCAAATTCAACAATGCATTAAAGGGATCATACACCAAAAGTGGGATTTATCCCAGGGATGCAAGGATGGTTCAGTATCTGCAAATCAGTTGATGTGATACACCACACTAACAAAACAAAGGATAAAAATCACATGATCATCTCAATAGATGCCGAAAGGGACTTCCCAGGTGGTCCAGTGGCTAAGATTCCACACTCCCAATGCAGGGGGCCTGGGTTTGATCCCTGGTGAGGGAACTAGATCCCACATGGCCACAACTAAGAGTTTGCATGCTGCAACTGAAGATCCCGCATGCCATAACTAAGACCCAGCACAGCCAAATAAATAAAAATAAATATTTTTTTAAAAATAGATGCCAAAAAAGCATTTGACAAAATTCAACATCCATTCATGATAAAAACTCTCATCACAGTGGGTATAGAGGGAACCTACCTCAATATAATAAAGGCCATTTATGACAAACCCATAGCTAACGTCATACTCAATGGTGAAAAGTTGAAAGCATTTCCTCTAAGATCAGGAACAAACCAAGGATGTCCACTATCATTACTTTTATTCAAATAGCATTGGAAGTCCTACCCACAGCAGTCAGACAGAAAGATAAATAAAAGTCATCCAAATTGGAAGGGGAGAAGTAAAACTGTCACTGTTTGCAGATGGCATGATACTATTTGCTTTTCTATGTACTAATAATGAACTATGATAAAGAGAAAGCAAAAAAAGAATCCTGTTTAAAATCGCATCAAAAATGATAAAATACCTAGGGAATAAACTTAACCAAGGAGGTGAAAGACCTATACTCTGAAAACCATGAAACATTGATGAAGGAAATTGAAGATGATACAAAGAAATGAAAAGATATCCATGTTCATGGATTGGAAAAATTAATATTGTTAAAATGTCCATACTCCCCAAGGCAATTTATAGGTTCAGAGCAATCCTTATCAATATACCAATGGCATTTTTCACAGAACTAGAACAAATAATCCTAAAATTTATATGGAACCATAAAAGATCCCAAATAGCCAAAGCAATCTTGAGAAAAAAAGAAGAAATCTGGACAATCACACTCCCTGACTTCAGACTATACTATAAAACTGCAGTCATCAAAACAGCATGGTACTGGCACAGAAACAGCCACATAGATCAATGGAACAGAATAAAGACCCCAGAAATAAACCCACGCACCTATGGGCAATTAATCGATGACAAAAGAGGGAAAATCACGCAATGGGGAAAAGATAGTCTCTTCAATAAGTGCTGCTGGGGAAACTGGACGACTACATGTAAAAAGATGAAATTAGAACATTTTCTCACACCATATAAAAAAATTAGACTCAAAATGCATTAAAGATCTAAATGTAAGACCAGAAGCCATAAAACTCTTACAAGAAAACATAGGCAGAACACCCTTTGGCGTAAGTCATAGGAATATTTGCATCTGGCTCCTCAGGCAATGGAAACAAAAGCAAAAATAAACAAATGGGACCTGAATAAAGTTTTCAGTGTGAAAGCTTTTGCACAGCAAAGCAAAGGAAACCATCAACAAAACAAAAAGACAACCTACTGAATGGGAGAAAATATTTGCAGATGATACGACCAGTAAGCCAAAATATGTAAACAGTTCATGCAACTCAACATCAAAAAAATGAACAAACAGATTATAAAATGGGCGGAAGACCTAAATAGACATTTTTCCAAAGAAGACATACAGAGGCTAGCAGGCACATGAAAAGCTGCTCAACATCACTAATTATCAGGGAAATGCAAATCAAGATCACAATAACAGATACTGGTGAGAATGTGGAGAAAAGGGAACCCTCGTACATTTGTAGTGGGAATGTAAACTGGTGCAGCCATTGTGGCAAACAGTATGGAGTTTCTAAAAATTTTAAACATTATAGAACTACCATATGATCCAGCAATTCCACTTCTGGGCATATAGCCAAAGAAAATACTAATTCCAAAACGTATGTGCACTCCAGTATTCATAGCAGCGTTGTTTATAGTAGCCAAGACATCAGAGCAACCTGAGTGTCCATCAACTGAGGAATGGACAAAGATGTGTATCTACATAATGGAATACTACTCAGCCATAAAAGAGAATGGAATATTGCCATTTGCAGCAACATAGATGGACCTGGAGGGCATTATGCTTAGTGAAATAAGTCAGACAGAGAAAGACAAATACTGTATGATATCCCTTATAGGTGGAATCTAAAAAATAAAACAAACGAACAAATATAATGAAACAGAAACAGACTCACAGATACAGAGAACAAACTTGTGGTTCCCAGTGGAAAGAGGGATGGGGGAGGGGCAAGATAGAGATAGGAGATTAAGGGATACAAACTACTGGGACTTCCCTGGTGGCGCAGTGGTTAAGAATCCACCTGCCAATGCAGGGGACACGGGTTCGATCCCTGGTCCGGGAAGATCCCGCGTGCCGCAGAGCAACTAAGCCTGTGTGTCACAACTACTAAGCCTGTGCTCTAGAGCCCGCAAGCCACAGCTACTGAGCCCACGCACCACAACTATTGAAGCCCTCGTGCCTAGAGCCCGTGCTCCGCAACATGAGAAGCCCACGCACTGCATTGAAGAGTAGCCCCCGCTCACCACAACTAGAGAAAGCCCGCTTACAGCAACAAAGACCCAACGCGGCCAAAAATAAATAAAATTTTAAGAAAAGAAGAGATACAAACTACTATGCGTAAAATAAATAAGCTACAAGGATATATTGTACAGCACAGGGAATAGAGCCAATATTTTATAATAACTTTAAATGGAGTATAATCTATAAAAATATTGAATCAATATGTTTGTACACCTGAAACTAATATAATATTGTAAATCAACTATACTTCAATTAAAAAAAGAAGTAAATTTCTAAAAACCGTTTTTTATGAAATCTAAATGATATTGATCCCTCTTTTAAACACCTCTCTGCTTTCTCTAATTATGCTTCTGTATATTATTCGCTTCTCATCATTCCTCCAGGCTACATCCTGCCTCGCCCCTGAAATTTAATACCTGCCTCCCTAAAATTCACGTTTGATGGATATGTGTTAGCATATCATCTGTTAGTAATATAGTAATGCATGAGCATTAAAAACTGTTTTGCCACTTTTAAGGCAGTTTGTGCTTGTATGTGTATATGTATGTAACCTTTACCTTTTATGCTTTGCATGCCCTCAATAAATCCATTGTAAGAATTAACCAAAAAGAGGGAGAGAAGAGCACAACTTTGAAATTAAAAGCAAAACCAAGCATTAAATAAACCTGCAGGCAAAAAAAAAAAAAAAAAAAAATTCTCAATTTGACCTTTGAGCCAAACTCAGATTGTTCATCTCATTATGGGAAGTTGCTCTTCTTTCTCAAGATAATTTGGAAATATGTGGAATAACGTTGGCTGCCATGGAAACTTTTTTAAAGTATTTGCTCTTGACTCAAGTTTTAAATTTTGTTTTATCAGAATGTCTCAGCATGGCTCCTTTACTTTCATAATGAGTCATAATTGACTTAAGGTTGAAGAAAACTATTTGCTCTGTTATATTCATTGCTTTTAATTAAAAATATCAAGTTGGCAAGAATAATGTATGATAAATTTATTTTACTTGACTAGATAAATAATGTGATTATATTTTCTCTAAAACAGTCTCAAAAGTGATATTCAAGTGATATTTTAAAAAAACCCTTTAAAAGACAATTTTCTGCTTTAAATGGAAATAATGTGACTAAATTTTATAAATTATATAAAAGTTGGCATAGAATTTTTTTTCAGTTCTTCTTGTGAACCGATTTTCCTTTTTTCTATTTGTTCCATAGGACAGATCTATTCAGAAATGATCCACAACTTGCTTCGCCCGGTTCTGCAAAGCAAGGATTGTAACTTGGTTCGATATAATGTCATCAATGCATTGCCCAATACAGCTGATTCACTCATTGGGAGAGCTGCACATATAGCTGTTCTGGATTCGGAAATATTTTTAGAGAAATTCTTTCTGGTTGCCGCCCTCAAATATTTCCATTAGGATTAAATGCATTGGTAGAGACTTGACAATTACCTCATTCAACAGTGATTCAGATAATGTATTATATTAAACTGTAGATGCTGATAAGTTCTAAGAAATATTTATACCTTTTTATATGGAAGATAATTTATATCATCCATGTTTAGAGCTTTTTAAACATCAACTTTACTTTCTAGGTAATGTGGCTGTGCAATATTTTTTTAATTTTATCTTTTTACTTTTCTATTACTTTTTCATATATTTTGCTACATAAGTATTTCAGTGAAACTCTAAGCCCATATGTATGTCTGATTGTTTATTATTGGCTTTCCACAATTCTCACATCAGACACATCGTATTAGAGGCCATTATTGCTAGAGTAGCATGGGATTTTAAATTTTCTAGTATTGGGGTATTATTTAGTTAATCATAAATTTTACTTTTAACATTTTACTATGTTTTAACTGGAAATAAAATTGTGGCTGCTAAAATATATTTTTTGAAATCAACTCTTTTGCCCTCTCAAATCGGGTAGTTCATATATGACAACGTTATGAACATTTTCTATAAAAGAATCATTATTACTGTTGCTAGTAAACATATGTCATGCCTATTAAAATATATTTTCTACTGGTGATTTCAACATTATTTCTCATATTGACTTTTATTACTGGAACTTTTCATGTTCATTTTAGCAGCATCTAGAGATTTTTGAATGTTTGAATGCCCTCTACCTTGATTTGGTTGGAATTTTGCTAAATTTGGAAATGTTGCTTGAACTTTCTGACTACATTTCTTTAACTTTTTTCATGGACTTCCTTGTATGTACATAATAATTAAATGTTGAAATTTATGAACTACTTTTATGAATTTAGATAATTTTTAAATATTGTTAAAATTTGTTGAACTAAAGAGTAATGTAAATAAAATAATTCATGTTTCAAATGGAACAATATAATTAACTTTACATGTTTGGTGATACAGATGCAAATGTTTTGATATATGGAGATGTAAAGTCTTTTGACTTTATTCAAGGTGCTGAATAGCATTAAATTCACTATTTTCCTTTCTTGTTTTACTTGTGAAAAAATAATGCACTAAGGATAGATAGGCTTTTGTAAGTGTGTATTGTACAATTGATGCATGTTTATTTTTAGCATTGTGTTGTTGCCTCTGCTGCTAATAAATGAACAAATGACTATCTGGAGGAACAGCTAAAACACTTGCTTATTTTCAGAATACTAGAGGTATATTTTTATTCTTGCTATACACATTTTTCATCTTCACATTCCTTGGTCCTGAGTTTGAAATACAATACTTTTTTTCTTTTATTTCTTTTTATTTCTTTTTTTTAACTAAAAAAAGAAGTTCAACTTATTCTAAGTTTGAATAATCTTTCAGATTTATCAAAGTATTCATTCTTATTCATAATCATATCATTCTTTTTAAGGGAAGACTGCTCTTATGATCATAGTAGGTTGATTGGTTGTTGGTTGTTTTAATAGTTTTAAAAGCACATCGGTGATTATGGTTTCAAGTCCAACAGATTTAACTTCTGATTTACCAGGGAAACTGTCATATGCTATTCACCTCCAAATTCAGAGTGCAGGGGTGGGGTGGGATTCTGAGGGAGAGGGGCAATGATCGTAACTGACTCTTAGAGAATAAATCTCACTGAAGTGTATACCATTAAGAATTCTGGGTTGCAGACAACAAAAACCATTGGGATTAACTTAAGCAGAAAAAGAATTTATTGGAAGAATATAGGTAGCTCACAGAATTGACGGAGAGGCTGGAGACCCACTCTTGGAAAACTGGTAGAAACCGAGGAAGCTAGACTATGACCAAAATTATAGGCAAGTTCCAACTCCAGGGGAGCTGGAGGTTCGTGTATGTTTCTGCCAGCAGGGATGCCTCTGAAAACTGGATCCCAGACATCCTCTTACTTGCATCACTCATTCCAGATTCAGAGTCTGGTGAGATCATACGACTGACGGGCTTAGTCTCGTGCCAGCACCCAGGCTGTCAGGCACCCAAGACAGTGAGTATATCGGACTTCGTCAGCTTCCCCAGCAGAAGATGGGACTGTTTCTCCTGCCAGAATTCACTAAACCTGTGGAATGGGTTTGATGACTGAGCACCAAATAGAAAAACACATCAGAGGTCTAATACAGTCCATCTCTTTGGCTTTCCAACGTCACAAATAACCATATTCACACATTTTTTAAATGCTTCGTCCTGACATACTGCTATTATCCCCCATCCAGTTTCAAGTCCAGGATTTCAGTGTTATGTCCATTTCTCGTCTGGTTTTGTAATGATCTTGCCTCAGTGGTGTGCAGCCCACAGACAAAACTGTGACTTCATCACCCGCCCCGCCAATATACCAGGAGAGAAAAGAAATTATTAACTACGTAAGCACACGCATGAGCCAGTGAGGAAGAAACTACAGCTAGAGCAGTGCTTTGCAAGTTTCCTTGATGAACTTCAGGGCCCCAGGACAGACCAACTGAAGCAGAATCTCCAGGGTAGGGTGTAGGGAGCAGCGTGTTTTATGTCCCGAAGCTCTCTGATTTCAAACCAAAACGAAACTGTGGTAAATAGAGCCCTGAGTTCTGCCACTGGCCATTAAGGTAGATGGCTATGACCTGTCACCAGTGCCACTTATTCCCTGTTTTCTTTGTGCTCAACCAGCGCCTCAGCCAATCAGATTTCTTTACCTTTTGGGTGACCCAAGGATCTGAGGCTTGGGTGGCCTTGCCTCTATATGGTTGCAATAGTCTTTGCTTAATGTTTACAGTTCAACATGGTGTGAGAGGTTATTCCAGGAGATGAGGTCCCCCAAGTTCTAGACAGAGTCCTCTCCCCCCTCCCTTTTCCCCCTGTGGTCATCAGGGCCCATCGCCACAGCTAGCACCTTAACCACTTTTTCTAACTCCTTACCTAGGGGCATGAGCTCCAAATGGCCAGGAGGCAATCCCAACTTCCAATTCAGAGAAAACACTATCTATCCCCTTATACCCCACTCTGGGTACAACAATTAGCATACCAGCAGAAGCGGGAATCGTGCAGACGGATGGCGAGCAGCGCAGGGTCTGAGATTGCATCTACTTGTCTCGCTTGCAGTCTTGCTGCGGTTTCATGGACGCATGGAGACAGGGGACCTTATTACAGCAAAGTCGTGGCCAAGCTGTCAGCACGTTCACACCAGCTCCTAGAGCCTCATTTCCCACGCTGATGCCGAGGGCCAAGTGAGGCGTGTACACGCGATGCAGGACCAGGGCCAAGCAGTTTGGATTGCATTCCAGGAGAAGAATCCAGAGCCAAGGGCCAAGCCATTTTTGAACAAGCAGCACGCAAGCCAGTCCTTTCCCCCAGGAGGGCAGCAGTTAAATGGTAGCAATGCTGTGGTTGCCTTGACCTACTTAGATGCCCATGTGACCAGCTACAGACACTGCCCAGGATCAGGCAATGAGTTGCAGTCGCGATACTCAGCAATAATCTGCATGGGACCCATGGCAGACTGTTTCTCTCCATAATGGAAAGCAAAATACACGGGCAGGGCGTGAGACGTCACAACAAGATGTCAATCCCTCTGCTGTTCTTTGGAGCCTGTTATTCTGTCAACAGAAGAGCTATCACTGAACACTGTTAACTCATTTGGAGCGTATGCCAAATCCTTTAGGACAGCATCCCAAACCTAGTTCCAAGAGTAAACCTTTAACAGGGCTGTCCTACAAGACCAGCTGCTTCTGATCTGATGGGATACGTGATGAGACTGGCTTATCCCACAGGCATCTGTATCCACAGGAAACAATGTTGTATGGGATGATACATAAAGTGTATGGAATATAAGGTGTTCAGTGAGTCCACAGGCGAAGCGTTAAAAGAAGCATAAGTCAGGGAAAGCCATCCAAGCCCAGAATAATTGTCTATTCCTATAGAACAAATTGCTATCTCCTTCATTATAGTAGAGTCCCTTGTAAGCAAAGCTGCCACCAGGCTATTCCATATTGTATCAGGGATCGATCGGGTTGGTCACTGCAAGTAGTGGTGCTAGCCCATCAGTCTTGGCAGTGGGGAAACTGTATTAACACATGCATGTCTCCATGCCACCGTGGCTCCCTTGTTAGGGGGGGGCACTGAGCAAGCACAGCTGGGGACAGGGGAGGAGGCTAAGCGATGCCTGCAGAATGGTCACGGTGGTCAGCAGCCTCTAAAACGCCCTTCAGTGATCCCCACCTGCTGGCATTCACCCCTGGTGTAACCCCCTCCCGTTGAGGTGGGCTGGATCTGCTAATTCATTCACTTCTAATGACACAGTTCAGCAAAAGTGATGGGCTGTCGCCTCTGAGGTTAGATTACAGAAGGACGGTGGCTTCCATCTCGAGCAGTCTCCCTTGTTCTCCTGCTTGTTCATTCCGTGGACACCCAGCTGCCATGTTGTGAAATGACCTTTGGAGAAGCCCACGCAGCATGGAACTGAGGGAGGCCTTCAGTCCAAAAGCCACAGGGAACTAAATCCTGCCAATATTCATGTGCGTGAGCTCGGAAGCTGATCTTCCCCTAGTCAAGCCTCCATGCGAGACAGGAGCCCCGGCTCACTGCTTGACTGCAACCTCATTTAACACCTAGAGCCAGAGGCACCCTGGATCCTGGATTTCGGATGCACAAAAACTGCGAGAGAATAGATGTTGATTGTTTTAAGCCCCAAAATGTTTGTATAATATGTTAGACAGCAGTAGATAACGTGCAGTAATCTTGTTCTGATTAAGAGCCCTTTTGCCATGGGAGCCTTCTTTTGAGCACTCAATGGGACCCAAATGTTCTCATGCTTTGGGGTCATTTGGAGAGGTCCTAATTCCAAAACAAACCTATTCCAAAATCGTTACATTTTCCCAGTCCCTGACCACTTGATTTCAGTGCCCATGAACTGATGTAGATCTTCATCTCAAGCTATATCTCCTTCCAGGCAAAGAGTATACGATAAAGTTCTGCCCTCTGGGAGGATCTTTTTATTCTCTGCTGTTCCTCGAGGGCCTCTGTTAAATGCAGCTCAAAATGCCAAAGCAGTCATTTGCCAGCTGGTCAGTATATCGAGCAAAGCCCTCTGTAATCCAGCTTTGAATTTTTTCCTCTGTCAGCTGGTCACAAGGAACTCATCACTAAGCTGTAGATATGAACTAAGGGTGAAAAGTGTGTGTGTAAGCTACCGAGCTACCTGCTAATGAAAACTGCTTGGGTTTTGGCTCTGGCCGCGTTCCGAATATACCACTGCCTCTTGGTGAAAGGAGTCCTTATCGAGGGGGACCAGATGACTCCGGTTCGTGATGAGAAACCCAAATTGTATAGCCACCTGATATTTCTCGGTCAGACATCACCAGGGCCCGAGAGCTGGCCAAGAACTTTCCTAAAAAAGAAAGAAAGGAAGGAATGAAGGAAGAAAAAAAAAAACAAAAAAACAAAAACCCGAAGGACTCCACTGTGATTCTGCGCAGACTTTCCACAGGTCCCATGAAGCCTCCTGACCGGCCACACGTGCTCCGAGCACGGCAGAGCCGCTGGAACCGGAGGGCGGACGCGCAGCGCTCCTTCCCAGCAGCGGGACCAGATGAGATCCCTCTGTTCTGCGCTGCACCCAAACCTCATCTTCCAGGCCACCCGGTCAGTGGGTCAGAGTTCCCTGAACAAGCAGCAATGTAAAAAAATAAGACGGAGAACTGAGGGGAAAGAAGCCTATTGCACAGGCAGAAGAGTGGAAGGTGCCCGCTATTTGTGGACTGGAACAGCGAGCTTCCAAGAGACCTTCGCCTCAGATTGAGAGGAACAAACGGAAGCATTCCCTCATCCAACTTCAGCCATGATTGGAGGTTTTCATCAACACGAGGTTCAGGGTAGTTTGGGTTGTTCTTCATGAGAAGGCCGAGCCGCTCCACTTTTTCCTGCGGACAGCCAGGTGCGGGAGCGCTACGGAGGCCCCGCCCGCCGCGCGGAGGCCCCGCCCCCGGCCCCACGCAGGCACCGCCCACCCGCGGAGGCCCCCGCCCCTCCACGCCCCTCCCGCGGAGCGTGCCGGGAAGACGCGGCTGTTGCGGACGCCGGCGGAGTTGGCGTCATGGTCGTGCTGGGCTTCGCCTCGTTGCTGGGTCACATACCGGCCACATCGTGGAGAGCGGCAAGTAAGGCGCCCGGCCCTGGGGCCGAGGTCGCGGGCGGGGTCGCGAAGGCCCGGGTGCCGGGCGAAACGCGTCCTGCGGGGCAGCGGCGTGTCGCGGGCTCGGGGACCCCGGGCCTGGGGAGCCTTCGTGTCCGGCTCGGCCACCGCGCTCGTCCCCGGCAGGTCCTTCCTGCCCGAGCTCAGGGCGGGACCGGAGCTGGACAGTCGCTGGGCCCCGCTGGCCGGACGCCCGCTTCCCGGCGGCCACCGCGATGGCCACGAAGCGGGGCGGGCGTCCTGGGTCCTGGGGGGTTCTCAGGGCGCGCGGCATGTGGTGCGCGTGGAGAGTGTGGAAAAGCGGGCCCTGCGGCAGTGGAGTCACCATTTGCTTATTTCGTTTATTTACAGCGAAAAGGATCTCTGCCAGTCTACAGTACTAAAAGTGGAAAAGTGCAGAATTTTGGAAAAGTGGGCCGAAGGCAAATAAGTATAATAAAAATTAGGTGAAACCAGGAATTGTGCCTGGGAAAGTATGCATGCTTTCAGTAAAAACCAATCTTTTGTAAAACCCATTTTTGCTGGAAAATTTTCTTAAAATATTACAGCCTTAACCCACAGAGTATGCTAAGCCTAGTTTTAATTTAGGACATCCTGGAGAAATTGTGTTAAATTGAAGACAATTCCGCCCCTCCTCCTGATGGGCCCTAGATTCCTATAAAGTTTGTTTTCCTTTCTGTAATCATCTCTCCCCAGACTACCTGTTAGTTGTAAAAATTTTAGATGATCCAGAAATGAATAATGTATAAAGTAAAAGTCCCATACTATCCAAACCTCGAGGTAATAACTGTGTAAAGCTCCGTTGTGTGTTCATTCAATATCCCTTTTTCACCAATGTTCAAAGCTTAAGAATGAAGTGTTTCATACCAAAAATTTACATAGCACACGTGAGTTATGAAGCAAAGCCAACGTTTATGAATCCATTCTCCAGTTTAAGAAATAGAATATTTCCATTGCCAAGCGGCTACCTGCTACCTGCTTCCTGATGCAGTAGTGTAACTGCAAGCTTTTGATCTTTATAGAAAGGGCTTCATGCCATTTGTATTTATTTTACTTGCTTTTTTCAGCTAACAGGTTTGAGATTTCATCCATGTTGGTATGTGATGCTGTAATTAATTATTCATTCAGTTGTGAGAGTGTATCATACGTTTTTCCTTTCCCCTTCTCAGTGGACGTTGTGTAACTCTAGAAGCACCAGGATTGACTGCTACACATCTTGTGTACATTGTAGGTGTACTTGCACAAGGGGTTGAATTCCTGGAATACGTGGCATAGGCCTGTTCACTTTTACAATATGATGCCACGCTGTAAAGGCATTTTCCATTCCTACCGGCAATTTATACTTCTACCAGCAGTATTAGAGTTCCTGTTGCTCCACGTACTTGCCAACATTGGATAGCATCAGAAAATTTAATTTTTGTCTGCCTATAGGGTGTTGAAATGGTATTTCATTACGATTTTGCATTTCTCTGATTAGAGAAGTTAAACATCTTTTCGAAAGTTTTTCGCTTTTTTTGATGAAGTATCTCTTCATTTTCTTATTGGGTTGTTTGTCTTTCTTATTTATATTCTTTTTTTTTTTTTTTTTTTTTTTTTTTTTGGAAATACTTTTTTTTTTTTTTTTTTTTTTTCACACACACACACACTGTATTTTATTTTTACAAGAGATAAATCGACTGACACCAAGCATTGTACATGGATGACCACAACAAAAGCAACAATGATTGCAATTACCAAACATGAAACACACTCATACTATGTCATAGTATTGACATTCAGTCCAGTAATCCTCCACTGTAACAGCTCCTTTACTTTGCAGTGAAAATTGATTTGTATATTCTTTGCCTCTGAGTCCTTGTGGAATTTTTTTTTTTTTTTTAAATTCAGACAGAAAGTCACAAAAATTATACTCATCCTCATCAGTTCACTCAGTCCCATGTAATTAATTTTTTTTTTTTCATCTTGATCTTTTGTTAGCACTTTTATGAGTTCATCAGTCTTTCTTATTTATATTCTTTACATGTATTTGACCACTATACCTTTTTTTACTTATGTAAATGGCAAATAGCTCTGTTTGAGGGCGGAGGGAATGAAAAGTGCTTACTGAGCTGAGAAGGCATCTTGAGACTGAAAAACACGGCAAGCAGGTTCATACAATTGGTGAATCAGTTTATCATAGGGTAACTTACCTGTAAAGGCTGAGAGCAGGCAGACAACCATCAGGAAGAATTAACAGCCGCACTCCAAACCGCTAAGGGGGCCATTGGGACAGTTTTATAGTTGACCTAGACTATGGAGGTATGTGCTTGGAAACAGGAAGTGCGTTCCTAAGATTTATGAGTGGGTAACTGGTCTTGTGTGTGCCCGGAATATGTCAGCGAAGATTTTCCTCACTGTTTGGGGACTAACAGAGTATAGAGGCCACCTGATCCGAATGATTACTAAACAATGTCGATTAACTGCTAAGCCCTTGACAACAGAGAGTGATTTACTTCGCAGTACAGTCCTGGGTAGGGTCAGCAGAAAGCCTATATGGGCCCAAGATGGCCTCACTTATGCTAACAGCCATACAAGCTCAAGCTCAGTTTGTGGGCTGCTTTTGTTACTCTTATGGTGTCTTTTTTTAAAAAATTATCTTCAGCAGTAGACAGAATAAATTAATGGATCTGATTGTACAGTCACACAGATTCAAAGGAAAGGTGTCTTTTGATAAACAGATATTCATAATTTTATTATAATCTTGTCGTGATCCTTTTGTTTATTGTCTGTGCTTTGTGGTCTTTCTTAAAGCCTTCCCTACCCTAAGGTCATAGAGATATTCTTCTGTATTTTCCCCTCAAAGGTCTATAGTTTGGCTTTTTATATTTAAGCCTTTATTCTACCAGGAATTGATTTTCATGTATGGTGTGAGGCAGGAAACCAATTTCACTTTCTTCCCATGTCAATAACCAGTTGTCCCAGGTCCATATATTGGACCTTTCCCCCTTGATGTAACGCAACTGTCATAAATCAAGTTTACATATGCATATGCACACGGGTTTATTTATTGGCTCTCTTTTCAGTTCCATTGATCTATTTGTCTGTTCCTGTGATGTAACACCTATCTTAATAACCATACCTTTGTAACAACTCTTGATATTTAGTAGGGTAAGTCCTTTCATCTTGTTTTTCAGAAGTGTCTTGGCTATTCTTGGATATCTGCTTTCCATATAAAATTCTTTAAAAAAAAAAAGTTCGTGTTGGGATTTGGTTACAACTGCTCGATATTTTTTAAGATTATCATTTTCTGATTGCTGCTTATGTATAGAAACACAGTTGACTTATTTATTGATTTTGTGTCCAGTAACCTGGCTAAATTACTTTATTAATTTAAATAACTTATTTGCAGATTTTGGTGGGGCCGGTGCTAGGTACACACAAATATTGCCGGCAAATAATGAAAGTCTAGTTCTGCCTTTCCAATCTTTATATCTTTTTCTTTTCTCTTGTTTTTCTGTCCTTGCTCAGATTTCCAGTACCATGTTGACTAGAAGTGGTGATAGGCATACTTGTTCATAATTGTAAAGGGAATATGTTCATATTTCATCCTGTAATATTAGCTGTAGATGTGCCCTTTATTAGGTTAACGAAGTCCCTTGCCATTTCTAGAAGGATTTGGGGTTTTTTTTGTTTATGTAGTTGTCTGTTTTTTAAGACAGAATAAATCTTGAAATTTACTAATTCATTTTTCTTCATCTTGTTTGTTAATTCACTTTTCTCCTTTAATATGGTGGGTTGGTGAATTATAAATTTTTCTAGTGCTGGATCACTCTTGCATTTCTAGAAAATATTCAAATTGATCAGGTTGATTATATTATTAATATAATGTTGGGTTTGGTATGCTAATATTTTGTTTAGAAGTTGGCCTGTAATTTTCCTGTCTTGCAATTTCCTTTTCTGGTTTTGAAATTAAAGTTATTCTAGCCTCTTACTGAATTCAAGAGTTTTCTCATCCTTTTCTCTTCTATATTAGATTTTTTTTTTTTAAGATTGAAATATTCCATTCCTTGAGTGTTTGCTACAATTTGCATGCAAAACTGTCTAGACCTGCCCTTTTCTTTGGGGAAGATTTTAAATTATTGGTTATTTTTGTGATGATTATTGTGGTATTTATCAGATTTTCTCTTCTTAAGTCAGTTTTGATAAGTTAAATTTTTTGAGAAAATTGTTCATTTTGTATACTTTAAATATATAGGCATAAAGTTCCTGGTTTGGGGTTTTGAAAAAACTTTTGTTCTATGTAGCTATGTACTCCTCTTTTACTCCTATTATTTATTTTGCCTTCTCTTGGTTTTTTTGGGTGTTTTTGTTTTTGTTGTTGTCATTTTCATATTAGCTTTACCAAAGACTTCACAGTAGTTTTAGTCTTTTAAGAGAACCAACTTTTGGTTTTGTTGATCCTCTTAGTTTTATGTCTTTTATTTATGTTATTATTTTTTCTCTTATTGTTGTTATTTTCTTTCCATTTTCTGTGGGTTCCCCTTTTTTTCAGAAGATGTGGAAATGGTGCATCTCACATGTCTTAGCTCAGGCTGCAATAACAAAGTACCATAGACTGGGCAGCTTAAACATCAAACATTTGTTTTTCACAGATCTGGAGGCTGGAAAGTCCAAGATCAAGGTGCCAGCACATCTGGTCTCTGGCATGAGCCTGCTTTCTGGTTCGCAGATGGCTGTCTTCTTCTTGTAGCCTCATGTGGCAGAGAGCAGACGGCCCCTGCAAGCTCTCATAGCCTTTCTTATAAGGGCACTAATCCACCATGAGAGCTCCACCCTCATGATCTACTTGCCTTCCAAAGGCCCCACCTCCTAATATCACCACATCAGGGGTTAGAATTTCAGCATGTGAATTTGTGGGGGGGGGTGTTGGGCACAAACCTTCCGTCCATAACATTGCTCCTTTTTTTTTTTGAACCATGGTAATGGTTCTCTTCATATAAACAGCATATGGCTATATTTTGGTGAGTTTTTATTTTGAAGTCGGACAGCATACCTTTTAACTGGAGAGTTCAATCCATTTACAATTATAGTTACTGATAAAATTGGCTTTATTTCTACCATCTTTATTTTTCGCACCTTCTATTTGTCATACTTTGAATTCAGTGTTTGCTTTTTTCATTTTTTTCTTCTGCTGGAAAAAAAAAGGGAAAAAATGAAGACACACACTGCTTTGGAAGATACACACTGCTTTTTATTGGTTACCCTTGAAATCTAAATGCATGCTTAAGGAAGTCGAAAGTTAATTAATATCTTTATTCTCCTCCTAAACAGTACAAAGCTTAAAAATGCTTTCAATTCACTCACCCTCCACCTCTGTTATTCAGCCTTTTAAGGGTGTGTGTGTGTATGTGTGTGTGTGTGTGTGTGTGTGTGTGTGTGTGTGTGTGTGTGTGTTTTCTTGTGTGTATGTTAGGGTGGAATTGTGTAGTAACACAAATCAATATTGCTATTAAACTTTTGTACAGTCAACATGTAAAACTTTTATCGTCTATTTTATCTCACACTTTACTTTTTGATCAGTTTCTTTTTATAAATTTATTTTCTTTGCGATGAGAACTCTTAGGATTTACTCTTTTAACAACTTTTAAAATTTATTTATTTATTTATTTATTTATTTTTGGCTGTGTTGGGTCTTCGTTGCTGCGTGCGGGCTTCCTCTTGTTGCATCAAGCGGGGGCTTCTCTTCATTGTGGTGCCCAGACTTCTCATTGCGGTGGCGTCTCTTGTTGCAGAGCACGGGCTCTAGGCGCATGGGCTCTAGAGCGCAGGCTCAGTAGTTGTGGCGCACAGGCTTAGTTGCTCTGCGGCATGTGGGATCTTCCCAGACCGGAGCTCAAACCTGTGTCCCCTGCATTGGCAGGTGGATTCTCAACCACTGCGCCACCAGGGAATTCCTTGGATCAGTTTCTTAAAGTACATTGTTTAGAAGTTCCCTTTGGTGACAGTCTTGTGATAAAGTTCTGTGGTTTTTTTAAAATATATATTTTATTTTTAATCTGAAAATATGGTTTGTTTTATTTCTCTCTTGTTCTTGAAAGGTGGTTTCAATCGCTGCATCATTTTCTCACAGCTCTATCTCTTCTGGCTTTCATTATAGCTATTGGGAAGTCATCTGTCTAATTTTTGCTCCTTTACTAGTAATATGTCTTTTATCTGACTGCTTTTTTAGATCTTCCTTTAATATTGGGTTCTTCATTTTACTTTGTGTCCACGTGTTTTTTTGTTTTTCTTTTTAATATAATTTTATTTATTTTTTATACAGCAGGTTCTTATTAGTTATCTATTTTATACGTATTAGTGTATATATGTCAATCCCAATCTCCCAATTCATCCCACCACCACCACCACCCCCGCCACTTTCCCCCCTTGGTGTCCATACGTTTGTTCTCTACATCTGTGTCTCTATTTCTGCCCTGCAAACCGGTTCATCTGTACTATTTTTCTAGGTTCCACATATATGCGTTAATGTACGATATTTGTTTTTTTCTTTCCGACTTACTTCACTCTGTATGACAGTCTCTAGATCCATCCACGTCTCTACAAATCACCCAATTTCATTCCCTTTTATGCCTGAGTAATATTCCATTCTATATATATACCACAGCTTCTTTCTCCATTTGTCTGTCGATGGGCATATAGGTTGCTTCCATGACCTGGCTATTGTAAATAGTGCTGCAGTGAACATTGGGGTGCATGTGTCTTTTTGAATTATGGTTTTCTCTGGGTATATGCCCAGTAGTGGGATTGCTGAGTCATATGGTAATTCTATTTTTAGTTTTTTAAGGAACCTCCATACTGTTCTCCATAGTGGCTGTATCAATTTACATTCCCACCAACAGTGCAAGAGGGTTCCCTTTTCTCCACACCCTCTCCAGCATTTGTTGTTTGTAGATTTTCTGATGATGCCCATTCTAACTGGTGTGCAGTGATATCTCATTGTAGTTTTGATTTGCATTTCTCTAATAATTAGTGATGTTGAGCATCTTTTCATGTGCTTCGTGGCCGTCTGTATGTCTTCTTTGGAGAAATGTCTATTTAGGTCTTGTGCCCATTTTTTGATTGGGTTGTTTGTTTCTTTAATATTGAGCTGCCTGAGCTGTTTATATATTTTGGAGATTAATCCTTTGTCCGTTGATTCATTTGCAAATATTTTCTTCCATTCTAAGAGTTTTATAGTGTCTCACCTTACATTTAGGTCTTTAATCCATTTTGAGTTTATTTTTGTGTATGGTATTGGGGAGTGTTCTAATTTCATGCCTTTACATTTGGCTGTCCAATTTTCCCAGCACCACTATTGAAGAGACTGTCTTTTCTCCATTGTATATCCTTGCCCCCTTTGTCATAGATTAGTTGACCATAGGTGCGTAGGTTTATCTCTGGGCTTTCTATCCTGTTCCATTGATCTATATTTCTGTTTTTGTGCTAGTACTATATTGTCTTGATTACTGTAGCTTTGTAGTATAGTCTGAAGTCAGGAAGTCTGATTCCTCCAGCTCCAGTTTTTTTCCCTCAAGACTGCTTTGGCTATTGGGGTCTTTTGTGTCTCCATACAAATTTTAAGATTTTTGGTTCCAGTTCTGTAAAAAATGCCACTGGTAATTTGATAGGGATTGCATTGAATCTGTAGATTGCTTGGGTAGTATAGTCATTTTCACAATATTGATTCTTTCAATCCAAGAACATGGCGTATCTCTCCATCTGTGTCAACTTTGATTTCTTTCATCAGTGTCTTATAGTTTTCTGAGTACAGGTCTTTTACCTCCTTAGGTAGGTTTATTCCTAGGTATTTTATTCTTTTTGTTGCAGTGGTGATTGGGATTGTTTCCTTAATTTCTCTTTCTGATCTTTCGTTCTTGGTGTATAGGAATGCAAGAGATTTCTATGCATTAAATTTGTATCCTGCAGCTTTACCAAATTCATTGATTAGCTCTAGTAGTTTTCTGGTGACATCTTTAGGATTCTCTATGTATAGTATCATGTCATCTGTAAACAGTGACAGTTTTACTTCTTCTTTTCCAGTTTGTATTCCTTTTATTTCTTTTTCTTCTCTGATTGCCGTGGCTAGGACTTCCAAAACTATGTTGAATATTAGTGGCGAGAATGGAAATCCTTGTCTTGTTCCTGATCTTAGAGGAAATGCTTTCAGTTTTTCACCATTGAGAATGTTATTTGCTGTGGGTTTGTCGTATATGGCTTTTATTATGTTGAGGTAGATTCCCTCTATGCCCACTTTTTGGAGGGTTTTTTATCATAAGTAGGTGTTGAATTTTTTCAAAAGGTTTTTCTGCATTTATTGAGATGATCATATGGTTTTTATTCTCAATTTGTTAATACGGTATATCACATTGATTGATTCGTATATATTGAAGAATCCTTGTATCCCTGGGATAAATCCCACTTGATCATGGTGTATGATCCTTTTAATGTGTTGTTGGATTCTGTTTGCTAGTATTTTGTTTAGGATTTTTGCATCTATATTCATCTGTGATATTGGTCTGTAATTTTCTTTTTTAGTAGTATCTTTGTCTGCTTTTGGTATAAGGGTGATGGTGGCCTCATAGAATGAGTTTGGGAGTGTTCCTTCCTCTGCAATTGTTTGGAAGAGTTTGAGAAGGTTGGGTGTTAGCTCGTCTCTAAATGTTTGATAGAATTCACCTGTGAAGCCATCTGGTCCTGGACTTTTGTTTGTTGGAAGATTTTTAATCACAGTTTCAATTTCATTACTTGTGATTGGTCTGTTCATATTTTGTATTTCTTCCTGGTTCAGTCTTGGAAGGTTATACGTTTCTAAGAATTTGTCCATTTCTTCCAGGTTGTCCATTTAATTGGCATAGAGTTGCTTGTAGTATAGTCTCTTAGCATGCTTTGTATTTCTGCGGTGTCTGTTGTAACTTCTCCTTTTTCATTTCTAATTTTATTGATTTGAGTCCTCTCCCTTTTTTCTTGATGAGTGTGTCTAAAGGTTTATTAATTTTGTTTATCTTCTCAAGGAACCAGCTTTTAGTTTTATTGATCTTTGTTGTTGTTTTCTTTACTTCTGTTTCATTTATTTCTGCTCTGATCTTTATGATTTCTTTCCTTCTACTAACTTTGGGTTTTGTTTCTTCTTCTTTCTCTAGTTCCTTTAGTTGTAAGGTTAGATTGTTTATTTGAGATGTTTCTTGTTTCCTGAGGTAGGCTTGTATTGCTGTAAACTTCCCTCTTAGAACTGCTTTTGCTGCACCCCATAGGTTTTGGATCATCGTGTTTTCGTTGTCATTTGTCTCTAGGTATTTTTTGATTTCCTCTTTGATTTCTTTAGTGATTTCTTGGTTATTTAATAACATATTTGTTTAGCCTCCATGTGTTTGTGTTTTTTATGTGTTTTTCCCTGTAATTGATTTCTAATCTCATAGCGTTGTGGTCGGAAAAGATGCTTCACATAATTTCAATTTTCTTAAATTTACCGAGGCTTGATTTGTGACCCAAGATGTGATCTATCCTGGAGAATGTTCCGTGCGCACTTTAGAAGAAAGTGTAATCTGCTGTTTTTGGATGGAATGTCCTATAAATATCAATTAAATCTATATCTGGTATTGTGTCATTTAAAGTTTGTGTTTCCTTATTTATTTTCATTCTGGATGATCTGTCCATTGGTGTAGGTGAGGTGTTAAAGTCCCCCACTATTATTGTGTTACTGTCGATTTCCTCTTTTAGAGCTGTTAGCAGTTGCCTTATGTATTGAGGTGGTTCTGTGTTGTGTGCATGTATATTTATAATTTTTGTATCTTCTTGGATTGATCCCTTGATCATTATGTAGTGTCCTTCCTTGTCTCTTGTAACATTCTTTATTTTAAAGTCTATTTTATCTGATATGAGTATAGCTACTCCATTTCCATTTGCATGGAATATCTTTTTCCATCCCCTCACTTTCAGTCTGTATGTGTCCCTAGATCTGAAGTGGGTCTCTTGTAGACAGCGTATATGTGGGTCTTGTTTTTATATCCATTCAGCAAGCCTGTGTTTTTGTTTGGAGCATTTAATCCATTCATGTTTAAGGTAATTATCGATATGTATGTTCCTATTAGCATTTTCTTAATTGTTATGGGTTTGTTTTTGTAGGTCCTTTTCTTTTGTGTTTCCCACTTAGAGAAATTCGTTTAGCATTTGTTGTAGAGCTGGTTTGGTGGTGCTGAATTCTTTTAGCTTTTGCTTGTCTGTAAAGCTTTTTATTTCTCCGTAGAATCTGAATGAGATCCTTGCCGGGTAGAGTAATCTTGATTGTAGGTTCTTCCCTTTCATCACTTTAAATATATCATGCCACTGCCTTCTGGCTTGTAGACTTTCTGCTGAGAAATCAGCTGTTAACCTTATGGGAACTCCCTTGTATGTTATTTGTCGTTTTTCCCTTTTGCTTTCAGTAATTTTTCTTTGTCTTTAATTTTTGTCAATTTGAGTACTGTGTGTCTCAGCATGTTTCTCCTTGGGTTTATCACGTCTGGGACTCTCTGTGCTTCCTGGACTTGGGTGGCTATTTCCTTTCCCATGTTAGAGAAGTTTTTGACTATAATCTCTTCAGGTATTTTCTTGGGTCCTTTCTCTCTCTGTTCTCCTTCTGGGACCCCTATAATGCAAATGTTGTTGCATTTAATATTGTCCCAGAGGTCTCTTAGGCTGTCTTCATTTCTTTTCATTCTTTTTTCTTTATTCTGTTCCGTGGCAGTGAATTCCACCATTCTGTCTTCCAGGTCACTTATCCGTTTTTCTGCCTCAGTTATTCTGCTATTGATGCCTTCTAGTGTATTTTTCATTTCAGTTATTGTATTGTTCATCTCTGTTTGTTTGTTCTTTAATTCTTCTAGGTTTTTGTTAAACATTTCTCGCATCTTCTCGATCTTTGCCTCCATTGTTTTTCCGAGGTCCTGGTTCATCTTCACTATCATTATTCTGAATTCTTTTTTTGGAAGGTTACCTATCTCCCCTTCATTTAGCTGTTTTCCTGGGGTTTTATCTTGTTCCTTCATCTCGTACAAAGTCTTCTGCCTTTTCATTTTGTCTGTCTTCTGTTATGTGGTTTTCCTTCCACAGGATGCGGAATTGTAGTTCTTCTTGCTTCTCTGTTTTTTTTTTTTTTTTTTTTTTACTTGCAATTCTCTGTGCTTTCTACATCTGAAGATTCCTGTCTGTTGGACATCTCCTGGTCTTTCCATTATCTCCTTCTGGAACTATGGTTAAAAAAACATTTGTTAGATCTCATTTTATCCTCCAAATATTTTGACATCTTTTTTATTATTTTCATCTCTTTGTCTCTATGCTTTTTCAGGTATAATTTCTTTAGAACTTTATTCCAGGTCACAGATTCTCTTCTCAACTGTATGTATTCTGCTATTTAGCCCTTTTATTGAGCTTTAAATTTAAATTGTTATCTTTCTAAATTTTTTTGTGTGTTTTTTTAATGTTGACCTAGTCAGTGTTCACAGTCTCTTACTCCTTTTTCTGTTTGGCTCCTTTATTATTTCCTTAAACACATTAAGTGGTTATTTCTGATTTCAGTTATTTCAGTATATAGATCTTTATGATCTTGCTTATGATAGCTTGTTTCCTTGAATGTTTTACTGGGATTCTCTCTGAGAGACTTCCATAATACATGGGTTGAGAGAGTATTTGTCCTCAGAGGATTTGCTTCTGCTTTTGCCGTGTGTCTGACAGCACTTCAACTTTAGACTTGGATCTACTTTATAGTGAGATGCTCCCATGTGTCTTTGGACCATGTGGATAGTGAGTAATCAGGCATAAACACAGGTGTGGTCAACTAGTGGCTTCAAAATATCAGAAGGGTCTTTCTTTTTTACATCTCCAGTCAGAATGAAGGTTGAGATGGACACTTTTTCTTCTTTAACTGTTCTCTTTGTTGACTAGATGTTGTCTTCTAGTTCCTTGCTCTTTGGATCAGCAACTCGAGCATCACCTTGTAGCTTGTTAAAATGCAGAATCTCAGGTCCTACCAGACCTACTCAGAATCTGCACTTTAACAAGATATTCCCCAGGTGGTTTATGTGCACATTTAAAAATCTTTCAAATCACTCTTTGTTCAGTGTGTGAGCCTCCCTGAGTTATGGCCTCTAATAGGCTTTTTGTTTTGCTCAGACTCATAAGACAGTGCTCTCCCTGCTGTCCTGAGAGCTCTGTAGTGTAAGTTCTAGGGGAGAAAGACACAGGTTATGTAGCAGCTTAAGTGTTTGTTTATCTTACAGGACTGCTTTGACAGTTTATCATTATTTACTTCCTTAAAGGTTCTTCCTCTGATTTAGAAGTGTTTTGTATATATTTTTTTTACCTTTTTAGATGTTTTAGGGCTATAGGGTTTTGACATCTCTATCAAATTGCCACAACAGAAGTTTTGAAAAGTTGTTTTTTATTTTTTAGTGGTGATTCACTCTTTTTCCTTTGCTTATATTAGTTCTTTTAGAATGTCATCTTCTTGCCTATAATGTACTTGTAAACACAGTTCTGAATAGGCTCTGGATAAGGCCAAACCACCCCTTGAAAAAGAAGACATGGGCTTTATGGTGCATTTCCCTGTTTCTCAAAAGGAGCGCAGCATCCCATCTGATCTTGCACTGTGCAGAAATGAGGGAAATTCTTTTCCTCTGCATTTTGACACACGCTTACCTAACTACAAAAATAGTTCTGTTTATGGTTCCATGGTCTCAGAGTCCCTTGAGAAAACTGGTCTTTTGGCTTTTCCTTCTTACCCTTCTTTATGTAGATAAAGTTCCTTCAGAACTGCCCAAAGCCAGACTGAGGGACCAGTTTCTCAAACTTATACTCTTCTTTCTTTCCCCAGGGTACATTCACGTTTCTGTTCTTTACTCAAAACCCTTGTGCACATTGACTTCTGTGTCCCACAGTTAGGCTCACGTTATTAATACACTCAATGTGTGCACATGAAGACATACGCATTGCTTCATTTCTCTGAACTACCCTACAAGGTAGGAGATATATCCCCATTTTTCAGATTGGAAAACAGACTCAGTGAGATACAGAAACCTTCTTTGCATCATATTGCTATTAAGTGGTATGGCTGGCACTGGGACCCAAGTGTGACTCTAGTGCCTTTAGTTTGCGTTTTCTACTCCTCCATTGTATTACTTAAGGGGAGGGCCTAGCTGCTCTGACAGCCCTGCCGATGGGACAGGAATCAGGATCTTTTCATCTTGTTACTTCACCATCTGTAAAGCAGCACCAATAGTCAACCCATACATGCTAGTAGTGTTTTACTAGTTATTTACAGCCTGTGTCAGTTCTGATTGGTTGGACATATATTATAATTGAGCAGTGTCTATATCATACAAGTTGTTAAATATTTTAAGTATCACTTGGCCCTGGGTTTTGTCCTCATCCACAAGGTTACAGCTGGGTCACTGCCATGTCCGCATTACAACCTGAGGGAATGGAAAAAGAAATCTAGGGCAGTTGGTTTGTTGCAGAATTGAGGCGACCTAAAATTTGCGCACGTCATTTGTAGCCGCAGCCCACTGGCCAACTTGGACACGTGGCTTCGTGGCGGCAGGGAAGGCTGGGAAATGTGATCTCAGCGAGTGGCCTGGTGCTCAGCCTGATCACAAGCCAGGCGGGAGTGGGCGTCCTGGAACTCAGTGGGAGAAGGGAAAGTGGCTGCTGGCGGCACTTAGCAGTCTTTACCCAGTCTGCCTAATGTCACTTTTCCAAAAATGACCGTGTTCATACTGAACAGAATTACTGTAAAATACAGTTATACACATCTCATCAGTTTATTGTGAGGTTTAAATAAGCTGACATATTTTCAGCCCCTAGCACAGTGCCTGACACACAGGAAGCAGCTAAAACATAAAATTACTTTTCTTATTTACAGTTCATATATCTGCATCAGTTAAGAAGCAAAATTTTTAGCGTCAGATTTTATCTACATTATAATTGACAGCCAGGGATTTTGTGCCATTTTCCTGATTTTTCATAAATGCTTACAAATTTCTACAGATTTGAAACATACCCAGGTTACTTTTTACACTGAATATCATTTCAAGTTTCCAATACAGGGATTTTTTTTTTTTTTTAACTTGCTAAAACAGCCAAACCTAAAAGAAGAATTACGAATTTAATTGTGTTGAGTCAAGGCTGAGTGCACAGTAGCAATGGCTACTGGTATCTATTAAATATTTGCTGAATTTTAGGCTTCAAAGTAAGTTATTTATTTATTTATTTATTATTTTTGGCTGTGTTGGGTCTTCGTTTCTGTGCGAGGGTTTTCTCCAGTTGCAGCAAGTGGGGGCCACTCTTCATCGCGGTGCGCGGGCCTCTCACTATCGTGGCCTCTCTTGTTGTGGAGCACAGGCTCCAGACGTGCAGGCTCAGTAGTTGTGGCTCACGGGCCTAGTTGCTCCGCGGCATGTGGGATCTTCCCAGACCAGGGCTCAAACCCGTGTCCCCTGCATCGGCAGGCAGATTCTCAACCACTGCGCCACCAGGGAAGCCCCAAAGTAAGTTATTTAAAGTACAGTAAAATAGATTTAATTAGTAACCAAATGCAGAAACTACTCACTAGCCACAGTAGATGTAAAATCTGTCCACATTTAGAATATATTTGTTAAATTCTCCTTTCTGTATATCTGTATTATTACTAAACTGTCATGACTTAGCAAACAACCTTTAACACTTTACAAATTGCTAATAGATTTGTTGATGGATAGAAAGTTGGACACCATATGATGGATAGAAGTTCCTATTGTGGAGGCTGGCTGAAGTTGCTAAATTGGGATATAATATTGTCAACGTCTACAGAATCCTGTATTTCGGATAGCAAATGACTGATACAAACCCTGTGATTTGGGACCGAGAATGTCTTTCAGTTGTGCATGGTTTATATTCACCAACATTTTCAATATAATATTTTTCTAAATAGTCAACCACAAAAACCAAGAACAGATTATTATATGAAATATATTAGTACAATCAGAAACTCATATTTCTGTTACCCATATAATTTTTTTTTTTAATAAATTTATTTATTTTTACTTTTGGCTGTGTTGGGTCTTCGTTGCTGCACGCACAGCTTTCTCTAGTTGCTGCGAGCGGAGGCTGCTCTTCCTTGCGGTGCACGGGCTTCTCATTGCGGTGGCTTCTTTTGTTGCAGAGCACGGGCTCTAGGCATTCGGGCTTCAGTAGTTGAGGCATGCGGGCTCAGTAGTTGTGGCTCACGGGTTCTAGAGCACGGGCTCAGTAGTTTTGGCTCGTGGGCTCTAGACCACAGGCTTAGTAGCTGTGGTTCACGGGCTTAGTTGCTCCACAGCATGTGGGATCTTCCTGATCCTGTGCTCAAACCCATGCCCCCAGCATTTGCAGGCGGATTCTTAACCACTGCGCCACCAGGGAAGCCCCCATATAGTTTCTTAATAAAAATAAATGCCGCCTTACAAGATGTTATTGTTGCAGGTTTTTCTCTTTTGATTTTTAGCAAATGCTTAACTAAGTATTATTATGAGGACATAATTAAAAGTAAAATATGCCCTTAAATATTGTAGTGGAAGTTTGGAGACAAAATGGTCTGTAGTCTAACTCAATAAATACATTAAAACTTTAGGTAAGTGTTTTTATTTTAATATGTATAGAAATTTTTATTGATTCACAGATTCTTCTCAGCCAATTAGTATCATAAATGTGAAGTATTTTATGTAAGTGAGTATTTAGATGGGAGAAGTCTATATTAATTCTGTAAGTCGTTGTAGCTTTATTAATACATTCAGTTGTATATTTATTTTCTTAATCCTTGAATTTTGTTGGCCAAAGACTAATTTGCATTACAATTGGACATTCAGACAATCAGCAATGTTGCCAGACACGGAGATATATGCAGTGGACATGCAGATTAACAGCCTGATGTACTATTTTGAAATTGTTAATGCAGTTTGTATGTAATGTTAACTTTATGTAATCTTACAAACAAGTCTTATGTAAATTCCAAATTGGCTGTGGAGGGTGTATATATATACACAGAGACATATATACATACAAACAAATACTTGTACATATATATTTGCATGTGTGTATGTGCATGTGTGTGTATATATATATAATTTTTTAAAGCGGGGGGTTAGGGTGATGTAGTCATTGTTGGAATATGAATAAAATACATGTAGTGAAAGAAAATTCTAACTACATGTAATGCTATCAGGAGCTTCCAGATAATTCTATAATAATAATAATAGATACAGTCTGTCACTATGCTAAGTGCTTTGCATGAATTGTCCTGTTTAATCTATTTAGTAACCTCATGAGATAGATACTGTTATATTCAATTTAGAGGGGAAGAAATGGATTTAGAAAGGGTAAATAACTTGACAAAGGTCAAACAACTAGTACGTATTTGTTTTAGTTTCTTATTGCTGGTGTAACAAATTACCACAAACTTAGTGGCTTAAAAATCCTTACAGTTCTGGAGGTGAGAAGTCTGAAATGGGTCTCTTTGTGCTGAAACCAAGGTGTTAGGGTTGTGTTTCTTCTGGGTACTCTAAGGGAGAATCTGTTTCCTCCCTTTTCCAACTTCCAGAGGCTGCCCAAGTTCCTGGACTTGGTGGCCCTTTCCTCCATCTTTAGAGCCAGCAACATCATCAAGTCTGTCTCTCACTGCCACCTCTCTGGTTCTCTCTTCCAGTTCTCTCTTCCCCTTTGAAGGACCCCTGTGATGACAGTGGACCCACCCAGATAATCCAGGACAGTCTACCTAGTTCAAGGTCATCTGATCAGCAACCTCAGTTCCATCTCTTACCTAATTCTCCTTCACCATGTGACCTAGCCTGCACATAGTTTCCAGATATTAGGTTCTCACCCTCTTTGGGGGCCATTACTGTGCCTGCCACAGTGGTGTGACCAGAACTGGTACGTACCTCTGTCTACCTCTAAAGCCATTCCTTCAGGAAGTTGAAGACCCCAACCCTGAGGTCATTTTTCAGAGTGGTTTTGCCCTTATTGAACATTATCTCAACAAGGGTTGGATAACTTTCATAATACTGAAAGCTTACCTTTCTCATTGTAACCTAGAAAGTGAGATCATTTATACATTGCAGGTGCCCAACACATTTTAAGATGTTTAATTGGCAGAAAAAGAGGGCCATGATTAGGATTTAAATATAAAAATACTAAATACAGTGCCTTGTGACTTATAGAGATTTAAATACTAAATATTGTCATTGAAAAGTTCCTACTACTGAGTTACTCTTAATGATCTGATTCCTGGTATTTTTGGCATTGCTTCAGACAGGAATCCGTATTTAATTTAATTTAATTTATTTATTTAAATTTTAAAAAATAAATTTATTTTATTTACTTTTGGCCTCGTTGAGTCTTCGTTGCTGTGTGCAGGCTTTCTCTTGTTGCGGCGAGCGGGGGCTACTCTTTGTTACGGTGCACGGGCTTCTCATCATGGTGGCTTCTCTTGTTGCGGAGCACAGGCTCTAGGCCCGCAGGCTTCAGTAGTTGTGGTGCGTGGTCTGTAGAGTGCAGGCTTAGTAGTTGTGGCACACGGGCTTAGTTCCGTGGCATGTGGGATCTTCCTGGACCAGGTCTTGAACTTGTGTCCCCTGCATTAGCAGGCGGATTCTTAACAACTGCGCCACCAGGGAAGTCCCAGGAATCCGTGTTTTATATCTGTTTTTGCAATTTTGATAATGGTTAACTAATTCATTTCAAAGCTCTTCTTTTCAAACTGATAGCATTGGTTGCCTCCAAGGAAGGGAACTGGCCGTCTGAAAGATAGGGGCAGAGGGAAGGGTTGTCACTTTGTCCTTCTGAACTTTTTAATTTTGATAAATGTGAATGTGTAAGCTTAACACAAGTAAATAAAAGTATTACATTTTGAAGTAGAATAAATGAACAGCTCCTATTTTTTCACTGTCTTCACTCTGCTAGGATCACCCATTCTGTGTCATTCTTTGAGGAAAATAAGTTCTCAAGGAGAAAAATCCGAACCCGTCAAACAACCCCTTAAGAAGCCAAAGTTACCAGAAGGTCGTTTTGATGCACCAGAAGACTCCAATTTAGAGAAAGAACCACTGACAAGTGAGTAGAGTAAAGCTCCTCTCTTAATTTTTGGTCTCAAAGAAAGTGTTTCAGTCATTGAGAAGCAAATGAAAGGAAGGAAGCATGTTATTGTTTATAATTCTTCATTGACAGTAATAAAGAATATTTCAACAATGAATAAAATTACCATACAGTAAGTCCACTATATATAAACAAGTTCTGTTCCGAGAGCGCATTCGTAAGTCCAATTTGTTTGTAAGTCCAACAGAGTTAGCCTAGGTACCCAACTAACACAATCGGCTATATCGTACTGTACTGTAATAGGTTTATAATACTTTTCGCACAAATAATACATAAAAAACAAAGAAACACAAAAAACAAAACATTTTTAATCTTACAGTACGGTCCCTTGAAAAGTACAGTAGTACAGTACAACAGCTGGCACACGGGCTGGCATCGAGTGAACAGGCAAGAAGAGATACTGACTGGAGGAGGGAGAGGAGGTGGGAGATGGTAGAGCTGAAGGATCGTCAGCAATGGGAGACAGAGGGCAAGCTGCAATTTCACTCACGCGTGATGTTGATGGAATGCACGTTCGTATCTTTGAAAGTTTGCAGCGTGAAGGTTCGTATGTAGGGGACTTACTGAATTGACTATCAATATGTATGGGTTAAAAAAAGATTTCCAGGCCCCTGGCAGTGATTGATTATGTTTGATTAATTTATTTATTACACCCCATTATTCTCATGGCAAAATATATGAATTAAGATGCAAATAACAGAAACCTACTTGAACAGACTTAAGCAGAAGGTAGGGTATGTTGTTATTAAGGTACAGGGAACAAGTGAGGCTCCCTAGGACAGTAATGCTGCTGGGCCTTAGAAGAAGACTGGGACCTCAGGACTAAACACTGTATGAAAACCAGGGTGTTCTTCCTTCTTTTGTCTTTGGTACCTACTCTTCATTGCTTTCTGTCTCCATACTCCCTTCTGAGTCAACTGGGCAGAAAGTAACTGCTCCTAGCAGCTACTCAGTTCAAGAGAACAACAAGATTGAAAATACAATTTCTTAGTCCTGATTTCAAATTCCTTAAGAAGAGAGCTCATTGGCCTACCTTGGATCAGATGTCCACAGCTAAATCAACCAGTGGCCAGTGGCCTGGGTCACAGGTGAAAATGTGGTTGTTCTCACTGTAATCACATGGCTGGGGAAAGAGAAGGGGACGTTTTGGAGAATAAAGAGGTTTTTTGGGGGGAGGAGAGATGATAGACTAAACATTATTTTGTATTCAGTATATATAAAATTTGGTTCATGTCTTAAAGCTTTTTTTTTTTAAGTACTACTTTATTTTCATGCTGTATCCTTTTGTACCTTTGGATTGTGGAAAATGTGCAAATATTAGCTATTCAAAAAATAGCATTTCATACAGCATAAATGTAAACATACCAGTCTGAAACTTTGGCAAGGCTGCCCTGCTTGTCTGGTTTTTCCAGTCTCGTGAGCGCTAACCCATCTATGAAGTGAAGAGTCCTAGGCAAGAAGATACCAGTAGAGGATACAGGGACCTGTGTCTGGAATTCTTCCTAGAATATAAAAGCTTTTGGGTTTTGCTCATTCATTGAATATTTCAGATTATAGCACTCTACCAAGCCCAATCTAATAACCAGATCAACCAGCCAAGGTGATGGAGGCTTTTAAAAAGTTGCCATGAATCTAGAGGTAAAATTTTTCTTCAAAGATTTTAGCTAAGCATAAAAATCTGAGAGGAAATATTTCCTTAAAATGTCTCACACAAAGCAGCAGTCTCAGAAATAAACACTCACATATATGCTTAATTGATTTTTGACATGGTTGCCAATACCATTCAATGGGGAAAAGGACAGTCTTTTCAGTAAGTGGTGCTGAGAAAACTGGATATCCACATGTAAAAGAATGAAATTGGACCCCTTACCTTACACCATATTTGAAAACTAACTCTAAATATGTCAAAGACCTAAACTTAAGAGGGAAGACTATAAAACTCTTAGAAGAAAATTTGGCAGACTCTTCATGTCCCTGGATTTGACAATGATTTCATGCATATGACACCAAAAACACAAGCAACAAATATAAAAATAGATAAATAAGACATCAACAAAATTAAGAAATTTTGTTCATCTGAGAACATTATCAAGAAAGTCAGAAAAATAACCTACAGAATGGGGGAAGATATTTGTAAATCATATATTTGAAAAGAATTAATATCCAGAATACATAAAGAACTCCTACAATTCAACAACAACGAAAACAACCCAATTCAAAAATGGGCAAAGGACTCAGACATTTCTTCACAGAAGATATACAAACGACCAACAGGCATTTGAAAAGATGCTCAATGTCACTAATCATTAAGGAAATACAAATCAAAACCATGGTGACACACCACTTCACACCAACTCAAATGTCTGTAATTTAAGAAAAACTGGAAAATAACAAGTGATGGTGACAACATGGAGGAATTGGAACCACACGTGTTTCTGGAGGGAATGTAAAATGATGCAACTGCTATGGAAAACAGTTTGGCAATTTCCCAAAGAGTAAAATATAGAACTACCATGTGACCTAGCAATTCTACTTCTAGGTATAAATCCAAAATAATTGAAATCAGAGACTTGAACAGATATCTGCACAGCCATGCTTTATTCACAGTAACCAAAAGATAGAAACAACTTAGATGTCCACTGATGGATGAATGGATAAACAAAGTGTGATATGTACACACAGTGAAGTACTATTCAGTCATAAAAAGGAATGGCATTTTGATATATGCTACAACATGGATGGACCTTGAAATATTATGCTTAGTGAAATAAGACAGTCACAGAAGGAGAAACATTATATGATTCCACCTATATCAGGTACCCAGAGTAGGCAAATTCATAGAGATAGAAGGTAGATTAGAGGTCATCAAGGTCTAGAGGGAAGGGGAAAGGGAAAGTTTTTATTTAATGGGTACAGAGTTTACACTTGAGATGATGAAAAAGTTTGGGGTATAGTGTAATGGTTACACAGCATTGTGACTATTTAATGCCATTGAATTGTACACTTATAAATGGTTAAAATGATAAATATTATATATATTTAATACAAAGAAAAAGGAAAGCATATTTCAAAAGGTAATCATCTATCTGACACAAGGCTAGGCCATCCATCTTAATTTTCAACTTACTGAAGTTTTTGTTGAAGATACATTACCAAATCCAGCAGATGCTTTGCAATCCTCATTTTATCTGAGCTATCCACAGGCTTTGACAGTATTAACTACTGCTTCTGGAAATCTTCTGTTTTGGTTTCGGTTATGCTTTCTTCAGTTTCTCATCCTATTTCTTCAGTCATTTCTTTCTGGGCTCTTTTTTAAGCTCCTCTGCATCTGCCCAACTCTCAAATGTATGTATATGCCAAGCCTTTGTCCTGAGCCCCCTAAGCATTCCTAGGAGAGCTCATATCTTCCTGAGATTATCTGAAATATCACGTATGTGTTGATGATTTACACATTTATACCTCTAGTCAGACCTCTCTCCTGAGCTGCTCCTATCTACAACTGCAACATCTTTGTTTGCGTATTCCAGGTACATCTCAAATTATTACGTCTAAAACTAAACTCATCCTTTTCTCATTGTTCCCTCCCACCAGCCCTACCCCAATCCTCTTCCTTCTGAATTCCCAGTCTACCCCACCTACCAAGTCATCCAAGCCTGAAATCTGGGGATAATCCTTCACTCCTGCCTCTTCCTGTTTCCTGGATCCAATCACTAACCAAGTCTTGTTGGTTCTACCTTCTTATCTCTCAAATTCATCTCCTTTTATCCATCCTATTAATAAAGCCTAAATTCAAGCTGTCTCTAGTTCTGTTGGTCTCCTAACAAGTCTGTAATTCTTTTGTTGTCTTCCTTCTAATGTAGTCTCCCTGACTCTACTACATACTTCATTCTAAGAAAAAAATTATAGGTTACCTTTGCAGAGAGTAGTTTTTGTTACTAAGATGATATGCTTGTTTGCAGCTAAGCACCCTGTTTGATGCAAAGATGAGTAAGGAAAGGAAAATGGAATGCCTGCATAACTATGAACAGGACATTGTGTGGTAAATGATGTGAGAGATACACAGAAAGAGGTTAGAGAGAGGTAGACAAAAGAGAGAACATTTGAGTTGGGGTTTAAAGGATCAATGAAATTGTAATGAGTAGATAAGGAGTTGTGGGGAGATGTTTCCAAAAAAGAGAGAAAGAAATGATCAGAAAGAAAGAGGCTGGGAACTTGACACATGCAAGACTTAGCCAGTGTGTAAAGTGTGTATAGTGGATTAATGGAAAATAAGGCCAGAAAAGTAGATTCATTTCAAATCTGAGAGGGCCTGAAGTATATGGGCTTTTTGCAGTGTACAGTGAGGAAAACACTGAAAGTTCTCAGATGGAGATTGTTTAATGGGCTTTCTTAAAGTATAATCTGCATGTAATAAAATTTACCCATTTTTAAATTCACCCATTTTAAGTGAACAGTTCAGTGAGTTTTAACAAATGAGTACAGTCATGTAACCAACACAAAGTATAACACAGTTCTATCTCTCAAAGACTTCCCATGCCTCTTTTTAAAAATTAATTATTTATTTATGCATTCATTCATTCATTCATTCTTGGCTGCGTTGGGTCTGCATTGCTGTGTGCGGGCTTTCTCTAGTTGCAGCGAGCAAGGGCTACTCTTCGTTGCAGTGCGCGGGCTTCTCATTGCGGTGGCTTCTCTTCTTGCGGAGCATGGGCTCTAGGCGTGCAGCCTCAGTAGTTGTGGCACGTGGGCTCAGTAGTTGTGGCTCATGGGCTCTAGAGCGCAGGCTCAGTAGTTGTGGTACGCGGGCTTAGTTGCTCTGTGGCATGTGGGATCTTCCCGGACCAGGGCTTGAACCCATGTCCCCAGCATTGGCAGGCGGATTCTTAACCACTGTGCCACCAGGGAAGCCCATGCCTCTTTATATTTAGTCTCATTTTCACATCCCCATGGCAACCATTGATCTCTTCTCTGTCACTATAGTTTTGCCTTTTTTTAGGATTTTAACTGAATTAAATCATACAGTACCTAGTCATTTGTGTCTGGCTTCTTTCCCTTAATAGGGTATGGAGGTGGGATTCTGTTTTAGAAATATTAATTCAGCATTCTGTGCGGGTTAGGCTGGAGCCATGAGAGTCAGAAAACAGAGATGAATTAGAAATATTGCATTTGTCTAGAATGAGACTCAGCATGATTCAGGGTTGAAGTAGTGGGAATAAGAAGTTTTAGAAAACGACAGGATATAATGAGGGTGAAGATTAGGTTAAACACACATGAGAAAGAGGACGATGGAGGGATGGATAGGAGGTTGTGGTCAGAAAGAAGAGAGCTCAAGAGTGTGGGATTTGGAGAAGGAACATATGCAAGAAATAATAAAACCCAAATGGATGGCAGAAATGGAGATAAAGATTGCTAGGAAAGAGGATTGAGGACATATGTGGCCCCAGTATGTGATGTTCTTAATGTGGATGTTGATATTAAGGACAATGGGAAGAGAAATGAAACTACCTGCCCAAGACGATAGAAGAGTCTTTGAGTTTCTTACGAGACTGGAGAAAAGCACTGGAGAGTTGAAGTTTGGAATTCAGAAGAGGAAGGGCTGTAGAGGTGCGGTGGCAGAACAAGAGGCTGGGAGCAGCAGTGAGCAGCAGGGACATCTTGACCCTCTCCTTCTTCCCTCCTGCTGCGGGTTGAATTGTGCCCCTAAAATCCGTATGTTGAAGCCTTAACCCCCAGTGTGATGGTATTTGGCGTTGAAGGCCTTTGGGAGATAATTAGGTTTAAGTGAGGTCATGAGGGTGGGGCCCCATAATGGAATTAGTACTCTTATAAGAAGGGACAGCAGAGGCCTTGCTGTCTTTTTCTCCCTGCCACGTGAGGACACAATGAGAAGGGACCATCTGCGAGCCAGGAAGAGTCCTCACCAGAGCCCAACCGTGCTGGCACCCTGATCTCAGACTCCCAGCCTCCAGAACTGTAAGAAAATTAATTTCTGTTGTTTAAACCACCCAGTTTCTGGTATTTTGTTATGGTAGCCCAAGCTGACTGAGACACCAGTGAGCCCCAGAGATATGGGAGAAGAAAAGCTTCCGCTAGAGAGGCTTTCAGAGGAAGTCAAAGCAAGGAGTCCTTTAGAAACAGAATAATAATGAGGGTGGGGACAGTTTATTCACAGTGGAGATAGAATTTTGAAATGAATAAATGTTTGAAATTTTTCAAGGTAAATTCCGTGTCTGCTTTCTTTTGCCGACATGATTTTGGTGATGTTCGTTTAGTTTTCTAAAGAGACGCAGTTTGGAGAGATTGATCAAGATGGTGGAGTAAGAGGATGTGGAGCTCACCTCCCCCCACGAACACATTAAAATACGTCTACATATGGAACAATTTCACTGGAAACTAGCAGAAAGACCCTGGTACAACCAAGACTGTAAAAAAATATCCGCACATAATTGGGTAGGAAGGGAAGAAAAGTGATCAGGTCAGGACCTGTGCCCCTGGGAGGGGACTCAGAAGAAAAGGGAGAATACATGGCGGAGACCCACCATGGGCAGTGAGTGCTGAGAACCACAGATTGGGTGCCCTAGTCCTGGCGTCCTCCACAGGGGAGACGAGCCCCCTTGGCTGGTTGGAGGGCAACTGGGACTACCAGGAGGGCAGAGGGACACCTGGACTCCGCTCGTGAGGAGGGTGCACGCAGGCTTGGCCCAAAGGCAGTGCAGAGAGAGGTCTGCTCCGGCAGCTGCCAAGTCCTGCGGCTGCCTCATCATGCACCCCAGCCCCAAGCCAAGCCAACTCTCTGGTCCCACTCATTCCATTCTGGGGCAGCCACTACCAGGAAGAAGACTCAGCCGTGGGATGCAGAGGTGACCCAGTCCCAGGGTGGAGCCTGGGAGGGGTAGCGGCAGCCATTGTCGGCACTTATTCAAGTGGCACAGCAGAAGCAGCCCAGACCTCTGACGGCAGCCGGCCTGCCACAGCTCACTCCTGGTACACGCTGAGAGTCCACACGGGCCCCCGCAGCTCTGCAATGTGGCTCCACAGCCAGATGGAGGTGACAGGGGCTGGGGGCAGTGATCAGCTGAGAGGGTCAAAGTGGACTTGTACCGAGGCTGCACCTGAGTGGAGCATGGGAAACAAATATGTGCACCTGAGCAGGCAGTGAATCAGAGACAGCTCAGACCTCTGTCTGAGGCTGACATGAGCGGAGAGCCCACATAGGCCCCACTCACTTCAGCACTTCCTGCTCTGGGGCAAGGAGAGAGGAAAAGACCCACTTAAAGGGAACAGAGCAGGCTCATGCCTGACCCTCAGGGCTTCTGCTCCAGCAACCTGGGATCAGACCCCACCCCTGATAGGGCAGTGACAGCCACCTAGTAGAGGGGAAGTCCTGCCCCACACCTGCCTCCAGCTCTAGCCCCTCCACCAGCAGGCCCACCTCCTACCAAGGAGATAGCTGTCAGCACACACTGAGGAAAGACATGACTTGCGTCCATGTCAAATTCAGTTCTCCCACAAAAGGCATTGGGCACACGCAGTCTGTATAGGGACACTCCTACATAAGAACACTCCTTCAAGGTAACTTTCACCTAAATTCACAGAGGCAGGAAAAGTTAAGCAAAATGAAAAGGCAGAGGAACTTCTCTCAATTGAAAGAGCGATAGAAAACCCCTGAAAAAACTACTAATGAAACAGTTGACTAGATAAAGAATTCAAAGCATTGGTTATAAGAATGTTAACTGAATTAGGGGAAAAAATACGTCTACACAGCAATGTTTTTAACAAGGAACTAGAAAATATAAAAAAGACCCAATCAGAAATAAAGAATTCAATAGTTGAAGTAAAAAACACACTAGAAGGAATGAATAGCTGGCTAAGTGACACAGAAGAACGCGTAAGTGATCTGGAAGATAGAATAATGCACATCGCCCCATCAGAACAGCAAAAAGAAAGGCAGTTTTTAAAAATGAAAACAGTCTAAGAGATCTCTGGGATAACATATAAGGGGCCCAGAAGAGAGAGAGAAGGGAATTGAAAATGTATTTGAGGAAATTGTGACTGAAAACTTCCACAGTCTGAAGAAAGGAACAGATATCGAGGTACAGGAAGAGGGTCCAAACAAGATGAACCCAAACAGATGCACACCAAGACATATCATAATTAAAATGGCAAAAGTTAGAATTCTGAAGGCAGCAAGAGAAAAACGAAGTACACATAGGGAATCCCTATAAGTCTGTCATCTGATTTCTCTGCAGAAACTTTACAGGCCAGAAGGGAGCAGCATGATACATTCAAAGTCCCAAAAGGGAAAACCTGCAACCTAGGGTACTCTACTCAGCAAGATTATCATTAAAATAGAAGGAGTGATAAAGGGCGTCTCAGATAAGCAAAAGCTAAGAGTTCATCCATACTAAACTTACCCTAAAAGAAATGTTGAAGGGACTTCTCTGAGTGGAAAAGAAGTAAGCTGTAGGAAAGGGGAAATCCTGATAGGAAAGGCAAATATATAGTAAGGACTGAGGATCAACCACTTAAATAAGCCAGTACAAAGATTAAAAACAAAAAATTGTAAAAGCATTTGGTTAACTGTTGCCTGCAGTGACCTGGGACATAGACCCCCACATACCTAATGATCTTGTAGCTGTAAGGGAAGGGCTGGAAAACAGAACCTTAATAATATCTGTTGGTTGTTACCATTTGGCAAGGAATTAAAAAGAAAGAGATGAACTTAAAAAAAATCGTAGAAGCAACTGTAACTACAATAAACAGTTAAGAGATAAACATGAAGATCTAAAATATGACATCAAAAACAATGTAGGGGAGGGGCGTAAAAAACGTAGATCTTTTCAAATGCATCTGAACTTAAACGACTATCAGTTCAAAACAAGTAGATATAGTTATACGTCAACATATATGAATCCCATGGTAATCACAAATCAAAACTACAGTAGATAAAACTAAAAAGAATACAAGCATACTACTAAAGAAAATCATCAAACCACAAGAGAAGAAACGAAAAGAAGAAATGAACAAAGAACTAGAAAAACAACCAGGAAACATATAATAAAATGGCATTAAGTACATACCTGTCAATAATTACTTTAAATGTCAAAGGACTAAATATTCGAATCAAAAGACATAGGGTGATGAGGCCCTTCTATTTGCTGCCTACAGGAGACTCACTTCAGAGCTAAAGACACAGACAAAGTGAGGGGATGGAAAAAGTTATTTCATGCAAACAGAAATGACAAGAAAGTGGGGGTAGCATTACTCATATCAGATAAAGTAGACTTTAAACAAAGACTATAACAGAAGACAGAGAAGGGCATTATATAATGATAAAGGGATCAATACAAGAAGAGGATGTTATCATTAACATAAATACTTGATACAGGAGCACCTAAATATATAAAGCAAATACTAACAGACAAAAAGGGAGAAATTCACAATAATAGTAGGGCACTTTAACACCACACTTACATTAATGGGCAAATCATCCAGACAGAAAATCAATAAGGCAACACTGGTTTTAAATGACACAATAGACCTCTTGGACTTTACAGATATGTACAGAACATTACATCCAAAAACAGCAGAATATACATTATATTCAAGTGCACATGGAACATTCTTCAAGATAGATCACATGCTAGGCTGTAAAACAAGTCTCAAAAAATGTGAGAAGATAGAAATTATATCAAGCATTTTTTCTGACCGTGGCAGTATGAAACTAGAAATCAATTACAGAAAGAAAAACGGGAAAAGGACAAATACTTAGAGACTAAAACAACATGCTACTAAAAAACTAATGGGTGAATGAAGAAATCAAAGAGGAAATCAGAAAATACCTCAAGACCAAAGAAAATGGAAATGCAACACTCCAAAATCTATGGGGTGCAGCAAAAGTAGTTCTAAGAAGCAAGTTTATAGCAGTACAGGCCTTTCTCAAGAAAGAAAAATTAACAACCTAACCTGCCACTTAAAAGGATTAGAAAAAGAAGAACAAAGCCCAAAGTCAGCAATAGGAAGGAAATAAAGATCAGAGGGGAAATAAAATAGAAATCAACAAAACAATAGAAAAGATCAATGAAACCAAGAGCTGGTTTTTTGAAAAGATGAACAAAATTGGTAAACATTTAGCAAGGATAACCAAGAAGAAAAGAGAGAAGACCCAAATAAAATAAGAAATGAAAGAGGAGAAGTAACAACAAAAACCACAGAGATACAAAAAATCATAAGAGAACACTACTAACAGTTATATGTCAATGAATTGGACAACCTAGAAGAAATGGATAAATTTCTGGAAACATACAACCTGTCAAGACTGAATCAAGAAGAAGTAGACAACTTGAACAGACTGATCACTAGTAGTAAAATTGGATCTGTAATTTAAAAACTCCCAGCAAACAAAAGTCCAGGACCAGACAGCTTCAAAGGAGAATTCTACCAAACATATAAAGAGCTAATACCTAACCTTCTCAAACTATTCCAAAAAATTGAAGAGGACGGAACAATCTCAAACTCATTTTACAAGGCCACCAATAATTACCCTGATACCAAAACCACACAAATATACTACAAAAAAAGAAAATTACAGGTCAATATCGTTGATGAATATAGATTCTAAAATCCTCAACAGAATATTAGCAAACTGAATCCCAAAATATATTAAAAGGATTATATACGATGATCAATTTGGATTTATTCCAGGGACACAAAGATTGTTCAGTATTTGCAAATCAATGTGATACACCACATTAACAAAAGGAAGGATAAAAACCAAGTGATCATCTCAATAGATGCAGAAAAACCATCTGACAAAATTCATTATCCGTTCATTATAAAACTCTCACCGAAGTGGGTATAGAGGGAACATATCTCAACATAATAAAGGCTATTTATGACAAATCCACAGCTAACATCATATTCAACAGTAAAAGTTGAAAGCCTTTCTTCTAACTCAGGAACAAGACAGGGATGCCCACTCTTTGCCCCTTCTATTTAATATAGTATTGGAAGTTCTAGCCACAGCAATCAGACAAGGAAGATAAATAGGTATGCAAATGTGAAGGGAAGAAGTAGAACTGTCACTATTTGCAGATCCATGATACTATATATAGAAAACCCTAACGTCTCCACCAAAAAACTATTAGCGTTAATAAATGAATTCTGTAAAATTGCAGAATAGAAGATTAATATACAGAAATGTTTCCTTTACATACACTAATAATGAACTATCAGAAAGATAAAGTAAAAAAAACAATCCCCATTAAAATCACACCAAAAAGAATACAATACCTACAATACCTAGGAATAAAGTTAAAGGTGAAAGACCTATACTCTGAAAACTATGAAACAATGATGAAGGAAATTGAAGATGATAAAAGAAATGGAAGGATATCCTGTGCTCTTGGATTGGAAGAATTAATATTGTTAAAATGGCCATACTAAAAGCAATGTACAGACTAAATGCAATCCCTATCAAAATACTCATGACATTTTTCACAGAACTAGAACAAATAATCCTAACATTCATACAGAACCACAAAAGGCCCCAAATTGCCAAAACAATCTGGAGGAAAAAGAACAAATCTGGAGGTGTCAAGCGCCCAGGCTTCAGACTATACTACAAAGCGACAGTAATCAAAACAGCATGGTACCAGCACAGAAACATACACATGGATTAATGGAACAGAATAGAGATCCCAGAAATAAACCCATGAACCTTTGGTCAGTTAATCTACAACAAAGGAGGTAAGAATATACAATGGAAGAAGACAATCTCTTCAATAAGCTGTGCTGGGAAAACTGGACAGCTACATGTAAAAGAATGAGAGTAGAACATTTCCTCACACCATATACAAAAATAAACTCAATGGACTAGATATCTAAATGTAAGACCTGAAGCCATAAAACTCATAGAAGAGAACATAGGCAGAACACTCTTTGACATAAATTGTAGCAATATTTTTTTTGATCTGTCTCCTAAGGCAAAAGAAATAAACAGATGGGACCTAATTAAACTTAAAAACTTTTGCACAGCTAAGGAACCGTGGACAGAATGAAAAGACAACCTGTGAATGAGAGAAAATATTTGCAAACGATACGGCCAACACAGGGTTAATATACAAAATATATAAACAGCTCATACAACTCAATATAAAAAAACAATCCAATCAAAAAATGGGCAGAAGACCTGAATAGACATTTTTCCAAAGAAGACATACAGATGGCCAACAGGCACATGAAAAAATGCTCAACATCACTAATTATTAGAGAATTTCAAATCAGAACTACAATGGGGTACCACCTCAGACTGGTCAGAATAGCCATCATCAAAAAGTCAACAAATAATAAATGCTAGAGAGGGTGTGGAGAAAAGGGAACCCTCCTACACTGTTGGTGGGAGTGTAAATTGGTGCATCCAATATGGAAAACATTATGGAAGTTCCTCAGAAAACTGAAAATAGAACTACCATATGACCCAGCAATTCCACTACTATGTATATATCCAAAGAAAATGAAAACACTAATTTGAAGAGATACGTGCGCCCCAGCGTTCATAGCAGCATTATTTACAATAGCCAAGATATGGAAGCAACTTAAGTGACCAAGAGATGAATGGATAAAGAAGATACACACAAACACACACAAAATGGAATATTACTCAGCCATTAAAAAGAATGAAATCTGCCATTTGCAACAATGTGGATGGACCTCGAGAATATTATGCTTAGTGAAAAAATCAGAGAAAGACAAATACTCTATCACTTACATGTGGAACCTAAAAAATAAAACAAACCGTGTATATAGCAAAACAGTAACAGACTCACAGTATAGAAAACTAACTAGTGGTTTCCAGTGGGGAGAGGGAAGGGGGGGCCAAGATAGGGGTATGGGATTAAGAGATACAAACTACTGTGTATAAATTGGATAGGCAACAGTGATATATAGCACAGGGAATTATTGCCTTTATCTTGTAATAACTTTTACTGGAGTATAATCTGTAAAAATAACTGAATCACTATGCTGTACACCTGAAACTAATACCATATTGTAAATCACCTATACTTCAAAGAAAATGAATGAGTGATTAGACATTGTTTAAGAATTGGGATTCTTTCTAATAGCTGGTTCCTCTCCTGATCTTCCTGTGTACAGATCAGTGCAGTGTATGTGCTAAGAGCAAGACTGCAGCCAGAATGTGTGAATTCAAACTCAGTTTCATCACTTAGTCTCGTCTTCCTCACCTATAAAATGGAAACAATAATTGTTCCTATCCCAAAGGATTATTATGAGGGTTAAATGAATTAATATGTATAAAGTCCTCAGAATTGGGCCTGACTCAAAACGGATATTCCTATTATGAACATACACTGTTAACAATAATAACAGCTGTTATGCCCATAAATGGCAGTTTCAGGGAACCAGTTGCTGAAGCCAAAACCATATGATGAGGAAAATTAATACTCATAGCTAAAATTAATTGAGCATTCTTATGTACCTGGCACTGTGCTAGACCTTTTACATGCATTTTTTTAATTTCTCAAGATAGTAAGGCAGGTATGATTGTTGTCCCCACTTTGCTGTTAAGAAAAATAAGGCATTGAATCAAAGTAATCTTCAAAGTAATCTTGTTTCAAAACCTTCCAAACCCTGTGGATTTGTACTCTGTATTCTCTGCACCCCTTTCCTTCTGTTCTAACCCAGCCACTCCTCAGATGAGGGCCTGAGAGTCCTCTGAGAATTCTGTCACTAATGCCGGAAATAAAGTAGATTGGATATGAAGATTGGATGCTAAGGTGATTTCTCACACTGGGGGGAGGAACCGCTCTCTGGGGAGAGTTTGTTTAAGGACTGCATAGTAGTAGCCTCTTCAGTAGCATGCATCCTGTTAACTGTCAGCTCTGCAACCTCGTCTGCAGAATTGACCATAATGCTTTTCCCATCTCCATTGACTGCTTTTTTTTACATCTCTGTCTTTCCTCAGAATTTCCAGATGATGTTAATCCTGTTACCAAAGAAAGAGGTGGACCCAGAGGCCCAGAACCTACCCGATATGGAGATTGGGAACGAAAAGGACGCTGTATTGATTTTTAAACCACATATTCGTTGACTTCAGTATCTTTTTCTGATTGTGTACATCTGAATTAACTTATTTTTGATTATTTTCTTTCTGTATATCCTTTAAGTCACCTAATTTCTATAATGTGTTTAAAAATATATATAATAGCTTTGGAAGAAAATATGCTGCTATAAATCAGGAAAGAGGAAATATTAGCACATTAATTTTAATTTAAATGTTTTGGGGTATTTAAGTGATGATTAGAGCTGCAAACTTTTATTTATCATGTTTCAGTTTAAGTTAATCAGTTGCTTATAAGATACAAATGTAAATAAAACAACTTTTTTTTTTAATGATTTTATTGCCATGTGCTAGGTAATAGTGACTTTTTAAATGTGAGTTAAGTAATGCATTATAGTTTGGTAAGGCCTCAGTAACAGCAGAAAATCTTTAACTCTGGAGCCAGATTACTTGGGTTCAAATCCCAGCTCCACTATTTACTAGCTTATGTGACCTTGGGTAAGTTATTTAACTTCTCTGTGCTTCAGTATCCTTATGTGTAAATTGGAAATAATACTAGTTCCACCTCATAGGACAGTTGAGAAGATTAAATGAGTGAATACATGTAAACCCCCTGGAGCAGTGCATACTACAAGAGCTGAAAGGAGTTGCCTCTGGAGGCGAATTGGGTGGACAGGCACTGCGGTTTCACATTAGATGCTCTCGTTCTTAAAATAAATGAATATATTAGGTACTGTTTTAAGGATTTGTACAAGTTCACTGGGGAAATTTAGAAAACAGTGTAAAGAAGAAAACAAAAATTGTGTATAAAACCTCTATACCTGGGCTTCCCTGGTGGCGCAGTGGTTGAGAATCTGCCTGCTAATGCAGGGGACACAGGTTTGAGCCCTGGTCTGGGAAGATCCCACATGCCGCGGAGTAGCTGGGCCCGTGAGCCACAACTACTGAGCCTGTGCGTCTGGAGCCTGTGCCCCACAACGGGAGGGGCCGCGATAGTGAGAGGCCCGCGCACCGCGATGAGGAGTGGCCCCCGCTTGCCGCAACTGGAGAAAGCCCTCGCACGAAACAAAGACCCAACACAGCGAAAGAAAGAAAGAAAGAAAGAAAGAAAGAAGGAAAGAAGGAAAGAAGGAAAGAAGGAAAGAAAGAACGAAAGAACGAAAGAACGAAAGAAAGAAAGAAACTATAAGATCCAGCTCTTCCCTTTTAAAAAAAAAAAAACCTCTACACCTGCTTACCCTTTGATGTATTGTCCTTCAATAATCTAAGTAAATATACAGTTTTTTTATATCTGTTATCCTAACAATTTCGTAGTGAAAATGATGTTTCACTACTTGAATCTTCACTTTCTTAATCACAAGTGATGTTAAACACTCTTCTCTATGTTTATCAGCCTTCTGTGTCTTCTGTTAATTGCTTTTTCTTATCTTTTGCTCATTTTCTGTTGGATATTGGTCTTTTGTTATCAATTTGTATGAGACTTCTGCTTTTCACTTGTGCTTATTTATGTTGAAACTTTTCTTATTTTTGTGGCATCAAATTTTTTAATCTTTGTATAACTCGGTCTCTGTGACCTTAATGTACTCATATCCCTTCACACGTTCCTTGGTGGTTCCTGTTCATGATGAAGTCTTAAGTTCTGTGTCCTTCCTGTTCTGCCCCTTTACATCTGTTCAGGCCCCTCCTTCCCAGTCAAGCCCCACTACTCACAGCCTCTTAGACAGGCTTTTCATCGCCTCCATGTGTTGGTGGATAAACATGCCTTCTGCCTGAAATGCCCTCTTCTTTACTGTCTGCCTAGAAAACACCTATCAAGCTATACCTCACTTCCTTGACTATCTTTTCTGTGTCATTTCCACATTCAACTATTACAGACGTACTAACTTGTTTTAGAATTAATTTTCAATTCTGCGTCCTCCATTAGTCTGTGGGCTTCCTTATCTGTCTTATATTCCTTATGTATTTCATTCAGTTTTGTACCCCCAATTGCAGCATGGTGCTGGGCATTTAATAAACACTCAACAAACGTAGACTTAGTTTTGAATCATCCAGCAGAACTCCACAATGGCCCCCGAGATTCCCTCTCCCTGGTGTGCGTGTGAATACGATGAGATAGTCATTCCCTTGATTAGGTTACATTATATGGCAACGATGATGGAATAGTCATTCTGGGGCTCAGGTTACCTTTGTAAGAATCCACTGTAGCCACCTGCAGGAAGGTTCTCCTGCTGGATTTGAAGAAGTAAGATGCTCTGTTGTGAAAGTGCCATTGGCTAGGTCCTGAAGGCAGCTTTCAGGAGCTGAAAGTGGTCCTCTGCTGACAGCCAAGGAGAAAACAAGAACCTCAGTCTTCTTAAAACCACAAGCCTCTGAATTCTGCGAACCACATGAATGAGATTGGAAGCGGATTCTGAGCCTCAGATGAGATCCCAGCTCCAGCTGACACCTTGATTTCAGCCTGGTGAGACCCTGAACAGAGGACCCAACTACCCAGTACCCAGACTCCGGACCCAAGGAAGCTGTGGGTAGTGTTTGTTGTTTTAAGCCACGGGGTTTGCGGTAATGTCTCACGCAGCAACAGGGAACTGTTAACAGTATTCGAGCTGCTATTACTGGGCATTGGCCTTGACTCTCAGGAGCGATGACTAGGCTGGTTTTAAGACCTTGCGGTTGGATTAAGTGGATCCTTGTCTTCATTATTTGTGCACAAAATTCCTCTCAGACCTGCTTTGCCAAGCTGTTGCCCTGTCTTTCTTAGGAGAAACAAAGCCCTACTACCTTGCAGGCATTCTTCCCTGTGCCACCTCCCTAGTGATCGACAACTAAGTTTAGTTCCTGCTCGCAGGTTCCCTCTTGCCATGTTCTGTCTGCACATGATACCACTCCTGCTACTTTATGGCGAGTCTCTTTCCCTGTGGGGCCGCGTGTGTGTGAACTACACCTATTTATTGTGACATTTTTGTGTGCATTGTCAAGCCTGCTGGACTGACCTTCCTTCAACACCTGCAGCCTGGTCTCATTCAGTGCCCAGAAGCTGGGATTGTTTCCTTCTCACAATGTCCCCTGTAATAAGTTTCCTGGCCCGGTATTCTAGAATTGGGCCAGTTGGGTCCCTCAGGCGAGATAAAATAATCCTAAATCAACCTTAAATTGCTATAAAAATGCCCCAAATTCTTTTAGGAATTTATTTATTAAAGAGTAATGCATTTTTCTTTAAACCACCCAAAATACTAAAAGATTTGGAATCTTCTGAGGTTTCTAATGTTGATAAGAGACATGTAGCAAAATGTTCCACTTGGGTTGCAGGGGCATGGGATTAGAAAAGGTAGACGGCGGTTAAGGAAGACGAAGTGGGGCAGGTTGAGCCAGGGTGCAGCCCAAGGGGAGACAGGAGGAGGGCTGGGAGGCTTTAACCCAGAAACAAGCTTGGTCACAAAACGTCTGAGACTGGTCCTGGTCTTAGCGTAATTTTTATAAGGATGTAAGCTGAGCCACAAGGCATTGCCCTCATGTTCTGCAAATGAACCAAGAACTTCAGTCTATGTAAGGCTGACCCCACGTACTTTTTAGAACCATTAAATTCACTTAAACTGCCCACATTATTTACATTTAATCTTTATTGAGGAAATCTAAACAGAATTACTAGAAATGGGCATCGGCTTCAGCAAGTGCCAAAATAACAGAACAAAACTCTTTACCATGTTCAGATACTTGCCAAAATTTAGAGTAATTAAAATGTAAAAGGCAAGAAGAGTTTCAGACAAGAATAACGTTGACATTTTCAGACGCTCTGCCAAAGCGAAGCTCCTCTCCTGGCACTGAGCAGGCTGGCTTGGATGATCAGCAGTGAGGGGTGAGCTGCCAAGGACGGCCTGCCAGGCCCCTCCGCCCCACCTGCCAGCCCCGCTGCAGGCATCAGGCAGGCCTCGTCACCACTCGGGTCGGGTCACTAAAAAAGATGCTTAGGCGTGAAATGTCATAGCTGTTTCAGTCATTGAAATGCAAGATAGTTCCCGTTTTTCTTCAAAATGGACATACTAGATAAATCTTTCAGGGCACACTCAGAATCAGTTCAAGACCTACATATCATGGTTTAATTTAAGCCCTCTCCTGAAATTTGCTTTTCCCCAGTCTTTCCCCACTACACTCTCCGATACTCCTCACATTCGAGTCACTCCCAAAGGCCCTCAGGGTCCTTACTGGTCACAGTTAAAGGTATTAAGGGGCGAGTTAGCATGTGTAGCTCATTAGAAGGTGTTCATTACTTTTTAAAATTTATTTATTTATTTTTGGCTGTGTTGGGTCTTCGTTGCTGCACGCGGGCTTTCTCTAGTTGCGGTGAGCGGGGGCTACTCTCCGTTGCGGTGCGCGGGCTTCTCATTGCTGTGGCTTCTCTTGTTGCAGAGCACGGGCTCTAGGCACAGGGGCTGCAGTAGTTGTGGCATGCGGGCTCAGTAGTTGTGGCTCGTGGGCTCTAGAGCGCAGGCTCAGTAGTTGTGGTGCACGGGCTTAGTTGCTCCGTGGCATGTGGGAATCTCCCCAGACCAGGGCTTGAACCCGTGTCCCCTGCATTGGCAGGCGGATTCTTAACCACTGTGCCACCAGGGAAGTCCCAGTGTTATCTACTTTTCACGCATTCATTGCCACTGGGCATTAAGCATCCCCTGTGGAAAGTGACCAGACATGTCATCTTTGTTATTGTTGCTTAAGCTCTTATTATGGAAGTTTTCAAAATACACAAAAGTAGAAAGAATAATACAATGTGTCCCCCATATACCCATCGTCCAAGTTTATCAGTTATTGATATTTATCAGCAGTTATTAATTTTGTTTCATTATCCCCTTACACTTTTTCTCCCCTCTGAGATATTTTATGGCAGACACCTTCAGACTGAATGTGTAGTTTTTATATAGAGGAGTTAAGCAGGTTTCAGAGGATTTCAGAGAATGGGTTCCTGGCTGAGCAGCCAGTCTAGCTGGGGGGTGACACAGGGGTATCAGCGTGAAGGAGGCATGAGCCCAGGGCTAGGGTAGCAAAAAATCGATGGATGTTTTTAAATACATCTTTTCTGAGAAAGAAACAATTGATCTTGACTGCAAACCAAAAAAAATGGTCTTGTTCTTTTAAGGTTTTGTTTCACCTGCAGTATAGGAAGATTGTGCTTATATTCGCTTCAAGATATTTATTTTAGACGTAACATACTTGCAGTTACACTGGGTCTAAACATCCTGTTGTAAGCGCGATGATAGCCCATTGGTTCTCCGTTTTATAGCCTGCTCTTACAGACCACGGACGATGATGTCACAGCTTTTAGAAAATACATTAAAAAGTTTCATCATCGCTTACATTCAGGAAAATCGTTATTATGGGTCCAGTCCTCTTTGATTATGTAGTATATTTCCATCTCTTTTCCTTTGGGAAAGTGGCAGTTGAAGTCTTTGGGGCTGTCGTGTTGCTTACGCGAGGCTCCGTCTCCAAATCCGCAGCACGCGTCGTTCAGCGCAGCCCCCCGTCTGCCCTGGAATGTGACTGTAACCCGGCGAAGGCGTCCCTCTCGCGCGGGCGTGCCCGGCAGGGGGGGTGTGTCCAGCGTCCTGTGGGGCTCAGCCCTCGGCGCGGAGGCGTCCTCGCTGCTGTGGCTCGCAGCCCGCCCGCGCCCCCCTGGGGGACGCTGAGGGCGCGGCCGGGGAGCGCCGACCTCCTGCTCCTCGGCGTCCTTAGCCCTCCGGCTCGAGCCGGCCTCTCCCGCGGGCGCGGGTGCCTGACGCTGTGGTCGGGAGGGCCCGGGGCGGGGAGCGGCGGCACGCTGACGTCGTCCGTGGCTCAGGAGCAGATCCACTGGGCTTTGTTGTCAGGTTTCTGTTTCCCTGCATTGCGGTGGCCTCGCCAGCCTAGTAAGGCGAGGCCAGGATTGTGTTGTTAGGGTCTTTTTCGGCTCTGGGAGGGGCACTCGACCCGACCACCGCTGAAGGAGAGGGGAGGAGCGCGCAGGCTTCGGCTTCCGTTAGTACATCCCCGCGCCCAGCCCCACGCTGCGGCCGGAGGAAACGCCCGGGGGGGAGCAGGGAGGACACCGGACGCAGTGCCGCGCCCACAGGCTGCAAAGCTGCATTGGTCTCCTCGGGCGGCCACAGCAAGCAGCACAAACTGGCTTACAACAATAGGATTTTTTTTGTTTTTTTGACGAGGGTGGGGAGGGGGGAGGGTAAGCTGGGAACGCAGTAGGACTTATGCTCTCACAGTTATGCAGGCTGGAAGCCTGAAGTCCAGGTGTCAGCAGAGCCACCCTCTTCCCAGCAGCTGCTGGCACGCCGGCAGCCCTTGGCGGCCCTTGCTTCGCGGGTTCACGACTCCAGCCTCTGCCTTCGTGGTCACCTAGCGCTCTCCTTGTGTGTCTCTGGTTTCACAAGGCCATCTCCTTGTAAGGACACCAGTCATGTTGCATTAGGGGCCCACCCTCCTCCGGGACGACCTCATCTGGACAGATGACACCTTTTTTCCAAATAAGCGCACATTCTGAGGTACCAGGGGTTAGGACGTCACCGTGTCATTTTGGGGAAACACATTTCACCCGTAAGAAGAGCACGAGGTACCTGTACCGACCTGGTGCGAAGGAGGAGCCAGCGGCCTTGGACTAGGCCCGGCGAGCCGGCAGCACGCGGACTGTCCTGGGCATCAGCCGGCTGAGGACCAGAGGCTCTGCCCGACTGCCCTGGCTGTGCGCATCTAGAGACACTCACACAGCTCAGGACACTTGCACAACCCCACTGCACCCTCCCACGGAAGAGGGCTGTGCTTGCGTTTCCGGGGCGGGGGGCCGGGGTGGGGGGGACGTGGAGACGCCGCCCTCGAGTGCCGGGGAGCGGGGGGCGGTCCGGACCTTCGCACTGGACGGGCGCGTTCTCAGCGCTCCCCGGGCCGTCCCCACCTCCCGCCACTTCCTTCCACCGGCTGCTGCTTCTCTCCAGGTGCCTCATTCTCTCACTCACTGACCACGCTGGCCGGTGTTCTACCTTTAGAATACTCTCCTTTGATTTTGCCGTTCGAAACTTTTATGGCTTCTGTACACATAGACAAAAAACACAAGGTCACTTCCTGGTCAAAGGTGCCACCTCCTCCTGGTCGGCAGGCTTAGTAATAAAACATGTTGCAGTGACCATCTTTCTTTAATACATCCTATAAAACGTGTAGGAAGAACCCGTTCCCCTGCCAGACGCTATAAAAGCAGCAGGGGAGGGGTAGAAAAACATTCCTCAGAGTCAGCCCCTAGGGGTTGAGAATATGGGAGGCTGGATTTTTTTTCTTCCAGTTACATAAAAATCACAGAAATGCCCCATTTCTGCTCAAGTTCATTTGAGATATCACCCCTCTGATTTTTCCTTAGTTTAAAAACTAAAATCTGCAGTTTTTTAAATAGCATAAATAGCAACCTCCCACTCAGAGACAAAATGGAAACCTCTGTACACTGTTCTCTAATCAAAGCATCTTCACCCAGTGGCACAGAGGGGGAAAAAAAATCCAAGAAATAAGGTACATCAGGCAAACTATATTTATAAAATCATAAAAATTTATGTAAAAGCATTTTAGTTATATTTGATAATACAACTAATTATCAATAAAATTGTTAAACCACTTGATTTATTGAATACTTTAAAAAAGTTTTCCTTTAAAACAATGAGAAGGTATGGCTGTAGGAAACTGCTCTGCACCTTCCCTTAGTAGAAATCATTAAGGCGGTTTTAGCCATCTGAATGCAGGATCATTTTACAAAGAGGAAGTCTATTTTATAGTTATAAAATTTCACATAGATAAAATTTTTCTTCAGGGCTGTGCTTGTTTGTGATCCATTGCCTGAATTACACCTGTAGCAGCCCAGGGAAAATGACTGATTCACTGACTCATTCCTCTAAAGCTTTATCAGCCATAACCTATTAAAATGTCAAGGAGGCCGGTGGGAACCAGAGGACGATGCCGGATTCTGTTGAACTGAGAGCAGTGCCTTGAGTCTGCTGTCGCAGGTGGAACCAGCAAGGCGCAGATGGCCTCTCTTAGGAATGGGACTCTGGGTCTGAGGAAGGGTGTGGGTGAAGGTAAGATGCTTATCTTGGAATCACAGCTGTTAGATCCCAACCACAGGCTGTCATCTGGAAAGTGCGCGGAGCTGATCTCGGGTGCAGCCTTGTCAGCAGAGGTGCAGAGCCTAGTGAGAGCCCGGGCTGAGGTTGCCCTGCTGCTCACACGCTCCGGGGCCGGGACTGAGGTGTCCTCACCCCCCAGTCGGTGCTCAGGACCTCCTCCCACCCCAACCCCATTGCCGCTCTTGAAACTAACTTTCAAATGTCACTAACTTGGAAGAGCAGGTGTCCGGTTTGAATTTATTTTATTGGAAGAGTCAATGGTAGATCGTTAATGTAGTCTTTTCATCCACATGTAGCCATTTCAAAGATTAAAACATGGCATAGATGAAACTGATAGTCAAGCAGATACCTTCTTAACTTTAGAAATGAGTTGCTAACCTCCATTGCAAACTTCTCAGGAAACCTACTTGCTTTTTTTTTTTTTTTTTAATGGGTATTAATGTATCATCTTTTTTGAAAAAAATTTATTTATTTATTTATTTTTGGCTGTGTTGGGTCTTCGTTTCTGTGCGAGGGCTTTCTCCAGTTGCGGCAAGGGGGGGCCACTCTTCATCGTGGTGTGCGGGCCTCTCACTATCATGGCCTCTCTTGTTGCGGAGCACAGGCTCCAGACGCGCAGACTCAGTAGCTGTGGCTCACGGGCCCAGTTGCTCTGCGGCATGTGGGATTCTCCCAGACCAGGGCTCGAACCTGCATTGGCAGGCAGATTCTCAACCACTGCACCACCAGGGAAGCCCCTACTTGCTTTCTTAACTGCTTAGAGGACTTTAAAGGGAGGCCCTCAAGCACAGCGTTCTCTGCCTGAGTCTGCTGTCCTGGCCTTCAGCATCTGGGTGACACTGTCAGCACCTCCGCCGCCCTTTGTAGCAGCAGCGGTGGCCGTCAGCCTGAATTCACCCCCCGCACACCCATCACCCTCAGAAAGGCTGGGAGCGTGTGTCACTCTAACGCCAGGAAGCACAGGCATCGACAGTCTAGTGGCCTAGTTACATGTCATTTCCATCTAGTTTATCCGTTACTTCTTGGTTTTAAAAGTATGGATACAAACTAAATTACATTTTGGTGATTTTTTTAATGAAACCATCCATTTTCCTTTATCTATTTAACTGTCATTACTACTAAGCAAAACAAAAACAAAAAGCCCGGTACTCGTTACATTTTGTTAGGTCAAACCAAGTTGTTAACAGGGTGAAGAGTCAGTATACAGAATATTCAGTGAAAATCACATGAAGCCACTCTAAAAAATGCCATTGTTTTTATGTGGAATCTAGAAAAAATGGTACAGATGAACTTATTTGCAAAGCAGAAACAGAGACACAGATGTAGAGAACAAACTTGCGGATACCCAGTGGGGCGGCGGGAGCGGGGGGGCGGGTAGGATGAACTGGGAGATTGGGACTGACACATACACACAACTGTATATAAAATAGACAACTAATGAGAACCTGCTGTACAGCACAGGGAACTCTACTCAGTGCTCTGTGGTGACCTAAATGGGAAGGAAATCCAAAATAGAGGGGACATATGGATACGTAGAGCCGATCCACTTTGTTATACAGCAGAAGCTAACACACCATTGTAAAGCAACCGCGCTCCAATAAAAATTTTAGAGAATGTCATGGCTGCCAACCCACGTGTGGTTCGCATTCCTGAGAACAGGTCGCTGGTGAGAGTGGAGGACCAGCCCTCGTTCACCCTGGTGACTTCGACGGTGACTGAGCAGTGGCAAACCTTTCCACTCCTCCCTTCAGCCTCGGGGCGGCCATCCCAAGGGAGGAAGGACCGGGACTGGGGAGGGTCGCGGGGTGGCCTGAGACGCTGCGGTTGGGACAGCACGTTCGAGCTTCCCCACGACGGCCGCCCGTCCCGAAGTGGTGACCGTGAAGGTGGACGGACTCTCCCTGGCGCGCGCGCACGGAGGCCCTCGGCCCTCGTGCTCAACGTCCCCGGGAACGTCCACCTCGTCCGCGTCGCAGGCGCCACGCGCTGCCCCGGGCGCAGGCTGGAGCGGGCGGCACAGGTGCGGGACGGCGGGGAGCTCGCCCTGTGGCCCGGCCCGCGGCTGCCTGCCCTCCCTCCCCAGGGGCACCCCGGCTCTCGTCGGAACTCAGAACAGGACCCTGCCCGTGCGTGACACACCCGAGACAGCCAAAGCCCACGAGGACCGTTAGCTGATTAAATCGTTTGTATTCATCCTGACGATGTCCACCCCAGAGGCGCTTGCAAAGCAGCTGTGACTGAAGGCGAACGGGCGCGACACGTGCGTCCTCCCTCCGGTTCCTGCAGCCAGGAGCCCAGGCTCATCACATCCCTGCGAGATGAGATTTCTGATCGAGGTGGACCGTCTAAGTAACCTGATGTAGAAGGATCGTAGAACTTGGCACCTGGCTCAGAGAGGGTGAGCATGGGAAGCCCAGGATCTCGGCGGTCTCCCACCCTCCAGCGAGAGGATAAAGGGGCACAACCCACCAGAGCAGCCTCCCTCCCCTCAGCCGTCCTTCCTCAGGGGTCCATGGCCAGGTCAGAGGGCTGACCTCTACCAGGCGGGGAAGACTTGTCCACCAGGAAGCTGCTGGCCCGTCCACATCCCAGGGGGCTTTCGGACATTGGCCTGCGTTCTAGTTTACGGATTTTTTCCTGTGATTGTGAAATAGCCCTTTCCACATGAAAGATTGACATATTTATTTATCTGCAGAACTGATACGAAGAATGCCTTGCTGTTTCTGCACACGGTTTGGAAACTATGCTTTCACTAGTGTTGGTTAATATGTTTTGAAGGATCTCAAATTTGAACAGCAAATTACCAGTCCAAACCAACACATTCATTAACTCCAAGCAGAATTAAATCTCAGTTTGTGAGAGTGGTAACATTAGCTTGAAAACAGGATATGCTAAAATTATAAAAATAAAAATAGACTGTTACTTTTACTTGGTTTGTACACATTTTCTTAGAATTACAAAAAGGAATCCATATGATAATTCTCCCTACTAGCAATATACATATGTATGCATATGTAATGCTCTCAAGACAGCTTGGATAGATTTTAAAATGTTGCATATATTCATATATATGTGTGTGTATGTTATATGTTATTTTCCTAAGCCTGAGCAGGGAATTATTCTTAGGGAATAGGCTGGGACAGGGAAAGAACAAGACGAGCCTGGAAAATCTAGTTTTGTCAGAAAGTAAGGCTGTGTTCAAAGACTAATAAACAGAAGAACACAGGCGCCAGCTTCAAAACAAAGGTCTCCCACTGGCCAGATGGAAACATTTTGAGGATAAATGGTGATCCGTGTTATGCTGTGGCAAAATACACTGTTGGCTCGGAGAACTCGGAAGGCAGATGCTGTGTCTCTGGACTTGCGATTTTAGGGGAAGGGATTGGTTAATATTTGCCACATTTCACAAATTACCACAAAATGGATGGGTTCAGAGACGACTGGCTACTTTATAAGCAGGAAGAAAAGGGAATAGACAATCCAGAAATTCAAAACTTGTAGCATTGAGAGAGGCAGCTGTTACTCAACTGCAAATAATAAAAGATGAAAATAAGAGAAGTACTAAGTTTGCAGCAAGGATTAGACCAAGGATATGGCTGTCAAACCCATGGTTTACATCTCTAGATGGATAAAATGGCACCCAGTAATTTCTTTCATTGGGAAAGAAGGGCTCAGGAAAAACAGACTGAAGGAAGTGGCTCTCTAGAACTCCCCAATGTTAACATTGCACCACAGCGACCTTATCATATTCACTCTCTGCTATCTCTCTCTTTCCCCATAAGTGCACGCACACACACGTATCACTATTGCACTTTCTGTACCCTTTGAGAGAGTAAATTACAGATACGATGCCTGTTATCCCTAATACTTTAGCATTAATCTATGAAAACCCGCAGCTAACATCATACTCATGGTCAAAGACTGAATGCTTTCCCCCTAAGATCAGGAATAAGACCAGCATGTCAGCTCTGCCCCTTCTATTCTGCATCGCCCCGGAAGTTTTAGACAGGGCAACTAAGCAAGTAAAAGAGATAAAAGTCATCCAACTTGGAAAGTAAGACATAGAGTTATCTCTGTTTGCTGATGATATGATCATGTACATGGAAAATCTGGAGGAATCTACTAAAAAACTATGAGAACTAATGAACAAGTTCAGCAAGGTTGAAGGCTACAGGATCAATATACAAAAATCAATTGTATTTTTATCTTAGCAATGAACAAACCAAAATGACATCAAGGAAACAATTTTATTTACAATAGCATCAAAGAGAATAGAGTACTTACGAATAAATTTTTGAAAGGAAGTGAAAACTGCTCTGAGAACTGCAAAACATTGTTGATAGAAACTAAGAAAGACCTCAACAAATGGAAAGACATCCCCATTCGTGCACTGGAAGACTTAATGCTTTCAGTGTGGCAGTACTCCCCAAATTGATCTATAGGTTCAATACAAACTCTCTCAAAATATCATCTGTCTTTTTTTAATAAGTTGACAAGCTGATTGCAAAATCCCAGTGGAAATGCAAGAGACCCAGGCAAGCCAAAGCAACTAAAAATAAGACAAAACAAAGTTGGACGATCCATGCTTCCTGACTTCAAAACTTACTAAAAGCTGCAGTGATCAAGACTGTGGTACTGGCATAAGGATAGACATATAGATCAAAGGGATAGAATTGAGAGTTCAGAAATAACCCTCACACGATCAACTGATTTCTGACAATGATAGCAAGACAATTCAGTGGAGAAAGAATCACCTTTTCAAGAAATGGTGCTGGGACGACTGGATATCCACATGTGAAAGAATAAAGTTGTACCTGTTCCTTATAATGTATACAAAAAATTAACTCAAAATTGATCACAGACCTAAATGTAAGAGCTAAAACCATTAAGCTCTTAGAATAAAGCCTAGGAGTACATCTTCACAACCTTGGGTTAGGCAATGAATGGTTTCTTAGATATGACACGAAAAGAAAAGCTGGACTTCATCAAAACTTAAAACTTTTGTGTTTCAAAGGAAAACATCATGAAAGCAATGGGAAAAAATATTTGGAATGTATATACCTGGCAAAGGACTTATGTCCAAAATATATAAAGAACAACTTAACTCAATAATAAAAATACAGGGAGCCCTGGTCTGGGAAGATCACACATGCCGTGGAGCAACTAAGCCCGTGCGCCACAACTACTGAGCCTGCGCTCTAGAGCCCGTGAGCCACAACTACTGAGCCCGTGTGCCACAACTACTGAAGCCTGCGCGCCTAGAGCCCGTGCTCCGCAACGAGAGAAGCCACCACAATGAGAAGCCCACGCACCGCAACGAAGAGTAGCCCCCGCTCGATGCAACTAGAGAAAGCCCACGTGCAGCAATGAAGACCCAAAGCAGCCAATAATAATTAATTAATTAATTAATTAATTAATTAATTTAAAAAAAGAAAAATCACTGTTAAAAAATATTTACAATAATAATAATAATAATACAAATAGGCAAAGGATCTTTTTTTTTTTTTTTTTTTTTAATTTATTTATTTATTTATTTATTTTTGGCTGTGTTGGGTCTTCATTTCTGTGCGAGGGCTTTCTCCAGTTGTGGCGAGCGGGGGCCACTCTTCATCGCAGTGCGCAGGCCTCTCACTGTCGCGGCCTCTCCCGTTGCGGAGCACAGGCTCCAGACGCGCAGGCTCAGTAGCTGTGGCTCACGGGCTTAGTTGCTCCGTGGCATGTGGGATCTTCCCAGACCAGGGCTCGAACCCGTGTCCTCTGCATTGGCAGGCAGACTCCCAACCACTGCGCCACCAGGGAAGCCCAAGGCAAAGGATCTTAATGCACATTTCTCCAAAGAACATATACAAATGACCAATGAGGATGTGGAGAGATGCTCGACATCATTGACCATTACGGAAATGCAAATCAAAACCACAGTGAGATGCCACTTCACATATACTGTGATGGCTATAATAAAAAGTAGACAATAGCAAGTGTTGACGAGGATGTGGAGAAATTGCCACCCTCATACACTGCTGTAGAAATGTAAAATGGTGGAGCTGCTTTGAAAAAATGTTCCTCAAAATAGTAAACAGTTTAACATAATTACCGTATGACCCAGCAACTGAAATGAAAGCATGTCACACAAAAACCTCTAAATAAATAGCCATAGCAGCATTCTTCATAACATAACTGTTATATTTTAGATTTCTGCTAATTAGGCTAGCAAGCGTGGCACTTTGGTTTGCTCTTAACTGATTTCTAGGCAGGTAGAGCATTTCTATGTTTATCACTTTTTATTTTGTTTTGTTTTGGTTTTTTTTCTCCATGTCTTTTGCCCAGTCTTTCATTTTATTTCTGTTGAGGTGTCTTTTTCTTATTGATCTGTATGTGAAGCAGATCTTACTAAAAAATGAGCTGCATTTGACATGATGGGTAGGGAGGTCTGAGATTCAGGGATCCACTTCAATACTTGGCCCAGAATTAATGGTGAAAAATCATGAACAAATAAGGATATCTGCTCTCACCACTTCTATTTAACAATTTAAATAGTGGGCACAACTGCCCCCAAAAGTGGTAGCAACCCAAATGTCCAATTTGATGAATGGATAGATATACTGTGGTATATACAGAAATACTGATATCTGCTACAGCACGGATGAGCCCTGAAAACACTATCCTACAAGAAAGAAGCCAGTAACAGAAGGTCACATGTAGAGTTCCATTTATATGAAATGTCCAGAATAAAATCTACAGAGACAAACATCAGTGTTTAAGGCTAGAAGGGAGATTGGGGTGGCGGGGAGAATGAGGAGTGTTTGCTAATGGGTCTCTTCTTGGGGCGATGGAAATGTTCTAAATTAATTCTGATGATGGTTGCACAACTCTGTGACTATACTGAACACCATTTAATTGTTTACATTAAAGGGTAAATTGTATGGTCGTGAATTATATCTTAAGCTGGGTTCTTAAAAAATATGTGTTTATTAAAGTGAAAAATTTTTTAAATACTGAAATTTCCAACCAATTACAGAGTTTAAGATCTGTTGGCATTTCTTTTTTATTTTTACACTGAGGGTAAAAGACTGTGTTCAAAATTACCTGGATTCATTTATTTTTTTCTCTGAAGTTATGATGTTGATTTGAAATACAACAAGGTTAATTTGTTTCTGTTTATATTCAGTTTTAGAGTTGTATCTACATCCTTACTGATGTAATTTTGGTTTTGAATATTTAAAACTTTTATGTTTCCAGAATAAAAACTATACATGTTATACCCAGAAAAGTGTGGCTACTTCTCTTATTCTTTCAACTTTGTTCCCACCCAAGTTCCATGTATCATTATGATCAATATCATTAGTTTCTTGTTATCTTTCCTAAGTTTCTTTTTGGGAGAAGATTTTTGAGAAGCAACCACGTAAAACATGAAGCAGTAAAAACTGAAAACATAATAAAATTGGATGATAGAACTAAAGTAAAAATGGATAGACTCGCTTATTAAAGGATAAAAATATCAATTTCGGACTTCCCTGGTGGCGCAGTGGTTAAGAATCTGCCTGCCAATGCAGGGGACATGGGTTCAAGCCCTGGTCTGGGAAGATCCCACATGTGGCAGGGAAACTAGGCCCGTGCACCACAACTACTGAGCCTACGCTCTAGAGCCCGCGAGGCACAACTACTGAAGCCCGCGTGCCTAGAGCCGGTGCTCCGCAACAAGAGAAGCCACCGCAACGAGAAGCCTGCACACTGCAACGAAGACCCAACACAGCCAAAAATAAATAAATAAGTAAATAAATAAATTTAAAAAAAATCAATTTAGATTACAAAGCAAAACCTAAAAATAAGCACCGAATAGGACACACACAGTAAAAAAGTGACTCAATTTGAAAGTAAAAGAATGGTCAAAGATATATCAAACAAATTCACACAAAAAGAAAATAGAGACCCCAATACTATTATCAGACAAGATCGAATTTATAGAAAAAAACATTAAACTAGACAAAGAAGGTGACGTTACAATGATAAAAGGGTCCCCTGAAAATGTATGCACATTGGCCCAGCAATTCCGCCTTTATTTAAGATGTATGTAAGGTTATGACTGTGTTATTGTATAATAGCAAAAGGCTAAATATAGTCCGCTACCCCCAACTTTTGTCATTAGGACTGGTTGAATGAATTGTAGTGTGGAATACTGTGTAGCTCTGGAAGATGATGCCCTGCTAAGTGACAGCCTCCAGGATGTACTGTTAAGTGAAAAACGCAGGACACAGGACAGTGTGTGCAGCTCGCTCGCTCCTGTCTGCGGTCGTGGTCTGTGCCTGGACGGCTCGGGGTGGGCTGTGGGGTGTCTGTCATTGCTCTGCGGAGGAGGAATGGGGAACGGAGCTCGAGGGGAGGAGGTGTTTAAAATGGGGGTTTTCTTTCAAATATTGAAATAGGGTAAGAAAATGCAAATGAGCTAAGAAAGTATACAGGTATACCCGTAAATAAGAAGGCATATACCTTCTTACTGTATTTGAATTCTACCGTATATGCATGTATTACCTTTTCAATTAAAAAGAACCCATTTTAAAAGGCTTAGGGCTTCCCTGGTGGTGCAGTGGTTGAGAATCTGCCTGCCAATGCAGGGGACACGGGTTCGAGCCCTGGTCTGGGAAGATCCCACATGCCACGGAGCAACTGGGCCCGTGAGCCACAACTACTGAGCCTGCGCGTCTGGAGCCTGTGCTCTGCAAAAAGAGAGGCCGCGATAGTGAGAGGCCCGTGCACTGCGATGAAGAGTGGCCCCCGCTCACCGCAACTGGAGAAAGCCCTCGCACAGAAACGAAGACCCAACACAGCCAAAAATAAATAAATAAAAAAAATAAAAAAAAAAAAGATGTCATTAAAAAAAAAAAAAAGGCTTAAAAGATGAAAATCCCTTCCAGACCCAAAATTCTATTATATCATCATTATGCATTACACCGTTCAGTAGAGAATCTTCAGGAATCCACTGTGAATTGAGGTATGACCATTAGAAAATGGTTGTTCATGTGATTTGAGACTTAGGTACTGCTGTGCATTTTGTAAACCACGTGTTTAATTTTGTCGCCAGAGGTTTGGATATCAGAATGTACCATAGGGTAAGTCTGGTTATTTCTTTCCAAGATGAAGTGGATTGTCTGCAAAGGCCAGCATCTTGAAGCCCGTGGGAAAGTTTTAGAGGAACGCCCCCTTCCTCAACGCAGAGAAGGCATCGAGGTGGAGTAGAAAGTCCCTTGCTGTTTGTTTCAGGCTGTTTGAATCCTGGCTGACCGCTTCCTTTCCGTGTGATCGTGAGCAATTCACCTTGTCTCCTGCAATCTAAGATTCCTCCTACGGAATGGGGGGCGGTTACTTCTGCCCCACTGGTCTCCTGGGGGGTTGCAGGGAACCAGTGAGGGATGGATAAGGAGAGACTGATCACGTCTAAGGGGTTATTTATCACGTCACTACTCAGTGATGTGTAGGTCACATTGAAAACACCCCCAAAAAGGAATAGCCCGATACTCAGCTGTCAGCTTTCTGGAGTCAGGAAGATAGCCACCGTGGCCTGGCTGGCTCAGAACACGTGGGGACAGCTGCTCACTGACGTGTGTAAGCTGAAACTGTCCTGACACGTGCGAGGCGACTTCAGGGCCGCGGGGCAGAAACACTCAGGCTAAGATCAGAGGAACAGAAAGGACGGTGACCTCAGAGACTCACAGCTGTCGTGGCAAACCTCCCACGCCATCTTGCTTTAGGGAAATTGCCATTTCAAAGGCGGGTAAAGATGAGTGGGGATCAAAAGGCAATGTTAATAACTCAGAACCCAGATTAATGGCCGGGAAGGCCCTTTCCACACATGAGCCCAAAGGAGAGGAATGAAGGGAAGTTTTCCTCCATCAGGTAAGGACTGCGGGTGGATCAGAGCCGGCCCGGCTGGTTCCTGAGGGCCTCGCTCAGAGGCAGGAAGGGGGACACATGTGTGACTTCCCGTGCAGTTGGCAGGCGGGCACTCACACACACACCCGTGTCTCCAAAGAGGACCCAAAGTTGTTATGCATTTCTGAGGTATTAGTATGGCAAAAGGTATTGCTTAATAATTCAGCACACGCATTAAGAACGGTCTAAAAGTCATTTAGTGGAAAGAAAAAGCCCATTTTCAAATGGTAATTTTATTACCATTTTATGCCGAAGGTTATCATTTGTCTTTTTTATATTTTCTTTTATATCCGATTTAATATTTTTATGAGACAGCTTGAATAATAAATCATAAGATATGTCTTAATTATTTTTGACCTTTCTGAGTTTTCTCACTTCTCTGCTGTTCCTATAACAGAATTTCATCAACAACAAGAAATTAAACAGAAGTTTAAAAAGAGATGTTTCAAAAAAAAAAAATGATGTTTCTTTTGTGATGCAAGCTCAGGAAGACTTACTAGAAAAGGAACTTGTGTTAAAAAGAAAGTGGGGACTGGATATTAGTGGCTGATGAGCTTAATACGCACCACAGAATGATAGATGATTAAAAAAACCCAAAAGGCAAAATAAACTTAGGTTCCATTTATGGAAATAAAGCACTCGGAGCACAGGAAAGTAGTAGTTCTGTTTTCTGCTGATCAAACCACACCGAGATAAAGAGCTCAATTTGGGGGAACACCATCTAGGAGGGATATGGAGGAGGGCCTCCAGAACAGGAAGAATCTGGAAAGAGCCACGGGAGGAAGCACAGAAGACACTGGGAGGATTAGCCTGAGGAAGAGAACAAGACAGGGACACAGGACAATAGTCTGAACTTAGACAGGGAGCCACCAAGTGGAAGAAAGTGTAAACTTGGGTTCTGTTCATCCACAGAACTAGGGTCCCTATGCAGAAATCAGAGGGAGGCACGTTATGGGGTAAATTATCTAAAATTATGTTTTCGCAAGTAGATCTCTCTGAAAATGGAAAGTGCTGTCTTGGAGAGTAGCCGGTTCCCAACACTGAGGTGCAAGATGAAGGGACATCTGGGGTTTCCCTGGTGGCACAGTGGTTAAGAATCCTCCTGCCAATGCAGGGGACACAGGTTCGAGCCCTGGTCCGGGAAGATACCACATGCCACGGAGCAACTAAGCCCGTGTGCCACAACTACTGAGCCTGTGCTCTACAGCCCGCGAGCCACAACTACTGAGCCCGTGCGCCACAACTACTGAGCCTGCACTCTAGAGCCTGTGAGCCACAACTACTGAAGCCTGTGCGCCTAGAGCCCGTGCTCCGCAGCAAGAGAAGCCACGACAATGAGAAGCCTGCGCACTGCAACAAAGAGTAGCCTCCGCTCGCCGCAACTAGAGAAAGCCCGTGCGCAGCAATGGAGACCCAACGCAGCCAAAAATAAATAAATTAAAAAAAAAAAAAAGATGAAGGGACGTGTGTCAGGCGCACTGGGAGCAGCGCCTTCTAATGGAAGGAGACTTGTGCAGGGTGGAAACGTGCTAGGTCCATCCTGCCGAGACCCGAGCCCCTATCACAGGGGCAAGAGCCCTAGAAACAGACTGGTGTGACTGAGGGACTGAATCATTTTGTTGTAAGTAATTGTAAACAGTCCTATGAGGGTAGAGGGGACCACCTTGGAAAGTGCAGCCGGAGAGTCTAGAAGAAATCCCTGCGTTGAGCTGGAATGTGGACTAAACCACCTAAGGGTTCCAATCTGACCTCCTAATGCTTCCCTTACCCCACTCCACTAACACAAATTGGCTCGTGTCTCCTTGAACCCGACGTGCTGTTTCATGTTGGTGAAGGTTTTGTCATGCTTGGAACGCCCTCCTCCAGCGAGGTCTGCTTTTCCTCACCCTTCCTCACATTCTCAGTGACTCTTCTTCTGGAAGACCTTTCCCCCTACTCCCAACACGTAACGTCTCCTGTGTCTGGGAAGTGTATCTCTTAGTGAGGGCATCATGCAATGTTCCAACCATCCGTTGACATCTCCCGCTCACCCCCTAGCTTGAGACTCTTAAGGGAAGGGCAGCTTCGTGTCTGCAGCATCTTGGGCTCCCATAGCTATGCCACTGAGCAGAGATGGTGCGTGAACATGCCTGATACTCCACCAAACACACGTATTTACAAAATGACACCCAGAAATCTCCATATAAGGGGGGATGTTACAACTTATCCATTACAGGTAAGGATAAAGAAGTCGAGTTAGTAAAATAATTTGTCCAAGAGAGAACAAACTGGTGGTTGCCAAGGGGGAGGGGGTGGGGGAGGGATGGAGCGGGAGGCTGGGGTCAGCAGATGTGAGCTTTTATGTATAGAAGACCACAAGGTCCTACTGTACAGCCCAGGGAACTACATTCAATGTCCTATGACAAACCATAATGGAAAAGAATATAAAAAAAGAATGTATATATATGTATAACTGAATCACTTTGCAGTACAGCAGAAATTAACACAACATTGTAAATCAACTATACTTCAAAAAATATTGATCAAATAATATGTCCAGGGACTTCCCTGGTGGCGCAGTGGTTAAGAATCCGCCTGCCAATGCAGGGAACACGGGTTTGAGCCCTGGTCCGGGAAGATCCCACATGCCACGGAGCGACTAAGCCCGTTCGCCACAACTACTGAGTCTGAGCTCTAGAGCCCGCGAGCCACAACTACTGAAGCCCGCAGCGCACTTAGAGTCCGTGCTCCACAACAAGAGAAGCCACTGCGATGAAAAGCCTGCGCACCGCAACGAAGAGTAGCCCCCGCTCGCCGCAACTAGAGAAAGCCTGCGCAGCAACAAAGACCCAATGCAGCCAAAAGTAAATTTAATTAATTAATTAATTAATTTTAAAAAATAAAAAGCTCAAATTTTACAATAATAATAATAGTAATATGTCCAATATCATGCAAAGAAAAGTAAGTAGAAGACACTGGCACATGATTGTATTTTAGCGCTCATCTCACTGCCTCACTCCTGAATATCGCCGTGTCAAGTTAAATACAGTTACTTTGGAAGAATTTTAATTAAAGCTCTTAGAGCCACGAGGGATCTCAAAGATAGTTCCTGCCTTTTAGCAGTGAGATCCAAAAAGGCTAAATAAATTTCCCAAGTTTATTCAGCTAGGAAGTGTCATAGTTGGCTTTAAAAGCAGATCTCCTATCTATTAAGAAGGTATGCTTCTGATATACTAGCTGTTATTTTAAAATTGAATGTGTTCAAATTTTCCTGATTCCAAAATACTACTTGTTTTTTTACAGAAACATTGGAAAATACAGGGAAAAAAATAGAATAATGTAAGAGAATAATGATCATCTATAATTTCCAAATGCAAAGGTTCAATCATTCCATCCTTCTGTCAACACCCACCACCAAAGACCACCAGGAACACAGCTGAAGTTGAAATAAGTTGAGCTTGTGACTCATGGCAGTGAGCGGGGCCATATGCCATGGAGAATCACGGGGTTTCTCAGTAAGAGAGTGTCAGAGAGAATGTATAGCGCCTTGGTTGAGTGATGCGGGGGATGGTCTAAGGACGGGGACAAGGGGTTTCGCTCTAGACTGGTTCCTGTCGGAAAGCAAGACAGTTGTGTGATTGGGTAGCTCAAGTCTTTCTAAGGAGGGCAGGCTAGAAGGAGGATAAAGTTGTCATTTGTAAAGAAGCAGTCACGCACTTTGTCCAGGAGAGGGGCATTTGGGGGCAGCTCACTGATCTTGCTTATGTCTGTCCTTAGACAAAATTATGAAGTGGCCTTACTTGTCCCATTTCATCGTGATCTCAGAGTAAGCTTGCCTGAGGCTGGTGCTCTCTGAGATGCTTTTTGCCTGATTGGAATATAACACAGCCCAACCGTGTCAGGAGAGCTCTGAATGTCAGGGTGCCACTTTGTGTCTTTCTTTCTCAATTCAACTCTTCATTCAATAGATATTGATGGAGTACTTACTTGTAATTCAGATAAACGAGTCAGAATGTAGCGAATAGAGCCTGGTCCGTGTTCTCCTGGGAATTATATTCTAATGTGTGGACTTAACTAAGCAAACAAATAAATACATAAACCAAGGTCAGGTCGTGCTGACCATCAGGGTCAAGTGCCAGGAAGAAACCTAAATCAAGGGAGGAAGGCCCAGTGGTAGAGGTTCTGTTTTGGGGAAGCCCCACTTTGGGGCTGATCTGAGCAGAGATCTGAATGAAAAGAGGGAGTAAACCCTGAAAGGTCTGAGGGAAAAGAATTCCAAGCAGAAGAACAGCAAGTGAAAGTCCCGGGTGGGGAGAGTATGCGTGGTTATGTCTGAAGAACAGTCAGGGGGCCAGCAGGGTGGCAAAGAGTGACGAGGGGTCTGTGGTAGGAGAGAAGATCCCAAGGAGGGGCCGGGAAGGAGGTCAGATCATGCGGGGCTTTAAAGCAATGATGATGCATTTGGACGTTATTCTTAAGTGCGATGGAACTCACTGGAGGGTTCCGGGCAGGCCATGGACGTGACCTTGCTTACATTTTTAAAGGATCGTTCTCGTTGCTGATAAGGGGAGAATACCTGTGGGAGGGCAGCAGAGGAGAGGCGTGATGTAAGCTGGGAGACCAATTAAAATACAACCAGTGCGTCCAGATGGGAAATGACGCACCGTTCAATAGGGCAGCCGCGCGTTACATGTAGCGACTGAGCGCCTGAACTATGGTTAGTCCAAAGTGAGATGTGCTTTAAGCATAAAATACATGTGCGATCTGGAAGACAGCTGAAAAATGATGTAAAGTGTCTCTTTCATAATGTTTATATTTATTACGCGTTGAAATGATAAAAATTTGCATATGTATGGTTAAATAAAATATATAAATAAAATTGATTTCATTTGCTTCTTTTTTTATCGTGTTGATATGTATTGCAAAAATGAGTTTTCTACTTTTTCATTTTTTATTTTTTTATCTTTTTAATTTTTGTCATCATATAGTTGATTTATAATGTTGTGTTAGTTTCTGCTGTACAGCAAAGTGACTCAGCCATACATACACATATATCCACGCTTTTTTAGGTTTTTTTCCATACAGGCCATTACAGAGTATTGAGTAGACTTCCCTGTGCTATACAGTAGGTTCTTATTAGTTATCTATTTTATATATAGCAGTGTGTGTATGTCAATCCCAATCTCCCAATTTATCCCTTCCCCCTTACCCCCTGGTAACCATAAGTTTGTTTTCCAAATTTGTGATCACTTGCTTCTTTTTTAGCTTCTTTATATGACTGCTAGAAAATGTAGAAATATACCTGAGGCTCGCATTATCTTTCTATTGGCGAGCACTGGTCTGGAGTGACGGGGTGAAGGTGCTGAGGAAAGGTCAGATACGTGATGTATTCCCAAGGTAACGTTGGCCTGGTTTGCTGGTAAACTGGGGGTGAGAGAAAGAAGGGAATCCAGGATGAGTCCGGCGTTTGACCCGGAGCATCCGGGTGAATGGAGGTGCCACTCACCCATCGAGGGGTGTTGGAGCATGAGCAGGTTTGGGGGGGGCAGAGAATCAGGGTTCCACTGTGGACATAACTGAGTTTGAGGCGTCTACTAGAACCCCCAGTGGAGATGTGTAGCAGGCAGTCCAAGGGGAGGAGGCAGATGGGGTACAAGTTTGCAAGTCGTAGGCCTAGAGATGATACTTAAGTCAGGCACCAGGTGAGGTCACCACAGAAACGAGGATGATGGCGGAAAGGAGCCGTCTAAGGGCTGCGTCTAGAGGGTCCGTGGGGAAAAGCCCACGGGGGCGAGACATCCCAGAAGTCAAGCGAAGAAGGTGTCAGAAGTCTGTGGGCGCGATGCGCTCTATCAAACGCGCGGGGGCCTGCAGGTCCTCTCCAGGCGGCTTTCCTGATCGCGGGGCAGCGAGAAGCGAGCCGTCTGCTGAGCTCACGCGGGAGGCGGAGCTGCCAGCCTGAGAAACAGTCCCCTGGGAAAGTGGGAGAGAGATGTTCTGAGGGGAGGTGTCAGCGCCCGGGTCACCGTCACGCTGTCCCCAGCGAGTCCTTCCACGAAAGGCAGAGACTCCAGCACCCTTCCGAGGCTCTGGCCTCCCGGTCCTTGCTCTCCTCTGGTCCGGCGGTCTTTTCCTCCGCTGACCCCCGTGATACCCCAGACCCTAGATACCGGGGGTCGTCATGTACGTGGTAACATTTACATCAAACTGCCGCGCCGCCGGGACTTCCGTTTCAAGCCCTCCCACTTTCCAGCCGCCGCCTTCCAGCTTCAGCTTATTTCCTCTGGTGCCCGAGTCCCGGCCAGCCTTCACTCGGCCCCTGCAACCCCCTCGCTGGCCCTCACTCCGCTCCTGTGTCAGCCCCCGCCTTTCATTTTCCTTCTCTTCTTTTCTTTCATTATACAATACATGCTGTACTTCCTCCCATCTTAATAAACACCATTTTTTTATCCAACTGCCTCCACTGCTGTGCTTTCTCTCCTTCCCTGTGTAGAAAAAGAAAAAAAAATCTTAAAAGAGTTGCCCTGCATTCACTGTGGCCAAGTCCTTTGCTCACATTTTCTCTGGAGCTCTCTCTACTCAGTCTTCCCTTACCACCCGCTAATTCCATCCTGCAACGTCTAATGATTTATTCTCAGTCCCCATTTCACTCCATCTATCAGGGGTTTCATCTTATCCCATCCTTGTCTTCACTCGACTTCCAGGACGTTGGAGTTTTCTGATTTTCTTCTACCTCACTGGCCGTTCCTTCTGAACATCAGAGAGCTCAGGCCTTGAACTTCTCCTTTTTAACCTCCACTCATTCCCTCGGTGATCTGATTCAGCCTCGTGGCATCAAATGCTTCTGACTCCCAGATTTTGTCTTTGACCCAGGTCTGTCTTCTGAATTCCAAGCTTATCTATAACTTCCTGCTCCACATCCCGCTAGAGTGTCTAATTGCATCTCAGATTTGAGATTACAATTACATCCCAGTTGTTCAGGCCAGAAGCCTCAAGTCATCCTTGACTGCTCTCGGTCTCACGTCTCACATCCGATGTGTTAGAAAACCTGCCCATCTCTACCATCCTGGGCCACCCCCGGGTCTTCCCTGACTGCCCCAAAGTGCGAGGCTTCCTATCTCGTGCCCTGTTGGTCTGTGATATGCTATTTGATAAGCCCTAAGCGTGTGGAGGAAAATAAGGGTGTAAGGGAACACGGAGAAGCTTTCTAAGCAAAAGAAGATAAAAGTGGGAAAGAATAAAGAGACCTATTTGGAGGACCGCTAGGAGTTCAACACAGAGCACAGAATGCACAGGACGAGGCTGGAGAAACGCACAGCGGCCAGACCACGGAAGGCCTCCTGTTATTAGCGAGGGAGTGTGAACTGAGTTTTGCATGCAATGAGGCGTCCTTGAAAGGTCGTCAGTAGGGGAGATGTAGGCAGATGTGTGTTGGAAAAATCACTCTGACAGCAAAGTGTAATGTAAGGAAGGCAGGACACACACCTGGAACAGGGGTCGGGCAAAAGGAGGACCAGGGCCCAGAGTAAGGCAGGCCCTGCGAAACAGAGAAAGAGAAGATAAAGCCAAGAAACTGGAGAAATGCAGCATCGATTAGGTGCAGCATTGAGCCTGGGCAAAGGGGAGTCCGGGCGATTCAGTTTCCTGCTGTGGGTGGGTTTGGATGGCGGATGGGGCAGGAGTGGGAAGCGTGGAGCAGGGACGATGAGTTTCTAGCGGGCAGACTGTTCCAGGTCCAGGGACACCCCGCTGAAGACGGCCAGGAAGTTGTGCATTTTATGGTCGGGAGGGCTGGAGAGAGGCTTGGGCTGAGGTGTGGGCTGAGGAGTTACTTGAACACACACCCCTTTGTTCCGGCCTGAGTGCTGGAATTGCCCAGCAGTAGTGCCTAAGGGAGAAGAAAAACCCTCCCAGGTGAGATGAGGGACGTGTGGAGGGAAGGAGCCCCTGGGGGTCAGAGGGCTGGAGGGGACATGAGAACCAAGGCGGGGTGGTGTCTCGGAAATTAGGGGAGGACCTTCCAGAAGGGGAGTGATCATCAATAAGGCCAGGGGTGTCTCAGTCAGCTCAGGCTGCTGTAACTAACACCACGGACCGGGGGCTTTGTCAACAGACATCTAGTCCTGTCCGTTCTGGAGGCTGGGAAGGCCGAGATCAAGGTGCTGGCAGACTTGGTTCCTGATGAGAGACCTCCTACTGGCCTGCAAACAGTTGCCTTCTCCATTTGTCCTCACATGGCAGAGACAGACAGAGACAGAGTGCAAGCGAGCTCTGGTTTCTCTGCTGCTTCTTAGGAGAACCCTAACCCCATCATCGAAACCCAGTCACCTCCCAAAGGCCCCGCCTCTGAACACCATCCCGTTGGGGGGTGCAGCTGGAACATAAGAATTTGTGGGAGACAACATTCAGTCCATCAGAAAGATTAAAGGGGATTTTTATGGCAGTCAAGAAGCATTTGGTGGCCTTGGTCGCAACAAACTTTGGTGAAGTTGTGAGTTTAGAAATCTGATGGCAGATCAAGGCAAAGGTCAGACGATCAAGGCAAAGGTCAGAAGACCAAGACACCGATCTCGGTCCCGTGCTCCGGTACCTGCAGAGAAGGAGAAATATGGGCATGTATTTCTCCACAGAGCTGTTTGGAGATGGGGAGATTTGAGCATGCTCACAGGCATCTAGGGGGTCTCAGGAAAGAACAATATTTAAATTTAAAATATTTAAATTTATTTAAATTAAATTTAAATATTTGAAAAAATTAAATTTAAAAGTGCTGGAGAGAAAAGAGATGCCTAATGGAGAAGGTCTTTCAGTAACGGGAGAGAGGAAGAAGAGCTGGACAGAAGACAGGTTGCTTCTGCTGGGATTAGGGAGGAAGGAAGGCTGGACGGAGACAGTAAACGTGGAGGTGTGAGCAGGGCCAGCTTTCGGGGCCTGCGACTGTGCAGGGGCCGGCCTCACTCTCTCCAGGAGCCCTAGGCTTGTCCACTTTCAAATTCTTTTTCTTTTTCTTTTCTTTTTTTATGTTTGGAAGAATCATTAATATTCAGATTTTTAATTTTGATTTCAAAGCCATTTGTAGTGAGAATAGAGAAGAGATTTTGCTTTTCCAAGGTCAGAATATTAGACCACATCGTTGCTGGATTGATTGATTGATTGATTTTTATTATTAATTTCTAGTGGAGTATGGTTGCTTTACAATGTTGTGTTAGTTTCCGCTGTACAACAAAGTGAATCAGCCATACGTATATATGTATCCCCTCTTTTTTGGATTTCCTTCCCATTTAGGTCACCACAGAGCACTGGGTAGAGTTCCCTGTGCTGTATGGTAGGTTCTCATTAGTCAAATTCTTAATAATGTTCTCTTTGAACTTGCGTCTCGTATGTGGAGTCCAACAGGACCATGAAGCATGCACATGAACAGAGAAGGTATGCCTGGCGGCCGTGTGCACACACTCAAGTTCAAGCCCACAGACATGACAGGCAGCAGCAATCCACTGATTTGCATTAAAGCATATTGGGGAGTTATTAGAATATTTCTAAGAGTTCAGAATTTCTGGCTTTGAAAACTACTGCAGCACTGCCAAGCACATTTCCATGGTATAAATTTACATTTACAATTAAATTCAGACTTAACACAGAACTGATTTGTATGAAGGGTTAAAACTTTTTAGAAAAATTGTCCCACAAGAATCACCAGCTCTAGATGTACTAAAATTTACATTTCAAAATAATTTGTCAGAAATTTATCTCAATGTTGTCATAGCTTATAAAATACTCTTTTTTTAATTGAGGTATAGTTGATTTACAATGTTGTGTTAATTACTGCTGTACAGCAAAGTGATTCAGTCATATATATACATATATATATATGTATATATACACACACATTCTTTTTTTACATTCTTTTCCATTATGGTTTATCACAGGATATTGAATAGCGTTCCCTGTGCTGTACAGTAGGACCTTGTTGTCTATCCATTCTATATATAAAAGCTCACATCTGCTCACCCCAGCCTCCCAATCCATCCCTCCCCCAACACCCTCCCCCTTGGCAACCACAAGTCAGTTCTCCATGTCCATGAGTCTGTTTCTGTTTTGTAGATAAGTTCATTTGTGTCATATTTTAGATTCCACCTATAAGTGATATCATATGGTATTTGTCTTTCTCTTTCTGACTTACTTCACTTAGTATGATAATCCCTAGGTCCATCCATGTTGCTGCAAATGGCATTATTTCATTCTTTTTTTAAAAAATTAATTAATTTATTTATTTATTTTTGGGTGTGTTGGGTCTTCGTTTCCGTGCGAGGGCTTTCTCTAGTTGCGGCGAGCGGGGACCACTCTTCATCGCGGTGCGCGGGCCTCTCACTATCGCGGCCTCTCTTGTTGCGGAGCACAGGCTCCAGACGCGCAGGCTCAGTAGTTGTGGCTCACGGGCCCAGCTGCTCCACGGCACGTGGGATCTTCCCAGACCAGGGCTCGAACCCGTGTCCCCTGCATTGGCAGGCAGATTCTCAACCACTGTGCCACCAGGGAAGCCCTATTTCATTCTTTTTTAAGGCTGAGTAGTATTCTGTTGTATATATGTACCACATCTTCTTGTTTCCATGTCTTGGCTATTGTGAATAGTGCTGCTATGAACATAGGGGTGCATGTAGCTTTTTGAATTATAGTTTTGTCTGGATATATGCCCAGGAGTGGGATTGTTGGATCATATGGTAATTCTGTTTTTAGTTTTCTGAGGAATCTCCATACTGTTCTCCATAGTGACTGTATCAACTTACGTTCCCACGAACAGCGCAAGAGGGTTCCCTTTTCTCCACACCCTCTCCAGCATTTGTTGTTTGTAGATTTTTTGATGATGGCCATTCTGACTGGTGTGAGGTGATACCTCATTGTAGTTTTGCTTTGCATTTCTCTAATAATTAGTGATGTTGAGCATCTTTTCATGTGCCTATTGACCATCTGTTAAAATGCTCTTAAGAGCTAATAGTTGCATCAGCAGAAGGATCCTTCTCAAAATGGAGAATTAGCAAAAATTATTTGCAATCTTGCATTTGAAAAGAGCAACTGATGTTGCTTTCAATTATATCAATTGAAAATGAAGCTGCTGAGGGCAGAAACAGAGACACAGATGTAGAGAACAAACGTATGGACACCAAGGGGGGAAAGCGGTGGGGGGTGGTGGTGGTGGTGTGATGAATTGGGCGATTGGGATTGACATGGATACACTGATGTGTATAAAATGGATGACTAATAAGAACCTGCTGTATAAAAAATAAATAAAAGAAAATTCAAAAAAAGAAAATGAAGCTGCTGAAAGTAAAAATTGTGCCAGCCTAATAAATGAACTTGTAGAAAAGTGAGCCAGAATAATCTTGTGATTAGAAAGTCACATTAATAAAATATTGTCATATATTGTATTATACACAATTATGATACCAAAGATATTATTTTTCACAATTTAAGTTTATGTTTTTATTCACCTGTCACTATTACTCCTAATATATATTGTCATTCATAAAATATTTTTAATGGAAAAAGCTTTATATTTTAGTGCCTGTAACTGCCCTTCTTTTCTTGCTTTCTAAAATTAGGGGCCCTGCATTTTCATTTTGTATTGAATCCTACAAATCATGTCGCTGAACCTGGGTATGAGGATGGGATGATGAGGGAGTCCAGGCCTCATATACTTGGTTTCTTTTTTTCCTTCTGAAAAGTTAGAGGCAAGAAAATGGGGCTCGTGGGGGAATAGAAGCAGGGTGGATTCTGAGTGCTGGCGCCAGGGAGAGTTTTAAAGGTTTAAAATGTCATGTGGGGCATCAGTAAAGGAATGGAGCACTTTGTCCAAGGGCTTTAAAATACTTTCAATATGATAATTTCTGTAAGGTTTTTTTTTTTTTTTTTTTCACTACAGCTATACTATTCATTTTACGGCCAGTCATAAAGAAAATTACATTTGGGAATTATCCTATTTCTGCCAAAACATTTGCTGGGTTTCATATCATGTTGTAAAAAGTGGAATACAATTAGCTTGACTCGCTGTGAAATCCGTGGTGTGCTAGGGTCTCAGCTGCTGTAGATGACAGAGAATCAACGTAAAAGTGTGGTGTAAACTGTAAAGCCTTCTAGGTACTATAGTCATTACATTTAGTTTTAGTAAATGATCTATAAAATGTGAATTTAAAAAATGTATTTTTGTTTGTAAAAGTAGAATTTTCCAAATTATAAAATTGGCATATGCTCTTTGTTGAAAATTTGAAAATTTTGTCACATAGAGAAAAAGATTACTCACAGGTCCTTCTTTCACAGCTTACTACTGTTATCATTTTGATATGTTTTCTTACAGATTTTTTCCTAGCAAATGAATTAGAATGCAATTGTGATCATATAGTTACGTGTTATATAAATTCTTCATAAAAATCATTTTAATATTTATATGTTTGCCCCTTGTGTTGCTCTGTCACACATGATTTATCCATTTACCTACTGTGGGGCATTTAGGTTGTTTTCAACTGTTTTTGTAATTTTATGTAACTACCTGAAGATTCCTCATTAAATTTCATTGCAATTAAAATATTTCTAAAATTAAACTAAATTTAATCATATTCCATTTATCTGCCTGTCGCTCCTTTTCCCCCCTTTTTAACAAACACAGAAAAATGTGACCCACTGACCTATTTGAATCTTAGTTACTAAGACCACTGTGTGTAAAAAAAATTATTCTTGGAAGGTGAAAAAACGCTAAGGCTAACCTCACAGGAAATTACCTTTATGAACTTATTTTCTGTTCTGAGAATTTCTTAGCAGGGAAGAAAGGCAAAGATTCAGGTATTGCATGATAGATGAATTAATTAATCAGTGCAGGAGGAAACACAGGCTGAAAACAGGCTGAGGGTCCCTGACAGATATAATAAGCTGTTTCTGTCACCTCCAAACTATTTAAATGTAAATAGGTCATTTGGAAGCACATTTCGATTTTCCCAAATGACCGCTCTAACTAGGAATGTTTCTCTCTCTCTCTCTCTCTCTCTCTCTACTCAGCTCAGTCTAACCATACTGGCTGTTCCAGGAAATTTATTTTGTGGTCAGCAGACTTGAAAGAGTTAAAGCTCTTTGCAAACGCCCTGCTCGTATTTGAGATTAGTTTACTGTACAACAGGATCTGGCTGATTAGAGCTTCAGGTTCGCCTGAAGAAAATTCTATGTTGCGTGCATCCCTGAGATGCCTGCTGTCTCACCAGGAGCCCGTGTGAAAATAGCTTGGTGGAGTAAACTTATTTTTGTCTTTTTCTTGCCATGAGTTTCCCACAGAAGAGCTGGCCTTTTGTAAAATGAGGTCGACTAGCCATTTATGAGATTTGACAAGGGACTAATTGGTACTGTAAGTTGATTGGGAGCGTATCTATTTTTATCTTGAAAATCACATACCAAGAAGCACTTGTTCGGCGGCTAGCTTGTCAAACGACTTTCCCCAACCATGGCGATACCTTGTGTCTGCTGCGTAGGGACACGAGTCTTTCTCGCTGCTGGAAATTGGGCCCATCGCCATCACTGTCACTCAGCTACATGACCTGACACAGTTTTACAGGCTGAGGCAAGAGAGCACAGGAACCCTGACCTCTTGTTTTCACAGATGTGTCTTCCTTAATTTTTCAAGTTAGAGGCTAGGACCGAAATGCATTTGCAGGCCTCTCCTTTGAGGGCTGAGCACCATGAAGGCAGGAGCCACCTAAGGAGGCTTCATGGGGAAACCCAGATGCGGATTCGATGTCGCTGTAGGACTGTAGGAGGGGGAGGGGGGAGCGTTACAGGCCGAGAGAATAAAACGAACGAACGCGTGACAGCTGGAAAGAGCCTGAAAGACGGGTGAAATCAGCCAGACAGAGAAGGCTGGGAGGAGTCTCGGGCAGAGGTGGTAGCAAGAGTGAAGCACAAGTCGTATCCCGGGTGAGAACTCCTTTAGACTTACGGCACCATTATAGGTTCCTCAGGATAGTACCATGAATCCAGCTGCACAAGGCAGAAATCTCGGTCATTCTCCCCCTTGCCCCAGCTTTGAGATATAATTAACAATTTAAAACTGTATATACTTACGGGTCCAACTAGATGATTTGCTATATGTATACATTGTGAAATATGCACCATAATCTAATTAACCTATCCATCACCTCACGTAGTTCCCAATTTCTCTCTTCCTCTCTTTTGTTTTTGTGCTGATGGCATTGAAGTTCTACCCGCTTAGCAAATTTCCAAGAGACAACACAGTATCCTTAGCTAGAATCTCATTGTTGCATGTTACATCTCCAGAACATATTCCCTTCAGGGTCCTTCTTGATCCCTTCCTGCCCTTGGTGTCCGCTGCTAGGTCTCGTTGGTTTCACCTTCCCAAGGCTTCCCAGTCCACCCACCGCTGACCATCTCCGTAACCACCAGTCATCACCGCCCCATCCAGACCTCCGCCAAGGACGCGTGACGGCTCCCCCTGCCTCCGGGCTGCTCCCTGCCCTGCTGCCAGGAATGGCTGCTTCTCGGGCATAAATCCGATCACGTCAGTCCTGGGTTTGAAATGCTCCAATACCTTCCTATAGCTCTTGGGATGAGGACGGAAATGACAGTCGCGGCCAGAAAGGCTGTGTCAATTTGAGCTCTCCAAGAAGCAGCTGCTGAGATGGGATCAGACGCGAAAGATGTTTACTGGGGAGGATGCCTGTGGAGAGTAAAGGGGAGGGTGATAGGGAAGGTGGGGTGCGCGGCTAACCCCCCGACAGAGCGGGGTGAGGAGGGAGGACCAGGCGGGAAGAGGGGCTCACAGTGGCGTCCTCGCCTCCCCTGTCCAGGGCAGCAGCTGGGGGAAGCCTGGCCTCGGTGACCACAGTGGTGGGTCGGGAAGAGCAACGGCTCACGTCGTCAGTCAGCTCTGCTCCCCCGTGGCCGGAGCCCTGAGTCCTGCACTTTCATGACCACCCCCAAGGCTCCCTGGCTGGTTCCCCAGCCTTGCCTGTCACCGTGCTGCCACTTATGGTCTCATACTCTCCACATGTCTTTTGTGACTTCCTGGAACAATGGCTGTTACATGTTTCCAACCCCTCCCCAACACAGACACCCTATTAATCTTTACTAAAAATTTATTTTATTCAAGTAGAGTTGATTTACAATGATCTGCCGATTTCCGCTGCACAGCAAAGTGACTCAGTTAGACATGCATACATTCTCTTTTCAAATATTCCTTTCCATTGTGGTTTATCACAGGGTGTTGAATAGAGTTCCCTGTGCTCTACAGTAGGACCTTGTTGTTTGTGCATCCTATAGATACTAGCTTACATCCGCTAACCCCAAACCCCCAGTCCCTCCCTCCCACAACCCCCTCCCCCTTGGCAACCGCAAGTCTGTTCTGTAGTCTGTGAGTCTGTTTTCTGTTTCATAGATAAGTTCATTTGTGTCCTATTTTAGATTCTACGTATAAGTGACATCGCATGGTATTTGTCTCTCTCTGTTCGACTTCCTTCACTGAGTACGATCATCTCTGGGTCCACCCATGTTGCTGCAAATGTGTGCCTATTAACCTTTTAGTTGTCAGCTCGGTTCTCTCTTTGCTTGGAGATTTCCATGACGGGGGCCAAATCTCCCTTTTTCATGCCCTCATAGCACTATGCTCCTTTCCTTCATAGCATTATTTGTGTGATTATTTGATTACTGTCTGTCTTCTCCACTAGACTGTGAGGTACTTAGGAACAGAAAGCGTATCTTTTTTACTCGGGGCTATGTCTCTAGTGGCTAGTGTATAGTTCGTGCTCAAAATAGTTTTGTGGAATGAGTGAATAATGAATGGATGGATGGAAGAAAGGATGCTCAGGTACTGCTGGTACCTTGGGCACTTTTGGTCTTTTCGGCTACGTTATCTGCCTGGAGCTGATGAAAAGGTGATGACCCTGCCCTTTGATGTGACGTCTACAGAGTCTAAGAAAATGGCATTGGGTGAATCAGGGAAAGAATGGAAACGAAGAGGCCCATCTGAGTGTGAGTAGCTGATGAACCAAATCACAGGAGACATTTTTAAAAAGAAATGAAGTGCATAGGTCATTTATTGGACACTTCATTTACCTGGGATGGATCAAAGGGGACTCTGAGGTCTGAAGTCAGGTGGCTGGGCTCGTGGAGATGCCAGTTCAGAGGCAGGGAGGCGGAAGGCAGGGCCCGAATTTGAAGACACAGATTTCTGCACGCGGCCAGCCTCTCCCAGTGGACATGGTCAGCGGGCACTTGGAGATGTAGAACGCAGCTGGTGGGAGAGGCCTGAAGTCCACGGAGGGTCCCCTCTTCCGAGAAGCCAGCCACGGCCGCTGGGTTGCAGAGTCTGGGGGGTCTGGGTTGGGTGAGGGGGTAGGGCAGCTCGCCCACACCTGCACCTGGGGTGGGGGGGGGGAACAGGGAGGTGCCCGAGAGGCAGCACCGTGGAGAGAAGGAAAGGTTGTTTTGGCGTCTAATGAGCTGAGCAAACAGTCAGAGGAGCTCCCAGTGCAAAGTGTGAGGCCGAGATGTAAATTCTGGGTGGGAGCTGATTGGATGGAAGCTAGGGCTCCAGAGGAGATGGAAGGTTTGAAGAGGGTGATGGAAAAGAGACCCTGGAAAATTCTCTGAGCCCTTCAGGAGTGGCTTTCAAGGTCTGTAGCTCTGGCCACGAGCCAGGGTAGGACCTTTGTGCTAGTTCCTCAGAGTAGAAGTGCTGAGAGCAGAGTTTCAAGGAAGGAGAAGGGGAAATTCTCAGTGCAGAATCAAGAATAATGGGAACAAATGAAACCAATTTGTGCTCCGTATGGTATGAAGTCCCCCAATACCCTTTTTTCAATATTCTTTCTATTGAGATATAATTTATGTATAATAACATGTAGAGCTCTTAGGGATATAGTTGAATGAGTGTTGACAACACCTGTGTATATAACTACATGCACCACCTGATTAAGATACAAAACATTTACATCAGCCCAGAAACTCCCAGCTGTGCACCCTACCCCGCTCCCTCCCCAGACAACTGATTTCTATGGCCCTATATTCATTTTCTCTGATCTAGAACTTCAAATAAATGGAACCATACAGGGACTTCCCTGGTGGCGCAGTGGTTAAGAATCCGCCTGCCAATGCAGGGACACGGGTTCAACCCCTGGTCCGGGAAGATCCCACATGCTGTGGAGCAACAAAGCCCCCGAGCCACAACTACTGAGCTTGTGCACCTAGAGCCCGTGCTCCACAACAAGAGAAGCCACCGCAATGAGAAGCCCGTGCACCTCAACCAAGAGTAGCCCCCGCTCACCGCAACTAGAGAAAGCCCGCGCGCAGCAACAAAGACCCAATGCAGCCAAAAATAAATAAATAAATAAATTTATTTAAAAAAAAAATGGAATCATACAGTTTTACCCTCTGTGTCGGGCTCATTTATTCTGCATTCAGTTTTTGAGATTCACCCATGTTTTGTGCACAGTAGTTTGTTCCTTTTAATTGCTGAGTAGTATTCCATTGCATAAATATACTATTCTTTGTTTATCCAGTCTCTTGTTTAGGGACATGTATGTTGTTTCCAGGTGTGGGTATCATAAATTGAGCTTTCTGAACATTCTTATGTAAGTTGTTTAGCAAATATATTTTTTCATTTCTCTTGGAGTGAAATTGCTGGGTCACAGGAGAAGTATATGTTTATCTGACAAATAGTTTTAAAAAATGGCTATAACATCCCATACTCCCACCAGCAATACAGGACCACTTGCTTCACAACCTACTTATTTACATTCCCTTAATGACTAGTGATGTGAGTACTTTTTCACGTGTTTATTGGTTATTCATGTATCTTCTTTTTGACACGTCTCTTTAAGTCTTCTGCCATTTTTAATTTATTGATTGTCATTTTACTATTGATTTGCAGGAGTTTCTTATATATTCTCTAAATAAGAGAGAATATCATGTATTTCTTTGTATGTCTCATGTATTTCTCCAAATCTATAGCTTGCCTCTTTCTTTTTTAAAATATATTTTTCAAATTTTATATTTCCTTTTTTCCAGCTCTTTTGAAATATAACTCGACATGCAATGTTTACCTTAAACATTGTGTAAATTTAATGTGTACAATGCCTTTTCATTTTCTTGATGGTGTCTTTGAAGAGCAGAACTTCTAAATTTTAATGAACTCAGATTTTCAATTTTTTTTCTTTTATGCTCAGTGCAGCTTGTGTCCTAAGAAATTTCTGCCTCTCCTAAGGTGGTAAAGGATAAATAATATTGTAAGACAATTAAAAATAAACGTATGCCTATTTCCTTTCCCTTTGTCCCAAAAAATGATGCTACTTTTAGTTTTAAATTACTGAGATTATACACACCATTTTGGTAAGAAGGTAAAAAATGAGAATGACAGAAAATTTCATGTATAAAATGTTTCACTCCACCAAGGTTACCAAACCTCAAAGGCCTGGAAGAAAAGGAATGGGTTCCTTTAAAGACTGGGGGGTGGGGGAGGGATAGATTAGTAGTTTGGGATTGACATATACACACTACTATATTTAAAATAGGTAACCAACAAGGACCTACTGTATAGCACAGGGAACTCTGCTCAATAATCTGCAATAACCTAAACGGGAAAAGAATTTGAAAAAGAATAGATACATGTATATGTATAAATGAATCACTTTGCTGTACACTGAAACTATCACAACATTTTTTTTTTTTAATATTTATTTATTTGGCTGCACTGGGTCTTAGTTGCAGCACAGGGGATCTTCGTTGCCATGTGTGGGATCTTTAGTTGCAGTATGCAAACTCTTAGTTGCGGCATGTGGGATCTAGTTCCCTGACCAGGGATTGAATCCGGGCCCCCTGCACTGGGAGCGCGGAGTCTTAGCCACTGGACCACCAGGGAAGTCCCCGCAACATTGTTAATCAAGTATACTCCAATATAAAATAAAAATTAAAAAAAATAAATAAAGGCTAGGAAAAGAAGCTGAGTTCTCCAAGGACACGCCCCCTCCATTTCCACCAAATGGTACATGGCTCATTATCAATAATTTTGGTGCTCCACATAAATCAGTTTTAGTTTGACTTTTTATATCTAACAAACAAAAGAGGAACGCATTGGCAGACTTACTGGGGCAGTCAAGGAATCCACAGGAAAGCTACAGAGCCAGTCTTCAGAAAGGACAGGGGTTCCGCAGCTGTGAGGATGCAGGAAGCAGGATCAAACAGGTGAACAGACCTCCGCAGGGGTGATCCATCCCCAGCTGTCTCTATCTTTGGGGTACTCCTCTCCAGCTCAGCTTATAAGAGGAAAGTATCTGAATGGCCTAATTTGGTCACATGCCCTCGGGAGGTACAGGGACCTTGGCTAACAGCCCCTCCTTCAAAACTGGATTCAGTAGCGGAAGGGGAGGGCTTCCCTGGTGGCACAGTGGTTAAGAATCCGCCTGCCAATGCAGGGGACACGGGTTCGAGCCCTGGTCCGGGAAGATCCCACATGCTGCGGAGCAGCTAAGCCCGTGTGCCACAACTACTGAGCCTGCGCTCTAGAGCCCACGAGCCACAACTACTGAGCCTGTGAGCCACAACTACTGAGCCTGTGAGCCACAACTACTGAAGCCTGTGTGCCTAGAGCCCGTGCTTCGCGAGAGAAGCCACCGCAATGAGAAGCCCGTGCACCGCAACGAAGAGTAGCCCCCGCTCGTCACAACTAGAGAAAAGCGCGTGCGCAGCATTGAAGACCCAGTGCAGCCAAAAATAAATAAATAAATAAAATAAATAAATTTATTTTAAAAACAAATAGCGGAAGGGGATAGTTCCCCCGAGGAAAATCGGGGCACTTCTCCTCGCAGAGGTGGGGCTGGATTATGGGAGGGCAAAACCAATAAATGCCCAGCACACCTTAAGAAAGGCGGAACACACAGCTTTCGACTTGTGTTTGTGTCTCCTGCTTAACAAGATGACATTGCCTTTATTCACTTATCTTTGAGTCTTCCCTCAAATAACAGGCCTGGTTGGGTTGTGTTATATTACTGCCAAGGCCAACTGTGTGAAAGCAGAGTACCTGACTACAGCCCATCCCCGACCAGCTTTGCTGTTGTTATTGTGATTGTTTTAAATCTTGAAGTTGACCATGCATTTCTGATTACTTAAAATTGTTCTTCCTAAGTTGAGATGCAGAAACTCTGTAAAATCTAATATTAAGTGGGGAAAAGGGAAAACACTCAGTAAAACTTGATCAGGGCTGGAAGCGAATTAAGAGTAATGTAGACATGTTTTTGTGTATCAGATTCCCTTTTTCTCAAGTTTCTTAAAAAGTTATGTTTCTTGGGACTTCCCTGGTGGTCCAGTGGGTAAGACTCCAAGCTCCCAATGTAGGGGGTCTGGGTTCGATCCCGGGTTGGGGAACTAGATCCCACATACGTGCCACAACTAAGAGCCCGCATGCCGTAACTAAAAGATCCTGTGTGCTGCAACTAAGACCCGGCGCAGCCAAAATAAATAAATACATACATAAAATATTTTTTTAAAAACTTAAAAAAAAAAGTTATATTTCTTAATCTTATGATTACCAAAGGGGGAAATTAGGAGGGATAAATGAGGAGTTTGGGATGAACAGATACACACTACTATACATAAAATAGATAAAAGCAAGGACCTACTGTCTGGCACAGGGAACTCTACTCAGTATCTTGTAATAACCTATAAGGGAAAAGAATCTGAAAAAGAATATATATATATATATATCAATATATATGTATAACTGAGTCACTTTGCTGTACACCTGAAACTAACACAACATTGTAAATCAACTACACTTCAATTAAAAAAAGAAGAATTTGGAAATTGTGTTTTCCCACCTTGAGCAGTGCGATGTTGTGGGTTCTTGTGTAATAGACACTCGCTCAATCCCGCACCTTTGGAAACAACTCCCTTTTCCCTGAAAGATGACAGAGTCGTCTGGTCCCTGAGTGAGAAGCACGGTCCCCACCAACCCAAGTCACACGTGGCATCACCATGTTGTTTGCAGTCATTAGGATTTGGGGGTTATTTATTGCTCGGCGTGAATTCGCCCATCCTGGCTGACATTTCCCAGTACGAACAGTGAGATGGTAAGATTTACCGCCAGGGTTGGTGTGGGGATTATCGGTGCCCAGCGGCTCTTCCTACTCTTATCCCCATCCTCACGGCTCTTAGCAGACACTCCTCCCGCACCTCGCACGTGGCTCCCTCTCGTCCATGCCGCTCCAGCCAGATTCGCTCCCCCTCTTTTACTGTGGAACACTGGCTCCATTGTGTTCAGACTCTCTAGATTGTTCCTCATCTTTTTCCTCCAACTGGAAACAGAATTTTAGAGCTGAAAGGGACCTCCCCTCTCTAAGAACCTGCAGAAACAAACCTTCAACCTCACTGCCCAGCCACCAAGCATCCACAGACACCGTGACATCCTAGACCCCATCAGTACCAGTTCTGCCTCTCCCTGAGAGCTGTCATAGACACTGTCCTCTTCAGCTGTCAGCGTCCATTTCCTAAGGACACCTGATCACCTCTGGCCCCAAGGAGCCTGTGGTCACTCGGCTGCTCCCACATGCAGCCCAGACACCTCCCTTCCTGCACCCTCCACGATTCATGCTAGCACTGCTTCCTACCCATGTACCTACATCTTCTTCTCCTTTCTTTTCCCTTCTAACCATCTCCACCCCTACCTCAACAGTTTGTTGAAACAGTCCCCTGGGGAGCCTCAGCAGACCATTTCTCCTCTCTTGTTCCTGGCTAACGGCCAGTTATGCAGGAAAACAGTGAACGGTACAGACCTGCGACTACATGCTGTGTGTGTTGCCTGAAACTGAAATAAGTGACTTTTCCGGAGCAGCTGGCATTCGTGTGCACCCTTACTTCTCAGAATCCCCTCCTCCCATGGCCTCTGGTTCTCTTCCTGGCCACACTTCACCTCTCTCTTCAACGGTTCACTGTTCTCTGTCCACTCATTTAGCTGGCCATCCCCAGCGTTTTGTCCTTGGGACTCTTTTTTTTTAATAAATTTATTTATTTTTTATTTATTTATTTTTGGCTGTGTTGGGTCTTCGTTGCTGCGTGCGGGCTTTCTCCAGTTGCGGCGAGTGGGGACTACTCTTCCTTGCGGTGCGTGGGCTTCTCATTGCGGTGGCTTCTCTTGCTGTGGAGCACGGGCTATAGGAGCATGGGCTTCAGTAGTTGTGGCTTGTGGGCTCAGTAGTTGTGGCTCGCGGGCTCTAGAACACAGGCTCAGTAGTTGTGGCGCACAGGCTTACTTACTCCGCGGCATGTGGGATCTTCCCGGAGTAGGGATCGAACCTGTGTCCCCTGCATTGGCACGTAGATTCTTAAACACTGCTCCACAAGGGCAGTCCCAGAATTCTTTTGTCTACACTCTTTCTCCCAAGGAATCTCATCTACCCTATGGCTCCTACTACCATTTAAATGCAGATGACGCCCAATGACCAGCGCCAGCTTCTCTTTAGACAGAGCTCTAGAAGTAGCTATGCGGAGTCCCATCAGACCTGGGGACACCTTAAACTGAACACGCCCTCAAGCAAATAACTTTTCTCCTCCGACCCCAAATCTGTGCTGTCCCTTCTATTTTGAGCTGGCTTAGCGGCATTACCGTGTACCTGTCTCCCGACTTAGAGAACCTCGGTGTTTTTCTCACCTCCTTCCTCTCGACCCCTACAAACAGCTGCCAAATCTTGCTGCTTCTAATTTTAAAACACCATTGGATTCTGTCTCTCCCAAACTCTATGCTACTGGCTCAAAATAGGCTCAGCATATCTTCTTTGGACTGCTTTTGCAACCCGGTCTGTAATCTGTTGTCCGGATAACGTTTTCCCCCATCCACGTTCTCCAGCTTGCCACTGTCGTTACAGAAAACAAAGCTAATCAGGTCTCAGTGTAAATGCTTCTGGAGGCTCTGTATGCCCAGAGGGAAAAATTCCAACTATGTCGTTTGCTTGCAAAGCCCTTAACCTCCTGGATCATCTTCTTCACCTTGATGTTTCCTGCATTCACATGCTAGGTTCCTGTCCCTCCCAGGCCCACTGCTTCCAGCACAGACGGTGCACTTTCAGAAGTCCATATATATTTTGTTTCGAACTGTCCCCTTTCCTCCTCTCTACCCCTATTCACTTGAAAACTTCCTACATCTGTTAAAACCAAGTTTAAGCCTCATGTACTTGGTGAAGCCTTCCCCAGTTCTTCCAATTCCTCTACGGCTGTTCTGCTCCTTTGGCTCCCAGGGCACTTTAGATTTGCTGCAGACTACAATGTGGTTCTTCATTCTTCTATTCACATGTTTGTCTCTCACCCTAGACAGACTGTAAGCGTCTGATGATCAGAGAACTAAATAAAAGTTGTTTAATAAATGTTGAATAAGTGAACGCAAAGTTGTTTTTGGTACCAGTCTCTTCTTTTCTTTTCTGTTCTTCTTACTACATCTGTAAAAGGCAATCAACCTGAAGTTAGATTTTTCATGCCTCTGGGCTCACCAGCTAGAGCAGGGCTGTTCAATCACATAGCCACCAGCCACATGTGGCCACTGAACCCATGAAGGGCAGCTAGTTCAAGTTGAAAGGAGCTGTAAGTGTAGAATACACACTGGATTTTGAAGACAACAGGAAAAAGAGAATGTAAAAATATCTCACTAATAATTTTTTAAATTACTCACATGTTGAAATGATAGTATTTTGGATACACTAGAATAAATAAAATGTACTATTAAAATTAATGTCACCTGTTCCTTTTTCTATCTTTAAAGTGGCTACTAGAATATTTGAAAGTACATATGTCGCATGCATCATATTTCTATTAGACATTTCTGTACCCCTTCAATCCATCAGGTAGATCATTTCTTGGTGGTAAGCCTTTTTTTTTTTTTTTTAAATTAATTAATTAATTTATTTTGGCTGTGTTGGGTCTTCGTTTCGTGCGAGGGCTTTCTCTAGTTACGGCAAGTGGGGGCCATTCTTCATTGAGGTGCGCGGGCCTCTCACTGTCGCGGCCTCTCTTGTTGCGGAGCACAGGCTCCAGACGCGCAGGCTCAGTAGTTGTGGCTCACTGGCCCAGTTGCTCCGCGGCATGTGGGATCCTCCCAGACCAGGGCTCGAACCCGTGTCCCCTGCATTGGCAGGCAGATTCTCAACCAGTGCGCCACCAGGGAAGCCCTTTTTTTTTTTCTTCTTTCTTTTCTGAATCCTTGCAGTGGGGGAATTTTCTGCGGGAAAAGACACTAAAAAATAATGTTTGTTAACTGGTTACTGCTGGACTGACTTTCCCAAAACACCTTCCCCCCTTTTTCTCCACGCTACTCTCCTAGTTGAAGAATCTTCAGGTTTTCTATTGTGAACTGCATCGAGGCCAGATTGCTTTGTCTGGTGTGGTAAGCCTCCTTCAGTCCTGCTGCACCTGACTTATCCAGCCTTGTCTCTCACTTATCCTAAGTAGCACCCTGTCCTTGCATCTGTTTTCCAAGCTACTTGAAGTCTCTGTGTTTCTGCACCTGCTGTTCTTGCCCAGAATCTCCCTCCCTGGCCCCCTTCTAAATCAAGCCAGCCTTCAAGACGTGGCTCCTAACTTCTACCTCCCACACGAGTGTTTTTCTGTTTATTGGCACTCACCCTGATGTCCTCCTAGTTACTATTTGTTAGAGCCATGCAGTTTAAGCTGTAATTTGTTCATTTACTCGGCATCTGCACTGCCATCACCATTCAATGTAATTCCACAAACATTTTTCTGTGCCAGAAATGGGGCTAGGTGAGCACTGGGGCGGGGGGCGGTGTCACCTTTCTGCAGGGCCTGGGCTAGGAATTGGCCCTATAATGCACAGATTCCTGCCCAGGGCCTTTCTTAGCGTCTGCCCCACCACAGGCAAGACCCATGTTTATTCTGATTCCATAAGCCCCATGCTAGAAATTGCTAATAAGCCACAACACGCCAAAACATTCAAACTCCCTCACCCAGGGTTCTAATCCCATGGGCCTGAGCTGGGCAGCTCTGGACTCCAGTCAAGAGTGTCTTCTTTCCCTAGTGTTCTTCTTCTTGCACTAAAGGTCACCGTTGATCGAGCTTCTCCTTAAAGCGGCACGGCCCAGGGCCCTTGGTTCCATGGCCACGCTCCCTCCCCTCCCTGTGGGAGGAAGGCCTTACTGCTCTGGGTCTGAACCTCAGCTCCTGCACGGAGCAGCTCGTAACCTGGCCAAGTCCCCTCACTCCTCCGGGCCTCATGGTCCTCGTCTGCACCACGAGGAAAACACTATCAACAGGGCTGTTAAGAGGATTAGACGACTTAACAGTTCGCGGCACAGAGTGATCAACGCTGGCCCTCAATACACGTCACATCCCCTACAATGTAAGAGGCGGTTTTGTCTATTTGATTCCATGCGGGTCTCTAGCTTCTAGGCCGGTGCCTGTTTCCAAAGTGCCCGTTAAGAAACGTCGAATGAATGAAAGAATCCACCCGATCACTCATTATTTCTGCCTTTCCAATGTCGTGCCGCAAGAGCAGAGGCAAGGAAGCACATGGAAAGGTCTTCCTTTAGCGGGTCGGACCCGAGGCCCCCGGCGATAACCGTATGTGCAAAGCGGAGAAGCCCATCGTGGGTAGCGCGCCGCGTCTCCCCGGAACAACTTGGGCGCAGGCCCGGAGCGGAAGCACCCAGCTGGCCGGTTTCCCGCGAGGCCCGGCGCATGCGCAGAGCGCCGGCGCCCATTCCTTCCTTCCGGCGGCGCCGCCCGGAAACCTCGGCCCCGACTCCTCCCCCTCGCCGGCTCGGCGGTGCGTGCGGAGCCGGCCGGGCGAGGAGGCGGGATAACGTCGGCGCTGTCGCCGCTGCCGCCGCCCCTCCTCCTGTTCCAGCCGCCGCCGCCGCCGCCGCTTCACAGCCGAGTTGTCGCGGCCCCGGCGGCGCCCGGCGCGTCCAGCTGCGCGGCCCCCACCCGCGTCCGCCCCGCCGCCGCGATGGCGACTCGCTCGTGCCGGGAGAAGGCGCAGAAGCTGAACGAGCAGCACCAGCTCATCCTGTCCAAGCTGCTGAGGGAGGAGGACAACAAGTACTGCGCCGACTGCGAGGCTAAAGGTAGCGCGGCGTGACCTTCGGGGCGGGCTCGGGGCCCCTCAGCGACCCCCCGGCGTCCCGGGCACGGCCGGAGCGGGCGGCCGGGCAGGTGCCTCCGCGGGTGGGGCCGCCGGGCGGGCCGCGTCCTGCGCTCGGGCTGCGGCGCTGGGCGCCCGGGGCAGGGCTGACGGTGCGGTGGTCGGAGCGCACCGAGTACGGCAGCCGGGGCGGGCGAGGAGGGTCGGCATTCATCCGTGGTGTGTTCTAGTCTGGCTTTTAGGCGGAACCAGGAGGAATTTCGTTGTGTGAGTCTCTTGGACGCTGGGCTTCTGTTCCTGAAGCCTTTAATTCGATTCTCTCCGACCAGCTAGCTGGGGGGAGTATATATGTGGACACTGGTTTGTGTGCCCCTTACACGTTGAAGGTGCAGTTTCAAGATCCAGAGACGAGAAGAACCTAATTTTAGTTGGTTCAGTTGGAGGGCTTCTGCCTCAGCCTTTGAAATGGAGGCGCTATTTTTAGTCTGTATGTTTTGGCTTTGGAGATGTGATGTATATTTAATGTCTTATAAGTAATCTCACGGGAAAAATGTTTCAGAGTTTTTAAAAAACCAAACCTGTCCTACGGCTTGGCAGTAAAATCTTGCTAATTTGTAGGTTTGGTTGGTTTGGTGAGAGATCGGGGCTTCTCCAGAGCAGCAGTCAGCCTTTGGGAACGTCATTTAAGATTTCTGCACTGTTTGACCTAGACCTTTCCTGAAGCTTTCCTGTTCTTCCTCAATAGTGTACAAATGAGTCACGTCTCAGTGGGCAGGTAATGTGTGATGAGACAGCCACACAGCATCGGCAGGTTCCTCTACTACAGCTCCTGGGCTACTGGGAGGTCCTGTGGCCAGACTGTAAACTGGACCATTTGATGAGCACTTCTCAATATCATAGTAGGTCGATTGGGCCAACCTTATATTTACCTTTCAGGTGATGAGTTGGAAATGCCTGACTATTGCACTAGTATTTGTTTACCTGATATTGATTATGTGTGTGGTTTTCGGGGAATACTGTTCGGTTCTGAGGCTCAGTTGCTCACTTACCACTGCACTAGTAAAACCCTGGAAAATGGGCCTTTAAAAGGCCCGAAAAAGGAAGGAGCTGAGGTTTTATAGTATGCATTTTGAGTGATAAGTAGCATAGTTAGAGATGCTAGTAAGCATTACATCTCTTCATTACAAATTGAATAAGTTTCAGCAGTTACCTTCCTTTATGTATAGAAATCATTCAGAAATAATTTTTGTTCGAGTTTCTTTCCGCCAAAAGGTATTTTGTAAAATCAGATTTTCACTAATGCTTCCTAAAATAATTTATAGGTGTAAAAAAAGCCATTATTTACCACATGTTGACATTTCCATTTACTCTTTTTGGGGTGGGAGAAGGAGAATCAGGTACTTCTCAAATTAGGACCAAAATGTTACTTCTTCTGACCGGAGGCATAGGGAGCGTTAGTTTTGCTCACCAGTTGGATTGCCACTGAGGTCAGTAGATATGTATTGAATAGATGTCTTTTTTATTTTGGTTTTGTTTGGTCTTCTGTTTGTGGGTTTGTTTGTGTTTGAGGAGTGGAGAAGGTGGGAGAGAAGAGAGTAAGTACCAAGCGCTCAAGGATGTGCTGTGAAAGGCGTGACCACCACAGCCATGATTTAGAAAGGCCACCACTTTTTCCTGTTGCTGATAAATCTAGCATAGTGTTAAAATGATCTAAATTATTTCACTGTTTTATCTTGATCCTTCAGGGGAAAACAAATTACAGTTCAAACCGCTTGTTGGTTGAATGAGACTTGATTTCACAGTTGTCATAATTGAAAAAAATTGACATGATTGGGCAGTTGCTATGAGTAAATGTATTTTGTAAAGTTTTTGAGTCTTTGGTATGATCCAGCTCCATTAGGGAGCTCTCTTAGTGGAATTCTTGGCTTATTACATGATTTTGGATCCATTATTATGTATGCCAGGTGACACAGTAAATGTAGGTAGTGGAATTCTGATTATATGTACTTTTAAAAGGCATGCTAAAGGTCTTATTTTACAGCTCAGTTACTATAAAGTGGTTCCATATTGTCTATATGAATTGATGTTTTCCTCACTGCCTAATAAACTACATCAAGCTTTTCATATATTTTGAAGCCACTTCCTAGTTAATTCAATTTTCTTTCTTAAAAAGAATGCTTCCTCCACTGCTCTTTGTACCAGAGCTAATGTTTAGGGCTAGAGAGCGCCCTATTCTGTTGCCTTTTACTAACGCGCAGAAGTCTGTCATTTGGGTTGTGAAATTTTCTTACTGAGTCACCAGTGTGTGCTGCCCCATTTGATAGAATTTGGGAGGTAAGGAAGGAGAAAAGGATGGCATAGGTGCCAGTTTCCTGCTCTTGGTCCTACTCTTAGCAAATGTGTTGAGAGACTGGAGAATGCGGACAGCTAGATGGTACCGCCCTTCCTCTCCCCGGCCTCGTGTGGGGCTCCGTGGGAGTCTGAAAGCGGTTCTGTTGCTTACTGGTTGGTGGCACTTTATGGAGGAGCAGTGAGGATTTGGAGGCAGCCCCTTGCCGACTTAAAAGTTTACTTTCAGTGTTTAAAGTTTCGTCTGTGGTTAATGCTAGCTGTGATTCTGAGCACGTATGGGTTGGCATGAAAATGTGTCTTAAGTTTTGGGGGGTCAGAAGCAGAAGGTGTTTGAACCCTAGAGGCTGCCTGGTATGGAGAGGTTAGGCTCTCGGCCCAGATCACCCACTCATTTCTTCACTTGAGGACACACTGCTGTGTGCTGTGTTGGATTAGAGGACTGAACATGTTTCTAAGACCTGAAGGAGCTTGTTTAGTGGGGGCTGCATTTTTGCGCATGAATAATTCCAAACCAGTGTACTCAGTGTTAGAATAGTGGTTGTGAGGAGTGCCGCCCTCGCCACTTATTTGGGGTTGCTCTTCTCCTTGCACCCTGACTTCTGTGCCTTGGTTGTCTTCACAGCTCCTAGAATGCTGTCTCAGGGCCTTTGCACATGATGTTTCTTCTGCCTAGGAAGCTCTCTAACAAGTGTTTACCTGGTCAGTTTACCTATCTTCCCGTTTCTGCTTAAGTGTCTCTTTAAGGGAAAGGATTCTCCCTGATTTTCCCAGGTTAGGTGAGGCTTCCGCTTACACATGTCAGACGCACCCTGAGTCCTTTATTACACTTAACCACAATTGTAATTAAACATTATTTGGATAGTTATTGGGAAATCAGGGCTTGGATTATAGCTTAAGAGGGAAGAGACCTCGTCTGTCTTGTTTTGCCTTATAGGCCCAGCCCTTGGCACAGTGGGTGACATAGAGTAGTTCACGCGACTCAGCAAATATCTTTTGAAAGAGTGGATGTGAATGAGCACACAGCTGAGGGCAGCAGCATGTGTGCGGACGTGAGTGCACATTTGGGCATGGGGAGTGACCTGTTGGGAAAGACTCCCAGAAGCAGTCTCCTTTGAGCCCGGCTCTGAACGTGGGGTGGGACTTCATCTGCCAGGTGGAGAAGGAATTAAAGGGCACAGTCAGGTATATAAAAGAACATGAGAGGTTTCCGTACGACCCTTTTTTAGGTAAAGTGTTATTAAGCATGCTCAGACTTGGTGGTGGCAGGTCAGAGGAAGAGCTGGAGTGGTGAGAGTTGGCTGGCAAGTCACCTGGTTGTAACAGTGGTCCCGGCAAGAGTGTAAGAGGACCTGAACTCTCTTAATGTGAATGTACCGTAGGTCAGCCCACAGGGCAGGAAACAGAACCACTGTAGCTGTCATAATTTCTATTAAGGAATAGGCTGCTCACAGCATCGTTGAAAGGGCTGGAGGAACAAAAGTCAGGGAGCCACTACTGGACTTGTGGTTCCAAGGGCACACGCTGTTGCCCCTGCCACCACTGGCCTGGCTGCTTCTCCCCCTGGAACTGACCGGAGAACCAGGACTGAGGCTGCTGCGGCCAGTGTCTGTTAGACGTCTTTGTCGGTTGCCCTGACTGCAGAAAGGTGGCCTCTGCTGCGCCTGTGCCTTCCACGTGCAGACCACTGGCCGACCTCATTGATGTCCAGTCCCTTGCCTTCAAGCGAGCCTTTTAGCTTTCTAGCCTCTTCACAAATTAGAAACGTGAAATGGAGATTGTGAGACCCAGTCCTAGAGTCCACTGTGGGTAGTTGAGGACGGGGAACATTTTTATTAAGTGTTTGATTCTTAAGAGTTCTTATATAAACCTATTTTAAAGTAATTCTTACTAAAAAGTAAAGTTCACCTTGAGGTGTTTATGGTGATGTTGATGCTTGTAGGATAAATTCATGTAAACAGAAGTCTGTGATTATAATTCATCTAAAGAGACCTGCCAATCTAAAAGTCCCCCCAGAATGCTAAACTTCAGTCTTATGGGTCTGTTCGTATAATTCTGTGGATCCCAAGGTTTCCCCTGATGATTACGTGCAGGGTTCTGGTGTTGGAGCTGCGATGGATACCACGGGTCTCTCTGACTCATCAGTTTATCACTTTGGCTGCATGTGGTCCCCTGCTTTTTTCCTCCCAATACTACTTCTTTGTCTTTTTCTTTTTTTAAGATTAAAATGTTCTTTCGCTACTTGATTTCATTAATAAGTAAATTTACATCTCCTTAATTCTTGCTGTACAAGATACGTATATTGCCCCTACTGACCTGTACGGACTTGAACCCATGCTTTCTATAAGGCAAAGTCAGATATTTGATATTGTAATTATGTATTGAGTACATTGTAAACTCAAGCCTTTTCCTCCTGCTGCTGCTGCTGCTACTGTTTTCCCTGGATAGAGTCAACTCAGTTCTCTCTCCATTTCTCAATAGAAGAAGATCAAAGAAACTTGGAGGCCATTTTGTTTAAGTTGTAGTTATTATCGAAAGTGTTGCCTGCCTTAACATTCTGACCACTTTAAAGAGTTGACTTAACAGACTTAAATTTTGTTGGTAAGTCAGTATTTTCTGGTCACTGCAAAGATTAAGCATCATGTCAGGTACTGTCAAGTGTGCTAAAAAGTTTTGCATGTGGCACACAAAGTAGTTAGGGATCTCAATAGATACGAAACGATGATCAGTTAAATTCTAATCTATTTGTAGATTATAGGTTCATTAAAAATTTAATATGGGGAGAACTCACTGTGACTTGGAGAAGGTAAAACTGTAAGGTTGGAAGTTCAAATAAAAAAAGCAAATAATATTACGTACATACAAATAAATGATATAGTGCTTCCTTCTTGCCAGGCACTGGTGTGATCATATATTGTACACGTATTAATTAACATATATAGTTAATCCTCAAAATAATCTTTTGAGGTAGGTAATATTATTTTATCTTACAAATGAGGAAACTGAGGCACACAGAACTTAAGTAACTTTCCCAAGGTCATACAGCTCAGAAGTGGAAGAGTCAGGAAGTTGTTTTTTTTTTTTTTTTTTGGCTGCACCGTGTGGCATGTGGGGTCTTAGTTCCCCAACCAAGGATCGAACCCGTGCCCCCTGCAGTGGAAGCGCGGAGTCCTAAGCATTGGACTGCCGGGGAAGTCCCAGGAATTTTCTCATTAAAATTTTTTCGGTGGCTACCATATATTTTAAGCACTTTTCTAGGAGCTGGGAATGAATCAAGGAACAGGTAGATGAAGTCCATTTTAAAGAATCTGTTGGTCTGTTGGAAGCAGGACTGATTGCAAGGTCGGCCCCTGGCTGGCATCGGGCCGGGGGTGGGGGGGTGGGGTGGGGTTTGGATTTGGGAAGGATCTCACCACCGTAAGTGATAAGCCAGTCACTGTGTCTAAACTTTTCATACAGATAGTGTGGTTTATGCTGAACACCTGCCTTCCTTTTGGGAGTCTGGAAATTGCATGTGTGGTAGGCAAGCCCCTGGGCAAAACCCCTAGGCACGGAGTCTCTAGTGAGCTTCCCTGGTTGGTGACACTTCACACCTGTTGTGAGAACTCATTGCTGAGAAGCATATTCAGTGCAGCTCCACTGGAAGGGGGCACTTGCACGTCTGTGCCCGATTTCTCCCCGACTTCGCTCCTTGTACCTTTTCCTTCTGCCAGCACGCTTGGTGGCCTTCTGCTGTAATAAATCACAGCCATGAATACAACAACTGTACGTAGAGTCTCGGGAGTCCTCTTAGTGGATTACCAAACCTGAGGGTGGTCTTGGGAGCCTCCCAGCATAGTTGATAGTGTGTGTTTTCCTCCAGTACGTTGTTAAGAGACCATGTCGGCGTCTCAGCTTATCTCAGTTTGCTCTAGAGCCCAGCCTGGGGGTGCAGCCCAGAGGAGCAGGTGTGAGCATTAGGGGAAATTCCTACTTTACTGGGATGAGTTAGAGGTGGGAATCTGGACTGTAGAGTCAAGATTTTGAGCCCAGGAGATCTAGCTCCAGAGTGTATGTTGTTAACTGCATGTTCCCTGCTTGAAAGAAAACGTATGCTTTTGTAGTTGAAATTCTTGATAGAAGAGGTTATTTTGGGGAAGAGATTACCACCTTCAAGCTGACTTAAGGTATTTCTCAGAGAGATTATTGCCAAATGTATGCAGATGTGGACGGTGTTTAGTAAAGCCAGGCGTGAGTCTAACAAGCTTTGCCTCTAACTTGCTTGGTGACCCTGTCCTTGTTGAGCCTTACTGCAAAGATTTATTTCATCTCCCTCGTGGTCTGTGTTACTTCCTGAATTCCCTACCTCTGGTCACTTCTATGTCAGTATTTACTATTATTGTTAATTTTAAAAAATTCTATTATTGAGGGTGTATAATTATTATTGAGGGTATGAAATAGTTTGGGGTCTTATTGAACTTTGGATCATGATCAAACCTTTATACTGTTTAAAAACTTTTCACTGATGACTTAGGTCTTGCTGAGCAAACGTACTTGGTATTAGTTTTAATTATCTCAAGGCATAGCATGTAACTAACAGGAATATTCCTCACTGGTTGAGAGGTCCTGTTGTGTGAAACGTTTTCATTTTAATGCTTTCTTGGAGTAGAGTAAAATCAAAGAAATACCCCTTCTTTCAGTCACTTACTAAAACCAAGACATGCATTCATTCATCATTTTAAAGAAAAGACCTATAGGTATATTACATTTTCAATTATTTGTGTACATTTATCAACGTCAGTATTTTTTGCCTAAGGTGTTAGGTGGAGTTTTGTTAACTCTGAATGGCATTTAGCTATAGTATCATATAGAAATGACTTTTTAAAAAATATTTTACTTAAAACAGAGCTTTAGATGAGGTGCTGTTGGAAATATGTGCTAATTTCTTGTTCACATGTATTTTGAGTGGTAAATGTGAGGACTTTGAGGGTCCAGAGGGGAGAGAATTATAAGCTTTCTAGTAATCTTCTATTCTCTTCGACATCCTCCTCTCCCCAACAACTTTTGGTCTTCGTTTTATAAGAGATCCAAGTGATTGCTTGCTTCTAAGAGTGATTGATGACAGACCTTCAGATGTCTGCCGTTGATCTTTTGTAAAGAGTGCATTTCAAGGACCAATGATCATCTTGAACTCAAACTTAAAAAGAAAATAAAAGGAATTTTAAAAATTGTGTAGCAAATCGTGTTTAGGATAGCTTTATCTTCCAATATAAGAAAATCTATAAAAAATTATGGTTTAGTCTGGACTTTTTCTTAAAAAATTGAAGTATAGTTGGTTTACAGTATTGTGTTAGTTTCAGGTGTACAGCAGAGTGATTCAGATATACATACGTATATTTTTTCAGATTATTTTCCATTACAGGTTATTACAAGGTGTTGAATTTAATTCTTGTGCTATACAGTAAATCCTTGTTGCTTATCCATTTTATGTAAAGTGGTTTGTATCTGTTAATCCCATAATTCTAACTTGTCCCTCCCCCACCCTGTGGTGACCATATGCTTGTTTTCTGTGTTTGTGAGTCTGTTTCTGTTTTGTATATAGATTCATTTGTGCTATTTTTTATTTTTTAGGTATTATTTTATTTTTTGGCCGCACCGCATGGCTTGTTGGATCTTAGTTTCCCAACCAGGGATTGAACTTGTGTCCTTGGCATTGAAAGCGCGAGTCCTAACCACTGGACCACCAGGAAATTCCCAATTTGTGTTATTTTTCAGATTCCCCATATAAGTGATGTTATATATTTGACCTTGCCTGACTCACTTCACTAAGTGTAATCTCTAGGTTCATCCGTGTTGCTGCAAGTGGCAATACTTCATTCTTTTTTTGGCTGAGTAATATGGTCTAGATTTTTTTTAGTTCATGCATTTCTACTCTTGAAAGTTGCTTTTAGTGTAGGGTGGTGATGGTGCATGGTGCCAAAAAACTAGCAGAAGTATGTTTATTGAAGTGAAATGATCATTCCTGATATATTAATTTCCTGTTGCTGATATTGCAAATAATCACAAACTTAATGACTTAAAGCAACACAAATTTATCATCTTATAGTTCTGGAGGTTAGAGTCCAGAATGAGTCTTACTGAGCTAAAATCAAAGGTGTTTCTTCTGGAGGCTGTAGGGGAGAATCTGTTTTCCTATCTTTTCCAGCTTCTAGAGGCCACCTGAGATGTTTGCCTCCTGACGCCTTTCCTCCATCTTCAGATCCTTTCTCTCTGCCTCTCTGCTTCTGTCATTGCTGTGATTACGTTGACTTTACCTAGATAATTCAGGAGAACACCATCGCATGACTTTACCTACATAATTCAGGAGAACACCAGTGTCCTTAATTATTCCTGCAAAGTTTCTTTTGCCGTGGAAGGTAACATATTTATAGATCCAGGTATTGGACGTCTTTGGGGCCATTCATTATTCTGCTTACCACAAGTGAATTTGTGATAAAGGTGTATATTGAACCTAGATTTTTATAATAGGTACTGCTCTGGATGTACTTAAGAGGGCATAGGGTGGTGAAGTGAGTACATTTTATTTATTTATTTATTTATTTATTTAATTTTTTTTTGTGAGTACAGTTTAAATTAGCCATTCTCACAGAAATTATTCTTAAAATCTCATATTCACGTAAGAGTCATTTAACAAACTCTTTGCAACATGACCATTTATGTAGAAAATCCTTAGAAATTTATAAAAAAGGTATTAGAACCAGTAATTGAGTTATCAAGGTTGCAGGAATCAAGGTGATTATAGAAAAATTAACTAATTCTATATACCAGCAACAAACAGTTGGTAAGTTGAAATAAAACTTTCCATTTGCAATTGTAAAAAAATATGAAAACTTAGTGATAAATTTAACAAAATATATGCAAGACTTGTATGCTGAAAACTACCAAAGATTGCTGAGAGAAATTAAAGAATACCTAAAGAAATGGAGAGATGTACCATGTTTATGGATTAGAAGACACAATCTTTTTAAGATGTTAATTCTCTCCACATTAATCTGTAGATTCAGTATGATCCCAGTCAAAATCTCAGAAGGCTTTTTTGGTAGAAATTGACAAGTTGATTCTAAAATTTATAATGAAATGCAAAGGAGACCCCCAAATCTGAACAATTTTGAAAAAGCAAAAGAACATTGGGTTGCTTACATAACCTGTCTTCAACAACTAATATAAAACTAGTGGGCTTCTCTGGTGCCGCAGTGGTTGAGAATCTGCCTGCCAATGCAGGGGACGTGGGTTTGAGCCCTGGTCCGGGAAGATCCCACATGCAGTGGACCAACTAAGCCCGTGCGCCACAACTACTGAGCCTGCGCTCTAGAGCCCGTGAGCCACAACTACTGAACCCACTTGCCACAACTACTGAAGCCCGCACGCCTAGAGCGCGTGCTCCGCAACAAGAGAAGCAACCGCAGTGAGAAGCCCGCACACCTCAACGAAGAGTTGCCCCCACTCGCCTCAACTAGAGAAAGCTCGCACGCAGCAACGAAGACCCAACACAGCCAAAAATAAATAAATGAATTAAAAAAAAATATATATATAAAGCTACTGTAATCAAGACAGTGGTATTGGTCTACGGAGAGGCATAGATCGATGGAACACGATAGTCAAGAAATAGATTCACATATAAGGTCAGCTGATTTTTAACAGAATTACCACGGTAAATTCAGTAGGGAAAGGATAATCTTTTAATTAATTAGTTAATTTATTTTTGGCTGTGTTGGGTCTTCGTTTCTGTGCGAGGGCTTTCTCTAGTTGTGGCGAGCGGGGGCCAGTCTTCATCGCGGTGCGCGGGCCTCTCACTGTCGCGGCCTCTCTTGTTGCGGAGCACGGGCTCCAAACGCACAGGCTCAGTAATTGTGGCTCACGGGCCCAGCCGCTCCGCGGCATGTGGAATCTTCCCAGACCAGGGCTTGAACCCGTGTCCCCTGCATTGGCAGGGAGATTCTCAACCACTGCACCACCAGGGAAGCCCAAGGATAATCTTTTATACAACAACAGAATATTCCTCAGCCTTTAACTCATACTATGCTTGAAAATTAACTTGAAAGGAGTAATAAAAAGTTGCTGAGATCTTGGGTTAGGCAAAGATCTTTTGGATAGGATACAAAAGCACAATCCATAAAGATAGAATTAAGAAAATGAACTTCATAAAAATTAAAAACTTTTGCTTTTCAAAAGACACTGTTAAAATGAAAGAGAAAATCATAAACGGCAGAAAATATTATATCTGATAAGGACTGTTATTTAGAATAAGAAAAAATTTGTACTAGAATGTTCATAGCAGCTTTAATTCATAATAGCCAAACACTGGAAACAATCCAAATGTCCATCAGTCGATAAATGGATAAACAAACTATAGTATATCCATACAATGGAATAATACTTTGCAATATAAAGAAACAAACTAGTGATACAGTTAGTAATGTGGATTGATCTTAAAAACGTTATGCTTAGTGAGGAATCCATACACAAAAAACTACATGATGTATGATTCCAATTATATGGACTTCTAGAAAGGTAAAACTTATAGGGATAGAAAATAGGTCAGGGGTTGCCAGGGATTGGGGGTAAGGGAGGGTAGCTCATTTTACTTTTCAAAAGTAAAATGCTGTACCAGTATATTGTTTTATTCATTTGGCAATATAACAGTTGCTGTAGATTATGTATCAGGTTCTAAATTACTTTAAGTCTGTACAACATATACACTCTTGAAGTAATTTTCCTCTTCCATGGTCTGAGTAAAGATTTTGCAAAAGTAGTACTCTTCTTGATCCTGGCTTAAAGGGTAAAGGATCCTTGATTGGTTCCCCTCCCCTCCCCTCCTCCCCCATTTCCAAGTCTATCAGAATACTAATGAGTACTTAAAAATATGGAAATTATTGGTTTAACCTTTTGTTTTTTCTTGGGAAGTCGTGTTATTCATACACAGCTCCGAAGTTCCTTATGGCGCCTTTAGAACGTCAGTTTTTTGGTGCCCCTAGGGTGCAGGATTTTCTATTAGGCACTATGATAATCTGTAGGGATGTAACGAAAATACAGTGTGTAGATAAGATTGCCATAATATTCACCAAAAGAATGCCACTTAGTACTTTTAACTCTGAGGAGTTATACAGTGTTTTCGTTCTATGATATTGGAATTTTTTTGTCATGAGACCAGTGGCCCACTTCCTAAGACTTGGAAATCATTATTTGAAGGAAATTCAAATCATAATAAGCAACCTGGGACCCTGAGGTTCTCTTCCAGCTTAGTAAACTACTTGAAGGCAGGTCTATGCCTACATATCTTTTCCTGTTCCAGAAGGTAGTTAAGTTGCATTGTATCTTTATTAGTTGTGTGTCTGCTGCAGTTTCTTGAAATTTGTTGAAAAAATTAAAATTTACTTGTTTTGTGGTTGTACATATAAGGAATTCCCTTATCATAGATTTGCAAAGATTCCCTGATTTTAATGGCTTTCTGTTGTACTTTGCAAAAATAAGTTATTGCTCCATTAATATGCCTTTCAGCATCTAGAGTTTGTAATCAAAGAGGGGTTTTCCTTAAGTTTATGGCTTTTCTTTATAATTCTTTGCTGCTGTTGAGTAAAATTCTATTTTTTATCTCAATGGAGATAGCCTACTCCACTCCAGTATAGGGGCTCATGATAGTAAGACCTAAATTTGAATAGGTATCTCAGAACAGAATTGTGCATTACATTTGACGGCACACCATGGGTCATGAACTTGATGATAGGGAACTGTACCTGCCAGTCTTAAGAGTATGAAGAAGTCACATCTTACATAGGTGGTTAGATTCCAAAATCAGCTTTAACTGTGCTTTACACCCCCTCAAAGAACAGTGTGTATGACTTTATGTCTGTAACCCTGTATAGTTATTCTTATGAAAACTAAAATCTCAGTACGTTAGAAGAGTTAGACTTTCATTAAAGGAAAGAAGAGGGAAAATTTCTGCATTTTGAACTGTTCTACTTAAAGTTAAATATCACGTTCCTAATAGTGAGTGGGGCATAGGTGGATATTCCTCAATTGTTTCTCCTTGATGGTGACGTTTCCTGTATACCATTTTCATATTAAACTTGTATAATCTTGATAAAAATATTGATAAGTTGATAGGATTATCCATGATGGTTTTTGCATGACATAATGCATATGAAGCATTTATACAGAGTCTGATATATATAAGTAGTCAGTAAATGTTGGATGTGAATCCACAAACAACCTTGCTTTTTGAACAGCAGTAGAAAGGAGTGTGGAGATAAACTGAAATGTGTGTAATTAAAGTCAGGTTCCTGAAATCTCTTAATTCTTACTCTGTTGTCTGCCAGAGTGAGTTTTGAAGATAAAGAGAAAGCAGGTGCAGTCCTGTGTACAACTTCACTGCACATTTCAACCACATCCATTTTACTAGGTATTTAAAGAGGAATCAAACATGGTACCTTCTCTCGAGGTGCAGAATTGTACTGTTTCTGTGCTTGACCAGAGCACTTAGCTCTGTCACTTCTCTCTCCCATGAACTGAGAGTCTTGTCCTGCTTTCATATAAGTACTTTGTGCGATTCCACAGCAATCCCAAGGGCATAAAAATTTCCACATTAGAGATGGGAACCCTGAGACGTAACTTGGTCAGAGTTGCTTTGGTGCCAGGATTCTGACTAAACTCTGACGAGACCCTCCAGGCCGTTGTGCTGCTTCTCATGTGAGATGTTTGTCTTGGTGTGCTGGAGTAGACCATGAGGGATTTTAAGAAACTGCTTTAACCACTTCAGATGCCCTGCTGGAGCCCTTTCCATGTCTGCTCCCTGCAGACTTCTTGTGCCCACCTGCTGGGTCCTTCCTGGGACCTGCAGGAGGAAGGAAGGTGGGCTAAGCCTCCTCGGAGCCCACTGAGGCGAGGCTTAGAGGGCTCCTGGTTTCCAGGGGAAGGAGTCTGGGGGGGGGATGGTAATCTAGTGGTAGGAAGGTTGACCATCTGTATTTGTTTCATTTCATCTTTTGTCTTATTTTATCTCATTTCATCGTACTTTATTTCATAATTCAGTAAGAAAACTGTACTGAGGCTCTGTGTTCCCACCTGGAAGGATTTCAGAGTAATTCAGATGTGTGGGAATGAAAGCTTGGATGCCGGAGGGAGACATCTTGCAACACACATTTAAAAAGACATGGCAGTCTTGTTAACATATTGATATAAGTGCTGAAGAGATTGTCTTAGACGCACAGTTTTAAAGTGCCCTTTATAGCAGAATTTTAAAAATAAAGCAAAAAATACTTTTTGCTTTCTTTTTCCTCCCAATTACTTTTTAAGAGAATTGTCCAAGGTTTCAGATGTAAGAAAACTGCTTCTTCCTCCTGATTTTGGCTAAGTTTTATTGTTGTGAAAATTTTCTGAATTGTATTTATTTTAACATGTTTATAGATGTAATTGATTACTTCCGAAGGGTTAACTTTTTGATGTGGTTATTATAGGAAGTAAAAAAAAAGATAAATTCTATTGAAATATTTGATACAGATACTTTCTCTTCTTTGTAACGTGGTTTCCTCTTCTGTTTTCATTAAATTATTATTTTTATATGTAAAGGTCACTAGTCTATTGCTGCTCTTACTTCCCTTGTATTGTCACATTCAAATAAATATTTTTTTTCCCTGTGGAAATTGTGCTCAACTATTGTACAGAAGCAGTTTTCCCTCTCATTATTGACTGAAAATTAGTTATTTGGAATTTTTTAATGGAGACAGCGGTTTCACTTCCGTAGATAAGACAGGGCTATCAGGTGGTTGCCTTCTGTATTGGGCTTTTATCTCTTGTCCCACATTTAGGCAGTTACACTTCTGATTGTTTTTAACTTATTTGTTAAAGTATGCCTGTAAACAACAGGAAACAGTGAGTGGTTTTTACCTAAAATAAATGTTTTTCTAGTTTTCAAAAAATAGTGGAGGGGACTTCCAGATTCGGGTGTGGCTTCGAGGGTGGAAGGAGCTTCAGGTGTCACTCCGTCCTGACAACAAGGAAAAGCTGCGCACACTGAACAATCAACAGCTCTTCTCAGGTCCATCAGAAACATGAGGTCACAGGGCAAACTGCTGTCCCCCAGATTGCAGAGACAGGTGAATACAGAGAACCACAACTTCCGTCACAACTCTGGGAACCAGTACTGAGCTGGGAAAACGCAAACTGCAATAGACGAATTGCTGGAGGCTCCCTCTGGGGGAACTCGGGAGGGCCACACATGTTTGTGGGCTCAACCTCAAGAGGCTCAGCGCAGTGCATGCGGGAGAAAAGCTCCTAGCGCTTCTGGCAGGAGGAGGGCAGAAGGAACCGTTCTGAAATGCACCAGAGGATTCTGTTCTTTTTAGCAAGGTAGGCCCTCGGGAGAAACTGTTTAAATAGAGCTTAACTGACCCGGGGGAAGGAAGGCAAGTACCTAACTCCAGGCAGCTCTAGCCTTTCCAGTGGTAGAAGGGAAATCCCAGCTCCTGCCTAATCTAGCTGCCCTGTCCACCCGAAGGGAGGGGGGCGGCGAGGGGGGGGGGGCGGGAAGAAACGGAGAAGGTTTGTGAAGTTCCCAGTACACAGGCAGAGACTCACTGGCAACTGAAACCTAGTCACAGGGCTGTAGCACGCTCCCCTCCGCGGCACCTCACCACCACGTTGCTGAGGCCTATTTACAGCAGTTTCTTTTACCCAGGACAGCACGTCCGGCCGTCAGGAAAAAGCTACAAGGCATACTAGAAGGCAAAAAAATCCTGAGGTTCTTAAATTTCATAGTGAAACTGTTATCGGGTAGTCGAAGTATGGTGATAGTCTGCAGCCCACACCTTGTGAGATATAAATGTAATTGGAAAAACCTGGAAAAATATTTTCATATGTTTAAACGAATGTATAAAACACATATGTATATATTACTTAGTATGTAACGGCTAAAGTTACTATACGTTCAGATTGAAGAAGCTTATTTATTCACATCAGATCTATACTAAATTCTTTTAGTCTAAAAGTTTTTATAGAGGGAGAGTATCAGTCCCAAACGATACTTACTGATACGCCACAGCTGAGTAACAGATCTTTAGACCAGTACCACTCAGCTGAGCTTTAATCTTTATGGTACACCTTGAATATTTATATTCAGGTTATTTTTAGAATTCACACGAAGTAAGGAGCATTATACTGATCAGAAGACATTTCATATATGTATGTGTCCCCTGAAAATATTTAAAGTGGAGGTTGTAATTATTATTTATGTTAAGCCTGGGTTTAATATCTCTTTACCAAGTCAGTGGTAAGGACAAAGTTGGGAGTGGGGCTCTTCTAAGTTAAAAGGCACTATACTTTTTGAAAAAGTCCCTTACAAAAAAAAATTTTTTGGAGGCACAGTTTTGGGAAGTAGAATATGTACTGAGTATTAGAGGACATTGAGAACTTACTCTTAATTTGGTAGGTGTGGTAATTGTGGTTATGGGGAGAAAACATTTTTTAAAGCTTCATACTGAAGTATTTAGGGGAGTGATGTCTTTTGCCTGAAATTACTTTAAGAAGCTTCAACACACACAAAAGATGAAGATGGCAAAATATTAACAGTTGTTGAATCTGGGCAGTGGGTATTTGGGTGTTCACTATACTATTCTTTATGTATTTCTGTATTTGAAAAATTTTGATAATAAAAGGAAAAAAATCTGGTTTTTGTGCTTAAGGAATAAACTCAAGCCATCAGCAAATAAGGAGGACCCTTCTGGATTTAAAAAATGTTCAGTTCACCTTGATGTGCATTTTTTTCTCTCTTCAGTTAGAAGACTACATTAGTCATCTAGTCTTGACTGACAGTATGTATCTGGACATTTATGTAATCTCATACCGAATGACTGTTTTTCAACATCCTATCAACTATTCTGAACATGCTGGGAGTCTGTGTAAACATACCAAGAGAACAAAAGAAGTTAAAAAAAAACCCTTCAAATAAACTATTATTACAAAGACAGAGTGATTAGGAGTAAATAAATTAGCTGTTGGCTCTTTATGGTAGACCCTACTCATTTAAGGATGCTGGATCAGAAAAAGGATTATCATGGAGCTGTTTAAGTACTGACTAGCTGTTGTTAATAAAGTGTTTGAAAATGTAGTGATGAGTGTGGTACTAATTTCTCTTCTTCCTTATCCTGTTTTTTAAGAACACAAGGAAAAGAACGGCAGCAAACCATGAAAATACACCAGAACCTCTAATGCTGATCCCTAACTTATATTTTATCCAGGGGTTACTTAAAGAAGTATTGGGAAGCAGCTGCGTAGCACAGGGAGATCAGCTCGGTGCTTTGCGATGACCTAGAGGGTTGGGATAAGGAGGGTGGGAGGGAGGGAGACCCAAGAGGGAGGGGATGTGGGGATATATGTATTGCATATGGCTGGTTCTCTTTGTTGCACAACAGAAACTAACACAGTATTGTGATGCAATTATACTCCAATAGAGATGTATTAAAAAAAGAAGTATTCATTTCACATGTATTTTCTGAGCACCTCTTGTGCATAAGGCACAGCTGCTCGTTGCCATACAAATTGACGTTGTATAAGGCGCTAATGAATCCTGACCCCAGAGCTGTCTGTATTTAAGACTTTCCATTGTAGGGGATAGAAAAGGAACTAGAGTTAACCTAAGTAAAACAGCATTGAGCGTTGCTGTTGTTTGTTTGATCAGAAGAAGCGGGAGGCTTGCCCCCCCCACAGGACTCAGTTTTTGAATCTCTTCGCTTCAGTTTGTATTCTCTCCCTTGCTTTTAATTATCTGACTGTGAATGGATGACTTCCTGATACGTATCTTCAGACTAAAGACTCGATCTCATCCCAGAACTCCATACTCATATATCCAACTGCGTGCGTTGTTCATCCAGCGGCTCGAAATTAACATGGCTTAACTTTAATTCTTCATCTTCCTCCTCCAGGCCTGCTCCTTGGACAGTCTTCCCCATCTTACTGTGCCCTTTTGCTCAGCCCCCAAACTTTGGAATTTTCCCCATGTGAACTGCAGTAGTCTCCCAGTCGGTCTCCCAGCTTTATTCTTGCCTCTATGGCCGGTTCTAACCCAGCTGCCAGAATGATCTTTAAAAAGTCAGGTTAGCGAGTTAGATCATGTCATCGCTGTACCCGAAACCCTCCATTATTTCTGTCTGTCAGAGTAAAAGCCCAAGCCCTTAGAGCAGTCCACACCGCCCTCCCTGCTCCTGAACATACTTACTGACCAGGCTTCTGTCGCCGTGCCTTCACGCTTGGTGTTCTCTCTCCCTGCAGTGTTCTTCCAGATGCGCGTATGGCCTGGCCGCCGCTCCTAGGTTAGGTTAGGTCCTCACTCATTGTGTACTTAATTTTGTTTCGTATTTGTCTCCCTTTCTAGAGCGTAGGAAGTCAGGGATTTTTGTCGCGCTTGGTGAATATTTGTTGAATGAATAAATGCCCGAGGAGGGGGAGAAGCATACTCGGCCCGAGAACGACGTGTGCTGCCGGTTTAAGACCTTACTTATGAAAACTGAATAACCACGGTACAAGCAGGACCTGAAAAGCTCACGTATCTCAGTGGTTCTTGGAAGTATTTCGGGCAGCATATTAAGTGTTTGATGAGGGTCACTGTGACTTTGGTGATTCTCTTTCTGGAAAATAAGACCTCACTCAATATTTTTCTTTTTCTAACTTTTTCTTTTTTAGCTTATGTAAAACTTTGTTCAGTCAGATTTATAAAAGCCACTGGTTTTGAATACTAGAATCATATATTCTTTTAGTATTTTTTTTTTTTTTTAGAAGGAAAGAAAGGGCGTCTTATTTGTTATCAAATGTGTAATAGGACATTTTTCCATCCTGTAAGCACTTGGGATGTGCATGTTACTTCGAGAGTAGGAGGAGTTTGTGCTTCCTGCCAGAAGCAAGTCAGTCTTTCTGTTTTTTTTTTTTTTATGGTTGTGTTGGGTCTTCGTTTCTGTGCGAGGGCTTTCTCTAGTTGTGGCAAGCGGGGGCCACTCTTCATCGCGCTGCGCGGGCCTCTCACTATCGCGGCCTCTCTTGTTGCGGAGCACAGGCTCCAGACGCGCAGGCTCAGTAGTTGTGGCTCACGGGCCCAGTTGCTCCGCGGCATGTGGGATCTTCCGGGACCAGGGCTCAAACCCGTGTCCCCTGCATTGGCAGGCAGATTCTCAACCACTGCGCCACCAGGGAAGCCCCTTTTCGTATATTTAAGTTGAGGTTGTTTTAGTAGGGCTTCAGCTCTGAAAACAACGCTCCGGATGTGTTGGCAGAAATGCTTTACTATACGAAATTAGGTGCTTGTGAAAGGCCTAGGAGGGGTGGAAGAGCCGGTCCCAGATCACAGAAGGACTGACCTGCCAGGGGGCTGCCAGCCCAAAGGCTGTCCCTGGACTGTTCAGTATGAGAAAGCCCCAAGTTAGCTGTGACCCTGGGACTAGAAAGCTGCAGCTGCCCTGGTACCCCTACAAGCCGGTACTGGAATGTGGGGTGTTCCCGTCATCCCTCAGAACCGCTGCTTCTCACCCAAGACTCAGCTGGAGACTAGACTTTCTACCTTCTGGTTTTCTTGCAGAAGACAGCCAGAAAGGCAGGAAGACAGTCTCTACCTCACTTTTGCTTTCAGGTACTGCATGAGTGCATCTAATTGGTAGAAACTAATTCTCATTCGGGAGTCTTAACTACAAAGGAATCTGAGAAATAGAGCTTTTTTAGCTTTCCGTCCGTCCTCTGGCACCCCAGAGATCGGGTGGGGTGGGCGGTTGTGGGAACAGCTCAAGAGTGTCCCCATGGCTGCTGTCTTAGCTGGTTTCCGAGTGAGCGGAACATCCACAGCCTGACCTGGGCAACTAGCAGGTGCCCGGCCGCCAGTTCTGTGGCTCTGCACCTCTGGGTGCCTGGGGCGTGGCTCCCCTTGCCTGCTTTCCCCTTTCCTAACCACTCTCCTCACCTGTTCGTTTGTCTGCCTGTGCCTCAGCAGCTCCCGAGTCTGTCTGACCTGCTCTTCGGCTTCCTGGAGGTGGTTGTCTCTTTCTTTGGGTCATAAGCGGGGCTGCAGGAACAGCAGGTGGGGTTCCTTCTCCACGGCCAAGAGCGGGCACGCTCTCCAAGAAGGAAGCGTGGCGTGTATAGTTAACACGTGAACACAAGACCAGTTCCCGACAGGGGACGTGGTGGGCTCTGGACGGGAGAAGAAGGTCAGGACGAACGTGGAAGCGTTGAGGAGGAGCGAGAGTGAGAGGGTCTGCAGTGTGAGGGGTCAACTAGGCGAAGTCTTTTGCCGAGAGTGAGGGTAGGAGGTACTGAAGGAGATTTGAGGGTATTCTCCGCACAGAATACTTGATCGTAGTATCGTAGGGTATTGCTCATTTAAAAGTAGTTTAAAGTGACGTGTCCCCTCAGCGGTGGGTGCTTACTTTCTGACTCCTGTGGTCGCAGACAGAGCTTTGCGTGCGCGCGGAGCTTCCTGAGAGCAGATCTGGGCTGTGGAAGGCGGCCCTGGGAGCGCCTGCGTGTCTGCGCTGCACGCCTCCGCGCGGCGGGCCCGCCTGCCACTGGGTATTCGCGTTCTTGACAAGTTTCGGTAAACGGGGTGGGTGCAAGCGGTGCCACACGTTTACATTGCATGTTTTGACAGTCTTAACTCGAACATTTTTAATATGCTATTGGTCATTTGCTCCTTCATTTGGAGGTGGGGATGGCTGTCATTTTCACATGTTTCTCCTGACCGGCCGTTGGGTCATTCCAGGAACATTCATTCCTCTGAGCTTGGTGCCAGCCACACCATTTACCCCTAGATCAGCGGTCCCCAGCCTTTTCGGCGCCAGGGACCGGTTTCGTGGAAGACAGCTTTTCCACTGCCGGTGGCCGGGGGCGGAGGGGAGGGATGGTCAGGTGGTAATGCGAGCGACGGGGAGCGACGGGCAGCAGCAGGTGAAGCTTCGCTCGCGTGCCTGCCGCTCACCTCCTGTGTGCGGCCCGGTTCCTAACAGCCTGCGGACCGGTACGGCCTGTGGCCCAGGGGTTGGGGACCCCTGCCCTAGATGCCCTAAGCCGGTGAATAAGTGACAGTCGACCACTTTGCACAGATTTTCAGTCTCTGAAAAGTCTACTTTTTTTGTAACTATGAAATTGTAAAAAGTTTAGAGATAGAAGAGACCTGTCAGGTACCTGGTCTGATCTCCTATTAGCGATTAATTAACTAATTAATAGGTTAAATGCCTTGCTCCAAGCTGTGACAGTGAGAGGATGTGGCAGTGAACCACAGTTTCTGCTTTGTGAGGCCAAAGCAGCAGATGGTCTTCCAGACAATGGAATGTGTTACCCTTGACCTTTTTTTTAAAAAGTTTTTATTTATTTATTTATTTATTTTTGGCTGTGTTGGGTCTTCGTTTCTGTGCGAGGGCTTTCTCTAGTTGCGGCGAGCGGGGGCCACTCCTCATCGCGGTGCGCGGGCCTCTCACTATCACGACCTCTCTTGTTGCGGAGCACAGGCTCCAGACGCGCAGGCTCAGTAGTTGTGGCTCACGGGCCTAGTTGCTCCGTGGCATGTGGGATCTTCCCAGACCAGGGCTCGAACCCGTGTCCCCTGCATTGGCAGGCAGATTCTCAACCACTGCGCCACCAGGGAAGTCCCACCCTTGACCTTTACAAAAGGTATCTCTCAGCTTTTCAATTTTTAAATTCTCCTTAAATTCAGCCGTTGTACAAAATGAGAAGGGAGGTAAATTCTGGGTTTTTGTGCTTAACCAAACTGTATCTGTGTAATGGCAGAATATTAAGAAAAAATTGAATGAGGAATGATTACATATTAAGTATTTACTAACCCAGTTTATTTAAACATAGATTTGGCAATAGCTGTAATACAAACATGCTTTAAAACTTGGAATGCTGTTTGTTGGTGTCTGCTGTGTTAACTGAAAGCACATGTCATCTCATGAAATAGTGTCAAGAATAGTTTAAATAGGGTCAAGAATAGTTTAAAAAAGAGATAGTTGTAAATACTGAATATCTTTCTGCTTGAGAGAGAAATTTTGCAAAGAAAAAGTACTAGAATATTTATTTAAAAAGTAAACAAAATAAAGGAAAACTGTAATATGCTTTCTCAAACTTCTGAACTTTTAAGCTGAATTTCTGAATGATAGTCACCTGAACAAAGTGAGAAATAGGTTTGACAAGGCTTAAACTTTAGGACAGTCGGGTGAAACAAAGATTATTGATTCTTACAATTAAGCTTCATTTTATTTTCTCCTTTTATCTTATATCATTCTGATGACCAGCGGACTCTTAAATGATTACCACAGTTTAACTTCTTTGCCAAAGTAAATCAACATTTGGAAAATGGCACAGGAATGCTGTATTTGTAGATTTTGTTAGTTCTCTAAAGAATCTTCTTAGTTTTATAGAGTCTTTATGGATGTTTTGAATTTATTTACATATTTATCCTTTCTTCCCAAGTTTAAGGAGGTAAATATAATAAAAAATAATGTAGTTATATATTTCCTAACTTTTGCTCTTCGGTTACCCTTGAGAGGCATCCTAGTTCAGTAGCTCAAAGCATGGGCTTTGAAGGCGGAAGCTCTGTGTTGAAATCAGCTCTCCCATTGTTGCCCCTGGAGTTCCTTTTCTTTTTTCTCTCCTCCTCTCCCCTTCCCTTTTCCTCCCTCCCTCCCTCTCTCCCTTCCTTGCCTCTTCCCCTCCCCTCCGTCCTTCCTTCCTTCCTTCCTTCCTTGTGGTGGGAGTGTGGTATTTAAACTTTTAAGCCTCAGTGTCACTACATGTAAAACGGTGATCCCTGTGTCACAGGATGTGAGGATTAACTGAGCTTGTGAAGTGGTGTCCTGCACAAAGTAAGGGTTTGATAATGTAGTCAGGTCTTTGTTTTGGTTTTGGTTTTTTAGCACTCGTAGTTATTTTACTACTTTGAAGGAAGCATTTGTGAATTATGTTTTGTCTGGTAAACAATGAAATTGAGCAAATCCTGAGACTACTCCCACTCACGAGTACTTTATGGAAGGCTCAGGAAAAGAAGGCAGTTACCTTTCTCTTTCTCTCTCTCTTTTTTTTTTTGCCCTTTATCTGCTGGTCCCTTAGATCAGACATTAGCTGGAGGCGTAGGACGGAAGCCCTCCCTGCCCTGCCTTGGCCCGCAGGAGCCTTCACTCCAAGGGGACAGGCGGGCCGAAAGCACAGCGAGCAGGGCCAGCCTTGGAGAGGGAGCTGGGGAAGGAAGCGGGGAGCAGGCTTGGAGGGGGAGAGCGGCCGTCACTCTGGGGCGGGGAGCTGGGGGCGGCTCGGGTGTCCACTTAGTGCACCGGCCTTTCACGTTCCAGGCGCCAGGCGGAAGGCTAGGGAGGGGGGGCTCGGGGGTCGTGGGCACCGGAGGCCTGCCCGGCCGGGAGCGCCGAGGGGCTTGCAGGGCGGGGGCGGGGGCGGGGGCGTGGTCGAGGGCGGGGCCGCGGGGAGGGGGCGGGAGGGAGGTGGAGTCTGCGCGGGCTGCTGGGAGAAGCCTTGGGAGGGGGGCTGCCGGCGGCCTGGTGGTGCGGAGGGGAGGGCGGGGCTGCAGAGGGCGGGGCCGGGGGACGGTGGACGGGGAGCCTGTCTCTCCGGCTCTCTGCGGGGGTGCGGTGCAGCCGCCCGGCCGCCCTGGAGCCGGCAGTGACAGGGCGGCTCTCCGGGGTCCTCGTGCACACCTGGGCCGCTTCTTAGCACCTTTGCCAAATGCCATTGTTTGTGTTGTTTCCCGCGTTTAGTTTAGTTTTGAATCAAATGCTTTATTTTCCTGTGGGTTCTGACAACTTTTACACTGTGAGGAAAATTGTTTAGAATTTATTTTGCAACCCGTGGAAAAGTGTTGATATGTAAGTAAATGACCTTGAAATTGAGGCTTGGGTGACATTTTATTTGCCAGGGTTATTTTGTTTTGTTTGAGGAATTATAGTTAACTCTTAAACTGATAAAATTGACAAAAACTTTTCTGGGGAGACCTGTTAGTTTATTTTTGAAAAATGTACGTTTCTTTTAGCACATTTCCTCTTTTACTTCAGGAAGTACAGCCCCTTTTGTGTAAGTGAATATAGCAGTGTCCTTGGATTCAATACATTGGGACTTCTCAGACCTTTGAAATTGGCATAAAGTGTGGTGTTTGTGACGTCTCTCTGCCCTCTGCTGGTCAAAATGTACTATTGCTCTTAACTCTCTAGCTTCAGTCATTCCTTTGAATGAAATAATACCTTGTAATATCAAGAGTGGCCAAAAAATCAAATTTGGGGAAAAAAAACCTTTATTGTTTGAAAGGACTGTATTCTCCTTAGGGAAATCCTGCACGGTGAATTGTTCTGCCCCAGAGGCCGATAGTGCTGTGGGTGAGAAATATGACTATCTACTACACTGATGATTATTTTTATATTGTGTGTGTTCGTATTTTTTTCTGAACTTTTCTGTAAGTTCTAGATCTGCTCTGTCCAGTGTGGTTGGCCACTAGCCATATGCTGTTTAAGTGAACTTAAATATTCACTTCCTTACTCCCACTAGCCACATATCTAGGCCTGAAAGCCACACATATGGCTAATAGCTACTGTGTTGGGCAATGCAGATTAAAGAATGTTTTCATATCTCAGAAAGTTCAGTTGACAGTGCTGTTCTGATATTTAAATTTTAAATACCAAGGATTATCATTTTCATGAAGTAATCATTGTTCTTACATTTACAATGAATTTCTTTCTTTGGCATGTACCCTTTTCACATGAAAACAGTTTAAACTGAGGGAATATGTTTAGTAGGATTTTAATTTATTAAGATTTTTTTGTACCATGTAGTTTACGGCTTTTATTGCCAAATGATTACGGTACAGTTTTCTCAATGTAGAGCATTGACCATTTCTAGTGTTTTCTTTCTCTTGTTTTGAAGATTAAAGTTAAAGTTAAAAATATTGGCCGTCTTTCTCTGTGCCATTTAATTGAGGTGATAGCTGCTTTCTCCTTTTGGTGTGTGTTTGGGATGGAATGAAAGATATAAATCAGAGCATATGTAGAGAAACTAAGACTTTGTGACATTGTGAATCATACTTAATATATGTTGGTTGTTTAAAAAGAATACATTTTACCCAGATTCCTCCAATGGCAACATTTTGCAAAACTACAGTATCACAACTAGGATATTGACATTGATCAATTTCCAATTTTACGGTGATTTCTACAGTTTTACTTGCATTCCTGTGCGTGTGCGCATGTTTTCTGTACAGTTCCAGCGCCATCAGGATCTCCCGTGTTGCCCTTTTATAGCCACACACGCCTTCCTCCCATCCCCCCGCCCCCTCCCATCCCTGCTTCTGGCAACCACGAATCTGTTTTCCACTTGTAAAATTTTCTTTTTTTAATTTCAACTGTTATGAATCTTTAATGATTATAAAAATGGCTTTAATTTTTATTTTTTGACAAAGGAAGGTACCTTTTTTTTTTAATCATCTTTGTTGGAGTATAAATGCTTTACAGTGGTGTGTTAGTTTCTGCTTTATAACAAAGTGAATCAGCTATACATACACATATATCCCCATATCCCCTCCCTCTTGCGTCTCCCTCCCACCCTCCCTATCCCACCCCTCTAGGTGGTCACAAAGCACCGAGCTGATCTCCCTCTGCTATGTGGCTGCTTCCCACTAGCTGTCTATTTTACATTTGGTTCCACTTGTAAAATTTTGTCATTTAAAAAATGTTATATAAATGGGAACGTCTGATACTTTGGGATTGGCTTTATTTGCTCAGTGTAATTCTTAGGAGATTCACCCAGGTTGTTACATGTATTAATAGTTTTCTGTTTTATTAGGGAGTAGAATTGGGACTTCTCTGGTGGCTCAGTGGTTAACAATCCTCCTGCCAATGCAGGGGACACGGGTTCGAGCCCTGGTCCGGGAAGATCCCACATGCCACGGAGTAACTAAGCCCGTGTGCCACAGTTACCGAGCCTGCGCTCTAGAGCCCATGAGCCACAACTCCTGAGCTCGCGTGCCACAACTACTGAGCCCGCGTGCCACAACTACTGAGCCCGCGTGCCTAGAGCCCGTGCTCTACAACAAGAGAAGCCACCGCAGTGAGAAGCCCGCACACCGCAACAAAGAGTAGCCCCCGCTCGCCGCAACTAGAGAAAGCCTGAGCGCAGCAACGAAGACCCAATGCAGACAAAAATAAACAAATAAATAAAATTTTTAAAAAAGGAGTGGAATCTTATGGTATGTATGCCCTACAGTTTGTATAATCATTCACTCGTTGAAGGAACTCTGGGCTGTTTCTAGTTTTTGACTATTATAAATAACGCTGTACATTTGTGTAAATTTCCATTTATCTGGTGAGTGCCCAGTAGTGTAGTTGCTTCGTTGTGGTGCGAGGGCTTCTCATTGCAGTGGCTTCTCTTGTTGAGGAGCATGGGCTCTAGGTGCGCGGGCTCAGTAGTTGTGGCTCACGGGCTTAGTTGCTCTGCGGCATGTGGGATCTTCCCGGACCAGGGCTCGAACCCGTGTCCCCTGCATTGGCAGGCGGATTCTTAACCACTGCACCACCAGGGAAGTCCTCTTTAATATATTTTTATGTGTTGTCTAATCTCTTCTTAATTCTCCCCAGTGTGTTTTTTATCTCAGGCATTGTAGTTTGCATCTGTAGTAGTCACATATACGTGTGTGTGTGTGTATATATATATATATATATACACACACACTTATATATATACACATGTATACACACATATATATATATATATATATATACATACACATATACATATACCCCCCCCATCCCATTCCATGCCTCTGCTTGTTCAGTCTTTTCTGTAACTTCTTGGACATATGGAAGTCACAGGTGATAATAATGTCTTTTTCTACTAATCTTATCATTATGTAATTTTGGGGCCAGTTTAAATTGATTGACTTTTCTTCTCTCTATTGATAGTATTTTCCTGCTTCTAGCATGCCTGGTAATTTTTTATTGGATGCTAGATATTGTGAATTTTGCTTGTTGGTTCTGGATTTTTTTGTGTTTCTATAAGTATTCTTGAGGGTTTTTTTTTTTTCTTTTGATGCAGTTATTTGGAAATAGTCTGACCCTTTCAGATCTTGCTTGTAAGCTTTGTTAGGTGACACTAGAGCGGCATTTACTCTAGAGTTAGTTTTCCCCGCTAATAGGGCAAGATTCTTCTGAATTCCACATCTGATGCTCCATGAGTGATGAGGTCCTCTGGTCTGGCTGGTGGGCACAGACACGATTCCTGACTGTTTTGAGCTTTATGAGTATTCCCTCTAGTTGTTTTGGATGGTACTTACCCTGCCTTCTGTGGTTTCCTCATACTTGCAGATTAATAGTACTTGGTTGTGTACCTGAAGGTGACCTTTTACGGACCCAAGGCGTTCTCTGTGTCATCCCTCCTCTCCTGTACTCTGCCTTAGGAAATCTAGCCATTTGGTCTCTGTGGACTCCTGGCTCCATTGTAGGGAGACCACCGGGCTGCTCCTCGATTCGTCTTCCCGGTGCACGGCGTGGACTTTCCCCAGGCAGGAAGTGCTTTCTTTTCCGTCTCTTCGTTCCCAGTCTCTTCAGGAATACTGTCTTATATAGTTGGTTTGGTTTTTAAGGTTTTTTAAGTCAATAGGGTAAACTCAGTGTCTGTTCCTTCATGTTGGCTCGAAACGTGGAACTCAGTATAATATTTTAGTAGAAAAGGGGCACGAAAAGAAAATTACTTTTAACACTTTTGTTTCTTTTTACTGAAACCTTAACTTTTCCTAGGCTCCTTGGAGAGAATAGTTACATTGAATTTTCTCAGAACATTTGTTTTCATGTAATACTTAGAGCTCCTGGCACAACACGGGAGGAGGGGGCAGGACTACCGCTGTGGCCGCTGCTCTGGTGCCCCATTGCAGTTCCAGGCCTGCCTCTGCTGACCTGCGGGACGCGGCAGGGGCCAGCCACCAAGTCCGTCCTCCCCGTCCTCCGCAGGCTGACTTACTTTGTAGAGGAAGTCTCTTAGGATAAGCTCTTCAGGTATACATTTGATGTTACTTTGCTGACTGATATCACAGATTTTTTTCGAGTCAAATTAAAACATTTGATTATGGTCCACAGCATATTATTACATATTTCATGTTTCAGAGATCATCGCATTCTTTTTTGTACTATTGAAAACATCTGTTTATGTAATTATAGCTTGCTATTCTCAAACAGGTGCAGAATTTGGCTTAGTCTTTGCGTTGAGTCTTCACGCTAAAAACGCAAAGAAGACTAGTATGTTCCACAGTGATATTTGTTGAAATCGTGATTTATCGGTGTTTCATTGGTTTATTACTGATGCCAAAGACACGGAGTGGGTTTAATCAGCCATCTCCATTATTCGTGAATGTGAAAGACAAAAAAGTAGTTGAACTTTGTAGCTAATTCAGAATATCATGTTAGCCAACAGTTTCTGCTTTCCCCATATCAAGGTTTTTTTTTTTTAAGCCATAGTTTTAATATATAAAATATATATGTCAAAAATATAAAGACGCTAATTATTTAAATTCATTTTTTCACTTAACGTTGAAAGTTGGTGTTAATTGAGCCAGCATCTGAAGAAGGTGAAGAAAAAGCAAGTTACTTTTTGTTAATGTGTAGTTAACAGATAATTGTAAACTCTGAATAATTGAGTATGTATTACGCTTTTTCTTAAGCTGTGGTTTCATTCATTTCACTGGCCTGTTCATAACTGTTCAGTGAGTCCTTGTTGCTAATAGCATAAAATCAAATTTGGGAGTCCAGACTCTCTGCAGTGTCTTCCGCCTGTATTTACACTTATGCTATTATCCTTTGTGTTTTGTTAGATGCTATTGACCAGAGATGCTATGTGCCTTCACTCTACATGTGTGTGTGGTTGTTAATCCTACCGGAGTTACCTCAGGGTCTTTGTGCTGGTTATTCTCTCCGTCTGGAACCCTTTCCCCAGATACCTGCCTGTCTCCGTGCTTTGGGGCTCTGCTCAAATGCTGATTCATCAGTGTTGTGTTCCCTGACCGTTGCATTTAAAAGTGCATCCCATCTTTTTTTCTAAGCACTTGCTATTCTCCGTACCCACTTAATTTTCTTTTCTCCATAGCCTTTATCACAATCTGAGATCCTAAACATTTTATAACTTGTTTGTGTCTCTCTCTTGCTCCGCTGGAACATGTAGCTCATGAGGGCAGGGACTTTCATGTGTTCTGTTTCCCTTCTGGATCCCCACCATCTAGAAAGTTCTTGGCACATAATAAGCATTCAGCACATTTTTGATGACGGTGAGTCAATGGATGAGTGAATGAACGATTAACCTTCTAAGTCTTCTCTGCTCATCTGACCCTCATGCGTCTCCCCAGGCCCACTTCAGGTCCCACTGCATTCAGGAAGCTGCCTTTGAATGAAACTGCCTCCTGCTGCTTCAGCTCGTCCTGATCTGTTCCTCCTTTGAACTCGTGGCATTTTCATGTTAGTATAAGAGAGAATTTTCTGATAGATATAATTGCGTGTGGTTCATATAGGCTGCAAGATGGTAACATTCTATTACTTGAAATGTTTAAGGAGTGACAGGATGGCCTTGTCGGTAAAGGGGACTACACTTGACATGTATAGTTTCCTCTGTGCTAGGTGCTGTAATTTCAAGGGACCCTAAAAGGTGTAGATGAAGTTGCCCTATTTGATAGTTTTGGAAAGTGACGTTTAGAGGGGTCACATAATTTGTCTGTAGTTCACAGCCGTTTTAAGTGTCTTGGCTATTCAGACTCGGGTCTTTCTCTGTAGAAGAGATGTTATGCTGCCTTCATTGAGTAACTACTTCATGAACCCAAGGTCCACTACGACTGTGTGAAGTGTGGCAGTTTGGCATGTTTACCGAGGAATGAAGGCCTGAACGGGAAAGAGTGATGACACTTGGGTAGGGAGAGAAAAAAGTTAAAAAGTTTTGGATAATGGTATAATTAGAAACACCCAAAGGGAAACAGAGGTGCCAAACCTTACCATTCTGTTCAGATCTTGGCCTGGTGATAGATCAAGATTTTGACAGCAAAGTTGGTGGATCTTATTCTGATTTCTTTAAGAAAACACTTATTGTTGGGGTTTATTGCTTTGGTTTTTGTCTTTATATGATCCAAGTGATCTTACTTAAAAATTAAAATGAAAAATCTTAACTATTAAGCCAATCTTGAGAGGGGTAATACCTAGCATGCTTAATTGGTTTATATATTAATGAAAAATTAATACTTATCAAGAGCTTACTTTGTGTCAGATACTGTGTTTCATTTGATGTTTTCCACAACTATTATTGTCAGCTTTCTATTTTCAGCACCATTTCACGGATAGGGAAGCCAAAGCTTAGGGAGGGGTCCAAACTCACACAGTAAAATGGTGGAGTCAGCAGTGGCTCAAACGTTTTGTCTCGGAGACACACTGAGGAAAAAACATTTCACGTGGTGAGTCAGTACATACGTACGTGTGACTGAAAGAACTGTTTTGTGGGCAGTGACTCTTATGTAATGTCGCACACTCTGTCCTGTTCTGTATTGTTACGTTTAACCCAGAATGGATACAACACATATGGGTTGTTACCTGCAGTCTGAAAAATCTCTGTTCTTGACAACTGTGCTGTGTATACTCCCTGACTTTATAAAATAGTAACCCACTTTTGGCTTCTTCACTTTGTTCTTTCATGCCTGCGCCCTCTTTCTTATAACTACCAACATGTATTCTGGCAGCAGAAACAAAAAATTTAAGTCTTGTAGTACTAAAAAAAAAGTCTTTTTCCCAAGTGGATTTTCATTTTAAGTTAAAACTAGTGAGCTAATTCCTTGTTTTTAGTGAAGATCATGTTTACTGATAGCACGTTTTGAACTTGCCTTTCCTCACGGTTTCACGTGGACCAGGCAGACCATGTTAAACTGTTTGTTTATTTATTTATAAGTTATTTTATTTTATTTTTGGCTGTGTTGGTTCTTCGTTGCTGCGCACGGGCTTTCTCTAGTAGTGTCGAGCGGGGGCTACTCTTCGTTGCGGTGCGTGGGCTTCTCATTGCGGTGGCTTCTCTTGTTGCGGAGCACGGGCTCTAGGCTTGTGGGCTTCAGTAGTTGTGGCACTTGGGCTCAGTAGTTGTGGCTCGTGGGCTCTAGAGCGCAGGCTCAGTAGTTGTGGTGCACGGGCTTAGTTACTCAGCAGCATGTGGGATCTTCCCGGACCAGGGCTCAAACCGTGTCCCCTGCATTGGCAGGCGGATTCTTAACCATTGCACCACCAGGGAAGTCCCCAGACCATGTTAAACTGTTGCTGAGAGAAACTGTTGTCTGGCTGCTCGGTGGAGGATCTGGTAAATCACTGTAGGTTCTGTTTAAAAATAGAGGTTTAAGTGGGTTCATGTTATTGGTCAGATTGTACTGATACTTAACTCTATTTGCTTTTCTATACACTTGAAATATTTTCATAATTAAAATTTTAAAAAATTGTATAACCCTACTTGTGTTTAATAAATGCCTTTGTATTAATAAACAAATGGAAAAAAGTTTTAAAATCTTTTTCGTGCCGCCAGATGGTGCCCACTGTTAATCAAGATTAAGATGCCCACACAGTTTTCTGAATTATTTTATGTTGCGAGTATTGTTAGAATTTTGGCATGAATGTATAAACTAGTAATAATGGACTCTAGAATTCAGGAATGAGAGAAGAAGTGGAATAATTGAGTTGCTAATGTATAGGCGTAGGGTATATTCAGTAAACCAGTATTCAGTATAGTTTCTGGAATTTAATTATCGGGAATTAGAATAATATTAGAATAAAATTAAGGATTAGGAATCTGGCAGTTTGTATTTTGCCAAAAATATTTGTCTTTCCCTGTCGTTCTGAGTTTTCCTATGATCTTACCAATAGTTGGTTTTTATCAGGTACTTCTGACATTAATAATTTCTTCTGTAATAAGTTAAGTTTTGGTACCATTAGAGTAACTTTATTCTAGTTATATTGTACTGGAATTTAGATTTATCAGATTTCGTTATACTTTTATCACAAAAACGTGCAACATTTTGAGCTTGATTTTAATTTGACAAAATGAATAAACTTCTTTTCATCTGTGAGTGTGTCCAGTTGTAGCCACTCTCTAGAATTTTCATGAATTATCTATAACGGAGCATGTGATTTATTGGTAACAAGAGGATATTGAACTTAAATTAGTAATACCAAATAAAAATTTATATTAAACATTTTTGAAGTTAAAAGGAATGTTAGGTGAATTTTTTCCAGTTGTATTGTGATATAGTTGACATACACCACTGTGTAAGTTTAGTTGCACAACACAATGATTTGGCTTACATATTATTGAGAAGTGATTACAACAGTAAGTTTAGTTAACATCTATCATCTCACATAGATACAAAATATATGTACATATATATGTATATATGTTTTTCTTCGTCATGAGAACTCTTAGGATCTACTCTTCAACAACTTTCGTTTCATACTGTGTTAACTCTGGTCATCCTGTTGAACACTACATCCCTAGTACTTGTTTATCTTACAACTGGAAGTTTGTACCTTTTGACCACCTTCATCTACTTTAGTGTTGTTTTTTGGGAAAGAAGAAGTTACATGACTTGCCACTTGGCTGACTTTCACAGCGCAGATTTTGTAAAAGAAATGACTAAAGCAGGGTCTTTTATTATTTTACTCCCTCCTCTCCACAAACTCTTTCTAGCATTTCTGTTTTTTCTTGGTCAGTGCTACTAGGCTAAATCAATATACAGTCTTCTCCCATTTCAATTTAAATTTCTTTGTTCAGTGGTAACTGGCCACGTCAATATATATAGTCTTACATTAGTTTTACACTCGTAAGGAGATTCTTGAGTCTAGGTTGGTTCCCGTTGCCTCATTTGCTTTTTGCCCCTAGGCCTAGACTAGCCTTGCACTTCTGATAACTATGATCCATTTTTCTTAGTAGTATTCTTCTCACAAGGCTTCTGAGTTAGGGAATTTCCTAATTTTGTCTGTGCTGTGGAATGTGTACATAAATCTTTTTGAGGTTTTCAGAAAGTTTATACTGAAACTTTAGAAAGAAACAGAAGAATTAACAAAACTAGAAGATAAAACCCCTAATGTAATAATTAGGTGGTTAGGAGAAATCTTAAAAATATTTTGTTGTTAATAGAAGTGGATCTAGCAAAAGATGGGGCTAGGGAAGTAGGTGAGGCAGAAGTGCCTTGCAGGTGATGCTTAGGGGAATTAAACTTTATCTGATGGGTTCATAAATGTGAGAGGTATCGATTGGAGCCAGGAAGCTGTTTCTGAGGATGCTGTAGTAGCGTGTCTCTCGGTGGTAGCTGGTGAGCTCCTGAACTGGGGCAGCGGCCCAGCTGGAATGCGATTAAAGTCATGGATCTGAAAAACAATGAAAACTAAAGTGGGGAGTTCCCTGGTGGCCTGGCGGTTAGGATTCTGGGCTTTCACTGCCGTGGCCCGGGTTCCCTGGTGAGGGAAGATCCCGCAAGCTGTGCGGCGCAGCCAAAACAAAACCGAAAATGATGAAGACGTTTGTTTGATTGAATGGTTATGGGTGATGAAAGAGAGGTGTGAGAGTGGCTTCTTTATTTCTCAGGTCATTAGGTGGATAGAGCTGGGGGGGCGGGGACAGGCACGGGGAGGGAGGGGCTAAGTGGAGAGGTGAGCTCCATATTGGATGAGATGCTCTGGTATCCAGGTTGCTTATTAAGAATCTGACGCTTACAGAAGAGATCAGTGCTAGAGAGACACCACCTCGCCTCAGTTCTAAAAAGTACTTTCTTGTGTTCTCATCTTGAGAAGTGTCTCGTAATTAATGTGTACCTTTAAGGTGCTGTTTCTCCTTAAAAAGATTATTTTATATCATATACTTATCGAAATAGCATGATTAAGGAAATTGTGGACTTTGGAGCCAAAATCATGGCCTCTAACAGCAGTAGATGAAATTAGCAAGGAAAGGTGTCGGATACAGAGAAAATGATTTGTAGATACTGAGTGCTTTCATATGTATTTTGCATTCGATGTTCACAGCGATCTTTTGAATATGGGAGATGGTGGTATTTTTATTTTCAGAGAAGAAACTGATGTTCAGAGAAGTTGTGTAAATACAGGGATAACTTTTTTCTTAATTTTTATTATTACGGTTGTCTGTTGAATGGTCATGCACAAGTATTCTGCTATTTTCATTTATTATTCTTTTCTCCAAATGAAAGCATATAATGAAATGAAGGCAACTGTTAATGCAGTACTCTCCGCCATCCTTTATCTAGTAGTCTTCAAATGTTAACATTTTACCACACTGCTCTCTTTTTTTCCTGTATAAACAAACATGTTATTTTTTTCAGGACTATTTGAGAATAAGTTATAGACGAAATGCTCCTATACCCCTAACTTCAGTGTTTGTCTTCTAAAAACAAGGAATTTTCTTAACCATAGTACAGTTATCAAAATCAGGAAATTATTGTTGGTACAATTCTGTTAGCTAATCCATAGACCTTACTCAGATTTCATCAACTGTCCTGATAATGTCAGGGATAAATTTTTGATTTGTCAGGATCAATGAATACGAATGCAGGACAGTGTCACATAAATAAGCAAACCTTTGGGTTGTAATCAGAGCGTTTGTAAACACAGCCAGCTTTCTTAAGATAATTAATGGACGTGGGCCTCTGTGAGCGTGTTTGTCTGCGCTGTGCCCTGCGGTTAGACTTGAAATTTTGGAAAGAGTGGGGGTGGATTACCTTTTTGGTTTGCCGTGCAGCAGCCCCTTCCAGCGCCTGAGAGGAAAACAGTGCATTCCCAGAGCATTCTTTGGCAGAATCCTTGTGTTATTTTTCTTACTTAGCTGTATCTGTTTCTCTCTTGTCTTTCTTTTATACTTACTAAGCATGTGCTGGGCACTGAAATAAAATGCCGGAAGTGTATTTATACATATGTACTGATTGTGCTGATTCATTCCTAGAGACTATAAGTAGACTGTTTCCGAATCAACCATTTAAAACTACTTCATAGTACGTGTTTTTACTGTATTTGATGTAGGGATGTAAAAGTGTCCCTTCATAGACAGTGTAAAAAACAAACACACGAACCTCCTTGGTATTTCTTAGACACACCTTGAGCACCTCCTAAGGTGTGCCTCAAGGTAGGCCTTGAACTTGGGGAGCCTCTCCTCCTCCTCAGTCCTTTGTGCATGTGGTCCCCTTGCCTCCATTACCTGCCCAGCTGGCTTCACGGTTTGTTCCCCTGCCTCCTCCAGGTCTTTGGTCAAATACGACTTCTCCTGACCAGACGACAGTGACCTTCCCCTGCCCTTTTCCACCCGTACTCCCTGTCCATTTCTCCTTTATTTTTGTCCCTAATGTCTACTGCCATTGACACGCTGTTACTTTCACATGTTTGTTTGTTGAGTACCCCTTCCCACTGGAGTATAAACTCCAGGAGGGCAGGAGTTTATCTGTTTTGTTCACCACTGAATCCCCAGAGCCTTGAACAGTAGTGCCTTGAAATGCTAGGCATGCAATAAGTACTTGTTGGATAAATGCATGTCCTGCTATTCTGAGTGTGAGTGTAAGAGACATAAAAAAAAAGGCACTTCTGAGGGAATTATTTAAGTATTACAACTTAAATGCCATCTTTCTGAATAGAAAGGTTTTTAAAATTTCTTTATTCTAGAGCTTTTCTTTCAACAGCTTTGTTTTCTGTTATGTTATTGGTTTCGTTCTGTGTAAGATTCTTACCAAACTAAGGTACTGAAGAATGATGACTGCAGCGTGTTAAAGGCCATTTCTTTTTTTTTTTTTTTTTAATTTATTTATTTTAATTTATTTTTGGCTGTGCTGGGTCTTTGTTGCTGCACGTGGGCTTTCTCTAGTTGTGGTGAGCGGGGGCTACTCTCCGTTGCGGTGCGCTGGCTTCTCATTGCAGTGGCTTCTCTTGTTGCAGAGCACGGGCTCTAGGTGTGCGGGCTTCAGTAGTTGTGGCATGTGGGCTCAGTAGTTGTGGCTCGCAGGCTCTAGAGTGCAGGCTCAGTAGTTGTGGCGCACAGGCTTAGCTGCTCCGCGGCATGTGGGATCTTCCCGGACCAGGGCTCGAACCCGTGTCCCCTGCATTGGCAGGCAGATTCTTAACCATTGCTCCACCAGCGAAGCCCAGGTCGTTGCTTTTGTTGAAAAAATAAAGCAAAAATCCCCTCCCCCCCTTATTAAAACTATTTAATGTCAGTCCTGTTTCAGACAAATTTTAGAAGAAATTAATTACCTAAGGTAGAAAGTTGCTGTGAGCTCATTTTGAAGTGATCACACTCGCTTGGCCTGTATTAGTGCTTCATATTCTGGCCTCCAGAAAATGACTGATTAAAATAGCACGTGGAACCTATCTTCTAATTGGCATCGTAATGACTCTTTTTGAATCTTGAAAAGTTGTGCACAAACTCTGTCAGATGTTGTCCCTACCTGTCATGTTGTTACATTACTGATGCCACTTTACAGATAAACGTGAATATGAGGTAGATCAACCGTAGACAAGTAGGTCATACCAAAATGTTACTTTCAGATTTTTCAAAAGATATTTTAAAGAACATTTTATTTCCTTCTTAGTAAAACATTGTATGTTAAAATATTTAGTATTTAAAAAAATAAACTAAAAAGGAAAACATAGACAGAACGCTCTTTGAGGTAAATCACAGCAATATATGTTTTAGATCTGTCTCCTAAAAATGTAAAGGAAATAAAAGCAAAAATAAACAAATGGGACCTAATTAGACTTAAAAGCTTTTGCATAGCAAAGGAAACCATTGACAAAACGAAAAGACAACCTACTGAAAGGGAGAAGATATTTGCAAATGATATGACTGATAAGGGGTTAATATCCAACATATGTAAACAATTCATACAATTCCACATCAAAAAAACAAACAACCCAATTAGAAAATGGGCAGAAGAACTGAACAGACATTTTTCTAAAGAGGAAATGCAGATGGGACTTCCCTGGTGCAGTGGTTAAGAATCTGCCTGCCAATACAGGGGACACGGGTTCGATCCCCGGTCCGGGAAGATCCCACATGCCACGGAGCAACTAAGCCCTTGCGCCACAACTATGGAGCCTGCGCTCTAGAGCCCGCGAGCCACAACTGCTGAAGCCTGCACGCCTAGAGCCTGTGCTCCACACCAAGAGAAGCCACTGCAATGAGAAGCCTGCGCACTGCAATGAAGAGTAGCCCCTGCTCGCTGCAACTAGAGAAAGCCTGCACGCAGCAACGAGGACCCAACACGGCCAAAAATAAATAAATAAATAAATTGATTAATTAATAATAAAAAAAAAAAGAAATGCAGATGGCCAGCAGGCACATGAAAAGATGCTCAACATTGATAATCAGCAGAGAAATGCAAATCAAAACCACAATGAGATATCACCTCACACCTGTCAGAATGGCCACCATCATAAAGAACACAAATAACAATGTTGGTGAGGATGTGGAGAAAAGGGAACCCTTGTACAATGTTGGCGGGAATGTATTGGGTTGGCCAAAAAGTGCCTTCCGTTTTTAAGTAAAAATAAAAGACACACTTCTCATTTTCACCAAGAACTGTATTGAACACCATATTCACCCATTTTCCACTACCTTCTGTCAGTTTTCAGACAACTTCATAATTCCATCTTCCCAAAACTTTTTATCTTTTTGAGCAAAGAACTGTTCCAGGTGCCTTTTACAGTCTTCCAGGGAATTGAAATTTTTCCATTAAGAGAATTTTGTGAAGACTGAAATAAATGGAAATCCAAAGGTGCAATGTCCGGTGACTACAGCAGATGAATCAGAACTTCCCAGCCAAGCTGTAACAGTTTTTGCCTGGTCATCAAAGAAACTTGCAGTCTTGCGTTATCCTGATGGAAGATTATGCGTTTTCTGTTGAGTAATTCTGGACACTTCTCGTCGAGTGCTGTTTTCAGTTGGTCTAATTGGGAGCAGTACTCGTTGGAATTAATTGTTTGGTTTTCTGGAAGGAGCTCATAATAGGGGACTCCGTTCCAATCCCACCACATATACAACATCACCTTCTTTGGATGAAGACTGGCCTTTGATGTGGTTGGTGGTGGTTCATTTCCCTTGCCCCACGATCTCTTCTGTTCCACATTGTTGTACAGTATCCACTTTTCATCGCCCATCACAGTTTGTTTTAAAAATGGAACGTTTTCATTATGTTTAAGTAGAGAATTGCCCGCAGAAATACGGTCACGAAGGTTTTTTTTGCTTAACTTACGTGGAACCCAAACATCAAAGCAATTAATATCCCCAAGCTGGTGCAAATGATTTTCAGTGCTTGATTTGGATATTTTGAGTATGTCAGCTATCTCCCGCGTGGTATAACGTTCCTTGTTCTCAATTAATGTCTCAGTTTGATCGCTGTCAACTTCAACTGGTCTACCCGACCTTGGAGCATCGTCCAGTGAGAAATCTCCAGCATAAAACTTCCAGGCCTCTTTCAGACCTCTCACACTTTCAGTCATCACAGCACCTTCTCCATACACTGCACAAATCTCTTTTTTGTGTTTTTGTTGCGTTTTTACCTTTCTTGAAATAATAAAGCATAATTTGCTGAAAATGTTGCTTTTTTTCTTCCATCTTCAGTATTAAAATGGTTCCACAAAATTTCACCAATTTTGATAAGTCTTTTTAAATGCACGCTGATATGAAAGCTGTCTCATACAATCTAACAAAATTGTTTCGAATGACGTTAAAGACAAGTAGGTGCTACTAGAGCCATCTTATGGAAAAAAATGAACAAAACTTTCAGCCAGCCCAGTAAGTTGGTGCAGCCATAGTGGAAAACAGTATGGAGGCTTCTCAAAAAACTAAAAATAGAACTACCATATGACCCAGCAATCCCACCCTTGGGTATGTATCTAAAAAAACCAAAAACACTAATTTGAAAAGATACATGCACCCCAGTGTTCATAGCAGCATTATTTACCCTTGTGAAGATGTGGAAGCAACCTGAGTGTCCATCGACAGATGAATGGATAAAGAAGGTGTGGTACATGTATACAATGGAATGTTACTCAGCCATAGAAAAGAATGGAATAGTGCCATTTGCAGCAACATGGATGGACTTGGAGGGTATTACGCTTAGGGAAATAAGTCAGACAAAGACAAATACTTATATGTAGAATGTAAGAAATACAACAAAGTAGTGAATAAAAGAAAAAAGAACGAAGACGCACAGATAGAACAAATTGGTGTTTACCAGTGGGGAGAGGGAAAGGGGGGAGGGGCAGGAGAGGGGGAGGGGGAGGGAGAGGGGGAGGTACAAACTATTGGGTGTAAGATGGGCTATAAGGATGTAGTGTACAACATGGGGATTATAGCCAATATTTTGTAATAACTGTAAATGGAGTGCAACCTTTAAAAATTGTATAGAAATAATTTTTTAAAAAAATTTATTATTTATTTTTGGCTGTGTTGGGTCTTCGTTTCTGTGCGAGGGCTTTCTCTAGTTGCGGCAAGCGGGGGCCACTCTTCATCGCGGTGCGCGGGCCTCTCACCATCGCGGCCTCTCTTGTTGCGGAGCACAGGCTCCAGATGCGCAGGCTCAGTAGTTGTGGCTCACGGGCCCAGCTGCTCCACGGCATGTGGGATCTTCCCAGACCAGGGCTCGAACGCGTGTCCCCTGCATTGGCAGGCAGATTCTCAACCACTGCGCCACCAGGGAAGCCCAGAAATAATTTTTTAAAAAAGTGAACTACACGTTCTGTTGAGTATGTTTGCTGGAAGAAGCAAGCGGTTTGGCACTTTAAAATAACAGCTGTTGAAATAGTATTAATGGAACTTCTGTTTAAACTGCTGGGTTTAATTATGAAACCGTTTTAACACGATCTGTGTCCGTGTCTTCCTGGCTGACGTTTCTGTGTATCTGCCAGGACCTCACGTCCTGAGATCACCCTGTAGCGTCTTCTCAATTTCAGCCTACTGGTTCCCCTACTGGCTGCCATTCTTCCTTTTCTGGTAAATTAAAGAAAAAGTAGTAAAAGGAATGTATGATATTTCATTCCCACATTTAAAGACACGTATAAAGTTGTTTTTTTTTTAAGCAGCCTTACTGAGATGATAATTTACATGCTTTAAAATTCACTTCTTTTGGGCTTCCCTGGTGGCGCAGTGGTTGAGAATCCGCCTGCCAGTGCAGGGGACATGGGTTCGAGCCCTGGTCTGGGAAGATCCCACATGCCGCGGAGCAACTGGGCCCATGAGCCACAACTACTGAGCCTGCGCGTCTGGAGCCTGTGCCCCACAACAAGAGAGGCCGCGATAGTGAGAGGCCCGCGCACCGCGATGAAGAGTGGCCCCCACTTGCCGCAACTAGAGAAAGCCCTCGCACAGAAACGAAGACCCAACACAGCTAAAAATAAATATAAATAAATAAATAAATTTATTAAAAAAATTCATTTCTTTTAAGTGTATACTTGAGTGATTTTTCATGTATTAGCAGAGTTTTGTAACTGGCACCACTAGCACATTTAGCACATTTCTGTCGTTCCAGAAAGATCCCTCATGCTTACCCGCAGGCTCGTGCCCCCCACCCCTACCTCCACACTGGTTCTTTTGCAGGTTAGTGGTTTAGCTGTTTACATGCGGAAGACATGTCTTCATGGGCTGTTGCTGGTTCTCTTGGTCGTCCTTAAGCAGACCTAGCCCATAACTTAGCCGACTGTGAGCCGTGAAAGGCAGTCAGTGCTCCTGGGTGAGGAATGAAGCGCCTCGCGGCAGCGAAAGAAAGGGCTTCGTCCTTGGCTCAGGCTTGGTCCTGGCCGCGTTTTAGTGTAGGTGGCTCCTCTTCAGGACCCCTTTACTGCTTGGCGTGTCTCCCTTTCCCTAGAAACCCAGCCACCACTCATACGGTGCTGCCGTGTGGATTACCTTTTCTGTCCCAGGTGATTTTGCCCTCCTCCCCTCTGTTCCCCTTGGTCAAAATTCTCTATCCTTGGCAATTTCCTTCTCCAACAAATAAAACCAGACCACATACAGTTCTTACTGCCTCTAATCTTGGGTATTATGAGGAAAGAAATAAATGAACTCATAATAATGTGGGAAGAATTGATACTTCTATAGAGATAAAGAGATTATTTGCAATCTGTATTACTAGCTTCAACAGTAAGTGGCTTGGCATGTCAAACCAGTCATCCAGTGGAAGGGAATTTTGTTTGGAAGGATGGAATTATAGTAGGAGATGCAGGGTACTCACAAGTGCAGTCTGGCATCTGCCCATGGCATACTCTTAGCTCTCTCTCCCGCTTTCTAGCATTTTTCCTTTGTTTTGGCCTGAAACTTCTCAGTCCTGAAAATGGTGTGGTAATATTATCTACCTCATATGTTTATTAGGATTAAATCAGGCAGGATTCCTGGAAATACAATGAATAATGTCTTGCATGTTCACTAAGATGTTAGTTTCCTCTAAAAATACTTTCCTGCATGTTTTGGCAGCAGTAACTCCGGTGGTACAAGGTCTTAAGTATCATTTGTAAGCTAGAGACTGCCTGCGGTTTTATACCAGACGTTGTGCTGGGTACAGAGCATGAAAAGATCAATAAAATGAAGTCTCTATGCTCAAAGAGATCACTGTGTCACAGAAAAGATAGCTAAAACAGTTAACTGTAAATCACTGTGATAAATGTTATTTAAAAAGTTTTGGGGGAATTGGAGAAGGCTTTATGGAAGGATTAAGTCTTGACAGGAAGTTACTTTAGCAGTTAGTGATATGTTCTTTGTTCCTCGTAAAAAATTCAGAGAAGCTTTTTTGTTTGCTAGTCTGTCATGGTAATCAGAAACTTAAGAGAAGTTTCTTCTCAGAAGAGCATGCAATTTCATCTTATTTCTCAAATGGTATGAGATCTATAAGGAAAGTATAATGAATTCTCAGTAAAATTCCTGTTCTTTTTTTTTAGATATATAGTATGTTTTTACATTCTTTAGATATATAATGGTTTATCATTCAGGAAACCTCACTCTTTCTACTTTCTGTGTCTTAAAACTGTCTTTAATCTCTATCTGGAAGCTAGTAGTCACTTGTACTATACAAATTTTAGGTGCATATATATATATCACAACCTAAAAAAAAATCAAATCAGTATTTAAATAAAGAAACTTAGCAGAAATCAGGTGCTGTGGTATTGTATTTTTTGGCTACAGCATTACAGCACAGCTGAAGCTCTTCAAGGTGGGAGGGCCACTGTGCATTTTACCTAGAATGTACCTTGTCCTTATACCTTGTCCAGACCTTACCAGCTGTAACTGGACTTACGTTTTAGTGACCACCTTAAATGCCACTGTCTCTGCAAAGCCTGTATTAATATCCCCGCCCTACATTCATCTTTTCCTCTCTTGTGTTTCCACATCCTTTGCACTTACACTGTGACCACTGAATGACTTATTAGAGTGCAAGCTCTGTGAAGGCAGGATCTGTGTTTTGTTTCCTTCATTTAATACTTTGGTGAAACTAGACACTTAGTACATATTTGGTGATTTAAATTGAGTCTAGAAAACTAAGGTTTGATGAAAATGTGCTTTATTATTCGTAAACACCTCTTCTTACAATTTTGGCTCTGAAGTAAGGAATAAATCTCTGGTACGTTCTTATGACTGCTGCCAACATGCAAATATACTGCACATTGAATTAGGTAGATTACAGGCTTAGCTGTTGTAACAAAAAGACCCCCAAATACTGTGGCTTCAACAGGATAGAAGTTTGTTTCTTCACATTAGTCTGGAGATGAACTAGTAGTTCTGTCCTCTTCACCATGAGGCTTGCATATCTGGATCCAAGGTAGCAGGTTCACTTCTTACCATCTTCTCAGCTCATGGGAGAGGGGAAGAGGCAAGGGGAACAGGCCCAGTATGGATAATGGCAGCACACATCATTTCAGCTCACAGTCCACTGGCCAGGACTTGGTCATGTGACCCCACTTTGCTGCAGGGGGCTGAGAAATGGTCTCTGTCTGGGCCGCCATGTCTGTAGCTAAAACTTGGGGCTCTTTTTTTAATTAAAAGGAAGAATGGCAAAAGGATATTAAAAAGAACAGTTTGTGCCTCATAGGTTTTGCCTTTGCTTCCATTTTTAAACAAACAGATGGATTGCTTCAGGTATTAAAGAACTTGTATATTTGACCAAGTCATCAGACTTGGCAGATTTTTTACTGTGCTGCCTGCTCCTTTATCTAGACCTTAGGCTGGGTGATGCAGGCCGTAGAGAGCCTTCCTGGTGAGAACTTTACCACTTACTTCAGTAGACGTGACTAAGTACAGACGAGGAAACAGCAGGTGCTTGTTGTGTATTGTGTGAGAGAAGCTGTCATGGGCTATAGACAGTTATAGGAAGGGCGAATGGAGGTATGGCGTCATGCGGAAAGGCTTTTTGGAGAATCTGGGACTCTGGTTAGGCCTTGAAGATGAGGTAGGATTTGTGTGGTCACAAGCAGAACATCCTAGGCAAGGGAAATGGTGTGCAGGAAAGTTTCAAGACTGGATAACTGAGTTGTATTCTAGGGAAAGCAATGAGTCTTCTGATCTCTGACTAACCAGTTGGCTCCCTGAGTGTATAATTTGGAGCAGTGCAAAATAAAGTTGATTTATGAAGGATCAAGATTATAGATGTGGTAAAGGTTTGGAGTTGGACACTGAAATGGAGAAAGAGTTTAATTGGGTAATGGGATTCAGATTAGGTAAATTCCTGCCCCCCTCCACCTGGTAATGGAATTCAGAATGAATGAATTCAGTTCCTCTTTCCCTGCCTACTCTCCATGAGGTCACGTATGTCTTCTCAGTTAACACATCCACACGTTCTGTCCTAGCCCCGTTCTTCTGGACGTCTCTGAAATTTTTGACACGTTCACCATCTTTTTTTTTTTTTTTTAAACTCGGGCCTTCTCTGGTTTTGCACTGCTCCTCATTTTCTCCGTAAGACTCAGTATTCTTCTTTTTTTGCTCTTTTTGTTCTTGGGGCTGCAGGTGTCCTCTTGAAGGCAGTGCTTATATATACCTCCAGTTTGAGCTTTAGTCTTCTATTCCTGATTGCTTGCTGGACATTTTCATCTCATTGCGTCACTGTTATTTAAAGCACTCAACAGATTTCCTGCAAAGCTTTGTGACTCTGCAAGGACCTCTATGCTTTAGATCCCTTTATGCTTTAAAGCAGAACTTGCAGGCATCTGGGTCTGTGCCTTCTCCCTATCACTGTGTCACTAAATCTTGTCAGTTCTTCCTGGTGATTCTCACATTTGTTCATTTCCATTCTTACTGTTGCCACATTTATCAGTCTTTGAACAGGGTGTGTTTGGATTGTGAGTGGTCCTTGAAGATTCACTGATGATGAATATGAATCAAGGTGCCATAACATCAGTGAGGCCAGATAGTATCTTCTGTTCTGTTACTGGAGCTTTGCTTTCATGTGGTTGAGATTATCAGCTGACTCATATTAGTTGAGTTGGTGCTAGCTTATTTGTGTTGTGTTTAGTGAGATGGTGATATGGATAACTTAATATTACCCAGTATTTGAATTCTCAATAAACTTTTGACTTCTTTTCCTCAGCAGATTTGATTCTTAGTTTGTTAAAATAAATTTTCACAGCTTAAGTCACACACTCAGTAAGAATAATGAAAGCAGATCAGGAAGTATGCTGAGTGCTTGAGATGAAGACTTTGTCAAGCATAATCTAGAGTCGGAGGGTGAGGTCAGCATTGTGGCAGCATGAGACACCCCTTTGTCTTCCCCGCTCCGTCTACAACCAGTAAAACGCCTGTAACTCAACATAGGTCCACCGCCTAGCACCCCAGATGCGGGGGGTTCCACACATCTGTCCGTGTAAAGGCGAGGGCACTGGGACACGCAGAGGAGGCTGAACCGGGGAACAGCTGAGGCAGTGCTTGCGAGCCCGGACCCAAAGCCGTGGCGGCTGAGCCTGCAGCCCCACAGAACCCAGGAGAAGCAGAGAAGGCCGTGCACACGCCTGGCCACTCGGCTGCAGCAGCGCCCATGGTCACGGGGAGCCGGGCGGCAGTGGAGGGGGATTGCGGCCCCGCTCCTCCAGTCACGGTGGCGCCCCTGACTCGGAGGCCTGTGCATACCTGCCAACCCCATGGCCCTGGCTGCCCCCTGAACCCTCCCCTGTGGCAGCAGAGCTTGCAAGCCAGGAGACCCTGGACGAGGTGGGGATGCCGCCATCCCAGTGCCGTAGGTGGCAACCCAGTAGAGCAGCACCGGGAGCATCGGGGCACCAGCGACCCTGGAGGCACGAGCAGCACCACGGAGGGCACCAGGGACACCTCTGACGGGGGTGGTGGGGGGTGGAAAGTGCAGAGCCTCCTGTGAGATCAGAGGCAGCGCAGGTAAGAGAAGCCAAACACTGGGGCCCTAGCGCCACCTTCTGGAAAACAAAGGAAAGGCCTCTAATTACCAACCTGTTGAATCATTAGACTCAAGTTGGAAGAAAGCTTTACTTAAAGAAGAGAGGTGTTCGCTACTTCACATGCACTGGCAGAGGGACACCTCATCAGGTGACACGGAAACCACGGTAACACGGCATCACAAAAAGAAAACGACGGATCTCCAGAGACCAAGCTTCAAGTCGTGGAATATTGCAGTCTGACTGATAGAGGGTTCAGAATAGCTGTCATGAAGAAACTCAACAAGCTGTAAGAAAAGTCAGAAAGGCAGTTCAGTGAGCTCAGGAATAAAATTAATGAACAGAAGGATTACTTTACCACAGAGAGTGAAACGCTAAAAAAGAACCAAACAGAAATTCTGGAGCTTGAAGAGCTCAATAAAGGAGATGAAGAACGCATTAGAAGGCACTGGAAACAGAGCAGAGCAGATGGAGGAGAGAATTAGCAAGCTTGAAGACAGAGAAATAGAAATGATACAGGTGGAAGAGGACAGAGAAATAAGATCTAAACAAAATGAAGAAATTCTGCGAGTACTGTCTGACTCGTCTAGGAAGGGCAGTGTTAGGGTGATGGGTGTCCCAGAGGGAGAGGAGCGGGGGAGGGGAGCAGAGAGCTTATTTAAAGAAATAATAGCTGTGGGACTTCCCTGGTGATCTGGTGGCTAAGACTCCACACTCCCAATGCAGGGGACCCAGGTTTGATCCCTGGTCAGGGAACTAGATCCCACATGCCACAACTAAGAGCACGTGTGCTGCAACTAAGAGTTCGCATGCCGCAACTAAAAGATCCTGCATGCCGCAACGAAGATCCCATGTGCTGCAACCGACGCAGCCAAATAAATAAATACTTTTTTTTTTTTTTAAAGAAATAATAGCTGAGAACGTCCCAAACCTGGGGAGGGAACTGGATATACAAGTCCAGGAAGCTAACAGAACCCTAATTGTCTCAATGCAAAAAGACCTTTTCCAAGACACATTGTATTAAAACTATCAAAAGTCAATGACAAAGAAAGAATTTTAAAGCAGCCAGGGAAAAAGGGTGGCCACCTGCAAAGGAACCCCCATTAGGCTACCAGCAGATTCTCAGCAGAAACTCTACAGGCCAAGAGAGGGGAGTGGTACTTTGAGAACACCGAAAGAGAAGAGCTGTCAGCCAAGAATACTCTGTCCAGGAAAGTTACCCTTCAGATATGAAGGAGAAATAAAGGCTCTCCCAGACAAACAAAAGCTGAGGGAGTTCATCACCGCCAGACCTGCCTTACAAGAGATGTTGGAAGGAGCTCTTCTACCTGAAACGAAAAGGCAAAAGTACACAAACTTTGAGGAAGGTGGTAAATAGAATCAGAAAATTGTGACTCTATATCAGAATAGGTTGTTAAACATTTAATTACAGCATAAAGGCTAAAGGAAAAGAAAGCAGTAAAAATAACTATAGCTACTTCAATTTGGTAACAAAATCACAACACAAGAAGGGATAATTTGAGGTAACAAACAACATAAAATGGGAAGAGGAAAAGGACAGAAACCATATAGGCAAATGGAGATAGATGCTACCAGCAGAAACAGGACTATTTTACCTATGGGACATTTTATACAAAAAATGATCTGGAGTCCTGCTGTTCTCAATGTGGTCTGTGGTGGCAGCTTGGGCATCTTGCGTTGCTTGTCAGGATTGCAGAGTCCCAGGCACCGTCCAGGGCTACCGGATTAGAATCTGCATTTTTATCACCTCCCCAGGGATGTGCACGCGCTGGGAGACGCTGGTCTAGAACTGACTGTGCAGTTCTTTTATTTTTCTTAGTGGGAGACTTCGCTGCTGAAATAGTTGAACCCTCCAGCTGTTTATCTATTTGTGTTTTTCCGTATTTGTCTTTTTGTTCACCTTAGATTTTTAGGTGAACTTCAGAGGAGACTGTTGTAAGTCTTGTGAACAATGGAGAGTAGCTGGGGGAGGCAGCTGGAGCTGGAGGGGTCACCGAAGTCACCTGGAGCAGGCAGCGTGTGGCCGAGTGAGCCCGGCCTGCCGCGGCCTGGAGGGAACATTCGGAGCGGAGGGGCAACACGTGCAGAGGCAGGAGGGCAGGAAAGGGCATGTGTGAGTGGGAGTGCCGTGGTGAACTTGCAAGAGGACAGCGGGCCTTTGCCGTAGGGTCTGGGCCTGTCCCTTTGCTGCTGTGTGAGGTGCTTCGCTGTGCGGCCTCCGCTGTCAGCTCCTGAAAGTTTCCCGTTACTCTAATGCCCTGCCCTTCAGCTCTCCCAGACTCCCCTACCATCCTCACCTTGTTTAGCCTTTGCCAAGACGTGTTTTGGTATATTCTGTGCCAGTGGCCTCCTAGGCAGCCTTTAAACTTCATTTCAAGCTCTCTGTGAGACCTGCACGCCTTCCAGCAGACTGTCTCCATAGTTGGGGTCCTCCTTGCCCCTTCTGTATATCTTACATTGTGCTGAAATTGATGACAAACGTAACGTTCAACCACGTTGATGTGTGCAGCCTATTCATTTTCACTGTTGTGTAATATTCCATGTATGGAGATAATCATACTGGTGAACGTTTTTAAGGTATTGTCAATCTTTTTAGAAATCATGCTGCTATAAATATTCTGGTTACATGGCTTCTTGAGTATGTATATGAGGTTTTTTTTTATAACTTTATTTATTTTTGGCTGTGTTGGGTCTTCGTTGCTGCGCGCGGGCTTTCTGTAGTTGTGGCGAGCGGGGGCTACTCTTCGATGCGGTGCGCGGGCTTCTCATTGCGGTGGCTTCCCTTGTTGCAGAGCACGGGCTCTAGGTGCGTGAGTTTCAATAGTTGCAGCACGCAGCCTCAGTAGCAACACGCGGGCCTCAGTAGTTGCGGCGCGTGGGCTCAGTAGTTGTGGCACACAGACTCAGTAGTTGTGGCTCGCAGGCTCAGTAGTGTGGCTTGCGGGCTCTAGAGTTGTGGCGCACGGGTTTAGTTGCTCCGCGGCATGTGGGATCTTCCCGGACCAGGGCTCGAACCCGTGTCCCCTGCATTGGCAGGCAGATTCTCAACCACTGCGCCACCAGGGAGGTCCCAAGTATATATGAGTTTCTTTGTAGTGTTTTTCAGCCTTATTTGACTGTGATCCAGAGAAACAACATTTTATAACGTGACCTGATTTTTGTGTGTATGTCTGTCTGTATATATATATATGTACGTCAACTGATTTTTTTAAAAAGTTTAACAGTTATATTTACCCTTTGTGTGATGCACTATCTTTTTTCCTTCTAAAAATAAATACTTGTTGAGATTAAATTAATGAATTGTGACCTGCTGTTTAAAATATTGCTGTAGGGTGTGTTGTGTATGTGTGAATGTATATATGTACGTAGATGTGTCACATCATGACTATAAATTGATAAACGTATGTACGTGTGTCAGCACGTGTGTGTGTGTCTAGAACTTGATTACATTTCACCAAATTGTTTTTTAAATGGTTATACCTGTTTATATTGGTATGGCCTCCCGAGTCTGGGAACTTAGCTTTTTATCATGTGTCCGTGGTCTTTTAAAGCACGTACTTGGCACAGAATCGGTAAGTACTCACTGAATAGTTTGGTGAAAGAAAATGAGGATTTCATACGTGTAACTGCAAGACTACCATGCTAAGCAAGTACTGGTTTATCAGGCCAGCCTTAGGAACGCTCACCAGGCCAGTGTTACAGAGCGGGTGACCCGTTCGTGATGTCGGTTAGGCGTGTACAAGTCCATTGTTAGGGGTTCTTGACTACATTGTTCAGTTGTGATAGTTATGTTCCAAAGAAAGATACATTGACAAAATTACATTATTATTTCAATTGGTAAAAAGTGATTGGGGCTAAAGTTTCCCATGAGTGATAACAAGTTTCTATTTTCCCCTGGAGGAATCAATAAAATGGTTTTCATAGCCTTAAATTCGTAAGACCTAAACATCGTCTAACATTTAATTATATCTAGCTTTTGCTCAATAGTAATATAGCCATTTTAAAATTTTTGCTAGCATTATTCTTGTACAAGGCTTTTTTACGTTAAAGTCCCTTTCTTTTGTTGTTATAAAAATGCCCCACTGTATTGGGTGCTACAGCTTTTTACCTGCAGGGACAGTCATATCCCATTATGCAAGTTCATTCAGCCGTAGCGTTCACATCAGGAAAATCGTGCTGTATAGAAAAGTCTCCATTTGTATTTGGCTGAGGTTGTAGCAGATTATTCTGAGGGGAATCATTCTATTTTAAGAACAATGAAGCCCCACTTGGAGCGTGTTGAAAATCTTTGTTTTCTCCTCATGCTCTGGACCCACTGCCTGAGAGGGAAAGTTAAGATACAGTTGTTTTACAGACCAATGTAGGAACTTCTCTAGAGAAAGAGAAGTTATTGTATTTTGATTATCGAAATTTCTTAACATGACAGTAACTTGCGCTTAAGTAGCGCTTTAAAGCTTTAAAGATGTTTTCCATACATGCCTCACCTAAGTACTGGGGGCAGCCATTCTAACTCCATTTACCAGGTGGGAACCTGGTAGCTCAGTTTGTTACTAGTCCAGGGTCATTTATGCAGCTCAGAGGTGGCCAAGTACATGGGCAGTGCTGGTCTGTTGACCGCTAACTCATTTTGACACTGTCGACAGTCAAACATATTTAAGCAGAGCGTGTCCCAGATGTTTGTCAGTTTATAGGTGTCACTTCTCAGATTTAAAAGCAGGATATTTTGGCATAAATTGTATATGCGTAACCTCCCTCCTAAGGAATTTTGGGGGAATGTGTTTAGTTTTTACTGGGTTGAAATTATTGGCCTCAGTGGTATTTTGTAGATTCACTCTCACCTTTAGATAAAAAGTATGTACTTAAACAGAAACCTAAATTTTTGAAAAAGCTTGGTTTTTATTGATACCTCTTACTGTATTTTTTTCATAATCAAGTGATTTATAGAAATCTGTTATATATAAGCTTCTGAATATTTGATATAATTTCCAGATAGTACTTCTATTTTCCATTTTACTTTAATTGTACAGGCAAGTATGTGAAGGTAATCATAAGAGCATTTAAAATTATCAAGAAATAATACATTCAAAGATATGAAGAATAGTACAGCTGAGGCTTGTATTCTTGTATACTTAGGTGACTTTCCCTACAGTGTTTTTCAGAGTTTTTTGACCATGACCCAAAGAGCTAACATTTTATAACACACCTTAGTTCATCTATAACTTTTCTTAATCTCAGGGTTCTATCTGAGATTTATTCATGTTGATACAAGGCTTCTTGAGGCAGTCCTTGTTGTTTCTCGTCCTACAATTAGTATTAATCGATTAAAAAATCCCCCCCCCCACCCAGTGTGTTGATTGCAAAATGGAAGTTGTTGTAGTTTTCAAGGGCATTTCCTCCTAATTACCAGTGAGGGTGTGCATGTTTTTATGTGTTTATTGGCCATATATTTCTTCTGTGAATTACTCATTCGTATCTTTTTGTCCATTTTTCTGTTTAGGTTGGTTGTCTGTTTCCTACTAATTTCTGTTTCATTTTTTAAAACCTCTTTGATTTTTACTTGTTGGTAATCTTTTAAGCAATACACTACACATTTAATAAAGGACTTACTTTTTACTGTGGGATATTACTACTCCTGGTTCAAATATGGTGAGTGAGTAAACTGTTCACATAAAGTAGTTTTGAATTCTTAGACAGATTTGGGGGGAAGCTCCTAGGAAAGGAAAATTAGTAAACTCATTAAGGTTCTTGAAGGTTGATTTATAACCTTTCAGCACAGCCAAGACACACCTCTTCTTAGCAAGCTGCTGCTGTGCCATTTGAAAATTTGAACGTGTGAATTCTGTAACCCTCCATTACGATTGTATAAAGAACCAGAATGCTTCTTATATGCTGTTATATTTTATTTTATTTTTTAATACTAGCTTTTCTCTGTTTCTTCTCCGTAATTAGGTCCTCGATGGGCTTCCTGGAATATTGGTGTGTTTATTTGCATCAGATGTGCTGGCATCCATAGGAATCTTGGGGTTCATATATCCAGGGTCAAGTCAGTCAACCTAGACCAATGGACACCGGAACAGATCCAGGTAAACGTTTCCCTACCGAGAAATTATTGAAAGTATTTAAAATGGATATATAATCCATTTTTAATCCTTCTTGCACCTAAGGATTAACATTGAAAAGTAGTATATTGAAATATGGAATATGCCACATACAAAATTCGAGTGTTATCTGAATTGTCGGTTCACAGATGTGCATTTTTTCTTGATTCTACAGTAAAGTCAGTTTTTAATCTATTTTTACCTAAAATGTTGATTTTGAAGTATTTAAAAAATAAATTTCTTTTCCTTGTGCTGATGAAATTTGCAGGTGTAATTCTGTAGTCTGTTTTGCTTTGCTGTCAGTAGAGGGCGCCTGGGTAAAGACAAAGAACAAACCACCTCTTCCTGAGCGCTAACTGGAAGGCCTTCCCCTCTGTGCAGGGGTGGGTGTTCTCCGTAGGCAGATAGGGCCAAGGAGTCGGGAGACAGCCCAGGTAGCAAATGTTCTCGTGACTGATTTGGGCTTGTTTCGAGCGGTTTAGCTTTTTAGAGATAAATTTGTAATTTTAAGGCCTTGCCCTTTTTCCAGTGTGACAGTATTAAATTCTCAAAATCATACTTGCTAGTCCTTAAGGTTAATTGCTAATGTAAAAATGATGATTTCTACTGGTTTTATTTTATAGTTCACGGTGAAATTACATAACTTTCTCTAATGACCTTTTCAAATTACTTTTAGTCAGCATGAAGCCTAAATATACAGATATATGTAGTTGAACTTCAGTGATACACACACAAACCTCACAATCATAAAAGAACAAAAATAACACAAAAATTGGCACGGGTTGGGTGGGGTGAGGGTGGAAAGAATAGAATAGAATGCTGGGAGGGAGTGGTCATTAAAAAAAGATACATAGACTTGGTTAAAGAAAGTAAAATTTCTATCCTGAAGACATATTTATGCCAAAGTAAGTTCTAGATGTAGCAAAGATTTAAATGTTAAAAAAAAATCAAACCTCAAAAATACTCAAAGGAAAAAAATAGAACAGAGATTTTTCAGGCCATAAAGTCAAGCATAATTTACTTAGCTTAGTCTTAGACTAGTTTTTGAACATTTTGCTGGCTAAAGCATAAAAGGAAATATGAAACTGTATTTTCGAGATCCTTGAGGAGAAAATTTACTTGTTAATCAAGGAAGCAGAGCTTTTTGAACATTTTATATGAGGCAGTGATCTTAGTAACATCTCTGTAGTAACTGTGGTGACAGATTTCATGACATTGTTTAAGTTGTCTTCAAGAAAATGTGTAGCTTGAAAATGTAACTTGGTGTTTGTAATGGATTATGGAGGTACAAAACATTCAAGACCAAGTGTATTGCCTTTTTAATGGTTCATTTCAAACTAAGGAGAAAACATGAAATCCCTGGACAATTAAATTCTCCAGAAATATTATTTTTCTCAACTAGGCTGCTGAAAGGAGTTGAGTAGCAGGTTATTTGAAGTAGGCAGCTGTTCTTTTTTAATAGTTTAGAGCATAACTTCCCAAACAGAGGGCTGTAGTTCACTGGTTTTCTGTGGGATTGGTTATAGGTACAAAGCAAGATCCTGTATTATTAAATGTGTAAGGATTTTGAAAGCAATTATTAAGTAATATACAGTCTTTGAAATTGTATTTGAACACGTTTGCATGGTTCCAACTGTCAGCTTCTTCAAACAAGAATCACTGTTTTCGAGTGCAAGATTTTTGATGAGTACCTGTCACAGGGAATGCTCTGTGTGGCTCCGTAAGCCGTGGGGCTCCTCCTGCAGGTGAGGAGGGTAAAGGTGGGGTGCACTCCTGCAAAGTCAGATGGAGGAGACCGTGAAGTTTCACTTTAAAGAAGAGCAGGGAAGCCTAACCACACGGACGCATCTTGTGAGGGGCTTGTCGGCGCTTGCAGGCAAAGCCAGAGTTGTTCTTCGGAAACTGGCCCTGGACTCCTGTGCGGTGAAGAGGAAGAAGCGGTTGGCCAAGACCCCGGGCTCCACACTGCGGAGCACAGGGGTTGTTTTAAGGCCGCTGGTTCTAGAGAGGCCGCAGAGTGAAGTGACTGAGAAAGCTGTCTCTGGAGCCAGACGGCCAGGTGGGCCTGGGCGGTGCTGACAGGATGCCAGAGCGCAGGTGCCTGAGCGCCCTTGTCTGCGAGGTGGGGTGGCAACTGTCCCCTGCAGGGGCCGTGAGGACCAGCTAAGGTAGCGTGGGTAAAGCATTTACAGCGGGGCCTGGCACGCTTTTTACTGAGGTATAGTGGATTTACAGTGTTGTGCTCTTTTTAGACGGGCACGTCGTGAACCCTCAGTAACGTCGACTTGTCAGTTACCAGGAGGATTAGTCCATCTGTTCACTGTGCAAACCCTCGCCGTTGCTGCTTCGAGTATCTTTCTGATCTTAAGCAGTTAGCTTCCCTAGTGAATCTGCCGTGATGGATTGGTTGCTAAATGTACTACTGAGTAAACAAACAAATGGACCCATTGTGTGGTATTACTGAGTATAGAAGAATTACTTTTTGAGAATATTTGTGAGAAATAATTCACGTTTAGTGGTATGGGATGGTAAGGCATTCAGAGATGAGTGGTTAGGTAGCGGCATCTGTTGTCTGTTGAGGTCACTCTTATTCAGCTTTAAGCAGATCCTGTTTCCTGTGGTGGTAGGTGTGTTCCTTACAATCCAATTCTATCCACCCTTGGCATTATTTATTTATTTACTTAAAAAAAAATGAGGTATAATTACAGAGAGAATCCAGATAAAAGTGAGTTTTACGTACCTTGGCAGATGTCTTTACAGTCGTCCACCTGTGTCCTCCGGAAGTTGGTTCCAGGACCCCCACGGACACCGAAATCCATGGATGCTCAAGTCCTTTACCTGAAATGGTGGAGTTCCTGGACACGGGGCCGCGCATGGGCAGAGCTGACTGTGTGCGTCAGCAGGACCCCGGTACAGATACTCTGAGCGCGTCCATCACTAGGGAGAGGTTCCTTGTGTCCCTTTCTAGTCAGGACCCCCAGGGGCAGCCGCTGCACTGATTTCTGTTCCCTTAGGTTGCTGTGCATTGGAACTTTCGTCTTTTGGAGTCCGTTCTTACTAACTCTGAGTGTAGGTTCAGATTGGGGAAAGTGAAGATCGCAGTGTGATTTAGTGTTCCATATCCTTACGATGTAAGAATTTATTTAGCATAGAAACTGCGTGGGCGATACTTGCTCATAGAGTAAGAGAAGTGCTTTCACTGCGTGTGGTCAGTTCTGCTCTGGGTCTTCCCCACCACCACCCAGACATGTCATGGGGATCGTGTCTCTCATTTTCAAAGATGATACTTCGTTTTGGTTTTATTTATTTTCTATCTTTTATAAGTAAATGTGGAAACATTTAATCTCTGAGCCCCGTCACCCTGTTGAATAAAAGTGGTTTTTGTTAACATATGAAGTTTTTCCTCAGGACTTCTTATCAACTGATATTATATATACATCATATTTATGTCAGTTATTTATATATATGTTTGTGTGGCAGTCAGTGTTTAGGGCATCTGTCATATTATAGCTATGTTAGAATTGCTGTATGCTTACTTTTAAAAGAAAATAATTTATCTACAAAACTTATTTTTATTTTGATAGAATGGAAATAGAGTTATTCATCTTAAATTTTAATAAAACAGTTTTTTAAATCATGGTTCATAGATTAAATGTCTTTGATCTTGGGTTTATTGTTGGGTACTTCTCAAATTTTTGGAAAGGATCAATGTTTCAATACTTTTATAAATACTATAGCTTTTCTTTTAAATTTTGTACTGGTTCATCTACTCTACGTCTTGATTACCATTTTTCCCCATCATTTAAAAATTCTTAATTATTCATTTTTCAGTGTATTGAAGGAGTTAAAATAAAGAATACAGTAAACAACAAGGTCGTACTGTATAGCACAGGGAACTATATTCAATATCCTGCAAGAGACCATAGTGGAAAAGAATATGAAAAAAATTATATATATATATATATATATATGTATAACTGAATCACTCACTTTGCTGTGCACCAGAGAGTAACAACACTGTAAATCAGCTGTACTTCAATGAAAAAGATAAATTAAGAAAAAGAAATGGGGATTAAAAAAAATGAAGAGTAAAGTTTCTTAGCTCACTTTGTAGATAGTCGTGTAAATTGTGTTGTTCAATAAAACACCTCAATGAGACTTTGTCCATGGTGGAGAGTATACTCCGTATATTTGGTGTTTAAACTGATAACTTTTGGACCACTTTTAATATTTTATGTATCTATAAATCTTTTAGTAATCTTCTCTCACATGCTCTTTGTTTTACTACTTACTAGTGTCATTTATTGATATGGTACTTGGTATTTTTTTGGAAACACCAAGCCCACACAACTAAAATGTATTCGTGTATAAGATATATCCAGTCTCCCTAGGCATAGTGGCCTTGCCTTCAACATTTTGTAGGCATTTTCCCTTCCGTGTCTTTATAGCTTTACCATTTGTGCTTTAGCTTTGGACTACACTTTGGACTAGAAGGGGGGGTCTTTGAACCCAGCTCTCCTCACATCACCGTGTACTGTTACAACAGAAGAACAGAAGCTCTCCTCTCATTTTCTGTCCACCCATCCTCCGAATGTTTCCGATCTGACTTCCAGCTGTTTGTTCTCTTGGTCTAGGGGCAGGGTGGAGGAAGGTGGTGGGTGCCGGGTTCTCTGCCTTTATTTTCATTCTCAGCCTTCCTTCCTGCTTTTCCACCTAATTAAAAAAACTATGTTCATTTGGAGACATCTTTAAACTTTTTCCTCCTCTTTGAAACACGCTGCCTCACTCCCGCCTTTCATGAAAGTTTCCCTTGTGCCCTCTGACCCCCAACAATCAGCCCTCGACTCTGTCGTGCTCCTTGACTCGCTGGTTGGCTTGTTCACCAGTTAGCGTTTACCAAGGACTCACGGTGGCCGGCCACTGTCCTCCAGCGACTAGCTCTTACCTTCCTTCAGCAGCTGGATTTCTTGAGTAGGGTCTTTACCTGCGATTTCATTTCTTTGCCTGACTTTTGCCTCTGCTAGCGTGTTTTATTCCCGCCACTCTGCTGAGTTCTCGCTCACAAAGAACACAGTCACTCCTGTGGCCACAGGAGTGGCCCAGCTCTCCGTCCACCTCCGCCTTGGACTCCCTGCTTCCCTGACACTCATCGCTGCCTCCTTGAAGCCTTTTCTGTGTACTATCCTCATCTTTTGTTTTGTTTCATTATTTAGTCTCTGTAGTTTTTTCCTGTTTCTTTTTCTGCTTTTCCCTTCTGCTGGAGACTTTATACAGTTTTGTCTTTAGCCTTTTTGCTCTTTTGTCTTTCTCCATGTCGAAAACTCAGTTACTCTCATGGGTTCAGCCGGTATTTTTCTGTGCAGTTGGTTTTTCCCTCTCTTTCCAGTAGTGACTTCTATAGAGTTTCAGTTCTTCTTTTAGATTGTCTGTTCGAAACCTTTGATATTCATGGATTCATCATGCCTTAAGAAACCTTGGATATCCTTGGCGTGAAGTAATTGGTAATTTTCCCAAGTGTGTTTGGTAAGTCTGGAGTTAGCCCGTTAGGTTGATTCCAAGGCACTGGAATTTCAACATGGTTTTACATTATCTACTCATATTTGTATATTGAAGAACTCTTGTGAAGTAATTAAAAATCTTGTTGCTTTGTGAAAAATGTTTTGCATAAAACATAGAAAGTCGACTGCTAATGCAATGATAGAAGTTAAGAGAAAGGAATAGATGTGACCAGGCATGGATTTTTTTTTTTTTTTTGCTAGATAACGTGATGCATTTGAGTAGAATAAAGAACAGAATATCAGAATTAACAGCTGCTCTTTAACAGTATTAACAGAACCTCTAGATGTCTCATATGGAAACAGGAAAAAAGGATTTATGAAATTGTTTCAGTGTTTCATTCTGGAAAATTTTGCCCACAGTCATAGTAATTAATGTGTATATTTGTAAATGTTAAGATTGGTAGATGTCTATTTACCTGTAGCTTGGTACATCTAAAATTTAAATAATCATCTGGTTGTCCAGACTGGCTTTCTTTCCTGTGCCTTTGTATTCCATCAGTTCTTAATTTTTTCGTTGTTTCTGTTGCTTTCCATTTTTCTCCCTTTTCTCCGCATGTTCCAGTATACTTGTGAAATTCCAAAAATACGGCAGCCATAGGGAGTCTAACTTAAGCTAGTGTGTGGAAGTTCCAGGGTAGTATATGCAGCAACTAGAAGGCAGTACTTTTCAGCATTTCAAGCCGTCCCACGCTGAAATTGACTGCCTTGGAGGGTAGTCAGTTTACCATCCCTGGGATGGTTTGTGCAGAGGCTGGGCGAGCACCTGGAGGTGCGTAGCTGGGGTTCAAGCATTGGATGGCAGGTGGGGAGCAGTTTGGACGATTGAAATCTCTTCCACGCTTGAGATTCTTTGATTGTATGCCCAGTCCTCTTTGGTTACCACAGCAGTTCAAAATACATTTTCATTATCTGTGTTAGAATAAAGACGGTGTATCACAGTTAGAGATGTGATTCCGCTTTTTCCAGAAGTCAAATTCCACCCCAGAGGATAAAAATTTTCTGAACTCTCCAGAAATTCAAAAGAATGTGACAAGATGATTGGGTTAAGTCTGAAAGACGGGTTCTAAAAATGTTTTGGACAAACTTTTTTGCTCTTGATATTTTCTTTCATAAAGAGAAAATCACTAGCTAAATAAATAGGTATAGATTTCTATGATAACCTTGTCATTCCCAGAAAAACCTACTGTAAGGGAACTTGGTGTAGCCTTTAGTTTAATTTGGCAATAGATGTGTCATAGCGTTGACCTGCTTGTCTTAGTTTAAACTTTTGGTTTTTCTTAGAAAAGGGTTTTTCCTGAGGAAGTTACTAACATCATGGATTTCTGGCTGATCTTCGTCAGTAAGCTTTGCCGTATTCTGTCACCTCAACTTCAGTTCCTAATCAGGCCAAATCAGGGAGAACAGGCAAAAGGGGCTTGATAGTTACTTTAACTACTTCTCCGTGGGTAGAAAAGCACCTAAAATGACAGGTACTTTTTATGTTGTGGTCACGTTGTGTGCATCCTCCGGGGTAGAATTGGGGTGTAAAAGATTTAAGAGGTTGGGGGTGAAAGTGGCTGAATACACTGAGGAAGTTTTCTCCTCTTTCACTTTCTGACATAGTATGTTTTGGATGGAGTTATGATAAATTTTATTCTCTAGAAGCGTATTAATTTTGTGAAATGAAACGACTTGCAGTTGATGTTAAGTTCAGCCTCCTGTGAGCTCCCTCTGCCGTCTTTAAAAAATGGAAACCGGGAACTAGAGTGTTGTTAGGCAATCAGAACTTAAATTTTACTTGAATCATGCGGTTGTGCAGGTTTGTTTTACTTGGAACAGGATCCAAGGATGTATCACATTGATCCTTTCTCCGGGCCTGGTCTTAGCTCTTGGTGAGTAGTTAAATTGTCAGTTCATTGCAAAAAATGGCATTATGGCACCATTGTAAGCCTTTAGGTGCAGGTGAGATAAGTTAATATGTTTTCCTGGGAGTTCTGCAGAGGGGAAAGATGCATTAAATAAAACATATTATTAACAGTGATCTTACCTGTGTTTTTCAGTGAGGCTACTGGCACATGTAAAACACGGTAACTGGCTCATTATCTTTCTGTTTCCCGGCGGTGGTGTAGGTGTGTCGCGGCTGTTACACGGTCCTCTGGGGCCACTGCAGCACTCTCTTGCTTGATGTTTGCATGGTCTGTCTTCTTTCGTGCTTTTACGTTTAACCTGTCTCAGTCTTGAGATATAAGAGGTTTCTTCTAGACAGGAAATGCCTGCATGTGGTATGCTCTTCCAGTATGTAGTTTCAAATTTTTTATTTCAGTGACTTTTTAAAAACTAGTTTTTTAGTATCGTGTTTCCTTGTTTGAATTTCCTTTTTCAGTGACTCTCTTACCTGGATGTTGGGTCTTCATTGCCTGACTCTATTATTTGTCACTTTCTCTTGGATCCTTTTCATTACTTTTTTTTTTTTTCATTAAAATTTTTTTCTTCTTTTGCCTCTCCAGTTTTCTTAGACCATTGTTTGCTGTGTTTATTTGTTCTGGTCATCTATTTAATTTCATATTCATTTCTGAAATATTTTTTCTTTTGTTTCTAATTCTTTTCCTGAGTTTTCGTTTTAATTCTGCATGTTTCTAATTTCTGATATAGTTGTTCTTTCATAACACGACGTCCGTGAACTCATTTTTACATATTCTTTTGTATTTTGTATTCATGTCTTTTAGCTTGTTCTGAATTAGTAGGCTACCGTTTTGATCTGTTTCCTGGGTGTATTTGTTCTCGTGGGGCTTCACTGTCAGAGATGTTGTTCCACGTCTTATTCTCCTTTTCTGATAACTTTGTATGAGACTTGACCTTGATTATTTTCTGTTGATCATCTTTATATGACATTGGTTTTTCATTACCTTTAAAAGGAACTCATATTCAAGATAGCTTTTCTAACCTCACAGACCTCTCTCTTCTGTTGTTTTCACGTGATGTTTAAAAAGTAAAACCACTTGTTTTCTGAGATGATTGCTCTGTTCCCTTCTCCCACTTTTCTCTGGACCTTCTCGTCCTTTATCTCCATTATTTCTGTCCTGCTCCATTTTGAATCGTTTCGCAGGAGTTGCTACTCAGTGTAGGGCCCTGTCCTGGAAGGGAGATCTGGTGGTTCCTCATGGGAGCGCCTCCCCGTTCCCAGCTTCTTGCACTTCCTTGCTCTTCGGGTGGGTAAAATCCCTTTCAGCTTGATCTGCCTTCTTCACGTTGCTTCACAGCAGTTTCCCGTTTGTATTTCTCCACTGTCTTAGTGTTCTGTTCTCAGATCCACCTGATACCTCATTAGCTGCAGGCAGGTCTAGTGGTCATTATGCCTCGTCCTTACCTGATGGCATCTCGGGATTTGTGGGGATCCTCCGTCACCAAATTTTGGTGTGTATATTGTGCATGGGTTTTGGTGTTTTTAATCTAGTACTACTTTCTTTTTTTTTTTTTTTTTTTTGTGAGGAACTTCTCAGAGCTTCAGAAACTGTCACTGCTGTTACAGAATTCCCATGACAAGTAATATTTAATAGAATAAAGTTGTCATTAAAAAAGCTAATTTGAAGCACTCTATGATTTAACCACATTTGACCTGTATGTGTTAGAACATTGTTTAACCTCTCAAGGTTTTGACCCTTAGATAAATTTCCATAGTGCCTTATATAACCTGACACATAATAAGCTTTCAATATACAATTCTTGGTACACACTTATTCAAGAGACCCCTGGTCAAACAACTTTTTTCTTATTTTGTGGGAGGAGTACTCATTATAATTCCATCAAGCTGATGAAATTTCTCAAATTGTGGCCTCATGTACACACTTAACTTTTTTTTTTTTTTTTTAATTGTGTATCCACTTTACAGATTTTCTGCAATGGCCCATTCTCAAACTGCTTAGAGGAAGCTTTTGTATTTTTTTTTGTATTTTTTATTTTATTTATTTATTTATTTATTTATACAGCAGGTTCCTATTAGTCATCAGTTTTATACACATCAGTGTATACATGTCAATCCCAATCGCCCAATTCATCACACCACCACCACCCTGCCGCTTTCCCCGCTTGGTGTCCATACGTTTGTTTTCTACATCTGTGTCTCAATTTCTGCCCTGCAAACCAGTTGACTGAGATTCAAGTTATGCCAACTCCTTGCCAGGATCGTTAAATGTGTCCTCAAAGAAGCAGAGCAAGGTGGCAGCACAGTGCTGGGTTTATCTATTACCTGATGTGCGGAGTGAGGTGAAGAAAGAAATGTGATACTGTCTATAACAAAATATAATCTGTGAAGTTTAATAGGAGGTTTGCATTTTAAACAATCCACTGGGGGAAAAGGTCACATTTATTTTGAATCTGAACGTGCACGATTGTGATTTTTCTCTTGATTTTATTAATTGTTTTTGAGGTTAAACTTTTAAAAATATCAGTAATGCTTTTCAGAGTTCCCTTTTCCTAGTGACTGGCTATAGTTCTTGACTGGCTATAGTTCTTGGCTCAAGTCACTCATTAACCCTATTAATTCCGTACTGTCGAGGTGGGGCTGAGAGTGTAACCAAAGAAATCACAAGCTGCTTGAAGATACGGGCTTCTGTCCCGTAGGGAGTGCTCTGTTGGGTAGGAAGCTGTTGAGTGGCAGTGAATGTAGAATAGCTGTGTGAGTGGATCATCTGGGAACACAATTATTGTTAATTTCATTGCACACAGTATTTTAGAGGCGAGGTTGCTTCTCTTCCTGCTTTGTGTGAATGTAAAATGATCGAGAATAGCAGATGTGGTCAGAGCGCTGGCCTGGGACTCTGTAGACCTGGGCTCTGGGTTAGGCTTTGTTGGCTAAATGGCGGGCCATCTTCAGCAAGTTACTTAGTAGTGGCTCCTTTTTTTCCCTAAAAATAAAAATGCCCTCAGTGTCTAGTGATATCGTAAGTTCTAAGCATATCTTTTAAGTGTCTCATTACCTTTTTGACAGTGACCTTTATTTATTAATTTCTAAAAGCATGCAGCAGTGTGCAGAGGGCCTTCTAGGCAGAAAGATAGAAAACATATGTCGTATTTGAGAAAGTAAGGTAGTTATTGGGGGCAGTTGTATGTGCACAGGGAGTGAAGGTGAAAGTTGCTGCGGGCAGGGGCTGGTTTGGCCTTGATCCTGTGAGGGATGGGGGATGGGGAGAGGGACAGCCTACGAGCGCTTAATGTGTTCTCAGTTGAAGAGCGACATCTAACGTTATGTTCCTTTAAGAACATAAATCCGAGGGGCTTGTTCCTGCAGTGGCCTGGGCAGTGGGTGACTAGATCTTCAGCTAAAGTAGTGGCAATGAGGTTGATTAACGGGGTAAACCTACAAAAATATTGAGGTTAGAATCACTAAGACTTCTGACAGAAGGGGCAAGAGTCCACATGACTCCTGAGCTGGGCCTTAAGCACCTAGGACGGAAGTAGTGGTTTATCCCTGGACTTCAAGGGGTATGAATTTCATAGTAAGCAGAGATGACAGACGACTGTAATGTGAGACTTTTCCAGTTTTGTCATAACAGTGTTTACTTTTATTGCTTAAAAAAGAAGAATTCGTTCTCTGAATTTGTAGCAACTAGCCAATGCTGCAACATATGAATCAAGATCTGAGAATATCTAGAAGTTGTGAAAAATAGGAAAACTGGTACCTCTGATTCCACATCATCATTTAACAATTTTAATTTTTAAATACGTGTGGTTTACTTACTTTGTTCTTAAAAACAACAATTAAAACAGAAAGAGATCGACTCCCCTAAAACACAATTTCATGAAAACTGAAGGAATGGACTCTGTATTAAATATTTCCAAAGAGTTCCTGAGACCAAAAACAGTGGCCCTTCTTTTCCAGCAGCTGGAACCCAAAAGATCTTGAAACCAGTCCTGAAAAGCTTGCTCCTATGCAAGAAATCCTGGTGGCTTTTGAGAGGAAGATAGAGAACTATTCTGGAAAGTTTCAAGTGGTAGTAGAGGTGAGTCACTGACATGAAGAATTAACCAGGGACTACAATTTCTCTTTTTAATTATGAGGTTTTAAAATATATATATATATACATACACCCACACCCACACCCACACCCACACCCCCCCCACACACACATACACACACACACACACACCCACGTTCAGCTAAGGCAGTTTGAAATTTTAGTCTTTGTGTTCTAAAAATTTTAGTGAATAGAAAATAGAGCAAGTAGCGCTCCCTCTCCCGCACAAAACCAAATACGTTGAAATCTGAAGAAGCAGAAACTAAGAGTTGAAATTTCAGTGATGTCATCTTCAGCAACAATAATGAAGGTAATGATACTGGGAAAACACCTGGCATGTAAATGCCATATTTATATTTTGAATGTATTTTGACTGTAAGATATTCCTGGATGGGACTTGTTAAATGTATTAATTTTATTCGATCATAACGTCTCTGATCGTCAGGAGACCCTGTTCTCTTAGTGGAGGTGGAGGGCCCTAGTGAGAGGAGGTCTCCTTGCTCTGAGTCACATGCTGCTTGGATCCCTGGCTAAGCTCCCTCTGGATGTATTTTATTTAGGAACAGTGCAGGATTAATGAAGCCCCCCTCTGACTATTTTATTGTGTTGGGGAGTGGGAAACATATGGACATGGTACAAACATCAGAGGGTACAGAAGGTGTAAAATGGGTGGTCTCCCTCCCGTTTTTGTCCCTCAGTCATCCAGTTTCCCTCTGTAGGAACAACCCTATTTTTCAGTTTCTTGTATATTCTTCCTGAAATGTTTTATGCATATATACAAACATATAGGTGATAACACATTTTAAGCTATTTTCGTATCCTTACACAATAATCTTTTGACCTGGGAGTAAGAGTCTTCTTCCCTGCGCCGCCCCGCCCCCCGCAAGTCTATTTCTCAGAAAATGGGTAGAAGTGTTTTAATTTACATAGTTTTTTACCTTTTTTTTTCTCCAGATTTAGCATAGACCTGTAGCATCCTTCCATGACAGGCTAATGTGTAAGATTCTATTGATTATTTTGATGTTTTGTATTTTTGCCATTGGGAATTTAGAAGATCTAATTGCCACATTGTAACCTAGTCATTTGCAACAAAGCAATTAGTCATCTCAGTCCTTTATTTTGTAGCTGTTATTCTTTTTTCCACTTATTCCATTTTTAAAAATAGCCAGTAAACCCCAAAGGGCAAGTCAGTACACACATAAAAATTTATGAAAACTATGCAGATAGCTTCCTGAAACAATCCATTAGTGTGGGTTTTCCTTTGCTCATAAATGGTTGCTGCCGAGAGAGAGAAAGTGCAGGAGACGCTCCAGGGACACTTGGGGTAGGTGCTGAGCAAAGGGGAGGGTGCACAAGGTGAAGGAGAGGGGAGGCCCAGGGGCCTGGTTGCCAAACACAGACCCTGGCCCTGGGCTGGCCTGCGCTGGGTGGGCGCGGCCTGGGACGAATAGCAGCAGCGTGCCCTGGAGCGGTGGTGTCACGTGGGTAGGTTCCACGTCCCAGGATTTTGGAAGATTAAAGAAGAAATGTGACAAATTTTATTCTCAGGAGAATGAATCATTGAGTTGGAACTTCAGGTGGCCTGTCATTTATCTTGTCTTTTATTATTTCCTGATATTGACAATGACTTAAACTTGGGCACTCTTTGTTTCTGTACGTTCCTGTTGCCTTTTATCTTTGCATTCATTTCATGGCCCTTTTTGCCTAAAACTGTTTTTGTGTGCTGCTTTATTACCATGTTTTTCCACTGGAGATGCCCCATTGACATAAAACAATGCCTTTTTTGTTTTTTTTTTAAACATACACAGTAGTGTTACATAAAAATAAAATTTCCTTTTAAATTTGTTTGCTTACTTATTGATAATGCCTTTTAAAAATCTATTCCCACTTTTTTTTTTTTTTTAGTTTTTGGGTATGTTTATTAAATTACACAATCCAATAAATAAATGCCAATTAAAACTTTAAATTGACAACCTCAGTTCTCTTCAGTCTCTGTAAAACATTAAAAAGTTTGAACTCTTTTAGAATGTAAGTTTTATTGTTTTTTAGTGCAAAAACTGGGACTGGGTGATATGTTGTCTACTTAGAAAGTTTCAGAAGTAGAAATGCTTCATCTGCATTAGATTGTGATGACAATGTGTTTAGCCCATAGAGGCTTTTCAGCATTTCGATTCAAACAGTATTTTTAAAAATTGAGTCTCAAGTGATGGGTGAGGCTTTGGGCAGCTGTTGTTCTGTGTACTGGGTTGTGGGGGAGAAGCTGAAAGCCCTCAGATTATGAGGACAAGGGCTTTTAATAGCGGGCTTTGGGATTCGTGTGTCCTATTATGCCATTTCCAGGTGAAGCCTGCCTTTGCAGTTATAATGGTGGTGGTTTTGGATGAAGATCATTCATCAAAAAGTACAATATAAAATTCATCTTTCTAGGACCATATAAAGTATAAAAAGGAGGACAGATTGAATTTAATAGGCATAGTAAATAACATTAATTTTTAAATATGTCCTGCCTAAATGGCATTTATCATAACTGTGGAGTACACATTTCACTTATTCTTCAATATATTAATATATTTTTCTTAAAGTAAAAATGAATGTTGACCTTGTATTTCATATATTCTCACAATGGTTTGTTTGTCAAGAATATCAATACATTTCTGCTCACTGGATGCTTGGCTTGTTTTTAAAAAATCAATTTTGAGATGAACTGTAGTTTACTATGTAAATAAATATCTATTTTAAAATGTTTTTAAAACTCTGTAACTGATTCCTTGAATTACCCAGCAGGGAACCTCTTTGTGCTTGTTTCCTCATCTGTAAAATGAAAGCTGAGCCTCTAAAGCAGAGAGCCTGGTGTTGGTGAGCCCTGCGTGATATGGTCCCCAGTTCCATTGGCTGCAGCCTGAGGTGTCTAGACTGCCAGTGGCCGATGTTGGTTCTGTCAGGAGTTAAATTCTAGTGGAGACTCTTGGTCCTGTTACTTAACATCTTGCAGCTTCAGATTCCTTTCCTGTCAAATTAGGGTAATAATATCTAAATCAGGATTTTAAAAACTTTTAAATGGCATATATATAAGCAATTTATATACTATATATGCAATTTATATATTATATATAATACATCTAATTTATAATACTATATTATTTATATATATTAATAAGATATTGAGGCTAATGCTTGTTACTGTAGCTGTTAGGCTGTTTCATTATTTTCTTCTGCCAATTACCAGAATTTGCTCTTAAGTCCAACAGAATAAATTTTCACGTGTCCTATAGGGCCCTTGCCTGTAGTGTCTTGACACTCTGAGGACAGCTAGTTTCTACCACACTCCTATCACCTCCCCAGAATGCCAGCTCCTGTTGTTTTTTTCTCCTCACTCTAACCATCTCCAGTGGCTGAACCAGTTTCATCTCCACTAATCCTTTCACTGCAGACTTTCCTTCCACCCTACTCTGTTCTACTTTTTAGAAACTTAGAAATTATCTGAGCTTACTAGTGTCTTCCTTCTCCTTACAAAATGATCTCTCTACATCCGTGATGTTATTGATTCCTTGTTTCCCCCAGTCCCAGCTAACAGAGACACACACACAGGCGAGCACTTGCGTCAAGTCACTTTTTGGCAGTGGTCTCCTGTAGAAATGGCTCATCATTTCACATCACTTCTCCCTTTCAGATTTTATACCTTTTTTTCCTCCTGTCTAACTGTGATGGATAACATCCCTAGAACAAAATTAAATAATTTGGTATAATGTACGTGTATGCCGTGTTCTTAATTTTTTATTGTGCCAAAATAAAATATTAATGACCTATATTAAAGAGAATATTTATATAAAATGTATAGAGTCATATTTATTGAATATAAGATAATATCACTGATTGTAAGAAACACCTACATTTTATGGACTAATTAGAAAAAAATGATCACTTACAAGACACGATCAGTTGTAAGATGTATTTCTACTTCATGAATGTTATAATATGAAGAAAAATGTAACTTTGGATCAATGAGATATGGCACGTATAGCAGATACTGTTTTTAGTCTTACTAAATTTTCTGTTAAAATTTTTATGTACTCTTGTTTGTGTGTTAGAAACTTCAAGTTTTCTTATTTTTGTAGTTTCTGTGAGCTGTATCTAAGTTACTTTTTGCTTCATTGCATATATTATGCACACTTTCTCTTGGTCTCGTTCTTTCCAGATGTTTGATGCCTTTATGATGACGTGAGTTGGTCGTCTCTACTCCTGAATTCCCACCTGCCCCCGCACAAAGATGCGGCGTCATTGAATGCTTGTGATGGAAAACGGTTTTCCTTTTTTCAGGAAGGGTTAGCCGTCCTGAAAGTTTCTCCGCTCTTCTCCCCACTCACAGGATTGTTCCCTAGCCCTCACACTGACAGACTCCATGCTACTGTGCCTCATGACGCGGAGGAGCCCTCGGCCTACTCTCTCCTCTCCAGAGCGAAATAGCAAAACATTTTCTTGTTTTTCAGCTTACTATCCCTTAATGGTTCCCAACCCTTTATTACTTCACTTTCTCATTATCTCTAGAGGAATGACTTCGAAATCTCGTTTACCCTGAAAGAATTCTTATGTTGAGGTTGGGTGGTGTAGGTGTCCAGAAATGGGTTTACATTAGTATTTTGCATAACTTAGAACTCTCAGTTGGGAGAAAAGTCACTGTATTTTTTTATCTGAAGGAAGAGGGTTCTGTATCCCCTTGAGGGCTACAACTCAAGGATGACATCTAGTGATCTGTTAAGCCTGGATTGTCTTCTTGAGGACGTGGGGGGGTGTGTTTAGGAAATCAGGGGAAAAAGGAATTATAAAAGCAGATCTTTCAACCAGTTAAAACATTTTAAGGAACTTAAGCTCCATGAAAATGATGTAAAATAGTGATAGAATAATGTTTTGTTTGTAAATGTTAGTTCAGTTTCTAATGTAATAGAATATCCTGGAAGTACTCTTTGGTTAGTCCTTACTCATAGATGATCCAGAAACTTAATAATCATTTCAACCAGTTTAATTATCTTATGCCTCCTTAGCAGTGGTTCTTACTCTTGGGGTTGATAGATTTTAGGGAGAGTACTGTGAACTCCTGAACTTGTATGTAAAATTTGGCCATTAGGCACAGTGTTTTGGTAGCGAGAGGAGGATCTATAGCTGTTAGCAGAATCTTAAAGAGATTAATAACCCCAAAGAAGTGAATCCACTTCTGTTGTGTTCTAGGGCGGCCCTATTTCTGCCTAACTGCTCTCCATTGTGACCTTGATTGTAAATCATGAAAACCTCACAGTATTTTGAAGCTCAAAACAAAGAAAATTTGATCTTGAGTTACTAGCCTTAGAAATGGCAGTGTTGTTCAAGTGGTACATTTAAAACAATAGTAATACCATGAACTGCCAGGGAATCCACTTTTAGGAAGTAGTGAGTGTAAATGAAGGTGGTATTGTAGTCACGGAAAAAGACATTAGAAAACTGCAGATCCATGTATGTTGAAGACGTGTGAAGGATTAAAACTATGCTTCTGTTTTGAACTTGAGTAATTCATTTCATAGTTGTGATATAAATTATTTTTCTAAAGAATATATATTGGAAATGATAAATGTCTGGTGTTTGTATGTGTGTGTGTATAGGAATTACTTTTTAATGTTTATATGAGTAATGAAAATATGTGATTTTTTTTTATTATAGTGCATGCAAGATATGGGAAATACTAAAGCAAGACTACTATATGAAGCCAATCTTCCAGAGAACTTTCGAAGACCACAGACAGATCAGTATCCTTTAACATTTCTTTATTGTGGGGTTTAAAAGAATCAGCTCATTTTTATAGTTCGTATTTTAACTTTGTATTGAATATTGAGGAAGATGTGACCTTTATCATACTGTTGTTCATGAAAAATAGAAATTGATTTGCCCTGAGCTATGCTTAGTATATGGTAAGTTTTTAATAGGAATCTGGTAATACGTGATCTATATAGTATTTTTATGTAATTATTATTAAGTATAAAATATTATAACTGATTCCTCTTGATTGATCTCCAACTCCTGATTGGAGCATATAGGTTGTTTATTACTTTAGACTATTATTAGAGATTTGATTTGTGAGCATCTTGAGTATTTTCGAAAAATCATTTCCAGAGAAGTTTCCTTTGAATATTTATTTATTTATTTGGCTGCATCGGGTCTTCGTTGCAGCACTTGGGCTTCTCTCTAGTTGTGGCATGTGGGCTCTAGAGTGCACGGGCTCAGTAGTTGCAGCGTGTGGGCTCTCTAGTTGTGGCTCACGGGCTTAGTTGCCCCACAGCATGTGGGATCTTAGTTCCCCGACCAGGGATTGAACCCGTGTCCCCTGCATTGGAAGGCGGATTCTCAACCACTGGACCACCAGGGAAGTGCCTGGAGGAATTTCCTTTGATCACCTTTATGTGGTAATTATGTTTATGTGAAGCAGTTGACAGACAAATCCCATACTCGGTGGATGTGGATGGCGGCAGGGATGTGGGGTCGTGTCACTGCTGACCTTCCGTGGGTCACAGGCTGCACGGCTCTGTCTCCTTTCGCATCTGACCTAATGAATGAGGGGAATATTTTCTCACAGGCATTTTAGTCAGGATTTTTTTTTTTCACATGTTAAAGAGAAATCATTTGATTTTATAGGATTCCTTGAACTCATATTGAAGTTTGAGAAAAAGCTCATCAGAATAAGATTATCTAATTGATTGTAGGTATATGTGATTTTATCCAAAGGTGATTTTTGTGATTTTGGCAATATAATGTAGTTTCTTAAAGATCAGTTGTGTACTGGACTCCCCTGGTGATCCAGTGGTTAAGAATCTGCCTTCCAATTCAGGGGACGCGGGTTCGATCCCTGGTCGGGGAACCAGGATCCCACGTGCCGGGGTGGGGGTACAACTAGGCCCACGTGCTGCAACTACCGAGCCCACGCACCACAACTAGAGAGCCTGTGCACTACAACTACCGAGCCTGCGTGCCACAACTAGAGAGCCTGTGTGCCACAACTACTGAGCCCACGCGCTGTGCAGCCCTCACGCCACAACTAGAGAGCCCGCACACCACAACTACTGAGCCCGCATGCCACAACTTGATAGAAGTCCGCATGCCACAAGGAAGAGCAGAGCCCACGCGCCACAACGAAAGATCCCACATGCCTCAACTAAGACCCGACGCAGTCAAGTAAATAAATATTTTAAAAAAAATTATGTGTAACTTAAAAAAAAAAAAAAGAACAGTTGTGTACTACCCATGTGTATACTAAGACAGTTTGTGTGATCAAACAATGAAAAAAATTGATCTTTTCTCAGAGATACAGGCCATTATATATATATTTTCATATTTGTATAGAAACCTTTTGGGTTATATTCAAGAAGTTAGTATTTGTTCTGTTCTGTTTCTGCTTCCCCCACCTCCTTCCCACACATTTAGCAGTCTGATATCCCAGGCTATTTTTATTATAGCAAGATCCTAGGGTAGGAGTGGGTGGTACATTTCAGGCATAAAAAATTGTGTGAGCAGAAGTATGAAGGTGTGAGGACACTTGACATTTTAAAGTTTTGATATGACAAGATTTAAGTTTCGTGGGGCCAGTGGCAGAAGAAGCTCATTTTTCCAGATTGTGAAGGGTTTTCAGTACCATATAGAGCAGCATATAGGTAGCATACAGAGCAGTACCTCATTTCATTGGCCCAAAGGATTGAAGGATTTGAAAAGCCATGACGAGTTTTGAGGCAGGAGAAACATTAGACATTTTAGCTTCTACCACAAGGAAGATGAGTTGGAGGAGGTCGTGGAGTCACAGAGGGCACGTAGACTACTAGTACAGCCCTGAGAGGAGCAGTGATGAAGAGATGAATTACGTAGGAGACTTGAGAACAGGCAGGGGGGAATTGGGGAGATTGGAAGGGAACTGGGAAGGCAGGAGCAGTTGGATTAGGTTAAGATTGCCTTTGTTTCCAAGGAAGACACTGCGATGACCCCAAGGTTCCTCGCTTGGCTAAGGTTCTGTGAGTGAGGTAAACTTCTTCGGGGAAGGAATTCAGTACCAGATGAAGGTGTAAGGGTTACAAGTTGAAGACAGTGAGCCATCACTTTGGGCAGAATGAGGTGTCTGTGGGACACATGCATGGAGATGCCCATCTAGAAGCTGGAAACAGGAGTCTGGACCCTAAAAGAAAGCAGGAAATGCAGTGTAGACTGGAGAGTCACTTAGCATGTAGGTGATAGGAAAATGCTTGCTAAAGTTGTGTTTACCTAGCGCAGTGGTCCCGTATTTTCTTAAATAAATTTGTTTATTTTTGGCCTTGGGTCTTTGTTGCTGCGCGCGGGCTTTCTCATTGCGGAGAGAGGGGGCTACTCTTCGCTGCAGTGCACGGGCACTCTTCTCATTGCGGTGGCTTCCCTTGTTGCGGAGCACGGGCTCTAGGCGTGCGGGCTTCAGTAGTTGTGGCACGCGGGCTCAGTAGTTGTGGATCGCGGGCTCTAGGGCGCAGGCTCAGTAGCTGTGGCTCACGGGCCCAGTTGCTCCATGGCATCTGGGCTCTTCCCCGACCAGGGCTGGAACCCGTGGCCCCTGCATTGGCAGGCAAATTCTTAACCACTGCACCACCAGAGAAGTCCCTGGTCCTGTATTCTTTTTTGGGGTTTTATTGAGAATCTTGGGCATGCTGTTTTCCTTCTCCTCTGGAAAGTGAGGGCGTAGGGCAGAATCCTGAGGAAGAGAGCATGGTGGAAGGAGATACCGCAGAGCAAACAAGCTGTGTTCCAGGTGGTGGTTACCACTGCTTGCCAGTCGTATTAGCTTATTCCTTTTCTGCTTCTCGCCCCCAGGCCTGAGTTAACATGTAAAATCCCTCAGATTGAAGAAGCTCCCTTGTCTGGAAGTTTGTGTGTATGTGTGTGTTTGTTTGTGTGTGTGTGGGGGGGGGTTGGTTTGGTTTGAACTGGGTTTTTTGGACTTTTCTTGAACGTTAAGAGGGTAAATTACTTGAGGTTCTTGACATTTGGTGTCCTTTATGTGGTATGTGGTGGATGAATGTGGCTTCCAAGGGATTTAATTCATCCCCGTGATGCTGTGTTGCTTTGACAAAGCCCTGAAGGTATTCGGGGAGGATAGGACCTCGGTGTCCTCTTACACTGCCCTCTTCTGTGTACCATTTGGTACACATTGGTAGGAATTCTGTTTCTTAAGTAATTACCATCCATTTTATGGTGAACCTAATAGAAGTAAAGGATTAGTGAGATGGTGAGTTCTTTTCTCTGGTGTTTTTTGCTATGTCCTTAAATGTTTGGTCCTTATCTAAACATTTCAGGAGAGATGAGCTTTTTGGTGTCTGGTATCAGTAAGTCCTTGACCTTTGACACAGTAAGGGTGTGGCATTGGAAACAACTGCAGTAGCTTTCCTGCTCAGCGAGGATTCCTTGTGTGCCCAGCCCTGAGTTTGGCCCTTTATGTACATTAGCTTTCTAAATTTTCAGAGCAGCTCAGATAGAGCATAATATTTTTATTCTTGGCAGGCGAGAGGGTAGGGTTCTCAAAGAGCTGTTAAGAAACTTCCCAAAGCCTCCAGACTTTCCCTCGTGTGTAAGGACACTTGGATATTATTATACTTAATGATGATAGTCTGAGTAAAATCAGTGTTGTCACATTTGAGTCCTGGTGGATGGCTTTTAAAAATAGATAGGCTTATAGTTTGGGACTCTTTGCAGCGAAGACCATAAGGTCTAGGTGAAAATGTCAATTTTTGAGTACCTGGTGTGATTCAGGTCAGGCTCTTAGATAACGTGTGTCTTTGCTACTGTTAGCTCAAGCATGTCTGTTTGATTTTTCAAACTAAATGTTACTTGTAAAGCGTTTGCAAATTATGGTCATGTTCATATGAGGTGTTGACCTCTTGCTGTTTACAGAAAGATAACCTAAGGTTGTCAGAAACTAAAGAGGGATTTTGTCTAAAGACATTTGAGATTGATGACTACTAATGATAAGAGTATAAGATGACATCTCTTGGACCGTGAGACCAGCTTCTATATCTAATGTAATACTATAGTCTTCAAAAATTTTTTTACCCCCAGAAATGGTTCTGAAGAACCTAGGGGCAGGACAGGAATAAAGACGCAGACGTGGAGAATGGACTTGAGGACACGGGGAGGGGGAAGGGTAAGCTGGGACGAAGTGAGAGAGTGGCATGGACATATATATACTACCAAATGTAAAATAGATAGCTAGTGGGAAGCAGCCGCATAGCACCGGGAGATCAGCTCTGTGCTTTGTGACCACCTAGAGGGGTGGGATAGGGAGGGTGGGAGGGAGACGCAAGAGGGAGGAGATATGGGGATATATGTGTATGTGTAGTTGATTCACTTCGTTATAAAGCAGAAACCAACACACCATTGTAAAGCAATTTTACTCCAACAAAGATGTTAAAAATGTTTTTTACCTTAGTTATTACAGCTACGTCACTTTTATCCCTTCTTTTAATTATGAAACACTGATTTGGAGCTATTATTAGGAAGACTAGTAAGAAAACCAGTCCCCTTTTTTCTTTATTTCATCAGTCATTCTAAAGCTCAGTGCTCTTTGAGAAGCCTAACATCTCTGCACTTTTACTGATTTAAATGTAGTTGTCTCATCCTTAGAGGCAAGTAAAACTCACATAATATGAGACTTCACTGCATTCTTAACAAGATTTGTTACTTCTTAAAAGCTTTGCAATTTACAAAAGTTAGGCAGAAGCTGCTGTGAAAGTGTAATTTCTCATGTGGCATGTGGTTAATTCTACGCGGCATGTATGAGTGCATGACAAGCGATAAAGCTTTACATTAAAGCTTTTCATTAGGATCTTTCGTCTTAACTGAAAACTTTAATTGCCTCAGTTCCATGAGTTCTGGTGTGCACCAGAGCTAATCAGTGGTGCTTCTCCGTGGAGCTTTTGAAAATTTTACTGCTATCAGTGTTGTGTGTCTGGAACTGGAACATTTTGTTCTTGGGAATAGATATTAATTTGTATTTTAAGTAGCATCTTTAAAGAAAGGAAAAATCTTAAAATACAAATAAATACATGTGAAAAGATAAAACACATAGTGATGTGAACATTTTTCTGGACTTCTATAGTGCTTGCTGTCTGTTAGTTTTGAGGATTGGGACAATGAATGGTGCCGTGCTGACTGTTTTGTGATCAAAGGCGTGGGGTGTATTCTGGGGTATTTTGTTGTTTGTTTACTGAATCCCAAATCAGCCACCTAAACTTGCATTGTCGTTGGTATATTCCTTACCTTGATTTGCTGAAAATATTACTGTTCTATTCCTTTTTTGCGGGGAGGAGTTGTATTATTGATCTCTGTCAATAATAAGTCCTTTTGTCTCAAATGGCACCTGGAGGCTGGAAAATGAAGAGAAGTATTCCCTGATCTTCAAATTTATTGGTTCTTTTGTTGCTGCTTCTCATTTGCTCATCTGTTTAAAGTTGATGATAGGCACGCCATCTTAGCCTTGACTCAGCAGTTTTCTGTTTCCTCCTCTGCTGTGGGCCCTGTGTTTAATTTAAAAGAGCTGCCTGTCAGAGCACGGTGATTGATAATAAGAGCTGAGGGTTAAACAGTAGTCACTCTGCCCCCCACCGCTCTTAGGTCTTTCCACACGCTAGCGTGTTTAATCCTGCGAGGTGAGTCGTGGTGTTATCGCCATTTTAAAGGTGAGGAAACTGACACCAAGTTATACAAAAATAAGAGCTAACTTCATTTATTGAATGCTTACTGTTTGTTAGGTACTATGCTGAGGGCTTTATCTATATTATCCCCCAAAACTGTCAACAGCTTGGTAAGATATGGAGTATTATTGTCATTTTCACTACTGGTACCGGAAATGAGGGTGTGCATTGGAGACCATCTGCTTTGAGAATTAGTGCTATAGTCAGCATATAATGCAAAATTATTGTCAAATTTCCCTCGAAAATCCCTTACATTGTCTACAGTGGCAGTTTGCAGCCACAGAGACCCTCTGTATATCCAACTGGGCTGTTCTTGGCCCACTAGAGTTGGAATAGAATTCAAGCATCAGTGACTACAGGCCCATGAGCCAACTCCTGTTTTTGTAAATAAAGTTTTATTAGAACATATCCATACCCATCCCTTTATCAGTTTTCTTTGGCTACTTTGGAGCTACAAATGCAGAAGTGAGTAGTTGCAACATAGACCAACTGACCCACAGAACCTAAAATATTTACTATATGGCCCTTTAAGAAAAAGTTTGCTGACCCCTGGAATAAATCAGCGTTTCTTTAGGTAAATTAACAGTGAAGAATTGGCTTGCTTTTGGGACGTTTTACAAAAATGCATGAGGACCATGTGGTACATTCTTGGCCTAAGAGGCCATGTAGGGCCTGAGAGCATCCAAGGATGTGGCATGTTCCCTGACTCACAGTTCTTCTCAGGTGACTCCACTGAGTTTTAAAAGTTCACTTTGTGGTGTGCTTTGTTTGCTTTTTAAAAAGCAATGTTTTATGTTAATAATGAGGAATATCCTAGTATGTTGTCCTGTCTTGATGCTTTAATTTTTTTATGTCCTTGAAAAACAGATCAACTTTCATCTCATATAAGTTTTTAAAATTACTTACTGCTTAGATAATTTCTGAGAGGGTTTTTTTTTTTTTTAATCATAAACAGTAACCAGACTCAGCTATATTTGAATTATTTATTTAAAATACACTAAGTATAAATTAAGATTTCACGGATTAAGATTTCACGGATATCTGTTATTTCTGAAAATTCACACAACATATCATTTCATCAGATGTTAGTATTGTTTTTCACTCCAAAAGATTGTATACTTAAAATGTTTGCCTGTTTCAAATTCGGTATTTATAAAACCATCATAGTTTTCAATATTTTAGTTTTACAATGGTGGTTAAATTATTTTATATACTTTATTTATTTATTTATTTTTAAAAAGTCATGTTGCTTGCTTTTTTTAAAAAGTTTTATTTATTTATTTATTTTTGGCTGTGTTGGGTCTTCGTTTCTGTGCGAGGGTTTTCTCCCGTTGCGGCAAGCGGGGGCCACTCTTCATCGCGGTGCGCGGGCCTCTCACCATCACGGCCTCTCTTGTTGCAGAGCACAGGCTCCAGACACGCAGGCTCAGTAATTGTGGCTCATGGGCCTAGTTGCTCCACGGCACGTGGGATCTTCCCAGACCAGGGCTCGAACCCGTGTCCCCTGCATTGGCAGCCAGATTGTCCACCACTGCGCCACCAGGGAAGCCCTATATACTTTATTTTTAATCTTAATGATTAGTTTTCTAAAACTAAATTTTTTTTGGTCATAAACAACAATCTTTCTTTTGTCATAAACATTTCATAAGTGAGAGTATTAAAATCTTTCCAAGCTTTAATATGTAGTACACTTGAGGGACTTCCCTGGTGGTCCAGTGGCTAAGACTCCATGCTCCCAATGCAGGGGGCCAGGGTTCGATCTCTGGTCTGGGAACTAGATCCCACGTGCATGCCGCAACTAAGAGCCTGCATGCTGCAACTAAGAGCCCGCATGCTGCAACTAAGAGCCCGCATGCCACAACGAAGATCCTGCATGCCGCAGCTGAGACCCAGTGCAGCCAAAATAAATAAATATTAAAAAAGTATGTAGTGCTCTTTAAGCAGTATCCAAAATAGACTGTTGTTTCTATCTTTAAGGAGGAAAAATATCAGTGTTGTTCACCTCCCAGATATTTAAACATAAAAATTATACTTTAAGAATTTAGATTTCCAAAATTTTCTTAGTTAAGAAATAACTATATGCATATTATATGTAATATTTATATCTAGAAATAAATATAATTACTGTTTAAAAATAGTGTACAATTTTTAAGAACAGTAAACATATTTCCTATCATCTAGAGTGGAAATGACATCATTCTAAGTAAATTCTATTTTCTCTTCCCTGTTGTGGTGGTAAATAGTTGTCTCTGCAGTGAAAGTTGCTCAATACACCACATTCACACACCTCATCCAAAGGGCCTGTTTTTTTGATTGTTTCATTTTTTCCTGTTAGAAAAATAGAATAATGTAATATTGAACATGGATTTACAGTCATGTGCGAACTTAACATTTAGCTTATTTACATGTGAAATAGTTGGAATAAAATAACATTCTTGCATTTTATGAAAATCTTGGGGTGTTTTGGTAATTTTTTGGTACTGGCTGCCAAAATGTTCACATATCTAAATAAATAATCAGCCTCTGACAGCGCTGGGGCCTTTCACTTGAAAGGGTCTCCAAGGCAGCCTTGAAAATAAAAGGCACTCTCCACATTTGACCTTATTCTCTAGATTTGAAAGCATTTATTATCATTAGCAGAAATAAATGACTGATTCACAAATGAACTTGTGATGACCAGTAACATTCTGAAAAAAGTGGAAGTCACACATTCTGGTTTCGAATCATCACAAGTCTCCCTTCCTTGTACTGTAGAATCCCAGAGAACTTCTTAAACTTTCTGTGCCTGGTTTTAGTTGTAAAATGGCACCTACCTCATAGTTTACGAGGACAAAAGGAGATAAAGTACCTTTCACATACTCAGTTTATAAAAATCCATCTTTAAAAACGGCTTTCAATTATTCAGCTTACTTGATAAATTGAACGTTTAGATTTTCTGTCTTACTTGCCCTCCCTGGCCCCCTTGGAGTGCTTTCTTTTAATACCCACTGTATAGTGGTCTGTCAACTCTTTCTGTTACCTATGGCCTCAACTGTCAATTTAAAGAGCTTTTATAATTTCTAATAAGGAGCTTTTGACTGAAAATGTGTTGTTTTACTGCTTCAGGTAACTTTTCTTTGAACTGGATGTCTTACCCTGGGTATCCACAGAGGGATTGTATTTCAGTGTAATTCATTTCTTTTGTAATTCTGCGTATTTTATTTTATGCATTTATTTTTTTTAAGGTTGTTTTTGTTTTAGAGTGCATTCTTTTTTTAAAAATTAATTTATTTATCTTTTGGCTGCGTTGGGTCTTTGTTGCTGTGCGTGGGCTTTCTCCAGTTGTGTGCAGTGCACGGGCTTCTCATTGCGGTGCTTCTCTTGTTGCAGAGCATGGGCTCTAGGCGCTCTGGCTTCAGTAGTTGTGGCACGTGGGCTCAGTAGTTGTGGCTCGCGGGCTCTAGAGCACAGGCTCAGTAGTTGTGGCTCACGGGCTTAGTTGCTCCGCGGCATGTGGGATCTTCCCGGAGCAGGGCTTGAACCCGTGTCCCCTGCATTGGCAGGTGGATTCTTAACCACTGCGCCACCAGGGAAGTCCCTTTTTTTAAGGCTTTTATTTGTTTTTATTAAGTCAGTGCCCAATTTATACTATTTTATGCATTTAAAAGCACTGTCTCCACAGGCTTTACTTGACTATCAAAGAGGTTCATGGTACTAAAAAATTAAAAAGTTAAGTATCCCTGATGGAAGAAGTCCCATTTTAGTAGAATATGGTAAAGCCATGGTTGTTGGACTGCTAAGAGAAGTCACCTCTGTAAGATAACTCAGGGCTATTGGATCCCACTAGAAATGACTCACCTATCAACGGGTAGGGCTGGTCCCCCCAACTTCAGAAAATTGAATAGTTCTCACCTTGGTTTTAGCGTCTTAACTTCTCCGTTTCTAGAAGCTTTGCAGGAAAAAAATTAGCCACCGTTCTTCTAATATACAGAGAATCTTCTCTGATACAATCAGAGGCAGCCATGTATGGTGAAAGGGACCTAAGTATTGAAATCACAGTTGTTTAATCTTTCCAAGTTGCTGATTCTTCATCTATGATGTGGAAATTATAATATGCACATTACTGTGTTGAGGAAGGATTAAAGGAAAAAACTATGGACAGGGACTTCCCTGGTGGCACAGTGGTTAAGAATCCGCCTGCCAATGCAGGGGACATGGGTTCGAGCCCTGGTCCGGGAAGATCCTACATGCCGCGGAGCAACTAAGCCCGTGCGCCACAGCTACTGAAGCCCATGCGCCTAGAACCTGTGCTCCACAACGAAGAGAAGCCCCCTCTTGCTGCAACTAGAGAGAGCCCGCACGCAGCAACGAAGACCCAGCACAGCCAAAAAAAAAAAAAAACACTATGGACAGTGCCCAGCGCACAGTGTCTGGTTCGCTGTGTTTACTGCATGGGCGTTAGTTTCTTTACTTACACTGAGAATCCAAAATGAACAATAAGTGAATTTAGAGCTGCGTCGGGGTAGAGGGCTGTGGAGCGTGGTGGAATTGAGAAACGTGGTTATTTTTCTTTTTAGAATCAGGTTGAGTGGGGAAAATTTCCTGAAAGAGATAGACTCTTTGGCAGAAAGAAAAGTAGGTTGCAGAATTTAGTTGCAGAAATAGCGTGTGAGTAAAATACAGACCGGGGAGTAAGAAAAGTGAATTTAAAGTCTAGGCTTTGTGGAGACGAATGAATAAAGGGGAGTATACATGTCACTGAACTCATGCTTTTCCTTAAGTTATCTGTTTTCAGAGCAGTGGAATTTTTCATCAGAGATAAATATGAAAAGAAGAAATACTACGATAAAAATGCTATAGCTATTACAAATGTAAGTAAAATCTTCATCTCTATTGCCAATTGATGCTTGTTGAGTAGATCTGGAACTTTTAACATGTGATACAGCTCTATTTATTTATTGTAAAAATGTGCTAGTTGCATACTTAAAAAATTTGGATATTGGAAGTTTTTGTCACATAATGTTAATGAACTTTCACAAAGCAGAACGGATCAGATTCAGAAAGGATCATATTCTGTGTAAGAGTCTAATAACTGCTTAAATGGCATTTAATTAAGTTAATTTTATGAAATTTGCAAAAAGATGAAGTCACTAATTGAAAAATGGAGGAGAGAAAATTATTTTTACTAGATTCGGGAAATGAACGAAAAAGGAAAATCTGTCTTCTTTTAAGGGCTTTGGTGGATCTGTCCAGATATGTTTATTAAAACATGGCATTTTAATTGGTTATTATCAAGTATTATCAAGTAATAGTTGAGACCTTACTGTAGTGATCAAATATGTTATATCACTGATCCTTTTTAAGTTTTTCTTTTCTGATTAAATTTTCCTATCCCAGTTAAATGCTGTTTAAGGCTAATTATCTTTATTGCTGCAGTCATTTTTTAAGTCTTTGATTCCTAGATTAATAATAAAGCTATAAGCCAGTTAATTGTGTGGCTAAGTCATCTGTCAGGCAATTTAGAGACAATAATTTCCTCTCATTTTGCATATAAGCTGGTTTTCCTTTTCAGTCCATATGGAGAAGCAATATACTAAAAAATTCAACCAAATACTAACAAAGTAAGGATATTGTAGTACATGGTCTCTGACCATTAAAAAAAGTCTTCTAAAACAATGTTTAAAGTATGATTAATGTATATTTTGGAGCAAAGGTACCCTTGATAGAGTTTAGGCTGCATTTACGGTGGGTGTAGGAGAGGAAATCTCTTGAAAGATCAGTAAAAATTGACAATATTGAGAGTGATGCTTATCACATCCATGAAATTAAGTTTACTTACAGCATTGTGGGGGAAAAAGGACAAACTTTAAAGCATAAGTAATATATTTTCATATGAAATTTTAAGAAATCGTTTTACAATACAGGGTGTGTAAACCAGGGGTGGGAATTTTGGTGGCCATCTTAGAATTCTCCTGCCACGGGGATGCAGAATGAGTCTGCCCTCCCTGGTATTCCTTAATGAATGAGTGATAGGGGACATTTGAAAAACTGAGTACAGAAATTGTCCTGTCTGTCCGCCCCCTCACTCCCCGTAAGTAGGGTGCATCACAGCTGGCAACACTGATCAGGTGAGTTCTCAGGAGATCCAGCAGGTGTCGAGCAGATGAGGTTGAGCCCTGCCGTATTGTTTGCCCTTTTCCAGCAGCAGCTTTTCTCTGTTCCCCTCTCCCCCCTCGCTCTTCCTCTTCTCCCCTCTCCCCCGCCTCTTCCTCCCCCCCACCCCCTCCCTTCCCCCACCACATACTTCCATCCTCACGTGATTCATTTGCTATTATAATCATCAAAAAGAAAATCTGTTGCACCAGCAAAGTGTATAGGTAACCCTGTTTAATCCTTACCCCCGACTGGCTTAGTTTTGTCTTGGAAAAACAGCTGATAGTTGTTGGGAGTTGGTAGCTTTAAAATGAGCGCTCACTTGTTCTTGTTTCTGTTTATCTTACGCATTTCTTGCCTCCTTTGCCACTTCTCATCCCTCACAGGTAACCTCTTGAACTCAGTTTGAGTACATGCTTGAGTTTGCGTCACACAAAGGTTTTAATTCTCCAGTCTGAATTTCACGTGAAATTACTATTCCAATCAGTTGCCATATAATTGAGTATTATATAAAAGTTTAAAAACAGGAAAACTTTGACTTTTGTTTTATATGTGTGTATGTATATATGTATATACACACATATATGTATAAAGGCTAGTATTTAGTACAACAAAAGTAAAATTAAATCCATTATTTCAGCTTAGAAATTGTGGAAACCATGTTTCTGTACTGTATTATAATAAAAGAGCTAGCACTAGTAATTTCATTAAGCTCTGTTTACAGTTAACTGGTGATTATATAATTCATTAAGATAAATGACAATAATTTTAAGACAGTGTGAATTGCAGTAAATTTTAAAATGTCCTTCCTGATGGGGATGAGAAACTTAGACGATGAATGATCAGGTGGTGATTTAAGATTACCCTGAAATAGCAGTTTCAAGTTGGGCTTTTGTTGTTGTTGTCACTTCTTTTTGTTACAATTTTAGTTTCCTCTTCTGTGGAATAGGGATGATCATGGTATCTACTTTTGATAGTATTCTGATGGGATTTAAATAAAGTAGGGCCTGCTGCATTTCTGTTGAGCGCCTGGCACATGAGTGCTTAATAAATAGAAGCTACTGGGAGGAGCACCTCGGCGGGGCGGGAGGAGGGGGCAGGAGCAAAGGAGTCCAAGCGCAGGGGTGGGGTGAGGTTTAGAAATGGGGACACTCAGACCCAACCGTGAGGCTGTATCTCATTGGCACAATTGACTTGAGTTCTGTTGGATTAATACTGCCACAGTTTAGTCAGCCCTTTTTAAATTATGGGCTGCCAGGTGACTGATGTGGCAATTAAAGGACTTCTATTTGAAATTTCTCCAGAATTCTGCATTTCTTAGTGACTTATCCAATGATTTTTAAAGTTAGCATATTAAAATTCAGGCTTCTTCTGCATATTTGGTGGCTATGGTGACTTAGTTAAGCTTGTCAAAAAGTCTTTTAACTCTCCTACTGATGAGTTTAATTGATGGTTTCTTTTGTATGACTTTAGTTCAGTAAATGTATTTTCAGCTTTTGTATCTAACACATACCATGGAAGGTAATTTACTTTGGAAACTATATTTTTTAAATGATTTCTCAACTCCTGAAAGAGTTAAGCTTCACAGTATATTGAAAGGTCATGAGACAGCCCATTTGAGAACTGCTGTGATAAAATCTTCACTTGGAAAACATATTCAAGAATTTCCAAAATGGGTTTGAAGTGATGTATTGCTCGCAATTAATCCATAAGGTATTTTTCAGCATTTTAGAGCACCAGATTTTTATTATAACATTATTCTGTCAAAAACGGTGAGAGAGTAAAAAGAAAAAATCATCAAGAAAATAATGTGATTTTTTTCTTGAAAAGACAGATGAGCATTTTGCCTTACTACCTTCAAATAATCATACTGGTATTTTTAGAATACTTGATACTTTTTCACCTTATCCTGGACCGTGGTAGTTGGAAACCTATTTTACCAGGTCAGTTTTCCTTTTGCAGTAGGTCTGTTTGTACACTTGGATTGCTCTGGGAGTTTCTTCGGTGGTGGCCTAGAGAAGAACCTCTGGTCTTAAGAATAATTGAAGGGAGGACGTTAGCTCCTATTCCCGAAGGAGATCTTTACTGGGTTCCCACTGCGTGTTCTCTCATGGCTGGGTGTGGGGGAGAGAAGGGTGGGGAATAGAGGGACAGTCAAACATGACAACTGCCTTTGCCAATTCCCCGCGCCATTTTCAAGGTCAAAGTCTTGTCCCCTCTCTCTGCAAAAGTACTGGAATCCAGTGAAATGGAATTATCATCTAGTTACAAAATAAAATCTGAATTTGACAATGAGTGTATTGGGTTGGCCAAAAAGTGCCTTCAGTTTTTAAGTAAAAATAAAAGACACATTTCTCATTTTCACCAAGAACTTTATTGAACAACGTATTCACCCTTTTGTTCCACTACCTTCTGCCATTTTTCAGGCAACTTCATAATTCCATCTTCCCAAAACTTTTTATCTTTTTGAGCAAAGAACTATTCCAGGTGCCTTTCACAGTCTTCCAAGGGAACTGATTTTTTCCATTAAGAGAATTTTGTAAAGACCAAAATAAATGGAAATCCGAAGGTTCAATGTCTGGTGAATAAAGCGGATGAGTCAGAACTTCCCAGCCAAGCTGTAACAGTTTTTGCCTGGTCATCAAAGAAACATGTGGTCCTGTGTTATCCTGGTGGAAGATTATGTGTTTTCTGTTGACTAATTCTGGACACTTTTCATCGAGTGCTGTTTTCAGTTGGTCTCATTGGGAGCCGTTGGAATTAACCTTTTGGTTTTCTGGAAGGAGCTCATAATAGAGGACTCCCTTCCAGTCCCACCATATATACGCAACATCACCTTCTCTGGGTGAAGACCAGCCTTTGGTGTGATTGGTGGTGGTTCATTTCCCTTGCCCCACGATCTCTCCCGTTCCACATTGTCGCGCAGTGTCCACTTTTCATCATCGCCTGTCACAATTTGTTTTAAAAACGGAACATTTTCATTACGTTTCAGTAGGGAATGGCCTGCAGAAATATGGTCAAGAAGGTTTTCTTCCATTAACTTACGTGGAACCCAAGCATCAAAGTGATGAACATAACCAAGCTGGTTCGGATGATTTTCAGCGCTTGATTTGGATACTTTGAGTACGTCGGCTGTCTCCCGCGTGGTGTAACGTTCCTTGTTCTCAGTTAATGTCTTGATTTGATCGCTGTCAACTTCAACTGGTCTACCCGACCATGGAGCATCATCCAGCGAGAAATCTCCAGCATGAAATTTCACAAACCACTTTTTTGACATGTTCAGTCAGTCACAGCACCTTCTCCATACACTGCACAAATCTTTTTTTGTGTTTCAGTTGCGTTTTCACCTTTCTTGAAATAATAAAGCATAATGTGCCGAAAATGATGCTTTTTTTCTTCCATCTTCAATATTAAAATGGTTACGCAAAAGTTCACCAATTTTGATAAGTTTTTTTAAATGCACACTGATGTGACAGCTGTCACAGTACAATCTAACAAAATTGTTTTGAATGAAGTTAAAGACAACTAAGTGCTACTAGAGCCATCTTGCAGAAAAAACTGAACGAATCTTTTGGCCAACCCAATAGATAACTTACATGAGATTTCAGAGAAGTTTGTGAGCAAGCCAGCGCACTTTCAGAGGACGCTGAGAACTGCTGACGTGGAGCCCCCTTTTGGTTGTGCCTCTGAGATGCTCTCATCCTCCTGTTTCCTTTTCGTCAATTAAAAAAAATTTATGGAGACCTGTTGAATGTCACATGCTGGAGATGGTGAACAGAATAGAAACAACGTCTGTCTCAGAGAACTTCAGATGAACAAAGAATACCGATAAGGAATCGCCTCTGTACCAGACATCACGTGATCGTGTCTGCCAGAGGGAAGCGTCGTAGGAGACTGGAGGATGAAGGGACACCTGCTGGAGGAGGCCATGTCAGGACGGGTGGGACCCGCTAGGAGCATGGGTGCTTCCAGCAGAGGAAGCAGCAGGAGCAGAGACCCCTGGAGGCTGGGGCAGAGACTGGAGCGCCGGCACCAGAGGAGTCGCATGTGGCTAGATGCCTGGTCGCAGGTCAGGGAAGGAGGGGACAGGCAGAGGACCTGTGGTCTAGTTAAGGGCTTTAGACTCTGGCCTTGTATAATGTGTGTGAACTGTTCTAGCCTCCTAAGTAGGGCTAGGTGGTGATCACCTTTGCATCTGATACTGTCACAGTTTGCAGAAGAGCAAGACTTGGGCACGGAGACCCGTGAGGAGTGCTATTCCAGGTGCTGGAGGACGGTGGGTTCCTGCGGGTGGTTAGTGCAGGTGTGCTGGGCAGCACTTCTGAGAGATTTGGAAGCAAAGCATGAGCGCCTGGTTTTTCTTGCCTCCGCATTTTTTTCTTTCCTCCTCCCATCTGCCTTTTGCTTCTCCCCCATCTCTCTCTCTGTTCTGTCGTGTCTCTTGCTTCCAGCCGAAGCAAGACATGTAGACTCTAGTTCTTCATTCCTTGCTCGTATGATGGAGCTTACCCTGCTCGTCAACTTTTTAAAAAATCAATGTTATTGAGGTAGAATTTACATACAATAAAAGGCAGACAGTTTAAGTTATAGTTCAATGAGTTTTGGAAAATAAATACTCTGTGTAACCACGACCACAGTTGATTGGCATGTAGACCCTTTCCTTCACTCCAGAAGGTTGCCTTGTGCCCCTGGCCTCCCACCCCTGGCCCAGGTAGCCGCTGATCTGCTCTTTATCACAGTAGATTGTATTTGTCTCTGCTGGAGCTTCATGTGAATGGTATCATACCCTGTTTACTCTTTGGCGTCTGGGTTCTTTCAGCATGTTTCTGAAATTCACCCCTGATTTCACGTGTACTGTTAGACGATCCCTTTTTTTTTTTTTTTTAACTTTTTATTTTGTATTGGAGTATAGCCGATTAACAATGTTGTGATAGTTTCAGGTGCACAGCAAAGCGACTCAGCTATACATATACATGTATCCATTCTCCCCCAGACTCCCTTCCCATCCAGACTGCCACATAACATTGAGCAGAGTTCCTAGACCATCCCTTCTTTATTGGCTGATAGTAGTTTGATTTATGGGTACATCAGTCTGTTCACATTCACCTGTGGATTTGTCCATTGACTTTTCAGATGCGTTTCCTACTGAACAAGCATCTCTGTTTTTTTCTAGCTGGAACGTAGTATTAATGCTTTTTTATTTTTGCATTAAAATGCTTTGTTAAATGACTGATATTTATTGAATAGTTTTATGTTGCTCCTTCTGAATTTTAAAAGTGGCCAAATCAGTTTATCATTCTCTGGAAAGGAGAACAAGCACTTTTACAGTGAATTATGTTGAATTAGTAACACTCGACGTATTAAGTGTCCTTATTCCTCTCTTACATTTTTTATGTTTTACATGAATTTGGGCAAAAAGGTCTTTATGATACAGGTTATTATCTTAAGTGATTTTATGTGCTTTTTCTAATCTCTTGTTTTCTACATAGCTCTAGCAAGTAAATGTCCAATGGGATAAACCAGCTTTGAAGCTGGGCTTTAAGGCACAGTTTGTCTTTTTTAATATTTTCTTCTATGTGTAATTTGAATCAGTAGTTACTGAATGGCTAGTTTGCATACTTTTAGCAGAGCCAACAGTGTGCCAAGGGAGAACGCCCCTAAAGATTATGGGCTTGGGTTGTGATTCAAGAATTGAAGCTGTAACTAACTCAGTAACAAGCAGATTGAATGAGGACTTGTCATCTCACACTGTTATTTTGACATTGCATAATGACCTTTCTATAATCACACCTTTTATTTTTGAAGATTCCTTGTAGGCACTGTTGATATGATAGGGCAATATAGAGATGTCAGTTTTACGGCTCCAAAGATCTACTACGTATTTTGTAAACGTATTTCAGTTATATTTTGGCAGTAAAGAAGGCAGGAAGATAACGCTTCCATTAAAGTGATGAACCACGCCTGTAGGAATTGGGTAGGAAGATGTGTGAAAAGGCTTTTAGATGAAATTGTCTCCCTGTATAAATTGCCTTTGCTGCATATATAACTGTCTCATAGCGCTTTGGGGTGATTCAGCCAGTGCAACCCTGGAGATGGTGTCTGTGTGCACAGAGCTTAAAGAAGGAAGTGTAGGAGTGGCTTCACGATAAGTCTGTCTGCTGCTCAGCTGTTATGCTGCATTAATCCACTCTTTTTTCTCCCATCCTCCTTTCTGTTAAACAGTTGATTAAAACTTGAGTTGACTTTTACTGTTTCAGCTCTGTGTTATTTTCCATTCTTGAAGCAGTTACGGTCAGTAAGAACAAGAACTCACTCGTGCTCTCCGGCCACTTGGAACGGTGTGTCTTCACGCTTCAGAGCATGAGCACTTCGGCAGTAACGCTGATGGAAAGAGAACCACCAGAGACGCTTGATTGTTTTTCACATACTTTGCAGGGGATGATCTTGTCTGAGTGCATTTTATATTTTATGTCATAGTGAAATCCATTTTAAATCATACACTCTTCTGTAGTAAATACTTTTACTTATAGAAATTCCACACAGAAGTATTTAGAAAGCAAGACTTTTTTCTTGATGCATTATTTTCATTTAACATACTTCTAAGTGCTTCTGTATCTCCGAAATACACGAGTGTGTGTTTCTTTCCTGTGCCTATAATTCTGATTATCTTCTTTTTGTTTTTTTCTCCTGACTTTCCATCTGCATTCCACAGATTTCCTCCTCTGATGCTCCTCTTCAGCCTTTGGTATCCTCTCCTTCTCTACAAGCTGCTGTTGAGAGGAACAAATTGGAGGTATGGTAGTGTTTTAGCTAGTCTCATTCCATAGCGCTCGGCGGTAAATGTGCCATCGTTTGGGATGCTGTAATAGTTGTTTATGTTTTGAATGGTCTCCAGTATTAAAAATGTTAAATACAACAAGAATACTTTTCTGTGCCACAGGTAGGATCACAGGGTTTTAATCTGTATTTAATCTCAGAATGACTAATTTATTGTTACTGTAGATATATCTCAACATTTAATAAGCAATTAGTTTTTTGTTGTTTCCATTACCACCTTACACTTAAAGGAGCTTTTCTATAGTTGCTCTTGAATTCTTTGATTTATTAGGAAGGTTTCTGGTTAAAAATGTTTTCTTTCTATGATTCTGTTATTGTAAGCACTTGAAGAAAGTTAATGTCAGGTTTCTTTTTTTAAACAACAGTATCCATCACATAGATAAAATGCAGGAGTGTAGAATCATCAGTGATAATTGTTGGAATGTGTGTGGGATAGGGGTGGTTAGGGTGCATGGTACTACCATTATGGATTTTTAAAGTCATCCCTATCAGTATTTGAAGGTTTTAATTTTTTTGACCGTTTATCTTTTTGCTGTTGTCATCCTGACCTTAGTGAGTTAGTTTGAGACATCCTTTCAACTCACACTGTTTCTGTGTCTCCTCCTTGATAAATGTTGTGCTTTGACATGGGGGATGCAAAGATAAACACGGTGTGTCCCCCTGCCCTGGAGCAGCTTCCATCTAACAGAGGAAAACAGAGAACTTTACAGAGGTTTCTAGCGCGACGGGACGTGTGCTGTGATTGCCGTGTGCTCACGGTGCTGCTCTGAGCGCAGCAGGCGTCCTTCTCATGCGTCTTTCACTCTTCATAGACGTTAGTTGTGAGGACTAGGACACAGTGCAAGCAGAGGAAGCATCTTGTGGAAAAAGCCTGTGGGCAGAGCAGGATGACTGGGGATTTGCGGGGAGAAGGCGTGGCCGGGACACGCGTGGGACGGGGAGAGAGTGGAGAGGAGTCTTCCTGTGAGCCTGCTGGCGCGCTTGGCCTTCGTCCTGAAGGTCCTGGCACTTTACTGAGTGTCAGGGGTGGAAGGGGTGTCCAGATCGGGTTTTCAGGTCATAGCACTCTGCTTCACTGTCTGTGGAGAGTCAGCTTCGAGCTGACGGGTGTGGAAAGGCTGGAGGACCTGTTGCGCTGGTCCATGAATAGATGGTGGGAGGGGTGCTGAAGTGGAGACGGAGGGAGTGAAAGGGAGAGCGCGGCTGTCAGAGGTCTCGAGAAGGTCGCGTCCGTGGGGTCTGTGATCAGTGGGCTGTGGAGGTGCTTCGGGAGCCTTGATGACTCCCGGCTTCAGGCCTGAGCACCCCTGGAGATGACGGCGCTGTCCAGTGAGAAGGGATCCAAGCTGAGGAGGAGGAGCAGGACTGGGGAGAGAACAGGGAGGGGCGGAATTAAAGGTTGGGTTGAGTGTGAGGTGACGGTGGGACATCTGGGTGTCTGGTCGGGGGTTGGATGTACAGGTCTATAGGCCAGAGGAGAGATCCGGGTCAGAGAAGGGGGAGAGGGGGGCGGCAGCCTGGGGAGAGCCGTGAGAGTGGAAAGCTGGGCACACTGAAGAGTTAGCAGAGCGAGGGGAGGTCCCCAGGAGACAGTGGGGGACAGTTTGGAGCAGGAAGGGCATGGTTGGAGGTGAACAGGCTTTAGTGGTCAGAGTGTTGCAGGGGTCAGAGGTCAGCAGGCAGGCCCAGGGAAGAAGCACCTCAGGAGGGCGCAGGTGGCCCTAGGAGGTGGAAGGGTGGCAGCGACACCTGGTTCAGAGGGTGGAAACCCTCAGTTTCCGTGTCTGTGCTGTGTGGTGCCTGCCACCAGGTCCTAGAAAGCAGGGGTCTGATCCAACCGAGCATTAATCATCGTGCCTGATAGCATTTAGACACTGGGGAGCCCCACAGGACAGTCCACTAGAATGTCTCTTCGTGCTTGCTTTTTCTTACCCTTTTAAAATTTCTATTTTTATGTATGTTTTATAATGTGTATAATATAGTGCTATATGTGCTTTATAAATACATACATACATATGATAGAGTATATATGCTCCCAACTTTTTAAGATAAGAGTGCATAAAAAATTTTAGAGACCGTATCTTTAATTAAATCACTCAAGTGTAGTTTGATTATAATGAACCCAAGATGTACTTCTCTCTGTCTTGTAGGACGTGAACATTTATTGCAGTTTTCTTTTGCAGGAGGTCTCCTATTTCACTATATCATTTGGATATATAGTAACCAAGTTTCAGGAACTACTGTTTTACAATAATACCAAACACCACTGTGTTTTATTCTTGATGAGAAAATAGTTTAAAACAACTTAGCTTCTCACAGTACTCTTTGATCTTTCAGCAGCTTTTGATTCTAAAGATGGGGGTCATCTGTAGGTCAAACTATATAATCTGCGTTTAGAGCCCACGTTTTTAACATTACTTCAAAGCCTGTGTTCTAAAACCGCTGCTGGCATCAGTAGATTACAGCCATGTTTTGACAGCTGAAATTCCAAGAGCATCTCCCTCTGTTAAACATAGCTGAGTAATTTAATCTATTGTTGGTGATTTCAGATGTGCCCACCCATCATAGCCATTAGAAAGACTGGCTTCTCCCCCATCTCATGACGGTGACTTCCTTGAGAAATAACTGAGAGCTCTGAGCAGTTACAGAACCGTTCATCCCCGGCATAGTAGTGAGAATGATCAATCACATTGCCTTCCTCCCTAAGCTTGACTAATATCTGGAAAACATTTTGCAGTATATGAGGGATCTTTGCACGTCTCGTTTATTCTTCACTTACACAGTGGCGGTGATATTGCTTACCTCATACGGTTGTTGTGAGGATTTAAATAAGTCACATGGTGTCTGGCACATGGGAAGGGCCCAGTAAGTGTTAGCTGTCCCCATGGGGAAGAAAAACAGCATAGAGGGCAGCGCTCCGCTGGGCGGCAGGGAGCACCGACGCTCGAGAGTCTGGGCCCCGCAGTCCCTCGGCGCTACTGCGATTAGCTCTGTGTGTTACTTTGCTGAGATTTTGTTTCTCCATTTGTAAAATGACAATAATGACTTTTTTCCCAGACATCACTGTAAAACTTAAGTTAGACAATAAGGTTCTTATCACAGTGCCTGGCCCGTAGGACCTTTAATTATATCTCTCACGTTATGGCCTAGGAATTGCCGGTGTTGACTTTCTTGATTTACAAATAGCAAAAATTCTACTCTTGAGAGAGGTGGTGTCAAACACCCTGTTAAAGGCACAGGTGCGAATGCGACCTCTAGGCATTTTGAATAAGTTTCATGTGTTTATTATTCTGCCTTTTCTAGGTTCACCAGTTGATCTTTCATGTTTGCTGCCAGGACACTAGGTCAGCACTCAGTTGCAGTATCACCCAGTTCTAGGTTTCCAGGCATCTTTTCCCTCTACATGCCTTACGAGTGCTCTTTGTTTAATCTTTACTTCGTTTTCCTTTTGTTGGCATCTTTATGGCCCTTAAGTTTTTATTATTATATCCTATTTCAACCTTCTTGGAAATTGTGAACATTATAATACCATTATAGTTTATCTAGACTGGGTTGGAATTAAATATGCCAACTAGTCAGCTGGCTCTGGTCCCCAAGCACTATCTCCAACATTCTTTTCATGAGAAAATTATTGTATTTCCACTTTTAAAAGTCACAACACTATGGTAACAGACTGAAAAGGTTTGTGTTATTTTTAAAAATTAAAGTGTTTTTACCCTTTTCTCCTCATGATTACATGTTGTAACTGGTCTTCATCTGTGTGATAAAGAATTCTGTTCCATCAGTTAGTTTGCTTTTTCTTTGTATTCAAATTTCAGCTTTATGGTTGCTGTTAGAAAGCCTGACCTTATGTAAAGATGCAGTGAGAATTTATTGAATAGAGGTCTCATTTCTTTAAAACAAACTCTAAAATATCAAAGAAGTTCTAAATTGTCTCACTTCTGTATTAATTTCTTTTTTAGAAAAGTTATTCTTTCTTGTGTTATCAACATACTCAATGAGAGTATGAATTTGCTATGCTTACTTTTATATCTCAGCATCACTGGATATTGTCATCATTGAATATTTATTTGTACCCTTTTCAAATGACTCAAACTAATAAAATAAAAATGTGTTAAGAGCTGACATTTTTTAAAAAGTAAACTTATCGAAACTTTCGGCTATGTTTTAGAAAGAAAAAGAAAAAAAAAAGGAAGAGAAAAAGAGAGAAAAGGAGCCAGAAAAGCCTGCAAAACCTCTTACAACTGAAAAGGTAAAATTTCTTCTTCTTTTTTTTAATCTGCAAAGATTACGACCGTATTTGTATAGTTATATATGAATGACTTTTGGGATATTCATGATATGCAAATAATCATTCTTTCAACAAGTATTTGTGGCATGAATACTGTGTGCTAAGCGTGTCCGTCTAGCTTGTCCTGTATGATTTGTAATCGGCTACATATGTGTGGGTATAGATTCATGTGAGTTCCTCAAGGGCAAGTATTATTCCTGACATAAAGAAGTGGTGGTTTTAGCTTCATGCACAATCAGACTTCAGCGAAAGTTGAGAGGATGCGGAGACATACCTGCAGGGGCCTTCAGAAAAGACTCCATGCTGAAGGTAGCACTTGAGCTGGGTTTTGAAGTGTAGGTAGGAAGGATTAAAGTGTGAGGCAGGAGTGTATCCTGTGGAGAGAACGTTGAGGACATGGAAACTGGAAATAGACAAAGTATGTTTTCGAAAAATAAGTGAGTTAGTGCAGTTTGAAGAAAGATCTATGTCTGTGTATAGAAAGTAGTGAAAAATAAGACCAGAATGGTAGATTGAGCTCAAATTGTAGGGGACCTTAAGGTCCAGATTGATTCTTTTTTGAAGGAAAGGCTGTGGGCAGCGTTTAATTCAGAAGGGGTCTACTGGAAGATTATCTTGCAGTGATAAGCAGGATAGAAGCGATCAGGCCTGCTAGAGGTAGAGAGAACATTAGATTTCTGTCACGCGCTTGGTTAAATAACCATGGTGGCTTGGCTTGCATGCATTTCCTCGTACAAGAATGGAAGCACAGTAAGGGAATTGTCAGTAAAGGGAGCATCCTTGAGTTTAGTTGTTGAAATTTTAATAATCAACTTTATGGAAGCATCAGTTACATACTACAAAGTGCATCCATTTAAAGTGTACAGGTCAGTATTTACTGGTTCTTTTCCCATCATGTTTATTAGAACAGTCTCTACCTTCAGAGAGTTATGAACATGCCTTCTGCATTTAAGACGTGCTAAGTATCCCAAGGCTCCTTAGTCCTTTATGTAGCAACCAAACACATACACCATCTGCTCCTTCACCTCCCTCCTAGCAGTCGCCCGCCGTTCTTCATACCGCGCAGACTTGTCTGTTGCCCCCTGGGCACACTTGCCATCCCCCTGGTCACTGAACTGCCTGGCCAAGGATGTCCTTTCCTCTCTCCACCTCTCATCTAGGCTTACTCACTCCTCGTCCATCAAGCCCCTCTAGACACCCCAACTAGATAGGCTCTCTCCCTTCCTCAGAATTCTGGTGACATTGTCGTACATTTGATTTTATTACTTCCTGCCTCATATTGTTGTTTAATTGTATTGTTAGATAAATTTCTTTGTCTAACGCAGGTGCATCCATGTTCATGCTCTGTTTCCTGAGATTACCTATCAATCAGCTGGGGACTAATAAGTCTTAGGTTTCTTTGTATTTCTGACAGTTTCTTGTGTGTATCAGATGTTTAGGATAAATACATGTACATTGATTTGTTGATGTTTTCCATCTCAAAATTCCTGTTAATGTTTTGATCCCAAGGTCATGCAGAACAATTAATAAACTGCAATTTATTTCTGATTAATTTGTTAAATACTGAAGACTTGCTAAGTGGAATTCTTTGAGATATTTTTTGAAGTACTTTTCAGTTAAAGTTAGTTTTTTTGAATATCACTAATTGTTTTAACGATTGTTTACTGAATTAGATTCTTACCTTTCACGAAATTAAATTTAGATGTTAAATATTATAAAACTTTTAAAAAGGAGTGATTAAGTTGGTAATTATAACCTGATTACTTAAATAGCTTTAATTCTGCTCTGGAAACTTTCTCTTCAGCGTGCATCAGTAAGAAGCTGTAAGTGAAATCTCTTACAATTTCCTATTTGACTACAAAGGAATTTAAAAATCACTAGTAGGTTTTATCTTTTGTCTCCAAAAGTTGGAAATATCAGAGTTTATATAATGCCTTATTGTTGTACTTGGCAAGATGTAAAATTTAACCACTTTTAAAACATCATATATTTATTTTTTCTCTTAAAAAAATACTTACCATCAAAATATAGTGAGCATTTGATGTAGTGACCGTGTGTGTTTCACGGTCTTGCGTGTGAACGCTTGCTTTCTGTTGCCTGCTGTGGAGAGGGGCCGCCAGGGTTACCTGGGAACAGTCTCTGGATTGGGAGCTTGAGAAGAGCAGTTCAGGGCGTGTGAACAGTGAGGAATCCAGCACTTTTCCGTCACCATTTCCCTTCGGTACTTAGGTTTTGTGTGTTTTGTTTTGTTCTGTTTTTTTAAATACATTTATTTGGTTGCACCGGGTCTTAGTTGTGGCAGGCGGGCTCCTTAGTTGCAGCACACGGGCTCGGTTGCTCCGCGGCACGTGGGATCTTCCCAGGCCAGGGGTCGAACTCATGTCCCGTGCATTGGCAGGCAGATTCTTTATCCACTGCGCCACCACGGAAGTCCGGTACTTAGGTTTTAATTAAACCCAGTTCACACTTCATCTGTTATTCTTGCTCACCCTGCAGAGGTCAGGACTCCTGTTGCCAATGGTGGGAACCTTGCTGAAGGAATAATCACCCAGAGGGAAAAGCTTTAGTTCCTGTCAGAATTTCGTGGTCAGGATATTGTAGGTTATGTAAGGAGGAAGGTACATTTACAAGCGTAACAGTGGGGAAACTGAAAGAACAATAGCACAAACAAGCTTTACTTCATTCACATGAGGCGTTTTTCTTTGTGTTCTCTCTGAGCTGATATTTTCAGGGGGCATGTATAATCTAGAGGAGAAATTAGCAGTAATAGCAGTGAAAATCATAGCAATAGTAGTCAGAATATCATTCTCATAAGTAAGTAAGAGTTGGCTTTATTGGCTGTCTGGTATCTGCCAGGGGCTGGGCTGGTGTACAACTTGCATGCACACTTGTGCGTGTACACTTACATGTGAAGTGACCAGCCATGTATTTACCACCTAGTCAGGAAACAGACATGGCCAGCTCCCCAGAAGCTGCCCTCCCCAGCTGCTCCCAATTAAATCACTTCTCTTCTCCCCAGAGATAATCATTTCCTTGCATTTTAGAAATAGATTTACCTTCTCTGTGTGTGTTTCTAAATAATAGAAATATTACTTAGAAAATACTGTTTTTCTCTATTTTTTGAACATACAGATGAAATGATGCCACAAATATTCTTTTGTGTTTTGCTTTTTTCAGTCAACATTGTTTTTGTAAGGGTTAATCATGTTGTATATAGATATAGTTTACTCAGTTAATTGTTGTGTAGTAGTCCATTATTTATATGTTCCTTACTTTATGCATCCCATCGTTGATAAACACTTGGATTATATCCAGGCTTTAGCTGTTATAAATAGTGCTGCTTTGAACACTTTTGTACATGCATCTAAGCATGTATTTCTTCAGGATGTACTTAGGAGTGGACTTGTTGGGTCACAAAGTATCTGTGTCTTGAACTTCACTACATAATGTCAAACTATTTTCCAATGTGTATACCAAATGTATTCTGGTCACACTACATTCTTTACAACATTTGGTATTGTCAGAGGTGTTACTATTTGCAGTCTGATGGGTATATAAGGATATCTCATTGTATTTTACATGTCCATTTCTTATATTACTAATGAGGCCCAGTGCCTTTTCATATGTTTATTGCCCATTTGGAATCCCCCTTTTGGAGTTCTGACTCAGATCTCTTGCCTATTGTTAAATTGGATTGCTTACCTTTCCCTTATTGATTTGTAACAATCTACACACACACTTACACACATATATAGAGGAAACTAGTCCTTTTCCAGTTACGGGTTTGCAAATATCTTATCTCTGTGGTTAATTTTATTGCTCTTTTTATTTCTGGTTTGTGAATCAGTGATAGAGGGCATCCTTGTCTTATTCCTGACATCAGAGGGAAAGCTGTATGTGTTATCTTCGTTCCTTACAAAAACTACAGTTATTGTTGGAGGTGAAGGAGCCAAGAATCAGGGAGCATATATGATTTGCCTAATGTCACCTAGTTTAGTTAGAGAATTTATGGAGTCTGGTTTGGAAAAATAGATTTTATTTCTTTTTTAAAGGCTAAACTGCATCTCATGTCTCTTTACGTGTTTAAAAGAATGATGCTTGATAGGTGTTATTTTTTCCTAGAATACTTGTTCTGAGTCCACTTGCAATTAAAGCCATTAGTATGGTTCTTGACACGCAGCAGTGAGTTAATAAATGATTACTTACAAGTATGTTCATTGGGGGGTTGGAAAGAACCTTACTTCTCTTATTTTATAAAAAAGTTAACTGAATCCTAGAAGGACTCTGAGTCACTGAAAAGTGGCTTGCTCAGTGCTAACAGCTGGTGACAACTCAGGGGTTTGAACCCATGGCTTCTTCTGATTTAAGTCCCACGTTGTGTGTATGTGTGTTTTGATTTGACATATATGTCTTCAGTTTCCTTTCTTGATGAAATTTTTAGTCCTTTTGTACATTCTACATCATTTTATAATGAGCAGTCCAGAGCTCTCTAAAAAAGAACAGTGTGTTTATATACAACGCCATCCCATGCTGTCCTAACTAGTGAATTCATAATTTTTACTGATTTGTTAGCGTCTAGTAGGGACTTCTTCCTTCTGTAAATACACTTGTTTTCCCTGAGCAGTCTACCACTTTGTTTAAATTATGTTTTGTACCTAGGTCTCCCTAAGGTTTACGTCTTGTGTTGCGTGAGCATCTGTTGCTAGCGGGCTTAGCTGGAGGCAGGCTTACTTTCTTTCCTGAGAGGAAAAAGGTAAAACCTAAAAATTTAATGAATCGAGTGACTAATAGGGCAGATGCTCCTGACACTTAAATAGTTGTCTCTCTGCTGTGCTTTAGATATTCTGCTGGAAAACTGTGTGTAAATTTGCCTTTTTCTAAAATATTCTGTCCTACGTTTGACATTTCTAATTCACTTAGTTTAGATTTATCTACTAGGCTATCTCCCAAGTAGCCAGTGATCTATAAATATGTTTATGTAGATGAGAAGTACTCTATTAAAGGAATGTACATGAGTTCTCTTTCAGTTTATATGAGCAGATCTTGATTTGTCCTTTGGGAGGTTCTGAGTTTTATAGTTTTTCTGTTCTCAAAGATGTGCATATCAAAACATGGAAAATGGACAAATAGTCAATTTTGGGGTTGGGGAAGTTAAACACTTTTAAGGTAATTTAAGGTAATAACCGCAGTAGTGGTTCTGGTTTTATTGCTATTTATTATAATACGGTTTGTTACAATATGGGTTATTATGTTTTAAGTTCTGAAACTTCAGAATTATATGCTAAGAAACCTTTAATGTAGGGGTCAGCAAACATTTTTCTGTAAAGAACCAGAGAGTAAATATTTTAGGCCATCGGTTGTCTTTCACAACTACTCAGCTCTTTCTGTGTAGCACAAAAGCAGTAAATGAGTGTGTTCCAATGAAATTTTATTTGCAAAAACAGGCGGCCAAGTTTGCTGAGGACCGTCCCCCTCAGGCCTCCCCACAGCTGAGAATTGGTTGCAGTGGGAGAAGCAGGGTCAGGAGGAGAGCCAGGTTCACGCCTTGGTCTGTGTTCACTGTCTTCTTGGCAAAGTCAGTTAGCTGCCCAGATCTGGTTTTTTCTCATATATTAAATGACAAGCTTTGCCTAGATGATCTCTAGAGATCGTTATGGTAATAAATAGTTTTAAATTTAGAATTACTTATTACACCTACTGAACACAGGGACAGATTCCTAAAATCATCTGACTGTATCCTTAAAGATGGCTTTTACAACTCCACAGAGTTGGTTTTTATTCAGCGAATTCTCTTTATTATTTCAAACTGGTTTTTCACTCACCTTAGTTGCTATTATATTTTAAGCAGCTAGTTTTCCTGTTAAAACACACAGTCTAATTTAGGAAAAGAGTTTTCAGTTCTTCCTAAGGCAAGCTACTTCTGTATTTACATAGAACATGTATGTGTGTGTGTGTATTCAGAAAAACGGGCTTACTTTAAGGTAGTAGGTATTTCTGTTTAGGTGTCTATCTGTACAGGTGTTACTGCATCATTGGTTTTATATGTAATGTGTGCATTGACGGGATAATTTAGATTATTCTATCAAAGTAACGATTTTATATTTTCATAGAGTTTCTTAAAATCTCTCTGAGATAATTATAATGAGAGATTAGGACATAATTATGCACCTATCTTGGAATATTTTTATGTTTTTTATGAGTTAAAATTCTTCTAATATTCAAACTTTTATTATTTATTTATTAAGTGTTACATATTCTGTGTAGGAAAAAATAAAATATACAAACAGGCCAAACATTAAAAAAATATGTAACTTCTCATAATTCCTCTACTTAAGGATGACTGTCTTAAACCTTTTGTGGTATAACTTTCTATGCTTGTGGGCACATGTGTGTGTTCTTACCAGTCTCTTGTATGTGCCTTGGTGGAATTCTTTACTTTAAAGAGATTTCTGTGAATGGCATGTGGTTCCCTAACTATGTGTTGTAATTTTTTTTAATGCAATATTTTTCAAGTGTTTTTTGTGTAGATACTTGGCCACTAGCTTCTTGAAGTTTATGAGAGAAAGTCAATTCACGACGTGTATCAGTGTAAAATAAAAAATTCCAGGAGGGAAAGTGGAGGAGCAGTGGTGCTGTGGGAAAGAGACGGCCCCTGCTTTGGGTCATACTCACTGTCATCAAAAAGTGATCTCAATATATGACAAGTATTCAGATCTCTAAGAAGATGATATAGATAAATAGTCATTGTTTTTAACTAGTTGGGAAAAAAACAAAAACAACCAGCAGAGTTGCTTTCTTGAACAAACCTTTATGTTAATAAAACTTTAAAAAGTACATTTTTACTTGATAAATATAAATGGTCTACCTTCCAATATAAGCAAAAGGTACAATTGCAAATCTCTTGAATGTGAAATTTCAATATAGCCATGTAAAAGTAAGCAACCAGTTGTAAATCAAATAAATTGTTCTTAGTAAACCATTAAAGTGAAAGTAAGTGGCTCATTGCCAGATGCTGAATTGTTAGGTTATGTTGTTTAACAGCCTGACAGAGACACTTACACAGCCACCAAGCTCTCAGTGTAATTTCGGCTAAATAAACATTTCATGTGATGATGCGAGTATGCATTTGACGATAAGATATTTCCAGTAATTAATGCTTTTGTAGAAATCATGGAAACACATGATCTAGGTGAGTGAGCAGGTCAGATGTCTTACAGAGCATTTTTATAAGTGGGTTTGGAAGATTCTTTGTATTTTCCACAAATCATTTCATTTCTAGCTAAAAACCTGACACTGGAGATTAGTTTGATAATACTCTTTGTAGATTAAAAGTAATATATTCAACGTTACTGTGCTTTAGGCTTAGCAAGCATTTTGGTCCTGCTTCTCTGTGGTCCACGTTTTATGAGGGCATAGATTGCTAGTTCCTGTTGACAGCTTTCTTTCTTTAGCTGTTAGGTTTCTTTTTTAAATAAGTCTTTTCTCTCTGAGAAAGAAAAGATCACAGTGCTGCTCCTAAGTAAAAAGAAATCATATGTCCTGTCCAGTAAATTTATAGTTTTTCATTCTTTAACCAGGAGACTGAGTACATAGAGACCTAGTGGATTTTTTAGTAGCAGCTCCCTTCTACAGCCCATAACGCCCAAACCATGTCTATTTTAAGAAGTTAAAAACCATGCATAAGCAAAAAGAAAAAAAATCACCATAGATCTAGCGACTTAGAAAAATGATCACTGACCTTTTTTTTAAAAAAATAAATTTATTTATTTATCTTTGGCTGCATTGGGTGTTTGTTGCTGTGCGCGGGCTTTCCCCAGTTGTGGTGAGCAGGGGCCACTCCTCCTCGCGGTGCACGGGCTTCTCACTGCATGGCCCCTCCCGTTGCGGAGCACAGGCTCTAGGCGCACGGGCTTCAGTAGTTGTGGCTCATGGGCTCCAGAGCACGGGCTCAGCAGTCGTGGTGCACGGGCCCAGTCGTTCCACGGCATGTGGGATCCTCCCGGACCAGGGCTCGAACCTGTGTCCCCTGCATTGGCAGGCGGATTCTTAACCACTGCGCCACCAGGGAAGCCGTCACTAACGTTTTGATGTTCATCCTTCTAGATTGTTTCCCGTGGAAGTATATGTATCCACACGGAATCCTACTACACATATTATTTTGTAACCTACTCTGCTCCTCTGTCATGTAACAGTGTATCTTGAATATCCTTTCTTGTTGATAAATATGCATATGCTTTTCTATCTTTAATAGCATTCCACTGAATAGGTGTATCGTAATTTATCTTCCTCTGAATAAAGAGAGATTCTTCTTAAAATTTATCTCTTTTGAATAATGAAAATCTGTACAAATAATCAGTGTACAACTGTGTGATAACTTATTAGGATCAGTTTTTAAAACTGGAATTGCTGAGTCAAAGGATCTGGACTTTTAAAAAGTCTTTTGAAAAATACTAACGAGCTACTGGAAGATAAAGATGGCAGCGCCTGGACTTGGTAAGAAGTCTTTAATTCCATTCTCTGCTATTTACTAAATATTTGACCACTCTGAACCCCAGTTTCCTCATATGTAAAACTGTTAATTCAACGGGCATTTTTGTACCCACCACGTGCCAAGCATTACTTTAAATACTAGGAATAGCGTGGCAGGGGCACGTCTGTGTCTCGCAGGATGTTTAGCGCCATCCTGCCAGTCCTGGCGATCAAAATGTCTTCAGACGTCGCTGCGCGTCCCCCGAGGGCAAAATTGCTCCTCGCTTCAGAATCGCTGATTCAAATTCCAGGTCCACGAAACTGATCTCGGTGGAAGAATGAAAGCCTGCCTGTTGTACGACTCGCCGGAGAGCACGGGTGAGATCGAGGCCCTTTTGGATATAGACACAAATCTTTTTCTCAGCAGATTTACTCAGATGCTGAAAGGAAATGACATAGTTATACATATGAAAAAAGTTTATAATAATGCCATTAAGTGGGAGGTAAAATATAAGCACATTTGAAACTGAAATCGGCGTTTTCTTAATTAGAAGTTACTCAGAGTCAAGTTTATCCTTTAAAATCACACATCATTTCATCCAATTCCCATCTGATTAGAATCATCTGCACTTTGGATATAGAGAACAAACTAGTGGGCGGGGCAATACAGAGGTGGGAAGTGGATGCAGAAACTATTGGGGGTAAGGTAGGCTCAAGGATGTATTGTACAACTTAAGGAATATAGCCAATATTTTGTAATAATTATTGTAAATGGAAAGTAACCTTGAAAAATTGTATAAAATTTTTTTAAAAATTAAAAAAAAAAGGGAATCATCTGCATTTTGGAGGTAAAAACAGAACAGCATGTTAGGATAAAAATTGGATTAGATACATGGTCTTGGGCCATAGACAGCATTTTAGCCCTGTAGCCATAAACTTTGTTGTTATTCCCCTTCTGGAAGATTACTTCTGTGGTACTTGCAGTTATTTGTCTGGATGACTGCATTTATTTCAGAGCATTGCCTTGCCGGAAAAACTGGGTGCAGAAAAGAAAGAATTCCAACTTCATCCGAACTTGGTGGGGGCCCGAACACTGGGAAAGATTAAGAGATAACTGAGCTTAATTGCTTATAGAATAAAGTACCTGAGCCCTTCAGAGTCTAGCCGCTACCTGTCCTCACTTTTTTGTTTTGGTCAGTCCCTCCTCAAATCTGCACATACAAGTTCCGGGGAAACCAAGCAGGTGCTGGCTTCTGAACCAGCAGAAGGTCTTGCTGTTTCTCAGCTGATGCGGTTCTGCACCCGTTCCCTGACCAGGTCATCACCTCCTAAATCTTTATCATTGTGGTAATGATATCAGCCATATTTCTTTTTATAGCCATTTTCCCCTTATTATGCAAACCATGGAAAATACAAGAAAAAACTGTCAGCGAAAGCCTGTCATCTTACTATCCAGAGTCTCATCACTTTTAACCTATGACTATTTTTAAAAATATTTTTCTTCCCTCGTCCCTCACTTAATATTATAAAATGAGCATTTTCTTATCCAATATTTGTATTACCATGAATTTTAGTGTATGGACTACATTAATAAGATTTTGTATCTTCTAAATTTCTAGCTCACTTTGTGGCATTCTTATATATAGGTAGAAATGAAAATTTTTATAGGATTTTAAAAGGGTACTTTATACCTCACACCCATTAGGATGACTGCTGTCAAAAAAACCAGAAAATAACAAGTGTTGGTGAGGGTGTGGAGAAATTGGAACCCTGTGCCCTGTTGGTGGGAATGTAAACTGGTGGGGCCATTGTGAAAAGCAGTTTGGTAATCCTTCAAAAACCTAAACACGGAGTTACCATTTGATCCAGCAGTTCCACTTCTGGGTATATACCCAAAAGAATTGAAACCAAGGACTCAAACATATATTTGTATGTCCGTGTTCATAGCAGCATTATTCATAATAGCCAAAATGTAGAAACAGCTTAAATGTCCATTAGTGGATAAATGGATAAACAAAATGTGGTGTGTATGTACAATGGAATATTATTATTCAGCCTATAAAGGAAGGAAATTCTGACACAGGCTACAACATGGATGATCCTTGAGGACATTATACTAAGTGAAATAAAGACGAAAGGACAAATACTGTGTGATTCTACTTCTAGGTACCTCATGCAGGTACCTAGAATAGTCAGATTCATCGAGATAGAAGGTAGGATGGCAGTTGCCAGGGTGCGGGTGGGATGGGGGGAAGGACAGTAGTTGTTTAATGGGTACAGAGTGTCAGTTGTGCAAGATGGAAAGAGTTCTGGAGATGGATGGCTTTGGTGGTTGCCCAGCAGTGTGAATGTTTAATGCCACTGAGCTCTGTGCTTAGAAATGGCTGTTACCACAATTGAAAAGTTAGTAAATAAAACTTTAAAGGTACTTTGTAAATATATACAGCTCTTCCTTTATAATCCAATTTTAATGAATTTTATGGTATAAAAATTTTATGTTGTCATGTTTTTCTTTTGAATACATATTCAGACTCACGAATTGCGGCATCTATTTTGGCTACCTTTCAGAGGAATATTCTGTTTATCTGAGTTACAGCCTTTTCTTTTGTAACCATGGTGTTTCAGAAATCATCCTTAAATACGACGTTTACACCTTGACGACGAGGCATAACTGATTGGCCCTGTAGGGCGCGGTGTGTGCTCGCTGTGTTGGCGTGGGGAAGGAGTCCAGGCATCCAGAGGATCTGGGGGAGGGTCCGTCTGTCCCCCCGAGCAGTGACCACCTGCCACGTGACAGATGTCGATAAGGGCAGTTTATCTTCCCGTTTATTACGCCATCCTCACCAGTGAGAACGACAATGAACTGAAAATAAACTAGGGTTACGTTATACAGATTTGTGCGTAACCTGTTTTATGAGATGAGCGCATCTCGTGCTCTGAGCTGCGTCTCGCCACCAACCATTTACACACTGTGACACGCTGCTCAGAAGGACTAAAGCTTAAGGTTATGTTTTCTTCATTACGTAAAACTCCCAAACAGAAAAATCTGATGGATCATTTTTACCTTATATTTTCCTATTTCCCCTCCTGCCCACCCCCCCCTAAAAAAAAACTGGTGGGGAAGGACTTATACTTGTCCTAAACGTACAGTGCTCTGGCTATATTAACACATGCTTTCCCTAGTAATTACTTGTTTTTTAAAAAAATTAAAAATGTTTTTTTCTAAACACACAAAAACTTCAAGAAAAGTTTCAAAACATGTTTCTTATTTAACTTGAAGATATTTTCTTTATGTTCTTTGTCCCTTAATTTGACGGGTGGCATTTGACTTAAAAGCAATAATATCTGACCAGAAAGTAAAAAATGCACAGTGATGAGAGGCTGGGGTGCTTCTTCATTCACGTGGAGGCATCCCCGCTCTGTTTTTAAAAAGTACCCACCTGAGACTTCCCTGGGGGCGCAGTGGTTGAGAATCGGCCTGCCAATGCAGGGGACACGGGTTCGAGACCTGGTCCAGGAAGATCCCACATGCCGCGGAGCAGCTAAGCCTGTGTGCCACAACTGCTGAGCCTGCGCTCTAGAGCCCGCGAACCACAACTACTGAGCCCGTGTGCCACAACTACTGAGCCTGCGGTCTAGAGCCCGTGAGCCCGTGCGCTACAACTACTGAGCCTGCGCTCTAGAGCCCACGAGCCACAACTACTGAGCCTATGTGCCACAACTACTTAGCCCGCGCACCTAGAGCCCGTGCTCCGCAACAAGAGAAGATGCCGCAATGAGAAGCCCACGTACCGCAACGAAGAGTAGCCCCCGCTTGCCGCAACTAGAGAAAGCCCGCGTGCAGCAACGAAGACAGAGCGCAGCCAAAAATAAATAAATCAATGAATACATTTATTTATTAAAAAAAAAAAAAAAAAGTACCCACCTGTGCAGAGCACAGGAAGCCCTGGCCCGGGGTTACGATTCTCCCTGCCTTGCTGCCTTCCGATGAGGGCCACTCACTGCCTCTCCCAGGCCTCTCTTGTTTGGGCTCATGGCCTCCTGCAGTCAGCCTGGCCGGGTTATTACTACTGCGTTTCACCTTCTTAGCTGCGCATCTGGAGAAATAAACAGACACTCTCTTTTCTGGTGGACATGGTAGGCAGTCTTGAGGCATTGTTTTTACGTGTGGATCATGAGAACAAGTTTCATCCCTGACCAGCTGGTGAGAACATCCCTAGAGTCTGGTGCGCACACTGGAAGCAGTGAATGAAGAGCCTTAGCAAGACCACGGTGCGCCTCTGTGCCCAGGGCTCTCCAGGCCGTTCGTCACTGGATGCTTTTCCTTTGAGCTTCACGGGCTGCACAGCTCCCGTGTGCCTGTATCTTACATCTGTGGCCACGGTTCACCTGAATGCAGTTCCCTGAGTCCCCAGCTGACCTCTTAACCCCCACCCAGACTCAGCCCTCCTCTCTTGACTGTGTACAGTGTGCTGTAGGACCAGTGGGTGCTGCTGTGCCAGCTCCTGTGGTATTCTGTGTGGTGTAAGTGTAAGGCTGATGAAAGTAACCGTAAGAGGGAGCTGATCTGACAGTTTGGTTGCCTTTCAGTAGATTAAATGCTACTGACGTTCTGTATCCAGGGGAGAGGTATGTTGAAAGATTTCTGGGAGGAAATACTTGGATTGAATGTAGCAACTGTTAGGATGCCTGCAGTGTACAAAGCAGCTAAAGTGTTGGAAGGAACTTAAAAATGAAGACAGAGCTTACCCTCAAGAATCTTAAAATTCAGAACGACCAAGTGATTGAAAGGGGATGACAGGAAAAATCACTTTAGCCAAGGCTGTTACAGGGCAGCTGGGGAGGTACAGGGGGTGGAGGCTCAGAGAAGTGAAAGAGAACACGTGGGGTTATTAAGAAAGTCTTCCTGGAGGTGCTTACACTTGACGTGTGCTTTGAAAGACTGTCAGGAAGGAGCACAGGGCAGTGGGCAGAGGGAGTGGCGTGAGCAGGTGGTTGGCATTGGGAAGTGTAGTTTGGCAGTAACGCCTAGTTCATTTAATTAGAGTGGAGCACAGTGACGGGGGACGAGACAGCAGAGATGATATCGAGAGAACCTTAAGTTTCCTGATAAACGCTAGATTGCCAGTTTTGAGTAGGGAGGTACATTGATTTGAACGATGGTTTAGTAGGATGGTGCCCTGGTTGCAGGAGATGTGTTGATGGGAGGAGAGGCCGTAACGTGTAGTCCAGGCAGTAAGAGACAGTGAGGGCCTGACGTCGACTGCTGGCTGGAGGTTGTCGTCACCTGCTTCCTGAGGAAGAACGATTGACAGACTTTTTACTCGTAATACATTTTACTCGCCTTTTTTTTTTTTTTTTTTTAACTTTTTTGGGTTTTTAAAAATTAATTAATTAATTAATTAATTTATGGCTGTGTTGGGTCTTCGCCTCTGTGCGAGGGCTTTCTCTAGTTGCGGCAAGTGGGGGCCACTCTTCATCGTGGTGTGCGGGCCTCTCACTATCGCGGCCTCTCCTGTTGCGGAGCACAGGCTCCAGACGTGCAGGCTCAGCAATTGTGGCTCACGGGCCCAGTTGCTCCGCGGCACATGGGATCCTCCCAGACCAGGGCTCGAACCCGTGTCCCCTGCATTGGCAGGCAGATTTTTCAACCACTGCGCCACCAGGGAAGCCCTTACTCGGCTTTTTAATGAATAGCCTTGTCAGACTCTAACGGGTTGTTGTCTCAGATTCACTCAACAAATATTTATTAAGCAATCACTATATACACAGTACCAGGGATACAATAATAAACAAAACCAAAATTCCTGCCTTCATATTAGAATGTATACGGAATCGTTTCACTTGCATGTCAGGTTCTTTACCAATACAATATATTGGTGTGCTGTTTGGTAATTCCCACCACCACCTTTACGTTAGCCAAACGCCTAAAAAGACATTATGATGCCAGCTCTATTTTTATCTCCTGAAAGGTAGACTTTAAACTTATAGCATTGGTAAAGACTTTAACGATCTAGTCATTTGATTTTAATGATGAATATGCATTTACTTATTTTTCAAGGAATTTTAGCAGATGTCTCTTTCAGATATATTGGTGATTTACAGACATTGCATTGAGTATAACAGATCCTCCCAATTCCATCTCTCCCCCCAGCCAATAGCTGGATGTTAGTGACAGGATCCCTGAAGCAGTAGTTCCAACACTGTGTGAGACTCCTTCCACCCCAAGTTAGTGTGACCCAGCAGATCCAGTGGCCCCGCATGTTGTGTGTTAACACACAGACTCTAATGGAGGTGAAATGCAGCGGGAAGAGGCGGTAGGTAGCGTTTACTCTGCTTCTCAACCGTCCATCCTGCTGAAGCCAAACTTCAGTGACGGCTGAGTGGAGGAGACTAGTCCAGGGTCCCTGTTTTTCTTACTACACCGTAGGTTCTTGTTTCTGTGGCGTTGTAAACTTTAAATATGTGGAACTGATAGAAGGGGAAGCACTCCTTTCTTCATCACGGATTTGAAAACATCTGGGGAAAAATCTGCTTGGTTTCTGCTAATCTTCTGATCCCTGGAGTTACCAGCAGGGGCCTGAGGTGCAGAAAGCCACACTGACAGCAAAGTAAGGGTTCATGCAGGTGCCAAGCAGGGGAGTGGGAGACCAGCCTGAGGGCCGCTCCCGCTTGGTCTTCGAGTTGGGGGTGGGGTTTAAAGGGGAGGAACAAAGAGGCTGGGATTAACCGTCGTTGTCTTGCGACATTGCTTAATCACAGTTCTGAGGGTCAGGGTGTCTGGTTTATGATTCTCTGGCCAGGTGGTCCGTGGCTTGCTTGGGGGCCTGTAAGTGCATCTTGCCTTGGAGAAACAGCCTGAGTTTGTATGTTAAGGACGAGCTCTACAACAGCAGTGTTGGTCCTTAATGATGTTCTTGTCGACTGAAAAAAATGCACAGCCTGAGAGCTGTGAATTATTTGGGGCAAAATGAGGACTGTAGCCCTGGAGACAGCCTCTTGGGTAGCTCTGAGGAACTGCTCGGAAGAGGTGGGGGGAAGGGCAGTATTCTGTGTGGTTTTAGTGAAGGGGGTACGTGCCGTCAAGCACACATTTAGGCAGAGGCTCGCTGCTAGTCGTGAGGAGCAGACGTCACCATTAATGACTTTAGTGCTTTTCTACATACGAGGAGATGCAAGAATCGGGCTCATAAAATCTCCTCCAGAAAATATCTAACTATGTGAAGGTCTGTTCTGCCGTTTTTTCCCAGAGCACAGAGGGCCTCATTCCTCATCTCCACCCTGGACTTCTTTCAGGGGGTGTTGAAGGTCAGCAACTGCAGTGGCTAGTGACCTTTTAAATGACAAACAGTCTAGGTGCTTGACTTACTGAGAGCGTTCTTTGCTTCTTCTTTGTTCTTTTTGATTATTCCCTTTGTAACAGTTGTATTTCTAATTTCTCAAAGTTGTTCACAAAGTGGTTTTTTTTTAATTTTTATTTTATATTGGAGTATAGTTGATTAGCTGTTCACAAAGTTTAAAACCTCTTTGACTCCATCTCTTTGTTGATTTGTAAAGAGAGGTCAGAAAATGACTTTAATATTTATTTTTCGCTGCCTGGCTACTTTGAGTTCCCTGAAAACCAAGTAGAAGCCAGTAAGATCCAGAAGGGAGTAAAGTGTTCCCTTGAAACCCGTTTTGCAAGACCCAAGGATGTTGAGAATTGTCTTTGAAGCAAAAGTGTTTGTAATTACATTATAAAATCTGAAAAAAAAAATTGCCAGGGTAAATTGTTATAATTTAGGCATAAATTATATAGGCATTTAGGCATAAAATTGCCTTTATTACAAGATCATAAATCTTTGGGATTTGTTTCTCAAAGTATACATTATCTGTAAGTGTAAATTTATTCCAGATATTTAAAATTTCATTTTATGAAACTTTACTTGGAAAATGTCAAATGTATACACACCTGTTACTCAGCTTCAACAGTTATCAGATCATACCTACCTAATCTTGTGTCAGCTATACCTTTACTCTTTCTACCCTTATTATTTTGGGGATTTTTTTTTTTTTAATTGAAGTAGAGTTGATTCACATTGTTGTGTTAGTTTCTGCTATACAGCAAAGTGACTCAGTTGCACATATATATATATATATATATATATATACATTCTTTTTCATATTCTTTTCCATTACAGTTTATCTCAGGGTATTGAATGTAGTTCCCTGTGCTGTACAGTGGGACCTTGTTGTTTAGCCATCCTGTGTGTAATAGTTTGCATCTGCTCACCCCAAACTCCCACTCCATCCCTCCCCCACCCCCCTCCCCTTGGCAACCACAGGTCTGTTCTCTAGTCTGTGAGTCTGTTCTATTTGTGTCCTATTTCAGATTCCACCTGTAAGTGATATCACATAATATTTGTCTTTCTCTGTCTGACTTACTTCACTTAGTATGATAATCCCTAGGTCCATCCTTGTTGCTGTAATGACGTTATTTCATTTTTTTTAATGGCTGAGTAATATTCCATTGTATATATGTACCACATCTCCTTTATCCATTCATCTGTCGATGGACATTTAGGTTGCTTCCATGTCTTGGCTATTGTGATAGTGCTACTATGAACATAGGGGATGCATGTATCGTTTTGAATTATAGTTTTGTCTGAATATACGCCCAGGAGTGGGATTGCTGGATCATATTGTAACTCTATTTTTAGTTTCTTGAGGAACCTCCATACTGTTCTGCATAGTGGCTGCACCAGTTTACATTCCCACCAACAGTGTAGGAGAGTTCCCTTTTCTCCACACCCTCTCCAGCATTTATTGTTTGTAGACTTTGTAATGATGGCCATTCTGACCAGTGTGAAGTGGTACCTCATTTCTACCCTTACTATTTTGAAATAAGTCCCAGAAATTGTCATTTCATCCATAAATATTTCATTATGTATCTCTAAAAGACAGGGTCTCTTAAAAAGAATAAAAGGCCATTATCCATGTGTACTAAAAAAAAAAAAAATGCAGTGATTCATTATTCCTCATCAAATGCCCTATAAAGGATTCATATTTCCGGTTACCTTACACGAGGCATGAGTTCTCCCCCAGTGTGTTAGTTCGCAGCAAGCTGCAGATCGGGCTGGCTTGTCATTTGAGCCTCTTAGCCTAGCAGTCCCCCCCTCACCTCTGTTTCCCGTAAGTCACCTGTGGAAGGAGGGGGTCTTCTCCATCCCTCAGCCTGAGTTCTGTTGATCCGCATCCCTGTTGTCCCTTTGTCCTTCGGATTCCCATGTGATTTATTGTTTCATTTTACATAGACTGTGGTGTTATTATTTCTCCGTCAAGAGACACGTAACATCTGGCTGTTTCTCATTCTGTCTGTTAGCCCATTCACCTCAGTACCTGTTTCTTTTTTTTTTTAACGTCTTTATTGGAGTATAATTGTTTTACAATGTTGTGTTAGTTTCTGCTTTATAACAAAGTGAATCAGCTATACATATACATATATCCCCACATCTCCTCCCTCTTGCATCTCCCTCCCACCCTCCCTATCCCACCCCTCTAGGTGGTCACAAAGCACTGAGCTGATCTCCCTGTGCTATGCTGCTGCTTCCCACTAGCTGTCTATTTTACGTTTGGTAGTGTCTATATGTCCATGCCACTCTCTCACTTCGTCCCAGCTTACCCTTCCCCCTCCCTGTGTCCTCAAGTCCATTCTCTACGCCTGCGTCTTTATTTCTGTCCTGCCCCTAGGTTCATCAGAACCATTTTTTTTTTTATTAGATTCCATATATATATGTGTTAGCATACGGTATTTGTTTTTCTCTTTCTGTCAGTACCTGTTTCTAGCAAGTCGCCAGGCCCTGCAAAATGACGATTTCCTAATTCTGTTATTTCTTTTTTAGTAGCTGAAATATTTCTACTAGTTTGGGTTACGTGGTAGTTCATATGGGAGAGGCAGCTTGATTCTTTCCCTAATCGACCAGTTTTCAAAATAGTAAGTTGATTCGTTAGCATCCTCTCGTTGTGTCCAGTTGGGGTGTGGGGGGTCTCACTGCATATTCATGGATTGGAGCAGGTATAGTATGTTTGCAACCATCCACTGCAGTTATTATCCTTTGATGGAGAACCTCTTCATATTGGCTCCTGTATCTGTGATGCAACTGTAGTCGCATGATAATGTCCTTGATACTTGGTGTGGTAATTGCCTTAAGCTCATCTTCTGCGTTGCCTGCCCCGGACCTGTATCCATTTTACTAGGGAGCCCTGGTGCCTTTTAATGGAAGAGGATGTTTTATTACAGTATAGGTCCTGAGGGTACTCCAGATATAACATAGTTTCTCAGATTTAAGTTGTTTACTCCCCGCACCTGTCATTTTATAGAAGGAAGTTGCTAGTAGTGGTAGCAAATCAAGAACAGATTGTGGGTTTGAGCTTACTGTGTTCTTAGTTGAAAAGATGTGTCTCCCTCACCTGAACGGCCAGCAGTGACCGGCTACGTTGTGACCCGGCTCCTCAAGAGCCCGGCAGCGGGAGCTTCTCTGCATCCCATTTCTCCCTTGTTTTCACTACCCCCGTCACTAAATCCTATGCTTAAATATGCTAGTACATTAAAAATGGGGAGGGTACATGCAAATCTTGCTTACAGTGAAAGCCCATTGCTGTGGTTTTCACGTTATCCCTTTTGCCACATGCAAATGTATTTGCACACAAAACAGTAGGGATTCCTGTTAGGCCTTGGTGTCCAGGGGATAGTCTTGGCGGAGGGGGGCGGGTAGGATGCTGAGGTGGAGGGAGTCTGTCTCAGGCCCACCCCCCTCAGCCCCCTTCCGTCCTTCCCGGCTTCCTAACCGTCTTTCTCTCTTTCAGCGGAACAGGAGCAATAACAAGGTGATAGCAGCCTTATTTTGTTAAATAAGGTAGGCTAAAATGCCCTCGAGCCTAAAAGAAAAAGGAACCAGCCGAAGTTGTAATAGCTGTTTAATACTTCCTCATTATTAAAGTAACTGGGGTGATAAAGAGTGTATAGATTGTGGCAGAAAACCATATTTCAGGTTCTATGACAGGCTTAGAGTAAATTGGAAACATTCTTTTTTTGTTCATGGAATTTCTAAAATGATTTTGCAATCATTTAAAGCTTTATTGCAAGCGAGGCAATAAAAAGGGAAGAAATCCAATTTATGTGCGAAGCGTTCATTTCCTATTTAATGAAAGAAAGGAAAACTCTGGTCAGTAAGTATGTGTTCGTTGCAGTCCCTCACAGTAAATGAAAAGTGTCCTTAACTGGGAAATGAGAGAAATATTTCCTCAATAAACGCTCTGATGAAGGGTAGTCGTACTAAGTTAAAGCCTGTGCTTAAGAATGTTGCAGCCAAGGTGGAAGGCTCAGCAGTTAGATTTGATGGGTCATTGCAGGTGTTAAAAAGAGTCCATGCTTCCTGAGGGCTTGACCTGCCAGCAGTGTTCTGAGCCCTCAGTGTGTGTTATTTCGCCATCCTCAGAGCAGCTCCATGACCTTGACACCGTTCTTATCCTCCTTTACTGCTGAGAACCTGAGAGAGGCAGCTTTGGTAACTTATTCATGGTCACACAGCTATTGAGTAGCCAGGCTGAGATTTGAGTCTGAACGTCCTGCCTTCAGAGTATTTGCTCTTAACTGCGGCCCCTCAGTGTGTTACTGTTACAACCAAAAGCGGAGAAAGAAAGAAGGGAGGATGGTCAAGGGATTAACTGAGCGTCTACTAAGTGCTGCGCGTTGTGCAGCATTTTGTGTGTGCTAATTGAGTCTCACAGAAACCCTACATAGTCATCATGCACTCATCACACCAGGAGAAACGTAAGCTCCAGAGAGTGAGATTTACCCAGGGTCCCACAGTGGTCGAGCAGGCCTTTCTAAAAAGGAGGCCCCTGATAGGGAGCTACTGTCTTCCTGTGAGCGTCTGCCGTAGATTAACTGAAACAGCTGTTAACACCCATCGGGGAGTAGCGAGCTGTTTCTATCTTAGGCCCACGGTTTCTAGTGCGGGTGTTCCTGGTTCAGCATTCCATCTCTGCTAAGTAAGGGCAGTATGGCACCTGAAGAGAATTATGGCCTTTACAGTCAGAAAGACCTCAGTGTTTATGATTAAAATTTAAGTTTAAAATGGTAATTAGAAGTCATAGTTGATAACTATTTTTGGATGGGCCACTCACCTGCCCAATTCCAAAGATGCACCCACATCATTCAGCAGATGCATAAGGAGTGCCTGCCCTGTGGTGGACATGGGGGTAGGGTCTTGGGGGCAACGGCGAACAAATCAGACAAAAATCCCTGCCCTTTAGAGCTTACAGTCTAGTCAAGTGTATTTAGTTGCTTTTCCTGATCCTTTCATGGGCACTGCCTTCCTGTCATTCAGATTTTACTTTAAACAACACCTTAGACAGAGGGCTACCCTGAACGCCTAATTCAGAGTAGTCCTGAGGCATTCTTGATTATGATACCCTTTCTTAACTTACCTTACGGCACTTAACACCGTCTGCGGTCGTTCGTTTTATTGTCTGCTTCTCCCCTCTGCGCCTCCTCCCCCCATCCCCAAAATGCAAACTGTAGAACGCCAGTGCCTTGGACACTGCCAAGCACGTGTGTGATGGCTTAATTATCGAAAAAATGACTCTCAGTGGAGCCAGCGTTCTTTGTGGAAAAGGATGGGGGCAGAGATGATCCTCTTGATGATGTGCTGGTGGGAAGGTCACACGTGACGCTGACACAGTTGAGGGGAGTGGAGGGAGCCGAGGGAAGGGCCACTGCAACTTCAGACAAGAGAGGAGTTTAGTTCCTGGCTGTCGACTTTGCCTGTAATGCAGACGTCTCCCTGTCAGGTCAGTTTACTAGACAGGGTGAGTGTTGAATGAACCGAGGCGACACCTGTGGTTAAACACGTAACACAACCACTGAGCCTGCAGGGGGTGTACAAACAACTTGGTGTTCAGGGTACTTTTCTCTCCAACTGATACTTATAATAACCCACCATAGGGAAATTTTTTTAAAAATAGGGAAAAAAGATAAAACCACCTTTATAATACTGGAAAGTATTTAGCCAAACTGTAGAAGGTATTTTTAAAAAGTAATATCTGTAGCTATTATCACAAAAAGTTCCTAGCAAATGAATTATCAATAAATCTTTGCAATTCTAAGAGGATTAGTTAATATGGTGCTGATAGCTAAGCTAATTTATGTCTTTTAATGATATATCTTAGAATACCTAATATATGGGCGTTGTCATTTAAAAAGGTGTTTTCCTGCTCCGGAGATTCTGGTGCAGTGGCTGGTAGGCCGTATGGAAATGTACGCACTAGCCCTTGGGAAGGCCCAGCGGTACCCGCGCCCACACAGGAGCTCTGTAGAGACGAGATATTTATTTGCGTTAGAGCTGGTCAGGACGTAAGCAGCTGCGAGCTGAGTGTGATGAGACCGCCTGTAAGCGGTGCCGGGGTGAAGCCCCACGGCTCCCGACCAGAAGCTCTGCCAGTGGTAAGGTGTTGGGAGCAGCTGTCTTTGATCGGGAGCAGTGCACCTGGAACTCGCAGTGAGCGTGCACGTCCAGCGATGCAGGCAGCCTTCTCTGTCCATTACCTGGACCTGCAGGAAATACTCTGCAGCTTTTGCTTTTGTCTCTGACTTTGGAACTGGAGCAGTGGTTTTTCATACACAGTAGTCTGTTCATTGGTTGTTGGTGAAACAAGTTTTTCCTCACGTCCTTCCCTGTGTAGCCTCACTAAGCTGAGGGCCCGCATTTCTCTGGCAGACCATGAGACAGGAGCTTGTGGTTATCTACCTTTTCCCTGCTTTAAGAAGAAGACGTAAAGCTGGAAGCGACGTGTTGAAAGACAGCATCGTATTATTCTGAAGCAGCCGCAGCCAAGTGCCGAAGAGAGAGGATATCCATTCTTCAGGAGAAAAGGAAAATAGGCCAGCTTGGGTTGGACGGTAGTGGGCGGGGGGTTGGAGCAGAAGGGGAGAGGTAATCGTAGTGGCGCTTGTAGTAGAGAGGCGAGAGTGGTATTAGTAACTGTAGTGGCAAGACAGCATTTCAGCTCACTGTGCTTTGTCTGAACGAGCACAGTCTCCAAACCCTTACACATCAAGGTGATTCTTAGATTCTGCCATTAACTAATAAAAGTAAAAAAATTAGAACATGGGTTTACTGCATGTGAACTGCATAAATGGCAGTTGTTCATTGTGGTTGTGTTGGTTGTGCTAACATGAAATTATACCTTTGGATGGATTTCTTACCAAATTACTAGAATACTTGTAACGTGATTTAGACATGCTAAATATCAAATAATGTTATCTCCTAATAATATATGAAATAACATTCTGAAATAAAGTAGCTATAAAATATCAGTTCTGTTCTTTGCTAACAGTGTTTTCATTTTATTAACAGATATTTTACTTTATCAGAACCAAGAACTTTAAATAGACAAACACCCTCTGCGTTTGAGAATTGAGTGACTGGTTTCTGACGCTCAGTTTCTGTTTCCGCTGTAGACTTGATGCATCATCTTAATGCAGACAGTGAAAGGATGAAAACCTCTAGGCTTCTTGTGATTTAGTCATAAATTGCTGCAATTTCTAGAGAGTTCCCAAGCTGGCTACGAAGGAAATCTTGAGACAGTATCAGGTATCTGATAAAGCAGGCTGACGTTCATGTGGTACCACTCAAGTGTGTTTGGTACTACTGTGTTCTCTCCTAGTACCTGATGGCACGATGAAACATAAAGCCACCAGCTTCCGAGATATTAGTGAAGAAAGAGAGTAGGAAGAGTCAGCTTATAATAGTAACATTAAAATCGCAAATGTTTATATGTTTTCATTTTTACAGTTTACAAAGCACTGTTGTAATACTTATCTTATTACCCTCACTTATTCATCCTCTAATGTTCTTCCGTTCTTCAGCCGTGTTCAGTCTGCTGATGAGCCCATCACAGGCACTCTTCATTTCTGTTACATGTTTTTGATCGGTACCATTTCTTTATTCTTTCTTGAAATTTCCATTTGTCTACTTACGTTACCCGTCTGTTCTTGCATGCCGTCTACTTTTTCCATTAGAGCCCTTAGCATATTAAACATAGTTCTTTTCAATTCAGTCTGATAATTCCCACATCCCTGCTATATCTGAATCTGGTTCTGATGCTCATTCTGTCTCTTCAAACTGTGTTTTTTGCCATTTTGTACACCTTGTAATTTTCTGTTGAGGCTGAACATAATGTACTGGCAAAGAACTCCAGTAAATAAGCCTGTAGTAACGTGGCAGCGGGGTGTGAGGGCGGGGCAGTGTTCGGGAGTCCTGTGATGAGGTCTGGTCTTCTGCTGAGACTGTGTCCCTGGGCTGTGAACTCCACAAGTGCCTCTGCTCTTCCCCACCATAGGTGGGACACGATGGCCGGCGGTGGTGGTGGTGGGGGGGCCAGGGGCGGTGTGCTGAAGTTGGCTGTTTCCCTTCCCCAAGTAACAGAGTTTGTTTATGCAGCTTTCTTAGCCTTGAATTGCCTAAATGGTGGTAAGTAAGAGTCCTTTCTTTCCTCCTGGTGTAGGGAGGATGCCTCCACGTGGGACATTTATTTCCCGCTTCAGGCAGACAGAGGAGGGTCAGAGCGTTTCGGGCTTTCTCTTAATATCTTTTAAGAAAATATCTTTTTTTTTTTAATCCTATTGATTGATTGATTGATTGATTGCTGTGTTGGGTCTTCGTTTCTGTGCGAGGGCTTTCTCTAGTTGTGGCGAGCGGGGGCCACTCTTCATTGCGGTGCGCGGGCCTCTCACTATCGCGGCCTCTCGTTGCGGAGCACAGGCTCCAGACGCGCAGGCTCAGTAGTTGTGGCTCACGGGCCCAGTTGCTCCGCGGCATGTGGGATCTTCCCAGACCAGGGCTCGAACCCGTGTCCCCTGCATTGGCAGGTGGATTCTCAACCACTGCGCCACCAGGAAAGCCCAAGAAAATATCTTTTTTTCCCAATTAATATCTTTTTTTTCCTCAAGCAGCTTTGGTTTAGAATAATCAGTATGTCATTGAGGCATATTTTTGGGTAGCCTGTCCTGGGCCCCAGCACTACCCTGGTGTTGGTTTCTGCTCTAGTGAGTTATAATTCTCTGTATTCTCCTGTCTTCTCCAGTTTGGGGGGAGGCTTGGGGAGCGGCTGTGGTTTGCCCGTGACCTTACTTCTCTGATGGATCTAAGAAGAGTTGTTGACTTTTCAGTTTTTTCAGCTTTTTACTTGTTGTTAGGATGGAGTGATGACTTTCCAGCTGCCTCACATGCTAGACCAAAAACTAGCCTGGGTATATTTATCTTAGTTATTACATTAGTAGTCATAAGGTCAATATGACAATTATTCCTTTTTCACTAACCAAAAATTGAGGCCCAGGGACAAGGCCAGCTACATAATTTGCAGGGCCACTGCAAAATGAAAATTAGAGGCCCCTTGTTCAAAAACAAGAAAAAAGTACCATTAAAGGTACTAAAATATAAAGCTCTTTTTTTTTGATGCGGATCATTTTTAAAGTCTTTATTGAATTTGTTGCAATATTGCTTCTGTTTTATGTTTTGGTTTTTTGGCCGCGAGGCATGTAGGATCTTAGCTCCCCGACCAGGGATCGATCGAACCCGCACTCCCTGCATTGGAAGGTGAAGTCTTAACAACTGGACCGCCAGGGAGTCCCTATAAAGCTCTTTTTGTTCTTCTGCAGTCTCTCCACTTGTCTCTCAAAGCTGATTTGCTTTTAATGGTAGAAAAATTAAAAATTTACATAATTAACATGAATTTTATCACTCATTTTTATACTGTACAGTGAAAGTCTTCATTGCAAACACAAGAGCACATAGATGTGGAATCATCTGGATTATACAATTTGTGTTTATTAGCGTGTACATGCCCATGAATTTTGCTCTTAGGTGGGAACGGTGGGCACTGGTTCCCTAGGCCAGGGATTGCGGGCCCTTGGACTCTTTAATCAATAGAAATGGATATGAAGCCAGACGAGCGATTCAGGCAAGGCTTTACTGGGACCCCAGGGAGCAGAACCAGGAAGCAGGTGCCCTGGCTCGCGCCCCGAGGGGTGGCGAGCGGGTCCCTTAGATGGGGCGAGGGTAGGGGCGGGGGCTCAGGCGGTGCGCCCGCCCCTGGTGGCGCTGTGTGCGGGGCTCACGCGCAGGACCTGCTTTTGCTCCCAGCCCCTCCGAAAGGGCGGTTGGCTTGTGGCCTCCTTGTATCTTACTGGTCGTGAGGGCCCCAGCTGCACGTGCGCACAGGCGTGTTTAGCCCCGGGTGACCTGTCCCCGTCTGTCGCTGGAGGAGCCGCGTGTCCAGGTGCAGGCACTAGAGGGCCCCAGCCTGCCGGGAGCTGTGCTCCGCAGCGGCTGCCGCGCGTCTGGGTCGCTGCTCCACCCTCTCCCGCTTTGGTTAACTGGGGGGTGAGGGAGACCGAGGGGAAGCGGAGCCGTGGGCGGCCCTCGCTCTCCCCTCCTCTGTCGCGTCTTCACTGGAAGCGGTCCGCTGAGTAGAGGCGAGGAAGGCGGTCCGGGTCCTTCCGGGGCCTTAGGGCCCCGCCCCTGCCGCCTTGTGCGCTGGGAAGAGAAGGCGCGGCCCGCACGCGTCAGCCCCACCTCCCGCTGTACCTCGTGCCCTCGTCCGCACGGGCGTCTCTGCTCACGGAGCGTCGTGGGCCCTGGTCCCCCGGCCGACGCGGGCAGCGAGGCACCAACCGCGGGGACACACGCGGCCTCTCCGGCGCGGCAGCTTACCTTCCCTCGGCCCTTGGCATTTACAAGATCAAGTTCAAAGAGAAAATGAAGACTTTCCAGACGTAATTGCAGAGTGTTAAACCTCTGTGGGCTCTGGGGGCTGTGCAGCCTATGCCTGTGAAGTGACCCTAGTCAGAGGTGTTAAGTGACCTGCTGAAGGTTCCCATACAGACTGGGTTTAAAATTGGGCTGTTTTTCCTTTCCTCCCTCCCACCTTCCCTCCCTTCCTTCCTTTCTTTCCAAACCCTGGCGTGGAGGGCTGACGTTGAGCAGGGCGCAGTGAGGGAAAGCCTGACCCAGAAGCAGGCCGGCCGAATGCTGTAGCACCAGGTCCCGGGAATGTGCGTGTGTGACGGGCGGGCGGCGGCCCCCTCTCAGCGGTGCCCCATTTAATTGTTGTCTTTCTTTCATACTTTTGCTGACAGGTAAGTGGTGAATTATAAAAAAACTACCTTCTTCTTCCTTCTCTGCAAACCTCCAGACTACTGTGTAGACAAGGGTAAGAAATTGGGTGGGCATTCGCAACTGGGTCCTTCTAAGAGTGAAACCGGAGGTCGGAATCACAAGCACTGAGTGGGGCTGTCCCGAGCAGACGGGGGCGTCGGGCCGCCCTCCCACCCTAGGGCCACGCGTCGCAGAGGCCACCTCTCGGACGCGTGCGGGGCCTCGGCCTGCAGCTCCTCTGAGCCTTTACTCCGTTACTGCGCCGCTCCACACGGAACTGGAATTGTGTTTGTGCCCGTTTGCTTGACCACAATATACGCCTCTTAAGCTTAGCAGGCACGTCTTACTCACCCTTGTGTCCCTAGTGCTTACGCTTCGGGCGCGTATTTATGAAAGGCACCCTCACAACCACCAGCAGCTGCCGGCTTGGAAGCACCGGTTATGTGCCAGCCGCTGTGAGAAGGACTCTGTATAGTACTTTAACCCTCACAAAAATTCTGCACAGTATTCTTTTAAGGGAGCTTGCCCATGTAGGCACTCGGTGTTTGTGCTGAGCAGTGAGAAACTTTGCAGGCCCGATGTGTGAAGCATGTAGGCCCCTCTTTGAGAAGCTGTCCGAACTAAGCCCTGAGACAGGACCCGGGAGTTTAGAGAGAGGCAAACGTCCAGATCTTCAGAAGGAAAATGTAAGTGGATCATGAATGCTTGTATCATTGAGCTTGGCGTGAATTCTATGCAGAACTCAAATGGAATTTTCTTTTTAATGACTTAGTCCTTTCTTCAAAGTGTTAGCAACATTCACTAGTCGCCTGCATGGGTTCCCTAAGAACAGTTCCTGTCAGACTAAGCTTAGTGGTCGGGGTTCCCGGATCTCCTTCTGGTCCAGAGGTGGGCAGCTGGGCCTGGTGAGCAGGCTGTGGGTGGACTGAACGCCGGATGGAGGGCTGTGCCGGGAGAAGTGCAGGGAGCAGAAGTGAAGTCAGGGTCGAGGGAGCTCGCTGCATTCCGCGGGGCTCAGCCCTGGACTTCGCTCTCGCCAGCGTTTTTATGCACTCAGCGTGTCATTGTCATATCGTCCGCATTTTCAGATGACCAGGCAACAAAGGTTAGTTAAGCCGTTGCACGATAGAATTTAGTCCCTCAGAAAGTCTTAGATACAGAGTACCGACAAATTGGGGAACAGTAAGATCCTGAAGTGAAGGCAGCGGCACCTCAACTGCCCTGAATATGACAGCACAGAAGGAAACGTCAGGGGCTTGTAGACGGCGGGGGCCTGGTGTGAGCGCGCGGTCTGCCGGGGCTGTTGGGAGTTGGTGCCCCGTCTGTTCACGCCTCCTTTCCCTGCTGCTGTGTCCGTCTGTTCACGCCTCGTTTCCCTGCTGCGAGGCGGTGTCCGGAGACTCGGGGTAAGCGGGTAGCTGTTACAGGCCGCCTGAGGAGGAAACTTCCTCGTCTTCAGATTGTCGGAATGTGCCATGTGCTGTGTCATCACGTCCAGTGATTCCATAGCGCCGGGGGATCTTCTTGCCCAGAGTGGCCCTGTGCGTGACACGTCCCAGTGGTGCCTCACGCGCCATGTAATGGGTTGAGTAAATGTCGTCTGAGGCGCCTTTGTGTTCTCAAATTTATATAAATCTTTGCTGCTTCTCCAGCCCAGGGACGTACTGTTTGGGGTTGTAGTGTCCCTGGGCCATGAGAGCCATTTACTGAAAGATGCCCCTGTGGCTGGGGAAATCAAATGTAGATTACAGTTCGAAATCGAACTCTCAAAATATGACTTAAGAAAGAATATTAAATTCAAAACCAGTGTAATGAGAGGCTTAGTGGGGAAAAGATCCATATGTATATTATAAAGAATGGTTAAGAAGAAAAAGGGAAACTTTAACAAGATTCTAAATAAGTAAAACGGGGAGATTTGGGGAACAAACGAGTTATGTGCAAGGTTAATTCTCAGGTTGTATATAAGTTGGTTGTGAAAGCACACGCATACAAACATATGGTAATTATAACTATCAAAATATAGTAGGAATGTGGGACTTCCCTGGCCATCCGGTGGTTACGACTCCGCGCTTCCACTGCAGAGGCCGTGGGTTCGATCCCTGGTCGGGGACCTGAGATCCCGCGTGCTGTGTGGTGCTGCCAAAAAAAAAGACAGCAACTTGAACACCTGTATTTAGCTCAGCTCTTTCCCCAAACCTCTTAAATCTACAGTAAAGGAATTTTTAAAAATACAGTAGGAACGTAAGACAGTGATTTGTATTAATTATTGATATTATGCCATTGAACGGCTTCAGTGGGTGAACAACATGGATGACACAGTCTGACTTCTGTTTCTGCTTTAGAGTAGAATGGATGATGATGTACAAGCCGTCATTCTTAAAGTTTTACTAAAAGCTGTAGTAAAGGTGAAATCCCACCATTAGGATTTCAGAAGGCACCCGGACGAGGTGGTATCCTGGGAACTGTGTGTTGTTGAGTAGCTATTAGAGAATGTTTCAGGTTTCAGGCTGTGATGCGGCGGCGGGTTCGTGTTCATTTTCCTGGGCGTTGCTCTGCTCGGGTCGTGGCCGCACACCCTGCCCCGCGGTGGCCGTGGTCATCTCCTTTCTCAGGGCCGTTCCTGCGCACTGCCCTGCGAGGAGTAGCTTTGTTTATGCCACCTGCCTTGAAAATTCATCCCGTTCCGAGCTCTGGTGGGCTCTTTGGGTCCTCGTGTAACGTGGCTCAGCTTACGTCTGCAGCTTTACCTTTTGTTACTTCCTGACGCTAGACCTCCAGGTTAGGCAGGTGGGTCCGCCGTCTTTTCCGCGCTCGGTGTCCTTCCCAGGGCGCCTTGACCAGCTGCTGCCTTTCAGACTCCTTCCTGTCCGCCCTGCAGACCTCCCTGCCTTTGCATCACTGTAATAGCCTTAACTTGAAAATGAGAGAATTAAACAGTATGTTTTGTCTCATCTAGTTCTATGAGTCTATGAATGTTAAAGGAAACTGATTATAGACAAACTAGTTAAGGCATGATTTGTGATGTAGTCAGTTTTTAAAGAAAAATTCGAATAATTACATCTAGACCTTGGAAAGTTGTATAGCTTCCCTATTCTTACATATTAACACTATTATTTACGTTAATTGGTCAACTGAAGAATAGTGAATCACATTCTAGAGGCTTAGCTGTTATTTCTGTTATTTAAAGGGTTAGGAAATGCTGGTAAATGTAGGAGTTGGAAACTAAGTGGTTTTTGATTCAGTTACATTCTGTAATGTAGTTTTATGAGTTACGAAAGGATTGGCTAGTGAAGTTTCTGCTAATACAGGTTTTAATAATTTGAATGAGACATTTGCTCGGTATGAATCTAAGGAAATGACATTTTATAAAATTGCTTTATCTAAGCAGACCTGGGTTCTTGCTTGTTAGGAAAGTTTGTTTAATAAATTATAGATTGCCTAATTTTACCCATTGACAGCCGACTGCATTCTTCACTTATTAAAAGGCAAGTTCCATATGTGATGTTTTCAGTAGCAGGAGAAATTGAAGTGGAATGATTCTGTACATACTGCTTGAATATCAAAAGGGTGACAGTTACATGAGGGAAAATGTGCCTCTCAAGGTCTTGACTTACTGTTCTGACACCGTGTTCTATGTCTGCCCCAAAATCTAACAAGACAATAGCATTTTCATTCTTAAGTCTTCTAAAATTTGGCTTTATATGATAGCTATATTTTAAATATCTCAATTTTATCTTTATTCTTTGCAAAGTACAATGGAATTGGTACACTACCGAGCAAAAGGTCAAATTAATAGTTTGTGTATTAATATTTTTGTTTGAGGTTTACTGTTTTTATATCCTGAAAGTATGTGATAAATAGGACTGCTTGTGTTACAAGCAAGTGTGGTAGAAATCAGGTGTGTTCATTTCAGAAGAGCTTGCTCAGGAAGGCATAACCTGTTACACACCTGTTTGTTTATTAAACACGCAACATGTTTAACTGGAATACATTGTGGGAATCTACTTGTAGTTCTTCTCTGACATTAACCTGGTTCCATATGTATATATTCTTACATACATAAAGATAGGGAGTGCCAACTATGTTTAGCTGTAGAAACTAAGTAGACTTCAGAGTGGCCATTAGACAGGATTTCCAGGATGAACTCAGGGCGCTTCTCTTTTCTTGATTAAATCCAGGCTGTTTAAAGACTGTCACAGGCGGATTTAGAGGATTTTATTTTAGAGTTTTTTTGAACCTCCATAATGGTAATATATAAACACAGATTTTTTGTATTTCCTGGCTCTATATTTTTTACATATTATTACTCACCTAAGGCTAGGAAGGCTATTCCTGTCATTTTACGCAAAGATCTATGAAAATAATTATAAATATGGCTGAGATTAAATTTTAGTTATTGGAAAGTCACTCAAAGAAATTGAATAGAAAATTGAAATCTTTTTATGGATGTTTAACTCTAAAAGGTATTATTATAAGTATTATTCTGACTAGAATTTCAGGAAGATGTCTTGCCTGTGTAGTTTGGTGCTGTGGTACATGTCCTTCAATTTTTTAATATGTTTTAAAATGAAAACAATGAGGCTACTTTCTTATGTTTACATTGATGGGCAAAGAAGAGTAGCCTCTGAATTCAGTCTTTGTAGTTCTCACTACCGCATATAAGGCAGTACTTGGATCACTGTGCAGTTACAGGAGAACGATCTCTAAAATGATCTCCGCCACACACCGATGTGTTCACGATTCTGCCTCAGCAGGATTTGAGGTTGAAGGGATACAAAACAGTTTTTAAAGTGATCAACTATTTTGCCATTTTGATTTGTGGGACAGCCTATGAGATGCCAGCTATAAGGGTCACTCGTGTCTGAATTATTGAAATCCATGTAGAGCAGCTGTATTTGGAGTGGTCGGTAAGGTTTAGGGCATAGACACTGCTCACTCAAGTAAGCTGACCCACTGTAGCAGCAGAGGAGCAGACCATCTCTAGAACAGTGTTTCTCAGCCCATGACTCTGGTAAGAAATCTGTTTTACGTTATGGTCCAGCCTTCATGCGCTCACATATGGGCACAAATGTGCAAAACAGTTCATGAGTGCTTACCTGTACTTTGTGCAGTGCACTCTGTTTTATGTTCTATTTCATTCTTTTAGTGCCAAAAAAATAAAATATATAGTTGTTATACATAAAAGGGGCTTCAAGAACCCATTGGTGGGCCACATCTGTGGTTTGATGAACTCTGTGTCGGACGTTTCCTTATTCTCGCCTCCATGTTTCTCTTTACCCTGTGCACCTACACACGTGCTCTCTGTTATACAGTTTCCTGTGGAAATGGTTGACATACACCCACTTAAAACTATGATGCAGTCGAAATCCAAGGAAGAAGAGAAACTCTTGGGATGCGTGTAGGCGTGTGACGTCTGGAAGGAAAGATACTTTCCAGATTGTTTGCAGCGGTGCTGAGGGTGCGCGCCAAGCTTATGGGAGGGCCTCTGTGTTGCTTGATTTGGCGTTTTCTCCCCTTTCCAAATGTTGCGGGGGCGGGTAAGTTCATACTCAGTAATATTTTCAAAGGTAGTTCTCTAATTGAGTGGGAAGATAACTCATAACCAGAATTTGAATTTTTAAAAAGAAATCATTTTAGCCTGAAGAGGTTCTGGATTCTTAGACTGTAGAAAGTGAGTAGGAAGGAATCTGTCACAGGTTTGTTCTGTGCTTCTTTGCATGGAAGAAGATTCAGTAAAATATTATACCAAAGAAATCAATCTGAATTGAGGGACAGAAAATAAATTTTAGTTACTCTATCCCTATTTGGCATATAATATCTGACCTCAGTTAATAATGCAGAATGAATGAGTTTGGCCATATTATCTAAGTTTATTTTCAACTTTAGGCCTTTCTGATTTTAAGTTATATCAGGGATTAGATTTTTAAGTGCCATCTAAACATATGACACTTGCAGATATAATATACAGAGTACTGCAAGGAGTGTGACCAGGGAAGACCTGCCTCGGGAGGGTTTGAAGTCTGTGCACCCGCTCGTGGCCATTTAATCCCCCATTTCTCTTGCAGATTTAAGTGTTTACAGTAACATAGGTTGTCTAGTTTAAAAAAAAAAAAAAAAAAGGAAGGAAGGAAGGTCTAGCAGTTTAAGTATTCAGTTGAAAAGATTGCTTACTTTGTTACTACAAACTGTGCTTTCTTTGAAATTATTTTGCTAAAAAGCAAGGTAAGTCTTACCTCTATTAGAGGCTGAAAAAGAGAATGCAAAATGAATTATGTTAAACTTCTGAGAATTATATAGTTACAGGCTGATAATTGTGTCTTTGAGAAGGTTACTAAAGAATTGATATCTATAATGATTGGTAGGCTAATTAGTTAAAAAGCTGATTCTGAGGGGGAGACCAGTAAGTGACCAGAAACAAGTAAGGGGAGATATATGTTCTTAGAAATTTATGCATTTCTACAGCTAACATAAAATGAACACATGTAACAGCTGAGCTATGCATTCTTCAGGCAGTTGAAGAAATGATCTTGCGGGAGTGGTTTGAGAAGTAAATGAGCGAATGAACGAATGTTTTATTTTCTTGGCTTAGGAGAGGTAGGCTATGTATTCAGTGGAATATTACTCAGCCGTACCTTAATTTAAAAATACTTTATTGCCCAAAGAAAGCTAACCGTCATCTGGGCCTTCAGCAGGCCGTCGTCTTTTTGCAGGGGGAGGGTCCGGCCTCCGTGCTGGGGGCTGCTGGCTGCTGGCTGCCGAAGGTGGGGCGGCTGCGGCAGTTTCTTAAACTGAGGCAGTGATGCCGTTTGCCGCGTGGATGGACGCTTCCTTTCAGGGACGGTTTCTCCGTTGCATACGACGCTGTTCGATAGCGTTTTACCCGCAGTAGAATTTTTTCAGAATCGGAGTTGTTCCTCTGAAACCCTTGTGCTGCTCTGTCAGCTAAGTTTATGTCCTATTCTAAGTCCTTTGCTGTCGCCCAGCGATCTTCACAGCATCCTCCCCAGGAGCAGATTCCATCCCAGGAAACACTTTTCTTTGCTTCTCCGTAAGAAGCAACTCCTCACCTGTGAGAGCTTTATCCTGAGACTGCAGCAATTGAGTTATTGGGTTGGCCAAAAAGTGCCTTCGGTTTTTAAGTAAAAATAAAGGGCGCATTTTTCATTTTCACCAAGAACTTTATTGAACAACGTATTCACCCTTTTGTTCCACTACCTTCTGCCATCTTTCAGGCAACTTCATAATTCCATCTTCCCAAAACTTTTTCTCTTTTTGAGCAAAGGACTGTTCCAGGTGCCTTTTACAGTCTTCCAGGGAATTGAAATTTTTTCCATTAAGAGAATTTTGTAAAGACCGAAATAACTGGAAATCCAAAGGTGCAATGTCTGGTGACTACGGTGGTGGAATCAGAACTTCCCAGCCAAGCTGTAACAGTTTTTGCCTGGTCATCAAAGAAACATGCGGTCTTGTGTTATCCTGATAGAAGATTGTGCATTTTCTGTTGACTAAATCTGGATGCTTTTCATCGAGTGCTGCTTTCAGTTGGTCTAATTGGGAGCAGTACTTGTTGGAATTAATCGTTTGGTTTTCCGGAAGGAGCTCATAATAGAGGACTCCCTTCCAATCCCACCCTATACACAACATCACCTTCTTTGGATGAAGACCGGCCTTTGATGTGATTGGTGGTGGTTCATTTCCCTTGCCCCACGATCTCTTCTGTTCCACATTGTCGTGCAGTGTCCACTGTTCATCGCCCGTCACAGTTTGTTTTAAAAACGGAACATTTTCATTACGTTTCAGTAGGGAATGGCATGCGGAAATACAGTCACGAAGGTTTTTTTCACTTAACTTACATGGAACCCAAACATCCAAGTGATGAACATAACCAAGCTGGTGCAGATGATTTTCAGTGCTTGATTTGGATATTTTGAGTATGTCAGCTGTCTCCCGCGTGGTGTAACGTTGGTTGTTCTCAATTAATGTCTCAATTTGATCGCTGTCAACCTCAGCTGATCTACCCGACCATGGAGCAGCGTCCAGCGAGAAATCTCCAGCACGAAACTTTGCAAACCACTTTTGATACATTTGATCAGTCCCAGCACCTTCTCCATACACTGCACAAATCTTTTTCTGTGTTTCAGTTGCATTTTTACCTTTCTTGAAATAATAAAGCATAATTTAGAATTTGACATCTTTGATGTCTTTTTTAAAAATGCACGCTGATATGACAGCTGTCACATACAATCTAACAGAATTGTTTCGAATGAAGTTAAAGACAACTAAGTGCTACTAGAGACATCTTACGGAAAAAACTGAACGAACCTTTTGGCCAACACCATACATCTTCAGGCTCCACTTCTAATTTTAGTTCTCATGCTGTTTTCACCACATCTGCAGTTCCTTCCTCCATGAGGTCTTGAACCCCCTTCCAAGTCATCCATGAGGGTTGGAATCAGCTTCTTCCAAACTCCTGTTAATGTTGATGTTTGGACCTCTTCCCATGAATCACGAATGTTCTTAATGGCATCTAGAATGATGAATCCTTTCCAGATTTTCAAATGACTTTGCTCAGATCCATCAGAGGAATCACTATCTATGGTAGCTGTCTGCTTACAAAATGTATTTCTTAAAGAATAAAACTTGAAAGTCAAAGTGACTCCTTGATCCATGGGCTGCAGAATAGATGTTACATTACCAGGCATGAAAACGACATGAATCTCGTTGTCCATCTCCATCAGAGCTCTTGGGTGACAAGGTGCATTGTCAACGAGCAGTCACATTTTGAAAGGAACCTTGTTTTCTGAGCAGTACATGGCTTAAAACATTCAGTAAACCATGTTGTAAACAGATGTGCTGTCATGTAGCCTTTTTGTTCCACTTATAGAGCACAGGCAGCATAGATTGAGGATAATTCTTAAGGGCCCTAGGATTTTTGGAATGGTAAATGAGCATTGGCTTCCACTTAAAGTCGCCAGCTGCATTAGCCCCTAAAAGGGGAGTCAGCCTGTCCTTTGAAGCTTTACAGCCTGGCAGTGACTTCTCCTCTCTAGCTATGGAAGTCCTGGATGGCATCTTCTTCCAGTAGAAGGCTGTTTCATCTGCATGAAAATCTGTGGTTTTAGAGTAGCCACCTTCATGAATTATCTTAGCTAGACCTTCTGGATAACTTGCTGCAGCTTCTACAGCAGCACTTGCTGCTTCACCTTGAACTTTGTTGTTATGGAGACGGCTCCTTTCCTTCAGACTTAGGGACCAGCCTCTGCTGGCTTCATACTTTCCTTGTGCAGCCTCCTAACCTCTCTCAGCCTTCATAGAATTGAAGAGAGTCAGGGCCTTGCTCTGGATTGGGTTTTGGCTTCAGAGAATGCTGTGGCTGGTTTGATCTTCTGTCCAGACACTAAAACTTTCTCTATATCAGCACTAAGACTATTCGCTTTTAACTTCCTTCAAGAACTTTTGTTCTGCATTCACAACTTGGCTGTTTGGTGCAGAAGGCCTACTTTTGGCCAATCTGGGCTTTTAACGTGCCTTCCTCACTAAGCTTAATCATTTCTAGCGTTTGATTTAAAGTGAGAGACATGTGACTGTTCCTTTTCTTGAACACTTAACGACCCCTGTAGGATTACTAATTGGCCTAATTTCTGTATTGTGTCTCAGGGACTAGGGAGGTCCAGGGAGAGGGAGGGAGATGGAGAACCACCGGTGGGTAGAGCAGTCAGAACACACACAACATTTATTGATTAAGTTTGCAGTCTTATATGGGTGTGGTTCGTGGCTCCCCCATAACAATTACAGAGTAACATCAAAGATCACTGATCACAGATCACCGTAGCGAATATGAAAAGTTTGAAATATTGTGAGAATTGCCAAAGTGTGGCACAGAAACACAGAGTGAGCGAATGCTGTTGGAAGAATGCTCCACGCAGGTCGCCCCAAACTTTCAGTTTGTAAGCAGCGTGAGATCTGTGAAGCACAGTAAAGGGAAGAGCAGTACAGCGAGGTCTGCCTGCACATCAGGTCAGGTTCCATGAGTGCCGGCGGCCTCTGCTGTGCTCGCGAGGACCCCGGGGCCTGCGGCGGCAGCAGGAGCGAGCAAGTGTAATACGACGACGTGTGGAATGTTCACGTGAAGGATTTAAGTGCTTAGGAACAATTACATTAAGATTAAATTTCTACGTTCACTATTTTGGGGTCCTCATGTGTCCGGTTTATCATTTCGAGTTCAATGATTGTGTTTAAGTTTCTGATAATAGATGCTCTACCCTTTATCACACTATGCTTCTTCGTAGGCTACATTACACTAACTTTATCAAAACTATGCCTAATTGGGGCTTAAAAGTCTTGTTCAGTTTATTTGAAAAAAATAATAAATCTGATTATTTACTTTAAAGCTGCAGAAGAAAGAAGATCAGCAATTGGAGCCTAAAAAAAGTACCAGCCCTAAAAAAGCTGCAGAGCCCACTGTTGATCTTTTAGGACTCGGTAAGTAACAAAACAATACAAGTCATCATTAATTAGAGTTACAAAACAATTGAAACATTTACTTGAAGCGAATATAATAGCTTTATCGTCAGTGTGCCAAAAGATACCTGTTAACTGAATTTGAAAATGGTATGATTAGTTTGCTGAGTTCCCACCAAAAGGGAAATCTTTAACAAGGGAGCTGGTGTCTGTCAGCAGTGCCTTCAGGGAAATATAAGTAATGAGTTCCTTGGGGAGAGAGGATATCAAAGTACTCTTCAAAGGCTTGGTGGACTGGGACATCTCAGCATTTGAAATGAAGAGTAGATTGTTTTTTCTCCCCCCCCCCCCCCCCCCCCCCGCCTTCTCTTGATTTAGTTTTGTTGGGGGGGGGGTCCCTTAGCAAAATAATTATGGTGTAGCCTTATTATAACATGTGCTGTTTTAAAGGCCACTTAAATTTTGGTTAGCTGAAGCAACATGCTTTATACCTAGATCTAGTGGCTAGATTCATTTTATGTGTCTGATGACAGTAAGAACTTCTGTGCTCATTTTAATGTCATATTTATTCTCATGGCCGACAGATAGATGTTGTCTGCCTGGTGAGTAAACAGACTTCCATTCAAGGAGTGCTTGTACTGTCCTTATCTACAAATACTGTCAGCTCTTTTTACATTTTTCTCCTCTTCCTTTTAAAATAGCTTGATAAATGGTTATTTTTTAGTAATATCTGAGCCTTCAGCAGTAATTAATTTAGAATTTTTTTTTTAGTTTAGGGAAAGATTAATGACAGAGGAAAACAGTGAAAGATAGTTGGAAGGTAGAGTCGAACTTCATACACTGCTTTTCTAAAAATTGATCTTTGTTCTTATTGAGAAAATTGTGTTCTGTCTTAAGAATTACAACTGAATGTTTTTGTCTTACTTAGGAAACTGGTGTATCATGCAGATATACTCCCTATAGATAAACATCTTCTATGGTGGTGAAAATAAGTGGTATATCAGAAATATAAAAATAGGGCTCAGTCCAGGGGCTCTAAATATAATTGTGTTGAATACTAGTTCTCATAATTTCTGTATTTTATTTCCTTTGCTATAAATGAGAGAAAAGACTTACTGCCACAGTACGGAAAGATCCTACTAGGACTCCATGCGCCTTTGTCTTGGCGGCAGAATTTCCTTTCCGGCCTTGAGTGCCTGGTTATCGGTCCATAACTTAGAAACCGAGCCAGGCCTGGCCCTTACCCTACAGACTCGCTCACTGACCCCGCACCTCCTCCTGAAGTGTCTGCCGTGTGTCCGGGCGCCGTCGTAGGCACTGGGGAGAGAGCTGTGAGAGAAGACAGACGAAGGTGCCTGACCCCTGTCTGGGGAGACAGTGAAGAGATAGTTACGTAAAATACGTCATGGGTCGTGTTTGCTAAATGCTGTAGCTAAAAGAGAACAAAAAGCAGTGGTGTGATTTAAAGTAGGGTTGGGGGCCCCCGAGATACCGTCGGAGCGAAGACCTGAGGAGGCGGGGCTCCCTGGCCGTGAGCGGGCGGGACCAGGAGGAGGACGCGCTGGCGGGGCCGGCTGGGAGTGACACTGTGACCTGACTTCGGCTGCTGCTCTGGGTGTCCTGGCCATGCACGGGAGGATTCAAGCAAAGAAGTACCTCATCCGACTTGGGTCTTTCAGGAGCCCTTACGGCCACCCTGTCGAGAATAGTGTAGCAAGGCGAGGTGCGGGCCGGTGACACAGGTGGGAGGGGTGGTGGCCACGGGAGTTGCGAGAAGTAGCCGGTTCTGGGCCTGGTTTTAGAGAGAGAGCCAGCGGGGTTTGCTGCCCGGTGGAAGCTGTAGGGTGTTTCCCTCGGGGGGTGACCCTGCGGGACAGGCGGGCCTGCTAGGCGGTCCCCAGGAGCCGCGCGGGCCGGAGCCCGGGAGACGGGTGGCGGGACGGGCCTCGGGTGCCCAGCCCTTGGCGCGGTGGTGCCGCCTAGTCGCGAGCCTGGAGCTCGACCCCTGACCTCGGCGAACGCTTGTCCCTCTCGCCCTCAGCGCGTGGGTCAGCGCGGCGTCTCTGCCGTCCGGCCGTTCGCCGTCACACGGTGTCTCCATTTGTCGAGCTCCTGTCCTGTGTCCCTGCCTTCCACCGCCCAGGCTCAGAGTCCCTGGGTTTTAGGGTTTTGGGACGGCAGCACCCCTCCTCTGGTGTCAGTGTCTGGGAGAGTCAGCCGCGCTGGCAGCGGTTCCGCTTCTCTCACTCACAGGCCCGTGAGTCGGGAAGGCTGCTGTCTTTTTAGACAGGGGGAGAGCGTCAGGAACCCGTGTCCTTAGGGGAGAACCGAGGTCCGCTTAGGGCAGGACGGAGCGGGAGTGTTTGAGGGAGAGGTTAAGGGCGTAGAGAGGGCTTTGTGGGTGATAGACAGTTCTGGATCATGCGTTGGAGCAGCTCCAGAAGCGGCAGGGTGGGCGATGGGGTCAGAGAGAGGGATTGGGGGTCTTGCTGACGGAGTTGTAGCAGCAGGAGACCGGGAGCCTTACCCAGAGCACATTACGGCTCTTCCCTCCTGCTGGTTATCAGTAACCTAAATTCCTTCAAAAGGTATTTTCAGGCTTTCGGAGAGCAGCACTCGTAAACCAGGATTGATTGCTGGTGTCTCCCTCGGGCAGCAGACTGTTTTCCTGCTGCCCAAGGTGAGCGTGGCACTCTGGTTTTCCCCTGGAAAGTGAGACACAGTGGGGCGGAGGGGCGGGTGCCTTGCAGTCTGGTTTGTGGTCGTGCAGAAAAGATGGCACATCCCCATGTGAATGAGACCAGAACGGGCGTAAACCGAAAACATCTGCAGAGAATACAGAGAAAATCCCCACAGGGTTAGTGCAGTTACACAGCCATGGCGGGCCAGGAGTCCCAGGGTTACTGTGTGCACTCAGGATCACATTCAGTAGACTCCTGTAGCGTAAGAGCCAAGATCATTTTTTAGAAATACGAACTCCCCTTTAAACGGCCCTTTGGCAAGTCTTTTTTTCAACCTGTTTTCTTCGGCTCACCTTTCCAGATCTACTCCCCGTCCCAAGGTCAAACATAAAATGCTGTCTGTATACTTTTTAGCAGCAAGAGTCAGCAAATTTTTTTCTGAAAAGGGCCAAATGCTTTTAGCTTTGCAGGCCTCACTCAGCTCTGCCCCGTGATGGGCACGTAGCGTACACGAGTGGGTGGGCGGCGAGCGAGGCTGAGCTCTGCTGGGCTTGAAGATGTGCTCCTGATCGTACCTGCAAGGGTGACTTCGTCTGTAGGTGTTAACTCACGTCGGAAGCTTGTAGAAATACTGTTTATTCAGTGCTTTACTGTCTGATATCAGAAGTGGGGTCAGCTACTTGGTTATTACCTGCCCTCTGATCTTGGAAATAACCAAGATCTCTGGGCCCCTCTCGACTGAGGCCCAGAATGAACAAGCCCTGGATGCTCCAGACACAGACCCGCTTGCCTGGAATGTGTCCCCGCTGTGTGAGAAGAGCATTGAAACTGGCTTCCAGGGCCTGTGGGCCGGTGCTCGCCACGCCCCTACCCTGTGTGCTCCTGTCCGTGCTTTGGTGATTATGACTTCGTTTTCACGTGACAAAAACTGACAGACTGCTTAGCAGTTGGTTAGGGTAATCCCGCATGCTTTTTTCTTTCTTTTTGTAGAAGATCCCATCTGAGATTAGAGTCTTCAGGGGAGCACCGGCTCTGAGTGTAAGGCTTGAGCAGCATCATAAACTGCAGGCTTCAGCTCAGTCTCCCCAGAGGTGGGAGCCCTCCGCGGGTGTCCGTCCTCAGCTCCCGTTCCGTGTGCGCACCGCCGGCCGCCTGCTCCCTGCTCAGGAGGCTCTGAGCGCGGGCCCATTGGGCATGGGGGGGCGGGCTGTGTGTGTGTGTGTGAGTGAGTGACTCGGGGACCTCGGAAGAGCTCACAGAGAATCGAGTGTGAGCTCGGTGATGAAAGTCATACTGAACTATAGAGATGTATTTAGATAGAGGCTTCCTCAGTTTTTTCTTAATTGAAAAGCTCAAAGGAACATACAGTACAGCTTTGGGCAAGTTTTAAAGTCTTTGCTTCATGCCTGTGTTTCAGGAAATAAAAGCATTAGCTTATCACAGTAGCCAAGTTCAGGTGGGTTGACAATGCTAGTTAAACGTGGTTTTTAGTAAATAACCAGCTTAATTATCTAGTAATATATATATTCCAGTTTTATATAATGAGAGGTGAATGTATTACTTCTTCTCCTCTAGATTTTTTTGTTTTTATAAGATTTTCTGGACAGAGAACAAACTAAAGGATAAAACACCCACAGAAAACACTAGTTACTTTTAAAGCAGAAAATTCCTGCAGGGAGATTTCTGTTTTTCAAAGGCCATACGCTGTAAAGTGAAACCAGCTTGTGACTGGGCAGACCGAAAGAATGCCAGCCGTGGCCCAGCCCTGGACCCCGCCTGCGGCCCGGAGCTGTACACTCGGCGGATCCGGGGGTCGGGGTAGTTTGTGTGGCACCCCTGTTTTCCAGGGAGGGAGGAAGAGGGCCGCTCTGTCTAGCGTGAGTGCCCGAAGTAATTTTGTAGTCTGTTATGCTTTTCAGCTGCAGCTTAAAATCCGATAAAAATGTTTATTTTTTTCTGCTGCCAAGCGTATGGTCCGCGAACCATTATAGACTGTTATTACCCTTTCAGAAAGCAGGTCTCGGGAATCGGTGGTAGTTCTGTGTGATCACACCTGTGGAGCGAGAGCAGGCAGGTGGGGGCCTGCGTCGCTGGGGGAGACCCGGCTGCCGGCAGCTCCCCGCGTGGCCCCGAGTCCGGGCTGGGAGGCAGCCGAGGGCGACAGGCGGGCCAGCGGGAGGACCAGCACCGCAACCCGGGGACGAGGGCGCGGCCCTGCCAGACCTGGGCCGAGAGCAAGAGGGCAGCTTCGCGGGCCTCCGCGGACCGTGCCGGCGACAGGAAGCAGGCAGGCGACGCTCAGGTGTTGAAGGAGCGAACGCGGCTGCGGATGAGGCGCCTTGTGCCTGCAGGTGGCTGAGACGGGCGGTGGCTGATGATCGCGGCGGGCGAGCAGTTGCGGCGGGCGGCGAGGTCGGGAGCCGGGCTCCTCTTTCCTGCCCCCCGTCCCGTCCCCCTCGGAGCCCTGGCTCTAAGCTCAGGCCCCCCAGCCCCCCGGCCTCAGGACCACGTCCAAACTTTGGTGGTTTCCCTGCACCAGTTGCTTTTCTCAGGAGGGAAAACTTCTCCCAGAAGATCCCCCAGCAGAGTTCTCAGGGACCCGCTGGGCCAGACTTGCATTCCGTGGCCTCTCTCCAGGGCGGGCGAGGCCTCTGCAGTGGAGACGGCTCTGTCGGCAGGAGGCCTCTGCGCAGCACCTGGCCGGGTGCGTGTCAGCCTGCGACGGCCCTGCAGCGTGGAGCGTACTGTACACACACGCACGTACACGCGCGCACACACATATGCACATGCACACACACGTGCGCACACGCACACACACACCTTTGCCCCTTTTCCTTCTCCCCCCCCCCCCCTTTTTTTTTTTAACAGACAAGGACACTGAAGCTGACAGAAGTTGGCTTCCAAGGCTCGGCTTCTGGACGACAGAACTGGGTTCAAACCCAGGTCTCCCTGACTTCACAGTCCCGTCTCAGCTCGTAGATGAACCGCAGCAAGATGTTTGACTCAAGTAGTAATTAAATGGTCATCTTGTTACTTTAAGAAACACTGAGATAGTGCCTACCGTGTGCCAGCCACTGTTTTTGAGTGTTTGCAGACATTTATTCGTTGGATCTTTGCAACAGCCCTGAAATTGGTGAACTACCATTGTGTTCATTTTACGAATGAAGAAACTGAGGCACAGAGAGGTTAAGTGAGTTGCCGAAAGTCACACCGTTGGTAGATTACAGAGCCTGACCCGTGTTCTTAACTGTTACACTGTGTTGAGCTCTGATAGGAAATGAAATTCCGAGAGTGCCAGGTGACACTGTGTCACATCCGACAGACATTAGGCCCGTGTGTCCAGGGGACAGCTGGCAGCATCGTGGCACGGGGGAGCCCTGGAGTTAGAGGCGGTACCCTGGGCTCTGGCGTCGTCACCGGGAAGTGAACGCAAGAGCCTCTCCGTGGCTGTTGGCCAGAGCGTAAACGAGTGGACAGTGTGACATAGGCAGCACAGCACTGTGCACGGAGGGGGGAGCGCGTGTCTCTGTGGGGACGGGGCGGGGGCGGGGGCGGGGGCGCCCGGGGCTCCTGCGGGAGGTGCCGGGGAGAGCGGTGGCTGCAGAGAGCTGACCTGTCCTATACGGTGCGGCTTCACACTTGCAGAGTTCTTGTCTCTTGAGGCTGTAAAGTGGTACAGAAGTGTTTGAGATATGTATCTTATATACATATGAAAACTGTATATCTATATCATTTTTAAAGAACAGTCAGTTCTACGACGTTTGCTTCTGAAACCGCTTCTCAGCAGTTTCAGACGCTCTCGGTCAGTGTGTGTGTCCCCTGAGAAGTGGCGGCACTGCGGACCCCTCTCAGCGCTGTCGTGCCCGTCCACAGGGCACCCACCCCCTGCCCCGAAGCCCCCCAGCGTGCAGGGACCTGCGGCAGGAGGGGCTCGGGAAGGAAGGGGTAAACAGAGCAGGAGGTTCACAGCAACTGTTAAGGCCTCTCAGTCATTTCAGTAGGCTAGCCTAAAGGCCACCTGCTTAGCAGTAAGAAAAATTAACTAGAAATTAAAAATAAATAATTCCACTTGACTCTCAGCCGTCTTTTTTTAAGCTTTTGAAAACAGTTTGAAGCTTGAAAATTTTAATATGCTTCAAATGAACGTCTGTGACTTGAGTTTACAAGGTAACACACGTGGGAGTTTATTTCATTTCATAAGGCAAGTGTGTGTTTTAATACAAAGGAATTCCAAGTAACATTTTTATTAAGGAAAAGGCTTTAAATGGTTTCTTGAGTAGAAAATGAAAAGGGCTGTTTGAGTAACGTGAAAACGTGCAAAGCTTTAAGAAGAAGGAGTTTTGCCGTTAAGGAGAGCATCACTGCGTCTCATGGAAGCAGGCTTCTTCTTTCAGTGCTGTTTCCACTTCAGATTCGCTCCTTCTCAGGATGACGCCTCACGAGTTACAGGTGAGGAATTAGACTTGGCAGCTCTCGTTGTAGCCAGGGTGTGCTCAAGGCTGAGGGTTCACGGTCAGTCAAGAGCAATGATGAAAAACATATCATCCACCTACTTAGCATGTTCCTCTCTGCCTTACGCTAGGTTAGTAATACACAAAACCTCATGCTGCTCCTTGACATTTTTTATCATTTGTGCAAATAGATTATGACCAGCTAATGCCTCTGACATTCAAGTAAAGGATGAATTCAATTAATATTTACTGAGCACCAGCCAAGTTCATGGGACTCTGGTAAACACGAGAGAACACAGCTGTGTGTGTGTCTAGTAGTACAAGTGGGGATGCGTCCACATGCAGTCTGGAAATGAGAAGACAGGGGACTGTTGCTCAGGGAAGAGTGGGATTGTGGAAGGGAGATGGTTATGAAAATTCAGCGTGAAACCTGGCATAATGCCAAAATTCACAATTTACATTTTATTTTCCTCCACTCAGGGGTTACTTTTCTTGCTGCTGCTAGTCAGAGGAGGAGCAGATGAATTTTTCATGCTGTGCAAACTGACGTCAGGCAAAATCTCATGTGTCCTGGGGGTCATCTTTAGAGTGAGTGGCAGCTGGGAAGGGCGAGCGAGCCCCCAGACACACGGGCTCCTCGTGCCTCCCCTTTGTCGAGCGTCTTGTGATTTAAAGCCCGTCTGCTTCTTGTTGAGCAGACAGCTTGGGACGACCGACGGGTCAGGGCTGGGATGGCGCTTGGAGCAGAGCTGTGGAGAGGGGAGTAGGGTTGCTGAGGAGGCTGAGCCAGGCGTGAGCCGTCGTGCGTGCGTGCGTGTGTGTGTGTGCGTGTGTGTGTGTGTGTGTTGCCGTGGCTTCAGCGGTGCTCCCAGCTGTGGACAGTGGTGCTGGAGGACAGGGTTGTGATCGAGAGAGAGAACTGCAGCCTCACTGCCGTGGGGGCCCCGAGTAGGGTTCCAGCCGGGATGTGGTCGCGGTAGCGAGGTGGCCGGTCGCCTGGGCGTGAGGCCGTGAGACCGGGAAGGGAGACGGCGGGGGTGCCGGCAGCAGTGGTTGCAGGGTCTTCCAGGAGAACGTGGACTCAGAGGAGGAGGTTTCCAGGGAGCAAGGGTCAGCGAGGGCCAGATGTGGGGAGTGGAGAGGGCGGAGACTCAGAGGGGTTTGTAACCAGACCCCTGGTTCTTTTCAGAGTCAGTGTCATTATTTCCCTTCTTCTCCCAACAGAAGCGGGATCGCCCCCCCGACTGTCGTTTTTCCCCACGGCTCTGCTGTCCCCGAGAAACCCTCTGGTGATCTGTCTGGAAAGCATTTCAATTCACCAGTCATTTGTGGAGCGTTTGCTCTGTGCCAGCGCTGATTGAGGAGACAGCCGCGCCCCCTTTCTGACGGAGGATGGGGGGACAGGGCCTAGGCAGTCAGTGTGGTGCAAGTGTGAGCATGTGGGGCGTGCCCGTCACACTCAGTGCGTTCACACGCCGACAAAAACCAAAAATGACATTACTGATAGGAAGGCACCTGGGAAGGCTGCCGCTTTGCAGCCCCTGGATTTGGGGGGAGGAGTTGGGAGGCTGCCTGGCCAGGCGGGGCGGGGGTGTGGGGGTGCGGGGCCGGAGGGGTGGGGCCAAGGGGGGCAGGTCGGGGGGCTGGAGGGGTGGGGGCCGCGGGGGGTGGGACCGCAGGGGGCGGGGCCGAGGGGGCGCAGGGCAGCGCGGGGGGAGGGGGCTGCGCCTGGCTCGTTGGTGCGGCCAGCCTCACCCTCTGTGCCCTCTTCTCGGGAGGCGGGGCAGCTGCCCCGGGGAACTGTTTCAACCTTGGACGGGGTAGGGGCACTGCTTCTGTTTGGGGGAAACCAGGAAAGGCTGCTCAGAATGGTTATAGCAATTGAGTTTTCCGGCTGTACCACCTGACTTATGTTGAAATCCTAGTCTTATTGTGTCAAAATCTCTGGAGGTGATGGGGGTGTTAAACTGAGACACTTTATACAGCGCTTGATCAGAGTACCCGGCAACAGAACTTAAAAGTGTTAGTATTAATAGTGTGTGATTAAAAATCCAAAGTGTTATATTCTTATTTCCTTTTAGTTTATACATGGTATCATTCAAAGGCATTTGGAATGGGCCAAGAAGAAGACACTAAATATTGTTTTAAGTACTTTGTTTACCTGTACTCATTTGGGTTTTTGCTGTCAGGTGAGTTCTGGCATAGCCACGATTAATAGAATGGACAGCTACATGGGAGGCTTCTAGATGACAGAAGTGGCCTTCACGACGTTGTGATATTTGAAACGCTCCCTTCTTTCTAAGCATCTGCCGGTGTCGTGATGTGAAGGAGGCCAGGAACCGCGCGCTGGGCAGGTCTGCTCGTGTGAGATGCAGCACCGAGTTTTAACAGCTTGCTTTCTTTGGCTCAAAACGGCTAAGCTTTTCTTGTGAATTTCTGCTATGTGTGCAGTATAAAACAGTCATCTGCCAACTCGGTTTTCAGACCAAACATTAGTCTGAAATCTTAGGGTAACGTAGAAAGAAAATAGTTGCCCACAAGCAGCTAATTGTAGGCTTGATGCCTTGCCTGTAAAATTGAAATTCCTTCCCTGTTTTGCTGCATTGTCCTAGTTTCTTGTTTGCTCATTTCCTCTTCGAGGGGTCCTTTGTGCCTCTTTATCGTTCTTTGTGGTGGTGTTCCAGCTAAGTGTGTGCCGGTTGCCTCAGGCTGTTCTTGTACTCTGGCGCTCCCATTCTGTTTGTGTCCACCGGCTGCTGTTTCTGCATGTTGATGAGGGGGCTGCTCGTCCCCCCCCCCGCCCCCCGCCCCTGCAGCCGAGCGGGGAGCCCGTGCGCACTGGGAGGTGCTAGGCGCGTGCGCAGACGGCCGCGCCCGCCCTGGAGGCGCTGCGTGGCCTGGCCCTTGGCTGCGCAGCCCCTGGGCGGGGAGGTTTCCATTGGTCTGGGTGTGTGTGCACGTGTGCCCACGTATCTGTGCACTCTAAATGTAACCGTGTGGATTGAACTGTTTTTCTTACGTTATAGTGATAATGTAAACATTTACACTGTTCAAACCATTTAATTTGAATAAGACTTACTCTTTCTAAATCTTTAAATGTTTATCTGAAAAACTGCTTTTAACGTCTTGGCATTCTATGGCTTTTGTGGCCTCTGAGCTTCCATTTGATCGGCGGCCAGCACGGTGCCGCTGGTGAACCCTTGACGGAGAGGCCGCGTCGAGCTGCAGGGGTTGTGACGGGGCGGCCCGCGTCCCGGGTGCCCCTCCGTGGCCGCACCGGCCGGGCCCCCCACTGTACCCCGAGGGGATGCTGGGCCTGGCAGGGGGATGGGGGCGGGGGGGGTGTGGAGACGGGCTGGCGCGGAGTGGGTTCGGAACTGTTGACGCCACTGCTTCTCTAACTTAGTACCAATAATTGTTAACTGTGTAAGGGCTGGTTTTTAATGTTCAGACTTTTAAGTGATTTCTTTATCTACAGCTGTAACTACGTGGCTTTTGTGCAATGTGGCTTAAAGAAAAGAGCACTCACTGGTCCAGGGCTCAGAAGACTTCGTTCTAGTACAAGTTTTGCTGCTTCGCTAGGGAGGCGACATCGAGTCTTTAATCTCTCTGTGCCCTGGTTTCTGTAACTGGGGGTGATGGAAGGAGACGCCTTCTCATTCTCCATGGAGACAGAAATGATAACATGGAAACGTTCTTTTAAAAAGTCCAGGAAGCAGGTGATGTTTATAGTGATGGTAGTGATAACTAGCCTTCCCCTGTCCTTTTTAAATACTGAAAATAAAAAACACAAGTTTTGAAACGAATTGAAACAGTCTTTTGTAGAGAATGTGTTTTAGCAAGACAAATGTAGTAAGTCAAATTAGCCGACATTGAAATCCAGTGGGAAAACTCATTGGGAATTTGTTTACTGATTTTGCAAGGTCGAGACGTTTTCATGTAAGTTAAGCATTTGTTTTTTGACGATTCTGTGAATGTTTAGCTTTTTTAGTAACAAGGAGAATTGATGGGAGTTCTAATCCGTCATATTAGGGGATTGTGTGGGGAGAAGACTGGGGGACTTTGAACAGACTTAAAAGACTGTACTACTTTGAACAGACTAAAAACTTCTGAAACATGTTCAGCTTATAAAGTAATGCAAATGCATTATTTGCTTGTAGTCAATGAGCCTCTTGGTTCTCACACAGTGCTTTCCGAGCTCACTGGTGTTGTATAAGCTAATTGACATGTCCTGGGGCAAAAAACAGATTGATACCTTTTTCCCCAATTCACCAAAAATAATAACAGTAGTAATAATAATAAGTTAATGATAGCATTTTCTCATGTTTAAGGGTTTTTTTTAATATAAATTTGTCCTAATTGTTAGTGTTTGCTATTACTTGAAACAGCAAAAAGTTTTAACTGAAAAACTGGGAATAGTTACTTATGCTCATTTTTACTTTTGTTCCTCTTGGTTGTGGTTTATCTTGGAGGACATGGGCTTCTGTCTGTGAGTTTAAGTTGCATGCAATACAGTCATATTTTCTGCTAATAAAGCGCTTCCGTGTTCACGTGATAGAATGAACGTGTCTGTCTGATGAGGTTGTCCCCCTGTCCTCAGCTCTGCAGCTTAGGGGTTCAAGCACCACTGACTCACATGGCAGTGTTATTTGAGTTTCTTTACCGAGTTGTGGATGGCACAGAGATGTTCCTTTAGTTGTGTTTTTAATCTAGAATACCCTGTCCTTCTAAAATATTTTATTTCTCGTTCATATTACCTGATGTACTACACATCAGGTAAATGGAATGTGGAATGGGCTGGAAAACATAAAATAGCACCTGAAAGAAGTCTAACTTCAGAATGAATGTTGCCACTTTGAATGAGCTAGAAATGGAAAAAATTACTTTCATGTATGAGTCATATTTGAATTCTTTTATGTCATGGTTGGGTGTTAGCTTAAAGTTCTGTATATTATAAATTAGTAATAATCTACGCATTCTTTTATTGCTTCACCTTTAAATTGTCCGTAGTGCTTATAGAGATATAACATGTGTAACGCATAAACGTATGTACTGAGTATATTTTTTTCATGGCTCTGATAACGTGATATCATGGAAAATTATTGATAAATATTTGCAATTGGTTTCTTCCAAACTAACCTTTCATGGGTTTCACACACACTTTTATAAATTAAGTAGTAAAGAATATTTTACTGTGACCATTTATTCATTGTAATTAACGATAATTTGTTTCACTGAAGCTTAAACAGGGAAATAAAAGATACTAATTTCTATAGTTACACCTCAAAAAAGAGAAGAAATCTGTGAGTCTCTGTGGGTTGTGATAGCAGTACCTAGTACGTGGTAGATCTTCCGTTCAGTCTGTCCAGCATTCAAGGATCTACTCTGTGCAAGACGTCTTGGAAGACGCCTCATTTGCCCTTGAGGAGTGTGTGGCTCATCAGAGGCGTCAGGGGAGGCTGTAAAAAGCTGTCACGTGGGAGCTCGCTTAGGGCATAAGTCCTCGGAGATTGGCGTTGTGGTGTTCTGAACTGTTCCTTGGGTCGTGGCCACGGAAGACTGAGCCGTGTGAGCTGTCCTGCTCCCTGAAAGCCCGTGCTTGCAAGCTCCCTGCACCGCCCCCCACCCGGCCCCCCACCCGACACTCGTGAGTGCTGGACCGGCGTGGGGGGTGGGGGGGACACGAGAACTCCAAGGGCGAGCAGGAGGCCGATGTGGGGTGTCGGCGCCGCCCGGCGGCTCGGTGCCCCCAACACCGAAGGTGCCGCGCTTGGATACAGAGAGGGTCTGTTCCAGTGTTGTGTGGATACTTCCTACGGAATCAGTATATATAGTGTATGTTTGTTTTCTTTCTGTCCAGTTTTTTTCCTTATGTAACTTTAAAATTTAACATTTCAGACATTTTAAATCATTAAAATGTATTTCCAAGGTAGGTAAACGTGGTATGAAGTAATATTGGAAACACACACACACACACACGTGCGCGCGCACACACACGTGCATATTCATGGAGAGGCAGCCTTTGTAGGAACATGGAATCATATCCCAGCTTAACCAGTGACCGCAGAAGTAGTGCCAGTCTCACAAGGTTATGGGATTAAATGAGTTAATATACGTGAAGTACTCAGAACAGCACCTTACGTGTAAGGAAGCATCAGGACACAGAATAATGTCAGTAGTATAATACCGTTTGTTAAAAAGGGGTTTGCACATATACTTAGACACCGGTGGGTAAAGAATATTTCTTCGAGAACAAACAAAACTGGGAATGGTTTCTTTGGGAAAGAGGAGAGAGCCTGGGGTAGAAGGAGGGCGTACATTTTGTTAACTTTTTGAACTTCTAACCATATATTTTTAGAATAAAGCCATGTTTCAAGTAATTTAAGAGATTCTAGAATCTTTAAGACAAGAATCTGTTTTTTTCAGACGGCCCTGCTGAGGTGCCAGTGACTAATGGGAACACAGCCACGGGACAGGCCTTGAACGACGATCTGGACATCTTTGGACCGATGATTTCTAATCCCTTACCCGCAACTGTCCTGCCGCCAGCTCAGGTATGTGTTAAGAGTATGGTTTTACACTGTGTATTTTTTTTTTTGTAAAGTTCCAATTTTGAATTGTTTCTAACTTGAAAGCCTCTAGATCTTTAGGCCAGGAGTTGGCAAACTAAGCCTGCAGCTTGTTTTTGCAAATAAAGTGTGATTGGAGACGGCCACTCCGTTTACTTACACGCTGTCTGTGGCCGCTTTCACACTGCAAAAGCAAGCTGAGTAGTTGCAGCAGGTATTCTATGGCCCACAGAGCCTAAGAGTCCCTGTCTGAAGTTTGCTAACTCTTGCTCTAGGCAAACGGTGTTTAGAATGAGTAAGTGGGAAAACTCGGACTGTTTCAGCCTTGCCTGCGATCCACAAGGTTACTTACTTCAGAGGTTTTTGAACTGTTCGGTGTGTGAACATGGACCAGAAGCCCGTAGTTCTTTTCTTGTGCTCTGTCGAGCCAGCCCAGGACGGTGTTTCCTTCCGGGTGCAGGAAAACCGAGAACGAGAAATTCTAGCAAACTCAGTACTCATATGCTTTTTTCTGAAGACACATTATTTCTTAGCCTTAAAACCTGCCTTTTTTTATTTTAATGATTTTTTAAAAAATTATTTAGCACGTAATATTAACGATAAAGATTTTTAAAAAGTATCAGTGGTAAAGAAATTTTGACTTGCCTTCTTAACATTACGTGGAATTTCTTTTTCTTTTTTTGCCTTTATTCTTTTTTTAAAAAATTGAAGTCTAGTTGATTTACAAGGCTGTGTTAGGTTCAGGTGTACAGCAAAGTGATTCAGTTATACATATATGTTCTTTTTCAGATTCGTTTCCCTTATAGGTTATTACAAAATATTGAGTATAGTTCCCTGTGCTATATAGTAGGTCCTTGTTGGTTAACTGTTTTATATATAGTAGTGTGTATATGTTAATCCCAAACTCCTAATTTATCCCTCCCCCCCTTTCCCCTTTGGTAACCATAGCTTTGTTTTCTATGTCTGTGAGTCTGTTTCTGTTTTGTAAGTAAGTTCATTTGTGTCGTATTTTATTGATTGATTGATTGATTGCCACACCACGCAGCATGTGTGGGACCTTACAGGGATCGAACCCGCGCCCCCCTGCAGTGGAAGCGCGGAGTCTCAACCACTGGAATGCCAGGGAAGTCCCTGTGTCGTATTTTAGATTCCACATATAAGTGATATCATATCATATTTGTCTTTCTCTGACTTACTTCACTCAGTATGATAATCCCTAGGTCCATCCATGTTGTTGCAAATGGCATTGTTTCATTATTTTTATGGCTGAGTCATATTCCATTGTATATACGTACCACATCTTCTTTATTCATTCCTCTGTCGATGGACATTTAGGTTGCTTCCATGACCTGGCTATTGTAAACAGTGCTGCTATGAACATTGGGGTGTATGTGTCTTTTTGAATTATGGTTTTCTCTGGGTATATGCCCAGTAGTGGGATTGCTGGGTCGTATGGTAGTTCTATTTGTACTTTTTTAGGGAACCTCCATACTGTTCTCCATAGTGGCTGCACCAATTTACATTCCCACCAACAGTGCAAGAGGGTTCCCTTTTCTCTACACCCTCTCCAGCATTTATTGTTTGTAGATTTTTATGATGATGGCCATTTTGACCAGTGTGAGGTGGTACCTCATTGTAGTTTCGATTTGCATTTCTCTAATAATTAGAGATGTTGAGCATCTTTTCATGTGCTTTTTAGCCATCTGTATGTCTTTGGAGAAATGTCCGTTTAGATCTTCTGCCCATTTTTGGATTGGGTTGTTTGTTTTTTTGATATTGAGCTGCATGAGATGTTTGTATATTTTGGAGATTAATCCCTTGTCAGTCACATCTTTTTTTTTGTTAAATATTTCAAATATTTTTTCAGCTTTATTGAGGTATAATTGAAAAATAAAATTATATGTTTAAAATGTATAACGAAATATGTTGATATATGTATTCGTTGTGAAAAGATTCCTACCACCAAGTTAATTAACACATCTATCATCTCACAAATTTACCTTTTTTTTTTTTGTGAGAATGCTTAAAATCTACTCTCATTGAATTTCATTTATACAATACAGTATAATCAACTATAGCTACCATGTTATGCATTAGATCCTCAGATCTTACATCTTATAACTGAAAATGTGTACCTGCACCCCAGCCCTTGGCAAACACCATTCTGCTCTGTTTCTATGGGTTTGCCTTTTTTTTTTTTTTTTTTTTTTTTTTTTAAGATTTCACATATAAGTGATACCGTGCAGTATTTGTCTTTAAGGTGAGATATTAATATATAACTTTCAGGGACATAGGTTACTCTTAAGCATACAATTTAAGATTCTGTTTTAAATTTACAAATAAGCAACTAGTTTGTTGTAGGAAAGTATAATTTTTGAGGTAAAATATTTCTCTTTCTCTAGAAAACCTGAGCCAAATGGGAATTGTTTGGATGGAAAGTTTTAACAAGAAAGAACCAATGTCTTATTAAGAAGACGAATTACATATATTTTTATTATATCTATTTATTGTCATTATGATACTCATTGTATAATTAACGCTGGAATTGAGCAAATAGATTTCTGAGGAATCATTAGTTTAAGTGGAGCTTTATCAAAAGTTATCTTCAGCATTACTGTTTATTTTCAGAAAAGATAGCTTTATTTTATGGCTTTGCCTCTTCTCCTCCTTCCCCCAACACATAAAAAGAGGAACTAAGTGTTGCTAGTATTGTTTCAGTTAACATTAATTACCTTGTGAGCGTGTGCAGGCGTGGGTATGCGAGTGGTAGTAAAAAAAAAAAAGTCTAACGCTAACATTTTGGGTGTGGAAAGCAGTATTTGGGATACTTGACAGTCCGAGCGTGAAGAGCAGCGTCTTTTGGTCTAGCGTGCTAGCGGGGCGTCCGGCCGGCCCGCCTTCCTTGGACTGCACTGCGGGATGGGCGCCGCCCTGCAGCTGCCTGCGCGCTAGACCCCACGGCCAGCCCAGCCGGGGCCCCGTGAGCTCTGTGCGGTCGGAGCAGCGAGCGGACAGTGCGGCCCTCAGCCCCGCTCCGTGTGCATGCCTGCGGCTCCTCCTCGTGCCCCCGGCGCTGCCCTGGCGTCTGTAACTGAGAGCAAACAGGGCGGGTCTTCAGAATCACGCCTCATTCTTCTTCCGGCATGTGTTTGGACCGAAATTGTGTCAGTTCAATGGAGCCCTCTAAAGTAGTTTGGTGAACAGAATTGTCTTCCATCCAAACTACACGTAAAGCCTCTAATCCAGACATGTTGTCAAAATAATGTCTTTGAAAATTGGGGGAGGGAGGGAGAAGGTGGGTTAAAGCACACATTTTACACACACACACACTGTACATAGTTTACTAATTTGGTGGCTTTTTATGTTGTGAAATTGAATTGGACCCCACTAGGCATTACTCTGAACCCTGCTTCTGTCAGTCCTGATTTTCTGAGTGTGGTGCAAATCCTGGTTGAAGATTTCCCCTCACGGGAATATGAGCTGGGTTGATGTGACCGTCTGCTTTCCTGTGTGGCTGTGCGGTCTTCCCTGAGAAAGGGGCTGGGAACGCTCAGCTGGCCCGAGAGCACGCGTGTACCAGGGGTTGAGGGGCGTCGTTCCAGTGTCCCCCAGGGTGACACGTAGAAGCCCTCCCTTTCCTGTTCTGTCCATAATATCCACATCCCCACAGCTTCTAGACCCACGCAGGTGCTGTGGCCTGTCCTCGGTGTGGCCCCAGATCCCAGACGGCCAGAGAGCCTTCGGCTGGGGGTCCTGCGGCCTCTGGAAAGTGCGCACCTACAGGCAGCAGTGGTTCTCCTTTACCTTGGAGTGGCCCTGCCGGCCCGTGGGGCGCCCCCATCACCTGGCCCGTAAATGGCCGTTGGAGCACCTGCTAGCCAGGCTGGCTGGCGTGGCTGTGCTTAGACTGTGTCCCTGTGGAGGCAGGTGGTCATCAGAAGAAACGTAGGCGCCTGGAGCGCGGGGCTGCTCTAGCGTGAGGTGGATAATAGCAGCTTTCCCAAGCACTCGGGGTTCTCGCACACGTCTGTGTCCCCCTTGGGGAATAGACCGCAGGGTTTGGAGCAGCTTCTTAGTTGAACAGAAGCTACACGTGCAGGAGGATCGTCTAGTGAGGCGGTTGCTTTGTTATCTAGCGGCATCAGCAGTCGGCACTGCTGGCTGCAAAGTGCTGCTTGTGGCCGGCCGCACGGCTGTAAGGTAGCTCCCCGCAGGCCCAGAGAGGGCGTGGCAAGGCGGAGCGACAGGCCCAAGGGCACTGTGGCGAGCCTGCAGGCGGCTGCAGGGCCCGCGCGCTGGGCCTCCGCCTTCCGCCGCTTCATTGGCACGTCACGTATATTTGATTCAGGCCCACTGTTGTACTTGAATTCCATCATGTCCGGTTTCTTACACATTTCAGATCTTTTGCAGAATTATGTGGCTTTTTCTCCTGTCTTAAAATTCTTGCTTAATGTCATAATAGATTCAAAATATTGTTCTGCTTAAGTTAGTCTGTGAGCATAATGCTTGGATGCCAATTTATTGAAAGGTTTTTTAGCCAAGGCATTGAATGTTTGATTTTTTAAGAATTCAAGCCAAATCATGTACACTATGATTTAACTTCTACTTGCTGCTCACCTCGTTCTGTAGTTTGAGAAGACTCTTATCCAGTTCTTACTAGTCTTCATAGACTTCTTTGAAACTCTTCACATCTAAGTCAATTCCCTATACGCAAATGTGACTGAATATTTAGTGACCGCAGAGATCATTAAAGTGGGGCGTCAGTTGTGACTGTGTAGTACTGTGTGCAAGATACAGGAGATGGAGTGAAGTTTTTGTTTTGTATCACAGTATCCACATGCTTATCTGTATTCGTGTGCTTGCCCCTGTCCACAAGCGGGATGCAAGGTGTAGGGGAGAGTGCAGGTGGTCGCAGTTTTGCCGGACCTCATATCTGGGTAGACTGGAAGCATTCTAATGTTGCGGTTAAAATGCGTTAGATTAGGTTCATAAAAATATCATGATGTCGCTTTTGAAAAACAAAACCTTTTCTTTGCCTGCCCAAAGAAGACAAAATCAGCCATTGCAGGCCCCTCTTGCCGTCTGCTGTAGTTGTAGAAATGTTCTTCATTCCAAGGGATACCAGTTCTTGGCAGCAGTGATTGCTGCAGGAGATGTGCGAGCATCTCCCGGGAATGCTGGTCCTCAGGCAGCACCACATGCCTGTTGTTGAAGCCACTGTGGTCAGGATGTGATGGGCAGAACTCAGCATCAGAGAGGTTCTATCGACTCCTTGTACGTTAACAAATTCAAAACAGGAAATGTTCCTCTCTCCTGCATGTAGGTTTTGCATGGGCTTGTCAGTGATTCCCTTTAGTGTCACCATGTTACCTTCTACAGTTGTTTAGTTTCTAATTTCACAACTTCATTTGGATTTCAAGGAGTGGATGAGGTGTGTTTTAGTATGCAGAATTCGACAGCTTGTTTTGGTATCTGTCTCAGGGGACGTCCTCTGTACCAGCAGCTGCCGCTCTGTCTACAGTGACATCTGGGGATCTGGATCTGTTCACTGAGCAAGCTACCAAGTCAGAAGAGGTGGCCAAGAAACAGCTCTCCAGGGACTCCATCTTATCTCTGTACGGCACAGGGACCATCCAGCAGCACAGCGCTCCTGGTAACGCATTTGAAGTCTGCTCTCAGTGAACTGCAGTGGCATCACTAGAAGTGTATCCTTTGTGCTTATGTAATGTCAATTATATTTCTTCCTTGTTTTTCCTGTGTGATGAGTGCTTTTGTTGTTGCGGTTTACACAACTACAAAACTGAAATGAAAGAAGCATTCGGATTAGAAAGCATATACAGGATGCACAAAACTTTATTCATTTAGGATTAACAAGCTGGTCCCATGTCACTTAATATTGTTTCACAAGCCTTATAGGACAAGGATTATCTTTGAAGAGTTATTTAAATTTGATTTGCGTGAAGTTTATAACTCTGTACAGTATGGTATTCTTTCTGCAGGTAAACAGTAAGTCTGAAATATCACATGAAATCAAAAAAAGCTTTGAGGTTTTCTTTTTTAATATAGTCAAAAAGAAATACTAGCACGATAAAGATTTGTGTTTGCACAGTTTTAATCTCTCATTTCCTCTAAAATAATGGGCTGTATTTCACATAAGAGCTGAAATTATATGACGTCTCAGCTGCTTCCATTAAAACCAGAGACAGTCCACTCTGACTTGTTTACTTGGTAATGAGAGACCAGTGGTGCAAATCAGCAGAAACACACAGTCTCACGGTAATATAGTCTGGTCTTCACAATGGGTATTTTATGTAGCTGTTGCACAAGATTGCTTTATCCTAATTAGACCTGCTCAGGCTCGTGACTGATTTGTCTGCTTCCTGGAGGTAGCCGGCTCTGAGGGGGTAGTGTGAGCTGGTCTGAGCAACAGGAGCCGCCAGACCGGAATTCAGGTTTTCGCCGTGGGTAGTTCAGGAAGGTGGTCTTCCTGTTTCTGTGCTGACAGAGGTGAGCGCAGCGGCATGCGGTAACCCTGTTCTCTTCATTTGTTTTCTCTGCTTGCTTCTTCTGCTGCAGGTGTGTTCATGGGACCCACAAATATACCGTTTCCCTCACAAGCACCGGCTGCATTTCAAGGCTTCCCGTCCATGGGCGGGCCTGTGCCTGCAGCTCCCGGCCTCGCGGGAAGCGTGATGGGGCCGAGCGCGGGCGTGATGGTGGGCGTGCCCCTGCCCAACGGCTTCATGGGAAACGCACAGACTGGGGTGATGCCACTTCCGCAGAGTGTGGTCGGCCCCCCAGGAGGGATGGTGGGACACGTGGGTGCAGCCCAGAGTAAGTTTGGCCTGCCGCCAGCTCAGCAGCCCCCCTGGAACCTCTCCCAGGTAGGGTCCTTTCTCTCCAACTTCTCCAAAATCAGAGAAACCAGATCTTTTTTTCTAAATGGTTTTATTTGTTTTTAAATCTAACAATCTGGCAGAAAGAACTGAGTAGGGATAATGTTATAAAAGGTAAAAACTGTCTAATCAAATAGACAAATGAGCCGTCATTGTTCCTGTATTTAGAATATTCTGTAGAGAATGTTAAGCACTTTTTCATTTCTGATTATAACACAGCTGTAATGGTGAATGTCCCTCATTTGTTTGTCACAGCTAGAAATCATCTTGGGCATCTTTTGAAATTAGCACCAAGCTTTAAACCCAGCCCCCTGGTGGGTTGTTTGTATAGATCACTTTTAGACCAACCTATTTTCACTAATAATTTTGGGGGTTCTTGGAAACTTTCACAAATTAGAAAAAAATCCAGCCTCATATCCTCAAAGCACTGTTTTTGAGAGATCTAGGCTGTGCATGGATTTATAAAAAATCTTTTTGTTCAAATACATTTGTAAAGTTGTATTTTCTTCTTACTTATAGTCACATTTATGTTTAAAAAGAATATACACTAGTTCAAGAATTCCCGTAAGATACGAACCAGTCCCTATTTGTTTCCTACATCCCCTCATATTACAAAATCCTATTTCCGCCTAAGTTAGTTTAGAGCCAGGAGATGACATTTTAGTATTACCTCTTTCAAATCCATTCTGACTTTCCTCTGGCTTCACAGACAGAGGCCTCAGACGTAGGTTCGTGGTCCCACTCTTCTTCCTTGTACACTTCCTTATTTGCTGTTCCTCTGGTAGTTTGATGCCCTTGACTTCTGTTCTCGTCAGCATTCAGGGAATAGTATATAGCAGTTTCTCACCGACATTAGCAAAATCACTGTATATCCCATGAATGTCCCAAGTTATTTTTTACTATCACTATTTCAAGGAATATCTATATGACATTGGTCTGTGCACTCTGGGAATCTCAAAAATTGTAAGTGCCAAATGTCAGTAATGGCTTTTGTGCAGCCGGAATGGTGAAGCAGACCCAGCTCAGGTTAGGGTGCCTGCTGAACCCGGAAGGACTTACCCCACCTTACTTCCCGGCACGCCGAAGCGGGTGCTCTTCTCCAGCTCTCTCTTGGTGGGGTCTGCTGGCCATGACAGGTACTAAACGTCCTTTAGTACCTAGGAAGGAGTGACCTGCCCCTCCAGACACTGTGCCTCCTCAGTGATGTGGTTAGTATTAGGGTTTCTGAAGAACTAAGAACTGCAAACGGTTGAACTTTACTAATACAATCCAACCCTGAGCATAGGTTTTGAATCCACTCTACTTAGTGGTAAATCTCCTTGCCTTTCCTTCATTTACCATCAGTCTTAGAAGTGAGAGCACCACAGGGGAGGGTTAGGAGGCTTATGTACACACGACTCCGGTCTGGAAGAAAAGCACATGTAATCTTACACCTTTTGTCATATAATAGGCGTTTATATGGTTGGCTATAGCAAAAGAAAAATATGTTTTATGACCTTGTTTAATATTTAGAAAGTATACAGAGCTATTTAAGACCTGAATAAAGGCAGAACAATTGCCATCATATACAATTCATAATTTTGGAGTAGTTTACTTTCAAACATTTCCTTAGTCCTTAGTAGTTAAACTATAGTTGAAAGTATATCCTAGAAAGTATATAGTTGAAAGTATATGCTATTATAGTTGAAAGTTCGAATAGCAGACTCATAGCACATCCAGATGTGAATCCATAGATTGCTTTGGTACTTTTTCCAGTGGTTAATCTTTGGGGGACAAGAAATTGAGTCCAGAAAATGAATAAATATAAAATGATTTGAGACCACTTTATAGACAGGGCTGAAAAGCGGAAGGAAATAGCAACCAAGAAGGGAACACGGTAGCTATTTGCTTTCTGTGGAGAAAGCATCGTGTGGTCGTCTGCTTTTACCCCAGGGCTCAGACAGCTCTTCACATGGATGAAAAATACTTAGAGTTGCTATCAAGCGTCCGTGTCTCTCTGAGTAAATCAACTTCGAATAAAGGCCCGCTTCTACTAAAATAGGCTGGCTATTAAAAATGTCTAGCAGTGGCTGAAGAAACCAGGCCTGAAAAGTGAAGGATGCCTTTTGTGTGTTCACAGGTGAACCAGCAGATGGCTGGCCTGAGCCTGGGCAGCGCAAGCCCCGCGGTGGGCTTCAGCCAGCCCCCCGGCACCACGGCGGGGGCAGCAGGGTGGTCGGGGGGCTCGTCAGGCCAGACGCTCAGCACACAGCTGTGGAAGTGACCCTGCAGCACGGCCCACCGCGCTCCCCCCCACCCCCCACATTCCTGCGGAGATGCAGCCGCGTTCCCCTGTTCATTCGTGTACATAATACTTTTTTCTTTTTTCCCCGTTTGTTCATATTAAGAATTATCTGATTGATTGATTGATTGACCGTGTTGGTCTGTACTGATGGATTAAATTTGCTGTGGTGAAAAGCAGGTTGAGAAACCATTTCATGTCGAGGGCAGCTTTTGCTCACATTTCCCAGGAGTTCATAGACACAGTATCTGGGAAGCTGCTCGGTCAACGTGCATAATCAGTTTCCCTGTCGATGAAATTATAGCTCTCGTGTTTGCATATAAGGGAAGTAGCTATCATGTTTGTTAGTAATACCTCTAACAGTATGAACCCCACCCCCAGATTAGCCAGTAATCCTGTAGGAAGGTACTGTATGATCAAATGTTGTTTAATCATATAAATAGAATGTCAATGTATCACTGAGCACTGTTTTCTAGTGTATCCAGATTCTTTTATGTCGTCATTCACGTCACTGTGCTGTTGCTATGATGTGCTTAACCGGGAACGTGGTTAGAGAAAGGAAGATAAACCTGGATGTTACTACAAAATTAGTTGTTTAACGAATGTTTGAAGAAGTCAGATTTTACCTGCCTCCCTTGTAATTGGGATCTCTTCCTATGTACACATAGTGCTAGCAAACACGAGACCTTTCTCTGCACTCGATGCAAACAAACAGGGTAACTAAACAAGCCACTTCAACCCTTGAAGGTGTATCCAGGTTTATGACAGTAATTGTGTTTACATTTTATGGTGCCTAGTACTGACAGATGTCATATCCCTGTATTAAACAGATGAATCCATAGACCTTTTTTTGTGGGTTTTATTTCCTATGATATATACTGCCACCAATCTTACAAAAGTTACTTCACGTTGCAAAGTCACAAATTGGGAACGTGTTGTTGACAGAATACTTGTCATCTGTTTGTTTGTTTGTTTTGAAAACCTGTTCAGTTCTACCAATTAATTATAAAGCCAAATGGGAAAAACAGTATGTAAGAAGATCCTCAGAATGGTACTAGCCTGCGTGCCATTAGCTGTGCTGTACAGAGACCCTCCGGGTTGGTTGTCAGGGAGCATGCAGAACAAATGGAGACAAGAGCGGGGGTCTCTACCCGCGCTCAGCTTCCGGACACGACCGCCCTGTAAGCAGGTGCCCGTCGGGAGGAGAGCAGAGCAGACGGCCCCCGGGTGCCCGCAGCCCTAGCCCGCACGCCCGCCAGAGCACCCGCTGCGGCTCCGTCACACCTCGATCGTCACCGCGTCCAGGTGGTACTTGGGCTCGTTGGCGAGGTTCACCTTCTCTGTCCGAGTGTGCCACACGAGGACCTGCGGGGAGGAGACCTGACGGGTAGCCACGCTCTCGAGGGACACACGGCAAGGTCAAGCGGCACGAGTGGCTCTCAAGGGACACACGGCAAGGTCAAGCGGCACGAGTGAAATGAATACCTTGGTGCAGTTACTTGCTTTCGGTTCCAGTTCCTCGACGGTCGTGATCTGCTTTAGAAAGTCAGATTCCTGCATCCCGGGCTGGGACCCACGACGCTTAAATACAGCTTTGGGGTTGGACAAGATGACTTGAAGGCTTACAGCAAATCCTTTGTGAAAGTTTAAAAAAAAAAAAAAAAGTCTTTAAAGTGAAATACTGGTGTACTTCTTTTTTCTATATAATCTCGGTCACATCAAAACCCGTTATTTTCAGTGTCTACCGTGGGCCAGGTCAGTTCACAGAGGTGAACAGGAGCGTTGCCTGCACCATCACAGTCTCAGAAGGACAGCCCACCTTTACAATAGAGCACGTCTGCCGCCCTGATCGAGGCTGTGTGTGGAGGGGGTGGCTTCTGGACACTGCGTAGCCTGTTGATGACAAAGGGTGCACGTCGCAGAGGCCGTCACCCCCCCGCCCCCCACCCCACACGTTTGGCCTCTGGGAGTAACTAGAACTAAATACACCTGAAAAGCACACAGACTCGCCCTGCCTGTCCCCGGGGAGCAGGCCGCCCCACTTTCCTGCCTGTCTTCTGACATCTCCATGTGTTCCTACCAAAGCCAGCGCTGCTCCGATGGACCCGGAGGTTAGAAGATGGAGGAATCCAAGTCTGGTCAGTTAGCTGGGAAATGAATACAGTCATTTGGTATAAATTTCCAATTTGATTCAATCTGAAAAGCGGGGCGTGGGGGGCTGGAAATCAGTGCAGGAGATGATATCAGGCCATTTGGCAAATTTGGTTTTTGTAGTTCATTTTTCAAGGAAACAAATGAGTGTCAATTTCCTTAAATGGTTTGGTGTTACGAAAAATCATTACTCTTTAGTCTGTAGTTTAACAAACTCTGTGTTACAGGCTTAGCCATTAGGCGCTCCACAAGCCGTCTCTGGAAGCAGCTGTCACAGCTGTCCTAGCTGTTGTGAAAGTCTGCACCCCGACCTCTGCTCTTCACGACTAAGCTGACACTGTAAAGCCAGGCACCCTTCCAGAGTTAGGGGGATCAGTCTCCAGGAACGTTTTCTTAGCAACTTTTTGCCCTTCCCTACGTTAACTGAGCTGACTTAACGCTGCTTTTTGCAAACGCATAGTTAGCAAAGCTAGTATCAAATGATGCCCGTCAGTCGCGGGGGAGCTGTGAGCAGAGCACAGCCAGCATCTCTGAACCTCTCCAGGTGCGGGACTGCAGACCCACGCTCCCGACCCCGCTGCCCCCGTGGGAGAGCGCACCACGAAGCTGCCTGCAGACACAGGTGGGGACCGCAGGCGCTGAGCGAGCCCGAACACGGAGACGGGTGCTGCGGAGCGCTGGCCCGAGGCCTGGCCCGGGGTCTCCACCGATCCCGGCGGGGCAGCGCGTCCCGGCGGAATTCGGAGTCAGCACCTCCGTTTTCTCGTGGGTCCCTGCGGCTGAGAACCGGCCAAGTCACCCAGCCTCTCTCGATTCTGAAACTCCCCCGTTTCCTCACCCACAGGGGTGGCGTGACACCCCCTCCCCTCACGTCTGATGTGAAATTAGTGAACAGAAAGACTTCACTAACTGCAAAGCTCTGTTCAGAGGACGCTAAGATAGATAAATGCCAATACCACTGTAAATACTGTCACGAGGGGAGATGGCATTAGCCACCGCTTATGGCTGGAGAACAGCGTTGACGGGAAGAGGCTCAGGAAAGTTCCAGGCCACCCGCGTTTCACCCCACTTGGCTAACAAGTCTGAAGCCTTCCTCGGATGTGGCTTCAACAGCCCCGGGCCCCAACAGGAAGTCAAAGGTTCAAATTAACACAAAAAAAGTGACTTCTACTAGGTCAACTCAGATCTTAGGATGAAAAGATTTCTGGGGTTTTTTTCATGTGCTTTAAGTAAGCCTCATCCTTTTTTTCCTAGTTCAGAGTCTGCCCTTTTTAACCATACCGAAGCTCCTGGTATATTTCTCACATGGCCTCAAGGTACTGATTTTATTTCCCCATTCTCATAAAAAAAAAAAAACCCAGGATCCGAGTTGCGCAGAAGTCATTGTGAAAATTATATGAAGCCACTTGGATCTGACTTCCTTCGTTTTCCCTCAGACTAACATTCATCATCGTGACCACTGAAGGATTCAGATTAAGAGTGTCTTCTTGCTTTCTGTAGCTCAGGAGTATCCTGCTAGCTCTTAAAGCAGTTATATGGCGAAGTCTACCGTTCAGGCAGAGCTGACAGCCAGCTGTGAAGCTACACCCCGCTTTGCTGCAAGGCCCTTTCCTGGTCCCACTGGAGAATGGGGTGCAGGCTGGCAGCCTGGGGAGAGATTTGGCAGGCAGCCGGCTCACCACCGCGGCAAAGTGGTTTTCTATTTAGTGCAAAAGCGGGAGGGGGGCCATTCAGACACACCTCTCCTCCCCCCACCCCCCAAGCCTCCCCTCTACACTGTCTTCACCAGGCCCTGCTCTGTGAGCTCTTCAAGGGAAGCAGGTCACAGCAGCACCGGGACCCACTCGAGAACTAGGCCAAGCCTTGGGCTGCCTTCTGGGGAACCCTCTGACCTGCTGTGAACCTGGAAGTTAGACAAGGAGTTTTTCGCTCCTAAACCATTGCTTCCAACCCAAGATAGGTATCTTGAGTTTTCTTCATTTCCAAGCACTTAACGCCCCAAGTATCGTATGTACCCTTCCCTTTTGTCAGTGAAATTAATTTAGTTTTACAGATGTTCTCAGGGACTTCCCTGGTGGTGCAGTGGTTAAGACTCCACGCTCCCAATGCGGGGGGCCAGGGTTCAATCCCTGGTCAGGGAAATAGATCCCACATGCATGCCACAACTAAGGAGCCCACGTGTCTCGACTAAGGAGTGGGCGTGCCACAACTAAAGGAGCCCGCCTGCCGCAACTAAGACCTGGTGCAACCAAATAAATAAATTAATTAAATAAATAAATAAATAAATAAACCGGATCATTTAAAAGAAAAAAAAATGTTCTCAGAAGCCTTTGAGATACTAGGAGCTTTATAAAAATCATGGAAGTAGGAGTCTCTGTCCTGGTCAGTTGTGTAAAAAAGTGCAAATGAACACTGGTTATTCACAGTGAAAGCAGGATTTCCTGGCTTCTTCAGGTGGACGGGGTGGGTGGTGGGGACCCAGTCCCTCCCAGTCAGAGGGACCGCCTGGCTCAGTGTATGTTTACCAATGAACAGATGCAGCTCCAAGTCCATCAGGCCATTTCCGCTTACTTACGGACAAGATGGCGGAAGCAACAAGGACTGTCTTAAATAGCGAAAAACCAGACAAAACATTTGAAAAACTAGTTTCTAGCCCTGGGGAAAAGGCGCACAGCTGACAGAGATCTCTGAAGGGAAGAGACAAATGTGAGCCCTACAGTTGCCCCAGCTTCCCGCCTGAAGGCTCCACCCCTGGGAGGGGGACACACACAGCTCTGCCGTCTCCTTGAGCTGAGGGAATAGAATGGAGAACTCGGGGAGGCCAAGACAGCTGGAATTCAGGGGGCGTCACCCGAGAGCAGAGAGTGCGGCTGTCTGCAGAGGGCTCGCCTCCAGTGCCGCTGAGTCTGGTGGGTAGATGCTGGTGAGACTCCCTGAGTTCAAGGAAGGAACCACTGGAAGGAAACAGGTGGATGGGTCAGTCCCTGGAGGCCACTCAGGCCTGGGACAGGCCACGTGCCCCACGGCCAGGGCAGAGTGGGCGACAGCTGTGGTGCCCCGAAGAGTGCCTGCACGGCCACTGGTCTACTGTGAGGCCAAACTAGCCCTGAAATGAAGGCTTAGCTGGTTTGCCCAACACTTTAAGCCAGGAAAGGATCAAAATGTTCCTAAGTAATGTAATTGTATCCCAGAAAAAAGCTAAAAGTAAATTAAACAAATACATATATAACACGCAAACATATAATTATACTCACATATACACACCCGCGAGTATATGTGTGTGTATATATGTATGTAAAATAAATATGTTACACACTTTATATATAGAAATACAATGAAATATAAAGAACAAGACACATTTTTTTTTCTAGAACCTAGCAACATAAAATTTTTTATGCCTGAGATACAAAAATGACCAGATGTGCAAAGAAGCAGGAAATTATAATCCCATAATGAAAACTCAGCAATCCCACTCCTGGGCATATTTCTGGAAAAAACTATAATTTGAAAAGATACACGCCTCTCAACGTTCACAGCAGCACTATTTACAATAGCCCAGACACGGAAGCAACCCAAGTGCCCATCAACAGATGAATGGATACAGAAGATGTGGTATACATACACAATGGGATACTACCCAGCCATAAAAATGAATGAAATAATGCCATTTGCAGCTACATGGATGGACTTGGAGATTATCATATTGAGTGAAGTTAGTCAGACAAAGACAAATACCATATGATACCACTTATGTATGGAATGTAAAACATGATACAAATGAACTTACTTACAAAACAGAAATAGACTCACAGACATAGAAAACAAACTTATGGTTACCAAAGGGGAAGGGGAGGGGAGGGATAAATTAGGGGTTTGGGATTAAAATATACACACACGCAGTAGATATAAAATAGATAAACAACAAGGAAGTGCTGTACAGCACAGGGAACTATACTCGGTATCTTGTAATAACCTATAATGGAAGAGAATGTAAAGAAGAATATATAAATATATAACTGAATCACTAAAAAAATTATATAAATTTCATGTGCACAACATTATATTTCAACTTCTGTATACACTACAGTGTGCTCATCAGCAAAAGTTGACCCTCTTTACCCATTTGGCCTTCCCTCTACCTACTTTCCCCTCTGGTAACCACTACTCTGTTCTCTATATCTGTGTGTGTGTTTGGTGTGGTTTGGTTCATTTGTTTCTTTTTAGATTCCACACATGAGTGAAGTCATACCATATTTGTCTTTCTCTGACTTATTTCACTTAGCATAATAGCCCTCAAGGTCCATCCCATGTTTTCACAAATGGCAGGATTTCATCTTTTTTTGTTTGTTTTTGTTTTTCTTATGTCTGAGTCCATTGTATATACATACCACATCTTCTTTATCCATTCCTCCACTGAGGGGCACTTAGGCTATTCCTATATCTTGCCTATTGTAAATAATGCTGCAATGAACATAAGGGTGCATGTACCTTTTCAAATTAGGGTTTTCATATTCCTTGGATAAATACTCAGAAGTAGAATAGCTAGAAAATTAATTATTCTTAAATTCTTTTAGGAATCTCCATACCATTTTCCATAGTGGCTGCACCAATTTACATTCCCACCAACAGTGTAAGAGGGTTCCCCTTTCTCCACACCCTCTCCAGCATTTGTTTTTCTTGCCCTTTTGATGGCAGCCATTCTAATGGACATGAGGTGATACTGTGGATTTGATGTGCGTTTCCCTAATAATTAGTGATGTTGAACATCTTTTCATGTGCCTGTTGGCCATCTGTATGTCTACTTTGGAAAAGTATTCAGGATGTTTGGTTTTTTGTTCTTGAGTTGTATGAGTTCTTTATATATTTTGGATATTAGTGCCTTATCAGATGTATGATTTACAAATAGCATCTCCCATTTGGTGGGTAGTCTTTTGGTTTTGTTGATAGTTTCCTTCACTGTGCAGGAGCTTTCTAGTTTGATGTAGTCCCAATTGTTTATTTTTGCTTTTGTTTCCCTTGCCTGAGGACACACATCCAGTAAGATATTGCTAAGGTCGATGAAAAAATATACTGCCTATGGTTTCACCTAAAAGTTTTGTAGTTTCAGATCTTACATTCAAGTCTTTAATCCATTTTGGGTTAATTTTGTATATGATGTAAGATAATGGTCTAGTTTCATTCTTTTGCATGTGACTGTCTAGTTTTCCCAACACCATTTATTGAAGAGACTATCCTTTCTCCATTGCATGTTCTTTGCTCCTTTGTTGTTAACTGTCCATATACATGTGGGGTTATTTCTGGGGTCTCAATTCTATGCCATTTATCTGTGTGTGTGTTTTTCTGCCAATACTATGTTGTTTGGATTACTATAGCTTTGTAGTATAATTTGAAATCAGGGAGTGTGATACCTCCAGCTTCATTCTTTTTTTTATCACTTTTTTGGGGCTATTCGGGGTCTTTTGTATATCCATATAAATTTTAGGATTTTTAGTTCTATTTCTGTGAAAAATGTCATTGGGATTTTGATAGGGATTGCATTGAATATGTAGATTGCACTAGGTGATATGGACATTTCAACAATGTTAATTTTTCCAATCCATGAGCATGGATTAACTCCACTTCCTTGCATTTTCTTCGATTTCTTTCATCAATGTCTTATAGTTTTCAGTATACAGGTCTTTCACCTCCTTGGTTAAATTTATTCCTAGGTATTTTATTCTTTTTGTTTAAATTATAAATGGCCTTTTTTTTTTTTTTTTTTTTAAATTAATTAATTTATTTGTTTTTGGCTGTGTTGGGTCTTCGTTTCTGTGCGAGGGCTTTCTCTAGTTGTGGCAAGTGGGGGCCACTCTTCATCACGGTGCGTGGGCCTCTCACTGTCGCGGCCTCTCCCGTTGCGGAGCACAGGCTCCAGACGCGCAGGCTCAGCAATTGTGGCTCACGGGCCCAGCTGCTCCGCGGCATGTGGGATCCTCCCAGACCAGGGCTCGAACCCGTGTCCCCTGCACTGGCAGGCAGACTCTCAACCACTGCGCCACCAGGGAAGCCCTAAATGGCATTTCTTAATTTCTCTTCCTGATAATTCGTTGTTAGTGTGTGGAAACACAACAGATTTCTGTACACTAATTTTGTACCCTGCAGCTTTACTGTATTACTTATTACTGTTTTTTGGTGGAGACTTTAGGGTTCTGTATGTATAATTACATGTCATCTGTAAATAGTGACCATTTTACTTCTTCCTTCCCAATTTGCATGCCTTTTGTATATTTCTCTTGACTGCTCTGGCCAGGACTTCCAATACTATGTTAATAAGAGTGGTGAGAGTGGGCAACCTTGTCTTGTCTTGATCTTAGAGTGACAGCTATCAGTTTTCCACAGTTGAATATGAGGTTAGCTGTGGGTTTGTCATGTATAGCCTTTATTTTGTTGATATATGTTCCTTCTATACCCATTTTACTGAGTTTTTTCCATGAATGGGTGTTGAATTTTGTCAAATGCTTTTTCTGCATCTATTGAGGTGACCATATGATTTTTATTTTTCATTTTGTTAATGTGGTGTATCACGTTAATTGATTTGCAGATGTCAAACCTTCCTTGCATCCTTGGAATAAATCCCACTTGATCATGGTGTATGATCCTTTTAATGTATTGTATTCCGTTTGCTAATATTTTGTTGAGGATTTTTGCATCTACGTTCATCAGAGATACAGGCCTGTAATTTTCTTTTTTGTGTGTTTCCTTGTCTGGTTTGGTATCAGGGTAATGTTGGCTTCATTATTATTAAGTTATGAAGCATTCCTTCCTCTTCAAGTTTTTTGGGAAGAATTTGAGAGGCATAGGTATTAAATATTCTTCAAAATTTTGGTAGAATTTCTTCTTCCTTTTTTTGTAGATTTAGTTGTCCTCTTCCACCTGTATCATTTCTATTTTTCTGTCTGCGAGCTTGTTAATTCTCTCTTCCATCCGATCTGCTCTGTTTCCATTGCCTTCTAATGTGTTCTCTTCATCTCCTTTATTGGGTTCTTCAGCTCCAGAATTTTTGTTTCGTTCCTTTTTAGAGTTTCAATCTCTTTGGTAAATTATTCCTTCTTTTCGTTCATTTTATTCCTGAGCTCAGTAAACCGCCTTTCTGAGTTTTCTTGCCACTCACTGACATGACAGCTCATGACAGCTGTTTTGAATTCTCTATCAGTTAGATGGCAGTATTCCGTGACTTTAAATTTGGTTTCCAGAGATTTGTCGTTTTCTTTTTGTGATACTGAGTTACCACGGTTTTTTTACGGTACTTGACGAGTTGTTCCCTTGCTGGTGCATTTCAGGTAGCGAACACCTTTCTTATTTAGGTAAAGCTTTTAAAAACTTGATTCTAACAATTCAACAGGATAGAAATTAGAGGCTTTTCTTTTGTTTTTCAGTAGGCGGCGCTACAGCACAAGTTTTTGGTTCTCTTACTTAGGCTGCCTCTGGCTATATTTGAGAGTCAGCACTTTTCCCCCCTCCACTGCCCCTGCCACAGGTGTCTCCTGGTGCCCTTGTTGTTGCTGCTTGTGTCTCTGGGGTTGCTGGTGCCTTGCTGTTGCCAGTATCACTGCTGTCACTGGCACCACAGCTTGGGGCCCTGGGATGGCGGGTGCCTGCACTTCATCCAGGGTTGCTGGGGTCAGGGGCTCTACAGCCATGAGGGGAGAGAGCGGGTGGTGGGGGAGCTGGGGCTGTGGGTGCCTCTGCCACATGAGGGGTTGTTGGGCTGCTGCTGCTGCTGCAGGTGGGGGGCCAGAGTTGCAGGTGCCTCCATGGCGGGGGGACGGGGTCGCAGGTTCTGCTGCCACTGCTGCCTGGTTTCCTGTGGCCAAGGGCCCTGCTGCACCAGGAATCTGGATTCGTATGCACGGCCTCCCCTGCTGCTACCGGGTTCTCTGGGGCTGCAGGCTCACCTGCCACAGTCCCAGGGTCAGGATCACAGGCTCTGCCTTGGCTGTCTGCTCCAGGCCACCCACCTTTAGATGTACAGATGTGTGGAGATCGCTGGCATCCTGGCATGTTGGGCAGAGGGAACCTTGTAGATTGAAGGGAGAGACAAAGGGAGCATCTCATGCTGCCATGATGCTGACATCAGGCACTAAACACTTTTATTAGGTAAGAAGAAAGGTCTCAGCTCAATGAACTAATCACCTTTGTACACTAGAAAAAGAAGAGTAAATACAAGCTGAAAGTGAATAGAAAAAAGGTCCTGATAAATACAATCTGAAATTACTGAAATAGAAGTAGAAAACAGTAGAGAAAATCAGTGAAATCAGAACTGTGTCCTTTCGGGGGGGGGGTGGGGAGTGAATAAAATTGATCGATATCTACTTCCACTTATCAGGAAAAGAGAAGACACAAATTACCAGGAATGAAAGAGGAGTATCAATACAGAGTCTACAAACATCAAAATGATAATAAAAGCATATTATGAACAACTTGATGGAAGTAAATTTCATAACTTAGAGAAAAATGGACAAATTCCTTAAAAGATACAGGCCATCAAGCTCACTCATGAAAATTAGATAATCTGAATAGCCCTGGATCAATGAAAGAAATTAAGTTTATAGTTAAAATCTTCCCACCAAAACAAACAAAAAACAAAGGTTAAAAAAAGATCTTCTAGGCCTAGAGAGCTTCATTGGTGATTTCTAACAAATGTTTAAGTAAGAAATAATATAACTTTTCCAGAGTACAGAAAAGGTGGGAAAACTTTTCAAATTCTCTGAGGCCAGTAGTGCCCTGATGCCAAAATCAAACAGAAACATTACAAGAAAACTACAGACCAGCAACCCGCATGAACACAAACAGAAAAATTCTTAAAGTTCTAACAAATTGAAGCCAAAAATGAAAAAGACAACAAATCATGACCAAGTGAGGCTTATTTCGTGACTGCAGTGTTGGCTTAACCTTACAGAATCAATCAATGTAATTCACCAAATTAAGAGGCTTTTAAAAAAGAAAGAAAAAAACCCCACACCTGATTATCTCAATAGGTGAAGAAAATGCACCTGACAGGAGGTGATATGTGTCCAACACCTCCTCTCCTCTCTTCTCTAATTTTTTCTGTGGTCGACTCTCCTGTCATCTCTCTTCCCAGCAAAGCATACACTGCCTTTTGGAGTGTCATGTGGGCATGTGTGTGTGTGAGAATCTTCCCTACCCTCCTTTATTGAGATATAATTCATCTATTGAAAAATGCCTTTTTTAAAGGATACAAATTAAGTGGCTTTTGGTATAACTCTGGGCACCATTTTTGGTAAAGACTATTCTTTCTCTACTGAATGGTCTTGGCAGCACCCATGTCAAAAACCCTTGACCATAAATGAAGGGTTTCTTTCTGGACAATCAATTCTATTCCATTGACTCATATGCTTATCTTTTTGCAGTACCACACTGTCTATTACTTCAGCTTTATAGTAAGTTTTCAAATCAGCAAGTGTAAGTATTCCAACTTTGTTCTTTTTCAAGATCATTTTGGCCATTGAATCCCTTGCTTTCCCATATGAATTTTAAGATCACCATGTAAATTTCTGCAAATAGGGCAGCCAGAATTTTGATAGGAATTGCATTGATTCTGTAGATAAATTTGGGGAACACTGCCATTTTGGTAATATTAATAAATCTTCCCCATAACATTAAGTCTTCTAATCCATGAACGTAACGTGTCTCTCCACTTATTTGGTTCTTCATTAATTTCTCTCAGTAATGTTTTACAGTTTCCAGTGTACAAGTCTAATACTTTCTCTATTAAATTTATTACTATTTTATTATTTATGACTGTTGTGAATGAAATTGTTTTTAAATTTCAGATTGTTCATTGCTGGTGTACAGAAATAAAACTGATGTACATATATTGATCTTGCATCCTGCAAACTTGATAAGTTCATTTATAGCACTATTGGTTGTGTGTGTGTGTATGCATGCACATGTGTGTATTTCTGAGGATTTACTATGTAAGAGACCATTTTACTGTGTAAAAGATCTTCTTACTTTCTAACTTGGATGCCTTGTATTAATTTTTTTCACCTAATTTCCCTGTAATTTATAGTACAATGGAGAATACAAGTGTCAGGAGGGGTCATCCTTGTCCTATTCTTCATTTGAGGGGAAAAACTTTCAGTTTTCAACTCTTACGTATGATGTTAGCTGTGGGTTTTTCGTAGATGCTGTTTATCAAGTTGAGAAAGTTCCTTTCCATTCCCCAGTATTGATCTTCTAGTGTTTTGATAATGAAAGAATGTTGAATTTTGTCAGATGATTTTTCTGCATCTATTGATTTATGTGGCTTTTGTGCTTTATTCTACTGACATGGTATATTATTGACTTATTGACTTTTGTATATGAACTAACCTTACACTCCAGGGATAAATTCCATCTGGTCATGGTGTACAATTCTTTTTTATATGTTGCTGGATTAACTTTACTAGTACTTTGTTTAGGAATTTTGCATCCATATTCATAAGAGATATTAGTCTATAGGTTTTTTCCTTTGTGCTGCCTGGTTTTTGAATCAGGGTAACACTGGCCTCACAGAATGACTTCAAATGTGTTCCTGCCCTTCTATCTTTTTGGAAGTGTTTTTAAAGGATTTTTCTTAAATCCTCTTTAAATGTTTGGTAGAATTTACCAGTGAAGCCATCTAGAACTGGGCTTTTCTCTGTGAGAAGTTTTGATTACTAATTCAGTGTATTTCTTATAGGCTTATTCAGATTTTCTATTTCATTTTGAGTCAGTTTTAATAGCCTTTTGATGAATTTGTCCATGTCATCAAGGTTATCTGATTTGTTTGCATACAATTTTTCATGGTTTTCTCTTATAATTAAAAACAAAAGTCTATTCCTGTTTTCATCCCTGAATCTTGTATTAATATGAGGCTTCTCTTCTATTTCCTGGGCAGTCTAACTAAAGATTTGTCAATTTTGTTGATGCTTTTAAGGAACAAACTTTTGGTGTCGTTGATATGCTCAATTGTTCTTCTATTCTCTATATCAGTTATTTTTTCTCTAATTTTATTTCCTTCCTGCTCCTTATTTGGGGTTTAGTTTGCTCTTCTATCTCTAGTTTCTTATGGTAAATGATTAGGTAATTGGTTTGAGATCTTTCTTCTTTTTAATAGAGGCATTTGGAGCTATAAATTTTCCTGTAAGCACTCCATAGGTTTTGGTATGTTTGTTTACATTTTCATTCATCTCAAAGTATTTTCCAATTTCCCTTGTGAATTCTTGGTATTTAGGAGTGTGCTGTTTAATTTCCACATACTTGTGAGTTCCACAGACTCCTTTCTGGTATTGATTTCTAATTTCACTCCAGTGTGGCCCAAGAACATACTTGGAACACTTTCAATTATTTTAAATTTATTAAGACTTGTTTTATGGCTTAACATAATACTTATTTTATGGTCTCTCCTAGAGAACGTTCAATTGTGCATTTGAAAAGAGTGTGTAATCTGCTGTTGTTGGGTGACGTGTTCTATAGATGTCTTAGGTCTAGTAAGTTTATAGTGCTTTTCAAGTCTTCTATCCCAGTTGACCTTCTATCTAGTTGTTCTATTACTGAAAGTGGAATGTTGATGTTTACAGCTATTATCTTTGAATGTCTCTTTCTCCCTTCAGTTCTGTTGTTTTAGCTTTATGTATTTTGAGTCTCCGTTTTAAAATGTGTACACATTTATAATTGTTTTATCTTCTTCATAGATTGACCCTTTTTTTTTTTTAGGCTGTGTTGGATCTTCGTTGCTGCGTGTGGGCTTTCTCTAGTTGCGACGAGCGGGGGCTACTCTTTGTTGCAGTGCATGGGCTTCTCATTGCGGTGGCTTCTCTTGTTGTGGAGCACGGGCTCTACGTGTGGGGGCTTTAGCAGTTGTGGCTCATGGGCTCAGCAGTTGTGGCTCACAGGCTCTAGAGTGCAGGCTCAGTAGTTGTGGTGCACGGGCTTAGTTGCCCTGCGGCATGTGGGATCTTCCTGGACCAGGGATCGAACCTGTGTCCCCTGCATTGGCAGGCAGATTCTTAACCACTGTGCCACCACGGAAGTCCCTATTGACACTTTTATCATTATAAAACAACCTTTTTAGTGTTTGGTAACAACTTTTGTCTTAAAGTCTATTTTTTCTGGTATTCATATAGCCACTCCAACTCTATTTTTTTTTTTTTTTTTTTGGTTTCTGTTTAGATATGTCTTCTTTCATTCCTTTGCTTTCAACCTACTTGTGTCTTTTAATCTAAAATGTTTGCCTTGTATATAGGATATAGCTGGATCATATTTTTCTACCCATCTGTCCACCTGCTTTTTGATTGGTTAATCCATTCACATGTAATGTAATTACTGATAAATTAAGATTTACATCCTCCAGTTTACGATTTGTTTTCTGTGTGTCTAATATATTTTCATTCCTGTATTTCTCCATTACCATCTTCTGCTGCATTAAATATTTCCTAGTGTACAATTTTGCTATCTATCATTCTTTTACAATAGTTTTTGGAGTTATTTACTTAGAGGTTGCCCTGGGGATTGCAATTAGTATTTTAACCTCTAACAATCTATTTCAGATTAGTACAAACTTAATTTCATTAGTATACAAAAATTTTGCTCCTACATAACTCCATTCTTTCCCCTCCTCCTTTGTTCTGTTGTCATACAAATTACATCCATAAACATTGTGTGTCTCTCAACCCAGATTTCTAATTATCATTTTATGCAGCTTCCTTTTAAATCAGAGAAAGAAAAAAGAGTTACAGGTAAAAATTATATTTATACTGTCTTTTGAATTTATAGATAGAGTAACTTTTACTGGTTCTTTTATTTGTTCATGTGGATTAGAGTTACTGTCTAATGTCCTTTCATTTTGGCCTAAAAGACTCCCTTTAGTATTTCTTGTAGGTCATCTTTGCTAGCAATGAATTTTCATGGCATGTGTATGTTGGGAATATCTTAATTTCTCCTTCAATTTTGAGGGATAATTTTGCTAGATATAGAATTCTTGTTTGACAGTGTTTTCCTCCAGTATTTTGAATATGTCAAACCACTGCCTTCTGGCTTCAGTGGTTCCCGTGAGAAATCAGCTGTTAATCTTTATTGAAGATCACATACACATGATAGGTCATTTCACTTTTGCTGCTGTCAAGGTTCTCTTCAGCATTGTCTTTCAATAGTTTGATTATGATGTACTATTTGAATTTATCTTACTTAGAGTCCATTAAGCTTCTTGGATGTGTACATTAATGCTTTTCATACAAATTTGGGAAGACCATTTTTTCTTCAAATGTTCTTTCTAGTCCTTTCTTCTCTTTCTCTCGGACTTGTAGTATGCATATATTTGTACCCTTGACCCATAGGTCTTTGAGGCTCTGTTCGTTTTTCTTCATTCTTTTCTCTTCCTCAATCATCCCAATTGACCTATCTTTAGAATACACTGATTCTTTGGTCTGCTCAAATCTTCTTTGACCCTCCTAGGGAATTTTTCATCTCTGTTATTGAACTTTTCAACTATGGCATTTCTACTTGGTTCTTTTTAATTTTTTAAATTTAATCAATTTAATTTTTACTCTTTATATCCCCTATTTGATGAGACAGCATTCTCATATTTTCCTTTAGTTATTTAGACATGGTTTCCTTTGGTTGATTGGATATATTTAAAACAGCTGCTTTAAAGTCTTTGTCTAGTAAGTCCAATGTCTGGACTTTCTCAGGGACAGTTTCTATTACTTGTGTATTGGCCATGCTTGTTTCTTTGCATGTCTTGTAACTTCTTGTTGAAAACCGAACATTTTACATAATAGAATGTGGCAACTCTGGACATCAGATATTCTCACCCCTCTACTAGGGGTGTTGCTCTATGTTGCTGTTGCTTGTTGTTGTTGTTACTGTTTGTGACTTTCTTGAACTAACTCTGTAAAGTCTGTGTTCTTTGCTCTGTGTGGCCACTGAAATCTCTGCTCAGCTTACAGGTCAGTTAAATATTGGACATATATTTCCTTAAATTCCTGGAACCAAAGAGCCTCTCAGTCTTTGCCAAGGGGCTCTGTGTGCATGTTGGGCCTGTGTTCAACACTCAGCCAAGCAGCTTACAACTCTGCCTTAACCTTCACCACTTCCTGCTTGCACAGAGGCTTGATCAGCCAGAGAGGAGAACTCAGGGCCTTGAAACATTTTTCTTAAGCACATGCACAGCTCTGGACATGCATACAGACCTAAGCATACACATGGCCTTCTAGAATTCCAGTAATATGTCAGAGCTTTTCAAAGCCTCTTATGGAATAAAATATCCCCCCAACTTTTTCTTTTAAATGTTTTGCTCAGCTTAATGTTTGCCACAACTATAATCACTGCCTCATGGAGCTGTGATGGTAAACAATCAATATTTTGTTTTTATTTCTGTTTTTTGTTTATTTTGGTTTGTTTTTGGTTTTGTTGTTTTGGGATTTTTGTGTTTGTTTTTTGATTTTGAAAAAATGTCCCCAGAGAAAAGGCCGTTTGCCCTGGATGAGCTCTGAGTGAGGTCAGAAAAAGACAAGCTTTGTGAAAGGAATTTTCTAGAGAACTGTTATGTCAAATAATGGCAATTTTCTTAGAGCAGAGCTCTGAATGAGTTCCAACCTTGTTCTTTCCTCCCAGTGAATGCTAGGGTCAGTAGCTGTTGATTGTTGCCATGACTGTGTGGCTCTTCATTGTCAAGGCTACCGTGGCACTGGGAAAAATGGGTGGGAATAGGGAAAGTTGAAACAATGCAGTGCTCACTGTTCTTACAAAGATAATAGCCATTTTTCTCGAATAAACACTCTCCAGATTGATGTACACCTTGGATTAGTTTCCATAGTCCTGAAAAAGTTGACTTTGACAATTCTTGCAGTATTCTCATTGCTTTTATATAGAACAGGCTCTTCAGAGATCCTTACTCTGCCAATACCAATGAGGGCACTGCCTTTCTTTTTTCAAACCCCCAGTCCCATTATAATCCTCTGATGTGGATAAGCATGGAAGAAGGAGCTACAGTTACATAGGGCATGAAGGTTAAAAGTGAACAACTGCTGAGGAATCAAAAAATACCTTGAGACAAATGAAAATGGAAATACAACATACCAAAACTTACGAGACATAGCAAAAGAAGTTCTAAGAGGGAAGTTCATAGATATAAATACCTACATCAAGAAATTTAAAAAGATCTCAAACAATCTAACTTTATACCTCAAGAGAGTAGAAAAAGTACAAATAAAGCCAAAAATTAGTAGATGGAAGGAAATAACAAAGACCAAAGCAAAAATCAATGAAACAGAGACTTAAAAAAACAAAAAAACCCCAGAAAAGACAAGTGAAACTAAGACCTGGTTTTTTGAAAAGATAAACATAATTGACAAACCTTTATAGCTAGACTCACCAAGGAAAAAAAGAGAAAGGACTCAAATAAATAAAATCAGAAATGAAAGAGGAGATATTACAACTGATAACACAGAAATACAAAGGATCATAAGAGACTACTGTGAATAGATATACACCAACAAATTGGACAACCCAGAAGAAATGGATAAATTCCTAAAAACATACAATCTACTACAACTGAATCATGAAGAAATAGAAAACATGAACAGACCAATTTCTAGTAGAAGATTGAATCAGTAATCAAACACCTCCCAACAAACAAAAGTCCAGGACCAGAGAGTTTCACTGGTGACTTCTAGAAAACATTTCCAAAGAATTAATACCAATCCTTCTCAAGCTCTTCCAAAAACAATAGAAGAGGGACCACTTCCAAACTTATTTTATGAGGCCGATATTACCCTGATACCATAACCAGACAAGGATACCATAAGAAAAGAAAATTATAGGCCAATATCCCTGATGAACATAGATGCAAAAATCCTCAATAAAATATCAGCAAATTGAATTCAACAATACATTAAATGAATTATACACCATGATCTAGTGGGATTTATTCTGAGGATGCAAGGATGATTCAATATCTGAAAATCAATCAGTGTGATCCACCACATTAACAAAATGAAAGATAAAAATCATATGATCAACACAGTAGATGCCAAAAAGGCTTTTTAACAAAATTCAACATCCATTTATGATAAAAACTCTCAACAAAGTATATATAGACAGAATGTACCTCAACATAATAAAGGCTATATATGACAAGCCCACAGCTAATATCCTACTCAATGGTGAAAAGTTGAAAGTTTTCCTCTAAGATCAGGAACAAGACAAGGCTGCCACTTTTATTCAATATAGCATTGGAAGTCCTAGCCAGAGCAATCAGGCAAGAAAAAGAAATAAAAGGCATGCAAATTGTAAAGGAAGAAGTAAAACTGTCACTATTTGCAGATGACATGGTATTACATATACAAAACCCTAAAGACACCACCAAAAAATTGTTAGAATAAACAAATTCAATAAATTGCAGGATACAAAATCAATACACAGAAATCTGTTGCATTTCTATATACTAATGACAAACTATCAGAAGTAGAAATTAAGAAAACAATCCCATTTACAATTGCATCAAAGAGAATAAAATACCGAGGAAGAAACTTAACAAAGAAAGTGGGGCAGGGGGAGGGAGAAATTAGGAGTTTGGGATTAACATATACACAGTACTATATATAAAACAGACAACCAACAAGGACCTACTGTATAGCACAGGGAACTATACTCAATATTTTGTAATAGCCTATACAGGAAAAGAATCTAAAAAAATATAATAGATATATATGTATGTATAATAACCACTTTGCTGTACACCCAAAACTAACACAACATTGTAAATCGACTATACATCAATTAAAAAAAAAAAAGAAACTTAACCAAGAAGGTAAAATATACCCTGAAAACTATAAGACATTGATGAAAGAAATTGAAAACAACACAAATGGAAAGATATTTCATGCTTATGAATTAGAAGAATTAATGTTGTTAAAATTTCCATTCTACCCAAAGCAATCTATAGAGTCAATACAATCCCTATCAAAATTACAAAGGCATTTTCGTCAGAAACAGAACAACAATCTTAAACTTTGTATAAAACCACATGACCCTAAACAGCCAAAACAATCTTGAGAAAGAAGAACAAAGCAGGAGGCATTACACTGCCTGATTTCAAACTATATTACAAAGCTATAGTAATCAAAACAGTATGGTATTGGCATAAAAACAGACACACAGATCAATGAAAAAGATCAGAGAGCACCGAAATAAATCCACACATATATGGTCAATTAATTTATGACAAAGGAGCCAAGAATATACAATGAGAAGAGGACAGTCTCTTAAATAAATTGTGCTGGCCAAATGGACAGCCACAGGCAAAAGAATGAAACTGGACCATTCTCTTACATCATACACAAAAATTAACTCAAAATTGATTAAAGATTTGAACATAAGGCCTGAAGCCATAAAGCTCCTAGTAATCATAAACATAGGTGGTAAGCTCCTTGACATCAGTCTTGGCAATGATATTTTAGATCTGACACCAAAAGCAAAGGCAACAAAAGAAAAAATAAACAAGTGGGACTACATCAAACTAAGAAGCTTCTGCACAGCAAAAGAAACCATCAGCAAAATGAAAAGGCAAATCATATATCCTATAAAGGGTTAATATCCAAAATATATAAAGAACTGAAAGCAAAAAACAATCTGATTTTTAAAACGAGCAGAGGATCTAAATAGATATTTTTCCAAAGAATACATACAGATGGCCAACAGGTACATGAATAGGTGTTCAGTATCACGAATCATCAGGGAAATGCAAATTAAAACCACAATGAGATACCACCTCACACCTGTTAGAATGTCTATTATCAAAAAGACAAGAAATAACAAGTACTGATGAGGGTGTGGAGAAAAGGGAACCCTTGTGCACTGCTGCTGGGAATGTAAATTGATGCAGCCAGTATGGAAAATTGTATGAAGTTTCCTCAAAAATTTAAAAATAGAACTACCATATGATCTAGCAATTCCACTTCTGGGTATTTATCACGAGAAAATGCAAACATTAATTCACAAAGATTCATGCACCCCAATGTTCATAGCAGCACTATTTACAACAGTTAAGATGTTGTAAGATGTGGTGTACGTAGATACATATAATGGAATATCATTCAACCACTACAAAGAAGGAAACTTGCTTTTTGCGACAACACGGATGGACATTGAGGGCATTACGCTTAGTGTAACAAGTCTGGGAAAGACAAATACAATATGATCTCATGATTCTCATATATGTGAATTCTTAAAAAAACTAATAAACAAAAACCCCAAAATCAAACTCACAGAAACAGAGAACACATTGGTGGTTCAGAAGTGGGGGGTGGAGGGTGGCTAAATGGGTAAAGGTGGTCAAAAGGTATAAACTTCCAGTTACAAAATAAGCCCTGAGGCGGTAATGTACAGCATGACGACTATAGTTAATAATACTCTATCATATATTTGAAAGTTGCTAAGAGAGTACCACCTTAATCTTAAAAGTTCTCATCACAAGAAGAAAATAAATTTGTAACTATGTGTGGTGACGGAAGTTAACTAGACTCATCCTGGTGGTCATTTTGTAATATATATAAATACAAATCATTATGTTGTTCACCTGACAATAATATAATGTCATATGTCAATCATATCTCTATTAAAAAATGGAAAACTGATACTTAAGTACATTTTTTCATAATCTTATTCCTTCCAGTCTTAGCATCTGCCAACAGTTCAACTGAAAAAACAAATATGTTAACAGTAGTGTTTCAAGAATCATTTTCACTAGACTTAAATCAGATACAGAAAGCAAAAAAAAAAAGGGCTGTCTAATAGGAATGTGTCCTTTATCTATTTACTATCATTTCTAAATTGCCACTGTTTCATGCAAACGTTCAACTACAGATTTTCATGGTTCTAAGAGTGAGTGCTTCCATGCCAGGTTGTGCTCTTTAACGACCATGAGAATGATTCCTTCCTAATCTCCTGCTTCCTAAGGGGCAGACAGAACTACAGCTTTCCACACTTACTTCCAGTTATACTTTAGGGTGATTTTCCTCTAGCACAGAATAGGAATGAAAAAGCATGGCCTGGCCTTTAAATAGGTCTGTTAATCTGCTCCAGAATACTGCCTGAAGCTGTATGATTGCTTCAGGGTAAACTGTTTTTTTTTGTTTTGTTTTGTTTTGTCTTTATTACCATCTAGTTTTTAAAACTTCTCAAAAGCCTTTTAGCAGCCATTGTTCTTTGTGGGGAAAAAAAAAAACAAACATTCTTTATTTCTAAGAAGTGTTCTTTATTTAATCTATAAACAATTCATTTAAATCTCTACTCTGGAAACAATAAACCATCACAGAAAACTAAATCTTCTGAGAAAACAATCAGGATGCCGAACAGGAACGGAAAATTTGATCCACAGAATAAAAGATAAATTCAGGAGGTTTAATTAACTGAATACTAAAAATATCCACGAATGATTTTCTAGTAGGTTGGTGGCAAAGAACCGAGGCATACTAACATCGAAGGTTCTGTAGAGGGGAAGGTAGTTCTATTGGCTCAACAAAGGACAAACACTGTATAAGTCCACTTATATGAGGAACACAGAATTGTCCAATTCATAGTGATAAGAAGGTAGAACAGTGGTTACCAGGGACTTGGAGGAGTGAGTGGGAAGTTACTGTTTAGTGTGGGGACAAAAAAAAAAATACGTCACCTGCCAAATCAGTAAACAACAAATGTTGCAGCCATGAAGCCATCAGCCACTACGGTTGCCCTGACACATACCCTGATGAAATTCAGGATGGAGAAAGACAGGATACTGGCCCTAGATAGTTAAGATGCATAAATATTAAAGGGAATAATTTCAACGAGCCCAGACTCTTGCATCTTCCCATACACAGAAAAGCACAAAATTCATTAACTTGCATTGTGTTTTTTGTGATTAGCAGTAATCTTTTGATGTTCGACTACTTTTTTTTTTTCCAGCAAAAATGCCTATATCTCCTGGCTCCTCTCTTACCTCTTCAGGACAGTCCCTCAGAGCCATCTGAGAGGTCAATTCCTGGGCTATAGTCCTCAGTAATGTCCTCAAATAAAATATAACTCTCAACTTATAGTTTGTGTTTTTTATGTCAGTCGACAAGTGGGTACAGAGTTTTGGTTTGTGAGGAGAAGTTCTAGAGATGGGCAGTGGTGAACACTTCACAACAGTGTGAATGTACTTGATGCCTCTGTATACTTAAACATGGTTAAAATGGTAAGTTTTATGTATATTTTACCACAATAAAAAAATAGATTAAACTTGCATTCCCAGTGAATACAGGCAGTCTTTATATTGTTAATGATGCTTTTCAGTTGTTATGATTTTCAAAACTACTCTCTGTGCTCAGGTCTAGACTTGCTTGACCAATGGAAGTGTCTTCTGTGGAAATAATTTTATTAAGCATTCTCAAACCTTTCGTGGCATGGTGCTATCCTAGCTCAAACCCCCAGACTGACTCAAGGGGTGGCATTGAGGCAGGAGATAGATGGGCCCCAGGCTGAGCCCCTGTGGACTGATACTCCAAGAAGAAGATAACAGGAGGGTAATAGGAGAGGCTGGGTCCTGCCCAGGTAAGAGATAAAAGGCCACATAGTCCTCATTCTTGAAGTCAGGAGACCTCCCCGACTACACTCGTACAGAAAGGCTCCTCGAAGGTCAAAAGGGAGGCGGTGCCACCCCATAGTAAATGATGTCAACCTACCCATAGGCCTCTTCGCTAGAATCCATCTTGGCTAAAAGATGCTCATGCACACATGGGAGGACCCTGAGATAAACCAAATACAGACTCAGAACCAGGCAAAGCAAGATGATTGGCCAAAGGAAACCCAGAAGAAATGCCCCATAAAAGTGATTCAAACTGCCATGAGGGTGTGACCCTCTGAGTCTTCTCATGTGTCTACCCACACGTACTGTACTCTTTTTCCTCCTGATAAACACTTTACCTGTTTCACTACTTCCCGTCTTTGTGGGAATTCTTTTTCTGCAAAGCCAAAGGGCCAGGGCATGTCACTGGCCACGGGTCTAGTGGCTAGGATTCGGGGCTCTCACTGCCGCGGCCCGACCTCAATCTCTGGCCGGGAACCGAAACCGCTTCAAGCCGCTGCAGGCTGAGGCCACCCGAGGTCGGCATGGAAGGGATCCAGCCTACAGAATGGACTAGAATGAACCAGAGGAGGGAACATGCAGCTTCTGACCGCCTGCACCACTTTATAATCCCCTCAAGGCTTAAAATAAATATACACACTCCCCCACACCAGTCCTACACCCAGTGGTGATGGTTTAATAGATCAGCGATGGAGCCCAGGTTTCGGTATTTTTCCAAAGCTCCCTGGGTCACTCTGAGGCGTAGCCAGGCTGAGAACCACTGAAGGAGACCCTGCTTAGGGAGCGGTCTGGAGTATAGCTCATTACCCTCCCCTTAAAAAAAAATCACAATTAGGAGAGAAGGGCAATGTGGTCTCAGAGGAACAAGAAGCTTGTAAAACTTGTAATTTTGATAATCCTTAAACTAGAAAAGGAAGACGAGTAAACATTCATGAATTCAGCAGACATTATTCCGGCTACAACGTCAGGGACGGGGCCAGGCCTGGAGGGGGCGGGGCGGCAGGCGTCCCACGCGAGCGCCACCTTGAGGAGGAGCGCCTAAGTGCAGGGCTCGGGGGAGCACGCGGGATGCCCATCTACGCTGGAGGGAAAATCAGGAAAAACTTCCCAGAGAAAGTGATGCTGGCGCCACGAACGGGTCTTGAGGGGTGACAAGAAGCTAGCCAGGCAAACGTGAGAAGACAGAGATGATCTGTATTCCGGGCTGCGGGGTGGTACCAACTTAGGGCGAAGCTCGGCGGATCAGGTGGGCTGAGGGCATTGGGTCTGGGGTGGAGGGAGAACCCAGCTGACTTTACCCTCTGAAGCCAGTCTCAGCAGGAGCCCCAGGTTAGCAGGGCAGAGCAACAGTCCTTAATTCTCATCATTTCCACCAACAGACTGTCTGCCTCTTTAACAGATTCCATGTGAGAAGTACATCTATGGATGTTCTCAGGAAGGTCACAGTGGTAGAAAGGACATTCCCGCACCCCGCTGTGACCTGATTAGAAAACGTGGGAATCATCTTGTAAACCTTCCCCGGGAGCCATGGGTATTTGCGCAGAGAACAACGCTCCCTCTTCGCAGCGTGGGGTGGGGGTGTGGGGGGACAGAGGCCACACCCAACACCTTGCAAATCTATCGATACATGCTACAAATGGCATTTTCTTTTGAAAGCTCAACTGCTTTTTGTGTGTTTAGTTTTTCAGCTGGGGAATTACAAAAATGAGTACATATCTGTTTCTAAATTCTTAAATGATCTTTCTAGGCTTGTTTTTCTCTCTCTGGGGGATATTTTCTCTAAAGTTAGGGCCAGTGTTTATCTCCACATGCCGTCCTGCACGCTGAGCCAATTCGCGGAATGAAAACGAACGCAGGTCCACCAGCCAGGGGAGAAAAGCAGCTCACCAAGAGCCCTGAGCAAGGAGTCCGCATGGTCTTCAGTATTAACCTTCCAGGCGGATCTGAAACAGACACGCGGGTGCAGATTCAAACCTTCACGGAACAGCAGGAACTTCGCAGGTATCTCTTCTCCTTTCTGCCTCACCATAGCCCTCTCAGGGCAGCCGGTCTGATCCCTAATCCACAGGTGAGGAAACCAAGAAGTACAGCCTGCTGTGCCCAGGGGGGGCCCGGGGTCGGCGACCCGCCCGCACAGATGCGACCCCACCGTGAGCGGAGTGGTCCCACACCCACGGCACTGAGCGCATCCGGCTTCCTGGTCACCAGACAGCCCGGTCGGCGGGTGTCTACAGTGTTGTAGCCTGTGCTCCGCGTGTGCTGTCTCATCCTGTGAAGAACCCCACGGACTCTGACCTGAGGAGGTAGAGGACAGCGGCTCAGATCGAGGGTCCAGTCCCTTGGCTGTAAGTGGGTGGGATGGGATTCAAAGCCGGGTGGCAGGGCCATCTCCGGACCTGAGTCTGAACCCCGGTTCTACCGTTTAATCACTGTGCAGCCTCGGACAAGTTACTCGGCCTCTCTGGGCCTCCATTTCCTTATATTTAAACGAGGATAATAATGCGAGCCGCGTGGAGTGAGGGTTCGATAAGCAAGCACCGAGAGAGCCTGAGGACGCCTGCCGCCCGGTAAAGGCTCAGTAAACAGCAATTACCGAGTCTGCGGACTACGCTGCCATCAGGGAAACCTTGTGGTTTTCAAAAGTCTTAGTCCTACAGGAACTAAGTCTTATTCCACTGAGATTTTGAAGGAAGTTACAATCTGCTCTGTTTGAAGTGAGATGGGGCGCCGGCATCCCTCCGCCCTCTCCCCCTGCAACCCCTCCCCCTCGTCCAGCCCCAGTACGGCTGCCCCGTCCGCAGCTACCCCAGGAAAGGACCCTGATTACGGGCACACAGATACCCCTTACCCCGCACGCCCACCTCTACCCGGCACGGTCATGCTGCCTGTGGAAAGCACTGAACAAGCCGCCGCAGTCAGCGAATGCCCGCAAGTCTCCAGGATATGCACCTCGCTCTGGGGATGGATAAGAAACCGGCGCCAGGCTTCCGGCTGCCCTAACCTCCGCCACCATTCCTGCAGTTCTGCCTGCTGTCAGGACCAGCCGCTGCAGGGAGAGCCACACTGCACTGACCTAAGGGCAGAGTCCCGCCTCGGTCTCCAGATCCTGCACCGAAAGGTACCATGGGACCCACCAAGTCACCCTGCTGAGAACATTCAATGACGCGCTAAAAACCGCACACAAATTACAGATGTCTCCCAAGTGGCAAGAAGGTCACTCTCCCCATTTTCTTGCAGTGCTTATATTCACAGAGCAAGGTCGAACTTTGTCAGTTTTGGCTAAGCTCATTTGGCTTTGATCATCACCTGATCTGGGCTGGGCCAACGTTTGTTATTGCATCATCTATACCAAGTAAATTAACCCGGGCTAACGTCCTTGTCAACAAGTGCCAAGAGAAAGAAGGCCCTGCATGACGATTCTCTCCACCAAGCCCCCCAAGAGAGCTTCGGCGGTCCTCCTGTCACCCCTCGGCCCTCGTCAGGGGAACAGTCATCACTTATAATCATTTTAAATAAAAGGTCTGCCTGCTAAGCTGGGGTGGGGCAGAGACCCTGGTGCAGGGCAGTTCCTCGCCCACTGCAGGCTGAGGCAGGCCACACAGGACCCCAAACTGAGGACGGAGCAGAGGCCGGGACACGGAGGCTTCTGCCCCTGCAGAGGCTGTGGTCAAGAGTCGCAGTTACAGAGGTACCACCGCTGCGGAAAGCACTGGAGCAGGAGAGCAGGAGTTTACAGGAGTGAATGACTGGCTAGGGGGCTATCTTGATCTGGGTGCCGGCAAAGCCTCCGCTGAAAGAGGGACCCTGAAGATGAGGACCAGAGGGTGAGCAGGGCTGAGATGAGGAAAGAACATTACGGGCAGGGGCGTCGTGTGGGCCCCGAGGTGGGGGGTAGGGTGTGCGGGAGCCCCGGAGGCCGAGCAGGGCTGGAGGAGGCCTTGGGGCAGGTGGGGGGGGGGAGGGCAGGGGGGAGGGCCGGGGAGGGCAGGGGGGAGGGCCGGGGAGGGGAGGGGGGTTCCTTCACCCCACGAGCACAGGAGCAATGCTCTGCACGTCCCAGCCAAGCGGGGGCGGGGGGGGGGCAGTGGGGAGCAGTGTGGCCCCAGGAAGCCCGGGCAGGGCTGGGTCTCCCCTGAATCTGCAGGCCGGCAGGACAGCACACCCACAAACTTTAGTCCAGGGCTGTGACCTTTTCCCCCCTAATATGCAGTTTTCTATTTTAAAACAACTACTCTTCTGGTCAACAGAATATTCTAATTACCCAAGATGACCATATCTTCTGCTCCTAAGTTACAACTCAAAGGTAACACAACAGGTCACACCAATTAAATCGACCCCAAATTAAAGGGACTATATCTGCTGTCCCCATACCACTCAAGTGTTAAAAAGACCTAAATTTCTGCTGACTTGTGAGCAGAATCTGAAACGGCTCGTTACAGTTTCTAAGAGTCCCCGACAGCTGTCCCGTAAGAGCTGCCCTCGCCTTCCGTTCCCTCACCTCGGCCTCAGCGTCCTGCACCTGGATCCCAGCGGCCTCCAGGCCCCCCTCTGCCACGGTCCAGGCCCTACTCAGAACATTCCAGACTCCTCAAGGCCACAGAGATGAGGGCAGAGGTCTCCACCCCCCCCCCCCACAGTCAGGCCTCACCACCCGACCCCAGCTCCCTCTCCCTTAGAGCCACGGGTTCGCGGTCCTCCAGGCCCCCCTCTGCCACGGTCCAGGCCCTACTCAGAACATTCCAGACTCCTCAAGGCCACAGAGATGAGGGCAGAGGTCTCCACCCCCCCCCCCCCCACAGTCAGGCCTCACCACCCGACCCCAGCTCCCTCTCCCTTAGAGCCACGGGTTCGCGGTCCTCCACGCCCACCCCGCTGCCCCGCCCTGGCCCGCGTGGAAGGCGCCCCTTAGACGTAAACCCAAAGCATCTACCTGCACCTCATCTTGTGTCTCGTGGGGAGCCGGTCACGCGCCGTCGCCCCGTTCCCTCTGCTGGGCGCGCGCTGGGCGGAGCGGGCCCTGTGCCCAGCGGCCTCCGGGGGACTCAGCGTCTTGTCACTTCTGCTCCGTGGACACCCTGCGGACGGCCGGCCCCCTACGCGCAGCCCTTCACCTTCCTGGGACTTGTTTCCTCGTCCAACGTGGCTCGTCACGCGGAGGAAGAGGAGAAGCTGCCCAGGTGAACGCGTCCATCTAAGGTCCCGAGTCCCCCTCGTTTCCTCTCCTCTGGGACTTGCAACACTTACCTCTTCTGCCTCAAAACCTCAACTTCTACTCTGTCGCTAAAGGAAAAAAAGAGAAAAGTTCTCCTTCCCCGTGGAACTGCTGCCGCCTCTCTGCCCTTCTCAACCCTGCCGCGAGCGCCCCCGGCCCTCCAGCCTCTCCGTGACGCCTCGCCCCGCCCGTGCCCACCGTCCACCCCGCTCCCCCAAAGGCCTCTCCTAAGTCATGCATCTGATCGCTTCACTTTCCTGCTCTCACGCGTCTCCGGAGACTAGAAACTGCCGCCCACTAGGGTCCGTGATGCGCCCTAAGGTGTGGGGAAGCTGCGGATGAACCGTGGGTGTCGTCAGCGGGGTGGCCCCCGTGCAGCGTTCCGGTCCTCAGAACCAGCACCTGCCGAGCTCAGCCCACCGCGGGCCGGGCAGGGGCCTCAGACGGGCCCACCTCCCTAACACACGCCTCCGTGCCGCCCCCGCCCCCCGCCTCTGAAGTCGCTGTCCCGCCAAAACGGCAGCCCTCAGGCCTCTCACGGATCAAACTGCCCTCCCTCTCTGCTCTGTCGGAAACCTGACGGTGCTCGGACGACCCTGCTGACCTTTCACTCCCCTTGCTGTCCGGCCTTTGTCCTCCCATATTGTCCCCCGTTCCAGGGAACAGTCTCCCAGCCGTCCGGCACTCTCCCCTCTCACCAGCCCCTCCTTGTCCACATCCGAGACACGAGACACCCGACAGCCCAGTTCACGACTGTCCACCTCTTCTCCAGGGACTGTGGTCACCCGTCCCCCCAACTCCATCCTGTTGGGCCCCGCCCCCTTCCGGGGCTCCTCCCCCTGCAGCCCCACTCCGTGGCCGCTCCCAGGACGCACTCCGAGGCCACCCCCGGCCGCCCCGTGGGAGCGCATCCCTCCCCCCCCACCCATCGTGGGAGCCACTCCATCCCCAGGGCTGCAACACGCCACCCACAGGACGCCAAGGCCCTCACTCCGTTCTGTAAGCCGCCCGTGAGAAATAGTTTTATCACTGTATAGTCATGGCTCATCAGCCATGACAAAGTGACCCCAGGACACCCCTTAACTCACCCTTTGCTTTTGAGGGTGAGAGTATTAGTAATGCGGAGACGGGAGCACTCTTCTTTATGACATCAAAGCGATCCTTTACTGAGCCTGGTGATAAAAATGTGTGTGTGGTCTTCGGGCCAGGTTCTTGGCAAGGAGCGTGTAAAACCCTTAAAACTTGCTGAGTGACAGGGGTGACTCTGCTATGCTAGTGAGGTAGCTCGAGGTGGACCCTACGTGGCTTCAGGACGGGGGTGGGTACCAGAAGGACCAGCTACGTGGTTAAAGGGTTGGAGGCTTGCACCATCCCAATCTCTGGGGAGGGACTGAACCCAAGCACGTGGCTCAATCACGCCTACAGGATGAAACCCCAATAAAAGCTCTGAACACGAGAATTTGGTGGCGCTTCCTGGGTTCTGAACACAGGAATGTGGTGGGAGCGTGATGCATCCTGATTCCACGTGGAAAAGGCACAGGAGCTCTTCCTTCTCTCCCAGACCTCACCCTGTGTGTCGCTTCACCGGCTGATGCTAATTTGTATCTTTTAAAATAACAAGTTGAAGGCTATCCTGAGTTCTGTGAGTCCTTCTATTAAATGATCAAACCTGAGAGGAAAACATCAAACTTATAGCCCATTGATCAGAAGTGCAGATGGCCTGGGGACGCCCAAAGTGGAGCTGGTGTCTGAAGGAAGGGGACCATGCCCTCTAACTTGTGGGGTCTGTGCCAGCTCTGGGTGGTTAGGGCCAGAGCTGAACTGTAGTACACCTGGTTGGATTTTTACCAGAATAAAGTCCCTACAGCGTGCCAGGGACTCAACTGGAAACGGTACGTACTTCACATAGGGAGCGTAGTGCCCTGCCTGCCACCCCCCAGAGCTAAGAATACGGTGCATGCAAATGTTGAAAACTCAAAATAAGTATCTCAGCCTTAAGTTCTGAATTTTATCAAATCTACACCTCCAAGCGAGGCTGAAGATTACTTTAAGCTCGGTTCTTTTGAGCAATGGTTCTTATTGACACCTCATTGGAAGCAGCCAAAGTGAGTCTGTCACTTGAAAGCAACTCCCTCAAAACTAAAACTAAAAACTTTGTGTGCACTGCCTTGCTTTCAGGCACTGAGAACTAGCCAGTGGCCAGATGCCTGGGGTGTTGGAATTAAAGCCTGAGGCACAGGCTAGTGTAGACAGTCCCAGGGCTCACTGGCTTGGCAGAGTAGGGTGACCACTGACCAACTGCTGAAGCCAACAGCATGCCACAGCCGGGGCAAGGGCTGCCTCCGACGCCGTCTTTCTATCCTGTTGGTGAGTATCTTAGTTCTTGTTTCAATAGGAATCATTAGAATTTTAAAAATTATGTCCCCATGCAAGAGGGATAATCGTGACTTCTGCCACTACCACTGTGCGTACAAGAAAACTTCAGGACCAGGTTGTCTCATCTCAGAGCAAAACTCACATCTGTGGTGTTCAGTGTGGCAAGATAAAGACAGACACAGAGTCAAACTCCACGAACGACATGAAACATTCCAGTTCCGATGCCTGATATGCAAATAAGCTTCTGGTGGGGGCTAGGCTGTGGCTTCACAGAAATACCAACAGGACAGACCCCGAGGGGCTTCTGCTGAATGTATGTTCAACCCCTCAAAGCAAGACAGCTGTGGAAATGCTATGTGTAGGCTCTTTAAGTTCATGTTTCTTTTTTTTTTTAAAGAAATATGTATGATTTTATTTATCTTTTTGTTTAAGAAATATTTTCTTTTCTTTTCTTATTGAACTATAGGTGATGGATAGCATTATGTTAGTTTCAGGCATGCTACATGATGATTTGATATCTGCATAACTTATGAAATGATCACCACAATAGGCCTAATAATCATCTGTCCTCAAAGTTATTACAATATTACTGACAATATTCCTTATACTGTATATTATATCCCCATGGCTTATTCATTTTATAACTAGAGAACTGTACCTCTTAATCCCCTTCACCTGTTTTGCCCACCTCCCACCTCCTCCCTTCTGGCAACTACCTGTATGTTCTTTGTATCTATTAGGATGTTTTCATTTCGTTCTGTTGTGTTTAGATTCCACATATAAGTGAGGTCATATGGTATGACTGTCTCTAACTTATTTCACTTAGCCTTATACCCTCTATATCCATACATGTTGTCACAAAGGCAAGCTTTCATTTTTGATGGCATCTTCAGGATTTTCTATATATAGTATCATGTCATCTGCAAAGAGTGACAGTTTTACTTCTCCCTTTCCAGTTTGGATTCCCTTTATTTATTTTTCTTGTCTAACTGCTGTGGCTAGGACTTCCAATACTATGTTGATGAGTATGGCCATTCTTGTCTTACTCCTGATCTTAGAGGAAATGCTTTAAGCTTTTCACCGTTGAGTATTATGGCTGTGCTTTTGTCATATGTGGCCTTTATTATATTGAGGTACGTTCCCTCATTACCAACTTTGTTGAGAGTTTTTATCATAAGTGAATGTTGAATTTTGTCAAAAGCTTTTTCTGCATCTATTGAGATGATATGAGTTTTATTCTTCAGTTTGTTAATGTGGTGTATCACATTGATTGATTTGTGGCTATTGAACCATCCTTGCATCACTGGGAAAAATCCCATTTGATCATGGAGTGTGATCATTTTAATATAGTGTTGAATTCACTTTGCTAATATTTTGTTGAGATTTCTGCATCTATGTCCATCAGTAATATCGGCCTGTAAATTTCTTTTCCTTTCCTTCCTCCCTCCCTCCCTTCCTTCTTTCCTTCCTTCCTTCCTTCCTCTCTTTCTTGTGTCGGTGGTGTCTTTGTCTGGTATCAGAATGATGCTGGTCTCATAGAACAAGTTTGGAAGCATTCCTTCCTCTTCATAATTTTGGAATAGTGTGAGAAGAATAGGTATTAACTCCTCTTTAAATTTTTGGTAGAATTCACCTATGAAGCTGTTTGGTCATGGACTTTTGCTTGTTGGGAGTTTTTAACTTACTGATTCAAGTTTATTAGTGGGAATTTGTCTGCTATATTTTCTATTTCTTCCTGATTCAGTCTTGAGAGATTATACATTTTTAGGAATTTATCCGTTTCTTCTAGGTTGTCCATTTTATTGGCATATAATTTTTTGTAGTAATGTCTTATAACCCTTTGTCTTTCTATGGTGTTCGTTGTAAGGTCTCCTCTTTCAGTTATGATTTTATTTATTTGGGCCACCTCTTTTTTTCTTGATGAGTCTGGCTAAAGCTTTATCAATTTGTTTATCTTTTCAAAATACCATTCTTAGTTTCATTGATCTTTTCTATTTTTTTTCCTAGTCTCTGTTTCATTTATTTCTACCCTGATCTTTACGATTTCTTCAACTAACTTTTGGTTTTGTTCTTCTTTTTCTAGTTCCTTTAGGTGAAATGTTAGATTGTTTATGTGGGATTTTTCTTGTTTCCTGAGGTGGGCCTGTATCCCTATAATCTTGCCTCTTAGAACTGCTTCTGCTGTGTCCCATAGATTTTGGTACTTTATGTTTCCATTTTCATTTGTCTCTAGGTATTTTTTTGATTTCCTCTGTGATTTCTTCAAGACTCATTGGTTGCTTAGTAGCATATTGTTTAGTTTCCACCTGTTTGTGTTTCTTGCATTTTTTCCTGTACTTGATTTCTAGTCTCATAGTGTGTGGTCGGAAAAGATGCTTGATATGATTTCAATTGTCTTACATTTATTGAGACTTGTTTTGTAGCTATCATGTTATGTATCCTGGAGAATGTTCCACGTGCACTTGAAAAAAATGTGTATTTTGCTGTTTTTGAATGAAATGTTCTCTATATATCTATTAATTCTATCTGCTTTAATGTGTCATTTAAAGCCAGTTTTCATTATTGATTTTCTGTCTAGATGATCTGCCCACTGATGTAAATAGGGCATTAACGTTTCTACTAATATTACTATCATTTTTCTCCCTTTATGTTTGTTAATGTCTGCTTCATGTATTTAGGTACTTATAATGGGTGCATATATATTTACAATTGTTGTTGTTGGATTCATCAATTCTTGTTGGATTGATCCCTTTATCTATATCTATAATATTCTTCTTTGTCTCTTGTTACTTCTTTGTTTTAAAGTCTTCCATCTGATGTAAGCATTGCTATCCCCGCTTTTCATTTCCATTTACATGAAATACCTTTTCCATCCCCTCACATTCAGTCTTCATGTGTCTCTAGATCTGAAGTGAATTTCTTGTAGGTAGCATATATATGGGTCTTGTTTTTTACCCATTCGGCTCCTCTGTGTCCTCTGATTGGAGCATGTAGTCCATTTACATTTAGTGTAATTATTTTACATCTTTTTCTTTGTGTGTTTCTTAACTACTTTGGTGGATACAGATGATTTTATACTTTTGTCTTTTAACCTTCCTACTAGCTTTATAAGTGGCTGACCTACTACATTTACTATATGTTTGCTTTTACCAGTGAGATTTTTCCTTCCGTAATTTTCATATTTCTAGTTGTGGTCTTTTCTTTTCTGTTTAAAGAAGTCCCTTTAACATATCTTGTAAGCCTAGTTAGTGGTGCTGAACTCCTTTAGCTTTTGCCTACCTTTAAAACTCCATCTTTTCAAATCTGAATGATAACCTTGCCAGGTAGAGTATTCCTGGTTGGAGGTTTTTTCCTTTCATCACTTTGCATACGTACTGCTACTCCCTACTGGCCATCAAAGTTTCTGCTAAAAAGACAGCTGATTGTCTTATTCCCTTGCATGTAACTAGTTGCTTCTGCTGCTTTTAAGATTCTCTCTTTAATAATTGTCATTTTAATTATAAGGTGTCTTGGTGTGGATCTCATTGGGTTCACCTCTTTTGGGACTCTCTGTGATTCCTGGACCTGGATATCTGTTTCCTTCCCCAGGTTAGGAAAGTTTTCAGCTATTTTTTTCTCCAAATAAGTTATCTGCCCCTTTCTCTCTCTCTTCTCCTTTTGGGACCCCTACAATGAAAATGTTAGTACACCTGATGTTGTTCCAGAGATCTCTTAAACTATCTTAATTTTTAAAATTCTTTTTCCTTTTCTCTATTCAGCTCGGTTGATTTCCGCTACTCTGTCTTCCAGATCACTGACCTGTTCCTCTATATCATCTAGTCTACTGTTGATTCCTCCTAGTGTATTTTTTTATTTCAGTTATGTATTCTTAAATTCTGTTTCATTCTTATTTATATTTTCTAGCTCCTTGTTGAAGTTCTCACCATGTTCATTCATTCTTCTCCTAAGTTTGGTGAGCATGTTTATAATTTTCACCTTGAACTTTTTAGCAGGTAAATTGCTTATCTCCACTTTGTTTAGTTCCTTTTCTGAGGTTATCTTCTTCCTTCATTTGGAACATATTCCTCTGTCTCCTCATTTTGCCCAATTTTGTTTGCTTCTATGTGTTAGGTGGGTCAGTTACATTTCCCAATCTTGGGGAAGTGGCCTCATGCAGAAGATGTCCTATGAAGCCCAGCAGCCCCTTCCCCTCTCATCTACAGAGTTACATGCTTTAGGGGTGCCCCCCTCTGTGGGCTGCATGCATCCTTCTGCTGTGGCCGGGCTGGCGACTGTGGGTGTGATGGTAGCGGGCCTGGGCCCTGGCCTGGCTGGCTGTGAGGCCGTTGCTCTTGCAGGGATGCAGGCCTGCTGGAGGGCGGGGTAGCATTCTCACATGGTTGGCTGCACATACCGTGTGGGCCTCCAGGCTGGTGCTTGCCCGCTGGAGGGCAGAGCTAGGTCCCCATCAGGCTGTCAGTTTCATGTTTTTTAATCAGTTTGTGGCAGTCCAAGCGAGACGCAGGCTCCAATGCAGTCCCCTCACTCAACCATCAGAACCACTTTTAAAGCAGTGATCCTCAGGCTTTCCTGGGTACAGCAGGGAAGTGGGCTTCCAGCTTTCTACTCTCTAGAGATTGTGAGTGTATGTGTGTCTGTGTGTGTCTCTTGAAAATGAGGTGGGAAGTACCATTTGTACGTGAACATCCAAAAGGCCCGTTCTCTCTTCCCACTAAGAATAAATGAATCATATGGAATCTAAACAAAGCTGTAAAATTTCAAGTTTTAGAATGAGAACAAACTGCTCAAAGTCAGATCTTTATCTTATCAACCAAATCCCTCTCACTTAAAGGCTTCCCAAAATATCAATAATTTACTGAAAACTAATTTGCAAAGCAAATTCACGTGTAAAGAAAATAATTCAGCGTTTCAGAAGTTGTTTTCTTTGAGACAGAAATTTTATTCCTATTTTAAAATAAGGATAATTAATAAAAACAAGCAAATCATTCATATTTTACAATAGGTCTTATATTATGCTTTGAAAATATATTAAAGTGCTTTAAAAAATCCAAACATCAGTCATGTCATGGAGAAAAGTTTCCCAGAGATTCTGGCAGTGAAAGAGTATCAAATATCTTGTCACCAGTCAGGCCTAATTCACAAAACCCACGTGCCTTTCTTGAATTTTAGATATATCTATTTGGATCCAAATTCTGGGGGGAACAATGCAAAATACTCGATGGGTTTACTGGATACTTGATCATCTGCATAAAGTTCTTACAGCAAAATCCAGGAAGGCGTATCTATGTTACCCTCACCTTGAAGTTAGCTTGAAGGGTGATGGGCAGAGATCCCATGTGGGAGACTTGAACTCCTGGGGACCATAAGGACCAAACATCTGCCGGCTGGCTGCGTTAGCAGTCACACCCTCACTTAGAATCCGTGGACCTGGACTTTTCTTTGAGCTTCCCAAGATGGGAAGCCAGGGAAAGGAAGAATTCATTAGCGAAGACCTCAGTGGTCATTCACGCTACTGCCTCATTCTACACGAGGGAACTGAGTCCCAGAGAAGCACAAGATTTTGCCCAATGTTCCTCAAGATTTCTGCTCACACTTAACACTTCTGAGCAGCAAAAAACTTGATTTTCAAGACACGTTATGGTCGGCCTTATAGTTTCAGACTTGATTGAGGCGACACCTCTTTTGAGAATCCTTGTCACCTTCCAAATACAGCTGACCTGCCTGTCTGTCTGCCTTCAGGAAGATTCTTTGGTTGAGATGCCAGCTCAGCTCCGTGGCTGCAAGAACTGGGGACCGAGGAATAAGGCTTGGGTTGGAAGAGGGACAGAGAGGTCAGGACGCAGGGAGGGGGCAGGGGTCAGGGAAGGGTCAGAGATCTAGACCATCCTTGGGTCAGAGACCATGACACACAATCCCGCAAAGTTGGGACTCAGGAAATGCTGTTAAATGTTGAGTTAAAATACCCTAGTTTGTCTTCTCCCACGAAGTGGGGCAGCAGACCGGTCATCCCCAAAGCTTTCCCCAGCAGCTTTTACCTCCAGTGCTCTTCATAACCTCGCTCCCTCAAATTTATAGTATTGTCAGAATAAACGTGATGAAGCCAGTCAGAACACAGCCTCCATCCCATCACAATTCTGAGCAGTGCTTCTGACTACAGCTGGGAAATAGCACACAAAAAGATTGGCCAAGCACAGGCTGACAGACAGACAGAGCTCTGTTTCGGCGCTGAGATGGATGAGATCAATTTTGAAGCTTCTCTGCCTTCATCTTCTAGGTTACAGACATCAGTGATTTTAGCGATTTTTTTTCTCTTTTGCCTCCAAAGACTCATGTTTCAAACTGCATCGTTCCACAGTTATCACAGGCATCATTTTATATAACCCCCAGAGAATGAGTCACTTTATGATAAAGCAGCATTTTAGAATTTGTGGTCTACAGTAGGTTTTATTCAATTTAGTTGGTTGGTCAGAGAGTAAAAACTTTGAAAGACAGATATACTCAACATTAATACCTGTTTGAAAAACCAGTAATCCAATTTTTATATTTTCACTCTTAAATGTATCAATAAGCATCAAAATGATTAGCCTGCCTATACCATATCACTGTTAAATTTATCAGTACGCATGTGATACATTACAACCAGTCGGACTTGTAGAGCGAGGCATGGACAGGTGCAGGCTGTAGAGCCCTGGGAGGCCGGGGCCAGGTCTGTTCCTCACCGCCCAGCTCCCCGCCGCCCAGCCCAGCACCTGGATGAAGGGATGGCTGCGAGGACAGGTGACAAATGGAATGGAATGAGTGTTTTCTAATCACTCCCCAAATCAATTTCTCCTTGAATCACCCAACCAGACTGCTTTGAAGGTTTAAACAGTTCATCTGCTGAACATAACACAATGTAGGGTTTAACCAAAGCGGTCTCTCAAAGCGTCCTGCCTGCAGTCCAGTTACACACGGGGCGGGGGGGCGGCGGGAACAACCCGGCAGGAGCAAACCCCACGATCTACGCGCTCACCTGCCATATCGATGGCAAAAGGCCTGTCTGCTCTCCAGCCGGTGTACCAGCCGACGACCTTCCCGTTTTCCACCAACGGACGTTCATAGCGCCGCCCGCCAACCAGGCCCACTGGCCACACAGAGACCTTGCGCGTTGTTCGCATCTACAAAAGGGGAAAGAGATGTAGTTGAAGCTTCCTTAGGGGAAGGAACCTGAACGAGGAAAGGAATGTGAGCCACAGCAGAAACGGGGGGAGTGGAGATTTCCGAAAGGTGAAGGTTTCCGAGCGGAACCAGAACCCTCCTGCTGGCAGACTGTTCCCTGGTTCCCTGCCATGCGGCTGCCTGGTGCCACTGCCCTGTGCTGTCACGGACTCGGCCAGGGGCTCAGGGCTGAGAGATAAAGTGGGTTCATGTCTGAACATCGCTCGTTGGAAGCTGAGCTGTGACCATCAAATACTGTCTATCTGTCTCAAAGCTGGATCTTCAGCTACGCTTGGTCCCTCCGTAAGCGAGGAGGCTGACTGCTCCTTAGGGAACCTTATTACTCAGCAAGAGCAGCAATTCCTCTCAGAGGAGCCACAGGGGTTGCCTGTCTCTGATTTTTTTTTTTTACTGTTACAGACACAGAGAGATCTTGTCTGGGGACATTCATAACGGGATCCAGATACAGAACAGACACCAGGCGCCCTCCGGACTGACAGAAGGAAAAATGTCCCCTAAATTCGCCTGCCTTTCAAAGGCGATCGGGCCAAATTAGAGAGGAAAGGCCCACACAGGCGGCTGGAATCTCTGGTCCTCGCCAGGTACATGCTCTTAAAGACAGCCCTCAACCGGAAGTTATCTCCTGGATTTCTTTAAGGGGAAAGACATGTTGATACACAACATTGTAAGGCAACTATACTCCAATACAAATTAAAAAACAAAAAAAGCAAAAACAAACAAAGACACGTTGCTATCAAAGCTGGCCTCTAGCAGGTAGCACTTTGGGGGAAAACCATCACGGTCACCACCACCTCCTTCTGGGACACGTGCTGGGGCCAAGTCAGCCCATGTGGCGCCTTTCTGCAAAGCTGCCCCTTTCTCAGGCAGACACACCCATGCCGGGGCCCCTGGCTTGGCCATCAAAACACAGGCTGGATCTCAGCAGTGCCTACTCTCCCAGCTGGGTGTGCCACACCGCTGCACCAGGCGGACCCGTTGTTGGGATCGTTATAATTTCAACACCAATGCTTGACCTTTTATTTGCTATAGAACTGGGTCATGGTCAGTTAACCAATGATTAAAATAAAGGTTATCGATCAAGGAATTATTTAATGAAAGGAAGAAAAATTATATTCTTGGCAAAGATTTTCAAGTACAATTCAAATTAAAAGTTATACTACTGTATTAATGAAAATATAACTCGAAGCTCCCATTTAGCAAGTATCCCAACTTTACTTATTTATTAATATCCCACTTCACTCCAAAGAGCAGATTTTAGAGCATGAAGCAATCCAGGTAACGAAGATCCCATTCTATTGGTCTTCCACAAGTCTGAAATGACTGTTTTTTACAGTCTATCACTTTTTCAGTAAATTAATCACCAATGCCTTGTGCTAGCCCATACTAACTTAAATTTTTAAAAAAAGTGCTACTGAAAAAAACAAAAATGCTACTGAGGTATAACTGACTACAGAAAAGAATTAACAGTCCTGAGACTATGATTTTCAGAAAAGCCTGCTTATAAGCTGGCCCTTGGCTGGCACCTGGGAATCTGGCTTTTGAAGCAGTTCCTACGTTGATAAGGTTGTTTTGCCCGCCTGGGCCACTGAACACGTTTTCTTTTTGGGCATCTGAAATACTGGTGGGCAGAGGTGCCTATGTGACCAGCCCCCAGTAAAAACCCTGAAACTGAAATGGGTTTCAGTGGACATAACCACTGTACCTCCATAGTTACAGCTTTGCTGCTGGAGGGAAGGTGTGCTCTGTGGTCCCTCATGGGGGGCAGTGGACACAGGAAGTGGCACACGGATTCCTCCAGACCCTTCCTCATGTCTTTCCCTCACTGATGTGCCTACGGATCCTTACTGCATCCCGGTGACACATCTTTTCCACAAGGACAATACATGCTGGGTGCTAGGGGTCCCAGTAAATCACCAAGCATGTGGGCAGTCTTAGGGACCCCTGAAAGGATAAAATGCATGTTTTTAAGCATAAAATTTGATACACTTTGACCTATGTAAATGGCCATGAACACATGGCCAAAATGAAGATAATAAACATATCCATCACCCCCAAGTTTCCTTGTGCTGTTTTTTAAAGCCATCCCTCTTACCCTCTCCACATCCCCTAACTCCAGGCAACCGCTGATCTCCACAGAATTTTATATGAATGGAATCATATGGTATATACTGGTTTTTTTTTTTTTAATTGGGCTTCTTTCACTTAGAATAACGATATGGAGATTCAGGCAGGCTACAATGTGTATCAGCAGTTCATTCCTTCCCATTGCTGAGTAGTAGTCTATTGCATGGATGTATGGGTGTGCCACAGTTTTGTTCTGTTTTTTTAAATCCATTTACCTATTGACAGACTTTTGGGTTTTTTCAAGCCTCTGGATATTACAGATGAAGCCGTTATGAACATCAGTGTATGAGTCTATGCAGACTTCATTATTTTTGGATAAATACCTAAGAGTGGAATGCCTAGATCACATGGTACGGGTACATTTAACTTTTTAAGAAACTGCCAAATTATTTTCCAAAGTGGTTGTACCGTTTTACAATCCCGCCAGCAGTGAGAGTTCCAATCACTCCACATCCTCACCAAGACTTGGTGTGGCTGGTGTTTCATTTTAGCCATTCTAATAGGTATTAGTAGTATGTCACTGTGGTTTTAGTTTGCATTTTCCTAATGACTCATTATGTTGAGTATTTTTTCATGTGCTTATAAGCCATATGGCATTGCTTCTTTGGTGAAGTATTTGTTCCAATCTTTTGCCTACTTTTAAAATTGTTTATTTCTTTCCTATTGTGTTTTGAGAGGTATTTATATAGTCTGCATACAAATCCTTTTCTCAGATATGTGACATAAATATTTTCTCCTTGTCTGTGGCTCATCTCTTCTTTTCTTTCTTTTCTTAATTGGGGTATAGTTACTTTACAGTGTTGTGTTAGTTTCTGCTGTACAACGAAGTGAATCAGCTATATGTATACCTATATCTCCTCCCTCTCGGGAGATATGGCTCATCTTTGGAAGGACAGACACTTTTAATGTTGATGAAGTGCAGTGCATCCATTTGTTCTTCATGAATAATGCTGTTGGTGTCATATCTGAGATATTGTTGCCTAACCCACAGTTTTCTCCTCCTTTCTAGAAGTTATTATGGATTTAGGTCTTATATTTAATTATGATCTATTTTGAGTTAATTTTGTGTATTTGATGTGAGGGACTGAAATTCTTCTTCTTTTTCTTTTTTTGCATGTGGATATCCAATTGTTCCAACTGTATCTAATTGTCCCAGAACTACAGAACAGCCTTTGTACCTTTGTCAAAAGTCAGTGGCCACATACGTGTGAGTCTACTTCTGGACATTCTCCCTGACCCATTGGTCTACTTGGTGATCTAATGCTAGTACCACACTGTCTTGATTTACTGTGGTTTTATGACAACCGCTGTAACCGGGTGGTGTGAGTTCTCCATCTCTGTTCTTCTTCATCAGAGTTGTTTTGACTATTTCCATATGAGTTTCAGAGTCAGTCTGTAAATTTTGGCAAATTTTGATCAGGACTGCATCAAATCTATATATCAATTCAGTGAGAACTGACAACGTAGCAATATGGAGTCTTCTAATCCATGAACATGGTCTCTCTCTCTCCAGTTATTTAGATCTTTCATTTCTCTCAGCAAGATTTTGGAGATTTAATTTTGAATCAGTATTAACATTTAATGCTTTTGTATCCTAGATCTTTGCCATAGGTGGGAAAAAAGCCAGAAATTTTATTAAAAATTTCACAAAAATACAGCCCTCTCCTCAACTCACTCCACCCCTGTTCCCTCACACACTGCAAAAAATGAAAAATTTCCATTTTTTTGTTTGATATCTCAAATATGCCAAACATACTGAGAAACCAAGTTGTCTAGTACATGTTTTTCTTACAGTGACAGAATGGCCTTGAATCTAACAAGGTACTGAAAATAGTGCTGTGTCCTTTTTTTGATATTTCCTTAAAATGCCTATGGTTTTTCAGCTCCTAAACTGTGTTTTCCTGGAGCACTAAATTTTCACATCTGAAAAGCTGGTAAGCGGACCTCGTCTCAGACCTGAGTATCCTCTTGAGAAGGCATAGGTTGTGCCTGCATACAGCAGGTGCCCAAACATTCTTGATAAGTGTGTAAGCACCACGTGGTACCTGAGACCTGAGCCACAATGTAGCAAGCAATCAGGATGCTGGGTTGTGAAGGGGCACCTCACAGGCAAGAGGAGGACAGACAGGAAAAGAACAGAAGGAAAGGGGAAACAGGAAAAGAGAAATTCCCTTACAGAGGAGAACACACGGAACTGTGGGAGTGCTCCTACTGGGAAAAGCAAACATGGCCAGACGTGTTTGGTGCCTGGCTCTTCACTTAAGTAGGGCCGTGAAAGACACGTAGGATTTTCCCCACAGACTACAGAATGGCCTAGGGTTCCGGGTAATGAGATGCATGAAAGAAGCAACACTTCACGCTTCTGTGCCAGTTTCATGCTAGAACATGTAGGTTTTATTTAGCATGCTCCAAATTTCTGAGAGCAGCTCAGAGTGAACATTTGTTCATGTTTCAATTTTTCAGAGGGTCGGGTGCTAAAGGAAACGCAATGACTATTTGAATGCAGGTGATGTGGCAGGATTACGTTTCCAAGTATGCTACATTTTTAAAAGTCTGTCATTTAAATACAGGCAGCCCGTCACATCCGCGGGTTCCACATCCTTTACACTATCCGCGGTTGGTTGAATCTGCAGATGCAGAACCTGCGGATACAGAGGGCCCAGGACGGGACTTGGGCAGGTACCAAAATCCGATGGGACTTGGATTTTGGTACCCCCAGCGGGTCCTGGAACCAATTTCCCGTGGATACCTAGGGATGACTGTAGTTTAAAACTTCAGAAAGATCCAGATGCCCTTGCCGTGTATGCACGGCTCTGAGATTCAGTGTGGAATCCTTCATTCCAGAGTTAGACACACAGCCCCTCGGCACACGACCACTACACTACACAGAGTGTGCCCGGCATTTCAAAGGAAAATAGCACAGCTGTTTACAGAACTTCTGCTCGTCTCCCCTGGGATCCGTCCTTTGTCCTGTGTCCTTTTCTCTCCATCTATGCTCTTTAAGGATTCCTAAGCAGCCTCCTTCTTTCCTGAGAGGGGGAAACGTAACAATGACTGTTACTATTAAAAGCACTTCCCTATAACTAAAATATTCTCCATATTTAAAAGCTCTGTTACTTTCTTAGCACAAAACAGCAGTTACGTCACAGACACATCTTCTGGTGCCCGGTGTGAGCTCGGGTCTAAAACTGAGGAGTAAAGCACTGGATGTTAAGATGAAGAGGAAGCAATTCACGTATTGATAGGACAATATTAGGACCAGTTCCGGCCCCCAAAGGCATCCTCTTCCTATTTATTCAACGCTAGAGTCATACTCTGTCGCTTACTCCTCCCGCTGTGACCCCCGGTGAAGTGGATAGGACTCACAAGCCCAAATCACAGGCAGATCCAATGGCCAAAAGGACCACGAGATGCATGTGGTACATCTCCATGCTCCTCCAGGCTACATGCCTTTTAAACTCCCCCCAGGGCAGGTGGTGCCGGTCTGTCTGCATCTTCTCCAGGAAAGCAGGGCGGCAGGGGACTGCTGTGCACTCCTGGGTCTGGTGACTCTTACCAACAACCCGCTCCTGTTTCTTTAGCCAACGTTTTTCCTGCAGCTTTAAGCTGCATGGCTTGGGCCCCTCTCTGGGAGACAGCTAGCGGCCAGCGTTCCATGACTGGCACGTTTCAGAAGATCACACGTATGTGATCATCAGAATGCCCTTAGAGTAAAACAGAAAAAGTTAAACAAATGCCTTTTAGCTTCCTTTAAGACCTACCAGTAGGTGAAATCTTGTTTTATTTTTTCCAAAGGGAAATGAACAAAATCCTTGATCTTAGGAAATATAAAATGCCATAGGCAACCTCAAGGAGCAGAATTACAATAAAGAAGTTTACATTTGGTATCCTCCTTTTTAAAGTAATAATTTCAGTGGCAAAAAAAAACACCCCAAACCCAAAACAAAAAAAGTCACCCTCAGTGGGGCAGGATCCAGTGAGCTAAAGACGGAAAGGAAAGAGCAGTGCAAATATGATGGAGCACAGAGTGAGGACTTGGAGCGCAGGGTCTTTTCCAATATTATTGTGCATAAACATCTGGTATTTTCCAACACAGAAGCTAGCTACGTTTATATGATCCAACACACCCATACATTTTCTGTGGAACAAGTCTGAAAATTAACATCATGCCTGCTTTCTCTCTTGCATCTGATTCAGCATCCATTTCCCTCAACTAATTGTTACTTGGCTCAGTGCTATTCACTCCACACAGCGTCCTTCACGTAACTGTACATTGCCCTGGATTTTTTTTTTTTTGATTTCCATACACAACCATTTCCAGAGCATGAACTTCTGAGGGGCAGAAGCTAATTACTTAAAGGAGCTAAGAATTCTAGAAGCAGAAACATCCCTAATGTTATATTCTCGACTCTTCTCCTGTGTCATTGGGTAGAAGACCTAGAAGACCACGCCTCACATTTCTTCCATACCTCTTGTATCTTTTCACGAAATACTGATCATATACCTAACGTGTGTCCAGTGCTAGCCCCTGAGCAAGTCAGACAAGGTCCTTGCCTACGAAGCCAACGTTCCGGAAGAGAAAAAGCAGTAACACAACCAACTGCAAGATGAGCTACTTAAAGTCGATGCTGATAATCAGGGCTGTAAGGGAAGCAGATGGTGCCATGAGGCATGCTGCAGAGACTTTGACCTGATCTGGGACCGGCTGAGGCTTCCCTGAGGACATCGACCTGAGCGAAGTCTAAAGCAAGAGAAGCACTGACCACTGCGGAGAGGAAGAACAAAGACCTTCCAGGAAGAAAGCAACTCAAGTGCTCCAGGCCCTGGACAGGAGCGTCCCACTGCATTCCTTAATAAAAAATAGATCCATTTTGGACAGTGGCTGCTGGGAGCCAGGTTTCTCTCCATTGGAGTGAGAACTTACCGATAAGCAAAAGAGAAGGCTAGCGCCATCCATGTGGTTACGGATGAGTGTTGGAGACATCAGCATGAACTCATGTTTAGCTTGATACAGAGATGGTTATATACATAGATATGTGTGCATACACATGTTGGTCAGCACACACGCCTACTTCCTTGCTCTGTCAGCTGAGGGGGCCTAGAAGCAGTGACACCCCAGCAGCAGTGAGCCCACCTGGCCCCAGATCTTGGTTCCTAACACCGTGCTCTAATAAAGGGAACCAGAGCTACTCGGAGAAACAGCTGATTCCAGGGCTGGGGCAGAAACTATACAAGATGATCCCGGGGTATCTTTAGAGCCAGAAAGTAAGGAAGCACTCAAAAACACACACAAAAAAACACACATTGATGGGGGCATACAAAAAGGCCCACGGGAGTCTACCAAATGGCCAAAGCTGGAACAATTTGAGCAACAAAATTAGATTACAAACTAAAGTAGAAAATAAACACCAAACACCAATATGATCGAAGTATATAAACAAATGCTTGAATAGATAAGCCAGTGGGGAATACACAAACTTCCCGTGCAAGAAGAATTCCAAATAATGAATGTAGGTAACCCTCCTCCCACCCAAGGAGGTAGAGCTAACTCCCCACTCCTTGGGTGTGGGCTGAATAGTAATTTCATTCTAGAGACAACAGTATGGAAGAAACTTTACAGTGGAGGAACCTCAAAGTTACCATGCACAGTTTTAAGTCATGTTGACAGTATGCACCCTTGATGTGCTGTGCTGAAAATGGCACTTTCCCTCTGTGGTGTTTTCTAACCTGTGTGGTTCTTTTCTTTCCTTTCCTTTTCTTTCCTTCCTTCCTCCCTTTCTTTCGTTCTTTCCTTTTTTCTAAATTAATTTTTATTGGGGTATGGTTGCTTTAGGTTCTTTCTAATAAAAGGAACCAGGGCTCCTTGGAGACATGGCCGATGCTAGGACAGAGATGGAAAATAAACAATATGAGCCTAAATCATCCTGTAGTGCCAGAAAGTAAGGAGGGCTTTATAAAGTAAACAAAGATCTCACACAAACCCACATTGCTGAGGGTCTGTGAAAAGAACACAGCCAACTGAAAGAGCTCCCAGCGGCCAGAGCCAGAACAATGTGAGCTATAAACTAATGCTGAGAGTATGTAACTTTGACCTGATATTATGAAAATGGCACTTTTCTTTCCCCAAACCCATAACCACATTCTAATCATGAGAAAAACCTCAGAAAAACTCCAACAGAGTGGCATGCTACAATATACCTGACCAGGACTCTTCCAAATTGCCAAGGTCATCAAAAATAAGGAAAATCGGAGAAACTGTCCCAGCCAAAGAGGAACCTATAGAGACATGATGACTAAACGCAATGTGGTGCCCAGAATAGGATCCTGGAACAGAAAAAGGACACCAGGTAGTAAACACTAAGGACATGTGAATAAAGAACTGACTTTAGCTAATACTGATTCATTCATTATAACACATGTAACATATAAATATCAATGTATAATGTCAACAGTGGAAACTGGGTGTGAGGTGTACGGGAACTTTCTAGTATTTTCTCAGTTCTTCTGTAAATCTAAAACTGTATTAAAAATAGAGGGGCTTCCCTGGTGGCGCAGTGGTTAAGAATCTGCCTGCCAATGCACGGGACATGGGTTCGAGCCCTGGTCTGGGAAGATCCCACATGCCGCGGAGCAACTAAGCCTGTGCACCACAACTACTGAGCCCGCGAGCCACAACTACTGAGCCCGCATGCCACAACTACTGAAGCCCAGGTGCTCTAGGGCCCATGTGCCGCAACTACTGAGCCTGTGTGCTGCAACTACTGAAGGCTGTGTGCTGCAACTACTGAAGCCCACGCACCTAGAGCCTGTGCTCTGCAACAAGAGAAGCCACCGCAATGAGAAGCCCGCACACATCAATGAAGAGTAGCCCCCGCTCGCCGCAACTAGAGAAAGCCCACGTGCAGCAACGAAGACCCAATGCAAAACAACAACAACAAAAGTCTATTATTTAAAAAAATCCCTTTTCAAAGCACCTAAGGTGACTATTCCTTCTCTGTCCTGCCCTGTCGGGTATGATGCAGACTCAATCTCTAGCCTGGGGTCAAGTTTTCACTCACTTTCTCTGCCCTTATTTACTGTGCAGACCAGAGGTCACAGCTGGAGCATTTGGCCCTACGTGGCCCTACAGGAAAGGTTGGTTTGGTCTGCAAAAGTTTTTGCATCTTAAACAGAGATGTGTTAACACCCAAAGATGTCCGGCCTCTTTGAAGATGTGGCACACTGGGCTGGATTCCTTTACGGCGACGGTGGCGTCAAGGGCTATGTCCCTTCCAGCAGCACCAGGCCAGCCCTCCCCTGCTCCCCGCAGGCCCCCCCCACCATCCCTATCACAGCCCCAAAGCCGAGTCTACCAGTCTGTGCTGTCATGGGGGATGGTCCTCTCTCCAAAGTGGGCAACAGGAAAACAGACCAAGTGGGCCCCGCATTCAAGTACACAGGGATGGAGCACGGTTATATGGATGGGAACGAGGACTGCTCCTGTATATTTAATACGCAAAGCATGTGTACAAAAGATGCCCTTAGAAATAATAGCAACCGTGAGAAATATACGGGAAAGGGACGTAATTAAAAACCTTAGTAAATGAAAATAAATCAGGCTGAAGTTTTAGTCCTTCAAGTTTTAATACAAAAAAAGCAATACTGCTCACACATGGCCAGCTTCACTTAATTATGTCACTTGCTTGAAGGCACATGACTGTGAATCCTGGTACAGAACGTCTGGGAGGAGCTGGCCGGGCTCTGCCTATCGTACAGCTACAGTAATCAAGACACTGCGGTGTCAGTGTAAAGACAGACACTTCGGTAAACAGAAGAGATTCGACAGTTCAAGATAATTCCTCCCGGAGGATTAACCAAGATGGCGGAGTAGAAGGACGTGCTCTCACTCCCTCTTGCAAGAGCACCAGAATCACAACTGGCTGCTGGACAATCATCGACAGGAAGACACTGGACTTCACCAAGGAGGATACCCCACGTCCAAGGACAAAGGAGAAGCCACAATGAGACGGTAGGAGGGGCGCAATCAGAGTAAAATCAAATCCCATAACTGCTGGGTGGGTGACTCACAGACTGGTGAACACTTATACCACAGAAGTCCACCCACTGGAGTGAAAGTTCTGAGCCCCACGTCAGGCTTCCCAACCTGGGGGTCTGGCAACGGGAGGAGGAATTCATAGAGAATCAGACTTTGAAGCCTAGTGGGAAATGACTGCAGGACTTCGACAGGATTGGGGGAAACAGATGACCCCACTCTTGGAGGGCGCACAGAATAGTGTGCGCATTGGGACCCGGGGGAAGGAGCAGTGACCCTGGGGGAGACTAAACCAGACCTACCTGCTAGTGTTGGAGGGTGTCCTGCAGAGGCAGGGGCTGGCTCTGTTTCACCGTGGGGACAAGGACACTGGCAGCGGAGGTTCTGGGAAGTACTCCTTGGCGTGAGCCCTCCCAGAGTCTGCCATTAGCCCCACCAAAGAGCCCGGGTAGGCTACAGTGTTGGGTTGCCTCAGGCAAAACAACCAACAGGGAGGGAACCCAGCCCCACCCATCAACAGTCAAGTGGATTAAAGTTTTACGGAGCTCTGACCGCCACAGCAACAGTCAGCTCTACCCACCACCAGAGCCTCCCATCAAGCCTCTTAGATAGCCTCAACCACCAGAGGGCAGACAGCAGAAGCAAGAAAAACTACAATCCTGCAGCCTGTGGAACAAAAACCACATTTACAGAAAGATAGACAAGATGAAAAGGCAGAGGGCTATATACCAGATGAAGGAACAAGAAAAAACCCCAGAAAAACAACTAAATGAAGTGGAGATAGGCAACCTTCCAGAAAAAGAATTCAGAATAATGATAGTGAAGATGATCCAGGACCTTGGAATAAGAATGGAGGCAAAGATTGAGAAGATGCAAGGAATGATTAACAAAGACCTAGAAGAATTAAAGAAAAAACAAACAGAGATGACCAATACAATAACTGAAATGAAAACTACACTAGAAGGAATCAGTAGCAGAATAACTGAGGCAGAAGAACGGATAAGTGACCTGGAAGACAGAATGGTGAAATTCACTGCTGCGGAACAGAATAAAGAAAAAAGAATGAAAAGAAATGAAGACAGCCTGAGAGACCTCTGGGACAACATTAAACGCAACAACATTCACATTATAGGGGTCCCAGAAGGAGAAGAGAGAGAGAAAGGGCCAGAGAAAATATTTGAAGAGATTATAGTTGAAAACTTCCCTAACATGGGAAAGGAAATAGCCACCCAAGTCCAGGAAGCGCAGCGAGTCCCATACAAGGTAAACCCAAGGAGAAACACACCGAGACACATAGTAATCAAAGTGGCAAAAATTAAAGACAAAGAAAAATTATTGAAAGCAGCAAGGGAAAAATGACAACATACAAGGGAACTCCCATAAGGTTAACAGCTGATTTCTCAGCAGAAACTCTACAAGCCAGAAGGGAGTGGCATGATATACTTAAAGTGATGAAAGGGAAGAACCTACAACCAAGATTACTCTACCCAGCAAGGATCTCATTTAGATTTGATGGAGAAATCAAAAGCTTTACAGGCAAGCAAAAGCTAAGAGAATTCAGCACCACCAAACCAGCTCTACAACAAATGCTAAAGGAACTTCTCTAAGTGGGAAACACAAGAGAAGAGAAGGACCTACAAAAACAAACCCAAAACAATTAAGAAAATGGTCATAGGAACATACGTATCGATAATTACCTTAAACGTGAATGGAGTAAATGCTCCAACCAAAAGACACAGGCTTGCTGAATGGATACAAAAACAAGACCCATATATATGCTGTCTACAAGAGACCCACTTTAGACCTAGGGACACACACAGACTGAAAGTGCGGGGATGGAAAAAGATATTCCATGCAAATGGAAATCAAAAGAAAGCTGGAGTAGCTATACTCATATCAGATAAAATAGACTTTAAAATAAAGAATGTTACAAGAGACAAGGAAGAACACTACATAATGATCAAGGGATCAATCCAAGAAGAAGATAAAACAATTATAAATATATATATGCACCCAACATAGGAGCACCTCAATACATAAGGCAACTGCTAACAGCTATAAAAGAGGAAATTGACAGTAACACAGTAATAGTGGCGGACTTTAACACCTCACTTACACCAATGGACAGATCATCCAAAATGAAAATAAATAAGGAAACAGAAGCTTTAAATGACACAATAGACCAGACAGATTTAATTGATATTTATAGGACATTCCATCCAAAAACAGCAGATTACACATTCTTCTCAAGTGTGCATGGAACATTCTCCAGGATAGATCACATCTTGGGTCACAAATCAAGCCTCAGTAAATTTAAGAAAATTGAAATCATATCAAGCATCTTTTCTGACCACAATGCTATGAGATTAGAAATGAATTACAGGGAAAAAAACGTAAAAAAGACAAACACATGGAGGCTAAACAATACGTTACTAAATAACCAAGAGATCACTGAAGAAATCAAAGAGGAAATCCAAAAATACCTAGAATCAAATGACAATGAAAACACGACGACCCAAAACCTATGGGATGCAGCAAAAGCAGTTCCAAGAGGGAAGTTTATAGCTATACAAGCCTACCTCAGGAAACAAGAAAAATCTCAAAAAAACAATCTAACCTTACGCCTAAAGGAACTAGAGAAAGAAGAAGAAACAAAACCCAAAGTTAGCAGAAGGAAAGACATCATAAAGATCAGAGCAGAAATAAATGAAATAGAAACAAAGAAAACAATAGCAAAGATCAATAAAACTAAAAGCTGGTTCTTTGAGAAGATAAACAAAATTTATAAACCATCAGCCAGACTCATCAAGAAAAAGAGGGAGAGGACTCAAATCAATAAAATCAGAAATGAAAAAGGAGAAGTTACAACAGACACCGCAGAAATACAAAGCATCCTAAGAGACTACTACAAGCAACTCTATGCCAATAAAATGGACAACCTGGAAGAAATGGACAAATTCTTAGAAAGATATAACCTTCCAAGACTGAACCAGGAAGAAATAGAAAATATGCACAGACCAATCACAAGTAATGAAATTGAAACTGTGATTAAAAATCTTCCAACAAACTGAAGTCCAGGATCAGATGGCTTCACAGGTGAATTCTATCAAACATTTAGAGAAGAGCTAACACCCATCCTTCTCAAACTCTTCCAAAAAATTGTGGAGGAAGGAACACTCCCAAACTCATTCTATGAGGCCACCATCATCCTGATACCAAAACCAGATAAAGATACTACAAAAAAAGAAAATTACAGACCAATATCACTCATGAATATAGATGCAAAAATCCTCAACAAAATACTAGGAACAGAATCCAACAACACATTAAAAGGATCATACACCATGATCAAGTGGGATTTATCCCAGGGATGCAAGGATTCTTCAATATATGCAAATCAATCAATGTGATACACCATATTAATAAAATTGAAGAATAAAAAGCATATGATCATCTCAATAGATGCAGAAAAAGCTTTTGACAAAATTCAACACCCATTTATGATAAAAACTCTCCAGAAAGTGGGCATAGAGGGAACCTACCTCAACATAATAAAGGCCATATATGACAAACCCACAGCAAACATCATTCTCAATGGTGAAAAACTGAAAGCATTTCCTCTAAGATCAGGAACGAGACAAGGATGTCCACTCTCACCACTATTATTCAACATAGTTTTGGAAGTCCTAGCCACGGCAATCAGAGAAGAAAAAGAAATAAAAGGAATACAAATTGGAAAAGAAGAAGTAAAACTGTCACTGTTTGCCGATGACATGATACTATACATAGAGAATCCTAAAACTGCCACCAGAAAACTGCTAGAGCTAATTAATGAATATGGTAAAGTTGCAGGATACAAAATTAATGCACAGAAATCTCTTGCATTCCTATACACTAATGATGAAAAATCTGAAAGAGAAATTATGGAAACACTCCCATTTACCATTGTAACAAAAAGAATAAAATACCTAGGAATAAACCTACCTAGGGAGACAAAAGACCTGTATGCAGAAAACTATAAGACACTGATGAAAGAAATTAAAGATGATACCAACAGATGGAGAGATACACCATGTTCTTGGATTGGAAGAATCAACATTGTGAAAATGACTATACTACCCAAAGCAATCTACAGATTTAATGCAATCCCTGTCAAATTACCAATGGCATTTTTTACAGAACTAGAACAAATCATCTTAAAATTTGTATGGAGACACAAAAGACCCCAAATAGCCAAAGCAGTCTTGAGGGAAAAAAACGGAGCTGGAGGAATCAGACTCCCTGACTTCAGACTATACTACAAAGCTACAGTAATCAAGACAATATGGTACTGGCACAAAAACAGAAACAAAAATCAATGGAACAAGATAGAAAGCCCAGAGATAAACACACGCACCTATGGTCAACTAATCTATGACAAAGGAGGCAAAGATATACAATGGAGAAAAGACAGTCTCTTCGGTAAGTGGTGCTGGGAAAACTAGACAGCTACATGTAAAAGAATGAAATTAGAATACTCCCTAACACCATACACAAAAATAAACTCAAAATGGATTAGAGACCTAAATGTAAGACTGGACACTATAAAACTCTTAGAGGAAAACATAGGAAGAACACTCTTTGACATAAATCACAGCAAGATCTTTTTTGATCCACCTCCTAGAGTAATGGAAATAAAAGCAAAAATAAACAAATGGGACCTAATGAAACTTCAAAGCTTTTGCACAGCAAAGGAAACCATAAACAAGACGAAAAGACAAACCTCAGAATGGGAGAAAATATTTGCAAACGAATCAACGGACAAAGGATTAATCTCCAAAATATATAAACAGCTCACTCAGCTCAATATTAAAGAAACAAACACCTCAATCCAAAAATGGGCAGAAGACCTAAATAGACATTTCTCCAAAGAAGACATACAGACGGCCACGAAGCACATGAAAAGATGCTCAACATCACTAATTATTAGAGAAATGCAAATCAAAACTACAATGAGGTATCACCTCACACCAGTTAGAATGGGCATCATCAGAAAATCTACAAATAACAAATGCTGGAGAGGGTGTGGAGAAAAGGGAACCCTCTTGCACTGTTGGTGGGAATGTAAATTGATACAGCCACTATGGAGAACAATATGGAGGTTCCCTAAAAAACTAAAAATAGAATTACCATATGACCCAGCAATCCCACTCCTGGGCATATACCCAGAGAAAACCGTAATTCAAAAAGACACATGCACCCGAATGTTCATTGCAGCACTATTTACAATAGCCAGGTCAAGGAAGCAACCTAAATGCCCATCAACAGACGAATGGATAAAGAAGAGGTGGTACATATATACAATGGAATATTACTCAGCCATAAAAAGGAACGAAATTGAGTCATTTGTTGAGATGTGGATGGATCTAGAGACTGTCATACAGAGTGAAGTAAGTCAGAAAGAGAAAAACAAATATCGTATATTAACGCATGTATGTGGAACCTAGAAAAATGGTATAGATGAACTGGTTTACAGGGCAGAAATTGAGACACAGAGGTAGAGAACAGACATATGGACACCAAGGGGGGAAAACTGCTGTGGGGTGGGGATGGTGGTGTGCTGAATTGGGCGATTGGGATTGACATGTATATACTGATGTGTATAAAATTGATGACTAATAAGAACCTGCAGTATAAAACAAACAAACAAACAAAACAACTAATACTAAACTTTCATTGGGTTATTTGTATGGAAATATGTTAATATAAATGTTTCAGACATTACATGAAATTTCTAAAAATGTTATATGTTCTGGTATAATGTTATAAGTCATAATCCTAGTTATTACTTTAAAATGTATATCTCAGAAATAACTAATTTTCTTGTCAACTGCATTACTATGAACTTTCATCAAATCTTTAACCATGGTCATTTTTAAGTCTTTTGTCATTTACAGACAGTTCTGGGTGTACCCTGATGCTTTTCCAAATATGTTCCTATAAAAGTGTTTCATCTTCAAGGAATTCATGGAAAAGACTTTGACAAGTACAGGTTTCTGGTAACTGACTGTACTGCTGAACTGAATGAATAAGCATTTTCAGAACTCCAATGAAAAACTGATGAACTCGTAAAAGTGCTAACAAAAGATCAAGATGAAAAAAAAATTAATTACATGGGACTGAGTGAACTGATGAGGATGAGTATAATTTTTGTGACTTTCTGTTTGAATTAAAAAAAAAAATCCCACAAGGACTCAGAGGCAAAGAATATACAAATCAATTATCACTGCAAAGTAAAGGAGCTGTTACAGTGGAGGATTACTGGACTGAATGTCAATATTATGACATAGTATGAGTGTGTTTCATGTTTGGTAATTGCAATCATTGTTGCTTTTGTTGTGGTCATCCATGTACAATGCTTGGTGTCAGTCTATTTATCTCTTGTAAAAATAAAATACAGTGTGTGTGTGTGAAAAAAAAAATTAAAAGCAGTACAAATAAGCAAGAAAAATTAAAAAAAAAATTCTTCCCACAGATGCCTGATTGATTTTTTTTTTTTTTTTTTTACTAAGAGGCCAAGAAAACTCAGTGGGGGAAAGGATAGTCTTTAACACATTGTGCTGGAACAAAAGGACATCTATGGTCGGGCGGGGGGGAAGGGAAATAACCTCCATCCCTGTATCTCATGATATTCATAGACATTAACTCAAAATGGAATCATGGACATAAACACAAAAGCTTAAGTTATAGAACTTGTAGAAGAAAATATAAAAGAAACTCTTTGTGGAGGGGTGGGGGAAGGATGGATTGGGCATTTGGGGTTATCAGATGCAAACTATAATATATAGACTGGATAAACAACAAGGTCCTACTGTACAGCACAGGGAACTATATTCAATATGCTGTGATAAACCATAATGGAAAAGAATATAAAAAAGAAAGTGTATATATATATATGTATAACTGAGTCATTCTGCTGTACAGCAGTAATTAACACAACATTGTAAATCAACTATACTTCAGTCAAATACATTTAAAATAAAAAGAAACTCTTTGTGGTCTCAGGGTAGGCAAAGATTCCTTAGACGTGTCCTAAAAATATGAACCCTAAACAATTCACAAATTGGACTTAATCAAAATTAAAATTTTCTACTCTCCAAAAGATACTGTTTAAAAAATTTTAAACTAAGTCACCAAGTGGGAGAAAATATCCCAATACGTGACCGAAGACCTGTATTGAGAACACACAGTATTCTTACAGCTCAATAAAAAAGCCTAAGGCATAACATCTAGGGACAATTTAAAAACCGGCCAAAGATTTGAACAGACATTTAATCAAAGAAAGATGAATGATCATTTAGCACATGAAAAGATGTTCTCTATCCTCAGTCATTACAGAAATCAAAGCCGCAATAACATACCATCACACACCCACTACAATGGCAAAAATTAAAAGACTGCCAACACCAAGTGTTAATGCAGATGTGGAATAACATTCCCGGTGGAAGTATAAAATGGTACAACCACTTTGGAAAACAATTGGGCAGTTTCTTATACACTTAACAAGTATACTGATCATATGACTCAGTCATTCCATTTCTAAGTATTCACCCAAGAGAGATGAAAGCACAGGCCACACAAAAATCTATACCTAAATGTTCATGGCAGTTTAATTCATAACAGCCACAAGCTGGAAAAAGCCCAAATGCACATCAGCTTGTAAAGAGATAAATAAACTGTGATATATCCAAACAATGGATTACTAGTCAGCAATAAAAGGCAATGAACTATTGATATTCATAACAACGTGAATGAATCTCAAAAACACAATGTTGAGTGAAAGAAACCAGAGAAAAGGCTGCATATTGCATTCTTCCACTTCTACAAAACTCTAGAATAGGCAGAGTCATCTACAGTGACGGAACGCAGATTAGAGCCACACGTGGTGACAACTGCCTGCAAACAGCTAAGTCAGGTGATGCATGCAAGTGTGCGAGGGGCTAAAAGGTACCAAACTCTACATTTAAAATGAATACATTTTATTATCAGTAAATTACACCACAGTGAAGCTGATTTAAAATAAAAACAAAGTAGTTCGGAGGTTTTAATACAAACTCATGATTACAGGGCTTAGAAATATGAACAGCCCAGTAGCAATAAGCACACCGAACACCGAAATCTTGGTTTGTAAATACCACTCTCCACTAAAGGGAACCAGGGTTCCTTGGAGAAGTGGCCGACTCCAGGTCCGGCATGGGGAAAGTATGAGTTTAAAATGTTTTGCACCAAAGAAGCAAAGAAGTGCTCAAAGACAGACAATAAAGACAGAAGCTGGTCTGCCAGATGGCTGGCCAAACTTTAAACAATTTGAGCGTCAGAAAGAATGACATTGATAGATGAAAACACCTTGAGGGGGGCTTCCCTGGTGGCGCAGTGGTTGGGAGTCTGCCTGCCAATGCAGGGGACATGGGTTTGAGCCCTGGTCTGGGAAGATCCCACATGCCACGGAGCAACTAGGCCCGTGCGCCACAACTACTGAGCTTGCGCGTCTGGAGCCTGTGCTCCGCAACAAGAGAGGCCGCGATAGTGAGAGGCCCAGCGCACCGCGATGAAGAGTGGCCCCCGCTCGCCACAACTAGAGAAAGCCCTCGCACAGAAACGAAGACCCAACACAGCCAAAAATAAATAAATAAATAAATAAATAAATAAAATTAAAACACACACACACACACACACACACACACACACACACATTGAGGGGGAGGGGAATTCCCGGGAGGTCCAGTGGTGAGGACTCGGTGCTTTCACTGCTGGGCACAGGTTCGATCCCTGGCCGGGGAACTCAGGTCCTGCAAGCCATGTAATGCGTCCAGATAAAAAAAAACTGAGGGGTAAAAAGGACCCTAAAATCTATGGTTATAGGTTGGGGGTGGGCTGTGTGAGAGAGAAACTGTTCTTTAAGAAGAATGCCAGCTAACAAGTGCAGAAGGAAGGACACAGAGAAAAGCACCACTGGATGCCCCCAAAGTATGGCAGTAACTAATTCAAGCAAGAATCATCCCTGGATGCTTGAACTCTTGGGTAAAAGTTGTTGGGAAAGAAGATATTCACACTGGCTCAGAATATCAATCTACGGGTTACTAATCAATTACAGAAGAAAAATGTGCCTTTACCATGGAGAGATTTGGTGGTCGCTCCCTCGACCAAGTGGTCAAGCTTGGCATCACTATCCATAAGGTGACCTGAGCGCTGGTACCACGTCCCTAGATGCAGGAGGAGGACGAGAACGGCGTCTCTGTGGTGTCCTTGCTGAAAAGATTTGGCCTGAATATATTTATGAGGAAACAGGTGACCGTGGGGGAGACCAAACAGTCAAATGCATTTTTTTTTTGTCTTTGTGGACTTATCTCAGCCCAATCCAGGACTATTTAAATTTCTGTTTTCCTCAAGGCTTCTAGGAGAGTAGGCACTGTTGCAGAAAAGAATTCCAGCCTAAGGGTATAATGCTATCGAGACAACACCAGACAGGACGTGAGAAAAGGCCTGTACTTTGGAGGTCCTCCCACCCACATGCGCCCATCCTCTCTCCCGCCATCAAGGTTAAGATATGTTCTTTCTAAAAAAATCGAAATAAGCTTCATCTATTCCACTATTCCTTGTATAGATCTATACACTTTAGTAAAATTTGATGTTTATTGAAAATATAAGCATAATTAATTGCCAACGACCCTGATAATACTTATTTGGATACCAAAAAGGAAAACTTTACATAAAATCAAATGTATAAGATGTGGCAGCATCCTCAGTGGCCATCAGCACATGAATGGATAAAGAGGTGGTACATATACACAATGGAATACTACTCAGCCAGAAAAAAATGAATGAAATTTTGCCATTTGCAGGAACACGGATGGACCTAGAGGGCGTTGCACTAAGTGAAATAAGTCAGGTGGGGAAGGACAAATACTGCATGATGTCACGTATACATGGAATCTAAGAGATACAACCAACTAGTGAGTATAACAAAAAAGAAGCAGACTCACAGGTATAGAGACCAAACTAGTGGTTACCAGTGGGGAGAGGGAAAGAGGGGAGAGACAACACAGGTGCAGGGGAGGTACAAACTCTTGGGTGTAAGATGGGCTACAAGGATGTAGTGTACAACACGGGGAATATAGCCAATATTTCAGAATAACTGTAGATGGAGTGTAACCTTTAAAAATTGTATAAACCTTTTTTTAAAAGGCAATAATAACTGAAAAAAGGGGGAAAAAAATCAAATGCCTATTTAGGTTTGCAGAAAACTTCCACAAATCAGCATGCTAACATAGTTCAATACTCTTAAGTCGTTTCCCCCTTTAAAATCTGCTCCTTTGCCTCACATGCCCCACCACGTTTCAAGAGTCCCGAGTTACTTAATGGCAGACAGCGCCTCCCTCCCCTCTGCGGCCGTGGGTCCAGCCCATAAAGGAGCTGTACAGCTCACTCAGTTCGGGCATCTGGAGCTCCAACCCACATCTGGTGGCTGGTCTCTTAGTCCACCAGCCTTTGCACGTAACAGACAGACTCAGATACGAAGGAGCTAATCCACACTTCGAAAAAAGTTGTAAATGAATACTGCTGACTTAAAAGCTTTAAAGAAATGACTGTGGTCTCAGAATTATAGTGCTGTGTGTGTGTGTGCCTGTATGTGTAGGGTGGGGATACTGGGGGCATATACTGGATTTCCCAACCCCTTCCCATCAATCAGTGCATGGGAGGTGGCAGAGTTCCCTAGAGCTGTGGCCTTGGCCGTGTTCAATATATTTTCCTAAACGAGAACTGACCCTAAAGGCCTCTGCTCTGGTTTGCTCAGTACTATGAGTAGGTGAGGAAATTAAAATTCTTTCATTTCTGTTTCTGAATTTCTCCATATGAAAAAAAACTACCTATCTCCCATACTTCTCAGAGAGAACAGTGGGGAAAGGAGGTCCCTAAAGCACTCAGATATTCTTAAAAGATGTTGTTTATCCATCATTCAGCTTCAGCATCAGGTACAATGTTCTGGGACATTAAAGAGATCACACCTCCCTGTCACACACAGAAGTGTCTTAAAGCAAGTTCTGAAAAAGGCAATCCCACTCTTCCTTCAGGCAGTGAGATGTAAACTCTCTTTGTAGACTAAATAAGGTGTGACATATAAAGAGTATGGAAACCCAGGGGACTATTTTTACAGCAGAGCAAAAGTTCTGCGGATCTCCACGCCGCCAAAGGTGGGAAATACAGATACAGGAGGGAACCTGGAAAAAACAGCAGCAGCAGCGACAAAAACAACTGCCTTTTCATACAAGTGGAGTATAATAAAATATTCTCTGCTTTCTCACTCTTCAGCTCTGTCCCCTGCTCCATTTAAGATCCTTACACCTCTGGGTTTCTTTCCCGGTATTTAATTAATATCTAATGTTACTCCAAAAAGGATATAAGGAAACTTACAGAGATACAAGAAAATTGAACAGAGGTAACTGATAACTAATAGCTTCCCTATACACCAGCAAATACCGTGGAAAATAGCATTACTGTAGCAAGAGCAAGTAGGAAATGCTAGGCATAAACTCACTGAGCACAGTGCGAGAAGCAAATGCAGAAGATCACAACCTTCACTAAGGGTAGGAAATGATATGAAAGAAGGCAGAGACCACTTGCCGCGGACACTGCTGGTTGCCTGCCCAACACCGCCTCCCTCCTCTTCCTTACTGGCTGAGCTTCAGTTTAGCTCAGTGGCGACCAGCCTTCTCCACCCCCTCCCCAAAACATGACCGAGGAGAGGGTGGCCCTCTCTCAAGGTCAGGGGTAAATCCTGACTTGTCGGTGATTACTTTGAATGTTGGCCATTCTGGTCATCAGAGGAAGTGCGCTGGGCTGCTTCTGGGAAAGGTTTCCCCACTCCTAAGGAACTCAGCACATAGCCATGTCTGGATGTGATGGCTGGAACTGCAGCAGCCATTTCATAACTGGGAGGAAAAGAGCGGGAACACAAAGCTGACATTCTGAGGATGGCAACACGCAGACAGATGGGACTAACTCAGCCAGCCCTGAACCCTGCTCTCCATCTGGACTTCCTGATATGGGAATGTGGCTCCTTGTTCCCTACAGCTCCTCCTCCTCCTGGCCTCCCAGGAAGACTCCATGTCTTAGCATCCCTTGCAGTTAGGATGGAGCCATATGACTGACTCTGGTCCTTACAAACAACTGGTGCAATCCACCAGCCCTCCTCTCTTACCAGGGTGATCTTATGAGCCATGTGTTACAGACGGTGCCGTGACAAGATGGAAGCACCGGGGTGTCTACACTCGCCATGTTCTTGGACCAGAAGTCTCAAAAAATATATAGGATTCTTCACACTCGTGCCCAAAGTGACATTCCCTGACAGTAGCTCCCAGGATGTAGCTATTTGGGGCTGTTAGTTTGGTCCAGCGTTATAAAAGCTTTAACTGTTGAACCAGGGAAAAGTATGGTATGCTTGTATGAAGACAAACCTAAGGCTTCCAACAGAGATGTGAACGGGAGTGGGAGGCCAAGGTGTCAGGGGCACCCTCCCCAGGGAGCTAGTCCCAGGGCTGGAGGTACAGGTCACCTCTGCAATGTTCACCGAGTTCACAAGAAAGTGGGAACCTTCCATCTTGGTAGAGTCTTTGACTAAATTAGTCTCCTAGCAGCAGGTCTGGAGTTTTAATGTTTTTCACCGATTAATAAAGCACTAGAGTGCTATGATGATCAATACAGCAGAGTACCTCATGAGAAATTCTAATTTCCCAAATAAACAGAGCATTTATGAGAATTCCAATTAAAAAAAAAAAGCTTCACAGAAGCCGTGGATTAGAGATGCATACTGCAATAAAGATACATCTTTTAAAACATGGTACAGCAGGGAAAAATAGAAAAAAATATATTCCATGATGCCATTTATATACATTTGAAATACTGCACACACAACACTGTAGTTTTCATAAGGACACATACAAATGAAACAATCCACAGCATGTGTATTAGAATAGATGCCTGAAGATAAGGATAAAAGGAAACAAACAATAGAACAAGGGAGGAAACTTGCACAGGATGATGCTGATAGCAGCTTAGAACTGGGAAGTAAGGTCAACTCTATCTGTACCTGAAATCTAAGGAAAAGAAAAGAATTTTCAGGTTCTCCTGGTAGAAAACATATTCAGAACATGTGATAAATGAATAAAAGAGGAACAGGGAGCAAAGCCTCTAAGGTTATAGAAGTTATTAAGCACTTCCAGAAAATACTGAAAAGGAAGAATACTATAGGACATTCCCTAGAACAGTAAGTTAAACTCTTTGTAGCCTCAGTAAAAGGTCATTTTACAAAGACCGTTGGTTATCATGACCAATCTTTACTTTGGTCAAAAGTAAAGATATAGGTGAGTCTTGAAAGGAAACCTAATTTAGAAAGTCCAACTTACAACAAAATACAACCAACATTATGCTATTTACAACAGACACACTTTAAAAGAACAGAGATAGGGGCTTCCCTGGTGGCACAGTGATTGAGAATCTGCCTGCCAATGCAGGGGACACGGGTTCGAGCCCTGGTCTGGGAAGATCCCACATTCCATGGAGCAACTAGGCCCATGAGCCACAACTACTGAGCCTGCATGTCTGGAGCCCGTGCTCCGCAACAAGAGAGGCCGCGATAGTGAGAGACCCCCGCACCGCGATAAAGAGTGGCCCCCACTTGCCGCAACTAGAGAAAGCCCTCGCACAGAAACGAAGACCCAACACAGCCATAAAAAAAAAAAAAAAAAAAAAAAAGAACAGAGATAGGATGAAATTAAAGGATGGAAAAAGGAATACCATGCAGACAGTATGCATATGAAAGCTATCGTGGCTATATTAGTATCAGATAAAGTAGCTTTCAAGACAAAGAGATTACCAGAGATAATGAGGGTCATTTCATAATGATGAAAGCATCAATTCATCAAGAAAAAAATAACAAATCTAAAGGTGTGTGCACCAAATAACGTAGCTTCAAAATACATGAAGAAAAAAATAAGTAAGTTTAAAAGGAGAAAGAAAAATCCACTATCATAGTGAGAAATTTTAACACAGTTCACTCTGTGTTTGACAGAGCAAGCTCACTAAATATCAGCAGGGATACAGAGAATTTAAGCAGCACTCAACTAACTGACATATATAAAGCCCTATGCTCAACAACAGCAGAATAAACATTCTTTTGAGGTACACATGGAACATGCACCCAAAACAGCCATATGCTGGAATATAAAGCAAATCTCAATAAATTTCAATTGAGTGAAACTAGACTATGTTTTCAGACCACAAAGCATTGAACTAGCAACAAGAACCAAAGATAATAAAAAACTAAGTATTCAGAAATTAAGTAACATACTTTGAATGATAGTAAAATTATAGAAAGATATGAAAAATAAATCAGTAGAAACTAGAAAATATTTGAAATGAACAATATGAAAGCACAGAGTCAAAATTTGTGGGATGCAGACGAAGACCCAACACAGCCAAAAATAAATAAATAAATAAATTAATTAATTTTAAAAAAAGTGTAAAGCTCTATGACTCTGGTACATAGATAAGTGCTGGGAAAAACTAGATATCCACATGCAAAAGATACCACGTAATATTGTGTACAAAAATTAACTCAAAATGAATCAACATTAATTACCTAAACAAAAGAGCTAAAATTTTGCAACTATTAGAAGAAAACACAGGGGGAAGGCTTCATGACATTGAATTTGGCAACAATTTTTTTGGTCATGACACCAAAAGCACAGGCAACAAAAGAAAAAATAGATAAACTGAACTCCATCAAAATTTAAAACTTTAGGGCATCGAAGGACACTATCAACAGAATAAAAAAGCACCTCTCAGAATGGGAGAACATATTTGCAAATCACATATCTGATATAGGCCTAATATCCAGAATATATAAAGAACTCCTAAAACTCAACAAAAACAAAAAAATAAACAAACCTAATTCAAAAATGGGCAAAGGACATGAATAGACATTTCTCCAAAAAAGATATACAAATAGTACAAGCACAAGGAAAAAATGGTCAGCATCACTAATCACTAGGGAAATATAAATCAAAACCATGAGATATCACTTCACATCCCTTAGGTTGGCTATTATAAAAAATAAACAACAGTTGGAAAAACAGTATGGCAGTTCCTCAAAAATTTAAACACAGAATTACCATATTTTCCACTTCTGAATATGTACACATAAAAGCATTGAAAGCAGACACTCAAACACATATTTGTATACCAACGTTCAAAGATGCATTCGCAACAGCCAAAAGGTAGAAACAACCCAGTATCCGTTGGTGGTTGAATGGATAAACAAAATATTGTCTGTACATACAACGGAATAGTTTTCAACCTTAAAAAGGAATGGAATTTTGATACGTGCTACGATGTGGATCAACTTTGAAGACATCATGTAAAGTGAAATAAGCCAGACCCCAAAGGACAGATATTGCATGATTCTATCTCATACGAGGTACCTGGGATAGCCTAATACATAGAGACAGAAAGTAGATTATAGGTTATGAGGGGCTGGAAGGGAGGGCCATTGGGGAGTTATTGTTTAAAGGGTACAGAGTTTCAATTTGGATGATGAAGAAGTTCTGGAGATGGACAGAGGTGATGATTGCACAGCAGAGTGGATGTACTTAAACGCCACGGACCTGCACACTTAAAAACGGTTAAAATGGTAAACGTCACGTTATACATATTTTACCATAATACAAATTCTAATAAGCATACTCAACTTTTGTTTCTGCCCCACGGCCCTTGACAAGGAGGGAAGAGAGACATAACAAGAAACAGAGAATAGGCGTTTACTTTTAAATGTCACTGGATTTCCAAGAGCAACGAAATGAATGCCTATATTTTAATCTACAGGACGATCAACCGGTTTTCAGAGGAAACTCTGGAGTGCTGTAAAACCACAAATCATCACCCACAGACACCACAAGCATTGTCAACACAACTTTATTTTAATGCTTTGGGTTTTTAAAAAAAATTATTTAAAATTAATTTTTCTTGGAGTATTGTTGATGTACAGTGTTGTGTTAGTTTCTGCTGTACAGCAAAGTGAACCAGTTCTACATGTACATATATCCACTCTTTTTCAGATTCTGTTCCCGTATAGGCCATTTCAGAGTGTTGAGTAGAGTTCCCTGTGCCATACAGCAGGTTCTTATTATGTTTTCGTTTTTAAATCTTTTTAAAATCCCTAAACAAAGGGGAAAGGCAAGACCAGAACAGGTAAAGATCATACAACCTGTCTTCTGAGTATGCACAGCAGGGATCCAAGGCAATAAGCGAGAGTCCCAGGCCCCAGCTCTCTGCAAAGTGGGAACCCGAGCTTCTCTGCAAAGCGAGGCTGCAGCTCCCCTGGCAGAGAGACTTCCCGAGGACGCCTCTAGCACTTTCGCCAGCGTGAACAGATGCAGCGGAGGAACTTTTCAAAGTTACAGAAGTATCCCCAAGCTGTCACTTGACCTTTAAGAAGGACACTGGCATTTTAGTCTTGCAACGTCGAGTTTATCGAGATGATAACGTGTCCGCACGTGGACCCCGACGGCCAACTGCTGGGGCTGTGCCGCCAGGGCAGCAAGAGGCGCTGGGGCATCGTGTCTTCTGCAGCCTCTCCCCAGCTCCTGGGGCCAGACCCCCGGGACAGCAGACGTCCAGGGGGGCTGGGAAGCTGCCCTTCTGACCCACGTGACACACGTATCCCCTCACGGAGTCCCTACAACTGTACACGTCACCCCCGGGCCCGTGAGGAAGCTGAATAGTAGGGCTTCTCTTCATTTGTAAAAAGGACATCCTGGTTCCCTCCTTAGACACATGAGGAGAATTAAACATCTCAATGCCTAACGTGGGGTCTAGCACACAGCAAAGGGTCAACACCCCTGCGGTCCCGAGGGCCGAGGGCCGAGGGCTTTGGCTCGACCGGGCCTGGAGCGCACAGTTTCCAGTTCCTAACTTAGTGCTTCTTCTACCGAAACAGCAGTTTTCAGGCTGGGGGTGCCTGGGTCTCGGGAGTCTATGAAGACTCATGGACCGTGTGAGCGCAGATACCTTTAAGGGGGCACATCCTCAACCCCTGGGCAACCCTCCTTACGCTCCCCTAAATCTGCTCCTTGGATGGAGGGACAGGTCCTGCCTTTCATCCATCCTTGCCCCAGTCGGCCTGCTCCAGCTTCATATCCATCCTGGATCATATTAAATATGCTCCAGGACCAAACAAAGGGAGTTAGAAATACTGCTGTCTTATTAAGAAAACTAACCTCTCTAATGAATGGGTAATGAGTCCTTTTAGAAGACAGAATGTTTCTACACTTTTTTCTTCCACAAAATTGAACGAATGTCATCAACAGATTACTAAAATCATTTTTGCTAAGAGATCAACATATGGCTTTTGGCTTAGAACTTGAGGGTTCAAAAACGTGAAGCACACTGCTAGAAGAAAACGCTTTCCACCTTATTTACTTCTTCATCTAGACAAGGGTGACCCAATGGCAACCAAACTTATGCTAAACCCCACCTCTTTCTAGTAATAAGTAACACTCAACAATGATACAAAGTATGTATCAAGAGCAACAAAATGCTTCATCTATTTCAGTAAGAAATCAAGCTCCAAGAAATGTAGATTTATACTTAATTAATGATCCAACTTTGTAACATTTATGTTGTTTTGATGACTTGTTTATGCCTCCTAATTATAATGTTAACCCAATCCTACAGAGACCATTTTTTATTGAAGTATAGTTGATTTGCAATATTATATTAGTTTCAGATGTACAACAGAGTGATTCACTATAATACACTGGAAATCACATGCTTTGCAGCTATTTTAAATGATTTTTAAAATTTAGACATCAATTTGAAAATATCCTAGAGGGAATGTAATCTTACCAAATTCTTTTAGGAGTTATGTGAACAGAAAATATCAAAGACCCTGGGTGTGACCACATTTCTGGTCAGAGACTAACCTGGATGGCACAGACTCTGTGAAGAAAGAACAGGGAGAGGAGAGAACCGTCTGCACCCACACAGCCCAGAAGGTGCCCAGGGACCTGCTGATGGACAGATGTGGACACACGCACACACACACACCCCACTCCAACTGCTACATCTTCCCCAGGATGGCAGGAAATGGGCTATAAAATGTTTTTCTTTATGAAAATTTAAGCAACATTTGAAAACCAGAAAGCAGCTCAGGGTGAACCTCCCCATAAGTGCCAGGCGGCTGATGCCCCTCAGTGTTCCAGCCAAGGCTGGAGGGGCCTGGGCACAGGGAAGGCCTGTCCAGTCGATCCTCCCTGCTTCCTCTGTCAACAGGTGCCGGTGAGCCCAATACAGCTAACCTTCCCACCCAGCAGACGACCCTAAAAAAATCAAGCTATTGCTTCTAATCATGTGTCTGAAAAGTGGATTCATTTCATTCCTATTAAGCTGCCCTCTCCTTTGTAACGTGTTACCTCTTTGATTCGTTCATTCATGCCGGAAAGAACCTATCATGTAAAACACCCTAGGTCCACGCCAGAGGCTGGGGCCCCAACCGTAACTAACACTCACACCCAGGAGCTGCAGGAAGTTGCGTGTATGTCCTGCCCTGAGACCCAGGCACGCCAACCTGCGCGCTTTCACACACTCCCCAGCCAGCCCCACACCTCCTGACCCCGCAGGAGAACATCCTTCTACATCCTCCCAGCCTAAAACCTCCTTAAGCTGCTTTCTACTCTCTCCCATCTCACCTCCTCCAGGACCCTTTATCGACAAGCCCTGTTTAACTCTTGTCTCGCTAATCACTGTCATAACCCAGTGGTGTAATTCAGATCCCCAGTTTCCCAGTTCCCCCGGATACAGACTAACTTGGGAAAATCAAGCACTTCTACCCCCTCCTCCCCTCCAGGCCTCCAGAAACTCAGTCCAGATTTCAGGAGACTCAGACGCAGCTACCCAAGCGAGACAGCGCGGCTCTGCGGGAGACCCGCCCCCCCGGGCGGCCGCTGCAGGGAAGCAGGGGAAAAGGACGCTTATAACGCGCCTCTGTTCGGTACCGGGAGCCATCGTAGGAGGGCAGGCAACCCTCCGATGTCCCGTGACCACTAGGCGGTGAGGCTGCACTTGAACGTGGGGCTGTTTAACCCCCGAGCTCCCGCTCGAGCCCCCCACCAGCCTCCAGCCTCACACGTGGGAAGCGGTCACACACCCCGCGGGCTCCACACCCCTCCCGTCGCCCTCGGGGCATCCACAGGGACGCCTGGCTACAGACTAACGTTCACGGGTCTGTCTCCCCCTCTCCTTAGCACTGAAAGCTCTCAGAGTCACAGCAGGGGCCAATTTTTCTTCCAGTTACTACTTGAAGGGCTCAGTGTAACCCTAGACCCACACACAGACTTCAAGGCTGTGATCTGACTGACAGTCTCTGCGCGGGGCTCCCTTTCCAGGAACAGCCTTCTTCGGGAGGGAAAAGAGTCCCTCAGCTCCAAAGCTTCCTACAACCCACTCATTCATCCCACAGGTTCTGAGTGAGCATTTACTAAATGCCAGACACTAGAGACACAGCAGTGAACAGAAGAAAATTCTTACCCTCACGGAGTGTATATTCTAGCGGGAGAGACGGTGAACTGCAATACACATGCTGCACTCCGTTACATAAAGTGACGCTAGCTGCCATGATGAATCACAACTGTCTATATTAACAATTCCTTGGTACAACTACATGGACAAATATATATATATCTACAATTTTTCTATTAATTTACTACCCACCTAATCCAAGTTCTAATTAAGAACGTAAAGGTCAAAGATTTGCCTGATGGGGGATCTGAAAAGCAGATCTGCTTTTCTGTACACTGCTGTGTCCACACTTTCCAAATTCACAGACTGTTGGCGAGCATGGCTTTCTCTGCCTGGAGGGCTCTTTCCTCCCTGCCCCATGCCCCACCCGGCCCTCCTCCTTTAGGTGTCAGCTCAAATGTCACTCCCTCCTACAACCTACAGCTCCATCAGGGGCCTCTGCTTTACCCACCCAGGCACCTGCGTTTCTCTCACCAGGCACTGATCTTAGTGTGCAGATATGGTCCAGATGCTCAATCTGAGAGGGCAGGTACGCTCTGCGTTCACAGCGGTGTTCCGCCCTGCAGTAACTAACACAGCGCCCGGCACATAGTAGGTGTTCAACTAACATCTGTTAAGTGGAGGAGGAGGATACGCATTCATTACATTCAAGTATCTTCTGAACATGGTCGTGTTTAAGCTCAAGTAGGCACAAGGAATCTGGCAGAGTCATACACTATTACTGCTAAAATACACTTAGATCAGGGAAAACCCAGTTAATGGTGAACATTCAGCATTTAGCACATGCAGCTTTCATCAGAGAGATGAAGAGACAACTGACAAACACCTACCATTCGGGCGGCAGGAACGACGGTCTTAGATCCTGCACGTAACTCACATACTGTTTAAAGTTCTCTTTCCACTGATGGAGGAGATGGATAGAGGTGGGGCAAAAACTCCTGAGTTTTTAGGTATTTTGGGAAAGAGACCAAATAGTCTGACTTTTGGTAAAGAACAGCCATCCTCAAGGTTTTCTTAGGATGTAAAAAGACTCAGCTCAGGATTCACTAATTTTGTTTTCAATCCAGGGAAATTTCTAGTACCAGAAGAATCAGATCATTAACAAACCTCCTACCCACAAGGGAGTCGTCTGGTGAGTCTGTGAGTGCGGGCTAGCAGTGGCCAGCATAATGACCACCTCAAAGGTTCCTATAAGCTCATCTTGTGCTCCGGGGTGGGGGGGAGCTGCCCAGTGCCCATGGGAGGAAGCAACTGGCAGGGGTGTGTCACCACACCAGCTGCAGCTCAGACTGGCTGAGGTCCCCAGCCCCACTCCTCCGTCCTGATGGTAAACCACTGAGCCCACCTGGAACAATCCAGCATCACCTCCCATCATCATTCTATCCTGAAAATTATTCTTCCCTTCAATCTGTCTGGCCTGACAGGGTACATACCCAGCAGATACCGTTGCTGATGTACACATATCAACTGAGGAGAAAAATTAATGTTTTATCTTCTTGCAGAAATTAATTCTTACTTGTTCCCAGGAATATATAGTTCAAGAACATATAAGACTACAGGTTACGCGCTATCTTGGCAGTTTTCACCTGCCTTGAAAAAATAATCTAAAAATCAAACGGTCTCTTAGTGAGACAGGGAGGAGATAAAATTTTCATAAGACCAAATTACATCAGGAAGAAAAGGTCAAGAGAGAACATTAGAAGTTGACAACAGCCCAGAAGACACACCCATATGTAAAACTGAATCACTCTGCCTTACACCTGAAATGAACACGACATTGTAAATCAACTAGATCTCAATACAAAATAAGTTAATTAAAATAAATGCTTAAAAAAGAAGACAGACCTGAGTTCAAGTACGGCAGAAGCTAGAATGGTATCAGAGGACTCCTGACGATCGGATGCTTTACTCATCACAATGACATGCGCCCACCTGCCTATACACGTTAGTGGGATGGGTTGCAGGGTGTCAGAGGGCAGGCTCCAGAACCGGGACACTGGGCCCACCATCCTGTCTTGGAACAGCTCCATGACCCTGTAAGCAACTTCCTGCTACTTCAGCTCTTCTGTCAAATGGGGACACGATTCTAGTGATCAGGGTAGCAACGATATTAGATTCAGGCTGTATTTTTAAAAATCCCTGCACTCACCAAAGAACTGTGTTCGTGCCTAAATATCAGCATTAGGATGGTGGAGAATGGGGGCCATACTAGGTCCTACCTCAGAGGCTGATGTGAGGATCAAATGAGCTGAGACACGTAAAACCCTAAATATGAATATGGTTCGTGGCCCATAGTAAGTGCTCATTTTGCTTGTATCCATGGTAAAGGGTATCTTACACGTTTATTTAAAGTTGTCCACAAAAATTACCTGGTACGAACAATGGATTATCTTAGTTTATTTCTATGAACTGGAAATCTAAACCTACCTACTTAGCAGCCTACCTACCTACCTAGGGATTGGTATGACGATTTTATTTGTGTTTCAGGGGAGAATTTGAGAACCAGGCAAAAATTAAATGGCATGCTTCAACAGTACTGCAAATCGAAGATAAATAATGTTATCTTAATTTATGCAGACCAAGCAAATATTTCATCAGAGTCCAAGAGGTCTGAATAGATATATCTGAAGATTATTGAATTCTGTACCAAAAAAAAACCCACTACTTGAGTAGCACCCGGAATAGTTAATAAATAAGGCCGTTGACTTCGGTTCTTCCATTCTGCTTTTGTAGCATGCCTTAAAAGCAATTACTATTCCATTACTGTTCACACGAGAAAATTTACAAGCCTGCAATCTAGAGGCAAGTGGGGTAGATGGAAGGAAATGGAGTCGCCCACTAGTTTCCAAGAAGCTTCAGACAAAGTCTAAATGCTTAAAAGACACACATTCATTGTAGCCAACAATAGCCCGGACATGCCTTCATGTCTATTCACGAGACAGAATAATCGGTGAAAAGTAGGTTGGAGGACGAAGAATGGGAAAAAGACAATAGGAAGAGGTAGAAGGGAGAAGGCCTTTTAAACCCAGAGTTATTTCTGGCCCATTAAAATATCAAAATCCAAATGAAAACTGCTGGTGTCCAAGGAAAACCCTGTCCAAAATGAACCACAGCTCAAGTACTGTACACCCAGCGGGAGTAAAGAAAATGTACAGATTTAACACTTATAGCCTAAGAAAGCTGCCCGTAGTTTTATAAATCCAGTTTACACAATTCTCACATTTGATCAGACTTATGGCGTGACTATTAACATGCTTTTAGGTGGGAAGAAAGAAAACACAAGGGGACCATTTCAGGTAAAATCGTCTTTGGATGCTACTCCCTAAGAGAATCTTTGAGGTTTCTTCACTTTGAAAAGATAATTACCCTTCACCAAGTAACTGCGTCAAGGGAAAAAGGCAAGGGAGATCTCCTGTCTCCTTTCAGGAAATACATTCAGAATCTACTATTCAGGGGGAAAGTGCCAAACACTGTAAATTTGAATATCCTCTGGATTAGGGCTCCAGTGAGCTGCATGTAAAGGGAGGAACATAGGAATAAATGATCAGAAAAGAGCTGGACGAACTCGCCCTCACCACTCCCAGCACACAAACAGCTTAACTGCACCCAACACAGCATCCAAACAAAGGGCCCCTCTAGTTCACTGCTTGCCAGAAACGTCTTCCACAGGCGGTCTCATTAACTGAGCCCTTTCCTGAGCCCCTAAGGTGTTTCAGAGTCAGCTTGTCTTCCAGCCTCACCTCGTTCAATTTAAAGTTTTAAAAGTTTCATTTTCTTGCTTGGAAAGTGCTATTTTTTAACCTTTCGACTCAATGGGTTTCCCAAGGTGAAAGTAACTTCACCTGAAAAGCAGCTGCTTTAAACTCAAGAGCGCTTGGAAGGTTTTCTAGCAAAGGACAGAAATCTGATCAATAGCGTTATTGAAAATGTGACCATTTGTCTATGGCCGCCGTTTTTATGAAAGCCGTGTAAATCCTTTGCAAATAAGCGTTTCCAGAGAGCTATGTCGATGGGGTGTGCAGGCGGCAGGCAGCAGGATTACCTGTGAGCCACGGTGCAAGACCCCATCAAGGCCACAGGAAGAGGCCATGTTGAGTTACTGGCAACGTGGAAAACTCCAGGCACCTCCTTCTCCAATGGACAGCCCAGCTTCTGCGGCTCCAATTCACACAGCTTCATTTGCAAATGGATTTGGCTATTAAGCATAGGATTGTTCGATGCAAATACATCTTTCCTGGTGGCACAGCTCAGTTGAAAGGGGAGTGTGAAAATTAGCTAGCTGGATGGGAGAAGAAAGCTCCATTCCAGTTACCAGGGAGGAATAATTGTACACAGGGTGCCTGTTGCACCTTTAATTTAATTTGGAGACCTTTCAGCTTTTACTTTCCTTCATTTGCAGCCAATGCTTAGTGAGTTAATTTGTACCTGGTTCATTTTCCTCCTTTTATCTTATCTATGTTAACATCAACCGTGGAAATGAGGAGCACCATGAATAAAAGATGAAGGCTGGGCTTCCCTGGTGGTGCAGTTGTTGAGAATCTGCCTGCCAATGCAGGGGGCACGTGTTCGAGCTCTGGTCTGGGAAGATCCCACATGCCGCGGAGCAACTGGGCCCGTGAGCCACAACTACTGAGCCTGCGCGTCTGTAGCCTGTGCTCCGCAACAAGAGAGGCCGCGATAGTGAGAGGCCTGTGCACCGCGATGAAGAGTGGCCCCCACTTGCCGCAACAAGAGAAAGCCCTCGCACAGAAACGAAGACCCAACACAGCCATAAAAAAAAAAAAAAAAAAAAAAAAAAGATGAAGACTAACTCAGGACACTCTTTCCTTAGGTACTGTGAATTACTTAAAAACCAATTTGTGTGTACACCATAGAAAGGGCTGAGATATACGCCTGGCCCTACAGCATCCCTGATCAGCATCTGTCCTCCCGTCCAAGGAGCTGTAGTTTTTAGATGTTTTAACTGGTCCTACCTTTTCTCCAAGAGAGCACTGTCTAGACTGCAATCCGCATGGAATCATTAATCCTAGAACGGGTGGAGAGTAGGCCAGTCCCTTAATGCACAAGACTAAGGATGCATAAATTCCACTAATCCGACTTCTTAGAGAGTGCAATCCTGCTTGCCATGAAAAGAACGTGCTGTAAAAGAAAACTGCATGTCTCAACATAGATGCCTGGTGAACAGAGATATGCCTGCTTTGTCCAAAAAACACTGCGTTGGGGGAGGGATGGTGGGTGAGAACGGGATTAGTCCTAAAATGCCTGTCTGGGAGGAACCTCTAGGTGCTACAGAACTTAAATTCTAAGTGTATCAGGCATATTATGCTTTTTAAAAAATCCCTTCTCTTGTGTATTTTGTATATGTGGCACCTCTCCTTAAATAACAGTTGCACGTGCTCTTAAGCTTATTTTGAATATTTCATTACTTCCAACTGTACGAAACGTTAGTGTCTTGAAAGTTTTGCATTTCTTTCCTATATAGTTTCCTCTCGGCCAATGCTATTTTTTTCTCCTTACCCTCGCCTCTTTCTTTATCTTCTCTCTCTCTTTTCTCCCCCATGGACCAATAAAAAAAAAAAACCTACTGCATTCTTCTCTTGCTGCTTCATATGCACCACCACCAAGCCTTCCTTTCAGTTTGGGAAGCATCAAAGGAAGACTGTATTCTGAGCCGTTTCTCTGCCCGTCTGTGCCAACTCTTCCATTCAATCCAATACCTCACACCAACCGGCTAGAAGCTGGAAGAAACTGAAACTCACGGCTCTTCATAGCCCGTCCCCTTAAAAGGTTAATTAATAATAATGTTCACTATTTTGCTTACATAAGACCACACATTTTCACAGGTAGGGCAACTTCCAAGTTGTAGAAGAAGGAAAAAAGACTTTGGGGTTTACGATAGCTAGTGGGAAGCAGCCGCATAGCACAGGGAGATCAGCTCGGTGCTTTGTGACCACCTAGAGGGGTGGGATAGGGAGGGTGGGAGGGAGGGAGACACCAGAGGGAAGAGATATGGGGATATATGTATATGCATAGCTGATTCACTTTGTTATGAAGCAGAAACTAACACACCACTGTAAAGCAATTATACTCCAATAAATATGTTTAAAAAAAAAAAAACTAAACCCAAGATCCTACTAGAATATGATAAGCAATAAATAAATATTATTTTTAAAAAAGACTTTGGGGTTTAAAATGATGGTGTACTGAAATGTAAGGGTCTTTGCTTCAGAATACAAACCACGTCTTTTGGGGGCAAGAGTACACAAACAGGATCACAATAAGAACCCAACTTAAAAAATCAGATGATATCTCTAATCTTGGTTATAATAAAGACCATACTATAGATGACAAGCTTATTGATTTCTTCGGGGGGGAAAAAAACACGTGAAGAAAGCCCTTCATCGCGAAAGCATGGAGAAGAAAAGATGGGAGCGATGACTGGTCCTTTTATTCATGAAGCAGGAGAGGATGAATAGAAATGAAGGCAGCAATTGCCCTTAAGAAATGGATTTTTAAAGCCACACAGGCAGAAGAATTAAGCCGGAGAGGTACAGAATCGCTCCGTCCTGAGGTTATGAAAGCCAAACTGAGATATCAGGATGGAAGCATGGGACGTTTGTGATTTCTAGACGTACAGATTGTCCAGTTTACTTGGCGGAAGGGGAGGGATGATGGCGTCTCCGAGGCAGGATGTCAGGAATTTGGGGGAGAGGAAGGCAACAGTCCCACGATATGTCAAAAAGCCCAGGATTTTTTTTCCGCTATATTTGTGGACGAGGAACAAGAAAAGTGAAAACTACGCAATCCAGCCTCATTTGCAGAACGCTCGCGCGTGCGCACACACTCAGGCGGCAATATACCAACCTCAAGGACTGACACCTGTTCTAACCGGGTGCCTGATGGCTTTGTGCACCTGTAGCCTCCAAGGGAAAGTGTGCCATCCCAGCAGCAGCAGCAGGCCGGGCTGCGCCGAGGACCTCATGGCGGGCACCAGGATGCAATGGCCCGGTGCCAGAGTGGCCAAAGAGGGTCCTAGAGAAGCGTAAGGAAAAGGAAACGGGCAGTCCAGCTGATACCTCGGACTGCAGAGAGACAGAACCACAGGGCAGGGCAGTCTCAACTCAGTTGCCAGAGGGCTTCCTTTTAAAGGAGGTCCTCTTTAGAGTCAGAAAGGGCCTTTGCGGGGTGCGGGAAGAGATGGAAGGAGGACCCCCTTAGAAGTCAGGGTTTTCTCTAGTAACCATTTCCGTGCCAGCGGACTGTACGAGAGAAATGTGTCTGTGGGCTGATTTTTAGTTTCCTTCTCCACCGTCCTCCCGATGTGGTGCTAGACTCAGAATCACACCTGTGTGCGCCGAAGGGCCTCGGAGACCACCGAGCCCGCCCCCAGTGCGCTGGGTCCCTCCCCCGTCTCTCCTGCAGCCCGGCCCCACGGAGCTCCATCCTCAGGCCGGACAGAGCCCAGTTCCTAGAAATCATCCCCGCGCCTCACACCTGCGCCACCGCCTCGGCCCAGTCGTGGGGCCGGTGTGTGTGTGTGTGTCGGGGCGGGGGGGGGGGCAGCAAAGCCCCCGCCAGACTCCCCCCACCCCGAGTCACAGTGGTCCTCCCACCCCCTCCACCCCCGGGGCCAGCGGGGGGCTGTGGAGCTCTGCGCCCGGAGTCCCGAGTGAGCGACCGGGTGGTGAGCACTGCCCAGCGCAGCGGCGGCGGGACCGGCACGCGGGGGCCCCTCCCGCCCGCCTCCCCCCCGGCGGGGCGCGCCGGCCGCTACCTCCTGGAAGAGCTCGAGACTGTAGGTGTTGTCGTCGTCGGCGAAGAAGAGCACGCCGGGCTGCGCGCGCTGGTGCCCGTGCCGCTGGCGCAGCCAGGCCAAGCCGGCGTTGCGCTGCTCGGTGGCGCGCGGCAGCCCGGGCCGCTTGTAGCGCCGCGGCGTGGGCACGTGCAGGTGCGTGCTGGGCAGACCCGCGCGCGCCAGGAAGCGGCGCACCAGCTCGCTGCGCGCCGCCGCGTCCTCCACCAGGATCCAGTGCAGCTGCGCCACCTGGCGGAACGTGTTAGCCAGGCGGGTCAGCTCGGCCTTCTGCACCGGGCGGCTGTAGGTGGGCGTGATGGCATAGATGGTGGGCAGCGGCGGCTCGGGCGGCGGCGGCGGCGGCGGCGGCGGCGGCCGCGACTCGTTGCGCTGCTCCCGGCCGCGCCCCGGGCCGCCCCGGCGGAGCGGGAGGCGGCCGGCCCCGCGGCCCCCGGCGTAGGGCGAGAAGTAGGGGCGCGGGGTGAGCGGGGGCGCGGGCCTACGCGTGTCCACGTCGAGCATGATGATGACGATCAGGATCCAGGGCAGGAGGATGAAGAAGCGGCTGAAGAGCACTGACTTCATGGCGCGCTCTCCCCCGGCCTCTCGGACGCCCCGGAGCGGGGCGAGCCGGGGGACCCCAGCGCGCAGTTCGGACGGCGGCGGCGCCGGCGCTCCGGAAGCCGCGGCCCGCGCGCTCTCCACGGGGTGGGTGGCGGGGCGCTGCGGGGGCGCGGAGCCGGGCCTGGGGGATCCGCGCAGGTGCCGAGGAGCTCGGGCTACAGGGCGGGCGGGCGGCGATGCCCCTACTCCGGGGAGTCGGCGGGAAGCGGGACTCGGTCCAGCGGCGCGCTGCCGGCCCCGGAGTTACGCCGAGCGCCGGGAAGGCGGCGATCCCACCGCGCTCTTTCCGAAGAGTGGGACCCGGGAGCCGTCCCGCGGCGCTGCGGGAAAGGGGACTCCAGCCGCGGGCCCCCGATGCGCTGCCGGGGGCACCTTCGAGGGCGGGGGGCAGGCGCCGAGGGCTCTCCTTCGTCACATCCCAGCCCCGGCGGCGAGGACCGAGGGCGACGCCGGGGGTACCGTGCGCCCAGCCCTGCTCGCGCGCCGCAGCGGAAGCCTGCGCTCCGATCCCTCGCTCCGCTCTGCTCCTCGGAGAAGCTCTCCAGGCTCCGGCAGCAAGATCCCAAAGCCGGGAAAGAGAGAAAAAGCGAGGGGCGGGGGCGCTGCGGACTCCAGCGTCCTCCCATTGCTCCTGGGGGGAGACAGCAGCGCTGCTACTGGCGGAGAGGGGCTGCGGGGGGAGGCGGGGAGGGGGCCCGGCCAGCCGGCTCCGGAGGCTGCTGCACCGCCGGTGGGGAGCGGGAGGAGGGTCCCCCCCGCCCCGGGGCACCACGGCCCCGGGCAGGGGATGGATGCTCGCTCGCCCGTCTCCGCGCGCTCGTAGCTTCCCGAAACGCTACAGGGTCTTTGGAGACCAGCCAGGAAAACCCAGGCACGTGCGGAAAACTCGAGAGACCTCGGGTGGAGAGTGACAGGAGAGGAGAGGCGGGAGAGGGCGAAGGATGCCTTCTCGGGCGCCTGGCCGCGGGGTTCGTGTGCCGGGGGTGGACCGCGCAGCGCCGACAAAAAAGCGCTTTCACCCAAAGGCAGAGAGCAACAGAAGCCCCGGGAGACGGAGGGGTTGCCTACACGGGTGTTTGGCTTGTGAGATGGCCCGGAAGAAAGAATCAATCCGAACGTTTGCTGCCTGACTGCAGTTCGATCATTGCGGGAAAATTCCTACAACTCCAGCCGAGTACGTTGAACTTATTTTCCTTCCTTAATTTGGAGTCCCATTTCCTCACAGCTGGCTGCCGTCAGAATTATTCCCTTTGACCCGCCCGACGATCCTTTCGAGAAGGCCCGGGGAGTGGAATCACCTCGTTTTCTGGATGAGGAAGTTCCGAGGCTGGTGGCGTTGGCCCAGAGGAAACGGGACGCGGATGCCCCGAGTCTAGCCAGTGGCTTCTTCTCTGCGCGGCCTGCGGAAGCCTCTCCCGACACAGCCCCGCCGGGCGGGCCGGCCCCCCTAGATGTAAGCATGGTGCACTCGAAACCAAACGGAGCGCACGGTGACGTGTGGGAACCATGACAGTGCCTGGAAGACACGAGTAAACGTAGGCGCTTGGTTCGGATGCTTTCTATCTAGCGTACCCACTGGCTACGTCCCTGGCCGTCTGGGATGGACCGGGATGCAAGAAGAGGTACCTCGCTTCGTAGTCACGTCCCGGGGAGGCGCTCGCACGCACGCACGCAGAGCAGCAGGAAAGCCTTTCCCCCCAGACTATGATAGATAATTTCTGAGCCCATCTTCCCTCGGCTGTCTGTCTTCCTCAGGCTCGTTCGCAAGTAAATCCCTGCGATCGCGCTCTAAGGGTGCGCGCGGGGAGCGCTCTGGGGCGGAGGCCCCTCTGTCCGGCGGTTCTGCCGCTGCTGGTTTTCTCAGAACCAGGAATCTGGTTCTGCCCTGCCCTGGGTGCCCTGGTTGCTCCCACCTGCCCTCAGGCCCTGGCGCGTCCGTGAGTTTCCCTAACTTCCCGCCCAGAGTCTGAAGCCTGAGAGTGACATTTATAGATCTAACCCCGCCCGCCACCCTCGCAAGGGCTAACCTTCTCTTCCACCTCCCGGTATCACCTACAGCTCCATGCTTTAAATCGGCGGATCAGTGCCTCCAAGACATAGGACACAATGAATCCATCAGACCCCTTCCCATGTTCGCGGATAGCTTAACGGGCCTGTGAAAATAGCACGACCTCGGGAAAACGCGTCCCGGTCAGGCCCCGTGGTGTCAAGGTCAGCATCCTGGGGGAGGCAGAGGGATGAGGGTGGGGGAGGCAGAGGGATGAGGGTGGGGGAGGCAGAGGGATGAGGGTGGGGGAGGGGATTCAGTGGCGGCTTTTCTCAAATACTGGAAAGCAGCACACACACCTGCCCACCCTGCAAAGATTACTGAAGTCTCTTTCAGCCTGTTGGAATTTTTTAAAATGTAGTTGAAGAGAAATGCCTTGTGTGTTACCTGTAGTGAAGCTGGAGTGGTTACAGACTTGTTCTTAAAAGCGTCACTAACCTTCGTTAGTAGAGACCTTTTGGTTATTCCCTCTGTACCATAAAACGTATTTCCTAATTGCTTCTTTTCCAGCAACCAGGACTGTTCAGGGATGAGACACTTTCAAAATCAATCAAATTTTGGAATTTATTTTGGGATTTTGACTGCTGCCCAGGATTCGCAGGTGTCATACAACACAACACTTAACCAGCACACCCACATCCAGGAGGTCCGTGCATCTTTTCTATTACCCTTAGTCAGCATTTGCACCCAGGTTTATCTCATCCAGTCATCTGCTGGGAGCATCATGTTTCTTGGAGTCAGGTCGAACAGGGTTTGATCCCCAGCTGGGCTGCTTGGGCAACTTTAGAAAGTCAATGAGCTTTTCAAAGCCTGTTTCCTCATCTGGAAAATGGACTTAATAAAACATACTTCATCAAAATCTTGTAGGGATTAAATAGGATACGTTAGGTAAAGTGTTTTGCAGAGGAGCTGGCATTATGCAGCAGTCAGTCAATAAATGGTATTTAAACACAGGTTAACGCTTCCTCAAAGGAACGTCTCACCCCAGGGGATCTGTGTGATCCTCATGACAATGCCTCGAAATAGGACCCGCACCTGTGGAGAAGGTGTTGGTGTGTGTGGTAGAGTCTTCCCGGAGGTGGGGTAGGGACGGGAAGAAAGAGGAAATCAACTTTCCCCAAATACAAGTTACCCCTTGTCACACAATAAGGGTGACATGATTCCAAGTGACATTTATTTCAAACAACTGAATATGCCACATTGTTCTACATTCAGTGCCTCAAAAATGTGGACCCACATCCTTCATGATCAAATCTGAGCGAAGATATAAAGCTATAAAAATTATTAAGAATGTCCATTTGAAGCCCCAAACCAGGGTAAAACACTTTCGAGTGCAAAAATGTATCATGCTTTAAAAAATATTGAGAGAATTATCAGGTGCTAGAATGCAAACAGCTTCTTTACATGGAAGCATGAAGAAAATGTCATTTTTCTGAAGCATAATCACTGGTAGCTGTAGTACTTTTCCATATTTGTTTACCATCTTCTTACATGAAACAATTTAAACGTGATCTGCAGCTGATAATGAAGGTTGGTGAAAGTCACTAGAGTAATTAAAATGATTACCTAACTTCAGAGCTTCTGTATATCCTCTTGGTGTTTATTTTCATCTAATCTCTCTAATTATTTGTGTAACAAAGTGAGCATTGTTTCTTCTGTACTAATGAAGCCTTGGATTGCTGGCATCAGCTACTGTGTTTCAGCATTCAGCTGCTGTTCTCAAATAAACAAAGGTTAAAAAAAAAAAAACCTCATCTGGGGAGTTAACAAAAAACATATTGCATAATCACTAAACATTTGCATTTTGCCTTGAGTAATATGCAACTGTTACTTCGGCAGCAAAAAGACTGCAGCCCGATTAGTGCTCTGTATAGAACTGATCCCATTTGACATTTGAGCCCGGAGTTCTGCTAATGTGACTAAATCAACCTTAACGTGAGCATTTTGGAACTTCCTTGATAGTCAAGTGAGAAGGAGATCAAGAAAAAAAGCTATACACAATTAGGTATTTGTAAATATCTGTATAATATTATGGGTATGCAAATCAGGTTGTAAGAAGAATCAACTAACACATGTGGGAATAATAATGTAATGGGGACGGTATTGATAATCAATACCCACGTGTGTGTGAGCACACATATTTTCTGATAAAATAATCAGATACAATTATGTGAAAGAATGATGTCAAAATAAATAATTCGAATAGTCCCAAATTCCAGGGATACATGACAGTTTCATTGATTACTGTCAGAAAAATGACATCCAAACCACAAATTAAATGGCTCATTTGGTTAATTTATTTTCATGCATCTGGATCCTTTTCAAATATCAATTTTGGCTTAGAATTGTTCTAAATTTTAATGCTTCCTTAAAATTGTAGACATTTGTAGCTATTACGTACAAAATGTGACATTAGAAGTAGTTTCTCAGTAAAACTCTATTTTTGTAGGATGGGTTGGGACCAAGTTTATTCAGTAAAAGTGGTTTTCTCGAAAATTAGAAATTGGCAGTTTATCCTAACAATTTTATTGAAAAATAATATCATTTAGTTTGAATAATAGCGGAAGATAAAACATGCCAATGTTCCTCCTTTTCTCTTTATTAATGAATTAGGATGCACAAAAGAACAATAAAACATGCATAAGGCATATTAGCATCCTTTATATCTTTTTCCCTCACTATCTTAAGTATTGGCATTTACGTGAAAATGGTAATTTGTTAGAAATAGGATTTTACCTTAAAACTACATAATCTACCTTTCACAGTTGTCATGAGAATCAAAAGAAATAATGCAGGTGAAAAGACATTAAACACTGTAAAGTCATTTATACATGCAAAATGCAATGAATCAAGATTGGCCATGAGTTGATAATTGTTGAAGCTAGGATATTACACATGGGGGTTCCTAATATTATTGGACCTATTTATACATGTTTCAAATTTTCCATAATTAAAGGTTAAACTACATAAGTGATTATGTACTACTGTTTGTTTACCAAGATGGGACTGCTGGACCCAGAAGCTGGGTGGGTAGATCATCCCATATCTCATGGAATCAGTCTCTTGGTCCAGAGACTAGGTTAGTCAGTTAAACAGTTATGTCCTATTTCAGGAGGCAATGGTGTAGGTGGAAGTTGTGAGGTGGGGATATCTAAATTAGGCCTTAATATAGCACGAGTAACAGTCGTTTAATAAGGGGCATGTCTATGGAAATAAAAGAAAAAGATTAATGATTAGAGCAAACTATAAACTGAATTTTTGAGTCCAGAGGGCAGTCAGTCGAGAAGATTTTTAGAGGTTGGGCTTGAAGCATCTTTAGATGGTAGACTGAGGATAGGTAGTGGTGATCTAATATATATATATATATATATATATATATATATATATATATATATATATATTTTTTTTTTTTTTTTTTTTTTTTTTTTTTGGTAATTTGACTATCTCTGGTGATGGCATCAGGTGATATGTATCATGGTGAAATTTCTGAGGGGCCTTCAGCCAGCATGAAGGTTGTCTATACATGATCTGTTGTGATTTCCTTGGTTTCTTCTTTTTTGTATCAAGTCGTCCAGCTTCAGCTTGCTGGGATTCAGAAAAAGGGCAGCTTTAGTTTTTAGTGACGTTAGGTCAAGAGGGTGGGAGAAAAATTGGAAGTATTAATTATTGACGAAATGCACAAAATGGCAGGAACGAGATTACGAAGAGGAGAAAAAGTCCAGTCAGTGAACATGACACTGTTCAACAGCCACGCGGGTGTGTCACAGCTTTCACTGAAACAGAATTTTCCCCAGACAGTCACCCCATTTTTACCAAAGATAATTGAAGGAAGATGAATTTTTTGTAAAACAAGTCTACTCTCATGAAAATTGGCTTGATTATTTACATAAGTACAAGAAGAATAGTGATTTATCGTATAGGCCCTTTTAAAGTCTGCTTTGCTGTAACTTTTAAGAAGGAATCTCAGGAGAGTGGCAGAGATGACAGAGTAGAAAGACCCTGAGCTCACCTCCTCTCAGGAGCACAGCAAAATCACAACTATCTGTAGAACAACCATCAGTGAAAAAGACTGGATGGAATCTACCAGAAAAGATCTTCTACAACTAAATACATAAAGAAGGAAACACAACAAGACAGGTAGGAGGGGGCGGACTCACAGTATAATCAAGTCCCATACCCCCAGGTGGGTGACCCACAAACTGGAGAATAATTATATTGCAGAGCTTCTCCCACAGGAGTGAGAATTCTGAGTCCCACATTGGGCTCCCCAACTCAGGGGTCCAGCACCAGGAAGAGGAGCCACAGAGCATCTGGATTTGAAGGCCAGCAGAACTTAGTTTTGGAAGCCCCACAGGACTGGGGGAAATAGACTTCACTCTTAAATGCCACACACAGCATCTCACACACACCAAGATCCAGGGCAAAAGAGGTAATTCAACAGGAGCCTGGGCCAGACCTACCTGCTAGTCTTGGAGAGTCTCCTGGAGAGGCGGGGGCTGGCTGTAGCTCACCCTGGGGACACAGACCCTGGTGGGAGCCATATTGGGAACATTCTACTGCACGAACACTACTGCTGGCAGCTGTCATCTTGGTTCAGTATTGCCAAGGCTTAACCCCACCTAACAGCCTGTAAACTCCAGTGCTGGGATGCCTCAGGCCAAACAACTATCTGGGCAGGGACAAAACCCCACCCTTCAGATGCCTAAATACTTCCTGAACCCACAGTCCCTAGACTTGGCCCTGCTTCCCAGAGGGCCAGGACCCAGCTCCACCCACCAGTGGGCAGGCACCAGCCTTTCCCACCGGGAAGCCTGCACAAATCTCTAGACCAGCTTCACCCCAAATCGGGCAGACACCGACACAAGAAAATTACAGTTCCACAGTCTGTAGAGCCAGCCTTCCCACAGCAGGCCAGACCCTACACTGGGACCAGCTGGGCTCTGGCCCTGCCCCGTAGCAGGTCAATGCATGCTTTGGGACACCCAACACCCCATACTCAACTGTGTTAGGAACCCCCCCCCCCCCACCTCCACCCAAAGATCTGAAATGAGCTCTGGGATCTGTGAGCCCTGCAGCCAGACTCCAGGAGCCAACTCTGCCTGCCAGGAGTCCAGAACTAACCCCAAGATCTGGCTTCACCCACCAATGGGTGGGCAACAGCTCCAGAGTCTTTGGGACCCTGCCTCTGCCCACCAGTGAACCCACACTAGTCCAGGGGCTCCAAGGGTTCTGCAGCCAGCAAGCTCGTGACCAGGACCCACAAAACAGCAGCATCTGCACAAGGCAGGGCCTGGCAACCAACTGGGCTAGGGGCCAACCTAGCCTGCTAGGTCACCCACATAGTCAGCCCACCACACAGAAGAACCCATTCAGCCCTCTTAGGGGGAACCCCTAGAGCATATAGCTCTAAATATGCTATGATGATGAGAGGGGAGTGATGAGAGGGGAGTGCACTGCTGGGATGAATAGGATGTCTCCTACAGAGGGCAACTTCTCCAAGGTTGACAAACGTAATCTAATCTCTCACATACGTAAACATACAAATAGCAACTTAGACAAAATAAGGTGGCCGAGGAATATGTTCTAGAGGAGGAACAAGATAAAACCCCAGAAAAAGAACTAAATGACGTGGAGATAGGCACTTACCCAAGAAAGATTTCAGAGTAATGATCATAAAAATGATCAAAAAACTTGGGAGAGAATGGTTGCACAGAGCAAGAAATTAGAAGTTTTAAACAAAGAATTAGAAAATATAAAGAACAACCAAACAGAGATGAAGAATACAATAACTGAAATGAAAACTGTACAGAATGAATCAACAGTAAACTTAATGAGTCAGAAGAATGGATCAGGTTCCTTAAAAAACTAAAATTAGAACTACCATACGACCCAGCAATCCCACTACTGGGCATATACCCTGAGAAAACCATAATTCAAAAAGAGAAATGTACCACAATATTCATTGCAGCTCTATTTACAATAGCCAGGACATGGAAGCAACCTAACTGTCCATAGACAGATGAATGGATAAAGAAGATGTGGCACATATATACAATGGAATATTACTCAGCCATAAAAAGGAATGAAATAGAGTTATTTGTAATGAGGTGGATGGACCTAGAGTCTGTCATACAGAGTGAAGTCAGAAAGAGAAAAACAAATACTGTATGCTAACGCACATATATGGAATCTAAAAAAAATGGTACTGATGAACCTAGTGGCAGTGCAGGAATAGAGATGTAGAGAACAGACTTGAGGACACAGTGGGGGAAGGGGAAGCTGGGATGAAGTGAGAGAGTAGCACTGACATATATACACTACTGAATGTAAAATGGATATCTAGTGGGAAGCTGCTGTATAGCACAGGGAGATCAGCTTGAAGCTTTGTGACCACCTAGAGAGGTGGGATAGGGAGGGTGGGAGGGAGACACAAGAGGGAGGGGATATGGAGATATATGTATACATATAGCTGATTCACTTTGTTGTACAGCAGAAACTAACACAACATTGTAAAGCAATTATACTCCTATGTGTATATATATATGTATATATATTCACATATATATACATGTATATATACACACATATATATACACATATATATATATACATATATATATACACACACATGTGTATATATATATATATATATATATATAAACCCAATGGATCAGTGAGCTGGAAGACAAAGTAGTGGAAATCACTGCTGCTGAACAGGAAAAAGAATGAAAAGAAATGGGACACCATCAAGCACACTAATATTCATGTTATAGGGGTCCCAGAAGGAGAAGAGAAAGAGAAAGGGCCTGAGAAATATTTGAAGGCATAATAGCTGAAAACTTCACTAACCTGGGAAAGGAAACAGTCACCCAGTCCAGGAAGCACAGATAGTTCCACACAGGATTAACCTGCAGAGGAACACACCAAGGCACCTTGTAATCAAAATGACAAAAATTAAAGATAGACTATTAAGAGCAGCAAGGGAAAAGCAACAAATAACACACAAGGAAACTCCCATAAGGATATCAGCTGATTTTTTAGTAGAAATGCTGCAGGACAGAAGGGAGTGGCATGATATATTTAAAGTGATGAAAGGGAAAAAACTACAGCAAAGAATGTCTACCTAGCAAGGCTCTCTCCTTCAGATTTGATGGAGAAAACAAAAGATTTACAGACAAGCAAAAGTTAAAAGAGTCCAGCACCACCAAACCAGCTTTACAACAAATGTTAAAGGAACTTTTCTAGGAAAAAGAAAAGGCCAAAACTAGAGACAAGAAAATTGAAAAATGTAAAAGCTCACTGGTAGACAAACATACAGTAAAGGTAGGAAATCATCCACACACAAAGATAGTAGAGAGGTTAAAAGACAAAAGTTGTAAAAGCAACTGTATCCACAATAAGCAGTTAAGGGATACACAAAACAACGATATGTAAAATATGATATCAAAACAGTAATATTGAGGGGAGGAGAGTACAAGTGCAGGGTTTAAAAATGCATTTGAAATGAAGAGATCAGCAACTTAAAACAATCAACTATATATACAGTTTGTTATACAAAAGCCTCATGGTAACTGCAAACCAAAAATCTATAACAGATATACAGACAAAAAAGAAAAAGGAATCAAAACATAACACTAAAGACAGTCATCAAATCACAATAGGAGAGAACAAAAGAAGGAGAAGAAGGGGGGTGGGAAGACCTGCAAAAACAAATCCAAAACAATGAATAAAATGGCATTAAGAACATACCTATTGATAATTACCTTAAACGTAAATGGACTAAATGTTCCAACCAAAAGACACAGACTGGCTGAATGGTTACAAAAACAAGACAAGTATATATGCTGTCTACAAGAGGTTCACTTCAGCTCTAGAGACACTCATAGACTGAAAGTGAGGGGATGGAAAAAGGTATTCCATGCAAATGGAAATCAAAAGAAAACTGGAGTAGCAATACTCATATCAGACAAAATAGACTTTAAAATAAAGACTGTTAGAAGAGACAAAGCCACTACATAATGATCAAGGGATCAATCCAAGAAGAAGATATAACAATTGTAAATATATATGCATCCAACACAGGAGCACCTCAATAGAAAAGGCAACTGTTCACAGACATAAAAGGAGAAATTGACAGTAACACAATAATAGTGGGGGACTTTAATACACCACTTACCTCACTGGGCAGATCATCCAGACAGAAAATCAATAAGGAAATACAGGCCTTATATGACACATTTGACCAGATGGACTTAATTGACATTTATAGAATGTTCCATCCAAGAGCAGCAGAATACACATTCTTTGGAAGTGCACATGGAACATTCTCCAGGATAGATCACATGCTGGGCCACAAAGCAAGCATCAGTAAATTTAAGAAAATTGAACTCATATCAACTATCTTTTATGATCACAATGCTGTGAGATTAGAAATCAACTACAAGAAAAAAACTGCAAAAAACATACACACGTGGAGCCTAAACAATATGCTACTAAACAACCAATGGTTCACTGAAGAAATCAAAGAGGAAGTAAAAAATACCTAGAGACAAATTAAAATGAAAATACAATGATCCAAAACCTATGGGATGCAAGAAAGCAGTTCTAAGGGAAGTTTACAGTGATACAAGCTTACCTCAGGAAACACAAAAAAATCTCAAGTAAACAAACTAACATTACACCTAAAAGAACTAGAGAAAGAAGGACAAAGCCCAAAGTTAGTAGAAGGAAAGAAATTATAATGATCAGAGCAGAAATAAATGATATAGAGACTAAGAAAATAACAGAAAAGATCAATGAAACTAAAAGCTGGTTCTTTGAAAAATTAAACAAAATTGATAAACCTTTAGAAATGAAAAATGAGAAGTTATAACTGATACTACAGAAATACAAAGGACCATAAGAGACTACTACAAGCAACTATATGCCAATAAAATGAACAAGCTAGAAGAAATGGACAAATTCTTAGAAAGGTACTATCTCCCAAGATTGAATCAGAAAGAAATAGAAAATAGGAACAGGCCAATCTGTTGGGAAGTTTGCAGAAGGAAAGAAATCATAAAGATCAGATCAGAAATAAATGAAAAAGAAATGAAGGAAATGATAGCAAAGATCAATAAAACTAAAAGCTGGTTCTTTGAGAAGATAAACAAAATTGATAAACCATTAGCCAGACTTATCAAGAAAAAAAGGGGGAAGACTCAAATCAATAGAATTAGAAATAAAAAAGGAGAAGTAACAACTGACACTGCAGAAATACAAAGGATCATGAGAGATTACTACAAGCAACTCTATGCCAATAAAATGGACAACCTGGAAGAAATGGACAAATTCTTAGAAATGCACAAACTTCCGAGACTGAACCAGGAAGAAATAGAAAACATGAACAGACCAATCACAAGCACTGAAATTGAAACTGTTATTAATAATCTTCCAACAAACAAAAGCCCAGCTGGCTTCAAAGGCGAATTCTATCAAACATTTAGAGAAGAGTTAACAGCTATCCTTCTCAAACTCTTCCAAAATATAGCAGAGGGAGGAACACTCCCAAACTCACTCTACGAGGCCACCATCACTCTGATGCCAAAACCAGACAAAGATGTCACAAAGAAAGAAAACTACAGGCCAATATCACTGATGAACATAGATACAAAAATCCTCAAGAAAATAATAGCAAACAGAATCCAACAGCACATTAAAAGGATCATACATTATGATCAAATGGGGTTTATCCCAGGAATGCAAGGATTCTTCAATATATGCAAATCAATCAATGTGATACACCATATTAACAAATTGAAGGAGAAAAACCATATGATCATCTCAATAGATGCAGAGAAAGCTTTTGACAAAATTCGACACCCATTTATGATAAAAACCCTCCAGAAAGTAGGCATAGAGGGAACTTTCCTCAACATAATAAAGGCCATATATGACAAACCCACAGCCAACATCGTCCTCAGTGATGAAAAACTGAAACCATTTCCACTAAGATCAGGAACAAGACAAGGTTGCCCACTCCCACCATTATTATTCAACATATTTTGGAAGTTTTAGCCACAGCAATCAGAGAAGAAAAAGAAATAAAACGAATCCAAATTGGAAACGAAGAAGTAAAGCTGTCACTGTTTGCAGATGACATGATACTATACATAGAGAATCCTAAAGATGCTACCAGAAAACTCCTAGAGCTAATCAATGAATTTGGTAAAGTAGCAGGATAGAAAATTAATGTACAGAAATCTCTTGCATTCCTATACACTAATGATGAAAAATCTGAAAGTGAAATTGAGAAAACACTCCCATTGCAACAAAAAGAATAAAATATCTAGGAATAAACCTACCTAAGGAGACAAAAGACCTGTACGCAGAAAATGATAAGACACTGATGAAAGAAATTAAAGATGATACAAATAGATGGAGATATATACCATGTTCTTGGATTGGAAGAATCAACATTGTGAAAATGACTCTACTACCCAAAGCAATCTACAGATTCAATGCAATCCCTATTAAACTACCAATGGCATTTTTCACAAAACTAGAACAAAAAATTTCACAATTTGTATGGAAACACAAAAGACCCCGAATGGCCAAAGCAATCTTGAGAAAGAAAAACGGAGCTGGAGAAATCAGGCTCCGAGACTTCAGACTATACTACAAAGTTACAGTAATCAAGACAGTATGGTACTGGCACAAAACCAGAAATATAGATCAATGGAACAGGATCGAAAACCCAGAGATAAATCCACACACATATGGTCACCTTATCTTTGATAAAGGAGTCAAGAATATACAGTGGAGAAAAGACAGCCTCTTCAATAAGTGGTGCTGGGAAAACTGGACACCTGCATGTAAAAGAATGAACTTAGAACACTCCCTAACACCATACACAAAAATAAACTCAAAATGGATTAGAGACCTAAAGGTAAGGCCAGACACTATAAAACTCTTAGAGGAAAACATAGGCAGAACACTCTATGACATAAATCACAGCAAGGTCCCTTTTGACCCACCTCCTAGAGAAATGGAAATAAAAACAAAAATAAATAAATGGGACCTAATGAAACTTCAAAGCTTTTGCACAGCAAAGGAAACTATAAACAAGATGAAAAGACAACCCTCAGAATGGGAGAAAATATTTGCAAATGAAGCAACTGACAAAGGATTAATCTCCAAAATATACAAGCAACTCATGCAGCTCAATATCAAAAAAACAAACAACCCAGTCCAAAAATGGGCAGAAGACCTAAATAGACATTTCTCTAAAGAAGATAAACAGATTGCCAACAAACACATGAAAGAAGTCTCAACATCATTAATCATTAGAGAAATGCAAATCAAAACTACAATGAGATATCACCTCACAGCAGTCAGAATGGCCATCATCAAAAAATCTACAAAGAATAAATGCTGGAGAGGGTGTGGAGAAAAGGGAACCCTCTTGCACTGTTGGTGGGAATGTAAATTGATACAGCCACTGTGGAGAACAGTATGGAGGTTCCTTAAAAAACTAAAAATAGAACTACCATATGACCCAGCAATCCCACTACTGGGCATATACCCTGAGAAAACCATAATTCAAAAAGAGTCATGTACCACAATATTCATTGCAGCTCTATTTACAATAGCCAGGACATGGAAGCAACCTAACTGTCCATCGACAGATGAATGGATAAAGAAGATGTGGCCCATATATACAATGGAATATTACTCAGCCATAAAAAGGAATGAAATTGAGTTATTTGTAACGAGGTGGATGGACCTAGAGACTGTCATAAAGAGTGAAGTAAGTCAGAAAGAGGAAAACAAATACCATATGCTAACACATATATATGGAATCTAAAAAAAAAAGAAAAAAAAAGAAAATGGTCAGAAGAACCTAGGGGCAAGACGGGAATAAAGATGCAGACCTACTAGAGAATGGACTTGAGGATATGGGGAGGGGGAAGGGTAAGCTGGGACAAAGTGAGAGAGTGGCATGGGCTTACATACACTACCAAACGTAAAATAGGTAGCTAGTGGGAAGCAGGTGCATAGCACAGGGAGATCAGCTCGGTGCTTTGTGACCACCTAGAGGGGTGGAATAGGGAGGGTGGGAGGGAGGGAGATGCAAGAGGGAAGAGTTATGAGGACATATGTATATGTATAACTGACTCACTTTGTTATAAAGCAGAAACTGACACACCATTGTAAAGCAATTATACTCTAATAAAGATGTTAAAAAAAAAAAAAGAAAACAAACTTATGGTTACCAAAGGGGAAAGAGGGGGGAGGGATAAATTAGGAGGTTGGGTTAATATATACACACTACTATATATAAAATATGTAAGCAACAAGGACCTACTGTATAGCACAGGGAACTCTACTCAATATTTTGTAATAATCTTTATATATATATAAAGAATATATTCTATCTATCTGTATATATATATAGAAAACCAAATCACAGTGCTGTACACCTAAAACTAACACATTAGTTTCAACATATATATATATATAGCTGCATCACTGTGCTATATACCTGAAAGTAACATGATATTGTAAATCAACTATACTTCAATTAAAAATGCAAACAAACAAACAAACAGATAAATAAAATGGCTCTTGCCAGCGCTGGTGTTATCGCGATAGAATGAGATCCCAAAGTGGATGCTGGCAGAATCTCATTCCCCAGGGGGAGTTCCACTTGCCTCCTGCCTCTCCAGGGGGCTCTCCAAGATCAGCAAGTGGGTGTGACCCAGGCTCCTGTCAAACTACTGCCTCTGTGCTGGGATTTGGAGCATGTGAGATTTTGCAAGTGCCCTTCAAGAGTAAAGTCTCTGTTTCCTACAGCCCTCCTGCTCCCCCAAGATAAGCCTACCTGTTTTCAAAGCTTGGCTTTCTGGGGCTCATTCTCCACGTCAGGAGTCCCAGGCAGGGGGGCCTGATGTGGGACTCAGACCCCTCGCTCTCAGGGAGGACCTCTACGCTTGTGATTTTACCTCCCTTTGTGGGTTGCTGACCCCACAAACCACATCTCCACTCCTCCTACCCATCTCGTGGCTCCTCTGTATCTTTTCTGCTAGCGTGCAGGTCACCCTCATAGACAGTTGCTCTGTATGTAGTTGCAGTTTTGTTGTGCCCATGGGATGAGGTGAGTTCAGGTCTTCCTGCCCCACCATCTTGATCCCCGACCAAGTGGAGCTGAAAGTTTGTCATTTTAACTGAGAAAAAATTGATACTAGCTTTTCATCAGTATACTATTGAGCTTATTTAGAAAGCTCTTATAAATAAATCCGTTTCATCTTAGTCATCTTTGACCTTGCAACAGAAAAAAATATTTTCCCCACAAACCTTCTGCAACTTCCTATATCCATTTAGGTTTTGTCCTTCTCTTTTCCATTTCTCATTGCTCATTACTAGAACAACCAGACATTTTATTTTAGGGAAAAATTTGTCTCTTTTTCCCTTAACAAAAACATACACATCATATCTCATATCTTTTATTTACTTTTTTTAAATGAAAAATACATCCTACCTTCCTTTCAAACTTTGCATATGGAATTGTTTCCCTTCATCTTTCATTAGTGTTTCAGTATTTTATGTTATTTGGAAAGGACCTAGATATTCAATGAATATCCATTATTTAACTTAAGTTAGTATAACTTTAAGGTTTCAAGATTCCAAAAAAGGTTAGGAAACTACTTTTAAGCAGACATATTTTATAAAATATAATCATTATTGAGAAAGTTTACTTATAAATTTTATCCCACTTACATCCATTTAATTCACTTGTTTTTAACAAGTATGCTTGAATTGATCATCAGAATTTCATGAGACATTAAACAAAGCTATCCATCATCTTACGTTACTTTTCTTGGCAATATCATCTGGAGGTAAGAAAAAGATCACATATACACAACATGCATACATAGAAACACAGAGAGACACAAACACAGATCTTGATTTCTTTTATTAACATCTTTATTGGAGTATAATTGCTCTACAATGGTGTGTTAGTTTATGCTGTATAACAAAGTGAATCAGCTATACGTATACCTATATCCCCATATCTCCTCCCTCTTGCGTCTCCCTCCCACCCTCCGTATCCCATCCCTCTAGGTGGTCACAAAGCACCGAGCTGATCTCCCTGTGCTATGCACCTGCTTCCCACTAGCTATCTATTTTACATGTGATAGTATATATAAGTCCATGCCACTCTCTCACTTCGTCCCAGCTTATCCTTCCCCCTCCCCGTTTCCTCAAGTCCATTCTCTACGTCTGCGTCTTTATTCCGGTCCTGCCCCTAGGTTCATCAGAACCTTTTTTTTTAGATTCCATATGTATGTGTTAGCATACGGTATTTGTTTTTCTCTTTCTGACTTACTTCACTCTGTATGACAGACTCTAGGTCCATCCACCTCACGACAAATAACTCAATTTCAACAAACACAGGTCTTGTAGTTTTCATTTTAAACCTTAGCTATGAGTTAGGTATAAACAGAGAAACATAAAATTTACTAATTTCTATAAGATTTGATCCTCATCTTTGCCTTATCATTTTTTCCTTTTCAGTCAGATCTTCCCATTGGTAAAAATAGGACACTTGTTTAGAATGTCAGATCTCTAAAAAATCGTTTTAGATATAAAAGTCCAAATCTTGAAAGATATATCTATTTCAACGCGACTCTAAGCCAATAAGCCTTTTTATGGCTTAAAACCAATAAGCCTTTTAATGTCTTAACTGTGGCCTCAAGAGCCATCCCCAAAGAGGATGCAAAAGTTGTAGGCCTCCCAAGATCCAGAGCTACTCCCACTGGCAGCCGAAAGAAAGACTGAAGCAAGGCTCCCTGAAAACTCTTAACTGTTGGTAGGGTGATAGCCGCCAATGGGGTGCAGCCACATTCTGCCCTGCCCCATTCTGGGGGCCTCCAATCTGATGACTGGCTGCCTGCAGACACGGGTCCAACCCCCCCTCCACCCCCCTCCGCTCACGTCCCCGCAGGTGGAAAGTCAGCCAAGCTCTGGGCACACAAAACGAGACACAGAGGAAAGCACGGCTGTCCCTGGGAGGGAAAGGATCAATCATCGGTGGGCACCCGAAACAAAGTCACAAGAGTTGCAACACAAAGAACCAATTATTATTATTTTTTAACATATTTATTGGTGTATAATTTCTTGACAATGTTGCGTTAGTTTCTGCTTTATAACAAAGTGAATCAGCTATAGGTATACATATATCCCCATATCTCCTTCCTCTTGAGCCTCCCTCCCACCCTCCCTATCCCACCCCTCTAGGTGGTCACAAAGCACCGAGGTGATCTCCCTGTGCTATGCGGCTGCTTCCCACTAGCTATCTATTTTACATTTGGTAGTATATGTAAGTCCATGCCACTCTCTCACTTTGTCCCAGCTTACCCTTCCCCCTCCCCATGTCTGCAAGTCCATTCTCTACATCTGCTTCTTTATTGCTGTCCTGCTCCTAGGTTCTTCAGAACCTTTTTTTTTTTTTTTTTTAGAATCCATATACATATGTTAACATAAGGTATTTGTTTTTCTCTTTCTGACTCACTTCACTCTCTAAGATAGACTCTAGGTCCATCCACCTCACTACAAATAACTCAATTTCGTTTCTTTTTATGGCTGAGTAATATTCCATTGTATATATGTGCCACATCTTCTTTATCCATTCATCCGATGATGGACACTTAGGTTGCTTCCATGTCCTGGCTATTGTAAATAGAGCTGCAATGAACATTTTGGTACATGACTCTTTTTGAATCATGGTTTTCTCAGGGTATATACCCAGGAGTGGGATTGCTGGGTCATATGGTAGTTCTATTTTTAGTTTTTTAAGGAACCTCCATACTGTTCTCCATAGTGGCTGTATCAATTTACATTCCCACCAACAGTGCAAGAGGGTTCCCTTTTCTCCACACCCTCTCCAGCCTTTATTCTTTGTAGATTTTTTGATTATGGCCATTCTGACTGCTGTGAGGTGATATCTCATTGTAGTTTTGATTTACATTTCTCTAATGATTAATGATGTTGAGCCTTCTTTCATGTGTTTGTTGGCAATCTGTTTATCTTCTTTAGAGAAATGTCTATTTAGGTCTTCTGCCCATTTTTGGATTGGGTTGTTTGTTTTTTTGATATTGAGCTGCATGAGTTGCTTGTATATTTTGGAGATTAATCCTTTGTCAGTTGCTTCATTTGCAAATATTTTCTCCCATTCTGAGGGTTGTCTTTTCATCTTGTTTATAGTTTCCTTTGCTGTGCAAAAGCTTTGAAGTTTCATTAGGTCCCATTTATTTATTTTTGTTTTTATTTCCATTTCTCTAGGAGGTGGGTCAAAAGGGACCTTGCTGTGATTTATGTCATAGAGTGTTCTGCCTATGTTTTCCTCTAAGAGTTTTATAGTGTCTGGCCTTACCTTTAGGTCTCTAATCCATTTTGAGTTTATTTTTGTGTATGGTGTTAGGGAGTGTTCTAAGTTCATTCTTTTACATGCAGGTGTCCAGTTTTCCCAGCACCACTTATTGAAGAGGCTGTCTTTTCTCCACTGTATATTCTTGACTCCTTTATCAAAGATAAGGTGACCATATGTGTGTGGGTTTATCTCTGGGTTTTCAATCCTGTTCCATTGATCTATATTTCTGGTTTTGTGCCAGTACCATACTGTCTTGATTACTGTAACTTTGTAGTACAGTCTGAAGTCTGGGAGCCTGATTTCTCCAGCTCCGTTTTTCTTTCTCAAGATTGCTTTGGCCATTCGGGGTCTTTTGTGTTTCCATAGAAATTGTGAAATTTTTTGTTCTAGTTCTGTGAAAAATGCCACTGGTAGTTTGATAGGGAGAACCAATTATTTGCACAAATGTTTTTCTCCTGCCAGCTTGAACTTGGAAAGGAAGGGACAAGAAGAAAATTTTACCTTCCTCTTGACCAGTGCTAGAGATTCAGGAGAGCTGATTTTGTTAAGAATTTTTACCTTCTGCCGGCCTTTGTCAGTTCTCCCAGGAGCCCCTCCACTGGCTCTGGAGAGAGCAGGAGTGGGCATGCCAGCCTCTTAAGGTCACATCCTTATTGTCCAGAAACTGTGAGGAAGGAAAAACCTAAGGTCTCTGGCTGACCCTGAGAATTAAATAGACATAAGACTGATTAACAGGAGAAAAACAGACCAGCTTACTTAATATATAAGTTGTATGTGACATGGCAGCCCTCATAAGGAAATGATGAACTCAAAGAAGTGGCAAAACCTGTGCTTTTATACTAGGTTGAACAGAGAGGCATTGTGGAAAAGCAACTAAAATATATGGGGAGGCTAAAGGAAGATATGAGTTATTTTAATAAGGTCTGTTTGTACAGAATACCTTGACCTCGACTCCTCATCTCTGGTGATAAGAATGTCTCTTGCCTCCTGGTATAAGGAATACAGCTTCCACATGGGAGCTTTATCTCCTGCTTTCAGGAAGAAAAGGGGAGGAACAGAGGGTCCTTCTTGTACCTGCTGTCTTTCAAGTGCCTTTAACTCGAAATAATCCTTATGCCAAAGTGGTATATTTTGGGGTGACATATCCTGCCACCCTTCAGGCTACTACACCAAAGTAGCAGGCACTGGATGGCTTAAACAACAGATGTTTATTTGTCACAGTTCTGGAGGCTGGGAAGTCCAAGGTCAAGGTGCCAGAAGATTTGGTGTTTGGTGAGAGCCCTCTTCTGGGTTGCTGACCGCTGATTTCTCATTGTATCCTTACAGGGCAGAAAGAGAGTGGGAGAGCTCTCTGGGGTCCCTTTTATAAGGGTACTAATCCCTTTTTTTTAGTTGAGGTATAATTGACATATACATTAAATTAATTTCAGATATACAACATAATGATTCAATATTTTATATATTGTGAAATGATGACGACAATAAGTTTAGTTAACATTTATCACCATACAGAGTTACTACTTTTTTCTTGTGATGAGATCTTTTAAGGTTTAAACTAATCTCATTCTTGAGATCTCTACTCTTATGACCTAATTACCTCCCAAAGACCCCACCTCTTAATACCATCACATTGTGAGGTTAGATTTCATCATATGAATTTTAGGGGGACACAAACATTTAGTACATTGCACAAGGTTAAAGAGGATTTGCAGTACCTTCTTAAATAAGAAAGTATCTCCTGTCTGTCTCAAAGTAAATCTTGTTCTTGTAGGTTAAAAACATGTTATAGGAGCATACCGCCTCCAAAATATAAGAATTAAAATAATAGAACACTGTCAGTGTTTTAAGTGTAATTTCTTCTAAATATGGTGGCTCATTGGCTTGAATTAGTTCATTCTATTTTCACAAGAATTAATTTATGAGCCTGCAGTTGGACAACTGAAATGCCTACTTTTATTAGTTTCTGTTTCTTAAGTGGCAAATTAAGTATGCTTTGGCTTGGACATGTATTCAGGGTTCTAAGTGAAATATGAATCCTTTAAACAAAATGAACAGGGAGTTTGTGCCCTTATTCCTCTGCCTATCAGGAGTTTATAGCCTCAGTCTAAGAATTTACCCACCCAGATTTAGTCAGAAAAGAAGCTCATTAAGAGCTCTGGATTCTGAAGCAGAAATAGCATAAGGGCTGCAAAGTTGAGTCCATTATTTTTCAAGAAAAGTGTTTGGAATTCTATTCAAATAGAATGCAATTAAGCCAGTGCAATCATTATTTCCAAACTACGGTATAATTGCTTAGAGTCTCACTTCAACTAACCAAAAACAAAAGCTCTAAAATTCCAGATGAAGTCCATGTTCTAATATAATCTCCAAGCAGCTAGGTGTCAGGGCTGTCACAGTCAAGGTGCTGTCACTCTGTAGCACTTGATTATTTAGAAGGTGGCAGTAATAAAGCACAGAAACCTAAGTGTGAGGATGCTATCTGCCAGCTCTTGTGGCTACAGTGCTTAGAAGTTACCTGAGACCCAGGCCAACCTTGTCAAGAGGGTGGCACATGGCACCTGGGATAAAAAGCTGCCTCAGAACAGGGAGACACAAGTCCATATCCTGGATACCCAACCACTATGTTACCTATCTGATGAATCTGACACCGACACGCGCCTCCTGCTACTGCTTCTAAAACTAAGAGATGCTCTGTAGGGACTGTCACAAACCAGGTTCTGGTCAATGCACCAAACATACTTCAACACAACAACCCTGCAAAGTCAGTACAGAGAGTGAGAAATTTTTCAAAGGTCATACAGCCAGCAAGTATATGAGACTGAATTTGAATCCAATTCTTTTTTTTTTTATTCCACAGCCAACATTCTTTCCTCTATAGCTGTTCTCCACAGATGTACAAGAGTTGAATGGATAGTAGGAAATCCGTAAATGTAAGTTATTTTAGGATTTAAAGTCTTTGTGATTGAGTTGGTAGGTGTCAAACCCTTAGAACAGCAACATGGTAATGATTTAGTGAGCGTGGCTGCTGCTATTATGATGAGGGTGGTAATCATCACAGAGGGTGCACTTTTGGCTTCTGAATATTCAGTGTCAGCAACAGTTAGGTAGGACTGATTACACGCATTTAAAAAGATGAGTAATCAAGTGGTCATTGTTACACAAAAGCACACATTGGGTTTGAGGTCCAACGGATCAGGGTCCCAGTTTTGGCCTCTCCCATTTTGTCACTCACAACAAGGAGAACTACCTGGAGATTTTCATGAGGATTAGCTTTAACTATGTGTGGGATTCTGTTGGTGTTGGTACAACACTATAAAAATGCTGGTCAATATTTAGAGAAGGTAATCTCTTTGGGGCCTAAGGATTTACTGATACTCTCTTTTCTCTTTGTTGCTGCCAACAGGAGAAGGGGTGTTTACACACTGTCTATAACTCATGTAATGTGGCATACAAGCTTGGATTTAAAAAATGAGTTCTTTTTCTCCTTTTTAACAAGGACATTTGACTGTTAGGGAAAAATTCTCCAGTAATATAAACTAAAAAATTCATTTAACATGTTGTTTGCTGATATAGTGGAGTTCTTCAAACAGTGCTTGCACCCGCTAAGTGCTGTGTGTTATAGTTAGTGTTATTATTGCTACTTTTAGAGAAACTGACCAGGAGGGATGCTATTGGACTGAATGTCTGTGTCCCCCTCCAAAGTCGTATTTTGAAGCTAATCCTTAACATGATGATATTTGGAGGAGAGGCTTTGGGGAGGTGATTAGATTTGGATGAGGTGATAGGGGTAGAGCCCTTATGATGGGATTAATGCCCTTACCAGGGGATGAAGAGTTAAGAGTTCACTTCAACACGTGAGGACACAATGAGAAGCCAACTGTTCGCAACCCCGAAGAGGGCTCTCCCCATATCCTGACCATGCTGAACTTGATCTTAGATGTCTAGCCTCCACGACTGGGAGAAATAAGTGTCTGTGGCTGGTAAGCCACCCAGTTTACAAAATTTTGTTAAGCAGCTCAAACGGACTAAGGCAGGAACAAACAATCCCAGCCAGCTCTGCCTGCTCTGGGGGCTCTTGTGAAGGTGAAACTTGCACACGTCTGAAAACACACTTTATAAGTGGTGATGGGAATGAGCAATCCTATGTTTCTAACACAAGCAATAAGAGCAATGTCTCTGTAAAAGTTTAACACTATGGACAGATGCTTGTAAGTTATACAAGAGAAGCAGAAATGGCAGCGAGACAGCTGGGGGTGGAAGAAAGGAGAAAACTGGAGAGAGCCAGGGCCAAGGTTGTGAAGTCCAGCAGGGTGGCCACTGGCCAGCACACATGGCCGTCGAGCACCTGAAATGTGGCTCATTTGAACTGAGACCTGCTGTCAGTGTAAAATGCACACAGGGATTCAAAGTCTTAGTGCAAAAAACGGAACGTAAAATATCTCATTAATTATAATCTTCATGATGAGTTGAAATGATAATATTTTGGATGGTCTGGAGTAAATAAAATGTATTATTAAATTTAATTTTACTTTTTCCTTTCTACTTTTTTAATCTACTGAAATTTTTAATTAAAAAATTTTAATCTATTCGAAAATTTAAAATACATCCGTGGTCCTAGAGATTATCATGCTAAGTGAAGTAAGTCAGACAGAGAAAGACAAATATCATGTGATATCTCTTATATGTGGAATCTAAAAAAATGATACAAATGAACTTATTTACAAAACACAAGTAGACCCACAGACATAGAAAACAAACTTAGGGTTACAAAGGGGAAAGGGGGTGAGGGGATAAATTGGGAATCTGGGATCAATAGATACATACTACTATATATAAAATAGATAAATATCAAGGGCCTACTGTATAGCACAGGGAACTCTACTCAATATTTTGTAACAATCTATATGGGAAAAGAATCTGAAAAGGCATATATCGCTTTGCGGTACACCTGAAACTAACACAACATTGTAAATCAACTCTACTGCAATAAAAAACGAACAAACAGACAAACAAACATCCCTGGCTTGCATCATGTTGCTATTGGGTGCTGGGCTAGAGACAACGGGAGGTGGAAAGGGCACAGGGACAGACCTGGGGGAGAGGGTGGAGTCACAGTCTGGACCCACACGGGTCCCTGGGATCCACACGGACCCAGGTGCCCAGGTTTTATGGCACTGCTTCCTTCTGTACCCCCAGTGCAGGCACAAACAGGACTGCCGCCAGCCTGCCTGGAGCTGGATGAAGCGAAATCAGGTCATCAGCTCTGGCCCATGGGTCGGAACTGCCAAATAATTCCTAAAATCTGGAATTCAATTCTTTTTTAAAAAAATTAATTAATTAATTAATTTATTTATGGCTGTGTTGGGTCTTCGTTTCTGTGCGAGGGCTTTCTCTAGTTGCGGCGAGCGGGGGCCACTCTTCATCGCGGTGCGCGGGCCTCTCACTATCGCGGCCTCTCTTGTTGCGGAGCACAGGCTCCAGACACGCAGGCTCAGTAGTTGTGGCTCACGGGCCCAGTTGCTCCGCGGCATGTGGGATCTTCCCAGACCAGGGCTCGAACCCGTGTCCCCTGCATTGGCAGGCAGATTCTCAACCACTGCGCCACCAGGGAAGCCCTGGAATTCAATTCTTATGTTCTTCTCTCGTTACCCTCCCCTTTCCACCACCCATGCCCAAGGACTCAGTGCACCACGCTATACCCGCCCAAAATAGTTTTGAAAAGGCCCCTCTGTGACTAGTTTCTTGTCCTCACAGCCCAGCACTGTGATGGCAGTCAGTATGCCTACTATGTGTTTTTGTAGGTGGCCCATAAACGTCTGTCGAATGAACGAATATTTGGAAACACTGAAATAATGAACTCAGCCACTATGTAATATAGATGCATCCCGTAAGTACTAACAATTACAGCCTCAAGTCTAAGCGCTCACACGAATGACCAAAGTTCCTGGGCGCACAGCTGACCAAGTCCTGCTGCTGTGGTTCCTGGGCTGTTGAAGCTTCACGAAGGTAGAGACCTGTTTACTGAAGGGGACGGGACCTTCCTTGACAGGGGTCCCCCTCCCGCCTCCCCCTAAAAAGGGGCCAGTCTCTGTTGTTAGGCTTAAGGGTGAAATTTTGTCTGTGTTAAGACAAGGGACCCCGGGACTTCCCTAGTGGTCCAGTGGTTAGGGCTCCGCGCTTCCACTGCGGGGGGCATGGGTTCCATCCCTGGTCAGGGAACTAAGATCCCACATGCCGTGCGGCGCAGCCAAAAAAATAGACAAAGGACCCCAAGCAGCTTGACTCCCACCTACCTTAGTGATTCCCAAGGGAACAATACACACAAGAAGTAGCAGAATCAAAACACTCGAGTACTGATACTTGGGCCACCACTGATACTCCAGCGCTGAGCTCTAATATATACAGCTGGGTTGGGAGTTTTGAAAAGGGACCCTCACCCCATGCATGTAAACCTGGGGACCTTCAGCATAGGCACAGCTGAAGGGCAGGCAGGGAGAAAGGAGACAAGCCGGCTGTATTCCAAGGAGAACCTGGTCCCTTCCCCCCAGCTGCACACCCAAGAGAGAGTAAGGAGAGGGCTTCCCGGCCACCTGGGTTCCCTCTGAGGGCAGGAAGTGAGTCAGGAGGGAGGGGAACGCAGAGCCTAAGGGTGCCTCTGTGGTGCAGGGCCCTGCGAGGTTTGGGTCTCAGAGCAATCAGATCAGAACCGCTCACCCAGGGTGGGCTGGACCAAAAGCTGCGGCCCGGGCCGGAGCAGGTGTAGACGAGGTTCTCCTTCCGGAACAAGCCCGGAGGCAAAATGCAGCTGAAGGGTGTTACCAGCTCCCCCGAGGCGCCCAGAGAAGAGCCTGGATCCAGCCTGGCAGCAGGCGGTGGAGGCCAAGAAGCCAGCTCCACCCAGCGCTTCATGAGGGTCTCAGTCGTGTGTCTCAACTGGGACTAATTGTTTCCTCGCTTTCCTTCTTGTCTTTCCCTCTTCCTCTCTCCCTGCTGCTTTTTACTTGTTTCCTTACAAATATACCTTTCTATACCGCAGAGTTTACCATGGTTTAGTGGTGCCATTGTTTTAGTGATAGATTTTTATTTCTAATGAAAAGAACCGGTATTGATTCGGTAGTTATTATGTATCAGTCACTGTGCTAAGCACTTCAAACATGTCTTATGTCACTGAATCCTCACAGCAACACTACCCATTTTACAGATAAGGAAACTGAGGCCTTGAGACGCCATTTAACTGGGGAGTGGTGGAGCGGCTGGGTACAGCCCTGCCTGAATCCTGAACATGATTTGAAGCGCTAGCTCTGGTGCCTCATTTAACTTGACTGTATCTCTCCAGGTCATGCTTCCTGCATTGTCTTTTTTTTTTTTTTCTTTTATTGGGGGACCATGCTGCGGGGCTTGTGGGATACTAGTTCCCCGACCAGGGATCAAACAAGGGTCCTTAGCAGTGAAAGTGCCGAGTCCTAACCACTGGACCACCAGGGAATTCCCTGCATCCGTCTTGTCTTTTACTTCCTTTTTAAAATGTTTGCTCCTTTTCTGTTTTCCTTCCTTCTCTTTGCCCTTGATTCCTTGTTTATTCTCTGTTAAATTTACCCCCTCTTTTTATTGTCTTATTTAAAATTTTCCCTTCCTCCTACTCTGTTACACTTCTCTTCCCTTTTAAAGTAGCCTTCAATGGTCAGTGGGATAAACACAGACGGGGCGACAGCGGTGAAGTCGCACGCCATCCCTCTCCCCCGGCTCTGGCAGTGACCCTCCCATTCTCTCCCTGGCAACGGTGCTCAGATTTGAGTGTGCATCAGGACCAGCCAGCTGGAGGGCTTGCTGAAATGCAGGTGGCTTGCCTCCACCTCCAGAGTCCCTGATTCAGCAGGTCTGGGGGGAGCCTGGGAGTGTGCATGTGTAACTAGTTCCTGAGTGATGCTACGGTTGCTGGTCCAGGGACCACAGCTGCAGGAAGCCTTGCTCCGTGGACTTCCCACCACACTCAGAGCAGGTTCCCCAAATGCCTCCAATGAGCCTCAGGAGACCCGCAGGTGTAAATCTCTAGATGCATGGGTTTTGTCCTTAGGGGACAATGATGGCTCCTAAAAGTCATCTCGACTGTGTACCTTAGAACCCCTGGTCTCCGGTACCTAAAGTCATTGAGGTTTGGACAAATTGTGTCCATGATGTCATGAGCCAGAATGCAAGGTCACATGGGCAGGGGAGAGGTCACACTTCCACGCACAGACGCCGGTCTGACCTCGATGATCAATTGATTCCGGACCTGGGCAGATATGGTGGGGGGCCAGCTCAGGTGTTACAATAGTGTTCTTGCCTCTGGGCCTCATTCTCATGGTGGCCTGATTCCACGTTGGTCACTTCCTTCAATGACAGAGCCATAATAGATGGTCTTGGTGTGTGGCTCCCTCATGAGAAATTGGCTTGAGCAAGTGTTAAATCTGAATAACTAACTCAGTTCCGCCTAAGCTGGGTGGTTTTCTTAACTAATTAGTATCTAGACTGGGCCTTCCCAAACCTTCTCAGAAGACTAGGGTATAAAGGAAAGGCAGGTCTAACCCTTGGACCTTGGCACGTCTAGGGAAGGTATTAGGATTCTGGGAGACATGTGAGTCTGGGTTTTTCCAACCCTGTGGCTTCCTGCTGAAGGGTACAGCACCTGAAGTCCCTTTAAGATTAGACCAGGTCTCCAACTTGGGCATTTTTCTCCCAGTAGATATGTGGGTCCTTTCCCAAGACCCTTCCCATGATGGGTTGTGTCTGATGCCTTCTGTTTGGCCTGGTCGTTTAACCCTCGCACCCAGCCTCAGGGGTCCCAACAGCTCTGGCTGAGGAGCCGCTCTTTGGCTCACATGTGCCCTCCTACTTTATTTTCCCTGCGATCCTCGATAATCTTTGTTGTTTCCCCGGTGCCGGTGATACAGTTCAGGAAGCGTATAGGATTCCCTGCTGCTGCCACACCAGTTGCAAATGTCGGGGGGTTCAAGGCCACCCTTAGAGCCATTCCTTCACAAGAATGACTCACAGAGCTCACCAAAAGCTGTTAGACTTACGGTCCTGGTTTATTAGATCTAAAGGACACAGATTAAAATCAGCCAGAGGAGAAGCCCATGGGGCAGTGTCTGGAAAATTCCAAATTCAGGGCTTCCAATTATCCTCTCCTGGTGGACAGAATCACTTTCCTGGCGTTGATGCAGGACACACACATGGAGAATTGCCAACCAGGGAATCTCACCCAAGCCTTTGTGTCCAGAATCGTTACAGGGGCTCAATTGTGTAAACCTGGTTGGTCACCCACAAGGCTGACTTCAACCTCCAGCCCCTTGGGAGGTCGAGCTGATACCACTGACTGAAAGCCCCCGGACCCTTGCATCACATTGTGGATGTGACTCAAAGCCCCTGGGTAAACAAATACAATTTCATCAGGCAGGATATTCCAAGGGTTTAGAGATTACCTCCAGGATCCAAGGGCAAAGGCCAAACATCTCCCTGGACAAGGTTAAATCCTTTACTGACACAGTTACCAAGACCAGTCTGGGTCATGGTGTGACACCCAGAGTGGCAGCGTTTGGAGCGGCAGGTCACATAGTAGGCACCCCAACCCATCCCGTCCCAATTTCCCAAAGAGGTCAAACCCACCCCAGTTCAGTCTCTGAACTTAACCACAACATAGAGATACTGCATTTCAGGTAACTTCTCAAGGGATATAACTTCCAGCTTTCCATGAATCAACAGTTCTGCTGAGAGAAAGGATGTTTATGGTGGATGGCCAGATGGATGTGGAGTTCACACGTCCCATAAAGGAAGCTGGCCACCTCTGAGGCATTGCCTGGGCGGGGTGGGTCTCATCCAGGCATGCTTCTATCTCAGTCACATGAGCGCACACATTATAAAATATACGCGAGGACAGAGTCTTGCTGGGAGAGACCCTGTTATTAATCTTTAGATCTCTGCAACTAGCCACTGCCAGCTAGTTAAAACAAATAAACTCTCTATGTGCCATTTAAAATTGAAAATGAACTCAACGTCATGTCACTGGAAGTGCTCGTTTGGGAAGGTGCATCACAGATTGAGATTCTGACTCATTAGAACACCAGGGAATTCATCCAATCAGAATCCACAATCCCCTGATTATGCCTTGGTCATCACACAGATGCCAGCTCTCAGAATTCAGTAACTAAGGGATAGTGGTAATTCATGTAGCACTATAGGAGCAATATGGGTCAACTACAGCAGTGAGTTGCCTGTGGTTAGGACAAACGCACAAAAATAAGAAGATATACATCCCCAAATACCTATATTTGGGAGAGAACATGACAAGGGCAAAATATATTAGTGAGACTTGTTAAAACAGCTAAAAAAAAAAAGAGACAAATTTAGAAGACTATACATTTCTCATATGAGACTCAAAGCCTCATTAACATAAAATTTTTTTAAAAGTAAGGACATGATTAGGGTAAAATTTTCAAACAGCAATGAAGAGTAGGAAATAAAGGTTCCTTGCTATTCCACTTTTATCCGACCCCCTCTGGCCACCAGCTTCTCCAACCCTCTGTGCTAAGCCCTGCGCCCCTCTGCTACTAGCGTCTTTGAGTCATGTCTGAGTGCACACTTTCCCCATCGTAACCTATCTCTACAGCAGGTCAGGCCACAAGAGAGCTGTAGATGTGAACTGCATTGATGCTGCCTTCCTGTAGTTGCTTTTGTAACACTACCCTTTACTCTGATGCAATCAGCCTAATAATCAGAGAATTATTATAAGGTGAGACCCAGGAAACCATGCCCATGTTTGCTGTCCGAATATCACTGAGAACTTTGTTCCTCACCTCCAGGTGCTCTCTCAGTGAAGACCCAGAACAGAAATTTGGCTCTGGTCTCAGAGCTGGGGATGGTTGAGCTTCTCCAGATTTGTTTTCCTCTAAAGGACTATGGCAGTGGCTATGGCCACATAATAAATTACCCTCAAACTGAGTGGTGTAAAATGATCATTTATTATGCTCAGGAAGTCTGTGGGCCAGGAATTCCACCAGGGCACACAGTAGGGCATCTTGTCTCTGCTCACTGTGTCTGGGGTCTCAGCTGGGGGTTGGAATCGTCTGTGAGCTCATCCTTCTGATGATGGCTTTGGCCGAGACCTTGGCTGGTGCTGTTGGCTGGAACCCTTGTCTGTGGCTTCCCTCTGTGGCCTGGGATTCCTGACACGTGGTGGCTGGGTCCCAAGTGTGAGCGCATCCCCCGGGAGAGAAAGGGAGGGAGAGCTGGGAGGGGCTGTATCATCTTTAACGGTCTATCTACGGGCGCCATTTAGCATCACTTCCCTTGCCTTCCGCGTGCTGGGGCAGCTACAGAGTCATTCCCCAGGCTCAAGGCGAGGGGGATAGAGCCCAGCTCTTGACTGGGAACAAGGTTCCAGAGAAGCACAGGGGATGGGAAACGCTGCTGAGTACGTTTCTGGAAAGTATGATTGGCCGCAGGACTCTGACACGTGGTCCACTCTCTATAGTAACTACTTAGAAACCCTAGAGGCGAATCTGTGGCCAGGACCTCACGCCTGCATCATACACACTCCCTCACTCTGGCTTCACACCGCGGTTGATGAAAAACTTATCAGTCGATCTAAGAAAGACACGGACAATTTTATTTGAGCCAAATTGAGGATTATAACCTGGGAATAGCCTCTCAGAAAGCTCTGAGAACTGTTCCACCCGTTAGAAGTCAAGGCAGTTATACAAGTTTTTTGAGACAGAGGGCTGTACATTAAATGACATATTATTGGACAGTTTTCACAATCCAGATCTAAGCATCACTGTGGTCCCTTACAAGATCAAGAGGGAATGTTATCTTTTAAGGAGTTGTCTTGTTGATGTTCCAAGGATGCTCTTCTTTATGGCTGAGCAGGTATTCCTGCCGATGGGGAGGCTGGTGGACGCTTAATGGAGATACACGATTCACAGAGTGTGGAGAGAGGGGGCCAAAGGGCACAGAAGGATTTTTTATGTTTAAACATTTCTTGTCTTACCGTAAAATATGAATTTTATTTCACACTGCTTTCCTCTCCTTATTTTACTTTTGCTTCATCCTCAACTTTTATCTTGCAACATTTTATGTATCTTTCTAAATCACTGCAAATAATTTTGGGGGAAAACTAAGATATAAATGAACTAAAATGGACCTCCAGGAAAGAAAATATTTCTAAGTACCAAATTCATTGGAAAATAAGAGCATGAAATTCAGGAATCAAATCCCAACAAATACTCTCTGCTATCTAAGCTTTAACCTTAACTTACATTCTTAGAAGGGAAGCCCAGGAGAGTAATTTAACTTTGCAAGTCAATTTTTTTTTATCCCTACAGTGGAATGGTTTTGATTCATCGCACTGGAAAAGTATGTTAAATAAGTGAATTCATTTCCTAATTGTTCTGCCGTTTGGAAATATGAATCACAAATGGTTCCACGATACTTATTTCATCTACTTAAAATGCTGTGTATTGCACCACTTAAAAATAAAATACACTTTTTTTCTGAAAAGGTAGGCTCAGAATTTATTAAGTTTTTTGGCGTTACTTTTTATAAGAAGAATACTATCTAATTTTTCAATGAGGCAATTAGGTAGTCTTCCTATTTTTTCCACTAAAGATGAGATATTGTATAATTCTCCAGTGGCACAATTAACATTTTATTTGATGCACCTCTATTAGGAATTCCTTATCTATGAAGAGCCATGAGTTTTATTAAATATGTCACCTACCATATCAGTTTTGTTTTAATCAAGTTTCATTCTGTTTCATTTGCTTACGGCACTACTTCTGGGCTGCAAAACCAGTTCATTCCTCTGTATATAAATTGATTATTTCATGAGAGGTAGCCACTGTAACTATTAAATGCAAAATTGACCATAACAGGGACTGCAATGGCCAATTTGGCCACACCTAAATTGGGAAGCTAAGATGTGATTTTTCTGTAAGAGAGATTAATTTAACAGGTTTGTGATTGTTTCTCATGGACATTCCTCAGTGTATCTAGAAATTTACAGAAGGAGAATGCTGCAAAATAGGCAAGTTAGTGTTCTTAAGAAACATGAAAATTTTTATGTAAAACACTGAGTCTTTCCTGGCCTTGGCATAAGAATTAGAATTAATTACGTAAGGTGTTATTGATCTTTTGGGGTAAGTTGCAAGACAATTGAATAAGTCTTTTACAAATAAAATTAAAACAGCAATCACATGACTGTGTAATGACCACCAGGACACATTAAGTCCCTGTTCTCGCCACGTACTTTTCACTCACTTTCCTGCCTTGTTGAGCTTGCTTCTGCTGCCTTGAAATGCCCTCCTGTTGGAGTCCTAACCCAAGTTCAACGCCTGGATCCCATATGGACAACTGAAGGGTCTTTTCTGCTTTCTCTGTGTGGCGACCTCTCCTCCTGGCTGCCCTTTGGTGACAGTGTGCACCAGTCTGTCCTGCCCAGCACTTTCTATGTGTTTTCCATTTCCCCACAGCCTCCTCCCAGCTCCAGGCCTTCAGTGAGTTCCGGGCGGGGAGGGGAAGTGCCATGTTTGTGCATTTTTGTCACCCTTGACCCCAGAACACCGAGGCCAGGGCTCTGCACCTAGAAGGTGGTCGAAAATGTTGATTGGACTGTAAACCAAGGTTTGTGTGCCATGAAGTTGACGGAAAAATGTGTAACACCAAATCTTCATGAGATGATAGCTATTATGGTAACTGAGCAGGACCCTGTGGGGCCTTCCTGGGACAGATCCACCCCCATGTCCTCCCCCTGCCTCTTGTCTGTAGAAAACTTTAGCCTCCTAGGTCTTCCCTGAGTTCCAAAGGGTAAATTTAATCAGAGAAGTGAGAAAATGCAGAAAGGAGGGAAAACGGTCAAGCAAGACAAAATAATAATAGTTTAGCCATTAAACAAAGTCAAGGACTTTTAGTTTCTCCTCAAGGGCTGTAGATAATATTCTGAGCCTTGACCTTGAGCTGTTTTGCAGATGCTGAAGCCCCAACCAGGTGGGAGAAGCTAACTGCATGCTGCCCACATGCACGTAGACCCCAGACTGGTTGGAACCAGAAGGTTGATGATGCTGACCCTCAATGACCTCCCCACCAGCCAATCAGAAGAATGTCCATGAGCTGATCACACCCCACAACCCCCTTCCTGAAAGCCATCAGGTGCTTTAAAACCCCTTCCTGAAAGCCCTCGGGGAGTTCAGGCCGTTTTGAGCACTAGCTACCTGGACTCCTTGCTTGGCACCTGCAGTAAACACTGCCCTTTCCTTCACCACGACCTGGTGTCAGCAGATTGGCTCTACTGTGTTTGTGGGTGAGTGGACCCAAGTTTGGTTCGGTAACATTATCATCTGTGAGCCCACTCTGGATGGACGTGTGTGTGTGTGTGTGTGTATGTGTGGATGTGTGAGAGATGGCATGTGGAGCCTCTTGACACTCACACTTGTTTGCTCCTTCTAAGTGCTCCTGTTTGGTCAATAGCAGTGGCGTTGAGGAGTGGAGAGACTGCTGTGTGAACTGCACTCTCCCACCTGCCAGGACTTCGTCCTCCCCTCCCCTTCCCTCTGTCTCTGGCTTGGTTGACTCCAGGCTTTGCCACTGCCTCCCTGCCTTGCCCCATTTAGGGTCAGAACGGGGCTTCAGACTGTCTGTCAGGATCCACCTGTCTCTCTCCTAGGAAGCCCCTTCTGGTAGCCACACCAGGGTACCTCCCTGGCCTCCAGAGCCTGACTCTTCTTATCAGGGAGGGAACCTCAACATTTATGATATTCCAAGTAATATGAATGGGGTTCATTAAGTTTGGAATGAATATTACTATCTCAATAGTCACGATATTCTAAGGAAAAACTAATGAAGCTGATTGCCATACATGGGCCTTATCATTATTTTTTACTTTGCACTAGTTAAGTTTCCACTGGTTAGGTTTTTACCCTTGAGGCTCTTTTCAGATTGTATGAAAAACAGACAAGATACAATCTTCTCAACGAGAATATTTCGCAGTGACAGGGGAAGGGTGATGGGTGCCTGGTGAGCAAAGTCAGGTGCTGATGTCTCTTTCCTTTGCTGTCTGATTTGCTAAGACTCGTGTCTTTACAGACTGAAACAGCCTGAATTCTGGAGACACGAGTAACTTCTGTAAAACTGCCCCACTCCCACTCCTTACTCCCAGCCCCTCGTACTATGCTTCTGGCATTTTATGATCTACAAAGTTTGTTAGAAAGTTGTTGGCCTGTTTAATTTTCCAGTTGGAATCTCAGAGGCTGGTTTTTAACTAATGTTAATGGGTGCTTGCTACCTTGAACACAATAGCTCTATTTGGTTTTCTGTGAAATTGAAGAATTCTAGAGCAAATGCTTGGCTGCTAAAGGCTTAAAGACAAAATTATAATTCATACTCACAAATGTGAAGGGTTTTATAGCTTAAATTTTTGTGTCTACCTCACTCCTGGTCCCAGTTTAACTTTCCTGCTTTTATTATATCTATGCCTCATGTTTTTACACCTATTTTGAATGCATATTACTTGAATTTTATAAGCAATCAGGTCTTTTCTGCTACAAGGTAGGCTACACATGAACAAACTTCAGAAAGCACACATATAATAGAATTGACATTTGAGAACCGTATGAAAATATTTTCAAGAGGGAATAAACCTATGATAAGACTTTGATCCTTATTTGATACAGAGGTAATTCTGGTCAAGTGCACCCCATGGTCAAGTCAGAATGAATCAGAAGATGGTTACTGTTCAACTATAGCTAAGAAGCTTCTTAAAGTTATCGTGCTGCTGTTTGACCCTAGTCAGTGGAAAGTACTGAACGTAATTGATTTTTTCTTAGGTGACTAAACCTCTCACAATGGCCAGGGGTGTCACTGTGAACACCCATTTGAATTGGGCCATAATCGGAGACGTTTACATTTTAAGAGATGAGGCTGAGTTTGTGTGACCCCAGGACACGTTGTAAGCTGACCTAAAAAAACTTAAATTTCTTCTCTCAGTTTGGTTGTCAGCCATTCATTTCTTTTTCCTCATAGTGACTGATAGCAAACCAAGCTCCCCTCACCACACCCTCACAGAGAAACACAGATATTTAATTAAAGACTTCTTGTTGAGGTCACTTTGCCTGATTAATTAATTATTTTGACTGATATCTTATTATTCACACCTTTGGGGCTGTTGGCGGTACCACTGGGGATGAGATCACGTCTTCCTAAAGTGGAATGAAAACCTTGGAATGGTTCTCTCATACTCAATTTGTCTGTGAAAACTCAGTAAAATACTGCTTGGGAATTTTTAAATTAAGCAAATCATGTATTTCTAGTAGAAACAATACAGTAAAGTTGTCCCAAAGAGGATATGAAAAAAGGACTCTTGTTTGCCAGTGTACAGGATAATTAGATCCTGGTGAGGACAGCTAATCTCCAATAAAGAAGGACATTTCAACTCAATCACTGGATGCAGGTAAAAAGTCATCTCTGTCTGGTGGTTGGGTACCTGACACTCCGAATGATTCCCCACATCCCTACACACTGCAAAGAAAGTGGGAAGGGAGGACATTCTGTAGGGTGCAGTGGAAGCCTCCTTGGGACACACTTTGCACTACATTACATAAGACTAGATTTAGCAAGCTTGAATGTCTGGTTCCTCTAGTGGTCTTCAGTACTTCCTAGGGTTCAGAAGGCAGGGAATTAGATGGAATGAGGGAGAGGGAGAGAAAAAGGCAGGTGACGTGTCAGTTGTGTGAGTCTGAGATCTCGGGGGTGTGGGCACATGAGGGAGACCTGGGGGGTCAGCATCCTGAGGGATGGCAGCCATCGTGACAGAGAGAAGAACGGCATCTCCAGTTATATAAATACGGTCACTCAGGGAAATTTACGTACATCCTCTATCAGCAGTTGTCTTGTAATTTGTAATGAGATGGTCAGTCGGTGCAGCCACAGGAGGAGACGGACGAGAACTCAGGAAAACCAAGGTGATTATATGCTCAGGTCCTAGAGGCAGGAGGCTCACATGTGCAGCCGCGTGGCAGATACACTGGGGTGGTCAGGAGATGGATGACGGGGGGCGGGCGTTTAGGCCTGGGAGCCATTTGTTGGGGTTTCCTCGGGAAAGGCAAGGCAGGGCAGGAAAAAGAGTTTAGGACTGGCTAGGTTGAATACTTTAGGTGGCTTTGGGTTATCGGGGTGTGTCTGATTGCCTGGTACCTGGCCTGGCATTCCGGAGGCAGAGGAATATTGGGACGATGGGCTGGGCGAGAGGACGTGGACCCTGGATTGCTTAGTTGGCTTGTCAAAGGCCTTCTCCCAGCTGGGCCCTTTGCTGTCCCTAACCACTGCCCACCCTGGGAGGGCAGACCCTCCCCAGCCACAGGAGTTCTTTAAGACGGCAAAACATCCTAATACACAGAAAGCTAAGAATAATATGATACAGCACGGAAGGTCATCACTGAGAACCAAACGCTATTCATGGAGACCAAAGTCTATAACAGCGTCAAGCAAAGGTTCCCAAAGCAGAGATGTGCATACATGTTGGGCAGACCTCTTCTTTTTTTGTTTTTTTTTTTTGGGCAGACCTCTTTATTCCTTATTTATTTTTGAATGTCTCATAACTTTTTACTACATCATTCATATTTAAAACATAAACTTATTTCCTCTTAATTGAGGTTGACGGTCTGGTCATAATTGCTTTCTTTCTTTTTTTAAAAAAATTTTTATTGAAGTAGATTTGATTCACAGTGTTGTGGTAGTTTCAGGTGTACAGCAAGGTGATTCAGTGATACATACACCTATATATTCTTTTTCAGATTCTTTTCCCATATAGGTTATTACAAGATACTGAGTATAGTTCCCTGTGCTATATAGTAGGTCCTTGTTGTTTATCTATTTTATATATAGTAGCGTGACTATGTTAATCCCAAGCTCCTAATTTATCCCACCATTTCCCCTTTGGTAATCATAAGTTTGTTTTCTATGTCTGTTGGTCTATTTCTGTTTTGTAAATAAGTTCATTTGTATCATATTTTAGATTCCACATAAAAGTGATATCACGTGATATTTGTCTTTCTCTGTCTGACTTACTTCACTTAGTATGATAATCTCTAGGTCCATCCATGTTGCTGCAAGTGGCATTATTTCATTCTTTTTCATGGCTGAGTAATATTCCACTGTGTGTGTGTGTGTGTGTGTGTGTGTGTGTGTGTGCGCGCGCGCATGTGTGTGTTTGTGTGTGTGTGTGTGTGTGTGTGTGTGTGTATACCACATCTTCTTTATCCATTCATCTGTCGATGGACATTTAGGTTGCTTCCATGTTTTGGCTGTTGTAAATAGTACTACTATGAACATTGGGGTGCACGTATCTTTTCGAATTAGAGTTTTCTCTGGATAGATGGGCAGACTTCTTTCTAGAGTGAGTTTGCCTGTATGTGCTGTGTGTCTCCTTAAGTTTTATCACCTCAGCTATAACCTTCGTTTCCCTAAAATGTTCTTTATCCAAATATAATATTCCTAATGATAATAAATACATGGGATTTATGTATTTCCCAAGATAAATGGTACACATGTTCTAGGGGTACTATTGTTTCCTGCCATTATGGAAAATATAGGTTTACTACACCCGAGGTCAGGTCTCTGAAAGAATGTTTAATGTTTAAGGAAGAGGAAAATATGCATGAAAGTATGCCTTAACATTCTGTAAATTCTATAGCTAACTACCTCTGAGTATGTCTGTGTTTGCAGCAAATCATTTCCAACCACGCCAGATTTTTTTTTCACAGCTTCCCTCTGAAAGGTGTTACAATGTCCACGTCGTGCATAGACCTTAAATCAAGTAAGTAAGCACTGAAAAAAAAAAAAATCAAAAAAAAAAAAAAAACGCTGATTAATGCCAGGCACAATTTAATATTTTATTTTAAACATTTGCCTTGATTTAAAAAATGGATGTCATCTTTCGAGAATGTTCCTTTTCACTCATTTCTAGGTGTGTCATTTGAAAGACCTTCATGGGGGTTAATGACAGACTTGAGCTGAGCTGGTGAAGAACGTGTGTTTAATCAGAATGCATTCTTTGTTCTCCAAATCCTCCACCTTTGTTAAAGTTCTCTGTTCTGCTTGATAAACTGTGTGCCCTACTTCCTTTTATAAAAGAGACTACCCTACCCAATCTGTTTGTTTGACATTTTCCTTTTATGTAATGAAACATTGATAATGGCAAAAAAAAAAAAAAAAGTGTTCTTCTTTTTTCTTCACCCACTGGGGAAAACCTAATGGGATGAATGTATTGTGGCAACTCGGAAGGTAGAGAAGTAGTGAAGTTAGTGGGATCTGCTCAGATTAGGGCATGGTTTTTGACAGCTTGCATTTTTTATGGCAAACATCACTTAGATCGCTAAGAATTGCTTTGGGTTTTCCTGTTAGCTAATTCAGATAAAAGGATAAAAATAACACTGTATAAGCCACATAAGATAATGGAAACCAAGAAAGTACGGCTGTGAAAAGAAATGACATTGAGTTATATATACACCAAAGTCCCCATAAAATGACATCTCTGAAATATAAGGTATGATTATAAAGGAATTTAGTTCATTTCAAAAGTATATAGTATCAGAACCTATACCTCCATCCAAAGAAGACATACAGATGGCCAAAAGGCACATGAAAAGATGCTCAACATTGATAATTGTTAGAGAAATGTAAATCAAAACCACAATGAGGTATCACCTCACACTGGTCAGAATGGCCATCATCAGAAAGTCTACAAACAGGAAATGCTAGAGGCCGGTGTGGAGAAAAGGGAACCCTCTTGCACTGTTGGTGGGAATGTAAATTGATACAGCTACTATGGAGAACAGTATGGAGGTTCCTTAAAAAACTAAAAATAGAGCTGTCATATGACCCAACAATCCCACTCACAGGGCTATATCTGGAGAAAATCATAATTCGAAAAGATACATGCACCCCAATGTTCATTGCAGCACTATTTACAATATTTATTACATATATTTATATATATACACACACACACCCCAAACACACACACACACACACACACACACACACACACACACACACACACCCCCATGGAATATTACTCAGCCATAAAAAAGAATGAAATAATGCCATTTGTAGCAATATGGATGGACCTAGGGATTACCATACTAAGTGAAGTAAGTCAGACAGAGAAAGACAAATATCATATGCTATCACTTATATGTAGAATCTAAAAAATAATGATATAAACCCACAGACATAGAAAATAAACCTACAGACATAGAAAACAAACTTATGGTTACCAAAGGGGAAAGGCGGGGGAGGGATAAATTAGGAGGTCAGGATTAACATGTACACACCACTATATATAAAACAGATAAACAACAAGGACCTGCTATATAGCACAGGGATCTATACTCGATATTTTGTGATAACCTATATGGGAAAAGAAGCTGAAAAATAATATATATGTGTATATATAAATATATATGACTAAAAATACCCTTATACCTCCAAAATGAACTTTGTCACCTTCAGAACTGTGGCAGTGTGGTCCAAAGAACACTGGCTTTTAAGGGCAAAGGATTGGTAGTTATTCTGGCTCCACCACTCACCACCAAGCCGCCGTATCAGCCTAGGCCTCAGGTTCCTTGGTTATTAGCGGTGGTGATGAGGCCTACCTCTTGGGTACCGAGGACCCAGTGAACATGCACCAGTGGCCACAGACACTAGCTCTCTACTCCCCTTCCATCTAAAAATGGGATGGCTCAAAATACGACAGTGAGAGCAGGAGAGAATCTGTAACTGCCGCCAGAGCCTGTCTCCTATTTATTTAAATTAACCATATATGGACATGTAGAACCTACTGTATACATTTCCCTTTGAACATCACATTTTACCTTTAAAGATGGGTTTGAATTTTGGATACTTCCAAGAGCCCCGGAAGTCACTTCTTGTGACTATGGTGACAGATCAAGGCGGGGTCAACATGTTTTGGTAACATCACACGTGCACACACACGCAGACATGTGTGAGCCCACACTCCTTTATGTGTACTGTTTGACCATAACGAGACAGTTGTGTGTGTCTCACAATTTTTTTCCAAAGGGTCTTCCAAACCTGTTTGAGCTTCGGCAAAACCTCCTGTCTCCCCTACGGTGAGCAGGCCCTGGGGGCCAGGGTTCACCAGCATAAACTGATGGGCGGTGGCTTCTGGCAATGATTCCTCGGAGAAAACTGTACCTTCCTGACCTACTTCAGAAGCATGAATGGGCGTCCTGAGAGATAACCACTGCTCCGACACTGCAGACATTTGTGAACGGCGGATTGGGAAGGACTTCCAGTCTAAACTCCCCATTGTAAACAGAAAGCGAGCCCCAGAAAAGCGTCAGGAACACCAGGAGCAGATGCCACATCAACAATGGGATCGCAGCCTTCACATTCTCCCTTTTCCAGCTGCAGTGGCCGTGGTCCAGCAATGGTCAGCAAGGGTGAGTCTCCCTGGTTCGTACACAGATGCTCTCAAAGATGCTGTCATTAAAGTCACTTACAAAAAAATACAATAGCCCTTAATTAAAAAAGTAAGGCCATGGTCTTAAAAAAAGAATATTGCCATGGTCTTCTTACTTTCAGGGTCTCCATGCAATCCTTTTCTTTTGTGTTCTCAATAAATATCCTCCCCTCCTCCAGCTTAACTGAGGTGTAATTGGTATATAAAAGCTGCACATAATTCACGTGTATAATTTGGTGAGTTTGGACATATGTATACCTCATATTACCATCACACAGGTGATAATTAAGGTAATACAAATACCATCAGCTCCCCCAATTTTTTTGTCTCCTCCTTTTTTTGTGGTAAGAACACAACATGAGATCTACCCTCTTAACATATCTTAAGTGCACGATATCTATTTCTCGCCATGCAATGGTTTCGGTGCTCTTTGATCAGTGCTTTCAGCCCGTTTTTGAAATGCTTCCTTATGTTTTCATTATACCTCTACTCTGACGGAATGCAAGAATTGCTGTTACCGTCTCGTGACAGCTCACATTTTCTTGCACAGACTTCATGGATTTGGACTAGTTGGATTTTCTGCTAAGTTACCTCTTTAAATGCACTCCACACCTTTGTTTTGGCTGCCCTTTCACATGGATTCTTCTGTTTAAATCGCATTTCTTTTCTCTGACATGGAAATCAGCAAACACATTTGCCATGGACAATGGTAAAGTGTCACAATAATGAAGAAGCTTACATAAAGGGAAAATTGATGAATGCAACAGCATGTGTTTGTGATTAAATCAAAGGCAGACTCAAGGTTGCCTGGCAATCCAAGCTGATTAACTGTTTTCCAAATCCTGATGTAATACAAAGTAATTGACAATGACAGGGAAAAGGGGAAAAGCAGACGCAGAGTTCAGTGTTATCACTGGCAGATGGTTAGCAAAACAAATTGCCCAGTGTCTTCCAGAGTGTCCATAGTTCTGGAAATAATTGTTTCTATGGCCAAACTTATTTTTACAGACAATAAAATAGTTTTCAGTATCCAGAGAATGGAAAAACATTACATCTTTAGTAAGAGCCTATCAGCCAATCTTTACCACCCATCAAGATGAAAGGCCAATTTCCTACTATTCTGTACAGTTACACCTACTAAAATCATCACCCCAAGCTCACGGATTATCCTGGAAATGTATTAAATCCCTATCTTTTTCAATGATAATGATATTGAAGTTAATAAAAATGAATCGTAATAGTTGATAAAAGCTAGCATTTATTAGGTGCCAATAAATCTAACAAGCGTTCTTTGGTATTTGTTAAGATTTCTAATCCTCACAAGTGTATTCGGTAGGAATTATCATCTCCATTTTACATATGAAGAAACAGGCCCAGGGTTGTTGAACACTTTGCATGTAGTAGTGAGGATTGCAGCAGGCTTGTCAGACCCTAAATCTCATGCTATTTCCGCTCTGCTATGATCCCACTTTATTACTGTTGAACCTCCATAGATTCACGAGTTAAACAATATTTTTGCAACATTTTTTGTAATTTATTTCCAATATTATTCCAACACAGTCAGGTAATTAACTTGGCAATAGTAAGCCAGTGAATTCCATTATTAAGACAGAGGCAGGAAAAAGAACACGGGATTTAGACTCAAATGACCTGGCCGTGCCATTGATCAACCACAAAACTCTAGCCAGATCACTAATTCCACTGAACCCCAGTGTTCGTGATTTTTAGAAACAATGTGTTATCAAAGGGTTTTGCCACAATTAAATGAGTAACAGTAACCAAGGAGTTTTTGCAAATTTAAAAACTTGATGCAAACATAGGTTATTAGGATTGGGCAGAAGACTGTCTAGTAAGTCTATTGTCAGAGCAAATCATCAATAAGATTGATCATGTCATTTGGGAGGCTAGGCAATGTTTCTAGCTGAGAGGAAATGAAACGGCTAAACACTCATTATACCCTCTTGTTCTCACCTCCAAGACATGGACGCACTTGTTCTTCTTAACATCTTTAGCAATTTCATCAGTGCCACCTATAAAGTCTCCAGTGACCATTCACTGAGAGAAAGGACATCAGGTAGTGAAGTCACGCTGCGGGGGGTAGGGGAGAAGGGGGTTCCCAAATCAGCAGGGAGAGTCAAGGGGAGGGGTAGACTGGAGAGGGGGCCCTGAGAGACGTGTAGAATCAAGGTGGGACCATCCTGTCAATGTTACCCACTGACAGAGTGCTGCGGGACAGACCAGCAGTAACAGAAACAGATGTGCTTCTGGAGTCCAGGCACCGGGGCAGGGGGGGACTCAGCAGGACCCAGCAAAGACACCTAGAGGAGCCAACCGAAGGTAAGTGTTTCCAGGTGCCCAGAAACGGACAACACTTTGGTCAAACAACAGCTTTTTTTTTTTTCTTTACAGAAATATATTCACACCCTTGTCTGTTTCTAATCACTTTCAAAGACACTATTTTGGAGGATGAAGAATAGAAACATCAGGTGGTATGATCAAAGTCTTTATGGAGTTGTTCATTTGTATGAATTCAAAGAGGGCTGAAACATAAAGCAAATACGGGGACAGGTTCATTTCAACCATATTCGCCAACCCAACATTTGCGTTGCCCATCTTTGGACCAAGGCCTTCAGCCACTGGCGAGGTGTGCCAGGCTGATGGCACTGCTGCTCTCGCCTCCCCAAGCAGGGACAAACCGGGGAGGACAAAAAGCCCACAACAGACAGGGTCTCCAACTTAGCGCTACAATTTTCCCGTCTCTCCTCTCTCTCTCACATGCCCCTTTACCCCCTTGTTCACTGCTCAGGAGCCAGCGAGAAGCCAATCAGAGGCAGAGGGTGGTCCAGGCTCAGGGCTTTTGGGGGTGCCCCTGGCCGTCCCTCAGATCTCCCCTCAGGTGCGTCAATGTGCATGTTTGGCTGCCCACATCCCGGCACGTGTGCATGTTTGGCTGCCATCTGGATTGGGGCAGGCTTTCCTGACTGTGCTGGAACCATCTCTTCCCACTGATTCCACGGTCGCAGACGGGGTGCAGAGGGGATTTCTCTCCTGCCCTGGAATCGATGGCCCTGTAGCTGGTCCCATCTGTCAGGGTGACACGCCAACCTGCTAATGCTGAATTATTGATACTCCTTCCGAAAGCCAGTTAACCAAACAGTTAAAAATCGGTGAGAAGGGGGTGGTCAATTGCAAATGAGGTTAACCGCATTCTGTCCAGTGAACAGGAAGCTGGCAGCTCCGTCCCAGCCAAGTCTGCTTGATTATGTTACTGCAGAGAGGGGCCCTCAGGGCTGCAAAGGGAAAGCATGCGAAAGAGCAACACAGTTCGCCTTTTTACAGAAGACGACTCAGATTGCTCTCCAAATAAGCCGCACTTACCAGCTAACCTTCCCTAGTCCCCCAGCAAAATGTGGGTAGCAATAACCAGAGGGGAAGTTCTTTCCTAGTCCAAAGAAATGCCAAGATTTCCTTGAATAACTGGGATTCTAACATGAATTTGATCTTCAGTCCTAAGGAGAAGGTGGTTACTGGAAACACAGAGGCTCACCTCTGACTGAATTCCTACCCATTTTCTCCTGGGTGTTAGGATACTAAGTGCAGCTAATGAGTGTGAGGTCCGACAACCCGTTGGTTTTACTGAGCAGCATCTCAGGAGATCACAGACTTTCTCTTCCATATTCGGTGTCTTAAATTATACCCTTTAGGGAGCGCATTCATTGTTATGCGCTGCGTAAACAGCTGCTTTATTTTATACACAGAGGTGTCAGGAGGTACGTTCTGAAGACACGGAAGCCCAGGCTGCCGGTGTAATAAATAAATGGGCATGTTGTATACTTCCATTCATTTGGATGGACCTTTTATTTAAGGGCCTGCCAAGACACATGCAAGGCCAGAATGTTGAAAGGATTGACTTTCATAAATTTTAAGCCTTCCACGTCGTTTCGCCTGACCGTAGTTTTCACTCTTCAAGCTCAGTGAACTGTTACAAACACGGGTCTGCAGCGCCATCTGGTGGACAGGAAGTGGGGGGTAGTGCACACGTACCTGGCTCTAAAATTTGGAAGCGGGATTCCGGGTGTGGTCCAACCCTCCTGATCTTTGTGGAGGGTCTCGGTCATCCTCCGAGCAGGATGAAACCTGAGTAGGATGGCAGGGACCCCTGCTGCAGTTTGGATCCATGGAAGGGAGGGGAGGTGGGGACAGTGCACTGATCTGTGCGTTTTGATCAGTGGAGAAATCAGTTACTAATCAACAAAGAACTATTGATTTCCCAGCCAGGAAGCAGTGTATCTGCTGTTACTATTAACAACCAGTGTGCTGGAAAGTTGCCCACTAGCATCTATGCCCCGGGCTTCGGTCAGCAGATCATTAAAGATGGGGGATCCTGAATCTCCAGAGTGATGGCTGGAGGAGGCTGAGGAATTCTAAACAAAACACAAAACGAATTTGCATTTTGTAGTTCAAAAGGGGTCTGGTCATTTATTCTCTTTACATAAAAAGAATGTGAAAACTGCATTATTTGTGACATGTGGGTTCTCTTCCTTAACTAAAAATGGAATTATTAGGACCAAGGGAAAAAAAAAATCAGTAATCAACAGATATTTATCAAGTGCCTACCCAAGTCCAGATGCTCCTCTAGGGAACAGACGTTACAATCCCTGCCCTTTCTTATCTATTAGGATTTAATACTCTGGGTCGGGTGATACAGACATCATGGTGCCACCACAGTTTTCAGTGTTTCTCTCATTTCGTATAAACACACTTCAGAGTTATATTAAAATAGCATTATGGTGTGAGGTATGTGTCTCAAAAGAGAAACAAAACCCAAACACATTCAGTTTAGCTGTCTCGTTTTTCTCCTATGTCAGTCTTTCATGAGATTATCCTTACTGAGGACATGAAATGTTCCAGGCTTCAGTAAGGTTTCCTCGTGGCAATTGTCCTTTAAAACCAGCCTGGGCCAAGTTCAGATGAATGACTATCAGGTCCTCAGGCCCTTGGACGAAGGCCAGGTTCCTAAAAGCTTGCTCCCTGGGTCCATCACCAAGGAAAAGGAGTTGGTGCTGGGGCTGCCTGGCTGGCTTGATAAGACGGATTTCACAGTCTGTTCTCTGGGGACAAGAGCTGTTGCCCAATCAGCCTCGCCAGGGTTGACACCTTTGGAGAACCTGGCAATTGAGGGAAGGCTGAACAGTGTCAGGAAGAAAAATTATCGTGGTCTTTTAAAAAACGATGTCATGGATAGGACTGTAAAAAGCCAGGAATATGACTTATTTCTTATTTGATTTGCAGAAGTGGTTGATAGACTTGTGTGTTCCAGACGCTGAAGAAATAGGGCTGAGCTTCCCTGCGTGCGAGGCTCTCCTTTCCTAGCAGTGGGCAGAAAGAACCACGGATAATTATAATGTAGCGTGAGGTGAGCCAGTGGCATGAACGCAGTGCTTTAGACAGATGCTCAAACTTGGATATGTATCTGTATCACCTTGTTAAGCTACAGATCATTTTGCCCCATGGCCAGAGGCGCTGCCTCAGAAGGTCTGTGGTGGATTCTGAGAATTTGCATTTCTAACAAGTTTCCCAGTGATGTTGATGCTGTCTCTCTGGGGACGACTGTTTAAGAGGTGGAGAAGCAGGGAAAGCTTCAGGTTGTGACATCTCTGCTGGGACGTGCAATCAATGTTGGGAGTTTGGCCAGTGGAGAGGGGTCTGAACATCTGAGGCAGAGATGGTATGAGAAGGCACATCTGGGGGTGGTCAACACTTCGGGGTCACTAGGGCACTGGGCATATGGGGGGTGGGGAGGAAGGAGGCCCAAGCTGCAGGCTGGGCAGCTCTGAAGGCCCTTGGGTGCCGGGTGCAGAGTCTGGACACTGTCCCATGAGCAGTGTGGAACCATCAGAGGGTTTTCAGGAAAGTGGCATTATCAGATCTGTTTCCTACAAAGGAAATTGTCTGCCATTTGAGGAGAAAACTGAGGCAGGAAAAGCAACTAGGAAAGCTTCAGTGGTCTAGGGGATGGACAGTAAGGGCCTTCACTAAGGCCATGGCAGTCGGGATGCAAAGGCAGGAGCAGATGAGAAAGATCTGGCGGGCAGAATCCATTGTAACTGGGAACAGCTGAGACAGTGCTGCATGTAAAAGGTGAAGGAGGAGGAGCTGGGAATGGTGTGTAAGGCAGTTCTAGGGACCCTGCACGGAAAGGCTTGGTGTGAGTTGAGATACTGTAAGATAAACAGCAATTTTTGAAGGAAAATAGTTAATCCAATTTTGGAAAGATTAAACTTGAAGCACTGCCTGGAGAAAAGAAAGAAAGAAAAGAAAAATGAATGAGAGTAACACAGTACCTGTGTTCAACTGAATGAAACTAATGGCCTGGTGGTGGGATTGACATTTATACAGCTGCTTTAAATATTAAGCCATAAGCATAACCCTCCTAGACTTCAGACTATACTACAAAACTACAGTAATCAAAATAACATGATATTGGCACAAAAGCAGACATATGGATCAATGGAATGGAATAAAGAGACCAGAAATAAATCACACACCTATGGTAAATTAATCTTTGATAAAGTAAGCAAGAATATACAATGGAGAAATGACAGTCTCTTCATCAAGTGTGTTGGGAAAGCTGGCCATCCCCATGTAAATCAGTGAAGTTAGAACACACTCTCACACCATACACAAAAATAAACTCAAAATGGCTTAAAGACTTGCATATAAGACAGGACACCATAAAATTCCTAAAAGAGAACATAGGCAAAACATTCTCTGACATGAATTGTACCAATGTTTTCTTAGATCAGTCTTCCAAGGAAATAGAAATAAAGGCAAAAATAAACAAATGGGACATAAACAGACTTACAAGCTTTTGTACAGCAAAGAACATCATAAATAAAACAAAAAGACAACCTACGGACTGGGAGAAAACATTTGCTAATAATGCGACCAATGAGGGCTTAATTTCCAAAATATAAAAACAGCTCCTACAACTCAACAACAACAACAAAACCCAATCAAAAAATGGGCAGAAGACCTAAATAGACATTTCTCCAAAGAAGACATATAGATGACCAAGAAGCACATGAAAAGATGCTCAACATCACTAATTATTAGAGAACTGCAAATCAAAACTACAATGAGTTATCACCTCACATCAGTCAGAATGGCCATCATCAAAAAGTCTACAAACAATAAATGCTAGAGAGGGTGTGGAGAATAGGGAACCCTCTTGCACTGTTGGTGGGAATGTAAATTGGTGCAGCCACTATGGAGGTTCCTTAAAAAAACTAAAAATAGAGCTACCATATGATACAACAATCCCACTCCTGGGCATATATCTGGACAAAACTCTAATTCAAAAATATACATGCACCCCAATGTTCATTGCAGCACTATTGACAATAGCCAAGACATGGACACAACCTAAATGTCCATCAACAGATGAATGGATAAAGAAGATGTGGTATACACACACACACACACACACACACACACACACACACACACAGTGGAATGTTACTCAGCCATAAAAAAGAATGAAATAATGCCATTTGCAGCAACATGGATGGACCTAGGGATTATCACACTAAGTGATGTAAGTCAGACAGAAGACAAATATCATACAATATCACTTATATGTAGAATCTGAAATACTACACAAATGAACATATCTACAAAACAAAAACAGACTCACAGCCATAGAGAACAGACTTGTGGTTGCCAAGGGGGAGGGAGGGTGGATGAGAGTTGGGTTGGGAGTTTGGGAATTAGCAGAGGCAAACTATTATATATAGAATGGATAAACAACAAGGTCCGACTGTACAGCACAGGGAACTATATTCAATATCTTGTGATAAACCATAATGGAAAAGAACATGAAAAAGAATATATTTATGTGTATAACAATCACTTTGCTGTACAGCAGAAATCAACACAATATTGTAAATCAACTATACTTTGATAAAAAAGAAAAAAATATTAAGCCAAAAGATGGACTCCCATTTTCCTTTTCCCTTTTATCTCAACAGAGCCAATGGAGATCAGAAGTTCACGTAATCAGGGCTTCTTTAAAGAAATTATTCAATCCACTAATCACATACACACTACTTACAATGTGCTTAAAATATGATGGGGGAGATAAGATGAGGGCTCTTGAAATGATAACAAAAGTAGATTTTAAGTACATATCAAATGAGTAATTTAGATATAGGTGAGCTTTCTAGTTGAAATATTCACAGAAACTGCAAAATCTTCTCCCCCTGCTCCTTTATTACCTGGCTCTTTTCTGTGACACTCACCAATCAGCTATTTTAGCGTGCTGTGGACCACGCTGCCAGCAAGGTGCTAGGGCACTGTTGGAGCGGTGGAAACCATTGGCTTTAGAGTTAGATGGACTCGAGGTGGGCCATTGGACCTGTCAGTTAGTAGGTGGTTGACCTTGGGTAAGTTATTCAACCTCAACAGAAGTTTCTCCTTCTGTAACAGTAACATCTTACTTTGGGGGTTGCCATTATCCATGTGCTTTCTGGCATCCTCGGTGTTTTTGAGGATGGCTTTTATGCACAGGTAAGATTTTTCAGGAACCATTCTGGTATTACAAATTAACATTCAATTTAATTAAAATTGTGAATTCAAAAGTTTAAGAGATTGGACTCAGGAGAGGCAGAGGCTGTGTTTGAGCCTCAGCTGTACCACTTAATAACTACAGCCTTGGACTAGTGACAGCCTCATAGACACAAAGTCATTTATCTCCACTACAACCTTGGACTAGTGACATCTTCATAGACACAAAGTCATTTATCTCCACTACAACCCTGTATAGATGCCCTTATTATCCCCAGCTGGGTCTCAGTTTCCATATCTCTAAATTGGGAATACTAATGGGGGGGGTGTGAGTTCCTGTGTGAAAAGCACTCAGAAAAGGCCTAGCACATGAGAAAGCTTGTATCAGCACTGTTCCTTAAGCCTTTGAGTTCAACTCATATGTCTTAGCTTTCTGTTTATAAGTCTAGCAGATTTTAACAATCATTTGTAAAGTAGCTAAAGGTGGTTCTGCCCACCAGTTAGGATGTGTGCGGGAGTTTTCCCCACACCACCGAGCAATGCTCTCACATTAGAGGGTGTCCTAGGATTCAACTCAGTTCTGACACTATCTACCCAGAGATAGCACCCGATCCCGCAGGTTAAGGGCTCAGTTTCACAAGACTGCTCCCCCTTCCCACCCCCTTCAGATGCCAGTCGTAAGCCCAGGTTACCCCCTGTGCTTCTGACCGATGACTAATAGAGCAGAGGTTCCAATGACCCCCTCCTGGGGTTCGATTAATTTGCTGGAGAGGCTCACTGAACTAAGAGAAACATTTTACTTACTAGGTCACCAGTGTATTATAAAAGGGTACAACTCAAGAACCAGCCAGATGGAGGAGATGCACAGGACAAGGCATGGGTTTCCATGCCCTCTCCAGGCGAGCCACTCTCCCAGAACCCTTCACATGCTCACCAACCTGATACCTCTCCAAACCCCATCCTTTTGGGTTTTTATGGAGGCTTCGTTACACAGGCAGGATTCATTAAATCATTGGCCATTGCTAATTGAACTCAAGTGCCCCTTTCCCAAGAGGTCGAGGGTGGGACTGAAAGTTTCAACCCTCTAATCACACGGTTGGTTCCTCTGGTGACCAGCCCCATCCTTAGGAGACCTGGGGACATTCCAAAAGTCACCTCATTAACATAAAAAAAAATACCTTTATAGTACTCTTCACTTAGGAAATTCCAAGGCTTTTAGGAGGTCTGTGCCAGAAATGGGGACAAGATCAAATATATATTTCTTATTATAAACCACAATATCACAACAATTTAATTTACCTTATATGCTCTCAATTGCATTTCTAGAACCAGGGTTCCTTATTTTTTTTAAGGAATTCATTTGTCTATAAAACAAACCATATCAAGTACCTAAATAAATCTCATAAATCGAAAATATTAAACTTGTAAATATGGAGAATCTTAAGCAGTGGTGTAGCAATGGGTCTGATAAATGTGGTCTGCTCTGGGTGCAGACAATAAAGAGGTGCATTATCTGTAGAGAATTTAAAAACAATAATAAAACCAATAAAACATTTATTAGTCTGCTTTTTATTATCACTATGTACTGACAGGCTAACAATAACTGTGATAAAACACCCCTCCGTGCTGGGCTGGACCACACCTATGTGTCCCTTTGTATATCCATCCTGAATTTAATTTCTCCCTAATGTTCCCAAACTACTTAAAATCTTAGCCAAATTCTCTTTTACTTTTCAATTAAAAATAACAAATCTAGTTGTTCCTAGGCTTATCTATTGATTACTCTGTCATTAAATATTATAAATAATTAAAACACCAAATGTTCACTAGCTTTTCCCTAAACACAGTTCAAAATATTTATACTAAATGTTTGATTTATATCACCATTTATACATTTAATTATAAAATTTTCCCAGGGTTTTATAATGTTGACTCTATGAAACACTTGTCATAGAAACAGAACAGTGTACTGAGTTAAGATTATAAAATTTTGGTGCAGACTGTCTGGCTTTGAAGCCTGGCCCTGCCACTTGCTAGCTGTGTGACCCTGCGTTGGTTATAGAACCTCTCTGTTCCTTCATTTATCAAATGTGATACTGATAGCAAGTAGCTACCTCATAAGGTGACTAAATTATTATGCTAAACTGCTTAGTATAATGTTAAAATTTGATTGTCTGTGTAAGTATGGGTCTATTTCTGAATTCTCTTTTCATTTTATTGATCTATTTATATATTTTTAGACCAATACTATCCTGCCTGGATTATTGTAGCTTTATATTAAGTCTTGAAATCAGGTCATATGAATGTTCTTTGTCAAAGTTGTTTTGGCTGTTCTTCATCAGTGAAGCTATCTGGGCCTGATGTTTTCTTTGTAGGAAGGTTTTTAATTATAAATTCAATTTCTCTAACAGATATTGGGCTATTCATGTTTTTAAAAGTTTTCTTGTTTTGTCAATTTTGGTAATATGTGTCTTTAAGTAATTTTTCCATTTAATATAGGTTGTCACATTTAGTGTCATAAAATTTTTTTATAACAGTTCCTTATCGTCCTTTTCGAAAACATGATTCTGTAGTGTTGACTTGAAACAAATAGACTGCCAGATATTTCTCCACAAAGGTGGGTTTATTTGGGATCAACAGAGAATTGCAATTTGGGGTCTGCAACCATGGTGAGTCACATGCAAGTCCCCGCCCCCAACCCTGCACAGTAAGGGAAGGAGAACCCTCTTATAGAGGGAAAGGAAGGCGGGAGGGCTGGAGTAAACAAAACATCTATGGCTTTTCATTGGCTGAGTCCTTGTCAGGAAAGAAGAGGAGTCTTTCTTCTTCGTGTTGGGCTTTGCCATTGTCACAGGAGTTGAGAGCTCCCCCTGCTGGTCTCCCCACTCTATTTAATTGCAGTTTCTCTTAATTTTTTTTTTTTTTTTTTTTTTTTTTTTTTTTTTTACAGTAGTTAGGTCTCTAGTTCATTCTGGTATTGGTAATTTGTGTTTTGTGTTTTCTTCTTCTTCTTTTTTTTCTTGACTGACTTTGCTAGAGATTTCTAAATCTTGTTAATCTTTTAAAAGAACCGAATTTCGCTTTGTTGATTTTCTCTATTATTTATTTCATTGGTGTAATGATGTCTGTTTTATCTTTATTATTTCCTTCCTTATACTTACTTTGGGCTTAATGTGCTTTTCTTTTTCTAGGTGTGTAAGTTGGAAGTTCAGATCATTGACTTTTAGGCATTTCATGTTTCAAATATAAGCCGATTAAGCTATAAATTTCCCTCTAAGCACTGTTTTAGCTTCATGCCACACATTTTCATATGGGGTGTTTTAATTTTTATTCTGTTCAAAACACTTCCTAATATATCTTGTGATTCTTGGATCTATGGGTCATTTAACTGTGTTACTTAATTTCCGATTATTTTTCTTCCTGTGAGCTCTTACCTTTCCCCCTTCAGGCAGTCTTCCTGGCCCCTCTGCCTGTTGCACTCGCAGTTACTTCTGCATTTATATAAGAGGAGATCGGGGGTGGATTGGGTCAAATGGGTGCAGGGGGTCAAAAGGTACAGCCTTCCAGTCATAAAATGAATAAGTCCTGGGATGTAATGCGCAGCATGGTGACTACAGTTACTCATACCATACTATGTATCTGAAAGTAGCTAGGAGAGTGAATCTGGAAGGTTCTCATCATAAGAAAAAGAATTTTGTAACTAAGTATAGTGACAGATATTAACTGGACTTATTGTGGTGACCATTTTGCAATATATACAGACGTCAAATAAAAAAAGAACTTTAGGGGCTTCCCTGGTGGAGCAGTGGTTGAGAATCCGCCTGCCAATGCAGGGGACACGGGTTCTAGCCCTGGTCTGGGAAGATCCCACATGCCGCGGAGCAACTAGGCCCGTGAACCACAACTACTGAGCCTGCGCGTCTGGAGCCTGTGCTCCGCAACAAGAGAAGCCGCGATAATGAGAGGCCCGTGCAATGCGATGAAGAGTGGCCCCCGCTCGCCGCAACTAGAGGAAGCCCTCGCACAGAAACGAAGACCCAACACAGCCATAAATAAATAAATAAAATAAAGGAGTTCCTTTAAAAAAAAAAAAAAAAAAAGAAGGGTAATTGTGAAGATCAAACAAAATGATGTATGTAAAACGCTCATCAAAGTCTCCCGCCCCCGCTCCCTCCGGCCGCGCGCCCGAGTCTTCTTTAAAAAAGAAGAACTTTACTGAACTCCTAAACAAAAATAGAAGATGAGGACAAGGCTGATGCTTTGAGGGTAATTATTAAACTGATTATTGAATCCAAATGGAATTTTATTGACTAGATGTTGCTATGTGATCTTCCTTATCAAAAGCTTCTGGGACTAGCCTCCCAGTTAGAGGTAGAGAGGATGCCCCTGGATGGCTGACACGAACAGGTTACCACCTGGGACGACAGCCAATAACAAGAGCTAACAGTTATGAGCACTTTCTATGCACAGGTGCTGGGCTGAGTCTTTCGTATCTTATTTACATCACACAAAGCCCCTACGCTAAATACTATCGTTATCAGCCTCAAGTGTAAAGACACTTGAGGAATTCAGTGACTTGCCTCAGGTCACTTACAAGGACCCTTTCTACAGATGTGTTTGCACCCAATACGACTTAGCAAAAAGGAAGAGACTTTCTTCCCCATCCTGGACATCTGGTCACTTTCTGTAATAGAGCCGGCATTGGTTCTGGGGCAACTGGAAGTCAATATATTTTGAAAAGCTCTCAACAGACTAGGCATTGTGATAATAGAAGCATCTTCTTCCGGCTGTCCGGACTGAGTTACACTGCAAAACACATGATGCAGAGAAACCCGGGTCGTTCTCCACCAGCTGCCGATTGCGGAGGGGAAGGTACACTTCCAAGCCTACTGCCCATCGGCTTGAATTTATTCCTTGAAGAGTAACTCCAGACTGAAGAATGCATTCTTATTCTTGAGGGGAAATTTCCATACCCTGCATTAATAATCGTAAGAATTCAGTAGCAATGTTGCTAAGAACCCTCAGAAGATTATTCTGTTCTCTCACATAGAGACAGGTTGATAATGGACTGAAAAACAGGACCTTGGAAAATCAGAATTTACAGCATAAAGCTTGGCATTCAGTTTTTGATACGATGACTCTAATAATGCATCTCCTAAACATTTATTATGATATTAAAGAGACAAGAAAGATGCTGGCGAGGGAGAGCCACCTCTGCGTATCCTGATTTTCTTCTTTAACAGCAAACTCCTGGCTGGAAGGCTGGCTTCATGGCCCTGCCACCTGTGCGGTTGCACTGGGCCCCGAGCTCCAAAGGCCCTCTGCTCGCTTTAATGCTCTGCTGTTATCATCAGGAAATTCTTAATAATTTTATCCCTGAGCTTGTTTTTTGTCAGGTAGGTCTGGGCCCACCTGCCTGCAGTGTTGGTGATGCCCCATGGATGCCCCATTCAATGGAGAATGGAATTCCAGGGACCGACAGGACATGGGGCTTTGGGAGTCAAAGGAATACCAGGTGAGCATGGTAGGTACAGGACCGAGCACCTGGGGGTGCTGCCAGCCCCAAGAGGCTGAGCTTCCATTTGAACCAGAACTTGCTCCAAGCCCAGGAAGAAGGCACTGGCATTCTCAGTACACGAATGACCAACAAACCCAATCATACCCTTTTTCCCTCTTGTCACTGCCTTGTGTTAGCCAACCACTTACTGGTGATATGAATGGCATAAAGGAAAGGGAAAGATTGGGTGATCCACAGTTCTTTTCCTTTCAGGCCGTCCTTATTCATTAACAAGCTCAAGGTACAGAGTGTTGATAGAATATATGCATATTAAGAAGTGAAATAAAACAGTCGAGGTAATTTTGTGTGGCATTTCCACTGTTGGGGTGAGAACAAAATACATATGCACACATGAGCTACGAAATGAATTGTGTAATTTCAGTGATTCAGCATTTGAGTTAAATGCTTTCCTATTTGCATTTAAACGGGCATCACACGATATAAAGATGAATAGTAAAATGCATGCCAGTAATTTTAAATTTTAATTTCTCTTTACTTAGAATGACATTACAGAGCATTTATAAAACACCATGACAAATCAAGAGAGTGTGCAGGAGGGAAAAGCTTTATGTTTTAGTACCTTTCACAACACATTTCCTCCTGCTTTTTGAACAAGGGACCCTTATTTGCATTTTGCACTGGGCCCTGCCTGGCTGAGCGATCTCTGCAGCCTGCTGGCAATGGCCAATTTCCCGCCCCTTCCCTTCCGGTCCAGCTGGCCATTTCTACCTTCCTCCACCAGCTCGTCCCTGGCTCTCTAAAGGTGGAGACTTGCACTGTGGTGGTGGAGACTTGCCCTGTGGTGCTGGAAGCACGTGAAAGTGTAATCAGGAAGAACAAATCTGACTCCATGTTAGGTCTGTTTCTTTTACCTCAACCTTTGTATTCTATTGCTTTTGCTTGAAGTTAAGAATGTTGCCTATAGCCTGAAATATACAGGAGAACCCATTCTCAAGGCTCTGACCTTTAAGGGTATAACACATTTACATTCCTAGAGCGATACAAAGTTGCAGAACAGAGAATAACGTTTGTCTTGTTGAGGTTTACAGGAACATTGTGACCCGACCTACACGGACAGCTGCAAGAACAAAGGATTCCAGCACCAAGAAGTTCGCAACAACCAACCACACCCCTTCCTCACCTGGCCTCTAACAATGGTTTGCTGAGACCCTTCCGGGAGTTTGGGGTTTTTTTGGGGCATGAGCCACCTGTTCTCCTTGCATGGCCCTGTAATAAACCTTTCTCTGCTCCAAAAGCTGACATTTCAGCATTGTTTGGCCGCACTATGCGTCAGACACACAAACTTGCTTTCGGTAACAAAAGCTTCCTGATTAAGACAAAGCGTTGGCTCAGCATCAAGAACTTGAATGATGCTGGTGCCCAGGGTCAGACCATCTGGGTTCTGGCTTCTTTCCCCAGTGGAATGTGAGTGCCTCATCCTGTAGCCGCCTCCCCTCAAACCCCACAACTGCAGACGTGTGCTGCCCTGACATTTGCTATCTGCATCTCCTCATGTTGTTCTAATGTCTGGGTCTGACCTTGAGAAGGAGCCATGCTCCTCCTCTGCCCCAATCCCTCGATTCCAGACCCCTGGGTCCACCTTAACCGACGGCTACTTTACTTTTAAAAAGTGCTCTGTTTTTTGAGTAGGTCGTAAATGCACATTGCACAAAACTCAAAACATACAAAAGAGTGTACAATGAAAAGTGAAACCCCCTCTGAAACTTGACCCTGACTCAATTGTCCTCATCCCTGAAGTCAGTTTCTCTAATCAGCTTTTTCTACATACTTCCAGGGATATTTTATGCTTGTGTGTGTGTGTACACACATATACATACATACACACATACATGTGTAAATATATGCACTCTCACACACATATACGTTTTCCGTGTTCTCAAAAACGCAAATGGAGCGTATGCACCTTGTCTTTTTACTTAAGAATGTATCTTGGAGATTATTCCACATTGGTACATATGAGGCTCAGTTATTCTTTTTAAGGTCTACATAGTCGTTTATTGTGTTCTTTGAAAGACATTTAGATTATTTCTAATATTTTGATATTGCAAACAATGCTGAAATGAACCTCTTTCTTGCACCTAATTTCACACGTTGGTGGATAATTTTTTAGATGTAGAAATGGAGGCTCTAAGAGAATATACAATGTTAATTTAGAAATAGATCGACAAATTGCTCTCCATACAGGTTGTATCATTTACACTTCCACCAGCCATGTATACAAGTCTGTGGATCTTTGAATTTACTACTCTTTGCCACTGACAGGGGACAAATAGTTTTTCTAGGGTCTTTACCTATGAGTCGATGTCCAAGGTCTTGGAGAGCAGATATATTTGAATTCACTAGGGAGTGTCGGTCTGTGAGGTGGCCTTCTGCCTCCTGGCCAATACTTAGTGCTGTTAGACTTCTAACTCACTCCAGTAGGTGAAGAGGGAATAATATTTCAGTGTGGTTTTAACTTGCATTTCCCTAATTACTAATAAGGTTGAACTTTTTTTTTTCGTGTACCCATGAACCATTCTTGGTTCTTCACCAACGAAATGCCAGTTTTGTCTTTTGCCCAATTTCTACTGGGTTGTCTTTTTTTAAAATATTCTGATACCAGTCCTCTGTGAAGTGTACGTGTTGTAAAAATCACTCCCAACTTTGTGCTTATCTTTCTACTCTCCTTATGATATCTTTCCATGAACAGAAGTTCTTAATTTTACATTCATTTAATGTATCCACCCTGAACTTTATGATTTATGCCTTGTATACTTATTTATGAAATCCTTTCCTGCCCTGATGTAAAAAAGGTAGATTCTTACACTATTTTCTAAAAGTTTTAGAGTTCTGTCTTTCATATCGAAGTCTTTAATCTGCTTGAAGTTAAACTCTTATATGGTGAGAGGTAGGAATCCCCTTTCATATTCACTCCGTGGATAAATAATTGGCTCATTACTTTTTATTGGGTGGTTTATTGAATAGTTCCTTCTTTTACCACTGATCTTCAGCTCTCTCTCTATCATAATTCAAGTTTTCATACCTGCGTGGTTCTGCTCTGGACTCTCTTCCCTCTTCCTGGTCAACCTGTCTTGACCACCTTGATACCGCACTATCTTTTTTTTTTTTTTATGAATTATATAATATGTTGCCTTTTTAAAAAATTGATTTATTTATTTTTGGCTGTGTTGGGTCTTCGTTTCTGTACGAGGGCTTTCTCTAGTTGCGGCAAGCGGGGGCCACTCTTCATCACGGTGCGCGGGCCTCTCACTGTCACGGCCTCTCTTGTTGTGGAGCACAGGCTCCAGACGCGCAGGCTCAGTAGTTGTGGCTCACGGGCTTAGTTGCTCCGCGGCATGTGGGATCTTCCCAGACCAGGGCTCGAACCCGTGTCCCCTGCATTGGCAGGCAGATTCTCAACCACTGCGCCACCAGGGAAGCCCTGCACTATCTTAATTACTATAGTTTCATAAGTTTTCATATCTCATGGGACCAATTCCTCCACTTTATCCTTCCTTTAGTGCTTTGCTCTTCCATAGAAATTTGAGAGTTTATCAAGTCTTCAAAAAGTCCTGCTTGGAGCTGCATAGCACAGGGAGACCAGCTCCGTGCTTTGTGACCATCTAGAGGGGTGGGATAGGGAGGGTGGGAGGGAGGCTCAAGAGGGAGGAGATATGGGGGTATATGTATACATATAGCTGATTCACTTTGTTATACAGCAGCAACTAGCATAACATTGTAAAGCAATTATACTCCAATAAAGATGTTAAAAAAAAAAAAATCCTAAAAAAAAAAAAAAAAAAAAAAATCCTGCTTGGGGTTTTGTTGAATTGCAGTTAATCTATAAGTCAATTGGGAAAGAACTGTCATCTTTAAAATATTGAGTCTTCCTAGCCAATAACATATATATATATATAATATACATTATATATGTTACTTTACTGTTTTTTTTTTTACTGCTTTAAAAAAAATTTATATATTTTTTCATGATTGGCTTTCACATATTTAGACTTTTCCTTAAATAATTTGTTGCTATTAAATAATTTTGTTGCTATTGAAAATGGTGTCTTTAGAAGCCATTTCCAGCTAATCACGCATGGTGAATAGAAAAGTGATCGACTTCTTAATATTGGTTTAGTACCCAGCAAAAGTGTACCTTCTTCTGTGTTTTCGCACAGAAACACAGCAAAGTAATAAGCCCATGGAAAAGTTTTAAATGGCCAAGTCAAGGTGGCATTTGCAAATAATGACAGATTTGTTTCATCCTTTCTGATCCTAATGCCTCTAGAAAAGGTCTAATAGAAGTGGCAATAGGAGGCATCTCTGTTTCTTAATCCCAAAGGTAATGTTTTCAGCATTCCAGGATAAAGTGTATTCGCTGGGTTTTTTTTTTTTTTTTTCTGTATGTACTTTTAATGAAATTAAGGGAAGTTCCTTTCTATTCCTAGTTTGCCAAAGGGCTTTATTTTTTTATTTTTTTAAAGTATTTGTTTATTTATTTATTTATGGCTGTGTTGGGTCTTCGTTTCTGTGCGAGGGCTTTCTCTAGTTGTGGCAAGCGGGACCACTCTTCATCGCGGTGCGTGGGCCTCTCACTATCGCGGCCTCTCTTGTTGCGGAGCACAGGCTCCAGACGCGCAGGCTCAGTAGTTGTGGCTCACAGGCCTAGTTGCTCCGCGGCATGTGGGATCTTCCCAGACCAGGGCTTGAACCCGTGTCCCCTGCACTGGCAGGCAGATTCTCAACCACTGCGCCACCAGGGAAGCCCAGGGCTTTATTTTTAATCTTCAATTTTTTATCTTTGTGAGAAATGATGAAATTACTATACTTCCATTTTCTGCATTTTTTCTTCTTTTGTCTCCACCATGCTTTATGTTGATCATATGTTTCCCTTTACATATGACACACTTACACCTTTTCCTAGTGGTTTAATATCTTTAATTGCTATTTTTATCCCTATCTGTAACACATGAGGAATTCAGTGTACTACTTTATCTCTCACCGTTCAGTTCTTTTCTTCCTAAATTTTATTAGTTATATCATGGTAATATTGTCTATATTTATTTATTTAGATTCTGTTCTTCAACCAGAATCCCTACATTTGTTTTAGCTTTTTTCCTATAGTTAGATTTAGGACTTATTGTCAGTCTGTCCTTTGTAGTTTTGTCATCATCTTTTGTTTGGCTAAAAGGTGTCCTCTAACAATATCTTCAAGAGTTGCTTGTAGCAGCTATATTCTCTGGGATTTTTTTCTGTTTATACTTGAACAATAATTTGTTGGGTATAAATTCTTGAGTTATATATTCTTTCCTTAGTAACTTTTTGGGCTTTGGACTATTATACTATTTTCTAGGGTCTCAGGAAAAAGACATTTTTCCTTTAATAGATGAACGTTTTGCCTTGAGGTCCACATAATTCTTTCGTTATCTCTGAAGTTCAGTCACATTTCCAGGATATGTCACAGTGTTAAGGTTTTGTTTCACTTTTTTTTCCTCCCTTGGGACATGGCATGTCGTTTCAAGTGCAGGTTCAAATCTAACTTTCGTTTTTGAAAAGTGTCTTGTACACAACATTGTAAATCAACTGTAATTCAATTCTAAAAAAATTTTTTAAAAAAATATCTTGAATTATATCTTTCCTGTTCTATTATTTCAGTTAAAAAGTTCTTATTTTGGTGGTGGGCAAAAGAGAACCACGTTAGATCTCCTTTTAAAATCTTCTATATTTATTAGTTTAGCTGTAATTATTTTTAAGTCTTCATTTCCATTTTATTTGCTTCTATTTCTCAGTCCTGTCCTCTGGGTCCCTTTTGGTGGTTTTAGTGGTGTCTGTTATCTTTGGCGGTTGCTCTTGGCATGGCCTTCATTTTGGTAATGATATTGTTTTTTCTCTTCTTTCCTGGATGCTGTAACTCCTTGTGTTGTCTCTCCAGGCTCCATCTGAGTCCTGGCTCTGCTCCAAGCTCCCCGTTTACCCTGGCAGTTGCTTCTTAATATGTTTATGGATTCTTGCTGGTATATTAGCTCACAACCTCATCTGTCTTATGGCAACATTTTCAAGGTGCCGTGTTTCGGGAATTCTCCTTATGTTATAGTCTTAAAAGTGTGAATTATTTTGATCTTGATTTCTCTCTTCCTAATTGATACGGCAGCTGCAAACTCCTCCTGATGGGGTATCACTCCTCTGTCTTGTCTCACTGACCCGCTACGTCCTACATTTATAGACCATCTGTATGGTTCTTTACTAATTCCCATCTTCTCTAATTTTCCTTTGTGCCCAACCAGGTCTAGGCAAGCTCCCTCCTCTCTCCCATATGCACCCTTCCTGTAGACGTTGCCCGTCAGATGGTACCACTTACTTTATAGTATCGTGCTTTCTCCTTGGGTTTGAGCTCTGTAGCCGTGGGCATCCTCTCTCAGCATCTTCCAGGACCCATCTCGACTGTCATGCATCTGACTGCTCTTACTTCAGTACTAGTTTCAGTGAAGATAAAATTTGCATTTCTGTCTCTCATCCTCCTTATTGCTTTTAGATGATATATTAGAGAAGAAGAACTGCCACTAAAACTTTTCTAGGGACTTCTTACTCTGCTGTTGGAACCGTCTAATCCTGGGCCCATCTCCAGCTCCACCCCACCTTCCAGGCCTCTGTTGTTGTGGTTCAGGAAATGTGCACGCCCAGCCCTTTGCCCCCTGGGTTGCCGGCACTGCCTGCCACATGAGACTCTGAAGAATGCCTCTGGGTATTAATCCGTGATGATGGGTGAAACTTTGCCCTTTAACAGAAAAGAAACTGTGTCAGTACTTCTAGTCACTCTTGAGAAAACTAATTAGATCCTGAACTATTCCTATGAGATCTGAAAGCTCTGTATTTTTATATCTAGCAATAGAAGAGCTTGCAGCTCTCTCCTTGAAAAAGGGCCAATCCATGCTCAATTCTGAAGCTCACACTCTAGGCATTTCCTGCTCTCAAGGTATGACATTCTAGCTGCAAGACTCATAGTGGTTCTCCAGTAGTTTTCTTATACGAATGCATATCAGTGGTTTCCTAAACTGGGACTAATACAATCAAGACCATATTTGTATTACTTCTGTATGCAACCACAGTCTAAATGAAAACAACAACAAAAAAGAGAAATTAAAGAAGGGTTGCACAGTGATGCGATCATACACACACAGCTGTGCGTGAGTCATTTAGCTGAAGTGTCATTCGTCAAGTGGGAATGACAACCTATCCTCATAGCGTTGTTAAAAGGGGCAAAGAGGAAAATGCATGTCAAGTGCTGCATAAACTACAAGAGTCGCACCAGTGCTGGGTGCAGCTGCATTTTTCGCTGCTGGGGTGCCGGCTGCCTGAGCCCTTGGACACTGGCCGGCAGAGAAAGATGACCTCTGATCGCAGCCCCGGAGTGTTGGGGGGCTGGCCAGGTGACACAGTCTCACAGCTCACAGCTGTGGGACGGCCCCTGCCAATCCTCTCACCCACAGCCTCCTCTGGTTTTCTGTTTATTTTTTAATTTTATTTTGACTGTGTTGGGTCTTCATTGCTGTGCGTGAGTTTTTCTCTAGTTGCGGCGAGCGGGGGCTACTCTTTGTTGCAGTGCGCGGGCTTCTCATTGCGGTGGCTTCTCTTGTTGCGGAACACGGGCTCTAGGCACGCAGGCTTCAGTAGTTGTGGCGTGTGGACTCAGTAGTTGTGGCTCACGGGCTCAGTAGTTGCGGCTCATGGGCTCTAGAGTGCAGGCTCAGTAGTTGTGGCTCACGGGCTCAGTAGTTGCGGCTCATGGGCTCTAGAGTGCAGGCTCAGTAGTTGTGGCACATGGGCTCAGTAGTTGCGGCTCGTGGGCTCTAGAGCACAGGCTCAGTAGTTGTGGCGCATGAGCTTAGTTGCTCCGCGGCATGTGGGATCTTCCCGGACCAGGGCTCGAACCCGTGTCCCCTGCGTTGGCAGGCGGATTCTTAACCACTGCGCCACCAGGAAAGCCCTGGTGTGTGTTTTGTTTAAATTAAAGTAGTTTTATTTTAAATTTCAAAGTTACTTTTTTTTTCATGCAACTGAGACATAAAAATTAAATCATGTATATGAATACAAAGATGCACATGAGTGCTTTAAACACCGACAATGTCTAGTTACAGCATAATATATATTTTTAAACCACTGGGCCGCCAGTGGTGCTGTCAGCTCGGTGCTGAGAGAAGCACGCTGACCAGGCCGATGGGATCGTAGCCCCTGTTTCTCTGGGCCTCGGTTGTCTGCGTGTCTTTGAGCTAGGATGCTTTCTGCCCGTGGATGAGGGGTGCAATGCAGAGAGCACGGGCTCTGGGGTCAGGCTGCCTGGATTCCATCCCTGACACTGCCACCAATAAAAGTGTGCTGTGAGGCAAGTTCTTAATTTCTCTGTGTCTTGCTTTCTTCTTCTATAAAAAGCAGATTAAGATGCCAATAATACTACCTCAGCTGGGTTTTTGAGGAGTAAAGTAGGTAACGTACAGAAAGTGTCTGGCAAGTAGCGCTTAGTAAATACATAACATTAAGCTTATGATAGAGAGGAATATTAATTTTTTAATGAAATCCTAATGAGAAGGGCCCGATTCTTGATACCGAGACCCCAGAGGAGACTGTGGGTGAGAGGATTGGCAGGGGCCGTCCCACAGCTGTGAGCTGTGAGACTGTGTCACCTGGCCAGCCCCCCACACTCTGGGGCTGCGGTCAGAGGTCATCTTTCTCTGCCGGCCAGTGTTCGAGGGCTCAGGCAGCCGGCACCCCAGCAGCGAAAAATGCAGCTGCAGCCAGCACTGGTGCGACTCTTGTAGTTCATGCAGCACTTGACATGCCTTTTCCTCTTTGCCCCTTTTAACAACGCTGTGAGGATAGGTTGTCATCCCCACCTTACGAATGAGACTTCAGCTAAAGACTCACGCACGGCTGTGCTCCTGGGGAGATGCGGAATCTGTCCTCAGACCCAAGTCTTGGCTGTGGAGGCATTTGGACATTGGCCACAAGAGCCTCTGAATCAGACTCTCCACCGAGCTCCTCAAACCCTGGGGTCTGTAAGAGTGACCAAGGGAACTTTTAACATGTGGATTCCTAGGCCCATGGCTGGAGGGTCTGAGGTCGGGAAGGGGCCTGGGAGTCTGCCAGCTTCGTGGGCCCAGAGGTCCGTCAGCATCTTCCAGGTCCCGTCTGCCCTGCCCTGCATTTGGCTGGCCTTCCTTCAAGGTTATAGTTTGGATGTACGTTCATCTCTTAGTTTCACTGAACACAGAGTCAGATGGTTCTGGTCACAGGTAGCCCAGGAAACTACACTGGTGAGGGAGAGGGGTGAGTAAGACAGACAGAGTCCTTGCCCTCAGGGGTTCGGAGACAGTGCCCTGCTGCAGTGCCAGCAGGCTGGCACGTTCATCTGGAACATCGGTTGCCCCAGTCCTGCCCCTTCTGTGGTTTTGCTTGTGGGTAGCTGTGTACGTAGTCCTGTATTTGTCATCAGCACAATCTGGAGAGACATCTGAGTCTGTGCTTATGAAGGTCCCACGTTTGACTGACCCAGATTTAAATCACATAAAAGTCCTGTGGAGTTAACACGGACCCATACGTGTTCACATGTGACGCGTCCCCTTTATGTCATTTCCCCGCATCGTCCTTTCCTCCCAGGCGTGGTGGGAAATATCTCCCCACAGCGTCTTGGATGGTAAATGCTGTGACTGTTTGTTTGATCAGTGACATTACTTATCAAGCTCTTTTGCTTACCTGTATTACTGGATTCTCAGATCGATCTGGTGAGGTGGAGAGAAGAATTAGTTGTTTGTTTACAGAGAGGAGACAGAGGTTGAGGGAAGCTGGGCTTGACCGTTATTACCCAGCTGGTTGGTGGAGGAGCTGGAAGCAAAGCCCCTTCCTCTGGCCCCCGATGCAGGGCTGTTCCAGAGCATCCAATGCAGAACAGATCAGGGCCCGCTGAGCAAAGCTGCGGAGGCTGGAACCTGCCGGACCTGAGCCGGGCTCCACACCATCAGCGTGGGCGTCCAGTGCTCTCCGTGTGGTGGTACCTATGGACGACGGTGCTGCCTGGTCCCCAAAGCTGTGTTCTGAATACAGATGGTGGCAAGCTGAGCAAATCGCAGGGCGAGAGCAGCACGCCCATTAAGGATGGGTGAAATGGGCACCTTTAGATCTGTCTGTGGGCCTTACAGGGCAACACACGCACGCACAACAGGAGACCAAACCCAGCTGCTGAACGCCTTTGAAATCCACCAAGAAAACTCATCTCAAGCAAGGACTAGGGCTTCTATCAGAGAGAGATTAAACGTCAGGGTCTATTTCTACCATTTTCTTCCTTAGCAGTTTTGACCTTCCTTTCCTAAAATAAGAGTTAGTAACTGCATGCGTTTCTCAGAAGGTAAGCTAATTCCTTCTTTGTTCTGTCTGATCACCTTTATTGGAACACCTTTTTATTTGAACACATAAAATACCGGAGAGAGTCAAAGCAAGGCTGTGTGAACTGGTTAGTAACACACAGTTATTAACAGATAGATTCGTTAGGGAATTTAAAGCTACAGTTCCAGAGCGAACAGTGTCTAAAGCTGGCGGTAAGCCCTATTCGAATATTTACTTTACCACCCGAGCATCTGGAGACGGAGAGTATGATTCACCGGCTTTAGACGTGGCTTCACAGCAAATAAAGTAGTTTTATGAAAATCAATAGAGTGACTACAATTACCAAGTGCATTACTTGCAAGGTATTAAGCACCATAAATCAAACATGGCAGCTGGAAAATAATGACAATGTTATGTGCAAACGAGAAAGCACGATATCAGCCGAGGAATTGGCCAGAATCTCATTCTAAGGTTTCTTAGGAAAATAAGTAGTTGCTGTTTGTTTTTTGTTTTGTTTTGTTTTTTGCATCACTTTTAAGGCCGTTTGTCATAGTCTGACAAAGCAAAATATACAGTTTTGTAATCACTGACAGACAGTTGGAAGGGAGAAGAAATCCGGTCATGCTGAAAGGTTTGCCTGGAATTGTCTCCACTCAGGTGGCAGAGCTAGGCCTGGCAGTGGGGGTCTTGCTCAGTGCCCGGTGCACCCCCCCAGCTCGACCGAGCCCAGGCTGGGCCAGGACTGCTGAGGAGCCGGTGCCTGACGTGCTAATTAATTTGGATCTTGGAAGGTCAGGGTTGGAGAATCTGCAGGAAACCTCCACCGTGAGCACCCCTGTGGTGCTCACAGCCTTTCTACCACCCCCAGCGATGGCCACACGCTCAGGCCCACGGAGCCCTCTCGTCCTTTCATTTCTGACCCGTAGGAATTTCTGAAACGTGGTTCAGCCCCCTTGGGACCACAGGTCATCATCTCAAGAATGTGAAGGTCGCCTTCTCCAAGGTAAGCAACCTTAGCTTCTCCAGCTGTTCCTCAGCTCTCATGGTTTCCAACCCTTCACTTTTCTGTTTGGGCTTCACCAGATGGGCTCCAGTATCCACTTTCTCCTTGAGGGGTGGCGCCCACATGTGGAATGTCATGGTCAGCCTGACTCACGCAGAGGAAGGTGAGCCTAATACTTTCCTCATTCCTGGTGTATCATTTTGTGTAGCTAATGAACAACTTTGGGTTCTAAAGCCTATCTTGTAATAACCGATAATGGAAAAGAATCTAAAAAAGAATATATATATATCACTTTGCTGTATACCTGAAACTAACCAATCACCGTAAATCAAATATATTTCAGCCCTACTGTGTAGCATAGGGATTCAATATCCTGGGATAAACCATAATGGAAAGACTATAAAAAAGAATATATATATGTATAACTGAGTTGCTTTGCTGTACAGCAGAAATTAACACAACATTGTAAATCAATTATACTTCAATAAAAAATAAATTAAAAAAAAAAAGAATTACAGTGGACCTCTCATCAAAAACCAGGCAAGCAAGAGAAGCTTGGAGTGAAATCTTCAAATGTTGAAAGAAAACAATAACAAAAAATGCTGCCAACCTAGATTTACATATTCAGCAAAATTACCCTTTAAAAGTGAACAAAAAATAAATATTTTTTCAAACAAAACGAATCAAAAAGTATATTTCAATAAAAATTAAAAAATAAAGCCTACAGGTGATTCATATGGATGAGATAACGCTGATTGACTCACTCAGTATTAACTGAGCCCTCACTATGTGTCAGGTGCTCTGCTGGGTGCATCTGCCCACCAGGACTCTCTAAGAGGGCGGACGATCTAAACGTGGTGCATTAGAAACTGGCATGAGGAAGGCTGGGGTCAGACGGAGGAGGGCACCTCCACCTGCCAGGCGGTATTGGTTATGGGAGTGCTGGGGCTGGAGGAGGACCGGGGGCCCGGGCCGGCTTCTGGGAAGACACAGAGCCGGGCTGGCTCGTGATGGACGGTGGGAGGTTAGGGAGACTAGCAAGGGCAGGAGACAAAAGTGAACACCTGGGACGCCACACACCTGAGCGCTGGTGGTCGGCAGTGCTGGGAGATGGAAGAATAGGCTTGAGAGGAACCTGATGTCGTCGTTGCCAGAGGATTTGGATTTTATTCTGAGCACAAAGGGAAAGCACTGGACGCTCTGCTGAGCACGTGTGGGAAGCCTCCAGGGGAGCAGGCATGGAGACCCGCCAGACCCCTGCGCTGGCACAGCGGGGACCACAGGACACAGAAGGCGGACACCGGGCCTGAGTGACACGGCGCTCGGGGAGCTTCTATACAGCGTTATACGGTAATACAGGTTGCTTTGGGCGCTGAGCTCACCGGACACAGGAAACTTTAGGCCAGCTCAGTGTCATGGGCTCCTAGCGAAGACCTCCCGGAGAATGATGAGTTAGCGTCCTCAGTGATCTTAGTAATGGGCTCATTTTAGTTTGCAAATATCAAATTTTAGTAATCTTCAATAACTAATTTAGCAGTTACTGTAAGGAACTCTCTTTTCAGAGACTCTAAAAAAGAGGGTCTCTGGAGTTGCTCATCGTTTTATTTGTCTCTAAGCATCAAAGCCAGGACCTGCAGTTTGCGAACACTTTGAAGACTCTCAGGAGGTCTTTTTTTTTTTTAATTTATTTATTTTTGGCTGTTGGGTCTTTGTTTTTGTCCCTAGTTGCGGCGAGCGGGGGCCACTCTTCATCACGGTGCGCGGGCCTCCCACCATCGCGGCCGCTCTTGTTGCGGAGCACAGGCTCCAGACGCGCAGGCTCAGTAGTTGTGGCTCACGGGCCCAGTTGCTCCGCGGCATGTGGGATCTTCCCAGACCAGGACTCGAACCCGTGTCCCCTGCATTGGCAGGCAGACTCTCAACCACTGCGCCACCAGGGAAGCCCCTCAGGAGGTCTTTTGTAATAGACAACAATCCTCCAGATGGACACTCTTGAATTAATTTGCAGTCGTTTGCCTTGTCACTTAACCCATTACGAGCCATAAAATTGCGTTGCCGCCTCTTCCCCAGTTCTCCGTCTTGTCCACAAATACCTCACGAGAGACTTTGTTATAATTTCTTCAGGCACCGTCAGCTCGAGCTGGTTGGTGTATTACCGACACCTAATATTTATTAAGCACTTTACATGGACGATTGCCCTTTAATGCTCGGAGCATCCCTGTTGGGGACGTGATTTTAGCGCGAAGCTTGGGGGAGGTAAGTAACGGCACAGGGTCTGCGAGCAAATTGAACAGCAGGATCCAACCCCAGGCAGCGGGGGGACCTCGGAAAACTGGTCCTTGCTCCCCCTGCTGAAGAGTTTCACGCTTCCTGGAGGGAGCAGAAATGAGAATGTGCGAGTCCTCCTGACCTTGGCAGAGAAAAAGGGGCTCTGTTCTTCCCTCACGCCCAAAGGTATCCCCCTGTAGCCCAGATGGGGCGCTGGTTGCCGTCTGCATCCTGGTCGCCCCGCGGGGCTCAGCATCTTCTGACCTGCACCTGCTGGTCTCTGGAGCCCCAGTGCCCCTTGGGGGGACGGACACCTCCATCCTCCATCCGGGAAAACCCCTCCTGCCTCACCCTCGCTGAGACGTGGGGTGGCCTCGGGCTGCCCTCTGGGGTCGGGCTGGGACCCGTCTTAGGGTCTCTTCTCCGGGGAAGCTGCTCCTTTGCTCTTTCTCTGGGCTGAGACTTCTCTCCTCTCATCTGCTTTCCACTCCCTCTGTTTCCACCAGGGCCCCCTCCCTGTTCCCATCTCTCTCAGTCTGTTTCTTCTTCTTTGTCTCTCTGCCCATTACCCGCGCCCACCACATCTAGATTCACACCCGCCCCCCTCCTCTGCCATCTGGGAACTCTTGTTACACAGATGCAAGATTTACCCTCTCTGGGACTTCCCTGGCGGTCCAGTGGTTAAGACTTCGTCTTCCAATGCAGGGGATGCGGGTTCGATCCCTGGTCGGGGAACTAAGATCCCACATGCCTTGAGACCAAAAACATAAAAACTGAAGCAATACTGTAACAAATTCAGTAAAGACTTTAAAAATGGTCCACATCAAAAAAAAAAAAAAAAAAAAAAAAAGATTTGCCCTCCATCTTCTTTCCTCCTCTGCCCAGTCTGCACAGGAAATATGGTCGGCCTGTCAATACTTGTTCTTACTAAGAATCTACACTGGTTCCCGGTGATCCAGGCGTCCTTTCCTAAGCCTTCCCAAACCATCCTTTGGAGAAGTAATCTTGGAATCTAGCTGCAGTTTATAGTACAAATGTCTACAGTTTATAAAATTTCTAGTTTTGACAAAAATGAGAACAATCTTTGCCCATCTTCAGGCATGGAGCCCAGGCAGTGGGTCAGGGACCTTATCTGCTGGTCTTCCCACCTCTGGGACGTAATTCATCAAGACCCAAGACTGAAGCCACGGAGAGCAGCTAGAGGCTGTCTGACAGTCCCTCTGCCTTCCTCAAGCCCCCAACCCCTCTTAACAATGTTCTGTTTCGTTGGGAGAAGATCACTCCCATCGACAGAGAAGCCGAGAGTAGAGTGTCGGGGGCTGGCGTTTGGTGTCCTGCTGCAGCACACCACGCACCCCAAATCGATAGTTTGCATTTACCCCCTGGAGCCTGGCTTAGTTAACCCTTTTAGTTTACAGCGGAGGCAACCAGTAAGCACCAGAACTAGAATCCAGGTTTCCTGCCTCCTAGTCATACAACTTTCCATTTTTGAATTAAGTTTTGCTAACATGTTCTCAATTTGAATATATGTTGATCAGACATATTATATGCATTTGAGACTTTAGGTCTTCAAAGAGTTTTCCAGTTCTTTCTTATTTAAAGAAATTTATTTAGGGACACCTTCCCAATTTATCTCATACTATGTAGCAAAACAAATGCAATATTCAAAGATTGTGGAGAATAGTAAAGATGATACATTGGCATATATTTTGGCATCACTGGAGTCTTAGCTGTATTGGGGACAATGGTGCTGGTCTTTGAATTTACAAAGAACATTGATAGGATAGCCCCTTAAAACCCATTCTTTGAAATTCAGCTTGAAATACAAAAACATAATTAAATATAGATATAATAATGTGTTATTTTATTCTGAAATCATGCACCTTCAGCAAGATGGTCATCCACAAAATCCTTCCATCACCAAATGGGAGTGAGGACTTTCTCAGTGGGTGTGTCCCAGGATTGATATGAAACGTGGACCAGTGACGAGTGATGGGGGTGCTGATGGAGACCTCAACACAGGTGTTTCCTTAGTGCCTTTCACAGGAGGAACATCAGGTTTATCTGAGGCTGTTCCTTTAGAGGGCCTGGGGGTAGGTACAGGAAGGTAAAATCCTACTGGATGATGTACACAGTAAGGCCGTGACCACAGAGCCAGAAGAGAAGGGCTCTCCTCACCACACATGCGCTCAAATCCAGCCTAATCTGTGGGTGAAAAGTTCCATTACGGTGGAATTTCATTCTTTAATATTTATTGGCTCTTCAAATAAAGGAAGAGAGCAGTGGATCAGATTAAGAAATAAGATGTGATTGCCATGACAGGTAGAATTCCTGCAAGGGGTGTGCTCTGTTGCTGGGATGGAAGAAGCACAAGGCAAGGAGCTGAGGGCAGCTTCTAGGAGCCGAGGATGTTGCTCGGTTGACAGCCAACAGGACAACGGGGACCTCAGTCCTACAACCACTAGGAAATGAGGGAGCATGGCAGAAATTTTTCTAGTCGAGTCTCTAGATGACATCTCTAGCTGACATCTTGGTTTCAGCCTGGGGAGACCCTGAGCAGGCGACCCAGCTAAATTGTGCCAGACTCCTGACCCCTGGAAATGATGAGATAATGCACCTGTGTTGTTGTAAGCTGCTAAATTTGTGGTAATTTGTTACACAGCAATAGAAAACGAATACAACTGTGCTCAGGTTTTCTCTGAAATTAACTGGGTTTTCCTTAGGTCCATTTTACAGTACTCTGAACCCACTAAATGGATAAGTCAGCCTTACAGCAGGGCTCAGTGATGGTGGAAAGCCAACTTGGGGGTGAAAGTTGGTGTGACAAGCCTAGAAAATCTTTAGCTATCACTATGGGATAAGCATAGTGATCGTGTGCATGGACATTGGAATCTGGACTCCCCCACCTTGCTATTTATTTATGGGGCATTGGTTAAGTTACTAAAGCCCTTGTCTAAATTGGGATACAAATATTTACGTTGTATACTTGTGCAATTTTAGTGAAATACAGCGTTTAGCACAGTGCCGGCACATAGTAAATATTTAATACCGATCACTATTATTATTGTTCTAATTAAAAAGGAAAAGCTGTGGGGATTGTTAAAGGACCACAATAGCAAGAAGGAGAAAAAAAAAGCAAAGCACACCCAGGGGAAAATGCATCTATGTGCCAGGTTTTGCTGGGGGTCGCCAACTATCACAGGTACACAGCAGCCAGATTTTATTCATGGGAAAACCTTCAAAGAGCCTGAAGACAGAGCGAGTAGCATTTTTTTTGCAGTGAAATACATTGCATCCCCAGGTTATGTGTCAGTCACCCAAGGCCTATTCAGATTCTGTTCCTGTTTTGAATTTAATGCTCCTTCTATCTCACTGAACCTGAGGCCACTCAAAAGTGAAGCTGAAACTACAGATGATGAAGAAGCGGAGCACACAGAAGAAAAGGGAAGGGAGTCCCAAGACACGGCTTTCCAACCTGACTCCATTGGCGGAAAGCTCCGGGGGCATCACCTCTAACAGGGAGAGAGTGTCCGGAACAGGGAATAACATGCGGAGGTTAAACCCATTAATGTTTTATATCCATGTGTTTCTGATAGAATGTGGTTATAAAATTGAAGATGTTTGAATGTTTATGAATTTAATGTTAGATTCATAAACATATATGAATGGATACAAATAGAACGTATTCAGTGTTTTTTTAAATTGAAGTATAGGTGATTTACAGTGTTGTGTTAGTTTCAGGTGTACAGCAAAGTGAATCAGTTAAAAAAAAAAAGTGAATCAGTTATGCATGTATATATATCTTTTCATATTCTTTTCCATTATAATTTATTACAAGATATTATAGAGTTCCCTGTGCTATACGGTAGGTCCTTGTTATTTATCTGTTTTATATATAGTAGTGTGTACATGTTAATCTCAAACTCCTAATCAATCTCCTCCCTGGCGCTGCCCCCGCTACCTCCTCTGCTAACCATAAATTTGTTTTCTATGTCTGTGAGTCTATTTCTGTTTTGTAAATAAGTTAATTTGTATCACATTTTAGATTCCACATGTAAGCAATGTCATATGATATTTGTCTTCCTCTGTCTGACGTACTTCACTTAGTATGATCATCTCCAGGTCCATCCATGTTGCTGCAAATGGTACAATTTTTTTTTTTTTTTTAATTTCTGAAAACTCTCTAAGGTGTTGTCAACTTATTCTTTTCTAACCTTCAATGACATTCATTTTGTTTCAAGAGTATCTACACTGTGGGTGGTATCTCTATGGATATTAAATGTTAGTTTTCTGTAACATCACCAAACACAGGAAAAAATATAACTTTAACATTTTCATCTTACACAAAATATTTATTACTTAGCGTCTCTCTTTAAATACAAAAACCATTAAGAATTGAGCAGCCCTCAAGGACTAGTTCTTATCTTGTTATTTTCATATCTTTTCCACGGTCCTCTCTAGAGTCACAGAGTACTGGCCAGTGTCTGTGGAAGGAATGAAATATTTCAGACTCTCTTCCCCAAGAAGGAAGCTGCATTGAGATGCAAAGCCCGGCGGCCACCTTCACGGGGTCTTGGCAAAATCATGGCCCCCGTGCTGTGGTTTCCTGTGTGAAAAATAAGATGGCAGACCTGTTCCTTTCTAACTCCGCCATATGGGATTTTAATGAAGCAAGGAAAATTCCCTGAAGTAGGACAATCGAGTTTTTATGAATATGCAAGAGCATACACACCATACAACTAGTAGGGCTTGTGGAGTGTGTGTGTGTAGAGGGGGGCTTTCAGGCTGACTCTTGTATTTTTGACAAAATCTGCTTCAGAGATGCCAAAGAGCTATCAAAAGTGCTCTGTTGAAGAAAGCCTCTTTTCCTCTCCTTGAAAAAGTGACCTGTGATCTACTGGCAATGATTTCAGAGGACATTAATTGTAGGTCACGTGCGTTAGTGGGAGAATGTGTGCGTGTGCATGCTCACCTGCCATCACATCCCTATTTGTGTTGTTATAATTATGATCAAGGGAATCATCGCCATCAAACTCCTGTGGCAACAGTTCACTCACAGAGCCTTCCTTTTTTTTTTTTTTTTTTTCGTGTTTTATGTCTGAAAAGGAAGGATGCAGGAGCATGGAAATGACTCTTCTTTCCAACTGCTTTGTCCTCAGGTATCAAGCATAACAGGTTTCAAGAGCAAAGGAGGAATGTGAAGGGAGAGAGTAAAAGGAATCACTCTTTGAAAACTAATGTCAAGTGATAAAAATAAGTTCCTAAAAGACAGCTCACCTTTTGATGCAGAACGAGCTTTGATTCCAACAGTGCTGGCTCTTGCTAGAACCAGCACAGAGAAAGGAAAGTCTTGGCTATTTCAACCCTTAGACACCTACCCCAGGAAATGCTGCTGGAACCAGTTACCAGGCACATTACAGGTTTCTGCCATCAGCTCTGCCAAAGATGCCATCTGCACAGAGACACGCAGCACTGACCTGTTGGCTTCCTGACCTGCACGGTCCCGGGTTAGGATGCAGTCCCTCATACGGCCAGATTGCCCCCACCCCATGCCCCGAGCTAATTTCACACTGAGATGGCTTAGATAGCTAATGGGTGAGCTGGACTGCAGCACATCCAGAAAATGAGGTCACGTGAGCCGCCAGCCCTACAGTCTCTCTTGGGTAATGAGCCGCCAAGAAATGCATTGAATGGGTCCACATTTAAGAAGACATCGACAAATATATAATTTTTTACAACTGTGGCTTGTACCTGACCATGGTAAAAAGCTTTCCAAACGAAAAACGATAAACCCTGATGTTGTGAAACAGAACTGTCGTCCTCAAGTTATTTGGAATCAGATCACTGGAAAGACAGACCAAGTTACTTCTCAGAAAAATGGCTTGAATGTGAAAGGGGGTCAGAATCTTGGATGTTCCAATACCAGGTCTTTGCCCACTGGACACACTGATCCTTTTAGAGCTTTTTGTTTGCTGAGGAAGATGTGAATGACCTCTTTGAGAAACTGCAGCAGGGAAGGGGGTTGAAAGGCATTTGGAGATGGGAAGAGGAGATGTGGATGGGCCTTCTGGTCAACTCATTACCAGCCCTGTCTCTTGGAGCTAGTTTCTTAACCTCTGTGCATCTCAGCATCCTTATCTGTAAAACAAAGGTGAGAGTACCCTTCCGACCTACCTCATAGAGTTTTGAAAATTGAAAAGATAATACATATAAAAGTCTTTGATACATATAAAACCCTCCCCTACAACACTGCAGGGTAACAGGCACTGAATGCTTTTAAGACTGCAAAGTCATTTGTGTATGATCATATTTTTGTATTGCTCAGCAAAAGATTCTTAAGAGAGCATATCCAGAGTCTGAAATCAGCACTCAGAGAGATTGTGTTGACCTCAATAAAAGCTCAGATTGAACCAAACCATTTCCTTGCCTTATTCCAAACTTCCACGTGTCTGAGGCTCATGCTGTCTTGAGCCCCCATATGGGGCATTCAATATATTTAGTGCTACTCAGGGGACATTAAAGCTTCTCCTTCTTGTGTCCAGATTTTGGGCATTGACTTCAGAGATTTAGCTGGCAAATATTCTCCTCAACCTTGGCTGATAATAGAAAAATGCTCCCACTTTTTAGGATTTCTTAAGATTGTAACAATTGTTATCTACAATCTCTGGTCTCACAAAGCATATTTTCATTTTCAAAATTACCCAGCAGATTTCCAAGGCCTAATTTGGAACGTTACACAGAAGACGTTTTTGGAAGGAGTAGTATGAAATATGAAATATTCTATCTTAACACACTCTTGAGCTTTGGAACCTTTGCAAAATGCTTAGATCCCTGCAAACTAAATTAAAGTTTCCTGTGCTCCTGATTTAGGGATTAAGTGTAGAAATTCTGACTTGGAACACTGGGTAGCATAAAAGTCTTAGCCATGTTTTGAGAACATTAAGACTTGGATGATGGAAAACAAAACTGCAACTGTCTCAGAGGAAACTTACCAACTTTTTAAGATAATTCTCTTGAAACCAGAATTTTAATTCTTCTCGCTAATAATTGAAAACAAGTCTTATTTTATAAAAACAGAAAATAAGCATATATAATACCTATGCCACAAGCTTGAAAATATATGCTGGGGAAAAAAAAGGTTGTTTCTGTTTTATTACAGATTCTTAGGTTGGGTATAATCAACATTCGTTTTATTGACCCTTTAGGAATTTAATTACTTGCTGTAGTCTCCAAAGAATAAGCAAGTGGCCCCCTGTATTATTAAAATAGCTAATCTACATCCCAGCTTTGCCGTCTTTTCTTTCCAATATGCTTGATAACATTTCTCCCGAAAGGATTATTTGCATACTCGTGGTATGTAAAATATGGGAATTGGCAGAGAGAGCTATAATTGAGGGAAAATATTACTTTGGCCCTCTCCTTTGGAAGGTCCCCATTTGAGGGTAACTTGCATTATTCTCTAGAATTATCCCCCAGTCACCCTCTGTGCCATCTGGAAAGTCGGAAGTCCTGCTTTCCAATATGTGCACTAATGAATGTAGGTTCTTGGAAATTCTCACAGCCTCATATAATTAAAAGGAGTCCTTTTTTGGCTCCTTTGATCATCTCGAAAGCAGAACTCAGTTGTAACTTCCAGGACCCAAGTGGTTCCTTATGACACTCACATATACATGTTATCTAGTCCTTAGGTAGCAACTCACCTGGGTGTAAAATGAGAAATCTGAGTTACCAGAGAATTCAGGCCTTTTTGGTCTTGTGCTAAGGAGGTAATAGATCTAGATTTAGAACCGCAGAGCTGGAGGGAAGCTTACAGATTATAAAGTCCAATTCCTCATTTTAAACAAAAGCATCTAAGGCCCTAAGAAGTTAGGTGGCCTGCTCAGGGCCACAGAGAGGATGTCTAGTGTTGGTGGCTTTTTTTTTTCATGTAATGATTAACATTTTCTACCTGGAGACTTTACTGACAAGTTTCCATAAAGGAGGGAAAATATTCTATTTAAAACCCACCCAGCCAATCAACCAACCAACCAACCAACCAACCTGAAGCCCCTTGTTTCTGTGTGTGTGTAAATATACTATATATGCCTCTGTGGTCTACTGTGCACTTGCAGAGATGGGCTGACTGTATGGAGAGGGAGGGGCTATGTCTAGGAATTCTTGTGTGTATCATCAGCATCATACAGGATACTGAATTTCCTGCCAAGAACACTCATTACTCCTTGAGGATCAATGAAGAGTATGTGGGTATAGACAGACAGCAAAATAACTGTTCAAATGATTTTGAGATCCTGTTTTGCAACTTCTGTTCGTAGCTTTCATTCATGTGTATGTATCATCATTCCCAACATTTTGGATTTCTACAGCTCAACTGGGTCTCATGAGATAACATATTCACTAAAAATAGGAACATAGAATTAGTAACGCATTAGCACTGAAAATAATAATAACAATGATTGAATAAAATCACTAAAAACTATGCATCTACACATTTTGAATGGCAAAGTAAGAGTGGGCATGCAAATCACATATGATGCCATGATCGTGATGTCACGATTTTTTGTTTTTGCACATTTTGGGTTGTGCCCTGAAACAACATGAAACAAACCCAAATTTGTTTCTTCTGGATGTATTCTTTCTTTTCCCCACTCTTTGAACCTCAGATGATCCCAAAACAACTGATAAACTTTTCCTGGGGAGCAACTTTTAAAGATGTGTTATTGTCCACAGAGGTACCACAGTGACACCAGCAACCTACCCCTTTTCACTTCATCTCTCTCACACAAGGGGTGTGACATCCTGCACTTGATGCTTCCCATGTGCATCTGGTTCCTCTATGCTGCCACCAGCTTATTTGTTTTGGAGCCTTTATTTTTGTAACTCTAACAATAAGACTAATGATAAATTCTAATAATAAAATATTCAGTTCACAGACTGAAGAAGAAGTAACTGCTTAATTACTAGTCTTAAAATCATGTCCCTACTGTGAATAAATGATGAATAAACAAAATGCATATGTACTTTGGCTTTCAAAAATCAGCTTTAATGAGTTGTTTTCTGGAAAAGCTATAATACTCTGATCATCTCCCAAGGGTATTGTCTTGTTCAGTTAAAGCGACACACATATTTAGTGTCTCAAGTTAGAAAGTCTTGAAATAGAGATTTTTATAGTGCACTACGTACACAAGGGCCAAAAACCACCTTAGCAAAACCACTTTAGTGAAAACAACGACCATAAATACTTTTGTACAATAAATACTATTGCCTGGGCATTTTCTTTATTGAAGTGTCATGACTGATATAAAATCATAAATAATTCATATACTATAGAAAGGAGGCCTTAGGGAGAGGGAAAAATGCTTCTCTCTCCGTGTGTGTGTGTGTGTGTGTGTGTACGTGTGTGTATGTTTGTATGTGTGTGCATATGTATGTATGCGTATGTGTATAACTTATTTTCTTTCACAGAAGCCTATATGGATAAAACAATTTAATCTGCTATATTCTTGTTACAAAGTGATTAATTTATGAAGAAATCAATAAATCCAAAATAGTCTGTCTTGAAAAGCTGTCTGAACAGATGGAAGAATATGAGAGAACACCCTGCTGGTGGTGGAGGGGCTGAAGGGGAGGAGAAAGGGCAGGGAAGAGAGACAACCCCTTCCCCGGGAAGGAATTTGTATCTTGTTAATTCCAGTAGGAATTCTGTGATTCTTTCGTCACCACCCTCTGTTTCGCCCAAATAAGCAACACTTTAACCCTTCTTTCCTCTCTTCTTGAATTGATATATTTCTATGATAAAGCTATTTTGTTTTACACTGAAGGTGTGAAAACACATCACAATATAATTTAAAGCTATGTAAGACATTGTTATTCAAGATGTAGAAAGAAGGCTTTGAATACTGATTCCCTCATTATCTTCACAGTTTCTTTGTCTTAGTTTAAAGAGGAAATGTTGTGTTATGCTGTAGAGATACCAGTGCCAGGGTTGAGCTGATGATCATGATGTGTAATGTATTAGCGTACATTTCCAGTTTCCCGTGAAATTGCCTATGATGGGGTCGAAATTCTCAGGACACTTAGAACCATCCGACTCAGACTTAGTCGACCAGATGAAAACAAAGATGGCTGCTGTGGGCAGGGGGAGGGTAAACCACACTTAGGTTTGAGAATTATGATGGAACATAAATTCACTTGTGAGGTTTGGATTTATTGAAGCTGTCTGAAAATACTGACCACTGCTATTAGAAAGTATAATAGCAAGTCGATTTTCCCCAGCTTTGGATCTTAATTTTTCCTATGACACTGTAATGTGATAAGTGGGACTTGAAAGGACTGAGCTTCATCTGGCTTATTGTATATTTATTACATCTAAATAATTGGTGAAAAGTACTTCCTCTCCTCAATAGAAATACACTCAATATTTTATGTATTCTACATTTGAAATGGAAGGAGTTCTAAGAAAACAAATCCTGGATCATTTCCAAAAAGTGATAATAACAACATTATGTGATCATTATAGTCATTTGTAAATATAAGTATGATAAATGCAACAGCTGCTTGAATGAACTCAGGATGGTTGCATTTTATTAATGAGGGAAGTTGTTCATTGCAGCACTTGGAATAATGTAATCTCGGCTTGGTTGTGACCTGTTAATTGATCAAAAAATCTAAGCAGAGTAAATCTAAATAGTATCTTCCTACACAATAATTTAAAAACCACTCACTTGCTTTCCATGCTGTCTCTGATTATTGACCTCAATACATAACAGGATGTGGAATCACGTACACAGCTTTCCATTAGCATTGTGTAAAGTGCCAGGGTTCACCCCAGACATGAGTCTCTGAAGAGTATCTTGAAGCCACAGCTGCTGGAATGCACTTCCAAATGATATCCAGGCTGGTTTGCAACTTTTGTTTGTAACTCTATGTACTGGTATGAATACATCATTATTCATTGTCACTATAGCAATTTTAATACAATAGTTTGGCTAGACCCTTGTTATCATTACTATGTCATAATAGACCTTATAGAACATTGTAACAGTAAAAATTACAGATTGCATTTCAGAATAATTAAAATTAGTGGAAAGTAGTAGGCAGGATTTTGTAGGTTTTTCTTTTTCTTTTTCTTCTTTTGATCAGAGAAAGGTTTATTGCAGGGCCAAGCAAGGAGAACGGGTGGCTCATGCTAAAAAAATCTGAACTCAGGATTTTGTGCATTTTGGAAGGCCCAAGAAAAGATGGCCTTGCATCTATTTTCATGGGCAGTCAGCAAGCTGTATCAGTTCCCAGCCTGCAGTGCTGACAACTCCGGATGATGGCTGTGCTGAGTGCCAATGCCACAGGGCTCACCTTACGGATGAAGGTGGGTGGACTGAGCATCTCCCATCAGAGCAACTAGATCCTCCTTTTAGTTCCTCTGGGTCCAAAGTAGGAAGTTGTTTTAGGTCCACATCCAGGCTCCGTGTACTGAGACACGTGGGTGAAAAGACGGTGGATTCGTCCTTGTTTTGAATCACCTCTACTCTTGTCCTTGTTCTCTCCAGTTCAACCATGAGCAGTGGTGGCCTCTCTAGAATGCAAGAAGCCATATTGCTTTAGGAAGGGTCAATGGTTTTGCTTTGAGTAGGAGATTCATGTTGCATCTTTTCAGGAAGTGAACAGATGCTTTTGTCACTGAACACAAGGAGGGTGTATGGACACAGTTAGAACCGTGTGCCCCTTCAGGGTTTCGTTCCTTTCTCTTTTGTCATGTCAGCTCTTGCCTCTGGGCTGGGCTTGAATCCCACTGTGCACAGGAAGTGCTCCCTGCAACTCCCAATGTGCACGCTCCCTTCGAGCTTTTTGATAAATCCTCAAAGTAACCTTATGAGATACATGCCATTGTGATCCCTGTGATACGTACGGGGAACCTGAGGCCCAGAGAAGCCATGAAACTTACCCAAAGTCACACAGGGAGTGAGGATTCAAGCCAGGTTTTGGCTTCTGTTCTCTGCAAATTTATTTTATTGAAGTACAGTTGATTTATAACATTGTGTTAATTTCTACTGTACAGCAGAGTGATTCAGTTATACATATACATACATTGTTTTTCATATTCTTTTCCATAATGATTTATCCCAGGATATTGAATATAGTTCCCTGTGCTCTACAGTAGGACCTTGTTGTTTACCCATTCTCTATATACCAGTCTGCATCTACTAATCCCAAACTCCTCGTCCATCCCTCCCCCACTCCCCTCCTCCTTGGCAACCACAAGTCTGTTCTCTATGTCTATGTTCAGACCCCTCTTCTGAACTCATGTCTCTAATAAGATGACTGGCCTTGACCCAAGGAGGGCAACTTTGGTGGTCGTCTGTCTGCCAGGCACTCACAGTGGGCCTGGAGGGGGGGTCATCTTTGAAAGAATATTCCGAGGGAAAAGCTATGGTGTTTAAAATTTTTATTTTATTTTTTAAAATTCAAGTTAGCTCTTGTGGGTTCAAAAGTTAAAACGTATGAAGAAAATGTTCATTTTCTCTCCTCCCGTTCTTGCCCTGATCTGCTCCATTCCCACCCTCTCCTGCCTAATCACTGTCCGTAGAGATTTTATATGCACATCGAAGCAAATATTATTATTGGCTCCTATTGGGTGTCCATTTTTTACATAAAATGTAGCAGAGAAGACAGACTACTAAATTTTACTTTTTTCATCCATAAATATATAGTAGCTCTTTCCATAATGGTACATAGATAACTTTCCTTTTAAAAATTATAATATCTCTCTGTCTATTGATACAGTTTCTCAGTATTCTATTGTGTGGATATGCCATAATTTCTTTACTTCATCAATCCCCTACCAAAAGATATTGCCATATCGCTCTCCACAGATATTTTGCCAATTCGCAGTAAAACTGTGATGGGTTAGGATGACTCTTCCTCACAGCCTCACCAAATAGCGTATACTACGGAGCTTTTGTATTTTTTGGCCAATATCTTTTATATTTTTGCCAATATCTTAAATGAAAATTGATATATCAGATGAGGTTTCTCCTCTTTTCATGTTGAGCTATTTGCATTTCCTTTTCTGTGAACTGTCTGTTCAGATTGTCTGCCCCTTTTCTACTGGACTGAAGTTTTTCTTCTCAATTTATGGGAGCCCTTTCTTTTTAGCAAGATTAGCTTTGTATGTTATATTCGTGGCAAATATTTCTCTCCATTTATTTATTTTGCTATGCAGATGGACTCCTTTTGGGTATGTAGTAAAGTGTATCAATCTTTTATTTCATGGCACTGTGGACTTCTTTTAGTGTAAAGTTAAAATATGAAAAAACACTTGTGCTGAAGATGCAGAAAAATCATGGGTATTAATGTGCTCCAGTGTGTATTATATTTTCCCCAAAGACATTGATTTCTGCACAGTGTGTGGCTTGAAGCTGCCAAGAAGGTTAATGATGCAGGCCCTGGCTACAAAGTAGTACTTAAGCCCATGGAGTTAGAAAGCCAAGGGATATTTATCATGGATTTTTGGAAGGTGCCCCCCTCTCCTTGGGAGATGCCATCCTGTATTCTGGCTAAGCTCTCAGCCAAATGTTCATTTTGGGGAGCAAAAGACATAGGAGGAAAAACAATAAGCAGCTTGGAGAGGAATCTGCCAGCAGAAATGGAATCCTATTTTCTTTAACAAAAACCTTTGTGAGAGGTTTGTGGTAGACTGGTTTTATTGTTGAAAAGCCAAGATTCCTCTCCAGATAATAATAATGATGACTATGAAAAGTGCATTGCATACTTTGGAAATTTAATGCTCACAACAACTTTATGAGGTAGGCACCACAAGAACGTTCATTCTGCAGACAATATGAGGCTTAGAAACATTGAGTAATTTACCCAAGTACACACAGGGAGTAGAGAGGGACAAACCTGATGGTCCAACTCAAATCTCATCTGATTCCAAAAACCAGGCTCTTCAGTACAGACCTAGCTGCCTCTTCAGTCATGAAGAATCTACCCTAATTTTGGAAGGCCAAGTTGTCTTTAACCAGGGAATTTAGCTTCGAAAGGAAAGCACGGATGTTTCTGTATCTACCAGTGGCATCAAAATACCCCGAGACTTTTTCTTCACTGGTTTTCAAAAAGTAATAAGAAAGGTGCTATGGCAGCATCATATCCAGGTCGGAGTTACTGTGAGCTGTGGGGATAGCCACTGTTGAATTTATCTTCATGTTCCTGGCACCTAGTGCAGTGCCTGGCATGTCTAGTCAATGGTGTGTGCTGAATGAATGTCCAAATGAATGAGTTCTCCCCTCATTATCCTCCTGCTTACCTAAAGATTTGGGTTTTAGTTTAACTTTTTGACTCATTAATACATTTACATGGTTCAAAACCCCAAAGACACAAGAGAGCATACAGTGAAATCTCCCTGCCTGTCCCTGCCACTGTGTTCCAGCGACCCAGCTCCTCTCTCCATGGGCAATCATGTTATTGGTTTCTTGCATCTACTTCCATATATTTAATGCATATTTAAACAAAAATCAATATATATCTCTTGAACACAATCTGGTTCTTAAAAACGATATATTCATTATAAAGATGTAAGGCTTATTAAAAATTTTGAACTATGTAGGAAAGTAGAAAGAGAAAAAAAAATCTAATATCTCAATAATTCATTAGAAACCTTGGAGGGTATTTTCTTCCACCTGATGGAATTATTAGGTCCCCTTTAATTGCTCTGTTTCCCTGACTCTATGTCTAATCCAGGTGTTCACAAAGACTGGCCAGGTTTCAGTGGACTTGCTCTTCACTTTGGCCACTGCAGTGGAGGACACTTCTCGTGGTGACTCAGGAGATGGGGACTTCCAGCGTCTGGAGTCTCCTGCTTTCTGACACAAACCGTGGCAGGAGGGGGACATGGAAGACACTGTTAAGTATTTTGCAACCCGCATCTTGAGGGGGGTCCTTTTTTTTTTACATCTTTATCGGAGTATAATTGCTTTACAATGTTGTGTTAGTTTCTGCTGTATAACAAAGTGAATCAGCTATATGTATACATATATCCTTATATCCCCTCCTGAGCCTGCCTCCCACCCTCCTTATCCCACCTCTCTAGGTCATCACAAAGCACCAAGCTGATCTCCCTGTGCTATGCGGCTGCTTCCCACTAGCTATCTATTTTACATTTGGTAGTATATATGTCAATGCTACTCTCTCACTTCATCCCAGCCTCCCCTTCCCCCCCGTATCCTCAAGTCTGTTCTCTTCATCTGCGTCCTTATTCCTGCCCTGCCACTAGGTTCATCAGTACCATTTTTCTAGACTCCATATATATGCATTAGCATATGGTATTTGTTTTTCTCTTTCTGACTTACTTCACTCTGTACGATAGACTCTAGGTCCATCCACCTAACTACAAATAACTCAATTTCATTCCTTTTTATGGCTGAGTAATATTCCATTGTGTATATGTGTCACATCTTCTTTATCCATTCATCTGTTGATGGACATATAGATTGGTTCCATGTCCTGGCTATTGTAAACAGTGCTGCAATAAACATGGTGGTACATGTATCTTTTTGACATATGGTTTTCTCAAGGTATATGCCCAGTAGTGGGATCGCTGGGTCGTATGGTAGTTCTGTTTTTAGATTTTTAAGGAACCTCCATACTGTTCTCCATAGTGGCTGTATCAATTTACATTCCCACCAACAGTGCAAGAGGGTTCCCTTTTCTCCACACCCTCTCCAGCATTTATTGTTTGTAGATTTTTTGATGATGGCCATTCTGACTGGTGTGAGGTGATACCTCACTGTGGGTTTGATTTGCATTTCTCTAATGATTAGAGATGTTGAGCATCTTTTCATGTGTTTGTTGGCAATCTGTATGTCTTCTTTGGAGAAATGTCTATTTAGGTCTTCTGCCCATTTTTGGATTGGGTTGCTCGTTTTTTTGATATTAAGCTGCATGAGCTGCTTGTATATTTTGGAGATTAAGCTCTTGTCAGTTGCATCATTTGCAAATATTTTCTCTCATTCTTAGGGTTGTCTTTTCGTCTTGTTCATGGTTTCCTTTGCTGTGCAAAAGCTTTTAAGTTTCATTAGGTCCCATTTGTTTATTTTTACTTTTATTTCCATTACTCTAGGAGGTGGGTCAAAAAGGATCTTGCTGTGATTTATGTCATAGAGTGTTCTGCCTATGTTTTCCTCTAAGAGTTTTATAGTGTCTGGCCTTACATTTAGGTCTTTAATCCATTTTAACTTTATTTTTGTGTATGGTGTTAGGGAGTGTTCTAATTTCATTCTTTTACATGTAGCTGTCCAGTTTTCCCAGCACCACTTACTGAAGAGGCTGTCTTTTCTCCATTGTATATTCTTGCCTCCTTTGTCAAAGATAAGGTGACCATATGTGCATGGGTTTACCTCTGGGCTTTCTATCCTGTTCCATTGATCTATATTTCTGTTTTTGCGCTTGTACCATACTGTCTTGATTACTGTAGGTTTGAGTATAGTCTGAAGTCAGGGAGCCTGATTCCTCCAGCTCTGTTCTTCTTTCTCAAGATTGCTTTGGCTATTCGGGGTCTTTTGTGTTGCCATACAAATTGTGAAATTTTTTGTTCTAGTTCTGTAAAAAATGCCATTGGTTATTTGAAGGGATTGCATTGAATCTGTACATTGTTTTGGGTAGTATAGTCATTTTCACAATGTTGATTCTTCGAATCCAAGAACATGGTATATCTCTCCATCTGTTTGTGTCATCTTTGATTTCTTTCATCAGTGTCTTATAGTTTTCTGCATACAGGTCTTTTGTCTCCTTAGGTAGGTTTATTCCTAGATATTTGATTCTTTTTGTTGCAGTGGTAAATGGGAGTGTTTCCTTAATTTCTCTTTCTGATCTTTCATTATTAGTGTATAGGAATGCAAGAGATTTCTGTGCATTAATTTTGTATCCTGCTACTTTATCAAATGCATTGATTAGCTCTAGTAGTTTTCTGGTGGCATCTTTAGGATTTTCTATGTATAGTATCAGGTCATCTGCAAATAGTGACAGTTTTTCTTCTTCTTTTCCAACTTGGATTCCTTTTATTTCGTTTTCTTCTCTGATTGCTGTGGCTAAAACTTCCAAAGCTATGTTGAATAATAGTGGTGAGAGTGGAAATGCTTTCAGTTTTTCACCATTGAGAATGATGTTTGCTGTGGGTTTGTCATATATGGCCTTTATTATGTTGAGGTAAGTTGCCTCTATGCGAGGTGGTCCTTTTGAAGCATCTGTTCCCATTGGCAGAGATCAAGTGTGGACGGATGGAGATGTGAACAGTTGTATGCAGACTGAGGACGCTGTGCAGTTAGCCTGTCAGCTCCAATGAAAGAGCACAGTGTTTACCCCGAGGGTGTATGCTGGCATGGTGTGGGCATGTATCCGTGGTGAGCTGTACACAATAGCGGAAACAGACAGTACTGACCCAAACGGAATCCGTAGCATGTGTTTGCAAGCTCAGCGGTACTGCAAGGTCAGGGCTTACTAGTGCTCTGATGGAAGGACTGGTGAGTTACACCCCGACGCCTGGGTAAATATGTTGGCACAGTGAATGCAGTTACTCTGTGTGTGTGTTTATACCCACACATACAGACTTTCAGGACATTTAACATTTTCCATGACAAGTAGAGTTCAACCAGTTCTCAATCGTTACCTCTTTTGTTTATTGTTTTTAAGATTGGGATGAAAAACCCGTCCATGTGTGGTTCAGAAAGGTGTCTGGATCGTGGGAATTAAACACAATCGTGGCTGACAGGAGTCCAGCGTGGATGGGCCAGGGAAGCAGCAGCCCTTACAAAGTGGTGTCTGAGGACAGTGCAGTCCGGTCTGGGAATGCCACAAGCCACAGAGACCTCCTCCAAGGTTAGGTCTGGTGATTCTTGCCTCCTAACTTTCAGCTTCAGTGGACTGAGATTAATCTGTTCAGTGGAAAAGGGGAAGACGTCCTCCTTACTGTAGGTCAGAGTGGAGGAGACGCCCATGCCATGCCTCCGCAGCAGGAAAGGTACAAGGTGTTGCTGACACTCTCCTCACCACCGCCCCTGCTCTGCGCCACGCGCTGTGCTGGCTGATGTTTCCTCTGTCTGCCACAGTAACCCCCCAGCCAGGGGCCCCAGAGCCTCACAAAGTGTCTGGCATATGGGAAGTTCTCACTAAGCATTTCTGGAATGAATACTGAATACATTTGCATTAAAAAAGAAATAGGGCGGTGAGGATGAAGTACCAGCATTGCTCCAGGGACCTCACATAAATGACGGTCTTTCTTATCCCTCTTCACCACGCTTTGTCACCTGTCCTCTGGTCCTTTGAAAGGACATCCTTCTGGGGCTTCTGGTTTACTGGCTTGAATTACTTCAAACTGCTCTAATTACCTCTGGCAGACTAGTGTTTCTAAGGAACAGATTTAATCACGTTACTCCCCTGCATAAAAAGGTACCTTTCCCCTTGGTAGTACTCCAGACCTCTGCAATGTGTCAGTATCCCCCCCACCCCACTGTTTCTGTGTGCCCAACCTGTGCCAAACGCACATCCTGTAGTGCGGTTAGGCTGGACCACCTCCCTATTTCCCAAGCAAATCTTACACTTTCCTACGTGCCACCTGCTGCTGTCTGCACGTGCCTAGTGAAACCCCGGAGTGTCTGCCACGTGAAATCCATCAACCCGTCTACCATGCTTCATCATGACCACCCCTTCCCCCATACGTGATCTTCCTCTGCCTCACCTTCCTCTTTCAGATGTATCTCATTCTCCCCATCCTTGAACTGGACTCTTTGCTCACTTTTCCATCCCCTATAAACTGTTTCCCAACCTCTCTGGAGAGCAGAATAACGCGGGCCCTTGTTACTTGGAAATTCTGGTTCAGTAAATTTGGATTGGGCCTCTAGAATTTTTCAAAAAATAAGTGCCCTGGATGATTCTTAACACCAGGTGACTTTGGCAAGCTTCTCTAGAGTGTGCTGAACAGGACGTCTTACGCTTATGAGCGCTCAGTAAGGATGTGTGAAGTAAATTCAGTTCCCCAGGTAAGAATCCACAGCTGGACAGAGAGGCAGGCCGTGCCATATGGAAAAGAAAACATCGTCAGGTTTATACTTGACTTGGAAGGCCCAACAGTATTGCAGGAGCAGATCCTCAAGGAAGACAATAATCTGAATGTGGGAACAATAATTCAATTTTGGGCAAACGTATCCTTTTGAATGTGTAGCATATGGGCACAGTCATAGAAAACTGACCAGGTACAAAGCACCTTATTTACAATTTTAACCATTCAGAAATGTTCAGATACAGTTGTTTATTTCCCCGTGAGGAAGACTAACAGTAGCAACGGAAATAATTAAACTGTTCATTTTCTAAAGGAAACGTCTGAGCTCTCATTCATAAGCCCGTGTATCTCCTACCACCCCTTTTCCTTACATGTGTAGCTTAAAAAGCAGAAGCAATTTACCACCCAGAATATTACCTCATGATCTGTGGGAAAGAATCGAAGACAAGTTTAGAAAGAAGACCCACTGAACACATTGCCACTTACCTTTGCTCTCTAGGACTTTACTCATCCTTCTTTTGTACACCCACTTGTCCTTTTTTTCCTTTAGGTATCTTTTCTTTAGAGCTGGAGTCTTCACACTGCCTTCTGTCCCTGTGTGTTCTCACTACTACTTGCCCCTATCCACTGCCCAACTTCCTTCCTGTGGTTAAATTCAAATTATTGTAGGAGGGAATCTGATAAGTCCAGCTAATCCCCATATTCTTTCTTTCTTTCTTTCTTCCTTCCTTCCTTCCTTCCTTTCTTCCTTCCTTCCTTCCTTCCTTCCTTTCTTTCTTTCTTTCTTTCTTCCTCCCTTCCTTCCTTCCTTCCTTCCTTCCTTCCTTCCTTCCTTCCTTCCTTTCTTGTTAATTTAGGAAGAATTTTCATACCAGCCTCCTTTCTAGGTGGCTGGGCCACTTATACACTAATTGCCCTTTACCTAGTATCTTTGTGGTCTGAACGTCTTGCCCAAGTCTCCTGGCCACGTGGTTTAGAACACAGTCCTACTTCTGTGTGAAGTGACAGGGCCATTGTCTCCAGCAAGAGCTAGTGGGTGGAAACAATTAGACAGTCAGGGAGGTGGGGAGCATCCTGAGGCTTGGCTACTGTGGGATGTCTGTCTGCTCTGGTCATAAATGATAATTCAAAGGGCATTTTCTTGACAAATATATTTCTCTACTATTAATATATATATTATGATGATATATATATATATATATATATATATATATACATTTTTTTTCCTGAAGACACATGCAAGTCTTTAAAGTACTTAAAATCATTGCCTAAAAATAATGTTGAGTAGATAATAATATTTGCAGGCCCACTGGAACATAGAGACAGCAGTGCATGAAGTGTTCTGGGTTTTAGTGTTGCCTTTCTCTTCCTTGTCCCTCCCTGACCTTTGTCCACAACTGGCAGGACCCTCTCACATTACTATTTGCAAGTTCGAGGCAGAAAAATGAGTGGTGTGTCAAGAAGTGCCCCTGAGGTTAGCACTTCAAAGACAGAGGAGCCAGGCTGGTTATGAGCGACGAGGGAGGGACACAGGCCTATGTTAGTTGACCAGGGCGGCCATGCCGGCTGGGGCAGGCTTTCCTGGAAACCTGGGCACCTGGCCCAAGCCCAATTCTGCACACCTGGTGGGACCCTTCCAGACCCTCCCCCGGGTCTTGGCTTTGTTCTCTGTTGTTCTCTCTGTGCTTCCTCACCCCTGCAGATGCTGCCTCAGTCTTGGCCACATTCATTTGGGTGCAAAGCCCAGTCCTTTCATCATTTTAAAAAAAATTCTCTGATTTCCGACATTGCATACATTTTAGTAACTCTTCTGAGAATTTAGGGGTTGCAAGGAGGGGTCGAATCAAGGAAGCCTCAGCCTTTCACCATCTTCCTGGCTCGCCTTCCCTCCCCTCTGTGGTGCAACCAGAAAGAAACTTTCTCCCCTGGTTCTCGAATGTTCTTTCCACATTCAGGCCCCCTTAAGAGGTGTATCAGGATGTCTCCTTGTGAGCTGGGAATGGTTTCACCTTAGAGGTGGGATCTGAGGTCAGCTTCAACCTTTGGGGATTAGTCAAAGCATCTCCTTCCAACTAAGTCATCTTTCATTGATACTAAATGATGGGATAAGCAAATGTCTAATAAGGATGAGGAAGAAACACAGAGATGATGCAACAGGATAACAGGATATAGAAGTTAGAGAAAAATGAGCAAATGAGAAAAGGCAGGCAGCAGTGACTCAAACTATTAAATGAGATTGTTGGGAATAAAAGAGATATTGGGAGGAAGGACACCGTTTCTCATTTCATCTCTCAATTCCACAGACTAACTCGGGTCCCTTCTCATCTTTTCAATCTTCTCTAAGCCTCTCCCCTCACCTCATTTTAAAAACTGGGGGTCTTGTTGCCTAGATAACAATCTAAAGTTGATATATCAAATAATTTCCTATATTGTAATATGGATAAACTTTTATATATCTAAGATGCTAGTGAGCAAATATGAACTCTGAAATGGTGCACAATTCAGGTCTTAAAGAAGATTTGTTCAGAAGTGTAAGTTGAAGAGAACCGGTAACAGATGGCCCAACATCAGTGAGAGGTATTAAATGCATCTCTGACTGGTATTAAATACCTCCCTCTTCTGCAAGGAGCAGAGGAGAAAGCAGATTCACAAACACTGAAATGACTTGATTGTACGGGCACAGCCATTGGGCGTTTTCGTTTGTCAAGATGGCGTACGTTTTTCTCATTATTAAATGTCCACTGGGGACTTCCCTGGTGGCGCAGTGGTTAAGAACCCACCTGCCAATGCAGGGGACACGGGTTCGAGCCCTGGTCTGGGAAGATCCCACATGCCGTGGAGCAACTAAGCCCATGAGCCACAACTACTGAGCCTGTGCTCTAGAGCCCGCAAGCCACAACTACATATACACACTACTATATATAAAATAGATAACCAACAAGGACCTACTGCACAGCACAGGGAACTAAACTCAGTGCCTTGTAATAAGCTGTAATGGAAAAGAATCTAAAAAAGAATGGATATATATTTATAACTGAATCACTTTGCTGTACACCTGAACCTAACACAACATTGTAAATCAACTATATTTCAATAAAAATGTTTTAAAATATATAAAAAATAAAAAAATAAAAAATCCAGAAAAAAAGAGGAAAAGAAACACTATAATCTGTGTTTCTATTGTAGTTGCTTGAGCAGCTACACGTTAAGTGTGCTGTAGTGTTTATGGATGGAAATGTCTCTGAATAATAGCTTGGATAATGATAGAATAGGAAAGTCTTAATACTGTCTGGGACAACACCCCTTTCCCCCTTCCACCTCGTACACACTTTTTTCCCCCAGATGAACACACGAGGCTCAAAAGGATTAAAGGTGCTTTTCTCAAGATTGCAGATGTTGTCAGAAGCAGAGCTGAAACTAGAAGCGAGGTCTCCTTATTCTGACGCCCCGTCTTTACCTTCAGTTTCTGCATGAATCGCACTTGTTCATTTCCAGCATCTCCCAGTGTGTGCAAAGCCATTTCCGGAGGAGCTGCGTTTCCTTGTCTCCTGGAATGTGATGCCGGGGGTCACGTGGGATCGTTGTGGGAATTAGTCAGCCGTGCAGCCCTCCAGGGCTTTGCTCCTTTGCTCCTAACCCATGCTTCTCAGACTCTCCGGTTATTATTATTATTTTTTAATTTTTTAAAATGGAAGCATAGTTGATTTACAATGTTGTGTTCGTTTCAAGTGTACAGCAAAATGATCCAGTTATACACATATACATATCTCTATTCTTTTTCAGATTCTTTTCCATTATAGGTTATTACAAGATACTGAGTACATTCCCTGTTCTACACAGTAGGTCCTTGTTGTTTACTTATTTTATATGTAGTGGTGTGTATGTGCCAGTCCCAAACTCCTAATTTATCTCTCTGCCTCCTGCCCCCTTTCCTGTCTGTGAGGCTATTTCTGTTTTGTAAAATGGTTATTATTATTTAAATTGCCAGTGTTCTTGCTCCATTGGTGAGTTCTCTGGCATTTGAAGTCATCTGTATCCTCTTTGAGGAGACAAGGCACTTGTCTCATGCACTTGGCTCTGCAGCAATGCCAACTTGCTATAAATGTCTCTAAATGCCTACCTTCAACCTCTGTCCTAAATGAGCTGGGGAAAGGCGACAAAAAGCTTGCAAACCAGGCCTGGTGCACGGACCACACTCTGAGTATGCAGGTCTAAGAGACGCACCTGTGAATAAGACGCCCCAAAGTAATGCAGCCGGAGCTCCAGAATTCTCTACTCCTCCGAGTTTTTCCTACCCCATTCCCACCCCTAGCCCCACCTCCCCTCAGATGACATTCATTTCTCCTTGAAAAGGCAGGAGCCATCAGGCAGGGACCTGCTCCGTCTCCACACTCTCAATCCCACATTATCTAGATAATGTGGTTAAACATCCTCCCTCGGGTTTAAAGAGGGAAACGTACCTCTTTAAATCCAGTTTTGTAGGCTGGTTAAGAACGTTGTCTCTGGAGCTGGGCCGCCTGGATTGGGTCCTGACTTTTGACTTACAAGCTGTGTAATTTCCAGGTGCGTGACCTTGTCCCTTTGCTTTTTTGTCTGTAAAGGACTTAAATCAGCATCCAGTGTGTGGTGCTACTCAGTAGATAGTCGCTGTCATAATTATCTGAGACTAACCTTGCTGTCTGAGCTCTGGATCTACTCTCTGCCCATTCCTCAGGATCCTTAGGCCATCAACAATAGCCGTTTCCTTGGCAATTTCAGTCTGCCGTGACTGTGATCTTGTATTCCTTATATTTACTTTTAATGCCACTCCCCACCCCCACCCTTAGAGATTTCGAAATCTCTAAAAGATTTCTCTTTTAGAGAAATCTAGACTTCTTCTGTTGCCTTACCTCCCACTCACTCTTTTTTCTCCCATTCATTTAAAAAACTCAGTGTGTTAAGGGAGGTACAGTGTGCTCATTTGCACTGAAAGTAGATTTGGAGGGCAAGGAAGACTTCCTGGAGGAGGTGACACCTAAGTCGAGGATGAGTGAGAGTTAGCCAGGCTGGGGAGAAGAAACAGTGTTCCTGATTGATGAAACAATTGATGAACTGTTGATGAACTAAAAGGCAATTGATGAACTAAAAGGCAATTCTGCATGGGTGAGATGTGGAGTAGAAGAGGCTGTGAGTGGAGAAGCCAAGAATGGTAAGAGATGGGGTTGGATAGGCAAGGACGGGCCCAAAGGACAAAAACTGGACTGAAACCTGAGGACCCTGTGCAGGCAGATCCTGGGGGGGCCAGCACAGATGTCCAATTCAGAAATAATATCACTCTGCTTCAAGAAGGAGCGTCATGGAAAGTGTTAGGGCCAGTGAATGATCAGATCTCCCTTTCAGAAAGATCCCTGAATCAGTGGAAGCAAAGGAGGGTGTAAACGTGTAGAACTAGGAAGGTAGTGCTAATTTTAAGGGAGTGTTAAGGTGATATTTGTAAGACTGCGGTTCTAGATGATCCCTGTTTCAGAAGGGGAGGTTAAAAGGTCAGGAGTCAAGGAGCCAGAGGAGGTCTGGGGTCAAGGTGAGATAGCAGATGTCCAGTAGTACTGCCACGTCAAGGAGAAGCCAGGTGCCTACAAGGTGGGGCCTTGGGTGACCCCTCTGGGATGGGGGTGGGGAGCGACATCTGGGCAATTCTCAGCAGCTTCACCGTAATCAGGGAGGAACGCACCCTCGGTATCTTCAGCTCCACTCTGAAGGTTCCTGGGGACACTTGACTTCCTATGGTGTCAGAGAGATGTGAGTAATCCACATGTGAGGAGCGCTAACCTTTCAGAAGACTAGACAGCCAGTTTCTTGTCACTGAAGATGAGTATCAGAGCTACAAATGCCTGTTGGCAATGAAGGCACTCGGGGGTGAGGGGGGGAAAGTAGCATCTGTGGATGTAGTGGAGAGAGAGGCTTATTTAGGAACTCAAGGCAGTGGAAATAAACTGTCAAAAAGTGACAGGCGGTTTTGAGAGACTCAGATAAAACCTGAAATGCTGAACCAGGAGGAAAAGGAATACTTGAAGGAATGTGGGGAATTCAAAGAACACCAGCTGCGACTGGGTGCTGGGCTGTAGACTGAAGGCGCAGGTCCAGTCAGGTGTGCTCGAGAAAACCAGCGTCTTCAGGGAGGTGTTGGCATCTGGCATGACGGCCTCTCGGGCGTCAGCAGGCGCTTCAGCCAAGTCTCCTCCCCAGTGACTCCGCGGCTGGTATGTGATGAACACTGCTCGGAGGTAGAGGATGTTGTCGCTCATGTCCTGTCCGATAAATGGGGCTGCATTTCAGAGGTACTGACTTGCCCCCTGTGGAAATTACTTTTATTTGGAGTCTGACCTGGAGCTGCCTTGGACAGTTCTAAGGACTCAGACGTTTTCTTGGACACACATTTGACCATGTGAGGGAGGCTTTCCTGACTGTCCACAGCAGCGCGACACAGAGGATGAGAAAGGGGAGTTTGATCACCATCTGCCCCCTCTCTCGCGAGAACAGAGTTGATAACAAAGAAGGGGAGACAAGTCCTACCCCAGCAGAGCTCTCTGAGGCCACGTGTTGCTTTTCATTCCTTCTTATACCCCTGACTTTCATTGGGAATTTCTTCACTGGGCCTGAAGAATGCCTTTTGGTATTTTATCTAGTGCAGGTCAGCTGATGACAAATTTTCCGGTTTTCTTTATCTGAACATATTTTAACGTTACATTCATTTGTGAAAGCTATTCTTATGGTATATAGAATTATAGGTTAGCAGTTATTGCCTTTTAGCACTTAAATGCATTATTTCATTTACTTCTAGCTTCTATTGCCAGGGCTTATGTTAAGAACTAAACTGTCAGTCTAATTGAGGTTTTTTTTTTTTTTTTTTTTGAAGCTAATCAGTCTTTTCTCCTCTGGCTGCTTTTAGGAATTTTCTCTTTGTCTTTGGCAGTTTTAATGTGGGGTGTTGAACAATTTTTTTTGTTTATGCTGTTTGGGATTTGTAGGAATTCTTGAGTTTTTGGCTTGATGTTTTTAATCATTTTTAGAGCAATCTTTTAGTCATCACCTCCTCAAATACTGTTTTTAACCCACTCTCTGTCTTCTCTCCTAATGGGACTCAATTTACACCTATGTTAGAACTTCTCACTGTATCCCTTATGTCTCTGCCCTCTCTTATGTATTTTTCATTTTTTTTGTTTCCATAGTTCATGCTGAATAATTTCTTCTTACTTATTTACCAGTTCACTAATTCCTCCTACAACTGTGTATAATCTTTTGCTAAATACATTAATGAAATACTTTGTTTTTAATTTTTGTATTTTTTGGGCTAGATTCTCATTTTGTTCTTTTTTGTATAGTTTTCAGAACTCCACAAAAATTATCCTTTATCTCCTTTAACATAAAATCCTAGTTATTTAAAAGTCTATGTCTGATAACAAAAATATTTGGTTGGCACCTCTGTGGGTGTAAATATTGTTCTTTTTGGGGGGCAGGGTCTTAATCACATTTTACTTACTTATACCCTTGTATACCATGTTATTTAAAAAAATTTTATTAACGTATGCTATTCAAACAGAAAAGTGCACATATAAGCATATAGCATGATAAATTTCCACAGACTAAGCACATTTATGTAACTTTCACCTAAATCGAAAAACACGTCATTACCAACACTCTAGAAGTCCTGTTTGAAACTTTCTAGAAATTATTTTTTCCTTCTCTTCTCCTGCATCCACCCAAGGAGAACAATTACCCTGTTATGTCATGGCATAGGTGAGTTTTTGCCTGATTTTTGGACTTTATATGAATTTTATGCATTTTTTTGTGTTTTGATTTTTTCATTTAACATTGTGTTTGTGAGCTTCATCTATACTATTTCATGTAGTAGCGGCAGCTTGTTCACTCCCACTGCTATTTAGCATTCTATTGTGTTTATGCCACAAGTTATTTAGCATTCTATTGAATATTATTTATAGTTTTCAGTTTGAGGTTTTAGCCAGCAGTGTAGCTAAGAATATCCTTGGTGGATATATTTCGGTGAACATATGTACTGTCTAGTTATTTTTGATTGAGTGCTAGGCATTGTATTAGCAAAACTGTAGAAAAATCTGACACTTCGGATGATGTTACCATTCCCTAGAGAACATTTACATTTGTTTCCACCTAGAACAACTTTAAGAGATCCTAGCTTTAAGTACACATGCAACTTAGTATTTTAAAAATATTTGAGCTCAAGTATGTGTTTAACTATGAGAGTCATAAAACAATAAAACAAATGAGAAGGTACTTGGGAGGTATTCAGACTTTAACAAGGGGTTTGTGAGAGCTCTGTACACATGGGATCACTCACACTGAGCTAAACCTCTCACCATGCTGCTCTCTAATCTCTAGTCATCAGAATAATTACTGATGTGAAGTCAGTGGCTTCCCATATATTCATGCTTGTAAGATGTCTCATAGCTTCCAATTGCTTTCATATTCATTATGAAAATGATTGCGTCTGGGGTGATATCAGCATATAAGCATGTAGTGACAGGATTGCATCTAAAAGATTCTTTTCAAGGTCCACACACAAGCAAATGTAAATGTTGATTACTGTCACGTAGGAGAGAAATCAAACATCCACTGGAAATGGATTCTTCACAGGGACTCCTATGGGGGATAACACATCATGTAGATTTGTGTTAGGCCCACGGGCAGCATGGTGCCGAGGAAAGAAGGCAGGGCCAGGAATTGGAACCCCTGGGCCACTTCTACCAAGTGATGTTATGATCCTAAGTAAATCACTTCATCTTTCTGCACCTTAAATTTCTCATCTGTAGAATAAGGCTATTGATACCATCCCTGGCAAGTCTAGTATAAGATGTCTGAAAGAATTTCTTAACCAGGCAAGCACTGCATCAGTGCAAGGAAGTCATTATTGGGAGGGCAAAGTAGAGCAGGGATGTGTTTGTGTGGAAGGACCCTGCAGCTGAGGGGCCTGGGGGTCAGTCCCGACTCTGCCACCCATCAGCCGTGTGACGTTAGCCATCTGCTGCTTTTCTCACGTGTAAAATGGGATTACAGTGATAGTTCCTACCTCACAGAACTGTTGTGGAGATTAAGTTAATACTTATAAAGCACTAACACTGCCCGGCACATCGTAAGAGCTGCATCGTCAACGGCTGTTATCATTCTTTGTTAGTTTCATACATGATCTAACAAACAGGTAGTCTGAGATGTTGTCGACTTGCTGAGAAACACCTGGCTGAGGAATGAAATAGCCCATTGAACAATTTGTTTTCTGACCTGTAGTTTATGTTTTCAAGGACACAGGCAAAGTCCCTGTCCTAGAGACTTATATTTAATAGAGTGGGGAAGAGACAAAATCCCAGGGAGGTTCGGGTCTGCCTCGCAGACTTAGGGGCAGAAAGGGTGATGGGGCTGGGAGGTAGCATGGCTGGGTGAAGACATTCAGTAAGGTCAGAGAGGGTAGTTAGTTAGGCCATGGCAAGGAGCTGGATTTTATTCCTTGAATGCCAAGAAACTATTGAAGTGTTTTGTTCAGGAAAAGGATCAAAGAAAACAATAGGGTATATTTAATTTTATATGCCAAAGGTCTTTTCAGGATTAAAAAGTGAGTTTAAATGATGAATCATGATTTTACAATAAATTATTTTGCTCAGTTAGCAGATTTTGATGGCTTTAGGCCAGTTTTCAGAATAAGTCAGATTGAGAGTAGGACCTTAATTAAAGGTAGTATTTCCAATTAGTATGCTAGGTTTACATGACGTTTTGCTTTTGGGGATCAATGGCCTCTAAATCCATACTATTGGTGTAGGCAGAAACCATCATATTGTTATGCCATCATAGGACAACACTTAATCTCACCCTCCAAGGTGACTGTGTGTCCTCCAGGGGAGATTAATAACTTCTCATTTATCAGATTTAAAAGGGAGGGGTTGTTTTTAGTTGTTCGTAAGATGTAGCCAGACTAATAGAGCCTTAAAGACATGTAGGTTTATTTACTATTATTATTTTTTGCTTCATGCAGCAAGTCCAGAGTGGTTTGGAGGCTCAAGTTATATCCGAGTCCACTTCTTTGCAATTCTCTTCATTTCCTGCTTCATGGTCCCGCGGTGGTTGCTGCAGCTCCTGTCAACACGTCCATGATCCAGGTAAGAAGAAACAGGGGAAGGAGGCAGGGGTGGTGCCTGCATCAGGGAATCAGAGACTTGCTCAGACACTCCTGGAAATCTGCTTTTACTTCTTTGACTTGAACTGTGTCACAGCGTGAGCTTTTTAGTGATCAGGCAGTCAGAAAAGGTGAATTTGAATTTTTGAGCAGCAATGTGAGTCAAGGAAGAAAAGGAACTAAGGTTGAAATGGGTTTGAGTGAGCCAGCCTATGTTACTTTTCACAGCAGCGTTCTCCCAGAACTTTAGTTCCGCATCCAGTGCCAAGATCTACAGCAGACACCAAACTGCTGCAAACTCTTGGCGTGCAAGATCACACCTGGAGATGGTTATCTGGGGAGGTAGTTACATACATTTTCCAGCTGACTATGAAATCTGAAAGTGAAGGTAAACATCTGTGTCGGGTAGTAAATAAAATTTCAGGATTGACTAACTTCCAGAACTGATCCCAGATTTCTGTGATGAGTCACGCATACAGCCATCCATTTAAATGCTCTTTGACCTTGATAGGGTGAGACCCATGGTTTCACTTAGTTCCATAATAAAGCATCCGGACACAAAGCGCAGTTGCTTCTGAGTGAGTCAGGCTGACGTCAGCTGTGTATTTTCATGTAACTTTGTAATGGACCAGGACCCTATGGGGCCTTCCCGGGACGGACCCCTCCCCCATATCCTCGGCTTTAGCCCCTCCCTGAAGTACCCAGATGATGGTGTCTGGTACACATTCCTGAGCTGTGTTACAGATGTTAAACTCCCACCAATGGAAGAAGTTAACTACCTGATGACCATGAGCATGTAGCCCCCAGACCTACTGGAGCCTGAGGACTGATGACGTTAAGCCCTGTGACACCATCTGGTTACCTCACCATCAACCAACCAGAGAACTGTGACCGAGCTGGTCACATATCCTGGGACACTCCTCCCTCACCTGGCCTGTGAAAATGCTTCCCTGAAACCCATCGGGGAGTTCGGGTGTTTTGAGCATTAGCTGCCTGGACTCTTTTTTGGTGCCTACAACAAATGCTGCACCTTCCTTCACCACAACCCGGTGTCAGCAGATGGGCTTTACCACATGCGGGACTCAAGTTTGGTTCAGTAACAACTTGAGGGTATCACCCCTGGGATTTATTCTTGGATGGAGAAGAAGATGCAGACTCCCAGATTTTGTCATATCTGGAAATGCCTTTAAAAGGGAAAAGGAAAGCAGTTAGGTGGCTGGGAACACTGGAACAATTATAAATCCCAAGCAACGTCCTTACAGAACAACAAAAAAGGCTTGGCAGGAAGCTGATTAATTTAATCAGTTAAGAAAATCAAACTTGGCTAGCCAGCGAGTGCAGTGGGAGGTGCATGGTGGAGACGTGAGCGCCATTCCTCCGTTCCCTGTGGCCTTGGGGCCTTCACTCCTTCACTGTGAAACAGGTAGAGTAATAGGTCCTGCAACAGAGAGTTGCCATTTGGCTACACAGAGGCCAAATATCCTTTAAATTCGGAGGTACTCCTGAAACAGATGGGAAACGTGGGCCCTTTCCCCACGGAAAGGGAAAATATCTCCTCCTTTATCTGTAGGAGCCAGAACCCCAGGCAGCAAGTAGATTTTGCTGAAGAGAATCACCAGCTGCTTCCTGAGAGCACTGCCGACTCCTGATGGAGAGCCTTGAGAAGGTCGTTAGACGTTAATTGAGAAAGGGGTTGAGGCCGAGCCTGGAGTCCAGCGGGGCCAGGGGCCAGTGGCCAGGGGCGGCTGTCTAGGGAGGTGTTGGTGGTAGGTCTAGGCTGTGCCTTTCCCTGCTTTGTTCCTGGCTTGATCCTGGTTCCGTGGGCTTCCTGTGGATTCTTCCTAAACATCCACTTGCCATCTGAGTTACCTGAGAGCTTCTGTATCTGTAGCAGGGGGCTCTGTCGGCACCGGGTTGGGGGGCAGTGGTGAAGCACAGGGCCCTCCATTAGGAAGGCTGCTTCTCCTGGGTCAGGGGTTACCTCTGCAGCAGAGAGCTGCCCGGGCTGGACAGCTGCCAGATCCCTACTTCATTTTGTGCCCTGCACACTCATTTACCCTTAAGTGTTTAAAACTCCGTCGCTGTGGGATGCTCATTTTTACAAGCATTTAAAAATGCTGCTTGGGACTTTCGAGTCACTCCATTAAAAGACTCCTTCGGGCTGTGCCTCAGTTGGTTGAGTTAACTGGTGGCAACAAATAATGATTCTTTAGAGCACTTTTAACTACCAGAAAGTTCCTCCTTGCTGCGTGTAAAGCAGTTATTTCTTCAGGCAGAAAAACTAGCACAGTTCTTGAAGGTGTCAAATGTGAAGTTATGTCTACTTCTAGATTATTCACAGCTGGTGAGAATACATCCTGTTTATTTTTCATAAATCTGAAGAAGAGCTAATCTTTGTACTTTTTTGGGGGGGGTGTATTCAATATCTATTTGTTGATTAATTCAATCTCAGATTTAATGGAGAAGGGAAAGTAGCTCTTCAGATACACCAGGTCCAGTGCTGGCACTTTTAGGTACACTTTTCTCAATCCTCTCGGCAACCCTGAAAGTTACACACTTCATAGATGAGGATCTGAGATTCAGATTATCCCCAAAACAAAATTAGCTCAAGGTCACCCAGCTAACAAATAGTGGCAAAGTGATGGCACACAGGTTTGTCTGATTCTAAGACCCATGTCTTTTCATCCATGTGATCATGGAAGCTCAGCGGGTACTTAGCCTGGGCTGGGGATGGGGCCTGAATAACAAGTGAGCATCTCTTCCCTCAGGGGACACAGACCCAGTCACCAACAGCATACATACAATGCCGTGTGGGTAATCCACGCAGGAAGCAGGTAGAGGTACAGCGGGGTGGGCTGTGGGGGGCCGGGGGGATGGTGGTCAAGGAGGGTGTCACTAGTGAGTGAAGGCTAAGCCGAGGCTAGAATGGAGATTGGGGTTGGCCAGGTGGGAGAGCGGTGGGTGGATCTATCAGTTATCCATCTGTTATGGACCAAAGGTGTTCCCCCCACCCCAATTCATATGTTGAAGCCCTAATCCCCCAGTGTGGCTGGATTTGCAGACAGGTAGGTAACTAGGTCAAATGAGGTCAAAAGGGTGGAACACTGATCTGATCTGATCATCAGATTTGTAGCTGGAATGGGCCTCATGGATCATCTAAAAAAACCCAAAACAGATACAGATGAACTTATCTACAAAACAGAAAGAGATCCACAGACATAGAGAGCAAACTTATGGTTACCAAAGGGGATAGTGGGCGGAGGGATCAATTAGGAGTTTGGGATGATCATATGCACTACTATATGTAAAATAGCTAATCAACAAGGACCTACTGTATAGCACAGGGAACTCTACTCAATATTTTGTAATAACCTAGAAGGGAAAAGAGTCTGAAAAAGCATACATATATATGTGTGTGTATATACATATATATATATAATATATATATAACTGAATCACTTTGCTGTATACCTGAAACTGACACGACACTGTAAATGAACTCTACTTCAATAAAATTAAAAATAAAATGGTCTCCTTTTACAGATGAAGAGACTGAGACCCATAAATATTAAACCGTTGAAGATTCTCTGTATTAGTGACTCACATACAACCAGAACCCAAGTTTCCCTAACTCTTAACTCTGTGCTTTCCAGATCACACGTGACAGACCTCAGAAACAGGCTCACGTGTCCCAATCCAGGCCACACCTGCTTCCCCTGTAGAATACAGCTTTCTCTCTCTGCATAGCAGTTAGGAAGAGAATAGATTCACTTCTTCAAAGCTTGATGGAAAATGACATTCCTTATGCTGAAATGCTTTTGCTGGAGATGCCTTTACAATACATATATATTTATGATTCCATGCTTGTTTCTGAATTTAAAATCAGTGTATTTAAGTAAGGAATACTTGTGATTTTTACTTGTACTCCTTCCATAAGTTATCTTTGCAAGCACATTTTTTTCAGTGTAGGCAGTTTTCTCTTCAACAGATATTACCAACATCTCTTATTTTTCTTAGTCTCATATCTTTTAACAGCGGGATCTGCTCTTAGAAAATTTTAATTATTCATTTGCATTGCATGTGAAGTGCTATTTTATGTCAAACAGTTCTTTCAAAGAGTGTGTTTACTTGATTTCTCTTAATTCCTGACTAGCAAGAGAAAAAGAATATGAATTACATTTGCCATAAAATCTGCTGAACTGACCACAGGCAACTCAGGATCTATAAACCTTTAATCAAAGCCTCTTAACGATGCAAAGTATTAGTTTGGGGGAAGAAAAAAAAAAACGATTGAAGGAAAAGGAAACTCACGTTCTAAGGATGCAATAGCTCCCTTCCCCAAACTTGTGTGCATGCATTTCCCTTCATCTGGCCGACTGCAGTGTTCCCTGGGAGTGACATCCTCCTGACAATTAGTAGCTAAGATGCCATGTGACGAGGTATTGTCAAGCATTACTAATCTTACAGGGATAAGTTAAATAAATAGGCATCAAGCAACTGAAAGCAAGTAAAGAAGATGGTAGTTTAATAGGAAGGAAATCTGTCAAGTGTTGAACAAGAAGAAAAGATTTGGGTTCCAAAGTGAGACATATTAAGGATTGAAGAATTTCCCCACACGGCACAGGACCTTGGGTTATAGCCGAACGCGTGTGTCAGAGCAGAGGGGGAGGGTGCCCGGGGAGACTGAAAAGGACAATTGACAAGGAAAAACGAGAGCAAATTGGCCTCTCCCGACTCGTCACACTGGGTTTCCCCTTGTCAGTGAGTCCACACCACCTGTACTTGCTCATGACCTTCCACACTCTCTGTCCTTCCCTGTCTGTCTTCAAATCCTGGCTCTGCCCCTGACTCACCACGTGATTTTGGCCAAGTGACTTAGCTGACTCCGTCTTCTCAGTCTCCCCACCTGTAATATGGGGATAAGAAGGGAACTCACCTCAGAGGGTTCCTGTGTGCAGAAACGCCAGTGTGCACACCTGAAGCCTTAAGCTCTTCAGATGGTTAATTCAATTTCTTTAGGAAGGAGCCCTCCATCTGCCTAGGGGTAAAACACCCCCATGGTGCTCTTAGTGCTGGAGTTGGGGTGAGAATTGGAAGGTGGGGCTCAGGCTGGGAGTCTGGACTCTACAGTTAGTCCTATACAGCAGGGGTCCCCAACCCCCTGTTAGGAACCGGTCTGCACAGCAGGAGGTGAGCGGCAGGTGAGCGAGTGAAGCTTCACCTGCTGTTGCCCATCGCTGCCCATCGCTTGCATTACCACCGGAACCATCACTGGCATTACTGCCTGAACCATTCCTCCCTCCCCCCAGCTCCGTGGAAAAATTGTCTTCCACGAAACCGGTCCCTGGTGCCCAAACGGTTGGGGACCACTGTTGTATAGACTTTCAAGGAACCTGCCCTTCCCTCTTCCTCTTGTTACCGAGTCCAAGCTCATACCGCTTGCCACACGACAGGCCGATAAATCGAGAGATGAGGTGTTGGGATAAGGAATAGAGACTTTATTTGGAAAGCCAGCAGACCGAGAAGACAGTGGACTCGTGTCCCAAAGAACCATCTTACCTGGGTTTGGATGCTAGTTTCTTTTATAGAACAAATAAGGAGAGGTGAGGAGGTAAAGTAAAAAAGGCGATACATTTTTGCAAATATTTCCTGGTTCCGGCCAGATTCCGGAGGGGATGTGTTAATTTCTTCTTTCCTGCAACCATTCACAGGTGGTCCTGATCTGGATGTTTCCTGTGAGCTAAACAAAGGTATTTTAGCTTAACACTCAGGCATGGGAGGTGGGGTTTCTGGAGACGGGCCATTATGTATAATTTAAGCTTATAGGCACATCCCCTTAGTGATTAACGTGTAGCAAAAGCGCTAGAACACAAAGGTTAAAGTAAAAGAAACAGATGCAATAAGGAGTCAGATTTGTTCTTCCTTGTTCCACTCTCACCCAATCGCAGCCCCCTCTGTTACTCCAGTTACACAGCAACGGAGAACTAACACAGGTTCGAAGGTTTACCTGTGGTCCAGAAACTAATGTAACCAGGGGTGGGTGATGGAGTGAGTAACTGAGATGGAAAACAACTCCAGGCTAGTTTGGAGTACGGTTACAAGATAGGATCCTCATCGTAATCTGTGAAATATGACATTAGGCCAAGGAATAAGTCAGTTTGAATGTGTAGGAAAGAGGGATGTTTCAATTTATTCTAAGTGGAAGTTTAAAGACGAGCATAAGTGATCACAGTGAGGTTTAAGTTTAACAAATTAGATTGCAACCAATGGAATATTATATGGCCATTACCAACAAGCATCCCCTTCGACTCTGTGCTGTAAGAAACACAGAGCCTGCTTAGTCAGACCTTTTACTGCACAGAAAGATGAGACATAAAGAGGTTAGTGATGCCAAGCTTTGAGCCACATCTTAACCCCAGGAAGCTCATTAGACTGTGAGTGTCGACAGGCTGGAATCCTTTTACAGCATCTCTGCTCCAGTCTTCCTCCTCGTTACGTGTTTGATTCATTTCCAAGGACGACAGTGTGAGTGTGCTTTCAGGATGCTGACTGCTCAATAATTTATGTAAGGCTGTAAACACATTTCAGCACATTTAGGGAACAGATTTTCCTTAATTTTTTCCTATAGCATAGCCTCTAAACAATTTCTGGTCAATTAAGAGCTCTTGTGATCAATGGTCTTGTCATTTCCATCTTTCATAATTTTCAGAAAACCTAGCCTAAAATGCATTTCTCACCATGTCATCATATCTAAGGATTAGCTTTCTACTATTTTTGTCCGTATTGCAGATTCTGCCAAAACCATTTCCTTTTGTCAACCAGAGCTCTAATATCACCATTTCTCTTATAAAATATTATATCATCCATCATCATTAATGTCACCCATCTCCTCTTTATCATGTTTATGTCTTTCTAACATACATAGCTCTTTGATATTTTGAATCCTCCCTGCTACCATTTCCTTATTTTAACTATGTCTCAGTAATCCCAAGAACATAGCACATTTTTTGTTTTTCTTTTAGATACCTCACAGGAATCAATCTTAATATATTTTTCCAGATATGGCTGGTATAATAGACATTTCATTTTGGAGTTTTATTTTTTCCTCTTATCTCAGCTTGACTTTTCTTTTGATTCTTTCCTTTTGCATTTGCCTGTAGACATATTTGTGGTATCTAGGTTCTGTTTTTCTTTCTCTTTTTTATGTCATGAATATAAATAAAGTCAATAAAATTATTTCCTAGATTAATCACAGGATTTCAAGGTTGGAAGAATGATAAAGGTCATCCAGCCCAATAACCCATTGGAAGCTTGAATTTCCTTGACCATATCTCTCTAATGTTTATCAGCTGTGTTTGAATGAGTGCCATCTCCCAAGTTTGTTTCCTATATGCGCAGCTCAGTTTTTAGAAAATTCTTCCTTACATTGGGTCAAATCTACATTGTACCAAATTACCTCCTTGCTCTGTCCCCCCCCACCCCCGTAAGTATGCTTTCTTCGATATAAATATCTGACCAACAATGATACTATCTGCACATTTCCTTTTCCTTCCGGTTCTTGTAAAGGACTCTTTCACCATCTCAGAAGTTTACCTTCTACTAATGAACATGGTTTTTAATTTGCATCATTAAACATTATAGCATGTTACTTTTCTAACTAATAATAAAGGTTATAAAACCTAAGTCATATAAAAACATACCCATTTAAGTCATATTTCCTGAGACAAGTGATCCTATGGTGAGAATGAACTAAGGCTTGTGATGGAAGGACAGAACAGCCTTGAATAAAGAGCCTGATTTTTTTCCCCAGATGCCGTATTAGTGTTTTATTGGTGCTGTAACAAATTAGCATGAACTCAGCAGCTTAAATAACACGGTTTTGTTATCTTACAGTTCTGTAGGTCAGAAGTCTGCCGTGGGTATCGCTGGACTAAAGTCAAGATGTCGGCAGGGCTGGGTTCCTCTTCGGATGCTCTGGGTGGGATCTGTGTCTTGCCTTTCCCTTCGTCTAGGTGCCGCCTCCATTCCTTGATGGTGGCCCCTCCCTCTACCCTCAGAGCAACAACAGCAGGTTGAGTCTTCACATCGTATCACTCTGACCTGCCTTCTTCCTCCCCTTTCCACTTTTAAGGACCCGTGTGATTAGCTTGACCTTACCTGGATAATCCAGGCCAACCTCCCCATCTCAAACTGAATCACATTGGCAAAGTCCCTTTTGCCATGTAAGGTAACATAGTCATAGGTTCTAGAGACTAGGACAAGGACATCTTTGGGGGCCGCTATTCTGCCTGCTACAGACTCTGAACCTGAAACTTTGGTGATTGCCACCAGTAGACCCAGAGGTGCCTTATACCCCTTTTTAATTCACTGAATCAATAGCTATCGAGCACTTACTGTTTAAAAGATATTATGTTAAATATTATGAGAGATGCTATGAGAGATTAAAGTTATGCTGTGTAAACCATCTGCCTTGGACACAAATCTTGCACACTTTTCCAGTTTTCTCAATGCTTCCTCCTTCCCTCCTGCACTGGTTGGGCCCACTTTTGGACTTGGATGAAACACCATTGCGGGGAGTGGGGCTGGCAGTGCCTCTGGGGCTGCTCAGGATCTGAGTACCCACTGAGGGGCTGATGGAATGCAACCCCAAAGTTGAGGGGAGTTAGCCTCCAATGGGGGGAGAAACTGGCTCAAAGGGAAAAAGGAGATGGGAGGGGGTAGAGTGAAAATTCCCGCTCTGCTGTCTGGCGTGTGGACACCTCTTGGGGCACTTCCTCCACCCGGTGTTCTGGAGAAGTTCCATGTGCTGAGTGAGCACATCTGCTGAGTGTCTCTTGGTTTCTCCGAAGCCAGTTTTGAAGCCATAGCCAGTGAGGCGGACCACTTTCCATCACATTCTACTTCTTCCTTTACCCTTTTACTCACCGCCCTGGGCTCGCACTTCTCAAATAAATCCTTAGCAACTTAATCCTCACCTCAGGCTCTGCCTTCTAGAAGACCAGGGCTGTGACACCAGCTAATTCAGCCTTCTCAAAATATCAGAAATTAGAGAGACAAATGTTTCTAAACTCATGGATTCTTTTTTTTTAAATTAAATAAAGACCTTAAAATAATGGTAAGGATTAATCTTAAACATGAACTACAGGAGTTAAACACAGAAGCACATTAGGGTAAAATTTTAAAAGAAACACCATAAACCTGCCTTTTTTTTCACAGACTTTGTTATTGCTCTGGTGCTGAATGTCATCCTTTATCAATCACTACTTAACCTGGACTTTTTATGGAGGATGAAATTCTTTTATAATCTCTCCTGTTATATAAAAAAAATAAGGGTAAAAAAATGCACTCACTTCTGCAGGTAGCATGCTTCTTTTGAAATCCCTGCTTTTCCAAACAATGAAAGAATTCTGAATTTCCAGTGAGGATCTGAGTCCTGGCTCTTTGACTTATTGACTGTATAACACAGAGGAATTGCTTTCTGGAAGGTAAGGAAATGAAAGATCAGGGAGAATTAACCAGTGTAAGATAACACCAACATTTGGACTTTTTTGCCTAGTATCAAATAAACAGCTCTTGAAAGGTTTCCCTTACAGAGTCTGCCCTGGTGTCTACAGACGCCATCCACCCAGGCCTCCTTTTGTTGATGGGGTCCCAGCATCTCTTGTCTCCCAAGCAGGCTGTAGGGGCCTGAGAGCAGGTTCTCTCTTGGCTTTTTTGATTTTCCCACAGGGTCCAGCAGGGCACCTTTTATGAAGCAGGCATGTGGTAACGGTTGAATCCTTATGGAAGATGAGGGCAAGGATCACTCACGTAGTAAATACTGCATCGATCTAAGGAATCTTTGATATCCTTTCTCTGCATGTGCAGTGACCAGAGGATGAAATCAATACAAAAGTATTCTCTGCATCCAGACTTTAACGTTCTGCTCTTCACTTCTGAATGGTCCCTCGACGTGACCAAATGGTATAACTCCATGTGCAGAGGAATATTCAGGCTCATGTGAAATGTACCTGCACCCCCGCCCCCCGAAAGGGAGAGCCGGGGGGCTACATGGCACCCGATGCATGGTGGGCGTTGTTTGTGCTTTCATGTTACACAAACTCTTCAGGGACATACCACTTTAGCTTTACAAAAGTTGGTCCGAGAGCCTAGAGAACTGAACAGAATACGTATTTCCCGTGTTTTATTGCTCAAAAATAGCAATTCAAATTATATTAATCTCTGGTGATATTTACCTTGGTTAAAGCATGTATCATAAAGCAGACAATTTTCTCCTCATCAAAGTGGGATTGATAGATAGTTTTAAAAATAGATCAGCCAATCGTGCACATCAAGCTATAAAGATAGAAGCCAGGTCTAAGCTTGACAGATTCCAAAGATAGTCTTCGGTGTGACTAGCTAATATTCACGGTGTTGCAGGTCTCTTTAATATTAATGAACCGCTAATGTCAATGTGAGAAACTGCACAAAGAGCGTGGAAGCTTTTTAATATAATCAGCCAGGCAGCAGTAAGATTTACATCTGGGATTTTGCAGTAATTAGAGAAATCCTCATGAATAAGCATAGGCCGCAATACATCCATTTTACAGAATATAGTGTGTGTATGTGACAAGAAGAAAGATGACATTCCAAATCAAGAGTTGTTACTTTCCCTGGACTTGTTCCCTGGCCAACAGATTGAGAGCATATTTGTCTATACTGCAGGGCATCCAACAACTTCTCTGTATCAGGTGCCAGATGGGGTTTAATCCTCCACCGTCTGCACCGCATCCAGGGATATCCTTCCGAACCCCGTGGCAGGGGAAGTTACTCAGATGATGATGTGTATTCCCTGCTGATGCAGCGTCAGAGGAATGAGGCTTATTTGGGAATGGTGTCCTCTTCGTTTCTCTGTCTGCAGACCTGTATCAGAAGGTGCCTCAAGACACGCTCTTCCTTGAGGAGGCCTCAGCTCCTTGGTGTCCCCAGGAATCCCTGAGGAGCTGGGGGATGGCCAGGCCCAGAAGACTAGATGGGACACCTTCTGAGGAGCCCTCCTGTAAGCCCCAACTCATCCTGCTGTACTGTCATGTCATATTTATTCAACTCTCTCCCGCCACTGGACCAGAAATGCTCAGTTTTTGAATACTGATGTGAGCCCTTTCTGCAATAATTTTTAGTTTCTAGAACTTTCTAATCGTCTTTCTTATGATAACGTGTAAAAATGAAAATTACTTAAGCCCCTCTCCAGTGTTTTGAAGTGGTAGATAGGAATACTGAGAAGTTTCAGGAAAAGAGAAATAATATTCATCTAAAACTATGGACACAGTAGCACTGCCAGTGTTCCTCCAATAAACGAAATCCTCAATCCAATTGAGGACTTACTTTGGCTCATGTGAGGCCAGGTCTGGGCATATCAGAATATTTCCAATATTTTACTTTTTTCATTGTTATAAGTATACTCTTTGTCAGTTTTAAGAAAATTGTAATATATAGACAAGTATAAAAAAAATCACGATAATCTCACCATGAGATAACTAGGCTTATTTTCTGTTCTTTTAGACTTTTTCAGTATTACATATGAGCACATGTGTGTACACACAAAACACCATCTTACTTTACGTATTGCTTTCAGACCTGTTTCTTCTCTCTTAACCTACTGTGGATCTTTCCTTGTGAATTAATAAGTCAATTTGTACATCATGATTTGTCATGATTAAATAGTATTCCATCATATGGATGTGTAATAATATATTTATTATTATACAGGTACTTATGAATTGATACATTTCTCTGATTATTCTCTTAAAATAACTATTAAAAATAATAAATAAACAAATGGGACCTAATTAAACTTAAAAGTTTCTGCAGAGAAAAGGAAACCATGAACAAAACAAAAAGATTACCCTCAGAATGGGAGAAAATATTTGCAGATGAAGCAACTGACAAGGGATTAATCTCCAAAATATACAAACAGCTCAACAGCAAAAAAATAAACAACTCAATCAAAAAATGGGCAGAAGACCTAAGTAGATATTTCACCAAAGAAGACATACAGATGGCCAAAAGGCACATAAAAAGATGCTCAACATCACTAATTATTAGAGAAATGCAAATCGGAACTACAATGAGGTATCACCTCACACCTGTCAGAATGGCCATCATCAAAAAATCTACAAACAATAAATGCTGCAGAGGGTGTGGAGAAAAGGCAATCCTCCTACACTGTTGGTGGGAATGTAAATTGATACAGCCACTATGGAGAACAGTATGGGGGTTCCTTAAAAAACTAAAAATAGAATTACCATATGACCCAGCAATCCCACTCCTGGGCATATACCTGGAGAAAACCATAATTCAAAAAGATACATGCACCCCAATGTTCATAATAGCACAGTTTACAATAGCCAGGACACGGAAGCAAATTCAATGTCTATCAACAGGGGAATGGATAAAGAAGATGTGGTACATATATACAATGGAATATTATTCAGCCATCAAAAAGAATGAAATAATGCCATTTGCAGCAACATGGATGGACGTAGAGATTCTCATACCAAGTGAAGTAAGTCAGACAGAGAAAGACAAATATCATATGATATTACTTATATGGGGAATCTAAAAAAAGATACAAATGAATATTTTTACAAAACAGAAATAGACTCATAGACATAGAAAACAAACTTAGACTTACCAAAAGGGAAAGAGGGGAAGGACGGACAAATTAGGAGTTTGTGATTAACAGATACACACTATTATATATAAAACAGATAAACAGCAAGGGCCTACTGTATAGTACAGGGAACTATATTCAATACCTTATAATAACTTATAATGGAAAAGCTTAAAAAAAATGCATAACTGAATCACTTTGCTGTATACCTGAAACTAATATAACATTGTAAATCGATTATACTTCTATAAAAATATATAAATAATAATTAAAATAATTAAAAAATTAAAATATTAATAACATTATTACCTTACAATACATTTAAAAGTTGTGGTCTTTTAGCCAAAAGGATACTTTTTTTTAAGTTTTGCCACAAGTTTGCCTAGAACAACTGTCGGGGTGTATACTGACCCCCCAAATTGAAGGTATAAACTTATCCATTTCCTCCCATCATGAGCCTGAACTGGGTACTGTTATTCTTTCATGTCTTTTCCAAATTGATAAGTGAAAAATCGTTCCTCTTGGTTTAACTTGCATTTCTCAGCATACTAGTGAGGTTGGACTTCTTTTCTCAAGTTTTTTGGCCATATGTAGGTTCAATTTTTGTTTACCCAGAACTTTGGATAATTTGGGGCCAACGTGGTTTAAGAAACAGAACTCTGCCCGTTCCCAGGGGCCCCTCATGGCAGTGCCCCTCGCTCCCCAAGGTGAGCGCTAATGTGACTTCTGTGATCATTAGTATCTTGTTCTTTTGACAGCTGTACCACTGCTGTGGACACCCCTAAATGACAGAGGCTTCCTTGCCTGTGTGTGGCCTGAATATGACTACAGCACAGCTGCGTGCTTTCTTCCAAGGCTAGCCTGCTGTGCTCGTACTGTGTGTGTTGGCTCACTGGTTGGAACGCGTGTGAAGGGGAGCCCCCGCTAATGGGTGCGAGGACTCCCCAGGGCTTAGCAAAGGCTTTCTAGCTCTGCTGTTCAGTCTGGGGCGCTCCCTTCCCCCCTTCTTCGTATGGTCTGACCTGCACTGTGGCCTGAAGCCTCTGCACACTTGTGCTCACTTCCTAGGGCTTCTGTAACAGATGACCGCAAAGTTGGTGGCCTAAAGCAACAGAAGTGGATCATCTCACAGTTCCGGAGGCCAGAGGCCCCAGTCAAGGTGTCGGCAGAGCGGCGCTCCCTCCAGAGGCTGCAAGGGAGACCCTCCCCCGGCCCCTTCCAGCTTCTGATGCTGCAGGGGTTCCTTGGTTTGGGGCTGCGTCACCCAGTCTCTGCCCCATCGTCACGTGGCCATCTCTCCTTCTCTCTCCTAAGTCCCCCTCTACCTTTTCTCCTATAAGGGCACTTGGATTTAGGGACCACCTGGATAACATAGCATGGTGTCATCTCAAGATCCCCCACCCAATTACATCTGCAAAGACTCGGGTTCTGGGACGTGGATATATCTTTTGCGGGGTGGCATAGGTCAAGCCACCCTTCAATCACCCCCTCTGGTTCCCTCCCCTTTCTTCTGCGTGTGGGGTTCCCCCACCCCCGACCCCGGCACATCGATCTCAGGTCTGGTCCCATCTTAACATCTGCTTCGTGAAGGACCTGAACCGACACAGATAACTGAGCCAAGCAAGCTGGCCCTACTGTTAGGGAGGGCACAGGGCGCAGGGAGCTCACACCCTGTGAAAGAGGGGGGAGGCCAGCAGACTGGGTGGGAAGGATGGGACGAGGTACAGTTCCAGGAAGGATGCGGCTGGCACAGTGGCGATACCTGCACCTGTGGAAGGAGTTCCGGTCCCCCAGGCAGAGCTTGTGTCCCGCGTCCTTGGGCTTAGCTGTCAGCAGGGAGCAGCAGCCGGGGGCACCTGCGGAGTCGGCAGGAGGGAGGGCGGCATCTGGAATGTTCTCTGATGCAAAGCATCCGAGAAGCTCCTTTTCGCGGCAGGCACACCCCCTGCGCCCCCGCCCCGCACTGCACAGACCTCCACTTCCACCAGGCTTGGGAATGGAGCCTCTGTGATCCCCGTGGGCCTCTTTCCCCAGAGGAGAGACTTCAGAGAGGCGGGTCCCCCTTTTAGGGACAAACCAAGGTCCCGTCACCGCAGCTGGTCTCAGGGCCACCCCGGTGCTCGTCCTGCCTGCATCCCCATCATCCTCCGCTGTCACCTAGCAGGTCTCGGTGGCTCACCTGTGGGACGTGTGGTCTGAACCTTTATACCTGCGGGGCTGAGCCCGTGGTAATCACACCCTCCTCAGACACTCAGGCTGTGGCACAGGGAGAATTACCCTTCGCTTCCTGGACCCATGGGCTCTTCCTGTGGGGACAGAGTGCCATACAGAGGACTCTGATTTAGGGTAGACGCTGCACCACGGAGGAGGGCACCCCACCTCTCAGAGCGTTTCTCCAGAGCTGGCACTTCAGCCTGGCCCTCGGAAAGTCGTTTCTGGGCTCTGTGAGGCTTGCAGCTGTGTGCTGTCGCCAGGGACCTGGGCGTGTGCCCCGATGGGCTGTGGAATGGGAGGGGGAACGGGGGGTGTCTCCACTTCCCCTCCCTCCCGGGTCCGTTTTCTGCCCTTCCACGCCTCGCGCTGCACCCCAGGAGGCGGACCCTTTGGGATGGCATCACCAGGTTGGATTCAGGCGCTGGAGAAGGGCTGGGTCGGGGGCAGAAGCAGGACATTGGAGAGAAAGTGGAGAGAGTGTCTGGGACGTGTTTTCCTGCCAGACCTCCTGCTTCGGGACAGCAGGTGCGTGTGTCTGTGTTCCTCCGCCAGTTGCTCCACAGCCCCTCTCCATCGGACCCCAGCTTCACTATATCCTGGGGGCGGCCACAGCTGCTCTCAACGTTTTCCTTAAGCTCACCCCACGGCGGATACGCTATCGTGTGGGTCCCAAACCCAAGTGGATGAGGTGTCATGTCAGCCCCCAGAGAGGGTGTTGGCTGAGGGTCTGAGGACAGCAAAGACAAAACCATGTGTGTAACAGTGAGACAGGCTGGGACCTGGGCCCCTCTGCTGCAGGGCTGGCACCTGGACAAACGTCTCCTTGAGCAACGAAATACAAAGAAACTATAAGGTACTGAAAATAACTGCACGCATGCTCAGTTGGGGCAAATTATGAACAAGATGCAAAAAAGACCAAAAACCCAACTGCCACTTCTAAGGTGCCAGGAGCAAAAGCAGGGTCCAGGGCACAACACAGATCCCTGCACAGAGCCCCACCAGGGGGTGGGCAGACCACTTAAGTCACCCCTCAGGCCTGACCCCTGGGTCTGCCCGCCCCTCCCCCCCTCGGGGATCGAGCAAGGGCACCTGTTACTTGTTTCGACTCCCCGTGCTACAGCACGAGTCCCAAAAAAGCCTTGCCTGAATTTCTTGTCTGGCTTCATATCAATTTCTATTGATTAAGGAGGCCAAGAACCCTGGTTGGTAATAATAGGTGTCTAGCCCTGTGAAGGGGAACCACTGGCCCTTCCAGGATGGAAGGGGTGCAAAGTAGTCAGCTTGCCACCAAGTGGCCAGCTGGTCTCTTTGAGGGGTGAACCATACCGGGGCTCAGTTTGGGTTCTGTTGCCAGGAGCTTGGGTGGTCAGAGGCGGAAGGGCTGGGTGGGGTCTGTGAAGTGGGCATCAGGCTGCTGGGTCCCCGTGCATCTTCCACGGCATCCGTGTGCATCAGAGCCGGTTCTGGGGTAGCTGATGATGAAAGCTGGCTGGGTCCTTCTCTGTCTCCTTATTTACTGCCTCTTCTGTGGTGGGTGATCTCTGGTGGGTGTTAACACGTGACACAGGAATATCCACACCTTGTGGCCGCTGCCCTATGGCCACCCCCAGCCCCCTTGCCTGAGGAATGCAGTAAATATGGCCCTTTTGGATGAGCAGATGTTAAAGATAATTCTAGTCTTATACAAAGTTGAGTAGTTCAAGAGACTATTACAAATGGAATAACATGGGTTGGTAAGTTTGATTGAAGTTGGGATTACTTAAGATTTAGAAATCTCATACTTTTTTTTTGAATTTTTGAATTATTTTTTTTATTTTTTTATACAGCAGGTTCTTATTAGTTATCATTTTATACATATTAGTGTATATATGTCAATCCCAATCTCCCAATTCATCCCACCACCACCACGACCCCCCGCCCCCTGCTTTCACCCTTGGTGTCCATACGTTGGTTCTCTACATCTGTGTCCCAATTTCTGCCCTGCAAACTGGTTAATCTGTACCATTTTTCTAGGTTCCACATATATGCGTTAATACACGATATTTGTTTTTCTCTTTCTGACTTACTTCACTCTGTATGACAGTCTCTAGATCCATCCACGTCTCTGCAAATCATGCAATTTCGTTCCTTTTTATGGTTGAGTACTATTCCATTGTATATATGTACCACATCTTCTTTATCCATTCGTCTGTCGATGGGCATTTAGGTTGCTTCCATGTCCTGGCTATTGTAAATAGTGCTGCAATGAACATTCAGGTGCATGTGTCTTTTTGAATTATGGTTTTCTCTGGGTATATGCCCAGTAGTGGGATTGCTGGGTCATATGGTAATTCTATTTCTAGTTTTTTAAGGAACCTCCATACTGTTCTCCATAGTGGCTGTATCAATTTACATCCCCACCAACAGTGCAAAAAGGTTCCCTTTTCTCCACACCCTCTCCAGCATTTGTTGTTTGTAGATTTTCTGATGATGCCCATTCTAACTGGTGTGAGGTGATACTTCATTGTAGTTTTGACTTGCATTTCTCCAATAATTAGTGATGTTGAGCATCTTTTCATGTGCTTCTTTGCCATCTGTATGTCTTCTTTGGAGAAATGTCTACTTAGGACTTCTGCCCAGTTTTGGATTGGCTTGTTTGTTTTTTTAATATTGAGCTGCATGAGCTGTTTATATGTTTTGGGGATTAATCCTTTGTCCGTTGATTCATTTGCAAATATTTTCTCCCATTCGGATGGTTGTCTTTTCGTCCTGTTTATGGTTTCCTTTGCTGTGCAAAAGCTTTGAAGTTTCATTAGGTCCCATTTGTTTATTTTTGTTTTTATTTCCATTACTCTAGGAGGTGGATCAAAAAAGATCCTGCTGTGATTTATGTTAAAGAGTGTTCTTCCTATGTTTTCCTCTAAGAGTTTTACAGTGTCCGGTCTTACATTTAGGTCTCTAATCCATTTTGAGTTTATTTTTGTGTATGGTGTTAGGGAGTGTTCTAATTTCATTCTTTTACATGTAGCTGTCCAGTTTTCCCAGCACCACTTATGGAAAAGACTGTCTTTTCTCTATTGTATATCCTTGCCTCCTTTATCATAGGTTAGTTGACCATAGGTGTGTGGGTTTATCTCTGGGCTTTCTATCCAGTTCCATTGATCTATATTTCTGTTTTTGTGCCAGTACCATATTGTCTTGATTACTGTAGCTTTGTAGTATAGTCTGAAGTCAGGGAGTCTGATTCCTCCAGCTCCGTTTTTTTCCCTCAAGACTGCTTTGGCTATTCAGGGTCTTTTGTGTCTCCATGAAAATTTTAAGATTTTTTGTTCTAGTTCTGTAAAAAATGCCATTGGTAATTTGATAGGGATTGCATTGAATCTGTAGATTGCTTTGGGTAGTATAGTCATTTTCACAATATTGATTTTTCCAATCCAAGAACATGGTATATCTCTCCATCTGTTGGTATCATCTTTAATTTCTTTCATCAGTGTCTTATAGTTTTCTGCATACAGGTCTTCTGTCTCCCTAGGTAGGTTTATTCCTAGGTATTTTATTCTTTTTGTTGCAATGGTAAATGGGAGTGTTTCATTAATTTCTCTTTCAGATTTCTCATCATTAGTGTATAGGAATGCAAGAGATTTCTGTGCATTAATTTTGTATCCTGCAAGTTTACCAAATTCATTGATTTGCTCTAGTAGTTTTCTGGTGGCATCTTTAGGATTCTCTATGTATAGTATCATGTCATCTGCAAACAGTGACAGTTTTAATTCTTCTTTTCCAATTTGTATTCCTTTTATTTGGTTTTCTTCTCTGACTGCTGTGGCTAGGAGTTCCAAAACTATGTTGAATAATAGCGGTGAGAGTGGACATCCTTGTCTTGTTCCTGACCTTAGAGGAAATGCTTTCAGTTTTTCACCATTGAGAATGATGTTTGCTGTGGGTTTCTTGTATATGGCCTTTATTATGTTCAGGCAGGTTCCCTCTATGCCCACTTTCTGGAGAGTTTTTATCATAAATGGGTGTTGAATTTTGTCAAAAGCTTTTTCTGCATCTATTGAGATGATCATATGTTTTTCATTCTTCAGTTTGTTAATATGGTGTATCACATTGATTGATTTGCGTATATTGAAGAATCCTTGCTTCCCTGGGATAAATCCCACTTGATCATGGTGTATGATCCTTTTAATGTGTTGTTGGATTCTGTTTGCTAGCATTTTGTGGAGGATTTTTGCATCTATATTCATCCGTGATATTGGTCTGTAATTTTCTCTTTTTGAAGTATCTTTGTCTGGTTTTGGTATCAGCATGATGCTCTCCTCATAGAATGAGTTTGGGAGTGTTCCTTCCTCTGCAATTTTTTGGAAGAGTTTGGGAAGGATGGGCGTTAGCTCTTCTCCAAATGTTTGATAGAATTCACCTGTGAAGCCATCTGGTCCTGGACTTTTGTTTGTTGGAAGATTTTTAAACACAGTTTCAATTTCATTACTTGTGATTGGTCTGTTCATATTTTCTATTTCTTCCTGGTTCAGTCTTGCAAGGTTATACCTTTTAAAGAATTTGTCCATTTCTTCCAGGTTGTCCATTTTATTGGCATAGAGTTGCTTGTAGTAGTCTCTTAGGATGCTTTGTATTTCTGTGGTGTCTGTTGTAACTTCTCCTTTTTCATTTCCAATTTCACTGATTTGAGTCCTCTCCCTCTTTTTCTTGATGAGTCTGGCTAATGCTTTATCAATTTTGTTTATCTTCTCAAAGAACCAGCTTTTAGTTTTATTGATCTTTGCTATTATTTTCTTTGTTTCTATTTCATTTATTTCTGCCCTGGTCTTTATGATTTCTTTCCTTCTGCTAACTTTGGGTTTTGTTTTTTCTTCTTTCTCTAGTTCTTTAGGTGTAAGGTTAGATTTTTTTTTTGAGATGTTTGTTGTTTCTTGAGGTAGGACTGTATTGCTATAAACTTCCCTCTTAGAACTGCTTTTGCTGCATCCCATAGGTTTTGGATCATTGTGTTTTCATTGTCATTTGTCTCTAGGTATTTTTTGATTTTCTCTTTGATATCTTCAGTGATCTCTCGGTTATTTAGTCACATACTGTTTAGCCTCTATGTGTTTGTCTTTTTTGTTTTTTCCCCTGTAATTGATTTCTAATCTCATAGCATTGTGGTCAGAAAAGATGCTTGATATGATTTCAATTTTCTTAAATTTACTGAGGCTTGATTTGTGACCCAAGATGTGATCTATCCTGGAGAATGTTCCATGCGCACTTGAGAAGAAAGTGTAATCTACTGTTTTTTGATGAAAAGTCCTATAAATATCAATTAAATCTATCTGACCTATTGTGTCATTTAAAGCTTGTGCTTCCTTATTAATTTTCTGTTTGGATAATCTGTCTATTGGTGTGGTGTAAGTGAGGTGTTAAAGTCCCCCACTATTATTGTGTTACTGTCAATTTCATCTTTTAGAGCTGTTAGCAGTTGCCTTATGTATTGAAGTGCTCCTATGTTGGGTGCATATATATTTATAATTGTTATATCTTCTCTTGGATTGATCCCTTGATCATTACTTAGTGTCCTTCCTTGTCTCTTGTAACATTCTTTATTTTAAAGTCTATTTTATCTGATATGAGTATTGCTACTCCAGCTTTCTTTTGATTTCCATTTGCATGGAATATCTTTTTCCATCCCCTTACTTTCAGTTTGTATGTATCCCTAGATCTGAAGTGGGTCTCTTGACAGCATGTATATGGGTCTTGTTTTTGTGTCCATTCAGCGAGCCTGGCCTGTGTCTTTTGGTTGGAGCATGTAATCCATTCACGTTTAAGGTAATTATCAATATGTATTTTCCTATGACCATTTTCTTAATTGTTTTGGGTTTGTCTTTGTAGGTCCTTTTCTTCTCTTGTGTTTCCCACTTAGAGAAGTTCCTTTAGCATTTGTTGTAGAGCTGGTTTGGTGGTGCTGAATTCTTTAAAATCTTTTGCTTGTCTGTAAAGCTTTTGATTTCTCCAACGAATCTGAATTAAATCCTTGCTGGGTGGAGTAATGTTGGTTGTAGGTTCTTCCCTTTCATCACTTTAAATATGTCATGCCACTCCCTTCTGGCCTGTAGAGTTTCTGCTGAGCTCTTAATCTTATGGGAGTTCCCTTGTATGTTATTTGTCGTTTTTCCCTCGCTGCTTTCAATAATTTTTCTCCTTTTTTAATTTTTGCCGATTTGATTACTATGTGTCTCAGTGTGTTTCTCCTTGGGTTTATCCTGCCTGGGACTGTGCTTCCTGGACTTGGGTGGCTATTTCCTTTTCCATGTTATGGAAGTTTTCGACTATAAACTCTTCAAATATTTTCTTGGGTCCCTTCTCTCTCTCTTCTCCTTCTGGGACCCCTATAATGTGAATGTTGTTGCGTTTAATGTTGTCCCAGAGGTCTCTTAGGCTGTCTTCATTTCTTTTCATTCTTTTTTCTTTAGTCTGTTCTGCAGCAGTGAATTCCACCATTCTGTCTTCCAAGTCACTTATTCGTTCTTCTGCCTCAGTTATTCTGCTATTGATTCCTTCTAGTGTATTTTTCATTTCAGTTATTGTATTGTTCATCTCTGTTTGTTTGTTCTTTAATTCTTTTAGGTCTTTGTTAAACATTTCTTGTGTCTTTGCCTCCATTGTTTTTCCGAGGTCCTGGATCATCTTCACTATCATTATTCTGAATTCTTTTTCTGGAAGGTTGCCTATCTTCACTTCATTTAGTTGTTTTTCTGGGTTTTTATCTTGTTCCTTCATCTGGTACATAGCCTTCTGCCTTTTCATCTTGTCTATCTTTCTTTGAATGTGGTTTTTGTTCCACAGGCTGCAGGATTGTAGTTCTTCTTGCTTCTGCTGTCTGCCCTCTGGTGGATGAGGCTATCTAAGAGGCTTGTGCAAGCTTCCTAATGGGAGGGACTGGTGGTGGGTAGAGGTGGCTGTTGCTCTAGTGGGCAGAGCTCAGTCAACTTTAATCCGCTTGGCTGCTGATGGGTGGGGCTGGGTTCCCTCCCTGTTGGTTGTTTGACCTGAGGCGACCCAACACTGGAGCCTATGGGCTCTTTGGTGGGGCTTATGGCGGACTCTGGGAAGGCTCACACCAAGGAGTACTTCCCAGAACTTCTGCTGCCAGTGTCCTTGTCCCCGCGGTGAGCCACAGCCACCCCCGCCTCTGCAGGAGACCCTCCAACACTGCAGGTAGGTCTGGCTTAGTCTGCTCTGGGGGTCACTGCTCCTTCCCCTGGGTCCCAATGTGCACACTACTTTGTGTGTGCCCTCCAAGAGTGGAGTCTCTGTTTCCCCCACTCCTGTCGAAGTCCTGCAATCAGATCCCACTAGCCTTCAAAGTCTGATTCTCTTGGAATTCCTCCTCCTGTTGCCGGACCTCCAGGTTGGGATGCCTGATGTGGGGCTCAGAACCTTCACTCCGGTGGGTGGACTTCTGGGTATAAGTGTTCTCCAGTTTGTGAGTCACCCACCTAGCAGTTATGGGATTTGATTTTATTGTGATTGCGCCCCTCCTACTGTCTCATTGTGACTTCTCCTTTGTCTTTGGATGTGGGGTATCTTTTTTGGTGAGTTCCAGTGTCTTCCTGTCGTTGATTGTTCAGCAGTTAGTTGTGATTTTGGTGCTTTTGCAAGAGGGAGTGAGCGCATGTCCTACTCCGCTATCTTAAACGAATCTAATTCAATTATTAATTGAAAATAAATTTAACCAGAACAGCAATGACTTGTGCTAGTATATTTGTTGATGAGTTTCTAGAAATCTCATACTTTTTATTCTTAGAAAGCACCACCAAGCTTATGTTAAAGGGAGAGTGATGCCAAAAGAGAGAGAAAGAGACTGAGAAATGTTTCCTGGGTAGTTGCTAAGCCTGAGGCCTCATTCTAGCTGGGTGCTGCATCCACAGGTCCAGGGATGGGCAAGACAGAACAAGGGTATGAAGCCATCACAGGGGTGGGAAGGCAGGGAGGATACTGCCTGAGTTTGAGGCAAAGAACTCCCAGGAGGAACTGCTGAGTGGAAGCGAGAAGGATTAGCCCACTGTTTTAAACCTCTCTCTTCCCGCCAGCTGGAATAGGAGCCTTCCGGGCTTTTGGAGTAAGAAAATTTCTAGTTTGAGGAATATGCCATCAGGGACCCTGTGAAGGGCCTTCTGAAAAGGTACGGTCGGAGCAAACAACCTGCTGACTGTTGAGATCTGAATTTCAAATGCAGGAATTTCTGGAAGAAAAATAGTCTTAGAGCTACATAAATGGTTTCCAAACACTCAGAGACACAGCAGAAAGGGCAATAGAAGCCACACGAGGCCAAACAATTTTGATCAACTATTATAAAATCTGTTCTCTTTTTCTGCATCCCTTGATCCACCCTCCTCCCCCAACCCCCTGCCCCCAGTAACCAAAAGAAGCAGGAAGGTTCATTGAAGCTGTGCAGGAATTTCCACAAAACTCAGGAAGGTGGTGTATTTAAGAATGAGACTCTCTGACCGAATCAATGGCCTCCGTCTGGGAAGTATCCTCTAGAGAGAGAGGAATTCGTGGTCTCTTGTGAAGGCAGGCACTCAATGGGTATATATTTAACTCGTAAACGTGGAAGGTGTGTCCCGTAAGCCAGCTCCTAAGTGAGTCCTAAAGGCCCAAAAAGGTGCCCGCATAGCAATTACTCACCACGTGTTTTGTCATCCAGTGGTCTGTGAATGGAAAGAACCTTCACTTGCGCCTGGACAAAGAATCACTGGGGCATCCATCACTGTGTACTCACATCACATGCCCAGAAGCCACCTGGAGGTTAACTGTTTTCACAGACAGGAAAATACAGTTTTGTGAGCCACATCTGAGGAACCGATGCAGGAGGGCAGGCTTGAGGATAAATGTGAAATGCACAGGCAGATCACGGTTTTTCCACACCTGTTTTCTTTGCATTTAATGTATCCCTACTGGTGACCTGTGTTGGATTCCTGCATTTCAGACTGCGGACCTATAATTCTACCAGTGGGAAATAAGGTTCTCGTGGTCCTATTAGGGAAAGCCAAATTGCTTCATCCCCAGAAGCCAGAGGATTTCACTGGCGAGAAGCGGGGAGCCTATACAAAGCTGTAATTTGCAATCTGAGTCTAATTTCAAACCTCTTCTAAAAAAAATAGACATTATTATATTGAAGAATCTCCCTGTATTACTAGCTAGCTTCCTCCTCAATTCTTTAGAATTCATGGGTAATCGATTTCTTGAGGAAAGTTAATTGGAGCTTAATCATTGCTTTCCATATCCTTTGATTTTTGCATGTACTGACTGTGGTAAATATGATGAGCAGAGCCATTGTGCATATTAGGAGACAAGTCATCACATTATCCAAAGGCATGAATGCCTTTCACGTTTTACCAGCTGAAGAAAACAATTTTGCCTTTTAATAAAAGTGAAAAATCTGTGTGAATTCAGCCTTAAAATAGCCTGGAAGGAGAGTGCAGTACCAGCGTGAGGCTGAACGTAGGGGCCTCAGGGATGGAGAGAGCAAGGATACAGCGAGAGGCCACACAGACCCAGGCTTTGGCTCTGCTCACGGGCACCCAACCCTCCTGCAGCCGAGTTAAGGAGGGGGCTGCGGTCCCCAGCTTCTCTACCACGGCCAGCGACCAGCGCACAGAGGAGGAAGGAAACTGACCAGGGAATTCACAGCAGAGACACATGCTCTGAGACTTGCAAGGCGCTCCGTGGGCCAGAGGAGACAGGAATATTAGTAGACAGACAAACACCCCTCCTTCCAGCGTGGAGCTTGGAAACCAAGGTACGGGGCAGCCCCCGTCTAGAGGAAAGCGGCGAACAATACTAATACCCCTTTGATTTCTGGAGCTCTTCAAAAATGATGAGAACCGGCCAAGTTGTGCTTTTCCTCCCATCGCTTCTTTGCAGCCTCTGCTGAAAGTAAAAGCTAAAAAGCTGAGAAATGATCACAAGTTGAACTGAACGAGGTACCAGCTTCTGGTCGGCTCTGGGTCACTAAAACCTGAAGGACATGCCCTGGTGGGGGAATTGGGGGTGGGGGACCAGCGCAGATATCATGTTTTGGGGGGTGGGTTCGTTAAGAAGAAGAAATCAAAAATAGGTGTGAACGTGTACAATTATTCAGAATGAGAAATCACAGGGAATTACGTATTTTTAAAAGTTGAGAAATACTTCCCCTCCTAGGGCCTGCCATTTCTCATTTCAAATACTGCACTAATCCTGTTCTGTTTTCACCACCACCAGAGAGATGCTGTCAGGACCAGCTACATAACTTGGGGGGGGGGGGAGGGGCAGGGGTAAAATGAAAATCCATGACCCCTTGGTCAAAAATTAAGGATTTCAAGATGGTGACAGCAGGGCATTAAACCCGGCACCGGATGCTTCTGAGTGCAGGGCCTTATGTGACTTCACAGGCTGTGTGCTCACCAAGCCCGTCCTAACAGCATTGCAGAATACAGAAATATAATACATTTTTATTAATCATGGACCGACATCTACGATACGGTTTCCCTACATTTTTTGGCTGCAAACTCTTTCATTGCCACTTCATGTGATGACTGTTTTGTAACATCATTTTTTGTTTTGTTTCATTAAAAATTTTTTTTATTAAAGTATAGTTGATTTACAATCTTGTTTAGTTTCAGGTGTACAGCAAAGTGATTCAGTTATACATATATATGTATATACATATTTATATTTATCTATATACATAATCTTTTTCAGATTCTTTTCCCTTATAGGTTATTACAAAATATTGTGTATAGTTCACTGTGCTATACAGTAGATTCTTCTTGGTTATCTATTATATATATAGTAGTGTGTATACATTAATCCCAAACTCCTAATTTATCCCTCCTCCCTCTTTCCCTTTTGGTAACCATAAGTTTGTTTTCTATGTCTGTGGGTCTATTTCTGTTTTGTAAATAAAGTTTATTACTACCCAAGGCAATCTACAGATTCAGTGCAATCCCTATCAAATTACCAATGACATTTTTCACAGACCTAGAACAAAAAATGTTTAAATTTGTATGGAAACACAAAAGATCCTGAATAGCCAAAGCAACCTTGAGGAAGAAAAACGGAGCTGGAGGAATCAGGTTCGCTGACTCAGACTATACTACAAAGCTACAGTAATCAAAACAGCATGGTACTGGCACAAAACCAGAAATATAGATCAATGGGACAGGATAGAAAGCCCAGAAATAAACCCATGCACCTATGGTCAATTAATTTATGGCAAAAAAGGTAAGAATATACAATGGTGAAAAGACAGTAAAACTGGAGAGCTACATGTAAAAGAATGAAATTAGGACATTCTCTAATAGCTTATACAAAAACAAACTCAAAATGGATTAAAGACCTAAATTTAAGACTGACTACTATAAAACTCCTAGAGGAAAACATAGGCAGGACACCTTTTGACATAAATTGCAGCAATATCTTTTAGGATCCATGTTCTAAAGTAATGGAAATAAAAACAAAAATAAACAAATTGTACCTAATTAAACATAAAAGCTTTTGCACAGCAAAGGAAACCATAAACAACATGAAAAGACAACCCACAGAATGGAGGGAAATATTTGCAAATGATGCAAATGACAAGGGATAATTTCCAAAATATACAAACAGCCGATACAACTCAATATCAAAAAAATAACCTCAATCAAAAAACGGGCAGAAGATCTAAATAGACATTTCTCCAAAGAAGACATACAAATGGCCAACAGGCACATGAAAAGATGCTCAGCATCACTATTAGAGAAATGCAAATCAAAACTACAATGAGGTATCACCTCACACCGACCAGAATGGCCATGATGAAAAAGTCTACAAACAATAAATGCTAGAGAGGGTGTGGAGAAAAGGGAACCCTCCTACCCTGTTGGTGGGAATGTAAATTGGTGCAGCCACTATGGAAAACAGTATGGAGGTTCCTCAGAAAACTAAAAATAGAGTTGCCATATGATCCAACAGTCCCACTCCTGGGCATATATCCTGAGAAAACCATAATTCAAAAAGATACATGCAACCCAATGTTCACATCAGCACTATTTACAATAGTCAGGACATGGAAGCAACATAAATGTCCATTGACAGACGAATGGATAAAGAAGATGTGGTACATATATACAACGGAATACTACTCAGCCATAAAAAGAATGAAATTATGCCATTTGCAGCAACATGGATGGACCTAGAGATTATCATACTAAATGAAATAAGTCAGACAGAGAAAGACAAATATCATATGATATCGCTTTTACATTATATCTTTTTCAATAGGGAGACTTGAAAAATAATTCTGTCTTCCCTTTAGCACATTTGATTGAAATTTGTCTCTTGTTGAATTATTGGTGGCTTAGAAAAAAGTTTCAGCATCACAACTCGTTGTTGTGCATATTTTCAGGGCTGTTGTCAAATTTGGGGAAAGCACTGAGTTTCTTTCTCATAGTAGCTGTGGGATTTGTTTTCCACGGAGAGGTTTCGTGTCACTGGCACGCTTCCAGTGCTAGGCTCTCTAGGACACACGATCTCGCAGCAGTGTGACCTCTAGCCGTATTTCCTGCTGTGTTGCTGGGGGAGTGGGCACAGGAGTGGGTGGGGGGAGTGCTTCTTGAGGCCGTTTCTTCACCAGAACAGCTGGCAATAATGTGGAAGTGACATCTCAGACAGAATGATTCCCAAACTCAAGTTCCTCTCGGCTGGATTCCAAAGATACCCAACACCAACAGAAAGGAGGGAACATGAGATTGAGTTTGGGGGAGGAGGGATGTCAAGGTGGAAAGAGACAGTGCCCAATGCTGATCAGCATTAAAATCTCTCAGTTTGGCAAATTTAATAATAACAGGTGACATGGAACGGACCTGTGCAAGCTTAACCCTCATTAGCTTCTTAGTAAATCAACCTCTGAGAGTAAAACACACCACATTGGTATCTGGCGATCTACCCGGCTGGAGCCCAGTATCATGCCAGCCCAGAGCTATGGAGCTGGCTGTGATATAAGTGGGGAGAATGGTGGCCATTATCTTTGTTAGAGGACAGGTTATTTTAAATACCACGTGGCAAAGGCTGCTGCTTGGCCAGCCATGGTTTTAAGCACACGTGTCCACTTAGGTAATGAAGCACACAGCAGTGGTCTGATGGACATGATACTTGTTGTACGATGGATGGAAAGAGGTCACCCACTTATTTTAAGTAAATGGCCACTTCTGAACAGATCATTTGGCATCTACTACTAGAAGAGTGCTTACACAATTATGATAAAAAGTCCTTCCCGGAAAACCAAAGCTCTGCTTTGAAATAAAGCATTTTACCCACTCCTCTAAAGGACCAGGATTATGTTAACCAAGGACTGCTCCTTGGAGAAGACCTAATTGGGCAGTGCTCGCTCCATGTCACTCAGACCCCAGGTACCTGACATCCTACGGAACGGAGGAGCAACTGAGCTTCTCAAAGTTGGTTTTACAATCCAGGTTCAAGGGACAAAGCAGGACAACAGGCTATAAAACAAGGGGAAGAGCAGCAATGATACACAGCAGCGTTGATATGCCTTTAGAGTCTATTTCAGTCCCTCGTGCCCGAGAGAGTGGTGACGTGGACGCCTGAGAAGTGGATGGTCCTCCCAGCTTGCCAGGCCGCAGCCCCGCTTCATACCCTCCTCCCTGACCTCTCACCCCGCTTCATACCCTCCTCCCTGACCTCTCACCACCTTTGAGACTGGGGACCTCTTCTGCTTCTTGAACTTTCTTTGGTGGACTTTGCCCACTCCACATCCCCCTTACCTCCCCCTGGGGTGGACTTCCTGCCCCCTCCCCTCCCCCTGTTGTCTCTGGGGCTCTGGCACCCTCTCTCCACCTCAGGGATGCTCTCTGAGGATGCTCTCAGTAGCCTGTATCTCCCTCCCCTTCCCGTCTCACCCGGCTGACCCACTGGCTTCTAAAACCTCAGCACGCCCAGGTTTTTCTTCTGTTATCACCACCCCAGTCCTCGTAGGCACTCTTTTCAAAGCCTTGGGGTCACCTCTGACTCTTCCAACCTCCACTTCTGAGCTCTCCGCCCCTCTGCCCTTTTCTTTCCATTTCCAATAGCGTCATCTTAGTTTGGGACCACTGATGAACACGATCTCCTAATTACTCTCCCTGCTTCAACCTCCATCCTTTTAATCTATTTAAGATAAAATGATATTATCTTTTAATATCATTAAAAGGGGAGAAGGATTAGAGTCTTAAGAAGAAAGAAGTTATTAAAAAATCATATCTGAGAGTAGAGAGTTAAGTATGAAATTAACACAAGATGATTTCATAGCTGGACAATGCTGAACACCCCTTTAGGATCTCTTGTAAATTTAAGGTGAGACCGGCCAGCAGGGTTTTGTGATTTTCTCTAGTTGTAAATTTAAAAAAAATGATATTAAATTATCTTAATCTTCTCCATATCTCCTCTAAGTACAATTAGAAGATCACCCTCCCTGCTCAAACCCCTTCTGTGGTTTCCCACTGCCGTCATTCATCAAGTACAGAGTTCCTTGGGGCAACATTTGGGGTTTCCATGATTTGACTTCAACACATCTTTCCAGCATTATATTGTGTAACCCTTCCCACTCACCCTTTAATTTCGCAGAGAGGGAGTAAAAGGACAATGTGCAGCGTAGAATCTCCATGTGGATAGCTGAGACCTGACCACATTTTGTCTTTCCTCCAAAGCACCAACAAATGCTTTGCTGAGAGATTTAGTGAGAAAGGACAGGTCGCTAGGTTAATGGCTGAGGAATGCACAGGGGCACCAGGCCCATGACCAGCACAGATGCTCTTAAATGGGACGAGGTGAATACACAGGCTGTCTTTACCCAGGGAATGTAGAAAGCAACTCAGCTGGTGCAGGCAGACTTTACCAACATCCCTCAGCACCATTCTTGGAACACCCAAATCTCATCAAAATTATTATTAGTGGACTGACAATTTCTGCCTTTCTTTATGAAAGGCAGGGAAATGCTGCAGAATACCTACTCTGACATGCTTTCCCTACATCTCCTATTATCTCTTTCTTTGCACTGATATTTTATGTCATCTTTTGTGAAAAGCTAATTTTAAGGCAGTTTTCTCCGCATTGCTTTTTCTCAGAAGGAGATCTGATCTTCTGCGGGCATAAAAGGAAGTGAGGAAAATGCATTAGGCAAAACCAAGGCTAGGATATTAGGAGAAAGTGGCACTGTGATAAACCATAGGCAAAAATCACTTTCCTTAAATTATTTTCTTTGTTAACTCATTGGAAGAAGAGATATGATAAGGCAATATATATTCTTATTCTTAAATACCCAAGTCCTATTTTTCTTTACCTATTTTTCTTTACATTTGTCATGAACTTTACTTCTAACACACATATGTTGAACTTATATCTGTCCCCTGACCCCATCATACACATATATGCACGTATATTCACACCATATTTGAAGGAATAAGATGAATGAGGCGAGCATTTAAAGCTCATTTACAATCTATTGATACATATTCTTAATTGACAAATGAATCCTCTTATGTCAATTATATTGGCTTTGAACAAAAGTAAAAACAGAACAATGGATACATGTTAGAAATGAGGTACATAAAGTTTAAAATTTAGGAGAGAATATTTTGGTGTAGTTTGTATTAAGTCGAATGTTAAGAGATTTTGTCACTTTGAAAAGCCATAGATATGTTTTAAAAATTAAAAAATGTTGTGACTAATTGAATTAAAATAAAGATCATTTAAAAAGTTTGCAGATTTAATCATTTAAACATCTTAAAATACTTTCAAAATTAAAAAGTAGTGCATAATTATCTAGCCTTTTTAAGCAAAGAAAATTAGTTTACCAACATTAATTATGTTTCCTACTGACATTAGAAGTAAATTGAGAATATTATTAAATTGGTTTTACAAATGGCTCAGTTGAGACAGCGAAATATCAAGTGAATTTCCCAGAGTTATAGTCAAGCCAGTGGAAATTGAAACCTGTGGATTTTAATTTATATTTTATGGTTCTAATGATTATTAAAGTGTGTCTTCTTCAAAGTAGACCTGTTAATGACATTAGTTATATAAAAATATTTTTACAAGATTTCTCACTCTTTTGAGAATCATGTTTCTTCTGACTTTTATAAAATGTTAAGAAGAGCACAAGTTAATACAGTTCTCATTCAAAGTAATAAAAATATTTTTAAAATTATTTGGGAACATATAAAATAAAAAATAACTTTTGTGATAAGAATAGAGAATACTGATTGGTATAAGAATGGGTGAAATTTAAGACAAACATCAAAGGAAACCATGACCCATGTCCTTTTGATTCCCCCGGTCCCTGTACATCATCGGCTTTGCTTTCCATCCTGGATTTGAGTTTTTTATGGTTTCTGATCACTTGAGGTTTCCTTTCTGTCTTTTTGCCTAAGCTATGCTTCGTGATATTGCTATTATTTTTCAAAGACTTCATTTTTTAGAGCAGCTTTAAGCTTACAACAAAACTGAGATGGAGGTACAGAGATTTCTTGTATACCCCCTTTCCCCCAGACATGCACAGCCTCCCCATTATCAACATCATTCACCAGAATGATACATTTTTTACCAAGGATGAACCTACGCTGACACACTGTAATCACCCAAAGTTCATAGTTTACCTTAGGGTTCCATTAGCACAGTCTCTCATATTGCCAGGAATTTCCTAATTTTTCCATATTTCTTACTTTCTGAACTTGGACAGGAGAAGTAACTCTAATCCTTTCCTTGATATTTAGAAATGGAGACATATAATACCTGGATAAGCCAGAAGTTGAGCCCATACTCTCAGAGCTCATTAGCAGGAAGGTGAAAAGATATGGCAGTTGGAAAAGATTCTGTAACAAAAAAAGGGAGAGGAACTGGATTAGGGGGGTAGGGAACCAGGAAGCTGTGGACATTCCCTCAAGGCTAAGCCATTCAGAGCATCCAAGCAGAAACAATGCTTCTCTGAATGTACATGTACATGCACTGATTCCCCATTTTTCTTAGTAATGAACAAAAGGTATCTGATAAGGTAAGGAGGTTGAGTACATCTTATCCGTCTTAGATTTCTAACATGTTCAAACTTTCAGAGAAAGACAAATACCATATGATATCACTTATACAGGGACTCTAATATACAACACAAAGGAACCTATTTATGAAGAAGAAACAGACTCACAGACATAGAAAGCAGACTTGTGGTTGCCAATGGGGAGGTGGGGGAGGGATGAATTGGAAGCTTGGGATTAGCAGAGGCAAAATATTATACATAGGATGGATAAACAACAAGGTCCTACTGTATAGTACAGGGAACTATATTCAATATCCTGTAATAAGCCATAATGAAAAAGAATGTATATATATGTGTGTGTATATCTATCTATCTATCTATCTATCTATATCTGAATCACTTTGCTATACAGCAGAAGTTAACACAACATTGTAAATCAACTATATTTCAAAAAAAAAAAAACTGGAAACAATATCAAAACTTTCAAATCCACTAAGTTCAGTTCACAAGTGCAGAAAATTTCAGGATGAATTAACCTTATATTTTCACAAAGTTAAGCTTATCTTTAAACTTCTAAATAATGTTGAGCAGAATTGGAAAGCTTTTGGATATTTAAACACTTTTATTTTGGCAATATAGCCATGACAAAATGATGCCATCTTTTTGATGGTTGACATTAACACTACTGCTTCTGCAGGATGTAAATCTATGCTCTATGTGAATTATATCTCTTTTTGATGTGCTTTGTCAAAATCAAGATTATTTATCATAATAAATAGTTTGTTATACAAAACAAGAGGTAATTTTACAACATCCACTTTCCTCATTTTGTAGCCCTGTTTGATAACGTGGTAGGCATTTAAAAAAATACAATGTCGGCATAGTTATGGAGAAGAGTCTCAGAGGAGAAATCTACACCATGATCCTCTGCATAAAGGTCAAGAAAGCATCTTGATTTTTAAAATCATTTTTATTCTCTGGGCGGTGGAGGAATAATAGTACAGTATAATATAACATTAAATTGAGCAAATTTAATCCACTAGGATAGCAGACCTTTAAGAAACAGGAAACAAAACAAGCCCCTAGGACTTTATTTGCATTCATCTGCACTGTCTCCCTGGACACTCAGAAAGCAAACCGCCTTTGTTCACCCTCTCACTTTAGAGCAAGTCCCTTGGACAGCCATTTTCATAACACCCTGGACCTTTGCCTTTTGGCACTAAGCACAGTTGCAATGACATACTTGTGAGATGAATGTCTAACTGCACCTCTAGACTAGAAGAACCCCAAGGGTAGGGAGGGAGGTCTGTTTTGCCTTCAGCTGTATCTCCAGCATCTAGCCCAGTGCCAGGCTCTTAGTAGGTACACAGTAAATACTTTTGACTGAATATATTCGTATATTATACAATTATGGACTGGCTGTACTCCACCATGCAATAATTATTGTAATGGAGAAAATTTCTGATAATCTTTAGAACTGGCACAAATGTAAGAAGGGCAGTAAGTTTCATGATAAAAAATTGTTGACTATAACACAAACTTTGCAGTTGATTTGAGATCCCTTCTGGGAACCAATTTGGCAGGGACAATGATTGTCAACTGTTTCTTTCTTTTTATGTATTAATTTGATTCTTTCTATGTTATGTCTTTATGTTCTTCCCTCTGTCTTCCAAAATCTTTTATTTGATTTTCTCTAAATATAACTATGTAATAAGTTCATGCAAATATCACTTTTAAAATATTAAATTTCTGATGAAAAAATGAAACTCAGGAGAAAAATCTATTGTATATCCTTTTTTTTTGGATTTGCATGTGAAACTTTTTGTTCTTCTAACATCTGAAATATTATAGGTACAGTTTACAATTCTGTATTTAATAATTTCACCTCTGCAAAACAATTTCCTTTCAGAGACATTTACAATTTCTTCCTGCTAATAAAATTATGACATTTAGTTGACAGGGGTCTGTCTGATGACATGGCTTGATTGAGTACCTACCCCTGAGGTTATTTAGGTTTGAATCTTGAATTTATTGTGTCACCGTGTTCCCCTTATCACTATCAGTAAGAGTCTATACAGTTTTATTTTAAAATGTTTTCTAATGAGTTTCAAAATCTGGTTATATTTAAACAGAAATATGGGAGCTTTAATGAAAGAAATGAACACTGTCAGATTATAACCTGCCAGGCAGATGAAAACCATATATACTGCAAATGATCAAAAACATAACATGGGAGGTTTTATGGCCCAAGGATTTAGCCAAGATGATTACATAACATGAGGAAGAAGAAATAAAAAAGGTAAGAATCAACAAAAAGATATTTTGAAAACTGATACCTCAACCTATAATACAGGCTTGATTCTTGCCTGAGACAAGTAAATGACAATTCTCCTCTGGTTCTCAGAAATATGTCACTATGAGGAAAGATGCAAGGAAGTTTAATTTGCTCAAAATTAAAATTTTAAAAATTATTTGTTACATGGGGGGAACAAAATATATTTTTTTGAATGAATTTTTTTTTTTTTTTTAGGGAATGTAGTTATTCCTAGTTGCTATTTTTTCCATGTTTCTAGCTACAGCGGTCAAATCACTTCAGTGGGGCTGGGATTGAGCACTTTTATTCTGGAGGCCTTTGTAGCAGCGAGGTCTTTCAGCAGACAGGGCTAGATCATCAGCAGGAAGTGGAGCAGGCTATCCTTCTGTACTAGGAAAGGACAAATCTGACACCATATTGGATCTGTTTATTTTACTGTAACCTTTATATTCTACTGTTTTCGCTACAAGTTAAGAATGTTGCCTATAGCCTGAAATATACAGTATAGCCCATTCTCAAGGCTCTGACTTTTGAGGGTATAACAGTTTTCCATTCATATAGAGATAAAAAGTTGCAAAACAGAGAATAACATGTGTCTTGTTGGAGGTTCACAGGAACATGTGACCTGACCTACGTGGACACCTGCAACAACAAAGGATTCCAGCACCAAGAAGTTTGCAGCAACCAACCACCACTGTGTCCCCTTTTAGTGTAAAAAGAAGCCTGAATTCTAACTTGGGTGAGATGGTTCTTTGGGACATTAGTCCACCATCTTCTCAGTCTTCTGGCTTTCTGAATAAAGTCTCTATTCCTTGCCCCAGCATCTTCTCTCCCGAGTTATTGGCCCGTCGTGCAGAGAGCAGAATGGAGTTTGGGCTTGGTAACACTTCCTGGATGCTTTGTCTGGGGCTTATCACCTTGAGAATTTGCACGGCCTTCTCTGAAGAGATCTGAAGTTTACATAGGCTCAAAGTTTACCCTAATTTCATCGTTAAAGTTGGACAGGATGGAGGGTGGTCTCTGGGGCCTAGATAAACTGGTTACAGAAATGAGGGATTACCATTTGGGTTCCCGTGGGGCTGGCTAAGCCATTCTCAATCTTTGGGTACAAAATAGCCTTGGTCTCAGAGATACTTTGCTCCTTCAGGTCAGGAAATAACAGGAGAGTTTGGAATGTGACAACTAAGGGTTAAAGGGATGTTTCTCAGGCCAAGGAATTTTTTTAAAAGGGAATTTTGTGACTTTTCTTTATAAAAGGAAGGAAGACTAGAGAATTACACATGTCTCACAAGGACTGGCTGATGATAATGTCATATATTTGGAGGTGTTTTGAAAAGTGTAAAGTGTCCAGTTGCAAGAGTTTTTGGTCATTGTTATTAATAGAGAATATCTTAGTGAATGAAATTATTTTAAAAATAGGCTTTTAAAGGAAAACATACCTCTATAATAATGTTTTATAAAATGGGGAAGGCAGTATAATACCTGGATTGGCTTTGAAATACGATCAGAAAAGTAGTGAAAATAATATTATCTTGAAAAATAATGGATTTTGTACAAAAGAAAAATTAGTGTGGAAATAATAGTAGTTTATAACTTTCATACTGCATCCACAAGACCCCTTTGTTTTATGCCAACAGCTGGACTTTCATTCATTTGCAGATCTTGGGCTGGAGAGGTGTTTATTATGCAATTAATTAAGGATGACAGCATTTCTAAAAATTCAACTGTGGCATCTTAGATTTCATTAATTAAGGCAAACATTTATTGAATGCTCACCATGTGCTGGTAATTTGTTAGCTTCTGAGGACGCAAAGGCGTCGATTTTCTTTGCTTGAGAGAAGTAATCCATTGACTAAGAAGATCATAAAAAGGACATGTGGTGCCTTGTAAGTCCTTATACAGTATAAAACACAATCTTTGGTTTTTCTGTAATGAACCCTTAATTTTTTCCTCTATAGACAAAACATTCCTGAAATTCTAGTAGGGCTAGAAGTCTTGGGTGATAGGGACCCAGAGAAACTGTGTTATGGGAGAGGCAGCAGTAGGCACGCGCAACTTCAAGGTGTCTCGGTAGGCACAGCAGTCTTCAAATATTTTGAGAGCTCTCAGGTAAGGAGAGTAGTCTTTTTCTGTTGTTCAGAGGTCAGAACTGTGCAGCTCTAAATGAGGATGCTTTTTCCAAGTAACTGTTAGGGTTTCCAACATTGGTGCTTGGTTGTCTCCTTGCCCCAGGAGTTCAAGCAGAAACTGGGTACCCATGTTTCAGGGTAGAAATATAGATAGGTTTCCGAATAAGGAAGAAGTTGCATTGGATAAGCTCTCAGAAACCAGGAGCTTGTCATTCCAGATTTTTGGATGAGTATGAGTCTGTGTATCACGAGGCTGAACAGCTAGTGAGGAGCCAATGAGTGTGGGAGAAGCTAATTCGTGTCAAATATGCATGGCAGTACGTGGTGTTAATTTGCTTTTCATAGACACTTTTTTCCCCTGGATATCTTCTAAAATTAGACAACTCAAAGCCAAGAAATAATGATATTGTTTATGAAAAGAAGACTTTAAAACACTTTATATCACAAACCAAAAAGATTAAAATTCGTACCTGGTTTCTAATTTAAGAGTAGAGAGCGGGTTTCTTTAAAAATAGGGATCACTAGGTGGTAATATTCTCTTATAAATGAAAATCAAATCATCATAGTGGTGAGCCCATAAAAGTCTCAGAATATCCCAGGGAGGTTTGAGAAAATGAATTATCATAGCCTAATTGACATTATGTAAGGAAACATAACATGATTTTTTTTTTAGTGGAATGGAGATTTCAAAATATTTTAAAGGAGTCACAAATAACAAAATGTTTTTCAGCTACAAAATAAAATTTTAGATCTAGATAAGCCAGAATACATATATCTTGTGCAAAATTAAATCTTCGTGTCTGTGGTTGTAAGAAGCCCTTAATGGAGCTGTAAGCCCAGCAATAATTGTACCCTTAGTGAGCGTAACTAATAGAACTGAGGGATGAGGACGGTCCTAAATGAGATATTTCCCCTCAGATACCGTATCATCAGACTACCACTCGTGTGTGTCATTGCCTGTGCCAGCCCACTGCACAGCCCAGTGTGGCGTCTCAGAAAAGGAAAGTTAATATCAAATGAAAACATTTGCTTTCTCTACACTTATGAGTTACATTCAGTCTCTTGAAAAAGTACCAGCTTTTTCTAGCTCTTGAGATAGGTTTATCTCCCAACCTCTGCTCAGCCCCCTTCAGTTCTTGTAATTGTTTGGTTTGGAGGTGCATTGTGAACTCAAAGGCAAAGGCAGATGGTTTATGCCACGTGCCCTTTCTCCCCTACAACCAACTAATAAAACAAAATTAACAGTGCCCAGTAAGTGAATCTATCTGAAAACCAAACAGCCCTGCTACTTCTGTGGCTCATTGGACTCAAACACCCAATTTGATGATGGGCATCTCAGTCCTTTGATTTCGGTGACTCAGGGATCACTCTGGGGTTTTAGAGCTGGAGGGGATTGTAGAGATTATACAGACCAGTGGTTTCCAAAACTAGCTCTGTTTCAGAGTCACTGGAGGGACTTTTAAAAAATTCATGTGACTGAACTCACGCCAGATCTGGCGGAGTTGAGTTCTCAGGCGTGGCTCTGGCAATCTCCCCTGGTGATTCTGGTTTGGGGACCAGTGATCTGGTGTTACATTTTTACTTAATAAAGGTCTGAAGAGATGGGATTGTGTATCATGGAAAAATTTAGATTTAATGGAATTAAATGACTTGTCCAAGGGTTGGTTAGTGACAGAACTAGGACCAGAACTCATATGTCCTTGATTCCAATTTTCTTTTCATACCACCATCCACTCCTATGGCCAGCATCACTAGAAAGCACATAATTTGTACCCATTTGTGAATAAAAGAAGTGTACACACACACATACAGACACACACACATCAGACATTTCTTGGGCTTTCTGATTGCCTTTGACACACCTTTCTCCAATACTATCCCTCGACATTTTAATCATCTCCTTGACAATGTTCCCTGAGCTCCATCTTCTCTTTGGCTGTTTAACTCAGTCTCATCTGAAGGCTTCCAAAGGCCATTCATCTGTTTCTACTCATTTTCTGCCAAGACTGTTACTCATGGTAGAGCTGGTCTTTACCTTGTCTCACCATCTTCCATTCTGTTCCTGTCTTCCATTCTGGAGGTGTTTAGGTCTCCTGTATTCATCTTCCAAGTGGTTCGTTTTCTCCCTGGTTATTTCTGTATCTTTATCTGCTTGCTTTGAGCTTTTGAGATATTTCTTCCACCTGATTTTGCAATTCCCTAACCTGGTTCTCCATCAGGACTTTCTTCCTCTTCAATTCACCTACTGAACGTTTTAGTCCTAAGATGCTTAGTCCTTAAGTACATACATTTATATTTTCTCTAAGGAATCAGCTCATTTGACTATGGAGGCTGAGAAGACCAAGATCAGCAGTTGACAGGCTAGAGACCCAGAAATACCGATGGTGTGGCTCTGGTCTGGTTTGAAGGCTTGATGACCAAGCCATGCGTAAGTTACAGTCTGAGCCTGAAGACAGGAGAAGACTGATGTCCCATCTCAGAGAGAATGAATTCTCTCTTACTCAGCCTTTTATTCCCTTCAGGTCTTCAAAGCATCGGACGAAGCCCACACGCATCGGGGAGGGCAACGTGCTTTACTCAGTCCACTGATTCAAACGTTAATCTCATCAGAAACACCCTCACAGACACACGGAGAAATAATGTTTAACCAAATATCTGAGTACCGTGTGGTCCAGTCAAATTGACACATAAAATTAGCAAGTTCACCCCCTTGTGTACTTGGCATCCATACACAGCTCCATTGCCCATACTCTATCTCCAAAAAAAGACAACAACGAGGTCATAATTCTGCCTTACAGGATACAACTTACTGAGTACAACTGGAAACTCACTAACCCCTTCTTCAGAAGAGGTTATTCCCTAACCTCCTTCCTGCCACTTAACTGAGGATCAAACTAGAGCCTACCTACAGCCGTCTTTTCAACATAGAATTAGATTCTTTCACCACCTCGTAGTGCCAGGAGTAGATATGCCATTAGTATTCACAGTAAATGCAGTGACCAGCGATCATATAGTTTACTAGGTCACTAGGTCTTCATTTCAAATACAGGGCATCACCTTTTAGCTGTTCCTCCACAAGGACTTCTTTAATGTATCCCAATTAATTACCGACTTTTATAATCACCTGCCCGACTATGACTCCTTCCCCCGTTCTGGAGTCCCCACCAACTGACAGTGACAGCGGTTAAGAGGTCAGTGTAGGATGACCTCTGTGCTGTGCGGGGGGTGGTCAGGATGAGAAGTGGTGGTTCCAGCAGAACCAGTGGGCCTGTGGGCTCTGGGTCCCCCGCGTCCCTGCTCAGTGACAGTGCTAGGCCCTGGGTACCACTTCCATCCCATTTTGCCTATTCAGTCCTTCCAGCATGTCTACAACCAAATCACCGTCACAATTCTGTTTTCACATTTTTGTTACTAATCAGTCTGTTTGAAATAACCACAAAACTTTCTCTTTCCCTGGCTGGAAACCAACTGACATATTTAGGTAATGAGACATCTAGAAAAGAGTCTTGTTTACAGTGAGCTTGACCATGTAATCAAGTAGAGCTATCAAACAGAGCCATGGGTCTTTCAAGCCATACTTGGTAGCAATTCCTCCACGAGCTGATTCTTTCCCCATGGCTCAGTCTAAGGTAATTGCACCTCGCAGAGGCAGCTATGCAGTTTCCAGGGGCTGATTTCTTCACATGGCAGCTCTGCTCTCTGTCCCTTCCCCTGTTGGGTAACTGCCCTGTCCCTCATGGAGGCCGTTCAGGTCGAGATCTCTGGCTAGCTGACAGCTTGCATCCAACGAAGTAGTGAAATAGGAGAAAACGTTGTGTCCATGATCTACACTCATGATCTGACTGGTTAATGTAGCAATGACTTTCAGTGCATGGTAATCTCCAGTAGGTATTTTCTTTTTAAGCCTTTAGTCTCTGATTTGGAATTAAAACCTTTTCCCACTGAAGGCATTTTAGGCATCAGGCAGAGGTTTTTCATCAGTGTACACTCCGGGGATACTGTGGTACCACACTACTGGCCAAGCCAGTTCTGTGTTTCACCCTGAGGGGTCACTGCGGTGTGAATCCTTTTGTGAGAGAGAGGGGTTGATGCCCCAGGAAGACTGGGAAGGCGCCAATGGTGACCTTTTCTCACTGATTCACTCTTGAGAAACAAATATTTACTAATATTCATATGCAGCAGGTACGTGCTGGGCACTTTTTGTTTTGCATATTCAAGGTTATATGCAACCCTATTTGATGATACTGTTCTACAAAGACCCCTGTCCTCATATCTTAGACTTCATTCCTCAGCCTCCTGCATTATTTCTACCTGTGGTAATGAAGCTTCTCACAAAGCTGTATTCAACACATTCTCTTTACTAGTAATGATATTCTTGTATAAAAATTATTTGGGGGACTTCCCTGGTGGCACAGTTGTTAAGGATCTGCCTGCCAATGCAGGGGACACAGGTTCGACCCTGGTCCGTGAAGATCCCACATGCCGCGGAGCAACTAAGCCTGTGTGCCACAACTACTGAGCCTGCGCTCTAGAGCCCGCGAGCCACAACTATTGAAGCCCACGTGCCACAACTACTGAAGCTTGCGTGCCTAGAGCCCGTGCTCCACAACAAGAGAAACCATCGCAGTGAGAAGCCCGCGCACCACAATGGAGAGTAGCTCCCACTCACCACAACTAGAGAAAGCCCGCGCGCAGCGACAAAGACCCAATGCAGCCATAAATAAATAAATAAATTTATTAAAAAAAAAAAAAGAGTGGTGATGGGGCGGAGAGCTGCGCGTCTTATAAAAAAAAAAAGTTATTTTGCCAAGATAATGCCAAGGCACTGCTTAGTAATCAGAGAATATTCATAAAGAGGTCATCTTTGACGTTTCCCGATGTAAGACAAAGTCTAAAACAGCCATTGTATCTGGTGTAAACTCTACCTTCTGCCTGATCACCCAATATAGCACATTTTTGGATTTAACACAGGATTGCCGAGGAGGATCTGGGAAAATGTCAGTGGCAGTGACACAATGACGGCTGTATATTCAAAGCTTCCCCAAACAGCCTTTAAAATAATAAAAGACGGAAATAAAGTCACACTGCTACTGGGAATATTTATATAACACTACTCCTTTTCTAAATTAAAATGTGTCCCTTCTAGAATATTAGAATATTATAGGTCATAGTTATAGATTTTTATGGCTATTTGACATCACTTTAATTTGCCAAAATAGACTCTATTTCCCTGTATTTCAGGGCACCCCTGAAAGCAGAGTCTGAGGGAAAGGGGTTAAGGTAGTTTATGTCGGGAGTGAGCTTGGGAGTGAAATGGGGAGAGGGAGAGCCCAGGCGAGGATGCAATCCTGAGTCAGCGCTGCGAGGGACTGAGGCTGCACCACTGGCATCCTTGGGCAGTGCGGAGGATGCTGGTCAGAACTGCCTCCCGGGGAGGAAGGGGAGGGGTGTCTGGTCATCTGTGCTCCCATTGGCTGAAGGTCGCCCACCGGGTGTTGAGTCCCCCACAGGTGCCTGGGGGTTTGTGCGGGGCTGAGCGAGCCCGGACACTGGGAGGTGTTTGGGGGAGAGGTGCTGTGAGGTGGGGCTGGGCAGAGCCCTGAGGGGCTGCCGGTGGCGTGCCTGTTCCCCCCGGGGGCGCAGGAGGCCGTGGGGCCGGGTTCCAGAGTGTCCAACATGGGTTACCAGCGTTCAGTTGAAAAAAAAATTAGATCAAAGGACAAAAATTGTTCATAAAGAAAACAATCCCATTTGAAGATTGTCTGCTTTCCTTAACTGCTGAAATCTGTATTTCCGTATTTCCATATAAAGATAACTCATCAGAGTTAGAGAGATCATTGGGTTAATTAAATATAATAAATCTGCTGTTTGAACACTAGGTAGGGTGATTAATTCTGTATTCCCTAGTCTAGCCTCATTTGAAACAGGCCCCTGGGACACTTTGTTCTCACATTTATAAATTATGAACTCAGTGAACCTAATATTTTGCTGATAATGGGATATAATACATTACGGCGTGCTTGCTTAAACAGACATTCTTCTTTGGAGCAGTTAGGATGGGGAATGTCTCTTGTGGTGGTACGTCTTATTTTCAGACTTTCTTGTAATTTAGCTTAGTAATTATAGGATCGTTACAGCAATGTGAATGCATGAACCCTCAGAAATTTGAACAAAACAATTATAAAAATGAAAAGAGGAGTGAAAACTGGAATGGAAAGATATGGTGAGTGAGAAAAAGGAGTGTTTCCCAAGATCCACGTAAAACAGTGGATTCGGAGGAAAGGACCCAGCGAGAAATCCTTGCGCTCACACATCGGGAGAGAGCTCCGTGTTACTCTGCCTTTTACGCCATTCAAAGCGCTCAGCGGCTTCCTGTTGTTTTTCAGAACAAGCCCAGGGCATGTCATTTCAAGGACCTCAGCAAGCCGAGCCCAGTTTACCTTTTCAGACCAGATGCCAGGGCTCGCTGGCAGGCACTGAACCTGCCTAAGCGTCTAGGAGGTGCCAAGGGGTGTACAGGTGAGGGACCTGACCCAGAGCATCAGCTGGTCGGTGGGGCAGCCAGGATGGGGACCCAGCCTGACTCCGGAGTCTGGGGCCTTCCTGGTCATATCCCTGTGGTGCTGCTTTCCTCATGTAGATGGTGGTCCTCCCTCCTTTCTACCTTTTGAAGCCCACTGGTCCTTCACAGCTGAAACCAAGTTCTACTGTCTTCCAGAAAGCCTCTGAGGCTGGACGGCTCCTGGTCAGCTGTTCTTCCTTGGGTTATAGAGACTGCAAGTGGGCACGGGTCACCTGGTCCCCATCACCACCACCCCCCCTACCACAGAGCAGGATCTGAGTCCCGGCACGTGTGCATTTCTCCCTAATCTGGACCTGCCCTTGTTGAAGGGAGGCCAGAACCTTATTTAAAAACAAGTCGCTTTCAGTTTGTGGCAGAGTTGAAGTTGAGGAGACCAGGACCCCAGAGGACAGGGCTTTGGCGGGGTCACCTCTTTGGGCTTTCTGTCGTGCCCACTGCCCCCTCTGTGTTGTGCACAGCTAGTGTTCAGAATCCATGGACGTGAAGTGTAGTCGGAGCTGTGATGATTCGGGCAGCCACGGCTCCATTTCTACTCTTTACTCAAATGAAAGTTTAATATGCGTTCCAGATTCAAAATAAGTGCAGAATGGCCATTTGAATACCAGAAATGACAGGTAATTTTAAAAGTGCTAAGAGTTGCAGTGTGGGTCTGGAAATGCTTCCTTACTCTCCTTTTCCAGGGAGAAATTGCACTTTCACAGCAAGCGGCCAGTGGCCACCATAACAGTAGTAATTAAAAGTATGCAGGCTTAATGTAAATGAAAGACAAATATACGTTCAGACACACAGATTTCCAGTGGTTTTTCTGAGGGGAAAATGGAGAGAGTTGAAATACACAACGACAGCATCTCTTGCCCATTTCCTGCCTGACACTCTTGGTCCAAAAGCCAAAAATGCATATGTGTGTCCGACGCCTGGTATGTTGGTGGGTCCAGTGTGCCCGTCTTTGTTCTTGGCATCAGCGTTTCCAGGGAAAGGGAAGGCAGGTGACCTCAAGAGGGTGGCAGTGGATTTGGGAGGATGCTTTCCTCACAAAAGTTACTGTTTGCTTCTCAGCCTCTTCCTGGCTAAACACATTTATTGCGCCGCATCTGATGAGAATAACAATGGCACTAATGACCATCGACTCCCCCTGCTTTGTGGGGGGACCACAGCACGCGCTCCAGACCTGGTCTCTGATGCCCGTTCCCTTCCTCCTTCACTAGAGAACCTGTGGGAGGGCTGCTCAGGCCACCTCAGTCAGGCCCACCCAATCCCCAGGCCCGGGTGCAGCGGCCAAGGTCAGTTTCTATTTTGCTAAGAAGTGACTCTCTTGCTGGTAATTTCCAGACCTCACAAATATGTGGTAAAGACTCCTTTCCTCAACCGATGTTTGATTTTGTCCCTTTTCCTCTGCCTCTGTAGCTGTCCCTCGCCAATTATATCACCTTCTAGATGCAATGAGCTCCCTGAAGGCAGGGTCTGAGCCTCCTAGTTTGCCCTCTCCTTTGTGGGAGAGGCTCTCCAGATAGAGAGCAGCCTCGCAGATGTGTGGGGTGGGACATATGTCATTTCCAGCTGTGAATTTCAAGTACCATCAATGGAGTAAGAGAATTTTTTTATTAACTTTCTACACATTTGATAACTTGTAGGAAATAAAGTTATCTTGAAAGGCTTCTTTTTGGCGGTAGGGAGGTCAGTATGATTTTTCTTTTCTTTTTTTTCTTTTTCTTCTTTTTTTTGGCAGGGGGCGTTCAGGATTGCTGACCTCAGGAAAGAGTACTTCTCAGCCATTCTGTCAAAAAGATGTTTTCCACTTTTTACCTGGTATGTGTATATATGTGTGTGTTGCGGGGGGAGTGAGGCTGGGAATTTATTTCACCATTTCCCTTTAATTTAAAATTATACTTCTTAATTCTATATAAAATTTTACTGGATACAGAGAAAATTTCTTAGAAGCAATAGGCATACCTATTAAAAAAAAGGCCACTCATCGTATAACCAAGAGATTCTCAAACTTTACTGTTGATATGACTCACCCGGGATCTCATTAAAACGCAGTTCGGAGTCTGTGGGTCCAGCGTGGAAGCTGCGATTTTGCGTTTCTAACAAGCTCTGGGTGATACTCCACCCCGAGCAGTAAGAAGCCACACACAAGCCAGCATAACGTTTTATTTTAAAAGAATTTCATCATTATGGCGGCATTTGTGGGTTGTTTTCAGCCTATCTGTGGTGGGTTTTGCATAGGTAGTAACAGTCCGCCTTCCTGGCTTTGCGGGAGGACTCAGTGATGTCAGCCCTTGGTCCACACAGTGTACTCTGCAGGTCAGGACAGTGGAAGTACCGGGAGCCTTCCAGAAACTCCGAGTCCCAGGCTCCGTGTGGGTGGACAGGCTTACCCGCATTTCAGTAAGACGCCCAAATGTTGTAGGCACAAGGGTGCCTGGGAAGCATGGACACAGTACAGATGAGGAACTGGTGCATGGGAAGCGAACCATTATCCTCTGAGCCCTTATAACACCTGAGTTCATTCATTTTTCCATTTACAGGTGAGAAGACTGTACCCCAGTTAGTCACAGGACTAGGGTTCCAGCCCTGTGCCCTTAAGAGAAGTGAGTGTCCCGAGCAGTGAAGGCCTGGCTGACTCCCCCTTCTTCCAGCCCCCCTTGGCCCCTGGGATCTCAGGCCCCTGACGGGTCCAAGTCCAGCTCCTGCACACGGGGCCCCCATGGAACCCCGTCCCCCTTTCCCCAGGTGAAGACCCCTGTGCCTTGTCCCATAGTTGACTATTCCAGTGGACTCTGCTGAACACTGACGAGGCCCTGGGTTCACCTCCCCAGAGGGGTGTGCTTTACACAGGGTTTTCTGCATGTAACCAGTTTGCTCAAAAGAGGCACTCCTGGGGGGGAATTCTAGACTTTGTAGGATTGGTGAGCGTGTACTTTAGGACATAGGGTCTGTGTGTGTGTGTGTACTATGTGTGTGGAGTGTGTGTAGCATGTGTGGGTGGAGTGTGTGAGCGGTAAGTGTATGGAGTGTGTATGTGTGTAGTGTGTGCGTATGTGTGTGTCGTGTGTATGTGTATGTGTGTGTGCATGTGTGTCGTGTGTGTGTGGAGTGTGTATGTGTATGTGTGCGTGCGTGCGTGTGTCGTGTGTGTGTGGCGTATGTGTGCACGCATGTGTGTGTCGTGTGTGTGGAGTGTGTATCATATGTGTGTCATGTGTGTGTCATGTGTGTGTCACGTGTGTATGTGTATGTGTGCATGTGCGTGTGTGTCGTGTGTGTGTGGCATGTGTACGTTTGCGTGTGTGTGTGTGTCGTGTGTGTGTGTGTCGTGTGTATGTGTGTGTCGTATGTGTGTCGTGTGTGGCGTGTGTATGTGTGCGAGTGTGTGTGTGTCGTGTGTGTCATGTGTGTCATGTGTGTGTGGCGTGTGTATGTGTGCGTGTGTGTGTCGTGTGTATGTGTGTGTCGTGTGCGTGCATGTGTGTGTCTTGTGTGTGTGGAGTGTGTATGTGTGGAGTGTGTATGTGTATGTGTGCAGGTGTGTGTCATGTGTGTGTGGAGTGTGTATGTGTATGTGTGCCTGCGTGTGTGTGTCGAGTGTGTATGTGTGCGTGCATGTACCTGGTGATGGCTGTGGAGACGGCTCCTGGTGTCCCCGCACCCCAGCTGGTGGCGGGCACCAGCCCTGTCATGTGTGAGTCTGGCCTTGGGTGTCCAGATGCTTGAAGAGAAGATGTTTCTGCAGGAAAAGTCAGAACAGAAATGGACTTGGGGGCGAGGGGAAGAAAGGACTACGGCTCTGAGGTCTGACCAGCAACGTCCAGGGCGTGAAGGACATGATTTGGGGCCAGTGCTCTGGGGGAACAGGTGTATCATGAAGACCGTTCATCCCACCCCGAGTATGCCATTTTCAAATTTAAGTGCCATTTTTGTTTCTGATTTTGCTTCCACGTTTTCAGAAACAGGCTAATAGGTTGTAGGTGCCCTGTGATCTGTTCAGCCGTGTCTCGTGGTCTTAACTGCTTTTTACCTAAACTTGAGGTGCTTTCCAATTTGCTCATGTTTCTCACCACATGGGTGCTGATTGATTTCGTTTCTTTTTGCATTTTTGCTAATAGGAATCGAATGAGCTTGCTGATTCTCATTAGGCCTGTTTTGATAGCTTCATTTAAAACTGGGTTTTTACTCAAAGTTTTGGTTTATTCTATGGTTTTGTCTCTTGGATGAAGACCACTCGCCAGATAATGAATTCAGAGCCTGGAGGAAAACAGGTTAGGTCTCCAAGACTTTCTATCCCTTTTGGTTTCGTTGTGATTTATATTTTGATGTGTCTTTTTTTAAAATAAATAAATAAATAAATTTATTTATTTATTTATTTTTTGGCTGCGTTGGGTCTTTGTTGCTGCACGTGGGCTTTCTCTAGTTGTGGCAAGCAGGGGCTACTCTTTGTTGTGGTGTGTGGGCTTCTCATTGCAGTGGCTTCTCTTGTTGCAGATCACAGGCTTAAGGCACACGGGCTTCAGTAGTTGTGGCATGTGGGCTCAGTAGTTGTGGCTCACAGGCTCTAGACATGCGGGCTTCAGTAGCTGTGGCTCGTGGCTCTAGAGCGCAGGCTCAGTAGTTGTGGCACACGGGCTTAGTTGCTCTGAGGCATGTGAGATCTTCCCAGATCAGGGATTGAACCCTTGTCCCCTGCATTGGCAGGTGGATTCTTAACCACTGCGCCACCAGGGAAGCCCTGATGTGTCTATTTAGGAGTTTGCAAGCATGTCTTGGTGTTGGTCACAGCATATGTGGAGGAAGAGATCATTTCGCAGGTATATTTAGGCAGGTATGAGGTATGAAAACCAGTTCACTACCCCTGTCCTAGATCAACTTGGAAAGGCATTTATTTAGGACTCAAATGTAATTGTAGAAAGAGCTTGCCCTTGGTGACTGGGAGAGACTTAGGCAAATCTGCTGGTTCGCATCAAACTACTCTGGTTCCAGTGATTTTTTTGTGAACAAGGATGGACTAAGCCACCATAATGAAGAAGTGGAGAGAACCATTTAGAGCTCATTCAAATTCTGAATTAAGGGACTCAGAGGTTCATCATTCTTCCCCTGACATCTCTCCTTCTCCAGCCCCCATCAGCACCTGTATACATATACATAGACATATGCATATACTCACTCCTCTGCCTTTAGTACAAACTATTTTATAGGCAGTTTGAATTCAGAAATCTATGGGAATTACTTTAATGATGTAGCACATTGGACCTGTCATATAATGAAACATGAAAAGGAAGAACTGTCATGTGGCACGAATATTGTACAGCGCACACACACTGTGTGTGCATGTGTTTATTTGTGGTGGGCTGAACCTCAATCCATAATCGCAGGTGGGCAAGGAATGTAACCTTGTATTCTACAACCCAGCTTCATTTTTTGGTCTTGCGCCCTGGTGTGCTGGGAGTGGGTGAAGTCTCGACACTAGCCCTTCCTGGAGTTCTCCCTGCTTCCCTCCCTGGTGTTACTCCATCATCCAAGGTCCTTCCAGTTTCAGAAGCTGAGCGGCAAAGGGGGATGGTACTTGGTCCCAGTATTCCCACTGAAGTCTCAGCATCCTGGAGCCCCTGGCCTCCTCACATGCGACTTCCCGCTGCCTGGCGCCATCAGTAGGGAATCTCCCCTGCCCTGTCCATGGTCCTGATTCCTAGATGCACAGCACAGCCGCCATCTCTGGGGTCTGGCCATTTCTCTTTTCTCCGGGGACTCCCGCTCTCTGTTTTCCTTGTTCCTCCTTCCAAGCTTGGTCTGAAATCCGTCTTTCTTCATGCTATGCCTGCTCAGTCCTCTGCTCTTGGGCTTTTGGGAACTGAGGCTGGGGTTTCAGCGGGAGGGCTGCGCCCTCCTGAGGCACTGGACCTGGATGTAAATGGGACTGGGCAGGAGTCGGCAGGAAGAAGGGCTACCCCGAACAGAGGGAAGACAGCTCAAAGATCAGCTCTGTGCAATCCTGGGATCTAGTCCTGTGTGTTTCATTCTGTAACAACTATTCCAGAACACCGTGCTGATGACTTTTCCTTTAAGTTGCAGAGTCCGCCAGCAATGAGAAATCAACAAGTGTTTGCACACCCTTTGTCACTTATCAGATAGCCTATTAGGTAGAAAAGATCCAAATTGTAAGCTGTGCAGTGAAATTACCTTTCTATTGTAAGTTCCTAAGGACAATTGATTTTAAAAGGTCGCTGGCAAATACACTGTGAAAAGAAGTGGATTGTTAAGTACCTATGTGAGTCCAAGTTGTTTTTTTTTTCTTCTAATAAGGCACTTAAAATCTTACCTTTTAAATACACTGCTTGATCAATGTGAATTATATCTGCAGCCTGACAAATATTTTTCAAAAACAAAGAATATTCATGGAGGGAAATAAAAGCAGAAGTAAATGGATGGGTGTGAAATCCTTTCATGACTAACATAATAGGATAATTTATGCAATACCTCAAGCATCCAAATCTTTTAATGGCTTTTTTGAAATATAAAAGACTGAAAAAAATCAGTTATGCCCGTTCTCTCCTTCACTGAGTGTTTGTTTGAAAAACTCCTTGTTCAGTTAATGTTGTCTTGAAAAATAATAGTGGCCCTGTCTGGAAGAAAGAGGGAAGGATTGAATTCTTGTGGTTTTCTTTTCAGAAATTTCTATAGTTGCTTTGGGGAGATGTTTTCCCAGTTAGTCCTTTTTTCTTCCAGTATTCTGATAACAGCTTATGATATACATCCTAGCTCAAATCTTCAGCATGACTTCAAATCTGATGCACCAACTTCCATCCGATTTCTTTTTTCACTTTGAGGCCCACATTGCTGCACCTCTGGATGTCCACGTTAGCTTCTCAAGCAATCCGTGGTGAAGGACCAGGTTCCTAAACCTGAACTTGCTGTTCCTGTACTAACCTCCTCGCAGATTGGACACAGCAGCTGTCACTGGTGCCTGGCTATACTTGGGGTGTTCCGGGGTCCCGTTCTGGAGCCCACTGTCTCTGCCTTCCCCTCCTCCCCTGCCATCCTGGATACCTTCCCAAAGTACTGCTTTCTGAAATGAAATCCTTGTTCATAATGCCGGAACTCATAGACCCTGCCTGCAGCACCTGACAACACTTGGCCTGTGTCCTGGCCATTCACCCCGACCTTCTCTGTGGCTCTTCCCCTCCCCGGGGAAGCAAGCCCTCAGCACCCAGCCAGAGAGAAACCTGTGTCCATTACACTTGGCCACTGTGATTTCCAGATGGCCTAGAACATTCTGAACCACAAACGCCGATCTCTAATTGCCGTATGTTTTCAGATGGATTGTTTATTTTAATTAACGAGTAACTAATGAATTTGATGGGGAAGAAGCATGGAGTCTTTCCAGTCAAGGGAGGAGTGGGGCAGGAAGCAGACCACCGTCTGTACAGGGGGCAGGGGTGGTGGTGTGAAGATGGACAGGAATTCTTCCCCTGGGCTCTTTAGCACGGCCCCCATGATAGTCCAGGGAGAGTCCACCCCTGATTTGAAGAGGCGTGTGGGGCATTTATGAGGACGTATACTACAACTGGTGTATAACCTTTTCTTAATTGAATTTTTATTGACATAACTAGACTCCCGTCTCGGCTGTAATGCCAAGAGATCCCACACGCCCTGCCCGGTCCCGAGGGCAGCTCCCTGGCTGGACAGATGTAACACAGCTACACTCCAGTAACATGAACAGGACATCACCGTAGATTCAACCCACCAAGCAGATGCAGATTTCCCCAGGTTTATGTGCACTCACTTTTGCATATGTGTGTATTTAGTTCTATGCATGTTCAGCACATGCATAGGTTTGGGTGGCCACGATCAGAGTCAAGATATAGAACAGCTTTATCACCACAAGGACCTGTCCTGTTGCCCTTTTAAACCACCCTCACCTGGTTCCTCCAGCCCTACCCTACTCCTCAGCCCTGGGCCCTGCTGATCTGTCCTCCATTTCTAAATTTGGTCGTTCCAAAAAATGTTTCGTACATGGAAGCATTCAGTCTGTAACATTTCGGGATCGTCTTTTTTCACTCAGCATAAGTCTTTGGAGAGTCACCCTAACCGTTGTATATATTGATAGTTTCCTTTTATTGCTAAGCAGTGTTCCATGGTATGGATGCATTAGAGTCTGTTTAATCATTCACCTGCTGAAGGACATCTGGGCTGATTCCAGTTTTAGGGTGTTACAAATAAGGCTGCAATGAGCATTCATGTACAGGTTTTTGTGTGAACATGATTTTTTATTTCTCCGGGATAAATGTCCAGAAGTGCAATGCTGGGTCACACAGTAGTTGCATATTTTGTTTAATCTTTAAAACTCATTATTTAACATTGTTTTCCTACTCTACATTTTTGTATCGTGATGCAAAGTCCAGTTGCTGGAGCAGTTATGGCTCTGATATTAATCCCTAAATAAAACCTTCTTCCTTTCTTAGTCTTTTTGCCTCTTGGAAAATAATCTTAAAACTTAGATCTCATTTTATTCTTAAAGTAAATCTATAAGCTCAATGGCATTTTACAGGAAAACTGAGACACAGAAATGTTAAGTAACTTGGTCATACAGGGAATTAATGGCATGGTCTGAAGAAAATCCCCAAGACCCCTAAAATAGAATTCTTTAAACCATACCTGACAACATATTAATGGGTCATGAAATCAACAAAGTCAGTCACAAAAAGAATGTTTTTATAAAGAAAGTGACTAGACTAGAATACAAAATACCATAGTGAATCACACATAATAAGAGTATGTACTGTGTAATCTTTGTTGCATTTTTACAAGACCAGTGCTCTAACCCCTGAGCATGGAGCCACTTTGTTGCATATATATGTGTATATATAGTATGTGCGTGTGTATATACATATATAAATATATATATATAGTATGCATGTGTGTAAGTATATACATAATACGTATATAGTTGGCTGATAGTTAAAATATATGTATATAAATCAGTGATGGTTAAAATATATATATTTATATAAAATCAAGCAATGGTTAAAAATGTTAGAAACTCTATCCCTATAGATTCACTCTTTCCGTTAAAACCCACATATATTTACCTTACATTTTCCCTTAACAAGGACTTGCAATACTCCAACTAGAATGCAGGTTCAATTAAGAATTCTTGGTTAATATTGGTATAAGTGTAGGTTTGAAAGGAGATCTCTTATCTGATGGGAATTTGTCAAACTCTTATTTGTCACTTTATAGAACTTTATTTTCTTCATCACTTGAGACAGACCTCATGTACAAACCCTTCCATATTATAGGAAAAAAGAGAACTCTACCCAGCACATTTGATAAAATTACCTTCACATTGATAACAAGACATTCTGATGGCAATACAAGGAGTCAGAAGTTAGAGGACATCCCCAAGGTCACACATTTAGAAATGACTGGAGCTAAGACCCAAGTCCAAATGTCCAACTCCCAATAATATGCTTCCTCTGAGATCTTACCCTGGTTCTCTGTTGTGGTATTTTCAAAGTAGTTACATTGATTTTGTTATGAGCAGTCTGCATGCACCAGGATTTTCATACAGAGATTAAAGCTGCAACCAAGAAGCCTAGGAAAGACAGACAGACAGTCTGCAGACACTGGAAGGGCTGCCATGTAGGAAAAGGGGACAGTGCTTCTGTCTTACAACACAAGGCAGAAGTAGGATGAGCGTTTGGCAGTTAGGACGAGGGAAATGGGTTCATCCCAAGGAAAATATTTCTAAGTAAACTATCCAGGAACGAGAGAGCTGCCTAGCGTGGTCTTGAACTAGCCAAATGAAGAAGTACTCATGGACTAATCAGGAAACCATCTACTCTAGCTGCAGGGAGACAAAATTCTGGGATTAGACCAAATGTTTTTTAAGACCTTTTCCAAATGCAACTTCCTAGGAATCTACTGCTAAATGACTTTCTACTCTGTGAGCCATTCGTCTCTGCAAATTCTGCCCACACACCAGATTTCCTTGCAATCTGTTTAGAATTAAAGAAATTATTTCAAATCAAAACCTTAACTACAATGATTTTATTTCAAATAGACATCATTTATCAAAAACTGAGCTTGGGGAATATGGTTTTCTTCCTCGTTGTATTTTGAATTGGGTCATAAATCAATTAACTCATACTGTGGAATGGAATAGAACAGGATATGTGGAATTCGGTGTTAATGTGAAACGGAGATTTGCCCCATCATAAGCCTCAAGAAGTAGGTAGGGGCAGGGCTTCCCTGGTGGTGCAGTGGTTAAGAATCCATCTGCCAGTGCAAGGGACATGGGTTCGAGCCCTGGTCCGGGAAGATCCCACATGCTGCGGAGCAACTAAGCCTGTGCGCCACAGCTACTGAGCCCATGTGCCACAACTACTGAAGCCCGCACGCCTAGAGCCCATGCTCCGCAATAAGAGAAGCCACCGCAATGAGAAGCCCGGGCACCGCAACAAAGAGTAGCCCCCGCTCGCCGCAACTAGAGAAAGCCCGTGCACAGCAATGAAGACACAATGCAGCCAAAAAATAATAATATAATAAGTAAAAAAAAAAAAAGAAGTAGGGGCAGAAATTCCAACGGGGAGAAAAAGTGATTTGCTCAAGGTCATGGAGCTAATAAGTGATCACACAGCTAGTATATTGTCATACAGCTAATGAGTCCTGGGCTTGCTAACTGCTCTTTGGTGACTTCTTGAATAAATATTAAACTTTCCACAGGAGAATATGCGTGAAGGACACTTCTTACTTCTAATGAGAGCATTTTCAAAGGGTTATGAGTCCAACTGTGAGTGAGTTATTATTTACATAATAAAACCCACCCCTGTTTTGCTTACTAATATGTTGCTAGAAAAAAACAGAAGCTGTTCCCCCCTTCCATGGGATTTTACCTTATAAACGGACTCTTCTATTCCGAAAGCAAAACATTCTAAATCGTAAGATTTTACCTCGTGGTTTTACATTTCAAATCCCTCCACAAAAGATATTGAAGTTCACGTCAAGTGCTGTTGGGAAAAAATGTGAGTATATAACTAAAACGTTCAAGTAATCCAATCCGTACCTTTTTACACTGTAGTGTCAACTAGACAACAATATTTACATTTCTTTTGCTCTCACTTGGTTTCCATTTCATCCGGTTGTATTTGAGCTCAAACTCCTGTGCGCTGGCACCAGAGAAAAGAGCGGGTGTTGGCTCCAAGGTCTGACAGATGTTGTTCATAACGTCTCTGGGCCTACAGTAATAAAAGGAGGTTTGGTTAGCTCTGATTTAGAAAGTTCTAGAGATTTGATTTGAAAAAGCCTGGATGGAGAGATGAGGGCGTTGTACTGTGAGAGTGAGTGATTACTGTATATGTGTAGGGAGTGACCTAACAGAGAGAGGGTGGCCAGGCTCTGGGGAGAACCCTATTTTCTGCCCTTGGACTTTCCGTCTCTACCCTGGCTGTGTGGCCCCTTGGACATTTTAAAACGTGCGCAGACGAAGGGGGAGACGGCATGGAGACCAATTTGGAAATCAAGGCTCTGCTGCTGCTGTTTGAGCCTGTCTTCCTAGTAAGCGAACCACTGCTGAGGGCATCGTAGGTCTGGGCCTCTGCAGATCCCTTCCAACCCTCCCTAGTGTTGGGGGAATTTTCAGAAATTTGTCTTTGGGGCTTAAGTCTGTGAGAGGTTTAATAAATCCCACATGTTGCCAGCAACCCCAAGAAGCTACTTAGGCAGAGTCCAGTGGACACAACTCACCGAGAACTGAGTTTCAGGGATTGTTTCGGGGGCTTTTGCTCTTGTTTGCATCAAGAGCTGTAAGGAGAGTGAGTGCTGTGTGTCTGGGGGGAGGGGTGCTTAGCTCCCCTGTCCTCCCAGCCCACCATCCCCATCCCCCATCCCGGCAAAACCCGAGCAGCGGTTTCCACATCTTACTCTTTCCAGGAGGAATTTTGGTGATTAAAGGAGGGAGCAAAGGTGGATGCTTATGTTAAATTATTTTGTCTTTACCCAGAAATTTTACAGAACTTCCAAAAGTTCCCTTTAATTTTTAAACATTCTTGATCATTTTTATAGTCTCTTCTTTAGTCTACTCTATTCTATTTATTTAAATTAATTTTTTTTTAGAATGGCAGATTCACAAGAAGTTGTAAGAAATAGTAGAGAGATCCCAGTTTCCTCCAGTGAAAACATCTTATGAAACTCGAGCAGAATATCACAACAGGATATCGACACGGATACTGTCAAGATAGAGAACATTTCCATCACCACAAGGAGCCCTTGTACAGCCACTTCCTACCCACCTCATCTCCTCCTCAACCCCTGGAAAACACAACTCTGTTCTCCACTTCTGTAATTTTGTCATTTTCAAATGGAATCTTATATAATAGAATCATATGCTATGCAACTTTTGAGGCTGGCTTTTTCACTCTGTAATCCTTTGGGAATTCACTCAGATTGGTTGTGGGTATCAATAGTTTGTTCCTTTTTACCGCTGAATAGTATTCCATGATATGGATGCACCACCATCCGCCTGTGGAAAGACACCTGGACTAACTCCAGGTTTTGGCTATCATGAAAAATCCACTAGAAACACTTGTAGACAAAGTTTGGTATGAACATAAGTAGTGTCTTGCCAAGTTTTATCAGTCTTTTCAAGCTCTTTGGGGTATTTGCTTTTTCTTTTGACTTCTGTTCTCAATTTCAGTGATTTCTTTTTTTTTTTTTAAAGTTTAATTTTATTTATTTATTTATTTATTTATGGCTGTGTTGGGTCTTCGTTTCTGTGCGAGGGCTTTCTCTAGTTGCGGTGAGCGGGGGCCACTCTTCATCGCGGTGCGCGGGCCTCTCATTATCGCAGCCTCTCTTGTTGTGGAGCACAGGCTCCAGATGCGCAGGCTCAGTAATTGTGGCTCACGGGCCTAGTTGCTCCGTGGCATATGGGATTTTCCCAGACCAGGGCTCGAACCCGTGTCCCCTGCATTGGCAGGCAGATTCTCAACCACTGCGCCACCAGGGAAGCCCCAATTTCAGTGATTTCTGATTTTACCTTTATTATTTCCTTCCTTCTACTTGCTTTCAGTTTATTTTGCTTTCCTTTTTTTTTTTCCTGGGTTCTCGAAATGGGAGCTTAAATGATTGATTTGAGACTTTTATTCTTTATAATATCTTGACTTAGTGCTATCAATTTCCCTTTCAGTACTGCTTTAGTTATGTCCCACAAATTTTGATATATTGTATTTTCAGTCAATGTATTAAAAATATTTTCTTGAGACTTCCTCTTTTACCCATGGGTTATTTAGAAATGTGTTGTTTAGTTTCCAAGTGTTTGAAAAATTTCTTACTCTATTTTTGATTTCTAGAGTGATTCTACTTGGAGAACACACTTTGTATGATTTCAATTATTTTAAATTTGTTGGGATATTTTTATGGCTTGGGATATAGTCTATGTTAACATACGTTCTGTGGGCACTTGAAAATAATGTATTTTCTGCTGTTGTTGGGTGGAGTGTTCTATAAATGTTGATTAGATTGTGATGATGTTGAGTTCTTCTATATCCTGCTGATTTTCTGTGTGGTTGTTCTATTAACTGTTGAGAGGAAGTGTTAAAGTCTCCTAACAACTACAGATGATATATTTCTCTTTTAGTTCTATTAGTTGTTGCTTTACATATTTTCCAATTTTTTAATTTGGTGCATACATGTTTGAGATTTTTATATATTCTTGGTGAATTTAACTCTTTTATCATTATATCATGCCTTTCTCTGTCTCTCATAACTTTCTTTGCTCTGATGTCTATTTTATCTGATAGTAATAAAGTCACTTATGCTTTCCTTGATTAATGCTTGTATGATATGTATTTTCTCATTTTTTAAACATTCAACCTGTCTATATTGTTATATTTGAAGTAAGTTTCATGTAGACAGCACATAGCTGAGACATGTTTTTAAATCCACTCTGCCAATTTCTGTTTTTTTTTTTTAAACATCTTTATTGGAGTATAGTTGCTTTACAATGGTGTGTTAGTTTCTGCTTTATAACAAAGTGAATCAGCTATACACATACATATATCCCCATATCTCCTCCCTCTTCCATCTCCCTCCCACCCTCCCTATCCCACCCCTCTAAGTGGTCAAAAAGCACCGAGCTGATCTCCCTGTGCTATGCGGTTGCTTCCCACTAGCTATCTATTTTACATTTGGTAGTGTATGTAAGTCCATGCCACTCTCTCACTTCGTCCTAGCTTACCCTTCCTCCTCCCCATGTCCTCAAGTCTATTCTCTACGTCTTCATCTTTATTCCTGTCCTGCCCCTAGGTTCTTCAGAACGATATATATATATATATATATATATATTTTTAGATTCCATATGTATGCATTGGCATACGGTATTTGTTTTTCTCTTTCTGACTTACTTCATTCTGTATGACAGACTCTAGGTCCATCCACCTCACTACAAATAACTCAATTTAATTTCTTTTTATGGCTGAGTAATATTCCATTGTATATATGTGCCACATCTTCTTTATCCATTCATCTGTTGATGGACACTTAGGTTGCTTCCATGTCCTGGCTATTGTAAATAGAGCTGCAATGAACATTGTGATACATGACTCTTTTCGAATTATGGTTTTCTAGGGATATATGCCCACTAGTGGGATTGCTGGGTCTTATGGTAGTTCTATTTTTAGTTTTTTAAGGAACTTCCATACTGTTCTCCATAGTGGCTGTATCAATTTACATTCCCACCAACAGTGCAAGAGGGTTCCCTTTTCTCCACACCCTCTCCAGCATTTATTGTTTCTGTCTTTTAATTGATGTAATTAGACCCTTTATATTTAATGTAATTTTGATATGTTAGAATTTGTCCTTTTATTATTTTGTTTTCTCTCTAATTTCTCTGTTTTTTTCCCCCTACTTCCTGTGGATTATTTGAACTTAATGTAGAATTCCATTTTGATATATCTACAGTGTTTTTGAGTGTATCTCTTTGTACAGTCTTTTTGTAGATGCTCTAGGTATTACAGTTTATATACAGAATTGTCATTGTCTACTGGTGTCACCATTTTACTAGTTCAAGTGAAATATAGAAATCTAACTTCCCTTTACATCCCTACACCCTTCCCTATTTATAATAAGATTGTCTTACATATTTTCTGTAAATACATTTAGACCCACACCAGACAGTGTTATAATTTTTGCTTCAACTGTCAAACATAATTTAAAAACTTAAGAGGAGAAGGAAAGCTTGTTGCTTTGTCCATTTTTGTTTGTTTATTGTATTCTTTCTTCCTTCTGAATATTTCAAGGTTCCTTCTTTTATCATTTCCTTTCTGTTTAGAGAATTTCCTTTAGCTTTTCTTATAGGGTAGATCTGCTGGTGACAAATCCTCTTAGTTTTCCTTCATTTCCTTCATTCAAAAATGTCTTGATTTCTTCTTCATCACTGCAGGATATTTTTGCTGCGTATAGGATTCTGGGTTGCAGCTCTTCCCTTTCAGCTCCTGAAAAATGCCTATACTACTTTCTTTTGGCCTCTGTGATTTCTGATGAAAAACCTGTTGTTGGTCTAATTGTTTCTCCCCTATAGGTAGGATGTGAGTTTCCTCTGGTGGCTTTCAAAGTGTTTTCTCTGTCTTTAGTTTTTAGAGGCGTTGGGCTGACCCTTCATGCACCAAAGCATTTTGATAAGGAGGAGAGGAGGTCAGTGGAGAAGGTGGGAACAGTGTGAGCAGGGAAGGGACTGGAAAACATAAGTGAGTGACAGACGTTATCCAAGAGGGCCAGTCCCTGGATCTCTTCTGATGTAAGGCCGTGCACCTGGGAAGAACACCTCAGGTCTCAGGCCTAGGTAGCAGGTGGAGGGATGGTACCACTTACCAAAATAGCAAAACCAGAAGGCAGAAGCTGGCTTTGAGGGGATAACACTTTTATTGCCACACAGGTTTGGTTGTTGGGAGGCTGGGATGAGACATGACAGGTAGATCACTCAGCACAGTGCCCGGCACAGAGGCAGCACCCAATACATGCTAGCTACAATCATCTCTGCTCTTCAGAGGCTACAGAGCAGCAATTTCAGCGCCAGGCTAAGAAATGCTGGCCACTGATGCGTATAGAAATGCGCACATTTTCTGAATCTGTTTGCACACTTGGGTCCTTTTTTTCTGAAATAAACAAAATATATCTTTATAGCTGTAAGATGTAACTTGAATTCTCACCATGGTTTTAGCTGTGATTAGAAAAACTGGGAGAATAAAACAGTCAGACCACAGGTGAGGACTTGCAAGCGGCCTTAGGGAGGCAAGTTAGCCAACATTCTGTCACTTTTTCCTCTGATTACAAGTTTCCCTGAGAGTCGGGTATTTTTTCTACCTAGAATAAACAAAAAGGAAAGTCTTTGACAGCCTTTGGTTCAGGAACAGCTGATGGTACTGTTTGCATAGGTACATTCATTATGGGCTCTAAAGCTTGCTGAGCTGGCTGACGGCACGTACAGAGCCAAGTGGGAAAACGCCCGGGGGTCCTGGTTGCATTAGAATCCCATGTATGTGGTGCAATGAGTTTAATTCATGAAAAATAAATTTAATAATTTGTTGACTTTGTCTTCTTTCTGGACTCGCTCTTTTGCATTGTACTTGAAAAAGCGTTTACTTAAATGCTGCAGGAGCACTGAAGGTAAGCACTGGAACTCAAGCCTCACGCCACGGACTCTGCAAGATTACGAGCCCCAGTGGGGAAGGTGAGGTGTAAGGGGCAGGCAATTAACACCGTTTCTTTTAAGATGTTTTCATTGAGAGCTGGTATTTTTTTTAAAAAAGCGGTACATCACTACAAATAACTCAATTTCCTTCCTTTTTATGGCTCAGTAATATTCCATTGTATATATGTGTCACATCTTCTTTATCATTCATCTGTCGATGGACACTTAGGTTGCTTCCATGTCCTGACTATTGTAAACAGAGCTGCAATGAACATTGTGGTACATGTCTCTTTTTGAATTATGGTTTTCTCAGGGTATATGCCCAGTGTGGGATCACTGGGTCATATGGTAATTCTATTTTTAGTTTTTTAAGGAACCTCCATACTGTTCCCATAGTGGCTATATCAATTTACATTCCCACCAACAGTGCAAGAGGGTTCCCTTTTCTCCACACCCTCTCCAGCAGTTATTGTTTGTAGATTTTTTGATGATGGTCATTCTGACCGGTGTGAAGTGATACTTCATTGTAGTTTTGATTTGCATTTCTCTAATGATTAGCTATTTGTAGTGAGGTGGATGGACCTAGAGTCTGTCATACAGAGTGAAGTGAGTCAGAAAGAGAAAAACAAATACCGTATGCTAACACGTATATATGGAATCTAAAAAAAAAAAAAAAAAAAAAAAGGCTCTGAAGAACCTAGGGGCAGGACAGGAATAAAGATGCAGACTGCAGACACGTAGAGAATGGACTTGAGGACACGGGGAGGGGGAAGGGTAAGCTGGGACGAAGTGAGAGAGTGGCATGGACATATATACACTACCAAATGTAAAATAGATAGCTAGTGGGAAGAAGCCGCATAGCACAGGGAGATCAGCTCAGTGCTTTGTGACCACCTAGAGGGGTGGGATAGGGAGGGTGGGAGGGAGACGCGAGAGGGAGGGGATATGGGGACATATGTATACGTATAGCTGATTCACTTTGTTATACAGCAGAAACTAACACACCATTGTAAGGCAATTATACTCCAATAAAGATGTTAAAAAAGTAAAGAATTATACAATGTTATGTGTCAATTAGATCTCAGTAAAGTTGGAAAAAAAAGTAACAAAACAAAACAAAACGGTACCTCAGCTGTGTGTTTGTCTTTTTCACCGTCAAAGCAAGTTGAGATGCTCGGCTCTGTGAACAGGAGAGCTGAGACCCCGCGCTCTGTAATGAGGACAGTGAGGGTTATGCAGCGTGTTCAAGGCCACAGCAGAGCCCAGATCAGGACAGAACCTGGATCCTGTTGCCTGCCTGCTGGCTGCCTGTGCCCCCTCCATCCCCGCCCCTCTGATGTCCCTGAAGGCTCATTGCTGGCGACCAGGAGAGTATCCTCTGAGACATGCAAGGATGTCAGAATTGGAAGGGGCCTTCGAGAGAATCAGCCTCGACCCTGCGAAGCTCTGGGGCTTGTTCAAGGCTGGGGATAAGGGTGAGAGAGCTTCGCTGACTGGATCCTGGGCCATTTGCATTTCTTTAGGCCACTCCAGGTCTGGTGGACATGATTCAGAGAGCTCCTGTCGCGGTAACTGCCACAGGGCTCGTCCACTCCAGGACTTGTGTGTCTTGCGCGTCCTCTCACTCCAAGTCCCTGGGCTGGGTGGTCTCGTTGCAGGTGGTCCACAGGATCTTCTGGCCCAAACATCCGGCACTTTGGTGATTCCGGGTACAGTCCGTGATGGAATTCCCTAGATTCCGTCCGGAAACCTTCTGCTGCAACCAAACGAATCATTTCTCTTTCACGCAACCCCTGGCATTTTCTGCCTCTGCCCCTTTGCAAAGCCGTTCCTTTTCCCTGGGGCCCTCTTTTGCCTCCTCTTAACGATGTGCCAATGCTCCCCTGGGATGTGATGCCCCGGGAGCATAGGCCTGTCTGTCTTCCCCTTGGAACAGTGCTCAGCGCATAGTAGGCACTCACCAAATATTTGCTTAGAAATGGGTCCAAAGGATTATCGGTGCTGTTTGGTTCCCATCTTTTGGAGCCTTATTCATCCATAACTAGGGTCCTTGATCCTTGCCTGTGGGCTCAATCCCATCTTCGACTCTGCTCAATTCTCGCCCAGATGGAAGAGTCATTAGGCCTCTTGCCAGAAGCAGGTATAACTTGCCATCAAGTTCGTTCTGCTGCTACTCAGGCTCTGTCCTCGGGCCTTATCTCTGGACTCTGGTTTCCCACTCAGTGACTCTGATGATGAATCTAGTGCCCTTCCCCACCAGGTGGCAGTTTGGTGTATCTTGTTTAACTTTATGCTAAAAAGGTCATGCTGTACCCCTGGCTGTCAAGTTCTGCTTGCCAGACTGACCTTTCTTCTGGCGTCTGTCACAGACTCTGTCCCCGCAGCGCCTGTCCTACCCTGGGGGTGGGTGACTCTAGGTCTCCACTCCTCCCTGGAATGTTCTGTGTGGGAGTCATTCTCTCTCTCTCTCTTTTTTAAATAAATTGATTTATTTATTTTTGGCTGCATTAGGTCTCCATTGCTGCGTGCAGGCTTTCTCTAGTTGCGGCGAGCGGGGGCTACTCTTCCTTGCAGTGTGCGGGCTTCTCATTGTGGTGGCTTGTCTTTGTTGCGGAGCACGGAGCTCTAGGCTCACGGGCTTCAGTAGTTGTGGCTCACGGGGTCTAGAGCACAGGCTCAGTAGTTGTGGTGCACGGGCTTAGTTGCTCCACGGCATGTGGTATCTTCCCGGACCAGGTCTCAAACCCGTGTCCCCTGCATTGGCAGGTGGATTATTAACCACTGTGCCACCAGGGAAGTCCTGGGAGTCATTCTCTTGGTACCTTGGTACATCAGTGTCTGTTAAGATGATGCTTCGCTCCATCCAGGGTTCTCGCCCTGAATTCCAGTCTGCTCTCTGATGTGTGTCCTGGAAGGTGCTGCCTGCTTGATTTAGTGGTCTTGCCACCTCGGGGCTCCGGCTGTGACTCTTGTGGGGTCACCCTCGCCTCCTGGCGTTGGATTGGCAAAGCCAACCACTGCCTCTGTAGTGTTTCATCGTAAACTCCACTGGCTACACTGGTCTTTCTCCCAGAACTGTGACCATTTCCCCATCACCTTCAAGTCCAAGACCCGCATCTGGGATCACCATTAAGAGCCTCGACACCAGCTGTGTGACTTAGGCAAGTTACTTAACTCCAAGCCTCAATTTTCCCATCTGTGAAATGGGGGAGAAATGAGGCAATCACTGTATTTTGTCTCGTTTGGTCATGATGAGGACTGAATTAGCAGGAAGTGTAACCTGTAAGTTTCACACCCAGGGTTTCTGGGCTCCCTTGCCCATCTCAGCCCTCCAAGCTGCTCTATACCCTTGAGCTCCCATAACGCTTATTCTCCAAACCACTCATTTTAGATTTAAAGGTCCCATCTGGCAACTGTAGTTTCCATTTTTTAAAGCCACGTCTCACATCTGCAGCTATATCGTCAGCTCCTTTAGGTAAAAACCTGTGTCTGGTGCCACCTTGTATCTTCCAAGCCCGGCCCCATGCACTGCATATACCAGGTACATAAGAAATGCTTACTCTTATTGAGATCTCCTTTAGTCTCAAAGTCAAACACAACCATCCCACAAACGCTGATGAGTTTGCTCACCCTGGAGTGCATTTCCCTTGCTGAGTGTGCAAGGACACACGCCAAGGCCGACAGAACACTTACTAGCCACCCCAGGGATTGATTCTGCCGGTGGCAGCTGTCCTGGGACAGTGTCCCTTGTTAATGGTGTTCTTAGATGCAGGGGTGAGAAGTCACGGTGCTCACGCTAAAACTCTGCTTTCCCGTCAGCTCAGGGAAAATGACGGCTCTAGAACTCAGCTTGCTGGGAGCTAAGGACTGACTCCCAGGGTTTCGAATCCTGCCTCACTTGTGGTGGCAGAGCCCCATCCTCACTAGGATGTTTCAGATCTGGCCATTTAATTGATCATTTTCCTCAAACCATACACCTTGACTTTACTTCCCGGTGACCAGTAAGAGGATGAAGGCTGCCACAAGTGTCATCAGTAAGTTCAATAAGGTCATATGGACTTTCTTGCAGAAAGGAATTTAACACAATTAACCTGACACATGACAATGGTTTAAAGAAAAGCTTCTTTGGGTTCTGAGTTGAAAAGCAACTGACATTGGTGCTCTCACACTGTAAGGTCTCTTTCTTCTATAAAACAGGGGGAAATGTATTTTCCTGCCCTGCCCTCCACAGAAGGTCGTTGTAAAGGTCATACCTGGTAACATCTGTGAAAGATCCTTCTGAGCTTAAAAGGGCTGATGGGCATAAGGCAAACAAGATGGTTTTGTTGAAATACAGACCCTCCCAGGCCTGGCGGTATTCACAGGGCCTGGCCTGGGGCCTGGATGGAGAGGCCAGGGTTGGGGAGGGGCGGGCAGGGTGCACCGTGAAGGTGGTGTCATCATGTAACTCGAGCCTGGCTCATCTGAAGGATGACCAGGCATCCTTTTGGGGGTAAGCCTTGCTCTTCCCTTAGAGTTTGCAAATTCTGATCTAGGGACCTAGAGGCTTCTGTTCCAGATCTCGGTGGGAGGGTCCTGAGGAAACACAGTCTGGGACAAGACTTCTCCTACCTGAATATTTGTCCTTAGGACAAGAATTCTCTAGATACACTAAGAAACACATGCTTGTTTTTCTATGGTCCATCTTCTCTGGGAAGGAGAGAACTAAAAAAACTGGACCTAAAATTACAAAAGGGATATTGTTTGGCAAAGTGGGGAGAAAGCAAAGAAAGAAAAATGTGACAGTAGAGAGAGCAGGGCAAGAGTTTTATGTCCGCTCCGGGGTTAGAGGTATCCCAGCCTGTTAGCAACAGAAGCTGGGTTGGCTTCTGGATACTGCGAGGGAATTACCTTTCTGAGATGACTTAGGGGCATTTCATTTCAAGGTCTCTTCAGTTTCTTCGCTGAGTCTATAAACTTTGTGAGGGAAAATAGAAATGTATATCCACTTCAAGAACAACGCGACAAGCTATCTTTTACAGTGGATTCTTGCACTTTTTAAATTTTTAGTAGGGAGAATTCTAAGAAATGAGGAAGAAGAGTGAAATATGGAAGCAAGATGTCATGAGAACCCATTAGTAACTAATTTGTGAAGCATGTCAGGTAGTTTCCCATGAGGTTGGTTGTCTTAAGCGCGAACTCCTAGAGATGTTACCCCAAATGTTATCTCTAGAGAGGGGCGGATAATGAAGAACCAAGAGACAAATATCTCTCAGAGACAGATAATCTCCAGATTGAAGTGACCACTGTCTGCATGCTCAGGGGCCCAGAAAGAAATTGCCAACGTCAGACTGTCCACCTTCCTCCAAGAGAAAGTACAAAAGTAGTGTTCAAAGAAATAGAGTTCAAAGAAAGCATATAAATAACTGACCCAAATAATAGCCTTCGGGGGTCTCCAAAGAGGCTTCCTTAGTGAGAGATGCCTCTAACACTTTTGCAGAAAAATTCATCTTTCTTAACGGTGATAATAACATTAAGGCTTTAAGAAGTACTTCTAAAGTTTTGGGGAAAAGTCCACTTACCCGGAGGCAAGAAACAGCTCATGTTAGATGATCCATTAACCCCTGAACTAGGCCTATAAATGAAATGGTTTACAGAGAAAGGAATTAAAGAATTTACAATCTTTGTCAAAACCCCCAAATAACTCCCGTTATTTCTCCGTTTCAAATAAAGATTCATACGCAGATCCAAAGAGTAATGATTTTTAAATTAAAAAATTTTATGAGCTTTTCAAGCAGAGAAGTAAAACTAGAGGGTCAGGCTCTTTCTCTGCAGAGAAAAAAAGAGAAAAGTGGGAAGGGGGAGATAAAAGCCATATGGGGAGAATAACCATATTTTTCGGAGAGCTCCTGAGAACATATTTATGGCGGATGATAAAACCACTGAATCCTGACTTTGTGTTACTTAGAGAACGGTTCCCTAAGCAGATTAATAGCATAAAGACTATTCCAGGTAGGACCCAGAAGTTAATTAGGAGAAGAAGTCATGCTTATCATTAACAGCACAGTTTGCAAACCAAAAATGTCTCACTCGGTGCTTCTGTGTTGACAACAGAAGGGCTGGGAGCAATGCTACTTGGCCACACTTGGGAGAGTCGTCAGTTGGAGTTAAAAGTTTATAACAGGAATCATAGATTTTAGAGAGTGGGGGACATCACAGAAAACCTAAATTGATTCCACCTCTCCATGTGTAGATGAGAAAATGTTTATGGTTACAGCTGGTTGGTTAAAAGGGTCTAGGATTACATTTTAGAATGTCTTGCTCAGATTTCTCTTCTCTACCATAATGGTTTACTTAAAGCAGTCATGGAATCAGAGCGTTTCACTCAGGTTGGAAGAGGCCTTGAAATTCGTCCTTTCAGTAACCTTCTCATTGATATATAACACACGTACAAAAAGGTGCACAAGTCATAAGAATACAGGAAACACATCCTCCCCAGAAGGGAAACAAAACCTCACCCGGACTCCAGGAGATACCTCGGGCCTCTTCAAGTCATGGCCTCTTCAAGTCATGGCCCACACCCAGGGTCAGATATCTCTGTGCCCAGTTGAGGAATCAGCAAATTGAGGTCCACACTGGATAAACGATTTGCCCAAAAGCACACTATTAGTGATTTTGTGCCACCTATGCCTGTACTTTTCCACTAAGTTAATTCCATCTAATTTAACTAAGAATACAAAGCTTAGCACGGTGTAACACTGCAATAAGAGTCTCCCCAATGTTTGTTGAATGAATTAATGAACTCATTCTGGAGGTTCCTCCTGTTTCATACGTCACTTCTGTGTCCTCTGTGTGTTTTTACTTGGCCTCCCCCCGACATGGCAGGTCTCATCATAACTCCTTGATGATTCTGGGCCATCCGCATGCTTCTGTGAGAGGACCGAAGCTGTATGCATGGCTGGTGCCGCCCTTTGTAGGGCTTTTCTCTAGGGGGTGGAATGTGACCCGTTTCTCTGGGTAAACTCCCATGTTGGTATCCGAAGACATTTTCTCTGGGGTTATTTTACTTTGATAGTAAAGAACCCCTCCATTGTCTGGGGGACACGAGGACTGCTAGTATTTTACAAGCGGTGTGGGAGAAGGAGTGGTGACCTGCTTCTCACACAGGAGATTCCACTAAACCCTGTTTCCATTCCTACCTCTCTTTCCAGTCTCCTCTGGGGGAGACCAAAACTTGATCTGCTTTTTCTTGTTGCCATGCGATAGCAGTTCCAAACAATGGCGGTAATAAAAACACTCTTCTGCCCTCAAACATTAAATTGCTCTGGTTCTAAATAATTGTGGTTGCTATTAATTGTTTTTAGCTTTATGGAGATTTAATTGACATACTGTAAAAGTCACCTACTTCAAGTGTACGTGTAATGACTGTTGGTACTTGCACACAGTTTGATGAATTCTGGTAACTGTACTCAAGATATAGAAGAGTTCCATCACTCCGAACAGTTTCCTTGTGCCCCTTTGCACTGGAGCCTGTGCTCCGACGTCCTGTCTCCGGCAACCACTGACCTGCTTTCTCTCAGGATGCTTTTTACCTTTCCTAGAATTTCATAGAATGGAATCAAGTGGTATGTAGTCTTCTGTGTTTGTTTCCTTTCACTTAACATGGTTTTGAGGTCCATCCATCTTATTGTGTGTATTAGGATTTTATTCTTTTTTATTGCTAAGCAGTGTTCCATGATATGGATATCTTACAATTAGTTTATCCATTCACATGTAGGTGAATGTTTGGGTTGTTTCCAGTTTTTTAAAAAAATTAATTTAATTAATTAATTAATTAATTAATTTTGGGGGCTGCGTTGGGTCTTTGTTGTTGTGTGCAGGCTTTCTCTAGTTGTGGTGAGCGGGGGCTACTCTTCGTTGTGGTGCACGGGCTTCTCATTGCGGTGGCTTCTCTTGTTGCAGAGTGTGGGCTTCAGTAGTTGTGGCACATGGGCTCAGTAGTTGTGGCTCGTGGGCTCTAGAGTGCAGGCTCAGGAGTTGTGGCGCACGGGCTTAGTTGCTCCACAGCATGTGGGACCTTCCCGGACCAGGACTCGAACCCATGTCCCCTGTATTGGCAGGTGGATTCTTAACCACTATGCCACCAAGGAAGCCCTGTTCCCAGTTTTTGACAATTGTGCATATTGCTGCTGTGAATGTTTGGTACAAGTCTTCATGTGGACGCACAATTTTATTTCTTTTTGATAAATGTCTAAAAGTAGGATTGCTGGAACTTGTGTTTAACTCTGTAAGATACTGCGATATCAACTCAGAATGGCTGTGCCACTCTGCATTCCACCAGCAATGGATGAGAGCTGTCATTGCGTCATCTACACGTGGAGTTGTCAGTATTTTTAATTCAAGCTATTCTAGTGGTGTGTCGTGTTATCTCATCATGGTTTTAGTTTCATTTCCCTGATAACTTGTGATGTCATGTTCTTATTCGTCATTTATCTTCTTTGTGAAGTGCCTGTTCAAGTCGTTTTTTGTCTTCCTATTATTGGGTTGTTTGTCTTCTTACTACTGAGTTGAAAGAGTTCTTTTTATACTTTGGATACAAGCCTTCATCAGATGTATTTTGGAAAATTTTTTTTCCTAGTCTAGACTTGCCTTTTTGTTTCCTCAATTATGTCTTCCTAAGAATAAAGTATTAAATTCTGATGAAATCTATTTTGTCAGTTTTTTCTTTCATAGGTCATGCTTATAGTGTCCTATTTAAGAAAACTTTGACCCAGGCCACAGAGATTTTCTGTTTTCTTCTAAACGTTTTATAGTTTTGCTTCCAATGTTTTGGTCTATTACTCACTTTTGAGTTAATTTTTATTTGTGTAATGTCTGGATTGTGGCTAATTTTTAAAATAAAGATATCCAGTTTTTCTAGCATAATTTAAAGACTATTTTTTCCCTGTGGAATTACCTTGGCTTGAGAAAGGACTCGGCATATTCCACAGATAGAAAGGAGGTCAGTGTGGCCTGAATAGAGCAAGAGAGGAGAAGATGTTGTATCGTGTTGTTGGAGAGAAACACAGGTGCCAAACCTTGTAAGGTCTTATGGGCCTTGATAAGAAATTTGGATTTTATGCTGAAAGCTACACAATTGCCTCAAGGGTTATAAGCAGGGGTGCTGGAAATTCTGATTGATAATCTAAAATGAAAATTCTTTATCAGTCTGTACGAATCCATTGTAACCATTCCAAATAAGGTAGGTCATTACTGACCATGCAACAGTATGCCGAGTTTGATGAAGTTTTATTGTTTACTCAATGGGGCAAAATTTGACCCATACCTCAGCAGTTCTTAAATTGCCAACTGCACATTCGCCTTTCCCCCTCTCCTTGTAGGAGTCTGTATAAAACCAGAGCTAATGCACTTTTCTGAATGCTAGCTTATATGCTGCTACTGCCAGGAATTTTTGCCAGGGATATTAAAAACGCTACCTGGTGTTTTATGTCCTTTGGTTTCTCGTTTTGCTCTTTCTTTATCACCAAAGTAAACACTGTGCTAATGCCAACAGGAAAAAGCTTCAGGAGACTCTTTAGTTATTAGAGATTGCATACCCCTTGGTGATTATTACCAGCTTAAAGTATGTGAAATTAACTAAACATGAGGATAGCATTCCTAGAATAAAGAATATTTATGATATACTGTGAACCTGAAAATGATTAAATTAGCTTAAATAAAAAGAGAGATTTTGATACAGAAAATTTTTCTTCTGTATTAGAGCAGGTTATGAGAGAAATTGTAGAGATCTCTAACAATAATATGGTTTTTTGGAAAATTTTGTTGATGAATGGTTAACCAGTTAAGCTATATCTAAATACTCTTTTCAGCTCAATTCTAAAAGGCTCTTTATTTAAATGTATATCTGTGCCTAATCTATAGCAGTGTTAATAGATGCTTTATCTTTCAGAACATTTTACACATTGAAGTTAAGAGAGAAGAAATGAAAGTTAAATGAAGTTGTATAAATAGGTTATTATTATTTTTTCTTCCACTGAATGAGTTCTATATGATTAATATCACAGGTTGGGCTGATCAGTTCAAAATTTGCATCATAATTCAAAATTTGTCTAACACTGTGAAAATGCTGGCTAGGAGGAAGGACACTTTATTCAATAAAATGTTGCTACTAGTCTTAATAATCCTGACATTCCTTAACTTTACTTTCTTGATATGAACTCTACAATAATTCAGATTTCATTCTAAAGATTTAAAATCTTTACATGTAGAATATAGTTTTAGTCTTCTAAATTTTTCTCATTTATTGAGATAGTCTTGCTAGAATGGAGTTGAGAAATTTTGTAATTTAAAGAGATGTAGAGAAACTCCCACTTCTTTTGGGCTAGATATTGTGAAAATTCTCCCACTAATGGCATCTGGAAGTTACGAGGTGGATATCTTCAAAGAGAAAATGGACATTAGAGTGGTAAGCTAGTATAGAAACTCTGATTTCCCTGGCAGTGTCTACAATACCAGAAACATAGACCAGGGTTTTGATAGCCTCATAAAGAAATAGGGGGCAAGAACCTTTGTCTAGCAAGATGAGCAAATAACTAAGACTCATGCATAAAGCTAGCATGCTCAAAGGGCTAGACTCTCAGTGAAAGGCTGAGGTGGAAAAATATCCATATCTTGGTGAAGGGATTCAAAAGGAAATTTTTAAATTCTTAGTTCTTGAAGGGCATAGAATTGCTTCTCTATTCCTAACAATATTCTCCATTGTGTTACTGAAAATGCAATGTTAGCAAAGAGGTAGGTTCTGTTTTCCAGGTGAAACTTTCATCTCCATGACAGGCCACAATAGCCCATAGTTATCTGTGTACACAGTTTACAGCTACAAAAACTGACTTTGGTACTTATTACAGAAAAGTGCTCAGTTAAATGTAAGTGTTATTCCTTCAGCAAAATATTCACTGACCCAAAACCTTGGGTGGCATTTTGCAGAGTCCACAGTCTGATGAATGTTTAGACAGGTGGGTTTACACTGTCTTAAGAGGATGAGGGCCTGCCCCTGAGATATTACCTCATTATGCAAAAATAACATATCCTTCATGACTATTTTCACAGACATTTAAGACACATCTGATGAAGTTCAACTTTCAGGAACCAAGGACTGCCAGAAAATATTAGCCTCCACATTATGCATGCATTTAGAAGCTTACCTGGAATCTGCCTTTTATAAAGGATTAGTATGGATAAGTTGAACTATACATTTTTTAAAACTCGACTGCCATTAAAGAAGAAATTATAAGGTTGCAACAACAACAACAAAAATAATAAATAAATTCTTACTCCTTGGCTTCAGGGGGGAAAATGTCTCACCTGAAAATTAATTACCAGCCTATCTATACATGATAATTTACAACACATGTACAGTTCGAGAATCACCATGCTAACAATCTAATTCAAAGTACTTCCAGGTAGGTAGTGTACCAGTGTGGTAGAGCAGCAACCAGAAACAAATATATATTCATTTGGAGAAAGGCATTCTTAACTTGTTTTCTTCAAATTAAGGTCAGCAAAATAGGAGGAAACAAGCCACAGTGAGCAGAGTCAACAAACTAGCAAACGGTGAATTAGAGACCTGACTTAGGACCTGACAGAGCACATAAGATGTGGAGATTACCTAATGCAGAATGTAAAATAAGTATGCTTAAAATGTTTCTGTAAATAAAAAAAGAATATTGTAAATATGACCAAAGACTAAGATTGAGAGAACAGTTTTTACAATTATATACGTTTGGAAAGGAACTGGAGAGAATTTATAGAAAGAAAATGTATTCATTTAAATTAAAACTCTGGGGATGGGTTAAACATTAGGTAGAGCTTCAGATAAAGCTGAAGAGAAATTAATAAAATGGAGAAGAGATCGGTAGAATTCTGCAGAATTTAACAGAGAGAGAATAAGAAAATACAGAGGACAGGTTATGAGGCATGAAAGACAGGATAAGAAGGTCGAACACATGCTTACTTAGAGTTCCAGAGTAGAAGAGGGGTGAGAAGAGGAAGAGAAAGTATATTTTTAAAATATTAATATTTTAAAAAATGAGACTTCTCCACAATTGAGAAAGACCCAAGTTCTTAGATTTAGGAAAACAATAAATCCCAAGCAGAATAAATAAAAACTAGTCTTAACCCTGTCATATTGTAGTCAAAGTGAAACCATTAATGACAAGAGAAGATTAAAAGCAACTTGTTAAAACAGGCAACCTACATTCAAATAAAAATTAGATTGATGTCACAGCAGCAACAATGGAAGTTGGAGAGAATAGAAACATATCTTCAATGTGCTGAGACAAAATAAAAGTTAATCTAAAACTGGCCAGTTAGTTATCTTTCAAGAATGAGGACAAAATAAAGACATTTTTCAGACAAACACTAATTATAAGAGTTAACCACAATAGACTTCACTAAAGGAATTCTAAAAGGATGTACTTAAGGCAGGAGTAATATGATACCAGATGGAAGGTCTAACATTCAAGAAAGAATGGTACACAAAAAATTGCTAAACATGAGGGTAAATATAAAGATGGACTGGATAAAAATTGAAATAACTTTTATTTGAGGGTAAAGGTATAAAAATCTCATAATAATAACTTTTAAGATGGGAGGGAAGTTACATGTTGAATTGTATCCCCCCAAAAAAGATCTGTTGGAGTCCTAACCCACAGGACCTCAGAATGTCATTTTATTTGGAGATAAGGTCTTTACAAAGATAATCAAGTTAAAGTGAGGTCCTTAGGATGGGCCTAATCCCGTAGGACTTGTGTTCTCACAAAAAGAAGAAATTCAGACACAGGCAGCCCACAGGAAGAGAACCATGTGAAGTTGAATGTATGCTCTTCATGTATAGAGATCACAGTATGCTTCCACAAGCTGAGGAGCACGAGATTAGCAGCAAACCGCCAGAAGCATGAGAGGCATGGCACAGACTCTCCCTCACAGCCCTCGGAGGGAACCAACCCTGCTGACACCTTGATCTACAACTTCTAGCACCAGAACTGAAAGACAATACAATTTTGTTGTTTGAGTCGCCTGGTTTGCGGAACTTTGTTACAGCAGCCCTTGCAAATGAATACAGAAGTGTTCAGAGTCAAATTTCCAATGTGATGAGAGTTCTAAAATCTTTATATTATTTACAAAGATAGGACTATATATATATATATTTTTAAAACGTGTACTCACAATTATTTTTTAATTAATTAATTTATTTATTTATTTTTGGCTGTGTTGGGTCTTCGTTTCTGTGCGAGGGCTTTCTCTAGTTGTGGCGAGCGGGGGCCACTCTTCATCGTGGTGCGCAGGCCTCTCACTATCGCGGCCTCTCTTGCTGCGGAGCACAGGCTCAGTAGTTGTGGCTCACGGGTCCAGTTGCTCCGCGGCATGTGGGATCCTCCCAGACCAGGGCTCAAGCCCGTGTCCCCTGCACTGGCAGGCGGATTCTCAACCACTGCACCACCAGGGAAGCCCAGGACTATATATTTTTAAGCAAACTATGTAGGTTAAATTTTTTCTTGGAAGTCACTAAAAATGGAAATATAATATATATCTTCCACAGCAAGAGAATAAATGAAATTTTTAAAAAGTATTCCCATTGGAAATACGGCTGATTCTACGTCTGGGACAGAAAACGTACAAGATGATCCTGGAATATCTTCACGCCAGAAAGCAAGGAAACTCAAAGACAAAAGGACTTGTGAACTAATCTGATTAGGCTTCACTGCCCAAAGATGGGAAAACTTAAGTGTCAACAAAGATAACAACTGTGATGGATTGAAGCACATCAAATTATTTAAATTCAGAGGTTCAAAATGATACTCTTTTTTTTTTACTATTTTTTATTTTTATTTATTTATTTTTTTGGCTGTCTTGGGTCTTCGTTTCTGTGCGAGGGCTTTCTCTAGTTGTGGCAAGCGGGGGACACTCTTCATCGTGGTGCGCGGGCCTCTCATTATCGCGGCCTCTCTTGTTGTGGAGCGCAGGCTCCAGACACACAGGCTCAGTAGTTGTGGCTCATGGGCCTAGTTGCTCCGCCGCATGTGGGATCTTCCCAGACCAGGGCTCGAACCCGCGTCCCCTGCATTGGCAGGCAGATTCTCAACCACTGTGCCACCAGGGAAGCCCTATTTTTGATTTATAGAAAGAAATAAATAAATTCATTGGTCACCTTTGGAGGGTGCTAGAGAACATTCTCATTATTATGGAAACTAATAAAAGAAAGAAAAAAAAAAATCAAGAATTAATCCTAAAAGTATTTCCTAAAAGATTTTCTGAGTCTTCAGACTATGAAAATTTGTTGTTCTTTATAAACTTATTCTAGAAAATAAATGTAGAAGTTAAAACAATTTTAATGCCACCATTTAAAAAACTCCTGATGAATAAATGCATGTAGGTAATGATCATCAATGGTAGACAAGACCATAGAAAAGAGAGAACCCAAATGTCACATGTGACCGTAGAAGTGTAATCCACCACCTATGAGGTGGCCTTGCCAAAGTGGGGAAATTAAACCGAAATCTGGGGAAGGCTCTAGCTCTAGAGAACAATTTGAGGAAACACAAAGGGATGGAGGGATGTGTTGAATGCACCACGTGATGCAATAACAAAACCACACCATAGGAAACCAGAGGACAGACGACTAGCTTATTCAACACATCAAATTAAATTAAATTAAATTAAATTAAAGGAAGGAGAACACACAAATTAAAAGAGACTTAGGAGACATACCAACCAAGAAGTGTAGACCCTTTTTTGATATTTATTTTTTTAAGAAAAAAAATGTATAAAATCATCAGGGAAATAGGAACATTGGCTGGATATTTTATGATATTAAAGATTCAATTTTAACTTTTAAAAGTGTGATAATGGTGTTGTGGTTTTGTTAAAGGAAGAGCAGTTTAAAATAATCTGGAGATGGAGTGTTTGGGGGGACAAGTAAAAGTCTAGATAGAGAATAACTGGCCATGTATTGATAATTATTGAAGCCAGGTTACATTGGGTTAATTATATTATTCTCTCTATTTCTATATATGTTTGAAAATTCTGTGATAAAAAAGTTAAATGAAAAAATAACAATCCCTACTTCACTGGGTGATAAGGAGATCAAAAAGTTAATTATTGTATTTATTAGCACAGAGGTTCCTGTGTAACTTGTAACCAATTTTTAAAAAGCCTCAGTTATAAACAAGGCAGAAAGAAGGAAAAATATAGAAAATTCAGGGAAACAAGAAGCACAAAATAAGGTAGAAAATTTCAAACTTATTAATCATTAAAAGCCAGTTTTAAAATTTGTATGCGAGCATATAGAGCCCAAAGACATAAGGCAATTTGAAAAAGAAGAGGAGGAGAAAGAGGGACGTTCTCTACGAGTTATGCAGACTTTACGAACGCAAATTGTTGACCTGGCATGGGACCAGCACAGGGACAGGAAAGCAAACAGAGACAGAATAGAGTGCAGGGCAGAGCCATGTGTCTCATATAGTGTGTGGTCAGGACACCATTGTAGTCTGGGCAGGAAGTGATGGGGTACTCCGTAAAGGACGGCTATTTAGGGAATTATCATTTTTAAAAAATGAAACAAAATCAGATTTCAGATCCCTATTTCATACCATATAAAAAATAAGTTCTAAGTGGACTGAAGACCTTGGAATAAATATAACATAACCATAAGGTAATATATAATTATGAATTCTGAGTAGGAAAGTATTTCTTACACAAGACCTAAAAGGCACAAACCAAAAAGGAGAAAGATTGATTATATTTGACAATTATATCTTTTATCAAAGTAAAAAGAGATCATATTTACAACACATAAAACTGATAACTGAATCAATAAAACATACAACTCGATCAATTAAAAAAAGACTAATTACATATAAGTGCAAATAGTACTAGGTGAATCAGCAACTCATAGAAGACAAAACTAAATGGTCAGTAAAGAAAGAAAGAACGACAAAAACCTCAAGAATAATTCAGCGATTTCAACATAACTTGATGGGATACTATTCACACATATCGGATCAACAGAAATTTAAAAGGGCTGCAATCCCGCGTATCAGTGAGGAGGCTGAGCGACATTGACCAGCACATATATTTCTTGCTGTAAGCCTATGTACAGAAAGTCCCTCACATTACACAGGAGAACACACAGCAACGTTTATAGCATCTTTATTTATAAGAACAAAGTATTGGAAGCACATGTCCATCATAAGCAAAACTGACAAAGAAAACTTGTGTACAACCGCACAATAGACTACTATCAGGAAATCAAAATTAATTAACTATAGTCACAAATATCAACATGGGTGACTCTCAGAAACATAATGTTGGTGAAAAAAACCAAATAACAGATTAAATAAACATCACAATAATATTTATATAAGGTTTAACGCTTCCATAAATATATATAACAGAACGGGAGTTTGGGGTTAGCAGATGCAAACTATTGTACATAGGATGAATCAACAACAAGGTCCTAGTGTATAGCACAGGGAACTATATTCGATATCCTGTGATAAACCATAATGGAAAAGAATATGAAAAAGAATATATATGTATGTATAACTGAATCACTTTGCTGTACAGTAGAAATTAACACAATGTTGTAAATCAACTATACCCCAATAAAATAAATTTTTAAGAAGTAAATATGTACAGTAGAATTACAAAGAAGCACCCTAGAATGCTAACTATAAAATCCAGAATGAGTAGTTACGGTTCAGGGGCAAGGTGGCATGTTCAGGACAGGCTATAAACGGATCGGTGATATTTTCTTTCTTAATCTGGTTGCTGTATGCATGGGTATTTATTACATATAGAATTTTTATATAACTCTTATTAAGTATTAAAAATTAATTTAAAAAGTTGTAAAACCAACAACTTCGTAATAATAAAATATTAATAAAAACATTTAGAAAAATAGAGATTTTCACTGAGTTTCTTAAAATGCCAGGCATTGCTAGACACTGGAAAGGAACATCATGCTGAACAAGAAAGACATTGTTCTCGGCCTTACGGATCTTGAAACCTATCTGGAAGGATGGACATTGAACAACTAGTTACCACCACTCTGGATGACTTGCCATTCTCAAACACATGGTTTTTAGTGGATTCCTGCTTTCTCTTGGCCTTGCCTGCTCTCCTGTGATCCATCTTCTACCACGCACGTCTCCATGACTACAGAGTTTTCCCTGATGTTCCCCCTCAGTGTTGATCCTGCCTCTCAGGTCACCGGGATTTCCTTTTTAGCCTCCGAATTGCAGTTATTAGCTTACTTTTCTGTCCCTGCCAGTAGTGTGTGAGCTCCTTAAAAACAAGGACCACTTTGTATCTATCCAGCATTGTGGTACATGATAAATGTTGGAAAGCTGTGTTGACACTTGAAAAGAGAAATACTGAGGCAGCTATGTAGATACCACAAGGTTAAAGTGGAAGCAAGATACAGAGTCATTTGCCTCAAAAATTAGAATATTATTGGGCAGAATTTTATTTTAACATAACAAATATAAACCCAATGATACCACTAAAACACTAAAAGTTTTAAATTTGTAACAAAAATAAGAAAACTGTCTTATTTTATCCTATTCTTTTTTTGGAGTTTTCTTTGTTAAAGTATGGACTTTCCCCTGTGCATGGAACTTCTTTTATATGCCATCAAAATAAGTATGTAAATTTAACAGAGACTTCAAGAAAGTTTTGATAAAAATGTTTTCATTCAAGGACTTTTTTTTCTATATTTCATTCATACAGAATTTTTTTCATTATTAACCAATTGCCTGGAAAAATACTTTTTCTTTATAAGTATAGCAGTAAGAAAAACACTAGTATTTTTAAACCAGTGTTTTCCTTGAGCTGATACACCATAAGAACTTCTCCGAGTTACTTTATATGTATTAGTATTGATATCTCATTATAGCATATATTTTTTACTATGAATTTGATTATTACTTTGCATAATGTGCTACCTTGGTGTGACATAACTTTTTTCAAACTACTCCCAAGGATTAAACCTTACTAAATAAAATTTTCAGAAAATCTATTAAGTACAATACTTATACTGGAGTCCCTGTGATTAAAAAGATCCCAATATGTTCTTATTTATGTTCACTTGTTTGCAATAGCGACTTGAAATTGAGGTGACAGCCTTGGTATTACATGAGTTTGGCCGGAACATATTATAAAAGGTACACTCTCTGCTGCCCTGTGACTAAAAAATTTTTTTCAGTGTTGCCGACACCAAATAATCTCCATTCACATACACATTTAAGAAGAGCGTGGATCAAATACCTTAAAATCATAAAAGCCCAGATGAATTTAGTTTTCCATTATCCTACTGTAATGGGAATCTGCCTCTAGTCCTGAGACTTGCTCTCACAGAGGCATGTCCTATTCCTATTGCCAAGACCTCTAAGGCTTTGACTTGACCACCTCATCAACACAGAGAGAGGAAGACAGCAATTTGGTGCATGTAATTCAAAAGGATTTCTCCAAGACTTCTTTGAGGTAATATCAGAAAGTTCCCTTTATTTCCATCTCGAAAGAAAATTGGATCTTAAATTTAACTCCACAGAAACACATCTTCTGTAGTGTCACAAATACAGCAGGTTTCCTGCCTGGGGACACCTGCTTATTGCTCTAGCAGATTTCACTCACTATACTATGGGGAATAGAGCATCGCTACATTTATCTGCCTCAAAAACTGCCCCAAGAAGGATGCCCCCATCTCCACTATTATTTCATGTCAAATTGGGAGTGTTAAACATTGCATTCAGACGTGACGAAAGGAGAAGAGGTATGAGAATTAAGAAGAATAAAGAAATAAAACTAGCCTCATTTGCAATCGATGATATTCTTGGAAAACCCGAGAGACCAATAAGTTAACACAACATAAGTTCTGTGACGTAACAGAACACAATTCTAACCTACAAAAACAATAACCTCATATAAATAAACAATAACCAGCTAAAAGACATAATAGATGAAAAATTCCATTTGCAACAATGAAAAATAGAAAATACTTAGGTATAAACTTAAAAAGAAATGCACAAAATCTATACAAGAAAAGCTTTAAAATATACTTGAAAAGCACAAAAGTACATTTTACTTTATTTTTTTCCCAAGTGAGAATTTGTTTTATTTAAAGTTTTATCTGAAGTTGAAAATCATATGTACATTCTACACACACACAGACATACACATATACATATATCTTGCTATATAACCAATCAGAAAGGGGCTCTTGTTCCAAAGCCTTAAGGTTAATCAGAAAAAGGAGCTATTTTTTTTTCCTCTTATGTGCATTTTTTAAAACAATGCAACTATTTCACTGACTTCTATATACATTGAAAGAGTCTGGATCACTCCTCTTTACATTTTCACTGTTACGGTAAATTACATCATTAATGTAATTACTGTAAGAGTAAGACATTTGAGAAAATGCTGAATTAAAAAAATTTTATTGGATTATAGTCGATTTACAATGTTGTGTTAGTTTCAAGTGTACAGCAAAGTGATTCAGTTATACGTATATATATATCCGTTCTTTTTCAGATTCTTTTCTCACATAGGTTATCACAGAATACTGAGTAGAGGTCCCTGTGCTATACAGTAGGTCCTTGTTTGTTATCCATCTTATATATAGTAGTGTGTATATGTTAATTCCAAGTTCCTGATTTATCCCTCCCCCTACATTTCCCCTTTGGTAACAATAGGTTTGTTTTCAATATCTGTAAATCTGTTTCTGTTTTGTAAATAAGTTCATTTGTATCATTTTTTTAAAATTAGATTCCACATATGAGTGATATCATATGATATTTGTCTTTCTCTGTCTGACTTACTTCACTTAGTATGATCATCTCTAGGTCCATCCATGTTGCTGTAAATGGCATTATTTCATTCTTTTTATGGCTGAGTAATATTCCATTGTATATATGTACCACCTCTTCTTTATCCATTCCTCTGTTGATGGACATTTAGGATGCTTCCATGTCTTGGCTATTGTAAACAGTGCTTCAATGAACATTGGGGTGCCTGTATCCTTTCGAGCCATATTCTTCTCTGGATACATGCCCAGGAGTGGGATTGTTGGATCATATGGTAGCTCTATTTTTAGTTTTCTAAGGAACCTCCATACTGTTCTCCACAGTGGCTGTACCAATTTACATTCCCACCAACAGCGCAAAAAGGTACCCTTTTCTCCACACCCTCTCCAGCATTTATTGTTTGTAGAGTTTTTGATGATGACCATTCTGACTGGTGTGAGGTGATACCTCATTGTAGTGTTGATTTGCATTTCTCTGATAATTAGAGATGTGGAGCATCTTTTCATGTGCCTCTTGGCCATCTGTATGTCTTCTTTGGAGAAATGTCTATTTGGGTTTTCTGCCCATTTATCGATTGGGTTGTGTTTTTTTTGATATTGAGCTCCATGAAATGTCTGTAAATTTTGGAGACTAATCCCTTGTTGGTCACATTGTTTGAGAATATTTTCTCCCATTCTGTGGGTTGTCTTTTTGTTTTGCTTGTGATTTCCTTTGCTGTGCAAAAGCTTTTGAGTTTCATTAGGTCCCATTTGTTTATTTTTGTTTTTATTTCCATTTCTCTAGGAGGTGGGTCGAAAAGGATCTTGCTGTGATTTATGTCATAGAGTGTTCTGCCTATGTTTTCCTCCAAGAGTTTTATAATGTCTGGCCTTACATTTAGGTCTTTAATCCGTTTTGAGTTTATTTTTGTACATGGTGTTAGAAAGTGTTCTAATTTCATTCTTTTACACATAGCTGTACAGTTTTCCCAGCACCACTTATTGAAGAGGCTGTCTTTTTTTTTTTTTAAATTAATTAATTAATTTATTTATTTTTGGCTGTGTTGGGTCTTCATTTCTGTGCGAGGGCTTTCTCTAGTTGTGGCAAATGGGGGCCACTCTCCATCGCGGTGTGCGGGCCTCTCACTATCGCGGCCTCTCTTGCTGCGGAGCACAACCTCCAGACACGCAGGCTCAGTAGTTGTGTCTCACGGGCCTAGTTGCTCCGCGGCATGTGGGATCTTCCCAGACTAGGGCTCGAACCCGTGTCCCCTGCTTTAGCAGGCAGATTCTCAACCACTGCGCCACCAGGGAAGTCCAAAGAGGCTGTCTTTTTTCCATTGTATAGTCTTGCCTCCTTTGTCACAGATTAACTGATCATAAGTCATTATTCTGAATTCTTTTTATGGCAGGTTGCCTATCTCCATTTCACTTAGTTGTTCTTCTGGGGTTTTATCTTGTTCCTACTTTTGGAACATATTCCTCTGCTGTTTCATTTTGTCTAACTTCCTGTGACTGTGGTTTCCATTCCACAGGCTGTAGGATTGCAGTTCTTCTTGCTTCTGCTGTCTGCCCTCTGGTGGATGAGGCTATCTAAGAGCCTTGTGCAGGCTTCCTGATGGGTGGGGCTGTGTTCCTGTCCTGTTGGTTGTTTGGCCTGAGGTGACCCAGCGCTGGAGCCTACAGGCTGTTGGGTGGGGCCAGGTCTTGGGGAGAAAATGGTGGCCTCCAGGAGGGCTCCTGCCAGTGAGCACTTCCCAGAACTGCTGCTGCCAGTGTCTTTGTCCCCATGGTAAGCCACAGCTGCCTACCACCTCTGCAGGAGACCCTCTAATACTAGCAGGAAAGTCTGGTTCATTCTCTTATGAGGTCACTGCTGTTTTCTCTGGGTCCTGGTGTGCACAGGTGTGCCCTCTAAGAGTGGAGTTTCTGTTTCCCTCATCCTGTGGAATTCCTGTGATCAAACCCAGCTGGCCTTCAAAGCCAGATTCTCTGGGAATTCGTCCTCCTGTTGCCTTTCCTCCAGGCTGGGAAGCCTGACATGGGGCTGAGGACTTTCACTCCTGTGGGAGGGCCTCCATGGTATAATTACTCTCCAGTCCATGGGTTGCCCATCCAGTGGGTATGGGATTTGGTCCTATTGCTTTTGAGCCCCTCCTACTGTCTCGTTGTGGCTTCTTCTTTGTCTTTGGCTGTAAGGTATCTTTTTCTGTAGGTTCCAGCACTTTATTGTTGATGGTTGTTCAGCAGTCAGTTGTGATGTTGGTGTTTCCGTAAGAAGGTGTGAGCCCATGTCCTTCTACTCTGCCATCTTGAGCTCAGCAATAGCTTTTTTAATCCACCTCCTAGAGCAATGAAAATGGAAACAAAAGTAAACAAATGGGACCTAATTAAATTTAAAAGCTTCTGCGCAGCAAAGAAAACCATAAACAAAACAAAACAAAAAAAAACAACCTACAGAAAGGGAGAAAATATTTACTAACAATGTTTTTTGGGGACCCATGTTTTCCTTAAGAGAGGAGGTACTAGTTTGGAATGAGTGCAGGTGTTGGGATGGGATTGTAGCTATCAGTATGAACTCCTGATATACATATATATCATATATATATGATATATATATATCAATATATATATTCATATTTTACCTCTATCCACTGAATTGGTTTAGAAGAAGGACATTCACTAGCCATCCACACACCCAGCATCCTGATCTCAGTTTCTAAGTACATTCCCCACTAAAAGGAATCAGGGCTGCTCCTTGCAGAAATGCCTGGTTCAGAGAAGGATCAGGAAGGTTCAAGGTGAGTCTGGGACATATTTCACCAGAAGTATGAGGACATGTCAGAAGGACTCAAGAGATGTTTTAATAGAATTCTACTTGCCACTTTTTGGACAATCAGAGTATCAAAAAGAATAAGGTAGGTAATGGATTACAATGTAGTGAACAAAAGAAGAAGCCATGAATCTATTGCAATACTGATAATAAGGCAGAAGTGTATGAAAAGTACTTCTTTCCAAGAGAATGCCATCTAATTTATGTTGAAATAATGAAAGAATTAGATATTTTTCATTTTTCAAACACCAGTATAATCATTTATTCATGCAAAAATCATGAATGAATGGTAAAAAAAATTGAGTGAATATTCTTGGGCATAGAATACTTACAGGGACTCCCCGACACATTATCCCACAGATTATATATTAATTTAAAAGTGTAAAAGATTCTTTTACAATGTGGAGATCTGAGGAACACCACCATAACTAAGTAATTAATGTTAGTATTTCCAATAATGGGACAAATCGACATTCTATACTTCCTGACGTGAAGCAGTGAGAAGTATCCTTGTCAAAAATGTTTAACATGAATTAAATCATAAAGAAACAATCAAACTGAAATTTGGGACACTGTATAAGACAATTGGCCTGAAATGTTGAAGAAAAAAGAAACAAATGTCATGAAAGACGAATGAATGAATAAATGAATGAATGGCGAGGAGGAATTTCCTGTACTGAAGGAGGCTCAGGAGAAAGGAACACTACTGCAATGAGTGGTTCTTGATTAGATCTTGGAAAATAAAACTGATATAGGAGACATTTTAGAATAATTGAGGACATTTGAATATAGATTTCAAATTTGATGGTGTTACTGTATCAGTGTGAATTTCCTTGTGAGTGACAGTCTCATGGTATTGACACAGGCTGGGACCTGGGACCCTTTGCTGCAGTGCTTGCACCTGGACACACCTCTCCTCAGGCAACAAAATACACAGAAACTATATGGGACTAAAGACAATGGTGTGCATGCACAGTTAGGACAAATCCTGGACAAAAGATACAAAGAGACCAAAAAACCCAACTGCCGCTTTTGAAGAGCCTGGAGCAAAAGCGGGGTACTGCACATGCCCCCTGCCCACAACACCACCAAAGCAGTGGGCACACCACCTAAGCCACCCCTCTGGCCCGACCCCTGGACACACTCCTACCCTCACCCCATACAAGGAAAAAGCTCGCCCCCCCTCAGGGAGCGAGCAAGCAAGGGAAACTGTTGTTTGTTCTCACTCCCCCCTGCTGCAGCCAGGGCCCCAGTAAAGCCTTGCCTGAATTTCTTGTCTGGCCTCTAGTCAATTTCTATTGATTGCTGAAGGCTGAGAACCCTGGTCGGTATCAGTATTGTTGTTGGGAAGATATTGTGCTTATGAAGTAAAATGCCTGTTTTTAGGTGACACATGGCAAGTACTCAGTGCTGAAGTACTAACACAAGTGGAGAACTGCAACTTATTCTCAGATGTTTCCAGGAGGCTGAGGTGGAGGGGGGCAGGGGGAAGAAATACATAGGAAGAAAAAATGAAACAGCGAACTTGGCAAAATGTTAAAAGTTGGTGAATCTAAGTGAAGGGTATATAGACATTCATTGTTCTCTGCTTTTAACATTTTTTTCTTGGTTTGACTTTTTTAAAATAAAAAATCGAGGAAAAACAAATCACACTGAAAAAATAATTTTTTTTTTTTTTCTGAGCATGTTTCTTTTCTGTTGAGCATCCCAAGACAATTTCACATCATTTACATTCAAGAAGTATGTAGCAACTTTTCCTTAGAGACTGCGTTCAGATTGGCCCCATCCCAAATTACAAGAGTGGAAATTTATATTCTCATGTTTCTGCTTCCTTTCCTCAGTCCCTCACCTCTGCCTTCATAGACAGCAAGGCCCTCTTCAATCCCTAATGCCCAGTTCTAGTTAAGGAGGGAAGCTATGTGATAGAATTTCCCTAAAATGAAGAACCTTCATTTCTTGTCATGCCTCTGAAAAGGTTTTACATCTTCAAGGAGACTGTGGAAAAGATAACAAATGACTCTTAGATTGGGAACACATTTTTGAGCGGGTCCAGCACTTCTCACTGTGCCTTTAAACAAAACACCCATATTGGAAGACTTTTACGTTGATTTAAGTATCCTTGTCTCTTTGACTCATATTTCTTACCCCGTAGGGGCAGTTAAAGTTGATTAGATTAGTAGTTTGCACTTTAGAAAATCATGAGCTATTCCATGACAATATATGGTCTCTGGATGGCTGGTTTCCCTAACCTTATTTCTTTAGGGTTTTTCCTTAAATTTACTCATCACTTCTCCAAATGGCAAAGTGTATGATATGAAGCCCATGTAACTCATGACCAGGGCCAAATTCATGTGTGTGGGAGAAGTGAGCTGTCCTTTTGTAACTAGTGACCACTAGCCTCACCAGTGAGATGAACCAGCAGGTAGACTACCCTTCAATTGTTTTCCCTTTACCAATCTTCTGAGAATCAATTCTGATCATCTTCCTTGTGAGAAATCAGATAAAATGCAAAACATTGTTAAAATGCAAAACATCGTTAAAAACTTTGAGACAATGTTTTTATTCTACTGAATCTCAGAGTTTCCCTTTTTGTAAATATAGTAAGTTCTCTACACATGAACAAGTTCCGTTCCGAGAGCGCTTTCGTAAGTCCAACAAGGTTAGTCTAGGTACCCAACTAACACAGTCGGCTGTATAGTACTGTACTATAGTAGGTTTATAATACTTTACACGCAAATAATACATAAAAAACAAACACAAAAAATAAAGCCTATTTAATCTTACAGTACAGTACCTTGAAAAGTACAGGAGTATAGTAAATCAGCTAGCATACAGGGGCACGTTCGCATCTTTGAAAGTTCGCAACATGAAGGTTCGTATGTAGGGGACTTACTGTAGCATACAGTCCCAAAGCATGGTGAGGGGTGGGGAGGAAGTCTCTTCTAGTCTCTCTTTTAATTTTTGTCTTTTTGTCCAGGACTGTGCCTAACTCAAAGTTGAATGTCCATCTGGGCTAGTGGAGCTGTGTTGTCACCAACAGGATCAAGGTTTTCTGGAGCCTGAAGTTTATACAATTTTTGTTTTATGATTCATTTTCAGAAAAGTAATAAAAAATTATGAATAGAAAATTAGGTACAAATATGCATGTTTATTTAGGATGGGAAAGAAGTCACATCTAAGTATAACTTTTAAGAGCTAACTAGTAAGGGGACACGGGTTCAAGCCCTGGTCCAGGAAGATCCCACATGCCGCGGAGCAATTAACCCTGTGCACCACGACTACTGAGCCTGTGCTCTAGAGCCCGCAAGCCACAACTACTGAAGCCCATGTGCCACAACTACTGAAGCCTGTGCCTAGAGCCCGTGCTCCGCAACAAGAGAAGCCACTGCAATGAGAAGCCTGCGCACTGCAACAAAGAGTAGCTCCCCCTCGCCGCAACTAGAGAAAGCCCGTGCGCAGCAACAAAGACCCAACACAGCCAAAAATAAATAAATAAATAAATAAATTTATATAAAAAAGAAATGGAAAATTAAAATAAAAGAACTAACTAGTACCAACAATAGGAAAAATCCTGAAAATAATATTTTTATTAGTCAACTGCATAATGCATATTTTTATTCTTTGGCTGTAATCTTTTAATCATCTTTTCAGGGAACATCAATTTTGGAATATTTTCTACAAAGACAATAGAAAGTTGAATTCAGTCTTTCCTTAAGCACTGCTGATCTAAATTCATATAATTCAATTTCTCAAAAATGTTCTGCTTCCACAACTTGTTATTGGTAATGTCCTTAATTTTTAAGATTGCTGTCAAGCTTGGAAACATCTCTACCAAGTTTCTCTTATTTATGACTTGTAAGATATTAGATCATTATTGAGTACACTTTGGATAGGAGAGAACTTGTGTTTTGACTGAGCGTTAATAAAAGCCAACCCCTCACTCATAGTTTTATTGCATCTTATTATTGGAAGAATCTTCCTCAGACTAATTTGTGTTTCCAGATGTCTCAAACCTCATTTCTCCTTCACTACCCACCCAGTTCTGGACTAGGAGTTGTGGGCACCTTTGTGAATTGTTACAGGAAATGGTAGGAGCTTTTCTGGAAGCAAGTCCTCGGCAGGGTAGCTGGTGGTGACTGGGCATGGAGTTGATCGTGAGCCACGGAAGTCTATCCCCTGAGCAGGACACTTTCCACAGCGGCTCTAGGACCTCCTGCCAGGAGGGAGTGTATGAAGCAGGGGACACTGAGGTAGAAAATGACAATAGTCTTAACTGATTATAACACAAATAGCTTACATTTGCAAATTTTTCTAAATCATATCACCACGTGGACACATTACTAGGGGTCAGCCTTCATTATTTTCATGGTAAACCCATCTCTGGCTGTCATTGCAATACAAAACGGTCCTTTCCCAAGTCTTCAGTAAGATATGCTGAGCAGCCAGAGATACAGGAACCATGCTTTGTGGCCCTCTCTAGCCACCCCACGCCATGCACAGTTCCGTAAGAGTAAGAGGAAAAGATGCTTTTGCTATTCTGTTACTGTATCTTTCCTTAAGTTGGCCCACTTGCAGAGGTAGGGATGAATGAAATGAGCAAGCTTTGGCGGGTACATAGTGGTTATAGGGCCTAACAGAACATTGTTCAGAAAATTTTAATTACAGAATCACTTGGGTGCTTTATAGTTGTACAGAAAAACATTTCAAAGAACATTTTCAAAAACAATAAAATTTACTAGCCAACATAAAATTAAGTAGAAGGGATTCGTTATGATCTCAAAGAAAAATGGGAGAGATTAAATACGATGACAAAGGCAGAACTATGTTAGCACAACACTACGAAGTCCAAGAGAAATATTTGTAAAAAATAAGGGTAAATAACACTCTGTGCATTTCCCCTCCTCCTAGGACAGAAGTAATTTATGCAGAGTCAAAAATCTGATGGGATATTTTCTGTATGAAGGAGGTGGCAGGTGGCTGTCCGTTGGAGTGTGAAAAACAAGTAGAATCATTTGGATGCAACATGAAAAAATTAATCAACTGACAAAAATACAAGTGGGGAACAATTTTCCCCTCCTCTTGGAAATTTTTCTGTGCAGAAATTTACAAAGGTATTGGAATTAGGGGGGACGATAAACTATGTATCTAAGATCATAATTGCCAACATAAAAAAAGATGAATCGTTCAGTAATATAGACAATGAAAAGAGTCTTATCTTTCACAATACATTCAATATAGTTTTCTTCTTTACCCATGCATTTACAAATTACCCAAGTCTCCTGAAGCACAGCACATGCAATATTGCAATATATTCTCATATTACAGCCCAAAGAAACTGACAAAGACCAGGTTTTTACTTGAAATCAGTAGAGTCTGATAAGCCCTTTCTGATTTTTTTTTAAATGCAGGGAGCGTGTGTGTGTGAGTGTGTGTGTGTGTGTGTGTGTGAGAGAGAGAGAGAGAGAGAGAGCCCCATCAGACCCCATCCTCTCACTGCTGAAACTGCAAAAGATACCTGCACCCTTTTCTTCTTCTTTCCTCTTGTTACAGTGTACACGGTGTCCCTTCTCTGGTGAAAAGCAACCCTCTTTACTTGGGTTTGTAGCCCCATCTTACTCACATTCTCAAGGACTTCAAGGCTTATAGCCTCTTCCCTCAGCATCCCTGAAGCCACACTCTCCTGGAATGTAATCTAAAAATTGTTCTCTTTCTCCTCTCAATTCCTTTCCAGGGTTCCCTTCTCCCTTCGACCTGTCATTTTTGGGAGCCTTCGGGGCTTGGTCCAAGGTCTTATTCTATTTTTTTCAATCCCTGTATCTAGGAGATTTCATACATACTCGTAGCTTTACATCCCACCTATTTGCTGACAAATCCCAAATTTATATGCCCAGCATGGATTTATCTGAGCTTCAATTTATGTAAGAATCCAACTGCATGATTACTGCTTGTATGTTTCTCAGATATTCAAGGTTAGGTCCTATAAAGCCGAACTCTGGTCTCTTCTCCACCCCTCTCAACGCGGACACAGAACGCTCCATTTCCATCTCTCTGTGGCCTCCAAGCTCTCAGGAGCTAGAGAGAGGAACCTCAGCATCACCCTTGTTTCCCCATCTGCCTACCATCAATGTTCGAGCCAGTGAGGCCTGTTTATTCTCCCTCTAAAACTGCATCAGGAATCAGGCCGCTTTCTCTTTGTTCCCAATGTAAGCACCTAGTCTACACCACTACATTTTCTCAGGTGGGTTCCCTGCTTCCACTTTTATCCTTTTATAACCAATTACCCTCCCAGCATCCAGAGTATAAAATAATGATGTCACTGTTATAAAAGTGATATAAAGGTACAAAGTATCCATGGAATGCAGAAAGATACCAATAGCAATGTAAAAACTCTCCTCAAGTCCCACTATTTGGAAATGTTAGATGAACATTATTGTAAATATCTCTTGATACATTTCTTTAGATAGGTTAAAAGACAGCAGAAATTATTTTATAAAAAGAGATATTGTTTAGTAGGATCATATATTTTTATTTTTGGGTGTTTAAAATACTAAATGATTAGTCATGATTTTTTTGGATTATCTATTTTAAACATTGTCCACTGACTTCTGGCCACGGCAAATGAGGATTTAGCTCACTTACACTTTCCTCGCTCCCTTCTGACACAGTAATTATTTCACTACTCTTAGTTTCTCTTTTAATCACGTTGGTACCTCCAATACTATATACTTTCCCTTTCTGTCTGTTCCATTAGTGATAGAGACTCTATCCTGACTCCTTATCCTGTGAGGTGGGGTCCTCCATCCCTCCCCCCTTCCAGACCCTGACTTTTGCAAGCTTTGTTTCTACTTTTATATTGGCAAGACTGAAAAAATTGCCTTCTGTTCTATAACTACAGTGAAGTTTTCCATGCTTTGCCTTTGTTTAGATTTTAAAAGTTGAAAACTTGACAAGTATTGCTTCACATGATCATAACTATGTCAGTGGGGTTTGTTACCAGCAGTGATTACATGATAACATGTAATTTCTAATTTCCTTTCTTCTTTTTTCTTTATGCAGTCTTTAGGTTTGTTCTTCCAGTTTGAAGGCTACTGTCAAGTCCATGGAACATTCCCCCTTTCTTTTTTTTTTTTAACTACATCCCTATTTCTAGAGCCCCCTTGGGGACCAATGCTGCTGCCCACTGATCATCTGAGGGCTTCCCCTCAATCCTGTCCCAGGTTAGAATCATTGTTTCCTGCATCTTTTCTCGTTCTTCCTGATTTTCTCATTTTCTGACCCAGCCTAAGGAACCTTGTGAAAAAGGATGCATGGGAGATAAATGTTTTGAGTTCTTAGATATTTGAAAATATTTTTATTCTGTCATCATACTCGATTAATAATTTGGGTAGCTCAGAACTTTTAAGTTCAACATTGGCTTTCATTGGAATGTTGTAGGCAGTGCTCCTTGCATGATTGTGGTCAGTGTTGGTATCTTTTCTCTCTGAAAACTCCTAGGATCTTTTCTTGAATCTAGTTCTCAAATCTCTCAATATTATATTAGGAATGGATGTTTATTTCACTTGTGCTGGACGTTTCCTTGGTCCTGTCGATCTGAACACCTTGGTCCTGTCGATCTGAACACCTCAGCTGTGGGGCGTTCCTGTCTATTACAGTTTTGATATTTTTCTTCTCCCTGGTCTCACTGTTTTCAATAGCCATATATTAATTTTCTAAGTGTTCTTTCTTGCTGTTTCACTGTTCCTTTTTCCTAGATTCTATTCTTCCTAAATGCATGCAAAATCTTGTCTTATATTTCTAGTATATTGATTAGAATATTTTAAAAGTTCTTTTCCATTTCTTAAATTATGTTTTTTTCTCTGAGGTAGTTTATCACATTTATCTTGGTCTTATTCTTTAACCATTTTCCCTCACACGTCAGATAATTCGTAGTTGTTCATTGCTTTAGAATAATGGAAAACTGGACTGGAAATTATGTTTAAGTTGTTTCCTTAAAAGAGGAATGGGTGGTGATCTGGCATTCAAGCTGAGGAATTCATAACTGAGAGATAGAATAGGTTTTATTTAATTTTTTTGGAAAAGAATTGTCTTGTTTAGTTTTGATTTGTTTTGGGGGCTGAGAGTAGGGAGGAATATGAGGTAGCTATCTATCTTTACATAGTTGACTTACCATGTTGTGTTAATTTCTGCTGTGCAGCAAAGTGATTCAGTTTTACACACGCACACACACACATTTATTTTTTTCTTTTTCATATACTTTTCCTTTATGGTTTATTACAGGATATTGAATATAGTTCCTTGTGCTATACAGTAGGACCTTGTTGTTTATCCATCCTATATATAATAGTTTGCATCTGCTCACCCCAAACTCCTAATCCAGCCCTCCCCCAACCCCCTCCCCCTTGGCAACCACAAGTCTGTTCTCTATGTCTGTGAGTCTGTTTCTGTTTTGTAGATAAGTTCATTTGTGTCATATTTGGATTCCACATGTAAGTGTTATCATATGGTATTTGTCTTTCTCTTTCTGACGTACTTCACTTAGTATGATAATCTCTAGGTCCATCTGTGTTGCTGAAATGGCATTATTTCATTCTTTTTGGGGGCTGAATAATATTCCATTGTATATATGTACCACATCTTCTTTATCCATTCCTCTGTCCGCAGACATTTAAGTTGCTTCCATGTCCTGGCTATTGTAAATAGTGCTGCTAGGAACATTGGGGTGCATGTATCTTTTCAAATTATGGTTTTCTCCAGATACATGCCCAGGAATGAGAATCCACTTTAATCCAGTTTTGGGAGAGACAGTTGACCCATACAGGTGCTCAGCCTGTCATCTTGAACCAGCACCAGAATATACATTCTGCTTTTAATGAAAAAATAATTAACTTCACTTTACTTGATATTAAGACACTGAAGTTAAACATTTTAAAGTTTTATGACATATTATGCTTATGCTTTGTAACCATAAATCTCACCATTCTTTCCCTCTACATCTTCATTCCCAAGCTCCACATTTTGATTCTCCTCTTACTGGATGGATTTTATTTCAAGGAGTTTATTTTAAAAAATACTATAACAGTATTCCCTGGGTCCTTTCATGCTAGAGCAGACATGTGTCTATTGCCTTTCTACCTGAAGAACCACTTGGCAGCTTACAGAACACGTGGGTCACACTTACTTGCTCCAGGATGCTGTAGAAATCAACATGGTGGAACACCTCTTACCATGGGTCTCTTGTCAGCTCTTGATTAGTTAGATTCTATCACCTAGTCCTTTTCTCCTCCTCCAGAAAGCTGGTGTATGCTGTAACCCTTGTATTATTTCCTATTTAGAATATCTGTTTGTGGTCTTTATACTTGAATGGAATCTTGGTTGGACACAGTATTTTTTATCACATTTTTTCCTTTAGAGTTTGGTAGGCGTTGCTCCCAATGCCTCCATTCTGGAGTCCTACTCTGGAGAAGACTTAGGCCAGTCTGTTTTTGTTCTCAATTATAAGAGACAATATTTGTGTCTGAATGTCTGACGGATTATTTTCTCATCCTCAAAATTTAATAACAACAAGAATATGATTTAGAATTGATAGTGTTGAATGTATTTGTCTTGGAATATGATATGAAGTTTTCAGTATTCCTGTTCCTGTATTTCAGGATTATTTTTCTATTTTCTATTGTTCTGATTCATCCATTGAGTTCTTCAGTTCACACACCCTTATCATCCTGTGTAATGTCATCTTTGTCACTCCTCCGTTATCTTCTATTTCCATTAATCTTTTTCCTTTGATTTTACTGTGCTTATCTCAAGCCTTTCTTCTGCGTATTTTCAGCCATATCCTTTCGACTCCTTTCTGTATGTAATTTGTTTATTAGTTCTGTAATGGTGTTATTTGAATTTCAATTTCCTTATATTTTCAATTTCCATTCTTATTTCATTCTGTTGTTATAATCTTACATTTAAGCTCTTATTTATTCAATTCATGTTCTTCATAAGCTTTTCTATAGTATGAAACACTGGTAAGATGTTTTCCTGTGTTCTTTAGACTCTGGTTGCTATAGAATTTCTTTCATACTTATTTTTTGTTTTGGTTGCATAATTCTCATGTTGTTATTTCTCACCAAGATCATGTTCCCAATGAGTCCTATATCTAGACTTTGTTTTTGTTTTTCTGGGTGAATTCTCCTTAAGTACCTTCTCACACTGTCTGAATCTGAGAATCTTTCCTTACAAGATATAGTTTGAGAGCTGGTTATAGAATTCTACCCACTTCTCAGTGGCCTGAAGGTTTGGGAAATGGGTAGGGGTAGGGAGCGAGCTAAGCTGAGCCTGGGTACAGCCTAGTTGTTAAAATATTCTATGTTCTTAATAGCTTTTTCTACTTGAGCTATATGTTTCTTATTGAAGGGTTTGGCACTTCCAATGATAGTTCTGGATTTGTCAATTGTACTTTGTAATCCTGTCAGCTTGCTCTGTCTAATGTAATGTTATATTAGGTGCAAAATTGCTTTACTGTCTTGGGGATTATTGTCTATTTTTTGTAATGCATCTTACTATAAAAGCTAGTTAGTTTTTCAAAACCTAATGTTCAAATTTTCTTTTTGGCTTGCTGTTAAGTATGCCTTTTATAGCTGAATTTATATTATTGTTATTCTGTCTGATAATCTCTGTCTTTTAATAGGTGAATTTTATTTATTTATCAGTACATTCACTCTTTGGGCTATTTCTCCCACCTCCTTGTGTTTTCTGCTTACCATCCATTTTCTCTTTTCCCCCTGCTATCCTACCTTCTGTTGCATTGGTAAGGGGTTTGGTATTTTTCTTTTTCTTCTTTTTTTTCTCCCCTCCTCTTCTTCCTCCTGCTCCTCCTCCTCCTCCAAATCCTTTTATTTTGTCCTCCTTTGGATTCATCTAGTGGTCTGGAAGGTATCAAGATGACTTCTATTTCTATATTGGTTACCTGGGGTTTGCCTTTCCCCTCTTTTATGTATAGCAAATATACAGAAATGAGCATATTTACATGCATAAGTGTATGTTAATGAGTTTTCACAAAGTAAATACACTTGTGTAACAACACAGATCAAGAAGTAGAACATTACCAGCACCAAAGGCCCCCCTCATGTTCCCTCCCAGTCTCTCCCCTCCCCTTCCTAAGGTTAATCACTGCTCTGTCTTCTTTACCATAGATTAGCTTTGCCTGTTTTGAACTTTATATAAATGGAACAGTAAAATATGAACTCTGTGTCCGATGCCTATTGCTCAATGCCATGTTGCTCGGCTTATCTATACTGTTGGATGTACCACCAACTCACCTCACTGTTGTGGAGCATCCCACTGTATGAACACACCACAGTTTAGGTATCCATCCTACAAGTGCTGGCTATTTACACTGTTTCCAGTGTTTGGGGATTATGAATAATGCTGTTTTGAATGTGCTTGTCCCTGTCTTTCATTCACATTTATGTTGGGTAAACCTGTAGGAGTGAATTACTGGAATTGCTGGGTTATAGGCTATGCATATGTTCAGCTTTAGTAGCTACCACCAAAGAGTTTTCTGAAGTGGTTGTACCAATTTATAGCCCCATACATAGTGCATGAATATGTGCACAATCTTCAATCCCCTGATGAACAATAATGTTGAGTATTTCATATGCTTATTATCCATTTATCTAATCTCTTTCATGAGTTAGCTGTTCAGTGTTCAAATTTTTGCCCATTTTTCTATGGGCTATTTTATATTACTTCACAGGAACATTTTACATATTTTGGATAATAATCTTTTGTCAGATAAAATACTGAAAGTATCTTCTCCAGTTTTTGGCTTTCTCTTTCACTCTTTTACTGGGGTCTTTTGATAAACAGAGTTTCTTAATTTTAATTATGTCTCATTTATTAACATTTACAAATTATTTGCCTATCCTGAAGTCAAGGTATTCTCTGTTATCTTTCTGATGTTTTATTATTACCTTTCACATGGACATATATCTGCCTTCTGCTCTGGAACTGATTTTTGTGTGTTATGTGAAGTAGGATATCAAGATTATTTTTCCCATATAACCAATTGACCCAGCATCATTATTTAAAAAAAACAGTTCTTTTCTCATTTGTCTTATACTTTATCATCAAACAAATGGTCATATGTGTTTCTATTCTGTTGCATGTGTCTATTTGTCTATTCTTGTGCTCATACCACACTGTCTTATGTATTGTAGCTTTGCCAATACATCTTGATAACTCTCAGAGCAAGTTCTTTAATTCTTTATTCTTTAAAATTATCTTGGCTGGTCTTTGTCCTTTACATTTCCATGTATAGATAAATTAGATCCTATTTGTTAATTTCCATAAAATAGTTTAAAGTTTTCAACATACGAGCTATAAATTAATGGGTAAAATTAATTAATTATAAGTAAACTATAATTTTTTTCTAAAAATATCTGAAGTTATCTAGAATTATCCTCCTCTCAAACTGAAGAAACTAAGAATATCAATTATAGGTTAAATATCTATTTTCCAGAGTCTTGTTTTTGTTGCCTAGTTAAATGGGTATGATATTCTAAATTGACAGTTCCCCTCATTATGTTGAATATATTTCCCTATTGTTTTATGGCATCTACTGTTGTTTGTGAGAATCCTGCTTGGTTTAATGTTTAATTACCATTTTTGTTGGCAATCTCCCTTTTTCCTGGTAGCTGGTAAGAGTGTCTCTTAATCCTTGATGTCTTCCAGTTTCACTGTGATGAGTCTAGGTGTGAATATATTTTAATAGATCCTTCTTGGCTCTTATAGTTCACTTTCAATTTGAGGACACACGTCTTCATTCAATTTTGGAAAATTCACAACTCTTTTTTCTTCAAATATTACTTCTCTGTGATTCTCTCTATTTTTTCATTCTGGCAGTCTTATTTGTCTTTCCGTCTGTCCTAGATATTTTTAACACTTGGGTGACCATATAATTTATTGTCTAAACTGGGACATATTTGGGAGTTAAAAGGAGTGCCACTAATAATGAAATCAGGACACAGATGTAAACTGGAACTCTCCCAGAAATGCTGGGGTGTATGATCTCTCTACCTAATATTCTCTCATAATTTATTCCCTATGCTGTGAACCTGGTGAAAACCACAGTAATATTTTCCAATTTATTATTTCCTCTGTTCCAAAATTTACTCCATCTTTTGAATGTTTTATTTCAATCAATAGATTTTTAATTTCTAGTTTATCTAGTCATTCTGCTTTTGATTTACTTGATTTGTTTCATTTTTGTTTTCTAAAAAAATTTATGTAATTTTTTTCATTTTTATCCTTAAGCATTCAAAGTATCCTTATTCTAAAATTTTGGCTAGACAGTTTCCTAAAATTTCACCTGTAATGAAATTATGTTGCAATTGTTGATTTTTGGCTGGATCACTTTCACAGCATTAGAATTCTCCATGCGTTTTGAAATTTTGTTTTGCAGCCTCATTTTGAATGAAAGATTTCCCCTTCTTTCTTTTTCTTCACACTTCTCTGTCTAGTGGATTTGCAGCTTCATTCTCTCAACTTCCTGAACCCAGATATTTTATGGTATTGCAGAGCACCTGCTCACTGTCTGAGCGGAGATATGACATCAGGTCCCAGGCGAGGGGCATTTGGTGCAGCTCCTCAGGTGCAAGGTGTGGTTTGTCCTGTTGCTTGTGAAGCATCTACAATGTCATGGCCCCAGCAGTAGGTAGTTGCGGATTTTCAACCTCCTTTCACCAGAAGGAGCCCCACCTAGCCCCAGTTTACAAGCTGGCCACAGTCCTCCGATTTCCATGGGACACCCTCAGTTTTCCTTCCCTTGAATTCCAGCTGCCTCTGCCGTCTTCAGGACTCGAGCCCAGCATGGCTGCAGCCTCAGTTCTGCTCAGCTCTGCGTTTCTCTTCTGTTCCTGGTGCACAGGGATGCTTAATAGGCTTTGAACCCAGACATGTGTTTTGGGTTTTTCCTTTTATATTTTTATACTTTTGCTATGTATTGGATCAGGGGAGGCATATTAAAGCATGAACTAACTGTTCTATGTTGACCAGAGTACATAAAATTTATAAGTGAATAAGTAAATTGTATTTTTTCTTAAGCTAAAACAGGTGATTGTAAAATATCCGGATTTACCAAGTTTTGTAGGACATTCAGAGACAGTTTTTTTTTTTGTACAAGTCCCTGAAACATTTTTTAAAATGTACAGTAGTGGTGGTACTAATGAGAAGAACAGATACTTTTGTCCATACAGTCATTTAAAATATTTTTTGCCTATCTGCAATTATTTATTTTTCCCAAATTACATCATATAGAAATCTTTTCCTGAGCTGAAGCACTTTTTGTTGTTATATGATATTGTGACTTGGCTATTTTGAAATTAGACATATTTCACTCAGTTAAAAAAGACAAAAGATTAAATTTTCCACACAGAAAAATTTTGTAACGTGCAAAAAAACCAAACACAACCTCCCTCTGCCCCCCAAAAAAAGAAAGAAAAAAAGAAAGTGAGGAAGAAAGAAAGAAGAAAGAGTACATTCACTGCAGTGCTTTGAATAGCGCCTGGCTCTTAGCAAACATTTGTGGCCAAAATATCTGGATAAGTGTCTGAACCTCACCCATTGCTGGTTGGCACCGCTGGAGCAGAGGGAAAGGGTCAGGGAGCATGCTGGGGGTGGGACGGGGTAAGGACAGAACAGCCTTGGGGCTCAGACATAGGATAATGGATCAGGTGAGAGTGAGGAGTGAAGTGAAGGATAGAGTTAGTGTAATTGTCAGGGTGTTCGTTGTTTTATAACCTGGTTGTAAAAAACAGTGATTTTTTTTTTATTTTGACATTTTTATGTGGTGGTGAGTTTCCTGAGTCACATTAAAACCATTATGTCAACTCAGCCATGTCTAAACATCCTGCTTCCCATTTTGAGCCTACTTTACTGAGCTCTGCTCGTCACTCAGAGGTGAGGAGAGACAGGCCACAGCGTGAGGTTATATGTGGACATCCTGCATGGTGTACAAGGAACTGGCTTGGAGGAAAGAGTGCATGAGTCATCCCCATGAGTGTGGTCTCTGGACTGTGCGTCCTAAAGAGAAGGTCCATTCAGGGCTGTCTTGGATTGGGTCGTTAGCAGTTTCCGGCAATTCAGCTTTACCAATCCTTCTCCCACCCAAGCCCCTAGAGGAGAAACAACGAAATAGGCTGGATCTTAGGGAATCAACCAGACAGAATGACTATGGCCGAGTCACTGCAGCCCAGCCTACGCTCTGCTCCCATCTCAGCCCCTATGCGTGAGAGCAGGGGTGCCACCCTTTCTAAACTGGCCTGTGGGAAACAAGGACCTTTCTTTGGATTGCTTATTCTTAAGACTCACTCCCAAGAGCTGCTCACTCAATACTGACTCAATTGCCTTATCATATTAAAAAACCCAAAATTTAACAATAGGGGGTGTGACAATATCTTGATCATCAGGTTCACTCAGCAGTACAAAGTTTCCTCTGAATTCTGAATTGTAGGCTCCAAGCCACAGCTTACTCTGTAGCTGAACAGAAATGCATTCCCTTTCATTCCTCTTCACAGGTTACACTGCTCTCAGTTTATCATTAGCCAAAGACTGTTGCTAGCAAACAGAACTTTGAGAAATACCCTGAATAGGTGGAAAAACCAGTTCTAGGAGGTTCAAATGCCCGGTTTCTAGGGGCTAGAAATCTTATGTAACGCTGTGGCTGTGCATAAGCTGGGCCAAGACTAACCAGTCAGAATTAAATACTGAATAAGAAAGACAGGGAGGGAGGGAGGTATGCCACAAACCCTCATTTCCATGGGCTTTGTTGCTGTACCATTAACATTGAAAAGGGTCACAGTTGCTTCTTTAATTTCCATGTCATTGAACAGGATTAGCTAGGGTTTACTAGCCATGGTTTACTCTTCCCCCTGATGCATATATTATCTCAACAGGGAGGAGGAGAACTTATGTTAAAGCCCCTTGCTCATGGAATTTTCCTTACACTGTCTTATTTTATCTCGTATCAATTTTATCTCCCTTTTACATATACAGAAATCATGGATGGGAGGTAACTAACTTGGCCGAGGTCATCACCTTCAAGTGTGAGCTAGGGCTGAAACTCTGGAAGGCCATAGAGCATAACGGGTAAGACAGGGGTCGGGGGAACACAGCTTTCACTTTAGTCACTTAATTCTGTGTGACTTTTGTCGAGTTGCTTCACCTTGTGCCTCAATTAACTCAGTTTTAAATTGGGAATAATTCTCATACCTCCTCCTAAGGTTGTTATGAGTTATTTAAGCAACACATTCACAGCATAGTTGGACACATAGGCATTTCATGTCATTGGTGAGAGTATAAGTGAATGTTCCCTCTTTGGAAGGCAATTTGGCAATTGCTTAAATGTGAAGTCTGATATACCAATATTATTATAATTGTTAGAATTAGTGATAGAATTGAGAAATGTATGGAAAAATTAAAAATTCTGAATTTCAAAATCTAAAATGCATATCTATTTTGACCCAGCTGTTTTGATTTAGGAATTTATCCTCAAGATACACTCACACATGTGCACAAGAGTATTTACACAGGATGTTCATTTCATCATTGTTAATAATAGCAAAGATTGGGAACACAAATATCGATGGGGGAACAGGTTAAATAAATTAAGATAAAATGCACTCTATGACCTCCAAGATACATGCTGATTGGAAGAGAAGGTGGCATAGGATATTATTTGTACAGTTCTGCCATTTGGATTTAAATGTGTGTGTAAATATAATACAAATATTGGTATTTGTGTGTGCCTTAAGTATATCTTGAATTATACATAAAAAACCATTCACCATTGGTAGCCTTTGGAGAAGGAGGTTGGAGACTTTGGGACTGGGATTGGCAGAAGAATTACTTAACACTGTACATTGGTTTTCACTTAATTTTTTATGCAAAAAAATTCTTTTCAATAAGAAGGAACCAATTAAAATGCTACCATATTGCATTACGAACTAACGAGAACTGTTGGCTCCTCGTATGTGTGGGGGGGTGAGATGACCCCTCAATATGGGGCGACAGGACCCTTTGTGCAGTCTGGGGGCTTGGGAGAATTAGGCTGCTCGGTGCAGGGCAGCTTGGAGTCCCTTCTGAGACCCAGAGAATCCCTTGGAGTGTGAGAGGGGGACCTGGACTCACTCCACTTTTGTCTGCAGCATAATCAGGCTTTAGAACAAGGATCTGGAGCACATTTCTGGATTTCTTTCCTATCTTATGACTCTCCTCTCTAAATCCTACTGTTTCTTCAGCCCCATCTTTGTGTGAGTCAGCTCTGGTTGCCATAACAAAGTATCACAGACTGGGCCGCTTAAACCACAGGAATGCGTTTCTCACAGTCCTGGAGGCTGGGAAGTCGAGGATCAAGGTGCCAGGTGCTGGCTGACTCCATTCCCTCATTCCGTGGTGAGGGCCCTTCTCCTGGTTTGCGCATGGCTACCTTCTCACTGTGTCCTGACTCTCATGACCTCATCTACACCTAATTACCTACCAAAAGGCACATATCCAAATATCGTCACCTTGGGGGTTCGGGCTTCAAATATGAAATGGGGTGGGAGATACAATTCAGTACATAGCACGTCTCTAAACTTCACTTGAGCTAAAACATTGGTTAAGCTTATTAATTTTTATAATAGGATATTAACCTAATCACCAGCTCGTTGAAATCTCCTTAATTAGCCGTACAGAATGTCTGCACTGCAGGTCAACTGTCTAGAGTGCATAGTCGTAAACACCCTGCTTAGATGATGCACACTGAAAGTCTGGGAGAGAGGCAGTGGGGAAAGACTGTCTTGGGTTACGCATCATTCACTGCTCCGTGTACCCCAAAGTCTCCTTCTCATGTCATTTCTGCAGAAAGCTCTTCCCTGATACTAGAGTGAAACAAGAGGACACCCCTCCACCCCTTTAACTCTTGACAGCGGTGTTCATTTTCTTGTTAGCATCTCTCACAGTTCGTAATTATTTTATTTTTATATCTTTTTAACTTTATTTCCTGACTCCCCCGCCAAAATGTAAGCTTCTTGAAGGCAGGGACTATGGCTATTTTGTTCACAGATGTGTCCCAGGACCCAGCGTTAAGTATGAACCAATGTCTTTGGATCAACCATATCGCAAGAAGGCTACCCATTTGGACCATGCCATTTTTGTCACTGCTTCTGTAGAACTGTCTCTCAGTTGCTGGCCATGCGTTTTTATCTTAGGCTGCTCTCAAAACTAGTCAGGCAAATTTATCTATTTGGTGTGAAGCCAATACTGAGGTTATTATTGATTATATCTTATTCTATTGTCACCCCGGAGCCATGTCTCTAACCATTTTTAATTTTATCCCCCAAATATTTGAAGGCGATTATTTCAGATGACAGTAGTTAATTAAGATTTTGTAATGTATACAGTCTCCCTCTTCATCATGGCTGGGAGGAAGCTCCAGGTTTTCTGCTCAAACGCGGCCACTCTGTTGACCCTAATGGTTGGCATATGCTTCTCCCTTCCTCTTTTGGTTGTTTTATGAATCTTATTGTAAATATCTCCTCCTTCTCTTTTTGGATAATTCATCTCAAATACCTTCTGCATGAAATAAAATGTAAGTACATTAAATGGATGTAGACAAATCCTTTTTTTTTTTTTTCTATTTGTGTTATTATTTTTCCATTCTACTAGGTCTTTACGGCTCAGATTTGAGTCCATGACAGTTTGGTTTGGGGATCCATGCTATCACCATCTGGTCTCTCTGTCCTTAATATTTTCCCTCCCACCAAAACGCTGTCGCCAAAGACGTCTTTCTTTCCTGTGGTACCGCTGCTGCTGCCGCCTCCTGCATCACGCGCTGCCCCGCGGGACCTTGCGATGCGCCATGAGCAAGGGCTCCTCCAGTTGCTGCCCAGCTCTGCTGTCTCTTCTTTGTCCTGTTTATAGCATCCTCTTCAACTTCTTTATTTTAAAACACCTCCAATATTCCTGTAACAGAAACTACTCCCAATATAAAATCCCATGTTATTTGTTTCCCCTTTAATAATCCTTGAAATCCATTTACTTACAAAAATCCTCTTAAGCCTCAGAAATAATACTCATCTATCACTACACAAATGTTCTGAATTTATAGATCATCATTGTATGCTTTATTTTATTAATTGTATTGGTGAAGAGTGGTATGTAACTGTAAATAAAGCATTAGAAGTAGTCCCTTAAACCCCTCCACCCCAACCAAAAATATGGTTAAGTAATTATATATGTGTGTATTTCCCCCAAAGTCCTTTCAGGATGATGTAATGTAATAAATTTAGAAGAAGACAAAATCGGGATGGTGAGAGGCAATTAGAAAACTGAAAAACATAATGTCAATTTGGCAGGTGATGAACTACTTTTCTGGTGAGTAGAGGATGATAAGTGAATAATCAAGTCTGAGAAGAACTAAGTCTGAATCTTCAGCATTAAGTTTCCTCAAATGTGCAGATATTAAAGTGAATTATAATTAGGCACAGTGTTCCAAACTTATTACTTAGTACAGAACATAGCAGGTACTAAATTGAATTGAAGAATGAAACTAAAGGAGATATTATAGGAAAATAAAGTGGAGTCGTAAAATTAAAGACCCTGTTTTTCATATAAATTGTTTGACTTAGGAATGTGGGAGAAAATTGTGAAGTCTCTTTACTTTAAGGGATGGTTGTATTCACTGACATGCTTCAACCTGGTAATAAATCAGCTTGGGAACCTTTTACATAAAGAGATGTCACTATAAATTAGCTTTTATGTTTTATCTTAAAAGTAGTATCATCATAAAATATTTAGTCAAGGCACTAAAACTGTCAAAGTAGCTGGATAATTTGAGACCTGGTGTTTAAAAAAATCTAATTCTTTCATGTTGGGATTTTTCCTTGTATATAAATTTTGATATGTGAGTTTACCCGAACTTGCCACAGTAAGAATCAATAATTTGTTCACAGATTATAACTATCACAAATGTTTGGCAATCAGATGCTAATTAAACACTTTGGTTAAAAACTCACAACAGCAGACTAAATTTAAAGAAAATAACACCCCAAAGTGCTCTGTTCTAATTTGTTCTGCCCCGAAAAAGAAAATATTCTCACCATGCAGCTGTTTTGTTTTGGGTTTTTTTTGAGTTTTTTTAGGTTATCTGTCCATATATTTCTCAATTATATCACATATCATATAATTTTAACAACTAATAATGACAGACTTCACATACAGGACTGAGTTAATCTTTGCCACATCCTTATAAGCAGGGAGAGTAGTACACAGGTAAAGAAAGTGAAGCCTCAGTGGGTCCCTGGGTGCCCTGTGGCCTGGCCTTATGCTTCACAGGAGGGCACCAGCTCATGACTCGGCTGTTTACCAGGGTTATGGTCTTGCTCGCCTCTTCCTAGTGGCGGGTCCTGGTTCTCACTGTCACTGACTCTGACCTACAGGCTGCACCAGTTAACCCACCTGAGGCGAGCCTGTTGCCCACCTCAGGCTCTTCTTGCCTTGTCGATTGCTTTAGCCACGCATTTCTGACTGTGACCTTTCACTCTGCTGTTTGCTCTTTGCCTCCATGTAACCACAGAGGCCATAAGAGCCATTCCTGCCAGCTGCCCTGGTTCCTCGAGCTTCTTTGAGCCAGGCCAGATCTGTCCAGCCTCCTGCCACAAGAGGGAGATCAGACACCCAGCTGGGGAGCGATGAAGTCTAAATAATAACTCAAGTAAAAGCACTTTTAGAAAATGCCATTAAATTGTTGAAAATGACAACCATCACCAATTCTTGACTATTATAAGTCACCACCAGGATGGCTAAATTGATTTAAAAAAACCTATTATTATGAATGCAGATCTGTGAATTCCTCTTACTTTTTAAAACCAAAGTCATAAATTCCCCAGGTAGAGACTTCAAGCAACATCTGTTGTCTTAATTAGGAAAGAAATGCTTCAAGGATGAATTCTTTCCCTAAACTTGGTTGTGTTTCCAACAGATAACACATCTGAAACCATAGGTAGGGAGCAGGTGTGTGATGGTCTGCATGTTGGCTTGCATTTGGCAAAACTCTGACTACAGAGTGAAACCATTAGAGATGCTGTCAGTGAGATTGATGATGTTACACATTTTGAAACTGTCCTTGACAAATTGTATAAAATGCACAATTCTTCTCCAAAGATGTGTCATGAATTGTAGCAAAATGTAATACCCTTTTTCAGGGGCAAGGGTTTTATCAGTCAGTGAGGAACATTCAGGTTGAGTCAAGGCAGGTTCTGAAATAATTCTACTAAAATATGTCATTGTAAACAGAGTCAGGTGAAAAGAGAAGCATGAATGAACTGAGAGGGGCTGCTGAAATCACACTTGGGCTCTCCTGGTGTGTTGGAGGGGGTAGGTGTCCAGGGCTATGGGAAGATCATGGATAACAACCTGAATCCAGACAGCGGGTCCAGTGTGTTGACCCGAGCTTCCTAACCAGGAGTGCAGTTGTATACGAAGAAACTGAGGAACGTGTTCCTAGGTGGAGGGTCAAGTTCTTTACCCTCCCCCCCATTCCCAGTGACTGATGATTTAAAATACTATTTTATATTAAAACAGAAACAGATATATGATAAAGTATAGTTTTAAATTTCCATAGATTTTTTAAAATGAAGAATAAGAATGCAAAGAAATCTTATGTTTGCATTGATGTGGCCACCCCTCTAACGGATGGTATACATCGGCCTGCCTTGACTTACACATTCTTCCAGGGACTTGCTGGGAGAGAACGAACAGACATCAAGGAAGTGTGCATCCAAGTCAGAACGGGCAGCCTGGAGCGACTCCAGACACCAAGGCTGAAATCCACGAGATGTGGATAAATACGCTACTTCCCTTCCTCATTCCCTCCCCACCTCCTTTCTTTCCCTAGAACTGGAGCAGAAAATCACTGAGTTTCAGAAGGGTTCAGAGGATTTTTCAGGACAATTAAGTCCAATCTTCTTATTACATAAACATTCACAAGAGTTTAAGAAGTGGTTTTTTGAGCATCTTCTGGACACTTTCAGTGATAGGAAACTCATTACTTGTAAGAAAGCTCTTTCTCCCTTCCAAGAATATGAATTGTTCAGGAAATAAGGGCTTGGTGTGAACACTGGTTTCTAAGGTCAGACAGTAAGGAGGAAAGTTGGACTTAGAAACCTATCCTGGTTTTGAATTCAGTGCTCTTTTCACGAACCTTTAGTAGAAATACTTGATTACAAATTGGTCTAAAGGAAACTGGCTTGGCAGAGCCTGGAAGGGAAGTCCTAATTCAAGCTGGGGAGAGAAAACAAATGACATCTCAGGAAGTTGTGAAATCTAACTCAGTACAGAAATATGCAAAGCTACTGACCACATCCTAAGACTGCGACACAAACTTCTTACTCCACATTTGGGTCACAAGGCTTGTTTACTGAGGAATATTTCCTCTATTTTTCCTCATCCTCCTCTCCTGGCTTCCACAGTTTGCAAGTGGCCCAGACACACACCATTACCTTAGGGAAAAAAATTTAAAAAGCTATTGTCCTGTTTTTGAAACAACAAAATTACACAATCTACAATAAATCACAAGTGATCTTAGAATTCTAGAAAAAATCACAGTGATTCTATAATTACCCTGCATTCTAGAGAGTCAAATTGCAAGTCACTTTCCAAAAATCTTAGGACATTATTTCGAAGTGATAAAAAAACACTTCACGTGTAGTTAAGCCATTGATTCTTCTCTTTTACCTAAGTGCAGGACTTCTGTAAAGATTTTATTTGTATTTTGTACTTTCTGCTCACAATATCCACCACTTTAGGATATTATTACCATGCCCCTTTAATGCCATATTAATTGAAAATCTATGAAAGGGATATGATGTGTATGAAAGCCAATCGTATTTGGGGATCCACAGCCTGACATTCCTCTCCTGTTCACCAGCCCCTAAAGTGAAGGCTCATAGTGGATGTGCCCTGTCACTTATGGGCATGGAGGTCTGGGTCAGAACTCTTCTCATCCCATTCATACAACAGCAGAAGAAACTCTAGTGAGTAGACATCCAAGGATGAGGAGGCATGTGAGAAATACCAGCAGCATTAAAAAGAATAAGCAAGGCGAATATGCAGAAAAACTGACATGAGGAGCTACAGATAATAATAACTAGAAATATACACTTGGAATCAACTATTCTAAGTTTACGTATAAGTCCAATCATTATACAGCTTATGAGGTAGGCACTGTATTGCCCCGATTTTGTTGTATTTTATTTTAAAATTTTATATTTATTTACTTTTATCGAGCTGTAATTGACGCACTATATTATCTTAGTTTCAGGTGCACTACATAATGATTCGATATTTGCATACATTATGAAATTAACAGCATGATAAGCCTAACAGTCACCTGTCCCCATATAAAGTTATTACAATATTACTGACCATATTCCTTATTCTGTATATTACATCCCCCTTATTTGTCATGTAACTGGAGGTTTGTACCTCTTAATCCCCTTCACCTATTTCTCCCTCCCCCAAGTTCCTCCCCTCTGGCAACCACCTGTTTGTTCTCTGTCTCTATGACTGTTTTCATTTTGTTTTGTTTGTATGTTTTTAGGTTTCACATACAAGTGAAATAAAACAGTATTTGTCTTTTTCTGTTTGAAATATTTCACTTAGCATAATAGACTCTAGGTCCATATGTTGTCACAAATGGCAGGAATTTTTTTTTTTTTTTGGCTATATATACCACATCTTCTTTCTCCATTTGTCTATTAGTGAACACCTAGGTTGCTTCCGTATCTTGGCTACTGTAAACAGTGCTGCTATGAATACTGGAGTGTATATATCTTTTCAGATTAGTGTTTTGTTTTCTTTCCATAAATATCCAGAAGTGAAATTGATGAATCATATGGCAGTTGTATTTTTAATACTTAGAGGAGACTCCATACTGTTTTTCATATCAGCTGCACCAATTAACAATCCCAATAGTGCATGAGGGTTCTCTTTCATTCTTGCCAATGCTTATTATTTGTGGTCTTTTTGATGATAGCCATTCTGGCAGGTGTGAGCTGATATCTCATTGTGGTTTTGATTTGCATTTCGTTAATGATTAGTGATGATGAGCATCTATTTATATGTCTGTTCACCATCTATATGTCTCCTTTGGAAAAAAGTCTATTCAGGTCCTCTGCCCATTTTGTTGTTGTTTTTCTTGATGGGTTGTTTGGGGGTTTTTTTTGATGTTGAATTGTATGAGTTCTTTGTATATTTTGGATACTAACCCCTTACTGGATATATCATTTACAAATATCTTCTCCCATTCACAGGCTGCTTTTTTGTTTTGTTGATAGTTTTCTTTGCTGTACAAAAGCTTTTAGATTTAATGTAGTACCATCTGTTAATTTTTGCTTTTGTTTCCCCTGCCTGAAGAGACATATCCAAAAAATATACTGCAAAGGCTGATGTCAAAGAGCGTACTGCCTATATTTTCTTCTAGGAGTTTTATGGTTTCAGGTCTTACATTTAAAATCTTTAATCCATTTTGAGTTTATATTTGTATACGGTGTGAGAAAGTAGTGTAGTTTAATTCTTCTGCATATAGCTCTCCAGTTTTCCCAACACCACTTATTGAAGAGACTGTCTGTTCTCCACTGTATATTCTTGCCTCCTTTGTCATAGATTAATTGCCCATATCAGCATGAGTTTATTTCTGGGATCTCTATTCTGTTCCATTGACCTATGTGTCTGTTTTTGTGCCAGTACCATTCATTTTTGATTACTGTAGCTTTGTAGTATAGTTTGAAATTAGGGAGTATGATACCTCCAGCTCTGTCCTTTCTTAAGATTGTTTTGCCTATTTGGAGTCTTTTGTGTTTCTATACAAATTTTAGAATTATTTGTTCTAGTTCTATGAAAAATGCCATTGGTACTTTGATAGGGATTGCATTGAATGTAGATTGCCTTGGGTAGTATGGTCATTTTAACAATATTAATTCTCCCAGTCCATGAACATGGTATATCTTTCCATTTATTTGTGCTGTCTTCAATTTCTTTCATCAGAGTCTCACAGTTTTCCAAGTACAAGTCTTTTACTGCTTTGGTTAGGTATATTCCCAGGTATTTTATTCTTTCTGATACAATTTTAAGTGGGAATTTTTAAAATTTCTCTTTCTGATTCATTGTTACTGTAAAGAATTGCAACAGATTTAAGTATATTAATTTTGTATAAAGCAACTTTACTGAATTGATTTATTAATAGTTCTAATAGTTTTTTGGTGGCATTTTAGGAATTTTCTATATATAATATCATGTCACTCTGCAAACAGTGACAGTTTTATTTCTTCCTTTTCAATTTGGATTCCTTTTCTTTTTCTTGACTAATTTCTGTGGCTAGGACTTCCAATACTGTGTTGAATAAAAGTGGTGAAAGTAGGCATCTTTCTCTTGTTCCTGATCTTAGAGGAAATGCTTTCAGCTTTTCGCCACTGAGTACGATGTTGGCTGTAGGTTTGTTATTAAACATAAATGCATGTTGAATTTTGTGAAAAGCTTTTTCTGCATCTATTGAGATGATCATATGATTTTTATTCTTCAATTTGTTAATGTGATGTATCTCATTGACTTGTGGATATGAAAAATCCTTGCATCCCTGAGATAAATTTCACTTGATCATGGAGTATGATCCTTTTAATGTATTATTGAAATTAGCTTGCTAATATTTTGTTGAGAATTTTTGCATCTATGTTCATCAGGGATATTGACCTATAATTTTCTTTTTTTGTGGTGTCTTTGTCTGGTTTTGGTACCAGGGTAATGCTGGCCTTGTAGGATGAGTTTGAAAGTGTTCCTTTCACTTTAATAATTTGGAATACTTTAAATGTTTGGTAGAATTTACCTGTGAAGCTATCTGGTCCTGGACTTTTGTTTGTTGGAAGTTTTTTTTTGTTTTTTGTTTTTCATTACTGATTCAATTTCATTACTAGAAATCGGTCTGCTCATATTTTCTAATTGTTCCTGATTCAGTCTTAGGAGTTTGTACACTTCTAGGAATTTGTCCATTTCTCCTAGAGTGTCCATTTTACTGGTATACCATTTTTTATGGTAATCTCTTATAATCCTTTGTATTTCTGTGGTGTCAGTTGTAATGCCTTCTCTTTCATTTCTGAATTTATTTATTTGAGCCCTCTCATTTCTTTTCTTCATGAACCTGGCTAAAGTTTTATCAATGATCAATACTTTATCTTTTCAAAGAATCAGCTCATACTTTCATTTTTTCTATTGTCTTTTTAGTCTCTTTCATTTATTTCTGCTCTAATCTTTATTATTTCTTTCCTTCTACTAACTTTGGGTTTTATTTTTCTAGTTCCTTCAAATGTAAGGTTAGGTTGTTTATTTGAGATTTTTCTTGTTTCCTGAGGTAGGTTTTTATCACTGTAAACTTCTTAGAACTCCTTTTACTCTGTCCCAGATTTTGGATCATTGTGTTTTCATTTTCATTTGTCTCCAGGTATTTAAAAAAATTTCCTCAGTGACCCATTTTAGTAGCATATTGTTTAGCCTCCACGTTTGTGTTCTTTGCAGTTTTTTTCTTGTAGTTGATTTCTAGTCTCTTAAGAGTTGTGGTTGGAAAAGATGCCTATATAATTTCAATTTTCTTAAATTTACTGAAGCTTGTTTTGTGGCCTAGCATGTGATTTATCCTGGAGAATGTTCCATGTGCACTTTAAAAGAATGTATTATTCTGTTTTGGGGTGAAATGTTCTATATATATTAATTCAATGTGGTCTAATGTGTCATTTAAGGCCAGTGTTTCCTTTTTGATTTTCCAGATGATCTGTCCATTGATGTAAATAGAGTGTTAAAGCCTCCTAATATTTTGTTACTGTCAATTTCTCCCTTCACGTCTGTTAATATTTGCTTTATCTACATAGGTGATCCAATGTTGGGTGCATACATATTTACAATTGTTATGTTTTGTTGGATTGATCCCTTTATCATTATGTAATATCCTTCTTTGTCTCTTATTACAGTCTTTGTTTTAAAGTTTAACTTATCAAATATAAGTGTTGCTATTCCAGCTTTCTTCTCATTTCCATTTGCCTGGAATACCTTTTCCCATCCCCACATTTTCAGTCTGTGTATGCCTTTAGATGTGAAGTGAGTCTCTTATAGGCAGCATATATATGGGTCTTGTTTTTGTATCCATTCAGCCACTGTATGTCTTTTGATCAGAGCATTTAGCCCATTTGTATTTAAAGTAATCACTGATAGGTATGTACTTATTGCCAAAATGTTAATTGTTTTTGGTTGTTTGGGTAGTGTTTTGTTCCTTCTTTTGCTCTTTCCTCCTGACTTGATGAGTATCTTTAGTGTTATGTTTGGAGTCCTTTCTCTTCGTTTTGTTTGTATTGATTATAGGTTTTTGATTTGTGATTACCATGAGGTTCATATACAATAAGCCCCCTACATACGAATGATTTCTGCTCTAAGACCACATTCGTAAGTCCAATTTGTTCATAAGTCCAAAAAGGTTAGCCTAGGTACCCAACTAACACAATCTGCTATGTAGTACTGTACTGTAATAGATTTATAATACTTTTCACACAAATAATACATAAAAAACAAACACAAAAAATAAAACATTTTTAATCTTAGAGTACCTTGAAAACTACAGTAGTACAGTACAACAGCTGGCATACAGGGGCTGGCATCAAGTGAACAGGCAAGAAGAGTTACTGACTGGAGGAGGGAGAGGAGGTGGGAGATGGTAGAGCTGAAGGATCGTCAGCAATAGCAGATGGAGGGCAAGCTGCACTTTCACTCATGACTGATGTTCAGTACCAGTGACATCTCTGCTGCTTTTACACTTGCTTCCAGACATCCTGGGCTTGAAATAAAGATACTGTACTACTGTACTCTGTACAGTACTATAAAGTACACAAAAGCACAACCACTTGTACAGGATGCACACACGTGACAACGTACACCAGACATGTCAACTAGCTTATGTGATTGGATTTGTGAACACAGGTTTGCATCTTTGAAAGTTCGCAACTCATATGTAGGGGACTTACTGTATAAATACGAATGATTATTTTCAATTGATGAGCTCTTAACTTCAAACACATTCTAACAACCCTGCACGTTTACTCCCTGCCCCCTCCAGCCATGTTTAATGTATTTTATATCATATTTTATGTCTTTTTGTTTTGTATTATCCCTTAACTATTTATTTGGGATACAAATTCAGATCATTTCACTATTCACTATTTCACCTATAAAGGTCTTTTAACCTTCCTACTAGCTTTACAAGTGGTTGTACTACTCCTTTGCTGTATGTTCACCTTTACCAATGAGATTTTCCTTTTGTAATTTTAGTATTTCTAGTTGTAGTCTTTTCTTTTCCACTTAGAGAAGTCCCTTTAATATTTCTTATAAAGTCAGTTTAGTGGTGCTGAACTCTTAGCTTTTCCTTGTCTATAGAACTCTTTATCTGTCCCTTCAAATCTGAATAACAGCTTGCCAGGTAGAATATTCTTGGTTCTATTATTTTTTTTCCTTTCATCACCTTAAAATTATTGTGCTACTCCTTCTGGCCTACAGAGTTTCTGCTGAAATGTCAGCTGACTGTATTATGGGATTCGCCTTGTAAGTGACTAGTTGCTTTTCTTTTGCTTCTTTTACGATTCTGTACCTTTAATTTTTGCCATTTTAATTATAGTGTGTCTTGGTGTGGATGTCTTTGAATTCATTTTGTTTGGGACTCTCTGTGCGTCCTGGACCTGGATGTCTGTTTCCTTTCCCAGGTTAGGGAAGTTTTCACCTACTATGTCTTGAAATAATTTCTCTGCTCTTCTATCTCGGTTTTCCTTCTGGAACTCCTATATGCCAATGTTTGTATGCTTGATGTTATCCCAGAGGTTCCTTAAACCATCTTCATTTTTTAAAATTCTTTTTTCTGTTCTGCCTGGTAGATTTCCACTACTCTGTGTTCCAGACTGCTTATCTGTTCTTTTGTATCATCTAATCTACTGTTGATTCCTTGCAGTGTAGTTTTTATTTCAGTTATTATATTCTTCAGCTCTGTTTGGTTCTTTATGTATCCAACCCTTTGTTAAACTTCTGTGTCCCAGGTTCATTGAGCATCTTTATGATTCTTACCTTGAACTCTTTATTGGTAGATTGCTTATCTCAACTTCATTTAGTTCTTTTTCTGAGATTCTGTCTTGTTCCTTTGTTTGGAACATATTCCTTTGTCTTGTCATTTTGCCTAATTCTCTGTTTATTTCTGTGTATTACATATATTGGTTATGTTTCCAATCCTTGAGAAATGTCCTTAGGTGTGAGTCATCTTATGATGCCTGGCAGCACACTTCCCTCTGGTCACCAGAGCTATGTGCTCTAGGGTGCCCCTTTGTGGGCTGTGTGGGCCCTTCGGTTGCAGTGGAGCCAACTATTTTGGATGTGCTGGTAATGCACGGCTGGCCTCTTGCCCAGTTTGCTACCAGGTTCTGCCTTGTGCAGTGGCTTCCAAGCCACTGATAGGCAGGGCCAGGTCCTGGAGAAGCTGGCTGCAAGGATCAGGGGGCCCCAGGGCTGGTGACAGCCCACTGGTAGGTACAACCAGGTCCTGGTGTATCGCCCCCAGGGTTGATGCCAGCTTGCTGGTTGCTGGTGCCAGGTCCTGGTGCAGTGGGCTGTGTGGCCTGGGGCATGCCAGAGCTATTGTCACCTACTGGTGGGTGGGCAAGTCCCTAGCGTTAATAGGCTAAGAGAGGACTCCAAATGTTACTTGGCAGTACCAGCTTCCTCATGGTAGAATAAGCTCCCAAATATGGCTGCGGCCATGTCTATATCCCCAGGGGGGGTCACAGTTGTCTCCTGCTTCTCTGTGACGCTTTCCAAAAACAGCAAGTGGGTCTGACCCAGGCCACCTACTTAATTTAAAATTACTGCGTCTTCCCTGAAAGCATGTGAGATTTTGTGTGCGCCCTTTGAGAGAGGAGTCAGTTTCTCACAGCCCTCTGGCTCTCCCATATACAAGTCCTTCTGGTCTTCAAAGCCAGACGTCCTGGGGAGCCTGTGGTGGGGTCTGTACCCCTTGCTCCTTGGGGAGAACCTCTGAAATTGTGGTTATCCCCTCATTTGTGAATCACCTACCTGGGAGTGTGGGTCTTGACCATATATAGTGTCTCCGCCTCTCTTAGCCATCTCGCTGGGGTGCCTTCTTTAAACCTTTAGTCATGGAAAGTCTTCAGGTCATTCTCATCAACAGTTGCTCTGTATGTCATTGCAGTTTTTCTGTGCCTGTGGGAGGAGGTGGGCTCAGTGTCTTCCTGCTCCTCTTTATGGATGAAGAAACTAAGGCACAGCTCTGCCTCTCCCTCTGGCACATCCGCAGTCCCACGTCTGCATGCAGGGAACTATTTGCTGGTTCTGTACTGCCCCTTGTATGACACCCTAGGCTGTGGGCCCTGTGGGGCCCCAGTTACTCTACCAGAAAGATGGCCACACTCACGGTAGTCATGACACAGAATGATGGATGTTTTAGTACTTTGGATGGAATTCAACCTTTTCAGCTTCAAATCTGAAAGCAGAAATCTAGTTGGACTAAAAAGCAAAAACCATACATGCAGCAGAAAATTTAAAAGATCAAGTTATTAATAGAAAAAGGTAAACGGTTATTTCTACCACCAAAAAAAAAAAAAAAGACTTCATTATTGAGCATAGTGTGGTGGAAGAATTTTAAATAAATTATCAACAGGAAAAATTGAAAAAGCAAGAATCCAGCAACAACTGGCCAAAATACATAATGATGTAAAGAGACTTCAGCATCAGTTAAAACAAGTGACACTTAGACCTGATTTTGCTGAAAGCTCAGAGAAATAATAGAAAAAATGGAAAATGCAATAAGCACCTTTAGGTAAGAGCAGAGACTGATATATGAAGAGCTTATTAAAGAAAACAACTAAAACTGAGTTGACTGCCATATCCAGAAAAATTGACATGTGGACTTTGGGTCACTCAGAAATGCAGAGAGCTTTCAGAACAATGTCAAGTAAGGTTCATGTAGACAAAGTACCATCACATACTCTTCTAGCAGAAATGGTAGATTTTGAAAAATTCTTTCAGCAAACAGGAGGGCAACAAGGGCACTGGATGACTCTGATCATCAGACCTTTGTAAAAGTGAGAAACAAACATAAAGAGAAGACAATATTTATGGGAGAAATTCTAGAACCTTATCCTGAAAGAACACAGGATTAAGTGCAACAACATGAGAAATTATACAAAAATTTCTGACTGTAGAAAAAAGAAAAAATCTATTCAGAATTGGAACACTAAAAGCAGCAATAAAAAAGAGGAAATGGTCAAGTTAAAGACAGAGAATATAACTAACTATGTTTTTTCACAATAAACAAGAAGATGATGAAAGGAAAAACAGGAACAAAGAAGAATCATAAATTGTCAGTTGAAGCTTGGGAAGAATAGAAAAGTATCTAAATGTCAATGAGATATGTTTCTCATATTTAAAAGAAGTTAAAAGAAGAAGAAAAGGAAAAGCAAAAGTAGCAGAAGAGCACCAATGCCAGTTTAGACTAAGATTACTATTATTACGTTACATTGAGAAGAAGAATTAAAAAGAGGAAGAACTTGTGAGGCTTGAAAAAGAAATACATGAAAAGTTAGACAAGGCACAAAAAGGAAAACTGCTGCCGATGAAATTTTCAGGTTTCAAGAAAGAGATTTACATAAACTTGAATTGAAAATTCTAGATAGACAGGCAAAGGAAAATGTAAAGGTAGAACAAAAAAGACTGGAAAAATTACAAGAAAAGCAAGAAAAGAGTGAAAAAATGTTAGTAGATCCTTCTAGGCTTTACAAAACTTACCAAAGTTTGGAAAGAATGGCCCAAAGATGTAGGATCATCAAGTTCTGGGCCACTGCTTCATATTCCACATGGGGCTATTCCAATCTGCACACAAAGAGACTAGAGAAGAATATGAGATAATGAACTTGGCATATAGTTGATGAGAATGTTAATATTCAGTTATTATGGGAAACACAGTGACAACTATGTTCTTTAAATATCACTAGCCTAACTGATTATTCATTACATTGCATGTGAATTGACAGATATTACATTCCACACTGACACTGCCGTATTTCCTGTTTATACTAAGAGGGCAGTTAGTTTACAGGTTGGACTATTACTGATGTCAAAGCTATTTAAATAAGTTTATGTTAGAAACATTATTTCACTTAATGCACAACACATTTAGAAGATTTTTTTATGGCATATCAAAATTAATTGGGACAATGTTAGAGTGACGTTTTTTAAACCCCCGATTCACAACTTTTAGAACCCGGATGTCAGTTAGCTTGAGTCATAGAAATGTAAAGTTCTCTTTTTAGAGTTATAAAATAAGTTAACCCTTTTTCTAAGTTTAACAAACTGGTAGCTTAGCAATTAGTGAACTTTTGTATAACAAGCATTATATATTTGTTTGAAGAGAAAAAAAAAGAAAAAGAAATAAAAGGAAAAAGAAAAAAACCTAAGACACAGAGAGTTCCCCAAGTCCACAAAGTCATAACAGAGCTGAGATTCAAACCCAGTGTGTCTGGTTCTAGAGTCCATCCTCTTAACCACTATGCAGACTGCTCCCCAGAGCAGAAAACTTTAAAGATCTAACGAATATTCTCACGGATATTGAGAAAGTATTACTGCCTTAAAACAAGAAAAGGATGCTCTGAGAAAAGTGTAAACAGAGACCAGGAAAGCGCTCTTAGCTGTTAAAAATTTGAATGAGAAAAACAATAAAAGGACCAGACCACAATATCCTAGAGTTACCAAAATAGTAGTTGCACGGAAACTGGCTTATGCACCACCCCCAGGGCGACTGGTGCTGTCCCATGGTTATGGAATCATGTCGCTGCTGCTGCTGCTACTCCAAAAAAGGGCCCGCTGTCACCCAGGCCCCTCAGGTCCCCCATGGGCACAGCTGGCAGCACCGTGCCCCCGACCCCAGGGATTCCTTGTAGTTGCCAAGGAACTCCTCGGCACCAATAAATACGTGACCTGCCATGGTGGAGGAGCTACCCCATGGGACCATCCTTGACCAAGAGGAGCTGGGATTGGGCAATACACGCCCCCTCCAGAGGGACCCTGTGGAGATGCACAGCTTCACGCTTCTTCGGTGCAGATGTCCCGTAGGTCCCAGCCGTCAGCTTTGCGAGTGGCTGCGGCCTTCTCAGTCATGCTCCCCCAACTTGCTCGCCACACGCCGTCTTCTTTCCCTGCTTCTCTGGCAAATCACTCCTCAGCAGTAAGCTTTTACCCAGGTGCCGTGTCCTGGAAAATCCAGTCCAAGACAGTAGGCTTCAGAGGATACTGGCGTCAGCCCTGTGGCGTCAGCAGGACCACTCACCCCGAGAGAAGCCAGATCTCGCGGGATCGTGGGAGTTCTCGCGGGATGGCGGGAGTTCTCGCGGGATCGCGGGGCCAGCTTGGCGCCCAGGGCGAGAAGTACCCGTGCTCCCGGCGCGATGCCGGGTTCCAGCACCTCGGTCAGGAGCGTGGTCACACCACCCATCAGGCACACCGTAGTGCTCCCAGATGCCGTGGCTCGCTCCTCCGCCGAATCACAGTGGGGCGGCGCCTCTTGGGAGGAGGATCACACTGGTGTGGGGGAATGGCTCTGGCCCACCGGGCGAGCTCCGGAAGTGAACTGAGCCATCTGCAGCCCCAGGAGCCTTCCAGGACCTGCTGGAAAATGAACGAAGAAGATGGTTCTTTAGACATATCAGCATGAAACTTTGAAGCACCAGATAAAGAAAGATGATAAGAGCTTCATTTGGGAAAAATTGATGTAGATAGGAGCGAGAATCGGTCTGACATCCGCAGCCCCGGAGGCTAGAAGGCAGAGGAGGGATGCCTTCGAAGATGACACTCGGCCACACTCCCAGGCAAGGGCGAAAGCAAAGCAAACCAAACCAGACATTCCGACACGGAGAGAATCAGATCATTTGCCCCATACATACCTTTTTGAAAGAAGTTACCTGAGAATGTATACTTCAGGAAAACAAAGGCATAACCAAGAAAAAGGAAGACAGTCTCGGGAGACTGATTTCACGGAAGGACAAGAAAGCGAAGTTCTGGGATAACAGGTATGCAGGAGACTAAAGACAAAGCCGGCCAGATCTGAACAGGAGAGTGGAGGTCTGGGGACAAACGGAGTGCCTGGACTAATAGGAGGTCGAGTCTGAAAATGTGAAGGAGACGATCAAGGCAAGTGATGCAAAGAATCAAGAAAGCAATTCAAAATTTTAGGCAAAGATATATAGGAAAGTCATTATTTAAAAATGAAGGAAATTAGAATGTTGCATAATTTTTTCAATTGAGGTAAAATTGGTAGGTAATATTATATAAATTTCAGGTGTACAACGTTAATTTGACATCAGTATACACTACAAAGTGATCAACCCCAAAGGTCTAGTCACCTAATGTTGCATAATTTTAAGTAATTGGGGTCAGTAATCCATCTGACCTTGATGCTTGGGATTGTCCAGCAGTGGCATAGGGGTCATGAAGTTGGAGAAGTAAAATTCCAGCACACTATTTGGCTCAACTGTGAACAATATTTACAGAGTAATGGTAATATAATGTTTGTTTTTTGGTCTCCATCCTTCAGCGTGAAGCTATAAATGAAGCAAGAGATTTGGTTATGGTGGAAAGGTTAAAACGTGTAGTCCAGTGTAGTTGGTGCAAGATGGGAGGTGGAAGGGGAGGGGAAGGGAAGATAGGACCACTCATCTTCTTATCTTACAGAATGGGGAGTTAAGAAATACCGTTGAAGTTTGATGGAAAAAATTTAGAGATTTAATTCTTATTACTTAAAGCTACAAGGATAACCGATAGAAAAAAGTGATTAAAAATGATGGATACAAAAGTGAAGAGGAGAAAGAAAAGAGGGTTCAGTGAGCCTTATTTTCACCTTTCACATTGGGAACTTGTCTAAATGTGATAAATCATGACGTAGGAATAAAGTGATACTATTTAGAGTGATGGAGATAACCAACATAAATAAAGAGGGTGCTTCTGATCTGTGGGGCTCTGGGTGAGAGTCATGAAAGAGGGCATATAATTTTCTTAAACTTTCAGAACTGTTTGATTTCCTGTGCATGTCTCATTGTTAGAAAAAATAAATACAAAAGTATTTCAGGGGCTTCCCTGGTGGCGCAGTGGTTGAGAATCTGCCTGCCAATGCAGGGGACACGGGTTCGAGCCCTGGTCTGGGAAGATCCCACATGCCGCGGAGCGACTAGGCCCGTGAGCCACAATTGCTGAGCCTGCGCGTCTGGAGCCTGTGCTCCGCAACAAGAGAGGCCGCGATAGTGAGAGGCCCGCGCACCGCGATGAAGAGTGGCCCCCGCTCGCCGCAACTAGAGAAAGCCCTCGCACAGAAACAAAGACCCAACACAGCCATAAATAAATAAATAAATAAATAAAATTTAAAAAAAAAGTATTTCAAAAGCTATCAGCATACAGATGGCAAATTAAATCACAAGAACTCATTAAGTTACTCTGAGATAAAGTGCAGTGAGAAGTGAAGAGAGATACCAGGATAGGATCCCAAGGCAAGTCAAAAGTTAAAAGGAAGGCGCAAAAAGGGGCGCGGGAGGGCAAAAGAGGAAGGCGTCTGTCTCCGGGAAGCCGCAGGGCCAGCATGAGAGCAGCTGTATCCGATGCTGCAGAGGTCAAGCAAGCCCGGTGGGGATGGATGATCCCACTGGGTCCGGTGACACAGAGGTTGATGGGGGCTGGAGCCAGAGAGCGGCGTGTGGCCTAGGAAGGTGGGGCACAGTGGCGGCAGGCTTGGGGGGTGCCGAAGCTGGGGGTGAAGGAGAGGAAAGTAGGTGGGTAGCAACCCAACAGTGACACCAGATCAAAGGTCCCTCAGGTGCTCAGGTATAGAGCGAGGAGGACGTGTTCGTCTTCAAAGACTGATGGGAAGGTGGCCGTGACGAGGGAACAGTTGGAGAGGAAGGATGTGGAAGGGAAGACTCCAGAGAGCAGGGAGCGATTCCGCAGAAGACGGCACTTCCCCTGACACAGCAGGACGAAGGAGGGGGCAGGGGGCAGGTGATGTACTTACGGTTGGATGCGTTGGGGCAGGAATTTGGAGAAGTGCCTGACCCACGGCTTCTCATTCCTGTGAAGGAAGGAAGAGGCCTGCCCCTGTCTCTGGAAAGAGAAGAAGCAAGTGCTCTGGCACTCGGTTTGTTTCCGTTGCGTGACTTTTTTTTTCAGCGCTCAGCAATCCAGGGCAGAGGCCACGCAGGTGGAGGGTTGGCTTCATCCAAGATGGGTTGTTTTTTTTTTTAATTTTTATTTTATATTGGAGTATAATTGATTAACAATGTTGTATTAGTTTCAGGTGTACAGCAAAGTGATTCAGTTATACATATACATGTATCTATTCTTTTTCAAATTCTTTTCCCCAAGATGGGGTTTTGCCAGGTGGTGCAAAAGGTGAATAGGTATTTTCTGGGAGCGCAAGGGGAGGAAGGCAGAGGCAGGCCAATTAGTAGAAGACTAATTCGTCAAAAGCTACTTCTGTAAATAGTGAAAAGAATTTCAATTATATAATGAACTAAACCTATTATTTTTTTTAATGCAAAGCAAGAGGCAAGAGGGTTGTAAGCTGCATTTTGAATAATCCTTCAGTATTTATTAATCTCACTCGGGGCTAGAGGAAAGCCCCGAATGCCCCCTTCTAAAGCTGGGGCAATTGAGGATTCCAGAATGTAGGGATTCTCTCCTATTTAAACTCAGTCTTAGGAGGCAGTAGAGAAGCATTCTAGGGAAGTAGGTCCAGACAACAAAGAGATGGGCCCACTGGGTGAAGAAGCCTCGTGCATAGATGCCAATGCGGACAGAGAAACATTGGACTGCACACTGCTGTGGAACTGCTCCACTGTGATGGGAAAGATGCATGAGAACGTGGATTGTTCTGGAAAAGGGCTTGAGATTACTGGAAGCGGCCAACTGGGCACGGTGCTTTCCTGGCCTCAGCTCTGCTCAGCTTTTCTAGGAGGACGTTTGGCTGCTCAGGTCCCTTCTACAGGCATCTGGGGGACTTGGAGGATGGTGCTGACTCAGGAGGAGAGGTGATGCTGAACTTTGGTCCAAAGTCACCATCCGTTTGCAGTGGCTCCAAGAGCAGCTGTTGACTCAGGTCCTCTAAGAAGGTCTGGAGTCAGGATTCTCAGGCAGGAAAACCAAGGGCTCCCCACGCTGGGGTGTGCTGGGAGATGCAGGGCACTTCTGTGGAGACGGAGGTGAGCAGTGGTGGGTGCCTCTGCCGTGCGCCACAAATGGACCTGACCCAAGTCTGCGATTGGAGACGAATTCCAGTGTCTTCTTTGTTTGCTGCTGTTGCTGGCAGGCTCGGAGCAGCATCCAGCAACACTGCACTGACCCGTGCTTTCTGTACTAGAAGTGAGGCTGAGAGGAGGAGGAGAGTTTGGGGGGCTTCTAAGTGACCCCGGATGACAGAACTGCCAGAGGACTGTGTGACAGTGTCAGCATGGTGCTTGGCGGGTGCTGGGATGGCCGCTTGGTCGTGGACTGTAGCATCGCTCCTTTCCCTCTCAAGGACACACAGAGGTATACGTTCCCTTGTGTGCTCCTTCGTTCATTTATTCATCTCAACATTTGTTTAGGATTTTTTCCATGCACTGTGCTGGAAACCGGACATGGAAACCCTAATAAAGACAAGATCCTTATTCAGGAAGGCTCAGGGTCTGGTTCCTTTCTCCTGAACCTCTACAGTACTTCACCTGGGTCTCCTTTGAAATGTTTATCTCCCTTCACTTTGAACTATAGTTGTCAATTTAAATGTCATCTCTTCTCCTGGGCTTTTGGCCAGAATTTGCAAAATGGCTATGGTGGGTCCATTTGACCTGCAGATACGTTTTTTATTTTTTTACCTCACATACAATGTAAAAACAAAACAACTTGAGATCACTTACCCCATATGAAATTTAGAAGACTTCACGAAAATTTTGGGTTTCTGACTTAAAATATCAGAAGATCTGCAGTGCTGGGTGCAGTTTCCCACGGCTGGAGCTGACTGATGGCTGTGATTTCATGAGAACTTGTGCTTTCCAGGACACTTCATCCCCACCTCATGACTCTGCCCACCAATGATAACTTTTTGCCTCTGCAAATCTAGAGACTACTGGGAAAATGTGATTGAAGCTTAAGTGTGAGTCCATAAGAACTCTGATGGCTTTGAGTGGTGGCTGGAAAAAAACAAGAAGGGAAGAACACAGGAAACAAAGTGCACAGGAAGACTTTTCAAGATTCAGTGACTACTCCAGTATGGCTTGATAGGAATAGGAGTTGTGACCCTAAGTGGCTGGGCAGTGGTGATGTTTATAGCGGGCATGGCTGGTGGCCAGTCAGGTCCCCTACATCAGATAATATCAATACATCCGTGCCTAGTTGCTCTGAGAGCTGGCTATAACTACTTGCAGTTGCCTTCTTCTCCAGAAGATTGCCATCTGCTAAAAGAAAGGGAGCATAAACGTTGAGAGGGGGCATGCTGTGCTCTCGGGGATACAGCAGCCCATGGTCAGTGATAACTGACGTGCACATCCAGAACTCAGTCCTTGTGGCCTCAGGGTGGGATCAACTCACTGGTACAATTAGTGCTCCAGAGCTCCCTACAGATCAGGCCGCAGCTGGGCTCCACCTGGTACAACAGCCTTATCGCATAGCTCCTTCATCTGCCGTATCTCGCTTACTCCTTTTATCCAAAGATGCTATCTCAATAAATCATGAACCACAGTCTCAGCAAATCATGTACTTTTTGGGAACCCAGCCTTAGATAGTGTTTATAACAGAATGATGTAGGTTAAAATTGGGAAATGGCTCATGATGGGGGGAATAAGATCCAGGGCTCCTCCCCTAGGGATTCTTTCACGGTCATGGTTTTATCTCTCGCTGGGTACCACAGGGCCAGCACACACAAAATGAGCAGCACACTTAATTTTGTTTGTCAAATGAATTTGATCTGGAGCCTGTTGAGTGGGAGGAGACCGCAGGACGTCCAGGGTAAGATATGGAACCTGACACTGCAAAGTCGTTGTGGCTGCATATTTAGGTCTTTCACAGGGACGGGAACAATTCAAGAAAGAGGCAGTAATCAGTGTCAAGCGCGAATCAAGTCTTCATTCTTTTCAACGTAAAGCAGCCGGCATTTGTCTTTACCTCAGTTAGGTACATAACTCCAATTAGTCTAGATCAGTGATTTTACAATCCCTTAGTAATGTTTAGGCAAAATTCCAGTTAGTGAGTATTGTTCATTGCTAGTAAGTAGGTCTAGTGGAAAGGATTAACATTTGATTGGGGAAGAAGTTAATGGATTCTGTTTATGTCTTCTGTATTCTATTGCCAAACAATTGAGTGAGCCACCTGATCTTCTTTTAGAATAAGGGAGAGTGCAAAATAAATAAAATAATGAAATATACTTATGAAGAGATTTATGCCTATCTGTCTAAATGACATTGATTATATTTTTAAAAAAACAAACAACCAAAGCAGACAAAAGCATTCAGATGTCCCAAAAGGCCACACTATTTACCTTTTCAAATACACTTCTCCAGTATCCCAAGGAAACTGGCTTCAAATGCTTTAAATCTTGGTTGTCTAATTTCATTCCATAAACCGTAATTATAGCTCTTTATAACATGCTAAATAATCCCTCCCCTACTAGATGTTTATACTTTTCAAATATTTATAGACTGTCATAATTCCTTAGTCATCTCTTTGCAAAGTTGCACCTATTTTGTTCCTATAATATTTTTCATAAATCAATTTCCTCAATACTAAGCTGCTTTTCTTAGTTCCCCATTCAGCTTGTCTCCATCTTTTTGATAAAGTGCTAATCAAAGGTAAATGAGTTATTTTGGGCGCAGTTTATTCTAAGGTTGTTTGAGACGGTTTAGAATTTCCTCACCTAGATTAGAGTTCCTCATTTACATCCTCATTTATATATAGCTCAGAAGAGTGCTGACTTTATCAGTGTTTCTACCATTTCCCTTTGAAAGCTCATAACTAATTTCCCATGTAATGGCATTCTAAGTCTCTGTACCATTACCGTTTCTTACCTGATCATGGAACATGCAGGAATTCAATCAGTTCAGAATATATTTCTGTAATTTACTTCTTATTATGCAATATTGAATCACATTTCCAGCTTCTTTATATCCATAAACTATTATCATTTCTCAGTGTCCTTCGAAATCAGTAACATCTGGAAGCTTAAAAAATATTGTTTTCACTCTAGATTGTTCAAAGAGACATTAAATTCTTGCAACTGCATTTTTAGTCTTTCAGCATGATGATTTCTTTCCAACAATATTTCAGTTGACCTGGTTGTGTCATTGTCATGGGACAGTCCTTTTGCTGATTATGTCTCGGGCATCCTACTGGTGGGATACCGTACATATACTCTTAAGTGTAGCAGATGCATAAGAATTGCATTAAATGCTCAGTGTTTTCTTCTTTAAGTAACATTATTCCTATATTTATATATTTCAAGTTTTAAAACTCTTTCACATCCCTTTTTAGTGTCTTTTTTTTTTTTTCTTTTCCCTTTTAGTTTAGAAGCCTCACGTAGCTTCCTAGTGCCGTAAAGGATAGTACTGTGGGTCTGGCCTCTGGTGGTCCCACTCAGTCGGACTCCCCCTCCTCCTTCTGGCCCGTGAACCCTGTGCTCCACTGCATGCAATGAATTGTCTGTGAAGCCTTTGGAAGGATCCCCACAGAATTCATTGCTCCCTCTTGCCAGTCCTTGTTGCCTTTATTCTTCCCTCTATGATAGTGATAGGTCTTGTTTCACTCAGAGCTTCCCTGTTGTTTGTACACATCGTTGTCTCCCACATATCATTAAGTGAGCTTGTTGTATCCCTGCCCAGTGCTTCACAAAAGAAGGACTTAATAGATGTTGAGTAGAGGCAACTCCAGCTTTTCTACTTGCGCTTTTGGGCGATAGTCCAGTTGGAGAGAGAGTTGGGAACTAGGAGTCCTGTCCTGAAGCTGCATTGGCAGGGTGAACATGTGGCACTTACTTAGATCGCTTATCTGGGGTGGCTCTGGGGGGCTTGACAGAGATGGTGGGCGGGTGGCTATGGGCCTCTGTGCACCCCTTGGTTTTGGAACAAGCAGGGAGAATGGTGACGTGACTGCAAAAGTCACTCCGTGATTGATGGGGATTAGAATCCTGGGCTCCTGTTTCCACTCACTGTTTTGTTCCCATGATTCATTGTTCAGTTTTGCTCTGGAAGTTTCTCATAATGTTTACTTCCTGACTCATACTGACATCAGGCAGAACAGGTGACACTCCTCTACCCTCATGCCATCTGTTTGTGTGTGGCTGAGCCACACTGACTGCATTTTGTCAGCTCCATCTTAGCCCCCAGTCACACCCGCGCCCCCTCTGCATGACTGAGCTTTAGCCTAACTCACAAGGGATGAACCAAAGCCAGGTAAGTTCCCCATCAACCTTTACCTCTGCCCTCATCTGATATGAAAACTGGAAGAGTGCCTTTTGCTGACTCAGATAGTTAATAATCATGAGAACCCCCAGGAAGAGGAAAAGCCCCTCTTCCCGTTGGTGCAGACACGGGAACTTCTCCATAGTAGACAGATTCTGATTTTAGCTTTGGTCCAAGTCCCCCTGTACCCCTTTTTGGAGGTGCAGGGACTGCAGCTGCAAATGCCTCTGGGTCATCGTCCGCCCGATCCTGCCCCTATGTAGTTCTCCATGATAAACTTCATAATTGCACTTTATGGGGTTGCCTGCTTCATTTTCAGACTTAAAGTTCTTTCTAAGCTTGGGGGATATTATTCAATATATTTGCTTCCCAACAGTTTGGAAGATAGAATCACCTTTTCCCATTCTGACCCCGTATCAATCAGTGTTACAGCTCATTCTAGGTGTTTCAAATGGAGGGGATTTCACACAGGGTATCGGTGTCAACAGCGTTGGAAGGTCTGATGGAGCAGAGGCCGAAGGCAGGCTAATGAAGAGTCAGTGGCGACACAAGTCACTCCCGGCCCTGGCTGGGGGGACACAAGGGAGGGGGCAGTGCTGCCAGACCCGGCAGGATGCTCGCAGCGGACACTGCTGAAGGCCAGAAGCCACGCCACGGCAAAGCCCGTTGTCGCTGCTGCCGCAGCTGCTGTGGCTGTGGAAGGCTGTGGAGGGCACAGCTGGCCGGCTGATTTGTGCTGTTGGACCTGTGGACGGTACCAGAGCTGCAGCCCCCAGCCATCATTCACAAGGCAAGGGAAGCCCGAGGCCACTCACTGCTGTCAGAAACAGAATTAAAAGAAGTTTCCTTTTCCTTCAGCTTTCCCAGTCTCCTTCTAGCCCCTCTTTTTGGAAGAGCCCATCCAGAGAAGTCATCTGGCTGAGAAGTCTGGGAAATTTAATTGTAAGTGTTTCAGCCCCAGAATACGAAAAGGTAGAAGGGAAGCTGAGAGCAAAATGGGCAAATGAGGGTCACACACCCCTATCCCCCCAAGTCTGTGGCATGATTGCAATTCTCTACTTTCTCCACCCACGAAATAATGATGGCAGATTAAGTTTAAATATCAATGCAACTTAAACTTTATAACCTGGTGAAAGTAGTGTCAGCATATACAACATTTCTGGGTGTTTCTTTAGGTCATTGTTTTCTACAATGTACTCTACAGAATACATCTTAAGAAAGGGTCTATTGGTCAAATGAGTTTGGGAAACTCTGTACTTTATAACCCTCCCTTGGAATTGCACAGTTCATATTAGCACAGTAAAGTCTCCGAGAAATTCATTAGTCTCCAATAGAATTTGACATTTTTGACTTTGCAATTGGTATGCATTAGTGAAAAAAGAATGGCCACAGTCCCTGCCATATGGAGTTTACGAGGAAGAGGCAGGGGACAAAGTAAGCAGAGAAATGTGTGTGTGTGTGTGTGTGTGTGTGTGTAATTTAGATAAGTGTTATGAATGAAACAAATAGGATGCAGTAATAGAAAATGTTATAGAGGGAGGTGGACCTAGTTAGACAGCATGGTCAGGGCAGATTCTTGGAGGAAGTGACATTTAAGCCATGACCTTAAAGAGCAGATGGGACCAGTCATACACAGAGTGACTCAGTAGCCCACGTCAGCAAACTGTTCTTGAACCCTAATGAGATCTGTACAGAAATTGAGAATAACCATTCGAAAACATTTATAGAAATTTGATAGACTACCTTGATGTCTGTTCAACCTAAAAATAAAACATGTCTTTAAAATTTTTTTCTGGTATTTGATTTTTACCATATTTTACAAAGTATAATTCCGTGATAGACTGAGGGGGGGAAGAGATCTGATCTTTCACTGCAGACAATTTAAGAAGCTGTGCTCTAGCAGAAGTACTGAGGATGCAGAAGCCCTAAAGAAGGGAAGAGGCAGCTGAGTTTGAGAACCGACAGGAGGCTCAGGACTGGGCATGTAGTTGTGTGCAGAAACTTGAGGACAAAAAATAAATAAATAAGCAAATAAGTAAATAAAGTGACTGGATTTTGTTCTAAGCACGATGGGAAGCTACTGAAGAATTTTCAACCGATGCATCATACGATTTAGATTTTAAATAATCCTTGTAACTGCTTCATGCAGAATGAGTTGAAATGAAATAAAGAGTGTAAAACAGGATGATCAGCCCCAAAGCCTTCAGAAGTTTCAGGGAAAGACTCTGGCAGTGGTGGACAAGAGGGGGTCACTGGGGAGAACTGGAAGAGAGCTGGCAAGGCCCTCCTGGTGCAGTGGAGGTGGGTGAGGAGCGAGGGGTGGGGAGGGGGCACAGGAGGATGGGGAGAAGTTAAGGCTGCATGTGTACATTCAGGGTCATCAGGATTGCCTTTTCATTCCATGGCCATCGGCACCAGATGGTATTGAAGAGAATGGGAAGAATTGAGGGCCCAGGACTGAAGCCTAGAGAATATCTTTGGACTTTCTAAGGCCCTGGGCAGTCTAGCTCAAAGAGAACTATTACCCCAAGGGCACGTTGATTCCTAGACATTCAGATTGGCGTATAGACATCTCTGCGTTGAATTCTATTCAGGAAATTTTCTGAGGACCTGTATCATTTAAGAGATCATGGGTGTCATGAAAGATAAAAGTCCAGCAAGACCTTTCGGTGTTTGCTCTCTGGAAGGACATGTAAGGTATGAACAAAAGTACAAGACATATCTGATCAGTGCTATAAGAGCTATAAAGTGACATGGAATCTACAAAGTTATAACTGAGAAGCTTCATGGAGGAGGTGGCACTGAGCTGGAGTTAAAGAGACACATGAATTTGAATCAACAAAAAATAGATAATATGTATGTACATATATACATGTGTATATACGTAATATGTATAATATTAACCCCACATGCACACTTATAATGAAGATACACATTTATGCATGTGGAAATAAACACATTTATGTTTATATCTTTATTGGCCTGTATATAATATATCAGTCTATCTATCTATCTATCTTTCTACCTTTCCAATCCAATTTCAATCCAATACCAATACGACCGGGTTTATTCTTTCTCTGACATTTGGAAACCTGGATCTCAGGGTTTACAGTATATTTACTTTTTTGTTCACTCTAGCTCACACAAGTATGTGCAGAATTGCTAACTCCTATCTCTGTGAGGAGCACATTTACTAACTAGAGTACGGCAAATCTGTACAACAGCTTTTGTCTTTAGCCTTAATACCATCAATCAAAATACTGCTTTCCAAAGTTATTGGGTTGGGTCTTTCCTTCCCCCCCTGTGTTAGGTGGTGATGTGACATATTCATAGGTTAGGTGAGCAGCATTTGTTAGAGTTTGTATTCCATTTGGGGGTGCCCTCCCACATCCTGGTCTCTTTTGGTTTAGAGTAAAATTCACTTGTGGTGGTGTAGAACTCTCTGGGTTTTGGCAAGTGGTTCGATCCATGTACCCACCACCGCAGCCGTGAGACAGCGGAATTCTCTTCCGCAAAGTCCCCTCGGGCTACCTATTTGCAGACAACCACTCCAGTCCCTGGAAGCCATGCTTCTATTTTCTTTCTCTATTTGGGCTATTTCCAGTTACTTAATTAGTCATATACTGTATGGCCTTTGGGGTCTGGTTACTTTCACTTGGCACATATATGTGAGAGTCATTGGTGTTGTTGCCAATGTGAATAGTTCAGTCCTTTTAATTGCTGAGCAGGTTTCCGGAACGTGGGTGTACCACGCCTTGTTCTTCTGTTCACGGGCTGGAAATTATTTGGGGTGATTATGAATACAGATAGGAGAGGTGTTGGTGTGGACACAAGTTTCCAACTCTCCTGGGTAAATACCTAGCAGATTCAACATGTATTTCCCTCTTCGTGTTTCAGTTTAGGTAATTTCTACTAACCACTCATCAAGTTCACTGGTTTTCTGTTAAGTTTGCTGATGAGCCCGTTGAAGGCATTCTTTTCCTCTGTTACGGTGGTTTCGTTGTGCATTTCAGTTGCATTGATTCTTTCTTATAATTCTCATCTCTCTGCTGAAATTACCCCTCTGGTCTCGCATACTGTCCTCCTCTTCCACTAGAGCTTTATCACGTTACTCAGTTATTTTAAATCCCCTGTCAGGTAGTTCTCACCTTTCTGCATATCTGAATCTGGTTCTGTTGATTGCCTTATGTTTTGACAGTGTGTCGTGTTTTCTCACCTTTTTGCATGCCTCATAATTTTTTGTTGAAAGCCAGACACCATGTTGAGGACACTAGAGGTGAGAAGAATCGTTTTTATGCCTCGGAATGCACACACCTGTCCTTCAACTAGAATTTCAGTGTGTGAATTCGAGTTGGGATTGGAGGAGTCTGAGCTTTCCTCTTTGGTGTGCCGCACGCATCAGATCCCTTCAGCGACTCCTTGTGTTTCAGCTGGGGGCGAGTTTGCTGCTACTTTTTCTCCATGTCTGCTCCGCCCTCTGCTGTAGTCTCCCCCTTTGCACTGCGCCTCTGGGAGGGTCTGTCTGCAGCTGCAGGCCCTCTTCCAGCAGCAGCCCCGTCACCTGTCACTCGGGCTGTGAGCCTGGGGGTGGGAGAGGGTGGGAAGGGTGTTGTGATACCTCCGTGTCAGGCAGGCACCGTGTCTGGGGCTGTGGTCTTCCCTGTGCTCCTGTCCTGCCCTCAGTCACACTGAGGTCCTTCACCCAAGAGGGATTCTAGAGCCTCGCTGAGCTTAACGTAACCGCCTTCTCCCAGTTTGCAGGGACTTCCCCAGTTTCAGTGCTGAAAGTCCCCTGTCTGTCCAAGGCGAACTGAAACTAAGGGTGCAAGGATTATTTTCTGTTCCCTTTCTCAGCTGCACCAGGTTTCCACCCGTGTCCTAAGGGTGACAGCGTTTGTTCCCTGCCTCTCTTAGACCTTAAGGCTTTTGTTGCACAGGTGAGATGAGGAAGCAGTGTCCGGGTGGGGCGGTCTGACCCCTCCAGGAGAGGCTGATCTCCTGGCAGCCAGGGACACGTTCTCAGTCCCCTCTGGGTGGGGTTCGTGGAGAAGAGCACACGTGGAGAGCAAAGGTGCACGCCGTCCACCTCCAGTTTTCGGGGGCTCCACATCTCTCACCACCCCATGTTCAGCCTCTGCCTGTTTGTTAACTAGTCTGGCTGAGGGCCTGTTTTGTCTGCCCTGGGGAAGCAGGTGGCCATGGCTCGCCCCTCCCTGCAGAAGCCTGTCTCTCCCTAGATTTGGGGCTGATTGGTTGTCCTGCAACCTCAGCTCTCTGATGAGTTCAAGAAAAATGATGGACTTGCACCCGTTTTGACAGTTTTTTGTCATGAGCGATGAAGAAGTGGCATTCTTTTAAGTTCTCTACATCCCTGAGCCAAATCTTTGACTTGTAACAGTTGTACTAACAAAAACCTTCAGCTGCATGCACACACACTGCATGCACACGCAGAATCCACAAACCCAGCTCACCGCTGCTGTACATTGGCGAGCAGACTCGTACCTGGCCTACATCAGTCACGTGTCCAGTTCAGAGCAGGCAGGTTTGGTTGTAGTTTCCCTGGACTGTCCTGAAGAAGAGTCATATCCATGTCTCTTTTACATGCAGACCAGGAAGACTGTGGAAGGTTCTTGGCATCTAGAATGCAGTCACCATGGTGATGTCCTATCTCCCTGCACATCAGGGCTTCTTTTTTTTTTTTCTCACAAATTCACTTTGTACTGTTTACTTAGCTTTATATTTGCTGCAGTAGATTAATTCAAATGTATTCAATAAATACATATTGAATGTCTTACAGAGAGTAAGGCATATTAGAGATATAAAGTGTATATTGAGTTTTTATGAAAAACTTGATATCTTCTTTTTGGGAATCAAGGGTGATCTTCTGTGATTTTCAACTCTGTGCAAGCCTCTGTGTTGGGAAGACCTGTATAAGCAAATTCATATAGAGATTTTTCTGCTATCTGTATCACCTGGCATTTCTCCACAGTGGCACATCCTCAAACATGTACAGGTTTTCTTTACAGTCTGTATCCTCACTGAACATTTAAAATAAAATTTTAAATTAACTAATATCATGGTCATTATACCTACAATTGATCTTTTAATTCATAGCTATTATAACCACTATCATAATTATTTTTATTACCTAGTACTATGCACGTTGTTTCTGTCTCATAAGTATCATTTTAAACTCATAAGTATCAAAAAAAACCTCATAAGTATCTTGCATTTTGCAAATAAATATTACAAATATCATTTGCTGTATTTTTGTAGTTACTCAGTGTGTATTGAACATTTGCATTCCTTATCTCAATATAAAAGGCACTAAATATATTTACAAAGAAACTATCCTTTAAGAGAAGACTATAAGATTTTTAACTGCTATAAGAATAGTTTTTACTAAACACATTCATTAGGATTAGTTTCATGGTTTTTTTTGGCTGCATTGGGTCTTTGCTGCTGTGAGCGGGCTTTCTCTAGTTGTGACGAGCGGGGGCTACTCTTCGTTGCGGTGCACGGGCTTCTCATCGCAGTGGCTTCTCTTGTTGCGGAGCACGGGCTCTAGGCACGCGGGGTTCAGTAGTTGTGGCCCATGGGCTTAGTTGCCCCGTGGCATGTGGGATCTTCCCGGACCAGGGATCGAACCTGTGTCCCCTGCACTGGCAGGCGGATTCTTAACCACTGCGCCACCAGGGACGCCCGGTATGTGTATTTTTAACTTTATAAGAAACTGCCAACCTGTTCCAGAGCATCTGTATCATTTTGGATTCCTCCTAGCAATACGTGAGAGTTCCAGATGCTCTGCATCCTCATCAGCACTTGGTATTGTCAGTGTTTTTTCGTTTGTTTGTTTTAGCCATTCTTGCAGTTCCATAAATGGCTAACGATATGGAGCATCTTTTCATGTGCTTATATGCCTCTTGGGCATCTGTATATTTTCTCCGGTACAGTGCCTCTTCAAATATATTGCCGATTTAAAAAATTGTGTTTGTTTCCTTATTGTTGAATTTTGAGGTGTTTTTTTTAATGTATATTCTGGACACAAGTCCTTTTTTTTTCTGGATATATGACTGGCTAATATTTTTTCCCAATCTATAGCTTGTCTTTTCATTCTCTTAGCAGTATCATTTGCAGAGTCAAGTTTTAAAGTTTGATCAAAAACAATTTATGACTTTTTAAAAGTTTTATGAATTTTGCTTTTGGTTTCACACCTAAAAATTCTTTGCCTAACCCAAGGTGCCCATGAGAAGACAAATGGGCCAAGAGTAAGCAATCATCAGTTTGAATGGGAGATAAAGACAGATCAGCAAATGCAAGCACCCATCCAGATGAGCAAGGAATGAAGATCTTTAAATGGACTCTTATGGATGACAATTCTGGCAATGATATACTCCATGGGTTAGAAGAAGGGGAGAGGGTAGAACCACAAAGACCAATTGGGAGACTATCAAAGTAATCCAGGTTTTCAGTGTCAGGAGCTTAAACTAGCGTTGTGACAATGGGCCATGGAAACATAAAGGAACAGTTAGGACAACCACTATAAAGAAAAAGAAGAAATGAACCCAATATTGAAGATTTACCAGTATGAGAAATGAAGAGGAAGAACTAATCAAGGATAATGCCAAGATTTTTAACTTGGGTGATTTTTTTAAAAATATTTATTTATTTACTTATTTGGCTGTGTCAGGTCTTAGTTGCAGCGCATGGGCTCTTTGTTGTAGTGCGCGGGCTTCTCTCTAGTTGTGACGTGTGGGTTTTTCTCTCTCTAGTTGTGGCGTGCGGGCTCCAGGGCGCGTGGACTCTGTAGTTTGCCGCATGCGGGCTCTCTCATTGAGGCACTCGAGCTCAGTAGTTGTGGCACGTGGGCTTTGTTGCACCACGGCATGTGGGATCTTACTTCCCTGACCAGGGATCGAACGCGCATCCCTTGCATTGGAAGGCGGATTCTGTACCACGGGACCACCAGGGAAGACCCCAACTTGGGTGATTAAGAGAATGGCAGAGAAGTTAGGAAAGCCTCTGGTTTCAGAAGAGAAAGGTCATGAGTTTGGAGTACGGTATCTTGAACAGGGCTTATGGGTCATTCATCTTTGTGTCCCAGCCCCTGGTCCAGCACCTGCTACCCAACGCTTGTTCTTCAAATAAATGTCATTGAGACCTTGAGATGGTGGGAAGTAACGCATAGGAGTTATATCGTAATCGTTCAAAGATACAGTATAGGATGGCCATAAGGTCTGGAAACATAAGCAAATATGCATAATAAATCATTTAGGGTATTGTAATACATACAGTAGCATTCAATGATGTATTCATTGTATTGCTCCTCCTGAGCAGTGCATGTTCAATGCAAAATGGCAGTGAATGTTGCACAAAATGCAGCATTTCCATCAATGCACGTATACATGTCATATATTTCCCTGGAAGATTTGTGTCTCTGGTTTTCACTAACAAACCTTTAACTTACTCAAGAAGTGATCAAGAGAGTTCAACCTGTGAAAACATTAAGTAACAAGATTTATTTCCAGACTTTGGGGCCAGCAATAGAACCCCCACGAGAGGATGAGACTGAAGGTATAGGATGGTGCCCATCAGCAGAGAGGTTAGATTTTGAGAGTTGATATTGTCACAACTGATGACTTTTTCAAAGGAGTCAGTACAGAGAGAAATAAGTTGGTATCCAAGGAAATGAGAACTAAGGAAAGACTGAGAGGTGGTATAAAGAGAGCCAGAACAGAGTGGGATCCTGAACATGGTTAAAGATGGAGCAGGTCACCCAAGAGGTAAATACAGCAAGCAGAGTGACACGTCACAGAAATTACGAAGCTTATGCAGTAACTTCTTCCAGTTTCAATGGAGTGGTGGGGAATGGAATACAGTTTTGGAGGGAGTGAATCATGAGGATGTGGAAGCACGTAGGTCATTTGTCATTTGTGGAGAGGTTTGGTAATGAGTGGAAGGTAAAAACTAGGATAGCTATAGCAGTATCTGGTCAAGTTTACTGGACTTGGCTGGAGGGAGATCGCAAAATTCTATTTTCCCCCTCAGTCTTCACCTCTGGACTTGTCACCAAACTGTACAACTGTTAAGAGTATTTATATTCTTCTGAAGTGGAATTAATGCTTCTCGATCAATTTCCTCTATTGAATTTACCCAGGTTTGCTTCTCCTCACCTTAAAACATTTCACGTAATATTCTCAGTCACCATCAATTAATATTCCTTGAGAAACTCCCTTCACATCAGGGATTAAAGGCAGTGCAGCTGATTGGTTTCTACTATAAATTCCTAGGAATGGCATTTTACTTATTAAGGTAGAACCTTGAAAATGCCCTCTTGGGATTTATTCCATATAGATTCCCACGACTCCCAAGTGCAAGCCCAGAAATCTATTAGACTCTGAGTATTTTTGTTCCTTCTATTTTACAAAATATAAAAGAAGAAATTAGAGGGTAAAGTTTCCACTTAAATGGATTGCTACATGCAGCGTTACATGAATAGAAGAGCTGGTCGTAACCAGTGAGTCATGCATTACTTTGGGAGGAAAAATGACAAGATGACTTAATAATTATTTTGAAGTTAAAAAATGCATCTATTTTTTTATATTTGGCAGTTGTGGTTCATGTACTTGGGATCAGACTGGGCTCTGTCTGTGATCCCCCCAAGGATTTCTGAATGATTGAACCTATAGCACAGACACAATTAAATGTTTGTCTCATTTAATTTTTGTTACACTTTTGAAACTCAAAACAAAAAATCACCCGTTTCTGTGTTTTCGTAATGGCAAAGACAGCTAGAGATATCATGTCATTACAATCAGTGAGTGAATGTGTTGTAGTTGAAATCCGTGCACTGCTAAGAGCTCCCAATGATAAGGAGCTCTGTGAGTTAACTTTGTGTTAATACTCTGTTTGTTAACAGATTTTGATGAAAGTCATAGATATCAGTTTAAAGGAACACACTGCTACTGGGTTAGACTTGTTTGTTCATTAATCTAATAATTTGTTAGAGAGCATTTAAAAATGCCTATAATGTATCACCTACTATAGAGAGCTCTGAGGAAGAAAAATATCAACCCCATTGCAATTTGCTGCCTTTGTTTAGAAATAATACCTGGGGCAACAATGGAGTGTCTTCAAGAACTTAGAAATAGAGTTTTCCTCTGAGAACAAAATTCTGACTCAGCATTAAATGGACTTGGGTTGAAATGAGCGATTACCATAAAGAGAAGGACTTCCGAGGGAGACTGTCCCCCACCAAGGTGTTCACGTAATCGAGGGAGATTGACAGTCAGCCTGACCTTAGCTGGAAATTGAAACCGTCCCGCAGTTGTTATGTAGTCTCGATCCACCCCCGGCCCTACCCAGGGCCCTCTCCCAGCCGCCCTGGAGCTCCCACAAGCCAGCAGCTGTCGGACCCTCCAGCCCTCCTGCGGGCGTTCAGCCTGGCCAGAGCCCATGTTGGATGGGTTCTCAGAGACTTGGAATATCCTCCCTGAATAATCCACCTGGATCGTTTGATCCCTGATGGATCTTCAGATAGAACCAGTGTCTAAGAGGCACAGGGGGCTAAAAGAACAGTGCCAGGATTAGAGGGTGCCCGGCTCTGTCCCCATCACATACGAGAGGAAGCGGTGGGCTTTGACCCCAGTACCTAGTGTCCCCTGCCCTGATGTCATGGTCCACTGTCTCAGTCCTTAGGTCAACTGGGTGATGCTGACAAGTTAGAGATCCTGGGCCTGTGTGGCTGGGACAGCCTCTCAGCCCTGCAGACTTTGCCTGTGCCACCCAGGAAGTTCTCAGAGTAAAAGCTAGCCAGCCTTTCCGATGATCTCAGTCTGCTGACCATGAGGAAGAGGCAGTGACCAGCATGGGGTGAAACCAGTAGAGCTGGCAGAACCCGGGGTACAGGCGGGAAGGAGAACCAAGCTCTTGACCTTACTGTCTTCCTCAGCCACTAACATTTTTGAAGAAAACATTCTACCCCAGTAGCCTCAGCTTCCTCTTTCTATTCTAATTTATTATCTCTTTTCACCATTCTGCAGAAACTGCTCTCACTAAGGTCACAGTGTGCCAAATTCAGCTACCCCGTCTTCACTTTCCTTCCCTATGTTATCTCCTCAGCCTGTGATGTTGGCCTTGCGAGTAGGAGTGAGCGTTTTCACCAGTGTCTATCACAGATCACAGTGACTGGTTCCCAGAATGCATGCAATACATTTTATTGAAAGAATGAAGAGTTCTTATTGACGAAGGAAAGAAAATCATCACCCCTTTTTTGGACTCTCTTAGGATTTTGTTATAAGATCTTCTGTGGCCATTTGTATTTACTCATCTGTGTTCCCAAGGGATTGAGTGCATCCAGTGTACCCCAGCCTAGCCCAGGGCCTGGCATATAGTAGATGCTCAGTAAAAGTTTGTGGCATAAATGAAGCTGGGGACTGGTGTTGACTTGGTGATGGTGGACCAGTTACTCCGGGGATTTGTAATAAATCACCCCAAGATGTAGTGACTTAAAACAATAATCACTTATTTTTTCTCACGGTTTCTGTTTTGCCAAGAATTCAGGAAGAGCTAGGCTGGATAATTCTCATTGTTGGAGGGAAGCCTCAGCTGACATCTGGCTGCAGCTTTAAAGTGGTCATTGTCAGCGGTCAGCTGGAGCTGCAGGAATCTGAAGGCATGGCTGGGCTGGACGACCCACGTCCAAGTGGCTCACTCATATGGCGACGTGTCTGTGCTGCCTCTTGGCTGGGTCTCTGTTCCTCTCCTTGTGGGCCTCTCCATAGGGCTGCTTGAGCATCCTTAGGACATGGTGGCTGGCTTCCCCCAGAGCAAGCGATCCAGATCAAGGTGGAAGCCCCAATGCCTCTTGTGACCTAGCCTCAGGAGTCACACGCTATCCCGTCCGCCATATTTTATTGCCCACACAGGGCCAGTCCTCATCCAGTGTGGGAAGGGACTTTGCAAGGGCACGAATATCAAGAAATGAGGATCATTAGAGCTATATCGGAAACTGGGTAGAATAGATGATTAGCCATCAGAAAACAAAGTTTCAGACTGAGACGAAGCTATTCCTTGGCATTCATCTAAAGGTGGTTGTGAGCTCTGAAGCCTGGAAGAAACAGTTGTTGCCAAATAGGACGGTGCCTCTCTGTGAAGAGATGGCCATCTGGATGGAGTGTGCCTTGCCACCAACACCCAGGCCCAAGTTCTCTCCCAGTGGAGTTGCTGACAGTCTATGAGAAATGACGCTTTTACCTCCCAAACGGCACAGCCATCTCATGGAAGGCCAGACCAGAGTCCGGGGTTGGTTAAGGCTTAGCCAGTCTATACTTGTCTTTGGGCAGAAGCAAGACTCGTTTCCTCTGCTATATTGAGGCGCCATCAAGTCCTGGGCTAGAGCTCCGAATGCTTGCCTTTGGGTCTCTCTGCATCCTTTGTGGCATGTCCCTGGGCTCAGTGACAGCACGTCTGCTGGTTCTGATGTGTCCTCATAGGGGCACCTGTGCTCTGAGAAGCGTGGAAGAGATCCATTCCTACAACATGCCTCGGGGAGTCTTTTCACAAGTTTAAGAGTAACTGTAAATGAGAAGGGCAGAAACTCTGAGGAAGACTGGAGGAATGTACAAGAATCACATTTTCCTTGGCTGTAGATTTAATAACAAGCACCCTTCTGAGCTGGGGAAAAGTCCAGAATGTGTTTACATATCCACTTCTTATTCAGTTACTGTAATGCTTTTAAGTGATAAGTTTAAAGGGCCACAAACAAGAATTATATAAAATAATAACAAATACTTAATGGTAATAATTGGAAAAAGGGAAGGTGGGGATACATATCTATTTTTATTCATGGAAAATAAGTAATAACTTTGGAGGTGATAGGCAACATTTCTTTTCCATTTTTGATTGATGTCAAAATTCCTATATTTAATAGCTTTTATACTAATTTTCTTTAAAAATTTTGAATGTTTTGCTTAAAGTGTGGCTAGAAAAGATCTTTTCAGTTTCTATTTTCAGCACAGCATCTTAAATCAAAACCCAAAGTATGGGTCTAAACGCTGCTGAATTGTTCAACTAAGGACTCCAAACATTGTTATTGAACAAATGTTATTACTTTTTAAATTTAAACATGGCTCTATTTTTAGTCTACAGGCTGAATTTATTTGTTTAGTTATGCAAATGATGATTTATTACCAAATTCTTATCACATTAATTTCAGCTTACATCCACTGATATCTCATTATCCACTAATTCAACACTCATAAATTCTATGAACATTTTACCTTTGCTTTATTAATAATTTTTGTGCGATTGGGAAAAAGGGCTTTAAGCTGTGAAAATACTCAGTATTGGATACGCATCTAGAGTTGGCCTCCGAATTGTAAACTATTTCTTAGAAATAAATGAGTCCTTTAAAAATGTTAAACCTCTCTTGTAGCAAACCGCCATACTGCATGAATTGTAGAACGTACAGTTTTTCACATTTAAATATCTCTGGAATAAGATGCATCTTAGAATCATTTGCTTCTTAGTTTCCTTGAATACGGTACGTTCATACTTGGGGTTTTAGCCAAATACTCCAGTGGCCTGGAAAGGGCTGCAGAGGACACGTGACGGACACCGCCAGGGCAGCTCTGACTCCCCACTTCTGTTGAGGATGTCATTTATCTACTCCCTACACTTTTCCTCTTAATACAAAACGATAAAACAAAAAGTGTCCCCTCGGAAGTAATGGAAATAGAGCTGCTTTTGATAAAAGAGGGTGATTTTTTTTTTATAACATATTTTTTTTTTTCCTCCATGGGTCTAAAATTCCCGGGAGCTACTGAGAAGTTAACTCCTGAGGTTGGATAAAAATGGCCTTTGATCTACCGTTTCCTTTTATATGAAAGGCTCTCAAAGGAAATTCTATAACAATAAACCTTCTTTCTTAAAGTCCCTAAAACACAATTCACTATAAAAAAATTTATGTCACATGTATCTTGGATTCTAGCCAAAAAAGTTTAGTTCCTGAAGTACCAGGTCCAACTGACAATGGCCTCACCCTTCAAGGACATGGTTGAAACCATGACAAGGTTGAAACAGTTACACTGGAGCATGGCTATAGTATCTGGAGAGCTTAGGGTAGATTCTGGGTACAGGAGTCAGAAGTTATACTTTGTAATAGGCCATTATGATAGTAGTTTCTCCTCGTTCCATGTATATCTATTTAATTGCTGAGTTCAATATTCTTTGAAGATATACTGGTGAATAATGATTAGAGTTAATATGTATTGATAAATTAATATGTGCATGGCCCTAAGTGTTGGGTTTTTTATTTGAAGCAAAGACATACTTCTTTAGTGTCAATGCGGGAATGTTAAATACTCTCAAAGGTAGGGATAATGAAGACATTTAGGTTTTCCGGTAGGGTAACTCCTATACAGAACCTGGAGAGGAGAGACCTCCAGAATTAACTTTCTTAACATAGATTGGACACAATGTGATCCATTATTGCTCCAAACTTACTTTTAAAGATCACTACTTAAGGTTTTTGGTAATACTTCATGTAAAATTATATTCTTTAGAAACTATATTGCACAACTTGGCACAAAATCTATTGCCCTATAAAAACTGATACATTTGCCAAAAGGTGGTGGAAAAGGTAAAGATTCAATTGCAGCAGTTATATGTACAAATACATGTAGGCTTTCACAGACATTTTTCATTGTGCCATCGTTTGTGTAACTACTGCAAAATTTAGTGACTTAAAACAGTAGCCATTTTATTGTTTTCTCTATTTTGAGGGTCAGGAATTTGAGCAGGGCTCTGCTGGGTGGCTCCTTTGTTCCGTATGGCAACAGTGGAGGTCACTGAGAGATATTAGCGGGCAGATGGGCTGGTCTGGAGTATCCAATAAAACCCAGCAGGATGCAGCAGGTGATGCTGGAAGGCAGGACCTCGCTGGGACTGGCGACCAAAAGACAGACACAGTGGCCTTTCCCTCAGTCTCCGGGGAGTGAAACTTCTTATATGGCAGCTCAGGGCTACACAATAGTAGGTTTCCGAGACCTCAGGAGAGGAGGCAAGATTCCTTATAGCTTTACCTTGCAAATTCCAGATATTCTGGAAAATCCTCCACAGTCTGTTTTCCAAAGCAAGCCACTGTGGTCAGCCTTGATTCAAAGGGTAGGGAGTTAGACTGTACCTCTCAAGGGGAGGTAAGCAAAGAACATGAGGCCAATTGTAATCTACACACAGCCAGACCAGGAGCACCCGGGCACAGCAGCTATCACTAGACTTTCTTTTCTGGGATACTTACGGCTAGACGGACAGCATTTACTTCTGCAACGTGTTCTGGTCCTCTGCCATTGGATGATGACTCGAAACTCCCAGATGGGACCAGCTAGATTCGTGTGGCCTACTCCTGCCCCATGTTTTCTTCACTAAGCCGTTATGACCAGCAAGTCTTTTGTGTGTGTCAGGTCTATTTGTGTGTCTGTTACTTATTAGTTTTAGATCATTCGTGGATCATAGTAAGTCAGGGCTGGAAGGGACGTGGAAGAGAAAATCGGGTCCTGTTTGATAGTAAATTTAGGTTTAAAGTAGCTGTGTGACCTGTCCAAGGGCAGAAACTGATTAGGGGCAGAGCCACAGCCATAGTGCTTGAAGACGGGTAGTCCTGATTTACCTGTGGAATGGGCATCCTGTTAACCTATCCTCGCCCTAGAAACAGCCCATCGTCCTTGTTGCGGTCTCCTATTTCACCACGAAACATTCAGAAAGAAGCTTTAGACGTGTACGTCGAACCTGTCTACTCAGCCCCCAGTCTGTAGATGTGAGCTGAGCACGCGCCGGACTCCGCACGTGCAGGCGTGGCCTCCTCTAGCCGGAACGCCATAATGCAAAGTTGACAGGAGTCACTTGTTCCATCGTGCTGTTTCACCTTTAGGTACTTCTAAAACACGTTTTCCCCTGCTGTCCTTCCATTTACAGGACAGACCAAGGGGCCGAGGATTCTGAGTTTTTCCTCCGAGCACAGATGCGGAGTGGGTGTTAGTGAAACCGTCCCCGGATGCAGGTGAAAGTCTGATGGTTATTGCTGCTTTTGCTCCTCGGATGAGGTAGCAGACAGCTTTGACTTTGTGGTCCGCGGGGACTCCGGATGGCTGCCCAGATGCAGTCTCGGTACCTCGGGGTTTCTATTGATGTGCTGCCCGATCACCACCAGTTTTGTCTTCTGCCGCGGCCAATCCGTCTTCCTCCCGGACCAGCCGGGAGAGGGGGCGGGATGTGGACGGGACTCGCCCGCAGACGGCGACGCCGCCTCGGACCCCGATCCGCCCCCCGGGCACGTCCGAGGCCGAGGGAGGCGGGCCTTCCGGGGGGCAGAGCTGCGGGCGCGGCGCGCGGGGCCAAGGAGGCGGGAGCGATGGGCGGGCTCGGGCGCGGGCGGCGGTCCCGGGGCCGCGGGCTCCTCCCCGCCCTGCGCCCGCCGCTCGCCGCGCGCAGGCGGAGCGGGCTGGGCGCCGAGGTGCCGCCCAGCGCCCTGGCCGCGGCCCTGCCCGGGCCCTAGCGCCGCCGCAGCCGGAGCCCGGAGCCCCGCGCCCGCCCGCGCCCGCCTCTCCGATGGGCAACCTGCTCGGCGGGGTCGGCGTGCGCGAGCCCACCACCGTGGAGGACTGCGACTCCACCTGGCAGACGGACTCGGAGCCCGAGCCCGAGGAACCGGGGCCGGGCGGCGGCGAGGGCCCGGGGCGGGAGCCCGCTCAGCCCCCGGAGCCCCCGGAGCCCCCGGAGCGAGCCGGCGGCCGGCCCCGCGCCAGCCCCGCGCCCGACCGGGACGCCGAGGCGGCGGGCGCCGAGCAGGTACGCGGCCGCGGGGGCCTCGGGCCGGGATGGGGGGGACGCCGCCGGGAAGGGGGCGGCCCCGGGCGACCCCCGCGCGCGGGGCCTGGGCGGGGGCTGAGCGGGGCGGCTCGTCCTCCCCCCGCCGTCCCGCTGCCCCGGGACCCAGGCCTGCGAGCGGAGGTCGCCCGGGGCCGTCCGCTGCCGGCCTGGGGCCTGAGCGCGGGCACGACGAGGCGGTCCCTCCGGGCAGAACCCAACTTGGAGGGGTGTCTTCTCTGCCTCCGCAGACGGGTGATGGAAGGCGGGGTGGGAGGAACCTGCCTCCGAACAGAGGATTGTGAAAACCCGTCTAGTGCGTGTTATTGGTAAAAAACAAACAAACAAACAAAAAACCCGGAATGAGGTGGGACTGCGATGGAGCAGCGAGTAGTCTCCCTACGGGGGGTGTCCCCATCCGACTTTAAAACATCAGGGTTCCTCTTCCAAGTCAGGCCTTCCAACCCAGGAGTTCAGGGCACGCTTCAAAAATCCTGTTTCACCCGGAAGACTTGTTGATCCAGCTGTGCTTAAGTCATTTGCCCACTACAATTCGGAGGAGAGGTTAGTGAGGAGATAAATATCCCTTTTAACCTCTGATGGCCTGAAAATAATCCAGAAAACTTCCAAAAGGAGGAGCTGCATGGCCAAGCCTCTGAAGAAGTGCGCCTGGCGGAGCTCTGACAGGCTGGTGGTCCCGGGTCGGGCCCTCCTTCCCATCAGCCATGGGGGGATGAGGGTGGGAAGTGGAGCCCCAAATCTGATGTAACCACGGTCTCTTGGCTCGAGGAGAGGAATCAGCGGTATATTTTATAGGAAGGCTGCCTTCTACATGTTGACGATCATCTCTTTTGGGGTCAGCAGGAAACAGTCTTAGTGCAGGCTCTATGCTATCCAGGTCAGTTCCATCAACTGCAGTTTCAGGGGTGGGGTACGGTGGGAGTTCCTGTTTTGAGTCCCCACTTTAGAGAAAACTGAGGCTTAGGAGAAGCTTGCCCAAGATCATCCAGGGAGAGGGAGGTGTAAACCCAAGTATGCCTGTCACCAGCATCAGAACTTCTGACCTGCTGGAGTCGTGAATGTAACTCTGCCCCTTGCTACTGGGTCATCTTGCCTTGCGAACTCAACCTCAGGGAAGTATGAGACACTGTATTCCAGTGTTTTTCTCTTCCACTTGTCTCCAAATGAAGAAACCTTCTGAAGACGTTTGGGATGTCAAAAAACACCCGCTCAGATTCAGTCCAACTAACCTGGTCCATCTATATAAGACAGTTTTATAATTAATGTTTCAATCAGTTAATTGCAACCCCAGTAAATGGTAAATGGCACCAACCCTTCCTTTTCCCCTTTAATGATTAATTTTTCTTCTCAGTATCACCATGTAACTTCTACTTTTTTTTTTTTTTAGAAACACAACGCTCAGATTTTATTTATTTATTTATTTATTTTTGGCTGTGTTGGGTCTTCGTTTCTGTGCGAGGGCTTTCTCTAGTTGCGGCGAGCGGGGGCCACTCTTCATCGCGGTGCGCGGGCCTCTCACTATCGCGGCCTCTCTTGTTGCGGAGCACAGGCTCCAGACGCGCAGGCTCAGTAGTTGTGGCTCACGGGCCCAGTTGCTCCGTGGCATGTGGGATCTTCCCAGACCAGGGCTTGAACCCGTGTCCCCTGCGTTGTTGGCAGGCGGATTCTTAACCACTGCGCCACCAGGGAAGCCCACTTCTACTTTTTACTGCTGCTTTTGACTGTCCACCTCATCTGTTCCCTACTCCCCACAGTCATTTGCAGGAACTACTGGAGCTACCTTTAAAGTCTATCCCAGACTGACTACTTCTTACCAGCTCCATTGCTGTATTCCTAGTCCAAGTGAATAGTTGACAAACGACAGTGCCATTAACTGAGATGGGGAAGTCTAGGGAGAAAGCAGCATCCGAGGTTAAGTCAGGAATGCTCTTGGGTTTAATACCTAATGAGACATCCAAGTGGAGTTGGTGAGTAGTTAATTACACGTGGAGCCTCAGTCCAGAACTGGAGTCATCAGCATGTAAGAGTGGAGGTATTTAAAGTCCTGGGAAGATAATGGGGTCATCAAGGAGCGTGAGAAATGTGGTCAAGCCCTGGGCACTCCTCCACTGAGAGCACGTGAGGAGGAGGAGCCAAAGATGAGGCTGACCAGGGGCGATCGATGAGATGGGAAGGAAACCAGGGCAGGTGTGGCATGTGACAGTCTTTCAGGAAGGAGAGGGGTCAGCTGACCCCATGCTGCTGGGAGGTTGCCTGAGTTGAGCACCAAGCGGGATGCTCAGTAAGATGGAAGTTTGTTAGGTGACATTCACAAGAGTCGTTTGGATGGAATGCGGAGTTTGAAAGCCCGGTTGGGGTGGTAAATGGGAGGAGAGGAGACAGACAGCGACTCTGGGCAGCTCTCCGGTGAGGCTTTACTGTAAAAGGGAGCAGAGCTGTGGATCTGTCATTGAGATGGGGTTTGGATCAGTTCCAATTTGTGTATGTTTGCTTTAAGATGAGAGATACCACAGCATGTTTGCTGAAGGAAATGACCCAGAAGACAGGGACATTTTGGTGACACAGGAACTAGGAATAATATGTTAAGGAACAAAATCAGTGACTGAGCAGGTGAAAGTGGGTGGGATAGAGAGACCAAAGGAGCGGGAAGTGGGGGGGAGCAGGGACCCTGCCGGCAGGTTGGCACATTTAGAGGACGGAGGAAGTGGGCGTTCCCGTGATAATCCTGGGAAATAGGTAGGGTGTGAGTCATTCTTATTTCAAAGAGGATCAAACTAGGATTCAGTTAAAAGCCTCACAAAGCAGCAGCAGAGGGAAGACTCAGCCCAAGTATCCTGACTCCCAGTTTTGGGCCGTTGACATTACACCACGGTCTCTATAATGACCCATTGCATTTGGTGGAGCTGAAACTGATTCAAACCTAATTAGTTAGACTTGGAGCCCAGAGCCTGCGGTTCTCATTCTCCCACTGTCGCTGGGCTCTGGGTGTCGGTGAAATTCTCCGAGCCAGGGTTACCTTGTTTCTAAGATGGAAGCACTCCTAACTGCCTGCCAGGTGTGTTATAAGAATCAAAGGAAATAATATATGTGCTTTGTACATGGAAAAGTGCTTTCTATACACATGTCGGATGATGAGTCATGGGGTTGTAGCTCAGGCTAAATAGATTCAGAAACCTGCTAGGCAGAGCTATTTTGACACGTGTGGCAAGGACCAGAACGTAAGCTTTGCCTTGCTTACATAATGTGACAGAGTAGCCCGTGTTAAAACACCAGCGAGTCTGGTAAGTATCTCTGTACTTGTAGTAATAGTGAGAATCACGCCACTTCAGAAACGTGTGAGGACTGCTTAGAGGGTGCCAGTCTGTCAGCACAGATGGGGGCGGGGGCTGAGGAGAAAAGGGTAGGGGCAGAGCTCTTAATGAATATTCAGACCTAAACTTTGTCATCTGTTTCATCATTGTCACCAGTCTTGTTGCCCTTCTATGTGACACTGGACCCAAAACACGTTCCTGGACATTATAATAGTATTGACACATGGAGTTAGGGAATGCGAACTGATTATATTGACCTGTATCTTATATTTTCAAAATTATGTCATGGGGCTGGGAGTTTTGTTTAGAATTTAAATAGTGTGAGTAAACTACCACATGTAAGTTTCTACAATGTAATGTGAAGTTCATTCCAATTGAGAGCTTTTATTGCTTTGTGTGTATATATTTGAAATTTGCTAGCTTTCATCACATTGTATTATCACTGAATTAATGGAAGGTTATTCATACCTTTGTGTACCTGTTATGGTGCTGTAAAGGGTGGAATTTAGAAAGCTATTTAGTTTGTGTTAAAAGCCCCCTTTCCTTGCATTAATATTACTTGACTTCCAAGTACAGCTAAACATTGCAAAACTAATGACAGTTTTCTTTGAGGAATTGATTTATTATCTTAACACTTCTTTTTAGTGTTATGTAAAGTATTCTAAAATAAGTTTGGTCAAAGAATCACTTGTGTAACCTCTGGTAAAATATAGGTCTTGAATTCATTTTAAGAATTCTAAGGTTTTAAGGTTTCTAATGGATACCAATCCATAACATTTGGCCTCTATAGGCTTTTGGTGAATAATAAAGTTTTTTATTTAGTGAAACACCTTAGGACAAATGTTATTGGCTTCAACTCAGGAAACGAGAATGCCAACAAGTGTTGCTAGTAAGCATTATTAATAGGACATTTATAATATCTTCATTTATCTGGACATCTTGACACTTCTCAGGCTTTCTTTATGGATGGTCATTATTTTAAGTTTGTTCTGGAAACTTCTTGGTGAAATTATCTTGCTTCAACATGTAAATGGAATTTCATTTTTTATTTTAGGGGGCTGATTCCACTGAAGTATCTGCCAAACCAAAGAGAAGTTTTTATGCTGCGAGGGATTTGTACAAATACCGACACCAGTACCCAGTAAGACTATAGATATTTTTTTTTTCTAAAATGTAAAATATTTCCCTTCTGTCTTTGTTACTTTGTGGTGCCAGTGAGCAAATGTGCAAGGAAGGTCCTTGTGCCTTTTTTTATATGTCCATATGCTGGAGATTGATTTATTTTTTCCTTTAGCAGAACTTCAAAGATATCCGATATCAAAATGACTTGAGCAATCTTCGTTTTTATAAGAATAAAATTCCATTTAAGCCTGATGGTGAGTAATCTGCTACCTTGGTAAAAAGCAAGCTTTAAATAGTAGTACCGCTTGTCATTCTTTGTTCATTCCATGGTCAGTGCATTCATTGTTCATTGACTGGCTTGACTCTGCCCTGCCGTCCACTGTGTCCCCAGAGTCCTAGACCCTTGAGCTGTAAGCATCTGCTCAGCGGATTCTGAGGGAGTAACTTGAGGATTAGCAATCCTTCCCACCACCTGTTTACAGTGGCAACTACTATCTGAAAGGTAGTGGGGGCCATTTTTGTGAGAGGAAAAGAGGAGATTTTGAGAACCATAGAATATTAGTTTATTAAGGAACCATAGGGGAGATCAAATTCAGTTTCCTCATTTTAAAGATGAAGTTGCTGGGTCTTGATGACCAACTTGATCATAGACTTGATCATAGACTTGGATCTGGGCTCCAGAGTTCAGTGTTCTTTTCAGTGTGCCAAAACCCGGAAAATCTTTGGAACATAATTGAAAGGTGGTTTTTCTGTTAGAATAATTTTTCCCGTCGATTTTCAGATTCAAGGTCAGGGAACTAGAGCAGCCCCAGTTCAGTGTTCCAACATCCCAGGGAGGGAACTGCAGACACTGTAGATCTCCACGCAACTCTGTCAGATATACTGGCCCTCCTCCACACGCTACAGTTGCCCTCCCAGGATCTTTCCTAAACCTTTAGTGAGAGGGTGCAGTCTCCGTGGTGATATGCACGATTCACCCAGGCACCAGGCCGTGGTTCGTGGTGGGCATCCTCATTTTATCCAGGTCAAACCAGAAAGCTGGCTTCTCCCCGTCTGTAGAGCCCTTATCTCTGTGAGGTGACCAGATGGCCCTGGCTGCTGCCCTTTACTCTCAGTGGAAACCCAGCCAAATCCCCAGCAGTGTGAGTCAGGGAGCGAGGGTCATGGATTGCAAAGCTCTCCGAGTGGCAGGACCTTGCATTCTTTGATGGACTAACTGGCTGAAGAATATCTAAGGAATTCCCTATATTTGTGCAGTGGCAGACGCGCCAGTTGGAAATTAGGATGTAAGAACTTTGCTGCAATGGCCAGATCCCCTTATCTTTAGTTGATTTCTGGTGTCCCAGAAGTCTGCCCTGTTTTGGAAGGAGCCCTCTAGATAAAAATGCCCTGTTGTATTGACTAACGGTAGAAAGGTACTGCTTTATTTACTAATTGAAATAGTATTAATTAAATTAGTTAGCTTTTTAGGGCCTGGAGTAAGAAAACCTTTTGAAGAAATGCAATGATAGATAGCTAATTTGACTCTGATGTGAATTTAAAAAAATTTTCCCAAAGGAATGCCTTCACAATATTAAAAACATTGAACGTAGAGATAATGACAGTATTTAACTCACTTATTTTTATGTTTCTAACAGTGAATTTATTTTTGAGGTGGTAATTTAGAGCAATAACTTAAAGCAATGCATTAATTTTTTGTAATCTTTATCACAAAAGTTATTTGGAAATCTTATAAGACTGGTGGAGGTCAGAAGTTTTAGCTAAGGTCACGAAAAATGTTATTCTAGTTTATTATATAAATTACATCAACTCTCACTTTCCTTCCCAGTATGTGTGAACACACACACACACACACACACACACACCCCACGCTTGCCAGTAAGCACAAGCCTGCAACGATGTATGTTACTTATTAAGTAGGAGGAGGGGTAGATAGAAGGGGAAACAAATGGGAAATTATGGAGGTAAATGGCTTCAACATGCTGATGATTAAAAAACAGGCTTTTACCAAAAACCGTGAGTGTGGACCTCTAGTACAAACTGGTGATCTCTGGAGGAAACGAGAACGAGATGAGTTATGTTTAGAAAGATATTAGGTTGTAGTGTCTTTTCCTATAAAATTGACTAAATGGCCGCACAGTCAGTTGTGACTAGACAGATTTGGGAAGCAGGGGATTTTGCTGTGATAAGTTCTTATAGGAGAAGAACTGGATGTGGTGAAGAAGAGGGCTTACGTTTCAGAACCAGAAAGACCTGTGTTCTACTCCTGGTTTTGTTAGTGTGTGACTGAGCAAATCACACCACGTCCTCAGTAGTAAAGCGGGGCTGGTGAGGCTGGTTTGAGACAGTGCTGGGTGGATTCAGCGGGCTAGCTACACCCTGTGTAATCCCGGCCCCCGCCGCTAGGAGGCGCTCACCACCATTTCCTTTCCCTTTTCTCTCCTCCCTTTCCTTCTTTTCCCTGCTTCTCTCCTTTCCCTTCTTCCCATCTTTGTCTCCTTTCTTTCTTTTTGCCTGGCATACATTTCATTTTTATTTGATCTAGTATTTCAAGAACTCTATGGCCCTCCAGGGCAGGGGTTGGCCAACTTTCTCTGTACAGAGCCAGAGAGTAAATATCCTCAGCTTTGCGGGCCATGCAATCTCTGTTGCAACTACTCAACTCCCCTGTTATGATAGAAAATACGTGAATGGATGTGCCTGGCTGTGTTCCAATAAAGCTTTATTTATAAAACAGATGGCAGGCCATAGGTTGCCAGCCTCTGCTTTAGAGTAACTGTCTGATAGCGCTTTCTCCGATCTGAGGTGCCATAAATTTTTTTTAGAATTAGGCTTATTACGTAACAGAGTATATGGCACAGGGTATTCATCTTACAAAAGCATTGTTGTCGTGTGCTGTTGTTAAGTTTTAACATAAGGCTTAAGCGATTCAGTCTTAAAATGCCTCCAACAATGTTTTACACGTCTGGTTCGTGTTCTAAATCTTTACTCTTTAGGTGTTTACATTGAAGAAGTCCTCAGTAAGTGGAAAGGAGATTACGAGAAGCTGGAATACAGCCACACCTACATCCAATGGTCAGTCGTGTGCTCTCTCTTGCACCTGTTTCATCATATGTGTCTCCCAGGCAACATTAATATAAAAATATTATTTTTCTAAAACGTAGGCTTTTCCCTCTGAGAGAACAAGGCTTGAACTTTTATGCTAAAGAACTAACTACGTATGAAATTGAGGTAAGGCAAGCTCATTTCATTTGGTGTGAATTAGCCAAATAATATTGCCATTTGATGGCCCTGGTAAGTCCGAGTCACCCAGCTGACTTTTCTTTTTTCATTAGGAATTCAAGAAAACAAAAGAGGCAATTAGAAGATTCCTCTTGGCTTATAAAATGATGTTGGAATTTTTTGGAATAAAACTGATAGATAAAACTGGAAATGTTGCTCGGGCTGTTAACTGGCAGGAAAGGTTTCAGCACCTGAACGAGTAAGTAAAGCCCTGCAGAGCGACCCGGGCTGGCGTGGTGTTTTCCCCGGGTTGGAATTCTCTCTATGGCTCATAGAACAAGCAACAGATGGACTCGGGAATTTGAATTCAAAAGCTCGTCTGAAATGCATTTTACTCCTGGTCTATATTCTAAAGCAAAACAAAGCAGCAGCCAAAAAGGAATGACATTCCAGGTAGAAACGCGGCTGCTCGGCTTCAGAGCTGTTTCTTCCTGAAGCATCTGCGCTGCCCCCAGCCAAGTGTGGCCTCGCTCCCTCTTTACACCACGTTGCTCGGCCTCTACGGTTGTTGTTTGTGACACTTGTCCAGACCCCTCCCCGAGGCTGTGAGATTCTGGTAGCTCAGTATGCACCTCAGGCACAGTGCCTGCTTAGATTAAATCCATGAATTAAGCCTATGACATATAGAAGTCATTTCATAAGACTGACAGGTACGCGTACATTTTACTAAGAAAGAGGGAAAATTAGAATCTTCGCCATTTAGGTCAAAACCAGAAGCCCAGGGACTTCCCTGGTGGTCCAGTGGCTAAGACTCTGCACTCCCAATTCCGGGGGACTGGGTTCGATCCCTGGTCAGGGAACTAGATCCCACATGCTGCAACTAAGAGTTGGCGTGCCGCAACTAAAGATCCCATGTGCCGCAACTAAGACCCGGTGCAGCCAAATAAATAAATAAATATTAAAAAAAAACAAAACAAACAAAAAAAAAAACGCAGAAGCCCATTTTTGGTTAATAAAGCCAAACACCTGGAAGAAAGTTTTACCAGTTTATTTGGAATTGATTTGCTATATTCTTTTGCTTGGATATTTATAACTTTCATTAACACTTATGCCCAAAGTTTCTTTTTTTATTATTATTATTTTCTTTGCATGCAAACTGGCTTTTTCTTCTTTTTTAATTAATTAATTATTTATTTATTTATTTATTTTTGGCTGAGTTGGGTCTTCGTTGCTGCACGCGGCCTTTCTCTAGTTGCGGTGAGCAGGGGCTACTCTTCGTTGCGGTGTGCGGGCTTCTCATTGCGGTGGCTTCTCTTGTTGCGGAGCAGGCTCAGTAGTTGTGGCTCACGGGCTCTAGAGCGCAGGCTCAGGAGTTGTGGCACACGGGGTTAGTTGCTCCGCGTCATGTGGGATCTTCCTGGACCAGGGCTCGAACCTGTGTCTCCTGCATTGGCAGGCGGATTCTTAACCACTGCACCACCAAGGAAGCCCTTTTTCTTTTTAATTATAGGGTGACTTATGAGCACTGGACTATAAAACCAACTTTAAACATTTTTAGCACATGGTAATTTGCTGAACTGGGCAAGTACTAAGAGAAAAACAAAATTAAAACTAACCTAAGAAATTTTTCTTTGCCCCAAACAGAATTTTTTGCATTGATTAACTAAATTTTTTGTGTTTTCCTAGAACTTTTATCTTGCTTGGGTAAAATGAGTATGAGTACAATATTAATGTTTAAGCCTTCCATTTACTTTATTAGTTATAATCAACGCTGTTAAAATGGTAGCTTGCACTAAAACACGCAGGATATGGGCATAAAGCTTTATGATCTTGACTAGAAGACCCATTAACTCATAACTCAAGTTCACTTTGATTTCTGTAGAGCACTTATAGCAGAAGTATATACGCCTCTGCCTAAGCAATGCAGGTAGCTATCTCTGGACAGAGTTTCTAAGCACTTATGTGAGACTGTCACAGAAAGCTGTGTGCAAGTAGCCTGTTGACATGAAGGACGGCAGAAGGCAGCCTTTGAAGAGGATCTGGTAGCATCTCATCTTCCGTGTACCCACGACTATCGTTTTAGAGAATCTCCACCTGGTTTTGTTTTGGTCGGAATAGCAATCATACTTAGTAACTGTTTGTTGAATGAATAATGATGAACAAAACAGGTTTGTCTGCCTAAATCCTCCTTGGGGTTTTATTGTCAGATCCTCAAATTAGTAGCTGGAAACCGCCCTTCTGAAGGCTTTCGTTGAATGATCTCCTAGCTTGGGATGGGGAGGGGAACCTGACCCTTACCGCCCCATCCTGCTCCCTTTCTTTCCACCATCATTTTTCCTTTCCGTGGGTATTGCTTACAGCTTTTATTTGTGTTTTAATCTGTATGACATCTTGAGTTTTTCACAGTAAGCAGGGAACTCAATACATTTATAGTAGCCCAGCGGATAAAAAATATTGAATGAAAATCAAGTGAAATAAAGTTTAGTGAACAAGTGACCATGACTAAAAGAGGTAAAACATTTTCAAACACGAGAGTGCAGATATATAGACCAACCACTAAGACGGATTTCCAATTTTATTTGTAATCACCTTGGATTACAGAGCTGTATTTTAGACCCTGGAATCCCCTCTCACTTTTACTTTCTGTCTCCCGGTTCTTGGCTTTTGTGTGTCCTTTCCTCGCTAACCTACTCTTCCTGACAGCTTCAGCCCTTCTTACTGCCCTTACCGCTGTCTGGAAGCCCAGCTTCTCTCTTTTATCTGCTACGTGACCCCAAAGTCTACTCACAACTCTAGGAGAGTGGGGGGTTTTTTTGTATTTCTTTGTGACATTTATTTCAAATCATACTGAAACACCCGATTTCTTTCTTGTATGATTTTGTTCTATAATCCTGATCTTCATTCTCTTTAACCCAAGTGTTTGTCCTTTTCTACTGTTATGTAAACTTTTTAATTGGAGAACGTGTTGATACAGATAAGTGTGCACAGAAATTTTATCTTGGTCATTCATCCTGGATTGGATATGTGAAACTGAGCTGCTTGCAAATATAGTAAATTTTGTTGTGTCATATAACTCTTCTTTGGGATTTTTAAAGGAAAACATTCTTCCGCTTTTCCATATCTCTCTTTCTCATAGACCTATGAAGCAGATGTTGGGATTTTACCACCAAGTTTTTAGAGTATGCAAACTCTACATTGGATCAGTCTTGCTGATAAAGACATTGTCTTAACTTCACTCAAATTTGTATTGTCTCAAAAGACTGGTACTTCCTAACTATTAACAAATACAGATTCATAAAACTGAAATGTATCTGTGCTATGTTGTACCCTTTGGCCTTCAAAGAGTTGAATAGTAAGAGAACACTATTTTGGTAAGCATCCAGAAGGTTGGAGATAATGAAAACTGCTGGACTTGTCATTTCCAGTGTCTGGTGAGCCCACATCATTAAGGGTTTAGTTTTGTCCAAACTAACTCTCCTTTTACAATATAAGGCTATGGAACGACACCCTTCCATCCCTCAAATAATTCAGTATCCTTCTCCATGCTTCCCAAATAAGTTGCTAGTTATTCCTAAGTGAATACCAAGCACTTGTGGAAACCAAGGCAGGTGTATGCGATGCTTGTCTAAAGTTCAGTGTCTGAGGTATAGACAGGTTTGGGGAAGTGAGGAATAAGTGGTGCAATTGGGTGAGTAACTAACCTGGGCTGTTGATGACACACGTGATTAATACATGGACCTGAAGGTTCCCTTAGGATGCAGCCAGGTATTTGTAATAAAGCAACTCTTGGGCTAAGTGAGGTGTGGGGGCAAGATTATGAATTGTGACAAAATAGGTTTGGAAAGCTTTCATCTGCTAATGGCTTTAGTTTTGGGACAAAAAAAGAAAGATGTTAGTGCAATCTGGGGAAAGAGGAGTCTTTGCAGTCAATGCCATTAGAAGCAAAATTTTAAATTCTGTGATAGGGAAAGAGGAGGCGAGAGAGAGACCACAGATGGAAGAGAATGAGGTGATTAAGTTGGGATAAGTACACATATGGTAGTCCTTAGTACCAAATCTGAATAATACCAATACCGATAATTATATTGATGTTAAATAGTATCTGATATTTATTGAGTTCCACATGCTCTGCATATATGTCAGCTAATTCAATGCTTACAAGTGCAGTGAGGTGTGGGCCCTTTTCCCCACGTTACAGATGAGGGTACTTGAGCCTTAGAGGTGCCATGATTTCACATAGCTGTTGATGGCACAGCTAGGGTGTGAATTCAGTTCTGACTCCAAAGCCTACACTCTTTGCTCTGCTAAATAAGTTAGTTTTGCCTCCTTTGTCAGAATTGTTCTAGCAAGGTAGAATGGTTTCTGCTCTTTCCTTCTGAGTTGGTTGATATGGCGGGTTCTGCTGGCCCTCTGACCCTGTAAGTCGTACATTCGGCTGGTAACCAATGCTCAGCGCTGTTTACCTGTGACAGGTACGATACATTTGTGTAGTAGATAGTCATCCTCAGTGTATTTAACAAACAAACAGCAATTCGACATACGTGGGAATGCATTTAAAATCTAAATGTTTTTCAAGTACGAAGAACTAAAGGAAAAAGAATTTATTTTATGCGTTGGAGTTTTACATAGATTGGCATTACACTGAGGTACAGGGGTTTCACATCTTCTGTTTTATTCTTCTTAGCGGTGTCTACTACGACTTTTAGCAAAGTCATTACAAGGCATGTTTTCACAGCTTACGCTTCCATCAAAAGTAGTTTCCCAGTGGTTTTTATTCCCCAGTTTTCCGCCACCTAATTTTCCTCCTTCGTTGTATTCAATCCTCTTCCAGGTCTCAGCACAACTATTTAAGGATCACTCGTATTCTGAAAAGCCTCGGCGAGCTTGGATATGAAAGTTTTAAATCTCCTCTTGTAAAATTTATTCTTCATGAGGCTCTTGTGGAAAATACCATCCCCAATATTAAACAGAGCGCACTGGAGTATTTCGTGTACACAATTAGAGACAGAAGGGAAAGGAGAAGACTCCTGCGGTTCGCCCAGAAACATTACACGCCCTCGGAGAATTTTATCTGGGGACCACCCAGGAGGGAACAGCCTGAGGGCAGCAAAGCCCCGAAGACCCCCGCCCCGCCCACCTCGGGGCATCCCAGCCAGACGTCTATGCACAAAAAACCCAAGGACTCCAAAAATCCCTCTGCAGCTGTGCGTGTAAATAGCAAAGCTGCCGAAGACAAAAAAGTGGCACCTAGGGAGCTGGGGGAAGAGACAGACTGGCCCAGCTCAGAGGCCGGCAGTGAGGCTGCCAGGCCAGGAGACCCAGAGAGAGAGGGTGATGCCGAAAATTCCAGTCCTCAACCAGAAGAGACAATTGCTCATGCCCTGGAGAAAAAGGAGGGTGCGTCTCCCTCTGAAAAAGATGAAGAGGGGGAAAACCATAACAGAGACTGTGAAAGTCCTGGAGAGACAGGTTCCCACGATGACGCACTATTACAGTGAATTATCAGGAAGCCCACAAACCCGTGAGGCCACGTTTCGGAGGGTAGCCGGCTGTTGGCGATCTCTGTTGTAAGCAGTTAGTTGTCACTTGGTTTTGATTTTGGATGAGAATGAATTTAATATTTAACCAGAAGTCTGAAGACAGGACCCAATTAATGAATGTATTCCGTGACACTTTGGGGATGTGAGTTTTCGAATCCTGTACACGACAATTACTTTTAAATTATTTTCAATGTATCTGGAAACAATCATGTAGTCTTCGATATAGCAAATAAATTCTTTGGAGAGACTCCACTCTACATGAAGAAAATCAAGAGGATAATTTCGTTAGGTTGCCACCCCTTTGCCCGATTTATGGATTCCTTTTTTTTTTAAGCTGTGAGAAAGAATTTGGTCTTCTCAGATGTATTCACAAGAAATTGGGAGTTTTTTCATTACAGCACCTCAGCATGCTTATTTTTAGTTTCTGGTAAGTGGGATGGATGTTCTTGGGGAGATATACTGGCCCCTCCCCGTTTGTCGGTCCTGCTGTTTTTCCTCTTCCCCTCTCCATTCTCTCCCTCACTGGCCACCTGTGTCGGCTGGCACGTGCATTTCTAGTGTACATTCGGATGATCTACTACAGTGACATTTATGTGGCATAGAGGGGACTGTCAGCTGTATTATTTCAAGAATTTGCGTTGTTTAAAATAATAAAAATGGTTTTCTGTGTTAAGTGCTTAAAAACAAATTCTGATGCAAAAGTCCAAGAAGAGAATTTTGCCTTCTATGGCTGTTCTGTACAAATTTGGTGCTTGTTTCTGAATGCAAATGACTAAAGAATTAAAAAATAAGAAAGGAAATTATTCGTTTTCAAAAGGCATGCATCTGGCACTGGCAACAAGGCAGTGGTCCCTAAAACCATGAATATCTCAGTGTTATGCAGACTATGACATTAATATGGCTTAGTCCACAGTATATCTTTAGAAAAAATACAATCTGCTGCATCTCTAAGTTGTAAAAGCTCGAAATTGAGAACAGACTGGACATCCCATATATTCAGTTTTAGTAAGCACTGATGTGTTAATATTGGGTAAGAGCAAATAACTTTCTTGCTTATACTATTATTACTAATTATTACACATTCGAAAACAATCAAACACTGTGGTGAGAACTTCAGAGCATACGTACAAATATAGTGAAAGCAATTCACAGAAAAAAATTTTTTTCACTTCATTTCATTTAGAAAGGAATTGGCTTTTTTGTGTTTCTTAGGCTCTTAAGGGAAGTTCTGTTCACTTTAACCCTCAGAGAATTTTTACTGTGTCCTATTTTTAAATCACATTATGTCATCTTCTTTTACCTTTATAGATCAGAGGATTTTTAGCAGAGGGTTTCTAGAAAATAAACACACAAGTAGTATGCTTTAGAAGGGTTTCATTGCCTTGAAGTTTACGTGAAACATCACTGTTGCTCAAATCTGACTTATTTTATATGAATGTGAGTAACGCTCGTGTTATATATTGTATTCCAATAAATATAGAATATTTTCTCACTATCATTTCTCATAATATGACAGTTTTTGCTATCTACTGTTTTGTGAGGTGAGCATTAGGATTTGGGGAAACAATTCTGCTTTTGCATTTCAATTTCTTTTTTTTTTACATGGACCCTCTAATGGCCCCATCGAGCTCAATAAACAGTTTTACATCTTAGGGCATGAGAGTAGGTTGTCACATTGGGCTGAATTGTAGGAATATGATTCATTTGAAATACCTTACCCATTTTGCATACATGATAAAGTGTTCACACCACTTTCTAAGTGCATAATGTTAAAATTTTGTGACCAGATATTAAAATATTAAGTGGACAGATACTAAAATAAATGGATATCATCTGAATCACTTAGAAACTAGTAGTATATCAGAACCCTTAGAAGTAAAAATGTTTCATTCAATAATTTAACTTTTAGCATATTCCTAATTAGGGATTTGATTAGATTGTGCTGTTTAATTTGAGAATATTTAGTCTCAAGGGAAAACTGCCTGGCTTCCACTTAAAACAGTGGCCTTTTTCTACCATGTTGTTTTGAAATGCATACTCACGTGAAACAGTATGATTCCTACGTTTAATCTGTAAATCACTTATGAGAGAATTCTTCAGTGGAAACAAATGAGAGGATGGCATTCCTTTTGCAGATAAAAATTATGAACGTCTAGAGTTTTTTTCTGTTAAGAATACTCTGTACATTCAATAGTTTTAAAATAAGATCTATAGGTGTGTCTTTAGGTGTGTGTGTTAACGACATGAAACAACCCTCTGGGTTTGACTGTGATGTCTTGTATTTTTAAAAACTACCATGTGCTTGCAGAAACTTACTAAGAAGCTGTTATAAAAACGCAGTGGAGCATGGCCAAATAACTAGAAACTTTATTGAATTTTTGTGAATATATAGACTTTATCGTTGTACCATGACTGTGAGGATATTGATAAATGACTGTATTGGCTATTGATAAAATACTAATTTGCATTTCACGCAAATAGATGTTATACCGCTTGGTTAGTCTAATATATTTCTAATATTTTGTGCTTTCATATCCCAAAGAAGACGATATATGTGAAAATATTTTGAAATACTGTAAAGTGATATATAATGACAAGATATATTTCTGTAGAGAAAATGTTTATAACCTTAAGAGTATTGTACCATTATACATTCTCATGCTCAATCTCATAAGAAGCTGAAAAGAATCATGACAGAACTGAAAATATGTCTGCTTTCTCTAAGTCAGGTCCAGTTCTCAGTTCAAAAATTATTTGGTATAGTTTTATTTTGGATTTTAGTTTTGAGAAACAACATTTTTCAGTTTCAAGGAGAAAACAAAACTTATGACTCTGGAGTTACCAGAGAAGTTCTAAGATTTTTTGCTAAGTATTAAAAATATAAAGATTATGTTTAAAAATTACCAACATTGTTTCTAGTTTTTACACTTTAACCTGACAGAAGGAATGCTCTGGTGAAAAAGGAAAAATATTGTAGTACAGTATTACGTTTGAGTTACTCTCTAAAAAATCATTTTAGAAAGTAAACTTCCTTATCAATTTGTCAAAAATTGGTTGAACTGATGGAGAGAGAATATTTGTTTAATTGTTTAAAGTTAAATTTCCCAAGTTTATAGTAGAGTTATGGTTGAGTGTATAATCTACTGAGTAACTAAATCAGGCCAGTTTTTTTTTGTCGTTCTATAATTGAGGCTCTTCTAAAAGCTTTATTTTCTAACCTGAGAAAAGAAGGGCGTTCTTGATCTTGCTTGATTGTAATTGCATTTGTGGGTCTCTCAAGTTTATTTGGGGTGAGTGGGGACTCTTTGTTATAGGAGTAGTTTTGAAGATTTCGATTTTGTTTCCCACTTAAAAAGTTCCCATTTTTTTTTCCTTTGGGGAATATCCATTAAGTGTAAGGTAGGCTGAAGTTAGACAAGCAAGAATCATTTCAAATGTAGGTGCAGTTGTAGAAAATGATGGCCTGGGTCAGTAGGATCTGGAAAATTAGGGGTGTACAAAGGGTTGACTTCTTTCAATTTAGAGTTCTTTAGTGTTTATTCCATGAGCAGATTTGTGAGTAATCTCTAGCGTAACAGTGAGTACACCCTGCCTTTTTGCCTGTTCCAGCCCACCCAGCAGACTGTGCTTGGAGACAGACCATGTTTTAGAAACTCCTTATTACTGAAGTTAATAATATAATAATATAGTTATAAATATGAATGCCTGGAGGTGTCCAGATGTGCCTTAACTAATGTGAATGCTTTTCATTCAGAAGTTTAAATTTTTACTCCATTATAAAATCTTGCCATAAGAAACATTCCAAACTGTGAAGATCAGTTAATTTAATGAAAGTTACTTTCGTGCTTTTTCATTTTGGAGACATTTCCATTTGTATCAATAGCATCAGTTCAAAAGGAAGTGTACTAGCCACAATGTTCAAAAATGTGTTACATTTGAGGGAAGAAGTAAGCAAGATCTTACAGCAGAAAGATTAACTTCATTGTTACATTTATTTATGCTTCTGCCTAATTTTGCTACACCCTGTAATTTTCATTGTAAACATCTCTCAGTTACTACAGGTAATATTAATCTGTGTTTTACTTTTGCTTTTAGATACAGAGGGATGTAGAGAATGGAATTCTATTAGAGAAATGATTTAAAAGTTTAATTCCAGTAGATAGTTGGAGGAATCTGAAATTAATTTGGACTCTTATGCTGTAGTTTTATTAGAAACATGTACTGTTCTTGCTTTTTCCCTAGATTAGAGAGAATGTCTTTTGTCATCTTCTGCTTTTTCCCTCATCTGTTGAGAAGTTTATTGTTTTAGTTACTTGTGGGAAATAACTTCTTAATATGTTTGTTTCCTTGAATTAAATTGTTCATGTGGAGGATACAATTGACTGCTTCGTTTTATGGCCCAAACTCTGCCGGGAGGTTGAGTTCAGAGATGGGGAGGCGGCTGAGAACCAGAGCGGGCGTCTTGGTGAAGGGGCACGTACACTGGGCTGCATCCTCTCCAGTGGAGGAGGGGTCTCCGGAGCCTCCCCTGGTTGACGAGGGTGTCGGGCCCCGTGATCGCTGTCTTCTGAGGAAGGTGGGCCACCTTGGACTTCATGCACAATTTCACTGGGTATCAATTTTCATAAAATACCTGTTATAATTCATTCGTCACCATTTTGTGGCTGTTTAGGAAATTGTGAGCAGTTGGGCACCTGCTATGTAAATTACAGCTGAATCTTTCTATCTCGGGAAACATTGAAATACCAGTACTGCCTACCCCCCTCCCCAGTTCAAAACTTCTGATCTTCAATCAAAAATTATTTGGGGTTGTTCTTTCAGAGGTCTGTATATAAAATTCTCCATAAAATGATACAGTGTAAAGACGAAGTGAAAGGGAAAAGGCACCAGTGCTCACTTGTTATGCTGAGAGAGCTTTTTTAGAAAAATCAGAAACCGTATATATTTTAATATGAAAACTATGTTGAAGCTATAAAGTGTATCATATTTTTGTTTTTAAATTATAATAGAGTTTATGGAACAGTTACATTAACTAGAGAGATTAGTTGTGTAATAAGCTTTGGTCCTAAGAAGTGTCCAAGGTCTGCACTCATTGGTCAAATGAACACCTTTTTCAGTGCTGGTGGGTTTAGTTTCATGTGGAGAAGAGGAAAATAACAATCGAAACAAAAAATTAGAAACAGTAACTAGAAACTCACGATAGAAATAAAGATGTAACTGACTGTAGGTTTGTGGAGTGCCAGAATTTACTGGAATGAGGAATAGATGAGGACGATCTGCAAAAGCTTTACGGTGGGAACGTGCTCCGTGTTATCTGTGCCAGAGAGATCTGGACTGGTGTGAACGGAAAGCAATCCCATTCATGCTCTCATTTGCAGCCTGGATTCCGCTTACTCCACAGTAGATGGAAACCTTTCACAGACTGAGAGAAATAACCACATGATCCGCCACCAGGCTTAATTCCTCTGCCCCTGGTTCTACTGACAGGAAGTTAAGTGGAGGCAGTGGCCGCAGAGACGGGAAGGAGGTCCTGCGCTAGGCTGTTCCTAACGATGTGACTGTATGCCCCACGCCAGCGAGAGCGATGGCGTCTTCCTCGTGTGGCCCCACAGTTAAGAGCAACAAACCAGAGCAAGGGTTTGACAAGCGTTTTGTTCTCTGTCCTTTTTATAAGAAGGTTGTTTCCTTGTTTCCCAAGTGAGCTGTCCACTCTTCTTCCGTGTTACCTAAGAAGATAGACGGCTAACTGGGTCCAGTCATCATTTCAAGTGGGAAACTATTGTGTCCTTTGTATTTTGAGTATTTCAGGAAAATGGGTAGGTTCTTAGAAAGATGTGTGCTTTCCTTCCTACATGAGCGCTGACTCTCCAGCAGCCGTGGGCCTTCTCCGTGCTCTGTCATCTCCTGCAGGATGAATTACAGAACGCTGTGCACGTCTGTGCACACCAATACCATGTGTATGTGGTAGAAGCTGTAACCAGTTTCTGGGTCTGTATGGTACTATGAAACACTTATTTTATAATCCTGTAACTGTATGGCAGTGTTATGCCAGAAAATGTATAAAGTGCAGTAGTGTCTGTTGTTTACTGCTGTATTTAAAAATATCGTTTCTGAGACTATATATTTAGAGTTGTGTTATTTTTAATAACTATTGCCAAATACACATCCTGTAAAACGACCAAAAGCCACTTCATCTTCCTTAACATTTTAGCGTTCTGCTGATTTTGCATGATTAAAATATTTTTAAAGAGCTGGAACAAATGACTTTGCTGTTTTTCTATGGTTAGACTTTTTTTTATGGTTATGGTATGAGATCAACATTATTTCCTTTTTATCCGCTAAAATAAATATTGTATTTTGAAGAGCGAAATCTTATTTACACAGGCAGTTATTTTTGTCGGGAGATTTTGGAGGGCAGATCACACGTGTAAATACCTGGATGTTTATTGTTCTCTCTTTTTTTCACTTTTCTCTAATGCAAAGTTTTAAAAGTATATTTAATATAGATGAGTGACAATAACTCATGGAGAGGACAGATTTTTTTTCACTTAATAGAGCTAGTCTTCTAACAACAATTTTTTGATTAAGAAAAATGCAGCTATGAGATGCAATTGAGGAAGTTGCTCGAGATGCCACAGCACAGTGGGGATGAAGGTGAGGAAAAGCATCGCGTTGGAGCTTGCCTGCGCTGACCTATAGAGGCAGAAAAAGAGCGTATGAAAGAAGCAAGAACAAACTAGTAAGAGTCGGAATGAAATCACATTGTGCATAATTGAGAAACTCAGAGAGAGGTAGGGAACGAACCACAGCCATGGTGGCGAGCAAGCATGATTTTAACTTCAGCCTTTGGGCTGTTTAGGGAGAGAGCAACGCACACAAGCAATTACCGTCCTAAGGGAAGAACGGACACGTTCTGGTAACAGAAAATAGAGATGTTTGCTTTTCCCCAAAGGTCAAATGTCAGAAGGCAACCTAAGATCTTAAAAAGATGGAGATTCTCAGTAGAGTGAAAAAAGCAGGACTGAGTCTCCATTTCTTTAAGAATGTAAAATCTAAATAATGCGGGAGACAGTTCGCAGAAGAGATTTAAAACACGTTCCTTAGGTTGCCCATCATCAGATGAATGGATAAAGAAGATGTGGCACATATATACAATGGAATATTACTCAGCCATAAAAAGAAACGAAATTGAGTTATTTGTAGTGAGGTGGATGGAGTTAGAGTCTGTCATACAGAGTGAAGTAAGAAAGAGAAAAACAAATACAGTATGCTAACACATATATATGGAATCTAAGGGAAAAAAAAAAAAAAAGGTCATGAAGAACCTAGTGGTAAGATGGGAATAAAGACACAGACCTACTAGAGAATGGACTTGAGGATATGGGGAGGGGGAGGGTAAGCTGTGACAAAGTGAGAGAGTGGCATGGACATATATACACTACCAAACGTAAAATAGCTAGCTAGTGGGAAGCAGCCGCATAGCACAGGGAGATCAGCTCGGTGCTTTGTGACCACCTAGAGGGGTGGGATAGGGAGGGTGGGAGGGAGACGCAAGAGGAAAGAGATATAGGACCATATGTATATGTATAACTGATTCACTTTGTTATAAATCAGAAACTAACACACCATTGTAAAGCAATTATACTCCAATAAAGATGTTAAAAAACAAACAAACACGTTCCTTATTTTAAGCCTCAAGTGGATGCAGAGAAGGCAAGCTGGTGTCCCAGGGGTGGAAGGAAATCCCAGCCTGGAGAAAAGTGTCAACGGGCAGGGTGGCCTCTCGTGGGTGAGTTTAGGCTCCGTGACTGTGACCGACTAAGGAGTTGGGCTGATTACAGGGAACATGTAAGGATGATCCTCCCCTTGGGATTATCCCCGTGAATATGCGGGATTAATTGGAAGAGCGTTTTAAAAATAGGTTATTCACGAGAGAGATTAGAGAACCAGCGTGGATCTGACTTTACTCAGGAAGGCTGGGTTTATTAATTTTGCTATAACAGTTAGCATTCCACTATTTTTATAACCTTAATGTATATTCAGCACTACCGAGGAATATACAAATATGTTCTTCTCAAATGGTGGGTAACATATTTTGTTGTGATTGAAATAGCTTGTTTGTTGTACTCTCAGCTTGAGAAAAGGAAGAGGGTAGAGGAGGAAAGAATAAACAGAAAAGTGGTAGATGATGTGAACCAAAGGAGCCCTGGCGGCTCACCTTTTGGACCCAGAGGGTGTCTGAGATCCCTGAGTGGATGATTTCACTGTTGTCAGGAAGAGAAGTTCAAGAAAAATCCCTGAAGGAGGAAAAAGTAAGGGCAAAGAAGCGTTTTGTCTAAGTGGGGAGAGCTGGCTTGGAGGCCAGATGGACTTGGGTCCACGTAGCAACATGGTAACTTACAGTTGGCTGTGTGGCTTTGGGTGAGTCACGTAAGTTCTCAGAGTCTCTGGTCTCCTGTTGGCAACAATGTCTACTTTGTGAGTTTCCTGGGAGAATGAGAGTGTGGGTGAAATGCCAGGGACATATTCAAGACACTTCTGTATAGTGGTTGCTAGCATTCTAGAGAAAATCTAGATGTTTGGTCGCCACAGACATTGTGCAGCATTTGTCTCAATGGAAGTCAATCTAACTTAAAACCCTCCAAATAGACATTTACGTCATAACTTAGTAGAAGGCCACTTCACAGTTAACACTGTTTAAAAACGTGTGTGTGATCAATTCTATGAACTTGGTGGCCTTCTTGCCATTGTTTTCTAACAACCAGAACCAGGAGGATGAAAAATCTTCTGCTAAATAAATATTCATCTTTCAAAATTCTAACCTGTAAGTATCTTCATACCGTGAAATTAAAATGGGGTCACCAGAGCTCCTGGGCCGCTGTCTCATTCAACCGTAAATCCTTTCAGAATGCGCCACACAACACTATCAATAAGATAGGAAATAAATTCTCATTGACGCCGATAGAAGCTGAATATTTTCTTTTTCCTCTGGCATTCATTTCGACCAATTCCCCCCTCATTTTACCTGTTTCCCTGTCCAGAAGTGGGAAAGGATATTATAGACTTCTGTAGTTGACAGTGAGTGTGAATCCTAATGTCCTAGAAAACGAAGACAGGGGACACAACTGTCCTCCCTCAAATGCTGCAGATGCAAGAGCTTGAGGTGGCGCCGGAGCCCGGGCTCCCAGTTCAGTGTGTTTGCCCTGTAACCCGTGAGTGCCCTCGGAGAACTGGACGGGTTCAAAAGCATCAGCCTGGACAGAGGGCTGGCCCGTGCAGTGGTGTCACCCAAGACTAGAGTACTGTCCGTGAGAGTGGCTTTCTCACCGCCCCGAGCATTTTCCACTGGCCAGTGTTCACGTTGACAGGCTCTCAAGTCGGTTCAAACATTTCCACTGGGGAAGAACCCACCGGGGCTCTGACAGTGGACTTTGTCGTCACCTCCCATGTGTGCCTTTCTGCACAAGCCGCTCCTCAGAGCTCATCTCTGGGATGACACGGAGCTGGCTGGGCTTGGCCCCTGACTTTTCTCAGCTCATCGAATGGCATCATCTGATCCCCCAAAGGAACTGGAAACCAGGGAGCTACGTCGGAATGTTCATTTGTCAACTCATCCGGTTTGGCAACAAGTTCTGTTGATTCTACTTCTGGAATTTGTCTGCAATCCACCCCCTCGTTTGCACCCCTGCTGCCTCTGTAGGCCTTTATCTAGTGTAAAGACTTCTAAGTTTCCCTCTGCCTTCAGAGAGAATGCAGCCTTCCCCAGATGCCACAGTGTGTCTTGTATCTCGGCTGCCTAACCTAGGGTCCAGCACATAATAAGCACTCAATCAACAGCCACTGAATTAAAAAAGATGTTTAGCAGTGATATCTTGAAACAAGATGCGTGAATATATGGACAGCTATTTCTGGATCCATTTCTGAAATAAGATGTCTTCCACAAGACAAAGAGCTTTCAAAATGAATTATTTGTATGACAGTACAAAGATTTACATTGAAACATTTCCTAAGTATTTAATGCTTTGTTTGACAAACTTGGATCATAATTTCTTCCTGATTTGGGGTCACTTAGTAACAAATGTCATTAATTGCCTTTAAACTGATTTAAGTTTAAAACAGTTTAAAGTTTAAAGTTTTTTTAACCTCGGAAGTTTCAAATCCGAGGTTAAAAAAAAAGAAAGGGAAGTACACGGTCCTACTTTTCCTGCTTGGTTTGAAATCTGAAATAAGATGACGTAATTTAAAAATCACGTTTGGTGGATTAACAGAGTACCTGTTTCCGTGCCTGGCTGCGTTATGCGCGTGGAAATATACAAGTGAGAGCATGAGACAGAAGTGTTTCTGTAAGAAAAGCATCTGGAGCTTTTGGCAGAATAAAGGCAATTCCTTGGCAGTTCACAGCAGAGCTGACTTTTCCCTTCTGGTTTTACACTTTAGACCAAATTCTGATTGACAGTAAAGGCTACACTTTTAAGAAATAGCTTTTCACCTTAATGTTTAATTTTCCAGTTGTATTGCTTCTTTGATGTGAGCTTTTCTTTTTCCTACATATTGACAACCAATTGAAACTAAGAACTCGCTTATCTTAAGGTTTCATTAAATGGAAACCCTATGGAAGTTTTCATGGATGGAGTAAATGGTCGCCCAAATTCCTTTAACCTCCATGAGCATTTTTTACAGGCCATCCTAAGAGAGGCTTGAGTGTGTTACATACGTAGAAAAACACTTAAGCCGAACATGACTTTGTGACGAGGGTGGTTCCTCATTTTGTTTGTCCTTTTTTAGCTTATTGTGATGAACTCAGATTCTAAAATTGTTTGAGGTCACAACACCACTCACAGTGAAATGAGATATGTAGAGAAAATGGAGCATCTGTTTCTCAGTAGCTCATCGTATCTTCCTCACAAGTCCCACCCTGCTGATTGATAGGGACCTCTTAGACTTGTCAATGGGAACTATCTCTGTCACTCTTGTTCATATTTCTACTTTTGGGTTAAACATCCAGACTGTTCAAAGTCTGGATCATGGCTGGAGTGAGAGCCTCTTTGGAATGACCCTATTTCTTTGGGTAAAGGGAGTAGTCATTGGGATTTTATACCCCCCTCTCTTTTCTTGCTCAGGAAGGCATCTGTGGGCATTGACGTGGTCTCGCTGCACATTTGTGGCAGCAGAAGAGAACAGGTGAGAAGATGCCCGGGGTGTCCTCTGGGCAGGCCTGTAGAGTGGCTGGGCTAGGCTGCTGCTGAGGTGGTAACTGCTGAAGTTCAAGGTCTCAGCTGGCGATTTGAACTTCGGCCAGCGGTGCTGGTGATGGAGCTGACAGCCTTCAGTGTGGAGCAGCAAGCACACCATGTAGACCCCAAGCCTCCGTGGGTCATGGACACGTCGGCTGCCCTGGGCCCTCGTGGTCACCGGGAAACCAGAAGTACTGATACCTACGGGGTCAGTTTCCTGTCCGCGGTCATCTCAGTTCTGGGCTCTGGGCTGTGGCGGAAGCAGCTGCTAAGCAGCGTCTCCCGGAGGCTTCAGCCCACAGAGGTTGCCCAGGAAAGTGGGGCACCTGCCCCGATGACTCCAGACTCCTTAGAAGTCTATGGTGTTTCTGAAGACTCTGGTCTGAGTTGAAAAGATCACTTACGTAAAACTCAAAAGAGAAAAGAATATTACCCCTGTAATGATAGACACAAAGTTGTTGTTGGTGGTGGTGTTTGGTAGAATCTAGAGTTGGAATAGACTTTAGAAACCATGAAGTCCAACGTTGGCATTGACTCATGAAGAAACACGTTTAAAGAGTTTCTTCGATTTTGTGACAATTTGCTCTTTGGTTTAGCTCGAATCTAGCTCCCAGCCCCTAGCTCTGTGCTCTTTCCGTGATGTGGTGTCACCTTTTCTGTATGTGTATTTTCCTAAATAGATTCAGGTTGGAAGATCTGTTAAACTAAATGCTAAAGTCTCCCTTTTTATTCACCCTTTTGGTTGAATTAATTAAGTAAATATTTTAGTTTTGGAGTCATCTGTGTGATAAACGTTGGGTTCTGTGATTTGAATCCCGTCTCCACGGTTGGCCATGTGGCCTTGGGGAAGGTCACTGATACTCCATGAGCTCCAGCTTCTTTGTCTGTAAAGTGGGGACAATAATATTCACCTTGGAGGAAACTGAAAGTTATAGAATTGCATTGTTTTTTCGTGACACAGAGCAGTTAATAAACCATAATTGTTGTTGGTATTTCTTAAATATTTGTGGCTTCTGAGTTTTTCTTTGAAAGGCCAAAATTTAAAAGGGAGAAAGATGGGGGTAAAGAAGAAAGGGAATAAAGAAAAACACAGAGCCAGATCTCTGTATAACATTTTAGATTGCTCTTTGCTTTGTCTTTAGGGTTGGGTTCCTGATTAGATAACACCTAATCCTTCTTTATCTAATTTGATGGTTAAGAGGAAAAAATGGATATCACAGAAGAAGCACAGTGTAAGTTAATGTGTTATTATTAAATTTGTAATATAATTCTTTCAGGAATCTTGAATAATCTACTTTTTAAATGAAGGAAAATCTATAAACTACCCATCAGGGGATTTGGTGAGAGGAATAAATAATATAATATCTGATGGTTCAGAAAGTTTCCTCTTTATCATCAACATTTTTGTGTGCAAAGCAAAAAGATCAATGGGTAGTTACGGTTCCCAAAAGTGTTTTCAAGAGAATTTTGTGCATCTGGGTAAAACTCCGCTGATAAACATTTCTCTTAATCTTTAGCCTCCTACAAGTGCTCTGTAATTGCACAAATGCTATTGCCAATTCAAACTAAAGTATGGGAATTCTGCGAAAAGAAATATCCAGACCTAGGAAAAAAATTTCTAAGTGCCCATTACCATGATAAATTAGATAATTTTTGAGTGGTAACTCCACATAGATCTGTAGATGGGGGAATCCCTAAAAGAGCTGCTTTCAAGTTTAAAGACCTAATTGTCTTAGTAAGTAGCTTCGTTATTGATACCAGCGAGACTTGTTCACAGCTGCAGTCTCCCTTGAATGGGGTGGAGTGAGTGTTTATCCAGAGATATCTTTTTCTAATACAGCAGGGAATTATCTTGTAACTGGAAATGCTTCCCACTGGGAATGACCCTTCCCCCATTACCACCCCTCCTCTACCATCAGTTTGAAGAAATCATTATTCTGGGAATTAAGCTAATAAAACTAATAAATAATGGAAGATTGCTTTCTGCAGTAGACAACTTCTAAGGCAGGCTGTTTGAAGTACTGAGGGATAAATTTAACAAAACAAGTGCAAGATACGTACATTGAAAACTACAAAAGATTGTTAAGAGAAATTTTAAGACAATAAAAAGGAAAGATATTCTGGGACTAGAAAACTCATTGTTAAGATGTCATTTTTCCCCAAACTGATCTATAAATACAATGGAAGCCCTAGGACTTCTTTGTAGAAACTGTCAAACTGATTCTAATGCATATATGGAAATATAAAGGACCTAGAATTGCCAAAATAATGCTTAAAAACAAAAATAAATTTGGAGGACTTCCATTTCCTGATTCTAAAGCTTTACTTCAGAGCTAAAGAATCAAGACTGTGGCCTTGGTGTAAGGATAAACAAATAGGTCAATGGAATGCAAAAAGGGGTTCAGAAATAGACCACCATTTACAGAGTCAATTGATCTTTGACAAACATGCCAAGGTAATTTGATGAGGAAATAATAGTACTGTCAGTAGGTAGTGCTGGGACATCTGGACATTGAAATAGAAAAAAAAAAAAAAAGCGAACCTTGAATGTTACTCATACTGTGCACAAAAATAAACTCAAAGTGGGTCAGAGACCTAGAACAAAATCTAAGCATTTAAAACCTTTAGAGGAAAACATAGGAACTTTTCAAGATTTGGGGGCAGGCAAAGATTTTGTAAAGAGAACATAACCCTATCCGTAAAAATTTATAAATTGGACTTTGTTAAAATTAAAACCTTCTGCACTTCCAAAGATACCACTAAGAAACTGAATGAAAAAGCAAGGCACAGATCGGAAGAAAATATCTGCAATACATATGTCTGAAAAAGGACATATCCAGACTATGTAAAGAACTCTCACAACTCAAAAATAAGACAAGTGACAATAAAAAGTGGGCAAAAGGTTTGAACAGACACTTCACACACACACACACACACACACACACACACACATACATACACACCATATATATATATATATATATATATATATATATATATATATATATGGTGAGGACAGGAAAATAAAGACATGAACACATCATTAATCATTAGTGAAATGCAAATTAGAACCACAATGAGACACTACTACAAACCTACCAGAATGTTAAAATTGAAAAAGATTGACGATATCAAGTGTTGGAAAGGACGTGGAGCAACCAGAACTCCCCTACACGCTGTTGGGAATGTAAAATACTATAATACTTTAGAAAACTTTTTGTCAGTTTCCTATAAAATCAAACATAAATTTCCATATGACTCAAGCTTAGGTATTTCCTTAAGAGAAATGAAGACCTATGTCCACAAAGAGTCTGTACACTAATGTTCATAACAGCTTTATTCGTAATAGCCCCAAAATGGAAACAACCCAAACATCCAGTTACAGATGAATGGATAAACAGTTTGTGGAATATTCATACAATGTATCCAGTAATTTACAAAGAAGAAACTATATATGTAACAACATTGATAAATGTCAAAAATATTCTGAGCAAAAGAAGCCAGACACAAAAGAATATGTGTGTATGATTGTATAATATTTCCATGAAGTTCTAGAACGGGCGAAACTAAATCCATAGTCTCAGGAGTCAGGTCAGCAGTTGCCTGAGGATGGGTTGGTGTCAGTTGCAGAGTTAGGAGGGACTTTGGGGGCCGGGTGGTAACAGGAGTGTTCTGTATCTTTTTTTAAAAATTAATTAATTAATTAATTTATTTATTTTTGGGTGCGTTGAGTCTTCATTGCAGTGCGGGGGCTTGTCATTGCGGTGGCTTCTCTTGTTGCAGAGCACGTGCTCTAGGTGCATGGGCTTCAGTAGTTGTGGCACACGGGCTCAGTATTTGTGGTTCACAGGCTCTAGAGCACAGGCTCAGTAGCTGTGGCGCATGGGCTTACTTGCTCTGCGGCATGTGGGATCTTCCCAGGCCATGGCTCGAACCCATGTCCCCTGCATTGGCAGGCGGATTCTTAACCACTGCGCCACCAGGGAAGTCCAAGGAGTGTTGTATCTTAATTATGTATGACTGTATAGATGATGACTGTATAGGTGATGACTGTATAGATGTATACATTGCCAAACGTATCAAACTGTACATTTAAAATAGGTGCGTTTTGTTATATGCAGAATATAGTTTGATAAAGTAAAATAAATAAATAAATGAATGAAATAGACTACCTCCCCATTTAAAATCAGGAACAGTAGTGCCTAGATGGTCCCTCTAACTTGGAATAAGTGTGAAGGACTGAGGAGGACAGTGATTCTCTCTCTGTCTATATCCTCTTCATAAGCAGGAGGCTCCTGCCCTCTTCTCAGAGTTTCAGGTTACTGTCTGTTGCAGCTTACAAAATAGTTAAACACCTTTATAAACATCAAATCAAATGGCTAAAATTCAAATGCATTTCTAGTCATTTTCAATTTCATTTTTTTGTTTTTGGCTATGCCCTGTGAGGCTTGTGGTATCTTAGTTCCCCGACCAGGGATCGAACCCGCGTCTCCTGCAGTGAAAGCACCAAGTCTTAACCACTGGGCCACCGGGGAGCTCCCCTCATTTTCAATTTCAAATGTTCTTTGTTCTGTCAACTTAAGTGTTATATTTTGTTGCTTCATCATTTTTTCATGAGTGGCATCTCCAATATAAGTGATTGGATCATGTTCAACACAGGGAAAAGAATTCCTTGAATTTGTTCCTTATTGGTAATCTCTTCCACATCTGTCTTGTTGTCCTAGCTTTCTAACTACTTTCTAACTAGTCTCCCTACCCGCACTCCAGTCTACAAACCACCGTGTGAGTAATCCTTCTGAAGTCTGTCCTTGATCAAATCACCCCCCTTCTCAGGACCCCTCACTTTGCTTACTGAATAACAGCAGACTAATTTGTTTTCCCAGTCTGGGACCTTACTATCTTTCCCAACTAACCTCTCACTGCTCCCCTGTGAGTGCCATAGTCTAGCTGAGCCTGACACCCAGTCATTCCTTCGTTACATCCTTTCCTCCCTCCCCCCTTTACTTATGCCCTCTTTTCACGTGGGATGCTTTTCCTCTGACCCGGCCTTTCCACCTCTCACCAACCTTCCACGCCAGCTGGCAGGTCATCTCCTCCGCCATCACTCACGGCTGATGTAGCTGCACCTGCCAGAGCATTTTCCTTCCTGCTGCAGCCTCTCCTGTGCTTGATTATAAACTCTTAGAGGCTGGGGCTCTGTCTCTGACATCGATCCAGTAGGAAGAACATACAAATTGAATGAATACGAGGAAAGAATCATGCAGGCGCTGGTGGTTGAGAAGCAGAAGAGTGAAGACCAGACTTCTATCTCCCTATTCCTCACTCTATTACTTTTTACACCAGGGGTGTTGGGAAAATCCTCCACAGGACTTTGAATTGCCTCCAGGACAAGGACGAGGAGAGTGCATTGCTCCAGACATTCAGAATTGCATCCAAGAAGGCAGTGGAACTTTCTCAGGGAGCCATCCTAGCAGAAAGATTAGCTTAGATGCCTTTTCTTCTTCTAATCTCGTAACGTAGTGGAGCAAATGGACTGTAAAGTCCCCTATGGGAATTGTGACTATTCATTAGATCTTTTTATATACACTTTTTATTTCTTTTTAAATGGAGCTTCGTTGGAGACTTATAGAACATTTTGCATGTGGTCTGTATTTTTTAAATGGGTCTCAGACTCTTTTGTGTTTAAGGAATGGTTTCACAAAACAGAATTTTGGATGGCACCTTTTCCACCTGCAAACTCACTGGCACACTCCCAGGGCCGCCCTTTGACACCACGATGTTGTTTGGGAAGAGCCATGTTCCGTCCTGACCAGCTTGCTTATGCCCTTGCATATCCCAGTAGAAACTCTGTCTGTCTTGGCTTTGGCTCTACATTCCCTAGAGCTCCCCTACCTTGCACCAAATTGTACCTCATCAACCTTCTATCTGACAATCGATACTAGAAAGTGTATAGGCTTGGTCGTAGTAAAAATGCATTTCCTGTGTGGATAAAATGTGGTCATTTGTCTATGGCGTGACACACACGTGGATAGATGCTACTTTTAAATGATTAACGTTAAGGCAAATGGACAGAACGAACACCCCGTGTGATGGAGGCTGTTGGCTGTCTTCGAAACTCCTTCTCCCTTTGTTCCACTGGCAGCAGGTGGTAGCTGGACCCACGGTTCAGCCAGAGTCTCACGTCTCAGACTCTTTACCACCCCGTGAGTCCAGCAGGGATGGTGCAGCTCTGGGTGGGTGTGGGGCGTGGGGCGTGACCTTGTACTTGGGCGTGACCTTGTACTTGGGCGTGTGCTGTCTGCCTTTCACAAGCTGGAACTTCCACATGCCCACGACCCAGCTTCCATCACACAGCCAGGTCCACACCCCAGAGCAGAGGGGGGAAACATCTTATGTCAAGGGGTGAACAGTAAATATTTCCAGCTTTGCGGCCAGTCCTTGCCTCGTGTTGTGAAAGCACCCAAAAATGACACATAAACAGATAGGCATGACTGGATTCTAATAAAATGTTCTCTACAAAACAGGTGGCGGGCCAGATTTGGCGCACAGGCCTGCAGTTTTCTAACTCCCGCCCTCCGATGGACACTCTATGGAAGGAAAGAGGTGGCTCGATGAGGGTCCGGAGCTGCCCACAGACCAGACCCCTCACCTCGGTGGCCATTTCCCCAACCAGCACACGAGCAGACTTGCTGCCCTTCGTCAGAATCACTTCACAAGGAAGCTTCCGCTGGGCTCCAGCCTTCTGAGATGGACTGTCTCCACCTCTTACTTCTCCCAAGAAGCTCCTAAGTGATTCCTTCCTCTCTATTCATTTTACTTAAGGAAGAGAGACTAGTGTCCTCAGACACCACGTGTCCATTTGGCCTTTTGTCTCACACTTTCTTGAAACAGATGCACGGATTCCCAGGGGCTGTTCTCATGTCTCCCCAGCTGCCTGAGGAACAGGGTCACATCTGGACAGAACATGTGAAGGAGGTAAAATCTTGGAGGGTGGGGGACACTTTCTGTTTGCTCCTCCATCCAAAGGCCTCTGCCCTCTCCTCGATGTCTCTTCTATATTCTTGCCTTGGAGCATTGCCTTCTCCTAGCTGTGAATTAAAGCGATGGCTCATAAAACTTCTCCCCGTTTGTTTTGTTTTACTTTTTCTGATTATAAACTATAGGGCCTTTAGAGAAAACTCGGAAAATATAAAGTTAAAAGTTATGCACGGTACAAGTCCCACACATAATCATGGCTAACAGTTCTGGCGTAGTTTCTCTTCATTTTTGGCTTGTATTTAGGCATAATTTAAGGAGACTCTTCAAAATCCAAAGGGATGAGATTCAGTTGTTAAGGCAAATGGAATTGGTGAATAATACCCAGCCTTGTCAGTTATTTCTGTCTGAGGGTCAGAGAGGGCTTGATGGAAGGCGTGATATTTCAGTTTGGTCTTAGATTTTAGAAAGCATTTTGAAGGACAGAGAATAAGGGAAAAAATCCTATGATAAAAGAAAAACATAGAAGCATTAAAGTATACATGTATATGAATAATTTAATGGCTGACTGTGGTCTTGAGGAATATATTAAATTTTTGTGCTCCAGTTTGTTTATGCACTGGGGATAGTCATATTGCCTTTTCATCCTCCTAAAAATAGAATATCTTAAGATAATCCATTTTCAACTACTTTAAACTTTTCAAAGGAACGACACCTAAAAATCCACAGCATAATTAAGGTATCAGATTTTTGTCACTCTTTCTATCTATTATGATTTTATTCACTATAATAATATAAAATAATCCTTCTCCTAGTCATTTCTATGAAAAATTTATAAGAAAAATGTATTGCAAGTTTTTAATAAATATTTGTTTTATTACCCAGACTTTATTCATAAGGAAAAGCTATTAGAAAATCATACTTATTCTAGGTTAAATGAGAATAACATTAACAATTTTTCTTTGTGTTTCTGGATGTTTCTGATTGTGATTGTAGTGCCTCACAATAACTTTGAAGTTAATTCTCATTTTCAATCATGATTAATTTGGGTCTCTCAAAATCAGGCTGTATATTATTCAACTACCACTCTTCAGTGTCATGAAAACACTTTACTGCTGTGTGTTCAAAAATAAACATTTCAGTTGCAGACACTTGCAGGTAGTTCAGAGTAAGTGCTAATGTGACAGCAGTTATATTTCTTTCAGGTATTTCTGCTTCTCACGTTAAAAAAAAAGAAAAAAAGAAAAACAAACAGCAATCTAAAAAGCAGTGGAACAAAGAGAAACCATTGATTGACAAGTAATCTTCTTAAATACTCACGTGAATACTTGGAAATGTCAGATCTTTACTCATTATGATCTTGAATTCCCCATGTTTTATGTGATGAGAATTATAGCCTATTGTTAAGAACAATATCATATAAAAATGTACGGGATTACATTCAAATTTAAGATCGTATTCTAATGTTCACATGGGCTAAATAAAAATCTTCTTGTTTGGACCTACACAGGAGCTATCTCATTGTCATTCCGCAAGTTCAATCTTATAGTTTCACTAATCAAAATAGGTTTATTTGGAAAAGGAACTTCATGTGTCAAAGGTGTGGGAAGTAAACTCAAGTGTACAAGAAACATCCCAGCTCTTACTGCCTTTAAGTCAAATGAAGAAGACTGACTCCAACCGCATCAGACTCCAGGAACCCCATCTCAGTCAGTGTCGGCGTCCCAGATGCTCCTCAGATCAAATCAGCATCCAGGGGTCACAGGGAGTGGGGTCAGGAAAGGGCCTCTAGTTGCCAGGCCACCGTGGTCCCAGCTGACATGTCCTAGTTAACCTTCAAAACCGGTGCTGCCTTGAACGTTCCGGGCTCCGCTCCACAGCAGTGGGGCGGGGGGCCAGCACCTGGGGTGCCTCCTCCCTCGGTGACCAGTGACCATCCCCAGATCCCGCTGCATCTTCCTGGGTCACTGGACAGTGGTGCGCTTCGTGTCCATCTGCACAGAAGGCTGGAGGGAGGGCGAGGGGCGCAGGGCCTGCCTGCTCACCAGGCCCCGACTGGGCGTGGGCTGGACAGAGGCACCTCTGCCCAGAAGCCTCTTCCTTTCTGCCCACATCTTTGTGGGGGGTTGGGGGGGGAGTGGGGCTGGAAATGGGGGGTGGAGCCACGGCTTTTCCCGCTGGAAAAAGGCTTCTGGTGCCGACTAGCTGCGGCACTGCACTTTCTCCTCCCGGCCTTGCATCCTCCTGCACTTCCTCCTCCTCCCGCCCCTCCCCTCCCACTCTGCCTCCTCCTCCCGCCCCTCCCCTCCCACTCTGCCTCCTCCTCCCGCCCCTCCTCCCCCTCCTGCTCTTCCTCCTCCTCCCGCCCCTCCTCCTCCCGCCCCTCCTCCTCCTGCACTTCCTCCTCCTCCCGCCCCTCCTCCTCCCGCCCCTCCTCCTCCTGCACTTCCTCCTCCTCCCGCCCCTCCTCCTCCTCCCGCCCCTCCCCTCCCGCTCTTCCTCCTCCTCCCGCCCCTCCTCCTCCTGCACTTCCTCCTCCTCCCGCCCCTCCTCCTCCTCCCGCCCCTCCCCTCCCGCTCTTCCTCCTCCTCCCGCCCCTCCCCTCCTGCTCTTCCTCCTCCTCCCGCCCTCCTCCTCCTCCCGCCCCTCCTCCTCCTCCCGCCCCTCCCCTCCCGCTCTTCCTCCTCCTCCCGCCCCTCCTCCTCCTCCCACCCCTCCCCTCCCCCTCTCACCCCTCCTCCTCCCGCCCTCCTCCTCCCACCCCTCCCCTCCGACTCTTCCTCCCCCTCCTCCCGCTTCTCCTCCTCCCTCCCCTCCTCCTCCCGCCCCTCCTCCTCCCGCTCTTCTTCCTCCTCCCATCCCTCCCCTCTGACTCTTCCTCCCCCTCCTCCCGCCCTCCTCCCCCCGCCCCTCCCCTCCCTAATGGCAGCAGAGCCCAGCGCCAGGTGCCTCCCTGCAGGGCCCTCAGGACAGGTCCTCTCCCCACTGCCCGGGAAGGGAGTCCCTTCTCTCAGCCCCACCACTTCTCACGGGCACTGTTCCTCTCCCCTTCTCTTCTGGGACCCCCAGGGCAATCTCCTTTGAGGATTTAGGACTTTGCAAAAGACTTAGAACTCCTTGGGGTAGGGGGTTTGGCTCTCTGGCCAAGTCGTCATGGAAAGTGGTCACCAGGACAGGCCACCAGCTTGGAACAAGGGACAGGGGAAAACTAAGAGTGCAGCACGTTGAATCCCCACCACACAGGTAATACGGGGCAATGTCCAGGTATAATGTTTATGATCTGCAGCTCCTCCCACCTCGAGGGAGGAGGGACCGGATTTTGGCCAGACGGTCTGTCTTGGACTCGAGGGGTGCTGTCCAGGGTGAGGAGGAGGGGGAGAGAGCCCCGAAGTCAGAAAGGATGGGAGAAAGACAGGAGCCCAGCAGAGAGGAGAGCAGAGGTAGAGTCCTGAGGAAGAAGGGCTTGACAGCGGGGCTTGGGAGGGGCGGTCCTGAGTGTTCCTGCAGGACATCCTGCTGTGCCTTGTGTGTCCTGATTCTCTACCTCCTTCTCGAGAGACTAGGTGGAGGCCGTGTTGCTTTTCCAGGCTTTTGGGGTGGGATTTGTTATTTTTCGGCCATGTCACTGTGCTGGGATTGTCCTCCAGGTGGCCCAGTGCAGTTGGGCAGCTGGTGATCCTGTACTGTCGCCAGGGAACATGCTGTACCTTGCAGCCACGGAGGAAAAGTGTGGGTTTATCTTGATCAGAGATGAGCTAAAATCCCCTGATGAGAATGGCTACAATTTACAAAATGGGAAATGTCAAGTGTTGGTTTGGCTGTGGAAGAACTGGAAAGCTCCTTCACAAACAGTAGGGTGTAAACTGGTGTAACCACTTTGGAAAACCATTTGGCAGCAGCTGCTAAAGCAGAACGTATGTATACCCTGTGGCCCAGCCCTTGAACTCCTAGGTGGACGCCCAACAGAGGTGCACATATGTGTGCCAAAGGACATAGACTATTCATCACAGCCAGACCGCCCATCAAACTGCCATTAAAAGTTGTCAATAAATTGTAGTGTATTTAAGAATGGGATTCTATATAGTAATGATCAGGGACTGTTTACAACTGTACATGGCAATAGAGCTTATTCTCACAAACAGAAAGTTGAGTGAAATAAGTCAGATGCAAAAGAGTTTATCCTCTGTGACGCTATCCCATAGAGACAAATACAGGCGAAACCATGTCAGTGGGGCTGCAGGTCGGGGTGGCGGTAACCATCGTGGAATGGCTGGTGACAGGAAGAAAGTACACAATGTTGCCCATGTTCTGTTTCTTTATCTGGGTGCTTTTTACAGTTTGTGAAAATACAGCAAGCCGTATAGTTATTACGTGTGCATTTTTTTCTTACGTTTCTCACACTTCAAATAAAAGGTAAAACCAGAAAAAAATGGGTTTAAACTTTGCTGTACTTTACATACTGGCTTTTAAAATAAGACAGCCTTTCTCATAAAAATGCTGAGTAGGAGCAGAATTGAATACAGAGTCATTTTGTATTCATCAGCCCCTGATACAAAGAACTGAAAAATATCATTAGTGGAGGAACTTGGGAAATGGAATTATCTGTTCTTAAAGAGTCAACATCAGAGGTTGGCTGACATTTTTGTTTCTCCCACAGCAATGCAAAGATAAAGGCAAAGATGAAAGGAGATCGTATAAATGATAAGCACAGTGCCTTGCATACAGTAGCTCTCAGAAAGTGGAGCTGTCTCTATTTCTAAGGGCTGTAACTCTGTGGTCCAAGCAGAGAGGGACACATTTACCAAGACATGTCTCATTATCCTGATTGCTGTTGCCCACCTGTACCTGAGGGCTTGGCCCTGTCACTAGTTCCAGTGTGTCTTGGGGCCCCAGGCGTGGTATGTTGTAATGAATTTGCTTTTAAGGAATCTACATGAACAGCTAATGTTTGTCCACATTTATCGAGTGTTTTGTGCCAGGCATTGGTCAGAGCAGAGCTGGTTGGAAGGAGGGGAAACTGGTACAAATTACTAGGAGCTAGTGGTCTGCAAGGAGGCCTAGGGTGTGTGGATGTTGTTTATCAGTGCAAATCTTAGATACATTTTTTTTTTAGTTGGATGACCCTGTTGATGGGGTCTTTGTTTTTGTTTGCTTGTTTTGGTTCCCAACGTTAGGTAGTATTGTATTTCACAGAGGAGAAGAAGTCACAGAAAGGTTAAATAATTTGCTCAATGTCACACAGCTAATAAGGGGCCTAGGATCTGAACCAAGAGTCTGACTCCAGGGTTTAAGATGTTGGCATCAAAACCATGCTGTTGAGTAATGGTTACTTGTTCATGTGTATGTCAACAAGTCCAAACAGAGCAGAATGGCCCAGCCACAATTCAAAGGCAGAAGGGTCCAGATGTTAGAGATTAATCCAGACAGGAAATGATGTCTAGCTCAAGGAGTCTTGGAAATCTCTGGTGAATGTTTTGCTGGAAGGTTTTGTAAAAAAAATTAATAAACAGAAACCTAAATTAGAGTGCGGAGACCAGTAGGGGGCGCTCTCGCACCCTTTGATGATGGCAGAGCCCAACAGGTGGGAGAAAGAGTCCTCTTCTTTCCTGACAAGGACTCAGCCAATGAAAAGCCGTGGATGTTTTGTTTACTACAGCCCTCCTACCTTCCTTTCCCCTCTATAAAAGCCTTCTCCTCCCCTTACCGTGCGGGGACTTCCACGTGGCTCACCACGGTTGCAGACCCCGAATTGCAATTCTCTGTTGATCCTGAATAAACCCATGTTCGCTGGAGAAATACCTGGCAGTTTATTTGTTTCAGGTCAACAGTTTCAAATATAATTGAAGTTTATTTCAAAGTCTAAAATAGTTTTACAAACAAAAAAGGCTCCATTCTAATCAACTGGATACATATTAATAGCAAAAAGTCACTTAAGCGATTCTGTCTTATTTGAACAGTTTAAAATCAATATAATATACTTAAGTTGCCATACTATTTCTTTTTGCATTTTTTAGTAATTTAAAGTATTATTTTCCCTGTCAGCCAACATTTAAAATACATTTCTTTCCTATTAGAGGAATTTCCTGAGCCTGTTAAGTACCATGTAGAAATAATCAAGTCCCATTATGAACCCAACACCAATTTTCAAAGCAGCTTACCCACTTAGTATCAGCAGCTGTGCGCCTTTTTTAAAATTTATTTTTGGCTCCATTGGGTCTTCATTGCTGCACGTCGGCTTCCTCTAGTTGTGTTGAGTGGGGGCTACTCTTTGTTGCGGTGCTCAGGCTTCTCATTGAGGTGGCTTCTCTTGTTGCGGAGCACGGGCTCTAGGCACGTGGGCTTCAGTAGTTGCGGCACGTAGGCTCAGTAGTTGTGACACCTGGGCTCTAGAGCGCAAGCTCAGTAGTCGTGGTGCACGGGCTCAGTTGCTCTGCAGCATGTGGGATCTTCCTGGACCAGGGCTCGAACCCGTGTCCCCTGCATTGGCAGGCGGATTCTTAACCACTGCGCCACCAGGGAACCCCAGCTGTGCACTTTTTAACTCACAGTTGAACTTTTGAAATCCCTTTGTTGTCATTTTGAGTCCACTTCTTTGATGTAAGTTAATTGCTTTGGCAGGATCTGGACCATGCTGGGGTTTGCACCACTGGGACCAGCACTCAATCCACCAGGCAGCCGGTGGTGGATGGTGTGGACGGTGTCTGGGAGCAAAGCTTAGTGTTTCCTGGCAGACGACCAGCTTTCTCTCTTTACTTATGGGTCTCCCATGGACTTTTTCAGATCGCTCAGGCTCAGGTTGGGGAGTTATTTCAGTTACTTAGAGAATGACTGCAGATCTCACACTAGACCCATTCTCTGGTGGAGCCCTAGCCGAGGCCTGGTTTGTGAACCTGGTTCCTTGACCGTGAGTACTGAGGTTGAACCTCATGGCAACCTCCAGCTTACTTTCTTTCTCCAATCCTGACCCGGAGTCCAGGGCAAGGGACCCTGATTGCTGGCAAAGGCGACACTCATAAAGGGATACCAGAAGCCTGTCCAGGGCACCCACAGTGAGCCCACGGGGGCCTGAGTAATAACCCCGAGAAGGTCTGGACTCAACCTGGCCTAGCCTCACCTAATGCCCTTAGTTGGGTGTTACCCAAAGAATTGACAGCAACAATTTCAATCTGGGACATCGCGGCCCAGACAAACCCAGACTACCTTCTGGAAAAGGGCTCCGTCACTTCTTGGCTTGTTTTTGGAGCAGCTGACTTAACGTGTCTCGCACAGGGGAGGCTTGCCTGCCAGGGCGCCGGCCTCCAGCCCGCCTTGCTGACTCAGGTGCCTTCCTTCTCCATTCTGAGTTTAAGGAACGCTGTCCTCATTTACAAAGCCCTGTACCTGCATCGTCAGCATAAGGCTCTCCCCATTGTCCATGGCTCTCAGGCTGGAGGCCAGCTCCTTGTCTGCTGACATCTGGTCTCTGTGACTTTCCCCTCTGGACGCCCACCCCGATGCTGTCCACCACAGCCAGCTGGCCTGCTGTATGCTCTGTGCACTCTGCCTAGACTCTGGGCACACAACTTTGTCCTGCTCACAGTATGGTATTTTAGAAACTAGGTCTCATTTTGAAATCCAAAGATTCCATAAAAAAACAATAGAGAAAGAAATTTTCCGAAGACTTAGTATTAGGACAGATGAATTTTTTTTAAAGGAATAACATTTCCTGGTTAACGAAAAAGTAGCTTTTTTTTTTTTCCATTATGAAAGCAATTCACGATCTCTGTAGAAATCTCGGGAGATGCTGGGGGAAATGGTACTACACTCAGCACTGCACGTGGTCACTCACTCACTCATTCATTCATTCAGCACTGGGAGGAGGGCAGAAAACAAGTTAGGCAACGTCTCTGCTCTCCTGGATCTTGTATTCTAATGCAGTAAATAGGGAACAAACAAACAGAGGGCTGTAGACAGTAAGTCAGTTGACCAAATTATACACCGTTAAGGAATAAAGAGTGAAGGTGTGGGCTCTGCTAAGGAAAGAGGTGAAGTGTGAGAAGGCAGCACTCAGAGACCTGAGTGATAAGAAGCCGTGAGCCAGGCAAGGACCCCGGGCCAGAGCATTCCAAGCAGGGAAGAGCAGGCAGGAGGCGCCTGAGGTAGGAATGGACCTGAGGTCTTCGAAGGGCAGAAGGAGGCCAGTGTGTGTGCTAGAGTTTAGACATGAGCTGGGGGCGAGGAGGAGATGGGAAAGGCAGACCAAGGTCATGAGCGCCCGTGGACGGTGGCGATTAGAGGCCTCCGGGGAGTTTGAGCAGGGGGTGACGTGGTGCGTCGTGCTGTAGAAGGTCACTTGGTGTGGTGTATAATGGGGCGTCTGGGGGCGTGGTGTAAAATGGGGCGCCTGGGGGCGTGGTGCGTAATGGGGCCACTGGGGGCATGGTGTATAGTGGGGCCTCTGGGGGCGTGGTGGATAATAGGGCGTGGTGTATAATGGGGCGTCAGGGGGCGTGGTGTATAATGGGACGTCTGGGGGCGTGGTGTAAAACGGGTATCTGGGGGCGTGGTGGATAATGGGGCGTCAGGGGGCGTGGTGCATAATGGGGCTTCTGGGGGGTTGGTGTAAAATGGGGCATCTGGGGGGTTGGTGTAAAATGGGGCGTCTGGGGGCGTGGTGGATAATGGGGCATCTGGGGTCGTGGTGGATAATGGGGCGTCTGGGGGCGTGGTGGATAATGGGGCATCTGGGGGTTTTGTGGATAATGGGGCGTCTGGGGGAGAGGGGTGATGGGGGCTTGGGTGTTAGCAGTAGAGGTTGAGGAGCGAGGGGTGCAGGATACTCTGTGGAGGGCGAGGCCACAGGAATTGTGATGGGTCACGTGTGGGAGGTGAGGGATGGAAGCCGCGAACAGCGTGAAACCAGGGATGAGCAGTGCGGTGAGTAATAGCAAGATTCCTGCGATGAGAAAAACCTCCTTTGTTCCCCACAGTGGCCCTTTGTGGTGGGTTCTGTTATCCCACCTAATCCCATTTTATCCCATCCTAGATCTCAGTGTATCTCTATATCTAACCCCTATCTATCCTATAATATTCCTATAGCGATTACAACACAGAGAGGAAAATTAAACCTGGAAGGGCTGGAAGGTAACTTGGCCCAGGACCTGCAATTAGAAAGCCGTGAGCGGGGTCTGAGCCTGTTCTGCCCGGATCTAGGCTGCGTACCTGTCTCCCCTCTAAGATTACTTTTCACTTACCAACCACCAACTGCCATTGTCAACATTTTTATTTCCTTTCAGCCTTAAGATGCATTTCTGTCTTTTAAAACAGACCTGTGACATATAATCTTATGATCTTTCCCATCAACCACTTTGAGAGGATTATTAAATGCTCTCCATAACATCTTCCATGCAAACCATCATCTTTCAAATGTTTCTTTTCAAGAGAATAAGACTTTGAGCAACAGTGTTTGGGGCGAGAAACAGGTAAATGGCCTAAGAAAGTTTCCTCAAGGGCAGGAGTAGTGGGGGAGAACAAATAAATGTTTTGCTTCCCTGATTAAATGTGTGTTTCTCTAAGATTTTCACTCAAATATATATATACAGACAATTTGAAAAATCTGTGATTTTACATAAAGCATCTTGTACATTATGTATTAGTAAACTATTTTAAGATTTACAGTGTTGTGTTAGTTTCAGGTGTACAGCAAAGTGAATCAGTTATACATATGCGTATATCCACTCTCTTTTTTTTTAAGATTCTTTTCCCACGTAGGCCATTGCAGAGTATTGAGTAGGGTCCCCTGTGCTGTACAGCAGGTTCTTGTTGGTTGTCTATTTTGTATATGGTAGTGTGTATATGGCATGTAGGATCCTAGCTCCCCTACCAGGGGTTGAGCCCACACCCCCTGTAGTGGAAGCTTGGAGTCCTGACCACTGGACCGCCAGGGAAGTCCTCAGCCTAGCCTACCTTAAACATGCTCAGAATCCTTACATTAACTTTCAGCTGGGCAAAATCATCTTAACATAAAGCCTATTTTATAATAAAGTATTAACTACCTCATGTAAAAAAAAAAAGGGATTATTTACTTTAATTCTTCAAAATTACGTTCAAACTTCAAAACAAATCTTTAGGTCTGACCTCTGAGCCATAGACTAATTCACCTATTTCTTAGCATCTAGTTTGAACTTATAACATGTACTCTGCCTCATTGTTTGATTCTGGATCCCATTGTTTCAGGTAATGGAGACCCAATCAAGCTAGTTCAATTAATAATAAATAGTAGCTGTCTTACACCGAGTTATCTAGAGATTGAAGCAAGCAGGAATTTTAAAACCTGAGGTTGATTTGGGAGGTGCAACCCCAGGGGCGCCAGAGTGGGGAAGAAGGAAGCTCTGCGGGGAATGATGAAGGATGGGGTGTGAAACACTGCACCTTAGCTCCTGCTTCGTGGGAGCCTGACAGACAAGACAGGTCTTCTAGGGACCACCCACCCCCCCGCCCCCAGACAGGTCCAGCGGAGAAGCTGCACCTCTGAGGCTCCAGGATGCAGGAAGGAGGGGTTTGTGTGCCTGGCTCCCCTCATCCTTTCCCACTGATCGGAGTCTGTCCCCCGGGGCGCTGACTCTCTCTTTTGCAGGTTGTCAGGAGGCATCTTCAGCAACTGCTCAGGAAGTCTGGTGCAGCCGCCTGGGGTGGCGAGTTGGCAGGGCGGGTCCTGCATTCCCAGCAAAGCAGGCTGTGTGGTAGGGAGAATCTAAGAGGTTCATGAGGTCTGTGACTGATGCATCGGAATAGCATTGGGCTGAGCACTATTCCTGGATTATCTAACTGAAAGCTCATCAAACCCTCTGACGTAGCTAATCTGCACCTGAATTTATGGTTAGGGAAATTTAAAGAGTAAGAGGTGGAACTGGGATTTTCACGTACGAAGGCAGACCCTACAGCTCACACCTTAACCACTGTTCTTTCCTTTTGAAAGCTCTGGAAGAGCACAGAGGGGCTTATTAAAACGATGGCGTTCCAGGGAAGTAGTCAGTGGACTCTCCCGGGACAAAGGGTTGGGAGTTGGATCCCCACTGGGAGCCAGGCCAACTCAAGGGTGCCAGAGTCATGGACCTTTGTGGCACATCTGCTCCTTTCTGTGATTCTGTGATTCTGTAAGTCCTTGTTCTTACCTCGTGAGTCAGCTTCCTCTGCCCCTCCTTGCCTCTGACCAGTGCATAATCACCGCCTTCCTTCGCTTTTGTGCCTTCTCTGAGCCCTTTTCTAACTCATGGCATCCTCTCAGACTCGACCCTCACAGACACTATACTGTGTCCTGGTTTTCCATTTCTCCGTTTCTTGGGGAAGCATTGGCCTGACATGGTTGTTAGAGTGTGTTGGTTGTAAACAACAGATGATTAAGCTCTATTTAAAATGAATTCATTAGAAACTATGGGTAGATCACAGCAGCCCTGTTTGGAACTTATGGGACCTACGCATCTCCAGAGACCCTCCAGAGGGTTGCAGAAGCAGGAGCCAAAGGACACTCCATGCATGTGCCAGCCCTGGAATGTTCTTTTTCTTTTTTGCCTTTGCATAGCATAGCCTGAAATTCAAAGTTCTTGAGAAGAGGAACTGATTGGCCAGGTGTAAGTGATGTACCAGCCCTTAGCTGTGCCCGGAAGTTTTACCAGGAAGTTAGTTGAAGGAGCTTCCAGTGATGCCTGGATTCAGTTTCCCTGCAGGACTGCACGTGAGGAGGGAAATAATTAGCCAGGAGGATATTAGGATGCTATAAGGAAGCGGGGGATGAATGCTGGGTAGACAAAATATGACAGATGTTTCCCATGCCCAGTTCACGTTTTCACTCACCACAGCACACCACTCCTCATTTGTTGGCTGGTCTCTAATGGGCTGTTCTGTAAAGCTGTGGCCAGCCTTAATATTGAATTACTGAAGATTGAGTTATTGAATTATTTCTGCCACCACTTCCTTCCGTTTGCACATCCTAGACCTGATGGTGGAAAATGACTCTGTTAGAACCATTTATGTCGGACAACACTTTGGCACTGCATTTCTTCATTTACAAACACCTCTGCAGCATTGGTCTTTGATTCACTACTGCAGTGGGGTACTGTGAGAGACAGAGAGACACAGGATGCGTTGTGATTATTGCTTCCTGGGTGCTGAGAATTGGATATGAGAAACATAATACACAATAAATATATAACATGGTGATACTATAATGTAATATCAAACAGTGCATAATCTAAGATAAAAATATATGTGTATGGCGGTAGCAGGGTTGAGAGCTTAACTTGTACTAATGTAACAGGAGCTAGGTGTAATGTGTAATTAAGTCTTGAAAGAATCTATTTCACACTACTCTCTATAAAATAGATAACCAACAAGGGCCTACTGCGCAGCACCGGGAACTCTACTCAATATCTTGCAATAACCTATAATGGAAAAGAATCTGGAAAAGAATATATATTGAACGTATACGTGTAACTGAATCACTTTGCTGTACACGTGAAACTACCACAACGTGGCAAATTAACTATAATTCAATAAAAAAATAAACCAATTTTGAAAGAATACATTTGACCTGGGAAAGAGAGAAATTTGTGGTGTGGCAACTAGGTGATCTATGTCCAGGCTAATTAATCTGAATTATAACTTTTGCTATGAATGTGTCCCAGAAGCTAGGCTGGAGATTGGTTTAGAGTCTGTCTCTCCTTCCGTGTGCCGGCGTACAGGTGTTGTCCCAGGTCGTCGCCTTGGCCGCAGGCCTGCTCTGCACCTAGGAGGGCGGCCACGGCACTGCCATTTGTAAACTTGCAGGCCCGGTCCACCTGCCTCCTGCTATCCTTCCACTGCTAATGTCACGAAACGCCTCTGGCAGGATAAGTAACTTTATTACTAAGCTATAAAGTAGAGCAACTTATTCATATTGTATGAATTGCATTCTATCCCATTTTTCCCCCTCTAACGGGGAGAGGTCTCACGATGCTCTGGAAAACGTCTCCTTAAAACTGCTGAGTAACGTGTCTTGCAGGCACTGAGTTAGGAAGCCCCATTGCTGCCGGAATTCTGATTGGAAGCTTGTTTTAATAAGTTCAGGTTTACTTCTGAGATGCTCATTTTCTTTCGGAATTCAATTGATTAAGGCAGCCTGAGTCTCAGCGGTAACTACAAGAAATTAGATTTTGCTGGGAAGTGTAAACAGACCCGCGACTGATGATCCGACGCTGTGAGCGCTGTCAGGAGGCCGGTACACGGCTTTGTTGGGGGAGGTTATTGACACTGAAAGCTTTTGGAAATTGAGGTTTACAGGAGCAGGCTCAAGTCAGTGATGTTTGTTTCATCCTCGGTTTTTGAATAAGACGTTAGTTGGCCTGTTCTGGTATCACGTTACGAGGCCCAAGTTTAGCTAGAATACTAACCTCCCCAGCCACAGCAGAAGTTAAGTAAGAAAGAAGAAAAATAAAATGCCCTCCAGGTCAGTACGATTACTCTTTGAGGAACAGGGGCAGAACGGGGTCTGCAGACACCACAGACTGAGCTCCGTGTGATACGGGTTTATTGCCCTTAGGCCACGCATAACTGTGAGTTAAATTTTCTCCTTTCTCCATGTTTAAAGATCGAGAGTCTATCCTATCCTTTTTCATACGTGGATTAAAAGACAAAACTCTCTGAAAAGGCTCAGGACGCAGGGGCGAGTCCTGGCTTTTCCACCAGCTCACGTGATTGTCAGCTTTGGGGTCCCAGTGACAGGAGATACCTGACTTATGATATTGACGTGCGCAGTCCTTCCCCAGGCTGTGCCGGGGTGTGGGGGGGCCACGATTTCCCGCTCACCGGCAGGGAACAGGCTGACACCCTTCTCTCTCACTAGCCAAGTGTCACTGTTGTGTGTTACTGGTGACAAACTCCAGTGACACAGCGCCAACGGATGGTGACCCACCGGGTGTCTTCACCCTGCTGGGATCTGCCCCCCGGGCAGTCTGGCTGACCATGAATGGATCACTGATTTCTCTGGGTTCTACTTGCCTTACTCGTAGGCCTCTCCCAGATTAACAGCTCTACAGGCATTGTGGTAGCAGTGACCAAGCCAAACGTGGCCTCTGTATATTTATATCAGGCTAATGTAAGGAATTTCCATGCTTATTAAATCTCACGGTTCTTTCAACACCAAATTCTGCATTGGACAGTTGCCCGGGGATATGATTTAGAGCGTGTAGTTATTCTCTCTGGTGTTCAACTATATACTACAATATATACTACAGAGTTATGGCTGCTCCCTTGAAAATATTCTTTCTTTAATGTCCATGTTGGATCTACCGGTTGTTAATGCATAATAAACACATCTATATTATGATACAAATATTAGTGTGGGCTAAATAAAAATGAACAGTTGCAATTCATGCCAGCCGTCAGGGCACTAGCCTACGAGTTCCGTGAGAGAGTCTAGCCTTTGGTCTGGTTCGTTCACATCCTCAGAGCCTGGCACAGAGGGGATGTCCAGGAATATCTGTTGAGTCAACTAACAACTTCTATAGTAATGACTGTATATAAAGTAATGGTGTCTTTTATTTTCTGTTTGATCAGACTCTTTGTTTACGTGGGAAAAAACCCCCGACTTGAGTGAACTTAAGCAGAAGGAAAGGGTGCCATCATGTCACCAGTCGTGGGATGGAGGGTGGAGGCCTGGCCTCGGGAGAAATACTCAGGGACCCAAATCCACAGGCTTCCTGTCTCCATCCCTCATCCCTGATTTGTTCTGCGTCCTCCACGAGGAGACTCAGGGCCACCGGCAGCGCCTCAGGTCACATTTCAGGTTCACCGTCAGGGAGGGACCACCTCCTTAGCTTTAGTCTGGCTCAGATTTTACCCAAACTCATAGGGGCAGCGCAAGGTTCAGTAGAAGACCTTTTATCAAGAATTCGTTAGTTCATGTTTAAAAGCAGGTTAAAGAAGGGAAAACTTTAGAGGATATTTCTGAAACATTTCATTTTAACTTGAATTAATTTGCCCATCTTTTGATGTAAAGCCAAGACTTTTTTTTTTTTTCCAGTCTGGAAATAGTCTGGATCTCTATCCTGTTCTTGAAAGCAACCAGCCCTTCATGCATTATCCTGTTCAACTGTGATTTCTTTAAGATGGAGCAAAGACTTCAAGATACCTACAGTCAGTCTGAGGACAGAATCCTTCTAGATGTTTGAGTTCCCCTCAGCTGCGTAGAGTGGTATTTCCCATTATTTATTTGACAGCTCTGTGTGTGTGTGTGTGTGTGTGATTCACCTTCATCTACTTTCCCCCAAAACTTTCAGGATACATTTCACAAAAATAAAATTTTCATTTCTGCTGCACTCATTTTATATTTGCTTAGTGTTTAAAGAAATCACACACACTTACAATAAGTGTAAGCCTGGTGGGAATAAAAGAAACTGACTCTTGATGAGTAGACAACACAGAAGGGGCGACAAGGGCGTAAACATTGTGAGCAACGCCAAGGAGCTACAGTGCATAGCGGGCCCTGGGTACCAGCAGGTCCGAGGAGGGGAAGGAGGAACATTGTTGAGTTTGACAAAGGTAACGTCCCTGCCTTGGAGCCCTCGCAGCGAATGGAGGGACAGACACGCTCATATGAAACATGTAGCGCAGACTGTGACGGCATCTTAATAAAGAGCACAGGGGAGGGCATCGCTAATTCTGCAGTGACGGGGGCGGGGGGGGAGGTCAGTTGGACCTGCTTCTTTAGGAACAGCAGAGGGAGAAAGGAACAGCAAGGACCAAAGCAGGATTCGGGTTGGGGTGTGTGAAAGGACAGCAGAGAGCTTGTGGCCATGTCCAACTACTGAAGGTCCCAGATTATAAAAAACTGAGGAAATGCCAAAGCAAATTTATGAAAATTGTGATCTATTTTGAATGTTTACATTTAACAAAACCGTGAACACCCACACCCACAAAAAGTGCTATTCACTGGAGATCACAGGATTTATTTTTAAAAGCCACCCAGGCCCAATGGACCAGCAAATGGGGCATGTTTACAATTGCGTGACCCAGAGTTGAATGATGAATACCCTGTCGGCGTATTTCTGTGACTCTGTGTATAGTGTCCTTTGGAGATAATCCCCACAGCCCAGCTTGGACATGGTTATAGATTTCCCACCATAATTAGAGGGCGCTCCTCTAGGCATGCCTTCTTGCTCATATGCACGTGGAGTGTGGCGCGTTAAGGTAAGAGTTCCCCTCTCTGAAAAGAGCTCTTAGCAGTCACAAGCCAATCGTTGCATTTTCCCTTTCTTTATATCCTTTTCTTTATAAGATTGTGATCCTCTCCTAAAAATATCAAGTGGGTTCAGAATTAAATACTGAATTATTGTGGACCCATCAGACTGGATAACGAAATACTGAAAAATACCCTTAGTTGAGTCACTTGGTTTGTGGAATGATCTGGGCTTAAAGATAAAAGTTTGGCTTAGGTTGAATATGAAAAATGTTCAAGAAAACACTCAACACTTGAGCTTTGCACAAATTCTGATCTCGATAAAGCATCCTAGAATCTCCCAGTTTCTGCCGTTCTCCACGCTTCCACCACCATCACTCACCCTGACATAACCTACAAGGGATTTGGCCGTCAATGCCTCTCCCTGTGGTGCCATAGCTTTACCCTAACAGGTACGTGGTGATAGATGTCATAAACACAGAGACAGGACCAACATAAAAAGGCTGTGTTGTCTCAAAGAAAAAAATAGTGGGCTGAGTGATGCTAGCTGTCAAAGAATGTGATGTTCAAATCTATTTTCTCTGTCCACACTTTCTTTTTTTTTTATTGTATATTCCTGAGTTACTTTTTTTTTTAATTTTTAAAAAATTTATTTGTTTTATTTATTTATTTTTGGCTGCATTGGATCTTCGTTGCGTGCGCAGGCTTCTCATTGCGGTGGCCTCTCCTGCCGCAGAGCACGGGCTGTAGGCACGTGGGCTTCAGCAGTCGCGGCTCGCGGGCTCCAGAGAGCAGGTCCGGCAGTCGTGGCGCACTGGCCCAGCTGCCCCGCGGCATGTGGGATCCTCCCGGACCAGGGCTCGAACCCGCGTCCCCCCAATTGGCAGGCGGACTCCCAACCACTGCGCCACCAGGGAAGCCCCTCCATCCACACTTTTCAAAGAAAAGAGGAGCATCCTTTTGGAAACATTTTCAGGGAGAATAACCTTTAATTGAAGGAAGAATATCTGACAGTCATGGATGGATTTTTAAGAGGGATGGATGCTGTTATAATGAGGACCCATAAACTGGAAGAAATCACGAGGAACTTGACAGCTTTCCGTGCATTAGAACTTTCCTTTCAGCCTCGAGTCATAGAGTTTGTCTCTTTCAGGCCTGACCAGGCACTGACAGTGCTAACATGTTGACTCTCAACACGACTGACTGAATGGATTAAGGAAGATTTAAAAATCAATTTGACATTTCTAGGAGTCATGCAAATGTAAGATTGTTTGGAATTTTGTTTTTTTTACTTATCTTGACTAATTTTATTTTCCATAGGAATGAAAAAATCTAATAGAAATAACTCAGTTATAGGATTTTACGTTTCAATTATTGATCAGTAACATGATAGGATTTTAAAAGCCAAGCAAAATGGTAGATGGGGTAGAGGCAATGACATGAAGGTCATACTTTGAGATCTTTGCGTTAATGACAGACTCAGATGTCTGAAGGGGCTTAGAGGTGATACTCTGTTTGGCTTTGTTTAAGAGAGGCAGTTGTGAACCAAGGCCTGTGTGACCTGTCTGCATTTTTTTAAACTGAAACAACAGATTATTTTATTTTATCTTTTATTTATTTTTTAAAATTTTATTTATTTTTTGGCTGCGTTGGGTTTTTGTTGCTGTGCACGGGCTTTCTCTAGTTGCGGCGAGAGGAGGCTACTCTTTGTTGTGGAGCACAGGCTCTAGGCACGCAGGCTTCAGTAGTTGTGGCACGCGGGCTCAGTAGTTGTGGCTCGTGGGCTCTAGAATGCAGGTTCAATAGTTGTAGTGCATGGGCTTAGTTGCTCCGCGGCATGTGGGATCTTCCCGGATCAGGGCTCCAACCCATGTCCCCTGCATTGGCAGGCGGATTCTTAACCACTGCGCCACCAGGAAAGTCCGACCTGTCTGCATTTACCACTTGTCCCTTTTGAGCTAAGGGTGTCCAGCTCTGCCCAGTTACAAAAGAAAGGATGTATCTATTTTGTCTGTTCGACTCATGATGAATGGATTGTGAATGGAATGGTGTGAATGGAATTGTAAATAAACATCTTGCTCTAGATGTTTCTCCTTTGTTTCTACCTCTTCTAAGTTGTTTTGATGGAGATAAACTTCACATTGTAGCATGTGTTGCTACTGCCTGCTTACCAACACTGGTTTTACAGATATTAATCTATTTTCAGGTGAAGGTGGTAGTTCAGCAAGGGTAGCCATTTTTACTATGACCCACAATAAGATATTTATTATATACCAATATATATAAATATAAATTTATAACAAATGTATTCCCATAAACATCTCTATATATTATATAAATATTTGTATAATATAAATAATATTTATATAACTATATATACAAATTATATAAACATACGTATGAAACAAAAGTCTCACAAAACAAACTTTATTCTTACCACTAGTGATGCTCTCTGACAGGGACAGATAGCGTGTGTAGGGCTCCCAAATCAGTGTGTGAGCACCATCCCGGCAGCCCAGTCTCTTACAGTCCCACAAAAGAGATGCTGTGCCGGCCAGCAAGAGTAATTCCCACACCAGCCCAACTTCCAGAACCAGGGTCCAGCCATGGGGCTCCTGGGTTACCCAGAGGCATGAGTCTTGGGGGCATGTGATCGACCATCAGTGGGGTGGAGGGCTGTAGAATGGAGCACCCCAAAGGGATGGGGGTGGGATGGGTCCCTGTGGTCCACAGCAGGCCCCGGCTGTGATGGTTGTAGGCTCGGTGAGGAATCCCCTCCAATGTGTGTGGGGAGGAGCTGAGAGGTTTTTTTTTTTAAATTAATTAATTAATTAATTTTATTTATGACTGTGTTGGGTCTTCGTTTCTGTGCGAGGGCTTTCTCTAGTTGCGGCGAGCAGGGGCCACTCTTCATCGCGGTGTGCGGGCCTCTCACTTTCGCGGCCTCTCTTGTTGCGGAGCACAGGCTCCAGACGCGCAGGCTCAGTAGTTGTGGCTTACGGGCCCAGTTGCTCCGCGGCCTGTGGGATCTTCCCAGACCAGGGCTCGAACCCGTGTCCCCTGCCTTGGCAAGCAGATTCTCAACCACTGCGCCACCAGGGAAGCCCAAGCTGAGAGTTTTAAAAAAACGTCTTACGACTCTCTAGATGGACAGTTTCCAATCTTTGTGTGCCTTTCCGTCTTTCCATGTGGTGTCCTGGGAGAAGAATTTAGTCAGCCCAGTTTGAATGACCTGTCTATGCCTGTACTGATCAGCTGTGGACAAGCACTTAGCCTCCTGCAGTCCAGAAATGACCATTTTCTATGACAAACTTCCTGCATCACAGCGGCTAGTTTGGGGATCTTGTGAGCTAGGCAGACACCCCAGGCGGCATCCATGAGAAATACGAATATCCTTGGGATTTTGGATCCCAGTGCTAAGCTTCTCAAGGGCTCTACAGGGTGTATTGACAAGTAGGAAGTATTATCTGATTTTGCTGGAGGAGAATCCAAGAAATAAAAGGATGGATGACTTACTCAGAGTGTCATGGGCTGTCCGTGGAAGGGCCAAGGCTAGATCCACAGTTCCATGTTGCTTGCTCAACACAGTGGACCCAGAAACTTTATTGGTATTAAAACTGCTTTGTTCATGTCATTAAAAAAGCACCCCTGCATAACCCTAGTTAGTATCATCTTCTCCAAGAAGTTATGTTCACAGCTACATGTACAGTATTGTAATGGCTTGTTTGATCATTCACTCTGGTACGCACAGAAGTCCAGCTGTCTCTAATTTCCTGGGATAGGGACAGCATTTCACTTCTTTCATCCTTAGAGGTTTTTTGTGTGTCCTTTATAATTCCTCAGAAATCTAGCAGAGTGGCTCTGTAGTGACAACAGTACAGCAATTTGTACTCCTTCAAAAAGATGCAGTACAAGTAAAAGTTATGACTCTGTGTTAACAGAATTACAGATGACACCTCATGTATTTTACTCTGACCCTCATGCCCGCCACTCTGGCTTCTGCAGAATTATGTTTATAAAAGTAAATTTCTAAAATGTGCAATAGACATTGGTCAAACTGGAAGAAAAGATTTTTATGCTTTAAAAAATATTAGAGTCAGTGGGGTTACGCCCATGGGCATTTGGGGAGCATTAAGTGCTATTGGTTGAGGACATTGGCAGCTCCAAGCTGCGAATTCTATAACCCTCTCTGGGTCGCTGTCCTGGTTTCTCAGTAAACAGACTTCTTAGTAAATAGATAAAACCCAAGACGAGAGCCCTCACTTGGTCTAAATCATTATGATGACCATCAGGATCTACTCCATTAGATCTCTACAGTGAAGAATATTGCTTGAAGTGTGTGTGTGTGTGTGTGTGTGTGTGCACGCGTGCTCGTGTGTATTTCAGAACAGATGCCTTCACTCAGAATGAAGGTGACTGCTCCTTTTAGAAAAAGAAGGTTCTGGTAGAGAAAGAAATATAAGTAAGGAACTCAGGTGGCCAGGAAGGAACTTTGCTAGAGGTAACAACTGTTTTGTCAGAAGTTAGTATCTGCTTGTCATCATTGCAGAGAAATCTCTGGTTTCTACTTCAAAAGTCTGAGCACAGTCTTTCACTCTCCTCTGTTGTTTATTACCCCTACCTGGCTCTCCATAGAAAGGGTTTCAAATGATCTAATATTTTCTAAAACTTACTGGATTTAATTCTCCCCTTGGTGGCTGAAAAGACAGCAGCCTATATGTCTGTTGCCCTCCCCAGCCCCCAACAAAATCTCTTCTCCAAAATTTCCAAGGATGAACTTGAGCTGCTTCCTAAAATGATCATACAATACTACCAGCGACTGAGAAGTTGAGAGTACTGAGCAGGAGTTTTTCCATCAAAGTAAGAGCCAAATACATTCAAAGGACATTTACTGACAGAGGGAGAGAGTTCTGTATGTGTCCTTAAGCCGTCTGATGTTCACGAGTCTACCCTTCCTTCCGGGGAACTTGCTTTACCTTGGAAGGGCCTGCCTGTTCCAGCATGACAGTGGGCTGGAGGGCTGGTCTGTGGATTGATCTGCTGGTTCTCTCCACAGAAGCCTTTTTCACATTTAAATTGAACCTGGAAACAAGATCCACCTGCCGAAGGAAGAATTCAGAGTGCAGGGCTGAAGTTGGTGATAGCAGAGAACAGATGTCTGGGGGTGTCTAGACAAATTATCCCAACTCACCATAAATACTCCACTGGATTCAGGGGTAAAGTTTTTCCTTTCTGAGAACAGTTTCCTGTAAAGGGCAAGTCATGAGGGTTTGGCTTTTTACTGACAAATTCGATGGTCCCCCAGGTGGGATGGGAATGTCTCCTTAGGAAGACATTACATCCAGGTTGAGCTCTCAACAAACCGTTTCCTGTCTTTGGTCTAATTAAACTATACACATTTTGGGGAGTATAAAATAGAGATGCTGACATGCCAGCATTTATGCTGCTGACACAAAAGTTCTGAGCTCAACTGATGTAAGTGGTGCTGACATAAACCTTCTCCTTGAGAACAGCTGCTAGAGGTAATTTCCACAATCTTCCAGTGGATTAACTTGAAGCATCATCTGGGCTGAGAGTTGGAGCATCTACCAGGAGATTTGGCCCCCTGATATGAAAAAATAACCTATTGCTTGTTCGATGACTTACTTCTTTCATGGAATAACTCCTTAAATTAGAGCATGGCTTTTTAAAGTTCAGTATCAGATGAAGAATGCAGTACTGATTATCTTTGTACGAGAGGCTCAGTTTGCAGGGATCTAACAATGACTAAAGCCCCTTTAGTTTGGGGTGGAAAGTTTTATAACTTTGTATAAAATAAGTTAGTTCATGATACAGATTTCATGTTAACAACTGCTGAGTTCACTGACAATTAGTTGCCTCTGTTGATAATTCTGTAGATGAATGTGATGAAACCTATAGGTCTTCAGGCAGAATTGCACACACACTCAACAAAATACACATATACTTAACGGGTCTAGGACCTCCTGAAGTCACCTTGCAGCCCAGGTCAAGACCTTCCTTGACTGGTTCCATTACGTAACCAGAGATGGCGTTTGCCACCTACATTTGGTGGTGCATTATCCCCAATCAGGCTTTTAGAAGCTATCTTCACCCATAGTAACTTTCTTTAACATTGATAATCAAGGACTGTGTGCTTACCAGGAACTACTGGCAATTGGAGGTATACTTGTTCAAATCTTCCAAGAAGCTAATGCCAAGACAGGGTTAGACGGGCAAGAGAGTCACTGGAGGAGTGCCCGTGAAGGAGAAATGAGAAGGGGGCAGGAGGGGGCAGGTGAACCTTCAGACCTGGAAGCAGATCTGATGCCTGTGAAAGCAGAGAGGGAAGGAAGGCTTGGACGGGAAGAGTCTCCACTGCAGTGCTTTCTAGAAAGTCTCAGCCAGCCAAATGGAGTCCTGGAGCGAAGGCTCTGTGTTAGAGGAGGTCCACGCTGAGCGAGCTGGCTGACCTCTAGGAACCCCGCCTGCCCCATCTTCGCCTGGATACAGATAGCCACGAGTGCTGGGGCAGATTCCAAGATGCTGGAGGCTGTCAGTCAAACACGTTCCCCAGGCAGGGTTTCTTGGAAGGGGATCTAAGCAGTGGTCTCCACGGCCACCACGCTGGGATAAGAGGGTCTCTGTTGGTGCCAAAGTGCACGTCCTCCTTTTTTCTCCTGCTTCCTCACATTTTGAGAGCTGCTACTCTTTGGCTAGTGTGACTCTGCCCCACCAAAGCGTCACACAGGGACAGGTAATATGATATCGTAAATTTGTGGTTTAGTTTCCTGTCTCCCTATAATACTGTAGCCACTTTAATTGTTCAATAAGGGGGTTGGGTGGAGTGAACATTATCCACAGAGGTTAAATACATGGCTTTTTATCATAACCTTTACCTTTTGTCTTGGGGCAATCGACAACGTCATCATCAAGACGACAGCTTGCTGTTTAAGTGTAGAGCCCAGAATACTCAGCAACAGAAAGCAGGCTAATAGACCCAATGTCTCTCAGCTTGTGGTCTCAGTGGAATTATGTCGTAAGACTGGTGTCCAGGTTTGTTTTTGTTTTTTTAATCTCCCTCCCTGCCTCAACCAAGACCCTGTGGGCTATCGGCTCCTTTCTCTCGCTTCCACGAAAGGCAGGTGAAGGATGCCCTTTCCTAAATGGTAGAGCAGGAGATGGACCACTCTCCTCAGGACTCTATTCTCTGGGGAATGAGATGCTTCAGATGTGTGCTGCCTGGGAGAAGAGAGGGGTTCTTAGAGGGGAAAGTAGCCAGGATGGGGGATGCTGAAGAGGGCTCCTCTGTGGTAGGAAAGTGCAACTCTCCTGGGACTTGGGGATTTGTCGATTATTCATTTACACGTGCTACAGCTGTGGGGCAGTTAGTATGTGCCGGACCCTCTTCTGGGTGCTAGGGACCCATCAACGAACTAAATAAACATTCCTGCCCTTTTGTAGCCTACATTCTTTTGGGGAGACACTAACGTGTACATAAGCAATAAACAAAATCTACCAGTAAATTATATATCTAAGTAAATATGTTACGTATAAAATACAGGTTTTCTTAAAATTGGCTTTTAGCAGGAATTAGCAGAAGCAGAAGCCCCTTCCCTCTGTTTTCTTAGCCCCTTTTAGGGTCTTTCTTCTTGGCTGCCTGTTTCTTTCCCTGGGAAGGAAATACTTCCTTTGTAAAAATTCATCAAGTGTAATTTCCAGGAAGTCACTGACAGAGTGAGATGACCCTGAATATATTATTTAGTTAATATCTTTGATCTCTGAAAAGACTGGTTTTTAACCAGATCTTAATAAGTTTCCCAAAATCAGTTCAGCAAATGTATTGAAAATATAATTGGCTAAACCCAAATTAAAACACCCAGGTCTTCATCCTAAATTCAGGAGAATAAACCTACCAAGATGGGCGTGGACTGGATACAGGTGGCCCCCGAGTCCCACTGATTATGATCTGAAATCCATCTAAACCTATGATTTCCTATATAATAACTAGGCAATGAGACAAAAAAAGTACTCAAACTGCGAGGAAGGCAGACATTTCAATCCTCCCTTTGCCACATTAAACAATACAGCCTGCAATCCAGAGTGACAGAAGGAGGAAGCCAAGTGAGAAATGATGGCTTCAAGAGTGTCGGACTCACAACGCAACCCTGACCCCATTTCAGGGTCCAGTTCCAGAGCAGTTAGGCGGATACCACACCTGCTGGATTTAATGGAAGCCTCTTTCCTTTCCTTTTTTCTTTTCTTTTCTTTCTTTATTTCTCTTTTCCTTCCTTCTTTCTTTCCTTCCTTCCTTCCTTCCTTCCTTCCTTCCTTCCCTCCTTCCTTCCTTCTCTCTCTCTCTCTCTTTCTTTTGGAAGGGTCTCTTTAAGTTCTTCTGGGTTCATCTTTTTAGCAAATAACTAAAAAATCAGTTGCTTCATTTTAGAATTAAATGATATACTTTAAAAGAGAGTATAAATTAATCATCAAACTATCAATACTTTTTCACTCCAGCTTCAGGCCTATACATAGATTCTATTTTTAACTGCTTCAATTAAAAAAAGCAAAAATTATCTTAGTAGTGGTGGGCAATTGAAACTTTAATGAAACTTAAGTCAATATTCAATTAAAGGACAAAGGAGGTCACAATTAGAAATAATTTACGGAATGAATGGAAACAGCCCTCATCCCTGTTATGACTAAACATGACATTTTGAAGAGTAGGTCACACTCAATGTCCTCCGTCCCTCCCTCCACTGGCTTGATCTTCATCCTATCTAGTGAGGCTGCCATCTCTGGGGCTACAATGACCACGGCTCCATTTTCACCCTGTCTGGTCAGGGTGCTGTCTATGGGGTTACCCTGAGTGTCTCTCCTCAACATCCTGTACCTTTGGCCTCCTGCTCTCTTAGAATTGCTCTCCTTCCTTGGCTCCTGTGACACTGTGTTTTCTTGGATACCTTCATCTGGCTTTTACCAGATTCTTTTACTGCCTTCTCTTCTTTTTCTCGTTCTTAGAGACAGAACACCAAACTCAGTCATTGGTCCTTTTCTCTTTATAGGACCCACTCCGTCGTTTCCACTGCTGTGCTTTAAGCTCTGAACTTTTCAAAGGCATCAGCTCTGAATACACACCTGTCTGTGAAACATCTACCAGTGGATGGCCCCCTGGATATCAAGTTAAGCGTCTGAAAGGGAAATCACCTCCTACCCCATTCCTACTCTTCCTGTGTTTTCAATCAATATCCTGTTTATGTTCTCTCGTCTCTTAGGTCAAAAAACTTGGTCAAATCATCTTCAGGTCCTTCTCTCTCATTCCCTACATTCAATCACCCATCTAATCTAATCTAATCTCTTCATAATTTATAATTTCCATTCCTAATGCCACTTTCATATTCAGGCTCACATGAGACTTTCACTGGATTCTTATTATAAAGGCCTTTAACTGGAATTCCTTTCTCTCTCTCCCTTTCTTTCTTTAAGAAATACTCATCTATTTCCTATTATGTTTCAATATTGTGCTAGAATCTTGGGAAACCAAAGGAATTAGACCAGGCTCCTCGCTGGAGAAGCCCCCTTGTGCAGGGGAAAGAAGGGCGTGACCGATGATCTGAGAGCTTCACACAGGTGAGCATGGTCCTAAGTGGCCCAGAGGGAGGGGCATTTGTTTAGTTTGCAGGACGTGGGCAGAGAGGGTTAGTGAGGGCTTAATGGACAAAGTGGCTCTGGGGCTGGGACTTGGGGATGGCCAGGACTTCACCGGGTGGAGAGTCATAGTGGGGGCGAGAAATGCACAAACTCACAGGGACCTGGCGGTGTTGGTGTCACTGAGCACAGGCTGTGTGATGGGCAGCTGGGGGCGGGAGGAGGGAAGGTGGGCTGGGCCAGACCACCAGGTGCCTCCAAGGAGGTGGAGGGTTTGTTCTGTAGATGGTTTGGACTTGCTGGGGTCGTGTCCTACATCCAACTAAATACCACCTTCTGAGTAGAATCAACAGACCGACGCGTGAATCCAACCTGTTTTCTCCAATTCCAAGACCCTGTCTGATTTCTGGCTCTATTCTTGGGGGCTGTTGGCCAAATCCCAAATTTATAAGAATAAGAACATCTCCGTATCCAATTCTTACCTTTAAATGAATGATCTTTTCCCTTTCTTATGGGAAACAAGATTTGGCAAAAGGTGGTGGTATCAGGATCCTTGTGCAAACTTCCCCGAAGATGATCTATCGATCTATATCTATAATTTAATGAAATTAAATATATATTAAATTCATAGATAAATGAATATATAAATATATCCATTACACATGTACATAATGAAATATGAATTTTCATTAAATTTTCACTAAGGTTCTGTGAGAAAGCTTCCTGTGCAGAAGCTTTGCTTGCTTGTTTTGGCTGCTACAGAATGCAGAGGTGTTTCCATGTTGGTCCAGCCTCAAGTAATAGGATGAGTAACCCATCATCTCTGCCCTGAAGGATGGGATGAAGAGAGACAGAGCACCTGTCACTGGGCCTGGATGGGGGTGGGAAGCAAAGTCCTCTGGTCTTGCCTGTTCTGGAGGCAGGTGCCACATCCCCTCAGTGGACCCTGGGCCATTGAAGTCCCCCACGTTGGCAGAAAAACTCAAAAGCAGGCTGCTAGGGTCCACTCTTGCCCTGCGTAGAAAATAAACGGAGCTGCAGGACAATCCTTTATCTGGTTTCATAATGTCCCTTGGGGTTTGCAAACTTGTCTTATTATTTATGACACAGAATCACACTAGGCCTGTCTTAGAAAAGGGGACATCCCTAATTTGGGGAAGGTTGTATTTTATTTTACTTTATTTACATTTTTAATTGAAGTATAGTTGATTTACAATGTTGGGTTAGTTTCAGGTGTACAGCAAAGTGATTCAGTTATACACATATATATAATCTATTCTTTTTCAGATTCTTTTCCATTATAGGTTATCACAAAATACTGAGTAGAGTTCCCTGTGCTATACAGTAGGTCCTTGTTGCTTATCTATTTTATATACAGTAGTGTGTATACGTTGATCCCAAACTCCTGATTTATCCCTCTCCCCCTTTCCCTTTGGTAACTGTGAGTTTGTTTTTTAAGTCTGTGAGTCTGTTTCTGTTTCATAGATAAGTTCATTTTTTTTAGATTCCACATGTAAGTGATATCATGTGATATTTGTCTTTCTCTGTCTGACTTACTTCACTTAGTGTGACTATCTCTAGGTCCAAAACAGGCTCTCACTAAGCGTCCCAGGTGATTGTGCCGGCAGAGTCCCTGAGGATCTCCCGCCGTCTGTCTTTCTTCTGTTTATGTTGCATCCTTCTCTCCGATTTTGCTGTTAAGAAGGCGCATCTCCCACCTCTCTGTTGCAGCACTCCTGTACTTCCCGTTGCCTATGGGATAGAGTCAGACCTCGCTTGGTGTGGCACACCCCGCACCTCCAGCCTAATCCCCCATCTTCACCCAACAACATGTAAAGTGTCTAAAGAACCTAGTGGCCAGACGGGAATAAAGACACAGACCTACTAGAGAATGGTCTTGAGGGTACGGGGCGGGGGAAGGGTAAGCTGTGACAAAGTGAGAGAGTGGCATGGACATATAGACACTACCAAACGTAAAATAGATAGCTAGTGGGAAGCAGCCGCATAGCACAGGGAGATCAGCTCCGTGCTTTGTGACCACCTAGAGGGGTAGGATGGGGAGGGTGGGAGGGAGGGAGACGCAAGAGGGAAGAGATATGGGTACATATGTATATGTATAACTGATTCACTTTGTTATAAAGCAGAAACTAACACACCACTGTAAAGCAATTATACTCCAATAAAGATGTTAAAAAAAAAATAAATAAAAAAGTGTCGAGGAATGACCCCCAAATATGTGGGAGCTGTGTAATTTGTGTCTCTTTACAGATTCTTGACACAGTTAAGAACTGTTATGCCCAACAATCCACAAGGGAACCTGTGGATTGATTTCTGAAGGTCCTTGAATCTCCTGAAAGAGTAAGACATACCTCAGAGCATTTTTCAGAGGGATAAGTTCCACCCCTCCTGTAAGATTGTCAAGTGGCTCCTGACACCCCAAGAGGTTCAGAACCACCATAAAGCTGTTGAGAGCTTGGGCATTGGTTAATCAAATTTGATAGACCAGTATACAAAATAAGAATAGATGATAGTGTTTTAGTCAGATCATCAAGTACAGAACCTCGTTATCAGATGTAAAAACTGAGGCCCTGGGAGTGATAATGACTTGCTTGGGGTCACTTACGCACTAAACAACACAATTTAGATTTAATCATGCCTTGTCTTCTCTGTTGTTTGCTGTTTCGCATGTTAATTTTACCTTTTTCAGCTAGAATAGAGTGGAAGCAGCTTGAAAGCAGGGACCTTGCTTTGAAATGATGATGACGATAAAGATAATTTTGGAGGGAACTGATTAAGTGACATAACTAAAGCAAATTGTTAGTGGGTATAAGACCAAGATACAGGAAATAGACAGTTACACAGTGCTGCTTCTAACCTATTGAGAGCACTCAGGCTACCTCTTAAAAATCCTGGATAACGAGAATTTACTGATTTCAATCAGTACATTTAATAGATCAGGCGATTTCCAAATAAATGTGAGATTTTTAAAGGAAGTACTCTTGAAATGATGGACTCGTGAATTTGTAGATCTGAGAACACTTGTTTTTCATGTTATCCAGTTTATTTACGGATGGATTAAAGAAAGAAATCACTATTTATCTGAGTTATCTTTTATCAGGCTACATACGTGAAGCAGAGGAACTTGCTTCAGGTTTTTGTTTAACCTTTACCAGATATCAATAGTTCAAATCTCCCCATTGTCTATTTTCCTGATTTATACAAGGGTTTAGGAATGGTTTTATTTTGTTAGAGAACTAAAGTGCCCTCTACTGTTTCTTTTCCGTCTTTACAGCCAAATATCTATTAAGACTTGATTTAATAGAAAAGTTGTTCTTAAAGAAATAAAAGCAAAAAATTAATTTCTGATAAAGCTAAATTAAAACTGTTATACTTACAAAAAAGGAAATTATCCTTGACTAAGCATTTTTGAAGTATTTACACCTTTTATAACTTGATTAGTAAATAAATTCCCAATTATTTGCCTTCATCATATTTTTGTCACTTGTATTTTATCTTAAAGATGCAAATTCTACTTTATAAAGAGCACTTTCAACTTTTGATATTGGCTTCAATTCATTTTATGCAGCCTAAATGTTTTTGCTAGGTTGACTAATGTCTTTTTAAAAAGATGAATCCAGTAGATATATTTCCAATTTAAATATTCAGAAGCATAAAATAATTAAGGGCTAATCATGATCATATTAATGTAATTAATTAAGCTTGCTACTGAGGAAAAAAAATCTCCTTCTTGTTAAGATGTCATGTGATTAACATTCTGAATAACTTAAAAATAGAATTATCTTAGAAGTTTACATTTTTGCTTGTTGCAGACTTAAATCTTGACTAATAATTATGCATATCCCTTCACAAAAATTTTCAAGTTAAGTCATATTCCGTTCAACCACTATTACTAATAGCATCGTTAAAAAATAAATGTCTCCAAGTCTTAGTATTTCAGTTATCTACATGCTTAGAGGCTTAGGATCTGTAGAGAACATTCTTTTATAAGTTCATAAATCGAAACATTTAAGAATGTTTCTCTCTTTCTCACTTTTTCGTAGGACTATTCCATCACTGCCAAGGTTTTAAAAATTTTCTAGCTGTTGGTAGCTATTCAGTTCCTGCACAAAGACACAGATCCTGGCTGCCAGCATTTTGGCATCTGCTAACATTTTCATAGACCTCAGCTGAACTTTCAGTTTGTTCGTGGAACTTCAGAGGCTGACAAAGAACCAGCTTCTATTTGTCTTTTTCACCCTTCACTTTTAATCCTTTGCATAAGCCACTTGAAAGGACTGTATGAGGCAGTTCAGGGATAAAAAGGGAAAAGAAGAAAATCTATGTTTCCTTTGCAAAGAAGAAAATCTATGTTTCCTCCCTTTTCTTTTCATCCAGAGAAAAGCAAATTAAACAAACCTCAAAACTGAGGACAATAGGGTGCCTGGAACTGAGATTAGCATTGGATGAGCCTCACACTTAAAATACAGCCATTTGAGCTCCCTTGCGTGCCAGAATTAATCAGCAAAAGCAGCCGTGAGAACACATGCAGAAAAGGAAAAGCGGGGCAGAAGCAAGAGGGGCCCGCCCAGGAGTAGTGAGCTCACACTTAGCAAAACCACAGCCCCCGAGTTTGCCGTAAGACACAGGTCCTTCTGGGGCCAGTCAGTTAGACCCTCTGGCCTTTCCTGAAGCCCGGGAAGAATCACCAACTCTTCTCCAAGGAACGAGACATGGCCTGTCTGGGTGGTGACGGCTCTTACCTGCTTCCCCAAGTCAGGGCATCCGGATCCGAGCACAGATCACCTCCGGTAGGTGGAAGGCCGGTCTTGGGGACCGCAGTTTGGGTAAGAGGGCGTCCTGTGCCTCCCTGGGTCTCCCTCTGATGGGCTGCCCTGCGTCCTAGGACACGAAGTCTCGGCTGCAGACAGAGCTGTGTCACCAATCCAATCTACTGGTGGTAAGTGTGCTGGGCGGGTACCTGAGACATGATAAAGGGCTGCTTTATGATGATGCGATTAGTCTCTGATGTACCTTCCCCCAGGCTCTCACAGCTGTGTTGTCAGCCGGTGGGCCTGTGGGTACATCCTCAGTCAACAAGTTTTGAGCACTGCAAACCCTCTCAGCCAATGAGGTGTTTCTTTTTTCCCCTTAAAAAAAAAAAAAATCCATACTCTACTGAATGCCTTCTGCAATCTAATGTGTTTAACTTGCTGTGGCCGATCTTTCCAACCCTTGTATTCTGGTGAGACTTTTAGACCCATCATGTCAGACAAATCGTGTGGGCATAGAGATGTGGGATCAGGGGCAAATAAGGGAAGCTTACCATGATGCCAATTAACATCCAAGTTTGATACGACCTTTAAAGAAATGTTTGCAGGAACACAGAATAAAAATCAGCGACAATTTGGGATTGGCGCAAGTTCTTTAAGGTCCTGAGGATTGTTATAAACTTCATGGCAGTCCAGGAAGGTGGACCGAAAATCCTATCAATGGTAGATGGAAGAAATCGTAGGATTTGGAGAACAGAGGAGCACAAGTGTGGGTGTCCCAGGCAGGCTCTCCCCTTAGGAGCCAGGCCTGGAGTCAGTGATTTCTCCTGGGAGCCTTAGCTCCTTTGAGTGGGGACCAAGGTCTGGGTGCTAGGTTTGTTACTCTGGTCTTTGCTCTTTGTCTCTTTTCATTAAAGAGAGCTAAGAAATCTAAATCTAAATCAAAATCTATCTATCTATCATCTATCTATACATATACCTGCATACCAGTATCCTCACATACATATGCATGTCAGTGCATGTAAATATACGTGTACATAGGTATATATGAAGTCTTGAGTTCACACCAATACCCCCAGTTCTAACCTGCTCCCAAAGAGTTCTCTTCTGCATCCCAGCATCCCATATTTGTATGTCCTTCTTTCCGTAGTGAAAACTCTAGCTTCAACATCAACGCACTTACTCCTTTGTTCAACGCTTCCAGAATTGCTTTGCACATGCCATTACTATAAACAACCTACTCAGAAGAATTTGGGATTTGTTTGACGTTCTCTCCCCCTCTACCCCAAGACTGAGGGTACACAGTGGAATGTTGTGTTTATAAATTATTAGATTCCCTGTTCCTCCTCTCTCTCCTCCCCGCATGGCACTCCATTGTGTGTAGGTACCATGGTTTATTCAATCGGCTTCCTACGCTTAGACAGTGACGAACAACATTCTCTGAGTAACTTTGTGCGGGCAGTATGTGTTTTCATATTGTTGGGGATACGTGTTCAGGATAAATTCATGGAGGGAATTCTGTGTTGAGGTTTGGCTACATATAGTTGAGTAGACACTCTCAAATTCTCCTCCCTAGAGGTTGGACCACTCTTCTTTTTTTTTTAAACTGAGGGAGATTATTTATTTTTTCCTTCCAGTTTTATTGAGATATAATTGACACACAGCACTGTATGAGATTAAGGTGCACAGCATAATGATCTGACTTACACGCATCATGAAATCATGAACACGCTAAATTTAGTGGGCACCCATCATCCCATACAGATACAACGTTAAATAAAAAGAAAAAATTTTCCCTTGTGAGGAGAACTCTTAGGAGTTAATCTCCTAATCACTTTCATACGTAACACACAGCAGTGTTCATTATATGTATCATGTTGTACATGACATCCCTAGTACTTATTTATCTTATAACTGGAAGTTTGCACCTTTTCACCCCCTTCATCCAATTTTCCATCTCCCCATACCCCGCCTCCGGTGACCACAAACTTAATGTCGTTTCCTTAGAGTTTGTATGTTTGTTTGTTTTTGTTTGTTTCTGAAGTATAATTGACCTACAACCCTGTGTTAGTTTTTAATAAAACTAAACATTTCATCAGCACAAAGGTGGCTTTCACTATATCGTCATTAATAAGTCATACTAATCTTGGATTGTGGGAACTGCTTTTGCAAACAAGGGGGAGTAATAACCATTTTATTCCTGACTGTGAAAAATACTTCACCTATTTAATGTCTATAGGAGTTGAGTATAGAAGAAAATGATTTCAGTGTAATACCTCCTTGAAAAAGTTTATTTTATTGCCTTATTCCTAATATTTCCTCATTCCTCCAACTCTTCATCTCTCACCAATCCCTCACCCTACCCAGGGAAAGGAAAACCAGGCCACCACTGTGTTCTGCTTCATAGACATGGAATTTGCAATTGAAAACAACCTTTTAGCTCAACACTCTTTGGATTAATAGAACCCTCAATTGTATATCTATGGCCCTAAAATAAACTCAAGACAATTGTAGTCCACTGCTTCTGCCTTGGGTTTGGATCTATACTGAAGAGCCCCAGAGAAGGCCAGAAACTAACCAATCTTGATTTCATCATGGTAATTCACATTAATTTACATTACAATAAGCTAAACTAAGGTCAATTTCACCTGCTTCACATCCGTGATTCAGAAGATCATAACTGCTGACCTCAGGGGTCCATGAGGGTCCATTAGGTCTTAAAATTCTGGATCCTATAAATCTTATGTTCATCATCATAGTACAGTTTCTTTTGTTTCTGGCATAAATTAACATTAAAAATTATATTCCCAATAGGATTTCCTAAAAGGCAGCCATTCTTTCCATTAATTCTGGAAAAAGTTTTGTAATCTCAAGGCCAATCACATATAATTGTTGATTAATAGAATTTTATACTCCACTGACATAGTCCAAAGCTTTAAAAAATGTATCTCAAGAGACATATCATATCACTTTACTCAATTTCCTGTGGCTATGACAAGCCAACAGACCATCTCATGAAGGCTTAACTTTTCAGTCAGAAGAGATTACCCTCAATGATAGGGCACTTTCATTTTAGAAACTTTCATGATAATTTTTGCTGTTGAAACTTTTCAGCATTTTACCAGTCATTTTTATGTCCTCTTTTGTCAACTATCCTTTGATATATTTTCCTGTTTTTCTATTAAAATGTTTCACGTATTATGACTATTTATACTCTCACTGTCATAAGTTTTGTGGATGTTTCATCCAATTATTATTTTTCATATTTTTGGCACATTTTTATATGTAAGGTCTTAATTATCTTTATATTGGTCTTTTATCTTGTGGATTTTTAAAAATGACTTAATTCTTGGAAGGTTTCCTCTCACCTTCAGATCATATAAATATTCACCTATTTGGCTTTTAAAAATATTCAACTCTCTAATCCAGCTACAAGTTATTTTGCTATACAATATGAGCTACCTTTTTTTTTTCTGTTAACCAATTGTTCTAGTACTATTTATTAGGTAATTTATTCTTTCTCTATTGCTTTATAATGATCTTTATCATACACACAATTTTGTATGCAGGCTTTCTTTTCTATTTCATTATTATATTTGTCTATTTTTGAGATAGTACTATTGCATTTTAATTATCGTAGCTTTAAAAAAATTTCAATATCTGGGTAAGGCAAGTCTCCCACAGTATACTTCTTTCTAAATCTTCTCGACTATTCTTACCTATGCTTTATAATAGATTAACTTTAGTGTAATTTAATAAAATTTTTTGTCCCTAACTAACCACATTTGTTCATTTCATTTCATGTTCCTCAGCAGACTTTGTCATTTTCTTCATGCTGGTCTGCATATAATATTTGCATGTTTCTGTAGGTCAGACCTTTGGTTGGCTTGGCTTGTCCTCTGCCCTGGTTTCTCAAGGTTGACATCAAGATGACACCAAGTCTGCATTCTTTTTTGGAGGCTCTGTGCATGAACTGGCTTCCAAGACCATCCATTCTGTCTATAGGACTTAGTTGCAGGTGGTCGCAGGACTGAGCTCCTCACCTCCTTGCTGGCCGTAGGCTGGTGGTGTTTCTCTGCTGCTAAGATCTCTCTCTGTTCCTTCTCCAGTAACCCCCCTTCTCCATCCTCAAGACAGCGATGGCAGCAAAGCCATTGTCATGCTTTGAATCTCTCAGCCCTCCCCTTCCATCTCAGCTCTCCTCTGCTCCCTCTTCCCCTGCATCTCTCTGACCCTGTTGTGTTTATTTTGCATATGAAATTTAAGACCAGTGTATCCAGGTTTATAAAAAAGCCTGTTGGAATTGTTATTGAAATCAGATTATATTCTTAAATTAACTTAGGGAGAACTGACATCTTGATGATGCTGAGACACGCTAATAAAGAATAAGAAATGTCTTTCCATTTTTTTTTTTTTGTCTTACAGAAGTGTTTTAAAGTGTTTTACAGTTTTCTTCATATAAGTTCTGAGCATTTTTTATGAAGTTTGATCCTAAAATTTTATCTTTTTTGTTACCTTGTGAATGGTTTTGTTCATTAATTATATCTTCTAGCTGGTTATTATTTGTGTATATGAATGCTACTGATTTTTACATATTAATTTTATATCCTACTACCTTACTAATTCCTTTATTGTTTGAGTTCATTTTATCACTCATTCTACAGGATTTTCCATGCATACTATCATGTCATCTGCAAATAGAGATAGATTTCTTTTTATTCTAAAGAAAGTTTATTTTATTAAAAAAAATTTTTTATTGAAATATAGTTTATTTACAATGTTCTGATAGTTTCAGGTATAAATTCAAAGTGATTCATATATCTATCTATCTATCTATCTATCTATCTATATATGTTCTTTTTTGGATTATTTTTCACTATAGGTTATTACAAGCTATTGAGTATAGTTCCTGTGCTATATAGTAGTTCCTTGTTGATTATCTGTTTTATATATAGGAGTGAGTATATTTTAATCCCAAACCCCTAATTTATCCCTCTCCCCCTTTCCCCTTTGGTAACCATAAGCTTTTTTTCTATGTCTGTGGGTCTGTTTCTGTTTTGTAAATAAATTCATTTGTATCATATTTTTAGATTTCACATATAAGTGATAGCGTATGATATTTGTCTTTCTCTGTCTGGCTTACTTCACTTAGTATGATAGTCTCTAGGTCCATCCATGTTGCTGCAAATGGCATTTTTTCATTTTTTTATGGCTGAGTAGTATTCCGTTTTATAAATGTACCACATCTTCTTTATCCATTCATCTGTTGATGGATATTTAGGTTGCTTCCATGTTCTGGCTATTGTAAATAGTGCTGCAATGAACATTGGGGTGCAAGTATCTTCTTGAATTATAGTTCTGTCTCTGTATATGCCCAGGAGTGGGATTGCTGGGTCATATGGTAGTTCTATTTTTAGTTTTTTAAGGAACCTCCATACTGTTCTCCATGATGGCTGCTCCAATTTACATTCCCACCAACAGTGTAGGAGGGTTCCCTTTTCTCCACACCCTCTCCAGCATCTACTGTTTGTAGATTTTTTTGATGATGGCCATTCTGACCAGTGTGAGGTGATACCTCATTATAGTTTTGATTTGCATTTCTCTAATAATTAGCAATGTTGAGCATCATTTCATTTGCTTGTTGGCCATCTGTATGTCTTCTCTGGAGAAATGTCTCTTTAGATTTTCTGCCCATTTTTTGATTGGGCTGTTTTTTTTGTTTTGTTTTTTTTTGATATTGAGCTATATGAGCTTTTTGTATATTTTGGAAATTAATCCCTTATCGGTTGCATCATTTGCAAGTATTTTCTCCCATTCTGTAGTTTGTCTTTTCATTTTGTTTGTGGTTTCCTTTGCTATGCAGAAGCTTTTAAGTTTAATTAGGTCCCATTTGTTTATTTTTGTTTTTATTTCCATTTCTCTAGGAGGTGGGTCAAAAAGGATCTCGCTGTGATTTATGTCATAGAGTGTTCTGCCTATGTTTTCCTCTACGAGTTTTATAGTGTCTGTAAATCCATTTAGGATTTATGCCTAAATGCCTTACATTTAGGTCTGTAATCCATTTTGAGTTTATTTTTGTGTATGGTGTTAGGGAGTGTTCTAAAATTTCATTCTTTTACATTTAGCTGTCCAGTTTTCCCAGCACCACTTATTGAAGAGGTTGTCTTTTCTCCATTGTATATTCTTGCCTCCTTTATCAAAAATAAGGTGACCATATGTGCGTGGGTTTACCTCTGGGCTTTCTATCCTGTTCCATCGATCTATATTTCTGTTTTTGTGTCAGTACCATACTGTCTTGATTACTGTAGCTTTGTAGTATAGTCTGCAGTCAGGGAGCCTGATTCCTCCAGCTCTGTTCTTTCTCAAGATTGCTTTGGCTATTTGGGGTCTTTTGTGTTTCCATACAAATTTTAAACATTTTTTATTCTAGTTCTGAGAAAAATGCCATTTGTAATTTGACAGGGATTGCATTAAATCTGTAGATTGCCTTGGGTAGTATGGTCATTTTAACAATATTGATTCTTCCTATCTGAGAACATGGTATATCTTTCCATCTGTTTGTGTTGACTTCAGTTTATTTAATCAGTGTCTTATAGTTTTCAGAGTACAGTTCTTTTACCTCCTCAGGTAGGTTTATTCCTAGGTATTTTATTCTTTTTGTTGTGATGGCAAGTGGGATTGTTTCCCTAATTTCTCTTTCTGATAGTTTGTTGTTAGTGAGATTTATTTCTTACTACTCCTGTTCCTCTGGTTGTCTAATTCCATTGACTATCACCACTAAAAAGGCTGGATACCAGTGGAGATAGTGGGCTTCCTAAACTTGTTACTGACGTGAGTTGGAATGCCTCTAGTGTTTCTCCGTTAAGTAAGGAAATATCCATTCATTACTATTTTCCTAAAAGTTTTTACTAGGAATGAGTATTGAATTTTGCCAAAGTCAATTTTCAACACCTCTAAAGAAATTCATATCATTTTCTTCATAGTTTTTAAAATATAAATATAAAAACTATACTAATTTGTTTCCTAATATTGACCACCTTTGCACTCCCAGTATAAACCTTATTTGGTTATGGTGTCTTAATACTTAATGTATTGTCTGAGTCAGTTCACTACTATTTTGTTTAAAATTTTTAATATAAATCTCCACAAATGATACTGGTCTATAATTTTTTTGTGCTATCTTTATCAGGTTTAGATATCGATGTTATACTTGCTTCACACAAAAAAAGTTGAAAGTTATTCTTGATTTCTTATCATCTGAGACAATTTATATAGCATTGGGATTGTCTGGTCTCTAAAGGTTTGGTAGAATTCTCTTGTGTGCTCAGCTGTGCCTGATGCTATCATATGGGGTCACTGGAAATATTTTTCTATTTCTATAAAATTTGGTGTAAGTTTTCTATCTCTACTGGGGTCAGTTTTGGTACACTGTATTTGCCTAAGAAATTATCCATTTCCTCTAGGTTTTCATATTTATTTGCATAAGGATATGCAAAAGTACATGTTAATGCCTTAAAAAATTTTTTTGATCATAATTATTCCCAACTTGTAATTTCGTTTTTTTATTTTTTACATCTTCATTGGAGTATAATTGCTTTACAGTGTTGTGTTAGTTTCTGTTGTACAACAAAGTGAATCACCTATATGTATACAAATATCCCCGTATCCCCTCCCTCTTGCGTCTCCCTCCCACCCTCCTTATCTCACCCCTCTGGTCATCACAAAGCATTGAGCTGATCTCCCTGCGCTATGCAGCTGCTTCCCACTAGCTATCTATTTTACATTTGGTAGTGTATATATGTCCATGCTACTCTCTCACTTTGTCCCAGCTTCCCTTTCCCCCTCCCGTGTCCTCAAGCCCGTTCTCTATGTCTGTGTCTTTATTCCTGCCCTGCCACTAGGTTCATCATTAGCATGTTTTTAGATTCCATATATATGCGTTAGCATATGGTATTTGTTTTTCTCTTTCTGACTTCACTCTGTGTGACAGACTCTAGGTCCATCCACCTCACTACAAATAACTCAATTTCATTCCTTTTATGGCTGAGTAATATTCCATTGTATATATGTGCCACATCTTCTTTATCCATTCATCTGTTGATGGACATTTAGGTTGCTTCCACATCCTGGCTATTGTATATAGTGCTGCAATGAATATTGTGGTACATGTATCTTTTTGAATTATGGTTTTCTCAAGGTATATGCCCAGTAGTGGGATTGCTGGGTCATATGGTAGTTCTATTTTTAGTTTTTTAAGGAATCTTCATACTGTTCTCCATAGTGGCTCTATCAATTTATATTCCCACCAACAGTGAAGGAGGAATCCCTTTTCTCAACACCCTCTCCAGCACTTATTGTTTGTAGATTTTTTAATGATGGCCATTCTAACTGGTGTGAGGTGATACCTCATTGTGGTTTTGATTGCATTTCTCTAATGATTAGTGATGTTGAACATCTTTTCATGTGTTTGTTGGCAATCTGTCTTCTTTGGAGAAATGTCTATTTAGCTCTTCTGCCCATTTTTGGATTGGGTTGTTTGTTTTTTTGATATTGAGCTGCATGAGCTGCTTGTATATTTTGTAGATTAATCCTTTTTCAGTTGCTTCGTTTGCAAATATTTTCTCCCATTCTGAGGGTTGTCGTTTCTTCTTGTTTATGGTTTCCTTTGCTGTGCAAAAGCTTTTAAGTTTCATTAGGTCCTGTTTGTTTATTTTTGTTTTTATTTCCATTACTCTAGGAGATGGGTCAAAAAGGATCTTGCTGTGATTTATGTCATAGAGTGTTCTGCCTATGTTTTCTTCCAAGAGTTTTATAGTGTCTGGCCTTACATTTAGGTCTTTAATCCGTTTTGAGTTTATTTTTGCGTATGGTGTTAGGAAGCGTTCTAATTTCATTCTTTTACATGTAGCTGTCCAGTTTCCCCAGCACCACTTATTGAAGAGGCTGTCTCCAACCTGTAATTTCTTATTTTGTATACTTTGTGATTTCACCCAATTTTCTAGTGGTTTGTTTATTTTTGTTTATTTTTCCAAGGAACAAGGACTTTAATATGACCTACTGTTTTTGTGTTCTCTACTCATTAATTTCTTTTTTTACTTTATTATTTAAAATTTTCTCCTTTCAGTTTTATTGAGATATAATTGACATGCAGCATTGTATAAGTTTAAGATGTACAACATAATGATTTGACTTACATAATCATGAAATGATTCCCACAATAAGTTTAGTGAACATCCATCATCTCACATAGACAGAAAGACAAAGAAAAAATATTTTCCTTGTGATGAGAACTCCTAGGATTTACTGTCTTAACAACTTTCACGTATAACATAGAGCAGTGTTAATTATATTAATCATGTTGTACATTACGCCCCTAGTGCTTATTTGTCTTATAACTGGAAGTTTGTACCTTTTGACCACCTTCATCCAACTCCCCCTCTGCCCATCCCCCACCCCTGGTAACCACACATCTGATCTCTTTTTCTACGAGTTTGTTTTGGTTTATTTGTTTGTTTTTGAAGTATAATTGACCTACAGCATTATGTTAGTTCCTGGTGCACAACACAGTGATCTGATATTTCTATGCATTACAAAATGATCACCATGATAAGTTTATTTACCATCTGTCACCATACAAAGATATTACATAATTATTGACTATATTCCCACACTGTCTGTTTCATCCCAGTGACTCATTTATTGTAACTGGAAGTTTGTTCCTCTTAATCTCCCTCACCTATTTCTCTTCTTCTCTCGCCCACCTCCCCACTGGCAAACACCTGTTTGTTCTCTGTATCTATGACTCTGTTTCTGTTTTGTTTATTTGTTTCTTTTGTTTTTTAGGTTCCAAATATGAGTGATATCATATAGTATTTGTCTTTATATGTTTGACTTATTCCACCTAGCATAATGGCCTCAAGGTTCATCCATGTTGTCATAAATGGCAAGCTTTCATTCTTTTTATGGCTGAGAAATATTCCATTATATATATGTTACATCTTCTTTATCCATTCATCTATCGATGGGCACTTAGGTTGTTTCCATATCTTGGCTATTGTTAAGTAATGCTACAATAAACATAAGGGTACATATACCTTTTTGAATTAGTGTTTTTGTTTTCTTCAGATAAACTCAGGAGTGGAATTGCTGGATTGTATGGTAGTTCTCTTTTTAATTTTTTGAGGATCCTCCATACTGTTTTCCATAGTAGCGGTACCAATTTACTGTCTCACCAACAGTGCATGAGGGTTCCCTTTTCTCCACATCCTCATCAACACTTGTTATCTGTTCTTTTTTGGATAATAGCCATTCGAATAGTTGTGAGGTGATATCTCATTCTGGTTTTGATTTGCATTTCCCTGATGATTAGTGATGTTGAGCAGATTTCATGTACCTGTTGACCATCTGTATGTCTTCTTTGGAAAAATGTCTATTCAGGTCCTCTGCCCATTTTTTAATTGGGTTCTTTGTTGTTCTTCTATTGAGTTGTATGTGTTCTTTGTATATTTTTTGTATTAACCTTTTATCAGGTATATCATTTGCAAATATCTTCTCCCATTCAGTAGGTGGCCTTTTCGTTTGGGTGATAGTTTCTTTTCCTTTGAAAAAGCTTTTTAGTTTGATGTAGTCCCAGTTGTTTTTGCTTTCTTTCCCCTTGCCTGAGGAGACATATCCAAAAAAATTATGCTAAGACCCGTGTCAAATGATGTACTGCCTATGTTTTCTTCTAGGAGTTTTATGGATTAATATAAGTTGTTAATCCATTTTGAGTTTATTTTTTTATATGGTGTGAGAAAGTAGTCCAGTATGATTCTTTTGCCTTAGCTGTCCAGTTTTCCCAACACCATTTACTGAAGAGGCTGTCTTTTTCCCCATTGTGTAGTCTTGCATTCTTTGTCATAGATTAATTGCCCATATAAGTGTGGGTTCATTTCTGGGCTCTCTCTTCTGATCCATTGATATATGTGTCTTTTTTTGTGCAAGCACCATACTGTTTTCATTACTGCAGCTTTGTAGTATAGTTTGAAATCAGGGAGCACGATACCTCCAGCTTTGTTCTTTCTTAAGATAGGTTGGACTGTTTGTTTCCATACAAATCTTAGAATTATTTGTTCTTATTCTATGAAAACTGCCTTTGGTATTTTGATAGGGATTGCACTGAATCTGTAGATTGTCTTGGGTAATATGGCCATTTTAACAATGTTAATTCTCCCAGTCCATGAGCATAAAATATCTTTACATTTATTTGTGTCTTCTCTATCTTTCCTCAATGTCGTATGGTTTTCAGTGTACAGATCTTTTACTTTCTTGTTTAAATTAATTCCTAGGTATTTTATTCTTTTTGATGTGATTGTAAATGGTATTGTTTTCTGGAATAAGTTTTTTAAAATAAAACATTTTATTTTGAGATAATTGGAGATTCACATGAAGTCATAAGAAATAATACAGAGAGATCCCATGTACTCTTTCTGCAGTTTCTCCAAATGGTAGATCTTGCAAATCTATAAGCATAATAATAATAATGTTGATGCAATCAATGAATCTTATTCAACAAGATCTTTAATTTTCTCCTTTTCTTTCATTCTTTCTTTCCTTCCTCCACTTCATGCCTAAGGAATACAACCTCTTCTTCCTCTCTTTAATCCTCTCCTAGAAGTACTGCCTGTCTGAGGTGGCCACTTCAGGCCCTACACACTTTTAAGCCCCTTCCCTGTAGCCAGGGCTGTGAACTGCCAAATCCCAACCTGTGTTCACCATTTTTGTGTTTTACTTCCTCCTACTGGCTCCCTGGTCCTGACTGCCCGTACCCACAGGCTCACTGGAAGGGCTGCAGGTATTGGAAGCTTTGTTAGAATTTGTTTCTTTTTTTCTCTCATAAGTGACTTGAAGGTTGCAGTGTTCTCTATCTCCTAACAATGCTTAAATCATGGGTCCTGTCTAGTTTAATTGTACTTGTTGATCTTACGGTTACTTTGGGAACGTGATGGGGAGATTTGGAATCAAGCTGCTGCTATTGTTCTTCAACCTCATTTAATGTCTCTAACAGCTTTATAAGTTATTGTCAACCCTCAGTCCTTTGAATAGGAGGAAACTGAGGCCCAGAGAAGTTAAGTGATACCAAGAAGCTGGTAAGTGGTGTGCCAGGAATTGCTGATACACGTTTAATAAAATTTGGGGATTGAAGTGAGGAGAACATTTCCGTTGCTTGGATCACTGCTATGACACAGAGCCACAGTGGCTACTGACACTTCCGCTTGAATATCTCCAGTAATAAGGGACTCGTTGCCTACAATGAGCCTGCTCCATCTTTGGATTCTCTAATGTGGCTAAAAGTTCTTTCCTATGCTATGTTGAACTCTGCTTCTGTATATCTTTGGCTCTGGTACAAGTTGTGTCAATTTCGTGCAAGTAAAGCTCAAGTGTAAACCCTGCTCCTTGTTCTAGTTCTTTATCGTTGGAAGTCAGAAACACATCCTAGTCTTGCATCTCCTTTACCAAGAAATGGCTGTGTTGTTATAGACACGTCCTAGTTTACTTACACCTCTGCAGAAAGGAACACCGTCTTGGAAAAATCTGGCCAACATAAGAGTATGACAATAATGTGCTGTCCTAGTCTGAACATTAGACCATATACCATGTAAATTGCATTGTGGGTTTTTTTTTTTTTTTTGGACTGTCATGTTGCTCTTTGGGCCACAGAAGCAATGGTTAGGAAAAGCCTAAGTCTTCTCCGCATGTGCTGGTGACAAGTCATATGCCCTGTGTAGTCCTTGCTCAGTTAGCTGTCTGATTCCAGAGGCTGAACTTCTATCCATTCAATTCAATTGTATCCAACCTGGTGCATCTTTTTGGCTTACTCAGATTTCACCTGGACTTTGATTCATCTACTGTAACACTCTTGCTTCCTTTAAAAAAATTAGTCACGACTCCAACAATGCCTTTATCTTAGTGAACATAAAAATGCAGTCGGCCAGGACTGAAAACAGTCCTGTGGCCACTCAAATTTTCCCTGTAAATTGGTGATTCTTAAAGCAATACTTTTTAAGATGTGTGACAAATTACGGGTAGAATACAACATGAAATTGAGAGCCATTAAGTGGCTCTTCTTTAGCCATTTAATATTTTTTAATGTGTACCCACCTGAAAATGTAGCCAAGTATTTGAAAATGTTGTAAAACAAAACTTTTAGTTTTGATTTCCAATAAATGAGTCAAATAATCTCCACTTTCAATAGGCCAAGTCTTCATTCTTCCCCATCTTTCTACCCCCATCCTAGCCCATTTCTCAAAGAATAAAATTCATACACGTTCTTTTTAATAGATAACATTGTTTCATTGATTTTGAGTATCACCGGTATAGGTAATGCCACATGCTCTCATGAGCTCTTTCTCAGCATGTATGGACATTTTGATTTTACCTCAGTGGTGTTTTTTTCTCCTTCTCAGGCAGGATGATAGTCCCTCGGCCAGTTGGCTGCATATATGTTCCTAACAAGAGACTGTGACCTAATCACAGTTTATTCACTGAACTGGGGGGATTATCACATATGGTGGGAATAAAAAGATTGTTTCTAACCTAGATAGCAATGAATATGTTTTATAGGAATTTATCTTCTGTAAAATTCCCCCACATAATACACATCCATGTAAGCTTAATACAGTGAATGCCCATGTTGTTCTAAATGGAAGATCAAGTTTTTTTAATGAAAGTTAAAAAATCCCCACTCCCATAACTAAACAACCCAAAGGCTCACAATAAGTAAAGAGGTCTTAGATCAGACCCAGGCCTATTAGAAGAGCCAATACAGCATGTAAGTTTTACCTAAACTTTATTTGCTAGTTGCTATTACCAACAGAAAATGGTGATGCTGTTTGAGTCATCAAGGAAGTCTTCATCCTCTAAAATATATAAAACATTTAATATGTATGTAGGTTATAGAAGAATGATCAAAAATGGTATTCCCAGACAAATCTGCATACTAATCATCATTGTTGAATACAAATAATAATCTTGGTGTATTTGAGATCTGTCAGATTTCTAATGGTTTAAGTAACAGGAGAAATAACTTAAAAAGCTTTTTATGTTAAAAAAATACTTTATAGAATGTCTTTGAAATGACAAAATTATAAGGATGAACAGGTTAGTGGTTGCCAGGAGTTATAAGGATGGCAGAGGGAGGGGAGGTGGGTGTGATCACAAAGAGAGAGATGTTTGTGATGATGGGATAGTCTGTGTATTAATAGCATTGGTGGTTACATGAATCTATGTACGTGTAATAAAATGGTAGAGAACTATACACATGCATTGTACCAATGTCAGTTTTCTAGTTTTGATAGGGCACTATAATTTTTAAGATGTAACTATTAGGGGAAACTGGGTGAAAGGTTATAGGATCACCCCATACTATTTTTACAACTTCTTAAAAATCTACAATTATTTCAAAATAAGAAATGAACAAACTATACATTCTATTCATTATATAGATCATTCTGCAAGTTAGATATTTGCCAAGGTTAAACATATACACAATAATTTCTCTAACCATTTATGGAATGAGGCAGGATTATAAACAAATAAAATAGTTTAAAAGAGCTATTGAATGAAGGTTTAGGAATTTTGTGATTAAATAACTTTACAGGGTTAAAGTAACCAAACAGAATCAATTTTTGCAAATAAGAGAAAGAGAAAACCCCAAGCCTCTAAAAAGTCAACCCCGCTAATTTAGAGGGTGATGCTTCTTCTTTGTCTTTTCCACCTTACATGAACACCTGTTGCCCGTAGTCATTCAGGATCTCAAGTAATGCCTGGGTCCCTGGGGTCTTCCGTTCACTTGGGCTTCAGAGGAAGGAGCTCGAGAGGGAGGTTCAGAACCTCAGGCTGTTCTCGCTTGTTGGTTGTCATGGTGATCGGTGCTACTCAGCTGTGTAGTGTACTCCGCTGGTGGATTTGGAAGTCCGCAAACTCTGAATTTAAACATGAGAACCTGGATAAATCTGGGGATTGCATATAGAGAGAAAGCAATACATGCATGGGTGACGGTGTTACTTTACAGAGTCATAGTGCTCGAGTGACTATTAACATAAAGAAGGGTGAAGTCACGTACCAGCTCGCACCATAGAAACTACAAGTTCAAGTGAGAAACATGAGTAACACTCAGGACAGATGTGCATTCTTTAGCTAACATTGTTGCTGACAGTTTGTTGCCAGAACTTGAATCTCAGAATTAAGAAAGGCAGAAACATTTCTCAAGAGTCTGGCAGATCACGGCATTAAGCTCCAGACCAAACACATGGGCCAGAGAATGCGAGAATTTTCTTCCACGTGCTCGTAATGTTGGACTAACCACAGACAACAGACTGCACTTTAAAATCACTTTCATTTCTATAATAAAACTAGAAGGCAAGCGACAGAACTAAGTTCAGGTTCCTACAGACCTACAATACCAAAGGAGAGCTCATGAATGAAAAAAATCATGAACTGCTGGGTCAGAGAGACCTGGATTCGAGACATAAATCTGGCATCCACAAGCTATGGGAGGGCTTCCCTTGTGGCGCAGTGGTTGGGAGTCTGCCTGCCAATGCAGGGGACACGGGTTCAAGCCCTGGTCTGGGAGGATCCCACATGCCGCGGAGCAACTGGGCCCGTGAGCCACAACTACTGAGCCTGCACGTCTCGAGCCTGTGCTCCGCAACAAGAGAGGCCGCGACAGTGAGAGGCCCGCGCACCGCGATGAAGAGTGGCCCCCGCTCGCCGCAACTAGAGGAAGCCCTCGCACAGAAACGAAGACCCAACACAGCCATAAATAAATAAATAAATAAATAAATAAATAATTCCCATTAAAAAAAAAAAAACAAGCTATGGGAGTTGGGGTGAGTTATTTAAGCAAATTATTAAATTTAGGCCAGATTGTGTTATGGCTGGAAACACTCTCTCCATCCTCAACACAAATCTCAGGAGTTTACCGGAACAAAAATTCCCTTTGTCTGAGTGTCCGTACTGGTCAGCAGAGCGATGCCGTCCGATAGTCGCTCAAGGATCTGGGGGGACAAAGGCTGCACTTCGACGAGCGTTTCACCAACACAGGGGAGAGGAACATGGTGAATTGTCTGAAGGCTCTCGATGCTTCCCTGGCACTTCCGTCCACGTTTCACGGACCGAAGCTGGTCCCAGAGCCACACCCCACCTTTGAGGACGTGGAGAAGTGCTACTTTCCTGTGCACAGAAGGGAAGGAGATCTGGACCTTCTGTAAACAACCCAGTGACCACCGCATTTTCTTAACTCTTTCCATTTCAGCTTCCTCCCCTGGAAAAACTGGGACAATAATACTCGACTCAGAGGGTCTTGTGCTCGTGGCTGAATGGTTAGGGGTGATCTCTGGCACCACCCTGCCTGGACCCTGAATAGTTCCTGGTACGCAGCAAGGACGCTGGGTATTTGCTTTTGGCCCCAAACGTGGCTTCTGGAACAGAGGCTCGTCAGTGAGGGTTGGTGGTCCTCAGGATGCTGATGATACCAGAACGGAGGCCATGCTTGCCGTTGCCCAGCACTGACGTCATGAATGCTTGCGAAGAAAACGTCAGTCACATCTAACCAGATCCCACCTGGTAGCTGCAGTGGATTATGTGGAAAGTGGAGAGGTTCACGGAAGCACACGTTTAGCGGTAAGTGCAGCAGGAACGGTGCCCCCAGACGAGCAGCTTCCCGAAGGGGTGTCATCTCTGTGTCTGTCCCGCTGCCCAGTGGTATCGCTGCGCTGGCGTGTTCTGTAGACACGGGGGGTGGCGGGGGGCGGCGTTGTGGAGCACGAGGGCGCGGGAGGGCCCAGCATCACTGCCCTGACTGCGGGTAACCAGCACCGTCTAATCCGAGCTCCCAGGAGGAAAGCTGGGTCCCTCCAGCACCCTCACACGACCAGGCCAGCAATAGTAATAAAAAGTCAAAGGTGGTGGTAAAGACATATTGTTTTAGGAATGTTTTAGCCTAGGCGTTGAAAGCTTTTCAGTACATCTAGGAATTCACAGTTTTCCAGAGACTGAACCACACCTGAAGTCCTGGATATTGTCTGATCATCGAGGGATGGGCATCACCAAACTGCAGAAATGACTTTTAGCCTATGAAGCTTGGAGGTTAAAATAGGGTGTATTTTTCTCTCTGGGTCAAAAAGGTAGCGCTTCAAGGCCATAATTGACTTTTTGGTGCCAAAGCAGGTGATGAACTCAACATTACAGAATGTTTGGCTGCCACTCCAAGATCACAGAGTATTTTTCTAGTTGGTCTGGAGGCAAATTTTCTTCTTTAATTATGATTATTTTTAGGATCATCCAAATCACATATTTATCTGTTTTAGCCCTGCAGGATCCCAGGGAGAACACTGCAGAGGTGTGTTAAACTGAAGACGCTAAGCTGTGTAGAGTTCAAATTTTCCTAAAAGTAAATCCTCTTTAACACTATGTCAGTTTATCTTCGGGAGAACTACAGTTATTTTGACCAAAATTATTGTGTGTGTGTGTGTGTGTGTGTGTGTGTGTGTGAGAGAGAGAGAGAGAAGAGAGAGAGAGAGAGAGACTCTCCCAAGCCCCGTAAGAGTGGCATTTCCCAGTTATTGTGACAAGAAGAAATGCGGGTACACGTTTCCAAACCCCCTGGTGAGGCTGTGCTGCTCCCAGATGAGAAGCATTACACCGAGCTAGTTAGCACACGTGACTTGATATATGAAGGAGTCGAGATTTTTCTAGTTTGGGCTGAATATAAAAGCTCCCTCAAGCTGGTGTTTGAACTTGAAAACTTTTTTTTTTCCTTAAAAAATAAATTTTAAAAGACAGTTTTAACAACCACAAAACGTTCCTTCATTCAAAGAAAAGACAAAAATTCAATTACAATAACCGTTCTAAAGATGAACATAAAAACGCCAAATTTACAGTCTATTTGTATTCTTGACCATGAGTGGTAGAGGGTTTCCATTTTTCTAGCTCAGTCCTGGGAACTACTTTGAGGTATCAGGGTCCAGCTAGCAGCACCTCCTTCTGTTCTTTTGTGGCGACAGATGCCTGTGGGACCCTGGGTGAGTCAATTAATATTTTGATGCCTTGACTGCTTCCCTGAAACATGCATCGTAGCTGAAGGCATGTGGCAACATGGCCATAGATGGAAGCCTTTCATCATCAGCTGTTTCACCCTGATCTTTCAGGACGTTGGAAAGTGGGGATTGAATTAGTCCAGTGAGCTTTTGAGAGGAGTGGCGTTCTGTAAAACAGAACAGAATCTCTAAGAAAAGAGGATGTTTGCTTAAAAGTCAACTTGCCATGTGAACTTCTGGATGGTGGAAGTTTGTGCCAGTTTCAGAGAATGTTCCTCAAGATGTGTGCTGTCGCTGTGTGTTGAAAGATGCTCTGAGAGAAAGAATTTCTCCTATGACTGCTTGACCAAGAGCCCTACCTGCCCGATTTAAGATCAGGTGATACAGCTTTAATTTTTAAATGTTTAACTCTTTAAAACTTTTCACTGAAGTATAACACACAATCGGAAAAGTGACAAAATAAATTTTGGCTTGGAGACTTTTCATGCTATCACACCTGTGTCACCAGTCCTTAGACAAGAATGGACAGGCCACGCCCATTCCCAGGCATTGGTCCCCATGCCCTAAGGTAACCACATCCTGACTGTTATCACCATAGATGTAGAGGTGCCTGTGCTTGAAATTGGTATAAATAGAAACATATAGCATGCCCTCTTCTGTGTCCTGCTTATTTCATTCAATTTTATGCTTGTGAGATTTACTGATAATTTCAGGTGAAGTCGTAGATCATTCATTCTCACTGCTGAGTGGTATTCTGTTGTAAGTATGCACCACCATTTATAAATCCTACTGTTAATGGGCATTTTGGGTAGTTCCCAACTTGGGGCTGTTACGAATTGTGCTGCAGTGAACATTCTTACTCATATCTTTTGAGGGATGTTCTACACGTTTCTGTGGGACAGACAAGAGCTGGGACATAGGGCGTGGACGCATGAAGTTCAAGTGGATGCCCCAAACAGCTTTCTAAAGTGGGTGTCCAAACTAATGCAGCTATTTGCAGTTTTTCCACATCCTTGCCAACGTTAGATTTTTTTTTCTTTTTAGTTTTACTGAATCTAGTAAGTGTGCCTTGACATTGAGCTGCGATTTCAATTTGCATTTACTTGCTAACTGATGGGGCTAAGCAACTCTTTTTGCTAATGGGTCATTTGCATATCCTCTTTTTGTTCAAGTCAGCTCATTTTTCTACTGGGTTGTCTGTCATTAATTTGTAGGAAATTTTTAATATACTCTGGGTACAAGTTGTTTGTTATATTTGCTGCAAATATCTTCTACTCTATACATTGTCTTTTCATTTTATTAATGATGTCTTTGGATGGACAGAGATTCTTGATATTATTATTTTCCAAATTGTCACATTTTCCCCTTCTGGTTAGTGTTGTCTTGGAAACTTTTAAAGGAAATTTTGCCCACTCCAAGGTCATAAAGATGTTCTGTGTTTTTTCTGAGAAGCTTTATTGTTTTATCTTTCATATTTAGATCTACAGTCCATCTGGAATTGGCTTTTATGCATGGTGGGAGTGGGAGACCAAAAAGTCATTGTTTTCAATGAGTATTAAATTAACCCAGCACTGCTTATTGAAAAGAGCATCCCTTCTCCAATGCACTCGGTGTCACCTTTATCACAAAGTTGTCTTTATTCCACTTGTATGTCTATTGTCTGTTTGTTGCTACACAAATACCATACTATGACTTTATAATAGGTCTTGATTTGGTAGGGTAATTCATCCATCTCTTCTTCAAGATTGCCTTTGTCATTGAAATTATACATTTTAAAATTAGCTTATCAGTTTACACACACACACACACACTCTCTCTCTCTCTCTCTCTCCTGCTCCGATTCTGTTGGGGACTACATTGCATCTACTTCACCCACCTGGGGAGAATTAGCCACTTAACAATCCTGAATCCTGTTCTCCATGGCCACGGTATAGCTCTCCATCTTATTCAAAGTCTTTAATTTCACTCAACAATACTTAATTTGCAGTGTAGAGGGCTTATAAAACTTCTGTCAGATATATCTTAGGGGTATTTGATAGTTTTTGTTGCTATTTTAAATTTCATTTTAGTTTGTTGCTGATATACAGAAATATCACTGATCTTTGGATATTATTCACATAGCTTTTCAATGACAGAGTTAACCAAAATAACACCCAAAAGCCACTGTCGTGGATTGATAACTCACTCTCTGCACTTTTAAAATGAAGAGGTGAGTAGAACTATATTTAAATCCAGAGAAATCTAAGCCTGAGTTTTATAGAAATAGATCACCACTAGGCATAAACATTTATATTATAAAGACTTACTAATTTAAACAAATAGGGACAAGGAGACCATGCATTCATAAACAAATAATATACATATTAGACTTTTATTTCTGTTGAGTTTTTATGACACAATTAAGCTTTCAAAGAATGATCAGTTAAAGCTTATATTTTTTTCAAATATAAATGGATGTTTACATTTAAAAATAGTTTTTAAAAAGGTATTTATAATATTTGCTTATGAAACAATAAACATACAAATGTAATATAAAGATAAATCATCCTTATCAGTACCTGGAGAACTGTAAACTTGCGAAGAGTAAAGTTCAAATTAATAAAATTTACTTGTACTATATACAATGATAATTTGAATATATATAAGATACTTAATAAATATACATACAAACATGCACATAAACACAGATACCTTTAGCCTTTTAGTTATGTAACTGCTTGGCAATATCTTCTCAGTAAAGATATATACATATATAACATGAACTCTCAAGCATGTTTATTAATACTACTTATTCATGTCACAAAACAGACCAGAAACAATGAGAATATACTTGGAAGAATAATGCAAAAGCGAACAATATTATGTAGATTTGTATCTAGATGTTTTTCATAGGCAGTGAAATAGATGTTCCAGGATATTTAAATTCATTTAATTTTGAAAGACCGAATAAGGCAATGAATGATACCATTGAATAAAATTAGATACTTTAGACACACAGAATAAACAAGATGTTTATAGCCTGACACATTATACATATTTATTTGTGGGTTCATATGATAAAATTTTGTTTCTGTTCACTGATTTATCCTCAGTGTCTGGAGCTGGCACAGAGTAGGTGTTCAATAAACACTTCTTGGATGATGGAATGAGTATCAGCACGTATTTCAATGAGCTTTGGAACAGCTACATTCATGACTGAAAGTCAAAAATCAAGCGACATTCTGAATATTTACGCAGAATAACTAAAAAGCTATGGAAAAGCACATAGGTCATTCTCTTCCTGCTTTGAGCTGGTTTTGCACTTACTCATGTGATCTGCACCTCCTGGCAGAAAGCGCAATTTCAAACCTTCACAATAACTATTTCTTTGAGAAGACTGGAGAACACTGTCTCAGAGGGCTTCCTGGGGCCTGGAGGCAAGGCCTGAAAAGGTTGATGACTCGCCCGGGCTGGAGCTGTGCTGCCAGCACTTCAGCTGTGCCGTCCACTGCTGCAAGGCCAGCTCATGCAGACACTTCCTTGAAATCACATGCTAAAGCAATCGTATTCATATACCATTGTTTTGGTTACACTTACATGAAACAATTGTTCCTATTGTCTTAGAGTCTGCACTCAGCAAGAAGGTGGAATTAAAAAGTCCTCTAATACCTTTAAAGCAGTAGAGTATCTTTTAGCTTAAACAATCGGCATTGTTGACACACCAAGACAATATATGCAAGTAACTGTGTCTAGATTTGTGTAATAGCAAAGCAGGCATTAAGTTAATTATTTTACCCTTTTAGGGGCTTGCTCTATTAGAATATACCTTCTTATTTAAATATGCTCCTTACAAAGAAAACTCATCTAATATTGATAAAAGAGGGACACAAAGTTGGGTTAAGTCAAACTCTAGACTAGCTGTTCAATCAATCTTTGATTTAAACTATTTACAGACAACAAGGAATATAAGAGTTATGGGTTTTCTGGTGAAGGCTGAACCTAGGAGTCAGTTCTGTAGATTTCTCTTAAAATTCTCTTTTTGCATCCCACCGGCCTCTCCCAAAATCCAGTCTTTGCTCAGAATGTGTAACTATATTCCGGCCTTAAATAGCAGGCCCTATTCATACTGTTCTTCATTATTACTCTTTAAGCCAAACTGGGGCTCCGAACTGCATCTGATCCTTGACAAAATAGCAAGTCCCAGGACTCCAGAACTTCTGCTTCAATAAAAGCTAAACTCAGTGTAGAAATGCTGTTCTGGTTCAATGTGCAGCCATGTAATGTTTTGTTGCTTTTTCCGACCAGGCGACAGCAACTGACATAATGTGGCCTCAGCCACCTAAGTAAGTTAGCAGAACCTTCACTTCTCGCGTTTATGGTAATCTTGTTTTTTTCTTTCCCCCAAATGATGTCAAAGATAAATCTTACAAATTATTTTATATTTGTTAGCATGATTCAGTCAATTTACTTCTTTCTTTTTAGGGGTGACCTCATAAATAAAGAGTGGGTAGGATCAATTACAAGACGCATATAAGGATACTCCCAGTCCGCTTCTCTCTAGTTGATCTCCAAGGCAGAGAGAGTAAACAGCCTTCTCCCAGCTTTCTCACTATCCACAGCTGAGAGTGTAGGGTGTTTACAGTATCTGTCCCTCAGTGCTCTCTGGGGCGGGGCTGGTGGGCAGCAATGCAAGCCTTGGGAAACCCAGCATCATTTCAACATACCAGAAAGAAGTGTCACGGGAAAGGACCAGAAAACATTCTTGGGACTAAATTATGGTTCTCTTAGGACTGGTGTCCTCTTCCTGCTCTGCACATCCTAGGATTCTCCTGAGGTGTGCAGCTTTGGCCTTTGTACACTCGTGGATTCTGTAAACATGGGATTTTCAATATGCTAGGATTTTCCAAAATGGTCTCACTCACCCCTTAAATGGCGAACGTTTCCTTTCTGGGTGTAGAATACAGCGGCTCACTCTCTGAGCCGTGCAACTTTGTTTCCACACACTCCCCCGTATAACTGAGAACAAGGGACTTGCAGACAGAAGACCACCTGTCAGTTTCATTACTGAAAGTTAGTTACTTTACACAGCCATAAGTTCAGTCAAATGAGCAAAAAGTAAATATGATTGGATGCAAGTTATATGCATAAAGATGGTGTATGGGAAATTGCTAACATAATGCTGAAACTTAAAAAATCTAATATTTGGAAGGAAGCAAATCTGTAATTAGAGGCATATACATGAATGGAGTTACTTGATACCTAAAGTTCTTTCCGAAGAAAGATTTATCCAAATGGTTCTTGGACTTCATTTGCTAGATTGATCTATGGTGCACAAAATGCTTGTGTGAAAGTCATCAATACTATACATTACAAAACAACCCTCCGTGATAGAAGAACACCACACTGTAAACCAAAGTGGCATCGGATATCAAACTCGTACTGGACACTTCATTCATTCATTCAACAAACACGTGTGAGTGCCTACCATAAATCAGCAATGTTTTAAATTCTGAGTGGTGAGAAATGAATGGGGTCATCCCTGCCCTCGAGAAAGACACAGCCTGGTCTTCAGGACAGACGCGTAAACTTCATTGTCGTTAAGTGTGACAGGTGCCGCGGTCGGTCAAAAGACACTTCCCAGTTGGCTGACACCTGGGCTGAGTCTTAAAGATGGAACAAATGTAGCCAAGTGGAGATGGTGCCAATGGGGGTTTGGACGGGGTGGGCAGGGAAGGAGATGGGGGGCTGCAAGTGTACCAGAAGAACAGCCACACAACGGGGACCTTCAAGAATCCAGCAGAGTGGGAGCCCAATGTGGATGAGGGTGAAGGGAGGTGAGGCGACGGGGTGGGGCAGAAGGGGGATGCCGCGGGACCCCACACGCCCGGCGAAGACGTTCGGGCATCATCTCCAAACTAGGGAGGCACGTGGCACGGCCACGCCTGCCCTTGGGAGGGGACTCCAGCGGCGAGGCGAAGGCAGAGATGCCTGCAACCGGGTGGGGGAGCGCTTGGGAGCCGAACTCAGGGTAGCAGCAGTGAGGATACGTAGGCAGCAGATCTGAGAGCTGAGAAAGAGCGAGAGAGCGGAGCTCCCGGAGGGGCTGGCCGAGCGGAGGCGGGAGTCGTGGGCGATTCCCGAGCCCGGCCCGGGGTGGGGGGGGGGGGACAAGGCTTCTCCTCCGGGAGAGGAGGAACACGAAGCAGGTGAAGCGAGGCGGTGAAGCAAAGGGCTGGGAAGCTTTCCAACCAGCGCCTTCGTGGATCTGGGCTGGGAGGTTAGCGAGCCACGTCCAAGGCCTGTTTAATTCCGTCCTGACCGAAGGGATGGAGGCATTTTGAAAGGTCTAACCCAGACAGGCTGTTCTTTATTCTGCTGGTTCTGCACTTTGCCGACAGACCCTCTAGCTGGCGAGGGTCCGTGCCCTCTGTAGCCTCCGGGTCACGGCCACCCCGAAGGGCTGCCCCGGCGCCCCCAGCCTGGGGAGCAACGTCCGCTCCCCTCCGACCACCCGGGGACCCTACATACGCCTCTACCACAGAGCTTACACTTTATCGCAAGTACTGTAGTTGCTTACTTGTCTGTCTCTGGATTAAACACCATGTTTCATGTCACTTCATTAAAAAATTTCAAAACCATGTAGCCAGAGTTTGGCACGATGGGAGGTTCCCAGTAAATGTTTGGTGAATGAAGCAATGCGTGAATGTATAATGCCATGTGCCATCTGGCAATTCGTTAATACTTTGGGGATAATTATTTAGGTTTTAAGTATTTAAATAAGTATCTACCAGTTCCTGAAATTTTGTTTTGAAACTCCCAAATGGTCCCCCAGGGATTGGTTCCAGGACCGCCTCAATTACCAAAATCTACGGATGCTCAAGTCCCTTATAAAAATGGTGAAGTACAGGCTGCCCTCTGTCTCGGTGGGTTCCACATCTGGGGATTCAACCAACAGCGGTTTGAAATCCGCGCATGGGGAACCCGCGGATACCGAGGGCCGACTGTAATTCAAGGTTAGGCTGTTTTACTTTTCCAAAGAACTCATGGCTAAGAACAGAAGTTACTGCATCACAAGCAATCTTTCCTTAAATGACAGTGAAATATTTTGGAAAGTTAACTATTCAGGAGGAATGCGTGATTTACTTATTTTTTTGTGATGGATTCCAAATGAAGGAAAATCAGGGTACAAAATAAGTGCAGAGCAGAAGTGCATGTAAACAGTTTATAAATGGACAAGTAAGAAAGGAAATGGCCCTAATAGTTGAGTCTGGCTATTGGATAATCACTTAGGAGTTTAAAATGTTCTAACTGGAAAGAACAACACCCCAACTAAATACAGTGATTAAAGTAATTTTAGTTACATAAAATGATGATTTTTTAGTTACATAAAATGATGATTTTAACCATTCAAAGACAAGTCCAAGACGTTCCTGTTATAACATGAAATCTACTTCTTTTGTTCAAGTAGGGTTTCTGATTTAATATGCATTTTAGTTACATAAAACCAATCTCTGATAACGTAGTAATTTGCTAAAAGTGACCAAAGGTAAATATTTATATGTTTATTAAAAATATATATAAGAATATATTTATTTCAAGTGTATATTAGATCTGATCATATTTGGCACATTTTGTATTAAAAATATTTTAATCTATTATCTGATTAAAAAAGTAAATTCTGCAATAGTACATCTTTTAGGATACACAGTAGCTTTCTCCAAGTCTCATTTTTAAGTTAAAATATAGCAGCTTTATAGTAGCCACGACTGACTGACTGGAGAAAAACCACCGGTACCACTTTGGAAGCTTCACGTGTCTCCTGTAGGCAGGCTTTTCTTGCCCCATCATGGGTGTTACTACTGTTTAGTCAGGCTCCAGATCTCCTGCCATTGCTGCATTGTAGAGCTGCTACAGATTCCCTGGTGAGCGTGCCAGCTTGCATCTTATTCTACAGGCATGTCTCCATAAACTGCTCGCCACCCACTGCCTTCTCTTTCCTGGGCCACACATTTGCCATGTCACCAGCCATTCACTCGCTTTCATTTTGCCCATTGTGTGAGATGAACATTTAACAGGCAACTGTCACACCCTTCCCCCTCAGTTGAAAACAAAATCCAAACCTCCCACGGTCTGACAAACATACTCTCAACAAATAACGAGCTATATGGAAATTTCCAGAGAAGGACTCTGCAAAAATCACAATGCAAATGTGACAATACGCGCTCCTTCATTTATAGGAGTAACTTGAAAGGTTCTTACCTTAGTTTGTATTTACCCCAGATCCTAAAGGAAAACTGTAAGCATAGAATGCCTCATTACAGGGTTACAATACATGGATAATCAACAACAATGTGACTTTGAAATAGATCTAAGTACAGAATATGTTCACAAAATTCATGGAGATTTATCCAACTCAGAAATTCCACATTTTCAAATCATTTGTTCTGAGAAGTCCACTGGCTGTTTAATTAACGTTCTTATGTTTATCCTGTGGAAAAAGCTCTCCTCCCTGACCCCAAAGCGCTGTACTTCGAATCTGGGTGATTCTGTCTCAAGTTCTCACTGTAGCTCGAATCACCTGTTTAAACCTAAAATCTAGTAAATTCTATAGTGTGAGGGAATAGCCAGAAGTTCATGTCATCTTTGCGTAGAATACTGTGACTAAACTCAGAGAGTTAGGAGCTTGGTCAGCGTGATGTAACCTACTCAGTCAGGCTTGCCTGACAAATTCTTTGGGCTCTTGACTCCTCTAATTTTGTTTTTTTCATTTACACTTAACTATTTCATTTAAGTTATTGTGCCTGGAAGGGGAAAAAAGAGAATGTGGATGGATTAATATTTTTACTGCCTATCATTCTAATTAGTTTCTTTTTAATCATTCAAATTTCAAGGTTTTTTTAAATTAAAAAAATTATCAAATTTAAAAAAAACCTTTAAAAAAGTATACATGTAGATTTCAATGAGAGTGGTAAAAAAGCTGGATTCAAACAAAAAAAAAGACAATTATGGGAGTCCTCTCTCCATATATTACGTGAGCAAGGGTACAAACGACAGATCATTCTGGCGATCTTAGCCTCAATAAACAATCATGGGTTCACTTAAATAACACAGAAATAAAAGTTTGTTCATTTTGGGTCCAGCCATGGTGGTGGGAGCATCACACTGACACCGCATTCGGGCAGTGTCGCCACACTGGGACATTCGTTAGGAGATTCGATGGTGCTCCAGCCAATATTCTAGTTAAATCTTGACTATTTACTAGAGACATCTGAAATAACTTCAGAAATAACTATCAGTGCTATAGAGGTTCAACTTATTATAATAATACTTAGTGGCACAAATTCATATTTTGATGAGGCTAGTCCCTTCACTTTGGCCAAATACTCTCTTTTATGTACCAAACACACAAGAAAGTAACTGCCTATCTCTATATTAAATATAAAGTGTGTGTATGTGTGTGTTTGTGTGTGTGTGCGTGTGTGTGTGATGGTTCTGGAAAGCTACACACCAAACTGAGAGCGGTAGTTATCTCTGGGGAAAGAAGGAGGGGACTTGGGCTGGGTAGCAAAGACTTCAACCTTATTGGAAATAATTTAATTTCTTTTTTTTTTTTTTTTTTTTTTAAATTCCAATTCTGGTAATTTGAGTTTGACTCAAGTTTACCTCTTTTTTTTTTTTTAATAGCTACTTTATTTATTGATTTATTTATCTTTGGCTGTGTTGGGTCTTCGTTTCGTGCGAGGGCTTTCTCTATTTGCAGCAAGCGGGGGCCACTGTTCATTGCGGTGCGGGGGCCGCTCTTCATCGCGGTGCGCCGGCCTTTCACTATCGCGGCCCCTCCCGTTGCGGGGCACAGGCTCCAGACGCACAGGCTCAGTAGTTGTGGCTCACGGGCCTAGTTGCTCCGTGGCATGTGGGATCTTCCCAGACCAGGGCTCGAACCCGTGTCCCCTGCATTGGCAGGCAGATTCTCAACCACTGCACCACCAGGGAAGCCCAAGGAAATAATTTAATTTCTTAAAAAGAGAAGGTACTCATGCAATATATATGCTTTTTAAATTAAAATTAAAATTCTTTCTCAAAATTAGAACTAGTATTCAGTCAAAACTGAAGTTCTGGGGCTTCCCTGGTGGCGCAGTGGTTGAGAATCTGCCTGCCAATGAAGGGGACACGGGTTCGAGCCCTGGTCTGGGAAGATCCCACATGCCACGGAGCAACTAGGCCCGTGAGCCACAATTGCTGAGCCTGCGCGTCTGGAGCCTGTGCTCCGCAACAAGAGAGGCCGCGATAATGAGAGGCCCGCGCACCGCGATGAAGAGTGGCCCCCACTTGCCGCAACTAGAGAAAGCCCTCGCACAGAAACGAAGACCCAACACAGCCGTAAATAAATAAATAAATAAATAAATAAATAAATAAATAAACCCAAAGTTTAAAAAAAAAAATCAAAAAACAAGCAACAAATCCTTACACCACCCCAGTCTAAGGGGCTGGTGAAAAGGTACATTTGAAAAAAAAAAAAAAACTGAAGTTCTGGCTTCTCCAGAGACTTAATCAAGCTGGTTAACTTTGTGACCTTGGGTATTCTCCAGAATCCCCTCTATAAAATGGTACAATAATATGGTATGTACTGCATGGGTATGCCAGGTGCATTCTCAATACGTACACATCCTCAGAAGCATTTCATAACATGTTGTTAGTCATACTATTCCCAGTTTTAGCATTAACAGTGTCTGTTCGTCCCACCGTAATGAGATCTCTTTCTCAAGCCCAAGGTAGAAATGTGAAGGCCGCTGGCTGCTCTTACCAGTAGGGCTTCTGGCCCAAGGACCCTGCCACGGAAAGGGATGTTGGTCAGGAAGGGAAGGGCCTCTTAAGGCACATCCTAGCTGATAAAATGATTACTTAATAAAAATTCTAGACAGATCAAATCAGAAAATGTTCTTAAAAAAAAAAAAAAAACAAGCAAAAAAACCACAGTACCACCAGGTGTCACTCTAACCTAAAGTTCTGCTAGTCGTTTCTCTTCATTTGGAAAGAAAGGTATACATTACAAACCAACAAATACCATCTTTCTTACAAGGCTTTCCATGTCCGTAATTTATATTGTCATAGTTACTAAACTACAGTTACTGAACTCTAAATAAATGGATTACCGCAAGCTTCAATTTAAAAAAAATTATAAAGAGTGACAATAAATGCTACATGATTTAAAATGCAGTAAGTAGACCTTTGGAGGTCAAGGATTTAATATTTTCAGTTTTTCCTTTTGAGAGGCAATCTTGAAGTCATGACTGTGGTGATCTGTCATTTGACTGAGACAGATTTACTCAGGGAGCAATGAGTCCAGCTGACTACACAGCACTTTTCTTGTCCTCGGCTTGATATTGTTTACACATCTCAAAGCAGTAAAAAATAACGATTGGAAATTCTCATAACTAATAAAATTAAAATGATGAATTATAATATTTATTTTAGAGACATACTTTATTTTAACGACTACCCAGGGATTTAAACATCATTTTTATACTTTTCATCTCTTCTTAAAGATATATGACCACTTAAAACAAAACTAATTACACTGTATTTTGGGTTTTAAAGTACAGGCATTTTGTTTCATTGTACTTCACTGTATGGTGCTTTGCAGATACTGCTTTTTTTTTTTTTTTTTTACACAAATTGAAGGTTTGTGCACTCCTCTGTGGAGCAAGTCTATTGGTGCCATTTTTCAACAGCATTGGCTCACTTCTTGTCTCCCTGTCACATTTTGGGAATTCTCTCAATATTTCAAACTTTTTCATTATTATTATATTTGTTATGGTGATCTGTGATCAGTGATCTTTGATGTTACTATTGCAAAAAGATTACAACTCGCTGAGGGCTCAGATGATGGTTAGCAATTTTTAGCAATAAAATATTTTTAAATGAAGTTATGTACATTGTTTTTAGACATAATGCTATCACACACTTAATAGACTACAGTATAGTGTAAACGTAACTTTTATATGCACTGAGAAACCAAAATATTCATGTGACTTGCTTTATTGCGACATTTGCTTTATTGCAGTGGTCTGGAACCGAAGCTGCAATATCTTCGAGGTGTGCCTGTTTATAGATGTAATATGTATATTGCAGTAATAGCACCAAGGTTGGAGGGAAGGTAAATGGAGCTATAGAGTTGCAAGATATCTATATCTATACCTATATCTCTATATCTAATTTCCATATATATGTCTCCAAAGTTAATCAATAATAATTTTAAGTTGATTGTGATAAATTAAAGAGGCATATTGTAATCACTGTAGTAATCATTAGAAGAATGATGCAAAGGAATATAGCTATAAAAAGCCAACAGAATTAAAATATACTATACTATGAAATATTTAACACAAAGAAGGCAGAAAAGGAACATGAAATACATGAGACAAACAGAAAACAAACAGCAAAGGGCAGACCTAAATTCAACTACATCACTAATTACATTAAATGTAAATTGACTAAATACTCTAACCAAAGGGCAGATGTTTTGGGGCCAAGCTGTATAAAAAAGCTAGACTCAACCATATGCTACCTGCAACACTTTAAATATAAAAATACAGGGCTTCCCTAGTGGCACAGTGGCTGAGAATCTGCCTGCCAATGCAGGGGACGTGGGTTCGAGCCCTGATCTGGGAAGATCTCACATGCCGTGGAGCGGCTGGGCCCATGAGCCACAATTGCTGAGCCTGCGCGTCTGGAGCCTGTGCTCCGCAACAAGAGAGGCCGCGATAGTGAGAGGCCCACTCACCGTGATGAAGAGTGGCCCCCGCTTGCCGCAACTAGAGAAAGCCCTCGCACAGAAATGAACACCCAACACAGCCATGAACAGAGAAATAAAATAATAAATAATAAAAAAACAAATAAAAAAAAATACAAATAGGTTGAAAGTAAAAGGTTGGAAAATGTATACAATATGCATAAGCAAGCTTCAGTGGTTATATTAGGGTCAGACAAAATAGAATTTAAGGCAAGAAGTATTACCAAAGTCAAAGACATTTCATAATGATAAAAGAGTCAATACAGCAGGGATTTGTAACAATTATAAACATATATGTATCCAATAATAGAACTCAAAATACTTGAAGCAAAAAACTGTCAGACTTCAAAGGAGAAAGAGACAATTACAAATAGTTAAGTTGATGACAAATATTCTTTCAGTAACAGAATGAGTAGACAGAAAATCAGTAATGACAGAGTTGTACAACAGTCTGAACCAAATTGGTTTAATTCATATTTATAGAGCACTCCACCAAACAACAGCAGCACTCACATTCTTTGCAAGTACACACAGAACATCAATCAAAACAGACTATATGTTGAACCATAGAACAAGTCTCAATATAGTTAAAAGGACTGAATTTATATAGGACATGTTCTCTGATCACAAAAAAACTAAATTAAAAATAGTAACCAAGATATCTACAAAATTCTCAAAAATTGTATTACATTAAACAACATATGTGTAAATAACCCTCAAGTCATAAAAGTAGTGATAAGGGAAATAAGGTATTTTGAACTGAATGAAAATGAAAATGCAACATCACAATTTGTGGGATGCAGTGAAGACATGCTTAGAGGGAAATTATAGCTTTAAATGCTCATATTAAAAAAGAAGAAAAGTCACTTCTCTTAAACGAGCTTCCAAATTTCATAACTCCAGTCCTCTTATATTCTGCTAGATGATGATGTTGAAGGAGTTACTGCCAGTTTTCAAATGTGTTATGGTCGGTATGTATTTCGTTTACTTTTGTGAATAATAGAGGGAGATAAGAGGCAAAGAAGTATGTACTAAGTGCCTACTGAGTAACAAATCGTGCACTTAAATGAAACACCTTTTTTTCTTTTTTTTTTTCGTTCTGAGATTCAGTGAGGTTTTGCAGAGTCACAGAGCTAGTGAGGGATGGAGAAGTTCAGACTTGGGTCTGTGTGACTTCACAGCTCATGCTCCCACTCGACAGCAGGATGCCAGAGCTCCTGATAGCTGTTCAACCTGTGGTCCACCCTGGATCCTACATTTCCTCTTGAGTAAGCTTTACTCTGTTCGTTTGTCTTCCATTGTGACAGATTGTTTCTTATTAAGTGGAGTCTCCTACAGTTTATCCATTGTCAATTTATGAAGGATACAGAGACTGTCTCTGTCTTTGTCACTGTGTTGCCTTTTAGGTTATAAAGTCTTCATGGGCCGCACTCATATTTACTGCATTACACTCCTCCAGGTTTCACATGCACTGCACAATCACAACACGCTTTTGTCACTTGGATATGCTTTAGGAAACAGATCTGGTACAACATGTTTCGAGCTATAACACTGTCAGTTACTGTTAACACTGACTACTATAAATTCCCCAAATAGGTCAAACAAGAAAATGCATTTATTAAAATTAATTCCATTAAATTACCTGAATAAGCCACATGTTATAACGGTTCTGAGTTAACATGATTGATCAGACTTTAATAATGATAGCTAACATGTTTGAATGCTTTCCATGTTCCAAGCCCTGTGCTACATGTTAATTACCTTACTGCTGTAAATAAACCCAGATGGATGAGGAAATTGAGGCTTAAACTTGCTCAAAATCACACAGGAGTTCAGATTTATGCTCAGATTTACTTCTTTCAGCATCTATATAAACATGCACACCGTGAACAGAGAAAGTGTGAAAGAACAGAAGTACACTCTGGTTCTAAAAGCTTTATATGAATATCTTTTGATATTAGAAAAGTACCAGAGGCTCAGATGTATCTGGAGGCTTTATAGTCTCTTACAACTACATGGGGTGCTATATAACATTTCGAGTTAATTATCTGGGGATTATGCAATGTCTTTATCATTCCTTGCCTATCAGTGTTGCAGTATGCAATAATGAAATTATTGATGAGCATATAACTCCCCAAAGAATAAATACAAATAATAAAATAGAGAGATCACTACTTTTTGCGATTAAAAAATTCAAGTAAATTAATTTTCTGAGTTAGCATTTTGCAACTACTAAATTACCAACATTCAAACATACACAGTATAGGCATGGCTGTAGCAAATCTGTTATACTCACATGTAGCTAAAAAGAAAGTGTTTTTGACTTGGTGCTATTACTCAAGGGAATTTATCATGAGAAAATAAAGTGATAGAACCAAAAACTGTATGAAAATATTAGTTGTCAAAATGAAAACAATTCAAACAATCAATTGGTACAATGTGATATCAACATAATATAGTCATGTAAGTAATTAAATATCTCAGTATAATATAACATTTTTTAAAAGCCACCTGATTTTCATCTGCATAAAAATGGGCAGGCACTACAAGGTAATAACTAAAGGCAAAACCTAAAATATTTGGGTGTGAATAGTAGGATTATGAATCCTTTTTTTTTTTGAGGACTTTTTGGTTACTGTTTTCTCAATGCTTCAACAATTTTTAAGGAGACAGAGAAGGACACAAGAGCACCTTTGCCTCCCAATGGTGAAACTTGGGTAAATAATGTAACGCTCTTTTTAGGTACTTCAAATAAAAGATGTTTGTTCACCACACAATAATTGACTGTACTTTTAAAATAGTAGCCAAAATATAAGAACTTTTCTGGTGGCTGATTATATTCAGTAAAATCTGAAGAAGGGACTCCTTACATTTGAAGAAATCTTTTGAAAATTATTTCTTTTCAGCAGCACTGAGGGTGGTATCCTTGTGCAGCTTTTTGCTGCTATTGTATATTAACATGACAGAATGTTTTCTTTTGATAGAAAACAGAACCCAGTAGAGTTGAGCAAAAAGGAAAATGTGCTGAAATTTTTAAGGCTAATTAGTATTAAAATATTTGGGGGCTTTGTCACAGTTAGTACTTAATCTTTATGTGCTTCTAATTGTGTTTATACACAAAGATTAAATTTATCATAGCTATTTTTCCCATTATATTAAAATTGAAAGTACGTTTCAGATAAAACAAATAAACTTAGGATAAAAAGTCTTACGATAAAAGAATATGTTATCCTGTTACCTTTGCAAAATCAAAACTTCCAGCCTCGTGCACTCTATTTCCTCCCCATCAAGAAAATCTTTGAACAAAGATGAAATCCCATTACCCGAAAATTCATCTGAGAACTGTACATTTCCTTTCTAACTCAGCTGAAGCCTGAGGAGTTTGCAAGGGAAGCAAGAATGCGTTCAAATGCCTCAACAGAAGTCTGACTTGGCTCCAAATCTATTTGCTTAACCACCAATGCCCGAGTGTCTCTGGGGAAGCAAGAGCCATCTGTGGGGATGAAAGGAGGCTAATTTATAAACTTGAAAGATGTGTTTCCCCACCATCTCTCCTCTCTCCAAAAGGGAGGAAAATAAAGCAACACCAGGTTAATCTTGAGGAATGAGCGGTCACTTTAGAATTAGGCAAAAGAAATGAAAAGGAAAATCGAATCGGCCATGTCTTTTTCCTCAACATTCCATGTTAAAACTTCATGAGGAAAAACTGGGGCCCTTGATTGATATGCAACCTTCAGATGAATTGTCATTGATATTCTGGCCTCATTCATTCTGATAAGCCGTTGCTTGTGATAAACTTTAATGCATGGCCCTTTATGTTCATTATGCTTTCTCTATAAAGACATACCAATAAATATTTATAAAATTAATTTATCTCTATTTGGAGGCATTTTATAGAGTCACCTGAATAAACAGAGTCAGCAGATGTGGGTGTGGATCTTGGTTCCACTCACCACTTATGCGACCTTGGGCAAGCTCTGAACTTCGATAGCCTAAGCTTTAAAACAAAGATGATGATCACAGAAGCTCCCTCATTAAGATAAACCTCAAGGTTCTGAATTGTCAAAAGAGGTACTTCATTCTAAAAACTGGAAGGGTTTACTATGTACCAGGCACTGTTCTAAACCATAGAGATGAATCAGTGAGTCCCTGATCTCACAGTGTGCACCAAGAGACAAATGAAACCTATTAAGAAATTAACCTGTAATTCGACGGGCGTGATAGATGCTTCAAGGGAATGCGTAGCAGCTTAAGTGCTCAGCTGGGCGGGATAACTATTTTAGGCGGAGGTAGGGGTCAGGTAAGGCCCTTCTTACTAAAGTGACATTTGACCAGGAAACTAAATGAAGCAAGGGAGTGAGTCACGTGTATCTCTGGCGCCACCTGTCCGCCTAATTGCATTTAGGCAAGTTTCCACATCTGCGTGTGATACACATTTGTAGAGGAAGCTGCTGTACAGAGAAACAGGGGTGTGAAAGAAGCCTGGGAAGTTACGAGACTCGCAGGAAAATATTTAAAGAAAGAGGGAAGAAAACCGCGATAGTGAGAAAAGGAAATCTTCCTTTCCCTTTGGCCAACTGGAAAGGTCTCGCGTGTAGCTTCTAGTGTGGATCACGAACACCCTGGCCTATAGGATCCCAGGTGGAAGGATAGCCGGGCACCTGGGTGGGCTCCTGTGAGGAGTGGACTGCAAAGGAGGAATGGATATTGTGTTTTCGCAGCCTTTTATAGTGAGGCTACTAAACTTCAGACCCAGGGATAAGCTGCCCTGGAAAAGGGGAAAAGGAACCGAGTTAGGGTTACATAGGGGTCTTGGGCTGATTATCTCTTGTTTCTCCACCTACAGTCCTTTTGAGGTGAGTGCATGGGGTATGGTTAATTTAGAAGTCTGTGTAAGAGTCAGCCCAGGTGTAGTGCACACCTAAACAAAGGACGACTTTCAGAAAACGATGACACTGAGCCCTCGGGATCCACAGTGGGAGAGATGGGTATTGCATAAGTAATTCTCTGAAAACTCTCCGAAGAACATTAGACTTAGGCAATGTAGTAAAAAATTGATTCATTGTTCTGCTAGGGCTTGACCGCCCCCCTGCCCCACCCCACCCCATGGCAAAAGAATCAAAATTCTTATACGACAGTTTTAAGTTCAAAGACACTGGCTTCAGATGACAGGGCCATTTGTATAGCATGTTAACCAGTGTGTGTGAGTGCCATCGCTCGTATGCACTTGAATTACCAGCATGAAAAATCTATTAACCCCAGATGCTTTAGAAAACAAGTTGCTCCACATTTCAGCTTCTTAGGCTTTACGTGTTGCATGGTCCAAATAGTTTCCCAGTCCATCTAGATATTTTATGGTACAATATCAGTAACTTGAAAAGCTTCTGCTTCTGCACACGCCGGTGCCTGGCTCTGGTCTGTCGACCACTTACCACAGATGCTCCGCACTCCAGCTCCACCCTTCAGCCCCTCTGAGGGAGGACGGGCAGTAATGGACTTTTCTGGGGAGACAGGACGATGTCTGGCTTGTTCACAGCTGGATCCTAATCTCTTAGCACAGGGTTCACTTCAGAGTAACTGCTTAATAAATATTTATTAAATGAATAAACGGACATCTGAAATCCTCTGTCTTAGACACAGTCAGTTATCTTTCATCCTCTCTGAGAAGGATCCAGGAGAGAAGGCAGGCAGGTATTTATATGAAACAGGTGTTGATTTTTATTTCCTCCCTTTTTGATAGGATTACTGGGCAGGCAGACAGAGAAAACAAAACAGAACAAAAAATTGGAGGCTTGAGGTCACTTGACAGGCATAGTTCATTGCTATTTAGAACCACGGCCCAAAGTCATCCTGAACCTGCTGTAAATAAGGTCCATTACTCTCTGTAGAGACCAAGTCGTAGGAATACACCATAGAAATGGCCTTTTTTGGTTTAGTTTTAAATGGGATGTAATTCACTTATCTGGAAACTTCAGTTAGGAGGATCAGCTCACTCCTGAATGGGGTCAAATAAATCAGATACTACTGTATATAGTTAAGCGCTGAAGTATACAGGTCAATCCACGATGCTGGAGAAGAGACGGGAATATGCACGAGAAATCAGGGAAACGATGAATCCCACCCCAAACTCTCTACGAGCCAGGCCAGATCCGTGGGCTCTGAGGACTTTGAGGTCAAGGCCTAAGCAAAGACTCTGGAGTGCTCATAGGAGGAGAGGGAGAAACAGCTGCTTTTTGATAAGTCAAGCATATAATTTCTCAAAATACCCCAAAGTTGCACATATTCTTTACAGCGACAGTGCACCACACACCCAGTGGGGTCGCAGCGCACAATATTCTCCCTCCTTGGTGCCTACGTGTAGACTTGTCATTTAAGGCTGGAAAAAGTCACACCACCAAGCGGGTCCCTGCCTCTCCAAGGAGCGTGTGGCCTCTGCTCTCAGCTGGACCCTCAGTGGCACACAGAGCGTCAGCTTTTTCTGTGCTCACGGCAGCTTTTCCAGACCACCCCCTCTTCCCTATTTTCATCCCTCGCAGGCGTGACTTACCCACCTCACTTCCTATTTCATGCGATACATTCTGCCCCCACGTGACTGCTCCCCAGCTCAAATCTGTTCTAATGGCCACCCGTCCTTCCTTCTCCACAGAGAGACGGCTCCCTTGTTCCAGGCTGGCTCCTTCATCCCTTCGCAGCGTTGATGCCGTGGACTCCCTCTCCTGGAACCCTCTGCCCATCACACCTCCAGCCGAGGTTCCCTCCTCCTCTCCCGCCCCTTTCCAGCATCTTCCTCTCGCCCACCTTTAACTGTCCCGTGCCTCGATTCTGTCCGTGGTCCTGCCCTCACACCTCCTCGGGCAGCCCGACCCACCAGCTGCTCTTCCTGAGCAAGCTGTGCTCTCCACACCTCCATCCTCTGTACAAGCTCTTTACCTTTCTGGTGTGTCTGCTCCACTGGTTCACTTGCCCAGGGTCCATTTGTCCTTCAATATGTTCAATTTTTGGGGAACTGTTTCCTGATTCTCACCCTAACCTAAATAGAACTTCTCTGTGCACACCTTCTCCTAAAACTCTCAACAGGCCTTTTACCATAGGTTCTCTCATGCAATCACTGCTTTCCATGTATTTATCTTCTTTTAAATAGCCAACTCCTTGAAATAAGAGGTTGCATTGTTCCCTGCCATACCTCTGTGTGGGAGGGGTTCAATAAACATCTATCGAGTGAATGGATAAACTTTATGTGTGCAAAATAGGATGCCAGTAATGAGGTCCTTGACTCAGGCTGCCATTGGTAGGGATGTGGACCAACGGACTTAATGCCCCTGCCAAGAGGAAGAGACTGTGATATTATGATGCTTCTGTACCAAGCAAATCTTCTTCAAATTGCTTTTTTCTTAAAGACTAGAAATTAACAGAGTCTAAATAGACCATACAATAAATTAAAAAGTACATCAGTGGTATTGTTTTGCCCTTCCTCTTCTCAGCAGACATAAACACTCCTGGGTAGCTATTGTTCTGTGTTATGGTGGCAAGGGTCACTGGCTGATGAAGACCTAAGCCATCCTTGTATCCGAGACCCGTACGCCTGGTAGGTCTTTCTTCCTCAGAAGATGGCCTCTAACTTTCTACTGTGACTGCTAACCCACCACTGGAGCTCGTCTGAATCCAGCAAGCTCCCTTGGAGACTTCACGTGGTTAGAAGCAAACAGGGAACGATGACAAGAACATCTTTTCCTCTGCTTTGTGCAATTTTTATTTTTAGCATAAAGCTCTTTGTGTCTAAGGCTTTAAAAAACACCAGGTCTTGTGGCGAGTGTGTGAAAGAAAATCACTTCTCAGTTTCTGGCATATCGTTGGAGACATTCAAAGAGCTCTGGATGTTGAACGGAATCACAGTTTTAAACCTTCCTGAGAGACTGTTATTTCCTCACTAATTCCCCTTAAGCAAAATGTTTAAGATCAGTATGGAGGTAAGAGACTTCAGCTTTTTCTTCTGAGGATTACCTTTCATGGAAATGATAAAATGGAAAAATAATTATTCTACAAAGTCCAATAAAAGAGCCAAATCCTCCCAGCAAATCCAGAGATACCGTTACCCTTAAATACCCTCTACTTATCAGGGGGAGAGAAAGAACACGTCCTTAGATCCATTCAAATCTAAAACCATTCTTTACTACATTGAATTTTATAAAATCCCATTGTTAAATACTTCCTCTCGGACTCCTGCCAAATGGGAGGATGACTGCTGAAACAGACAAGGAATCTGTGACCTCCTCCATCTCCCCTGATGAACATTAGGGTTCCACTCTGGCACACGTACAGATCTATTTTCTACAAAGGATGCAGCTTTTCAGAGATGTGAAGGATCTGGAATGAGAACACTGGCCCTCATCAACCCACTTCCTCTATTGGAAGGGAGTGTCCCAAATAGCCCTCCAAAGGAAATGCTGGGATGAAGTCACCCATGTTTAGTCAAGTAACAGTAGCCCGATGGTGGGATCGTCTCAGAAGGGATCCAGGGCACAACAGTGGGACCCAGAGTTCACTGGGACTTTTCATAATGCAATTTTAGATAAATATTTGCACAGATGCACACACATATTTATTTGTTCTACTTCGACGGGGCTCATCCAAGTGCTGGTTTTAAAATATAAACAGTGGGAAACTGCTGTAGCAATGACTAGCAAAAGACAGCAATTATTTGCAAGAGCTGAAAAGGGTTCATCTAATAAAAAGTAGGAAGCTGTGTGGGAGAAAGAGGAGTGAAATTCTCTAGCAAGTGAGGCTGGTTGGAATTTAATAATTCACTTTGGCAATCATATTTGTTTAGTCAGCGGGCCAGCGTTCTTGCTGGGCTGCACAATGCCAGGGACAGTCTTCATGTAAAACACCCAGCATGTTAAGAGAGTGACTGTTTCTAGCCAAGCTGCATAAATACTCTCACGGCAGCTGTCCTCGATATATACCATTTATTGTGTATCTCTGAGCATATATGTGAATCCAGAAAGGACTCCTGTTAGTCAGAGATTAATTTGGCTGAGATGGCATCAGATTATTTGAAAGTGGGTTATGAAGCAGTATTTCAGAAGTGGCCTATGTGTCAGCAGATAGCTATGCTCCAGTTATAGACTATAAGATAGTCTCTCCAGACTATATTTTTAACATCTCCTTAGTAATATAAACAGAGACCAGGACATGGAAAGCTCTCTTTTTATTAAACACTGTTTTTACTCTTCAAGAATATTTTCCTCAGCACTGTTCATTGAGATTAACTTTCTTTTTCAAAGGTGAAGAGATGCAAAAGTGAAGAGGTTACAGAGTGTGTATATACTGCTGTAGTACTAGAAGCAGATGAATGTAACTGATGATCAGAATAGTATAATTAGATTAGTGCAACTCCTATTATGCAAACAGCTCAAATTTATGAATAACAACTGGCCACCAGTGGAAGGTCCATAAGGGAGGAGGAGATGTAAAGAAATGGAGAGTCCAAGAAAACGCAGCTAGCTGCCCATATGTCTGTGTTCATCTACCGGCACACATATCTTTGTTTCTTTCCTGTGCTTATTTGTGAGTTCTCTTATGTTTGACTCTTAAACGTCATTTAATTGGTTAGCACTTCACCAGGATGAACTCTGCATTCATTATCTGTGGTAACCCAGAAACCACGGACCTGGTTTTTCATGTGGCAGGTAGTCAGATACTGCCTAGAAGATTTTTTTTTTTTTTCCTACGACACATACATGATGGAAACGTTTGGAGAGAAATCTACATATTCTTTCGGTGGAGGAGGAGAGAAGATTAGGCCTTTGGGAAGAGGGCCATTCATGAAGGAGCACAGGTTTTCATAATTCCCGGGTCATGAGAGACTATGGCCCTCAGTCCCAAGCTGAGTTACTTCCTCTGCACCAAAGCGCCGGGCTGTAAGCAGTCCCACCCGCGCCGGGGCAGGTCCCCGCTGAGCAGGGCCCAGGAGCAGCGGCGGTCTGCACCTCAGAGCCAGAGGGATCCTGGTGGCCCCAGGACGAGGAGTGCCACCCTGGCGGCACCCGGGGAGCTGGTATTTTTGGGGAGTGCGCAAGAGGCAAGGGATCACCGCGGGGAAACAGCTGAGGGACACTGGAAGTGAAGGTCTGAATTTAGAGCAATAGGAGATTGGGAGATTGAAAAATCTTCCAAGTTACACTGAACAGACCCGACCAGGGAGCTCCAGTACCGACAGGCGTGGAAGAGGCGAGGAACTAGGCGGACGCAGCTCCCTCAGCCTTGGCCGGCTGCGGACTTGGTCAAGGGCCGCCCCTGGAGGACTGAAAGTTAGTGTCCGGGTATAACTGGACGGATAATAATTTTTCTTTAATAAAAAACCCTTTTTAGAAAACGGTGACCAGTTCTCCTCCAGCATTCCTCGCAGTCCTTGCTGAAGAGGGCAGCTGTGGTATAGAAAAACAGCACCCTTCTCCGGCCCCCTTTGCCCCAACAGCCTCTCCTTCTGCGGGCCCGCCTGACCCAGACCTCAGAGCCTCCCGGACCAGGACCAAGATCAGCTCAGGCCGCTGTGCCGTCCAAGCATCCCGGGCCGGAGCACACACCGAGCCCCCCGAGACAATGGCAGCACGAGGGCCTCGTGGAACAGAATGTATAATTGCATTCAACAGCTGCGGAAGCTCATTAACCACGCCGGCAGGAATGATTCTTCCCAACGACAAAAAGAAAAACAGCAGCCTATTTAGAGATGCAGCGGGAGCCGGCCCTTGTTTTCTAGCTTTCAAGGGAAACAAAACATTTCTGCATAATAACTTCATCCTGTAATTCAGCACTATTTACAAGCGGAGCTTGCCATCAGCTTACAGAGATATCCTTGGTCCCCATTTCAGGACCTCCACCACGTCCCAGCGTGGCTTCTGACGGCGGGTCCCCGAGCCCCTGGGACCCGTGGAGGCCGGGGAGGCGGCGGCGGCCCGCGGCCCTGTACCCTCCTGACTCGGACCCTGTCCCCAGACACACAGCGCCTTACTCCTTGTCCTCAGTGTGAGGGAAGTATAGCTCAGGTGCCTTCCGCAATCCTTCCAGCTTCAACCAGCTGTTCTTTTTTAGGTGACGGTCAGCACTTTTTATTCTTCCTTTCGGTTCCCGCCGCTTCCTGAGTGACCTTGAGCAGGTCCCTGAGCCCTGCTGTGGCTCAGTTTCCTCACCTGTAAACTTACGACAGCGCCTACCTCATAGGGCTCCTGCCAGGGTTAAACTGAGTACAAAGCACATAGAACACGCCTGGCACAAAGCACACAATAAGCAAATGCCAGCCCGTATTTCATTGTTCCTGCAGCTACTCAGAGCATCACGCACCACTGTTAATGTATTTTACATGTATGTTGTCAACTCCACCTGAATATACATTGTTGGAGGGCACGTACTGGCATCTAGTGGGAGTAAGGTGCCTGCTGGAACCCTTTCTCTCCCTCCTCCCTATTCCGCAGCCCAGACACGCGGGCAGAGTGGGATGGCTGGCCCTGGGCTCAGCTGAAGGCGCACCAAGAAAGGGCCATAGTCTGCCCCATTGGACAAACTTTCTTCTGGATGTCCTTCCTCCCAAGAGTAAGGGGTAAGGGGTCCTCTGGGAGAGGTCCCTATATTTATTTCTCGTCCATGTTCTCAGATACTGTCTTCTTCAGGATCCCTCATATATCCCACATGGGGCCGTAGGCTGAAGGAGTGTGAAATAAATGACTCCTTAGTGCAGCCTGGCTCATTAACATTCTCTATTGGGGTTGGAGGGAATGCTCTACTTGGTGACATTATTCTGTTTGTTTTCCCTTTAATTAGCATGCACAGTTGAACAATGCGGTGGTTAGGGGCTCCATGCAGTCAAAAATCCACATCGAAGTTTGACTTCCCCCCAAACTTAACTGCTAATGGCCTTACCTATAACATAAACAATTAACACCCATTTTGTATGTTACATGTATTATATACTGTATTCTTACAATACAGTAAGCTTAGAGAAAAGAAAATGCTATTAAGAAAATCATAAAAGAAAATATATTTACAGTGCTGTACTGTATTTATCGATACTGTAAATTTACATTATCTGTTTGTAAGATGAATCATCTGTCAATACCAACATCAATATTGTCTTATATGATACAAAACACTGCAGATGTTATATGTATTACTAACACCAGACAGCAAAAATGAAAAGATAACGTGAAAAGTAAATTCATATTTATTTACAGGTATAAAGATTCATGCATTGATAACAAAGCAGCAGCAGTAAGATTGCTTTATGGTAGCCTCCTGTAATCGATATGATTGCTTCATGGTAGCTTAGCTTATACCCTAACGAATGGTTATTAAAAATTTTATGGCATACAGTATTACAGTCATATTCATAATACAGAATTGGAAACTTTTTTTTTTTGAAAAACTTACCGGTGATGATAGGCTGATACATAGTTCTTCCAATTCTGAGAGAGGCACACTGTATAGTAATGTAATTCTTTGAGAGCAGAATTATAAAGCAGTGAGAAAACTAACACGTTCTTAATTTTATATTAAATATCACTCACCTTATGCCTATGTAAGGATAGACTATCCACTTCAGTACAGGTCTTGCACACGATGTGCTACACGATCAATAGTGGTGATGATGACACAAAAATATCTATACAGTTCTTGCCATACAGTTCTTAGACTTTCACACGACGGCACGCACACCCATACCATAGGTAAGTTTATCAACTGTGTGGCATGATGATGATTTACTGCTCATTAAGTGGAGGTGGGTCATCATAGAGGTCTTCATCCGTGTTGTCTTCATGTTGAGTGGGACGAGGAGGAGGAGGGGGGAGAGAAGGGGCTGGTCCTGCTGTCTCGCTGGTGGCAGAGTGGGAGGAGGAGGAAGGGAAGGCAGGGCACGAGACGCAGGTGCACTTGGAGAAACTTTGCATAAATACATCATCATTTCTGACTTTTTTGCTTTATATTTCTCTAAAAATGTTTCTGAACAGTACCAATCCTTCCTCCACTGTCTGCTTTTCTTTCAGTGCCCATATCATAGGAGGTCTACTTTGTAAAAGAAGTCAAAGGCAGTCTTGAATGATCAGAACCCTTCTGCCAGATCACATGATGTCAGTTTGTTTTCTGGCGCCGCTTCTTCCTCATCCTCTGGCAGTGGTTGGAAGCACTCATCTCCATAGGATCACGTTCTGTTAATTCCGTGGACGTGGTGTCTAAGAGCTCTTGAATTCCTCCAAGGTCCATTATCTTGAAACCCTTCAACCTCCACCTTTTCGCCATATCCACAATCTCTTTTATGATTTCCTTGATTGGCTCTGTCGTAAATCCTGTGAAGTCATGCTCAACATCTGGACAGTTTTCTCCAGCAGGAATGTATTGTTTTGGGCTTGATGGCTTTCATGGCTTTTTCTATAATAAGGATGGCATCTTCAGTGGTGTGATCCTTCCAGACTTTCATGATGTTCTATCGGGAGTCTCTTGCATAGTGCTGACAATCCTTTCCATAGAGTACCATGTGCAATGAGCCTTAAAGTTCCTTATGACCCCTTGATCTAGAGACTGAATTAGAGATGTGTTTTGGGGGCAAGTAGACCACTTTGACACCTTCAGTGTTGAACTCATGGGGGTTCTCTGTGGCCAGGGGCATTGCCCAATATCAAAAGAACTTTAAAAGGCAGTCCCTTACTGGCAAGGTACTTCCTGACTTCACGGACAAAGCATCGATGGAACCAATCCAGAAAAAGTGTTCTCGTCTAGGCCCTCTTGATGTCCAACCAAAAGGCTAGCAGCTGGTGTTTATCTTTGCCTTTTAAGGCTCCGGAGTTAGCAGCTTTACAGATGAGGGCAGTCCTGACCATAAACCTGACTGCATTTGCACAGGACAGTAGAGTTAGTCTTTCCTGTCCTGCCTTAAATCCTGGTGCTTGCTTCTCTTCCTTACTGATAAATGTCCTTTATGACACTTTTTTTTTTCCAGAATAGGGCACTTTTGTCTGCATTAAAACCTGTCAGGCAGATGTCCTTTCTCCTCAATGACTTTCTTATGTGTCTGGGAGCTTGTCTGCTTCCTCTTGGTCGGCAGGAGCTGCTTCTCCTGTTCTCCTGACATTGTCAAAGCCAAACTTCTTTCTAAAGTTATCAGACCATCCTTTGCTGGCACTGAATTCTCCGGCTTTAGCTCCTTCACCTTCCTTTTGCTTTAAGTTGTCATATAATGACTTTGCATTTTTTGAATCTTATTAGAGTCTACAGATACGCCTTTCTTATAGCAATCATCTACCCACATAAGAGCTGCATTTTCAATACATGATAGAAAAGGTTTTCCCCCCCAAAATGCAAGGTTTTCGCACCTGCTGGTATAGCTGCATTGACAGCTTCATGAATTTCCTTTTCTTTTCTTACACTGGTCCCTTCGCTGGATTCATTTATCTTAAATGGTGGCAACCACAGCTGCAGACCTCAATCTACGGTACATAGCAGGCAATTCAACTGTTTCTCGTACGTCATGACTTTTCTCTGGGGATTGGGGGGTACTTCCAGCATCACTAGTGGGTCCCACGGTGTTATTCAAGGTTTATGGTGTTGCACTAACATGATGGAAGATACACGAGAACCGCGAGAGATCACTTTTTATTTCGATACACAGTTTACTGAAGAGACAGGCTGCTCATGTGGAGATGATTAGTGTCACATGGCACTTTAAGCAGAGACTTCCCACATGCGAGCTCAGCGCATTAGCAACAGGAGGTGGCCACGAAATTAATTTTATGCCATTATGATTTAATACTGCCTCTGTACATTTGTTTACACTGTTTACATTTACATGCACGCAAATGGCTCCATGTACAGTCTGCAAGTGCCTGTGTGCATAAGTTTTGGTAAATTTTAACTTTTTATAATAAATTCATGTATATTTTATGGTAGTAAAGGATAAAATAGACAAGTATCTACATATATTTTACAAATTCATGACATATCTAACTTTTTCTTAATTTTTATTGATATTTCTAGGCTATGTTGTTCATCTGTTTTTTCAAATTTTTACAAATCTCCAAAAAATTTTCTAATATATTTGGAAAAAATCTACGTATAAGTGGACCTATGCAGTTCAAACGTGTGTTGTTCAAGGGCCACCTGTGTTTCCTACGAGACTTTGCAGGGAGGGGTGGCTGGTCTCAGGTGAGATTTGGGTAATCCTGCATCTGTGGTCCACATGACATCTTATATCCCACCCTTACTAGCAATCACAGGGAGCAAGTCTTTTTCAAGTTTGTATCCTTCAGTCCCTAACATTCACTATTCTTTACAGTAGTAGGCCTCCAATATTTATTGAAATGAGTTGTTATTCATCTTAAAAAAAAGGTTACCCACATTCTGCTAGGGTCACTATGACTGAGGTCTTATCATCTAAACTAAATTTAAAATTCAGAGAACTTTTCATGATAACAAGTACTAATCCAATGTTTATCAGTAAAATTCAAACTTGTCACTATGATCTAATGGGCCTACATTGCCCACCCCTTTTTTACCTCTCCGACTCTGTCTTGCTTGCTCTGAACCAGAACACTTCCTAAGTTTTGCCTGATCCAACTCATTTGCCCTTGCTGTTCCCTCTGCCTGGAATTCTTTTCCACCCAGAATTTCACATGATGGGCTGCCTCTCAAGATTTCCATCTCAGGACAAAGAAGGAGCCCACAGCATGAAGAAAAGGGAAGAATAAGCCTTCCTCTGAAGAAATGACATTAAGCATGAGACCTAAAGTAGAGTGTGAGTGTGTATGTGTGTGCGTGGCCGTATGTATTTGGGGGTAGATGTGGGTAATGTGAGAGTACTCAGTCTATGCAGAGGGAAGGGCTAAGGCCTTTAAAGGCTTTGGGGTGCAAAGGAATAGAGCAAAGTTGTTTGAAGAATTAAAAGTCAGTGTGGCTGGAGGTTAGAAAGCTGGGGGACAGCAGAAGAGGGGGCATGAACCAAACCATGAAGCCTCCTTTAGAAGAGGCTCCAAAAGGGGGTGGTGCAGCACTTATGCACTGTAGCCCTTTAGTAATATCTTAATATCAGATATAGATCATTCTTCATGAGAAAACAATCCTTCTGCCCTCACTGTTATTCTCCTAGGCCTCCCTAACCTAAAAATAATCAGCAGTGCTAGGTGTAAGTCACCCCAGGGGCTTTTATGTTTCCTTCAGGAAGAGTGAGCTACCATGTCCAGATTCAGGGGATAGGACTGCTCACCAGCCCCTGGAGCTGGTTCTCCAACCCTAAGCATGACCCTAACCCTAACTTCTCCCAGCACTACTCCTGGTGCTATCCCAGGTGGGAAACTGAGTGAACTTTTAAAGTCAGCTTTAATTAGCTATTAGCACATCACACACATTCAATGAGAAGTAAACTTGTACCAACAATATCAATGGATTCCTTTCTATACCAAAAAAGAGATCAGTTATATTTCAGTAAATTACATTTTGACAAATCGAATTTATACTATTAAAACAACCTGAGATTTTTAGAATTTCTAATAACTCATGACGATTTATTTTTAGTTACTCAGAGATTTAGGAGCAAGTTACAAGAAATCAATCACATCAGCGCAGAAAACAGATAGCTAGTGGGAAGCAGCCGCATGGCACAGGGAGATCAGCTCGGTGCTTTGTGACCACCTAGAGGGGTGGGATAGGGAGGGTGGGAGCGAGACACAAGAGGGAGGGGATATGGGGATATATGTATACGTATAGCTGATTCACTTTGTTATAAAGCAGAAACTAAAACACCATTGTAAAGCAATTATACTCCAATAAAGATGTTAAAAAAAAAAAAAGAGTAGAAAGATTAGAGGATTAGGTCAAGATACTGCTGAACTTTATTCTGAACAAACAGTGTGCAAAGTTCCTAATTTCTTATTCAATATCTGACTGTCACAACTTATTTTAAGTGAAATATTTACTTACTTACTGGGGTAAGAGAGTAGAATGAGGACTGGAATAAGACAACTATATATCTGATATGGCCAAGAAGACCCCTGAGAGTACATGAAAAAGAGTAACTTTCAAAATTAAATTTTCCAGATGGGCATTCCATAGTTGAAAGACTGTAGTTCCAAAGATCATTTTAATCTAACAAGATCATTAATCAGTAAGGAATTTAGCAAAATCACTTCCTTAATATGCACTTAGAAAGATCTGTTTTGCGCAAGACATGAATACTCGAAGCTGAATTTCTGAACTTGCAACTTCTAGCAATTCTCTGGCTCATCTGGCAGCATGCTTACACTCAGTGCAAATCTTCATGTCAACAGGGCCATAATGTTTCTAGTCATCAACATCACACATGCTGCAAATCAATGTATTTCTACCGCGGGAATCTTGACTGCAAGTGCCACTCTTTCATGGCGTTGAGACATTTATTTACATACTTAACTGCAGGCATCTCTTTAGCTTTTACACACGTTTTCCTTCACTGGTATAAGCACTTGCTCTTTTCAAGAGTTTAACTCTTTAGCTTAAAAACACTGAATCCAAAATGCAGAAATGGTAGTTCAGTCCCTGCAAGGAAGCACACTGCCACTAACAAGCTTATGACGCATTATCACACGGTATAACGTTTAACGTTTTCCAACACACTTTCCAGTAAGGTATCGCATATCCTGAGAGCTCATGCTGTCACTTTTGAAATGGGAGCTGGGGAGAGATTCTGATTTTACTCAGAGTTGTTAGGGTACTTGAAGGAGTTCATTAAGTTCTCCAACCATGTAGGGCCCTGAATTGGGGACAGTAAGTTCACATTTAGTGTTTGTGCTGATGAATCCCCAATCTACTTTGTTTTAATTTACATTAAAAAGCCTCTACTCTCAAAGTACTGCATCATCAAGTTTATATAATAATTAGATACACCAGTTAGGAAAGGCAGACTGAGTACCCCTCGGCGACATTAACTTCTCCACCACATTCACGCTGAAGATCGAAAGTGCACATCAGTGAGAGGTATTAGTTTGCGTAAAACTGAAGAAGTCTATTAAAGAATTTTTAATTCATTGACTATTATTTTTAATAATAAGCACATCCAGAGGATGAGATTTTTTTTAATTTTATTTCCTGGCTTCTTGCCATTAAGAGGAGTAAGAGCGAAAGGGAAAACCAATAATCAGAAAAACCCCAGTCTCTTGAATGATTTAACAGCTTAGTTTGTGCACACAGACAACCACAGTACACACTATCAAATTTACCTTCCTGATCTATTTAAGAGTCCTCATTCTGATAAAGGACCAGACGAAGAAAGTCTTCTGCATCACTGAAGTGAGACTCTAAGACAGTTCACTAAGAACCATCTTTAAGATTTCAATAAGTCACTTCAAAAATTAAGAGAAATTGGCTTCCCTGGTGGCGCAGTGGTTGAGAATCTGCCTGCCAATGCAGGGGACACGGGTTCGGGCCCTGGTCTGGGAGGATCCCACATGCCGCGGAGCAGCTGGGCCCGTGAGCCACAACTACTGAGCCTGCGCGTCTGGAGCCTGTGCTCCGCAACAAGAGAGGCCACGACAGTGAGAGGCCCGCGCACCGCGATGAAGAGCGGCCCCCGCTCGCCGCAACTAGAGAAAGCCCGCGCACAGAAACGAAGACCCAACACAGCCAAAACAAAAAAATTTCAAAAATAAAAAAATAAATAATTTAAAAACTGGCTAAAATATAGTTTAAAAAAAATTAAGAGAAATTATTCATTTTTGGTTACTCTTCTGATATAGAAAAACAACTGGTATGTTTGCAGCATTATTTTTAAGCCACCTCAAACTGACACCACTCAAGAAAGATTTTTTTTTCCTCCAGTGGTAACTCAGCTACAACTTTAGTGAAAGAAAACAAGGCACTTCTGATGGCAATGTGTTTGGGCAGAACCGGGTTTCAGAGGCAGAGCGCCGATTCCCCACGCGGGACGGCCTTCTGAGGAGTCTTCCTTGTCACCAGAGTCCTCGCCCCTGGTTTTAGTCTTCAGCAGAGGAATGGTTCCGCACGTGTCGCATTTACAGATAGCAGCACTACAAAACGGAGTGCGGGTTCAAATCTGAGTTTTAAGGTCAGGAAGAGTAAGTGTCATTTAAATGAGTCACCACTGCCACTTTCAGAACCTCATACACTTCCATTAGAAATCTCCCTTTCAGGGATGTTCCAACTTTTATCCTGGCAAGTCATCATAAATAAACACTAAACATAAAATAGTTGTGGTGATTGCTCAGTGTGGTGTCTTTTTGCTTTGTTTTGTTTTGTTTTTCAGCATTACAAACTTCACAGCAACACAGGTTACATTTATCCAACACATATTGCAACAGTGTTTTAATCTCTGTAACTGACCTACTGTGGTCCAGTTCCAGAATTTTATTTTCTAGATCATATATGGTATTTTATTATGCTGTTATGAACACGGAATTAAAAAACATTATCTTACATGCACGATAACTTTGTCTATGTAGTTGTAGAAGTGTAATACTGTAAATTATTTTTAAATGTGTACGTTTGTTTTATTAATTTTTATTGGAGTATAGTAGCTTTACGATGTTGTGTTAGTTTCTGCTGTACAGCAAAGTGAATCAGCTATACGTATACATATATCCACTCTTTTTTGGATTTCCTTCCCATTTAGGTCACCACAGAGCACTGAGTAGAGTTCCCTGTGCTATACAGTAGCTTCTCATTAGTTATCTATTTTACACATAGTAGTGTGTAATACTGTAAATTTTTAAAGTTGGATATTTTTGTGAAATTAAAACAAATTGTATCTAGATCTTACTCCAAATGTAAATAGCACACCTTTTATACTATCTTAACATAGTATTTTAGATTGTTACTATGGAAATCGGGGGCACATGACATAATGAATAATAGGCATTAATTTCAGAGTTACCCAGAAGGTTTTCTGGAGGTCTGTAGTTGGTTTAAGAGTATGCAAGAAGGTTGTAATTTTTACATATTAAAATATTCCAACAAGTAATTACTTAAATGAAGAAAATAACCAAATAGAAGTGGGAAATGGAAAATTTAGAGGGCAGTGAGGCAAGGGGGGTGAGGGTGGAATGTGAACTAACAGGGGAGGAGAGCCTAAAGGGAGTGAAGGTCAAAGAGCCAGGGAGGGTTCACCCCTCCTCCAGACCTGCGGTCAGCTCCCTGGGGAATAGTTCCCTGAAACAGGGCTGAGGTATTTGCCCGAAGTGTTTCAAGTTTACCTATTAAAGAACAGGCCACATTCTCAATTCCACACCCCAGGGCCCTGCAGACAGAAGCCCCGCCCTCCTGCCCCAGCTCAGCGGCATCTAATCTACTGACCTCTCGTGGCCAGTGTGACTGACGGGGTTTTTTCTCTTAAAGGCTTCACGTATGTGGAAAATTTAAGGCATTTCTATATAGATCTCCCTCCATCCCAGTTAATCAGAATGTTCAACTGTAGTTTGGCCACATTTTAAGTAGTGGTACAGTCCCACTGTTTCAATAACAACTCTTATCGACAACATCAGCAGGCGCTGAACAGGGAACAGAAACTATAATTTCTACATTGACGACAATACTGTGTGTGTGGAAGATACTACATTTTAGAGGGCAAAGTATGCCACCTTCATCTCCTCTTAAAGTGTCTCCTTTCTACAATTTAAATGTCTCATATTAAACAAATCTGCCATAAGACAAATACAGACTTACAAAAAGGACAAGTTAGAAATCAGGTCCTTCACAGAGATCCACAACAGGAATCTTGTAAACATCTTAGGCTGCCTTCCTACATTTAGGATAGAATTTGATTCATGTATTATTTTTAAGAGGTATATGCTATTACATAAAGCAAAGTTAACAGTTCAATTGAATGGAGACAGCATCAACAAATGCCTGAAATACTATTCTCATCAGTTAAAACAAGAACAAATAGATGTCTGAAGTAAGAGTTAGTTCAGTTAATGTTAGTCTATTTTAGGCACTTGGTTAAATTGAAAATTACTTTATTGCTTAAAGGCTGAACCTATAAAATATAAAAGAGGTTTAATCCCAAAAATGTGAAAGTGAATTAACTCTTCACTCTGGCCTTTACTTTTTTTCTTTTCAAGTAATTTAGATTTATTGATAGAAATATTTGCAAATGGCTGTAAAAAAACACTTATTTTGAAATTACAGGTAAATATAAACAGCAGGACAAAGCAAGTCCCTTCTGAGAATGATTTGTGGAAATACTGCCCTAGTACACTTTTTTTTCTAAGAACAAAAATACTATAATACATTCCCTCACTTCTCTCGGGAATACTTTGACTTTTTCTTTCTTTTTTTTTTTTTCTTTTGATATTGCAAAATCTCTACCCACACAGAGCACCTCTCCTCATGCCCTGCTGAAAATGCAGAGATGGTTTAAAAGTTACTGAGGCAAGGGGGGGGCGGGTGGAATGTGAACTAACAGGGGAGGTGCTAGGGAATGTGAACTCCCTTCTCACGCAAGCTTTGGACCATGCATCCCAGGGAGAGAAAGGTGTCCAGTGCAGTCAAGGCGGCTTCTGCCCCTAAGGCGGCCAGGCGGCTCCAGACGCAAGAGGGCAGTCGGCGGCTGCAAACATCCGACTGAAAGCCCGTCTGCAGACTCACAGCTTCCAGTCGAGGATGTTTACAGCCGCTCACTGTCACAGGGACACTCCTGCTGGCTGTCCGGTTACCTGGAGGGTCCCTAAGACAGACAGGACACAATTCTGCACATCACTAAAGTATCACCCCAAACCAGAAACATTCTAGGGAATGTCTCCAGTTCAAAGCCCAAAGCTTCATGCATGTCTGTTATTCAGCTACCAGATTCCTATAAAATCCTGTGATAATCCAGGACAACATATGCCGATGGCGTTCATCCGTCACTGTTAGAGACAAGGAACACACAGGCGATAGCAAGCTTACTTGACATGCGTGATGTAATTAAAATCCTTCTTTGAGTGAAGTGACCAAACATACAAGTTAAATTATGCTAACAAGATAAAGTGCACCTTTAACATTAAATACTACATTTACGTGACCTTAGACTCTCAATGAAAATATAAAAGGTTTATTTCAAACACTATAACTTCTGACCAAAAAAAAAAAAAAGACTTACACACTGCTTTCATATATCACTTTTGCTCTGAAATCTGCTCCCAGAGACAACTTGTACAGTCAGCTGGTTTTTGAAAGAGTAAGCATCAGGAGAGAAATAGAAGGAATAGCAAGGTCTGTAACAGGCATATATCAGTTTGTGGGTCAAAGTTTCCCACTGGAAAAACACAGAACCTATCACTTGCCGACAGGGTGACGTACATTAACTCCAGATCTGAATGTTTTGAATTCCACTCCCATTCTCTTATGAAAATAAATGAGGAAAACTGAAGGGTAAGCTCTATCAGTCACTGCTTTCCTGAAGTAATTCAAAACCCTTCCGCGCCTAGTGAAACATTAAGTTGATACAAAGAAGTGGGTGTGCCTTTCCCCGAGATTTGTTTTTAGATGATGTTACCAGAAGGTTCTTAAGTTGCAGAAGTCTTAGTTTGTGATACCAAACCCCAAACAAAAACAAAATCCACACAAACAGTGTCATGTTTACTGAAACGAACAAATGTGACGAGCTCCATAAACGACTTTTTCAAAGCAAAGGGTAACTCTATCCCATTAAGGTTAAGAAAGTTAATCTTTGAGGCAGCAGGTGAAAACAAGCTGAATTATGTTGTGGCCTTTTGCTTTATTAACTAAGGACTTTGAACTATTAAAACTTCCTAGGGAACCACATTTTCTCAATGGGTCAAGTCACATAGGGGAACAAAGCAAACTTTATCAGTGCTGTGCGATTCTACATTCCAGAAATTCTTAGTACTTGGCATTCATATACCACTGCTGACTAGGGCTTGAGTCGGTTCAGCAAACGCAGCTACAGCTTCCAACCTTGTGAACTTCTCACCAAGACACCCCCTTCTTATGAGCTGGTCACAAATAGACAGGCAGGATACTCTTTAATTAAAACAGATGAATACCAAGCCTTACACCCTGTGAAGACATTGTAGAGCAGTAACTGTTTACAAAAAGAATATTTTTACTCCCATAAATTTTTCTCCAAGTGACAGATCCCCTACTTGCCTTGGAATCTTACCACTTTTCAGTAATGGCTTTAAATTAAAAACGACCAGCACAAACTAGGCAAGCCACCTCACATAACAATTCAGTGAACGATGAAAGAGATAGTAAACCCTCACACGGCTGTGAAAATCCAGCCTTTGCTCAGAGCTCTATGAATAAACGTTAAAAAAATCCTCCAAATAAAGCACGAAAGATCACAAGATCTTAGTTACAAGGAGTTGTAAATGGAAGGGCATTTAACAGGCACTGACAGAGCACTTCACTGCTTGTATATACAGGCTTCCTTTTTAGCAAGGTACCAGCTCGAGGAAATCTATGTGAAAGGTAAAGCAGATTTAGCCCAACAAAGTGCTGAACAATTTTGCCAGTTTAAGTGAGACTCAAAGTTATTTAGTTTAAACTATTTCCTTGTTTTCTGGTTATTAAGCAGCATCGGTTCCACTTGGAACAGCAGTTCTTAAAATGAGAGGGTGGTAACAGGCTTATCAGGACAGATTCTTCTAACCCCACGTACCCGGCCTGCTTCTTGCCCCAAACACTCTGCAGTTCTTATTCAGGTGGGGAGGTCGCTGAGTGCATTTGGCAAAAGCTATAAAATGATTCTGCTGTACCTTCCTGGCAGAGAACCACTGATCTAGAAGGATGGAACTAAGTAAATTTACTCAAGACTAAAATATCTTGCCATTACCTGAGAAATGTGACCGATAAATCCACCAAAAAATCATGAATTAATAACAAATATGGTGGAGTAAGATTCAATTGTCTCCAGTCCGACAGGCCCTCATTTGTCTTCTATAACCTGGAAATACTCACAGAAAACTACTTAATTCAAAACCATTGGAATCAGGAAGACAAAGCTCCTAAAAGTTTCCCCACCCAAACGTGCAGCTCTGGATGTATATACCTTGGTTACATTTTATAATCTCTTCACATTAGTTTTAACTACTTGAAGCATTAATTTCTTCTGATGGTGGACAGTACAGCACTGGCCCCGGATAAACTTTACAATTTTTTCTTAGCTACCCTATACCATTCAGTCTTGAATCCTCTTATTGACTCTACAATCATGATTTTTTTTAAGCTATGCATAACTAAGAACAGCTTAAAATATTACAGCCACTCAAGCTCCCTCACCTCCTAAACCCAGTTCTCTGGATTTTGAATCAGAGTATTTATTTATTTATTTATTTAACATCTTTATTGGCGTATAATTGCTTTACAATGGTGTGTTACTTTCTGCTTTATGACAAAGTGAGTCAGCCCTACATATGCATATATCCCGAAGAGTATTTAAATTAAATGGCCCAGCCTCGATGGTGAGATTTCAGGCACTTATCAGCAGGTGGCAGATGTTACCATTGCTTTATTTGTTGATTGACTGATTGATATTAGGACTCTCCTTTGGCCATGGAAATGCACAGGTGCAATGTGGGTGGCCTGCTCCACTGTAGAATGATGCTTCTCCCCCTGGCTTCCCCTTTCTCCCCAGGTCCATCCACCTCCACCACTCTGGTCCCTGAGCCGTGGTACTCCCGGAAAAGGGAGCGTTTCATGTCAGCACAGAACCCAGCATCCAGGCTCTGCACTGAATCCTTTCACCCACCATCTCTCTGGGGGCCAAGGGCCCAGGCAACAGCATCAACGGTACTGGCATCGGCCCCATCCCTTCCTTCAGAAAACCCATCTAAAGACGAGAAACGCAAGTGCTCTCTGCTTCCTTCTGTAGAAAGCATACATAGAACTAATCTGAAATGGAAGTAAAATAAATGTACCAACAAAATTCTGCCCTTTAAAATTCATCTTCATCTTCTATTTATACTTTATATTTAGTAGTCCACACTGTTTCTAGGCTAATTCAAAGGCTTCTAATGCTCATTATATTTCTTGCTAATAACAGCAATGATGAATTTTCCCTTGCTATTTTCTTTTTGTAATTAATAGGAACACAGACCTGCCAGCTCCTTGCCTCTTGAAAATGGCTGAGGGCTGTAGGAATTGACTGGGAACAACTTCCCATGGGTTGTACCCACATGGAAAGTTAAGAAACTCAAATTCTAGGAAGAAAACCATTGCCTGGAATAGTAGAGAGCTTACAGAGTTATAAAGAGTAAAGTCTCTTCTACTCCAGAAATTAATATAAATATTTTTTGTTCAGTTAACATTCTCTAAGAATTAAGCTAGATAAACCATGTGTTCTCAAGTTTATAGCCTTATTTTATTTTATTTTTTTTGGCTGCATGGCTTGCAGGATCTTAGTTCCCTGACTGGGGATCGAATCCGGACCCTCAGCAGTGAAAGCGTGGAGTCCTAACCACTGGACCACCAGGGAATTCCCATACCCTTAACTTTAACACAACCTTTCTGTTGTATTCCGAGCAATGTCTACGCACAACCTCGTTTTGACCCTGCCCTGGTACGATGAAGCATTTACTGTCATCATCATTACACAGGCAGGGACACCAGGCTTGGAGAGCTGGAATCATATCTATCACTCACTCTCCCATTCTGATGTTTTGCTTATTGTAAGCTCTTCTGAATCATTTGTGGAGTCGGGGAGGGTGTGGGTTTGAATAAATATGAGCTAGTTAATTATTATTCAATAAAAATTGTTTTCCTTGTAAATTGGGCATAAAAATTAATAAATGAAGAAAACTAAGAGTAGAAACAAATATCTAGATCCTTTGGGAGAAAACAAGTCGTTTAGTCACTAATTTGTTCATCATATATTTATACATTTGCCAGACTCTCTTTTATTTATTCATTTTTTTATGAATCCATGTTTAGTTTAATATCAATACAGGTGGAGATACGCACACATATTATTAGATCGATAGATAGATAATGTGTACACTCATGGGTCGATATATACACATATATATATTTTTTTCTGTCAGTTAAGAGGGCCTAGAATCTATGGCCCCAGTAATAATGAGCGCATCTATTTTCCAGATCTCTTTTTCTTTTAAAAATTAAAAAAAATTTTTTTTAATTTTTATTTTTTATTGAAGTATAGTTGATTTACAACGTTGTTTTTTTTTCAAAAGGTACTTCTTTCTTTTTAATTTTTATTGGAGTATAGTTGACTTAAAATGTTGTGTTGCCAAACTCTCCTTTAAAATGATAGTGATTTCCAGTCCAGGCCAGGGTTCCCCAGACAGGGGCTCTCCAGGCTTATGAGAGAGTTTTGGGTTGTTCTTCCCCCGCACCCCGCGGGCCCCCATCTGCCTGAGCCCCTCCTCTCCTACTTGGGCTGCGTCCTCACTAGGGAGGGGGATTCCCGAGAGCCAGGGTATCCCAGCCTCCAGGCTCCCACTCCTCCCGTCCCTGGTCACTGTCAGCAGTTCCCAGGCCGCAGCCCTCAGGCCGCCTGCTGGCCCAGCTCCCCGCCCTTCAGGGGCCCCTGCTCCTTAGACACCCCACAAAGCGCAACTCTCACCTGGGAACACGGTCCCACTCCTGCTGAAACAGAAGATCTATTTCTAAAGGGTCATTAGGGGAATTTAAGATGAATTTCACTGTAATAACCACATGGCAGAATTCAGAATTCCAACCAGTCCTTGTTTTTTTTTAAAAAATCAAACCTATTAGATTATGTAATCTTTAAAACGTATTTACAAAGCTATGCAATGATATAGAACATTAGCTATCCCGGCAAGTTAAGGAAAAGCCAAGAAAGAACTATACGTATGATATAAATGTTATCATGTTAAAAATTCAGAATACACACATACGATTTTGTTCCTTCTGCTTTTCTGTATTTTACAAGTTTTCTTTAATGTGAATACTTTTAATACAAATATTTAGAAAATATGGATCCATTTCAGACAGAGGAATTAGTATCTCTTGCATCTCAAGAGTAATGTAGGCAGTACCAGACACTTTTCAAAAACGGTTTTCTGTCTAGATAAATCTTTGAAGGGAGAGAAGACTGCGTACACTTCTTCCCTGAAGGCTGTGATTCTCTGTCAGTCACTGCTGAGGCTACTGGAGCGGCCCGTGGGTGCCTTCCACATGGTAGGTGATCAATATATTCTGGCCAAATGTTTGAAATGTTGATTAGGAGATTCTCAAAACACACCTTATGCATAATTATCCAGGATCTTTCTTTTGAAAAGTTTATGAGCTCCCAGCTCTTTAAAATGTGTCTTTTCCACCTTTAAAAGTGATGAAATAGACAAAAGTTAATGACCGATCCTAGTTTAGCGCCGGAGCTATAAAATGAAGATGGGACTCCCCATCCTGTGGTCTAGGGGACCTGTCTTGAGACCAGCTGATGCTTTTGCCGAGGTGGCAAGACGGGGAGGCCTGGGCCCTTTTGGTGGATGACCGCCCTGGACAGGCCTCTGCCCATCACGCAGCCCATTTTCTCTGTGGATGGAGACTAACGGTAGTTTAGCTCTCCACCTTGCAGAGCTCTTCTGAGAAGTGACTGAGAGCTGTATGAGACAGTACCATCCACGTGTTAGTTGTTTTCCCTCTTCTTGCCTTCTGATTGTGAACATGTTAGGGCAGATTCATCAGAACAGTGGTTACTAATGGAGGTAAACCTCTAATGTCACCTGGGCCTTTAAACTAGTTGCGTGATGGCATTTGACCTCACTGGATATCCATTTTCTCAACTGTAATGAGAGGGTAAGTCAGACCCTAAAACTCTTCTAGCTCTAACACCCTATGACTCTAATTCCTTCATTGCTTATATTTATGAGGTAGGGGTGGGGACTGGAGTTGGAGAGGCTCAGAAGGATGTTTTAAAAACTGAACATACGCAAATCATGGAAGCCGACTTCCCTTAACTAGTGTGAGTTTTCTTAGTACAAAGGAGCACCAGTAACCCTGACTTCATCCACCATCACTTCCCACAGCCACACACTCTAAAATAGCAGACTGCAAAATGGTTGAGAGTACACTGACAGACACGGTAGTTAGCAGCTGACTTGGGAAGCTTTCTACAGAAGGTCTTAATTGTCTCCAATACTATCTGGCCTGGGAACTGGGCTATAAGTCACAAAAGAAAAGAGCCTCATATACACCTTATACCTGTGGCACACGGTGACAAAAAATGTCTATTCAGGGTCCAGCCTCCTCACCATTCCATATGGAGAACGGGCAGCTTCACCTGACATAGCTCACTGCATCTCAAAATCAAAGACACTTTCATCAGGGTTTTACTGCAAGTTAATGTTTGACTTACACTGTTCTGCGCTAACAGCGGCTTAGCTGCTCATGGAAGGATTTTCCAGATTTTCAACAAAATAGCTGTAAACTCATAAGAACCACACTTGAATTCAAAGAAGAAGAGTTATTAAAAAGCTCATGCTATAATTTCATCCTATTACATTCACCTAATTAATACGTACTCACAGCAGGTTTGTGCTAAATTTGAACCACAAGGGATAGCAGATGATGGAAACACAGTGTGACTGGCCCTAATTCCATTTGTGGATGTAAGTATTAAGTATGGAGGTGCAGATGCTTAGGTCAACCAAACAGCCACAGAAGCAGCAGTGACTAACCACCAGCTACTGTTTTGCTCCTCTTGCTTCCGGGAGGAGAGAAAGTCTGAGAAAGCGTGCGACGGTTTCCATTACCTTCCGGAGACTCAGGTTCCTAATTCTAAGAAAACCTGGTGTGGCCGTAATCTAGGACATACAAATGCAGAACATTTGATGAACCGTGGAGAAAAATAAAAATTTCCATGATTATAGGAAAGATGGACAAGTGGGGGAAAAATGGATAAATGAAAAAAGAACAAACGAGAGAGAAAAGCTCCCTTCCCCCCTTTCTACTTCCTAAGGGTAATTCATTAGTGATTCTTGAAATGTTTGTTATTTCAAGAATTTATGCTACTGCCATGCAATGATCAAAAAAAAAAAAAAAAATTAGTTTGTCTTACTGAGAGGGATTTAATTAAACCTGTTAAGACCAGGACCCTCTATCCAGGAAATGAATAACTATTTAAAAATAATTTCTTCAAATCAATACTTTTATTATTTAGATTAGCTCAACATTTTTTATTTAAACCAGGTGTTTTTCATAAATGCTACTGAATAGTGTACCTTTCTACAAGGAGCAGGATACAGAGAGACTTCAGGGGACGTATCAGAAACGAAGCATCAGAATGTTTAAGGGTAAAATTAACCATATACTTTGGATTTTCTGGAAGCGTCACAATTACAATGATTCTGTCCCAATACAATCAGAAATCCACAGGAAATACCTTCACACCTATGATCTGACCAAGTAAAGTCATTAGAGATGATTTAAACAGCATCCAAAAAATCCTAGATTCCCAAAAGAATTAACCTCGGTTTTACATACTATGGAACAAAAGAGCCACACTTTGACTTTACCTAAACTATTAAGAGGATTTATATACAAGAAGAGTACTTTACAGCCACTTTAAAAAAAATAACTGATGAGTCTGATTTAGTCTTTGAAAACATGAATTTTTTAAAAACCTAACACATTGGTTGGCATTCCAGAGCCTGAAAGTCCTAACTTTTCTTACTTTTTCTTTCTAAAGCACTTCTTAAAATTGCCTCTGGTATTTTAAAAATATGCTCGGAACTCTTAGGGCTCCAGCAGTTTTTTAACTAATAAAATAAACACAGCAATTGAGTACCTGCAGTTCTGCTAACAGTATTGTTTGTATTCTAAGCCCCATCCACAGAGGCTACAGAAAAAAATATCCAGTATAAACAAATATTACTTAGATCCCAGTGGCATCTCAAAGCAGCACACCCAAGTCTCAAAATGCAAAAAGGAGAAATTTTCCACTCCCACTGTGATTAACTCCCTGGCAAAACTCAGGTCAGGCAAAAGGGAGTGAAACTGCCTCTGTTTTGGTGAAGGTGGGGAGGGGATGTGGGTATGAAGCAAAGCAGTGATTCTTTTTCTTCGTCTCTTCACCCTCTTTTTTCCCCTCAATGCATCTGTTCTTTTCCCTGTCCCTCTCCTGTCTCTGCATTCCCCACTTTTAGCTGTTCTCTCCTCTTCTTCCATCCCCAGTTCCTACAGAGAAGACAGCTTTGTCCTTCAGTTTCCTTGCTCACCACCAGTCTCTGAACTTCAGACGACCACCCCCGCACACATCACTGAATAACGTTTTCAAAGTACTACACACAGTAGGGCAAAGAGCGAGAACGACGTGGGCCGGGGTTAAGACTGGGGAGAAATGTCTCCACCAGTATCTGTAACACCCAAACTTCCAGCTGAGAAAGCGGCTGAGGCGTCTGGGGGAAAAGAAGCTGGAGGCCCGGAAATGCTAGGAGGAGTGGGGCACAGAGGCGCTGCAGCGTGAGAGCACATCCCCGGGAGCCAGCCCGGCCTCCCCCAGGCTGAGGGCGGCCTGAGGCCCGGGGCGAGGACTGTTCAGACAGGACCACCACTTCCCCGGCCTGCGGGGGCTCCTCTCTCTGCCTGGCCTTTGTCTCCACAGCCCAACACAGACATGGACATGGAGGAAGGAAGCCGGTCTCCTCGGTGCGGTTGGGCCCTGCTGAGCGCCCGATCCTCTCCACGTACACTCATCTTCCCCCAGCCCTGCCACATCTCTCCGCTGATTCTTAGCACTGCTGTCAAGTTATCCACTCCGCCTACGCTTACGCGTCACCCTCAACTCAAGGCCTGGCCCTACGATACAACTCTGCGCCTTAGCTTTCTCAATGGTAAAAGGCTAAAGACTAACTGCACATAATGACTGCAGGGTCAAGAGGACCACACAAACGCATCCTTGTGAAGTGTTGAGAAGAGTGTCTGGCACATGAAAGTATGACATAAGAACTGGGTAAATAAAATGAAAATAAAATAAATTATCTGTGAACACATGTATCTGGATTCAAAGGACAGAAAGCTCTTCACGATGACAAAACAGACTTCAAACAGAAAAGAAGAGCAAATATATTGATTTTGTCACTGTGGGTCACCAGGCCAGGAGGATTACCAAGAGGGATGGCCCAAGGAGCCAGGCTTTATCTTCATGTTCTGTGTTAAACCACTGCCAGCCTGGTCCTGAGACACTCCTATAGCGAGGAAGGAACTAAATCTGTTGAAACCACACATGCCAAAATGGAAGTGTGAGAGTTCACACTTAGTCTGGGATATCCTGTATCTGACCACTCAGCACTGCAGTCATTTCCACTCTTTATGTATTATTTAGATAATATTATTTAAGAGGCTTCATTGTATATTCTTAAAAATGATAGAAAAAAAAAATGATAGAGTTGGAAGTTAAATGCTTCCGGGAAAAGGACTTTTTTCTTTTGGAGGTGGGGCTATGATGATATGAAAAGGACAGCTGTAGGTTGTAAAACTAAGGACAGAAAAGGACAGAGAAAAAAAAAGATAGGGCAATATGGAAGGAAGGGGAGACAGTGATGAGAAATAAGGTCAGCTTCATGGAACAGGACTATCTCCCGTGCTTGTAATGTGTGACTGAATAAATGTTATAATGACTCCAAAGCTTATTATAAACAGGGAACAAAATGCATTCCAAATATGGAGCTCCATATTTGAAAAGTATAAAATTACCTCATGAACATAAAAGCTCTGGTTTTAATTTGATCTCCCCTATTTAAAAATTGCTTTTAAGACAGAAATATTTGAAAAAAATGTCTGCAGTCTCAAAGGTAAGTTACCCCAAATTGGCAATTCCATGATTTAATTTTTCTATCAACACTTAGCAAAAAGTGTAGCTACCTTTCCATGATCATTAGAAATATTAATTTAGAAACCTGTAAGACAGCTAACAATATTAAAAATTTCCATAGATTGATTTCATAAATTTAATACTCAAATGTTTAAACATTTCAGCTGACGTTCTCTTGGTGATAGTAATAAAACATTAAGCTTTAGCAAAGAAATATATTTGACTTTTTTTAAACAAATACATCATTTATAATAAAACAAAATACTACTCAGAGCAATTCAAGGAATATAATTAGAGTTTGCTATAAAAATAAATCCTTTGAATCCTTGTTTAATAAAAAGTATTAGCACTGATAGTTTTAATCTACAGAAACGGACTTGAAAGATTTTCAAAGTTTATTATGTTAAAAATATGTAGTGTAGCAGTGTTAAGCATCTCTAAATTTTAGCATTATACCTCGAAGAGTTCTAACTTCTGCTAGAAGGAAAAGTATGCCTCGACTAAGCAAGAAATTTCCATTACTCCTATCTTAAGAAGTCACACCCCATACAACTAATGACAGGAAAACATTTCAATTCAAACCTCTGACACTCTCAAGCCTGAAGCAAAATTTAAAAAAAATACAAAAATAAAACACAACTCACATTTTCAGGGAAGAAAGGAAACTCTTGCTAAATAAGTGGCAATTATGCTGAAGAATTTATATGCTAAGCACGACTGAATGTAAAAACACCAGAGCAGTCAACCATAGCTTTAGCACTTTGAGTATGATTAACAGAATGAACTTTCAAAGGTCAATTAAATGTCAACACACTTTAAAAAGATACTCTTCTTAAGTCTGGTCAGTGTATAACAGTACCTCACAACTTAGGGGTACCCTTCTTAATTTAAGGGTAATGTGCATGTGATATATGCACATACGTGCAGATTTACACGTCACCAGCCAGATTACTACAGAAAGTCATCCAGCATCTATCCTAGAGTTTGACTATGTTAATGCTTTTCAAGTTACGAAACGATTAAAAAGTAAACCGAACTCTGTTTGTTATACAGCATTATCCAATGAAGATGAAACGCAAAGCAAATCATAAATGTTAAGACTAAGGCATATCCAACAGTTTATCCTATTTATTCCATCAGAGGAAGTCATTCACGAGCTCACCCTTTATCGTCCCTAATATACCATCCTGCGAATTCTTCGCCCACTAACCTTCCCTGAGTGCTTGTGGTTAAAAAGCTTACCCCAAAAGCTACCTGGCATTCAAAAATTGCCCACTTCAGCATCTGTGGGACACAACAAGGCCTGAAGGCATCCAGCGCCCATTCCTGACATTTTCATCCAGGAACTCAGTAAGAGCCCCCATCCCACGCCCGTAAGGAAGGCCAAGTTGTCACAGGACCTCAGAAGGAGCAGGGATCGTCAACGTCATCTGGCCCAAACCTCTCCACATTAACAGCTCAGGACACGTGCAGCCACAAAGCTCCCAGGGCTCCTCACCAGGTGGCAAGTTCAGTCTTACTTTTAGTCCAGGGTTTCTCGTTTGCATCAGATCTATCATAGACTTGTTCTCCATTAGGACTTTGAGACCAGGTTACAACTGACCAAATAGCTGTGGCTACCATCGGAATTCAGAGGAGGATGGAAGTTTTAAGACGTTCATGATCTGGGAAGACTTCCAGGGGAGCTGGAAATTGAAGATGAGTAGGATGCGGAGGGTTGGAGAGGAGGCATCGCTAAGGAGGGAAGCAGGGTGAGCTAAGGCACCCTGGTGACTGAGGCCACTATGTGGAGTAGGATGGAGACCCTTGTTTTAGGAACAGGCAGAGGAGGGACAGACAAAAGTGATGAAAGGATTTCGACTTTAGAAATCTGACACGAAGACAGCAAAGGCTAACCTAGCAACAGGTTTGCCAGAGGGAATGGAGGTGGGGAGAGAGAAAGGTCTGAAGTGCCTCTTAGGGGTCTAGTAACATTCATAATATTTTACAGGGCTGTTGTTAGGAACTAGTGAGCTGATGTGAGAAAAAGCACTTAGAAAAGTCGAAAAGCTCTAGAAAGTAAAGATGTTTTGAAAAGTCAGGGGACGAGAGCCTCTCTAATCACGGCCCCATGGCTTGACAGCACGCGCTTCTCTGCAAAGGCAAACTTGGAGCTGTGCTCTGAATCTTCTCCTATGGGGTCAGAGATAGAAATCCCTTCCTTCAATAATTCCAAAAGCTGGATCCCAAGGGAAGAGACGGCCTCCACCCTGACGTCCCTGTAGGCTGAGGATCCCTGATACTAAAATCCGAGGCCAGGGTTACAATTTTGAGGCAGACCGCCGCGTGATCCATGTTTTCCCTCACTGAGTCAAAGCAGCATATGAAGTGCCCAGTTAAGTGGTACTAAAAGGGGCAGGAGAAGAGACAGCACCGGAGTAGCCAGGCTGTGAGCGGGCATCAGGGCCCGCACGCCACCCTCCCGGGTCCCACCCTGGGCCCCACTCTGGCTACTCAGCAGGTGACCTTCCGTGTCCACTTCTCTGTGCCGACTTCCTCTCGTCTACAGCGATGCCCCAGGGCTAAAAAAAGGAATGCTGAAAAGTTACCATAATAAATTAAAAGGTGCGCATGCGGCGTAGATACTGAGTGACAGTTATTACTGTCACTAATTTGCACCTTACATAATTTATAATCTTACCTAATTCCCCAAACAACTCCCAGGAGGCAAGTACCATTATCCTCATTTTTCAAGTAAGGAAACCGAAGCTCACGGGGTCACCTAGGTCGTAAACGGCAAAGCCAGGATTTGAATCGGGTGTGCCGGACTCCGCCTAGGCTTTGAACCTTCCTCCTAAACTCTTCCCCTTTTCCTTCAATAAACGTGAAAATACTGGCTTCCGTGCCAGGGATTTTAGGGATACAGAAGTTACAGGAGCCAAGATACAGGCTTGCAGACGTTAAGTTTTGACAACAGAGGGCAAAGGGCCTGGGCTCAGGCACACCCGTGCCTGCCGGCTGTCAGCCTCTGGACTAAAGTCTCCCCAGTGAGTGCGGCATTGTGTCCAGGGGACCTCTTTCCACTCGGCATTCTTGCGCTGATCTCTCCCAGGCCTCCCGTCCCTTGGGGTCCTTTCCCAATTATCAGCTTGAAACCTTATCTGGACAGCTGAAGAAGAGGCAGCTGGGACTGGGACCCCCGCAGATCTCACACAGGCTGGAGGAGGAGGGGGGGTCCCATAGCGGGAGGGGTCTCTAGGGCCTTGCGTCCCAAGGCACCCTTAAGTCTGCTTGCAGTGGGTTTGCTCGCAGGAGCAGTTCCTGGGGGGTCTGTGGCCCCGGGGCCCCACTGAGAGATGAAGCCAACATGCCTAGGGCGGGAGGGGAAGCGATCAGAGCAGGCAGCATGCCGGGAGGCTGGTTCAATGTTCCTAGGGAAAAGCAACAGTGGCCACTAAACACCGGCAAGAAAACTAACACTGATCCTCAAAATTTAGTGTGATCAACTCTCTCTGGGAGGTTCCAGTTGAGAATACAGATTCCAGGCTCTGCTCACAGACATTCTGGCTCTTCAAGGGTTGAAAGGTGCCTGGGAGTCTGAAGTTTTGCAAGAACTACAGAAGGTCCTGATACGGGGGTCTAAGGATCTCAATCTCTGATACACAGCCCTGACCCCTTACAGGGCTGCCCAACCAACAAACCTGCTCTCAGGAGGACACACGTTCTACAAAGACAGCTTGTTCGCATAGCAATGCGAGGTTCTGGGTGGAGTGGTCACTTTTAAATAAGGCCACTAGGCTTTCCGGAAGTTTCCACACTCACAAATGTTGGGGACTTATTTTCCTGCTGTCACCAAATAAACTATCACACAGGCCCTTTAGGAAAAACAGAGTATCTCACACACGATTCAGTCCCCAAAGGACCTCTCCACACACACGCATGCGTGCGCGCGCGCGCGCGCGCGCGCGCACACACACACACACACACACACACACACACACACACACACACACACGGCACCTGTCTGGAGTGAAGACCCTCTCAGCAAGATGCTATTGCCAGTGCATACTTTCTATCTGGTGTAAGACTGGAGATGACTTTCTCACTGCAGATTTAGGTGATTTCAAAAGGTACACTTTTCTTCATGCAACTGAACTGCCCTGAAAGGTTTACTTCATGCTATTTAAAAAATGAGTTTAAAAAGCAGACAGCACTCAAGTGAAATATTAAGGACACGATTAGGGCATTTAGACATTCAGTCACAAGGCAAACAGCTACTGATTATTTAAGAAACATACTTTTTCACAGGTTTGTGTTCTTCAAAGACAGCTACGTCATAAAATGTATTATGTTACGTCAATATTGCTATCTTTCTCCTAGAAACCCTATCGATGTTCTTTGTCTCTTTCCAAATCTGTATCCTTGTTTTAAGCTCTACACTTTCGGGCTACATACTGGAATTAAGCTCAGTCTTTCTGCCAGATCTTCTTTCTTTCCCCTAAAGCACGATAATACTTTTCTTTAAGGATGGGCAAGAAGAATTTTTAATTATTTTTATCTGAGTGCCTGGCATTTTATTCAGCAAATATTTGTTGAGTATCGGCATTTATGCATTCACATTTTAAAAAAATGGACTTTTGTTATTACAAACTCCATGAGCAGAAAAAATGCCCAGCGGAGCACCTGGCCTCTAGAAGGCACTGCTTGAATGGTAAGAAAACTGGGGGAATTTATCACTGAGAGAACAAAATAATTTCTCCTGTATTCAGTACTGATAAGTCTACATTTCATAGTGGAAAGAATTCTGGTTAGGGAAAATGTTTGATTTCACTTTGTATGGAAAAAACGCAGGTTATCAAGATAACCGAAAGTTCACACTGCACTGTATTGCAACACAACCGGTCAAGACGTGATTTCAATACCATTGCCAGACCAAACCTTTAACATTAATCATTTATCAAAATTATACATGCCACTAACACATCCCAACAAAGAAGATTATGTAAGTGAGCCGTTTTGGCGTCAGTGATACTGAACACAGCAGCTATTTTCAATCCTTCATTAAAATTAGATCAAGATGTACTTGCATTGTGTGTTACTGTTCCTGTAAGGGAGATTTACATTAGTTTAAGATTTACTTTGGTTGTAAGTGACAATTTCTTTTCCTTCTCTGTCAGAAACTAGAATTCCCTCCCCCTGGGACCCCACAAGGAAGTTTTCAGCAGAAAGAAGAAGCAATACAGGAAAACAACAAAAAGCAGCTGTCCTGTTTACTCTCTCCCATGTATAACCGAAGCCCTGGTTTCCCCCTAAACTGAGTCCGGAGGGCATGAAGGGGCTGCTGGGGCACCTGCCACTTCATCTTGAGCCTGGCTCTGTACCCAGCCTGGCCCTACAACTTCTAGTGGTGCCGCCAAGCTGGCCAGTCGTAAGGCGCTTTAAATAGAAGTGATGGGTAATGGATTTTTCACTGAGAGCGACCTTCACATATGGATGTCTGAAAACATGCGGCTGACAAGTTCCGTCTCGGGGGGCTGAAGGGTGGCTCCGGGCGCACCTCAAGGTCCCCGCCCGGCGCTTCGTGATCTGGCCCCGCGCGCTGAGGCCCAGGCAGAACCGCGAACCGAGCCCGGTTCGGAATCGGGAGGGCGCGGCAGCTGCAGCCCCTGCAGGGGATGCGGGTGCGAAGTCGCTCGTCCCGGGTCGGGCCTGCCCTTCCCGGGCGGGGGCGCCACCTTCCACTCCGCCTGGGCCCCGGACCCCCGCCCCGCGTTCCCCCGGGCGCGGCCCCCGCCCCCCACCCCTTCCTCGCCCCCTCCCGGCCCCCGCGGCCCGAAGCCAACTCACCGCGGTCCCGCCGACGACGCGCCCCGGAGTCCCCGCGGGTCGGGCCGCCCCGCGGACGCGCCGCAAACTTTTCCCGGCCCCGCGGCCGCGGACGACGAGCTCCCGGGCGGGCGCGGGGCCGCGGGGCCGTCGGGTCGGGACCGGTTGGCGGGCGGGCGCGGCCGGGAGGCGCAGTCGTCCCGCACCGGCCGCCCGCGCGCTCTTTGTGTCCCGCGCAGCCCGCCGCCCCCTGACAGCTGACGGGCCGCGGCGCCGGGTGCGCGGCCCCGCCGAGGAGGACGAGGAGCGCTGACAGACGCCGTCCCGGAGCGGCCGCCCCGGGGGAGCCGGCACTGCCCGGGAGCGGCCGCCCCCCCGCCGGCACGGCCCCCCTCAGGCCCCGCGGCGCCCGGCCCTCCGCCGCCTGCGACGCCCGCGCCTCCCGCGCCGCCCGCGCCGGCCGCAGCCCGGGTCGGGCGCCCGCTCCGCTCGGCTCCGCCGCCGGCGCGCTCCGTCAGGACCCGGGCCCGCCCCGCCCCTGCCCCGCCCCTGCCCCGCCCCCCAGCCCACTCCCTCCAATGAGCGCGTCTTGCAGTGGGCGGTTCCGCCCAATCGGGTGCCGGGAAGCGCGGCCCGTCCCCGGAGGGGAGCCAATAGAAGGCGACTCCGGCAACACACCCGCCCTGATCCCCGGGAGCCTAGCGCTCCGAACGCAGCTGGGGAACCGGACCGCGTCCGGAGAGAGTGGGTCCGGCCGGGCGGAGCAGCCGAGCGCGGATCTGTTGGGGGACTACAGGACTGTACTGTAATATAAGGTGTAGACGAAAGTGGGGACGCTAGACGCCCCTCCTTGTAGGTCATCTGACTCCCCACCCCGAACTTGCACTCATTTTCTGGCGAAAAGTTTACGCAGGAGAGAAAGCTGCACAAACACGCTGCAGCCGGTGACTGTCCAAGTTCAGGCCTTTCCTTCCCTTTAGGGCTTTGCTCTAAGGGGCCCTCCGGGCAGCGCTCGAGGTGCTGCATCGCAGTCCTGAGCTCTTGTTTGTGTCCATAATAAAATCGCCAGGACGCCAGGGATCTGCAGCGGGGCGTCAGTTTCCATTCTGCTCCAAAACGCAGGCGCTCATGGCACTGCCAGCTCTTTTTCCTTTCTAAAAGAAAATTGCAATGAAAAATAATATAGGAGTTTTGTATGCAAGTCGTCTTCACTGTGAGCTTTATTTCTGTAAGAAAGTCACACACTATCTTCAATGGAGGTTAAATGATATGGCTGAGTAGAATATTATATGTGTGTATATATATATATATATATATATATATATATATAATATTAACACAGAGAAAGAGGAGAGACCTGAGTAAACCACGGGTTACAAAAGACTGGAGCTGGTAATCATAAAACCTTGCAAATAATAGGCACTGTATTGTTGTTTATTTGCTATGAATAAGATTGCCCATTTGTTGTTGGTCATATAATGTTTGTAAACTTTATTGAGCTCTTTACTGAAAGTGTACTACACATGATAAAAACAGTGCTGGTAACACATATTTGCAAATGTTAAAATCTAATCACATTTATTTGTACTTCAAATAGCTGTCATGTTCAGTTGATTTCTTCTGGCAATAAACTTTGCATCTAAACATTTTTGTACAGATGTGACCTGTTCCTTCTGCATAAATTATTTTGGTGACCAGATTTCTTTTTTTAATGATGATCTGTGAGATGAACTAAAAGAAGAAAGAGATAGGTGGCGAGAGAGAGAGAGAGAGAGAGATCAAACCAGTAAAGAATGGCTTATGTTACCATCTTGCTTTTATGATTGCATCTTACCACACCTTATTAGCTTCGAGGGATAGCATAGACCCAAGACTAAGATTTGTCAGATGATTCAGCTTCTGGATTGACCCTGAGCAAATCTCTTAATGACTAACTCTGTTATGAAAGGTCAATATTCTGGACTCTGCCTGCCTCATGGAGGGGCTGCGAGATCCAACCAAGGTAGCATTTTGTCAACAGTGTGTTTTCTGTAAGATGTTGTACCAAGTGCATGACAGCCTTAAATGTGCTAGTCTCCTTCTCTGCTTTTCTACAAGCAAGTGTCAAGGTACTTGCCCAATAGCAGCCTATTAATATTTCCTCTGACCGCACATTTTTTTAATCCGAAATATTTTTTGATCCCAACAGGTTTTTTTTTTTAAGTTTTTATTTTATATTGGGGTGTAGTTGATTAACAATGTTGTGATAGTTTCAGGTGTACAACAAAGTGATTCAGTTAGTTATACATACACATATATCTATTCTTTGAAACCCATCAGTTTTCCTTCAAACTGGATGTGAATGAAATTCCTGCCTCTTGATTGTAGAGCAAAGTAGTACTTCCAGGGTTTTTCCTCCCTCCCTCCCTCCCTTCCTTTCTTTCTTTCTTTCTTTCTTTCTTTCTTTCTTCTCTCTTTTTTCATGGAGAAGGTGTTAGGAGAAAATTTTAATGTATCCTATGACTGTCAGTGTGCATAATTTTATTCAATACATGGAAGTTGTTAATGGCTGGGTCAAATTTATACCCATATAATCAAATAACTTTTCAGGCATTTATTAGGGATTCACTTAAGGCATTTTTGCTAAATTTTCAAAGAGGAAATCAAATGCCTATTTTTAGAGATAGTTCCATGTGTCATAATGTAATTTGTTTACTTTGTTCCAAAATATGCAGTCTAGTACAGAAGTTTAATTATTACTTCAAACAAATGTACATATGGTAACACTACAATGTGAAATTTGCTAAATTTAATTGAACCAGCAGTTGTTATTTTCAACTAATTAACTGCACAGATTTAATTTTCTGACTGAAAATCATGGAAGAATTGATGAATATGAATCCAATAGGCTTGACATAGTAAGTGTAACTCAAAACCAGTATTTGGTAATAGCAATCTATTACAGGGAATGAGTATTTTATCAATTCTCTACATAATATTCATGACTCTACCATGGTAATATTTCATTCACTAATGTTTAGAAGATTTTCCTCAGTCAGTTGTCCAATATAGAACAGGAGAGCTGTCACTGATTTAGACAGCTATCAGTTTTAACACATATTTAAATGTTTACTAGAGAAGCTGTGACTTTGGGGGGTCATTTAACATTTGTAAAGATAATTTTTTTAATACACAGACATTAGGTCTTTTATAAGTTGCATCGCATGATCAGTGGTAATATGACCAATGACAATATTATCTTCTCTGGATTTTCACATTTAAGATACTGTCATCTTAATATTGTTCAATCAATGAGTATAACAAATAACCAGATTCCCGTCTTCTGGATTCTGGTCATTGATTTGCCTCTGGATTTCTGTGTGTCTTGGACAAATCAGATTCCCACGTGACTTCTCTTCAATTCACTGAATCCAATTCAGTGGTTTGAAAATGTTGTTATTAGGAATGGTGAAATAACATCTATAGAGAGAGAATGGAAAAATAATTTGCTCGTTTTCCTTTCTATTTTGGACACGGATGGGGGGACCACCATCCTTTTGTGAACCACAACATCAGATGCTTTTAACTCCCTTTTTACAAAACTTACATTTTTCTTATTTCTTGAACCTGACCCTGGTGCGTTTCCTTGTTGTGGGATACACTTACGGCAAGAATCTTTTATAAACATATGGAGGAACAGAGAGAAAATTCCAGAAAACACTGGTGATGGGCACACTAGACTTCCCTCCCCGTTTTATCTTGGGCCGCAGTCCCTAAGGACATTTTTTTAGAGTTTAGTATTAAGAGAGATTGTTTTTCCTCTGAATTAAATCTTTTTAACTTCTCCTTCTTATTTGAGCCATCAGGATGCTCTGAACTAAATTTACAGCTCAATTTAGGAAAGTATTATGGCCTACTTCATTGTGGTTTTTCTTTCATAAACATAATATTTACCCTGTCTTGGTTTATTATTTTTCACCCTATACATTAATAGCTTATATTTGTATGTATGTGTTTTATTTAAGCTATGTAAAATACTTTCTGAAATGAGGTGAAGTATAAATGCATTATAACATGTTTCGAACCACACATAAACCCTGAGTCTCATGAGCTGACCTCACTTAAGCAGAATGTGTGGTGAGGAAAACAAGAAGGAGATTCTGTGGTCCCTTCACAGAGGAAGCAGAATCTGATTCACCAGGTATCACATCTCAAAACCTTTTTCAGAGAGGCAGAAAAATACAGCGGGACAAGACGGGAAAAATTTATTACACTTAGTTTTAAAACTTAAAGTTATAGGAAGCACACATTTATGGATGTTTTCTGCAAAATCAGGGGTTTAATTAAAAAATAGAATATTTGACTTAAATATAAACTGAAACGCATATTATAAATTATGCTCAAATCATGGTCACTTCCCGTGTTACCCATCAGTAGCCTTTATGCTTAAGACAATAACCCTTAGAATACGTTTCAAATGCAATAAACCTTTCCACTAGGATTAGTATACACCTATTTCCTTCAATTTTTGTAGTTTCTTTTAGAAAATAAACAAGGCATCCCCTTGTTTTCCAATAATATTCTATGATGGTTTTATTTTCAAAAGGTTTTCCTAGTAAGATATTGTCTTAGAACCATTGCAGAACTTCATCTTATCACTTTGTTTTGTTTCATGAGCTATATTTTATTTAACTCTAACTTGCAGGTTAAAGGACACACATCCTTTTGAAATCGACTGATTTACACAAAGTCAATGGTAGCACCCTCTTTCCTGGCCAGCAGTTCGACACGTAGGAGGCGCTCAATGAAGAAAACTCAACTCAGCCTGACTTAAATATAAAAACACTTCTATTAGCTCTCATAATTAACAGTGTACTTTACAAACGTGACAAAATAAACGTACAGATCGCTGACAGGAGGTGGAAGATGAGAGAAGGGAAGAAAAGTGGGGAGATGGGTAGATGCTTTAACAGCCTTATTTTCCCCAGATGGGTATCAAGAAACTGACTAAAATTTACTGGACGAGAAACAGCAGTGTCAGTAGATATTTCTAAGTTACAAGAAACAAAATTTAAAATAAGAATGGAATTATCCAAGAGGTATTGAGGAAAGGACGAGAGTAAAGGAACTAAAATCTCATTTTACACAACCAAGGGTCAAGCACATAGAAAGACATAAAAGACAAATAACACATATATTATTTCATTCTTTAAATTTCATATTTTTTTCAAATAAGGTTATTATTCCATTTACCAAAAGCAGACATGCTTGAAAGACTTTTTCTTTTGGGCGGTGTTGCCATTGGGTGTCGCCGTTGGGTGTGAGGTGGAATATTGTCTTATTTGATATATATTTTTTTAAGTGTGAGTAGTGTTTCTTTTTTTAAAAAATAATTTTTATTGGAGTATAGTTGATTTACGATATTGTGTTAGTTCCAGGTGTACAACAAAATGAATCAGTTATACATATACATATGTCCACTCTTTTTTAGATTCTTTTCCTATATAGGTCATTACAGAGTATTGAGTAGAGTTCCCTGTGCTATACAGCAGGTTCTTATTAGTTATCTATTTTATATATAGTTGTGTGTATATGTTTATCCCAAACTCCTAATTTATCCCTCCCTTTCCGTTTTGGTACCCATAAGTTTGTTTTCTACATCTGTGACTCTATTTCTGTTTAGTAAATAAGTTCATTTGTACCATTTTTTTAAATGAAAATTTTCAATGTTACAGAAAAGGCTTAGCATGAAATTTATTAAAAAATAAATGGAGGGAATCAATATATGTTGGGAAACCACAGTTGTAAAGTATTTAGGGTAGGATAAATACCGGGTTTAGGACCCCAGGGTGCTTAAATACAAGCACTAATCAGGAATGTATTAATATATGGTAGTTTTAAGAAAGCAAATATAATGGATACATCATGAAAACATACTATGTTTTCTTCACAAGCGATTCATAATGTAGCAGATTATCTTTTTTTGTGCTTGAGAATAACTGTGCCTCCGGAGCCCACAGACTGGGTATGGGAGGGAGTTTGTTAAATGCCTGTTTGTTTTTTGATGAAGTAATTGCATCGTTTGAAACCATTTGACTCAGCACACAGGAAGACTCAATAGAAAATGTGTTCAATTGTGAGCTCCGTAGCTTGAGAAATGAATGAAAATTATGCAGAAGATTCCGTGGAAAGTTACAGAAGGAATTAGAAATCTGGAACATAGAATAATTGAGGAATTGACGTTTCTGAGTTTGGGGGGGGGGTTCCAGAGTTTTCAGATATAATTCATTAGTAATTTTCTGTGCCAGTGAAGGAGAATATCAGAGCCATTGTGAGATGCTCCAGGGGGGTCTCTTAGAATCGGTTCATCTTGGATAAGAGGAAATCAGTCTGCTGGACTGGCAGTCTGCATTGTAAATATTCAAAGGCAAGAAAAAAACTCATTACCGGAAACCATAGAGGAAGAAAATGTGTGTGTGTGTGTGTGAGGGACTAAGCTGAATAAATGCTTGGATCACCAAATATTTCTATCATCTGCCAGTTGATAAGGAGCAGGATAAATCTAAAAAGCAAGTTCAGAAGACATTAAAGAATCATGATGGGAGTAAAAATTACTGTCACAGTGTAATGCTTTTTAATTCTACTATGTAAACTTTTATTTTATAATGTGCTGTGCCATTTGGAGAGAATATTTGTGGAAACTACCTGAACTCCAACCAAAGCATTGTCTTGTCGGTGGCATCTTCCCAAAATTGTCTGAAAATAAATACAAAGTTGTCTGAAAGTAAGTGTCGCATTTTCATTTTTTTTTTTTTCCATTTGGAAAGAACCTTCCCATATGTACTGTCATTAAATCCTCATAACTTTCCCTCCAGATGAGGAGAAGACAGCTTGGTGTAGTACTTGGGTTCAAAGACATTTTTGAGCTCTGCTATTTCCATGGGTCTCAACGAGGCCACTAATTCCTCTGGACCTATACAGAGGATAATAATAATAATAGATGCTGTATCTCTCTCCCTGTATTGTTTTGAGAGTGGAAGAGGCCAGTTTGTTTGAACATGCTATGCAGACCATTATGTGGGTCACCAATGTTCTTTTTTTTTTTAATCCAAAAGAATTTTAATGTGAGGGACCATGAAAGAGCGAATCCTTAAGGGTCCAATACCATCAGGGTCGCTAATGTTCTTCTTGGCATCTCCCACTTTATGGAGAATGGAGAGGAGAGACAGATAAGGTTGGGTCCATGGCCCCAGTGCCCAGGCCTCCTGATTAATCACAAGTACTCACAAGACCTGGAGGGTCACAGAAAGACAGGGTCGTGGGTAAAGAGCCCTGTGTAGAAAACAGAGGAATTTTCCTTGCTCCTGGGAGAAAAGAAAGGGTGCAGAGAACCAGGGAGATGGTGTGAACTGGGAACTACAAAAGATGAAAGAGTTCCTGAAGATTTCAAGACTGGGGGACCCAGGTCCCTTCTGTCCTCCAGGGACAGGATTTCTAAGGTTAAAGGGCAAATGTTCAGTGACATCTTCTAAACACATAAACAGCTTTGTTATTGTTGTTGTAACTTGTTTGTTTTGTTTCAATGGATCCCCTTAGAGCGAAGGAAAATAAGAGGTGACCATGAAAATGTAAGACCCTCTTTTTCTTCCCTCAGAATTTTCAGAAAAATTGGCAGGGCTTTGGACATCTGTATCTAGATGACACATAGAATAGAATGAAAAAAAAGAAGACAAGCTCTAATCGTATTTGAGGGCCCACTTCCGACTTAGCACTGCTAAAGCCTATGGGGTAGAGAAACAGAAAGGAAAATTGTAGCATGTGGAGATTATTGCTGAAAGTAGGTAATCCATCGCTGTGTGCTTTGAAAGCTGAGTATATTTATCATTGTAAATTTTGCCCTTAACATCAAGTAAACATCGTGTTTAATTTACAGAGGGGGATATAAATTGCAATCTGTTAAGGATACAGTATAGGATATATTTATATGAGTAAAATACAATCTAGAATGATCAACACTTACGTGATCCTGTTATGTAGGATTATAGTGATATACATACCTTTCTGTATTTTCTGAAAATTTTCCAATAAACATGTTTCAATTAAAATCCTAAAAATCTCTTTAAAAGGTATGTCACTGGTACAGAAACTCTCACCTCTCCACTGCTACATTAGTTATAAAGTTTATGAATAAAAAAGTATAGATTATATGAATTCTATTAAATTATCATCTTCTTATTGAAAAATCTCTTTATTTGGACTTTTGAAACAACAGTTTGAATATTCATTATTTAGATGACTTTTATGACCAAGTCAAAACAAGGAAATAATATAAAGAGAAGTGAAACGAATTTTCAGTGCGATAGTTACCTCTAAAATCTAAATTTCAGTTTTTTGGTCAGCTGCTTTGCTTTGAAGGATATGGAAAATCTTACTTGCTTATTCACTTTAGGTAGAATATTTAAGGATAACAAAATACAGAGTAGCAAGTAGTCCCAACATTTGAAAGACAGAAATTTTCACTTTTTGAAGATTTTGTAGTATACAAAGAAGATAGGTAATACAGCTCTCTGTGGGTGATATAATTTAGAGCAGAATTCTCAACCAGGGAAGACTTTGCCCCCCAAGGGACTTTGGCAATGTCTGCAGACATTTATGGTGGTTACAACTCGGGGAGGTGTTACTGCCATCTACTGGTTAAAGGCCCGGGATGCTGCTATACTTGCTACAGTGTACCTACGGGACACCCCCCTCGCCCCCCATAAAAGATCTGCCCCAAATGTCACCAGTGCACAGGCTGAGAAATCCTGCTTTGGACTCCTTTTTTATTTACATAGGAACAAAATGGCACCATCAACTTAAAAACTTTAAAAAAGAAAACAATCCTTGTTTATATGTTTTCTTTCAAGCAATGGAAAATAGAAGTGATATTTTCCTTCCCCAAAAGTCAAAAGTAGAAATATTTCCAGTTCACTTTTGTGTTATAATATAATATTTAAAAATTAAGGATCCTAAGGTAGCTTTCTACAGGGTTTGAGACAGCAGAATTGAAATGATCTAGCTCAGGGAAAACAAATGTGTTCCAGCAAGTTAGTTGAGAAAGATTTTTTTTTTTCTTTTTTTTAAACATTCCTCAAAAGAATATTTTAGGTAGTAATTCAAAACAGTTGGGAATGGGAATCCAATGATATGTCAAGAACATACATTAATAATGATTGCTCTTCTCCCAAGAAATAAATGAAAACACAAAGTGCACTTCTGACGATGTTTTATGTGCCCTTCAGAACCATGAGTTATTAGGAAGGCAGTTCTGGGACCAGATCCATGGATGCAGGCAGAAGCCTTCCTCCCCGCCATCCCAACGCGAGATTTGTGTTCTCCTAGGAAGATTCTTGGGTTAAAAAAACAACAACAATAACAGGAAATGTGGCCACACTTTGTATTGTGTTAACCCCACAACCCTGAAACATTTTTTTTAGGGCATTTAAAAATATGCTTTTAGCTGGTTAGAGCATGAAGTCCAGTGAAGGTCACTGTGTGTTTTTTTTATTTTTCTCCCTAGAGAGGGCATTAACTTGGTTCCCTGTAAATAAGAATGAAGAGTGTTAGCTAAAGTATACCCATTTGTTCTTTACTACTTACACCTTTCCTCAAAGAACAGGGTATGTTTTCACACAGGGTGAAGTGATATTTCATGATTATATTTTGGTTTAGTTTTTAATTAAATGTTTATGCTTCAAGAGCCACAAAATTGTCTTTGGCAGGTTAGATGAAGACATGTTGAAGATCAAGTTACTTCATGCTTCAGAGGCTCTCTTTCTAGTATGGGATAGAATTGATTCTAGGAGGTTAATTAGAAAGGCATAAATCCTGTTCTGTAAATATGTGTTATACGTTTTAATTGGTGTAGGGATCAGGAGGGAAAGAGGATTACAGGATTACTTTGTAAACGTACTTCTTTATTTTACAATATTGTTTGTTAACAATAATTTCTTCCTGCTCATAAAAATAATACCTGATCACTATTTCAAATTTGGAAGATTCAGGAAAGTGTAAAAAGAAAAGATATCCCAGAAGCCACCGCTTCTAACACAGGACAACTTCCTTCTGGTTCTTCCGTGAAACGGAGGTCACTGTGCCCAAGGCTGCCTCTGCTTCCAACATAGACTGACCAGTTACGCACCTCACCAAACTTCTTCCAAGCAAGGTTATGGTGTCTCTATCGTATATTTTATTTTTTTAATTAATTTATTTTTTAAAATAAATTTAATTAATTTTTGGCTGCGTTGGGCCTTTGTTGCTGCACGCAGGCTTTCTCTAGTTGCAGCAAGTGGGGGCTACTCTTTGTTGCGGTGCGTGGGTTTCTCAGTGTGGTGGTTTCTCTTGTTGTGGAGCACGGGCTCTAGGCGCATGGGCTTCAGTAGTTGTGGCTCGTGAGCTCTAGAGTGCAGGCTCAGTAGATGTGGCTCACAGGCTTCAGTAGTTGTGGCTTATGAGCTCTAGAGTGCAGGCTCAGTAGTTGTGGCGCACGGGCTTAGTTGCTCCGCGGCATGTGGGATCTTCCCGGACCAGGACTCGAACCTGTGCCCCCTGCATTGGCAGGAGGATTCTTAACCACTGCACCACCAGGGAAGCCCTCTATTGTGTATTTTAAATGGCCACACCTAACGCAATTCTGTAAGTGGTTCTACTTTTTTCTCCTCCGTGACACAAACAGGTGAGTTCTGATGTGACCAGAACTGAGAAAGGCTCTGGTTTATGCCAATTTCCCAGGCGTTTGGCATTGCTCTGTCTTTAATTTCCACTCATACAGTGTATTGTGATACCAGCAAGAGTAACATTGCAGAGATAATGACTGGACTCTAATTCATCAGCTACCGTTTAAACTTTGGTACTTCTAATACTAGTAGTAACAAATTGTGACACCCTTCACAACTGATGTTGGATATTTTATGACATCTCACATGATTAACACTAAATTCAACTAAAGACAAGTTAATTCAGCAATGAAGGTCCTCAAAAGTTCCCTAATTATCTCTGTAACACAAATGGCTAAAAGTAGAGTTATTAAATCTAAGGACATTATTTCTTGATTTAGATCATCAAAACTACTTTCCAGAAAATTTGCTCCAATGTCTATTCTCACATTCAACAATACTGGACTTTACAATTATCCTTCACTTATTTGATAACTAAAAAATAGCCTTTAAAACAAAAGTATCTGAAATTGAGTAATCATTTCACTCATGTTTAATTTTTCTTTTTTTCCTTCCCTTTTCTTCCTTCCCTCTTTTTCTTCCCCTCTCCCGCTCTTCCTCCTGTTTTTTCCTTCCTGGAGTAGATACTTTACAGTCTTTGCCAAGTTTTTAAAGTTTTTAAGGTTAACATGAGCTCTTCCTATATTAACTATATTAAACTTCTGGATATACATTTGTGTCAAGTATTTTTCCCAGTTGTGTGCTTTTAAAATTATGTTTATTTTTTTCATGATGATGGAGGTTTCATTTCAGTTTTTGATGTTCTTTCTTATTGTAGGGAAATTTCTAATTTTATTCTCCATAATCAAGTGTATACTACTTTTTACATGATTTTTTTCAGTGCTTTAACTAGTTAGAAAACACTTTCCCATCCTGAGATCTGGTAAGTGCCCACATTTTCTTTTAGATTTGTGTGTGTGTGTGTCTTCAGTTTTTAACATTAAAATATTTAATCAGTCTACAGTTTATTTTGTTTTATGGTTCAAAGTGAGAACCTAACTTTATTTTATTTCAGTTTGTTAAATCATTGTCACACTCAATAAACCATCTTTAATATCTTCACGAACTTGTGATGTCACCCTTATCTCACACAGGGTTTTTTAATTCTTGTCATTATTTTATTTTTTAATATACTGGAGTTGGCTGGTTATCTGTCTATTGATATTTAATTCCATTGTTATACTTATTTTCACATCCCACTACAATCTAGTGGGACAAACTTTCTCCATTAAACTTTTTTTTTAGTTTCTCCCTCTTATTTCTGATAAACTTTGGAACTACTTTGAAAAGATACTCTTTCTGACTGGTACTCCAAGAATATTTATTGGAATTTTGATGGATTACATTAAACCTATTTTCTCCCCATTCAGTCACAAGGTGTGCTCTTCTATTATGAAAGTCTTTTTATCCTTTTCACACCCTCTTGTAATTTTCACTGTACAGGTCCTATACAATTCTTTTTTTAAGATTATTTTTTGTAATTGTGTGTTATGATACTTGGTTATTATTGTGAACAAGGTATTTTTCTTTATATTTTGATTGTATAATATTAACATGAGAAATATGATTGATTTTGTATATTTATTTTGCATTTAATCACTTTACTGAAGTATGTTATTAGATCCAATACTTTTTTCAGCTGATGCCCTTAGATTACTTAGGTAATCATATTACCTGTAAATAAATGTATCTGTTCCCCAATTTTTTAAAATTGACAAATACGCCTTATGTTTATGCTTTTTGTTTGTTTTGGCTATCATTTCTAGAACAGTTGGAAAGATGGTGGTAATAATAGATATTCTTGACTTGTTTATGATTCTACCTGTGTGTTGTTATAAAATATGGTGTTGGCTGTATGTTAAAGATAATTATTCTTTATTATGTCCATGAATTATCACTTTATTCTGACCTTATTAAGCAAGTTTCAAAACCCAAGAGAGTTCATTAAATTTTAACAAATTATTTTCCAGATCTATTGCGATGTTTATTTTGCAACGTATTGATGTGATCTATTCATTCGGAATTATATTCATGCATTTCTAGGACAATCCTCAAATATTCAGGGTTTTAAAATATAATCTGAATTAAGTATGCTAATCTTTTATCAAACTTTTGCATCTATACTAAGCATTTTTAGGTTTTGCTATAAAGGTCATCCTGGCTTTGTAAAATGAGTTAGAACATTTTTCCTACTTTCTAAAAAATATGGACAAGAAGAGTATACATCGCAGGAGTAATTTATTTCTAATGTTGAAAAGTAACCATTGATAAAACTCTTGACTCTGCAGCTGCCTTGAAGGTAGTTGCTGAACACGTTTTCAATTTCAATTCTTTAATAGATAGTGGTCTTTTTAGGTTCAGCTCACAACCATTTTCCTTCATTACCTTTGAATTCTCATCATTAAGATTTTCAGCTTTTCTAAGCTAATTCATGTATGCTAATACTTTTAAAATCATGTTTTAAAATTATCCTTGGATCTGTTATAAGTTCTTTAAATATTATATATTCTTCCTTCTGATTTTATTTATTTGTACATTCTTTTATTCTTGATTAGATTTGTTAGCACATTCAGATTGTTGTTCGTTCTTGTTCTTTAGGAGTTCAATACTGAAGTTTATATGACAGATTTACTGTTTTACTATTTTCTCATGCATTAATTTATACATTTGTTTAATTTCTTACACCATTTTGTTTTAATTTCTTGAATTGAAGTTACATTCAAGTTTATTAATTTTTTTTTGTTTTAGTTAGAACATAAAGTACTTCAGGCCACATATTTGCCTTTGGACACTTTCTATAATGTTTGAAAAAGCATAGTTATATTTTCACTATTTTAAACAGTTTGTAAATTTACCTTTAATTTTTCTTTCCTAAACAGCACTTTAGGGAGGCATTTGAAACTTGCAAAGTGTTTGAGGTTTTGATTGTTTACATTTTAAAAAATATATTGTTTTATTGCATTATGGTTGGAGAATGTAGCCTCCATAATTTCTGATTTGGGTGGCTATGGAACATTTTCTTTGTGGCAGTATTTGTTGTATATTTATTAAAGTTATATTAGTCTTGAAAATAATATACATGTATATTTATATTTTTCTCTTCTTAGGATTCTCTAAAAAACAACTTAACTTTACACCTCAAAAAACTAGAAAAAGAAGAACAAGCAAAACCCAAAGTCAGGAGAAGGAAGGAAATAACAAATATTAGAGCAGAAATAAATGACATGTGACTAAAAAGACAATAGAAAATATCAGTGAAACTAAAGCTGGTTCTTTGAAAGATAAACAAAATTGACAAATCTTTATCTAGACTCACCAAGAAAATAAGAGAGAAAACTGAAATTAATACAATCAAAAATCAAAGAGGAGGTATTACAACTGATACCACAGAAACACAAAGGATCAAAAGAGACTAATATGAACAATTATATTAACAAATTGGACAATCTACTTATGCTTCTAGGATAAATTTCTAGAATCATACAACCTACCAAGACTGAATCATGATGAAATAGAAAATATGAACAGAGCAGTTACTACTAAGGAGATTGAATCAGTTATCAAACACCTCCCAACAAACAAAAATCCAGGACCAGATGGCTTTACTGGTGAATTCTATCAACATGCCAAGAAGAATTAATACCAGTCCTTCTCAAATTCTTCCAAAAAATAGAAAAGGAGAGATCTCTTCCAAACTCATCTTACAAGGCCAGCATTACCCTGATACCAATACCAGACGTGGAAGACACAAGAAAAGAAAGTTGCAGGCCAATATACCTGATGAACATAGGTGCAAAATCCTCAACAAAATATTAATAAATGGAATTCAACAATACCTTAACAATATCGTACACTGTGATAAACACCATGATCAAGTGGGATTTATCCCAGGGATGCAAGGATGGTTCAACATCTGAAAATCAGTCAGTGTGATACAACAATTAACAAAATGAAGGATAAAAATAATATGATCATCTCAATAGATGCAGAAAAACATTTGACAAAAGCCAACATCCATTTATGATAAAAACTCGCAACAAAGCGTATACAAAAGGAACGTACTTCTACATAATAAAGACCATATTTGAGAAACCCACAGCTAACATTATATTCAACGGTGAAAAAGTGAAAGATTTTCCTCTAAAATCAGGAACAAGAGAAGGATGTCCACTCTTGCCACTTTTATTCACCATATTATTGTAAGTCTTAGCCAGAGCAATTAGGCACAAAAAAGAAATAAAAGACATCCAAATTAGAAAGGAGGAAGTAAAACTGTCACTATATGCAGATGACATGATATTATATACAGAAAACCTTAAAGACTACATTAAAAAACTGTTAGAACTAGTATGAATTCAGCAAAGTTGCAGGATACAAAATCAATATGCAAAAATCTCTTGCATTATTACACATGAATAATGAACTATCACAAAGAGAAATTAAGTAAACAGTCCCATTTAGAATTTCATCAAAAAGAAGAAAATAGGAATAAATTTAACTAAGGAGGTGAAAGACATGTACATTGAAAACTACAAGACATTAATGAAAGAAATTGAAGAAGACATAAAGAAATGGAAAGATTTTTTTTGTGCTCATGGATAAGAAGAATTAATATTTTTAAAATGTCTATACTATCCAAGTAATCTACAGATTCAGTGAAATCCCTGTCAAAATACCAATGGCATTTTTTACAGAAATAGAACAAGCAATTCTAATATTTGTATGGAATCATAAAAGACCCCAAATAGCCAAACCAATCTTGAGGAAGAAGAAAAAGCTGGAGGCATTATGTGCCCTGATTTCAAATTATATTACAAAGCTACAGTAATTAAATCAGTATGGTACTGGCATAAAACAGACACATAGATCAATGGCACTGAACAAATAACCCAGAAATAAACCCATATATATAGTTGATTAATTTACTACAAAGCAGTCAGGAATATAAAATGGGGAAAGGAGAGTCTTTCTCTCTCTCTCCCTCTCTTTTTTTTTAGCAAGAAATAAACCTGATTGTTAAAAAATGGACAGAAGATCTGAGTATACAGTTTTCTGAGGAAGACATGCAGATGGCCACAGGTGCATGAAAGGATGCTCAACATCACTAATCATCAGGGAAATGCACATAGAAAGCACTATGAGATATCAGCACACACCTGTTACAATGGCTATTATCAAAAAGCCTAGAAATAAAAATGTAGGTGAGGATGTTGAGGAAAAAGAACCCTCCTACACTGTTGTTGGGAACGTAAATTGGTGTAGCCACTATGGAAAACTGTACGGAGTTTCCTCAAAAAATGAAAAATAGAACTACCGTGTGATCCAAATGATCCAGCAATTCCACTTCTGGGTATTTATCTGAAGGAAATGAAAACATTGACTTGAAAAGATATATGCACCCCCATGTACATGGCAGCATTATTTACAATAGCCAAGATATGGAAACAACCTAAGTGTCCATCAGTAGATAAATGAATAAAGAAATTGTAGGATAAAGTCTGCCCTCAATTCCATTAGTTTGACATCTTGGATTCAACAAATTTCAGTCCGTGGTTGGTTGGGTCTGAGGGGCATCCAACGATATGGAGGGCCAACTGTATTCATTGTACTGTGCCACTTTACATGCGACTTGAGCATCCAGGGGATTTTGGTGTGGGGTGTCCTGGAACCAGTCCCCTGGGAATACTGAAGGACAAATATATATACATTGTACAATGAAATATTATTCAGTCATAAAAAAAGAATGAAATCTTGCCTTTTGCTACAGCATGATGGAACTCGAGGGCATTATGCTAAGTGAAATATGTCAGACAGAGAAAGACAAATACCAGTTGATTTATCCTACATGTGGATGTGGAATCTAAAAAATATATATGTTAAAATAAAACCAGGCTCATAGATACAAAGAACAGATTGGTGGTTGCCAGAGGTGAGGAGTGGGAGGTGGGAGAAATGGGTGAACTATTTTTGTTTCTGTTTTCACTTTAAATAAGTAGATTTTTTTTTTTTAAAGGAGATTATCCTGAGTGGACCTGACCTAATCAGCTGAGTCTTTTAAAAGAGGGTCTAGAGATCAGAGATGAATGAAGTTGAGATTGATAGCAACAGCACACTTTTCTGCTGTCCTGAAAAAAGTAAGCTGCCATGAGTTCTACAGTTGCAAGATAATGAATTCTGCCAACAAAGACCTGAGCTGGGGAGAGGACCCTGAGCCCCCAGTGAGACCCCAACCCCAGTAATAACATCTTGGATGTAGCCTTGTGAGACCCTGAGCAGAGGACCCAGATAAGATGGGCCTGGAATCCTGACCCACAAAAGCAGTGAGATAATAAATCTGAGATAGTAAAAGGGTTCTGTTTATACATACACACATACGTATACATATACATATATATACATGGCATATTTATTTATTTATCAAGGGCTAAGGCAGATGTGTTGAAGTCTCCCATAAATAAGGACATGGTTTCCTTTCCACATTTCAAATACTTGCTCTCTCTGTAGAGGTATTATCTCATTCCACTTATAAAATTGAATGATTATTGTTTTCTTGAGATACGTATCTCTATTAATATGTGATGACCCTTTGGTCACCATTAATATCATTTGCCTTTTCTGAAATTATTGTCTCCTGTTTTCTTTGTGAAAGCCTGATGTATACTTGCACATTCTTTTAACTTGTCTGTGCCAGTTTGTGTCAGAGTTTCTCTCATAAGTATCATGTGATTCATGGTTTTGAAACTAGATCTGAATTGTTTTTGCCTTCTATTACAGAGTTCTCAGTTACTCCAATTATTATGGTAACTGATATGTTTATTCATTTCTTTTTTCTTGATTGGTGACTTTTCTCATGTTTTCTTAGTAATATCACTATGTCATAAGCTTTTACACTCTCTAGTATTTGTTTTGTATAAAGATTACCTTTGGATTTTTCAAAATTGTACTTTTACTCATATTTTTAATTATCAGGATAATAAAAGACAAGTTAGATTTTGACTACCTTCATACACAATGAGGAATTTTGCTCATTTTCCTTCTCAGCTTTGACCTTTCCTCACTTTTGTACTTCCCTTACAATAATGTATAATTATAGACCTAGATAATTACACTAAATACTTGATATGTTTGCCTTCTGTTCTGTAACAATATTAGCAACAGTTCTTGAGATTACCTTTCTGTTGAACAGGTCTGATGGATGCCCTAACTTCCTTTGTTTGAGGTCTTTGTTAGGATTTATCTCTTGGTTGATAGGAGTACAACTTTGACCTTTTCACATGGATATTTCATTTTCTGAGCTCTTGCAAACCTGAGACTATCTGTTTCCTTCCTACCTGAAGGTCAAATTCTCTGGGAACACAATTTTTGAAACTTTTACTCTCACGATTTTTCCCTTAAGAGATGTTGTTGCATTGATTTCCATAATTTTGTTTGTGGAAAATAAAGTCTTATAAATAGCATGTGGTTCAATTTTATTAGAAGTCATTAATTCTTTTCCTTCCTGAATGCTTAAAATAAACTTTCTTAATCATTGAATTCGGAGTTTTTTTTTTCCAGAACATAATTCAGTGTGGTTCTATTTCTTGTTTGTCATGAATTTTTGCCTTGAATATGGTGAACACTTTTGATCTTAATACTCAGATCATTTAGTGCAGTTATTCATTGATTTTTTTCCCCCCCTCTGGAATATTTTTATGATCACATCTATTCCAGTAGTTTTCTTTTTCTTGAGATTATCTATAACTCTTGGGTTGTGTTTTGGTTCTCTGTCATCCATGACTATAGTCTTATTTCTTAGAATTTTCATCTTTTCTTCATTTTCCTCCGTGTTCTGAGAAAACAACTCAAGTTTGTCCTTAAGATCTCTGATTTGATTTTCCATAGTGCAAATTCTGGGGCTTATTGCTTTTGTTGTGGATTTAATTCAAATATTAAATATTTAAAATGTTTAAAAATTATTTATTTATTCTTTATTTTCCTGATGGACATTAGGGTTTTTGTCAGATTTTCCTATGATAAATTACCACACGATAAGCATCCCTACTTATAACCCCTCACACACCTGTGTAAGAATGTTTCCAGGGTTAGGTGCCCACCCAGGAGTGGAATTTCTGAGTTACAACTGCATTTTTAGTTTTCTTGTATGTCTTTTCGTTATCACTCATGTCTCATAATCTTATCTGACTTTCTTTTCTTTCATTCTCTTCATAACTTTCTCTCCTATTTCATACAGGAAATATTTTCTCACATCCTTTAGAGGATAACAAACATCATTCTAAAGTAGTTTAAATAATTTCAAGGGGTCTGTTTTTAATATAGGAGTTAAGAATTACATTCCTTTCCCCCTTTCCTTTAATTGTACCATTTTCAATTTATTGTAGGTTTTGAAGTTTTTGTCTCTACCCTCACTTAAATAAATAGCCTATTTTTTCTATGCAAATGGTATGTCAGTAGACCTTAGCACCACTATTTTTCTACTGTTAGACAAGCTAATATACCACCTTTTAGCCCCATTATTACTGTTATGTTCTACCTGACAATTCCATTGGTTTATGATGGAGTCTTTTTTTCCCTGAATCTCCATTCCTGACTTTCTGCTCATCTGGAACGTTGTCTGTGAACAACTAAAACACCGAGCGCACCCTGCTCTCAGGGCTCTTCTCTCTGCCCAGTCGTTTGGCGTTCCTGGAAATCCCTCCCAGATTCTGGCACAGGTTTGCCCAAGAGTCTTAACTTCCTTGCATTGTATTTTCAACTGTTTCTTTAATTTTAAACAAATTTGGGTGAGAAGCTGTGAAAAGCTTCCTTATGTCCTCCTAGCCAGGTTCCCCTTTAAAACAGAGCCCTTTGTATATTTCAGATAGATTCTTCCAAGCTGGAAAGACTTGCTATATCTTGAGTTTCAGAGGGTGCTTTGGAGTTTTGTACCTATACGACTCAATTAAGCAATCAGTGACGAAAATGAATAATTCAAAGAATTGTTCATCACACACATGCTAGTATTTTTTGTTGTTCTTGTTGGTATTTGTGGTTTTTTTTTTTTTTGGTAGCTTGGTGCTTCCTGCTGACCTACTTCCTCATAAAATAACAATTAGTTGGTCCTGAATATCTTACTGAAACTAACAGAGTGCCATCTGTCGATATGGGTGATACTCTCTAGTATCTGTCCTTGATTGCTTTGTGGAATTCAAAGCACTTCACAGTTTTATTTTGTTTTTCACCTGGTTAAATGTCTCAGAGTCACTGTAAGGAAAACGTAACATCTTACAGATGACCCCCTTGAAGCAAAAAGCAAGGGAATTGTGCTGTAGTTGAACAGAAAGGCACTCCCCAAATCAATAGTGCAATCCAAGTCACATGATTTCTGGGTAGGTGGTTTTTCCCATTTCTCAGCATCTGTGTGAACTTCCCATCTTTAATGGGTGTTTATAACTGTAAAGTTCATCCCTAACCATTGTTCCTCCCTCTGGGAAGGTTCTCTCTGCAAAGTACATCTTTGCAAGCACACTTTGAGGAGTGGTGAGGAGGAGAGGGTTACTTGTTCAGCCAGATGACACACCCTCGAAATTACTCTTTTAGGAATAATCAATAATATTGATTAAACATTTTCATCCAGTAAGTTAGCAGGTATTTTAATGATCTTATCTTTGATTAGTTGTTTTCATTCAGAGAACCCTGGCTTGTCCAGATAATTAGAAAGAAGGCCTTATAGAGACCTACCATTTCAGAGGAAAATGTATGCAAAAACCTCTGAGTTTCTATTACATTTCTAAAAGTTTTAGTATTTCTTTTAGTGATTTATGGTTTGGAGAGATACATGCATCTTTAGGAGTTTGTGGTAATAGATAGCTAGGCTTCATTAACAAAGGGGTAGCTATACTTTCTTATTGAGGAATAGAAAGAGACATAGGAAAACACAGAATCTTAATACTTATAATAGAAACAACTCACATTTTGTGTGCTTACTATATGTCAAGTTCTTTTCTACACATATTGTAACTCATTTAATCTTCAGTACTCCACATGAGGTAGTTCACATCATCATCTTCATTTTACAGATGAGAAAAATGACAGTAAGAAAACTTCCCGAGACCTTAGAGCAGGTGTGTTGTGTAGCCCAAAGTCACACCCAAAGGAGTCTCAGACAGGTGCTTACACTTGTCTCTACCATGCCATCCTCCCTGCAGAGAGAGCCAAGAGATTTTCAACCCTGTTTTATAAACCAAGCTGATGCACTTAGGCAACTAATCCTTGGTGGATGAAACAGCGCTCAGTTCATATGGGAAGAATTAACAAACCATTTCCCAAAAGGACACATTCAAGAAAAAATAAGAGTGCTAAAGGGGACATGCTTATGGAGGTTAATTCAAAAGAAGTGTCTCTTTGAGATCTCTTTCCCCATTCCTTTGCTTGTTTCACTCCACTGGGACGGGCCCAGCCCCCAGCTTAACCTTTGCTTCCTTGGCTTACTTAGTAGCTTCAAAAGTGGGAAACATTGTGAAAAGGAGCACAAGTGTCAGAGCGGCAAGCTGGCTGAGGGACATTCCAGTTGCTTTGTGCGTCCGTTTGTGCTGTTTTCATTTCAGTTGTTCTTTGGCACGCACAAGTCAAAGACTCAGCTGGCTGTTGGCTTCTCGAGGGATAACAGCTCTGCAATATTCCAAATGTCCAAACAGAGCTCACCAGATCTGCTCTGTGTGGGCTTTGAGCAAGCTGTAGTGAGTGGAAAAATTCTAGGGTCATGGGTTGTTGAGAAATAAAGTCACAAGAATAGGAAAGAACAATCCTCTTTATTCTGTGGCTTTGGGTCTCCAGTAGGCTAAAGGGCTGAGAAACAAGGCCCAAAACATAGCCCTGTTGTAGCTTAAGCGTGGGCAGGACTGCTCTGTGGCTCCGTGGGGCTTAGAGAATAAAGTCAAGGCACGTCACTCGGCATCCGAGGTGTTGCCTGCTCTGGCCACAGCCTCCCGTCCAGTCCCATCCCTCACACACATTAGGCTGCTATTCAGGGGCTACCCAACTGGTCAGCCATGCCTTTGTCTGCACCTGAAATGCACCCTAATTGACCAGTGTTTATGCCTTCATAGGTGTTAAACCTTTTTAATATCACCCCTTTTTCACATATGTTTCATATACCATACTTTTCAAAATGAAATCCTATTTCTTCTCTTAGACTCTATGCTTCTTAAGATTATTGACTCTGTCTTATTCCATTTTATATTTACCATAATGCCTAGCACTTTCTGGGCCCATAGTAAGTGCTAAGTAAATTTGTGATATGAATAAGAGAGTGATAAATACTGGGAGAATATACATTTATGCTTCTTATTTTGCCGTGAGATGGGAAAACAGCTGTGAGTAGGCTGTCCTAAGAAGGAAGAACATGTAGACCTCCCAATTCTGCTGGCACAGAATCTCCCAACGCCTATGAGAATGCAGGGAGAAATTGTGAAACCACTGGGTGGGGAGCAGAGAGAACCTCCTTAGAAGCTCAGTTTCTGTGGAAAGGAAAAAAGTTAGGCGAATACACAGGAGCCAAGGAAAGAAAAATAAAAAGTTCCTATGACTAGGGAATATCCCAGAGTTTCACTCAAGGTGGATTCCCTGGACTCTGTCTAACCCCCATTGTCTCCCCAGGTGCCAAGAAATGAAGACAACTAATAATTATTCAATATGTATTTATGTTTATTAGATATATTTTAAAAAGTCAATCTCAGACTTCAGTGCCAGGCTGCCTGGATTCAAATTCTGGTTTTCCAGAATCTTGTGCTATCTTAATTCCTCAGAAGTTAAATTGGAATAATAATAGTAGCAACCTCAAAAGATGGTCAAGAGCATCATAAGATAAATAAATACTTATAAAGTAGTGAGAGCATGGGCTAGTGTGTAGCAAATAACAAGTAAGCATTTAGTAAATTGAAAATGTAAACATATTGTTTCCCAAGAAACATTGCTTTATGCGGTAGCTCACTGTGGTTTTACAGCACTAGAATGTTCATAGTAGCACTTATCATAGTAGCTCCAAAATGAAAAGCACTCAAATGGTCTTAACATTAGCGTGGAAAAAGAAATTGTGGTACATTCACATAACATCATGCCATTTGGCAATGAAAGCAAAAGACCTACCCCTACTTGCAGTGGTATGGATGAACCTCACAAATGTTATATTAAGTGAAAAAAGTCAGACACACAAAAGAATACACACCGTATGACTGCATTTATATAAAGTGTAAAAACTGGCAAAACTAATCTGGGTTGTTAGAAGTCAGGATAACTGTTACCCTCTTCTACAGAAGGCTTCTGGGGTGCTGGCAATGTTCTGAATCTTTGTCTGGGCTCTACTTACCCAGCTGTGTTCATTGTGTGAAAATCCATCAAGTAGTACATTTAGGATACATGTGTTTTTGTATGAGTATTGCACTTAAATAAAAAGTTCCAAAAATGATGTGATAGTCAAATAAAAGTAGAACCTATTGTAATAATAGGTTAGTAAATGATCAGTGATTAATATATCAACTAGGAAAGCAGTTAGAACGATAATCTGTGAAATTTTTGGAGTAGGCAGATGGAGACCTGTTGGTGGTGAGAACCAACCAAAGAAAGATTTGCAAGGATTTTGGCTGCTGAATTATAACAAAACCTATAGTTGACCCAATAGGTGAGTTTTCTTTCACTCCTTTGTGGCCATCTCAAATTTGTATCACTTTTATTTCCTTCAAATATTTTAATTTTACTTAACACGAGTTCAAGTGATTTAATGGCATGGAAGAAGGAGTCATCCCATCACAATTTCCTTCTAGGTCATCCCGTTATCCCCGCGAAGCACCGTCACACACCCCCGTCTAAGGGTTCACAGTTAAATCTCCCTGCTCTCCTGAAACTATCTCCCCTGACTTGTTCTAGCTCTTAAAAGCAAGCGATCCCTGTGTCCAACCCATAGTCATTCTATATTCTTATAATAACTATTGCCTTCAACGGGAAAAGAAATACAGCTAAGGAGTTAGTATTTATGATCACAAAGGAACTAGATAACTTTTGTGTGACAGCCTTGTTTATCTTACAAGGCGCAAGTTAATCAGTAATCTCTTTCCTTTCTAAAAATACCATTGATATCAGTGCAAATAACACAGATACCTAGAAAATACTGAATGAGTTGGTGAATTATACTGGTCATTGCACAACTTACTAATGTGTCTATGAAGGAGGGACTTCAGGGATTCCCGAGGGTTGTGTGATTAAATACAGGAGTGTCAAGGAGAGTGTGCAGGTTTGCATGAAGTTTGATTTCTGGGAGGAATTGGTAATTCTGAAGAGGCTTAAATGGAAGAAGACAGTTGGGTGATGAACAGCTATGGAGATGGAAGATCCTGGAGTGTGAGCTACTTGTTTCTCTAGGGGGCAAATAGAAGAGTAATTACAATCTAGTTGCCTCTTCGTAATTATTTCTTGATTGAATAAATCGATAAATAATTGAATGAACAGAAGAAATGGGGTCGTCTAAAGCAAAGGCTTTCAATCTATTGATGAAGATCTTACAGTCTAATCTATTGTGTGTGGATTTTAGATTAAGCCTTCTGAAATTAAATCTAAGAACCTTTTATTTTCTGGATTCTAGATTTTCAATCAAGAACATGCTCAATATTTCACAAGACTCAGAAGATCCCTGTGAAGTGCAGTAGTATGTTCTAGTTGATAGATGTGGCTATATCTAGGTAGAAATTCATATAAACAGCCTTTAAACCAGTTTAAAAGATTCGGTAAATTTTAATTGTGATGAGCACAAACTTTAAGTGTAACAAGAACAAAATAGTTAATTATATTTTAAGGAATTTTCTTTCATGTGGTTAATAGCTAATTGTAGACATATTTCAGTACCTTCAGAAAATAGCATTTCCCAAAAGATTTAAAAGGCTAGTAAGAATACTAAGGAACTGGTAGTCCATTATCAGTTTGCCCCACCAGTAGAGAAGACAATTTTTTATTGTGTTATGTTATTATTATACTTTATGCATTTAAGCAATCCTTTCTTTTAACTAATGTCTGGTAGGTATTATAATTTCTATTTTACAGGTAAGAAAACTGAGATTCACTAAGTAACTTGTCTAGGTCACAATACGTACTTGGAGGAAGTAGGATTCAACCTAGGATCATCTGATTCCAAAATCTGCTTGATTTCTACTGTGAATCCTGTCTGTAGAGACAGCCAGATGAACGAACACACACACACACACACACACACACACACACACACACACACAAACACAAATAGCAAATTTCTCCCCTTCTATCCTAATCCAAAATCTTGTCATGGCATCAAAAGCATACAGGTGCTATAATAATTATATAGGCAATCAAAAATGCAACAAAAGCGTATTCTGAATTGGACAGAACATGGTTTATTCTTCTAATCACTTAACTGAATGTAGTCACTCCATTGACTCGGGTTGTAATTGAAGCGCAGTGGAAGGTGAGAAATTTTATGGTTAATGATTCTTTTCATTTACCTCTTTCCTTGTAAATGTCACTGGGTGCTGTGACTCTCTTCACTCTGAGGGATTCCCTTGTCTCCATGTCCCCGTTTCTCTGACACCGTGTTTCTTCCTATGGTGACAGTGGGAGGTGCTGGAACTGCCCCCTTTTGCACCGGTGTGTCTGCAGAATTTAATAGAACAACTTAATTCAGCTGTCTTTAAATGCTGCCTCTCCATTTCAAACTGCTACCAAGTATGTCACTACTAAATCGAAATTTCTAGGGAGAGAAATAAACCATCTGCTGCTTTTCCCTTCAGCATATTTCAACCATATGGTACTAGGGATGGGAGGGTAACAGGGCTAGTAATTTAGACTTCCCAAGCTCCCAACACCACCATTCTCCAGCGGATTAAAAAAGTCCTTACTACTGGCCTGGAAAAATTGTCTATGCCGAATAATTAAGGAGCAGGGTTAGGAAAGAAAATGTAACTAGAAGGTACATTTTGGATGATGTGGGCCTGGGCTGAGACTGTAGCTCACAGAACACACACTGAACTCCCGTGAGGATTCTGTTTGACTTGATTCTGTGTGGAACAGAACTCCTGCACTGTCACTGATGCACTGACACCATAAAAGCTAAGCCCTGGCATTTCATCTGATTTACATTTGCTGCGTATTTCAGAAGTGACAGGAGTTACTCCGGGTAACGCTATATAAACGTTTTCAACAGTGGAAGCATGACAACAAGTATCTTTGACATAAAAGTAATTAGAATTTTAAGTTTTTTAAATGTTTATTAGAGCTTAGAAATTAGAAAATTAGTCATGCAGAGATGCAATGTCCACTGGTCAAATACAGCTATTCATTTAAATAAAAAAAGATCATTAAGTGTCATTTAAGAAATTCTCCCCTTCTTCAAGCTCACAGTTGTTTTTTTTTTTACATTTTTTCTTCTTAAAGTTTTAATTTTCACTTTTAGGTATTTACTGAACTTGAAATTTATTTTTGTGTATAGTAGGGGTAGATACCTGATGTTTCCCACATAAGGAAAACCAACCGTCCCTGTACCATTTGTTGGATAATTCGTGGTTTCTGACTAATTTGTAAGGATACTTGTATTACACAATACTTTTTTGATGTATGTCTGGGTCTGTTTCCGATCTTTGTATTCTGTATGCTTTGTCAATTTGCCTATCCTTGGCCTAATACATCACTGTTTTAATTACAATAATATAGGAAGTTCTATCTCATAGAACAAGTCCCTCTTTAATGCTCATTCTCAGAATTGTCTAGACTATTCCTGGCCTTTTAATTTTCCAAGTAAATTTTAGGATAAGTATGTCAAATTCCTTAAAAATGTGTTAGAGTTTTTATTGTAATCACATTGAATTTATAGATGAATTTGGGGGAAATTGAAACTTCATATTTTTGAGTCTCCCCATCCATATTTTGTTGGGTAGAACCCTAACATCTACAGGTTTTGAAGCTATTTTGAATGGAATCTTGTTTGCTTTTATATTTTCTAAGTGGTTATTGTTAGAGTATTGAACTGCTATTGATTTGTGCACTGATAACACAACCAGTGAACTTTTTTGACTTGTCAATATTTTAAATAATTTGTATATTTTATGGATTTTCCATGCAATTGGGTCATCTCTAAATAAAGATAGTCACGTCTTTTTAATACTTGTATCTTTTACTTTTTACTTATCTTAGTGCGGTAGCTAGAATTTCCAATAAAATGTTAAATAAAATGGTAATGATAGTCATCTTTATCTTATTTTTTTTTTTTATAGCTACTCTATTTATTTATTTATTTATTTATTTATTTATTTATTTTTAGCTGTGTTGGGTCTTCGTTTCGTGCGAGGGCTTTCTCTAGTTGCGGCAAGCGGGGGCCACTCTTCATCGTGGTGCGCGGGCCTCTCACTATCGCGGCCCCTCCCGTTGTGGGGCACAGGCTCCAGACGCGCAGGCTCAGCAGTTGTGGCTCACGGGCCCAGTTGCTCCGCGGCATGTGGGATCTTCCCAGACCAGGGCTTGAACCCGTGTCCCCTGCATTAGCAGGCAGATTCTCAACCACTGCGCCACCAAGGAAGCCCTTTATCTTATTTTTGATTTAAAATAATGCGTTTAAGTCTTTACAATTAAAGGTAATGCTTGCTTTAGGTTTTTCACAGATATTCTTCATTGACTAAGGAAATAACCTTCTTTTACAAGTTTACTAAAAACTTTAAATTATAAGCATAATATTAAACAATTTATTATATTTTCAGCACCTACTTTGATGATTGTACCATTTTTCTCCTTCACTTGTTACTATGGTGTATAAATAATAGATTTTCTGATGTTGAACCATCTTGACACCTGAGATAAATTTTTCTTGTTCATGATATATTAATTTTTAATAGCTTACTTGTACTTGCTTGCATTTCATTTTGTGTTTTAGCATCTATGTTTATATGTGAGATTGGTTGCACTTTTCTTGTATATTCCTTGGTGGTGTTGACTGTTGCTTCGTTGTTATTGTTCCTGTGGTTTTCTGTAACAGTTTATATAAAACAATAATTTTTTTCCTTGGAGTCAAGGTTACCTTGAAAGCCAGCTGGGCCTTGGATCATTTGTGGAATCTAACAAATAATCTAACTATTAATAATCCAATTTCTGTAAGGTTCATTGCTTTATTGTGGTTTTCCATTTCATCTTGAGTTTTACTGATTTATATTTTTCTAAATATTGTCCATTTCATCAAAATTATAAATTTTTTTTATTGCCAAAAAATTGTCCTAGTACGTCCTATGACTTTTTAGAATATTTCAAGTATCTGTGGTTGGTCCTCTTTTAATTTAACATTGTTTGGCATATCATCTCTCTTTCTTTGTTTCTTGAATAGTCTTTCTGGAGGTTCAACCTGGTTTTCTTAATCCACTCCATTGTTTCTTAGCTTTGCATTTATTAGTTGTCCCCTTATTTTTATTATTTCCTTCCTTCTACTTTCTTTAGTAAAAAAAAATAAAGTAAACCATTCTTTTTTAGTTTTTTTGAGCTGAATACTTGGTGCATATTTTAAAATTCATTTTCATTTTGTTTTGTTTTTAAGACATGCACTTAAGTTTACAGACTTGCTGTAAATGTACTTTAGATTTACCACACACATTTTTATACGTAGCATGTAGAAAAATCACTCTAAATATTTTGTAATTTCCATCGTTGTTTCCTCTTTGGTTCAAAGATTAGTTAGCAGTTTTTAGTTTCCACACACACATATAAATGTTTTACTATATTTTTATTGATAGTTTCTAACTTAGTTTAATTATGATCTGAAAACATGTCGTATATAATATAATTTCTTTATGGTTTATTGAAACTTATTTTGTGGACAATATTCTTTGTGTACAAAATTTTTTTTTCTATTTTCTGGGCATATATATATACCTAATACATGTATAAAATATATTATATTATATATTTTAACATGTATAAACATTTTTATACATGTTAAATCAATATTGTTAATATTGTTGTTCAGATCATTTATATATTTACTATTTTTTTGTCTGCTTGATCTTTCAGTTTCTAATAGAAGTGTGTTAAATTCTACCATGACTGTGCTTTTTTGAGTTTCTCTTTGTTATCCCTCTTAATCATCCCATTGTCTTTGATGATTCTTCTCTATCAGTTAGGGCAAGGTCAGAGAATCAGACCGTCTGTGCGGAATGTTGAAGGAGGGATTCAGTACAGGAGTTTGACCGAATGTGACCGTGGACTCTGATTAAACTGTCTGTGTCTCCTCTGGTGCTGGGCCTGAGGGCAGCAGGGCAAGAGCCAGGAAGGAAATGGCCATGAAGTGGGCAGAGCAAGAATAAATAGGAACATGGTGGGCACAAGCTGGAACCTGTGTCTGTATCTCACTGCCTGCAAGCCTTGACCTTGTTGTGATGCAGCTGACCTGCAGAAGAAGCTGGTGCCCTTTGCCCCAGCTGTCCAACTGTGGACATTGGTGCAGAAGTCAGAGAAGCTCTGAGCCCAGGAGCTGTCCCAGGCGCTGTAGCAGCTGAGCTGAGCACAAAGGTGACTATTACAACTTCTGCCTTCCCAATTTCATGCGAATTTCTATTGACACCACCCCTCATCTGGAAACAAACGTGGAAAGGAATTCTGAGAAGCCGAGCTCCAGTTTAGCTGGGCTGACACAGTGTTAAGCCACCATGGGTTCCTTTTGGAACTATTGAGACAGGAGGGAAGAGGGTAGAGCACAACCTTTAAAAGAATGACACAGCTGTTGAGGATACAACATAAACTGGTTAGAACCAACTAGGTCCAAGACAGCAGAAGATTTGACTTCCAGTGGACCTTGAGCCTCATTATACACTCATTGTAATACATTAGCCACATGACACACCCACCAGCACCATGACAGTTCTGAAGCTGCCCATAATAGGCCAAAAAGTGGGCAGTGGCCCAGTTTCCCGGCAATCCCCACCTCTTCCCCAAAATAGTTGGGATAATCCTCCCACTCATTAGCCTATGAAATTACCCCGCACAGCCTGGGCCTCGTCTCACTTTCTGAGACGAACCATATTCTATCTATGGAATGTGTATCTCTCTAAATAAACCTGCTTTCACTTTGCTCATGGCTCACTCTTGAATTCCTTCCTGCGTGAAACTAAAGACCCTCACTTGGTGGCCCATCCCAGGGACTCACCTGAGACCTGGGACATGACCATCCTCTCTCGCCCCATTTTTTTTCCTGCAACACCATTATTCAATTTCTTTCTTTAGTCCTTTAAATGTTTTTAGCCTTTAACTATTTTGTCTAATATCAGTATTCTTATGCTGCTTTCCTTTGTTGAGGTTTTGTTTGATAGAAATTTCCCTTCCCTTTATATGTAACTTTCTGGTTTTGGTAGCCATGGAAACGTGTGGCTCAGGTCTCCTGATCAGGAAGCATAATTGACCAGGTGCCCCAGCAGCTGCTCCTCTGGATCCACCACCATGTTCATGATGAGCCAGGTTTTCCACTGGCCACTCAAGCAGAAGACTGAGCAGATCAGTGGAACTAATGCAGGTATACTTCTCTGACATGTAGAGCTCTTAAACCAGGTGACTGACTCAGGGACTCTCAATTAGTGTCACAAATTCCTAGAACTGCACTGCAATCCAGACTCTCCTGCTGGGTCCTTCCTGCCTCCTGTCCTGCACAGGGTTCAGACCTGCATCACAGTCAGAAGGCTCCCCACATTCTGCACCTTTCCCTTTTGTCTGCACAGGTGTTCATGCAATAAATTTCCTACACATTGAATCCTGTCTTCGTGTCTGCTTCTTAGAAAATTTGAGCTAATGCACAGTGTTTGGGTGTGTTTTTAAAGCCTGTTATTAAGAAGCATATAATTTTAATTTCTGTCCAAGTCTTTCTCTTAATAGATGAGTTTAATCTACTTAGATTTTATTGTGATCTATTGGGTTGGCCAAAAGGTTCGTTAGGTTTTTTTTCCCATAAGATGGCTCCAGTAGCACTTAGTTGTCTTTAACTTCATTCGAAACAATTTTGTTAGATTGTATGCGACAGCTGTCATATCAGCGTGCATTTAATAGAAGACTTACCTGGCTTCCCTGGTGGCTCAGTGGTTAAGAATCCACCTGCCAATGCAGGGGACATGAGTTTGAGCTCTGGTCTGGGAAGATCCCACATGCCACGGAGCAACTAAGCCCGTGTGCCACAACTACTGAGCCTGCCGCTCTGGAGCCCACGAGCCACAACTACTGAGTCCGTGTGCCACAACTACTGAAGCCCTCACACCTAGAGCCTTTGCTCCGCAACAAGAGAAGCCACCGCAATAAGAAGCCCACGCACCGCAACGAAGAGTAGCCCCCGCTCACCGCAAATAGAGAAAGCCTGTGAGTAGCAACGAAGACCCAACGCAGCCAAAAATAAAATAAATAAATAAACTTAAAAAAAAGACATCAAAATTGGTGAATTTTTGTGTACCCATTTTAATATTGAAGATGGAAGATTAAAAGCAACATTTTCGGCATATTATGCTTTATTATTTCAAGAAAGGTAAAAACGCAACTGAAATACAAAAAACAATTTGTGCAGTGTATGGAGAAGGTGCTGTGACTGATCCAAAGTGTCAAAAGTGGTTTGCTAATTCTGTGTTGGAGATTTCTCACTGGAGGATGCTCCACGGTCCGGTAGACCAGTTGAAGTTGATAGCGATCAAATTGAGACATTAATTGAGAACAATCAATGTTATACCAGGTAGGAGATAGCTGACATACTCAAAATATCCAAATCAAGCATTGAAAATCATTTGCACCAGCTTCGTTATGTTCATCACTTTGATGTTTGGGTTTCACATAAGTTAAGTGAAAAAAAACCTTCTTGACTATATTTCTGCATGAGATTCTCTACTTAAACATAATGAAAACGTTCCGTTTTTAAAACAAATTGTGACGGGCGATGAAAAGTGGATACTGTACAATAATGTGGAATGGAAGAGATCATGGGGCAAGTGAAATGAACCACCACAAACCACACCAAATGCTGGTCTTCAAACAAGGAAGGTGGTGTTGTGTATATGGTGGGATGGGAAGGGAGTCCTCTATTATGAGCTCATTCCGGGAAACCAAACGATTAATTCCCACAAGTACTGCTCCCAATTAGCCAAAGTGAAAGCAGCACTCGACGAAAAGCATTCAGAATTAGTCAACAGAAAACGTATAATCTTCCATCAGGATAACACAAGACTGCATGTTTGTTTGATGACCAGGCAAAAACTGTTACAGCTTGGCTGGGAACAGTCTGATTCATCCGCCTTATTCACCAGACATTGCACCTTCAGGTTTCCATTTATTTCGGTCTTTACAGAATTCTCTTAATGGAAAAAATTTTCAATTCTCTGGAAGACTGTAAAAGGCACCTGGAACAGTTGTTTGTTCAAAAAGATAAAAAGTTTTGGGAAGATGGAATTATGAAGTTGCCTGAAAAATGGAAGAAGGTAGTGGAACAAAAGGGTGAATACATTGTTCAATAAAGTTCTTGGTGAAAATGAAAAATGTGTCTTTTATTTTTAGTTAAAAACTGAAGACACTTTTTGGCCAACCCAATGTAATGTATTTAGTCTTACTATTGCATTGTTTTCTGTTCACCACCTTTTTTCTTTACCTTGAACTTTCCCCTTTCATGATTTCAATTGGACGGCTAAAGCCTATCACTCAGAAAATTCTTGGGACACTGGAATAACAAAACCCAAACTTTTGTTGCTTCAAATCGAGGTTATTTTTTACTCATTCTACAAGATCATTCTGGGCTGGCTCATTCACTCAAAGAAACTCAAACTGATGCAGGCTCCATCTGGACACGTGCTTCTGTAGGAGAGGCAGAGAAAAGAGAATAAGCCCAACACCACATCTCTTCAGGCTGTCACCTAAAAGTGACACTGGCCACTTCCACCCCCATCTCACTGACCAAAAGAAGTTGGTCACTGTTGAATTCAAATGGGCAGGGAAACGCAATGCTATTGTGTGTCTACATAGAACAGGATGTTTGTACCTGGTCATACTGACTCTATTCCTTTTGTTCCCCTCTGCTGGGATGGAAGCTATAAAATGTATTATTATTTTAATGGTTTTCCTTAAATATGTTTTAAACATAACCAGTTAATTATACTTTTTTTCCTAATAAACTCTAAAATGCATGTAATGTTTTTATCTTCCACCCAAGTTCAACAGAAACCTTAATGGTCTTTAGAACTATATCTTTTTTTTTTTTGCTTTGTTTTTTAAAAACAATTTGTCAATTCTTTTTTTGACCATAGTTCTATATTAATGATCATATCTTTTATTTCAAGATTTCTCATTATTTTTCTTTTTTATATCTACCAGTTCCTATCACAGTTCTGCCTATTTTTGTTTCATAATTTTATGTTTCTTTAAATCAGGAGCCTGTAACCATGGTTCAGTCCCTATCTGGCTCACTGACGTTTCTATAAATGCAGTCTTATTGGAACACAGCCTCACCCATTCATTTATGTATTATGTACGGCTGCTTTCTTGCTATAACAACAGAGTTGAGTAGTTACAGAAGAGACAGAATGGCCAGCAAAGCCAAAAAATATTTACTACCTGTCACTTTACCTGGAAAATGTGTAGACCCCTGCTTTAAATGAATAATAGGACCTCATCATTTTTTCCTTTGGGTCATCTTAAACATACTTTTAAAAAGTCTTTGTCAGGGCTTCCCTGGTGGCACAGTGGTTAAGAATCTGCCTGCCAATGCAGGGGACGCGGGTTCGAGCCCTGGTCCGGGAAGATCCCACATGTCGCGGAACAACTAAGCCCGTGTGCCACAACTACTGAGCCTGCGCTCTAGAGCCCGCGAGCCACAACTATTGAGGCTGCCAGCCACAACTACTGAAGCCCTTGAGCCTAGAGCCTGTGCTCCGCAACAAGAGAAGCCCCTGCAATGAGAAGTCCACACACCACAAGGAAAAGTTGCCCTGCTCACCGCAACCAGAGAAAGCCCGCACGCAGCAATGAAGACCCAATGCAGCCAAAACTAACTAACTAACTAAATAAATAAAAATAGAAAGACTGGAAAGAATACAGCCACAATTATATTAAAAAAAAGTTTGTCAGACTGTTTTACAAAATTAATTTCATCTGGAGGGCTTTCTTAGAATTGAATTTCTTCATATATTTTCAAACTGTGGATTACAGGCTCATTTTGAGTGGAAACGTTTTTGTTTGATGTGTTGTTCTTACTTTTTTTCCCTCTCTCACTGTTTACCCTCCCTTCCGGCTGTTTTGTAGTTACCAACGTTGGGTCCCAGCTCTGCTGTACAGAAACCAGTCTTACAGTGCAGTCTAGGCTGATGATTCTTTCCCTCCTGGTGACTGTGGAGGTGCTTGTGCATCCAGACATCAAAAGACAAGATGAGTTCTTCTAATCCCAATGCCCTTCCCATCTTTAGGCTCCCTAGACTAGTGGTGTTAATGCTTAGCCATAGATGAAGATTAGGAGTATGTTCTGAGCCTCTATTTTATCAGAGAAGGCAGAATCATCATAGCCACTACCTGCATTTAATGCCTGGTCCAGATCCCTGTTATTGATATCATTCAGGAGCAAACTCTTACTGAACACTGCCTGCTTCTAAACTAGGAAACCACCAGGCCTGTAGCTTTGCCTTGCTCATTGATTTGTATTTCTGCTATTTATGAACCACAGAATTGTTTATCATATCATATTTTTAAACCTGGGTATTATTTTTCTTTAAAATTTCTTAAATCATATTATTGGCATGTGTTTGGAGCAGAATAGTGTATCAGAGCGTAAAGTTATGGCACTATCTTGGCCAAAAATTTCCATTATATATTGTATGCAGTGATATAATGGTATCAGTTTATTTGTAATTAAAGTCATAAGCATTGAATTAAAATGCATTTACCTGAGTGATTGTGATGGAGTCATTATAAGACATAATTCAAGTTAATTTTCTCATGGGATACATCACATTTTGAAAACTCTAAGTTTTAAATGAAATTATTAAAAAGTAAATCAAATCTTTAATTCAGAAGGAAATAACATTTCATAGAACACAATAAAAATTGATTTCAACAGAGAATCTTAATTCTGCCTTTGAAAATGGCAAAAGAAAAATACAATCTGTTACTTAGTAGAGCTATAAGTTTTTCATCAAGGCAGAGATGCAAAGACTATTATATGGACAATTATATGGCAGCTCATGAACTATGCTGCCTTTAATATCCATTAACAGTTTTTCATTGCATCCAAAAATCTTTAAATTTAGAGCCCTAATGGTTAATGTTTAGTTTATTGCTTATTGGCTGAGGGAACAAAAGAACTGATAATCCATTTTTTAAAAGATTGGATTGATTTTCTTATGTAATCTTTTTTGTTCTCTTCTTGATTTCCAGACGAACCTTGAGAGTCATATGTTGAAGGTGGAAGGAGGCTGAGCCCCTGGGTCACTGAGGCTAGAAACGTCCACAATGGGTTGTTGGATGAGTGAGAAATAAACTGCATTACACCACTAAGTGTTGGTGGTTAATCTGTGACTGTAGCTAGTGTTACCTAAACTAACACAATGCTGGAGGGTAAGCTGCCATCTCACACCCATTGTCCCAGTAATGATCTTTTTAAAATGTGTTTTTAGCTTGAAGACATGATTTTCTGCAGCTCTAATTCATGTATGTTAGAGGAAAGCAGGAAAAATTTGCCTTCTGTTCATGAAAGCTATTCCCACATAACTCACTCATGAGTTTTTACGACTGAAAACAAGCTATATTTAGGTAACAAAATTCTATTTTTATTTTCCATTAAAGCAAAATAAAGACGGTTTATTTATTAAATGGTATCCCAGTGATCTCTTTCTATTGAATGGCTGCTTATTTAATTATTTAAACTTAAACTTATTTTCAAAAACTGAAATGGGGGATTTGAATAGAGTGTATAAAAATTTGAAAGTTATCATTTGGATGGGTATGCTGCGTGGTGTACTAAATCCTAGATAACCAAGGACAGGGCTTGCCTAGTAAAGCTCGGGAAAGACTAATTTAGAACCAATAAAATAAAAGAGTTTCAATACTTATGGAAACCATTTGCACTACACTTACTTGAAATTGTTTATCTATTTCTTCAACAGGTATTTACTGAGTCATTGAAATGTATAAACACTGGACCCTGTAAGCAATGAGAAAGAAATAGGAGTCACTGTCTTACAGCCTGTGTCCTCCAGGTTCTTAATTTTAGAGGCAAGATGTACTCAAATACATCATGTGAAATAGTGTATGATAAATACCAAGAGCTGTAGAGCAGTAAGTGATGCAGGGACTAAGTCCAGAGAAGGGATACAGAGCCTCCAGCTGCAGCAATTACAGGAGGTTTAGCAGTGAAGGCAAGACTTGACATGCAACTTGATAAAAGGAAAGATTTGGTGTATTTGAGACAAGTTGAACATCCAGAGCCAAAACCAACAAAACAAGGCAAGTTGATTTATGACAAGAGGGTCTCCAGACCCTCCCACAATTGTAATAGTGAGGTTGAAGCATTCTTATCTAATTTTAGAATGACATGATTCTGGGACTGCATGACAAATTCATTATCCATAAAAAATAGAGATTTAGAGTTCCTAGTACACATTGAGCCTGAAATAGAAATCTTTTGCCTTCATTATAATGAAGATAATAACAAATCTAGATTTGGTATTGGAAAAGTTAAAGTCAGGTTCTGACATCATAGGATAAGCTGAGATAGTTGATATCTCTGAACCTCAGTTTCTTATATAAACTGGGGATAAATATTTCTATCCTTTCTACATGAATGGCAGGTGTGAAAATCAAATGAGAAACATATGAGAAAGTGTTTTGTAAACTATCAAGTGTTATGAAGATGTAAAGGGTAGAGGATGGATTAAAGGGTAATTGGTGGCTTAAAGATAATCTTGGATTTCTTTGGCACTTTTCCCATTAAAAGGTGAAACTTTTGCCCTGTCCCTTGACTCTGGGTGGATTTGTTGACTTTTTGAGCAATAGAACACAGCGCGAGTGATGCTGTGACTGTTTCCAGGACCAGATTTTAGGAGATGGGAGACTTCCATGTTCTGTATTATGGGAATTTTTGCTCTTGGAATTGAGCTACCAGGCTGTGAGGGAGCCCAAGCAGCCACACGGAGAGGCTCAGAGTAGAGGAATGGAGGCCCCCAAACAACTGCCTCAACTAAGTCTCCAGCCAACAGCTGTCACCAGCTTAACAGTTGTGAGCTTGAACCACCTTGGACATACATTATTTAGCACTAAATAAGCTACTCCAGCTGACATTGTGTGGAGCAAATATAAGCTGTCCCTGTCTCACAAGGACATGAAAAATTGCAAATCCGTGAGTAAAGTAAATGATGGTTGCAGTTTTAAACTACTAAACTACGGGGTGGTTTGTCACTCAGCAATAAATGATTGGAACAGGATGTTTAGCAAATGAATTACTATACTATTTCAGAGGACGCTATAACTCATCATACATGTTTTATTTGCTTCAACTATAATTTTCATGATACATTTTGAGATATCTTTGCAAGAAATATGTTCCAGAGCAAAGAAAAGAGTCTTTACCTAAGTCTGGCTTCATTGAATCAGCTCCACCATTTGACTCAGGGCCAGTGGATCCAATGATACTCGAAATGTTTATGGCAGATCAGGATGGGATATGGAGTGTGTGTAAAGAGCTCACACAGAAAAATCAGAACAGCAAGGCTGGAGAAAAGTCACACCCTCTTCCTCAGTGTACTCTTCTTCTTTTGAAAAAACAACTCTTGGTTTGCTACTGAGACTTTGCAGACACTGAACACCTGAACAGAGACCAAGAGATGACCACGTGACCTGAGCTGTGTAACCTATTTTTCACTGGGGTATTGTCTGATATATCTAGACTGAAGAACCTCTTATAGCATTTTAAAAAAAGATTCATTATTTATTTATTTATTTAATTTATATTTGGCTGTGTAGGGTCTTAGTTGCAGCACGCGGGATCTTGGTTGCGGCATGAGGGATCATTCGTTGTGGCGTGTGGGCTTCTCTCTAGTTGTGACATGCAGGTTTTCTCTCTCTAGTTGTGACGTGCAGGCTCCAGGGCATGTGGGCTCTGCAGTTTGCGGCACGCAGGCTCTCTGGTTGAGGCGCACGAGCTCAGTAGTGGCACGCAGGCTTAGTTGCCCCACGGCATGTGAGATCTTAGCTTCCTGACCAGGGATCGAACTCCAGTCCCCTGCATTGTAAGGTGGATTCTTTACCACTGGACCACCAGGGAAGGCCCTCTTATAGCATTTTTAAAATGCACTTCTGCTAGAGCCAAATTCTCTCAAGTTTCAAACTATTTCACCTTATTTTTTGAAGGCTATTCTCATAAGGTATAGAATTCTAAACAGGCAATTTTCTTTTTTCTTCAGCATTTTAAAGAGTTATGCCATTGTCATATGGCTCTTATTTCTGATGAGAAGTCTACTTCAATTATTATTGTTTTTTTCACCTGAATGTATTGTGTGTGTTATCTGCTTTTAAGATATTTTCTTTATCTTTGGTGTTCAGATGTTTGACTTTGTATTTATCCTGTTTGAGATTCATTACATTTTTAATCTTGGATTTGTGAGTTGATATCTTTCATCAGTTTTGGACACTTCTTGGCCATCTCTTCAAACATTTCTTTGGCTCCATTTTCTTCCTAATATACTTCTTGGAATCCATACATGTACGTTTGATGCTTTGGGATGCTTTTCTCAGTTATTTAAACATTTTTTTTCTCCTTTCATTTTAGTTTGGATAGTTCCAATTCATATGACTCTGAATTTACTGATCGTTTCTTCTGCTTTTCTAGGTTCCTGTAAAGTAAGTTGAATGAATTCAATATTTATGATATTGTATTTATAAATCCTAGAATTTCTTTCTTTTTTAAAAATTTGGTAAGAGCTGCTAGTACTAGACTGAAATGAAATATCCCATCTCTCTCCACATGTTGGCCACCTTTTCCATTAGTTTTAAAAAGATATTTATATTGAAATTCTTGTTTGCTAATTCCAACATTTTGGACACATTTGGGTTTACTTCTACTGACTATGTATTGTGTTGATGGATCAAATTGCCCTGCTTGTTTGCATACCACACGATTTTTCATTTCATGTCAGAAATTGTGGGTAAAAGCACTGTCAATATTATTGACTCAAGAAAAAGGAATTCCTCTGCTGCAGGGGATGAAGTAGAAGAATTCCAGTCTACATTGAGCTGGGTCTGAAGTTTGTTGTGGCTTTTGTTAGAGCTGTCAGTTCACCAGAGGTTTCAAATGTTTTATGAGAGGGATCGGGACTAGTTGATCTAAGCACCAATGTGATCCTTTATGTTTTACAGCCCAATGACTCTCTTTCCATGCCACCCATTTTGGGGGCTTCCTGTGGTATTCTCCTGGCTCTGCATCCCACTTCTGACTTTCTGAGCCTCACAAAATCAATTTTGACTTTGCTGATTTGCCCTTAGCTTTTGCCTGCTACTGCATTGCACTGGGATAAAGGCCCTGAGTGACATGAGGGATGATATTTCTTAGCTCTGCTGTCATGTCCCCAGCTTTCAGGCACTATGTACTTATTCACCTTCCAGGAAACCTCTCTCTCCCTTCTTCCCTGTCCCCAGGCTTTGGAGCACTGCCCTGTGTGGCTGTAAGGCCTCAGGGCCAGGATCTTCCTCTGGCCCTCTGCTCTGCCTCCAGCTGACCATGCATGTGTTCAAGGAAGGCCCTGTGGGGTAAGGCTGATGATCATGGATGAACACACTCTCACAGGACCTCCTTGGGGTTCCCACCCATCATGACAGCCTTGTGTGGCTAGTACAGGTTTATTAAAAATTTGGCTAGTTCCTCTTTACCTCTGTCTATGGTGTATCTGCTCCTCCTCTTCTGTGCCCATGGGTTGGGCTTCTTCTCTCCTAGGAAGTATTCTTCCCTTTCTGCAATGTAATTCATTTATGTATCTTTTTATCTTCAGTTCTCTAAAGGAAAAAAAAAACAAAACCATAATTTTATAATTTGTCTGCCTTGTTCTCTTTGTTAGAGTGGGAACAGTGGTTTATACATCCTAACCAGAAGCACCTATACCCTTATGATAAATTCCCTTTCTGCTTTGAATAGTCAAAGTTATTTCTGCTGTTTGCAAACAAGGGCCAGAATTGATATTATTCATCAAATATTAAAAAACAGAAATATGTAACAATCATAATCACATACATTGAATTATGAGATTATTGAATTTCAGGTAATATTTAAATAATATTTATAGGAACTCACTATAACCAAATACATATGTGTATGACTAATGTTTCAAGATCTTAAATCTTTTGATTCAACTAAATTCCATTTCTTTTGATTCTGTCTTGAAGCAAGATTTTTAAAAAAAGTATAACTTATAGTTAGCCTTCTTCATAAATATAGGAACATAATCTTTTTATATAGCCTCAGACTTTCACTTACTATATGTAATATACATGCAATATGCAATATTTTATATACATACATATTTTGATACCATTAGTAATTTTTTTCTTCTTCTTTTCTGGGACCTCTACAATTTCTTATAAATCTATGATCATAGGAAGACCAAAACAAGATATTGTGTTTAAGAGAGTGAGAAAGACAGAGTGCAGTATATTTACTAGTTTTATTATCTTTTATAAAGCTTCTCCTCTTTCCTCCGCACATCACCATATATTCCACAGACAAAAAGTCGTTAAATTATCATGTGTTGAACTTGGAAACAGATGCTTAATCCTCTATCTCCTATCCTTGCATCTTATTTTATGCTCCTTATCCAGTGGACACATGATTGGAAACAAATGTTTCTAGGTTGTCAAATACGTGTATGAATTTTCCAGCTTGAATCTTTCTGAATGATCACCGTGTATTCATCCAATGATAGTTCTATGCAGATATGTTTTATTTTTTAAATCATTGAAATAGTTTAAAATATGATTCCAGAAATGTTTGGTCTCTTCTGCTATTGTTGTTGTGTTGTTGTTGTTGAACTTTTTACCCATTTCCAAAACCCAGTTGCCTTTTGTTTATCGATATCTCTTCTTAAGCTCCTAATTGTTATACTCTTTAGTATATTCATCAACCTCCATCTTTCCAAACTCCCATCTTCACTACCCGAGACCCATTTTCCATTTGATAGGCATGGCCCTCTCACTAGTCGAGGGAATTGGCTCACCACTTGTTCAGTAGAGAGAGACTTGTTACTGATTCAAGCAGACAGGGCAGCTGGTCAATGAAGGATATGGACCATAGAACGAGGAAGCCATTTGGTAGATTGTATTAAAGTTACATTGATAATATTATATATATATAACATTGACATATTAATGTCAGCATTTGCTACCTTTCTTTTATGGGGCGATCCTATAGGACATCCATGTGGGAAGATTATGCTTCCCTGATATCAGGTTTTACCATGTGACTTGCTTTGACCAGTGAAATATGAATATCAGTGTCACATGCCAGTTCTGGGCAGACGTGTTGAGAGTCCTGGCATGGTTCTGCCGTTAATCCCCTTCCCTTTTCTCTAAGAGTAGCAATGTCCCAGGTAAGAACTGATCCTCAGGCTGCATCCCAGAGAAAAGAAAACACATGGAACGAGCTATATGTAACATGAACAAGAAACTAAACCATTTATGTTGTAAACCACCGAAATCTAGAAATGGTTTTTTACTGTGGCATAATCTAGTAAAAGTTTACTTTTACCCACAGGGAATTTTGGAGGTTTAGAATATTATGGTGTGTTGATGGCTTGGTTCCTAAAGCAACTATAGAAGTACACTTCTTCTGGAAGTATGTAAAATATTTATGTATGTTCATTCGTGAAAAATATTTCTTATGAGATTAGCGATGGCAATTTCTTTAGGCATTTTCCCGGATTCCCCAGTGTCATCCAGATGCTCTTTCTCTTTTTACCTTTGGTGTCCAACACAAACATGTAAATATTGGTTTGCTTATGTGTCTCATCAACTAGACTCCTTGGGAGAAGGGGCTTTGTCGTGTTTGACTTAAGCAGGGCATCTAGCATACAACCCAGGCCAGGAAGGCACTCAGAGATGTTTACTGATATGTAGGTACCAATCCACAGTCTCAAAGAGCCAAGGTGGCCAATCACTTTGGCTCTTTGAAACCTGACCTGATCTGAGCTCATTTGGCAACAAAACCTGATCTGAACTGACACAAAAGTACTTCTAGTCATTAATTACCCACATATAATAAACATTTATAATTTTGGCTGAAGATGTACTAAACATTTTATTCTAGGGGGCTGCTCTCAGCCCCGCAGGTGATGTTACATGATACACAGTAGATTATTATATTACTTCTCTAAAATCCCCCAAATCCTGATTTATAAGACACATCCTGGCTCCAAGAATTTAAGATAAGTGATTGTGGATCTGTGTCAGCAAATGAACACTTTCTGGACTGTTATCAGCTCTTTTTCCTCTGTAGTTACGTCATATGCCATATATACTTCCATCCTTTATCAGATAAATGCCTTCTTGGATTCTTCATAGCCATCTTGAGTTAATTTCTACCTTTCAACTATGTAGCACCTGACTGCATGAAAAGAGTGTGCGTGCAATTTCAGCATGCAAAGTTTTATAATAATGTGACTTTACTCATGTGCAGATATAAATGTTGATGGCTCTTGCTTATAAGGGCTGACACACTAGCATTAAAGAAACACACATAAATAGTAAGATACTTTTAATCTATAGGGTAATTTCACTGTGTGAATGTGGTTAATTGGAGGTTCAGGAGAAAGATTCACTTTGAACAAACATTTGTTTTTAGTGTCGCTATTCATGTAAGAAATAATACCCATCCTGGATTAGGAATTCATCACCACTATAGTGTTACACGATGGGTGGAAGATCACACACACACACACACACATGTGCATGCACAAGAACCACATTGTTTGTCAGATGGTACCAATGAGGCTGGCATCTCAGTTGTGACAATGTGATTCCAAATTTCTTCTAACTTATAAGCAGCACTGATAAGTTAGTGCTGGTCATACTTAGATCTATAGAGCTACTATATTTTCTCCATGTATGAAATCTTATTTAATCATAGGTAAAATTGTAATAAAATAGACCCAAGAGTTTCAGTGCTGCAGTCTAAGCCATTCACTGCTTTATATTCTGATTGTGCTGCTGCTGTAAAATGAACAAAGAGTAACATGGAATTTGATAAAGACAAGAAAACTTTTATTAAACTTTTACAAAAGTGAAATAAATTATTCATGCAATTGCATGAATAATGGTATCCATGCTGATTAAATCAGCCAAGAGGAGGCAAAATATTCACGTGCATGGCATGAGTTCCATTTTCAAACAGTTCTGAAATGAAAATGTAATATAAAACAACACAGTAGTTGGTCTCCTAAAATGGAAAGGAAAAAAAAATGTGGAGTACAGTATTAATTCAGAAGAGGAGGGAAAAGTTTAAAGCACTTGCACTTCTGAAATCCACTAGCCAGAAGGAATTTTCAAAGACAAAAAAAAATAATCCACCACTTCAAAGGCATTTAATGAAAGAGAGAAATAGCAAAGATGGCACAGTGCAAGGGGGACAGATCTAGGGCTTAGCGAAGGAAGAGAACGGCTATTTATGCAACGACCCGCTGCCTGGCTTATTCTATCCGGGGCTTGAATAAATAGGATTCTCTCCAAATTGGCCTGTTGGGCCCATACCAGCCTTTTGGGATGGTCCAGAAAGGAGCTGCTGTGGGTGATCAATAAGGTGCTTTCCACATCTCTGCCACCTGCCTGAAGATTTGTGACTATCATTGGTCCTTTCATCAAAATGCTCACAAAAAAGAACGTGTCAGAGTTCAGAGTTCTTCACTTTCCACATCGCTGAGCACATGAGCTGGAGGAGAAAATCCCTGCCACCCACAGAATTCCAAAGAGCTGAGAGCGCTCACCCAGTACACACTGGAAAGTGGGGGGCGGAGAGGAAACAGCTCCGACTTGAGCCCAGCAAAGAGGGGTGGGGAGGCAAAAGGGCACGTGGGGGAAGGAGGCTGTCCAAGTGGGGAAATTCCTCATTCCACCTTCAGAAGACCCCCGCCCCCGGGGCAGGATGCTTCCCGTGATGAGGCCGGACCTGTGATCCCCGGATCGGCGCCGTGGAATCAGGGCCAACGCGTAGGGCCGCCTGGAGGCCGCCGGCGTGTGCAGGACCCGCAGCGGACGTCCAGCCAGCCCGGCCCCTCGGGGGTGCGGTCCTCTGTCCCCCCTTGGACTGCGTTGGTGGCACCTGCTGGCTCAACCCTCACCCTGACTTAATGTGCGACGCTGAGAGCGCCCTGAGCAATTCTCTCCCCCCCTCCCCGGGGACTGTCTATTCCGCTCTGTTCCCCTTCCCTCTCCTCCCGTGTCCTCCCCCCCCCACCCCACCCCCGCCTTTGTCGTTCACCTGCTCTTTGGACTAGACGTGCGGCTTCTCTCAGTATTCGCGGGCCTGTGGGGCCACAAATGGTCCAGGAGACCCTTGATTCGGTCTAGGAGTAAAGACAGAGAGTTATGGGGCCCACCCTGAAACGCTCTGCCCCTCAGGAGAGACACTGTACCTATTTCAGTCTTACCTGAAACTTTCTTTGAGAAGAGCTATCTGCTTGTTAACCCCACTACTAGCCCGGTTTCTCCCGTTGGCCAGGGCACCTCCTTTCTTTGGACAAACAACCAGCTGGTCCCCAGCCTGCCTCACAAAGGCAGCCCAGGGCTCTTCTCCAATGTGAATGGGCATCCTTCTGAGGGTCCCCATTTCGCATAAAGCTATTCTGGCTTCTGCTGGTCAGTTCCCGTAGGGGGCAGCTGCTCCAGAGCCGCAGCCCACTGGCCGTCTGTGTTCTTTCCCAGGCTACTGCCACCAGCCATCTCTTTCCTGAACCCAAAGCTACAGTGTTTGGCGGAATCAATGAAGCCCCGGAGGGTACAGGACAGCATTTGTAATACAGGGTGGGCAACCTTTTAAAGGATCGCTGTCAGAGTCTCTGTAGGTCTTTCAAAGGACCCCATGGTCCCCCCTCCTTGGCCTTGAAGCTGACACGTGTGCTGCCCTGGGCTACCCTTCCTTAGGCCTCTCCTCCAGAACATGAAGCCCCAACTCCCCACCCCGGGCCTGTATGAGGAAGCAAAAAACATTATCAAATATCGAATATCATAATAACCTTAGCAGTGTCATGCTAGCTTCCAAAAAGGCATCCAATACTTAAAAAAAAAAAAAATAGAATGTAGTATGCATAAATCCTGTTCTGTGGTATGGCCGTTTGGATATTTCACCAGTCAGGGCTTTCCCAAGAACCATGGTTACATACGGTGGTTGCAGGCGTGTCACTAAAAAAGGATCAGCAAACTGGTTTCTCGTACACAAAGCAAGAGTTTGCGCCAAAGGCAAATATCAGCTGGAAACTTAGAGCCACTGAAAGTGCGTTTTTCCTTGATGATGCCGCTGGAGAAAAAATGAGACAACCTCTAGTAAGTAAATACGTTGTAACGTAATGCTGAAAAAGAGAATTATTTAAAGACTAGAGATCCCATTTCTCTTTATTATAGACCAAGCTCCACTGCCCTTAGTGGCTTTGCTGTGTAATGATGCTGCCTCTGAAAAAGAAGAATGACCTTCCTCAAATCATAAAGCTGAAATGGGCTCCATTCTCACACGGTATAGCGTCGCACCTCGTGAGTCTGACAGTATTGGACCACCAACAATATTTCTTGAATCCTTCATGTGCGAGGCATTGGGCTCGGTATTCAGGATAAAAAGATGATGAAGTTGTGGTCTCTGCCCTTAAACTGCTTCTGGTCTAACAGGAGAAACAGATTTACACATACAGAGTGCCTTATACAGAACGATAATAATGAAGATAGGGTCCAATGAGTGCATGGTGGGTTCTGGGAGGGATGAGAAAAGGAAGAAAGTTCTCAGGATCGAGTTATGCTTAAGCTGAGTCTTGATGATAAGTGCTGTTTAACCTCGTTAAAACCAAACCAGCAACTTCAGGGCTCAGAATGACACATTCCTGCAGCCGCGGAACTGATTCCTCCAATTTTCTCTTGTCATCACGAACTCTGTATTGTATTATATGTACCAACCACTCTCTGTAAATGCTCATGGTGAAAACACCAAAACCATGGCCAAGGAGGGGGAACAGGAAGATGGGGAAATTGTGTCAGTGATAGATATATATTTATTCAGGAAAGGCATGAGTGGACAAAATTATGAGTCCTGTCTGTCAAACTGCACTATGCATAGTCAAGTTACTGATCTCAGAATTTATAACATGTGCTGTTTTTATATGTGAGCTCGTTCATAGAAAGAAAAATGTTAAGAGTCCATCCCAGTATAAATTTATAACTGCTATATAGTTTGAAATATATTTCCATCACATAAATAAAATATATGAAGGAGAAAATCTAGTTGAGATATGTTTAATGCATTAAAGTTCGAACATTCCTTGTCCTGTAGGAGAGGGCCGCGGGAAATTCTACAGTTTGCACAAGAAGGGAAAGACTATATCCCTCACTGCATGTAAGTGTATTAGTTTCTCCTTTTCCTCCACTTTCTGTGGCAAGAAGGCCCAGATATGCTAGGGAATGCGATGAGGGGAGAAATAGGTATTGCCTCAAAAACTCAACTTTACATAAGCTGAATTTCCTGAGTGTCCGTTTCTCTGCAGTGAGCATATATTTTAGGGGAGAAGGCACCTACATCTAATTGTGATCATGGTAGAAAATTGTGGAAAGCAGTAAAGGAACACTTTGCCTCCTTTGCAATGAACTGATAACAATCTATTGAGTAGCCTTTATATTCTCAGTACTTCTTCTGAAGGATGAAAGAGAAAAACTAGTCAAATGATGGTCCTAACCCCTTCAATGGGTTCCCAACCCTTTCAGTAAAAATCAAAGGCTAGAAAGTCCTGCCCAGTTCTAGCTCCGACCTCTGTGTCTCAGTGGGACCCCATCTCCTTCCACTCCTCCCCAGCTCACTCCTCAAGTCATCCATCCTGGACACTTGAACCTGAGGACATCCTTCTGCTACATGTCTCTGGTACCTGCTGGTCTCTCTGTCTCCGGGCTCTCTCACCAGACATCCTCCTGGCTCACAGGTTCTTTTCTCAGATGTCCTCTTTGCTGTGAGACGTCCCATCACCACATGTAAAATTTCTGAGCAGTGCCCTTACCCCCATCCCTCTGCCCTTCCTCTCTCCAGCCCCTGCTTACAGTTTCTTCATTGTCCTTTTCACTCTGTCATACCAAGTATTTTACATTTGCTTATTGACTCTTCCTGGAATGTAAGACAAGGATCTTTATCTTCCACTGCTGCACATCCAGAGCCTGGAACCACACCTGGCACATAGTAGGAGCTCCAGAAACTGCTTATTCAGTGGATAGATTTAGTTGTTACTCTTGAGAAGCACGATGCCAGGCCTGAGATGAAGGCTCCCTGTTACGTGGGTAAAAGTGGGACAACCTCGAATGGGCTAACATGGGTCTCCCTCCCCACTCACACCAGCAGAGAAGGTCCCCTAGTCGATCAACCCTCCTGGTCAAACAGACCAGAGGCAGATCTTGCTGGCCGCTGGGTAGTGGGATTCAGTTCCTTTCTAGCCTGTGGATTTAGTTAAACAAACCAATCACACCCTCCTGTGGGAAGCAGGGGGCACCTCATCCTCTTGATACTACAAAGCCTGCTTCCCACCGCCCTGGATGTTTACTCCGTTCCTGAGTGCAGCCCTGTGTGGCCCTGGATGGCACGGTGTACCCCTCCCCTGGCCGTGAGCATATGTGACTAAGAAATTGCTGTTGAGCCATCTGCCCAGTGTTGGGGTTGTGTGTTTGGCCGTCCCCCAGGGTTACGAGGGCAGGAATTCCTCCTTCCTCAACAGAGTGAATAGGAGGCAATTAAAACAAGGAGCTGCAGCAAGGTAAGACATATACAAGAATCAATAATATAACTGAGTGTCTAAGAAGGTGGTCAATTAGGTGACATTAGGTAAAAGTCCTGTGGGAGTTCGGAAATATTTGTAGACATCAATAATTTTAAGTTAGTAAACAAAGTCTTGCAGTAAAGACTTTGGAATAAAAAAGAGTAGTCAGTGTCCTGTTTAGTGCACACTCTTCTGGGTTACCTCTGCCTTTCATTGTCTTTGAGCTATTATACAGCTCTGTACTTGCAGAAACTGATAATAATGCAAAAGACTCTTGTCCATAGAAATAAAAATAATCGTGTCTGGTAAAATGCAATTGACTATTGCCCTGTGGATAGACCCACTTTGCATCTATTTGCAATTTCACTTCAAAATGCCCTTAAGTATCTATATTTATATCTACATCTGTATCTATATCTCTGTCTCTCCATATACCCAAATAAGTTTCTAAGAATTCTCCTTTGAACTAGCTGTAACATTTTACTGTTTTCCTCATTAACTGATGACTTAAATAAAATCTGTGACATGCATTCATTTGACATTTGTATGAGAGGCATGATTTTATCCTTTTTTTAAAAAGAGTGTCCTTCAGCGATGTCTTTTCTACTGAAACGTGAGCAATGGCCTGCACTATCCTATGCTTATTCTTGTCATAGCCACTTTACATTTTGAACAGTGTGGTGAATTATGATGAAATCAGGCTCGTGAGGAGATGACTATTTCTACCTGAAAGCAAACATCTGGAGGAAACATGAAAATCTCCAGCAGCCAAAAATCAGAGACTTGGCTCTGAGTACGCAAAACATCTGGATTTCTCTGAACTGATTAATTTCCATCCGCCTCTTCTATTTCAGCTACATCCAGACACAGCCTTTGTGCTGACCCCTTACCTTTTCCTAGCACTGCACAAACACTGTCATGTATTGTACAGAGAGGATTTTTCCCTACCTGTCTCCACCCCTCCATATAGTATACCTGATAATAGACTCTATTTTTACTTAATTATTACTTAAACTATTGCTTGTAGCCACCATAAGGACAAAGGAAAATAAAGACTTGTTTATATTTAGTGTCCCTGAGAAGTCACTTTATTCTAGTCTTTAGCTAGGCAATTATAGGAAGATCATTTCATTTATTTTCATAGGATTTTGTGGGGTCTCTTTCCATGAGAGCTGTTTTTGCTAAATATTCCACAAAACAATACACAGACGAACTAAAAAAAATGTATCTGTTCATTTGTATCCAGCATCACACTCACGCAAAGAGAAAAATAAGGGGGGAAAAACATTGAAGAGTCATGACAGGCTTTAAGAAGTACCTAGATACATCACACAAACTCATGGTCACGACTAGGGAGGAAGGGGATGGAGCCAAAATTATACCTGGACCTGAAAGTACAACATAGCCTTCACGTCAGGACCTGGAATTGTGATTCAAAGGAGTCAAAGCCAAACTGTGAAATCAACCACTTTCCTTTCTATTTTTTATTACAGAATTATCACTTGGCAAGTCTTCCAACAAGTGTCACCAAATCCCAAAGAGTGCAGGGCAGTGGGTTGTCCCAGTTTATATTCAGTTTTGTCAATTTGACCTTCACAGGTCTGTAATTACTGTAATCACAGCCTGCTGAACCTGCTAACAATCAAAGCATCCCGATTGGACCAGTTCAACGATAGCCTTTGTAGTCGGGGTAAAACCATGCCAGAAAGGCTGGCTGTGTCACTTGCAGCCTTTTCAGAAGACACTGAATGATAGGGAACAGGTATCAAGCAGTTCACTGCCTAAAAAACTGGCTGTGCAGAGAGTGACCCAACTCTGTCTCTGAGAGAACCAACCGCCCCTCCCTGTGGCCGTGATTCTTCCCACGGTGCCTGGCCACGTGGATAGAGTATCATCTACTTTTCAGACCTTCACTTTGAACACCCAGCAGTGCCTATGACATTCTCAAAGGCCGAAAAGAATTAGTAAACTCGGTCAATGTGAGATAGCTCCAGACGCCTTGCTGGTATTAGGGACTTTTTCCCCCTGAATAATAGGGAAAACTGTACTGAATTACGAGCACATAAACCTCACATTCGCGCTGCCTTTTTGGTTGTTTCCTTCTACTAATTGCCGCAGATTTACCGTGAATTATCTATGACATCTTTCTCCACACCCTGGACCAAAATGGGAATTAATAAGATTCTGACTAAGATTTAGAATACTCTTTGGTCATGAAACAGAGTTTGTGGTTCATGTTTTTGTGGTTGTTTTGGACTTCCTAATTGGTTCAATTATACTTATTATAAGTACAATTGTAGAATGTCAAGGCTGAAAGGAAATTAGAAAATATCTAGCCTATATCTTTCCCTTTTTCTCTTTTGCCCTTTTAACAAGTTAAACAATGTATAAGATCAGATAGAAGCAGAGCTTCTCCAAGCCCAGACACCCAGAAGCCCACCTGCTAAGTGTCTCTTTTATCAACTGCCCCCAGCAGAGCAAAACTCCAAGGCTCCATGGAACGCAGTTCGAACACTTGTGGGTTAATCCAGGGTTCCAAAGCCTAGAGAGATAAAGGGGTTTAGTCAAGGTCACTCCTCACTCCTGGAGTCACCTTGCTCCAACCAGCTGAGTCAACCGCAGATAAACATGAAGCGTATTTCAGCAAGCAATTCCTTACCATGGTGTTAATTTTTCCCCACACTCTTCACCTGGATATTCTGCTCCAAAAGGCAACCAAGTACTTTCCTAGTGACTCCGGGTCCAGTGGCAGAGAGACTAGTGAAATCGGTGGCGCGAGCCACTGCCACCCCTCGAGCAAGCCTTGGTCAGGAAATGAAAAGGATGCTCATGGGATTGATGGCCCTAAAAAGTGAGAGCCCATTCTCATGGAGGGTACCCGGTGCACACACACTGTGGGACACACGTCCAGGTGGAGAAATCAGCTCTCCAAAGCCCGACCTCTCTCACCACCAGAGTGCAGTGTGTGCTGGGCCCATGAGAACATCGCAAACTTGCACTGTCCACTGTCTCTGTCGGAGGGTGTGGAAAATTACCGTGCTTGCTTGGGCAGCTTACGTTGTGTTTGGTAAACAATCTCACAAGCACGGTGGAGTGAATTCTCTGGAGACCCTTACACTGTTTTTAGGATTCATCCCTAATTTACTATCAAGGAAGATAACCGTTGGGGCCCAGTGGAACATGAAGGTTCTAGGCCCGATCACTTCTGAGTCCAGGGGAGCCATTAAACCAGGAGCAGCTCGGCATAAACCGAAGGAAAAATGTCAGAATGCAGAGGTTACGTAGAGAACAGAAGCGAAACTCATATTTATTGACCAGCTGTTACGCAACACTCACTTTGCTGGGTCCTCTTGAGGCGGGAGACAGATGGACCCCTGGGGCAAACGATTTGAGTTCATTCCCTGTGGACCGATACTCCGAGATGGGAATAACAAGACAATGGAGAGGGGAGGCTGGGCCCTGCCCAGATAGAAGATAAGAGACCACATATTCCTCATTCTTGAAGTCAGGAGACTTCCCCAACTACACCTGCGCAAAAAGGCTCCTTGGAGGTCAAAAGGGAGTGATGCTAAGCTACCCATAGTCCTCTTTGGTAGAATCCATCTTGGCTAAGAGACGCGCGCACACACATGGGAGGATCCTGAGTTATACCAAATACGGACTCAGAACCAGACAAAGCAAGATGATTGGCCAAAGGAAACCTGGAAGAAACGCCCCATATAAGTGATTCAAACTGCCACGAGGTCGCAACTCTCTCTCTGATCCTGCCTGTGTGTCTATCTGCACGTACTGTACTTCTTTTTCTTGTTTCACTATTTTCCATCTTTGTGGGAATTCTTTTTCTGCAAAGCCGTAGGGCCAGGGCATGTCACTGGCCGCGGGTCTAGTGGCTACGATTCGGTGCTCTCACTGCCACGATCCGACCTCAATCGCTGGCCGGGAACGGAGACCCTGCTTCAAGCCGCTGCAGGCCGAGGCCACCCGAGGTCACTCTCGTTATGCACTTTGTGAGTAAAATAACCAACATGAGAGTCACGCTCAGCCCCAGAGCACACGAGGGTCACAGAGGAAAGGGCGCCCGGCTCGCGGGTCCTGGGCCTGTCTGGCGACACTCGCTGCAAAGTCACTTCACAGAATGACGGTGGCAGGAAGCTGAGTAATGTTAGGAATTTTGAGATTCACGACTCAGGGGCTAGAAAGAGAAATCAAGAGTTCCTAGGACAGCGTTGTTTATGTTCCTCAAGAATGCTGCAATTTAATTAAAGGCAAAAGAGCATGATACCCTCAAGTCCCAGCTCGCTGGTACATTGTTAAATAAGTTACCACCATTTAACCTCTGAGGACTGAGCAGAAAACGCAGTTTGTAAGCCAAATGAAGCACTTTTTTTAGGATGAGTGATAAAGATAAATAGGTCGGTGGAATGAGTGAAAACCTCAGTGCTTCTAAAATATCATTCAAGGAGTTGCCAAAAAATTAAATTATGTTACTTATTCTGAGCAAATAATAGACTTTAATTATCAAACCAACCTTTCTATAACTATCTAATATCCAAGGTATCCAAAGGGAGAAAATAGTTATGACTATTGTAGGTAATGTAATGTTCTACTTCTAACGTTCTAAAGTCCGTATATTAATCACTAAAAAGGGCCACTGTTTATCTACACTGTCTCAGAGTAGGGAGGAAGTGGCCTTCAGGAATGAGGAAAACTGATGTACAAAGTGAGGCAAGAAAATTTAAATACAAAGCAATTTCACTAATAAAATGCTCAAGCCGTCTAGGGTAATTTGGGTACTTGGTGAATCACTGCTTAGCAATTCATGAACACTGTGGGGGCCTGGAATTCAATTCCATTGTCCTCGAGCTGAATTGCTTTGAAAAAAGGTCACATGAGAAGGAGAGGAAGTTTTGACTTTCACATGCCAGTTATTGCTAAGGAAACCACTTCCTCGGTATTCACAGATTCAGCATGTCTGCAGTTTTGGCTTCCATACAAATTACATTTTGGTGCAGCATTAAGAAACAAACAAGGGTGGAGAGTATTTTAAAAACTCAACTCAACTATGACATGTTCACAGAACAAAAAGAGGAGACTTTTCAGACGCCCTTTGTTTTCCGAAGCGCTCTATGTATGCCTGGGTAGAGCCTCCAGGAGCAAAAAGGATGTCTGAGATTTGAGGAGAGGGCCTGTGATGGCCAGTAAACAAATGAGTAGCGAGTACAGCTTTGCTGTGTTTTCTGATTGGCAATGGCTCTGAACTATCTCCTGCTTGTAGTTGTGGACAAAGAAACAGGAGATGAATTACCATGTTCTAGGACTGAGTGTTCCTTTCCAATTCAAATTGCAATAAGAAATAAAAATGCTTAGTCTTCCAGTGTTAGATTATATAACTTGTCTCCTCTGTTTTTCTGGTTTCATTTTGCTTTGTTTTGCTTTCATTTTTGTCTTTTAAGGAGAAAAAAGAGTAAAATGAAGGGATATTTTAGAATGGGGCTGTCATGGGCCTTATTGCAAATACAGCTGAACTCAGAAGTGGCTATTTTTGCTCTAGTGGGCCTTAACTATTTGGTGGTTGCTTTGCTTTTATTTATATTTCTATTTTTAACCCAAATAGAAAGATCTTGTATAAACTATCTCTTTGTTCATCGTAGACGTCCAACTATTTTTAATTCTCTCTGCTGCTGAGAATAATGATTGGGACCCAGAAGATCACAAATCTTAGATGTCTGGGGTCCATCTGTTTGACTATCCTGAGTCTCTCTTCTAGTACCAGGATTTATGGTTTATCTTCTGCCTTTTAGTTCTCAACCTTACTCATGAATCATAGGTTCAGAACTCAACTGCACTGTTATTAAAAGTAATCTGCAAACAGCTACTCTGTAGTGAACTTATAGGAGAAGGGAGCTCCTTTGGTATTACATGACAGCAACTAGGAAAGAGGTCACTCTTAGTCATAATAAAGTGTAGTGTGAGCTGAGCATTGAGAATTTTAATACCAACAAATAATAGAGTTAATATCAAGTGGGTACCTTAAAAATTTTAAATGTGTTGCTTTTGAAATCACAAATTTAACTCTTTTTAGCACCTAAGAAAGCTAAATATTTTTGGATTGACAGACAAAAATACAGGAAGATGCTTATTTCATTACTTATTGATAATCATCTATGCACACTCTCCAGAAATTGCTTTAAAGCTAATTCTGGGTTGACACTCCAAAAAAAATTGCAAACATTCTTTGGTTTCAAAAAAGACTGGGATGGTGATGTTGATGATAAAAATAACAATAATACTAGAAATAGCTAACGTATATTGAGAATTTAATAAGTACCAGTCAGTGGGGTAAGCATTCTACTTAAATTATCTCATTTAAATCCTCACAACAGCCCTGTGAGCTTGGTGCTATTATTACCCTTGATCTTCACATGAAAAACTAAGACTCAGAGAGGTTAAGGAAATGCTCAGATTCACTCATTTAGCAAGCAGCAGGGCTAAGATGTGAAAACTGGTAGTGTCTCCCCAGAGTCTGAGCTCTTATTACTAAAGTAGGTGTTTATAGAGAGAAAGCTTTGACATGGATTGATTTGAGATGCCAAAAGATTAAAGTCAGGAAAAGACCCCACCGCTTCCGGTCCAGCAAGTGTCTATGTAGAGCTCATGTCTGGCTCTTTTGAACTTGAAGTCCAGATACCACAGTCCTCTGGGTAGGAAGAGGGTCCTGTCCAGCATCAATCATCCAGGAAAGAGGAGGCCTGGTGCAAGAAAAGGAGGGAAGTTTTGAGCAACGGACTCACGAGAGTAGCATCTTGGTATGAGGCTCTGGGTAGTGGGCCCTGCCCCCCCATCCCTGCCTCCAGGGGACAGACTGGGAATTTACAAAGGATCCCTGTCCTGTTGTGGGTAACAAGCTGCAGAACATGAGTTAGGTCTTGTTCAACTGGAAAAGCAAGTTTCATGCTCTGTCCTCCATCCATTTCCCTGAGTGAAGTCACCTTGGAACGTTCGCTCTGTCCAAGAGACGCTCCAGAGCTACTAAGGAAAGCGTCCTGCAGCTGTTGTGTTGAAATAACTTTCCAGGTCCGGGGGTGCCACGGCAGCAAACTGAAACTTAGGTCGTTTTCCTGTAAATGCTCTGCTGGACCAGAAATGCAGGGTATCCAAGCAGCCGATCCCAAATCCAGGCCTTGTCGCCGCAAGCAAAGTGGAGTCCGTGGCCCCGGCCAGTCATTTTCTCTTCCTCGTTCTTTATCTTACGAAAGCTTCCTGGCTTCAGCCTTGTGCAGCACTTCTCCAAAAGGTGGCTATAGCTTCACCAAGTGTTCAAGTTCGTGTGTATCACCCAAATTGTCTTCTTTAATCATTTTTTACTAGTTTGGATCTAACCTTAAAGGGAAATAGGAATTTCCCCTAGCTTCTCACCCTTTGGGCCAAAGGGTAAGATTTCACCAAGGGTACAGGGTGAACCTATGGGGAAGACTAAAGCTTTGAGGTCAAATCACCTCACACCATAAAGAGATCCTTCTTTCATGCTAAAGTGAGAAAATCTGTCTTTCTGTCTCCTCTCCCTCTTTCTTCCTTTCTTTCTTTCTTTCTTCCTTCCTTTCTCCCTTCCTTTTTCTTCCTTCTTTCCTTCCTTCCTCCCTCCTTCCCTCCCTCCCTCTCTCTCTCTCTCTTTCTTTCTTTCCTTCTCTTTCCCTTCCTTCTTTCACTCCTTCCTTTCTTTCCTGTTTTTAAGAAGGAGGCACTGTCTCTCAGCATCTCACAAATATTTCCCCCACTACTTCTGCCACCCCCAGGCCCTCACCATCTTGGGTTAAGGCAGTAACTGCCACAATTAAATACAGATGTTAACAAAGCACCTCAACTGACATCCAGCCCAGCTTGGTGAAATGACACCAACCTCCATCCAGTTGCTGAAGCCAAATCTTAGAGTTACTCTTGATTCTCTCATTTCTTCATTCGATTGAGCACTCAGAGGTGCCAAAATCCACATGAAAACATCTCGCGTCCGCCCTCTTCTCTGCATCACCGTGACCTCTTGTAACAGGGAAGAGCCAAATCTGACTACATGTTGGATCTGTTTCTTTTACTTTAACCTTTGCTTCCCGTTGCTTTTGTTCACTAAAAGGATACCGTCTATATACAATGGCCTGCCTCGGGGAACCCTGCCCCTCTGCCTGAATGTTAAACCAAAGTGCCTTAGTTCAGGGAAGCATCCTGACCCTGTCCACCTGTGGATGGCGGCAAGAAAGAAGAAATTAACACATCCCCTCCCCGAGGCTGGCCATTCCAGGGGATATTTGCAAAACTTATGGCCTTTTTACTTTACTTCCTCATCTCCTCCCCATTTCTGTTCTATAAAAGAAACTGGCGGGCTTCCCTGGTGGCGCAGTGGTTAGGAATCCGCCTGCCAATGCAGGGGACACGGGTTCGAGCCCTGGTCTGGGAAGATCCCACATGCCGCGGAGCGGCTAGGCCCGTGAGCCACAACTACTGAGCCTGCGCGTCTGGAGCCTGTGCTCCGCAACAAGAGAGACCGCGACAGTGAGAGGCCCGCGCACCGCGATGAAGAGTGGCCCCCGCTTGCCGCAACTAGAGAAAGCCCTCGCACAGAAACGAAGACCCAACACAGCCAAAAATAAATAAATAAATAAATAATAAATAAATTTATTAAAAAAAAAAAAAAAAAGAAACTGGCATCCAGACCGCGATAAGATGGTTTTTCAGAGACACCCGTCTGCCATGTTCTCGGTCTGCCGGCTTTCCGAGTAAAGTCGTATTCCTCGCCCCGACACCTCATCTCCGATTCACTGGCCTGTCGTGCGGCGAGCAGAGCGAGCTTGGACTCGGTAACACATCTCACCTGTCCAGCTGCTCCCATACCGTCTCCTCTCAACTCCTTCCCCACACATCAATTAAGGGGAGCTTTTTGCAATTTAATAAGAGGACATAACTTCTGCTTAAAATCCTCTGGTGCCTTCCCATTGTGTTTAGAATAAACCCCAGACTCCGATCATGACTTACAAAGCCACGTGTGATCTGGACTTGCCCATCCCTTGAAAGTCTCCTCCCATTACTGTACCTCCAACCGCCCTGCCCAGCCCTGGCTGCGGCCTTCGGATGGTTCCTGGGATACACCCAGCTCCTCCTGCTGCAGAACCTCTGCACACGTGGCTCTCCTTCCTGGAATTCCCTTTTTCCTTGTCTTCAAGTGGTCGGCTCCCTGTCATTCTGACTTGACTTTCAGTATCACCTCTTCAGAGAAGATTTCTCCAACCTCCTGGCTAAAGCGGCTGAGTTTTGGTGGGAGGTTGCCTCCTGCTACAAGGTGGGCTTCAGGAAGGCAGGGCCTTCTCTGTCCCATCCAGTCTACTGTGCTATACGTGAGGCCAAGAACTGTGCTGATGGTCTTAGGAGGATCTCCCTGGATCTGGCGAAAGGAGAAGCAAGCGCTTGTTATTAGCCATTGTTATTCAGTTCAGCTCTGATTACAGCCACCCCCTAAGCTGAAGTTTGGGGGTGGAGGATGGAGAGAATGGAATCCACTTCCTTCTGGTTCTCAATTAACGTGGCCCTAAAGAATGACACTCGCTCGATGGGAATGTTGATGTTAAGGATTCTGATGTGATTGTTTCCATCTTAGCACTCACTATGACACAGTCTAAACTGTAGCTGTTAAGTCACTGTCTACACCGATCAGCCAGGATTGCTAGAGTTAGGGCGGGGTTAAAACACACAACCTCACATGTCTCAGTGACTTGACATGATTGAAACTGATTTCTTGCTCGTGACACACGTTCATCATTTCTGCTTGTTGTAGGGCCTCAGGGGCCGAATCAGATGGAAGACTCGCCATTTGGAACTTGCCAGTCGCTGGGCCAGAGGGAAAGGAAGGGCAGGAGTGGGATGAATTTTCTCCACAGGAAGGGACACGTGTCACCTCACTCCCATTTGATTGCTGAGAGCGAGTCATGTCACCGGCTAGAGAAATGCAAAGAGATGCAGAACAGCACTGATGTCGGCCCCGGCCGTCAGGAAGGAGAGAAGAGGAGACACAAGGTAGTCCCTGACCCATAGAAACTACTAGAACCTGAGGGCAGAAGTGATGCCCTGGGTGGTGGGCAGCAGGGCTTGCTCGATGAGCCCAAATTCTCCAAAGAGGAAGCGAGGAGCAGCTTTCTACTTCCGACCAATAGAAGAATGGGAGCCCAAGGTCATTTTATGTCTCAGGCACTCGCTTCTTCATTCAAGGCTGTTCTTTCTTTGCTGTCCGTACGTCTCTCTTACAGATTTAGTCAGTTTCTGTGTTGGTTATTCTCTGTTTGCCCCAACAAATATGCTCCCTTCCCTGCCTTGTTTTATGCCCAGGAGTTGCCCTCTAGGGATGCATCACCCAAACTCTCTGACCCTCTGGTCCTTTGTCGATTTGCTGAGTGGGAAGCACAGTGTCTTAGTCTGTTCAGGCTGCTGTAACAAAACAGCACAGAACGGGTAGCTTCTAAGCACAGAAATATATGGCTCACAGGTCTGGAGGTGGGAAGTCTGAGATCAGGGAGCCAGGGGGCCGGGGGATACCTCTCAGGTCCCCGGCTTCTCCTTGTGTCCTTACACGGCAGAAGGGGCCAGGGCACTGTGTGCAGCCTCTTTTATAAGGCACTAATCTCATAACTTAAGCACTTCCCAAAGACACCATCGCCTTTGGGGGTTAGGATTTCAATATACGAATTTTGGGGAGAGGGCATAAACCTGGAGACCATAGCACACAGGTAGGAAGTTGGAGGGCAGGATTTGAGAGAGGTTGGGGTAATTGCCCCGCCCTGAAGCTCCCTCCCCTAACCTTGCTGGCATCCTTGCAGGGGCTCCTAGCTCTGTGGTCCCCAGTTCTGTCTTGAACCCTTTCCTCGCGGCTTCAGACCCCACCAGGATCCTGCCAGTGGCACCCTCCCTCGGTCCTTTGGGCCCTGGTTGGTGGAAGTTTCCTGTTGCTGCTGGTCTCTGAGAACCTGGTCGTCCCTAACTGACACCTTCACTCTGACACGTCACTGTCAACCACCTCCTTACTCCGTTCCCTCCCGTTAAAGACTTTGTGTCTGTTGTCTGCTTCTTGCCATACTGACAAATACAACATCTTACTTATTGAATTCCAAACAGCTGTACGTATCTCCACCCATCGTTCTTTTCTTCACATATTTCTTAGATGTGCCTTATTTCTCTGCTTTCTTATCACCACGGCTCTCCCTTTCTCTTCACTGTGTTGACTGAAAAAAAAAATGCACATGAGAGCTGTGAGTTAAGTTTTATTTGGGGCAAAATGAAGGCTATAACCCGGGAGACATTTCAGCTAACTCTGAGAAACTGCTCCAAAGAGGTAGGGGGGAAGGTCAGTATATATGTGACTTTGGTGAACGGGGAGTACGTACAATCGAGCACATATTTTTTGCAGAGGTTTCTGCTAGTCTCGTGAAGGTTACTGCTAGTCACGAGGAGCAGACGTCACCATGAAGGATTTTAGTGCTTTTCTAGATAAAAGGAGATGCAAGCATTGGGCTCATAAAATCTTCTCCAGAAAATCTTCTCCATAAAATCTTCTCCTAACTATCTGAAGGCCTGTTGTGTCAGTTTTCCCAGAGCACAGAAGGCCCTCATTCCTGATCCCCACCCTGAACTCCTTTCAGGGGCTGTTGAAGGTCCGCGGCTGCAGTGGCTCATGATTTCATCCTTGTAGAGGTAGATGGCAAGTGCCAATTTGTAGGTGACCTCTCTTAGAACTTTGCACTCTGTGATAATAGCTGGTGCAATCGAAAACCTTTACTGGTTTTTGTCGAAACACCTTACTTCATTCAGCAGAGTGCTGGCCACTTGCTTTGGATTAGTTTGCTGAGGCTGCATTAACAATGCATCTCGGACTGGGGGGCTTGAAGAACAGAGCTTTATTTCTTCTCAGTCTGGAGGCTGGAAGTCCCAGATCAAGGTGCTGGCAGGTGTGCTTCTCTTGCGGCCTCTCTCCTTGGCTCACAGAGGCCGCCTTCTCTTCCCACCCAGCCTCTTCCCTCGGGGCCCTCGGCCTCTGCGTCTCCCTCTTATAAGGACACCAGTTTTACTGGATTAGGGCCCCAACCTAATGGCCTCATTTTAGCCTAATCACCATTTGAAAGCTCCATCTCAAACTAGGGCTGTGTTCTGAGGTTCTGGGGGTTGGGACTTTAACATATAAATTTGGGGGGAATGCAATCCAGTGCACTCGATACACTCCTATCACAAAGCAGGATCCCAATCGCCTTTTGTGCATCAAAGCCTTTAGTTTCACCTTTCATCTGCTGGAGAGAGGAAGTTGCCTCTTCGGAAAAAGTTGCCTCAATTACCAAGTTGCCTCTTGGTAGTTACCCCAACCTCTCTCAAATCCTGCCCTCCAACTTCCTACCTGTGTGCTATGGTCTAAGCCTAACCCTTAGGCTTCCCAGATTTCTGAACCCTGCCTATTTCTCTTTTATGGGTGTTTGCAAACTGTTTGACTGTTTTTGAAGATATCTCCTTCTACGATGCCTTGTGAAATACAGCCAGTTGGTAATCAATACATGCCACTAACACTGCTTTCTAATCTTTTTCTCTAGAGCTACGTTTTCTCCTGATATGTTATCACAGGCAACAGTTTTACCAAATGTTTTGGTAAAACACCCCTATTACATGGATGACCATTGTTCTGGTCTCCAGTGGTAGTTGGCTCACCGTCCCCTGTCCAGCCCTTGGCCACCGCCGTATATTTTAGGCTTATTGGCTATGGCAGCACTCCACGTCAGGGTATCAATGTCAGTCTTATTCAGGACAGACCAGTTTTGCCACAAAACATTCTTATTCATTTCTTGCTTACGCTGCACATGCAGCTGGTTGACAATGGGCCCCTGGTGGTCGCTCAGGGACCCTGACTGATGGAGCGGCCACCGTCTTGCCACGTCAGGGGGATAAGAGAGCCATTGCCCCTTAAAGCCTGTCCTCATATATGACACATGTCACTTTTTTATACTTCATTGACCAAAGTGAGTCACATGGGTGCTTTTTTAAACTTTATTTTTTATTGATATAGTTAATTTACAATGTTGTGTTAATTTCTGCCGTACAGTAAAGTGATTCAGTTAAACATATATATACATTCTTTTTCATATTTTTTTCCATTATGCTTTATCACAGGATATTGAATATAGTTTCTATAGTGCTATACGGTAGGACCTTGTTTTTTATCCATTCTATATGTACTAGTTTGCATCCGCTAACCCCAAACTCCCACTCCATCCCTCCATGGGTGTTTTTTTAACTTCAAGGGGACAGGAAACTACTGTCCTATCTCGTGCTTGGAAAGAGAACCAGAAATTCTTGGTGAACAGCACTCATGATTACTATTCAGCAGCCATTATCAAGAGCTGGTATTTAGTTCTGGAAATTAAGAAACTAATTGGGAAAAAACAAAAATTGAGATCATCTGTGGCAGAAATCATGGGTCCATGATGTTATTTTTGTTTTCTGAACATCGTGACACTATTTCTCCCAACAGATACACACACACACACACACACACACACACACACACACACCCCTTTCTTTAATGCCAGAGAATTATGTATTCAGCTCTATGAATGGCAGCTGGCTGTCGTGTGTCATTTGGTAATTTCCATACCTTCTCTTTCTTACTGCAAAAGAAGCCTGCACAGGCTGTGTAAAAAGAGTCAGGTATAGCCCTCTTCTGCTCTTTTGTGCTTGTGACACATGTGATATGTATCTCCTTCCCTTACCAATGCATTTTAGAATGAAGTCATATTTAAATTTGTCATTTCTATAAAGCAAGAAAGGTATCTGCTGCCATGCACTGCCAAGCAGACTGGCAGATGTCACTAACAAATGGTAAAAAATTCTTCTCTGGTTCATTATTTCCATAAAAACAAACTCTCTTTCAGTTATCATTTCTGAAATAGAATATAAACCTAATTCTAAATCACAAAAAAAAGATCCAGTGGCCGTCAAACCCCAGCGCAATGTGTCTCTAGAAGTTAGTGAATAAGTGAAGTGAATCGTAATTCCTCACATCCAGAAGAGGATTCACAATCCAGGGTACCCATTAAAGTGGTTTCTAGCCTAAAATAGACAGGAATCACTAACAGTGCGTTAACAGTGGAACCAGGTAGGAAGCATTCAGTGGAAAAATGTGCCTACAATTAGATGGTTTTGATTTGGTACAGCCTCTTCTCAGATCCTTCTCTGGGAATAAATTATTTTGTTTGAAATCTTTCCCTCATGATTCCATCCTTTTTTCTGACGCCAGCTGAGTTTTCTAACATACAAATCTGGTGGTGTCATCAGATGAGTCGGCTCCGGAACAGGGTTACCATCAAGAAAGATGGTATGCCCCCTCCCCTCCACCCCCCCTCACCAGCCTGCGGTCATGACCTCTCCAAGCCCGTCACCCCAGGGATGCCACCGTCCCAGCGCCCTCCTGGCTGCTGCTTGGCAATCAAAGCTCCACTTGAAGTTCCCTCGGCTGCCAAGTCCCCTTTGTTTGCTCTCCATCCAGGACCCCCGACTCCTCACCTCCTGGCCTTTGCCAACCTCGCTCTTCTGCATTCTCTGATTGGTTATTTCCTGACTGCCTTTTTTTTCTGTTATGAAATTGCTCTGAGCTCTGGTCTGGGCAAGCCCTGACTGACACTTGCTTCCTGGCTGCTGACTCATTAGTCTGCTCTGTTGTTTGGCTTGGGGGACCCTCAGGATTCCTGACGACATGGCCCCCTGACTCACTGGGACTCCTGGCACCAGCCTGTCCTTGGTCCTGGAACCACCAGACGCCCCTGGTCCCCTCCCCATCTTATCAGGGCTCTTTTCCTTATATACTGTTTTACTGCACAATCCTGGGTAAGTCATGTAATCTTCCTGTTTCCTGGTTTTCCCATTTTACAAATATGAGTCTAGGTAAGCTGCAAGCTGCCCACACAGGGCTTGTGAGGAGGAAGTAAAATAAACACATGAAAACACTTTAAGTGCAAAGTGCAAAACTGATGTAAGGTCTGATTTTTATTGCAATGCGGTTTTCTCTGAAGCATCCTTCCTGGGTGTCATTTTCTTCATCCAGAGCTTTGAGATTTGAAAAGTATTGACTGCTAGTTTGATAGACTAGTGGGTAAGAAGGAAAATAATAACTTGCTAGTGACCATATACCGTATGCCAAGTCCTGGGCTGGGTGCTTTCTATTCTTATCTAATCTAATCTTTACATCTACTCTGCAGGGTAGGTATTATGATCGTCATTTTACAGCTGAGGAAACAAAGGCTCAGAGACACAAAGTCACTTGTCCAGGGATGCAAAGTTTGTAAGTCATAGAACAAGAGAGTGTGTTCACTTCTGTTTTATTTCAGAGCTGTGACGCTCAGCGCATGTCCTCCTGAGATGCACCACTGGGCTTTGCCTTTTCTCTGGTCCCACCCGGCCAATTGGATTCACGCTTTGTTTTCCCTGCCCTGTGTCAGTCATGATGTAGGGCAGCCCTCCATACTGATGGTCATGCCCTGGTGTAAGCTCTTCCCCTTGAGCCTGGGCTGGACTTAGAGACTTGCTTCTGATGAATAGACTACAACAGAGGTGATGTGATATCACTTCTGAAATTAGTTTACAAAAGACCGTGGCTTCTGTGTTGCTGAGTTTTCCTACTCCCTCTTGTTCAGCTTGATGAAACCAGCTACCTTATTGTGAGCTGCTCTATGGGAAGGCCCTGGGGAGGGGACTGAGAGCAGCCTCTAACCAGTAGTTGCCAAGGACCAGAATCCTGCCAACAACCCGCGAAGAGCTTGGAGTCAGGTCTCAGCCCAATTGAACTGCAGATTCACTGACATCGTGAGAGGCCCTGGGCTGGAGAACTCAGCTAAGCCATGCCTGGATTCCTGAACCACAAGATGGTGACATAGTAAGTGCTGTTGCAGTTTTTCTTTTAAGCCACTACTTTTGGCGGTCATTTGTTTCATGGCAGTAGATGACCAATACACATGCTGAATACTGAGAAGCATTATTGATGGAGTCTACTGTCCTTATGGCTGGTGAATGAGGAAACAAACTGACATGCTCCATTTTCTCACCCAACAAGCAACACTTAATAAGAGCTGAGATTGGAACTCATGTCACTCAAAGCCCAAGGCATCACATCACCCTCTAGGCCAAGCTGCTGGGGGACACATGCCTTTTTACAGGGGCCTTTGGTTGAGGATGAAGGTGACAAGGCTGTTGTTTTGGTGCCATTGTACCAATGAAAGCAGATAAGAATTTTATGTCTGAGGTTAGATTGGTAGGGAAGAGTTTGGGGACCACAGATCATAGAGGGCTTCCTAAATGTTTCCAGGTAAGTTAATCCTACTCCACTTGAATATAGAGCCACTTTGACCTCAGGCAGGGGTCAACATTTTTCTGCAAAGAGTCAGAGAGTAGGTATTTTAGGCATTGCAGGGCACATATGGTCTGTTGCATACTCCTTTACTAAAAAAAAAAAACAAAAAACAAAAAACAAACATTAAATACGTAAAAGCATTCTTAGCTCAGAGGTCTTATAAAAACAGGGTATGAGTCACATTTATCCCAGGCTGTAGTTTGTCACCCCCGACTGAAGTTAAGGTGGCCCTCAATGACTATGGCTTAATCTGAGTATGATTCTCCGTGGGGTTCCAAGAGGGAATTAAGCCCTAATGTCCTAAAGCATCCATTATATGTAATGACTCAACTTCTCTCCTGTGGATTTAGAATGGTATTTGTTATGTACATACTTGGGAGAATTGAATAAATACTCACTCAAAAGACGTTTGTGTTCTGAGGTTCTGATGACAAGCCCTGGCTAGTGGCACACGTAATCACACACTTATTCATTCAACAATCATTAAGTAGGCACTCAGTGCTCAGTGTTGGGTTATGTGGTGTGACAGCAGAGGTAAGTGACTCTGGGCTTTCCCTCAAAGACATCATGCTGAGTGGACGACAGGAAATTTTGAAAATAATTTCTGAAGTCATGCTCAGGCAGAAACAATGTGATGACTCTAATAAGTATTCCTTTTTCACTAATCTGATATTTTTGCTATAGATTGAGGGCGTTTCTTTTTCTCCACAGGGCTGTGATTTGTGCTACGCAGACCTATTGACATTTGTCTGAGAAATAAAAAGACCCCCTGGAAATATCTGTCCACGGGTAGACCTGGGTGAGAATCAATCCTTGCCCACCACTGACTATGTGACTTCGGGCAATTACTTGACCTTTTTGAGATACCTTTTCACCATAAGATGGAGAAAATAATAATACCCACTTCAGTGAGCTGTGGTGTAAATTTAAATGAAAAAAAACACATGCAAAGCCCTGAGGGGTGATGTTAAACACGTAGCAAGAGCTCAACAGAAGTACCTATTACTGCTGTTTTCAGGCTACGACCCATGATTTCAGGGGCATCAGATACATGCTCTTAATTTTTTTAAGTCAGATCCATGTATATATGTATATGAGATGTGCCCATAGAAAGGAAACATCTGCAGTTTTGTGTAATTGCTTTGGCCTCCTCAGAGAACTGGGTCAAGCTATGGAGGGTCAAACATACCTAATTAGAGAATCTACAAATCCTGGATATGCGCCATTTTTAGAAGGATGGTTTGATTTCTTCTCAGTACAATAAACTGGCTGTGCAGGAGGATGGGGAAAGGGGAGAGGGGAAGCATCACTTCAGCAAATTCCTGATTTTAACTTATTTTTTCCATTCCTTTTGAGAGTTTCTTCATGCAGAAAAATCTCTCTCACTCTTCTGGATTCTGAAGTAAGAATAACAGAACCGAGCTTTAGTGAGCTCTTGCTTTGCACCAGGCTCTGATCAGTTAATCCTCACTCAGCCCTATGAGAGATGGAATATTTTATCATTCACAATTTACATAACACACAACTTGCACAGATTGCCCACCTAACTTGACCTAGGTCATACAGCTGGGACATTTGTGGTCTGGTTTAAATCCAGGTAGGTTTACTTCAGAGCCCTGCTCTTAATTCCACTGTCCTACTACATGGCTACACAGTAGAAAGAATTTGAGTCACATATGCATTTAAAATGTTCTGGTAGTCACATTTCAAAAAAAAAAGGAAACAAGTGCAATTAATTTTTAAAATTTATTGAAGTATAGTCGATTTGCAATGCTGCGTTAATTTCTTTTTTTAATTAATTAATTAATTTATTTTTGACTGTGTTGGATCTTCATCGCTGCACACAGGCTTTCTCTAGTTGGCGGCGAGCGGGGGCTACTCTTCGTTGCTGTGCATGGGCTTCTCATTGCGGTGGCTTCTCCTGTTGCGGAGCATGGGCTCTAGGCTTGTGGGCTTCAGTAGTTGTGGCGTGTGGGCCCAGTAGTTGTGGCTCATGGGCTCTAGAGCGCAGGTTCAGTAGTTGTGGTGCACGGGCTTAGTTGCTCTGTGGCATGTGAGATCTTCCCGGACCAGGGCTTGAACTGGTGTCCCCTGCATTGGCAGGCGGATTCTTAACCACTGCGCCACCAGGGAAGTCCCGCTGTGTTAATTTCTGCTGTACAGCAAAGTGATTCAGTATATATACCTTCTTTTTCATATTCTTTTCCATTATGGCTTATCACAGGATATGGAATATAGTTCCCTGTGCTCTATAGTAGGACCTTATTTTTATCCATTCTCTATGTTTGCATCTGCTAATCCCAAACTCCCAATCCTTCCCTCCCCCAAAGGTGCAGTTAATGTTAACCATATATTTAAGTTAACCGATCATCTTTAAGATGTTACCATTCAATATGTAATCACAGAAAATAGTCTTCTTTTCATACTTCAGGAGTTATCACTTCTGCACGGCTCCATTAGGACCTTTCACGTGGTTGGGAGCCATGCGTGGCTGGTGCCCTCCGTAGTGGAGAGCATAACCCTGTGCCTGCTCAGCCAGAGTTACTGGACTTTCTATTTACATCTCTATGTTTACATAATCTTTATTCCTTTTGTTTTGGTATCTTCAAAACTATTAAAAAGATCCTGAGTACTAAAACTGAAAGTAAGTTTTAAAAAAAAGGAAGAAAAAGAAAGCAGTGGTAATAGGGTCATTGTTTGGGGATTTCTAACAATGCCTAAGGAAGCTGTGTTCTTTGGTGACTTCTGTCAGATTGCTCAAATATTTTGAGTTCAACTGCTTGCCCATTTAAGAACATAAGGTTCATTTATCATGTTTCCCCCTTGGCCAAGCAGAAATCTAAAAATAAGCTCTTAAGTTGTTAGGTTTGACCGAACTCTTTATATAAATATCCGTTTGCAGTTGTTGTTTTAGCAAAAGAAAAAGCCAGTCTCCTAAGTGTTTTGGTTCTAAAAACTTTAGGAAACTGATTTCGCCCCTAAACACTTCCTTCCTCTAAACCACATACAGATTGAAAAAAAAAGGAAGTGAAAATTAGATTTTATTTTATTTTTCCTGCAAGAGGACAGAAAAGACAATCCCTTCCCCCATACGACATTCTTTTGCCATTACCCTTCCCACCACCGAATTCCAAATGATGATTAGAGGATGAAAAATTGGCCCCTTAATATAAAGCTTAACTCTGTAAACTCTGTAGAGTCTTGGTTTCAGGTGTCACATCTCATCTGATGAGTTTGGAAGGGCCTGCAGGAAATCATTGCGTCACATAAACCCCTTTTTGTGTCTCTGGCAATGTTTCCCCAACACTGGACACAGAGAAGACAACAGTAGACAGTAAGTGCTTGTTGAATTAAAATTTTTTAATTTATTTGAGGAAAGTCAAGAAAAATTTCTCTGGACTATTATAAGAGAAAAGTGGTTTGCTATTTCCAAATATACTAATGGAAACACTTAGAAGATGTATTTTGATTAGAAAGAAATGACCTGGGGGCAAGGAGTGACATGAAGATGTGGGTGAAAATCCTGGAAATTAAAAGGGTGACTGCCTTCTAGAGGTTCCTCCTTGACTCTGTCTTTACAGGAAATTTTAATATGAATAAAATATAAAAACTAAAAAAAAAAGATAAAAAATATGTAGAAGAATATCTGTAAAATTTTGGTCAAGGGGAAGATTTTAAGGTAGTAGGTAGGAAACTTAGAAAACACAGTTATATTTAACCTGTCTCTCTATAGAAATACAAATATATATATATATATATATATATATATATATACACACACATATATGTGCATGTATGTATGTATTTAATACATATCTTATGCAAAACAGTGAACTGGGAAAAATATATGTAATTAGAATACTATCAGAAGACATAACAAGTTGCTCTTCCTAATATACGAATGACTGCTAAAAGAAAAAGCAAGTTATAAATGAAAAAAAAAAACAAAGAAAATAAACTATAAAGATTTTCTTCCTCACTAGTGAATCAGAAGTGCCAACTACACAAAAATCAGATGAAAATTTTATCTCATCACATAAGCCAAACAAACAAACAAGTAACATCATCCAACTATAGTGAAGTATGCTGGCTACCCACCTGCTGGGGGTGTGAACTGATTGAATAAATATAATAGACTTCAAGCGATTTCTGGTGAATAATACTTACTAATAACATTAATGCTAGCTGTCTGGACTTAAAACATTTTAGCAAAGTATCTTTCAGAACTGTGTGTAGGGTAGAGTGAAATCGTATTCACTATTAATGTTATATGTCCTTACAGAGAAAGACAAATATCACGTGATATCACTTATATGTGGAATCCACACACACACAAAAATGATACAAGTGAACTTATATAAAAATAGAAACAGACCCGCAGATATAGCAAACAAACTTATGGTTACCAAAGGGGAAGGGGGGAGGGATAAATTAAGAGGTTGGGATTAACACATACACACTACTACATATATAAAATAGATAAATAACAAGGACTTACTGTATAGCACAGGGAACTATACTCAATATTTTGTAATAGCCTATAAGGGATAAGAATCTGAAAAAGAATATATACATATGTATGTGTGTGTACATATATATGTGAACATATATAACTGAATCGCTGTGCTGTACACCTGAAACTAACTTGACATTGTAAATCAACTCTACTTCAATAAAATGAAGAAGAAAAGAAAAGCAAAATAAAGTTATATGCCCTTATGTGTTTTAGAAAATGATAATTGCTATTAACCAGCTGGGTAATTTGCCTTACGCAGTAGCCTTCAGTTTGCCTAGACGACCACTCACTCTGGCAGAAGGCACAGGGCTGGCTTTGGGCCGAGGCTGCCCACGGCCTCATCCCTTCCCTGCTGCAGTGGCCGGGGAGTCTGGTGCTGCTGATGGTACAGGCGGGGGAAGCTTCCCGATGGCATCAGACTGATGAGAATGAAAAGGAAGCCTTTACTGGGTTACACTACTGAGATTTGCGGGTCAGTATCTGGTCCTTGTGGTCTAGCCCAACCCAACTAAAACAACAATACAGATAGTGTTCTTTAGGGAGTATAGAACATACATAGTCCCTCTATATAATATAGAGAGAATGTATATATACATTCTCTCTATATTATAAAATATATATATATGTAAAACATATATATGTTTTACATACATATATATGTTTTATGCATACGTATACATATTTATGTTATATGTTTTACATATATAACATATTTACATTTATGTTTTATACATACATATACATATTTATGTTATATATGTTTTACATACATATATATATGTATATATAAAATATATATATTCAAAGGCAGTTAAATATAACTGCGTTTCTTTCTAAGTCTCCTACCTATCGTAAGGTCTCTCCCTTGACCAAAACTGTACAAAGAGTCTTCTGCATATTCTTTTGTTTTTGTTTTTATATTTAACTCTTACATTTTGCTCATATTAAAAGTTCCTTTAAAGCGTTCAGACACATCTTACACAAACCACCATCCTCGATTGGATGAACTATTTTGGATCATTTGGAAGCACTTTGGAGATCTTGTATCACTCTCAGGTTGCTACGTAAATAGATCAGCGCTCACCTGTAATTACACTTGTTAACCGAGCGCCAGGCCTCGGTCCTGATTGAGATGCTGCGCCCACTTCAAGTCAAGTTCTCGTGGCGGCGGCGGCAGCTGCGGCTTCCGAAGCTGCTGCGATGCTGAGATGAACGCCTCTCCCGCCTTCGAGTCGTTCTCGCTCTTCGAGGGCGAGAAGAAGATCAAGGCACCCGATGCCTGTTTGTTCACCTCCAACAAGGAAGACCACGCGCTAGGAAACATCGTCAGGTCGCAGCTGCTGAAGGCCCCCCAGGTGCTGTTTGCTGGCTACAAAGTCCCCCATGCCTTGCAGCACGAGACCCTCATCCGTGTGCTGACCACACTGGATGCCAGCCTTCACCCATGCCGTCGCAGACCTCCTCCGTGAGCTCGCCCTGCTGGAAGAGCGCGCCCGGCTGGCCATCAAAGACAAGCAAGAAGGAATTGAGTAGGGGGCTGCACCTGGCCCTTCTCCAGGGACCAGATGAACAGGAGCCCTTCTTCCAGCCGTGGGCCTCCTTGTAGAAACTCCAACGAGCCCCTCACCTCCGACACGGATGTGTCCTGTACATAGAGTCTGTTTCACCTTCCTAATAAAGTGTGGCAGGAAAAGACCCAGCTGCGGGCGGAGGCAGAGGTGACTTCACAGCAATGGACCGTCAGTTCAGCGGAGGTAAAGGACCTGTTCCGAAGCCACTCGGGGGCCTCACTTCAAAGCGGTCTGGCCCGGAGACCCAGACTTCTGTCTGAGAGCGTGGACGGAACAAACTCATCTGGACAAAAACTGGGAACCTGCGGCTGCCAGTCAGCGTCTCTAGCAGAGGGAAACCAAAAGCCCTTGTGCTTCTAGGAGCCTCTGCTCTAGAAGCCTCAGCTGCCGGGCCTGCTTGCCTCAGCGTAGGGACACCTGATGGGGCCCCCAGACAGCTCTCCCCAGGCTTCTCTTACATAGTGGAGTTTCATAAAAATAGTCACCGAGGGGCTGCCCTGGTGGTGCAGTGGTTGAGAATCCGCCTGCCAATGCAGGGGACGCGGGTTCGAGCCCTGGTCCGGGAAGGTCCCACATGCCGCAGAGCAACTGGGCCCGTGAGCCACAACTACTGAGCCTGCGCGTCTGGAGCCTGTGCTCTGCAACAAGAGAGGCCGCGATAGTGAGAGGCCCGCGCACCGCGATGAAGAGTGGCCCCCGCTTGCCGCAACTGGAGAAAGCCCTCGCACAGAAACGAAGACCCAACACAGCCAAAAATAAATTAAAAAAAAAAAAAAGTCACCGATAAAAAGCAATCAATCAATCAACTTCTCATACCGGTTCTGAATGTCCTGTCCTGACTAGCGCCCCATTCTTTGGAATTCTTACCCCGTTTCATGGTTCCATGTTCTTCTGCTTTCTCCCTCTCTCTCCTGGGGCGTGGTCCTCAGCCTTGCTTTCCCCACTGTCACTTTTGGACCCATGGAGCACCGTTCCCAAACTGTGATCCATGGACGATTCAGCTTCTCCTTTCAGGCTGCAGCCTTGGACCCAGGGGCCTTGTGCCTTTGAATGCCTTACCTGGTCATTCAACCCCAAAACCTCAGCAGTGGGGTTGGGGAGAAGGTCAACACTCTTAGGTGGTGATAGCAGTAGAGCGGGAAAGCCATCATCAGAACTTCTCTCTCTCAAAGTCAAGGTTAATAATCCAACATCAAAAACCATTGTGAAATTCTATGAATACTTGGATTATTAAGCAATTTCCACCCTTGGATTTTTCATGGGTCCTGAATTTCCAAGTGAACAAAGCTTGGAAAATTCTTGTTAATAAGTTCATTATTAACAAGTAGGTAACTTTTAACATAGCACACCTAGTTTTACAGACTTGGTGATAGTGCCTGGAAGCTGTTAGCTGATACTCTGAGATCCTGCAGGAAATCATTACTTCATAGAGATAGTTTTTTTTTTTTTTTTTTCTAGAGAGCTAGGATTAATTATATTTCAATAATTTGTCTTTATGAAGATACCATGGTAGTAATTTTTCCTTAGTGAAAATAAGCTGAAGCTGGACATAAATAAATCCTAAATGTTCATCAACTAAAGAATAGTTATATAAATTATTTTTTTATTTGTGTAATGTAATCTCATGCAACTATTAAAATAAAAACTAGAAAGACAAGGTTGGAGCATAGAAGATTAGCATGAAATAATGCTACGAGAAAGAGCAGAACATGGTGTTTCCTTTAAGGTTAAAAATCCCACCCATGGCCCCTGAGTAGGGAATTCAGTGGTATAGCTGTTCTGAATTAAGGTTGATTAATGAATATTCTTCATGTTTGGATGGACTTTCAAAGGTGGGTGCCGCTGAGGACTTCATTTCCACGAGAACTTGAACAGCTTTCCCAGAGAGGAAGTAGTTGAACACAAGGTCTTCATGGTTGATCCCAATCCCCGAGCCTCACACTAAATATGGAGAAGGGGGGGTGGAGGGGTTGCAGTTGCCATTGGGAAGTTTACCAGACAAACATGGGAGTCATGATACACAAGCTTTGTGTAGAGACCCTGATGAAAATTTGAGAAGGAGGGTATGGGGGTAGGAGGGCAAGGGCTGGGGTGATGGTGGGCTCTATTTTGAGCACAATATTTAAGAACTACCATTTGGTGTTTTCTTCAAACACAACTTCTTGTATTGCTTTTTTCTCCCATTCCCAAGCACTTGTGCCAAATTTGGAGTAAAACTGAAATCTAAAATGAGTCAAAGAATGAGCTGAACAATGTGTGTGTGTGTGTGTGTGTAGGGGTGTGATATAAAGAAGGTAAAAATTTCCTGTTCTGTGTTGGGAGTTTTAATGATGTCAGGAGGAGGACCATTTTTCCTATTCAGAGCAGCAATGGTTTGTGTGGAAGTGAGGCCAGAATCACACCCATCACAGGGACTCCAGCTGTGGCCAGCGCAGATGGGATTAGCAGAGAGAGAGGAGTATGATGGCCGTTGGGAAGCACGTGGCCCCTGAACTAAATGGGACAAAATTCATCTCTCCACTGCATCTTCAGGGAGTATATTCTCTCCGTGAGGTCTGGGGAAACAGGAGTCATATAACCACATAAAATGTGCATAGAAGAAGATGTTGAATAGCGTCTTCTCAACGTCCTGTAACCAGGGACAGCACTTTGAAATTGGAGGCTGCGTACTTCATTTATTAAAACCTTGGGCTTTAGAGCAAGAGAGCCTGGGTTTGCATCCTGGTTGCCTCACCTCCTGGTATATAACCTGCAGTGGATTCCATAAACTTTGTGCTTTAATTTCTTCATCTGTGAAATGTGGTTGCTGTGAGGATTAAATGAGCTAATACCTATAAAAGAATCAGCACAGTTTCTGGCCCATAAAGTTGAGCTATGAGGATGGTGATAATGACCACGATGATGATGAAGATTAGGGCTCAAAGCTGAGTGAAAGGAAGCCAGCTCGTGGTCCATATTACAAACAAAATCCTCAACAATGGGATCAAGGTATCGCTAGACCTCATTTACAGGTGGCAGAACTGGCCGTGTCAGCTCCAGTGAACACCTCAAAATTATTTGCCTTCTCCCACAGACACATTCAATGTTAGGCTAGGTGGTTTGGGGTACTGTAACAGGATGTGGGGTCGGCATCACACACGAAATCTATGTGAGTGCTGTTGGTCGGAGGGTGGCTTTCCTCTGTGCAGGTGTTTAGGAGCCAAAGCTCCTTGCATGCTGTGCTCTGACCATCTCTCCGGGCATAACAGTCCTCTGCATTGAACTGACAGAATGAGGAAGAGAAAGCAAGAAGCCACCAGCATCTTTTTTTTTAACATCTTTATTGGAGTATAATTGCTTTACAGTGGTGTGTTAGTTTCTGCTTTATAACAAAGTGAATCAGTTATACATATACATATATCCCCACATCTCTTCCCTCTTTCGTCTCCCTTCCTCCCATGCTCCCTATCCCACCCCTCTAGGTGGTCACAAAGCGCCGATCTGATCTCCCTGTGCTATGCGGCTGCTTCCCACTAGCTATCAGTTTTACATTTGGTAGTGCATATATGTCCATGCCACTCTCTCACTTTGTCCCAGCTTACCCTTCCCCTCCCCATGTTCTCAAGTCCATTCTCTAGTAAGTCTGCAAGCCGAGACCTGGAGGTGACACATGACCTCCATTGTCTTTCCACTGAGGTCAGTGGAAACGGGTCAGATCGAGTCCCATAAATCCCCCCTACATGCCTGTGTCTCCCTCTGGGTCATGGTCTCCCAGAGACATGAGAGGGGAAGCAGCATTTTCACAGACAGCAAGTTCTCCTTTCAAGAAGGGCAGAGGGACAGAGGTTGAACTGCAAGAAGGGGACCCGAGGCATCTCATTCTCATCTAAATGCTTACTGAGCTGCAAAGCTGGCAGCTCCATCCTGGCATGACCCCTGGGACAGAAGGTGAGGGGGATCTTAGGAGATGTTGATGTGTGTTCTCCAAAGTTAGGGGGCCAGATGTGAGCATGGAGACTAGGGCTACTTCTCACCTGTGGTTTCATCAGGCAAAAGTCCCACCAGAGCAGCTGAATCACGCAGCGTGTGGCAACCCTGGTTTTGGATACGCGGGAAGAAAATGGAGACAGGCTCCCGATCCATCAGAGGACCCACAAAGGACCCTGAGGCTCTGCAAGGATGTGCGTATAGTCAGAGAAGATACGCAGGTCTTCAGGCAGCAGTCTGAAGAGGATGAGAGGATGCCCCTGAGAGGCATCTCGGGGAGAGGGTGCCCCGCTCCGAGAGGTGTTTGGAGACAGCGGTCCTTGGGTGTGGTTGCCCCTCCCTGAAGGGATCCTCAGTCAAGGAGAAGCTGAACAGAGCCCCTGAAAAATCACACACAACCTCTACTCAGAGGCCATCGTATTGGTGGGGACCCCAAGGAGTCCGGTGGACGGTTATCTTCTCCCATCAACAGGCAACCAGCTGTGCCAGACACCTACCACTTTTCTATTTCTTCTTCCTACGTGACAGCTCATAGGAAGAGGATGGGACGAGGAAAAGGGCGGACCATGCCTCTTAGGAACCGGAGATCACACAGGTTAAAGGTCAAGGCTGAACTTCGGGGAAGGGAAAATATGAGAGCAGAACTTAAAATGAGAAGGATTGAATGATACTCTTCTAATATCTGAAAGGGACCCGGAAGCTACGGGATCTTCCGGAGATAAGAAGGGACCGAAGAAGAAAATCTCACAGTTTATGGTTAAATACAGCGATAGGAAAAAAGGACAACAAAAACCTCCAACATGTCATGTCCCTCTCAAGACCAGCCTGCTGGGTGAACTGATTTCCTAAACACAGAGGTGTAAAAGCTGCAGGGGGAAGAAGACACCACTTGCCTTTTAGAATCTGTTTGCACTGATTGACTCTTACTGTTTGCCTCATCAGTTGACTGGTCTCTGCCAGCGCGAGTTTACAGTGGGGAGGAGGTGGGCCGTGTGCCCCTTGACCTTTGTGCTTTGCAGAGCCCGAGTGGTCTTGTTGTGGGCAAAGAGGGGAGGCGGGAGAGGGCGGAGAAGGCTATTGCTCTCCATCAGGGTGGCATTAAGAGCCTTGGGGCTGGTATGATCGACGGAGAACTGCTCTTTGGACCAGCAGGGCCCAGGGAGAATCTTGGGAATCTAGATATTTAGGGGGAACTTTTTAGGGCCCAGGATCTCCTGCATGAGCAGGTGGAGGTTTAGAGAGAACGAAAATCAGTTTAATGGTTTAAATGCTGTCGTTTGTAGCTGTAAACTGGGGAGACAGGAAGACGTGCGGGTTTCAAGGATGAATAATTAAGAGGAATATTTATTCATTCATCCATTTTTTTATTCAAAAACATGTAGTGAATACCTACTATGTGCCATACTCTACACTAGATGCCAGGCTACAATAGAGGGTAAAGCATCTTAACTCTGCTGGGCTAAATCTGTGAAAGCAAATGCAGAGAGCTTTAAACGGGCACTGGATCTGGTCTGAGGGTGGAAGAGAACGGATGGAGTGCCAGTATGTGCAGATAATGGGAAACAGGGTTCTTCATGTTTAGGAATTCCTATAATGTTGTTTTAATACTTCTTTCATAACAAATAATAATCATGAAGGAAATGAAAATCTTAGCCTGGTGAACCAAATGGACAACTGCTTTCGTGTTTTTCCTTAGAGTCTAAGTAAATTAAAAGTCGTTTAATGCTGACAAAGGGTCTCCATCACCTCCTTTCGACTTTCCCTGCTGAATCCAGAGAGAGTCTTTCATTTGTCCATTTCCCCTCCGTTCCGTTCATGCTGGGTCCTGCCACATCCGGCTCATTCCCCTGTGAAGCAAGTCATGATAAGGCTTTCCTCTGCTGTAATTTCAGAATCCTCAAGTAGTTTCAGAGGAAGTCCATTTAACAAAGTAGTAGATCGCCCTTCCTTGTTATATCCTGAAAACGTAGGACAAGAGAGCTGTTGTTATCTGAGGATCTCAAAACCAGGAGTGCTTTGAAAGCAAATGATGTCTCGTGATTCTCAAGTAAAGCCTGAGAAAGTACATTTAGATGCCCAGGTGGGTGAAGGAGGGAGCCGACGCTCAGGTGGGTGATGAGGGGAGCAGACGCCCAGGTGGGTTATGGGAGAAACTGAACAGTCTCTGATATAGGAATTTAAGCTAAGCATGAATTAGAGCATCCTTACACACACACACACACACACACACACACACACAGACACACACACAGAGGGATTCAAGACCTATAGGTACCAAAAAAGATTGCACACTTCTAACTAGCCTGTGGACAGAGTATAGGCTAAAAATGCAAACTTATTAATAAATTTGGACCTTCATAGAAACGCTTAAATGGCTAGTGACATAACATTTTTCTGTAGCAGAAAATAAGGGATTTCTGTAGTTTCAAGGTCATACCAGGAGCATCCACCCTCAATGAGGTGTATGGGATTCTCCGAGCTTCAAGGTGAAGGTAGCAGTCTAATCACAGGGACAGAAGACAGAAGGATCCCGGTCACACTGTGGCATTCTCGCGGACTTGCGTGTGTGCTTGAATTGAGGAAACTCGCAGAGATATGAGTAACCTGGGCTGACTTCTGCCCACTGCATGGCGTGGGGAGTGGCCGACAGTGGCCGTCACTGGGAAAGTGGAACTTTGACCATGATTTCAAAGCGAGGGGCGAAGAAGTGAAAGAAGCACAGACGGGGAAGGAAAACTGACAGGCTCCCTCCTTCCATGGAGACTGGATAAAACAAATCATGCATAGCTCTGATAATGCCTTCGCTGATCATAAAACAAGCATTTGGCTGTCTATAGATACTTTTTCTCCCTGAATTGGTTCTTGGGCTAAATACAATTATCTCCTCTTTTCTAAGGTTCCATTTAACAGCCTAAAATCAAGTAATTATAGAAAAGAGCTAAATATTTTATAGCAAAGTTACCGTGGTTGATAGGGAGAGAGCTAATTAAAACATAAAAAATCTTTTATAAAAGCCAATAGGTAAGAATTTAGATGTAAGGTTAAAAAAATAAAAATACAAATTAAAAAAAAGCCAATAGAAATACTCATGAATATGCACAAAAATTGACCTCCATAGAATTTATTGCAATGTTTAAAATATAAAAACTTTTCCATTACTCCTTCCACTTAATGTGGTGTCAGGGCCATTTTTTGGTCTTAACCTTAAGTACTTTTGTAGCACGTACATTTCAAACCTGGTACACAGTGGCAAGTATGGGCTTGGTGTAAGGGATGTGAAAGTGCGTGGAAACTTGCCAGGACATTTCTGTTCATTAGGTTATTCAGTGGTTTGTTAGAAGTTGTTGGGATCTTGGGAAGGAAGGTAAAGATTGACAGGTGGAAACCCCAAATATTGGCGAAGTTAAAGGTTGTACTTTATGAGAGATAAATGGTCCCATTAACTGCCCCTCAGAGAGACTTACCCACCCTCTTTGCAATGCTGGAGCCAGGAGGGTCTCCCAGGTGTGAGGCCCGCCAGGTAGGATGGAAGGATCAAGGGACCTCTCTCCCATAGTCTGTGGGACTGAGCTCTGCATGCCAAATTTATTTTAAATTCCCAACCTGATAAATTACTCTCCTTCCCCACCGGGGGGAAAAGGGAGTAAAGGAAAGGGAAGAGGGCCGGAGGGTTTAGGGAAAATCCCTCTTCACTGAAACCAGAACAGCTGAGAAAATGTGTTTCCCTCTCATGGCAATGACTCCTTAATCCCTCGGATTTTTTTCATTCTACACTCTTGATGGCTGCAGTGTGTGGTTCAAGGTGGCTTTGAGGGATTAAGCATCAAACACTTAGGCCATGTAATGCGGTGCAATTGGTAGCATTGTTTCGTACGGCTTTGAATCCCAATGTTTTCTTTCGGGTCCTAGGCTCAGAGCTGTGCTAATGTGCTTGGACGTGTTAAGCTTATTACAAACTGACTAGCTGGTAAGAATGCTGGCAAATAAGCCACTAAGACCTTCATACTTGACTTTAAATGGTTCAGTTCTACAACCAAATCAACGACACTTGGTCTTGCCCTACAGATGTTTGTTCAGCTATATCAGTTACAACAGCCTTCAGAATTTTACATCCCAGGTTTTATTCTAAACACAAACGAAAGATGTTTCTGAGTTCTTAAAAGCATGGGAAATGGGGTATTCTTATAAGATACAAACATTAAAATTCCTTCAGGCATTTCTGTTTCTGTCACAATATAAACCAAAACCAATGTGTATATACACATGCATACATACAAGCACACACACACACACACACACAAACACACAGGCTGGTAATTGTATTGTCTACTATGAGGATTGAACGGGTTATGAATGCTCCAAATTGAAACTGTTTTTGGTAAGAAAAGCAATCAGTGACAGATCAAAAAGTTAAATGTATCTCCATGCCAAATCAACAAATTGTTCTCTTTAATAAAACCTACAAGTCTTAGTTTTCAAAATGGTATTGAGGAAACAAACATTACTGCAGTGCAAATATGGTCGGTGTTACTGCCTCGCTTCCCGCTGACTTCTGGTCAACAATTTAAAAGCAAAAGCAGTGAGGACTTTCATGAAATCCTGTGGCCTAGGAGTCTTAGCATTTAGTGATTTGGTGACTGCTACAAAATGCCTTACAATTTTAAGGGGCAAGTTTGTTCTTGGCGGACATTTGCGAGTATATGCAGGGAATTTCTGAATAAAAGTGTGCATTTATAGGACACACAATACTGTGTATCAAGGCTGACCTGTAGTTATGCCTCTTTCCCCTTCATTTCGAGAAAGGTACAAGGGTGCCCTCTTGGGCTCTGGTGCAAAAGCTTTCCTCACACTTTCTTGAACCCTCCGGGCCCTCAAGTCAGGGATCACAGAGGCCAAAGGCAAGGTTTTAGCAGCTGAACCGGGGCCTGAGTAGTGATAGCAGCTGCAGAATTGAAGTCAGGTTTACGAGTAATAGCCAATCCCACCTCCAATGGTCCCCAGGCCCTTTCTAACCGTGTGTGCCATTCCCGTGCCAGCCGGCCCTACCTCCTCCATCAGAAGAACTTCTTCAGAGACAGCATGTTTATACTTTGGCTTTTTTGGCAATAATAATAATGTTCCTTAGCTAACCCACACAATGCTTGTTCTTAAAGTGCCTCCAAATTAACATGCCACTGTGGCTTTAGCCATAAAAACTGTAGAATCTGAGGGTTGGGAGACCATTATAGATGATGTAATTTAACCTATTTGTTCTATCACAGAGGGAATGGAGGTTGGGACCAATGTAACATAATTAAAAAACCACAAGAGTTGAATCTAGAGCCGGTTTCCTGGACTCCAGCTGAATTGTTTCTATTACCTACCGTTTACAACAAATACGTGACTGTGTCAGCATAGATATTATTTCTATTTCATAGATAAAGCTATTAAAGATGATGGAGGTTAGGTGATGTATCCAAGGTCACATGACCAAGTAGGGACAGAGTTGGAAGGAAACAAGTACCTTATCTTCCAGTTAGGATTTTTTTTTTTTACACACACACGTACATGGGCCCAAACTCAGAAACTGAGACCCAAGTCTGCACTCCCCAGTTTGTCTACTGCTAATCAGACATTCGTTGGGTATCAGGTGCTTTCCTAGTCACGGGGATGCTGTTGAACAGGACAGAGTCCGTGACATACAGGTCGTGGCAGCCGTTCTCCAGATGAGCCCCCAGTGACTTTTGCCTCCTGGTATTCATGCCCTTGTCCAGTTCTCACGCGGGATAGGGGTGACCTGTGTAATCATAGGATATTGCCGGACCACTGTGTGTTACCTCTCAGTCTAGGTCCTAAGATGCACTGTGGTCTCTGTCTCGCTCTCTCTTGGATCATTTGCCTTCAGACAGCCCAGCTGCCATACAGTATGGACACCCCAGCAGCCCTAGGGAGAAATCCATACAGGAACTGGGACCGCCACCTGGTAGCCAGCAAAAACTTGCCGGTCATGTGTATCAGCTGCCTTGAAATCAGGTATTCTAGCCTGAGTCAGGCCTTCAGAGGACTGAAGCCTGGCTGACATCCAACAACTGCAACCTCACGTGAGACTTGGAACAACCCAGTGAAGGCATCCCCCAATTCCTAACTCACAAAAATGGTGTGAGATAATAAATGTTTGTCACTGTTTTAAAGGTGCTAAGTTTGGGGTCATTTATCATGCAGCAATCGGTAACACATAGAGGGAGAGATCAGAGAAACACATACATGAATGAATTGAATAATTTCAAGTATAGTGTTGGGAGAGATAAATAGGACGGTCTGATAGAGGGATGGTGGAAGAGCTGCTTTGCTTCTGTCTTACTTGAGCTGAGACATAACTGTTCATGAAGACGCCACCATGGAGAGGTCTGGGGCAGGGAGAGAAACCCCCAAACAAGCCGCAGTAGGAGCAAAGACCCTGAGCCAGGAAAAAACTAGCACGTTTGAAGCACAGAAGGAAAGCCAATTTGGCTAGAGTCCCGTGAATTAGGGAGAAGGTTGAGGAAGATGAAGTAAGAGAGACAGGCAGGGCCAAGTCACCAAAAACCTTGAAGGTCATGGGAAGCCCTGGAAGATTTGTAAACGGAGGAGACCGGGGATCTGACTCACTCTTTAGAAAGATCTCTGGCTGCTGTGTGGACACTGGGTGGTCACAAGGTGAGGATGCACCCAATTAGAGGCTGATGCAGTTGTGCTGGAGAGAGTTGCCACTTGAACTAGGGTGGTAGTGGCGGAAGTGGATGGGTTTGGGGTACATTCTGAAGGCAGGCTGGCAAGACTTGCTTATGGGTTGGGTTTGGAGGGTGAAGGAAAGTGGAACCAAGGACAACCCACAGCTGTGAGACCTGTGGTTGAGAAACCAGCCTTGGCTTCAATCTTTTATCTGAAAAAAAAAAAAAGAAAGAAAGAAAAGACAAAATAATTGAATCGATCCTTGTGAAATGACACGCTCTATAGGGAATTTCTTTAAAAAGTATTCAGCACTCTGTAGCTTTAAGAGTCTAATGCCCTCACTCAAGTTCATAAGAGCTTTTCTGCTGGAGAAAGACAGCAGATGCTGGCACACACCAGGCTGGTGGTGTGAACTTGTGATTCAGGAGGGGTCCCTGCTAAGAGCTGCAAAGGACATTGTCCCTGGGAGAGTAGACTAGGGGAGACTGAGTCCAACCAGGGTCCTTAAAGGAGAAACTGATTTTCAGAGAGAGAAGTTTCTTTCCTTCAGAGAAAGAAATTTGCTTAGGGTTACAATTATGGAGGAGCTCTTTTCTCTTAAATGTTTGTGTTTTATGAGGACTATAAGATTTTCTGGGCATCAGTTATAGTTACTGCTTCATGAAGACAACAGTGAAAAGCAGCTTATTTCTCAGTTGTTACATTCTTCCCACCTAGGAAATTTGGTTCTTGTAAACAGTAAAATCAAAAGGCAGTTTTCACTCTTATACAATCAAGCCCTGTGCTTAGGAATTAAGTACCTATTTTTAATGCCCGCATGTATTTCTAAGAATAACATCATGATTCAAAAATGATAAGGCACACAAATATGTGGACTGTTTATGTTTGGAAAACTAATAAAGAATTCTCTTACACTTGATCCCTCAAGGCAAAGACCATCGTGGGTCACTGGGACCGTATTATGTTTCAGTCCTGTGATTCACTCTGTGTCAGCTGTTCTCAGCTCATTCACACACACAGATCCCAGCTACTTAATACACAGTTAAGCACATGTTCTAAAACAAGATGAAAATTCATCCAAACACCGAACAGATGCGAGTAAAAAGAAGAGGGGAATTTAAAAATATTTCTGTTGCTATCAGCAATTATTTTGTCTCCTGAATGGCATTTGGCTATTGGTGTAGAATGTGAATAAGGCTGGTGTGGTTACTGTGGAAGCTGAAACAATGGCAAGTTTCCCATTTTCAGTCCCTGAGATTGTTTACTGAAAGTTCCTTATGCTTTTCAAACTATATTTTAAAGAAAGCATCAAATTCAAGTAGAGTAGTTTACATAGATCAGGAAATGATTCTGTTGTACACCTTCTTGTGTATACTAAATGTTACAGAAGGCACTTTTTAAAATACATTTTTGGAAACATTTCCTAAATCTAAAAGTAAATGTATTACTGTCTTTATTGATGTACAAATTTCTCCTTAAACAATATTCAACCAGTTTAAATTAAGTAATTAGAAATTGTTTTTTGTTTCATAAGGTACTATTTTATTTAAACACCACCATTCGATTGCTGGAAAATAAGAAAACATAAATGTACTCCAGCAAATTGATTGCATATGCCAAATGATTTGATGATTCAGAGCAATATTTTAAAAAGCAAAAAAAAAAAGAAAAGAAAAGATAATTCAGAGTAATATAAGGAGATTTGATAGGTGGAAATAAACTTTCCAAGTACGAAAACTATGAATAGGGACATAGTATCATAAGATGTCCATCCAAATGAAATGCCAACCAAGTCAAGGCAAAGACAAATATGGTGATAAAAGGATCAGAAGGAGAGACTACTACATTTGAAATAAAAAAAAAAAATTATCCTAATAGAAGCCTGGAATCAGAATGCCCGACAACTCATATTAACTGTGAATGGCACTGGGACATATATCTCTCTTATTTACATGAAAAATAAAACTTGTGTAAAAAAGTGCATTAGCCAGAGTTCTCGGGAGACACAGGCCAATAAGACGTGTGTATAGAGAAAGATGTATTTTAAGGAACTGGTTCACTGTGATGGTGGAGGCTGTCAAGTCCAAAGTCTGCAGGGTGGGCGGGCAGGCTGGGGACCTAGGGAAGAGCTGACGTTGCAGCTGGAGACTGAAGACCGTCTGCTGGGAGAATCTCCTCTTCCTTGGGAGGGGCCCGTCTTCTTCTTAAGACCTGTAACTGGATGAGGTCCACCCACATTATGGATAATAATCTACTTACTGAGAACCTACTGATTTAAATGTTAATCGCATGTAAAAAATACCTTCCCCGTAACATCCACATGTGTTTGGCCAACCATCTGGGTGCCCTGGCCTAGCCAAGTTGACACATAAATTTAACCCTCACAAGAACATAGTAAATCAGTGATTCACTTGCATTGATGATAGATGTATTAACTCTTCAACGATTTTGGAAAATAATTTAACCATTTTGTTAAGAACTTCAAAATGTTTACAGTCATTTTTACCAAATAAATACCTTTCTACCTCATGGAAATAAATCTAGATGCAACCACAAAGAGAAGAAACTGTAGAGGAAAAGATTGGTATATGTGACATATTAAAGTTGAAATTTTTGTGGCATAAGATACCATAAACCAAGTAAAAAACAAGCTATCAACCAGGAAAGACATTTTGAAACACTTGAAGCAGACAGAAGATTAGTAGCCAAAATACATAAAGTCCTGCACTCCCACAATCAATGTGAAAAAGATTTAAAGCTCAGCTCAATGTTTGTGAGTCTTTCTGTTTTGTAAATAAGTTCATTTGTATTGTGTTTTAGATTCCAAATATAAGTGATATCATATAGTATTTGTCTTTCTCTGTCTGACTTACTTTGCTTAGTATGATCATCTCTAGGTCCATCCATGTTGCTGCTAATGATATTATTTCATTCTTTTCTATGGCTGAGTAATATTCCATTGTGTATACAACACTGCATCTTCTTTATGGGTACCAAAGGGGATAGTGGGGGGTGGGTGCTGGGGCGGGAGGGATAAATTAGGAGTTTTGGATGAACAGATACACATTACTATATATAAAATAGGTAAACAACCAGGTCCTGCTGTATAGCACAGGGAAGTATATTCTATATTTTGTAATAACCTATGATGGAAATTTATATATATGCATAACTGAGTCACTTTACTGTACAGTTGAAACTAACACAACATTGTAAATTAGCTATACTTCAATAAAACTATGCATATGTATATGTGTGTGTGTATATATATATATATATATATATATATATATATATATATATATATGAAACCCAACTGAAAAACAAGCAGAGGTTAACAGGGCAGTTCTTGGAAGAAGACACCTGAATGGCTAGTAATCATGTGTAAAGATGTCCAGCTTAACTTGTAGAGATACACAGTTTAAAACAAGGTTCACTTTTCAAACTATCAGAAAGACCAAAATTAAAAGTTTAATAACGTCAACAGTTTAGAAATGCCAACTGTTGATGAGAGCATAAATTGGTATAATCACATTGGAGAACAATTTGCCTATCTATACCCAGAAAAACTGAAGATGTGAATACCTTAAAACCTTAAAATTCCATTTTAGGTATACATAACCTAGTGAAATTCTGACATGTGAGCATATGTATGCACAAGAAATAACTATTGTTTGTAGTATTGTTTATAAAGGCAAAAAGCACAAAAATGTAAATATCCATCAGCAGAAAAATCAATAAATCTTGATATAGTCAGAGAATTGAATACTGCATGGCAGTGTAAATTGATAAACTAGATTTACATTTATCAGCATGGATTTATCATGAAAACATGTCAGGTGAAAAAAAGCAAGTTACGGGGCTTCCCTGGTGGCGCAGTGGTTGAGAATCTGCCTGCCAATGCAGGAGACACGGGTTCGAGTCCTGGTCTGGGAAGATCCCACATGCCGCGGAGCAACTAGGCCCGTGAGCCACAATTACTGAGCCTGCGCGTCTGGAGCCTGTGCTCCGCAACAAGAGAGGCCGTGATAGTGAGAGGCCCGCGCACCGCGATGAAGAGTGGCCCCCGCTTGCCACAACTAGAGAAAGCCCTCACACAGAAACGAAGACCCAACACAGCCATAAATAAATAAAATAAATAAAGATACATGAAATTGCTAAAATTAAAAAAAAAAAAATATGGGACATGCTCACCATCCGTCCTTTAAAAAAAAAAAAAAAGCAAGTTACAAAATTATGTGTGTCACATGATTTTCTTTATGCCAAATTTAAATACATTCAGTTGAGAAAGGCAACTATAAGTTTAAGAAATCATAATACATATTACTACACATATACAGATGTAGTAAATTTTTGAAAACGTGGGGTGAAAGGACACCCATCAACCTTAAAATGCTGTTTACCTCTACAAAGATTGTGAGGGAAATAGGTTGCCATGTTTGTGTGTGTGTGTGTGTGTGTGTGTGCACGTGTGCATGCATGGCATGGCAAAATAATATTTTAAGAATGCACAATGCTAAGAGTGAACTCTAATGTGAAATATGGACACTGGGTGACAGTGATGCATCAGTGTAGTTTCATTGGTTGTAACAAACATACCACTCTGGTGGGGCTTGTTGATAGATTTATTTTAAGGGTTTATGGGAACTCTATACTTTCTGCTCAATTTGCTGTGAACCTAAGACTGCTCTAAAGCTAAAGTTTATTAAGTAAAAATGTATGTTAAATCTAGGTGATGGGGACTTCCCTGGTGGTCCAGTGGTTAAGAACCTGTGCTCCCAATGCAGGGGGCCAGGGTTCAATCCCTGGTCAGGGAACTAGATCCCACATGCATGCTGCAACTAAGAGTTTGCATGCCACAACTAAAAGATCCCACATGCTGCAACAAAGATCCTGCACGTGGCAAAGAAGATCCCACGTGTCGCACAAAGACCTGGTGCAGACAAATTAAAAAAAAAATCTAGCCGATAGTTTCTTTTTAAAAGTTATTCTTTGGATATAAATAAATGTTTGAAAAATTTGATAATGATAAAATGCAATATAACAGTTCTAGGTCATTTCAAAACTTATTTCATGTTTGTGCATTACAGTTATATTAAATACAAATATATCAATATATAAATTGGAAAATGAAAATTTACCTCTCAGAAAGCTGAGGATAATTCTAAGAGTTATTTCTTGAGGACAGGACTGTTAGCTGATACGTATTTATCATTTATACATATTTATCACATATACACATATGCATATTTCAATTTCAGGAACATACTTTTTGGTATTGCAATTTAAAATAGTAGAGTTTAAATTTTTTAGCTTTTAGATATGAGTGGTGTACATGTCAAGTTGATGCTTTGTGCTCTTTGTAAGGAAAAACATAATTTCTTAAACTTTTCATTGACTTTTTTACTTTCCAGCCCTTATAGAATCTTGCAGTTTATCCCCAAACTTGAGTCACCCTTTCTTTCTTGCTAGCGGAACAAGTACCTCAGGATAAAGGTAAAATTACATACAACTATTAGAAAAAGCAGATTTCCTTTGTGTTCACGCCAGAAAAGTCAGCTGTTGGGCAGGAAGATTTCAGGGCACTGAGGTCAGGAGTCCCATACTTGGCTGTATATGAGAACCATCGAAGAGTCTTTAAAACTCCTTATGACCAGGCACACCGCATACCAGAAAACCTAGGAATGGGACCCAGGCCTAAGTTTTTGTTTTTATTTTTAACTTTCTGTTATGTAACTAAAAATCTCTTGATGATACTATGACAATTCAGAACCATACTTTTTTTCTTTCCTCTTGGAGGTAGATCCATCCCATAAAATTTACTGTTAGTTCCCCATAGTAGCCAGGCTATGGCCTCAAATTGGTTTGATCTTCACAGCTTTGAATCTTAAATGAGGATTCCTGGGTCATAAGTGTGACCCATCATTTTGTCAGATTTGTCGAATGGATACGGCTTGAGTTATGTATTCTTTTTGTTGCTAATGGCAACAGCACCAACTGTTTCAAGTTTTGGCCAAAAATAATTGTCACAAAAATAGATTATTTTGGGAAAACTCGCAAATACATGCCTACAGGGACTTTTAAGAATAACCAGTTCCTAGATATAACTGAAAAAAATGCAGTTAAAGCACCTCGTTTACTTAAATATCTAGATATTCATGACTATAAACATAATATTTAAAAATTTCTTTGAACTTTTCATCATTTCTTAGATGTCAGTCTTTAAATTTCCTACCACAGATTTATATTTCTGTTTTATGTATAAAACAGTAAAACCTGATGGAGGGATGTTTAGATACTTCAAAAGGCCAACTATCCTAGTGCATGATGTGTTTCATGGGAGCCTAGTTTCTACTGTTGGATGTTGTACTTCAGTTTTAGAAACTGCTGAGAAACTAGAATCTGATTTAGAATTTCCAGCTTAATGGTTATAGTGGTGTACACACAGTGGTGTACCCTCAGTATACACACAAGTGTCATGATATCACTGAAATATAAAATCTCACCTACGGTATAATGAGATACTTTATAAGGACCTATCGTTAGAGAAACTGATTTTGTCAATAATCATCACAAATTTAAAGGGCTTGAAAGGTGGACCAGACGTGTGCCATGTGCAGCTATTGGTAGAGCATAAATTAAGTGATGCTGGAAAGCTATCCTGTCTTCATTCATATACTCACTTGTTTACTCAAATTATATCTATTGAGCACCTATTTCATGCCATATTTTGTATTCTCAGATTATCTATTTTGCAACATCACTGCCCTTTCTTTAGAAGAAGGCATTGGATCTCCTTGGCTTCAGCTAAGAGGAAATTTGACACAGGCTGATGGAAAATCTTTGTACTTATTTGCCTGTCGGCATGAATTTATTTCACATTTTGAGTAGCTGCTATCTGGGAACACAGAGTTTAGGGGAAAAGGAAAGGACTGTAAGGGAAAAGCACAGGGCTCCTCCACAGCTCTGTTTCACCTATTTGTAGATATTTCCCTTTTGTGAAAGCTCTTCCCCTCTTTGAATATGCCTCATGATTATAAGTTTTTGCTTCTATTTGCTGTCAATCTTATAAAAAAGTGTTCTACCATCATGTTTTTGTTTCTTCATTAACAATGAACAATTCATTTTCAAAAATTTATTGATTTAGTAAAAAAGATATATGGCTATTATAAAAAATAACGTAAGCAATATAGAAAAGTAAAAAAAAAAAAAACTCATTTCCAGCCTTCCATCTCCTTAAGATCACCACCACACACATTTGAGGCATATCACTCAGGAAACCTCTGCATAAAACAATAGAAAGATAAATTTTAAAAAGTTAGAAAAATTGGATCATATAATTCATGTTCTCAAATTAAAGGTACTCTATTTTTTCTTATCATTTCTTAGCAGTTTCTTACTGTACTTTTTTATGTACAATAAATACATTCATTGGGTGCACATTGCGTTGAGTTTTGACAGTTGTACACATTCATGATGAGAAGCGTGTGGCCACTGGAATCACTATTTTCCTGTATGTAATGTCATTCTCTGGCCATTTTCAATATTTTCTTGTTATCTTTGGCTTTTAGCAGTTTGACCATGATGTGCTCTAGTATGGTTTTCTTCTAACTAATCCTATTTGGAGTTTACTGAGCTTCTGGAATATCTAAGTTTATGATTTTCACCAATTTAAAAAAATGTTATCAGGCATTCTTTCTACAAATGTTTTGTTCAGCCCCATTCTCTAGCTCCTCTGCTTCTGGGACCACAACTACCCATATATAGTTATAGACCATTAGAAAATATCCTGCAGATCCCTAAAGCTCTGTTTTTGCTTAGTATAACCTCCCCCCACCCCTTTTCTCTCCTCTTCCTCCTCCTCTTTCTCCTCCTCCTCCTCCTCCTTCTTCTTCTTCTTCTCCTTCTTCTTCTTCTTCTTCTCCTTCTTCTTCTTCTTGTTCTTCTTCTTCTTGTTCTTCTTGTTCTTGTTCTTCTTGTTCTTCTTCTTCTTCTTCTTCTTCTTCTTCTTCTTCTTCTTCTTCCTCTTCTTCCTCTTCTTCTTGTTCTAGTTCTTGTTCTTGTTCTTCTTCTTCTCCTTCTCCTTCTTCTTCTTCTTCTCACTCTTCTTCTCCTTCTCCTTCTCCTTCCCCTTCTCCTCCTTCTCCTTCCCCTTCCCCTTCCCCTTCCCCTTCCCCTTCTTCTTCTTCTTCTTCTTCTTCTTCTTCTTCTTCTTCTTCTTCTTCTTCTTCTTCTTCTTCCTCTTCTTCTTCTTCCTCTTCTCCTTCTTCTTCTTCTACTTCTTCTTTCCTTCTCCTTCCTCTTCCTCTTTCTCTGCCTTTCCGTTTTCTAATTGATTATTATTGATCTATCTTCAAGTTCACCAACTCTTTCTACTGGTATTTCTGTTATACTATTAAGATCTTCATTTACATTTTAAATTTCAGGTATTTTATTTTTTGGTCTTAAAATTTTCATTTAGTTTTTTTTTTTTTTTACTCTTTCTAATTCTCTTTTTAATTTTTCTATTTTTCACTTATGAGACTATGTTTCTTTATCTTTAACAAGCTAAATGCTTTAACAAGCATTTCTTGATTGTTTTTTTTCCTTGGCAAGGGGTCACACTTTCTTGACTCTCTATGCTGAATAATTTTGTATTGTATCATGGCTACTGTGAATATCATGTTGTGTAGACTCTGAATTCTGTTATATTGCTTCACAGAGTGTTAAATTTTCTGTTTTGGCAGGAAACTGACATGGCTAGGCTCCAGCAGCACATTTTCATGTCTATAGTGGTTGACAGCTCAGATTTTAGTTCTGAGTTGCAAGCTACTTTCTGTTTGTCTTCTGAACGTGTAGTTCAGAGATCAGCTAGAGACTGGAGATGAACTTAAGCACAGGATTTGGGATCTTGCTTCTCTGGCTCTCCACTTTCTTGGTTTCCTTCCTGCTCTCCACAGCCTGGGTTGCCCTGAGGCCTCTTTCTCTGGTGTAAGGAAGATGAGTAATGCTTCTATAGGAATTTTAGCCATTTTTTCTAGCCACTCAAATTTGATTGTCCAATCATCGTTGACTATGCCTCCTTTTAAAAAATCTATTACCTTGTGTTTCATGAGTACACATTCTCATTGTTTGTTTTTTTCATCGCTGACTATCTTTCAGAGTGATCCTTTTCACTGTGTGAGTTGTAATTTCTCCCATAAGCTGTATGAGAGAATGTAGAGAATGATTTGTGTTTGCCTCTGAAAGGGACTTGTGGATTTTCACTGGCCTCAGTTTTAAAGCCAGTTTCTCAGAAAGCAGTTTCTATACCACATGGGTTGCTTTAACTCAGACTACACATGTGTGCATCACAGGCCTGTGTTTTGTATTTCTCACAGTTAAATATTTTCTACCCATGGCTCTAGGAGGTTGGCAAGCTACCTAGATGCCTTCCAGGGCTGGTGGGTGCATGCTTTCTCCTGTCTGTTTCACCTCCAGAGCAGACCTTCCTGATTCTAGGCTGCATCTCACTAGTTCAGTCCCAGCTTCCAGTGATCTCCCTCGGGGCAAGTGTTACCATCCATCCTGATTCTTTCTTAATCCTTCAGGTTCACCTCCCTGTTACCACTCTGACTTTTGGTTCAGCTCAGCTATGGATTTGATTTTGTGGCTGTGGTGTAATTTTTAGTGGTTAAAATGGGGGAGGGTATTTTGCTCAGTACCTTACTCTGCCATGTTGACTGGAAGCCTCTTTTCTGTTCTTTTCCCACTTGCAGTCAGTTGATGGAGTCTGATCTTTATTCCTCCCTTTGTCACCTTTCTTCTATCCAGTGATTCTTTTTGTTCTCTCTACTGTTCCAGTCCCCGGTGCAGCCTCTAGCCGTGTCACACAGGATAAATGCATTTGGTTTCTAATTCCTCTCTCTATTGCCACCCTGTCTCTACCCAATCCATTTGAGATACTGCTGTCACAATGTTTGTCATAAGAGCTGGCTTTGATCGCATCGCTTCTCTCACAAAAGCCTTCCATGGCTCTTCAATGCCAAGTCTAAACTCTCATCAGCCTAACGTGACGCACACATCTTTCAAAATCTATCTGTCAGGACTTTCAGCACAAACTCTGGTTTTGGGTGAAGTTTCCCTACTCCTTGTCCTCTTAGTTATGCAACTTCCTCTCATTATCACTTCACCTTTGCTCATACTAGACCCCACACATGGAAAAATATGGAATGCCTTGTCCTAATCACACAGTTTTCCAAGTAATATTCTTTCTTTCAGACAAACTTGAAGGCACTCTCCTTCTATGGATTCTTTTCTGTGATTCTAATCCATGTAAAGTCTATTAGTTTCCTCCGCAAATCTTTTGATGCTTGTCTTGGTTATTCTTCCTTCCTTCCTTTCTTCCTTCTTTCCTTCCTTCCTTCCTTCCTCTCTTCCTTCGTTCTTTTTCCCTTCTTTCCGTCCTTCCTTCCTTCTTTCCTCCCTCCCTCCCTCCCTTCCTTTCTTCTTCCTTCCTTCCTCCCTCCCTTCCTTTTTCTCTCTCTCCCTCTCCCTATCTCTCTCTCTCTTGTGATCTCTGTATGTAAGGTCCTTGAAGGTTGAAAAGGAGGTAAGAAACTTTATTGTAAGAAAAAATTTTTTATTTGTAAAGTTTATTTTTCATAGTTGCAGTGTCTTGCACCTAAGTATTTTTAAACCATTTTTTAAATTGAAGTATAGTTAATTTACAGTGTTGTGTTAGCTTCAACTGTACAGCAAAGTGATTCAGTTTTTTATATACTTATATATATATGACATTGAATATAGTTCCCTGTGCTACACAGTAGGTCTTTGTTGTTTATTTTATACATAGTAGAGTATATGTTAACCCCAAACTCCTAATTTATCTTCCCCCCCCCCCAACGCTATCCCTTCTGGTAACCATAACCCCTCTGTTTTCTATGTCTGTGAGTCTATTTTTGTTTGTAAATAAGTTTATTTATATCATTTTTTAGATTCCACATGTAAGTGATAGCATATGATATTTGTCTTTCTCTGTCTGACTTACTTTACTTAATATAATAATCTATAGGATGTAAGAATTTTTTGATCTAAAAAATTAGAAGGTAGTTTTTTTTATCAGCTGGCTGTCTTTCACAGTGATCCATTTCACTGTATGAGTTGTAATTTCTGTGGGAAATGTGGGGAAAGGGTATTTAAAAAAGGACAGGAAGTACAATCATAATTGTCACTAAAATCAGGAGGAAACTTGACACACTGTCTTGAGAATAAAAGCTGCTGAGAATCTCAGCCACTGAGGTTTCACCTCCTTGATTAGCCACTTGTGCTTGAGTCAGCCTCAATAGCTCCATGAAGGCATTTCACTTACAACAAAACCCAGCAAAACAAACACCAAACCACAGGTCAATGCTTATGTAACTAATATTTTTAAGAACCATAAATTATAACTTGTTTTAAATAGCCATTACTTTGCTAGCCTTATTTTCAACTTCTCTTACACAAAAGAGCAAACAAACAAATTAAAAAAATCTATTATTGGAAGTGCATTGTTTGGATAATACATTGATTAATTTTATCCATCAGTTTCTAATCCTTGATAAAACAAACAAACAAACAAGAAAAGACTTTCTTGCTTTCCTGCAGACTAAAAAATAGCCCAGGATTTTGGCTGACTATGAGCTTAGTATCTGTACACAGAATGATGTGGCAAGATAAAAAAAAAAATTAGACTGCATGGAAGAATTCATACTTAGGTCTGGGGTCACTGCCACATGCTCCCCCACTAAGGACTGCAGTCCCATTGGATGCTTTTAAACAGTCATTGACAAATTACAGAGTCTTGAGGAGGAAAGACAGTTTGATAAATGTGTTGCTGATTTTCTTATGCCAGAAATGCTGAAAGGAATTTAGAGATAATTAATTTTCTCTTTTGTAGAAGAGGGAATAAAGTGGCAATATGTTGCTCAAAGATGCCAAACAAGGAGAGACAGCTCTGTGGCAGACATAGTGATGCTGGCCAAATAGTCAGTCCCTTCCCTGGATGTGTTTCCTGGTCTGTCTGAGTTTAGACAGTGCCTGTGTCTTGTTCTGGCCAATGAAATGTGAGCAGAAGAGATGCTGTGACTTCGAGGCAGAGACAGAAAATGCCCACGATTCTCCAGTGCATCTCCTCCCCATCGAGGAAGTGATCCACAATGGCACCAGTCCCAAAATTGTGTAGCCTTGTCAGCCTGTGCCCAAGTGTAACTTGGACACTCCTGAAACCACTACCATCACATCCCTCACTCTCCAATGAAGGACTTGTAGCCACATACATGTTGTTCCTTTAAGCCACTAGGATTTAATTTGCAGATTAGTATAAATTGTGTTTCTTAACCATTTTGCATCAAGGAGACTTCTGAGACATTTTTTTTTCCTAATCATTGCCCACCATCTCCCACCCCCAACAATGACATTTTAATACCACAGATTCCAGAAGAGTACGATTTTTTTGGCTCCCCCTTGAGAATTAATTTCCCCCCTGTTGGGGGCAATATCATCACCATTGAGTCAGTCTATCGCAGGGACTGTCTTTGAGAGGAGCTCCTGTGACAGGAAATGTTCACCCAGAAGCCAGAAGGACACTCGCCAAAGACGCTTCAGTAGATGTTTTCCATGCAGGAGGCTGAACCAGGTAACTTCTTGAGTTCTTTGAAACTCATGTTATATGGTGTCTTCCTTGTTCCTGGACATTTTCCTCTGACACCTCTCATCGTAAGCCTCCTAGTTCTTGATATTTCTACTTTTTATGTTTTCTCCTTCATTCTGTGCTTCTCAGTTGTGAGTTTTTTATGAGGCTTGGTCTCTCACAGTCTGTTTTTCCCTCTGTATGTGCATAACTAATTCAGTCTCAAGGTTTACTTTTAAGTCTATTTATAGAAATTCCAAATTTATTACTCCAGCACGACCTCTCATTCGAACTCTGCATCTTTATCTCCATCTGAAATAAGATGTCTCTGCCTTGACTTCCAGTGGTCACAGCACAAGATCCCTTTTTAAAGGAGCCCAACACTGAGCCTCCGTTCTTTTGGTCTGACCTGAGCCTGGTGTTACGAGAAAGGAACACATTCCACTGGCCAAAAGTATTTTCAAAAGGTTGAAATTATTTTCTTTTGGTCATTAAACATAATGAAACGGTATGTGGTCCTTGTAAATGTTTCTTAAAATCCTGTTTTCCTCTCACATTTACTTTACCTCCACCCCATCTGGCTACTCCCAAAGATTTTTTTTTCCCAAAAAGCTGCTAGTTCTCCAGAAGATTTAGGTCACTCACCAGTCTCTCGTCTCTTAATTCTGCATTGCAAAAGGCGAAATTTCTCTTTAGCAATAAAATATCCCTTTCTGGATGACGTGGAAGGGAGAGAGCCTGAGCATTTGGCCAGAAAATATCTCCCAATCAAGTAGCAGCAGGCAGAAAGCTGGGAACACGTGTAGGTAAACATGGTCATTTAACATTACCTATTTCTATTACTTATTGTTGACAGATCTCAGCCCTGAAATCTAAAAGTCTTTTTAAATTCTTTTTGATCAGACTCCCAGAGGACATCTGTTGGGGTCTGCACAGCAGCACAGAAGGATGCCCTCATTTGCCTCTCTCTGTCACATCCCTGGACTCTTGGAAGCCATTTTATGCGACAGGATCACACAGGCCCTGGTCACAGACCATTAGATCCAAACTCAAACTGGACCAGTAGGAATCTGCTTCCAGGGAGTTTTTGAAATAAGACTGTCTTGCCAGCTAGATCTATAACTTATAAGCTCAAAAACTGCTTGCCCTGGCAGATGTTAAGAAGAACCATTCATGATGCTCCGAGTAAGGACACCTCCATCTGGTCTCCATTTCTCTACTACAAAGGGTCAAAAGGGAGCCCCCCCCCACCATCCTTGTGGTGTGTGATATTGTGATCTATAATATGAAATATGTATTTGGTCTTCGTCCTCATTTCTGGCACCGAGGTCCTAAAACCCTTGTAATTTCCTAAGTGATAAGAGAAATAAAGGTGTCTTAATATTTATAACAAACCCCTTTCAACTACAGCTGAGCTTATGTCAATGAAGTGACTTTTCAAATGTATCTAAAGATGGGGGCTGGTTGCCAGGAAAACCAGCCATGTGACTGGAGGGTTGGACCTTTCAGTCACCACCCACCACAGCCTCTGGGTGGAGGTTGAATCATGGCCAATAGCCAATGACCTAATCAGTTGTGCCTATGTGACATGCCTCCATAAAAATTCGAAAGGACAGGGTTTGGAGAGCTTCCGGGTTGGTGAACACATGGAGATTCAGAGAGGTCATGGAAGCTTTGGGACCTTTAACCACACCCTGCTCTGTGCATCTCTTCCATCTGGCTGTTCCAGTAATCTAGTAAATAAAATATTTCTCTGAGTTCTGTGAGCTGCTCTAGCAAATTAATCACACCCAAAGAGAGGGGTCCTCAGAATCTCCAATCTATAGCTGGGTTGGTCGGGAGCACAGGTGACAACCTGCACTTGAGATTGGCATCTGAAGCAGGGGGAAGGCAGTTTTTTAGCTCTTAACTTGTGGGACCTGATGGTGTCCCCAGGTGGATAGCCTCAGGGTTGAGTCATCCTGCTGGTGTCGGAGAATTGCTTGCTGGTGTGGGGAAAAGCCCACGCGCTGGAGTGGATGCAGAACTGTAGGGTGAGATGGCCCTTCTGCGAGTTTGGTGCCCCATTTGCAGAATTTAAGGGTGAACCCAGGCACTCAGTGCAAGCCCACGCCTCTCTAGAGTCCATGTCCCTATCAGAAGGGGTCAAGTGGAAGCCCTAATTATCTGGGTTCTCTTTTAAGAAACTTACCTTTCTAAAACCCCACCCCTTTGATGGGCCCATCAAGAAAATCTCACCATGGCCCATATTTCTGTTTATGTCAACCACGGGCAGAAGCTCCTATGGCTCTGCCCCTCCCACTTCTGACTTCATCTTCCACCTCCCCTTCTTCCATGCCCCTGGACCTTGTGGTGAGTAATCAGTACAAATCCATGGCTCCAACCCACTTCCTGAACGTTTCCTTAATATTGTCCTCACACCTGGTTGGCCCCCCAGGACGTGTTTTCTTCCATCCTTCTCATGCCCCTGATGTGGGAGGGAGAACAGATGTCCTTCTTGCTCCTCACTGGCCCTCTCTCTTTCCTAGGAGAACAGGTGTCCTTCTTGCTCCTCACCAGCCCTCTCTCCTTCCTAGAAATCTCCAGTACTGAATTTCCCCACGGATTCTACTGCCCACTCCTTGCTGTCAATGTATCACTCTCCTCATTTCTTGAAGACTGCCACTCTCCAGAGCCACACCTGTCATTCTCCCTGATGACTTCAAAATCCCAAAGACCTGGCCTTCCAGGAACCTCACCTCTTCTTCACTCATAAAATGCCTTTTTTCAGAGTCTTAGTTTCCTGTTGTCAGTAAAAGAGATATAATAATGACCCCCTCCTAGGGTTGTTGTAAGAATCAGTAAGTGATGTTGAAGAAACACGCTGCATAAAGGCTACCTGAACTAGAACCTGATTGGCCTAGAGTACCCATCCTGATGGTCCCTGTTTAGCTTGGAAACTGTGCCTCCAGTGCGATCATCTGCAGAAGCCTTACACGTATAAAGGTGGAGCTGCTTTTGTGGAAATGGGGGAGGGTGGGGAGAATGGGGGGGGGGGGTTCTGCGGGGCACAACCAGCTCAGCCTGGAGGCCCCAGCACGAAATTTCTAGAATTCCACCCAGAACAATTTGAAAACCATTTTATCCTGATCTTTTCTATGTATGACCTACACACCAATTGATATCATTTACCTAAAAATATACATTAGTGCTTCAAAAACATTTTTTCACAAGAGGAAGGCTTAACATCTATTCCTTGCCTATCATTGATATTAAGTAAAAGCTGGTCATAGGATAGATTTTTGGTATTTTTGTAAAACTTTTATAGATTGTAATATACTTAATTTTTCCTCCTGCAGATTTTGAGCAATCAGTCTTAGAGGTGCTTGGAAAATGTTTGTGTCTTTTGAATGATTATACTTCCTTTCATTGGCTGATCATTATATAATATATTATGCTTTGGTTTTTTGCCTTGCCTGGCAAAATTTATTCTAGTTGTTTTTAGCCTTTTTTGTCCTGGTACAATTATGTTAATATCTCCTTTCTTGGATTATGAGGTTTTATCCTGATAATTTTAATGGCATATGTTTTATTTTATTTTATTTTTTCATTTATGATATGAGTGGATTTTATTTTTTTATTTTTATTTTTTTATTGAAGTATAGTTGATTTACAATGTTTCAGGTATACAGCAAAGTGATTCAGTTATACATATATGTATATCTATTCTTTTTCAGATTCTTTTCCATTATAGCTTATTACAAGATATTGAATATAGTCCCTGTGCTATACAGTAGGACCTTGCTGTAAAGGCACATATTTTATTGTGAACACTTTCAAATCCTTTTGGCATTAGAAAGCATGTGGATTAAAATTAACATGCTCTAAATAATAATGTGTAACTAACTGTAGAACAGCCATAACTCAATTTTGTTAGATATTTGCATTTTTAACTATTTACAAACATTTAAACTTCCAGCAGGTGAAAATATTGCTTAAATTCTGCCTTTACAGCCTTTGAGGGGATGCATTCATTGAGTCTATGGTACATCCTTAGGAATTACAGAAATCTTGATGTTCTTGCCCAAAGTAGCCACACCTGCTCTGTCAACAAAGAGGTCCTTTGCAGAGAGAAGAGACTGTGAACAGATGATATGTGTTCTGTTCACTTCTGAATGACAGGTAGTAAGTTATCCTACTTTAGAATATTTGAAAAACAGGTTCTAGTTTTGTAATGTCTAATGTTCATTTTGAGACAAAGAGTAAATGTTAACTTCTAGGACAAAGTGCCAATAAACAACACCCAATGTATGTTGCTTTATGATTAGATCACTTGGAGACTGTACTTCTTAGAGCTGACAGTTTACTGCTAACATATGGTACCTTGTAACACAATGAGTAATGTTCTAGAATACTTTCATATGAATCCATCTTTTGATAGATTTATTTAAAATTATACATTTAGAAGATAAGATTATATAGCAAACAACATTAATTTAATCCCAGATTGTCGTGTAACCACCACTCTAAGAATATTTCCCTCTTAAAAAACATTCATAGCAAAACAAAAAAGTACAGAGTTTCAAAAAAGATTGGCACTGAGTTTTGAATTTTAAGTACAAAAGAAAAAAGAAAAAAAAAGAAATTTAACAAATAGGGATAAGCATCTAGGAGAAAATGTCAACATCCGAAAACAGATTAGACTATAAAAAACTGACACTAGTTATGGATTGTAATGAAGCAACCTAGTGCGGCATGATAAAAATAATGAACTTAACCCTTCCATAAATAAAATAAAGAAATAATATTTTGCTTTAAATGGAAGGCAGGGGAGAAAACTTGACCTTTTGTATTAAATGTCTCTTTGGCGCATTTCCAAAAAAGACTGAATGGAAGAAAATCACCACAAACAGGCCTGTGTTTAAATATCACAGTTGTGAGAAACGTTGACAGACCCCAGGCCCTCAGGCTGTCACCCCCCAGCTGGAGAAAACGAAGCAGGACCCCGAGGAAGAGGGACAGGTCCATTAGAACGCACTATTTTCTGGCTTTTGTCACTATGTCACATCTTGTATTTCTTTTAAAATTTGCTTTTATATTTTATACAAAGCTCTCCCAGATCTGGGGCGTGTGACAAGCAGTCTTGAAAATAAAAAATAAGAACAAAGACAGTGGTGAAAACTTTAAACGAATGTGATGGGGACAAGGGAGCAGAATACCTCAGCCTCTCACCAGCTTCCCTATTCTGCTTCAGGTCTGCCTGAAGTCTGGCCTGGATTTGTGCGGGTTCTTTCTATCTCAATATTTCCACCGTCATCAACTGGTAAAAGAGTGAGAAAAAATAGATCATAGACTGCAAAAAAAGAAAAAAGAATTGCAGCATAAAAAGTGTGTTTTGGGGCTTCCCTGGTGGCGCAGTGGTTGGGAACCCGCCTGCCAACGCAGGGGACACGGGTTTGAGCCCTGGTCCAGGAGGATCCCACATGCCACGGAGCAGCTAAGCCCGTGCGCCACAACTACTGAGCCTGTGCTCTAGAGCCTGCGAGCCACAACTACTGAGCCCGCGTGGCACACCTACCGAAGCCCGTGCGCCTAGAGCCCATGCTCTGCGATGAGAAGCCACCACAATGAGAAGCCCGCGCACCGCAATGAAGAGTAGCCCCTGCTCGCCGCAACTACAGAAAGCCTGCGCGCAGCAACGAAGACCCAGCGAAGCCAAAGATAAATAAAATAAATAAATTTAAAAAAAAACAAAGTGTGTTTTGCCATTTTGCCAAGTGTTTTTTCCAAATATTCTAAGGAAGCTTGCCTGATCCAGAGCAGCGACACTTTGTTACTGAACACTGAGGGTAGAAGTGTCTGCTCTGGTAATGATGCCAAGCACCCCTGAAACACTTGTCAGATTTGGTCATTCCAATGCTCATTCTCTAGCACAGAGAGCTGTGTACACAGTCGGTGCTTAATACAAACCTGGCTGAACCTCACTCACTCTCGCCCATGACCGACCGAAGGGCCTCCGGTAGACAAACCACTGGCAGTAACAGCAGCAGTCAGGACTATGTGGACCACAAGGGACAGAACTCAGCTCATACTGACCTGTTTTCATCATCTCCTGTTTCTGAAAACTTTAGATATCTGCAGCTGGAGGCCAGATCCAGGTTGTCAAATGATGTCATCGGCAATCTCTCTCTCTTTTTTTTTTTTTGCATCTTCTGGCTCTGCTTTCCCATTTCCCTGTTTATCAGACAGGTTTCCCCTGCGGACTGGCTGAGATGCGGGTCAGCACATCCAGGGTTACATCCTAACTGTTCAGTAAACCCAGCAGAAAGAGATCTTCTCTTTGCAAAACATTCCAGTCAAGTTCTCAGGTTCACACTCATTAGATTTGTGTCCTTTGCCCATTTTGCACCAATCTTCGTGGTCAGAGGGTGGGACAGTTGATCACCAGGCTCATGTCATACATAGGGTGGGGCTTGGAGGGGGCGGAGGAGGATGGAGGTGTTAGGTGGCCAGACTCCCACAAACCACAGGCGGAGAGGGAATGGTGGACCAGTGGAAAATGACTGCTGCAATGACCTCAATTACCATCCACCGTACCCCTCACGCTCTTGGTTGTTAAGATGTCTCTGGACTTTAAAGGAAAAGAAGCATATTTGAGTTATTTGACTGGTTAAATAAGAATTTTCAGATATTTTTCCATAGTTGTGATCTTCACACCTTTCAACGCTACTCCATTGTACAAATATCTGATTTACAAGCTTCTCTGAATTACACATACAAAAATTGGTCCTGTTTGCATAACTCCTGTCAATTAAGGATTCGTCTCTACTCTTCAGGTATTTGAAATCTTTGTAAAGAAGAGGTAGCAAGCCATACAACTGTGTTTAACCAGATTAACTGTTCTGTAGAATTAATGTGATCTAGTTACTATTCTCTTCACATATTGATAGATTCCTTTAGCACATCTCAGCTGAGTGGAGATTGAGGCTGTAACAGCCTGGGTCCACTGAGGAGAGGACAACCACACAGTAAGTTGAACCGTGTAAGTTTTGGGGTTTTTTGTTTTCTTTTATTAAATATTTATTTATTTATTTATTGGCTGCGCTCTGTCTTCGTTGTTGCACACGGGCTTTCTCTAGTTGCGGCGAGCGGGGGTTACTCTTCCTTGCGGTGTGCAGGCTTCTCATTGCGGTGGCTTCTCTTGTTGCAGAGCACGGGCTCTAGGCACGCGGGCTTCAGTAGTTGTGGCACGCGGGCTCAGTAGTTGTGGGTCGCGGGCTCTAGAGTGCAGGCTCAGTCGTTGTGGCGCATGGGCTTAGCTGCTCTGCAGCATGTGGGATCTTCCCGGACCAGGGCTCGAACCGTGTCCCCTGAATTGGCAGGCATATTCTTAACCACTGCGCCACCAGGGAAACCCAAACCGTGTAAGTTTAACACAAAGAATTATTAATTACACCAGGGGATTAGAACGTGAGGGATGGGGTACTAAGAATTGGAAAGAACTCTGAAGAATAGAGGAATAACAACATAAGGACCAGTCAGGGTCCCTGGCGCTGGGATGAAGCGCCCCAAGAGGAGACCCCAGGCTCAGACACAGACCCTGTTGCAAGGGCTCACTGCCCCGGCTCGTGGGTAGCAGGGATGTCCCAGTGGGGTCCCATGGGCAGGACTTGCTGGCTATCCGCACTCCAGAGAGCCAGGGAGAGCTGTTCACGGGGAAGCATCTCAGAGGAGGACCTCCACCCAGAACCCCACACGGGGCCATCCAGGAGGCAGCTGGCTGCTGGGTGCCACGCACCACCATCAGCAGGAGCTGAACCCTGATGAGTCAGGCGCTCTGCTACAAAAGCACTGCGTGTGTGTGTGTGTGTGTGTGTGTGTGTGTGTGTGTATGTGCGTGTGCATACACCACAGGGGTGGGGCTGGAGGAAGCTGCTGACCGCTGAGTGCGCTGACCCCCAGGCCCTGCCCGGGATGGATGCCGCATGAGCCTGGGTCCCGAGAAGCCCCGACCCAGCCCTGCTGGGTGAGCACCCTGAAACCAGGAAGCAAAACCCTTTTCCTCCTGGAAGGTCTCCCTAGCACCTTCTACTCACAAAGCTTCAGGCTCAAGTGGCAGAGGGAAAATATTTCAAAGGCCCAGGTTTACTTTCGCAGAGCAGGAAAACAAGCGGAATCTGAAGGTGAGAGACAAGAGATAGATAACCAGCACAGGCTTGGTGCTATAATACAAATCTAAAGCATGCATATCTTTCATGATCTTTATTTTTCCAAGTTCCTTTTCCTTTCTTGTGGGAGAGTGAGAATAAGCACCTAATTCTCTTCCTCAGGCAGTGCATTAAAGAGTCCAAACATCACTTGACCAGCTGTGGAGGAAGAAGTAGTAAGAAGCAGCATGGGTGGGTTTTGGAAGCAGGGATCAAGTTTCAGAAAGTTTTAATTTCATAGTAGTTTTTATAGTAGGTTTCTCAACAACCCAAGGGAAGTTCCTCATACTTTACCATTCGAGAATTTGATCCTCAAAAGGCTTTAATAACCTTTACCACATATTTATCTCAGCACATGGTGAGGGTTTATTATTTAAGTTTGGGAACACAAAAACAATGGCTCCTAAAGTTGTAAAATTTCTTTTAAAGTATAACATGACTTAAGCACACAACTTGATGAATTTTCACTGAACCCACTTGTGTAACTAGTGTTCTGGGTTTCATAAACAGTTAATGTGCCAGAAACTCCTTTGAGAATCTGAAGAAAGTTTAGGTTTCTTCTTCTCAAATACACACAAACACAAAAAGTTTAGCTTGAAATGTCTAAGTTTTCACAGAATCCTAGGTAACAACTCTTGCGCTAGATAAACACAAAATGGGCTTTCCCTCCCCATACAAATACAACAATCTACTCATTATGCTTTAGTTTATTAGTCCAGAGAACAGGAAAATGATAATAAAGCACTAATCCCATGGATTTTTAGAATCAATAAATAATTTATGTGTTTTACATTTTGGTTGGCAATGTATATTAAATAATAAATTGGTACAAATTGTATTGCCTTGGTTAAAAATAGTAATGAATTTTGTTGCTGTTTTTAATAATAAATATATCAATGGATTTTTAGATGAACACAAACTTTTCTTGGACGATAATTGAGGAAATACCTTATTTTTTCTGTACTGGATTTTGCCTCTTTTCCAATTTCACTTTAAACAACAATTTATGAATCATTATGCTCTTTGGAAGAGGCTAATCACAGGCAGAAATGGTAACATTTACTACATTTGTAGTCTAAATTATTCAAATATTTAGACCCAAAAAGAAGATGCAGTACATATATACAATAGAATGTTACTCAGCCATAAAAAGGAATCAAACTGGGTCATTTGTAGAGATGTGGATGGACCTAGAGTCTGTCATACAGAGTGAAGTAAGCCAGAAAGAGAAAAAACAAATATCGTATATTAACACATATATGTGGAATCTAGAATAATGGTACAGATGAACCTACTTGCAGGGCAGGAAAAGAGACATAGATGTAGAGAATGAACATGTGGACACAGAGGGGAAGGGGAGGGTGAGATGAATTGGGAGATCCGGATTGACATATATACACTACCAGGTGTAAAATAGCTAGCTAGTGGGAACCTGCTATAAAGCACAGGGGGATCAGCTCGGTGCTCTGTGACGACCTAGAGGGGTGGGATGGGGGGTGAGGAGGGAGGGAGGTCCAAGAGGGAGGGGATACAAGTACACATACAGCTGATTCATTTCATTGTACAGCAGAAACTAACACAACATTGTAAAGCAATTATACTCCAATTAAACAAACAAACAAACAAACAAAAAAAACCCCAAAAAAGCACAGTTCATTAATCATAAACACAGATGCTATTAACTGGAAATTATTACTTTGGCCACTAGATGGAGCTAGTATTATTTCAGAAATGGAATTGATCCTGGCATTTCCACATTTTCCCACTCTCTCAACCTAGGAGTTTTATATTTGCTTCCAAATTTGGTCAGGGATTCCAGAATTACTATTGTTAATTGAATATATTCTTGTTAACAAAAAAGCTGTTTCCATTATTTCATATAAACAAACACCTGAATTTCTTATGTGAAAAATGAAGGGATTCTTCTAGACCTCTTCCAAATTTAGAAATATCTAATGTGTTCTAGAATATTTTAAGAGTACCATTCAAATTCCACTTGCTACTTAGGAGGCACACTTTGATATTTCATTATTTTTTTATATTCATAATTGTGGCAGTTGACACTGACATTATAGATGAGAATTTAAAGCCTGCATTAGGGAAGAAGATAGAAACAGAGGAGAGACACAAAAGCCTCTTAATGGTATCTATTACGGAAGTCCACTGAATGTCTAAACATGCACCATTTCAAAATGCTGACTGAGTTGGTCAAAGAGAATACAAGTTATATGTTATATATACATCGAGTTCTGCTGTACCCTTCTTTTCCTTCCCACCTTTTGTACTTAGCAAATATCTGTATTCCAAGAAGTTGATATATGTATATAGAAGTTCCTATAGTTTCAGCTTCACTGTTTTCTATTCACAGACTCTGGACATATCATCATTGGAGCCATATCTGCACCTGAAGTTGCTGGGGAAGGGAAAATTGGAGCGGAGAGAAGAAGAGATACCCCTAGGGCAGCACCAAAGGGTTTGTCCAAAATGAGGCCAGCACATCACTGTGGGAAGATTGTGTGCGCTGCTGGCCAGGGGGTGACAGGGCTCAGCAACCATTCAAATCCAGTAACTCGAGGGAAAGGCATTCACACAATTAGCCTGAGTGTGCAGCGTGAGAATGGATTTGACAGTACGTGAAAGGCGAGGACATGAGGCTGTAATTGATTTCACTGATAAGGGCCCAGGAGGGAAGCTGCAGATGGACAATAGGATAGGATAGGTTGAGTGTGGACAGTCTATACACTGAATGGGCATAGTTTGGAAACAGAATGTGGTCTCCAGGCTACTGTAAATTACAGTTTAAAAATAAGGAACGGTGGCAGTTGCTAGGAGGGTATCTAAATTTAATTGTGTGATGATTAGGCTAATGGAAAATAAAATCTGTTTTGGGGGCACGTTCTCTAGATGTAAAGTGAGGGTACAAGCAAGGATGGAAAGGAATAAGGAAGCAGAGCTAGTAGCTAACAATCCGGACTCTGGGAAAGCCGTGAGTTCTAATCCCTGCCCTGTGACTTCCAAGCAGGGTTAATTCAACGCTGTCTGTGTTCTCTCATCTGGAAAGTGGAATAAAAGTGATACTATTGCAGGTGGTTGTAGTTGGGATTAATTGAGATGATGTGGAACCACCATGAACAATTTGTGATATACCCTCCAAAAGCTAATGACAATAATAAGGGATAATGTTAACCTCTCCAGGTTGTTTGTTTGTTCTAGGAGACACTTGGATGGCATCTCAGAGAAGGAGACAGGTTTATCCTAGTTACTTGGGCAAGAAAATAGCAAATGACTAAGATTTGCCAAAGGACTGAGTGCCTCTTGATATGGCGGGAAAAAGTATTCCATTCGGGGAATGAAGTCCCCTGGGGGAACACTCAGAGGGGAAGAGCTGCTGCGTCTCAGAACGTACATTGACTAAGTGGCTCGCGCATGGACCCACCTTCCTGTTCCCGTCATGGGCTGAAATGTCACTTGAGGAGCTGGGAGGGGTGGACAAGGGGACCTCCCACTGAACCTCTCTGAAGCCTTGTGACTTGGGGACGGGTCTGATTCTTAAGAGAAAATGTCACTGAGAAGGAAATTTTATTTACAGAAGAAAAAGAGATACACAGATGTAATGATCTGCCAGAAATATAATTCCGCTAAAAGCAAAATGTCTGAAAATCCTTGACTTTTCCATGAGGATATCTTCACTGCTCAACGGGTAGAAGAAACAAAAGGATGAGTGGAAACTTCAGACTTAATTTTGAAGAGATGATGTGCTATGGATAGCAAACAATTAGATGGCAAGGGATGGTCTTGGCATGGTGGGACCTCAGCAACTCCAGTCATGGAGAGCATGTGAGCCAGACCCAGGCAGAAGCCCCCGTACTACTCAGGGGGTTAAGAATCTGGAGTGTGTCAATGTGGTTTGAAGTTGGTCTTTAAGAAATGTAAGGGAGCGATAATTTATGGGTCTTACTGGGAAAACCAAAGTAAACTTATGTTCTTAAAGAAGAATACCATATGATCCAGCAATCCCACTCCTGGGCATATATCCAGAGAAAACTCTAATTCAAAAAGATACATGCACCCCTATGCTCATAGCAGCACTATTTACAATAGCCAAGACATGGAAACAATCTTAATGTCCATTGACAGATGAATGGAGAAAGAAGATGTGGTATATCTACACAATGGAATACTACACACCCATAAAAGAGAATGAAATAATGCCATTTGGAGCAACATGGATGGACCTAGAGATTATCATACTAAGTGAAGTAAGTCAGACAGAGAAAGACAAATATCATATGATATAGCTTATAAGTGGAATCTGAAAAAATGATACAAATGAACTTGTTTACGAAACAGAAATCGACCCACAGACTTAGAAAACAAACTTATGATTACCAAAGGGGAAATGTGTCAGGGGGAGGGATAAGTTAGGAGTTTGGGATTAACATATACACACTACTATATATAAAATAGATAACCAACAAGGACCTACTGTATAGCACAGGAAACTCTACTCAGTATTTTGTAATAACCTACAAGGGAAAAGAATCTGAAAAATTATATATATATGTATATATATATGTATATATAACTGAATCACTATATTGCACACCTGAAACTAACGCATTGTAAATCATCTATTCTTCAATAAAAAACTGTAAGAAAAATATAAATAGAAAAAAAATGAATATCTTCTCCAGCTCCATATGAGTGGCTAAAAGGAGCAGCAGTGCATGTGCACATGGCTGACACTTTTAAGTCTACACCCTCCCATGCATAGATGTGGTCTCGTGTACTTGTCTCCACAGAGAAACACCGGGCTCCCAGGGGAGTAGCTGATCTGATATCATGGTCAAAGGAGCATCCAAAATGAGCAAAAACCATCTTATTGCTGCTAGAAAGCAGGGGATGTTTTCAAGGATGTCGGGGGTAGTGCTAAAGAATCTAGGGGCAATATAAGGAAACCCCTTTTGGTCAAGTTGTGATAATTTGATCAGAATTAATGGAAATGAGTGTTTTTTTTAAAAGTCCTTGAAAATTCCAGAAAAGTTAATACAAAGGGCACAGTAACTTTAATAGAAAAGAAAGAAAAATGTGATGGTATATGTTTATTTTATTGATTTTAATAAGGAGAGGATTATTTATGCATGGACATATAAGTTTTGTTATTAAATTTATATTTAGCTTATTATTAAATTTATATTTAGAAAGTATAGACATGCACTTTTTTTCTTGGGAAACGTTGGTACCCAGTAAGACTTCCTGGTGCTGGGGAGTACACTGAACAACCAGGTAGAAAAGAATGAACATTGAGGGTACTAAGATAATGAATTAACTAGCTGGTAAGACACGAAAGAATCAATAAGAAGGCAAACCCTATGGCTTGTATTGGAGGAGATGAAAACTCAGTGGTACCTCTGTTATGATATAACAAAGCATAGGTGAAGTTCTCATAACACCAGATCTTAAAGGACTAGATCTATCTACTCCGCATGACAAGAGTTGTGACAGAGTTAAAAAAATACTTAAGGAAGTGAGATGCCAGGTTTCAAAAACCTAGGTGAAAGCATGAATTTAAAGGTCTTAGTGTCTGAAAAAAATGAAGGGTAAAAAGCCAAACAAACAAACAGCTCAGACAAATCACTACCAGTTCAGATGTAACTTATTTGGAGAGAAGCAACTAGATTCTCCACTCCCGCCAAAATTCAACCACTTGGTCACCCAAATCCTAGAACCTCAACTAATCTGAGACATTAATTGTGAGAGGGAAGAAGCAGGTTAGGTATAACAAAAGAAGGTATATAAACAATAATGAGAAAAAATAATGAAGACATACAGACAAAAAAATAAGCCCTGGGTCTTAATTTTTACAAAATACCTGTAAGCCCATTATTCTCATTGTAATTGTACACGCTTTGTTGTTCATGGAGTTATTTAAATATTTGATTGGAGTTAGTTAATATTTAAAAATATTCAGGACTTCCCTGGTGGTGCAGTTGTTGAGAATCCACGTGCCAATGCAGGGGATGTGGGTTCAAGACCTGGTCCGGGAAGATCCCACATGCCGCGGAGCAACTAAGCCCGTGCGCTGCAACTACTGAGCCTGAGCTCTAGAGCCCGTGAGCCACAACTACTGAGCCTGCGTGCCACAACTACTGAAGCCCGTGCACCTACAGCCTGTGCTCTGCAACAAGAGAAGCCACCTCAATGAGAAGCCCGTGCACCGCAACGAAGAGTAGCCACCGCTCGCCGCAACTAGAGAAACCCTGCACACAGCAACAAAGACCCAACGCAGCCAATAAATAAATAAATGAATAAATAAATAAATTTATTTTAAAAAATTTCAAAAGAATTAGTCATAGTAACTTTACAATTATTGTTCAAATCATTTAAGCGATTTTAATTACGACTTTAATCAATGTTTAACTGTTTAAGAAATTTTAATTTTCATAGTTTTGGTAATTAGTTGTAAGTTTAATGTGTCGAACGTTAAATAAAATAAAAATGACGACGGCGTTCCTTTCAGAGCACAGAAAAATCCTTCTAGATATTAACTAATTTAATCATTAAGTTAATAAAATCAGTACTTTAGATCACTGATTTAATTCCAACACCAGGGAACAGGAACTGTGCTTGTTTGAAGTGGGGCTGGCTCTCGTCAGTGGCTGGCGGGGCATCTGAGCAAAGCCTCAGATCTGGGGTGGAACCAGGAGGCGGCCTCACGGGCAGAGATGCTCTGCCCACTGTTGGTCCAGGTGGGTGAGAAACGGTAGAGGAGGCAGCTTCCTTTCTTGAAGAAAGATAATTTCACACTCTTCCTGAAGATGTGCAACAGAGAGGGGAGGCTGTCTGCCCTTCCACATGTTCATTTGTCTCTGGTTTCCTCCACGTGGTTCTGACCGGGCTGAGAAGGGCGGTGGGCTGGCCTGGGGTGAGAGGTGCGGGTCAGCGCTCAGTGAGGGCTGCAGGGTGGCTCTGCGGATGGGACTTCACAGCACGTCCCTGAAGCTGCCCTGCATTCCGCAGGAGTGGCTTTTCAATTCACATTCTGAGTTTAATGCCTGATCTGTCATCCGACAGGCACAGTATCATTGCTCACTTTTCTGCCTTGGATTGCAGAGATTTTTCAGCAGTTTGAATCGAGTAGCAAGGAAATGCCTCCTGTGTCTTCTCTATTTCAATAGCCTTATTTTCATGGGAAAACCTTAAACTTTTCTTTCCTGAGCCCTCTGAGAAAGCAGGCAAATGACTTTTCTTGTTCCTCATCTCCTCAGCCCCCAAGTTTGCCTCTTAGAACTAGTCTTGGAGGTTTAATAGTTATTTTCCAATAAAAGGGCTGTGTGGGCAAATACTTTTGGAAACTACAAGATGAAACATGATTAAAAATATTTTCTTTATTATAAGACTGTGTTTGGCCAAGGAGCCATTTTTGGGGTGACAATCCGCAAGCTCAGGGCTCTGCAGTATATATTTTGGGAACTGTGGCTACTTTCAGTGTCTTTCCTACTCCTAGTGTTGGGAGGTCTGGTTGAGGACGAAGAGGAGATCAATAAACAAATAAACAAACAAAATTAAAAGTAAACAAGAGCCGTCATTCGTGTGATGGTAAAAATATAGTCAAAACAAAGCCAGACAAAATGAAACAGCCTCTCCTCCTTTCCATTAAACAAGCAAATAAATGGAACAGCAGCATGGACCAAAGCAATAGAGGGACCTGGCTTCACAGGTGTATGTCTGCTGATGGACCACATGCAGGCGCCAGCGCTGGACCTCCAGGATGGCAGGGTCCTGCCCGTCCAGCTAAACTAACTGTGCTGTGAAGGGTTGTGTTGACGCTGGGACATTACACAGTGTAAACGTCTAATACAGTGCCTGTTACATGGGAAGGGGCCAACAAACAGTAACGTTCTTTGCTGTTAATATAACCATAATCCAGAATGTTCCTTTTTGATGCAATAAAAATGGAAAAAAATGAATTTTCTCAGATTTTCACACTGTAGGGCACAATCAGTGTCTCTAAATGTAATTTACTGGAATTAAAGTAATAAAGTTGCTGAACTCCCCCAGATCTCTAGGTAACTCCCAATCCTAGATGTTTATTGTGATTCGATTAAAGAAAAACACTTGGTAAAGTCAGGATACGCCCAGGAGAGACTGTCCACTCAAAGGGCTTCAGAAATGGCAGACTTCGGGGGATAATTTACGTACCAGTGTGGACACCCCCTGGCTCAACCCTCAGACCACTAAGAATTCATTGATCTCTCAGAGTTGTACTGGCAAGACGGGGGCTCGGAAAGACTCAAGCATACACCTGGAATAACAGTGCATTTATAGTGAAAACCGTGACTGCCAAGTGGACAAGATGATTAGATTCTTGCTTTTGTGGCTGAGGCAGGCTTCCTTGGAAGTAAACATGATAGGAGACTAAATCATATTCTGAAGTTGGTTTGATGAGCGGAGAATCATAAAAGGGACGTGCCTTATAATGACCACTGGGTTTGGTGCCTGTCACGAACAAGATGCTTTGCAAACAGTATCTCACAACCTCATTACTACCACCCAGACCCTGCCACCATCGTTTCTTAAATTGTTCCAGCTGACCTTATGGTGGCCTACGGTGATCTCCCTTTGACCTTATCTCTTTTAACTTTCCTTTGTGTTCACTTAACTCCTGCCAACCTGGCCTCCTTGAAATTCCTCAAATGTGCCAAGAATGCTCCTATCTTTGGACAGTTGCTCTGCATGGAATGTTTCCCCCAGATATCCTCTGGCAAACTCCCTCACCACCTTCCTTTCACCACTCAAATATCACTTCTCCATGAGGACTCCTCGACCATTCAAATTCAAATCACACCATACCCTTCCTCCAGGGCCCTCCTGACTCCTCATACCTTGTTTTAGGTTTTCCTTTTTATTTGGTTTCTAACATACTATATGATTTACTTATTTATTATGTTTAATGCTTATAGTCTACGATATTGGGCAGGGATCTTTTTTTTTTTAAGATTCTTTTTTTGATGTGGACCATTTTTTTTTAAAAGTCTTTATTGAATTTGTTATAATGTTGTTTCTGTTTTTTTTTTTTTTTACCATGCATAAGAAGGATACTTTAATAAAAATGGTAAATACTAGTATACACATGGGAAAAAAGCAGTTATTTTGAAAGTGGAAAAGGTAGTACTAAAAGAGACTTTTTATAATTTGTTTTTCTAGAGATTACCAAAGAAACCAAAATGTTCTTAGAAAACACATGAAATAAAGCAGGTAAGAACATTCTCAGAGGACTTTAAAATGTGAGGTAATTGATAACACTGCAGTAATCACACACTGGTCCCAACGTAGACATTTGAAATATGAGCTTTATTTTAAATTTAAATAAACACTGAAAATAAACACTTTTTACAAATTATATCAAACACTTAAAACATAATCTAGGAATGTTAAACAATAATTCTTAATTCAAAGTAATGACATTCATAGAATACATCTTGGTGCTAGCCAATATGGAGTTTACTTAAATCTCGTATTTTATATAAGCTTAACCATTAATCCTTCCTAAAATTCAATGATTATGATTCAACTTTATGAGGTTAAGCTAATCTTCTATGCAATACTCTCATAGAACTTTTTCAAATACAAACAATTTACACCAGCAAGCAAATTATTAAAACATATATAAATTATGCTGAGGGGCTTGATTAAAAGGCTGTCTATATAGAGAGATGCATCTCACCTTAGAAAGCACACACGCACACACACACACACACACACACACACACACACACACACACACACACAAACACTTAATCGAATATAAGATGCCAGGACATTCTTTTAGTTATGTTACACAGCAAACTGCACGTTTATAAATGTCATTCTATTATGTATGAACTGAAAAACATATATTTTTTAAAAAGCCCTTGACGTGGGGGAGTGGAATATGCCTGCATTAAGTGCAGAAACGCAGAGCTTTATGAACTGCCTGTCTCCAGCTGGCTCCCAGGCGCCACCGAAAACTGTCACCCTCAGAAAGACAAGATGGTCTTGTTAATGATTTCCATGGCCTCCAAAATCTCATCCTCTTTGATCACAAGCGGAGGTGCAAACCTGATGATATCACCGTGGGTTGGCTTGGCCAGAAGTCCATTATCTTGAAGTCACAGACACACCTTCCAAGCATCATAATCTTTGGTTTCTCTAATAACAGTAGCATTTAATAATCCTTTTCCTCTTACAGCCATTACAATATCAGAAGGTAGCTTCATGAGTTCATTTCTCAAGATGATACCCATATTCTCTGCATTTTCAGCAAGGTTTTCTTCTTCCAAAACCTCCAGGGCCGTGATGGCCACTAGGCAACCTAGTGGATCGCCACCCTACATTGAACCATGTTCCCCTGGTTTAATGGTCAGCATTATTTCATCATCACATAACACTGCGGATACAGGGTATAAACCACCAGAAAGTGCCTTTCCTAGAAGGACCGTATCAGGTCTGACATTTTCGTGATCAACAGCCAGCCATCTACCAGTTCTGGCCATTCCTGTCTGTATTTCATCAGCAATAAACAGAACCTGGTGCTGGGTGCAGAGCTCTCACATGCCCACAAGGTAGCCTGGATCCGGAACAACAACACCTGCTTCACCCTGAATTGGTTCCACCATGAACGCGGCAACGTTTGGGTCCTGAAGTGCACGCTCAAGAGAAGGCAGATCATTATATGGAATGATTTCGAAACCTGGCATAAACGGTCCAAAACCATCATAACTGGTTGGGTCTGTGGAACTGGAGATAGCAGACAATGTTCTACCCCAAAAGTTTCCAGCTGCAAAAACCATCTTTGCTTTGTATTTTGGGATCCCCTTCACGGTATATCCCCATCTACGAGCAAGTTTGCAAGCAGTCTCTCCAGCCTCCACTCCTGTATTCATAGGAAGAACTTTGTGGTGGTTGAAAAGTTTAGTAACATACCCTTCGTATTGACCAAGCACGTTATTGTAGAAGGCCCTAAATGTTAAGGTCAATTTGTCCACCTGACTTTTCAAAGCATTCACAATCTTTGGCTGACAATGCCCTTGGTTGACAGCACTGGAGGCACTTAGAAAGTCAAAATATTTTCTGCCTTCTACATCCCATATGTAAACACCTTTTCCTCTCTCCAGGGCTATAGGTAAAGGATGGTAGTTGTGGGCACCCTATTTAGATTCTGGTTCAAAAATGTAGTCAGAGGATGGAGGGTCTTGGACTGTTTTTTTAGTTGCAACAGATGTAGCAGAAGCCACTGAAGAATGAACTCCGCTAAGGACAGCAACAGTCTGCAAATGTGCTAGTTTGGAAAACATGATGTCCTTCAAGTAGGAATATCACCAACAAGCTAACCCTTCTTCCCACAGTTCAGATTAGAATACAGATTTTTAACCCGAGATCCAGGGACGGTCTTCAGAGGGTCCAATAACTCCTGGCGGCGCCTTGTAAGCCAGCCCAGGACACGCAGCGTCAACTGAGCTTCTGCCTGCTTCTGTTTTACGTTTTGGTTTTTTGGCCGTGAGGCATGTGGGATCCGACCAGGGATGGAACCCGCACCCCCTGCATTGGAAGGCGAAGTCTTAACCATTGGACTGCCAGGGAAGTCCCTTGGGCAGGGACCTTTGTTTTTTTTTTTTTTTTTGTGGACACATCCTAACTGTCCAGAAGAAGTAGTGGGCACACAGGAAGTATCTGTAGGATGAATGGTTTATCTGACTGGCGCCCATGGTCCTTCCACTGTATGAGCAGCAGCTCAACAACTGCGTATCTGTTCAAGGACATGCCTTACTCAGAGACTCCTTAGATGAATAATGGTAATGTTCTCCTTTCTCCTTTTGTTTCCACAGCTGATCAGTTCCTTTCCGACATACTCTTTCTTTATATTGAGAAGACTCTTAATATCTAACAGACAATCCTGGCAGACCTGGAGCTAGTATCTTTACTGTGATTCTGTATGACTCTGTTTTCTGTTGAGAGTGATCTTAGGTCCCAGTTTTTGAGAAGGGGGTACATTTCTTGGCACCCTATAAACTACCAATATCCTAGTGCCCATAAACCCTTGAAATGTACCAAATTTTCAGTATCATATTCAAACTAAAGTTTCCTGACACCTAGAAGTAGAGCCCCAATTACATGAGCCAAATAAATATCCTCTCTTTCTCTCTTTGTTCCCAACAAGCTGGTTTGATTTGAATTTTATTTCTCTTGCAGCTAAAAGAGTCCTGACTAATAAAACAACTTTCCACAAGAGAATCACCCCTATCTTCTGCATCTTAATTACAACTAGAATTGATGCATAAAATGATGACACGATGCTCGGGAATAATGAGGGAATATCAATTCCGTTTAGGTTTCTTTTCCCCCTCTTCCTTCTTCTCTCTTTCCTTCCCTTCCTCTGTCTCCTCTACTCCTGTCTTTAGTTCAAAAGAATTTAAACTGGCTGCATCCACTCCATAGAAAGGCAGAAAAATGGGCATTATGAGATGTTCAGTGTCAATGGTTGTAACAACACATTTTCTGGTATTCCTCAGTTATAAAGAAAATTAAAGAAAGCAGTATTCCCATCCCCCAAATGCCCTGCTACCTAGCTAACAGATTTTACTAGCAAATGGGAAGTCATTCCAAAAGATGTCTTTTAATGAAATAATGCCATTTGCAGCAACATGGATGGACCTAGAGATTATCATACTAAGTGAAGTAAGTCAGACAGAGAAAGACAAAAATCATATGATGTCAGTTATATGTTGAATCTAAAAAACATACTATGAATGAACTTATTTACAAAACAGAAATAGACTCGCAGACATAGAAAACAAACTCATGGTTACCAAAGGGGAAGGGGGGTGGAGAGATAAATAAGGAGTTTGGGATTAACAGATGCACACTATTATATATAAAATAGATAACCAACAAGGACCTACTGTATAGCACAGGGAACTATATTCAATATCTTGAAATAACCTATAATGGAAAAGAATTTGAAAAAATTAAAAAAAATTTTTTTTAAAAGATCTCTTTTTGCTGCTCTGCCTCTTGCTACTTGTGTTATCTGATCAAATTGCTTAACCTTTCAGAGATTTATTTTCCTGGTCTGGAAGTGAGAATTATGATATCAATCTGGAATCACCCCAAAGAGCCATAACATACTAGGAAAACGTATGTGAGCTGCCTGGTCCAGAGCAGACACTCAATAAATGGTACCTATTTTTATATTATCACTATCACTTTACTTCAGCCTAGTATTTTTAGAATCAAGAAGGAGAAGGATGTAAAAAGGTGTCCTTATTCAGTCTTTAAGAATAGCTAAGGAAAATAGGACATTGCTAAGTAAGCAAGAAATGTGTGTGTCTGTTTCATGCCTACATTAGCAATAATGTGAAATAGCTGCAAAATTAAGTTTCTTTTATGGTAGCCTCCATGTGTTCTATTCTTGTATCAATGATTTCCTATTCCTCCTGTTTTAAAGATTCTGTCTGAATGATCAAACCAGTGAGGTGTATCAGCAGAAGTGAAGAGTCCTGAGGGAGAGAATGTTCTTGACTCCCATGCAGATTCAGCAGCCTTTTCTGTCACGGAGCAAACCATGCTTTACTTGGCTGGTTGCACGTTTGCCTGCAGATTCTGGCCCTGAAGCTAGATTTTTACCAACAATGATAATGACATCTATTTCTGTTACACCAATGCCATTAAATATACATATATATATACACACATATATATAAATATATGTGTATATATATACACATATATATAAATATATGTGTGCATATATATGTGTATGTGTGTGTGTGTGTGTGTGTGTGTATATATATATATATATATATATATATATATATATATATATGTATGTATTCTCAAGAGCCTAAAACTCTTAAGTATGCAAAGTATGCAGCCGGGAAGAGTGGGAAGATGCTGCAGGAAGATTAAGAAGAAAACAGGGCATGACTCTTTTATCAGCTTTTCTTAGGCAAAGCACTTTTGGCGTATTTTTTTCCTTCCAGTGACTGATTAAATGTTCATGCCCATGGCAATGGGGATCCTTAAAATAACCAAATATTGTAAAGTACAGTGTTTTTGATAACCATACAGCATGGTCTTGAGTTAATTTTTTATTTTTCTCATAATAGGTATCAGTACAAAAATAATGTCTTACATCAGCACGATGCTGACAGCTTTAAAAAAAATGCTTTCGTGTGCATTATCTCATATTTACTATCCTAACAAAATAGTAATGGAGGTAGAGTCTGCATGCATGTCCCAGTCTGTTTTACAGTTGTACAATTTGAGGCTTAATGTGTTTAAGTATTCTGCCAAAAACTAGTAAGTGACTGATCTGGGAGATTTGGAGACCTAAGTGCAGTGCCTTTTCGGCTATACCAGATATCAAAAATTTTTTTTCTTGAATGCTCATTTATTTTCTTGTTTGTTTTAAAACATCAGACTTGAATATCTTCATTGTGCTAAGAAAGTCTTATATCTTTGGTGAATGCAGGAGAACTCCTTTGTTTCCATTCAAGTGAAGGAGAAAATCAATTTACTTTCCTACCAAATCTGGCTCCTACAAGATGCTGATTTGCCTCATCATTTTTTATGAGAAGAGAGTGGTACCTGGGAAGTATCAATAGCTGGCTTATACACACTCACTCCATCCCCTTACCAACTAAAGCTCTCATTTAAATGGTGCATAGTGGGGAGAGGGGCTGTGCAGAAAATCCAGCATGTTCTTGGGGCATGTGTTGCAGAGCAGCTGTCAGTCAGGAAATCTTAGGAAAGTTTTCCAGTCCTAAATTATTGAAGACTGATGAAGTGCCACATATGCATTCTTTCTTTATCTGTCTTCTCTTCTTTTCTCTCCTAGTTGGGTAGTGATAAGCACGGGATGATAAGACACTGTGCTGAACTAAATTGTCTAGAAAACATGGTCGGGACTAAGGATGCGAGGTTGAACACAGGAGTGCTAACATTCATCTTCTTTTTTTCATTTATTTTTAAATTAAAGTATAGTTGATTTATGGTGTTGTGTTAATATCTGCTGTACAGCAAAGTGACTCAGTTATACATATATATATATATATATATATATATACACACTTTTTCATATTCTTTTCCATTATGGTTTATCACAGGATATTGAATAGCATTCCCTGTGCTATACAGCAGAACCTTGTTGTTGATGCAAACTATTACATATAGAATAGGAGTGCTAGTATTCTTCTTAACCCAGGTTCTGCACATGATACATCCCCCTCCAAAAGCACCCTGTCTCATCCTTTTTTCCCCATTCCTTTTTCCAGTAAAGAGCCTTCCATTTTGTTTGATATACATCTAATTTCTCTCTCTTCAGCCACAGAGTATCATTAGCTGTTGCCCAACAGTAAAGTCAGCCTTTTATCCCCAGACAAATGGTCCACGGAGCCTACAGACTCACCTGGAACAGGTGATGGGCATTCTGCCCCATCTCAGCTCACCTGAGTGTGTTTGCTCCAGCCCTTATTGTTCATGAAGAAATCACAAGTCCTGAAAAGGGAGTGAAAACGCAAGTGAAGTGTGAGACTCAGTGAGATGATCTAATGTGTGTATAAATGACATTTCAAAAAGGGGGGAGAGAGAGGATGAGGTGGAAGGAACATCTATGGGCATAACAACGGTGACTTCTCCAAAAGAAGTGCTACTAGACCCAGGCAAATTCACTCCATATTAAAATGGCTAAAAATCAAAGAGAGGGCTAAGGAAAATAAAAGATCAGGGAAGCACTAAACAGACCCTCTCTCTATGAAGGAATAAGGAACATTCCCTGTTCTTAGAGCTGTGGGTCTGGAGAGCATGTGCCTGGCAGGATTGCATCATCGTTATGGACCAATGAAGCTATGTGTCTCTGTTCCTTTCTTTTTGGAATGTGGGTGTCTAGTTGAAGTTATCTTTTCCTTATCTTACCAATATATGTTGGGTGCATGGGGGCAAAACTAAAGTAACTATTTAATTCACAGATCCATTTTTAGGAGGAGCCACTCCCAAAGAGCTGCAGTTGAGAAACTCACTTCTGAAGCCTCATTTGCATCAGGATCTGGTGCAGATTACTAGATCCAGATTACTAGATCTTTATTAGATTTAATTACTACTAGATCCTGGACTTTGAGCTTTGTGCAGTGATTAGGTGAGGTTTTGGGGTTCTTGGGAAATATGTGAACACTTGGAGCCAAAAGGAGTAGGATATTTTTACAGCAATGGCCTCCAATGAATCAAGTCTCCCAGGGTCCAGGCACTTATAAATTCCCCTTCTCATTGGCTGTATGACTTCTGGCCAGTGGGACATCAGCACACATGGTGCCTGGGATGGAGGGTCACGTGGTAATCATGGCCCAGTAACCCCACCTCTCACGGTTGAGGCATCCAGACTCCCACAGTTGAAGGCCTCCCCCAGGTAAGCTCAGACCAGACAGCAGAAGAGTCCACTAGTCTGCCCACAGGATCTTAAGGAGAAATAAACAGCTGTGGTTTAAGGCATTACATTTTAGCAATATAGAACATTAAGTTAATCAGCAATATATGACTGAAATAATATGCTATATTAATTTAAAAAGTTCAATCAAAAATGCTCTTATTGTTATAGCTTAGGCATGATATTTTTTCCAACTATATGATGTAAGCAAAAGGTACCAAAAATCTACATTTATGACTGAAATTTGATAGTTGTACAAAACTTCCATGAACTATGTCAGGTCTGTAGATTTCAGAGATTGTTTTTTGATGGTTAGGAACCCTATCTACTCTAAGAGATCCGAGTTATCACTTAAAAGGGAGCAAGAGAGTATCCTAAAAGATGCTTTATTGTTACCTCAATTGTTTAGATCCTCTTTGTCCCTGGAAATAGTCACTATTTATGATTTCCCATCGGGGGAGGGGGGATGGTTAGATTCAGGAACTTTTCTATAAAATGTATGGGTGTTTTCTCTTTATTAAATTATAACATTGCATTTTTTAAGAACAAAAATATTATGCTACCAAATTATAAGAGGATGCAGATCCAAGGAAAATTATGGTCAAGGAAGCAGTTAAGATCACCTTAAGACTGTCTGCAGCTTTTTTCCAAGTTAATCTTAGGCATTTTCTTTTCCAAAAAAAAAAAATAAAGTAGACTAGAGGTCGAATTGTTTAACTTAGGCTCCTTGGATTTTAGTGCTTTCACAGAGTTAGTTAGTATAGTTAGCAAGTATAGTAGTAGTAATTACTATGTGTTATTAGTGTTAGCATAGTTAGTAAGAACAGTCTTGTGACAAATGTAAGTCCAATCCTAAAATGATATATAGAGCCAAATCCTATTTTTTCTCCTTTTGATCATGCTTTGAAACAATGCATATAACCCAAGTGAATTCAATGCACATACTACTGCTCTAATCAACAGAAAGGTAAAAATTTCTGTTTATTAAAATGTATGTTCATTGTCTCTAAGAGAGAATTATCTTAAAAAATGATTGGGCTGAGGAAAACTTCTGGATTCAGCTCTGACCTGTAAACAGCTTGGAAGTCATTGTTTCCAACCTTAAACAAGAAGCTTGAACAACTGAAAATAAATGCCTTTCTTGGCCGCATCAGAGAATTGAGGTGGCAGGCAAGAAATATATTATGAACATAAAGACTCAGGTAAGCTAAAAACAAAGAAAGAGAGGACGGTAAACCAAGCTGATACTAATCAAAAGAAAGAGGGAAGAGCTATATTATATCATACAAAGTAGGTTTCAGAACAAGGAAGATTATTAGTGATAAAGAGGAACGTTACATAATGATACATGAGTCCATCCTCTAAGAAGACAACCATCCTAAACTTTTATGATCCTAACAACAGACCATCAAAATGTTTCAATACATGAAGCAAAAACTAAAAGAACCGAAAGAAGAGACAGGTTCACTGCTGGAGCTGATAAACATCTCTCGAAGTGTTTACAAACTAATAAATTAGCTGCCCCTTGGGAAGGAAACTGTGTAGAGGTGGGAGGGGGGCTTACCTTGTATTTTATGGCATTTTTTACCTTTTCAGTTCTGTACCATGTGAATCTATTATGTATTCAAAAATGAATAAATTAAAAGAAGGAAAAATCCTTTGGAATTAGTCTTGGATGCAAATACCAGTTCTGCCACATAGTAGGGGCCTCAGTTTTCTCATCTGTGAAATATGGACCACAGTGCACACAATTCCTCACAGTTCCATAGTTGCTGTGAGTCTAGAACGAGACATACGTCAGGTTGTGACGACAGTGCCAGATACTTGGTAAGCCTTAATGGTCACTTTTTGTGTCTTAGGTATAATTCATTGAAAACTTGTCTGTGATTGTTGAGATGCAAAGGTCTGGGTAAGACCTTTAGTACTATTTCTGCAGTGCCCTGGGTTCTTGAATTTCTACGGCATATGGTAATTCCTTATCTTTCTGCTACTCAAGTTTGACGATTCGTATTCATGGTGCTCAGGAATTTATTCCTATGTTACCACTGACATCACTGCATTAGGCAACTAGAACACAGATCATTTGGAGTCATCTTACTTCTTGATGGGCTTCATTGGCCTAGTTCCCTGAGCCCCTGTGGCCTCTGGCACCTACCTGGCAGAGCTCTTTGAGGTGAATACCAGAATACCCTTCCTTGGTTTCTGCTGCTTGCTCAAGCTTTGCAGGGCAAAGTTTAGAACAAATACCTGGAGAAAACCATAATTCCCAAAGATACATGCACCCCAACGTTCACTGCAACACTGTTTACAATAGCCAGTGTAAATAAAGAAGATGTGGTACATATATACAATGGAATATTACTCAGCCATAAGAAGGAATGAAATTGTGCCATTTGCAGTGACGTGGATGGAAATAGAGACTGTCATACAGAGTGAAGTAAGTCAAAAAGAGAAAAACAAATATCATATATTAATGCATATATGTGGAATCTAGAAAAATGGTACAGATGAACCTATTTACAAAGCAGACATAGACATAGACATAGAGAACAAATGTATGGACACCCAGTGGGGGAAAGGGGGGGGTGGGATAAATAGGGAGATTGGGATTGACATGTATATACTACTACGCATAAAATAGATAACTAATGAGAACCTACTGTATAGCACAGGGAACTCTACTCAGTGCTCTGTGGTGACCTAAATGGGAAGGAAATCCAAAAACGAGGGGGTATATGTATACGTATAACTGATTCACTTTGCTGTACAGTAGAAACTGACACAACATTGTAAAGCAACTGTATTCCAATAAAAATTTTTAAAAAAAGAAAGAAGCAAAGAGTGTAGGCAGGAAAGAAAAGGCAAAACAATTGGACAGATTTTCTTGTGGGCCCACACATTTTTTTCTGACATCAATTCCAAAATAATTTGGTTATTTGTTTAGATGTGACATTGTGGTACATTTAATCGATGTATGATCATTTTTGGTCTCTTTATACTTTATGAGAAATATAAGAGCGTTAATGATAGTGAAAACCATTAGGTGTAATAATCATAGCCACTATTAAAAGGCCGTGTGCAGAATCTGACCATGAAAAGGAATGACATCATTTTGATTAAACTTTTGAAGCTTTTTGACATTTTGAAGCTAAGAATTTATAAAAGGTCAAAGGATCAAAAATTAATTCTAAATAAAGGTTGGTTCACACTTTTAAGGCAGGTCAGCCTTATATAACAGGTGCTGCAACCAGGTGAGGCTGCTGGCGCTGTGCAGTGTGATGATTTAAGAGGAAGAAACTTTGTGTTTCGTGAATCCAGAACCACTCATAACATACTCTCTACCTCATATACTCACCTACCCCCGGTATCTTCATATTGCCCTTGGATTCTCCAAGGTAGACCTTATTCAGGTTTGTCTTTCTGTTTGGCTTTTTTTTTTTTTTCTCCAATGCATCTAAAGGAGCCAGATTTCCAATTTTAAAAAATCAGCAGGAAGTTAAACTTTTCATGAAGATTATAGTAACAGAGACTGGATTTACCTTCTGGTCTGAAACCAAAAAAAAAAAAAAAAAAAAAACTGTACCAAATGTATGAAACAATGGTTTCCAAAGCATTGGACATTGCTCAATGACACATATTGATCCCTGAGAGAGGGAGCAAATGAAAACAGTGGTCCATATAACTGCCCTGTATTAGGGCTGTAAGAGGGTCTCCAGGCTGCAGTGCAGGGAGGAGAGCCCAGTGAACTCCCTCAGTTGAGGGTTCAGTGCTGAGAGTCCAAGAGAAGAAGGAGTCTAGAGTTTGCTGGACAGAACATCGGACGTGTCTGTACTGAGAAAGAACAGTAAAGAGCTGCAGAAGGTGTCCTTTGAATACTTAGGAGAGTCCTGTATCCAAACTGCTCCAGGCCCAGAAAAGAACTTCCTGAAAGGATTTCTTATCCCTTCAATAGCAGCCATCATAACAGGTGTGAGGTCATATCTCACTGCAGTTTTGATTTGCATTTGCCTGATGATTAATGATGTTGGGGATCTTTTCATTTACCTGTTGGCCATCTGTATGTCTTCTTTGGAAAAATGTCTATTCAGGGCTTCTACCTATTTTAAAATAGGATTGTTTGGTTTTTTTGCTATTGAGTTGTATGAGTTCTTTATGTGTTTTGGTATTAGCTCCTTGTCACATATAAGATTTGCAAATATTTTCTCCCATTCAGTAGGTTGCCTTTTCATTTTGTTGATGGTTTTCTTTGCAGTGCAGAAGCTCTTTAGTTTGATGTAGTGCCACTTGTTTATTTTTGCTTTTCTTGCTTTTGTTTTTGGTGTCAGATTAAAAAAATCATCACCGAGACCTATGTTGAGGGGTTTACTGCCTATGTCTTCTTCTAGGAGTTTCATGGTTTCAGGTCTTATGTTCAAGTCTTTAATCCATTTTGAATGAATTTTTGTGTGTATGTAAGCTAGTGGGCCAGTTTCATTCTTTTGCATGTATCTCTCCAATTTTCCCAACATCATTTATTGAAGAGACTATCCTTTCCCCATTGCATATTTTTGACTCTTTCGTTGTAAATTAATTGACCCTATATGTGTGGATTTTTTCCCTGGCTCTCTGTTCTATTCCATTGATCTATGTGTCTGTTTTTATGCCAATATCATCATACTGTTTTAATTAGTATAGCTTTGTAATAAAGAATGAAATCAGGAGGTGTGATGACTTCTTTCTCAAGATTGCTTTGGCTGTTCAGGATCTTTTGTGGTTCCATACAAATTTTAGGATTTTTGTTGTATTTCTGTGAAAAATACCATTAGAATTTTGATACGGATTTCATTGACTCTGAATATTGCTTTGGGTAGAATGAAAATTTTAACAATATTAATTCTTCCAATCCATCATCATGGAATATCTTTCCATTTATTTGTGTCTTCTTCAATTCATTTCATCAATGTCTTATAGATTTCAGTGTATAGGTCCATCACCTCCTTGGTTAAGTTTATTCCTAGGTATTTTATTCTTTTTTATGAAATTGTAAATGAGATGGTTTTCTTAATTTCTCTTTCTGATTGTTATTAGTGTATAGAAATACAATACCTTTTTTTTGTGTATTGCTTTTGTATATTGCAAATTTACTGAATTTGTTGATTAGTTCTACCAGTTTTAAGAAAGTCTTTAGGGTTCTCTGTATATAATATCATGTCATCTGGAATTAGTGACAAGGTAACATTTTTTTCCAATTTGGACTACCTAAGAAAATCTTGAAAGCAAGACTTGAAATGGTCAAATTGCTTGCAAGTAACTTTACTGCATCCTAGAATAAAAGTCAAGGATACTTTTAGTAATACAAAAGTATCTAGTACTCGACAAGGTAAAACTCACGATGTCTGATAGCCAGTTAAAAAAATGTACAATGTGTGCAAAGAAGCAGGAAATTATGGTCCATAAAGAGGAGAATAGATAATCAATTGAAACTGATGAAGAAGTAGACACAGACAGTAGAATTAGCAGAGGAGGGTATTAAATAATTACTATGGTTGTATTTCACATATTCAAAAAGCTAAGTGAATACATGGAAAATATCAGAAAGATCTAAATTGAATTTCTAGAGGTGAAAACCACAAAGTGTGAGATGAAAAGAACACTGGATGGAACTAATGACAGATCAGACGTTGCAGAAGGAAAGGCTGTTAAACTTGAAGTCAAAGCAGTAGAAATTATCCAAGGAGAAACGCACAGAGAAAAGAACATCAAAGGAAAATGAACAGAGTATTGATGACTTGTAGGGAAATATTAAGTGACCTAGTTTGTGTGCAATAGAAATTCTTTCAGGGAGGAGAGGTGAAAAAAAAAATAATTAAAGAAATAATGGCCAAAAGTTTCCAAATTTGGTGAAAACCGTAAACCCATACATTCAAAAAGTTCAGTAAGTTCCAAGCACAAAAAACACAAAGAAAATTATATGAAGGCACACATCATTAACAAATTGCAAAAAACTAGTGCTAAGATAAAATACTAAGTCAATCAGAGAAAGGACACATAATTTAAGAGGGAATAAAGATAAGGATAATAGTAGTTTCTTTTTATAATCAATGCAAGTGAGAACAACAGTTTCAAGTATTAAAAGAAAAAAATTAATTCAAAATTATAACTAGTGAAAATATCTTCCAAAAAAGAAGTGAAATGGAAACTTTTAAAGACACAAATAAGCTAAAAAAACTCAACACCAGCAGATCTATCATCACTACAGGAAATACTAAAGAAAATCTTTCACGCAAAGGGAAAAGGATGCCAGGTCAAAATAGTGATTTACACAAAGAAACAGGAGTATTGATAGTTGTAACTACATGGGGAAGAATATGATCATTTTTTTTCTTATTTTAAAAATCTCTCTAAATACCACTTGACTGTTTAAACAAAAATGACAGCAATGTAGTGTGGAATTTATAGCATCTGCAAATGTAAGATGATCACAATAATAGCAGGAAAGCAGGATGGGAGAAACCGCAGCGTACTACTGCAAGGTCCTCACACTAATATTCTACTAAAGTGTTATAATATAATTTGAAAGTAAATGGCCAATATGATAAAGATGTGTACTATTAACCCTCAGCCACCACTGAAATAGCCAAACAAAGAGTGAGCTCTCATAAGCCAACAAACAAGATGCAATGGACTCATCTAAAATATCCAATTAATTTTAAAAAGACAGGAAAACAGGAAACTAGAACAAGGAACAGATGGAACAAATATAAAATGAATAGTAAGATAGATAGATTTAAATCTAATCATATTAGAAATCACATTTAATGTAGATTCCCTCAAAGTTCAATTAAATCAGAGATGATCAGATTGGATAACAAGCCAAAACTCAACTCAGTGCTGCCTACAAAAAACACTTTAAATATAAAGACATAAAGAGGTTAAAAATAAAAGCTTGGAAAGCATATACCATATGAACACTAATCAAAAAGAGAGCTGGACTGGGTATATTCATAGCAGAAAAACTAGATTTCAGAGCAGTAGATATTACCATGGATAAAGAAGGTCATTTCATAACAATAAAGAGGCAATTGATCAAGAGGACTTAATGAACCTCAATGTTTATGCATTTAATAACAGAGCTTTAACATATATGAGGCAAAAACTGATAGGTGAAATCTACAAAAACATTAATAGGACAAATAAGGTTGCAGGATAAAAGACCAATTTTTAAAAAGCAATTGTATTTTTATATACTAACAATGAATAATCACAAATTGAAATTAAACAGAAACACTTATAATAGCATCAAAAATACTTAAAACCAGGGGATAAATTTGACAAAAGATGCCCAAGACTTATTCACTGAAAACTACAAAACCTAACTGAGAGAAATTCAAGACCCAAATGAATGGAGAAATAGAATGTATCATGGGTCCAATAACTCAGCGTAGTCAAGATGGCAACTCTCTCAAACTGATCAATAGATTCAATTCAATCCCAAACAAAATGCCAAAAGGGTGCTTTGTGGTTGTTTGTTGTTGTAGAAACTGAAAAACCGGCTCTAAAATTTGCGTGGAAATGTGAAGGCTCGAGAATAGACCAAACAACTTTGAAAAAGAGGCACAAAGTTGGAGGACTAAAATGACCAGATTTTAAGACTGCTTATAGAGTGACAGTACCCAAGCCACCGTGGTGTGGGCATGAAGGTGGGCAAGTAGAATACCGGAGCAGAATGGAGAATCCGGAAATAGATCCGCACATACGGGGACAACACATATTTGTTTGACAAGGGTGCAAATGCAATTCAGTTGAGGAGGATTCTTCTCACCAAAAGGTGAACCGGAAGGGCTCTGCTCTTCTTGGAAGCAGAGGATGCTGAGATGAGGCTGGGAGGGCCGAGGGGCAGAAGCCAATGACAGGTGGTCACTCACGTGGGCTCGTGAGCACGCGTGCTACGTACTGCGCATCCAGAAGCTCATGAGTGCAGGTCTGCAAGAGACTGGGAAGTCTGTGCTGAGCAGGTAAGACACAGCAAGCAAGACTGACTATTAACATAAAAGGACCTCATTCTTTGCACATAATAATTTTCCCCATACCTCTGGGAAAAGGGGAGAAAGCAACCAGAAACCCCTTTTGCCCTAATCTTATCTCACAGTCCCTATGATCTAAATAGTATCATGGAAGGATTATATTTCCAACCCTGATAGGCCGGTGACCGTACATTTGAGACCTGGGTGTAGTCAAGATGCAAGTGAGAAGATAAATGACAAGGCTCGGTATTAGCCTTTTTCTTGCTTGCTTGCTCTTTTATACATACACAAGAGCAAGATGTATACACACCTGTATACATATATTCTCATATTCTAATTGGCATTTTTTTCAGGAGAAACAGAGTAGCATAAAAGATATTAAAGGTATTAGAAAGTCACATGAAAAAGCGTACTCACTTCTAAATTAGATTTTTGTCACATCTTATCATACTTTATCACATAATCTCCTTGAAGAAAAAGCCTTTTCATAAGTTTAATACATGAATCTGACATTCCTTTAATAATTCATAATAGAAGACTTGCTAAATTTAGTATAATGTCCAAATAGATTTATTACTTTCAAAAGTGCATAAGAATATTCACTTCTTCAATTCCCCTTCCCCAGTAGGCTGTGGAGACAGTGCATTCCTGTGGGACAGAGTGCTTTTCCATCTGGATTCCACAGAGCCTTAGGGTTCCCCCAGAGGAGTCTCAAGCGTGTGGGGTCTGGGAGGGTTGGCGAAGGGCTAAAGACCCCCTTCCCACTTTTTCTGTGAGTCCAAGTAATATTTCATTTGAAAACAAAAATTGTTCTGCTATTGGAAAAAATAAGGAGAGCCAAAAACAACAGGAGTAAAAGCCACTTTTACAGCAGCACAATCACGGACAGGAGCCAAGACATGGGTGTGATGGGTAGTTCTATCTGTCAGCTTGACCAGACCGGGGGATGAACAGCTAGCTGGCTAACACAGTTGCGGGGTGAGGGTGTTTCTGGAAGAGATTAGCATTTGAATCGCAGACTGAGCGAAGCAGATTGCTCTCTCCAGCGTGGGTGGGCCTCATCCAATCTATGGAGGGCCTGAGTAGAACAAAAAGGCAGAGGCAGGTTGAATTCCCCTAACTGTATGAGCATCCAACTTCACTCTCGGTGCTCCTGTATTTCAGGCCTTCAGACTTGGGCTGGAATCTGCACCACTGGCTCTTGGGCTTTCAGGCCTTCAAACTACACCAGCACCTCCCGGGGTCCCCAGCTCACAGAGGGCAGGTCCTGGGACTTCTCAGCCTCCAGAATCACTTGAAATCACACCTTACAATAAGTCTCTCTACACACATATGTATTTACATATCTGTATATCTCCTACTGGTTCTGTTTCTCTGGACAGCATGACTAATACACTTGGGATGTTATCTAGCTATATGGCTTGAGCAAATTATGTATTTTTTGAATTTGGACCTGCAAAGATTAAGGGTAATGAAGCTCACATCTAGCAACCACTGAATGACCCTAGAATAGGCTAAGAGGTGATGCCGCGTTCAGCTCAGAATAATTGATCATCTGAATTTCAATACCCCGGTTATGCTCAATGACTACTGTTAAAACAGTTTCTCTTTGTTACACAGCATGTTTTAAAAATGATGCTAATATCATTACCTTGCCTCTCAATAAAAGTTACCATGTATTGAAGTATTCTTTAATTTAATTGAATCCTTCCAACCATCCTGAGCTGGCATTATCCCCACTTTACCAATGAAGGTTGGTGAAGCTCAGAGATGTTCAATGACTTGTCAAAACTGCACAGTTCTCCCAGCCTTTGTGGACCCCAAATCTTGCCTCTCTACCCCACAGGCAGCCTTGCTTCAGGACAGCTTTGGACCAGCGATGGGCTCATTTGTGGAATCAATGTCTGAGTGTCAGGATACTTTTGGGTTCTGTTATTTAATGAATCAGTGTCTCCTTGAGTCAGAGTCTGGATAAGGACATTAAATGCAATAAGTATCTGATCAAGATTTTCTTGTGCAGACTCAGTGGCGAGCACTTTCCCCCTTTTGTTCATGAAAGGCGGCATTTCATTAAATATAACCTCCCAGCAAGGTAAGTGGCAGAGCTAGGATTCAAACCATTTAGCTCCAGCTTAACACCCGTGACATTCTGCCTCCCAAATACACTCATTCAGTGAATTTCAACAGACTCTACAATGAACGCTTTAATTCCAAAATAGTACTCCCGTTATAAAAATCTAACCTAGAAAGATCTCTAAGATGTTGGGTGTCCTCCTTTTTCCCTTTCAGCACTCAAATCACTTTAATGCTGCATCGTTAATCCCAACAGAGATCTTATGTCTGAACAATTTCAACCATATTCAGTGTCTGTATAAATCCACTCTCTACTGTCTGGGTTAATGGGGTTTATTTATATGTACACATAGAGTTACGTAAAATACTGTGCATCAATAAAATACATTTTTACAATTTATTAGGCTTTCCCATTCTTGGGTTATTTAATGGTTGCTAGGTAAATTACATTAAATGATGACTGTAATTACTGACAATTTGAGACAATGGGAAAGTGCTCACCTCTATTTGAGTCATAGCTCAAAGTTATAACACTCAGTCAATTACATTGTTTAATGCCAGTTTAATTTTGCTTCCGAAATGGAAAGTTATTTTTTTCTGATTGTTAAACCGATATTACAGCTGGGTCTAAACTCTCACAGATCCCCTGAGCCTAAACATTTAATATTTTAGGCTGGTTAAAATGTAGCGTGTCTGAGCCACAGACTGCCTGCCCAAGGCTGCGGTTTGGATTTCCTTTCTTTCTTTTTTTCCCTGTAAATTAAATATCACAGCAGGGGCTGTTCACATTCCTGCTTATGGGTTACAAGATCCCTGTTTTATAGTCAGAGGAAAGCTCTGTACACTGCTAGGTGAGCGGCAAACAAGATTGCTCGATTGCTGTAATGAAACATTTTATAATTGGGTTGTATTTTTTAATATCCAAGACTGATTTGGAGGAATTAGAGTGCAGGTTTCTACCCTCAAAATTCAGAATTGTTTTAGTTACTAGTGCTCCTAGAATTCCTGTTCTTTTTTCACGTACAAAACAGTTATACATTTATATTGTTACGGCAGCTCTCCTTTGAAGACCCTAAGGCACTTTACACATAATAATTTTCCCCATACCTCTGGGAAAAGGGGAGAAAGCAATCAGAAACCCCTTTTGCCCTAATCTTATCTCACAGTCTCTATGATCTAAATAGTATCATGGAAGGATTATATTTCCAACCCTGATAGGCCGGTGACCGTACATTGCACCAAATTAATATTATTATATATTTAAATGAAATGGACAGATTGAAAGGCAATATATAGATTATTTATTAGAATTATTAAATACCTTTGGGGAGGCAGTCTAGCATAAGATTGAGAAAGTCTGAGTTCTTTTTTTAAGACTGCCTGAATTTGAATTCAGGTATCAGGGCCAAACAACCTTGATGGATTAAGTACAGTGAATACAGGAGATCTCTCTCTGTCTCTGTCTCTGTCTCTCTTTTTCTCTCTCTCTCTCTTCCTTCATAAGGAACACTGTTAAGGCACACTCCCCCCTGCATCACAATGGAGTTGGTGTAGCATTCCAGGGATGAACAGGTTACATGATTTCCAATTCTAGCTCTGCATCCCAGCCCACTGCATGAGTTTGGCTTCACCTGTACAATAAGGGACTAAACTGAACAAGGCTATTCTCTCCTCATTCTGAACCCGTGTTACCAGTTCAGCTACCCCCTTGCACCGATGCTGTAAATACTGCTCACCTGTATCCTCACAGAATCCTCCTGGTACAAGACACCATCTGGATCCTACAATGAGATCAGAGTTACAGAGGGCTTCCCCTCTGCTCTGTTCTTTGGTTTCTGTCAGCTTGTAATGACGACTGTCTGCTTATTGAAAGACATCGCATGGTGAGTCTTAAATAGGGCTGTGGCCTCCTCATCCTCAGTAACTGCCTTTGATGAACACTCAGGAAAGTAGGTCCATGAGATCTACACAGAAACGTGCAACAACGACAAAATGCATGCATGTTGCAGTTGTAATACACAGGAATGCTGAGTGTGTCCAGTAGGAGTCTGGTACAGTGGGAAGAAGACTTCCCTGGGAGTCAGAGGGTCAAGACAGAGTTTCCACTTAGCCACTGATTCTTGTGTGGAATTTGCTAAATTCACATCACCCCTTTGGGCCTGAGAAAAAACATCCATTTCAAAAACTGGCTACATGAGACTTCCCTGGTGGTCCAGTGGTAAAGAATCCACTTTCCACTGCAGGGGATATAGGTTCGATCCCCGGTCGGGGAACTAAGATAAGTTCCCACATGCCACAGGGGGCAGCTAAGCTCACGCGCCACAACTCATGAGCTCGCACGCCTCAATGAGAGAGGCCGCATGCTGCAAAACTACAGAGCCCACGTGCTCTGGAGCCAGTGCGCCACAACTAGAGAGAAGCCCTCGCCGCAATGAAAAGATCCCGCATGCCTCACCGACGATCCCGTGCGCTGCAGCTAAGACCTGATGCAGCCCTCCCCCCACCAAAAAAATAAAAACTGGCTACAGTTTGAGCGGTGGCAGCAATGGCTACTCATCTCAGTCATCCAAGCTGGCGGCCGTTACCCTCTCTGCACATTAACACATCAGCTGCAAAGGCTCTAAGACATACCAACACCTGGACCCACCACCGGAGATTCTGGTTGAATTGGACTGGGCCTGGTGCCAGTCACCGGTGGGCCTGAAAAGTTCCCCAGGTGATTCCAATATGCAACAGGTTTGCAAATCACTGCTTTGAGAGGTCAGAGGAATCTCTTCCTGCTGGGTTGTCATTCAGAGTTGTAGCCTCGCTGCAGTCAGTTCTGGTAGCTTGGTGATTTTGTCACTTTTTCTGCTAAAAAGTTGGAATATTACCCCTGAACATAATTGCCCTTTTTGTTGGGAGGACAACTTATATTTTCTTTTAACATAAAAATAATAACATAAAAGACCCTATGATGAATTTGGGTGGGAGAAGTTGAGACAGAGAGAGAGGAAATTACTCTGGAGGAAAAAGAGATAAGATGCAGAATTTTCCGATGAGGTTCATATGGCTGGTTGGCAGCTTAGATTGGAACATGAAAAGTTGGGGGAAGGATCTTTGGAGGAGACATAGGGTTCCGCAGATAGCAGTAGGCAAGAGCTTACAGAATTCAAGACCAATGAAGGACAAGGAACAGGATTGCCACTGCAAGGAAAATAGATGTCCAGGGATCAAGATGGAGGGTAGGGGAAGTAAGGGGTAAGACGTGATGGTGTTTAAGAATTGAATTAAAAGTAGGAGTTAAAGAAGATAGATAAATCATTACCAATAGGTAGCTTCCCCCATAAATATAAGGGGGGCACTGGACGCTATATGGTTGTCTGGGATGAGCTTAAATTATTTTGTTTGGTAATGAAATGGCCAAGGGGAAGTATTATTTTTGTAATTTAAGAGCATTAACCCAGACTCTTTTCTAATTGTAGAAATTTGTCATTTAAATTAAATTAAATTTACTTTAATATATATTAGTTTTGTAATTTGAAGCCAGTGGTAGAAAATTTTGTAATATAATTAAATGCATTCTCATTCTAGGGTAAGCAAAAAGTTCTCATGCTGGATCCATCTGTCTGCCTAGTTCTAGGATATATAATATGCATCAGCAGTGATATATTTACTCTTTTTTTTTTTTTTTCAGTTTGTGATTGAAGTTTACCAAAAGTCTCCAGCTGTCTTACCTCTGTACTTTTTTTTAGCTCTATCTCTTTCAGCTTTATTTCTTCTATCTTTTGGAAATAAAACATGGTCCTTAAGAATGAATTACTATTAATATTGTATTTTTAGACTGATGGCAGGACCAGTATATCAGAAACACACCTTATAATGAATAAAATACAGGTGCAAAGCAAACATGCAACATGGAAACACACAGTCATACTTGTAACCAAAAGTGGAGGTCTGGCTGCTCGCTGCTCCAAAGCCAACAAAGAGACAAGTTTGATGGAAAGGGAAGTTTGCTTTATTTTGGATGCCAGCAACCAGGGTTGGGGGGAGGGCAGACTCCCGTCCAAAGGCCGACTCCCTCCACTGACAATCACTGGGCAAGAGCTTTTATAGGCGGAGGGAGGGGACCACATGCAGAAACAGCACAGTCAGCTCTGACCATCATCTTGAAATTGGTCATTGGTTGTCTGATCAGCGTCATCTTGATTGTTTTAAGTACAGTTACTTTTTAGTTCCAGGGTCAGTTTGTTCCCATTTCTTTGAGGCCAGTTCTCAGAATTGTGGCAGCTTCTGTCATGGTTACACTCTGGTCATCATGTAGTTAACTTCTTCCACCCAGCGGGGCTTTCAGTATCTACAAGACAGCTCACAGGATATGGCTCAGAATATTCTCTATAGCCCTTGAGAAGAAATTAAAAGTCCTTGACTTTGCTTAATGACTAAACTATTATTATTTGGTCTCCTTTGACTGTTTTCCTTTGTTTCTGCATTTTCTCATTTCTCTGATTCAACTTATTCTTTGGCTAAAGTTTTTTCACAGACAAAAGGCAGGCTGAGGACACAGGGACCAAAGACCATATAGGGTCCTGCCCTGCTCCACTTCATAATGAGGATAGAACACCCAACAGGAAAACCAGTGGCTGGCTACGTTTTGTGGTTTTGTTTTCCCTTTACCATTAACCTGGGATAAATGATTTAATGTTGGGTCTCAATCTTCCACTTGTAGAGGAAAACCAATATCAACCCTGTTTAAATTGCAACATGAGTGTTGTTGCTTGTACGAAGTGAGCATAGGCAAACTATATTCCTAGTAAACCTGGAAACAATCTGAATCTTTAAGCAGCTAAATTTGGGGATAATCATTGGCTTTATCCAAAAGCTATTTCACTCATTTGTTTAATTCTAGACTAGGAATGTCAGTGGACACTGACACATATGAAGAGAAATATTGTGGACAAATGCAGGGGACACAAAGTGTCCCTAAATATGCTCTATAAAAAAGCAGAAGGTGAGGTGTGCTCCAGCATAAGTGTCGAGTTCTAGGAGAATTGAGGTGAGAAGCCTCAAGGGGCAGTTTGACTATTTCAATGGCAATACAACCAGAGTAACTAGAGTTGACAAATTAAAGGAATGAATCACCAAATATCAAAAACATTAAAAAATCGGGTAATACTGTACTTCCTTGAGAATAGCTCTTGAAATCTTGTGGGATGTATCATTATTTACCTTCCAAAGGGGGACATTTTTAAGAATGAAATGAAGTATATTCATAATCATTCTGTATAACAGGTGTAAACCAGGACTGTCTTGGGTGATCTGGGATACAGTGTGAAGTCTGAAAACAGGGCAGATCTCGAGCTATGGCTCTACTTGCAGAGTGAGGAGGGGTGGGAGGGGGAAGGGAGAGAGGAGAGATGCCTTTGCTCTGTATGTAGACCAACCCTCCCTGGGGAGGGGCCTTCTGGACTCACTAGCTCCACCCCCCCTTAATGTAAACAAAGGCTCCAGGGAGACAAATCCCTACAGGCTCTGGGGGGGCTCTGTCTTTAGGGTGGCTATTCAGGCATCCTTTACCCCGGATGCCAGAGCTCTTTACGATATTCATGGAAGATTGTCTACCAACAATTATGTTACCCTATTTGAATATCATTGGAGTCCATGGCTTTTTTTTGAGAAAAAGCACGTTATTTGTTTTAATGGTATGTATGTTTTTCTTCTTCTGTAAATAGACAATAAAATTTTGTAGATAGTCTTGATGTGTTATCTTTATTTTGTGTTTCACTGTGTAACACCAGTGAATATAACTAAAGTGTTTGTGGACTGGATGAAAAGAAACTGGTTATTAGGCAAGAAAAGGGGTTGTAGTTACCCATGGCTACTTTTAGCTACGCACACTAATATATTCTGCAGGTTTACAGCTCAGCACCTCCACCTTTTTTCACTGGTATTTCATGTAAAGCATCAGCTAGGCAGTTAAGGTTAAAATCTGGGTCTTCAACATGACCTAATGCTTTCCTAGATTTCTTAGGCAGCCTGTTTGGGGCTCTATATATCTGTACACATATATACTCACATTTGAATTGCACATCAAGAGTCTATCCAGTTGACTTCCCCACAGAAATCTAGGATAAGAAATAGAGGCATTAGCTTTATATTTACCTGCAAACTATAGAAATCTGACTTGAACTAGCTTGGGCCAAAAAGCAGGATTTGTCCTAAGGTCACTGGGTGTCTCAGAAAATGGCAGGGAAGGGAGAGTTGAGGGGAGGGATCCTGTCTCCGTGCCTTTTCCTGCCTCTCTTTGAGCCTCTGCCTCACTCCCCTCTCCTTGAAGATCTGCTGTTTCTGTGTCTCTGTTCATGTGGTTTCATAGGTGAAATACAGGGTGTTTTTATTTCAAAACCCTAACAGAGGTCTTAGTTGATAATTTACATATCTCCTTGTCTGAGTGTTGGTTGCAAACAACAGAGATGCCATCACGTTCTTTAGAGACACTCATGTAATAACAAAAGGGACCTTGTGGACCTTAAGAAAGAAAGAGTCGTGGGTTCCCAGATGCGCAAGATTCAACACTGGGACAGAAATGGGAATTAGGTCAACTCTTGCCTCTAGGAAGTAAGATGTTTTGGTCTTTTGCCTTTACCAGGATTCAGAAACTTGTTCCTGGAACTGCCCTGTGTACCCGCAGTGGCCATGCCACCACTAAGCAGTCTTATGGAGAACACGCCCTCCCCTGGGCACCTGGCCCCCTGTACGTGCCTCTCAGCTCTGCTCCTTGTAAGAACTTGTCAAGCCTCCTTCCAGTGGCACATCTAGAATTCATGTATAGGTGGGACAGAGGAGCAGCAACCAAGTTTGAAGAGAGTCCTTAAAATAGTGATTTCATTATTTTAAAAAATGTCCATTTTAAGAAAATGAAGTGGAGAGTGATATAGATTATGGGCTAGGAGTGAGCCTCTTTCCCTGGGCCCTGGCCCTGCCCACAGGTAGGTGGCCTCCAGCCTCAGGACCACCACAGCCCTGCAGTCTCCCAACCAAGATGCAGCCTATGCACCAGCAGGCTGGCACCAGCCCCGGAACCCCCAGGGCCTTGTAACCAGAGACCCAGGAATTGGCTTCACCCAGCAGTGAGCTTACACAGCCCTGGGACCCCTTGGGCTCCAGCCCCACCTACCAGCAGGTCAATACTAGCTCTGAGACACCTTGGACCCCACAGCCAGCCTTGTCAGGAACTGGGCCACCCACCAGCAGGCTGATCCTAGATCCAGGACCTCCAGCCCCACAACCACCCACTCCAGAACACAGCTCTGCCCACCAGTGGGTCAGCACTAGCCACAGACCCCCTGGGGTCCTGCAACCAGCAGCCTCATGACCTGGCCCTGCCAACCAGTGGCCAGCAGCCTCTGCACAAGGTGGGATCTGGAAACCAACCAGAGGCCAGCCACACCAACCAGACCACCCACAGGCGTCAACCCTGCCACAACAGAAGGAACCACACAGCCCACATAGGGGGCACCCCAGGAGCATATAGCTCTGGTGACCAGAATGAAGAGACACATAGGACGTCTTCTACAAAAGAACATTTCTCTAAGGTCGGGAAATGTACCAACCTACCAGATACATATAAATATAAACAGCAAATTAGGCAAAATGAGGTGACAGTGGAATATCTTCCAAACAAAGGAACAAGAAAAAACCCCAGAAGAACTAAATGAAGTAGAGATAAACAATCTACCCAATAAAGAGTTCAAGGTAATGATCATAAAGATGTTCAAAGAACTTGGGAGAAGAATGGAGGAACAGAGTGAGAAGTTATAAGTCCTTAACAAAGAGTTAGAAAATATAAAGAACAACCAAGCAGAGATGAAGAATACAATAGCTGAAATGAAAAAGTACTCTAGAAGGAATTAATAGTAGATTGGATGATACAGAGGAATGGAAATCACTGAAACTGTACAGAAAAAAGAAAAAAGAATATTAAAAAATGAGGACAGTTTAAGACATCTCTGGGACAACATCAAGCAAACTAATATTCACATTATAGGAGTCCTAGAGGAGAAGAGAGAAAGGGGCAGAGAACATATTTGAAGACATAATAGCTGAAAACTTCCTAACCTTGCAAAGGAAACAGACATCAGGTTCAAGAAGCAAAGAGTCCCAAACAGAATCAACCCAGAGAGGATCACACCAAGACACATTGTACTCAAAATGGCCAAAATTAAAGATACAGAGAGAATATTAAAAGCAGCAAGGGAAAAGCAACACAGTATGTACAAGAGAACTTCCCTAAGGCTATCAGCTGATTTTTCAGCAGAAACTCTGCAGTCCAGAAGGGAATGGCATGATATTTAAAGTGATGAAAGGGAAAAACCTACAACCAAGAATACTCTACCCAAAAAGTCTCTTGTTCAGATTTGACGGAGAAAGCAAAAGTTTTACAGACAAGCAAAAGCGAAAAGAATTCAACACCTCCAAACCAGCTTTACAACAAACGCTAAAGGAACTTCTCCAAGTGAAAAAAAAAAAGTCACAACTAGAAACTAGAAAATTATGAAAGGAAAAAACTCATTGGTAAAGGCAAATATACAGTAAAGTTAATAAATCTGCCATGCATAAAGCTATTAGGAAGGTTAAAAGACAAAAATCATCTATATCCACAGTAAGTAGTTAAGGGACGTACAGAAAGATGTAAAACATGATGTCAAAAACAGTAAACATGGGGTGGGTAGTAAAAATTCAGGGTTGTTAAAACATGTTTTAACTTGGATTATCAACTTAAAATAATCATATATGTATATAAAATCTATGTACAGTGTGGGCAATATATCAAGTAACTAGGTAATATCTTTGTATGGTGACAGAAGGTAACTAGATTTATCATGGTGATCATTTTGTAATGTATAGAAATGTCTATACACTATGTTGTGTACCAGGAACTAACAAAGTGTAGTAGGTCAGTTATACCTCAGAAAGAAACAAACAGGTCTTCCCTGGTGGCACAGTGGTTAAGAATCCGCCTACCAATGCAGGGGACACGGGTTTGACCCCTGGTCCCAGATGATCTTACACGCCGCGGAGCAACTAAGCCCATGCACCACAACTGTTGAGCCCGCATTCCACAACTACTGAAGCCGGCGTGCCTAGAGCCCATGCTCTGCAACAAGAGAAGCCACTGCAATGAGAAGCCCATGCACCGCAAAGAAAGAGTAGCCCCTGCTTGCAACTAGAGAAAGCCCTCCTGCAGCAACAAAGACCCAACATAGCAAAAAATAAAATAAATAAATTAAAAACAAACAGACAAACAAAAATGCTCAGATCAGATTTGTGGTCACCAGAGGCGGAGGATGGGGGAGGGGGGGTTGCATGAAGTTTGTCAAAAGGTACAAACTTCCAGCTATAAGATAAAGAATTACTAGGATGCAATGCACAATGTGATAAATATATAACGCTGCTGTGTGTTGTATATGAAAGCTGTTAAGAGAGTAAAGCCTAAGAGTCTCATCCCAAGGAAAAACGTTTGTTTTTTTTTTCTCTTCTTTTGTATCTATATGAGATGATGGGTGGTCACTAAACAGTGTGATAATCACTTCATGCTGTGTGCAAGTCAGATTATTATGCTGTGCACCTTGAACTTATACAGAGCTGTGTGTCAATTACACCACAGTAAAACTGGAGGAAAAACATGGGGATATCAAACTTTATTGAGAACTATAGTGACCTCAAATAAGAAATCAGATATAGAAGAGTTTTGTGATTGGTAGAGCTCTGTAAGTGTAAGAGGTTAATATTTATGACTTGGGTAATGTTAGTGATTAAAAATAGCTAATACTCCCTGAATGCTTCTGCTCTAAAATCTTTATGCATATTATTTTAATTAATCGTCATAATTACTTATGGGGTAATTTTCTGATGACAAGTTTAATGTATGCAGAGGTTACGTAACTGTTCAAGGTCATACAGCCAGTAAGTAAAGTTAGGATTTCAACCCAGATGATCTGGCTCTAAAACCAGTACCCTGTTCTACCTACGTCTCCAAGATGCAGTAAAGCTCCATGGTAATAAACAACACAAAAAGTATATGTTCAAGCACTGGGTAGAAAAATCAGCCTCCTGCACTCTCCCAAAGAGCTGTGAACCCTTTAACCTAAGGATCTGGTCTACAAGAAAAGCTCTACTTTATGCAAACCTAATCTGTCCAACGTTTGACCACTTTTTGCATTAAAAGATTGTCTTCATTTATGTTCCTTCTGTTTCTACATTTCCATCAGGGGGTCTTTATCCTCTGAGAAGTACCCAGAGGCATTAGTGAACTCTGCTGGGTGTATTCCTGGATTAAAGAGGTACTGGGCTAACAAATTGAATCTTTTGATCTTTTGTAAAGAAAATACCTCTATAATTGTCAACTCTCTTTGTTAAGAAATTCAGTTCCTTTCAAACACATGCCAAAGCAAACATTGGTTTTTCTGGATTCCAGTTTTCTTATTTCAAAGTAGTTAATACTTTGATGTATACATATAGATTTTCTGAAAATAACAAAAATTCGATTGCTCAAAACTGTTCCTATTATAATTATGCAGCTTGTCATAATTGAAAGGTTTGATGGGTGAGTCGTATTTTTTTTCTTTTCACTTGGATTTATTTTAGTTTTAAAAAATTAATATGCATTTCATATTAATAAATAAATGCTATTTTTAAAATTAAAGGGTCTAAATACTTCTCATGATTCTCACAGACTCTAGTACATATAGTACAAAAACAGGGACAAGAAACAGCCATAATAACTAACTATTAATATTGTAATTGTGTTAATAGCTAATGACCATCAAGGATTTACTATGGCACTAGGCACTGTTTTAATTTAGTCTTTAGAATGCTATGGCACTGGTGTGGCCTAGTTTACTGGGTTTCCCTTCAATTTCTAGTCTCCTATTTTGACACAGTAATAGAAGTTTTTGCAAGGCATATGGCATCCTCTGAAACTAGATGTGACTATTCACTGGATTCTGGTCAACGAGATATGATGGGAAGTGATGCGGGGGAATTTCTGGGTCACACTTTTATAGGAAATGAGGGCATGCCCCTCCTTCTCTTACTACTGCTGGCTAGAGTGCGGACATCATGGTGGGAGCTGGGGTAGCCATCATGGTCCGTGGGACGGAGGACACAGATTGAGAAGGGCTAAAGAGCAAACAGAGGAGCTAATCCCACAGATCATGGAGCCCCCTTATCAACCCTGCATTCCTCCACCAGAGAGAAGCCAAATTCCATTTCATTTAAGGGGCTGTTATTTCCACTCTTACGTATTCAGCCAAACCACTTTCCTAGCTGACGTAGTTGGTACCTCACTTTGAAGCTGGGTAGCTGAGGCAAACAGAGGTTAAGTGATGGAGTGATAGAGCCAGGATCTGAACCACGGTTTACCTCCAGAGTCTTCTCTCTCACAGCCCTCTACCGCCTCTGAGAAAGCGTCACGTATATTTGTACTTAATTTTCACACGTGTGACTTTCTGCCTTTCGTGATTTAGGGATGGAGGTCAAGGGGTTTTGCTTCGCCCTTGTGCATTTTGGAACAGGTAGGGTTGAAATCCATCTGGATGTGGCTAGATCCAGGGAGGGAGGGACAGGAGGCTGGTGGCGGAAACGAGAGGGAAAGTGTGGCACAGGGATGGGGGTGGAAGATCAGAATGGGGAGGTGATGACATGGAGAAAGGAGCGTGATGAAGGAGGTTTGAGCCCCACGCAGCTGACATGGTGAGCAAATACGTGTGGCGAAGAGGAAGGACAGAAAATGATGTTTTCATACCTGTGGCTCCTCTGGCTCCATGTCAGGTGAGTCAAGGTTGCCTGGCACCTTGCAGTTGGTCCTATGAGCTCCAAGTTCCATAAGACAACGAAGATGATTTCGCTAAAGGCCTAAAAGAGCGTAGGATGGTCTCAAAAACTTGCACGTCAGTGTGACACTCTTCTCAGCAGTCTCTTCTTGGCTGCCTGGACACCACCAAGAACAGCATTGCATAGAGCAGCATCTAAAGCTGTTATTTTACTCTCCTGGCTACTCCTTCAGTCAGCTTTTTGATCACTAGGACCAGAGAACTCTTGGAATTAGTGAGGTATGATGCCTAAATTTAGAAGATTCTGAAAGCATCTCAAATTGACCTCAATTTGGTTGGGATATAGGTTGCCCTAAATCCCTCTCAGGACAGAAACATTCCCTCCTACCACACAAGTTTTAAGCATGTTTCTTCACTTCTCTGGATTTTGTTTTCCCTAATTGTGAATGGAAGACTTGGACTGAGTGTGGAACCCATTCACAGGAATAGCTTTCTACCGCTTGCCCTTCTTAATAGCTTCCCAAAACACTGAAAAATAAACTAAAGACTTGCATTTTCTTGGATATTTCCTTAACTCTTCACTGCCCCAGTTCCTTAGATAATTGGAAGTTTTATGCATTCATGCCTTTGTCTAAGAAACCATAAAAGGGAAAATGAAAGGAAAGGGGATTGTATTTGTTTACACCATGGCTAAGGCAAAAAGACGACTTCATCTTTAGGAAACTGGAATTGTTCCAGGGAGAACAGTATGAAGATGCATCTGAGCTCCACTTCTCTGCCATCCAGGCAAGTCTTCTCGCGGAAAGAAGAATTTCCTAACCTCTAACTTCATGAACATTGCTCCAGAAGAGTCGTCCTGACCTTCACTTACAAAGAATGAAACACAATTCAGAATATGCTTGATGGAAATCACCATCCATGATTGTGCTTTATGCCTGGCAAATTGCTTTCACAGTGTAAGGTCCCTGCCCAATGTGGGTGAGACACGTGAATAAAATATGATCCCTGCTCAGAAGGGGTCCATAATCCATGGGAGAAAATAGACACATGTATAAATAATTCTAACTCAAGACAGGCTCTGATATGTGATTTATTTGAGGTACAAAGGAAATGCTAGGAGAACAGTAAGGGGAGAGGGATTACTTCCCAGAGGGTTAGAAATGAAGGTTTCTCAGAAAAAGTGAGAAGTTGTCAGGCCTATTGCTAATGGCAAATGTAATTTTTCACCCACTTTACATAGATTATTTCTTCTTTGTCTTTTAATTCTCACAATAACCCAATGAGGAAGTGGAATATGAAAAAGAAGCTGGAACACTCAGGAAACTTATTGGGTTTGAGGTACATGGAGCAAACTGTGTAGAGTTGCCTGCATGAGAAGCATCTGGATCTTTGATCACTGCCAGCAGCTGCAGAGTTTGCCTGATGGCTTTGGATTTGGGCTCAAAAAGTGGATTTTATGCATGCCTCACTGTCTAAGTATGACCATCCCTAACATGCCTCTCAGATTTGGAAAAAATCCATCTCAGGATTTTTACATAATATGGTGACCAGCAAACTGAAAAGCAGAGACTTCATCTTATTGTGTCGGGCCACATGAAATTGTCATCTTTGTAGGAATATTGACAATTTCAGGTAGTTCAACGTAACTGTAGACAGACACTTTGGGCAGCCGTTCCTGGACTTTTGAGCAGATGTGGGACACAATGCTAGTATTTCCATATGGCTGATTATTTTCATCTTATACTGGCCAACTTTTAAAAATCTGAATGGGTTATCACGGTAAGTTCAGAAGACGCACTGTAGTACAGGAGGCAAGGAGACCTAATCCAGTGGTCTCGGTGAGACCGGAGTGGAGGCGGGTTTCTCCGCCACCAGGGCTGGGCTTCTCCAGGACAGAGACCACAGCTCTGGCGAATGTCTCCTGAGAACAGAGTAGGTGCCCCCCAAAGAGTTATGAAGTGAATGAGAGAGAAGGTGGGAGGAGACGGGGCAGGAAGCACATAAGGGCTAGTCCAGCTGCAAGACCACCAGACCTTTGTACTTGAATGTGAGGGTGGGGTGGTGTGAAACTAAACCGGAGTGCTTTTGAGGCTTCAAGGTGAAGAAGGAAGCAGGTAAAAAGGAAGACTTATCAACAGTGCCCGTGGTTCACTTCCCACTAGTGATTTCTGCAGACTTCTTGCATGGCTGACACCTGTGACGGGGAAAGTGTAGGATCTTGAAATGTCATGTTAAGCAAAGACTTTGAGGACGTGGGGAGGCCTGAATGCTGATCGCTACACCCATAGATGCCATTTCCAAGCCCCCCTTCCCTCCCCCTCTGGCCCAGCCCTCTGGAAGCTCCTTGTCTTCCCATGTCTCTCCCTGTTGAGCAGTGCATGGCCATGGTAGCCCTGCCTAAGAACAGCCAGCACTGGAAACAGCTCTGGGGAAGAAGCAAACACAGTGTGTCCCAAAGTGTGTTCCTATTCCAGAGGACGTTAACAAGTGTAAAATATTTTGAAAAAAAAAGTTATGTACAAATACATTTAGGACATGAGCGAAATAAAGTTTAAACAAATTTTTCCTTTTCTTCAACACTTTTTGCCTCTCTCAGGTTTCTGTAAAGTACATCGTGAATCTCCAAAGTGGGATGAGAATATGAAATGTCGCCTAAAGTTATTTTACCACTAAAATTTTTTCCTAATGAACAATTCGTGGATCTAGTGTTTTATGGTACACACCTAAGGAAATGTTGATCTAAATTTGCTTATATGACATATTTCTTGACTTTTTAGTTTCAGGCTGTTTTCTTATTGTTGACTCAATTTTTCATAATAACTGGGTAATTACAGCAGAAATCCACTAAAAACTTATAATTGGGTATTCAGTATAATTATAATAATAATTAAAAAAACTAACTCTAGGGAAAAAAGTAAAATGAATTATTCCACGTTATCAGCAGTAGTCTTTTAGCATAGAACAAATATGTAATTTTTTTCCCTTATGTCTTTCCTAAATACTATTTTAAGGATATATCTTTAATGGAAATAGAAAAAAATTAAAAGGAAAAAAATTTTAAATTAAAAGGAAGAGTGATATAGGAGAGTGAAATCAAAGAAGTGAGACTCAAATTTTTGAAGAGGTCTTCCTTATGTCAGTTTCTTTCATTTCATTTTTTATGACTGAATATATTGCAGTTCTTACCTTGATCCTCAAGATCACATATTGGGGTTATTAACAGTCACTGTCTGGTGATGGAAAGGGCCTGGGATTTGGAGATTTAAAGAACTTAGGTTTGAAGCCTAGCTCCCCTGTTTAAAAAAACCCAAAGGTCTAGTAAGATGTAGTTATGTGCATGGCACTGTGTCTTTCTTCTAGTTTTTTTCATTACAGTTCTATGATCTTAATAAGTCATTTAACCTGAGCCCCAGCTTACTCATCTGTGGGGCAGCCTGTTCTTTCATAAAGTAATTATGTAAAATCACCCTGATAAAGAAAAAAATCTGATGTTTTATGATTTTTTGTAAACATATATTCTCATTATAAAACCAATCCCTATTCATTGTAGATAACTTAGAAAACACAGAGAATGAATCATAGAGCCATAAACATCACCCATGACTGTCTACCTGTATCTGCAACAGATACAGGCATTCCTCATAATTACATTACAAGTTACAATGTCTGTATCTATTATGCTATCAGAAAAGTGAGAGCAGGGAATCCACCTGCTTTTATCCTACTGTGTGGTCCATGCACCTGGCCAGGTGAGGACACTTAATCAATTTGTTGAATGGACATGAAAGCATGGTTTCCTTACGAACTACCTCAAACTTCTCTTTTTTGTGACTTATGCTGAATCTATTCGTGCCTTAAAAACAGGCCTTCTCACCTTTTCTACCCTTCACTTTTTGTCAGAGCCTGTCTACTGTTTCCTAGCCGGTCCCCCACCCATCTAGTGAGGCTTCTGTCCCAGCCTTCCACTGCTCCTGTGCACATGTGCAGAATGATAGAATTTCAGATATGGACAAGCCTTTGGAATCTTCTCTGCTCCTCCAGTCTGCAAGAGAGGAATCTGAGGCATCAAGAAGGTACTAGGAGGTCCAAGTCACAGAGATGGTTCTTAGTGGAGACCTGACGGACTTTGGAACTCCTATAGCCTCTACACCACATCACAACATTGAGAACTCGTTTATACAACCGATCTTGAGATAGTCCTACCCACGTGTAGAGTGCTGAACATGAGGAAGACTTTAATTTTAATATCCCTACTTTGATGTACGAGGCATGTCTTTGCTGATCCAGGGGCTGATTTAGATTTTGTAGGCTTCCCTCTCTACTAACACTACCAGGAAGAGCCCTCAAGGGCGCATCTTCCAGCTGCAACACTGGCATCTGTTGACTTAACTTTTCCTCTCTGAATACTCTGGCTTGCTTTGTTTACATTCTTTCAATCTTAACTTAAAATAATTACATGTTCTAGTCCATAAATGATGAGTATCTCCTCTATGCTTTTTTGTGAGCATAGACCTTAATACTGAGAAAGCTGAAGGAACCCACTCAGCCTCCCTGTTATAAAGCAGTGCTTGAAGGGAACTGCCTTATTTCCTAGCATCCTAATAACTCGACTGGTGGCTGAAATTATTATTAAAATTACTCCATTTTAATGGAATTGGTATAGTTTTGGCATAACTCAGTGTTTTTTTGGTGCTCAGCTCCACAAAAAAACTTTCCCCTTAAAATTGATAATAAATAAGTTTTCACATTCATGAGGTTCAGCATGGAAAGGCCGGAGAGTCTGCCTTCTCTTTATGCCGGGTTTCCTGTCGGTTGTCTTGTGTGAAGCCACCAATCAGCTCAGTGATCTTGATGACAAGATTCTCAAGCTCTAAGCTGGGTTGATCACAGGAAAACACAGTGGGCAGTCTGGGTGCTAAACCAACCAGGCAGGAATTCCAGGAGAGTTTTAGAAACATTTCTGCATTGCAAACTGCTACAATCACATAACCTGCCATTTCTCAAGAGTTCTTCTTGCCTCTTTTGGACAGCAATCATGCTGTCAAGAATTTTTGTACAGTTCTTGTGTTGTCTTTATCTTTCAATATGGTGCATTTTCATACAATAAGTGTAGATCTTTACACTGTATTCAAGGTGTTACGAAGCAATAGACAGTAAAATATGTATTGTGGGGCATGCATCTTCAAGTCTTTCAAATTATTTCCTCTCAATCCTAGGGATGACCAAAATTAATTTTCATATGTAATGAGCCATATATATATACATGTGTAGTTGATTTACAAAGTTGAGTTAGTTTCAGGTGTACAGCATAGTGAGCCAGCTATATATAACGACAAACAAACCAACAAAAAGAAACAAATAGGGAAAATCTGGTGACCTCTTTCCAAAGGGCTCTTTTAGCAGCAAACAGCAATTGAAACACACGGTGACCGCGCAGAGTGACGGCGCCCACAGCAACTCAGGTAGCTGCCAGCTTGCAGGCGGGGCGCACATGTGGACCGGGGGCATCCTCTGCTCTGCGCACTGCGCGCGCGCTGGGAACCCAGGCGCGCATCCTTCCTTCCCGCCAAGTTCACGGAGGCACCTGCGCCAGGGAAGCACCTGCGCTCTAGCTCGGCCCAGCCGCGGAAGCAGGCCCGGGGTTCCCAGTCAGGGGTTCCCTGTGGCGGCTCGAGGAGCAGGAGAGGAAAAGCGCGAGTCCACGTGGATGCCCGAGTCCGGGGGCATCGGACCTGCCCCCGCGGAACACGGAGCCCGATGCAGCGGGTACCTAGGGCCCGTCCCGCTCGCCACCGGAGTCCAGTTTTGCAGAATTCTAACCCACTTCCAAGACCCCGCCCCAGGCCCCTCTGTTTACCGTTAGGATTCACTAATCTTCTCTTTCAAACCGCAGCAATGGCTTTCCCAGTGTCGGCACTCCTAAATAAATAACCTGTGTCCAAACTTCAACAACCACCTACCCCTCAGCGACTTCTTTATAGTGTCCTATAATCGCGGGTGCTCAAAAATCCTCAAAAACACTGCGGGCTCTCTGAGGGCGTATGGGGCATCCGCCTTTCTGGTACTCGTGTGTCTGACTTCGTGTCAAAAATGTAACAATTCCCACGCCGTGGAAATTACTGTTTCTCATTTGGCCTCTCCACCGCCTTTCCCCCGACTATAGTTTGCGGCATGAATCACACTGGGAGCAGGGCTCGGGAACTGTCACCTTGTTAATTCATATATTTCCTCATCACTTCTGTGAGTCACGATCAGGTGAACACTGCCGAGAGGTAGAGACAAGCACAGGCGCACACCTGTCTAAAGGGAGATGCGCCCTTCTCCTCCATCGCCAGGTCTCTGGGGTTGGTGAGTAACGCTTTAAAACTGTGTAACTATGACAGATGGGGCACACCAGTGAAAAAGGTTGCCAATTTGATTTGGTTCAGTGCCCTAGCAATCTAGCTAATTAGCGAAATAATAATGACACAAAATGCTGAAACATAATGAGGGAGCAGGGCGTAAGTGGGGTGTGCCTGGAGATGAAAGTACACGCGCAGGAGATGGAGTGCCAGGGTGAGACGTTGGAAGGAAGGGCTTCCTGTCCTGCTAAAGAGAAATTCGCAGGTGTCCAGTGCCTGTCCACCTTTGGGGATGGTCAAGGGGGGAGCCTCCCCTTCCAGGGGACGTGGAATTCTAAGGAACTGCCTCCATCTCTGAAGCCGGCATAGGGCTTGGCCCTCCCCTCCCTGGTCCACCGCCGGTGCCTGTGATCAAGCAGGGACGCCTTACCAGGTTTCCTAGAGCATAAAAATCTTGAAGAGGCCAGCTTCTTCTCTCTTGTCTTCAAACATTCAAGTTCCCCAGACACTCTCTCCTGTGTCCACTGTCTGCTCCCAGCCCACCTTCCAGGCTTTGCCATGTGTCTTAGTCTGTTCCGGCTGCTATAACAAAAATGCCATAGACCGAGTGGCTTAAACAATAAACATCTAGTTCTCACAGTTCTGGAGGCTGGGAAGATGGAGGTGCCTGCCTGGTCAGGTTCTGCTGAGTCCACTTACTGGTTCATAGATGGCCCTCTTCTCGCTATAACCTCGCCCGGGGAAGGGGGCCAGGGAGCTCTGAGGGGCCTCTTTGATACGGGCACTGATCTCACTCCGGAGGGCTCCATCCTCATGACCTAATCACCTCCCAAAGCCCCCTCCTCCTCATACCATCCCATTGGGGGGCTGGCTTCAGCATAGCAACTTTGAGGGGACACAGACATTCGGTCCACAGCACCCTACTAGCTCATTCTGTGACCTGAGGGAGAACATAACAGAGTCAGGGCCAGGGATTCTTCCATCCCTTAACGGAGGACCGGAAGACATCCAGGGGGTACCCACCCTGAAGGGGCAGAACCTCCTGAGAGGTACATTCATGGGGTGATCCTGGGCCTTTGGTGGTCTCCTGGGACACCTGTGCATCTCCCACCAGGGTGACTGGTCATCGAAGTCCACCTCCTAGTCTTTTTTTTTTTTTTTTTAATGCATTTTAAATTTATTTATTTATTTTTGGCTGTGTTGGGTCTTCATTTCTGTGCGAGGGCTTTCTCTAGTTGCGGCAAGCGGGGGCCACTCTTCATCACGGTGCGCGGGCCTCTCACTGTCGCGGCCTCTCCTGTTGCGGAGCACAGGCTCCAGATGTGCAGGCTCAGTAGTTGTGGCTCACGGGCCTAGTTGCTCCGCGGCATGTGGGATCTTCCCAGACCAGGGCTCGAACCTGTGTCCCCTGCATTGGCAGGCAGACTCTCAACCACTGCGCCACCAGGGAAGCCCCACCTCCTAGTCTTTATCACTTCAGCTTGCCGCTCCGACACGTGTTAAATCCCGCAATCCCCTGTGGAGGATGGATACTTTCAAGGTGTCTTCAGTCAATATTCATCTACGTCCTCACCAGGGTTGACTGAGCGTCTGTGATGAAGAAGGTCAGGTTCTGGAGCCCAGAGATGCAGAGATGAACAGAGCAGAGCCGGTGGGTCACCCCCCTTTGCAGACATCACAGGCGTAATTCCCGTCCTTTGTCAGCATTTGTTGTGCAGACTTTGTGGTGCTGTGGGCACAGATGAACTCGTAGCTGGATTTTCCTGAAGTTGGGAAGGCAAGACCAACCAGATGAGTGGAGGGAAAGGATGGTACCAAATAGGTCTTTCTGGACATTTTCCTAGGTTTTGCTGGGTTTTCACAATGGTCTACTTAAGCTCCAGGTGGGGCCTGAGAGACACTTTGCCTTCTGCCACTTCCTCAAATCTCCTGGTGACACTGAAACATATATCGCACTTTTGGGAGGCCAGGCTCAGTCTTAATCCGTGGATGGAGGAAAGAGATACCCTTCCACTTGGCAAAGGCTGCTTCTTGCTCTTAAAACATGTTTCTCTCTGTAGCAGTTTTGAAGTAGTATCAAAATTGTTGATTTGACATGAGGGAATGATGTGGCAATGGGAGGGATGAGAAAGAATATGTTTCTACTACAAATTTTAAAATATTTAAAAAATATCTAGATGTCAAATCTCCTTGGCTGCCAAATTCTTGGTTCAACTTACTATTTTTAGTAAAACTGAAGGTTTTACTAAAATTGAAGGTTTTTCTAAAGACAGAAAGAGTACCTCCTAACATATAAGTGTTAGATTTTTTGTATTAGTGCTCAATGTTTTAGGGTTAAAACAATATATTCTGGCCTTGCGGGTGTCTGAGAAAAAAAATCTTCAGACAAATTTAGTTTCAGGAAAAATCTGTTATTTTGTTTTTGTTTCTTGTTTTGTTTTGTTTTTTGGATAAGGAAGGGTGGAAATAAAGACTAATTCCCTAGAAAAACCTGACAAGGAGCCTACCTGTGGGATACGAATATTAGTTCTTAAACACAGCAGGCCGTTGAGTGTTTTAGATCCAGTGATTACACAATCTGTTATAATATAAGCACATATCAATTTTAAGCTCAAAAGGAATTTTCCAGGTGGGCCATGTATAAAAGCTCTTTCCAAATGAAAGAAAAAATCTGATTGTATTTAATTGTGAAATATTTTAGCTGCAGAGAACAATAAAAGAGATTGATTCACGTAAAGAACTTAACCTGTTTTCCATAGAGTATTTTTTTTTCTGAAATAGAAAGCAAAAACAAACAGGCATATGTGGCTTAGTTACCTGATTAATCCAGGGGGAGGTCTCACTTATGTTGGTGATTATATTTGTATAGAAATGGTTGAGAATTAAAACACTTTTTCTTGTTAAAATTACGGTTTTCCTTTCATGGAAAATAATCTAGTGCACACTGAATTTGGATGTCTGTAGGCAAGATTTTAATTAGTACTATTTTAGGAGAGAGTCAAATTCCCAGCAGGGCGTGGCAGAAAGAGCTGGGGTCCTTAGATACATTAGTAAACTTACTTAGATTTCATTGACAGCACATCACAAGATTTATAGGAATTATGCAGATTACTTGGTACTATTGTTAACTTCCAAAGAAAGGAAAGAAAGGCTTTGACCTGAGTACCTGGAACACTTTTATGGCTGCTGTTTTGAATTCCAGGGATACTTTTGCAAAAGGTAAAGGGCTTCAGAAAGATTCCCCATCCCCACCCCATCCTGCAGCATCTATTAACTAACAGAATTTTGAGGTAACATTAACTAATTTATAATTTTCAGCCACATTTAATTAATTTTCTACCTCATTACTGTTTATAAATGCTATCTCATATTGAATAATGACTTTGTGCTTGTTTGTTTGCTGGATAAACCCTTCCAGCCAGAATAAGAGATGCAAATTTGCAAATGTACAGAAGTCCTGTTTAAACACCCACACCCCTCCCCATATGTGGAGGGGCTTAATTTATTCTATGGCCTCTAACTGTGTTAATTAAGAATTTTCATAAAAGTTTAAAGCAGGGATTCCTAACTTGGGGTCTGTAGACTATAGGTCAATTCTTAGGCTGCACGGAGTCTGTGAATCTCCTGATATTGTAAGCAGAATTGCAGAATTTCAAATGTGTGTGCATATATACTTTTTACTAGATACAGATTTTCTCACATTTTGAGATTCCCAAAAGTGTTCAAGATTCAAAAATCATTTAAGAATTATGCATGCTATATTTTAAATGAAAATAAATGAACATATAGATCATTTGCAAAAACTGTCCTAGAAAGAATTTCCTCCCAAATGATAATTTAAGGATGTTGGAGACCATCTCTTCAAATAAATATATTTATTAAGTGTTTATTACACAGAAAGAATGCTCTGTACTTTATTGGTATAAAGTATTCATTCTAGTATATAAGGCATGTGCTTTGTCCCATTGAATAATGACAGTCATTTGTAAAACTGAAGGCATGAAAAAAATAGAGCAAGTCTACTATTCACAGGGAATTGAATATTTTGGTCATCAAAGAATTAACTTACATAATTTAATAAACATGGATAAGCGCATTTCCAGCAATTTAACGCAAGGTTTCTCTCTCACTTTCGTTCAGCACTTCAGAACTTCCCAGTCACCTTCATGTCCACTATCTTGTTTGATCTTCACAATTGTCTTTTGGTGTATTTGTGACAGGATTTATAATGCTGTGGTCAGAGACAAGCAAAGTGAAGTTGTTGCATGACTTGACCACAGCTAATATGAGCCAGACTTGAATGTGGATTTGTTTTTCAGGTAGATAATAAAAATTTAATAGTAATATCATAAAATAAACAAGTATTATAAAAAATCAAGTATTTAGTTTTGGATGTTAGAAATAATATGCATAATAAATTCAGCAGTGTACTGATAGTTTTGCAAGAGAAGATTTTACTGTTCAGATTATAGATAATGTCAGTCAGGCTCCTTTGTACTCAGAGTTTCAAAAATTCTGCTTTTATTATATACGAAAATCCTCTGGACTTTTGACATCTCTCATGATGTAATATCTGGCGTACTGCAGTTGAAGCTGTGTGACCATAGTCTTAATGACCTCACTAAATTCTCTCATAGTGGAAATAAAAGAGGCAAACACTTCCGCCCTTTTGAATACTAGTTACCAAAACTGTAACAGTGCCAAAATAAAAATGATTCCTTTCTCCTTTTCAATCTCAGTTGCCCTTAAAACACATGCATAAGAGGAAGCTGAAAACAAAAAATGCAACTTTATGCTGTATGCTAGGTCAATGTTAAAATTCACAGACTAATTTTTAGATGTAATCTTCCTGGTTCTGGTCCTCAAAGAGAAACGAGAGTAATTAACCAATTTTTTTTAAAATCAGGAAATATAATTTTGCTATTCTTTTATAATCAAATTTTTCAATGATTTCTAAGACTTTCTATAGCCTATTTACACTAAGCTAGTTCAGGAGACACACTGGTTGAAAAGGACTAAGAATATAAACTTTAAGGCTAAAAATTCCATCTTTGAAATGTAAAGATTTAAATAGAGCCCTTGACAAGGTTATTTAATCCAGAATTGCTGGCCATGAAAAAAAAGTTATACCGAATATATTCTTTACTAAATCATCCAATCAAAGTGTAAAAGAGTGATCCAGACTGGACTTAATGCTTTTGAAGAAGATGTACCATGCAGCAAAGTAACTTTTAATTTCAGCAATTGTCTTTAACTTGAAAGGATTACTTCCATTGTGAAAGAACTGCCTATGGTTTTTCATTTAAGAATGTGGGACTTTTGACTTCTAAAATTGTGTGTTTTTATTTATTACAAATGTTGCTTCTCTATATGGAACAGTAACAGGTATTATTACTTTATAATTACTTTAATAATTCAGAGAGCACTCCCAGGAGCACAGGTTGCTGATTCCTATGACTATTGTTATCACTGTACAGTTCAGACACCACAGAAGTACAAAGGAGACTACTACAAGCAACTATATGCCAATAAAATGGACAACCTAGAAGACATGGACGGATTCTTAGAAACGTACAATCTTCCAAGACTGAACTAGGAAGAAATAGAAAATACGAACAGACCAATTACAAGTACTGAAATTGAAAGTGTGATTAAAAAACTCTCAACGAACAAAAGTCCAGGACCAGATGGCTTCACAGGCGAATTCTATCAAACATTTAGAGCAGAGTTAACACCAATCCTTCTCAAACTCTTCCAAAAAACTACAGAGGAAGGAACACTCCCAAACTCTTTCTATGAGGCCACCATCACCCTGATACCAAAAGCAGGCAAAGATACCACAAAATAAGAAAATTACAGACCAATATCACTGATGAACATAGACACAAATATCCTCAACAAAATACTAGCAAATAAAATCCAGCAATACATTAAAAGGATCATACACCATGATCAGGTGGGACTTATCCCAGGGATGAAAAGATTTTTCAATATCCATAAAGCAATCAATGTGACACACCACATTATAAAATGGAAGAATAAAAACCATTTGATTATTTCGATAGATGCAGTAAAAGCTTTTGACTAAATTCAACACTCATTTGTAATAAAAACTCTCCAGAAAGTGGGAACAGAGGGAACCTACCTCCAGAAAGTGGGAACATAGGTAGGCCATATACCTACAGCTAAATCTACAGCTAACATCATACTCAACGGTGAAAAACTGAAAACATGTTTCCTCTAAGATCAGGAACAAGACAAGGATATCCACTCTAACCTCTTTTATTCAATATAGTTTTCTAAGTCCTAGCCACAGCAATCAGAGAAGAAAAATAAATAAAAGGAATCCAAATTGGAAAAGAAGAAGTAAAACTGTCACTGTTTGGAGATGACATGATACTATACATAGAAAATCCTAAAGATGTTACCAGAAAACTACTAGAGCTCATCAATTTACCAGTACATTAAAAAACAACAAAAAAAAAACCCCCTAGGAATAAACCTACCTAAGGAGACAAAAGACCTGTACTTTAAAAACTATAAGATGCTGATGAAAGAAATTGAAGATGACACAAACAGATGGAAAGATACACCATGTTCTTGGATTGGAAGAATCAATATTGTCAAAATGACTATACTACACAAGGCAATCTATAGGTTCAATGGAATCCCTGTCAAATTACCAATGGCATTGTTAGCAGATCTAGAACAAGAAAATCTAAAAATTTGTATGGAAACACTAAAGACCCCAAATAGCCAAAGCAATCTTGAGAAAGAAAAACGGAGCTGGAGGAATCAGGCTCCCTGACTTCAGACTATATATATAGCTGTAGTAATCAAAACAATATGGTATTGACACAAAAACAGAAATATAGAGCAATGGAACAGGATAGAAAGTCCAGAGATTAACCCATGCACCTGTGGTAAATTAATATGACAAAGGAGGCAAGAATATACAATGGAGAAGAGACAGTTTCTTCAATAAGTGGTGCTGGGAAAACTGGACAGCTACATGTAAAAGAATGAAATTAGAACATTCTCTAATACCATACACTCAAAATAAACTCAAAATGGATTAAAGACCTAAATGTCAGACCGGATACTATAAAACTCCTAGAGGAAAACATAGGCAGAACACTCTTCAACATAAACTGTAGCAATATCTTATTGCTCCACTTCCTAGAGGAAAGAAAATAAAAACACAAATAAACAAATGAGACCCAATGAAACTTAAAACTTTTGCACAGCAAAGGAAACTATAAACAAAATGAAAATACAACCTACAGAATGGGAGAAAATATTTGCAATCAATGTGAATGACAAGGAATTAATCTCCAAAATATACAAAGAGCCCATGCAGCTCAATATCAGAAAAACAAATAACTCAATAAAAAAATGGGCAGAAGATCTAAATAGACATTTCTCCAAAGAAGACATACAGATGGCCAAAAAGCACATGAAAAGATGATCAACATTGCTAATTATTAGAGAATGCAAATCAAATCTACAATGAGGTATCACCTCACATCAGTCAGAATGGCCATATCAAAAAGTCTACAAACAATAAATGCTGGAGAGGGTGTGAAGAAAAGGGAACCATCCTACACTGTTGGTGGGAATGTAAATTAGTACAACCATTATGGAGAGCAGTATGGAGGTTCCTTTAAAATCTAAAAATAGAGCTACCATATGATCCAGCAATCCCACTCCTGGGCATGTATCTGGAGAAAATCATAATTTGAAAAGATACATGCACCCCAATGATCATAGCAGCACGATTTACAATAGCCAAGACTTGGAAGCATCCTAAATGTCCATTGACAGATGAATGGATAAAGAAGAGGTGGTACATACACACAATGGAATACTACTCAGCCATAAAAAGAATGAAATAATGCCATTTGCAGCAACATGGATGAACCTAGAGATTATCATACTAAGTGAAGTAAGTCAGACAGAGAAAGACAAATACCACATGATATCATTTATAGGTGGAATGTAAAAAAATGATACCAATGAACTTGTTTACAGAGCAGAAACAGACTCACAGACATAGAAAACAAACTTATGGTTACCAAAGGGGAAAGGTGGTGGGGAGGGATAAATTAGGACTTTGGGATTAACATATACAGACATATATATACATATACATATATAAAATAGATAATCAACAAGGACCAACTGTATAGCACAGGGAACTCTACTCAATATTCTGTAATAACCTATATGGGAAAAGAATCTGAGAAAGAATAGATATATGTATATGTAAACTGAATCAATTTGCTGTACACCTGAAATAACACAACACTGTATCTCAACTATACTCCAATATTAAAAAAAATCCTCATGATTTATGCCTTCTGATAACTTGGTGATAATCACTGTCACAATAGTATTTTCTAATACTAAAAGTAGCTATAAAAAAAAGTTCACTTTCTATCATGTGGCAAGTTCCAGGGTCATTTTTAGTCACATCAGTAAAATTACTAACTTCCTCACCTTGTCCCTAACAACCTATTCTAATACTTTCCCATATTATTTTTATAAATCACATACAACAAAAAAGGTATGAATTTCTGCAAAACAACAGCATAAAATAAATGTTTATGGAATAGACATGTGGGAAAATTGTTCAGGAGATTTACAGATGCTTGTTTGTGTTATAAAATTATAAGTTTAGTTGGAAATTATTGATTGAGTTCCTAAATTCCCAGGCACACTGATGGGCTCTATGGATACCTGGTGAACATGATGAACGTTGTCTCTCCTCTCAAGGAACTTGTATCCAAAGGAGACTCGGGACTCTAAGATGTGGATTGTTTCCATACATGTGTTTTATATACACTACTTGTGTGGTGCGCATGTGTGAAGTATAGAGGCCAGGGCATCTAGAGACTGGTGTACCTCTCTTCCCTCCTATCCGCTTCACATTGTGGATGGAAGCTACAGAAAGTCCATGGTTGGTTTTTCTGGCTGTCAGTGCTTTGCAAAGATGAAATTTTCCCTCTTGGGCACAACAAGTTCTCTTCTTCTGTGAAAAGTCCTCCAGCAGAGATCTGATGAGCTCTTGGGAGTGGTCAAGGGGAATTTAGACGTCAGTGAGTTGCCATTAAGGAAAAGTTTTCTTCCAATTCTGAGATTAGTTGACTTTTGAGACTCAATGCTGCCTTAAGTTTCTTTTGAGATGAGCCAAAATGTTTCATCTATCTACACTGTAGGATTGTGATAGCTTCTAAAGAGTTTGACAAATATATACTGGTGTAAAACTGCTGAAGATGAATAATTCGTCTTGCAAATTTTTTGCTTGCTTACAGTTTTGTTTTCTAGAAAAGAAAAGCAGTAGTTTATATAGTTATCCAAACTAAAAAAAAAAAAAGCCCAGATTGGCTATTTCTTTATAAAATTTCTTACTGAAAAAATCATTAATATAAAGTCATTACATTTACTATTGTTATTAGTTTGCTTAAGGCAATCTGGAAGGAATGTGAGAATAGATATTCATACAGTCTTTTAGTAAACACCCTTATTATAATTTATATATAATAAGATCCTTCTTAGTGATAATTAAATGATTCTTAGTAAAGTTATAGAATTGTGCATCCATAATCCAAATCTAGTTTTAGAAGCTTCCACCACCGAAAAAGATCCCTTAAATCTATTTGTAACCACTCATTATTCCAAACCCAAGGCCGAGGGAACCAGTGATTTGCTTACTGTTTTTATAGATGGATTCTTATTGGAAATTTCAGATACATGGAATCCTACAGTCTAGCCTTGAGAGCCTGGCTAGAGGATCACCTGTGCTACAGCATGCATTAGTATTTCATTCCTTTTTATTGCTGGATAATACTCCACGGTATAGATATTCACATTTTGTTGGTACATCCCTCACTCTATGGACATTTGGATTGTTTCCAGTTTTTGACTATTATGAATAATGGTGCTATGAACATTCATGCACAAGCCTTTTTGTGGACATTTCTTTCAGGTAGGTTATTATCTAAGAATATAATTATTGAAATGTATGGTATGTTTAGGTTTAATATTTAAGAAACTGACCTATTGTTTTTCAAAGTGGCTGTACCTGATACATTCCCACCAGCAAGACACAAGGGTCCTAGTTTTTCCACAACCTACCAACACTTGCCTTTGTTGGTCTTTTTGGTTATATCAACCCTGGTTGATGTGTAGTTGCATCTAATTGTGGTTTTAATTTTCATTTTCCTAATGACATGATATTGATCATCTTTTCAATACTTATTGGCCATTTGTATATTTTCTTTGGCAAAATACTTATTCAACTCTTTTGCATATTTTTTAATTAGGTTGTTTATGTTCTTATTATTGAACTGAAGGACTTGTTTATATATTCTGAATACAAATTCTTTACCTGATATATTATTTGATAATATTTTCTTCCAAGCTGTGGCTTGTCCTTTAATTTTTTAACAGAAGTTAAAATATTGCTGCTTTTGATGAGCAGGGATTTTAAATTTTGATGAAGTCCAATTTATCACTTTTAGTTTTAGGGATTGTGCTTCTGCTGTTGTCTTTAATAAATCTTTGTCTGACTCCAGGTATCAATGATTTCTTGTGTTTTCTTTTTTTATTAATTTATTTATTATTTATTTTTGGCTGTGTTGGGTCTTCGTTTCTGTGAGAGGGCTTTCCTCTAGTTGTGGCAAGCGGGGGCCACTCTTCATCGCGGTGCGTGGGCCTCTCACTATCGCGCCCTCTCTTGTTGCAGAGCACAGGCTCCAGACGTGCAGGCTCAGTAGTTGTGGCTCACGGGCCCAGTTGCTCTGCGGCATGTGGGATCTTCCGAGACGAGGGCTCAAACCCGTGTCCCCTGCATTAGCAGGCAGATTCTCAACCACTGCGCCACCAGGGAAGCCCCCCTTGTGTTTTCTTTTAAGTTATTTTATAGTTTTAGGTTTTACATTTAGGTCTGTGCTCCATTTTGAGCTAATTTTGGCATAAAATATGAAGTATCTTTTCATTTTTCTTTTTTTCTTTTCATATGGAAATCCAATTGTTCCAGCACCATTTGTGAAAACAAAATCTATGCTTTCTCCATTCATGCTTTTGCATTTTTGTTAAAATCAGTTGTCCATAAATAATTTAATCTATTTCTTTATGCTAACAGCACACTGCTTGTTAACTGTAGCCATATACAATGTTTGAAATCAGGTAAAGGAAGTCCTCCTATATTGTTCTTCTTTGTCAAGTTTGCTTTGGCTATTCTATGTCCTTTGCATTTCCATACAAATTTTAGTATCAACGTGTCCATTTATAACAAGTTTTCTGGGCCTTTTGATAGGGATTATGTTGAATTTATAAATCAATTTGGGGATAATTGCTTTCTTCATATTGAGTCTTCTGGTTAATGAACATGGTATATTCTACATGTATTTAGTTCTTTAGTTTCTCTCATCAGTATTTCGTAGTTTCAGTGTACCAGTCTTTCGCATCTCTTGTCAAATTTAATCCCTAACAATTTCTTATTTTTAAGATATTATTGTGAATGGCATGATTTTTAAAATATCAATTTCTGATAGTATGCTGCTAAAATACCTAAATATAATTGGTTTTTATATATTCAGGTTGAATCCTGGAATTTAGGTAAACTTGTTAGTTTTAATAGCTTTTTTTGAGATTTCATCAGATTTTCTACATTGATGATCATGCCTATGAATAAGAAATTTTAATTCTCCCTTTCCAGTGTGGATGCCTTACATTTTTGTATTTCCTTATTGCACTGGCTAAAACCTACAGTTAAATGTTGAATAAAAATAATGAGAGCAGAGGCCCCTGTCTCATTCTTAATTTAAGAGAAATGCATTAACTCTTTTACATTAAATATAATGTGATGTTAACCATAGGCTTTTCGTTGATGTCTTTATCAGACAGAGAGAATTCCCTGCTATCCCATTTGTCAAAAGTTTTTATCAGGAATGACTGTAATTTTGTCAAATGCCTTCTCTGCATCTACTGAAATGATCATTGTGGTCTTTTTTCTTCCTTGTTTGTTAATATGGTGAATTACATTGATCAATTTTTGAATGTTAAGTGAATTTTACACTCGGGATATACCACTTGGTTATGATGTATTATGCTTTTTAGATACTGTCAGATTCACTTTGGTAAAATTTTGATAGAAAATTTCAATCTATGGTTATGAAGGACACTGGTCTATAGTTATCTTTGCTTATAACTGTTTGGTTTTAGTAGCAGGATATAGTATGAGTTGGGAAGTATTCCCTCCTCTTCAATTTTCTTGAAAGAGTTGGTTAGAATTGATATTATTTCTTCTTAAAAATTGTCAATACACTGGTAAGCCATTTGGGTCTGGAGTTTTCATGGTGGGAAAGTTTTATACTACAAGTTCAATTACTTTAAAAGGAATGTGGTTGCTCATGTTATCTTTTTCTTCTTGGTTGAGCACTGGGAGTTTGTATCATTCAAGGAAATTCATCAATTCCGTCTAAGTTGTAGATTTCATTGGCATAAAATTGTTTATGTTATTCATATATTAATGTTCATATACTATCCTTGCAATATCTATAGAGTCTATAGTTACTACCCCTTTATTGATCTTGATATTGGTAATTGTGTCCACTGGGTTTTTCCCCCATCAGTCTGCCTAGAGGTTTATTAATTTTAGTGATTTTTTCAAACATCTAGCTTTTGATTTCATTGCTCTTCTCTACTGCTTTTCTGTTTTTTATTTAATTATTTTTCATTATAAATTTTTATCACCTTTAGTCTGCCTATGTTGGGCTTAACTTGATCTTCTCTTTCTAATTTCTTAAGATAGAAACTGATGACAAATACTTTTACCTTTTGTATGTCTGAAGAGGACTTTATTTTGTCTTCCTGTTGAGTTCTGGGCATAGAATTCTAGGTTATCTGTTGCTTTTTATTGCCTTTTAGTATTTTTAAAATGTTGCTCTGCTCTCTTCTCACTTGCATTTGTTTCTGATGAGAAATTGATGTCATTCTTACATTTATTATGCTGCAGGTAATGTGTTTATTTTCTGGTTGCTTTTGAGATTTCCTCTTATCACTGGCTTTGAGCAATTTGATTATGATGTAAGCCTTGGTGTAGTTTTCTTTATGTTTCTTGTGCTTGGAGTTTATTGCACTTCTTGGATATGTGGGTTTATAGTTTTCAACAAATTTGGAATCATTTTAGACATTATTTCTCCAAATAACTTTTCTTTTCTCTCTGCTTTCTTTCCATTCAGGGATTTGGGTTGAAATTGCCCCATACTCACTGATACTCTGATCTTTTTTTTTTTTTTTTCTGTTTCATTTTGGTTAGTTTCCATTGCTATGTCTTCAAGTTCACTGATCTTTTCCTATACAATGTTCAACCTGTAATTAATCCCCATCTAGTTCATTATGCATCTCACACATTGTAACTTTCTTCTCTAGAAGTTTGATTTGGGTCTTTTAAAAATATTTTCCATGTTTCTTCTTATCTTTTAAATATCTGGACTACAGCTGTCAGGACTGTTTTAATGCTCTTGTCTGACAATTTTAACATCTATATTAGTTTTGGATCAGTTTTGATTAGTTGATTTTTTTTCTCCTCACAGAGTCTATTTTCTTGCTTCTTTCCACGACTAGAAATTTTTTATTGGTTCTCGAGCATTGTGAATTTTGTCTTGTTGGTGGCTGGATGTTTTTGTATCCCTATACATGTTATTTATGTTTATTCTGTGACCCAGTTAAGTTACTTGCAAAGAGTTTGATCCTCTCTGGCCTTCCTTTTCAGATTTGTTATGTGGAACAAGAGCATGTTTAGTCCAAGGCTAGTCATTCATCACTGAAAGAACTAAGATCCGTCTGAGTACTCTACATGATGCCCTGTGAGTTCTGAGAATGTCCAGTCTGGCTGCTAAGAGAAAATATGATTTTTGGTCTGATGTGAACCACAAGTACTATTCCCTTTAATCCTTTTGGGTAGTTCTTACTCTAGACTAGAGTAATTTCCTCACATTAATGCACTGAACAGTACTCAGCTGAATACTTTAGTGGGCCCTTTGCAAATATCTAGAATTCTTTGTGTATCTCTCTGCTTTCCAGTATTCTCTCCCGAGAACTAACTGGCCTGGTCTCCCCAACGTAGAGAGTCAGCTGTCTCTACCTGGTTTCCCCCTCCCAGAAGTAAACTGGGGCAATATAAGTTCATCTTATTTACTTCTTGTGTCTCGATGGTCACTGTATTTTGTTGCCTGAGGTCTAGTCCTTTGAAAAACATTTTGTATATTTTGGTTTTCTTTTGATTGGAAGATAAATCTGGTCCCTGATATCTTAACTTTGCAAAACGTAAGTCCCTCTCAATCTTCTTTCATAATGAAAATTTTCTTATTTCCAATAGACAACATAAGGGCATACAATTTGCCCCTTACATATTGGCTTGCTAAAGACACGATTTTCCAAGTTAATTTCTTGAGGAGTCTTCTTGGTCAGTTTTCTAAACAGTGGCAAAGCATCTTTCCTTTAACTCATAATGATCCATTTATGAACATAACAATTTAATTGATGACATTCATTTTACTACAGAGTTTTTAATTAGTCCTGGCAGCTTTCGTCTCAATGTTTTTCTCCTTTATGACTCGATTGCACTGCCAGCAAAGAAGCCCCATTCCCTCTGGCAAAGAAACCTCTGAAGAAATGTTTTGGGGGCTGACTGTCCTAAAGATGGCTTCTTCCAGCTGCAATTTAAGTGTTGAGCTGAAGAGAGAGCCTAATTCATTTGATTTCTGATCTCTATGATAGCATATGCCTCCTGAAGCAGTGTGGAAAGTCAAGGTCAGCTGCAGCTAATCATCACAGGATTTGAACTTCAAAAAAATGGAAATAGAACGTTTTCATGAAGAGCCCTTATATCCTTTTGCTTCCTTTCCAAGACTTACAAGAGCGTTTTTTTCCCCAATCCCAGGGCTGAATGAAATCATTATTCAGTCTTATCTTAAGGGGATAAAAATCCAGCTAAATACCCATTTAAAAATATTTCCTTTTCTTATAATGTACATTCCTCAATGGATTTCATGAGGATTATTGAGCTCCTGGTTTTGTTTTACATTTTTCCTTTTTGTAAAATAGGCCAGGCTCCTCAGAGGAAAGTAATTCAATAAAATGCTTGTCTAAAGTGTGAGGTTTAAAAGACATCCGTTTAAGAAGGCAAGGCAATGGGGAAAGAGAGGAAATGATTTATACATCCAGGCTTCTTTGTACAAGCATGGCCACTCATTCTGTGGATGAAGACTTACTGGAAAATCCATTAGGCCAGCAGGGAAGGCTCTGGGATCTGAGCCAGGCTGCCTGGATTCAAATCCTGTTTTTTTCCCTTACTGGCTGAGCCATCTTCAGCCAAGTTACATAACTTCACTGTATCTCTGTTTCCCCAACTCTAAGTAGGGTAGTGATACCGCCTCTTTCAGAAGTTTGATATGAAGATAATTCAAGTTAATATTTATAAAGCTCTTACAGTAGCTTCTGGTGCATAGAAAGTGACATATATACAAGTATCCTACAAAATATGCATTTTAAAATGTATTTACTGGGAAATATAACCATTTGCTGACCCAAGAATCACCCCATGTCGGGAACTGTCATTTTGTGCAAATGTTATGAAGGTTGAGTTCTAGTGGGAAATATAATTGAATTAGTAGGGCATTTTTTCATAAAAAATGTATTGAGGGCTTCCTGGATATTAAGCATAATACAAGGTGTTAGGAACATAAAGATGAATAAGGGCTACGTTTCACTTAAGGAGCATCGTAGTTAGCCAACCAATAAATGGATCATTTCAAAGCAATGTGGAGATGCAGTAGCAAGACTGTTTCTAAGGAGCACCAGATAAAAGTTCCTAATCTGGTGTGTGTGAGGGTGGGAAATTAGGTCATAGAAAACCTCCTGGAGTTGGTGAGTGTAAGGCATTCAAACTGTGAGGAGGGAAAGGGCATTCCTGGCAGAAGGAGAGAAATGACAGACATCGTGATTCAGGGAACAAAGCAAGTCATACACTCAGCATCACTGGAGTCTGAGAAGGCAGAGGGAGCTCTGTGATTTTGAGAACCTTGCCCTTCTTGCTAACTCTTTTTACAAGTGATCTCTCTAAATAGGGCAGTATTGTATTTCAAGAGCTAGGAAGCAAAAAAATGAATAGTGGTTGCCAGGGTGGAGGCTGGGTCCCGTGAGTGGAAGCTGGTCCTGTGGGTGGAGGCTGGGTCCTGTGAGTGGAGGCTGGTCCTGTGGGTGGAGGCTGGATCCTGTGAGTGGAGGCTGGATCCTGTGAGTGGAGGCTGGTTCTGTGGGTGGAAGCTGGATCCTGTGAGTGGAGGCTGGATCCTGTGAGTGGAGGCTGGGTCCTGTGAGCGGAGGCTGGGTCCTGTGACTGGAGGCTGGTCCTGTGGGTGGAGGCTGAATCCTTTGGGCTGGTCATATCCTGACAGGTCACTTTAGGCTCTGGGACTGCACCCAAGCTCTAATGTTCAGGACACAATTTCATCGCTTCTCCCACAGGTGAAATGAGTCTCAGGTTGACACATAATACCCAGACTCATAAGCAGCTCATTTTCAACCAGATATCATATTATAAATATACACCAAACTCTAAATCTTGCACAATAGCCAACTGACCACAGGCTCACAGTGCCTCCGATCCCAGTCTTGTTGTTTAAATCCATTTAGGAAATCAAATTAGGGATCAGATTGCTGATTGGTCATCACCATTCTTCAGGGGCATTTTCAACACCCTAGACTAGTGGATTCCCCACTCTTTTTTTCAATCTGCAAATATCTCCACCTCAATGACACATACTGATCCTTAAGGGTGAGAAGAAACTTCCTCTTCTGGAGAAAACTAAAATCTAATCATTCACTGCTTCGTGGCTTCCTGGTTTTAGAATTTGTGCAATCTTGTGGGCTTATTTTAACATATCCTTATCTCAGATGGCTACATTACGTTGTGACTGACTTGGCCACAGCTTTCTGTAACACTAGACCTGTAATCACGTATGTTGTATTAAAGAAACACTGTCGTCTTCTCGGGTGGGTGTAGGGGTTTCTTGTTTTCTTCACAAAAATTATGGTGAAATCTTTCCCATTGTAAGTTACTCTTGTGAAGCTGATATGATCCATCATTTGTTGATTTTTATTAGATTTCAAAGGATAACTTTTTCCTGCACTTAATCTCTTAATCCAGCGTTTTGGGGGTGTTTTTTTTTAGTTTTAGATTTTGGTGGTTGACACTGCTTACTAATTATAGCCTTTAAATGTACTCCTGGTGCCAGGCAATAAGGGAACTGCTTGAACAGGTATCTTTGAGAGTGGAGGGTATGAGTGTATCAGGATTAAAGCTGAATGATAAAAACCATGTACTGTGAAAAAATTACTACGCTTCATTTGCAAACTTCAGAAGCAGAAGAGAAACCCCAAATGCACTATATATTCATTCCTTGATCCTTTCTTCTTAGGTGGGTCACCCAGGTCAAATCGCCACCTGGTTCTTCTTAACTCCTCCAAACAATCTCTTGCCATATAAGCTCCCTGAATATTTTCCATGCCTTTTGAATTTTTGTCTCTAATCATAAGTCAACAATGACTTGCTGCATCCAGCAGTGTAGTATCTACCATATGGGACAAAGAATTATCTGTAAAAAAGGCAAAAACCAACTAATCAAACAAACATAAAACATAGTTGGGAAGACAAGATAAGATGCAGGAAAAAAAAATCACATATTTGTTTTTATTAAAAATGAACATACATAAGTTGTTTTACTAGAGAATACAATCACTCTTGAATTTCAAAGAAGAATTATAATAAGGATTTAGAGCAGTGGTGGTTTAATGATAAAGGTGGGCCTTGTGATGAAACTTAAAGAATGGATACATTAATCACGTGGTGACACAAAGGAGATTTTAGAAAAGGAAAGTTTAGGTAAAGCAGAGATGGGAATGCAGGTTTCGTGCGTGTGCCTTGTGTGCCCATGTTGTTCAAGGACAGGTTATAAGAAGTCCTGTGGAGGGAGGGGGCTGTTCCTATGATGAAATTCAGGTAAATATATTTGAATAGGTAAAAATAGCTACTATTTATAAAGTGCTCCTATGTTAAGTGTCTTACATAAATTATCTCATTCCAGTCTTAATTAAAGACCTGTGAAGTAGGTACCACTATTTTTATTCCCATTTTACAGAAGAGGAAGCTGAGGCTTAGTGTCTGAGGTCACACAGCCAGTGAACAGTGGAGTCAGGGTGGTGACCTGGAAAGCTGGGCTACTGAGTCTAGGCTCCTTCTACAAGACCATCAGCCCACATGCCAGGGGGTTCCTCATAAGAGACAGGAGTTCTGACTTGTTGCCTTAAGGTGACAGAAGGCCATTACAGCTCTCCAGGTGACATGGTGAAAACAGTATCTAAGGAGAAGCAGCATCACAGGTACACAGAGGGATTTGGGATGAGCTCACGGAATCAGTGAGGAGAAGGGGATGAAAGTGAGGACAAGTCATCAATAAAAAAGCTCACCAAGTCCTTACCTCTCTCTGTATTTTTTAGCTCTAATATGGACATGTTTTGGGTATGGTGAAAAGTGGAATAGCATAGAACCACCTTCACCCCAGTGCTACCCACTTCCTGTTGGAGCGTATTCTGATTCAGTGTAAGGATTTTGACTGGGTCCCATTTGTGGGCACATTAAGAGGTTTGGATAATTTGGCCAGCTGGGAAGAGATTATTTTTTTGAGCCAGGAAAGCAAATGAATAAAACCCTTGATACCTGGAGTAGGGGTAATTTGTTACTTAAACACGCATCTTACTCACCTTGAGACTCATTGGTCCTGGCTGTAATTCAAGATAAGCCATCGTTTTTGTGAACGTACACAACAACCACGAACTTGCTTCCTGTTTGCTAAGTATGGCAGTAGAATCCGACCTCTGATGATCTGTTTTCTTCTTCCACTTACACCTTGGCTCTTAATGAACTCCCACTACACCAATGGTCATTTTGAATAATTCATGCTTTTAATTTTTCCCAATGATCCCAATGTGCTTTGACACAAGTAGTTCCACCAATCAATGAAATAAGTCCAAAGAGAAATACAGTGTTTTTTTGTGGCAGACAGAAATGCTTTGCCAATTTTCTAGTGAACCCAATACAGAAGGGCATATTCTTATTAAAGAAAGGAAAAAGAATAACTAACATATATAGCCCTTCTGTTTAGGTGCTACCCTTTCCAAAATTTTCTGTAACAAGAACAACAACAAAATCAGCATGATTTTGTTGTACATATAGCTGAAACCTAACACTCAATGAGCAGTATTATTGCCAAGAGTAATTAAGTTATTCAGATTTTGACCATAGGGCATATAGTTATAACTGCTTTAATGTTCTTTTTCTACAAATTCTATCTTTTGTGCCATTTTGGTGGCTGTTTCTACTGATCGATTTTCTTTTCCTTCATTATGGGTCATATTTTCCCATTTCTTTGCATATTTTTAATTTTTAAGTGGATGTTACACATGAATTTTACGTTGTTGAGTGCCAACATTTTTGTTTTCTTTTAAATATTCTTGACCTTTACTCTGGGTTGCCGTTAAGTTACTTGGAAAGAGTTTAAGTTGTTCTTTTTAAGCTTAGTTAAGTGAGATCAGAGTCGCCTTTAAATGTAGGGAAAATATTCCCAACTGCTGAGGCCGTGCTCTTCTAAATATTTGACCTGACGCCTTCTGTATTGTGATTGTTTTTCTACTCTGGCTTTTGGGAATATGAATTATTTTCTGCTCTGTATGAGATCAGTTCTCCTGCTCCTGTCTGGTGGCTCTCTCCCTGCTTCCTGGTTTCCCATCAGCACCCAGCTGACAATTCAAAGGGAACCCTCGGCCGAACTCTGTGTGTGTGTGTATCCATATTTCTCCCCTGTTTGTACATTTCTCCCTCCTATCCAGGATTTTGCCTCCAGATCCTGCCACCTGTGCCTTCTAGAAACCTCACCTCTGTCTCCTTGCTCAGGAGGGCCACTGTGGCCTGAAACAGTCTGCTGCCTGCAGCAGAGAGCTGGGCAAACCCCGGGGCTCACCTTGTTTGTTTCCTGTTCTGTCTGTTGTTCAGTGTCTAAAAGTTGTTACTCCACACATATTTAGACTGGGTTTTGTTTTTGTTTTTTTTCTTCAGTTATCTAAGGATGGAAAGTAAATCTGGCTCTGGTTACCTGCCTTGATTGGGAGAGAAAGTCCAGGTATTCAGATGTTAGATATGCCAAAAATAAGATAAAACTTTGGAAACTTTTGGTGGTTATAATAAATGATGAGACACTTCCTTGTGCTCAAAACCAAAGCTGGAATCATTCAAATGTTCTGTGAGCCCTGTGAACAGAACAGGGATCTCTTCCAGATCCTCATTATATCTTTCCACTGCAAAAACTGATGTTCCAAAATTCTGTTGTCCTTACATCAATGTTTTGTGAGGAGGAATGAGCCAAAATAAGAATCTCAGGACCAGCAGGTGTGGAAGACAATTAACTGCATTTGAGACAAAAACCGTCATGATATGTATGTTTTATGTACATACAACCACGTACACATTTGTTTGAATGGAGTTATAATTGATAACTGACAATATTTGAGTGTAATACATGTTACGATAAATTTGAGTGATGGTTAAATTAATATTTGATATATCTTATTTCATGCCTTGTGTTGCATATCTTTCTAATACTTTATATATTTACCTGGTAATAGAGAAAATTCAATGTACTTTAGTATTTCTCATATATCTGTGATTCTGGTCATATATCCAGGTCAAAGTGTTGAATATCAATGATCACTTTATACTACTGTAGATGTGGCCAATGTAGTGAAATGCAGCTCAACTGTCAATACATTCATCAGATAAAGGATATTTGGCATCTAGGAGACTGGGCACAGACATATTCCTGAGCGAAGCCTGGCATATAGTCAAGAGAAGGTTCCAGTAGTGCCAGCAGGAAAGGTCCTGGCTAGTGGGGGTTTGACAACCAAGAATCCAACAGAATGCAATAGGTGACTTGCAGGTAGAAAGGAGATTTGGCAGCAAATAGAGAAAAGTTCCAGATCCAGGAAGAAGAGATCTTTGGGAAATCTCAGTGTAAGTAATATGGGTAGACACATGGAAGTTAGAACTTTAGTCTCTGAAGAAGACAGAGTAGAGACAGGAAAGGCCTCTTTCTTCAAGGAAGTGGGCAAATGAGAAGAGGAGACTGAGATGAAAAAACAAGGGGTTAAAAAGCAAAATATATAAGAACTCATACAACTCAGTAGGAAAAACTCAAACAATCAGATTAAAAAATGGGCAGAGGATCTGAATAGACATTTTTCCAAAGAGGACATAAAACTGTCCAACAGATACATAAAAAGATGCTCAATATCACTAATCATCAGGGAAATGCAAATCAAAATCACAAAGAGATGTCACCTCACACCTGTCAGAATGGATGTGATGAAAAAGACAAGATATAACGAGCACTGGGGATGGTGTGGAGAAAAGGGAATCCTTGGGCACTGTTGGTGGGAGTGTAAATTAGTGCAGCCATGATGGAGAACAGCAAGGAGCTTCCTCAAAAAATTAAAAATAGAACTACCACATGATCCAGCAATTCCACCTCTGGGTATTTATCCAAAGGAAACAGTAACCCTAACTCAAACAGATTATCTGCACCCCCATGTTCATTGCAGCGCTATTTACAACAGCTAACACATGGATACAACCTACATATCAATCGATGGATGAATGCATAAAGAAAATGTGGTATATGTATTCAATGGAAGATTATTCTGCTATGAAAAAGAAGGAAATCCCGCCACTTACAACAACATAGGTGGACCTTGAGGGCATTATGCTCAGTGAAGTAAGTCAGACATAGAAAGACAAATATTATATGGCTTCATTTCTATGAGGAATCTAAAAAAACACAAAACCCAGAACTCATCGGTACAGAGAACAGCTTGGTGGTCACCAGAGGTGGGTGGGTGGGATGTGTGCAGGAAATTGGCAAAGGGGGCCAAAGGTACAAACTTCCAGTTATGAGATAAATAAGTTTTCGGGATGTAATGTACAGCATGGTGACTACAGCTAACAATACTGTATTGTATATTTGAACATGGCTGGGAGTGTAGACCTTAAAAGTTCTCATCACAGGAAAAAAAATGTGTATCTATGTGTGTTGATGGATGTTAACTGAACTTATTGTGGTGATCATTTGGCAAAATGTACATGTATCAAGTCGTTTCGTTGTACACTAAAATATACTGATCTGTAGTTATAACTTAGTTAAAATAAAAGTGAAAATACCTAGTAGTGTTGGGAAGTTACTTGATGCAAGAAGTACTTGCTATAGGGCTGAGGATGTGCTTTCAGTCAGCACCTTGCCGAAGACTGTGGGGTGGTCCGCTGAGTTTTAAGTGAATTCAAACCTAAATATAGAAATAACTTTAGACCCCAGAGTGAGCGTCTTCGAGGCAGTAAGCAGATTGTATAATGTTGGAGAATGTGCTGACTGTACCAGTTCAGACCCTTTAAATCAACTAGGTTTAACTCCACAAACATACACTAAGAGGTCATTAAAAAGATGTCAGAGATATGTCACTCTGGGATTAATCCACTAACCTGCTCACAACATTCTTCAGTAATAATGTAATAGGGAAGAATTTTTGTATTCCATTACAAGTTAATCACAAAAGGGATGTTGCCTATAAGCTTAAAGTGTACACAATGGCCCATCTCTGGGACCCCTGCCTCCCAGGTAATGAGCATTCAGCTAAAATACCTTTGTTTAGCTCACAGGAAACATCTTGACCAAGCCCACCTGTGAATAACTGCAGGGAGGAAGATATTAACACATCTGCTCTGAAGGCTGATGGGAACCAGCAAATATTTGACTTTACTCCCTCCCCTTTCAGTATAAAAGAAACCTGAATTCTAACTCAGGCAAGATGGTTCTTTGGGACATGAGTCCACCATCTTCTTGGTCTGCTGACTTTCAGAATAAAGTTGCTATCCCTTGTCCCAACTACTTGTCTCTTGATTTATTGGTCTGTCGTGTGGCAAGCAGTATGGGCTTGGGCTCAGTAACATTAGCTCTTCTTGTTTCCAGACTTCAAGTCCTTCAACTACAGATGACCAGATTGTCCCCTTTGGGTGCTTGCCACCTTGCCTTTGATTATTGTTCTTGTTTGGACTAGTTCTTGTTTGGACTGGACTGTTTCCAGGTATGTTGGGCCTGCCTCCAGGACACAGCTTTGGAAATTCACTCTCTGATCCTAAAATTCCCTGATCTGATCCATGCAGTAGACCTTCTATGCCATCAAGGGTCTCCAGGGACTGACTGGTGTGTTCCTTTAACTGCTTGATCAAGAGTCTTCATCCTGGGTTATAGCCTAGAAATGACTTGTTAGAAGGAGTCAAGCGTCTTCATCCTGGGTTATAGCCTAGAAATGACTTGTTAGAAGGAATCTCTGAAATGAATCTGTTCTCTTTGATTGAGTTCAATTCTCTGATATTGAACATCTCGCACGAGCCAGGGCACTGGCCTAGCTACAAAGAAGAGTGTGTAAGGCTCAGCCTCTACGGTGTGAGAATCACATAGACAGCAGTTAATTACATCGGAGTGTGATGAAGGCTGTGAAGAAATCCATGGTGCCTTTGCTAAGAGGAGGGAGAAACTTAACAAAGAAAGAAGGCTTTTAATCTGATCTGGTCTTGTCATTAGGTTTTTTATTTTTAAAAAAAAAGTGTGCAGAAAAATTCTTATCAGATGAAGTTTTATCATATGATCGTAGTAACTGTAATAATGGGCTCAAAATATGGAGCCATCTACAAAAGACTTTAAGTGGGTAATTTTCATCATACTGCTTTTGGGGTGTGCTCAGAGCCTAGTTGCAGGAATTATCAATCATTTATGGCTCTGGACATAATTTTCAGCCCTGCAATTTGGTGGCCGTTTCACCTCTCAGCCTTGGTGTCCACATGTGTGATTATACAATAGCTGAGAATTACCATGCAAGTGTGTCAGTTATCGATTTATTTCCTCTCAGTTCCAAATGCACCCTTCAATGTATTCTGTAATAATGGATTTCCTTTGAGGATTTCTCTTTTAAATTAAGCACAACGTGAAGTTTTCTTAATAGAGGGTCTGAAAAGACCCTGAGGGAGAAGAGGCTTCCTGCAGTTTCTGGTGAGGGCTAGTGAGATGGGCAGTGAGGGTGTCAGACCACCCGGCGGAAGTCACAGACCAAGGCCGCAGTCCCTCAGTGATTTTGCAGCTCTTTCTGCAGCCCTTTCAACAGGGAACCCAGAGCTTCATGCAGCCTGCATGCAGCTGTCGTGGCTAGAACGTCACATAAACAGGTGGTTTTTCCTTCTGCAAACTCTGTGGCAGCCCTTGTGCTCTGAAGGCCTCTGCTCCAGCTGGCGCCCAGACCCCCCTGCATACCCAGCCCATGGGTTGTTGATCCTGGGCTCCCCTCCTGCACTCTGGAGGGTGCCTACTGTTTGCCCAGCAACTCCAGACCCTCTCCAGCTGGGCCAAATCAGGAAACTTCTCTGCTGTCCTATGTCACCATTTCCAGTGAAGTCTGACCCTCTTTCACGTTTGTCCTTCCTTATGGACTCTCCCTCAGCCCTGGGATTCTATACAGGCTTTCTTATCTTACAGTTGCTTTCTTCAATCTTAGTTTAATTATTCTATTAACTTCCCCTGTTTAAACCACCATCTGTGGGTTCTGTCTCCTGTTTGGACCCAGACTGCTACGACAGCAAGTTTATCATAAGGATAACGTGGAACATTTGGCATAATAAATGAAAACAATGATAGCGAATCTTGTTTCTTCTTCCCTCTCTCCTCCTACCACAAATCCTAAACTTTGTTTATAAGAATGTGTGTGTGCTCTGTTCAATAGTATGTAACAACCTAAATGCGAAAAGAATTTGAAAAAGAATAGGTACAAGTATATGTACAACTGAATCACTTTGCTGTACACCTGAATCTAACACAACATTGTTAATCAACTATACTCCAATATAAAATAAAAAGTTAAAAAAAGAGAATGTGTGTATATGTGTATATTTGAGAGCTTTGGGTGTGTGAGACTCTGTGTTTACACAATGCTAGTTGTGCTTCTCCTTGTTCAGTTTTCTACTCTGTCACTTATTAGCGTAGACTTGTATTAATGTAAAAATGCAGATTTGAGAGCTGGAAGGAAGCTCTCAGTGACTCTTGTGTAACTGCACATAAAGACATTAACGAACGGGAAAGCTAGGATGCTTGCTCAGGGTCACACAGTTAATTCTGGATGGAAACTTTATAAGAAGCCAAAATCCTAAGGATCAGTCCAGGGTTTTCTCTACAGCTGGAATTCAATCCTTATATAAATTTAAACTACGGAATAGTCTAAATGGTTGTGCTAGTTTCCTAGGGCTGTAGAAATTTATTCTCTCACAGTTGTGTAGATCAGAAGCTCAAAATCTTGCAGGACTGCACTTCCTCTGGGAGCTGGAAGAGAGAATCGCTCTTTGCCTCTCCCAGATTCCGGTGGCCCTCTGCATTCCTGGGCTTGCAGCTGCATCACTGCCTCTGTCTTCGTAGTGCCTTCTTCCGTTGGCTGATTTTTCCTCTTCATGTCTCTTATAAGGACACTTGTCATTGGATCTAGGGCCCACCTGGATAATCCAAAATTATCTCCTCCTCTCAAGACGCTTAACTTGATCACATCTGCAAAGACCCTTTTCCCAAATAAGGTGCTCTTCACACACTCCAGGGATTAGGGCATAGATGTACTTTTTCTTGAGGCTACCATTCAGCCCACTGCAATGGTTTGTGTGTTTGTTTGTTTTTAAATAAATTTATATTCCTAAGGTGCCATAATATATTACTCTATTAGCTCAGTTAATAAACCCAGATGTATTTTTCCAATAGTTATTTACTCCGTAGGCATATTATTTACCAAAGTGATTTTCTTAGGTTCTGTAATAACAGTCATGTTATGTGAACTTCACTTGGGAAACCTTTAGTCTGTTATGCATTATAACCAACTGTCTCATGTCCCAAAAGGCTGATCCTAATGCAAGCCCACATGTGACGGGGAGCTGGCCATGACACAATGTAACACACCCTAAGGCAATACTTTCCCCAGGCAGTCAGGTGGGTGCCTCATTCCACTAATATCTGAGGTTGCCTAAGCTTAGAGAATATACCTGTATCTCTGAGAATTCGTATGAGGTATCGTGATATCTAGGAAGGATTTTGGGTCAGCGATCACATGGACAAGTCTGTGGGCTGCATTCTGTAGAGGTTTAACCACAAAATTCCTTCAGATGTTCAAACGTAACCCATCATTTCTGTGTGGGTTAAACTGACATGATGTAGGAGATTTTCTCCTATATTCCGTAGCTTTTCCTCCTTTCCTTCTTCATATACCACCTCTTGTTAGCCATATTTAGGTAGAAGTGTTTTTAGTATTCATTTAATTAAATGAGGTTTATTTTGAGCATAATAATAGGCACTGCCTGAGTGGGAGGAACAGGTGCTGTGGTTGTGAAAGAGGGGGGGAAATATTTCTCACACAGGGAAGTTGGTTAAAGGATACGTATTAGACTTGGGAGAATACCTCTACTACTACCAATTGATTCTGGAATGTGGACATCTGGGAATGCAGGGAATCCCCCCTTCCACCACCCAAGCTGGATACAACTCCGTTAAATTGTGCCTTCTGAGAGGTCATTGTGTTCCATTTCTTACTGGTGCTGGTGGTTGGTTATACAGGGATATGATTTTTTAAAAATGTATTGGTGCCTATCTTCTCTCCCACATTTGTTTGTCTTTACTATTTTGGGATATGCCAGAGTGATGACTTTTTCTAAGCCAATTTTAGGACTTTTAAGATATAAATTAAGCTGAATTGACTGAAAACTGAAATTCAGATGTTTATATTTGCAAAATAAATCTCAAAACACAATAAGTTGTATTTTCTTTTCTTGAAACAGCCAAAAAAAAAAAAAAAAAAAAACCCAAAACTAAACCTTCCTTCTGAAAAGTGGAATTCCCTGCATTAAAAAAATGTATTTTATTGAAATATAGTTGATTTACAATGTTGTGTTAATTTCTACTGTACAGCAAAGTGACTCAGATATATGTGTATACATACACATTCTTTTTCATATTCTTTTCCATTAGGGTTTATCAAAGGATTTTGAATATAGTTCCCTGTGCTATACAGTAGGACCTTGTTTATCCATTCTGTATATAATAGTTTGCATCTGCTAATCCCAAACTCCCAATCCATCCCTCTCCCGTCCCCCTCCCCCTTGGCAACCACAACTCTGTTCTCCATGTCCTACATTTTTAAAATAAATTTCTGATATTTAGATGATGTTGAATGTCACCAATTCTTCCTATATATGTTTTCTGACAAGAAAAGCTCAGAATCCTCTCCCCATGAACATAAGATTCAAAAGACCACAATAAAGGACAAAGCATGAGTATTTGTTCATGACACACAAATGCCTTGGACATCTGCCATCTTTATCTCTAAAGGGCTCTCTATTTCAAAGCCCTTTTAGTTCCTATGACTTCAAATGGAAACTCTTTATCAGGATGTTCACCAACATCTGCAATTATCTTTTTCTGCAGGAACATATCAGCAGACAACGGCAAGAGCAGTTAGTGAGAGATTGGGGGGGACCTGGCAGCTTGGCAGGGAGCAGCTTCTTAGGTCTGAGAACCTGGACCACTTCCTGGTCCTGCCACTTTTCACAGCACAACTGATAAATGGATCTCCAGGATTACGAGAAAGGGATGGGTCAGAAAATAGAGATTCTCTGGCGTGACTGAGGGTGCTGTCTATATTTTGAATACTCTACTCTGCCTCTTGCCTTCCCCTTTGCTTGCCTTCGATCATTTTCCTGCTCTATCCTGGCCATATTCCTTTCACAGCTCCTCTCCCACTGTACACTAGGAAAGTCTAGACATTCATTCACTCCACAAATATTTCTTGAGTTTGACTATGTTCTCTGCACTGTTAGATAAGGGATATAGAATCATGAATAAACAACTTGCTGGCTCACATGGAGCTTCTACTCTAGCAGGAAAGTTAGATCCTGAACTAACAGTTCTGTTTCACAAAGTGGAAGAGTTCTTCACCAGAATTCCAGAGAGCTGTTCCCTGTAAGGAAAAATCCTCAGCACTGGAGACCAGAAACCAGACTCAGGGCCGAGCATGAAGGGAGGGTCCCAAGTAGATGTGAGGTGGAGGACAGGGCTGAAGAGGGAGCACAAAGGCAGTGAAGGGGTCTGGAGGAAGGAAAAGGATTTTTGTAGTTGCCTAAAGTATGAAATTTTGAGGAGATACACATATACCTAAAGTGTTTTTTTTTTTTTTGAAAGCTGTCTGCATGAAGCACAGTATATAACCCCTGCACTTTTAAAGTAAAGCAAATAAAAGTTGTTTTTAAAATTATTCTTCAGGATTTTAATAGATTTGCATTTGTGTTTGTATTTCTGGGTAGCAAATTAAGATTAGTTATTTTTTATTATTATGATTTTTATTTCATTTATGTATAGCAAGGTGTTCCTGCTTTTCCTACCTTTTGACCACTACAAATGATTCAAATAGAATCCTTATCTCAATAAAACTGGAGGAAAAAAATAAGATTCTTATATTGTAGTTATTTATTGGTAAATAACAGTTTCCACAAAGTGAGATTGATGATGAGTATTATGGCTGAGAAAAACACAGGAAGCTAGTCTAGGAGGCAAAAGGTAGTGGGGCTGCCCTCTGTCCCCCCCATCAACTTATCTCTTTCCCTCTTCTTTCTCTCTCTTTCTCCCCACCTCCCAGCAAGTAAATGTGTAGAACTTGAACTTAAATAATCAGCTTAATATAGACTGTTATAACTACAATATATATTATTAAAGCCTCATGGTAATGACAAAGCAAAAACCTATATGGACACAAAGATGATAAAGAGAAAAGTATCAAAGCTGACACTGAAAAAATAATCAATTCTCAAAGAAAGACAGCAAGAAAGGAAGAAAGGAACTGCAAAAAAATCAGAAAACAATGAACAAAATGAAAACAGTAACTCCTTACCTGTCAGTAATTATTCTAAATATAAATGGTTTAAATCCTCCAATTGAAAGAAGTTAAGAGTGGCTGAATAGATTAGAGAACAAAACCCAACTCTGTGCTACCTACAAGACACTCACTTAAGCTTTAAGAACACTCACAGGCTGAAGGTGATGGGATGGAAAAAAATAATCCCATGCAAATGCCAACCAGAAGAGAGCAGGTGTAGCTATGCTTATGTCAGAGAAAATAGACTTCATGTCAAAGCTATTACAAGAGAAAGAGAGGCCACTATATAATTGATATAAAGGGATCCATTCTTTAAAATGATATAACAATTATAAGTATATATGCTCACAATATTAGAGCACCTAAATATATTAAACAATTATTAACAGATATGAAGGCAGAATTGACAGCAATGATAGTAGTGAACTTTAAAACCCCACTTTCAACAATGGATAGATCATTCAGAAAGAAAATAAACAAGGAAATAAGAGACTTGAGAGAGGAGAGAAGATGGCGGAAGAGTAAGACGCGGAGATCACCTTCCTTCCCACAGATACAGTAGAAATACATCTACACGTGGAACTGCTCCTACAGAACACCCACTGAACGCTGGCAGAAAACGTCAGACCTCCCAAAAGGCAGGAAACTCCCCCCGTACTTGGGTAGCGCAAAAGAAAAAAGAAATAACAGAGACAAAAGAATAGGGACGGCACCTGCACCAGTGGGAGGGAGCTGTGAAGGAGGAAAGGTTTCCACGCACTAGAAGCCCCTTCACGGGCAGAGACTGCGGGTGGCAGAGGGGGGAAGCTTCGGAGCCACGGAGGAGAGCGCAGCCACAGGGGTGCGGAGGGCAAAGCGGAGAGATTCCCGCACTTCCCGCACGGAGGCTCGGCGCTGACCAGCACTCACCAGCCCGAGAGGCTTGTCTGCTCAGCCGCCGGGGCGGGCGGGGCTGGGAGCTGAGGCTCGGGCTGCGGTCGCAGGGAGAGGACTGGGGTTGGCGGCGTGAACACAGCCTGAAGGGGTTAGTGCACCACAGCTAGCCGGGAGGGAGTCCCGGAAAAAGTCTGCAGCTGCCGAAGAGGCAAGAGACTTTTTCTTACCTCTTTGTTTCCTGGTGCGCGAGGAGAGGGGATTCAGAGCGCCGCCTAAACGAACTCCAGAGACGGGCGCGAGCCGCAGCTAACAGCGCGGACCCCACAGCAACAGGGGCGCAGAGGGAAAAACGGAGAGACTCCCGCACAGAGGCTCGGCGCCGAGCAGCGCTCACCAGCCCGAGAGGCTTGTCTGCTCCCCCGCCGGGGCGGGCGGGGCTGGGAGCGGAGGCTCGGGCTTCGGTCGGATCGCAGGGAGAGGACTGGGGTTGGCGGCGTGAACACAGCCTGAAGGGGTTAGTGCAACACAGCTGGCTGGGAGGGAGACCGGGAAAAAGTCTGCAGCTGCCGAAGAGGCAAGAGACTTTTTCTTGCCTCTTTGTTTCGCGGCGCGCAAGGAGAGGGGATTCAGAGCGCCGCCTACACGAACTCCAGAGACTGGCGCGAGCCGCGGCTATCAGCGCGGACCCCAGAGACGGGCGTGAGACGCTGGGGCTGCTGCTGCCGCCTCCAAGAAGCCTGTGTGCGAGCACAGGTCACTCTCCACACCGCCCCTCCCGGGAGCCGGTGCAGCCCGCCACTGCCAGGCTCCCGTGATCCAGGGACAACTTCCCCGGGAGAACGCACGGCGCGCCTCAGGCTGCTGCAACGTCACGCCGGCCTCTGACGCCGCAGGCTCGCCCCGCCTCCTCTGTACCCCTCCCTCCCCGCGGCCTGGGGGAGCCAGAGTCCCCGAAGCAGCTGCTCCTTTAACCCCGTCCTGTCTGGGCGGGGAACAGACGCCCTCAGGCGACCTACACGCAGAGGCGGGTCCAAATCCAAAGCTGATCCCCAGGAGCTGTGCGAACAGAGAAGAGGAGGGGAAATCTGTCCCAGCAGCCTCAGAAGCAGCGGATTAAAGCTCCACAAACAACTTGATGTGCCTGCATCTGTTGAATACCTGAATAGACAACGAATCATCCCAAATTCAGGAGGTGGACTTTGGGAGCAGGATATATTAATTTTTCCCCTTTTCCTTTTTTTTTTGTGAGTGTATATGTATATGCTTCTGGGGGAGATTTTGTCTGTATAGCTTTGCTTTACAATAGCTTTATTTTACTTCACTATATTATAGCTTCCTTCTTTCTTTCCTTTCTTTCTTTCTTTCTTTCTTTCCTTCCTTCCTTCCTTCCTTCCTTCCTCCTTCCTTCCTTCCTTCCTTCCTTCCTTTCTTTCTTTCTTTCTATTTTTTCTCCCTTTTACTCTGAGCCGTGTGGACGAAAGGCTCTTGGTGCTTCAGCCAGGCATCAGGGCCGTACCTCGGAGGTGGGAGAGCCAACTTCAGGACACTGGTCCACAAGAGACCTCCCAGCTCCACGTAATACCAAACGGCAAAAATCTCTCAGAGATCTCCATCTCAACATCAAGACCCAGCATCACTCAATGACCAGCAAGCTACAGTGCTGAACACCCTATGCCAAACAACTAGCAAGACAGGAACACAGCCTCATCCATTAACAGAGAGGCTGCCTAAAATCATAATAAGGCCACAGACACCCCAAAATACACCACCAGACGTGGACCTGCCCACCAGAAAGACAAGATCCAGCCTCATCCACCAGAGCTCAGGCACTAGTTCCCTCCACCAGGAAGCCTACACAACCCACTGAACCAACCTTAGCCACTGGGGACAGATACCAAAAACAACGGGAACTACAAACCTGCAACCTGTGATAAGGAGACCCCAAACACAGTAAGATAAGCAAAATGAGATGACAGAAAAACACACAGCAGATGAAGGAGCAGGGTCAAAACACACTAGACTTAACAAATGAAGAGGAAATAGGTAGTCTACCTGAAAAAGAATTCAGAATAATGATAGTAAGGATGATCCAAAATCTTGGAAATAGAATAGACAAAATGCAAGAAGCATTTAACAAGGACGTAGAAGAACTAAAGAGGAATCAAGCAATGATGAAAAACACAATAAATGAAATTAAAAATACTCTAGATGGGATCAATAGCAGAATAACTGAGGCAGAAGAAAGGATAAGTGACCTGGAAGATAAAATGGTGGAAATAACTACTGCAGAGCAGGATAAAGAAAAAAGAATGAAAAGAACTGAGGACAGTCTCAGAGACCTCTGGGACAGCATTAAACGCACCAACATTCGAATTATAGGGGTCCCAGAAGAAGAAGAGAAAAAGAAAGGGACTGAGAAAATATTTGAAGAGATTATAGTTGAAAACTTCCCTAATATGGGAAAGGAAATAGTTAATCAAGTCCTGGAAGCACAGAGAGTCCCATACAGGATAAACCCAAGGAGAAACATGCCAAGACACATATTAATCAAACTGTCAAAAATTAAATATAAGGAAAACATATTAAAGGCAGCAAGGGAAAAAAACCAAATAACACACAAGGGAATCCCCATAAGGTTAACATCTGATCTTTCAGCAGAAACTCTGCAAGCCAGAAGGGAGTGGCAGGATATACTTAAAGTGATGAAGGAGAAGAACCTACAACCAAGATTACTCTACCCAGCAAGGATCTCATTCAAATGTGATGGAGAAATTAAAACCTTTACAGACAAGCAAAAGCTGAGAGAGTTCAGCACTACCAAACCAGCTTTACAACAAATGCTAAAGGAACTTCTCTAGGCAAGAAACACAAGAGAAGGAAAACACCTACAATAACAAACCCAAAACATTTAAGAAAATGGGAATAGGAACATACATATCGATAATTACCTTGAATGAAAATGGATTAAATGCTCCCACCAAAAGACACAGGCTGGCTGAATGGATACAAAAACAAGACCCATATATATGCTGTCTACAAGAGACCCACTTCAGACCTAGAGACACATACAGACTGAAAGTGAGGGGATGGAAAAAGATATTCCATGCAAATGGAAATCAAAAGAAAGCTGGAGTAGCAATTCTCATATCAGACAAAATAGACTTTAAAATAAAGACTATTACAAGAGACAAAGAAGGACACTATATAATGATCAAGGGATTGATCCAAGAGGAAGGTATAACAATTGTAAATATTTATGCACCCAACATAGGAGCACCTCAATACATAAGGCAAGTACTAACAGCCATAAAAGGGGAAATCGACAGCAACACAATCGTAGTAGGGGACTTTAACACCCCACTTTCACCAATGGACAGATCATCCAAAACGAAAATAAATAAGGAAACACAAGCTTTAAATGATACATTAAACAAGATGGACTTAATTGATATTTATAGGACATTCCGCCCAAAAACAACAGAATACACATTTTTCTCAAGTGCTCATGGAACATTCTCCAGGATAGATCATATCTTGGGTCACAAATCAAACCTTGGTAAATTTAAGAAAATTGAAATCGTATCAAGTATCTTTTCCGACCACAACGCTATGAGACTAGATATCAATTACAGGAAAAGATCTGTAAAAAATACAAACACATGGAGGCTACACAATACATTACTTAATAATGAAGTGATTACTGAAGAAATCAAAGGGGAAATCAAAAAATACCTAGAAATAAATGACAATGGAGATACGACGACCCAAAACCTATGGGACGCAGCAAAAGCAGTGCTAAGAGGGAAGTTTATAGCAATACAAGCCTACCTCAAGAAACAGGAAACATCTCGAATAAACAACCTAACCTTGCACCTAAAGCAATTAGAGAAAGAAGAACAAAAAAACCCCAAAGCCAGCAGAAGGAAAGAAATTATAAAGATCAGGTCAGAAATAAATGAAAAAGAAATGAAGGAAACAATAGCAAAAATCAATGAAACTAAAAGCTGGTTCTTTGAGAAGATAAACAAAATTGATAAACCATTAGCCAGACTCATCAAGAGAAAAAGGGAGAAGACTCAGATCAATAGAATTAGAAATGAAAAAGGAGAAATAACCACTGACACTGCAGAGATACAAAAGATCATGAGAGATTACTACAAGCAACTCTATGCCAATAAAATGGACAACCTGGAAGAAATGGACAGATTCTTAGAAATGCACAAACTGCCGAGACTGAACCAGGAAGAAATAGAAAATATGAACAGATCAATCACAAGCACTGAAATTGAAACTGTGATTAAAAACCTTCCAACAAACAAAAGCCCAGGACCAGATGGCTTCACAGGTGAATTCTATCAAACATTTAGAGAAGAGCTAATACCTATCCTTCTCAAACTCTTCCAAAATATTGCAGAGGGAGGAACACTCCCAAACTCATTCTACGAGGCCACCATCACCCTGATACCAAAACCAGACAAAGATGTCACAAAGAAAGAAAACTACAGGCCAATATCACTGATGAACATAGATGCAAAAATCCTCAACAAAATACTCGCAAACAGAATCCAACAGCACATTAAAAGGATCATACACCATGATCAAGTGGGGTTTATCCCAGGAATGCAAGGATTCTTCAATATACGCAAATCAATCAATGTGATACACCATATTAACAAATTGAAGGAGAAAAACCATATGATCATCTCAATAGATGCAGAGAAAGCTTTCGACAAAATTCAACACCCATTTATGATAAAAGCCCTGCAGAAAGTAGGCATAGAGGGAACTTTCCTCAACATAATAAAGGCCATATATGACAAACCCACAGCCAACATTGTCCTCAATGGTGAAAAACTGAAACCATTTCCACTAAGATCAGGAACAAGACAAGGTTGCCCACTCTCACCACTATTATTCAACATAGTTTTGGAAGTGTTAGCCACAGCAATCAGAGAAGAGAAAGAAATAAAAGGAATCCAAATCGGAAAAGAAGAAGTAAAGCTGTCACTGTTTGCAGATGACATGATACTATACATAGAGAATCCTAAAGAGGCTACCAGAAAACTCCTAGAGCTAATCAATGAATTTGGTAAAGTAGCAGGATACAAAATTAATGCACAGAAATCGCTTGCATTTCTATACACTAATGACGAAAAATCTGAAAGTGAAATTAAGAAAACACTCCCGTTTACCATTGCAACAAAAAGAATAAGATATCTAGGAATAAACCTACCTAAGGAGACAAAAGACCTGTATGCAGAAAATTATAAGACACTGATGAAAGAAATTAAAGATGATACAAATAGATGGAGAGATATACCATGTTCCTGGATTGGAAGAATCAACATTGTGAAAATGACTCTACTACCCAAAGCAATCTACAGATTCAATGCAATCCCTATCAAACTACCACTGGCATTTTTCACAGAACTAGAACAAAAATTTTCACAATTTGTATGGAAACACAAAAGACCCCGAATAGCCAAAGCAATCTTGAGAACGAAAAATGGAGCTGGGGGAATCAGGCTCCCTGACTTCAGACTATACTACAAAGCTTCAGTAATCAAGACAGTTTGGTACTGGCACAAAAACAGAAATATAGATCAATGGAACAGGATAGAAAGCCCAGAGATAAACCCACACACATATGGTCACCTTATCTTTGATAAAGGAGGCAAGCATATACAGTGGAGAAAAGACAGCCTCTTCAATAAGTGGTGCTGGGAAAATTGGACAGGTACATGTAAAAGTATGAAATTAGAACACTCCCTGACACCATGCACAAAAATAAACTCCAAATGGATTAAAGACCTAAGTGTAAGGGCAGACACTATCAAACTCTTAGAGGAAAACATAGGCAGAACACTCTATGACATACATCACAGCAAGATTCTTTTTGACCCAGCTCCCAGAGAAATGGAAATAAGAACACAAATAAACAAATGGGACCTAATGAAACTTAAAAGCTTTTGCACAGCAAAGGAAACCATAAACAAGACCAAAAGACAACCCTTAGAATGGGAGAAAATATTTGCAAATGAAGCAACTGACAAAGGATTAATCTCCAAGATTTACAAGCAGCTCATGCAGCTCAATAACAAAAAAACGAACAACCCAATCCAAAAATGGGCAGAAGACCTAAATAGACATTTCTCCAAAGAAGATATACAGATGGCCTACAGACACATGAAAGAATGCTCAACATCATTAATCATTAGAGAAATGCAAATCAAAACTACAATGAGATATCATCTCACACCAGTCAGAATGGCCATCATCAAAAAATCTAGAAACAATAAATGCTGGAGAGGGTGTGGAGGAAAGGGAACACTCTTGCACTGTTGGTGGGAATGTAAATTGATACAGCCACTATGGAGAACAGTATGGAGGTTCCTTAAAAAACTACAAATAGAACTACCATACGACCCAGCAATTCCACTACTGGGCATATACCCTGAGAAAACCATAGGTCAAAAAGTGTCATGTACCACAATGTTCATTGCAGCTCTATTTACAATAGCCAGGACCTGGAAGCAACCTAAATGTCCATCGACAGACGAATGGATAAAGAAGATGTGGCACATATATACAATGGAATATTACTCAGCCATAAAAAGAAATGAAATGGAGGTATTTGTAATGAGGTGGATGGAGTTAGAGTCTGTCATACAGAGTGAAGTAAGTCAGAAAGAGAAAAACAAATACAGTATGCTAACACATATATACGGAATCTAAGGAAAAAAACAAAAAAACAAAAAAAAAGGCCATGAAGAACCTAGTGGCAAGACGGGAATAAAGACACAGACCTACTAGAGAATGGACTTGAGGATATGGGGAGGGGGTGGGGTGAGATGTGACAGGGTAAGAGAGTGTCATGGACATATATACACTACCAAATGTAAAATAGATAGCTAGTGGGAAGCAGCCGCATAGCACAGGGAGATCAGCTCGGTGCTCTGTGACCACCTAGAGGGGTGGGATGGGGAGGGTGGGAGGGAGGGAGATGCAAGAGGGAAGAGAAATGGGAACATATTGTATATGTATAACTGATTCACTTTGTTATAAAGCAGAAGCTAACACACTATTGTAAGGCAATTATACTTCAATAAAGATGTTTAAAAAAAAAAAAAATAAGGAAGAAACTCAGCACTATAAAGATTAGACCGAAAAATCTTTAGAGGTACAAAAGAAATGACATATTGGAAGATGAAAGGATTTGGCTATTAAATCCTGCGTGATATTATACAATAAGTAGAATTAAAGTGTATTCAATAACTGGTCACTTAAAAAAAAAAAAAAAAAAAAAGAGACTTGAACAACATTTTAGACCAATGAACCTTAAAGTCATATATAGAACATTCCATCCAACAGCAGCAGAATACACATTCTTCTAAAGTGCACAGGGATCATTCTCCAGGATAGATCACGTTAGGTCACAAAACAAGTCTTCGTAAATTTAAGAAGACTGAAATCATATCAAGTGTTTTCTTTTTTTTTTAACTCCAGTAGTATGAAACTAGAAATCAGTAACAGGAGGAAAGTAGGAAAATCTATAAATATGTGGAAATTAAACAACATGCTTCCAAACAACCAATGGATCAAAGGTGAAAACAAAGGAAAATAAAAAAATATCTTGAGGGAACTTTCCTGGTGGTCCAGCAGTTAAGGCTCTGTGCTTTCACTGCAGGGGGCACAGGTTTGATACCTGGTCAGAGAACTACGATCTTGTATGCCAAGTTGTGTGGTGAAAAAAAAAAAAATCTTGAGACAAAGGAAAATTGAAACAACATACCAAAACTTATGGGATGCGGCAAGAGGTACTAAGAGGAAAGTTCTAGTGACAAGTGCCTACACTAGAAAGAAACAAGAAAGATCTCAAACAACCTAACCTTAAAGCTCAATGAACTAGAAAAAGAAAAAATTAACTCCAAAGTTAGCAGAAAGAAGGAAATAATAAAGATCATAGCAGAAATACATGAAATAAGGACTAGAAAAACAAGAGAAAAGATCAAAGAAACTAAAAGTTGTTTCTTTAAAAGATAAACAAACTTGAACCTTTAGCTAGACTAAGAAAAAAGAGAGATGACAAATAAAATTGTAATGAAAGAGGAGACATTACAATTGATCCCACAGAAACACAAAGGATCATGAGAGTACAGTGAACAATTATATGCTGGCAAATTAGATAACTTAAAAGAAATGGATAAACTCCTAGAAAAAAACAATTTACCTGGACTGAATCATGAAGTAATAGAAACACTGAACTATACCGATACTGAAGCTCAACAAGGACACTACAAGGAAAGAAAATTACAAGCCCATATCCCTGATGAACATAGATGCAAATATCCTTAGCAAAATACTAACAAACAGAATTGAAGAGCATAGTAAAAGGATCATACACCATGATTAAGTGGGATTTATCCCTGGGATGCAGGGAAGTTTCAACATATGCAAATCAACCACATTAATAGAATTAGGGATAAAAATCATATGACCATTTAAATAGATGCAGAAAAAGTATTTGATAAAATTCAACATCCTTTCAAAATAAAAATTCTCAACAAATTTGGTATAGAAGATATATACATCGAAAATAATAAAATCCACATATGACAAGTCCACAACCAACATCATACTCAGTGAAAAGCTAAAAGCCTTTCCTCCAAGACCAGGAACAAGACAAAGATGCCCACTCTTGCCACTTCTGTTCAACACAGTACTGGAAGCCCTAGCCACAGAAATTAGGCAAGAAAAAGATATTAAAAAGCACCCAAATCAGAAAGGAAGAAGTAAAATTATCTCTGCAGATAACATGATCTTATATACAGAAAACTCTAAACACTCCACCAAAAAACTGGTAGAACTAATAAACAAATTCTGTAAAGTTGCAGAATATAAAATCAACATATGCAAATGAAATTGGACTGCTATCTTCTATCGTTCATGAAAGTTAACTTGAAATATATTAACAGCTTAAGCGTAGACCTGAAACCATAACACTCCTAGAAGAACATATAGGGAAAAAGCTCCTTGACATTGGTCTTGGCAATGATTTCTTGGGTAAGACACCAAAAGCACATGCAACAAAAGTAAAATAAACAAGTGAGATACATCCAACTAAAGAGCTTTTGTACAGCAAAGGAAATAATCAATCAATTGAAAAGACAACCTACAGAATAGGGGAAAATATTTACAAACCATGTAACTGATAAGGGGTGAATGTCCAAAATAGATCAAGAACTCATACAACTCAATAGCAAAAAAGCAAGTAATCCAATTCAAAAATGGGCAAAAGACCTGAATAGACATGTTTTCAAAGAAGACATACAAATGACCAACAGTACATAAAAAGGTGCTCAGCACCTCTGATCATAAGGGAAATTAAATCAAAAGCACAATGAGGTGTCACCTCATATATGTTAGGCTGGCAATCATTAAAAAGGCAAGAGATACAAAGGTTGGTGAAGATGTAGAGAAACGGGAACCCTCTTACACTGTTGGTGAGAATGTAAATTGGTGCAGCCATTGGGGAAAACAGTATGGAGTTTCCTCAAAAAAATTGCAAATAGAACTAACATATGATCCAGCAATCCCACTAATGAGTATATACCCAAAGGAAATAAAATCAGTATCTTGAAGAGATAACTGCATTCCCAAGTTCACTGACACATTATTCACAATAACCAAGCCATGGAAACAACCTAAATGTCCTTTGAGGGATGAACGGATAAAGAAGATACTGTGTATAGACGTATACAATGATATAGTATTCAGGTATACAAAAGAAGGAGATCTTGCCATTTGTGACAACATAGATGAGTCTGGGTGGCCTTTTGCTAAGTGAAATAAGCCTGAGAGAGAAAGAGAAATACTCTATGGTATCACTTATATGTGGAATCTAAACAAAATAAAATAAAATAAAATAGAAAATAAAAAAGCAGATTTCATAGAAATAAAGAGTAGAATGGTGGTTGCCAGGGGCTGGGGGGAGGAGGAAACAGGGAGTCAAAAAATAGAAATGTTCAGTTATAAGAAGCGTAAGTTCTGAAGATCTGATACGCAGTACAGTGACTATAGTTAATAATAGGGTAGTATACACTTGAAAGTTCCTGACAGTAGGTCTTCCTGAGAACTCACCACAAATATACAAAGAAGTTAACTATGTGAAGTGATGTATGTGCTCATTAACCTGATCTTGGTAATCATTCCACAATTCATATGCATATCAAATCATCACTTTGTATACCTTAAATAAACACAGTTACATTTGTCAATTATTCCTCAATAAAGTTTGAATAAAAACATTTAAATATATATAAAAAGGTAAAACCAGTTCATGCCATTTGATGCAACCTCTTTGTAGTGGGATGGGTTTACATAACCACAAAGGCAAAAATATATTTATGTTTAGATAACTATTTACTAACCATGTATAAAAAATAATGTTCAGAAAAATGTTTAGGAAATAGAAATGTTTAAAATAATGTTTAATATAAACGTTTAAAAATGTTTAGAGCAGCACATAACATTGTATTGCTATGTATTATTTCAATCTTATCTTTATAAAAATTATTGACATTCAAAAGGTTTTTTAAAAAGTAAAAGGAAATATAATAATATTTTCATTTCTGGAGTGAATGGAGTTAGGAGTGTTATGTCTACATTTTGTTTAATTTTGATATTACATTTTGTATAATTTTAAAAATTATATAAATTATTTTGAAAATCAGAAAACAACATAAATGTGGCAAAACCTGTTTAGATTTATAATAGCAACACTCAGGAGACTCTGGTTTGCCCTTAGAAAGCATAGCAGGTCCCAATAAACAGCAAGTGTTTTTTGCTGTTGATATTGTCAATTCTTAATTGTTATCATTCTTCTCCTGTTTTCTATTTTTCCTAATATCCTTCTACTGCTTATTTATTTAGTGGTCTTGTTCTTGACTTATTTATTTAGTGGTCTTGTTCTTGACCTGTAAAACATATGTAACTCATTCCTTCAATAATAGTTCTTGATAATCTATGTTACTATATTTTTTCCTCTTCTTTCTTAAAAATGTTGAACTTTGTTGCATTTATTTTAAGTTATTCACATTAGGGCATGTTTCTTTCTGCTTATTTTACTTTTTCTACTTATTTCTTGGAGAAATAACTGTGGCTTCACAGGTAACACAGAAATCTAAGAACACAGACTCTAAACGTCAGCTATTTACCATGTACCTTTATTTGCAGAACGAATTCTTTTCAGTGTTATGGCTAGGAGACATTTTGGAGATCATGATTCAGCCCATTTATGCTCACTTTTCTGTCTTGCATTCGAAAACGAATAAGCTGCGGTTCGAAGGGGTGGAATGATGGGCTTGGAGTCCAGAGGTCGGAGCTGTCCAGCACCGCAGCGTCCTTCCTACAGACGCCGTTCCTGCTTTCTGTCTTCCAAAACTTCCCAACCCATAAAACGCTGTTAGCTTTCAGGTCCCTAATAGGAATCCTGTTGTCACACCACAACTTCTCTGCAGATGAGAGGATATTCATTCAATATATCTCACGAATGATGTTCGATAGAAAAGGTAAAACCTGAAAACAGACATACGTAAGATCAGAACCCAATGCTAGGATGGAGGTTATATTTAGCACCTCAACAAATTTATCGATCTGATTATCTTAATGCCAAACAAATGATGTAAGGGTATCTACGGTGATTGTGGCAACCTGAATATGACAAAAACGAAACTACTGTCTTCCTTCGCAGCCCCCAAAGCTGCACCATCTAGCCTGTTGAACCAGCTGGCCGCAGGGTGGTTATTCTTCCCCCTCCCTCGCCCTGGCCCTTTTGATCCGACCCACAGGAGATCCCAGCAGCGATACCTCTCAGGGAACCCTGAATACATCCACTTCTCTGCCTGCATCCGAAGGTTCTCTGCCTCCATCCGAAGGTTCTCTGCCTCCGCCCCTCGCCCACGAATCCCAACCCCATCTTCTCATAGGGGCTCCTACAGCGCTTCAGACCTCCACCCCTGCACCCAAAACGGTCTTTGGGAAATGCGAATCCCGCCCCGAGACCCTCCCGCTGAGGAGTTCAGCGGTTTCCTTTGCTCTAAGGGTGTGACTTTTGCTCCCTAACCGACCAGCTCTTGCTGGTTTCAGCCCTGGGTCCTCACCGTGCCCCCTCCCGCTCCCAGGGTTTGCGCGTCTGTGGTTTTCTCCGCCCGGGGTACGGTTCCCTCACTCTTTTCCTCTAAGGAAGTCCTACTCAGTCTTCAGAGCTCTGCCCAATCTCCACGTCCTCCCTCTGGGAAGACGGGGTCCTGCTTTGGGGAAAATACCACTATTATCCGCTATGACGGCCCTTCCCTCCTCTCCCTCCCCGGGGGCTCCCTATCGGCGGCTTTCCAGTTACTTGTGGGCTAATCTGATGAATGTCTGGTTTCCATCGGACCGCAGGCTCTGGTCCTTGCTCACGGCATAGAGAGGTAACCTCTCTGCGCGTGAGTGAGCAAGGAACCGTGTATTTGGTGCTCCGCAAGAGGGGACCCACACTTTCTCTTCCCGGGCGCTTCTTGTTCAGGCGTGGGCGGCCCTCCGCACACGCGCAGACGTGTCCTTCAACATCAGGGAAAGGCTGGAGAAAATCACTCAGCCACAGGGCTGCTGAACCCCAGACGGACACGATCCGCGCCCAGCTGGATGGTCTACGCCCTTAGGGGACCTGGGCACACACCTGCCCAACATCAGTCCCGTCCCCACAGCGGCTCCTCAGCTGTTTCCTTTAACTTGTCCTCTCTGCCCCCAGGGACCTCATCACTCGGAGCGGCAGGGGTCTCCCCGGAGCAAAGCGATTCCTCCAAGGGGGGGCCACTCTCTAGACGCTCATCTGCGCCCATCTGCGCTTGCGTCGGTCTTCACACCCCTCCCTCCCGCCCAAGACTAATCCACACACTTGTGTCCCAAATCCCAAACCCTCTCATTCCCTTTCCGGCCTCCTTGGATCAATTCATCAGTTTTTTTGTTTTGTTTTGTTTTGTTTTTTGGGGTTTTTTTTTTGCTGTATTTTCAACGCCTCTTTCCACTGGCTCTAACCCTCTAATATACATATTTTAAAACAAATGTTACAGACAAAACATGATATATAAACATGTCATGAACAAAACCAGAGACCCCTCTTTGTAAAACGTAAGAAAATTAGATACACCTTATTCTAAAAATCCGAGTGAATTTTGCTAACATCGTCTATACCAGTCGTGCTGGTACTAATTTCTCTCTCCTGAACTCTCCAACTTCTCTCCCTACTCCATGTTTAGTCATTAAATTTAGTTCATATTTCACAGAGAAAATAGAAGCCATCAAGAGAAAACTTCCAGAGATTCCACACTGCTGACCTACAGCATCACAGGCTATATATTCTGCTACCTTCCGGTGAAGATCTGGCTCTGCTCCTACTTAAGGCCGATGCCTCTACTTATGTGAAACATCCTACCTTTGCCTTCTTCAAGAACATAATTTTGTTCTGAATAATCAATTTAAAAAATTTTAATTTAATTATTCCCACAATCTGGCAAATATTTTTGGCAATATCTCCCATCTTAAAGAACAAACAACAGCAAGCTCTCTCGACCTAAAATTCCCCTGCACAGAACTAGCTTTTACGGAGGCCCCTGCTGACCTCTGCATTGCAACATTCAACGATCAATTCTCAGTAACCCACGGCCTTGACCTATGAGTTGCATTTGAGAGAGTGGAGCTCTTCCTCCTCCTTGAAACATCTTCACTTGCCTTCCGAAACACTGTTTTCTGAGTTTTCCTTTTGCCTCTGTTCTTAGACTGCATTGCTGGTTCTTCTCACTGCCCCCGCCCCCCCGCAACCTCTCAATATTGTGGTGCCCCATGGCTCCATTCATGGGCTTCTTTGCTTTAACATCTACCCTCTCACCCAAGTCAACCTCACCTAGACTTGGGCTTAGGACATCAGTGTGCCGATAACTTCTAATTTTTTATCTCCAGCCCAGAACTCTCCCCTGAACTCCAGACCCATGTATTCAGTGGCAGATGCAATTAGTCAGTACACTTGTGTGTCTAACAGCGATCTCAGACGTACCTGGTTAAAACCAGATCCTGGACTCCAGTCCTCCCACTTCTCCTCCAGAGCTTCTCTTCCTTGCAGTTGGCAATTCCATTCTTCTGGTTGTCCAGGCCAGAAGCCATAGACCTTTCCCTGACTTCTGTTTTCATCACATCCAACATAGGATCCATCAATAAATCTTTCTGGCCAAACCTTCAAAACATATTGACACTCTGACCACTTTCATTATTACTACCTCTCACCTGGATTGTTATAATCACCTCTTAAGTGATCTCTGCTTTTTCCCTTCCTCTCCCACCCAGCACACACACACACAGATACACACACACACAGATATACACACACACTATCTGGTCTTCACAAAACAACCAGAAAGATTTTAAAAATGTTTATTATAAATATTACTGACATCAAGGTGGTTAACACACAATTTAGAGATAATAATAAAATATACAAAACCAGTGAGCTGCCTAGTATTTTCACACTGTTCAAACACATTAGTTGTCAGAATTCCAGATGAGTTATAGTTGTGACGGAGGCCATGAGGTTATTTAATACAATGCCTTTTTTTTTTTTTTTTACTAGGAGTTTCCAAATTACAGGCCACAGACCAATTGCATTGGAATCGCTTAACGGACCTAAAAAAAGATGCAGATTCCTGGGACCCACTCCAGACCCACTGAGCCAGAATCCCTAAGGTGTGGGAACTAAGAACATGTACTTATTTTTAGAAGTCTACCAATGTGAAAAACCACAGCCTTATGCCACGACCCAGTGACTGTGAATCCAGCTTCTAAGTTCTGTGATAACTGCTCTCTAGAGCTCTGCTGTTTCCCTGGCCTCATCTCCTTCTGCTTCCCCCTTTTTTATTCTGTTCCAGCAGCCCCTGAAGTCTCGGCTGTGCTTGAGCACACAGAGCCCATGCTCAGCTGAGGGCCAGGGCACTTCCTGACTCCCTGTAGCTGGAACATTCTCCCTCCAGAAAACTCCACAGCCTCCTCTGCCTTCTTTTCAAATGTCACACTTCATCAGCAAGACCTTCTATGACCAGCAGATATAAAACAGCCCTCCTCCCGTGCTACCTCCGGGTTGCTGATCCCTCTTTTACAGCTTTATTTTTCTCCAGAGTAAAGAGTTTGTCCTAAGCTACTCACCTCTAGAAGACTCACTTTTCTTTTTTTTTTTTCCTTTTTTAAAATTAATTTTATTGAGTATAGTTGATTTACATTGTTGTGTTAAATTCTGCTGTACAGCAAAGTGACTCAGTTATACACATATATACATTCTTTTTTTATATTCTTTTCCATTATGGTTTATTATAGGATATTGAATATAGTTCCCTGTGCTATACAGTAGGACCTTGTTGTTTATCCATCCTATATACAATATCAATAGTTTGCATCTGCTAATCCCCAACTCCCAGTCAATCCCTCCCCTCCCCCCTCCCCCTTGGCAAGCACAATTCTGTTCTCTATGTCTGTGAGTCTCTTTCCGTTTCGTAGATAAGTTCATTTATGTCAAAGACTCACTTTTCTTAAAAATAAAACCTCCCTTTTACTTGCTAATTGATTACTACTTTCTTACCCTTAAAACTACTCCAGGTCAAATCCTGGAATATGGAAATTCTGCTCCCTGCCCACACCCTGCCATCTGTCTACTAACCATGCCCTTTTCTAGTTCCCACATCCGTCTTCCATCCTGGCTGGACTTGGCTACTTGGCTAGCCCCACAGCTAACCCCACCCCTGTGTGGCCCCATGTTCACCATTTGTCTCCCCAGATCTGTGCCGGTGAAGAGTCCTGTCGAGAGGCCCAGCGGGAATTGTGCCCAGGGCTCTCCCACTGCAGAGGGGCGCCTGCCTTTATTTGGGGTGGATGCACTGCTCACCGCTGGTTGGCTCACCCCCTAAGGCACTGAAGCATCCTTTTCTCATAGGGACTCTTCCCCCTCCTCTTAAGGGTCCACTTCTACTCCTAACATTTCTGAAAAGGTCACGTGGGCTTTCACCTCACAGAGGCATAAAGATCACCAATGCCTAAATTTCTTTCTTCCACATGAAATAAGATCACACACACACACACACACACACACACACACATCTGTGTCTCTCTATATTCTCTCCTCTCTTTGTGGACTCAGACCTCAGCAGAAGTCATTGCCTCTGATTTGATTCTCTCCTCTTTTTTTGTTGTTTTCTTCGAGTCTCAGTCACTTTCTTACCACCCGGATACCTCTTCACAAACTTTGAAGGGACATTGTAAAAAATGAATAAATAAACCCAACAACAAACCAGAAACCAAACAAAATTCCACCACCCTCTCTCCTGCGTGGCCGGAGGGTTTTTCTGAAACACAGTCAGGCTTGTGTCTGCTTTCCCCTCCCCTGTACTTCATTTCAGCCCTTTTCGAGGCTCAGGATATATTAAAACTCTCAAACGATCGGTCTCTATGACTCCTCTTTCCCCACCCCTTTTCCTTTGACGGTTCTACACCCTGCTCTCCTTTCTGAGATAATCCAGCTTCTTCAAAGAAAAGCTCCACAATCTAACCTTCCTCCCCTGTGCTGCTCCTTTCTTTCCTGCTTTCCATGGGGCCTGCTCACAGAAAGGTCACCGGTGACCCCAAAGACCAATTCAGAGCAAATCTGATGGTCTGTGCTCTGTCCTCACCACCCCCTGCCATGTGTGAAGGCACTGTCCAACTTTTCTTAAAACCTTTCTTTTCCACGGACTTTCAAAGAATGAATTATTTTCATGATTTTCCTCCTGTCTCTGAGTCTACTGCTTTTATATCTTCTTTTTCAGTCATCTTTCTTTTTCCATCCCCTAAACATAGATTATTCCCCCAAAGTTCTCTCCTCCATATATTTCACTCTTCCACACCTGCCTGGATGACAAATTTACTGCCTTGATTATGATCCCAAAGGACTTTTCTCTTAAAAGATTGCACTTGGTCAAGTCAAGTCTGCCTTGTGATAGTTAGCTCTAAACATAACTTATTCCCTTTATTTCACTCCAAGACTCTTTTCAAGAGGAGCTGAGCTTTAATAACCTTTATATCTTCTTCTATGCTTATCAGGGTGCATCCGTACCCTAGATGCTCCACGTTGTTCAAGTTGAATTAATGGATCCTGGGGAAGCCAAGGTCAGGGGCTGGAGAGCATAATCCTATGTCACGACCACATTCAGGTCCAGGGCTTCATGTTTTCGCATTCTCTGAACCAAAGTCTTGAGTGAGTAACAAATATGGACACATTAACAAAACTTAATCACGAGTCTTGGCAAAATAAATCAAAATCACGTGTTTCCAAAAATCCTTTGAATAGTCTGCATCTTCAGCAGTCAAATTTAATTAGGAATTGAGTTGAAGAGAAAAGGCACATCACTTTTCTAATACACAGAGTGGAACGCCATTGGTGCTCAGTCTGTCAACCAGTCAAATCATGGGGCAGCTTTTTTGTATTTGGTTTTGTTCTTTGTATCACTTTAGCTTCCTGGCTTTCAGGGCTGCTCCTCAATCAAGGGGCTGGGCGGTGGAGAAGATGACTATTATTCCCTAACCTAGCCATGTGCCAGGCATGGGCAGAGCAATTCCATTTAATCTTCATGATGCAGCATGTAAGATATTATAAATTCCATTTCATAAATTAAGACCACGAGGCTTGGAAAGGTAGAATAAGTTGCCCAAGGTGAAACAGCTAGAAAGAGGCAAAGCTAGAATGTAACTCCTGACTGCAATGGCCATGATAGAGTGTGGTTTCTAAGGTGGGGGTCAGAAGCCCAGGGACTGAATTCTTCTGTGCAGAGGTGTTCTGTTTGGGTGCTGGAGTGTCTACATATATTTACACCTCATTTGCAGGCCTCCGAGGGGCTGTGCTCCAGGCCCACAACTCCCTCACTATCACCTGGGGACTCACATTCATGTTACCTGCCTGACACCTTTAATCATTTGAACTCTCTACTTCCATGAAGAGGCATTCTCCCTGACTTTATTTTAGTGTTGAGGGAGGGGTGATTAGAATAGAAACCACGAAAAGATATGCAATTACAATCCTAGTGGATGTTAGGAACTGTTTTAAGGTTTCCTATAAGTACAAGAAATGTACAATCCAGCTGCAGCTCACATTTATAGAGCCGTGTGCTGCAAACTTCACTCTTACAATCATCACCTGACTGATGCTTACCAATAACTCTCTGGGGAGGGCCTTTGATTATCCCCATTTTATCAGTGAGGCTTCTGGGTTCTGGACAGACTGGGTCATTTCCAAAGGCCACACAGCCAGTAACCGACAGAGGCATGGCTCAGACACAGGCCACCAGAACTCCAGATCCAAAATGCTTAACCTGCCTTCCACACGCTTCTGGTTTAGCCCATTATGTTGAAAAATGGACATGTGGAGGCACTTCTGGTGGGATTTAAAAAAATAACATTTTAGTAAACTGGGGCAGCCACTGTGGAAAACTGTATGGAGAGTCCTCAAAAAACTAAAAATAGAGCTACCGTATGATCCAGCAATCCCACTCCTGGGCATATAACTGGAAAAACTCTAATTCAAAAAGATATATGCACCCCAATGTTCATAGCAATATTCACAATAGCCAAGACATTGAAGCAACCTAAATGTCCATTGACAGATGAATGGATAAAGATGTGGTACATATATACAGTGTAATATTACTCAGCCCTAAAAAAGGATGAAATATTTGCAGCAACATGGATGGACCCAGAGATTATCATACTAAGTGAAGTCAGTCAGACAGAGAAAGACAAATACCATATGATATCACTTATATGCGGAATCTAAATATGACACAAATGAACTTATCTACAAAACAGAAACAGACTCACAGACGTAGAGAACAGACTTGTGGTTGCCAAGGGGGAGGGGTTTGGGGAGGGTTGGATTGGGAGTTTGGGATTAGCAGATGCAAACTATTATATAGAATGGATAAACAACAAGGTCCTACTGTATAGCACAGGGAACTATATTCAACATCCTGTGATAAACCACAATGGAAAAGAAAAAAAATTATCGAAACATGACATACTCACAAAGAGAGTCACAAAGAGAAAGATGTACCTACCAGGAGTTTACATCACAGTGAACTTTCACAAATTGACCAAACCCAGATGAAGAAACAGATTGTTGCCAGCACCCTTGAGTGCCCTCACCTTGTCCCCACTCTCAAGGCTAAATGCTACCCAGATGTTTGACAGCAGAAATAAGTTTTGCTTATCTTTCTGATAAATGGACCCACACAGTGTGCTTTCTTTTGTGTTTGACATCTCTCATTTATTGTGAAATTCATCCATATGGTTGCAAGTATTTGTAGATCGTTTCCCTTCATTGTGGTATAGTTTAATAGGATTTTATTAATTTTATTATTGTTTTCCTTTTGTATTAAACAAAGATATTGCTGATTGCTTGATTGCTCTCTCCTGATAGAGAAAAAAAAAAGATGTTCTGACTAGAGATTCCAAAAAAAAAGATGTTTCAACTAGAAATTTCCAAGCAGATGCAAGAAGGTATTAAAAGGTGACAGCAGCTCATGCTAAGATATTCCCCATATATGTTTGTAAATTTATAGCAGTTTTGACAGAAAATGCCACAGTCTGTTTTGCAAAATTATATATCATCTCTCAGTTTTTATAACCTTCTATGCATATTTATTTTGCTTAATGGGAATTGCTTATGCATGTATTTTTTAAAGCAGCTTCATGTTCTAAATGAGTTATATGCCGTAGAATAAAAATTACCATAAACAAAATTAATTATAAATATTTAGCTATTATATTCAGATATTAAAGTAAATCTCAAATCCATGTTTTAAAATAAAATCCTTTGAAAATAAGAATCATAAAGATAAAAGGGATTCCATGAAATGTTTTTGTTTCCATTTTTTAAACTTTATAATTACTGACATTATTTTGCATATTTCTAACTCAAAAGTTTCTTTAAATAGTCCTTCAACTACCCAAAATGAATCTATTAGTCTAGCCTTCCACTCCTCCACACAGAGGTCTGACTTAAAAACAAAAGAAACAAATAAACAGACCTTCTGACTGTAGATTTCTTTCGGCAAGAACTCACCCAGGCACAGGAACTGCATAATATACAATAATTATGACTTTAAAGTGATGCTTCCACTGATGGCTCTGCTTTAATCTCCGAGCATGTCTGTGATCCCACACGACCTGTCTCCTGGTTCTGATCCACAGCTGGGCCTTGGTTGCTGGTTCCATGGAGAGCCCAGGCCACGCTCGCACCTCCCTGCTTCTAATCTTGCTTTGGTTGTTCTGGGCTGGGCCCTCTGCCATCACCCAGCATCCTTGGCCTCATCCTGGACCAACGTGATGTTAGGTCTCTGGCTGCATCAGCCCTCCTCTTGCCCACGACCTGGAGGCTGCTGGTTGGTTGTTAGCCTGGATTCTTGGTTTCCTTCAGAGATGACACAAGAATTTTATTCTTCATGGCTGTCACACAAGCACCACGGTGGGTGATTATAATCACACAGGTGCTTTTAAAAAGTTCTGAAACCCAGGTCCCAACCCCAGTGATTCTGAGTTAATGGATACGGAGTGTGGTCTGGATATTGGGATTTTTCAAACTGTGTACTGCTGTCAAAGACAAACAAAGCTGGACACTAAAGTAAGGGCAGATGTTAATCAGGAATACACAACTGCAATGGGGAAAAGAATCCAGCCTGAACTGAGCTCACCTGTGCAGAGGTGACCATACAGGAGAATGAAGGGATAGGGGCTGGTCCCTAGGAAACCCATCCAGGTTGGTTAACGGGCACTTCTGGAAGTTAGGCTCCTGCCCACCCACAGAGGCTTGGAGGCAGGCCCCATCTTCAGGCTGGGCTGGAACAAAATTCCCCCAGCAGCCTTGAGTTTTCTCAGGCAGGCACTTTAAGGGGAGCTTGGGTCATCCCAGGGATGGGGCTTGAACTGTTAGAAACAGGTTAGTGTTTTGTGCGAGTCTTCATAGGCCAAGGTTGAGGGCTGCTAGAGAACAGGGCTCAGATGAGTGTGGCTAGAATTCGGTTGAGAGAATCTTCGTCTCAGACAAGTTTGAGATACACTGATATCCCGTTGTCACACTTGCCCCTGTCTCTGCTCTGAAGGCCAGGCTGCTCTTCATAGGAGACAGATTCCGGCCGTGGAGGCCTTTGGGACAGGATTAAACTGTTTTCTTTTTTGCTGATGCTTTCCTGCTCTAACCTACATTTTTTGCTCAACTCCGATTAAGAGTACATTTGCCCTCTCACCTACGTTCTTCATTCTGTTCCGTGCCTGTGGAGACTTCCCCCCACTGCTTCCTTTCCATCTGAGGATCGTGCTTCCTTCTCGACACTGGGACCCGCCCGCCCACCAGGAAGCACCCCTTCCCTGCTGTCACGTGGACTAAGCCCTCATCCCCTGCCTGTGGCTCCTCTGTGACCCGGTCTCCAGCCACCTGCGTGGCTCTCTCCTACGCCTTGTTCTGCCAAGCTCTGCTGGACTCACTTCACCTCTCCTAGTTCTTGCCTCTGACAGTGAGCTTTCTCTACACCATGGCATAGCTTTGAGGTAGGGTGTTTGCGGGGTTCACTGCGGGGCAGGGAGTGTGGAGCTTCTTACCTGGGCATCTCTAGGGCTGGAAGTGACCATCTTCTGGTCGCCTCTCATTCTGATGCAGCCCTTTACACCGACAGAGCTCTTAAAATCATCAAGTTATTAATTCATTAAGAAACATTCACTGAGTATCTTGGGAGTCTATTTTTAGTTTTATAAAGTAATCAGAGTTGATGGCATTTTCATCTAGAAGCCAAGGGAGGTGGATGATTTTCTGAGAGTCAGGTAGCCTACTGCCAATGAAAAGATACAACAGCAGTGGTCATCAACACCCTTGTTAATATCAAAACGTGTTCTACAAGCTGCATCGCTCAGGCAGGGTAAAGGTTAATAGTATTTCAAAAGGAACATGATCCTTTTTTGTTATCGAGTGTTTATCACATGGATGGCAGACATTGCTCCCGCTCTTAAAACTGTAGTCGAGGGCTTCCCTGGTGGCGCAGTGGTTGAGAATCTGCCTGCCAATACAGGGGACACGGGTTCGAGCCCTGGTCCGGGAATATCCCACATGCCGCGGAGCAACTGGGCCCGTGAGCCACAACTACTGAGCCTGAGCGTCTGGAGCCTGTGCTCCGCAACAAGAGAGGCCGCGACAGTGAGAGGCCCGCGCGCCGCGATGAAGAGTGGCCCCCACTCGCCGCAACTAGAGAAAGCCCTCGCACAGAAACGAAGACCCAACACAGCCATAAATAAATAAATTAATTAATTAATTAATTAAAAAAAAAAAAAAAGCTATAGTCGAGTGGGATCTCCCTCATGTAAAAAAATAGTAACTGAATAGATGACATACACACATATCTGAGAGAGGAAGACAATAGATACTGTCACAGAAGCACGGGACACACAGAAAGCAACTCTGGTGACGAGAGGGGCTTTTGGAAATCTTATGAGAGGGCACCATTTAAAGAGTGTCTTGGAGACTGAGCAGAATTTTAGCAGGTTTGGGGATATGGCCTGGACATCCCAGACACAGGACCTACAGTGCAAGGGTGAGGCAGTGGGAAGCCTGGCGGGAGGACTTCAATGTGCTGACACATTAGCGTGAGTGGTTTCCGAGAAGGGTCCTCGCAGCAGGCAGCGCAGAGAAGGTGCCCCATCAAAGCATGTTGATTGAATGACTGACTGTAGGAGAAATTCCTCGAGGGGCTCACTAGGTGGCGCTCTGTCTTCTTTGGCAGCGTCTTCATAAGTGGTAGAATACTTGGAATTATTGCTGAATTTTTGTGTTTCCTCCAGAGGTACCGCAAATAGATACACCCTGAGGCAGTGTAGCCTTTCTGTCTCTGTGGATGGAAGGCTAGGAAGGAAGATTTTCAAGTGACATGGAAAACAGCAGCAGAGTAATTGAGATTCTTTACCTGTAGCGGTGATAGTCTGGAACTCTTTTTACCATGGTAAATTTTTGTGTCTGTTCGCGATTCTTCCATTTAATTTCTTTATTTAAATTTTTCTACTCCTGGGGAACGATTGTAAACAAAATTTTCTATACATTGCATTTGTTTGAAACTCATCTACTGAATCTGTTTAAATTAAAACGTATTTAACCTTCCATTTTGGAAACAGGAATATTAAGGTCTAACTGTCTGTAATCTCAAAGCCATACAATAGAAAGTATCATCGAAAAGGATTTTTAAAATGTATAGTTGAAGAAGAGAATAGAATCTGAAAAAGAATATATATATATATATGTGTGTGTGTGTATAACTGAATCACTTCTTTGTACACCTGAAACTAACACAACATTGTAAATCAACCATACTTCAATAAAAAATGGTTATAAAAGTAAAAATACAAAACAAAACAACAAAAATGTATAGCTAATAACTTTTAATTATAGTCAATTCAATGTGTCCTGGAAATAGTTGAAATATATAAAATCTGTAAATAAAATTATGGCATACACTGGGTCACATGTTAATTTTAAAATATACAACTTCTCAAATCAATTCATCAAGCATTATTTTTGCCATTGATTTTGACATCTTTGGAGAGAGATTGGCAGGTATTTTAATAAATATGCAGTGAAGTGACAATTAAAGTCCAAAATTCTCTGGAATAATTACACTTCCAATTACCCCTATTAGCACCACAGATCCCATTTTGTTGTTGTCACTTCCTAACGAAACAATGTGCCCTTTACAGGTTCTCCACCTACATAATGTTTAAAAATTATTTAGGAAAAAATATTAAAAAGCTGTAATAGCAACTCACATTTCAGTAAGATCATATTTTTTATGGAATTCTGATAGGAAAGTGGCAACAACCTTTCCTGAGACTCAGAGATGAAGTTTACTCCTCATTGAGGATTAAAAACTAAAATTAGGGGAGGACACAGACAAGCCATAAGGAAGTAAATAAAACTTAACCACAAAGTCTGTGAGTAGCATTTCTATGTGTTAGACTCCTGAAGGCAGTAGAATATAATAAGCATGGGCGAAAGGAGGAGAAATTAACAAAATAAATACAAGGTTTTCTTTCTTCCCTATTTTTCTACTGTTTGCACCTAGAGCAAATGTTGGAGGTGGATTGCCGACTTGTCTGGAAAGACTGTTGAGATGATGTGCTGACAACCCTTTAGGAAAGTAGCTTTTCTTCCTATTTTGGATCATGCTGTTGACCAGCTCCCTCTGGACCACATCTGCCCCCATCACTGATACACATACGTCTGCTAAGCTGTGCCCTTGACATACTCTCTTCCTGATGCCTGAAAGCGTTCCCCTGATTTCCCCATGAATCTGTCAAGGCTCAGGTTGAGTGTTTGTTCTCTCTGTTCTCCCCTTTCTGCTCCCTTCCCGCCAAAGCTCATCATGATCACGTGCTGAGCAGGAAATGCTGAAGCTCACCAACTTTCAAGCTTCTCTCTGTCTTCCTTGGTGCCCGCTAAACACTTGCCTAGCTCCTTTCAGTTGAGCTCTTGGCCTTTTGAATTGATGGCCAATTGCATATGGATGGAAGTGTCAGTGCTCCTTCTATGTGTGCTTCATAGAAAAGTCTCTCCTGCAAAACTTCCCTCTTTCCGGCCCTTCTGACCTGAGAAGCTATGTATTGAAATTGGTGGGGCCACAAGATGGGAGTAGTCTGTGTCCCCAGGTCACTGTTTGTCTTCTTCTGAGCTGGAAACCCCACTTTCTCCCCCATATCCTTCATCCAATCAATTTTAAGTGCTATTCATTCTATCCCCATAACTCTCTATGTACCTGTAACTCTATACTCTCTCTATCTCTGTAACTCTCTCTATACATCAATCTTCTCCCATCTTGATGGCCACCACGATAGTCTACACTACCGGCCTCTCTCTGGACCAGAGAAGTCACCTCTGCACTGGTCCCCTAGCATTCAAAGTAGTCCGTGGTCATAGAGAACAGACTTGTGGTTGCCAGGGGGGAGGAGGGGTGGGGGAGGGATAGACTGGGAGTTTGGGGTTAGCAGATGCAAACTGTTATATACAGAATGGATAAACAGCAAGGTCCTACCGTATAACACAGGGAACTATATCCAATCTCCTGGGATAAACTATAATGGAAAAGAATTTAAAAAAGGATGTATATATATTTATAACTAAATCATGCTGTACAGCAGAAATTAACATAACACTGTAAATATACTATGCTTCAATCAAATAAATTTTTTAAAAAACATACAAAGTAGTCTGTGATCCATCCTGAATCAAGAGGATGAAATTCCAAAAATGCAAATCCAATCTGCGTAAAGTTCTTCAGTGACTTCCCACTGCCCTGAGGGTAAAGCCGGTTTTATTTGGCCGCCCAGGGCCTGTGCATTCATACCCCTCCAGTCTTCCCTCTTACCACCATCAGTGTAGGCTTCTGAGATAATAAATTTTTATTAGCTTTTGCTATGTGCAAACTCTATGTAGCCTCTAGGCCTCCACACATGCCAAGTTTTTGCCTCAGATCTGGCAAAATCCCAGTCATTCTTCAGATAACATCTTAACTATCATTTCTTCAGGGATGTCTACCTAGTCTCCTAAACTACATCTCCACCCAACATGTTCCTTGTACTGAGTTTATATCTTTTTTTTTTTTATAAATTTATTTATTTTTATTTATTTATTTTTGGCTGTGTTGGGTCTTCGTTTCTGCGAGAGGGCTTTCTCTAGTTGCGGCGAGCGGGGGCCACTCTTCATCGCGATGCACGGGCCTCTCACTATCGCGGCCTCTCTTGCTGCGGAGCACAGGCTCCAGACGTGCAGGTTCAGTAGTTGTGGCTCACGGGCCCAGTTGCTCCGCGGCATGTGGGATCTTCCCAGACCAGGGCTCGAACTCATGTCCCCTGCATTGGCAGGCGGATTCTCAACCACTGCGCCACCAGGGAAGCCCTGAGTTTATATCTTTAGCGTCTGTACTGTCCACTGTTACATCACCAGATCTTTGCACACTGCCTAACACAAAGGAGAACAACGGCAGTTAATTATTTGAATTATTTTACTTATTAGACAGTGATGTAAACATTCTTTTCACATATCTTTCTTCCACTATGAAGTCCTTGAAATCATAGGCCAGGACTTTCATTGCTAGCGTAGTGCCTGGCACAGAATTGGTGTCTACAAGCATTGAGTGAATGAGTGAATGAATGAATTAGCAACAGAGGTGCCTGTGCTTGGTCCCATGCTGAGAGCTGGGATGTGACAATTTAGTGCCATCAAGGCGATGCTGGTTCACAGAGAATCCTGAGAGCCACCATCTGTGCGTGGGCAAAAAACACGCATCTTCTCTAGAGTTCTGAGTATCACGTACATAAAGAAGGAACTACAACTAAAAGTGTCTGACCATTCATGGGCTAGGCTTTTTCCTGCTCCTCTGAAAGAAGATGTTGATGGAGAGATGGGAATGAAGAGGAAGCCTGCACTTTCTGGGTAGGAGTGGAGCTTTAGTGGAGCATTGAGAATGAGGTATTAGGAGAGAAGCTTTGGGACAGATACGAATAAAAGACAAGTGCAAAAGAATGGGGATGGAAGAACGAATTTTAAGAAGTTGTGGATTATAAATTCACGTTCAGCGAGGAGCACAGATGACAGTTTCAAAAAATATTTAATTATTTTAGTTGTTGAACTGTTTCTTTAAATGTAACTCCGTACCGATGTGGGGCCATGTAGAACTGAGAGAGTTGTTTAGCAAAGAAGAAAAAAAGTACTTCTTATTCATCTTCTCACAAAGCTATCTCATTTGATCTGCAATGACATCTCATGAGTAGTTTGGGTAATCACTTTACTCATAGAAACTGAGACTCTGAGGAGATAAGAAGCCTTAACCAAATTCACAGCCAGGACGTGAAAAGATTGGACATCAGTCAGGTGTTCCAGCATTAATCCACACACTCTGTGTTCTCCCCAACCTCCAAGCTACCTCTGAAAAAAAGAGGACAGAATAGTTTATTCATTATTTTATAATTAAGCATTTAAAAATAAAAAAAGAATGGATGACTAAAAGAATCACTAATTATGAAAGGAATCTTACAAAAATTCTTTATGTCCTTTGAATATCAAGTATATGTGCTTATTTACCAACAGGGGAACTGTTTTATTTAAGTACTTTTCCTCCAATAGGTTACAACAGTGACTGATTTTTTTTATTCATTCATTCATTCAACAAGCATTTATGAGCATCTATGGATACCAGTCAGAAGACTAAAATGCAAATAAAGAGTCCCTGTCCTCCAGGAGTTCACTCATACTGGGCAAGAAGACATCCTTATAGAAAATGAGAACCCAATGGAATTAAATGCACGGATAGAAAATAGACACAGAATTATGGGAGCACAAGATGCATCATCTAATTCAATCTAGAAGTGGGATCAAGAAGGGCTTTCTAGAACATGGCTTGAGATGTGTCTTACAGGTTGAAGAAACATTTCAGGCAGTGGGACCAACATAACTGTAGACTGTAGACAAAGGGGCAGAACACTGTGTGTGTGTGTGTGTGTGTTTGATTTGACTACAATCAAGTGTATGTCTTGCTAAAGCATAACCACAAGGTAAGGAGCAGAGACAAATATGACCAAGATATGAAGGGTCTTGTATGTCATGTCAAGGTGTTCAGGTTTTACATAAGTACACAATGAGGGAGTCATTAAAGGGAATGTCATGGCTACATCTGCATTTAAATAGGGGACTCTGGCTATTGGGTGAAGGGAGGATTAAAGAACAGAAGACCAGAGGTATTTTATTTAATTATCTTTAGTCCAGTTTATCCAATGAAGTAAAGATCAATCTAATTCATATATTCATGAATGAAACAATGACAGTACAAATGAATAGCAACAAACTACAGGAATAGAACACAATGCAATTTTCTCACGTTATTTTGTTTACATGAATAGCATCTGAAGATTTTGAGACTTCAGATTCTAGACATGCATTTCAAGTTCCCAAGGTAAGGGTAAGCCATCAAATGATGGAAAAAAATAAGTATTCAACAAGAAAATCATCATTATAAAAGGTAATTAACTACATAATTCAGAAAAGGGGATTAAAAATGTGTTTCTGAAAATAACCAGCAAAGGAGAATTCTTATAAAAGATAGGGAAACCCATGGCATGAGGCAGTGAGTGATCAAGGTTGACAGATGGGGGGGTGGTCACTAAGTTTACATAGCATTTGTACATTTGGACCACATGATTGAAGGTTTTTATCTGAATAGATTTCTGTTTGTTAAAGAGAACCCTAGGATTCTAAAACAATAGAGGATTGAGAATCCAGCCAATGCTTGAAAGCTAGAGGAGCAGGAGTAGTTGATATTATGGACAAATGTTTATTTCTTTTACATTTTTCATGCATAAAATGATGAATATAGATATACCTTGGATTTAAAGTCCTACAAGGAAATTGTACTACTACAGTTGGGATGGCAAATTGTTTTCCATTGATCAGTGTTTCCAGGACTCAGACAAGTAGGCAAGAGTGAAGATCAATCTGGAACTTTAAGGGCTAAGACTGAATTTCTGCAGATGGTATTAAGCATATTTCTGAGTGATAATAGTTACTTTATTTAAAAAAGTGATATTTTTGAAAATAATCCAAAAGAAGAAAAATTGGTGAACTATTTCTCCAAGTTGTGCCTCAAGGATAATTATAGCTCTACATTGCCTGCCAGGCTGTTATGAATGATAGACTCCAAGCATACAGCAGCGTTCCCAGGGACTTCTCTCTTTACTTGTTCTGTGGCACCAGAGGCCTCAAAAAATATCTTTTCTTTGAAGATATGGCCAAAAGAAAAAAGCAGGTGTAAGATTTTTAAGGAAAAAGACATGTTCATTCAAAACGGATGTTTTAAAAATTCTGCTATCTCCAGCCATTCTGACCCCTATAATTATTCTTTTTTTTAAACATCTTTATTGCAGTATAATTGCTTTACAATGGTGTGTTAGTTTCTGCTTTATAATAAAGTGAATCAACTATATATATACATATATCCCCATATCCCCTCCCTTTTGCAACTCCCTCCCACCCTCCCTATCCCACCCCTCTAGGTGGTCACAAGGCACCGAGCTGATCTCCCTGTGCTATGCAGCTGCTTCCCACTATCTATCTATTTAACATTTGGTGGTATATATAAGTCCATGCCATTGTAGCTCTGTTTACAACAGCCAGGACATGGAAGCAGCCTAAGTGTCCATCGACAGATGAATGGATAAAAAGATGTGGCACATATATACAATGGAATATTACCTTTAAATATTCCTAAACTTTGTTGGAATCAGAATCACTTGAAGAGCTTGTTGAATAAATATTCCTGGGCTCCACCCAAAAACTACTGAGTCAGATAATATGGGGTGTCTGATGGTTTCTTTCTGCTTTGTGAAGTGTAAAATGAGCAAACTTCTCTTCTGGGTGAATTATGATGCAGCGCAATAAAGTGAGTTTTTAAAACTCCTGCCTTCTCCCCATAACTCATATTTACTTCTTCAGTTTTGTTGATGTAATTTAGGGAAAGGAAAATCAGTACAAATTGTATAGTCAAAAATGTATTAGTCATGGCAATTTCAGTTAGTTAAATTCAAGTATTTAATTTTTCAAGGAAGAAGACATAGTCATGGTATTGGGTTGGCCAAAACATTCGTTCCGGTTTTTCCATAAGATGTTACGGAATAATATTTGGTTCTTTGCAATGATTATTACCTGAGACTTGCTTTCTGTAGAAATCTACATTTGAAGTGGCAGGAATGGTCTTAAATCTGTAGCTTTGGATTGGAACTACAACTAAGCAGAGGGAAAATTCAAGAGATTAGTACAGTAAATAAAATTTGAAAAGATTGACACAGACACTTGGAGTTAAGAGAGGGAAATATCAAAAGATTAGTAAGCCTCTTGATTGCCAAATCTCTGTGTGGTGAAGGGGGTCTCCACTATGAACTGGACACAGCAAACTTCTGGGACCCTAGGAACTGTCACAGTTGACTAATGATAGCCCAATTTCTCTACTTAAAGGGAGAGTTCTTTGGCTCAAGGACTGTCCTAAAATGCCTTTAGTCTTTTGTATTTTGGATTCCACAATAATTACATGAAAATTGATTCATATATTAGTTTCTTTAAGAAAATTTCTTTATTTGTACTGAGCAAAGAAAATGAGATGAGTTAAAGATCGCTATTGATTGTGTAGTTTGTTAAAATTGACTCTCTTCAGTATTTTAGAGCTCCTTTCCCAAATAATGAGTAAATACAAATCAAAAATAAAAATTTCAAAAATTCACAAAAATTAAGAATTCTGGACCCCCTTTACTTACTTTTGAGAGATGCACACATTTGGACATGAAAATGAATTTTATACAAATTTCTGTTCTTTCTCAGTGTATGTTCTTTAGAAAAGATTATACTTGTGTGATACTTATAAGTTGGAGGAAATTGATTAACTATCAAAAAAGGTTTAAAAAGGACATGACACACTTTCTAGAACATTCTGTCATGGCTTGTGGGTTATAGAACATCAAGCTTCCTTTCACAATGAAACTTTCATTTCCTGTATCAAAACAGCATAGCACAGTACAGTGACTCCAGAGAGAAGCTTATAAAAAAATAGAAGTGTCTTTCTAGATGACTTTTAGAGCTCTCATAAGGAAATATATTATAAAATAAAAATGAAATTTTTCATAATCACAAATGCATTTTATTTTTATGTCTTACTAATACACTACTCCAGTGCACGTAAGAGCTTCACTATCACATGTTTGTTTTCTCTACACAGCTTACACAGAAGGTAAATGAAGAAATGCGCTGATGGAACACATAGGTAACACCAGTCTACATTAAACGTGCATCATCTCCCCGAGTGATTTCCACTTCTTTTTCCTTAAATAAGGAGCAAGGTCATTTCACCCAAGTGTATTCTGGAGCACACTGGTTCACCCAGCTGCCTTCACTGGCCTAATCATATGATCCAGGATGTCACGCATGTATCTCCTTGGAGGTATACTCTCAGGATCAAAGTTTGTAGTAGGTCAAGTCTCCTTATAATGCAAACACCAGGACAACAGCATTGACAGCTTGGAGGCAAGATATTGTTGGAAAATGTGGGGAGTCATACAGGGAGGGGGTGTCCAGGATGAAAGAGTATATGAGTTTAGAAGGTTGAGTGGAAGGGACAATCAGAGGAGGAAGGAGAAACATGGAATGACCAGCACTAAAAAGGTGACGCTTGGAATCCTCACTGTCTTCTACCTTCACAAGACCCATAACCACCTCTGATACAATTGTATCAGCCTATCCCCAGAAGCACCTCACCTCTGGGCCTTGGCGTTCTTTATCGCATCCAGGAAGTGTCCACAGGCAAGTCCCTTTTCTGGAACAAGTATCCAAGTCAACTTGACTGTTGTCATCAGATTTGTCTTACCAAATTCTAGCATCCTTGGGCTTACACGTCTCCCAACTAACTTTCAAAATGGGGGATCAGATAAGGCCCAGCTCCACAAGTTCAGCTACACGTATCTCCCGGGTTTTTGAGATTTCAGGGGGAAATCTGGTAGAGCATCAACTTTACTTTCAGAGGAGGAAGCTAAACATTACTTAAATTATAAATTCATTACTATAAGGATACATATTTATGTTATTATATAATATCACATAATAAAACAAACAACTATATGAGGCTGTGGGATAAAATGTTTGCATACATTTTAAGGCAAAACAGAAAACTTTAAAACATTTAAATAAATAAAATTTAAATTGAGAATTTAAAAGACTAAAACTAGAAACAATGAGTTGAAAGCAGAATAACACACTACGAAAAAAAATTAAAGTCGAAGAAAACACGAAACCAGTAAAGGATAAAAGACTATAGAAAATATGTTAAAAGCAAGCAAATGGTATTAGTCCTTGGCAGAACTTAAGTTTGCTATCATTTGATTTTTTTCTTAGTTTCACTGAGAATATATTTATTTTAATAAAGAAAGTTTTATGTCTTCATTTGTTCTGTGTATGCTACTTTTGTTTTCATATTATATTTTATCCATTTTTCTCAATATCTAATTATATAATATTTTTTCTTTTATCTCTTCCTTCTCTTTTATCAATTAATTTTGTATGTTCACATTATCTTGTTGATTTAATTTCATTTTCTAAATGTTGCTGGTATGTAAGTATAGAAATGATTTAATATCTAGCCATGTTGCTAAATTCTCTTGAAAATTAAAATAGTTTGTAGATTCTTTTGAATTTTCTACATATACAAAATGCCTGGGAATCATAAAGATTTTTTTTTCAAATACTTAGAATTAAAATTTTTTTTCCCTAACCTTAATGCATTGACCAGGACCTTATGTATAACATTGTCAATTCTTTGACATTTTTTGGAAACTTGTTCTATTGTTCAAATATACAGTTAATTTTGGAGTCAATATACTATGCATGTTTAAGAAAAATGTCAGTGTTGAGGACAGTGTTCCAAATATCTCAATTAAAACAAATTTCCTAATTTTGTTGTTCAAGTTTTCTATATCTTTTGGATTTGCCTGTTTCATCATTACTGAGAGAGATGCATTAAATCCTTCAACTATGATTTTGGATTTGTCTATTTTTTCTCTTTTAGTATTTAGTCATATTTCCATTATTTATATTGAGGCTAGACTATAATATTTATCTAAGTTTATAATTATTATTTTTATTGCTTTCTACACAATGTGAAAATTTTAGATCATTTTAACTCTTTCTAACCCTGTCCCACCTTTTGGGCTGTTTGTCATGTATTCTTATTCCACATATAGTTTAATCACACAGATGTTACTGCCATTGTTACGCGGACAATACATTGATTTAGACTCACTCACACATTTAACTTCTCCATTGTTTTGAGTTCCCTTCTACAGTGAACCAAGCTTTCACTTGGGTCCATTTCTCTTTTGCATGAAGAACTGATTTTTGTCTTTGTTTTAGAGGAGTTCCATTGTAGAAGAACTTTCTCACTTCTTCTCAGTTTTGCTTTTATTTTTAAGAACACTTTTTGCAAACAGTTATTTTCTTTTATCCCTTTAAAGATATAATTCTATCTTCTGGCTTATATCATTGCTGTTGAGAAGTTAGTTTCAATATTATTGTTGCTCATTGGAAGATAATATGCCATTTTCGGGGGCTGCTTTAAAGATCCTTTTTTGTCTTTGACTTTCAGTAGTTTAATTACAATGTACCTGTGCACCCATGTGTGATATCTATGTATGTATATATGTATGTATGTATGAATATATGCATCTATCTTTCATCTATCTATCTATCTATCAGTCTATCCATCTTTGGAGTTGTAGAGATTCTTGAATCTTCAGCTGGATATACTCCATCATTTTGAAATTATTTTTGGTCCTTATCTCTTTATATATTGCTTCTGCTATGATTCTCTGTCTCCTGTTCTTCTGGAATTTCAATTGTACATATGTTAAAAGTATGTGTCTCACATGTTTCTCAAGCTGTTTTTTCTATTTTCCATATTTTTGACTTTCCTTTAATATGGACATTTTCTATTGACCTGTCTTATGGTTTGTTATTCCTCTCTTCTGCTGTATCTAATCTGTCATTAAATCTATTTAATTGTTTCTAAAAATCAATTCTTGCATTTTGCATTTGACTAATTTTTATACTTTTTATAGATTTGATTTGATTATGTAATAGAGTCCAATATTAGGATGAAATTCTCCAACTTTTCAACTATTTTTCTGAACTTTTTAATTGTTACCTTAAAGTCCCTGTCACTGAGGTTCAATATCTTGACTAGCTGGACATATATTATTGTTTTTCTTTTATCTTGGCTTTTAATTATTTTGTCTTGTGTCTTGGCACTCCTAAAGGTATTTGATTGAAGGTTGACTAATATGTATGAACAGTATTAGGGATATTTTCAGGCTTTTGTCACTGTTTTAATCCCCTGAGAGGATTTCCTTTGCTTTCTTACAGGCAGTTAGAAAACAGCAGCCTGGATTGGAATTGGTCCAGTTCTGTGAGATCTACTCTATCTCAGGTGTATTCTTAGTCCTATGATGCTGTCCTTTCTGGGTCCTACCTGGAAATCTTGGCTGTTTATGAGGAGGGGGGGCATCTCTTCCTTGGTGGGCTCTGAACTCTAATTTTTGTCTGTTTCATTTTTTGGTTTTTCCAAGAGCTTTTGTCATCTTTCCAGACACTTACATATTACTTTCTTCTTGGCATCTTAGACTGCAGTCCCTATGCTGCTTGGAAGACCACGCATTTCTTCAGGGGGAACATGGTGCAGAGTCCTGGGCTCCCCTTCACGTGTTTTGTTTCTCTCTGGGATAACTACCCTGCAGTCTTGTCTGTCATCACAGTCCTGAACTCCAAGTTTGCTTCCCTAGCCTTGGGAGACTTTCAAAAGCTCATCTCAAGTACCTACATGCTAGCAGTCTCTTTCTGCTGTTCCTTTCTCAGCTTAAAAATCAGTAAATATCTCAAGTGGAAAAGTGCTACAAAATACAATGTTTACCTCAATGTGTTTCTCTTCCCTCTGAAATTTTAGTTTCTCAGGTCCTAACTCCTTTGGTATTTCATTGATGCCTTCAAATAGATGTTTTTGTGTTTTCATCTAAATTTTCTAATTGTTCTTGGTGGGAGTATTGGTCAAGTTATTCCACCCATTTGGAAATGGAAACCTTTATTATACTTTTTCTTTTTGTTATTATATTTTCAGCTCTAAAATTTCCATTTGGTTCTTCTTTATATCTTCTCTTCCTTTGCTGAGCACTTCTATGTTTTTCATTTCTTTCAAGAGTGTTCATAATTGCTCATTTAAACAATTTTTATGATATTGGCTTTTTTAAAAATCCTGGTCAGATAATTCCAATATCTATGCCCCCGTGGTGTTGTCTCTTTTGGTTGTCTTTTCTCATTCAACTTGAGATTTTCCTGGTCCTTGGTATAAAAAGTTATTTTTTATTGTATTTAGATGATGTTAATTGATCATACCAAACTAAGGATATTAGTTGGGTTCTACTCATAACACACACAGCTTCTGAAGACACCCACCTTCAGGAGGGAGAAAGATGCTGCCTTGCTTTGCCCAGAGATGGATGCTCGTCAGGCTCTGCACACACTCACGGTCTCACAGACACCTGCCCGCCAGGATGCGGAGCCATGTCCTGACTGCCAGGTTGTGGTAGTAATCAGATCTCTGCTCACAAAGTCCCGATGTCAGCTGTCACAGAAGATAGGGTGGGGACAGGCAGTTTTCCTGGCATGTGTCCAGTGTTGTCCAACAGGCGATGCCCTATGTGGCCACTCCCTTCCAGTTCCTCTGGCTAAGGAAGCCAGGCTTATTTTATTTTTTGTTTGTTTGTTTTCAGTTTTTGTCTGCACTATTCTTTCAAACTTACAAAATTTTCCATTGCCCAGGATGAGAAATCTAGGAGGCAGGAAAAACCCCAGAACTTGCCAGGTCATTCCTTGAGTCCCAAGGTCCCTAGAAAAGCTACTCCCTCTTTTCACCTGTCAGAATATTCTGATGTTTGTTTCATGTATTTCATTCAGAGTTTTTAGGTGTAAGAAGCAGAGAAGAGTTGGGTGAAATGTTTCTATTCTATCTTATCTGGAACTGGAAACCCTCAATATCTTTTAATGCTTATCCTTCATTTAAACATGATTTTGCAAACTGTTAGCTGTCCAGCTTCATGCAGTGTGAAATTCTTACCTCAGTCAAGTTCCGAGTGGGAAGAAGGAGTCAGGACAGAGTGGTACCCATGTCGATAAGACTCTGGCATCCCAGCTCATGCCCAGAGAACTGTGCCCCATTGACCAGCATCCTTTTGTAAAATCAAGTTCACTGTCCTTATTTTTCTGAATATAAAATAAAGCTTTGTTCACTAGAGTAAATTTTAAAAATTCCTATCATTTTATTTAAGGCTTCAAAATTGTGCTAGATCCCAATATCCAGGAACAAAATAATATTTTTTATCTTGGTTTATTTCATTACGTGATTTTAAAAATTACTTAATAATTTTCTTTCATTCTAATATTTCACCTCTTGATAGCCTCCTCATTAGAATGCAAACATGTTTACATATTTATTAAAATTAAACAATGGCAATAAATTCCTAGACTCCAGTTTCTTCTTGCTACCAACTCTCTGTTGTTCCACCTGCCTGCCAATGGGTTCGATGTTTTGTTCTCCACCATCACCGGCCACTTCACAAGCTGTTGCTTCCTGGTGCTCTCTGTACCACCCTGACTGTGACCTCTACCAGGTCACTGATGGCCTCCGTGTTCCTAAATGCAGGGGGCACTTTCTAGCCTTTGCCTTGCTTGACCTCTGACCAACATTTGATGACTATTTGACAATTCCTCTGTCTCTCCTTTTTCTGTTTTAAACAAAAGCAACATCTCTATTTTTTCCAAGTTGACAATTTATTTTCTCTCTTTTTACTATATCAGAAATATAAACTCATGCAAAACATTCAAATAATGCTTAAGGAAAATAAAATTTGCTTTTCTTACTAACTCTCAGGGTACTTCTCCAGAGGAGGGCATCGTTAGGTTACTGCTTATAATTTCCTCAAATAGAAGCTTTATATTTCTCATGGTAATATTTTGATATACCTAAAATGTAGTTTTAATTCATATTAAATGTATTTTAAAAAGTAATTTTGATGTATATTAATGCATATTTAATACATGTATATTTAGTGTAATTTAATTTTTAATTAAATGTACTTTTAATTGCCTTTTGACAATCCCCCATCAGACGATGTCATCTCATGTCTTTTTTTTTTTTCACACACACACACTGTATTTTATTTTTACAAGAGATAAATAGACTGACACCAAGCATTGTACATGGATGACCACAACAAAAGCAACAATGATTGCAACTACCAAACATGAAACACACTCATACTATGTCATAATATTGACATTCAGTCCAGTAATCCTCCACTGTAACAGCTCCTTTATTTTGCAGTGAAAATTGATTTGTATATTCTTTGCCTCTGAGTCCTTGTGGGATTTTTTTTTTTTTTTAATTCAGACAGAAAGTCACAAAAATTATACTCATCCTCATCAGTTCACTCAGTCCCATGTAATTAATTTTTTTTTTCATCTTGATCTTTTGTTAGCACTGTTATGAGTTCATCAGTTTTTCATTAGAGTTCTGAAAATGCTTATTCATTCAGTTCAGCAGTACAGTCAGCTACCAGAAACCTGTACTTGTCAGAGTCTTTTCCATGAATTTCTTAAAGATGAAACCCTTTTATAGGAACATATTTGCAAAATCATCAGAGTACACCCAGAACTGTCTGTAAATGACAAAAGACTTAAAAATGACCACGGTTAAAGATTTGATGAAAGTTCATAATAATGCAGTTGACAAGAAAATTAGTTATTTCTGAGATATACATTTTAAAGTAATAACTAGGATTCTTACTTATAACATTATACCAGAACATATAAGATTTTTAGAAATTTCATGTAATGTCTGAAACATTTATATTAACATATTTCCATACATATTTCCATACAAATACAAATATAAGATTTTTAGAAATTTCATGTAATGTCTGAAACATTTATATTAACATATTTCCATACAAATAACCCAATGAAAGTTTAGTATTAGTTGTTTTGTTTGTTTTTTTATACTGCAGGTTCTTATTAGGCATCAATTTTATACACATCAGTGTATACATGTCAATCCCAATCGCCCAATTCAGCACACCACCATCCCCACCTCACCGCAGTTTTCCCCCCTTGGTGTCCATATGTCCATTCTCTACATCTGTGTCTCAACTTCTGCCCTGCAAACTGGCTCATCTGTACCATTTTTCTAGGTTCCACATACATGCATTAATATACGATATTTGTTTTTCTCTTTCTGACTTACTTCACTCTGTATGACAGTCTCTAGATCCATCCACGTCTCAACAAATGACTCAATTTCGTTCCTTTTTATGGCTGAGTAATATTCCATTGTATATATGTACCACATCTTCTTTATCCATTCATCTGTTGATGGGCATTTAGGTTGCTTCCATGACCTGGCTATTGTAAATAGTGCTGCAATGGACATTCGGGTGCATATGTCTTTTTGAATTACGGTTTTCTCTGGGTATATGCCCAGGAGTGGGATTGCTGGGTCATATGGTAATTCTATTTTTAGTTTTTTAAGGAACCTCCATATTGTTCTCCATAGTGGCTGTATCAATTTACATTCCCACCAACAGTGCAAGAGGTTTCCCTTTTCTCCACACCCTCTCCAGCATTTGTTGTTTGTAGATTTTCTGATGATGCCCATTCTAACAGGAGTGAGGTGATACCTCATTGTAGTTTTGATTTGCATTTCTCTAATAATTAGTGATGTTGAGCATCTTTTCATGTGCTTCGTGGCCGTCTGTATGTCTTCTTTGGAGAAATGTCTATTTAGGTCTTCTGCCCATTTTTGGATTGGGGTGTTTGTTTCTTTAATATTGAGCTGAATGAGCTGTTTATATATTTTGGAGATTAATCCTTTGTCCGTTGATTCATTTGCAAATATTTTCTCCCATTCTGAGGGTTGTCTTTTCGTCTTGTTTATGGTTTCCTTTGCTGTGCAAAAGCTTTGAAGTTTCATTAGGTCCCACTTGTTTATTTTTGTTTTTATTTCCATTACTCTAGGAGGTGGATCAAAAAAGATCTTGCTGTGATTTATGTCAAAGAGTGTTCTTCCTATGTTTTTCTCTAAGATTTTTATAGTGTCCAGTCTTATATTTAGGTCTCTAATCCATTTTGAGTTTATTTTTGTGTATGGTGTTAGGGAGTATTCTAATTTCATTCTTTTACATGTAGCTGTCCAGTTTTCCCAACACCACTTATTGAAGAGACTGTCTTTTCTCCATTGTATATCTTTGCCTCCTTTGTCATAGATTAGTTGACCATAGGTGCGTGGGTTAATCTCTGGGCTTTCTATCTTGTTCCATTGATCTATGTTTCTGTTTTTGTACCAGTACCATATTGTCTTGATTACTGTAGCTTTGTAGTATAGTCTGAAGTCAGGGAGTCTGATTCCTCCAGCTCCATTTTTTTCCCTTAAGACTGCTTTGGCTATTCGGGGTCTTTTGTGTCTCCATACAAATTTTAAGATGATTTGTTCTAGCTCTGTAAAAAATGCCATTGGTAATTTGATAGGGATTGCATTGAATCTGTAGATTGCTTTGGGTAGTATACTCATTTTCACAATGTTGATTCTTCCAATCCAAGAACATGATATATCTCTCCATCTGTTGGTATCATCTTTAATTTCTTTCATCAGTGTCTTATAGTTTTCTGCATACAGGTCTTTTGTCTCCCTAGGTAGGTTTATTCCTAGGTATTTTATTCTTTTTGTTGCAATGGTAAATGGGAGTGTTTCCTTAATTTCTCTTTCAGATTTTTCATCATTAGTGTATAGGAATACAAGAGATTTCTGTGCATTAATTTTGTATCCTGCAACTTTACCATATTCATTAATTAGCTCTGGCAGTTTTCTGGTGGCAGTTTTAGGATTCTCTATGTATAGTATCATGTCATCCACAAACAGTGACAGTTTTACTTCTTCTTTTCCAATTTGTATTCCTTTTATTTCTTTTTCTTCTCTGATTGCCGTGGCTAGGACTTCCAGAACTATGTTGAATAATAGTGGTGAGAGTGGACATCCTTGTCTCGTTCCTGATCTTAGAGGAAATGCTTTCAGTTTTTCACCATTGAGAATGATGTTTGCTGTGGGTTTGTCATATATGACCTTTATTATGTTGAGGTAGGTTCCCTCTATGCCCACTTTCTGGAGAGTTTTTATCAGAAATGGGTGTTGAATTTTGTCAAAAGCTTTTTCTGCATCTATTGAGATGATCATATGGTTTTTATTCTTCAATTTGTTAATATGGTGTATCACATTGATTGATTTGCGTATATTGAAGAATCCTTGCATCCCTGGGATAAATCCCACTTGATCGTGGTGTATGATCCTTTTAATGTGTTGTTGGATTCTGTTTGTTAGTATTTTGTTGAGGATTTTGCATCTATATTCATCAGTGATATTGGTCTGTAATTTTCTTTTTTTGTAGTGTCTTTGTCTGGTTTTGGTATCAGGGTGATGGTGGCCTCATAGAATGAGTTTGGGAGTGTTCCTTCCTCTGCAATTTTTTGGAAGAGTTTGAGAAGGATGGGTGTTAGCTCTTCTCTAAATGTTTGATAGAATTCACCTGTGAAGCCATCTGGTCCTGGACTTTTGTTTGTTGGAAGATTTTTAATCACAGTTTCAATTTCATTACTTGTGATTGGTCTGTTCATATTTTCTGTTTCTTCCTGGTTCAGTCTTGGAAGGTTATACCTTTCTAAGAATTTGTCCATTTCTTCCAGGTTGTCCATTTTATTGGCATAAAGTTGCTTGTAGTAGTCTCTTAGGATGCTTTGTATTTCTGCGGTGTCTGTTGTAACTTCTCCTTTTTCATTTCTAATTTTATTGATTTGAGTCCTCTACCTCTTTTTCTTGATGAGTCTGGCTAGTGGTTTATCAATTTTGTTTATCTTCTCAAAGAACCAACTTTTAGTTTTATTGATCTTTGCTATTGTTTTCTTTGTTTCTATTTCATTTATTTCTGCTCTGATCTTTATGATTTCTTTTCTTCTGCTAACTTTGGGTTTTGTTTGTTCTTCTTTCTCTAGTTTCTTTAGGTGTAAGGTTAGATTGTTTACTTGAGATTTTTCTTGTTTCTTTAGGTAGGCTTGTATAGCTATAAACTTCCCTCTTAGAACTGCTTTTGCTGCATCCCATAGGTTTTGGGTCGTCGTGTTTTCATTGTTGTTTGTCTCTAGGTATTTTTTTATTTCCTCTTTGATTTCTTCAGTGATCTCTTGGTTATTTAGTAACGTATTGTTTAACCTCCATGTGTTTGTCTTTTTTACGTTTTTTTCCCTGTAATTCATTTCTAATCTCATAGCGTTGTGGTCAGAAAAGATGCTTGATATAATTTCAATTTTCTTAAATTTACTGAGGCTTGATTTGTGACCCAAGATGTGATCTATCCTGGAGAATGTTCCGTGCGCACTTGAGAAGAACGTGTAATCTGCTGTTTTTGGATGGAATGCCCTATATATATCAATTAAATCTATCTGGTCTATTGTGTCATTTAAAGCTTCTGTTTCCTTATTTATTTTCATTTTGGATGATCTGTCCATTGGTGTAAGTGAGGTGTTAAAGTCCCCCACTATCATTGTGTTACTGTCGATTTCCTCTTTTATAGCTGTTAGCAGTTGCCTTATGTATTGAGGTGCTCCTATGTTGGATGCATATATATTTATAATTGTTATATCTTCTTCTTGGATTGATCCCTGGATCATTATGTAGTGTCCTTTCTTGTCTCTTGTAACATTCTTTATTTTAAAGTCTATTTTATCTGATATGAGTATAGCTACTCCAGCTTTCTTTTGATTTCCATTTGCATGGAATATCTTTTTCCATCCCCTCGCTTTCAGTCTGTATGTGTCCCTAAAGTGGGTATGTGTATGTGTCTAAAGTGGGTCTCTTGTAGACAGCATATATATGCGTCTTGTTTTTGTATCCATTCAGCCAGTCTATGTCTTTTGGTTGGGGCATTTAATCCATTCACGTTTAAGGTAATTATCGATATGTATGTTCCTATGACCATTTTCTTAATTGTTTTGGGTTTGTTTCTGTAGGTCCTTTTCTTCTCTTGTGATTCCCACTTAGAGAAGTTCCTTTAGCATTTGTTGTAGAGCTGGTTTGGTGGTGCTGAATTCTCTTAGCTTTTGCTTGTCTGTAAAGCTTTTGATTTCTCCATCAAATCTAAATGAGATCCTTGCCGGGTAGAGTAATCTTGTTTGTAGGTTCTTCCCTTTCATCACTTTAAGTATATCATGCCACTCCCTTCTGGCTTGTAGAGTTTCTGCTGAGAAATCAGCTGTTAACCTTATGGGAGTTCCCTTGTATGTTATTTGTCGTTTTTCCCTTGCTGCTTTCAATAATTTTTCTTTGTCTTTAATTTTTGTCATTTTGATTACTATGTGTCTCGGCGTGTTTCTCCTTGGGTTTATTCTGTATGGGACTCTCTGTGCTTCCTGGACTTGGGTGGCTATTTCCTTTCCCATGTTAGGGAAGTTTTCGACTATAATCTCTTCAAATATTTTCTCGGGTCCTTTCTCTCTCTCTTCTCCTTCTGGGACCCCTATAATGCGAATGTTGTTGCGTTTAATGTTGTCCCAGAGGTCTCTTAGGCTGTCTTCATTTCTTTTCATTCTTTTTTCTTTAGTCTGTTCCGCAGCAGTGAATTCCACCATTCTGTCTTCCAGGTCACTTATCCGTTCTTCTGCCTCAGTTATTCTGCTATTGATTCCTTCTAGTGTAGTTTTCATTTCAGTTATTGTATTGGTCATCTCTGTTTGTTTGTTCTTTAATTCTTCTAGGTCTTTGTTAATCATTTCTTGCATCTTCTCAATCTTTGCCTCCATTCTTATTCCGAGGTCCTGGATCATCTTCACTATCATTATTCTGAATTCTTTTTCTGCAAGGTTGCCTATCTCCACTTCATTTAGTTGTTTTTCTGGGGTTTTTTCTTGTTCCTTCATCTGGTACATAGCCCTCTGCCTTTTCATCTTGTCTATCTTTCTGTAACTGTGGTTTTTGGTCCACAGGCTGCAGGATTGTAGTTTTTCTTGCTTCTGCTGTCTGCCCTCTGGTGGTTGAGGCTATCTAAGAGGCTTGATGGGAGGCTCTGGTGGTCGGTAGAGCTGACTGTTGCTGTGGCAGTCAGAGCTCAGTAAAACCTAATCCACTTGACTGTTGATGGGTGGGGCTGGGTTCCCTCCCTGTTGGTTGTTTTGCCTGAGGCAACCCAACACTGGAGCCTACCCGTGCTCTTTGGTGGGGTTAATGGCAGACTCTGGGAGGGCTCACGCCAAGGAGAGCGTCCCAGAACCTCTGCTGCCAGTGTCCTTATCCCCACGGTGAAACAGAGCCACCACCCGCCTCTGCAGGAGACCCCCCAACACCAGCAGGTAGGTCTGGTTCAGTCTCCCCCAGGGTCACTGCTCCTTCCCCTGGGTCCCGATGCACACATTACTTTGTGTGTGCCCTCCAAGAGTGGGGTCTCTGTTTCCCCCAGTCCTGTCAAAGTCCTGCAATCAATTCCCACTAGGCTTCAAAGTCTGATTCTCTAGGAATTCCTCCTCCCGTTGCCGGACCCCCAGGTTGGGAAGCCTGATGTGGGGCTCAGAACCTTCACTCCAGTGTGTGGACTTCTGTGGTGTAAGTGTTCGCCAGTCTGTGAGTCACCCACCCAGCAGTTATGGGATTTGATTTTACTCTGATTGTGCCCCTCCTACCGTTTCACTGTGGCTTCTCCTCTGTGCTTGGACGTGGGGTATCCTCCTTGGTGAAGTCCAGGGTCTTCCTGTCAATGATTGTCCAGCAGCCAGTTGTGATTCTGGTGCTCTCGCAAGAGGGAGTGAGAGCACGTCCTTCTACTCCGCCATCTTGGTTAATCCCCATGTCTTTTTAAAAATTTTCTATTTTTATTATTGATTTCTACTTCAGTATTATTGATATTATTTTAATCCAGTATTATTCAACTTATTAATCCAAGATTATTGATATTATTGTGATTGATATTATTTGTGATTACAAAATGTGACAGGTATAATTTCAGATTTTTGTAATTTTTTGAGACATTATTTTAGGTTTAGCACATAGACGTTTTAGTTCTATGTCATAAGCAACCTTTTATGAATGTTCTGTGTGTTTCTTTTCTTTTTTTTAATTTTTATTTTATATTGGAATATAGTTGATTAACAGTGATGTGTTAGTTACAGGTGTACAGCAAAGTGATTCAGTTATACCCATACAAGTATCCATTCTTTTTCAAATTCTTTTCCCATTTAGGTTATTACAGAATATTAAGCCATCCCATGTCTTAAGAGAGTAAAGGAGAGAACTAAAAAAAAGATTCACCAGTTTTCTGAGTTTCAAAATAAACTATTGAAACTCATGTTAGAGAAATCATTTTGCAAAAATAAGTTTTTGAGTTTTGAGTTACGCTATTTGAGTTATTTGAATTACAATACCTCAAAGATATTGCAGATTCAGTTCAAAACCGCTGCCATAAGGTAAAAATTGAAATAAATTAAGTCACGAGAATTTTTTGGTTTCTCAGTGCATAAGAAAATTATGTTTACACTATACTGTAGTCCATTAAGTGTGCAATAGCATTGTGTCTAAAAATACAATGTACATACCTTAATTAAAAATACTTTGTTGCTAAAAAATGCCAACCATTATCAGACAATGCGGGGTTGCCGCAGATCTTCAATTTGTAAAAACTGCAATATCTGGGAAGTATAATAAAGTGAAGTGCAATAGAACAAGGTATGCCCTCTTTCAGTGTTTTCTGTCTCACATAAGGGGCATCCTTATGCATCTGTGTGACTCATAAAGCCAGAAGTCAGCCTGGCAGCTTGTTCCCACTCATCCCTGTACCCCATTCATTACGGAGCCCTATTAATTGTATTTCCTAAACATCACGAGGTTAGTACAGTTTTTCCTGTCCCCACTACCACGAGCCTAGTCTAAACTACTAGTATCTCTTGTCTGGATTTCTTACTACTGCAGACACTATTCTAATGAGTCCACACCTAAAACTTCTCTCTCCATAGCTAAGCGGCTCACCTCAAAACAACTTCCTCATTTACAGCTAGCATACCCTTTCAGAGGGAGAATATCATCTTCAGGTCTCCTTTTGAAACTCTTCAGAGATTTTTCACTACTTTAAGAATGGAGGAAAAATAGACCAAATCATGGCTTCCAGAGCCCTCACTCACTCTGCTGTGGTCAGGACCCAGGCACCCATGCCGCTTGACTTCCTGCGCATTCCTCAAATGTTTATTCTTAGATACTTTATCTTTTCTGATTTTTTAATATACATTCTGATAATTTTTTATATTTTAATTTCCTAAATTTTCTTATTGTCTTGTTACTTTCTAGAACTGATGTCCTATAATTTTCAAATATAAAATTATATCATTTTTAAATAATAATAATTGTGTTTCCTACTTTACAATATTTATTCTTCCTGCTTTCCCCCCCTGTTTAACTGCAGTGGTTAATACTCCTGGAACAATACAGTGTGAAATCGTAAAGACAGCAGGCATTTCTCCCAATTTTCTAGTGCTGTGTCATTAACCATCTTCCTGATAGTATTTTTGATTTTCTCTCTCTCTTTTGCAAAAGTCACCTCTGTTCCTAATGACTTTTTTAAATTCCATGCTAGTTTCACTTCACATGTACCCTGTGAAAAGGAGAAAAGTCCCCCTTACTGGATAATTTGAGTGGATCTCTTTTGTTTGAAGTGAGAAAAAGAGAAAATTTAAACAATAAATATTTTCACTTAAAGTCCCATAAATCTCCTTTAATAGTTGAATATATTCAATATGGATAATGTCAATTTATTAAATTAACAGTTTATTGCTATTTATTCAAAATGCTTGCTTTTTTATTAAAAGCTCTCTATAATATGCATTTTTGTCCTTAAAACATCTTTGTGTATATTTTAAATGATTATGTCAAGGTATATTCTTAGAAATGACATTCTGGATCAAACATATGACATTTTTTTCAAAGGCTATTGATAAAATAGCCCAATTCTCTAAACTGCTTTCAGGAAGTTTTCTAATAATTAATACTTCTGTTAAGGTGGGCTTAATGTTCAAGCGTTTCCTGCAATTAAAGGAGGTGAACCCCTTGGGAAGAGACAGTCCTGGGCTGCTGAGTCTGCTGGCGGCTCGCATTTGGTCACAGATTTGTACCTCCTGCCCTGCCCCCTCTGCTCTCCGGTCACACATGTGTAGTGACGCCCAGAGGTCAGGCCACGTGAGGACGCTGGGATGGACTTATGGACGCTGTAGGCCCAGAAGAGCTGGCTCACTCCTGGTATGGTAACTACAATATTGGTGTTATTATTTCTATTCCTATTTGCTTTTGGCACAAACGACTGCCAGCTCTGGCAAAGCAGAACCTATTTTCCACTGCCAACATGTTCTACTAATGATCGCTGCAAAAATGCCAGCTGTAGAGACAGAGGGAAAGATTTTTCTGATTTTCTTGCCTTTAGGGACGGAAGGAAGAAAAAGTCCTCAGTGAATGTGCATTGGGAGCCAATTACATAGAAGTCCCTCTGCCTCTGTCTCCGTACCTTCTGCCCAAAGCTCCCCGAGCTCTCTGCTCAGGGTAGATTTCCCCCATTTCTTCTCTAACCAGGTTTTTCTGCTTAAACTATGGATCACATCCTCATTACCCTCAGAAACGGTGTGGGCTGCATCGTAAGAGTCATGTGAAAATGGGAGAGACGTGCCAGCTTCCCTTCTCCTAAACCACTCTGCTTGCTTGCATTCTTTGAAATTTCTGAAAGCTCAGCCGGGAGAGTCAGGGCTTCAGACAGTCTCTATTTCGTGGTGTCTGTTCCCTGGAAGGGGTTCTGATCAGGACCACAATCAGGGAGCCAGAACCACATTCCTCCTGGGACAAGGCAGCTGCTTCTCTGGACCATCCTGCAAACGGGAGTGAGAAGGTTAATTGCACACGTTGCCCATTGAGGGCTCCCTCCATCCTAGAGGCCTTAGGTAAATGGTCTTCAATCTTTACAGCTTTCCCAGATGGCTCTTTTGTTTTCTATCTTTAAGGTGAGAAAACCAAGGCTCAGAGAGGTTAAGTGGTTTCCCAAGGCCACACAGCTAAAACTGACAAAGCCAAGGTTTGATTCTAGACTGTCTGGGGCATCACTCGGGCTCTTTCTCCAGGAAGCACTTTGCCACAGTCCTCATGGCACTTCGGTGGTGCAGTGGAAGTGTCCTACCCCATATTAGAGGTCAACACAGTAGAGGGAAGCGTGGAGATCCATGGTTGGGACCCTGGATGATGGTGCTGGGAAAGAGGACTGGTGTTTAAATTCAACTAGCGATTCTAACATGAGCCAAGTTCTGAGGCTCAAAGCTGACTGTGAAGACCCCACAGTAAAGCTCTACACTGCCCTGTTTTCCCGCTGGCCCAGTGGCTTTCAGGCCTGTCTTGCCCCCTGTTCCAGGCTGGGAAGGATTTAGGGCACCCCTCAGACTGCAATCAAATCAGGTCTGCTCACAAAACTTTACGATTTTCCATCACCCGAAGGCTTAATCCCAAACTCCCTAACGTAGCAAACTAAGTTATTACCTTTCCCTACTCCTCACCCCTCCCCCCCCCGCCCCCCCTGCCACGGTCGCCTTATTCTACCTAAGCTGAGTTATCAGGAGTCCCTTGGCAGCCCTTCCTTGCCCAGGTCTCTAAGGCACTGCATGCACTCCTGTTCCGCCAGGTACTTCCTCCCTTACTCAGTTTACCTTTACTCCACATCTACCTCCCAAAACTCAGTGACTTAAAAGTCACCTCCTCTCAGAAGTCCCCCCTGACTGATCGCCTTCATTTTCTCCCAAATGTTGTGTTCCTTCTCAGTTGCTCTAGTCTTCCATCCTGACCATTCTCAGCAGACATCCTGTGGAGAGATGATTTTGTTTACTTGAATCTTCTCTGACTGGACTATGGCCTCCTTGGGAACCTGTGTTGCCCAGCAACACATACGAGGCAGTAATAAATACTGAACACAAAGAACCAGGCAAAGGTTGATTTAGGTTCTCTGGAAATATCTAGAGTCTTACCTTCCTTGGTTCAGAGAGGTGAAGGCTTTCTGGATGACCACTTTTCCTGCAAAGGAATAATTAATGTGGAATCGGTTCAACTTCAAGTACTTATTGAACTTCTACTGCAAAGTCCTTGTGGAGCTCTATTTCTCCAAGGTAAATAGAAACCCTGTTTATCAAAAAATGGGGCCTCAATAAACAATGTTACAAGCTCAAGCTTTTGAAAGAAGATTTTGCTTCATGTGGTGTGCACACACAATGGAATATTACTCAGCCATTACGAAAAGAATGAAATAATGCCATTTGCAGCAACATGGATGGACCTAGATATCATCATACTAAGTGAAGTAAGTCAGAGAAAGATGAATATCATATGATATCCCTTATATGTGGAATCTAAAATATGATACAAATGAACTTATTTACAAAACAGAAACAGACTCACAGACATAGAAAAACTCATGTTACCAAAAGGGAAAGGTGGAGAGGGATAAATTAAGAGTTTGGAATTAACATATGCACACTACTATATATAAAATAGGTAACCTACAAGGACCTGCTGTATAGCCCAGGGAGCTATAGTCAATATCTTATAATAACCTATAATGGAAAAGAGTCTGAAAAAGAATATATACATATATGTATAACTGAATCACTTTGCTGTACACCTGAAACTAACACAACATTTTAAATCAACTGCATCCAATAAAAATTTTTAAAAAAAGAATTTGCTTCAAATAAAGTGAACTGCATATGCCAATTGGATCACATGCAGTGGTTTATAGCATAAACTGGAGCCCTGAGCCAGTCTGTAGACTGGCATGTCCTGGGATACCAGACGCAAGGGGGGAAGCTGGTGTCCTTGGGAGGAGTCCAATATCTACTTAAAATGAGACAAACATTGGAAAACAATTTGCTTTAGTTTGGCCTCAGATATATTCTTCTTTTTTATATTTTGTTTCCTTGTGGAGTTAGTTAGAGAAAGAGTAACGAGTAGGATTTGTTTAATGAAAAAGTTCAGGGGAACCTGAACTTAGCATGTAAATACAGTCATTTCATGATGCTTAATTCACTGGCAATATTACTGCGTCCTGTCATAGGTTTAACTTAAGTGACTTAGAAAGTGGAGGGCCACTGTATTATTTTATACAAAATATCAAATAGAAGTGGCTGAACTACAGAGAAAGTCTGGGTTTTCAGTGTGTGCACTGCCAGACTCTATGGTCCCCGATGGCATGCAGTGTAGACACCCAGAGCAAAGATAAGAGCAGGAACAGACCAAGTGATTCTCACACATTCACAGGGAGTCTGTTCATTCACCTAATTCACAATGTCCTTTCCTTTACAAGAGTATTTCCCCCCCCCCATTTCATATGTTTATTTATTAATAGATCTTTATTGGAGTATAATTGCTTCACAATACTGTGTTAGTTTCTGTTGCACAACAAAGTGAATCAGCCATATGCATACATATATCCCCATATCCCCTCCCTCTTGAGCCTCCCGCCCACCCTCCCTACCCCACCCCTCTAGGTCATCACAAAACACCGAGCTGATCCCCCTGTGCTATGCTGCTGCTTCCCACTAGCTATTTATTTTACATTCGGTAGTGTATATATGTCAGTGCTACTCTCACTTTGCCACAGCTTCACCCTCCCACCCCATGTCATCAAGTCCATTTTCTATGTCTGCCTCTTTATTCCTGCCCTGCAACTAGGTTCATCAGTACCATTTTTTTTTTTTTTTTTTTTTTTTTTTAGATTCCATATATATGTGTTAGCATATGGTATTTGTTTTTCTCTTTCTGACTTACTTCACTCTGTATGACAGACTCTAGGTCCATCCACCTCACTACAAATAACTCAGTTTTGTTTCTTTTTATGGCTGAGTAATATTCCGTTGTATATATGTGCCACATCTTCTTTATCCATTCATCTGTCGATGGACATTTAGGTTGGTTCCTTGTCCTGGCTATTGTAAATAGTGCTGCGATGAACATTGTGGTACATGTCTGTTTTTGAATTATGGTTTTCTCAGGGTGTATGCCCAGCAGTGGGATTGCTGAGTCATATGGTAGTTCTATATATAGTTTTTAAAGGAACCTCCATACTGTTTCCCATAGTGGCTGTATGAATTTACATTCTCACCAACAGTGTAGGAGGGTTCCCTTTTCTCCACACCCTCTCCAGCATTTATTGTTTCTAGATTTTTTGATGATGGCCATTCTGACCAGCGTGAGGTAATACCTCATTGTAGTTTTGATCTGCATTTCTCTAATAATTAGTGATGTTGAGCATCTTTTCATGTGCCTCTTGGCCATCTATATGTCTTCCTTTGTGAAATGTCTATTTTGGTCTTCTGCCCATTTTTTAACTGGATTGTTTGTTTTTTTGATATTGAGCTCCATGAGCTGTTTGTATATTTTGGAGATTGGGCAAAAGACTGGTACTCAGAAAACTATAAAACACTGATGAAAGAAATCAAAGATGACATAAACAAATGGAGAAATATACCATGTTCTTGGATTGGAAGAATCAATATTGTGAAATGACTATACTACCCAAAGCAATCTACAGATTCAATGCAATCCCTATCAAACTACCAATGGCATTCTTCACAGAATTAGAACAAAACAAATGTACAATCGGTATGGAAAAACAAAAGACCCCGAATAGCCAAAGCAATCTTGAGAAAGAAAAATGGAGTTGGAGGAATCAGGCTCCCCGACTTCAAACTATACCACAAAGCTACAGTAATCAAGACAGTATTGTACTGGCACAAAAACAGAAATATAGATCAATGATGCAAGATAGAACACCCAGAGATAAACCCATGCACATATGGGCACCTAATTTATGACAAAGGAGGCAAGAACAATACAATACAATGGAGAAAAGACAGCCTCTTCAATAAGTGGTGCTGGGAAAACTGGACAGCTACATGTAAGAAAATGAAATTAGAACACTACCTAACATCATACACAAAAATAAGCTCCAAATGGATTAAAGACTTAAATGTAAGACCAGACACTAAAAGACTCTTAGAGAAAAACATAGGAAAAACACTCTTTAACATAAACCACAGCAAGATCTTTTTTGACCCACTTCCTAGAGTAATGGAAGTAAAAACAAAAATAAACAAATGGGACTTATTAAACTTAAAACTTTCGCACAGCAAAGGAAACCATAAACAAGACAAAAAGACAACCCTCAGAATGGGAGAAAATATTTGTAAATGAAACAACAGGCAAAGGATTAATCTCCAAAACATACAAGAGTACTTTAAGGATCCTTCTTTTAAAACAAAGCAGCTTAACTCCTTAATGCATTGTATGTACATTTTTCATTTCAGAATAATTTTCAAATGTTAACAGACTAAACAAAATATATATGGATTATTTGTACAAATATTTCACATTTGAGAGTTTTAATAAAAACAGAGTAGATAGAAGTGATCAGTGTGATAAAAGAATAGGCAACCCTGACTAAAGTTAAGGAACTTCATTCTAAATGGCTTAACCTTTTAAAAACCATGCCCCACTGGCCTAAATGGATTTTACAGAGCTTAACTTTCTGCAGTTGGCATTAGGAGCTCAAGCTCCTGTTATTTGTTTATCAACTGTAACACTTTACTATTAGATATGTCTTTGAACTGCACAGTACCTTCATCCCTGTACCTTAAAAGTCACAAGTCAACTTCTGTATACAGGAAAATTCACCTCCCACTTAACCAGCTACTAGACTTAAAAGATATACTGTAAGCAACTTTGGGCAAAAAAGAGCTCTCTGCAGGAGGCCCCTTTGTCTTGCTGCTAACCTTAAGCAGGCACCCCCATGCTCTACTCATCTCCTGCACTAGCACACCTTTCAAATCTTTTGATCACACAATACCTTGCCTAAACCGTTGGTTCTTTCAGTACATCAAAGAAGTAGAAATGAAGAATAAGTAATTAACAGATGACCAGATCTCTTCCCTAGCTTCCCCTTCAGTAATCTCATGAACAAACTGGGTGAGCAAATAGCATCTAGGAGGTAGATTAAAACAGATCTTGCTGCAACTTATGTCAAAGAGTATCCTGCCTATGTTTTCCTCTGAGAGTTATATAGTGTCCAGCCTTATACATAAGTCTATAATCCATTTTTAGTTTATTTTTGTTTATGGTGTTAGGGAGTGCCCTAATTTCATGTTTTTACATGTAGCTGTCCAGTTTTTCTGGCACCACTTGTTGAAGAGGCTCTCTTTTCTCCATTGTATATTCTTGCCTCCTTTGTCATAGATTAGGTGCCCATAGGTGTGTGGGCTTATCTCTAGGCTTTCTATCCTGTTTCATTGATTCATATTTCTGTTTTTGTGCCAGTACCGTACTGTCTTGATTACTGTAGCTTTGTAGTATAATCTGAAGTCAGGGAGCCTGATTCCTCCAGCACCATTTTTCTTTCTCAAGATTGCTTTGGATATTTGGGGTCCTTTGCGTTTCCATACATATTGTAAAATTTTTGTTCTAATTCTGTGAAAAATGCCATTGGTAATTTGATTAGGATTGCACTGAATCTGTAGATTGCTTTGTGTAGTATAGTCATTTTCACAATGTTGATTCTTCCAATCCAAGAACTTGGTATATCTCTCCATCTGTTTGTGTCATCTTTGATTTCTTTCATCATTATCTTAGTGTTTTCTGAGTACAGGTCTTTTGCCTCCTTAGCTAGGTTTATTCCTAGGTATTTCATTCTTTGATGCAGTGACAAATGGGATCATTTCCTTAATTCCTCTTTCTGATCTTTCATTGTTAGTGTATAAGAATGCAAGAGATTTCTGTATATTAATTTTGTATCTTCCAACTTTACCAAATTCATTGATGAGCTCTAGTAGTTTTCTAGTAGCATCTTGAGGATTTTTCTATGTATAGTATCATGTCATCTGCAAACAGTAACAGTTTTACTTCTTCTTTTCCCATTTGGATTTCTTTTATTTCTTTTTCTTCTCTGATTGCCATGGCTAGGACTTCCAAAACTATGAGTAATAAAAATAAAACCAAAAATAAACAAATGGGATCTAATTAAACCTAAAAGTTTTTGCACAGCAAAGAAAATCATAAACAAAACAAAAAGTTGCAAGTTGAAAGTGAAGCAACCAACAAGGGATTAATCTCCAAAATATACAAACAGCTCATGCAGCTCAATATCAAAAAAAACAAACAACCTAATCAAAAAATGGCTGGAAGGTCTAAATAGGCATATCTCCAAAGAAGACATACAGATGGCCAAAAAGCACATGAAAAGATTCTCAACATCACTAATCATAGAAATGCAAATCAAAACTACAAAGAGGTAAAACCTCACACCAGCCAGAATGGTCATCATCAAAAATCTACAAACAATAAATGCTGGAGCGGGTATGGAGAAAATGGAACCCTCCTACACTGTAGGTGGGAATGTAAATTGTTACATCCACTATGTGGAACAGTATGGAGTTTCCTTAAAAAGCTAAAACTAGAGCTATCATATGATCCAGCAATCCCACTCCTGAGCATATACTCAAGAAAACCATAATTCAAAAAGGTACATGCACCCCAATGTATGTCCATTGTAGCACTATTTACAATATCCAGGATATGGTAGCAACCTAACTGTCCATCAGCAGAGGAATGGATAAAGAAGATGTGGTACATATGTACAATGGAATATTACTCAGCAATAAAAAAGAACAAAAAATGCCATTTGCAACAACATGGATGGACCTAGAGATTGTCAAACTGAGTGAAGTAAGTCTGACACAGAAAGACAAACATCATATGATATCACTTATATGTGGAATCTAAAAAAAATGGTACAAATAAACTTATTTACAAAACAGAAGTAGAGTCACAGATGTAAAAAACAAACTTATGGTTACCAGACGATGGGGGACTGATAAATTGGGAGGTTAGGATTGACAAATGTGCACTATTATGTATAAAATAGATAACTAATAAGGACCTACTGTATAGCACAGTGAACTCTACTCAGTACTCTGTAATGGCCTATATGGGAAAAGAATCTAAAATAAGAGTGGATATATATATATATATGTATATGTATAACTGATTCATTTTGCTGTACAACTGAAACTAACACAGCATTGTAAATCAACTATATTCCAATAAAAATCAAAACAAAACAAAACCAAAAAAATGAGAAAGGACAAATATGCAAAAAAACTTTTTAATCCAGGTCTTTCCCTGTAGTGCCCACTTAAAGTCTACATACAAAAACATATGCATTTTCTCTTTTCATTTGATACAATTTTGTGGGCATGCCATATTTTCGTGTCAGTAAATATATTCTCATATAATTTAAAATAAAAATAGTATCTAAAGAAAAATCACAAGAAGTTGACAAGGCTGCACACAAGCCTGTACACAGTGGGGGATGGTTACAACTCTGACCCCCTATCTCAATGATTAACTGAGATTACTTCCCTATTTCCCTTTAAAAACTTTCATGGCCGAGCAGCATCTTCGGTGGTGGTTTTTGGGGGATGCTGAGTCCACCATCTCCCCAGATTGGGAACATTCTGATTAAAGGCAACTTTCCTTTCTACCAACATTTGCAAGTACTGATTTTTTAAGCGGCCAGCAGGTGGACCTGATTCGGTAACAATGCTTTGGATGACAAGTGCTCCGATGGGGCCAGCTTCTACCCAGATTCATCATGCAGTCCTGGTCAAAAGGCTTATTAAGTGAGGAGAACCCCTCCTGTAAGGGGGTTTCATGGCGTGACTGACACCTCCAGAAGGAACTCATGATATATGTCTACTTGCTTAAAGGGAACCTGGCATAAACGTGGTAAGATTGGGAAAGCACCAATTTATTGTACAATTGTAGTTTCAGCTTTTTCCTTGAACTTCAAGAACTAATGCCTTGTCTCTATAAATGCTTATACCAAGTCTTATGTTCGTGTAAACCTTCACTTCTAAATATCACAAAACTGTCTTATGTAATGCTTTTGAAAATAAAATATTAAAAAAATCATGCTCTGTACTTGAATTTATTTACATGATGAAGCTTCATTAAGCCTACCTTAGATAGCTAGTATTCCTGATTAAACATTTGAAATTTGAAAAGATGACTATTTTAGTCTTTTTCCCCCTTGGGGGCTTTTAATTTTGTAACCTGTTTACTGTTTCATTAGGTGAGCCATCTAATCAGATACCCATTGTAGCTATAGAAATTACAAAGTTTAATGATTCAGGAATCCCCCTGAAGAGAAAATAATAACTAAACCAAATAATCTAAATTGATTAGTTTTGCATGTTTCATAACAACTCTTGGAACCATAATATTAAACCCATCACTTCAGTATTATCCATTAATTCATTTCATGTACATTCCAGTATCCAAAAGCAATTCCACAAATGCAGTTTACCATTTCATTCTTTTTAAAAAATTGCTTTTGTCTTTGTCCTTTGGGGAATTTTATCTTTGATAATGCAAAATCATTCTGTAAGTCTCATAACAAAATCAGGAGTCATTTCCAATACGAGGGCTATCTCTCTGATTCTTGAATTATACACTGAAGCACTGTACACATTGCACTGACTTTTGTCAGGGAGTCCACATAGGCCATTTCACAAGGAATAAAGATGTTAAGCATTGCAAAATATACGTAAGGCAAAAAAATATGTCCTTGAGGAGCTTATAATCCGTGATTTTGAGAAGATAATGTAGAAAATACTTTTTGAATAATATGTGGCAGGTTGTTGTGATTAAAATACAAAATATAATTTATACATTCAAAAGAATATTGTCATTCAAAGGGCTACTTTGGCAAACTATCTATTAAGTCTGTTGACATTACCACAGTATAACAATTTTGGAATGCTGTCATTTGGATTTGCTTTCAGAGTAAGTTACAAAAACATAAGCATACCTATCTCTTATTGACACACTTTTTAAAAAGCCCTGAAAATGTTATTAGCCAGTTTGATGGACAACTTTCACTAACTTTTGATGTTTTAAGATTATATTCTCACCCTGAGAACATTAAAATTATATACATGCCCAAGCATCTGAGACCAATTCCAATAAAGACGTTACCCAATATAGGGTTACTTTAACAGAAATGTATGATTTTTTAAGGTGACAAATTTGAAGACATTGATGACTTGTAGTGTATTTGTTTAATGCATATTTATAATATTTGCATTAAATGTACATGTATTTATACAATATATGCATATTTATATGATAGAGTACAGTGTTATGGGATATCAGATGAATGCAATTTAGATAGTAGAAGGAAGGGACAGGGCATTCCTGATAGAGAAAAAAAGAAAGAATAAAGAAAATAGTGAAAGGAATTAAATGATGGGTCCCACCACAGGGAAGAGACCAGTGAACACTTCAAAAATGAATGGAAAGTAATGGTGACACATTTGATAAAGAAGGCAAAAAGAAGGGAAAATATAAAACTGAAAGATTTCTAGTTTCTCATTATAGAATGAGAGGTGTTGACTTCAAAGGAAAGATGGTGCTTTTGTATTTAGAAACATGGAATAAGATAATTTTAAATCTAGACAAGACCTTAGATATTATCTCGTTAGAGCTGTCCTCCTTTTCAGAAAACAAATAGAGAAGGTATTTGACCAAAAGCAGGAAGACCACCAAGAGAGCCAACACTTGATAATATTTCCTGTTTGGTATAGGTGTGTGTCTTTCAGAGGAGAGAAGACATTCTAACAGAGGGAGTGGTGATTTGAGGTAACCTAAAAAGTTGGATAGGAGAGACTATATTCATAGAGAGGTGAAGGTAGAAACCCAGAGCCTTAGGACTTTCCGAGGGAAGGAGAGTGAGTAACCAGTCGGAGAGAGACCAAGAACTGCCAAGTCTACTGGAGAAGAAGGTGTTGGTCAAGGGGTCAGAAAAGGAACTTTCTTATTTTAAATTTTTAAAAATAGTTTAAAAATTTGAGAACATATACATACATTTAATAATACTAATATATAAAATAAAAATATTAAAAATAATAATTCTGTAATATGAAGGAAATTTCTAATTTAAAAACTCCCAGTAGAGAAAACTCCAGGCCCAGATAGTTCCACTGATAGTTTCTATCAATGCTTACAAAGGAATTAACACCAGTTCTACACAATCTGTTTCAGAAAATATAAGAGAAAGGGGCATGTCCTTAATTCATGTTATGAAACTAACATTACACTGATATAAAAACCAGACAGACACGTTATGAAAAAGGAAAACTAAAGATGAATATCCTTCATGAATAGAGGTAAAAGTTCTTAAATATTAACAAATAGAATTCAGCAATATATAATATATAGTATATAATATTAATAATATAGTATGCAATAATAATTATTTACCATAAACAAGAGAGGTTTATCACAGTTATGCAAGACTGCTCCACTGTCAAAGAATAGATCAATCAATGTAATCTACCATATTAACAGGCTAAAGAAGAAAAATCACATGATCATATGAATCAATGCAGCAAAAGCATTTGACAAAATCCAACACACATTTTTGACAAAACTCTCAATAAAACAGGCATAGAGGAGAATTTCTTCAACTTGATAAAGAACATCTACAAAACCTACAGTTAACATGTACTTAATGGTGAAAGACTGGATGTTTTCTCCCTACAATCAAGAAGAAGGCAAGATGTTCATGTTACAAACTTATTCAACATAATACTAGCAGATATGGCCAGTGCAATAACTTAACAAAATTAAATAGAAGACATACAACTCAGAAAAAAAGAAATAAAACTATCCCTATTTGCAGATAGCATATTATCTACATAGGAAAACAGAAAGAATGTAAAAAAAAGCTGCTAAATTTTGGCTGTAACTTTAAAAATTCATATAGATATGAAAAGGACCCAGAATAGTCAAAGAAATCTTGAAAAAGAACAAAGTTGGAGGACTCACACTTCCAATTTTGAAACTTATTACAAAGCTACAGTAATCAAGCCAGTGTGGTACTAGCATAAAGATAGAAATACAGATCAATAGAACAGATTTTAGGATACAGAAATGAATGCTTACATTTACAATCAATTGATTTCCAACAAGGGTGTCAAGATAATTTAATGAGAAAAGAATAGTCTTTTCAACAAATGGTGCTGGAACAACAGGGTATACATATGCAAAACAATGAATTTGGATTCCTACCTCACATCATGTACAGAAATTAACTCAAAATGTATCAGATAAAACCATAAGTCATTTGAAGAAAGCATAGAAAGAAATCTTATGACCTTGGATTAGGCAATGAGTTCATGGATAATACCAAGAGCATCACTGACAAATGAAAAAATAGATATATTGAAATATATTAAAATTAAAACATTTGTGATTCAAAGGATACCATCAAATAATTGAAAAGAAAACCCACATGGGAGAAAATATTTGCAAATCATATGTCTGACAAGGGACTGGTACCCAAAATACATAAAGTACTCTTACAACTCAATGGTTAAAAAAAATTAATAACCCAACTAAAAAATGGGCAAGAGTTTTGAATAGAAATTTCTTCAAAGAAGATATACAAATGACTAATAAACACATGCAAAGATTCTTAACATCATTAGTTTTTAGGGAAAAGCAAATCAAAACCACAATGAAATACCACTGCACACCACTAGGATAGCTATAATAAAAAAGATGTCAATAAGAAGTATTGACAGGATGTGGATAAATTGGAACTCTTTTGTTTTTATACACTATAGTTTATTATAAGATATTGGATATAGTTCCCTATGCTATACAGTAGGTTCTTGTTGTTTATCTATTTTATATATAGTAGTGTATATCTGTTAATCCCAAACTCCTAATTTATCTCTCCTCCACTTTCCCCTTTGGTAACCATAAGTTTGTTTTCTATATCTGTGAGTCTGTTTCCATTTTGTAAATAAGTTCATTTGCATCATTTTTAGATTCCACATGTAAGTGATATATATTTGTCTTTGTCTGACTCACTTTGCTAAGTATGATAATCTCTAGGTCCATCCATGTTGCTGCAAATGGCATTATTTCATTCTTTTTTATGGCTGAGTAATATCCCATTGTATATATGTACCACGTCTTCTTTATCCATTCCTCTGTTGATGGACTCTTAGGTTGCTTCCATGTCTTGGCTATTGTAAATAGTGCTGCAATGAACATTGTGGGGCATGTATTTTTTCAAATTATAGTTTTCTCTGGATATATGTCCAAGAGTGGGATTGCAGGATCACATGACAACTCTAATTTTCGTTTTTAAAGGAACCTCCAGGCTGTTCTCCATAGTGGCTGTACCAATTTACATTTCCACTAACAGTGTAGGTGAGTTCCCTTTTCTCCACACCCTCTCTAGCTTTTATTATTTGTAGACTTTCTAATAATGGCCATTCTGACTGGTGTGAAGTGGTACCTCATTGTAGTTTTGATTTGTGTTTCTCTAATAATTAGCAATGTTGAGCAAGTTTTCATGTGCCTATGAGAAACTGGAACTCTTTAACATAGTTGGTGGGAATGTAAAATGGTGGAGCCACTTAAGAAAATAGTTTGGCAGTTCTTCAAAAAGTGAAACATAGACCCAGCAACTGCACTCCTAAATATATACCCTAGAGAATTTAAAACATACACCCACACAAAAGTTTGTACACAATATTTATAGTAGTACTATTCATGAGAGCCAAATGTGGAAACAACCCAAAGGTCCAACAAGTAATGAATGGTTAGACAAATGTGGTATGTCCGTATAAAGGAGTATTGTTTGGTCATGAAAATAAGTGAAGTATTGATACAAGGTAAAATGTGGATGAACCATGAAATAAAAGGCCACATATTATACAATTCCTTTCATATTAAATGTCTAGAAGAGGCAAATCAATAGAGGCAGAGAGTAGATTAGTAGATGCTAGGACTAAGGGTAGCAGAAGATGTGGGTGACTGCTGACTGAGATGAGATTTCATCTTGGGGTGATGAAAATGTTCTGGAATTACACAATGGTGAGGGTTGTACAACTCTGTGAACATACTAAAAACCATTAAAATGGACAAGATAAAGGGGTGAACTTTATGGCATGTTGATTATATAACAAAACTTTCATTAAAATAATAATAAACTCAGTCACATAATGTCTTTAAAAATTGTCAAATTAAAAAATTTTACCTAAAATCGTATATTAGTGAAAAGACTAACATGAACTCTCTGGATGTAAGACCCCTCCACATCTCATTTCTCCACAGTAGAGAAAAGACATAGATTGTTGAATTACATAACTGAAAGCTTTGAATTAGAAACATTAAAGAATACAAAGGTCTATTTAGATTAATCAAACAATTGCTACTGACTTTAGTTTTTAATACTTTATAGTAAGGTAAAAGTATTATGAATTTGGAACACCTCTTTTTTATGAATGATTTTCAAATTTTCAAATTAACAGTAAACTAATCAAAAAATCCTGAACAATGTAAGTATTCTATCTTTTTAAGATCAATGGGAATCTGGTAGATCAAAAGGTATCGTTATCTCAAAATTTCAGTTAAGAAGTTTGTGTGTCTCTTTTTGGTAAGGACAAAGGGTTATGAAAGCTCAGTAATATATAAACAATGAACAGATGCTATACAAAATGTATACATCTTTTCCAAATTGGACAAAGTATTGTTGCCTCATTAAAAAGTCTTGTGCTGAGGTGATTCTATTTCTCATGATGTTAATAATATTGATAGATTATAATAACCAAAACAGCCTATTGCATTGTTCCTGATCTTTGTGCTGTTGGTAACTGGTATTATTGCCCATCATGTGAAAACAAGGAGGAGGGAAGGGACTACAATAATTGAGCTGGGTCTACAGCTTGTTATGTTACCAGAGGCCACTTATTTGGAGGTCAGGGGAGACACCTGCACCTCCATCTTTACTGGCCTAGGCTACATAACTAGGCTTGGACTTTGTTTATTCTTTCTAGTGTTGAAGTCCTCCCTGGACAGTGAGATCTGCTCCTCACACCTTGCTTAATTCTCACAAGGTTGCTGTGAGAGGGTGGACCCTTTGTAAGGACTGGTTTCTTGCTTGCCATTTCCAATGGATGATCCACCTGCTGAGATATTGACCCTGGTAAAACATGGATGAACCTTGAAAGCATAATGCTAAGTGAAAGAAGCCAAGCACACAAGACCAAAGAGTATAGAGTTTTGTTCATATGAATGTCTTTAAAAGGCAAATCTACAGAGAGAGAAAGCAGATTAGTGCTTTAGGGCTGTTGGGATGGGGTTACAGTGGGGGAGGGGTGGTTATGGCTAAAGGATAAGGAATTTCTTTTTGAAATGATGAAAATGTTTTAAAAACGATGGTGGGAATGGCTCCACATGTCTGTGAATATATTAAAACCACTGAATTGTATGCTTTAAGTGGGTGAATTGTGTGATAGGTGAATTATATCTCAATAAAGCTAAAATACAAAAAAAAAATTAAATAACCAAGAACATGCAAACATAGGAAAACATTGAACTCTATAGGAACCAAGCCTGAATTTGCAACACTCCTGAATGGGATTCCTGGTAACCCCTTGCACTCTTCTTTTTCCCTCTCCATGCCCTCATCCACACACAAAGATACACACAGACAGACAGAGACACGCACACACACACACACACACAGACTGAGCTAGCTCATTTTCTCTGATCTTCCTTATCCTGTATGGTCCCCATTTTCTTCCTTTCCCCCTGGTCCACTATCCTGGGGGATCATTGCACACCTGGCAGCTGAGTCTTTTAAGGGCTCTTTGGTTTGAGATGTTGTCCACAGTCTCCCCAGTGCTCCTCAGGAATTGTAGAGTGTGTTTGCATAATGCCTAGTCAAGTTGAAGCCTGTAATAGCTGAGACTATTTTACTTCATGCAGAAGTAGGGGTCAGCTAGGCCTTGATGTGTTTGCTCCATTCAGAGATGTGGAGAAGGATGTCTACTCCAGCTGCAAAGGTCATGATGAGGGAAGGTCTATGGTGGTTTTCCAGAAGAGCAAGTTGCCTTTTGCTAAAACGGGGGGTAGAATAGCTGGGCACTAGAAAAGAGGTAGGGACAGGAGTGTTGAGGGGCTTGTATCCCACGCTGAGAATTGTGGGGAGGGGATCACCCTTAGGCAGTGGGGAATCTCCAAGTGTTTCACATATGAGTCAAATCCAAGAAGAATTTTTGTCTCTATAATCTTGGTGCTCTGTGATGGTTTCTAACTCTATTCAGAATTTGTAGCATGTGGTCACACAAAACTAATTTTCTGGAGGATTGGTTCAAGATGGCAGAGTACAAGGGCGTGTGCTCACTCCCTCTTGTGAGAGCACCAGAATCACAACTAACTGCTGAACAGTCATTGACAGGAAGACACTGGAACTCACCAAAAAAGATACCCCACATCCAAAGACAAAGGAGAAACCACAATGAGATGATAGCAGGGGCGCAATCACAATAAAATCAAATCCTATGACTGCTGGGTGAGTGACTCACAAACTGGAGAACACTTACACCACAGAAGTCCACCCACTGGAGTGAAGGTTCTGAGCCCCACGTCAGGCTTCCCAACCTGGGGATCTGGCAACGGGAGGAGGAATTCCTAGAGAATCAGACTTTGAAGACTAGCAGGATTTGATTGCAGGACTTTGACAGGACTGGGGGAAACAGAGACTCCACTCTGGAGGGCACACACAAAGTAGTTAGTGCATCAGAACCCAGGGAGAAGGAGCAGCAACCACATAGGAGACGGAACCAGACTTACCTGCTAGTGTTGGAGGGTCTCCTGCAGAGGGAGGGGGTGGCTGTGTCTCACTGTGAGGACAAGGACACTGGCAGCAGAAGTTCTGGGAAGTACTCCTTGGTGTGAGCCCTCCCAGAGTCCGCCATTAGCCCACCAAAGAGCTGGGTAGGCTCCACCTCAGGCCAAACAACCAACAGGGAGGGAACACAGCCCCACCTATCAGCAGACTAAAGTTTAGTTTAATCAAACTAAAGCAGATTAAACTTTACTGAGCTCTGCCCACCAGAGCAACAGCCAGCTCTAGCCACCACCAGTCCCTCTGATCAGGAAACTTGCAAAAGCCTCTTAGATAGCCTCATCCACCAGAAGGCAGACAGCAGAAGCAAGAAGAACTACAATCCTGCAGTCTGTGGAACAAAAACCACATTCACAGAAAGATAGACAAGATGAAAAGGCAGAGAGCTTTGTGCCAGATGAAGGAACAAGGTAAAACCCCAGAAAAACAACTAAAAGAAGTGGAGATAGGCAACATTCCAGAAAAATAATTCAGAATAATGATAGTGAAGATGATACAGGACCTTGGAAAAAGAATGGAGGCAAAGACTGAAAAGATGCAAGAAATGTTTAACAAAAACCTAGAAGAATTAAAGAACATAAAAACACCTAGAAGAATTTAAAAACGAACAAACATAGATGAACAAATACAATAACTGAAATGAAAAATACACTAGAAGGAATCAATAGCAGAATAACTGAGTCAGAAGAATGGATAAGTGACCTGGAAGACAGAATGGTGGAATTCACTGCTGTGGAACAGAATAAATAAAAAAGAATAAAAGAAATGAAAACAGCCTAAGAGCCTGGGACAACATTAAACACAACAACATTTGCATTATAGGGGTCCCAGAAGGAGAAGAGAGAGAGAAAGGACCCGAGAAAATATTTGAAGAGATTATAGTCGAAAACTTCCCTAACATGAGAAAGGAAATAGCCACCCAAGTCCAGGAAGTGCAGAGAGTCCCAGGCAGGATAAACCCAAAGAGAAACACGCCGAGACACATAGTAATCAACTTGGCAAAAATTAAAGACAAAGGAAAATTATTGAAAGCAGTAAGGGAAAAATGACAAATAATATACAAGTGTACTCCCATAAGGTTAACAGCTGATTTCTCAGCAGAAGCTCTACAGGTCAGAAGGGAGTGGCATGATATATTTAAAGTGATGAAAGGGAAGAACCTACAACCAAGATTACTCTACCCGGCAAGGATCTCATTCAGATTCAATGGAAATATTAAAAGCTTTACAGACAAGCAAAAGCTAAGAGAACTCAGCACCACCAAACCAGCTCTACAACAAATGCTAAAGGAACTTCTCTAAGTGGGAAACACAAGAGAAGAAAAGGACCTACAGAAACAAACCCAAAACAATTAAGAAAATGGTAATAGGAACATACACGTCAATAATTACCTTAAACGTGAATGGATTAAATGCTCCAGCCAAAAGACACAGGCTCACTGAATGGATACAAAAACAGGACCCATATATATGTTGTCTACAAGAGACCCACTTCAGACATAGGGACAGATACAAACTGAAAGTGAGGGGATGGAAAAAGATATTCCATTCAAATGGAAATCAAAAGAAAGCTGGAGTAGCAATACTCATATCAGATAAAATAGACTTTAAAATAAAGAATGTTTACAAGAGACAAGGAAGGACACTACATAATGATCAAGGGATCATTCCAAGAAGAAGATATAAGAATTATAAATATATATGCACCCAACATAGGAGCACCTCAATACATAAGGCAACTGCTAACAGCTATAAAAGAGGAAATCGACAGTAACACAATAATAGTGGGGGACTCTAACACCACACTTACACCAATGGACAGATCATCCAAACAAAATTAATAAGGAAACACAAGCTTTAAATGACACAATAGACCAGATAGATTTAATTGATATTTATAGGACATTCCATGAAAAAACAGCAGATTACACTTTCTTCTCAAGTGCACATGGAACATTCTCCAGGATAGATCACATCTTGGGTCACAAATCAAGCCTCAGTAAATTTAAGACAATTGAAATCATATCAAGCATCTTTTCTGACCACAGCACTGTGAGATTAGAAATCAATTACAGGGAAGAAAACGTAAAAAACACAAACAAATAGAGGCTAAACAGTACATTACTAAATAACCAAGAGATCACTGAAGAAATCAAAGAGAAAATAAAAAAACACCTAGAGACAAATGATAATGAAAACACGACAATCCAAAACCTATGGGATGCAGCAAAAGCAGTTCTAAGAGGGAAGTTTATAACAATACAAGCCTACCTCAAGAAACAAGAAAAATCTAAACAATCTAACCTTACACCTAAAGGAACTAGAGAAAGAAGAACAAACAAAACCCGAAGTTAATAGAATGAAAGAAATCATAAAGATCAGAGCAGAAATAAATGAAATAGAAACAAAGAAATCTATAACAAAGATCAATAAAACTAAAAGCTGGTTCTTTGAGAAGATAAAAAAAATTGATAAACCACTAGCCAGACTCATCAAGAAAAAGAGGGAGAGGACTCAAATCAATAAAATTAGAAATGAAAAAGGAGAAGTCACAACAGACACGCAGAAATACAAAGCATCCTAAGAGACTACTACAAGCAACTCTATGCCAATAAAATGGACAACCTGGAAGAAATGGAAAAATTCTTAGAAAGGTATAACCTTCCAAGATGGAACCAGGAAGAAATAGAAAATATGAACAAACCAATCACAAGTAATGAAATTGAAACTGTGATTAAAAATCTTCCAACAAACAAAAGTCCAGGACCAGAAGGCTTCACAGGTGAATTCTATCAAACATTTAGAGAAGAGCTAATGCCCATCCTTCCCATACTCTTCCAAAAATTTGCAGAGGAAGGAACACTCCCAGACTCATTCTATGAGGCCACAATCACCCTGATACCAAAACCAGACAAGGATACTACAAAAAAAGAAAATTACAGACCAATATCACTGATGAATATAGATGCAAAATCCTCAACAAAATACTAACAAACAGAATCCAACAACACATTAAAAGGAGCATACACCATGATCAAGTGAGATTTATCCCAGGGATGGAAGGATTCCTCAATATATGCAAATCAATCAATGTGATACACCATATTAACAAATTGAAGAATAAAAACCATATGATCATCTCAATAGATGCAGAAATAGCTTTTGACAAAATTCAACACCCATTTATGATAAAAACTCTCCAGAAAGTGGGCATAGAGGGAACCTACCTAAACATAATAAAGGCCATATACAACAAACCCACAGCAAACATCATTCTCAATGGTGAAAAACTGAAAGCATTTCCTCTAAGATCAGGAACAAGACAAGGATGTCCACCCTTGCCACTATTATTCAACATAGTTTTGGAAGTCTTAGGCACAGCAATCAGAGAAGAGAAAGAAATAAAAGGAATACAAATTGGAAAAGAAGAAATAAAACTGTCACTGTTTGCAGACGACGTGATACTATACATAGAGAATCCTAAAGATGCCACCAGAAAACTACTAGAGCTAATCAATGAATGTGGTAAAGGTGCAGTATAGAAAATTAATTGCACAGAAATCTCTTACATTCCTATACACTAATGATGAAAAATCTGAAAGAGAAATTAAGGAACCTCTCCCATTTACCATTGCAACAAAAAGAATAAAATATCTAGGAATAAACCTACCTAGGGAGACAAAAGACCTGTATGTAGAAAACTATAAGACAGTGATGAAAGAGATTAGAAATGATACAAACAGATGGAGAGATATATCATGTTCTTGGATTGAAAGAAGCAATATTGTGAAAATGACTATACCACCCAAAGCAATCTACAGATTCAGTGCAATCCCTATCAAATTACCAGTAGCATTTTTTACAGAACTAGAACAAAAAATCTTAAAATTTGTATGGAGACAAAAAACACCCCGAATAGCCAAAGCAGTATTGAGGGAAGAAAACGGAGCTGGAGGAAACAGACTCCTTGACTTCAGACTATACTACAAACCTATAGTAATCAAGACAATATGGTACTGGCACAAAAATAGAAATATAAATCAATGGAACAGGATAGAAACCCCAGAGATAAACCCACTCACCTATGGTCAACTAACATATGACAAAGGAGGCAAGGATATACAATGGAGAAAAGACAGTCTCTTCAATAAGCGGTGCTGGGAAAACTGGACAGCTACATGTAAAAGAATGAAATTAGAACACTCCCTAACACCATACACAAAAATAAACTCAAAATGGATTAGAGACCTAAATGTAAGACTGGACACTATAAACTCTTAGAGGAAAACATAGGAAGAATGCTCTTTGACGTAAATCACAAGATCTTTTTTCATCCACCTCCTAGAGTAATGGAAATAAAAACAAAAATAAACAAATGAGACCTAATGAAACTTAAAAGTTTTTGCACAGGAAAGGAAACTACAAACAAGACGAAAAGATAACCCTTAGAATGGGAGAAAATATTTGGAAATGAATCAATGGACAAAGGATTGATCTCCAAAATATATAAACAGCTCATGCAGCTGAATATTAAAAAAACAAGCAACTCAATCCAAAAATGGGCAGAAGACCTAAATAGACCTTTCTCCAAAGAAGACATACAGATGGCCAAGAAACACATGTAAAACTGCTCAACATCACTAATTATTAGAGAAATGCAAATCAAAGCTACAATGAGGTATCACCTCACACTACTTAGAATGGGCATCATCAGAAAATCTACAAACAACAAATGCTGGAGAGGGTGTGGAGAAAAGGGAACCCTCTTGCACTGCTGATGGGAATGTAAATTGATACAGCCACTTGGGAAAACAGTATGGAGGTTCCTTAAAAAACTAAAAATAGAATTACTGTATGACTCAGCAATCCACTACTGGACATATACTCAGAGAAAGCCATAATTCAAAAAGACACGTGCACCCCAATGTTCATTGCAGCACTATTTACAATAGCCAGGTCATGGAAGCAACCTAAATGCCCATTGACAGACGAATGGATAAAGAAGATGTGGTACATATATACAATGAAATTTTACTCAGCCATAAAAAGGAATGAAATTGGGTCATTTGTAGAGATGTGGAGCGATCTAGAGACTGTCATACAGAGTGAAGTAAGTCAGAAAGAGAAAAACAAATATCGTATATTAACGCATATATGTGGAACCTAGAAAATGGTACAGATGAACCGATTTGCAGGGCAGAAATAGAGACACAGATGTAGAGAACAAACGTATGGACACCAAGGGGGGAAAGCCGCAGGGGGGTGGGGTGGTGGTGTGATGAATTGGGAGATTGGGATTGACATACAGACACTAATATGTATAAAATGGGTAACTAATAAGAACCTGCTGTATAAAAAAATAAATAAAATAAAATTCCAAAATTCCAAAAAAAAACCACCTAATTTTCTTCCTTTGAAATGTTCATTTCATGTTTTAAAACCATCATTAATTTCATTTTTTTACAAGTCTAAAGGTTATCATGAGTCACATTCATTAGCATCATTTTTATTATATGCTTCCTGTTAAATATTAACTAGGCTTTTAAATGTCTAGCTAAATATTTTATTGCACACCCTTAGATTTCATACTAGACATTTTGTAGCCATGACTGAGCAACCTGAATGTTGCAAAATTTTTGTTATGAAGGTTGCATAATTTAGAAATAAAAAGCTTCTTTAAAAATGAAAAAGATTGACAATCTATAACACAAAATGTCTAAGTAAAACTAATATAAAACTCTTAGGGATCACATTGATCAGATTGTCAGGTTGATTAATTGGCAAATCATAGCCACCCAAGCAAGGTGTCTTTAGTCATGGGCTTCCTGTTATATTTCTCCTGACACTGTTTTAGTAAGATTCTGACAGGATCCAGAGAATCAGTTTTGATCACTGTCACTCTATTTTCCCTTCAGTCCATTGAGGTAATTATTAACTTAGCTATGCTAATTATCATCCGTCTATTTACAAGTAGCCTCTAGAACATTCTCAACTGGAAACCATCTCTACCTCCCCTTAAGTCCCAGATGTTTCAGTTGGCACTCAATATACCTTTCAATTCCGACTTTGTGTCTAGTACACCTCACATGTACACCTTATATCTTTAATTGTTGAGAAGCTACTTGAAATCCAGAACTCTGTGGTTTATTCCACCCCACATTGGGCCTAGCAGAGCACCAGTAAAGTGCAGCAAAGGGTGTCTTTGAATAAATGAATGAAGAAACATCATTGCTGTATTTTCTTCATTATCCCCTTTTATGCTCTTTTATTGCAAGCTTGGCTAAAACTCTTTCTTTAAGCATTCATTGAGTTTCCTTTAGACATTAATATCATCTACCATATTTCAATGTAAATATTAAATATCGACTTGGGAGAAAGCCTGTATTAAGTGGATAAAAGGTGGACAGCGTAGAAAAGACCCTCAAGGAGTCTCCCTCTCTCTCTCTATCTAAAATCAGTTTTCAAAAGCCAAAAGATCAGAAATTGGAAATTGTCACAGATATATTTTAGGCATCTTTGTTACTAATTAAAAATTAAACTTAAAGAAATTTTTAAAGAAAGATTAGAAATCTATTTCAAATAAGCAATCTGGACTTGTCTGTTCACAAAAAAAAATGTCCTTTTATCCTACTTTAAACTGACAACAGATGGTTTCCTTTAAGTTAAGGTCACAGATTCAACTTACTATGTGGTCTTTCTCCAATCAAAATGATGGTTTTGGCTGAGAATTTAAGCAACTATTTACTTAACTGCTTTAAGCTTTTGAAACTCTCAGTTTCTATATAAAATGTATGGCTTGTGATCTATCCATACATATATCCCCTGGATATATATAGGGGTTGTAATTATTTTAGTGCCTCATTTTCAAGTGACACGAAGAAGGAATTTGGTGGCAGGGTTTGGAATTCTTTTTCTGTGAATTGACACATAACACATTCCAAAACAAAATATCTGATATGCCCATAATTGGTAATGAATTTGGGATACACAATATAATTGCTACATTTATATGCTGCCCAACAGAAGGAAGCAACTTCTAGACCTCTCCAATCTTTATCAAGATTTAGTAAGTAACTTGGTTTCCCCAAGGGTTTCTTGGCAGGTAACCAACCTTGGCTGATGGGAAAAGGTTACTTTGAAATACTGTGGATTTCTTTCATAATTTACATTAGCCAAGGACAAGTAATTGTTGAAGACAGAAAAGATAACTCAGTGAAGAAAAGTACTATTGTAAGGAAGAAAGACTCTTGGACCACAGCAATTCTGGGGAATGCGAAACTTGAGCAAGTTAGGCAGGATGAACCCAAGTATTTGAGGATCTGAGATCTGAAATAAAAATGTAAGAGAAAGGATACACACTTTTTGAATGGTTAATCATAAAAATTTTAAAAAATTAGCCAGAAGTGGCTAAGTTTGAAGTCATTGCTGGAGATAGGGTAATGTCGTTTCTTTGGGGGGTTAAAATCTGTGGCAAAATATCATAACACTTGGAGAAGGTAGTAGTATTTTGGTGCTGCTAAGATAAAAGGAGAATATTGAACAAGAGGAAACATTTTTCAGAATTTAATTTTGATGAGTATATTGTGTCATTGTAAACTTGCTGATGGTTGTACCTTGGTATTTTTATGCAAAAGGAAAATGATTAAATCAGAGAAATTAACGTCATTTTCCCCAATATAGGATTTTTACAATCATTTCTAAAATGGCTTCCCATTTTGCATCAAAGTAAAACTCAGTTTTTACTGCAGGTGAAAAACTCAACATGATTTGCCTCTGCTCAACCAACAAGCTTCCTGCCCTTATCTCCTGAGCTCTCCCCTTTCTTCCCCCATTGCCTCGGCTATACTGGCTTCCTCTGCTATTCCTAGGACATGCCAAGCACCCTCCCACCTCAGAGATTTTGCACCTGCTGTGCCCTCCTGCTGGACCCAGTCTGCTTTTTCTACCTGCAGTTTTTGCATGGCCAGCTCCTTTATTGCCTTCTTGTCTCTGTTCAAATGTCGCTTTATCCATGTGTCCTCCCTGATATCACTATATAAACTAACACCAACCTTATCAATTTCTATCCACTCTACCTTGCTTCATTTTTATGGCATTTAAGGTCCCCAACACTTATTTGCTTCCTTCTGTGTCCCCCACAAGGATGAATGCATGGACTTGGATTCATCACTGTATTTCCAGTACCTGGAACTGTGGTGCTTGGCATCATGTATGTCCTCAAGAAAAGACTTGTCAAGTGAATGAATGACAAATGAGAATATATATTGATCCTTTATAACCTAAAGTTTTAGAACTCCCTTAAAATAACTTTTATAAATGAGGAAACTTGCCTGGTTAGCCATGGGAACTTATAGAGGGCAGTAGCGGGGCCATGTTTGTCCACTCACCTCTATATCTGACACTGTGGGAAAAGATGCAGAAAGGACCAGCAAGGGCAGACAGTTAAAAACAAAGGATCGGTGAATAGTTGGAAGCAGCAGTGACAAAGATAACCCCAAAGAGCAAGCAATCCCCAACCTTTAAAGTGGTAGGTAGATAACCACACACACACACACACACACACACAAACACACACACACAAACACACACGCACACTGCAAATCTTCCCCTCTTAAGGAAGAAGGCTCCTAGTAGGGAGAAAGACCTCTCCTCCTCTTCAAGTTGTTGCAAATCCAGACTGGGAATTTTTAGTCGGAACATATGGAACAGTCAGGGAGACACAATACCTGTTTATTTACTGGGAATTATCTGCAGAGTAAAATATATATGCTCATTGATTTACTGCCTTGACCCAACTCTAGTTTTCTTACAACTTCTAATTTAGGAGGATTTCCATATATTCTATCATTGTGAGATAACCAGAGAAATAGATTCTCTGTTCAACTAATGTTGAAAAAAGGCTGGGTTAAGCAAAGTTAAACAGGTTTCTTTATGAGAGGACTTCTCAGGGAAAATCAGGCATCTGGATTAGGCAACTGGAATTAAAGAAGAGTAAAGGGCTGCTCACCACCCAGCTCGACAAGGATTAAGTCATAACTCAGTGCAGTCATGACCAGCAGCGCACTCAGAAAGGAAATAAAGACAATAACAGGATGCTCTGTGCTGTGGACAAGCAGGCTCCTTAGATCTTTCATGAACTCACATCTTTGCATCTTCCCATACATAGAAAGTCACTAAAGTCATTACCCTGAGATATCTGTTCCTTGTGACTAGCAGTAATCTTTTACTGACTTGTATGTTTTTTTTGTGTGTTTTTAATTTATTTTCGGCTGCGTTGGGTCTTTGTTGCTGCATGCAGGGTTTCTCTAGTTGCAGCGAGTGGGAGCTACTCTTCATTGTGGTGCATGGGCTTCTCATTGTGGTGGCTTCTCTTGTTGTGGAGCATGGGTGCACAGGCTTCAGTAGTTGTGGCATGTGCAGGCTCAGTAGTTGTGGCTCGTGGGCTCTAGAGCGAAGGCTCAGTAGTTGTGGTGCATGGGCTTAGTTTCTTCACGGCATGTGGGATCTTCCCGGACCAGAGCTCAAACCCGTGTCCCCTGCATTGGCAGGTGGGTGTTTGACTGCATGTATCCCCAACCAGAATCATATATAAACTGGTGTTCCCCCTATGTCTTCAGAACATTTCCCCCACAGCGACTGAGAGGCTGTCTCCCAGACTCTAGTCCTCAGCAAGGTCCCTGAATGAAGCCTAAACTCACAACCCTTACACCAGGGGTCCCCAACCCCTGGGCCGCAAACCAGTACCAGTCCACAGCCTGTTAGGAACCGGGCCACACAGCAGGAGGTGAGCGGCGGATGAGTGAGCGAAGCTTCACCTGCCGCTCCCCATGGCTCGCATCACTCCCTGAACCATTCCCCCCCCACACCCTATCCATGGAAAAATTGTCTTCCAGGAAACCGGTCCCTGGTGCCAAAAAGTTGGGGGATCACTGCCTTACACTGTGCATTTTCCTTTCAGTCTACTTAGCCAAGTCTTTCAGTCTTTCCTTTCAACGTTTGCAAAGTCTGTAGGTAAAAAATTAGAATGTCATCTTTCTATAACCGGCACACATGATAGTTGAGCCAGCTCTGAACAACCTAACCCTTTATCTCATTTGTTTTTGTTTATTTGTTGGTTTGTTGGGGGCAGAACTGATTTAAAATTTTTTTTAAATTTATTTGGGAAGAACAGTACTATAATATATTTCTTTTTTTTTCATTCAAGAAAAGGTTGTCTTTATTAGCTCTGAGGAGACAAAACTCTGGGAGAAGATAAAAGTTCCTGGGACGTTTGGGTCAGTTCTGCCAGATCTTAGATCAAGGCTAGTGGTCTTCCTACCAAGCCCCTCCTTCCCACGGAGGGCAGCTGCGGTGGGTGGCACTCCTCTGACACTGTGTGCAGTGGCCTCCACTAGGCTGACATTCCTGTCCTCCAGCTGCACCCTTTACTCACTCTTCCCCATGAGGAAGGCATGCGTTCTCTCTTTGCCGGGTCACAGACCTTGATCCATTCCTCTACGGCGGGGGTGGGGTGTGTGATAATCTATTGAAAGGACATCGTTTGGCAATTGCTTTTCTCTTCTTCCCTCTCCACTCCAGACTCATGTGAGGTAAAGATCCGGGGTAAGTGTGTCTGCTCTGCTGATCCAAGTGACCCATCTCAATACCTCTACAAAAATGACAAATTCCTATTGATAAATTTCAATTTTTAAAAATAAACTTTATTTGTAAAACAGTTTTAGATTTACAGAAAAGTTGCAATAGTACAGAGAGCTCTCACATACCCTACACCCAGTTTCCCCTATTATTAACTTCTTACATTAGTATATTTGTACATCTGTACATCTGTTACAATTAGTGAACTAATAGTGATACATTGTTATTAAATAAAGTCCTTACTTGGTTCGTTTTCCATACTTTTTACCCAAGTTCCTTTTTTTCTGTTCCTGGGTCCCATCCAGGACACCACATGACATGTAGTCATCATGTGTCCTTAGGCTCCTCCTGGCTCTGACGGTTTCTCAGACGTCCTGCGTTCCTGATGACCTTGACAGTTCCGAGGAGTCCTGGTCAGGTATAATATTTGTAGAACGTTTCTCAGTGGAACTTGCTGGTGTTTCTATCATGATTAGACTGGGGCTGTGTTTTGGGAGGAGGATCACAGAGGTAAGGTGCCATAAATATCACGTCATATAAAGGGACATACTATCAACGTGACTTTTCACTCTTGCTGTTGACCTTGATCACCTAGCTGAGGTAGCGTCTGTCAAGTGTCTCCACTGAAAAGTTACTCTTTCTGTCCCCTTTCCCAGATGCATTCTTTGCGAGGAGGTCCTTGTGCATAGCCCACACTTAGGGTCTGGGGAGTCCTGCTCTCCTTGAGGACCGAGTGTATATTTTGTTTCATTCTAACATTAAGCCTTTGATACATGTATCTGTCACTGTGCATCATTTTACAAGGGAGTCATATGTTCGTTAACGACATTTACTAATTCATAAAGCAACTGACAGAGTGTTGTGGCTTGGGTAAAAGCAGCACTGGGTGAAGAAATGTGTCCTTTCATTCACTGAACACTTTCTGATCAGTGTGACCCTGGCCTTGAACTTGACGCTGTGAGTATCAAAGACCTGTTTTCAGGAAGGTTATAACTGAGCACGACAAACTATTTTAAAAAAAGCAAATCTGCAGTAAGACCTGTGGGCAAGAATTTAAGATAAAACTTTTTTTGCTACCTGAACACAAATTTCTACAGAATAGTGCAGTGTTTCTCAGAACTTAGTGGGAATTTAGGGCAAATAGATGCAAAACCGGGTGGCTATTTTCAAGCATCCAGACTGTGACCCTGTTGATGTCTTAGAGACGAGGATGACATGTAACCCTCAACCTTCACTGGGGAGTGCCCTACAGGGCCTCAGGGAAACACGAACCCCTGTGAGATAAATAACAAAACGACTGGGTGAGTGAAAATAGTTCTCCCATCCTATCCACATGGATTCTTCACAAGCTGCCTAAGTTTATTCATGACATCTACCTTTGGAATAAAATAGCAATTTTACTTCACTTTTTAAAACATCACTTGGGCCTGAGAGTGTCACCTTTCAGCTTGGACAATAAGTTCCCAAAGAATATTCTAGGATATTCCGGAATATTCAGAGAGAATATCACCAGGTCACAGGATGTCAATAGATATACACACACAACTGCTAATCTTGGAGTTCACTGGACCTGGTGAAGTCTAAGGTTTATTTTTACTCTTTTCTTTTTTATAAATCAGACCTAAACTAAACATGCCTGGAGCCAAGAGTCTTGTGAGTTTTATTCATTTCCTCCTCTTTTAGGTTGAGAGAACCCTGCTTCTGTACGTGTCCAGCTTTGCCCAGCATGGCTCCCGAGTAAATTCTGATTGTTATAAACTTGCTCCATTGATCCTACTCTTCTACTTGGGGTTAGTTTAGAGTGAGCTCTGCCCCATGCCTGACTGAGACTTGGGGAAGGTCTACTAAGGGTAGGGGGCATTGGGAAAGGATTTACAGCACTCCTTGAATTAGACGAACCAGGAAAAGACTTTGTGTATCTTCCTAGATGAATCGATTCCCTGGTCTGACTTGATCATTTGTGAACATGAGGGGTGCTAGTTTGAGAGAGTCAGACTTGCTAAGGATGGCAGAAGGGAAATACCAAAAGTACTTTGGGGCTGTAATGACATTGGACAACTGAGTTTACAAACCGTGGACCATTTGTTTGTGAGATGACAAGTTTTCATCCTTGTGTAAGCCAATGGAGTCGAGCTTATTTGCTATTTGCAACCAATGCATACCATAGGCTACCAGGGTTATATACAAAAAACCAAAAAAAAAAAAAAAAAAAACCAAAAAAACACATGTATGGTAGAATTTAGGGCTTTTTAAGATATTTCAAAGATAATTTTTTCCATAGGTGGTTTTTCAGTGTGTGCCAAGTTTAGAACCTCAGCCCTGCTAAGTGACAACTCCATAGAATATGTCTATTGATGGAAGGTGGTAACTACTTCTCGGTCTAGCATCTCTCATTGTCTTAGGCATATTTTGCATTAATGTCCTAACTCATGTTTCCCTCATCTAGGAGCACTTCACCCCCTCACTGGGTGAACCTCATTGCACCTCAGTATCCTTAACCTCTAGCTATCTGTTGACTAGGATAGACTCCTGGCCCAAGCTGGGCCCTTAGACATGCTCTTCAGGGTGTTTGGATTTGGGTCTCCAAGACATGGGTCATTCTTTATTAGCTCTTGAACTGAAAAGTGATGCAAACTAGGATTTGGGCCAGCCATGTTTAGCCTGGTGTCTGCCAAAGTAGATACAACCATTCTGCAGAGAAAGAGAAAAATAAAGGGAGAGAAGCAGGAACAAGAGACCATGCCAATCCAGAGAGACACAGAGAGTAATTCTGGTGTTTTTATTATCCACTTTCTGGATCCATCTTCTCCAGAGAGTTGGCCTTGGGTTCCATGAAATCCATTTACTTTGGCTAGTGTTTCATCCTTTTTGTTGAAAGAAATTCAGGAGTTTACGTTACTTGCAGCCTCCTAATGCTTGACTAAGGTACTTGTGAACTAGAAGAGACTTACTTAATAAGACTTAACTTTTCCTTTTTTTGGTAATGCCACAGCAATTTACATTATTTTAAGGCACTAATTTCAATCTACCTTGTATTAGAGTGGCTTGGTGACTTGCATGATCTACTTTATTAGTGTGAGTTTAAGAGCAAGCGTTAGCCTTACTCAATTTTTAATCCAACAGGAGCTTAAAATACTTGTTGAGATGGAACTACAGTATCTCCCAAAGAAGGGGAAAATGAAAATTTTCACCCATCCAAACTGAACGTTCATTTCAGACATTTTATGAATACCTTGAACCACTGAATGAAGATATATCCAAATAAAACTCACTTAGTTTATTCTAAGTTATTTAATACAATTAAATTCTTTTCAGCAGTAAACAATGTTTGTCACCCTAGGAACATTTCAAAATCATAATAGATGCCACTGTAGGGTTTTTGCATAGTTTTGCAGAGTAAGTAGTTCTTTTAGAAAACAAACATGTTTCTTTTTCATTAATTTGAAGACAATGGACTCCAAATGGGATTTCACTGACAATAATCTTAAAATTTTTATTAAGAGGAGGCATAGCTGTAGGGTTGGCATTACTCTAATGACCATTCTTTTAAATAGTGCATGAATTATCCTCTTTGAATAGAGAGAGTCAAAGAAGCCCTGTATATACTGACTGAGGTGGCTTAACTCTAAGCCCCCCAACCTCCCTTTTCTTAGAGCATTTACTTCAGAAAACTTGTAATTGCAAATTCTTTCTCTGCCCCTTTGAAAGGTATATAAATCCTTCCCTGGCTTCCTGCCTGAATTACACCTCAGGAATGTCTTTCTCAAGGACCTGGGGGCCATCCCTTTGAAGTGTAATCATAAGGAAGATAGTGCTGGTATTATGGGCATCAGATAGCAGCTATCACCCAGGACCCTGGGAGGGGAGGGGCTCACTTCCTTAGGTGCTTTGCTCCAAGTTATAAAACTACCTCCTGACATGAAGATTTGAGAAAGTAAGGCAAAAACTCTCCAGCCCCTGGTTTACAGCAGAGTTAAATGGAGTTCTAATCTCTCTCTCTTATTGCAATAGTCTTGAATAGTCTTCTTTCCTGTTTAACAGTGTGGTGAAGTTTTTCTATGACTGTTTCCATAAAAGAAAAAAGGTAATTTCCCTCAGTAGTATGTATAAAATGAGGGGTTGAGGGGTCATATTCCCTGATTTTCATCTCAGTTCTATCTTCCCGAGGGGAGGAGGGATTTTTGTTTTTATTTAGCTTTTATCAGAAGTGTCATGGCTTCAGTGCATGGTGGGTACTTCTTATCTGCAAGGCTAATTTTATTGTAATGACAGCGTAATGAGCAACAGGTTACATTCAGAAGCAGGAGATTCCCACCTTTCCCCACCTTTCTTTGTCTGCCTTCAGGACACTTATCACCCAAAACGTGTGGTTTCCTGTCAGTCTGGAGGTTCCTGTTTTTCTTCGTCTGCCCATGGACCCCGCTATTTACAAGATGCATGATTTCCTGCCACTTGGCCCCTGCCCCCATTTCTCTGCTCACAGTGTTACAACTACCTGCCTGTTGTAACACTAGGAAACTATCACTATTACATGAATTTGATGTCAAGATATTTAATTTCCTTACACATTTTATTCATATGATAATGACAGATTGCCCTTAAATTAGGATATGCTGGTAGGCTTTGCATCACCAACTGTCAGAGACAGGATTTTCTTCTGTTCAGTTGCGTGGGGAGGGGGATCGCCCTAACTCCTTGTTAGTTCTGAGGAGTCTGGAGATTCTGGAGTCATTCGCTTCCAAGACTCAGGGTGCACTTAGATTACTTTTGTAACAAGAGTTTTCCTATTGAAGGTTGCCATTCCATGCTTTCTGATTTTTACTGCTTCTAACCCTTATCTCCTAATGCTTTGTGTTATAATTACTCTTGATAACAGACATGTCCAGCTTGTGTCAATTATTCCCCTGCTTTGGCAACAACATCTCTTTAGGTAAGCACACTCATGTTAGGTAAATAACTGAACTGCTTTCAATGCTCTTCTCTTGCCTTCCAGCTCTCCTCACCTCCGCAGGCACCTGGATCCTGCAGGTGGTCCCCTGGTGGGATTTTCAAGAATTGGCCTGGAGAACCTCTTACAGATGAGGGGCAGGGGGAGGAAGGAGAGGATTGGCAGTGGAGTGTCTGGAAAGTCGAAGGAAGAAAGTTACTGCATGTCACAGAAGAAAACGATGTGTTGGTGGAAGGGATCTTTGATTTACCCCATAATGGTTATGAAAATAATTTCGAAAAAAGATTTAAATGAAGAAAAACATAAAGGAAAGTAAGACAGGCACACATGTTTTTACCACCCAAGATTACCATCAGTGAATATTGGATCACATTTTTTGCACCTACCACAGTCCTCAAGAAAGGAATTGAGTTGAATGAGTTCATTAAGTGGTACACATACCCCATCTCTTCCTGTGACACTAGCTATTCCAGAGCTTATTAAAGAAGAGGTCTTAGTCCTATAAATCTGGGACAGGATTAATGAGATTATTAGAATTAGAAAAAGTTCTTAAACAACAGGTATCAATCCCTTTCAGAATATTTAGAATTTGTTAAGGGTTAACTTTAATTTTTAGTAACTATTTTTTGTTTAGAATCTCCAAATACCAGAAGTGAATTACTTTCTAACTGTCATCAACTTTATTTAACTAGCTGCTACTTCATGAGAAATTTTAGACATAATGAGATGATGGTATTTTTATTTATTTGAAAGATGACCTGTCCTCTGTTGTTCTGTCAAACAAGAGGGAAGCTGGCCAATGTGTACCCGGATGTAGTGCTGTGCGTTTGGGGGTTAAGGGGTATCTGTGTGCAAGGCGTCGGAAGGTGCTGGTTTGCAGAGGACAAGGCCATTGGGCTGATGGAAGGTCAGAGGAAGTGCTAGGAATCCTGGAGAGTAGTGGGGCAGAAGAATGACTTGAGGAGGGGCAGACATATGGAATTTGTCAAGCATCAATAAATTAAGCTGATTGGTGCGGTGTGTGCATGTTAACTATCTCTATTTTCCCTCCAAATCTTCAGTAAACCTGTTGAAAACAATCTTTGGGACCGATCTATATTTCTTGCTGTTGCTTTTGATGAGAGAGGATTCTTTACGATGAATAAACAAAAACTAACACTGGTACCAAATAGGCTCACTTGAGCCAGCCCCATCAGGATTACCTCTAGAAGACTTTACTCAGAACTCCTTCACGTGCAAATGGAAAGGCAAATCAACTGGTAGTGTTTAATGAACACGCACACTCTGTGGATCTTACACTGAAATGTTAACTGAATTTTATGTCTAATAAGAATTAACATATGCTATTGATGTTGTCCATTTTACACGTTGAGTAAGGTGGTTTGTTTTCATTGCTTTTACACAGCCTGGCTAGACTTAAATATGTAAGCCTCGTTTTGTTATTCCTTTGCTGTGGAATTACCCATTTCCTTAGCTAGTATTTATTAGACTGTATTGTGCTAGAGGCAACAAAGCCAGAGATGGCTTTCTCACGTTGCTCATGATTGAGGAGCTGAGACAGACATCTAAACAGATGATTATGCCGCGGAGCAACTGGGCCCGTGAGCCACAACTACTGAGCCTGCGCGTCTGGAGCCTGTGCTCCGCAACAAGAGAGGCCGCAATAGTGAAAGGCCCACGCACCGCGATGAAGAGTGGCCCCCGCTTGCCACAACTAGAGAAAGCCCTCGCACAGAAACGAAGACCCAACACAGCCATAAATAATTAAATAAATAAATTTAAATTAAAAAAAAAAAGCATTTAAACAGATGATTATGACACAACATAACCTGTGCAATAATAGAGGAATTTTTAAAGGGTTATTTAAACATGGAAAAGGGAGTCAGTATTATTGGATGCAGAGCAGGTGAGGAAAGATGCTAGACAGTATACCTGCAGATTCTAGAATCTTCCATTACAGAACTTTCCTACAGACCGTTATGAAGTCTTTCCAATTATGGGTTAGAGATGAGAGCTGTTCTAAAAACACAGATATAGTTTACTAGAATGTGACTTTTTTTCTGGTCAGTTAACAAACATTGGCATTAATGTGTTGGTTATAGAGCCTGGCAACCAAATTTTGGAATGGGGGAAAAAAATCAAAGCAATCTGCTCCAAAATGAAGCCAACAAGATATGTCTGCCAAGAGATGATGGCAGTGTTCTAAATAGAATCATTTTGTGATGGTAGACCTGTTTCTCCCTTTCCTTTCCTTTCTAGCCTATCTTGTTTTACATTTGGTTAATAAATGCAAATGCAATTGTTACCACAGAGCAGGCCACTTTAAAGGAGTACATTTCCAGACAATTTCATTGAGGCGATGCTAACCCATATTTCTCTACGGAATGTCATCATTGTGTTACCTACTCTGTCATCATTGTGTTACCTACTCCGACATTACTCTACGGAATGTCATCATTGTGTTACCTACTCTGTCATCATTGTGTTACCTACTCTGTCATCATTGTGTTACCTACTCCAACATTACTCTACGGAATGTCATCATTGTGTTACCTACTCTGTCATCATTGTGTTACCTACTCCGACATTACTCTACGGAATGTCATCATTGTGTTACCTACTCCGACATTACTCTACGGAATGTCATCATTGTGTTACCTACTCTGTCATCATTGTGTTACCTACTCCGACATTACTCTACGGAATGTCATCATTGTGTTACCTACTCTGTCATCATTGTGTTACCTACTCCGACATTACTCTACGGAATGTCATCATTGTGTTACCTACTCCGACATTACTCTACGGAATGTCATCATTGTTTTACCTACTCTGTCATCATTGTGTTACCTACTCTGTCATCATTGTGTTACCTACTCTGTCATCATTGTGTTACCTACTCCAACATTACTCTACGGAATGTCATCATTGTGTTACCTACTCTGTCATCATTGTGTTACCTACTCTGTCATCATTGTGTTACCTACTCCAACATTACTCTACGGAATGTCATCATTGTGTTACCTACTCTGAATGCATGTAGGTAGCACTCAGTAACACGACCCACTGAGCACATATTTGAGTTTCACATGAGGCATATGTTTATTCAGGCAGCCACGATGCTCTCAGATAGCTTCTGTGCTACCACTGGAATTCTGTAAAGTAATCAAGGCAGTGTGTACAAATCCCCAAACCTAAAAACCAGTAGCAATAGCTCTCCTTTCCCAGTTGAGACAAAAGAAATCTTCTTAGGTAAGGAGGATGCATGGGCATGCAAATATTTGAAATTTAATAGAAGTAGTTAACATTTTTATTTAGAAAAAGGTTGAGCGAAGACAAGGGGTAAAGAAGGAAATGTCCTCTCCGTAAGACTCCATCTCCAGGTGTGGCTGCTGTTTCTTTGGGAGCATTGCTGCTGTTGGTGCGGTGATGTTTGCTTTCTGAAGGTAGTGCAAACTACAGACTGGCACTTGCCATCTGCTTCTACAAGGATTAAGTCACAAACCGCTGCAGCCGCTGACCTTCAACACCCCCTGAAAGGAGTCCAGGGTGGAGATCAGCAGTGAGGCCCTCTGTGCTCTGGGAAAACTGGCAGAACAGGTCTTCAGATAGATATTTTCAGGAGATTTTACGAGCCCAATTTCTTGCATCTCCTCATGTCTAGAAAAGCACTCAAATCGTCAATGGTGACATCTGCCCCTCGTGACTAGCAGCAAGCTTCTACCAAAATGTGTGCTTGACTGCACGTGCCCCCTTCACTAAGATCGTATATAATGCTGATCTTCCCCCCCTACCTCTTTGGAGCAGTTCCTCAGAGCTGTCTGAGATGCTGTCTCCTGGGCTGTAGTCCTCATTTTGCCCCAAATAAAACTCCAAATAAAACTTAACTCACAGCTCTCACTTTGTGCATTTCTTTTAGTCGACAGTGTATTGGTTCCTACTTTAGAGAATTTAAAGTTTAGCTTCCCGAGTAGGATTATTTGTCGTCTTAATTTAGTCAGACTCTGAGCAAGTATAATTCCCTCAATACCAATGGGACACAAACCTTAATAGGCTCTAGAAATATTTGGGAGAGCTTAACTGAAAGTGCAGCTTCCCAAGCTTCTTCAAAATTCCGTGTCAGTACACAAGGGTGGAGCCTAGGAAGCTGTGTTCCTGTTAATATCTCTCGGTGATTTTTTCCTTATTTACTGTTAATATTTTTGGTACACATTTATATACTTGTATTCCATCTTCTGTAGGTTGCTACTTTGTGTCCTTTGCCAATGTTTTCCTTTACTATTTGTTATTGCTTTATCACAAACCTTGATATGTCCTGGTATATATAAATTTTTGACATGTATCTTACTCTGTAGCTATCTTGATCTAGATAGATAGAAACTTTGATCTCTTATGGGAATTGCGAAAATGTTCCCTCGTGCCATTGGCATTTTAACTGTGTGTTTGATTGCATGTTGGGGGTGAGTGTATAAAAAGCAACGTGTAGCATAATACACACTGATTCTTGGCACCATGATCTTTGGTGTATTCCACTGCTAAAAGATGGATAACTTGAGTAATTGGTTTCAGTGAGATTATGTTTTTGAAATAGTAACCAAATTTCAAACAATATCACCGGGCACTTCCTGTTCCACTCAGTTCCTTTATCCCCAGTTCAAGGCAAGAGGTTATTCTGGACTCATTGCTTTAGGGAAAACATGTTTGGGCAAAAAACAGAGAGGAGTTGCTACTTCTGGCTTTTAAGTTACAAGAGCTCAGGCCCTGTGAGTAACAGATGAAAGGGAACAAACAACAGTCTTGAGCGAAAAATATATCAGTCCTAGTCTTTCTGGCCCCCAATTTTAGGGAAAAGCAATGTTCCTTTGACTAGAGGGAGGGAATCTAAAGGCTCTGAGAGAGCAGGGAGCTGCCTGTGAGGGGTGGGCTTCCTCCCTTCCACCCTGGGGTGTATATGCAGGAACAGACCCTGAAGGGTAAGTGGGCTCTGGGAGAAGAAGGAACCTGGGGCCCCCCCTTCCTGGTTGACCCCCTCAGTAACTTCCTGGGGCTGTGACAATTGCCAGGAAACAGTTAGTACAGTGTGTCCCTGAACCCAGACCCCAGACGGCCTCATAAAGTTTCTAGTTCTCCAGCATGGTGTGGAGACAGGATGAGTCCTTTATGCCTGAGAGTTGAGGAAAATAGCAGAGATTGATACTGGATCTGTAGGGAAGTTGCAGGTGGAAATAAGAGGGGACTCAATGGCTGACCGCGGGAATCGATAGTTGGGGACCTCGGCCCTTGGCACTCCCTGGACCCTGTTTCTTGCGCGTGTTCACTGGATGCTTTTCCTTTTCAGGGAAAAGGCAGAGGGAGAGGTGTCAGGATACGAATTCAATTGGTTTCTGAAAAACAGACCAAGGTACCCTTTGAGCACGCCCATTCTGTGCACAGTGTATGGTCTGGTGAGCCACCACCTTGGAGCCCAGGCCCTGAGGTCCATTCCATCACTGAAGACGGCAAGTGTAAGTATTCTCTCTCCACGGCGGCTCTGGACAAGGGCCACAGTCAGGCGGGGGCAGACAAGCGTCCCGTGACTGGGAAGCACTCCCGGAACGTGCGACATCACCCGCTGCGGTCAGGCTCTGCACTGGTCAGTCCCCAGTAGGTGGTGATCTTCACAGGTGAGCTTCTGGGTCAGTCTCCTCCGCCACCTTCCTTTAACTTGCTCGTTTCCTTGAGCCTCTTTTTATCCTGTCTATAATTCTACAGGGCAGGTTCAATTTAGTTGCCTTGATTTTTTCACCAGGGGGCTAGCTTTCCAGCTTCTAAGCTCAGGCTCCATTTTCTAACCTCACATGGAGCGCTGGCAGACGTTTTCTTCAAAGGGACAGACAGTAAATATTTTAAAGCTCTGCAGGCTGGACGATCTCTATTGCAACAACTCGACTCTGCCACTGCTGCACAAAAGCCGCCATAGCCTACGAGTAAACGGTGGGCATGGCTACGTTCCTATAAAACCTTACAAAACGAACAGCTGGACAGAATGGCCATCCCCCAAAATTCTACAAACAATACATGCTGGAGAGGGTGTGGAGAAAAGGGAACTCTCCTACACTGTTGGTGGGAATGTAAACTGGTGCAGCCACTATGGGAAACAGTATGGAGGTTCCCCAAAAATCTAAAAATAGAGCTACCATATGATCCAGCAATCCCACTCCTGGGCATATATCTGGAAAAGAGGAAAACTCTAATTTGAAAAGATACATGCACCCCAATGTTCATAGCACTATTCACAATAGCCAGGACACAGAAGCAACCTAAATGTCCCTTGACAGATGAGTGGATAAAGAAGATGTGGTACACATATACAATGGAATATTACTCAGCCATAAAAAAGAATGAAATATTTGCAGCAAGATGGATGGACCTAGAGATTATCATACTAAGTGAAGTAAGGCAGACAGAGAAAGACCAATACCATATGATATCACTCATATGTGGAATCTAAAAAGTGATACAAATGAACTTATTTACAAAACAGAAACAGACTAACAGACATAGAAAACAAGCTTATGGTTACCAAAGGGGAAGGGTGGAGGGAAGGGATAAATTAGGAGTTTGGGATTAGCAAATACACACTATTATATATAAAATAAACAATAAAAACCTGCTGTATAGCATAGGGAACTAAATTCAATATCTTGTAATGGAAAATTATATATATATATATATATATATATATATATATATATATAACTTAATCACTTTGCTGTATTCCTGAAATTAACACAACATTGTAAATCAACTATATTTCAATTACAAACAAAAACAAAAGCAAAAACAAACTAAGTAGCTGGCCAGATTTTGCCAATGAGCCTAGTTTGTCAACTCCTGCTTCAGTTGTTGTCTCATCCCTCTTTTTATCTACGAATTTGTTCATCGGAAATCAGGATTCGGATTATGGTGGGAGGCATATTCAAGCCTGATCTTCTGTTTGCCTCTCCAAATGGGGTACTGGAAGAAGCTTGTATAACACTGTATGTACTGGACAGTTGGTGTTATTTAAAACCAATTAACCCAAACTTTGAGAAGTGGGCTGAGAGCTCTGGTCCCAGGTATAGGAGTCAGACAACCTTATAGGTAGGGATAAGATCACCAGAAATGCAATGTGTTTTCTACCAGTCAACCTGGGCATGAAGGATAGTGTCTTCTCTCTTGGGCTGTGAGCACATGGGTGGTGGCTGGGGTCACACCGCACTTCTGAGGCATGAAGTATCCCGTGGTTAAGGGTGTAGGGTCACCATGAGTGATTCCGTTGAGGGCCTGGAAGTTCCTGAGTGCTGGGATTGGGACACTCGGCTTGGCCACTTCTGGCAGCAGCAATCCGCTGCCTTCTGGGCTGAGCTCAGGAAGAGACTTGATCACCATCACAGCTCTCAGTTGCAGACTGTTGACAAATGCACCCGTAGGGACCAGAGTTAAGATAGAATATAAAAAGACATATAAGTTCATTTCCTATTCAGCAGCTGGGGAGACCACTGAGATGTTACAACAAGGACCTCTAACCTCAGATGGAGAGTGGGCAGACGTTTTCTTCAAAGGGCCAGACAGTAAATATTTTAAAGCTCTGCAGGCTGAACGATCTCTATTGTTCATTAGAGATCAATAACTAACCTCCACACATGCATTTATCAATATACATCTATTACATTCTAAGTCTGCTTTGTTGTGAACACCTTATGGTCAGTTTCACTGTTGGATTTGTTCCAAACAGTTAGGAAGATTCAAACTTTCTACTGTTATAAATAATGTTTATAATTGTCCTCGGGAATAAAGTGTCATCTGTGATTTTCAAATGATCTCCTTGAGATAGAGTCCTAGGAGGAGATTTGTTGAGTCAAATCACACCCACCTTTTTAAGGTTCCGGGTATAGGCTGACATTTTGTTTCCAACAGAGTATGAAAATGCCTGTCTCATTTAACCATCACCAAAACTGAGTATGTGGGAAATCATTTGCTAATTTGACAGGTATTTTAATTTTATTTAGTTGATGACCCATTAAGTTAAACATTTTTGTGTTTATTAGCCATATTTATGTTATTTATTTTTTGAATCAGCAAGCATCTTTTTTTTTTTTTTTTTCCCCAGATGAGGAAGCTGAGACTCAGAAAGCTTAAGTGACTTTCTGGGGGTCAAACATCTAGGAAGTTGCAGATATGGGAATTCATTCTAAATTCTGATTCTTATCCAATGCTCATTCCATTGTATAAAATACCCTGAAAAAAGAGGAAATAGGGTTTCTCAATATCTGTTTATGATTTGTCTCAAAACATCCTTTTTAAAAAATTAATTCCTGGAAAACACAACTGATGCTGAAAATCTCAGGAGAAATTTATTATAAGAGCTTATGAAGCCTCATTCAAAGATGAAGGTCAACAGAGACAAAGCAGACACAATTCCAATCTGTTTTAATGAATCAGGACTGACAGAATGAATTCCCTTTTGTGAAGAGAAGAAGAAAAAAAAAAAGATTATTGTGGTTTCCTTTCAAAAGATTTTATTCAGTCTTTGATTAGACCAAGCAGAACATAATATTTCAAGGACAGAACTCACCTTTTTCCAGATGTAGAAATACCTCCTCATTTGGAATCCATACTTATTTTTATTAAGAATTAAATTTGTGGAAAGTAGGATTGGGGTTACATCAAATGGTGGAAGAGAAGACTAAAAAGTCCTTCAGCAAAAGCCAGATGAAGACTTTGATCCCAGGAATCCTCTTTGCTGAGTCCTCTTCTTCCTCAGCCATCAAGCTCTGCTTGAAATCCATGTCCCCAGACCCTTGTTTCCTCCTCTGCCTCACCCTCCGATATCCCTGACGTCTGTATCTTTTGCTTCCCACTTTGAATTTTCCATTGTTTTCACATTTCCTGCCTCAGGAATCCTTCTCTAAAGGGTTCTGACCTGAGGCAGCTGCTATGGATGTTTTTCCAGCCTGCTCGCCTGAGGCCATGCAAATACTCTCTTGGATTAAAATTTCCAAGTAGTGAGTCTTTGGGTTTTCTGGGTAACTTTCCTTTTTCTAGTGTCAGTGGATCACCGTTTCGGCCCTGGATCTTTTCCTGAAACCATCCTTTCAGTGCAGGGATGAAGGCTCAGGGATGTGTGGGTGGAACTTCTCTGCAGATAGACTTGCAATTGCAGGACTTGGGGTCCTAACAATGAGAAAGTGATTAGAGTAGCACCCAGGGGGGTGCAGTGCAAGGACCTCTGGGTCTGGTTTGAGCCTGGCACTAAAATAGCCAAAGATCGCAGAGATTCATGTGTGGGCTTTTTGAAAAAACAAGAAACCAGATGGAGATTTGGAGCCAGGCCTAATATAGTGATAAACAGTGACTTGATAACCTAATCAATGGGGCTTTGGCCATAAGAGGAAGCTGTTGAAGATCTAGATATTTGGAGAGAGGATGATCTCTTCCTCTTGAACATGACTAACATTTGCTATAAGCAATTATGTCACTTGCTTGGTCTGGGAATGTTGACAGCACTTTGTAGTGGGCTCAAGATTGGTATGACATGGTACGTATTTAAGACCGATAGGTATTTTATGGGACCAGTTAATTTCTATTTACTATTGAATATTGTTCTTAAGTACCAATACAACACAAGTTCTTCAAAAGACATTGTGAATAAAAATAAGTTCAAATCCTAAATTATTACCTGGCAGATTTGGTCAATGTTTTCACGATTTTATGCTTTCTTGATTCGTAAACTGAAACTCTAAGTTCTTAGTGTGAATTGTCTGACCACTTTTTACTTTAAAATATTGAAAATGTTTTAATTAAAATTAAAATAATTAATTAAAATAATTGAAATATTCCCCAATCCCAAATTGTGATATGCATTAGTTTTTTTTTTAATTTCTCCACTCTTTCCCTTGCCTCTGTAACATGTACATACACACTCAAATTTTATTTTAAAGAAAAAAAATTAAATGGCCTATCTATACAGACTAGCTTATTTCCTTGAATATATTTCTCTTTCCTCAGTAGCAGAATTTTAATAGTAAAAACATCAAAGTGCATGAAAATAAAGATTACATTCAGGATAAGAAATGACTTCAGCATTAAGGCTAGAATTAGTGGCCCTCTGAATCCAATCTTTAGTTGTTTATAAACAAAGGACTATCGAGATAGGTATTACTTCTGTTTAGTATTATACCTGTGTCACTTCCAGCAAGAAAAATAACAATCCCAAATACTTTTGAAAACAAGGTTTTCTTTCAATTTAAACACCATATTGAAAAAAGTTTGCTGTGGGTTATTATTTGTGGTATCATTAAGATTAAAATGTTTAATGTAATATTAATATTCTTTAACTGAAAATAGTAATAAATGCGTATATTTTAAATGTTTGTGGAGAGAAATCTAGAACTTGTAATTGCATGCATTACAAACATCTATAGTTGAATGTTATTCAGATGTAATGCTCTCTTGAGGAAGAAGCTGCTGAGAGTATATTTTTCATTGTTACAGTTAATAGAACTATGTGATCTTAATTTAATTGAAATTTTATTAACAAAGTTCTCCCTGAATGATGAGATTTCTTAATTTAACAACATCCAACATCAATTTAAGAACTTCCAATGACTTTCCATTTATCAGTCCCTTGCCTAGTTCTTTAAGTTGAAGAACAAATATTGATTTATAATTAAGGAAACAAGTCCCAAATGTTTCAACAGGTAATGAGAAAACAGGAAATAATTCCATGTCTGTTTAATAGAAAAGAACAATGAAATATTCTTTTTTCTTTCTTTTAAAAATACTTTTATTGAAATATAGTTGATTTACAATGTTGTGTTAGTTTCAGATGTACAGCAAAGTGATTCAGTTATATATATATATATATATATATATATATATATATATATATATATATATATATATATTCTTTTTTTACATTCTCCTCCCTTATAGGTTATTACAAGGTATTGAGCAGAGTTCCCTGTGCTATACAGCAGGTCCTTGTTGTTTATCTATTTTATATACAGTAGTGAGTATCTGTTAATCCTCAAACCCTTAGGAACCATGGAGGTGGTGCAGCAATGAGGGGCTTCACTGCCTGGGAATTATGAGTATAGACTTGGTCCCTCTGTCTCTCATCAGCCCTGTCATCTTAGGAACTAACTCTCTGAGATTCTGTTTCACGGTCTCTAAAATGGAGATAATAAGTCTCCTCCTCGAGGGGTTCTTATGAATGTTAAACGAGATCATGGATGTGAAGATTTATCATTGGCCTGAAGTCAGCACTGAATTCATTAGAGGTTGGTTTCATTTTTATTATCCTATGATTATTATTATTGAGTCGATCTCTTTTATTTTATTAGATGAGAAAATTGAGGTCCAGAAAGGTAAAATGACAAGACCATGGTACTTCAGCATTTTTTTCCCCCTTTCTATGCTAAATTTATAGACTCCAACCTGATTATCCAATTGAAATAAGAAATGCAATCTGGACAATGGGGTCTCTAACGTCCCCTACATCTCTCTCTCTCCAGAAACATAAGGATAATGTCACTAAACACTCGAGGGGGACAAATCAAAATCACACCTCCCAGGAAGCAAAATGGAGCAAACACCTGCTGGCGTGTAGAGAGAGAAACAATACATTGTGTTTATTTGTCAGGTCACCGTGGAACCCTAATCGCTTCAGGGCTGACGGAACGCTTCCATGTTTATTTTAACGAATGTTCTGCTCTACAGACACCTGTGGGACGAGCAAAGACAGCTATCGTCCAGGGGTTAGAACACTTGCCTTTCGTTTTGCTGCCCCTTCTAAGATACATGACATCAATTAGAAAAACAGCTTTTCTGAGCCCCTTTCTGTACTTTCTGTCCTTGTCAATGGATGGAGAATGATAAATGATGTTTATCTCCTGTTGTTACGAAGTTCACCACCTTTGGGGCTGTAAATGTGGATTTCAAACTTTAAACACTACACGGCTGAGGAGGATTAGTGAACAAGCTTAAACACCCAGTGGGTAGCAAGTAATTATGAAAGTTTATATGAAAACAAGATGAAAGGAAAGCCTAGATTTTAGAGCTGAGGGGGAAAATGTATCAATAGGATGTGGAAATTATATTGTAACCTAACCTACCTTGCTAGTAGAATAATTTGAGCCTAATTTTTCTTATAATTTTACACTGTTTTATTTGCAGTTATGGTCTTCTAAATAATTGTATGTTTTGGTTTAAGCACAGCAGCACCATTTATAATTAAAATTAACCTATTTTAAAGAAACTTGTTATATATAAGCACTTATTCACAATTTATCTATAAGCTTATTTATAGTTCAAATTTTTTAAAAAAAATTATTGAAGTATAGTTGATTCAAGCTTATAGTTTTGAAGACAAAGACGGGCTAAAATTACACCACACTTGTAAGTTCGAGTAGCACAGAAGGGAATGAGTAACACAGATCAGAAAAATGAGAACAAAAAAGGACAAATGATGTCCTTAATCTTTTTCAGTGATGTTGACTTGTGTTTGTCATTAGTCACCGGGATGAAGTCAGTTTCATATTGAGATCCAAAGTGTTGTGATTATTTACTGCATAGATGATAGTTAAATAGTGATTAAGATGAAATCATCTTAAGAGAAAGGAAGGAAAGTAACAAAGGGCAGAGACCGAGGAAGAGAAACATCACTGTTATTTCCAAACAATAATGAGACATGTGAGAAGGTAATCAGCAGATAAGTGATCACTAAATCCAGGGTCATAGCAGGAGTGTGGAAGCTGGTGGATTAAAGGAAGAAGAAGAAATGGGCTGAGTGAGAGGAGGTGAGAGAAAGATGCACCATGCATGGAGAGTATGTTCTATGAAGAGAAACATAGATAGTTTGTAGAACTATTTCAGTTTATAATAAAACAAATGTTCTCATTGGAAAGTGGATACAAACAATGGGGGAGGGGGCAGGATATAAAAGACATTCCAAGGCAAGTTTTAAAATTCTCTTCCATTTGATTAACTTGGGTAATTTTTATTAGTATATGTGAGAAATTACTAGTAGCCAAAAAACAAAAGCTTTGTCTGTGATTATTTTTCCATCACCTTCTAAAGATATCTTTTAATGAAATCTATTTAGATATTACTGTGTGTGTTTATGTATGTCCCTAACACTATTAACATTTGTATAAGGGCTACAATAGTAATGAGAATGTGCTAAAACAAGTTCATCAAAATATTTTACATAAAACAGGAACAAATTATGTAATAGTGTCAGGCCTAACAGAAATAAGAAGTGCCTTGTGTTTTCAAGGTGTTAATTGGTATATTCAGAAAAATCACAGCATTTAATTTGGGGATAATTTTCAATTAGATTATTAAAATATTGAGCTATAGAAAAATGACTCCTAAATAACAAAGATGATCTAATTCAAAGCATCATGATTTCAATATGATCTTTTTGAATAAATAGAACATTTATACCAAACAAGTCAGTTTATAGAAGACATTAATATATGAAACATAATGTTGGTAAAAATAAAACAAAAAAAGTTAATGGAAATTACAAGGTAAGTTCTATACTTTGTTCTTTTGTTGTTGTTGTTTTTTGTTTTGAACAGAGAAAGGTTTATTGCAGGACCAAGCAAGGATAACAGGTGGTTTGTGCTCAGAAAACCTGAACTCCTATACTTTGTTAAATACCATAACAAAATGTTAGTCTCATTACCTGCTTGAAACAAAGGAGCCTATTGAAAACATTGACTTTCAATCAAGAGTGAAAACAGTCAAAAGCTATGAGGTTTATACAGTTAGAAAATAAAGTGGTTACTGTCAAACAGCCATTCACTGATTCACTCCTAACTTCAATGCACATGGACCGAAGCATCTCCTGGAAGCCAGGCACTGGTCCACATCCCAGTCACAGCAGTGGACAAAGCAGACTCCATCACTGGTCTTGTGCTGCAAACATGCTGGCAGAGAACACAGACAACAAACACACACACACACACACACAGGTCAGTGGTTACGGTGACTGTGGAGAGAAGTTCAGCAGAATAAAGACTGACAGGAATGGGAATAGCATTTTAGACAAGTAGTTGGAGAAGCCTCTCTGATGGGAAGAATTTGAAGAGGATCCTGAAGGAAAAGAGAGACAAGGCATGTGGTCATCATGCATGGAACATTTGGGACATGTAGGGAGCAAGTGGAAGGCAGCGTGGGATGGAGGAGAAGGTGGTGAGAGTTTCTGGTGGGATGGATCAGGCAGGGGCTTACAGGTGACTGTAGGGGCTTAGGACTTACTCAGAGGGAGATCAGACACTACTGGAGGGTTCTGAGCAGAGGAGTGATATGACCTGACTTTTGTTTTAAAGATTATTTTGGCTCTTGTGTGTAGAACAGACTGCAGGGGGGAAGGTGGAAGTAAGGAGACCAGTGTAGCTACAGGCAGATAATGGAGGTTTGGAGCAGGAGGGTAGCATAAAGGTGATAACAGTGGTCCTAGTCAAGGTACGTTTTGGACATAGAGCCTACAGGATTTCCAAATTGATTGGCTCAGGGGCAGGAAACCAAGAGAGGAGTCAAGGATGATTTCAACATTTAGAGTCTGAGTAACTGGGTAAAGTGTAGGATCAAATACTGCTCTAGGAAAAACCCATGGAAGAAGCAAGTTTTGGGGTGGTGGAGGTGGTGGTGACGGGGTCGGGAGTATAGTTTGGGGTGTGCTAAGTTTGAGATGCCTGTTGGGCATATGTGACTAGATTTCAGGTAAAAGGTTTTGAGTTGAGAGCTAATTTTTGGAGTATTTGGCATTAGAGATGGTATTTAAAGCCACAGGACTGGGTGTACCATCTAGAGGAGGTGTGTGGTTGAAGAAGGTAAGAGGTCTCAAAGATCTATGCACGATCCCAAAGAGGATCTCCAACAGTTAAAAGTCAGGAAGCTAAGGAGGATCTAGTAGAGGAGGACCAGTGGAAACAGCCAGAATGTCAGGAGGTGAACAGAGTGGTTTAAGGTGTAAGTAATGACCTGTGTCAGATACTGAGTGACCATTGCATTTGGCAGCATGGAGGTAACTGATGACATTGACAAGAGGAGATTAGACAGAGCAGTGGTGACACAGGACTTACTGGAGAGTGTTCAAGGGAGGACAGAAGTGCAGAGAGAAACTAGAGTCAGCTCTTTCCAGAGTTTTGCTGCATACAAAAGCAGAAGAGGGAGAGCAGATTTTTAGAAGAGGATCTAGGTTTAAATATCAGTTTGAAACACTTTTCGTCATTCAGATAATACATATGGTGGAGAGTGATAATGGAAGAAACACAGCGGTATTATTTTCAGTTATTCCAGCTGTTTCATTTGCATTTCTGAAAATAAATCTATGTTTTTATGCACACAATTATACTTAAAATTCACTGTGGAAAACTTGCCCAAAACACTGACAGTGTTCCTATCTTCTTTCATCCAGATACATCATGATCTTTGTATCTAAATATTATAAATACATATATACTTATATACTTTCAATTTGCTGCAGGTAATGATTTTAATTGCCTTCAAAATGATAACTCAGAACATTTTTTTTTTTTTTTTTTAATTTTTTTTTTTTTTATTTATTTATGGCTGTGTTGGGTCTTCGTTTCTGTGCGAGGGCTTTCTCCAGTTGTGGCAAGCGGGGGCCACTCTTCATCGCGATGCGCGGGCCTCTCACCATCGCGGCCTCTCTTGTTGCGGAGCACAGGCTCCAGACGCGCAGGCTCAGCAATTGCGGCTCACGGGCCCAGTCGCTCCGCGGCATGTGGGATCTTCCCAGACCAGGGCACGAACCCGCGTCCCCCGCATCGGCAGGCAGACTCTCAACCACTGCGCCACCAGGGAAGCCCCAGAACATTTTAAAAACATGAAAAATGCTTTAGAAACTGTTAGCTGCCCACCCAGGAGCCATACCACTTCTTCCTGTTTAACAGAATTCTAATTTTGTAATTTCTAATTCTAACCTGTTTAGCTCCTACCAATGAAAACCTCACTCTCCTTAGCCAGGGTATTTTATGTGTGTGGCTGTGGCAGCTATCTTGTGATCATGAGGCAAAAAGTCAATAAGCTGAGGATGGCAGATAGGAAGGATAAGAAGAGCCTTGGTCTTTGATAATATTTTGAGCTCCTGCACCAAATCAGTAACCCTTTACCACTATTCTTATTATATATAAGATAATTAAATGTCCTTATTAATTAAGCCTTGGTTACTCAGATATGCTGTTACTTGCAGCTGAAAACATTCCTGATATAATTTTGATTTTACTTGATGACTAGAAATCACAGGTGGAAGCACCGTAGGTTTCTCACTATCATGTTTGATTCCCATTTTGGTGCATTCATCTAAAGGACTAGAAATATATTAATAATAATAATAGCTAACACATATAGCAGTTACTATGATCCAAGGACTGTTCTAAATATCTTACTTATATTATTTCATTTAACCCAGTGAGATATGTACTACTATGTTTTGTATTTTGACAGATGAGAATCTGAGGCACAGGGAGATTAATAACCTCCCTGAGGTTACGCACATGGATATTTGCACAGTTGGGATTAGATCCTGCGATGTGTCCCTCTCAGGGTCAAGGCTCCCTGGGCTGAGTTAGGAGGAGGGTCTCCACTTGCTCCTGCCTTTCCCTTCTTTCCTTCTGTGCCCTATTGTCCCCCTATCGTCCGATGCCCCTTCCTAGTTTACTCCTTTCCCTGTTAATGTGTCTTCATCATCGCATTCTAATTGTGGGGTTAAGCAAAGCCTTTATCTTCCAGGAGGAAGGACACCCTCTTGATATTTTCGGCTACTCCACAACATGCTATTGGGCTCTCTTTCCACCTAGCTATTTTGTGTTATTGTCAGGGCTAATTACTATTCCCTTAGTGAAAGTCTTGTTTCCCGGAATTATACCAATTCTCCTTGTCACCTGCATGCTAACATAGGTTGTGAGGAATACACAGAATGCGGACATAACACAGAAAAAAATACAATGTCTGCATACATTCACAGCAACTAATACCCCATTTCATGTACAATTACTAAATAGGATATTTCAGTGGACATGTATAAATTCTATAAATCATGTGTTTATTTATGTCCATATATCTATACATATATACACACAAATTATATATACATGTGTATACATTATATTCAATATATCTATACATATTATACACACTGGATACGTTGTCAATTAATTTTTGTAAACCCCTAAGACATATTGTTAGTGCCCGTTTTATGCAGGTTCACAGGAAGATTAAGTAACTTGTCCAAGGTCACACAGCTAGTAAGTGGTCTATCTCCTCATTACAAACTTTCATAACATCTAGTCCCTCTCTTTCCTAATGCTTGTCCTCAGTTGTAATGCACACTTGTTTTTACGATTGTTTGTGTAATATTTTACTCACTTTATAAGGCAGGGCCCAGGGCTTCTTTCGCTCAGCATTTTTTGTCATTACCTAAAACAGTGACTGATGCATAGTAGCTGCTCATTAAATATTGAAAACATTTAAATTACAAGCATTTTATTACAGTAAAATATTTTAATATTTTAAAAATAAAATATGAAAAAATAAACAAAATGTGTGGAGCCAACATTCAGACAGAATCTGTCCAAGTCCACTGTTCTTTGGCTAGCTTGCTGGTCTCTCTTTCAAAGTAACTAAGAAGCATCTAGATCAGGCGTATCCAATCAAACAAGTATGGTGCCACTCTCTCCTCCTGTTCTCATGGCACACCTCACTAAGCAATCATCATGCTTTTGCCCAATATGCCTTGTTGAGGCCTCAAAATTCTTCTCCACTCAGGTCTTTAGAGAATCACTACTGACCAATTGTTCTTTTTTTTTTTAACATCTTTATTGGTGTATAATTGCTTTACAATGGTGTGTTAGTTTCTGCTTTACAACAAAGTGAATCAGCTATACATATACATATATCCCCATATCTCCTCCCTCTTGCATCTCCCTCCCACCCTCCCTATCCCACCCCTCGAGGTGGTCACAAAGCACCGAGCTGATCTCCCTGTGTGATGCAGCTGCTTCCCACTAGCTATCTATTTTACATTTGGTAGTGCATATATGTCCATGCCACTCTCTCACTTCGTCCCAGCTTACCCTTCCCCCTTCCCGTGTCCTCAAGTCCATTCTCTACATTTGCATCTTTAATCCCCCCTTTTTTAAAAGATTTTTTTGATATGGACCACTCTCAAAGTCTTTATTTAATTTGTTACGATATTGCTTCTGTTTTACGTTTTAGTTTTTTGGCTGTGAGACATGCAGTATCCTAGCTCCCCGACCAGGGATCAAACCTGCACCCCCTGCACTGGAAGGCAAAATCCCAACCACTGGACCACCAGGGAGTCCCTGTCGTGTTTAATCTATATTAGTTCTGTCTCCTCCATAAGGTATTCCAACACTGCAGAGGGGAAAATGGTGGATGTTAGCAATACTTATATCATCATATGTATTAACAAATTGTGAGTGAAAAAAATCTATCTTATCTATCTATCTATCTATCTACCTACCTATCTATCTACCTATGCATGCATACATCCATCCAACATCTAGGGACAGAGAAGGAAAGCACAAATCACCCCTCCAACAGAATTCCCTGGAGATCCTTTTTCTTAGTACATAGGCCCCAAATGCTATGGGCCAGGATAATTGGCATCCCTTTCTCTCAAGTGAGTCTTGCCTGTTTATGAGGATCTCTGTACTGGAAAGCTGCCATCATGATTGGCTTTTGCCTCATGTAGTGATTTACCCTTTATTTCCCAGCAAGGGCACCATTCTCAGGCAGGTCCTAAATCATAAGTTGCTCAATTTGTACTGCGCAAGTTCAGCTTTGATCACACGTGATGGAATTGGATGTGAGTATCGATGTAAGGAAAGTATAGTGATAGGCTGGACAAGGGGCTTTGAGGCCAGCTGACTCGTGGAGTATCTCAGGAAGTTTAAACAAAAGATAACAGAGAACTGAGAAGCAGGTGCTGGAAAGACAGCACAGCATAGGCAGAAGTCATGAGACAAAGGGGGTTGGCAAGAGTATGTTTTTCTAGTTGATGTGTCTGTATGAAAATGAAAACATCAAGGCATGCAGGTCTAACTGGTCTAATGTCCTGAGAAAGAGTTTTTCCAGTTTATATGCTAAGACACAGTCTATATAAAATCAGGCTAAGTTTTACAATACCTTCTTTCACAAATTTCTTCTAATAAGTTCCCTGGTATTTTCCAAGATATAAAATTAAATTCACATTTTTTTAATAATTTCCAGGTTTGTCTGTCTTTATTTTTCTAACAGTTAGTTACTGTTGGATTTGTATTCCCTAGAAAACACATCCTCTGTTTATAGATTCTCAGAACTGTGTGTACAGTCCCCAGGGTGTTCTGTAAGTAGTAACATCAAATGTTTAAATTGGTCAATAATGACAAATGATGTGGAATACTTAAGGAAATAGAATTCTAACTTAAAAGACACAGTATCTCATATAGGAAGAGAAGATGGTGATTGATTAGGTGTTGGATGAGTGTATAGTAATGACTTGGGTAAGTGGGATTTGCTAATTTTCTGTCTGAGTAAATACACCGATAAGGAGACTCAATTAGGTGGTTGTTAGTCAGCATTTCTGTTACTGATGTACCTGAGACATTTGGCTGTGACTGTAAATTTCCAATACACACAGTAAGGACCCATGACTGGCTCTTACCAGGATATGCTTGGCATGATTCAGCATCATTAGGAAGCAATAGGAGCATATTAGACAGCTCAGCACAATCTGATGTCTTTTACAATCAGCAGTATCATTATTACTTTGATTCTCTTACTAATATAACAAGATATTTAAAATTTTGAATCGAATATATTTTCATTTGGTGCTAATCATGATAAGGTTCTAGTATTTATCAATTAATTTTATTTTGTTTTTCTAATACACTTCTCAAGTTTATTTGGTTGGCTTGATCATTTTGTTTGTGGTTCTGGTTTTGTCCTTTAGTTTGGTCCACTACTTATGATTTTCATTATCTTTGGTTAAATTTTTTTCTTCATTAAAATGCAACAGATTTTTATTGTACAAAGTTGGAAAATGCAAAAAAAATGAACATGAAAATCAGAACTCCTGAACTTCCAAAAACTTTATTTATTTTTAGCAGTCTTTTATCCTGTGCATAATAAATTATCATCCTATAAGACTTGAAAGAGATAAAGGATGAATTTGGGTGTTGTAGAGCATTTATTTTTTCACATTCAATTAAGAGAACTTAAATTAGAGAGTAATCATATATTTTAACTATAAGATACAAATAAAAACTTGTATCAATCCCCCCAGTTTGAATGTTAATTAGGTACTTTTACAACTAAACAAGTGAGAAATAAGAATAATCTCAATTTGTGTAGACAGAAAGACAATGAATATGAGAGCAGAATCAGGAAATTCACATGTGATAGTGAAGATCAATGTTGCAGGGACAATTTGCTTTCCCTACTCGATTCTATTCTGTTTTTATCCTTATTAATACAACACCCAATATTCATGTGGGCACATGGTGGCCCAGAATAATAACTACAGTTACAGATGGGTGCAGTTGTGGGAATAGGTTTAGTTCAGTATAAGTTAGTGAGCATGATTTGGGGCAGCTTTTGGGAAACTTCTTTAAAGCTACTAGATGTTCTTTGCCATTTTCTTACTTATTTATCCTCTACTTTGGACCATGAGGACAAGATGAAATGATGTACTGGAAAGATATTGATTCCTTAAGATCTTCTTGAGTAGAGCTGCTCTGTTGACCCAGAGTGCCCTCGCTGAACTATGTGAGAGAGAAAAAATTCTATATTTATTAAGCCACTGTGATTTGGAATTTCCCTGTTACTGTCATCTATAACTAACCCTACCTAATAAAATCAATAAAGCCAAAACATGGTTCTTTGAAAAATTAATAATATTTGTAAATGTCTATGTAGACTTACCTCTCTCCCCCTCCAAAAGAGGAAAAACATTAAAAGAAAGAAGGCCCAAATCTGTAATATGAGGGAATAGAAAATGGGATATAAGCTCTGTGGAATTAAAAAGATAAAAAGAGGATAGTATGAAAAAAGTTATACCAATAAATTTGAAAATATATATGAAGTTCTAAGCATTCTATAGCTTATCAAATTGACTAAAGAAAAGAGAGAAAATCTGAATAGTCTTATAACGATTAAGGAAATTTAATCAGTACTTAAAAAAATTCTTGTCACAAAGAAAATACCTGAACTGGTTTTATCAGTAAGTTCTACAAAATATTTAAGGTTTAGAATAGAAGTCAACTTTTGAAAGGTTATGCCACAGCTGTGTCATACATAGCATATATATAGTTCTTGTTCACATTATGTTATATTCTTTTCTTGCTGCAACGTTTCTGTAGTTCTTCTCCAGATGTGCATTGGGATCATGTTTTCTAATTTATGCCTTCTAATTCTAGGACTCAGATGGAAATAGCTACTCCTTTCCTGGATATACGTTTCTCACCAGAGGGAACACAGGAGCGGGAAAGCCCCTGCATAACCATCCAACTTCACTATGGCTTCTGCCTGGATGTGGCATGTATCACATCCACTCACATCCCATTGGCTGGACCACATCACAGGGCCAAGTCTACACCAATGTAATCAGAAAGTACACTGCTTCCAGAAAGTATAGAGTGTGGGAGGACATATATTTGTGAATAATAAAACAATAAACTATATATAGTAAATCTCAATCTTTACACAAACTCAGAGTATAAAGAAGAATGAAAACCCTCCAACTCATTTTATGAAGATATTACAAAATTGGAATTGAAAAGCAACTTAGAGCAATATGAGAAAGAAAAATGATAGCTGATATCACTCATGAAGACAGATCCAAAAATTCCAAACAAGAAAATAAACCAATTCAGCAATGTTTAAAAATATATTTACTGACAAAGCTATTTTTTCCCATGAGTGCACGTTTTATTTAACCTGCCCTTGCACTGGAAAAATCAAATAATGTAGTTCAACATATTAATTTATTCAAGAAAAATATCATCATAATAGATGTAAGGAGTCACCAAATAAAATTCAATATTCAGTATTTTAATAAAATATTAGAAGCAAGTGAAGAATATGTGGAAATTTCTAAATGATTTTTTTAAAAACATCTTTATTGGAGTATAATTGTTTTACAATGGTGTGTTAGTTTCTGCTTTATAACAAAGTGAATCAGCTATACATATACATATATACTCATATCTCCTCCCTCTTGCATCTCCCTCCCGCCCTCCCTATCCCACCCCTCTAGGTGGTCACAAAGCACGGAGCTGATCTCCCTGTGCTATGCGGCTGCTTCCCACTAGCTATCTATTTTACATTTGGTAGTGTATATATGTCCATGTCTCTCTCTCACTTCATCCCAGCTTACCCTTCCTCCTCCCCGTGTCCTCAAGTCCATTCTCTATGTCTGCATCTTTATTCCTGTCCTGCCCCTAGGTTCTTCATAACCTTTTTTTTTTTTTTTAGATTCCATATATATGTATTAGCATACAGTATTTGTTTTTCTCTTTCTGACTTACTTCACTCTGTATGACAGACTCTAGGTCCATCCACTTCACTACAAATAGTTCAGTTTCATTTCTTTTTATGGCTGAGTAATATTCCATTGTATATATGTTCCACATCTTCTTTATCCATTCACCTGTTGATGGACACTTAGGTTGCTTCCATGTCCTGGCTATTGTAAATAGAGCTGCAATGAACATTGTGGTACATGACTCTCTTTGAATTATGGTTTTCTCAGGGTATATGCTCAGTAGTGGGATTGCTGGATTGTATGGTAGTTCTATTTTTAGTTTTGTTTTTCTTTTTAACATCTTTATTGGTGTATAATTGCTTTACAATGGTGTGTTAGTTTCTACTTTATAACAAAGTGAATCAGTTATACATATACATATATCTCCATATCTCTTCCCTCTTGCATCTCCACCCCTCCCATCCTCCCTATTCCACCCCTCTAGGTGGTCACAAAGCACCTAGCTGATCTCCCTGTGTTATGCGGCTGCTTCCCACTAGCTATCTATTTTACATTTGGTAGTGTATAGATGTCCATGCCACTCTCTCAATTTGTCCCAGCTTACCCATCCCACTACTGGGCATATACCACAGTGTTCATTGCAGCTCTATTTACAGTAGCCAGGACATGGAAGCAACCTAAGTGTCCATCAACAGATGAATGGATAAAGAAGATGTGGCACATATATACAATGGAATATTACTCAGCCATAAAAGGAAACGAAATTGAGTTATTTGTAGTGAGGTGGATGGAGCTAGGGTCTGTCATACAGAGTGAAGTAAGTCAGAAAGAGAAAAACAAATACCATATGCTAACACATATGTATGGAATTGAAAAAAAAAATGGTCATGAAGAACCTAGGGGCAAGAGAGGAATAAAGACACAGACCTAGTTTTAGTTTTTTAAGGAACCTCCATACTGTTCTCCATAGTGGCTGTATCAATTTGCACTCCCACCAACAGTGCAAAGGGTTCCCTTTTCTCCACACCCTCTCCATCATTTATTGTTTGTATATTTTTTGATGATGGCCATTCTGACAGGTGTGAGGTGATACTTCATTGTAGTTTTGATTTGCATTTCTCTAATGATTATTGATGTTGAGCATTCTTTCATGTGTTTGTTGACAATCTGTATATTTTCTTTGGAGAAATGTCTGTTTAGGTCTTCTGCCCATTTTTGGATTGGGTTGTTTGTTTTTTTGATATTGAGCTGCATGAGCTATGATACTATACACAGAAAATCCTAAAGATGCTACCAGAAAACTACTAGAGCTAATTAATGAATCTGGTAAAGTAGCAGGATACAAAATTAATGCACAGAAATCTCTTGCATTCCTGTACACTAATGATGAAAAATCTGAAAGAGAAATTAAGGAAACACTCCCATTTACCACTGCAACAAAAAGAATAAAATACCTAGAAATAAACCTACCTAAGTGGACAAAAGACCTGTATGCAGAAAACTATAAGACACTGATGAAAGAAATTAAAGATGATACAAAGAGATGGAGAGATATACTATGTTCTTGGATTGGAAGAATCGACATTGTGAAAATGACTATACTACCCAAAGCAATCTATAGATTCAGTGAAATCCCTATCAAACTACCAATTGCATTTTTCACAGAACTAGAACAAAAAGTTTCACAATCTGTATGGAAATACAAAAGACCCCAAATAGCCAAAGCAATCTTGAGAAAGAAAAATGGAGCTGGAGGAATCAGGCTCCCTGACTTCAGTCTATACTACAAAGCTACAGTAATCAAGACAGTATGGTACTAGCACAAAAACAGAAATATAGATCAATGGAACAGGATAGGAAGCCCAGAGATAAACCCACACACACCGTCACCTTATTTTTGATAAATGAGGTAAGAATATACAATGGAGAAATGACAGCCTCTTTAATAAGTGGTGCTGGGAAAACTGGACAGCTACATGTAAAAGAATGAAATTAGAACACTCCCTAACACCATACACAAAAATAAACTCAAAATGGATTAAAGACCTAAATATAAGGCCAGACACTATAAAACTCTTAGAGGAAAACATAGGCAGAACACTCTATGACATAAATCACAGCAGTATCCTTTTTCACCCACCTCCTAGAGAAATGGAAATAAAAACAAAAATAAACAAATGGGACCTAATGAAACTTAAAAACTTTTGCACAGTAAAGGAAACCATAAACAACATGAAAAGTCAACCCTCAGAATGGGAGAAAATATTTGCCAATGAAGCAACTGACAAAGGATTAATCTCTAAATGATTTTTTATTTACTTCATTCTGAAACAAGCTCAGACTTACCGAAAGCTTACAAAAATAGCACAGAGAAAGCCTATATATGCTTTCTCAGCTTACCCAGGGGTTAAGAGCTAACATAATGGGAGTGCAGCTATCAAAACCCAGAAATTAACATCGACACAATACTATTAACTTATCTACAGACCTTAACCAAATTTCATTAATTGTCCCACTAATTTACTTTTTCTGAACCAGAATTCAATCCAAGATTAGATGTTGATTTAATAGTCAATCTCCTTAGTCTCTTTTTTTTTTCTAAATTTATTTATTTATTTATATTTATTTTTGGCTGTGTTGGGTCTTCATTTCTGTGCGAGGGCTTTCTCCAGTTGCAGCGAGCGGGGGCCACTCTTCATCGCGGTGCGTGGGCCTCTCACCGTCGTGGCCTCTCCCGCTGCGGAGCACAGGCTCCAGACGCACAGGCTCAGTAGTTGTGGCTCATGGGCTTAGTCACTCCATGGCATGTGGGCTCTTCCCAGACCAGGGCTCGAACCCGTGTCCCCTGCATTGGCAGGCAGATTCTCAACCACTGTGCCACCAGGGAAGCCCCTTAGTCTCTTTTTATCTTAGATAATTTTCACTTTTTTTTTGGTTCATGATAGTCTTGAAGAGAACTGGCCAATTATTTTGTACCATATTCCTTAATTTATGTTTGTTTTATGTCCCCTAATGATTAAATTCAAGTTATATGTTTTTGGCAGGAATAGCAGAGAAGTGATGTGCTATCCCTGTGCATCATCTCAGTAAACATGTGATATTGCTATGCCTCATTGTTGGGGATGCTCTCCTTACCAACTTGTTAAGGTACCGTCTGCTTGGTCCTTCCTTTGCAAAGATACTACTTTTTCCTTTTGTAAATAAATAGTTGTCGCATGGAGAGATTCTTTGTGACTATGTAAATATCCCATATCTCATGGTATATTTGCACACTAATTTTAATATCATTGATGGTGTTTTACTGCAAGAATTATTTCTGCATTGTTCGCTAAAATGGTGCTGTATTTGCACAATTCTTTCTTTTTAAATAATTAAATTTCTATTGCGAGGAAGAGCTCTTCTTTCTCCCTCTTTCATTTATTCAATTATTTATTGATATCATCATGAACTTGTGAATATTTGTTTACCTTATGAGTTATATCTCATTACTCTCATTCTTTCTTCTATTGCTCATATTGTCCTAGCTTTGGCCATTGGGAACCACTGCGAGTTTTCTTCTACTTTGAAATGTCCCCATCACTTTTTGAACATTTTTCTGGTTTCCTGAATGGAAAAGAGGTTTCAGGCTTATCTTGTACTTGTCCTGTTCCAGCCCCAGAGTCAGCCATTTCTCCAAGGATCTCTGATTCTTCTTGTTAGAGAGCAACCCTTGAAAATGAAGGTCTGGTTACTGGATGTATCACTGCCACTGGGGTGTTATTGCTTTTAGACCCCCATCAGCAAACAGAGCTAAGGAATATCAATATTGACTTACATTAATAAATATTCATAGGTACACACATCTGTTTATAAATGTATATGACAAATAATGAATTCATAGTGACACCATCGATTTCAACCCCACCTCAGAATCCATCCAGCCTCCTTTCCTTACTTGTAAATGCCCTTCTCTGACAATGAGTAATGTGGCTCATTGTTATACACACGATTTATTTATTACTCAACCCTGGGACACACCTCAGTTAGTCTCAGAACTGCTAACTCATACCTCTGTGAAAAACAAGTTTACTAGCTAGAGCACAATATTTGTGTACAGCCCTTTTGTCTTCAGCCTTAGAATATGTTGTCAACATACTTTCCCCCAAATTACTTACGTTTGTTCTTTTCTTCCCGCCATTTCAGTGTTGCTATGTTATGCATCTGCAGTACAGTTAGATTCGATTTGTAAATGTTTACTTTCCACTTGGGGTTCCTCCTGCATCTCGCTTGATTTTAATCGCGTTTTATTCTTTGAGTCCGTGAAACATTAATGTGTTTCAAAAAGTCAGAATTACAGAAAAAGACATGCTCACAGAAATATGCTCACGGAAGGTCTGCTCACTTCCCCTTATCCCTTCGACCCCATTTCCATTTTCTTTTCTTTCCACCTCATTCCAACCTGCCTCTGTAGGTAACTGTATTTGTTTCCTGGTGCTGCTGTAGGAAATTACCGCAATTTTGGTAATGGCTTAAGAAGGCAGAAACTTACTCTTTCCCAGCTCTAGGGGCCGGAAGTCCAAAGTCAAAGTGTCATCAGGACTGCACTCCTTCCAGAGGCTCTGTGAGATTCTGAGCTTCCCCTCCTTGCTGCTTCCAGCTTCGGTGGCTGCCGGCATTCTTAGAGTTGCTTGGCTTGTACTGCATCCCTCCAAGCTCTGCCTTTGTCTCCCCCTTGTCTTGTCCTCTGTGTGTCCCTGTGAAACCTCTCTCTGCCTCTCTCTTAGAAAGACCCTGTGGCTGCATGTAGGGCCCATCTCCCCACCTCAAGATTCTTCTCCCATCTGCAAAGACCCTGCTTCCAAATAAGGTAACATTCACAGGTTCTGGGGAGCAGAACATCTTAGAGAGCCCTTCCCAACCTTCCACAGTACACACTGTCACTAGTGTCCAGTTGACCTTTCCTGTGATTTTCTTTTCACGAATCAGCAGGCACATCTACATTTTCTAATTTCCCTTTCTTTTTTAGGTGAAAGATAGCATATAGTAGATAATCTTTTGCACTTTACTTTTTAAATTTAACAGTGTGTCTTGGAAACATATCTGTATCCATTCCTAGAGATCATTTCATTTTCTTACAGCTTCATAGAACTCCACTCTGTGGATTGGCTATAGTTTATCCATCCGTTCTCATATATATGGATGTTCAGATTGTTGCTAATAACGTGCAATTTCAAACAGTGCTGCATGTGTATTTTTGTGTTGTTGAAAGTTTTTCTTCAGGGTAAATTCAGTGTATAAAACGTACTGTTGGTATTTCCAAATTCCCCTCTGCCTTAGTCTGTTCAGGCTGCTATAACAAATTATCACAGGCTGGGCGACTTATGCGACAAACATTTATTTCTACCAGTTCTGGAGGCTGGAAGCCTGAGATCAGGGTGTCATGAGGTCCTGGTGGGAGCCCTCTTCCTGGTTGCAGATGCCCACCTTTTCATATCCTCAAGTGGCAGAAAAGAAAGCTCGAGACCTCTCTGGGATCCCTTTTATAAGGACACCAATCCTTTTATAAGCACTCCACCGTATTGACCTCATCACCTCCCAAAGCCCCGCCTCCTAACGTCATCACATTAGGGGTTAGCACTTCACATGTGAATTTGGGAAAGACACGTCCTGTGCATCGCACCTCCAGAAAGGGTTTGCATTCTCAGCAGCAATATATGGCAGTTCCTGTTTCCCAATAGTCTCACTACAAATTACATTGTCACATTTTTTAATATTCATGAGCCTGATAGATAAGAAATGTTTTAATCTTCACTTCTGTAATTGTAAGGAAGGTTAAGTGTATTTTCATATGTTTAAGGGCCATTGTAAAATCTTTTTTATTTTAAATTGTCTTTTTATGCATAAGGAACTTCCATAACCAGATAAATCGTACCTCTAAATAAATCTGCAGACATATCAGGTTAATAAAGAATTGTTTAAAGTATTCCATTTTAGATCAGAAACAAAGAAAGAGAAACTGCTATCATTACTTTCATTCAACATTGAATTGAATGCCCTGGCTAGTGAAGTAAGACATGAAAATAAATGAAAAGTAAAAGGATTGGGAAGGAAGAAACAAAACCACCATTACTCACAGTTAACATGATTGTCTATGTAGAAAAATCAAAAGAATCCCATAATTAACATATTAGAACTACTGAGATAGTTTAACAGTGTTCCTGGTTACAAAATTAAAGATATGCATTTCTAAACAACAAAAAAATGTAATTTATAAAAACATAAAACAAAAAATAATTTGTCAAATACCTAGAAAAACCTGAACCAAAACATTCAAGACATTTACAGAGAAAATTATAAATTTTATATTTTATTGAAAGATATTAAAGAAGATCTAATAAATGGAGATAGATGTTTATGGATAAAAAGACACACTGTTATGAAATGTAACAGGTTGAACTATAGATCCAGAATAATTCCATTCAAAATCCCAACAGGTCATTGCAGTGGAAATTGACTAGCTGAGTCTAAAATCTACATAGAAGAATGAAATCATTCTTGAAGGATTAAGAGCAAGATTGGAGCACTTGGTCCATGAGTCACAAAAAAAAACTGGCAGAAGAGGAAATCTGAATGGTTAATAAGCACAGAAAAAGAAGCTCAACCACTCAGGATACCATTTCACATTTATGTAGTTAGCAAAAATCATAAAGATGGACAAATATTGCCATAAATAGGAAGCAAGTGGACACTTTATACCTTACTGGTGGGAATATTAAATTTAAAAATACATCCTAAAACATTTAGTTGTTTCCCCCCAAATTTAAAATGGACACTTATTTTTACTGTAGAAATTCCATTTTTTGAAACATATGTCCTGAAGAAATTGTTTGATATATACCCCCAAAGATAGATACAACAATATTCATAACAGCAGCATTTGTAAGAATCAAACGTCGGTAAGAATCCAAATTTCCATCCACCAGGGAATAAATAAACCATAGTATGTCAGACAATAACAAATCTGTATAGCAGTGAAAATGGATGACCTTCAGCTGCGTGTGTCAATGAGGATAAATCTCAAAAACAATGCTGACCGAAAACCAGGCTACAGAAGAATATATATGTGTTTTATAAAGCTTATAAATAGATAAAGTTAAATAATGTATTGTTTAGGGATGCAGCACTAGGGATACACGGTAAAACTGTTTTACAGATACTGTGAGATAGTGGCTGACTGAGATGTTGGGGGAGATCAGGAATGGTCACAAAAGAAGATGTAAAGGTACTAGGATGTTCTTTGCTTAAAAAAGGACATATACTTCAAATCTTATACCTATGGCAAAAATACTTTCGTGAATATATAAAAACTGCAAAAAAAGAAATATCAATTTAAAACATCACCATGACTCATGATTTCTGAGAAAATGGTTACTTGTGTGCTTTGTTATGAGAGTTCTAACAGCCCCTCTGTCCCCTGCCCCACCTAACCTGTACATGTGCACTTGTTCACCTCTAGCTAATATTATTCTCCACTACAAAACCAAAAAAAAAAAAAAAACACATAAAAAAAAAGAGGATCTGATTCCATATCTTGGGACAAAAAAGTCCAGATGAGCAGTGGTGCCATTAGCAGAAAGCAGGAAGCTTTCAGAGGGATGGAGGGACGGAGCGTGGTGTGCCCATGTTAGACAATGTAAATTGATGTGCAGGGAGTGAATGCTGCTAGCTGCCTAAGCTGGTCGTCTGAGTATTTAAAGGAAAACAGTGAATAGAGTTCACCTGAACCAGCTTGGGAGCTTGGGAAAGGACATGGGTCCATACAAATGCTCTAAAAGACTAAAATGACGTAAGTTGCTAGAGAAGATTGTTTATATCCTATGAGTTAATTTAATATGATCCCAGTGTCTCCCAGATGGAAGAAGGGATGAAGTCATCCAATTTAAAGGAAATGGACTACTTTGATTGGTTTAATTCGAACAATCCTCTCATTAGTCGTTCAAGTAGTTATTGACGCATTGGTGAGGGGAGTTGGTTCTACTCTGGCTGAGATGTAAGGAATATCTTACGGCCACAAGGCGAGATGAGCCTGCTGAGTTAATACTGTGGGATATTAACTGAGGAGAATGGCTGGGTTGCAAGAGTGGTTCCCAGGCATGGCAGAGGGATGGACACCTGGGTACCGAACCTTCAGGACTGAGCCACAGATGTCTCCAGGTAAGTGCCCCTCACCTGAGAATCAGGCAGACATAGAGCCAGTGTGGTTGAGGAGGGAGCCTCTCAGGGCTTCCTGGAAGCCTCATTCCAATCACGTGGAATTATTGATACCTGGCCCTTTTGTATGACTGTATCCCTGTTCTGTGGAGATATCTATTAAATCCTTCTCTTAAAGCACACGTATTCTGGGCCTGGGTATGCCTTTTCGTCAATCACTGAAGCTATTGTAACAGCTACAGACGTTCCAAAAACACTAGTTCTCAGGTACTTTAAAAAGTGTCATTCAAAATAAAAAGGATTGGGAGTTCCCTGGTGGTCTAGTGGTTAGGATTTGAGCTTTCACTGCCATGGTCCAGGTTCAGTCCCTGGTTGGGAAACTGAGATCTTGCAAGCCACAAGGCCAAAACATTAAAAAAAAAAAAAAAAAAAAAGGTATTGCGAGGTCAAATAAATCTGGGGAATTCTCTGTCATTCAGAGTTAAACAAAAGTCTTCCAGAGTGTTTAACAGCCATTGGGAATCTCCATCAAAGGGGTTGCATGCAGACAAGGTTTTCTGCCCTGATTTTACCATGAAACCCTTATTTCAAGCAGCCTCCCTTCTTCTCAATTGATATGCAGAGGAATGTATTATGAGAATCCCCTGTAAGACCATCCACTCTAAGAGTGGTTCTTGCCCCTCCACTATAAGAACCACATGCCCGGCCTGAAGAAGCAAAGCATCCCATCCAACTCCAGGAATCAAGCCGAAAATTTATCTTTCTGTGCCTCTTCCCCGCACTCCACTCTACTTAATAATCTTCTTCCTGGACCACAGGGAAATAGCTGTCCTTTCTATTATCAGATTTGAATTTTGAATTTGTTGATAAAATTACTGGTAACTTTGATTGTATGTACATGAAAGGAAAGAAGCAGTCACCACTAAATTATTGGGGATGCTGGAGAAGACCGTAGTTATCTTCAGAGAAGACGCTTTTCTAATAGAGAATGGAATCTTCAGATAAAGAAATGGTAAGCTAAAGGACAAAGTACCAATGCATTCATCGATTCACAGAGCAGTTCCTGGGCTACTACTTTAGGCTTGGCATTGAGTCTTGCCTAGGGATACAGAGATGTTCTCCAGGATCTCACCCAGACTAGTGGGGCCTGAGAAACTGGTGCACTCATCACAGAGCAGGGTGATGGGTGACTGGTATACCCAAGATGCTACTGGCATAAAAAGGAAGACATATAGACTTGGGAGGAATTGACGGTCGTTCCCACTTAGAAAACTTCTGTGAACCTAGAACATGCTGATATCAGGTCTAATAGGCAGCTCAAAAATACATCCAAGTGGAGCTCAGCATTTCTATTTTCCAACCATCCTCCAAACCAAATCCTTCTCTCATTCTTTCCCATCTAATGGAGTAAGTGGCACCACCACACCTATATCCTTGAGCAAAAAGTCTAGGAAGCATCCTTGAAAGCTCTCCTTTGAGGAGAAATTTCCCCTCATCTCCTCAATCTAAGGCAAGTCTTAGTGTTTTAGGAAGAATGTGTATCTTTGAGCTGTAGCCATTCCTCTCATCCTGGATTTATCCCCAGGATGTGAAATAATCTCACAGCCTCTCTGACTGCACTCTTGCCAACCCATCCTTTCTTACTTTCTAGACCCAAATCTATTCCCTTGCAGCCATCATCTTTATAAAAGATGTATATACTTAAAAGCAAGTTAAGTTTGAATACTATGATTTAACGTTTCGTTGCTGCTTTTAGAGTGCGAACACCCTCAGTGCTCACGCAGGGTCCCGAGGTCCCGTAACTTGGTCCCCTGCCCAAGTGTTCAGCATCTTCTCATACCACCTGCCCTGTTGCATCCCAGACTGTGCTCAGCGAGATGCCTTTCTCTTTCCCAAACACACCATACTCTGTCCTGCCTGGTTTGTTTACGTTTGCTGTTCACTTGCCTGACTCAGAGCGATCCTTTGGGTGGCCACTGGAATGTCACTCCTTAGCGGGTTCCTCCCTGACCACCAAATATTCATTGTCACACTGCCCTGTTTATTTCCTTCAGAGCACTAATTACAGTCTAAAATAATAGTGTTTATTTGTGTGTGGCCGTTTTTCTTTTTGTTTTTGTTTTCTGTTTGTTTGTTTTTGTCTACCTCCCCCTACCAGAATGTAAGCTCCACTAAGGAGGCATCGGATCTGTTTTCTCTCTTCTATATCCCTGGTACCTTGCACAGAATAAATGGGTGCTGGAAGAATTCTTGGAGAACGAATGTGGAAGAACTGAGAGAATTGAGGGCATCAGTCCATTGGGAAGTTTGGTTGATACAGCAAAGCAGGAGCAATAAAAACATCTAGAGCAGTCATTATTTATTGACTGTAGTTTTATGCCATGTATGATTCTCGCCACTTTATATACATTATCTCATTTAATCTTTACAACAGCCCCGTGAATTAGGTACTATTACAGATGATGCAATTGAGGTGCAGGGACGTTGAGGTTAAGTTTTAAGGAATTTGTCACAAATATAACTGGCAATTGGAAAAGAAGGGACTTAATTTAAACTTAAGTCTGACCTTAGCCTTTGTTCTCCTAATGCCCTTGTAGCCAGCTTTCCACAGAGCAATTGCTGAGATGAGAAGAATCCGTCAGTGACCTGTCAACAAAGGTCGTCATTCTGTTGGTATTTCTACTATTCAGGTCACTTCTCAAGGTCTTCTATTTGTATAATTAAGGCACAATAGACACATTTGTCAAAGTAGTAGCTAAATTAGTTCATTTGCCTAGTTTAACACTGCTCCCTTTCAGGTGATGCAGACTATTACCCCAAAAGAAAGGAACTAGGAAAGGTGGAGCTTGGTAAGAGATATTGCTGGGAGGAGGCAACTGAGAAGCTTAATCAGGTAGAAGAAGGAGGTGTAAATGATTAAATGTAAAAATTATATATATATAACCCAAATATAGACTTGAGTCCCCATACTGAACTAATATGATTGCTGATTTTGTAGCAAGAAGAAACCCACACTAAATTATGCTGTCCGACTTTCTACCTTTAGCCAGGGGAGGTATCATCTATATTTTGCCTAAGCAAAGCCCAGAAAAGTTAACTATCTGCCCACAGTTGACCTGAAACAGGAGTGTATCTAGAGCAGAACACTCTGAGTTCCAAATGATGTGTTTCTTCCAGTGCCTCAGGTTCTATATACAACATGGTAGGCAGAGCTGCTCCCTTGCACCTCACCCCAGGATGCCCATGTCCTAATTTCTGGAACCTGTATGTTACCCTACATGATAAAAGGAACTTTTCAGATGTGATTAAAGTTAAGGAGCTTGAAATGGGAAGATTATTCTGGATTATCCATGTGGGTCCAAGCTAATCACAGGAACCTTTAAAAGCAGAGGGCCTTGCCCAGTTGCAGTCAAAGGGAGATGTGAAGAAGGGTCAGGGAGATGCAATGGTACTGGCTTTGAAGATAGAGGGAGGGGGTCACAAACCAGAGAATGTGGGCACGCCTAGAAGCTGGAAAAGGCACCGAAATGAATTATCCCCTGGAGCCTCCAAAAAGTAGTGCAGCCCTACAGACACTGTGATTTCAGCCTAGCGAGATCTATGGCAAACTTCAGCCCTACAGAACTGTAGGATAATAAATTTGTGCTGCTTTTAAACTACTTAAAATGTGGCAATTTGTTACAGTGGCAATATAAAACTAATACATAACAAAATTGAATTTTAAACTATTATTTAAATTTTAGACAGAAGGGCTCTAAATAGAGCACATTTCAGTAACTCAGGGTGAAAGGTTTGGATTCTTCTCTGTCTGAAGGGTTCCTTCATGAGTAGAATCATACTCATTCAATGAACATTAGTGGGCTCTCTGCTGTTTCAGGGACTACTGTGTAATCTGGTTAAATAACATTAAGTCCTCTTTCACAAATAGAACTTGATTTATTTTCCCTCTGTCAGATGATGATAGAAAAAATTTCTTGAGGGAAGTTATGACTCTGATGCTAATCAATAAGTTTTGCCTATTATTTGTTTTGTACTTACGTTGTCTTATTATGAATTTGGGACAGTTAATGAAAATTTAGAATTCTTAAGCTATTAAAAAGTGAAGCAAGCGTTTTAAACACAATCTGTTTTTTTATGAGCCTGCTTGTTTTTAGTTAACTTCTTGTTTATTTTTGAGACTATGGGGGGATTACTGTTTGCTTCCTCTCATTCCTTATAGAAGTTTATGATTCATCACATTTCCCTCCTTCCTCTAGAAGGAAGGAGAAAGCAGCTATACTGGGAATTAGAACGGTTATCAGACTCAAAAACATTTAATTAAATGGTACATTTGGTTACTTCTAATCATGTTGAATTAATCTTCCTCATTTTACCCATATATGAGTCAGGAAAAGCTAGGCTACGTTGTAGTAATAAATAAATACTCAGAGGCTAAACATGGTGAAGTTTATTTCTCATGTGTCTGCAACCTTCCTTCACCAGGTTCCCATGTGTAGATTTGTTCCAAGGTATAGCTGGTCCTTCATTTTGGGGCCTCCATATGCACCCAGGCAGGAGAAGGGAGACTGGTTACTTGAGTGCACCAACTTTTAAGATGCCTTGGTTTATTTGTCTTTCTCTTTCTGACTTACTTCACTTAGTATGATGATCTAAAGAATATATTAAAAAAAGGAATGTATGTATATGTATAACTAAATCACTTCACTGTACAGCAGTAATTAACACAACATTGTAAATCAACTATACTTCAATAAAAAAGTAAAGTTCTATCATTTTTAAAAGGTCAAAAAACAAGATGCCTTGGAACACTCTATGACACAAATCACAGCAAGAGCCTTTTTGACCCACCTTCTAGAGTAATGCAAATAAAGACAAAAATAAACAAATGGGACCTAATGAAACTTAAAAACTTTGCACGGCAAAGGAAACCATAAACAAGACGAAAAGACAACCCTCAGAATTGGAGAAAATATTTGCTAATGAAGCAATGACAAAGGATTAATCTACAAAATATACAAGCAGCTCATGCAGCTCAATATCAAAAAAACAAACAACCCAATCCAAAAATGGGCGGAAGACCTAAATAGACATTTCTCCAAAGAAGACATACAGATTGCCAACAAACACCTGAAAATATGCTCAACATCACTAATCATTAGAGAAATACAAATCAAAACTACAATGAAGTACCACCTCACCCCGGTCAGAATGGCCATCATCAAAAAAATCTAGAAACAATAAATGCTAGAGAGGGTGTGGAGAAAAGGGAACCCTCCTGCACTCTTGATGGGAATGTAAATTGAGACAGCCACTACGGAGAACAGTATGGCAGTTCCTTAAAAGACTAAAAATAGAACTACATTATGATCCAGGAATCCCACTACTGCATATAGTGGGATATACCCTGAGAAAACCATAGTTCAAAAAGAGTCAGGTACCACAATGTTCATTGCAGCACTATTTACAATATCCAGGACATGGAACCAACCTAAACGTCCATCAACAGATGAATGGATAAAGAAGATGTGGTACATATATACAATGGAATATTACTCAGCCATAAAAAGTAATGAAATTGAGTTATTTGTAATGAGGTGGATGAACCTAGAGTCTGTCATACAAAGTGAAGTAAGTCAGAAAGAGGAAAACAAATACTGTATGCTAAAACATATATATGGAATCTAAATAAACAGTACTGATGAACCTAGTGGCAGGGCAGCAATAAAGACAAAGATGTAGAAAATGGACTTGAGGACATGGGGGGGAAGGGGAAGCTGGGATGAAGTGAGAGAGTAGGATTGACATATATATACTACCAAATGTAGAAGGGTTGGCTAGTGGGAAGCAGCCGCATAGCACAGGGAGATCAGCTTGGTGCTTTGTGATCACCTAGAGGGGTGGGATGGGGGGTGGCAGGGAGGCTCAAGAGGGAGGAGATATGGGGATATATGTATACATATAGATGATTCAGTTTGTTGTACAGCAGAAACTAACACAACATTGTAATTCAATTATAATTCAATAAAGATAAAAAAAAAAGATGCCTTGATTTAAAAGTGACACTTGTCTTGTCTCTTTATATAGCAGTCACATGGTCCCTACTTTCACAGGAACTGGGAAATTGGGAGGATTACATGGCTATTCAATGAGAAGTAAATGTCTCTGCCACAGAACCCCAAGTCCTAATACCCAGTTTTACAAAGAAACTCATATCAAAAGGAAACGTTTTATTGATAGTTTAAGGACAACAAATGCTTTCAGTTGTACTTCTTTGTCATATGGCACCACTTTGGTTGGCTTCATAAACAATTGGATATCAGTCATTTCTTTAAAAAGCTTGATCACAAGGAAGTAAAGTAAGAAAGTACTAATAAATGCGAAGGTAGATCTGAGGTTTCGTTAGGAGACAGCAGAGCACACACATATGTGGGAGGAGCACTGGATGAGAAACATTTTCTTTCCCTAGCTCTGTGCATATCGTGTTCCATAGATAATCAAATGAATGAATGAAAGAACTCCCAGTGTAACTGGGTAAAGCCTCTGCATGCCTGCATCCTCATCTGTAAAACGAGGAGTTTTATCACTTTTTCCGTGTCTAAACCGTTATTAGGTGCAGAATTTTAGTAACCCAAACTTCAAAGTGGGTATCAACTTATTTAAAGCAATCATTCTCATCCCTGGACTGGAGATCCCTGAAACCCTTTCAGGGTCTTTATTGATATTGTAATGATAGATATTTGTCATTATACGTTTGTCGAAACCCATAGTATGTACAACACCAAGAATGAACCCTGCTGTAAACTGTGGACTTTGGATGATCATGATATGTCAATGTAAGCTCATCCTTGGTAAAAAATGTGCCATTTGGTGAGTAATGTTGATAATGGGGAGGCTGTGCATATGTGGGGTTAGGGGATATATGGCAAATCTCTGTACCTGCCTCTCAACTTTGTTGTAAATCTAAAATTGCTTCAAAAAAGAAAACTTAAAAATAATGGACACCAGTCTCATTGGATTAGGACCCAACCTAATGACCTCATTTTAACTTGATCATTTCTATAAAGATTCAGTCTCCAAATAAGGTCACATTCTTAAAGATTGCCATTCTGAGTGAAATAATTCAGAAAGAGAAAAACAAATACCGTATGCTAACGCATATATATGGAATTAAAAAAAAAAAAAAAAAAGTTCATGAAGAGCCCAGGGGCAAGATGGGAATAAAGACACAGACCTACTAGAGAATGGACTTGAGGATACGGGGAGGGGGAAAGGTAAGCTGGGACAAAGTAAGAGAGTGGCCTGGACATATATACACTACCAAATGTAAAATAGATACCTAGTGGGAAGCAGTCGCATAGCACAGGGAGATCAGCTCGGTGCTTTGTGACCACCTAGAGGGGTGGGATAGGGAAGATGGGAGGGAGGGAGACGCAAGAGCGAGGAGATATGGGGATATATGTATATGTCTAGCTGATTCACTTTGTTTTAAAGCAGAAACTAACACACCATCGTAAAGCAATTTTACTCCAATAAAGATGTTTAAAAAAAAAAAGATTCAGTCTCCAAATAAGGTCACATTTTTAAAGATTGTCATACTGAGTGAAATAAGTCAGACAGAGAAAGATAAATATCATGTGATATCACTTATATGAGGAATCTAAAAAAAATGATACAAACGGACTTATTTACAAAACAGAAATAGACATACAGACTCAGAGAATGAACTTATGGTTACCAGGGGGGCAGGGTGTGTGTGGGGAAGGATCGCTAGGTAGTTTCGGATTGACATGTACACACTGCTATATTTAAAACGGATAACCAACAAGGACCTACTATATAGCACAGGGAACTCTGCTCAGGATTATGTAACAACCTAAATGGGAAAAGAATTTGAAAAAGAATAGATACATGTATATGTATAACTGAATCACTTTGCTGTACACCCGAAACTAACACAACATTGTTAATTAACTATGCTCCTATATAAAATATAAAGTTAAAAAAAAGCCCAATAGGGTCACATTCTGAGTTACTGGGGGTTAGAGCGCCAAAGTATTTTTTGAAAGGGTTTTTTTGGGGGGATTACTAGTCAACCTATAACAGCATGCAAACATGCAAAGACACACAGCTATCAATTGGCAGTATTCTGTACTTTGATTTTCTAACTTTCAGTCCAACACATTTTCTGCTAAAATGGTGTTTCTTAAAGTATGGACCATCTTTGTCAGAACCATTAAAATGCACATATATGTGTATGTGCTAAAATGCAGATTATTAGGTTCCACCTCAGATCTCCTGAGGTGCTTTGGGGGTGAGATTCTGGAATTTTTAAAAATATGCAATAACATAGTTTTTTGGGGGTGTACAGTGCTGTGAATTTTAACACATGTGTAGATTCATGTAAACACCAATATAATCAGGATACAGAACAGTTCTATTACCCCCAAAATGTTCCTCATGCTACCCTTTTGTGGTCACATTGCCACTTGTAACCCCTGCAACCACTGGTCTATTCTCTGTTGCTATAGTTTTGCTTTTTGTCAGGACTGTAAATAAATGGGAGAATTTATCATGCTATGTTTTGAGGCTGTGTCCTTTACCTCCTCACAATGCCTTTGAGATTCATACCATTGTTGCACAAATCTACAGTTCTGCCCTCTCACTGCTGAGCAGTTTTCTCTCTCAGGGTTAGTTTATCCATTCACTCATAAAAGGGCATTTGGGTTGTTTCCAGGTTTTGGCATTTATGAATAAAGTCACTATATACGTTTGAGTACAGGTTTCTGTGAGAACATAAGTTTTTATTTCCCCAGGGTAAAACCTAACAGTTGGATTACGGGGTTATATGGACAGTGTATGTTTAACTTTATAAGAAGTTGCCAAATGGTTTTCCCAGGGGGCTGTGCCATTTTGTTCTTAAATCTGATTTTTTAACAAGCTTCCCAGGTCATTCTTAGACATAGAATAGCTTGAAAACTGCCTAATGCCTCCAGTGGTTCATTCAGAGAGCAAATCTATTACCTAATAATAATAAGATATATGGTGAATAATTAATCCAGATTTCTCTCTAGAAGTATATATTATTTATAAAAACTGTCTCAGGTATGTTTCCTTTTTTTTAATTTTTTTTTTAAGTACATATTTTTTATTTATTTATTTATTTATTTTTGGCTGTGTTGTGTCTTCGCTTCTGTGCGAGGGCTTTCTCCAGTTGCGGCAAGTGGGGGCCACTCCTCATCGCGGTGTGCGGGCCTCTCACCGTCGCGGCCTCTCTTGTGGAGCACAGGCCCCAGACGTGCAGGCTCAGTAGTTGTGGCCCACGGGCCCAGTCGCTCCGCGGCATGTGGGATCCTCCCAGACCAGGGCTCGAACCCGTGTCCCCTGCATTGGCAGGCGGACTCTCAACCACTGCGCCACCAGGGAAGCCCTCTCAGGTATGTTTTTAATTTTTAGGATTTCCTTAAGCAAACAAATAAAAACTGATTTGAGACCTACACCAATAAAACATGTCAACTCACACTGATTTTTGGTGTTCAAAATCTCTTACAGGGCTTCCCTGGTGGCGCAGTTGTTGAGAGTCTGCCTGCCAATGCAGGGGACATGGGTTCGCGCCCTGGTCTGGGGGGATCCCACGTGCCGCGGAGCGGCTGGGCCCGTGGGCCACAACTACTGAGCCTGCGCGTCTGGAGCCTGTGCTCCGCAACAAGAGAGGCCGCGACAGTGAAAGGCCCGCGCACCGCGATGAAGAGTGGACCCCGCTCGCCGCAACTGGAGAAAGCCCTTGCGCAGAAACGAAGACCCAACACAGCCAAAAATAAATTAAAAAAAAAAAAAAAATCTCTTACAGACCGAAATGTGTCTCTTAGTTCTGTGGGATGCTGTCAGTCAATACTGCCTACAAACAATGCTATTGGCCCAGTAAAATCATAACAAACATTTCAAACCCTCTACATAGTATTAGAGTATCATTGACCTCAATCAATATTACATACCAAAATGAAATTGGATCAGCTAAAATCGTTAAAAGAAAATAACTTAAAGCCCCTGTATGTGCTATTTGGGTTACATTGATTTCCACCTCCATTATTGGAATCAATTTGGTACCATATATCTTTTGCAATCTAATTTGTTAGTTGTTAGGGGGCATGCAGTTGACTGAAATTTTCATATATACCTTAGCAATCAAGAAGTATAACACGAAAAATGGATTTCTGACAGAAACTTATTCTGGAATGTGCCATATGGGGGACTCTAATGTGGCCAAAAAAATTAGTAATAACAACAATAGACCGCTGTCCTTTCAGGTGTGTGTTTTGCAAATCTCATTACTCCTTGAAGGAGCCAAATTACTTTCATCCTTGCTCCTTATCCCTAAATTTGGAACCAACTAACATGATTGAAAATTGCTCAAAGCATCTCTGTAGTTGGGTTTTTAGAGGAATAATTAATGAATATAAAGTGCTTTGGAAATTTAATATGCTATTTAAGTACTAAAAAAAAAGTTCTTTGTTACTCAAAGAAAAGACCTAATCGTTGCACTAGAGTAAAATTCTGTTTTCCTTTATTGGAGTGTATTTTTGCAAAGGCACGATATGATTGAGTATTGATGGGGTCTTCTATCCTAAAGATTTCAATTTTAGTACACTTTTGTCATGCAGTTTTAAAATTTTTTTTTACTTTTAATTTTTAGGTTTATTAAATCATCTTTATTGGAGTATAACTGCTTTACAATGGCATGTTAGTTTCTGCTGTATAACAAAGTGAATCAGCTAGACATATACATATATCCCCATATCTCCTCCCTCCTGCATCTCCCTCCCACCCTCCCTATCCCACCCCTCTAGGTGGTCACAAAGCACTGAGCTGATCTCCCTGTGCTATGGGGCTGCTTCCCACTAGCTATTTTACATTTGGTAGTATTTATAAGTCCATGCCACTCTCTCACTTCATCCCAGCTTACCCTTCCCCCTCCCCCTGTCTTCAGGTCCATTCTCTACGTCTGCATCTTTATTCCTGTCCTGACATTAGGAAGTTAAGAGTGCTTAAATCATAAAAAAATAGCTGAAAAAATAAAGAAATGACTATTGCTGATAATCTCATATCTGAGTATAGATTCTTTGTCTTAACAGATCAATGCCTATGCATTCAAATGATCAACAGAGAGAAAAAGCAATGCGTCTACAGCAAATAGAAAATAGTAAACAACGACAACCTCTGAAGAAATGACCCTGTAAAATTTCAAAGCTCGACTAGGCAAGGTGCTCAAAATGGAAACGAATACCCTGGAAACTTGTTTATGCTTAGCAATTACATTGATTTAATCTAGGATGCCATTGATTGAAAGGCACACTTCTGTTTTGTGTATGACTACTTCTGATTATCATTGTAGGATGTTACTGGTTGTACCAATTTCAGAGATAAAAAGAATGTGCGTTATAGAATGAACATAAAACCGTATGTAATGTGTCAGTTGTGATTCTAATCTACATCTTTTCTACTCCAAAGCTTATGTTCATTTCCTTATAGTATCAGCATGATCATAAACCATGGTTTATTTATGACTCCTGTGATGGTTCAGCCACAGAACAAGCTGAATTCATCCAGTATAAAAAAAATTTATTATTTATTTGTTATTTTTTTTATTGGATTATAATTGCTTTACAATGTTGTGTTAGTTTCTGCTGTACAATGAAGTGAATCAGTTATATGTATACGTACATCCCCTCCCTCTTGATCCTCCCTCCCACTCTGGGTCTCATCCCTCTAAGTCATCACAGAGCAGCAAGCTGAGCTCCCTGTGCTATACAGCAGCTTCCCACTAAAAGAAATTTAATATATTAATACATAGTGAATATTTTACTTAGAAGTGGGAGTTAGTGCTATATTGGTACAATAGATTCCAATCAGACACACTTAAATTTAGATATGTATTCTTCTACTCTAGAACTGTGCTACCTTCCTCCCAAGATTGTAGGGGACATTAAATGAGATTATACCAATAAAAATTTGGCTTGAAACAAATTATCAGCATTGTCCTTGTTTAAAGAGAACAGTATTAGCACAATTTTACCTGTCTAGTAAGTTCAGGAAATATATGAGGGTCAGAGTGTTCTTCAAGAATTCAGAAGTAAGAGAAACACAGTTGCCTTTTGTGGGTTAAGCCTCACAATCAACACATAATGGATAAAAATTGTCTCTTCTAGCAGGAATTGACGTAATATAATGGGAACTATTAATACAGCTCACGGAAGGATGCATCACACATGGGATTAGACAGCCCATGGGGGCTTAGGAAAGGAGTCACAGAGACAAATACCAGCAGCACCCATCTGGGCACTTTCAGGAAACAGGGAATTTAAGCCAGTAGATTTTTTAAAGTATTAAGGTCCTATAGCCAAGCTCCCAGCTAGGGGATTAACTCTTAGGCCTGTCTTAGTCTTAAACCATAAGACATTCACTCATTCCCTTATGCACTTTGTGCCTGAAAACCAGTTTAACCTGGATAAACATGGTGTCAATCAATGCACTCGTAGAGATGATGTGGGCCTATCTTCCTAACTTGGGTCTTCAGTGACCCATTATTTGCTTTTTAATGTTAGTAAATAGACTTTGATGAACTTAGTTAATGTGATTGGGCTAAGAATCCCATATCCAATATAAGTCTTGTTTCTGTCTTTGAACGTCTGTGGACCCAATTCTACCACATTGTAAATTTAACCTATAAAGTCCAATATTTAGGGTTGCCAGATTTAGTAAATAAATATTTAGAAAGCCCGGTTAAATTTGAATTTCAGATAAACCATAATTAACAATAATTTTTTAGTATAAGTATGTCCCATGCAACATAAAAAGTATTCCTTGTTCATCTGAAATCCAAATTTAACCAACAGTTCAGCATTTTAGCTGGCAACTCTAGAAAGACCTCTTTTAACACAGTTCCTAATTTTAATAATTACGTAAATCTTATCACAGATTCTGGCACATAAACACAATAACTGGTAGCATATTCCAGTTTTTTGGAAAAGATGATACATTGATTGAAAAGTAATCGCATTTGTTGATACGGTTAGCTAAAGAGAAAATCCACAAATCTTTGTCCTTTTACTCTTAAAAACAAAAGCCTCAAAAGTTATTAATCCTCTGGTCAAGTAAGATCATATTGCTTCTGTTTTGTCTAGGAAGTGTCCACATAAGAGAGGATATTTATGAAATGGCCCCCAATTTTTGCTTCCCCTCTAAGCCTAAATGATTATAAAATGGCCTAAACTCCTGTATTGAGATTCCTTCCCACTGACTGGGATGAACTTATGGTCGACATTAACCTGGGAGAGAACCAGTGTTTAAAAGTGCTGCCTTTCAGTCCAGTCCTTTTCTCCCCCTTTTTTTTCTAATTGAAATATAGTTGATTTACAATGTTGTGTTAGTTTCAGGTGTACAGCAAAGTGATTCAGTTATATGTATATATACATTTTTCAGATTCTTTTCCCTTATAGGTTATTACAAAATATTGAGTAGTACTCCCTGTTCTATACAGTAGGTCCTTGTTGTTTATCTATTTTATATATAGTAGTGTGTGTCTGTTAATCCCCAACTCCTAATTTATCCCTCCCTCCCTTCCCCCCTTTGGTAACCATAAGTTTGTTTTCTGTGTCTGTGGGTCTGTTTCTGATCATGTCCTATCAGCTCAATGGGAGCAGATGAGGGGGCAATTGACAGGAACAGCTCTAAAACTTTGTAGACAAGAAACAGTTGACATTCAGGGTGACTGAACATCCAAAAAGTAAGTGAAGTTTAGGACAAGGAAGCAGCTACTGTCAGGGCTACACAAAGTCCACAGAGACTTCTAAATGAAAAAAAGAAAATCTTGATGAGTAATTTAAAAAATCATTTTCCTACCACATTTGTCTGTAAGACCAAAATTGTTCATAAAATTAAAAACCGTTAACTGCTGTTTTCAATTACTTGGTGGATTGCTTTCTGCAGGTGATTTACGTCAAGCTGATCAATACATTCTTCTTTTTCTTTGTCTTTTACATTCTTGTGTCTTCTCCTGAAGGAGACCCCTAAGGTTATGACATAGACCACCTGCTTCACTCCCTGCTGGAAAGAACCCACTTAACACAGGCCACATGGAGAAGAAATCTGACCCTCTAGAGAAATACTCCATGTGATTCCTGACTTGGACATATATGACCACATAGAAATGACCAGTGAAACTATATGATTAATCCTGTGTTGGGGAAATGCTTTTGTACTTTTTCCTTGAGTCTAGTTTTTATAACTCTTTATTTCTATCATGAGAAGACAATAGTATCATTAAAAGTAAATGAGCAAAACACATTAAAAGAAATGCAAATGTGCTCTATAGTGTCACTCAGCATTCTACATTCATGGATGCATTGATTTTAATAGGACAACAATAATTTGAAATGAATATAATTGTAAGGCAAACATTCATGTGTAGGAATTATATGTAAAAGTTCTGGACTTTCTTTTTCAGCCTGTTTTAAAGAAGCATTTAAAATAAGCTCTCCTCCTGTTACTTAATTTCAACGAATAATATAAAATGGAGGTTTAAATTACATGTCTTGCGGAGTTATTTTGTTGGGAAAGCCAAAGTGTGTGCATTCTTTAGGAAATAATTACCCTAACAACAACAAGCATTTATTTGGCTTCTTTTCCAAAGACTCACAGGATGCCTTATAATTAAAACACAGCAAGACGACCTACTTTTTTAAGGGTGTTCAGGAAGAGGAATGAACAGATATTTCTTTAGTTTTAAGGGTCCAGACAGAAGAGTACTATGAATAGAATCTGGAAAGAAATTCTGGGGCTTCAAAAGCCTGGAGCTCAGGAGTGGGATAAAACAAATAGCCTGCTGACTCTGACCTTAATGAACGACCAGGGACATATGGTCGTCACAAAAGATCTAACAAATTTCCTGGGCCTCGGCCATTAACCAGCTCCTCAGTGAGCAATACACCATTGAAGCCAGTACTGGGTTTCAGTTCTGGAATATGTAGCCTGAGGGCCCAGCCACCTGAGCCCTGCAGCCCACAGAGCTGACTGAGGGTACCTCATCTTATGCACCAGGACCTAGTAGGTTACCTGTCACCAGTGACCAAGGCTGAGGCTGCACTCTGAAGTGGGGTGGGGGGAGGAGAGGTCTCCGAGACCACTGCAGGAGCACTGATGGAGAAGAATTCCTGAGGCCAGCAGTAGAAACACCCAGGGAAACTTGTGGCACCAACAGTTCCAAAGGCTTCATCTGACTTTTCAAGCCAATGCAGCATTAACCAAGTTGCTCAGCCATCAGCTCTGGATTTTAAGGGGCATTTATCATCTCTGGTTGGCCTTCCTTACTGTTAGGGTCTTCTGACCAGGAAGAACCTGGACACATGCCAGATGTTTGGGCTCAACTCTGGTGTCCTTCTCAGAGGCTCCAGGCCCCCAAAGGGTGTAGTCATCTTCAGATACATGCAAATGACCAGCCTCTACTATTTCAGTATGGGAAGTATGGTCAATGAAATCAAGTGTCACATCTAAATTTACTTTTTAATAATAAGTATAAAAATATATTCCAAAATCAGGGTAGATCAGTGGTTCTCAACCAAGGGTAAGTTTGCCCTCAACCCCACCCCAGGGGATATTTGACAATGTCTGGGACATTTTTGATCATCACAACTGGAGGATGTTACTGGCATCTAGTGGGTAGACCCAAGAATGCTGCCAAAGTCCTACAATGCACAGGACCCACACCCGAAAGAAATATCCAGCCCCAAATGTCAATAGTGCCACGGTTGAGAGACCCTGGATTAGATTATGTTGCATTTAGACACACTACTATCTATGAAATAGATAACTAAGAAGGACCTGTGTATAGCACAGGGAACCTTTCTCAATACTCTGTAATGGCCTATATAGGAAAAGAATCTTAAAAAGAGTGGATATATGTATATGTGTAACTGATAAACTTTGCTGTACACTTGAAACTAACACAACATTCTAAATCAACTCTACTCCAATAAAATTAAAAAAAAAATTATCTTGGTCTAGTTGGGGATGCATACAGAAAATTTGAGAAAGTTTCAAAATAGTGAAATTGTGCCCTAAGTTATGATATAGTCCTATATCCTGCAGGATTTGAGGATAGAGCCCAATCAGGGCGACATGGAACAGGTAGGGAAGGGTTCGAGGAGGAAGTATGGCTTCAGGTGGACGTAACAGTTACATAAGCAGAGAGGAACCATTGGTGGAAGGAGAAACAGCACATTAAAACTGGAGAGAAGTGCTCAAAAGTGCAGCATAAGCATCCCGTGTCTTTAGCTCCAGATGAATCTACACAGGATTAGATGGCCTCAAGGACTTTCAGTGGGACTGAGAGCCTCCTTCTCCTTTTCTTCCCCTTCCCACATCCTAGGAAGTGCCCCTAAATATAAGACTTGGAGGAGAGGTGGGTACCATGTCGAGATTATGAGATAATTTGCCAATTGCATGGCCGTTGCCTACATAGTGACTGTTAAAGGGGCTGTGCCAATGGCCATGCAGGCTTTGGTCTACAAGAGACTCAACTGCCAGGGCACTGAGAAGCTTGCTGATTGACGTGCCCTTCAAACTTCTCAGGCTTTTACATTCCCTATGGTAAGGATAAGGGGCTCTGCCTCACTCACACGGGGTGTATTGACAGCATCTGTCATATATTTCTTTCTCCTGTACAGCAAAAGTCATGTGACAATTCTAACATTTCAACTGACCCAGAGATAGAAGACCTTCCCCTTTTATCATACATGGGCACAGTAAGGTACAAACAAGCTCAGGAAAGGTGACTCTGAAATCAAAGGTAGTAATGGATGAGGTTACCCTTTTGCAGAAGGATCTCACTCTGCTAGATGATGGCTTTGGTGACCATTTGTAAGACTCCATTTGACAGAATAGAATATATTTTCAAGTAGAGGAGTTTCACTGTAACAAATATGATGAGATTGTTACCTACAACTGTATTGGACTACATGACTAGTATCAAGCATCTGATAAGTAGTACTAGTAGTAACTGATAGTGACTGGGTCATAGGTAATAATCAGAGGATCTGGTTGGAATTTGCTACCAGGAAGTGAGTGATCTGTATGGAGTCTATGAAAAAGAAAGCCAAAGAACGAGAATTTGATAATTCTGACTCATCACTGTTCAGGAACAGAATGCTCTCATACCAGAAACCCATTTACCCATTCTTGAGTTAAATAAAAACATCCCTCCCATGTAAGGTGGCTTATTTCTCTGGCACTTTGTGACTATCCTTTCCCACCTTCTTTTGATGTTATTTTATTTAGTGATCCTCTGATCTTGAATTTGTTTCCTTCACCAGCCTTGCCTATTACTGGGAAATGCCCTGCATGGTAAGTGAGCTTCAGTTCTCAAGCTGAGGACCTCTACCAAAACATTCCACTTGTAAAATACTTGAAGTTCCACGTAAGTTCATAGTATCTGGATCCAGTCCTGGTGAGGTCAAGAAAATAGTGATTTTTATCACTGAGCTATATGGAAAAGGAAAAGAAAAAATGTCAGTTGGTTTGTCAAAGTTCAGTCAGTGGGTATGTGCCAGAGCTGAGACTCGAAAGCAAGCCAGTCAGCTCTTTCCATGATACTCTCATTGTAGGAGAGTCAATAATATGAGGATCAGGAGGTGAGAGGATGAGCTCTATGGGCCAAAAAATGTGAATATTTCCCCCGACAGTTCTCTCCACCTACATTCCTTCCAGTTCTGCTGCTTCCCTCTCTCTCTGATTTTGTGACTTTGGTTTCCATTCAGGAGCCCCTTGGATGACTCACATTCTTCTCTCACACCCTGGAAGCATTGGAATGACATCAGAGATGAGGGAGAGGGACTTCCCTCATGGTTCAGTGGTTAAGAATCCGCTGGCCAATGCAGGGGGCAGGGGTTCGATCCCTGGTACGAGAAGATCCCAATGCCACGGAGTAACTAAGCCCATGAGCCACACACTGCTGAGCCCACGTGCCACAACTACTGAAGCCCGCGCACCTAGAGCCCATGCTCTGCAACAAGAGAAGCCACCGTAATGAGAAGCCCACCCACCGCCACGAAGGGTAGCCCCCACTCGCTGCAACTAGAGAAAGTCCACGTGCAGCAACAAAGACCCAACACAGCCAAAAATAAATAAATTAATTAATTAATTTTAGAAAAGAGAGATGAGGGAGAGACTCTGGCAGCCCCAGAGACAAGCGCAGAACAGGAGACTCCAACATGCAAGTAGCCTGTGAGAGGAAGCAACAGCTACAGAGGCGAATGCCAGAATGCCCTCAGGAGGTGGACATATTAACCCCTAAACTTGCCACATCCTTGTTGGTGTTTAGGTGATTGGACAAACTGCTGTATCTGCTGCCGCAGTAGTGTCTGTAATTCTAGAATGAGAGTGTGAAATGACTGGTTAAAAAAATCAGGTCCTTTAAAGACACTGAGCTAACAAGTAGATGCATTATAATGTGAATTATAGATGTGACTTAGATTTTGCAAATCATTTTGAGATTTTACCAGTTATTTAATCAACCAGGTGTGCCAAGAACATTTTCTGCCTTTTTTGTTTGTTTCTTAATAGTTTACTGATCCAATTCCTTAACAGGGGGGCATACATGAGGCTCTTCTTGGGGCATAGCTTTCTTTCCTGTTTTTAATACCCCATATTTATTTATTAGTGAAAGGACTATGTTAAGAAATTCTTAAACAAGAAATGTTTAAAGACATTTTGATATGAGAAGAATTGTGGACAAATTTGATCATACTTGACTATACTTATGATCAAAACAATTCAATAAAATATTAAAAGGGAATTTAACATTATTGTTTATATTTATTTTTAAAAGGCAGACTAGAAGTTTGAGAAGTTGAATTATTAAAATGCTGCAGAGTTTGTGGTACAGATATAAAAACCTCAGGAAAGGGAATTCCATCCCGTAACAAGCTAATTATTCTTTCTTGCTTTAAACTGCCAGTTATAAGGAAATGTTGGCCTTAAATGACACATTAGACCAGATGAACTTAATAGATATATATATAGATTGTTCTATCCAAAAACAGCAGACTACACATTCTTCTCAAGTGCACATAGAATATTCTCCAGGTTAGATCACACCCTAGGCCATAAAACAAGTCTCAATAAATTTAAAAAGACTGAAATCGTATCAAGCATCTTTTCTGACCACAACGTTATGAGACTAAAAGTCAAGTATCAGAAAAAACTGGAAAAACCAGAGACAGATGGAGGCTAAACAATATGCTACTAAACAACCAATGGGTCACTGAAGAAATCAAAGAGGAAATTAAAAAAAAAGAAAAACCTGGAGACAAAAGAAAACGCACAACAAGCCAAAAATCTATGGGATACAGCAAAAGCAGTTCTAAGAGAGATACTTTAGAAAACCAGAAAAATTTAAATAAGTAATCTAATCTTACATCTAAAGGAACTAGAAAAAGAACAAACAAAACCCAAAGTTAGTAGAAGGAAAGAAATTATAAAGATCAGAGCAGAAATAAATGAAATGGAGACTAAAAAAGAAAAAAGAAAACAGCAGTGAAAATAAGAGCTGGTTCTTTGACAAGATAAACAAAATTGTATAACCAGACTCATCAAGAAAAAAGAGAGAAGGTGCAAATCAATAAAATCAGAAATGAAAGAAGAGAAGTTACAACTGACACCACAGAAATACAAAGAAATATACAAGATTACTATGAACAATGATAGGTCAATAAAATGGAAAACCTAGAAGAAAAGGATAAATTCCTAGAAATGTACAATCTCCCAAGAGGTTTTGTCTTTCTATTTCAAGAGCAAATAGAAAAGACAAAGGGGGCAATTATCAGTAATGAAACTGAATCAGCAATAAAGAAAAAAAACCCCAACAAACAAAAGTGTAAGACCATACAGCTTTATAGATGAACTCTACGAAACATTTAAAAGAAGAGTTAAAACCTATCCTTCTAAAATGATTCCAAAATTATTTCAGAGGAAGGAATGCTACCAAACTCATTCTATGAGGCCAGCTTCACCCTGATACCAAAACCAGACAAAGACACCACAAAAAGAAAATTATAGGCTAATATCCCTGATGAGCATAGATGGAAAAATCCTCAACAAAACATTAGCAAATTGAATTCAACAACACATTAAAATGATGGTTCAGTATCTGCAAATCAATCAATGTGATACATCACATTAACAAATTTAAGAATAAAAATCATATGATCCTCTAAATAAGATGTGGGAAAATCTTGTGACAAAATTCAACATCTATCTATCTATCTATCTATCTATGTAATGGAATATTACTCAGCCATAAAAAGTGAAATCGTGCCATTTGCTGCAACATGGATGGACCTAGAGGATATTATGCTAAGTGCAATAAGTCAAGCAGAGAAAGACAAATACCATACGATTTCACTTATATGTGCAATCTAAAAAACTAACAAACATAAAACAGAAGCAGACTCATAGATACAGAGAACAAACAGGTGGTTGCCAGAGAGGAGGGGGTTGGGGTGATGACTGAAATAGGTGAGAAAGATTAAGAGGCACAAACTTCCAGTTATGAAATAAATAAGTCATGGGTATGTGATGTACAGGGAATATAATCAATAATTGTATGGTGGCAGATGGTAACTAGACTTACATGGTGATCATTTTGTAATGTATGAAAACATCAACTCACTATGTTGCACACCTGAGACGAATATAATATTGTACGTCAATAAAAATGAACAAACAAACTGTCGGTTATCAGGTTCCAAAATTCCAAATTTACTTAATATCTAAAGGAAAGGCATATTTGTTTATACTTACGTATCTGCAGATGCAAAGGTTTGTCACCTGGTTTCAGCTCGAATTGATTCCTTTGAGCTTAGTCATTTTTATTGTCAGAGGAGCAACTGTGTGAAATACCAAAACTCTCATTACAGTTTTTCATGAAGTGCCATGTGCCTGTGGAGCTTCCCGGGCTCCTGAGTATGTACTGTGTGTTTGGACAATTTTGATTCATTTTTATTCCTTATGAAATCTTCGTACCAGAAGATTTGGGAGTGGAAAGATTTACACCAGTAACACACGAACACACAAACTTGCTGCTGCCTGTTGTTTTTATTTCCCTGGTGGAAGGAAGAAAAATGTTCTAAAATTCTGTGCCGTAAAGCCCCTAAAGAACTTCTCCCTGTATCAAGACCAAACCTCAAAAGCCTCAAACTGAAAATTAAAACTTTAAAATACCCCTGGTTAGTGTTTATCATCTAAATTTAGCTGCAGGACATGGACAGGTTTTTAATCAGGAAAGCATGAAAACAAATGGAATCCTAAGCAAATTTCTTATTTGGGAATAGTCTTGTGACTCTGGGGCTGAAAATTTGCAAGAGCATTCCTTGGTTTTGTAAAACTTTTTCTAATAGGGAAGAATTGCGGAGCAATAGATTTCTAGTTTTTTCATAATGGGTGTGTGTTTTTAATATCACAGGGTAGGTTTCCCACTTGCTGGTTGGAAAGATTCTTCTTGCTGTGATTCTGTTTCCCGAGACCCTTTTGCTTCTGTTAGAGTTTCATGCTAGGTAAATATTGAAACCCCCTTTTTATTCAAGTGAGGTCAGTAGCAGACAAGCGAAACCATATTGTCACAGTATAAAAAATTTAGAGGAGTGGATGTGAACATATTCAGCAACTTATACTTTTTGAAAATGACATGTTTGGATGTTTTAGATGCAATAGGGGATACTTTGTTAATGTCTCCAAGGAAAAGAAAACCTAAGGAGATATTTTTCCTATTCCCTTGGATAGAACCTCAAAATCTTAGAAATGGTAAGAGAAGTTCCTAGTAATCTGTTTTTCAATACTGAGAAATTTCTTTCTCGGTCACACTTGGCAGCATTCAGATGAGTTCAACAAAATTGAAAGCACATAATAAAGATAGCGGAGGACACAAAAGTTAAGGAAGACGGTGTTTTATCTGCTCCATGAGCACATCTCATAGTACACTGACATCAGGCTTTTCCAAGAAGACTTACATTTATCCTAACTGATCCTTTCCTCTCTCTACCAAACTGTGAGTTCCTGGAATTCCAGGGCAGGCCCTTGCATATCTCTATTACCAACAGGCAGCGCAGTGCCAGGAACATAGCAGACCGTGGAGAGTGTTTATAGATAAAATGATTGATTTTATTTTGTAATAGGAAAAGAAATAGTATCAAACGCTAATACATTGCTGTGTAGTTCCTTCTGTTGACCCCATCTTGCTGGATTAAAGTAACAGAGAAAATGGCTCCCAGCCTCCATTCTCATTATCCCGAGATCTACCATGTTTACTAAAAGCAATGATTGATAGGTCTCTTTTACTCTGCTTTCATGACTCTGAATGTCATCCTCGTTGGCCCAGAGCCATGTTTTTGGGGAAGAAAATGGGGTAGAGACACTAAAACAAGATGAATCTAAAGAGGAAAATATAGGTAATATGCAATTTTGGACAAAGTAGGGCAATAACTTTTCAAGCCATGCTATTTTTCTGGAAAAGGATTTCCCAAATTCCTTTCACTCCCATTTAGCATATTAAGGATTTAAGTTGGCTTTGGAGTCAGACAGAAGAAGAATTTCACATGGGGAAAGTAAAAGGAAACTCAGGCTCTTCCCAGTACCTGGGGATTATGGCACACAGAGGAGAGAGCTGACCAGTTGTATGTGTCCGAGGTTTTTTCCCTATGGGTTCATCTCACTAAAAGTTGATCAGTAAGGGTCTCAAGCTAGGTGGTGGTGGGTGGGGGGAGAGGCTCTCTCCTGTGCTCTTAGTTTTGGACTCTGGAAGGAACTACTTTCTTTAGCTTCCCTTAAACAACCTAGGGCTTGTCAGTGTCAACTTGAAGGCTCAGTTAGCAATTAAAGGCATGAGTCATTTTAACTTCTCCAAGCTGCCCAGAATCACCATGGAACACGGATGCTGAGTTGAGCTGTGGAGGGTCAGCCATCAGATCCTTTGTGGCAACAGAGGCTGAAGGTAACTGAACAGGCCAGGACACTGAAGGGAGGACGTGTGTGCAGAGTCAAGGGACCCAGCCAGCCAGGCAGCTGCACCCAACTCCGACCAAGCCAAGGCCAGTTGTACATCCCATCAGTCGTAAATTCCACCAGCCACGGACCAGCACAGGCAACACGCAGCTGAATAAGACACATGATTTCCTGAGACGGCGTGGCTAAAACTGACAGCCAGTAGGTGAGCACTTCTGAAGAATATCTAATCTTATATGGATGAACTGTTACCTTTTGTCTGCGCATCTAAATTGTCATTACATTCTGCAAGTCCATTCATGAGGGCAGGGGTGATTCGCCAGAATCTGGTGCAGAATGGTCTGTTTCAACTTGTCAAAGATCAGACGGTACTAACACGAGGCGAGGTCTCTCTTCATAGGCATTTGAAGAAGTGCACCGGGAATTCTTTAACCAAAAAATGTTCCTGATAGGAGAGCCCCTCCCTGCTGAAACCTTCTGGATTTGTCATTCCAGGGTCACAGTATAAACACACGTGAGGACATTTATTCTGAGGGTCAGGAGAGGGAGGTAATGACTGCTAGAATATCTACAATAATAATGGCTTTTACTCGATAACATAGGTTTCTAGTTAGAAATGCCTGTTCTATTGTTCCCTAGGCAGTAGCAGAAGTAACAATTTATTGTATATTAAATTGAATTGACACATATAATGTTTTTTAATTTTCACAGTCATTCTGAGGATAGAAATTATTATCCCATGCTTACAGGAAACTGACTCTCCAAGAGTACGTGTAAATTGCCAAATATTATGGCTAATAAGAGGAAGGGGCCTGTATTTATTGGACGAGTGATTATCGTGAGTCAAGAGCTTTTCATAAGTTACTTGAAATAATCTTCAATACATTATTATCAATGTCTTGTTAATGTGTTTGTTATTGATGAGAAAGGTAAGTCATTTGCTCAGAGTTGCACAACAAGATTAGAACTCACTTCTGATCTGACTTGCTGTTCTTTCCATCTTCAGTATTTCCTCATAATTGTCTGTTTGAAGATCAATTTGAACCACTACAAAGTTCATAATATATTATAGAGCCTCATGTATTATTTGTAACTTCATGTATTATTTGAAGGATGAAAGGGCAAATCAAAACAGAACAGACTGAAATACAGTCTAAATTTTCTGAGTCCTTATTGCCCTATGCTTAATTCTCTTATCTTATTAAATAAGATAATATATTAAAAGTGCAAGACATAGGCCTGGCACATAGTAGACTTTGAAGCCATTTTACTTATTTATTTCCTTACAAGCTCAGAATATATATACATATATGTATATATGTTAATATATACACATACACATATACATACATATATACATGTCCCTCTTATATATATAACTTTATATAATATATATAATTTCATTGGTACTATAAAACTATAAAAGCTAAAGATAAAATATTTGAGCAATTTTGCCCTGGGTTTTTTAATAGCTGCAAAAGAATTTAAAAATAAATTCTTACAAAGAATACCTAACTGAACACTTAAATGGGGAGACACACTACAGTTTGATCAAGCCTAAAAATCTTAAATTAATACCATTAAAATTATAAAACTTTATTTTGATAATAAAATTTTATTTGAGGCCATATACTGTTTCTATTCTTGCTGTTCAAAGAAGTGACATTGGGTGTAGTCAGGGTAAAGAGCTTAAATGTGTTCTGAAAATTAAAATGGTTTAAAATCATATACTAAATTATAGGTCTAAGTAAACTATAATTAGGGAAAATACACCTTGGTAAATGCACGAAGCAGAGATGCTTTGGGATGCTGGGCGGTGGAAGGCCTGTGTTGCCCTCCTGCTCCCTGGGATCTCAGCAAGTCCATCTGGTCATCAAACAGGGGGGCCTGAAGACAGTGGGTGATCTCATAGACCATATGCGCAGCGATACCTAGGAACCCCTGGAGCTTGGCTAATGACGTGGCTAGGACCTAAATTTGGGTTTAACTTGTTTTTATTGAGCAGAACACAAACCTGTTATTTTTGCACATTTCTTGCTTTGTATTTTATTAACTTTGAAATGGGATTGCAGAAATATACCTGTTTTACTAGAGACATGTTTCCAGTGACATGTTTAACCAATATCAAGCCTCTCCTCCTATGGAAAATTTTAAAAAGCTGGGAGAAAAAAATATTGCAGTCCTCCTTGTGCTGAGAGATACTGAGACTGGAACCGCCAGTGGGTTGGCGTCGGTATTGCAACTGTGAATGAGTGACTGGGTGACTTCTCTGAGCCAAGATTGTCCTTTAATCACAGGAATGTGCAGCCTCGGAGACAGTGGTGCAAGCCCACGGTGGGGTGGTTAAACCCAGGAAGGGTGAGAAGAGTCCAAATAGGTGAAAATAAAGGTCTGGGAAGACGATCATCAAAATCATGGGATGATGGAGTCCTCCCTAAATCTTCACCTCGTGGTCTGTTCCTACAAGGGCATCCTCTTCTCTGAGAGGGTACCTCATTTAAATAGTTCACCAGGGAATAGGCGTGGGAGATAGAAAAGAGTAGGGAGAATTCAGATGAAATGATATTATTCTGAATGGGGTTTCCTGTTTTAAATCACTAAATACTTATTTGCTCCATCTCCAATTTCACAATGATCACCAGACCTAGTAAATAAAAGTCGGTGATTATTAAGAAGCTCATTCTTAAATCAAGATTAGTGCAAAATGCATTACAAAATGAAGGAAAATTCTTTCACACAAAAAGAAAGCAGGGAAATGTGTTTCAGATGGCTGATGCATTTATTTCACAGAAATTCTGCACCTGCAAACAGTTGGCCTGTTTTCCCCTGCAGACTACTTTCCTACCTCGGTGTCTTTGTGAACAATTTACATGGGATTAAGAAGCATTAACTCCGATCCCCCTTCTTAGCTTTCACATATCAAAGACTTCATCTGATGTTTAGAAGCAAATTAAACGTCCAATTAAGCTTTACATAAATGCCAGCTTCTATTTAATTTATTCTTACAGGTTAGAAATCAGAGGAGTGTGTGGATCTCTCTTACTTCATATGGTGTTGCTTTAAATTCCAGTTTGTTCTGGTTTCTGATTTAAAAACTGGTAAATTTGCCAAGGAGATGCCACATTTAATTCAGCAATGTGCTGTCAGATTGTTCGGAAGCAATTTTTTTTTTTTGAACCCAAATGAAATCATTTGTGTAATATTAACTTTTATGTTCAAAATTGTTCTTGGATTATTCTCAATATCACATTTAATGGAAGATTACAAGAAGGGAAAACTCATGCTTAGGTGTATGGAGGGCTCGGAACAGCTTAAGCACCAAATTCTCTCCATTAATTTATTTATCAGCAGCCCATTTGATTACCACAAAGAAACAAAATGTATTCTATGTTTGTGGACACTGATATAGAGAGTGATACTGGGACATAGTGGCTTATCTGTGTAGCAGTGATGTCACAAGGATGAGAAGTGTATTTCTGTTACTGGTTCTAGATTCTGGGTGCTACTTCATATGGAACAGAAACTCCCATTTAGTTAAGGTGAGCAACTGTAGAAGAAGACAACACGACACTTTCATCCAACATAGAGATAATCAAAAAAAGAACAGTAAGGAAGTGAAACCGTGAAATTTTGGTCACAAAGTTCGATCTAAAAATGAAATAAGACTCCAGATGAAAAGAATTTCCAAACTAAGAGTCCTGTGGGCATTTTTCCTGAAAAGTTTATGGCAGAGTCCCAGTAGGAATACACTTACCTATCCATTCAACAGATATTTATTGTGTGCATCAACCAGAGCTCAGTCAGGAGACAGAAGTTACATCAGTTATGTGAACAGAAAGAATTTAGTGTAAAGAATCATTAGCTAGATGATTAAATGATAATATTTTACTGGAAAAGGTCAAAGCAAAATTTTGGGCGCCATGATAATAGCAGCTGTAGAAAGCAACTACCACCCCTAGGGTTGAAGGAACAAGGGAAAAGATTAAAATAACTAAAACTTAGAAACTTCAAGAAATTCCACAAAGCTGAAACTTGTACCTCTGAGGAGCATTTGTTGTGGTCCTGATGGTGGCATCTCTGAGCTCAGAGAGTGACCCTGTGAGGCTGAGACCCAATCCTTTGAAGAAGGACCACCAGGCAGCTGTGCTGGTGTCTTGGTCAGAAACAACATTGTCTGGAATGCCCTAATGGTAAGTAAGGCATCCTATAACTCTGCAGACGGTAGTGTGGGCATATGTGTGATGGGCAAGGAAGGCAGAACCATATCCAGAACAGGTATGTATTTTGGTGACGACCATGTCCCCCTCCATGATGGAAGAGGTCCAATATAACCTACCTGCCATCGAGGGGCTGCCTCGTATCCCGGGCCCTGAACTGTATTAGGGTCTCAGTGTTCATTCCTGCTGTTGGTGGGTACGGTGCTCTCCCCCAGTGGGAGCTGGGTCAGGCTTAGTGAGGGTCAATTTTTGCATGGCCCACTGGAAAAGGACTGAGTGTTTGGGGAAAGAGAATGATGGACACAAAGCGTGTTATTTGTCTGTCTTATCATGGAAAGCTTTCTCTGTAGTAGATGCCCTTTGGTGAAGATTCACATGGAACAGAACAGTCCTCACCTCCTGTGCCTGTTCTGAGATATCCCTCTATTGCCTCTTCCCTGGATTTTCTCATCACCACGTTTCAATGCTGTTCTTTCCAAATTCCTGACCATCCAGCCAACTCATTAGTTACCACCTATAAATCCATGCAGATATGTACTTATGACCATCTATTTCCAGACAGAGTGGAAAACCAAATACACCACTCAAAGTTTCTCCCCCTGAAAGATTTCCCTTCAGTGTTCTCCCTCAGGCCATCTGTCAGTGGGGTTTTAACAGTACAGATATCCATTCTTATTTGGTGTCAGCATTTCAAGCACAACCATCCGGAAACCAGACCCATTATTTTTCCTCCTCCATTAAGTGGTCATAAGAAACTCCTCCAAAGGGACATAAGTGTCAGTTGAGGGAGGGATTCACTGAAGCAGGAGTTGGTGCCAAAGAGTCAGAGACTTGTGCTCATACAACCTACTTGGTCTTCTGGACCTGCTCAAGCCTGCGCAAGAGGCCACAGCTGGCCTTTTACATCAGAAGGAATATCTCAACGTGCTCACTGAGATGGTTCATGCCTACATTTGTGTGTGGTTTATCTCCAACACTTCACATGTCACACTAAGGCATGTGTTGATATATTGTAGCTGTATATGACCATCAGTAGGCTTGGCAGGTCAGATAACGTTCAGCGTAGAATAGTCAATTGATGTCACATGATTAGGTACTCCGTCTCTACGAGAACCAAATAGTAAGGCAGAAACTGTTTCTCAAAAAGAATGGTTATATGCAGAAAACAGCCAAGATTTGATCAACCCCCCTAGAGGTCTGATTCTTTCATAGCTGCTTGTGAGAGGGTCCATACAGCACCCTATTTACCATGCATTTTGAATATCTTTGGATTTGCTGTGTCATTGGGCCCAGGTGCATGCACTGCCGTTTAGACTTACTACAAAGTTTCTCTTGCTCTGCGTTTCACTCTAAACTGGAAGACTTATGAGTTACTTGATAGATGTGTCAAGTTGGAACATTTGAACATGGAATATGTTGCCTCCCCAATTCAAAAACAGTGCATTAATCATCGTTCTTCCTTTCTGTGGTGGGTAGTGCAAGATGGTACAGCTTGTCTTTTATGTTAGAAGAAATATCTCAACATGCTCTAGACCACTACATTGAGGTGGTTCATGCCTAAATTTGTGTGTGGTTTATCTCTGACACTTCAAATATGTCATACTAAGGCATTTAAAATACTTATTGCATCAGCTAAAAGGGTCCAGTTAGCATATTTTAATTATGGAGGGAGCTGGTGAATTATTGGGTATGATGTCAGGAGAGTCAGGGTCTCTTGTATATTACATTACAGTATGTGAATGGACTCATTCCTGGCGTCAGAATGTGAAGGGAAAAGCAAACTGCTTCTAGTCTTCCTTGAATATATGTATGGAGGAAAAAACATTATTCTAGGTCCTATCTACATAATAGATGTCGGAGTCTGTGCTGATTTGCTTTGGAACATATACATCTGGGATACCAGATGCAATTGGAGTCAGCAGTTGATTAATTTTATGGTAATCCACAGTCACTCTACAAAACCCACCCACCTTCTGCATGGGCAAAACAGGGGGGTTAAATGAGAATGGGATGCTTATCACTACACTAACAGTTTCAAGTCTTTGATGGTGGCACTAATTTGCAGTTTTTCCAGGGATATGAATATTTTTGGTTTAATACGCTGGTAAAGAGGGGGCATTTCTAGGAAGTTCCACTTTGGCCTTTCTACCATAATGATCTTTATTCTTGTAAGAGGAACAATAGTGAATATGAGAAATTCACTCTAGCGGATGTTGTGTTGACTGTCTAGATGCTTTTCAAGACTGAGGAACTCATTTCCCCAGCTGCTGGAAATGTTAGCTGCAGACAGCTCACAGCTGTGTCCTTTTCCAGAAATTTCCATGAGTGGAAGCAGCTTTATGTAAAGTTGCATCTACTCCCCACAAGCATCCCACATTCAATGACTAGTAGACATTGGGGTACAAAGGGTACAAAGGCCCGACTCCCTTGCGCTGATTTGGGACATCTGTGAATAGTCATTCCGTCTTGGAGCTTCATATGGGATCAGCCGAGAGGCGCTGTCACTGCAGTGCAGCCCAGATTCTCTTCCTGCCCAATTCTGCTTCCCTTGCTCCCTTCAAGTAGTACTCCAAGAGTACTCACAGCAAGATCCTCCTCAGTAAGTATCTCAAAGTTTCAGAGCCAGTATCCTGGGGACTTGAGAAATGTCAGTTGGAATCCTAGGAAGCATATTTTGGAGTTGGCAAGCAACAGTCTGACTGGCAAGGAAGACCTTACCACTCATGATGACGATGGATAGCCCCGCACATGCAGTTCAAAATTCCTCCAGTTGCGAACTGGGGCGAAATACCAGTGTAGGGGACTGCACTGGCAGGTGCGATCTCTCGAGTGTTTGAGAGGTAAAGGAGAAATAGCAATTATAAGGACTAGGGAGATAAATATCTATCGCTCATGGTCAATAAATGTATTGGAGAAAGACAATGGAAAGGATCAGTACAATTAATCATCAATTTAATGCAAGATGTGAAAGCCAAAGGGCCTCTTTGGCAGCCTATAGAGAGATTTGCATCAATTGCAGTCTGAAAGCAGAAAAGAGCTGAGAGACATCAGGTCCAAAACTTAATTATAAGGATAGTAACAATCGCAAAGGTGTTGACTTGTCAACTTCAACACATCTATTATGAAGACCCTGGTTGAAATGAGGTGAGAATCTGAGCCATGGAAAGGGACATTTAGCTAGAAGCACTTGAAAATATTAAATCCCTGAACCCATTGGGATGTTCCTATACTCTTTGCTGAGGTGGTCCACTCCTCCCCCATTTCTTGAAGACAATGCAAAGGTCTCTGCCTTGTAGGGCATCCATGTTCTCTCAGGATTTACCCCCACCTCCCCTTAGAACAATAACTAAGTCACAGCATATAGCTAGCTGGGAAAGTGCTAAGAGGAAAATTATATATATATGTATCCTGAAGGAACGTGTGGGGCTCGGCCAACACATAGTCAAAGAAGCTGGAGAGTATATAGGCGCCTGGATTCTGAGCATCATAGATTAGAAGAGACAGAAGAGAAAGCTGGATGACGGAGAGTTTACTGATATGGAGGCCATCGCCCATTACACAGGATTTAACACCCTAGGAAGGAAGAACCTTGGGAGTTGGTGCTAACATATTGCTGGGATGGAAATCCTCGGAGCCTGGAGAAAGCAAGGATCTATGATAACAGAATTAGAAGTACCGGAATTGCCATGGCAGGAATGGGAATCCAAAGGCTCGTTGAAGTGGGCATGCTCAGGGGCTAAACATCTGCAAGCTGACAATATAATGCAGGAAGCTCAGACGACCTGCTCACTGAAGTGATAAGGGACTCATTGGTGAGGGGCATGGGCATCACTGAGAACTCAAGGGAGCCTGCTTTCTGTGGCCAGGTCTGACCATAGGATCGACAGAACTGTGACCCTGGGTAGGAAAAGGGGAGGATAGAGTCCAGGTGATGGCCCTTACCTTTCGAAAGTAAGGTAAGCACAACTGCACAATCATTGTAACAAACAGCAAGCACAGGGAGCCATCCAAGAGAGCCTGGTTTGCACAAAGCTATGGGGATGTTCGAGAAAATACAATAATCCCAGAAGTAAGGTAGACGGGAACCCAACAAGGATTTTGTTTAATCTACACAAACAAAAGGAGGAAATGATGGATGTTTAAGGGGCCAAACCAGCCACCACAATAAAACATTACAATCTCATGGCCAGTTTCTGGACTTGATCCAGTTTTCAGATGTAGACGCCACACCTGAAGGAGAGGCTGGGTTTCTAGAAGGAAAGTCCCTGCAACACCATGGCCATTGCATACAGTAATTATTCCTGCTTCCCTTTTTCCCAGAAGACCTGCAGCCCTGTACTGAAGTTACCACACGTTAATGAAAAGATACTGTTAGTCATTTGGAGGACTATTGAATACTGGATTTGGTTTGACAAATCAAATTTTCAGAGACCTACCCAAATTTTGTCATCCTGTTTCTCCTGTTAGAGTAGGAGGTGCATGAGCAACAGGTAATGAATGGAATATTGGCTCAGGTTCAACTCACTGTGGGCTCCATGTGTCCACTCACACACCCAACGATCATTTCCTTGGTTCCCCAATGTATAATTAGAATGGACATATTTTGTATTTGCTAGAAACCCACATTGATTTCTTGACCTGTGGAGGAAGAGATATCATCAGAGCCAAGTAGAAACTTCTGATCACACCACTACCCCTCCCCATCCCCAAGTTAAGACAGTGTATCAAACACAATATTGCATCCTAAAAAAAATGGCAGGGATTTGTGTCACTCATAAGGACCTTAAATGCAGGGGGCAGGGAGTTGCCATCATATCCTCATTTAATTCATCATCTGGCCCCAGTATAAATCACACAAGTCCTGGAGGGCAACAGTGAACTACCGCAAACTGAACCAAGTAAACAGTAGACCCATTTATAACTGCTCTGCCAGTTATGATGTCTTTGCTAGAACAGGTTAACACAGCTTCAGCTTTAGCTATTTATTTACTTAGCTTTTTAATTTATTTATGTATTTTTATTGATGTATGTTTGATTTAAAATGTCACTTTCTGCTGTACAGCAAAATAATTCAGTTACACATATATATACATTCTTTTTTAATATTCTTTTCCATTATGGTTTAACACAGGTTATTGGATATAGTCTTCTGTGCTATACGGTAGGACCTTGTTGTTTGTCTATTCTATATATAATAGCTTACGTCTACAGCTTCAGTTTTAAATATGGCAGTTGAGTTAGGACAGTGGTTCTCAGCTGGGGGTGGGTGACATTTTTATTGTCATGACGAGGGTGGAGCTATGGGCATCTAGTAGGTAGAAGCTAGAGATACTGGTAACATCATAAAATGTACAGGACAGACATCCACAACAAAGATGGAATGTCTTGTCCAAAATGTCAGTAGTGCCAATACTGACTTAGTGAGTGCATTGTTCCCCATCTCTATCCAGAGGGAAGACCAGGAGCAGTTCACATTCACATGGAATGGAACAGAATATGCAGCTACACCTACAGTCTTGCCCTTGTTACTTCTCCCATCCTCTGTCAGGATATAGTTCAAGGGCACCTGGACCATCCAGACAACCCATTGAATGTCTGCCAGTCCACTACATTGATGACTTCATGTCAAGGAGAACAGATGAACCAGAACTGGCAAGTATGTTGAAGGCTTTGGTAAGACTATGTGCTCCAGAGGGTTGGAGATAAAGTCTTCAAAGTGTCAGAAGCCCATGATATCAGTGAAATGTATGATTTTCAGTTGTCTGGGGCATGCAGAAATATTCCCCTCAAATTAAAGAACATATTGTTGAATTTCTCACTTCCCATACCTAAGACCGTAGCGTAGCAGGCAGTAGGTTTCCTTGGGCTCTCAAATTCTGGAGGGAGCATATTTCTCACTTAGGAATAGTGCTCAGACCCGTTTACTGAGTGACATGGAAGGCTTACAGCTTTTAGTGGGCCCAGAGGAGGAAAGAGCTCCAGGAGTTACTGGCTGCACTCAAAGTGTCCCTGTCACTTGGGCCATGGGACCCAGCAGACCCCATGCTGTTAGAGGTAACTTGGTGGTTAGGGTGCCATGTGGAGTTCATAGCAAGCCCCAGATAGTAGAATCATAACATAGACCCCTAGGGTTGTAGAGCAAGGCCGTGCCAGCTCCAGCAAAAAATATCAAGCCATTCAAAACTCCGCTCCTAGAATGCTGTGGCATCCTGACAGAGACAGAGTGCCTGACCCTGGGACCAGTGACCAGTGACCATGTGACCATAGCTACGCATTACCAGTTGGGTTCTGTAAGGTTGTGCATGCCTAGGAGCAATCATAATACAGTAATACATAATACAATCACAATACTTCTGTCATAATACAGAAGTATTGTATCTGTTATTGGGCATAAATAAGGTAAGAGGGTACAGAGTGTGAAGATCTTTGTATCACATATTAATAAACTTCAAAGACACTTAATCTCTAAAAAGACAGAATGACTCAGTTTGTTGTCATTATACAACCTCTGTCACCCCAGTGTTAGCACCACAGGAGCATGAAGAGAGTACCCTGGTACAGGGGTAGAGGCTACTCAGCCTTGTGGACTCTCACACTGAAGCTGACACAGAAGTTGCTGATGCTGAGCCAACAGCACTGACCATCGCTGGGCTCCTGAGGTGAGCAACATCCCTTGAGGATACCAACTAGTCACCTGGTGGAAGTTGATGACATTGAACCCTTTTACCTTTCTACAGATGGCAATTCATCTTGACTGAAATTGACGGGTATATCAAGTATCTGTCTGCCTTTCATGCCTTCAAGGCACAGATAGCACCAAGATTACAGTGTTCAGTCTAACAATGTGGGAAACTGCTTAACGTTGCATGAGACCACAGGACCCACTTGATAACAAAGAGGTTGGCCATGGGCAAATGACCATGGGGTCCACTGGCTCTATCATATGGTGCCCCAGGCAGAAGCTGTTGACCTGATAGAATGATGGCTTTGGAAAGTGTGGCCAAGTTCCAGCTTGGTGACTATAACCTGTAAAAATGGGGCTCCATCCTCCAAGAGGGAGTACACACTCTAAATCATTGAGCATCTAATGGTGCTGTGTCCCCCGTGTGTAGAATACATGGGTCTGAGACCCAAGGGGTAGAACGGGGCTCCACTTGCCATTACTCTTTAATCAAGTTGGGGATTCTGTGCTTCCTAACCCTGCAATCCTGGGCACCAAATGCCTAGAGGTTCTGGTGTTCAGAGGAGGAATACTTCTACCACAGGACACAGCAAGAGTCATTTTAAACTTGAAGCCAGTACAGCTGCCCAATTGCTTCAGGTTCCTCGGGTCAATAAGCCAGCAGTCAAGGAAGGAGTCACCATAACGTTAAGGGTAGTAGACCTTGATAGTTAGGATGAAATAAGGCTTCTGTTTCACAATGAGGCCAGTGAATGATGTGTTTGACACTCAGGTCTTTCACTGGCAATGATTTTGGTAGTCTCCTGACCAGTTTTGTTGGCAAATGGAAAAATGCAGCAACCAGAATCTCCTTAGACCATGATGGTTAAGGGCCCAGACCTCTGAGGGATGAAGTCTGGATCACGCTACCATGTAGCTCAGCAGCAGCACTGGCCAAAGCTGAACAGAACCTAGAAATAGGTAGTAAAAAAGGTAAATATTGAACATCGGTTGTAACCCTGAGGTCAGCTGTGGTGCAAAGGACTGTAGCTTGTCCTACTAATTTTCTTTTTTTGAGTTCCTAGTGGAAGAGACCAATTAGAATACTGGAATTCTTGTTTTCATGGGAAGCATAACATGTGAAACAAGGAATTTGAGTACTCCAAGGGGTAGACTCCAGTGGAAGCTGGAGTGTACTATCTAGATCCCCTTTGGGTGGGGGAGCTCATTCCACTTACTTCTGGGATGTTGGTTGCTGAGGCTTCCACAGCTGAGTTCCTATATGAGAACTGCCTTTGACCTCACCCAAGGTTATGCCTTCTGGAGAGAGCCTTCATCCAATCACTGGTCAATGCAAGTATGAAGTTCTGGTCCCCTTGCCTTGATTTGCGATGTCTCTGAAGGTCAACACAACTTCGGAGCTGTCCATGGTACCAACTGCGCCGCAGTTCAAGTTCTCCCTCTGCCAAATTTTGCTTTCTTTGATCCCCGTACATGTTCCAAAGGGCAATCCCCAGGAAACCCTCTGCACGCAAATCTGGGTTTCGTCATCTGTCTCCTAGAGAAGCTGACCTGTGGAGGCCACTAATTTCACAGAGCTTACAATTGGTTCCAATATTAAGGGGGTTATGGATAATAAACATGTAGACAAACAACAAAATAAATAATCTCAGAAGATGATAAAAAATCATAAAAGGGTACTGAAATAGAATAGTTGATGGTAGAGGGGGAAAGTGATCTAACATGAAGAGTTGAAGTTTTTTACTAAAACCTACATGATGGCATGGGGGTAGGAGAAAGCTAGTCATCTCTGTGAACACCAGCAGCAGCTGAGTTTGGCTGGAGCACAGAAAATGAGGGGAGAGCACGAGAGGGCATTACAGTAGTAGGAGAAGCTTTAGTGGTTGAGGTGTTTGGTTTTTATTCTATTTTCAATGAAGCCAATAAAAGATTTTAAGCAGGAGAGTGATATGATATGAATTACTCCTCAAAAGGATCATGTCAGTCACCTTGGTAAAGATCCTACATAAAATTTCACCCTTACCTCCCTCCTCCTTTTCCAACAATTCATATCCCTCTTTCTCTGCTTTACTTTTTTCTTACACTTATCACTAATGTACAGTACATGCTACTTCTTTATCTAGTATATTGTCTAGCTCCCTACAAGAATGTTATCTCCTCTAGGGTAGGATATGTTGGTTTGTTTTGGTCATTAGTGTATCCCCAAGACCAAAGAGAGTACTTATTGCTATCACATAGTACATTCAAAATAAATATGTATTCAATGGAAGAATAAAAGTAAAAATGGCTTTTATGTAGTTTATGGGCTGGGGAGGAGATGGGCAGGGTAAAAGCCTGGAGCAGTGGTCCAGATGAGAGACTGTGGTAGCAGGGACTAAAGCTTTAGTGGTGGAGAAAAAGAGAACTTGGAGAAAAAGGGAACTTTCAGTTATGTTTGAGAGTAGAGACTGTGGTCATGAATTGGATGTTGGAATTATGTCTGAGAGAGGGAAATCGACGATGACTTCACCGGATCAACTGAGTAGCTGTTGGCATCATTCACAGAGATGGGAGAGATTAGAGGAAGAGAAGGTTTGGAGTAAGCAGATGTGGATGGAGAAGTTATCTCCATAAAAGGACAGGGAGGTGACACCTCTGTTTTTGTGCTCACAGTAGACTGGGAATCACAAGACCTGAGGAAATGAACTTGAGCGTGTAGGATTTCTTAAGCAGAATTTATGAGTCCTCTTTCTTTAGTGGTCTGCTTGGCTGTTAAAATGTTGGAACATAAGGTAAGGGGGTAGGGGAGGTGGGGATCTTTAATTTCAGTGGCTTAACTAGACAGGTGAATGATAGAATGACAACTTGTTACTAAATCTCTGAGTTGCATTGGTCAGTGAATACCTGTTAATAATCCAATCTCTGTCTTTTGTAGCAGTGTAATGGATTTATACTCAAGCATGTTGGTCCCTTAAACAATAGAAGTCCTGGGCCATCTGCAGCTTTTGAATGTTATACTGCTTTGGACATGCAGATGTAGCAGGAATCATAATCAAACTATTGAAATCCCATTATCAACAATATTAAATGCATCTGATAAGTCTAAATGTAAGAGAAGTGGCCTCCAGCGTGGGCCACTAGAAAGAGTGTCATCAACTGTTGAAATTGCAATGTTCTCCTTTCCAAACTAGAGAAGACCTTATTCTAATTCATGTCATGAAACATATGGTATTCTCAAAGATGCTGCGAGGTGATTGTTTACTCAGCCTCACAACAGCAAAACCCTGTCTCTTTCCTTCTGCAGAGCACAGAGCTTCTCAACTTTGCCTGCATATTAAACTCATCCAGGGAGACTTTAAAAATCCTGATGCCTGTGTCACATATCATACCAATTAAATCAGAATCTCTGGGGGTCAGACCCTGGCATCAGAATTCCTAAGAATTCCCTGGGTGATTTTAAGGTGTAGTTAACACTGATACTACTGCTGTAGAGATTCTTAAACACACTTGTAGATAACAACTCTGAGAAGTAGTGCAGTAAAAATACCTGTTTTCTTTCTTTAATCTAGAATTTGCAAAATAAAATTCCTCGTGGCTGTGAATCATTTATAATATTTCAAGGAACACTACTATAATATTGATATATTCTGAAAATATTTCTGTAGATAACTTAGACATAACCTGCCCCTTCCAACTATGCATAGCTGAAGGGTTAAAAGATTGCATCTTATTGTTTTTTCCATTTGCACTTCCTTGTTTATTAGTGGGGTGAACATCTGTGCAGATGTTTAAAAATCAGAAAGCTTTCAGGGTTGCTGCTTGAGGTTGTGGATAATTCAAACAAGGGATTAGGGGAAGAAGCTCCAGAACAAACATGAAAGGGAAGGCAGCGTCCTGGAACCCACTCGTTGCAAACAGAGCGCTGGGGTTTCACTGCCCACAACATGGCATCATGTGAAAATTACATGAAAATTACAAGGATGGTAATGTTGAAGGACTTGTTATCATGTTCACCTATGTAGCCTGAAAACTCAGCAAGGTGCATGTCAGAGCCTCAAAAAACATTTGTTGAATAAAGGATCAAGTGTTAGCAGAGCCAGTTTCTTCTAAGGCCTTTCTCCTTGGCTGGGAGATGGTTCTTCTCCCTGTGTCTTTACATGGTCTTCTTTCTGTGTGTGTGTGTGTGTGTGTGTGTGTGTGTGTGTGCGCCTTAATCTCCTATTCTTAAAAGAACCAGTCATGTTGGACTAGGGCCCACGCCAATGATGTCATTTTTAACTCAATTACCTCTTTAAAGACCCTACTTACAAATACATTCACATTCTGAGGGCCTGGGGGTAGGACTTCAACATACGAATTTGGGTGGGGGACACAATTCAGCCCATAACGCTTTCCAGGCAAGTATATTTCCAAGTGGTCTAGAGAGATTTGGGACTGTCTACAAATTACCTTGAGTCCTACATTCTTTCTCCAGTCTGAACTTTTGTGGATCTAGCAAACATTTTTTCTTCCTCCATATCAGTCTTTTCTGGGATGTGTATGTGTGTGTGCCAGAGAGAGGGTTCTAAATAAATCAGGCCATGAGGATTATTCCAGCAGCCAAGCCCGGCACAGGATCTTAATGAGAGTAAGACACTGATCACCTTTCTCCTCTTCTGTTGAGTTTTCTTGGGGGTCTACATCTTTACCTGAGAGTTCAGAACCTTTCAAAGGGTTTTGGGAGATGCCTGACCAAAGGTTGTCTAGCCCTAAGACTGAGAACAGGTCGATTTCTCTCTTACTATTGATTATTTACATCATTAGAAAGAGGTAAAAATCACATTAAATTGGGCAAGAAGAGCTTTAAAACACTGTGATAAATTCCTTACAAAGTAGAGATTGTCTTTAATACCCAATTATATATATAGCTACTCTTTACTTATTGAAGAGTTCCAGCAGTGTTTACTCAAATATTAAGGTTTCTAATCCTTTCTATTACTGACTTATTTTTACCATTGTTTCTATTTTAAGTAATGCAATCAAAGATAAAATATAAGGGAAATGTGGTAGGATAACATTTGGAATTATTCTTTCCTTATTTGTTTATTTTTCTGTCCATTGGGAAGACATATTGAATTCTTAACGTTCTCATTTAGATCAAGCAATCTAGGTCTTATAAATATTAGCAGGTATTTTACATTTTATCCTGTAATTTCCAGTCACTTGAAGAAAAATACCTGTTTCTTTCTTTTCACTAAAAAGGGGTAGGCGGGGGAGGCAAAAATCAGCTCATCTCCTCATCCCACCATGTTGGACTAAATTTCATGTTACCATAAAGAGGTGACAATTGCAATGCTTCATTAAATTTGATATAGCACAATTACTAAATTTATTTCCTAGGGTCTTAAAACTGTCATATTTATGAAAATTTAGTGTTTTATACATAATATTTCATGAATGTCTATGTGACAAAAGAAACAATAAAAATATTTATAAGCTAAAGATTGCATAAAACAACATCCTACTTAGGAAAATTGATTGGAGAAGAAATCAAGTACATGTGTGATCTTGTTTTTCTGTCTAAATCCAATCTACATAATATTGATATAACAATAATTTACCTATCTGTACAATAAGTACAATTCACTTCCTCTGTAATGTATATTTTTTTAGCAACAAATATAGGTCCAGTGAAGGCAGATGATATACCAGTTGTATGTACCATTTATTTACATATTTTAGTCACTAGTTTAGCAAATTCTGCCTCATCTGTTTTAATGTGTGTAGAAGCTACAGTGCATTTTCTGGGGCTCTTTAGAGAACAGTTTCACTTCTGGTTCACTTTCACAAAAGGAGGATGTTTGGTAAAATGATTTGGGCTGTAAAATGGGTGTAATAATTGCATCTTGAGATTGTTGGGGCAATTAAGTGAAATAAGGCATGTACTAATAAAACATGTACAACACAATAAAGGCTTGGTAACTGATATAACTATTAGGGTATAGAGAAAGATTGTTTCAAGGACTCCTAATTGACAGATAAACAGGGAAATAGAATGTAACTGACATAAGGAGGAGCCTAGGCTTATGGAGGTATTGTAAGAAACAGCCTGATCATTCCAGAACATCTGTGTGCTGCAGAATTCCACTTACCCTCTGCAAGGTAGATCTCTCAACTACAGTCCCTGCCAACCCTATGATTTTTTAAAATTTATATTATTGGATTATAGTTGATTTACAATGTTGTGTTAATCTCTGCTGTACAGCAAAGTGATTCAGTTATACATATATATATTCTTTCTCTTATTCTTTTCCATTATGGTTTATCACAAGATATTGTATATAGTTCCCTGTGCTATACAGTAGGATCTTGTTGTTTATCCATCCTATATGTAATAGTTTGTATCTGCTAACCCCAAACTCCCAATCCATTCCTCCCCCTTGGCAATCATAAGCCTGTTCTCTATGTCTGTGTGTCTGTTTCTGTACATAGATAAGTTCATTTGTGTCATATTTTAGATTCCACATATAAATGATATCATATGGTATTTGTCTCTCTCTGTCTGACTTACTTCACTTAGTATGATAATCTCTAGGTCCATCCATGTTACTGCAAACGGCATTACTTCATTCTTTTTAATGGCTGAGTAATATTCCATTGTATATATGTACCATATCTTCTTTATCCATTCATCCGTTGATGGACACTTAGGTTGCTTCCATGTCTTGGCTACTGTAAATAGTGCTGCTATGAACATAGCAACCCTATGATTTTTAGTCACTTTTAATTTTGTTCTTTAAGATTCAAGACCTAGTTCTGTTTATTTAGAGAAGTGGTTGGTCATAATCTCTGTGATACTCATTGCTGATGGTCCCAAGGTTTTTGGCATCCAGAGAAGAAGTATATATATTTTATTATCTCTCTCCTATATACAATAAAACTGTTCAGTAACAATCATAAAATGAAACAAATCATATTAATGGCCACAAAAGAAATGTAGACAGTGACATTTTTCTTTTACTCAATTCCATGTATATAATCATGCCAGTAAAATTGTTGAATTAAAATAAAATAACTGTAAAGTACAAAAAAGGGGAAAAAACAAATTGTTTAATATTCTTCAATTACAATAAATTTTTTGAAACGGGGGTTAAACCTGTACCTACATAACGGTCTGTCACAGTAATGAATAACAAAATTACAGCTTCTGTTTCAAGACTTATCTTTTACAAATTTGTCAATGATTTTGTGACAATTGACTTTTTTGCATATTCATTTTCATTGGATGGTATAAGTAGATTTGTCAATCTTCACTGACAGTTCATCAAAGAACACTTTTTATTGATTTTAATTTAAAAAACCTTCTTTCTCATAAAGTGACAGATACTCAATTTATTAGGAAAAGTTTTACATGTAAGGATACATTGACAACAATTTGTAAAATCTCATTTTACAATAAATTCTAGAATTTCAACATTTTTCTCCCAAGGATTGATTTTAGCAGTGGAAAATAATTTAAACACAGTTAAAAACTCTAAATAATCACATAGAATGGCAGAATTGAAGTAATTCAAATTCTAGTTCTTCACAGTCATTGTGCTATTAACTGTTTAAACACTGAGATACATAGTCCTTCATGGGTTGGAAACACAACTGCACCCTGAGTGACCTCAAATTACTCTAAACTGTTGCAAAATTACCCTTTAAATATAGACATATAACTGAGTCCTTATGTATTGGGAGATTAGTTGTGTAACTGGAATTTCCTCAAATTAACTTTGATATATATATATATATATAATTTTTATTTAAGGATAAATAATAATATGTGCTAATTTGAGTATTACACACATATTAAAGCTCAACACTCAACTGTAATTGCAGCAAGTGTACATTTAGAGCAACAAAAAAGTTTTTGTTTTGTTTCAGGAAGGAATATTTTATCAATGACATTATTTAGAATTGCTGGCTACCTTTATTGAATGCTCTAGGGCAGACCTCTCCCATCTACCCTGCTCTTGGTACCTCACTGTTAGGAGGCAACTTTTTATGGGTGTCTCATATTTTTGATTGCTTTGTGAGGTGAGGTACTGATTGCCTTTGTTCTAGATTATCTTCCCAAGAATGTTCGCATTGACAACAGTCCTAGAAGAAAAAAGTAGTGTCTTCCTCCAAATCGAAGGGCAGATTTGTTTACTGTCCTCTATAAAAAAGATAGTTTCTTTCTCCAGGACAAAGAGCAGGTATGCTTATTCTCAATTATAAAAGTTTGCGGTTCCCTAACCTTGGGTTCTTTCCTGTAACACAACCCACAAGCATCACCTGGTTTCCTTCACATCACACTGTGGACTTGGGGCTCAGGAAACTGGCCTATATTGCTGGTATTCTGGCTACTGCTATTGCTATGAGTAATCAAGTTGTTTATCTCTGAAACAGGTTGTCTTCTGCCAGCATCCATAAAACTGTAGCAGGCTAACTTGTTATCTTGCAAGTAGGGTACAATATCACTTAGCACATAACACAACTCTGTTACAAATATTTTGTAGATAAATTAACCTGTTAAAAATGCAAAGGAAAGTAGATAACAAAAAAAAAAGGCATATGGAAGATTTCTTTGTTTCTTAGATGGGGTTATACACAGAATGCCCTAGTCTTTAAATGTTATTTTCATGATGCTTAGGTCATCTATGTGTTGCCATGGTGACGAGAGGGCATGTCAGGACAAAACCAGAAACATTCAAGGGCCCTGCAGAGAAACAGAGTGGCCATATGGTAGAGTGGGCAGTAGCTTCTTGGAAGGGATGCAGTTAGGGTCTAATGTGAGTAGCTAACCAGGAAATGTCACATCCTGAGAGGTAGAGGACAGAAATTAAGAACAAGTGGTGGCACATGAAGGTGAAGTAGCTGAAGGCTGGCTTAGAAGAGGCAGTGCTACTGCAACCTGTTGAACTTGGTCTTATACCCGCCCTTTCAACCCGCTTTGAGACACATGTGCTCCTCCACATCTTAAGATGTTGCCTCAGACCTGAAATCTGCAGGCATAGTATTAATATAAATTGCATCATATCTCATTTCTTTATAATATTTTTCACGTTGGATTACTTTTTTTCCAAGTCTGAACATTTAAAGAGGAAAATCAATTAAAGTCAGTTCGTCACACTTTCCCAACTCTGGATCTTATTATAGAATGTTTTTGTTTGTTTCCTTCTCTTTATTTTAATTTATTGTTTGTGATTTCTATTAGAATTCATTTAGAGACTACTTTTCCTTGGTTACTAATCCCTTTAGAGCGGATGACTGTATCACAAGTGCTAACATCATCATTATTATGCACTGGCATGTTCTTAGGGAGACAGAGTGGGAAACAGAAAGCATTTACATCTTCTCCCTGGAGGAGATGCTAAATGTACCCTGATAGAAGTTAAAGAGACTATATTAATGCCATAGATGCTAGAGAACACATTACCTGCAGATATTTTTTCATCATACAGATACTACGAGATTGATAGTACATTATATTAAAGTTCCAAAAATTATAATTTAGACTGGAATTCCAGTATGACCATTAAAATTTTTTAAAGTACTTGTATGAAACCAAGTTGAAAATGTTTTCTTATTCCCTGGTGTTTAGAGTTAACTTTCCACTGTAAGGGATTGAGACTGATTGGGTTAAATTAAACGCCGTTCCGTGTTTACTGAGCACCCACTGGGTACCAAACTGAGAGTCGGTGCTGGGATCAGACATCAATTAAGGCACAGGACCAGCCCTTTTGAAGCTATAATATAACTTAAGAAATTGGGCATCAGGGTGAGTTTCTCAGAAAGTATTTCTAGTATTTTAGGTAGAAAAAAACAATTGAAAAATAATTCTAAATAAAAGCTGTGAATAAAACTACCTCCTGTTTATTTTTGGCAACAGAGGTGCTGGTGTTAACAACACTGGTTATAACCAGGCTAGCCTCTTTGAATAAAATAATCAGCTCTAGTTTTCTGAGGCTGTAAGCCACATTTTAGAGACAACTTATGGAAATGACCAGTGGCTATCAATACACACTCTGGAAAAAGCTCAGGATGAGGGCATCTCAAAAAGGAACCAACTCAGTTTCTTAAGACTACTGAATCACATCTCTTCACTCCAGGTTTTAGATGTGAAGTTGGAGCAGCGAGAGGGAGTGGAGATGAAACCCCCCTCCCTCGGAGCAGGTGAGCAACCGGAAGTGGTCCTCAGCGCTGGGCCTGGAAGATGCTGCCAGCGGCTCCAACACTTCTGCTTCCGGTGTCCTTTTATTTTCTTTACACCTCCTCACACTATTCTCAGATATTTGCTTTTATTCTCTCTGTCGTGATTTATTGGGTTTATCAAAAAGGAGAAAATCAGCACTTGCTTATAAAAAATAGGGAAATGACTGGGTAAGATGAAGATTTAAACGTTAAGTTGGAAAAAATCAACGGATACGGAAAAATAATTGAAAAAAGTGTGGAGATTCAGAACAAAATAGGCTAAATAGTGTCTCTAAAGGATAATTTCCACCTTTAACTTCTCTCTTCATTTGAGTTATTCAGCATTTACCCAATTGATATTTGTGATGGACAGATTTGTAATCATCGAATGTCGAGATATTTGTACCATTTGCAAAGGAGCTAGCATCCCTGTGGATGTCTTGAACTTGTCCATTCGCTGGTCGTGTGATTCCCAAGGTCAGAGGCCACGGTCTCCTTCACTAACCATCAAAGAAGGAATGTAACACTAGTTACTGAGAATGTGTACTGGTCCAAAGTCTTCAAAAATCATTTTACAATATACATTTATTGAAGAATCTTGGGAAAATTACATATTTTAACCTAATGATTTGTCTTTGATAAATTTATTCTAAGTAAACAGTATTTAATAAAGATTTATGTGCAAAGATGTTCATTGCCATGTTCTTTACAAAAACAAAACATTTGGAAGCAAATTAATGCTCTCAAATAATAAAACAGACAACTAAAATTGAGTGTATTATTATGATGGATATTTATATATTCATTAAAATTGTGCTTAGAAAAAAATTTTTAATTACATTTAAGTATTCACACCATAGCCCATTAGTGTGAAAAAGTAGCACACAAAATGGAATATAGAGTATGCACCTAATACTTGGAGGAAAGAACCAGAACTATATAAATTATAAATATAGACGATATATATACAGAGATGTGAAATGATATTTGCTGAAATATTGTATTTAGTACAAGTTACTTCTATAATCTATATAATCTTACCTTTACCTTTCTACGCTTTTTGGAATTCTCTATGGTAAGTATTTTATTTGTTTTTAATTAAAAGAAGCAATTTTGAAAAAAGAAAATGGGCTGCCAAAAAACAGAAGCAGGTTTGTGAACTTGTGTTTGTCGATGTACCAACTATTGCAGCAAATAGTTTAAAATACGCTATTTAGAAGACGGTTCTATGTTTATTTATTTTTTTCCTCTGGCTATGAAACATCTTCTAATTTTAGAGTTGTAGAACTGTAGCATTTTCTACAGAGTGGTACAAAGCTGATACTTTGGATGCCAAATACTTTTAAAACTTTTTATTAAACTATAACATACATACAGAAATGTTCACATAAAGTGGACCTTTCCATGAATTTCCGCAAACTGAAAACACCCGTGTACGCAGCACTCAGATCAAGAAACAGAGCATCAACAGAAACAGAAGACTTTTCATGTTCCCGTCTAGTCACTTACACACAAACTAACTGCACAGACTAATTTTGTGTATATGTATTTAAAGAAGTTAAATCATAGAATGTAGCTTCTTTTATGTCATGCATCTATCACTCAATCTTATGTGTTTATGTTTCTTCCATATTGTTGCATGTAGTTTTAGATTGTTCATTCTTGTTACTGGGCAGCCTTCCAGTGTGGAAATATACTCCATTTTATTTGTATGTTCTACTGTTGATAACGCATTTGTGTCGTTTGGAGTTTTGGGCTAATATGAATAGTTCCTAGAATATTCCAATACACATCTGGTGAACATATATATGCACTTTAGTTTCACGAATCTGTAGGAGTGTCATTGCTGGGTAATATGCATGCACATGGCCAGCTTTAGTAGATATTGCCAAACATTTTTAAAAGTTGTCGATTTTCCCTTTTTCTTTTTTTAGTCATGCCGGTGATAGTGAAGGGGTCTTGACATCTTAAAAATATTGAGTCTTCCAATGAATGAATATGCTGTATCTTTCCATTCATTTGGGTATTCTTTAAATTTTCTCAATAGTTTTAACAGTTTAATAGTGAATAATTAAGCATATATTTTGATTAGATTTGTTCTCAGTTGTTTGATTGTAAATGAAATCACTTTTTAATTCTGCGTCCTATGTGTTTGTGGGATGATCTAGTGCTCTGTTCTGTGAACTCTGACCACCTTGATCTCCCCAGACACCATCTCCATCTCCCCAGTCCAGAGTGTCCTCTGGGACAGTCCTGCCTCCTTCCTCTCTCCACACAGCAAGCTGGGACGAGTTTAAGGCTCACCTCATTTGTTCCCTGCCTCGTACAGATCACAGTTCTTTGTTTTCTGATGTCCAGCTTCTTGTCCAGTTTTTTTTTTCAAATATGTTTCTCTTTTTATGGTGGTTGTTTAAGGAGAGAGGACAAATCGGGCTCCTTTTCCTCCATCTTGACCCAAAGCAGAAGATCTAAAGTCCACAGGTGTTTGTTTTGTTATTGTTCTTTCAAACTATACATATAGATTTTCAAATTCTTTTAGATGCCTGTCATATTTTATGTATACACAATTTTAATGAGATTTTTTCAAAGTTATAGAGAGTCCTTATTTTAAAAACAAGGAAGCATCTTCTATGATTTTTTTTTCAATGTCCTCTTTCTTTTCAAACATTGGGAGAGGAAGCAATAGGGGAGTCATATAGAGACTTTGGGATAACCATTGAGGTTTGACCACTGCTAAGTAGAAGCAGTAAATGGTTGCTATCTCTTTCTTTGATGAAGATTAGATGAAAGGAAGCCTGTAGCAGCAGAAAGGTGACAGTGATGGAGTGAGAGTTTGGGGTTAGCAGATGCAAACTATTATATATAGGATAGCTAAACAACAAGGTCCTACTGCATAGCACAGGGAAATATATTCAGTACCCTCTGATAAGCCATAATGGAAAAGAATATGATATATATATATATATAACTGAATAACTTTGCTGTACAGCAGAAACTAACACAGCATTGTAAATCATCTATACTACAATAAAATAAATTTTTAAAAAGGCAAAAAAAAAAAGAAATAACCTCAAGAGTATTATTTACTGTAAAGCATACTAAAACAACTAGGAAGTCATGGGTTTTTTATGTTTATTACTTTTCTTTTGAATACAATTTATTTTCAATATAAGGGTATATAATTTGCTATTTAATGATGATAATATTAATTAACTGACTCCAAAAATGCCCTGAACATTTAACAATCGACTCTCGAGCTGGTACGAGCTGGGTCCAACACACTTTCACTTGACTCCAGGGCAGTTGAGATACTTAGAAGTCACATAAGTAAAGTTGCTGATAACAGAAGACGCTAAATAAAAGGTAGCTCTACCCTACACAATCCTTCCACCCCCCCCACGAAGGAAGCTGGCACACCAGAAATATTTTTACTTTTTTGCTAAAGAAAAAAAAAAAAAAAGAATGACATGTTATGGAAAGATCTCTAGGGTGAGTTCCCAGGATGGAGGGTTTCAGAATTGTTTGCATCTGCAGACCATTGCTGGGAAGAGCTTTCTCAACTTCCGTTTCCTCACCTGTAAAGTAGTGCTCATTTTATAAGGCTGTTGCACATACGGAACAAAATTATGTGCACAGAATCCTTAGAACAACACTTCGCATGTATAACGCACTAAGTTTTAAAAGTCATGGGGCAGCAAATTCCCATCAAACCCTGAAACATTTCCCATGATGTAACAAAGGCCTTATTTGTTCCTCCCAGCCCCCTTCCAGCTCCATTCCACTCACTGAGCTACCACCCATCTCTGCGATACCCAGAACATCTTAAGACCCCTTTCTGCAACATTTGAGTGCCCTTCTCAGACAATGCAACCTTTTTTTTTTTTTAATTTGCAAGAAATAACAATATAAACAAATGGGAATGTACACCTGTGTCTTAACACAAACTAGTATATCGGCGGTATACTACTCTCATTGAAATGCCGCAAAGCATAGATTTGTTATTGAAATTCAAGGGCTTTAAAATTTGATTTGGCCTAGAGACTTTCTCAGAATTACATGATACTCCTTGAGATAACTGAAAACACTCCAGGTGTCAGGAAGGCGGAAGAGGGAATTAGGAAGAGGAGCAATGGTGAGCAGGGAGGAAAAAAGGGACTATCTTCTCCTTTTCCCTCTGCAAAGCCGTTCGGCTGGCATTTGGGGCTGCGAGAGTAGTTAAGGAGGTGAACGCAGAGCTGGAAGACGGCAGAGCTGTCGTCTCCCACATCTGGTTGTAGAGATAAGAGGATGTGTTGATGGAGCAGGTAAGGGCCTGTGAAGCAGGGGCATCTCCTGCATCTGCAGATGTTATGAACGAAGTCAAAGATGTGCAAGGGTCTCGGGCTTGTCAGCCTCCTGAATCATCCACAGACTCGTGTAGTGTAGGAACAGGATTTTGCTGTATCCAGTATATGCGTGGGCTAAGCTCAGCAGTGCACGCTTCAGTTTTCTCTACCTTTGCCTTGAAACAGGCTCCGTCAGACCTCCGGCACTTGACTGATTATAGGTCACTTTCAGGTTTGAAAAACAGATCCATTTTCAGTAAAATTCCAGCCTAGTTTAAATGCATTCTAAGATTATCCCTTCCAAGGGGCCAAGCTTGAGCTATGGGTTGGGGACCAGCATAAGGGAGAGGGAGTGAGGATGGATGGGAGACAATTTCAACCTTCGTCCTACACTTCTCTCTCTGCCATGCACTAGGCTGCTTCTCTGTCAGAGTTTGAAGGAGAAGGACCTGCAAGAAAGAGAAAGAAGAAGGAAAGGAGTAATGACTTTTATTCAGCAAATGCAGCTTGAAATTCTTTCTTGGGGACAGGCCTGTCATGGCAGGTAAACAAATATGAGTTCTTCCATGGGGCATCTTTCTAGACATCACTTCTGGGAACCTCCACACTTCATCCTCCTCTGGTGAGGATAGCTTCTCTCCAGCCAACTGCCTAATCTCCTGCCTTCAGCTGCAATCTTGACCTTTCCTATTGGAGTACAGAAAGGCTATACAAGTAGCCTTATTATTCTGGGCTGTGGATGTCAAGGGCACCCAATACCCCTTGTGTTCCCTCCAAACAGCTCAGAAGAATGAACATTCCCATTTCTGCAGCTCAGTCGCCCTTGAGCTGGGGCTGTGGCAATGGGGGCTTCTGCCCTGGATGTAGATGGTAAGAACAGTACTTTGTGTAGGAAATTTAAAGCAATAATATAACTGACCAAATGTATGTTTTTAATTATCACCAGCCTTCGACAATTCTAAACAGTGTCATGATAAATTATTCCTCTTGGAAAAAATCTTTTGTTGGTCTAAATTCTAAATAATAGCTGCAATAATACCTTGTGAGTATTAATACATTGGTGGGCTTCAAAATAGCACATTGTTATTACTTATCCTTTAGCAAACATTATATTCTACAAGGACATTAATTTGGGGGAATTCCCATGTATACAGTAGCCCCTGCCAGACATAGATTCAAATGCATTGATTCACTTTGAGAGTAACTTCACAATAGTTTGGAGAAGTTTGAGTGCACTTCAAGTGTGGTTTGTGTCTCCAACTTCTCTGAATAGTCCTACAAAATTCAAAACTTCACGATTCAAAAATAAACAATGATAGCACAAAGATCATAAGGGTAAAGGAACAGACTAGATGTTACTTTAATTCTGTTATTTGTTGTGACCATTTAATGTTTTTGTGCTTAAAATGTAAAACAGTGAAGCAGGTATAAGTTGCAAGGGGTAATATTTTTATTTGGTAAGTATAAATTTTAGTTCACTTGTGAAATGTTTCACTGACTTTTATTAATACTTTTAAAATTGAAATGTATTCTTTTAAAATTGCTTTTCTTGTTATTTGTATTAAATAGTAATGTAATTCATTACTGTGACAGATATGTAGATATGTTTTTTCAAAATAAATATTTCAAAATATACATTAATTTAAAGGTGGTAATTCATTGTATTTTTCTTTTTGTACTATAATATTAATTTTATTTTAAATTTATTCTTTCCTGACATGATTATGCATGTGAAGCTCAGGAAAAAATTTTCACATTGTGCATTTATTTTTCTGGCTAATATTATTATTTTATGTTATGATCATCACTGAAGAGATGGGATGTTAAAAAATGACCTATTCTGGGTATCAAATATACAGCTTGCCATTTATCTAAGAACTAAGATACCATTCTCTCCATTTTGTATGTAAACACCTTTCTTGATCAATCTCTCCAAAGGGTTTTTTTTGAAGTCCTCTTACTTCTTTTGAGCCCATTGTTCCAAACGGTTTAGAATTTGAGATTTAAGGGCAAGACTGCAGTAACTAGAAGTTTTACCTCATTATTTTAATATGAATATTCCTTTCTGAGATTCCTGTACCCCATCATTAAGGAATGTGTATGTGAACGTGCGCTTGGAGTATTAACTAGTGGAGATCAAAAGGGTATGGTGGGAAGAAGCGGGTATTTTCTGACCCTTTCCTTTCATCCTGGGCTTCTGGTCAGGGGCAGGCTGGGGAGTGGATTAGCAAATACACTGTGTCTCTGACAGGTTACACATGCAGCGCTGGAGAGTACCCATGGGGGAGCCAGCATATGCAGGGAGACCTTGCATGCTGGCCAAGGTGTTCCAGAGAGATCCTAGGCCAAAGACAGAGACCAAACTTCCGATTTCCTTGTCTGTTAGGAAATCCTGCACTTTTGAAAAGGGAGCAAGAAGCCCCAAAAGAGGTCCTGGCATACAACCATATTCTACAAGTGCTTGCAATTTATGGTGTGCCAGGAAAAAGACAGAGCTTGGTTGAATGGAACAGATACTCCCTGGTGTGCTATGTTCCCCACAAAGAGACCATTCATTCTGGTTGCTTGGTGTCCACAAGAATCCTCACAGAGGTGACATTCAATTCTGACACATCTCCTACTACAGCCCCAGCTCCAGTGACACCTCACCGAATCCTGACACACATTGTATTTCAACATTGTCACGCCTTGCTGTTAAATGATGGTCACTCTCTAAGTTTCAATTCAAATGCCACTTCCTTGATTAAATGTTCCTAAACCCCTAAACTTAACTTCGTATTCATCTGCCTACTCATGACACTGATTCCATTTTTTACTGAATTTTGAGTTGTAATTGATTTGTTTTCACAACTGTTACCCTCATGAAACTTTAAACTCTTTGAAGTTAATGTCCTATATCTACTCTTCTCTTCAGTGTTAATGAAACACACCTAAAAAAATTTTCCTCCGGTAATTATATTACTGAGTGCAAGTTTATGTGCCCTACCCACAGTGAGGCAAAACAAACCAAAACATCAAGAATTTGGAGCAGAGAAATGTTTATTACAGGGCCATGCAAGGAGACGGGTGGCTCATGCCTCCCAAAACCCTGAACTCCTTGAAGGGTTTCAGCAAAGCATTTTTAAAGGCCAGGTGAAGGAGGGGAGTGATTGCAAACTTCTTTGTGTAGTATCCTTTTTTCTTGCAGCTGTCCACAGGTCAGGTCAAGATGTTCCTGTAAACCTCCAACAAAACAAATGTTATTCTCTGTTCTACAACTTTTTATCTCTATATGAATGGAAAAGTGTCATACCCTTAAGGTCAGAGCCTTGAGAATGGGCTATTCTGTAGATTTCAGGCTATAGGCAACATTCTTTTTCTTTTTTTAATAGATCTTTATTGGAGTATAATTGCTTCACAATACTGTGTTAGTTTCTGTTGCACAACAAAGTGAATCAGCCATATGCATACATATATCCTCATATCCCCTCCCTCTTGCGTCTCCCTCCCACCCTCCCTATCCCACCCCTCTATGTGGTCACAAAGCACCGAGCTGATCTCCCGTGCTATGCAGCTGCTTCCCACTAGCTATCTATTTTACATTTGGTAGTGTATATATGTTGATGGTACTCTCACTTCGCTCCAGCTTCCCCCTCCCCCTCTCATGTCCTCAAGTCCATTCTCTACGTCTGCATCTTTATTCCTGCCCTGCCACTAGGTTCATCAGTACCTTTTTTTTTTTTTGATTCCATATATATGTGTTATTATATGGTATTTGTTTTTCTCTTTGTGACGTACTTCACTCTGTATGACAGTACCTAGGTCCATCCACCTCACTACAAATAACTCAATTTCATTTCTTTTTATGGCTGAGTAATATTCCATTGTATATATGCACCACATCTTGTTTATCCATTCATCTGTTGATAGACACTTAGGTTGCTTCCATGTCCTGGCTATTGTAAATAGAGCTGCAATGAACACTGTGGTATATGTCTCTTCTGAATTATGGTTTTCTCAGGGTATATGCCCAGTAGTGGGATTGCTGGGTCATATGGTAGTTCTATTTTTAGTTTTTTAAGGAACCTCCATACTCTTCTCCATAGTGGTTGTATCAATTTACATCCCCACCAACAGTACAGGAGTGTTCCTTTCACACCACACCCTTTCCAGCATTTATTGTTTCTAGATTTTTTGATAATGGCCATTCAGGCTATAGGCAACATTCTTAACTGGAAGAAAAAGCAATAGAATACTAAGATTAAAGTAAAAGAAGCAGCTCCATTATGGAGTCAGATTTGTTCTTCCTTATTACAGTTATTCAATAAACATGTTTACAGAATAATTTAATTGAACATCAAAATAATCACCACATTGACCATAGTGGTATTACCTAATAATGAAACATCAAGTTTCTGGGGAAAAAAAGTCTAACCAGTTTTTATTGAATACCTATTATACTTTATATCCTATTCATAATCCAACAAGTATTGCAATCAAGGAAGAAAATGTGTAAAGCTGTGCCTAACTACTAGGATTAGAAAGCTGATGCTGACTTGAATTGGAGAAATCAGGAAAAGAGAGGTATCTTGAATCACTGGAATTGAGTTAATGAGTCCAGGCAGAGGCCAAAATGAAGATTCCTCAAATCAATTTACCCTACAAAGGATGCAACTAGGAGTTGAAATTTGATTACCAGCCTGGGTTCAGAGATATCAAGACAGGGAGATTTGAGAGCTAAGGAAAAAGAAAGAAAAATAAATAACATAAGCCTGAGATTGGGTGAGGTGTAGAGCAGAGGTAATTTGGTTCAGCCCTTGTTGAAACATGATGGGCTGGAGAATCAGATCATCATCAGAAAAGAAGCTTTTAGGGGTTTTAAACTTGGTGAAATCTAACATTGCCATTTCTGTTTATTTTTAGCTCCCTTATATTTCTTTTTTGCAGACTATAGTCCATGTGCCCTGACCAGCTTTTATTAAGGATGCTGATTTAGTTATGATTTGAGGACAAAATAAAAAAACAGATAAACAGATAGACATTTAACTAATTACAATGAGACCATCTTCAAAGTAGGTGTATAGTTTGATACAGGCAATAATTCTCTTCAGTGTCTCATTCCTCATCTGAATGTTCTATTTATATTCAGTCTTCAATAATAGAGATGTGCCCCACTTTCTTTAGAGCAAACATGCAAGGATTCATATTTTCAGGATGAAAAATGAGAGTAATTATTTCAATTATGAAAGAAATATTTAAAGTGTTGAGATTGCATTATTTGATGTATTATTTGATTCTACTAAAATATGTTGTTTGTTTTTGTTTTTGTTTTGGTATAAATTCTGGTTTACAGAGGTTTTCCTGGAGAAAGGGCCAGAAAATGTAATGTAACAGATTGGAAATTACAAACAACTGAACATTCTTTAAATCCCAGCTCAAATTTTACTTCCTGGGTGAAACGTTACCAAGTTTTTTAGTCAGAATCTCTCATGTCAACAATTAGAGAGGAGGTTGAATCACCAAAATTATTCAGAGAAGAATATTTCTTAATATATTACAAAAGCAAAGATGAACAACTTCAGAAACTAATACATCACATAAGGTTGCATCTGGTGTACCGTCTGCCAAATAATGAAATACTAAATTCATATCATTCAGCCTGGCATAATGGAAATACCAGTACTTTTGATTTCCCCATTTAAATTTTACATTTATGTCCAGCATTGTGGCAGCAAACAAGACTAAAGAACTCACTTCATTGTATGAAATGGGTTTCCATAGGGATGGTATTCATCTGCTCTTATTAGAAAAAAAATTAATTATGGCTTAGTAAGAAATCATTGAGCTAAAACACAGGAGATCTGGGTTTCAAACTGAACTTTTTTTATTTTTGAGGCAAGTGAATTTGAGGAAGTAGCTCTACCATTCTGCAATTTAGTTTCCTCACCTGTTAAACAACATGATGAGCCTACTTCACACAGCTATGGTGAAAATTCATTGAGAGCACATATGCAAAAAATGTTTTACACAGTATCTGCCACTGAGTAGAAAGTGTGTAAAGCTTGCTTATTTGGTTTTCACTTTTAACAGCATAAGGATGAGTTGTCTGCTCTTTTGTTTATCTGCTACCTTTTAAAGAAAAAGATAGGAAACACAAAACAGCGATATGGGACAATGTAAACCAGAGAGGTGTTTTTAGAGTATGGCATCACAGAATTTTTGGAAACTGGAAATTTTTCACAACAGCTGTATGTGTGGATCTTGAAGGTACTTTGGAAAATCTAGGCATTGCAGCTCCAAGGGAAGTATGGCCTACCCACTGTGTAGTGGGGACAAGTTTGGAAGAATGCCAACACGTACGTTTATTGTTGACATTGGTGTCCTTTTAATTTGAATTCAGTTCCCCAAAGGCAGGCATTCCTCCTCATTATCGTATTTAACCTGGTATATTACATGATATGCAAGTTGCTGCATGTTAATCCCTGACTGCACCTGAGTCACAACCCCCATCTCTGTTCACAGCCAGGTGTCTAAAGAAGGTAAGACACTGGGCCAGGGAAATGTAAGCAGCTCCTTTGTCCCTTTTCTGTTTGTTCATCCATGTTTTCCTCAGACCTTCATCATAAAGATGAGATCGCTATGTAACATTTAACCTAGCTCCTGATTTCTGCTTTACTAAATGTACACAATGCCTTGCCTAATCTGTTGATTCCTTTCCCTGATTAGAAGGAGTGAGAATGAAGAATTAAGTAGCTAAAGAATGACTGACTCTCTACTCCTAGCTTCTCCTTAGAACATTTGCAGGTGGACCCACTGGGTGCAACCAGAGCACTTGGGCAAGATAGCATCCAAAGGAAGGTCAGGAGAAGTCAGCAGGTCTGCACGCAATGGAAAAATGATGAAGAATCTGACCTCCTGCCTTAATGATTCACTGAGATCATCTCCCCTTTTTCCCTTTAAAAACTGTCACAGCTGAGCAGAATCTCCAGAGTTGGCCTCTGGACACGAGTCCACCTTCTCCCCAGTTTGCCAGCTTTTCTGATTACAGCATCTTTCCTTTCTACCTACACTTGCTCCTTGATTATTGGTTTTTGGGTGGTGAGCAGCCAGACCTGAGCTTGGCAACAGAAACAGTCCTTCATGGACAGAAAACCTGAAAGGCAGGCTTCCAGCTCCATGTCTCCAGGTTTTCAGTTTCCTTACTTGTATAATGTGGGGTTCGGTTAGCACCAGGTGATCTCCAAGATGTCCCTTCATTCCAAGACTCTGAATTCCAGTCGTAAGAAGCTGGATTGGATATTTGTTTTGCTATCATCACAATTCCTCCCTTTTTTCCTTTAAGGAAGTAGAAAACATCTGCCACTTAGGAGCCAGTATTAATCAGTCTTCAGGAAAAGGTTAACACACTTGTATTTTATAGGTTTTATTTTGTTTAACAGAAGGAATGCACTGCCAACATGTGAACTCTTGAGGTTGTTGAAATGCAAAACAAAGTGAAAGACTGAATCATTTGATTATTTTTTTTCTTACACAGCAAGGAATAAAAGTAACTTTGTCTCTACTAGTATAGCCATTCCTGACAATTCATTATATCAGGGGAAAAAATGGGTCAGGTTTAAATATCCTGCTGTTTATAAAAATATATGAAACCATAAAACAGTCTTTGTATGTGTCCTTTTTGAGAGAGGGGACGCTTTAAGTGACCGGGTTGGCTTTTGTGGACCAAGTCTTTTTTACACAGCACCGCGGCTGGGAGGAGGTGGGGAGGGGTCACCTCTTGCCTCAGAGGCAGGGCAGATCACAGCTGTGAGTCAGTCACTAAGAGCCGGTGGCATGAGCTTTAGAAAGGATAATAGAAATTGTATTTTCTTTCATTTTATTTTTACCCAATTCTCACCTTTAGTTCTGAAGGTGATTAGAGGGGTTTCCAGAAACAAAGACACGCATGGCACAGTGCGCTCCACACTGATTTGTAAGCTCCATTTTATAAGCCTCTTCATCCAGTCCTATATCCATATATTAAAGAGGATCTGTCTCAATGCCACTTGTAGGATGATCAAATCGCTTATTTTTATTGCATATTCTTTCCTGTACAACCACAAGAGCTATTTTGTTTTCATCGTGTGCTAGGGAATGAAATTTCTTGAGTCTTTCGTGCACTTTTTAAATTTTTGAGTGACTGTCATCCTCTATTTGCAAGACTGGAAATCTATTTAAATAGCATAAAGCTATCAACCTGATACCTAACTAAGATGCACTTAGTTGTGCTTTTTAAAATTCATCTCTCTGATCTAGATTTCCACCCCTAAGAAGGTCATAGGGCCACTTACTTAGGGGTGGAGAGGGGTGAGGAGTGACTTATTGCTGCCTATAAATCGAATGAGTGAGGCAGCAAGAGACAAGCGAGGCAGATGTGAAGAAGTCCCACAGACCTTGAAGAGCCCACTTGAGGCTGCTTTTGCTGCCAAATCATCAGTATTTATGGCGCCTTCCTTGAGGTTGTAAAATGCTGGCCCTGGGTATTATATGGCAATAATATTACATGGGTCACCTATCTTGCTTCTGAATTTTTGCTCAAAATAATCCCTACGCTTAGATTTGTCTCTCCCTGCTCCTTCAGTAACTTATACTTCTGTCTAAACTTGATTCTAAACTCTAACCTTGGATCTTCAAGAAATCCTGTCTGAGTTGATGTGAAAAGCCCACCACTTTACCATGTTAAGCATTCTTCTTAATTTTTCAAAGAGAAGTATTTCTATTAAATGAAAAAATATATTTTAAGTGCCCTCTACAAGACAAGCAGCACAGTAGTAAATTTTGTATCCACATGTGCAGGCAGTGTCAGACTATAAAAGTCTCATTTGATGGGGACTGGGTAGGACCTTCTGACCCCAAACAACCCTCCCGTAAATCAGGGCAGGAAATCCAGTCATCCTTGGCCCTCTCTCTCATTCTAAATTAAACACTCCACCCTGAGTGATGAGGTGACAACAGAATCTGTCATTAACACTTGGAGGTGATAGGTTTACTCAGCACTTCCAAAGGAAGGGTCTGGAGAAGGGGAAGGATGCTCTTTATAAGAGAATGGGCTGTAATTGCAAGGCAGGGGCAACCACCTGCATGGGGCCTGCAGCACCCGAGCCAAGCGGGCAGCTGGCCAGTGACCCTCTCTGCAAGGCTCCCCTTCAGATAGACAGCTCCCAAAGAGAGGAGAGAAGTGTGCACACACCCAAAAAGTTTCTCTTTTTGGAAAGAAAGGCAAAGAGCTCAAAATAGTGAATTCCAAACTCTGAAGGGGTATTGTTATAATATCAATTACCTGGGGCAGAATAACTGCTCCCCGCTGAGCCATTGTTCTCACCACCCACCTCACTGTTACTTTGTGTGATGATAAGAAGGTATTTGTGGTATCCTTCTGTCTCCAGTAAGGATGCTTATTAAGCAAAATTATTTGTGTCAAGCCGTGCTCTCATTTCCACACATCTGAAACACGGTCATGGTTTTCCACTGAGGTGCCCACGAGCCCCAGCCCCTGGCAGCTCGGCCCCAAATCTGTGGGTCAGACTATCAGTGTGGATTCCCTGATATGCAACGGAAAATCACAACAAGCAGCTTTGTTCGTATTTAGTTAGAAAAGCGGAGATCTTCAAGTCTTGTTCAGAGTAAGTCTTCAGGGACCGTGTAGCTAGTGGGCTTTTTGATTTAGCAATTGTGCTAAATTCAAATTCTGTATCAAATATCAGTGGATCACCATGAAGGAAACTCTAAGTATCTTTGAGGACCCTGAAATCAATATTTGAAATGAAAAAAAAAAAACAGACATAATTAAGTATAGCCAAAAGGAGGTGGCTTCTCTGAGGACAGAAATCTTCCTTTTCCCTCCCTCTCCACTCCCCCTGTCTGTCACACAGAACACTGCCCTCCTCCCCGAGCTGATCTCACCCTGTGTGAGCTTATTAAAGCAGGTGACACTGAGAGGTTTAACTCATTCAATGAAGATTTTTAAAATTGGAGTATAGTTCATTTACAATGTTGTGTTAGTTTCAGGTGTACAGCAAAGCGATATACATATATATATATATATATATATATATATATATATATATATATTTTCTTTTCCCTTATAGGTTATTACAAAACATTGAGTAAAGAGAATCCAACAGCACTTTAAAAGGATCATACACCATGATCAAGTGGGGTTTATCCCAGGAATGCAAGGATTCTTCAATATACGCAAATCAATCAATGTGATAAACCATATTAACAAATTGAAGAAGAAAAACCATATGATCATCTCAAAAGATGCAGAAAAAGCTTTTGACAAAATTCAACACCCATTTATGATAAAAACTCTCCAGAAAGTAGGCATAAAGGGAGTTTACCTCAACATAATAAAGGCCATATATGACAAACCCACAGCCAATATCGTTCTCAATGGTGAAAAACTGAAACCATTTCCACTAAGATCAGGAACAAGACAAAGCTGCTCACTCTCACCACTATTATTCAACATAGTTTTGGAAGTTTTAGCCACAGCAATCAGAGAAGAAAAAGAAATAAAAGGAATCCAAATCGGAAAAGAAGAAGTAAAGCTGTCACTGTTTGCAGATGACATGATACTATACATAGATAATCCTAAAGATGCTACCAGAAAACTCCTAGAGCTAATCAATGAATTTGGTAATGTAGCAGGGTACAAAGTTAATGCACAGAAATCTCTTGCATTCCTATACACTAATGATGAAAAATCTGAAAGAGAAATTAAGGAAACACTCCCATTTACCATTGCAACAAAAAGAATAAAATACCTAGGAATAAACCTACCTAAGGAGACAAAAGACCTGTTTGCAGAAAACTATAAGACACTGATGAAAGAAATTAAAGATGATACACGTTCTTGGACTGGAAGAATCAACACTGTGAAAATGACTATACTACCCAAAGCAATCTACAGATTCAGTGCAATCCCTTTGAAACTACCAATGGCATTCTTCACAGAACTAGAACAAAAAATTTCACAATTTGTATGGGAACACAAAAAACCCCGAATAGCCAAAGCAATCTTGAGAAAGAAAAACAGAGCTGGAGGAATCAGGCTCCTTGACTTCAGACTATATTACAAAGCTACAGTAATAAGACAGTACGATACTGGCACAAAAACAGAAATATAGATTAATGGAACAGGATAGAAAGCCCAGAGATAAACCCTCCTTGAAAAAGGAGGCAAGAATATACAATGGAGAAAAGACAGCCTCTTCAATAAGTGGTGCTGGTTAAACAGTACAGCTACATGTAAAAGAATGAAATTAGGACAATCCCTAACACCATACACAAAAATAAACTCAAAATGGATTAAAGATCTAAATGTAAGGCCAGACACTATAAAACTGTTAGAGAAAAACATAGGCAGAAAACTCCATGACATAAATCACAGCATGATCCTTTTTGACCAACCTCCTAGAGAAATGGAAATAAAAACAAAAATAAACAAATGGAACCTAATGAAACTTACAAGCTTTTGCACAGCAAAGGAAACCATAAACAAGGCAAAAAGACAACCCTCAGAATAGGAGAAAATATTTGCAAATGAAGCAACTGACAAAGGATTAATCTCCAAAATATACAAGCAGCTCATGCAGCTCAATATCAAAAAAACAAACAACCCAATCCAAAAGTTGGCAGAAGACCTAAATAGACATTTCTCCAAAGAAGATACACAGATTGCCAACAAACTCATGAAAGAATGCTCAACATCATTAATCATTAGAGAAATGCAAATCAAAACTACAATGAGCTATCACCTCACACCAGTCAGAATAACCATCATCAAAAATTCTACAAAGAATAAATGCTGGAGAGGGTGTGCAGAAAAGAGAACCCTCTTGCACTGTTGGTGGGAATGTAAATTGATATCGGCACTATGGAGAACAGTATGGAGGTTCCTTAAAAAACTAAAAATAGAGCTACCATATGACCCAGCAATCCCATTACTGGGCATATACCCTGAGAAAACCATAATTCAAAAAGAGTCATGTGCCACAATGTTCATTGCAGCTCTATTTACAATAGCCAGGACATGGCAGCAATCTAAGTGTCCATCGACAGATGAATGGATAAAGAAGATCTGGCACATATATACAATGGAATATTACTCAGCCATAAAAACAAATGAAATTGATTTATTTGTAGTGAGGTGGATGGACCTAGATACTGTCATACAGAGTGAAGTAAGTCAGAAAGAGAAAAACAAATACTGCATGCTAACACATATATATGGAATCTAAAAAAAAGAAAAAAGAAGTAAAATAGTTCTGAAGAACCTACGGCAAGGACAGGAATAAAGAGGCAGACATAGAGAATGGACTTGAGGACACCCGGAGGGGGAAGGGTAAGCTGGGACGAAGTGAGAGAGTGGCATGGACATATATACACTACCAAATGTAGAATAGATAGCTAGCGGGAAGCAGCCACATAGCACAGCGAGATCAGCTCGGTGCTTTGTGTCCACCTAGAGAGGTGGGATAGGGAGGGTGGGAAGGAGACACAAGAGGGAGGAGATATTGAGATGCATGTAAATGTATAGCTGATTCACTTTGTTATACAGCAGAAACTAACACACCATTGTAAAGCAATTATACTCCAATAAAGATGTTAAAAAAAAAAGAAGAAAAAAAAACATTTAGTAGATTTCCCTGTGCTATAGAGTAAGTCCTTGTTGTTTATCTATTTTGTATATAGTAGTGTGTATATGTTAATCTCAAACTCCTTAATTTATCCCTCCCATCCCCTGCATTCCCCTTTGGTAACCGTAGGTTTATTTTCTATGTCAGTGAGTCTGTTTCTGTTTTATAAATAAGTTCATTTGTATCATTTTTGAAATTCCACATATAAGTAATATCATATAATATCATATGTCTCTCTCTGTCTGACTTACTTCACTTAGTATGATAATCTCTAAGTCCATCCTTGTTGCTGCAAATGGCATTATTTCATCCTTTTTTAATGGCTAAGTAACATCTAAAAAACTATTTTTAAAATTGAAAGTCATTTTAAAGAGAATGAGAGGGAAAATGTGATACTTAGAACTATCAAATATATGTATATATTTTATATATATATAAAATATAAAATATATATGTAACTGAATCACTTTGCTTGAAACTAACACAACATTGTAAATTAACTATACTCTAAGTTAAAAAATGGATTTTAGATGAAAAAAACAGTTGCTTAGATGTTTGCCAAACTAATACCTACATAGCTTTAAAAGGTACTGTGTCCTAAATGGCAGGCTTGTGCTTCACCCTTGCCTTGTCTCCTGGTTTTGATGGTCGGAAGCAACTCCACTCAACTCTTGTAGCTCTTTCTCTGGCATTTACTTTCATATTTCTGTTTTTTTTTAATTCATTAGTGAAGTTTAGCTATGACGTATTTGAAGAGAGAGGAGGATATAGTTTTCCAACAACCTCTTGCCTGAATTGCTGCTTTCCCAATAAAGGTAAATCAATATTCTGTGTTTAAATCACTATGTCTATGCACAAGCTGTTTGTACTCAGCCAAATATTGAACCAGAATTTATTTTCTTGTACAATTTTTTGTTAATTCTGAAGCCCATACTTACCTTGTTTTGTTATTTGATTAGTTTTGTAATGATCACTCATTCTTTCCATACTTTCTAAAAACTTCTCAATGCAATGTGCCATACAGTTCAATGTTCCATTTAATTGTTTTTCTAGAGACTTCACCTCCTGGAGGTCTGTGTCTTCCACTTCAAGGTGGGTGGGTGGCTGTCCAGGCCTGCTCACTTCTGTCACCCTGGGACATCCCTACACTAGCACCCAGAGCATCCTTCTGCCTGGATTCTGTGTGGAACCCCCAGACACCTGGATCCTGGGTCCTCTTTTCTTGGCTAACTTCCTTGTGTTGATGGCTCACACCTTCACCTAGAGCTGATTCCTGAGAAAGGATGCATGGGAGATAAGATCTCGAAATCTTGCAAATCTAAAAGTTTTGTTATTCTTCTTCCACATTCTTTAATTAATATTCTGATTGTGTACAGTAATCTAGGGTGAAAATTACTTCACTCAGAATTTTGAAAGCCTTTTGCTTCTCAATGTGGATTCAAAAACCTGATGTCATTCTAATTGGTATTCCTTTTTATGTAATCCATGTTTGTTCTACACTGGAGATTTTTGAGGATAAATTTATTTACCCTTCATGTTGTGCAATTCATGATTCATTGCCTTGGTATGTCTCCCTTCCTTCCTTCCTTCCTTCCCTCCTTTTTCTTTCTTTCTTTCTTTTTTCTTTCTTTCTTTCCTTCTTTCTTTCTTTCATCATGTTTGGCTTTGGTAGACCATTTTAACCCATTGACTCACAGCTCAGGTTCAGGAAATGTTTTGTATTACTATTTCTTTTGTAACCCTATTTAATTCTCTACTGACAATTTGGGGGAGGTTTGTATTCGAGCAGGGATAAAGGCATGTGTGTAATCTGCCTGGTTCATTTAGGGTTGTCTCAGTATAAACTCATGAGTTAAGGTGGTCAGCATTCAGACACTTACATCCTACAAAATGCAATATGTGCCACATCCTAAATGAGTAGAAAATAAGTAGAAACCTCCAGGGAAAGAGAGAATAAGGTGTGAAAGGCACAAGATGAAAAGAGTCCATAATTGAGAGTTTCCAGAAGTTGGAGCACAGAATGGGTGGGGTTAGTGGAGATGGATGCTTTTGGAGAGTATGGCAGGTGCTCAGAGACAAGCTCTTAAGACAGGCTAAGAATCTAGGATTTTAATCTAAGTGTAACAAGGAGCCACCCTTGTCTTTTTAAGGAGGGTAGTGACCAGATCAAATTAGCATTTTAGAAAAGCGATTCTGCCTACAGTACTACAAGACTAGAGGCAAGGAGACCAATTAAGAAGTTGCATCAGGTGAGTAGGAAAGAAATGGTCATAAAACAATGGGTATTGAAAGAGAAGTGGGTTTGGAGAACGTGTTAATTTGTCAGTTTTGGAAACATTGAGTTTCCAGGGCCTGTAAGTCCAACATGACCAGCAGCCAGTTAGTCTGAAGCTCAGGAAGCCAGTGTAACTTTTAGGTGTACATTTAAAAACGTAAATTCTAAGAAGACACAGAGATTAATGAGTAAGCAAAGAGGATGTGTAAAAAAGGGAAGGTCAGAAGGCCTGAGAGTCATCATTTGAGGGATGGGTAGAAAGAGGAGTCTCAAAAAAGTGGAGAAGGAGAGGTTAGGAGTAGATGAGGCAAACTAGTAGAGTATCTGCCATAGAGGTAAGAATAATTTGCCTTTTAGGAAGAATGGTCAAGAGTGTCCACTGGGGCTTCCCTGGTGGCGCAGTGGTTGAGAATCTGCCTGCCAATGCAGGGGACACGGGTTCGAGCCCTGGTCTGGGAAGATCCCACATGCCGCGGAGCGACTAAGCCCGTGAGCCACAATTGCTGAGCCTGTGCGTCTGGAGCCTGTGCTCCGCGACAAGAGCGGCCGCGATAGTGAGAGGCCCGCGCACCGCGATGAAGAGTGGCCCCCACTTGCCACAACTGGAGAAAGCCCTCGCACAGAAACGAAGACCCAACACAGCCATAAATAAATAAATAAATAAATAAATAAAAAATTAAAAAAAAAAAAAAAAAAAAGAGTGTCCACTGCAAAAGACAAGCCTGTCAATTTAAGACTGAAACCATGAGACTGAGGGATATTTAGGAGTTATAACTGCCAGGAATTAGGGTCTGTCTGAATGTGCAGGGTGAGAAAAATCTTCTAAATTTCTGGCCTGGGTGCCTAGGTTAATGATGGTTCTATTTCCTGAGATTAAAATCCCAGGGCAATGAGCAGGTTAGGCAGGAAAAGTTTTGGAGAATTTGAGGTCCCTCTCAAACATACAAGATGAAGCATTCTTAAAGACATTTTGTGTGTGGGTCTCAGGCTTAGGAGAGGGATCTGGGTTTCCTGAGGTCAGGGAAGATCAGGACTGAGAAGAAAAGGGTTTCTGTGACAAAGGCACCATGTACTTTGATGAAGCAGTTGCAATAGTTTGGTTTAAGAGAGAAGGCAGATTGCAGTGACTGGGAGGAAACCAGAGCGGGTGAAGTGGGTCTAACACCAATTGTGTGGAACTGTCCCCCAAAACTCATTTCCTTAGTCCTATCCCTTCCCCACTCCCCTCCCCCACCCTTGCTCCTCCAAGCTTTACCATAGATTTCTGGTGTCATCTCCATGTTCATAAAAAATTCTGGCATTCCCACTACACTTACTCAGCCAATCCCTAAGACTAAATCAATACATTCTCTGTCTTTTCTGCTTTTAGAGCTAAGCTGTTAAATAATGTAATTATATGTGCATAATAGTATGGTTTGCTTCCAGTAAAAATTCATGGTCACCAGCCCTATTGCAGCCTGGAAGTCTTAAATAACTATTTACCTTCTCATAATTTCTCAGAATCATTTCAAACCTCTAAGATTCTCATTCAAAGATAATACTAACAATTTGCTCCTACAGGAAAATTCTGAGCCCACTGAACAGGAGTACATTGACTTACCCACCTGTCAAAATACGCACCCCCATCTAACTCTCCTTTCTTTCTTCTTGAAAGGGTTGCTGTGGCATATTTATCACCTAATTCCCACCACAGAGGAGACCACAGGCAACCTATAAAATGTTCTTATAGACATAGCTTCACTTGTCCAAACAACCTCCTCTCAAGCCTGGACTCATCTTTTCCAAATGCAAATGAACTATGTCCCTGCCCAGCTTGACGGGCTTCAAAGACTCCCATTGCCTTCAGACTAAAATCCAAATGCTTTAGCATCTGTCAAAGACTTTATATGAAGGCATGGAATTGTGAACAAGCACGGTTCTTTGGTGTGGATTAAAATATGGGTTGAGTTGGGACTGAAAGTGGAAGCAAGGGACAGATCATGAACAGTGCCCTGGTGACAGTGCCCAGACAAGCTGATGTGTCAAGGTGCTAAGGTTGGTTTCCCCTGCAATCAGAGAGGCTAAGTTGAAAAGACAATTTAATATTTTCCAGGATGCAATGCCTTTAAGATGATCTTCTGGTGTTAGAGGGAGTTCCTTCTTATTTCATTAAAACTTAGGAGAATATGACCACTGCTAAATTAGGCTTCGCAGAGGGGGTGGTGGTGATGGGGGGGCGTTCATAGCTCCAAGCATCCTCAATTGGTATGTTCACGTTTCCTCTTAAGGGAGCTCCTGGTCACATCTGCCATGCTTGCCTACTCCTACCTCGATCTGGTATGTAACCAACTGTACAATCCTAAATCTTAATCAGCCTTACACAGTGACAATGAGAAAGTCCAGTGTCTAGTCATTATTAATACTTTCTACCTGTTCCCAGGCATCTACTGATTCTTTCAGTATCTTTAAATTGTTGCTCCACTGTCTTATCAACTTGAATTATTTCCAAAAAGAAATCTGCTGTCATCCTTATCTTCATTCGTCTGTACATACTGTGTCCAGGTTATTACTGGTTTTGAGTAATTTGATTAGATTGGCATTGGTGCAATCTTCTTCATCTTGCGTGTGCTTAGGATCGTTCAGTTCCCTATACATATGGATTTAAAATTTGTATCAACTATGGAAAATTTTTGGTCACTATATCCTTGAATATTTTTTCTGTCCCCCTTTCTCTCTCTTCTCCTTTGGAGACTCCAATTACACATATATTGGTCTGCTTTAAGTTACCCCATGGCTTACTGATGCTCTTTTCATTTTGTAATTCTTTTTTCCTCTCACCATGTTTCATTTTGTATAGTTACTTTTGCCATGTATTTAAGTTTACTAATCATTTCTTTTACAGTGTCTAATTTTCCATTAATCCAATCCAGCATACTCTTAATCTCAGACATTGTAGTTTTATTGCTATAAGTTTTATTTGTATTTTTGCATCATCCATATCTCTATTTAACTTTTTGAACATATGAAATATGTTTTAATGTCTTTTCCTGTCCTTGTCTGCTAATCAAACATCTATGTCAGTTTCAAATCAGTTTCAATTGATTGACTTTTCCCCTCATTATAGGTTATAATTTCCTCCTTCTTTGTACATCTACTAACTTTAGATTGAATGCCAGAGATTGTGGATTCTACCTGGTTGGGAGCTGGGCACTTTTGCATACTTATAAATATTCTTAAGCTTTGTGCTGAGATGCAGCTAAGTTTCTTGCAAATAGATGTATCCTTTAATGCTGTGTTTATAACATCGTTAGATGTGAACATTTCAATGGTTAGTATCGAGCAAATTATTTCCTGCTAGTGTACAAGACCTTTCTGAGTTTTTGATTCAGTGCCCCAAGAATTGGGAGGTAAACCAGTCTGCTGGTGAGAACAGGCAATTCTCAGCCCTGTGTGAGCACAGATATTGTTTCCTTACACACATGGACTGGCCAGTGCTCAGCTGAATATTTGAAGGGGACCTTCTGCAGATCTCCAGAATTCTTTCTGGATATAGTCTACTCCTTTCCTGTACCCCTGCATACTCTGTGTTGGTCTCCCTGGACTCTCAGCCCCATCTCTTCAACTCAGAGTATCTGTCAAACTCCACCTGGGTTAACTCTCCCTTCACTACATCCTGAAAACTCTTTCAAGAAAGTGAGTTTAGGGAATTATAGGACTCTCCTCATTTGCTTTCTGTCTCTCAGGGAGTGTTACTCTTTGTTGTTTGATGCCTGGTATCAACTTGAGAACTGTTTTTCAGATATTTTGGCTGGTGTTCGGGTCATTTCAGGTGGGAGGGTAAATCTCCAGCCCTTTTTACTCCAGTAAAAAGACCTGACATAAAAGATCTGACATTTATTTTTGAAGTTTGCTTTTAAATTATAGGAAAACTTGGTCTTTGCTTCTACACACTTGCTCTCAGGTATATCATTTTAGCTTTCAGTGTGTTTTTACAGCAGGTAATAGATTCAATTTATGCCTTGTAAATCATTGATGTGATGTTTTTCTCTTGTTACTTCCCTGTACTCTTGTATTTAGACTTCCCAGTCAGATAGCTTTCTGATTCATAGAAAACTGTTTGTGTCAATGATCATTTTGGCATGAAATTTCCCTAGAATTATCTACATTATCCAATTTTTAAAATAGTTTTAGACACTCCTTTTCTCAATTTTATAGATTTTTTTTTACTGCTTTTCACTTTTCTTAAAACCAATATAAGGTTGTAATCAAAAAAGATGCTGAGTACTAGTCAAAAATAGCAGTAGCCATTGATTTCTCTATGTTAGACTTAGGACTTTATAAGTTGTAACAAAGTGAATTTTCTTATGAATAAATTTTAACTTTAATGCAGGTGCAGAGATTTTTAAAATGTAACTTATATGAGTATCTATGTGCTCCAAGCAAAAGCACACCATGACTTATATTATCTATTTATGAAAGTGGTTATTTAAATAAAGTGTTTTGCTTTGCTGAGGCAAACGTGACTCAGGAAGGATCTTCCCTGAAGCAGTCTATCAATATCCTTCTTGGCAACAGTCAATATCATATTTATAAGGAGGCATGTGATAGGTGAGTCTGATTTTTATCACATTTATAGCTTTCCTCTTCATTCATGTCTATTGGAGAGAAACCCTAATAACACTTCTTACCTTTATTTTTACTTTTTTGATGCAGACTCATTGTTTCAGTAAACTCTTACACAGAAACTCAATATGAAAAACAGATGAAAGCAAGTTGTGCATTGTTGGGCTACTGACACCTTGAAAACACTCTGGTAACAGATGTGTAACAATCCAGGAGGCATTTATTCCTTTTGTATTCTTTCATTAATGTCTTTTGGTGTTATCAAATTTTAGGTAGGGCATTATGCATTTTTCAGAAAGGCAGTGTTTAAAGTCTGATGCCAGTCCAGAACTGACATACACTAAGTTCTCAGAATCATGATTAGAGAGCTGGCTTTTGTCTCTTCCACATTGTCTGATAAAATATGAGCATTCTGGCTGCCAGGCGGAAGCTTTCAGCAATCATCCTTGTAGTTTCGACCTTGCTCTCTGTGTTCATTTACCCCACTATTTCTGAGCATCCATTAGGAGCCTAATATTGTAAAAAAATGTTTAAGGGACTGAGAAAACCTTTGTCCTTTGGCTTGAACTTTGAGTTTATCTTAAGCTCTGATGTCTTCATTCTTTATAAAAGAAGAGGATGAAGTGGCATGTCAGCATCCAATATGAAGGGATCATTTGAACAGATTGGAAAAGGTAAGTTTTAATGTTTGTCACTGCTCAACGTGCAACCAGCTAACCTTATGAAAAGATAATCTAGTGGTGACTGTGTGACCCAAAGATAGCATCACTGCTTTGGGATAACATCTTTTTTTCCCTCCTGGTTATTCATAGTTATAAAATCACTATTATTGCACTAATTCACTCCTATCTTTTTGTTAAATTGGATCCACTGCCAATCACAAACTAGACTTGTATATTTCAGTACAAATCTTGAATAAAATTTAGTAGATGATAAAATGTACATGGTGAGCTCCAGAATCCCATTTTTAAAATTATTTTTCCTTTAAATATGTCCTCTAATCGTGGTCTTTGTGTTTTTATGTTGACTTAAGATAGCAATAAAGAATTTCAGGACTGTTACTTGGGAGATGTACATGTTAGTATTGGTTCTAGAACTAAGCACTGAGACCTCAGGTCCCAGCTTCCTTGTGTGTAAAATGGGGAGTTTGTGCAGTATGATTTGTAAAGTTCTTTAAAGCTCCCAAATGCTGGAATACTAAGCTTTTTATCATGAAGGATAAGACTTAATATGTTCACATGAAATGTTAGTGACATTTGTCACAAATCCTAGAAAAATCTGCATCTAAAAGAGAAATACAATAGTTCCCCTTACACACGGTTTCACTCTCTGCAGTTTCGGTTACCGGTGGTCAACTGCAATCCAAAAATATTAAATGGAAAATTCAAGAAGTAAACAATTCATAAGTTTTAAATTGTGTGCCATTCTGAGTAGTAGCATGAGGAAATCTCATGTCATTCCTCTAGGGATCCCCAACCATTGACATCATCATGGTTCCAGGACCCAGGATCACCCGAATCAGATGGTCCTCCTGGTACTTCATCAGAAGGTCAGTATTAGACTAACACTGCGTCACGACACCCACGTCATTCACTCACCTTATCTCATTGTGTTGGCATTTTATCCTCTCACATCATCACAAGGAGAAGGGTAAGAACAGTACAATAAGGTATTTTGAGAAAGAGACCACATTCTCATAACTTTTATTACATATATTGCTATAACTGTTCTACTTTATTATTAACTATTGTTGTTAAGCTCCTAGTGTGCCTAACTTATGAATTAAACTTTATCATAGGTATATATGCATAGGGAAATACATATGTGGGGTTTGGTACTATTCACGGTTTCAGGCATCCAGTGGGGGTCTTGGAACATGTCCCCCATGGATAAGGAGGGACGAATGTATACTTGAAATGGATGTGCCCAGTGTTGAGAACGCGGGAATTAGAGCTTCATTATTTCTGTTAACACCATCATTCTGGGCCATCCGAATAAGAGCAATTTCCATTAGGATATGCTTTTTGTTCACTTATCTACTCCACAAACACTAAGTCATTCAATAAATACTTATTGAGTGTCTACTGTGGGGCAGTCATCATTCTAGGTACTTTGCAGATATGTTTTACTTCAGATAATTCTTACATGCTAATACGAAGTTTGGAAAATTATGGGGTCTGGAGTGAGTGCTCTAGAAATTTATGAGACTGAACACTACATTAGAAGGTGGTCTCCCCACCTCACTGAGCTGCCTCACTCCCTATTCCCACCCCCGCCCATGTCCTGGACAATTCTTTGAATGTGTTTCCCAAATATTTTGAGTGAAAGGGGAAGAATAATTTTGACGGATAGGGAAGGACTTTAAGAAGGCAGTATTAGGGTAAAATATTCAGGCAGATACACTGTTTAACCAGAGGATGGAAGAGAAAGTAGCTAGATGAGATGGTGGGGTCAAAATTCATATCTTACGCAAAGGTATGCAACCCAGAAATGATTTTTCTTTTTCTTTTTTGGTAAAGACACAGCCTGAGTGTGTGTGTGTGCATACACACACGTTTTTTTCTACATTATATATATACATGTCTTAAATGATCAAAAGGTTTTGCTTTGCGCTTTTTGCCTGGAGACATTCAAATTTCCAATTTATTTTTAGCATGTTTGCAATAAGGCTGCATTTTGAGAGAATCTACTGTACAAATCTATAATGTAAGAAGACATATTAGAAATAAGGGTCTTAAGGTTACACATGTTTCTGTGAGCTCAAGACTGAGTCCTTTGTGTCTAAACTGCAGCATTCATTTTTTCAGGTTTCTCCAACTCTCAGGTTGCACATTTGTCATCTTGATTTCATTGTTTACATGTTTATTTTGGGAAGGCAACATTTAGAAAAGTAGAATCTGCTTCAAGAAATAAGAAGTGAGAATTCCATCACAGGGTAAATACTGAAATCAAGTGACATTTATTTTTCACACATCTTTTATTGAATTTTGTATTTTTGGATATCACCTTTTAGAGAGCTTACAATGAACAGGATATAAAACATGAACCAACTGTCAACTGAAATTCACATGTTAAATTATGGTAAAAGTTTGAAAATTAGAATTGCGAGGTAGTCTTTTCCTTTCAGCTTCAGAAAGGTGAAGAACTAATTGCTGAGAAACAGAACAATTTTTAAGCCAAAGCAGAAGCTCAATATTCTAAAATATTGCTACTGAAAGGCTTCAGTGTATTTTCTGAAACCACAATTTATTCAACAAATGCATGTTAAAAGCCTAATATGTGTGAAACATGGTGCTAGAAATAGGATGGGAAAAGAGATAATTATAGAAAAGTATAAGGCATAGTCCTTATCCAAGTTTACAACAGAAAACAAGAATTACCTCTGCAGCGCCAGTGACTTATTGATAAAATATACACGACGTTTTTTTTAAACCTCTTTTGGAAAAGCAATGACTCATTCATTCACCTGATGGCTCCTAATATTGTAAAATGGAGAAGGACTGGCCCAAAGTCCTTTAAATCCTTTATGAAAAGTTCACCACAACACAGAATCCCCATCTTAGAAGAAATTCACTGTTCCTGACCTTTATTCAAACAGCCTTGACAGATCAGAAAAAAACAACATCCACTTAGGAAACCTAGGGAGGTGGCCCAACCACAGCCACCAGCACTACGTACCTGGCATTTCACGTTTTCTCAGCGTGAATTAGTATGTTGAAAGCCACCCTTGAGGTGACCACCAGCATCATCACCTTCAGGTTTATGGACCATCTGTGTCCACAATTCATGATGTGAAAGTTTTCCAGAAGCAAAATAAGACATGTAGGCTTTGAAAGAAGGGAGAGTTTGGGGAGGGGTCCCCTGACTCCTCCTCAGCATATTTTGTGGATTAACTCTCTGTGGGCAGTTACCACCAAGGACGGAAACTCTGGGCCAGGAATCCCACAAATTTAAGCATGAATCCAACTCAGTTTACTTCAAAGCTTATCTCATCTCTATCTGAATTATTCACCTTAAAGTAAATCCTGACACTAATTTACTGCTTCCCCAGATATAAAGACTGATTTAGAAATCCTAAATCAGAACATCATAGGTTTGGATTACAAAAATTCCCTGAATTTTTAGTGTTCCTAAATCTAACCCTGAAATACAGCATTCTAAGAGATAACTGGATATTTAAAAATATATTAAAAGGAACACCTAAAGTGAAGTGAAGCTGAAAGTCAAATACATGGGAAGTTAGTTTTCAGCCTTTAAAAAATATACATTTCAAAACAATGCCAATTACACAACCTTTTGTCTTGGTGCACAAAGATGAGAGAGAATGTATAGAAAGTGAAGGAGGCTAAGTGGTAAATACAGAGAAGCTATCCGAAGACGCAGCATCTCCAACTTTCAAAAGTAACCTTGGAATGCTGGGAGCTGGGAGGAGCATGGGGCTGCTGCTTAGCAGGGAAGCACACAGGGAGTTACTTTAGCTCTGCTCATATCACTATGTGGGGAGAGTATGTTCATTTTATTATTGTTTTCTTTTCAAAATACTTTTTCTGTTTTATGGTCCTATGCTCTTTTTGATTCTGACTAAACCAACTCTTTTTTCTTGGTGAGCCAATGTTATACATATTTTTAAACACCAACTGCAATTCTTTGTACACTAACTTTTAAGTCCAGTTACGTGAGATGCTAATATGTTATGAGAATATGGATTTCTTCTGGAGGGAAGAACAGAGAGGCAAAGGGCTTTCCATACAACATGAAAATGCCACATAGGATAGTATTTTAACCATATTACCTTGAGCAAGGTATGGCGACGCCAGACCCAGATCAAGAGAGAAGCCAGGAGAGTGTCACAGGTCTGTTACTCACATTCCCTGGAAGAGCACAGCTTCTCAGGTTGCAGGCCACTGGGGTTGGTCACGGCCAGAAGGAGAGGGATCTGTGGGGAAGGACTTTTATTGCAGTTTCTGTGGGAAGAACAGGGTGATGCAGGGGAAACAGGTTTAGCATTGGCTAGTTTGACAAATTTCAGCAGGCCCTGGGGTATGGAGGCTGACACCAGATGTCTGGTACGTGGCCCTGCCTGGGCTTTTGGGTTGGGTGTAGAGTGTCCTAGAGTGTGTGAGCCCTGAAGGGGAGTGGGTGGGGATGTGGACTTAACTGGCTGCTCAAGAAGGAAAACTGATCAACCTCTAGCCAGAACCTCACAACTGGGTCATGACAGCATCTTAACAAAATATTACAGATGGTACTAGCCCTGGGTTATAATATTATGGGTGATTTGATTGAGAAGTCTTCTCCTTCTTGACTAGGCATGACTGAATAAATACTGGATAATAGACATATATTTGCAAATCTATCAATTTTATTATTGTCTCTAATTGCCTGCTTGCTTGCTAGAAAAAAAACAAAACAAAAACAAAAACAAAACTCCAGAAAAGCAGTGACTTGGCCTCTTTGATTAACTGCTGTATTCCTACAACATGGAACTCAAAAGTCATTAAATAAATACTTGTTGAATGAATGAATGAATTTCTCTATTACATATATTTTTCTATTAGTGTTAAGTATTAAACAAATAGTTTAAAATTCATATGTAAACAAAAGTTTATAAGTAAAATAATATCTTAACTGCAATAGGGAAATAGAATAGTGTCCTCTGATGATCTTCAAACATGAAATATCTTCAATGTATTTTTAAAAATTTAACTTCTGTTTTGGCATATATTTTCAACATATTTAACTGTATTTCATAGATTGAATATCTATTAAAATACTTAATGAGATTACTTTATGTGTCTCTATTGTAAAAGAGAATTGTCTTTCAATTAGGAACAGTCAAGTATAAACAACAACAAAAAAAAATGAGTAAAACCTAAGCCTTTATTGAAAATTCATATATGCAGAAAAGACACAAACTCTAATTCAAAAAGGTATGTGCACCCCAATGTTCATAGAAGCACTATTTACAATAGCCAAGACATGGAAGCAACCTAAATGTCCATCGACATTTGATGAATGTCGATGAATGCATAAAGAAGATGTGATACACATATACAATGGAATATTACTCAGCCATAAAAAAGAATGAAACAATGCCGTTTGCAGCAACATGGATGGACCTAGAGATTATCATATTATGTGAAATAGTCAGACAGAGAAAGACAAATATCATATGGTATCACTTATATGTGGAATCTAAAAAATAATAAAAATGAACTTATTTACAACACAGAAACAGGCACACAGACATAGAAAACAAACTTATGATTACCAAAGGGGAAAGGGGGGAGGGATAAATTAGGAGCTTGGGATTAACAGATACAAACTCTTACTATATATAAAATAGATAAACAACAAGGTCCTACTATATAGCACAGGGAACTATATTCAATATCTTGTAATAATCTATAATGGAAAAGAATCTGAAAAATAATATATATGTATATATATATAGGTATATCTGAATCACTTTGCTGTATGTCAGAAATTAATACAACATTGTAAACCAACTATACTTTAATTAAAAATTAAAACAAACAAACAAAAAGAAACTTATGGAAACTATAAAAAAATTAAATCTCTATGCACCTAATAACATAGCTCCTAAATGAATAGAGTAAATTTACAGAAAAGCAAGAAGAAACAGTTAATTCCACAATCACAGCAGAGATTTTAACATAATTTTCTCAGGAATTGATAGATCAAGTAAATAAAAAATAAGTAATGATTTGAAGACTGAACAGCATAATTTAAGTTTCTTCAAATACACACACACAGGGCAAGAGAGAGAGAGAGAATAAAAGAATCTCGGACTCTAACAAGTACATAACACATATCCTGTTTTCAGCACACATAGAATATTACATAGAATATTTAGGAAAACTTTCTACTTTCTGGGCTCCAAAGAAAGTCAGAACACATTTCAGAGAATTGATATATTACAGGCCTTGTTCTCTGACTGAAACACAGCTATAATAGTAATAAATTAGATAAGTAAAACTAGAAAAACTCTATACATGTGACATTAAGAAATATGCTTTTAAATAACTCATAGATCAAAGAAGAAATCAATGAAAACCAGAAAATACTGAGTGATAAAACTATTAAATAGCTAAATGTGTGTGTCCAGCTAAAATAGTATTTAGAGACTTTGCATACATTAAGAATGAAGAAATTATGTAAATGAATGAACTAAACATCTAATACAAGAAGTTAATAAAGAAAAATCTAGTAAATCCACAGGAAGTAGAAGAAGGAAATAATACAGATAAAGGCAGAAGTTAATATTATAGGAAATACAATAGAGAGAATCCATAAAACAAAAAGTTTATTAAAAAAAAACAAAAAGTTTTTTAAAAGTTGAAAAAGAGGCTGAAAATATTAAGTATCAAGGAGGATGTGGTGCTCAGTTTAGAGCACTTATGTACTACATGTGCAAATGTTACATGAACTTTGGATTATAATTTGGCATATCTGCTGTAGTTGGAGATGCACATACCCTACAACCCTAGGTACCTATAATACAGAAACTACTGAAACTGCACCTGGAAATAAACAGGTGCAGAAATATTCATAGAAGTACTCTCTGTGATACAAAGGTATTAAATTTTAGAAAGGTATAAACAACATGAATGACTTTGCAAGTAAAATGGGCAAACTGTAGGATATTCATAAAATAAAGTACTATAGGGTAATTAAGATTGATCAGTTCCTGTTATATGCAATAACATTGAGAAATCTCAGAAACAATATTGAGCTAAAAGTGCAACCCAGAGAATAATACATAATATATTATATAAAATTAAACAAACATGCAAAACTAACCAGGACATTATTATGGATAAAAGAGGAGAATGAGGAAAGACTAGTAGAAATCTTATACCATCAGACGGCAGGATGTTAAGAAATAGGACACATAGAAATGAAATATCGAGAGTTAAGAGAGGAAAACAAAAATAAAGCTAAAAATACCTTCCTTTGTGGTGAACTTGGAGAACAAAGTAGAAGAACAGCAAAAAAATTGACAGGAATTCAAGTCCTGTCACATTCTGTGCTTATTTTAATGTTATGTTACATTTCACATCAATATTTTCTAAAATAAACCCTCCCCTACAGCCTAAGCTGATTAGTGCCCACTAATTGGGATTTGCTGCCTTCTCCATTTTTGCCTTTGTTCATGTTGCATCTTTCTCCCTAAATGCCTTCCTTCCCTCCCCCTCATTTTATTCAAGGCAGGGCTAAAGTTTCACCACTATAGAAAGTCTTCAGGGGTCATTCCCTACTCTTAAGTGCTATAGACTCTGAGTCCACAAGACTCAGTTCAGCACTTAATTATTTGTAGTGATGGAACCAATCACTTAGGAGTCAGACTTCGATTTTAAACATTCAGAAGGAAATAAGGAATTTGGAAGCACATAAAAAAGGACAGATGACTTGTAGAGAAAATAGCTGTCTTAAAGCCCATGTATGCATGAGTCAGTGGTACTTGAGCTCCTGTAACAGGACTCGAAGTGTACTGATATGCCTTCTGGTCTCCCAAGAAGACACATATGGTTCACGAACTCTGTTCTCTAAAGTCCTGTTACAATGTCAACAAAAATTCTGTTCTGTTTTCAGTGTCTGACAACCAAACTATGCAGAACCCTAAAAACCAACTTTGGATTAGCTGTGAAAAGCTTCCAGTACCAAGAAAGAGCTCATGGGATGAGCGATGCCACTGTTATCCCAAAGGGAAAGACTTAGGTGAGAGGCTGTGTTAACTATGTGTCAGCTGATCTTGAGTTGGTAACTTTGAAAGGAAGGAATTCCGCGTCATGGGAACCTGTCTATCGGGTAAGTCAGGTTGGAAGAACACTGAGTCCTAAAGGAAAGGGAGAATCTACGCAATATCGTGGAGTTAATATCATGGCCTTAATACATCCAGCTCTGGGAGTTTGCGGTGAAATTCAAAACTATTCAAATTCAGAGTTTGGAGCTTACATCTTGCTCTTAGATAGTCTTTCTTGTCTACCTTAGGTACCAAAACTCCATAACTGAAAAATCCCAGGGGCTTATTTAGTGAGTTTTCAGTTTGGGGGAAACTGTCCTGGGCTCTAAAGGAATAGGAAGCTTCTGATTAGTGAATGGCTGGAGGTGAGTGAACTAGCTGAGCTCCAGACCTCTGGACTGAGATTTCTCTGCTCGAAAGTGGCAGCAATGGCAAGGGTAGGGGCTGCCCTCTCTGGGGGCAGGTGCTGGGAGTGAGGAAGGAATGGAGCAGAGCAGAACTCGCAGCTCACAGTGTTGCAAATACATGGAGAGGAGCCAGGGTAGAGAAGAAATATACTAAGAAAATTTGCTTATGAGAATTGTCCCACTGCCCATCATATTGCATCCATGGGATGTAATCATGCTGTCTTACATTCCTATTTGCTTCCAGTTTGCTAGGACCTTTATTGTGTCTGCTGATGCAAGTGTTTCTTAGAAACAAAGCTCTCTGAACCAACAGAGACCCAGAATGCAAAAACAGGAGGCAAAACCTCTGTGCAGATTACTAGGAAAAATGATACTTCCACTTTTGGTTCCTGGAAATGTTTATTCTGGCTACTGAGGAACAGTGGCTTATACTTGTTATTGTATCAAGAAATATACCATATTCTATGGCAAGGCATAACAACTCTGCATGATGTGATGTCCCAGCTGGGAGTATAACTGAGTCTTCTTTGGGTCATTCCATCATTCTGCTGGACCGCAGTATCTGAGAAGCAGAGTGAGGAGAGAGATTGCTGAAATTCAAGAGTGTTGGTTCAGTTGTAACACTTCCCTTGTAGTGAAATGAATCCCTCGAGTGGAGCAATGTTATGGGAATAATGGAAACAGTGCATTGGGCTTTTTGAAAGTCCATGAGTGGAGGTGCTAACAGAGAAATGGGGTAGCCAGGAAAAACAAATCTGTATCAAGAACATCGGTCGATGGCTATGAAGACAAATCTCTGCTCTTCTGTGATCAAAGGCATCCAATGTCATCTACTGATTACAGTGGGGAGCCCAGGGGAAAGCTGATTCCCCAGGGTGTGATGACTTATTGCAGACTCAGCACCAGCTTCTAATGTAGGTTGGGGGCGCCCTTAGCAGTGGTGGTGGCTACATCACACTTGGTGAGGAGGGGCCCCTGCCATTCATCCCACACATGGCCTCCATCACTGCCTCCACAGCCACTGTACATGGTCCACTAGGAAGCAGCAGTCAGCTGAGTAAAGAGAGTGACTGACATTCACAAGATAGTTCATTAATCTCATTATTAAGAGCCTCACCAAACTGAATAATAGTTACAAATAGTTTATGTCCCAAACATCATGGTGGTTTCACACATAAAGCAAATTCTTCTAGGACTTCCCTAGTGGCGCAGTGGTTAAGAATCCACCTGCCAGTGCAGGGGACACGAGTTCGAGCTCTGGTCTGGGAAGATCCCACATGCTGCGGAGCAACTAAGCCTGTGCACCACAACTACTGAGCCCAAGCGCTGCAACTACTGAAGCCTGCGTGCCTAGAGCCTGTGCTCCGCAACAAGAGAAGCCACCACAATGAGAAGCCCGCGCACCACAACAAAGAGTAGCCCCCGCTCACCACAAGTAGAGAAAGCCCGCGCACAGCAATGAAGACCCACCGCAGCCAAAAAATAAATAAATAAATTTTTTACAACAGCAAATTTTTCTAGAAATACATGAAAAACTAAAAATCTGCAAACATCTAAAAACTTATGGTTTTAGATTTTAATACATCTTTTTCAGAACTTAAAAATCAGACAAAAAGAAAACAAAACATAGGGATTTGGAGATTCCATAAGCAAGTTCAATTTTATTAACATGTGTGTGTGTGTATATATATACATATATGTATGTACACATGTATATATATGTATGTATGTGTACCTATACTCAAAACGTTTTTTATTATATCCATGAAACAGTCCCCAAAATTGATCACATATTAGATCAAATGATATGAATAGTCATTTTTATAGATCAAGAATAATCAAATGTCAGTAATTTCATATGGTTTAATTTAATAACTGGTAATTTTTTTAAAACATAAACTTTATAGATAACAATCTATAAGACAAAAAACAAGCAATAAAAAGATGGTCTTCCCCTGCAAAAAAGCTACCTCTTGAAAATGAATAATCAACACTAACGTTACAGGATACACAGGATAGTTAAAAATTTAAGAGGAGGATTTTGCATAAAAGGCTTTGCATAAAAGCCTATGGCATCCACATAAACCAAATTCAAAGGAAAATTTAAATCCTTAAAGGTCTGTAACAGAAAGCTTTAAAACAAATGTACTAAGTGATCAAATTGAGAAACTAGAAAAAGTAGAGAAAATAATCAAAAGAAATCTTAAATAAGTGAAGTAAAAAACAGACAAGCAAACAGAAAACCTGGACAGGGTAGTAAGAAAAAATAAAAGCAAAAGTCACCACATTTATGTAGAAATATAATTCATTTTGGTATAATAACCTTGATTTCCATCACCTTGTTAAAGTTTCTTATTAGTTATGAAAACTTTTTGTAGGTTCTTAGAATTTTATTTGCACTTCTTCCTTTCCCATCCATATGCCCTTTCTTCATTTTTCTGTCTTGCTGTGTTAGCTAAGACGTCTAGCACAATGCTGAATTTAAAATAGGAAAGTGTTCAATCTATCATCATTTCATATGAGGTGGGCTGTAGGTTTTTACTAGATTTCTTTAATCAACTTTTTGAGCAAGTTCTCTTTATTACTAGTTTGCTAAGAGATTTGATCATGAGTTGATATTGAATTTTTGTCAAATGCCTTCTCTGGATCTGTTGAAATATGTTTGTTTTTTGGGTTTTTTTTAGTCTATTGATTTGGTGAATTACCTTGGTTGATTTTAGACTGTTGAACCTAATTTATATTTGGGGGAAAAATACCACTTGGTCTTGATATATTATTGTTTTAGTGTATTACTGGATTCAGTATGCTAACATTTCGTTAAAGATGTTTAATTTACATCTGTGTTCATGAGAGACATCCTCTGTAGCTTTTTATCTTATTTTTGTATCAGGGTAATATTGGCCTCAAAAATGGGTTGGCCATGTTTTAGCTCTTCTAATTTCTGGAAGAGTTTTGTAGAATTGGTATGATCTCTTCCTTACATGTTTGGTAGAATTTGCTAGTGAAGCCATCTTGGTCTGGAGTTTCCTTGGAGGGAAGGTTGTTAATGAATTCTATTTCTTTAATAAATATAAGGCTTTCAGGTCATCCATTTCTTCCAGTATGAGCTTTGTTAATATATGTATTAACATATATTTCATTTGACAAATTTCATTTCATTTCATTTGTCAAATTCATTAGCATAAAGTTGCATCGTTACCTCTATAATCCATAAGTTTCAGTTCCTCCACTGGTAAACTGCTGATACCTTATGCTTCAAGAGAGACCAGGGCTAGGAGCGAATGGCTGCAGGGACACACATGTGCAGGGCCTGGTGACATCTGTGTCGCTTCCACCCTCAGATGTCACCAGGCCCTGCACTTGTGTGTCCCTGCAGCCTGCTCTGTCCACCCTCCTGTAGTGGACTGCTGTTGCTGTTAACCAGGTCGGGGCTCTCTGTGTGAGCTGGACAGTGGGAGCGTTGACTCTTCCACTCCTTGAACCTGGGCCTCACAGATAAGCAGTCTTAGTGTTCCTGCCCCTCCATCAGTAGCCGATGACTGTTCTCTCCTACTCAGTGCAGGGTTAGAGTGTGGTTGGTTTCCTGCTCTCACATTTTCCTATGGCAACCAAACTCTACCTGTGTCATTTGGGGTCACAAATGTCCTACCCTTTCCCCAGTAGCATATGGCTTTTGCCTGGCGTCAATGAACAGTGGGTCAGGGCAGTATCTCTGTTTTTCCCCCAGCCACAGCCTACCTTTGTATCTTTTCCATGAGAAAATTGGAGGTTTTCCCGACCTTCCCACATTGGCGGGCATATTTCAGCTTGTGCCAGTGAAGGGTCTGGAGCTGCCCACCACGTACTCTTGTGTGCCTGGGATGTGCATGGGCTTCTCCAGCTACTGGTGCTGGAGATAACTGTTGGAGCTACTGGTGCTGGAGGAACTGGTTGGTTCCTCAACCGTTGCCTGATCCTGAGCACCTGAACCTGTGTGAGATTTTTCAGGTCTTTTCCCCCAGGGGGAGGCCTGTGCCAAAGAGACGGCAAGTGGGTGAGAAGTCTCCTTTGTCTGAGGCTCTCAAGGATTCTGAAGTATGATGCTAGCCCACTTTTAGCCTTTAAGAATTGTGAATAATGTAGTTGTTTTCTCCTTACCTGTTCTTAGGGATGCCACCTTCTCCTCCTATGTTCTATTGATGGTAAATGTGTTTGCCACCTCTCCCCAGAATCCTTTTGGAATTTAGCTCATCTGACTTGTTTTGTGACCTCAGCTCAGAGAAAAAAAGTGAGAAAACAAGAGAAATAACAGGTTTTTTTAAATGATGATTTTGAAATTTATTCAGATTTTTTTTTTCTTTCCCAGGCTAGGAGCAATGTTTTCTTAAGGTTTTCTATATCCTAAGTGGAAGCAGAATTCTGGATGCTTCCTTAAGTAGAAAACCTTGGAGACAGGATATCTTTAGCTGAATCATGAATAACTCATTAAGGACAGGCTGCTTCATCCTACAAGCCCATCCTTACACACCTGAGGACTTTTAAGGCCTTTGGTATTCTAGGATGCCATGGGAGGGGCATTGTCTCAGTGTACACCTCCCTGGCAGGATCTAGATTGACTAAGGTGAGACTCCAGAAGTACATGCTTGATGAGGAAATGAGGTGGTCGGGTATTTAGAAGTCTGTTACTATATTTTACTGCCTCTGGGACAGTCTGAACCAAAGCACTTAAAACAGAGACTATCTGCTGAGAATATTTTACCCAGAATGAAAGAGGCCCAATTCAGCTTCCTGGTGTATGTCTTCAATTCAGTCATTTGTTCATTGAACAGATATTTATTCAGTGCCTACTATGTGCTAGGCTCTGTTCTATGCCCTGAAAACAGTACAGTGAATAAGACAAAGACCTTGTCTTCACTGTGCTCACATTCTTAGGGAAAAACAGATAATATACAAAAATTTATTTGAGTGTATAACATAATTGCACATTTCAATAAGAAAAAAGAAGCAGGGTAAGGAGATAGAGAATAAGAGTGGCTTCTGTAGAGGTAAGGTGATCAGAATTAAGTCCACATGTTGAGATATGGCTGAGCCTTTACTGCCCAAGGAGCTGTGTTTGGGGTCGGAGCATAGGAAGTGAAGGGCTGCAAGGCTAATGGAACCAACACGGAGGAGTTGTAGAATTTAGTCTATCAAAGTGGTGTGCTTTTGAGAAAAAGAGAGTGGATCAAGTGTTGAAACTGTAGGTATTAGTGAAAGTGAGTTGTCCAAGTGCAATATTGATATTTTCTAAGTCTGATACATTTGACGAGTATTCAAAAAGCAGCTCTTACATGACATATTTACAATACCTAGAGTAAATTAGGAAAAAAAAAATGAGTTGGGATTTTGTGGAAACCTAAATCCTGAAAAATCTTTAAAAAATCTAATTCATTCATTTCAAGTGCACATATAAAATTGAACTAAGCTGACCTACCTTATTAAACAAGAATTGTTTATAATTAGAACATCAACATTTTTCTAATTGCGTGCTTACGGAATGCTTTTGAAATTGGTTCTAAGTCATTGACTTAGGCTCCCCTGCATATTGTTTACACATAATATTAATAATTAATTCAACAGATCCTGTCTCAAAAAGTGTGGATTAAAAACCCTATATCTTGGTCTCAAAGGTCACAAATCTTTATGAGACTATACTGATTGAGGTTAGTCTAAATTTGAGAAGTTTTCCTGTTTCTATTTTGGTCACTTCCTTGAATCACAGTCTGTCAGGAGTCAGATCAAGAACTTCAGATGCTCAGAAACAGAAAGTTTCAGAAGTAATGCATGCCAACATTCTGAGCTTAAAACTTACAAGAAGCGATGTTTTCATACGGTGGGATTCAGAGAGATTATTACAGAATCCCCATACATGAAGCAGAGATTCATCTACTGTATGTTCACCTTGTCAAAGTCCAATTTTTAATAAAATTATATTATAAATCTACTGAAATGAAAAATTTTCTTTATGGCTACTGTTTTCTATTTGACACAGCGTATAAAGGAAAAACATTTTTATTTATTTTTAATTTTATTTTTTAGGGTGTACAATGTTATGAGTTAATATATGTATATATTGTGAACTGATTGTTGCAATCAAGTTAATTATCACATCCATTACTTCACATAGTTACCATTTTTTGTGTGTGTGGTGGGAACACTTACGACCTACTCTCTCAGCAAACATTTAGTATACAACGAGGTATTATTAACTATAGTCAACACACTGTATATTAGGTCTCCAGAACTTATTCATCCTGCACAGCTGAAACTTTGTACCCTTTGACCAACTTCTCCCCATTTCTCCCACCCCCCATCCTCTGGCTACCACCACTCTACTCTGTTTCTATGATTTTGACTTTTTTAGATTCCATGTATAAGTGAGATCATACAATATTTGTCCTTTTGTGCCTGGCTTATTTCACTAAGCGTTATACCCTCTAAATTTATCCATGGTGTCAAAAATGACAAGATTCCTTTATTTTTTGTGGCTGAATAATATTCCTCTGTGCATGTGTGTGTATATATTTCTTTATCCATTCATCTGTTGATGGACATTTAGGTTGTTTACATAGTTTGGCAATTGTAAATAATGCTACAATGAACAGGGGGTGGGGGGACAGGGGTTGGATATCTCTTTGAGATAATGATTTCATTTTCTTTGGATAAATTCCTAGAAGTTGGATTGCTGGATCATATAACAGTTTTATTTTTTTGTTTTTTGAGAACGCTTCATACTGTTTTCCATAGAGGCTGAACCAATTTACATTCCCACCAACAATGTACAAGGGTTCCCATTTCTCCACACCCTCTCCAACACTTGTTATCTTGTGAAAATTTTAAGGGTTCTGACCTTTTTAAATTTTGAGATCACTCTGGGAAATGGAGGAGGCCATTTTCCAGGGATTGGAAAAGGAAGAGACAGCCTGACTAGAGACCAAGAAGATACACTGAGAGCTACAGTCAGATTGGGAATACTTTTGGATTGTATCAGTTGATTTTATTAAAACAAAACAAAACAAAACAAACTCATGCCTAGCTGCTTTAAATGAGTTCAAGTTTCCGGGATTTAATGACTTTCATTCCAAGGTACTAAAAATATGATTACAATGCTGGTAATTATATGGAGTTATGGATCAAGGTAGAGGTGATAGAATATGAGATGAACAAACTTTTAATTTCTAAAATTTAGGAAGACAGTGGATTCCAAAATAATGTGAAACATAAATTCTCAATAAAATTCTAGAACTGCTTATTGGGCAGATGGCTTGTGAATACTGGTAAAATGGATTCACTAGAACTATCATGAATTTTCTAAGAGCAAATCATATTAACCAAATTAACTATATTTCCTTTTAAAAATACTGAAAATATAGTGTATTTTGAGCCATTTGGAAAATTCTCTTATGAATACATTGTGGACATAAGGAAATAAATTGTGAAGTTGATTCCTGGCCTTGATTAGAGGGTTCACGTAACTCTGTCTTGGGCTCTGTGTGTTTACTATTTCATTAACTTAATTGAAGAAAAACATGCCATGTTTAGCACAGAATTTGGGCACAGCAGAATTTGGAAGGTGGTTAACATGTTAAGTGGCAAAATCAGAAATTTACAAAAACACAATCCATAGAAATAATGAGTTAAAATGAAATCTAAACAAAATAACATAAAATTCTGCTTTGAACTAATAAAAAAAATCAATCCTAGAGAATAGACCTAAATTAATTTGGAGCTTAAAAATTATCTAGTTGCTGCTTTTAGGATAAGTTCATACTGACAGGCAGACTGAGAACACTGCTTTTTTTTTTTTTTTCTTTTCTTTTTGCTTATTCGTGTAATAAGTCTGTCCATATTAAGGAATTGCTCTTTGAAGGGAACACTGCTTGTGACAGGGCACATTTGTGCTGGCTTGGCAGGAATCAGCCAGCCTGGTTTAGGCTGATTCAGGGACCCAGGCTGTGGCTAGAAAAGGAATTGGTAAAGGATTTACAAAATAGGACATTTATCCAAGTCCTGAGGTTGAAAGTTTCAAGCAAGGGTTGACAAAATCAGGCCCAAAGGTCAAATCCGGCCCACCAGCCTTTTGTACTGCTGGTGAGATAAGAATGGTTTTCACATGTTCAAATGATTGAAAAAAAATCAAAAGACAAATAGTATTTCATGACCCTTGAAAATTATATAAAATTCAAATGCAAGTATCCACAAATAAACTTTTATTGGAACACAGTCACTACCTTTTGCCATTAAATATTCTTCTACTTCTTTCTTAATGACTAGAGCATTCTTTTTTTGTAAAAAAAATTTTTTGAAATGCTTTTTTAACCCATGCCACTGTTACATTTTATCACAACAAACTTCTCCTGTTCATCAAAGTAACTGGGAGCAGAGAGAAAGTTCCCTGAAGTCCTATGTCTTAAGAAAGCATTAAAACTTTGTTGGGTATAATCATAATAATTTATAATTCTAGATTTTACATTTTAATAGTAAACTATTGTTTTATTTTGGAGAATATTGTGAGTGAAAATCTTCAGTTCTTTACATATGTAATGTAAAGTTTTGTAGGAAAAATTAAGAATTTTGTCCATATGATAACTATGACTATAACTACTAAAGAGAAAAGGGGATACCAAATTGTATTTTCAAGAGTTAATCAACTTATAAAATTACTAAACTGTATAAAGAATATAATAGGAAAATATCAGAAAAACAAGTACTTTCCATCTGTCTTTGATATTTCAGCAACTAAAATGATAATTCTCAATCAGAAAACTTTACTCCCTCCTCAGGGTTTCAAAAAAAAAAAAGGTTGGACTTAATTTTAATTCCACATCAAACACTAAACTTTCATGATTAAGATATTATTCTGAAATTATTTGCTGAAAGTCAGAAGATGTGTCCATTCCCGATAATTTTTCTCCAGGTAAACTTTCCATACATGTGCATTAGTGAAAGGCACTGACGTCAGCCTTCAGCATCAGGTGAGAGCTACATGCAAATCAATAAAAGATGGAGAACTGCCTGAAGTGGGCAGGAAGAGAAAGAGATCTCCATTCCTTGGGATATACACCCAGGAGTAGAATTGCTTGATCATATGCTAATTCTATGTTGAACATTTTGAGGAACTGCCAAATTATTTTCCGTAGTATCTGTACCACTTTACATTTCCACTAGCAGTGCACAGGGTTCCAATTTCTTCACATCCGTGCCAACACTTGTTTTCCATTTTTTTTTTTTTTATTCTGGTAGGTGTAAAGTGGTATCTTGTGGTTTTGATCTACATTTCACTAATGATTAATGATGTTGAGCCTCTTTTCATGTGTTTATTAGCTATTTGTATTTCTTCTTTGAAGAAATGTCTATTCAAGTCTTATGCTCATTAAAAAAAATAGATTTAGAGGGGTTTTAGGTTAAGAGCAAAATTAAGAGGAAGGTACAGAGATTTCCCATATGCCCATCACGCCCACATACATACAGACTCTCCCCCTCTATCAAAATTTCACAACAGAGGGTATATTTGTTGTAATCAGTGAAGCTACACTCATCATCATCACCCAAAGTCCATAGTTCACATTAGGGTTCACACTTGGTGTTCTACATTCTATGGGTTTTGATAAATGTACAATGACATGTAGTATCATACAGAATAGTTTCACTGCCCTGAAAATCCTCTGTGCTCTGCCTATTCATCCCTTCCCCTAACAACCATAGATACTTTTACCGTCCCCAGTGTTTTGCCTTTTCCAGAATGTCATATAGTTAGAAGCGTACACTATGTAGCCTTTTCAGACTGGTTTCTTTCACTTAGTAATAGGCATTTAAGGTTCTTCCAGGTCTTTTAATAGGTTGATAGCTCATTTCCTTTTAGCACTGAGTATTTGATTGCCTGGATGTATGCAGATTATTTACCCATTCACCTACTGAAGGACATCTTGGTTGCTTCCAAATTTTAGCAATTGTCAATAAATTTCCATTCCTGTGCTTGTTTTCATGAGGACATACTCTTTTTGGTAAATACCAAGAAATACAATTGCTGGATCATACGATGAGAGTATATTTGGTCTTCCAAAGTGGCTGTACCATTTTGTATCCCCACAAGTAGTGAATTAATTTTTATCATATAGATCTTACACATATTTTCTTAGCATTTCATTTTGGAGGATGCTAATGTAAATGATTTTGTGCTTTAGTTTCAAATTCTGCTTGTTTATTGATGGTATATAGGAAAATGATTGATTTTTGTATGATAACTATGTATCCTACAACCTTGCTACATAATTGCTGATGAGTGCCAGGGTGGGTTTTTTGGTAAATTCTTTCTGATTTTCTATGTAGACAATCATGTCATCTTTAAAGACAGACAGTTTCATATCTTTCTTCCCAATCTACATATCCTCTCCTTCCTTTTCTTATCTTATCACATTAGCTAGGACTAACAGTATGGTGTTGAAAGGGAAAGGTGAGATGGGACTTCTTTGCTTTGTTCCTGGTCTTAGAGGGAAATCTTCTAGTTTCTCACCATTAAGTATGATGTTCGCTGTATGTTTTTTGCAGATGTTCTTACTAGATACCTGAAGTTATTCATTTCAATCTTTAAAAATAAATCCACTAAGTTTTTAACAGAGTCATCTATATCTTAAGACTATTTTTGCCTAATCAGTAGTACTACAAGGACTTTGAGGTATGACTTGCTATTAAAGAACTAGGTTTTTCCCATCCCTGCCCCCATGTGCCTCTTCTCTCCTCACTGTCCTGTGGAAGCATGCCAGGGTGTCTCTTGCAACAGTTTATCCTAAACTTCAAATTCCTTATAACCAACCCCCAACTCCCTGAGAATAAATTGTCACACTAATGTTTTCTTTAGAGTATTCCATTTATTAAAACTTACAAGTTTGCGGTATGTTAAATCAATGATTACTCATGAACATCATTATCCCATGCAAACAGTGACACTTGACCTGTATTGACAGTGGTGTAAAACAGCAGATTGTAGATGTCAGATCTATTGGCCTCGTTCAGAATTTCAAGCAGTGCTGCAAAATACCTGCTCATGTTTGTGCATGACAGTCTCAGGATAGTGGGATTTCTTTTTTTGAGCCAGCATGCCTATATTATGTATATCACTATATAAGAGAAATAAATGGCTAAGATGCAAAAGAGAGGAAACATAGTTGTTATGTAAGACATGGCCTTAGTGTCTTTTTATCTCTTTTCCCTTTTTAAAGAATGACTATATGCCTGCTCTTTTTATAGGTATAGCATGTAAGAAAAGAACAGAGATCATAATTGAGATTAAAAATTCAGTGCATGAAAGAAATGCAAGAATTATTTGAATGCATTAAATTCCATGATGTCACGGTTCATGGTAAATAGTTTGGCATCAAGGCTATTCTGAGCTGGAGTCTTAGAACAACTAACCTCTCAACCAGCACCTCAGGGCATGTGTTTAGACAACTGACCCTTGGTGCTGGTTCTTCTGAGAATATTGCCTCCAAAGCCTTCCCAAGGTAGTCCCCTCTCCCACCCCCACCTTCTCCGATGCTGATGATGGCTTCAGTCTCGGGGGCTTCTGTTTTGCTTCCAGGGCTCTGGGACTCTCGCTCCCTAAGGAGCTCACCTCTGCCTTCAGCACAGGCTTGCCAGAACTGGAACTGTGCCACCTTTTTAAGGAATAATCCCCCTCCTGTCTGGACATTTATCTTGCCGTGACTATATCATGAAATAAATCAAGATAAAGCATGCTATTAAGCATGAATTTTTTTAAAAAACTGTAATAGTATAACTATTACTGAACTGTTGTTTAACTTATTCTCACATCAAGTAGAAAACCATGGCAGTTAACTCTAAAGCATAATAATTTCCAGTTTCTTCTGAAAAGGAGCATATTCAAACTGTCATTATAGGCTAAGGATCATTTCCCTAAAAATTGGGTGAATGCTGTGCTCCTTATCTGTAATTATGCTGCTTCCACAAAGCATTTCTCCATAGATCCAAGAAGTAGTACTCCATCTAGAAACCTAGTCATTCCATATACAGTATATCTGCTAATCATTATGGTATAGGCCTTCCAGATATAATTTTAGAGGTTCCAAAAGGCATTTTGCTAATGATTAACTATGAACATTTCTGTTCATTATGTGTTATTGAATCATGCCATCTCTGTCTTTTAATTTTATAATTACTTGGATTAATATATTACTTAAAATACAGATGAGTCTTAATTTAAGTAAGCAACGTAAAAATAAAGAGTTATATAAGAATAAATTGGAGTGTGACTACTCATTTTACAGAGAAGAAATAAACAAATCATTAGCTTAGATCGAGGATTGATAAACTATCACCTGTAGACTAAGTCCAGCCCACCACCTGATTTTGTAAATAAAGTTTTATTGGGAGGAGCTTCAAGATGGCAGAAGAGTAAGACATGGAGATCACCTTCCTCCCCACAAATACATCAGAAATACATCTACACGTGGAACAACTCCTACAGAACACCTACTGAATGCTGGCAGAAGACCTCAGACCTCCCAAAAGGCAAGAAACTCCCCATGTACCTGGGTAGGGCAAAAGAAAAAAGAAAAACAGAGACAAAAGAATAGGGATGGGACCTGCACCAGTGGGAGGGAGCCGTGAAGAAGGAAAGGTTTCCACACACTAGGAAGGCCCTTCGTGGGCGGAGACTGCGGGTGGTGGAGGGGGAAGCTTCGGAGCCACGGAGGAGAGCACAGCCACAGGGGTGCGGAGGGCAAAGCGGAGAGACTCCCGCACAGAGGATCGGCGCCGAGCAGCACTCACCAGCCCGAGAGGCTTGTCTGCTCCCCCGCCGGGGCGGGCGGGGGCTGGGAGTTGAGGCTCAGGCTTCAGAGGTCGGATCCCAGGGAGAGGACTGGGGTTGGCGGCGTGAACACAGCCTGAAGGGGCTAGTGCGCCACGGCTAGCCGGGAGGGAGTCCGGGATAAAGTCTGCAGCTGCCGAAGAGGCAAGAGACATTTTCTTGCCTCTTTGTTTCATGGTGCGCAAGGAGAGGGGATTCAGAGCACCACCTAAACGAGCTCCAGAGACAGGCGCAAGCCACGGCTAACAGCGCGGACCCCAGAGATGGGCATGAGGCGCTAAGGCTGCTGCTGCCGCCACCAAGAAGCCTGTGTGCGAGCACAGGTCACTCTCCACACCGCCCCTCCCGGGAGCCTGTGCACCCCTCCACTGCCAGGGTCCCGTGATCCGGGGACAACTTCCCCGAGAGAACACATGGCGCGCCTCAGGCTGGTGCAACGTCACGCTGGCCTCTGCCGCCGCAGGCTCGCCCTGCATCCATAACCCTCCCTCCCCACGCCTGAGTGAGCCAGAGCCCCCGAAGCAGCTGCTCCTTTAACCCCGTTCTGTCTGAGCCAAGAACAGATGCCCTCAGGCGACCTACACGCAGAGGCGGGGCCAAATCCAAAGCTGAACCCTGGGAGCTGTGCGAACAAAGAAGAGAAAGGGAAATTTCTCCCAGCAGCCTCAGAAGCGGCGGATTAAAGCTCCACAAACTACTTGATGTACCTTCATCTGTGGAATACCTGAATAGACAACGAATCATCCCAAATTGAGGAGGTGGACTTTGGGAGCTACAATACATATATTTTTTTTTCCCTTTTTCTCTTTTTGTGAGTGTGTATGCTTCTCTGTGTGATTTTGTCTGTATAGCTTTGCTGTTACCATTTGTCCTAGGGTTTTGTCTGTCCTTTTTTTTTTTTTTTTTTTTTAGTATAGTTTTCAGTACTTGGCTTGTTATCATTGGTTGATTTGTTTTTTGGTTTGGTTGTTCTCTTCTTTCTTTCTTTCTTCTTTTTTAATTATTTAAAAAAATTTTTAATCAATATTTTTTGTTTTTTATTTTTATACCTTTTATATTTTATCTTATTTTATTTTATTTTATCTTTTTCTTTCTTTCTTTCTATTCTTCCTCCCTTTTATTCTAAGCTGTGTGGATGACAGGCTCTTGGTGCTCCACCCAGGCGTCAAAGCTGTGCCTCAGAGGTGGGAGATCCAAGTTCAGGATATTGGTCCACCAGAGACCTCCCAGCTCCATGTAATATCAAATGGCAAAAATCTCCCAGAGATCTCCATCTCAATGCCAAGACCCAGCTCTACTCAATGACCAGCAAGCTACAGTGCTGGACACCCTATGCCAAAAAACTAGCAAGACAGGAACACAACCCCACCCATTAGCAGAGAGGCTTCCTAAAATCATAATAAGGTCACAGACACCCCAAAACACCCCATCAGATGTGGACCTGCCCACCAGAAAGACAAGATCGAGCCTCATCCACCAGAACACAGGCACTAGTCTCCTCCACCAGGAAACCTACACAACCCACTGAACCAACCTTAGCCACTGGGGGCAGACACCAAAAACAATGGGAACTACGAACTTGCAGCCTGTGAACAGGAGACACCAAAGACAGTAAGTTAAGCAAAATGAGAAGACAAAGAAACACACAGCAGATGAAAGAGCAAGGTAAAAACCCACCAGACCAAACAAATGAAGAGGAAATAGGCAGTCTACCTGAAAAAGAATTCAGAATAATGATAGTAAAGATGATCCAAAATCTTCGAAATAAAATGGAGAAAATACAAGAAACGTTTAACAAGGACCTAGAAGAACTAAAGAGCAAACAAACAATCATGAACAACACAATAAATGAAATTAAAAATTCTCTAGAAGGTACCCATAGCAGAATAACTGAGGCACAAGAATGAATAAGTGACCTGGAAGATAAAATAGTGGAAATAACTACTGCAGAGCACAATAAAGAAAAAAAGAATGAAAAGAATTGAGGACAGTCTCAGAGACCACTGGGACAATATTAAATGCACCAACATTTGAATTATAGGGGTCCCAGAAGAAGAAGAGAGAAAGAAAGGGACCGAGAAAATATTTGAAGAGATTACAGTTGAAAACTTCCCTAATTTGGGAGAGGAAATAGTTAATCAAGTCCAGGAAGTGCAGAGAGTCCCAGAAAGGATAAATCCAAGGAGAAACATGCCAAGACACATATTAATCAAACTATCAAAAATTAAGTACAAAGAAAAAATATTAAAAGCAGTAGGGAAAAACAACAAGTAACATACAAGGAAATCCCCATAAGGTTAACAGCTCCTCTTTCAGCAGAAAGTCTGCACGCCAGAAGGGAGTGGCAGGACATATTTAAAGTAATGAAGGAGAAAAACCTAAAACCAAGATTACTCTACCCAGCAAGGATCTCATTCAGATTTGATGGAGAAATTAAAACCTTTACAGACAAGCAAAAGCTGAGAGAGTTCAGCACCACCAAACCAGCTTTACAACAAATGCTAAAGGAACTTCTCTAGGCAGGAAACACAAGAGAAGCAAAAGACCTACAATAACAAACCCAAAACAATTAAGAAACTGGTAATAGGAACATACATATCAATAATTACCTTAAATGTAAATGGATTAAATTCTCCAACCAAAAGATGTAAACTTGCTGAATGGATACAGAACCAAGACCCATATATATGCTGTCTACAAGAGACCCACTTCAGACCTAGGGACACATACAGACTGAAAGTGAGGGAATGGAAAAAGATATTCCATGCAAATGGAAATCAAAAGAAAACTGGAGTAACAATTCTCATATCAGATAAAATAGACTTTAAAACAAAGACTATTACAAGAGACAAAGAAGGACACTACATAATGATCAAGGGATCAATCTAAGAAGAAGATATAACAATTGTAAATATTTATGCACCCAACATAGGAGCACCTCTATACATAAGGCAAATACTAATCGCCATAAAAGGGGAAATCTATAGCAACAAAATCATAGTAGGGGACTTTAGCACCCCACTTTCACCAATGGACAGATCATCCAAAATGAAAATAAATAAGGAAACACAAGCTTTAAATAATACATTAAACAAGATGGACTTAATCGATATTTATAGGACATTCCATCCAAAAACAACAGAATACACTTTCTTCTCAAGTGCTCATGGAGCATTCTCCAGGATAGATCATATCTTGGGTCACATGTCAAGACTTCGTAAATTTAAGAAAAATGAAAGTGTACCAAGTACCTTTTCTGACCACAATGCTATGAGACTAGATATCAATTACAGGAAAAAATCGGTAAAAAATACAAACACATGGAGGCTAAACAATACACTACTTAATAACCAAGAGATCACTGAAGAAATCAAAGAGGAAATAAAAAAATACCTAGAAACAAATGACAATGAAACACGACGACCCGAAACCTATGGGAAGCAGCAAAAGCAGTTCTAAGAGGGAAGTTTATAGCAATACAATCCTACCTAAAGAAACAAGAAACATCTCAAGTAAACAGTCTAAACTTACACTTAAAGCAATTAGAGAAAGAAGAACAAAAAACCCCAAAGTTAGCAGAAGGAAAGAAATCAAAAAGATCAGATCAGAAATAAATGAAAAAGAAATGAAGGAAACAATAGCAAAGATAAATAAAATTAAAAGATGGTTCCTTGAGAAGATATACAAAATTGATAAACCATTAGCCAGACTCATAAAGAAATAAAAGGGAGAAGACTCAAATAAATAGAATTAGATATGAAAAAGGGGAAGTAACAAATGACACTGCAGAAATACAAAGGATCATGACAGATTAATACAAGCAAATATATGCCAATAAAATGGACAACCTGGATGAAACGGACAAATTCTTAGAAATGCACAACTTGCCAAAACTGAACCAGGAAGAAATAGAAAATATGAACAGACCAATCACAAGCACTGAAATTGAAACTGTGATTAAAAATCTTCCAACAAACCAAAGCCAAGGACCGGATGGCTTCACAGGCGAATTCTATCAAACATTTAGAGAAGAGCTAACACTTATCCTTCTCAAACTCTTCCAAAATATAGCAGAGGGAGGAACACTCCCAAACTCATTCTACGAGGCCACCATCACCCTGATACCAAAATAAGACAAAGATGTCACAAAGAAAGAAAACTACAGGCCAATATCATTGATGAACATAGATGCAAAACTCCGCAACCAAATACTAGCAAACAGAATCCAAGAGCACATTAAAAGGATCATACACCTTGATCAAGTGGGGTTTATCCCAGGAATGCAAGGAATCTTCAATATACGCAAATCAATCAATGTGATACACCATATTCACAAATTGAAGAAGAAAAACCATATGATCATCTCAATAGATGCAGAGAAAGTTTTGACAAAATTCAACACCCATTTATGATAAAAACCCTCCAGAAAATAGGCATAGAGGGAACTTACCTCAACATAATAAAGGCCATATATGACAAACCCACAGCCAACATCGTCCTCAATGGTGAAAAACTGAAACCATTTCCACTAAGATCAAGAACAAGACAAGGTGGCCCACTCTCACCACTATTATTCAACATAGTTTTGGAAGTTTTAGCCACAGCAATCAGAGAAGAAAAAGATATAAAAGGAATCCAAATTGGAAAAGAAGAAGTAAACCTGTCACTGTTTGCAGATGACATGATACTATACATAGAGAATCCTAAAGATGCTACCAGAAAACTACTAGAGCTAATCAATGAATTTGGTAAAATAGCAGGATTCAAAATTAGTGCACAGAAATCTCTTGCATTCGTATATGCTAATGATGAAAAATATGAAAGTGAAATTAAGCAAACACTCCCGTTTACCATTGCAACAAAAAGAATAAAATACCTAGGAATAAACCTACCTAAGGAGACAAAAGACCTGTATGCAGAAAATTAAAAGACACTGAGGAAAGAAATTAAAGATGATACAAATAGATGGAGAGAGATACCATGTTCTTGGATTGGAAGAATCAACATTGTGAAAATGACTCTACTACCCAAAGCAATCTACAGATTCAATACAATCCCTATCAAACTACCACTGGCATTTTTCAGAGAAGTAGAAAAAATTTTTCACAATTTGTATGGAAACACAAAAGACCCCAAATAGCCAAAGCAATCTTGAGAAAGAAAAATGGAGCTGGAGGAATCAGGTTCCCTGACTTCAGGCTATACTTCAAAGCTACAGTAATCTAGACAGTATGGTACTGGCACAAAAACAGAAATATAGATAAATGGAACAGGATAGAAAGCCCAGAGATAAACCCATGCACATATGGTCACCTTATCTTTGATGAAGGAGGCAAGAATATACAATGGAGAAAAGACAGCCTCTTTAATAAGTGGTGCTGGAAAAACTAGACAGCTACATGTAAAAGAATGAAATTAGAACACTCCCTAACACCATACACAATAGTAAACTCAAAATGGATTAAAGACCTAAATGTAAGGCCAGACACTATCAAACTCTTAGAGGAAAAAATTAGGCAGAACACTCTATGATATAAATCACAGCAAGATCCTTTTTTACCCACCTCCTAGAGAAACGCAAAAAAAAAAACACAAAAATAAACAAATGGGATCTAACGAAACTTAAAAGCTTTTGCACAGCAAAGGGAACCATAAACAAGATGAAAAGACAACCCTCAGAATGGGAGAAAATATTTGCAAATGAAGCAACTGACAAAGGATTAATCTCCAAAATTTACAAGCAGCTCATGCAGCTCAGTATCAAAAAAACAAACAACCCAATCCAAAAATGGGCAGAAGACCTAAATAGACATTTCTCCAAAGCAGATATACAGATTGCCAACAAACACATGAATGAATGCTCAACATCATTAATCATTAGAGAAATGCAAATCAAAAATTCAATGCGAGGGAGGGGGCAAGATGGCGGAAGAGTAAGATGCGGAGATCACCTTCCTTCCCACAGATACAGTAGAAATACATCTACACGTGGAACTGCTCCTACAGAACCCCCCCTGAACGCTGGCAGAAGACGTCAGACCTCCCAAAAGGCAAGAAAATCCCCACGTACTTGGGTAGGGTAAAAGAAAAAAGAAATAACAGAGACAAAAGAATAGGGACGGGACCTGCGCCAGTGGGAGGGAGCCGTGAAGGAGGAAAGGTTTCCAGGCACTAGGAAGCCCCTTTGCGGGCAGAGACTGCAGGTGGCAGAGGGGGGAAGCTTCGGAGCCGCGGAGGAGAGCGCAGCCACAGGGGTGCGGAGGGCAAAGTGGAGAGATTCCTGCACGGAGGCTCGGCGCCGAGCAGCACTCACCAGCCCGAGAGGCTTGTCTGCTCACTTGCCGGGGCGGGCGGGGGCTGGGAGCTGAGGCTCGGGCTTTGGTGCTAGCCGGGAGGGAGTCCGGGAAAAAGTCTGCAGCTGCCGAAGAGGCAAGAGACTTTTTCTTGCCTCTTTGTTTCGCGGCACGCAAGGAGAGGGGATTCAGAGCGCTGCCTAAACGAAATCCAGAGACGGGTGCGAGCCGCGCGGCTATCAGCGCGGATCCCACAGCAACAGGGGCGCAGAGGGAAAAACGGAGAGACTCCCGCACAGAGGCTCAGCGCCGAGCAGCGCTCACCAGCCCGAGAGGCTTGTCTGCTCACCCGCTGGGGCAGGCGGGGCTGGGAGCTGAGGTGCGGGCTTCGGTCGGATCGCAGGGAGAGGACTGGGGTTGGCGGCGTGAACACAGCCTGAAGGGGTTGGCGTGCCGCGGCGAGCCGGGAGGGAGCCGGAGAGGAGGTCTGCAGCCGCCGAAGAGGCAAGAGACTTTTTCTTGTCTCTTTGTTTCGCGGCGTGCAAGGAGAGGGGATTCAGAGCGCCGCCTAGACGAACTCCAGAGGCGGGCGCGAGCCGCGGCTAACAGCGTGGACCCCAGAGACTGGTAGGAAACGCTAAGGCTGCTGCTGCCGCCACCAAGAAGCCTGTGTGCGAGCCCAGGTCACTCTCCACACCGCCCCTCCCGGGAGCCGGTGCAGCTCGCCACTGCCAGGCTCCCGTGATCCAGGGACAACTTCCCCGGGAGAACACACGTCGCGCCTCAGGCTGCTGCAACGTCACGACGCCTCTGACGCCGCAGGCTCGCCCCGCCTCCTCTGTACCGCTCCCTCCCCCGGCCTGAGTGAGCCAGAGCCCCCGAAGCAGCTGCTCCTTTAACCCCGTTCTGTCTGGGCGGGGAACAGACGCCCTCAGGCGACCTACACGCAGAGGCGGGTCCACATCCAAAGCTGAATGCTGGGCGCTGTACGAACAAAGAAGAGAAAGGGAAATCTCCCCCAGCAGCCTCAGAAGCAGCGGATTAAAGCTCCACAAACAACTTGATGTGCCTGCATCTGTTGACTACCTGAATAGACAACGAATCATCCCAAATTCAAAAGGTGGACTTTAGGAGCAGGATATATTAATTTCCCCTTTTCCTTTTTTTGTGAGTGTATATGTGTATGCTTCTGGGTGAGATTTTGTCTGTATAGCTTTGCTTTCACCATCAGTCCTAGGGTTAGGTCCGTCCATTTTTTTTTTTTTTTTTTTTTACTTAAAAAAAAAAAAATTTTTTCCCTAATATATGCTTTCTTAATAATTTTTTCCGTATTTTCTATTTTTAGAAATTAAACAAATTTTTAATAAGTTTTTTCATATTTTTTATTTTAAAAAATTAAAAATTTTTTTAATAAATTTTTTTCTTAAAAATCTTTTTCTTATTTTTTACTATAAAAAATTAATAAATCTATTTTTAAAAATTAAAAAAAAATTTTTTTTCTGAATACATTTACTTTTAATAATTTTTTTTCTTATTTTTTATTATAATAGCTTTATTTTATTTTATTTTATCCTCTTTTTATCTTTCTATTTTTTTCTCCCTTATATTCTGAGCTGTGTGGATGAAAGGCTCTTGGTGCTCCAGCCAGGCATCAGGGCTGTGCCTCTGAGGTGGGAGAGCCAACCTCAGGACACTGGTCCACATGAGACCTACCAGCTCCACGTAACACCAAACGGCAAAAATCTCTCAGAGATCTCCATCTCAACATCAAGACCCAGCTTCACTCAACGACCAGCAAGCTACAGGGCTGGACACCCTATGCCAAACAACTAGCAAGACAGGAACACAGCCCCATCCATTAGCAGGGAGGCTGCCTAAAATCATAAGGTCACAGACACCCCAAAACACACCACCAGACGTGGACGTGCCCACCAGAAAGACAAGATTCAACCTCATCCACCAGAACACAGGCAATAGTCCCCTCCACCAGGAAGCCTACACAACCCACTGAACCAACCTTAGCCACTGGGGACAGATACCAAAAACAACGGGAACTACGAACCTGCAGCCTGTGAAAAGGAGACCCCAGACACAGTAAGATAAGCAAAATGAGACGACAGAAAAACACACAGCAGATGAAGGAGCAGGGTCAAAACACACCAGACCTAACAAATGAAGAGGAAATAGGTAGTCTACCTGAAAAAGAATTCAGAATAATGATAGTAAGGATGATCCAAAATCTTGGAAATAGAATAGACAAAATGCAAGAAACATTTAACAAGGACGTAGAAGAACTAAAGAGGAACCAAGCAACGATGAAAAACACAATAAATGAAATTAAAAATACTCTAGATGGGATCAATAGCAGAATAACTGAGGCAGAAGAAAGGATAAGTGACCTGGAAGATAAAATGGTGGAAATAACTACTGCAGAGCAGGATAAAGAAAAAAGAATGAAAAGAACTGAGGACAGTCTCAGAGACCTCTGGGACAACATTAAACGCACCAACATTCGAATTATAGGGGTCCCAGAAGAAGAAGAGAAAAAGAAAGGGACTGAGAAAATATTTGAAGAGATTATAGTTGAAAACTTCCCTAATATGGGAAAGGAAATAGTTAATCAAGTCCAGGAAGCACAGAGAGTCCCATACAGGATAAACCCAAGGAGAAACACGCCAAGACACATATTAATCAAACTGTCAAAAATTAAATATAAAGAAAACATATTAAAAGCAGCAAGGGAAAAACAACAAATAACACACAAGGGAATCCCCATAAGGTTAACATCTGATCTTTCAGCAGAAACTCTGCAAGCCAGAAGGGAGTGGCAGGATATACTTAAAGTGATGAAGGAGAAACACCTACAACCAAGGTTACTCTACCCAGCAAGGATCTCATTCAGATTTGATGGAGAAATTAAAACCTTTACAGACAAGCAAAAGCTGAGAGAGTTCAGCACCACCAAACCAGCTTTACAACAAATGCTAAAGGAACTTCTCTAGGCAAGAAACACAAGAGAAGGAAAACACCTACAATAACAAACCCAAAACATTTAAGAAAATGGGAATGGGAACATACATATCGATAATTACCTTGAATGTAAATGGATTAAATGCTCCCACCAAAAGACACAGGCTGGCTGAATGGATACAAAAACAAGACCCATATATATGCTGTCTACAAGAGACCCACTTCAGACCTAGAGACACATACAGACTGAAAGTGAGGGGATGGAAAAAGATATTCCATGCAAATGGAAATCAAAAGAAAGCTGGAGTAGCAATTCTCATATCAGACAAAATAGACTTTAAAATAAAGAATATTATAAGAGACAAAGAAGGACACTATATAATGATCAAGGGATTGATCCAAGAGGAAGGTATAACAATTGTAAATATTTATGCACCCAACATAGGAGCACCTCAATACATAAGGCAAATACTAACAGCCATAAAAGGGGAAATTGACAGCAACACAATCATAGTAGGGGACTTTAACACCCCACTTTCATCAATGGACAGATCATCCAAAATGAAAATAAATAAGGAAACACAAGCTTTAAATGATACATTAAACAAGATGGACTTAATTGATATTTATAGGACATTCCACCCAAAAACAACAGAATACACATTTTTCTCAAGTGCGCATGGAACATTCTCCAGGATAGATCATATCTTGGGTCACAAATCAAGCCTTGGTAAATTTAAGAAAATTGAAATCGTATCAAGTATCTTTTCCGACCACAACGCTATGAGACTAGATATCAATTACAGGAAAAGATCTGTAAAAAATACAAACACATGGAGGCTACACAATACACTACTTAATAATGAAGTGATCACTGAAGAAATCAAAGGGGAAATCAAAAAATACCTAGAAACAAATGACAATGGAGATACGACGACCCAAAACCTATGGGACGCAGCAAAAGCAGTGCTAAGAGGGAAGTTTATAGCAATACAAGCCTACCTCAAGAAACAGGAAACATCTCGAATAAACAACCTAACCTTGCACCTAAAGCAATTAGAGAAAGAAGAACAAAAAAACCCCAAAGCTAGCAGAAGGAAAGAAATCATAAAGATCAGGTCAGAAATAAATGAAAAAGAAATGAAGGAAACAATAGCAAAAATCAATAAAACTAAAAGCTGGTTCTTTGAGAAGATAAACAAAATTGATAAACCATTAGCCAGACTCATCAAGAGAAAAAGGGAGAAGACTCAAATCAATAGAATTAGAAATGAAAAAGGAGAAGTAACCACTGACACTGCAGAAATACAAAAGATCATGAGAGATTACTACAAGCAACTCTACGCCAATAAAATGGACAACCTGGAAGAAATGGACAGATTCTTAGAAATGCACAAACTGCCGAGACTGAACCAGGAAGAAATAGAAAATATGAACAGACCAATCACAAGCACTGAAATTGAAACTGTGATTAAAAACCTTCCAACAAACAAAAGCCCAGGACCAGATGGCTTCACAGGTGAATTCTATCAAACATTTAGAGAAGAGCTAACACCTATCCTTCTCAAACTCTTCCAAAATATTGCAGAGGGAGGAACACTCCCAAACTCATTCTACGAGGCCACCATCACCCTGATACCAAAACCAGACAAAGATGTCACAAAGAAAGAAAACTACAGGCCAATATCACTGATGAACATAGATGCAAAAATCCTCAACAAAATACTCGCAAACAGAATCCAACAGCACATTAAAAGGATCATACACCATGATCAAGTGGGGTTTATCCCAGGAATGCAAGGATTCTTCAATATACGTAAATCAATCAATGTGATACACCATATTAACAAATTGAAGGAGAAAAACCATATGATCATCTCAATAGATGCAGAGAAAGCTTTCGACAAAATTCAACACCCATTTATGATAAAAGTCCTGCAGAAAGTAGGCATAGAGGGAACTTTCCTCAACATAATAAAGGCCATATATGACAAACCCACAGCCAACATTGTCCTCAATGGTGAAAAACTGAAACCATTTCCACTAAGATCAGGAACAAGACAAGGCTGCCCACTCTCACCACTATTATTCAACATAGTTTTGGAAGTGTTAGCCACAGCAATCAGAGAAGACAAAGAAATAAAAGGAATCCAAATCGGAAAAGAAGAAGTAAAGCTGTCACTGTTTGCAGATGACATGATACTATACATAGAGAATCCTAAAGATGCTACCAGAAAACTCCTAGAGCTAATCAATGAATTTGGTAAAGTAGCAGGATACAAAATTAATGCACAGAAATCTCTTGCATTTCTATACACTAATGATGAAAAATCTGAAAGTGAAATTAAGAAAACACTCCCGTTTACCATTGCAACAAAAAGAATAAAATATCTAGGAATAAACCTACCTAAGGAGACAAAAGACCTGTATGCAGAAAATTATAAGACACTGATGAAAGAAATTAAAGATGATACAAATAGATGGAAAGATATACCATGTTCCTGGATTGGAAGAATCAACATTGTGAAAATGACTCTACTACCCAAAGCAATCTACAGATTCAATGCAATCCCTATCAAACTACCACTGGCATTTTTCACAGAACTAGAACAAAAAATTTCACAATTTGTATGGAAACACAAAAGACCCCGAATAGCCAAAGCAATCTTGAGAACGAAAAATGGAGCTGGGGGAATCAGGCTCCCTGACTTCAGACTATATTACAAAGCTACAGTAATCAAGACAGTTTGGTACTGGCACAAAAACAGAAATATAGATCAATGGAACAGGATAGAAAGCCCAGAGATAAACCCACGCACATATGGTCACCTTATCTTTGATAAAGGAGGCAAGCATATACAGTGGAGAAAAGACAGCCTCTTCAATAAGTGGTGCTGGGAAAATTGGACAGATACATGTAAAAGTATGAAATTAGAACACTCCCTGACACCATGCACAAAAATAAACTCAAAATGGATTAAAGACCTAAGTGTAAGACCAGACACTATCAAACTCTTAGAGGAAAAACATAGGCAGAACATTCTATGACATACAGCACAGCAAGATTCTTTTTGACCCAGCTCCCAGAGAAATGGAAATAAGAACACAAATAAACAAATGGGACCTAATGAAACTTAAAAGCTTTTGCACAGCAAAGGAAACCATAAACAAGACCAAAAGACAACCATCAGAATGGGAGAAAATATTTGCAAATGAAGCAACTGACAAAGGATTAATCTCCAAGATTTACAAGCAGCTCATGCAGCTCAATAACAAAAAAACGAACAACCCAATCCAAAAATGGGCAGAAGACCTAAATAGACATTTCTCCAAAGAAGATATACAGATGGCCAACAGACACATGAAAGAATGCTCAACATCATTAATCATTAGAGAAATGCAAATCAAAACTACAATGAGATATCATCTCACACCGGTCAGAATGGCCATCATCAAAAAATCTAGAAACAATAAATGCTGGAGAGGGTGTGGAGGAAAGGGAACTCTCTTGCACTGTTGGTGGGAATGTAAATTGATACAGCCACTATGGAGAACAGTATGGAGGTTCCTTAAAAAACTACAAATAGAACTACCATACGATCCAGCAATCCCACTACTGGGCATATACCCTGAGAAAACCATAGGTCAAAAAGAGTCTTGTACCAAAATGTTCATTGCAGCTCTATTTACAATAGCCAGGACATGGAAGCAACCTAAATGTCCATCGACAGATGAATGGATAAAGAAGATGTGGCACATATATACAATGGAATATTACTCAGCCATAAAAAGAAATGAAATGGAGGTATTTGTAATGAGGTGGATGGAGTTAGAGTCTGTCATACAGAGTGAAGTAAGTCAGAAAGAGAAGGACAGGTACAGTATGCTAACACATATATACGGAATCTAAGGGGAAAAAAAGCCATGAAGAACCTAGTGGCAAGACGGGAATAAAGACACAGACCTACTAGAGAATGGACTTGAGGATATGGGGAGGGGGTGGGGTGAGATGTGACAGGGTGAGAGAGTGTCATGGACATATATACACTACCAAATGTAAAATAGGTAGCTAGTGGGAAGCAGCCGCATAGCACAGGGAGATCAGCTCGGTGCTTTGTGACCACCTAGAGGGGTGGGATGGGGAGGGTGGGAGGGAGGGAGATGCAAGAGGGAAGAGATATGGGAACATATTGTACATGTATAACTGATTCACTTTGTTATAAAGCAGAAGCTAACACACCATTGTAAGGCAATTATACTTCAATAAAGATGTTTTAAAAAAAAAAAAAAAAAAATTCAATGCGATATTTTCTCACACTGATCAGAATGGCCATCATCAAAAAATCTACAAACAATAAATGCTGGAGAGGGTGTGGAGAAAAGGGAATCCTCCTACACTGTTGGTGGGAATGTAATTTGATACAGCCACTATGGAGTAGAGTATGGAGGTTCCTTAAAAAACTAAAAATAGAACTACCATACGGCCCAGCAATCCCACTACTGGGCATATACCCTGAGAAAACCATAATTCAAACAGACACATGCACCCCAGTGTTCACTGCAGTACTATTTACAATAGCCAGGACATGGAAGCAACCTAAATGTCCATCAACAGATGAATGGATAAAGAAGATGTGGCACATATATACAATGGAATAGTATTCAGCTATAAAAGGAAACGAAATTGAGTTATTTGTAATGAGGTGGGTGGACCTAGAGTCTGGTGGGTGGATACAGAGTGAAGTAAGTCAGAAAGAGAAAAACTACCGTATGCTAACATATATATATGGAATCTAAAGAAAAATGGTTATGAAGAACCTAAGGGCAAGACAGGAATAAAGACACAGACCTACTAGAAAATGGACTTGAGGACATGGGGAGGGGGAAGCTTGAGGACATGGGGAGGGGGACATGGGGAGTGGACATATATACACTACCAAATGTAAAATAGATAGCTAGTGGGAAGGAGTCGCATAGCACAGGGAGATCAGCTCGGTGCTTTGTGACCACCTAGAGGGGTGGGATAGGGAGGGTGGGAGGGAGGGAGATGAAAGAGGGAAGAGATATGGAGATATATATATATATATATATATATATATATATATAGCTGATTCACTTCGTTATAAAACAGAAACTAACACACCATTGTAAAGCCATTATACTTCAATAAAAACGTTAAAAAAATTTTTTTATTGGAACATAGTCATGTCCACTCATTTGCATTTTGTCTGTGGCTGCTTTCCTGATACAAGGGCAGAATTAAGTAGTTGCAACAGAGACCACACCACGGCCTGCATAGCCTAAAGATTCTACTATCTGGATCTTTACATAAAAAGTTTGCCAACCTCTGGCTTAGGTGTTCTAATGAGAGTGTTTTCAACAGTAGGCCTTTGGGATGAATTAGGGGGTCTTCTTGATAAAGCTTAAGCTTGCTCATAATTTCTTGAGAATGCATCTATTATTTATGGGGAGATCCAACCACACTTGCAATGACTTTAAAAGTCTTCATTGTTTCCTTTCTATTCCCTCTATATATTAAAGATGTTTGTTATGTTTGTCCTTAAGAAGAAACCTGTGTTTATATTTCATATCAGTGGAATGGTGGGTGCTGTGCAAAGAATTAAGTGACCTTGGTATTTTGTTTTATTTTCATTTTTTAAAAAATTTCAGCTTTATTGAGGTATGATTGACAAATAAGATAAATTTAAAGTATACATCTTAGTGATTTAAGTTTTTTATTTTTGGATCTTTTTTAAGAAACCTTTCCCCATCCTAAGTCACAAAGATATTCTCCTGCTTCTTCTTCCATTAACCACATTGTTTCACTTTTCCATTTATATTTTTAAGCTATCTGAAGTTTACCTTTGTATTTAGTGAACGGTAAGGATTTAACTTAATTTTTCTTCATATTGTAAACCAACTTTATCAACATAATTTCTAAGCAATCTATTCTTTCCTCATGAAGATGGCTTTGCCACCTTTGTGGTGCTGCCTTTTTTGTACAAGTTCTATGTATCATGGTGACCTTGGTTTTTAATGCTTGTCAATACACCCTACTTTCTTGACTCTTATCTTTACAAAATACAGATACACTACACATGAGGTAGAACATCTCAGCCTTGGGTCAGTGCAGTCCTCTCTGTTTTCTGCTCCTGAACCCAGTCTGCTTAATGCTGTTGGAGAAAACTCAGTTGAGATTGGGGCACAAGACTCTCATGGCCTGTAGCTTCAGCCAAGCTTTTCTAGGGCCCTTGTCCACATCTCCTAACATATCCATTCCCCATTCCCACAAGAGTCGTATAATGTCATGACTTTTCTCCTCTCATGAATTACTTTCAAGAGAGTATCTTCACCTCTTCTGTTATCAAACAGGGATTTCCTCAATGTTCACCTCTAGGATGAACTAAATCTCTAAACTAATTGTTACCTGCTTTTCTTCAATTTTGAGATAACACAGAAGATCACACTGTCAAATCAAAATTGAGCTCTCCTCAAGGGGTAAGATAAAACTTGCTCATAACTTCAAAGATACAAGTAGTCAGGAGGCACAGATGAAGCAGAGAGAGGTCCAAGACCACTAGCTTAGCTTCCCATCTCCTACCTTCCTGCCTGAATCACCTGCCACTAAGCCTTGTCCCTGGTTCCATCCCAAACTTTCTTAGGAACCACTCTCCCCTCGTTCAGATGATGCCTCCTCATCTGTCAAAACTCAGTTTAGATGTTCTTTCAGTGAGCTTCCCCTGAATCCCTATCTGGGAGAATTTGGTCAATCTATATGCTCTACTCACCCACGACCCTCTTCTGGTTGTATTGTAACTGTTTTACTGTCTCTTTCCTGGACTGTAAGCAACTTGTAAGTGGAAACTTTTTCTTTTTCTTTTCTTTTTTTTCTGTATCTCTAGCTATTAGCATGGTTCCTGCATCAAATTAGGTGTTTAATAAATGCTTATTAAAGGATGAAAATATTAGAGATATCTACCCTCTGTTATGGTATAGATGTAAAGTGGGAAAAGCAACATAGGAAGAAGTGATGAAAAGACAATGCATTAAGAGTTATTACAGATGCAAAAAACTATAGTAACATCAGAGGGACCATTAACTCTGCTCCAGGGGCTCCTGAAGAATTTCACAAAGGCAGAGGAGAAATAAACCTGCATTTGAGGAGAGAATAGATTTTTTCCAGGCAGAGATGGTGGGGAAGGTTGTATGGGGCAGAGAGATCAGTGGTTCTGAAGTCATTATAATCATTCTGCAATACTCAAATACAATGATGAAAATTAGGTACCTTATGTGATAAATTATTCAAGTTTCATGCTTTTGTTTAGTTATAGAAAGCATCTGGTATTTCAGTGTTTACAAAGGAAGTGAATTTAGCCTAACATTTGTATTATTGGATGATGAAAGCATTTTTAAAATCAGTGCATAACTTGAAGACAGATTTTTTAAAAGGATAATTATGCAATGATTATTATAGACGTACTGTGAATTATTGATTTAGCAAGCAATTGAATTTTAAAACTGCTAAAACTGAACGTTTAAACATTTTATTTTTTATGATTCATGCATCTGAGTATACAAGCCAGTTATTTATATTTGAAGAAGAACAAACATTGTTATTAATCAAATGTTCAAATAACAAAGGAAAGTGCTCCATCAATTGCCCTAAAGTTCATGATGATTTCAGAACCTTAAGGTAAAATTTTTACTATGAAAAAGGATTGGAAAGACAGTGAGGAAAAGAACCAATGACATATAATCTGTGTTTAAGGGTAAATACTGCTATGGTTTGAACGTTTTAGTCCTGCTGAATTCATAGGTTGAAATCCTAACCCCCAAGGTGATGGTGTTAGGAGGTGGGGTCTTTGGGAGGTGATTAGGTCATGAGGGCTCTGCCCTCATGAGTGGGATTAGTGCTCTTATAAAAGAAACCCTGAGAGGGCCCCCTCGCCCCATCCACAATGTGAGGACATAGCAAGTAGGAACCATATATCCTCCTGTCCCTGATCTTGGACTTCCCAGCCTTCAGAATAGTGAGAAATAAATTTCTGTTCTTTATAAGCCACCCTGTTTATGGCATTTTGTTACAGCAGCCCAAACAGGTCGAGGCAAGTACTGTGTATAGCAGCTGATATATATACATATATAAATTTCACAGTTCCATGCAGTGAATTGTAATTTGCGACAAGAACTGCATTCCCTCCTGATTGTTGACATTCTCAATATGATTTAATACTCATCACTGACCAAGTGTGGCAAATACATGGGCTGGAAGAAGACACAGGAAACACCTAGGGATTGTGAGAATTTCTGTGCTCTAAGAATTTATGTGGACAATTGTTTGCAGGTTCTCAGGCTCTGGAGGAGCACATCGTGGGGCCTACAGGGACCTTTCCATACTGGGGTCTCCAGGCCCTACCACATCATATGTCTACAGGGAAATGAAAGAGACGAAGATACACAAGGGAAATAGTGTAGAAGGGACATAGAAGGAACTGCTAGAACAGTGGTTCCAACCAGAGGTGATTTTCTTCCCCCTACTCCCATGCCAGGGGGTATTTGGCAAGGTCTGGATATATTTTTAATAGTCACAAGTGAAGGATGCTCCTGGCATTTAGTGAGTAGAGGCCAGGGATGCTGTTAAACATCCTACAATGCAAAGGACAGCTCCACAAATAGAATTATCCAGCCCCAAATGTCAATCATGATGAGATTAAGAAACTCTGCACTAGACCATTATTATTATTATTATTATTTTTTAAAGCATGCTTTTACATAGTTGGATTGATCAATTTTTTAAAGTTTAATTTTTATTTATTTATTTATTTATGGCTGTGTTGGGTCTTCGTTTCTGTGCGAGGGCTTTCTCTACTTGCGGCAAGTGGGGGCCACTCTTCATCGCGGTGCGCGGGCCTCTCACTATCGCGGCCTCTCTTGTCGCGGAGCACAGGCTCCAGACGCGCAGGCTCAGTAGTTGTGGCTCACGGGCCTAGTCGCTCCGCGGCCTGTGGGATCTTCCCAGACCAGGGCTCGAACCCGTGTCCCCTGCATTGGCAGGCAGATTCTCAACCACTGCGCCACCAGGGAAGCCCAACACTAGACCATTATTGACCACAGATTTCTTTTGAATGTTAAGAAGCAAAAGAAATATGGGTAAGAAATGAATTGACATTACTTTTTAGATTACAACTGCAAAACATAGTTTTGGAAGTTGTACAGTGTGGAAAATCTATTTGGCATATGCCAAACAGTATAAAGAAAAAAATAAAATTCACTAGTTGTCCTGCCACCCAGAGGTAACCACTATTAAACTTTTAATTTTTAACTAGTAATTTGTGTGCAAATAGGTTGGAAAGGCACGATTAATCAGATGGGGAATCTGTAGCACTAGAGAGGGTAAGCTATGGAGGTTAATTGGTAGAAATAACATGAGAGAAGTTAGTAAATGTAAAGCAGAAATGTACAGGTTAATGAGAACTTAGGAAGAGACAAACAAGGAGACAGGAAGCCAAGACCATACTTTGAATGAGGTAGTGAAGTGTCTGTAGTGACTAAAACATGCTCCCCCACTTCCTGTGGTTCCAGCAATGGATCTAGGATCTTATGACAGTGTTCAATGAGAAGATAAAAACAAAACAAACACTTGCAAGTGAAATAAATAGTAGACGCAGACCACATCTTGATTGGCAGGGAGGCATCTGTGCTGGTCAAAGTCTGAGATCTTTGGGGGAAGACTTTGTGTTGTGTATAGGCTGGTATGAGCAGGCCTGCCTGTCAGAGAACTTCGGGGTAAGGCATGAACTAGTTTCCCCCAGTGGTTGTCTCAACCAGAGCCAACTGCCCCAGCATTTAAAATTCTCATTTTTCAACTGTTCTATTTACTGCCATTGCTGCCTAGAAGACTTTGTACTAGGAAATGGCAGGGTGTTTTTTCTTGGTGACCTGTGTCAATTCCCTTAGAATTAGTACAGTTGTAACCGTCAGTACCAAAGACTCGTAGTACTGTCCGGATCCATGAGAGGAGTAATGGAAATAACCCAAGGGGTGAACAACATACACTGTGTGTGACCACGTGTTATAATTACATCATTTAAAAACTTGGGGTCATAAGGCATAGAGATTTCGGCCTCTGTTTTTTCATTTGGCAATATGCCATGAGCACATTTCTCATTTCATTAATCTTCTAAACATGATTTGATCATCTCTACACAGAAACTCCTCACCTAGCTCTACCATAATTTATTTAACTAATCCCTATTGTTGAACATTTAAGCTACATATAACTCTTCTCTCTTATAGAACACTTCACACCGATCGTCATTCTACAATAGCGCTTTTTTTTTTTTCTGATAAAATGTGTTTAAAAATCAATGTTTGGTAGATAAGCAACATGTTGGGCTTTTCTGTTATTAATAGATTTATTGAAGTATAATTTATATATTATAAAATATACAATTCAGTGATTTTTAGGGTGTTTATAGAACTGGACAACCATCACCACAACCTAATTTTAGAACATTTTCATGACTCCAAAAGGAATTCTTATGCCATCATTCCCACTCCCACCCCCAGCCTTAAGCAAATGTTAATATATTTTCTCTCTGTATAAATTTAACCTTTTTTGGACATTGCATGTAAATAGAATCATACAATATGTGTTCTTTTGGGTCTGGCTTCTTTCACTAAGCCTAATGCTTCCAAGGTCCATCCATGCTGCCTCGTGTGTCTGTACTTCACTCCACAGTGGACTCTTACCCACCAAGAGCATCTGCATGTCTCCAGGTAGTTAGACTAAGAAGCTTCTGATGTGTCTCATCATCCCGTGTGCAGGTTTGATGGGGGGTCTTGGCCGAGTGCTCATAAGCTTCTTAGGGACTGGGACCTGTGGTGAGTGACCTTTATTTTAACATCTAGATGCAGGTTAGGGCCAAAGAATTTCTTCATTCTTCCCAGTTGGAATACACACAATTACTTCCTGCATTCCTTTTTTCCAGATGAGTATTTCAAGCATAGGATGGTTGTGCTAGGTCTAAACATGACCAACCGAAGGACAAAATATATTCATTTGACTTGCAACTTTAACCTAACCAAAATCACTTTGCTGGTGATTAGCCATGGATTTGATTTTCCAGGCTAATATGTGAAGAGACATATGTATTAAAGAAATCATTTTGAAAAAGCCAATAATCAAGAGTGTTTAAACGTAAACTTATTGGAGTACAGTTGACTAAAACTTCATAACCAAGAGTAAGGAAATAGTAAGATGGCTTAAGATGTGTCCTAAGATGGCTAAGGGAAAGGATGATTTTGGGAAACATTATTAAATGCCAAATAAAATGTTAAATGTTTCCAAAAACAAAAAACTAAGAATACAAACTCAGGCAGAGTGTGGTAGGCAGAATCATGCCTCCCCTAAGATGTGTACAATCCTCATCCCCAAAATCTGTGAATATGTTTCATTTATTGGCAGGACGAATTTGGCAGATATGATTATGTTAAGGATCTTGAGGAGACTATTCTGGATAATCTGGGTAAACCTGATACAATCACAAGTGTCCTTAAAAGGGAAAGAAGGAGATGGGAGTGTAAGAGAAGAAAGTGTGACAATGGAAGCAAATGTTGGAGTCGTGAGAACCGTGGACCAAAGGATGCAGGAGGCCTCCAGCAGCTGGACAGACAAGAAAGGGAACAGATTCTACTCCAGAACCTCCAGGGAACACAGTCTGCTTACACTTTTATTTCAGCTAAGGGCAAGCCGTTTGGAGTTCCCACGCTTCAGAACTGTAAGAGAATACGTCTGTTGTTTGAAGCCACTAAGCTTTTGGCAAGTTGCTCCAAGAGTAGTGTGAGACTAATGCAGAGATGCTTACCATAACAATAAAGGGAGGGGAGTCTGACCCACTCCCGGGGAGGGAAAGATGAGGAGGCTGGGGAGAAAAGCGGGCCAGCCCTGAGTGGAGCAGCTTCTCCCATTCATCTTGGGAAGCCCCCCACCCACCAGGACCGACCCCGGGCCGGGGCCTGACTTGTCCTCTCCAAGCTCTGAACTGCAGCATCCCACATCCTGCTGTTCTCTCTTCCCCCAACACACAGATTACCCTACAATGGCTAATTCCAGTTTACCTTCAATTCAGGACTCCCTTAAAATATAACTTAAGTGCCCCTTGGTCCTCTAGGTATGTTTTAATTTTGCCTTCTCCTATGTGATTAAAACCGGAACGATCAGACAGATCCAGTTTTGCATATGGATTTTGCTACTTTCCAGCTGTCATGGTGGGCAAGTGACACGACCTTTTATTTATTTTTAATTTTTGAATTTTATTTTATTTATTTTTTTATACAGCAGGTCCTTATTAGTCATCAATTTTATACACATCAGTGTATACATGTCAATCCCAATCACCCAATTCATCACACCACCACCCCGCCACTTTCCCCCCTTAGTGTCCATACGTTTGTTCTCTACATTTGTGTCTCTATTTCTGCCCTGCAAACTGGTTCATCTGTACCATTTTTCTAGGTTCCACATATATGCGTTAATATACGACATTTGTTTTTCTCTTTCTGACTTACTTCACTCTGTATGACAGTAACTAGATCTATCCACTTCTCTACAAATGACCCAATTTCGTTCCTTTTTATGGCTGAGTAATATTCCATTTTATATATGTACCACATCTTCTTTATCCATTTGTCTGTCGATGGGCATTTAGGTTGCTTCTATGACCTGGTTATTGTAAATAGTGCTGCAACGAACATTGGGGTGCATGTGTCTTTTTGAATTATGGTTTTCTCTGGGTATATGCCCAGTAGTGAGATTGCTGGATCATATGGTAATTCTATTTTTAGTCTTTTAAGGAACCTCCATACTGTTCTCCATAGTGGCTGTATCAATTAACATTCCCACCAACAATGCAAGAGGGTTCCCTTTTCTCCACACCCTCTCCAGCATTTGTAGTTTGTAGATTTTTTGATGATGCCCATTCTAAATCGTGTGAGGTGATACCTCATTGTAGTTTTGATTTGCATTCCTCTAATAATTAGTGATGCTGAGCAGCTTTTCATGTGCTTCTTGGCCATCTGTATGTCTTCTTTGGAGAAATGTCTATTTAGGTCCTCTGCCCATTTTTGGACTGGATTGTTTGTTTTTTTAATACTGAGCTGCATGAGCTGTTTATATATTTTGGAGACTAATCCTTTGCCAGTTGTTTCATTTGCAAATATTTTCTCCCATTCTGAGGGTTGTCTTTTCATCTTGTTTATGGTTTCCTTTGCTGTGCAAAAGCTTTGACGTTTCATTAGGTTTTATTTGTTTATTTTTGTTTTTATCTCCATTACTCTAGGAGGTGGATCACAAAAGATCTTGCTGTGATTTATTTCAAAGTGTGTTCTTCCTATGTTTTCCTTTAAGAGTTTTATAGTGTCCAGTCTTACATTTAAGTCTCTAATCTATTTTGAGTTTATTTTTTTGTATGGTGTTATGGACTGTTCTAATTTCATTCTTTTACAAGTAGCTGTCCAGTTTTCCCAGCACCACTTATTGAAGAGACTGTCTTTTCTCCATTGTATATCCTTGCCTCCTTTGTCATAGATTAGTTGACCATAGATGCATGGGTTTATCTCTGGGCTTTCTATCTTGTTCCATTGATCTATGTTTCTATTTTTGTGCCAGTACAATATTGTCTTGATTACTGTAGCTTTGTAGTATAGTCTGAAGTCAGGGAGTCTGATTCCTCCAGATCCATTTTTTTCCCTCAAGACCACTTTGATTATTCAGGGTCTTTTGTATCTCCATACAAATTTTAAGATTTTTTGTTCTAGTTCCATAAAAAATGCCGTTCGTAATTTGATAGGGATTGCAATGAATCTGTAGATTGCTTTGTGTAGTATAGTCATTTTCATAATATTGATTCTTCCAATCCAAGAACACGGTATATCTCTCCATCTGTTGGTATCATCTTTAATTTCTTTAATCAGTGTCTTATAGTTTTCTGCATATACAGGTCTTTTGTCTCCCTACATAGGTTTATTCCTAGGTATTTTATTCTTTTTGTTGCAATGGTAAATGGTAGTGTTTCCTTAATTTCCCTTTCAGATATTTCATCATTAGTGTATAGGAATGCAAGAGATTTCTGTGCATTAATTTTGTATCCTGCAACTTTACCAAATTCATTGGTTAGCTCTAGTAGTTTTCTGGTGGCATTTTTACAATTCTCTATGTATAGTATCATGTGATCTGCAAACAGTGACAGTTTTACTTCTTCTTTTCCAATTTGTTTTCCTTTTATTTCTTTTTCTTCTCTGATTGCTGTGGCTAGGACTTCCAAAACTATATTGAATAATAGTGGTGAGAGTGGAAATCCTTGCCTTGTTCCTGATCTTAGAGGAAATGCTTTCAGTTTTTGAGTATTAAGAATGATGTTTGCTGTGGGTTTGTCATATATGGCCTGTATTATGTTGAGGTAGGTTCCCTCTATGCCCACTTTCTCGAGAGTTTTTACATAAATTGGTGTTGAATTTTGTCAAAAGCTTTTTCTGCATCTTTTGAGATGATCATATGGTTTTTATTCTTCAATTTGTTAGCATGGTTTATCACATTGATTGATTTATGTATATTGAAGAATTCTTGCATCCCTGGGATAAATCCCACTTGATCATGGTGTATGATCCTTTTAATGTGTTGTTGGATTCTGTTTGCTAGTATTTTGTTGAGGATTTTTGCATCTATATTCGTCAGTGATATTGGTCTGTAATTTTCTTTTTTTGTAGTATCTTTTTCTGGTTTGGGTATCAGGGTGATAGGGGCCTCATAGAATGAGTTTGGGAGTGTTCCTTCCTCTGCAATTTTTTGGAAGAGTTTGAGAAGGATGGGTGTTAGCTCTTCTCTAAATGTTTGATAGAATTCACCTGTGAAGCCTGGTCCAGGACTTTTGTTTGTTGGAAGATTTTTAATCACAGTTTCAATTTCATTACTTGTGATTGTTCTCTTCATATTTTCTATTTCTTCCTGGCTCAGTCTTGGAAGGTTATACCTTTCTAAGAATGTGTCCATTTCTTCCAGGTTGTCCATTTTATTGGCATAGAGTTGCTTGTAGTAGTCTCTTCGGATGCTTTGTATTTCTGTGGTGTTTGTTGTAACTTCTCCTTTTTCATTTCTAATTTTATTGATTTGACTCCTCTCCCTCTTTTTCTTTATGAGTCTGGCTAATGGTTTATCAATTTTGTTTACCTTCTCAAAGAACCAGCTTTTAGTTTTATTGATCTTTGCTATTGTTTTCTTTGTTTCTATTTCATTTATTTCTGCTCTGATCTTTATGATTTCTTTCCTTCTACTAACTTTGGGTTTTGTTTGGTCTTCTTTCTCTAGTTCCTTTAGGTGTAAGGTTAGATTGTTTATTTGAGATTTTTCTTGTTTCTTGAGGGAGGCTTGTATAGCTATAAACTTCCCTCTTAGAACTGCTCTTGCTGCATCCTATAGGTTTTGGATCCGGCATGACCTATTTAAATGTTAATGTCTTCACGTGAAAATGAAGATAAATTGCCACCTACCTCCTGGAATCGCCGAGGATTTCATTTGATCAAATGAAGCACAGTATCTCATTCTCAACAGCCATCAACATGGGGAGCCATTACTATTACCACCACGATCACTGTCTCATCAGGGAAGATCACTTGCACCTGTCACACCAAAATGCTGTATAAGTGTTTGTACATAAATAAACAAATCAGAAATCAGTCAGGGCCTGGAAACAGGTGACTCTGAAGAGAAACTCCGTGATGTCACTGACTTACTGATGATTGGCTCTACTTTTTGCAGATCTTCTGTTACAGATAAAAGCTACACACAGCGTATTCCATCCTGCTTATAGCTGTACAACCACTTTACCAGCTTTAAATAAAGTGTGACTATTTCAGACAGCACTTCTGGAGTTTACTTAGTGGAATTAATAAGAATTTGTTGCTTTCTCTCTTCCTGCCTTGTGTCTTTGTAATTACAGGAAAATTTTTTTAAAAAATTGTTCTGTAAAGAAGCCAAAAATTATGTCTGTGCATAGCTTTTTTTCCAGTAAAATATCCCTATATTTTCCCATGTTGCTTATATTTTGTTTCTTATTGCTACACATAGTCATAGTATATTGTACCCTTATACTTCATTTGCCACAGTGGTGCATATCTTCAGTGTCACGTATGCAGTGGCAAATAACTTTTCCACAGGACGATGTCAGTGCAGTTTCCAGAGTAGATGCACTGGTCTAACCATCTGACTTGGTGGTAAGAGCCAGCATCTGCTCCCTCAGAAAGTTCCTAATGCATTCATCCTGTGTCATGTTTGGTGGTCTACACAGCTCCCTCCGTTCCCTCCTTCAGATCCTGCTCAGGAGCATCTTCTCAGGAGGCCTTATTATCCAAAAACCACTTTATTGAACATTTCACTACCTACTCTTCCTTTTTTTCAATATTCATTCTCTACTCTTCAAAGCATTTTTCTGAGACACAATCTCTGACATATTATATATTGTACATATTTTTTTATTTTCTGTCTCATCTGTCTACATATATACTCCACGAAGGCATGATTTTTGCCTATTTTGTTTATTTCTGTGTCACCAGCCCCTATAATAGTGCCAGCCAAATTTCATTCAACAAATATTTCATTAATTGATGAATGCATTAATAACTGCATGATGTACGATGTACGGTATGTGTGATGTCTTTCTTGCTCAGGGTTCTATTTCAGGTAGGTTGAAGTAAAACTACAAATAGTCAAAATCTTTTCGATGTATTTAGTGCAGCTTGCAGAAGGGTATAAGAGAGAGTTTGGTTCTGGAGTTAGGACTTACTCCTTTTGTGCCCAGAAATGTTAAAGATCACAGGCTGCATCAGGGAACTGGGGGATGATGATTTTGCTGGGCCCCCACAGCTCAGGTGTAGGAGAATGTGGGATAAATTCAACTCATAGACACTGTTCTGTACGCCCTTCCTTTGAAGGGTCTGCACCTGGAACAAATCTGTCCCAGTGGTATGTGTGGCAGGAGGGGGTGAAGCCCAGGTGATACAGTGGCCAGGCATGCAGACCAGCCCCTTCCTCAGGGACCTCCCCCCCCATTCATAACAAAGAGGGTCTGGTTCACTAGTGAGGAGCCTTTCATCACCCCTATAGGGCAGTGGACGAATGACCACTTATAACTTTTCTCCTACTCTATCCAAGAGAGCTGTGGACCCAAGCTGTCCACGAGCAAAGCATTTTCAGGCTCTTCCACAGCCTGAATGAAAACATCCCTAGTGATGCCTGGTGCCCTGGTCCAGTTGCAAGATGTGATGCACCTTCTCCGGAAGACTTCCCTACCAGGAGTAGAGCCCTCTTCTACTTCTTACCCAGTCATCCTGGATTGTGAATTAACAAGGTATCATTTCTGAAGGCTATGTTTATTTAGCTTTGTAAGTAGCTATCAAACTATCTTCCAAAGTGGCTGCACCTTTTTGTATTTCCACCAGCAGAGGATGAGAATTCCTGTTGTTCTGCATCTTTGCTATCCTTGCCATCATTTTTAGGGTTTTGTTTTGTTTTGTTTTGTTTTTTTGTAGTTTTTCTCATACCTGTGTGGTGCATCTCATTGTTTTAAGTTATTATTCCCTAATGACAAATCATATTTGTCATATGCTATTTTATCATCTGCTTATCTTCCTTGGTGAGGTGTCTGTTCTAAATTTTTGTCCATTTTTTTAATTGGGTTGTTGTTTTCTTACTGATGAGTTTTAAGAGTTCTATGTGTGTTTTGGATACAAGTATTTATGAGATATGTGTTTTGCAAATATTTCCTCCCAGCCTGTGGCTTTTCTTTTCATTCTCTTAGCAGTGTCTTTCATCAAGAGTAAGTTTTTAATTTTGAAAAGATTTAACATTATTTTTTTTCTTTTGCTGATCATGCTTTTGATAATATCTAAAATCTCATCATTAAAACCAAGAACTAAGATTTTCTCTTATGCATTATTCTAGGAGTTTTATAGTTTTGCCTTGTACATTTAGATCTATTACCAGCTTTGACTTAATATCTTTGGAAAGTATGATTGATATCTAGTTTATCTTTTTGATATGGATGTCCAAGTGTTCCAGAACTATTTCTTTATAGGACTATTCTTCCTTCACTGAATTGATTTTGCTCCTTTGTCAAAAATTAGCTGCCTGTAACATGAATTTTTTCTGGGCTCCATGTTCTGTTCCTTCTCTCTATGTTTCTATTCTTTTTTGCAATACCTTGCTGTCTTAATTACTGTAGCTTTGTAGAAAGTCTTAAAGTTGGGTAGTCTGAGTCTTACAGCTTTTTGTGTTCAGTATTGTTTTGGCTATTCTAGGTCTTTTGCCTTTCCATATAAATTTCAGAATCAGTTTGTAGATATTGACAAAACAGCTTGGTGGATATCAATCCCTTGTTGGTCATATTGTTTGGAGATATTTTCTCCTGTTCTGTAAGTTGTCTTTTCATTTTGTCAATGGTTTCCTTTGCTGTGAAAAAACTTTTAAGTTTAATTAGGTTCCATTTGTTTATTTTTGCTTTTACTTCTTTTGTTTTAGGAGACAGATCTAAAAAAATATATTGGTACGATTTAGGTCAAAGAGTGTTCTGCCTATGTTCTCTTCTAGGAGTTTTATGGTTTCAGGTCTTATATTCTTTAATCTATTTTGAGTTTATTTTTGCATATGGTGTGAAGAAATGTTCTAATTTCATTCTTTTACATGTAGCTGTCCAGTTTTCTCAGCAGCACTTGTTGAAGAGACTGTCTTTTCTCCATTGTATATTCTTGCCTCCTTTGTTGTGGATTAATGGACCATATGTGCATGGGTTTATTTCTGGGCTCTCTCTCTGTTCTATTGATCTGTGTGTCTATTTTTGTGTCCAATGTTGTTTTGATTACTGTAGCTTTGCATTATAGTCTGAAGTCTGGGAGGGTGATACCTCCAGGTCTGTTCTTTTTTATCAAGATTGCCTTGACAATTTCTGGTCTTTTGTGGTTCCATATAAATTTTAGGATTATTTTTTCTTGTTCCGTGAAAAATGTCATAGGTATTTTGACAGGGATAGGGATTACACTAAATCTGTAGATTGCATTTTAACCATATTAATTCTTCCAATCTAAGAGCATGGGATGTCTTTCCATTTCTTTGTATGATCTTCAATTTCCTTCATCAGTGTTTTATAGTGTTCAGAGTATAGGTCTTTCATCTCCTTGGTTAAGTTTATTTTTAGGTATTTTATTCTTTTTAATGAGATTTAAAAATTTCTTATTCTGAAAGTTCATTACTAGTGGATAGAAAAATAACGTATTTCTATATATTAATCTCATATCCTGAAACTTTACTGAGTTCATTTATTGGTTCTAATAGTTTTTTAGTGGATATCCAAAGGCTTTTGGTGGTATCCAAAGGGTTTGATATCCAAAATACATAAACAACTCATCCAACTCAATATCAAAAAAGCAAACAACCCAATCAAAAAATAGACATTTTTCCCAAGAAGACATACATATGGCTAACAGGCACATGATAAGATGCTCAACATTGCTAACTAATAGAGAAATGCAAATCAAAACTACAATGAGCTATCATCTCACACCTTCATAATGGCTATCATCAAAAAGTCTATAAATAACAAAGGTTGATGAAGATGTGAGGAAAAATGGAATACCCCTACACTGTTGGCAGGAATGTAAATTGGTGAAGCCACTGTGGAAAACAGCATGGAGGTGCCACAAAAAACTAAAAATAGAACTACCATATGATCCAGTAATTCCACTCCTGGATATATATCCAGAAAAAGCAAAAACACTAATGTGAAAAGATACATGCATCCCAATGTTCATAGCAGCACTATTTACAACAGCCAAGATATGGGAGCAACCCAAGTGTCCACAACAGATGAATAGAAAAAGAAAATGTGAATGAAATTCTGTCATTTGCCACAATGTAGATGGACCTAGAAAATATTATGCTTAGTGAAATAAGTCAGACAGAGAAAGACAAATACTGTATGATATCACTTATATGTGGAATCTAAAAAATAAAACAAATGAATGAATATAACAATACATAACAGACTCACATAGGTAGAGAACAAACTAGTGGTTACCAGTGGGTAGAAGGAAGGGGAGAGAGACAAGAAAGAGGTAGAGGATTAAAAGATACAAAGTACTCTGTATAAAGTAAATAAGCAACAAGGATGTATTGTAGAGCACAGGGAATTATAACCATTATTTTGTAATAACTTTTAATGCAGTATAATCTGTAAAAATATTGAATCACTAGACTGTACACCCAAAACTAATATAATCATGTAAATCAAACATACTTCCATAAAAAAAAAATCCTGCATCCAACAACAGCAGAATACATGTTCTTCTCAGGCTCATATGGAACACTGAATAATAAAGAGCATATTCTTGGGCATAAAGCATATCTTAATGAATTCAAGTGAATAGAAATAATACAAAGAATGTTCTCATACAATGATGGAATTAAATAAGAAACCAATGCTAGACTGAGAGCTGGAAAATCCCCCGTTATTTGGGCATTGAATAACCACTTCTAAATATCACATGGATCCAAAAAGAAGTTTCAAGAAAATTAAGAAATATTTTTTAAATGAAATGGAAATATTATTTTTTAAATGAAAATGAAAATACACCTTATTAGAATTTGGGGAGGATGCAACAAAGTAGTGCTTAGAGGAAAATTGTAACATTCGTTTTATATATTAGAAAAGAAGAAAGATGTAAAGTCAGTAATCTAAGCTTCCACTTTATGAAACTAGAGAAAGAAGAATAATTTAAGCCGAAATCAAGCAGAACAAAAGAAATAAAAATTAGAGCAGAAATCAGTAAAATAGAAAACAGGAAAGAAAACCAAGGAACTCCAAATTCTGATTCTTAGAGAAGATCAATAAAGTTGATAAAGCTGCTATGCAAACTAATCAAAAATAAGAGAGAGAGAGAGAACAAAAGTTACCAATATCATAAATGGAAGAGCAGTCATCACTACTTAAGTCATAAAGCTCAAAAAATATAGTGAATACTATGAATAACTCCATGCTCACCAATTTGATAAGTTAAATGAAACGAACCAATTCCTTGAAAGTCACAAACTGTTAAAACTCATACAAGGAGAAATACATAATATGAATAGGCCTATACCTATTAAATAAAATGAGTCAATAACTAGTAACTTTCCAAAAAGTAAAGCACCAAGCCCAAATGGTTTTACTGGTGAATTCTATTGAACATTTGAGAAAGGTGTTATATCATAGCACTTCTTCACATTCTATTCCAGAAAATAGAAGCTAAGGGAATACTTCCTAACTCACTCAATGAAGCCAGTGTTACCCTAATACCAAAACTATACTAAGGCATTACAAGAAAGGAACACTGGAGACCAATATCTCATATATACATAGATGCAAAGATCCTCAAGAAAATATCAGCAAATCAAGTTCAATGAATAAAAAGAATTATACCAAGTGGGATTTATTCCACGTATATAAGCCAAATCAATACTCAAAAATCAGATAATGAAACTGTACATCAACAAGATAAAAAGGAACAGTGATATGACTATATCAATTAATGCAGAAAAAAAGTATTTTAAATGCTTTTGGCATTTTAAGAACAATAAAAGCTTAATCCGTGAAAGAAATATTGATAAAGTGGACTTTTAAAAAATCATATGACAAAAACTCTGAAAAAACTAGAAATAAAGGGGAGCTTCCTCAACTTGATAAAGAACATCTACAAAAAGCCTACAGTTAACATCCTAACTGTTAAAGCAGTTAAAGGTAAAAAGCAGGACACTTTTCATCCCCCTAAGATTGAGATCAAGGCAAGGGTATCCCTTCCCATCACTCCTATTCAATCTCATACTGGCAGTCTTAGTGAAATAAAGCTAGAGAATAAAATAAAACATATACAGATTGAGAAGTAAGAAATGTCTTTGGTCATAGATGACATGATTGTTAATGTAAAGAGTCCCAAAGAACAGGCAAAGAATTCCTGGAACTAATAAGCGTAAACTCATGGAATACAATTGCTTTCCTATATGCAAGCAATAAACAATTGGAATTTGAAATTTGAATACACAGTACTATTTACAATAGCACTACAAAAAAAAGAGAAATACTTTGATATAAATCTAACAAAATATGTACAGAATCTATATACAGAAAATCACAAAATACTGAAGAAAGTAGTCAAAGCAGATATAAATAAAAGGAGAGATATTCCATGTTCATAGGTAGACGAAATACTGTCAAGATGTCAGTTCTTTCCAAATTGATATATAGATTCAATTCAACTCCATTAAATATCCCACCAAGCTGCCTTTTTTTTTTTTATTTAAAAAGGATTTTGTAAGGTTTTTTACTTTTATTTTTTATGGAAATATAGTTGATTTATAATGTTATATTAGTTTCTGGCGTACAGCATAGTGATTCAGTATTTTTAAAAATTATACTCCATTAAAAGTTATTACAAAATAGTGGCGATGATTTCCTGTGCAGTACAATATATCTTTGTTGCTTATATACTTTATACAGGGTACTTTGTATCTCTTAATACTCTATCCCTATTTTGCCCCTCCCACCTTCCCTCTCCCCACTGGTAACCACTAATTTGTTTTCTATATGTGAGTCTGTTTCTGTTTTGCTATATACATTGTTTGTATTATTTTTTGGATTCCACATATAAGTGATATCATACAGTATTTGTCTTTCTGCCTGATTTATTTCATTAAGTGTAATAATATCTAAGTCCGTTTACATTGCTGCAAATGACAGAATTTCATTCCTTTTATGGCTGAGTAATATTCCATTGTATATATACAGCATATTTCCTTTATCCATTCATCTGTCAATGGACACTTAGGTTGCTTCCATACTTTGGCTATTGTAAGTAGTGCTGTTATGAACATTGGGGTACACATATCTTTTCACATTAGTGTTTTCATTTTTCCAGATATATATCCAGGAGTGGAATTGCTGGGTTTTATGGTAGTTCTATTTTTAGTTTTTTGAAGAACCTCCATATTGTTTTCCACAGTGGCTGCACCAACTTACACACCTACCAACAGTGCACAAAGATTCCGTTTTCTCCACATCCTTTCCAACATTTGCTATTTGTAGACATTTTGATGATGGCCATTTCTGAGATATCTTATTTTAGTTTGGATTTGCATTCCTCTAATTATTACCAATGTTGAGCACCTTTCTATGTGCCTGTTAGCCATCTGTATGTCTTCTTTAGAAAAATGTCTTTTTAGGTCTTCTGACCATTTTTTGATTGGGTTGTTTGCTTTTTTGATATTAAGCTGCATGCTGTTTATATATTTTGGATATTAACCCTTATCAGTCATACCATTTGCCAATATTTTCTCCCATTCCATAAGTTGTCTTTTTGCTTTGTCTATGGTTTCCTTTGCTGTGCAAAAGCTTTTATGTTTAATTAGGTCCTGGACTGTAGGGCTTTACAGGGAAATTCTAAAGACACAAATGAACTTATTTACAAAACAGAAATAGACCCACAGACATAGAAAACAAGCTTATGGTTACCAAAGGAGAAAGAGGGTGAGGGTGAGCGATAAATTAGGAGTTGGGATTGTCACATACACACTACTATATATAAAATAAACAATGATGACCTACTGTATAGTACAAGGAACTCTACTCAATGTTTTGTAATAACCTATAAGGGAAAATAATCCAAAAAAGTTACATTTTATATATATATATATATATATATATATATATATATATATATATATATATACACACACACACACACACACATACTATAAATATATATAGTGTATATATAACTGAATCACTTTACTGTCACCTGAAACTAACACAACATTGTAAATCAACTATCCTTCAATTTTTAAAAGTGAGCTAATACCTATCCTTCTCACATTATTCCAAAAAATTGAAGAGTATGTAGTCTTTAAATGCTAATTTTATCAAGTTGATTGATAGTGCTGTTCACGTTAATTCTATCCTTACTAATTTTATGCCTTCTGGATCTATCAATTACTGCAAGAAGGGTTTTTAAGTCTCCCACTATAATAACAGATGGTCTATTTCTCCTTGAAGTTGCATCAGTCTTTTTGTAATGTATTTTGATGCTTTGATGTTAGATTCATGCAGTCTAAGAATTGTTATGTCTTGGAGAATTGACCCCTTTGTTGTTGTGTAATGCCCCTCTTTATCCTTGATAAATTTCCCTGCTCTGAAATTAATATGGCTACTCCAGCTTTCTTTTGATTAGTGTTAGTATTGCATATCTTTTTCATTTCTTTTACTTTAACCTACGTGATTCTGTATTTAAAGTGAGTTTCTTATAGGCAACGTAGTTGGGTCTGACAAACTTCTGTCCTTATTGGATGTTTTGAAATCATTCACATTTGAAAACATTATTGGCAGTATCTACCACATCTGTATCTGTTTTCCACTGGTTACATTTGTTCTTTGTTGCTTTTATATTCTTCCTTTCTTGAGTTTTAGCATGATTTATAACTTTTTGTTAAAAGCAGATATGACATATTGGTAATAGGAATCAAAGTAAAAGAACTTTAGTGTGAGATTTTGTGTTAATTTGACTAGGAGGTGGGCTGTGAAAACATAATGAAAACATTAAAATGTTTTCTGTAGCTGCAGCTGTCAGAAGTTTCAAATTCCTCTAGGATATTTGTTTTAGTCTCTTCTTTTGTCTCTGGGCTTCCTAGAAACTCCTCCTTAAATAATGTATTTTCTTGCAGCTCTTGCATTAGTAATCCATTCTTATTATACTGAAACTCTGTTAATTTGGTGATAAACTGTAGTGGATGGGGGTGCTCTATATTCTTATGATTAAATCTTATTCTTTTACTGAGCCGGTTTCCCTAGGCAGTGACCCTAACACGTGTTTCTTAACTTTTCCTCTCCCCTTCAGTGAGACAGCAAGGATAAAAGATTCTATGTTTGGATACATATGCTCCTCCCTAGGTGGGATAAGGCTGTAGTAAAATCTTTTTTCTGGAGAGTAACGCTTTGTAATGGAGCACACTCAGGTTATATTTCAAAATGGTATTTCTCTCTCCCCCTTCTAGACCCATGAGAGGATTTGTCTCATCTCCTCACCGTGAGAACCTGGTGGGGTATTTTAAGATAAAGTAGGTGAAGAATGGAGGATTCCCTTAAGAGCGCAGCTTCCAGGAGCTTCTCATTCGCACACTAGTCTACACTCATCCTCCAGCAGTTTGTCAAAATCACCATTTAAGTGTTCCTACAAGTTACTGGTTCTGCTCCCAGTGAGCTGTGGTCTCAGCAGTGAGTCTCTGTATCCTCCTGTCTCTCCAGATTTCACCATGGCAATTTGCTCTGTGACCTCAATTCTTTGGTGGTTCTATGAAGAGTTGTTACCTTTCAATTTTTTTTTTCTTGTTGTGAAGTTGACAGTGACAACTTCCACGTTCTTTACATGGCAAAGCTTAACCTGAATGTCCCCATGGAGTTTTTAATCTTTCATTCCCTACCACCATAAACTACCTGCCCAGTGACCACCACAGGGTCTCAGTACATACTGATCCAATCAAGCCAGGGACTACTGATTACTACAGTAGGGAAAGTGTTATCAATTGCTATAGCAGGTGAACTGGTGGTGCTTACCCACACAATTGCATGGTACCCCAATTTCTCCTCATGAACATGGCACCAGGACAAGGAACTGTTTTCATTTCCAGTGCATCAGGTCAAGTTGACCTTTGTCAAAATGGTCACATTTATCAACATTTGGTTCAATATATGATTCTATCTTGATGAAGTCCTATATAAGGATGATGAAAGAGGAAAAGGGAAAAATCACCTCAACTTTTCTTGGCATTAAAATATGAGTTTCTTTATAGTTCCTAGAAAATATTTGGATCACAACAGGGGAGATTCATCTCCTAGTTTGAGAAAAACAAGTCTATTCTATTATTACAAACATATGAAAGAAAAAACTAGGTCAGTTCCTTTCTTGGAAATAATGATATTTAAGTAAATTCCACTATATTTTTCAGTTGCTGGGTCTGAAAACATTACCAAGAAAACAATATTTAGACTTTTGTTGTCTAGGCAGACAGTTTGAGCATTTTCCTTGATACAAGGAAATATTCTACAAAATGTATTTTTATAATTTAAGTATAATCCAACTTCAGGTGATGTATTTATTCGAAAAATATCAATGATGGGTTCTGATATCCGAGTAGTTAATTCTTATTTTAGGAAATAATGGCATTATTATAATTAGAGTTAACAATTAGAAACATATTCAAATTTTAGGCAGAAAGTAAGAATAAAGGGAAGAACCAGGGAGAGGGGTTGAGAGATGTTTTGGGAAATTTTGGAGCATAGAGCAAAGGTTAGATAGCCAAAAATGGAAGCTTAGTCTGAAATATACAACTGTGTTGAGAAGGTCACCTGAACACAGGTGACACTTGGAGGCTGGAGAGTGTCCACAGCCGGGGGTCAATACCAGGCTATTGCTTAGACACAGAGAACAAGTAGAAGCCAAAGGCTTAGGAGGTCCCTCAAGCTAAGCCAGACCAATAGGATTGTTGAAGCAAGTACAAGGGCCCAGGGGACAGAGACACCACAACCACACCCAAGTTTGCTTTTGACAGATCATTTTCCCTCTTTTTCCTGAATGTGGCCAGACAGCTTGAGGAGGTTGGCTAACTTCCTCATCTGCCCAATTCATTGTGGAAACTCAAGAGTTTGGTGCCAAACCTCATAAAATAAAAAAACAGAAAACATAAAAATAATTTAAGGGTTATGGTGAGGTCTGATGAGCCTCAACCCTAGTTACTATGAATCGAAGAGAAGCAAAGTAATTGCAGACTTCAGAAGATGCCAATTCAGCCAAGTACAATGCTGACTATGACTGAAGTGTTGATAAATTATCTCAGAATAGTTCATTCAATTGGAGCCCATTTTGCTGCTTGCTGCCTCAGTCTGCTTCACTAAGCACGTGACACATTTTATCAATTCATCCACGTGGTCCATCTACCTCTGCCCAAACCTCATGGAGTAATCTCTGTACAGTGCACTCTGACCATGTCATTCATGCCTAAAACTCTGCTGTGATTTCCCCTCCCCTTATGATAAGGGCCAGAACTCTTCATGATACCTATGAGGCCCTTGCTTGATCTGGCCCTATCTCCCCAGTCTTATCTCACACTTACTATTCTTTAGAGAAGCAACGCCCAATAGAACTCTCTGTGATAATGGTCATTTCAATATCTATATCTTTGGTGTCCAACACAGTAGTCACTTGTCACAATTAAATTTAATTAATATTAAACAAAATGTAAAAGTTAGTTCCTCAGTTATACTAGACACGTTTAAAGTGCTCAACAACCAAGTGTGACCTGTGGCTACTGTGAGGGACAGTGCAGATACAGAATATTTCCATCAAGGCATGAGGTTCTTTGGGGCAGTGCTGGTCAGCATAGACTAGCCTTACTTCAGTTCCTCTAAATACTTTCTCACTTGAAAGCCTTTCCAGACATCCCCTCTGTCCCCAACTCTCTGCCTAGCTGTTTCTTATAATTTCTTACATGTCTTTGCCTTATTTCATTTGGAAGGAGACTTAAAACACAACCTAGGTTAGATTCTTGTGTATTCACTCTCATTCATAGTGCCGTTGATCATTGTAATTAATGATTGATTTATTGATTCTCTCTTGCTAGGTTGTAATCTTTATTATGACAGATGTTATATTTGTGCTCCCGTTTCTAGCACTAAATGGGTGCTCATTAAAAGTTTATTTAGTAAAAGAAACATTAATAAATAAATAAGTAAAGGAAAGATAACTCTGTGGGACTAAAAATATTTCCATTAAGAAAATGCTTGAATATGGGAGTCAAGGAAAGAAACTAGTTTCGGTAAAAAGTTGATTATTACTTTAATATTAGACTTTTTGCCTTTGGGGGGATGGTTTGGCCATTGGAAATATGGAACTGAGTCTGGGAGAGGAAACAAGGCTGGAAATGTGGGAGTCATTTGCTTGAACCCAAGAGTTGAAGTCTTGGCAGTCAGTGAGACCTATAAAATAGTATAGGCAGAGACCACGTGAAAAAATTGTGTCATCACAGATGAGAAGAGAGAAGAGAAATAATTGGTTAAACCAGGCAAAGGAAAGCCAGTGAGACTGAAAGAGATCCAAAACTGTCTAATGTCATGGAAGGCCAGGAAGATGGGCTGTGGAAGGAGGGTGCAGCCAGCAATGTCATGCGATAGACCTGTCCAGCCAGAAAAGTTCCTCATTCAATATCCTGCTAAAGAAAGTCAAAGTTAACCAGGGTTGGACATACACAGTCAACACTGTAGGAGGAAAAGGGGCAAAGTAGCCTATAAGTGAGGGTTTCATCCGAGCAAAAGATCCTGGAGCCCAGGCTGGTCGGCCGTCATTCCATCCACAAAGGGAGGAGTAGATGGGCCTCCTGGGGAGGTGGGGGGATCCAGAGACTGGAGAGGTTGATGGGAGTGAACGGGCATGAGACTTTGGGACTGTGGCGCACATGGGTTCCAGGTCAGGTCCCCCAGGAAGCAGACTGTGGATCTGATATTTTTGTGCAGGAAGAGTTTGTTATGAAGTGTTCTTGGGATTAACACTGGGACAGAACATAGGAAGGAGGACTGGACAGCATGCAAAGTTGAACAGTGATGGAGGGAGCTGGAACAGAGTTTTCAGCCGAGGTCCACCAGGAGCTCCAAAACTAAGAAGTCCCTTCAGAAGTGTCACCAATGGAAGCAAGAGAATCAGACCCTTGAATGCCTACATTGGACAGTTATTGGATGTGAGGTCCCCCAAGGAGATGGTGTGACCTTGCGTGAGGCAGATTCCTTAGGTCAGTGGCAATTCCAAGAGAGAGATGCCTCTGTGAGCCATCAACAGCCAATACTCCCAGCAGATGGGAAATGCATGCCTCAGTCCAAATGTGAGATCTAGGAGGACACCCCAGAATCCACTCCAGTCCACGTCTTTTGCTGCTTGAATCCACTTGCTTTGATAGTGTGTTTATTCCACTTGGTAACTAACATCCTGGTTAGTCTACAAGACTAAGGTTACAAGAGTAAGGTTAGTGGTCTAGAGGCTATAAATGATACTCATCTTCTCCTTCTTCCACCACTCAGTTCACAGCATCCTTGGGTGAGCACCTTTGCTTGTCTAGTAACTAATCTGGTAGGATGACTTAGACCATTACCCCTAAAAGTTCTGGTCTCTTGATCACCATACCTTTCTCAGGCTTTGGCTAAAGATCTTTTCAATTTTCCATTAAAAAGGACAGGAGAGTCCCAGGAGACATTCCAGCGCATCATCTTAGTGTCAAAAATGTCACTATGTTCCCTGACCGCCATTGTGTAGCTTCCTGCTTATGACCAGAGTCAGTGATGCCTGCCAGCATAGATTCCGTTTTTTGCTGGTTTCTTGGCACAAAGAGTTGGAATTGACCAAGAGGTACCCATAGCTTAAAGTTTAATGGGAATATTTCTGTGTCCCTGAGAGGAAATCTTCCTTCTCTGTGAACCTCTAGACCTGCAGAGCCTAGACATGGGGGGACAGGAGGCACAAATTCTCCATAGGAGCCACTAGAAATGATGGCGGGGGAGTCACTTCAACCTCTTGATGCCTAGACTCATTCTGATTACCAGAGATACTGCATGATATTATGGTCATTGATTTTAGGGTGCATATTGCATTTTGGAATATTGCATTATATTCTTTACAGTATTATTTCCACATTAGAGCCTTAGAAGCACATAAATATGACTCTTCTTTTATTCTATGAGGGCAGTAGTTCAGGGGTGGTACAGTATGTAATAGGACCAGTAGATCCCAAGACCATGTGCCCATTCCCTTTGCTATAAAGTGGATCTCTTAGTCTATTTGGGTGTATGTCGGATCCTGTGTCAGTGGTTCAGAAACTCTATAAGCTCTTTGTTGGTGTACTTGCTGGACTTTGGTGAGCAGGAAAGGCAAACCCATAACCAGAATATGTGTTGATTCCATCCAGATGAATAGCTGCCCGTTCCAGGATGCAAAGAGTTCAATGCTCTTTCAATGCACTTTCATCCAAGTGGCTGGTTGGTATTCTCAAAAGATGGTGGTATTTTGGAGGCTCAACACTTGCCTCTGCTTCTGGCAGATTGGATATTTGACAACAGGAGGCCAGATCAGACCTGTGGAGTGGGAAAAAATACATTTGGGTCCATGCATATCTGTCATCTCAACCTCACGATTACTCTGTTCATGAGCCTATTATACCAGCCTTGGGAGCATCGGTGACAAGGGATGACAGACATCAACTGCCTCAATCATTCTGTCTGCTCATCTTTTTAGTACTTTTATCTATGGTCGCTCTTTTGTGGGCGTGAACATGAGACACAAACACCTTCGGACTTTGTGCCCACCTCCACAGTTCAGTCTACAGGCCTCTTATCCAGATCTCCTTGTCCCCAGTATTCCAATATTTCTCCTTCCAGGCCCCTAAGCAAAACACTAAGTCATTCATCTGTCCGTGATACTCTATATATTCTTACCTTGAGCCAATCTTTTTCCATACAGAGTAGATAACAAACCTACTGCCCCAATCTCTGACTATGAAGAGGTTTTCCCTTAATGCTATCTTTCATGGTCACCCTTGAGACCTACAGCGATGCAAGGAAGACCAACATTTGAGTTATGTCAGCCTTTTTTTTTCCCTTGGTCAACTGGACATAAGGGACTTCTCACGCCACATGGGTATGACCTGGTGTATGATGTGGGATTTGGGGCCATCAGCTCATGCAGCATATTTGTGCCCTTGGGTCCTACTTATGTCTAATAACAGATAGTTTATGTCTTAGAAGTATTACTTTTGGACCCTCTGACCTTATGACACAACGGGGCCAGTATAACACAGCTCATCATGGGCAGTTTTGGCTGCATTGTCACTTGGTATCCTGTGGTCAGTGTGCTCCGTTTCTTCCAGGGCCCTGTGTCATGCCAAGAGTTGTTCTTTTGTTTGTTTATTTTCAAATAGTGTATAACTTGCTGCTTCAGATAGGATGGCCTTAGTCAAGCACCAGAGATCCATATTATGATTCTCCTGTTGGAGGGTGAGACATGGCATCCTTTTCCTGAAGATACAGTACTTTTCATTAGATACTCTAATACTAGATTCTGCTGGGTTACCTGGTGCAAGTGGAAGGAATATTGAGCCATAACCTAGACTTAATCCTCAGACTTCTGCTCTAAGCCCCTCTCAAAATGTTTTGTGTCATCTAGTGTTTGACTTGGAGCATTATTCCCAAGTGTGGAACAAGTTGTCTCCAGGACCTAAAGAGACCCATCAGTTGTGGGAGATGAAAGATGCTGTAAATTTCCCTTTACCTGGATTGGAATGTTCTAGCTTTCTCTAAACCACTAGACCCTAAAAACTTCACTGATGTGTCAAGCCTCAGAACCTTAGTAGAGTTTAGTTTATCTTCTACACTCTGAAGTACATGTGTTTTACAATGGTTTCCAATGTATTTGTGACTTCTTGCTCATTCAAGTTTGATTAACATGATGTTACCAATGTCGTGGACAAATGTGATGTTCTATGGGATGGCTGCACAGTCCGGGCATCTTTGAAATCTATTACAGAGAGATTACTGGAGTCAACATAACCCTATTATGAGGTGTACATGGATACTCTTGTCCATTGCGTTTTTTAAAATTTTTGTAATTGAAGTATAGTTAGTATAGTTGATTTACAATGTTGTGTTAGTTTCAGGTAAAGAGCACAGTGATTCGGAGATATAGATACAGATATATATTTTTCGGATTCTTTACCATTATACATTTATACATTACAGGTTATTACAAGATATTGTGTATAGATCCCTGTGCTATACAGTAGGACCTTGTTAGTTATCTGTTTTGTACATAGTAGTGTTTATATGTTAATCCCAAACTCCTAATTTATCCCTCCCCCCCTTTCCCTGTTGGTAACTATAAGTTTGTTTTCTATGTCTATGAATCTATTTCTGTTTTGTATATAAGTTCATTTGTAACATTTTTTCAAATTCCACATGTAAGTAATATAGGGTATTTGTCTTTGTCTGACTTACTTCACTTAGTATGATAATCTCTAGGTCCATTCATGTTGCTGCAAATGACATTATTTCATTATTTTTTATGGCTGAGTAATATTCCATTGTATATATGTACCACATCTTCTTTATCCATTCATCTCTCAATGGACACTTAGGTTGTTTCCATATCTTGGCTACTGTAAGTAGTGCTGCAATGAACACTGGGGTGCATGTATCTTTTCAAATTATAGTTTTGTCTGGATATATACCCAGGAGTGGGATTGCTGGATCATATGGTAACTCTATTTTTAGCTTTTTGAGGAACCTCCATACTATTCTCCGCAGTGGCTGCACCAAATTACATTTCCACCAACAGTGTAGGAGGGTTCCCTTTTCTCCAAAGCCTCTCCAGAATTTATTGTTTGTAGACATTTTAATGATGGTCATTCTGACTGTTGTGAGGTGGTACCATGTGCCTTTTGGCCATCTGTATGTCTTCTTTGGAGGTAAACTGCTTCTGGGACTCTTTCCCAGAAGAGTAATGGAAAAGAATATATTCACTAGATCAATGTCCATATGCAATGAACTTGAAGCCCTGTTAACTTGTTTTAGCAAAGTAACTATATCTGACAAAACAGCTAAAATTGGGGCTACTATTTGGTTTAGTTTGGGCAAGACCATTGTCATTCTCTAGGATTTTGTGAATTAAATGAGTACATGAGGAGACCAATCAATCCCATATCCGTCAAGGTTTTTTTTTGTTTGTTTTTTCATATTCTTTTCCCTTATGGTTTATTACAAGATACTGAATATAGTTCCCTGTGCTATACAGTAGGACCTTGTTGTTTATCCTTCCTATATATAATAGTTTACCTTTAAGGTTTTATAGGTAGCCACATTCTCTGCCATTCTTCCTCAGTGTGCAATACTGTTTTTGTTCACAGTCTGGGTCTAGTGGGAGAGTGTTGAAGAAGTTTCCACTTGACTTTCTCTGTTACAGTAGCTCTTATCTCACAGGCCAAGGAACTAATTGGGGATTCTGCCAACTACCAATTATGTCTCTTTTAATTATATTCAGAAACCAAGGAAATGACTAAGGGGAACCACAGTAAGCCAGATCCAGTAGATGGAACATAAGCCACACCTGTGTCAGGACTTCTTTTAAATTAAGACTTTATACATCCCCACTTTTATTTTTTACATTTTAAAGATTTTTTTTTTTTGATGTGGGCCATTTTTAAAGTCTTTATTGAATTTGTTACAATATTGCTTCTGTTTTATGTTTTGGCTTTTTTGTCCACAAGGCATGTGGTGTCTTAACTCCCCGACCAGGGATGGAACCCGCACCCTGGGCACTGGAAGGTGAAGTCTTAACCATGAGACTGCCAGGGAAGTCCCCTACATCTCTACTTTTAAAAAGAGGTCATTATGATACTTACCCTGATTATCAATGTCAACTCAAATCCTCTATTTAAAGCTTCTGAAAAACTATAGTTTTAGTGCACAGGTACCTGAGAAGGTGCGTGTAGGACGTTTGGAGAATCATTACCATTATGGACCTGTCAGGGCTTTGCAGTCTTCATACCTGGGGATGTGGACATTTTTAACCAATGGATTCCAAGTCTTAAAACTCATCCAGGGAAGCTACCCTTTGTCTCCTGATTGTCTATCTTTTATTTCTTATAATTATATAGATGGAGCAAATCCTTATTTTTTGTATTTATATAGATGGAGCAAAAAGCCATTTCCATAGCTGCTGCACCTCCAACCACGATGCTTCTTATAATGTATCTGCTTTGTTTCTGATGGTTAAACACCACCTGACCTCTATAATTTTGGGATCCTCCGATGTTCATTTCTGTCAGGGAGCCTAGTCCTATAATACATCTCCTACCCTCACCTCTGGCCTGGAGAAGAAGCCACCACTGAGTTTTTTTATAGATGCTAGTGCCCCTTCCACCAGCTTATTGGTTATTGCTTTGATAATTGGAGTGTCCCCCAGGGCCTTGTTCAGAAGATATTTGGCTGTTGGTTTTTATGGCCTTATATGGTATACCCACACTAGCAAGTTCTTTCTCTGTGTCTTTTGATCCATTGTCTGCCCCAGCAGTTCTGGTGTTTCTAACCCACTTAGTGTGGACTTTCACTTTCTCCATGTTTCAAAGGGCCATCCCAGGAATATGTCAGAAATGCCTCCCCAAACCCTCGCCAGGGTGTTTTGTCTTGTATCACGAGAAAGTGTGTCCATATCTATGTCAATAAGCTCTCGGTTTTCTGACTTTATTCCAGCCCTGCTTGATCCAGCACAGTCAGGATTCCGCCCCCTATGGACTTCCCTGGCTCCTCCTGGTGCATGGTGGCCAGACCTATAGCTCCTTCAGGGTGTGGTCCCTGTTCTCTCTGAGCAGGTCCAACAAAACCCCAGCTGGTTATATAGTGACTTAAACTTGTTTTTATTGGTCCGATGGCCAAGAAGGGAGGCAAAGTAACATCTTATGGGAGATACTACATCTCTCTTCAGGTCAGGGGTAGCCCTAGCACTTAACACAAGAGAGTGAGTCACTTTGACTTGTCCAGAGAGTTTAAGGTCCTCTGGGGATTCAATCTTTCTGAGTGTATAGTCCCAGATGTTTTCATCCCATGTCTCAGAGATCCAAGCTTTCCCAATTCAGGCTCTGATTTTGGTGTAGCAGACTTACCAAAGTTGAGAATTCAAATGCTAAGGGATTTCTGCTACTCTCATAATTAAGTCTTAGGTCTGAATATCATCTTTTTCTATTTTCTAGCTGCAGGAGATGAGGCTCTTTATAGAGGCTGCCCTTTGACGGTCACACCTGATCTTTAATTGATAATTAATCACCTTCAGTCATTTAACGTCTTTATCCAGTGAACCAATCGCACCCAGTAGCAGCCGTCCAATTCCATAGTCTTTATAATTATAATTCTTTCATGTCTCTCAAATGTCAGGGATATCACACTTGTCAGAGTCATCCTGTGCATTGGTGTGCCAGCCGAGCTCACGCCCAGTGAAAGTTTGAACAATGGTATTGCTGCTGAGTGACGGGGACTATATGCATTCTACCTGCCTCCGATGGGCTCTTTATCACCAGCTGGCGAGCAGCTGAGTCAGCATCATAATCCCGTTTTTAAGTCTGCTTCCCTGGACCACTCCTGATAGCAACTGCTGTGGTTCATGTTCCCAGGGAAACAGACTCAAAAACTCTATGATTAGCATGCTAGAGATTTATCATGTTGTACTTTTGAGAACACCTGTGAGGGATCAAAGGAGAGTGGATTGGGTGGGGAGAAAAATTTGAACGGCCACACAGGTGCAAAAGTGAACGCTACCAATTACACGGGGATCTCTAAAGATGCCCCCCTTTTTACACAGAGTAAACAGGTTGGATCTTTGTACGCTGCAGCCTTGACCAGTCATTGAATGAACACTTCCTCTAGGAAGGGAAGATAAGGTGAGGCAGCTTTCTTAATCTAAGTATCTGTGAGCAACCAAACTCCTGGCATGAGGGGTAATAAGGGCCTCGGTTCTGACGGAGGATCTCAGTGAAACTTGACAATATCCACTAGAGTATAGATTCCATTTCCAAAAACAGCGAGTACTATATTCAAGGTGTCTGAAGTAGAGTCTGTTGAAAAAAACTTGGTGAATTGAGGAAAACATGTAGGAACTTAAGTCTTGAGGGAAATGGGGATGACACTGTTGTCACGGAGGTTAAAATTCCTCAGGACAGAATGGGACCAGTGATGTCACAACTCAATGATTCCATAATTCTTTTATGCTCACCTTGAGCATAGTCTTTCCTTATGTTGTAGCACTACAACAGAGAAGGGATAAAATATACAGCTTATTGTATATACGTCAATGCCACTTTCTCACTTCGTCTCAGCTTACACTTCCTCCTCCCCTTGTCCTCAAGTCCATTCTCTACGTCTGCATCTTTATTCCTGTCCTGCCCCTATGTTCATCAGAACCATTTTTTTTTTTTTTAGATTCCATATATATGTGTTAGCATATGGTATTTGTTTTTATCTTTCTGACTTACTTTACTCTGTATGACAGACTCTAGGTCCATCCACCTCACTACAAATAACTCAATTTCGTTTCTTTTTATGGCTGAGATAGCTAGTGGGAAGCAGGCTCATAGCACAGGGAGATCAGCTCGGTGTTTTCTGACCACCTAGAGGGGTGGGATAGGGAGGGTGGGAGGGAGACACAAGAGGAAGGAGAAATGGAGATATATGTTTATGTATAGCTGATTCACTTTGTTATACAGCAGCAACTAACACAACAATGTAAAGCAATTATACCTCAATAAAGATGTTAAAAATATATATATATACAACTTATTGTGGGGATGAAGCATGTTCCAACTAGAATATAATGATGTACTATTTTCAATGTAACTCCACAAAATTTGTCTACCTGTCAAGGGCCGCATGCCAACTCCTGAATCAGTCCCTGTGGCCAAAGTAATGCTATACCCCATGACAAAGAGAAAGGAAGTTTACCCCTTGGCTTAGGCAACTTAACACCCATCCTGAAGCTGGGATCAATTCCTAAAGCCTTCACTCTAAAGAGTGAAGTAACAGATGCAGATGGGAGCACCATTTGAGGTAAATAATAAGATAAATGTTGTCATCAGCTTTCTTAGCTTTTATTTTGAAATATGTATAGAGTCACAGAGGATTGTGAAATTAGTAGATAGAGTTTCAGGTACATCACCCAGCTTCCCTCAATGGTAGCATCTTATATAACTGTAGTAAAGTATCAAAACCAGGAAATTGACATTGGTACAATATTAACTAGACCTTAGTCCATTTTCAACATTTTAAAATATACATTTGTGTACTTGCGTGTGTGTGTGTGTGTGTGTGTGTGTGTGTGTAATTCACACCCGGCCTACTCCCTCATCCTTACCACCTGACAACCACTAAACTATTCTCCATCTCTGTAATTTTATCATTTCTAGAATGTTATAAAATGGAGCCATACCACACGTGACCGTTTTGGAATTATCTCTTCACTCACCGTAATTCCCCCGAGAGCCATCTGAGTTGTTGCATGTATTAATATAATTATTAATATAACTCCTTTTTATTGCTTAGCATTCCATAGGTATGGACGTACCAGTGTCTTTAACCATTCACCCAGAGAAGGACTTTTGAGTTTTCCCAATTTTTTGCTATTATTAATAAAGCTGCCGTGAACATTTGTACATAGGTTTTTTTTTGTATGAACATATGTTTTTATTTCTCTGGGAATAACTCTCAAGATTGTGATTGCTGGGTCTCATGGTGAGTATATGTTTAGTTTTAGAAGAAACAGCCAAACAGTTTTCCAAAGTGACTGCAACATTTTACATTTCCACCAGCAATGTGTGAGAGATCTATTTTCTCTACATCCTTGCCAGCATTTGGTATTATTACTATTTTTATTTTAGATGTACTAATAAGTATATAGTGATATCTCATCATGACTTTAATTTGCATTTATCTAATAGCTAATGATGTTGATAAATTGATAGGCATGACTCAACTAAATTCTCTAGGTTAATGTTTCTGATTTTCTTGCATACATTCTTTTCCATTATAATGATACTCTTATTTCACAAAAAAGTTCTTCAATGATTTAGTAAATACTGCCTGCTATATATTGTTTACTGTCTTTTTGTTCTTTATAATGTGAGTGATAGCTAGACCTTAAAAACACTGGTGGAATCCTTAATTTTACATAGTAGGAAACTTATTTCTAGAAATATTAGGTAACTTGTTCAAGATTGCACGATCAGAGCTGGAACCAGAATCCAGATGAAAAGTGTCTTGGTCCAGCACCTTTTTTGACACCATTGTATCTTGATGTTTGGTCTCCCCAGCTGAGCTGGACATGTGTGTGTGTGCGTGTGCACGTGTTTCTTTTTACTTCCTTTGGCATCAAACATATTCCCCTGAACATAACAAGTGCTCAAAATATGGTTATGTATTTATTGATAGACTAAGAGTTACAAATATCTCTCCTCCAGATCCATTTTTCAAACTTGTTTCTGGTCATATGCCTATCTTTCAAATACCCAGCTCTTGCTTGATTTTTACTCCAGTTAAATTCTGCACTGTAATGATGCATGTGTGTGTGCCCATGTGTGTGTGGTTGATGAATACCTTTACGTTCGCTACTTTCTCTAGCACCTTGGCCTTCAGATACCCTTAACCAGAGGATAATTAGATCTTATATATTCATCTTTAACTTCACAAAGCATTACAAGGTCTATCTAGCTGTATTCCTTGGGACATGTACAGTTGAAGGGGTGGTCATCCCTGGGATGACCAAGGATGAATAAAGGTAGATACAAACTTCAGTTGGGAGAAAGGTGGGTGGAGGTCTGAGCTGCTCAGAAGAAGTAGAGAGAAGTAGAGAGAAGCAGACCCAAGGGCAAGAGAATATGTTTAGAAATGAAATGGATACTCCCATGAGGGAATGAACTGGGAAGAATTTAACTGCTTGATAGTTTTCCTCTTGAGCTAAAATAAAATCATATATGGCATTAACTTTAAATTCCTTCCTTTATATTTTGTAGTTTGTTTTGGCTCCCCCCATGATTTTGATGAAGACTAATAACCCAGAAGAATCTGTGCAGGTGGAGAAAGGAAGAAAGAGTCAGAATTATTTTCCAAATCCATTTTCCACTTAAGATGTTTTTAGCTTTGCAGGTAGGCAAAAGTTAACATTCCTTTTTAGACAATTCAATTTGTCAGTCTTTTCAATAAAGAGATTGATCTTATATAGTGGAGATATTCACTCACACAGCAGGGAAGATGGCATTAAGATTTCGGCAACCCAACCCAACCAGTATAAACTCTCAGAAGGCACTCTCAGAAGAACAAAGCTAACAAATGGTTAAGGCATCTAAGAAGGACACTCTTCATATCACACACAATCACAACGGAAGAATTCTCAAGAAGTTACTCAATGCAAAGGAGAAAATTGGAAGAGAACAGAATGTGGAGAAATTATTCTCTAAAAGTGTCAATTAAACATTCTAAGTTTGACTAATATGGGAGATGATCAGTTTCAGAAGAATGCAAAGTGGCCATGAACCCTGATTTTTTAATCAGGAGACAAGCACTGAAATAAAGAAAGAAGACTTAAGAATATTAATTGCGGAGAGACTTTCTAGATGGCAGAGGAGTAAGATGTAGAGATCACCTTCCTCCCCACAAATACATCAGAAATACATCTACATGTGGAACAACTCCTACAGAACACCTACTGAACGCTGGCAGAAGACCTCAGACCTCCCAAAAGGCAAGAAACTCCCAAAGTACCTGGGTAGGGCAAAAGAAAAAAGAAAAAACAGAGACAAAAGAATAGGGATGGGACCTGCACCTCTGGGAGGGAGTTGTGAAGGAGGGAAAGTTTCCACACACTAGGAAGCCCCTTCACTGGTGGAGATGGGGGTGGCAGGGGGGAAGCTTTGGAGCCACGGAGAGGAGCGCAGCCACAGGGGTGCAGAGGGCAAAGCAGAGAGATTCCCGCACAGAGGATCGGTGCCGACCAGCACTCACCAGCCCAAGACACTTGTCTGCTCACCCACCGGGGCGGTTGGGGGCTGGGAGCTGAGGCTTGGGCTATGGAGGTCAGACCCCAGGGAGAGGACTGGTGTTGGCTGCGTGAACACAGCCTGAAGGGGGGCTAGTGTGCCACGGCTAGCTGGGAGGGAGTCCGGAAAAAAGTCTGGAGCTGCCGAAGACACAAGAGACCATTGTTTCGGGGTGTGCAAGGAGAGGGGATTCAGAGCACCAACTAAACGAGCTCCAGAGACGGGCGCAAGCCGCGGCTATCAGCACGGACCCCAGAGACAGGCATGAGATGCTAAGGCTGCTGCTGCCACCACCAAGAAGCCTGTGTGCAAGCCCAGGTCTCTATCCACACCTCCCCTCCCGGGAGCCTGTGCAGCCCGCCACTGCAAGGGTCCCGTGATGCAGGGACAATTTCCCTGGGAGAACACACGGCGTGCCTCAGGCTGGTGCAACGTCACACCGGCCTCTGCTGCCACAGGTTCACCCCGCATCTGTACTCCTCCTTCCCACCAGCCTGAGTGAGCCAGAGCCCCTGAATCAGCTGCTCCTTTAACCCCATCCTGTCTGAGCAAAGAACAGACGCCCTCAGGAGATCTACATGCAGAGGTGGGGCCAAATCCAAAGCTGAACCCCAGCAGCTGTGTGAACAAAGAAGAGAAAGGGAAATCTCTCCCAGCAGCCTCAGGAGCAGTGGATTGAATCTCCACAATCAACTTGATGTACCCTGCATCTGTGGAATACCTGAATAGACAAGGAATCATCCCAAAATTGAGGCGGTGGACTTTGGGAGCAACTGTAGACTTGGGGTTTGCTTTCTACATCTAATTTGTTTCTGGTCTTATGTTTATCCTAGTTTAGTATTTAGAGCTTACTATGATGGGTAGATTGTTTATTGATTTGGTTGCTCTCTTCCTTTTCTTTTTTTTTTATATATAGACATATATTTTTTTTTCCTTTTTCTCTTTTTGTGAGTGTGTTTGTGTATGCTTCTTTGTGTGATTTTGCCTGTATAGCTTTGCTTTTACCATTTGTCCTAGAGTTCTCTCTGTCCCTTTTTTTTAGTAAATTTTTTAGCACTTGTAATCATTGGTGGATTTGTTTTTTGGTTTGGTTACTCTCTTCTTTCTTTCGTTCTTTTTTTTTTTCTTTTTTATTACTTTTTATTTTAATAATTTTTTATTTTTTATTTTTTAACTTTTTATCTTATTTTATATTTTTCTTTCCTTCTTTCTTTTTTTTTTTTTCTCACTTTTCTTCTGAGCCGTGTGGCTGACATTGTCTTGGTGCTCTGTCTGCATGTCAGGCCTGTGCCTTTGAGGTGGGAGAGCCAAGTTCAGGACATTGTTCCACCAGAGACGTCCTGGCCCCATGTAATATCAAACAGTGAAAGCTCTCCTAGAGATCTCCATCTCAGCACTAAGACCCAGCTCCACTCAACAACCAGCAAGCTACAGTGCTGGACACCCTATGCCAAACAACTAGCAAGACAGGAACACAACCCCACCCACTAGCAGAGAGGCTGCCTAAAATCATAATAAGGTCACAGACACCCCAAAATACACCACCGGATGCAGTCCTGCCCGCCAGAAAGACAAGATCCAGCCTCATCCACCAGAACACAGGCACCAGTCCCCTCCACCAAGAAGCCTACACAACGCACTGAACAAATCTTAGCCACTGCTGGCAGACACCAAAAACAACGAACTATGGACCTGCAGCCTGTGAAAAGGAGACCCCAAACACAGTAAGTTAAGCAAAATGAGAAGACAGAGAAACACACAGCAGAAGAAGGAGCAAGGGAAATACCCACCAGACCAAACAAATGAAGAGGAAATAGGCAGTCTACCTGATAAAGAATTCAGAGTAATGATAGCAAAGATGATCCAAAATCTTGGAAATAGGATGGAGAAAATAAAAGAAATGTTTAACAAGGACCTAGAAGAACTAAAGGGCAAACAAACAATGATGAACAACAAAATAAATGAAATGAAAAATTCTCTAGAAGGAATCAATAGCAGAATAACTGAGGCAGAATAACAGATAAGTGACCTGGAAGATAAATTAGTGGAAATAACTACTGGAGAGCAGAATAAAGAAAAGAATGAAAAGAATTGAGGACAGTCACAGAGGCCTCTGGGACAACATTAAATTCACCAACATTCAAATTATAGGGGTGTCAGAAGAAGAAGAGAAAAAGGAAAGGAGTGAGAATATATTTGAGGAGATTATAGTTGAAAACTTCCCTAATATGGGAAAGGAAATAGTCAATCAAGTCCAGGAAGTGCAGAGAGTCCCAGAAAGGAAAAATCCAAGGAGAAACACACCAAGATGCATATTAATCAAACTATCAAAAATTAAATACAAAGAAAAAATATTAGAAGCAGCAAGGGAAAAACAAGGAATAACATACAAGGGAATCCCCATAAGGTTAACAGCTGATCTTTCATCAAAACTCTGCAAGCCAGAAGGGTGTGGCAGGACATATTTAAAGTGATGAAAGGGAAAAACCCACAACGAAGATTACTCTACCCAGCAAGGATCACATTCAGATTAGATGGAGAAATTAAAACCGTTACAGACAAGCAAAAGCTAAGAGAATTCAGCACCACCAAACGAGCTTTACAACAAATGCTAAAAGAACTTCTCTAGGCAGGAAACACAAGAGAAGGAAAAGACCTACAATAACAAACCCAAAACAATTAAGAAAATGGTAATAGGAACGTACATATCGATAACTACCTTAAATGTAAATGGATTAAATGCTCCAACCAAAAGACATAGACTGGCTGAATGGATACAAAAACAAGACCCATCTATATGCTGCCTACAAGAGACCCACTTCAGACCTAGGGACACATACAGACTGAAAGTGAGGGGATGGAAAAAGATATTCCATGCAAATGGAAATGAAAAGAAAGCTGGAGTAGCAATTCTCATGTCAGACAATATAGACTTTAAAATAAAGACTATTACAAGAGACAAGAAAGACATTACATAATGATTAACGGATCAATCCAAGAAGAAGATATAACAATTTTAAATATTTATGTACCTAACACAGGAGCACCTCAGTACATAAGGCAAATACTAACAGCCATAAAAGGGGAAATTGACAGTAACACAATCATAGTAGGGAACTTTAACAGCCCACTTTCACCAATGGACGGATCATCCAAAATGAAAATAAAAAAGGAAACACAAGCTTTAAATGATACATTAAACAAGATGGACTTAATTGATATTTATAGGACACTCCATCCAAAAACAACAGAAAACACTTTCTTCTCAAGTGCTCATGGAACATTCTCCAGAATTGATCATATCTTGGGTCACAAATCAAGCCTTGGTAAATTTAAGAAAATTGAAATCATATCTTTTCCAACCACAATGCTATGAGACTAGGTATCAATTACAGGAAAAAATCTGTAAAAAATACAAAAACAGGGAGGCTAAACAATACACTACTAAATAACCAAGGGATCACTGAAGAAATCAAAAAGGAAATCAAAAAGTACCTAGAAACACATGATAATGAAAACATGACAACCCAAAACCTATGGGATGCAGCAAAAGCAGTTCTAAGAGGGAAGTTTATAGCAATACAATCCTACCTCAAGAAACAAGAAACATCTCAAATAAACAACCTAACCTTACACCTAAAGCAATTAGAGAAAGAACAACAACAACAAAAATAACACATAGTTAGCAGAAGGAAAGAACTCATAAAGATCAGATCAGAAATAAATGAAAAAGAAATGAATAGAACAATAGCAAAGATCAATAGAACTAAAAGCTGGTTCTTTGAGAAGATAAAAAAAAACTGATGAACCATTAGCCAGACTCATCAAGAAAAAAAGGGAGAAGACTCAAATCAATAGAATTAGAAATGAAAAAAAAGGAGAAGGAACAACTGACACTGCAGAAATACAAAGGATCATGAGAGATTACTACAAGCAACTATATGTCAACAAAATGGACACCCTGGAAGAAATGGACACATTCTTAGAAAAGCACAACCTTCTGAGACTGAATCAGGAAGAAATAGAAAATACAAACAAGCCAATCGCAAGCACTGAAATTGAGACTGTGATTAAAAATCTTCCAACAAAAAAAAGCCGAGGACCAGATGACTTCACAGGCGAATTCTATCAAACATTTAGAGAAGAGCTAACACCTATCCTTCTCGAATTCTTCCAAAATATAGCAGAAGGAGGAACACTCCCAAACTCATCCTATGAGGCCACCATCACCCTGATACCAAAACCAGACAAAGATGTCACAAAGAAAGAAAACTACAGGCCAATATCACTTATGGCCATAGATGCAAAACTCCCCAACCAAATATGAGCAAACAGAATCCAGCAGTACATTAAAAGGATCATACACCATGATCAAGTGGGGTTTATCCCAGGAATGCAAGGACTCTTCAATATATGCAAATCAATCAATGAGATAAACAATATTAACAAATTGAAGGAGAAAAACCATATGATCATCTCAATAAATGTAGAAAAAGGTTTTGAAAAAATTCAACAACTATTTATGATAAAAACCCTCCAGAAAGTAGGCATAGAGGGAACTTACCTCAACATAATAAAGGCCATATATGACAAACCCACAGCCAACATCATCCTCAATGGTGAAAAACTGAAACCATTTCCACTAAGATCAAGAACAAGACAAGGTTTCTCACTCTCACCACTATTATTCAACATAATTTTGGAAGTTTTAGCAACAGCAATCAGAGAAGAAAAAGAAATAAAAGGAATACAAATCGGAAAAGAAGGAATTAAGCTGTCACTGTTTGCAGATGGCATGTTACTATACATAGAGAATCCTAAAGAAGCTACCAGAAAACTACTAGGGCTAATCAATGAATCTGGTAAAGTAGCAGGATACAAAATTAATGCACAGAAATCTTTTGCATTCCTATACACTAATGATGAAAAATCTGAAAGAGAAATTAAGTAAACACTCCCATTTACCATTGCAACAAAAAGAATAAAATACCTAGGAATAAACCTACCTAAGGAGACAAAAGACCTGAGTGCAGAAAATTATAAGACACTGATGAAAGAAAGTAAAGATGATACAGATGGAGAGATACACCATGTTCTTAGACTGGAAGAATCAGCACTGTGAAAATGACTATATTACCCAAAGCAATCTACAGATTCAATGCAATCCCTATCAAACTACCAATGGCATTTTTCACAGAACTAGAATGAAGAATTTCACAATTTGTATAGAAACACAAAAGATCCCGAATAGCCAAAGCAATCTTGAGAACGAAAAATGGAGCTGGAGGAATTAGGCTCCCTGACTTCAGACTATACTACAAAGCTACAGTAATCAAGACAGTATGGTACTGGCTCAAAAACAGAAATATTGATCAATGGAACATGATAGAAAGTCCAGAGATAAACCCACGCACATATGGTCACCTTATTTTTGATAAAGGAAGCAAGAATATACAATGGGGAAATGACAGCCTCTTCAATAAGTGGTGCTGGGAAAACTGGACAGCTACATGTAAAAGAATGAAATTAGAACACTCTCTAACACCATACACAAAAAAAAAACTCCAAATGGATTAAAACCTAAATGTAAGGCCAGACACTATAAAACTCTTAGAGGAAAACATAGGCAGAACACTCTATGACATAAATCACAGCAAGATCCTTTTTTGACCCCACCTTCTAGAGGAATGGGAATAAAAACAAAAATAAACAAATGAGACCTAATGAAACTTAAAAACTTTTGCACAGCAAAGTATACCATAAACAAGATGAAAAGACAACCCTCAGAATGGGAGAACATATTTGCAAATGAAGCAACTGACAAAGGATTAATCTCCAAAATTTACAAGCAGCTCATGCAGCTCAATATCAAAAAAGCAAACAACACAATCCAAAGATGGGCAGAAGACCTAAACAGACATTTCTCCAAAGATAAACAGATTGCCAACAAACACATGAAAGGATGCTCAACATCACTAGTCATTAGAGAAAGGCAAATCAAAACTACAATGAGGTATCACCTCACACCAGTCAGAATGGCCATCATCAAAAAATCTACAAACGGGGCTTCCCTGGTGGCGCAGTGGTTGAGAACCTGCCTGCCAATGCAGGGGACACGGGTTCGAGCCCTGGTCTAGGAAGATCCCACATGCCGCAGAGCAACTAGGCCCATGAGCCACAAGTACTGAGCCTGCACGTCTGGAGCCTGTGCTCCGCAACAAGAGAGGCAGTGATAGTGAGATGCCCGCGCACCGCGATGAAGAGTGGTCCCCGCTTGCCGCAACTAGAGAAAGCCCTCACACAGAAACAAAGACCCAACACAGCCAAAAATAAATAAATTGATTAATTAATTTTAAAAAAAGTTAAAAAAAAATCTACAAACAATAGATAATGGAGAGGGTGTGGAGAAAAGGGAACCCTCTTGCACTGTTGGTGGGAATGTAAATTGATACAGCCTCTATGGAAAACAGTATGGAATTTCCTTAAAAAACTAAAGATAGAACTACCATACAACCCAGCAATCCCACTCTTGGGCATATACCCTGAGAAACTATAATTCAAAAAGAGTCATGGACCACAGTGTTCATTGCAGCACTATTTACAATAGCCAGGACATGTAAGCAACCTAAGTGTCCATTGACAGATGCATGGATAAAGAAGATGTGGTACATATATACAATGGAATATTACTCAGCCATAAAATGAAACGAAATTGTACTATTTGTAGTGAGGTGGATGGACCTAGTGTCTGTCATACAGAGTGAAATGAGTCAGAAAGAGAGAAACAAATACCATATGCTAACACATATATATGAAATCTAAAAAAAAAAAGAAATATTTCTGAAGAACCTTGGGGCCGGAAAGGAATAAAGACGCAAATGTACAGAATGGATTTGAGGACACGTGGAGGGGGAAGGGTAAGCTGGGACCGAAGTGAGAGAGTGGCATGGACATATATATACTACCAAATGTAAAATAGCTAGCTAGTGGGAAGCAGCTGCATAGCACAGGGAGATCAGCTCGGTTCTTTGTGACCACCTAGAGGGGTGGGATAAGAAGGGTGGGAGGGAGGCTCAAGAGGGAGCAGATATGGGGATATATGTATATGTATAGCTGATTCACTTTGTTATAAAGCAGAAACTAACACACCATTGTAAAGCAATTATACTCCAATAAAGATGTCAAAATAAAATATTAATTGCTTGGAAGAAGTATGTCCAAGGCTAGTGTTACCCACCTGGAGAGCACAGAATGATGTCCCTTCTTCTAAGTCCAAGGTCAAAGACTTTCCCACACGCTCAGTTCCTCACGAAATAAATGACAATAGTGGAATATTACCAAAAATCAGATTAAAATAGGTATTTGGCTGAATTTGAGCCAAAATCTGATATCCAGTTTCAGCCAAATTCTTTGAGTGAAATCATTTGAGAGCCCAATGTTCTCTGAAACCAGAAAGATGACATTTTTGCAAATTATTATAACTATGTATAAATAGGGTGACCATATAATTTGTCATACAAACTAGGACACTTTTAAGTGAAAGAAGATGCTGTTGATAATAATGCCAGTACAGGAAGCATTGACTCAGATGGTCCTGGATAAACCGGGACACACGATCACCTTATATAGAAACTGTTCTTGTGTAACAGATTATGGTGGTGCCCATGACAATGATGTGAATAATATCTAGGAGGAGGTGGTGATAACTTAAATCAAGACTCAATGTTGCAGTTCAGTGGTTAGGCAAGACTGCATCTCAATTGATGTTGAAGGTATTCCTAATTCTTTTATTTTCCAGAAATTAAAAACCCTTCAATAATTACAACTGGAGTTATACAGAATTCTGACATCACAAAAGAGTCACTTGCTAATTCCCTGGAGTAGAAATTCCCTGTAGGAGCTCATCTCCCGCGTTTTCTCCTCTCTTCCTAGTGATCCCGCCTCCCTGGCCCACCTCCTGTTCCTCCAGGGCTCTGCCCCTTCCTGACTTGGGGCCGTGTGTCGACTGCCTTCCTCACCTTGGAACATTCTGTGCCCAGCCCTTCTTAGGCAATTCCTTCTTCTTCTTCAAATCCCTGCTCACAGGACCCCTCCTTAGGACTCCATGACTGCCCGCTCCCCACAGTTTACTCTCTACTCTATCCAGCAAGGTATTTTCTAGAACAATTACCGAAGTCCAGCTGTTCTTGTGTGTTTACTTATGCCTCTCTCTTCCAACCACATTGTTAGCAGCTGGAGCAGAGGTGGACAAATCTTTTTCTGCAGCAAGGCAGATAGTAAATATTTTAGGCTTCTCTGGACATATGGTCCCTGTGGCTTCCACTCTACCATGGTAGCATGAAGGCAGCTAGAGATAATACATGGATCAATGGATGTGGCTGTGTTCCAGTAAAACTTTATTCACAAAAACAGGCTTTGGTCTGCATTTGACTCATGAGCCATACTTGGCCAGTCCCTCTAGGACAATTACCTTAAATTTGACGTTCGCTCCCATAGCCTCAGCGCCCAGCTTTCAACCTTACCAAAGCCCTGGAGGGCAGACAGTGTTATTTCCATTTTATAGATGAGCAAGAGAAGGCTCAGCAAGGTGTACTTGATCCAAACTCACGTAAATATCGTATCTGCTTTCTAGGGCTTCTGTAGCAATGTACCACAAGCTGCAAAGCCGCATGAAACGACAGAGATTTAGTCTCTCACAGCTGTGGAGGCTAGAAGTCCAAAAGCCAGGTGTCAGCAGGGCCATGCTTCCCCTGAAGTCTGCAGAGGAGAAAGCTTCCTGCCTCTTCCAGCTTCCGGTGGCTCCTGGCGTTCCTCGCTCTGGGGGTGCATCAATTCCTCCTCTGCCTCTCTTTCCACATGGCCTTGCTCTCTGTGTGTGTGTGCCTCTCTCCTCTTATGAAGACAAAAGTCATTGGATTTAGCACCCATCCTAGTACAATATGATCTATTTTAACCAATTTCATCTGTAAAGACCCATTTCCATATACAGTCACATTCTGAGGTTCTGAGTGGACATGAATTTTTTGGGGGGAGCAGGGAGAGGCACAGTTTTAAACCCACTACATCTGTCAGATGGTAGGGTAAGGATTTGAAAATGACCCCATTTCAATGATTTTCCACTTTGAAGTTATAATCTTAGCTATTAAGTTAAATTAGCAGTTAACACTGATGTCCAATTTTAGGCATATTCTGAGAGATGATCTTAGAGTATCAGTAGAAAAGAGAGCTAAGAAGTTTATGGGAGACGAGCTGTGTCTAAGTCATCACTTCTGACTTGTACCCTGAACATAAGGTTCATAAGGTTCAACATAAGGTTGACCTGAAGGGCATCTGATACATATCTTATGAATAGAGATTTAAGACATTTTTCTATGCACTTCATTGGTTGGGCAAGGGACATCACAGGAGAAGTTTCATGGTCTCTCAAGTCAATACCTCTGGATACCAAGCTCGTAAGTTGGGATTTTTCCCAATACTTGTCTAAAGCATGTTTCCTCCCTTAGGAGAGTGGGCAGTTTTATTACCGTCCAAATACATTTAGGAAATGCCAAGCCAAACCAAGTAAAACACATTTCATTACTGCAGTAAATAATTGCTTCTTAGAACCTTTTCTTTCTTAAGGTGCCTTGCGAGTTTCTAAGAGGGAGGTATTGTGCACATTTTTCTAAGTTTATTGGGTATTTTTTGTAGAGTGTCTTCAAGAACTAATCATCTGTGCCACACACTTTGGTACATCTACTTAGTGTTTATTTGCTTACTTAAGTGCACGTAAGTTCTGCTTTTCTGGAAGCAAATTTGTAGAAGTATACTTCTCTTGCATTTCAACCCCTCCATGATGGATGAGATCCCTGACAGAAAGGGAGACACTGATGGGTGTACCATGGCATCTACTAATTTATTGGTCAATTCATTCACTTCTTTATTCATTTACTCACTCACTGATTTCACACATAATTATCAAGCAGCAAGGAAGAGGTTATGAACAAAAAGATGATTGAGACCAGACTTCTTTTCATTAAATCATCTAGATAACATATCAATCACCACTTCCCAAAGTAATTCTAATAGATGGAAACCACTTGCAATGGACTGAATTGTGTGCCCCCCTAAAATTCATATGTCAAAGTCCTAATCCCTAGTACCTAAGAAGGTGACTATATTTGAAGATAGGACCTTTGAAGAGGTGATTAAGGTTAAATGAGGTCATAAGGGTGTGGGCCCTAACCCAACAGGAATGATGTCCTTATAAGCGGAGGGACAGATGCCAGGGATGGGCATGCACAGACAACAGGCCATGTGAGGACACAGCAAGAAGGTAGCCAAGGAGAGAGGCCTCAGGAAAAATCAATCTTGCCAACACCTTGATTGTGGATTTCTAGCCTCCAGGGCTGTGAGAAAATAAATTTCTGTTGTTTAAGCCACCCAGCCTGTGGTGTTTTGTTATAGCAGCCCCAGCAGACGAAAACAACACTGCTAATTGTTCATTAGGCCCCTGCCTTCAAGAACTTTATTCAGCTAGTTCTAATGGCTACTGAGGATTTCTCATTTCTTTTCTTTTTTTTTTTTTAACATCTTTATTGGAGTATAATTGCTTTACAATGGTGTGTTAGTTTCTGCTGTATAACAAAGTGAATCAGTTATACATATACATATGTTCCCATATCTCTTCCCTCTTGCATCTCCCTCCCTCCCATCCTCCCTATCCCACCCCTCTAGGTGGTCACAAAGCACCGAGCTGATCTCCCTGTGCTATGCGGCTGCTTCCCACTAGCTATCTATTTTACGTTTGGTAGTGTATATATGTCCGTGCCACTCTCTCACTTTGTCCCAGCTTACCCTTCCCCCTCCCCATATCCTCAAGTCCATTCTCTAGTAGGTCTGTGTCTTTATTCCCGTCTTGCCACTAGGTTCTTCATGACCTTTTTTTTTTTTTTCCTTAGATTCCATATATATGTGTTAGCATACTGTATTTGTTTTTCTCTTTCTGACTTACTTCACTCTGTATGACAGACTCTAACTCCATCCACCTCACTACAAATAACTCAATTTCGTTTCTTTTTATGGCTGAGTAATATTCCAAGAATTTCATGAGGACCAACTTGATTATCTACCTTGTGAGGACAAGGCCTTTGTTGTATCACCACATGGACCAGCAGAGATGCAGGCATCTGATAGAATGAATGTATCACCTACCTTTCTCCTCCTCTCCATACATTAATCATGGAGAGATGGCCTAAAGCATCCCTTAGAGAGAGCAAGAAAAAAGAAAAAGAGAACCAGAAAGTATCAGGCACGTAGCTAGATACTTCAAATATGCCTTCTCATTTAACATCCCTCTTCTATTTTGAGGTAAATATCTTTACCCCTCTTTCTAGATGAAGAAACAGAGGTTCAAAGAGGATAAGTGATTTGGCCAAGATCATGAAATCACTGGTTAGAGCCAGAATTCAAACTCATTTTTTCCCTCCTGAAAATACGCTGGTCTGTGGGAAATAGTGACAATTTTTTAAAAATGAAGAAAAGATGCTGATTAGAGTGCTTTCATCAATTGCTTAATTAGAGGAAAAAGGAAATCTGGCTAGGGAGAAGCACTTACGAAAAAGGACTGGAAATTTCTGTGGACTATGTGTTTATTTCAGTGACATCCTCGGAACCGACATGGCTACCAAAAAGCTAGGCCAATGTTAAGTTGTGCAAATAAAAACAATGATTATAAGGCAGTTACTAAGTGCCAGGCACTCTTCTCAGTTCTTTCCGTGTATTCTTTTTTTTTTAAAGAGCTATTCTTTTTTTAATTAATTAATTTTTTGTTGTTGTTGTGTTGGGTCTTCGTTTCTGTGCGAGGGCTTTCTCTAGTTGTGGCAAGCGGGGGCCACTCTTCATCGCGGTGCGCGGGCCTCTCACTATCGTGGCCTCTCTTGTTGCGGAGCACAGGCTCCAGACGCGCAGGCTCAGTAGTTGTGGCTCACGGGCCTAGTTGCTCCGCGGCATGTGGGATCTTCCCAGACCAGGGCTCGAACCCGTGTCCCCTGCATTGGCAGGCAGATTCTCAACCACTGCGCCACCAGGGAAGCCCTTTCCGTGTATTCTTGATACCACCAATCAGGAAGGCTAGTGAAAACAAAACCAGTGTGTCCAAAGGCAGGTGACCAGAATGGCCAGAATTTGAAATCATGCTACAGGGTTACTGGTTGGGTAAACTGGGAAGGTTTACTCTAGAGAAAATTGAAGGCCATATGATGGCCATCTCAGGGAGTTGAAAGATTTTCCGGTAGGAGGGGGCTTTAGACATAGGGATAAAATTGAGTGGTAGTGAGCCTTCCATCACTGACATTATTCACATGGATGTGTCCAGGTAGAAGCAACACCCACATTCAGCAGGTGGTCAAGCAATTAAGCTCTTAAATTTTTTAAACTTGAAGATTTTAGGATTTTTTAGGATTCATAAATATCATCATCCTTATCTTCTTTATTAACAAAGTTAGGTTTGGAGGGAAAAAAATTAATGCTAGATCCCTTCTGGACTTATAGAAAGAATTCTGCAGGAGAGAAACATATCAATTTTTCTCATCACCATTGCGAAGAGAAATTTTTGTTCGATTTGAACTCTTCTCTAGATTGATTCTTTTATAAATATATTAGCCAAATTCAGTCTCCAGGTTTGAAAGCTGATAACATGAACTGTTTTGAAAGGATTGTGTATTTATTTTTGCCGTTATCAGCAAGAGGAGCTCATCCTTAATGCTTATCATTGGGCCAGGCATTAAGCAGAAGCTCCTTACACTAGGTTGTGTGTGTTTATTCATTTGTTTGTTTTTTTTTAAATCTGGGATCAGTGTTTCTTGAGAAGTACCTACAGCGGCTAAGAAGTGAGTGCCTGGTGATACCAGAGCATCATTAGAGGAATTAGAGTAGATAATCCATTGGCAAGCAGCAGAGAAGTGCGGTTATGAGATGGCATGGGCGACCAAGAGCCCCAAACGACAAATTAAAGATTTGCCGTGCTGTGGGGTCCCTGGAGGGGCGGTTCAGGTACATTGCAGAGCAGTCTTACTGAGGACGGGTCAAGAAAGACTGTGTACAATGGACCCAGAAAATCCAGGCTGTTGGAGGGGGGTGTGTGTATCAAAATTATCTTAAGAGCCACATCGCTGTGGCTATGAACACTTGACCACTAAATGAGAAGGAGACGGTGGAAGGGGGAAAATGCACGCAGAGGGTGTTCCGTCCTGTTCAGAACATCGGGGCTGCTCCGATAATACGAATGCTCCACGACGAAGATGGAGCGAGGATGATGATGATTAATGCCACCCGTGGGAAACTAGGGCTGGCGAGGCTGACAGAGACGGGGGACCCGGCGAGGCAGGATGAGTCACGGGGGAGGGTACCTGGGCTGGAGCGCGCGGGGGCGGCGGGGCGCGGGGCTGGGACCGGGAGTGGGCGGGTGGGCGCCGTGGGCGGAGCGGCTCCGGGCCGAGCGGCTGGGCTGGCGGCCGTGTCTGCGAGCGCGACAGCATCACCGGAGCCGAGCCGCGGGACTCCGCCTAAGCGACACCCAAACTCTCCTCCCGCACCGCGCACGGAGGCGGCCGAGCCCGAGCCTCCGAGCCCCCCGCGCGCCCGAGCCCCCGCCCCCGCCCCCGCCCCCGCCCGGGAGGCTGGGCTGCGGGAAGCGCCCGGGCGCCCGCGCCTCGCCAGGGCCACCAAAACAAAGGCAGCATCCGGGGCTGGGTGGAGGCGGAGGACCATGACAGCCCGGGCTCGCGCGCTCCCCTGCCCCGCTGCCGCCGCCGCCGCCGCCGCGAGGGCTCCGCGGTGAGCCGAGCAGGGGCGCAGCCGCCGGGCGTGCGTCGGAAGGCGCGCCCGCGCCGAGCCCAGGCCAGCCGAGGGGCGGGCAGGCCGCGAAGATGTCCTCGGCCGTGGGGCCCCGCGGTCCCCGCCCGCCCACCGTGCCTCCCCCGATGCCCGAGCTGCCCGACCTGAGCCACCTGACCGAGGAGGAGAGGAACATCATCATGGCAGTGATGGACCGGCAGAAGGAGGAGGAGGAGAAGGAAGAAGCCATGCTCAAGTAAGCCAGCGCGGCCGCGCCATGCGTGCCTCCACCGGGCCGCTCCCCGCCGCCACCCGCTCCTAGCGGCCGAGTGTGGCTTAGAGGCGGGCCGGGGGCCGGGGGCCGGGGGGCGCGGGGCCGGGGCGGGGAGGAGGCTGCGAGGACAGCTGGCGGGCGGGGCTGCGCTGAGCCCTGAACCGAGGAGCCCGGAGAGGGCGGCTGGGGACCGCGGTGCCGGGAGGACTGGGGGGACGGCGCCAGCCGGGGTGGGATGTGCAAGGCTGCAAAGAGCCGATTCCGCCCGAGTGGAAGGCAGGGCCCTGGGCCGGGAGCAGGTGAGGGGCAGAAGCTGAGCGGCAGGAAGGGCAGGTGGGCGAAGAGCCGCCGGGAAAAGCTCTTCTTTCCCTGGAGTTGTCGAGCCGGTTGGGATTGCCCCAGCCAAGGGTGTCAGTATTGGTGTAAGAAAAATGCTTATTTTGAGTGTTCATTTTGCTACTCATTCATCTCACAGCTCGGGGTTGGGTCTTTTTTTTTTGGGCAGTTGCCATCTTTGGTAACCTGCTTCTTCAGCGTCTCTCTAACCTTTGCTTCGGGGTCTTCTACACGGAATACCTGTGTGAAGACAGATTTTCCTCCCCGTATACGATGCCACTGGCAATGCAAAGTTTTTAATAATAGGAGAAGCTGATGGGGACTCTGGCCTGAATAAAATAGAGGTTCCTCTTTACTGGTTTCCAAGGGAGTAGTTCCAGGGCCTTCTCGTTTCCTGGTGCAAGCCGTACCATAAGGGGTCTGATTATTTGCACACATCCCCCCTTCTTTAAAGCCCATCAACCCTTCAGGGGATCTCCGTCCAGCGCCCCGTTTTCCGGGGTCTGGGGAGGGGACGGGGCTGGTGGCTGGCGAGGCAGGCGCGTGTGACACTGCCCTGCCACCTGCCTTAGTCTCGGGCGAAACTGCTCACAAGGTGCTGGCCTCCCGCGCCTCCTTGCCATCCCCGTGCAGTGGAGCTGGAGGGGACGTGAACCCCGCCTTCCCCGAGAGGTCCTCCTGTATTGGGGAAAGTTTTCAACTTGGCAGTGAGGAAATCTAGAGGCCCTGATGGGGACTAGTTCCCTGGCTCCCCGCGTTAAGGCCAGGAGGTGTATCTGGGGCGGAAGGTTGGAGTGAAGAGCCCGAGGGAGCCTGTTGCATGTGGAGTTACAGCGGAGAGCAAAGGAGGGGCGGCAAAGGGGCGGCACCCCCGTACCCCAACCCGGGCCCAGCGCACGCCCTCCCGCCTCTCCCCCGCCCCCCGGGATGGCCTCCTGAAGAGGAGGTGCTGTCACAGGAGGGAAGCAGCAGAGGCTGGCAGCAGAGAACCGGAGGGGCTACATCCCCAGCCTGCCGGGTCTCCGCTAGCGCAGCTGCCGCCCAGATGGGAGAGGGGGCGTTGAGGGAGAGCAGCGAGGGCTGGTCACAGCACAAGAGGAGCGATCCAGTCATCCCTGCCCTTTTATCGTAGACTCAGAGAGAGAGGGCCCATTAACTCGGAAGGCCGGAGCTGGCCTGCTTCTCTGAAGAGCAGCAGGTTTCTGGATTCCCTGCCCCTTCTTATCCAAAAAACAGGGGCTTGAAGCCTGCAGGCGTGCAGGAAGCAGAACCTCGTGAATCTGCTGCCTGTCCCTGGCGGAAGGTCCCTGGCGCTGCAGGCTTTTCCCCTCGTCTGAGACTGGAAGTAATGCATGGTGTCTGCTGGTGCTGCTGTCTGTCTGTCTGGTTGTCAGTCCGTCTTGTCCTCACCCGTCACAGCCCCCCGCCACCTGTCCCGGACACGTCTTCTGCTGGTCAGCATGCACCGTTTTGCTCCCGTTCCTTTCGGTGTTCACTGCAGACAGCAGGTGCACAGAGACCTCCAGCAGGCGATGGAAAACATGGGCTGCTGCCTGACAGGTCCGACCGGGAAGGGAAGGCGCAGGGCAAGTCAGTGGGCGTCGCTCCTCTTCACTGGCTGTTTCAGGGCTGGTGGAGAGAGGGTCCCTAAGCAGGGAAGGGGGAGTTCTAGGAGGGATCAGATCCTACAGGCTTCTATGGACGAATAAAAATGAAGGACACCGTCCAACTGTTCACGTCAAAAGCATCTTTCCCACTGCTGTGCCGTGACTGCTGTCCCTGGCACGCACGTGCTGTTCCTTTCTTGCAAGGATTCTCTAAATATTGCAGTGTGTGGTGCTGTCACACCACAGCCTCTGCAAGCCCAGGCCTCGGCACTAACTTTATCAATCAGCCTCCGCTGCTAATGTCGTGGCCTGTGCGGTGGCAGACTGGGGATGTTCTGGAATCCCAGTTTGCTGCCATGGAAGTCTGTCATGTTGTCCACAAATTAGTGCAACAGAGATGTACTTTTTTCTAGAGGGCGGTTTATGTCTTAAAAACTGAGGACTGTAGGGGTTATTCAGATGACACACCTATATGGGAGCTTAATGACACAGAGTCGTGGATGGTGGCCCTTTCTAAACTTTGCAGAAAGGTAGACTGGAACACAGGAGGCTTTTCACAAGCCTTGTGAAATAGTCGTTAAATTGGAGATGAGTTTTGGCAGTAGCGCACGGTCGTTATATCACATATCTGAGAATTTAGTCCCACAACAGGCCCTGCGAAGCTAAAGTCCTGGTAACTCAGCATTTAGACTTAAACTTCCCCTTGGTCATTACTGTAGAGCCATCGCCTGAGCTCCCTACTTCCTGTGTGTGCTCTCTGTTAACAATTTGTAAAAACAGGCACTAGTAGAGAGGAGAGAGAAAACTGATGGGCGAATACACCAAAGAAACATTATAAAATATCAATTAAAATATATTCGTACAGTTTCGTCAGGCTTGGTTGTATATTACTACTTGAATTTGGCCTTGATAATGTCTTTAAATATGTATAAATGGAAAAGGATAATGAAGCTACTTTCACCTCAAGATTTCAGGAAAATTTTTTCTTTGAAATTATAAGTACTTTGTCATAAAAATAATTCATTTTGTTGGCAAAGTGCACTGATTTCAAATACCTTTGCCATCTAACAAAACTTAATTGACTCCTGAAAATAATTTCTAATGGTTGATTTAATTCCCTGCAGAAAGAAGGTCTTTCTTAATCTTAGTAGGGTTTTGGGGTGTGTGTGTAGGTGTGTGTAGATGTGTGTAGGTATGGGTGTGAGTGTGTGTTCTAGAAGTCTTTTGAAACCTAGCTTCCTCAATGAATACTTCTTCAAGTAACTGTCATCAGACACCAAAAGCCAGTATATTACATGGGTTGAAAACTGCGTTATCTGGGACCTAAATCAGAGAAGATCTCATTAGATCTAAAATCTTATTCCACTTTTATAAAAGCTTCATAGAGAAAGGAATTACAGAGTAGCAAGGCAAGAGAAAAAATATAGAAGCAGAGACTGAAAAGGATGGCTAGCGGCTGGGAATTGAGAACCGTGTGGGAATATTTAATAGAACTACCAACATTTATTGAGCATTTACCTCATGCTGGCCATTATTCTAAATGGTTATTGAACCAAATGCCAAAGAGTTGAACTGTGTTCAAGTTCAATATATGTATATTTGGATTCTCACAAACAGCTTGTGCATAAGGTAAGTAGGGTCATATAACCCACAAATACTCATCCAGCCCTTAGAGGGTTCCTGGAATACCTTGAACCTACTCACGTAATATGGCCCAGCCAGGATTCAAACCCAGACCTTTTATTCTAAGTCCAAGTATCGTCCCACACGCTGCACTGTCCTTTTACCAACAAGAAGCCTGTACTTCATCTACCTTTTCCTTAGATTAATGCCTGTTCGTCCCTCAGTTTCAGAGGAGGGGTTTGGCAGGTTAGGCTGATTCAGAAGATCAGCTGCTGATTATAGGAGACCCTGGAGCTTCACCCACACTCTTAATAGAGTTTCCCAGTGAATTGAGGGCAAGGACATTGTCCCCAGTTTGAAGATAATAAAAAGCACAATTGTAAGTCCATTAATGTTGGATCTGAGCATTCAGGGTTCAAATTCTAGTCCTGCCTCTTAAATTGTATAAATGTGGGCCAGAAAATTAAATTGGGATTCTAGGAGGTTCTTTTTTTTTTTTTTTTTTTTTACAAATCCTGCAATTCATTGTGTGATTTGATTTATAAAGAATATTGACTTTGGACTTCTCCCTCTCTCTTAACAGGGAACCTAATGCCCACTAGCTCTTCAAACATCTGTAATACCTACTTCCTTTGTGAGAGGAGAGACAAAGTAGAGGGGTAGAACCCTTGCACCTTCAGCTTTTCTTTCTCTTTTTTCTATCTCCAACCAGTTATAATATTGTGACCCAAAACATATCCAGAAGGCTCAATTAGCAACTGGGAAAAGAAGGAAAGATAGTTGGGGGCAGCTGGGGTGGAGTGAGGGCAGAGTCCCCAGAATGCAGGTATCATGTTTCATTGAGGTTTGCAAAGATTTTCATGTCTTACACCCCAAAATATTCTCTCCCGTTGCTGAGGCAGAGGTGGGTAAGAAGGGAAAAGAGAAAAAGCAAAGAGTAATTTGAGAAAGCTGCTAAAGCATGAGCAGGTGTCTACATGGTCCCAGATGCTGTGTTAAGTAGTAAAGTCGGGGAGAGGAAATGTCTAGTCTCCTTCACACCCCTAATGGATAGGGTTACATTTAGGGAAGGTTATCCCAGAACCATTGCAGTTTTCTGCTTTCAACAAAAACCTATCTTAGTAAATGTGCATGCCCAAATGCTCATGGAGAAAATTCAGAAAAGGGAAGCCTAAAGAAAAAAAAAAAAAAAAATGAAAGAAGTGAGGCGTTGTCAAAGAGAATAGAGGGTAAGAAACATAACACTTAGTTCACATTTTGGCCAGCCTGTCTTGACTCTCTTTTACCTCTGTGTATTCCTTCTTAACCAGAAGTGAGGCACACCATTGCTGAGGTAAATAGATTACTAAGTCTGGAGTAGAATATGGAAACCAGTGTGGGCTCTAGGTGCCCCTGCAGACTTGAATAGAAACACAGCACCTTGGGAGTGTTACTTGCCCAACCGGTCAGATGAGAGAGTAGTGTGAATTTAACCTGCGCAGCAAGAGCCAGCTTCCTGCAAAGATATAAAGCAGCAATTCCTGCAATAATATTACTATCTTCCTACATCTGCAATATGCAGATGGATGAGCTTGCTGTAGCATGGATTGTAAAGTTCATTGAACTGCAGTTCATTTATTGTTATGGACTATTTTATATCTTTAAACAACTTCTACATTTTGTCCTATGATGGGAGTTGGGTATTTTAGAGCTGGTCCTGAGAGTTGAACTAAGTTGGCCTGAGGCACGAGGCAATTGAAGTAATAGAACCCAGAACCCACATACACGGACTCCAAACCTTTAGTGTTCTTATAAGTCTTTTCAAAAGTGCATCAAGCTTTGGCTATTATGGTTTGTTTCCCTCTTCCGTTGGGGAAGGAGCTTAACATTTGGGCGTTTGGCTGGATACGTTACATATTTCACCCTGCCCCATGCTCACCTCTTGAGAGGTCTACCTTGTGACTATTCTATTAGTTTCTGTTAGTGAAATTCCCAGAACTAGCTCAATGCCTTCCAAACCCTTTCCTGATGACATTTGATCCTGGAGTCCAGAAAATAAACTAAAGGGGCAAGAAAGAGGTCACGTGGCTAGTGGCATTTTCCAGCCTTTTCCGAGGACTCCAGTCTCTGGAACGGGCCACAGGTGACTGGCTAACCCCATGTGCACCTGGGCTCTCTGATCTGGCTCATTAGCTGGCAGTGCTCTCGAATGCCTTCTCATCTTCCCACCACGCTCCTGAACCATGAGGTTCTCTCTTCTCTCTACTATTGTTCTGAATTTTGTATGTTCGGTAGGCTATTTCTAACAAAGCATCATGTGATATTCAATTCAACAATAATACCACTGTGTCAGGTATGAGAGTTGGGTCAGGAATTGGGCTGTTGGGTAGAGTAAAGAGAGAGTCTTCTGCTTCAGCCCGACCTTGGCTTAGTTCCTACCATTTTAAAACTGCCGTGACCAGAAGGGGAGGTGAGCATCAGATAGTTAGATAGAGCAGTAGACTAGATTCTGCTCTTAACACGGACACTTTCTGTAGGTGTAAACATCAACAAGTTAACTCATCCGCACCCCAGTTTCTTCCTGTGTAAGGTGAAAGTGATAATGTCTGCCCTTCTAACCTACAAGGCTTTCACATGATGGTAGAGGCACCCTAAACTTCAAAGTGCTGTACCAAGGAAAGGTGGCATTATTAACTTTACTTTGTAAAACTATAGAAGAATCCCCAGAGCATCTTTTCCTGTGATGATTGCAGCTACTAGAGGTCCCACGGAGATGGGTTCTTGTAGACGAATCCATCCATCATATCGTGCTAGCAGGGCGGTGTGTCCAGGGTTTCAGCCACCAGGGTGAGAATTTGGCGAAGAGGTCAAAGGTAAAATGAGTCCAGGGTTTGACCTGAGGTTATATTTACCTTCCTTCCATTTTCCTTTCTTTCTCATTAAATAGCTCATAAATGTCTTTAGCACAAAAAGCAATGTGGGCAAAGTGATAGAGTTTGAAATAGCTAAAAGACGACCTTAATTCAAAAGTGAGCAGAGAAATTAGCTTAGGGTCATTCCCTCAACTTTTGCTAGAAAAGAATCGGGAGAAACAGACTGATGATTTTAGTGTCACTGGATTTAATAAATTATTCACTTTAAATTAGCTGAATAAGGGGCCATATACTTGTCAAGTGGTAATTCCTCTTTCATATCAGTTTACTGTTGGGTATGGGTTAGATTGAATAGATTGTACGTGTTGAAGAACTTTTTAAGATTCTGTGCTGGATGTCTCAGGCTTTCTGTATGTATATTCTTACACTTTTACTTCAGGTTTATGTACATTTATTTTGACCTAGGTCAGTGTTCTGTGGATGGTGAAAGGGGAATATACTGCAGAATTGACCTTACTTTTTAAAAATTTATTTTATTGAAGTACAGTTGATTTATAATGTTGTGTTAGTTTCTGTTGTACAACAAAGTGATTAAGTTTCATATATATATATATTATTTTTCATATTCTTGTCCCTTATGGTTTATTACAAGATATTGAATATAGTTCCCTGTGCTATACAGTAGGACCTTGTTGTTTATCCGTACTGTAAATAATAGTTTGCATCTGCTAATCCCAACCTCCCAATCCATCCCTTCCCCACCCACCTCCCCCTTGGCAACCCAAAGTCTGTTCTCTATGTCTGTGAGTCTGTTTCTGTTTTGTGAGTAAGTGCATTTATATCATATTTTAGATTCAACATATAAGTAATATCATATGATACTTGTCTTTCTCCTTCTGGCTCACTTCACTCAGTATGACAATTTCTGTGTCCATCCATGTTGCTGCAAATGATATTATTTTATTCTTTTTTATGACTGAGTAATATTCCATGTATATATGTACCACATATTCTTTATCCATTCCTCTGTCGATGGACATTTAGGTTGTTTCCATGTCTTGGCTATTGTAAATAGTGCTGCTGTGAACATTGGGGTGCAAGTATCTTTTTGAATTAGTGTTTTGTCTGGATGTATGCCCATGAGTCGGATTGCTGGATCATATGGCGGCTCTATTTTAGTTTTTTGAGAAACCTCCATACCGTTGTCCATAGTGGCTGTACCAGTTTACGTTCTTACAGTGTAGGAGGGTTCCCTTTTCTCCACACCCTCTCCAGGATTTAGTGTTTGTAGATTTTTTGATGATGCCATTCTGACTGGTATGAGGTGATACCTCATTGTGGTTTTGATTTACATTGCTCTAATAATTAGCGATGTCGAGCATCTTTTCATGTGCCTATTGGGCATCTGTACGTCTTTTTTGGAGAAATGTCTATTTAGTTCTGCAGAATTGACTTTAGACATTCCTTCATCTGTTGTTAACTTGTGAAAACTTCTCGTACATTTATTGAAATAAAAAATAGAATGTTTCAAAAGAAAGTGGCTGTACATGTTGTTTTGCCCAGGACAGTATCTGTTGATGCCACATTTGTGCTGTAATTATGACTAGTACCCCTTTCTCTCAGTTTTGAATTTCAATCCAGATGATACATTAAATTATCTCCCTCTTTATAAATTTTGCTTTCCCTGAAACAAATTATTCATTTAAAACTTCAGAAAGTTTAAGCAATTAACTGTCATAAAATGTAGCAATTAGTAATTATCAATAAGTGACACAAGCGAGTTGTAGGTGTAGAATCTTGAAAATCATCTTTTGATAAATGGAAAGGCTTTTGCTGAGAATCAGGTGTTATCTTTAATGGATTCTCAGTGGAATGCTACCTTTTATGACAAAGTTGAACTTAAAAGTTCAAAACACTTTTCAAATAACAGTAACTAAGAATGCAACCTCGTGCAGGCCTCTCTCTATGAAGATTTTTCTTCGGGCCTTGCAAAGGAGCAGCCTGTGGTTTAGAGAAGACATTTAACTGGATTTTAGGATGCAATATTCTGATCATTCTTCTGAAGTTTAGATAGTAAAATAAGATAATATTACAGAAAGTAATTTCATGCAATTTGAAAGTAAAGTGCTTAATTAGATATTAAAGAACCATAATGAACCAAACAGATACCTTTATGTAGTGTAAAAGATAATACCTTGCTAATGATTTACATATTATTTAGTATATATTTTTATATTTCCCATCATTATGCCAGATAATCATTGTCTGGGAGATGCTGTTATATTTACATAGAGAAGGGATGTGAATTGAAAACCAATTAAGCTGTCTGTACTGTCACGTAAATGTCTTACAGCTTAGCTTCTTTTCATGGACTCTATGCATGGTCTGCATATTCACAAATGGGAACTCCTGTAGTAGTGGTTACTGATGGAGCTTTCTGTCTGTATTTGCTAGACTTTATGCAGTCTATTCGATTAGCTCCCAACTTACATTTCTGCACGCAAAACATTCCTGATCGATATGTGAGCAGTTTTCTTAATCTCAAGAATATCGAGTTATTTTATTTTATTTATTTATTTTTTAACATCTTTTTTTGAGTATAATTGCTTTACAATAGTGTGTTAGTTTCTGCTTTATAACAAAGTGAATCAGCTATACGTATACATATATCCCCATATCTCCTCCCTCTTGAGCCTCCCTCCCACCCTCCCTATCCCACCCATCTAGGTGGTCACAAAGCACCGAGCTGATCTCCCTGTGCTATGTGGCTGCTTCAAACTAGCTAGCTATTTTACATTTGGTAGTGTATATATGTCCATGCCACTCTCTCACTTTGTCCCAGCTTACCTTTCCCCCTCCCCGTATCCTCAAGTCCATTCTCTACGTCTGCATGCATCTTTATTCCTGTCCTGCCCCTAGGATCTTCAGAAACTTTTTTTTTTTTTTTTAGATTCCATATATATGTGTTAGCATGTGGTATTTCTTTTTCTCTTTCTGACTCACTTCACTCTGTATGACAGACTCTAGGTCCACCCACCTCACTACAAATAACTCAGTTTCATTTCTTTTTATGGCTGAGTAATATTCCATTGTATATATGTGCCACATCTTCTTTATCCATTCATCTGTCGATGGACACTTAGGTTGCTTCCATGTCCTGGCTATTGTAAATAGAGCTGCAATGAACATTGTGGTACATGACTCTTTTTGAATTATGGTTTTCTCAGCGTATATGCCCAGTAGTGGGATTGCTGGGTCGTATGGTAGTTCTATTTTTAGTTTTTTAAGGAATCTCCATACTGTTCTCCATAGAGGCTGTATCAATTTACATTCCCACTAACAGTGCAAGAGGGTTCCCTTTTCTCCACACCCTCTCCAGCATTTATTGTTTGTAGATATTTTGATGATGGCCATTCTGATTGGTGTGAGGTGATTCCTCATTGTAGTTTTAATTTGCATTTCTCTAATGATTAGTGATCTTGAGCATCCTTTCATGTGTTTGTTGGCAATCTGTATATCTTCCTTGGAGAAATGTCTATTTAGGTCTTCTGCCCATTTTTGGATTGGGTTGTTTGCTTTTTTGATATTGAGCTGCATGAGCTGCTTGTAAATTTTGGAGATTAATCCTTTGTCAGTTGCTTCATTTGCAAATATTTTCTCCCATTCTGAGGGTTGTCTTTTCATCTTGTTTATGGTTTCCTTTGCTGTGCAAAAGTTTTTAAGTTTCATTAGGTCCCATTTGTTTATTTTGTTTTTATTTCCATTTCTCTAGGAGGTTGGTCAAAAAGGATCTTGCTGTGATTTATGTCATAGAGTGTTCTGCCTATGTTTTCCTCTAAGAGTTTTATAGTGTCTGGTCTTACATTTAGGCTTTAATCCATTTTGAGTTTATTTTTGTGTTTGGTGTTAGGGAGTGCTGTAATTTCATTCTTTACATGTAGCTGTCCAGTTTTCCCAGCACCACTTATTGAAGAGGCTGTCATTTCTCCATTGTATATTCTTGCCTCATTTAACAAAGATAAGGTGACCATATGTGCATGGGTTTATCTCTGGGCTTTCTATACTGTTTCATTGATCTATATTTCTGTTTTTGTGCCAGTACTATACTGTCTTGATTATGTAGCTTTGTAGTATAGTCTGAAGAGTATTGAGTTATTTTAAAGTTGTAAGTGATCAGTGCACAAGTGTCACATGACACATTATCATTCTTGTAGTTTAAACATAGCTCTTAACATGCAAGGAGAAGCTCTTTGTTTAGGTGGCTAGTTGTTCTGTTTTTGATTTTGAGGGTTTACATTTCAGAAAAATTAGGCAGATGATGTTTGTAATATCTAAGGAATGCATAAATCAATGTATCAGTTTTCTTTAAATATAAGGTAGTATATATATATCTACATTCAGAAGTTCTATCCAGGTCAGAAAGATTAGTGTCGTAGTAGAAAGAGATAAAAACAGAAGTAAAGTAACCCAATGGCTTTCCTTTTTTTTTTTTTTTTCACACAGCTTAGCAGATTTATCTGCCTTAGCTATCTCTGTCTTGTAATATATTGGAGCTTAAGTCTTCTTTCCTAACCTTTTTTTTTTTCTGGAGAAGAAAATGATACATTTTACACCCTGGTGTCTGAAATAAAGGGATATCAATATGAGCTGGCTGATATATTTTAGATATTACATTTTTGGGAAGAGTAAAAATTATAAAGAGATTCTACTTTGATATTCTTCAGAATCATCATAACAATTGTAATAAAATGTAATTTGGAAAAATAAAATACCATAAATCTTCTTAAAATTAGGCTGAATATTTCAATTTATGGATGTCTATGTTCCCTAGGCCAAATATAGTGACCTAATATATAGCAGCCTGGAGTAAAAACTTGATACCAGTCTGAAAAAGATAGTATCGTCTGAGTATTGTCCCAGACACAAGTATTAGAAAGGGATTTCATGGTATTTGGAGCTTCAAAGGCCTGAGCTGTAATAGTCACTGTTGAGTAGAACTATGATTGGAAATCAGTCAGATGGCTTTCTAGTCCTGCCTTCTATAAAGATAGCAAGGTGGAAGATTCCTGGAGTCCCACGTGCAATTTAAAAAAGCACAGTCCAAATGGATAAACAACAAGGTACTACTGTGCAGCAAAGTGTACTATTTTCAATATCCTGTGATAAACCATAATGGAAAAGAATACAAAAAAGAATGTATATATATATATATATAGAGAGAGAGAGAGAGAGAGAGAGCTCTTCTTGCCCTTCCGTCTATAATTCCATTTCCTTCTGATTTGCCTTTTTCTATGCGGTTTCTGGTCATGGACTCAGTCACACTTATGTGTTTATGATCCCAAGTCTGTTACTACATTGGAATTCTCTACTAAGTTCTGGATTTGTGTACCTGACCACCTGCTAAATGCCTCCACCTGGATGTCCCATAGGTGCTTCAAGCTGAGTGTTACCCATCGTCCATTTCTTGACTTTCTGCTTAAACTTGATGCTTTTCTATAATCCCTGTCTTTGTGGGTAGATCACCATTGCAACTGCTCATTCATTCTGTTGTCAAATTCTTCAGATTCCATCTTCTTCGAATTTCTCCTTTCTCTTCCAATTCCATTGCCTTTACTTGAATGCAGACTCTCATCCCTGCTCCCCTGGATGCCTGCAGTAACCTCCTAATTCCTTTCCCTGACACCAGCCAGACCTCCTCCGGTCCCCACACGGCTGTCAGGGGAACCTCTCTAAAATCCATCTGATCACGTCCCATCAGGAAAACCCCTTTGCTTTCAGAGTAAAGTTTAAACCTCCTAATCTGCAACCTGCATCTCCTCTCAGGGGCCCACACATAGCCTCCCGCCAGCGCCCAAGGCGCCATCGCTGCCTCAGAGCTTGGTGGCTCCACTTGTGCTTTTCTCTCTGTCAGGAATTTCCTTTTTCTTCATCTACCTCATGTTTATATAGCCTTTCAGATTAGCTCATGACCCCTCATCTGGCACATCTTCCCGGACTTTCCAGATTAATTTTTATGTTTGTCCTCTGTGCACATCTTTTCTGTAACCTTGTTCCCCTGACACTGTCACCTCAGCATCAGCTCCTGAAAGCAGGGTCATTCTCATTTGTATCTGTCATATGAGCACAGTGCTTGCCATGTGATAGGCGCCTGGATTTTCTAAACAGTGTGTGTGAATGAATGAATCCGTCCAGAGGATGTGGAACAGAGGAGTCATCTGAGGCTGCTGGATGGATTCACGGGGTATGAGTAGGTGGCTGGAGTGGGAAGTTTATTCTAACCAGGAGAATTCTATCAGCAGATTCTGAAAGCAAAAAATGAGCTGAGAGTTTTGGCTATTGAGAGAAGCAGGTTGGCCAGAATTTATGAGGAGAACATTCTGGTTGTTAGATATTACAAGGTGAAATTGAAATAGGATTTTCAGATGATGTGTTGTACTCTTAATTTATCATTCATGGCTTTTGGAAGGACAGCATTCTGAAAGTGCTTGAATGTCAGTGTTGGAGGATGTAAACAATATATTTTAAAAATTAATCCTCTAGACAGACAAGCTTAATGGAAACTTTTCCTTTGAATTAAAACATCATTAACTTCAGTAAGAGTGTAAAGCATAATATGGGTTCTCTGATTTGATGTTCAGAATTAGATTAGATGCTTATGACCGTAAAGTATTATACTGACTATATTTTTAATTAAAAAATGCTCCCTGGTTAAGTCATCTTTTAAACTTTTTTTAAGATTGAAGTATAGCTGATTTACAATGTTGTGTTAGTTTCAGGTGTACAGCAAAGTGATTCAGTTATACATCTATATCTATTCTTTTTCAGATTCTTTTCCCTTATAGGTTATTACAAAATATTGATTAGAGTTCCCTGTGCTATACAGTCCTTGTTGTTTATCTATTTTATATAGAGTAGTGTGTATATGTTAATCCCAAACTCCTAATTTATCCCTCACCCCCCCCCCTTCCCCTTTGGTAACCATAAGTTTATTTTCTATGTCTGTGGGCCTCTTTCTGTTTTGTATATAAGTTCATTTGTATCCTTTTTTTAGATTCCATCTGTAAGTGATTATCATATGGTATTTGTCTTTCTCTTTCTGACGTTCTTCACTCAGTATGATGATCTCTGGGTCCATCCGTGTTGCTGCAAATGGCATTATTTCATTCTTTTTTTATGGCTAAGTAGTATTTCATTGTATATATGTACCGCATCTTTACCCATCTTCTTCCAGACTTAAACTCTTTGAAAGCAGGTGTCTTCTTTTACTCATCTTTGTATTCCCATTGCCTAACCTGTGGCTCTTACACAGTGGGACCTCAGCAAGTGCTGGCTGAACTAAGCTGCACAGTCTGAACGCCCAGGACACAGAAGCACTGGTCTCTTTTTTTTTTTTTTTTTTTAACATCTTTATTGGAGTATAATTGCATTACAATGTTGTGTAGTTTCTGCTGTATAACAAAGTGAATCAGCTATAGGTATACATATATACCCATATCTCCTCTCTCTTGCATCTCCCTCCCACCCTCCCTATCCCACCCCTCTAGGTGGTCACAAAGCACTGAGCTGATCTCCCTGGAAGCACTGATCTTTGACACAAGACAGCTAGACCGAGTTGAGATGGGGATGGGTGGGAGCTTGGAGGCTGCCTGGTCCAGGGCTGGCAAATACTCAGAATGCACAGGCAACTTCCTGAAGATGGAAGAGCATCGCTGATAAATGGTGGATGCCTCAGAACCTTTCTAGATGGGGCACTCCAAGCCATCAACTGATGAGAGTTGCAATCAAGATAACACATTTTAGCCACTGAAGATTTATTCCAACTCCACTTTTAAGAAGAGAAAACTGAAGCCCAGACGTCCTTTCAGCTTTTCATTATTAATTAGTGAGAGAGCTAAGTGTAAGAATTGGGATTTTCTTTCTCCTGGTCCAGTATTTTTTCCACTGTCACACTACCTCCCCACAGTTTGATTTTAGCTACCATCAAATTCAAACAATTAATTTTTTTCAAGTTTGGTTTGATTTACCTGCTCTGTAAGATTACATCCTATTATGGAAAACTCCAAGGCAACCTCTAATTACTTTGTTGATTTTGAATTTGGTTATATTTCATATTAATCAAAATAAGTAGGTCATTTACAGGGATCAAGAAATACTTTATTTAAAGATTCCATTTGCAATGGTATTTGTTGCAATTATATTTAGGTTGTATCAATACTTCTTAACCGTGATCATTTTATTTTTAATTTTTAATACATCTCTGAAAGAGACAATGTTTTCAATATGCAGTAGTTTATTTATGATTCCAAATAGCTTTTCCTACCATGCATTTAAATTACGTACAGATTGAAATCTTGTCTTGTTTTTTCACTTAGAAAAGCCAGGTGGTTTTTGTTCATTGTGAGAAGAGCTTTCCTTGGTTGTCCCTCATTTGGAGGTTTGGCTTCAGCTAGACTGTTGGTCAATGACCCAAAGAGAGAATCAGGGAGATAGGGAGGGGATGGCACCCCACATACAGATCTGTGAATACCCCCATCTCACCCATGCACCTGTACGTATAAATCTCACACCCATACACCTGAAAACTAAAGTGTTATTTCTGTAAAGTCTTCTTCAAGGAAGTTAATTTTATCTCATTTAGAGAATTCGCATGATCTAGACGTGATTTGCTTACTTTTTGTAACCACAACGCTTTCTGTGAGTTTTGCCCCAGTGGCCATTCTGGAAGAAGCAGCCCTATATCCATATACTCCCACCCTGGCCATGCTAATTGGACTAAAGATGGACATGATCCAAGTCCACATGATTCATTGGCCAGCCAATGACTAGTAATGTTCTCTTTCAAATTGAAAATAAGAAACAGTCAGGGGGTCAGGAGAGTGAATGATACCCATTCATTTTTTTCTTGGAACAAAAATGGATTGAGCATTTACTATGTGCCAGATACTGCACTGAAATTAATACAGCTATCCAGAGCCCCTGATCTTTGCAGGAGGAGGTACATTTTACTTAGGTAAAATTAAAATTAAATGTGAAATTAATGTCTCTGATGAATGCAATACAGGACAATATATGATACTTTGATCAGCTAATATAAAGCAGAGATTCAGATGGAGATCAGGCTGGCCAGGAATGGCTGTCCCTGGAAACGACAGTGGGACTGAGCTAAGGTCTGAGAATGAGGAGGAGTTCGTCAGGCAAATAGGGAGTGAGGTACCCAGCAGGCGGGGAGAACAGAGGGTCCCTGGTGGGAGGAGGAAGGGGTGAGTCTGAAAAAGTGGAAGGAAGCCAGTGTCGTGGAAGATCAGAAAGGGACATGGCTTGAGAGGGTCTTGGAAAAATAGGCAAAAGCCTGACAATATGGGGTCTTCCAGGTCATGTAATAGAGCTTTATCTTTATGCAAAGAGCCAAAAGGTTTGGCAGAGAGATATGATATAAGCCTATTAGTATTTTTAAAAGATCATTCTGGCTCCAGTATCAAGAACTGATTGGAAGAAGGCCCAGGTGTGTGTACAGACCCAGGGGAGGCTATTGCAGAAAACCCAGGTGAGAGATGCTAGGAGCAATGGCTTCTGTGGGGCTGGCAAAATGTTTGGATTGGAGAGAGATTAGGGAAGCAAAAGCCACACGTTTTTCCTTTTAATGGATTGAATATGAGTTGACTTCTGACTTGTGCCACCAGATTTGGAAAGTATCTGGAGGAAAGGAAGGGAGACCCTAAGTTTGGTCTTGGTCATTTGGCTTCTGCAGGCTATAGGCTGGGAACTCAGAAGAGAAGATGGCTGGAAATGTAAACTCCCAGTGAGGCATCCCTGCGCAGGTGGCAATGAAGCTACTGGTGAGGATGAGTGATGAGATCCAGGAATGAGCCTTAAGGAATCTTCACTTTTCAAAGCTGAAAGAGGGCAGTGACCTTGCAAAGACATTAAAGAGAAAGAGAGGTAGGATAAAACCCTGGAGACATTGTGTTAAACCAAATAAAAGGGAAGAGAGTATTTCGAGGAGGATAAGACACTCTCACTAGGATGCCTAAAAAAAAAAAAAACAGACTGGCAGCGTTCAATGCTGAGGAAGGTAATGAGCAACCAGAATTCTTATACATTGTCTATGGAAGCATAGTATGGTAGAACCACCTTAGAAAAATGTTTAGTAATTTCTTTAAAAATTAAACATGCTTCTACATTATGATGTAGCCATTCTAGTTATAGAGAGAAATGAAAACATTTATTCCCAAAAATTCTTATACAAGAATGTTCATAGCAGCCTTCTTCATAATGGCCCTAAACTGGAGATAGCCCAGATATACATCAGCAGAAGAATAAACTTAAAAACTAGGAACTTAAAAACTAACACAATATTGTAAAGCAACTATACTCTAATAAAATTTCTTTTAAAAAGAGGCACTCAAATATTATTGAACCAATAAATGTAGAAAACAATAATAATAATAGAGATGTGTCAAGTAATTAATGAATAAAACATATTTTGTTACTTTCCTGGAAAAAAAAAAAAAAAAAACTATTGTATGTTCACCCAATGAAATACTATCCAGCAATGAACGGGAGTAAACCACTGATACATGAACACTTACATGAATCTCAGAAACATCATGCAGCATGGAAAAAGCCAGACAAATAGTGCAGACCATATGATTCTATTTCCATGAAGCTGTAGAATAGGTAAAGCTAATCCATGATGTTCGAAACCAGATTGGTTTTCTGTTTTATGGTAGCAGGGGTGAGGGCTTGACAGGAAAGGGATAGGAGGCACTTTTCTGGAGGGAAAGAAATACTCTATATTTTGATAGGGGTGTATATTATACATGTGTATGCATTCCTCAAAACCGATCAAACTGTACACTTATGATCTGTGCATTTCGCTGTATGTAAATTATATCTGAATTACTAAAAAAACTAATTCTGCTGAGACATCCAATGCAAGGAAAACTGATAAATAGCGATTGGATTCAGTAACAAGGAGATATCACTGGTAACTTTATAAAAATACATACACATAGTTGATAAATACATGTAATTAAAATGGGCAAATCTTTCCAGAAGTTTGGGAAGAGGGTCATGGAGAGATACCAGGAGGGATATGAGAGGTAGGTCTAATGTGGACCTCTTTAAAATAGTATTTAAATAAAATAAATTTAAGAACATTTATTGAAACTCGATGCAAAGAATGTAGAAAACAAGATGGTTTGAATAACAGAGGGGGTACATTTGTGACTGGAAAGATGAGGGACCTCGTGTCTGATGGTTTCTATCTTTCTGGGAAGTAGGATTTGAGTCCTCTTCTGAGAGTGATGGGGGTTGGAGATTTGAGGGTGAGGAAGAAAGCCTGAAATAGTTGAGGTGGAAAGCAGGAATGTGGATGTACCAGGAGATTCCAGAGGAAACCACGTGCAAGAGGAGTCAGCGGGAGGGAGACTTTCAGATACGAGACGTGCAGATGAGAGAGGCCTTTTGGCCCACGAGGTGCCAAGCAAAGAGACTTTGATCCTGAGCTCTGGGCTGAGTCACGGTGAGGCCGTTTGAAGACTTGGCTGTGTCATCTTGATGGAGTTGTTTGAGTAGGTTTCTGTTTCTTCCAGCCTAGAGAGAGCCCTGATTAGGGCTTTGTAGTTCTTCTTTTTTCTACACTAGAGATACTAGATATTCTCAAGTCTGCATCGTCAGTTTTCACATTCAGAAAAAATATTTTTCAGTTCAGTAATGAGTGCATATATTCATATTAATATGCATATATGTGTGTGTGTGTATGCACATGCATATGAAGTCTCCGTAAATGAGCACTGTAGTATCAAGATACATCGTCCTGCTCCTTTTTCACACACCTCTCTTTAGTTCATGCTCTGTCCTCTCTCCCAGGATGCTCCTGTTTATTTTGACTTGAATGCATTTGGGGATACAGAATAGAGAGTGACATGATTGGCTTCACATCCTTTACCATGAGGGACAGCCTGGCACACACGATGTGATGGGAACAGCTCTGACCACTCCAGTTTGACTTGTTTCCCATCCTCGTGGTTAGAGAGTAATTGAGATTTACTGTCGGTCAGGTTCCCTAGAAACAAACTCAGATGGAGATTCTTGTGCAAGAAGTTTCTTCAGCAGTGCTTTCAGGATTAACATCTGTCTGAGAAGGGAAGCAGCAATTGGAACGTGGGAGAAGTTGGGCTGCAGAGCAGGTCCAGTAAGGCCTTGGTCAGCCCCTTGGGAGCTGTGAAAATAGTTACAATATTCTTGCATTGATGGGTCACCGGATTCATGCCGCCCAGGGCATGGGACCTGGATTGGGAGACCTGGCTCTCGTTAGCAGGGGACAATTCAAAGGGAGGGTTGGCAGCTAAGATCACCCCCTACATATGGGGGAGTAAGTCCCCCACCTTGAACGGGGCATCTGGGCAGCTTTACAAAGCATCACTTAATAATTTTACCTGAAAATCAAAATAAGAAATTTGGTAAAGTTAAACATTTCTTAACTGCCTAAAAACTTAAGGAAACCAAAGGTTAAATATGAAGTTAATTAATAAGATAAACCTATGATTTATGAGCAAAATTGAATATTTAAATCAATTGTTAGCAGTGTCCAGATTGTACGACTCTTATGGGAGTTTGACAGTATCACCCAAATCTTAAATTTTAAGTCAATCTATAGAACATTTGGAAATGCCTGTGAAGCAATGAATAAGATTTGTGGAGGGCGGTGACTTCACTTGGAAACTGATTTCTCTGTATTTTTTTTTTTCTATATTTAATTGGGAAGGTATGCCTTCATGAAACCTTTAGCTCTATAATATTTCTTCCCACCAATTTTCTATAAACAACACAATCCACCTGGAACCTCAGACAGTATGGAAGATATTCAGTGATGGGATTTTCATTGAGTGACATAAGTTTTGGGGCAACTATGGCACATAGTTCTTGGAAAATCCACTCCTGCTATTTAGACCATTGTTCCCCAACCATCCTTGCCTTCTGTAAGCAGTACACTCTGTGGACTCCTTGTTATGTAGGAAAACAGAGAAGTGAATTTTAGAAGATCCATTCAGTGTTCAGTCTAAATATTCCCATTAAATTAAACGTATGCATTTGTCAGAAAAAATAATGCAAGCAACTTTCAAATTTTCATGGCTTAACATAGTAAATCTTTATTTCTCACTTGCACAGCTCCTTGTGGGTTGGGTGGCCACTTCCATCAGGAGGTAGTGACCTCCAGAACACGTGGCCATGGCCAGGGAAGAGGTGGATGGGGGGGCATCGAATGGACGTATGTCACTACTGCTCATGGGTCACTTGCCAGGGCCAGGCAGCTTCGAGAGGGGAGAGGAAATGTGAGAGAGCACGTGGATATTGATGAGCAATTTAGAATGATTAAAAAGTCAGTATTTTATTAATTAAGCCCCTTGATTCCAGAAAGGAAATAGTTTACTTTCCTCGATATAAAAATATCAACCCATCGAAGATAGAAATCAATATTTAGACTCATGGAATTGGAGTCAAAAGGGGCTTCCGCATCCAAATCAGTGGTTTCCACACTTGTCTGGTGGATTTGCCCCAGAGTTTGGGGGAGTAATAGTGAGTAGACAAGGAGAAGGGTCTGGGCACATAGGCGCTATAGTGCTATAGCTGCTCCATCCCCAGATCCCAGCCTTAGCTCCTTGATATTTTGCCTTTGGGGGATCTTACTGAAGATGAAAAGAGTTCTGCAGCAAAAGGAAATATCTGAAAACTACTCATCCATTCCAGTTCACCCCTTTTGTAGCTGTGGAGGTTTATTCATCCATTTAACCAATATCTTTGAGCACTTGCTATGCAGCAGGCCCTGACGTAGGCTGTGGGGACAGATGCCCCTGTCCTGCTCGAGAGGACACCCTGGCGTATCCCAGACAGTGCCAGTGCCTACCCAGCATCCAGATAAGATCTAGAACCCCTTTCCCTATCTCTCGGCCCTGCCTGACATGACAAGGAGACTGTGAACTGAGAATATTCTGAAGACATGTAGAAAATCCCAGCATGGACATGACAAGCTTGGGAGTGTCCACACTTCCCATGGAAGATGGCTTCTATCTTGGAGAAAGAACACAAACCTCCTTGAAGTTTTTTTAAGTCCAAGGTATGAGCATTGTTTGGACTTCCTTTTTCCTCACTTCTAACATCTAATTGGCCAAGAAATTTTCCTCTCAGCGTCCACTTGGCTTCCTTTATGACCAAGTATTATCAACAACTAACATTTGCACCTAAAGCAGAGAGTGCTTGCGTGCACAATCCTTGTTGGTTCTTCTTCTGGCTCTGTAGAGTCAGTAAGTAAGACAGTTATTACTACTATCCCTGCTTACATAAAAGAAAATAGAGGAAAGATGATTTAGGTCAAGATTACACAGCATGAGCACTGAATGCTCCAGGAACTGGGAAATAAACTTCATCGTTATGCTCTTACAACCAGATACTGAATGCGGGTCATAAAGAAGAGTCTGTCTGATGTGCAGTTTTACCACTACTAGTAGTAGGAATTATTATGGGATGTAGGGGAGAGAGAGCCTGAATATGTGCATTTCGGAATCAAAGAGGCCTGGCTGTGCATCCCGGGCTCCAGGATTCACTGTGTGACATTGATCACTCTGGTGTCCCTGCAGGGTCTCATCTGTGGTACGGGGCTGGGCGGAGGAATAACCAAGAGAACAATGGTCATATGGTGCCTTTGACACAGCCCTTCAGCCATGGGCAGTGTTAACAACTTTGGGCTATAATAATCGTGACTTATAACAGTGTGACTGTAAATAGTATTGATTCTGTGCACCCAGTGTTCACATCTCTTTGAATATAAAGACAGGTGCATCTACACTGTGTGAGCCCTGTTCCAGCTCAGAAGTACAGAACTTGCTGTGTTGATGCTACACAAAGGAATTTTGAATCACAATTGGAGCCTCAGTTCCAACTGTGTGCTGAGCTGGAATACCCCTATTCATTGGCGTGGTTTTAGCACAATGCAGTTACCTGAGCTTTAGGAACACACAGAAGAAGGTGGGTGCATTTTTCTATCCAACTAGGGTAATATCCTTATTTTATCAGCAATTCGGAATAGGTTTACCATGCATTATGCCTGCAGATTTAATTCTTCCCTTTTGTTGTTTTACTAAGGAAACATTTGACTCACCTATTTAGTTTATAATCTCAGATGAATGCATAGGGATTTACATACATAATTCATATGGTCTATATTCAGTGAGACAGATTGAACCTCAAATATCCTATTTCCAACCAGACATAATCTTTGTACAAGACTGTCTTATTTCAAAAATAAACAGATTTCCACATTGAATCAATGGTACTCCTGAGTAAATACTTATAATAAATTCTGAATAAAATATTAAAAATTGTCTTCAAAAACATTGTTTAAATGAAAGGCTAGTATGAACTTACACTGGTGAATAGTTGGAATAATGTGGATATTTTTATACAAAATTAGGAGTAATGACAGTAGTTTTCCAATATTTTAAAAAGACATACACATCACAGTTCCGCACCTTTGCTGAGATTAAGGTATAATAAAAATACTCAGGACTTCCCTGGTGGTGCAGTGGTTGAGAGTCTGCCTGTCAATGCAGGGGACACGGGTTCAAGCCCTGGTCTGGGAAGATCCCACATGCCGCGGAGCAACTAGGCCCGTGAGCCACAACTACTGAGCCTGCGCGTCTGGAGCCTGTGCTCCCAACATGAGAGGCCGCGATAGTGAGAGGCCCGCGCACCGCGATGAAGAGTGGCCCCCGCTTGCCCCAACTAGAGAAAGCCCTAGCACAGAAACGAAGGCCCAACACAGCCAAAAATTAATTAATTAATTAATTAATTTTAAAAAAATACTCAGAAAAAGATATAATAAAAACATCTATCACTACCAAGTTCTAGCTCATAGCAAGCATATATATACATATATATATGTATGTATATATATATATGTATATATATGTGTATATATATGTATATATACATATATATACACACACATATATATATAAAACACCACATATATCAGAATGCCTGCTTTTAACTCATGAGAAAATCAAGTGCCCATAATAACAGCCTGTGTTTTGTTGCTGAAACTCTGGTAATAGCATGTAATGCAAATATTCTAAAAGATAAATTTCCTTCTAGAATTTTCTTTATGCTTAATATAGCAATGACTTAAAGGAATTAATATAAGTCTGATAATTAATCCTCAATTTTGTCTCCTTCAAATTTGAAATTGAGAGGCTGACGTGTTTGCCTTTTTCCCATCAGGCATCACTAAATCTTTCACGCTGCAGGTTGGTATGAGGGCTGGATGTTGTGAAGGTGTACGACTATGTATCCATTTACCCTTTGGACTCTTGGTTCTGGTGTTCCTGCACCTCCACCCCCAAAGAGGAAACTCTTTGGCTTTCAGTTTCTCTTTCTTTAGGGAAGAATTAATGGGTAATTTGGGCAGAAATTTAGGCACTTTATCTCCATCTTCCTTTCTTTGCTCTCTCTCCTCCTCCTCATTACAGGAGACAGAAATCTGTGAGCCTCGGTGGGGAATTTTCCCAGAAGAGAGAGGTGAACTATCCCTTCCTCTTGCAATGCCAGTCATTTCCGGGGAGAAGTGATTTTTCTTGTTTGGCCCTTGGGCTCTCCCCTGCTGGGTAAATCCAACTCTTTGAGCCATCCGCCTGGAGGGCTGCTGCAAGGGAAACCTTTTTTAGGAGAGAAGCCAGGCTGATAGGCGTGAGCTTCTTCTGGGATAGTCAGCCTCCCAGGGTGAAATCAGCGTCTTTGACTTTTTGGGAGGCTGCATGTGGGGTACTTAATTTACAGGTACACAAAACAGAAACTGTGGATGAGGCAGTACAACACATCTAGAAAGGAAGAGGACGCTGGGTTGGCTGCACAGTCATTGGCAAAGTTTGGGCAACCCCCTATTATTTTCCCTTCAGTGTGATGTTACAATATGTTTTGCTCAAGCTTAAATGAACCTTTTACCTGGTAATTAACATTTTTACAGTGTTTCTCCTACCACCATATATTTTTGTTTAGAAAATTAAGACCCAGAGCCGAAGTCAGTGTTTGTTTTGCAGAGTATGTATTTAAACTCAGACGAGATGATTAGAGGGTAAAATGAGAAAGTTAAAACTCATTTAATCTCCACTTCCTTGATTGCCCCATATATCAATATATTTTTTAACATCTTTATTGGAGTATAATTGCTTTACAATGGTGTGTTAGTTTCTGCTTTATAACAAAGTGAATCAGCTATACATAAACATATATCCCCATATCTCCTCCCTCTTTGATCCTACTGTCTTTGGGATTTATTTCCTACTTGCCGTCATCGAACATGTTTCTGATTCTGTCTTTTCCTAATGCTATGGGGCGGATACAACCATGAGTGAGTTTAGTGGCCTCCCTTTGAGGACCTGCACCTTGACAAAAACGAAGACCCAACTCTGAGCTTGTGAAATCTGTGGGGAACCCCACATCCTAGTCACAACTTAGCTCAGGAAATCCTGAATTCCAGACCCGATTCTACTATCTCTAATCTAACCCTCTAGGGTCTCTGAGTTTTCAAGAATGTTTCATTCATTTTAATTAATTAACTGCTTAATTAAAATAATGTTCTGGCTCTAGCTTGCAGAGGTGTACTGAACAATAGTTGAAATGAGCAACAGGGCTTCCCTGGTGGTGCAGTGGTTAAGAATCCGCCTGCCAATGCAGGGGACACGGGTTCAAGCCCTGGTCTGGGAAGATCCCACATGCCGCGGAGCAGCTAAACCCATGCACCACAACTACTGAGCTTGCGTCTAGAGCCCGCGAGCCACAACTACTGAGCCTGAGTGCTGCAGCTACTGAGCTCGCGCACCCTAGAGCCCGTGCTCTGCAACAAGAGAAGCCACCGCAATGAGAAGCCCGCGCACCGCAATGAAGAGTAGCCCCCGCTCGCCGCAACTAGAGAAAGCCCGCGCTCAGCAACAAAGACCCAACGCAGCCAAAAAAATAACTTAATTAATTAAAAAAAAAAAAGAACAACCATTACATTGTAAGTTATTGCTGATCTTATTAAACTTTCAGGAAGTTCTGGTTTTTAAGTACATGTCAGAGCGAGTTTTTAATTTATCTGAAGTGATTTGTAATTATTGGTAATGCTGATCATAGAATGTATGCGGTTGGATCAGAAAAAAAAAAAAATAGTATGGACTCAGCCTTTGAGTCAATGCAATTTGAAGTCTGAACTGTACTTCCTGGCACCTGCCCCCCATATTGAAGATGTCCTGCCCTCTGCCCTCCTCTCACGGAACACAAAAGCCACCTGGATGCAGAGTCAATCCACCTCTTTCTCAACACTGATTATTTGCTCTGAGCGGGATGGTCGAGTCCAGGTTTCTGTTGAGAGACCTAAGCTGCAGCAGAGGAAAGTTCATTTACACACAGGAAGAAATTTTCAGTGCTAGACGGTCTGAAAGGCTGTGGAAATCAGACAGAGAGAGAGGCATTTCTCTGCACACACTTGTTCCCGGATCAGGAGAAAATGGAAGATCACTGCCCATTTGATAGACTCTCAGCTAAGCTGAAAGTCTAAGACTTCAGGGTGAAATCAGAACATTCCATATTTTTAAAATATGTAACTTTAGGAGGGTAGACAACAAATAAAACAAAGGTTTCAGTGTATTTGCCTGACCGTGGAAGCTTTGGCACACAGTGAAATATTGTGTATTTTTGGACTGGACGTAGTTTAGACAATATGCTGTCTGTGAGGTCCCTGGACTGACCTCAGGGGCTGGTACAGCCGCTGTTGTCCAGTTGGTACACAGTACCCAGTCCATGAATACACACTGGGCCATGGTATGCTTACCAAACCCTCGGAATATCTCATATTCTATATTGATAATTTGCAATTTTCAATACTAGGCAATTTTCATGTGCATTTGGGTTTTTTTAAACCGATTTTTAAGATTATGAAGTGAGGGATTTATATTTCTTAAGGCCACGTTGGCAGAAGTCAACTAAATGCCTGCTTCTGCCACTCTGAATGATTGCCCAAATTTTATGACTTGAACTTATTCCTTCCTGCTCACTTTCTTGGTCTCATCAAGGTACTTGCCCCCTCTGCTCTGTTCTGTATCCTTTGTGATCCAGGATTGCTTTCAGACATAACTTTGTATACGTTTTTGATGGCGTGTGGTACACACAATGTCGTTTTGCGAGTACCTTTGCATGTATGCTCTGTGCCTTGGGTAGAGTGCAGACACAGGGGACAAAGGAAATTAGTTGAGGTTATTTCTAAGTAGATTTGGATATTTCAGGGAAGGTGCGTAAAAGGTACCCTCCGATAGCTCAAAGGTTTGCCCCAAGCCAAAGGTTAAATAAGGTTTTCCAATCCTTTGGGCTAGTAAACAACAAAAAAGAGCCTGAGACGGCTCAGAGCTCTGAAGAACGAGAGGCATCTGAGTCTGGCTCCAGGAGGGGGCCTGGGGTAGAGGAGATTGCAAGGGTGAGGACGATAGTGCAATCAAATCTAATTTGGGCCTTTCGTTCCCAAGGCAGTGCAGTAGGTCAGGTGAAACTTGAGTACAGTAAATCCCCTTCATACAAACGAGTTCCATTCTGAGAGCGCGTTCGTAAGTCCAACAGAGTTAGCCTAGGGACCCAACTAACACAACCGACTATACAGTACTGTACTGTAATAGGTATATAATACTTTTCACACAAATAATACATAAAAAACAAACACACACAAAAAATCAAGAAAACATTTTTAATCTTACGGTACAGTCCCTGGAAAAGTACAGTAGTGCAGTACAACAGCTGACACACAGGCACTGGCATCGAGTGAACAGGCAAGAAGAGTTACTGACTGGAGGAGGGAGAGGAGGTGGGAGTTGGTAGAGCTGAAGGATCATCAGCAATAGGAGACAGAGGGCAAGCTGCAGTTTCACTCATGCCTGACATGGATGGCACAGGTTCTGGTTCCTTGCTGGAACCAGATGCACGTTCCCATCTCTGAAAGTTCACAACTTGGAGGTTCGTGTGTAGGGGACTTGCTGTATTGTTGAAATTACTTTTGAAAACTCCTCTGGAAGGAGCCACACTGAAGGCAAACACATCCTCTCTGTCACATCCACACAGGTGTTCACCTTCCGGCCCTGGAGGATGCAGCTCTGTCAATCACCAGATGATGCAGTCGGCTTGTGCTTTAAGGTCCATGTTGGATAAAAGTTGTGTGTCTGTGTGTCGTTGGATTCATTGACTACCAGTGTCACTCAGTTGGAGAGGTCTTCTGTGGATGAGAGTCACCTAGGAGCTGAGGCTGCCCTTGGGTGGAAAATTCTCATGCTCACTTGGGGTAAATGCTCATGGAGAGAATTGGAGCAGTGAAGGGATTCTTGTCCACTATTTAACCGATCTTCTTGTCTAAATCTCTGTCACATACATGTGGTTCAATTCTCATAAGTTAAATACTTGTAGGATTCAAATGCACTTTTTTGTGGTCAACTAGCCATAACAAAGGAAAGAAGCTTCCCTGAGATCCTCATACTCTTGTTTCTTGGTGGATTTAGCACTGGAAATAAAAATGTTCATTGGTAAAGCTTCTTCCCTTGGATATCCATTGGGTGGATTACCTCTGCAGGAATCAGCTAGATTTGTTCTCACAAAATCGCATTCACCAGAGACTTACAAAACTTTTGAAACCTTTGCTTCCTTACCACACATCAGTTTAATGGTGGAGGACTGAAGAGCATTTATTTGTCAAAAATCTGGTGGTGCTTGCAAAGTATGAGGCATCCTCTGGCCCTGGTGCATCAGTGTATAGAAGGAACACATATTGCAACCCTGATAGGGCTTCTGTTTGAACTTGGCCTTGCTGTTTGTCATACACTTGACCTCATCACATCTCCACTTAAGACCCTGGAGCGTGGACTCTTCTCTGGCGCGTCTATGGAATGGAGGAAATGCGCTCTCCTCTCCAGGGCCAGCGCTCATATTCAGTGTCACACAGAGTGGCCTTATGTTCTCAAATATCTGCTGCTCCCCCCTCATAGAAGATTTTTATTAAATCTTCAAGTTCATATCCTGAAACGAGTCATATGAGTCATTTGAGTCCACAGGAGAATTTGGAATTAGGTATAGAAAAAAATCTGAAGACGAAGAAATAGGTTTAAAAAACTGGCACTCAACCTTGCCTTTTCTGTAGTCTAAGAACTTATATCAGAAGGGAATATAAGAATGTATTTCAAAGAGCCAGGGCTGGTTCTTTTGTTGTTTTAGGTAATGAGTTTTTCACTTAGTCAGAATATGTTTTGTTATGAAACATTTGGAGACAAAATCTCTGACCCTCAAATTAACTCTTTATTTCTCACCATTCATTCCTTCCCTGGGTTCTTTGTTTCCTGCAACACTGTTTCTCCCATAAAGCAAATATAAAACCCTGATACTGGGACTTCCCTGGTGGTCCAGTGGTAAAGAATCCGCCTTCCAATGCAGGGGATGTGGGTTCAATCCCTGGTCGGGAACTAAGATCCCACATGCTGCGGGGCAACTAAGCCCGCGTGCCACAACTACTGAGCTTGTGCGCCTCAACTAGAGAGCCCGCGTGCCACAAGCTACAGAGCCCATTCGCTCTGGAGCTGGCACGCCACAGCTAGAGAGAAGCCCGCATGCTTTAACAAAAGATCCCACACGCCTCAACAAATATCCCGCGTGCTGCAACTAAGACCCCAAGCAGCCAAATAAATAAATAAATAAATAAGTAAATAAATAACAACAAAAACAGCAAAAAACAAAACACTGATACCTAAAATACTGGAATAGAATTTAAATATCCTACCTTTTTATTGCTGTGGTTTATCATAATTTCTATTCAATTATTATAAAGATTTTTATTTGTAATGGCTCAGCTTTAATGGCCTTCTTTCCTATGCTAACTTATTTATTTAAAATTTCATAGCATTACTCCCAAGACTGGTTCTATAATCCTCCCCAAACAATGACTTCTTGTAATGACAGGGAACCTATTTAATGGTAAAAAAAAAAAAAAGGTGCTCAGAGGTCTTGGCAAATATTAGCCCTTAGAAATGAACACAAGCTTAAACATTCAATTTAATTGAACAAATATTTATTGAGTACGTATTATGTGTCACGTACTGAATCATACTGCTCAACGGAAAAATCTATGATTAAAATACATAGAATTTTAAGGGAGAGAAGGATTTGCTGTCTTCTGTGAACCCAGTGTCATGGGAAAGAAGGATTTGGTGTTTTGGTATTATTTTGCAAACAAAAGACAAATACCTTTATTACAAATCCTTGGTAAAAACAAATGTGAAAAATGGACTTCATGCAAGCTTCTTGAATTTCACGCACTATCCTTTGTTCTGAAAACAACTGACTGCAATCAGATATAGTTTGAACGTTTTAAAGGAAACAAACTCAGACTTATTTTTTTTATTTAACCAAAAGCCACCTTTATCTGATTATTAAATCTGTGTGCTAATGCTTTAATACAGCCACAACATTTTGGAATTCTCAGTTGTGTGGTTTGCATTAAAAGACTTATTATACTTATTTGGTAAAGTATTTTATGTCATTTAAATGATTAGGAATATAATTTTGTATGGCAAAATACCTGTAAACAGGGTCTTATGATAAAATGTTCCTGGGAGATAGTTCAGCTTATCTCATCCATCAGTAGGACAAATGGACAAATTTTCATGGATGCTCATGGGTTGGTGGGGAGGCTGGAAGGACAGGCCAGTTGGTAGATCACCAAGTAGATTTTGACAAACAGCAATTTTTTTAGACTCCAATGTTGTTTTGGGAAAATCAGTTTATCTTTTTATAAATTTTATAATCTTCTTTAAAAGTCTTTGAAAAATATACTCTACACACCATCCCCCAGTGTGTTTCTATTTAAACTGGGATTTTTATAATGTAGCACCCTTAAATAGAGAACAGTTGCATCTAATCCTATTTAAAATGGTTGCTAAGGGACTATTCAAAGGACTTAGAAATGACTCCAGATCTCCCTTTAAGGAGTAAAGGAGAAAAAGTAAAGAAAAGAAAATTTATAGAAAGATTTCTGACATATGGGTTTGCGTCCTGTGATTTCTGATACTCAGCATGTAAGAGTCATTTCCCAGTCTGTGAAGTCCCGGCCTTCCCCTGAGCCCTGAACCTTCTCCTATCTGCTGGTCTGCTGGACTCCTGAGGATTCCCGGGGCACACAGGTTCACACAGGGTGTGGGGTGAGAGGGATGCTCCCTTCCCCAACCGCTCAGGCCTGCTCGAAAATGGTAACCAGGTTTCCATGCATATCTCCACCTACCAGCTCCTTCAGAGAGCAGGTGAGCGTCCGTGCTGGGGGAGGGGAGTAAGGCCAGCTGACCACCTGCGCTCGGTTCTCCAAGGTCCATTTTAGGACACATGGAGACCCCTGCCCTTCCTGTTTCAGGATGAATGGGATGTGATATATACACACACACATATATGTATATATACACACAAATACATACACACACATATATATACACAGATATATATGTATGTATATACACACACACATATACACACATACAGACACATATATGTATATATACACACACATATATACACACATACATCTATATGTATACACAGATATATATGTATGTATATACACAAACACACACATACTTACAGACACATATGTATACACACACATATATACACACATACTTACAGACACATATATGTATATATAAACACACATACACACATACATACATATACACAGATATATATGTATGTATATATACACACACATATACACACACATATGTATATATATACACACATACGTACAGACACATATATGTATATATACACACACATACATATATACACACATATCTGTATATATACACACACATACACAGACACATACAGACATATATATGTATAAATACACACACATACACATGCTTTCACATATGTATATATACACACATACATACACACATGCATATATATACACACATATATGTATGTATATATACACACATACACAGACACATACATGTATATATACACACATGTACAGACACATATATGTATATATACACACATACATACACACATACATATATATACACAGATATATATGTATGTATATATACACATGCACACATACACAGACACTTACTTACAGACATATATATTTCTATATACACACACATGCAGACACATATATGTATATATGCACACATACACAAATATATACACAGATATATGTGTATGTATATATACACACACGTGTACACAGACACATATATGTATATATACATACACATATATACACACACACATATATATATACACAGATATATATGTATGCATAGACACACATGCACACTCATATATATATATTATATATTTCTGTTCATCTATGAGGATGACTTTTTTACTCCTCTGGGACTGGGAAAATATGAACTCCAGGCCTTGCCATAGCCCAGGTGCAGTGTGTTTCTACTATAAAATTGTCTTTTTTTTTTTTTTGGTGTGTTTCAAATATTCAGGAGCTTATAATGAAAAAATACTAAGTGAAAAGTTTAGGATGAATTAGTTCTCAATAACTAAAGGTGGAACTAAGGTGAGGTTAAATATGAACCTTTAATAAGAAAGGTGTCAATTTATTTTTAGACGTTTCTATTGGTATTTAAAGTAAGAGCTACATAGATATGTTCATATACCAATGCTGCCTAATGTTGAGTGATTATAAAACATAGATTTCTCGCTCTATAAAACGATCCGAATCAGGTGGGAAATTGTTATAGTCTCCGTCTCATTTTGCCAAACAGCTTTGGGATGTATCCAAGGCACCATAATTCATTTTTTGCTCTTTATTGAGCAAACATAGCTCTTTAGGGAGAAATGACCTCTGATTGCTGGCCTCTCAAATCCAAACAAATCGAATATTAGGAAACATAAAACATGCTACAAATATAGGGCTTCTTTTGCTGGATTTAGGTTTTTTGAGGGTCAGGGTCATCCTAAGTTGATGACCTTTGTGTTTCCTGCAGCGCAACCACAGTGCCTAAAATACAGTGGAACTCAGCAAGGAGTTCTGGTTCTAGTGAATTTAAGTATCTGAGCATCTATACTGCTTTGATTTAATCCTGTTTGAGAAGCTTGGTTTTCATAATTATAATACCAATTGCAGAAAGATTGCTAAATTATGCATACAGACCCAAGGCTTCCTATTCTATGTGTGGATTTGGTCTTTTCCTATCACTCTGAACCCCCTGGGACCAGATGAAAGGAATCTAATGCCAAACAAAGGCCTTTCATTCCGTTGGCAGCGAGGAGGAGAGCAGGACTTAAAGGCACACGGATGACGCCATCAGATGTGGGCTTTGGGAAGAGAAATGATGCAGCTCCAGGTCCAAAGGAGAGAGGAGGAAGAGTCTGGGGAAGAGACAAGCTAACAGCACAGACAGAGAGTGACTTACATTCAGTTTACAACTTACAAAACCCACCATGGTTGGGAAAATAGAAATAGTGGCACTGGAAAAGGATTGATGGGGAAAATTAATAAAATCTAGCAGAGGTTCAGTCAATAAATGTTGACAACTGATTGGATGCACATAGTATTGAGAAGAAGAAAAAGGAGAGTCAGAAAATGATGACGTTGGTGTTATTTATGATGTCATAAACTGAGGACAGAGGAAGGAAAGGACGGAGGATGGGCGGGAAGATGATCAGTTCAGTTTCAGTGTATCCAGCTGGCAATCTGAAGTGTAAGCCTGGCTCTTGGGGGTCATCAGTGCTGATGGTAGGAGTCGTGAGCCCAGGTGAGGATGCCAAGGAAAGGGTGGGTGTGAGAGAGAAATAAATAATACTAGTGAGAGTCTTTGTGACACATTTTTCTTACGTGAGGGGAAATAGCCAGAAATTAAGGCAAATAAGGCGGAGTGAGGTCACCACAGAGCAAGCCCAGGAGACTGTAATGTCCCTGAATCTAAGAAAAAAAAATTTTTTTTTGAATGAAAGCACTATTTAATTACATCAAAGGACTCAAAGAGGTTACAAACAAGAATTGAAAATATGCCATTGGATTTTGTAACTAAGAAATCACAATTGATAGATGATAGCAAAACAGCATCAATGACAATAACAACCATCACAACAGCTTCAACTTTTTGAACAATTCAACAGCGGTATTTTATCACCAGCACAGAAAACACAGTGCAAATACCATGAACATGAGAATGTACTCAAATTTATAGCTGACTGGGGCCAGTTAGTATGAGATTCAAAGAGTGCAACTCATTTCAGCAAACCCTGAAGGAATCAGTAAATTATGGTATAGTATAATTGATGTTTATAATATTGAAACATGAGTCTTTAAGAAAAGATCAATTTACATTAAAAATATTGGTTTAAAAATCAGTGATGCTGAATGCAATGTGGACCCTGAATTGGCTCTTGGAACAGTAGAAGAATAGTAGTGGAAAACTGGTGAAATGCAAATCGAGTCTGCAGTTTAATTAATAGTCATGCACCAGTGCTAATTTCTTAATATAATATTCCATGTACAATGGAGCATTAAGGGAGGCCGGGTGAAGGGTAATGAAATCTCTACTATTTTTGCACCTTTTCAGTAAATCTAAAATTATTCCAAATTTAAAAATTTATTGTAAAACATGTGACCCCAAAATTTAGAGGTATGTGTAATATAAACAGATCTTTTAAACCCAAATAGTTAAATGAATAAACTCTTGGTGCTTACATAGGTAAATTTTAGTTAATGGAAATTTTATTTTTGAGAACTAAGTCAGTCCTCAGGTGTTTTTATATAAATGAGGCATTGTTGTTCTGAGACTAAATAGTAAAACTGAATAGAATATCCTTCAAGTCACTTCCTTTCTCCAGTTGACTTTTTGATCTATTGCCTAAATAGCCGGCACCAAAGGAGCTTATTTACACAATGAAATCGGATGGGGGATCAAGATGGCAGAGGAGTAAGACGTGGAACTCATCGTTTCCCACAAAAACATTAAAACACAGTGAAATCAACTGTAGTTTTGTATTTGCATTTGGTATTTCTTCATAAAAGTAATTTATATTTATGTTTTTCCTAGCTAAAAACTCAACACTAGAAAAAGACGTGACCGCTGTTTACAAACAAACAAATATCAATAAATACATTTGACTCTTGAACAACATGGGTTTAAACTGCCTGGGTCCACTTGTCTGTGGATCTTTTTCAATAGTAAATACATCACTATGGTCTGTGGTTGGTTGAAGCCACAGATGCAGAACCTCGGATAGGAGGGTTGACTATAAGTTATGGACAGATTAACCTCTGAGTTGTTCAAGGGTCAACTGTAAAGTGTTCTAACTAAAAAGAGGACTTATTTGCTTTTTCTGAGACGTATTTCAGCTCAGTGGGTAATGATTTGCATCTATAATCCCCATTAGCGCAAAGCAAGGCCATCCTCCTTGCAGTCCTGGCGAGAAGTTCATTGCTGCAGCCGAGGCGGGAGCCTCTCCCTCTGGTCTCATTGAAGGTTGCAAGCAAACCTCTGGTCTTGAATACATTCCATCCTTCAGCCACTTGCTTGCAAAGGGAAGTTCACGTTTCCGACTTTTATTTTCGAATACAGCGTATTAAAATTTCCAGGTAATTCCAACCGCCTTTACACCCTTTGCTGTGACTTGTGCTGGGCAGAGTGACTCACATATGTGGACCCCATGATGTGGCACTCTTGTAGAATCACATGCATTGACCTGCACGTTGGCCATAGAAGAAGTCTGCCTGCTACGTTAGCAGGCGTGGAAACCAAAACTGCTTATGAGAAAGAAACGGCAAATTATGGAACGCTTTTTCCTACACAGTTATTGAATCATTCAGAATCTAAAAAAAATTGCCTGCATACTACATTTTCTCTAGTGGGGACCACAAATATAAAAAATAGTCATTTTATACAAATACCAACAAAACAGGAATCTATTTTGGTTTCTATTATGCAAATGTAGTTGAGGAAATTGGCCACCACATCACGCGGTATTTCCTTTATGAGAATCCCTGGTGACTTTCCTCTGGTTTCTTTACCATTACTTTTCGCAGGCAATTGCTTTGTTTCTTATGTTATGGATATTGTAGATTTTTGTTCTGGTTGTTAAGAAAATCGGAGCAAAATTTGCATCTTACCTTTAACCACTGTGTTGGCATATGGCAAGTGTACTGACCCAATTTCACCTATTTTCTCCTATTTTTACTTAGTTCCACTTTTCTCACACACACAGACACACACACGTGTCGTTGTGTGCATCTCCTTCCTCAAATTCTTTTATTTCTTGTGGTAAAATACAGATATAAATAATTATCATTTTAACCATTCATAAGTGTACAATTCAATGGCATTAAATACATTCACAAAGTTGAAGTAATCAGTACCACTGTCTACATCCAGATCTTTTTCTTCATCCCTAACAAAAACTCTGTACCCGTTAAACAATTACTCCCCTCTTCACCCCCTCCTCCCATCCCCTATTCGACCTCCCAAACTCTATTCTACTTTTTGTCTCTATGAACTTGCCAATTTTCATCACCTCCTATAAGTTGTATCCTACAATATCTGTCCTTCGGTGTCTGGCTTATTTTACCACGCATAAGGTTTTCAGGCCCATTCACGTTGTAGCATGTATCAAAATGTCATTCCTTTTTGTAGCTGAATAATATTCTCTCAAATCTGTATTGAAAGAAGGCATGTTACCAAGTCCAAGCTCATAGTACTCGCCACCCTCTAAGGGAAACCGGCCCTGCTGACCCAATAACCAGTTTGGTAACATCATCTCTAAAGACATATTTGCTGCTGTTGTTGTTGAAACACTTCAAGTTTAATTTGCTGACATATGATCTCTACTTAGACAAACACTAAGCTCTACAACAGACATAATGTCAACATGGGAAAATACCAACCTTGTCATTGCATGTACCAATAAATAAATACATTTGTGCCAGAATACTGAAGAGTCCTCATAAGGGAACTTTATTACAAGTCAATAAAATATAAAGGTTTGTTCCTGTCTCTGCATTCCCCCCTCCCTTCATTTGTTTTATACACAAGAAAATATTGCTAGAAATGTCTTTGAGGGTGTTGCCTTCATCAATGACACACCACCTCTTATATGTAGATGTGCAGTGCCCTCCTGTTGAAGAATGTTCTGTAACAGGGCCTGAGGGTCTCAGTGGCAGGACTGTGCAGGACAGTCTTGGCAGGTGAAAACCAGTGGGTGCTTCCTGAATACTCTTGTGTGTGTGCATCAACGCATGGTAACTGCTTATAGAAGATGGTAACATGCAATATGTTTCTTACAATGCTGATGGGTAATTGGGAATAATTTTGGAAGACTATTAATTCCACTTTGGAGGTTTCTTTGTCATCATTCATTGTGGCATGATAACACCTTTCAACAACTGGATTTGTCAATTTGGGCCCTCTGCTTGAGCGGGTCCACCCCTGGCCTTGCCTCTCTAGCTGCAAGGGAGTGAAATCAATGTGATGACGTCTGAGTCAGAGCTCCACTCGTCATTTGTAAAATAGAGATAATAAGACTTCACAGAGTTTTTATGAGAAAAGAAGTTAAGAAAGGGTCAGGCATCTGATAAATGTTATTTTCCTTCTCTCTTGTTTGAATCAGGAGTTGTGGGGGAAGATGGATGGGACACATGGTTGTCAAAAGGCTGCGAAGCAGGAATTCAAGTATAAATGCAGTTGAGAAAAATGATTTAATAGATAACTGGTGTCCTGTTAAGTTGGAATATTTGTTTGACATGGTTTGTGAAAAATGACTACTTAGGTGAAACACTTAACAACAACGTCGACTGATACTATAAATTATAACATCCTCAACAGAATTTGTGAGTGATACAAAGGCACAAAATAGTCCAACTGTTTAAGATAATAACTGCTTTTCTATGTAATCTAATTTGAAGAATTGGAGAAAAATTTAGACACCAAAATAAGGTTAGGTCTTTGTAAAGACACCCAAAACTAAGAATTAGCATTAGTCTGGGTGGTTTTGACTTTAGTCAGCCATGTCATCGTCTTACCTACATATTATTTTACAAATTTTATTTCTGTGATTTTAAAGCTGGTGTTTCTGGTGCTTCTTTATAACAGGCATAGACTCCATTACATGTTTAATCAGATGGAGAATTGGTAAATTTTGATTGATTCAGCCAGTGTAGACATGACCTTTGGGTTGTTCAAATCAAAATATACTTCTCTAAGGAACTTTTCCATATATATTGATACAGATATCTTATAGCTCAGTTTCACATTTATAATGTAAACACGAGTCTAAAGATTAAATATTATCAAGTATGAAATGATATAACACACATTAAAAACACAATCGTAGAATCACGTACATGACATTAATGCAGTCTTTAGATGTTCCCATCCTCTCTGCTCAGCATTGAACAATCCAACCTGAAACAGTTTCTCATGTCATCAGCAGAATCAAAGACCAAATATTGCTAGCACCTTAAGGGGTTAGCTGATATCCCTCAACTAATTTAATGAGTCAGCTTTTATAGAATTCAAGATATCAGTATAACAGTAGCCCAAATACTTTTACTTGTTAACATCAGGCTGGTAACTTCAATCTTAGTTATGACGTGAACTTTATACAGATACATTTCATGGCGTGACTTTACAAAAGCAGTATATTAATGTTAATTAATTACCACCTGGATCCCCACAAATTGTAGGCACCACACTGGGACATGGTGAATAAGGTATTATTAAATTCATTTCACATATTAGAAAACCAAGGAAAGCACATAACACCCGATAAGTGGCAAACCAAGGCTGTTTTTTTTTTTTTTTTTTTGGCCATATTGCCACTCCAAGTTGCTGCCATTTCAAGATGAAGTTTAGGGAATTCCCTGGCGGTCCAGTGGTTAGAACACCACACTTTCACTGCTGAGGGCCCGGGTTCAATCCATGGTCGGGGTACTAAGATCCCACAAGCTGCGTAGCACAGCCAAAAAAAAAAAAAAAAACTTTAACTGAACTGATTAGAGATGGAGAAAGAAGGCAGAAGAAATGTGAAAATGAATGAATGGCAATTAATAATTTCTTTTCCTCACGCATTTCTACTCTAAGATAGAACAATGGGGGAAGACGAGAATACCCCTCAACCCCCGTGTACGGCTCTACCCTGACCTTCAGTAACCAGGTCGTTTACACCGGCGGAGCCTGGCTCTTCTGTATAAGCCCAGCAGAGTTACTCTGTCAAATAAAAACATCTGGAGTATCTAGAGCTGACTGACTCACAGTTTTCTTACTTGTTATTCTGCAGTTCTGTGCAATGGTTTGTAAAATTATTGCAGCTAACCACAGAACATAATAAACTCAAACAATGTTGAATATGTATTAGTGTATCCTGTGATGAATAGACAGTCACAGTGAATTAGAACTGAAACACCAGTTTTGGCTGAATAAAGGCAAATGTTATTAATTGACTGATTAGACAAAATTCAGCAAAATTCTTAAGGACCCGCAGTTGGCATATATGACTGTGAACTTGGGTGTGTGGATATCTGGTAGGTGTTTTTCTTTGATTACTTGGTATTAAAGGATATTGTTTAATTGCTAGGGAAGTCTACACTCCGTAACATTCTGGCCATGTACCAAGTAGTGGTTAACTCTTGGGGCTAATGGAGGAATACCTTGGCATCACTATCACAAAACCTCACATCATAAAATAAAAGTTATACACCAATTTATAACATTTGAAGAATGATATGTTACATTTCCAGGTAAGTAGAAGGCCTTTGTAAATTGCCACTTGGCCAATTTTCTTCTGAAACTACGCACATTTATATAAAATTCTAAGTTGTTTTATGACTGAATATGAAGGTTCTTCATATTCTTTATAAGCTGGCAAGTTATCGCGCTCTGTAGAAATTGTGGAAATCAAAACCTAGCGTTTTCAAATAAAAGAATACCTGCTTACTCCTTTAAGAAGCTGAGCAATTTGTAAGTGTGTGAAAGAAAAGGGAAATCTCTTCACTCAGCGGTAACCACATTCCTCAGTGTGTGGATTCCAGATGTCACTCTTTGTATTTATAAACAGATTTATGGAGATTTATATAGACATCCTTATATACACATACAATTACAAACAAAAACTGTTTTCATTCAAACAGTTCTGAAATCTGATTTTTTTTTTCATTTAACAATGTATCCTGGACATCTTTTCCTTCAGAATGTGTAGAATGACCTTATTATTTTTACTGTTATCCCACTGTATCATGTAACAATGTTTATTTAACCAGTTCTTGATTAATAGCATCTCCTTTTCATTATTTTAAGCAATGCTCAAAGAATATCTTTCAACATATATCCCCTAAAGTAATTAAATTTGAATTGGTCTTCTCCAACTTAAATATGATTATATTATATAAATATGTATAAGATAACATAATCATATTTATATACATACTAAAATCAGTACAAATCACTGAATTACCGAAAATTAAGAGAAAGAACATGTATAAACTAAAACTTCACCCATGAATAACGTTTATATCTGTACATTCTTTGTTAACCAATCATATATACAATAAACTAGCTAATATAATGTCTTCCTTCACCAGATCCTTGCATTTGTAGAAAGCACTGCATACAACAGAGCTTCTCAATCTTGGCTGCATGTTAAATTTTTAAGATCATGATTCCCAGGCTGCATCAATTAAATTAGAATCTGTAACGGGTGGGACCCAGACTTTGCAAAGCCCTCCAGATGATTCCAGTGGGAGCCGATGTTGAAAACCACTAACTTAGAAAGAGTAGCTTGTTTGGAATGAGATGCTTCTTGGAGAGAAATAGAGAGGAAGCAAGAAAAAAATTCCAATAGATTAGTCTCTCATCAAGAATTTGATATATGTGAAAAACGTGCTAAATTTTTGTATGAGACTGAAATTCTCCTTTTTCTGGTTTAATTTGGTTCGTGGAAGGAAAGGGAGAGATAGCAGCATTTTGCTGGGCCCAGAACCGAGCCCGTTACCAGCTGTAATTGCACGTGGCACCTCTCCTCTGTAGCACTTGTCAGGGTTGCATTTTATTTTTGTATTTATTGGCATCACTCTTTGACTCACGCTTCTGTCTCCTGGCAGAGGGGACCCTACTTGAGAGCAGAGCCCCCTCCCCAGGTTCAGGGGTAGAGCTGACACAGCTGGCACTTGATCAGTATTGGCTCGTGAATGAATGACTTTGGTCCTTCAAAGGAGGGTAAAAGGTAGTTAAAGAATAGAGGTGACCACCATGGGAACAGATTGGTTCCGTTTTCACTCTTTGTAAAACCCTTGTTAGCCAGATGGAGAACAAAGTACATTTTATTTGGAGAGATATCAGAATGTATTTCACTTCCAAATGGATTTTCTATAAGAAAAATGTCTGGGAGAAAGGTGATTTTGCATCATATACAAATGGGGGAAGTGTGAGAAAAAGATAATATAGAAGATTACTAAGAAGAAAAAAGACATTTTTTTTAACATGGTAGTGAGTACATTCTTCAGAGAACTATTATATTCTTTTCTAAAAAGCTTGTCTTGTATTTAAACAAGAAGTAATTTTAAGGAAACTTGGTTCCATGAAAGTCCATTTTCATCAGAATGGAGATTTTGTGTGGAGTGAAGATGGTGTCTAAAAGAACCCAGAAGGGTCAGATAAACACTGACAGGAAGTTTGGAAACTAAATTATAAGAAAATATTCTAAAAGTTCAATTGAGATAGCTAAAGATATGAGCATCATCATGTTTAATGTCTAATATTAAAATTAATGGGATAGGCATGGCTCAGGAAAGAATAAGAATGATTCTGCCGTGCTCCAGGACTCTGAGACCTTGGTGTGAAATATCCAGTTCAATTGCTAGAGAAAGAACAGAATATTTCAGGCTATTTTTGCAAATTTGTATTTGTATATCTGAGGAAATTAAGAATAATATTTTAACGGTCCAAGACATGATATAGCTGATGACAGACATTGTCAGATTAAGATAGATTTGATTTCACTACTGTGTAAATTCAGAAATAGGAAAGTCCCAAGTGTGTGGGAATAAAGGTGTGAGTACATGAAGATATGGATTGTGAAAAAGGAAAGCAGTTTTGTCATATTTACAATCATAATTATCTTCAATAAATCATTTCTCTGTATTTATATCATATACTTTTAGATCCATACTTCCAAAACAGTGTTAAATTGTCATCATAAGAAATGTAAGGGTGAAATGAACTTGTTTTTATACTTTTACCATGCTCTTTTGTCCCAAAAAATAAAGCCAGGCCACTTTTATGTGGTTTTTATTCTCCAGTTTATTATTTTGTTATGAACATCTTCAGTTATCCCTGTGTTATATTTTTTTATCATTATAAGTGTTATATATAGGCCTCACTAAGAATGTCTTTTCACACACACAAAGGGATCTAGTATTTGTGGCTTCAAGTGACCATTTTAAAACTGAATTTTAGGTCAACATTGGTTTGTTAAAAGTAATTGTCTTAATAAAAGAAAATAAACTAGATGGCCTGTTGAAATGTATGTAGTTCATTATTTTGTAGTATTTTCATTTCTAATAACACTATTTCTCACTCTGTGCCTGCTGAGGACCAAGGTGTAGGTTTTAGTAATATTAAATGATGGCATTAAGAAAAGCTCTAGTTACTATTTAGACTACTTAAATATGATCTCATCCATCTTAATTTATTGTAGAGTATTTTGCAAATAAAGATAATAAATTTATGTTTACCACATGACACGGTTATTATAATAAAACCAATTTCATTGGGTTATCACGTTCACTATGATCGTTTCCCAGATATTAGGACGTATGAACATTTTACAGAATCAGAATTATACTGCTGGGGGAAAGACCCTAGAGATTAGTCAGTCCATTACCCTGCTTTACAGATGAAAAACCAAGGCCCAACAGGTAGTTACTTAGATAATGATGAGCCATGAGTACAATCCTAATTCCCTTGATTCCTAGCTTACTGCTCTTCTGTGTCACATTTTACTGATTTTTAAGTGAATCAGGTCCAAGTATTTGTCCTTTGCAATCCCCCTTTTTGTTTGCATTCCTTTTCATCACGAAAATAAAAAGTATCCTCTTCCACCACTTTAAAGCTTGCCTGAAGATGTACAAATGGAAATGATGTTAGCACAGCCAGAAGCGGAAGATATCTGGTCTAAGTGTTTAGATTATATTAAGTTAAAGGTCGGGTTGGAAAAGTCAGCATGGATTAAAGGCAAAACCAGCATGAGCACGAAGACCAGTATCCACTAAAAATATAAAGCAAAGATTGGCCACACGTGTACCCTTTTTTATTATGAAGCCACTAAAAATATAAATAAATCCTTATAAAAGTAAATTATGTACTGTTGACACTATTTTTTATTTTTGACTTTTGGAATAGATTTTTGTAATTATAATTTCATGTATTCATGCCTAACTCTGGTTGAAAACACCAAATTCAGAGCCATTGACCCTAAGGAACTTAATTCTCTCAGTTCAAAAATAGGACTTTCTGAATAATTTCATCAGGAAGTTATTATGCTTTCATTTTAGAGGGTCATGTAAGACCTCAGGAGAAATACTTGCTTAATGTTTTGTATTTAAACACAGGACATTTATATCAAGACTCTAATTTAAATATGCTTATGAAACGTAAAAGAAGGAACAGAAAGAAAGTCTGACAGGAATATCTTAAGAATTGACGCAAAGAAATATAATCTTACTTTGAAATGAGTAGACTCTACCATGTATAAAGGAATTTAAGGATTGCCATTCATAGACAAATTAGAAAATCTGTCCTCTTCTGATAATGATGAATTTATCATTAGCGATGATTAGTGGATACCATTCTAGGATACATAGCTTGACATACAAATGTTCTACCACATGCCTTGGATTTTTTTCATCTTTTATGGATGGGAAGATCCTCTAATAATCTGTTATGGAGTGCAATCAGGGAAGTATATAAATTCGGAGGAATACACTTGATAGAAGTTACATATTTGAATAAAATTATGAAAAGGACAGAAGAAGGGAACATAAATCAAAGAGTCTTTACTGGGCTTCTAATCCTTTTTTTAAATTAATTTTATTTATTTATTTAATTTTGGCTGCATTGGGTCTTAGCTGCTGCACACGGGCTTTCTCTAGTTGCGGTGAGCGGGGGCTACTCTTTGCTGCGGTGCGCGGGCTTCTCATTGTGGTGGCTTCTCTTGTTGCGGAGCACGGGCTCTAGGCGCATGGGCTTCAGTAGTTGCGGTGTGTGACTCAGTAGTTGTGGCGCACGGGCTTAGTTGCTCCGCAGCATGTAGGATCTTCCTGGACCAGGGATCGAACCCATGTCCCCTGTGTTGGCAGGCAGATTCTTAACCACTGAGCCACCAGGGAAGTCCCTCTAACTCTTTTAAAAAAAAAAAAAATTATGGAACGCATACTTATGTGCTAGGCACTGTTCTACACATTAGGGCATACAACAATAACTCAGATGGCCAATAATCCATTTTAGCAGTACGTACTTTTTACTGTCAAAAGCACATCAGTGCTTTGAATGCTTACAAAGAAGGGGATGGTGGGGAGTAAGTTGGAGAGAAAGCGGATAGAACAGGAAGCCCTGAAGGGCAGGAAGACGGTGGGAGAGAACCAGGCTGAGTTCTGGGGCTGCATCCCTTGTAGAGCATCTTCTGATGCAGCCTCTGCCTGAGCTCCTCTCATGGACCCTAGTAGGTCTGTCCGTTTCCACCTCTGCAGTAATTGTCTCACTCTATTTCCCCCTTGTTTTCCTGCCTTTTCTCACCCCTGGACTCTGAGGTGCTTTGAGCCATGAATCCTCGCATCCCAGATCCAGCCCTGGTGCCTGGCGCAGGGCGGGTGCTCTACGGTGTTTGTCTGATGAGTATGATAGCGGTTATCTGACAAAGCGTTCAGTGATGGAGAAACAGCATCTCTGTGTTTGACCATCTGCACTGCATTAGAAACAAATGGACTTGTTTGACTGGAAAATAATGATTAGAAATATCTTTGAATTTTTTAAGACGAAATACCAGTGGCAGGGAGGAGAGGTCCTTCCCTAAATGTCTGTCAGCTCTTCCTCAATCACAAGTAGATGAAATTGGATTTAAAAAAAGATGGAAATCTATCTTGAGAACAGTCCCATAGGCCTGTGTTCCAATCAGATTTCCACTCCAACGTGTGATTCCAGAGCTGCTTCCGTCAAGTTGCTGGCTATTGGAAATCATTTCAAATAATGATTTAATAATGTTCTAAAAACAGTCTGCAAAACAAAAACCCAACCCAGCCCCCATCCAGTAAGTGGGCCTTACTGGATGCTGGAGGGAAACCCATGCCTTCGAATGAAAACTGCAGGTGAAAATGTACTTGAATTAGTGCCTGGAGAGCACCCCCGTGCCCTGGCCCTCACCTCCTCAAGTTTCCATGGCGAGTACTGTTTTAGGTTCTCTCTTGAGACTGTGCAAAAGCTCTGGGGTATGGGAGTAAAAGCATGAGCATCAGTATGTGCTTAGTTCACACGGTTAAAATTAAATTCCAAGAGTTCACTAGAAGAACTTTGCATCAACTTGACCCAGCATTACCTCTGGTATTTGCTTCAGCAGATCGTTTGAAACACATAGCTGTTGTCTTTGGTTTCAAGTTTATAGTCAGAGCAGTTTGAAATCTGTTGGCACTGAACGTGAAAGCCAAAGATGAACAATATGAAAGCCAAACATATTAACACTGAATATAGTTAGTGATGAATCACAGTTTGTCAGCTTTCAAGTATTACAATTATCGACCTAAAAATACCCTACTGTACCCTGTCCCCTTCCCTACTGCTTACCCTTCTTGCCACCTGAAAAACTTCGAGAGCTGTTACGTGTTTGTTTTTAGGTTGTAATGTTAGCACCCTTCAATATTTTTTACTTATAAATTTTCTTTTAATTGGCATATGTTTGTATTTTGAGATATGTATAATAGCTCACTAATCACACTAATTGTGGGTGGCCATCAGTAGCATACTGGGGTTTATAGATTATTCACTGTTGGAGGAGGGGGAGTCTATGTTAGCTGGATTGTATCAGTGCTGCTAATTGAAGAGGGGGAAAAAAAAACTTACTGCAGACTTTGATCCTGGACTCTGAACCCTAGGGTGTAGGTGTCAAATGATGTCAGGTTCCTACTGCTTACTATTAAAGATCCCAAACATGGGGTTGTTTTACTAGCACACCTGTCTAATTTTTGGAGCTCAAAAAACCTCTTCCATTATTATGCTTATCCACAACGTCCTTGAATTTGTAGAAAGACCACCTTTCCCTCTAGAATTAATGTGTGCGTGTGTGTTTTCCCCTAAAACAAGGGATGAGATGGAACTCAAAATTAAAGCTCTATAAAATTCAACTACTGTTAACATTGAGACCAGTGGTAAAGCAAGCATATTGAATAAAAGGACAAAGTAAAGTAAATGCAGCTAGAGTTGGAAAAAATAAAAGAAAGCAAAACAGAGCAAGAAAGAGGTGAAAGATAGCTAGATGGTTTGGTTTCCTGGGAGGTTTCCTTGCAGTTTTGGGTGAGACAAGAGAATAATCTGGAGGATGAACTCTTTCCCCTCACTTCTAGAAAAACACTTAATTTGGTATTATACTGAAAGCCCTTGAATTCAAACAGAGATGAGGGATGAATATTTTATTAAGTCGAATGGATTTCTCCTCCACCAACTCCACATCTTATTCTGTAAACCAGAAAAGATAATTTATGTACCAATTACAAATGTGTCAGAACACAATCTTACCTGATTTAAGTGCTATGGATTATTTTTTTTAATACCATGTATTTTCACATATGTGCTGTCATTATTATAATAAGAAAAAAATAAAGAAAAATGTATAGTCATATAATTAGCCTCTAGAAAAAGATTTGTTTAAAAAGCAGAAGTTTCTCTCTGTGACCTACAATTTGGTTTAGACACACGTGGTTGGTGGGTGAACTACAGGGGCAAAGTAGCCTGCTCTTCCTGGGAAAGAAGAGGCTGATGGGAGCACATAGGTTGCCCTGTGGCCCATTTGCTTTTTGACATTCTCCCAGTTCACTGCTATCAGCATCCTTTCTCAATGAGCCCAGCCTGATATGCCCTTAAATATGGGAACATGTACACATTGGACCTGCGGCCACAGGGACTGGCTAGACTTTCTGCTGCCCTGTCACAGCCAGGACACCAAAAGTTTAAAGTAGATTCTATGAACATGACTTTGAAATTTCCCTGTCATGATTTCTGCCCTTCCCTCTGAAATACGACAGATATGAGCTTTTCGTGAACTAATAGTTCACTGTGGGCATCAAGGAATCAAGATGCAAAGTGGGAAATACTGAATAATGCATCATGGCTGTTGGAGCTGGAGACCGACCTGGCTACACCTCCAGCTCACATCTCAGGAGGGAAATACTGAGGAATCCCAGCGACAGAATCTTCTGGGCTCCGATGGAACACAGTCGCGCATTGAAGGAAACTGTGGTGAGACGCTAAAGCTGCAAAGCGTGTGGGGAAGGATTCTGCAGGAATGAATGAGCCGCATGCCTACCTGCACCGCCAAAGGCAAAAATAATCGACAAAGAAGGCAGTACAACACCCACATGAAGCGGAGTATCCAGTTCACTTCTCCCATTTGGAAGCAGTGAGCTAGAACCATGAGCTGAGTTATCCTGAGAAGGAAAGTAGAGCTTCCTTTGTGGAACCTGCCCTAGACTGTGCGGTTGGGATTAAGCACACAGACAGCTGAACGTAGAGAATGTTCTGGTAGATGCGAGAAGTTCTGGAATGATGTCTTTGACTTTCAGGAACAAAATGCCCCTCAGTGGCTACTCTTCTAGCCAGTGGTGTGTCCATGTCACAAGACTGACTCAGAATAGGAAGACTCGGAGAGCCTGCCTTTGCTGAAGTGGAGCTTCTGTATGTTCAGCGGAGTTAGAAGTGACCCCATAAACCCTTTTCAGTCCCCTTGACTCTCAGCTGAACTTGGTCCCCAAGTGTTGGCTCCCAAGTCTTTGTGGAAGGGTTTTTCACACACATCCAAACAGTGCTCCCACACCAGCTGGGGGTCCTGCCGTCAACTCACCTCTGACACTGTGGACCTGGAGATGGGTCACATCCCACAGGTCAAGGGTTCAGTCCGGCAAGACTGCCCCACCCCTGCCTCGGAGGAAAATCTCAAGTTTAGGTTGTCATTTAGGCTTCTAACCAACCCTACTGGTGTAAGGTTCCAGTGCGATAAGGTTCCATAGCTATAGGTCAGAGGTCCCAATGACCCCCTCCTTGGGTTCGATTAATTTTCTAGAGCAACTCACGGAACTAAGAGAAGGATTTTACAGGCACACCTCAGAGATATTGCAGGTGGGATTCCAGACCACCACAATCAAGCAAATATTGCCATAAAGCGAGCCACATGGCTTTTTTGGTTTCCCAGGGCATATGCAAGCTATGCTTACACTATACTGTGGTCTGTAAAGTGTGAAATAGCATTATGTCTTAAAAAAACAATGTACATACCTTAAATTAAGAATACTTTATTGCTACTTAAAAGCTTTTGCACAGCAAAGGAAACCATAAACAAGACCAAAAGACAACCATCAGAATGGGAGAAAATATTTGCAAATGAAGCAACTGACAAAGGATTAATCTCCAAGATTTACAAGCAGCTCATGCAGCTCAATAACAAAAAAACGAAAAACCCAATCCAAAAATGGGCAGAAGACCTAAATAGACATTTCTCCAAAGAAGATATACAGATGGCCTACAGACACATGAAAGAATGCTCAACATCATTAATCATTAGAGAAATGCAAATCAAAACTACAATGAGATATCATCTCACACCGGTCAGAATGGCCATCATCAAAAAATCTAGAAACAATAAATGCTGGAGAGGGTGTGGAGGAAAGGGAACTCTCTTGCACTGTTGGTGGGAATGTAAATTGATACAGCCACTATGGAGAACAGTATGGAGGTTCCTTAAAAAACTACAAATAGAACTACCATACGATCCAGCAATCCCACTACTGGGCATATACCCTGAGAAAACCATAGTTCAAAAAGAGTCATGTACCAAAATGTTCATTGCAGCTCTATTTACAATAGCCAGGACATGGAAGCAACCTAAATGTCCATCGACAGATGAATGGATAAAGAAGATGTGGCACATATATACAATGGAATATTACTCAGCCATAAAAAGAAATGAAATGGAGGTATTTGTAATGAGGTGGATGGAGTTAGAGTCTGTCATACAGAGTGAAGTAAGTCAGAAAGAGAAAAACAAATACAGTATGCTAACACATATATACGGAATCTAAGGAAAAAAAAAAAAAAGGCCATGAAGAACCTAGTGGCAAGACGGGAATAAAGACACAGACCTACTAGAGAATGGACTTGAGGATATGGGGAGGGGGTGGGGTGAGATGTGACAGGGTGAGAGAGTGTCATGGACATATATACACTACCAAATGTAAAATAGATAGCTAGTGGGAAGCAGCCGCATAGCACAGGGAGATCAGCTCGGTGCTTTGTGACCACCTAGAGGGGTGGGATGGGGAGGGTGGGAGGGAGGGAGATGCAAGAGGGAAGAGATATGGGAACATATTGTATATGTATAACTGATTAACTTTGTTATAAAGCAGAAGCTAACAAACCATTGTAAGGCAATTATACTTCAATAAAGATGTTTAAAAAAAAAAAAAAAGAATACTTTATTGCTAAAAAATGCTAACCATCATCTGAGCCTTCAGTGAGTTGTAATCATTTTGCAGGCGGAGGGTCTTGCCTCCTTGCTGGTGGCTGCTGGCTGATCAGGGTGCTGGTTGTCAAAGCCTGGAGTGACTGCAGCAATTTCTTAAAGTGAGGCAATGATGACGTTTGCCACATGGATTGGATCTTCCTTTCATGAACCATTCCTCTGTAGCCTGCAGTGCTGTTTGGTAGCATTTCACCCACAGTAGAACTTCTTTCAAAACTGGAGTCAGTCCTCTCAAACGTTACCACTGCTTTATCAACTAAGTGTATGTAATAATCTAAAGCCTTTGCTGTCATTTCAGCAATCAACTAAGTTTGCCATCTTATGTGGGCACCTTTTACGGTGCCCCCAAATAATTACAAACCTTCAATTTGCAAAAAACAAAAACTGCAATATCTGCGAAACTCAACAAAATGAAGCACAGTAAAATGAGGTATGTCTGTAGTTACTAGATCACAGGTTTGTCCTAAAAGGATGTAACTCAGGAACAGCTAGATGGAAGAGATGCACAGGGCAAGGGCACAGAGGTTCCATGCCTTCTCCAAGCACATGACTGTCCCAAATCTCCACGTGTTCACCAACCCCAAAGCTCTATGAACACCATCCTTGTGGGTTTTTATGGAGGCTTGCAGTGGGAGAGAGAGACTGGGTTCAAGTCCTAATACAGCAGAGACAAGTGGGAATTTATAGCCAAGGAGTGGGATGGGGGTCTGTGAAAGAAAAATTACTAAGAGAAAACCTCAGGGGTAAGGGAGATTCTGGCTAAGCTGACCTAACAGAATTCTTGCTGATGGCAGACCAGGGGGACCAGACATCAGTTGGGGATGTAGAGGGTGGGGAACCCCACTGGATATGAAGGATGATTGGATGTGGAGGATGGGAGATTTTGGCTAAACTCACATAGCAGGATTCTGGCTGAATTGGGATAATGCAGAGATGAACACAGAAGTCCAAAAGTGCGGAACTAGTTGGGAAGAGGATCCAGAAGAACATGAGTAGAGTTCTGTTAAGGAGAAAAATCTTTGTCAGTAGTTACTATATTTATGAATCGGTATGTGGTGCAGTTGGGGGGATATGATAAACCAGAGTTTAACTGGACATCTTCCAAAATACTCTCTAGGGGTTTATTACAGAGCATTTGTGTGGTCTGTCTAGAGGTTATGGACCACAGACTTCCAAATTTAGGGTAAATCCTCACGTTGGGAACACAGACTAATTTGAATTTTTACGGGGGCGGGGTCTGATTTGCAGGTTTTCTTTAGGTCCTCTTTTGAGCTCCCTCCTTCTTGTCTCTGTTTCTTGTGACATAGGAGTCAGCCCTTTGGTTTCACGCTTCCATAGTATCTCTTGCCCGTGGATCGAGCCTTTTTGCTCCGTATTATATATCTGTGCTGACTCCATTTTCCACACACCAAATTGCTGCTTCTTTGCCGGGCCTCTTCTGATTAAAACTTGGGTTGAGCCGTCTGCTTGGCTTTTGGGGGACATTGCATTATCCTTCATGTCTTGTGCTTTACATCTCTGACCTGGTGCTGCCCCAATCTGAGGCCAGGCTTTCTGACTGGGAACAGGGGCCCCGGGTCCAGGGAGGAAATCCACAGTAATTTCTGGTCACTAGTCTCCTAAGTGTGATGCCACTTCTACAGGACCCCCCTTTCTACCACTGACCCCTTACCTTTGAAAAACGAATCCTTGGTAGATTACATGTGGGCACTGATTCCTCAAGTTATCTTTCCTTCCTTTCCTTGGGTCCTTGCTGGAACAGAGCTTTAGATGCTGAGAAGTGACAGCCTTAGCGCCATGGTGCCAGGCGGACACGTTTCCCTGGTAGCAGGTCTTCATGGCACCGCTGTCACAGCGCAGGGCGGTGGCCTACCCTACCTGTGTGTAAGACTAGCCAGGTACTTCCACGTCAGCTCAGTGCTGAGTCAGACAGGCAACCAATTCTGTGTTTATTGCTCTGTTACTAATATGAGGATTAAAAGTAAACTCGTTAATCCTCCCTTGGCTAGACTCCAGGAGCAGGTTGTAAATGACACGTAAAATTGATCACTCTAGATGTGATCACATATCATTTTTACTAGGTGTCACTTTCCTTTGTTTATATACATAATATATATATTCTGGATTTTTCATTCGAATGTCAAAGGATTCAAACTTGTATAGTAAATTACTCGTTATTTTTCTGCAACATATTTTATTATATTATGTATTTCACTGTTTTTGCTTTGGGCTAAATTTAATTGTAACATTTATCAAACAACAAACAGGTACAGGAAGCTTTTTTAGAACCCTGGAGAAATTTTTTAAATGTATTATCTGTTGCTATACTACCAGAAATTGCTTGATATTTTATAAAAAGACATCAAAAGTGACAAAAAATATAACTTAGAATCAAAGATTCTAAACAGTACTAAATATAAAAATTAGATGTTTATATATTATAATTTTTCGGAGTGTCTGCTTGAATATTAATAATTTTTCATGCACAATTTATCTAAATGTACTTGCACTACTTTCAAATGAGAAAGGTGTGCGAATATTAAATGTAAATTTATGTAAATATTAAAACTAACCATAGGTGTTTAAAGACTTGTGTATTAAAAATGGAAAATGTGTACCAAAAGGAAAAGACGTGTGTATTAAGATCAGAGGTAAGTTCAAATCTTGACTCAAAAAATAAATGTAGCTAGTATTTGAAAGAGTCAAGATAAAGTCTAGGTTACTTGTACATGTTCTTACATACTGTAGTTACTCCTAAGATAGTACTGATGTCTTTATTAAACAAAACAAAAACTTTACCTACCACTGAGTTGTAGATAATTAACATTCATTTATAGGTTGAGCTGTTTAGAGGTGAAATTTCACCCTCAAATTTTAACTATAAATTCTGAATTTGATTATATTTTCTGGCTATGCTTAGCTATTTGAAACCTGTGATATTTGTGGCCAAGCAGAACGAGATTCCCTTGGGAACGATGTTGTTGAATTGTACTCATGTGGTAGCGATCACTTTATACATCTCCTGCTGGGATGTCTCCAGACAGTTTTTTGCCCACAGACTCAGCACTCTTGGAGGGGCAAGAGTTTGCAATTTCTGTGAAAAAAATGTTTCACAAGGATTAGGAGCCATCCACTCTTTGAAAAGGACAAAGCTTCCTCTTTAATTTGTTGAATTTTACCTGTGCTCAAAATTGGCACTGCTTTAATAATCAGTAATTCTAACTGTGCACTGATTATGTGCACATTCAAGCCTGGCTCTTAATGTGGATGCAGCATAATGCAGGCTGGTTATTTAAGGGCAGCTCAACTTTGCTCAGCACGTATCATATAATATAGGCAATAAGCAATTTCTCCTTCTCAAAAGCAGCACTTTATTATAAATGTCAAAATTGTAGCTGTCATGGTTAGTTCCCTCCCAAGCTGTTTGAGCATATCAACTTTCTGATGGACTATTTAAACGCCAAAGTTGGAATCCATTCTTTGAGTTGCAACCCTCAAATGTAAAATTGCCAATCCAAATTTTCACATGGCTTAAACCTATTAAGTGGTAGGAAGTTGCAAACTGATAGACTCAAAATATTTTATAATACTCAACACGTGGAAATAGACTATTTTGTTACTAGTTTTAACGTATAATAAAGGAAAGCAAATTTCTTTAAAGCATTTTTTTCTTATTGTTAATTGAGTTTTCTTTAACATCTTTATTGGAGTATAATTGCTTTACAATGGTGTGTTAGTTTCTGCTTTATAACAAAGTGAATCAGCTATACATATACATATATCCCCATATCTCCTCCCTCTTGCATCTCCCTCCCACCCTCCCTATCCCACCCCTCTAGGTGGTCACAATAAAGCATTTTTCATTAAAATGTTTTTCTTAATTTTCTTGGAACACATGCTTATGTAAAATACAATGCATAAAATAAATGATGCCTCTCCATCCTTTATGCATTGTTTTTATTACTTGGTAAAATCATATTGCGATTAATATAAATTCAGAGAGGCATTTGGGTTTATTTTCATATTTACAATGTGTCTTACTACAAAAAAAAGTACCACATTAGGCAAACATTTAATACTTAAAATAGGTTATGTGTGTGAGTCTGCATTAAGAGTTTTAAGTGAATACCGTGGACATATTTTTAAAAGAAAACGTTGCTAGAAAATAGATGTAGAAGTCTAGAACTGTGCTGCTACAAAGAGGCACCTCTTCCTCTTGGGGCTTAGCCTGCCCCCTGCTGGAGGGCGTGGCATGAGGGGAGCCATCTCTCACCCCATGGGTGGTGCTTCAGGCAGAAAGGCAGCCTGCTCCGCGATGCTTGGAGCCTGGCTTACTTGGCACGTGAAGGAGGGTGGCGTTTGAAGATGCTGTGAAGGATGGAGTGTATTAGAAAATATGGAGTTGGTTTGAGGTAGATGTCAGAGGGAAGAGGAAAAGGGAGGCCCCTTTGTGTGGGCAGAAGGGTCACGAGACAGTGAGAAGGGCTTCACGCGGAGGAAATACTGGGAAATGAGGCTGGGAAGTGTCTCTGAGTCATAGGCTGAAGGATTTGTAACAATAGCAATAAAAAGTATCCCTCACATTGTATGTGGACTTTATGTGATCTACACAGAAATCATGTGAGATACCTGGCCTGGAGATACTCAGCTAAAGTATTATAAAGTCTGAACTGGAATTCGGGTCCTCAGATTATAAATATAGACCCCTTTCAACCATGCTCCACTGACGTCTCATGATTTATCCAGAAGGCCACTGGTTCCCGCCTGTAGGAATGGGTCCTACAGAAGATTTGACCACTTACAGAAAAGTCCAACACCTGTGCTTTCTTTATACATCTGGAAACAGTGTGTGTGAACTTCCCAGACTTCTACCTAAATGGTGTCCTACGACAGATGGCATGAGAAAATGGGTAGTTGGGAGAGAGTTTAATAAAAGGACTAACTGCAAAGATGGGGGCAGTGATACGGGACCTTCAGCAAGGGATGGGGAAGGAACCCAGAGCCAGTGACCGTGGGGTAGGGGTCTGCCTCTCTAGCTCTGGAGGAATAAGGGTGAAGCCAGAGGGTGCTGCGTGGGCAGGGCAGATGTCGGTGTGTGGTCCTCACTAGAGAAACAGGGATGCTGTCCTACGCGGGATGTGGGGTGCTAGGGAGATGGACACCTCACCCAAGTTCTCTCCTGTTCTGATCGGCTGCAGCCACCTGCCATGGGCGAAGCCAGCCCAGCACCAGAGGGGAAGGAATCTCATCGATGCAGTTTGAGTAGCTGAGCCCCTGCAGCCCCAGAGCAGTGAGGACAGGGAGAGACACTGGATCTGAAGAGGTGGACAAAATGTGTCCACCCGCACACACCCCCACGCCACCAGGCACTCTTCCCAAAGCCTAGCGTTAATGGTTTTTTTCTTAGCACTTATTACCTAGAATTACCTTATTTATTTATGTATTGGATGCTTATTTCCTATCCTCTCCCAAGAGCCAGAACCACATCCACCTTGTTCTCCCTTTTACCACTCCAGTTCTTAGAACAGTGCATTGCATACCATAGGTGCTCAATCATTTCTTGACTGAATAAAGGAAAGACATGTATTAAACACATACATTCACATGTGTACACACGTATATTATGTACATATCATGTATACATATGTTAATTATATATATGCATAGCATGTTTGTGTAAACACTCTTTCTTAGTAGACAGGGTAGACAGGTATTATGTTTTATAATGGTTTAAGCCTAAATAATATCTAACACCCTGATCTCCATAAAGTAGCCTCTCATTAAAAACTTATTAAAGAGTCGTAAGTGTATCTATTCAAGATGGAGAAATGAATGTATTCAAGATATTATAGTAAATAATGAGATTAATGTGATGACATCAGTTGAAATCATATTTCAATTATAAGCATGTAGTCACAATCTGTGATTTTTTTTATACATCACAGGTTAAAAATACCCATTTAGTTCATTTATTCAGCCTTCATCAACTAGGCTATATATATATATTGCTACATTCTGAGAATATTAAATGAGATCATCATGACCATTCATCAGATATGTCTGGTTTGTCTTCTTCCAGGCACTTGCTGGGATTATACTTCACTCTCCTGAGTTAGGGATGGTCATGACACTTGCTTTGGCCGGTGAAATAGGAAGAGAAGTGACAGTCCATATGTCTGAGCACAGGCACTTCAGAGCCCGTGTTCAGTTTGCCTGTTTCCCTCCAAGTGCCCTGAAGCCTCCTGGGATGAGAGCAACGTGGAGGTGGAACAGAGCCCCATCTGCCTGAGCTGATGCAAAATCCGTGGGTAGTCAGCCCTCATGATCTCCAACCACTAAGATTTGGGAGCTGTTTGTCAGGCAGCATAACTTGGTTGATGTGGAATGATACAGCAAGGTAAATGAGAGTGAGTTTCAGCTCTTGAGGATTTCCTGGTTTAATGAAGGAGACAGTCTTAAGAGCAAATTACGATAAAGCATCTCAGAAAGTTCTAGCAAGAGGTGGCAGAGACATAGGAACACAGAAAATGAAACTTCTACATGAGTTAGGGAAGGATTCAGGAGGTAACACAAGAACTTGCGCTTGCAGAAAATGGTAAAGGGTCCTCAGGCAGAAAAGAGTTGGAGAAGCATTGCAGGGTGAGGGGCAGCATGAGTCATGGCAGAAAGCCCTGACTCGGGGACGCATGTTTATACCCACAACGGACACTTGGACCAACTCTGGAGCTTTGGACACAGCATAGTGAAGTGGGGGAAAGCATGGCCTCTGGAGTAACATTACCTGGATTTGAATCCTACTTTGGTATCAATGTCATCTTGGCATGCTACATAGCTTTCTAAGACTCACTTTCCCCCTATGTAAATTAGAGACAAGAAAAATGCTGTGAAGATGATTTTTCATGCACTTAACAAAGTGCTTGACACGTAACACATGTGCAAAATGTGTTTTATAATTATTACTAGTAATATTCCATAGGTCATTCATGGATGTAGATGGGAGAAGGTAGGGTAGGAGGGACGGGTGGTGCTGGCCTGAGGGAAGGTGGGAAAGAACACTGCAGGCTAAGGTGACCTGGGAACTCCTCCGGGCGCTCAGAGCAGGGATGCCCTGGGGACGTGTAGAGATGCTAGAATGTTGACCTTGCCGAGTCATGTCCACTTATGTTTTTAGTCTTTATGCATTAAAAGAGTCTAAGTTTACTCATCAAACCTATAAATAGAGTGAGGGCATAGCTGATTCAGGCCTGCAAAGCAGAGGCAGGGGGTAATTAGCAGGACCCTGAGTACACCCATCATCTGGTCCCTGGTGATTTGACAAGTGCATTTCAAACTGTGCTGAGGACATTTTTGTAGTATGATAATTGGTCCCTCTAAGTGCTTATGGGTGTATTTTTATGACTTTCAATGAAATATCTTAATGCAGATTCAGGGTGTATATGGAATAGGAATGGAAGAACATACATGACTTGCAAACGTGATGTCAGTATCCTTTATTAGGATGTCAGCTTCCTTGGGAATGTCACCTCCTAGATCCTGGGTCTGGGCATAGAGAATTAACAAGAGAGGCCCTTTAAGTCATGTAGTATGATTTCTTCTTTTTGCTCCAAAGGTCAGGAGGAAAACAGAGTGAGACAGAACAACTCTATGCCCTATTTTCCAGGTATCATTAAATATATTGTTGTAGGCAACCCCCCAGGTGTTTGCTACACACTGCAATGAGCTTTGGAATCACACTACCTCAAATAACATTCCAGATTTGTCTCTTGTTTCAAGGGTAAATTAGCCACTCTAAGCTTCAGTGTTCTCATCTGAAAAATGAAGATACTAAGTATTCTGTCCTCATGGAGATACAGGAAGAATGAAATGAGGCAGGCAAACTCATAACCTCCATCATTGTTGGACTAAAGTAATTCAAATGGCTATGAATTGTCAAGTCACCCTGTGGTCTTATACACAATGGTTAATTATAATGTATCCATTGAATGGTTAAGGAATTAGTAACTGGAACTCTCCTATACTGCTGGCAGGAATGTAAAATGGCATAGCCACTTCGGAGAACAGTGTAGCAGTTTCCCCCCAAATTAACATACACTTGCCATATAACCTGCCAATTCCACTCCTAGGTGTATCCGTAGGAGAAATGAAGAAATAAACCTTCACAAAGATCTATCCTCAATATTCATAGCAGTTTTATTCATATAAGCAAAACCTGGGCACAGTAAAATGACCATCAACTGGTGAGTGAATAGGTAAGCTGTGCTGCACCCATAATATACGGAATACTGCTCAGCTCTGCAAAGGTCTACACGGGACCCAAATAGTGATGCATGGAACAGCACAGTGGATCTCAGAAACCTTACGCTGAGTGAAAGAAGCCAGACAAAAAGATTACAAATTGGATAATTCTAGAAAGGGCAAAACTATAGAGATAAAAACGACATCAGTGGTTGTCATGGGGTAGAGTGGGGGCAGAGGGGAGAACAGGGGAGGAGACGGACCACAGGATACAGGAGAGAACTTTTGGGGTGATAGAAATTTTCCATATTTTGACTGTGGTGGTTGGTAGAAGGCTGTATACATTTGTCAAAGCATATATAACCTTAAACTTTAAATGAGTGACTTTTATTGTATGTAGGCTATATCTCAATTTTGAAAACTTAAGGAAGCAGTTATCATGGAAACCTCTGAGGAGGGAGAACATCACATACTAGCCATGAATTTGCAACCCAGAAAATCATTCTAGAAAGGAGAAACCAAGAGCTTGGATATTAGACATTCAGCCTCCCTGACAGTGGAGACTTGTACATTTGAGTCTCTAATTAGGATCTGGTGATAGCGAATTAAGTCAAAATGTGAATTCAAAAACAGCAACTTCTTAGAAAATCTGCAGTTGCAAGTTTATTAGAATAATTATAGAAGTCCCTTCCAAAATTTGTGTATGAGAACTATAAATTGTCCAAGAGTTTCAAGCCTTATTTTGAAAAATAACTTGCTATTTAAGCTTTCTTCCAAAAATATTTTTCTCCTACTAAGAGAGAGCTTCTACCTTTAAAGCCAGTTTTAAAGTGCTATAGGCTGATGCATTCTATCCAAAGTGATGAAATAACAAAAACTCCCTCATTAAAAAACAGAAGGAAGGGCTTCCCTGGTGGCGCAGTGGTTAAGAATCCATCTGCCAATGCAGGGGACATGGGTTCGAGCCCTGGTCCGGGAAGATCCCACATGCTGTGGAGCAACTAAGCCTGTGCGCCGCAACTACTGAGCCTGCGGTCTAGAGCCCGCGAGCCACAACTACTGAAGCCTTCGCACCCTAGAGCCGTGCTCTGCAACAAGAGAAGCCACCACAATGAGAAGCCCACACACAGTAATGAAGACCCAATGCAGCCAAAAATAAATTAATTAATTTAAAAAAAAAACAGAAGGAAGAAAACTCAAAAGAAAGAATGCCTGAAACATGCCTTTTTTGCATACTTGTTTTCCATGTTTACATATTTTATTGGACTGCCTTTACCAAGAAAGCCAGACATCTAAGACAAGATAATATTTAAAGTGTGAAATCATAATGTAAGTAGCTGTAATACTTGGCATTTAAATTCGTTCTTAAAATCAGCATGCAAGATTCAAATATATTGTTGGTTAGTTGACTGGGAAGGTTGGAAAACATGAGCAATCAAAAGAAGCATACATGAAGATTAGGACGCTGTTTTTGTACTCTGTTCCCTAGCCTGATCTTTGATGGGTTGTTTAGATCGTGTTTCCTTTAGTGGATCGATAACATGATAAGTGCAGACTTTTTTCCTTATTTTTTTTTTTTCCAATCTAGGTCCTACTTTAGCTTCAGATTGGTTAGCTCCTTGTTGCAGGAGGTTGTTTGTTTGTTTGTTTGTTTCCTTGGTCTCAGAACCACCTGGCACTGACCTCACAACCCTATTAGTGATGCCATTAGTAAAAATGATGACGCGTATTCAACTACATTCTCACATACAACAATTGTGGAGTGCCTCTGTTTCCAATGTCATATCTCAACTGGGGTTAAAGAAAGCATTTTCAAGACAATACTGTACAATTTGATAATGCTTGAGTGTCTTCAATGCAACTTAGACACAGCAGTTCATTTGCTACTGCTAAGAGCTCTCAGATAGGGTCCAGAAATGTCGTTATGCTCACTGTATCCGACAATAAGGAGACACAGAAAGTTGTTCGCCTCACATTTTCTGGTCAGTAAGTGGCCAGCATGCCTATAACTCAGTTCTTCCGACTCCTTGCCCTGTTGCCCTACCATACTGCCTTTCTAAGATAACCTTCTTGCTCCCTCATATAATAAAAATTGGGCAGCTGGATTCGGGTGGGCAGTTGTTGTGTTTTTCCACCCAGGTCTCGTGGGGTGAGAGCTGATGGAGGCCCACATGGCAGTTCTGTCAGGCCCAGGCCTGACCCTGACTTGTACGGAGTCATGACGATGCACCGTGTCACGTGCTATTACATGGAGCTGATGGGAAACCTTCGTGGGCTATTTATAAAACTCCAGGAAAAGCGTTGTGACCCTACCAGTTTTCTGCCCCTTGTCTTCCAGAATGCTCTAATTCTGTCCTTGGAGTGAATGTACTAAAGTTTCAGTATAGCCACCATCCACACTGAAAAAAGTTCCAGCGGATTTATTCATGTATTCAACAAATATGTCTTGAGCACCTACTCATCATGTGCCAGGCAATTTTCTAGGCACTAGAGATACGACAATGAGTAAAATGAGCAAAGTCCTGACCTTCATGGAGATTTTGATTATTCTCATGGATGTTATTATGAATTAGCTTCAGCTAAAATCAGGACATTTTTGAGGACCTCGGGAAACCATATTGAATGAGTGATAAGTGGTTGCCTGGGAGGTGGGGCCCTATCCTCAGAGAATAGGCCTATGGGTGGTCTCTACCAGGAAACACCCCAACACCTGGGTATCGTAAGAACGTGCCAGACAGAGGTTAGACCTACCGGAACTGGGAGGGGAGTTTATCTGGAAACTGTGTACGTGGGTATCTCCCATGGGAGCTGGAGGTCGTACTGGAGGAAAGGAGAAACCAGCCATAAAACCTGTAGGACCTGAGCACTTACCTCTCAAATGTCTGTGGGATGGCTGGAGTGTCACAGCCAGTGATGCTTCTGCATGTTGTCTGGATGGAAGTGACCTAGGCTGGGCTTCGCAAGGGGCTGGCTTCAGGCTCCAGATTTTCTCCACGTGTCTCAGGCTTGTCTCATCGTAATGGTGTTCAAGAGGGTGGACCCCCGTGCTTGGATGCACAGGAACATTTCAAGCCCTTTTTGACACAGCTTGCCAATCCACCAACGTTGTGTTGGCCAAAGCAAGTCACATGGCCATGTCCAAAACCAAGGGACACGAGGTACACCTTGCCATGATGCTGAAGCAAGTGGCATAGCTAAACCCAAAAAAGGAAGTGCAGAAGGGCTATGGGAGTGAGAGAAGGAACAATAATTTAATCAGTCACAGAGGAGAAGAGAATTTTCAGGGTAAAGAAGTGAATCCACTGATGTAAAATTGTCTATGAAAGCATGAGAACATTCTGACTTATTTCTCATTATTTTTTCCATTATTTCATACCCTCCCATTACCACTGTTCTTTTCCCTTTCAAAATCAGTTTATTTCCTTAATAATAAAAAAGAAAACATAAAAAAGCATTCTCTTAGAATAAAGGTACATCAAAATAGCTTCACATAGTGACAGCCAGCTGACTCTCCTGGATTCTCAAACCACTTAGGGCTGAGTTTTCAGTAGGAAGAAAGCAAAGCAAATGCCCCTGCTCTTCTGCTGAGCTGGTTGAGTTGCAACAGCTCTAACAAAAACAAAAGAATTCCAACTCTGAGACCATCTCATGCTTCTCCTCTACCAAACAGACTGGAGTTACAAGATTGCTCTGTTTACAGTATGGCCTTTAGAGTCTTAAACTATGTATGTCTATAGAAGAGATAGCAAAAGAGGTTTGGAATATAGTGATGGCTAACTTTCACTTATTTATATAACTTTAAAGTAATAGGAATCGATGTGATTTTCATGACTTTTTGTATTTTTCAGTATTTTTCTAAAAAAAATATGTTTTATACTTTTGGTATAAGATGTTGCTCTTAGAAATTGCAGCTAATGCTCAGAATTTCTTAGAAAAGAAATGTCATTTGCCTTTTCATAAGGCATACGATATAAGACATATTTTCAGTTTTACATAAAATGTAGACTGAGTCTCTCAAAATACCAATTTTGGATTTTTTTTCTACCCATAAATGCTTGTACAAGTCTTAAGTAATATTTTGTGTGAAATACTGGAGGCAAATTTACCTTTTAAATAATTTAGATATAATGCATGACAGGTAATGTCTTAAACATGGTTTTAAAACCATGGTGCCACATTTGTCCTTTTCCTGAACTCTATTTTAAAAGCTCCTTTAAGTTCTTCAAATATATGTAATAATTCATCTTGATGAAAAATATTCCTACACAAAAAAGGGATTTCTTAGCTTTAACTAAATTTATATTTATCATTCTGGTTCTGACAAGGTATAAAGGAATAAATTGTTTGCTTTGAAAAAGTGTATTAATTGTTTGACTTCCATAGTTGTTTGTTGGAATTATTGTTTTCCAAAGCAAATTAAATTATACTGTACTTACATGAAAGATGACATATCCTTAAATTATGAGACTTTTGCCTTCTTTCTTTGAGCTCTCAGTTATTTTTATCGTTCATTTTTTACATTTTTATTAGATGTAAATTACATAGAATGAAATGTACAGATCTGAAGTATTCAGTTTGATGAATAATGACATTTATATACACCTGTGTCACAACTTCTCAAAACAACATACATTCCTATTACTCCACACACCCCACCCAGAGGCAACTTCTTTCTTGTTCTTGTCACCTAATTTTACCTCTTCTTGAACTTCTAAAAACTGAATCATACAGTAAGAAATCTTATGTCTGGCTTCTTTGCTCAACAAAATATTTCTGAGATTCATTCATACTGTTGAACACACTGATAGTACATTCCTTGTATGAATATACCAAAATTCCTGTTGATAAATTCTTCAATTGATGGGTTGTTTCCAGTTTCATGCTATGAATATTCTTGTACAAGTCATTTTGCAGACATATATTGTCATTTCTCTTGAGTAAACACCTAGGAATAGATCTCATAGAATAGATTGCTTTTTTATTGATTTATAAGAATATATGTTCTGGATACAAGCTCTGTATATGTACATATACTTAGTTTATAAGATATATAATGTAAATATTTTCTCTCGGTCTATGACTTGCTTATTTATTATTTTGATAGTGTATTTTGGGGAGCAAAATTTTTAATATTAATGAAGTCAAATATTAAAATTTTTATCATTGGTGAAGGATCAGTAATTTTTAATTACTTAGTGTCAAAACCTATATTATTATTTCCAAAGTAAGAGTGTCATTTTGAGTTACAGAGCAATAAAATTATGGATAATTTAAATACACAAAGACAATCTTGCCAATGTCATATCTTTGGGGTTAATGTACTACTTAATTCTATACATAAGAGAAAAACTAGAAAATTTTTCAATAAGATAATTGTGGTTTTCTAGAAAATGTCTCATTGTACTTCGAAATTTCTCTACAGGTAAAATAAGATATACAGTTAACTTGCCTGAAAAATAAATCTATAAAATGTATGTATGAGCAATAAAAATGTTGAGTTTGTAATATTTCCTCTCTTCTTTAGGGTGACAGATATTCTTTACCTACTTCAATGATTACCTTTTTATTCCCCACATATCTTACTTAGGAATTGCAAAGAAGTACGTTGGGATTTCTACGCCTTTTAATTTTTATTTGTTTATTTATTTTTAACATCTTTATTAGAGTATAATTGCTTTACAATGATGTGTTAGTTTCTGCTTTATAACAAAGTGAATCAGCTATACATATACATATATCCCCGTATCTCCTCCCTTTTGCGTCTCCCTCCCACCCTCCCTATCCCACCCCTCTAGGTGGTCACAAAGCACTGAGCTGATTTCCCTGTGCTATGAGGCTGCTTCCCACTAGCTATCTATTTTACATTTGGTAGTATATATAAGTCCATGCCACTCTCTCACTTGGTCCCAGCTTACCCTTCCCCATCCCCGTGTGCTCAAGTCCATTCTCTACATCTGTCTATGCCTTTTTAGTTATTTCTCTTAAAGTTTACATAAGTATATTGATTGCTACCTGTGTAAAAAACCAACCAACCAACATACAAAAGCTTTAGGCTTTGTCCAAAGAATTGCTAGTTTAGGTCAAAATCTGTCCCTTTAATGAGTTGATATTGGATGCTTAATCATGAAAGAATTTATTACATAACTTCTGGTGTCATCTCTCTGTGAAATTAATATATAAGAATAGAGAAAAATGTGTACTCTAAAACCATGTTGTCTTACTTGGAAGATGAACTTTCACCCAGGGAAGCTAATCACTTGCCAACCTCTGGACCCAAACTTCAGCTCTGTAGGCCTTGGCTGGGACCCAAAGAATTTGTCTCTTTAAAAACTTTCCCTACTGAGGTTAAGTGCAGTGTTTGCTATTCTGTGTTATCATCTGGAATAATTTACCAAGCACTGATTGTATCCCTTGTAGAATGCTTATTTCTCATGTTGCAATCTCTAAGTGTCACTTCATCACCTCCGAAACTGGACACTATTCTTTGGAAAATGCTACATATTATGCATCTGTTTTCAGAGAACAATGCATTTTGAAGATTCTGAAAATTTATGCAATAAGAAATCCTGCTCAACCTGTTTAACTTAATGTTTCCCTAATTTATTTGACCAGGAAACCATTTCCTTTCTGTGTGGTAACACTTAATTCCTAGGGAATGTTTCCCTGAACCAACATGTCAGCTTTAGTGAGATGTCATCATCATAATAATTATGATTTTATATGTATTATACATATTACATTTATATATTATATATATATTAGATACCAGTTATGCTCTTTAAGGCATATTGGAGTTTTCAAATTTAAGAAAAATTGAAATTTTAATTTTTCCTGTAAGAGATGAAGTGTTAACCTTTTTCTTTCTCTGATTCTTTTTTTTTTTGCTTTTCTCAAAAAGATTGCAACATAAAACATTAGTAATACAGAAATTGAAACTTATAAGCAAAAAAAAAAAAAAAAAAATGAGGTTATAAACATGCTTACCATGCCAACAGAGTTGTTATGATAAGCTTTAAGTTCCTTGTAACCCTGACCAAAAGCAATTATGATAGGTATTTGTAAAAAACAAGAAATGAAATTTTTCTTGGTGCTAAATTTTGGAAAAACACCAAGAATGTGGGATGAATGTAAACTTTGATAGAAAGGACTTAAAACGATGTAACAGACACTGACCTCACCAATATTTCACAGTAAAGGCAGACACCAACTTCATACAGCTATGTCTTGTATCGACCTGTCATAAAAGCTGAGGGTCGTTCAGAAAAAGCCCTTTTATGAGGGACTATAAGAGGTCTTGTGGTTTAGCTCCATGTTAAGGACAGGACTGCATCCAGTGCAGTAACTGAATGGCTCATTCCTCAGCAGTTTCCAAATGCCTGTCTGGATATATTAGAATCACTCAGGGAAGCTACTCTCTTGCCAATCCCTGGACCCAAACTTCAGCTCTGTAGGCCTCTGCTGGGACATGAAGTATTTGTCTCTTTAAAAACCTCTTTAGTGATGTATGACCAGGTTTTGGAAGCCACACATTGATAATTTCCCCTGAAGCTCACTTCTGTCAGTTGGCCTTTTTTATAGGACCTGGTTATTAGAGGGGGTTATAAAATTTGAGTTTGCATTCCTTCCTGTGGATGTAGAGTGAAAATATTGCACAACAAAGGGAGCCAACTTTTGAGAGAGTTGTTCACAAAAACGAGTGCAGCTAGAGTGGGTGGGTCCCTGGAGCTCATGCCTCAGGCAACTTCATTGAGGGGTTGATGAGAAAGAAGTGAGGAGATTGAATTCATGGAGAGACGGTGTTTTTAAAAGGCAGCGAACTTGATCCACACGACTTTTCAAGGGCTGAGTTAGGACTCACGAGTGGGAGCTAACAGGGGCGGATTGCAGTAAACATTTAAAAAAGAGTATTCCAAGAGTCAGAAAGCTTTAACAATAGAGTTAGCTATCTCAAGGCTAGTGAGTTCTCTGTGGCTTTAGGTTTGCCTACAGTGGAAGTGTGAGAGCTATAGAGGAAATTAGTGACTTGGGTGAAGAATTTCAGTCTTAGAGTTTGAGAACGTCTAATGTTTTTCTTGACCCATGGATTTGAAAATAAGAGGTGTATTCCAAGGGAACTCCAGTGGTGAGTAGCTGGGACTCTGGAAGTGGTGGCTGAAAAGCTAGGTGAACATTACTTATATGTAATAATGGAATTGAAATTATTTTGTGACCTTGGAGAACACTAAGTGACATGACAGTATATGTACACATTAAAAGTATAATAGACTACAGTTTTATTCTTCAAAATAAATATACTTTATGTTATATTTAACATTTTGCAGGGGGAGAAGCAGCCTCCAATGCATCATGAATCTGGATTCCTTGTTTTTACTTCATGTGAAGATGATATTTTATTTAATAAAAATTTTTAATGACAGGAGGAATTTAAGCAATTTCAAAGAATTAAAATGGTATACTAATAGAGCTCAGCTGTAGAATGAATACTATTGCAACTTACACATGACAGGGTTTTGTAAATGCTACCCCAGGTGGTCATTTAACCTGCCCACCACGTGGAGTTGTTGTGAGGATCACACGCGTTCATTCATATAAGGAGCTTAAAAGAGTACATGCAATAAATGCTCAATAAATGTAAGTAGTTATTATTATTACTACCGTTATTGATGAAGAGGCTGACTAGCTTTCGGGTTGTGATGTAGCATTGGGCACAGTGCATGGCACAGAGCTGGTGTCCTGTAAGTGTTTGTTCGTTGATTGCAAAGATGTCATGATCATCAGAGTGTCCCAGCCAGGTCTACGGAACACGCTTCCATGTCGTGTCCTATTTCCAAAGCACGCATTTCCTGAATGTCTTCCCAGTGCTTAGGCTGCAGCTATTAGACACAATTTCTCAGCCCTACATAAGGACCAATTTTTCTAGAAGATATTGGTGAATGATAAATGAGAGTCCTTAGCCTGGAAGGCTTCCTAGAGTTCAGTGCATTTGAGTTGAATTTAGAAAGAACTAAAAATCAATGGAGAGGGAAAAGGAAGCATATCACTTTCAGTAAGAAATGTGGCATATGGAATGGAGACGAAAGTGGCAAAATGATGTTCCAGAATATTGAGATAGAGGTACTTGAGAAACAGGCTCTGTTAGGAATTAAGAGGAAGAGATTAGTGAATGAAGGCGTGGGAATGAGGGACCCCGGAAGTAGACGGCAGTGTGTGTATTTGATGTGGTCGGGATGGGAAGCCCTCTGTAGAATCTGTGAGCAGGAACAAATGGCACGTGAGGAAGACTGAATCAAGCAATAAGGCCAAGTTAAAGGGGAATAGTAACACTCTCCCGGTCAGGTAAGTGAAAAGGGTCTTTGTTAATTATTTCATTCAAGAGACAAAATCACTTCGGAAGTAGTAGACATAAATAAGAACGGGCAATTTCTAGACCTGCTTCAAAGGAATGGTCAGAGGACTTGATGCTTCATTGGCCATTAGGGAAAGTAAGCAGTCATAGGGCACCAAGATTGCAGATGTCAGTAATGGGAATATTTAGCTGACGACCAGGTAGACTTTGGGAGGTGTTTCAGTCTAATAGGAGGGGGAATATTGAATTTAGTATTTTAGTCTGTTCTGGCTCAGTTGTTAGAAAGGTTTTTAGGTACATACAGATTTCAGACCTGATGGATAGTGGGAAGTGAAGTCTGGAAATGACAATTCAGGAAGCATCAGCCCATTTGAAGCCACAATAATGACAGTCCTATCAAGTCAAAAGGGCTTGGAGAATGTTCGCCCTTATCAGTGAGGAATCAAAAGTCCTAATCACTGGATTATCTTTCCAAATCTCATACCTTTCATATTTTTTCTAAATATCTGTTCATATTTTCTTCAGTTTGGATGAAAGGGAGGAAAAAGTAATTTCCAATATTTTTTTATTTTCTCACTCTAAATGCCAAAAATGTTTAGAGCAAAAAGCAATCATATTCAGGTATTAAAGTTCCTGTTGACATGCTCAAGTGATTTGGTGTCATCCTTTTGTCATATTTTAAGTAAAAGAAGCATCACGGCCTCTTGACAAAATAAGGACACATTCATTTACCGCAGAAAAGGAATACTGCATATTTCTTATATAGAATTTTCATGTTTATAATAGTTCATGGACAATACATTTTCATGTCTGGTTGAGTCCAGTTTCTCTCTAACTTTCCAGGCAGGTGAATCAGTTGAGAGAGTAGTTATAATTAATTGAAAGCGATGCCTGAAATATTACATTAATGCCTTTCCAAGTTTCATATTCCCATTTTATTTTATCTGTTTAAAATCAACTTAAACCCCACCAAGGAACTATTATGGACCTCTTAGTAGGTATTTATTTAGCTACCCAGCTCCCCATGAGCAAGGAGAATGAATGCCTGTGGAGAAAAGGCATACAAAGAACTACCGAAAAATCATTATTTAAAGAGCTATGGTTTGTGTTACAAATAAAAAGCAGAAAAATCATTAGTTGTAAAGAAGCTCTGGCAATAATCTTTACAAATACCATTCATCTCCCTTTACTACCAAATTGCATCCTTTACCCTGGATATTTAACTGTAGATAACCATGATCAGACAACTTTCTATTCTCCTAGGACCCTGAAATGTAGCAAGAGGATGTGAGGTGCCAAGAACTTGAACTATTCAATTACAGTCCTGTGCCTTGTGCTAAAACGTGAATGACAATGAAATAATTTATTTGCTCAAAACAAAGCACTTCACAGATAGCATGTGGTTTTTGAAATGACGAGTTGTGCTTCTAAGAAGAAATGGTGATATTGTACAAGCAAATGTGTAACTTGGGTAACAGCAAGTGCCATAGGTGACCTGTGACCAGATGACATGGCCAAAGGCATGTGGGACACCTAGCTCAGCTCCTGGCCCACTGTAGGCACTCAGAAATGTTAGCTCATATTACTCTCCGTCCTTTTCCTGTTCTGTTATTGCAGAGTTTTTATGTCTGACTAGGTTTCCATTTCTTGAAATTCATCTTGTTTTGCTGAATTGCTTTTTGGATTTAATGAAGACACTTTTCACTTACCTGACTCTCTGAGTGGTACTATTCTCATTTAACTTGGTGTTATTGCTGATCCAACAGTCTCTCTCACCTCAGGCATTCAAGCCGGCGGCTGTTTGTTTAGGTGGAGGGACCACCCGCCGCCAGGCTTGGGATGGAGCCAGCAGTTAGAGCATTGGTCCCCAGTTGGGCTGTAAGGCACAGGAGTTGGCTGTGAGGGGTATTAGGGCCTATTTCTGAATGGAACTGAAGTACTAAAAGCTGTCAACCATTTCCCCTTTAAGATAACCTTATGTTTGTTCCAAGATTTTTCCTTGATACTACCATTGTCACTCACTTTTAGACCAATATGCTTTCTTTAGTGGAAAAAAAAAAAATGGGTGGGGCTTTTTTTGTGTGCAGACTGGAGCCTGTGACATGATGTTCCACAGAGAAGTGCCATCACGGGGGCAAGAGGCGCCAAACAGGCTGAATTTCCGGATTCAGATGATGCTTCCTCTCTTGCTAGAGAAAATCAGATATCATTGAGTTTTCTGATGTTCTCTCTTACTGCTGTGAACTGTCTGTCACTCCCAGTTGAGGTGATGGTGGTGGTTTTGCTTTTGCTTTTTTAACTCACTCTGAAGCTAAAGGACTAAGTCTTCTAAGCAGCCTTCAGATGTGTTTACCTAAATAGCTTGAGTAGACCTGGGTCGGTGGGAAAGAGAAGCAGATGGAGTTAGAAACACGGCAGAGTCTGCTCCTTCCAGATCTTTCCAGGCTGCTTCCTGCAGGGCGGCTGGACCGTCAGGAAGAAGGGAAGAGAGGCCCCTCCAGGCTCCACTCAGCAAGTGAAGGAGGAAATGGCCAACGCATTCCTGCTTGTAAGATGTGGTAGCCCTTCTCACTAGTGAAAACATAAATGCTGTTGCCTCGCTGCTGGGAGATGGGCGCTTCTTCAAGCCTTCTTCCCACCCCTGGCATAGGTAGGAGTGAGAAGGGAGTTCTGAGCAGAAGTTTCTGCCTCTAGGAGAAGAGTTAAAAATAGGAGGAGAGGTGGAGAGACGATTTTCACTCTCCAAAAGCTTCTCAAAATGAATCTCATGGAGCGTTATCCTGCAAGAATCTTTTCTGGAGGAAAATGGAGACGGCAGTTATGGTCCAATGAAAGGTGGCAATTTGGGAACAAATCCCCTACCTGTTTGATTGCCATCCCTCTCGGTCTCCCAGCAACTTTGCTTCCTCTCTAAACACCTACCCCCTCCCAGCCCCCGTGCCCCTCCCGTCTCCTCTGCCCCTCCCCCCATCCCTTTAGCTTCTCTCTTTCCCAAAGCAAATTCCCTCACCTAGAATTGTGCCCATAGATATAAAAATCCGTCTTCCCTTCCTCACGCCTCTTTTCTCAACCCGCCTTTTGTCGACATTTGAGCAATTATCCTCACTCTCTATTTCCCCATCACCCTCTTTCCCCTCAACCATCCGCCTTCCCACTGGAACTCCTCTCTCTTTACCCCTGGAGGGTTCAGGACGTGGTTCAGGCCTCTCCCTTATTGATGCCTCTGCTGCCTTGACTCTATGGTTGCTTCCTCCCTCTGGAAGTCCCGTACTTCTCACTAGATAGAGGGTTTTTTTCCCCCCTCTATGGAATGCACAGAAGTCGTTCTCTCTTGCAGGTTTAGTGGAAGGTATTTTCTGGTAGTCTTGATTTTTCGAAAGTTGTGTTGTATTTTGCAAGCAGCAGGTGACTATTGGAGAATGCACACAGATTAGTAAGTAGGAGATTGTCAACAGGATGGCATGCAGGGGATGGTAGCAGATATAAATCCAAAGGTCTGGAGAAAGAAACTGATTGTGTTAACAGAGAATAATAGCTTGGGTAAAAAGAGGTTAATTGGCCATACTGCTGCCATATTGGAGGCAATATTAGGACCTTGTAGAACTAAGCCTATGAGCATTCCAGAGACATAAGAGGTGATAAACAGGCAGGTGTGAATAATCCAGAAGACCAAGGACTTGACCTCTTGCCTATGATTTTCCTTCTTATCAAAACTTTTAAAAATTTTATTGGAGTAGAGTTGCTTTACAATGTTGGGTTAGTTTCTGCTGTATAACAAAGTGAATCAGCTATACGTATCCATATATCCCCTCTTTTTTGGATTTCCTTCCCATTTAGGTCACCATCTTATCAGTCTTTGAAAAATTTGTTTTTACAAACTTTAAAATCACCCATTAATCTCTGTAGTAAATCTGTATCTTGTAATCACCTTTATGTTAGAATCCTATACTTTTGTGTCTGGTTTGGTGAATAACTTCCCGGCCTGGTTAAGGGAGGTTTAACAGCCCTAACCACTCACTGTGAAAAATGGCCAGCTGGTTTCCCTTTTCTTATAGTTAGGAACCTACCTTGCCTGTCCTCCCTGTCTTTTTAAAAATAAAAGTCACTCTTACATAGCTTCTGAGGGTTCCCTGAATGTACATCAGAGGTGGGCCAGGCCCTGATGATCTGTGATTAGTACATCTGGCTTTTCAAAATACCAACATCCACTTTCCCCTTCTGGTATAGAATTTTCACTGTCTCATCTTCATCTTAGGGGTAACAGTCATCATACTGATTGGTTCACTGTTAAGTTGACATGAATATGCAATTTTTAAAATTCATTTTGTAAAATAACATTTTTCAGCTTTTCCTCTTTTAGTATTTGTAAGTGGAGATGAGAAGATCACTTTTGATGACCTCCTTTGAAAAGATTTTTATCAATTGAATTATATGTCTTGCAAATGATCTTTTAAATCTTTTTTGCTTTCTTGATTCTTTTTCTTATATATACTGTTTTTCTCTATACCAGATGACATGCCTTGCATTTCACATTCCCACTGGTCTCAAGGTCACTCTACATTTCAATTTAGCCAAACTGACACCCTGCTATCACCATTGTTCTCCTGATATATTTGGAGAATATGGTCTTGCAATAAATACTAGAATACTGTTTCAAGAACACTCAGTTATGTGAGGTTATTTGAATAGTTTCAATAATGTACCTATGTCATGAAATCAATGATATTGAAACATATCAGAGGATACTGGACTCTGTAACTTCATGATTGATTTTTATTAGTTTCCATTTATCTTTTAAATATTAATGTCAGAAGGCTCCTTGGAATGATGGAAAGGACATTATCTTTGGTCCCAAACAAACCTGAATACAAATCTTGGCTTCTTAAAATATCAACATTTGCCAATTATCACTGGAAAAATAAATGTAATCTCTTAGATCTGCAGTTTCTCCATCTGTCAAATGGGACAATCACATCTCCTTTGCAGGGCAGTGTGAAGATTAAATAAGATATTATCTAAATATCTGTGGACATTTTAGTACAAAATAGATGACAGTAAATAGTTTTTCTTATTTTCCTACCCTGTTTAGAAAAATCAAAAGAAAAGGGGATTAATTTTCTCTCTTTACTATTAAGGAATTACCTCATGTACAATTAATTATTTTAAAGTTTTATTTGATAAAATAGCAGTATACTAAATGTTAGATAGTGTCTCATTTGTTCAAAGCAATAATGTGACACTGAAGAGTCTTTTCCACTAAATAAGTCATTTTTTTTTCTTGTTTGGAAAGAGAATGACCCTCAGTCAAACCATATAAAAACAAATTTAGTGGATTAATCAAATCATAAAATTTGTTGATCATGAATTAATTTATATTTTGCAGATATTTTATAGAAATATGCTGTAATCTTGCAAAAAAGCATTAATCTTGCAAAAAAGCATTAATCTTGCAAAAAATCTCCTTTACAAGAGATTTACCTAAATCTCTTGTAAATCACTGTGTTTTAGCATGTTAGAGTACTAACAGCTTTTTATCTTTTTCTCTTATTCATTCATCTAACACATATGTAGTGAGTGACTATTTACGTCCTGCCCTGTTCTAGGCTCTGGGCCTTTGTCATTGAAGCAAACAGAGATCCTTCCTCCTGAGCAGCTCGTATTTCAGCCTGGGTGGAGGCCGGCCAGGGAGGGGCACGTGTCATAAGTAGTAGAGCAAGGTGAAGGGCACTGAAAGTCTGGTGGGGGCAGACTGTAGTCATAAGCAGGTAATCAGAGTAGGAACCACCAAACACTGATGTTTGAACCAAGACTGCAGAGAGGTGAGGGGGTTAGTCTTACCCGTATCAGGGAGGAGCATTCCCACAGACTGCACATTTTGGGAAAGGAACACCATTGTGATGGATTGGACACAGGTGTGAGAGAAACGAGGCTTTGAGTCTAAAGCTTTTGACCTGAACAGCTAGAGAAACCTATTTACAATCAGCCAAGATGGTGATGGCCGTGAAGGGTCAGATGTGTGGGGCAGGGTGGATTCCAGTTGGAAATGCTGATTTTGAGAGGCCTGCTGGAAAGCCAAGCAAAAGTGTTGGGGAGACGGTTGGATGTCTGGAGTTAGAGAGGGTCAGGCTGGAGACAGGAATTTTGCAGATATTTGGGTCCTTTTGGGTAATGTCTTATGGAAGAGGAGTCCGGAGTGCTGAATGAGAGTTTTAGAAACAAGTGGCTGGTTACAGAGCCCCTGAGGTCTCTTCTTGCCTGTTTTTCCTTGTGTCTGTGTTTTTGATCAGGGATCAGCAAATTAGAAGATTGTGTATTTGAAAAGTGTTTCATTCCCTCAAGCACACATACACTTCCCCCAGCACTGTTTATTGTCTCCATCAATGACAGGAGAAACCTGAGTAAAATCCCAAACCTAAAAGATTGAGAACAGAAATGCAAAGGTGGCATCATCTATGTGACAGCTCAGTCCCCAGTCACTAGACTCCTGACACTGTCATCAAGTTCAGTTGAGTTAAAATTTCATAAGATAGTGAGATTTTGTTTGTTTGTTTTTTAGTTCTTTGCAGGGAGGGGGAGGCAGAAGGGGGGCTGGTGACTGCAGGCACCAAAATGGAAACTCAAAAGAGAGAAAGTAATTATGTAAATTGTGTTTTTCGAAGGCATTGAGAATTTTTCATTCACATACTCTTAAGTCTCCGCAAGCACATTTCATTCCTGTCTGGGGGGAATGAAAGTGTTGCCACGGCCTCATCTGCGGGCTTGCGGCCGGGCAGGTTTCTCTGTGTGTACGTGCAGGGAAGAGTGGGCAGTTGGCAGCCGTTCAGCCTTGATTGCAGTCATTCATAAAACCCAGCCGCGCGGAGGGCGGAGTCAGGGGGAGCTTCCCTGAGATGCTTGCAGGATGCCTCATTTGCATAAATCCTCAGTGATGCTTTTGAGTGGTGAGGGGTGCTCACAAGCCCTTCCAAGACTGTGAAGAGTCCACATCTGATAACCCCCTGAATAACTGAAGACGTTGCAGGAATAAGAGGTCACCACCTTGGACTCCTGGTCTCTCCCTCCATAACCATTCTGGGAAGTTGGCATTGTGGCCTGTCTGTGGCCTCCTTGAGTCTGGCTGAAGGAATAAATCATACATAAGGAAGACCCTTGATCACCGCAACCTGCTGACATATCACTCTTGTGTTTCTTAAAGTATGAGGGGTCCGTGTGTTATTATAATAAGTCTAATGCCTGGGAGAGAATGGAAACTGCTGGAGCTGAACAGTTTCCGCATATTACAACCGGCAGCACCATTATGGTTTACCCCTCAAACCGCAATAGGCCAGACACAACAATCCAATGACAGCTTTAAAGAAATGCTAATCCACCCAGGCTGACAAAAATCTGAGGAGTGCATTGTATTACTTTATGTATCTTGTTCTGAGTGTAGGTTTTTTTTTTTCTTCTCTTTCTCTGGAAGCAATTTCAGCTAAAAGAAGTCAAATTAGAAGATGTAGGAATACATATTGCCATAGTTTAGAGCTCCCTCAAATTGCTTGAATAACTAGCAATCTGAATCAAACAGCTTTCTCCATGAAAACAGATTCAATAGCTAGCTACCTCACTCTAGACTTGAGGTTAGGATTATAGGTTAGTATGAAAAATATGTTTTTTTCTTGTTTTTTAAAAATAAAATATATTAATTAATTTAAGTAAGTATATTTTAAATTAAGTACATTTAAATTCTAAGTATATTGCTTTTGAGTATTGATGTGTTTATTCTCATTATCCATTAAAACTTTAAAGTTCAGAAATGCAAGTTTTTACTTTGAAGATTCTGTAGCATGTGCAGACAGATGAAGTATGCCAGCTATTATAGTTTTAAAACAAAACCACTGAGTACTTGAGATTAGATGAGCATTTCCTTACATAGACATGGTCTTTCACACACACACACACACACACACACACACACACACACACAAATGTATTTTGCTTAGAAACCTACCCTTCATGCTGGCTGACATTCCACATTTATTAGGAAAGAGTTACTTAAAAGCATATTGAAGGAAAACTCTAAGTGACAGATTTCTTTTTTTCCCAAAGCTTTGTCTAAATACCTGAATCTTTAGGGGAAGAAAAAAAAAGAAAAGAACTAAGACAGAGGTTGCATATGGTTTCTCATAGATATAATTCTTCAAAATTTTTTCCCAAGTTGGTGATATTTCCGATATTTTCACAAACCAGTGCATGTAGATTCAACATATCGCGTGGGCTGTTTTTAGTTGAGTGGGAATTGCTAAAGATTTCCCAGTGCTATGAAATGTAACTTCCTGAGCGCTGTACTGGTGTAAGTTATATTAACATTTCAGAACTCAGAAACCCTGGGGTGTTACTTCTCCCTGGCAACTGCCTGCTTGAATGTTCTCTGAACCCTGCTGCCTGAGTGGCCTTCTCCTCCTCTGACTGGTGACCAGTCTGTTAAGAGTTTAGCACTTGCACTAGACAAACACCGTGTTTCTTTCCTTTGAGCCCAGGAGGGAAGGCTTTGAAATGGCCCCGTTTTCTTTTCTCGTCACGTTACACATTGATTTCTAAGTCTCACTTGATCTTGTTTGGAATGAGCTCTGTGTGTGTGTGTGTGTGTGTGTGTGCGCACGTTTCCATGCATTGTGTCCACCATGTCTCCCTGTATCATTTCTTTCAGAAGTGGAGAATTTTGCCGTGCAGCTTTTAGCTCTGAGAAAACAGTTTATCTGCCACTGCCTCACCACTGGTCCACTTCTGGAATAACATGACTGGCCTTAAATATCAGCAGGGTAGTCAAACCTCCAAGGGCAGTCAAAGCTGCCATGAACGTTAAGAACCAGGTTCATGGTTGAGAATGCTGTGTCCTAAGGGGCTTTTCCATGTAGCAAAGTCTGAGATGTAGGACCCCAGCTTTAAGATCAGGGCTTCCCTATTCAAAGCAAGGTTTGTTTTAAAGCTTTTGAGGTGAAGGAATATCTGAGCCATTCAAGGACAGCCTCAGAAGGGGATGTTTTCTTGTTTATGCCAATGAATCTCTCCAGCGCTCTGTAAGCCCTGTTGACATGAGGCTAAAGGCATCTCCTCTTGCTGCCCTTTGGAGCTGTGATCCATCCTCTGCATTTATTTATTCTTTGATGGAGAACATAAGACACAAAGACCTTTTCCTGTTTATTTTCACACTATGCAGGTATCTTCTCTATCTATTTTACACACACACACATACACACACACACTTTATTTATGCACATTTCCTTCTGACTCTTCCTCTTTTCTTAGCTTGAAGGGATTTTGAACTTGGGGGATGTCTTGAAGGCTATCAGATCTCTTTTTTCATAAAGGGAAAGACCTGTGTGTGATAAAGGGTGTGAAAAAAGAGTCCGTGTCTTTTAGTAAAATAGCCAAAGCCACAGAAAGTCCTGCCCGTTTTAAACACAACAGCTGTTCCTATGTTTAAGCTTTCAGATGTCTTCATACGGTGAGGCCAAAGCTTTCAGTAGCCTTGCTCCTATGGGGAAGGCTGCTGACAATCATTTTATTGGTACTAAAAGGGAAATCCAATACCGAGGCCAGCACAGACTTCATCTGGGTGTAACTGAGCTCTTGGAAGCCTGAGTTGAAGGTTTCCAACCCCCAGGGCTTTCCAGGGACTCCAGGTTAACATTAAGGGGTTTGCAAAGAGTTTCCCTTAGACTTGTTTTCAGTACCATGTTTAATTTCCAGATGTTTCTCCCCGTTTTATAATTAATAGTGCGTTGTGCTGTCTATCATGCGCCCCAGGTGTGTGGTCAGGGACATGGTGAAGCCTGCTGCCTGCAAAACCCCAAGAAATGTTGAACACCAGCCCCACCAGCCTTCACCGTGAGTATGGCATTGGTTTTATTGACTGAAAATGTCGTCTCTTACACAGATCACTGGTTACAGATGTATTCATTTACACTGCATGCGGGTGTACAAACTGTGGCTCCTCTGGGGTCTCTGGGGGTTCAAAAGCTACTATTGAATTAGATAAAATGATCTGGAAACAGGAGCTCTGTGTATCAATCATCTTTATTAAGTGCTGTTTCTAATGTCGCATGGGAAGCATAAAGCTAATTAGAGGAAAGAGACATTTTTTAGGGCTCTAGGGTGTCAGAAATTCTATACATTTTGGATTTAGAATGTATGTGGATTGGAGCCTAAGACTCTAGGAATATGGAGAAAAGGTACAGAAAAGGCTACTTTTCTTGTTGTGAATAAGGGAGGTACACAGGTAGTTCATGGCCAACCTCGCACTGGGTCATTTAAAGGTAAGGGATGGCCCACTGATTTTGTTTTTGTTATTGTAACCCTGAGTGTGGATACGTGAAGGGTTAAATGACCAACCTAAGGGAACTAGAGGAGAAAACAAATAAGTAAACTATGTTGAAAATGTGGATTTTGATGAGATGAAACTTGAAGAGCTTTAAAATTCCACAGAGTAGCAAGATATATTCAATCTTTTGAAGAGAATTATGCTCCTGGTAAGAAAAATTAAACATTTCCTTAAAATATCTCAGCAGTGACAATACTGTTAGAATAACCATGACAGACAAGTAGTTACTACCGGGGAAATGTCTCCTTCCAAGTTTTTTTGCAAAAGCCATTGAAGAAATGTGTCTTGAGTGTGATTTTCTATAGGTTTCTTTAGCTATCTGAGAATTCTTTGAAATAAAACCAAAATAAAGTAAGAAGATTGTCAAAAGGCTATGAGAAGAAAAGTAAATTTTTGTAATTCTTTTGCTATGTCGTTTTTATTCCCATTGGCAAAGACTGAAATTAAATACGACGTTTAAATGCTTATATTTTGTATGTTACATACAATCACAGATTCAAAGTTATTTATGTTTGAGGATAAAAAATTTTGGTAAATAAATTTCAAGAGGCTTCATAGATGGGTTATAGATTTTATCTCAATAAGCATACTCGAATATTGTCTTCTACATTTAGTCAGTACTTTTCGAGGAATACAAATAATTTAGATTTAGCCACAGTAAAAAATGATTTATAATTGCATTTTTTAAAGTTCTAAGTTGGAGGGAGTACTCTTAATGATGTTGCCATTTTCTTCTATACATGTTCTAGCTATAAAGCCTTTTTCCTGATGGTGGAACTTTGGTTGATAATTCATAAAAAATTTGATGATCCCCACTTTCCATCTTAGGTTCTAGGCATTAGAAAACATTTTACTTATATTAGGATTCAAGCAACTTTGGGGAAAGTTCTTTGAGGAATTAAAGTTGATTTTAAGATGTGTTGTATTCCACATATTGAGGTTCCATTTTAATTGGTCCCACTTATTCCAATGTCCACTTAAAACTGGAATTATTAGATGCGAAACAGCTGTTGGCATCCTTGCCAACGAGACTTTAGATAATTTTTTTTCTTACTTTGTTTCTGCTGTCCGTGGACTTGCAGTTGTGGAAATCTGTTGTAACTTGCCATGCACCTAGTGGGACTTTCCTGGTGACCCCTCTGAATAGAGTGGGTGAGAAGAAGCAGCTGTCATCTTGTTGGATCCTCTTTTCTGACAATCCCTTCACTCATCCTGTTTTTGTTTTTAATTATGATGATGCACTGATGGATTTTAATTAGTCAGATTTGCACTGTGTGTGTGTGTTTATATAAAATATGTATTACTTACTTTGGCAGAAGTAGGGATAATGGAATACGAACGGGATGTGGATACAGCTGGAGACAAGCAAGTCAATTAATAGACTATTGCAACAGTCCAGAGAAGGTCTTGACCTACAGGAGTAGCAGAGGGTGTGGGAGGGAAACATTTCAAGAGCTTAGTAAGAAGGCAAACAGGCAGTGCTTAGTTGTCAATTGAATATGGTTTGTAAGGAAAGAGTTTAGGGGGCTGTCATTTCCATGGTTTGGTTGATTGAGGACCGCCAGCTGAGATGGGGAGATAAAAAAGCAAATCAGGCCTATGGGTAGCTGGGCAGTGAGGAGTTCAGATTGTGATATGATGATTTTGGGCACCCGTGCATTACCTAAGGGTACCTGTCCAAGAAAAAGTTGGGTACATGAACCTGAAGCACTCAGTTAGCTGGGGAACTAGATGACATCCCCAAAGGGTACAGAGTTGGAAAAAATAACAGAGTGCCTGGGTAGAACCAATGCTTAAGGAGTAGGTAAAAGAAGCTCCCCTGACTCAGCTGAGAAAGAATGGTCAAAGAAGCAGGAGAAACCACGGTGGTAGAAGGACTCAGGAGGGATGCCCAACAGTAAATGCCACAGAAAATCAATAATTTAAGAGATTAAAAAAAAATGTGCATTGGATTTGGCCACAGAGGGGTCATTGGTGGCATTTGCCAGAGCAGTTTTAGCATATAAGTAGGTGGAAATACTCTATTTTTATAGGTGTGACGAGAAAATGAGAAGTCAGGAGAAGGAGATGTTGGTTGTGCATAGTGAGTAGGAAAACAGAGATAGATTATTAGTGGGTGGATAGGGAGTAAGGTGACTGTACTCGGGTCACTTGTACCTTCTATTTTGCAAGTCTAGGTTGATGGCTGCACATGTCAATATACTTTATATTTTGATCACTGTGTGTGTAAACTCTCTGAAGATTATTTTTTCAGTTATTAAAATGTCACATATTTTAAGCATGCTGTCTAAGTTGTCATCACTTAATCAAAGTAATAAACATACTAAAAACATTAGTGGAGTTCTATAAATTGAGTTTGATGGCTGCTATTCCTCAGGTATAAGATGCATAGATAAAGCAGTTCCTTCTCAAGTTGGGGGCAGCATTACATAATCCGATCAATGGTTTCACTACATGATATCTGCAACACTAGAAGTATGTTTAAAAAAGAGAAAATGATTCAATCTCTTTGGGGTTGACGGCGTCAGAGAAGGACTTTCAGAGCCTGCCGACGGTTCATATGAAATTTGAAGGATGAGTAGTTGAATAGGAAGCAGTTTTAGAATACGGTCTCCAGAAGGAGGAAACAGTTGCCTGGAGGCCCCGAAGCATCAGCTTGTGGGGGATGATTTACAACATGTACTTATTGCTGGAGCCTGTGAGTGTCCACGTGTGCGTATCTGTGTGTTGTCTGCTTGTGTGGGTGAGAGTGCGTGTGTGATGGATGGTGAGTGTGGGTGTGGTGGGTGGGAGAGAGAGAAATAAAGGATTCAGAAGGTGCAGCACCGCATCTCTGAAGAAGAGGACACTGGTCTAACTTGGAGGACATAAGCTACATGTTGGGTCTTGTCTTTGGTTTTATTTTTAATACAATATTTGAAAGTTGACATAACATTATGGGGTTTTTTGAGTTTTTCAAAGTGATCATGGATTTTAAAAGTCTGAGAAACATTTGTCTACTCATCAATTCCAGACATGGATGGAAGCAGGTCTAAGCAGGAGAGGTAAGGGGTAGGGCAGATTTGAGAATGTTTACCGGGTGGTGTAATTAGGGTACAGTGATTCATTAGCTGTGAAAATACAGCAAAGTGAAGAGGAGATAACTCACTTTATCTCAAGAGATTGAGTGGATGTGATCATGTCAGGAAGACAGTTAATTTAGGCACTAAAACTAGTTTAGATTTAGCATTAGATGTTTGTATTACTGTCCAAAGATATCTCTGACTGAAACATCCAAAGACAGTTGGCTATTCATACCTCAAACTCAAGAGAGGCTTAGATGAGTTATACTAATTTGTGAGCAATTACTTTATAATAAAACCATTAACATAAATGAAATACCACGGAGAACTATACTAGATATTTTGTAATAACCTATAAGGGAAAAGAATTTGAATATATATATATCTATATCTGAATCACTGCCATAAGCCTGAAACTACTACAACATTGTAAATCAAGTCTACTCCAATAAAAAATAAAATTAAGAAAACATATTTAATAGAAAATAGTTTATGATAAATTTAATTTAATTTCAAAGTTGTTTTACAGAGCTTAAAAAGTATGTCTTCTATAAGACTAATTTTATGTCTCCAGAAAGTGAATTTTAGAAATAACTTCATTATTAAAATATTTTAAGATTAAAAATAAAAGAAATAGCACAAGGAGAAGGTGTCAGTTTGAAGGAAAGAATGGAAGGGGCAGGATAGATAACAGCACAGGACTTAGACAAAGAGAAGAGGAATTAAGTAAATTATACAAAATCAGACAAGAACAAACTTGTCTCAGTTTTTCTGGAATTTTCCATGTTTTACTGCTGAAAGTCTCATGTCCTGGGAACCCTCCTCAGTCCTGGGAAAACTGGGATGGCGGGTCACATTAGAACTGCTAAAGTTGGAATGTGAAAGTAGAAATCTAGAAAAAGAGTATATAGCCAAGGAAAAACTATGTTTCGACAAACAATGTTTACATTCCTGTGGACGGTGACATGATCAGGAATAAGTCGAATCCAGAGAGGTACATAGATCGTATTTCAGTTCAGTCTTTTTTGGTTTTCCTTTGTTTTTGTCGGTGATTGACTGCTTTTCAAAATTAAGAAAAAATTAATATGCCATACATACAGTTCACTTTTTCAAAGTGTAAAAGTTACTAGCTTTTACAAAATTGTGCAACTATCACCACTATGTAATTTCAGAATATTTTGATCACTCCAAAAAGAAACCTAATATCCACTAGCATTATTCCCTATTCCCCTCAAAACCCAGCTTCTAGAAACCACTAACCTACTTTCTGTCTCTATGGATTTGCCTATTCTGGACATTTACTATAAACTGAATCATATAATACGTGATTATTTATGTCTGTTTTTCATCATTTAGCATACTATTTTCAAGATTCATCCATGTTACAGCAAGTATCAGTACTTCATTCCTTTTATTGCCAAATAGTATTCCATTGTATGTATATACCACTTTTTAATTTACCCATCTGTTAATGGACATTTGGATTGTTTCCAATTTGTATGCTGTATAAAGCAGCTTTTAACATTTATGTACAAGTTTTTGAGTGGACATATGTTCTCAGTTCTCTTAAGTATAAACCTAGGAATGAAATTTCTGAGTCATTTGGCAACTATATGTTTACATTCTTTAGGAACTGTCAAGCTGTGTTTCAAAATAGCTGCACCATTTTACGTTTCTACCAGCAATGTAAGAGGATTCCAATTTCTCTACATCCTGTCAACACTTGTTATTGTCAGTCTTTTTAGTTACAGTCATCTTGTAGGTGTGAAGTGTGTGAATGGTTATCTTATTGTGGTTTTGATTTGTATTTCCCTAATGAATAATGATGTTTAGTATCTTATCGTGTGCTCTTTAGCTATTCGTATTGCTTCTTTGGATAAATATTGATTTAATCTTTTGTCCATTTTTAATTGGGTTATTTGTCTTTATTGTTGAGTTGTAAGAGTTTTTTTTTATGTATGATGGACACTATATCCTTGTCAGATAAATGCTTTGCAAATATTTTCTCCCATTTAGTGAGTTGTCTTTTCATTTTCTTGATAGTATCTTGAAACACAAGTTTTTAATTTTGATGAAGTTGAATGTTCTATTGGTTACTTGTAGCTTTGGTGTTTTATCTAAGAAATTGTTGTCAAATTCAAGGTCATAAAGATTTACCCCTAGGTTTTCTTTTAAGAGTTTTAGTTTTAGCTTGTACATTTAGGTATTTGATCCATTTTGCGTTACTTTTCATATATGGTGTGAGGTAGGGATCTAATTTCATTCTTTTGCATGTGGACATCCAGCTGTCAAAAAGTGGTGATTGCAGACATACCTGTCTTGCTCCTGATACTAGGGGGAAAGCTTTCAGTCTCTCCCTATTAAATATGATATTAGTCGTGGGGTTTTAGTATATATTCTTTATCAGGTTTAGAAAGTTTCATTCCATTTCTAGTATGTTGAGTGTTCATAACATGAAAGGACCTTGGATTTTCTCAACTGCTTTTTCTGCATCTATTGAGATGATAATGTGCTTTTTTGTCTTTTATCTTATCAATATGGTGTACTGCTTTATTTTCATATGTTGAGACAATTTTGCATTCCCACTTGGCTATCCATTTTATTTGTTGCTTTATTTGATTTGCTAGTATTTTTGAAGATTTTTGTGTAAGTATTTATAAGGGGTACTGGTCTGTAGTTTTCCTGTGATGTCTTTGATTTTGGTATCAGGGTAATACTAGCCTCATAGAATGAACTTGGAAGTATTCCCTACTATTCTATTTAGGAGAATTTTGTGAAAAATAATTTTTCATCAGATGTTTGGTAGACTTCACCAGTGGTGCCATCAGCTTCTCTTTGCAGTAAGTTTTTTTTTTTTATTAATGCTTATTAATTTCCTTCTTGTTTGAACATTTGTAATGGTTCTGTATCATTGTGTATGTATGTATAGGTAACTGTATCATATGAAATCCCCACATCTTCAGAACAACTCACATTCAAAAGTCAGTTCTATTTAACTCTTGAACCGTTCATGATTTGGGGTTATAGATACTTTTGCTTTCTAATTTTCAGAAAATAAACTTAACATTCTCTCTCTCTCTCATGTGTGTGTGTGTGTGTGTGTGTGTGCAGGACTGATTTAATCATATAAAAATTACCAGTGTAACCTCAGAGTCTAGGTGCTGTGTAGTTAAAGACCAATCAGAAAGAAAGTTAGTATCTAAAAGACCTTGTAAAGACCTTGTAGTTCTTGAATACTGTTGAGATTCTTTGGTTTGAGTTTCTCTGATTACCTTTAGAAAAACTGAGAAACTGGTTTTGATATACTGTTTCTTATTTTTATTTTTACTTATTTTCCTTTTCTTTTGTTAGTTAGATGTTTGTAAGTCCTGTAATTAATTATCAATTTCGTTCATTTAACAAAAAATGAATTTATGTCTGGGTAAAAATTCAGATTGTTGAGTCTCAGGATTTTCCTTGGCCACTCGGTCTTTGTCCTTTCTACTTCCTCTTTTCCAGAATTGTTCTCTCTGTGCAATGGTAACTCACATCTTGCACTAGATCATCAGGTACCATCCGCCTTGAGGCTTTTGACTTGGGCATGTGTGTCACACACACTGTTCTTTTCCCTTCTCACAGCTTCAGATGAGTCAGCCTTGAATTGACAGGGAGCCTGCATCCATATTTTTCTTTTAAGAGACATAGTTTTTCAGATCTCAAGGGCATGGCTTTTTTCAGCAACAACAATCTTTGTTCAGATTTGATTGTAACATAGGGGCTTCTGAGGATCAACATGTATGGGACTAGAATTCATTTAATCATGGAAATGTGGCAACTTATAGTTAACCTAATTTTAAAATAGTCAACCTTGAGGACCAAAAATATAACTGAGAAAAATATGTATTAATATATTTACTTTTCCCGTAATAGTATGGGAAATCTACATATATGTTTATACTTGAAAATATGATTTTTCATTTAAAATCACATATCTAACAGCAAAATTATATATCAATATTGCAGTAGATAACAGAGTAAACAAAATTGTCTTTGAAGTTGTAAACAGTTGGACAGCAGCCCTTGTCATTGTGTCACTGTGCTTTTAAGATCCACTCACCACACGTGATCTTCAGGCTGTGTGTACTGATGCCCAGAGCTTTGTGTGTTTCACTAGTAGCAGATGGAAGAAGGTCCATGGCTAACACTGAAAATTGGCAACCCACTGGCAGACCATCACCACCTCAGACACACCTCTGTCATGGATCCAGGGGTTCCTCTCAGTAGTCTGGGAGAGACAGTGGATGCTGGAATTTAGCCTGCTTTTCCCCGTTTTCCCTGATCTTGCCCCTCTGCTCCCCCTGAGCCTCCTGGTGTTTTGTGCTCCTGAAGTTCTGCAGATTTCATACTCAATTTTTTCCAAATTCTCCTGAATTTTGATCTCAGTGCAGGTGTGGTCAATGAAGACAAATCAGCTTTGGATGAGAAGGTACCATTGAGCAGAGGGGACTTGAACATCTTCAGCTGGTGGAAGAGTGTGTGGTGGGGAAGCACTGCTGGCTCTACAGTGAGTCTGGCTAGTCCTTCTCCCTTCAACAAATATTTATTTACTCTGTGTCGTGCACAGAGCCTGGCGTCAGGCACTTGAGGTGATGATGAACAAACCAGAGTCCTTGTCCTTGTAGAACTTAGCATGCAGGAGGAGAAAATCTAAACAACAAACTAACGTACATGTTAAAACTCTTCCTTTTTAACCAGAGCCTAAATGAAGTGCAGGGAAGGAGACCACACAGGGGAAGCTGTTCAGGGAGCAGACTCAAGGTCAAGGAAGGCTCTGGGAGGAGATGAGGTTTAAGGAGAGACTTGAAAGATGAGAAGTCGGCCTTGAGAAGAGCCATCAGAAGGCAATTCCAGCCATAGAGGATGGTATGTGCAGTGGACCTTATAAGGAAACCAGTGTAGTGTGGTTAGGGAACTAAAAGAAGGGCAGAGAAAAGTGAGGAAGAGGTGGGCAGTGGAGGAGATAAGCAAGGGTTCCATCCAGGTCTTTGGATTTTATGTGAGTCTGTGGAGAAGCTCTGGAAGCCATTCACAGAAGGGAGTATCATGATCCAACGTAGCTGGCCAGTGGGTGGGAAGAAGACGAGGGACCTTGGGAGGCAGTTGTGGTGGTTTCGGCAGAACATAACGGTGGTTTGGACTCTGCTGGTGGCCATAGATGTGGAGCAAGTGGAATTCAGTGAACTTTAGTGGAATTTAAGGAAGCTTTGGAAGCAATGAAAGAGAAGAGGAATTTCCGGTGTGTACTGGAGGGAGGGGGCTTCAAGTCATGTGTGTAATCCCCCATATGCTTGATCGGTCCTGTGTGCATTAAATGCATAGTGTGTAGGAACATTTTCTCATAAAGTCTTAAGCATCCTGTTATGTATCTTCAATGTATCTTCAATGGCGTATGTAAGTGACAAATTTAGAAATCTCACCTTATCACTTTAGGTAAATTTGCAAAGACCTTCAAGTACTGAAGGTAAAAAATGGTGAAAAGTAAAATTGAGTAATAATTGAAACATGATTAGACTTTACCATTTTAAATAAATTTGTCCTTGTGTGATTTTTTTTCACTCTGACATTCTGTTGGGATAGATTTAATAATTTTGTAGGTGTTTGGATACACTAGAGGAAATGAATATTTAAAAATATATACTACTTTTTAAAATATTGCTCCTTTTTTGAAAGGTGTCTCATTTTTCTGAGCAAAATTCAGCCAAGAAGAAAGGGAACATGTTTTCGTTTGCAAAGGATCTTTTAGCTATGTATTTTATTATGAATGAAGGTATTATTCAGAGACAAGCAGCCGTTTCTGTACTATTTTCAGCCACATGTTTACATCAAAATGTGATGAGTTTCAATTTTTGCTAAGTTCAGTGGTTTTTTTCTTATACTATAAGAGGTATTCAATGTCATAGTCTGTAGTTCTATTACCAACTGTAGTAGGGATCATATTGATCAAGTGATAATAGAAAAAAGTTCCAACTAAAAAAAAACATGTTTTTGTCTTTTAGAATAAAGTCAGTACAGCCAGTAACTTGAAAATAGAGACTACTGAGAACACTGACATTTCCGATTCATGGTTATAATTAGGAAATGACAGAGTTTTTTTTTAATCGTGTGGCTTTTATAGACCTCATTCTCTTTGTATGATGTGCTGGTTTCTGCAAGTCATTCTATGCCAGTTTACAAAGTCATACAAAGCTCCTCTTTCTGCTGTAACTATTTTAAGATAATATTGTGTTTATCTGTGTCTGAGTGCTCAGAGGAGAAGACGCCTTCTTCTCGGGTATTAAAAGAGTTTTGTTCTTTAGGAGTAGAGCTGTAGTAGTTTTATATGTAACAGTTATGTTTTGTGGAATTTTACTAGTCATTCATTCCTTTCACCAACTATCCCCTTGCTGACTGAACTAGGTCCTCTTTTAATGGTCCTCTGAGCAGTTCCTATGTTGGTGACCCTGATGTAGGAGGACTTTATCCCCTGTATACTGCCCCTCTCCTTTGTTCCTGTGAATAGAGTACGTTTTAGCTAAATGCAATTTTTTTCCCCTCTTGTGCAGAGCATCTGACTTGAATCCTATTCTTTATCATCTTGTTGATTCTATCAGGAAGCCCAAAGGCCATGTTTACCTTAAGCCTAGGGCCAGCCCCAAGCAGCCAGCTTAGTGGAGCTTCAGCCCTTCCGCTTTCTTGGGCTAAGTGATATTTGTCCATAAGAACAAAGAATTATTTTTAAAAGATATCCTAAGGAAACTAAGGTTGCACAAGCCCCAGAAAATCTTCGACTGAGTTAATTTAATGTCAGCTTTACATCGAGCCACGTGATATAGACAACAACCAAGCTTGGCGGGTGTATGGACTTGGGCTGCATATGGTGGACCCCACATGGACCCAGGAAGTGGCTTGCCCAGGGTGACTCGGCAGGAAAGGGGCAGATCTAGGTCTAGAATTCAGGTTATCTGGGTTCATAGTAGCAGACGGATTCAAAATAGGCAGGTAATCCACATTATTACCAAGGAGAAGAATTTTGCTCTTCTTCAGGGAATAATGAGTAAATTGTAGCTTTAAGGGTTCGAACTATATATTTTCAGTCCTTGCTCTGGTACTCATTTGCTGGATGACATTGACCCAGTTCTTTTAACTTCCTAAATCTTTAGTTTTCTCATCTGGAGAATAGGAAGAAAATTGTTTCTAGTTATCTCATTGAGAGTTTTGAGGATGAAATGAGTTAAGTACATGAGAGAGTTGTGAATAAAGTACTATGTAAATATTATTCTACAAAAGTGGAAGTCAATAATCTCAATAATATTTTACCCATTTAACAAATATTCACCAAGTCTTTATATTGTGCCGATATTCACACAACTTGGAAATATATATATATATATATATATAAATTTTGGCTAATCCAGTCAAAACATAGACTGTATCTTTTCTTATCTATTACTGTTTCTTATTGAGAGGAGTGGTATAAAAAGGCATTGGGGGACTTTTAAAAATCATACACCCCACCTCATACCACCCCCTCATCTATCCAGTGTTCCTTGCTGTGCGTGAGTAGGGAGGCCAGGAAATGTGTATTTAGATCATTTGCCCAAGTTATCCTGACGTAGGCTCCTGATTTAAAACCACTGGTATGTACCACTGAGATGCTCAGTAAAAATGAACATTTGCTGGGATGAGTGATCTTTTCATAAATTAAAATTAATGTGAGCATCACTGAATTCTACCTCTCTTCTAAAACTCACGTAGAGAAGAAATAAATACCGGCAATATTATTATTAGAAAGTCACTGTGCCTCAGGGCCCAGCCTGGTTACTCTGTGATTCACCGCTATTTCCTCTGCTCTGCTACAGAGTCTTTTGTCCAGGACAAGAACGGTCTGCCTCTGCCAAGAGAATAGATGGTTGTTGTGCAAAAACAGGGAGCTTATAGTCAAAGGAGAATTTGTACCCATGGCTACTTCTGCTGGTATTAGAAGGAAGGTATTAAATAAAAGGAAAAGATTATGCCCAGGACCTTGGCAATCTATGCAGCAAACAAATATTTATTTAGTGAAAAATGATTTGGGTAGATAAATGAATGCACTCATCTATTATGCATTTCACAAATATTAAACCTTGTGAATGTGTCTAGATATCTTTAATGATTTCAGGTAGCATCACTAGTGATCTATAATTGAGGTCATTGGTAGACAAATTCAGAACACGACAGGCTGAAAGAGACCTTTTAAGTCGTATTTAACGCTGGGTAATGTTAAATAAGATTTCCATCCGTTCAGATGACCCAAATGTGTAGTGTCTATTTTGACATTCATTCATTCATTTTCCTCATTCATTCAACAAATATTGTAGACTTATAAAGCTATTAAGAAGATGTAACTTGGGCTGGAAGACAGGTAAACAAATAATTACAACGAAGTATGAGGATAAGACTATGAAAGGGCCTACAGATTGCCATGAAAGCACAGAGGAACCTAAGTCAAAATGGGAGGTGAGGAAAAATTGTTAGAGCCAGTAATACTTAGCATTTCATTGTATTTATATTAATATTTAAATATATGTTATCTGATATTTTTTCTGTAATTAAAAAAAATGTTTATTGAGCCCAAGCTATGTTCTAAATACAGTACTAAATTAGAGGATGAGGGAGGGAAGCTTCCCAAAATAATGTTAAGTAATAGGATCTGCCTTCAAGTAGTTTATAATTTAATTGTTGGAGATGAGGGAGGGATGGATGGATGGATGGACAGATGGACAGGTAGATAGATAAGTTGGTGGCTTTGTAGTATAAAAGATACCTTACAAAAATCAGGTGAATTCCTTAAAATATGTATATGGAATTTTTTCAAAGAGGGGTATATATATCAATACTTGTGGCTAAAGTGGTGTAGAGTCAGGAAGAGCTACAGGGGGAAAAGAAGCACTTTAGATTTCCATCAAGACTGAGTAGTAATTGGATAGAAAGGAGAGTTTAGGGCATCCCAGACTAAGAAAATGACTTGGGTAACAGTTCAGAGTGAGAATGAAGCAGTCAGACAAAGGGGGCATTGAATATGCAATCCGGCTCAAGAAGCATGTTTGGCAAAGGATTTGGGGAATATAAACTGATAAAGGAAGGTTGGGACCAGTTTATAAACATCCTTACAATCCTGGATCAAGAACCTAGTTTTACTCTGAAGGAAGACATGAAAGTATCTGACCGTGGAGGTACCCAGTTGAAAGGAACATTTCAGGATGATGGATTTTTCAGAAGTATGCATGATGGATGATAATAGGGCTTTCCTGGAGAGCAGGAGACAAATTAGCAGATGATTAAAATAGATCAGACATAGTTAATAATAGTAAGAACAATGATCGTGGTTAAGAAGAAATAGATGAGAGAGAGAGAGAGTATCTGGGAGGAAAAAGCAGTGGCTTTGGTGATAAGTGAATGAACCAGAGAAAGGAACAGAGAAAGGAAAGACTCAAAAAATGTCTAAGAATTTGAGTCTGGGAGTTCCTTAGGAAAGTTAATGAAAAAATAAGGAAATGGAAAAGGCATGTAGCTCTAGGGAATAACATTCCCTAAAATAAACACTTTTTTTCTGCTGCCTTAGGGAGATCCATAGGAAAGAAGTCTCTCTGGCACAATGGAGAGAGCTACTTTATATAGTAGCATCAAAAAGGAGAAGAATACATACCCAATTTTCAGAACCTCTCACCAACCTAAGTTATGAATCAGGTTAGGGCAGAAGAAAGTCTAGTTTTCGCTCTTGGCTGGTTCTCTATCCACTGTGGTAACAATAACTGCAATCATATACTCTTCTGTCTTAGGCACTTCATGTGCATTTAACCCTCACAAAATTTTATAAAGTACAATGATTATCTTCATTTTATAAAGAGGAACCTGAAGTGCAGAAATGTAAATGACTTGCTTGTGTGCCTACACCAACTGATAGTGAAGCAGGATTCAAAGCCAGGCAGTAAGATGCCAGACCCCAAGCTCCAGGCTTGCTCAGAGGCAGGCACTGCTGGTAATTCATTTCAGGATCCACGTGAGGACCCACTGATGGTTCCCTTTCTGCTCAATCCTGGGCTGTGCTCTAGGAGGTTAGAAGACAAGAATGTCATAGTGTCCTTTTTTTAATTGAAGTATAGTTAATTTACAATATTGTGTTAGTTTCAGGTGTATGGCATAGTGATTCAGTTTTTTTTCAGATTCTTTCCCATTATAGTTTATTACAAGATATTGGATATAGTCCCCTATGCTATACAGTAGGAAGGGCCTTGTTGATTATCTATTTGATATAGAGTAATTTGTATGTGTTAATCCCAAATTTCTAATTTGTCCCCCTTCCTTTTGTAACCATATTTTGGTTTCTATGTCTGTGAGTCTGTTTCTGTTTTGTATATACATTCATTTGTATTATTTTTTAGATTCCACATATAAGTGATATCATATATTATATCTTTCTCTTTCTGACATTTCACTAAGCATACTATTCTCTAGGACCACCCACATTGCTGCAAATGGCATTATTTCATTCTTTTTCATGGCTGAGTAACCCTCCATTGTATATATGTACCATATCTTCTTTATCCATTCATCTGTTGATGAACACTTAGGTTGTTTCCATGTCTTGCCTACTGTAAATAGTGCTGCTGTGAACATTGGGGTGCATGTATCTTTTCGAATTAGAGTTTTTGTTTTTCCAAGATATATGCCCAGGAATGGAATTGCTGGATCATATGGTAGCTCTATTTTTAGTTTTAAAAGGAACCTCCATACTGTTCTCCATAGTGGCTGCACCAATTTACATTCCCACCAACAGTGTAGGAGGGTTGTTCCCTTTTCTCCATACCCTCTCTAGCATTTGTTATTTGTAGACTTTTTGATGATGGCCATTCTGATCAGTGTGAAGTGATACTTCATTGTGGTTTTGATTTTCATTCCTCTAATAATTAGTGATGCTGAGCATCTTTTCATGTGCCTGTTGGCCATCTGTGTGTCTTCTTTAGTCTATTCAGTTCTTCTGCCCATTTTTTGATTGGGTTTTTAGTTTTTTTGATATTGAGTTGCATGAGCTGTTCATATGTTTTGGGGATTATTCCCTTGTCGATCTCATCATTTGCAAATATTTTCTCCCATTCCATAGGTTTCTTTTGCTGTGATGTCAGTGTTCTTGATTCATAGAATTCACAATAGTTAGGAGTTTAGTGGACATAATATATATAATCAGTTATTAAGTCACATTCTCTGTGACATTCACCCCAAGTTGGAACAAATTCATGGAGGTTATAAAATCTGATAGATCTAGAAGAATGGACAGAATTGCTCTCATGAGTTTTTGCACCTAAGTTTCCTCATATATGAAGTAAGTGGACTCTTATTTGTTTTGCTTGAAGAAAGGGAAGGTTAATTTTAAATTAAAGATGAGCTTCTGCAGTATTTTAAAAGTATACTAGTCATTTGTCAAAAACATAGGCAGAACACTCTATAACATAAATCACAGCAAGATCCTTTTGGACCCACTTTCTAGAGAAATGGAAATAAAAACAAAAATAAATAAATGGGACCTAATGAAACTTAAAAGCTTTTGCACTGCAAAGGAAACCATAAACAAGACCAAAAGATAACCCTCAGAATGGGAGAAAATATTTGCAAATGAAGTAACTGACAAAGAATTAATCTCCAAAATTTACAAGCAGCTCATGCAGCTCAATATCAAAAAAAACCAAACAACCCAAACCAAAAATGGGCAGAAGACCTAAATAGACATTTCTCCAAAGAAGATATACAGATTGCCAACAAACACATGAAAGAATGCTCAACATCACTAATTACTAGAGAAATGCAAATCAAAACTACAATGAGTTATCACCTCACACTGGTCAGAATGGCCATGATCAAAAAAATCTACAAACAATAAATGCTGGAGAAGGTGTGGAGAAAAGGGAACCCTCTTGCCCAGTTGGTGGGAATGTAAATTGATACAGCCTCTATGGAGAACAGTATGGAGGTTCCATAAAAAACTAAAAATAGAATTGCCATACGACCCAGCAATCCCACTACTGGACATATACCCCAAGAAAACCATAATTCAAAAAGAGTCATGTACCACAATGTTCATTGCAGCTCTATTTACAATAGCCAGGACATGGAAGCAACCTAAGTGTCCATGGACAGATGAATGGATAAAGAAGATGAGGTACATATACACAATGGAATATTACTCAGCCATAAAAAGAAACGAAATTGAGTTATTTGTAGTGAGGTAGATGGACCTAGAGTTTGTCATACAGAGTAAAGTAAGAAAGAAAAAACAAATACCATATGCTAACACATATATATGGAATCTAAAAAAAAATTAAAAGGTTCTGAAGAACCTAGGGGCAGGACAGGAATAAAGATGCAGACATAGAGAATGGACTTGAGGACATAGGGAGGGGAAAGGGTAAGCTGGGGTGAAGTGAGAGAGTGACATGGACATATATACACTACCAAATCTAAAATAGCTAGCTAGTGGGAAGCAGCCGCAGAGCACAGGGAGATCAGCTCCGTGCTTCGTGACCACCAGAATGGTGGGATAGGGAGGGTGGGAGGGAGATGCAAGAGGGAGGAAATATGGGGATATATGTATATGTATAGCTGATTCACTTTGTTATACAGCAGAAACTAACACACCATTGTAAAGCAATTATACTCCAATAAAGATGTTTAAAAAAAAAGTATACCAGTCATTTGTCAATAAATTATGTGCTGCCTTGGGACATGTTTTCTTGGGTTGCCTTAGTTGATTTTCCAAAAAAATATTTCATTAACTTTTCATATTTTTTTTGTATTTTGTCTCTCCACCTGTAGTGTTCACTTCTTGAAGGCGGGGGGTGTATTTTACGAAAGTCCTTGATCTGCTCTAATGCATAATACTGTGCTACACCATTGCAACCTGATATAAGTTGCTTTCTTTTCATTTGAACTATGATTTGGTTTGATTTGAATAATGGGTTCCAATTGACAACTGATTCCAAAATGGATTCCATTATCCCCCTTACTGTGAATGGTAAACTGAGCTGATAAACATGAAAAATTAGAGAATACATATGGAGAATCAGGGAGGAGAATGAAAGTCTCTTTCATTCGTTCGTTTGATTTTTCTAGCTCTGCCTTTCCATGACATACCAGAGAGCTATTTCCACCATCTGTTATCCTTTGAAGCATGAAGAGTGTTAAAATACTTGGGCTGGTCCTTTGCAGTGTCATTTACTATGAGAGCTCAGGGGATAGTTTGGGGCCATATTTATGAGAAAAGTTCACACTTGGAAAAAGTGTGACTTTGAGTTCTATTTCATTGTGTGTGTATCTCCCTGTGTATAGATTAAATTTAGATTTTTTTTTTTTGCACTTACGATGAGTGGGATCTCATGTACTCTCTGCAGCGACCAACACAGCACCTTATATACATAAGGGTGCTCACGTACCATGATATTTGGTCCGAGTAAAACTGAGCTCTGCATATCCTTCCATGTCGCCCCCCACCTAACACGCGCACCCTTCTCCACCTTCCCTCCTGTCTTCGCGCCATTTCCACCCTCCGAGTCATCTGGACGGGAACCCCCGGTCATTTTCCACTCCCCCTACCTTGGGCTTCCTGGTGTGATCAGTCACTAGGTCCCATCAGCTCCGGTTCTGGATCGACTCTCACACCTGCTCCTTCTTTCCATCCTCGCTGCCATCCTCTTATCCCATACTCTCCTTCTCTTTCACTTGGAAACCTAGTTGACCTTTCTTTTTTTTTTTTTTTTTTTTTTGCATTAGCTCATTTAATTGTTACAATAATCCTGTGTGGCAGGTACTCTCAGTTCTATTATACAGGAAAGGAGCTGAGGTTTGGAGTGATTGCATTACTTGCCTGAGTCCCACAGTGAATGGGGGAGTAAGGAATCGAACCCAGATTGATGCAAAAGCCCAAGCTCTACCCACCACGTGTCACTGCTTTCTCTAACCAAACTAATGGTTTATGCTTCTTAACTTTGACCAATTTAATTCCACTTTTCTGAAGTGTTTTCAACATTTCATTAATGAATACAACAATTATTTAAGCAACTAATCCTTAGATATAGATCTATAAAAAGTCCTTTTAGTTGCCCATTATCATTCCCAAACCAACCAGACCCACACATCATATTCTCCCAAATATATGTATACACAAGGCATTCACCTGTTCATTTTTTATCATTTCCTTTCCTGCTCATCTCAATGTAATGAGGTTAACAAGAAAGATTTTACATATTAGGGGAGGGAAGTGTTACAAAAAGAATATGAGGCGCAGACCCAATTTTGGTAAAAACAACAATAACAACAACACTTGTATGAGATACAAGAGATACACAGAGTAGCTAAATAAAACTAAACAACAGTGAATGATTAAGTGTTCCAAAGAAAAATAAAAGCAGTAGACACTGCAGATATCCACGGAAGAGGAAGACTTTAAGGATGAGTGGGATTTAGTGGCTGGAGGACAGAAACCAGAGTGAAGACAGAAACCGGCGTCTTCATCACTGACCACTGTTTACCAAGCACCCCATGGGTTAGATATTAAATTAAAGTTATTGGGATAAAGAGATGTACAAGCTGCTGTCTTTCTCCAAATACTTGGTTTATGGGAAAAGCCTAATTTACAGATAGTGAAATAAACAGCAATACAAAGAGGCGCATAATATACAGAGCAAGAGTTTCAGTAATTCTGAAAATGAAATTTACCCCAACAAGAGGAATAAGCCCAGGGACAGAGAGTGAGCCATTAGGCATGGAGCAAAGGGCTCACTCATTGTAACAAAGACTTCCATAAGCCAGGCACTGAATACAATTGATACCAAGAGCTCAAAGCCAACAGGAGGAACCAGGAGTGTGATTTGTGAGAGCAGGATATGAGGGGAGAGGTACCTTTCCCAGTCACAGGCATCAGAGAAGCCTTCCCAGGGAGGGGAGAAAAGTAGGAATAGGAGTCACCTGGGCCAGAATGGGCAGGCAGGGAGGGCAGGACCCTTCTGAGCAAAAGCACAGGTTAGAAGATGCTCTCATGTAGGGGGAAAGAACAGAACCTACTGGTCCTTTAGTGTCGCTGTGAGAGTGTGTGAGATGACACGGAAGACATAGGCAGAGGCTGGATGGGAAGGGTCCTGATGGCTTCATGTTGGGAGCCTCGGCTTAATGTTGAGCCACTGAAGTGCAATATGTTAAGCATTCCTTAGGTTGAGAGGGCTGTAGGAATTGGATTCAGGTTGGGCCTGGGTTAGTTGACCTTTCTGTCTCTTCTTTCTCCAGTCTACACCACCCCACCCAGCTGTGGACAGGGCAGCTGCCCTGTGAATAATCCAGCCCCTGTGCTGTCCAGTCCCTGGTTGTCTCACCTCCCACGAGGCCTTTTCCCATTCAGACGTTTCACAAAGTTGCATTACTCCCTCTTCACTGAAGATGCTCTCCCCTCCTGTCTCCACCCAAGACTTTGCCGCTACTGGTTTCAGTACCAAATTTTCTCACCCACCTGACTTTCAAGTCTCTGCTCACATGTAATTTTCTCCAAGACTTGACCTGAACGACCACCTCACCAGAATTTATTCTTCTGCCGAGCATTGGTGACAGCTCTCTTACCTAAAGCACCTATAACTTACCACTGCTTACTTGTGTGTGTGTCTTAGACCTGCTGTGAGTTTATGAGCTCTACTTTAGTTCTTCTCTAGTTTCCTAGTTCTTGTAGAAGAGGCTCAGTAGTTCTCAGTGGGATTGGACACCAAAATGAAACCACCTAGAGTACTCCTGTTCTCCCCCTCTATCTCTATCTGTCATTAAAATATGAAATTTGGAGGTTATGTTACACAGGGAAAGGCTCAGTATTGTATTATCAGGACAAAATAAATTTTGTTGTTACTGACAAGAACTTGATGTTTTTTTCTTTCAACATTGGCATAGGAATTGTGAATTTTATTTTGATAACGTTGCTAATTGCATGGCTAGTTCAATAAATACTCAAAGTAAACGAGGTTTTGGATACGGTTATGAGAAGAGTGAGCTTGCAAAATATGCAAGAAAAATGATGACTTGCTATGTACTTTGTGTTTTCTTCCTAGACCCTATTTTGAATGCTCAGATTTGGGCCAAATGGACTAATTTATGTTTTTCCCACACAAATTTTATATTTATCAACTCAACAAAATTTGGGGGCAGTAAATTGTATATCGATTTTAAGTACAGATATGAAGCCGCTATTTACATAGCAAAACATCCCGTGTAAGCTTTTAAGATATTCTTCCCTAAATCCCACTTTCGTCATATTACTTTCTTATTCAAAAATGTATTCTGGTTTGCTGTTACCTATCAAGTTAAGTCTAAAATTCAATGTCTGGATTTCGTGGCTTGTCCTCATCTTTATTCATTTCTGTTATGTTTCTCTTGCTTACATGTTTCTGCCTACTTTTTAGCAACATGCCAAAACTCATGAAATGTGTTAATTTTTTTTTTACTTATTGGTTGGTTTATTATAAATTGCTATTGCTGATCATTTTAACGGCTGTAACAAGCATGTATTAGAAACAAGGAGACTATTTATAATCTGATTTCCGCAGTGTGTTTATATCTGAGATTGAGAAGAAGACAAAAGGCTTGAGAAACATCTCTCTACTCTGAAATTCTAAGTAATTCGTGGATGACATAGAGGGAGACCCAGGTGGGGAAATGAGAGGTAAAGTTTTCAAACATGCCCAGAAGGACTCCAAGCCACTGTTAAGAGGATGATCTTTGAGAGAATAAGAAGGGAAAAAGAAAGAAAAACTTTACTGGTGCAGCCACACTGTAAGAAATAAGGGTGTGTCTCTACCTTGTACAGAAGCAGCAAATGTACATTCTCTTGGAAAGATATGTGGGATCCACAGTGCTACAAACTTGGATTTTCTTCTGGCAATTTTTGGTTTACAAAGTCATTGCCACATTAAAACTCAGTTCATTTTCTCTCCCCCCAGAAGAAGGCATTATTCCCTGCTTTTTTGCTTTGAGAAAACTGATGCTCACATTGGCTATCAGTAAATGATGGAGTTACTATTCAAACCTCTGACTCCAATGTTCCTTTGATTTCATTGCACACTGGTGGGGAGGACACTCTGTAAGTTAAGTCCTATTAAGTCAAATTTGTACACCTTCAGCATTCTGCCTGTCTATCATCTATCTATCTCTCTATCTCTCTCTCTATCTATCTATCTATCTATCATCATCATCATCATCATCATCTTTCTGTATCTGTCCATATACAGCCTGACGGGGGTTGTATAAAAGACATGTCAGACAATGGACACTGCCCGCATCGCCCTGCCCCATTCATCTGAGTTTCCACCCTCGTCCTCCTTCACACAGACACAGACACCTTATACTCCACCAGTACAGACTTACCTGCAGCTCACAACACACAGGGCTGTGCTTAGAGATGCCTGTTCTCATGAAAGCCAACTGTTACATTTCGTAAGCTGGTTGTGTAAAGAGAGCTACTATTAAAAGTTAAATTATATAAATTTTCAATTAAGTAAATTACATTAAAACAGAGGTAGTAAACACTCACAACTCACCATTCCTAATTATGCTGCTACCTGTGACTATTTACTCTCTTGAGTTACTCACATTTGTTATATCTGCAGGATGGAAAGACTGCAGGAGTACATCCTTTACCAACTCCATGTCAAAGTGACGCCACGTTTGTTGCTTGAAATCTGCCCTGGGTGGAGGATTTACACCATGGAAATTGGAGAACTTTATAAATCAGCTCTATTTTTGTTGCAAACACACTCTGTCAAATCTCTCTTTCCTGCCTTTATAATGCTCTCTCCTATGCCTGAAATATCGCTCATGCTGTCTGACACACATGTGTGTATGCACGCACACACACACACACACACACACATATTATCCACCCAATTAACCACTCTCAATCATTTCAACTGTTCCACTCCTTTCTAAAGACTTTGAAGGCCTTCCAGACAGAGTTCATTTTTCTCCTTTGTAGTAGATCTGTGATTTACCTACCTATACTGTAGCATGCGTCATGATTTACTACACTTAGGGTTGCTAGATTTAGCCAATAAAAGTTGAGTTTCAGGTAAACAATATTTTTTAGTGTAAATATGCCCTGTGCAATACTTGGAATGTGCTTATACTAAAAGATTGTTTACTGCTCATCAAAAATTCAACTTTAACGGGACGTCTTATATTTTATCTGGTAACCCTAACTACTACAAATAGGTTTTTTTAATGTTTCACCTTATGGTTACCAAAGGTGAAAGGTGGGGGAGGGATAAATTAGGGATATTGGATTAACAGTTACATACTACTATATATAAAATAGATAAACAACAAGGACCTGCTGTATAGCACAGGGGACTATACTCAATACCTTGTAATAACCTATAATGGAAAAGAATCTGAAAAAGAATATATATATACATATACACACACATATATAACTGAATCACTTTGCTGTATACCTGAAACATTGTAAATCAACTATACTTCAATTTAAAAAAAACTAAAGGAAATTACACATACACACAATATTATAACAGCACTTACAGGGAGATTGAGAAATTTCTCTTTTGTTTTCCAATATAACTTTATAAGATTAGGATTTTATGTTCACTGAAACTTTGTCAATACTCATTAATAAAAACAGCCTGGCTCTGGGGAAAAAAATTCAACGTTAGTGGGATGTCTTATATTTTACAATTAAATTTTTTTAATGTTTCATCTTCCTAGTAGAATGGTGCCGGGTCTTTTTTTCAGTGGTGTTCATAATGTCTAACACACAGAATGGCTCATAATAGGAAGGTTTTTTTAAAAAATAATATCTGTACTGTTACTCTTATTCCTTATCTAACATATATCCCTACATGTTCCTGTTGGATGAAATCAGGAAATTTTTTGTGGGATTTGAAATTACATAATACGACTGGTGTCTTATGAAGGTAACTTTAAGTTTTAGATGAGAGATGGTTTAGAAACTAGAGATGGTGGAATTAGGGCAACTGGATAGGAAGCCAGATAAGTGATGACAGCGTGTGAACCAGGGACTTGACAGTGCCTGGCAATGGGGAAAATCTAGAGAGAGAACAGCCAGAGATGATCACTGGATACAGATGCTAAATAAGGAAAAAGTAGTAATGGCGCGAAAGTTTCCTGCTTGGGCAGTGGAGTGGATGGTAATGGCGTTAGCTGGCGGAGAAATTTACGATGTACAGCAGATTGGGAGGAGTGAGAATAACTGCAGAGGTCCATTTGGGGCATGTTTACTTTGATGTGCTGTGACCAGGCATGACATGAAAAATATTTAGTCACCACTACAGTATGGGCACTGACAATTAAAATGAGATATCAACCAACGGAATGAACAACAGCTATGAACTGTCAGGCATTGACACTGGGTGACAGTGCTTTCAACTCAGCAGCAATGTCCAACCCATAACTCTGGGTCTGGGACTCAGGAGAGAATTTACATCTGAAGATTTCCGATGTCTGAAGTCCTTGACTCAGAGGTGATACTGATGCTCTGGGAGTAGGTGAGATCATCTACAGAGTATTTGAAGAGGGTAAATGATACATCCATAGAGTATATTAATATTTACTAGATAAGCAGAAGAAGTAAAAATAGTAACAAAGAAAAAGATGGAGTGGTTAGATTTCGTGTATGGTGGAGATGATGGATTATCTTGCTTCTGCCTTAACCTCCACATTTTTCCTGATGGGCCAATTGTTATGTTAGAAGTGAAGTTATATAAACCAAGGGGCTCCTGTAAAATACCAAGCACCACAGAGACTGGTGGCTTGACCTTTTGTGGTGTGGGAAGACCACCCTTGGTTGGACCAGTTGGTTGACTAGGGTTACAGAATATCATTATCCCTTCAGGAGGATCTGCTAGGACTGAAAACAAAGCTATTCAGACAAGGAGGGGAGAAGGCTTATCAGACAGGGGCTCAAAGATGACTGCCCGACAGCCTCTCTGACTTCAGCCAATGATGGGAGAAGAAAGGGCTGGGAATAGGAAGTGACCTGTGGTGTGTCATTGACTGTGTCCCGAGCACACTTTTGCTGTTGTGATATTTCTCCAACTTGATAATAGAAGTAATTCTGAGACGATGAGAAAGCATTTGCGTTTGAACAGTGAGTTGTTCTATTCTGTTTCCCAAGGAGTTCCTGAGGAAACTAAGGCTACCAGAGTCCATATGGCCTGGAAAAGAACACCATGCTCAGGCTCAAATATGTGTGGGTCAGCAGACCACTGGGATTTTTTCGTACAATTCTGAAAGGTTGCTTAATCATTTATCTTCTTATTGAAAATGTTACCATGATAATTATAAATGTCCTTTGCTTCCTAGAGCAGCAAATCTAAATTTTTCCAGTTGATATCAAGATCCAGGCTACCCTACCTGCAGTAACCCCCTTCCTACATCTAAGTGCCCTCAAGTTATATCACCAGCTTTACTTTCAAGGCTCTGAGTCCCATGGGCACATCAGGTTGACCCCCACTGCCATATCTTTATCTTATTTCTTTCCACAAAATTCCATCCAATTTCTTCTTTGCCTAACTAAGCTGTTTGGAGTCCATGAGACCTAAATTCATATATCCCAGATTCATAGGAAAAATGTTAAAATAATGGTGTATACTCTGGTCTTGACTTGGTAATCCCATTTATGGAAATATTTCTGACAGAAATACAATGCTAATATATAGGCATATATCTGCAAGAAGATTTACTGCAGCAAACTGGATAAACTTGAATACCCACCAATAGGAAAACGGCTAAATAAATTATGGTACTGCTTGTAGAGTCCTGTAGTTAATACGGCAACAATGTCACTTGTACGTGCCTAAGCTGAACCGATTCTAATTATTGCACAATCATTGTAAAGCACAGGTATTGTACAAACCCAGCAAAAGGGATCTTGGCTCTGAGCAGCTGAACGGCCCACCAGTTTGTAACCAGCTCAGCGGTAAGCCCTGTACCTCAGGGTGTGCATGAGCAGTGGAAGATGTGTGCAGGGTTACACACTACTGTTGACAGTGGTTTCTTACACAGGTGGGACTGGAGCGGGGGCAGGGCTGTTCTACTTGAACCCTGCTCCTGTTTGAATTGTCCTAATAAACAAGTATTACTTTTGTCATTAAAATGATTGAAGTTTAAAATACTGCTGCTTTAGTGCAGAGACCAGCACATAACACATAGCTCAATATCTGGTAACTCTTGTGATCATTATGACTGTGTCAAGTTCAGTCAACTCTAGAAGCAACATCTGAACCCTCCAAGTTTGGACCATGGAAACACTGGTGTGCACAATTTATTTATTATATAATACATGCCGTTGCATGGACAAGACTTCATTCACTATGGCCTTACCTGCAAAGAAGTTTTGTTCCAAGAAGAGTATTTTTAAGGTGGAGTAACATTTTATGCATAACTTACTTTATCATACAGTAACAGAAAATTCAGTTGCAAACAAAATGTTGACAAATAATTGCAATTGTTTTTTTCTAAATGAAAAGACATTTATGAGCCACAGGCTCTTGATTATGTTTGGTGGTGACCATTGATGGATTCATTCATTCAACAGGTATATGTGAGCACCTGCTGTATACCAGTCACCTCTGTTAAGTCCAGGAGCACCACGGTGAATGGGACAGATCAGGCCCCTCCTGTCATGGAGTTTGTATCCTAGTGGGGGAGACACTCCAGTAAACTTCTATAGATATAGGTTTGCAAATATGTATAAATAAATAGATCAAATAATTAGAGATTGTGATAGGAGCTAGGGATTTAATGAGTGGGGTGCAATGGTAGAGAATAAAAGAAGGGCATACATTAACACAGAGATCAGAGATGGCCTCTGTAGAGACCTGGACCCCACAAATGAGAAGCAGCCTGTGAGAAGCTGGGACATGAGGTTTCCCAGCAGGAGGCACACAAGCTCCCAGGTGGGAAGGACCATATCCCGTGGTCCAGGATAGCTGGAGTAGCCTGAGTGTGATTGGAGGAGCAGACCTCAGCCAGGACACAGTAGGGGCTGGGCTTATTCCAAGTCTGATGGTAAGATTCTAAAATAATAGCATCTATTAATAATATCAGGCCATAGTCTTAGAAATTTTCATGAAATATATTTTAAACAGTTAAGATAATAACAGAGTGTTGTCATATCTAAGAAAGCATACCTCAGGATACTATAAGATATATTTCTGGGTAAAATGTTAGATGTTGATCTTAAATAATATTTAAAGAACTAGAATGAATATAGAAAAAACAGTGAATCTTTTAGAAGGTAAAAATTACCAGCCTCAACTCAATTCTATTCCTTTTATTTAGAGCTCTCTTCTCTAAGCTACACTGAAAGGCATATAGTAACTGCTTTATTTTTATAAATGACTTCCTTTAAATTGCAGACTTTATTTTTGAAATTGCCTCAAGATTCTGAGTCACTTGTCCTTTTACATTAAAAGAAAAAACCCTCAAATTTTTAACAGCATTTTATGTCAATTTACTCAGACCATCTGAATGTGTTTTTAAAAATGTCTAACGTTGTACCATTTGCTTTACCATTTGCTTGACCATGTCCTTTTTTTTTTTTTTTTAGTAGCACATCCTAAAACCCAGATCCTTTTTTTAGGTTATATAAATGGCTATATCTTTAACAAATATCCCCAAAGTTGAGTGTAGTTTATTCAACATTTATTTATTCATCAAACATAAGCATGTGCTGCATACAAAATGTACTTATGTGAAGGAATCAGCCATGAAATCAGATCTGCTCCCTTCCCTCAAGGATATTCAATTTAGTAGCAGAGTTACAGTCTAACACTCAAGTAAAAAGTAGGGAGTATTATATATTACATGCAAAAAACTGGACAAGGAAGTACTGTAGGAATTTAGGGGAGTCACAGATGGAATGGAAGGTACCAATACATTGTAACAGGAGTCTACAGAGTTTAGGTAATCACTTCCAGCTGCCACAACTCACACAAAGGTGTGCTAACCTGTCTGTTCTCCTTTATTCTTAAAATCATATCAAATAGAAAAATCAGATTATAGAGCTGAAAGAGTTTACAGGCTCATCCAAACTACCTCGTTGCTTGCACCAAGACACTGAGGTTCAGAGGTCAAATGACCACACTGCCCAGTGTTACCCAGGGAGTGGGTGGTAAAGCCAGGTGGTTCCCCTGAGGCTGGGCTGCCTGCTTTCCACCAATGCAGAGAGTGGTGCCAGGTTTCTAGAGGAATACAATGCATGCCAATCAAGGTGTAGACTTTAAAGAAATGCACCACGTGAGAGTTTCGTGTTAAGTTTTACTTGGGGCAAAATGAGGACTATAGCCCAGGAGACAACATTTCAGATAGCTCTGAGAAACTGCTCCAAAGAGGTAGGGCTGAAGGTCAGTATATATGTGATTTTGGTGAATGGGGAGTATACGCAATCAAGCACATATTTTTTTTTTTTGCAGAAGGTTTCTGCTAGTCGCAAGGAGCAGTCATCACCATGAAGGATTTTAGTGTTTTTCTAGATATGAGGAGATACAAGAATTGGGCTCATAAAATTAGCTCCTGAAAATATCTAACTATCTGAAGACCTGTGCTGCCAGTTTCTCCCAGAGCACAGAGGGCCTCATTTCTGCTCTCCACCTGAACTCCTTTCAGGGGGTGTTGAAAGTCAGCAGCTGCAGTGCTCATGATTTAATCCTTGGAGAGGTAGATGGCAAGTGCCACTTTGTAATTGACAAAAGCTTATCCAGAGAATGTGCTGTAGAGGTTTTCTTTTTGTTTTTAATTTTCAAATAATCACATTTTATTTTCAGTGGACTGCTAATTGGAATTTAAATGAGCAAGTGCATTTTAATCAGATTCTTCTTATCTAAATACACGGAAGACAGGTAAGGAGAAATTGGATTTAATAAAATTGGTTGAGATGTTGATTAGTCATAGGTGAAGCTGCTTCCTGATGTTCAGGTGGTTGGACATAAGCATGCTCTGTAAAGAGATGTTTTCGAGTTTTAGACCTCAACATTTTAAAGAAGAAAGAAGGCTCTTTTGCCTACGGTTCTCAGATATTAACTTGCCACAAGGTCTGTCAAGGCCTTTTCGTTCTGTGAATTTAAATTTTTGTTGTTGTTTCCAACACTATGGGGAAAGGAAAAGAAAGTTCCAGGTGGAATCTGCGGACGTCTGTCTGTTTGTTTTTAATCCCAAGGTTCATGACAGCAGAATAGAAACATAAACAGGAGCTTTGCTATTTTGGTGTGATTGGCACCTTGACTAATTGTTGAATACTTTTTAAATGGGAAGACTTCCTGGGTAGAAGTCAATCATGGTGTAAAATTCCTCTTCATCTTCCTGTCTTTGGTGTATAAGGACAAAGCAATCACAAATTAGTCCAGCCGACCGTGTCTACTTAGAACTCCTAAAGGGTGAAAGTTTTGTATAAGTTGCAGGTTGAACCCATATAAACAGTTATTCTTTCCCAGGTTTATCATTATTTTCAAATTATAAACTTTACACTGTTTGGTTCATAAGGGATTCTATCTAAGCTTTCACATAAGGGGAGTGTGCTGGAGGATATTTCCTTAGAATTTTTAAAATTGGATTTCTTTTTAAAATTATGGCTAAAATATGCACATTATATATTATTGCAGTTAAATAGTCACAAACTGACTTCATTTACAGTGTCATGGATTCAATGAGCACTGTTCAAGAAATCTTGAAACATTTTTTATGTGATTTTTGGAAATGCTTTATTTTCTAAAAATGGTCCTTAGGTAACTACAATTCAAGGGTATTAAACTCTAAGTCGGTGAGAGTGGAAAGTGATTAGTTACTTTGCTTTATCAAGACAGCTTGTGGAAGATAGTAAATGGAATTCCCCAGCTCCTTTTGTTTATTTTCACCTCCCTTGTCGTTTTAAACGTAGAGGACTTATGTGGGGAATTCAGTATTACTACTTTAAACTTGATCTTCAAAAAGATAAACCCAAACCTTTTGGGGTTCGGTAAAACATTTTATTAGAGAAAAAGAGAAAATGTTTCCATCAAATACGTGTAGTAGAAACCCTCTGCTTCTTTACCCTGCCATTTGTGGACATGCCAATAAATCAACAGTTCAAGTAATGGATGGAAGGATAAATGTGATGGTAGGGAGTGTGTGCTTCGAAGAAGCATCACATACAAGATGCACCATGGTTAAAACATTTCGATGGACTCTGGACAAGTCAGTTGACAATGTCATGGGGACATTTGGTCATGGTGTAAATACAGATTTTTAACTGCCCAAGGAATGGGCTTAACCATTCCATCACTCACTCACTGAGTCTCACTCCATTCCTGAGCGTTATCCCAATGGTATGTTTGAGACTTAGCTGTCTCGTAATGCTCCACTGTGCCGTGATAGCCACCCAAAAGGCTCATCCGTGTCACCAGCTATGCTTTGAAGAAAGGAAAATAAAATGAACCAGAAGCAGCAGTCCCAGTTTTGTCAGTGGAATGGATGGAGATTGTATTTTAAACATATTTAAATGATGCATGATCATTTCTCCCTTAAACTACGTTATCTGGCACGCTTCCACCTGCAAAGCTCCAAAGCGATACTTAGTTCCCAGGGAGGGAGAGGTGTGTATACTGCTGGTAGGAAAATTTCATCATTCTGCTTCTGTGTCTCAACAGCAAAGAAATGATTCTGAGATACAGGCGTTGTTAGAAAGAAATCGATTTTCTGAACTGTGTTAGATCCATTAACATATCAAGAACTAGACTAAGGTCATAGAATTTTCTTCACAGTGAGGAACTGATGCTCTTTCTGCCATGCATGTTGAGCCATGGTTCCCTGCTCCTCGGATGAAAGGACTTGCGATATAGGGGAAGCCCAGGGAGCCACTCCCCGGGTGTTATTTCTTTTTTTAAAATATATTGATTTGGCTGCGCTGGGTCTTAGTTGTGGCACACAGGATCTTTGTTGCAGGATCTTTAGTTGCAGCATGTGGGATCTTTAGCTGTGGCATGCGGGCTCTGTTATTTCTTATAAAGAGAGAGAGAAGATGAGATAGAACTCTACAAGACTGAGCTACCTAAAAGGCACTGTTGGAAATTAAAAGAAAATAATTAGAAATGACTGCTTCTAAATTGAATTTCCAAATTTAAACTAGTTCCTTAACCATTTCTGCCTCAGACTACATTTTCTCTGTGCCTCTAAGGATGAAAGTATTAAATTATAAAATCCTACCCTGTTTTACGGTAATGCAACATGAACTTAACTGTAAGTTGTTTATCTCTGCTTTTCAGTTTTTTGATTTGTAATATGGTGTGTGTGTGTGTGTGTGTGTGAGTGTGTACAGGGTGTGCACTACATGATCCCTTGTGTACAAACACACCTCGGAGATATTGGGGGTTCATCTCCAGACCACTGCAATAAAACAAATATTGTAATAAAGCAAGTCACATGAACTTTTTGGTGCATATAGAAGTTATGTTTACACTATACTGTAGTCTATTCAGTATACAATATCATTATGTCTGAAAAAATGAACATACTTAATTAAAAAATAATTTATTGCTGAAAAATGCCAAAACATTTATAATGCTAACACCAAAGATCACTGATCACAGATCACCCTAACAAATATAATAATAACGAGAACATTTGATGTATTGCAAGTATTACCAAAACGTGACAAGAGACACAAAGTGAGGGAATGCTGTTGGAAAAATGGCATCTATACACTTGCTCAACACAAGGTTGCTAGGAATCTTCAATTTGTAAAATAAAAAGCAGTATCTGTGAAACATAATAAAGCAAAATGTGATAAAATGAGGTCTACCTGTATTAATTTGCTTGCCTTCTCATAACAAAATACTGTAGACTGAGTGGGTGTAACAGGAATTTATTTTCTAGCAGTTTTGGAGGCCGCGAGTCCTAGATTAGGGTTCCAGCATGGTAGGTTTCGGGCAAGGGCTATTTTCCTGGCTTGTAGATGGCTGTGTCCCCGCTGTGTCGTCACGTGGCCTCCCCTTGGTCCTTGTGGATGGAGAGAGAGAAGAAGCTCTCTGGTGTCTCTTCTTATAAGGACACTAATCCTATGACACGAATCCTCACATGGATCAGGGCCCCAGTCTCTAAAACCTAATCCCTGACACGGATCAGGGCACCAATCTTAGGACGTCACTTAATCTTAATCCTTGGAGTCCTTAACTCCAAATACAGCCCCACTCAGGGTTAAGGCTTTGACATATGAATTTTGGGGGGATACATTCAGTTCATAACACCTTCAAACCTAAAATTTTGTTTTCAACATATACTATTATGTTAAGTCAATCCCATATTCACTTAACGAGGTTGGTCCTAAAGAGCATCATGGCTAAATTCAAAACCGTATTAAAAATGTTAAAACCTTGCCTCCCAACTAATGCTAAGTGCTTACATTTTATACCTTTAGGTTCTGTATACTTTGATTATTATGGTTTTCAAATTTACAGTTAGCAGAATTAGAGTGGCTTAAGAAAATATTTATACTGGGCTTGGGGGTTCAGGGATAGCTCAAGAAGTGCCATCAGGGGACTTCCCTGGTGGCACGGTGGTTAAGAATCCACCTGCCAATGCAGGGGACACAGGTTTGAGCCCTGGTCCGGGAAGATCCCACATGCCACGGAGCAGCTAAGCCCGTGCGCCACAACTACTGAGCCTGCGCTCTAGAGCCCGCGAGCCACAACTACTGAGCCCATGTGCCACAACTACTGAAGCCCACCCGCCTAGAGCCCGTGCTCCACAACAAGAGAAGCCACCGCAATGAGAAGCCCGTGCACCGCAATGAAGAGTAACCCCCGCTCACCACAACTAGAGAAAGCCCCCACGCAGAAACGAAGACCAAACACAGCCAAAAATAAAAAAATAAAATAAATAAATTTTAAAAATAAAGTACCATCAGGATCCAAGACTCTTCTTTGTAATCTGTGCTTTACTCTCTTCTCTTTCAATGGCTGTGTTTTCTCTGCCACTGTGAATAAAGATGGCAGAAAATGGCAAACTCATCTATAAGTCCATCTTACCTCCCAGCCATAGTTCCTCTGATCACTTGGCTTGTACAGAGCACCTGTGAAGGTACTTAACAAGGGCCCAGCCTGGCACAAAGCTCTGTGCAGACAGAGATGAAATAAAATAGTATGAACTGATCTCCATGCTGCTGGTGGGAGAGTCTCAGGAAAAAAGGAATGTCCATGCAAAGCTACTTTGTAATCTGACAAACAAAATTGCACTGGGTTTGATAATTATACAAAGTTCAAATTAACAATGAAATTAATGTGTCAATCTAATAACTAGTGGGCAATAATCAATCAGAGGTACCATCTGGTCTGTCACTACAAATAAAGTTAAAGTTTGCATGTGGAATGACAGATCAATTTGCTTCAATGTAGTTTTACTGGAATTTTACATTTGTTTTGATAAATCACTTTTTCCTTAGAGCAATAGCAATATTTTGTCTGAAATATTTCCCAGTGACTGCTCAGCACAGAAAGTAAGATACTGAAGCAAATTAATTACTTTTGAGGGAGGCAAAGTTCACTTTCATATAATTTTAGAAAAGAGATGAAATAAACTTTTTCATATTAATGAAGAGTTCCATTACCTTCCCCTAAAACGATTAAACCTTGACATGAGTTTTCAAATTTAGCTTCATTTTAGAATAATGGAAAATAGAAAAAAAAAATATATATATATATACTTATAAGCTAGGTGATACTTATGTGTAGCAGTTTCTTTGCAGAATGATTCAATATTCCTGGTGATAAAAAGCAAGCCAGCTAAAATTCAAAGGGAATGCAAGAGCCATAAAATAAAATAGCCATTTAAAATATCTAATGAAGTGTGAACAAAGCTCTTGTGCTTTAAATGCTTGTCCCTTTCATTAATTTCTTCTCTAAAACCTGAACACTTAGGCTGGAATGTTAAAATCATTGCAAAACTTAAATAAGACTTCTGGGAATAAGGTGTTTTGAAGGCGGTGTTATTGCATAAGAACGGCAGACATGAAAATAATTTTATCTCATCACAGAAATCAAGGTGTGTTTTCTGTATGGGATGAGTGAAAAGAAGGAAATTTTATCATAATTATGGGCAGCAGCACCCTTACAATATGCAGCAGAGAAACTAGCTAATGTAGGCTAGAAACAGAGTCTTTTTCTAATGCTAAATCAAACTTGATTTGAAATCAAAATGAGTAAAATGTAGCAACATTGCTTAAAAAAAAATTTAAATAAAAACTTCCTTTTGTAGTTAGTACTGTGCCGCTCTACTCTAGAAAACAAGTAAAATAACTGGCTTTTCCCAGAAACGTCTAATGGTGAAATAATATTAAGCTGTATAAGGAGTGAAAGAAGATGCCACTTGTTCATGTCCAGAATTATGGGTGGAAAATAGGACATCTGCAGTGTGGAATGATTGCTGAGAAAACTGACAGAGGCAGCCCTCAGAGTGAGATCCCTTGGTGCCCTGGGCCCCCTTTTCAATTTGACATCGATACTTTGAGCATTCTTCCACTATGTTATGTAGAGACATTCGCCTACATTGTTTGGAGCTTTACTATTTTTGTTCCTGAAATTTAGAATATTTACTGTGATGCAGGCTTCACACCCTTGTTTACTGCCCTCTGGATGCAGGCTGTCCCCGGGACTCCAGCTTTCTGCTCGGGTCCCTTGCCTAGCAAGCACTCTCCTGGTGACTTCATCCCCACTCTTCCTCCCTGTGCTGTTTTATTCTTCTTTAGGGCACACACCACATCCCTACCTTCCCTAAGTTTTGTGTCTCTTTGTGATGTGTTTACACCTGTCTCTGCCATTAGGATGTAAACTCCAAGAAAACAAGGGACTTGGGGCTTTTTACTGCTCGTAACCATCAACATAATGCCTGGGAAATAGTCTCTGCTCCAGGGAAAGCTAAATAAATCCATTTGTATTTCCCCACTGGTTTGAAAGTCCACATTTATCACACATCTAGCTGTATGTTGGTGTATTTTAGAGTCTCTTTTTGTTTCAGGTCTCTTTTCTGCTTGTGCCATATTGTTTTAATTACCATAACTCAAAAATATGCTCTCCTACTTAAAAAAGCAAACAGTCCCTCATTCTTTTACTGTTTCAAACATATTCTGATGATAGTACATGTTTTTTTCCAGGATGAGCTTTAGAATAATTCTGTCAGATTCCAGTGAACTTACCATTAGATTGGTACTAAATTTGTAAGTGAACTTCTTCTTTAAATACTGAGTCTTTTAATTCCAGATCAAGGATAGCATTCCACTCAATTCTTATTTATTTAATATGTATTGAATTAGTTGTATAGTTTTTTTTTTTTACCATCTTTATTGGAGTATAATTGCTTTACAATGGTGTGTTAGTTTCTGCTTTATAACAAAGTGAATCAGCTATACATATACGTATATCCCCATATCTCCTCCCTCTTGTGTCTCCCTCCCACCCTCCCTATCCCACCCCTCTAGGTGGTCACAAAGCACCGAGCTGATCTCCCTGTGCTATGCGGCTGCTTCCCACTAGCTATCTATTTTACATGTGGTAGTGTATATATGTCCATGCCACTCTCTCACTTCATCCCAGCTTACCCTTCCCCCTCCCTGTGTCCTCAAGTCCATTCTCTACGTCTGTGTCTTTATTACTGTCCTGTCCCAAGGTTCTTCAGAGCCATTTTTTTTTTTTTATTCCATATATATGTGTTAGCATATGGTATTTGTTTCTCTCTTTCTGACTTACTTCACTCTGTATGACAGACTCTAGGTCCATCCACCTCACTACAAATAACTCAATTTCATTTCTTTTTATGGCTGAGTAATATTCCATTGTATATATGTGCCACATCTTCTTTATCTGTGAATTAGTTCTGTAGTTTTTTAATCTACATTCTTCACAATTCAAGTTCAGGTATTTTGTGGGTTTTTTCCTCCATTTTTAAAACAGAAAGAATCCTTTTTACAGTACTTTTCCTTGACTGTAAGAATTCTTTTAATGTTTTTATATATTATAACTGATCACCTCATGAAAATCTAATTTTAATATGTAATTTCATTTTAATTTGGTATTCATTCAAAGTAGACAATAATAGCAAATGTCAGTAACTTCATTTTCTTTTCTCTAATATTTAGATTTCTTATTTCCTTATTGAAATCCATTGTAAAGGACTCCCAGAACATACTAGATAATAATAGTGATGATGACGCTCCTGGTTTCACTCCTGGCTTGAATGGGATGCTACTAGCGTTAGAGTATGGGTGGCCCTGGCTACTAGTGGTGAGATGAACACATAGAGATACAGAGATTCAGATGGAAATATGGTTACAATATGTATATCTTTTGTTATATGTGCTACTTTTGTAAAGTTTTCCTAGTAAGATTCTGTTCTTCTGCAAAATAAATTGGCAAGAATCCCAACCCCCTTGGGTTGGAAAACATTTTGACAGCTTAAAACAACCTGAGTCTGGCATTTTGAGACAAAGAAGTATAGTCCTTTGGTAACTTAAAATTTCTCCATTTTTATTAATATATTTAAGTATTACACCTCTTTTAAACTAATGCTAGTAAAACATTGATATTTGCTAGCATGGCATCAAGCAGGCAGGGTTGCCAGAATTTTCTGCCAGTCTCACCACTGATGTTTGTCAGTAATGGGATAAGATGATTTTGGTGGAGTATTTCTGTCTTTTGTAGTTAGCTGGGATTTCCAGACTTCCTCTTTCATAATTGGTGTTGTGATTTTAAAAATAATAATTTCCTCCACTACCTGTGACTTGTTACTACTGTAAAGAAGGCTAGTTGAATGTCAACTTCCATCATCTCATTACAATTTGAATTGAAATACTCTATCTGGCAGACACTTCTCAAATTTGAGATAGTAAGTTAATGTTCACAATTTTTAGCATTGATCAAGTTTTTTGAACCTAATTTGTTCTTTTTATTCATTTCAGTCAGTTTCTGAGAACTGGGGCAAGAGGTGAAAAAGGAGCAGTGTGAGCTTGCACTTTTACCCTGTCTTCATCTTGGATATCAATCTATCATATGGCTTCTTATAAGTCAAGGGACAAAAATGTCCTGATTCATAAGTAAGGCAAAAAAAAAAAATTCTTAGGGTGTAATTTTAAATAACAATCCAAACTTTCTGATATAAATTATTTATTTTTCATTGTTTGAGTTTAAGATACAGAAAAATTTCAAGTTACAAAATTATATTGTATTAATAACACTATGTAAACATAGCTTGTAAAAACTGGTGCTTAATAAGTCCATTGCTTCTAAGACTTGGTATAATGGTTTCTACTACATTCGTTTATTTTCAGTATCTCATCTTTGCAGGTCTTTTCTTCAGCCTAGAGTCACACTTAAAGTTGACCTATCCAAACAATCCCTCAGCAAGCAAACAAACAAATAAACCTCAGCCTAGTAAATCTACTGTTCTTGACTGACTGCTCCATCTTCTAACCAAACCTCACCAAAGGAAGCGGCTTCTAAGCTACGGTAGTTTGGCTGCTGCTCTTGCCAATACGTTGGAACCTGCCCCCGTTAGCCACAGATAATTTCCAACTGCCAAATTCAGTTGTTCTGCTTTCATTTTCAAACTTCTTGCTCAGCTTTGGGCATTTGACACGGTTGGTGACTCTTTCCTCTATGAAATTCTCTTCTCTTTACTTGTACAGGTACTGATCTACCTCGATCCCCTTCAGCAAGGCTTCCTTCAAGGACTTTGTTCATCAACGCCCCTCTACCATTTCTTCACTGATTTTTACCTCTATCATTTCTTCACTGATTTTCAACCACCACTGTGATGGACACACATACAGACACTCATGACAGGCAGGTTAGGCTGTGCGTTCTGTCGACTGAATATCCCTACCTGTATATTCCTCAGTCATCCCAAGTGTAAAACACCCAAACAAAACTCAAGTGCTCTGCTTACGGTCAGTGCATTTCCCAGTGTCCATTAGCGTCATCAGTTCCACTCTTTTCCTGAAGCCAGAAATCTCAGCCAGCCTGAAGAAGGAAACTCAGCCTCCTTTGCTGACCATGAAGACCCTTGGCAGGCTGACCACATGCTCCATTTCTAGGCGTAGAGAGAGTGGCAAGGACATGTACACACTACCAACTGCAAAATAGATAGCTAATGGGAAGCAGCCGCATAGCACAGGGAGATGCTCCATGTCTAGGCGTCCACCACCCACGCCTCTTTGTACTCTTCATGCTTGCTTGCATGTCGGTAGGTTTCACTTGGCTCTTCTCTTGTCCTGAATTTCATTTTCCACCCTCTGTGTCTGAAAAAGCCTCCCCCAAACATCAGAACACAGTTCAAATACAACCTCAGCCCCACGATAAGCACTTCTTACTCTATGATCACAGTACGTGGTGCCTTTGCCACTTTAGAACCAATTATATTAGTATTTATTGTTATTTATGCCTGTTTCTCCTCTCCCTACCCCCATCCCCATATGCACTAGAATGTGTTCTTTTTTGTTTTTTTAGGTCTGTTTCTTTCACTTTGTTTTTTTTAACATCTTTATTGGAGTATATTTGCTTTACAATGTTGCATTAGTTTCTGCTGTATAACAAAGTGAATCAGCTATACATATACGTATATCCCCATATCTCCTCCCTCTTGTGTCTCCCTCCCACCCTCCCTATCCCACCCCTCTAGGTGGTCACAAAGCACCGAGATAATCTCCCTGTGCTATGTGGCTGCTTCCCACTAGCTATCTATTTTACATTTGGTAGTGTACATACGTCACTGCTACTCTCTCACTTCTTCCCAGCTTACCCTTCCCCTCCCCATGTCCTCAAGTCCGTAGAATGTGTTCTTAAAAGCAGGAATAATATCATATGATATTGTATTACATAGACAAGAAAGTTTTGCTAAATAACAAGAGTTCAATAAAGGATAGAAAAAAAGGCAAGCATTCATTCCCATGAGTAGATATAGTCTAAAACTTTGACTGACTTAATACTCATTTCTACTGTATATTTGGATACAAACTCTAGACATTATGGTTGTCTACACTCGTATAAATAGCTTTCTAGGGCTACATTGTAATAAATTTGTATTTCTTGACAGTTCATGGCTGTCGGTTCCAAGGGACATCTTGCTGGTATTTGGATAGTAAAAAGATCTTATTCTGCCCAAAATGTGGTACAGAAATTTCCACAAAATAGAGGAATGGATGATGAGGACATGAAAGTTCTCAAAAGAGCTCAAAATGTTCATATTATTATCTTCACATTATTATTATGTAAGCGAGTCAAATGATTTTTAAAAATAATTAAAAGTTAAAACTAGAGACACAGTAGGGGGGAGAATTTTGCTAAAATTTGCCAATGTGTCAGCAAGAGACCCGAGAGTAAATATGATGCTGTTTTCTGCCCCTCACCGTCCATCTGGCTGCTACACATAGTTTCACTTATAAATTGTAAACTTTCCCACAAAGGGCAGTAGGTTAAGAACACAGAGCAAAACATTTTCTAGAAATGTGGATTCTCAGGACTTTTTAAAAAGCTGCTTGAACTCCCTACTGAGAGAAGCTGCCATAGGCTCCAGCTGGAGGAGAAATAAGTTAACAGCAAAAAGATGTTCTAAAACATATAGAATACAAAGGATGATATACCACCTCTGGCATCATTATAATCAGAACTGGCACTAATACTCCCAACATCTGGGAAGATAATTTTTTAAAAATGGGTTGAAAATAGCATCCTAATGATAAAATGTTTAAAAATACCTCAGTAAGATTAATGAGAACAAAGAACCAAAGTTGCATGGGGTGGCAGGGGGCCACAGAAGCACAGCTTTGCAGGCAGGGAATGTGCATGTAGGCCTGAGGAGGGGGCAGTGATAGAGTCAGATTTCACTGAGCAAAGGCAGAACACTTGTGTATCCAGAAACGAGATCACCAGTGATGCCTGTGGACCCCGGTGTGAACAGGTAACCCAGGGCAGAATCAGGCAGGATGCAACGAAAATAGGATTGGGCGGGATAAGTGTGGTTAACAGATGAAGAAGTTGAAAGTCAAGAACACAGGAAAAAAATGGAAGTCACCTGGGGTGCTGTTTACCCTTTCATCCCCTGAAAGTAGATAGCTAAATCCATGTCAGAAATCCCATAAAGGGAGAACGACCCGTGGAGTAATTGTCCTTGCTCATAGCAGAGCCCTGGAACCTCGGGATGCTGGTCCCCATCCCCCCATCCCCAGGTCACAGGTGTGCTTTCTAGCCCCTAATGAGGCATCTGCTTTTATGCTGTCTGCACAGCAGTCAGCCGACAGGGTGGGCAGATCCTAAGTGACTTATCACGACTCAGTGACTGAAGTAGGGGCAGAGATGAGGGAGGACTCAAAATAGCTCGGGAGGCGATGATGAGGGTGCCGTGTGGTGGGCTGGGTGTGCGGGGGACCATCCGGCACCGCCCGATGTGCTCAGGCATCTTTTCACTGTCAGACCTTGCAGCCCTTTGAGTGTCTCAGTTTCCTGAGTATTTCTGCAGCTCTCGCCCGGGTACCTAGATAACTCCTGTCCTATCTTCTATGGTATCAAATCGTAAGTTCCCTAAGGGCAGTTGCCCCAGTCCTCTCACAGCACTTTCTAGAACGCCTGCCTGCCTGCCTGCCTGAGTGGGTACATAAGTGGATAATGAATGAAGCCATTCAGCCCCCTTCCTGACCATCTCCTTGTATTTTCACTGATTCCTGATTTTACTACACTTACTAAAATGATAAGATATGCCGTTTAGCTTGTGGGTATAAATGTGTGTATACTTGTCATCAGAATTCATCTGGGTTCTCTACCTAAATTATCACTGCTTTACAACTGTATCTCAAATGGATGCCTCTAATGAAGAGGTCAAATAGCAATTCGTTGTATCAACTGACTATGGACAGCGTTGTACTTTGAATGAACTGTCCACCATGGTGGTTCTCGTTCTCCAATTATGTATATTTTTTTAACATCTTTCTTGGAATATAATTGCTTTACAATGGTGTGTTAGTTTCTGCTGTATAACAAAGTGAATCAGCTATACATATACACATATCCCCATATCTCCTCCCTCTTGCCTCTCCCTCCCACCCTCCCTATCCCACCCCTCTAGGTGGTCACAAAGCATCGAGCTGATTAGATTTTAAGTAATTTGAGGACTAGGGCCCCAACTCCTCCTTTTCCTACCCCTGAGGAATTAATACTGAACTCAGCAGTGAGTTTTGCTGATGAATCAATTGCTAGGAGGCAGTTTATTGCTTCCAGCTTTTCAAAAAATCATTTATCATCTGAGAAATTTGTTTTCATTGCCTTAAGTTCAAATAAGTAAGTAGACCTAGAAAAATCATCAGGTGTAGAAAAGCCAGTGAATAATACCCTTCTCTGACTGGCCTCCGTTACAAGTACCTCTGAAATTCAAGGCCTGTTGTGTTCATGAACAAAGCTCTTCTGAGCAACATTATTCATCTAAAAAACATTTATTGACCGTCTGGTCTGAGCTTCATACTGGGGATACAAGAGTGAGCTGGATAGATAGATTTGGTCTCTGCTGACATGTAACATGTAGATTAGTGAAAGCAAAAAAAATAGGAAAATAAGTAAATGAGAAATTTTTAAAAATTCAGTTCTATGAAGGTAAAGAACACAGGATACAGTAAATAGGAAGACACAGTGAGGGTGGTCCATTCACACCTATTTGAGAATGAAGCATTTACGTTGAGACTGGAAGGATGAATAACCAGTTGTTTAAAAAAGACAGAAGTGGAGCCTTGAGGAAAAGGAAGCAATGTACCCGCACATCCCGAGGGATGTAAGAGCCAGGACCTGAGAGGAAGCTTGTCTCTTTGATGTACAGACATACTTCGGAGATACCGCGCCAGTTCAGTTCCAGACGACCGCAATAAAGTGAATATTGCAATGAAGCAAGTCACACAAATTTTTGGTTTCCCAGTGCATAGAAAAGCTATGTTTACACTCTAGTTTACTAAGTGTACAATAGCATTATTTCTAAAACTACAATGTACGTACCTTAATTTAAAAATCCGTTATTGCTAAAACATGCTAACCACCATTGCCTTCAGTGAGTTGTAATATTTTTGTTGGTGGAGGGTCTTGCCTCGAGGTGGACTGACCAGGGTGGTGGATGCTGAAGTTTGGGGTGTCTGCGGCAATTTCTAAAAAAGGACAACAGTGAAGTTTTCCACATTAACAGACTTATCCTTTCAGGAACCATTTCTCTGTAGCAGGCAATGCTGTTTGATAGCAAACTGTTTTCCAAAATGTTTGCACCATTTTTTATTTCCACAAGCAATGAAAGAGGTTTCTGATTTCTCCACATGCTGCCTTATTATTATCCATCTTTTTTAATTTTAGGTATCCTAGTGGGTATGAAGTGCTATATCCTTGTGGTTTTGATGGGCGAATCTCTAATGAATAATTAAATTGAGCTTCATGTGCTCCTTGGCCATTGTGTATCTTCTTTCGGCAAAATGTCTAATCAAATTATCTGCGCATTTTTATATTGGGTTATTTCTTTTGTTGTTGTTGAATCTGATGTTTTATTGCTAGAGTATAGAAATACAATTGACTTTTGTATATTGATCTTGTATCCTACACCCTTGCTGAGATCATTTATTAGTTCTAATAAGTTTTTTATGGCTTTCTCAGAATTTTCTGTGTAGAAGATCATGTCCTCTGCAAATAGAATTAGTTTTACATATTCTTTCCATCCTTTCTGAATGCCTTTTATTTCTTGTTCTTGCCTAATTGCCTGGACCAGATCCTCCAGTACAATTTTGAACAGATGTGTTAAGAGCAGACATCCTGGTCTTCATCTCTTGAGGGAAGAGCTCAGTCTTCCTCCTTAAAGTGTGGTATTAGCTGTGAGTTTTTCATAGATGGCATTTATCAGATTGAGAAAGTATCTTCTATTTCTAATTTACTGAGTGGTTTTTTATGATGAAAGGTTTTGAATTTTGTCAATTGCTGTATCTGCTTTTTTTTGGATGATCATGTGGTTTCGGTCCTTTATTCTATTAATATGGTATATTACACTAATTGACTTTCCAATGTTAAACCAACCCTATATTCCTGTGATATTACACTTGGTCTTGGTATACAATCTTTTTATATGTTGCTTGGATTCACTTCGTTAGTATCAATAACTTGTCAATGACTTTTGTATAAATATTCATGAGGGATATTGGTCTGTAATTTTCTCTTTGGGTCATGTCTGTTTTTGGTGTCAGGGCAATATTGTCTTTCTATTCTCTCTTTCATTTATTTCCACTCTATTTTCTTTTTTCCTTCTGTTTGCTTTCAGTTTCATTTGTTCTTCTTTTTCTGGTTAAGAAACTATCTCCTAGGCTCCTGGTTTTCACAGATGCTTTGGTTCTGGGGCAGCTGGTTTTGAAGGCTACTGTGAAGCTAGAAGAGGAATGGGAACAGGGCAAGTGAAACTGTCATAAAGCACACTGTCCTTACCAAGGTTCAGCCATTTTTCTTGAATCATTGCTCCCTGGATTGTTGTAAGCTGTGTTAATTTCCAAAGTGCTGAAAAACATTGACTTTGACAAGTTTTGCCAGTGTCCTCATTTTAGGGAGGATAGGATGTTGGGAGGTCCTAACTGTCCCTTTCTAGAAATAATTCTCTCTGCAGTGTTATTTTAACCATATTTGAAAGGAGAATGATCCGCAAAATTTTGGAGAGGCATTTGTTGTACATTTATGTGAACACAAAGTAGATGATGATACGATGTGGATGATAATTAAAATCCTTCTCAGATGCCTATTATGGGGAAAGTAAAACATGCTTGACTGTCACTTGGTGAGTAAGTGCCAGTGACATGGGACCCTGACAATTGTCATACACTAGGAGTCCTGATTATTTCTGCTCTAGTGAGGAAATGCTAAGGTGTTCATGGACTTAAGTAAAATATTTGGTTTTACTAACTAAGTTCAGCCCATTAAATCTTAAAAATTTGCCTTTTGAGAAGAATGCATATGGCAACACACCCTTTAGGGTGTAGTCATGGTGGCCTGTAGTCTAGACCTGGGCAGTGACACGTGTATTCATCATGACTGTGGTCTTCTCCTTCTATTAGTGTTTATCACTCATTCTTAGCCCTGCTCAGTGTTAATATTCAAATATTTTGATTAAGTTATTAACCTAATTTCATTCTAATACAATCACGTGAATGCTGAGATGTATTTCTGGCCAGAACGGTCGTGGTGGTAATCATTTGGTTTTTGTGATTGGGGGAGGGACAGTTGCCATCATGATGGTCTGCTTAAACTGCACTTTGCTTCTTGAGATGATACATAGGCCCTCTCTAGATGTGATTCTTTCCATCTTTCCAATCACGTGTGAAAAATCCAGAAGGGACACGACCAGAGGTGAATTGTAACCAGATCACTCTGGCTGCTGTGCTGAGCATGGCCACAAGGGTGCAGGAATGGGAACAAGAGCATCACCGGGGGGCTATGGCAGTAACATCCCTGAGAGGCAATGACTTTGGTAATAGTTGTAGCAGTCTAGGTTTTAAACATCTGTTAGATTCTTTATTTTACGAGTAGAGCTGAAAGGATACCCTTACAGATAAAATATAGAGTGTGAGAAAAAAAAGAGTCAATGATGACTAAGTTTTTTTTTTTTTTTTTTGGCTTGAACAAATATAAAATTAAGTTTTCATTTACTTAGATCGGGAAACCTTTTAAATGGACAGATTTTGTATGTTGTTGGGGGAGGCTGGAATATCAGGAGCTTGCTGTTAGACGTGTAAACTCTGAGAAGCTTTTTAGACATCCTAGATGGAGAAATAGGTTAGGCAGTTATTCACACAGATCTGGAGTCTAAGGAGACATCTGAGCTGGAGGTATATTTTGAAAGTTACGAGTATACAGATGGCATTTAAAGGATGAGAACCCTGGTAGAAAAAAGTAGAATCCCAGGTGTGAGCCTTGGGACACTCCATCGTTTAGAGGCTAGGAAAGGAGGAGGAAACACAGAGAGAACGGTATCCTGGAACCCAAGTAAAGAGTGTCTCCAGGAAGAGAGTGAGCAGATAAGGACTGAAAACTGACCATTTGGTTTAGCAATATAAAGATCACTGTTCAATTGGGCAGATAATCCCCCCCAGTGAAGAGTTTATCATTTCGACAGGAATTCTGCTCTGAATTTCAGGATGCTGCTAAATGATTCAGGAGGTGATAGAAAGTATTGCAGTCACAGTCTTTGGGCATTAAGTCCTCTGTTGGCTCATTAGGTGACCTGCCTGATGAGATGAGACAGTAGCTAGAGGTAGCAGCGTGAGTCATGCCCTGTGTGGGTACACTGTGGAGTTCTGGGGTGAGATGTACAAACAGCATGCCTCTTATTATAATCTCATGCCAAAAGTTCTATTTGTTGGATTCATTCATGTTTGAGGTATGAGAATTCTTTGAACCCATAGATGAAAATAACTCATAGGATAAAAATATTTATATAAATTTGGAGTGGAATCAGACTTATGAGTGCTCTCATATGTGCTCTCAGAAAAAATATTCTTGGCCTTTAATTTAGAATTTGATTTACATATTAAACTATTATTATATTGGAGATTTCTTTATAAATTGCAGTCAACACAAACCTTGGTCAACAAATGAAGTCACTAATATCAATATTTGCTGTTTTTACTTGACATTTCTTTCAAAAGTGTGGATCAGATAAAAAATTAAAAGAGGAAAAACAGGTGAAATTATCATGTCATATGTAGATACCTGTGCACATGTTAGGCTGATTATTACAGAAAACCATTTTACATTTTTTTTTTTTATTTGAGGGAATCCGTGATATAGGTAATGCAAAACAGGGAATAATCAAAATGCCAATTTTGGATTTTGTAATGTAATTTGAGTGGCCTAATGTTTTGGAAAAATATTTCACCTTGATAGTCTAACTAAAGAAGGTGAGCATTTACTTAAATCTACCTTCCCTTTCTTGTTCTCCTTGGCTTCTGTCTTCTTGGCTCTCTGGAAGAGTGTGGCTTATATGTCTTTGAAGGGAGATGAGAGTGGTGGAATTTTATCAGTTTAGTCTTTGAAATCCTGTTTGTTGCAGTTTTTCTCATGTAGACATGTGAATTTGCATGTATTTCCCAGGACCTTTGTCCTGATGTGATGTTACCCGTTACCGTATAAGTTGTTGAAGGTAGGTGCCTGACCTAGTTTGGTTTGTTCTTTCATGTACTCTTTGTGCTGAGCTGTACCAGATCAACCATAAATTTGAGTGCTGGTGAAACAAACTCCTAAAGAGCTTAGGCTTTAGAGACTGAAAACTAGGGTTCGAATCCTGGCTCCATCACTTCCATGAAAAGTCTCTCCACCTCTCAGAGCCTGTGTTCTTACTTGAAAGTGACTAATAATATTTATTTGAAACAAAGTTTCAAAGCAAGTTCTGCATATAATTCTTACTCTTATTAACATAATATACCAATCAATTAATAATTACTACTACTAATATAGTGATATTCTGTGATGCAAGTTATGCCCTCAGAAGACCACTTCTCCTGATTTCTTTGGAGGCACTGGGAATAATAAAACGTCTGCATGGCAAAGTCCTTCTCAAATAGTCTGCACAATAGCCAGAGTAAACCTTTAAAATCACAAAACTAAGGTTTCCTTGCTTAAAACCTATCAGTGGTTTCTTTAGGGAAAAATCCTTCAGTTGTTCACATAGTGTATAAGATGATCTACAAACCCTGGCCTTGACCTGCTCAGCCTCCTCAGTGCTGATTTCCACAGCTCTAGCCTTCTTTCTGCTGCCTTAATGAGCTGATTCCTTCCTGCTTCTGGGGCTGTACCACCACTAGGGACCCTGACACAGTCCTCCCCAGTCTCCACCCAATGGTCAACTCCTTCTCTTCTTTGCAGCCTCAGCATGCACTTGACACTTAAACAGTGCTTGATGGGATGTGCTGGGGAAGTGAGGAATGCTGGAGTCCTCTTCCCATGCAGTTCCCAAGCAACAGTAAAACATGACCAAGGATGGCTGTCCCCTTTAGTGGGCTAGTTCTGGGTACCCCCAAAAAGGACATTGGTGAAGCAAGTTGGAGAACATGAGTTAGATGGAAAAAGACAGTGGAAGTAAGATCCCTGACTCCAGAAGGGGTTCTGACTCAATTTACCCATCCCTCCATAAGAAATGAGAGTCTCAGGGATGCTGACCTCTTAACTTCTCAGCATACATGAAAGACTTCTCACTAGGGTTTATTCACTGGGCTGAAGTGAGGTCAAATTAAAAAAAAAAAAAAAATCCTACAAGTCCCACCAGAGTAGCCAAAAAAAATACTAAAAGCAATAAGGTATGAAAGATTCTTTGTGCATGGGACCCAATCAGTGCCATACAATAAGACTATTGGTTTCAAATCTCCCCTCTTATAATCTAGTGATAAAGAGGATGGGTAGACAGACAGACATTTGTCTTCCCCTTCCACCATCCTAATGGAAATCTTCTCCTGCTCCCCTGCTTCCCCAGACACTTGAATCTGTCCACTTATTCACCAGGCCTTGTTATATAGATCTTACTGGCTCTCAGGGAAGCAGCTGTCAACACTGCTCATGGAGGTCTTGGAGAGGCTAAGTCCCCTTGAAGTTTCCTACTCTTCTTTCCATTAGACGAGGTGAACCAACCCCCAAATTCTGAGCTCCTCCTGCCAACGATGATGCAGTGGGTCCTGAAGTACCCCAGCTTTTCTCTCTCAGGCTTCTTCTTCTTCATGAGGGTCCCAACAGTGACAGAAGTGCCCTCCCTTCTCACCAGGGAACTAGTCTGATTCCTCTCCCCAAGAGCTCCCAGGAGAACTAACTCATCAAAACTGTGTCAGTCTGGTTCCTGGGGAAGCAGATGCCAAGAACAGAGGCAAGGATCCTATTAGGGGAAATGCCCAGGGTGAGAGAAGGTAGAGTCAGAAAAGGCTGGGAGACTCATTGGATGCAAATCTGACCCCTCGTGAAGGGTGGAAGGAGGAAGGAGGAGAGGTTGGATGGAAACATCCTAGATTGCTGTGTGGTCGAAAGAAGGTTCCACAAAGCTCTTAGCTTTTAAGCCAACATCGGTGATGAGGTGAGTGAGTTCATTTTCTCCTGGGAACAAAATTGGCCTTTGCATCCCTGCCTGGCTCAGTGATGGCCTGGGAGCAGCCCGCGGTGGGTATGGTCTCCACGCAGCAGTGAGGGGTTTCTAGAGCACTGAAGATGGGCCTGGGTCAGTTACACCTCCTGCTCCAGCTGTTCCCGTGAGAGAAACACAGCACAGTGGTCAGAAGTGGAGCTCTGGGTTCCCACCTTGTGTTGCTTTTAATCCCAGCCTGCCACTCACTGGCTGTGATGTTGGACAAGTGATTTACCTTCACCACCTTTCCTTGTCCACATCTGTGAAGGGAGGATACTCTCTCTAGCTAGTGGTGTGGTGTGATGTTTAAACCCGCAGAAGATTGTCTAGCACACAGGGAGTGCTCAAAAGCACGCTAGTAACAGGACGAACTCGTGCAAAGGTACCTAACCTCACATCCTACTGTCTTCATTCTGTGATGACAGTGAGTATGCCCTGCTTTTGGTGAAATGAGATGGTTTTATGTAAAGCTCCTGGGATGGTGCCAGACATGGGATAAGCCTGAATAAATAGGATAGGTGACATTGACGGTTATCATTATCAGCAGCAGAAGAAAGGTAACAGCATCCTCACATAGCTTCTTTTTTTGCATAATTCATTCTTTTCTAAAAGTCAAACCTCTTAGATGAATAATCGTTCTTTCAATGTGCTGTAGCTGAGAACCCACTGTGTGTGTATGATTGTTCTAGGGACAGAAGCTGTTTTCTTTTCATTCCAAGCTATTCCAGATCCATTTTCTAATTAAAGTCGTAATGAGTATGACAGAGAAGATGACTTAGTCCTCTCTAATTTGGCTACACTTGTAAAAACATGTCCATGGATACATAAAGGTTAATGATCTTGCCCCGTTTCACATCTTAAACAGCTGGCTCATGTTGGGTTGGAATTGTCTCTTCATTCTTCACCCAAGAAGACTCTACATGTGAGACCATCTTTTAAAATAACCTTAATAAATGTTTCCTTCTATTGAAATTAAAACACTCAAATATGTATATCTAAAGAAAGTCTTCTTTAAGAAAAATTTGCTGCTGTTGCGGCTTTTAGTGTTGAAACTGACAAGTTTTGATGAACAGGACTTGCCAGTGGTATACTCAATATAGTGTATAAGGAGGCTTTTAAACATTTATTAAGTCTGTACTATTTTCCAGGTCCTTGGGGAATGCAAAGATGGCACAGTGTCTGCCTTTGAGGTACTTATCCAGACAAATAGATAATCACAATAGCCTGCAACAAGCTCTGTGGTAAGCTTAAGCCCAGGATGTCTGTTGTACAAAGAAAGGACACAGTGTCATTTGGGATTAGAATTACCTGAGATTAATCATAAAAACAAAATGCCCCAAATAACAAGATCAAAATTTATTTCTCTCTCAAGTCCAAAAAGGGTGCAGTAATCAATCTAGGAGGTGTACGTTGCCTCGCAATGTCAGGAGTTCAGGCTTCTCCTATCTTGTTACTGCTCTGTGTCCAGCTTTCTTTCCCTACATCAGTCACTCGTGGTCCAAGTTGGCTGCTCATATACACTTATCTGCATCAAGCCAGCAGGAAGGAGGAAGGGGACAATGCAGGACTCACCCAAACCTTTGAAGAGTGAATCCCACAAGTTGCGTATAGAACATCTGCATGCGTCCCCTTGACCTGAAAGTGGAATGTGTGCAAAGGGAGTTTGTAAAATATCATCTTTATTCCAAACCATCATGTACCCAGGTAAAATGGCAGGTTATTTTTTCTTACAATGTAAGATGGCAAGAATGGATATTAGGGGACACGTAGCAATTCTGCCAGAAAACCCAACCCAGCTAGGAGTGGGAGTAGAGGAAACTGTCAATGTTATTAGTAAAATAATAATATTATTAGCGTGTGACATTTTAATTTATAACTATATTGACTTTCAAAAAACATTTACAGAAAATTCACAGTCTAATTGAAAACCTACTGTACCAATCTGCATTCATTGACAGCGAAACATTTAAGTTGTTTGCAAGTAAAGGTGGAAGAGTATGGAGTGCACGGTAGGTGTAAGTTAGCTTTCTCCCAATAGGATGGAGTCCGTGCTTACCTTGTTCAAACTTGGTGGGCATTATCATGATTATCATGTCCAAATTATTACATTGAAATGCTTATATGAAAGTGGAAAAGCTTGGGAGCGAAGTAGGTGATCTGTCTTTCTAACATATTCCAATATTTTATGTACATCTACATTACAGCACATATTTGTTGCAATATAGAAGAAAACAATATTAGAAGCTTTAGTGATTGTTGCTAACTTCAAGCAAAATACCTACTAATGAGTTCAGTAAGCATTAAAAAATTAGATAGTGTCCTAAATGTTTTACACTATGCACTACCCTTGGCAGCTTTTTTTTTTTTTGGTATGTTTAAGAGGGTTTTACTCATATTTGGTGACGTTGATTGGGTTTTTTGAAGGGGTAGGAATGCTTTATTACTTTTTCCCACATAAAATATTGGAAGATAGGCTCATCCTGAAAATTCACAATCCAAAACATCTTCAGGAACATATTAGGTGCAGATAAAGAGTAATATCTCTAATTAATGCATCCTTAAAAACAGGAGACCAGGGTGGAAAGGAGATGACTAGCAGGGCAGAGACTTTCTTTTCAGTAATCTGTTCTCAATGTAATAGGAACCACTGAGAGACATTAAACACACACCCACCCAGACACATGTAAGTGTGTAAGTGTTAGCTCCTTCATCCACTTACGCTTGGCTGTTTACCCATCATGAGTTCTCCCTCTGTGGAAACAGGTGGGGGTCACAGGCTGTTGCTTAAAAGCACAGCTCTGAGTTTGGAGTGATTTTGATTTAGCATTTTGCTTTCAGCAGAGAAATTCACCAACAAAAATAGAAAACTGTAGTTTAATCTTATATGGAGAGTTTTCAGTGTTATTTCAGTTATCTAACTCATTTAAAAGACTCCTTTACATCCTAAAAGAGCAAGAAAATGTTATTAAAAGCTTGCTGTTGACATGTAAATTTTAGGTCTAATTTATAATATAGATCAGCGTCATGTTTATGTGTTGTATATAAATAGCACCATATGTTTCTAATGTAATCAAAGTTTTTCAAGCATTTTATAGTTTTATATAATCATATATAATTTCAATAATTCTTATCACAGTCTTTTGTAGTTGTAGGGGATTTTGGTTCCTATTTTAAAATGGCTAGATTTATCACTTAAAAAACCTAAAAAAAAAAAAAACCTAGATTTAGAGTATGTTTACTCTAGGAAAATCTGATCTGATTGATGAAATATCTTTTCTAGTCATTGTTTTCAGAAAGGAGAAGAGAAAATCTTCCAGTGATTATTACGTTATTTAAAATATATGTTATGTTATTTGAAACATGTAGATATAGATAAAACTTTGGGTTTTTTTTTTTATAAGGCTTTTTCATTTCCTTGATATTTGTACCTTAGTGAGTCAAGGATTTCATTGATTTGTCTCAGATAGAATTGTTATATAGTATACTTTGTTGGTATCCTGTTTGTGTGAAATTCTGAAACCAAAATTATTTCATGTTAAATTGTTTTATATATATATATATATGTATATGTAAATACTTACATATGTAAATTTACTTCATAGATATATTTAAATAAATATATTTACGCCTTAAATTGTATTTAGTAAGAATCAAGTTTTAAGCATATACTATGTTTCAGGCACTATACTGAGAGTTTACGGTGAGCTAACTTATTAAAGGTGGAGCCCTTCAAATATCTCCATTTTACTGATGAGAAAACTGTCTTAGTGAGGCTAAGCTACTTATTCAATGACACATCTTTGGGGTTTCAGTAAGTTAGTTATCACAGAAGTCAGGATATAAAACATGATTTTTATGTATTAATCATCTTTAAAGGAAATGCATTGGTAAGTTTACGGAGGAGATTTCCTTAACTTTGCTTCTCAGGTGTTCCTCTTGCTATGTCTTTCTCCCTGCACACTTCTGACTATTTTTCAAATTTTGTTTATTGAAGTATAATTTACAATGTTGTGTTAGTTTCAAGTGTACAGCAAAGTGATTTAGCTATACATATATACATATATTTTTATATTCTCTTCCATTATAGGTTATTACAAGATATTGAATATAGTCCCCAGTGCTATACATTAGGACCTTGTTGTTTATTTTATATATAATAGTATGTATTTGTTAATCCCAAACTCCTAATTTATGCCTCCCCTCATGTTCCTTTCCCCTTTGGTAACTGTAAGTTTTTTATTTCTGTGGGTCTCTTTCTGTTTTGTAAATAAGTTTATTTGTTTCATATTTTAGATTCCACACATAAGTGATATCATATGGGATTTGCCTGTCTCTGTCTGACTTACTTCACTGAGTGTGATAATCGTAGGCCCATCTCTCATTTCTGATTTTTCATCTTCCTTCTTTTTTTTTTTTTTTTTTTATTTATGACTGTGTTGAGTCTTCGTTTCTGTGCGAGGGCTTTCTCCAGTTGCGGCAAGTGGGGACCACTCCTCATCGCGGTGCGCAGGCCTCTCACCATCGCGGCCTCTCTTGTTGCGGAGCACAGGCTCCAGACGCGCAGGCTCAGTAATTGTGGCTCACGGGCCCAGTTGCTCCACGGCATGTGGGATCTTCCCAGACCAGGGCTCGAACCCGTGTCCCCTGCATTGGCAGGCAGACTCCCAACCACTGCACCACCAGGGAAGCCCCTCATCTTCCTTCTTGACGTCCTTTTTCCTCATTTCAGTGTAGATCCATCTTCTGTTTCCTGTGATTTCTTCACAACTTCTTTTTACCTCTCTCCTAGAAGTTTTTTCTAGTAAGATGCACTCCCAGTTCTAAGTTCAATAGACTTGGGTTTTATCCCAAATTTCACATGTTGTTCAGTCTTGGTTTCCTCATTAGTGAATCAGATGCTGATCTTGATCTCATAAGGTTGTTGTGTAGATTACACACAATGATGAATGTAAAATGCCTGACATGTTGCATGTCAAATGGCATTTGTTATTGGTATTAATTATTTTAATTCCCATGACTTCAGCTGTCTCTGTCAGTATAGCCAATCAGAAATGGGTGCCGCAAACCTACGCACTTTCCAGGGTCTGCTGGTCACCTCTCCCTGATAATGGACACCTCCACCCACTTCCAGCTTCAGAGAACTAAAGTAACTTGGAGTTGACTAACAGGCCCTCAAAGACTGCTCTGCACCAAGCAGCGTGCTGGGCACCATCCCTTGCACTATCTTCTTTAAGTCTCACAATCATTCCCCATTTTTCTGAAGAGAGAAACAATAAACTGAAATTCCAAAAGAGTGAATTGTCCAATGTCATGTAAATATAGTAATTAACAGAGCTGAGATTTGAACCCAGGTTTCTTAAATTCTCTGCTCATTTCACTGTGTGCTCTTTACATTTGTTTTAGGCTATTGTGCACACTTGCTCTTTTAAACTTGGCTACACCCAGGGATCCAGTATGGTGGTAAGTAGGGCAGCTGTATCACTCATCCCTGGTGAACAGAAGTGATGTGACTTACCCAAATAGAAGGCAGAGTTGAAACTCAAAAACAGCTTAATTAACTTTTATGTCCTGTGTCTACTGCTTCTCTAAAGCGAAGATAATATTTTCTGATCAAAGTTTTCCTATATCTTCAGATGATAGTCTAACTAAAATGTGATACAAGTAATCTATGCTACATCATGACTCTACCTTACTAGAATATCTATCAATAGTGCACATAGAAACATCGTTGCTCTCATTTCCTAAAATAATATTTCGTCTGGTAGAACTCCCATTTGAGTGGATGGCTAGGACCTCTTTGTATTAGTTGCCTATTACTTCAGTCACATAAATTACCCCAAAACTTAGTCGCTTGAAACAGCTATAATTATTTGTGATCTCTCCTGGCCCCTCTGACTCAGGGGTTTGAGGGCAGTGTGAGAGGATGTGTGTAATAGGGGAGCAGCGGTGTGAGAGTGGTTCCAGCTTGGATTCTTTCTTGGGGTTGCAGTAGGACATCGCCAGCTGTGTGACATTCAACTACGGCTTGACTGGGACTGTGAAACCCACTTGTAATGTGACTCACTTCCATGCTGGCAAGTTGGTGCTGAGAATTGGTTTCTTTGCAGATGCTCTTTTCACAGGGCTGCGTGAATGTCCTCCCAAGGTGGAGCCAGCCTTCACCAAGGCAGGCGATCTGAGAAATCAAGGTGGAAGCAATGCCTCTAGGACCCAGCCTTGGAAATCACGTGCCATCACGCCCTCCATGTTCTGCAGGTCACACAGACCAGCTCACATTCAATGTGCAAAGGGACTCCATAGGGCCTGAATACCAGAGGTGTGGATTTTGGGTGGTCATCTTGGAGGCCGGCTACCACATTTTTCAGTAGAAACAGCAGTATTTTCTCATTATCTGGAACAGAGAGGCAGTGTATGGTGTCTAAAAGGAGAGAGATATGCTCAGATAGGACCTCTTTTCCAAAACTGTGATGTTTCTTCATTGACAACTGAACACAGTACAAACACCTGGGCTTGGAATTATCAGCTCACCAAATTCTGTCCCTTACCTTCTTTTCTCCCTTTATTTTTCACTATTATTTTTACTAAGGCATAATCTACCCATCTGAGGCCCAGTATAGGTTTCAGGAAGTCCTCAAACATCAGGAATTATGTAAAATAGTGTACATAGTAATGTATGTGCATTTTTCTTTTGCTGAGAAATTTGTCCAGATTTTCTACTGTTCCTTCCTTCCAGGAATATTTTAAATGACAAATTCTACATAAAATCTTATCTAATCCACAGAAGGTCATTCCCACCCTCACTCCACCCTGCTCCTCAAAAAATGATACAGTATTTGGTGGACTTATTTTAGTATTTCTTTCTTTTTTATTTAATTTAATTTTTTTATTGAAGTATAGTTGATTTACAATGCAATGTTAGTTTCAGGTGTACAGCAAAGTGATTTGGTTATATATATCTATATATAACTGGATACATATATATATATGTATTCTTTTCCAAATTTTTCCCATTATAGGTTATTATAAAATATTGAGTATAGTTCCCTGGTTATACAGTAGGTCCTTATTGGTTATCTGTTATATATATAGTAGTGTGTATATGTTATGTAATGGTAGTTTTGGAGTACTACCTCATGTCAACATTTTGAGTTCATGTCTCACCTCTTCAAAAAATCTCTAAGGCCTTTGTAGGCAGAAGTCATTTCTAAATTATTTTTGAATCTCCCAAAACTTACATTTTTCCAATTCAAGTAAAATATGTTCATTTTAGAAAATTTGAAATATATGGAAAATGAAATAGGGAAATAGTTCTCACCCATCCATTGCAGTTCAAGCTCTAAATTCAATGAATAAATGAAGAACAATACATGAATGCATTTTTAATCGTTCACATATACAAGGATGAATGCTTTTAAAATGTATTCATGTGTTCAGTTAGGGTAGCTAATTTGAACAGGCAGAATTTATTCCTGTAAAAAGTGGCTTCTTAATTTTCTATGCATTCTAAGACCAAATTGGCATTCTTCTGATTTATTGGCTGCCATACAAAATCTGCTGTACATCAGAACTGTGCCCAGAGCTGTGCCCGGAGACCTTGTGGTTCATTAGCCTGGAAGACTTAAGTTTCCAAAGAGGTCATGTGGCCCTGTGGCTAGGGTAAGGTATGTCTGCCTCTCTGAAGGGGCAACGACAAGGGTCAGCTACAGAAAATGAGCAATGTGATCACATCTCCACCACCAGCGCTCTTAAAGACGAATACAGCACATATAACAGGAAGTACTCGAAAAGGCCCTCAGAGCATGTAAAATAATGTAAAGCAAAACCGTTTTATTATTTCCTGACAATAAGCTAATGTAAATATTCTCCTTTTTTTCATGGATTAGAGTCCGATCTCCCTATCAAATTTTAGAAATGAACTAAAAAGATCATTCTGCACTTTGGAATGTGTACTTGCCAACCTCTTCATTTATAAAAGCTATAAGAAATTTCTTTGGTTTCAGCCTTTTTCGTTGATAGCTTCTTACTGTCATTAAGTTCCTGCATGGGACTATATCCCGTGCCCTAACTAATCCAATGACAGCTACTTTAATTTTTTGTGGATTTTTTTCATTGGAATAGAGAAGATATTAGAAACTCAAGAATCATGAGATTTGCTTTGCACAATTTAGAGATACATATTTCATAGATGATCAAGGTAGTTTAGACAATAGTGGTCTTGATTTTTACTCTTGCTGTGCTATTGAGGCAGTATGTAGACCAGAAACATCAGTTTTCATTTCCATGTGTATTTCTCTTTGCTCAGTGAGAACAATATGCAGAATTATTTGTCTTTAGAATTCAGATTAAATACAAAGTTTAAATCATCAAACAGATGCACTTCAGGTTGTACAGGCTATCAAACTGTTATAAAATGAAGGAAAACATTCTGGATTCCACCTGGATGTGTTAATTACAATGATTATTTAATGTAGCTAAGTAGTCTCTTGGCCGTGACATTTCTACTGTAATATTTCTAAAAGGACACTTAATAAGAAGTAAACATCTAGATACGTTTGTCAAACTATTAAATATTTTGACCTAAAATATATATATATATATATATAAATATATATATAATTATTTGATTGCTATACCTTAACCATGCAAAGATTTCTTTGAAATGTCTTATGTTCATATTGTACCTACATAGAGTGTTGAAAATATAATCTGTGATATGGAACTTCATATGCAGTTGGGGGATCTCTACAGTCTTCTATACAGACCAACAGTGGAAGCTGAGTAATGTTTCACATGCTTGTCCTAAATCAATACCATTTTCAACATGAGGGAAAATGAAATGCTTCCTTTCTTAGCTTCTTCCTTGTCATATTGGTGATGAGTCAACACAACTTTTTGCCAAATCCCCTTCTAACAAACCAAATGAAAGCATGAATATTTTTCAGTTATTTTAGTTGAGTTTGCATATATTAAAATAGGATATTCCTCAAAATATTTCAGGGATTAAAAGTACTCAGAATACATATTTCTTTCACCAAACAGATAGACTCCTTAGAGTTATCTGGATTCTGAAAGAAAAGTCTAAGTAAAAGTGGAGATTCAATAAATATCCATGTATTGCCCATCTTCTGTGCATCTCCCCTGCTGTGAGAATCAGCAGAACCCCCAGTAGACTGGCTTTATGATAGTCAGGAAGGTGCCATGTGGTCGTGAAGGAAATAGACAATGCGGTGCTTAGATGACTAACATTATTTTACTTGACCCCAAAAGACTTTCCCTCTATTAGTCACTATAGAGACTTTGCAGTCTCCACAGAATACACTCATGATTTTTTTATTTTTACTTAAACTGCAGTGCTGTTAGTATTAGCATAGTGGATGTTGAAACTAACCTGTGAAAATGTAATGGAAGAAGTATGTTATGTGTGTTCTGTAAATATTTACAATTGCAAAGACATTTTTCCATAGGTTTTTTTTCTGTTATAATTTGCAGATATTTGGCCATCATTTCTATAATTGTAAAATACTACGAATTTTAAAAGATGCAGTTATATTTGAGTTATTTCAAGAAATATGATTCAGTTTTTAAATGAGATTTTTAATACGGTTTATTTTTCTTAACGTCTTCAGTGATGTAAAAAAAGCCTTTGAATACAAAATACATATGATTGGCTTAAACACAACTACACCATACAGCTAGAAAAGAAAAATTAAGGAGATGTTGCTTTCAATTGCTTACCTCTGTTTCCATTCTTATTTTCAGCAAAGTATAGCACATATCAAAGAAAGGAGATTTAGTTCAAATTCTCCTTGTCTAACTTATCTATTTGCTGAGACAGGAAATAGCACAGAAACAGTTTAAATATATTTTTTGCGGATTTGTAACTTTAGATCTATTCTTTATCTACTATTCTTTTCTAACAGATCTCACATGAAGGCTTTGAGATCTTGTTGGAATAAAAACAAACAAGTAGAATAAATACAAGGCATAGCATCATCATTTTAGCAACTTTATATCTGTGATCATGAAACTGTCTCTTGCAAGCCTTTAGGTTACCTGTGATCACTCCATGTGACCAAAGATTACACAAATGGCCATAAATAGAAATAAGAACAAACTACACGATGACAGCTTGAGGCTAAATTAAAAGAAGTGCTAAAAGGAGAGGTCTCACCTCACATTTTCTGTCTGGTGGAGGTGTCCACCGCTTCCTCTATATATTTAGCAGTATATAAATGATTAAACGATGCTTCTGTCAGAGCCCACACCCTATTCTTTGTTCATCAACGCATCCTCCCAACAAAGTACTTTCATTTATGGCCTAGAATAGCAGTCTATCTATGTGCGAGTGTAATTTTCCAGTGATTCTAAATAAGGAAGTGTTATTCTTGAAACTGGGTTTAAAATATGGAAAATCTTCTCCAATATGGAAAAGTAATTATAGAATTCAGATTCTCTTGAATTGATGTAAACTAAAATCCGAGGGAAATAATTGGACTGGCAAAACTTCATATGGGTAAACGGTCAGGAAGCAATAAACACAAATCTACAGCCTGATTGTCCAGCTTCGAGGTATGTGGTGGTTTCTGCCAGGCAGAGGTGAAACCTACTTTGGAGCTCAAGACGATGCATTTGTGGTGACATCCTGAAATCCTTAAACTTTAACGTCTACTTATTTCACTTCAGTCCTTTATGATTCAAATGCTTATTACTTGAGCATTTATTAGGTACACAGCAATATACTTTGTTATTAAAGGAGAAAAAAAAGAAGCAGAATAAAAGAGAAAGGCTTTGCCTTTGAAGTTATAACAATAGAGATGGAATGAAGAATAAGCATGTATACAGTAATGAGAACCCATGGGCAAATGTTTGATACTACAGTCTGAAGTATCGGCTTCGGGAGAAAACGATAGGGGGTGAGTTCACAGAAGTCTTCTCTAAAGGGTCCATTGGAGACCAATGAGGCATGTGTATTGGAGAAGAGGAAGCGGGAAGAAACCCAAGGTCTATAGAGCAGTGTAAGCACAGGCGTACAGGTATGTCAGAGGGAGAGGCGGGTCAGGGAGAGGAAGAGGGAAGGAAGGGGAGAGGGGAGGGGTGTGAGCTTATTGGAGGTATGTTGGAAATGTGCGTCTGTGTTACAGTATTTCTGTGAGGTCTTAAAAAACAACAAATCCTCCTGAATTAAGCAGAAAGAACAGAGTATATGGGAGACTAAGAGTAAAGCACAGAACTGACTGCCACACAGAGCGCATTATGACTGACTCAGGATCTCCCTCGGCTGTTTCATGGGTGCATATCCAGACCCTCCAGTGGACCCCAGTTCCCTAGAGCTCTCTCTAGAGAACCCACATTGCTCCCCCAGGCATGGCTTTGGAGTCTGCTTGTCCTAGGGTGCTGGGCTCTTTCATTTTAGCTGAAAATGGTGTCCAGAAAGAGAAGACAGTTTACCCCTGGAACATCGTGGATTTATATTGATTCATGAGGGTTCGTTTAAGAAGAGGTCTATTGGTATAAGTCCTCTGTGAGTAGAAATGCTTTATTGTATTTTAGTCAGATTTCACCCCAACTCCTTAAGAATAAAATTAGAATTTTTAAAAATAAGATGTGTAAAATAAGTTCCTAATGTGAAGCAGCAGAGCAGAGGAGAGGTGAATCTGAATAAAACGTCTTGGATATCAGACTCTATGGTCTATGTCTTTGATTATTTCTCTCCTCTCTCACGTGACCACTTACCTTCTCACGCATTCGTTCAGAAAGGTCTAGGGATGCTCCTGAGTGGCACAGCTCCTGTTCTCGAATTGTCCTTTGCCTCTTAGGGGAAAACAGACATGTCCACTCCCAGCTCCATCTGAGGATGCAACACTAGCTATGTGGGCACATCGTGGGGTAAATAGAAAGTCCTCTGGAGTCCTAACGAAGAACCAGCTGACCAGGCCTGCAGGGATTTGTGTAGATGGACAGACAAAAGGCTAAGAAAGATTTCCAGAGAGACACAGGGTTTGGGTCCTCTGAGATAAGTGGGCATTTTCCAGGAAGTAAAGAAGGAAAAGAACACCCTTGTACCCTGTTGGTGGGGATGTAAGTTGGTGCAGCCACTGTGGAAAACAGTATGGAGGCTTCTCAAAAGACTAAAAATAGAACTACCATATGACCCAGCAATTCCACTCCTGGGCATATATCTAAAAAAACTAATTTGAAAAGCTACATGCACCTCAATGTTCACAGCAGCTCTATTTACAATAGCCAAGATATGGAAACAACCTAAATGTCCATCGACAGATGAATGGATAAAGACGTGGTATATATATACAACGGAATATTACTCAGCCATAGAAAAAGAATGAAATAATGCCATTTGTGACAACATGGATGAACCCGAAGGGTATCATGCTCAGTGAAATAAGTCAGACAGAGAAAGACAAATGCTGTATGATCTCATTTATATGTGGAATTAAAAAAAATACAACAAACTAGTGAATATAACAAAAGAGGAGCAAACTCACAGATATAGAGAACAAACTAATGGTTACCAGTGGGGAGAGGGAAGCAGGGAGGGGCAATATAGGGGTAGGGGATTCAGATGTAGAAAATATTATGTATAAAATAAGCTACAAAGATATATTGTACAGCATAGAGAATATAGCCAATATTTTATAACTATAAATGGAGTATAACCTTTAAAAATTGTGAATCACCATATTGCACACCTGTAACATATAATATTGTACATCAACAATACTTTAGTCAAAAAAAATTTTTTTAAAAGAAGGAAAATAACATTGTAGGCTGGCCTGCTTCTTGGTAACTGGCTCTTGCTTTTTCCAAGCTGTTGCTTTTTACCTCATTCAACATAGATTCACAGCTTTTCTGTCACTGTTGCCTAGCTACCCTCCGGTCAGTAACCATCCATATTAAAGCTGTGTGTATTACGCTGCTTTCCGCCAGCAGGATGGGGCTTTGCATGGATACTGGGCTCTTTTTTCCCCAAATGCCTATTGCTCGCCTTACCCCAGGCATGTACTGTGTTAATTACATAGTTATATGAGCTGGATTCCTAACTATCATTCAGGCCTAGACTTAGGTGCTTCAGTCTTTGTATCACGTGTCTCTTTTCGATAACAAATCCCATGGGCTGTCTCTTTCCTCCAAAATAGCCAGGTGCTTTTAGCTTTGCCTTTCATGGACACTTCCTTTCTACCACTGTTCTCATCAGTAAAGAAAACCACTCAGGGGATTAAAGAACAGCAACTCTCTGAGGGCTGACTTATAGAATATGATTTTTTAAAAGATTCTACTGCGTGTAGCATGTTTGAATAGTAACCAGAAATGCAATTTAGTCTTTCTCTATGTAAGTGATAATTTGGTATTGGGTAGGCACAAAGATTTGAGGAACAAGAAAAATAAACTGGTACCTTAGGCCAGCGTTTCTCACTCAGATGCACACTCAGTGGTCCATAAGTTCTAATTATTTTCTTTGGGCTTCATGTTTTCACTTCAACTGAGCAAGTCATATACCAGTAGAGTTGCCAGATATACTATAGGTGTCCAGTTTAATGTAAATTTCAGATGAACAACGAATAATTTGTTAGTATGACCCTAGATTCTAGTACATCCCTAAACATTTTAGTACAGTACATCCTTATATTAAAATTCATGTCCCTCAACAGGACATACTAAAAAGTTATTGTTTATCTAAAATTCCAATTTAAATGGGTGGGTGTCCTCTATATTAATTTGCTAAATCTGGTAGCTCTACTTATTAGTAATAAAGATTAAATTTCTCTTTTTCAGAGATGAGTAACAATTAAAAGACATTTTTATAGTACAAAACAAAGTTTTTGAATCAGTGTTTCTCAGACTAGGTGATTGTGGAAATTTTTTTTTCGGCTCTCGGAGATGACATTTTCCTTGAACAAGTGTCTATTCCTTATTCAGGTTTTTTAAAAAGCTCCTTTAGAACTGGGAAACTCTCTATGTAAAATTATTATTCATTATCAGATAGAACAAATATCAAGAGATTACAGAATTCTAGGAATTTGGAGCTCAACAGATACTAAAGATCACTTAGTTAAACAACCTTTGTTATTCAATGATAAGTGACTTATTGTTAAGTTAAAAAGTTAACAAGTTAATGCTGAAACTGATCTCAAGTCTTCCAGCTCTTGGTCCTATTGTAAGAATTGTGTAAATGTGAGGGTATATGCTTTCTCTTCCACAGGGAATTAAGATGCATAACTGCTGAGTAATTAATAGGAGGAAATTAATTGAATGCAATATCTTTTTTAAATGCATTGGCTTAGGCATTATCGACCATAACGGACAACTTCCAATAGCACTAATTAGTTACCACATTCAAGCAGGCAGCCATTGCCAGTTGCTAAGAGCCAAGAGCCATGCTGCTTAGTTTAAATCCTTGTTTCTCCATCAACTGGCTCTTTTACTTTAGCCATGCAACCTCTCTGTGCCTCGGTGTCTTCATCTGTAGAAAGGGGGGCCACGACGACGATAGCGCCATCAAAAACTGGGGTAGGAATTACACGGGAATATCTGTAGGGCACGACTAACAGTGTCTTGCACTGGTCAGGGTCTCAGAAGGGTTACTTATTATTGACTTATTGTCCTTGGTATTGTTAGCTCCTCAGATACCCACAAACGGTGAGGTTAATGTCCCAACCGCTGTCAGAGTAGATGTGGTTAAGAATGGGATTAAAGGCTTCAGTTTAGATGTAGATTATTTAGTGATTTTATAATAGATTCAAGGTTATGATGCTCAGCATTTTTAATGTGTTGCTTTATTAATTTTTGAAAGGTAATGGTCCCCCCTCCTCAATTTCACCAACCAAAGAGTACAATCCACATTTCTCTCCTACTGCCTTCAATGATACCACATCTGAGATTCAGCCCCAATTTTCTTTCATCTTTTCAGGATTAATTAGAAAAACGTAGGAAATTAGTATTTGAATTCATGAGGTTATACAATCATTTTAGAGAGTCAAAAAAGAAAAAGAAAAAAGAAAGAAAAAAACCAAAAGACATTGTAAGCATTCAGTTTCCTCAGTGATGTCCCAAGAGGCTCAACTATTCACTCATGGGAAAGAATGAAAGAGTATCTTCCCACTACGGATAATTCCAATTAGAGGTTTATAACCAGAAAAGTTTGGGATAGGTTTCCAAAATTAGTGGCTGCAGTGTGTTAAATTCCAGAAGAGCCACAGAGGAGACTGACTATATTTAGCTCAGTAACACTTTGGGGTAAAAAAGACCAAGTCATGCTTTTGGGTAGAAAAAGTTATTTTTTAAATAAAGCAAGACTTCACATCCTTGAAAATTAACTAAACAAGTAGGTAGCTGTTATTCTATAGATTCAGACCCAATATAATCCACCAAAAGACAAAGAAGAGCTTGCATTTGTGTTCCTGAAATACTCAAATTCACAGAATTCTGCTGACAATTTATGGCAACATCTTCCAGATGCATTTCCTCTGTGTTGGTCTCCTAGCATAGCTATGGTCCTCTGTGAGACCCATGGTCCATGCCAGAGCATCACAAGTAGTTTCAGACATGAAGTCCCAAGTTCACAATTAGGAATGCCTATTGATTACTTGCTGTCAATGTAAGAGCTTGAATTTAGATCACAATTCCCTTTGTTTCTCAAAAGCTGTTGATAAAAAGGAACCTAATGGAGCGACAGAGAAAGGAACAGCTTCTTGGTGTGCAGTGATGCCAAGCATGTCTGCTGTGGGAAATCCTTCCCATTTGTTTGCTCACAGATGGGTTTGTGTGTCATGTATGCATTGCTGATCAGACCTGGATTGAGGACCATGCATTTTGATAGATGCTTACAAAGGCAAAAGCATAGTTCCTGACCTCAAGACTCTGTTTGCACCTCACGTGAGAGCCTCCAAACAATCAGGTCTCCCTTCAGTTCTGTGACTCTGGCACTGAGAGAAATCCAATAAAACCGTGGACAATACTATCACCTGATAACTGGGCATCGAGCAAATCATTGTCTCCGTATTAGCAGTGATCATATCTTTAACACAGAGCAGGCCGTACAGTAGGTAAATAGTTGTTTCAAGAGTAGGGTAATGTCTAGATCTATTCTTCCAAAAGCAATTTGTCTTGTAGATTCAAACAGGCTGAAACCATCTGAAGTTGTCACTCATATAAAAAGCTTTTCTCAGGCTAAAAATGAAAGTGGCCAACATGGGAATTTCTAATGGGGTAGGGGAATGGTATATCCTCCGTGTCTGCTTTTAGATTAATTAATCCATCTTAGCCTGAACTTTCTCCTAGCAACCGATGTCTCTGAATAAGTATCACGTGCAGACCTGAAACAATGGCTGGTATTCTTAGGAAATGGCCTATAAGGACAATGAAGTACTTCCCTGCTTCCTGGTCCATAACCCTTGGCCATCATAAGCCCCTTTGTAATGTGAGTTCTGTGTGTTTGTTTCCTTATTCCAAAGACAGTTTGGAGGTTCGGGGGTAGGGATGCAGGCAGCCTTCTATGTTGGCATGTGGATGAGATGACAGGAGGATTTTAGCAGCCCGTGGGTGGGTGTGCGGGCAGCAGGTGCCATTGGGAGAAGGAAGTGACTGTCAGGATTCGGTGGCATTTGGGGGCGGGTATAGGCAGGCATAAAAAAAGAGTCAGAGATTCTAAAAACACTTTGGTATCCTCGTCACGAGAAATGTAATCCAGGTTTTCTGACGTTCTAAAGCACGTAGCTTAATTTGTCACTCTGAGCAGAGTTTGAGGAAAAGAGCCCCAAGAGTTAAAAATAATAACAACCTATTTACATGGCGTATTAGCAAAGCCTGCGCGACAGTTTGAGCTTTGAAGCAATGCTTTGGCGGGTCAACAGTGTGCCCTTTTAGGTTTTTCTTTTCTTAGGGAGGAAACAGTTTTCACCCCAGCATTTCTGCTGTGGGTCAGTTTGAGAGACCTCAGTTGCCTCAGTTAACATGAAGCTGTTTCAGTATGTTGACTGAAGCCACATCACCAGCTGGTTACCTCTAGCCCTTGGCCTCATGAGGTATCCGGTGTTCTGAGCTGCACCCAGAGGTGCTCAGCTCTTTAGAAATTCAGGCACTCGTCGTGATAGAAGAGCTTCTTCTGTTATTGATGTGACAACGTGATTCCAGCATCTTCTGGGACATGGAGAGAATACGTTTTGATTCAGTTCTCAGTTGAACAAACAAAATATTAACTTCTGCCCTCCCAATTTCCAAAAAGACACTCTGGAAATTTTCAGGAAAGAAGGTTAAACAAGAGAGATATGGGAAATCTCGATACATGAAGCACAAAGTCATGACACAGATAGTTCCAAAAATGAATAGTAAATCTCTTTTTCAAATAGGCTTTTGATAAGCTGTGGTCATTTGTAAACATTGTCACATCAGAACCATAAAAAGGACAGTATTCAAAACCTTTGGGAAACCAGTTTTCAGAATTCAGGATAATGTTGAAAGATAAGAATATCCTTCAAATGCTCCTGTCACCTGATAGGGTTTACATACTTTAAATTTATAAGTTCAAGTTGAACTACTGTACATTTGTAACATCATGTTGAAACAGGAAAAGTGGGGATTTAAAATAGGTGTTGAACGTTTGTGAATCAGGTTCCTGCCAGGGGAGAGAATGGAGGTCAGGTGTGGGCAAGTCAGCAGCTGTGGTGCAGCCGGGCTGGGAGAGAGAGGCCGAGCTGCATATTTTGCTCCACAGAGGTATAGCATTGGAAATAAGGAGGGCATCTCACTGCTCTGGGTTTTGCAGGAGCCTCCTGGGAATGAGGTGTATGTAGAGCTCTGATGTCATTTGTATTGGGATTTCAATTTCAGTTAGTGAGGTGTTTCCCTATTGCCTGGAGCTGTCTGCGCTATAAGAGAATCCTTATGCAATGACTGTTTAAAACACTAGCTGTCTCTTGGGTGTCTCCTGATACACTTACATTTTATAACTTGAAGTAATGGTTTCTTTTAATTAGCAGTGATATTCTAAAAATAAATTGAAGTAGCATTTCACCGAGACGTCAACATATAAATCATCTTGATTTGACTTTTCCTAACAGTTTCAACATGGTTTAGGAAAGCTCTTTTGTTTGCCATCGTTTCTTCCTCAGAAATCACCGTTCAGGACATGTTTTCCAAGAGGAAGAAATGTCAATACGTTTTAGAAGTAATGGCCTGTGTTAGCAACTGACCTAGTTTGAATAATGTCTGTTGTGAAACATTATACTCTTATCGGTATATATCATAGAGAAATCGATTTAATGATTCTTACATAGTTTTCAGCAACAAAAAGGAAAAACTGTTAGGCGCAGTTCTCTTAATCTTGAAAAATTAAGAGAGAAAATGCAATTTTTTTTTTTTTTCTGAAGTGGACCTTCCTTTCTACCTGATGTTCATTTGACAGTATGAGGAAACTACAGATTGTTTGATCAAAATATAATGAAGTTTCTACGCTATTCAAATGATGTCTGGTATTCAGCAGAGCTGATGACTTCATCTTCAAGTCAGCCACGTGGGTAAAATATGGAAACCCTTTCCTACCGCTCAGATAAGGGTCCCCTTTACTAAGTGCCCCCAGAGTGCCCCTTCCTCCCAGGCACTAGGACCCTCTGTGATGCAGCCTCTCAAGGAGTTGAGGACGATATATCTTAGTATCAGGCACTCTAACAGGTTCTGTGATTCGAACAGAGTTATTAGTTTGCATTTTTAATTTATATTAAAAAATACCAGTGGACTATGGTTAATCTTAATAGCCCAAATGAAGTTTTAACCCCATGTGTATTGTGTCAAATAGATTTATTTAATCTAAGTACAATGGTTCAAAGCATTCACAGCACTTTCAAAAACTGGTATAACTAATAAGACGTTCTTTAGTAGGTAGACTTAATGAACATGCTAATAAGCAAAGAAAAAGAAATACTGGCTCATACAATTACCATCATACTTCCCCTAATATTTTTTTTTTCATTCTTCTTTGCATAGCCAAAGAATATAAGCCAGGACTGGTCACTTTATATTCACAGAGACTGCAAATTAGTGTTGCTTACGGCGCTTAGCTTTGAATGCTAACACGAGGAGCATTTCAAAGTAGTATTTTGGATTTTCTACTGACAGGTTCTGAGAAATGGGATAGAAGGTGCGTAGTATCCATGAATTTTAGTTTTTCATCTGCAAAATGAAAAGTAGAAGTAGGTTATCTCTGCAGTTCTACAAACTGTGTTCCCGTCTCATGCCTCGTTTTCCCTTGCTCATGGTTATTCCGTTGGAAGACAAGTGAAGATGGACCCTGGTGTCTGGTTTCTGTTTCCAGCCATCTGTTATTGGAACAAAGCGAGATCAGTAACAGGACTTGGTGAATAATAGACTTTTCTGGGCAACATGACAATAACGTGATGTTAGGAAATGCTTGTCTAGGGTTTGAAGCCTAGCATCCAGGCCAATGCCCATGTTTTGCAGATTAGAAGTATTCAGCCCTGAGAGGTATGCCTAGTGGCAAGTCAGAGAATTTCTTTTTTTTTTTTTTTGTAACATCTTTGTTGGAGTAGAATTGCTTTACAGTGGTGTGTTAGTTTCTGCTTTATAACAAAGTGAATCAGTTATACATATACATATGTTCCCATATCTCTTCCCTCTTGCATCTCCCTCCCACCCTCCCTATCCCACGCCTCTAGGTGGTCACAAAGCACCGAGCTGATCTCCCTGTGCTATGCGGCTGTGAAGCATTGTTAATCATTTGGAAAATGTGCTCTAACAATCAGAAATCACCCGAAAGCAAATTTCAGACAGCACCTGAAATGAATGTGAAAACGAATTTCAACTTTCCTACTTTGCGTTTTTAGCTCTTACACTACACCCACTTGGTACTAATTATAATTTTGCCATGTTTCAGTTTTTCTTAGAATCGTGGTGTATAATGCCATAGTCATAGAACATACACACACAAGCACACACTCATACACTTGCAAGATTATTTGCATCACTGATATTGTGAATGTAAAATAAGAAGTTCCTGAAAAGGCAAGTTCCGCTCTGCCAAAACTATCTCTTATAAAAGAAAAAAGGGAAATGATAAAGAAATAGAACAGTTCATAGTTGTCATTTTTATCTTCCTACCTTAAAATGTAGGAAAAGAAATCCTAAAAAAAAAAAATCAAACCGTTATCCACTGCTGTTTTGCATACACTCTGGTTCCAGCAGAAAGTATCTGATGGCCGATGAGTGCGGAGTGCGTAGAGTGTGTCACCATTAAAATTGATGGACATTAAAATTGGGTGTGATTACACAATGGAATTTTGTGTCTAAATCATTCATTGATTCTTTTTTTTTTTAAGAATATATTCTGTTGAGACATTTGGTTTAACTCTAAAATCCTAAGTCTTTTCCTTTGAGAACATTCAATTTAACAATGAAATTTTCAAATATAATCTGACATAGTTTTTAGAAAATTGTGAGGTACTTTTAACTAGATTCTTCCCCTTTTCTGTTGACTTACTACACTTCAACTTTATTTACGATGTGATTATTTCTTCTAACTATAGTGTTTAAGATGTAACTCTGAGAAATCTCTGATTCAAAAATTTTAATGGATAAAATTTCAAAAATTTTATTGTAATTTATATGTACATTTAAAAATGAAAATGCAATTAAACATAAGAAGAAAAGTAAGATTACCCAGTATATAATCAAAACTCAATAACCTCTATACATATATTTTGGTATATTATGCTCCAGATATGTATGTATACTTTTGCTTTTCCAGCTTTTTTTCCACATAACAATGTATCATTTTAATACATTATTAAAATCTTTTATAAAAGGACTTACCAAAAAGGTAGTCTGTGACATAATAATTAACGCTCAAAAATAATTTTTTGTCATTAAATCAGTCTGGGAAAGTTTTCAAAGGTGCCAAGGTAATTCAGTGGTAAACAACAAATAGTGCTAAAATAGCTGGAAATACATATGCAAATGAAAAAAAGACCTTTACCTCACACCCTATGCAAAAATTAACTCAAAAGGATCATAGACTTAAGCGTAAGAGGTAGAACTAGGAAACTATTAGAAGAAAACATAGGAGATTATTTTCTTTCTAAAAGTACTGCTGCTCATATGAAAGCAAATATTTTGGTTCACAGATAAGTGGTTTGATAATTGGACCAATAGTGACTGATTAGTGGTCATGTGTCTGTTGAACTCTCAAAAAGCTGCTGAACTCCGGGGACCAGCTTGGGTGGGCATGAACCTTAATTTCAGGTTCTGAGTTTACATAACCATCAGGTCTGTTTGGAAAGTGCTCCAGATGGTGTCCTCATCCACCTTTGTGAGTCTGTGAGTCAGGGAGTGGGGTGGGGTTGAGATGGGGTGCAGGTTTTATTGTTGGGGGGCTGTTGACATGGAAGAAACTTGACCACATTTAGAGGCTAGAATCCATAGTTCTGGAAAAGCTTGAAGATACAGAGAAGGAGGACAGCTGATGGACTAGGGTTTCTGAGAATGCTGCAGGGGCGTCCAAGCCTCCTCGGAGAGATTAGCCTGAGTTAGAAAGAATTTATTACCTACAGGGGCGAGAGGGAAGGTATATTTACCAACAAGACAGAGGACTTTGAGGAGAACCTACCCAACTGTGTTTATGTATATTTTTATTTATTATGCTTAGCAAGGTTATGTGCTATAATTTGGGATCTGGAGATGGGTAGCAGACAGTTGCTTAGAAAAGTCATACTGAGAACTGAAATTTTAGGTTGCATTTTTGCAAACACAGAGTTCTGGGGGAATTTTACTTTTGTAGAATGTTTGCCTGGAATATTTGTTTCAGGCCAATAGACCATATTAAATAGATATTTTAGACCATTCTAACAATTTCTGCTGTGATAGTTATACTTCCCTCTTCTTTAACTATAAACTAATATTCTGCCACACTCCTGTGACTTGAGTCTTTGCATAAAATATGTACTTTTTAAAATAAATTTATTTTTATTTATTTATGTTTGGCTGTGTTGGGTCTTCGTTTCTGTGCGAGGGCTTTCTCCAGTTGCGGCGAGCGGGGTCCACTCTTCATCGACGTGCGCGGGCCTCTCAGTGTCGCGGCCTCTCGTTGCGGAGCACAGGCTCCAGACGCGCAGGCTCAGTAGTTGTGGCTCACGGGCCTAGTTGCTCCGTGGCATGTGGGATCCTCCCAGACCCGGGCTCGAACCCGTGTCCCCTGCATCGGCAGGCAGACTCTCAACCACTGCGCCACCAGGGAAGCCCAAAATAGGTACTTTTAAAAACAGCTTTAGGTTTAGGAACTAAATTTTGAAGTTATCTGACTCAGGAAAGTAAAGACTATTTATATGAATTACTCAAATACCTCTGTTCATTATAGGAAGATTAGGATATGCGGTTACCAAAAATAATCTTTTTTTTATAGCATAAAATGATATGCTTTGTAATTGGAAGTGACCTGTGTAAAGAAGCAGTAGATATTCTTTAAAGCAACTCCAGGTTTCTCCTTTTAGCTGCTTACAGCTTTCTTGCGTGACCCTGCACGCTGCAGAGATTGATTTTATCTTTGTGCTCATTGCAGTTTTGAGATTCTTTGAATAAGCTCATCAGACTTAACTACCTACTAGAGCTCTATTTCTCAGAAGCAGCATTATGACACTCCACAATTCCAAATTAAATCTAAATGCAAACCATGGAATTTTCAGTTTCACAATTTCTTTGAAAACCTGGTTAAGTACTACAGAGGAGGGATTCTATGCTGGAGTAATTCTAGTAATTCTAGAAATGATGACCACATAAGATGTTGCTGGGCTACCATACTTTCATTCCCAGAAACCAGCCTTAAGCAGTTTGTTAATCTGCCTGAATTAAATGCTCCATAATCCCAAATTTCAAGACACGAACATAATGACAGGAGGCGAATGGAACAAAAAAACAGCTTTCAAAAAGTTTACCTGCCTTGTCCGTTAAGTTACGGAGGCTACTTTACAGCTACTCTGACCTAGCTGGCAATGCAGAAGGAAGTAAACTAGAGGAGGAACAAACTTAATCCAAATTCTCCTCCCATAAAATTCACACTAGGCCACTAAAAGAAGCATGGTAGTATTAATTACATTGTTGTATTAGGTGGCTTTTAACATTATCTTCCTAATCAAGAAGTCTTAGTTAAATCTGTGTTCTTTTATGTGGGTCATACAAGAAAAAAAAAAAATCAGTTGCATACTGATTGAAACTATTATCCAAAACCTTTCAGTTTATAGGGCAGTTTTTTTTTTTTTTTAATTGCTTCCCATTTCCATTATCCCAGGTTGCAAGCAAATTGTGGTGGATTCAAACCCAATGCTACTAATAGCAAAACAACTTATTCATTCAACAACTATGAGAGGTTGCCACTCTTCAAGGTTTTTGGGATACAGACTGAATAAAACAAGCAAAACTTCCTCCCTCCTGGAGCTTATATTATATGGGGGAGAGACAGAAAATAAACCAAATAAATAAATGAATTTTGTATTATATTAGAAGATGATAAATGGCAAAGAAAGGAAAAAGAGAAAGGATCAAAAGTCTCACAGGGGAGGATGTATTTGTGTATTCACATAACATAGTTGGGGCTGCCTCGATGAGAAAATGACATTCAAGCAAGGACTTGAAAAGGGTGTGAGAGTGGGCCAAACAGAGCAGAGGAAGGTTTGCAGCCCTGGCACATTTTTGTAAAATTAGGGGTTTGCTTTCCTTTATGGAAAGGCTGATCTGCTTTCCAGCAGTAAAATTAGAATGTGGGAGGTAAAAGCATACATTTCAGAAAATAAGAAGAGAGAAGTTACCCTATAAAAGTGTGGAATTACTAAGAAAACTCAATCCGAATTTTTGTCATTTATATTTAACACAGTGGCTTTAACTTACCGTAGACTCATCCTTGTCAGCGTGTGTTCTTCTAATGCTTTCCAATGCTTCAGAGTCAAATTCCGTTCTTGAAACCAGACTAGATCTACGTGTTTTAGTGGAAGTTAACCAGTAAGTACAAGGCGTCAGTTGTCTATAAGGAGGGCAGTTCTGACAGGCGCCTTTTGATTGCAGTTTACAAGCAGCACCTAGATGATCCACGGTGATACTTCTGCCTGAAAGAGAGCTACCAGGACTACCTCAGTTCTCCTTTACAAAGGAATGGCATTCTCGCTTGGTGGTGATACCTTTGTCACTTCACAGTGGGCCTTCCAGGACAGCCCCAGTTCACAGGTGCCGGGAGAACCTCCAAGTCATTACTCAGGGCCTGGCATGTCAATTACCTCTTCTATTGGAAGCTGCCAGTCACCTCAGCCTCTGCTGGCCTGAAAGGTCTGCGGAGATCGTGATGAAGCCACCTCAAGCCTCAAAATAGAAACTTCATTAGATGTTCTGGTTCAGAATATTTTCTTTCCAAATATTAGTTTTAAGAGTGAGTTTTGAGGCTCTAGGAAATCAGGAGTAAAATGTAAAAAGATAGACTGAGGGGGAAAAAAAGGATCTGTATTATGATGCCCATGGTACAAATTCTACTTTTATTATTTTATTTTATTTTTTTTATTTATTTATTGATTGATTGCTTGATTGCTATGTTGGGTCTTCGTTTCTGTGCTAGGGCCTTCTCTAGTTGCGGCAAGCGGGGGCCATTCTTCATCGCGGTACGCGGGCCTCTCACCATCGCGGCCTCTCTTGTTGCGGAGCACAGGCTCCAGACGCACAGGCTCAGTAGTTGTGGCTCACGGGCCTAGCTGCTCCGCGGCATGTGGGATCTTCCCAGACCAGGGCTCGAACCCGTGTTCCCTGCATTAGCAGGCAGATTCTCAACCACCGCGCTACCAGGGAAGCCCCAAATTCTACTTTTAGAAACCAGGAAAGTGGGAAGGAGAAATGAGATCTTTCAGAGATGGGTGGTATTAATCTAACTTAAAATAACATTTTTCTCAAAAAAATTAAGGTTGTCTTACTCCCCAAATCTTTTGTTATTCCTTTACAGTAGGGTACAATTCAGAGTTAGACTTATTCTTAGCTTGAAGGGAAAAGTGTTCTGTAAAGTCTGTATTTCCTAAATATCACTGTTACATTACTTAAATGAAACTACAGTCCTTTTTTTGGATATTGTTTGGATCAAAGGGATTCCGAAGAAAGAAAGGTATTATCACTCTTTATGTTGGCCTTGAGTGTAACCTGAATTGTTCCCTCTGGACTTGCCTTATGATTCTCGTGGGGTGAGGGAAAATTGGCCATTAAACTTCCGTCTGCCGCCCTTTGGTTAAAATAGCATATTTGTTGAGACACCTAAAATCTGTGATGATCTATCCACAGTGGTGAAAATATATGCATAACCTTAGGTGTGGTAATAATTTTAAGTAGGAAAGGTGGACAGGGGGCACAAAATAAATATTAAAAATATCCTCACTTGCTGTAGTACAGCAAGAGTTATTTTGGGTCACGGTGTAAAAACCTAGCCCTGCATCAGGGAGTGGTTCAGAGGATCTTGCATCCAAAGCGAGAGGGTTTCCCAGTGAAACATGGGGCTCAACCACACAGCCTCTGTGTTTCTGCCCAGCTCTTCTCCCAAGCTCTGTTGTCCTTTAAAGATGCAGGAAAGCTTTTTCTTTCATCGGGCATTGGCAACAGAATGTGTCCTCAATGTTGCTTTCGCAAGAGTTACATGATACCTTTTGTTTGACTATGTCTACAGGATGTAGAAACAAAACAAAAGAGAAAATTAGAAGTCTGAGAAGGAACAAACTATATTTATAGCAGTGGGTAATATTATCATAAGGAAGGAACTGGGCCTGGTGGGTGAAGTGTTTCATCAACAGCCTGCTGGGAAAGAGGATTAAATATAAAAATGTTGACGAACGTATGGACACCGAGGGGGGAAAGTGGCGGGGAGGGAGGGGATGAATTGGGAGATTGGGCTTGACATATATACACCAATGTGTATAAAATAGATAACTAATAACCTGCTGTATAAAAAAATAAATAAAATAAAATTCAAAAATTCAAAAACAATGTTGAGGAAGGAGGTGATTATCACATCAAAAGTTACTTTCTTACCTTTAAACTTTATGAGAAACAAGAGGGAATACATTCATGACCCTTGCCTGGGATTAAGCTACTCGTTTCTCAGTGCAGTTGAAGCACTTGAAGGAGGGTTGACAGCGGTCTGTGTAAACCCAGCATATACGACCTTCTAGCCTTTGACCAGCTGCCAGCATCCTGCCCTGGTGGTGGGCGTGATCCAGGGTGTTGGCAGGTGAGACACGGGAGAAAGGCAGGGCTGCAGGCAAAGGTGGGGCAAAGATGGACCAAGGACCCAGGGGAGCAGATGGAGAGATGCTGCCCTGGGGGTGAGTTCTGAGCAGACCAGAAGGACCGCGCACCTGAGAGCAGGACAGAGGGAACATCAAAGGCCAAGTGAAGGGAACCTGGCATGAGGACAGGCCATCGAGAAAGCAAGAGTATCCAAACCCTGGCAACTGAGGCCCCAGGAAAGGACACAAGAACCTGGAAACAGTTGTCTTACCTGGGGGGATGTTTTTTCTTTTTGTTTTTCCTTGTGTGTTTGCTTCTCAGGTGGGAACCAGCCTCAAGAGTTTAGAGCTTGGAATCTGGGAACTCATAACTCCTGATAATTTGGCAGTGAAAGCATACAACTGAGAACCTTTTATTGCAGAATAATCCACAAGTTGCAACATCTAGTTGGAGTTTATAGAGTCTAGCTCATCTAATTGTAGTTATAAAGCCAAGTTCAATAGCAGTAGGACAGTGGGCATTCGAATAGCGTTTACTGCAGATCTGGAAGTCAGGAAGTGGGAAGGTAAGTGTCGTGCAACTTAACTAGCAAGGGAAGAACAGTCCCCAGATGGCTTTGTCCTTGTAAACTGAGGGACAGGATCAGGTCCCCAGACAGCATGAAACATGCCAGCCTCACCCACAACCCATAAAAAGACCTTGGGTATAAGTTTTCTGTGTAGACACATGACCTTTGTTTGTGGAGAGGTAGCAAGGATAACGTAGGGAAAAAGATTAAGTGTAACATTTCTTCACACTTCCATTATTGATCCTTGCTACCTATTTTTAACAGGTTATTCTAATACTTATATAATTTTTTCCAAAGAGAAAGCACTTTACTATTATACATATAAACTTAGATGTAGTTACATATATATAATATTCAATAGATGTATATAAATATGTATGTAAATGTGTGCTACTCACATGTCAATCACCTTGCTTATTGGAGCCAAAGTACATTTTTCGGTGTAAAATCGAAGAAGCCACGCTGAAGGCTGAAAGGTTAAAGAGAAGCCCACGACTCTCCTTCCCCGAACTTAGAGAATCCGGATAAAGGAAGAACGATTTTTAAGAGGCTGACAGGTTAACTAGAGAGCCGAAGTTTGCACACTCCCTGTGGTTCTGTGAAGGGACGGCACACCTGTGTGTGTGTGGTGACTTGACTGTGTCGGAAATGGCAACAGCTTGTTTTTTAAAAGAAATATTTTGATTGAGAAGTCTCAACTCCTGAGGTGTAGGCATCAAATTATTCCTCGTTTTTCAGTAAAAACGACCTCATTGGGGCTCCGCGGGGCTCTCCTTGCTGCTGTGAACCAGTCTCTTAAAGCCATCTTGGTCCAATTCTGTCATGTCCAGTCATGGTCACTTCATAGGAGCAAACTGGTGTTCGGAGTGAGATGGTCCATCCTCTTTAGTATTTCAGCCTCACTTTTGACGTGCAATGCTCTTCTCTCCCTCCTGGGGGTCCAGCCCCCAGGGTGTAGCCCCGCAGTGGGTGGCCTGGGTTTTAGGGCATGGTCTGAGCTCACACCGCTGCTCCCTATTCCCTGCTCTGGACTTTGGTGCTGGCCCTTGGCAGTGGGAGAAGGAAGAGGCCATCCTCAGGGACATCTGGGATGCATCTGACCCCCCCCCCCCACTGAGCCGTCATGGCTTCTCTGCTTCCCCCTGCCCCGCCCCGGCTCCCCTCTGTGGGTGATATCCACGTGCCTGCCTTCCCCTGGGCTTCTGTGGCGGGAAGGTTCTCAGGGAAACTGCGTACGTGTGGTGCTCCAGTGGGGACATCAGGAAGGGTTCTGTTTACCCTGCTTATCACCGCCTCTCCCTGCCAGGCAATGGGCGTGCAGCTCCAGGGGCGGCGGCACTGGGTCCACCTTGGGGACCAGAGGTGATTGTCAGTCCCCAGCTTGCGGGATGGCAGCATCCGGCTCCCTGACCTTGGAGGAATGGAAGGTGGTTAGCAGAGGAGGGTGAAGAGGAAGCCACCACCATCTCAGCTCAGAAACTCCTCCACAAGACCACTCTTCCTTGCCCTAGCCCTCTTCTCTACCTCACTCTGACAAAGGCCAGAAGCCAGTGGAGATTCTTTGGTCTTTGAGAGTACGAACGGTAGGACCTGCTTTGAACTTGACTCCGGAGATTTTAGTTTCTTTTCTCAACAAGGCAGTGTCTTGGCAATAACCTTGTTCTGTGTTATAGGGGTGGAGAGAGAAGGAAGGACTTCATGGCGTTCTCATAGCAGTGTTGAAAGTTTCCTGTGTGTTTGGGGCACTGTTGTAACTCATTGGAAGCTGAGGCCCAGGAAAGTTAAGTGACTTGTCAAAGGTCACAGATAAGAAGCGGCAGAGCCAGAATTTAAATCTGGGCAGTCTCACAACAGAAGCTGTGTTCTAACGACTGCCTCTCAAAGCTTGTAGGATATGATGCCTGGCCATGGTTATGGGTTTGTGGGATCAGGATCCTGAGAAAATTGGCTGTGGATCTAGGTGACAAGCCTGAAACACTTCTCTTATGGTGAGAATCCCAAGTCATAATACTGTGGAGCTTGGGGCCAGCTTCGAGACAGTAGCAACCACTGACCTCAAGATCCCAGTAAATTTAAATGTACTTGCTGTCAGAATAAAAAGTGTATTGAAACAAATTATAATTATTTTAGTGCACTCTCCTTTTATAGTCTAATGAGCATGTTATTTTGCAAAGTATTAGGTAATTTAGTGGCCATTTAGCTGTTTTTTTAAAGCTAATATACCTTAAGGTGATTAACAATAGATTTATTAGATGACCAAAGAAATTTAAAAACATGATGCTGACAGATTAGTGGTCATACAAGCAAGGGGGTGGGGGACAAATGCATCATTTTTATGTACTCTTCATGATATATTCGGCTTTGCTAAAATTTCACGATCTACAGTAGATCTCCCAGAATTCTACAGCTGTTTATCAATAAGACAGTGATGCACATAGTTAAGTTTCAAGTGGTCAAAACTGTTGAATTGCCCTCAGCACAGCTGTGTTTTCTCAAGTGAAATTTTGGTCTGTGTGGCTCAGGGTGAAGTGTGGTCCTTACAACGCGAGAACCTTCGAGCACCCCCAGAGGCAACTACAGTGGCGCATGTGGAGAGCAGGTTTCCTTTTGTGAGTCAGAGAACCCCATCTGGGTTGCCTAAGAGATATTAGAGTGTCTTGCAGAATCCCAGGAAGAAGGGTAAAGAAAGACCAGAGGAACCATGAGAAATAGGGTCTGGGGTCCGCAAGGGACCCCTGGACATTTCACTTCTAGCCTCTCTTCTCTGTAGACCTGTTTCCTTTCCTGACCACTCAGTGATCTGCTTTCACTTCCTTTGCATCTATTCAAATGAGAAAACGTCCATCATTTAGATTTCTCTGGAGAGTGAGCATGGTAAACTGTAAAGATCATCAACTTTGAGATCCGCCTGACCTGGATTTCGTATTTTAGTTTTGCCCCTTGATGGTTCTGCCACTTTGGGGGGACTCATTTAATCTCAGTTTCCTCATCTGTAAAAGTAATGTGCAAGCTAGCAAGTGACAGTGAGAACTGAATAGATGCTCTATGTAAAACATCTGTATCTTTTGAACATGTGTTATTCTCTTCCCTGTTGATTACATGGTTGCTTGACTACTAATGTAACACAAACGTAGCCGTGCATGACAGTTCATTCACTTAGATGTTTGTAAATGCACACTCTTGCTTTGAAAAGGGAAACCACAAAGTTGCACCCACAAACTGGTGGGAATTGGCTTCTGAGAGGGTGCCACTGTGGTTACCCCAGGTCGGCTGGGCTACACCAGGCGATACATCTGATGAGCCCACTTGGGACGGCCCGCTGGCTGCAGAGACAAGACAAGATGACCTTAGGCTCTTCCTCAAAGATTGCCCTCTAACTCTGAAGAGCAGGCTCCAGGTTTACTTAGGTCCAGGGACCAGGGCTCTCTCTGCACGTTTCTTTCTGGCTGGAGCCTGCAGCCCACCCAGCCTTTGCAGAGGTCTGGCTCCCCTCCCTTCTCCCCACCAAGACTCATGGACCTATTTGTCACTCTGCTTCCCGTAGAAATCTTTGATCTATCATCTCCTTTGATCTGATGTGCTAGATATACTATCTGTTGCCTTTCTTTCTGTGTTTATGAAATTTCTAAAAAAAAAAACAAAACAAAACAGAATCAGTAGCTCCTTGGATTTTGTGGTTTAATGTCTGTTAGGTTCACTCTTTATGAGTCACCCAACGAGCCCTGGGGTACTTTGTCACCTTGCGAGCGCAGATTTGGATTGCTTGCGCAACGAGAGGACCTGCGCAGGAGTGAAGATGGAACAGTGAGGGAGGCTTGCCATCCACCCCAAGTCCTCTTAGCATCTCACTGAAAGCTCAGGAATTTTGCTCATAGAGGCATTTGTAATTACTCTTTAAAGGGAGGTAATTTCATTCCTTTGTGAAGAACAGTCCTGGAAATCAAACAAACTCTAATGTCTGTTGTTGGAAGAAAAAAGAACAGGAAGAGGAATAAGAAAATAATGCTTCTGAACCAGGAAATAAATTCATGTTTGCAAAACTTAGAGTAGGACATCAGATCTCATGGTGGTTAATATATGCGATGTGAACAAGTGTATTATATTCTGTAAAGGCAAGGAAGCAATGGTGCTTCGTGAAAGGGTTTCAGGTGAGTACTGAGGCCAGTCCCCAGGTGTTACTTTCCGCATGATGTAATAGAGGGATATTTGAGAACTGGGGAATTCACAGAGATCTCGGGCTGTAGTTTTTGTGATTGTTAAGGAGCTGCTTTTCTTTCATTTTTAAAATAAGAATAATAGTTGCCACTTAATGAGCATTTGCTCCCAGGCACACTTATGGGTGCTCCTTATATATAATTATATTTAGTTCTCGCAAAAGGTACGTGAAGGAAATGCTAACCCTATTTTAAAGATGAAGAATCCGAGAGTCAGGGAGGTAAATTTTCTAATCCAAAGTCACAGAGGGTGTCCTTCCATTAGTAGCCCAAAGTCATTTTCAAAAGGACTCTAAAGGGAATCTCTGTGCATTATTATGCAAAATTGAGACAGTTGTGATTTTTTTCCTGCTCCGAACCAGCATGACAAGTGACTTTTTCCCTTTCATATTTTGACTTCAGAAAATGACTCTTTTGCCCATCAGCTTCATTGCACCATGCCAACCTTCTGAGTTCTAACTGTGTCCTCTACACACAAAAATGGTCATTACTTCTAGGATGAAAGGAAGACTTAGAATATTTATTTAAAACCTTAATTTTTATATTTATTTAGTATTTTAAAGTTTACAAAAGGAGTTGAAGTGCCTTGTCAGTTAAACATAACAGAAAGTAAGAAAACAAAGGTTAAATAAGTAAATAGATTAGCTAAAATATTATAGAGGAGATAGTAAAGTATACTTAGGAAAAGCTGATTTAGACACCTGATTTCTAAAATTATTCTCAGTTTGATCGCAGTGAAAACAAGACAAATACTATTTATAATCTACATTACCTTTTCTAATAACAAAACATGCAGAAGAGTGTGTGGATAGTTTTCTAAAGCTAGGCTGAAGAAAAAAATTTCATATATACAGATTCAGGGGTGGCCCCTTAAGTTGGTGGATTTCAGGCGGGGCTGAGGTGACACGGTTTGAGTCCGCTGCTTTCTGCCCCTCTGGCCATAGAACCAATAGACAAGCCAAACATAGGCGAAGGTAAACTACCTGTCAACAAGACTGTTGAAACCATTGTTGAATTGGAGTAAAGTCTTTAGCAGTGCTTGAATCCAGTAAATTCAGGGCGCTTGAGAGAGAAAAAGGAGAACCGGTCACATTATATCAAGACAAGAACCGTCATCAGAGACCGTCCCAGGCACGCGGGGCTGTGGTGGCCCCAGGCAACAGCACTCTTACCCCAGGTCAGAGCAGCCCCAGGAGCACTTCCTGTGACAGCTGAGGACCACACTTTAATCCTCACCTGTGCAGATGCCGACCTACTCAGCAGGTTGCATGGATACCCAGGAAATAAATCAAGATTCCTCTACAAAATATGTCCAACAAACTCATGGACTTTTAAAGGACTTGCTTGATCCTCCTGAAGTTTGGATACCAAGTTGTTAGAGAAACCCACTGGTTCTCTTTTAAAAATCTAACAAATCAAACCCTGAACTTGTAAAAGGACTTTCTGACCTTGACCTTGACCTTATTCCCAAGAGTCCCCTCCTGTGTGGGGACTTCTCACTCATCCCCACCGAAACCCTCAGACTGGCCTCAGAGAAGCTCTGTGAAGGCAGACTTTCCCCGTGAGTCCTCCTTTCAGAGTTGACCCCCATCTTTATCATTTAAACAAAATTTTGTAAAAGGCTCAGAGAATGCATGCACAGTCACAAGCATCTTGGTGACCTGGTTTGCCCAGTGGGACTGACTCACCATGTTGGAAGCCCTTCTGGGTTTGGACTGGCTTCCAGGTGCTCAGAACACCTCCACCTGCGGAGCCCATCTTGTTCCAGGTGCTCAGAACACCTCCACCTGCGGAGCCCATCTTGTTCCAGCCGTGCCTTGTAGGGAAGGGAGCTTTCAGGAGTCTGTGCCCTCCAGACACCCAGGCGGAGAGTGAGTCTCCTCTTCTAGGCTCTGGTTTCTCCTTAAAAACTTCTTTCCTGCATTATTGAGAGCAGGACTGTGGACATTCAGAGGCTGCTTTATCTTCTTACCAGAGATGTCCCTAATTCTCTGAGCCCAACTTATTAAAAACTTAACGTGAGCACAGGAGACACAAAGGGAGTTGCATGAAGGTGACTTGGCTTCATGTAATCCATGGAAGTCGTGCAGCTGGTTGGAAACTATTATTAAAATAGTACTGACTAGGGCTTCCCTGGTGGCACAGTGGTTGAGAGTCTGCCTGCCGATGCAGGGGACACGGGTTCGAGCCCTGGTCTGGGAGGATCCCACATGCTGCGGAGCAATTAGGCCCGTGAGCCACAACTACTGAGCCTGCGCGTCTGGAGCCTGTGCTCCGCAACAAGAGAGGCCGCGATAGTGAGAGACCCGTGCACAGCGATGAAGAGTGGCCCCCACTTGCCGCAACTAGAGAAAGCCCTCGCACAGAAACGAAGACCCAACACAGCCAAAAATAAATAAATAAATAAATAAAATTTAAAACAAAACAAAACAAAACAACTCACATTATTAAAAAAAAAAAAAATAGTACCGACTGACCTCTTTTTCTACATGATAAGTATTGAAAATATTTGCATTATTAAAACTAGCTGTGGGAGAAAAGCAGCCTTCTGATTGGATGTTTAAAGGATTAAAATAGAGCTCTTAACTTAATCAATCATTTTAATATATTAATAGTGATAGTAAATGCATCTTCATTTGGGACCACATAGCTACTGCCCATATTGACTTCTTTTTTTTTTTTTAACTCTGACATAATTTTATTTTTTAATTTTTTAATTTTTTAATTTTATTTATTTCTCAACTTACTGTTTCTAATTTTAACTTCATGATTGTCACTGGGGACATATATATGATCTTTTCAGCGATTTGATCTAATTATGACATGATTCCATTAGGTTGTTTTCATTCAAACTGTAAATTTCCTTTTTTTTTTTTTTTGTCTTAATCATTTTTACTTGACTTAATTGACAAATAAGTACAAGAGAATAGTTGTGAAACCACTGGCAATACAGTAAACTTTAAAGAATTTATTTAGACTTGACCTACTTATGTTTCTCAGAATAGGTGTATATACATTATTCAACAATAAATGCTTAATGCTTTAAATATACAATTACCTTATTTGCAGAAACTAGGAAATCATTCCAATGAAATGGGGAAAAAGTACAAAAAGTTCTCATAATTCAAAATATATTTAAAATAACATCTTTACAGAAGACAAAACCTTTCACCAAAAATTGTATGTAATTCTGACATGCTCCACCGGGTAGTTTTAAATTCCTCCTAAATCATGTTGTCTTAAATTTGTTAACTACTATGCATTAAAAGCTAACTTACCAATCGATTAAACTGCAAGAAAAAATGGTTACACATGTAATAATGCTGTCACTCTCCCCTTTGAGGCCATATAGATTAATGCTGAGATCATTCTAACATCTCTGTTACTCATGAACCCACTGAAAGCTGTCAGCACAGGGACTGAATTCAGCTTTCAACCATCAGTCAATCAATAAATCCATCCATCAGTCAATAGAAAGTTCCTTTTGAATTGTTTGACATCCAGGAATTAGAAAAGTTCACATCAGAATCTGGGTTTCCACTTGTTCTGAAGGAACAGGGTTTCTGGCAGACTTGAACCTGCCGAGTTTCCTATGGGCTAGGACCGCATAGGTCCCCCAGGCTGCTTTGCACAGGATGCCCCTGGCCTGATGTGCACCTGAGTTTGCAAGGCCTGACCTAGATACTCACCTTCCAGGGCAACCTACCCTCTGCCTCCAGATTTATCTTCTGGGGGCATCACGGTCCATGGCTCCTTCCATGGACTGCAGTTTATATTCTGACTCGATAATCTGATATTCACCACTCGGTACCATTGTTCTGGTCAAGTGGGGCTGGCTGTTACCAGAGCCCAGCTTATACTTTTACACATCTTCACTTTTCTGATGCTTTTCCTCTCCCTCGATTCCTTCTCATCCGTGTTCATGTATGAAAAGCAGACCCATTGTTTTAGATCCAGTTAAAAGTTTGCATCTCAAATTGTATCTCCCTGAGCAGCCAAGATATGATATGGTTCTTCCCCCCTCTATGCTTATATCACAGATTGGTCTGACTTTCAAATTCCCGAATATATACCACTTTGTGTTGAAATTACATGGGATCAAGACTTAAGTCGACGGCTAGGTAGGGTCTAAATCTTGTTCAGTTTGAATCCCACAGCTACTTGGCATAATTCCTTACATTTATTTGAGACTCAGTCATTATTTGTTGAATGAGAAACTTGTTTTCTTTGTTCCAATATTCTCTACGTAACTAGCATCCTTCGAAGCACAAATGTTGATATTTGTAGTTGCATTCTCATTAGGTAGAGGATAGATCTGTGTATTTAAAATACTGATTTTTGTGAAATATGGGAATAGTTGGAGCTCTCGAGCCTTTTCTATAATCAAATATTTGACCTTCTTGTTTAATCTTTCTTTTTTCCAGTTATTTCCATGATGTAGCTTGGTTCTTTAGAGCTCTCCCCTCTGAAAATAATTCAAAAGTAATTATGAAATGCCAATGGTATATCTTTCTTGACAGTATAACAGTATCATGTCCAAACTATACGAAAAATTATTACTCCTAAACTGTAGTGTGGTGCTAAATTTTAGGTTAGCGGAATTAAATGTGAAGCTTGAAGTTTGGCTGGGAATTTGTGGCTCATGGAAGTCCTTTAAAACAAAATATTATAATATTCCTTTTGGTTACACAGTGTATTAGATTAGTCATTGCTCCTTGTTACTAACTCGGAAGGGTGTGCTTACATTTAGAATATGTTACATATGAGTGTAGGCTGACAGTTTCTTTTTTGTCCATTGAGAGGCCCATCCCTTTATAAGAACTCACTTAGCAGCCAAACGTATCCAGCTCTCTGCCTTCTCATCCTCTTCTCCCTTGCTTCTCTTTCTTCCCAAAGCTGGGTCCTGGGCATCGTCCACTTCTCCCCTCTTTATGGCGAGGAGAGTGCAGATGCGGGGTGAAGGGGGAGCGTGGAGACCAGCCTTGGCTCCCAGGGTCCCCCCAAGTCTGGCTCAGCATCTCAGAGAGAACAGCAAAGTGAAGAGCCTCCCATGTCAGGCCACACGTACCTTCATAAACTTCAAATAAAAACATTTTTCTTTTAATATTTTAATCTGTTACAAATCATTTTAGAAAAGATTCGCAACAAAATAACATTTTTATTTTTCCCCCCGAAGGATTCTTTCATTGCTTTTAAAGACAGAAACGATTGCATTCTCACAAATATAGTCATCACGATGTGCATGAATGTAATTATTCAGCACAACTCTGCCAGCAGAGCTATAGGGATGACTTGTGCTTGACCCTGAATCAGGGTGGAAAAGTCAACAGTTTCCGGTGACCCTTTAAACCTCTCAGTGGACCTCTGCAGTGGAGGAGTTGCCCACAATGAATGGCAGTTAAATTTATGCAATATCTAATAGGACTCTGAAAATGCCCAGACATTTTTTATCAAGGACTTGGTTATTTTTGTTGTTATTTTCTTATTTTATTAAAGGGAAATAAGTAATGAGATAACTAAGTGTGACAATCCTGTCTTTGTGAAGTGACTGTGAACCAGCCTTTTCCAAATAGTCGTTCCACTTGTTTGATTATTTCTTCATTTAGCTGTGTTTACATGCGACAAACCACTTACATCCTAAGATCCATTTTATTTTATCGCTTCCTCCCTCCTTCCTCCTTTCTTTCCCTCCTACTTACTTCTTTTCTTCCTTTTCTTTTCTTTCTTTCTTTCTTTTTTTTTTCTTCTTTATTTCCATCTTCCTATTTTGCCTATCCCTCCACCCTTCTCCTATGACAACCCTCAGGCTGGTTTCTGTATCTATGAGTTTGGTTCCTTAAGATTCCACAAATAGGGCTTCCCTGGTGGCGCAGTGGTTGAGAATCTGCCTGCCAGTGCAGGGGACACGGGTTCGAGCCCTGGTCTGGGAAGATCCCACATGCCGCGGAGCAACTGGGCCCGTGAGCCACAATTACTGAGCCTGTGCTCCACAACAAGAGAGGCCGCGATAGTGAGAGGCCCGCACACCGCGATGAAGAGTGGCCCCCGCTTGCCACAACTAGAGAAAGCCCTCGCACAGAAACGAAGACCCAACACAGCCATAAATAAATAAATAAATAAATAAATAAATAAATAAATAAATAAAAAGATTCCACAAATAAGTGAGATCATACAGTATTTGTCTTTCTCTGTCTGACCTATTACACAACATGGTCCATCCATGTTGTCACAAATGGGAGGATTTCCTTCTTTCTTATGGCTGAAATATATATGTATAAAACATTTTCTTTATCCATTCATCTGTAGACACTTAGATTGTCTCTCTCATCCTTTTCAAGCCTTTATTAAACGCTGACTCTATGGAGAATATTTTTCTAGTTATCAGAGGGTTATAAGCAGCAGAATGTTCAATATTTTTTCTAAAGTATCTCACAATCTAATCAGGGAAATGCATCTTAGTTAAGCAGACCGTAAGATACAAATTCAAGTACAAATAGTTAATTGGATAGATAGGTGTTCTCATTTCCTAGGGCTGCCATCACAAAGCCCCAAAGTCTGGGTGGCTCAGAGCAGCAGAAACGTATTATCTGACAGTTCTGAGGGCAGACGTCAAGAATGGAGGTGCTGTCAGGGCGTGTTCCCTTTGGAGAGCTGGGAGAGAATGATTACAGTCTTTCTCTCTGCTTCCAGTAGCCTCGGGTGCTCTTGGCTTGTAGACATGTGTTTCCGTGCCCTCTGTCTTCACACCATCTTCCATCCCTATGGGGTTCGTCTGTGTGGCCAGATCCCCCCTTTATATACGTCCCATTGGATTAGGGTCCACAATAAAGGAGCTCATTTTAACTGGATGACTCTGTAAAGGCCCTGTTTCCAAATCAGGCCCTATTCCTGAGGTACTAAGATCAGGACTCCAGCAGGTCTTCTTGGGGGACACAACTCAACTCATAACAAGTAAGAGAAGAAAGACAAAGGGCAAAATTAATTCTAGTAAAGAAACATTGGCAGCAGGTATGAAGACACAGGCCTCAGGGTTCTCTTCCTCAATGGAACAAGGGCGCAGGGCCCCCCCATGGGTCACGGGGCAGGGAGCATTCATCCCCTCTCACCTGGGCAGAGAAAGCCCTCAGGCAAAGGATGAAATGCTGGGAGTTTGGAAATTGTGGCCTCCCTGAAGCGGTGGGGTGGTGCACGTGGGAGGGCACTCAGTCTGTTTGGCAATAATGAAAAGTCGTGTCACCCAGTCTGTGCTAAGGACACGCAGAGCAGGTTAAAAGCCAGGAGTCCGAGTCACCCAGAGCAGGACTCGGGACACATCTTCAGGCCCGGAAGGAACTGATAAATGTCAGCTGGTGAGAAGCTGACCAAGGAAGCAGCAAAGCCCAAAGGCCCCATCAAATAGGAGGTGGTCTGTGTGCACGAGATCAGGGCAGGGACCTTGCACCCACTGTGGTACCTGCTCCAGGTGGGGAACTCACCCGTGCTCCAGGGGAAAGCCCACATTTCATCATGTGCTTTGTATGACTCAGCCATCGCCTGCTTCTCAAAGCTGGTCCAGCTGGTAGTCTGTACCCACTTTATCCATAAAAACTACAATCTGTTTCAGTTTGCTAGGGCTGCCATAACAAAGTACCACAGGTGGAGTGGCTTAAACAACAGAAATTTATCTTCTCAGTTATGCAGGCTGGGATCTCAGTTATGGGTCAAAGAGTTGGCAAGCTTGGTTCCTTCCGAGGACCATGACAAAAGTCTCTGTACAGGGCTTGTAGACACGGTTTTCTCCCTGTGTCTTTACATCGTCTTCCCTGGGTACTTGTCTGTGTCCACATTTCCCCTTTCTGTAAGGACACAAGTCACATTGGATTCAAAGTCATAATCCCGTCCAGCATCAATTCTAAATACGAAATCTCCGCTAAATCAGACACGGGTGAAACTCGAGGAATGGTTCATCCTGAGGTAGAATTCCTCTCCAGCTGTCTCTGCCCCTCTTGGTGTCCGGTTTAGCCACCCTGAATTTTTTTCTGTTCTCTGAACTTCCTCACATCTTGGCCCTTGAAGGCTATTTCCTATTCCCGAGACACTCTTTCTCATTCTCTTCTCTTAGTTTTTTTGTTTTTGTTTTTGTTTTCCTGTTCATGCATTAAGCAGATGCCTACCTGGCATTTCATCCCAGGTGACTCCGCTTCATTTCCCAAGCAAGGTCCCTTTTCCTTGCTTCTTCCTGCGGGGTCCTGTATTTCCCTGTGATGGCACACGTTACACTCAAGTTCAGGGTTAAATGCACTCACCACTCTCTGAGACAAGGGCCTGTAAGAGAGGAAGGGCTCCCAAAGCATCTGATTTCTCATCTCTATAGCCATGGAATGGTGCTAGGAACATAGGAAGAGGTTGGTAAGTTAGCAGAAAGAAAGAGGGGGGAGGGAGGAGAGAGAGAGAGAAAGAAGGAAGGGAGGGAAGGAAAGAGGGAGGAAGGAAGGAAGAAAGGAAAAGGTTTACATGAAGGGAAGATGAGCCCACTTGACAGGAAGCTGTGAAGGCAGCCTGTTACAATGTGGTTCCCATCACAGCCAGGTGTATGTCACCTTGTTCAAGCGATTTAACCGCAGTGGGCTTTGTCTGGCAAATAAAAAGCTAGACTTTAATTTTCTTTATCTCTTTTATGGTGAAGTTTTAAAAACTATATTTTCAGCAGCAATGAGGGGATTTAAACTGTGTTGGGTTGGACTGGGCCCTGAAGGACCACCTAGAAGCCTCTTGTATAAATACAGGTGTGATGTTCTATTTGAAAGAAAGTTAAAATGATGAACTTGAGTTGGGGATAGGGTTTAGACGTTCACCGCCTGCATTATGTGGCTGTCTGTACCAGCGCCTGCCTCTTGGAGACGTGTTTGCTGTAACGTGGACATGAGTGTTTCATCTTATACCAAAGTCACCTCTTTACCAGCATAATCAGTGCTATTGATGTTCTGTATATGAGAGAGATGGCATGAAGGTATTTATCTGAAGTTTGTTTAAAATATCTGTATTGTTCATCTGAATTATGCTGATACGATCAGTTATTCATCATCTGTGATTAGAGACACATCCCAGTGAAAAGGTCCAGGGAAGTCTTCTGTGGATTAACACAAAGGAGAAAGAGAGCCCTTTGGGGCTGAGCAGGTCTTACTCCAAACCCACGCCTGACCGTTAGGCTATGGTACCTAATGGGTACCACACTCTTGCCAAGGTTCGCCTCTCTTCTGTACCCAGGATTACTGTAAACTGGAAAAAGGAATTATTTTATGTCATGTTGGATCATAATACCCCATTGAGAGCTCCAGAAGGTATATGTGAAAGAATAACTCTGCTTAATTTTACTAACAGAAATTGCAAAAGAATTCTAAAAAATAAATTATTTTAAATGTTAAAACTTGAACAAGTGACCATTGTTGGGAATTTTACTTTTTTGAAGTGTTTATCTTCTGTTAATTGTTTCTTCCTCTCCTAGAGAAAAGGAGATAAGGGACACATGGAATTCAAAGTACATGTAAAATAGAGAATCCTAAAGATGCTACCAGAAAACTACTAGAGCTAATCAATGAATTTGGTAAAGTAGCAGGACACAAAATTATGCACAGAAATCTCTTGCATTCCTATACACTAAAGATGAAAAATCTGAAAGTGAAATTAAGAAAACGCTCCCATTTACCACTGCAACAAAAAGAATAAAATACCTAGGAATAAACCTACCTAAGGAGACAAAAGACCTGTATGCAGAAAATTATAAGACACTGATGAAAGAAAGTACAGATGATACAAATAGATGGAGAGATATACCATGTTCTTGGATTGGAAGAATCAGCATTGTGAAAATGAGTATACTACACAAAGCAATCTACAGATTCAATGCAATCCCTATCAAACTACCACTGGCATTTTTCACAGAACTGGAACAAAAAATTTCACAATTTGTATGGAAACACAAAAGACCCTGAATAGCCAAAGCAATATTGAGAAGGAAAAACGGAGCTGGAGGAATCAGGCTCCCTGCCTTCAGGCTATACTACAAAGCTACATTAATCAAGACAGTATGCTACTGGCACAAAAACAGAAATATAGATCAATGGAACAGGATAGAAAGCCCAGAGATAAACCCAGGCACATATGGTCAACTTATCTTTGATAAAGGAGGCAAGAATACACAATGGAGAAAAGACAGCCTCTTCAATAAGTGGTGCTGGTTAAATGGGACAGCTACATGTAAAAGAAGGGAATTAGAACACTCCCTAACACCATACACAAAAATAAACTCAAAATGGATTAAAGACTGAAAGGTAAGGCCAGACGCTATCAAACTCTTAGAGGAAAACATAGGCAGAACACTCTATGACATAAATCATAGCAAGATCCTTTTTGACCCACCTCCTAGAAAAATGGAAATAAAAACAAAAATAAACAAATGGGACCTAATGAAACTTAAAAGCTTTTGCACAGCAAAGGAAACCATAAACAAGATGAAAAGACAACCCTCAGAATGGGAGAAAATATTTGCAAATGAAGCAATTGACAAAGGATTAATCTCCAAAATTTACAAGCAGCTCATGCAACTCAATATCAAAAAAACAAACAACCCAGTCCAAAAAATGGGCAGAAGACCTAAATAGACATTTCTCCAGAGAAGATACACAGATTGCCAACAAACACATGAGAGAATGCTCAACATCGTTAATCATTAGAGAAATGCAAATCAAAATTACAATGCGATATCATCTCACACCGGTCAGAATGGCCATCATCAAAAAATCTATAAACAATAAATGCTGGAGAGGGTGTGGAGAAAAGGGAACCCTCTTGCACTGTTGGTGGGAATGTAAATTGATACAGCCACTATGGAGAACAGTATGGAGATTCCTTAAAAAACTAAAAATAAAACTACCATATGACCCAGCAATCCCACTACTGGGCATATACCCTGAGAAAACCATAATTCAAAAAGAGTCATGTACCACAATGTTCATTGCAACTCTATTTACAATAGCCAGGACATGGAAACAACCTAAGTGTCCATCAACAGATGAATGGATAAAGAAGATGTGGCACATATATTCAATGGAATATTACTCAGCCATAAAAAGGAATGAAAGTGAGTTATTTGTAATGAGGTGGATGGACCTAGAGTCTGTCATACAGAGTGAAGGAAGTCAGAAAGAGAAAAACAAATACCGTATACTAACACATATATATGGAATCTAAAAAAAAAATAAAATAGTCATGAAGAACCTAGGGGCAAGACGGGAATAAAAACGCAGACCTACTAGAGAATGGACTTGAGGACATGGGGAGGGGGAAGGGTAAGCTGGGATGAAGTGAGAGAGTGGCATGGACATATATATACTACCAAATGTAAAATAGATAGCTAGTGGGAAACAGCTGCATAGCACAGGGAGATCAGCTCGGTGCTTTGTGACCAGCTAGAAGAGTGGGATAGGGAGGGTGGGAGGGGTGGAGATGCAAGTGGGAAGAGATATGGGGATATATGTATATGTATAACTGATTCACTTCGTTATAAAACAGAAACTAACACACTATTGTAAAACAATTATACTACAATAAAAACGTTAACTAAATAAATAAAACAAAGTACATGTAAAAATAATAGTAGTAATAATAACAGCAACAATAATGGGAAACCTTTCTTGATTCCTTTCCTATGCCAGGTACTTTATCAAGGATTTTACCTGTAGTATCTCATTTAATCCTCATAATAACCATGTGAGGAAAGTTCAATTACCATTTGACAGGTGAGAGTTTCCATGAGGCACCGAGAGGTTATAGGATCTGCCCTTGACCATGTACCTGGTTAGTGGTGGAGCTGAGATTCAAATCCAGACTGTCTGGAAACTATGCTTTTAACCAGACATGCTATAGTTATAGTAGTTGCTGAATAATCACTTACTGGAAACGAATCAGAAACAATGCCCAGAGAGAAACAACAGTATTAGGAGCTGAGGAAAGGGAAAGTTGGATCCCAGTCATGCAACTGTATTTATACTGTGCTGGGAATACACCAAGTTTTTGTACAGGAAGAAGTGAATTTTCTGCTTGATTCAACTCATCCTCCAAGGTGGGTGTAAATATGCAAGGAAAGACCATGGAGGAATTCTGATTACTCCAAGGGCTTAGACAACCTCCTTTCTTGAGATATTTAGGTGCAGTTTAGAGACACACAAGGGATAAATGATTCATCATTATCTGCTTACATATTTATAGATTTCAATGTTCTGTTTAAATCTGCAGTGAGCCAAGATAAAAATATTTGGCTTCTTTAAGTTTATTCATTGCTTTCCAGGTACACACTTGGCAAATTGGACCTATTCTATATCTGTGACTTAATGAAATATGTCCTTACATTTCACAGACTGTACACCTGGAGTCTTCTTTCTGAGGTCATTCAGTATTATAATTAATGCTGTACTTGAATCTCAGCCAGTAACCAAGCTTGTTTTGGTATCATACATTTTCTGATTTTTTTCTATTAACTGTACTTAGATTAATCCCCACAATCAACCCAGATACGAGTGCAGCTATTTATAAACTATTTAGATCCTTCTTCTATTTTGCTTTCAATTGTAATTTTTCTTTACCCGCGGATGCAAATTATGTAGTTTCTCCAAACCTGTTTTCTATTCTAAAAAATGAGATAATAATAGTTCCCATATCTTAGAACTGTGTGAGCATTAAACAAGACTGCATATTTGTATCTCTAGCCTAAACCACTTTCCTGAGGTCTGGAAACTCGTATATAATTGCTTATTCAGCATCTTCACTCAGATATCTAGGAGGCATGTCAAACTTAACATGACCTTGAAGACACTACTCTTGAAGTTTCTCCCTCAAATAAGCTCCTTCCCTGCCTTTCCAGTCTCTGTAATTGACCTAGTTCCTCAGGTCATAAATTGAGGACTCACCCTTGAATCTTCTCATTCATTCATACCTTGCAGCCAATCCCCCAGTAAATTCTGTGAGCTCTACCTTCAAAATAAGCCCCTGAATCTGTCCATTTTTAGTACCTTGTTTGCTAATATCCTAGTGTGAGCCATCCTCCTCCCTCCCAGAGCAATTGCAATAACTTCCTGATGGGGCTCCCTGCCCGCACTCTTGACCCTGCACAGATTTCTGCCCTCCCAACAGCAGCCAGAGTGATTCTGTAAATGTTTAAAATAGAGTATGTCTCCTCCCCTGCTTAAGGTCAGTTCTCATCCCACTCAGGATAAAATCCATGCCAGCCATCAGGGATGATAGGACCCGGGTCGTGGACACATATCCATCTCCACCCACCTTACTCCTCCTGCCCCTGCCCCCCTGGCCTTCTTGCTGATACTCAGTTACACCAAGCTCACCACTGCCTTGGTGCCTCTCAATTTGCGTTCCCTCTGTCTAGAATATTCTCCCTTAGATAGTTGCATGATCTGCTTCATCACCTTATTTAATCTCTGTTCAAATCCATTTTTTCGATGGAGGGGCTGGATCAAGCCTTTTCAGGATAATCTATCTACAATATCCCTCCTACATTCCTGGTCACTCTCTAACCTCTTCCTCAGCAGCCATGGCACCTGTTGTTTGTCGTGGGATACGTTTATCCATCTGTGTGTTCTCTTCATCTAGGATGAAAACCCCTTGAGTTCAGGAACTTCTTATTCAAAACTATATTTCCAGTGCCCACAACAGACCTGGCACCTGGTACATTTTCAATATAGATTTGTCAAAAAAAACAAAAAAAAAAAACCAGTTAAGGAATAGAAAGCACAAACAGTCTGGAGCATACGGAGTCCTCCTAAATATTAGCTGTTATCCCTCTATATTACAAAAGTCAGAACCTGTTCTGGTCTCTGTTGATGTGGGTTCTGCCCTTCTATTTACATTTACTTAGATATTCCTCATGAAATCTATTAGGTCAATGTTTTCATTTCACAGATGGTGTTACTGAGGGTTAAGTGGGTAACTGGCCCAGAATGGCCTAATCATCAGAAGTTCAGAGTTGGCCCAAACTCGTGTTTCTATGTCCAGGGATCATGCAGTAGAATGTGGTTTAAATGAAGGGTCTCCACTCTGTTGATAGCAAAGTTGACTTAGCTAATGTCACTGCTGGGCCAGTGCCTCGTCTTTGTTTACTCAGAATGTTCATGCCTGGAGAAGACAAACCATCCCAGAGGGCTGGGACCGTTTTTGGATCCATGGTATCTAAGGTTCTAGAACCAGGCATGTTCTAACACCCAACATTATTGTACTATGCTCCATCTGCGTCCCAGATCACTGCCAAGAAACCAGCTTCAACTCTCTTCTCTTTTGACCTTTGTTCGTAGGCTTTAAACTTTTTAAACTAATTTTCATTCTATACACTATGGGTCGTTGTTACACAAGCCAACCGGGAACACGTTTGCTCACAAAAATGCACCATGCTTCAGCACTGTATAAAATCTTTCCTGTATTCTTAGGCACTAGTTGTGGGTCTGCTGAACTGCCCTCGAAGGCACAAGACAGGTGTGGGAGAGAAAGCAAACGGCGATAAAGCTGGCAGAAGTGAAGGGGTTGGCAGGGGGCGGGGGGCGGTAAACGAGAGAGAAACAGTCGGAAGGAATGAAAATATTGAAGGGAGGCGGCTGGAGCCTCATCAACAATGAGTAAGAAGAGGCAAACCGGTGATGAACGTATGAGGTTCCAGGTGCCGAGGGGAACAGAACAGAAGCAAGCGGAAGAAGAAGAAGAAAGGCCAGAAGGGAAGACAGATACAGAGCAAGGTGCAGGCGACAGGGGATGGCGAGGTGTCTGGGAACGGTGCAACGACTGAAGTACATGGAGGTTCACAGTGGTCGTAACCCTCAGGATGAGACTGGCGTATTGCATGTGACATCAGGGATTCAGACGGTGCTGAGTTGAGGGGGACACCAGAGGCTACACCTAGCTTTCCCTGCTGCTGATCTGACCGCTCTAGGAGATGCCAGGGCACCCAGGTGCCTTGCTGCTCTTAGGGCAGCTGTGGAGGGGAAATCTGGACCAGCAACAGCTCCCTCTACGTGAGGGCAGGGCAGAGGGGGAGGCAACCCCCAACCCAGGGTTCACCGGCCTGGTTCTCTGACTGATGTCTCTGGTGCTCTGTTGAGCCTGTAGGACAAACTAAAAGTGCTTGAAAAAAAAAAAGCAGATTGGAATTATCTGAGGAAGCTCTATTTCTGCAGGTTAGTGCTCTGGCAAAGGGAAAATGAAACATACATGTTGCGTGATGTTTCAGAAGGAGGCCGTTGTTTCAGTTTCTTTTGCATATGCAAAGCAGTCTTTGTTTCCCGAGCCCATGCCCCCTGACGGTCTGCACCCTGTGAATGCTGCTTCCAAACTCCATTCTTCCTGATGCTCCACAGAGAAGAAGCCCTCTCGTTATTCTCACAGTATATTTGAGCATAGGGCCGGTCACGTGATTTCCATTTTTCACCAGCAAACTGAGGCAGGCGATTGAACAGTCTATCTTAGTCTAGGAGGGCAGCCATCCAAGAGTTCTTTCTTTTGTTTTTTGACTCATGGTTGGTTTAATTTGGTTTCATTTGTGTGTGTTGGGGCATAATGAGGCGGGTAGTGTGCAGAAGTAGAGCTGAGAGTAACCGCGTGAATTGTTGCCCCCTGGAAAATCTGTACCACACCTTGATTCTATTTTCTAAAGTTTCAGTACACGTTTTAATGTGACATGTTCCTTTTGTTTACCATAACTTCCCATTTTCTCTTTTAGCAACTTGCCTATAATTTGTTTTACATTTATTCAATTCACATACTTGAACACCCACTATGTGTTAGGCAGGGTTCTAGGTACTAAGAGTATAATGGTGAACAACATATTATATAAAAATTCATACACACAGACAATTGTATAAAATAGGTTGAATCTGCCACTTTAAAAAAGGTAAACTGGAAAAGCATATTAATTATTTTTAATACCATTTTATTTGTTAGCACGTAATGATCTCTGATTATGAATGGTACAGTGGCATTAGCCCTAAGGAGGTTTTAGTCAACTGGAGGAAAGGCATTGTAATAAATGATTTCTACAGAATATACCTCTCTAATGAAGTCTGTAAGTGTAGGTACTGTGTCTATCTTGCTTACCATTATATTCTCAGTACTTTGTGGAAAAGACAATAGAGGCACTCTTCAAAAGAAAATCAAAAACTCTTGTTAACAACAAAGAATCCAGTTTTAGAACATGTACTGTACGAAGAAACATCCAGAGCATTTTCAGGACACATGGTCCTGAGCTTCTCTCCTGAACCATGGAACCAGGTTTTAGGGGCTGGGCCTTGGCTTTTGTATTTCTAACCATTCTTCATTCAGTTTCACTGCTGAGAACTAGTCATGAAGGACCGGCATGGAGAGAGGTTCCCAGGCGCCTGGCAAGGGGCTTTGACAGAGGCCCTGGCATTCACATCACTTTTAGTAATGATTTAGATCAGGAGTCAGCAAACGGCTTGCGAGGCAAGAATGGCCTTTACATTTTTAAAAGATTGAAGAGAGTCAAAATAAGAATCATACTTCGTAACACATGAAACTTACATGAAAGTTAGGTTCCAGTGGGTAAAAATAAAGTTTTACTGGGTCACAGTTGGCCCTCACCTGTTTTGTATTGTCAATGGCTGCTTTCTCACTGCAGAATTGAATAATCAAGACAGAGCCTGTATTGCCTGCAAAGCCCAAGTATGTACTATCTTGCCCTTCACAGAAAAAGGTTTGCATACACCTGTGGTGGGAAGAGAATATTCATTACATATTTCACAAGACATGAATCTGGGAGAAATAGTAAATTAGATGAGATATCTACAATCCAGAAGGTTCTTGACACCATGGAGACCTGGGCAAACTGTAGCAATATAAAATAGAATAGGTAAGATAGTCAGGCCCTACATGGCCTCAATAAAACAACCACACAATTGTGAGCAATTTAGCTTTTGGACATGTAAAAATGACATCAGAGTTTCAGTTGACGGAAGTTCAGATAAATGTCAGTTGTGTGATTATGACCACTAAAAACTGATTGTGATACACACCTATAAATAGAAGTTTAGTATATAAAACAGGGAATGCTAAGATTATACCTAAATAATTTATTTCAGTTTGGGGTGCCCTAGTTTCAGAATGGAACAGACATCTGAAGTATTTTCAGGGGCGCTATTAGGATGGGGAAGGGATACTAAATCACACCAAATGATAAATGACTTAGCCTGAGGGAAATAAGACTCTGAGGGGACATACAGATAACACTCTTGAAATATTTGGATGAATTTTATGTGGGAAAAGCATTAGGTTTATAGGTTTATTCTGTGTGAGCCGAAGGGGTAAAGCCAGTGACGGAGGAGTAGGGTGCAGGCAACTGAGGCTCAATATAAATAAATACTCATACGGATTACTGTTCAAACATGGGATTATATGCCTCACAAGGTAATTCCTTTATTTCCCTGGAAGGTGTGGACAGAGCCTGGAAGACCTGAGTCAGGATGTTGTTGATGGGATTAGAGGATCAGAAGGAAATTTAGATTAAATGACATGTAAGATCTCTCTCAACTCTAACGGTCCCAGAGAGTAATTGTCATGCATGCGTTTTGATATTCCTTGTGCATTGACTGTTTGCAGAACATTCTGTTTATAATTGTGAACGAGACAAAGGGAATCCATGATGTGGATTCAAAGGGGGACAAAGGAACTTTGCAAATAAGACATAAACACATCAAACATCAGGATGGGTGATGCGTAGCCTGAAATTCCATGGTCGTTCAAAGAGCATGAGGTCAGTGAAGATTTCAGGAAGGAAGTGGGCTCTGAACAGAGCTTCGAAGATTGGTTTTAATTTGGGTAGGTGGTGGTAAGAACACGGAGGCTGTAGGTGATGGGACCAGCATGAGCAAATATCAGTCAAGGAGGGTAGGGTAGGAGATATAGATGGTGGGGAGAAAAAAATGTGTGTTGGAGCAATTATTCATTCAACACGGAAGGAGCACCTAGTATGGGAAACTGCAATGCAATACAAGAGGTTGCAAAGGTGAGAATAATACAGATCCCTGTCCTCAAGGAACTCCCAGCCCAGTAATGGGAAAATCAATGTCAATGCCTCTCTATACAGTAGTTTCATCCCTAGGTGATTCAGCCACAAGATGAGTTACTGGAAATTTCTTGGACAAGCTTCCTCCAGCTTAAAAAACTCACCAACACTCACTGAACCGATACGTATTGAACTTTGGCATTGTCCTAGCTGCTGGAGATGGATCGGTGAATAGAGCAGACAGAACCCTCATGACCAGGGGGTAAGCTAAACATATTTTTTGTTACTCGCTGGTCCCTCAAGAAACATAAAACATCATTTATTGTTTTGCAAGCTTTGAGAGGGCAAAATCAATAGAGAAATATCTTCTGGGGCTTTCAGAAGGATATTTAGAGCCCTGTCTGTGAAATACTCAGCAGTGTCTTTTAAAGACTATGCTCCTTTCTTGAGCAGAATTTGTAGTTTTGTCATCCACTCCATTGTGGTTTTGGTTTTGTTTTTTAGCACCTGCAAGATTTAAACTGGAAATTTCATCCTTTGTGTTTCAGCTCTTGTCACTCTAAATGTCTCTTGTTGGGCGAATCCATATTGGCTCTTCATACAAATAAAATGCAAATCATATCCTTGCCAGAGCTAAACACTTATCTCAATGAAATCAGAACAAATATTTGAAGGTTCAAACTGAGCTGCATTGCTTAGCAGAATAAAGAGAAAAACACTGAATGCAACATGAATTTTCCTCTGAGATGAATTCAGAAGACAAGCCAAAAGCTCAGTGGAGATAAAAATACTTCTCATACCAAATGATGGGTTTTGATATCCAGAGCCATAAAGCACACTTATTTCCTGGCTGTTTTTCTTTCACATGACATTTAATGTTGAGCATCCGATTGCTTCTCACTGTTGAAAATGCCGTATTATATTTCACGAAGGAAAGCGAGTTAACTCTGGTGTCCAGGTCAAATGACTGTCCAAAGGGAGCAGTTTCCCTGGTCAGCACGCAGGACCCAGGGTCTACCCACTGGTGGGCACAGGGGTTCTGCCTTTTCCTCTGTAACTCACTTCCTCCCTGATTCCTGGTCTCCTCACCTGCCAACTCTGTGAGGCTGTGGAGGTCATCCTCCAGACAGTGGCTTTGACGCATCAAATAAACATCAGTATATTCTATTCTATGTTTTATTTTTTGTAGATACTCTTCTTTATGTGTCCAAGAACTTAGAGTGACCACACGTATTACTACATTCTAAATGTGTTCTTTTAAAACTTGGATAACTTTTTCAACATAATTTGTTTCCTTTATAATTCTACCTATTTTACGATCTATGCTTAAAAACATCAACCTGAGAAGGGATCCATAGGTTGCCAATGAGGTCCAAAACCGCCAAATTGTTCAGAACCCCAAGTCCAGTACTTGGCTGGGAAAGAGTGGGGCACTTCCTGTGACACACTCTCCCATGGTTTCCTATGTTGTCCCCGTAAGAGAGAGGCAGGTTTACAAAAAAGATTCATGGAAAAAGGTACCTACAGAGCAACATTCATTCACATAAATGGATTGCATTACATAGCTGGCATTCATAGTTACATTTATTTTGTCGATGTATCTTTTGTTTGAAATCTAGGCAAAACCAAAACCAAAATGAGTGTTAAAAATCATCATTAGAGTGAAACACTGTGTCTGCTGGCGGGTCAACATCTCCAAGATGATTGAGCTGGGGAAATGAAAGTGTGTGTATAATTTCTGCAGTTTCCATAGCTACCGGGTGTGACCAATGAGCACTTTCCAAGGGAGCAAACTGACTTCTGGGCCTAAATAACACAAGCGATTGCCCATCACTGAATCACTGATGCTGCAGACACCAGGTCTGATGCTTAGTGGACGCCGTGTGGTTGAAATCAGCCCCTCTCTGTGTTCTCAAAATGGAAAAGCCTGTGTGTGTAGGGAAGAGGATCCTTCCAAAGGGTGAGGTCCACCCATTCAGGAATAATCTTGAGAGGAAACTCAGACTGTCCTTTGGAACAAGGGATGCTACTTTATGTCATGTTCTGGTGATGGTGAATTTCATTTTTCACGTCTATACGGACTCTGGGAATTTCATCCTGTCATCTCATGCTTAATGAGGCTAAAAATTATTATTCTGCTTAACTAATAACAGAAGAATAAAAACAGGATGTTCACAAGCCCTAGATCTACAAATTCTCTAGAAATCCTTTCCTCGAGTGTCTAAATAGCACAAGGTCCAAACAAATTATAAGTCTATACCTATCCAATAAGGCTGAGTAAGTTTTTTTAAAGTAATAAGGATTTTTTTCAATAGAATTCTACCTTGAAGGCTACTCTTAGACAGCCTTTTGAAACATCCACTGGAATAGGCACAAAAGTAAAACATTTCTTTATGAAAAAATAACCAGTGATTTGAAAAACTACAATTAATTTTGCTTATACCCAAAGTTGTAACTGCAGATAAACTTTTACAGTCACTCATCTGAGTTTCTTGTGAATGTGTAACCCATTTGTTCAGGTGCATGTGACCTACATTTCTTGTCATGTTACATATACACGGGCAAACTTTAAGAATTTTCGAAAGGATTATTCCCAGGCGTCGACCCTTATATTACTGATGACGACTTGAGGAAGTTTGAAGTCACCCTAATCATTGCTGAAATCGACTAAGCACATCAACGTGGGCCAGACGGTGGGTTTTACTCAGCTTCTTCCATGCAGACCCCACAAAAATCCCACAGCCTAGACGGTGCTGTCACTCCACTGACAGGTGAGGACACTCATTGTCTAGGTCAGCTCAGGCTGCCATAACAGAACTCCGTAGGCTGGGTGGGTGACGTGAAAGGAGCTCAGTCCTCACAGTTCTGGAGGCTGGAGGTCCAAGATCAAGGTGCTGGCAGATTTGGTTCCCCTAAGGGCCCTCTTTCTGGGCTGCAAAAGGCTGCCTTCTCACTGTGCCCTCACATGGTGGAGGGCCCCCAGGTCTGGCCTCTTCCCCTTCTTGTGAGGGCACTAACCCCATCATGAAATCCCCACCCTCATGACCTCATCCACACCTCACCACCTCCCAAAGGCCCCACCTCCAAACACCATCACACAGGAGTTAGGGCTTCACCATGTGAATCTGGGGGAGTCACATACATTACGTCCTTAACACTGAAGGTTTGAGGAGGTTAAGGAATTGCTTAGTGTTACGGAGCAAAGCAAGTGGTTAAAGATGGAGTGAGCCCTGAGACGTGCTAAGACACATGTTTACGTTGGAATGATGGCTTTGGAAATCCACGGTGTGACTTTACCCTCCTCCCCACAAGCACCCAGTCAAAGAACCACACAGCTTGCCCCTCTCCTGACTGGTGTCCTGTTCTCCACACAATAAACAGAGCGACTCTTGCAGTTCTCATCTTCGCCATATCAGCTTGTCACCCAGCCCTGCAGTGGCCTCCCATCCCAGTCAGGAGAAAACGGAAAGGCCTCCATGGCTCTGAAGGTGTTCCTGGCATCCTCTGACTGTGACCTTGTCTGTGACCCCTGCCCGAGCCCACTATCCCATCTCTGTAACCACGGCCCGGCCCGCCCCAGGCTCTGTTCTTTATCCTCTTTTATTCATCACCAGAGCCCACGGTGCTACCTGATAATACCTTATCCTAGGTTCTTTTGTTACTGTGTTTTCACACACCTCCGTCAGTTGAATGCACGTTTCCCGTGAACAGAGACATAGTTGTGTTTGTGTTTCGATCACCAGCACCTCTAATACCACCTGGCATGTAGTAGATACTCATTATCTGCTGCACTTACAGATTGCTGAATGATGACTGTAAGTGGTCCGAGTTTATCACTCCTATGGAGATAAAGAAGCCTGGCTCAGCGGTACTGAGGGCTGTGTCTGAAATTCCCCCCGTTGGGAGAGGCAAAACTGGATCTGAAATCCACGTCTTCTTCCTTTACTGGTCCTTCCATCACCCACTCCTACCCTTCCCTGTAGGAACACGGAGTAAGAAGCAACCATCTTGATGAGAAAGGGGGAGGTGGGGAAAGCGCTGCGGATTCACTGAGGGTCATGTCTGCATCACATACGCACCAGGTCATCCCTCTGCCATCATGAGGGGTAACAGCATCCTCACTTTACAGACAGGCTCTATCGCTTGTTCACACCTCTCACCAAGTCGCTGGCAGAGCCTTTGCTCAAACCCTGGTTCTGATCTGGTGGTCCTGCCCTTACCCAGGAGATGCTGATCAGGGTCCTTGGATGAAACACTTCTCCCGGCCTCATAAACTCAGGAAGGAGTTTAAAGGAAGAAGATGGCTTCTCCTTAGATCATAGCCACGTTTGCTAGAACTTATAAAACTCCTTGTCTCATACCCTTGTCCGTCTGTTTACTACGAGGGTATTCAGAACTCAAATGAAAACCAGAAACGTCTGGGCTTTGAAAGCAATCTGTTAAAAACTATATATAACTCATGTATGGTTAAAGCCAAGAGTATTTACACATGAAGCCTGCGATCTGATCCCTTGGAGGAGCTGGGATGGTGTGGTTAAAGCAGCCTTCGCAGTGTCGTTTTACACAGATTCTAGGGAAAGGTGAGCTGCAGGTGCACACAGAGACAAATTAACGGTGCTCCTAGGCAGGCTGTTTAAATTATTTTTAGGCAGGAGACATACTGTACACACCAGGCTTTAGTTGTGAGTAATGAACATGAAAAGCTTCCTTCCTCTTCGCCTGTAGTCACACTGAGCTGGATTGCTCTCTCTCTCTCTTCCCAGTTCCGTTGCCTGGTATCTCATGTGTTCTCCATCTTGCAGAGTGCCTAGTTACTGAGGAAAATGTCCTTGTCACGTTGGCAAGGGTACCTGTTTTGTAAAACCAGTGGTGATTGGGGCAGCCATGCCCAGAGCCCACGAGGCAGAGACCCTGTGGCTTCCCCGGTGCCACCACCTGAGACCTTGGCTGCCCATCTGTGATGGACCACAGGCATCCGTATAGATCCACTAGTGTCTGCTCGGGGGTTTGGACAGGTTTATTTAGTTCACTGCCTGTCTGCTGAGACCCTCCCTCTAGCTTTCTCCTAGACTTAGGAGAAGCCAAAGCCAAAACAGAACAAAACAAAATAAAACCAAAACCCAAACCAACAAAAGAAACAAACACAAACAAAAACCAAAACAAAACAGAAGCTGCTATAAGGGATTGTTTGAAGAAGCATGTCTTTGGCATCTGGACCAATTTCCCCTTCCTTCCTCCTGTATCAATATTTACAGCGTCGCACAAGGCAAACTCATTAAAATGAAGCCCCTGAGGCCTGTGATATCCTGGATTATCTAACACGGGTGACCACACACGCACGTGCACTCACACACACAGTGCATACTGAGGCGTTTAACGTATTTGAGGAAGTTAACTTTCTCAGAACACCACAGTTTCAGTTTCTATAAATAACCCAAAGGAAGGTGGAATCTATTACCAAAACCAGAAAAAAAGCATATTTTTAGAAATGTTTAAAATTAGAGCTGTTTTGCTTTTGTTTCCACACAGAACCTACATTCTCAGAACCATTTAGTATAATCTGGGCTGTCATTCCTGCCAGGGACACGAAACTTGGGACCATGGGGCTTGACCCCGGAGCAAGAAAAGGGAAAGGGAGCTGAGGGAACTGTATTAACATGACATTTCCAGACTTGAGATTACTGTGTAGTCACATTGCCTACGCGGTATTAATAAAACATACGGAATAAATGAAATTTCTGATAATTCTAAAGTGAGTCAGTGTATCAGGTCAGGCCTGCCTTGATGCCTCAGTAATTGCCAGCTTTGACAAGGCAGGTGGGTGGGTGCTGGGTGGTACTTCACCCCTGATTCCAACGGGGCATCTAATCAGTTTGGGTGTTTTTAACCATGAGATGATATATCATCATACTTCTGCATCTCCTTCTGAGGATGCGGGAATTCCTTCAGAGACAATTTCCTTGGGTGTTGTTCAGCGTCAGAAAGCTGAATGCTCCTCACTTGTGATTCTGCAATAATTGTCATCGATGCTGAGAAAAGCTGTACAGCACGAAGTAGAAAATGCAACCCGAGAACCAGTTTTGCAAGAAAAAAGAAACTACGTTATGGTCATGAAAATAAAACTCTGCCTTTGTATCATTTTTTTAAGATTTCACATATCAGCGATATCACACGGTATTTGTCTTTCACTGTCTGACTTCACTTAGTATGATAATCTCTAGGTCCATCCATGTTGCTGCAAATGGCATTATTTCATTCTCTTTTATGGCTGAGTAATATTCCATTGCGTATATGTACCACATCTTCGTCCATTCACCTGTCAATGGGCATTTAGGTTGCTTCCATGTCTTGGCTACTGTAAACAGTGCTGCAATGAACATTAGGGTGCATGTGTCTTTTTAGAATTAGAGTTTCTTCTGGATATATGCCCAGGAGTGGGATCCCTGGATTATATGGTAACGCTATTTTTAGAGTTATTTACAAAACACACTCCTATATATAAAATAGATAAGCCAAAAAGACCTGCTGTATAGCACAGAGCACAGGGAACTGCTCTCAATATCTTGTAATAACCCATAAGGTAAAAGAATCTAAAAAAGAATATATATATACATATATATGTGTATATGTGTAACTGAATCACTTTGCTGTACACCTGAAACTAACACAACATTGTAAATCAACTAGACTCCAATAAAAAATAAAATAAATAATTTTAAAAAAAAATGTCTGCCTCCCTAGATGGGCTCTGGGAATATTTGAAGCCAGACGAAAGGGAGAAGCAGCATCTGAGCTCAGCAGCAGCCGACCTGGGGTCCAGACCTCCATGCCTCTAACCCAGATCATCCCAAGGCCTCATTACGAACAGAGGAGCCACCGGGACAATGTGGAAACCTACGTCCTGTCATCTGGTTCCTCCAGGGTCTTCCCTTCACCCAGAGGAAATGCCAGCTGCTTACGTGACCCAGGAGATGGACGCAGCCTGCCCCAGCCCAGCCCCCCTCTGCTGCCCAGGGCTCTCCATCCACACCAGCTTGCTGGCTGTCCCTCCCCCTCAGGCCTGCTCCCTGCCATTCCTCGACCACATCCGCCCTTTGGGACGTGTCCCCTAACCTCCTGCCTCGTCACTCGATGTCCACCCTCTCAGCCAAGCCTTCCCCGACTTCCCCATCTATACTTTAAGAAGCAGGGAATCAACAGTAACCAATGTTACTTAGCATTCAGAGACCTCAGATGATGGTAAAATATGAATTTCACTCTGCAGGGCTGCAATATTTTCAGTTATGCCTCTGGGTTTACCCCGAAGAGGAGTACAGAGTAATACAATTTAAAGAGAAGGAAAAAGAGAGGATTCCTCTGTAGAATGACAAGGTGACTTTCTGGCCCACTCCACTGAGTAGCTTCCAGGTCAGTTAAACTCTAAATATTTACTGATTTCCAGTTCTACAGGACTTGGTGCAGTGGTTACTGAGTGGGTCAGAGAGCATGGGACCCCGCTTTTAAGTTTTGGGTGCTCATCGGAGGAAATTAAATACTCAAGAGAAATAACCCAAAGAGGTATAAAATAAGGTTTTACTCATCACTGAAGTATAGCTAAGCATTCTCTGCAATATTGACCAGATGGTTGAGCTGAAGTTAGATGATGCTTAAATTGATGGATAATCGCAGTGACAAAAACTGCAAGATTTTCTGTCCACATTCTATTGAGTTAAATGCAGTTCAAATTTAAAGTACCTTGATACTATGCAAAGTTTTTCATAGGTGATGCAATATTATGAAGAGTAAAATGGACTCTTTCTAGCTTTGTGTGCACTGTGATTAAGGAAAGCTGATTATGACACATTTTTAGCCTCTAAATATAACATAAGATGGTAAGTTTTAAAATAGACTTGATTATTCCTAGGCAGTGGCTGGTGAGGGTAGAAGATGTCTGGAGTTGATTAAATAGTGGTCAGGGTTCTAGGTCACAGGGGAAAGATACAAAGTCAATATACATTTGGATAAATTAAAAATTATTCTGATATTCTCTGGAATTTTAGCTTCTACATTTGCAAAACCATGTGAATGATCTACTTTATGATCTCCCTTTCATGGATAAAAAAGATCTTAAGTTATTTACAACACCTGTTATATTATTTAGACGATCATTAAATCTTAAATGCATATTAACAATGTATTTTAATTAAAGGACGAAAACAGATGTCACCATTAGCAAATATAATGGGGAGGAAATTACATCTTGTCACTTGTCTTGAAATGCACTCCAGAATGGCTTAGAAAATACGGTACCTAATGATGGCTGACTAATTCGGAATACTGTGCAAGTAGAATTGGGAAGCTTGTATTGATATTTCCCTGCTTTTAAAAAAATGGAAAAAGGAAGCCTTTTTGGAATAAATGTCTTTGTCCTCAGATATTGAATTTAGGCTCTAAAAGTAGGGTATTTGCTGGTGCTGCCTTTAAAAATCTGAACTCAGCCTAGTTACTTTATTTTATTATTCTAAATCCTACTTACATATTGTAATCCATTAAAATATAATGTTAGATGTCACAGAACAAAAACAGATGCTTTATCTGATTTGTGTTCACTATTTTCTCTGTACTTTATAAAAAGAGCCAGTATTTTCTGGAGTACTTACTAGTGTCCATACCTCCGTAAGTACTCTACACGTATTAGCTGTTTTAACCCTCACAATCTCATAAGTAGGTAGGCATTATCAACCACATTTCATAAGTAGGTAGGCATTATCAACCCCATTTCATAGATGAAAATGTGAGGTCTTAGACTGTTAAATAACTTGCCAGGCCACAGAGCTGATACAAGAAAGAGCCCAGGAAAGATTTGCACCCAGGAATCTGGTCCCAGGAAACCTGGGCTCTGTCTCTGCTGTTTTCTCAAGTATTGGCCCACACCCATGTGTGCGAAATTCAAAACCAGAGAAATATGTTGGTGTCCTCACTTCCTGGGGCAAGAAGCAGGTAATCCATTTCCCTTCCAGACCCAGAGGAGGGTTGGCATGACTTCATCACACCCTTTCTAGGGATGAGACTGAATGTCTGACCAGACAAGACAGGAGAGTTACTGGTGGCCAAACAGAGACCCGGTAGCTGGGGTGGGTAACCTCTAACCTTGACCACTGGGAGGACTTGTTCACAGAGGCACTCATTAGGTGTCTGCAAATTAGAGCATGTTGCCTGTCTCACTTACTTCTGTGGCTCTTTTGTTTCTAGGAAACAAAGAAGCTTACAGAGCTTTGTGGAGCCATTAACATTTTAAAGGAATTATTCTGATTGCATATTACAGGTATAAGGTGATATATGTCCAAGTTACATTGAAAGGTTCCCCTTAGCCACCATATCCCAGATCATATTTTATCATTCAAAAGAACAAGCAGCAAAACTTGGTTAACTCACTCATAAGAAGGATAAGTTCAGTGTGCATAAATTTATCAGACATTAAAAGCCAAAGGGAAAATGGCTTTTGACGTGTTAGGAGTTTTCTATGTATCATTCATCCATTCACCATTTCAGAGCCTTGAGCTGTGTCCTGAGATGCTCGCTTGATGCTTACTCAGGAGTGGTCTCCTGTGGTAAAGTGAAAACGGAATTAAAAAGAAATGCTTGACTGAAGTAACAAGCTGTAAAACACTCCCAGCTAATCATCAGCTCTGCTCTTATTTCCAAGTGTCATCACTCTGTGCTTTCAGAACCCTGTGGGATGCTGATTGGGTGAACTACATCTTTAACAGTGCTAAATGGAGGACAGACAAACAAAACAAGACAAAACAAACAAGGGAGAAAAATATACGGCAAAACCTTTGATGCATAATTTCTGTAAGGGCGGGTGGAATGAGGGTCCTCCACAAAAGAGCAGAAATTGCAACACGTTATACATTTCTCTTTTGTTCTTTTCCAGCTACCTCTGAAAACACATTTTTTTTTCTAATAAGTTATACCTCCTGCTGATTGGTCTAGTTTGATTTTAGCACATTCAATATTTTCAAGAAAAACAGTTTCAGCAACTAAGAATTAAATGTATTGATAAAAATAAAAATCTTTAGTGCCATCTGCTGGACATTTGCAATAAGTAAAAAGTATACTCATTTTCAAGACTCAATATGGTCTTAAGCACAAACTGAAAAGTATTTTTTTCACCTGTAGTAATATTTTATATTACTCAACAATATCTGGGGTAAATTTCTGAATTACTGAAATGTTTAAAATAGGTATAGTATTATATATATATATATATATATATATATGTATATGTATGTATTACAGATTCACTTTATGTATATATTATTACAACCTTTCTTTGAGAGTAAAGTTTTTTATAGACTTTATTTTGTAGAGCAGTTTTAGGCTGACAGCAAAATCGAGGGGAAGCTGCAGAGATTTCCCGTGTACCTCCTGCCTCCACACATGCACAGAGAGTCCTCCCCCATCATCAACATCCCCCATCCCTGCCAGGTGCATCTGTTACAACTGATGCCCTACAATGACACATCAGTATCACCCAGAGTCCACAGTTTACCTTAGGGTTCACCCTTGGTGTTGTTCATTCTGTGGGTCTGACCAATTGTATAATGAGACGTATCCACCACTATAATATCGTGCAGAGTAATTTGACTGCCCTAAAAATCCTCTGTTCTCCACCTATTCATCCCTCCCTCCCCGCAACCCCTACTACGATTATTTTTAAAACCTACAAATCCTAATATGTACATATCTGTGATTCATAGAATTGTAAGTTTTAAACAATGGTGGATATCACATTAAATTATATAACGTATTAGTTACATTTTCAGCATATCTTCGCACAGGCAGTCCTCCAAATTTTGCATTTATAATTAAAATTTAATTATGTGATGAAGATTATTTTTAACAAGTGATATGAAGGATGAAGGATGTATTTTAAAAATGCCTTCATTTTCTAATTTAACCTTAATGTAGGGATCTCTACTATATTATAGTCCTCAGATAATCTACACCAGGGTCACCTGGGTTGACAATTTAAACGGCAGGTTCCTGGGATTTATCCCACACCTACTGACTCAGAAGCACCTGAGGTTAAGGTGCCTTTTAATAAGCCCATTAGATAATTTTGATACCTACTATGTTTGAGAACACCAAGGAAACGTCCCTCACAAATCGATAGCTTTCCATTCCTTCAGCCATATTCAAATAAGCATCTGAAGATAGGAAGGTGTAGTGGAAAGTTGGAAAGACGGGACCTAATTATCACAAACCAGTTTTATGACCTTATGTAAGTAACTTAAAAGTATGGGCCTAGGTTTTCCCATTTATAAAATGAGATCCTTGTCCCCAGAGATCTTCAAAGTCCCTCCTGTGTCTCTATTTTCCTAAATCTCAATATTTCCATTTAAAACCAGGTTTTGGAATCTTTCCTTTATCTTTTCTCACTCTGAGAATGGGGTTCAAATGATTCCAAAGTTGTGAACCCCAAGTCCTAGCAAAGAAGCAAGGGGCTTGGTTCAAATCTGTACAGCCGGATTTCTTTCTTTGTGGGGGGGGGGGGGCATGCCACGTGGCTGGGGGGATCTTAGTTCCCCGACCAGGGATAGAACGCGGGCCCTCCGCAATGAAAGCCTGGAGTCCTAACCACTGGACCGCCAGGGAATTCCCCACAACTGGATTTCTTAAATGTCAGGAACCATTCACAAGGGTTGGAAAAGAAAACAAAGGTGAAATGTAGGATAATTCAAACTTGTATCAAAAGAAAGCTAACATGGTCATATAGATAATTAGCATATTGTAGTCCTACAGACCAGTGAAAAATTAACCTAAGTAAATTTAGATTATGTTATTGATAAGTTAAAGGTTTATAATACTTGGTAGGGGTTCAAGTTGCAAAAGGCAGTTCAAGGCTGGAAGGAAAATACACTGCTGTGAAAGTAATCTCTCTTGAATTATATGAATTTGCAGTTGTAATCATTTCCTTTTGAAGAAAGGAAATACATATGCCAAACACCTGTAAACAACTTGTTACATTATATATGTTTAATATAATCTGAAAACTTTACAAAAATACATTTATACATTTTAACCAAGACTAGTTGTTCCTCTAAGTAACAAAAAAAAATGCTTAATTTAGTCAAGAATAATAGCAAATCATAAACCTTTCTTAATTTTGTGAATAGAGTCTAGAAGTTTACATTTTGTTAAAATAAATCAAGTTTTATTTTCATGATTAAATTACATTACAATTTTTTTTCAGATTTCAGCATGATGTCTTTTTCTAATTGAAGTATAGTTGATTTACAGTACTATATTTATGTTTATTTATATGATATTTCAGGGAAACAGCATAGTGAGTCAATATTTTTACAGATTATACTCCATTTAAAGTTATTACCAAATAGTGGCTATATTTCCCTGTGCTTCACAATATATCCTTGTAGGTTATTAATTTTATACATAGTAGTTTGTATCTCTTAATCTCCTATTTCTATCTTGACCCTCCCCCATCACTCTTCCCACTGGTAACCACTAGTTTGTTCTCTATATCTGTGAGTCTCTTTCTGTTTTGTTATATTCACTAATTTGTTTTATTTTTTTTTAATTCCACATATAATTTATATCATACAGTATTTGTCTTTGTCTGACTTATTTCATTAAGGATAATATTCCCTAGGTCCATCTTCCTTGTTGCAAATGACAGAATTTCATTCTTTTTTTATGACTAATATTCCATTAGATAGATAGGTGATAGATAGATAGATGATAGATAGATAGATAGATAGATAGATAGATAGATAGATAGATATAGATAGATAGAAAGATGTGATATATATCACTTCTTATTTATCCATTCATCTCTTGATGGACTTAGGTTGCTTCCATATCTTGGCTATTCTCAATAGTGCTGCTGTGAACATTGGGGTGCATGTATCTTTTCAAATTAGTGGTGTTTTTATATTTTTCAGATATGTATACCGAGGAGTGGGATTGCTGGATCGTGTGGTAGCTTTATTTTTAGTTTTTTGAGAAACCTCCCTACTGTTTTCCACACTGGCTGCACCAATTTACATTCCTACCAACAGTGTACATTAGGCTTTGAAGAGAAAAAAATAATCTTTAATGTAGGGAGGGTGATCTCCATGTACAAAAGAAAAGAACCATTTTCTGAACCATTTATCATTTATCTGAATCATTTATCTGAATCATTTATCTTTACAAAAAGAACCATTTATCAAAAAGCCTTAAATAAAGTAATAAACTAAGTGAAACTCATATCTTCTTATGTTGTTTTATGTTGTTTTCTTTGTACCCCCAGGGACTCAAGCAGTGCCTGTTGTACAGTTGGAGCTCAATAAATGTTTGTTGAATCGCTGTTTGTAAGATCCTACTGTGTTTGGTAACTAGGGAGAAAATCTGATGCAATGGTAGGTCTAAGGTATATGAGAAGGGTTTGTAGAGACGCTGATAGATAATTGGGAACAAGGAGAATCACCTTGGATCCCAGGATGAGGAATGGACTACCTTAGAAATGATATTTTAACAGCTGATTGGCATGATTCGTTCAGTTTATTAGACAGTATGAAAGATGAACCAGAGTGAGGGAACCCATTGGCCAGAGCCTAGTTAAAAAGTTGGTGAAATAATGCAAGTTAAGAATAATGAAGGTCTTCATCACAGGTGGTAGATTGGGCTGTGCATCTCATCACCACAGAAGGAAGGTTTTTTTGTGTTTGTTTGATTGTATGTGTGTCTTGTATCTGAGTCTGAGGTTTACCTTGATTTGTGGTCTTGCAATTTGTTTACTAGATGAAAAGGACTGGACAGACACAAATACATATATGTGTATGTGAGTTTCTCAGGGGACAGCATCTATCAAAAGACATTTCCTGATGGAGGCTAAATGCTTCCCATAGTGGGCATTAGGGGTGCTCAGTGTTTGGGGGGAGAGGGAGAGAGAGAGAGAGGGAGAGCGGGAGAGGGAGAGAGAGAGAGAATGAATGAAGGTGAATGAGAATTCCTAGACTCAGCTATTGCTCACTTCAGGTGCAGTGGAAGGAATTAAGTAATTTGACCTAAATCAGAGGATTGTAAATAAAGTGGAAGACTGACCCTCACAACCTCTATTCCAGACTCCTTCCAGGGAGTATTATGAAGAAGCCAGAAACCTAACAACTAAATTCCATGGATTCTCTTGCAGCTGGAATCCTTGAGGTGATTTAGGATTCCCTAGTCCAATGTACGGGCCTGAGACTTGAAGTGAACCTGAGTTAATGGAGGGCCACGCAGCATCTGGGCGTTGATCTTGCTGGTCTCTTTAGCGGCTCAGTGTGACTGTGGTGGTGGAGTCCAGACAAGAGCATCTCAGCCGAGGAGGTGGGGCTCCAGCCATTTGGACACTGGCTTTCTGATTCTACAGCAGCGGTCCCCAACCTTTTTGGCACCAGGGACTGGTTTCATGGAAGACAGTTTTTCCACGGACGGAGGTGGGGGATGGCTCAGGCGGTAATGCGAGCGATGGAGAGCGGCAGATGAAGCTTCACTCGCTCGCCCACCACTATCCTCCTGCTGTGCGGCCCGGGACCCCTGTTCTTACAGCTTCCTGGCTGAGGAACTTTCAGTAGCTGGTTTTATGCTTTTGTTTTGGAGATCATTCCTGAAGATCAGACCCAGAACCCACTTCTATCCCCCTTCCAACAGTTTTGTAGCACCAAATTCTATTACTTAACCATTTTGCTTAAAATACTGTGATGTTTTTTATTTTCAACTCAATTCTGACACAAGGGACCATTATTTCCAAACATCATTTTGTAAAAAAATTAGTCACCACTGGAGTGCACTGGAATTTTACTGCCCCTCTGTTACAGAGTAGAATCAAACAGACAGTTTCATGAAAAAGGGGACAATTGTGTTTTGGGACCAAGAAACCATTTTTTAACTGCACCTGTGTCTTGACTTCATGGTCAGTTATGTATAATTGTCAGGCTGTCATTCACTAGAACATACACAGTGAATGCTTGTTTGGTGATACACAAAGACTCTAAAAGGTGATTTGGTTTCAACTACATTTCTGAGATACTTGGGAGCATTCATAGTTACTTTACTATTATCTTAGCATGCTTTCCTATTTCTTTGCTTAAGTACTTATATTAATACCACCATGAGCCAGATTTTTATTATTTCAGAGAACAGTTCAAGTTCCAACTCATCTAGGAAAATGTTTTTGACCAGCTAAGCCAAATAAATCTCCCTGATCCTTTCACCCAGAATTATTATTTTCTACAGAACAATTTCTTTCCGTTCTTTATATATGTTGCCATAAACTGCTAATTTATGTTTACATATAACTTACTTTCTAAGCACAGTGTACATGCCTTGGAGTCAAGAAGTGTGCTTTAGAGTTGAGGTTAGTGTGCGTTTTTCAACAATAGAGTCTGATGTCAAAAATTTCTAAAGCAAGCCTTCAGCGTATCAGGCTAGCCAATGTTTAATTTCAGTCACTGTCACGGCTCCCTCCTGTACATCCCCCAGGTCTTTGGAGGCACTTAAGCAATCCAGCCCTCTCAGAAGAATTCTCCTGGCTTTAACCTCCCCATCACTATTGGCATGGGCCCTTGATCATGCCTTGCTGTATGTGTTCTGTGCCAAGGTTGGGAAAGGAAATATAGACCATGCTTGCTTTTCTCAGTACCCTTGTATGTACGTCCCAAAGCAGTTCTCCATCTCAGGTGCTACATGCAAACTGCTCTGGTCTCTGCTCCTCTCTTCCTCTTGGGGAAAGCCCTCACCTTCCTTCGGGACCTGTAACTTTGGCTTTTGAAACTTCAAAGCACTGGTTCCCATCCCCTCCTACTGCAGAAAAATGTAGCCTAGACTTCGCCAAGGAGAGCCGGGAAGAAAGGTGGGATTTTGGTCCTCTAGCTTCTGACCACTTTGGGGGTGGAGGAAGGAGAAACACAAAACAGAAGTAAATGAGGTGCCGTGTCAATTACAGAGATTCCTCTTCATCCCCCCCATCACCAGCCACTCGGCATCTGTCTGTGTGCCCTATTTATAGTAAGTGATCAACAAATACGCATTAACTGGTAAGGATGTTATTAATAACTTCCCACTTAAGTGATTTACTTTGCATTATAGGATGATATTTATATTTTGTTTTTTGGTTTTCTTTAGAAAATTTTTTTTGGCCACACCAAGTGGCTTGCAGGATCTTTGTTCCCTGACCAGGGATTGAACCAGCACCCTCGGCAGTGAGAGCACAGAGTCCTAACCACTGGACCACCAGGGAATTCCCAGGATGATATTTATATTTTAGATGTATAGAGAATGATACTTAGTTTTATAGGCATTCATCTTTATTTCCTTCAAATATGTGCCGTTAACCATCCAAACAACTTGTTTACAACTGGAATCTTGGAGTTTCTTGAATTGAGTACACAGATATTAAAATAATACAATGATTGTTACATAGTGAAACAATGGAAAAAATCACATCCACGGAGAAAACCAAGGTTTCTATATCAATGCTTTTCTTCTGATAGCATTGCATATTTTAGAATGCTCTCCATTTTCTTTGTAGAAAATTTAAATCAGAGATTTGTGATCATATATTTTGTCAACCTTGCTAATCAATAAGAATATCTTGTTAATTCTAAAATTGAAATGTACAGATAAATTTCACAAAAAGATTGTACATTTGCAGTCCTGCATTTACTGTAATACCATATAGTCAAATATGAATTTCCATGCATTATTCATAATCGAACACTGTCACATATTTGATATGGATTAAAGCATTAAAACATCAGATACAAAAAATAAATATACTATTTATGGTTTCAGTACCAGTATCCTGATTCCAAAAGCAAATTTTATTATGAGGACAACATCTTGACAGTGAGTGATATCAGAGTGATGTGAGGGGAATACAGATTGAGAAAAGGGCATGAAGGTTGGTTTTTTAAGAGATAGTTTAGTAGAGCACTGCACAGGGTTATGGAATAAGTAGATTTTGAAGAAGTGGGAGTCATGAAGGCTGCTCTTCCCTCCCTCCCTGCCTTCCCTCCTGCTTTTCTTTCATAATTTCTGCTGGTAAAAAGGAGGAGTACACTGGGAAATAAGTCAGAGAGGTTGATGGGGACTTGGGTTGGGCTTTTTCTTTCATTGCAGAATAAGGGAGTCCTGTCTATAGGTAGAGGAAGAAGCCCAGGAAGAAAGAGGTGTGAGGATGTAACATGAGTTCTGTGCCGAGAAACAGCACAATCTTGCTTCTTTCATTCTGCTCCTTGTGGTGATATCCAAACCAGTCATATGAACATGGCCATTGCTGGAACCAAGAAAGAATTTTAAATGCACATGAGAAGAGGGTACAGATGCGTCCAGACCACCAAGACGTGGCATTCAGGAGGATGTGAGTCCTGGCCGGGTCTGGAGTGATGCCTGTGGGGGGAGGCACTTGGGCACATCCTTCTGGGAGGAGAGCTCTGTCCGCTGGTGGCTCTCGTCCTTAGGAACTACTCTGTGGGCTGGATTTTTCCCCACTTTTGGTGAGACTGGAAGAGAACGCCCCTCTAAGGCATCCCATGGAGAAAGCGAGAACCGGAGACCTCACTCTCAGACCCCAATCAAGAAGCCTCATCTCACCAACCCTCTTGCTGTGGCCTCTGGGGAAAGAGTCATTGCTTCCCGTGCACCTAGCATGGCCTGGGAGACCCCACGGTCTAAGTTGTACCAGCACTTAGCAGACCATCACTGAGTTCCCAAGTCACCAAAATAACTTTTTGAGTCTTTCAGAAGGGCACAGTCGCTTGAAGTCGATTTTGGGAATAAATACGATAGAGGAGCTGAGAAATGAGGGGAAGTAGAATTGAGCGGGACTATAGCATCTGTAGAAGCATCATGACTGAGCTCATCGGCAGACCTTTTGCTTTTCCACAGTCAGCTTTGTTCAGATACCATCAATTAGCCACGATCGAAAATGGACATTTCCTCCCCGTGAGCGCTTTCCTGAGTCCAGAAACACTTTCATTTGCAAGTTGAATCTGCATTTATTCTCATGCTTTGTGTGAGCTCAATATAAGATCTGAAGTATGTGAAATTATTTATGTATTTATTTTTAATTTTTTAATTTTTATACAATCTTTAAAGGTTACACTCCATTTACAGTTCTTACTAAACATAGGCTATATTCCCCGTGTTGTACAGTACATCCTTGCAGCCCATCTTACACCCAAGAGTTTGTACTTCCCACTCCCCTACCCCTGTATTTCCCCTCCCCCCTCCCCATCGGTAACCACTAGTTTGTTCTCTATATCTGTGAGCCTGCTTCTTTTATGTTATATTCACTAGTTTGTAGTATTTCTTAGATTCCACATACAAGTGATATCATACAGTATTTGTCTTTATCTGTCCGACTTATTTTATTTTATTTTATTGGCCACACCACGCAGCTTGCGGGACCTTAGTTCCCTGACCAGGGATTAAACCCAGGCCCTGGCAGTGAAAGGGCCAAGTCCTAACCACTGGACCACCAGGGAATTCCCTGTCTGATTTATTTCACTTAGCATAATGTCCTCCAAGTCCATCCATGTTGCTGCAAATGGAAATTTTTCTTTCTTTTTTATGGCCAAGTAATATTCCATTGTATATATGCCACATCTTCTTTATCCATTCACCTGTTGATGGACGTGTAGCTTGCTTCCATGCCTTGGCAACTGTAAATAATGCTGCTGTGAACATTGAGGTGCATGTATCTTTTCAAATTAGTGTTTTTTTGTTTTTTACAGATATATACCCAGAAGTGGCATTGCCAGATCATATGGTAGCTCTATTTTTTAGTTTTTTGAGAAACCTCCACACTGTTTTCCACAGTGGCTGCACCAATTTACATTCCCACCAAAAGTGTACAAGGGTTCCCTTTTCTCCACATCCTCTCCAGCATTTGTTATTTGTGTTCTTTTTGATGATGGCCATTCTGACAGGTGTGAGGTGATATCTCATCTTGGTTCTGATTTGCATTTCCCTGATGATTAGTGATGTTGAGAACCTTTTCATGTACCTGTTGGCCACCTGTATGTCTTCTTTGGAAAAATATCTATTCAGTTCCTCTGCCCATTGTTTAATTGGGTTGTTTTGGTTGTTGAGTTGTATTAGCTGTTTATATACGTTGGATATTAACCCCTTATCAGTCATACAGTTGCACATATTTTCTCCCATTCAGTAGGTTGTCTTTGCATTTTGTCGATGGTTTCCTTTGCTTTGCAAAAGCTTTTAAGTATAATTAGGTCCCATTTGTTTATTTTTGCTTTTATTTCCTTTACTTTAGGAGATGGATCCAAAAAAATAATGCATTGATTTATGTCAAAGAGTGTTCTGCCTACGTATTCCTCTAGGTGTTTTATAGTATCTGGTCTCACATTTAGGTCTCTAAACCATTTTGAGTTTATTTTTTTTATATGGTGTTAGAGAATGTCCTAATTTCATTCTTTTACTAAAGTATGCAAATTTAGAATGATATATTCAGGTAGAAAATAAAGCAAAGCCCCAAACAAAATTAGTTTCAATAAAACGGGAATAATAATACTGTCTACTTCATAAAGTCATTATGTGGTTCAACATATGCCTTTCTTCTTAAAATTAGGTTCCATAAATGGTCAACTCTTCTGTAGATTTTAATGCTGTCAAATACATTCACTTTTTCAATTCTTTAATAGCAGTCATTTGTTAGCCAGTGATACCTAATGAGATAGAACTAAATTTTTCCTTCTTTTTAATATAAAATATTTCATACATACAGGAGTATTATGTAACATAAATGCAAAGCATAAAGAAAAAGAACAAAACATACATCATACATTCACCATACAGCTTAAGAAATAAAACATTTCTATTACTTTTGAGGCCCACAGCTGGAAAAATTTCATATCTCCATGAAAAAATATTTATTTGTTGAGTACATTTATTGTTCAGTATGTTTACTGCACTTAACAAGTTAAAACAAGTTTAGTTTACTGGACAGATGTATACATATACGTATAGAAACTTGTTCATTGTGTTGTTCAAATCTCCCTATCATTATTTATTTTTGATCTGTCTGATCTGTCAAGCACACAGAGAGAGGTGTGTAAAAATATCCTACTCTGATGGCAGATTTCTCTGTCCTAATAGTTTTATCAATTTTTTGGCTTTGTATGTTATTATATGCAATCAAGTTTAGAATTGTCACATACAACATGAAATGAACACTTCTTTAATAGTAACACCCTCTTTATCTCAAGTAATGCTTTTTGCCTTACGTATTACACCGGTTTTGTTTTGCTGTTGTTGCTGTTTTGTTATTGTTACTCTTGCCCTGGTATATACTTTTTCCATCATTTTATTTAAAACATTCTGTGCTTTTATAGTTTGGGTATTTCTCTTCTAAACCTCATTTAGCTGACTTTTTAAGTCTAACATGATGAACTTTGTCTTTTCATAATGCTGTAGTCCATTACACTTACTGTGACTCCTGATATGTTGGATTGTTTCTGCCATCACAGGCTCTATTTCTAATTGTCTGTGTTTGTTTGTTTCAATTCTTATCTTCTTCGGATTGACTTTTTTCTCATTCCGCGTTTTTCTATCTCCCGATTTGGATGTTATACACTGTACTTCAGTTATTTTTGGTGGCTGCCTAACTGGAATTTTTATTTTCAGTCACATGTTCAAAAGTTAAAACTGAAGTTCTTGCTCACAGAGCCTCCGTCCATGTCCCCAGGGCAGCCATCGGCTTCAGAGCTATGTCATCTCGGAATTACTGTTCCCATTTCATATTTCTCCTTAGAGGAACTCCATACTCTCTCCTCAGCTCAAACATGAATTATAAGTTATCCTTTTAAATATTTTATCCAGCATTTCTAGCATTTTTGGCAGTAAGATTTTCCAGGATATTTAGTCTTCAGTATAAAGGCATTTGTTTTTGTTTTTTCTCAAGACAAACTAAAAAATATATTTATATATATATGGCTTTTCCATTCAGCAAAGACGTATCGGCTACTACTAAGGGGATGTATTTTTTTTTAGCTGGCTGAACTGTACATTTCTAACACTATTTACTGTTTGGTAGAAGAGAAGTGTCATGTACAGAAACAGTAATAATATATGGTGGAAATAATATTAAGTAGCCTGTGAGGGACCAGAGGAAACGCTATGAGATTGCATTAGAGAAAGGTTTCATCTCAGTGCTCAGTGCCCTGCACAAATAGATTGTACAAAGGTTTCCTGAAACAGATGCCTTTTGATTGGACCCTATAGGATGGATAAAAGTCCTTTATGTTTGAATTTTTAAAAGTCAGAAAGACTTTGATTTTCAAGCTGTTATGCCTTAGTATAAATCATATACTAAATCAGGAGTTGACAACCAGGTGCACAGGCTAAATCTGGCCTACCATCTTTTTTTGTAAATAAAGTTTTATTGGAACACAGCCATGCTTACAATTTACATATTGTCTATGCTACTTTCCTGCTACAGCAGTACAGCTGAGTAGTTGCCAACCGATATTGCCTGGCCCACAAAGTCTGAAATGTTTACAAACTGGCCTTTTACCATAAAGTTTGCCAGCACCCAAACTAAAACATGTTCTGTATCATTATACATTTATAGGGAAGTTTCTTCTTTAGCTTAGCTTTCTCCTTCTCATTTATATATATATATATATATATATATATATATATATATATATATATATATTATTTAAATATGTTTGACTTGGTGGTTCTCCCAATAAATATTTATTCATGCACTCCCTGTCTGCTCAGCGTTTTGGAATGGGTCAAACAACTCTTCAATAAATTGATCAGATATTCTTGCATGCATTAAATAAAATATCACAATATCCTCTCTGAACTGAAATTCGCTGGCCTTTAAACTGGGAAGGGTTTCAGATTCTAAACTACTTTATGTGCTAGTGCAGCTATGTTTGCTTTAATTATGAGAATTAAAATAGAAAAAAGTGTCAGTTGTCAAAGCAGGAAAGGGATTTCAGAATTTTTAAAGTAATCATTAAAGTTCTGCTCAAAAGCTGTTGATGTTAAAAGGAAAATATAATGAAATCCCAATACTTCAAACACTGCAGTGCTTGGACTTCACTTATTGGATGCAGTTTCCAGGGAGTCCCAGTTCCCCACAGTTATCATAGATGTGGAGCATCACGCTAACTGCCTTAACTGACAATAGCGCGTGTGTTCTCTGATCCTGCGCAAACTCACATCCAGCAAAAGAGCTTAGATACACAGATACATCTGCTCAGACATTTCCCACGAGTTTCTCTTTTGGTGTAAGAGCCAATGACTCTTAGGCCTGGGACAATTTTCTTAGTTTTCATCAACAAAATGAAGGCTTCCTTTCTCTGGAGAATCACCGGCTGTCACCGTGCTCTGTACAGAACATGGAACCATTTCTGTTTGTAGCAGTTTGAGAGAGAGGGTTTGGACTGATGGGGAAGGAAGGAAACCTCAATCATATTAAGTGTGAATGTTCTTGGGGAAATGCTTTGCCTCAACAAATGTAGTTGCCCGAAGTCCAGCAGTTATCAATAAAGAGTAATAGCAACTCTCATATGTATGACCTGGGAGAGATCAAGCAAAACTGGGACATGTAAAAATCTGAATATTTGCACGGTATGGTTTAGAACTTGTAATGTGATGCGACAGATCTAAGCTAACTCAACTGTAACATATATATATACACACACATATAGGTATATACATGTAAACAGTCCAGTCTGTGTGCTGTGTGGAATACTTGATGCCACACAAATGTCTCCAGGAATGGAAGTGAAGGAAGATACTTCGTGGAAGACAGCTTGCCTAGCAATGTAGTTTAAAATAGTCATTTCCCAAGTATGCATCATGCTTCAACCATGGGTCTTGGGACCAATTTACTGTGACAAACTTTTTAAAAACAGTAATATGTATTAAACTTCAAACAGAATAAGACAGAAAATACCAGAGCACATTCTATAGAGTTAGGCTAAGAATCTTGCATAACGTTTGCCTTATATACACATGATTGTGGTTGTAAGATGTTGAGTACCAGTCAAAAATACTTTGGAAGTCACCTGTCAAAGAAGCAGAGGTATGGAGTGGATACAGGAATTCCACTGTTGGGAAATTACATGGAATGATTATTTAGAGTCTATTTATATACGGTTCAGTGCTAATAAGCACTATTGCAACTAATAGAAGACAGGCTAATACATTTCTTACCTCTGGTGGTAAGGTTAGGGGGGAAAGTGGCTTTGTATGTTTTGCTTCAGGTTCAAAAGCTAGACGTCTCTTCTGCTACGAAAAAGTGTTTTTGCTCCCGTTTCCAGCATTCCCTTAGTTGTTCCCATTTTCTCTTCTGCCCAGGAGATTGCATCAACAATTCGAAAGCTATAAGGAACAAGTGAGAAAAATAGGGGAAGAAGCACGGCGTTACCAGGGTGAGCACAAAGACGATGCTCCGACCTGCGGCATCTGCCACAAGACCAAGTTCGCGGATGGCTGCGGCCACCTGTGCTCCTACTGCAGCACCAAGTTCTGCGCGCGCTGCGGGGGCCGCGTGTCCCTGCGGTCCAACAACGTGAGTAGAGCCGCCCACGGTGCGCACAGGTGGATGCGCCCCGCCTCCCCCGTGACCAGAGCAGGGGACGAGCGATGCAGATAATTCATAAAAGATGCTTTCTGTATGTGTGTATCTCGATAAGTGATTCCCATTCAACACCAACAGATTACCTATGGGAGTAAGTTTATTTTCTGAAGAAAGTAGTTAATGTAGATTTAGTATCATGAATTATGAAACCCTTGAAGCGTGTTACCACCAATTCTTCTTGTACAAAAAAAGCAGACCAAAACAATCTACCTTGAGTTTCTGCAACAGATGTTTCAGATTGAACGAAGGTAAAATCAACGTAGATTGTGTGGCATTAAATTTAACCCAATGCCATCATGTATAAAGCAATAATTAGCCTCTGTGAGAGTAACTTCAAATTTGCTATCATGTTAAAAAAAAAAGAGAAAGGAGTGCTAAGTCTTATGAAAATTATGTGGATATTTAAAGAGTGTGTCAAAATTTTAATTTCGGGAGGGAGGGTGGTGGTTTACACTTATATCTTCCTAATTTGGAAAATCACTGTTAAAATTAAAGTGAACCTACCCATCAACATTGTATTCTTTGGTAGTGTATTTGAGTTGAAAGTAGGGTATTATTCTAAAATCTCTTCCAGAGGAATTAAGGCATTTAGTAAAATAGGTGCATTATTAAACTTAAGATGAGCTTACTATTTCCTCTGTAGCCTTAACTTCTCTGAACAACAGCTTCTTTATCTATGAAACTGTATGGTAATAATTAATGCATATGGTTGTTATGAGAATTAAAACAATTCAAATCTATGAATCTTTAATTTTTCTTTATGTTTCATTCTTATGGCCACATAATTTTTCTTTTTTCCTCCGAAAAGTTATGAGTTTTAGTTAACCTCGTATGCTACCTTAAAACCTTTCTAGAACAAGCTTGGATTGAGATCGTGTCTGGTGCATAAAAAGTGCACAGGACCTATTTGTTAAATTTCCCATCTTTAGTTCTTGAACACACTATTTTGGAATGAATTCTTGCAAATGAGACCTGTGATGGTATTCAAAATATTTAACAACTCATGCAGTGAGGGTACTGTCCAGTCTGAAAGGGTGCTGACCCTGAACGGTAGGGTGCAAATGGGCTGAGTGCCCATGGCTGTTGAATGCTTTTAACTTCACATTATAGGTTTGAGGCAAGCCAATAACATAGAATCAAACTCATATTTTAAACAGGAGAGGGGTTTAAAGGAAATTGAGCTAAGAGGTACCTATGCTTTTGAGCAGACAAGCAGGCCTAATGTAGTTCATCCACCTTTACTAAACCCATTCAGTCTTGGAAAAAATATTCAAAAGATGAAACAAAGCACAACTTAAAATATTTAATCTTGGACAAAGGACACAAAATTGCATAAAGTTGTTTTTTTCCTGTGACACTGTAAATTTTGAAATACCTGTTATGAATAAATCTTCCTTGTGGGATAATTTATGGCTAAATGGTTAACAGATTTCTTTTCTCATTTTTATTTATTACAAACACTTCCCATTCTTAGATTTTTCCAATTCATAACTATAAATATTTTAAGAGTAATTTGATATAATTATTCATTCAAATTTTATGCATTTTAATATGCCTTTTCAATAATAGGTGGACTAAATATGGTAGTGAATTAAGTTTTCTTTCTGAAGAATGTTTTAAGTGTAGATTTAATAATCCAAGGTCTCAAAAGTTCTGAAAGTATAGTGCCCAACTTTTGTACCTAACATATAGCAGGATCAATATATGTGTATTTTCAACGAAAGATTGAACAGTGACTATTTTTTGGTAAGAATAAATATTTACTTTTCAAACTACCTGTGCTTTTATACTTTAAAGTAACACATGATTGCTTTCTTAAAATCTGTTTATTAATATATGCCTTATTTTTGTTTTTCTCTTCTTTTCCCTCTCTCTTTACTCTGCTTCCTTGGATGCTTTCCCAAAGGAGGACAAAGTGGTTAGAATCCATGATTTCTTTTCTATCGTTTGTTATTACAATGCTGTGAACTTTATTAAGTGAATGTTTCACCTAGTGTTGTTAATCCCTATATTTCACGAAGAAATTATATGCTAGGAAGAGCTCATGCGTAGCTCTTATTGAAAAATAAAATGAACATCTAGGAGCATTACAGAGTTTTATATTAATAGATAAAGTCTGGGTAGTTTGTGTTCATGGGAACAGTGATATTTTAACATAATTTAAATCATTATGAAACTCATTTGTCCTCTTAGCTCCCTGAGTTTTGAGGATGATCCATCTGCCTTCAGGAACAGTAAAGTCTAATGGGCCTTACCTTTCTCATCACCCATTGGATGCATGGCGGGTGATTTGAAACTTTACGGCAGAAGGAATGGGATGTACTGATTTAGTGGAGAGAATGGATCAAATTAAAATCAAGAGCTCAGAATAAAATGATTGTTCTATAGAACACAAGTAGCAGAGTTGTCATATTGAACCACAGTTTTGCTCTTTTCTTCTCCCTCATGCATTGAAATCACTCCCTAAGGGAGTAAAAGGTCACCTTTAACTCTTATCAGCCTTGGAAATCGCAGAGGGTGTACTCAGTAAAATAGGAGACAAGTGGAATCTTACATCAGCCTGTCCTTTGCAGACATACTATACACTTTCATTTGGTGTAAATTACAATTTCCTGATATGAGACTGAGACAATGAGTATCTCAGGTTCAATATGTCAACTCAGCTGCCTCTGTTCAACTGTTTTAAAGTTTAGATTACATACTGCAGTGTGTAGGTAGCAAGCCTGACATTAAGTTGAACATTAACTTATGTTTTTAAACTTGATGTTAGTATACATTCATAAGTTTTTTCTATGAAAAAGAAATCAGGTTGAAAATTATATAGGGTAGTTATTTTTACTAAATGTGTTTGCCTGTACCATTGGTGGTACGTGAGATCACTTTAGGGGCTATTATTTTAATGCAATACCGGTTTCCCCCACTATCTGAAAATAGAGCTTTTCTGTGAAACCTTTTGTAAGACCAAATGGCATAAACGGAAGAAACAATTACCTCTGGACGTATCTTGCTAAGGAATGCACAAAATAAATCAGATAAGGCACAGATGCCCACAGACACATTTCAAAGCTGTGGCGGCTGGATGCTGAGATGCTGAGGGTAGACCCTGGGGAAGGAGCTTGGCAGGGCCGCTCTCTCTGCTCTGGGTGTGTACTACCTCTATAACAACTCACTCCAAAACAAGCACGGAATGCTATTTTCACATCTCACCTTTTTTCGTAAAAGTGAAAGTCCTCTTTGGATTTCTTTCATTTAGTGAAAACAGGTACTAGTGTAGGTCTTTCGTAAAAGCAAAGTGGAGTGAAGGGAACTTTTAAAAAATGGGGGATACGTGTAATGTACTGTATTAGGAAAAAAAACATAATTAGACTATCACACTTTTGGTTTCATGAACACTACTTTGGATGAGTCTACATTTGAAATGTAGGTAATTTTAAAATCCTTTAAAGAATAAAAGTTTAAGTACATAAATAATGCTGGTGTTGTGCAGACTTCAGCTACTCCCATAGGGCTGCCCAGATTGATTGTTCCCATACAGGTAGGGTATTTGTGCTTGTTATGATTACTGACTCTGTAATAAGAATTCAGGGGGATTTTGTGGTTGTCAGTCAAAAATAGAATGAAAAAACCTGTAAAATACAATCACTTTCAGTTATTATCTTCGCTTTGATTAGAAGGCATATATCTACCATTTATGTTTAAGTACTTTGTCAAAATTGCATTAAAATGCTTCTTAGGTGATTGAGGTTGATGATGAATTTCCTTTTTGGTCCAAGGAAACTGAAGCCAGATTTTGTCTTAGTTGTGTTAAAGAGAATAGCCAAGTATTAAGCAAAGTACTTGATTGCTATTTCTTTCCCTATTCCTCTGAGATCTTTTATTTTTCGTAGAGAAATTATAATTTACAGATGTGTGGAGGGGGTGCTTTTATGAGAGGGAAGCAAAGACTAATAAGGATGAATAAAACTTTCCTAAAAGGAATCTCCATCTTGTTCAATAGAATAATGATGAGGTCTACTTAGTTTGTTAAATTGGTGAATAAAGTGACTAAAATACTAGTGTATATGATATGAAGACCTAAGGATAGCTAGGACATAAATATTTCTTTACTGAGTCCAGTGAAAAGTATTAATGATCACATTTTTTGCAGCCTGGCAATATTTTATTTTAAAACTTCACTCTTAGCCTAAATCACCGCTAGTAATTTGGGAGATTGTGTACTTATAAAGAAAACAGCTTGTCACGAAGAATCACTTTGCACTTGATACATGTATAAAATAATCTCATTATAGATTATTACATGTGTCAAGGGCAAAGTGCACACGCTCAGAGATAAAATGATAATTTTTATTTCATCAAAAGACTTCTCTGAAGCCTAAATATATAGGGATACTGTGGATTTCCCCACAGCCTCTTTAAATTGTTTTTTTTTTTAACATCTTTATTGGAGTATAATTGCTTTACAATGGTGTGTTAGTTTCTGCTGTATAACAAAGTGAATCAGCTATACATAAACATATATCCCCATATCTCCTCCCTCTTGCGTCTCCCTCCCACCCTCCCTATCCCACCCCTCTAGGTGGTCACAAAGCACCGAGCTGATCTCCCTGTGCTATGCGGCTGCTTCCCACTAGCTATCTATTTTACATTTGGTAGTGTATATATGTCCATGCCACTCTCTCACTTCATCCCAGCTTATCCTTACCCCTCCCCAAGTCCTCAAGTCCATTCTTTATGTCTGTGTCTTTATTCCTGTCATGCCCCTACATTCTTCAGAACCTTTTTTTTAGACTCCATATATATGTGTTAGCATATGGTATTTGTTTTTCTCTTTCTGACTTCCTTCACTCTGTATGACAGCCTCTAGGTCCATCCACCTCACTACAAATAACTCAGTTTTGTTTCTTTTTATGGCTGAGTAATATTCCATTGAATACATGTGCCACATCTTTATCCATTCATCTGTCGAGGGGCACTTAGGTTGCTTCCATGTCCTCGCTATTGTAAATAGAGTTGCAATGAACACTGTGGTACGTGACTCTTTTTGAATTATGGTTTTCTCAGGGTATATGCCCAGTAGTGGGATTGCTGGGTCGTATGGTCATTCTATTTTTAGTTTTGTAGGGAACCTCCATACTGTTCTCCATAGTGGCTGTATCAATTTACATTCCCACCAACAGTGCAAGAGGGTTGCCTTTTCTCCACACCCTCTCCAGCATTTATTGTTTGTAGATTTTTTGATGATGGCCATTCTGACTGGTGTGAGGTGATACCAAATTGTAGTTTTGATTTCTCTAATGATTAGTGATGTTGAGCATCCTTTCATCTGTTTGTTGGCAATTTGTATATCTTTTTTGGAGAAATGTCTATTTAGATCTTCTACCCATTTTTGGATTGGGTTGTTTGTTTATTTGATATTGAGCTGCATGAGCTGCCTGTGTATTTTGGAGATTGATCCTTTGTCAGTTACTTCATTTGCAAATATTTTCTCCCATTCTGAGGGTTGTCTTTTCATCTTGTTTATGGTTCCCTTTGCTGTGCAAAAGCTTTTAAGTTTCATTAGGTCCCATTTGTTTATTTTTGTTTTTATTTCCATTTCTCTAGGAGGTGGTCAAAAAGGATCTTGCTGTGATTTATGTCATAGAGTGTTCTGCCTATATTTTCCTCTAAGAGTTTTATAGTGTCTGGCTTTACATTTCGGTCTTTAATCCATTTTGAGTTTATTTTTGTGTATGGTGTTAGGGAGTGTTCTAATTTCATTGTTTTACATGTAGCTGTCCCGTTTAACCAGCACCACTTATTGAAGAGGCTGTCTTTTCTCCATTGTGTATTCTTGCCTCCTTTATTAAAGATAAGGTGACCATATGTGTGTGGGTTTATCTCTGGGCTCTCTATCCTGTTCCATTGATCTATATTTCTGTTTTTGTGCCAGTACCATACTGTCTTGATTATGTAGCTTTGTAGTATAGTCTGAAGTCAGGGAGCCTGATTCCTCCAGCTCCATTTTTCTTTCTCTCAAGATTGCTTTGGCTATTCGGGGTCTTTTGTGTTTCCATACAAATTGTGAAATTTTTTGTTCTAGTTCTGTGAAAAATACCAGTGGTACTTTGATGGGGAATACATTGAATCTGTAGACTGCTTTGGATAGTATAGTCATTTTTCACAATGTTGATTCTTCCAATCCAAGAACATGGTATATCTCTCCATCTGTTTGTATCATCTTTAATTTCTTTCATCAGTGTCTTATAGTTTTCTGCATACAGTTCTTTTGTCTCCTTAGGTAGATTTTTTCCTAGGTATTTTATTCTTTTTGTTGCAATGGTAAATGGGAATGTTTCCTTAATTTCTCTTTCAGATTTTTCATCATTTGTGTATAGGAATGCAAGAGATTTCTGTGCATTAATTTTATATCCTGCTCCTTTACCAAATTCATTGATTAGCTCTAGTAGTTTTCCGGTAGCATCTTTGGGATTTTCTATGTATAGTATCATGTAATCTGCAAACAGTGACAGTTTTACTTCTTTTCTGATTTGGATTCTTTTTATTTCTTTTTCTTCTCTGATTGCTGTGGCTAAAACTTCCAAAACTATGTTGAATAATAGTGGTGAGAGTGGGCAACTTTGTCTTGTTCCTGATCTTAGTGGAAATGGTTTCAGTTTTTCACCATTGAGAATGATGTTAACCATGGGTTTGTCATATGTGGCCTTTATTATGTTAAGGTAAGTTCCCTCTATGCTTACATTCTGGTGAGTTTTTATCATAAATGGGTGTTGAATTTTGTCAAAAGCTTTTTCTGCATCTATTGAGATGATCATATGGTTTTTCTGCTCCAATTTGTTAATATGGTTTATCACATTGATTGATTTGCATATATTGAAGATTCCTTGCATTCCTGGGATAAACCTCACTTGATCATGGCGTATGATCATTTTAATGTGCTGTTGGATTATGTTTGCTAGTATTTTGTTGAGGATTTTTGCATCTATGTTCATCAGTGATTTTGGTCTGTAGTTGTCTTTTTTTTGTGACATCTTTTATCTGGTTTAGGTATCAGGGTGATGGTGGTCTTGTAGAATGAGTTTGGGAGTGTTCCTCCCTCTGATATATTTTGGAAGAGTTTGAGAAGGATAGGTGTTAGCTCTTCTCTAAATATTTGATAGAATTCACCTGTGAACCTATCTGGTCCTGGGGTTTTTTTTGTTGGAACAGTTTTAATCACAGTTTCTATTTCAGTGCTTGCGATTGGTCTGTTTATATTTTCTATTTTTTCCTGGTCAGTCTCAGGAGGTTGTGCTTTTCTAAGAATGTGTCCATTTCTTCCAGGTTGTCCATGTTATTGGCATATAGTTGCTTGTAGTAATCTCCTATGATCCTTTGTATTTCTGCAGTGTCAGTTGTTACTTCTCCTTTTTCATTTCTAATTCTATTGATTTGAGTCTTCTCCCTTCTTTTCCTGATGAGTCTGGCTAATGGTTTATCAATTTTGTTTATCTTCTCAAAGAATCAGCTTTTAGTTTTATTGATCTTTGCTTTGGTTTCCTTCATTTCTTTTTCATTTATTTCTGATCTGATCTTTATGATTTCTTTCCTTCTGCTAACTTTGGGGATTTTTTGTTCTTCTTTCTCTAATTGCTTTAGGTGTAAGCTTCAGTTGTTTATTTGAGATTTTTCTTGTTTCTTGAGGTAGGATTGTATTGCTATAAACGTCTCTCTTAGAACTGCTTTTGCTGCATCCCATAGGTTTTGGGTCATCATGTTTTCATTGTCATTTGTTTCTAGGTATTTTTTGATTTCCTCTTTGATTTCTTCAGTGATCTTTTGGTTATTTAGTAGTGTATTGTTTAGCCTCCATGTGTTTGTATTTTTTACAGATTTTTTCTTTTAATTGATATCTAGTCTCATAGCGTTGTGGTCAGAAAAGATACTTGATATGGTTTCAATTTTCTTAAATTTACCAAGGCTTGATTTGTGACCCAAGATATGATCTATCCTGGAGGATGTTCGATGAGCTCTTGAAAAGAAAGTGTATTCTGTTTTTTTTGAATTGACTGTTCTATAAATATCAGTTAAGTCCATCTTGTTTAATGTATCATTTAAAGCTTGTGTTTCCTTATTTATTTTCATTTTGAATGATCTGTCCATTGGTGAAAGTGGGGTGTTAAAGTCCCCTACTATGATTGTGTTACAGTCAATTTCCCCTTTTATGGCTGTTAGCATTTGCCTTAAGTATTGTGGTGCTCCTATGTTGGGTGCATATATATTTACAATTGTTATATCTTTAAATTGTTTTTGTCTTTGTTTTATCATCTGTTTGGTGACAGGGTATTAACTTTAGATAACTCCTTTAGTAAATTAACACTTTGCTCTTACTAAGTGAACTGAATTACATCCTCTAAACTCAATTCCTTTGGGATTTCCTGTAAAATTTGATCAGTATTTCCTGTTTGGTGGGGGTAACTGGCTGATGAAGAAAGCAACTAAAAATGAACTTGCTACCTTTCTAGTTAATCTTTATTTTCATGCAAATAAAAGTGTCAGGTTTTATAAGTTAAGAGTACTTTGTAATAAATGTCAGCAATATGCTGAAAAACAGAACTTGACCATTTTCTTACTTTTTTTAATGTGAAAGCTACACATATCTACCTTTTAAGCATCATGTACAAAGAAACTTTTTTATATCAAGATAATTAACGAGGTACAATGTTTACAAAGTCATGATTTTTTAAAACTGGCTCCTCATACCTTTTCATTGGTGTTTGTTTATAGAAATCATACTAAATGATATGCTGGTAAAGTATGTTTTTATAGAAAAAAACTCAAAATGTAAGGGTTGGGTGGAATGGGACAGCACCAACTGATTTTGGAACTGTCCTCACCCGAAGGTGTTATCTGTAGGGAGGTTGATTCTGGCAGCAATAAAGAACTTTGCTTTCACAGACTCTGTTTTAAATACCAAAATTGTTTTGTTTTGTTTTTTCTCTCACTAGGGTTAGATAAATACTGGCAATTCAGTAGAATCATCTCCATTTTTTAAAATGATTTGCATGACTGTGTTAAATATTTATTCTCATTATGAAAAAATCTCTCAGAATTATCTATATTTAGTCCATGGTATGATGAGCCATCTGATCATAATTTTCAACCTTCAATCTTTTGAAAAAAAATGACTGTAAGAGTTTGCCTGCACCCACTTTCATGTTTCTCTCTCTCTCTCTTTTTTAACTAGATGCTTTGATGATGGATTTCTTTGTAAGAATGTTCTCTTAGAGATTCTGCCCAGAAAGACAGTATGGGCCTAAGTAGAAAAGTTTATAAATAATAAACATATTAATAAGGAAATATTAGGGTACACTGAGAGGAGAACGTTCATTAAGCAATTTAATTGATTAGATTTCTCAAGGTTTCCCTTACTGTGTCGTGCTTGTCTGAGAGAGGAGTAAAACATAAAGTTGTAAAAACTTTCATTAGATAATGAAAATAATAAAATAATAAAAATTTTATTACACATCAGTTTTAGGGATTTGCTACACTTTTTTTCAGGGCCATAGAATTTTAATCTCTTGAATTTAGCATTACTATTCTGGAAACATTTGTTAATATTCATTAATCATTGGGATGTTTATAGTCCTGGTTTTGTCCCCACTCCTGAAATCATAGTTTAAAACCTTTATAAAACCTGTTTCCAGAAATTACAATTTCACAAACCAATGTTCAATACAGATGCATCTTAGGGTGTAGAGAAAACCCTTCTAATTTAAGGGAAGGGACTGTGAGAGGCAGAGCTTTCACAAAACTAAAGACTAACCCATGGCAAACTGCCTAGCTTTCTGTGAACCTAAGTGGTCATATCTCTTGTTCATTTACCTAGAAGTGGAATTACTGTGTCATGTGATAGCTTTATGTTTAACAATTTGAGGAACTGCCAGTTTTCCCAAGCAGCTGCATAGTAGTATTTTTGGGTTCCAATTTCTCCACATTCTCATCAATACTTGTTACTACCTGGATTTGTTTCTACTATAGCCATCATGTTGCATGTGAAGTGATGTGGCATCCCGTTGTGCTTTTCACAAAGCTGTTTTTAAACCAAAATTGTCAAACTAGTTTTATACCTCCAAGGATTCACTTTGTGTGGATTTAGATTCTTACATGAAAATGTTTCTAAGTTAGTCATTTCTTGAGAATAGATTTTTTTTTAAGCTACCATATTCAAAGCATTAGAAGTTTGGTTTCTTTCTTCTCTGGTGATTCTTTATGTCTCTTATGTTACAATTACATAAGTACTTATTAACCTATATAAAGCAATCAGAACAGGAGCTCTGTTGAGTTTAGGATAACTTGGAATCTAATATCTGTCTAGACCAGCTATCCCTAGGGTGCACACAAAGTAAGAGACTTTCATTGCCAATTGAAAAGACTATTTTTTAAACATGTGGAGAGAACTAGCAGCTTCTGTTTTACCATTCAGCCATAGGTCCAAAATTAACACAGAAGCTTAAGCCCAGACTTTAAAAGACCATTCTTTTTTCAGCATATGCAGGATATTTTCTTGAGTGATGAGAGTTTTCAGCAGTACACAAATAGACCCACATAGAGAAGCAGTAATGACCAGATTTTCTGTCACCAGCCGTCCAACTCTCCATACATCCCTGAGGTCTTCCTCCAACAGATTTCAGCAGTAGATAAATTCCCTATCATTGCTGCTACTAGTGGGGAATAAATTATTAGTTGCAAGCAAAGCCTATTTTATCTGATATTTGTATAGCTACTCCAGCTCTGTTTCGGTTGCTATTTACATGGTATATCCTTTTCCATTCTTTTAATTTACTCATACATTTATCTTTGAATCTAAAGTGTGTCTTATACAAACAACATATACTTAGGTTTGGGTTTTTTTTTTTAATCCAGGCTGACAATCTCTGCCTTTTGATTAGATTTTTAATCCATTCATATTTAATGTTTTTATTGATATGATTGTATTTTTGTCTCCTAGTTTACATTGTGCTTTTTATTTCTCTTCTGTTTTTTTTTTGTTGTTGTTGTTCCTCACTGTTCCTCCTTTACTGCTTTATTTTGCATTAAAGGAGTATTTTCTAGGCATGTTTTAATTATTTCAGTGATTTTTAACTGTATTTTCTGATTTATTTTCTCAGTGACTCTAGGGTTTCCAGTATACATCTTTTTTTCCATCTTTATTGAGATATAATGACATGTAACATTGTGTAAATCTAAGGTATACAATGTGATGATTTGATACATGTATCTATTACACCCATCTTGCCAGAATCTACTTCACATTTATACTACCTTAATACCAGTGAAAGCTAAAAATGTCCATTCTACATAGCTCTATTCACCCTTCTCCCTTTTTTTGTGCTATCATTTTTATATATTTTATGTCTATATGTTACAAGTCCAATAATACATTGTTGTAACTATCACTTTATATAGTTTTATCTTTTAATGAAGCTGAGAGAAGAAATCAGAGCAAGTATACCTTTACAGGATCTGTTATATAACATTCTTATTTTCTGTTTTTGGTTCTCTTAACTTCTTCCTGTGGCTTCAAGTTACCATCTGTTGTCATTTCCTAACTCCAGTCCAAAGTTACTTCCATCCGTCTCCTTTGTGCTGTTGTTATTGCCAAATATATGTGATTTCTTTATGCTATAGACTTAACAATACTAGTATATTAATACTGTTTTATACTTCTTTTAAATAATTTAAGATAACAAAGAAGAAATATGAAATTATACTTTCATAATTACCCCTGTTATTATCTTTACCATAATTCTTTTTTTTACATGTGAATTCATATTACTGTCTAGCCTAAAGAATTTCATTTAGTATTTCTTAAAGATGAGTCTTCTAGCGATGAATTCTGTCAGATTTTGTTTACCTAGGAGTGTATTTCTCCTTCATTTTTGAAAGATAGTTTTGCTGGCTGTGGGATTCTTGGTTAACAGTTTCTTTTTCCTTCTTTCAGCACTTCAAATATATCATCCCAGTCCCTCTGACCTCCACTGTCTTTGATGAGAAGTCAACTGTTAATCTTATTAAGAGCTCTTGTGTGTGATGAGTCTATTTTCTCTGTTACTTTCAAAAATTTCTCTTTGCCTTTCATTTTCAACATTTACAGTGAGTGTATCTGTCTAAGTATGGATCTCTTTGTGTCCTTCCTAGTTGGGTTCATTAGTTTCTTAGACATGCAGATTAGTGTTTTCCAACAAATTTGGGAAAGTTTCAACCCTTAATGTTTGAATTTTTTTGTCTCTTTCTCTCTCTCCTCATTATGGCAACTCCTATTGCACATATGTGGGTGCAGCTAATGGTTTCCCACATTTCTCAGAGGTTCTGCTCATTTTTCTTCATTCTTTCTTCTCTCTTTTCATTAGGTCACATAATCACTATTGATCTGTCTTTAAGTTCATGGATTCTTTCTCCTGTCAGCTCAAATCTAATGTTGAGCCCTTCTAGTAAATTTTTCATTTTGATTATTGTTCTTTTCAACTCCAGAATCATTTTATTTCTTTAATAAGTTATATCTCTTTATCTATCTTCTCTATTTGATGAGATGTTGTTGTCATAACTTGCTTTATTCTTTGAGCATAATTCCTTTAGCTCTTTGCAAATATTTACAACAGTTTTTTTAAATGTCTTCATCTGGTATGTCCAACATCTGGGCCCTCTCTGAAGGAGGGTCTTTTTTTTTTTTTTTTCTTCTGTGAATGAGTTGCATGTTGCTATTTCTTTGCATGCCTCATAATTTATAGTTGAATACTGGCCATTTTAGATTATATATTTGGCAAATCTCGATACCGATCCCAGTTCCCACTCCTGGGGCCTTTTTTTGCTTGTTTGCTTCTTTATCTGTTTAGTGAGTTGGTTGCACTATTTCAATGAAACCAATTTCCCCTGCAGTGTGCAGCCTCTGATGTTGCTACTCATGGGCACAGCTTTGGCATGCACACATCATTCTAGCGTTCCCATCAGGGATGCTGGTGTTTTTAACCAGGCAGTCTTTAACCAATGCTCTCTTTTCTTGATCTCCCGGTTAAGATCTTAGTATTCTGCTTGTATTGAAGCCAGTCTTCAAAGTCTGCTCCAATTCCAGACTCTTCTTATCTGCTTCCCTGTTTCTTTCTGTTAAGCTTCTTGCTTGTCTTTTGTTTCCCTTGTTGTTATCATGGAGCTGTCAGTCTTCTCCTTATGGCTCAGCACCAAAATCTGCATTGTTTTTGACAGTGGTGCTATGCTTGAGTGTTGCCAACCTCTGTTCCAAATAAAATCAGTTCCCTTAGAGAAAGATACAAAACTCTTTCTTTCTGTGGCTTGTCTCTTCCCCTAGTCAGAACTCCATGCCACTGCTCTGGAGCTGGGGTTAGGGATGGCAGCCTGCTTCTCTCAGATAGACACTCCTGCTCCATGAGTGTCACACTGGACGAGGTCAGTAATATCTGGTATTCTTGATGTACTTTTCCTGGTGTGAAACTTCCACCCTATGAACAAGCTGGGACAAGGGTGCTCGGGGTCCAACAATCTTGGTCTGTCACAGCAGAGGTAGAGCTTTAACCCAGGATTGGCAGATGGGTAGAGGAAGGGAGCCCTTGACCACTCAACAGCACTTGCCTGGAATAGAGCTGGAAGTGGGGATGAGGAATGCTGCTGACCTTACCTGCTGGGGCAGGAACTATAGCCCTTGACTGGGGGCTGGGGGAAGAGAGAGCCCAAGTGCTTGGCTGCACCCACAGATGGAACTTCCATCTTGCTGAGCTTGGACGGGAGAAGGGAGTGGGTTGTGGCTCAAATGTCACAGACCCTCACTGTTCTTATGGACATTTAGTAGAGTTTCTTGAATAAATGTTTGTCCATTTGCTATATGCCCTTTGGATAATTTCTAGGGACTTTAAATGGTTATTTTTAAAAAGTAATTTTCACCAGTTATGGAGTGGAAGTCTACAGAGCTCCTCTAGAAGTGCCTTTCAAACAGACTCTTGATGGTTCTATGTTAACACTCATCTATTCACTTATTAATTCATTTTTCATTTTTTCATTCATTAATTTACGTTTTTTTCCCCATAGGATCTTTATATATAATTTTATTCTTTTAGAATCAACTACTAATTGCTTTAACAAATGCAATTTTGATGGTGATACATGCCAAGATGCGCTCTTTCTATTTAATTTCATATAAAAAATTCTTTCTGTGAACTTACTATTTAACAGTTTCAGATTAAAGTGTGTGTGTGTGTGTGTGTGTTCTGTTTGATGCATAATAATATTTATGTAACACCACATTAAAGAAATAGGATTCTCAAAAGCTTCCTCTTAGTGTACATGATGACAGGTATCTGGTAATTCTATGAACATCCCTACTCAAACCTTTTAGTGCCGAAAGTATTTTGCGCCTATTTATTTAAAAGCCACAAGTCTAACAGACTATGACTATTTCCCATATTCTATTTATTAGAGCTGTCTTGGAGAGATCTTTAAAAGTTTATAAAATATGTTCTAAACTTATTAGAGTAGTTTTGCAGACACTTAAAACATTTTTAATATGTCCTAAGTCTTGTAGTCATAACTGAAGTTAGGAACCTAGATCTTAAGAAGTCGTTTTCATATACTTCTTTACTATGGCATTTAATAAATGTATTCATTGAGTATTTCGTTGCTGTGTAATATGTACGTGCAATAGAGTCTTTTCTTACATAAACTTCAACAGCAAATATTTTGTTTCCAAAATTCCGTTTGAATTGTTTCATAATGGAAGAAAAAAGAACTTTGTGCATTTAATTTCTAAACATCTGTGTTGTCAAAAATTAAATTTTCATAAAAATCAATCAAGTATTTTTATTGACCAATAACGTACTGTTGTAGCCACTATCACCACTATCCCTGAACTATTTTAGGAACCATATCAACACTGTCACCCAACTCAGCCTTTTCTTTCTATTTACCAGGATAGTATGTTCTCTTCTTATTTTTCTTTGAGTTCTCTATGCTCTTGGAGAGTAAAGAATGAAGGACTATCCTCCTGCTTTTCTTGTGCGTTAAGTACAAGTGAAAACCCCTCGTTTTGCCCTATGTCTGACTCACTTGTTTTCTCTATCTTTGCTTTATTTTCAGGTTTTGGTAAAAAGTAAATTTGGGGTATTAAGATGAATTACAGGACATGGTGTAAAGATGATATCAAGGATAGTAGAATTTACATAATGAACACTTCTTGTGTTTCTACTTTGAAATTATTCTTTAAAAAGAAACAATTTTGATGATGTCTTAAAAGATGATGTCTCATGTTTTTGCTCATCATATTCACCACCTTCCATTACTAATAATTTTCAGAATCTCAAAGCTCTTCTTACATAATAATCCTTCCACTGAATTTTGAATTATCCAAAAGCAAAATTTTCTATATCAGATTGTCTTGTTTCCATGCAAGAAATGTTTTCTCAAAACTCTAACAATACGGACTGTGGGTTTTCTTTTTTATGCCACTTTTCCCCCAAATTTTGTAATATATAAAATGGCTGTTTCTTATGGAAACATTTGCTATGATTCCTCACAAAAATCCTACTTTTCTCAAAGGAAAATTTCACCCATTGGTTCATCCTCAAAATTTGAGACTGAGCCCTTGTCTAAATTTTAGCTTTAGATGAAGAAGAAAGCTTTCATTTTCTAACAGTGCCACCTGTCAGGTTTTGGGAAGGTGTGAGTGTGATGTTACGGGGGGAAGCTTTGCAGCAGGGAATTCAGGGCAGGTTCCTTGGTTCCCCTCACCGCTGTCTGCCACTCAGACTTGAGCTCCCGGCAGCCCCCTTTCCTTTGGCAACATCCTCAGTATCATTCAGGATTGATATTTCCTTCCCTCCAATAGTTCTGTTCATCAGACTTGTCTCTGACCACTGTAGACCCCTCTAAGCTTCCCAGTGTCTGTGACAGGTCAGAGTTCTAATTGTCCTAGTAAACAGAGAGGGGGGCCTCTGGGCAGGGGAGACCTCACCTTGGCAGTCAGGTGCATCTGCAGATGTTCAAGAAGCATCTCAAACTTAACACATGCAAAACCCAACTCCCATTTTTCCCCCCGAAGCTAGCTTACTGCACAGTCTTCACCGCAGGAAACAGCAACTCCATTATTGAAGGTGCACAAACCAAAGACCCAGGAATCCTCCTGACTTGTCTCTCTCTCTCTTTTTTTTTTTTTTTTCTTTTTTTGTCTTATGTCTCATATCCAACCCATCAGGAAATCCTGTTGGCTGTGTCTTCAAAATATAACCAAAATGCAACGTCTTCTCACCACTTCCCCTTTTCCAGCCTGCTCCGAGACACCATCTAGTCTGAATTATTGCATTGGTTTGCTAACCAACCTCTCCTTTCTGCCCCCAAAATGCCACTCCCCAAGCCCAATCTTAGCTAGAGTGATGATTTTAAAATGGAAAACAGACCATCTCGTGTCTGTGCTCAAAACCCCATGTTGACTTCCCATCTCATTCAAAGTAAAAGCAAAGCCCCTCAGAGTGGTACCCAAACTCCACGTGATCTGTACCCACACACACAGGCACCCTCTCCCACCATCTCCCACCTGCCCACTGCCTTTGCTGGTGGCCTTCTTCCTGTCCCTACTGGACACTAAACAAAAACTTGCCTGGGTCCTAGCACAGCTGCTGCTTCTTCTGGAGCACTCTGTCCATACCTCCGGCCTGAACTCTATTCTGGTTTGTGCTCAAATATTACTGTATCAAAGAGGCCCTCTCTAATCACCCCGTATAAAACTGTGGGCACCTCCCCTCCCACGCTATCCTTTTCTATTTGTCATGTTTAATTTTTCTCCACAGTACTTTCCCCTCCTGTTTCTTTGTTCAATGTGAGCTCTGCGAAGAGGGGGCTTTGTTTCATTCTGTGCAGTATTCCCAGCACCAGCAACAATGCCTGGCTTAGATAGGCACTTTGCAAATTATGTGATTGTGTTAGGGTTTTCTAGAGAGACAGAACCAATATATGTGATTTATTATAAGGAATCGGCTTATGCAACTATGGAGGCTGAGAAGCCCCATGACCTGCTGTCTGAGGTAGGGAGGCCCAGCGGTGGAGTCCTGACCTCAGTGCAGGAGGACACTGAAGCCCCAGCTCAAACAGTCAGGGGGGCAGTGAATTCTCCCTTTCTCTACCCTTTTCTTCTGTTCAGGCCCTCAAGGGACTGGATGCAGCCCACCCACACTGGGGAGGGCAATCTGCTTTACTCAGTCTCCCAATTCAGATGCTCATCTCGTCTGGAAACGCCTTCACAGACACACCCAGAATTAATATTTAACCCAATGTCTGGGTACCGTGTGGCCTGGTCAAGTTGACACATCACATTACCCGTGACAGGGATACAGTTAGTGTCTGTAGTGTGAGCTTCATGTCAGCAGGGCAGAGAACCTCTTCTCCACCCAGCACCATCCTCCTGCCTTGAGAAAGTCACTGGGAAAAGCCCCACTGTACTTTATATGCTCTATTTGCTTGTTAAAGTGGGGATTAAAATTTGCAGCCCTGGGGCAGCGTGCAGAGCAATGGCACGGTTTTGGTGGCCTTTTCTGCCCTCTCCCACCGGACCCTAGTCCTCCCTGCTCCATGACCACGTGCCCCTTAGCTTAAGCACCTTTGGGAATCTGTCCACCTCCCAGCCTTCTCTCACCTGTGTCCTACTCAGCTTGATTCTTTTGTTTTATTTTTTTTCGGATTACATTTTTTTTAACATCTTTATTGGAGTATAATTGCTTTACGATGGTGTTAGTTTCTGCTTTATAACAAAGTGAATCAGCTATACGTATACATATATCTCCATTCTTACCTGGATCGTGTCTTCCAAAAATTTCTCAAAGTTTCTGACCTATTCATGGTGTCCATCCTTGTTTCACAGAACATATCCAGAGATTCTTACTTTTGTACTTTTATAACATTTGGAGGATTAGGTAATTGCCTTCTTGAATTGAAATTTTATGGAGTAATTTTGATAAGATTGAACTTTTAAACAAATAATATTAGAGCTTAAAAAGAATGATAAACCCTCCCCCAGTTTAAAAACCAAGAGTTTTTATGCTGACATTAGGCATGGATAATGTTTAAAGTTAATTTTATTCTGGAATAGTCAACACAAAAGATTTTTAAAATACTCTTTTTGGTGAGTATTTTTGAAAATTTAGTACTTTTAGTTTCTTCTAATGTAACCCTGAATAATTTTTTCTTCTTGAATTCTTGTCACCTCCAACTCTTACTGGGTTGACTGGCCCATTATTGAAATCCAGTAATGTGTTTGGATCTTAGTTATTGCAGTGAGAAAATACACGTCAAATGTGCAATGATATTATAATATCAGAGAAATTTTTTAAGTAATTTCAAATTAGTGGTTAATGCTATATAAGTAAAAGCTTGATGCAAGACACTTTTTGATCATTTTACTCTTTGCCCTAAAACACATATCCAGACACAAAATAATGTACTCTATAGTGTTTTTTAATAAAATGAATATTGTATGAAATATTACTGTATCAAACATCACTGAACAATTGAAGCAATTGTTCTCTGATGTATCTTGAAATTATTTTCAAAAGAAAAATGTTTGGATTGTGTAAACTCATTGTTGAACTGAAACTTTCTCATTAATGAAGTAAAGTATTGTGATGGTTAGAGAAAATGAGAGAATTAGAATTTGACTTGGCACACTTTAACAAATGCAAATGAACCAAAGATATACTTTATAATTTGTCTTTTAATTCGCTTAGTACTTTTTAAATGTTCTGCAAAGTAATTTCCAACTTGCATTATTTCATGAAATTATGTCTACACTGATAGTCATAGTAGTTCTTTACAGGTAGAGATGAAAAGTGTGGCCAAAGAAGTTTAGTGATTTTTCTCTCCATCAAAATGTTGATAGGATGTAGTTGGAAATCCAAGGTACCTTCCTCAGAGCTCATGACTTTAAATTAAGATGATGTGATTAATTTCTTCTAAGACAAATTCTCTGGTTATAAACAGTCTCCACTGTTTATAACAAATTTTAAAGGGTATATTAAATCTCACATTTTATTTGTGGACATGTTTTAACTCCTTCACTTTGCTTTAACTACTTGGATGATGTGGACCATATTTTATTTTTCTGGGAGATACATGAATTGAAAAGAGTCAAAGGAGGCTCCCCAAAAGATTTCAGCTTACCAAGTTCAAATCTGAACCAACCTCAGTAGGAAATGATACATGCATGAAGAATGGGCACAGATAGATTTTTCTGTTTTGGACTATTCATTCAAGATGTGCAAGTAATCTAGTTTCCATTTCATGAATGCTTCTTAATCATACACTTCTTGGTTGGTACTTTATTATTAATTGGAATAAATTACTTCGATTTGTATCTTTGGTAGGCATATGAATTTGGTTGAAAGTCAAATACTTATTATAGGCATTGATTTTCTTAGATATGTACAGAATAAATAACATGTTATTGTCCAAGTATGTTATTATTAGAAACTGATTTCATCTGTTCTCAAAACTCACTCTTTTATCATAAGGAGATTATTTTTAGAAGTATGTGACCCAAATACATAATGCAATAATGCAAATAGTATTTTTGTCATCCTTCATAAGCCAATTAAAACTTACAATATCAAGTTAGCTTTATAAAGTGATTATATTTATTCCAAACATTTGAGATTGTCTTTATTTAGTCTTGTCAGTGTTCTGAAAAAAAGTGTTTTCCCAACTTAGATTTTTGGTTAATGCATTAGAAAACATTTAAGCAAAAAATAGAATATTATGCTGATATAGTATTCTTCCATAATAAGTTGCTGCATGCTTTCATGATTTTTAAGGATTTTTGTAGGTGCTATTTCTTTTTAATTTTATTTCAGAAAGCTAAAACTGTGTAACTAATTCTACTACTTAAGTAGTTGGCTATAAAATAATCTAATTTCCTACTTTTTATTCAACTGCAAGTTCAGTGTCATTTAATTTGTATTATGCAGTACATATAACTTCCTACAACTGCAGCAAGAAGATCATTCATATTCTTAATTGCTTGTATTAAGATGTTTCTTCTGAACCTGATTTTTTGTTTGCATTCACAGAAAACCTTAAAGATATTATTATCTTTGAAATATTTAATTCCAGTGATACAAATATAAATGTCATGGTTAAACATATTTTAGAAGTAGAAACTATGGCTTGCATGAGTGATTCTTTTTTAAAATTTATTTTATTGAAGTATAGTTGATTTACAATGTTGTGTTAGTTTCTGCTGCACAGCAAAGTGACTCAGTTATACATATATACATTCTTTTTCATATTCTTTTCAATTATGGTTTGTCACAGAATATTGAATAGAGTTCCCTGTGCTACACTATAGGACCTTGTTGTTTATCCATTGTCTATATAATAGTTTGCATCTGCTAATCCCCAAACTCCCAACCCATCCCTCCCCCTCCCCTTCCCTCTTGGCAATCACAAGACTGTTCTCTATGCCTGTGAGTCTGTTTCTGTTTTGTAGATAAGTTCATTTGTGTCATATTTTAGATTCCACCAGTAAGCGATATCACATGATATTTGTCTTTCTCTGTCTGACTTACTTCACTTAGTATGATCATCTCTAAGTCCATCCATGTTGCTGCAAAGGAGTGATTCATAATGACAGAATGTAAATATATAATTGCTTTACATTTTTGTTTAGGGAACGTATGAATCTTTTTCTATTCCCACTTAATGTTATTTCTTGTGGCATCGCTGAGATGCCCACTGAGACAGTCTGTTCTAGAGCGAGAAACACAAGAGTGAAGGTGAGAGAGTCTGAGTTTAGGCACAAATCCAACCCATCTTCTAGCAGGTGAGGCCACCTGAACTACCCTTCCTTCAGTTCTTATACGGATGGATGAAGTGGGCTGTCTCAGGATCCACCCCTCACTGCTCAGCTTGCACCATGGGGTCCCCGTTAGGTTGCTAACAGGAGTCATCAAGATGAGTCAGTGCAAACGTTGACGGGGGGCGGTGTCACATCAGAATCCGTAATCCTACGTGTGGGCTGAGATTTCATAAAAAGCAGACGAATGAGGATTCGATCAACAGATCATTGTCAGAACCAAGAAAACTGTAAGCAGATTGAAGACAGCTTTACTATGTTCCACTCAGATGAGGTAACACAGAATGCATTTCCAAGGACTCATAACCACAGGATCTACTGTTTCAAAACCTCCATATAATTACATTTTTGATAATTATTTAATTCTCATAATCTTCATATGCTATAAGGGTCAGGGAACATTTTTTGTAACGGGCCAGATAGTAAATACTTTAGGTGTCTCACAGCAACTCAAATCTATGTAAATGAGTCAATGTGGCTTGATGCGGTCTAACTTTACTGAAACATAATATAATTTTCACGTATCACAAAATATTCTTCTTCTTTTGATTGTTCTTCTTGCCATTAAAAAATGTAATTGTTCTTCTTAGCTCCCGGACCATTCAAATAGAGGTGGCAGACAGGACCTGGCCTGCAGGCTGCTGACCCTGAGTTAGGACCATCTTTATATCAGTAGTACAAATCGGCCCTGAGTGGACCAAAAGGAGCAATTAGTCTCATTGCATTATTAATTTTATCCACTATTTCTCTTACTTCTAAAACTGTGTGTTTGTACGTGTGTGTGTGTGTGAGAGAGAGAGGATACATTTTTCATTGGCTCGTGAATATTAAATAAGCTGATTATGAGTCAAAGATTTAGCAAAATATCTGGTGAATAATAAATGTTAACAAACTAATGTTATACACATATAACAATATATAACATTAATGTATAATATATAGTTAAGTAATTTTTTTTTTGGCTGCACCATGCAGCATGTGGGATCTTAAAGCCCCAATCAGGGATCAAACCCACACCCCCTGCATTGGAAGCGTGGAGTCTTAACCACTGGACCGCCAGGGAAGTCCCAGTAATTTTTAATACAATGCATTATATAAACGACTAAAATAACTTATATGTATGTATATGTATATATGTATGTATCTGCGACTATTTTTGTTAAATCATGGATTCCTAAATATGCAGGCCAACTGGAGTCCCTCTCTATTAATAATAGAAATTGTCCTAAGAAGCTTGGTGTATAAATTTTAAAACTAAATGTATGATTAGCATTTTAAACTTTTTATTGTGATAAGAAGATATCTACATTTTGTCACAAAACAAAACAGAAGCCTATTTTCTTGACAACACACTCATTATAATGCATATCCCTAGTTTCACTCTTAAATTATTAAGATTGCATTAAAATTGATAAATTGTGACATATCACAAGTTAAAAAGGATGAGAAGGTATTCTCAGTGCATTCAGGAAGAATCATCTTTTTACAGTTACAAGTATTATAAAACTATGAATGCTAAAAATTACTTCTTCCTTTTCTCTTTTAAGTGTGAGAGAGTTGATTTTCAATAGGGAAAAAACATAAAAACTGTATATAAATACTTAGATTTCCTTATTTTCATTTTTCTAACAAGTTTCATTTATATGTAGCATTCTTTTTTTTTTTTAATTAATTAATTTATTTTTGGCTGTGTTGGGTCTTCGTTTCTGTGCGAGGGCTTTCTCTAGTTGCGGCACGCAGGGGCCACTGTTCATCGTGGTGCGCGGGCCTCTCATTATCGCGTCCTCTCTTGTTGCGGAGCACAGGCTCCAGACGCGCAGGCTCAGTAGTTGTGGCTCACGGGCCCAGTTGCTCCGCGGCACGTGGGATCTTCCCAGACCAGGGCTCGAACCCGTGTCCCCTGCATCGGCAGGCAGATTCTCAACCACTGCGCCCCCAGGGAAGCCCTATATGTAGCATTCTTGGTAAAATCAATATTCTGATGGAACACAATTCTGGATCACTATTCCAGCTTGTATAATTTTGTGGATGAAGATCCGAAATTCCTTCTCAAAACTTCTCTGCTTTCATGTCCTGAAACTGCCCCCTTACCTGAGAGGAGGGCACCCGGCCCGATGTATAACACCCCTTTACCAGAAATATTTTTTCCAGATATTTTGGTGCTTATGGTATTACTAACGTTAATACTTTATGTTTACTTCTTGTCAACAAAAAGAAAAGACGTCAGGCACGTTTAATTTGTGAGCTTCAGTTTCGCTTCTCCAACTCTGATCTGCATTCTCTCATGCTGTAGGCTGATGGAAATGCATGCCACGAAGGTTTTCTTTCCCCTTAATTTGTGTATATTACCTTGTGTGCAAAGATTCTGCTCCACTGTATTTGATTTCCCCAATTTTAGTGATATTAACTGTGTGGTAACGACGTGAAGTCACTGGAATCACCTTAACTTCCCTTAACTTAATGCTGAGGGTGAGATTTCATCCTAGGAGGCCAACAGGAAATTCAGTCTCAGTAATCATTGCGATTTACTCCTCCTAGCCTCCCCGACCCCCAGATATGCACCTTATGTATACACTACCAGAGCATCCATCGTAAAGGCCCCTCCAGTCCCTGAGTCCACGACAGGGACCGCAGAGACTATCTGTTGGAGGCTCAGTGCCATACCTGCAGCCTGGCAATCTTACGAAGCAGAAGCTCTGTGCCTCTGGTCCAGCTTTGTGGGAAATCAAATTAAAAACAAAGTCGCTTCTCAACCCGGAAAACCTCTCCACAAAGGCAGTGGAGAAAGAAAAGAGTCTTATTACTGAATAAGCATTAAGCCAGAATGTGATGTGTATCACAGGCAGTCCACTAAGAGACTGTAAAGACAGAGAGAAACCTCACCCTTTAATACAGCCAAGCGCATGCAACTCCTTGTACTTGTGTCTTCAAGCTAAACAAGAGACCAGCTATCAAGTATTCTTAGAGGTTATCAAGTTAGAGGTAACTTTCTGAAATTTGGAGGTATCTGGGATCTTATTCACCTTTTTTTTTTTTTAATTTTATTTTTTCATTAGTTAATCTATTTTATACATATTAGTGTATATATGTCAATCCCAATCTCCCCATTCATCCCAACCCCCCTCTTCCCCCTTGGTGTCCATACATTTGTTCTCTACATCTGTGTCTCTATTTCTGCCTTGCAAACCAGTTCATCAGTACCATTTTTCTAGGTTCCACATATATGCGTTAATGTACGATATTTGTTTTTCTCTTTCTGACTTACTTCACTCTGTATGACAGTCTCTAGGTCCATCCACGTCTCTACAAATGATCCAATTTCATTCCTTTTTATGGCTGAGTAATATTCCATTGTATACATGTACCACATGACTTTCTTTGGGTGTAGGAAATGGCCGTGTTCAGGGTGATGATAACAGCGGCCACTGAGAATTGGGTCATTTTGGCCAGAGTTGCAGCCCTATGACCTGGGGGAAAAAATCATGCCTCTCTGGATTTAGTTTTCTACTTGTAATATGGAAATAATATTATTACACATTACTGACTGCTCAGAGCAATTGAATAAAAAGATAGTAAGAAACTTCCGGCGTTGGGAAACTATACGAGTATAAGTCTTTTTTTTTCATGTTTCTTACATAAGACTTGGATTGTAAATGGAAGAGAAAGAGCCCTGTGAGCATTCATGATTACTGCTCATTAAATGCAGTTGGGCCTCTATTTGATTTTTTTCTCTTAAATTCAATTAAACTATATTTCTTTTACTCATTGCAAACTGCTGAAAAGTGGACAGTTAGCTTGGGACATCTGTAGTAAAATGGTAACTGCATCCAATCCCTACATTATGGCTGCCTACCTACACTGTCCCCAGAGCATCCATGAATTGTAATAACCCACATGGGGCCTGGCCTTTCATGCCAGAACAGCCTAAGCTAGACTGTTTGTTACCAGTGATTCCTGTTCAGATATTAAAAGATACAACTTTTCCACGACCCTCCTTTACAAGTTTTCTCTTCTACCCACATTATTTTGAGTCTCGCAAAATAATTAGAAAGAATGAAAAACAATTTCAACCAGTTGAGTTTCGTTATTAGGACTTTCCCAGATTTTATTTCAGTTACTCTAGGAAGAATTTCATTTTTTTATTTCTTTTTTTCTCTTGCTTGCTGTCTTGAATTTAAAATCATCTTTTTCTCTCTCTTTGCCCATTATTTGTGTCAGCCCAAACTCTCTGACTAGGTGATTATTTCAGTCACTTGATTATTTCATACGCTTGAATGGCGTTTCCTTTTATGTGGTGTGAAGTTATTCCCAACTACTTTTTTTTTCTGAATTTATTTGGTACACCAGCTTTATTTTTCAGATAAAAGCATTATTTTCCTTAATTCATGTATTCATTCCTTTGCTGTGAGGTTTGATTATTTTTAGGTCAATATTTTATCGATGTTGCTACAGCAGTTAAGCATAAATTGTGTATATTCCACATTCATTTTTAAAATAAAATATCAAGGTAGAGCCTGATTATGGAAGTAGGCCATAATGATGGATAATCTTCTTAGAGACGTGTGTTTTGGGGATATTGTGTAGTTTGAGCCACCAAATTCTCCAACAGCAGTATCAACATAATTCTGTTACTGTACATTTTTTTATCTTAGTGTTTTTATTCTTTTAGTGATCATTTATTCTTCCACAGATAACACATTGTTTTTAAACATATTTGGGAAGACATGTCTGATACCATTTATCTTGGAGGGGCAAAATTCTGTCCCACAGACTATTTGGGAGGCTGTGAAAAAGGTCAAAGGATTGAAATTTTGATATTCCTTGAGGAAAATACACTAAGGCACTGGAAAAGAGCCCATGCTAATCGAGAAAAAGAAGACGAGACAATTCTTTTTAAAACAAGGAAATTGGCAAAATATTTTTAAAAAAATAACCTTGAGGAACTCCACCAAATTATGAAAATTTCCACACCATTATTTCAAAGAAATTTGACAGTTCAGAAAGTACAAAATTAAAAAGGAGAAGGGGTTATAAGAAGGAAATAAGAACTGATCAGTTTGGTTTCTCAGGCATCGATTAATTACCTACCGAGTTCTCAATACATCTTTTTTACTCTGTTGCTTTCTTCTGGTGGAGAGAGACCTGTCCCTTACATCTGCTGGTTACACAAACTGTGATTAGCGAAGAGAGTGTCATCAATCTGCATTCTCAAATGTGACGGGGGTTAGGATCCTCCTATACTCAGCAGAGTGGAAAGTGACCCGTTTCTCCCTGAAGACAGAATAGGAAGAGGACGGCCCAAATGTGACCAAATTAGCATTAGTGACAGCAATACTGTTATAATGAGAGTTGATTTGCAGAACATATCATTTGAAAATATCACCAATGGTAGAGGCAGACATTTGGGGTTAATGTTTGCTGAGCACATAATATTATTACAGTCAGGGTTCTGGTGTTCTCAGGGGTGTGTGTGTATGTGATACATTCATATATTTTATTTGATCATCTAGACAACCTTAGTCCTATCTTCATGGGACTGGTGAGGAAGCTGAGTCACAGCACACAGTTCAAGGTCATATTTACCTGCTCCATGCTTCAGTTGGAGAAGGCTGTTACTCAAATCTGTGCAGTTTAAAATCTAAGCCAATGCAAACAAATCACTTGAAGAGTAGGCTTAAATAAAGATTTCTGGCCCCTATCCCCAGAAATTCTAAGTCAGTAGGCTTGGGATGGGGCCCAGAAATCTGCATTTCTAACAATCTGTCAGGAGACGCCTATCCATGGACCCTGAGTAGCACTGGTCCAGGTAACAGTACTATGCATTGCTGTGTACTATCATATTCTATCCTAAACACAAAGTGTGGTTTAGTAATAAAGTCACACCTTGTTCATTCACACATCAGCCTTCTATCAACTTCACCTTTATGAAAAGCAGATAAGAACCAGGAAGAAAGCAAAAAGATAACGTGGAATTTCACATATGATTTTACCATGTGCAAACAATTAAATCCATACTATGGATTCATAAGAGAACCTAGTGTCCCTTAGTTTATCCAGAGCTATCAAAAGCTGGATTTGATGTTTAGTCTTCAAGTGTGGAAAAGTAGATTAGAAGAAAAATGAAAGCCTACTCCAGTGTAGCAGGTGACCTGGTGAGAAGTATGTGGCAGCTTCAGCAGACAGTCAAAACTAGAAAGACAGACACAAGAATCCATATGGACGGAACAGTCCAGCTGGCCTACCCATCGCAATTGGACTTTACTGTGCTTCTCAGTGGTTGCGTCATGAGCAAGTCTGTCTGTCCTTACAGTGGCGGCTCGAGGGAGAGAGAAAAGAACATGGAATTTGGAGTCAAACAGCGTAGTTTCATATCCCATATCCCTGCAACTGGATTTTCTCACCTGTGAGGTAGTCACAGCAACTGCCTCCTTAGATGGAGTCTATAGAGCAGGTGGGCAGGCTCCTAGCAGGATGCATAGTGCACAGCAGGGACCCAGGTCCCTGCTCTGCCGTCCTGTCCTCCGAGGGAATGAAGGATGCAGAGGGTAGGAGGCGGGGCCAGCCACATCTGGGCTAAGATGCTGGGTGACTGGCAGGCTATTTGAACTCTCAGTGCCTCAGTTTTCCCATTTGTAGAGTGGAGTCACCTAACGTCTTTTTTTCTGGGTTAGTGTAAAAATTATCAATAATATAGTGTTTTGCTTACATTAGACCTTCAGTAAATGATAATTGTAATCATTATACGTGGCATTCTCAGGATCTTCCTTTTAAGACAGTATTGCAAGTGTGTTATACACGTTGGAAATATTGGTATCCTACACGGCAAACATTAAAATGAAACTAACAGAAACAAAGCAAGTATGATTTAAAGAGTAAATCATCAGTAGTGCAACATAATTTATTTATTAGGGTTCTGATCGTTTATAGTTTCACTTGATAGGTTAATATTTAAGCTTCAACTTCACATAGAAAAATAAATACACACTTAATATTTGAATTTTTTTCATGATATATATATATATATATATATATATACACACACACATATATACACACTCAAATATATAAAAATATGTCTATGTACAGGCAGACCTCATTTCATTGCACTTTGCTTTATTGCACTTCACAGATATTGTGTTTTTTTACAAAATAGAAGGTCTATGGCAACCCTGTGTGAAGCAAGTCCGTTGGTGCCATTTTTCCAAAAGCATTTGCTCACTTCATGTCTTTGTGTCACTTTTTGGTAACTCTCATAATATTTCCAACTTTTCATTATTATTATATTTAATATATTATATATGATGATCTGTGAGCAGAGATCTTTGATGGTGCTATTTTAATTATTTTGGGTTGCCGCAGACAATACCCATATAAGATGATGAACTTAATCAGTAAATGTTGTGTATGTTCTGACTGCTCCACAGACCGGCCATCTCTCTCCCTCTCCTCGGGCCTCCCTGTTCCTTGAGACATAATAATACTGAAATTAGGCCAGTTAATATCCCTACAATGGCCCTTAAGTATTCAAGTGAAAGGAAGAGTTGCAGGTCTCTCACTTTAAATCAAAAGCTAGAAATGATGAAGCTTAGTGAGGAAGGCACGTGTAAAGCTGAGACAGGCTGAAAGCTAGGTCTCTGGTGCCAAATAGGTAGTAGCCAAGTTGTGAAAGCGAAGGACAAGTTCCTGAAGGAAATGAAAAGTGCTGCTCCAGTGAACACACGGATGATAAGAAAGAGAAACAGCCTTATGGCTGGTATGGAGAAAGTTTTCTTGGTCTGGAGAGAAGAGCAAACCAGCCACAGCATTCATCCTGCAGCCTACAGATCGAGGAGTAATTTCAACTTTCAAGTCTTATTATTTAAGAAATACATCTTGTAAAGCTATAGCTGCCATAGACAGTGATTCCTCTGATGGATCTGGACAAAGTCAATTGAAAATCTTCCCTTCTGGAAAGGATTAACCATGATAGATACTGTTAAGGACATTCATGATTCATGGGAAGAGATCAAAATATCAACATTAACAGGTGTTTGGAAGAAGTTGGTTCCAGCCCCCATAAATGACTTAGAAGGGTTCAGATTTCAGTGGAGGAAGGAACTGTAGATGTGGTGGAAACAACAAGAGAAACAGGATCAGAAGTGGATCCTGAAGATGTGACTGAATTGCTTCAATCTCATAAGGCTTGAAAGGATGAGAAGTCGCTTCTTACGGATGAACAAAGACAGTGGTTTCTTGAGGTGGAATCTGCTCCTGGTGAGGATGCTGTGAAGATCGCTGGATGACAGCAAAGGATTTAGAATATGACATAAACTTAGCTGATAATGCAGCATAAGGGTTTGAGAGGGATGACTCTAATTTTGAAAAAATTCTACTGTGGGTAAAATACTATCAAATAGCATTGCAGACTACAGAGAAATTGTTCATGAAAGGAGGAGTCAATCTTTGTGGCAAACGTCACTGTAGTCTCGTTTTAAGAAACTTCTGCAGCCAGTCTGGGGATGGATGGGTGGTTATTGCCTTTCGCCACATCTGTTATATGCTCAAGTAGTGAAAATCAAGCCAGTCAATCAACACACTCACCCACTGACACCAATACCCTATGACCTGCACAATGGCAGAAGAAAGTCACCCCAGAAAGAGCAGAGATGGTTAAGTGAGCTTTGATATAACTCAAAAAGAGATTTGCATACATACATGAAAACGCTTTGCTATGGAAAGGGGCTGTAAGCAGATAAGAATGAGTTAGGAGTTAAAACGTGTGTGCAAATATTGTTTTTAAAAGTCGATAGAACTGATCAATAGAGCAGACAGAGCTGAGGGCTGAATCAGTGATCTGTCATATAAACAGGTAATATTTCATGAATGAAGAGCAAAAGATGAATGGAAGTATGTTAGAAGACCCAGTCATAGGTGCTTAATCAACGACATCTAATGACAATTAACAGGAGCTCCAGAAGATAAGAAAGGAGAACATGGAGGGCATAAATATGAAAATTGAGGAAACTCTTCCCAAATTGCTGGAAGACTTGAATCTTGAGATTGAAAAGATAATATCATGTACTAAGCAAAAATTATTGAGGAAAGATTTACACAGAACACCCCTGGATGAAATTTTCTTACTCCAAAGATGAAGATAAAAATCCTAAAAGGATTCAGGAAAAAAATGAAAAAGTTTATATACAAAAAAATGATAATCAGACAGTCATCTGACTTACTGTTGACAGCAATATCTTCAATGTTCTGAAACAAACTTTCTGAATCTAGAAATCTATATTTAACTAATTGTGAGTACAAAATTAACACATTTGGGACATAAAAATATTCAGAAAGTTTACCTTTTACACACCCATTCTAAAATAATCAGTCTAAGATTTAGTCTAAGATTTAGTGTAACAGAATGATCAGGTAACATCCACTATAGGAAAAGAAGAGTGGCTTAATATCAGGAAATGTAACAACATAACTCAGTGTATCAAACAAGTATAGGGGAAAATCATATAATCATATCGATAGATTCTTCAAAAGCATTTGATAACATTGACAACCATTTCTAAGTAAACCCTAAAAAAGCTAGAAATATAATAAAGCCTCCTAAATATGAACAGGAATATTTATCAGAAACTAACAGCAATTATTATTTTTAGAGATGAAAACTAAAGCCATATCAATAAATATCAGAACTCAGGATAATTACTATTGTTATTTTAGTCTTGGACCTTTTGGTGAATACGATAAGACAAGAAAATAAAATAACTTGTATAAAAATAGAAAAAAGTAAGGGGCTGTCTTTTGACTAAGATCGTATACCAAAATGGAAATTGTGTACAAATGGAAATTCAGTAAGGTGCCTAAATATAAAATAAACATGCAAAACTCAATATGTATATATCTACATTCACAGGTTTTCCAAACTGCTTTTCCAAAACATTTTAATAGTTAAGAAATGTTTGAGAGTACATTTCCCCCACATATCCACCAATAATAAATGTTGACATTCTTTTTGATTCCTGTCAACATAATGCATGAATGTTAACATTTCATTATTAATTCAGTTATTAGTATTACTTAGACTTTTGTTAAGCTTATGCATTATTTCATATATTTTGGGCAATTTGGGTTTGATTTTCTGAGAATTGTTTATTCATAACCTTCACTCATTTTTCTATTAGTTTGTCTTTTTCTTATCAATTTGTAAGCACTCTTTGTATATTAAGTATATTAGCGTTTATCTATTAAATGCAGTATAAATATATATATGTACACATTTTTTTCTGAATCGATGTCTTGTTTCCTGATTTTGTTTTGCTTTCAAAGTTTTGTTGTTTTGCTCTTCTGTGCTAAAATTAAGGTGCAAATGTATGTGCAAAAATTAAAGTGTGTATGATCTACGTAATGCAAAATCATACGTGAGTCTGTGTGTATGTGTGTATCAAAAGTACAGAAAAGATAGGCTTTGAGACTCTATGTACTAATTTGTAGTGATATCCATGATATATTGTTGTTTGAAAAAGTTAGTTACTAAGTAATGTGTATATTTCTTTCTTTAAAACAACTTGAAATATAATATACATATAAAACTCATCTCATTGAAACGTACGGTTCAATGGTTCTTAGTACCTTTACTGACTGGTGAAACCATTGTCACAAATCAGTTTTAAAACATTTTCATCCTCCCAATAAGATCCCTCATTCACATTTGCAGTTAACCCCCATGCCCGACCCCAGTCCCAGGCAACCACTAATCTACTTTTGTTTCCATAAATTACCTTTTCTTGTCTTTTCAAATAAATGAAAACCAAACAATATATATGTTTGAAAGTAGGCTTGCATATATTTGTATGAATAAGGAGAAAGCTGAGGAGGGATACACATCTGGGTGTTGGCTTTGGTTAAAAATCAGAGGTTTGGGGTGAAAGCAAGAGGGGAAGAACAAAGACAACCAAGTAAACACTTTTTAACACAAAAGAAGCATAACCAACAAAAAAATATAAACAGGAAATTCATGTAAAGCACATTACAAATAACATAGGAGTACAATAAGAAAAATCAGCTGTCATGCGCAATGAAATATTGTTTTCACTGTTAGACTGACAAAAAAATCCTTAGACGGATGAAACCCAGTATTGCTGAGGATTTTAAGAAATGGCCAGTCCCATACTTTGCTAGTGGGAAAGTAAGTTAGTATGGGAAAAGAATCTGAAAAAAGAGTGGATATATGTATATGTATAACAGATTCACTTTGCTGTACACCTGAAACTGACACAACATTGTAAATTGACTATACTCCAATACAAATTAAAAAAAAAAAAAAATGTTGGGCCATTGTAAAAAAAAAAAGAAAGTAAGTTAGTACAGCCTGTTTTGAAGGGCAATTCATTAGCATCAGTCAACATTTAAAAGGAGTTTACCATGAGTTATTTTTATATTTTTTTAATTTACTTTAGTGAAATATAGTTGAATTACAGTGTTGTGTTAGTTTCTGGTGTACCACAAATGAGTCAGTTATACATATACAATAGTTTGCTTCTGCTAATCCCAAACTCCCAATCCTTCCCTTCCCCACGTTCCCCCACCCCCGCTTAAATCCTAGGGAAATTACAGATGAGCAGTGTTGTATTTTGTAATAGCTAAATAAAAATGCCTATAGACAGGAACATATATGTGTATGTGTGTATATACACATACACACTCTATCCGTCTATCTATCTATCTGCCTATCTCACCTATACACATGGTATGTACTATCAGTGTGTCCTTTATCCTCTGCTTCTTCCCACTGGCATAGAAGCTTCGTGATAACGGGGACTTCTTACTCCCCTGAGGCCTGACTCATACCTGGCACCATATGATACGAAATAATATTTGCTGAATGTTAAATGAATGAACTAGACTGTAATAGTTATCAGACATTTTATGAAAGGAAAATTTCAGATCTCAATAATAATCTATATCTTTACTTTTAATTCTTTATTTTCAGTGGGTTTTTTCAAAACAAATGTATTTCCCTCATGTTTGCATTGCTGTCTTATTATTTTAAAAACCATAGATAAAATCTCTCACCCTTCCAAATTAATCCAGGAAACGTGTTTTTAGTCCTTTCTTCAAATTACCTAAACAAGTCCAAGCTTAAAATAAATTAAAGGCCTTTGTTTTAAATAAGGTAAGAAATTTGAAGGTTGATTTAAGGTTTTACATGAATAGTCATGAAGAAAACAGCAAGTTAGCGTCTTTGTATTTAACTTTGTGGAGTAACTACAGCATTGGTCCAAGCAGTCTGGGGACAGCTTCCCTTAGTGTCTTTGTATTTAACTTTGTGGAGTAACTACAGCATTGGTCCAAGCAGTCTGCGGACAGCTTCCCTTCTTTTTATGCTAGAGGGAAAATGTTCCTCATTCTTACAGACATGTGATTTCAGACTAAGTGGAGCTCTACTGGTTTAGCAAACTGTTCTAATCAGTGATCTATAATAAACAATAATGATTTCTTTTAATGTGACCTTTTGGCTTAAAAAAATCATTTAAACTATCAACCTTTCTTCTTAAAAAAAAGATTTTTCTCCTCTTTACATCACTATCTTTAAATTTATGATTACCAACAGGAAACACTATTGTTCTAGTTTACGTGTAGTCCTACCTGCCTGGTGGTAGCACAGTGAGAAGCAGAATTTATGTGGGTAACACAGTTAAACAGAGACAGATCAGTCGGTAGTGAGGATATGTAGAAACCTAATCAGCTTAAAGTATTTCAGCACATTTAGAATTTTTAAAGAATACTTTATTATTTTGTCTGGCAGAAGTTACAGAGCACTGGGAAGAGGCAATATCCCTATTACGTAGTATTACATATTATGCTTTAATATTTCCCCCTGGTGTGAATATTATACTTAAAACTTAATGTCTTAAGTTCCTTATGATGGTTATTTTTATTTTGTTTGATCTTATGAGAAAAGGCACCTTCATTTCTCCAGCAAGAAGGCAGACCCCTGTTATGTGTGTGTTATCAGACCTCTCACAGACCAGAGAAGTTCAGACCAGGAATTAAGTCATCTAGAGTTGCATTTCCCATCTTCTTTCCTGTTATCAAAGATTAAATAACCATCGTAGTTCGTATGTGTATCTCCATTCTTGAGACATCAACATTTATATAATAAATAAAGTAAAACTTGCATGAACTTGTTTTCTTACTGTCATGTAGATGAAAAAGTATACCTTTCAGTAAAAGTGAATACTCTTCCCAAGGGTTTTGGGGTGAGAAAAGAAAGTTGGGAACAAGTCTAGAAGGGAGGAATCTTTCCTTACAGTGGTGATGTTCACTGGAAATGGCAGAAAAAAACAGTAATCTACTAATTTTCCCAATCGCTGAGCAGTAGATTACAAATATCTTGTATTTGGGGCTTGGTGCAAATTCCAGTATTCTTTTTCTAATTGAAGTATAGTTGATTAACAATGTTGTGTTAGTTTCAGGTGTACAGCAATGTGATTCAGTTATACATATACAACTATGTTTTTCAGATTCTTTCCCCATATAGGTTATGTGAATTCCAATACTGCCAACACCATATTGATAGATCATTCTGCACAGTCTCTAGGAGTAGAAAATTTCTCAGTAATGTTTTCAGAATGAGTTTAATAAACTATTTGAAACAGGTATAAAGTTGTCATCAAACAACACAATTATGGAGTTTGGATAATGATTCTCTGAGCCAGTGATACCGTCTAAGAGACACAGGCCAGGAATGATGTGAGTGAAGTGCTATCCCCTCCCCAGGCCAGCGATGTAGAGCAGGTCACCTGTGCATGGTGGCCCTCAGCTCCTGTGGGACTTTTATGCTATTAATGATTCCCAATCCCCCCCTCCAAAAAAAGGTTTAAATATACTTTCAAGCTATGTGTATCTAAGTCAAATGGTTAGTCAGTCTTAGAAACCATACTTGTTACACTTGGTAAATTAGAGGCCGCATTTTGTGGCAAAAATATCACTAGAAAGTTACATTTTCTCAAAAAATGATAGTATTTAATGATGACCAGCACACTTAGTATTCAAAAGAATACAAATTCCCTTCAAACGGAGGGGCTGAAAGAGGGTCCCGATTGATTTTTCCTCACATTTTGACATTTTATCAAGTTACTTAAACTTTACCACACAATTTAAATAACCCATGGCAGAGTAAAGACTGACATTCTAGATTTTTCAGTAGACATTTAAGGATAAGGATTCTTGGTGTTATACTTTAAAAATATATATTTCAGAATTTGATGTGCCTAGAGCTTAGAGTACTGCTGGCATAAAGGAGGGTGGTGATGAAAGTGATAAATCACTAGACTTTGATTAAAGTGGTCTGTTCTCACCTCAGTTGAGCTGTGAACCCAATGCGTTGCTATGAGCAAGTGATCTAAGTGTAGTTCCCTTTCCTGGGAAGTGTTGGGTGTTGACTTAGGTGACCTATAAACTTCCTTCAAGTTCTCACATTCTGGTACTAAAATACTTATACTTTGCATTATTTTGATAAAATGCTTTATGTCATGCTTTTTAAGCAATCATTAAAAGTGAAATTCTGCCTTTCACTTAGTTGTTAGTGGGTCTTTTAAATTTTTAAGATGTTTCACAAAAGATCACTGTCTTAAACTTTGTAAACTGAGTTTGTGAGAGGCAATTAACTTAATTCAGCCTCCTTCTAAATATCAAGCACTGTGCTAGGCACGTTACAGAAATTCTCTTTTCTAGCACCCACCCCAAATTTAGCAAGTTGAGTATTACTGTCCTCAATTTACAGAGGAGGAAACTTAAGTCTATAAATGTAAATTGAGGTACTGTATTTCAAAGAGCATGAAATCGGGTTTACCTAACCCCAAAGACTATTTTTATTCCCCCACTGTACCAGTTTAAATGAGAACACCTTCTTTACTCCTTGGATCAAAATATGAGGTATTTTGTTATCATTTTAAAATGATATTCTGACAGAAAGTAGAACATTCGAAATAATCAGTATGTCTTTTAACAGGTTAGACAGTAAATTCCTCCTCTGTAGTATGACATCTTTCCATTTAGTGAGAAAAGTGGATAACCATTGGTATTTATTTCTAAAATCCATCAGAACTTACTCCCAGAATCATATACAATAATAAGGAAAACATATTTTTTAACGAGTAGTTGCAGACTTCTGTCAGTGTGAAGTCTGCATCGTCACACTTTTCCATTATGTGTACAGAAATGAGGTTAACTCCAGCTTAAAATTAAGCAGGAATCATCTTGCAATGACAGGTGTTTCTGCTCCGCTAAGATATCATTTCCAAGGTAACTAAACAGAGCATCATAAAGGAAGGATTATGTTAGCAGGTGTGAAATAAATAGCAGGAGAACACTTATAGAAACTTTATAAAACCTTGAAAGTAGATGACTTTTTTGGTAAACAGGGCCACCAGCAATAATACATATGGAGTTAGGAGGGGATCATAAATCACCTAGTACTTGAAGTATGTGGTGAAACCTAGGTCAATGTTAATTTATTAGAAATAGGAGAATTTATGCAAACAGCTTTCTCCATGATACAGTTTTATGAAGCAAGCTATTTTTTAAATTTTATTGAAGTAAAATTGATTTACAATGTGTTAATTTCTGCTGTACAGAAAAGCGACTCAGTTATACATGCATACACACTTTTCATATTCTTTTTCCATTATGGTTTATCCCAAGATATTGAATATAGTTCCCTGTGCTATACAGTAGGACTCTGTTGTCTATCCATCCTATATATAATAGTTGAAGCAACCTACTTTTTCAAGTTCTTTGGTGACCATGGGTCTGTTATTTATGATAGGTTGGTATGCAGTAGATAAACTTATGTTCAGAAAACAGTGTCAGTGGTGACTTAGTATGCTATGTTTTTCTTTGCTTTTTTTCTTTTCTTATTGAAAGCTGTTTCAATTTGTTTCTAACATGTAGACTAGTCATAAAATGCTCTTGAATATGTTTATCTCAAACCAATGAGCAGAAAGATACACAATTTCTGGTCAGCAGTGGTTTTTCAGAGGAAGGAAGACAATTTAGAAAAACTGGGATGTGGAGTTGGTCCTATTTCTCTTTCAATGAATAGACCATATCAAAGTAGGGAATTGTTTAAGTGCAGAGTTTGGGGGAAAATTCAGTTTTAATTGTTCCATGGAAACTGGAATCCTAACGGGATTCCAGAGCAAAATACTGGGTCAAGAAAGTCTCCACCATATGGCCCTGGTGTTTGGGAAGAGTGGCCAGTTTTAGAGACTGTGGGGGAGGGATGGTGTCAAGAGACAATGGGTTGCAGATGTGTGTGCAGAGCTTCACAGCTTCCGTGGACTTGGATTATGACTCTAGGGGGCAGGGGGAGCAAGGCATTACATTGAAACCTTGGTGATGATCCCAGGACCTTGCCTTCTTCCCATTAAGCTCTGTGGATGCTCAGCTGATACTCAGGGCTGCCTGTGAAGATCAAACCCCATTTTGATCAGAGGAAGGCTCCAGAATATGACAGAGGGACATAACTAATTCCTTATTGCAGTAAATGCCTCTTCTACATGATCACAGTTCTACATCTTTTCTGCTGGAAGTGTGACACTTCAGCAATACATGACACATCACTGGATAAGGTCCTATTACTTGAATGTGAACTCTGAGCCATCCACAGATTGGCAATTAAAGGATAACATTATGCATGGATCCTGAAAAGAGTGAGAAAAAGGATGGGGAAAGTGAAGAAAGAAAAAGTCAGATATAACTAAATGTGAGCTAACTATTATATATAGAATGGTCAAACAAGGTCCTACTGTATAGCACAGAGAACTACATTCAATGTCCTGTAATAAACCATAGTGGAAAAGAATATGAAAGAGAATCACTTTGCTGTACAACAGAAATTAGCACATCATTGTAAGTCAACTATGCTTCAATAAAATATTTTTTTTAAAAAAAGAGTAAATGTGATCTGGGGACAATCTTCCGGGGACAAATTCATGCCTGCCTGATGTCTTCTCCTGCAGCAGCTGACATTCCTGAAGCTGCAAATCATTAGCTAAGACACAACAAAAAACATTTCATTTTACAACTATGCACTGTGTCTCCATTAAGTGTTATTCAAGTAGTTGCTCATTAATAAGATGGTTTACTTTAAAGCCAAGTACATTTTTACAAAGGTTAATAACTCAGAATGACTTCTCACCAATGCAGCAATGGTCCTGAATTCCAGAAAAGGAGCTGATTTCACTCTGTCCAAGAATTAACAAGGAAGAGTGTACGTCTATTGACCTCTTTCCTGGGTAGAGAAGGAGTTTGAGATGATAGCTCTAAAGGAGATGCCTCCTATTCTAATCACATGTCAGGATGTGAGATAATGAAACCTTGGAAGCTGAGGCATGAAGATTTTCTCACATTTATGAGAAAACTTTTAAAGAATATTTGACCCCCATGCCCTCACTAATGACAAATATATTTTATTGCATAGAAATTTCTCAAGCTAGCATAGCCAGAATTGTTCAGTTTACAAGCATTGTAATGTCTCAACTTTAGTTTGCAGAAATTGAAGCAGACAGAAATAGGAGGTAATTCTCTGTTCTCTGTGTTTGCTCATTACTATTCACATGTCTTCTCCTAAGTCTGAATTTTTGTTTTCGTTCCATTCTATTTCTCAGGCTTCCATGCATGGCTCTTGCCCTCAAATTAAGGACGGCTGGTCTACAGTGATGGGCCACAGGGTCCAGATTATACTGTTGCCCTCCGAGACCCTTTTCTGCTTCCCAAGGTTTTGCAATCTAATAATGACGGTCAGAATTATTGTTATATTCGGTTCAGGTTGACCTTGGTGACTGTAATAAATACAGTTGACAATCATTCTGGTCTAGCATGTTTGAATGAACGTAAAGGTGGAAAGACATATATCCTACTTTAATTGAAAAAGTAGTCGGCTGAATCAGGATAAACCTTGAAAGAAGTGGTATCAGAGTTTAAAAATTACAGAGAAGGGATCGTGAGGTTTTCTGATTTTCTCTGAACTTCATCACAATCTGCTCAGATTAGCAGCTGAAACTGTGCTAAATGGGGAAGAAAAACATGCCATCCTGGTGATCTGTGCTATATTTGACATCTCTCATTGTCAATAAATTCTTCCTTGTATCAGATGCTAATCCTCGGCACTGCAATATGTATGTGTTTGTTGCCTCTAATACCCTCTTCTGGAGCCAAGAAGAGCATCACAATCCCTCTCTCTCCACTCCCTACCCTCTTTCCCATGTAATAATATGACTTTATGTATAAAACAGGCCTTTTTACTTAAGGGAAGACAGCATGAGTTGGATGTGAAATGGTCATTTTTAAACCCCACATTTAATTTGTTTACCAAACATTTTTATAGCACTTACCAGTTTTCCAGCTCAAGAGTTATTCTTTGTTTCTACATCTTCACATTCCTAATCAGTAACTCCTGAGCCAGGCTTAGAGACTCAGGGGAGGACTGGGAGACTAAAGCAACAGCCTTTTACTTCAAAGGACAGGGATATGGACGGGACTTGTACATGGGTTCAGCCTGTGTGTGTGCATGTGTGTGTGTGCAGGAGTGCACTTGTTGGTTGTATGTTGTTATTATCACAGCATTTGTGGAATTGCTGGCACTGGGGAACCTTAAATTAGGAAGCAAGGGATATATAAGGACTCCCCCCTCAAAAACACAAACTCCTAACTAATTGCATTGTGAGAACTTAAGCAATTCACAGCCACTCTGAGTCAATTTCCTCATTAGCAAAATAAGGGAGTGGGACTTGATTTTTTTTTTTTTTTTCATCTTGAAATTCTAGACCTTGATCAGGATATATATTGATTTCTCAAGCAGCCATTAAGGACATTTCTCCTCAGGATAGAGCTGACTTTTGACATTTGAAAGAACTGTACCTCAAGACTTTAATAAATCCCTAGGTTTCCAAGAACCACAATAGCTTCGGGCTCTCACTACAAGATACACTAAAACATAAGTGAAATTTTTACATGACCACTTTCTAGTCTCTATTAGCTCTAAAAATACTGAAATAAATAACTTACACATTTATTATAAAAAATTATGTCACAAAACCAAACTTATTCTGTTATATAACCAATCAGACAAAACCAGCAACAACACACCTGCAGTCAAACAAAACTGGGTTTGTGTATTTGCTGCCCTGAAAGAGAAGGTTCTAGAGGAGCCCTAGGAAAGATCCTGAGGAGGGTAGAAGAGGCAGACCTAATGGGATGGACCTGTTGTTTAATATGATGTGACGATCATTTTGACGTCATATTATTATGTGATGAGGTTACTGAGGATTATAGCTGGGTCCTGCCAATCTGTGATGCTATCTCCTTAAATGCATTATTTTGGAAAATATAATGCTTTAAGCAGTTGCACTTTCGTGTTCGCTTGTACAGGTGGTTGTAATGCTACAGAAACTTTTTTTTTGTAATTTCAAAATGATCAAATTTCTAAACATACAAGGCATAAAGGGGACAGAATTTATTTGCATGCAACAGTAGGTATAAAAGATGCAGCAGGAAGCACTGTTGAGAACATAACTCTCACCTAATGAAGGCCCAGAATTAATTATAAGCTTGAATATGCAAGTGATTATACAAGTGATTTATAACATCTCTGCTGTTCAGGGAGATGAATTTTCTCTGCTTGGCAGACTGCCTGATTCCTGGAAAGAAAGATATATATATACACATATATATTTTTATAACAGCTATAAATTTGCAAGCTGGGAGGATAATTACACGTGGAAAGAGTTACACATTTTTACAAAAAGCAGAATCTTTCTCTTTTGCTTTTGCTTGAAGTTTTTGACCCCCTCGAAGCAGCAGCATGTTGCTGTGCTTATGGACAACTGACCTCTGGATGGATGTATTGATTGTACAACTTTGTAGAATGAAAAGGAAGCAAACAATTCAACAGAAATTGACTGAGCATCAGTTATGCCTAGAGTGTATGACGGTTGCCCAATAGGATGAAAAGAATAGAAAAAAGACCCGGCTTTCAAGGAGCTGCAGTTTAATAGAGACGACAAAGCTAGAGAGTCATATGAATGCAAAAATGTAAAGTTAAGGCAAAAAGAAACTGGTCAGTTGGCTAATGTGAAAATTCTTACAAATGCATAATCATTTGTCTACTTGTAATTAACATTTTATTAATCTACATTTATTGAAATAATTAAAGTACATGAATATAAGACTACCGGAAAGTCCAAAACACATGGTGACTGTGAATCTTTTACAGGAATTGCTGTTTGCCTGTCTCAGCCAATCCATACCCAGTGTGGTGGCTGGACTGGCCCTTGTGGTTCTTATTATGACTGCAAGACGCCCTCAGCAATAACCATCAGGAAACAGAAAAACAAGGTTTATTACTTACAGGTCCTGGAAATTATATGGCACACCTGGGACCACACAGCATGGTCTCAGGTAGACAGGTAGACGGCAAGAGAGCTCGGCCTGGGGTTCTGATTTTATTGGGGCTGGGGGTGTAGGGTTTCACTAGCCGCTCTTTATTGGTGAATTTAAAACAAAAGAGGAGGAACTTGAAGCATGGGAGGATAAAAAACAAGGGTCCCAAATGGTCAGGTATCAAATCAACCAAGATCTCTAAAACAAAGGAGTCTTACCTGGAGGAGGTGGCCTGGCTCTTTTATCTTGTGTTGTGCCTGGCTAAGTGTTTATTTGAGACTGCCATTTTTGAAGTGGATGCCTCAGTAATCAAAGCTTAAGTCGGGCATTTTCATTGTAAAAAATTTAAAAACAGTTGTCAGGGCTTGCACTATAGGCATTTTATACTAACTTTTTTAATAGATAAGAATCATCTGCCTAAATAATAAAGAAATAACTGTGCAATTGGCCTGATGACACTGATGCTTTAAAAAAAGCAGTCACCTGATATTTGGGATAATGGAGTAAGAAGAGTCTAAATCTGAAATTTTTCTTCTTCATGATTTTCTTGGTTGTTCTTGACCTTTAGCATTCTACAATAATTTTAGAATCACCTTATGCATTTCCAGAAAAACTTGGTGGGATTTTTTTGTGTGCTGGGGAGAAGATTGCATCAAGTATATAGAGCATTTTTAGACCTACGCATTTGCACATTTGTGGTTCTGCAGTTAATGAGCACACTTCTGCTTGTATGTATTGGTGAGGTCAAATTTTGTTCAACTCTTTATACCCTTGCTGATTTTTATTCTGCGTGTTCTGTCAGTTACTTAGAGATGTGTTTATTTCTCTCATTATACTTGAGATTTGCCTATTTTTCTTCATTAGTCAAGTTATGCTTCATATGTTGAGACTATATTGCTAATACATATAAAATTAGAGATTAGTGTCTTTGGATGGATTAATCTTTTACTATAATGAAATGTGCCTTTTTATCTATAGTAAGATTTCTTACATCAAGTCTACTTTGTCTGGTATTAGTATAATGACACTAGCTCTCTCCTGGTCAGTGTTTGCATGAAATTCTTTTACTTTCTCTTCATTTAATCTGTCTGTATCCTTATATTCAAGGAATATCTCTTCTAACTAGCAAATAGTTGGGTTAGGTTGTTTACAAAATCCAGTCTGATGATTTTCTTCTTTCAACTGGAACATTAATTTGTTTACATTCTATGTTGTGGTACTGTTAACTTTACCCTCTTCCTTTGTATTTTCTATTTACCCCATTATTACCTACTTTTGAATTAATTGTATTTAGCTTTCTATTCTTCCATTAGCTTGTTAGTAATACATTCTTTTGCCATTCTTTTATTTGTTATCCACAAAGTCTTATTATTATATTATTAATGCTTAATGTTTATTAATATATTTACCACTTCCTGGAAAATACAAGTACCTTATACCACATTAATGTAATATATCGCCTCCACATTTATGCTATTATTGAGAGTTATTTTAAGATAAATATTTTAAATGATTCTTGCTTGCCATAAATATTTATTTAGATTTACCAATTGTTGCTCTCCATTCTTTCCTGTATTTTGGTTTCCATCTGGTATACTTCTCCTTCTAAAAACCTCTCCTTAGTATTTCCTTTTCTGTGCTTCAGCTGGTAACACATTCACATTTTATTAGAATTAGAATGGCTTTATTTTGGGGAATTCTCTGGTAGTCCAGTGGTTAGAACTGCACACTTCCACTGCAGGGGGCATGGGTTCAATCCCTGGTCGGGGAACTAAGATCCCTCCTTCCTGCAGCGGGCCAAAAAAAAAAAAAAAGAATATAAAAGAAAAAAGAAGAATGGCTTAATTTTTAAAGGACATTTTCCACTTTTATAGAATTCCATTTGGCATTTGTTTTCCTTCGTCACCAAAATATAACTGTACTGTCTTCTGACTCTTCTGTTGAGAGGTCAGTTATCAATCTTATGGTTTCTCCTTTGAAAATAATGTTTCTTTTTTTCTCTGGCTGTTTAAAAAAGTTTGTCTTTGGTTTTCTATAGTTGTATTCTGATGTACTTAGGTGTTGTTTTCTTTGTCTTTATTCTGCTTAGGGTTTGCAGCAGTTCTTGACTCTGTGGCATTATGTCTTTCATTGGTGTCTTAGTCAATTCTGGCTGTTATAACAAAATACCATGGACAGGGTTGCTTAAACAACAGCCATTCATTTCTCACAGTCTGGAGACTGGGAAGTTCAAAATCAAGGTACCCACCTCCAAATACAATCACATTAGGGATTAGGGCTTCAACATATGAATATAGAGGGAACACAGCCATTCGGTCCATAGCAGCTAGTTTTGGAAAATCATGGCCTCAAGGATTGCTTCTGCTCCATACTTTATATTCTCTCCTTCTAGGACTCCAATTACACACATGCTAAACCTTCTTACCATGGTTCATATCTCTCTTATGATCATCTTTATTTTATAATTCAATATTTTTTCTTCTCCCTACATCAGCCTGCATATTTTATCCTAATTTGAGTTCACTAATCCTATTTTCTATTTTTTCTAATTTGAAAGGATACCAATCTACTGAGTTCTTAATTATTTAAATTCACTCTTTTTCAGTTCTAGAATTTTCATTTGCTTCTTGTATAGTTTCTGGTTCTCTGTTTAGATTCTTCGTCTTGTCATCTAACTTACTGAACATATTAAACACCATATTGGAATATCTGTCTTATAACTCCAGTATTTGGATCTCCTGCGGGTCTGTTTCCATTACGTGTTTCTCTCTCCTCCTTCCTCTTTCTCTCTACCTGCCCTTGTCTCTCTGTCTTCATCTCTTTCTGTCTCTCTTCATGTGGTGTTGCCTCCTGGTATATGTAGTAATTTTTGGATGAATGCTTTAGACTTTTCATGAAAAATTTACGATGTAATTTGAGGTTTTTGTGATGTTATACTACATCAAAATCAAGTACTTTTGCTTCTTCCAGGAAGTAAGGGTAGAGGCAGATTGCTTTCATCCAATCAGAGACTGAGCTGGTTTGAAGCTGGAAAGCCATGAACACATCTAGGTCTAGAAGAGTTGGGGAAGAAATGGTGCTATTCGATCCTGGGAGGGCAGTATAATGAGGGGCCATCCAAGGGGACCTATAGAGGGATAAAGTCACTGTCCAAACTACTGGAGGAAAAAAACACCCAAACTTCTCTCTGCTTACCTCTGGTCTCCCACTCATGCTTCTTATTTGGGAGAAATAGCATCTTAACAAGGCAGAGTTTTCCAATCATTAAATGTGATATATGTCTCCATTTATTAGTCTGCTTGAACTATCATAACAAACTACCGTAGACTGGGTGGCTTAAGCAACAGACATTTATTTATCATGAGGCTGAGAAGTCCAAGGGTAAGGTGTCAGCAGGGTCAGGGTCTGGTGAAAGCTCTCATCCTGGCTTTGAGACAACCACTTTCTTTCTGTATCCCCACCTGGTCTTCCCTCTGTTCTTCCACAGGCAGGAGCAGGGGGGAAAGCTCTCATCTCTTTCTTCTTATATGGACATTAATCCTAGTCTTTTTGGATCAGAGTCCCACCCCCACGATCTCATTCTTACAGGCCCCTATCTTCACATACAGTCATGTTAGGGGTTAGGACTACAACATATGAATGGGGTGGGGAGGGTGAGGACACAGTCCAGTCCACAGCAGTCTTCAAAAATTTTTTCTCGACAATGTTTTATAAATTTTATTGCAGAGCTTTTACGCATATAGTTGCTAAATTTATGCTTAAGGATTAAAATTTATTTTTGTATATTGAATTTGTGTTCTGCTACAAGATATTAGTTCCAGCAATGTTTTGTAGATTCTTTAGGAATTCCTATATATACTATTATGACCTCTGTACATAAGGATATGTTTACTTTTTCCTTTCCAAAATTTATATTTTATTTCTTTTTGCCCTATTGTATTTGCTATGATCTCTATTACAATGGTTAATAGTGGTGTTGAGAACAGAAATCCTTGCTTTGCTCTCGATCTTAGGTAGAAAACATTTGACTTTCACAATAAATGTACTGTTAGTGGTAGGTTTCCTGTATATTTGATAAACTTTTTCTTAAATCTTTTTGCTTCTATGTTTTTGAGGGATAATGGTTTTTAACTTTATTTTCCTACAGGAAGGTTTTCTTGTATCGGGAATTTAGCTTCAAGGCTAAGCTGATCTGATAAAAGGAGTTCAGAAATGGAAGTGGTCAATCTTCCTCTTTGTTAGTAAAAAAAAGTCCATGTTATATTGATATCATTTTGATATCTTTAAATATGTTTAAAAGAATTTTCCAGTAAAGATATCTGGTTTTGACATTTTCATTGTACATTGTCTTTTAATTATGAATTCAACCTCTTTATTAGTTATGGGGCAATTGATGTTTTCTATTTCTTCCTGTGTCAGTTTTGGTAGTTTGAATTTTAATGGAATTTCTCTAATCCATGTTAATTAATTTATTGGCATAAAGTTGTTCATAATATTCCCTTGTTTATCTTTTTAATGAGTCTAGGATCTGTGGTGCTGTCCCATCTTTTGGTAATTCTATTTTCTGTTATTTTTCTTAATCAGTCAAGTGGGATGTTCATCAATTTTATTAGTCCCTCCAAAAAGCCAGTTTCTTTTATTTTTTTTTTAAGTGTTTAAGTGGGTCTCAGTGCAATTTATTTTGTTTCCCTTACATGAAAATAGTCCACATTTTAAATGCATAGCTCTCCATTTAAACACATTTGAAATAGAAGCTGGTCCCTGAAATGAATGTTACAGCTTTTCTTTTCTTTAATTTAATTTAATTTAATTTTTAAATTTATTTTTAAAATTTTTTCTACTATTTTTCAAATTCTTTTCCCATTTAGATTATTACAGATTATTGAGCAGAGTTCCCAGTGCTATACAGTAGGTCCTTGTTGGCTATCTGTTTTAAATATAGCAGTGTGTACATGTTAATCCCAAACTCCCACTCTATCCCTTGCCCTCACCCTTCCCCCCTGGTAACTATAAGTTCATTCTCTAAGTCTGTGAGTCTGTTTCTGTTTTGTGAATAAGTTCATTTGTATCATTTTTTTTTTAAAGATTCCACATATAAGAGATATCATAACCCAGTTTCTGATTTCATTGATCTTATCTGGGTTTTATGGAGTTTTAAATTTTATATTTAACTGATTTCCACTCTAAACTCTATTGTTTTCTTCTTTATTCTATATTTCATTATTCTTGTTAATTAATTTTATTAATTTTGTCTGTTTTAATGTGAAAACTTAGATCATTGATTTTATAATTGTTTCTTTTGGAATGGAGTGTTTAAAGCTATAATTTTCTAAAAAGTACTTTAGCCACGTCTCAGAAATTTTAATAAGTTGTATTTTATTATCATTCAGATCAAAAAGCACATTTTAATTTCTGTTGTGTTTTATTCTTTGACCTTCGCATATTTAGATACGTGTTGCTTAATTTCCAAAACTAGGCTATTCCCAGAATTTTTGTTAGTGTTTTCTAATTTTATTTGGGTACAATATAAAATTCAAATTCTATTATATTTTATCTCATTCATTTAAATCTATATTTTGCATGTTTTATAATGCAAATACTGTATTAATCTAGGAGGCATGAATATAACTTATTAAACAAATACCCATTTATTGTATAAGCTTCAAAAATATTTTGTTAAAGGAGTTGTGATCTCTCATGGAGCCCGTTGGAGGAAGAGATGCAGAAGAGCAAGAACTCAGGCAGCTCCATGGGTTTAGGGATAAAATTCACAAACAGAAAGAATACTTTACCAAAGAGATTGAAACTCTAAAAAAGAACCAAACAGAAGTTTGGGAGCTGAAGACCTCAATAAAGGAGATAAAGAATGCATTAAAAGCATTGGAAATAGAGCAGACCAGATGGAAGAATTAGCGAGCTGAAAGATTGAAATCTAGAAATGATATGTGTAGAAGAGGAAAGAGAATTAAGATTTTAAAAAAAGGAGAAATTCTGCAAGACTATCCAACTCTATTAGGAAGTGCAACATTAGGATAATGGGTATCCCAGAAGGAGAATAAAGAAAGACAGGAGCAGAGAGTTTACTTAAAGAAATAATAGCTAAGAACTTCCCAAACCAGGGGAAGGAACTGGATATACAAGTCCATGAATCTAAGAGAACAACTAATTATCTCAATGCGAAAAGACCTTTTCCAAGGCACATTATATTAAAACTATTGAAAGTCAATGACAAAGAAAGAATTTTAAAACAGCCAGGGAAAAAATGATCGTCACCTACAAAGAAAGCTGCCCTTAGGCTACAGCAGATTTCTCAACAGAAACTCTATAGGCCAAGACAGAGTGGAATGACATTCTCAAAATACTGAAAGATAAAAACTGTCAGCCAAGAATACTCTATCCAGGAAAGTTACCCTTCATAAAGGTACCCTTATGAAGGAGAAATAAAGGCTTTCCCAGACAAACAAAAGCTGAGGGAGTTCATCACCACTAGACGTGCTTTACAAGAGATGTTGGAAGGAGTTCTTCTACCCGAAAGGAAAAAGCAAAAGTATACAAAACTTTGAGTAAGGTGATAAATCGACAGACAAAATCAGAAAATTACAACTCTGTATCAGAATATGTTGTTAAGCAATTAATTATAGCATAAAGTTTAAAGGGAAAAAAGCGATAAATATAATTATAGCTACTTCAATTTGGTAACAAACTTACAACATAAATGGGATACTTTGAGACAACAAAAACATAAAAGGGGAAGAAAAAAAGGATGAGATCCATATAGGCAAATGAAAATGAGATGCTATCAGTAGAAAAAGGACGACTTTATCTATGAGATGTTTTATAGAAATCTCATGGTAACCACAAAACATAAATCCAGAGCAGAGAGAGAAAACACTAAAAAAGGGGAAACTGAAAAAAATCATAGAAAATCACCAAATTAAAATGGCAGACAAAAACAGAAGGAAAAAGAATCAATGGAGATATAGAGCAAACAGAAAGGGAAAGAAAAAATGGCAATACTAAGTTCTCATTTCATAATCACCTTAAATATAAATGGATTGAATTCACCAGTCAGAAGGCACAGAGTGGCTGGATGGATTAAAAAACAAGATCGAACTATAGCTCTAAAGACAAACGTAAGCTCAAAGAGAATGGATGAAAGATGATATGCTAAGCAAATGGCAGCCAAAAGAAAGTGGAGGTAGACATACTTATACCAGAGAAGACAGTCTTCAAGCCAAAAAAATGTAACTAGAGACAAAGATGGACATTACATAAGGATCAAGGGGACATTTCATCAAGAAGACATAACTATGATTAGTATATAGGCACCTAGTATAGGATCACCATTACCTCAACGGATAGATCATCCAGATAGAAAGTTAACAAGGAGACAGAGGCCTAAAATGAAACATTAGACAGGATGAACTTCATAGATTTATACAGAACATTCCATCCAAATGCAACAGAATACACATTCCTTTCATGCACACAAGGAGCATTCTTAAGGATAGAGCATATTTTGGGACACAAAACAAGTCCCAATAAATTTAAGAAGATTGAAATTATATCCAGAATCTTTTCTTATCACAAAGTTATGAAACTAGCAGTCAGCTACAAGAAGAAAGCTGGAAAATCACAGAAATGTGCAAACTAAACAACATGCTACTGAACAACTACTGGGTCAAAAAAGAGATCAAAGGATGTGGAGAAAAGGGAACCCTTATGCATTGCTGGTAAGAATGTAAATTGGTGCAGCCACTGTGGAGAACAGTATAGAGGTTTCCCCCCAAAATTAAGACTAGAACTACTACATGATCCAGCTATTCCACTTCTGAGCATTTATTCTAAGATTACAAAACAAAACACTAATTTGAAAAAATACAGGCACCCTGATGTTCATCATAGCATTATTTACAATAGTCAAGATATGGAAAAAATCTAAGTGCCTGTCAACAGAAGAATGTATAAAGGAGATGTGTTTTGAGTACATAGAATAGAATATTCCTCATTCATTTAAAAAGATGAAATTTTGCCATTCATGACTACACGGATTGACCTTGAAGGCATTATGCTAAGTGAAATAAGTAAGATGAAGAAAGACAAATAACATATGATTTCACTCACAAGTGCAATATAAATCAAAGAAACAAACAAAATAAATGAACAAACCAAACAAAAAGAAGCCCAAAGGTACAGAGAACAAGTATTGGTTACCAGAGGGAAAGGGGGTTAGGGGGTCAATTCTATGGTGACACATGGACACTAAATCCTTGGTGGTGAGCATGCAGTCATGTATACAGAAGTCAAAATTTAATACTGTACACACAAAACATATAGTGTTATAAACCAATGAAATAAAAAGTACTTTAATATTACCTGTGAATTTCCATAATACCAGCTATCTATTGACCAGGTAATATCTAAAATAGGTGTCATTTTACTCACAGTAGAATATTTTATGAGACTTTATACACTTTCTGTCACTAGAAACAATAAATTTGAACTTACTTGTGAATTCTCACGCATAGTACCTCGATACTTTCCTTGCGAACAACAGATAAGTTTCTGCTCCTTAAATTAAGGTTACAACAATAATAATTGCCACAATTTATTAAATGTCAATAAAGTTACTGAATGCCAGAAAAAAATATGAGTCAGGACATAGAAAATAAAGATAGTGCATGTTTGGATGCTACTGAAACACAAAGACTAGATAAATAAATACAACTCGGTCCTGGGCTGTATATGAAGAGATGCACCGCCAACAAAATGACACAAAAAGATAAACTACAGGGGTTAGAAAACATATCTGGCAAAGATGAGCCTAAAGAGAGCAAAAAGAGCAGTATTAGAATTCAATTCAAAAAGATTCTGCAACTGAGCTCCTGCATTTAATTCTCAACACAGTGGCTAGAAGGATCATATTAAAGCATAAAACATGTTAGGTCGTTTCTCTGCTCAAAACCTTCCAAGAGTAAATCAATCAATCAATCAATCAATCAATCAATCAATCAATCAATCCTTCCCTCTACTTAAAAAAAAAAACCTTCCAAGAGCTTCCATCACTCTCATCGTGAAAGTGAAAGTCTTTGCGGTGACTCACAAAGACCTACTCAGTCTGACCCCTGTTGCTTTCTGAACCCACAACACCACCCCAACCTCACTGCCTCGGCCCCAGCTGTTCCTTGAAACCAGCAGGCATACCCGTCTTCAAAATCTTCTTCACTTGCTGTTCTTACAGCCTGACATACTCAGATACCCTCTCTCAGTGAAATGTTCCCTGACCAGCCAGTTTGAAGGTGAACCCCACTCACTGACACACAGAATGCCTGTTCTTATTTTTTCCACAGCACTTCTCACTATCCAGCACGCCTCGTATATTTACTATTTTGTTCTGTTTTTGTCTGTTTTCTTCACTGGAACATAAACTCCACAGGCAAGAATTTTGTCATTTTGTTCACTGATATATCCCCAGAGCCTAGAACAATGCCTAGCACATAACAGAAATATTTGTTTAAATCAGAAATCTGTGCAGAGTATGGCACTTCATACAGAAAATAAAGAATAATTTAATTTAATTGAAGACATGTCTTCAGTGAGTTTTTGTATATGTACTGAGTGCTTTCTGTGTGCTAAACATGGTTGCATATATTCTCTCACTCACTTAATCCTGACAGAGCCTGTGAAATCGACATTACTATTATTTTCCCTATTTTACGAATGAGTGAACTGAAACATAGAGAGATGGTGTGACTTCCTCATTACCAGAGCAGGAAGGTGGGACAGTCCACCCCCAGTTCTGTTCTTTTCATCGTGTTCAGTGTTCAGTGACATGCTGTGACCTACACAGAATCAAGATAAGAAAAATGTTTGACTTTTACACAGACAAGAGCAATGAGAGACACACCATCAGACAGCCTGTGTGAAAGCATCTCAAGGTGTAGGAACTGTATAATGTAATGCAGCTGATGTGGTTGAATTACATTCACATTTATACGTCTGTATCTCTGTAGGAACAAAATTTATCTCGCTGGCTTTGTATGCAGCTGAAAGCCCCTAAAAGATTTTATATGTATGATTAGTAAAGTGATGATGATGGTAATGATTAGTTATTAGTAATAATTAGGCATTATCATGTTATTAGTGCCTCATAAGCACTTACTCTCTGTCAGGCTCTGTGCTGACCAATTCAGATAAATTATGTCATTAATGCCCAAAACATCTCAGTGAGTTAGGAGCTGTTAGTATCCTCAGTTTACTGATGACGGCACTGATTCAGGGAGGGGGCCTGAGTAAATAGCAAATAAGTGGTGGATCTGAGATTAGAACCTGTGCTGTTTAACTCTAGACACATAGTCTTCTTTGAAGGTCTGCCATGTGACGAAGGATTATCCAGTAAATCATGTTGAGATAGTTAGCTATGAGGGAAAAAAAAAACCACTTTAGATCCCTATCTCTTGTCACATATCAGAGTAAATTCTGAGGGACCAAGGAGTTAATTGTAAAATGTTCAACCATATAAATAGTCAATAAAAATAAAAGCAAATATTTATCAAAGCATTTTCTGGGCTAAAGTACAAGAGAAGAATTACCAAGGAAGAGCACAATAGATTAGACTGTAAAAAATGAAAAACCATTTTATTGACAAAGAGAAAAATAATTGAAATGACAAGTAACAATATGAAAACTCTTTCTCTCAAAGAGTTAAATCAATTAAAACGGGTAGGAAAATAGTATTAATTTAATTGATAAACACGCAAAAGGCTGGGGCAGTTAATATCCTAATGAACATCTGGAAAACACTGGGAAAAACGTTCATTCTCATTAGTAAAATTGAAATGAACAGAAGGGATAAAATTATCAATAAATGGCAGTAAATGATCATGGTATGCCAGTCTACTTTTAATCATATATTATGAGTATAGTTGAGAGGTAAATATACCACTAGACATCAAACCGCATATACCTGTCTATGTGACTATGTATATGTGGATAAAAATGAAATAAAAAGAAGAAAGCATTATATCAATATCAAAAATAAGAATCCTCTGCAAGTATATTCTTTCCCAACTGCAAGTCTATTCATGAGAGACAAAGTACAACTGAGCATCTAAGTTCAGGGCTAGTAAACGCTGCTCCCAGCCGTATACTTTTGCTGTGACAGAGGATAAGGTTCATTTAGACACCCCTCTGTCCTTCCACCTAATCATTAGTTCATTTCCTCCACCAGGCACATCTGCAACTTGAAATAATACAGTTCTTATCCACCATAGAGCTGAGTGGTGGGCTTAGATTATGCATGATATTCTAGGGGGCAATACATTGTTCCACTTGGTGAAGAGTGTTCCTACCTTCAGATGCAAATGGGTTCTTCTTTTAGCCAGCTAAGTTTCTTTATGTAAACTACACTGTGCATTCCATGAGGTCCTTTGTTGCGGTTGCTGTTGTTTTCTCAGATATTTTATTCTCACTCCTGAAATCCCCATTCCAGGAGCCTCATCCTCTTGCTCCAAGTTTTGTTTTGTTTTTTTTAACATCTTTATTGGAGTATAATTGCTTTACAATGGTGTGTTAGTTTCTGCTGTATAACAAAGTGAATCAGCTATACATATGCATATATCCCCATATCTCCTCCCTCTTGCATCTCCCTCCCACCCTCCCTATCCCACCCCTCTAGGTGGTCACAAAGCACTATTGCTCCAAGATTCTTTTTAAGCTTCCAGAAGGGGCTGTTCATGCTGGGACTTCCCTTAACTGCTCTTTCTGCAAACGACCATTTGCTCTTAGATCCCATTTCCTCCTCTTTCTTGGAAGACTTTGTTTTGCTAAGGAAGGCTATGTGAGTGGTAAATTTTCCAAGTTCTTCCAAATGCTGAAAATACTGCTTATTGCTTTTACACTTGATTGATGAATTGCTTATCTATAGAATTGCAGGCTCCAATGTTTTCCCCAAAAACATTGAAGGTATTTCTCCCTGTCTTCAAACATTCAATATTGCTGATGAGAAATCTGATCTATTCTAGTTGAAAGGGATCTGACTTTTTCTTTCTGGAAGCTTTTAGGATCTTCTCTTTATCTTTGGTGTATTGAAATTTTATAGCAATGTTGTCTCTTTGTGGTTTCTTTTTCCGTTCTTTTTGTTAAAATGCAGTGACTTTTTCCACTCTGGGAATTTGCCTCCTATTATTTTTGCAAAATTCATTCTCTGCTATGTTCTGTTCTCTCCTTTTGGAACTAGCTGGACTTTGTCTCATATTTTTTTATCTCTGGACTTTTTAATAAATTCCTTCTTTGAAATTCGTTTTTTGTTGTTGACAATCTTAGTATTGTTTTTCAAGAGCTCTTTTTGTTCTGGTATCTGAACACTAATTAGAGACCATTTTAAGTTTTCTTTTCTATTCTTGGAATTATCTCTTACTTTTCCAAAATCAGTTCTCCTTCACATTTATCTTGGCCTTTCTCTTTAATGCTCTAGGTTTTGTATTTGTTTTTAATGATTTATTAACTATCCATAGGGGGGAAAAGGCACAAAGACAAAAACAAGGCATTAGAAAGGTTGATTGGGACTTCTTAGGGTGTGCTTGTATGTGCTTATGTGGAGGTGTTTTTGAATGGACAGTTATGACTTTCTTAGATGCCTTTTGGCTATTATTTAGGTGAGATCTCATAATGTTATCTTAAATCTGAAACATTGATGAGAGTGAGAGTACACGGTCTGGGGGCATTATTAAATCATCAGATCTTAAAATCCAGAGCTGATATTGTCAGGTTTTTGGTTACAATTTGTCAAAACCCTTTTGGGAGGCTATTTTGCAAAATAGACAAAGAATCCTAAACTATTGTATAGTGCTTGTAGCAGAAGAACCTTAAAAGCACTCTAAAATTTTACCCAGTAATTTGATTTTTCTGATACATCCTAAAAAATAAATGACTTTAAATAGGAAAACAGTTTGATCAACACTTTTTTACTGCAGAGTGCTGTATTAATGTGAAAGAATGTAAGCAGTTTAAGGGTTAGACTAATAGTATACAGTGTCTATAGAATATTTTGTAATATTAAAATGTTTTAGAAACATTTAGAATCCATAGAAATATTTATGCTGTAATATTAAGTGAGTAAATAGAATGCCAAGTTACAGTGGAATTTGTTTTAAATTTGCATAGAAAAACTAAACTGAAATCTTAATAGTGGGACAGTGGGATTGGGGTGCTTTACTCTTTAAAAAGAAGCAATTTATATCATATTTTATATTTCAGAAATCCGTATTATGTATTTAATAAAATTCCAAAAGGAAAAAATAAACCTATGAAATAGCAACAACAATAACAAAAGACTAGGAGAAACACACACACACACACACAGACATACACACACACACACACACACTCACACAGACACACACACACACACACACACACATCAAAACAAGCACCAAAGAGAACTCACTCATTTTCATCTCCTCTGTCATCAACTATTTTCCACTATCTCATCTACTATGAGACAGTGGAAACCTATCTCACACACATAACTGTGTTGTTTCTCAGCAACGAATTAGCTCATTTTTATACATGTCTGCAATGTTTGATACGAAATGTGTTGAAAGGTATGACTAATATTCTATTGTAATCTCATATATTTTTTTACATCTCATATAAGCAATTTCTTTTTCATTTGTAAACTTTGTGGCAAGACTAATTTATATGACTAATAATGGATAGTGGGAGATAGTATTTCAATAAAAATATTTTAACTTTTTTACAGTTAATTTTGCTTTCAAATTGGCAGATAGGTTGAGCACACTTATAATTAATTTTTAAATACAAATCTAAAAATATTACGGTGCACAAAAAAATAATACATAGGAAAATTTGGAATTAAACAATAGTTTTCCTAAGTGTTAAAATTCTACCAAAATTCATGAAATATCACAGATTTAAAAGAATGAATAATATTAAATGTATTAATTAAAACAGCTGCTTCTACTTAACTACTAATTGTAACCTTTTGAATAAATTAAAAATGAAATCAAGTGAATTGTAAAATTTAACTAAAATTTAATTTAATTTAATTACAATTTAATTGTAATTTTAACTTATTAAAATAAATAATAACTATATTTTGCTTGCTTTTATCAATCCTGTAGCACATATTCAAAACTTGTAACATATTCAAAACATGGAACCTGCAAAAATCTGGCAATTACTTTCTATTGATCCATTTTTATAGCACTTAAAAATGTGAAACAATCAAGCTAAGATTGTGATAACTTTCTAGAAAATATGCAGATGTGCATATTTTCTGCTTTTTTCTGCCTCTTTATTCAGCTTAATTCCATTTTGGAACTTTTGTAATAATTGTAAATTTTGTTGTGTTCTGTATGGTTTTGAAGGAAATTCATATTTATCCTAAATACACTTTAATATTTTTGTAGAAAAGGACTTAATTTGATAATGAGTAGTATTTTACTTATTCTTAGTGTAATAAATAAAAATTTAATGTCTACTTAGTTTCTGTAAAATAGTCAAAGTTTCATACCAATCTCCTTGAACTCCATGAATTCAGACCTTCTCATCACTGTCTTGTCAACCAAAGAGTCAGCCAAAGAGGAAGCACATCACCTGTCCCCATCCAGGGTCTGGGCGGAGGAGACTCAGTGTCACTGTTGATGGAAGTTCTGGTCCTAGGGTATCGCCATCTTTGATACGTCCACTTTCAATCAATCAGGACTTCTGAGGGACCTTATTAATGACATCTAAGAGATGGTGGTATTAATACATTGTGCACAGTATAGCCATATTCGGCAAGCATGTTAAATTGAAGTTCCATTCCACAGATCCTGTATTCTGATACAGGCGTATACAATGCATTGTTCATCTTATTAAATGGGAAGTCTGTGATCTAATACATTGTGCAGATGCTATAATTAACTGCTTTTGTGGACCGAGTTGTCTTCGTTTCATAACCCGAGGAAGTGTAGAGGAATGAGTTAAGCATAATCAATCGTAAACATTTTATAGCAAATATCTCTGCTGGTCTTAGTTTTCAAAATTCATTTGAATTTTCTTGCTTGGAAGGGAGCAGTTCTTAACAGTTCATCTGCAATATTTTCCTTTTTAAAAATATATTTTCTCCGTCTTTTTCTTATTCTCACTTTAGCTTTTATTTTGTCTTGTAAACAATAACAAGTGATAGTTTTCTTTGTATCCATCTGAATGTTTTCAGTAGTACATTTTCTTCTTTTTTGCCAACTAAACAATGCTTCTTCTTTTCCTCTTTTATATTGTTTCTCACTTAATGTGTCTAGGATTTATTCATCCTTACGTGATATGTTTGCACAATTGTTGACTGAGTCAGTATTAGTGAAAATGAGGACCTAGAGTTTGGTAATCAGCCTTTCCCGGAGGTGCTGTTTCTGAAATGCAAAGGAAAAACTGAAGTGCGATCCGAGAAAAGTCACTGAGGCGGGCGTTGCTGTTATTATTGTATTATTCATTATCTCTGTTACCATGATTGTCCCCATTATTACATTCGTTGTAAGTGTCAGCACGAGGAGAGCAGCTATACAGATTTACTTTAAGTGGTGATAACATCTTATAAGTTATCAGCAGATGTGTTTCCAAATGATGGCTCCGAAATAGCTCTTCTAGCTGAGGTTAGTTGGTTGCTGGTAAACTAGAGAGAATATACAGCCTGACCTTTTCTTTTGTGCCTACCTTTCCTTGTTTGTTCCACGTGAATATCTTGTCATATTGATTTTAATAATGGATGGTTTTTGAGAAGATAGATCCCTCTAAATCCTATGACACACTGAGGTTTATGTACATAAATAAATTCTATGGTGCCCTACAACATTTTTCTAATCAATCGACTACCCTGCTTAGACCATTTTTACTAAGCTATTTTAAATGAAACTTCAAAGTCAGTCATTCAAAATGTGATGGATATGTGGTAATATGCAACTCAGAATCATAGTGTTATAAATGCCAAGCAAAACTCTGTCCTGGTTACCAGAATTCTATGATTTCAGATAATTCTCAGTCCAGGCATTCATATACTTGACGGTGACCTGTGCAAAGATCATTTTCATGAGAAATGTACAAGGATAAATATAAAGATGACAGCCATTCTTTCTTCCTTAAGGGATATTTTAGTGTGATGAAAATAAATAATTTCCAAATAGCACAGAAAATTTATATCGTTCTCTCTTCTTCAAATAGGTGATGTGGGTATGCAATTTGTGTCGAAAGCAACAAGAAATCTTAACCAAATCTGGGGCGTGGTTCTTCGGAAGCGGCCCTCAGCAGCCAAGTCAGGATGGAACCCTCAGCGATACAGCTACAGGCGCTGGTTCTGAGGCCCCGAGAGAAAAGAAATCCCGGCTGCAGGAGCGATCTAGGTCTCAGACCCCCCTGAGCACAGCCGCTGCCTCTTCCCAGGACCAGGTTCCCCACGGCGTGCCGCCCGACAGGAGCAAGGGGGCCGAGCCCTCGCAGCAAGGCGGGAGGCCTGAGCAGAAGCAGGTTTCTTTCAGGTCCAGAAGTGAGCCTCCCAGAGACAGGTAAGAGGCCATCAGCCCTTAAGCAAAAGGCAAAGTCTTAGATGGAGAGCAAAGCCATCTGCAAGAATTTAACTGCTAGGATATGTGGAAGGGGTACTTCTCAGGCCCGTGAGGAAGGCAACATTGGGCCTGGGCTGTCTCTGTCTAGAACGTATCCTTCCTTAGGAGACCTTTGCTGAGAAGCTTGTCTTTCATGCACGGATGTAAACAAGTCATCTGACTCAGTCACTCACCTGCACTACTAACTTCCAACCCTGAACTGAGAACAGCTCTTGGACCATTTATTTTCTGTTTGAGTGAGTCCTGTAGTTGAAAGTGTGCTCTGAGAGAAGAGGGTGGGGAACTGACCCACTGGAGGGTGTGTGGGTGCATCAGCAAAGCCTTCCTAGAGGACATTTCTTTTACGCTGAACTTTCAAGGTGACTAGAGATGAGCCAGGTGAAGGGTGGGAAGGGTGCTCCAGGTAAGGGTGCTGGCGCCTGGCCGGAAGGAACAAGGCCGGTGGGACAACCCAAAAGATGCTATGGGCTACAGGGTGAGTGGCAGAGAGGGGGAGCGAGTGGGGAAGAGGTGACTGGTAAGGTCTGAGTGCCCAGGTCACACTGGGCCTTTTAGCCAGGTTAAATTTCATAGACTTTATCTTAGAAATAATGGAAAGCCTCGGAGGATTGTAAGCCTGGGCTAACATGATCAGATTATTTATTTCAATTTGTCGATTGAGTCATTCATTCAAAACAGTGGCTTTACGACCAGACAGGACGCTGTGCACTAGGCGACAGTGCTGACGTGGAGGACGTGGCCCTTTTCTTCCCGAGGCTGTGAGTTTGGGGGCCCTGACGGTTAGCACCAGGCGTGGCTGCTTTTTGTCTGTGTGACCCTTATTTATTCCACTGGGTGGGAGGGTAGGATCCAAGGAAGGCTTCTGCTATCTTTTTCAAACAAAACCCACACAGTTAAGATCAAAGACTTCAAAGCTGAACAGGTCTGGATTCCAGGCCTGGCTCTGCCACGAGGGGTCACAGGCACCTTGCAGGGGCTGAATGAGCACATGTGCTCAGCAGCTGGCCCTTGGGTGGCCTCCAGTGAAGGCAGCCAGTAGCCGCCGTGTGTTTACCATCAGTGAACACTGCCAGGAGCCAGAGGGCATAAAGATGCTTCGTACAGGGTCCCTTTTCTCACAGATCCTGGGGAAGAGACCACACCATCTCTGAGAGAAGACAGAGCCCCAGGCAGTGAACTGGCCCAGGAAGGTGATGCGATCAGAGCTAGAAAATACAAACACGAGTGCTTTGGGAGCCACAGGAAAGAGGAGTGTCTTCTGAATTAAGGTTTATAGGACACCCAGGAAATGTGTGGTGGGCAGACGGAACAGGAAAGGCCATGACAGGAAGGATACAAGAGCCACCTCAGTGATGGCAGGACTCCCAGAACTGCTGACAAACTGTTATGAGTTAAGGGGAGATGAAGATATCGAAGGGGCAGTTCAGGATTGCTCAGAAAAAATGATCTCCTTTAAAGAAGAGGAAGAATTTGGGGCTGTAAAATTTCTAAAGAGAAAATATGAGTCCTGTCTCTGATAGAGGGTGAAAAATTACAAAGAATTTAAGAGTAAGGACCAGGAAGAGGCTTTCTGATGCAATTTGAAAAAGACTGATAAGGGCAAATAGCCTTTCTGATTATATAAATACTTAAGAAAACAATGAGGACGTGGGGTTGGAGGAAAAGGCAAGGAGAGCCAGGTACCAGTCAGGGTTGGCCTGCTTCAGAGAGAGAAGGAAGACAGAAGGAATGGCCGTCTGTTTAAACTACTGAAGAACTCTTGATCCTATTTTGTACACTCCTCAGGAGCTAGTGGGAATGGAACAATTAAGGTAGAGGTGAGAAAAGGCCTATTCAGCGAAGCAAAGAATCAGAGAGACTGGCGAAGTTCCATTTGCATAATACTCTATCTTTTCATAAAGCATTTTCACAGATGGTGTCTCCTTTAATCCTCACACAAACTCTGCAAGGTGAGTGTCATTTATCAGCATTTCAGAAGAAAAAAAAGAAAAAGTAAACTGACTCAATAGAAACTTCCAACAAGCACAGCAATGCCTTAATGAGCTACTAAAAGTTTGCAGTGCATTCATCACTCTTATGAAAACTCTATTTGATAATGATGGACTGTATTCACAGTAGACCCCTTACACTGGAAAACAGCAGTGCTACGTTTGCAATTTCTCCCTCCCTGAAAACCCCTTCCACTTCAAAGGGCCGAGTGATCGAAATGCCTCAAGCAGCATCGGCCATGCTTCTATTTTGCTTTTTTGTGCCACTGGAAACCCTTTGCCCTTTCTTTCCATCATCACCAGACCCTCCTCAAACTGACCCCACAGCTTAACAACTACTACTTTGGAAAACCACAATAGAAACTGCCCTACTTTTTCCCATCTTGTATATTATTCTCAAATTTTGTTCATGAAGTCTGCTTTTGGACTTCCAATCAAACAATGTTCTCTCCAGAAAGCCCTCTCTATGGACCTCGGGATTCCAAAAAGAGCCTTGGTTGCCCCCCATTTTAGTTGCATAGTACAGCAGAAAGTGCCTGAATGCTTAGCTGAGGTATCCCCTTTTTGTAACTTCTGGGGTCGATGCTGGAACTTTCCCAAATCAGATGAACTCCAGTGTAGAGAAGGGCTGGAAGGGGTATCTTAAACAGTACAGCTTAAAGATTCAGACTGCCAAACCCTCTTCCGTTACTTTATCCTTGCCAGTGCCTCCCAGAGGATGGAGAGAAAAGTAGGACACAAAACGGGTTTCTTTTTTCACATTCTTTTCCATTAGAGTTTATTACAGGTTATTGAATACAGTTCCCTGTGCTATACATTTTGGACTGTTTTCTGAAATGAGGGAGAAGGCCAGGGATGGGGGGAGGGAGGAAAAATGAACAATTATTTCAAAAATTTCAAGATTTCTATTATATTTGCCTGGGGAAGGTAAAATGAAGGCTAAGGTTCAGCCATTTATTTTTCCTAACCGTCTCCCTAAAAAGTGGTGGGGTGCACATAATCTCATAAAAAGTACTTTCGTTCTACTATTGAAGAAGTGCTGTTAGAGTTGATTTCTGAAACGGGCACACTTGGATTCGCGTTTCTTTAAAAGTTTCAGTTATAATAAGAGATTGTTAATACATGTTGCCCAAATATATATCATGTATATATTTCGTTTTGAACTGATACGTATTACCGTTTGCTCCTCGATTATTACCTATATTATTTTTATCGAGAACATTTTAAAGTCTTTGATTCACAAAGGTTCATAAAACTTGTTCATTTACTGAATTAATTTATTGATTTTTAAAATGATGTAGTTAATTTATAGAGATTTTAAAATCTGAAAGCCAGTTGTGAAGGCCCAGAATATGCTGAGGCAAAGGAGCCTTATTTAGAAAGCTACTCAGATATACAGGTTTGATGTAGTTCTTTTATCACCTCGCTTTTTAATTAGACATCGAAGTATAAATAATTATTTCCAAGGATGCTTCTGGGGTCTGGTCTTCGCCTTGAGTTTTACACACTGCTCTCCTTCTCGACGTTCCCTTGTGCATCACAGGAAGAAGACCCCGGGGCTCGCCGAGCAGAATGGCAAAGGCGCCCCGAAGGGCGAGCGGAAACGCGCGCCCAGGTCCTCTGCGCAGCCCGCGGAGGGGCCCACGGAAGAACGGGAGCGCAAGGAAAGGCGGGAAAGCCGAAGGCTCGAGAAAGGCCGGTCCCAGGACTACCCCGACGTGCCAGAGAAACGCGAGAACGGCCCGGCGGTGGAGGCCGAGAAGCAGAGGAAGGAGGAGGAGTTCCAGACCCGGTACCGCAGCGACCCGAACCTGGCGCGGTACCCGGTCAAGCCGCCGCCCGAGGAGCAGCAGATGCGCATGCACGCGCGGGTGTCCCGCGCCAGGCACGAGCGGCGCCACAGCGACGTGGCCCTGCCGCGCACCGAGGCGGCAGCTGGGCCCGAGGGCAGGCCCGGCCCGCGCGCGCCCCACGCCGCCCGGGGCTCGCCGCCCGCCTCGCCGCGCGCCTACTCGGCCGAGAGGACCGCGGAGGCCCGGGCGCCGGGCGCCCAGCCGCTCGCCGAGCCCAGCCCGCCGGCGCCCCGGCCCGGCCCGGGCCCCGCCGACGCCCCGGAGCCCAGGGCCCCGGAGCCGCTCCGGAAGCAGAGCCGCCTGGACCCCGGCGCGGCCGTCCTCGTGCGCAAGGCCAAGCGCGAGAAGGTGGAGACCATGCTGCGCAACGACTCGCTCAGCTCCGACCAGTCCGAGTCCGTGCGGCCGTCTCCGCCCAAGCCGCATCGCGCCAAGAGGGGCGGCAAGCGGCGCCAGATGTCGGTGAGCAGCTCGGAGGAGGAGGGCGTGTCCACGCCGGAGTACACGAGCTGCGAGGACGTGGAGCTGGAGAGCGAGAGCGTCAGCGAGAAGGGTGAGCGGCGCCGCGCGGGTTCGCGCGCGTGCGGGGCTGGAAGCGCGGGTGTGGGGATCCGAGGTGAGCGCGCGGAGCTGGGGGCGCGTGTACCGGGATCCGAGGCGCGCGTGCGGGCCTGGGGTAGCGTGTGCCGGGTAGGCGCGAGCGGGGGGCTCGGGGGCGCGTGTGCCGGGATCCGAGGCGCGCGTGCGGGCCTGGGGGAGTGTGTGCCGGGATCCGAGGCGCGCGTGCGGGCCTGGGGGAGTGTGTGCCGGGATCCTAGGCGCGAGCGGGGGGCTCGGGGGCGCGTGTGCCGGGATCCAGGCGCGCGTGCGGGGCTCGGGGGCGCGTGTGCCGGGATCCGAGGCGCGCGTGCGGGCCTGGGGGAGTGTGTGCCGGGATCCAGGCGCGCGTGCGGGCCTGGGGGAGTGTGTGCCGGGATCCTAGGCGCGAGCGGGGGGCTCGGGGGCGCGTGTGCCGGGATCCGAGGCGCGCGTGCGGGGGGCTCGGGGGCGCGTGTGCCGGGATCCAGGCGCGCGTGCGGGCCTGGGGGAGTGTGTGCCGGGATCCTAGGCGCGAGCGGGGGGCTCGGGGGCGCGTGTGCCGGGATCCGAGGCGCGCGTTCGGGTCTGGGGGCGTGTGTGCTGGGATTCTAGGCGCGAGCGGGGGGCTCGGGGGCGCGTGTGCCGAGATGCTAGGCGCGAGCCGGGGGCTCGGGGGCGCGTGTGACGGGATCCGAGGCGCGCGTATGGGGCTCGGGGGCGCGTGTGCCGGGATCCGAAGCGCGAGTGGGGGGCTCGGGGGCGCGTGTGCCGGGATGGCAGGTGCGCGCGTGCAAGATTTAGAAGCGCGGCTGGTAATGTCCAACACGGTGACTGTGACTGTACCTAACGCTGCTCTACGGTATATTAGAAACTGCTGAGAAAGTAAATCCTGAAAGTTTTCGTCACAAGAAAATTTTTTTTGTAAGTGGATGAGGGCATGGATTTAGTTAAACTTACTGTGGTAGTCAATTTGGCATTCTATGTATGTCAAGTCGTTAGGGGTCCACCTTAAACTTCCACGGACCTATGCGTCAATTATGTCTCAGTAACAGTGGGGGAGAAAAGTGGGACCATATATATATTATATATATATATACTATATATATATATATATATATATACTACATATATATTATATATATATATTTTTTTTCGGAAATGGGATTTAAAAAACGTAACCACATGCGCCAAATTGGGGTTACAAGAGTTCTTCGTCATTTTGGTTGCTGTCATTCTGGGAAATTCAGTACACAGTCTTGTGTTTTTAAGTTATTATTCGGGGGTGGGTTTTTTAAAAATTATTTATTTATTTATCTATGGCAGTGTTGGGTCTTCGTTTCTGTGCGAGGGCCTTCTCTAGTTGCGGCGAGCGGGGGCCACTCTTCATCGGGGTGCGCGGGCCTCTCACTGTCGCGGCCTCTCTTGTCGCGGAGCACAAGCTCCAGACGCGCAGTAATTGTGGCTCACGGGCCCAGTTGCTCTGCGGTATGTGGGATCTTCCCAGACCAGGGCTCGAACCCGTGTCGCCTGCATTGGCAGGCAAATTCTCAACCACTGGCCACCAGGGAAGCCCCCGGAAGTGGGTTTATTTGGCTGACAAAAGGACGTGTACCTTCTTTTACACTTCAGTGGTGTAATGCTCCAGTCACAGAGGTAGCGTTTTTCAAGTTTCAAATGAATCTTTCTTACAATTTGTGAACAAGTTACAAAGTTTCTATCATGCAGATGTTATATATCGTGTTTTGGTAGTAACTTTGGAGTACAGATTTCATTTTACCTATTACAGTCCAAAAGATTTTGGAACATTTCATGATGGGCTGACTTTTTTTTTTTCTGTCTAAACCTGCACTGTACAATACCATAGCTATATGTAGGTATTTAAATTAATTAAATAAAATTAAAAATTCAATTCCCCACTCCCACTAGTGCTCAAGAGCAATCATTCCAGAAAATGCCTTTAAGTAGCACTGGTCTAGAAAATACTTCAATTTAATGTTAAAATCACACGTTTGTTTTGAAGATTCTCCTCATTTTGCTGCTGTTCACTTAGATTTAAACTGGCCACAGCAGTATATTCAGTGGTTGTGGTTATCGTCTGTGTTGTAGTGCTGGGGTTCTTGGTGTTTTTCTTAACGAACTCATATGTTGAGATGACTGACTATTTTTACAGTCTTTGGCTTGCTTTAGAATCGGTAAATTACACAGTTAATATTATGTTTTATAAACAGAATCACTTCCTCATCTTCTCTGCCTGCAAACTGCGTGCATGTGGTTCCACCCTCTCTCCCTCCGTTCTGTTCTCTTTTTCTGTCTCTTTCTTTCTATATATATGTGTGTGTGTATATATATATGTACACACATATATATCCCCCAACAATCTTATACTATATTTGGGAACAATTAAGAAAGCTCACTCTGTCGCTATTATTACTGCAACTCAAGTGGAAATAGCTGTCTTTGGAATGCATGCGTGTCTGGGGTGAGTTTGGTTTTTTTCATCTCCCCTTCTCATCATGGACGTTTGTAAGTTGCATATGGTCTATAGGTTTTTTAAAAGTCAGATGGTGAGTAGCTTCTCGCTGCCTTTCATGGCTTAGTATTGTTTTGTGAACACGTATTTTTTCCCCTTAAGTCGTAAGGTAAGTGTGAAGTAAAAATGTAAGTGGATATGCTTAATGGGTGTGCAGATAACCCCCGATGGGGATGGTATAGGTATAGTTATATACGTGTATTTTCCCACTTCTTAAAGGAAGGGTCTACACCAGCTCCTCTTGAATATGTGTAATAAGTCACAAGACACATGGAATTAGAATTGAAATTCAAAATTATTCACGGTAACAACAGATTATGAAAAAAACATGACTGGTGGTGTGGGTGAGTGGAGAGATGGGGCTGGTGTGATGTGAAGCACATACTACCTCTAGCCGCTGTCTCCCTTTCTTGGGAATTCTCATTCCGGGCACTTGGGTGACCGCTTGGGGTTTATACACCTCTGAAGCTGGGGTTCAGTCTTCCCCTCCGGAAACATAGGAACCATCATCTGATACAGACTGCCCTGTTTTCTCTTCATTTATAAATAATCTCATTCTGAATGTCTATGAATGTAGCATAGACGTTTTCCTATTTCAGCCTTCGTTAGAAATTCTACCATCTGTAATATTTACTAATGACTTTACTGCCAAGCCCCACCATTGACAACTAAGGGCTCCCTTGGGGACCAGCCATGATCATCTCCAGCACCCTGTGACCCTGCACAAGTTTTGTAACCTCCTTAAGTCTCCATGTTCTCATTGGCACAGTGGAGATAAGAGTTGCTACTTGGTCAGGTTACTGAGTGGTTTGAATGAGCTCATGCATCTATAACAAGATGCTAAGCTAGCATTCTTCCCGTCCTGCTGTGCCTGTGGCATGTCCGCCATAGATCTAATACTGCGGTGAAGCTGAGATCGCCACCCACGTGTAAATATACAAGGAACAGGTAAAAGAACCCGTTTTATATCTTACAGGCTCCGGTGAATTTCCCTGATCACTCTTCTTATACGAAGAGTGATCAGGGGAAGAGATGTCTTCCCAGGAGAGAACGGATGCTGTGCTGTGACCTTCAGGGTCAGGGAAGGTTATCCCCATGGAGTAAATATCAAGAGCAGTGGGAGAGAAAAGCTGCATTTCACCTATATCCCGTGCATTTGCTTGTTCGCGCTACCAATTACACGTATAAAGTAAATATTTAACACGTGCCTGGCTCCCTTAATCTGTTTGGGCTGCTGTAACAAAAGCCCACAGACTAGGTAGCTTATACACAACAGAACTTTAATTTCTCACAGTCCCAGAGGCTGGGAAGTCTAAGGTCCAGGCTCCAGCATGGTCTTGTTCTGGTGAAGGCCCTCTTCCTGACTCAGGTGAAGTCAGCACCTTCGTGCTGCGCCCTCACATGGGGGAAGGGGCTGGGGAGCTCTGGGGGGTCTCTTTTATAAGGGCACTAATCCCATTCATGAGGGCTTCACCCTTGTGACCTAAGCACCTCTCAAAGGCCCCACCTCTTAATGCAATCATTTTGGGGGGGCTTAAGATTTAAACACATGAATTTTGAGGGGACGCAAACATTCAGACCATAGCACTGGCACAAGGCATCTACTTAATATGTGTGCACTATTCTCACCATTTACATTTTTATCCTTATCATTATGCTGAGTTGGTTTGTATGTTTATTAGCAAATGTGGATTTAACACTTTCAGTAGATATACTGATGTTAAAAATAAAGAAATATGCTTCATGCCCTTATGGAGCTTACATTCTGTTGAGAGAAATAAACAATAAAGAATAATTACAGAGCTTCCCTGGTGGTGCAGTGGTTAAGAATCCGCCTGCCAATGCAGGGGACACGGGTTCGAGCCTTGGTCCGGGAAGATCCCACATGCCGCGGAGCAACTAAGCCTGTGCACCACAACTACTGAACCTATGCTCTAGAGCCTGCAAGCCACGACTACCGAGCCTGCGTGCCGCAGCTACTGAGCCCACGTGCTACAACTACTGAAGCCCACACATCTAGAGCCCGTGCTCCGCAACAAGAGAAGCCACGGCAATGAGAAGCCCGCGCACCGCAAGGAAGAGTAGCCCCCACTCGCCGCAACTAGAGAAAACCCACGCGCAGCAACAAAGACCCAATGCAGCCAAAAATAAATAAATAAATATTTTTTTTAAATGAATAATTACACAATGAAGTACAATTTAATAAATGCCTCAAAGGAACATTCCTTACAGATATATTGATACAGTTTTGCTTTGTGTCCAGACATTCAATTAAAAAGAAAAAAAAAGGTTCCCTGGGCAAATGGCATCTGAAAGACAACACAGCATTGCTAGTCAATAGGATGCTTCGTGTGTAGTGTAATTACACACACACACACACACACACACGGATTATCAGTGAGCTCTATCTAGTGGGCTTGTCTAAAAATTGAGATCAGCTACCACATGTTTCAAAGTGAACGCTGTTTGTTCAATGTTCATACTGCTCTTTCTTTGCCAACTGGGAAAAATTGGGCATTTCTCATTTCTCAGATTATAAGAATTACCTCATATAAATCTCTCTATGCAGAAGAATAACAGTGAACTAAGTCTTACTTGTAATAAGATAGCAATTGGATTTACGTGAAATGTGTAGTAAGATCCATTGGGACAAAGTCTAGTGAGGATCTGTGCCCCTAAGGAAATGAGTCAAGAGGCTTAAGGAGAAAGAAAGAGCTGCAGGCAGTGCCGATGGGGATGAGACAAGGAAACAGCACCAGTGCTGAAAAGAAACAGCATTGCTGCGTGGATCGGGGATTTAATCCACTTATACTTACAAGGATCTTGAAGTATAAGTCCTTAGAGGAAGAGCCTGGCATTAGATAACAGGATTTCCTTCCCTTTTAATCCTCTCCTTCTTGCTGACTTGGAGTAAATGGGGAAAATACAACCCAAATTAATGTTGCCTTTGAACTTTTAAAGCACTCTGTGAATGGCGCCTGAGGTCAACCTGTATAACACGGGCTAAACGGTTTGTTTGTAACTGTTACTGCTAAGCGTCATTTAGCAGTCCTTGTAGGAGCATTTGGTACCTGGATGACCGGTAAGAAATGATACCTGCAAGGCTAGTAAACAATGAGTGGTTGAAAAGTGAGACTGACAGCCCTTCAAGCACAGGGTTGAATTTTCCTCCAGAGACAAAGACAGTTTCAGGGGACCAGGGCGTAGGTTGTGGGCACTGTGAGCTATTCACTGTTAAGTTTGGGTACCTGACAAGTTAAACTTTGTGGAATCAGGAACAAGAGCTGAGAACCCTCGCAACAATCAGGTACTAAACTATTTAAATGTAACTAATTCATGCAACACTTTGTATTATTCTTTAGTCATTAAACTAAAACTACTGGGAGTTTCCTCTTCGGGCTCCAGCAGTATAATGCCTACTGCTCACATAGTACTTTTTTTTTCTTATAAATTTATTTATTTTATTTATTTATTTTTTGGCTGCGTTGGGTCTTCGTTGCTGCGCAGGGGCTTTCTCTAGTTGCGGCGAGCGGGGGCTACTCTTCCTTTCAGTGTGTGGGCTTCTCATTGCGGTGGCTTCTCTTGTTGCAGAGCACGGGCTCTAGGCACATGGGCTTCAGTAGTTGTGGCTCGTGGGCTCAGTAGTTGTGGCTCGTGGGCTCTAGGAGCGCAGGCTCAGTAGTTGTGGCGCACGGGCTTAGTTGCTCTGCGGCATGTGGGATCTTCCTGGACCAGGGCTCGAACCGTGTCCCCTGCATTGGCAGGCGGATTCTTAACCACTGTGCCATCAGGGAAGCCCTCACATAGTACTTTTAATTCTACCCAGGAGTTGTTGATTTACTTCTGTTTCTTGAGAGCAGAAAATGCATTTTATATTCTTTTAATGCTCCTAGTGCTTTTTCTTGTAACTTCAAGGGGGTTTGCAATTAAAGAAGGTGGCCATCATTCATGTGGTCATGTTTTAATTTCTATGTGACATTACATAAATATTACATGATTTATATGATGTTAAACAAGTTATGTATAAAGATTTGTGACATTCCAGGCAAACGGTGCTAGAGGTATAGTGATTAAATAAATACAGACATAAACATAGATACCTATAGAGACAGCCGTGGTTCCTGCCCCCGTGACATTTTTATGGGCTATCCAGAGGACTCTTACTGGGGACTTTACAGACAGGACACCCCAAGATAAAATCAGGTTTTGTGGTAAGAATTTGGCTACAGGCACTAAAAAATTGTAACCTTTAAACAATTACCACCTAAAAGGACTTCCTCTTTAAATGGCTGCTGAAACGTAAGCATTTGTTTTTCTTACCCCATGAGACCCCATAACAGTGAAAAGGGAAGGAAGTGAAATATGAATAGTTGATGGAAAGAGAAAGTAGCCTGCTTTGGGACAGAGGAGCTTGCCAAGGAGGCGAGAGGGCTGGGGTGGAGGGCAACGTCCCCACCCAAACACAGAGATGTTCTGTGCAATATATTTTTGACATTAAAAATAAAATAATAAATAATTAAATAATACTATTATGAACAAAACTCAAAGAGAAAGCTCTGGGTACACAGACCCATGGCACTGAAGTGCTTGGGCAGAGATATTTGGACAAAATGCAGGACCTTGCATCTGCACTAAAGATAACACACTTGCCTGCAGGTATGGATTAATCTTAAGCAGGAAGCAAAGTATCATGATCTGAGACCTTCAAATAAAAGCTGATATAAAATCTGTAAACTCCTTTGGGTCCAGAAAGAGGCAACCATGAAGATAACCCACAGGGAAGCCCATACAACCCTGGGGATGCCCAAAGGATGAATCCAGACATCAGCTATGAAACATAAGAGGAAATTCAACAACAGTAAACGTGCCAAGGAAACAGGGAAAAATCTATAAACTTTTGGAGGTTAAACAATAAACCAGGTTGTGTACAAAACAATAAGCATTAACCTGTCTTTACACTTCTCATCAGTAATGGATTCTGGACTACAGTTGACCAATGCCTTAAAAGTTTGGAGCGAAACCATTCTGAGATTGCTGTTCTATTCACATCTAAACCATCAGTCAACTCTCAGTTCTCAGAAAACCTACTTTGCAACCTGCTTAGGAGACAATGATTTAAAGATGTATGCACTCAAGAAAACTGAGAAGAATAATCATGAAAGTGGGACAAATGAGAAAGAAGAAAGAGTGGAGCTGACCCAGGAGTCCAATGCAAAGAAATCCCGAATGACACTGTGTGCAGAAAGCAATCTGTCGAAATTAAAACTGGAGATCATTTCCAGGAAGCTCCAAAGAGAATATTGAGAAGAATATCCTGGATTCCAAGAAATATCCAATGACTAATGACTTACATGATGTTATTGACCCAGTAAAGAAAGGCTGTTTCTTTTTCAGCAATAAAGAGGAACAGTCAAAAGCTGAGGGAGAAAAACTGATAAGGAAAATCATGGTCCAAACATGAAGCAAACAAGAATGTGACATTATTTTATTAGTTGATACGGTCCATTTGACTATTAACCTAGGTAATGTTTCCTCTGAGTGAACACGAAGACTGACAGTTCATCTGTAGAAAAGGAAATTTAACCTCTGCCAATTATTGGTTTTTACTTGGTCCTAGAGCATTTACATGTAATAATATTATAAATGCCACTTACTGGTTTTCAATTTTTAGAATAAACCCCCTTCCACATTGAATGTGTGTGTGTGTGTGTGTGTGTGTGTATATATAGTTTATATATATTTTTTGTTTGTTTGTTTTTATATAATTGAAGATAAATATTTTGTCCATGTTAAAATAAAGCTAAAACTGACAGATATGAGAGGTGAGAGAATCTGGAGAACAGAGTTAGAGATAAGTGTATGAATATTCTCATCTAAAATGTTCAAGATCCTGTTCAAATTTTAGGCCAAGAAATAGAGGATTAAGGCTACTTAAAAATAGAAATATATAAGGAGAAATAAAACTATTGGCTTTTGAAAGCAAAACGGTATCAACATAACAGTGAGCTAAAGTCTCTTCTTTCATTGGTTTTTACCATAGGTAATATCATAAAATTAGAAATCAATGGATAGTATCCCAAATAAAGCGGTCAATGGATAGAGGAAAATTATTTAAAAATTAGAGTGCTTTTCATTAGAACAACTAAGAAAGTAAACACTTTAAAATAAGCTTGGGAAGTGGAATTGACAGTGTGGGCAGAAAGACCATGAGGGGAAATGAGTTACTGTAGCTACATCGCAAGCCCTTATTTATTCTAATTTTCATCAGGTGCATGTGTGAATTTGCTATCCATTAAAATAGGAAAACAGAAGATTGCTGTCTAACATCCCCTTTATTAAGTTGTGAGTAACTAGTTTTGGTGTCTTCCGGGACCTCACGTAATTTTACCCACCAGAATCTCAGAACAGCGGTGGATCTACGTGGAACTCTGACAGCCTTGCCTTCTCTTTGACCTTTTCTACATTAATCTTTCACTGATTCCTACTGTTGCTGTGGGAAAGAGAAATTTAATTCTCCCTTTCAACTACCGACAGAGCCAGGATTTAGAGTGTTAGATGCTTCGTTTTAAATGCCTTCCAGGGAGTCTGAGAACTAATTTCTTCTTACAGTGGGTATGAAATGGACGTTAGCTGTTTTAATCATCTGTGTAATTTACATCTTAGAGAGATACTGCGGGGACACAAATAACTGTGTTGGGGGCTCTGAGCTAGCATGCTAGTTCCTAATGTTCTAAGAATATGAGATAAGAAAATCTGGGGAAACATCAGGGTAAAGAGCTGGGTTTTTTAGAGTTACAATTTCTGCCTAATATATAAACGACTGGAAAGTCTCCTTGACTCTAAAACAGGAGCTCTGACTAAAAAGAAGTTCTATAAAAAGGAAAGAAATTAAGTCTGTAAATCTAACCTGATTATATCCAATAATATTTCTCCCAAATTAATCCATGGCTAGAAATATTAGTCATTTAGCTACATCTGAAAGAGATTTCTATTCTGGAATCAGGAGACCCTCAGTTAAATCTGGGTTACATCTGATTTTCAAAACTAATCATACAAATTTGACATGTATGCTTACAATTTTAAGAGTGGAGTGTTTGAATGGATGTACAATTGAAGGACATTTCAAGGGGAAACATTTGTGCTTCCAAGTGCGTTTAGAAAAAGATTTGATATTGAAGATTTCAGTGCCACCTATTTTATCTCATAGGTTTGTGCTTGAATATCCTTTTAAAATGCAGAATCATACTTCCGTGTTTCTGACCCATTTTTTCCAGTGAATGAAAATGTTGTCCTTACTTTGGGTTCAGTTTCACAGGATAACAGAATGTTAGGCCTGAGAGAGACTTCGGAAACAAAGAATCTCCCCTTTCACACACTGCTGAACAGAGAAGGGAACATGGGGGGTGTTAAGTCACTGGATTCCCTGCCCCTGCTGCCATTTTCCATTTGCAGCTGGGAGACCTTGGAATGCATCCTGGCCCCCTACCATCCCACCAGACCTCTGAGGACGAACACTTAGTCAGTCCTGCTGCTCTTCTGTCCTCAGTTGAGGCCCAGCCCTAGCAATCTGGCTTCTAGTGTATTCCAGAGACCAGGCCCCCGGTTCGTGCCTAGTTTTGGTTACTAGATCCACGTCCCTGGATGCTTGTGGCCGAGTCCAATTCTGTTGCCCGAGTCCCTCTGGAGCTAACGCTTGGCCCTCACCAATCCCGTCCAGGAATTAGGAGTTGGATCCCTGGATCCTGACTCCCTGATCCTGAGTGCCAGATGGGAAATCCAGATGTTACCTTGTGTATCATTCTTCTTCCTGTGTTACGGGGCATCTGACTCTTACTGCTGTTCTGCGTTGAATAGTTACTGCCTATGGCCCTCTTCTTTGAGTGTCTTGTTCTACCTCCTAAGCTGAACTTCTGCATTTGGATCTTTTTTAAAAGTACCTGTTCCATACCAAGGGACAGATCTCATTTTACTTCTCATTAACTCTTCTGAGGCTGATGTGTACACAGTAAGAGTGTATCAGTTTCCTAGGGCTGCTGTAACAAGGTGCCACAGACCGGGTGGTCTAAACAACAGAAATTTGCTTTCTCCCAGTTCTGGAGGCTGGGACTGCAGCATCTAAGTGTCGGCAGGGTTGGTTCCTTCTGAGGGCCGTGGAAGGACCTGTCTAGCACTCTCTCCTTGGCCTGTGCTTGGCTGTCTTCTTCCTGAGTCTTCACGTTGTCTTTTCTCTGTGTGTTTCCACGTTTCCTCTTCTTACGAGGACAGCAGGCATGTTGGATCAGGGGCCATCCTAATGAAATCCTTTTAAACTGATTATCTCTTTAAAGATCCTATATCCAAATATGGTGGCACTTTGAGGTACTGGGGGTGAGGACTTCAACATATGACTTCTGGCAGAACACAATTCCGTTCACACTAATAGTATTCACAGGAGGGGAGAGACCAAGGCCTCCGCATGTTTGTGTTCATACATGGTAAATACTCCTGTCTGGTATTTGTCTCCATTGGTTTTCATCTGTGAAAAGTATAAGATCATCAAGAATCTTACTGGGTAGTTACATTATGAAGAGGATTGCTGTCCAAGATCAGGAAGACACAGATAGTTTGAGGCACTGCCAGAGACTAGACCCCTTGGGCATGTTTCTTAACCTTGGTAAGCCTCAAGTTCATCCTTTTAGGAACTTGGAGTAAATAACTGTACACATTCTCAGGAGTCCTCGTAAAGATTAAGTGAGGTGATGGGTACGGCTCTGTGTCCCTGATACACAGCAAGTGCCCAATAAGTGTTTCTATTTATGTGACACCAAATAGGATATATAGATAATACATGTTACAGGAACTAGGGGGAAAGCTGGGGTGCTGAGGCTTCGTGTTGGAGCTGGGGAAGAATTTGGCAGGAAGAATAGATGTGGCATTTGAGTCAGAGAGATGGGCCTGAGCAATGAGAGACGGGGAGACACCCACTTCTGGCAGCAGGAAGCTTCCAGACCTGTGGAAGGAAAGAGCCCAGAGGCCACCGATCAAGAGAACAGCTTTGATCCCAGTTTTAAGGACTGGATTACCTTGGGCAACAGAATGAGAGGGATAGAGCATATCAGTGATCTTCATCCTTGAATGCACTTTAGAATCTCCTGGAGAGCTTAGAGATGATCATAGTAAGTGAAGTAAGTCAGACGGAGAAAGACAAATACCATATAACATCACTTATATGAGGAATCTGAAATATGACACAAATGAACTTATCTATGAAACAGAAACAGACTCCCAGACATAGAGAACAGACTTGTGCTTGCCAAGGGGGAGGGGAGCTGGGGGAGGGAAGGATTGGGAGTTTGGCATTAGCAGATACAAACTATTATGTATGGAATGGATAAACAACAAGGTCCTACTATAGAGCACAGGGAACTATATCCAGTCTCCTGGGATAAACCGTAATGGAAAATAATAGAAAAAAGGATATATATACATGTATCACTGAGTTTCTTGGCTGTACAGCAGAAATTAACACAACATTGTAAATCATCTATACTTCAATTTAAAAAAAAAAGTGTTGAGGCAGCACCAAAAGGGAGTCTGATTTGGTCAGTGTGCGGTCAGGCCCTGGTTTATTTTAGTGCGTGTGGCTGAATCGAGAACTGTAGGATTATAATCACTTGAGGAGCTTCATAAACAAGGTGCTAGTGTTCAGGCCCCAAGCCCAGAGCTCCTGATCTGACGGTTCTGGACTGAGGCCCAGGCGTCACCATTGTTGTTTTTAGCATCTGTTTGGTGATTCCAGCATGAGGTCAAGGTTATGACTACAGGACCTCATTGTCTTCAGGGACCTTTCCAAGTCTCAGACCTGACCCTTCATACATTATGAAGTGCTGGTTCTTCCATGAAAGTCGTTATTTTGTACCACATGAGCATCCCATGAAAAAAAAAATTGCTTATTTATACAGGGACACATTTGACTGGAAAAAGCATCCAAAATGACTCAACGTATGTTTAGAGGATGGAATAAAGAGTTGGCCGTGTCCGACCCAGGTAGAGCTGACCCTGGAACAACATGGGTTTGAACTGCAGGTCCACCTGTACGTGGATTTCTTTCACTAAATGCACACTGCAGTGCCACACGACCCGGGGAATCCGGGATGTTTAGTTTATAAAATATAACTGCATCTCAAAGAATATCTTGGCAGGATAAACACTTTAGGCTGATATGGGCAAATATTTCTTATTATAATAGTGTTTATTATACACAAATTGGAAGAGAGATCAATTTCCAGGTTAAGAGGCACTGGTTAAAGGAATGCTGTTTAAAAATTATGTTGTATATTCTTGTATTTATGACATAAAATGTTTGTGATAGTTAAGAGAAAGGCATTGCTAGTTGTATGTATACTATATGGTATGTTTTTGAAAAAATGTTTACATAATATGTGTAAAGGAAACTGAAAGGATGTACATCAAAGTGTGGAGTATACTTATATCTGGACCATAAAACAGCACACATTCTTTATTTTTCCTTTTGTCTTCTTTGTATTTTTAAACTCCTACTATAAACGTATTCCTTTGTTTTAGCTTAATTTGAGTTTTCTGTTTACCATTCATTCCTTTGCTTTGCTTTTTCTCTTCATGCCTTCTATTAGATTGATCAGGTTGTTTTATGTGCTTTTTCACTTATCTTAGAGCTTAGGGCATTATACATTCCTTTGGTATTCTTTAATGTAAACCTGAGCTCTTCAGTGCAATACTTAGTTTTATAATTTGTTAGCAAAACTCTAAAATTAAATCATTATCCCTGTGAAAGATGACTTTAGCAAGCTTTAACATTCCTCTAAAATTTACTGTTTTTTCCACCGTCTACGTTATTGTTATCTAGAATAGGTTCAGATTGTCTTTCCACATTCGTATAAGTAGATAATGCTTACTTAAATTTACCAACGTGTTTAACATGTTTAACTGATTTCATGTTCATCGTTACATTTTACATCTCACTTTTCTTTCCACCTTCATTTCTCTTCTTGTCAGAGCATATCTTTAATTTATTCTTCCAGTGAGAGTCTGGGAGTGGTAAAATACCATTAGTTTGTTATCATTCCTTGCAGGACGTCCTAGTAGTGTGTTCAGCATAGGTTTTTTCTCTTCCATAGAGATAAGAGATAGTAAAAATACTATTTATTTTTTGGAATAAATTTTATATTATTTTACAGAAGAGAAGGGAGGATTATAGGTGTGTTTTATCTTGACCTGAAGCACATATATCATTTTTTAAGAAGAAAATTTTTTAATTAATTGAGAGAGGACTAAACAAACCAAAAATACGGTGGCCCTTAATCATAGTATAAAACAAAGAAAATCCTTGCCTTTTGTGATTTGCTTGGAAATTCAATTGAGGTAGAACTTAGGGGACCTCGTATTCTGGGAAATCACTGGTTCCGATATGTTTTGTTTTGTTTAGTTCATAAAAAGGTTTGAAAAGTTCTTCTAACAAAAACAGAAAAAAGGACAACAAATGGGATAAAAATAAGTAGAAAGGGAAATTAGGTCTTGTGTTAATGAGGTAAAACTGTAAGTTATTATATAGCATTTAATTAATTAGCATGTGCATCATGTAAATAATCTTCCACCTCTCCTTAGTGATGTGCTTTCTTTAATAACTTGCTGTTTGAAGTCTTGTCATTTCTAACATTTCTACTCAGCCCTTTGAACTAGTTGTTTTCTTTTTTTTTCTCAGTTTGAGGATTTCGGTAAAACTTGCCTGATAGAGTGATCTTTTCTGTTTTTGTTTTTTGAATTTAATTTTATTTACTTTTTTATACAGCAGGTTCTTATTAGTCATCCATTTTATACATATCAGTGTATACATGCCAATCCCAATCTCCCAATTCATCCCACCACCACCACCACCCCCGCCGCTTTCCCCTCTTGGTGTCCATACGTTTGTTCTCTGCATCTGTGTCTCAATTTCTGCCCTGCAAACCGGTTCATCTGTACCATTTTTCTAGTTTCCGAATATATGCGTTAACATACGACATTTGTTTTTCTCTTTCTGACTTACTTCACTCTGTATGACAGTCTCTAGATCCATCCACATCTCTACAAATGACCCAATTTCGTTCCTTTTCATGGCTGAGTAATATTCCATTGTATATATGTACCACTTCTTCTTTAGCCATTTGTCTGTCGATGGGCATTTAGGTTGCTTCCATGACCTGGCTATTGTAAATAGTTCTGTAATGAACATTGGGGTGCATGTGTCTTTTTGAATTATGGTTTTCTCTGGGTATATGCCCAGTAGTGGGATTGCTGGGTCATATGGTAATTCTAGTTTTAGTTTTTTAAGGAACCGCCATACTGTTCTCCATAGTAGCTGTATCAATTTACATTCCCACCAACAGTGTATGAGGGTTCCCTTTTCTCCACACCCTCTCCAGCATTTGTTGTTTGTAGATTTTCTGATGATGCCCATTCTAACTGGTGTGAGGTGATACCTCATTGTAGTTTTGATTTGCATTTCTCTAATAATTAGTGATGTTGAGCAGCTTTTCATGTGCTTCTTGGCCATCTGTATGTCTTCTTTGGAGAAATGTCTATTTGGTCTTCTGCCCATTTTTGGATTGGGTTGTTTATTTCTTTAATATTCAGCTGCATGAGCTGTTTATATATTTTGGAGATTAATCCTTTGTCCGTTGATTCATTTGCAAATATTTTCTTCCATTTGGAGGGTTGTCTTTTCGTCTTGTTTATGGTTTCCTTTGCTGTGCAAAAGCTTTTAAATTTCATTAGGTCCCATTTGTTTCTTTTTCTTTTTCTTTCCATTACTCTAGGAGGTGGATCAAAAAAGATCTTGCTGTGATTTATGTCAAAGAGTGTTCTTCCTGTGTTTTCCTCTAAGAGTTTTATAGTGTACGGTCTTACATTTAGGTCTCTAATCCATTTTGAGTTTATTTTTGTGTATGGTGTTAGGGAGTGTTCTATTTCGTTCTTTTACATATAGCTGTCCAGTTTTGCCAGCACCACTTATTGAAGAGGCTTTTTCTCCACTGTATATCCTTGCCTCCTTTGTCATGGATTAGTTGACCATAGGTGCGTGGGTTTATCTCTGGGCTTTCTATCTTGTTCCATTGACCTGTGTTTCTGTTTTTGTGCCAGTACCATATTGTCTTGATTACTGTAGCTTTGTAATATAGTCTGAAATCAGGGAGTCTGATTCCTCCAGCTCCGTTCTTTTCCTTCAAGACTGCTTTGGCTATTCGGGGTCTTTAGTGTCTCCATACAAATTTTAAGATTTTTTTGTTCTAGTTCCATAAAAAATGCCATTGGTAATTTGATAGGGATTGCATTGAATCTGTAGATTGCTTTGGGTAGTATAGTCATTTTCACAGTATTGATTCTTCCAATCCAAGAACATGGTATATCTCTCCATCTGTTGGTATCATCTTTAATTTCTTTCATCAGTGTCTTAGAGTTTTCTGCATACAGGTCTTTTGTCTCCCTAGGTAGGTTTATTCCTAGGTATTTTATTCTTTTTGTTGCAATGGTAAATGGGAGTGTTTCCTTAATTTCTCTTTCAGATTTTTCATCCTTGGTGTTTAGGAATGCAAGAGATTTCTGAGCATTAATTTTGTATCCTGCAGCTTTACCAAATTCATTGATTTGCTCTAGTAGTTTTCTGGTGGCATCTTTAGGATTCTCTATGTATAGTATCATGTCACCTGCAAACAGTGACAGTTTTACTTCTTCTTTTCCAATTTGTATTCCTTTTATTTCTTTTTCTTCTCTGATTGCCGTGGTTAGGACTTCCAAAACTATGTTGAATAATAGTGGCAGGAGTGGGCATCCTTGTGTTTTTCCTGATCTTAGAGGAAATGCTTTCAGTTTTTCACCATTGAGAATGATGTTTGCTGTGGGTTTGTCATATAGGGCCTGTATTATGTTGATGTAGCTTCCCTCTATGCCCACTTTCTGGAGAGTTTTTCTCATAAATGGGTGTTGAATTTTGTCAAAAGCTTTTTCTGCATCTATTGAGATGATCATGTGGTTTTTATTCTTCAATTTGTTAATATGGTGTATCACATTGATTGATTTGCATACATTGAAGAATCCTTGCGTCCCTGGGATAAATCCCACTTGATCATGGTGTATGATCCTTTTAATGTGTTGTTGGATTCTGTTTGCTAGTATTTTGTTGAGGATTTTTGCATCTATATTCATCAGTGATATTGGTCTATAATTTTCTTTTTTTGTAGTATCTTTGTCTGGTTTTGGTATCAGGGTGATGGTGGCCTCATAGAATGAGTTTGGGAGTGTCCCTTCCTTTGCAGTTTTTTGGAAGAGTTTGAGAAGTATTGGTGTTAGCTCTTCTCTAAATGTCTGATAGAGTTCACCTGTGAAGCCATCTGGTTCTGGACTTTTGTTTGTTGGAAGATTTTTAATCACAGTTTCAATTTCATTACTTGTGATTGGTCTGTTCATATTTTCTATTTCTTCCTGGTTCAGTCTTGGGAGGTTATACCTTTCTAAGAATTTGTCCGTTTCTTCCAGGTTGTCCATTTTATTGGCATAGAGTTGCTTGTAGTAGACTCTTAGGATGCTTTGTATTTCTGCGGTATCTGTTGTAACTTCTCCTTTTTCATTTCTAATTTTATTGATTTGATTCCTCTCCCTCATTTTCTTGATGAATCTGGCTAATGGTTTATCAATTTTGTTTATCTTCTCAAAGAACCATGTTTTAGTTTAATTAATCTTTCCTATTTTTTTCTTTGTTTCTATTTCATTTATTTCTGCTCTGATCTTTATGATTTCTTTCCTTCTGCTAACTTTGGGTTTTGTTTGTTCTTCTTTCTCTAGTTCCTTTAGGTGTAAGGTTAGATTGTTTATTTGAGATTTTTCTTGTTTCTTGAGGTATGCTTGTATAGCTATAAACTTCCCTCTTAGAACTGCTTTTGCTGCATCCTGTAGGTTTTGGATCGTCGTGTTTTCATTGTCCTTTGTCTCTAGGTATTTTTTGATTTCCTCTTTGATTTCTTCAGTGATTGCTTGGTTATTTGGTAACGTACTGTTTAGCCTCCATGTGTTTGTGTTTTTTACGTTTTTTTTTTTCCTGTAATTGATTTCTAATCTCATAGCGTTGTGGTAGGAAAAGATGCTTGATATGATTTCAATTTTCTTAAATTTACTGAGGCTTGATTTGTGACCCAAGATGTGATCTATCCTGGAGAATGTTCTGTGAACACTTGAGAAGAAAGTGTAATCTGCTGTTTTTGGATGGAATGTCCTATAAATATCAATTAAATCTATTTGGTCTATTGTGTCATTTAACGCTTGTGTTTCCTTATTAATTTTCTGTTTGGATGATCTGTCCATTGGTGTAAGTGAGGTGTTAAAGTCCCCCACTATTATTGTGTCACTCTCTATTTCCTCTTTTATAGCTGTTAGCAGTTGCCTTATGTATTCAAGTGCTCCTATGTTGGGTGCATATATATTTATAATTCTTATATCTTCTTCTTGGATCGATCCCTTGATCACTATATAGTGTCCTTCTTTGTCTCTTGTAACATTCTTTATTTTAAAGTCTATTTTATCTGATATGAGTATAGCTACTCCAGCTTTCTTTTGATTTCCATTTTAATGGATTATCTTTTTCCATTCCCTCACTTTCAGTCTGTATGTGTCCCTAGGTCTGAAGTGGGTCTCTTGTAGATAGCATATATATGGGTCTTGTTTTTGTATCCATTCAGCGAGCCTGTGTCTTTTGGTTGGAGCACTTAATCCATTCACATTTAAGGTAATTATTGATATGTATGTTCCTATTACCATTTTCTTAATTGTTTTTGGTTTGTTTTTGTAGGTCCTTTTCTTCTCTTGTGCTTCCCACTTAGAGAAGTTCCTTTAGCATTTATTGTAGAGCTGGTTTGGTGGTGCTGAATTCTCTTAGCTTTTGCTTGTCTGTAAAGCTTTTGATTTCTCCATCGAATCTGAATGAGATCCTTGCTTGGTAGAGTAATCTTGGTTGTAGGTTTTTCCCTTTCATCACTTTAAATATATCATGCCACTCGCTTCTGGTTTGTAGAGTTTGTGCTGAGAAATCAGATGTTAAGCTTATGGGAGTCCCCTTGTTTGTTATTTGTCGTTTTTCCCTTGCTGCTTTCAATAATTTTTCTTTGTCTTTAACTTTTGCCACTTTGATTACTATGTGTCTCGGCATGTTTCTCCTTGGGTTTATCCTGTATGGGACTCTCTGTGCTTCTTGGGCTTGGGTGGCTATTTCCTTTCCCATGTTAGGGAAGTTTTCAACTATAATCTCTTCAGATATTTTCTCGAGTCCTTTCTCTCTCTCTTCTCCTTCTGCGACCCCCTATAATGCGAATGTTGTTGTGTTTAATGTTGTCCCAGAGGTCTCTTAAGCGGTGTTCATTTCTTTTCCTTCTTTTTTCTTTATTTTCTTCTGCAGCAGTGAATTCTACCATTCTGTCTTCCAGGTCACTTATCCGTTCTTCTGCCTCAGTTATTCTGCTATTGATTCCTTCTAGTGTATTTTTCATTTCAATTATTGTATTGTTCATCTCTGTTTGTTTGTTCTTTAATTCTTCTAGGTCTTTGTTAACCATTTCTTGCATCTTCTCGATCTTTGCCTCCATTCTTTTTCCGAGGTCCTGGATCATCTTCACTCTCATTATTCTGAATTCTTTTTCTGGAAGGTTTCCTATCTCCACTTCATTTAGTTGTTTTTCTGGGGTTTTATCTTGTTCCTTCATCTGGTACATAGCCTTCTACCTTTTCATCTTGTCTATCTTTCTATGAATGTGGTTTTTGTTCCACAGGCTGCAGGATTGTAGTTCTTTTTGCTTGTGCTGTCTGCCCTCTGGTGGATGAGGCTATCTCAAATTAGTTGTTTTCTTAGTGGAGAAATAACTCATATCCATGACTACAGGAATCTATGTATTTGGGCCATAGGTTAATAGAAAAAGGTATCATTATTCACCAGATAGCATTGCTTGAATTGTAGTTCTATAAAGACAAATAAATATATCCCCTTAATGGATTTTGAACTTACCAATCAGATTTTAATTGGCCATCATATGAAAGTGAAAAAGCCAAGTAGCACACCATTTGAAACTATTTCCAGTTTATAGTTACAAGGCTGCCTAAGCTAAAGAAATTAAAAAACAAATAGAGCCAGTTTCCACTGCCAAAAACCTATAAATGGTGGATCTAGATAACATTTATTTAACAAGGCATCACTGAGTCTGCATAAAAGAGAGACATCCAAATGCCAGAAATGAAATGAGAAAACCATATACATAAGGACCTGGGGTGATGCTTCAGCAAGGCCTCTGGTTGAATGAGACCTCGTGGTGCCTGGGGCTTTGAGCAGCCCGGGGCTGTGAGGGGCAGTGCTGTCCTGCACGAGGCAGGTAATTGGAACTGGCATCTCTGCACGAGGCCACGATCCTCCGAGAGCTTCCCCCACCATGAAAAGAAAATTAATATGAAACTTCACACAGCTCGGGCAAATGAGGAACCTTGTTTTTGTTTGAACCCTGGGTGAAAAAACAGTAAATCTCTTGTAAGAAATTGAAATCACATCTTCTGTTCCTAAGGTAGATTGTGTAGACTGAATTTATATTGCCTACATTGTAATTGAATCTCAAGGCAAGAAATTAACATTACATTTGGTCCTTGGTGAGTGATATCTTCAAGCTCAAAAGACTTCCATTCCTTTATAATCAATGGCTTAAGTTCCAAAGAACAGACAAGTGCTAAGAAATGGCCCGCAGAGAGCCAATGTTTGGGCTTTATCAATTGGATTTCTTTTTCTTTTGACATGGTTTCTGTATTTTACAGAGCAGGGCAGTAATGGCTGAAACATTTACGCCAGGCTTTAGGCTGAAATGGTCAACTTCTCATTATCCTTTAAAATATCTCAGCACCAAGAAAAGCACTCAATTTCATTTCATTTTATATGATTAATGTATGTTATTGAAGTATAGTTGATTTACAGTGTTGTGTTAATTCTTGCTGTACAGCAAAGTGATTCAGTTATACACATATGTACATTCTTTTTCACATGCTTTTCCCTTATGGTTTATCACAGGGTATTGAATAGAGTTCCCTGTGCTCTACAGCAGGACCTTGTTGTTGATCCATCCTATGTATGATACTTTGCATCTGCTAATCCCAGACTCCCATCCATCCCCCCTCCCCCCTCCCCCTTGGCAACCACACGTCTGTGAGTCTGTTTCTGTTTCGTAGGTAAGTTCATTTATGTCATATTTTAGATTCCACATATAAGCAATATCATATGGTATTTGTCTTTGTCTGACTTATTGCACTTAGTATGATCATCTCTAGGTCCATCCATGTTGCAGCAAACAGCATTAGCACTCAATTTCCACTTGTCCTACTTTGCTAGGTCTCCTCTAGAAAATGTGTAGGATCAGTCAGAGGGTATGAATTGAGGAAACATTCTGTGGTGGGTGAGTTGGGCTTACAAAGTAATCACCGTCCATAACAGGGATTTACCTTTTCTTTCTCTCTTGACTCTCCCTTTCATAACCCAGTCATCTTTTCCCCTAATCTCCCTAAAGAGATCCTCCCTGAAATGTTCCCACCACACCCTGGCCCATATCCTGCCACTACCTGACATTTTGGCATATTTGCTATTCTGATCCCCTTTATTCTATGCCCAGATAAAGGAATGGATCATGGTCTAGGAGGCCTAAGACCACCAGCTCAGAAGACAACACAGATCAAGGAAAGCTGTGTGACCAGTTCTCCCTGGAAGATCCCTTTCACACACACACTGTGAGACAGAACAGTGACTTTCCTAGGGGACCTGTATTCATTTATACAGCAAACGGTTTCATTAGAACAACTTGAAAACAATGATTCTCATGTCTGTATTTCAGAATTTCAGGGTGATTTGGGGTCCAGAAGATACTTGATAGCATCACATTCTTTGAGTGTTTTTTTACCTTTTAAACTTTGAGTGTTTTTTTTACCTTTTAAACTTTCTCAGGCTGGGCAGTTTATAGACAGAGTTGCTTCTCGAATCCAACATATCCGTGTGGGAAAACTATAAATCCTGATAGGTTGCAACCTTATGACTCAGGAAATGGCAAGTGTGAAAGAAGCTCTCAATCCTGGAAAAAAATGAGTTAGATATATTATTTCCCCAAATCCTAACATTTTATTCATTCTCATGTCTTTAGAACTAACCTTGCCTGCCGTAATGCTACTGTTATCCCCACAAAGGCCCCTAGTTGTATTTTGAATGTTGCTTTATTGATTTATTATATATACAATTAGGATTTCCCAGAAGATGTCACTTGAACTTTGTGTTTTGTTTTGTTTGTTTTATTGTAACTTAGAATCCCCCAGAAGAGTTGTTTCAGTGTGGTATGTAGATCTAAGTAAATGGAAGACCTTGATACAGTAGTATATCCATGTGGGTCAGGAAGGGAGGGTGTCTGAGCTGGGGCTTCATGACAGCAGAGTCCCAGACATCCCAGTGACAGAGCAGGACATGGGACAGTGCCTGTCACTACAGAAACTGCCCGAAAGGTCTACGTGGTCCTGAACATCAACTCTGAATCTACAAAATGGAATCCCATACTTACCTCCCTTGCTTTTTGCTTAGGGTGTCTTAACCAATCAAAATAAAGAGTATTAATAACATAGCATTTCTCCAACTAGTATTTCTGCAAAGCAGTGAGAGGTTTAGTAAGTGTGATGCCAAACATAAGTGTTTGTGCTCAAATATCAGTAAGTTTGGCCAGTGCTAACTTTGGCTACAAATTTCCTTCATGTAGGACTTCTCACCACCTTTCATGGATGCAGTGCGTCCTGGATACATTTAATCAGGGTCACTTTCATTGTGCACCATCTGTTAACATTTCCATAAACTGTTGTTCTGAGGTCAAGGCATGGAGCAATGCCAGGGCCTCATGAAGGACCACAGCCTGTAGCATCCTGTGCCTTTTTAACTGGTGTAGCTTCATCGTCCTCAGTCGCAAACCACCAAGAGCACAGTCTTATACTAATACTAGGGAACGTTAGTTTCCAAATTTAAAGATGTGTGATCTAAAGCAAGATTAGCTTCAATTATTATTGTTATTCAGATTCTTCCTCTGCCACTGATGAGATGTGTCACTTATATGTAAGCCTCAGTTTCCTCCTTTGTAATATGGGAAGAATAATAGCATTCAGCCTTCAAGGCAGAGACCTGGCTTAGCTTTCTCCTCTTTACTTTAGTGCTTAGTATACTCAAGGTTCAGAATTTTTGCTGGAGGAAAGAAATTATGAATGCATGCATGCAAGGATCAGTGAAACTTGCAAAGAATAACAAGATAAAGTCCAGCATAGACTCTCCTTTTAAGACCTACAGGGAAATGAAAAACAATGAAGAGGTCCATGTGGATTGGGTTTACTCAGTGGAAATATCTCAGAGCATGAACTTGTGTTTATGGCATAAACTTTCATGGAGAATGTATTCTGCTACTGGTAAAGATTAAGAACCCTGATTTTACTAAGAGGATATGGGGTTTACACATGTATAGACTGGCAGACAATATATTTATCCTCTTCTGCCCACAGTTTGTCCTGCTGTTGATTCTTTTTTTTTTTCATCTTTATTGGAGTATAATTGCTTCACAATGGTGTGTTAGTTTCTGCTGTATAACAAAGTGAATCAGTTATACATATACATATATCCCCATATCTCCTCCCTCTTGCATCTCCCTCCCTCCCACCCTCCCTATCCCACCCCTCTAGGTGGTCACAAAGCACGAGCTGATCTCCCTGTGCTATGCGGCTGCTTCCCACTAGCTATCTATTTTACATTTGGTGGTGTATATATGTCCATGCCACTCTCTCACCCTGTCACATCTCACCCCTCCCCCTCCCCATATCCTCAAGTCCATTCTCTAGTAGGTCTGTGTCTTTATTCCCATCTTGCCACTAGGTTCTTCATGACCTTTTTTTTTTTTTTTCCTTAGATTCCATATTCTTAAGTGCCGATGCATTAAAACAATACAGTGTGGCTCACAAAACAGGTAAAACCAGTAGAGAGAGTGGCAAGGTGTTATTTCCACCTGGACGGTCTTCAGTCTGTAGCCCCATAGAGAAGTAGATGCTTTACTTACATCCCATCAGAAGTTTGCAATGTAGTTTATAACTTCATTATTTAAAATTACTCAGTATATTTGTCTACATGGAAGCATACCTTTCTTTTTTTATAAGATAAGATTGTGAGCATTCGAGGACATTACATAGACAAGTCTGTTGGGAAATAATATATACATTAACTGTGCAGTATTTCAGTGCTACTTTCCTTAATACGCTAGTATTATGTAGAACTTAGAAATTCAATACATACCGATTATTACTTCAAAGTGCACTAGTAAGAGATTTGGATTTTAAATCAGATTTTTTTTTGAATTAATACTAGGACTGTGGAGGAAAAAAACCACCTGATTTCCAGAGTACTATATGGGATTAATATTTCAACATTAACAATATTGGCATTTGATTGTAATAATTTTTACCTCTATTTTCCACCTGTTGTATTAGTACTGAAGTTTAATTTGAATACTAAAGCTTGGTGAAGTGGAAGCAGTGGGTTGATGATGTGGGAGTTTAGTTTCCAGGACAGACCAGTCTTGGTATTTACTTCATATCTGTTTCCATAAATGGTTGATTCTCTTGTAATGCTCTCCATCCTGGTCACCTCTCAGATTTGTTTTACAACCCATGAACATGCTTTAGGGAATATGAAATACCTGCATATACGTTATTTTTACAATTTACAGCATTATCTGTATTAAAATTCAAAAAAGTAATGATTACCTGCACATTCGTATGCTTAAATTAAAATTATGTGTACCTCTTGTTTTCGTTATGGTGGAGGAAAATATAATCCCTTAATTCCTTTTTCTCCCATGAAGTAGGAGTTTGCATCTTATCTAAAAGAAGGTATAGCTCTTCATAGTCTGGAAATGTTGTACCATGTCACATATAGTAGGAAAAAAATCCCAGAGCCATATATATGTGTGTGTATGTGTGTGTGTGTGTGTGTGTGTATATATATATGTATACAAATATATATATATATATATATATATATATATATATATATATATATATATATATATATATATATATATGTATTTGCCTCTGCTAGGAAAATACAGCAATAGGAAGAGGGAATCTACCTTTAAAAGTTATGTAATAGGAGGAAAATATTATATAAAGAATATATAATATGCACAAAAATAGCCTAACCTCAAATATTTCTTCAGGAAGAAACAAAACATTTTTTTCTCCACAAATCAGAGCTGTAATAATAAGGAATGCTCTCATTTAATTGATTTTAACAGTACTGCACAAAAGCAGAAGAGTTATGCTTTAAGAAGTCATCCTATGGGCTAGTGGCCATTTGGTTGTCATAAAAATCCTTTATTTAGCCCTCTCCACAAATAAGCTCACAGCAGGAGAAAGGACACTAGTTAGAGTGACTGGGGGATAAGCAAACAGAAGGAATGGCTGGGAGCGGTGTCATCTGGCAGAGAGCTTATTTCCTGAATCCCGTGGATCTGGTTAAAAGCCAACAGAGATGCCAATATGCTTCTGCTCAGTAAGTGCTACCAGGCTCCAGGCCACTAGGCCTGGAGGCTTGTGCACCGTGTCCTATCCAGTCAGTGCCTGCATAGCTGCTCAGTGCCCGCGATGACCTGAGCCGGTCATGCAGAGTGACTTTCTCCTGCTCAACCAGCATCCCTTCGTTTCCATCTTCTGCCGCTGCTGACCTCCGGGTGGTTCAACAGCCTAAGCCGAGGGCAGGAGGAGCCACTGTGTGCGCTTCTTGGATGATCTTGAACTTGTTTCAAAGCCAGGCTGACAGTCCCCAGGCTGGATTTCTCTGCGAGTTGCTGTCATGTGTGCCCCCGGTATACCCGTGTCTTCAGAAGGGTGGGAAGACGTGAGGGCTGCAGACCCCGAAGAGGGGACCATGGAGGCCCCGAGAGCAGGTGCCGGTAAGCTGGACCAGAGTCTGGGGCGTGGGAATCCCACTTCATTGTTTCATCTGGTTGGACGCAAGTCTGTGTTTAACGCTCCCTCTCTCTCTGTCTTTCCTGAGAAAATATTCCCGGTGTGCGTCAGGTAGGATGTGATTTTGTTCCGTTTTCTCAATAGAGCCAAGTTTCCAGCTACCAACTTGATCGTCAGCCTTTCTCTCTGAAAAGTCATGATGAGATTTACAAGATAGCCCTAAATATTTTAAGATGATTAATCAAATTTGTGATTTGTTTTCTTGCATAATAGCTAGGTCCAGAAACATGTAAATATTAAATGTCACTGTGCTCTGAAAATAAGGGAAAACAATAACTAGTTGTTTAATTGTGTGCATGACTTTTGTTTGTAGTCAACGTTTTCTGTGCTTTGCGATCGCCTGTTCAAACAAAGAATGAGAAAGACATAAGTTGGAGTCATTATTAGCAGGAAATCAGTCCCCAAATAGGAAGTTTGTGTCACTTTTTCCAAGTAATGGGTCCTGAGTGCTTGTGAAAGAACTGAAGCCTTTCCACGAACATAGGCCTTGGTGCTGACCACAGCGCCATAGGTCGATGGTATATGTGAAGGAAGCTCACCATTGCGGTCGATGTTAGGTCTTGTATGTTCTCTCCTAAGAGAAATTAGTCCGCTGGTCTTTGGGGTGGCAATGGTGTCACAGCTGAGTGGCAGGCTAGGAAACATGTACCCCAGAGAGGGATACGCGTGGTGCAAAAGGGACAGAGTGGTAGAAATGTTTTCAATGAATAAATATTGTTAACATAAATTTCTGAATTGATGGATGAAGGTAGGATTCTTTTTCCTACTTACACGTGGACAGTGGCCTCCGTGAAGGACACTCATTACCCATTCATTGGATCTTGGAGTATGTGGTACCCAGATATGAGTGAAAGGTCCTTTAAAACAAGGTCAACCTTAGCCCCTCCTAATTTTGAGGTTCTATTTCGAATCTGTAATTAGGAAAGCTGTGTGTACCATTTCAGAGACCTTACTTGGTTTATCAAACATCTTTGGTTAGAAATAAAATTTGTTACCATGTAGGGGACTCAAGATAGTTACAGCAAATTAACATAAATGTACAAGATGGAATGAGAGGTAGATATTAGATGACTAGCATTCAAATGATTTTATCATTTGGAACAAGCCCATTCCAGGTGCTAAATGAGGGAAAAAAGAAATAGGAGAAGAGAAATACAAAAAAGAAATCTCTCAAAAGTCAGGCACGACGATAGCCACATGTGGTGTAAGTAAGTGTTTTAATTCCGTTGCCTACATAAGCGTATAAGATCACAGACTCTTATATTTCCCTTGAATCAAACTCTGCGGTGCCAGCCTCAGCGGGCGGACTTGGGTATACTGGTTGTTGGTTTTGATTCTCCTTCCACTGGTTCTCCTTGGTATTCGTCTGTCTCTAGACCCTGCTGTTTGTGCGTCTTGATGGCAGAGGCACAGTGGAAGAAACCAATCCAAGCCCCGTAAGTTTCGCCCCGTAAACCTGTCTGGAGGATCGTCACCGGCCCCACATGTGGCACGTGGAGGTGGATGAATGTGGGCCCCCCGGCCTCACCAGTTTCCCCACCAAATCACTGGCACTTTCACAAAAGGTGGCACAACTTTGAGGTGACCTACGGATATAATCACAGCAGCTCGTACCTACCAGGTGTCATGGAAAGCTGGGCCTCCCAGTCACACGAAGCCAAGTTCAAATTCCAGCTCTGCTAGTCCTAAACCACGGACCTTGGGCAAGTTGACTGGCTTCTCTGAGCCTCATCTGTAATATGGGGTAAATAATATTGACTTTGCCTTATGCCTGTGAAAAATAAATGAATACCATTCACATGCCTATTTATCACACGACTTGACAGAGATTCATTCACCTAATGTTTATTTCCCTTTCTCTTTTCAACCAGCAACCATGTGGCCAATTTTTTATTCAAGCCAGTTTATGAAAGCATACTTGGAAGTTTGGGGTAAAGAAAAAAAAATAAAGATTCTAAGTAGAGATCCCAAATCTGTTTTTTTAAGAGGAGAAAACAATGTTCGCATTAGTCCATTTGTTTCAGGCTGATATTTTGCGCTTGCTTTGGTGACGATGAGTGAGCCATAGTTCAGTATTAGTGTTTGCCTTATCTGGTAATTATTTTTGACCAGTATCTATAATTTTTTTTTAAATTATTTATTTATTTATTTTTGGCTGTGTTGGGTCTTCGTTTCTGTGCGAGGGCTTTCTCTAGTTGCGGCAAGCGGGGGCCACTCTTCATCGCGGTGCATGGGCCTCTCACTATCGCGGTCTCTCTTGTTGCGGAGCACAGGCTCCAGACGCGCAGGCTCAGTAATTGCGGCTCACGGGCCCAGTTGCTTCGCGGCATGTGGGATCTTCCCAGACCAGGGCTCGAACCCGTGTCCCCTGCATGGGCAGGCAGATTCTCAACCACTGGGCCACCAGGGAAGCCCCCAGTATCTATAATTTAAGTAAACACAGTGCATTTAGTTTAAATCAACGAAACCTGGGTCTTAATTCTCTATTATCATTTGATCATTTCATCTTCTAAAACAAACTAGAAGCAGTCTGCCCCAACTTTTCAATGATAGTCCCTAGTGGATTAGACTAGAAAAGTTCGTTGTTTCTGGAAACTGAATGATATACCACGATAAACATGACATTGGAGCAGTGACATCATTACAAAGCAGCTGTTCTGTGGTATATGGTCCAGGGGGATCAAGAAATGTTGGGGAACTGGTGAGAAGACGGTGATCTCGTCTCAGTGAGAAAAGTTTAGTGGACGGTGAGTTGTGATTGCACAGTCATCAGAGACCTGCATCTTTAAAAATACCGGAGCTGTGAGCCCACCCCATTCCCCTCGACTCCCGGCTACACCAGTTTGGGTTGTCCCTTTGCCCCCTGGAGACGATCCCCCGTGAGCGCCCGGCTGGCCGTCTGGCACAGCTGGACAAAGCTCTGTGTCCTACTCCCGGCACTTGCTCACGCACTCCTGGCTTACGCTTCCTTCTGCCCTTTGTCCTTGGGCTGAGTAAGGTCTCAGGTAGGGAGACTGAAGAGGGAATGATGGGTTTCACCGGCCTTGGCAGGACCACAGCCAGGGATTGAGATTGGCACCAAATCATCTTAGGTGAGTGCTCTGGGGTCCACCAGCCAGCAGGGGGCTGCTGGCCTTTGTCATCTTAGCCCCTGGGTGTCTCCTTGAAATGTCACTGGGGGGATAAGAGGAGGGCCTTTTCAAGCCTCTGCCTGAGTTTTCTGTCCAGTGCTGGCTTTAAGGGACCACTGCGTTTCAAGTCTCTGCCTGAAGGAAGGTAGCATGGTCTGTGCATTGTTTCAGGAAACGGTTAATCACGGACCTCCTGGAGCTTTGGTGTTTGCTAGGGTGGGGACCTCTTTAGCATAGCACAGAGCACTATAGATCAGTAATGCGGTAATCAATGAGAATCTGCACACTGCAGAGATCTGTTTTGATGACAGCAGCACTTATGACCTTGTTTAGTGTCACCGTTGTATAATGTTGGACACTGCAGGCTTTTTTTTTTTTTTTTTTGGTTTTGGTTTAGAATGCAAGGACCGCAGGGGCTGTTATTTAACATTTCTTTTGCACTTCCGTGGATTACTTATTGTGTTGTGAATTTGCTGCCATTGCTAGCTAGGGTTTAGTGATCTGATGCCAGCAGCCTCTGTTTAACTCCTCTGATGCTGCGGTTATGTTTTCTGGATTTCTGCAGCTTCTACTCCTTCATACATTGCATTCAAGAACAGGTAAACTAAACTAATATTAATCTTGTGCATAAATGTAAAATTAACAGAATATTTGTTTAATTATCCAAAAGAGTAAGATATTAAAATGCTTCATTTAGATTCTATCAGTAGAGAATAAGGAATATTTTGCTTTGAACATGGAAATTACACAGATATATTATCATTTTGAAACGCAGTGGTAATCCTCTAGTTGCATTGTATGAAGTTATTTTCATGTTTTAAATGAATATCTGAAGTGTACATTTCGTTGTCTACAGTTTAGTATTTAACTCTCGACTTGATATATGTACAATAGACAATTAATTCAGAAAGTATGTATTTTCCTTTCTGATTGACCCAAGGCAGTTGTTTTCCCTGTTTACCAAATTTTACTGAAATCAGAAAGCTTCATAGTTTAATCTTTTTAAAAACAGAAAGTTGTAAGTTTGTCTGTAGATTGTTATTTCAAAGTGTTTAGACAAAGGCTGCTGAGGCCAGGTTTCCCGTGACCGACAGCCCTGATTTTAGAGCACGTCGTGGAAATACCTATGTTTTTTGTTTTTTTTTTTTTTTTTTTGAATTACCTATGTTTTTATGTGACGTTAAGCTGTGGACTGAAGGGAAACCTGCTCGAATAAGGGGACCAGAGAGCCCAGACAGAAAGAAGGAAAGGGCAAGGCAGTGCTTTGGGTGTGGCAGATTCGGGTGTGTGGCCTTGGACGACAGAGCAAGCCCTCCTGGTCCCCGTTTCCATCTGCCAGTTTGATAAAGACTCTGCTGGTCTTCTCAGTAGGGATGGAATCACATTTTTCAGGCGCTCAAGATCGTCTGATGGTGATGTCTGTGCAGAAGGAGAGCTTACTGTTAAGGTTTTAAAGGGATACAGTCTTCTTAATAAAGGGGGACCATAGAGCTCTTTTGGCCTTTCCTTCCCTTCACAGCGTTTTAGCAGCTGAGGCTTTTCTGAAAGGCAGCTTATGGCTTTTTTGAATTAAACTGGTAAATCTCTGGGCTCCGTTGAGAGTCTTTTGCCCCATAGGCGTTGAGGAGTTCGCAGTGTCCTGAGGGCACCTGCTGGCAGACTGCCGCCCGGGGCGGGGAGGGGCAGGAGGCGCCGCGGTCCCGCGGCAGCAATGCGGTGCTGATGCAGAGGTGCGGGTTCTGGACGCCTGCCAGGGATGCGGACCATCTTCCCTCGCAGGCAAAGCGTGTGCTCGGAGGGCAGCTTCCGCCTGCTCTTCTCAGCAGAGGACTTTCACGAGGTCCCCTTCTGCTGAGGGCAAGCTTAGGATCCAAAGACCAGAGGCAACCGGAAGAGCAGCTTCCAGCCACCTCCCCCTTGAGAAAGTGTGAAGAAGCAGTTGTCGCTGCCTGTCCTGGGCTAGTTCCCGTCCATGAGTCTAGACACAGTACGTGTTGCTTTGGGGAGAACAGAAGGATCTGATTGCAAATTGAGCTGCGTGCTTGCAGGGTGGCTGATCGTCCCTCGCTGAGGAAGGTGGCGAATCCTGTGTTCATGGTCATCATTCGTGGGTCCGGGTGACGGACAAGCCACCCTTAGGGGAAGCCTGAGGCCGGGATGGTTCCGCTCCCAACACTGTGTGTGAGCGATGAAGGGTGAACAGCGTGGTGGACTCCTGTGTCCCGCTCTGAGTGACTTACAGTCTCTACACATGCACGTAGGAGGGCAGTGGCTTTATGAGTAAAGTGATTCTCCGTCGGGCGGAAGATGGTCCGCTCAGGTCTCTCCCAACTTTCTGACTTTACGTGGTGCAGTTAAGTCGTTGTGCGTGGTTGGAAAGTTCTGCAGGAAAAGGAGATGTTCTCATTTTCAAGTGCCGTCTGGGAATGTTCCTGAGGAGAGCTCTGTCAGGGGAGTGAAGGAAGGATTTGGGAAACAAAGATGAAAATCTCAGTGAACAGCAAGTATGTATTCTTCCCTATACTCCTCCAGATAATCCACAGACACTTTTAATAAATAAAATAAATACTTTCTGTTCTTCTCAATTTTCTAAGGCCAGGGAGATTGGGAAGAAGCACGTCAAATTACAACATAGAGGGATCAATGAAAGAACTAGCAATTATCTTGTAATAATATCAATAATTAAGGAGACTTAATTATCTTGCCTGTAAATTGCAGGCTAATGAAATGGGTTTAGTTTTTGGACAGCCTGCTTCAAATAGGCCATCTTTAGTCATTAAGAAGGGAATTGTCCTAATCATGTAATGAGTTGGTCAATTTGTTGCAGAAATGCAACCAAGAACTTTGAATGCCTAGTTAATTTAAATTAGTTGTTTCAGAGGAGGTTTTATATGAGTTGTATACGTTTTAAAGACCTGGAAGATAAATTCTGACAAACTCTAAACACTGAACAAATTTTAAAGCTGACTTCAGAGAAAGGGGGCATATTGATAGTAACAGATGGTGGGTTCTAGCAAACATGTTCTCAATAGGATAAGATCTGTCATAGATTTTAGACTTACTAATAGCTTTTGAAGGGGTTTTTTTTGTAACAAGAAGCTGTTAGCCTTGCAGTGTTTTTTTCTTTCTCTCTCTTTTTTTTTTCTCTAGAGAATGCTTAGCCCTTGAAGCTTACTCTTAACGTCTAAGCAGGTCCAAATTGGAACAATTTTTTATCCACTTTGAAGTTTTACTTTTATTTCAAGATTACGTTTTCTCATAACTTATTTAGGTTATATAAATTTATTACTTCTTCTGTACTTTCCCTTTTAGCAAATGTCTTTGAAATCAAGGCACTTGTCAGTGAAGAGTAGCACATCGGTACATAGTATTTCTCTTGCCTATTGATATTCAAGCCTTTTAAAAATATGCTTTATTAGAGTCTTGATAACTCACGAAATTGCTTTCTGATGTGAATTCCCTTGCCCTCTGTATGTAACCACAAAGTTCATTTTCCCTGAGTACGGTTTCTGGTTTTCCTGAGTGTCTAGCTTAAGTAGGGGTCTTAATTCAAGCCTTCCACTGAGGCTGGGGCCCTGCAGGAGAGGATCATTCCGGGAGCTAGAGGGAAGGCACCTGGGCAGTATAGCAGGTCCCAGGCTGAGTCACTCCTTCATCCAGACTCGTGAATCCTTTGCTCTTAATTTGGATACAGATCATGGACCCTTAAGAGAAGTAGAGGATGCAACGTGCTCTCCCCAGAAAAACACTTAGGCACACAAAACTTTACACACAATCTTAAGGAGCGTATTGATCTCCTGAGTCTAATCAGAGACCGTGTACAAGGGCTCACATAACCCAGATTATAAAGCTTTCCTTAAAGATCACAAAAGCAAAGTACTTGACCTTTGGTGGTAGAAAAAGTCCTGCCTACCTGAAGGTAACCCATTTCTGTTCCACAGTTAGTGGATAAACCCGAGATCCACCAACCACGGTGCGGGAATGGGGGAGAGTCTCAGGCAGGGCCCCTGCCAGTGGGTGCTAGCTGGGGTGAGCAGAGACCCTGGCCCGCTGGAGGTGGGCCCCAGGGCCCAGACCCTGCCTGGGAAGACCTGCTTCAGAATGCTGTTGCTTAAAAAAATTAATTACCATTTGATATTTTCGTGAGCTCTGTTATTGCAGGTCACAGTAGAAAATAAAATCGTTTCCAAGCTTAACTCTCTACAAGATAAATAAATGATTAGATACCTTGATATAGGTAAATGGATTAGGAATGACTGAAAATTCAATATAACAAAGCATGCCAGCATTATTTCACTGCACCTGGAGGGCCGGCCGGGGCTTGTTTCTGTTCCATACGGCTTGACAGAGACTAGTTTTTTCCTGACAAGTTAAGTCTCTTTGACCAATATGCTGTGATGCTCTGATTTCAGAGGCTAGTCTTATTCTAGCTCAGACGCATAGTTCTAGAAATCTCTGTGTAAGGTTTGCTTTAGTCTATGAGATTTTACTGTATTCAGCTATTCAGTGAAGGCATGAAAGTGATACAACAATTGAGCACAAATTAAAAGTCTCCAAAATACTGGTTTAATCTGAAGGCCCTTAGAGGACTGGTGAGAAACCCAGGTTTTGTCCTGAGGAGAAGAATCCCTCTTTGGAGTTTTTGCTTGAAGTCGTGCCTATTGAGTTTGCTGTACAGAATCTCTGAACACACTGTGTTTAGTCTCCACCAGCCCTGGCTGCTTTTACAAAGGTCGATGGCGGTGGTACGCTGTTTGTGTTCTGTGACTTAAAAGCACGTCTGGATATTTGATCTCAAATGTAATGGAATGATGATTACACTGAACAGAGATGGTAGCAGGCCCAAAGATAAGTGTGTGTGTGTGTGTGTGTGTGTGTGTGTGTAATTTTTTGTCATCAAAACTATTTGTGCGTCACTTTGGAAAACAAAACAGAACTGTCGAAATTCTTAGTAAAAAGTAAAATTGTAAAGGCTAGCAAGATGTTGTCTTTCAATGTTTCGGCCCCTTCCCACAGTAGAAAATGCAAACTAGCCAAGCAAGAGTAATACAGAGTTTCTCATTTGAAAAATAAGTATTTAACCATTAAAATACAGTTGCAACAATTACCTTAATCCAAGTTCTCTAAAACTATATTTCGAATATGAATAATAAGCCATTTTTACCTAAAACTAAATTCTGCTTACCGTCTTGCCAGGTAGAAAGAAAATGAGGTTGAGTTTGGGAGATGCTACTAATTGACTCATTTTAAAATGGAGATGAGCCTTTAATTTGATTTAAAGTACGTATTAAATAAACCTCTGTGTATTGGGGGAAAGTTTAAGGTAAACTCTGATTTTTTTCTTAACATTGGAACGATTATAATCACTATAGTATCTTGGTATTTCTTGTAGATTCTATTCGTTTCTCCAGCCCCTTCTTGCTGTGATCAGGGAGGCTAAAATATAGGTTTCTTTATATGGAAATAGGTGCAGTATAATGATCTTATGCTGTTAAGATCATTGAAGTTATTTGATCAATCTTGAATGTGCTCATATTTATTGGGAGAAATTATTTAAAGATTTCTTTATGGATTTATGAAATTTGCATTAGAAAACACATGTGAAAAATTATTGCTTTTAACATTATTGAAATAACATTCAATTTAACCATTTCATGAAAGAGTTAAAGGTAGTTTCAATTTTCAGATTCAATGTCACTGAAAATTTTACATATCAGTGCTAACAGTACTCAGTTTCAATTTTTTCACCAAATATCTGTTAATTTCATAATTTAATTCTGTTACATACTCAATCCCCTAGAAAAGATAGTTTTGTTTGCTTTGCTTTGTTCTTACTTGAGAGACATCAACTTTGGAAAGAATCTTTGGAAGACAATTTAGCCACTCTGTATATAGGACATTATACAAAGAGCAATTAACACTATATTTTCCTTTTTTTGTACTGCATTCAAAAAATGTCAAAATATAACATTCAAAGGGAGAAAATAAATAATATTTATAGTGCATGAATCCTTACTTTAATACCCAATAAGTCTAAAACAGTTTTTGATAAACAGTTACTACATGTTTCTGTTTTTCCTAGTATTGATGAGTAATGACTTAATTTTGGAATTGTGGAAACTCAGCCTCAAATCCCTGGATGGCTGAGTTTTCAAATATGCTGCATATTTGCCAGCCACTTTGTTATTGATGCTATGCATTTATATTATCTTAATTGAAATATTTCTCATCAGAATTGCAGCTTACTGTCTTTTTTGTTGTTGTTTTAAAGCAGGAAGGCAGAAAAGAGTGTTTCATCTTGTTTTCATAAAAGTTTATACGCCATAAAGTCATTTGTTTAGTTATCGCCTAATGGATATTGTTTTTTTGTTTGTTTGTTTGTTTTTTGTTTTTAACATCTTTATTGGCGTATAATTGCTTTACAATGGTGTGTTAGTTTCTGCTTTAACAAAGTGAATCAGTTATACATATACATATCGCCCCATATCTCTTCCCTCTTGCATCTCCCTCCCTCCCACCCTCCCTATCCCACCCCTCTAGGGGGTCACAAAGCACCGAGCTGATCTCCCTGTGCTATGCGGCTGCTTCCCACTAGCTATCTATTTTATGTTTGGTAGTGTATATATGTCCATGCCACTCTCTCACTTTGTCCCAGCTTACCCTTCCCCCTCCCCATATCCACAAGTCCATTCTGTAGTAGGTCTGCGTCTTAATTCCCATCTTGCCCCTAGATTCTTCATGACCATTTTTTTTTTTTGTTTTTTAGATTCCATATATATGTGTTAGCATACAGTATTTGTTTTTCTCTTTCTGACTTACTTCACTCTGTATGACAGACTCTAGGTCCATTCACCTCACTACAAATAACTCAATTTCGTTTCTTTTTATGGCTGAGTAATATTCCATTGTATATATGTGCCACATCTTCTTTATCCATTCATCTGTTGATGGACACTTAGGTTGCTTCCATGTCCTGGCTATTGTAAATAGAGCTGCAGTGAACATTGTGGTACATGACTCTTTTTGAATTATGGTTTTCTCAGGGTATATGCCCAGTAGTGGGATTGCTGGGTCGTATGGTAGTTCTACTTTTAGCTTTTTAAGGAACCTCCATACTGTTCTCCATAGTGGCTGTATCAATTTACATTCCCACCAACAGTGCAAGAGGGTTCCCTTTTCTCCACACCCTCTCCAGCATTTATTGTTTGTAGATTTTTTGATGATGGCCATTCTGACTGGTGTGAGATGATATCTCATTGTAGTTTTGATTTGCATTTCTCTAATGATTAATGATGTTGAGAATTCTTTCATGTGTTTGTCAGCAATCTGTATATCTTCTTTGGAGAAATGTCTATTTAGGTCTTCTGCCCATTTTTGGATTAAGTTGTTCGTTTTTTTTGATATTGAGCTGCATGAGCTGCTTGTAAATTTTGGAGACTAATCCTTTGTCAGTTGCTTCATTTGCAAATATTTTCTCCCATTCTGAGGGTTGTCTTTTCACCTTGTTTATGGTTTCCTTTGCAGTACAAAAGTTTTAAGTTTCATTAGGTCCCATTTGTTTATTTTTGTTTTTATTTCCATTTTTCTAGGAGGTGGGTGAAAAAGGATCTTGCTGTGATTTATGTCATAGAGTGTTCTGCCTATGTTTTCCTCTAAGAGTTCGATAGTGTCTGGCCTTACATTTAGGTCTTTAATCCATTTTGAGTTTATTTTTGTGTATGGTGTTAGGGAGTGGTCTGATTTCATTCTTTTACATGTAGCTGTCCAGTTTTGGATATTGTTTTAACATCAGTTTATTATGTTGCCTGGTAAGACAGTTGTGTTCTCAGAGCTACTCACAGTATCAAAATGTTGAGGGCATGTAGAGCCTTAACCAATTTGTTTAGTTTGTTTTTGTGCTTTTAAATTTCTCTGTCCCGTTCCCTGTGAATTCTTATTGATGCCAATATGTTTGTCTGTAGCAACCCTTACTTGCTCTTTTACAATGTGCATCTTCAGTGGTCCTGTGGGGTCGAATGCCAGAGAAACTGTCTTATGATTGTGACTAAAATTATGAGTGAAGGCCTACTGGGTTTTTGAATAAACTAAGTCTGGGAGCTCAGATTTGTGATGTTGGTTTTTGCCAGAAGAGAAGTCTTTTTCACTTGCTTTCCATTCTTTGGCAAGATTCCCAAGTAACGTACAATAATTTGCTGTTTACTGAATGCTGTGGTTTAAGCTCGAGACAAGCTAACATCTGTACTTCAATTGCATTTTAGTTATTTCTCATGGCAGGAAAGATATTTTGAGATTGATGGATGGAAACATCTATATTTTAATGAAAGCAGGGTTTACAATAAATATATTAAATAATGTTTTGGGCATATTCATTCAATTTTATTTTAATTCCCACTTTAAAGTCTACCTTTGTACCAAAAGTGACTTAACGTTTCTATCAAATGTAAAAATACAGCCATATGGAATCAGTGAAAAACGTGTAGAAAAGATCCATGAGAGAGAATGAAGATAGACATTTCAGCTGTAGATTTAACCATAAACATCCTAATACGTGTGCTTTGAGAAAAATGTCATTAGTTAAAAATGTTTAGCATCCATAACATGAAAGTAAACCAGTTGTAGGAGTGCTCACTGATTTGGACACCGGAAAGACGTTTCTTGCGTGTGGTTTCATGGAGAAGACGCTTAGTAGCAGCAGCGGTGTCTGCGTGATGATCTGTCTAATGCATAACGTGTTGAAGGACAACATGGTAAAAGAACGGTGGGGCAGAGGTGAGATACGGCGCAGCCCGGGCGCGTGGCTGGTGGTCCGGGTTAATGCACAGCTAGATTTTAGAACAGCTAAATGGATTCACCGCCTCTCCCTCACCAAGACCTCTGTGCACATTATTGTTCTGAGTTAAACATTTCAGAAATATCCAGGGACAGGGTGTTCCAGGATATGTCCTCCCTGATCTGGGCTTGGGTAGGTCAGTGCAGCTGGGTGACTGTGGAGTTCTCTGTTTAAACAGCCAGCGCCCTGGGCGTCCTGAGTGGAACCCGGTCGTTCTCAAGATGGCACCTGACCTATGAGCAACCAAGAAACCACCTTGAGCACTTTGAAGGCCGGTGAGGCATCCTGATGTTTTAAAGTAACCGGTTTTGGTATGAAGGTTTAATCTAAGAGGAATATATTTTGAAATTATTATATTGGAAATGTAATTCTGGACTCATTCATCCCAACCTTAAGTATTCAGGGCCTCTGGGAGAGAATCCCTTTCCCGTGTCAGTGGTTTCAGCTCCTCTGAAGTGAGATGTCTTGGTAATTAGCAGTGCGTATCCTGTGCACACGTGTTTGTGAGGATGCCTCTTCCCTCCATTTGCTTTGTGCTTTGTTACTTGCATCGCTTGCTCCCGTCACCTGGAGTGGGAGCCCAGCTGAACGGTGGTGACTTTGGACAGTTTGACCGCTTTGGTGCTGTGGCAGAGATCTAGCCCAGTGACCTTGCAGTGTTTTGCTACCTGGTTTCCCGTGGCTATAATTTTGAAGGTGTACTTACCAGTTTTCTCTAGAATAACATGGAGGCATACATGTTCTCCAAATTGCTATGCCTAGTGATTTCCCACCGCCAGTCAAGGAACTTCCAACTTAAAAGTCCTGTAGTAGATCTATAAATTATTTACTTGCATAGCCAAAATAAAAACAAAGACAAACAACAAAAGAAAAGAAAAAAAGAAAGGAGAAAAAAACCCCAATATTTATGGTAACTTACTTGGCCAGAGGAAGCTCTGGTTTCAAAACATCTGTTTCTGTTACCAAAATGTTTGCTAGGGTGACTTTATTTTCTACTGTTTTATAGCTTCACAATATATTTTTTATTTTTATTATTTTTTAAAAATTTTATTGGAGTATAGTTGCTTTACAGTGTTGTGTTAGTTTCTGCTATACAGCAAAGTGAATCAGTTATACGTATACATATACACCCTCTTTTTTAGATTTCCTTCCCATTTAGGTCACCACAGATCATTGAGTAGAGTTAGTTCCCTGTGCTATACAGTAGGTTCTCATTAGTTGTCTATTGTATACATAGTAGTGGGTATGTGTCAGTCCCAATCTCCCAGTTCATCCACCCCTCCTTCCCACCTAGGTATCCATAAGTTTGTTCTCTACATCTGTGTCTCTATTTCTGCTTTGCATATAACTTCACAATATATTTTTAAATGGTAAGCAGTATCAAAAGAACTTCTGTTTTGTTCTGTATACCCTCAAAATTCATCTTTGTCATCATTTGAGTATGATTCTTTTGTATCATTAAAAGCAGGATAGTGCATTGATCTCCATTGATCTCCCCAATTTTCTGTCTCTGGGATGTGAAGGCAGGTGGAAATTGACCGGACAGTCAGGATTATTGCAGTGAATACTGTTTTGCTAGGGCTGCCTGGGCATGAGGTCTGGATAAAGACTCGCGTTTTCCTTGATCAGAGATATTTGCATCCAGAGTTCTTTCTTGTAATGTCTGTGCTGTGACCTCACCCAGTGCTACAGCTTCTGAAACCTTCGGGTAACACCCAGCCCCCAGACGATGAAAACAAATAAACCCCAGTTTTTTCCACAGGGTTTCCTGGCTGGTTGTTCCGAGACTTTGCACGTGACAGCTGGTCTGCTCGTGAATGGAGTGCTCAGTGTCACAGAGGAAGCCTGGTCAGTTGCAAAGTGGCAGGGACACCTCCCTCCTATAGGCAGCAACCTCCCCCCGCCATGAGGGGTCCTGGTGCCGGGAGAAGGGAAGCAGGGTCCCTAAGGTTGTGACTTTGGGGATCCGCTCCCAAGGGTGCTTCGCTACGCTTTCTATGTGTAGAGTCTGGGGAAGAAATGGCTCAGTCGTGGGGCCTCAAACCATGTTTACGCATGAAATTTATTTTTCTCGAAACTATTCTCCATGCACATCCTTTTGCGCTGTCATCAGTGACCTCAGGCCTTTCTTTAGGTACATTTGTATTGTTATGTAATATGGGTAATAAATACAGTCTGCTCTAGATTTCCTGAAGACCATAAGCATCCTTATTTTATTATTCTAGGGCACAAAGGGGTGCGTGTGTGTGTGTGTGTTTTGTTTTTGTCGCTCAGAACTTTCAGAAATTTGAATTTACTGACTTCCTTGGAAGCCTGTGGCATCGGGTCTATGTGGAGGTAAGGGACACAGACATCACTGCTGTGGGAGTATGTCTGAACCCTGAAACTTCACATAGTCTCACAAATATAAATTTATGTGACCTTTAAAACTAGGAAAATCAAACTGTTTACTCTCTGAAATAGCTTTTTTATTTCTCCATGTCTTTTAGGCCGTTTAAAGTAAATCCACAAAATTTTCTGTGCTCTCCCAAAGCCCCAGCACCCAGAGCGACCCTGTTACAGATTTAAATTTACAGGTTTTTTTCTTAAAACCATCAATCTTGTTGTGATGTAGATTATTTTGTTAGGAATATAAGCTACAAAAAGGGAATATTAGAAAGTTAGGAATCTTATAACCTATACGTTTAACCTATATTAAACCTATTTTAATATAAATATTAAAATATATTCCATAACTAATGTCTGTACGAAATAATTTTAAGATATTACAGGCTGGTTTCAAAAAAACATTTTCAGGGATATCTTTGAGTCATCAGAGAAAAAATATGAAGAGATAAAATAGCCTACTTGTTTCGTGATATGGAAGATTTCAGTCACAAATATGCTGCTTATACACCAAAAGCGTTTTATTTTCTCACATGAAAATATGATCATATAAAGGAGAAATGCCAAAATGCTTATTTTCAGATGAAGGATACATTGCACAAGCTGGTCAAATTAATGACTTCAGATATTTGGGGTTAGGGTAACCTGTATACATCTCAATGTATAGACAACCTCACTAAAAAGGTAACCATTTCCTCAATCCCCTGGGCTCCCACTGGCTTTGTGGAAATTAACAGGAAGATTCCCGCCGCTGTTTCTGTGTGTGATGGCTCCTTTTCTCACCCTGTAACAATCAGGGTTAAAGAAATACTCCTTTCTTCTGAGCACTTGAACATCTGTTGTAGACCAGGCCAATTAATAATTTTTATAAACAGAGTGACTCTAACATTCTTCGGAGCCCATTTCGAGTCGTCCAGTGGAAAGATTACTGATACTACTTGTATTTTAGCTATGATTGCTATCTAACTATCAGTCTGATCTCTAACACTGTGATTTCTTATTCCTAATCTCGATTACGTAATTAGACAATACAGTCTATTTCTAAAGTCCTTTACAGTTTACAAAACTGGCATATCTCCTTTAAGCCTCGTGGAACTTTTGTGAGGAAGTGGCATCATCCCCATTTTATAGAAAAGGACGAGGATTATAGAAACGAAGAGACGGTATCACGATAATGCCCCTGATACGGCAGGGTTAGGGTGAGACGCACAAGTTTCTAGCTTCCAGTGCAGTGCTCTTTTTACACCACAGCTGGTTTTTATATGTTTTATAGAAACAACGTAATTTTAAATATTAGGTTAGATGACACTGTTAACAGAGAAATGAAAATATAGGGAGGTTCTCTGACTAGTCAAGGTTTCCAAAAAGGAAACTGTGGGGCAGAAAAAATATTATTACATGATGTTAGTATCGACAGAAACGCTTATCAGTGTTATCATTGGAAATACTTTTCAGTGTATATTTTTACACTCCAATGGCCGCTGGCATTTCTGGGGTGCTTTACAGTTTATATAGCATTTCACGTGCATTATCTCAGCCTACCCTCGAAAGAACAGTGGGATGCTATAGAAGTTATTATCTCCAAAGTTGAGGGATTGGATTAATCGAAACGATGGAGCTCAGAATTCAGCCAGAGGTGTTGATTCTGAGTTGCACGTAACTGCTTTGTAGAATTGTGTGGTGGTCGGGTTGACATTCCCAAAATTAGCTCTCAGATTCACCAAACAATACATATAACCACCTCTACCAAATATGCTTACAAAATTCTCCTTTCCCAGATCATCTACCAGACTTCTTGCCTGTGCTCTAAGATTATAAATCACAAAAGACAGGATCACAGGTCCTCAAGCAAATATTTAATCTTTCTCTAGAGATAATTCAACTCTGGAGGTTCTATTCAATATAAATAATTTCTGAATGCAAACATCTTTGACACCTCATTAACTTAATAACTAAGAGTTGATGCATTTACTTGAACTGTCAAATTAATAAACCAAAGAGAGAGAGACGGTAGTATTATTGATTCTATGATAGAAACAGAGCACATTGTGAACAAATGAGGATTTTGAAAGTGAAACTTGTAAGGTGCATTTGGAGAACAGCTACTTTTAACAAATTCCTAAAAGCTGGAGACAATGTAATTCTTCCAAGGAATGACAGTTGGTGTGTGTGACCTGGGCCAACACCAGAAACTGGTGTTCCTTAGAATTATTGAAAAGGTTTTTGCTTGAAGACCACGAGTTTGGAGATGCCACCAGCCCTGCCTCAGGCCTTGCGTTCAGGGGACACAAATCTGCTACTTAATTACACAGCATTTGCCATCAAATTGTGGAGTGGACATTGGTGTAGATTCTGAATGAAATCACCAAAAAATACTTGAGGACCAAAACTTTTCTATACTAGGAACTTAGACTGACAGGAATTCGATTGTGAATGACAAGTTACTGATTTTGCATCCGTACACATAGTATTTATTACTTCACAGATTATGTGGTTAATGATTAAATTTAACACATACATGTTCCCATTTTATTTTAATGCCTGGATACTAAGTCCTATTAAATAATATTTGTTTCTTATCCCTGACTGTTAAATACACTTTGGTAAATTTAGGCTCTCTGGGGCTCTGCTGTATAGAAAATTATTGCTGACCGATTTCACAGTTAGCTCCATTATTGTATATAATTTCAGGGTAGGAGTGAATATACTTGCCCTTTGCAGGCATAGAACTCTCTAAAAGGAACTTCTAAAATATGAGGAAACTATTCAAAATGGCATTTTCATTATATGAATCAGAAGTTAAGATTTTATCTCAGTTCTTAGACTTCACATTTTATTTCCTGTTTATGAAAATGTCCTTGTACAGTATTAAAATGGATTAAAGTGGATGTTTTTATCATATTATAACCAAAGCAATATTTGTTAACTTGTGTGCTGATCATGGTACACAGTGTTAAAAATACCCAATTTTGTCTCAGATTAAAACCTCGCTCTTAGAACTGAGTTGGCTTTTGCATATGCACTGTGTATAGACATACAATAAACGTGTTTTTGCCCAATATTTTAATTTGTCTAGTGTTGTGCTGTAATAGAGTACCCTAGGATTCATCTAATTTTATTGAGTCTCAACATATATCCTGCTGTAGATTATAAACAAAAATAAAAGAGTAAAAATTTAAAGAGGTGTACAAAAACTCTGGGAAGGACAATTCTTCTGATTTTTGGTCCATGATTTTTATAATTGTCTTGAATGGTGACAATCTGTTCTATGTAGGAAGAACAACTGATTTTTTGAGATGAGAAGTAGCAAAATTATGGATATGTATTAGAAATTGTTCAGAGTTACTGTGAGTTGATCTTGGAATTGGCTTGAGTCCCATCTTTTATCATCATTATGATGACGTTATACATTATATATGTATATAAATATATATATGTATATTATATATGTATATGTATTATATGTATATAATGTATACAAAATACATTATATATGTTTTCTGGTGCTGGAGAAGTCCAGCTTTTCTAATGCTTCAAGGCTTTGGTGTCGATAACCTTTCCTTTACTACTTGCACATTAGAGGGGCATTCCACTTGGTCAACGGTAGCTGCTATGTAAACTGTGGAATAGGTATTTAATGTGTGAAATTAGTTATGGTTCTCTCCTGACAGTTTTAATATACCCATACACACTCAACCATGCATCTGTATTATTTAGAAGGTATTTTTGTTCACTGCCTTCGATTGGTCTTATTGGAATCCACCGTGCTTTGCCATTAGCTATCACCGTGCTTTGCCATTAGCTATCACGAGGCGCAAAGCTAATGCTTTGCCATTAGCTATCACGAGTTATGTATGTATGGCATACATAACTCATAGAGATGCATGCTTATGCACTGTTAACATACCCTTACCGTAATGACCTGGGTTTAGGAAAAGGTAGTTCTCTTTACAGAAAGCTCACGTGTCCTTAGCCGACTTTTATTTGTGCAGTGAAAGCTGTCTGCTTACTTATGAAGTGTAATTAACCTGCTTTTTCACAAGGAATAGGATAAAAGTCTGTTTTCCATGTTTTCACAAAAAAATAATGCTCAAATTATAATACTTCAGTGGACCTGGATATTTATGGACTTGCCATTTCAGTTGACAGAAGCATCTATTTCCTGGATTTAAATTAATGACAATAGTAAATTTATTCCTTTGCAGTTGTATTGAGCATTAGAACCAAAATGCTTTTGCATCAATTTCATAAGCAAATACCATGCATTTATCATTTTGTAGCTATGCCACCTGGCAACCAATATCTTTAATCACCTATTAGGAAAGTAATCAAGGAAAATGATTTATATTAATGAAATACTAGAGTCTGAATATTTTAGGGGGGGAGTTTTGTTGAGTGTCACTTCTATTAATAATAGAGAAATGTGTCTTATAAAGACAAATTAGAGTACTTAAAAAGTCAATAATATCTTTACAATTTAATAATACATGGAAAGAAGAAACACATATAGTATAAAACCACATATTTAGATTTTAGAATGTATTTTTTGTAAATCTTTAAGCAAAAATGTTATATTTTAATGGGTGATGATGAAATTAGTGCTAAGAAAGCTGTCAAAAACGGTTCAGAAAGTGAGGGAAGAGTAATTGTGTACTAAAATATATGCAACTCTTAGTGTATGCTGAAATACTTAATGTCTCTTTTAGATTTACATTTATTAGTCATTTTTAGTAGATTTCCAAAACTGAAACACAGAATCTTTAAAGCTGCAAAATCGGTTCCATTCATATGAGCACTAATGTAAGAATTAGTTCTGACTGAAACCCTGAATGGCCTGGCAAGCTGTATATATACATATGTATCTCCCACCTTAAACCAGTTAAATTAGACTCTCCATTCACGATCATCATCCTACACAGCTTACAGATGATAGAAAACCACTGCCTGAAAGCAGTCTTTTCATAATCAAGTGTGCTCAGTATCATTACCGAACTGTACTGGAAACATCGCCTTTCAGCTCTTTGCATATGAGGAGCCCTTTTTGCCCAGCAAACATTCATCAGATACCAATATCTAGATTTTCTCAGGAAAAGGTGAGTGAAACAAGGTTGGACCCCCTACGGGGAGCTGGAAGATGAGCCAGATAAGGACCCCAAGGAGTCCAGTTTCTAAGATCTAAGTCAGTTCCTTCAAGACACAATGATCTGGTTCCTCGAAGCCTTTAAAATAGGAAGGATGTTTGTCATTTCTTTAAACCTTAAAGACTTCTCAAAGCAGCTTCCACCTTAATGACTAATTTTTCTTCTTCAAGCCCCACAAATATCTCAGTGGGTCTATTAATTTGTCACAGTATTTCACAATGAATCAACATTTCATGAGGCATCAGCCTTATTACTAGGTTTGTGAAATTTTAGGGAGAAAGCCTTATGAATTGCAACAGTCTTTTGAATAATATTGGTAGTTACTACTGAGTAGTAATTTTAATTTTATTATTATTATAAATAGTTTTTCTTTCAAGAGGAATGGTGCCATAATACTAAAGGCAAAGCAACTTTAAAAATAAGCACATGAAGTTTCACAAACAGTAAAAATAAAGGAGGAAAAAACCTTTCCTTTTACAACTTTCCTTATATCCCATTAACTAAGGTGGTCCAGATTATTAGAAATCTATAGTCGCCAAGCCATGTATACCTTTTAAAGTATATGATTATGAGAAGGATATGTACTCCATATGGAGTAAATTTTAACAGAATATAGTTCCATAGAATATACTGCTGTTTTCTACATGCCATATTTGAAGAGCATTTTAGTACTTATTGTAGGATATATATCATTCTACTAAGAAATTGAAGTATATGGATTATTTTTGTGCCTGCAGATTTTAAACTTTTTTTTTTTTCATTTTCTATGATCTTTCTTTTATGGTACCTGAATTTGCCATGCCTGTCATCTACATTAAATTTCTTTATTTATAACCTTCACAGACAGCATCCAAAACATATTTTCCTAACAGTGAGCTAGACATCTCACTGTTAGCTGACATGCTTTACTCACTCTCCTAATATTTTTCTCTTTGAAGAAAATTTTTCATTGATTTAATCTGATCTTTAAAATGTAAAAGGTCATTTATTCTCATATGGTTACCCACTCTGGCCTTTCTGCCTATGCAAATACTCACAGCACTGCTGCTTTCCATTATTTTTTTTTCTTTTTTTTTTTTCTCAAACACTTTCTTTCACATTATATTTTGAAGCCAAAAAAATCAAAATAAAGGTTCATAAGTTCATGTTTACAAAGTTAGGATTTTTTTAAGTCTTTTTTATGACTTTAGTAAAAGTGAATACTTTGTCATTTGTATGTACTCTTTTGCTGAAAGTTATTCTGGATATTTAACTTTCAACACCATGTCCTAAAAAAACATGTGTCCAGTTGTAGAGACCAGAGAATAATTTTGAAAGATATGATGAAGTTCACAAGAGTTGAAGGGGAGGCACTCAATTTTAATACTTAGTTCAGTGAATACAATTTTAACCAACATCACTAATGACAGTCTGTGCCTTGGCATGGGTAGTCCTCTGAGGGGAGGGGGGTGGAATAACCTAGATCTGTCTGTACATTTTATGTGTTTCTGGACCGAGAGTAAAAGATAACCCTCCCCTTGTATAACGTGCATCTGTGGCACACATTCATTCCGGGCGTTCGGGTCACAGCCTGTGCAGTGCAGGTGTGTGTCATCCTGAGATGTACACACTCGAGATTACGATATTCATAACCCTTTAGTTTACAGACTGAAGGAGTTGCGTGTAAAGTATTCCTTCTCCGTGTGAAAGCCATTACACTTTTCATTCTCTTCCTACTGTGCAGGTGACTTGGATTATTACTGGCTGGATCCCGCCACGTGGCATAGCCGGGAAACATCACCTATTAGCTCAGTAAGCATTCTGGGAGGGAGATTTGGGAGTTCAGGGACTATGTGTACTGTTCGTTATTCTTTGCTGATACGTGATAGATAGTAATCTTATTCTGCTCCATTTTACATTTTATGAGAGTAAGTATTGATTTCATTTGGCAGGACAGTTTTGAAGGAAAAAACAGTATCACTGAATAATAACCAAGTTTGAAGTAACTAACAGCAAGTGTTAAATAACGGCTATAGGTAGATGAGATATTATTTGGTTAATGGTGTCCATATTAACGACAACTCAAAATACAGAATCGATTTGATTTAGGTGAGCAGATATATTTTAAAATTTCAATTCATTTCATTTCAGAACCATATTTTAGAGATGTACTTAGTCACTGACTACTTTTAGAACAATTTAGTATAGTAAGTACCTATTGCAAATAAAATATAGCACAAAAAGAAAATTGTTGTAAGTCAAGGATAGAGCCCACCAGAATAAAGAACTCCCTCAGAGTGTCCTTAAATGAGGAAATCGCACCATGCTACAACCAATAATTATGTGTCTGTAGGAAAGAAAGCAGCTGGTTTATCTTTTATAACTTTGTTCATGTTTTAATAGCATCCTGTAACGTGGCAGCCATCTAAAGAGGGGGACCGATTAATTGGACGCGTTATTCTTAACAAGAGAACAACGATGCCCAAAGAATCAGGTGCATTACTGGGTCTGAAAGTAAGTATGCTGGTTTATAATGTTCTTAAAGGCTGAATTACAGCGTGGGCTACATTCGGCAAAGTTTCTGACCATGATTTTTAAGTATCTTCTCCTCCTCTTCAAAATAAAGTTCTTCTAGTGAATATACCTTGTTACTATATTGATGTCTTATGGTATACTTAGTACTTTTATCGGGGTAATAGTTTAAAATCATTTTGCTAAAATGGCATACAGATGTCTTAGGAAGCTGCAATAAAATATAGGAAAACGAAAGAATTTTTCTCGGAATATAAAGTTCAAGGACAATGTTTACATTAAAATGGTTTTAATGGAAAGTAGTAAAGTTAAATAACGTGGACATTATAATTTTATTATATCCTGACAAACAACACCAAACATCATTAAAGAGATTGTTTCCTAAGTGCAATAAAATTTATGGTAATACCAAAAGAATAAAATGTATCTTTTACAAATAGTAGCTGACTTCTAACAGATATAATCTTTAAAAAACTAATAAATTACAAAGATGTAATTTCGGTAAGAAGAAACATATATATACATTTTGTTTTATTATGTGTGTGCATGTGTATGAGTGTTGTCACGTGGTTTCATTTGCTTCCATAAACTTAAAGAACCATTTAAAGATGTTGCTTTAAAATGATTATTTACCAAGAGATTGAATTATAGTTGGGTGATAGTTTAACCTCTTCAAAACCATCAACTATTAATCCAACTAAAAATCTGTTATTCAGTTAATGTCACCTTATTGATTATCATCATTAGTTTCTCTTGCTATGAAATAATTCTGATCACCTCCACTATTGGGTGTGACCCTAAGAATGTGGATCAACCTCAACTTTTGACATTATCCCTCCCATTTTTAATTATACACATTGAGCCCCTGCACTGGGAGAAATTAAACTTAGAAACTTTCAGATGTGTTTAATTTTAGTTATGGAGGAAAATCCAGGTGAGAATGTTAATTATTCAGTGATATAACTCAGACTTGGAGAGTTAGATTGGATCCTATATGTGTTGATATTTCAGATGAGGAGGTCATTCAGGTGGTCAGGAGCTGAGATAAACTTAGGCTATTACTCTGGACCGTGGTGGAACTGCTTCCCCAAAGTGACCTGTTCTCGGTTTAAATCCCCAGTCTTCGTCTTAGTCTTCTACATTCTCCTAAAAATATACAAAAGAGATCAACATCTCACGTCACAATGGGACACGATCTGAGTGTAGAAATTCAAGTGAATGTAGAGGGTCAAGAAAAAATAAACCCCAATTAGTCAACTGGGTCAAACACCTGCTGTCTGATGGTGAGAGCGGGGAGACCTCGTCTTCTGGGAGTGCGTTGTCCCTGGCGCCCTTCTGCGTGAGGTTGGTGTGAGGAACCAGTACATACACTTCCTTAGGATACCTCCTCGCACGTGTAATGAGGTGGTGCGTTCTCCTCACTACTAAGCTGTAGGCTCCTTTGACCGCAAATGGATCGCACTTCATTCTGGTTCCTGCACCCAATGCTAAACACCTTACAAAAGCTGTAGGATTAATTCCTCAAACAGAGAAACTTCTGTCTCAGTGTGAGCCTTGGGAACTTACAAATTTATAATTACCCAGGTTGTTGGAGGGAAAATGACTGACTTAGGACGCCTCGGTGCCTTCATCACCAAAGTAAAGAAGGGTAGCCTCGCAGATGTAGTCGGACACTTGAGAGCAGGTAAAGTTTCACTTTTAACCAGTTAAGTAATGTGTGCTCTGTGCATGGTGGTTTTCAGTTTTGGGTAAGTTATACCTAAGTCCATTAAGTAAATAACTAATTTTAATGCATGCATACAGATTTGTTTCCTGATACGGATACTTAACTAACTGTAAAAATAGGTAACTATACCTCAATGGCAGTTTGGAGAAAATGAGGAGGAATCTTATTATTTACGTAAAAATAAATAGACGCAGAATGCTGAAGGATTACTAATTTTTGTAGATGGCTTCCTAATGTTGCTACAAAAATCCAAAACAGTTTAGCCTGTGCAAAAAATAGTATCACTGTTTAGTCCTTTATTTTATAAACCATAGTAATTATTAAAGTTCTTCATAGTGGTCCCCAAACACTTATTCAGTACCAGTGATTTTAATAAAATGTAATCATAATCACATTTCTTACACAGATTATGTAATATATTATTTGTTAATTTAAATGTGACCTATATTGTATTCATGCAGATGTGCTACTTCTTGGTATTTGGAAATTTACATTATGTTACTTTGTAACTTTAATATGACATAATAAAATCATTTAATATATTGAAACATGCCATACTTAGTAGCAACATACTTTAAAATTTATTTTTGATAAACTGGTTTTTTTTCATTTTAGTAAAAATCATATTAACATACTGTCTCCAGTTTGCTGTACTTCAGAGTTTAGTAGAAATCTTTTGGTGAGAGTGTCTGCTTACCCATTTGCCAGACAATTACAGAGAAAACAGAGTAGGCTGACCTGTCGAAGTGAGGATTAATAACCCCGTAGCACATGGAAAGAGAACGTTTCTAGACTGTGTTTTCAGTTTTTATACCGTAAGGTTATAATTATTGAGACCTTTATAAAAATATTCTATGATTGTTAAGGACATTTTTGTTGCAGTTGATTATCAGGATATCAGTTCAAAATCATTTAGATTTTTTCTTCAATAGAGACGTGCTCTCCAGGTATTGTATGCAGAGAAAACCCAAATGAGGGACTTTTCTCCATCTGCTATACACACAGCTTTGAAGATGTGTACTGTACACTATTGTTTCTTATCGGGGACTAGTTATGATTCCATAAGAAAACAACTCAATCAGGAGTGACTGTGTCAATAACCTGAGTCTTTGCTTGTTTAATGGCTTGAAAAGAAGCCTTGAAAAGTATGAGTCCCTTGTTGTCTACTCAAGTGTAAAATACCTTTAGCTACAGAAATCTGAACTTGCAGATCAGATTATAAACATGATACCTTTTGGATTTTTTCTTGGTGTTTTAGTAGACAATTTCTTAAGAAAGTCAGTGAAGGGGTTTTTCTATATTATATATCCCTTGTAGTGATTAATTTCACTTAACACCCTTATGTGCCTAGAGTCTGAGAAACTTTAAAATGTCAGAAGCTCCACTTAAATAACTATAAAACATATAAGTGTACTTTTCACTTGAAGCAATTGATGTAACTGAAAAACGTATTTTTAAAAATTAGATAATATATCCTCTTTGATTTACATTATTATTTAGGAACTACTTTCCTTCTGTTTGCATATAAACAGCATTGACCTGTAAAAGTACAGTTGTTTTTTTTTTATTAGCGTGACCTTTGTTCAGCATTTGCAGTCTGGCTGTAGCTTTTTCTACTGCTGTTCCCTTAAGTCCGCGCCCTGCCCCACTGCTTGACGTAATGATCAAACCACAAACTTGACACTGACACTCTCTTTATTAAGACCCTTCAGTGTCTCTCAGGCACCATCTACTCAGGTCAAAGCTCTGTAGTTTGCCCCCAACTTCCAGCCACCTCCTTACCAGTCGTCTCATCCCCAGCCATGGTGGTCCACCCAGGCAGCTGTTTCCACCTCCAGGACCTGGCGAGTGCCTCTCGTGTCCGTGGTGGCTTTGCTACTCTTGTGATCTGCCTGTTGAAGTCCTCGCCATCCTTCCAAGCTCACGTAACGTTGCTTTAGTTCTCAAGTGTTTCCTGACATCTCCCCCGAGCAGTAACTAATGACTTCCTCCCTGGCACTCCCTCTGTTCCTCAGATGAATTCCTATCATTGCATGTAACATTTGATTAAAGGTATTCATTTCTGTTATTTCTCCTCCACCAAATTTAAGGACAGGAGAAAGTCTCTTTTATCTTTGTATGCTTATAATCTACATCCCTGCCTGAAAAGAGGACTCAGATATAAATAAATATTGTTAAGGAGACCACCGTCTAGTTTAGGAGTTCTTGATTTGTAAATAAATAAATACATGCATTAAGTTAATTTGATATTGAAAGTTATGCTTCCAGGTTGCTGGCTATAAACAGAAGAATTTTATAGTGCAGTGCTTTTGCAAAATGTTGATTGCAGCACATTACTGGGTAGCAAAGTTGATGTAATGGGTTGCATCCATTATTTAGAAAAAAAAAAGAACATAATAGAATAGAAAATATCAGGGTAAGTATTGTTTTAGAAAATATTTTTTCGTACACACACATACATGTATACATTCACGTGCTGTAAACTTTATTTCTCTTCTTGGTCAATAAATTTAAAAGACTCCAAATATATTTTAAATTTGTATTATTATTTTTTAATATAGTGAAGTGTATTTGTTGCCTTTTTGAAAAACTGCTAGGTAACGTCTTAGATCAAACGATCAGAAGTGATTTAACTACTAGTACTAACCATACTCTTTTCTCATACCAAAGCAGCATTATATGCTTTTCAAATATTTGCTTTTTTACTTCTGAGTAAGCAAACACTTGAGTAGGGGGGGGATTACTTTAAATAATCCTAGCAAAACAAAACTTTTCTACTTTTTTTTAAAGGCATAGCTAAAAACTAAACAATTCCATATTTATGGTTAGCTTTAAAATGTACAATGATGATATTGATCCATTAGTTCGCCACATATTTCCTTTGCTACTAAAGTGTTATAGGCACTGAGAACAACAAAATAAGCAGAAACATAAAAAAAGAAACTAAGACACTCCAAAGTATCACTGAGGCTGGGATATTTCAGCTGAGCCTCCATTGTCAATTGAAGGATACTGGGCGGAGGCATTTGAGACCTAAAACTGCTCTAAATATTTATGAAAATAAATAATTTTTCCCAAATAATCTTTGGTGAAAACTCTAGTTAACATAACAGGTTGTTTGCCCGTGTATTTTCACATCGTAGTACTCTCCTTGATGACTCTTCAGTTATCTAACAACCTAATAAGCACTATAGTTTTATTACTTTAAACATATTTTCTAATTTTACTTTAATGCTCACAATATGTATTATGTATAGAACGTGTGTGTTATGAACATCTGGAAGTGGGTTAACTGTCATGCAACAGTTTTACATCTGCTTGCTTTGTAACTTGCCATATAGCTCCTCGCGTTACCCTCTGGGTATGAATTCAAATCCTTTCATGCATTTTTATTCTGTTGTGCATCTGGAGAAGGCAATGGAGCATGACTTATAGTTGGAAAATTCATGCTAACAAATGTTAATTGCTATTTCTACTGAAAGTAAAGCAGGATTTATGCAGCGTTTAATAACCTTTCATGTATAGAGCCGCCTACATTTATTATATGGAGGGCATGCTGCTAATTATTATTTTTAATGTTTCCAAATGAGCTGTGCTAATTCCATCCCATAGCATGAGATGATTTTTATATGATTTCTGGTATTTCTCAAAAGATAAAGGTAGTTTGTATTGTGCTGTTTCCAGTGACCAGTAATATTCTATTGGGGAAAGAAAAAGAAAAAAAAAAAAAAAGAAGAAGAAAAAAGTGTCTAGAAGAACCATTTAGCTACCATTATATGGCAATCAATTTGCTTTCGAGAGCAGAGCCTAGACAATTAAATTATTTGTATATGTTTTGCATTTCTTTGTTAAAAAAAAACAAGAAAAGATAAGAAAAATAAACAGAATATATAAGGTAAAAAAATACCCTTTTTTTTAAATTCAAGGGGATGAAGTTCTAGAATGGAATGGTAAACCCCTGCCGGGAGCTACAAATGAAGAAGTTTACAACATTATTTTAGAATCAAAATCAGAACCTCAAGTTGAAATTATTGTTTCAAGGCCTATTGGGTAAGGCTAAAAAAACTTACTTCTTAAGTTTAGTAAATTACATGTATTAGCAGGGTTTTTAAAAGAAGTTTATACATTCATACAGTACATGTTAACATGGATAGTTTTTTCTTCAAATATGGGCATACATTTTAGATTTTTTAAATCTCTGAATTTTTAAACTTGAATACTGAATTTTCTTCACTACATTTTAGAAGCTCCACAATTTAACAATTTTAGTATCAGAAAGTATTGATATGTATTTTTCAGAAGTGGGCTATAAAGTAAAAATATTTTATTTTAATGGTAGAACTATTTATTTTTATTAATTCTAAATTATTATAGTATTTCCTTAAAGGGAGTCACTAACAAACTCATCTTCTTGTGATATTTAAAATAGTAATCATTTCATACGTCTACATGAACGTTTTATTATTCTACTAAGAATGGAATATTTTTTCTATATCTTTTACCCATGGGTAGTTCCAAATTTTATTTAAAATCAAGCAAGTTTGAAATATTTAAACATCTTAATTGGCCATAAGAATTGGTATGATATTTTTGAAACTCCAGTATTCAGCATAATTTAATTATCTACAGCCAATGGGATACTTTCTCTATCTGTATATAGAGTTCCCATATTGGTAGATTTTCTCAACAAATCCACAGAGTCCAGAACATTCATTTTGCCTGTCTGTAATTTTTTGGAAGGCATTTTGAACTGTCTCATTATAGTTGGCTTAATGTTTGAGTATATTTTTGGAAATTATTCCCTTTTTTGTATTCTCTAAAATATTATAGAGCCATTAATTCAAGACTTTTTATGCTGGAAGAGTAGTAACCTTAAATTTTTGTTGTTCTCATGAATATATGTCAATGCAAAACATACCAGAAAATATAATTATCCTAATTCTCAAAGAACTGAAACTGTATGATCATATATTCCAAAGAAAAATATATATACAAAACTCTAAAATAAAGGCAAACTTATAACCAACTTTAAGTGGTGATTATTAAGAGTAAATATTGAAGGCATTTGCAGAAGTATTGTACATTTCCATGCAGATTTATTAAAAATAGTGACACTATATAATTTATGCTAGTTTTACATGATGTGTTTTAGTGCTGAGGTAAATGTGAGGCTGGAAAAGAGGTAAGTAAATTGGAAAATGAATCAAAAGTATAAAAACACAAAATTTAAAATCAAGCATTGTGCACATTGCCAAATACTTTCAAATATATAGTGGTTTTAAAAGTAATCAGCTAAAACACCACTGATTCATGATGACTTAAAAATAAAAAAACTAACAGACAATTAAAGTAGACTGGAATAACATTTTCATTATGTTTACTATTGTGCGAAATTAATTTTGAAAGTATTATTTGCATAGCCACACCTACACTGTCATGGATTGTGGAATTCAAAGGAATATGGGAATACAAAGCTTATATTTAAATAAAAATCAAATCTGGCATCAACTTTCCAGTTAATAGGGAAATGATTAGAATCTTGGAAGAATAATTCCAGCTATATTTAATAATTATGTTTAATGTAGTTGTGTAATTAATTTAAAGCAGAAAGCAGATGTTTATTCATAGTTTGGTGGGATAGAGATTCCAAGAAGCATTCCAATTGTAACTTACATGCACATTGACCATCACGGTCCAACAGACATCAGCTGTCTTAAGAAACTGCCCACTTTTGCCAACCTACCTTTATGCTTATAATTGTTATTAAAACTATTTTACCACCTTGTTTGTGAGCAGAACAATATAAGAAGGTTTGTGTAAATGTCAAGTGGACATTTATGCATTAAAATATTACTGAAGCAATTAACATTAAATATTTTTTAGTTCAAAATCACTTAAAAAATTTTTTTTACAACTTCTCCACAATTCTTCTGTCACAGACACATAAAATTCAAAGTTTGTATCTGGTTTTGGAGTTCCAAATTTAATTTTCATAACTGACTTTGAGGCTGATTTTCAAAGAAGTTGTACTATCTAAAAAAATATCATTTCTAGATTTTTAAGAATTGAATTTTATTTGCCTTGATGAATTCAGGAGAAGGTAGCAGAAGATAAATAGTTGGTTTCTTGTGTCTTAGGTATTGAAAATTAGTCTAATTATTACATAAAATATATATTTCATACGAATTATTAGTTGTACATAAATAAATAATAAAACGTATTTATAAAATACACAACACAGGATGAATTGTCATTTGTAAGAAGTATAAATTGTAGGTGGTTAGGAGAATTACTTTGCACAAAAAAGTGAAAATGAAGAGTCAGGAAAATCATCAAGCAGAAAATGAGTTTTGTTTCAATTCTCCCCAAAAGTGCAAAGAAAATCAAAGTGAAGTTAGTTCACAAGGTAAGTGGTTAGAAATTCTTAAATAATATTCTGATAATTTTATTGGGACTAGCTAACTCCAGTCTGCTTTAATTTGTCTGTTAATATTTGCATATTGTTAATCTCCTTAAATTGATGCTAAAATATCTTGGAAAACAGAGGTTAAATAGCTTAATACAGTATAATTTCCAAACTAAGCTGGTCCAGGGTTCTAAGCCCACAGTGGAAAATGGGTGAAGCTGAGGTCATATTAAATATTTATTCAGAACAATTTGTGAGTGTGTCAGGAGTGGGTGTTCTCACAAGTCACTTTCTAATCATCTAGTAAATGGCCATATATTTAGCTAACTTCAGCATAGACATATGAATCTCTGTATAGGGTTATATATGTGTATATTAATTATATATTCACATATATAAAATATTTTGGCTTTTCTGTTGCAAGCTTGAACCATTTTTAATTTCCAAAGCAATCCATCCTTTTCATTTTTTAACTTTGCCCATGGTATTCACCATATTATTTTATTATCAAGAGATGTTTCCATCCCTTTCATTCAGTAAACTCTTTCAGATGTGTTTGTAAAGCATATTACTGATTTGTAAAATATGTGTCATTTTGATTTTCTAGAACTGAAATAAAATATTGCCTTTGACATTTTTTATTTCCAAAACCTGCTGTTTTGGTAGTAAAAATATTGTGGTGATTTTAGCCACAATATTATTCTGATTGTTGTCATGTTAAAGTGTTTTGCTATTAAATATATAAAAACTTATTTTTCCTGCAGTTTTTTTTTGTGTGTGTGTGGTGTTTGACATTCATGCACATTAGAAATTGCCTTTATGGTAACTCCCGTCCATTTCCACACCTGTAAAGACCCAAAAGGGTTTTCCACACCACTGAGATAAAGTGTGGCTGTGATTGTCTCAGACAGGGTGGCTTAGCTAATGGGATTTTCACCATACCCTGTTTCTTTTAGTGACATTCCACGGATTCCGGAGAGCTCCCATCCTCCCCTGGAGTCCAGTGAGTATAAGATTTACTGTCTCCTTTAGTCATTTGATGTAAATGAGTTGGCAATCATGGCAGTCTTGGGAAACCCAAAGGAGTTCTGCTTTAAGATTTTTCTCTTTCTACTCTTGTGTGTGTGTGTGTGTGTGTGTGTGTGTGTATGTCTATCAAAAGTTCAAAAGTCTTTATTGGCAATAACCTGCATCATAGCAGTCAGGATGCACAGAGCAAAATTAATATACCAGTAACAGTTCTATTTGCTGTACATGAAAATGCATTGTGATACTGGATTATTCAGGTTGATTGGAAATTGGCTCAGTGTCACGAGCAGTGAAGGAAAGAGGCACATAAATAATTTTAATACAGCGTAACGGTGTCAGATATGATCATGGAAGTGAGTGGGTGGAGGAGAGGGGAATTTCAGTGGGAATGAAGGGCCAGGGGACTGTGGCTAGAGGGTTGAGTTATCTGCATGGGCATTAAAGGGACTCCAGATGAAAGAAGATGACGATGTGTGTGATGACGTTTCCAAGGACAATGTGGAAGTGACTCGAGTGTTTACTTTGCATTGGAAGGGTGTTAAATTAATTATACTTGGGCTTGCTTACCAAGTGTTATTATGTAACCCAGCTTATAGGAATAGCAAATACAAGGTGATTTAAGGGGAAAACAAGTGATGCTTATAAGAAGGTAGAAAATATATGGATGGGATAAACAAGGAAGTGGAGATTAGGTTAGTAAATCAAATGCATAGCATCATATTCTGCATACCTGCTAGACATGAGCCCAGATTTGGTTTTGAGTTTTCTAATATAAAGAGGGAAATGGAACCAACTGCATAATTTATAGTGTTGATGTTATTTAAAAAAAAAACTGGTATAATATTAAAAACATACTGACTGTTAGAAGCAACAGTGTTATTGTACTGAGACCCAAGAAGAAAATTATCCTAAGAATACTTCATAAAAAAGACATAGTAACAAAGAATTTTATAGCACTGTTTCATACAGTTAAAAGTCTTCAGAAGGTACAGCATGACGCTGATTTAATTTAAACATAATTTGCATGTATGGAAAAAAATGTGGATGACATACTCTTGGGAAATGGTCCATAAATAGTGTTTTCTCAATAAAGCTAAGTTTTGAATAGCTGTAGGTTCAAGGTTATACTTGCTGGAGTAATAGCATTCTACAGACATCCATATTGCTAGTTGTGGACACTTTATCAGTGACCCGGGAAGAGAGGACTTTCATTTAAAAAGGGGGAGAAGAGCCTCACTGAGGGCCTGAGTGGGGAGCCAGCCTACCTCCTCCACACATGAATCACTAGACAGCATACTCAGACAGGAGATTGGTCTGTAAGATCAAAATCAAAAGAGATGTAAATCGTATTTTAAAACAGTGATGAATTCTATCTAGGCTTAGACGCAGCTCATAAATTATATGATATGTGCATTCATTTTAATTTCAGTGAGGACAGTTCATCATAGATGATCCTAAGATAATTAACACAACGGGTACCATCTTTCTTATCACTGATAGCATGAAACCTTTAACTGTATGCAAGGCTGTACAAGAGCATACACAGGCCAATACCCTCTAGAAACGCAGAAAGTCAGTACTTACAGAGTGGAGCAAATAAATACAGTATTTGTTTGTATCACTTTAAATACCTTTAAAATAGACAATTAACCAAAGAAAGCACGATGATAACTTTCTTGGACTATCCCACTGAAAGTAGGTCCTACTCTTATGGATGCCATTGAATTATGGTTTTATACCAGTAACAGATGCATTTAACATTTCATGAAAAATATGTATTCTCCACACATAGGTTACAAATATGTTACTAAAAAGTACTTGATTTTTTTTTCTCATTCTAGGTTCTAGTTCCTTTGAATCTCAGAAGATGGAAAGGCCTTCCATTTCTGTAATTTCTCCAACAAGCCCTGGAGCTCTCAAAGATGCGCCACAAGTCTTACCAGGACAACTTTCTGTATGTGTCTTTGGTACATGTTGGAGACCATTAGTATAAGCTCCCTGTTCTGAGTCTGTCTTTAAAATGTGTGGCTTTCTTTGAAGGCTGTGATATAGTCAGAGTCATTTAACAGCATAATCTACTTCATCAATTTTCATTAATTTATTAGATTGGTCCTTTACTTATATATCTGGAAATATTTATTGAATGCCTACAGTATGCCAGATGTTCTGAACAGTAAATGATAAATGATAACATAAGATAATAAAGTATCAATTATTTTTTGTGTGCTGTATAAAAGTTTCTAAGGTAAGTAGTTGGTTAGATGTAATAAACCTAGAGGGTCATGTTCTGTTTACTTAACAACCTCATGAGCCTGGATCTTGAGAAACTTAAGATATTTTGTTAACTTCTTAAGACATTTGATGAAACTCTTGATTGCTGATATTAGTGTGAAAAAGCTACAGTTTTCTTCACTGTTGTTTTATATGTGATCTGGGAAAAGCTGGAGTAAAGAAAACTTGGCTAATTATTAGGAAAAGCTACATTTCTTCAGATTATGGTAGAATACAGGACATTTGTATTAATAACTAAAAGAAAATCTTGCTTCACATTGTTCTGTAAGTAGTTGATCATTTGCTACTTTGGTAATGTGTGAATTTCTATAGTCTGTTTTTGCTGCTCTTCTCTTAGTTTTAATTAAACAAACAAGGTAACTGTAAGTTTGCTGTGATTTTTGAAACCCTTCCTGGTTTTAGCTTCTATTTTTAGTAGGTTAAAGATCTTTGTCTAGTCCCTGTGCTATTTTATCTGCCCTGCCGTCTTTTTTATTTCAGTGTGTGTGGGAATCTCTCATACACTCCACCTATTTCAGGTTTATGAAAAACACACCTCTGGTATTAATTAGGAACAGAGGTATGGATTGATACAGATCCGGGTTTGAATTCTTAATCTACCCCTTACTACTCCCATGTTAAATTAGCTTATTTTGTTCTAATGACTCAAATGTATTCTGATCTATACCTATTAAACAACCAATGATCATAGTTCTTATTTAACCTTAAGCCCAAAACTAACTTCTAAATTAAAAAAAAAAAAAAATTAAAGTTAACATTGTCCCCTGCCAGCACAAATACTGCACTGACTGCATTAAGAGTTTGCCAGTAATATTTCAGTGTGCCATTTTCCTGCTTTTTGTTATTCAGGTATCTTGTATCTTAGGAGAAATACCATTTGGCCTTCGCTTGGTTTAAAGGCATCATTTATGCATTGTACCTTCCTTTGTTCCTTTCCCCTTCTCTCATGAAAATTTATCTGTAATAGGTTAATTATAAAAATTAAATAAGAAAAAAATACCAGAAAACAGCAGTACCTGGTGTACAGAGGCATACAGTAAATGCGTTTCCTGATGTCTTCCAAGTTACTTGCATATATTTTTCCCAACATCAAATATTTTATTTCAACTACAGTTGGCACTGCAGAATGCATTTAGTCATGCTATAATCATTATTAAGATATGTATAATCACCAAACACTTGCATTTAGCATTTAAAAACAAGGATAATTATTTCAATATCCCCCCCTTCCCTTAGTCTTTTCTAAAAATTTTATCATTAGTTTTATTCCATCGCATGATATAAGAGACTATAAATCATCACTGCAGGCCTGCCTCTTGTAAGTCACACTTAAAATGCGTGAAAAGTCAAGTTCTAAAGGGGTTATGCTTTCAAGTTGGTATTCTTTGCAGAAATAATATCTATAATTCAATTGTATTTTGCAATTTGAAATTTCCTTCTTCAAAAATAATTTTAGTATTTTTTGTGAAATTATAATACCTCATGATTTTTACCAATGCTAATTTCTTTCTCCATTGCTCTTAGGTGAAGCTGTGGTATGACAAAGTGGGCCACCAGCTGATTGTAAACGTTCTGCAAGCAACAGATCTACCCCCAAGAGTAGATGGGCGTCCCAGGAATCCCTATGTAAAAATGTATTTTCTTCCAGATAGAAGGTATGGAATAATTTTAGAAAAAATATGCAAACATCTTTGCTAATTAGAAAAAAGTAGAGTTTCCTCTCTTGGGATACAGTTTCATATATGTTTTAAAGCTTTATCAAGGTAGAATTGACATACCCAAAATTCCACATACTTTATATATATATATTTTGATGAATTTGCACATATGCATACACCTGTGATATAGCTTTAAAATGTAATAGATACTTCTCTATGAGGGAATAAACTATATTATCCCTAAAAAAATTCCCTCAAGCCTTGTGTTTCTTTAAAATAATCTGCCAGTTTTAAAATTGTCCATTACCTTGTTTCCACATCTATTAGTCTTTGACAGCTACATCATTTAGAATGTACCTTTGTGTATGCGTTTCTATAATCGTAACTACTGCCTACATTGTGGTTAAAACTAATCTTATTAAACTTGAGAGTCTTTTCAGACTTGTATATTAAAAGTTATGAATTAAAGAGAGTAAACATCCCAAGACCAGCACTGCATGTAACTACAGTAGGTGGCAGCATATACTTGCGTTTGCTTTTTCATTGACAAAACATACTTATTTTTCAGTGATAAGAGTAAAAGGAGAACCAAAACAGTAAAGAAAGTACTAGAACCAAAATGGAACCAGACTTTTGTGTATTCACATGTGCATCGTAGAGATTTCAGAGAACGGATGTTGGAAATAACCGTGTGGGACCAGCCCAGGGTGCAAGAAGAGGAGAGTGAATTCCTTGGAGAGGTGAGGGGTGTCGTGAAGATCCGGGTCAGATGCCTCGAGGCTTCCGTGATGTGCATTATTATGGCTGCTTTTATTATATCTGGGGAACGGCGCTTGATCTAACCTGAGAGCTGCCCTTTCAGATCCTCATAGAGTTGGAGACGGCGCTTCTAGATGATGAGCCGCATTGGTATAAACTTCAGACTCACGATGAATCCTCACTACCTCTGCCTCAGCCATCACCCTTCATGCCACGGCGACACGTCCATGGGGAGAACGCCAGCAAAAAGCTGCAAAGTAGGTTAAGGCTCTTTTCAGTTACCAGAAGTAATTGTGTCGTTATGATCGAATCCGAGATGAACATTCAAGGTGCTTTTTCAAATGTTCATTAGAGATCGAAATATTGAAAAATCAGTCATCTATATAAAGAGACTTGGCAAAACCATTTTCTGCATTTTCCCAATGAAAGTAATATATACAATATAGTGGAGTAATTCCACAGCTGAAAGCTTAAAAACTCTCAAATATAATTCTTTGCCCAGTCCTGATGGAGTTGTTCATTGGTTGACTGATGGGGTAATTTTTGTCATTATTGGTGGGTTGCTACATAGAACATCTTAATAACCGTATAATTCCTGGATATTTTTAGTATTATTATTTGTAAGAAACAATTTTTCTAAAGCATTGTAAAGTTTGTTTGCTGTTGTTCATCTGGTGATTGGAGAAAACATATTTTTTTCTGTACTTACTCGTTAATTTTTGATTTAATGACAAAATCTCTTACTGAACAGATGAAACTTAGAAGCCTCATTTTGGTAATCTGGAACCAAATTGTTTTCCTCATATAATTAAATACTTCATGTTAGTGCTTCTCTGATCAATCATTTCCTCAAAATTAATGTTTCATGCAGTATGATGGCTAATTTTGAGGGCTAAACATAAATATTTTATAAAGGGCCCTGATGCCCTTTCAATTATATGGACTCAGTAGAGTTCCAGCCAAGAATGTTCTCTTTGAACCTTTCCACTCAGCCCCATCCTCCCTGAACTGCAGAGGAGGGCGCATATTTGGGTAGAAAACAGTATACACTTTGCTATAGACCTTAATTAAAAATAATTTGAAGAGTCAAAATACTGTTCTATGAAATCCCCTTCCTTCTATGTGTCTTCAGTGATTGTAAGAATGCTGAGAATATGTTATCCTTGGATAACAAACATTTTTTTTTAAGCATCAGCTCTGCATTAACTTTGTAGTATATATATGTATAACTGAATCACTTTGCTGTACACCTGAGACATCGTACATCAACTTCTACTTCACCAAAAGTGAAAGTATTTAGTAATAATGTAATCAGCTTTAAAAAAAAAAAAAAATGTGACCATGTCCTCCACGTTTCCTGACCCGAGCGGACACAGAGGTATCTGTTTCCCTTCCTGTCGTGCAGGGTCCCAGCGAATCAGTGACAGTGACATATCAGACTATGAGGTTGATGATGCCATTGGAGTGGTTCCTCCAGGTGCGTGGGGGAGCGTGGCCGGCTTCACTGTGCTCCCGTGTTTGCTTTCCTGCCAGCTTCCAGACTTCCTTGGGTCCCATATTGGAGATTTAGAGCACGGAGAAGTCTGGATTATACTATTCCATGGTGACTTGTCTTCCAAATTATTAAGAAAGTTTGAGATGGACTAGTAAACTACTCATTAACATCCCCACTTAAATTAGTCAGGGTCCCCCTTAGAAGCTAACGAAGTTAAAATCATCATTTCACAATGCTCCGAGCAGAAGTGAAAATATGACTCTTGAAAGGATAGAGTTAATTTTTTAATAAAGCTTCCATTCTCCTGTGTTTTATGCTGTATGTCTATGACTTCGCTTCCTCCGTTTCTGAAAATAATGTAGCCTTCCATGGAATATACTGAGACAGGTGCATGGCAGGGTTTTAAATTGCATGTGGCATGGCTTAGCTTTTAACGCTTTTGTGAAATGCTCAGCACTGATTATACCTAGAATGTGTCTGTATGTTTTAAAATAAGGAAATGCTTTAGAAAGATGCAATGTTCGTTTGAAGTCAATGTCTTTTTGTCATTGTATAAATTAGTAAAATCTTTGTGACACTGTGCAGTTCAAATCTATGTTTCTCATCTGAGTCTAGTCAGAAAGTGAGTCAAACCAAGTAGTGAAGACGTATTTTCTTGGCACTAATCCTGTTCCCTTTATTTACTAATGAAGAGTAGGGAGATATTCAAACAAAAAGACATTAAAGAGAAAATCTTGGGGTATATAAATATGAGTTCTTAAAGACATTTCTTTGGGACAATATTGACAGATGTTCCCTTAATTTACATAATTTCTCAGGTGGGGATGCACTTAATTTGAGGGCAATGGTTTTGGTAAAGTCAATAGACTTTACAAAGGCTAGTGACTGAGGTCGCAATTTAGAGAGATACATACGACTTCATTAAAACTGGGAGAAAATTATGGACAGTTCCCTAAAGTTAGGCTTCATTTGCTCCGTGAAACTCAGAGAAAATATCGTCTTTGCTCACTGTATGAAAGTAGCAGATACCTTAAAAACAATAAATCTGGTTCTGTGCATATCTGTGTACTTAGATATTACTCCTTGATATCAGACCATCAGGAGGAGTTTGAAATAATAGTGGGTAATTGTGGATAACAGTTCATGTTTTGCTTTCTGAGTTTGTTGATTTATAAAAGGATCAGAATAATTAGGCACATTCTACCCAGAAACTTTCACACAGAATTTAGTAGAATATTGTCTTTATGGAATTGAAAGGGGGAAGGTAGTTGTCCATGGTACCCATTGTCATATTTAAATAGAATTCAGATGATTCCTTATAGGAAAGGGGTCTTGTCAACAAACCTTTCTAACAAGAATCTTGGCTGTTAATTCGCCTTCATGTTGTCACTTCTAACTCATCTGAATAGAATTTACTTCTGTGGGTGGTTCTCACAGGCTATTCACCTAAAATTTCACATTTTTATGATGAGGCCGGATAGCGAATGAATGAATGAATGAATGAACAGCTAATTCAACAAATACTCACAAAAACGATGAGTTTCTTCTTTTCTCCCTGAGAGACCACATGGATAACAGCCAAGATGGGAAGTATAGGACCGACTGCAATGGTGTTAGTGTTTGGAACAACCAAAGAACACTGAATTCTAGATATATCTCTATTCCATCCTGACATAAACATATGATTGTATATGTTTAAATCAGGGATTATCCTTTGACCATAGAGAAGCAGTGTCTGAATTGCCATTTCAAATGATATCCATTTTTATTTAGCATTTCTAATGTAACGAGGCCAACTTTTAATAGAATATAACTAATAAATTACGTAAGCCAATCAGTAATATTTTATGTTCCAGAGATTTCTTCATAAATTAATAAAGGAGATAATGGAATTTACTTATATTTTAGGGGGTGCTCTTCAGTGATTCAAGATGTATATATGGTAACTTCTAAAGATATACATGTGTGGCAAATACAATATAGCAAGACACAGAGCAATAAACAGTACATTTTAAATAAAGAGGAAAGATGGTAAAATAAGGGCAAGAAGCTAAAATAAAGTGAGGGGATAAGTTAATAAACAAGTGTGTTGATACATTACCAGATATTCTAAGAGGCTGATTACAGATTTCCTAGTGTCCAGTATAGAGAGAACTTTGTTCACGAGTGGATGCCAGGTAGTTCTATGTATGTTTAACGCACTCAATGAAGCTTCTGGTTACGTTTGCTGAAGAAGCTGGAAAGCGTCATTTAGATGTTCTACCGCAGCTGGGCCTTGAACTTCCTAACACCTGGCTTCTCTAGGACCACAGGGTTCTATGTTCTCGTTTGATGTATTACCACCTTTAAGCAGTTGAGACCTCCAGAGCTACATCTTACTACCTTTATAGTTATCATAGCCTTATTGTTACTTAAAATAAGTAATTTCAGCTGCTTAAGAAGAATAAAAATAACCACCCACGGAATGCCCTCATCTGAGGCCAGGCATCTGGCAACCTCAGCTTTCAGACCATTACTGCAAGTTCAGAAAATGAAAAAACACAACAACAAAAACAACCCGATAACTTTGAACTAACTGAAACATAGAAATGAGCATAAAATAGCAGTTCCTTCTTGCCTTTTTTCTGAAGGCAGAGTGCATGTTGTCAACAATAAACTAAACATAATATAAAAAAATAAATTATTATAAAAAGCAGGGAAAGGCCTATGAATGCATATTAGGATAGGATAAAAAAGACATTAACCTCTATGTAAATACAAAGAACCCAAGAAAAAAATTAATTATACCCTTTTACAGAAGCTGCCTAAAGTCTCTAAAAGTTACTTCAGAATAATTAATTATTCCAAATCTAAAAGTTCCATGTATATACCTTGAATATTCATTGAAATCTTGAAATGGTGCTCCCAATTCAATACTGACCTTCCATAATTATAATATAATTGATACCAAATGTTTTCAAATGACACCAAATGGTAGTTTAAAATGTTTTAAGTAATTCAGACGTTGGATTAATTATCTTTAAAACAGCCACCATTATTTTTTAATATTGAACTATGAAATAAATTCACTACATGTAAATTTAGTTGGTATCGTTCTAGACTTAATATTACAATTTGTATGTCTGAACAACAAGGAAACTTTCTACATGAAATTCAAAATAGTACCTGAATTGCTCTTATTTTTGTCATAAAATGAAATGATAAATTATACCACTTATGTTTATATTATTTGGTCCTTTACCGAGGTTTTTAGAGAGTGACAAAATGGCTGAGCTTCTTTGGTGTCAATATTGTCAAATTGGCCTTTATGTAATGTTTAACGACCTTCCGTATAGTCTAAGCTTAGTCAAAAGGTTATACAATCACAACAAATAAACTGCTGGGGAATTTAGTCTGCCTTTAATAATAATGTTACATGGCATATTTTAAAAATAATTTGGGAGTTGTCAAGTAAATAAATGAGCAGCAGTTCAAGCTACCTTGTTAGACTTAATGTTTTCATGGTTGTGTACATTTCATGTTGTTGTAAATATCATTATTTTTCCTTTGGCCACAGAATTTTTTATTTTCCTTCCAATAATAGCAACAATGACCCTGTGAAAACATTTAATTAAACTGTTACTATGGTTTGCTATTTTATCTTAACTAAATCAGAGATCATAGAAACCTTTTGGTGTCAAGGGAGAATGACTTTTAGAATTTAATTTTAAGTAACTGTATTAACTTAATTATGTTAGGTTACTAACACATTTGTGGAATAGTTTCAGATGTCTGGGGTAGATTTGATAATTGTTTCTTTCGGAGGGTTGATTTGTTCTGCATTATTGCCATAGTCAGCTCCACCCATACCCTATTTTCATTTGAAAATTGCAGTATTATCTGTGGTCCTCAAAATTCACACTCAGTATTTGTTATAGTGAAGACCTGCTGCTCTTCTTTGTCAATTAAAATTGGTATGGTAGCATCTTTATTTTCTTATTAGCGAAGCCATCTGAAATCCAACTAACATAATTTATCCTTTGGCAGAAAAATTCCAATAACATTCGAAGAGACACTAAATTTCTAAGCATTGACTTGTATATGAGTAACAGTTCACTGTCAAGTGCTTGATTTGTGTTGCTCAAAAAATCACTCACTCATTCCGTAAACTGGTATCCCAACTCATCCTGATGTCTGAGGCATCAGCTGTCATATTCGTCATCAGTATCTCCATGGTAACCTTTGAGCCAAACTGTACCCGGTCCTCATGCATGTGTATGTTACACTCTGTACATATACTTAGTAGTTTTGACGATAAGGCTGGTAATACCGATTGCATGGCATTTATCTTCATAGGTCAATGGCCGCTTTCCATATCATTTGATGACTCCACATTAGCACTGACACTATAGAAGAATACTGACTCGTTCTTTGTGTATACTCTTGCCAGTAGGTTATAGGTCTAGTGCTAGAGAAAGCAAACCTTCAACATTAACTGTGCCAGAGCAGCAGAGAGCAACGCATCACCGCTCACGGTCGGTGTCTCCTCATCGTGGCGATGATCAGGGGAGGCCGCGTTCCCGTTTACCAAATGTGCCATTACAGAGGTAGGCTTCGAGAAGAGCTTAGCATCCTTGACGGTACTCTTTATTATAATACAGTGCAAACTGCCACAAGACTCTAACAGAAATGAAATAATGGTTTGGTCAATCAAGTTATTTTTTTCAGAATCCTTTGTAGGCAAAATGCCTTTTTATTCATTACCCAACCTATGCAACATTCTGTCCTCTAATCTCAGGTAATCTCCCAGGGAGTGGAAGAAGTCAGTGTTGCAAGCACCATTTTTGAATAACTGTCTTGTATTCTGTTTGCTAGTTAATTTTCTCCTGTTGGGAGAAATTGTATGGTAATAAATTAGACCTGTGCAGAGAAGTGGCACAAATGATAAGGTTAAGAGTCAGAATGCATTTTTAAGAAATTTGGGATTGTCTCTTTGAAGCACTTTAAATGTTTGGAAAAGCATATAAAACGGAAGTTATATCGTGCTGTATTTCATCTCACCCTGAAATACACTTCTGAAATTTTCACTAAGTATGCAGATGAAAATCGTGGTCCTTTTTTGATGGAAGTAAACAAAGGAGGTTGGAGAAATACAGCACAGGCAAAGCAATGGTAGAGAATAAATACCTTTAAAACAGGTATTTGGTGACGAGGCCAGCACTTTTCAAGCCATGTCAGTTATTTGCCAATTACCGTCCATTCTTTCCTGTTAGTCTGTCACCCTGTTTGGGGAAGGTGGTACATTGTGATGCCTTTAAATTTTTGCAATCATTTCAGGAGTCTAGATGAAATTCATCCAACAAGAAGGTCACGTTCTCCAACCAGACACCACGATGTGTCCTGCAGCCCAGTTGGTCACAGACCTGGAGATGTGGACAGTCAGTGTCTATCAGAACAAGACAGGTATTTGTTCACGTTATGATCTCAGCACTGTATGTCTTCTTTGCTCTGTTTTCGTCTATGATAGGTATCTTGGCATAGTGCAAAAGACAGGAAAAGTATTTCATCATTCAAAACTGAACTTCTCCCAAGGAACGACTCTTAAGATATTCTAATAGAAATGCAACTCTGGGAAATATTTGACTAATATTATATTGTCATAAAAGGTGCATTTAAAAAAAAAATCAGAATTTATGTTTAGCCAGTTTTAAATGTACAGTTTGTTGTTGACTTAGATACTAACCTAAATTATAGAAGGGAGTCTACATAAGCAATTTTCAAATATTTTATTTTTTGTGGGTTGCAGTCTTTGGGATATTATTTATGTAATTATAAAATTATGTTTTTTCTGCAATAAAAAGTTTTTGGGTACAGGTCACCTGAAAGACAGTTACTATTGCAGAGTTTCTGTGAAAACTTCAGCAGTAATATTTTTTAGGACACCTACTTCTCATAAAATGTAATTACCTAAAATGTCTATAAAGTACAAAATATTGAAATGGATTCTTTCTTCTATGGATGTGTACTTAGGCTTAGTTCTGCACTTATTTGATGTTATAACTCCATGGTTCTACATGGCCGCGGACTTACTCCTCAGACCAATGCCCTTCCTGTAAGACGGGCCTGACCACAAGCTCAGGATCTGTTGTTTTGGGTTGTTCAAATCCCCAGCTGGTTGAATCGTGTCTTGTGGCTTTTTGAAGTGTAGAAACTTTTAGGGAAGGGTAGGGAACGAGGTTGGTACACAATGATTGATTTTTGCTGTGTAGTCAAGGACACAGAACTCAAGGAGAGCCTCTTAGCTCCCTAACTGTCACCCTGCTGGAGCCATGACCTTCAGGAGTTGAGGTTGTGGTACTTACTGGGACAGAGCACTGCTCGGAGGAGGGGGTCCCCGCTGCTCAGGTGGAGTGGAGTCAGGTGAGGGTCCCTTTGTTGACATTCACTGGGGCCACCATGAATTTCGGTGACGAGGGGGAAAAAGAAGGACTTCTGGACCAAGGCATTCAATAGAGTGAAATTAATTTGAGTGTAGAAAAAGTATCAGTTTTAAGATAAAACATTCGTAATCAAGTATGTTCTTCGTTGGTAAAGGAGAAACAGAATAAGTGATATTGCATTTTACGGGCTATAAGAGCCAAGAAAACTGTCATGCTTTGAGTTGCTAAAAAGAAATTTTAAAATTTAGGGTTCCCATTAGTATCAGAAAAGCCAGATTTATAGGGCTTTTAAAAGTTATTAAAATACCTAAGTGTCTAGAATTGGAAACAGATTTCTACGTCTTATTTGGGGAAGGTTCAGTTTAGTTTCGTTTTGCCTTGATATGATACTCTGTGAAATCACTTTGAAATACAATAGCAAATCAGCAACAGCCAGGACTTCGACCATAATGTTTGTACTTTATTGTTGAAAATTTTAAAAGTACTGTCATGTTTATTTTTGTTTAACCTCTCAAGCAAATATGCTAGTGTAGACAATCTGGTTTCTTCCCTTTTCATGTTGTCATCGGCATACCATTGGCATAACCCATGTCATTTAATGCCTCATAACTTATCTGTTTCACTCACCACCCATCCTGTCTGTGCAGTGAGCTTCTCATGCTTCCCAGAGCAAAACGAGGACGAAGTGCAGAATGCCTACACACCACCAGGTAAATAACAGGAATTTGGTGACGGTAACTGTGTGTGATGACTCTTTCCATTCTACTCTGCTTCCGTCTCCCCCTTAGCGGTATTATTACGAATACGTGAAATTAATCTCCCCAGTGTTCAAAATTGGTTTCGTTTTATATGGAGGTTGTGGAAAAGGTTCCAAATATATTTGAATTCTGATCCAGGCAGACTGCTTTTCTATCAAAATATTTGAAATCCAGAGGCTGCTGAGCCTCTGTGTAACTGTTCACACATTTCCAAAACCGAGGAACCGATTTCTGCAATTAAAATTCTATAACCTCACTGTGAGCCCCACCACACACACACACACACACACACACACACACACACACACACACACACACGCACCCATCTAGACACAAGAGGTCTGATCTGCTGTGCGTGGCAGTGTTACTGTTTCCGTGATTATAAGTTCACTTTGTTTTAGCCTTTTTTTATTTTTATGTTTTGATTCTACTGTTGTTTTCTTTCTGTTTGCTTTTAATAAGATCTTTACCACTTCATTTTTAAGAGCTGAGCTTCAGTTTCCTTCTTGATAAAGAGTGCGGATATATGACCTGTTAACTTCTAAGCCCTCCCTTCCTTCGTACCCTCACCAGGTCAGAAAAGCTACACTACCAACTTTCCCATAGAGACACGTAACGGTATAAAGCCTCCTTAAAGAGGAGAAGAAGAGGGGATACATTATTGTCGTCTAAATTGGAGCTGAGAACCTAGCACTTTATTTTCATCTCATTACATCTTGGATCTCATATCCCAAATAAGTCATTTTACAGATTACTCACAGAATACAGTCTGTGCATATTTATTGTCAATGTGAAGTTAATGGAAGGTAAAGAAGTAGTAACTAGGTGAGACAAATGAACCAACACACACAGATAAACTCTTTCAAATACTATGACCAATAAAGAGTAAACAGGAGAGAGAAGGAAAGAGCTGTACCTGGAAAACCTGAGACACAAACACAAATGCAGGTTTATTGTGTCTGTGTGGACCTGGGCTTCTGCTCAGGAATTGAACATGGTCACCCGAATGAGAACTAACTTTTTACGTATATTAAACTCTCCTAGTGATAACTACTGCCCTGTGTGCGGTGCCACAGGGAAAAATGAGGGATGTTAGTTCTGTTTGCAAACTGGAGAAATAATGTAAAATCCTAACTATTGTACAAATCAGCTCAATTCTTTATAATTCGAAAGCCTCCAGCCTTACTTTGGTTGTCCTGACAAATAGTTTAATAGGAATGATTTCTTTACAGATTCAGAAAATTTTCTCATGGTCCCGTTGGGGTGACCACAACTATAAAACACAAACAAAACAAAACCTTCATATTTATTAGGCACCTGGTGTGTGCCCGGCCCCCAACATGTGGGTATTTTTTAACACATTCACACCAATAAGCTAAACAGAATCACTAAATATATTGTTTTTCTTTCCGTTACATCCCACTTTCAAAGGTAAAATAACAGGATAGGCACAATAGAATAAGCTAGTAGTTTCATCATTTTGTAAAATCTTATCTTCAGAATACAACCTATCATATTCACTTACGACTTTTAAGAATAAAACCTGTGGATTTACTACTTTCCAGTAAACAAGGAAAATAACATTCATTGAGTACCAAGCACAGTGGTAATTATTTAATGAATTTTATCTCAATGTCCTGACAATAGTTGTATCATATGAACATTTTTATCCTCATTTCACAGAGGAGGAAAGATGCTAAGAAAGTTTTATTTGACGTGTAACAGAGCAAGGATTCAAAATCAGGTCTATTTGAAGTTTTCCACTAAACTAGTTTTTCCAAAAATGTGTTCCGAGGAGTTGGTTCCGCATGAAGTTCAGCCAATTTAAGAGTTTGTGAGTCAAACATATTTTGGAAACTTTGCAAATTAAAGCCACTCCCTGGAGATTTTATACGCACAGCATATCAAAGTCACATACTACAGAAATCTGTCTCATATTGTTTAATTCATCCCCCTCCTCACTGTTATTATTATCAAATGCTTTTTCCATAAAACCTTTCCTGAGACAGTCATGTTGTACAGAAAATGCTGTGGCTTCCTTACTGTGTCCTAGACCCTTTGTACCTGTTATTTCACTTAATCCTCACACCATCCCTGTTAAAGATTGTTATTTCCTCCATGATATAGATGTAGAAAAAGGCTTGATGACTTGAATCATCCAGGTTCACAGCCAATAAATGGCAAAGCCAACGTGGACCTTCAAACTAAAAACTGTGGCCACTTTTCATTCTATTTCCATTCTCTGCTGACCCCTGTTAGAGAGTACCCCCCCCAAAAAAATTCACTTTTGAACCAATTGCTTAGAAAAGTTATATAGCAACTTGTTACTAAAGACAGTTGCCTAAGGTTTAGGAGTTGAAAAGAAGATTCTGTCTATGAAGCAGGCTGAATCCTTTGCTTCAGTAAAAGTGTCCTCAATCTGTGCTCGAATGTGGTACTTTAATACATTTTAAACCAAAGCTTTAAAAGATTTCCTGAATCAACCTTTAGTATAAACATGAATAAACCCATGGGGGTGTTTGGTATTTAATATGTCCTCAGCAAATGTTTCTTCTATTCCTGATTTATCATACTTTAATGTAGGCAAAAATGGACAATAGATTTTCATTATTGACAGTTAAATTTTGTAGAAACATTATTAAATTACCAAAACATTCATTGACAGGACCTAGTTTACCCTTGGTGATATAGACAGTCCAGATGTCCTCACAGGTTTTAAAGGCATTCAGATGATGTTGGGCCTTGTTTCTGCCAAATCAGAATTCATATTCTGGTTGCAGCTAATACCCATCCCACCCAGTTTCTGGTGATAAGTGTTACCTGCTGTTGGGTTTGTATCCAGAAGGTGATAAATGGAAAGGACTTGCCTACTGCAGTCACCTCTTGATCTTCCTTCCTTTACTGCCTTCAGTACCGTGACCAGCCTTGTCCCTGCAATGCTGGTCAGCATTTTGCTTGTTATTAGAGTAGTAACTTTTAGTCATATTAATTCCCAAATTTCATAAATTATCTGATTAATACTTTTAGCTATGAGTTATTTCCATAGAAGCAGGTATAATATTAAACAGGGATTAAATAGTAAGTTTCATGTTGGTTACTTCATAGAGTGTAGTTCTCAAATCTTTTTCAAATTAAGGCTTTTAAACTATAATTTAGAGTCTTCATCTTAATTATGAAGACAGATGTCTATGATTCCATATTTAACAGTTCTTTTCCTACCTTCAAATAATTATTTTGGTTTTTCTGAGGAAAACGAAAGATCCGTCTGTGTTTGTAGCTTTCTAGGTCTCCTACTTTTTTCATATCCTGATAAAATTCGCTTCACATGTATCTTTCTGTTTCCTGTGTGTCTGCGTTCCCATGTTCCAGACATCTTGTTAGGCACTATAAAACATTACCGCCCAAGATGTGCTTGTTAGAGAACTGTTCCCACTGGAGTATTTACAGGTAAGAGTCATAACAGTGAGTCTCAGTTATAAACTAATCCCTAATCCCTCACCAACTAAAGATAGCAAATTTACTTTCTAATAAAGCATTAGCTTTTCCTCTTAAAATTAATTACATACAGAGAAAACTCATGATATCTAAAAATAACTTTAAGAGGGAAAGGGGGGAGGGATAAGTTGGGAGATTGGGGTTGACATACACACTCTGCTACATATAAAATAGGTAGCTAATAAGAACCTCCTGTATAGCACAGGGAACTCTGCCCATTACTTTTTAATTATATGGGAATAGAATCTTAAAAAGAGTGGATATATGCATATGTATAACTGATTCATTTTGCTGTACAGCAGAAACGAACACAACAGTGTAAATCAACTATAGTCCAATAAAAACTAATTTAAAAATATAATAAAAAAATAAAAATAGCTTTAATTATAAAACCTATGCTAGAATATTTCTCTAAATGAAATCTACTTACTCAAATATCAGATCTCTAGTCGTTGTCTTCTTTGTCATTTATTTGTTGTTTTACTTGTTGATTTCAATTATGAGAATTGATTTTATATTATTTTATTTTTGGACAATTTTACTTTGTGGAGCTCAATTCTGCCTGCACATACTAAAACCAAACCCCTTCACCATGAATGCTTTCACTCGAGAGCACTGAGGTTTCCTGATGAGATTCTGGTTAGGTAAGGACGTTTGGACATCATACCGTCCACCTCCCCTGTCTAGTGTTTGAACCAAAATAGCTGAGTTGTAAAATTTTCCTCCTCTGCTGTCCTTCATTTTGTTTTGGTGTGGCATCTGTCGTTGGTAATGAAGTGTTAGGCATTTTGTTTCAGTGCTTTCTGTATCCAGTTTTTTCATAAGTAGGTGTGACTTAGCCTCATTTTTTTCAGTCTGAGACCCTTTTAAAAAAATTATGCAAAGCAATTCAAGCATAATCTTTGTTTAGTGTCATTTTCTAAACAAAACTGTGCACGGCCATCCTGTCAGCGCTCACACCCTTATGAACCGACTCGCAGTGATTCTGCACTTTGTGTAAAGGGGACAGGACTCGATGCTTTCCTCTCTAACTGGTCTTCCTCTCTCTGTTTTCTCTGTCTTTCTCCTCCACCCTGGATGCAATACGCTGGCACTAGTGACCTGCAGCCCTCCCTTGACAGGGCGAGGAGTGCTAGTACCAACTGCTTGAGACCAGATGCTAGTTTGCATTCACCAGAACGAGAAAGGTATAAAGACTCTCTTAATTTCCTGTCATTTTGTACAGTCATTTTTTTCCCTATCACTTTGTTTTGTGTCACTGAGTCTCACAGCTTATTCATCCACGTTCACTTGCCGACTGTCTGCATTTCCCCTCCCTTTCCGTACACGCCTGTGTAGAGATGTGTGTATGTGGCGGAGCCAGAGGGAGCACATACACGTATTTCCGTGAATGCTGTTGCAAATGGCGTGACGTGATTTGTAACTGCTGCTCGCTGCTGCTTTTCCCCTTTTGTTGCTGTTCAGTGGTTTTCTCTACACCTACTCAGGGAGCCTTCAGTACGCTGATATGGTTGTGAGGGCCAGTGAGTTATCTGAAGGGGAAGATCACTTTCCTAGTACTTCCGCTGATAAATAGTATTTATGGGTTCAACTACAATCTTCCATAAACGCAAAACAAGAATCTTATTTAGATAGAATACTTCCCTTGTGCATCTATATTTGTTTTTTTTTTTTTAAATCAACTTGCTCTTTGATATAGATCGTTTTGCCTTAAATTATATTTCAACAAAAAATAGTATGTTTATCATAGATTTCCTGATGCCTTACAAAAATAAAGGCACATTATATACACACATAACGTAATTTTGCTGAGCACTTTAAATTGACTGATTAATAAATAATTCTGACTTTAATTCAGTGATCATGTACTACGCTGTCTCCTAATTGTGAGCAGCTAATTTTTCCATTGTGGTGGAACTTTCTATCCCAGTAAACTTGGTTATAATTGATAGTCTTGGTTATAATTGTTATCTCTTTTCAATTAGAAGTTATTCACTGGAAATTTGCATACTACCTCTTGACAAATCCTGAAGAAAAATGTTTAGTTGTGTTAATGTAACCCACTTTTCCTCTTCTTCAGAGGCTGCTTAAAGCTTTCCTTTAGCAAACTTTCTAGTCTGATTCTACTCATTTATTTATGAGATATTTATTTCTGGAATTTAATGATTGGCACAGGTAGACATGTTCATTTTTTAGTGTCTTCATAAGATTCTACTAAAAAAATCTACTTTTTAATTTTGTATTCTTTTGTATTTGCAGAATTTGTAATAGAAAACAATGGAATCTAACTTTTTGTATTTCTTTACATTTGTAGAAGAAATTTTAGTTGAAATGGGCTCTTCTTTAGTTGAATGGGCTCTTCTAAAATCGCAATTGAAATTGTTTCATTATTCTCGTTTGTTGTCTATTACCCCCCAAAAATATATACAAGACTAGCAAGAAAAAATACTTTTATATTTTTTTACTTATTATTATTTCCTTATATGTTTCTGGTTAGTGTTAAAACAAGGATAGAATGAAGTCAGCGGAATCTTCTGACTACAACAATACCCTAACATCTTAAATATCATCTATATTGGTTCTGTCTAATAGAAATACAGTTTGAGCCACATGCATAATTTTAAATTTTCTGCTTGCCATATTAAAATATGAAATTAACTTTAATACGTTAGTATATATCTGAAATATTATCATTTTAACATATAATCAATTAAAAACTGTTAGGGAGATATTTTGCATTCCTTTTTTCGCAGTGCTCCTTGGCCCCTTGTGGCTACTACATTGGACAGTACAGTTTTATTCTGTTGCTGAAGCCTGTCGAGCACGTGTTTTCTTGTTGAGCTGAAGCCAGAGAATTTACAGATCCATGTATTGCTGAATTTCATCTCTGATAATACCCTTAGAACAGGCCAACCTGTAGACAAATAATCTGGCCGCGATTCTTTTACAGGTCATAGTGAAGTCTGAGTGCACTCACTTATGATACGTACTTTTGATAGAAGAAGAGAAAATATGATTGAAACCTACATTCACTCTGTCTATTGAATAAAAACGAAATTTCCCCTTGAAAAAAAATGAAAGGGGACTGGAATCAGTATTACTAATGTTCTTTAACTTATTGGGGTCAGTTTGTTGTCAAGAAGAAAATAAAGTGAGATGAGTTCTCATCAGGAAATCTACAGATGCTGTAGGTGTGTCTTGGTGTGGAGGATGCCGTCCTTCTGGGCACAGACCTCTGAGCAACTTCGAAACGGGACAGAGCAGGACCAGCAGTGGGGGCTTTGTGCTCTTTGGAAGATGCACCTGTAAGTCCCTAGACAGGATGTGAGGAGAGTAGGAACTGGGGAAGCTTTGAGGGTTTTCCAGGTTACTTAGTTCTTGTGACTGACCAGAGAGCTGATCAATGCCTGACATATACCTAGTAGATAAGATATTATAGAAAAGTTGTTAAAGGCATAACTTCATATTCTTGAGATGGTGACATATCAGTATTTCCACAGCCTTGTAACCTATCGAGGTCAAACAATTTGCTGATTCTAAACCATCTTGATGAACATGTGTATGCTGTTATACCTACTTAATGCCCTTTTCTGGAGTATCCTCACTAACTCTGAAAGCAAAGGAAGTTCTGTGTTAGTACAAAGGATGAAATTGTTAAAGCAGACTCAGTACCCCACACCACACTTCACTGACGATTCCAAGATAAAGAAGCACCAGGCACAGTTAGCATGTTGTTTTCCCGAAGGACCCCAAAACCATCAGGCCGACCTTTTCTTCCTTATGAGGATGGTTTGGCCCAGGTTAACAGATGAATTTTGAGACAGGCACGTGGAGACACTGTTTGTAAAGGAAGTAATTTCTGTGTTTGAGCATCTCCATTATATAATATATTCTGTTGATTACACAACTAGCAAAAATACGTAGGGGTTACCCCGTTGCCCCATCCAGTCGTGACCCATAAGTCAGGAAATTTGGAGTTCGTTTATAGTGAAAGATCTAGAAAGACTAGTTGTATCCTGCTGAAGACGTTGAATAGATAAGGGCTCTCTTTTATCTTTTCTCTAGCAAATACCACTGCATGCTTACAAGGAGGTCTGGTCAAGGTCACTGTACTTTCCTTCATCTGTGTCAAGGTCAGCTTGAGGTCATCGGTTCCCCCTTGTTCCCTGATCTGGAAGGAGTGAGTTACAGGCCTGCTGTTAACCTTTCCTTTCCCAGGTTTTACAACAGAATGTTGCTTACGTGTTCAGAAACACTGATTTCTAGAGCCACTGGAGAATGATTCCTTTCCTCGGATGTTTTATCTTCTTCCTTGACCTCTTCCAGAAATCTAACCTCTCCTGTCTTCAGCATCCTCTACAAATTCCCTAACACCTCTGTGCTAAGACAGTCTCCTTTACAGGCTGCTTTTCCTCCCTGTCTCCCCCTCAGCTTTCCTCTTTTGCCCCGCCCATCCCATCCCTGAAATTATATGTCTGTCAATCAAAAGTTTCCACACTGGGACGTCCCTGGTCACGCAGTGGTTAAGAATCCACCTGCCAATGCAGGGGACACGGGTTCGAGCCCTGGTCCGGGAAGATCCCACATGATGCGGAACAACTAAGCCCGTGCACCACAACTACTGAGCCCTTGAGCCACAACTACTGAGCCCACGTGCCACAACTGCTGAGCCCGCATGCCATAACTACTGAAGCCCACGCACCTAGAGCCCGTGCTCCGCAACAAGAGAAGCCACCGCAGTGAGAAGCCCACGCACCACAACGAAGAGTAGCCCCCGCTCGACACAACTAGAGAAAGCCCGCGTGCAGCCAGGAAGACCTAACGCAGCCAAAAATAAATAAATAAACTTAAAAAAAAAGTTTCCACACTAATACATATAAAGACAACACTCCACTGTAACTGGTCATGCCAGACCCTCCCCTGCAAACCAGGCCTAAATTTCTCGGTGGTTGGTAGGCCCTGTGTGCATCAAAAGTCTAAATCAAATGCACTGTCTCCCTCACATCCTCTGCCAGCAAAATGCTTTCTCTTCAGAAATGTCCCTCTACTTTGGCAGCTTTGACATATAACCATCCACATAATCTGGAAATACTTCTCCTGCTCCTTCGTCTCATTTGATGAGACAAGAAGTCCTATCAGTTCTCCTTCGAGAATCTCCAAAACAGATCCCCCCCCCCCTTCATTATACTATAGCCCATCCCCACTTCCGGTGCCATTCTTGCCCCGTTAATTTCTCATAAGCTCTATTAATCGTTCTGTTAGTTTTTGTCTCAAGTCTTTTTCCCATTAAAATTGAAATACCCTTTTTCCTTTGTTGTCTGCCTAAGAATTCTCCTCATTCTTCAAAACAGGAGGTCAAATAACCATTTCGTCTATAAAACTTCTCTTAACCTGTCCCTCACATGCTTGCCTTTCCTTGCCAGGCAGAATTATTAACTCTCTTTTCTGGGCCCGTGTAGTATCACATACGTTCTATTTCACTTAGTCATGCTGCTTCTTCCCCTAGATTGCACTCCTGGAGGTCAGGGATCATATTTGGCCTTGCCATCTCTTGCGATAGCATTATTATTTTTTACTTAGTAAATGTTCCATCTGGGGCTTTGGGGGAACTTAAAAAACACCCCCTATTTTCTGCTCCCAAATCTGTGTCCAGTTGTGAGCTAGACCCAAGAACTGCAAGGTGGGAGATCTAATGATCACCATAAATACAGTGACCAAGTTCAGGAGCTGGACTTCAGGTTGTAAGCTTGCTGGTGACGCACCGACAGGCTGCCACGCTTTCTGAACCACGAGAGGCTTCTGCCTTCGGAAGGCTGTTGTGCGGGTGTATTTGCTGTGGTGTTTGCTGTTTGCAGGCAGACTGATTCGGAAGGAGGAATCCAGAGAGGGCTAAAAGTCATCAGTGCTTGATTCTTTAACACAAAGTCCCCCTCCTCCCTCCTTGGGGTGGAGAGAGGCCCGAAGTAGGACTTGAAGGAATTTCCCTCCACATGGAAACACGAGGCCTAAGAGAAAGGAAGTCCCTACCTAAAACTTAACAACTGTAACTCGAATTGAAATAAATAAACTTTGTTCCAAAGTATAAGCACCTATATTAATTTTCATTTAAAACAGGATTGGGGAAAATGTTTCAAAGGACTAAATGAATAATGGGAAGAGACAATAAAAATACGTACTGTATAATCAGATCTCTAGTCTGTTCAGGTTTGGTGTCTGATATGACAGAACTTCACAGATATTTTTTGTGTGTGCTATTTAGGGAATGAATGATTTACATTTCCATATAGTCTCTCTTTTAGATAGTTAAGCTGCTTAGCCGTGCTCTGCCAGGACATATGCACCACTGAAAGATGTGTAAATATGCAAGCATACATACGAATGACACATTTAAACACACGCACTTTTGTTGTAAGGTATATCCTTGCTGGGGGAAGAGCCCCAGTGTAAGAACCATTTCATTGCTGAGGACTGTCAGTTCTATGTCCTTGTATCTCCTCGGTGGGTCCCCTTACCGCTGTTGATTTCTTAGTTAAGTTTCTTATAATTTCTTACCAGTATTACCCCCAAACCTCAAATCTTATCCTCTTATTATTTACTTAAATATTTGCAAATATTTATTCATTACTTATTCTGTGCTGGGTGTAGTTGATGTAACTGCCCAAACAAAGCAAAACAAGACACTGTAGCCCCTTATTTGGGGAGACCCCAGCCTGTTCCTTCAGTTCCACAGCCACCAGAGTGACCCTTGCCCTCCTATTCTGAGCACAGAGAAAAGGATGGGCTCCCAACAAATAGATGTTCCTGAATCAATGAGTTTAGAATACCTGAGATTAAAGCACTAATAATGCAACTAAGGTAACCTGCAGGCAAGACAGTTGGGAAGAAAAATCAAGAAGGGGCTGTTTTAGTTCAGTTTCGTGATTAATGACCCCAGTGTAGCCTGCCATGTTCGCTTCTAGCGTGAAAACGGACGTGGAAGGTGTGTGTTTTGCTCAATAATAAGGGAATAAAGATTCTAATTTTGGTCCTTCTGTGTGATAGGAGAAACAGAGAAAGAAGTTGGACACGTTTTAAAAACATATAAAACGTTAGTATATTTCAAGCTCACAAATGCATGATATTAAAGCTTACGTAATGTCTGTTCTTTGGACAAAAATTGGGTATAAGTTGATCCTACTCTCATCATATCCAAGATATGAGGGTAAAGCAAACATTTATGTTATTGGGACTACATATCAGCATATTCAGAAGGACTTTGAGTGCACAGGTATACATGTATGATGCTGAATATTTCTAAAAGTTTACCTTTTAATAGCTTGCATTCACAATGCCTTGTTTCTAAACGTACACCTCTCTCTTTCATGGCTTTCACTGCATGTTTCATAATTATAGCATTTTTCTTTACTTTTTGTGTTTAAATAAACACAAGGACTGGAATTTTGCCTCAAGAAGCAAGGTTATTCATAATCTTGTCAAGTGAATATTACTTATTCCTTCAAAAATGTTTAAAGAAAAACATATTGACTCTATATTTGTATTTTTAAAGAACACCTTACGTTTTCTCATGACTGAGTACAATTTCATGTGGAAAACACTAGCTATAATTGTTTTCAACTATTTTAGAAATGTTTTTCTTTATTGTGTCTGCAGAACAAAAGCCAGTAAAGTGCAAAGATACATTTTCAAGCATTCCGATCGGACTGACCAACTATATAATCATTTCAAATAATTCAATAATTTGAAATGAATGCAAATTTGTTTTTAATTTCACAAACACATAACACATTCCAGAGGACATGCCACACAGTTTTCTCTTCTGCCCAAATTCTGCTTTCAAGTATCTTTATTTGCTTCACGGCTTCCTCAGAGCCCTCCTTCAATCCATCCAAGGCTGAGTGATGACAGACAGGGTTCCCAAGGGCTTTTAGAGAAGAACACCTGCTGAAGAAAGGTATCCTGGTCACATGTTGATAGCCCTCTGCTGCTTTTGTCCAGATTGTCTAATAAATCCACGAAGCCAAGTTAACAGCAAAAATAGATGGCTTTTAAAAACATGTTGCGACTGGTCTTCTTTGGATTATTATAAAATCGTATAGTTAGACGAGTCTTAAACCCCATTCAGTGATCCCTTGTTGCATATGAAGAAGCCAATACACAGAGAAATTATCCTGCTTAAAATGTTCATATCTAATATATTAAAATTTCCAAATTTGGGCTGTCCAGTCCCTTACTGCCTCTTTTCAGTATTTGCCCGGCTGTCTGTAATTTGTGGTTATGCAGAGACAGAATCTCAAGATAGTTTAACAAAAGAATGAACCAAGTTTCAAACTTTTATTTACTTGTTAATCATAAAAACAGTATTCTTGTAAATGCTGAAATAAGAAAACAACTGTTTACCCCATGGAGAGATACCTTTGCAAGTAAAGATTAGCAAGATTTTTTGAAGGTAATGCTATTTTACCATGGCATTTATCTGTATTTCCCACTTTTATCCATCAGTGGTTTTTGCTCACAATTTTTTCATTTCCGTTACTAACCCTGCAGTTTTCCCCCAGAAAACTTGTTAGGACTTCACTGGTAGTATTTCCATGAATTATTTCTTCATGTTATTGTTTCCACACTAGAGAGTTTTATTTCTTCCACTTAAACTATGCTTCTGCTTTGTATTAAATTCACACACCTCATCTTTGCCACTTTATCCAGTCATTTCAAGACCTAGTATCAAATAAGCATTGGTGGCTTCTGAAATCTATTTTATTCAGACATCTGCCTGATGCTTAAGGATGCATCTTTGTAAAGTTATATATATGTATTTATGTGTACATATAGTTTTGCAGACACACACCACATTTAAAGGAACAAAATTACACAGGAGAATTCAAACATCTTCCCAAAAAAGTTGTTTCTCTATTCACATGTAAGGCTACAAGTTTTATTTTCTTACAATATTGTCCTTTATCTTTCCAAGGCCTGCAAAAATAAAGAGTAAATTATGGAGCAAAGAATCTACACTTTGACTTTTTGGGGTGCTTTTCCAGTTCTCTTGTTCCATATATTCTTTTATTTTAGGAGTTACTAAATGTCTTGTTTTTTCCTGTCTTGTTCATTGGGCAAACAGGGGTAGATGGTCCCCCTCTCTAGATAGGAGACGGCCTCCTAGCCCCAGGATTCAAATCCAGCATGCATCTCCGGAGAATGACAGGTACTAGTCACTTCCTCCCCACAGACAAGTGGCTTCCAGAGGCTGGCAGGCCACCAAGTGGAGGGTAGCCAAGAGCCATGTGGTCACGATGCCTACCTTTTAGGGGCCAGAGCGCAAGAGGTGGTGATTCCAAAACTAAATGCATCCACCTCTGATAAAGCACCTTAGAATGTTTCCTGAAGTGAAGGTAGCATGCACAGGGCATGGTTTAAACACAATAAAGTCGGGTCCAGTGGGAGAGTTCTCTCTTAATGAGCATTTGTCTTAGGGTTTCGATTTTCTAGAAACGTATTTAACTATTGATTTTGTCTACGCTTGACTACATTAAAATTCTCAGGTGCTTTAAAATGTATTAAAATCTATCACAGAGCCTATTCTTTTGTTATACTGGTTGGTGATCTGATCTTCATCGTCTTGTTCTGTTAATAATGAAGTTTAGGCTTTGGGGCATATTCCCTGATTTAAGACAGAATACCTGGTTCTTATCTATTTTATGAATATTGTGTTTTTAAGCCAAATATTGTCCAGGGCTAGGGTCAGTCAACAAGGTAGGTTTTTAAAAATAGCATCAGTGCTTTGAATCTACTTCATGCTGTGATGTCACAAGTGCCACAAGTGCCATTGCTTTGTTTTCCTTCTTGGGCGTTGTTCACGCAGTCCTCCTCTTTTGTGATGGCCGTTATACGTAGGCCATGTCGTTTCCCAACTGGCTACAAAAGGTTATGGGAGTTTTGGCTGCTTCTCTTCTGGTGAAGCAGAAATTCAGTCAACACATGGGTGACATTTTATTCAGTATATTTCAATTTGAAAGAAAAACTAAACGCCGTCACTCAGAAAAGATTAATAAGTCATCTTACAAATGTTGGACCCCAAGGTGGTATTTTATGGAGACTTTTTGAATATTTTATTATGCTTTAATCTTTAAGACCTTTACCTCTTAATATGACTTACGTATTTGGAATTTAAATCTAGTTCCTTCTACTGCTAACTGATTTCTAGGATAGAATTTATGGGACTAGAAAAATTAGTAAAATCTCCAATCTAAAAATTATTATAAACTTAAAGTCTTTTCAAATAAGAATATAAAATAATAGTATAAATAAAATTTTAAAATGTGCATCCACATTGCTACTCATTCATTCAGCAAAAATTTTTTGTGCATTTACTGTGTGCGCTATTCTAATGGCTAGAGTCACAACAGTGTTTAAGAAATGCAGTGTCATGGCCGTCAAGGAACTTAGAATTTCCTCTTATAAAAGACTATTCTGGATTTCATCTTATGTAATGATTGCTAGAGTATAAGACGATTAAGTATGATGGTCTCTGTAGTGAATATAAATGTAAGTTTATCTGGGTTTAGGATAAGCAACATGGAAATCCAAATAATAGTTTTAGCTCTTACATACGTGAGATGAAGATTAGTTGAAGATTAGTTGTCTTTTAATAACATGTGAATTATGTTATTTGATTTCATAGATTTTATATATAATTTTAAAGGTAGATTTTAGAAGCAGAAATAGTCCTTTTAGATAAGATTATTAAAGGAAACTCTTCCTAATACATAATTCTGAACATACATTTTACTTTTTATTATGATTTATTTATAAGTAAATTCTGTGTTCAACGAAAGGAAATACATTTTAAATGGCTTGATACTATGATTTATTACTGTTGGGAACAGAATGTTATTTACAGTAAGTTTTTATTATTAAAATATATGAGTAATAAGTGCCCATAAAAATGAGAGAGAAATTACTGCATCAGCTGATGCTAAATTCATAGGTAACCGTGGCAACCGCTCAGGAACACAACACTTGCATTTCACCTCCTATTAGCTTTATTTACTCATTCAGAAGTTTCTGCCAATTCACAAATGAGGTGAACATGGTATCAGATTTGGAGACAGTGAATGTTCGTAAGAATTTTGCCATCAGGTGACTTTTGCCCTAGGTCACTGGTTGCTAAAAAAAAATATTCTAAAATCAGTGACAATTTATATAATCACCTTTGGATGTCCGGTATCAAGGCATATTTGATTATTTTGAAACTACATAGTAATACAATAAGTAAATATTTGCTTAAGAGAGCTCTCTAGTAAGTTGGAAAGCATTGAGTTGCCGTCTTTTTTCACACAGTGAGTGTGTTCACACACAGACACAATTTTTAATGTACCATTTCTCCATTATTTAATTTCAACAGTACGAAATCTTGATGTCATCTCAAGTGGTACAATAGCTTTATTTGGAATTAACATGGAAGCATGTTTCTCTAGATGGAGGAATTTTCCTAGAAGTTGTAAGATTTTGTAAAACAACGAGGAGGAAAAAATACCTAAGTTTGTAACCCCAGGGAATGTTTGTGACTTTAAAATTCTAGTGAAAATTTTCTGGCAAAATTTTAAAAATACTGAAAATTTTAAGAATCATCACTCCAATAACAAAGTATTTCTTTGTAAATGGCATTATTTTAATTTATAAATAGTAACTTTTATGAACCTGTGTGCACCTAACTCTGTTATGAATCTTAGTAAAATTGAGAGTTACTTGTGGCTTCAAATTAACCAAAATTTGTGAGTGGCAAGTTAGAAAAACTATTTTAATGGACCCCTGAAGCATTGAGGTTCTGAGTTTAGTGCTCACAATTGAATGAATCATCCTTACGTGTGAAAGGCAAGCATAAATTACTGTTATTATTAATATTATTATCATCATCTAATTCAATTTTTTGGTAAATATTTTTTCAAGAAAACACAACATATTCTTTTTAAATTAAAGAAAATGTTTTGATAGTGACCATTCTAATAAATGTGAGGTGATAGTTCTTACTTGGTACATTTTGAGATGCATGTTAGTACTTCATTGGCTTGAAGTTACTGACTCCATTGTTTTGATTAAGAATGCTTTTGCATCAGTGTACATGATACTTTTAAGGAGGCAATTTATTGATGTGACTTAAATAAAATGGAAAATATTTGATAAAATAACGTTATTTTCCAGCAGTTTAAATTAAAGTATCCCACTGTGTTTAAAATTAATTCCTGAATTATTCTGCTAATCTAGTTCTAATTTCTTTTGCAATTTGGAAGCAGCTACTTGCCTATAGGAATCTTTATCCTTAAATATCAAGTGGTTTCTTCTTATTCAAAGTGGATGAATCTTCTTTCTCCATTGAAAATATTTATGAGATAAAGAAATTACCCACTTTTTCACTTCCAGAATTCATGATACTTGCCATGTAGATACAGAGTTAATGTAGAACCACCTATAAATTCAGTGCATCACTAATCATTTTTGTTTACTTTATAACATCCTTTGTCATCTGTGCTTTTCAAAGATGTTCTTTATTTAAATGAATGAAATGTACCCATGTACTGAAATACTTAGTGAGTCTATTTAATGGCTATAGTCATATACATAAATATCAATAATAAACAAAAGGGTAAATATATCTTAATTGTATGCATCCATCTTCACCGTATGTGAACATTTCTTATTTAGGTAGATTCTGTTTAAATTTAATTTTTTCCTTCCCAAAATTATGAGGAAACAAGATGATGGAGATTGCATTTCACATTAAGCCATCTGGATAGGCAACCAAAATATAGACAGAAATATTCTTATGATATCAGTGTTAATTATAATTAAAACATTATGTGGTAGAATTTATTACATTTTCCCCAAAGCAGACTATATTTTCATTTTATTAGCATGTTAATTTTCCACTTTAATAGAATTGTAGTATCTTCAGAAAAGTTTTATTTATCAGTGTCTTCAGGGAGTTGCTCTAACTGAATTTAGTTATAGATGAGGAAAGGAAAGTGACTCAGAAACAGATTTTAACAATTGCCTTTCTTTTCATTAGTACATTTCATGAATCTTCACACTTAATCTAATAGAGAATAATAATTAAAAATGGAACTTCCAGAAAATTAGACTTAATTAGGAATACCCTCACTTTTTGATTATTACTCTTGCTTCCGTTTAATAATACAATAATTATTGTTCTACCTGACATTTGAATATACCTTTATAGCTTTTAAGGACCTTAATTTGTGCCCTGTGAACTGGGGGGCATCAGGCCAAAATCATACAACTGTAAGTTGTGAAATAAAAAAACAACTCAGGATCTCTGATTCTTGCACATCTACACCAAAGAAACATTCTTTACGTGTAGTAAAATAATGATAAAAAATTTTGATTCAACAGCACACATGTTAAAACCCCAAATAACTAAGACATGATGGAGATGCTGTCACTGTTTTGTTTGCTTTTGTCTAAGGACCCCTCCAACAAACATCGTCATTCAGAGTCACTCGATGGCAGAGGGGGCGGGAACCTAGGGCCATGGGCCACGACGGTGCCTCACCAACTGACTAAGGCCCGTATTCCCCTGGACAAGTCACTTAACCTTCCTGGGACTCATTTTCCTCATCTGTAGATTTAGGTGGTTGTAGAGGGACTAGCTGAATTCTGATGGCCCTCAAGACTCTAAAACTGAGTCCATGCTGCCTGGTGGCGTCATGATGAACACGTGTTGGGCCAGTAATGATGACTGACACCTCGTTACGCATAAGGCAGCAACCAGAGGGCATTTCTTATTTATGGTATCTTAGGTTTTACCAAACACCAGAAAACAATGCCAAGTTTTATGTCTAAATTTATTTGATTTGATGTAAGCTGAACTGTATAACCCCGATTAGGTTTTTATTTGACGTAACTTTTTAGACTCTCAAATTCCAGTAGAATACTCAAAATATTACTTTTTTAACCACCTAGCCAACATATGTTTATTGAGAAGCTACTATGTCCTGGGTTTTGATGTTACAGTAATAACCCAAACACAATTCCTGCCCATGAGGAACTTAGGAAAGAGTAGTGTAAGGCAGAAGGTAGTTCCTTTCAGTGTGATCCATTTTATGATCACATGATCAATAGTTTCAGGGAAATAGTACAAGAATATAAATTGATGGTTTTAACCTCTCTTGTTTACGTATCATAAGACCCTATTCCAAGAAAGAGCTGCGTTGAAAGCATACAATATATTCATAGCTATAACTTAGGATTTGGGGTAGAAAAGACAGTAGGATTTTCTATTTTCTTCTCTATTCTTGCTTTACACTGAATTATTACAATCAAGTGAATGTCATTTTAGCTCAACTTGAGGATTCTTTTAAGTGGTTAGAAGAATTATAAAGACATGTCCTTTGTAGAAATCTTTAGAAGAATCTTCAATAAAGTACGTTTCTGTGCCATTTGAAGAGAGAAAAAAAGGGCATCCGTAACGAGAGGGTTAAACACTAAAACAAGAACAAAAGTTAGATGCATGAACCTCTGCATGAATATTTGTCATCCAGTTATGGGACATTGAGTTTGATACTTTTACAGATGAATAAGAGTCTTTATCTTCAAGAAACAAATATATATTATTATCATTTTAAATAATACTTTTATAGCATTGATCTCTTCCTATTTTAAGTAATGCTGAAAGCACTACAAATCCTTGTTCTATGTAATACTGCAAAAAACTACAAATACTACAATACAAATATTGAGTAATACTGAAATATTTAGAGTTAGCAAATCTGTAAGGTGATAGTATTATTATCGCCATTTTGCAGGTGGAAAAAACTGAGGCCCAGAGAGGTTAAGTAAATTGACTAAAATCATCCAGCTGGTCAGAAACAGAGTAGAGATCAAACCCAGTTTGGCTCTAGAGTCCCTGCTTTTAGCTACTATGATCCAGTGTCATTTATGCCACAGATGCAACGCGTTCATGGACATTGAGATTATAGACGCTTAGTTTGACATGTAAGGACCCTGTGAGTGAGAGCAAATGACTTATCCCCTCTAAGCCTCAATCTCTTTATTCTTATAAAGGCTGAAAGCTTAGTACCTCCTTGTTGGATTGGTGAGCTTAGGTGAGATAATGCAGCAAGTTCTTAGTAAATATTAGACACCGTTAGTATCGTCATGGTTGTCATTATCACCATCACCAGGTACTGTGATGTTCAGCCTTGCATCCAAACCCATTACGTTTAGGGATGAGAAGCGGAAGAGATGAAAGTTTTATCGAAGAAATAAGATCTCGGTGGGGTCTAGACAGACTCATAGAAATTACTAGGGATAGGAGAAAAGCAGAGAAGTTCTAAAAGATTCTTGTCACCTTTCTGCTACCGGAAGGTAGAAAGTTGGTACAAAGGCCTGCAGGTGCTTCTCGTGCCTGCCCTCCACCCACGAACCCTTCTCTCTCAACACTTTCCTTCCTGGTCCACCTACCGTCGCCTGAACATTCCAGAGCATCTTCCGTCAAACTGCAATCCACACCTGTCCCCAGGCCCCCATCCATCCCCACATCTCTGAACCCCCTTTGCCCTGGTGGACTGTTCATCGTTGCTGTTATTAGCACTGATCCCCTTCTGACATGTTATACAATTTACTTGTTTGAGGGTTTTTTTGTTTCTGTTTCTGTCTTTGCTTATGGTTTGTCTTCTACCACTAGAACACGAATTGCTTGAAGGCAGAAATTTTGTCTGCTTTGTTCACAGACATATTCCAAGCAGCTAGAGCAGTGCCTGGCATATATACACACGCAACAGATATTTGTCAGTGAGTGAGTGAGCGGGTGAAAACCCTTCCTGACCGTGAGCTTCATGACTCGACCTTAAACTCTGGGTTCTCACTTGGCTCTCACTCTTCTGAGAGGGGACAAGGGACTCTGGCTCTCCGGGTCCCTGGGCGCTCCTGGGGCCAAGCATAAATTTCCCCAGATGATATAGGACGTTTAATTTCGAGCTCAGGTCCCAGGGTCTGCAGACCTTCTTCCTCTGCCTCTGCCACACACACCCCCGCCCCACCCCGAGCACCTCCCCTTTGCTCTGCACCTGCTCGCTTCCCTTTGCTTCAGGAGCTGCTTCTCTTCCCCACAAGCTCCGCGTTGAGTGCAGGCGAGTACTCAGGATCCCTCTGCTTCCCTGCACCCTGCGGTCCCCTCTCCCGACCACACGATCAACAAGGTAGCTAAAAGCTATGCCCTAGTGTCGGAGGGAGCACCTCCGTGCCCCAGCCTGTGCCTGGCACTGTGGTCTCTTCCCTCTGTGAACAAGGGTGCACCCAGAGGGCAGGCGTCAGAGTCAACCCCTGCACCCTCTTTGCTGGGCAACGTGTGACAGAAGCAGCTCCGGAGCCGGACTTAGCTTCTAGCCCCGGCTCTGCCACCGGCCATGTGGCCTGCCCCGAGCCTGTTTCCTCATCTGTGAGGTGGACCCCTTCCCAAAGGATCATCGTGACGATAATTAAGGTGGTGCCTCCCTCAGTCCTGGCCCACAGTTTTTTGGGGAATAGCCTGATATCCAACTAGTCAAGGGACATGGTAAGGAGAGATGCCCCTCCTCTGTCACATCCCTTTTGTCACCTCCTCAGAAGCGAGATGCCAGAGTCATGAAAGTCTCAAGAATACACAGCTGGAACCCGAATTCTAAACCCAGATTCTGAGTTTGAGGGCAAACTCGTGTGAGCCGAGGAGGTGGCAGCAGGGAGAGAAGAGGGGAGGGACGGGCGTCCCCAGAAGTGCCCGCGCCCTGTGAGGCGGACCCGGCACTTTGATGTTCATCCCTGTGCCTGGACCTATGCTGGATCTCAGAGCATCTGGCCTTAAGAAGTAAAAAGAGTAGAGACAAGAGACTAGATCTTAAAGTTTCTCATCACAAGAGAAGAAAATTTCTAGCTAGTGATGGTGGGTGTTGACTAGGCTTATTGTGATGGTCATTTTGTCATATTCACAAATATTGAATAATTAAGTCATACACCTGAAACTAATACGATGTTATATGTTAATAATATCTCCAAAAAAGACAGTTTTCTCCTTAACATTGTTGGATGGAAGGGATATCAGGAAATAAAAATAAGGATAAATTGTAGACAATCAATTATCAAAATAAACTATAATGTTTTTTATGGTTTCTCTGTTTTGTTTTAAATAAGTGAGTTTCTTGACCACAATATTTTTTTTATTTCTTTCAAATGTATTGTAGTCCAGACGCATTTTAGGTTGAATAGACATATGTAAGCTGCCTTGGGGAGATAAACTCTATGTATAAGCATTATTTCTATAGGAAAATGCATTTCGGGTTTCAAATGTTCGATGTACATATGTACTTTTAGAACATAGAGTAAATCAGGAAACTGTATTAGTTCTTTGATTTGTGACATATGATTAGGTTTTTTAAATGCTTCATGATTGCAAATGTATCTTTATGACAATTTTTAAAAGTAATTTGAATAGTTGATTTTTAAATACTTTTATTTATGTCAAACACGTTTCCCTAGAGCATTTTTCTTCTCTTTTCTTCATAATTTTGGGGGAGGAAAAAGCATAGGAGAACATCTTTGTAGCACCAAGTTTCAACCTGTCAGAGTGGAGGGCACTTCCCCCGTGTGTGGTCTTTCAGCACCTAAACCACAACTGTCATCACGTTTATCATCACTGCGTTTCACCGTTGAGTTTGTTTCTTCCTCAGGAAGGCACAGTTGCCAGCAGGAACCCCCATGATGTCAAGACTGTAGACTTAAAGCATCTACACTGATGGGGTGTCAGCTTCTGTGTCTCCTGTTGGGAAACTTGTGTCTTCCACACAGTACTAGTTCCGGTTTTTATTTTCATTTTATTTTAAAAAGTACGGACTGACAAAACCATTTAGGTAAAATAGTTGCCATTTTTCATGTCTATTGCTTTTATCATTGTATGAGATGACTGTAGCATGATTCATCATATATTTTGTATTTCTTTAACATTTCATTCCGCAGGCACTCCAGAAAGTCTGAAAGATCTAGCACCCAAAAACAGACTAGGAAAGGCACTGCCTCTGATGCAGAAAGGTAGGCTTGGTGTTGTGCTGTGCGGCATCTTCTGTTTCACTAAGATGTTCTGGGGTGCCTTCTCTGTCATTTGACATGTGCTTAAACACAATTGTGATGCTTAAAGACATTTGTGTAAAGAAATCTCCTATACGGGAATAGCCTCATTCAAAAAATGAGATGGGTAATTTGAAGGCAGCCCTTAAATCTTAGGGCTTAAGAAAAATCTCATGCATTTCTCTTAGTGATCATTCCGATTACTAAAGAGGATTAAATCCAGTGCATTCCTATATACATATTAAGACATCAGTGTTTAGTTTCTGAGATCATTGAAATGTTACCAACGAATGTATTACCTGAAATATGCAAATATTTTGAGCGTCTGTTATTTATCTGAATGACGCCAACTTCTTAAATATCTCCTCTACGAATGGATAATCTAAGAGTCTACTTGTAATTACAACCTAAGATATTTGCTGAGTTAATATAGAAATTAAGGGATTACTGATCTTTTGTTTGCAATTCATTCATTGCCAAAAATTTTTTAAATACTTTTAGGTACAAGATACTGACAGATTTTTTACATAGCTGTAAAAACAAAACAAAACAAAACAAAACACCAAAAAATCCAATTAACGTATATCCACTCATCCAACCAGTATTGAGAGCATGCAGGGTGACATAGTTGTAAGTGAATGCATGCCTTCGAGTGTCACTGCTGCCGTAGAGGTGTGCACAATGTACAGTGAGAACACAGGGAAGAGAGGTGGCTGCAGTGAGATTAGGAAATAGGTCATAAACAGGTGGCACTTGAGCTAATCCAGGTGTATGAAAGTACATGTGAAGGGCAGCGTGTTCTGTGAGAAGGGAACAGTATGAGAGAACACTGAGCCTGGACATATCCTCTTGAGTTTGGGGAAACCATACCCATTTGGGGAGGGAAAATAGGATCCCTATCAGGAGTTGGGAGAGAGGGCTGAAAACAAAACGGGAGAAATCCTCAGAGATTGTTATAAATGACCTCGTGCGCCATGGTGTAGGTTTTCAACTTCTACCTTATTCATCCATGAGCCACGGACAGGCTTTAAACGTGAGAAGTAGATGATTAGTTTTGAGTTCCAAAATTATAGATCACTTTAACAACACTTTGGAAGGTGAATTGAAGCACCCAGGTGTAGTTGCAAGACGCCAGCTAGGCTGTTACAATAGGCTTGGTTGAGAGGGAGTCTGTACAATTCAGTGATCCATGCAGTTAACAAATATGTACACCGCTATGTGTTAATTTCAAGGAATAAAATAGCGAGCAGCAAAAAGGGGAGCTTCCCAGAAGATATTACCTCTGAGTTGAAGTCAGAAAACTGAGTCGGTATTAGTCACATCAAGGGTTGTGTGTGAAGAGGAGGTGGATTGGTTCCTGGCTAATGGTCTATGGAGATATCGACTATTTAGGGAACTTAACTTACAATGGAACAAGAATCCTGGGAACCAAAAAAAGTGTTGAGTAGAAATTCAGTTTTACAGGAGTTGGATGGATGGATAGATAGATAGATAGACAGACAGATACATCCATACGTACATACATACGTTGATGGATGGAAAGATAGATACAGGTAAAGGAAAAGAGAGAGACAGAGAAACAGATAGATAGATGGACAGACAGTTGGATAGATAGATAGATAGATGATAGATAGATAGATAGATAGATAGATAGACAGATACATCCATCCATACATACATACATACATAGATGGACGGACAGATAGATACAGATAGAGGAAAAGAGAGAGAGAGACAGATAGATGGACAGACAGAAAGATAGATGGATGGATAGATAAATATTGATACATACATACATACATACATGGACAGAGAAATTAGATAGATAGATAGATAGATAGATAGATAGATAGACTGATGGATGGATAGATAGACAGATAAGAAGAAAGTAATGAAACAATACTGATTATGTCACTGTATATATATTCTTTACTGTCAACCCAGCTAATAGCAGTCTCTTTACCAGCATGTAAATGATTTTAAATCTTCAGCCGTCATTCACAGCCCCCCGAGTCATATGCGCACACAATTCCAATTATTTTGACAAGATTGAAATTTTTCCTCCAAGTTTCATATTCTTTATATTCCATTCAGGCTTCTTTAATTCGTTTAACAATTACGAGTTGAGTGACTACTGTGTGCATTTTCACAGTTTCAGTGCACAAGTATTTTGACCATAAGATACTGTTTTACAAAATGTTAGATGATTCTAGAGTCCACTGCCCACGCTTATCTGAGCATCTGCCGTGCAACACTGAACACGTCTGTAAACACAAATCTTCCCTCCAGTAGGAACAGCAGGGCTTCAGCTGACTCCTCGTCCCAAATGTTTGCTTAAGGACCATATTCGTATTCCTCTTACCATTACTTACTTTGCTGTAGGTTTGATATAGAAAACTCAAACCTTTTAGGTATGCGGATTTGTTTGATTATAATTAAAGCTCGTTGTTGATTGTTATTAGAGTGTAAATCACATGCCTGGCTTTTGAGTGAATTGCTGAATAGCTAGTTACAAAAGAAGAATTGGCCTAGGTTTACATTAGCTCTCATTTCTTTAGAAGATACCTTGAGTTGACGTGTAGCTACAGGTGAATTGAGACCACAGTATGAATGCTCGGATGCTGACTCTTGGCCTTCGGGAGTTGACTTCTTCCCCAGAGGAGACCCAGCACACAGACACACCTTGGCCTCTGGCAGAATTTGCTGTGATGATCATACTTTTTGAAGGTCCTTTGCTTGGCCTCAAAAAATTTGACCTTTTGAGAAACAGACTTGTAAGAAAATATTTTGAAAGATATGGTAACCAGTTCTAGATAGAAGAAAGGCAGGACCTACTTCTGACTTCCGTGCCTCACCATTGAAATAGAGCTTCAGACCCTCTGAAGCAGCTCCTTAGTAAATAAAAGTGTAACTTTTCACCCTCATGTGAGTTGAGCTTTGTGGACTGCTAGAACCACTGCACGTCCTGTTCTGGGGTCTCTTCTTCTTGTGGAACTTGCTCTGTGCATCGTACCTGTGGGATGTGGGGTAACAACTGGTATTTAGAATTGCTTGAGTATGCATTTTATGTTGTGCTGGCACTCCGGGAAAAAGTCCGTGTAAGCCTGAAATGGCCATGATGGGAGGAACCATGGCGACCTTAAATACCACATGCATGTCTATCCTTTAACAAGTAATTAAAAAAAAAACAACAGAACTCAAAGCCACAGTAGAAGCAATTCACTGCAAGTCTGCTTGCAGCAACAGAAATGTCTAACATCCTAAGGTTTTGGTGGGAAATGTGTTTTACTTAAGTTCAAGTCACAACACCTAAGACTTTAGGTGAAGAGAGAAGGCGTAGGTTGAACTCAGTGGTAAATATTTAGCAATGGGTTTGGAGATGGTGAACTGGAGTCAGTCAGGTTGGAATTCATACTTTGCTCTAGAACCCTCATTATTTTTGTTTCAAAAATATATTATGTATAGACACATAAAGCAGAGTAGCTATTCAATTAAATACCATTTTCCATATATTTTGTTCCTATAAACTCTCAAAAAACGATTCTATTAAATCTTGTCAAGCAATTTGATACCTGCACATATATTTACATTTTGTTTTACAAGATTAGCAATACATCCAGGGATGTGAAATTACCATGTTTCATCTCATGATATAGAAACCAATCCTGTCTCAAAGGCAGAAAAGGGGGCAGTGTTAGAGCTTCATAGACCTGCGTGGGTCCCGCCTTTATCATGTTAGCTCTTTGTCTGTTTGCAGGTCACTCTGTGACCCCCAGTTTTTCCATCTATAAAATAGGAACAATAGCACTTCTTAGAGCTGTTGTGAGAATGCAAAACAAAAAATGGACACGTGTGTATGTATGTGGTATGCATGCATACACACACACGTCTATACACGCACATACACACTAGTGGCTGGCGTGTGTAGACGGCGACATGTGGATGCCCAGTGAGAATAGCTGTTACCGTCATTCTCCTTCTCTCTCACTCACTCCCCGTTCCACTCCCTAACGTGCTGGTTTTTGATCTCTTTCCCTCCGACACCCTTACATCCTTAGCACATGCCATTTCATCGAAAAGCCTGGATTCTCTCACGTTTCACTCCTGGACCTCAACATTTCTCCTTTCCTCTTGTCTGAAACGAACTCTACTTGCTTCCACCTTCTCTTTCTCCAAAACCTTGCTCGTCTCTCTCCAGCCTCTGCATTTTCACTCTCCTCCGTTTCCCCTCCTGTGATCCAGCCCTGCTTGCCACCCTCCTCGGTTTTCCTCAGACAGAGTGGTTTCTTTGCCTCCCCTTGGGTCCACGCTTTCATATTGGTCATCGTTTGGCTGGTGGCAGAAACTGTTTTGTTATTGAGGGACTTTTAGTTCGTGTCAAAGGAGAAACAGCCGTGGGGCGAAATGATTAACCCCCAACAGGACACACTGTTCTCGGGCCCTGCAAGCTCATGGCTTGGGAAGATCTGTGTAACATTCATCTAGAAAGCCACTTATTTGCCCTTGAAATTGCTTTTTATATTTGTGCCATTTAGTTTGGGGTCACATAAGGCCCCCCTAAAGTATTCACATTGCAAGTTGCAATTAAGAAGTCCTTTTAGTGCTTATGAATTGCGTTAAGAAATGAAGCAAGATTTTAGTGAAATTGCAAGATCCATGAATTTTCTCAGGACTAGGGTAAAAACGGTACTATCCAGCTTTCAAAGCAAGTATTTTCGAGTGCATTTTGTACAAGGAGTGCTGAAGTTTAGTCTCATGATAATGGCTTTTAAAGAGTAAAAGATAGAAACTCATTATTTATCGTTGGAAAGGACTTGATCACACCTTGGTCCTTCCCATATAAATTAATTCTGTAGAGCTGAGTTCATGTGAGAAGGCAATCCGGAAGGAATGAACGGTTTTCATATGTTGTCAGTCCTTTCTTCTATTTATTGTGAAATCGAAGTGACCGTCCAGGTTTCGGGATCTGCCTTAGGGGCTGATAAAGCATTAATCCAGAGTTCAAGAAGATAAAATGCACACATTAAAGACCTAAGCTGTACCTTTTTATGCTCTCAAATATGATATTTTCCCATTTTATTGTTTGGAAATAGAGGAGATATCCTGAATCGGAATAATTATACCTGTGAAAATCATTCTACTGGAGAAAAATTGTCAATCTGTATACAAGTTGAATAAATCACTCCATAATTAATGTACTTCCTGTGATCGATATGGATTCTTGACTCACACACTTTACATTACTTAATCGAATTTTATAGCATTGTTTTCAAAAGGATGAAGTGTTATTTCTTGGCTTCTGTTGCTATGAAAAGTAATACGGATTAGGTATTTTAAATGTGCATTTTATTTAAAATACATACTGAAAATGATGAAAAAAGCAAAAACGTGTCTGCTTTAAACAAGCATATATATATATACATACATATATATAGTCACATGTAAAAATCAGTTTTTAATTCTCGGTCCTTAATTCGGAAATTGGCTTCATAATAATTTTGAACACTATATTAAGATAACTGTCAATGTATGGACAAATATCTTTTCAGCTACTTTTATACATCAGAGGACATATTTTTATCCATATATCAGCCATCTGCATTTAGTCAGTTCAAAAATGAAGCATTCCCCATCTTACTTCATCATTTTAATTTGTTGTTCTACTTAAATCAACCTTAGAAGACAGCTTCCCTTTGCTACCTATTTGGTATGGACTTCCCTGTTGCAGAGATAAATTATGAACATTGTAAAAGTACACACAGAGCTCACCAGTGCATTGCTTCTTCTGGAAGGCAAGTGCTTGAAGCGTCCCTGAGTTCACTGTCCCGATTGTGTTCACTCATTCAAATCCAGATCTCTCTACTGAGCCCTTGTTCTCTGTGCTGCTGTGTTCTAAGCACCAGAGATACAGCTCGGTAAGAAACAAGAGACAGAAGTCTTTGCCCCTGTGGGACCTGAGAGGCTTGTTACACTGGAGGAGTCCAGACAGGCACGCTCAGAACCACCAGGCGTGCACGTGCGCGATAACGCATCAGTTTGATGTGAGGTCCATTTCAGTAACTGTGTGATGGGTTTGCTCCGGGGTTTTAAAATCACTGTCTTGTACGAGTAACCAGGTTTTCCTTGGACAGATGTGCTGGTATCAAAGTGGATGTGACCTGCTGACTGAAGATCTTTTCTGACCCTAATGTTTTAGGGTTCTCCCACCATGTCTTTCTAGAAGGGGATACGCAGCCCCGAGAGCGACTGATCAGCTAGTCCTTAGGGGAAAACATCCCGCTCGCTCCCGCTCGAGTGAGCACCCTAGTGTCAGAACACTGTGTTCTATGCACCACGTTGCCCCCGGAGGGTCGGCGCCGCCTTCTCCGCTCCTGACAAGGTCGCTGTTCCGTGTCTGCCTCTGGGTCTCGGTGTGGTGTTGTACCTTCCTGACCTCTTGACACTGTCACTCATTACGACACCATAGTTCTTAATCCTTTCTTTGTGACACTTAACCTCTTCCACACCCTCCCTTACCTGCATCTACCTTCACTGTACTGGTGGTATTCTCTTCTTTCCTTCCTGCCAACTAGCCATCATCGAAAATTAAATCTGCCTGTGTGATGTCCTTCCATCTGTTTGTGGCATATTCATATATATATATATATTTTTTTTTTAAATTATGTGAAATTCTGTATAAGAAATTACCCGGAATTAAGTGTGTACTTGCTTTAAAAAGTGTAAGAGGACTTAGAAAAAAAATTGAAAACTTTCATCTTTGTTCTGTAAAAGCTGAGTGTTTTTAAGTTCTTCAGTTAAAAAAAAAAGTTTGAATGCCAGCAGATGGAGGTCAGCTTACTTCTGTACAATAGTGATGTATCTTCCCGCTTCTTAAATTTGTATTTGTAATTTTGATCTTTTCACCAAGATAGTTCATAGCACGTGCCCAAGGTTATTTTTATAAATATCTTTTCAGATCTCTCCTATTTAAACATAAAGTGCGAGGGAATGGTAATTTATAAAAGTCTGCAGCCAGAACTATTCTTATCACTTGTATGGATTTAATCGTAGCAATATAGGCAACAGCCTTTCTTAAATAATTTACCCATGTGGTTAAGATTCATAGGCTGTGAGTAGATAGACTAGGTCCAGCACTACCAAACATGGATAACTTAACAGAAAGTCACAGCTTCACAGAGAGTTAATGAAAAGAAGTACGTTCCATTCTGCCCAGTTCAGGAATTCATTCTGCAGAACTCCACGTGGCAGACATTTCCCTGTCTCCTGTAGCCCCTTTTGGTAATATTCCTTTTACACACATCGTAAAAAGTACTTGATTTTGCTTCCAAAGGCCCAGTTAGGGGTTTTACGTCTGTTTTAAGAGGAACGGTAGGAAGGAAGAGATCCCTGTCAGGCCCTCTGGGATTTCATCGTTTCGTTTGCCCTGCTTTTTCTCCCCGCAGAGTGCACCGGCAGGCCAGCCCGACGCAGTCCCCGCCCGCTGACACAGCCTTCGGCAGCCCTCGGGGCAGGCAGCTCCCACAGGCGCCAGTGAGGAGCGGAAGTGCAGAACAAGGTATCCATAGAGAGAGCACTGACAAAATCTCGGATTTCAGAGCCACTTCCCTTTATACGCCTTCTATTGAAAGAGTAGTATTTTCATGATGCGTGGTGTGATGAATCCTAAGAAGTCAAGTGTCTTACGAGTTTTATTCCCAGCACCAAGTTATAACAGTGCGTGGCCTATATGCTGTTTTTGCTGAGTGAGTGAATGCATGCATTTTACATCTAAAATTGAAAGAACAGATTGAGCCCTAGAGATACCTTTTCCAAAGGCGCAAAGGAAGAAAATAAAACTTCAAAGACCTCAGTACAATGTGGTATTTTATGTGTCAAAGGAAGACGTTTTTAACCTTGTGTTAAAAATAGTTTTAAATGAGGCGGTCGTATTGAAGGCTTTGCTAGTGTTTTTTTTTTTTTTATTTTAATTTACCTGCAATACCTTGTATTTTTTATAGAAGTTTGATGGTGAAAAACTGACTTAGAACACACATTTTAGTGTTTTTTAACGGTTAACATCACTTAAATTTCCCTTATTTTAAGCATGTACACATTGTGTTTTATCTTCCTAGAAAGAGAGGTGTTGCGGGGTGGGCAGGTTCTAGTGGAAATTAAATTCACTAAACTACCTGGCCTAAGAGGATTTAAATAACAGGTTAAAAGAGTCACTGTTTTCTTCATGTGACCCAAGGTGCTATCCCATTTCTCAGTAAGTGAAATGATTTGTTATCGGTAAATGTTCTCACATAATTTATTACCAGAGATTTGTTAAGCAGTTTACTGAAATACTGTTTAATTTGGGGTTGTAATATGAACGCAGTGGACTTCTATTTAAAACATGTATTGAAACTCTTCATCCCTATGAAACAACTGAAAGGTTAACATTTTGCATATTTTTCTCAAGAGTGTTGGTTGTTTCTGATGTAAAACTTGTATATTTCCTTCTGTACTGAGGGTGCTGGGTATGTGTTTTACTCACTCAAAGAGCTTTACTGAATGTATCACCGAAGTGTTAGTGGTCGAAGAAGATAAATACATTGTTTCAAAAACTGATCAGGCAGAGTCTGTACACAGAGTACTTGGTTATAGAAAAATTAGTGTAGATTTCAGAAGTATCAGCATATTGACACAAAAATGCTGCTACAATAAATTCTGGATTTCTATTATTTTTTTAAATCATATATCCTGTTGATATATCATACTTTAGTATTCAGGGTCATTATAAGGGTATTCATTTAATCAGGAAAATATGAGGCTATGTGAAACTCTGACTTTCTTTTCTGAAACAACAATTAATTCTTTGGAATTCTCAGTTCATGTGTTTAACAAACTTTCTCTTATCTGGGAACATTTTGAGAAGATAATTCATAATTAATGTTATTAAGACTGTAATTAGCAGTAGCCTAGATGAAATTGTTTTAAAATTTATTTTTTTAAAATGTGGTGTTTATTTAAATTATCCATTCATGAACTCCTGTTGCACAACTAAAAGAACTACAGGTTCTAGTGTTCAGCTGCAAACTCAGTGTTACTGGCCATAGTGTGCTAAAGACTGATATCCAAAAAGTCATTTGTTTCTAAAGTTCTTTGCATTTCCTCCAGTTGCTAAAACACTTCCGGTTCAAAAGTATATAACGGTACTGCGTATAACGCTCATATAGTGAGATTATAGTTTTATTATTCTGTAGGAATAAGAATTGCTTCTACAAAGTCAGATGGATTGTATGCTGGACTTTGGTTTTTATAAAAGCTCATGTTCTGTTGTTGATATCAGTCAACATTACTGTTTATGATATTCGTATTCACAGTTGTCTTTCAGAGAAATCACCAATTTGTAAAGATTGAATTGAGGTGGGAAGAAAGGAGTGACTGAGGATGAAATTGGTGGAGTTATTTTGATAGTTAATATCACAAATACATTCCTAAACACTTGCTACTTGAGGTTCCTGAAGTTGATCATCTTAAGAGTCATATAGATACAACCTTTAAAAAATATGACAACAAACATTTATTATTGTAACTATGTATTCTTCTATAATTAAAATGGATCTGGTTTACTGTATGATATTACTATGTGCTTTGGGATGTTTGGTAAATGATGATACTGTCCTCCTTCGTCTTATTATGGATCTATTTCAAGCTGAACAGTTTACATGACATCTCTGTGTGTCCTAGAATATGTTTTTAAAAGTAAACTTCTAATTTGATTCATGGATTAGACAGAATTTAGCTGTCTAAATCCATTTGAGATGGATTTCATTGATGTTCTTAGGGCTGTGGAATCATGTCATGTTTTTCTTTCCATATTATATGTTAAAATTTACTTCTATCTGCCATGAAGACTGATGCAGAATGCAGTTTATTTGCAATCAATGAAAGTTCTACCGCACTTGACTTCTTTCCAATTTTCTTTATGTATATTTGTGGGGTTTTTTTTTATTTTTAACAAAGGGCAATTTTCTTTTTTTTAAAAAGATAACTGAGTTGATAAGCAGTTGGTTAGGAGCAAATATTTCAAATGGCTTAGATTCCTGAATAGTGATACAACTTCCTGATGAACTTATAAAATAATTTTATTCATACACAGTTTCTGGTTACAATTATCTACATTATTTTGTTTAGGATCCGTAGATTGTTTGGATGCTTCTTGTTGTTGTTTTTTTTTTTTTCTTGTAATACAATTTTACTACTCTCTCCTTGTACGATAAAACAATATATATTATTTTAAAAGCTAACATATAATTTGAAAAGATACATTTACTTAATTTTTGAAAAAGTATTTTAAAGTTTCTTTTAAAAATTAGTAATGCTAGCCTATTTGCTATATGGAATCTGTTTATGTTGAAGTATAGTTAGGGAAAAAGAAGAGGTGTGATTACAATGGAGATTTTGAGATAAAGTCGCTAAAAAGTAGCCTTAAAATTTAGGTAACTCAAATGGTATGTGAGAATTGAGAGCCAAGACTTGCAGGAAATTCCTCTGGCTGTGTTCCAATGTTGTATTACAATGTAGCCCTCAGGTCGAGTGCGACTGAAAGCAACATAATTGGTTGCATAAAAATGCATGGTTTTCTGAAGCCAACCAAGTGATTTTTTTGTGTGTGTGCAACCTAGTTGTCTTTTTTAAGAAGACATATTTAAAGATCATTCATAAACTATAAACTAACACTTGATGTGCCAGTTATGTTTTATGTGTTCTGTTATTAATTCTGCTACCTAGAACTAATGGCACTCCCCTTCAAAATATCTAGATAGGCCATTATTTCTCAGTAAATGGTGCACCAACAAGGAGACAGAGAAAGGCTTAAGAAATGTCTGAGAAATACAGTCTGCCAAGAACAGTTTCACTTTGAGATATTTTAATATAATTACAGTAATTTGAGAAGGAAGAAAGGATTACTTAAATTAAAATATATTTTTTTCCAGGTGGAAAATGTTCCAGAATATTTTCCACAGTGAAAAGAAAATGCCAACTATCTAGCAAAAAATGGAATTTATTTTTTATTTATTATATGTTTTTTCAAATTATCTGAAATGCTATCATTTTTGAAATGAAAATGTTAGTTATGAATGTTAAATATGCTTTTAAGTACATTTACAATAAAAAGTCACAATGGATTAGGGTTAAAATGCCTTAGTAAAGTGAGTGCTGTAATACTTTGCAATTCTTCAAAGGCAAGAAAAAAATAACACAAAATATACTTTTCAAATGCCAAATATACAATATTAATTTCCCAATGTTTCTGTTTTTATTTAAAATCTTTAAATTGTTGCATTCATTCTTTCTTTGATTGATTTTAGTACCATATTTGAGATTTCCTCATGGTTTCTCATTGCAATTTACCATGTCACATTATATGTTATGTATTTTTATTATTCATGCCATTGTGTTGATTCACATTTCCACGTCTAACTATAAATTTGCTGATTTCTTTCTTTTGTTTCCATCATTATGTGCATTTAATTCATTGAAGAACAAGAAAAATATAACTCATCCACAAAAGGTAAATATTAATGTAACTTTTTTAACAATTTAATATTGTTCCTTTTCTCTCATAGTATATGAGTTATATAACTGTATTTATTGAAATAATGAGCCAAACTATTTAACAGATAGCTTTTTCCGTGCAGTGATTTGGTAGGGCATTTGGTATTAACCGTTTTGTATTGTGAGCAGCTCACATCAAAGAGGAGAAGATTAAAATTAAGAGTATTTTTGCTTCAAAATGTATTTATCCACACTGACAACTAGAAAACGATTCTCTTTGGAAAAGAATAGCATATTTATAATATGTTTTTGTTTATTTGCATTCCCCTGCTCTCATAGATAAAGGGTTTAAGCCTTACCTTCTGTGGTGCAAAGGAGTAGAAAATCCCTGGGTTTTCCTTCTAAATAGCAGTAACCTTATGGCATATTTGGCCCGCTGTAGTCATACGTCTGGGAAGTAGCTGCCAGGACGCTACTCCTCTTGGCCTCAGGAGGGTTAGAACACCCATCAGTTCTTTCTTCCTGAGGGACACAGGAGGGAAACCGTTCAGCCTGCTATGTCGGCACCTTGCTGACCTGCCTTGCGGTCCTTTGGATCACATTTGATGTTTGGTCTTTTGGACTTGAGTCCCACGTAGACGCAGACCTCCTCCTACTGTCTTGGGCCACCCTATTTGGTGTTACTGTTGGCTTGATAATTAAATATTTGAATATGAGTTTTCAGCTTAATGAAATAATATTAACAATATTAAAAAGTTATATAATGCTGCATAATTTAATAAAAGTATTTACTCAATATTTATAGATTCGTGATTGAATTAATTTGTTGTCCATAGTAGCCCTCAAAGTTAGTCCTGAGAGGACCATCATCCTTATTTTATGAAAGATAAAACTCAGATTGAGAGAGATTAAGAGACTTAACGCATTCACACTGGTGATGTGACCTAGACTGCAAGCCCAGGTCTCTTACTTTGGACCTCCTTCCTCTATACTTTAGTGCATCCTCTTTTAATAGGCACAAATCCCAAACATATACCCCTAACTCCGAGTAGATTGAGGTATGTGTTACATCTCTTAGTGTCATAGATTGAAAATGGGAAATAATATTCAATTACTTATATCAGTTTGAATTTATAAAAATATATTTATATTCTGGCACATAATACATATTCTGGAACATAACACATATTCTGGCAAAGTGTCTGACATACTAGGCAATAAATAGATATTAATAAAAATAAAACGTTATTCAGTGAGATCAAGATGCTTTGGTCCCTAGGTTTTACATAGATTTCTGGCTATCTTGCATTTTTAATTCAAGTATCAGAAACACAAATTTAGGTTCAGTAGTACAAAAATGGCCAATACATTGGTACTTATATTCAGAAGAATTTATTTAGATTTGCAAGATAAACTTTAGTTTGCTAAAAGCATTAAATTTTATGTTGGAGATGGGTCATGACCTCATTCATTTAGCCAACAGGAAGAAAAATGTAATAATTCTTCATCTGGAGAGCTCTTCCTTCTATATTATTACTAGCCAAAAGCTATAATTTGCTAATCAAAACAAAACAAAATTCATGGGTTGTAGAACCTCAGGTGTATGAAGTGTGCCCCTTTACAGCCTTACTACACAGCACATCAGGTTGTTGCGTTTTACAAGGTTACTGTGTCCTGGCTGAGATATGTCATCACTGTACCAAGTCTGCCTTGGACACAGGATGTGGATAAGCTTCACGGGATGTACCCCAGGGCTGAAAACCACCAAAGAGGCGCATCCCCAAATGCCGCCGGGAAGGCGGAGAGCAGCCCAGGATGCTGTACCCCCCACCCTGGGATTTAAGGGAGCACAGCTTAGCATGAAAAGCTTGGGAAGCCAGGAAAAGACAGAGCAAATTCAAGAGATTTCTTTAGAGTCAAATTTTAGACTCACCTGCCCCATAGGAAAGATAACGTATTGTTTTGCATAGAAACCCTGCTGCTGTGAGCTGATCTTTTCTGGGGTCGCTCATATTGGAGAATTGAGTTATCTTGAGTGCTCCCTGGGTGATGGGGCGTGGCCCAGCCATGCTGAGCTAACGGCACAGGCCACCGGCCCCTAGGGAGAGTTGGTTTTTGATGAACTGAAGACGAACTTGTAAGACGTTCCCAGTTCGTTGAGGATTAAGAGGTTTCACAAGATGCAAGATTTTCAGTGTTAAAACCAGGACAGCTCTGGGCGAACTGGGAAGGTTGGTCGCCCTAACTGTTGGGAACCACTATATAATTGTACAGCATATGTTGCAAAGCACTTCCAGAGAGGTATAAGATACCAGGAACATTTTTAATGGCAGATAGAATGTATAGGGCACTTCCTCTATGTCAGTGACTTGACTTGAGCGTGTCATGTATTCATCTCATAGTTGTACAACCTGAGACATAACTATTCGTATCCTCATTTGCCAACTGAGGAAGCTGAAGCTTAGAGAGATGCAAAACCTGGCCCTGTGTCAGTCTTCGTTTGGGAAGTGGTAGGGCAGGGAACTGGGCTCGAGCCTCGCTCCAGAGACCTCGTTCTGAACCACTCTGATAGGCGGCCTCTCCCGCATTCGGCATTGACCGAGCACCCACTGTGCGTCGATACCACGTAATTACGGTAATAACCTGGGCACAGCCCGAAGGAAGGCGTGATGACTCCTTTTATAGAAAGAGAGCACAGGGGTTACGAGGTTGCCCACAGTAGCAGAGCTGCTATAGGACAGAGCTGGGCAGTGACCCCACGGCCCATGTTCTGTCCACTGCCTCGTGTCACTGTCACATCTTCCACTCACAGCACCGGGAGGCCCACTTAGGGGCCCTACCTCCCCCGGTGACCTGATTTTGGGCCACGCATCTAAATCTTCCAATCGCTGGCTTGCTCTTCAGATGAAGCTTGCGCCTTGAGAACAGGAAGCCAGTGTATTTGGACAAAGATAACACAAATTTTGGGCTGAAAAGTTAACGGAGGAAATAGAAACGTTCCTAGCAGGTTATTTACCTTTTACCTCCCCCTTTCATGTTGGAAACTAGTAGACCCTATCTTTTTAAGATTCAAAGACTGTTTTATAGGCATATTTTAAATCATTCATTCTAAAAGTAAGCCAATTTTTCCCTCTCTGCTACATTTCTTGGACAGTTTTAAAGAGCCCATGAATGTAGTTTGGGGGCATCGAAATAATGATATAAGAAGATCAAAACAGAACCAGAAATTAAATGACTTCAAGGTGAGAAAACATGTTATTATCATAATAAATTTCTAATTTATATGCCTTTAAGATAGTATTTCTTAAGTGCATTAACTCTTTGCCTTTTGGAAGCAATTTGGAATCATAACAAAACACATTATACTGCCTTTTCTACAAATATGAATTCCCTTTATCATAAAAAATGTGTAATTTACACCCACAGAGAATGAAAGGCAGAGTTCAAGTGACTAAATGATTTAAACAGGAATAAAGAGCAAATAGCATCTGTTGCGTTTTGTTTTCCTGTTTCACTAAAAAAATATATAATAATTATTGCAACGAGGCCATTTAAGAATTATCTCTAGTCAACTGAATTTTTAAGTTTCTATAAAAAAAAAATGCTCAAATAAATTACCTATATCTTCTTTTTGAAATGTTGACAAGAGCAGTTTGAATGTTAAGTCATGCAAAATGTAATTTTTATGGAACTATTAGCATGAACCTTAATTAGGTGTAATTCATATTAAAAAGTAAAAAACATTTAAATAATTTTCTGTTACATTATTTATTGTTTAAGTAGTTGCACACTTAGTAGTATACTATGGTTATGAAACACATTATAGGAAAATATTATGTAACTTGACTTTTGCCAAAATAAGTAAACTAGTTTGTATATTCTTTACAGGCAGCATTATTTTAACTGTCATTAAGTAGAAAAGGATTTCAACTTTATTCACATTTTTCTTAGATGCATGTTGAGTAGGTGCATATTACCCAGGTGATTCATTTGTTGTTACTGTGTATTAAGATTTCAAGTTCCTTAACCTTCTGGGGCTTTGCTTTTCCTGGACACTTATTATGAATATTCATGAATGTTTATTCATAAATATTTAGAGCTCCATTAGTAAAAGTGTCTAATTGGTCCATTGCTCTTTTTGTCACAAACCCATAACTGTGGTTGTCATTCTAGCCTTCCCTTTAAACTTTAGGGATGTAGTAAAGCGACCCATGTAAAACAGTTCCAAATTCTTGGTTTGGACCCTTTTTTTCCATTCTGCTGATTCAAATGTGAATATTTATAATAGTAGTAAAGACTTTTACAACTTCAAAGTATTTAGCACTTAAATCAACCAATGGTCAAATTGTCAGATATGCCCCCTTGAGGGAAAACGTCATTTCCCCTTCCTCCCTGGGGTCTGTGGGTCATGCAGGAGAGGCTGCTGAGAAAAGGCTGATGTCTAGCCATGAATAGACTCTTTGATTTTTCTCCTCCAAAGCTGTACATTTCCCCTAAATATCATATATTTTTTTTTTGCAAACTTTAAAATTTGTAAACACTTTTTACAGAAAAGAAGGGAAGAGACATTGAATTTAGTAGTTATGCCACCTTGAGCCTTTCAAGATAGAGTCTGTTGCCATCAGTATAATTGGAATAATGAAAAATGATGGATAAACGTATTAGAGATACAGGGGGTAAACAACGCGACCCCTTGGGGAGCGAGTCTGTTGTTCACCGAGAAACCTTCATTCCATGGGCAACTCTGCGTTCTGAGTGTGTCCTAAGCAGTGCCTCGTAAGAAGGACACTGCTCCCTTCCAAGACGGAAATACATTTAAAAACTGTTTACTGCATCTGTGACTCTGTTTCTGCTTTGTAGATAAGTTCATTTGTTCATTTGTACCCTTTTTTTAGATTCCACATATAAGCGTTATCATGTGACATTTGACTTTCTCAGTCTGACTACTCAGTATGACAATCTCTAGGTCCATCCATGTTGCTGCATGTGGCATTATTTCGGGGAGGGATAAATTAGGAGAGTGGGATTGACATATACACACTACTATACGTAAGATAACTAACAAAGACCTACTGTATAGCACAGGGAACTCTACTCAATACTCTGTAATGGCCTATATAGGAAAAGAATCTAAAAAAAAAGTGGATATACATACATGTATAACTGATTCACTTTGCTGTACACTTGAAACTAACACAACATTGTAAATGCTCCAGTAAAAATTCTAAAAAATGAATCAAAACAAACATAAAAGCAAGAGGTATGAGACTGAAAAAAATCATGTGCCTAAAGCCAGCCATCAGTTAAGTTAAACCAAAAGCAAGAGGTATGAGACTGAAAAACATCATGTGCCTAAAACCAGAGAGATGTTACAATGTAGATTTAAACAGAAAAATTTTTAAGCCAATTTTTAATGCCTCTGTTCTGTTTAGAAACACCATGAGCAAAAGTTTTGTTTTAAAAAAAGACCTTTTGTTCAAAGACATGATATAGGAAAATAATAAATAGAACAAAACATAAAACTCTTTAAAAATAAAAATTTTTAAAAATGAAAAGCTGTTTAACTCTGTGTAACACAAAAGGGCAAGGTAAAATGACAGATTTTCATCTGACTTCCTTATCTGTCCAGTATCTGATTAATACTTTCAGTGTTACTCTGGGACTTGGCAACTTTGACACTGAAAGTGAGATCTGGGTCTGGAAATTCTGAGCTTTGTTTTAGGTAGTTGAGTGAAAATCAGCTAATACAAGAGACAACCTTGGGGTTTGGGCTGCAGCGAGATTTGAGTGAAGATACAGACAAATTACCTATTTCCCCTATGTCAATATTCCATTTCAATTATCTATACTAAAACACAGGCTGTTTTCTTTAAAAATACTTAAAGGCAATGTGGTTTTTCACTAAATGTGTTATTTACTTGTTGTGTTTTATGTTTCTCATACTGGATAGATGTTATATTTTATTTTATTGTTTATGTAACTGTAGCATAATCCTTAACATTCAAGAGAATCATACAGGGGTGCAAGGGAAACAGTTTTGCTCATTTCTACCCTTGCAAATTGAAATGCATTTTATTCTAGGAAAATGACCCATTTCTGGCATTTCTGTATAGTCAAAATATTTTAAACATTTAATCTTTATTTATACATACTGTATACATCAGGGGAAAGGAGGTGGTGTGTAAGTATTCTATCAAAGTTGCATATTATACTCATATGACTCCAAAGATAAGGATGACCATGAAAGGACTACATTATCTTTTAACTGGAAAAAAAATGATGGAAAATAACAAAACATAACCAGTAAATTTTTCCCCTTGACTTCCATGGTTTTGGTAAATTGGCAAATAAAAAAAAAGTAAAAATGCTGGAAATTAGTTAAATGAGCAAGAGAGTAAGTCATTGTAGTTTTCCATTTTTTGAAAATGTGAAAAGAATATCAATACCCTATTGAAATAATACAGAGTCATAGACTACAACAGCGGGAAGTTACTCTAAGTTACTTTCTCTTCCCTTTACAAATGACAACTCCGTAATGGACAGATTTCAGGACTGATCAAGGCCACGGTGACGGATACTGATGCCGCTAAGGTTGTCATCTCTGCCGACTCTTTCCCAGTCCTGAGTTCCAACCATTTCACTCCATTGCTTCCAGATGTATGGACAATGTTCACACATCTTAACAATTTGTATTCCTCTAAAGTCTAGAAAGCTGTGTGTAGAGACTAGCATTGCAGTCTTGAATTTTCAAATATAAAACCATCTTTCTTTCTCTTCAGGCTGTGTATAGCTTATAATGATTACAGATTCAGTCAGCTAAATTTTTTCATCTTTTATTACTTTATAATTTTCACGTTTCCTATTATATTGTTTCTTGTATTTGAGTGCCCACTAGTACTGATTTTTGACAATAAAATGCTTCGGAGAAGGGGTTTTGTCAGTGCTGTCTGTAACTGAGACATTGCAAGTGCTTCCTGCATCTGTTTAATTCTACCTGACAGCTTTCAGGTGTGTGGTCATTTATCATCGCTCTTTCTGAGACACGCACTGGACCAAGGTCGGGGCTTGACTGTCGCCAAACTCGCATTGTATCAGTAACAGCAAGGAAACAGAGGCGTTAAGTTATCTATCATAAAGTGTGATAGCACTTTGTAGTTAACTAGACAAGCTTAGTTATCCTGTGCAAATGTTACCATGTTTCACCTTTGACACATGAACTAGCTAACCTTGTTAGAAAATAAAATACTCATAATCTTTTTACTTCAATATATTTAATAATATAGAAATTTTCATTATTCCTATTCTCTTTTACACCGTTTCACCTGGAATACTTGAAAATACAGTCTTAACAATATATTACATGGATTATTATTTTTGCCTATAAACACAAGCATTTGAAATTTCAAATTCATGTTAATTTCTAGATGCATAAGGAGAAATGTGAAAGATTTAAGGACTTTGAAGAGCAGAGCATATATATTTATATATGTATTTATATATTGTAAATAATTGTAAATTTGTGAATATTTAAACCACATTTATGAAAATTTAATGTTTAACTTATAATTATCAAATTACACAGAACCATAATATTCACAATATTTTAAAGCAAGTCATGAATGTCTGCTAAGTCAAAGTAGTTTCCCAGAAAATCACATTTCTCTTTGGAAAAAGTGGTACTATAGAAATTTTTCAGTGGTGGGTTAGGGAAGATTTATTAATGATTCTTAAGCTTTCTTTTTTTTTTTAAAGTCACAGGCCTCTTTAGTAATCTTATGAAAGGGATAGATCTAGAAAAATGCACATAGACACAAACACAGTATTTGCAAATGACTTCAGCTTCTTCAGTTTCACCAAAGATCACCTACAATACTAGAATTCATAGCAAAACATGGGGCATGAAAAGAGAAGTAATTATTTTAATCTGTCTTTATTTTTAATAATACCTAAGACTTTCCATTAGAAAACTCTAATAAATTACTTTTTAAATTGTATTTACTTTTCTCACCTTGCATGCTGCAATCAGTTATTCTCGTTGAGTTTAGAAGACAAGAAATTATTTCATAAGTATTGTTTGAACTTAACCTCTAAAAAAAGTTCTAGTTTTATACTTTCTTAATTGTAATGTTGAGCTGATATTTGATATGTGTACATTCATTGGATAAAAATACCAGAGTTTAAAAATAACAGTGGATATAGAGTAAAGTTGATCTAAAGAAAACAGATTAAGTTCAATAAATATCTTTTAGGTAAATTAATATTTGCTTTTTAAAAAGCACAATTTATTCAACATCAAACACATCAGTCAGCTTGTAGAAAGCATAGTGAAAAATTCCAGCTTTTAAAAAAAAACTTCTGTATAAAATTACAATGTTAATTACACCCTAGGGGCTAGGAGAAATGAATTATGTTACTATCACTGTATGGGCAATTATAACTGAAATAACTGTACTATATGTAAGCTATATTTTCATTAAAAGACTAAGTGAAATTACATGATAATTATATTTGTCATAGAAAATGAGAGGGGTTATTTCACTCTCTAGTATGTAGCAGTGTTTGAAATTAAAAAAAAAAAAACCCAGAAGTCCCCGAATTTAAAATCTTTTTAAAAAGGAATAGTAACTGGCACTTTAATGATTTTGTTGGTTTCCAATGCTAGCAGTATTCAGAATGCTCCTAAAATGTGAGTTTAACGCTAGGATTTGTGGAAGAATTAGAAAATATTTTATTTCATGTTTTAATTTTGCTACTGGTATTAAAATTGTTAATATAAAAATTTTAAATGATCAGTAATCATTCTTTTCAAATTAAGATATTTGAGCTCTCTGGGCTGTAGTTAATTTTACTTTTAGTGAGATACTTAACAGATAATCATATTCCAAGGATTCAATTAATTTCTAATCATTACCAAATATCTATTATTCTCTCTATAAATCATGTACATTAATAATCATGTCTTCTGGTTCAAACTTGTGATAAATATTCTATTTTAACTCATAAATTTTTCTTACTGTTTAGATTGACACACCCATAATCCAGAAATGATGTCAATTTATTCCACAATATACAGTTGAAAAAGAAAATGCAAAATAAGCAAACTCTGTAGAAAAGTTAAAGAACTGCCAAATTAACACTGAAGCCTCTTCATTGATGTTTATGAAAAACAATTTTACTGAAACATGATCACTCGTATAAACAATTATTTTAGAATACACACTAATGTACACATAATCAGGAAATAATGAGAAATGTTTTTTTAAAATGTTAATTATATGTAATTATCTGGCTTTTGATATGAGTAGGTCAATGATAAGCTGTTTGCATTTTGCTTCTGGTCTTGGAATCTGAGAGCAAGCAATGAGGATATAACAAACTACATTTTTGCTGGCGAGTCAAGGGGTCTAGTCATGATTTTGAAAAAAAATTAATTTGGAGATTTCCTTTCTTTGACAGATTAGAAGATGTCAAATTTCACTTGTTTAGGAACAAAGATAGTACATTAATCATTTTTGGAAGGTCAAAGCGAAGTCATATAAAACCATTTTAGGGATTCAGTTTGTTGTTGGTATTTTTTAAAGTCTTTAAAAAACCTGCTACGGCTGCCATTTTCCTTTGGTATTGGCCTTGGTCCTGTCCGTTCTGCCTCTGCTTCAATACCCAGTGAGTTTACTCTGAAAGCAGAATGACAGCTGTCACCACCAGCAGGTCTTCTTGAGAGCGATGCAACACAGAGAGCAGCCTTGTCCAAGAGAAAAAAAAAAAAAAAAGACCACATTTAATAAAGGGAAAAAAAGAAATGAAACGAATAAGAAAGAAAGGAAATCTCATTTACCTTTGTAAACTTTAGAAAAACCTTCAGAATTGCTAGTCTGGATGCAGTTGGTTTTAGAAAAGAATAAAAACAAAGTATAACTGAAAGTATCTAGATTTTTGACAAAACAATCTGCCTGGAGAGTCTTCCAGGTTCATTAGATGGAAAGCCATCCTGAATTCTTGGAGATGAAAATCGTGGTCTTCTCTAAGGGGCAGCTGTAACCCACAGGTACTTTGCTGATCACACCGCCTTGAAAAGAATCTGAATCCTCTTGCTTAATTTTTTCATGGCTTCTTGGCCACCAGCTGCTGTGTCCCTCAGGCTCACCCTAGGAATCCTGTGTCCCCATATCTTTCCTTAATAAGCTTTTTTCCCAAGCCCAGGGGGAAAAAAAAAAAAAAGGATTCATTTCAGTTAGGCTACCACTGTGTTCTTATGATTCAGTTTTGAGTTTTGCAAAATAAACATTTAAAATCAACCATGTCATAAGCTAAGTAATTCTATTTAAAGCAATGAGGTGTTGTCCTGGCAAGGTTAAATCACCAGAACTGCTTCAAGCTGCTTCAGGCAGTACCTCTTGGGAAATAATCTTTTCAGTGTCAAGTAACTGACCCCCTAAGAATTACATGATGCTAAACGTAAAGGTCACAAAGCTATGGGCTAATCAATGTCAAAAATTTCTTAAAATTAATATCATTGCTGAGAAGATTAAGCTAACATCATTTAAATCTGCTTTTATCACGTGACCCAGGAGGTACCACGTCCCAGGCACATGGCAGAAAGAAGACACATGTACATTTTCTCATTGGGTATACGGCCTTCTATAACTACAACTCACATTTTTCAATAACTTGTCTCAATTCCTAATTCTCTTGAGTAGCATTTTGCTTTATATTACTTATGACTCCTTATATATTGTCAAGTAATTAATACATTTCTGAACTGCTTTTCTCAAGATCTCTCTTGAACCATCCTTTAATCATAATAGTCAACATTTATGGTCTCAAGTCAACATTTTCAAAGCAAGTGTGCGTGATTGCTTCATTCCCATAACGGTGACATTAGGGATTGATAATCGTCTAATTTACTGAATTTACACAAAGCTAAACATCTAACAGCTTGGTGTGAAAATTACAATTAAAACATTTACCCACACATTTCACAGCATGTATTTATCTCCTGGGCTATGAGCCTGTATTTGAACACACAGTAAAAGCTACATATTTATTGAATTTTTATAATGAGTGTCAGTGTCTTTTATCAGGGATCACAGGCCATGTTTAATCACTGCAATGGAAAAAATGTGTCAACAAGTGTCTTTATAAACCCCTTGTAAGACAGGAAGTCAGCACTCACAACTTAAAAATAAATTGTAGCACTTGTTGCAGAGATTGGCAAGAGATAAGTTGTGAAACATAAACGTAGGTCTCACAACGCAGGTATACGTACACAACTGTATTCTTCACTCTTCATTTGTAAGAATGTAAAAATTAAAGGCAGGGTTTTAAAGCCAAGCTGCTTGTGATGGATTCTGACTTAAAATAGCTCATACTTTATTGAAGGCTGTAATTCTTTCCATCTAAACAATCACTTCTGTTACTTAGGAGATGATAAAGGCATAACTGGAATACACATGTTTATTTACAAATTTAAATTAAAGAGCTAAAGTTCTATATCACATTTTCAAGAAGTATGAATTTCATTTATGTTTTCTTCAGAAATAGAAAACGAATATTTTCTCTTAGCAAGTCCATTTTTAAGAATGGCAAATATTCATGAAAAGCGGCTGGTAGAAATGAAGGATTTAATAAGAATGCCTCAGAAAAGCAGGCGCTCTTCCATTACAAGAGTTTTCAGGTGACTCCTGCAGCTGAGGGTGTCACATGGTGTGCATGCATGTAAATAAACACGTGTACCTCTGTGTGATGTGTTCTATCTATATGTACAAGCAACAACCAGTTCATTCAACAGGAAGCATATTTTCACAATTCAATTCGGTTTCACTTAATCACTCATGAATGGAACTGAGATTATTTCACATCCGATAAAGACATAGGATCCTTAGCTTTTGTTACTAACCTTTGTGTCCCCCATTCTGTGTGATTTGAGTCACGTTCACCTTTAGAGCGACAGTTGCTAGCATTGTATCTTCTGCCTTTGTTTTTTGTTAATCGTATGATTTCGAAATTTTATTTGATTGAAGTCATATCAAAAGCATTGCAATCTTAAACCATTCGGTTCCTCAGAGGCGCTTCGGTGTTTTAACAGACTCCCGTTGTGTGTTTTTGCAGCAAGCTTAGTAGTGGAAGAGCGAACGAGACAGATGAAAATGAAAGTGCATCGATTTAAGCAGACAACAGGGTCTGGTTCTAGTCGAGAACTTGATCGCGAGCAATACTCCAAGGTAAAACCAGTAACCAACCAATAGTTCCCCTGGTAAAAAAGTACCTTATGGGTAGCAGGTAGGACCAGTGAGCACCAGGTTATAGGAGAGAGGTTATCCTTCAGGTGATGGTCTTGCATCATAACCTCTCTCCTCTTGATATTTTCACAAGATATAAGTTTAGTAACATATTGTCTGTTAACCTCGATTAAATGTTTTATCTAAAAAGAAAATGAAAATACTTGATATTAAAGTCACTTGATGATCGATTGTCGTGGTCAAATTCACATAAATAAGCAAGATATGTGAAGCCATTTTAAGCCATTTTATTGCTTGAATATCACTTAATATTGTATTTTAAATATTAAGATATAGAGTTATACTCTTAAATACTAGTTGAGGTTGGTATTCCTATGGAGATTTCTTAGTGAATGACAGAAATTATGTGATGTGAGATTTCTTATTGATCTGTCCTTAGTGAGAAAAATAACTGATTTCAAACTCTCAGAAACTGAAATCCACACAATTTCAAGTGAATAAAATTTTAATTTATATTTCAATATTATTTTGTATGGATGCAATAAGGAGTTTATAAACTGCTGACTAGCATCTGATAATTTTGATTAAAATATGCATAGAATTTTATACTTCATGAAGCAATTTTAAATTTATTATCTGGTTTATTTAAAAACCTTTTTTTTAGAATACTACAAATGTGGCAGCAGCCACTACAGGACAACCCGTGTTTTAATCTGATGTCAAGAATCCTTTTGGAAGTAATGACCTTTTCGAAATTCAAAATTAAATAAAACGTTGTTAGCTTGTTATATGAACCTAGAAAAACCTACTCATTTTTAAATATTGGAGGTTGGTCATTATATAGCCAGATATTCAGGGACTAACACAAAAATATGAGGTGGTGACAAAATCTGATTTGTCACCAGCCCACCATAGAGCCATATGTGCTGGATGCCGTCTTATCACTTTATATCTTAGTTTAGCTGCAGAAGGGTTCTTCCAACTGGACAACGTCCAAGGTCGCTGTGATTCAGCGGGGCTCAACTCCCAAGGAGTCTGAAACAGTATTTTAAAAAGTAAAATCAGTAAAGAAAAAAAAAATCAGTAAGCAAAATATCTTGATGTTGCATAGAGTTGCTGATTCCAGCTCCACATATTTTTTCCCCCAGTTTGTTCTTTATGATATTATTACTTCATCTGCTGTTTGTCTGTCTTTATGGATATCATCATCATTTTTGCTTGCTTTTACCACAAATGCAGTAAGAATTAGGAAGTAGCATAAGTTAGGTTTTCTTCCTCCACTGTTGCATGTCCTTATTTAGAAACGATCTTTAAAGCTGGAAATGTTTTCTTGATTTCTTAGCATTATGTCAAAGGATGAGGTCAAATAGAACAGCAGGGATAGGCAGAGCCAGTGCAGGAAACAAGAAAGAGATAAATAGAGAATCAGCGTAAAAAGACTGAAAGCCTTTTCTGAACTCGGTCTCTCAACATTAATCTGTTGATCAAAAAAAAAAAAAAAAAACTATAAAATGAAGTGCCCTAGAAGTCTAAATCACCACTAACACATATTCATAATGAAATGAAAAGTAGGTTTATCTTGGTTGGGAGATTCCAAATTCTCTGATGGGTAGAAATTTAGAACTTGAAAATACCTCAAAATGATCTTCAATTCCAGCTCTCTTATTTACCAAAGTCATGAAAACTGAGGCCCCCTCAAAAGAAAGGAGGCGCTTTCCCAACATTAACAAAGCCTTTCTAGGGAGTGGTGAGCCCACCAACTCCTGATCTGGAACTTAGATGCCCTTCGTTCCTCTTCTGACATCACTGAAATGTACACATGACTCCAGTTTGATTCAGAGGTTCTTCTATGGCTTTTGATTTGCATGCAGTTAAGTTATCATATTCTATCATTCCTTCCTTATTTGCACAGGCATTCTTTTCCTTTTCCTCTCTCATTGCATTTAAATATTAAAAAACCCATTACTTTCAAATATATTACTATTGCTCTTACTGCATACAGTGATACTACTATATTACATAAATAAAATTATTATAAATTATATTGATAAGTGTGAGATCAAAGATATGGTATCTTTAAAAACATAAGACTATAGGACAGGAAAAATATATAAGATAAAATAACAAATAATTAGCTTATTTTTAATTTTATATGTTAAGTAAAAGGTAAGTACTCTCTACAATTCTGATTCCTAATGCTTACAATAAAATTTTTAGTTTCCAGTAGCAATTCCAGTTAAACCTCTCGCATTTTTTTCTTTCTTAAATTTATCCTTTTATCTCAACCTTTTTACAATTTACTTTACAAAGATCTATTTTTATTTGTATAGTTGAGAACCAGTATTTTCATAAATTTAATATACATTAAATTTTGAAGTTTATTCCTTTATTGACTTATTTTTAGTGTTTTAATCCATTTGGCATTTTGGATGAAGCAGTGCACCTTAGTTGAAATTCTGCCAAATTAGAAATTGGTTAACAGCTTTCAAAATATTTATAACCAAACACCAACAGAACTAGATTTTCTTCAGGGCAAAGAATTACCAGACACATGTAGTATAATTCCTAAGATGTTTCAAACCTGGCATCTCCTTTAAAGTATTAAATGAACCTAATTCCATCCTGAGTAAGGAATTAGCACTAACTTGGCTTTTGAGAAAACACAAAACTTCGTATCTCTGAAATGTGACACTGTGCTGGTTGTTCACTGATGTTAGACAGAGTCGCATGCCTTGGTGATGGAGTAAAATTCTTAACTGGAGAGTGAATTTGCATGTAGGCCTCACATTTTAAAGAGCACTTGTGTTTCTGTAACCCAGGAACAGCAGGCAGGATTGACGTGATGGTTTTTGTAGGCAGCTGCCAAGAGTTTATTATTACTTATGAAAATAACAGCCCTGTTATTAGAGCTTCCCCTCACGTCAAGGACAAATTTCCCTGCTATGTGATCAGTGTAAATTTCTCCTGAGGAGGCTACATTTCTCAAAATATAATTAACGTATTTGCATTAAAATATTTAATTGTTAAATAGGAAATTTAAAGAATCATGCTTGATGAAAAGTCAAAGTGATTATTTAAACTTTTAACAGATTTTGAAAATAAGTATATACAGTAGTATAAAGTGAGTATAAAAGCCTTTCTGTTCCTTCAAATAACCAATGTGAAGAAAACTGTGACATGGTGTCAGAATGGTGGATTATTCTTTACCCCAATATAAAAGATTTTTAATATGACAAACAATCTTTTAAAATCTCTTGGCTGGAATAGCAAAAGTCTATAGACAAAAAGGAGGAGAAGACATGATTTATAGAAAAGGAGGATCTGTTTAGTTGGAGAAATAATTCCGTGCACACTCACATGCTCTTATGTTATAGTCTACGCTGCTTATTATTGGCATTTGCCAAATAAGGGGAGAATTTGTGCTGGGATCACGCCATGCCAGAAAATCTCTTACAGCTGGGTAAATTTTTATTGTATTAGAAACCAATTCATTCATATTCTCTCATGGACAAGCTATCATTTCAATGTTTGGAGACATTATAATAATCACATAACATATTTACTTAGCAAAATAGTTTCAGAAACAAGTAATATAGGAAATATGTTTGTACCCCACTAACAGAATTAAATTCAGATTCCACTATGTGAGCATATTTTTTACATCTATTCTGTAAATAAAAAACAGCTCTTATTGAAATGAATCCTGTCAGTCAGCACCATACTATCAGATAGGAAAGAATTTAGTGGTAAAACATTATCATGTTACTTTATCATAAACCATATTAATTTTAAATCATACATGAAGTTATATAAATAGCTCAGTTCTGAACATAATAGCATATATGCACATCCTTTTGGATTATAATGAAGCATATGGCTTTCAAAAACAGATCATGCAATTATGAAGAAATTCTTTGGAAAGATAATTTTATAGATATTCTATGAATTTGAAATTGTTTTCATGCTTGATGTGAAATTCTTTGCCCAAAACATACACATGAGAGATGAAAAATTAAAACTAACATTTAAATACCTTAGGCCTGAACTACTAGCACTTGAAAGATTATTAAATAAGCATGATCCTTTCTCTAGAAGTTTTTAAAAAGTATTATTGTCTTATAGTTCTTTTTGTATATACAGATCTACAATTTAGCACCATTTTATTTAGTATTCTTTAGCAAGACAATTGTTTATACAAATTTTTAGAAATAGAGTGTTTGGATTATTTTAGGTATATTAAAACTCATTTGCTATGGAGCAGAGAGGATGGATGAGTTTTTCTACAAGTTTAGCAAACATTTGATATTTTCACACCTTAGAACATAAATGCAAAATTAAATTGCTTGATAAGAAACTTAAATACCCATTGTTTGGTCATGTGTCCCTTTAGTTATGTGTTCTTTTTATTTTATATAAGAAGTTATATTATCTTACCTTCCAGTACCTACCAATAGAAAATCAAGTATATATTTGTTATTTTAAAGTTGTAGATACTTATATAACCGTACTATTTATTATGATTAAAACACACATATAAAAATAAAAATATAGACCGTATAAAGCTCTTCACTGTGTGATTCTTTGCACTGAGAGAGTGAAGTAGAAAAAGAGAGTAGATTAACTGCTTTGAAACCTTCACAAGTTTTCATCTTCTACCTAATGATTTCTAAGACCTCAGGTAATGAATACTAAAGACAAATATAAAGACACATTTAAATATGAGATATAGTGTATCTTGAAACTTTAATAGGAATCCATTTTTTACTTTCAACACTTAGTTGATAGTTTAAACCTGAAAATAACTAATTAAGCCATAATAGCAAGAAAGTCAAAGTCCAGTCTTTGCCTCAATCCTTCTGCTTTCATGTCAATGCTTTTTTGCAGAGAGATGTGTTTTGTGGTTACATTTGAGAGAATGTGATGTCTTAGAATAGGGAAAGTGTGTAGGTAAATTGAATATAAGTTTTAGACTCAAGAAGCACAGACAGATGGAAGCAGTGTACCCCATGAATAGAGTAGAAGGTGAGTAGAATCTGTAGGCAATGACGAAAACCCAGGCAAGGAAAGAGGAACTGGTGTACTAGAAAAAATAAATAATACAATTTTGAGGTCTTAAGTATGTGCAAATCATTTATTCAATGAATTTTCCACCCACGCACTGACACTCTCGTTCTACGATTCAGTCCTTATAAACCACTCCTTACCATTCGAAGGGGGCAGGGTTGTGATACTGGAACCCATATATCATGCTAGCGTTTGGGTTCTTTTAGGCTCCACACCTATGTTTACGAAAGTGCACTTTTGCTTGATGTGGGCTGAGTAGCCGTTAGCCTCACCATGTGTGTCTCTGTTTGCCAGCCTCCGATGACAGAGCTCACGCTCTCTTGTTCTCCATCCTTAGTATAACGTACATACAGATCAGTACCGAAGCTGCGACAGCGTCTCCGCCAGATCCTCAGACAGTGACGTCAGCGACGTGTCTGCCATCTCCAGGACCAGCAGCACCAGCTTCCTGTCCGAGCAATCCGAGCGGCCCCGGGGCAGGACCAGGTGAGTCGATGCCACGGTGTGTACAAACCGGGTAAAACTGCACCGCGCTTCCTGAGTGTTCTCACTCAGACAGGGTTTAGGTCAAGTAAGTAAGTAGCAGAAACATTTCATTGAAGCTACTGGGACTAGAGCGAGTTCAGCGTCGATTCACTGTTGTGTAACGTTGCCTGGACTCTTTGGTACTTACTATAAGATGGGGCTGTAACCAGAGTCATATTTTAGAGATTGCTCTAAAATTCCTTCTAAAGTCATTAAATCCACAAAGCATTCTTTAGTCCAGTGTCAGAAAGCTCTCTCTGTAAAGGGCCCCATAGTAAGTATTTCGGGCTCTGCAGGATAATCTCTGTCTCGACGCTCTACATTGCCACTGAGGTGCAGAAGCTCTGCAAACAAGTGAACACAGTCCTATGGCAATAAAGTTTTATTTACAGAACAACAGAGAGCGAGCTGCATTTTCCCCTAGGCTGTAGTGTGCTGATCTCGCCTTCAATCACATAGCAGTTGGTCCCCCCTCAGGTGGGTGTGATAACAAAATACACACCCCTCTTTTACAGTAGGGGAGCTGTAAGAAGTTTGCATGAAGTTTGTTTAAATCACCAACAGTAATCTTGGTTCTCACAAGGCAAATAACCCTGCCGAAAGGGAAAAGACCTCAGGAATCTGGCGCCATTTTCAGTACAGCAGACTCAGTATGGACAAGGCATGTTTTATATTTGTTCTTGACTAGTTTCCAGAAGTAGAAGTTTCATTGAAGGCATTTTGGGGTTGATGAGAGGCCCAAGAAATATAAATGTTCAAAACAGGAGCAACTATCTTCCTAATATTCCGAAAGCCTTTTATGATGGCACATTTTGATGATGTATCCTGGGGCATTCCCTCTTCCTGGATTTCTCTGCACCTAGCTCCCATGTTGAAGCAAACTGAGACCAATTATCTTACTGTTAATTAACAATGCCACACTGAAATTCTACAGGAGCAATTCCGATCGATCAAGACATTAAGAGAACGTTTTATCTCTATTTTGAATATTCTCAGCATCTGGTCCTAACAGGATATTAAGTTCTCTAAAATTTAAGAAAGAATGAAAGAGCTAAGGAATGTAGCCATGTTGAGCTGCTAGGATAGAGGGGTAAAAATGATTATAATCGATTCCTTTCTATTGAAATATTATTAAGATATTATGTTTCAAAACCTATTCAGTTAAGCAAGAATATTGATAAATAGGGCTTAAACAAAGACTTTTTTCACTTTTAATCACTAAAAACAATTTACTAAATAATTACAAAACCGTAAATCTTGAAGTAATTTTATGTTCACAATAGAGCCATGTACCCTGAGTCCTGTGCTGTAAAGTATGACTAATTAACAGAATTCATGTTACCAACCAACTGTGAGAATAATATGTGGGTCCACTGTCATTCTCTTGAAATTTCAGGAGAATAGGTTCTTCAGAAATTCATCTTCAGGAAAAATTTGGCTGTATGATTTTTGAGGAAGAAAGCAAAGAACAGAGGAATTTTAGGGGGCTCAACAACAAGGGACTATGGTTTTATACAAAGGAGGAGAAAGAACTTCATGGTAGTGATTGGAGCCAAGGTTACTCTGCGGGAAAATGCTAGTGTATCAGATAATACTCACTATAACTAAATCATGACAAGAAGCAGAAGACAGAAGATTTTTTGCCTCCTTGATTCATATAACATTTATTATGTATTGAAGGTGGTGGGGATGGAGTAGACCTAGGAAGGTTGCAAATAAATTTTTTAATGACAAATCCGTTTTCTGAGGGCATTTCCCTGTTTCCGGCTTCCCTTTCCCTTCTCTGTGGTTTAGAGCACATTTGAGCTCAGTTATTTTTATGTAAGTGGATTATGTAAATGCAGTCAGTTAAGCTAATGGCTAAACAAGTTTCCCCTGAAGCTAATGTGAAGAAGTATTTTCCTGCAGTCCCATACTTTAGATCAGGGATTCTTTATATGTGGTGCATGTTTGATTCCTTAGAACACTTAGGAGGAACAAAGAGGGTAAGATGAGCTATGGGAGGGGCAGGTCTTCCTTCTTACATCTTTTCATGTATGTCCTTCCCCCTAAGTATCCTCACAGGTGCACGGACACATGTGTACACCCCCCTGACACACAAACACACACACACACACACACACAGAGTTACTTTGGGTCCACCATCAGCCCTATGGTAGAAACCTGAGAGGAGGGTTTGTGATGAAAAATAAAAATGACATCAAAAGGTTGCAGGCTCTTCAGCTTTAAATATTCCCAATTCTTATAACACTATGAATAATGATTTTTCTCAATATAGTACTGCTTTGCATTTCTGTTTTTTTTTTTTTTTTTAGTAACTAACACCTGCATAGGTTTTAAAATTTTATTTATTCAAGTTCATGGATAAAAGATGAAAAATGTGATCAATATAATAATAGATGTATTTACATTTCATAATAGGTACCAGCAAACTTTTGAGTTCCTATCAAGCGTAAAGGCTATTATTTTCCAAGACTTCATGAAAGTATAATATCTAGGCCGCATACTCAAGGAGATTATAATCTGTTTAAGAGTTTGAAACCTATTTTTATATCCTGATCCCCTGCACAGCTGACCCTTGAACAACGGTTAGGATAGAATCGGGACTCAAACCCTAGTTCTTTTGATTCCACATATTGTGATCTCTAACTGAACACAAAATTTTCCCCACACTTAGTTAATTTAAAGATCTATGGAATGAAAATATAAGTACTATATTTATTGAAAAAATCCCCATATAAGCAGATCCACGCAGTTCAAACCCGTGTTGTTCAGAGGTATATGTCTTCACTCACATCTTCCTGTGACACAGGAAATGTTTTACTATGCATTGCCTTGGATGGGTTTTCATCTGGAAGTCATTAAAAGGATTTAGAAGACACTGTAGCATCCCCTGAAGGCAGTGCTCAGTACCTAAAAGTCAGCCAAGTGTCCACTGTCCTCCTGAAGGACCATAGGGAGAAACCACTGACTTGATCTTATCCGTATCATATAGAACCGTAGTATGTAGGCCCTTAAAATACCACGTATGGTTTTGACTCCTTCTATCCAAGTATGCTATGAACCAAGAAAATGTCAAGATAAGCACATCTGAAATGAGCAGTGGTCTGCACAGTATGGTATATAGGCCAGTGTTTCCCAAACACTGCTTGCTACACTTTCCTGTTAACGATTCATAGTACACACTATTGTTCTTAACATTTTGAGAAGTTCTGTCTTGTAACAACTTGTTTATCTTTGCTTATTCCAGCACATACCAAAGCTATTTCATTCTGGAATGCCTGTTTCACAGGGACAGCCATTAATGGGTTGCATAGCTTTTGAGTGAAGTTTGGGAAATTCTGTTTTAGATAATCAGCATCCTTCTGCCTAAGAGACAAAAGGCTGTAAAGAAAGCTTTAAAAAGCCTGTTTGGGGGACGAATAAAATTAAGTACATGTAAGATGTGTATAGGTTGAAAAATACAAATATATTTGGATGATCAATCTCTAAAAGATCATTTTCAGAATATTAGGAACTCATGGGCCATATTCTGAATCTTTTGTGTTTGAGATAATGATTAGGCAAAAAATACCTTGACCACTTGGGGATGGACCAGCTAAACCATATGTTTCTGTGTGAATTGGAAAAGGGCATCTCTCCCCCCAGATGCATTCTAAATGCTTCATTCAAAATAGCCTAAAACATACTTCATGTTTTCACAGTTTCTGTATACAGGGAACTACAGTAGAAAAACATACACTATAATGTTTATATTAGGGTAATTAACCTTTTGTAGATATAAAGAATTAAAAGTTATTCTAAAATTGTTGTCACAGATTAAAACTACTTAAAATCTCAGTAATTTCTAGGATGATTCTCACAGGACAAAATCAACACTTAATACTTCAAAATAATAAACACCAATAAAGATTTAAAGTTCCTAGTTTTTCAGATTTGTTCTGCATGTGAGTTACAATTTTAATTTCGTATTGGCTTAAATATTCCTCGAAGAATGTTTTCTTATCCAAACACAAAATATGCAAAGTATATTAGTAGAGATGGCATAATTCATGATAAAAATGCACATATACTAGAAACCCAGAAGGAATATGTTGAGTTTTTGAGTTCTCTATGCTTTTTTTAACATCAAAGAAGATGTTCACCTCAAAAAGAGGCTGAATTTTCATGACATAGCTCTGATTTTTTTTTCGTCTTTATCATATAACCATTTCTTTCCAGGCAGACAAATTTCAGATGTTTTATACAAAATCAAGCTATAAAAGCAAATGCAAGCGTAATCCTATAATTGCTCTCAGATGTTATACAATTTTAGAAGTTCTGTCAAAAGCAACAATTTCCCAGCAGCATTCACGTTTGTGACAAAGGTTTGCCTTGATCTACAAGGTTGCCTTTCTATATCTAAGTGAATTTTGATGCAAATAGTTTTTGGTCTTTTTATTATCTCCTTTTGAAAGAATATTTTCTAAAGCAGTTATCTTTTTCTACATTCGTAGTTTGAAAGACTTGAGAGCTTTTTAAGAGAAGTTGTCTTCTATACACAAATATTAATCTTGCAACCGTAAATTGACTTAAATCTGGCAGCTGATGTCACTAGGCATAATAATTAGCATATACTGAAGGAAATATGCTTATATTTATTGGGGGATTTTAAAACATTGTAGGTTAAACTCTTTGATATTTTAAATTGTGATAGAGAATGAGTGCCTAGGTTAATATCTTCCAGAAAATCAATCTTATTATTGCAATTATGCTTGAAAAATATTACAGAAAATCTCAAGTGCCCTTTATTTCACGATAGTTCTTCAACTCAGCAAGGGCATACAGGATACCATTTAAAAAGAATCTGGATTTTTTGTGATGGCATTTGAAAAATACTTAACTGCAAAATCATTTGAGCAATTAACAGCTCAGAATACCAAATGAAGCTTTCATTTTATATACTTATTAATTGTTATGCCTACTGACATTGAATATAGTCAAGAGTGACCAAGAGGGAATTCTTAGAGCTAACCACACAATTTTGCATGCTCGCCTGTTGTACTATAGAAAAACAAAGTCTACTGAGATCTACAAAAGTACTAAAAAGAAAGAGGAAAATGACATGGAGATTTGATGATTAGGAGAGAACAAACTGGACCACAGTGAAAGATGCTGGATACTGAATATCCAAGAAAGGAAATATATTTTGGCGATCTTCTAGTGGCTTCTTTTATGGCATTTCTTCGTTTTAATTGTCCAAGACTGATGAGTGGACTATTATTATTCCCTGTGACTAGATTAAAGCTGTAGAGAGATGGAAAGACTGTGCCATGTGCCCTTTAAAAACACTCTACCTTTATGGTAAAATTACTAAACCATGCTTATTAATATACCATATGACTGAATGTGCCACGCATTTGAATTGTTATACCACGCCATATCCGTAACATAAACAAAATACTCTTGACCTATGACTGTAAGTAACACGACAGTCCTTAGAGTAGCCAGTTAGAGCTCTTGGGGAAGGCTTTGTTCTTACTGTTCTACTCTGTCAATTCATTTTAGATTTACTGATATGTTTAGTTAAATTCTGGGAACATCAGCAGAATATTAGAGAAATGTTTCCTGTATAATAGACAATAAAAATGGTCAGTTATAATAAATTTTTCAAAATTTAATAGAAACCCAGGATATCTTATGAAGATGGGAGTTATTTGTTGAAATGATCATTTGTAATTAGATCTTAGAGACAATGTCTGTCTATTGGGAAAAAATAACTACACATGGAGTTTTAAAGTACGTCGTAACATTTTGTTATTTGTAGAAATCTATCTCCCTGTAGCTTTATTTCTTCTCTTAGGATTAAATTAGATCATTTTTAACATTTAAAAGATTTTAAAGAGCATGTTCAATGGAAACTGTAGATAATGATAATTAGGAACTTTTCTTTAATGAGAAAAATAAGTCTTAGTGTGTGTTTGGAAGAGGGTGTAAAATCGTATCTTAGTCAAGCTGAAATAAAATCTTTGAAAGCTCAAAACTAAACCATATTAATAACTTTACTTGTAATACATGTTAGTCTATTTGTGATATTGTCTAAATCATAACTGATTGTGTATAAGTGAGTATAACTTTCCAATTTGATTTAATTATCCTAAGAGAAGTTACACATTTAATGTAATATTCCATTGTTAAATAAAATAAGAACATAATTCTCCCTGCTTAATTATTATTTTCCCCACAATATACAAGAAATGATCGATAACTTACGTACTGCTAACAGCACATCTTCAGTGTAATAGATTATTAGAAAGGTATAAAGTTTATACATCTTTTAAGTGCAAGGAAAATAACATAGGTGATAAATCCTAAAGTGAATTGACAATATTAAAGCAGCTTTCAAATACAACCAATTTATTCCCTAAGAATAGTTTTCAAAGAGAAAATCATTTCAACTTTGGGCTTCCAGTTCCTGTTCGTGGTACAGGATATGCTTGTAGCTGTGATCTTGGCTTTCGACACAGAGGCCAGGAGCAGTGCATTCACTCTGGGGCTATGACCGATGTCCAGAAGTACCAGCTTCGGATTCAGGCTAGGCTCGGGTGTAAGAGACCCACTCCTTTGCTAAGACACTGACTGACTCTGCTTCAATGCTCTGTAATTTCCACGGCATATGAGGGCTTCCTCAAGCGCCACTTATGTCACCCTTTTGTCTTGGATGTACTCTAATTACCACATAGACCAGCTATGTGAAGGATGCTCTTTGCTCTATTAGCTATCAAATAGCAGGGTGACTGTTTTGAGAGGCCGTCAAATTGTTACTATGTTTTTATGCCAAGACTTATAAAATGGGAATTTTCTAACAGATTCTTAAGTTTCTATTTATCTTCTGTGTTTATGTGTTTATATCTGCATGTTGGAGAACTGACTGCTGATTATAAACCTGGCAGTATTATGTGGACGGGTTAATGGTCACCGGGCATGAACTCTGGTTATCAATGTTAAATACCAGTTCTTCAGGAAAATCTTCATATTTCTGTGGTAATTATCCTATTATTTGAAATGGATACGATATCCTTTCACTCAAAACCAGGGCTTCCCAAACTTCACGTATTTCACATGTCACTTTCATATTTTGCCATGACTGCGTAACACGTATATACAGCACACAATATCATGAGTGCTGTAACAGCCCAGGAGTGTAACAGTTAATAATCTCATTTTATAAATAAAATAAAATGAAGCAACCTATTAACTTTACTTGACAGTAAGCAGTAGAGCTAGAATTGAGAGCCCTGTGATTTAACCCCTTTATTTTTATGTAGTGAATCTCTTTATCTCTAATAATATTTTTTTGCTTTAAAGTCTATTTTGTCTTACATGACAAATTTTAAACTAGTGTTCAATCTAACCTTTCACATCCTTTTATTTTTAATCTTTCTGTTAAAGGTTATGAGTTATGTGTGAGTTATATCTCTTGTAACCATCATAGAACTGGATTTAGATTTTTTTTTTTCCTTCTAGCTTGACAATCTGTATCATTTAATTGGCTAACTAATGCATTTGCATTTATTTTGATTTCTTACGTATTTGGAATTCTTTCTACTATCTTGTTTTATATTTTCAATATTTATTATTCTATTTTTTCCTCTTTCCTGATTAGTTTTGAATCAAATTATTTTCATTTCATTTCTTTCTCTATTATTCTGGAAATTATATTATTTCTGTGATTTTAGTGCCTAATTTAGTGTTTCGAGAATATATATTTTGTTAAGTAATAAATCTAAAAGTTAATAATTACTACTACTGCCTCCAGAGGAAAAAAATGACTCTAGTACACTTTAGCTCCTTTACCATCCACCATTTGCATAATTTTTGTCCAGTGTTTTCATTATATATTGTTTTCTTTCTCCCATTATTGGATGTTATTTTTTTTTTAATGCTTTAGAGTAACCCACATATTTTCTAGTTTCTTTGCCTAACCATTTTTCTTGCATCTTAGATCTTCATTTGGGGAGCATTCTCCAACTTCCTGAAATATATGCATTGTATTTTTTAAAATTATTTGTTTGTTTATTTATTTATGCAAATCAATGCCACCAGTGAAGATCCCTTAGGACTTAGACCCAGACCCACATTGTCCCTTGTTCTCCAAGGGTCTTGGCTCATGCAGGGATTTCAGTTCTAAGTTCCCTCTGACCCTGGACCCAAGGCTCTAAATTTCTCATCTGCAAAACCTCCCAAGACATTCATAACTCACTTAGCAATCTGTTTTCAGTCCCCTCTTGGTCTTTAGGCCACAGGGATTTGCCTTTCTTTCCTGTGAACTTAGGTTTGTATTTTAACAGGTATTTGTTGTCATTTTCCCATTATTTCTAGATATTGGGGAGGGAAAGGATTTTTCAGAATATATCATCTACCACTTTGCTAGAGATAGTAGCTCATATTTAATGTGCTACTATTTTCTTAATTTTTAAAAACTTTACTCACTTAAAAGGATAATATTTAAAGCAAAATAAATAAATAAATAATTGTAGCAAGAAGAACTGTGGCCCTAGGGACCTTATCCCAAGTTAGAGGGCAAATGCCAGGGCAGGGAAAAGAGAATTGCATCTTGAACTGGTGGTGAGATCTAAGGCACAGGAGAAAAAGTGATGGGGATGGGCGGGGGGAGGTGGAGGGAGCTGAGGACCAGGAAATAAGGGAAGGAAGGAAGAAAGGAACAAATGAACAAATGAACCGAGGGAAGAAGGGAGGGAGGAAGGAAGGAAAGAGGGAGCTCCAGCAGAGAAAGGCCCCTTGAATGGTGAGGAGAAACGGAAGCTGGGAACGGATGAATGACACGGGGGCAAAGGTAGATTACAGCCCAGAGGCAGGCAGAGATTCTGGGGGGGGGGGGAGATTGGAATTTAAGGAGGGAGCCCAGGTGGGCCATAGATTAAGGGAGCGGTTAGTGATCCTGGAATAAAGAGGTCTTTAGAGGCTGCTTTGGACTCAGATGCCAATCTTCAGTTCAGTCCACTGTGGCCAAGGTGACAGGACACCAAGCACATGAAGCTGGGCACGACGGATACCGGGGGCCCCTTTATTCAAACGGTGGCAGTGTACCTGGGGAGCGTGGCCAGTGCATGATGCTGACAAGCAAGCAAACAAACAAATCAAAACAACAAAAAAACCCCAAACCTTTAATATCAGGCCTTCACATTCTATAGAATGATAGAAAACCATTTTGCTACACCTAGAAGAATGAGCAGTGCACCACAGTTATTAGAATTTCAAGGACAGTAAGGTAATGAGGCTTGGAATAGTAATACGGGGAGCTACTATTTATTTTACAGTTGAAGGTAGTTTACAAAGATGATTCCCCATCGTCCAACAAAGTAGATGTTTCTGTTTATTTTATAAATGAGAAAATGAGATATCTGAGATTTGAAGAAATTGTCCAGGGCCATAAATAGCAAATAATGATGCTGTCAGTAGAATCTAGGTCTTTCTTATCTTAAAGCTCATAGATTTGTTATTGTTATTTTTCTTTTTCACTCTGCACACCTATCTTTTAAAAGTAGTGAAGTTTTTAAAGGCAGAAATAAAAAAAGTAAATTCAATGCTAAAATGACTTCAATGATAAGACCTGTGAAGCCCAGGGCATATTTAGAAAGTTTCCCATCCCTACATCCATATGGACAGACGGGAAATCTGACAAATGCTAGAGCTTTGGCTCTTCAGGACGGTTTTGTCCAATTGTCCTCCTCCCTCTGAGGTCCCTACTCTGCAGTGAGTGATGCCGAGAAACCCCAGATGTAAGTGAGTTTGTGCAGATGTCCAGTTGTTTTCATAGGCTCTAGGAAATACTGAAGTGAGCCTTCCCCACTCCAAACGCCTGACTGCCGTGAGAGATCACGTAGACTTCGGTCCATCCAGAGCCCAGCCAATCGAGGCTGCCCCTCCCGTTGTCAGCTGCATCCCGTGTAACCCAGGACAGAAGCCTGGTAACAGCCACTGAGATCCTCGGTCTGAAGTGCAAATTTAAGGTGTGGAGAAAACTTTGCTGGAAACGGGGACGCGAAGCCGATGGGGACAGCAGGTCATCTAGATCTTATATGAGTATGATCGGAGTAGACGTGTATAAAGAGGTGTTATGCATGACAACTGAGAACAGTCGTGAGGAGGAGGCCTTATCCAGATTCAAGAATTCTCTGGAAGGCTGTGTTTTACAGACCCTTAGGAAAGATCACTCTTCTGGGCAGAGTTCTCTACGGCCTTTGGCTGCCTCTGTCATCCTGCATCTTCCGTGTTGCCCCCTTTAGAGTGGGACAGGGTTGACGGACCCTCTAGTGTCAGGCTCTGCTCAGAGTGGATGGAAACGTGCCCACAGAACCTACCATGTCATTGTGAAACCGGGATTCGGAAGGGAGCTCTGATCGGTCATTATCGATCAAATCACTGCAAAGAGATTTACCCTTATTTTCAAAACACTGTCAGGTATTATTTCCTTCTAAAACTCTAAACTAAATCTGCCCAAACTATGTTTCTGTATCTGTGCATAAATTCTTGATTTGATTTTATCAAAACGTATAAAAGATAAAGCTATAAAAGACTCTTACTATTTACATTTACTTTAGTGATATAAAATTCAGGCTAAATGTCTAATTTTAGTGATATGTTTCCCACATATTAAATGATAAAAATGATTTAGTTGTAGTATCACACTTACAGCATTAGTTTAGTCTGTAGTTAGTTATATCTTTTATGTGAATTAAGTTTCTAGTTCCAGGAAGTGGTCAGGTGTGAATCTCAGATACAAAAAAGGACATTGGGGAATGTAGCCAGATCAAGTGTGAGGAAGTTGAGGGATGCAGGAGGGTGTGGAAAAGGGAAAATTAATATGATTAGTTAGTAGGAAATAAAGTAATAAATAGATTACATATGCAGAAGTAAATAAAGAACTGAAAATATATGCTGCCACTATCTATCATCTATCTATCACCTATCTATCTATATATATCTATCGTCTATCATCTATCTATATCCATCTATCATCTAGCTACTATCTATCTATCTATCTCTCTATCATCTATCTATATATCCAGCTATCAGTCTATCTGTCTATATCTGCTTTGATACTATCACTAACCAATACTGAGACCTTCACCAAGTACACAGCTTCTGTAGAACTTATTTTCCTATTTAGTTATTCATTCACTCATTCACCCATTCACCAGTCATTTATTGGATACCTATTATATGGAGGTAGGATAGTTGATACCAACTGTATGATGCAAAGCAAACCAGACATGATCCCTAGCTCTGTGGTTTTAAGTGAATATATATATATATATATATATATATATATATATATATATATTTTATTATGTGAATAGTCATCTGAGAAATGAGAATCCTACCTGCCACGCCTGCCTCACAGGACTGTGTGAGAATAAAATGATAGTGTATGTCAGATGCTCTGGAAGGGTAGTTATGCTGTATGATTATAACTCAATTACTGCATACAAGATGCTAAGGATTAAAGGAGTTACTTTGTACTTTTAAAAGTTATCCTTACATGTCTCACAGGCCAGATGACTACCTAGGGTATGACACAACACTTTTCAAAATCTGGATTTTGATTGTTAATATTTAATTTTTCCACTTGGCTGTGATTTATGATGAGCTGGATGAATATGTATTGGCCCGGAGAAGTTCCATTTCATTAACGCGAAGGTTGTTGGAGTCATGCCCTTGGACTGTTGGTGTTCTAAAGAACATTACTGTCTGCAGATTGCCATGTACATGTTTGAAACAGGAGAAGAACTAAAGGGTGAGGAGGAGACTTAGATAGCAGGGCTCAGGGCTTTATCCTTCCACGAGAGCAATTTTACTAGTATTTGTTTTATTAATTCAAGACCTATGAAATATATTATTAAAAAATAAAGAGGAAGTATTGCTGCCTTAAAAGCATATTGTAAACCAAATGTGGCACAATAAATTCTGGTGCTATGATTTGCAGGAAAAAAATGAAAATATGAGATCTGGTACTAATTCTTTAGCTATTAAGTATTTTGAATTCAGATAATACCATAATTTGGCCAATGGTTTGTGTATTGTGTTGCAAGTCTTTGGTATAATACATTAAGAAAAAAACTCAATTTCAAAGAAGAAGAAAACTTGCAGACTCTTTGGTCTGTATTGAGCTTAATTGGTCTATTTTCCTACTGTGTACTTTGTTTATGAATCATAAACTTGATGTATGAAGTAGAAGAAGTACTTGGGATTGCTTTGTAGCACATTAGCTTTACACAGTATGATACAAACTAGCCAAAGGAATATATTTTATTTTCAAACTCATTGCTTCAGCATGCATAGCTAACAGATGTGTAGCTGCTACTCTTGGCAACTGTTACATTTAAAACAATATAGTAAAAACTTTAAAGGCTTTTTTACATTATCATTATTTTAAGAAAATAATCATTTAGAGCTACAGTTCTTTATTCATTTTTAAATATGATTACATTGATTTCACCTAGGCCATCTTAAAGCATAGACACAATAACCAAATTTGTATAAATCAACACTCGCTGAATGAATACATAGTACATACCCAGTGCAGTAAATCAAAACCCTAGACCTTGAAGGATTCTCAAAAAGCCTTATATGCTAGTTTCCTATAATTAGTGGAAATGTTTTCTGAGTTATCTGAATCATCCAACATAATTAGTGGTCTTCTTTTCTCCTTTGTAAACTAAAACAGCAGTTACATCAAGAAATCACTTGTGTGTGTCTGTCTTCAGCTTTATGAGTTTATAATTTTGTGACTCATTTATACTATTTTATGGTTCAGAAATGATATGAGAGATTTTTTTATATATGTTTTACTGAAGTATAGTTGATTTGTAATGTGTCAAGTGTACAGCAAAGTGATTCAGTTGTACATATCTATATATATATTCTTTTCAGATTCTTTTACATTATAGGTTATTACAAGATATTGAGTATAGTTCCCTGTGCTATACAGTAGGTCCTTGTTGGTTATCTATTTTACATATAGTAGTGTGTATATGTTAATCCCAAACTCCTAATATATCCCTCCCCCACCCCCTTTCCCCTTTGGTAACCATAAGTTTGTTTTCTATGTCTGTGAGTCTATTTCTGTTTTGTAAATGAGTTCATTTGTATCATTTTTTTAGATTCCACATATAAGTGATACCATATGATATTTGTCTTTCTCTGTCTTACTTACTTCACTTAGTATGATAATCTCTAGTTGCATCCATGTTGCTGCAAATGGCACAATTTCGTTCCTTTTTATGGCTGAGTAATACGCCATTGTATATATTTATCACGTCTTCTTTATCCATTCCTCTGTTGATAGACATTTAGGTTGCTTCCATGTCTTGGCTATTGTAAATAGTGCTGCCGTGAACATTGGGGTGCATGTATCTTTTCGAATTTTGGTTGTCCCCGGACATATGGCCAGGAATGGGATTGCTGGGTCATATGGTAATTCTATTTTAGTTTTTTGAGGAACCTCCATACTGTTCTCCATAGTGGCTGCACCAGTTTACATTCCCACCAACAATATAGGAGGGGCTCCCTTTTGAGAGATGACTTTCTAGTGTTTCACTATTTACTGAATATTGTACACCAGCTTTTGTTGAACCGTGTGTGTGTGTGTGTGTGTGTGTGTGTGTGTGTACGCATATATATTTAACTGAATTTATGGTAGACTGGAAATACATGGATATATGTTTAACTCATCATTTGTAGTCACTAAGGTCCCTAAACATTTCTTAGAATACATAATAAACAAATTATTGACTTATTTAATATTTAAACAGAGTAATTACATTTTTTTCTACCCCATTATCCACTTAGTTCCCAAGTCAAAAGCTGGAAGCTGCCCTAGTTTTAACTCTCCCCAATCCTCCTCCTAATGCTTTGTTTCTCAATCTTTGTACCGTTATCAACCCCCAAGGAGACTTTTGGACGCTCTTTCCCTAAAGCCCTCCCCACATGACATTTTAACCTCACAGGTACTCTGTGTTTGTACACTGTGGCCCCTTAGAAGACCACACCCATAGTATTATCTGAGATCTTTTTATCCCTCTCACCTCCACCAAGAGCCAATGAACACCTTTGGGAGCTTATTACTCACATTGAGAATTTGTGTTCAAATCAGTCATCAATTGTATTGATTTTACTTCCTACATAGAACTCATGATCACAGAACTGAAGATTACAGAGGACAGATGTTTTTATTCCTCTCTAGTTGCCAACTGAAAATTACCCAGATTTTGTAAGAAAAAGACTGAAAATTGCATCTACTATGAAACTAGGAGACAACTACATCCTTAAATTATAAACTATAGAAAAAAGCCTTCAAATTCAGTGTAATCTGGACTAAAATGAGGAGAAATACCAAGAGGAGACACTGACTTATTCAGCTACTGAATATAATGTAGAGTTCTCCAAAATAAATGGCACAGCCTTAAAAAGCCCAATCAAAAATGTGCACCTAGGATCTTTGAGAACTAGGGAAAGTTCTAGACCTGGGACATCCTGAAACAATGTTTCATACCTCAGAGGAGCAGCTGACATCTGCTCAGAGGAGAAGCCTCAATGGTCTGCCAGGCTGTCTGAGAGCTGTAAATAGGAATCAGTTTGGAAAACACTGCTCTGTGTAGTTTGCAGAGAAATACATTGCTGTAGCACAATCATAACACATACATCTTCATTACTAATCATGTGGAGATTTGGATAACATCACTGGTCTGGATGATTTTAATCTTATCTGAAAATAAGCAATAAGATGACGCAGCCTTTCCAGCTGTAGGTGTGACAGGATAGCTTGCATCAGACGGAGGGTCCCGCCTATAAACCTACAAAAGCTAAACAAGAAAAAACAAACAAATAAAACACTATTTGGCGGCACTTGGAAGCAACAAAGCAGACAAAGAAACTAGAGAGACCACAACCCTTGAAAGAAGGAAAGAGCACAAAGTGATGCCACATGTACCCCTTTTTCTATGGAGGGACTTTGCAACCCGGTGACACAGATATTGGAGCAAAGCAAAAAGCAGCATCTTCCCCGGGCTGAGGAGACAGATGTCACAATTCAGGAACTGACAAAGAAGCTGGAAACTGTGAGTGGAGGGTCCCGAAATTTGCTACAGATTCCCCTAATTTGTTGACTGCTGGGCTTGTGCAGGCGCAGAAATTAACCGAGAAATTAACCGAACAGCCCCAGCTGGAAGATGAACTTCTGAGCAGACCTTCCAGCAGCTGCCGGGTGCTGGGAGAGGCCCATCCACTTCAAGCGCGTGGGAAACACTTTGGTGTCCTGGACAAATTCCAGAAGCACCAAACTGGGAATAAGCGTCACACACTACCACACACTACGAGTAAGGGCAGACCTTCAAGCCCAGCTCTGAACAGGAACAGAATTCATTCTCTCTGCCAACCAAAAGCAATTTCACCCTTGTTGGAGGAAAATAATATCATCCAGAGCCTCTGTAGGTAGATTTTCACCCACAATGTCTGGCATCTAATTTAAATTTACAAGGCAAGCTAAAACTTTTAAATTAATAAAAAGAGGACCAACCAACTAAAAACTAACAATAGAGTTCTCAGAGAGGGACCTTAAAATATCCATGATTAATATGTTCTAGCAAACAAAGGAGAATGGATGCTTTCAGCAGAGACCTGGAATCCATTTTTATAAATTGAGCAATAATGCTAAAACTAAAAAATACCAAAAAATAAAAATAAAAACCCTAACAACACATTGACTAGGTGGGTTTAATTAATTAATTAATGGCATATTAGAAACAGCAGAACAGAGAATTAGTGAGCTGGTCAGTGGAAAGTATATAAATTGACACAAGAGAAAGAAGAGAAGTTTCAGGAGAACAGGACAGATGTGAGATGTGATGGAAAGGTCTGAGTGTGTAACTGAGTCCCAGAAGGAGAGGAAGTGCAGAAACAATACTTGAATCCTGAAGGGCTGGACGAGAACTTTCCGACTTCATAAATCCAAAGACCTTTCAAATTCCGAAGATATATGAAGAGAAAAACAAATCTAGCAATATCATTATCAGAGTACTGAAAAGTAAAGAAAAAATCTTTTCTTAAAAGAATCCTAGGGGGAAAAAAAGAGATTATCTTCAGGGAAGCAACAGTAAGATTTTGGCTGAAATTTCAACAGATGTTATCAAAGCCCCAAATCAATGGAATGACCAAAGGAAAGAATGCCGCAAGAAAAAATAAAAACATCCAACCCACTGTTTATGCTTAGTATGTGTTACCCAGCAAAAATAGCCTTCAGACAGTGCACGGATACATGAATGAAACAGCTAAGAACTCATCACCAGCGGACCTGATCTTCATGTTGGGAGAAAATGTCCCCAGTTGGAAGCTCTAAGCTGGAGGAAGGAATAGAGAGCACCAGGGAGAGTTAGTAATAATAACAGTAACAACAACAACATACTGGGGAGAGTTAGTAATAATAACAGTAACAACAACAACATACTGGGGAGAGTTAGTAATAATAACAGTAACAACAACAACATACTGGGGAGAGTTAGTAATAATAACAGTAACAACAACAACATACTGGGGAGAGTTAGTAATAATAACAGTAACAACAACAACATACTGGGGAGAGTTAGTAATAATAACAGTAATAACAACAACAACATACGGGGGAGAGTTAGTAATAATAGTAGTAATAACAACAACAACCAGGGAGAGTTAGTAATAATAATAGTAACAACAACAGTACCCAGTGGTAGTTAAGACGTGTACAAGTAACACCTATAAAATACCTACGTGAAAGGTGGGAGGGGAGTGAAGGAATCAAGCTGCTGTAAAGTTCGTGCATTATCTAAAAGTGGTAACATTTCTAACTTAAGGAAAATTCTGATAAGGTGCATACTTTAATCTTGAGAGTAGCCACAAACAAATACTAGAAGAATGTACAACTCAGATCTTAATAGTGTAGGAAAATATGCCTAACTAATCTAGCTAGGTAAAAAGGAGAGGTGAAAGGACAAACGGATGTGATCATTAAAAATAAACAGCCAATGGTCGACTTAACTCTGGCTGTATCAGTAATTGCCTCAAATGTAAACGGACTAAATGCTTATTACCAATATCATGGAATGAAAACGGGAGGTATCAGTGCAGGTGACCAAATATTTAAATGATAGGAACAATTTTATGCAGGTAAGTTTTATACCTGAGATCAAGGTCAGCAAACTGACCAACAGGCCAAATCTGGCCCACTGCCTGCTTTTGTGAATAAAGGTTTATTAGGACACGTCTGTGCCCATTTGTTTATATATCATCTGTGGCTCTTTTCCCACTACAATAACAAAGGTGAGACTGTTTGGCCCACAAAGCCTAAAATATTTACTATTTGATACTTTACAAAATAAATTTACCTAACCCTGACTTAGGTGAAATCTACAAATTCCTTGAAAAGCACAGCTTACTAAAACTAACATAAGAAGGAATAAAAACAGGGAGGAGTCCTATATCTATGTTTAAGGATGATCCTATAATTGTTTTCAACTCCCCACAAGGAAAACTGCTGACCCAGGTGGATTCACTGGTAAGTTGTTCCAAAAATTTAAAGAATAAATGCTCTTAGTCTGACCTGATATTTCCAGAGAGTAAAGAGGAGAAATACTTCCAAACTCTCTCTGTGAGTCAAGCCTCTACTTGATAAATTTGGTAAGGAGAAGACAGGAAAATTATAGGCCAAAATCTCTCATTAAAAGAGACAAAAGGCCTCAAGCAAAAATTTAGCCAATTGAATCCAGATAGAGAAAGAGATCACTTTGTAAAATTCCATCTGTGGGATTTTTGGACATTTTTGAACATCGGAGGTCTGTTCAACCTTGGTGGGTCCTCCCTGGAGACCCCCTGTGGGTCGGGACCCAGCCAGGCTGGACATGATCTCGGGCACCGCAGGCCAGTGCTGCCTGCAGCGTCTGGTTAAAGGGAGGCTTCCGGTCTGTGTCACAGGGCAATCTATCTGTCGGTCTGTCTGTCTCTATCCATCTCTATGAGACAGAGAAATTTTGAGAGAGAGAATGAGAATACATTATGAAGACAACAGTTTTGTTCTGTAAGTGAGAGACTGGCTTAACATTATCTCTATGTAATTCATTGTAGAAGGAAAGAAAGAAATCCTCTGATCCTCTCATGATCACAGTAGACACAGAAAAAATTGTAATAAAGTTCATTACATGTATATGATAAAATATGTTAGTGAACTAAAAAGAGAATTTTCTTAAAATGAAAAAGGTAATCTACCATAACCTTACAACAAGCATCATACTTCATAAGGAAATACTGAACACTTTCCCCTGAGTTCACTGAAGCCACTTTCACAACCTCTGCTCAACATTATTTGGATGGTCCTAGCCAGTGTTGGACCTGGCAGTGTGGCAGTATAGGAAGGAAAAATAAATAAAAGCAATAAAGATTATAAATGAAGAATGTAAACTGTCATTATTCACAGTCTATATGATCGCACATATAAAAAACTCAAAAGAATCTGCCACAAAATTATTAGAATTAATAAGCGAATTTAGCAGTCACTAGATGCAAGGTCAGTATATAAAAATCAATTGTATTTTTATCTACCAGCAACAAACATTAGGACATGAAATTTATAAAATACATCAATACAGTATAATCAGAAACTTGAAATACCTAGGAATAAACCTAATACCTAATTAAACTAAGTAGATAAATGAATTAGAAATAAACTAAATAAGTAGGAATAAATTAACAATATGTAAGTCCTCAATATGAAGCGTACTTATAGCCTCATATGTAAAGCCACAGTTGTGTGCAGGTGAAATTCAATAAGAATTACACAGGGACAACTACTTCTAAAGGTCTGGCCATTTGAAGGGATCAAATATAAGTAGTGGTCTAACTCGAGTACATCCCCTTGGTTCTAAGTGATGCCTGCTGTCAAAATAGGTCCGCTAGACGTGCTTAGGAAATTTGATGCCATCTTGGTTATCAGTCAACAGGCCCAGAATTTTAACTCCTGGAAATTATGAGCTAGATTCCTGGGGATGGTCTCTTGATCAGCAAGTTCCTTTTGTATTGACCATTTGTGATTAGTAACTTGTGTATTGATCCAAACTAAAGTGTAGGACTCAAATAATTTGAGTTGACTTCTAGCATTTTTTGTAAACAGTGTAGTGAATTTATGTGTATTACAACCATCTTTTAATACGCCTTAAATTACTTGTCCCTTTTTAGGCTTACTGTGGAATCATGATAGGCCTCTATGTTCTTTTGGTGTGTTGAAGATATAGAAATTGATTATAATTGTTTTTAAGCTAAATTTGTCATTAATTTAAGAGTGGGAATCATCTTTACATAGTACCTCCTAGGCCTTTCCTAAAAGCATCCTTACTTTCTGAAGATGAGAAGATATTTCAGGCCCATATTTTTTCATTCTATTCCAAAATTTCATGCCGGCCACCTTACATTAGAATAAGGAACCAAAATCTGGCAACTAAAGGTGCAGATTTGATTGCTTATATGATTGATCCCTTGCATGTCTATGGGTAATACAAAGTCTTTTTTGTCTATTTTAGGGAACATGAGCTCATGATATTTCAATTTTATTTTATCAATCTTTAAAAAAAATTCTTGTTTGAAATGAGTTTCTACACTGTCTATTACCATCATTTCATTGATTCTGCAATGCACACTGGTCTGTACTTTATCATATATGAAATCCATATGTATTTTACAATTGATGGCATGACATGGTTTAATTAGCAGCATTTTTCTTTCTGAAAAATCCATAAAAGAATGCTGTATCTTGATACTGATGACATAATTGATTTGATTCAGTGCGTATAGATTATCCTCCCACCTTTGCCATATTATGGTGAGTTTCGTCACACCAAGTCATATGTGTAATTTATAATTGGGCCAAAGCAATAGCACCACCAGACTTTCCTTGCAACACCTACCAATATGAGGTCCCCCAAATTCTGCTGAAGTTCAGGATATGACCTTCTTCATTACCTGTAGTTCCAGGACCCTGTAAGCCATGGAACAAATACTAGACCGGTTCTCTGTGCAGCCTTTGTAGGTGTGCGGTCTACGTATGAAGTACAACTCTTGTCCCTTAATGGTAAGCTGGCCATCCCTGATTAAATAAAATTTGTTCTCAGCTAGATATTTAAGATCAATTAGTCATTTTAACAGAAAACTAAATTCTAATCTTGCATTAATGTAATATTTTTCAGTAAATGACTCATAGATCTTCCCTATTATATTATGAATATTTCCATCAAATAGAGATAGTCAAAGTTCTATTTTTTTGCTCTTTAGACTTACTGTTTAAAACTACAATAAACCAGGTAAATAATTCACTTTTCCTCAAACCTTTGACAATTTAATGTATTAACCCAAGTTTTGTCTTTTACTCCTCATTCATATTCCAGGTAGTTTACTGTAAGAAACAATTTCCTTCTTTTCCTTTGGTAAATAAAAACACATCTACTACCTTGAATATGTCACATATTTTTGTCACTTTTTTCTAGTTTAGAATGAACCATCCATATTAATTGCAACTTTTAACCTAAGCTTCTATTCTGTAGAGAAAACTTGGAGGTAGCTAATTGAGCATAACAGGCTGTCTGTCATATGCAAGCAATGAAGCAGCCTAGCAAGTTACAGCTGACATAATAAAACATCCTACAAACAACCCAATCAAAAAATGGACAGAAGACCTAAATACACATTTCTCCAAAGAAGACATACAGACATACAGATGTCCAACAGGCACATGAAAAGATGCTCCGCAATCATTCTTTTCTAATTATTAGAGAAATGCAAATCAAAACTGCAATGAGGTACCACCTCACACCAGTCAGAATGGCCATCATTTTTAAATCTACAAATAATTAATGCTGGAGAAGGTGTAGAGCAAAGGAAACCCTCCTGCACTGTTGGTGGGAATGTAAATTGGTGCAGCCACTGTGGAGAACAGTATGGAGGCTCCTTAAAAAAACTAAAAATAGAACTACCATATGATCCAGCAATCCCACTCCTGGGCATATATCTGGAGAAAACCATAATTCAAAATGATACATGCACCCCAGTGTTCATTGCAGGATTATTTACAGTAGCCAAGACATGGAAGCAAGCTGAATGCTCATCTATAGACAGATGAATGGATAAAGAAGATGTGGTACATATACACAATGGAATATTACTCAGCCATAAAAAAGAATGAAATAATGCCATTTGCAGCAACATGGATACCCAGAGATGATCATACTAAGTGAAGTAAGTCAGACATAGAAAGGCAAATATCATATGATATCACTTCTATGTGGAATCTAAAAAGAAAGATACAAATGAAACATTTGCAAAACAGAAATAGACCCACAGACCTAGAAAACAAACTTATGGTTACCAAAGGGGAAAGGGCAAGGGAGAGATAAATTAGGAATTTGGGGTTAACATATACACACTACTATATATAAAATAGATAAACAACAAGGACCTACTGCATAGCACAGGGAACTATATTCAATATCTTATAATAACCTATAATGGAAAAGAATCTGAAAAAGAATATATATATACATATATATGTATAACTGAATCACTTTACTGTATACCTGAAACATTGTAGATTAACTATACTTCAATTTAAAAAACTTAAAAATAACTAAATAAATAAAAATAAAACATCCTTACAACCCACAGTATCCTATAAAGTTGCAAAAATGAAGATAAAGCTTTGCATCATCCAAAGGCAAATCCACTGTATAACTAATTAATCACTTGGATTACGTTTAAGCTGACACTCCAACCAACTTAATTACTGTTGATATCAGAGTTTTTTCAGAGCTATAGGTCAATTTATTTATTATGTAATTCTACATTTTCACAATCTTAAATGTTACTGGAAGAAATGTTAGCTTATCCAATAAGTAAAATCAATATAGAAAATATAGGAATTTCAGATTAACTAGTCTGTTCATGAGAAAACCAACCTAAATCTTAAACAATAAAATAAAATTTTGTGCTTGTATTACATACTACACTGATAAAATCTGGAATAAGACATAACGCTGTTTTTTAAAAATTTGAGTTATAATTCACATACCATAAAATTCACCTTGTTCAATTGTACAGTTCAGTGGTTTTCAGCATATTCACAATTAGTTGTGCAACCATCACTCCTGTGTAATTCGAGAACATTTTTATCTTCCCCCAAAGAAACCTATAACCCTTTGCATCATGCCCCTTCCCCCTCCTTTAGCCCCTGGTGACCACTAATCCACATTTGTCTCTGGATCTGATATTTTATTTAAATGGAATTATACAGTATGTAGCCTTTGGTATCTGGCTTTTTTCATGGAGTATAATGTTTTCAACTTCATCCATGTTTGTAACATGAATCATTCATTTTTATACGTGACAATATTCTATCATATGGATGAAGCACATTTTGTCTCCATTCATCAGTTGATGGGCACTTGGGTTGTTTCCTCTTTTTAACTGTTATGAATAATGCTGATCTGAACGTTCCTGTGGAAGTGTTTGTATGGATATATGTCTTCAATTCTGTTGAGGATGTACCTAGGAATGGAATTACTGAGTAGTATGGCAACTCTAGTTTAATTTAACTATGTTTATGTTTAACTAAATTGCCAAACTCTTTCCAAAGCAGCTACATCATTTTACACTCCCACCAGCAGTGTATGAAGGGTCCAATTTCTTCAGAGTCTAATCAGCACTTGTAGACATCTCTTTTTTACTGTAGCTGTCCTGTGCATGCGAAGTGGCCTCTCATCGTGGTTTTCATAAAGCTTTTTTAAGTCAAATTTATCAAACTAGTTTGATATCTCAAAGGATTCACTTTGATTGTGGATTTAGATTCTTATATTAAAATTCTTTTGAGTTAGCCATTTCTTGAAAATGGATTTTTCTTGAAAGACAAGCATATTCAAAGTATTAGAAGTTCAGTTTCTTTTTTTCTCTGGGAATTCTTTAGTTAACTGTATGAGAATTATGTAAGTACTCATTGGTCTACGTAGATCAATCAGAACGGGAGCTCTGTTCAGTTAATATCTGTCTGCCCAAACCACTATCCCTAGGGTGCAGAGAAAGTAAGAGATTTTTTTCACCAATTGAAAAGACTTTTTTCTTATAAATTTATTTATTTTATTCATTTTTATTTTTGGCTGTGTTGGGTCTTCGTTGCTGCGCGTGGGCTTTCTCTAGTTGCGGCGAGCGGGGGCTACTCTTCGCTGTGGTGCGCAGGCTTCTCATTGCAGTGGCTTCTCTTGTTGTGGAGCACGGGCTCTAGGCGTGCGGGCTTCAGTAGTTGTGGCATGCAGCCTCAGTAGTTGTGGCGCATGGGCTTAGTTGCTCCGCAGCATGTGGGATTTTCCCAGACCAGGGCTTGAACCTGTGTCCCCTGCATTGGCAGGCAGATTCTTAACCACTGTGCCACCAGGGAAGTCCCCAAAAGACTATTTTTTAAACACAAAGAGAACTAGCAGTTTCAGTTTTATCAACTTTGACATAGACAGAAATTGACACAGAAACCTAACCCTAGAGTTTAAAGGGCTGTTCTTTAGTGTGGACAAGACATTTTCTTAAATGATGTGCACTTTTGTAGCATGCAAACGACCAGACATGCAAAAAGCCAAACAAAGAGGATTTTCTGTCATCCGTCACCCAGCTCTCAATTCATCCCTGAGGTCTGCCATCCAACAGATTTCATCCGAAGACGGATTCCCTATTGTTCCTGCTACTGGTGAGGAACGTATTATCCATCACAAACAGAGCAGAAGAAGAGACAGATTTACCAAGAACCAGAACCAGCAGCAAACAAAACAAAACCAGAGTCAAAAAAAGAAAACAGAGACTGAAAGTAATGTTCTGTTGCCTCTTGATATTCAATCCAGGAGCCAGGAAAAGGCATCCTTGGGCTCAGAGCCTTCATGGGGCACCCAGCTCAGAGGTCCAGCAGAAGTCCATCTGGGAATTTGATGGGACCTCCAACACTCTCAAAACATAATTCTCAAAATTAAAACATAATTGTTAGAAGAACAGATAGGAAATGTCAAAGTTTTAACTCATTAGTGAGAAAACTGACAGGGTGACAAGCTGGTTCCTAAGATGATGTACATATAGACATACATATATAGTCATTGAAAAAAAAAAAAAGAATGCTGAAACATTATTCACTTCGATTCAAAACTGGATAATGTTCTCTAGATCAGTAAAACCCTAACCTTGAAATTATCCTTACTACTAAGTAGTGGTTATTTGCTCCTTATCAGTTATCTTCAAACTAACATCTAACTTTTACAGAGTTATAAAATTTTGGGACCGTAATTATTATAAGAGTAAATAGTAAGTCAAAAAATGTTCCATTCCCCTAGAGAGTCAAATGCCCTTAGGCCCTTATTAGTTAATCCTTAAACATGGCATTAACATGTAAGGCAATTTTTTTCTTAATCTCATTTCCAAGTTTAGATATTTTTTTTTCTTAACAGAAAGGAGGCATTTACTACTCTGAGCAACTGGGTGACTGGAGTGTTCTTAATGTGATACGGAAGTTTAGAGAAGGAGCAGTTTTTCCCTTGGGTTGAACACATTTTTGAGAGCCTTATCAGACAAACCCAAGCAGTTCACAAGTAGGTACGTAAATCTAGAGTTGAGGGCTGAGACAAGGTGGAGAGAAGCCCTGGGAATCAGCAGCACATAGAAGGATGTAAAGCTTGGGACCAGATGACACATCGAGGGAGCAGGTCTCATGTGGGGAATAGAGGTCAGGGTTGGGAGGGCTGAAGAGCTCCAGTGTTTAGTGGTGAAAAAGAATAAATGTCCAGCCAGGAGACACTAGGTGGGAAAATCTATGAGAATAAAGCATCTCAAGATCAAAAGAAGCAAACGCTTTGTCACATGCATGGTGTATGGAGAGGTCAAGAGGGTAAAGACTGAGAAACGACAGGATTTTGCTACATGGAATAATTGGTGACTTTGATGAAAGGAAAAGGCTATTGGGGGAAGCGGCAGGGACAAAGCCCGCTTCCGTTTAGTCCAGAAGAGAAAAGAGAGAGAGGACGTACAAACAACTCAGGTTCTTCAGCAAAAGGTCAATAGCTAGGAGAGGGGGTGTCAAAGAAGAAAGGTGGGTTTTTCATTTGTTTGGTCTTTAAAGGTGGGTTATATCACAGTCTATTTGTATAGTGAGAAATCACGTTTTTTAACTTCATCAGTTCACAGAAATGGGAGGAATGCTGCAAATGTTAGTGATGCGTAAGGTGTGTGCTGATATAAACTATCCACATCTTAACGTAACCGATACAAAATATATCAGAGGGCTGGGAGGCAGCAGTCGTGCTTCTACAGAGACCCTGAATAGCTTTACAAGGCAGAAAGCTTTACAGTGCATCTTGAAGGATTCAGGCACATCTAAATGACAGGAAGAGTCTTCCAGGCAATGGAAGCAGAACAAATAAAAGGCTAAGAAATAGGAGAGTAGAAGTAGATTTGTGCTAAGACTATGACCTTCACATTGATTTAATTAATCTGGCTGGTTAGACCCCCCTGCAAACCTCTCCCCTCAGTTAGGTTAACAGAAGAATGGAAAATGCCCTAACACGTTCCACTTAAAATATGGTGTTCTAGATTCTTCAGGAAGCTATGCACTGTCCTCAGATCACATAAGAATACTTTTGAGCTTCTAAACAAAATATTTTATTTTTTGAGGAAAAATTGTGTCTTAACTTATTCACAAAACGTTTTTTAACATAACTTCTTAATTCACCCCCCCCCCAAATGGTAATCATTTGCTGTATAGATTTCTCTAATTTTTTTTCAGAATTTTTATTTGTTGACATTGTAGAACATTTCATGGCTGTAATTAAGTATCCATGAAAAAATTTGTGAATCTTCCTAGCTCATCTTGGATACATTTTCATAGTAGAACTATTATAGAAAACATTTCCCTGTTCTTTCAAACTTCTCTATAACCTAAACAACACTGTCTAAAATTTCACAATCGTTTTTTTTTGTGCAGTGATTTTTAAAATACAGATGGAGAGTTGTGATGTAATTCTGTTTTCACGGGAATAATGTGGAGAAAACAGTACATGTTAGTTTATCCATACTTTACTGTAAAGGTAAAAACAAGATCACCGAAGAGAGGTTTTCAATAACCACTGTGGTGAGTGAGATGACAAACTCGCAGGTGTTTGATTGAAGATGGATATTATGATGGTGAAATTGACCAAATCCTGTCATTTCTGTATATCCTGCAGCAGAATTGTGCTAGTAAAATAGTAGAAAAAGCAGGTACTAAGAGTAGACTTAAGGAGGGTGGCAGAGTTAGGAAACACATTCAAATAAATAGGTGAGAACACGAAAGAAATTGACCGTAATATTTATCCGGAAAGAAAGTCCACTAAAGTTGGGAATATAAACCCCACAGGAATCAGTGTCGAATTGGTCATCTATAAAACTGTCATCGTTACTGTTTGGAAAAGGAGACTGCATAAAATGCATAACAAGATTACTAGGCTTGCAAATGGCTTTAAAAACTTTTGAGTTAATGAAAAGATGATTAGAATAAACTGAAAGAATACGAATACCTTATTATTGTCAGGTGAATGTTGACGTGGACCAATTCAAGAAACGCAGCGAGGGATTAAACATTCCAAATGATTCCTGTCAAATCAGGTCCCAGTTTCCATTCACTGTCGCTGAAGGGATCCTAAGGTCCAAAAAGTCTTGTCTTTTCCATGGATTCCGAGCCCCTGCACTAATTTTCCTTTCTACTGAAGCACTCATTGTGTATATGGCCACAAACATGTTACGTGATCCTAAGACTTTCTGTTTTATTGTTTCTAATCACATTAGGGTTTATTCTGATTTGCGTATGAAAGAAATGTCATCACTTAAAGGAGCTATATTCGGTAATATATTTCATTTTTCCAAAGAAGAAATATAGAAAATCAAGATGGTGGTAAAGGTCATGTGAGCCAGTTTTTGCAAATATTTTGAGGACACATAAAATTAAGAGGGTCATTTCAGAGATATCAAACAGGCCTTTATTGGACCAAAAAAGGGATAGTCTAAATGGATACTATAACTGCATATGCAGAGCAATTAAAAAGACTGGAAGAATCCTACCATCCCTGGCCACCTCCCCAGTTGCCTGCCCTACCTGTAACTCTGACTCACAGACACTCATGTAGTTTGGCAAATAGAAAGGATATTTTCCCTCAACCTTCTACGGTACCTGAAACTCTCAACAGTAATTTATTCATTTGGGAGAGAAGTACCGTGATCTATTCAGATAACCTGATGCAATCTCAGAACATAGACAAGTAAGTTTTGCAGAAAAGAACAACAAAAAAAGGAACGTCTGGACCCAGAGCCTGTGAGTTCGGAGAGTTGAAAGTTGAAAATGAGAGGAAACTTACGTGGAGGCGATGGTGCAGGAGGGGGTGAGGAAGGAGGAAGGACAAGCAGGGCTCGTCTCCTGAACAGCATTTCCGAGACTCACTCAGCCTCGGATAGCAAAAGAGACGCCTCTTAGCTGGACTCCCAAAGAGAAACCAGAACAAACACTGGTTTCATTTTTTTTTTTTAACATCTTTGTTGGAGTATAATTGCTTTACAATGGTGTGTTAGTTTCTGCTGTATAACAAAGTGAATCAGCTATACCTATACATATATCCCCATATCCCCTCCCTCTTGCATCTCCCTCCCACCCTCCCTATCCCACCCCTCTAGGTGGTCACAAAGCACCGAGCTGATCTCCCTCTGCTATGTGGCTGCTTCCCACTAGCTATCTATTTTACGTTTGGTAGTTAAACCTTGTCCTGTGGCAAATTAAGAGTATCCATTTTGAACGATATTTTTTCCTCAGGAATGTGTATGAACTTTTCTCACTGATTGAACTATTTTAGATTTTCTCTGAAAGTAACAGAGGAATTATTTATAACATTGGTCACTAATACCTCCCCATCTGTAGCCTTGGTTGCATTTCTTTTTACTATCTTCAAAGAGTTTATAGATGGCGCTGCCTTGAAATGCTCTTGTTTCAAGGCACATCTGGTAAATAAATACTGGGGGCGGTGATGTGACCTTAGAATATTCATAGCTGTAGGACTACTACTCAGCCGGGTTTTCCCTCTAAAATTTTGCCTGGATTATTTCAAAATAAGTTAGATTTAAAGTTTTGATTATGCTGACCTGTAATTTATGGATGCATATATGTTTTTACTTTGTAAATATAGTTCATTTACCCCTAAAATGCAAGGCAGACGGATGGGGACTTCAGGAAGAGCCATCACCAAGAGCACAAGCGTGAGTGGAGAGATGTACACACTGGAGCATAATGATGGCAGTCAGTCGGACACGGCTGTGGGCACTGTTGGAACAGGTGGGAAGAAAAGGAGGTCCAGCCTGAGTGCCAAAGTGGTTGCCATCGTGTCTCGAAGGAGTAGAAGCACATCCCAGCTAAGCCAAACAGGTGAGTGAAGTGAATTCAACTTACACATCTCAAGTTCTCGCTGGAGAGACGAATGTCAACCTTCATGCAATGGCTTGGGATGGGATTGTACAGTGTATGGATTCTTCTTTACAAAGAACGTTTGTTTCTCTGTTTCTGGAAACCTGTTCCATGTGTGGGTTTTTGTTTTTTTTTTTTTTCTGTACAGCTGTCTAACCAGGTATCATTTGTCAGTCCCTAAAGTGGTCAGGTATATTGTGAAAAAAAAAAAAATAAAGCCACGTTTACAAATATGCAAGGAAATGCAAAGAAGTGTTAAAGAACCAAATTGATGGAAATGCAAGAAAAGCAACAGGATTCTCCTTTTCAAAATGTTCCATAATACAATTACTTCTAATTTAGGCTATCTCCATATTGTTTTAGAAAAGAAGGTCAGTTGTGCAACTTGAAATACAGTCTTCAGGGGGCTGTGTGAATGTAATAATTGAACTGTGACTGTTCTATTTTCAATGCAAGTAAAAACCCAGCAGTTATTTTTACTTTACAAAAATGGGTCAGTGGATTCATGCAAAGAATAATGTCAATACAAATTTGAGTTTCAAACATTTTCTACTGCTTATAAATCTTAAAAGCTTTATATCCTCAAGGTATATAGAAAAAAGCAAACAGAAGGGAGGATGATTATTTGTGTATTATCAAATACAAAAAACTGCCTAAAATTATATAACATTTGATCATACATGTTAGATAATTCATTACTAGGCTTAGCCTTACGGAAAATTGAAGGTAAGTGAAATATTGAACTGATTTAAATTGTCAGCACCTGTTTCTCCTGCCATAATCTTCGTTCTGTTTATTGTTCCTTAAGAGTGAAAGTCTTGGCACAAAATTTACTTAGACTAAAAAACTTCCATGAAATCCTTTTTATAGTTAACTTGGCATCCTGGAAAGTACATTTTTTTTTTGAATTTTACAATTTTATTTTTTTATATAGCAGGTTCTTATTGGTTATCCATTTTATACATATTAGTGTATACATGTCAATCCCAATCTCCCAATTCATCCCACCACTACCCCACCCCCCTGCCGCTTTCCCCGCTTGGTGTCCGTACATTTGTTCTCTACATCTGTGTCTCTATTTCTGCCCTGCAAACCGGTTCATCTGTACCATTTTTCTAGGTTCCACATATATGTGTTAATATACGATATTTGTTTTTCTCTTTCTGACTTACTTCAGTCTGTATGACAGTCCCTAGATCCATCCACGTCTCTACAAATGACCCAATTTCATTCCTTTTTATGGCCGAGTAATATTCCGTTGTATATATGTACCACATCTTCTTTAGCCATTCATCTGTCGATGGGCATTTAGGTTACTTCCATGACCTGGCTATTGTAAATAGTGCTGCAATGAACATTGGGGTGCATGTGTCTTTTTGAATTATGGTTTTCTCAGGGTATATGCCCAGTAGTGGGATTGCTGGGTCATATGGTAATTCTATTTTTAGCTTTTTAAGGAACCTCCTTACTGTTCTCCATAGTGGCTGTATCAATTTACATTCCCACCAACAGTGCAAGAGGGTTCCCTTTTCTCCATACCCTCTCCAGCATCTGTTGTTTGTAGATTTTCTGATGATGCCCATTCTAACTGGTGTGAGGTGATACCTCATTGTAGTTTTGATTTGCATTTCTCTAATAATTAGTGATGTTGAGCAGCTTTTCATGTGCTTCTTGGCCATCTGTATGTCTTCTTTGGAGAAATGTCTATTTAGGTGTTCTGCCCATTTTTGGATTGGGTTGTTTGTTTTTTTAATATTGAGCTGCATGAGTTGTTTATATATTTTGGAGATTAATCCTTTGTCCATTGATTTGTTTGCAAATATTTTCTCCCATTCTGAGGGTTGTGTTTTCGTCTTGTTTGTAGTTTTCTTTGCTTTGCAAAAGCTTTTAAGTTTCATTAGGTCCGATTTGTTTATTTTTGTTTTTATTTCCATTACTCCAGGAGGTGGATCAAAAAAGATCTTGCTGTGATTTATGTCAAAGAGTGTTCCTCCTGTGTTTTCCTCTTCCTATGTTTTATAGTGTCCGGTCTTACATTTAGGTCTCTATTCTGTTTTGAGTTTATTTTTGTGTATGGTATTAGAGAATGTTCTAATTTCATTCTTTTACATGTAGCTGTCCAGTTTTCCCAGCACCACTTACTGAAGGGACTGGAAAGTACGTATTTTAAATTATGCCTTCTACTGGACAAAGTGACAAATAAATTAGAGATAAGGAATTTTGAGCCATTCAGAAATTGAACTAGTGCACACAGCTGTTTATCAAAACAGAGGTTTGTCTCTCTGAAAATCACAGGATTAGAATGGCCCTCGATTAGCCAGCATTTCTGGTAGTAATTCCTCTCCGCCATCCCATGGGGATGAGCTATTCATTGTGAAGGGGAATCATTTGTCTTCCTTGGGCTCAGGTTTCTTCCTTAGGAGTAGGAGTTGTTTTTCATTTCTTTTACTTGTTTTGTTTTTGATGGTGGTGCTTCTTGGTTTGTAATGTTGGTACAATACGTGATGCTTTCCAGTGTGGGGTGTGGATGGACTTTCACCACCAGATTTCAGATTACTTTATCACTTGGATGATATGGAGATTCTCTTTGATGTCCTTTTAGGGAACCAGGGTTTCCTGCAGGTTCGGGGATGGCTTATCTTCTTCCCCAGCCTCCACAGTCTGTCTCTTCTCATTTTTCCTGATAATTAGTTCCCTCTCTATCTCTCCCTGGTTGAGTAGAATTACATTTTCTTAGAATAAAGCAAAGCAATAATTAAACATAAGAACTATACCTGAGGCACAGCTTTGTAGGTAATAGATTCAAATGATTGTCACTGAAACACTCAGCCCCTTTGCTTTGTTAGTTTAAATTTTATTCCAGTTACAGGCATTGCTGAATTTCGAATAATACCTACCTTCCCAAAAGTTGCATTGCTAGTAACGTGCATGGAATACCCCACTTTCAAAGATTAGGTTGCAATGTACAGGAGCGAAAAGGATTACAAAGCCAAGATAACAAAATAGTTCTAGCCCAACGTGACTCAAGGAATAAACTCTGACTTGCTCTCTGGGGCTCGACTTGCCTGTTTATTGGGTGGATTGGACTGAAAGTCCTCCTCTGAACTTTCCAGGTATAAGAGTTTACGTTTCTCTTTCTACATCATAATTGTACCTTATATTTGATAACCTGTTTTCTCATTCTTCTTGATCTTCCCAAAGTAAGTGACCAATGTTGACAAACCTCAGTTATCACTGCTCTTTATTTCACTGGATGCCCTGGTTTTTCTCCCTATTCCTTCTTCTACAAGTGATTTTTCCCCCTTTATCAATGATTATGTGTCCTCTCTCCTGTGAAGAGTCACGAAAATTCAGAATTCTCATTCTAAGAAATCTTGTTTTTTATTACTTCAGCTTTTGCATGTGATCATCAATCTGTATTCCAATTCGTCCTCGCCCAAGAAATATTCCTTAATTTTAATTTCCTATAAGAAAGCCTCTTGGATGGCCTACTTTAAACAAGCATAGCACTGTCACAAATCTGAATTTCCAACCCTTCCTTTCAGTAATACCACAGTTTTTATAGTTACAAACCCTTAGAAGAGTTTTCTACTTTAAAAATTTTTAACTCAACTCTCTTTTCCCCAGGCCCGTCATCCCAGAGAAAACTATGTGATATTTGTCCAATTTTAAGAAACACTAATATAATTGATTTAAATGTCTTTAGTGTGAAGTGAATCCATTAATCGCAAACTGGTGAGGCTTTTCAAGGGGCCTTCTAAATGCATGGATAATTAAGGCAGATTTTTTTAAATTTATTTTATTGGAGTATAGTTGATTTACAATGTGTTAATTTCTGCTGTACAGCAAAATGATTATTTTTATATATGTATGTATATTATATATTCTTTTTCATATTCTTTTCCATTTGGTTTATCACAGGGTATTGAATATAGTTCCCTGTGCTATACAGTAGGACCTTGTTTTTTACCCATCTTATATATAATAGTTTGCATCTTGTAGCCCCAAACTTCCAATCCATCCCTCCCCCACCCTCCCCTTGGTAACCACAAGTCTGTTCTCTGTGTCTGACTCTGTTCCTTTTTTTGTAGATAAGTTGGTTTGTGTTATATTTTAGATTCCACATGTAAGTGATATCATATGGTATTTGTCTTGCTCTGACTTACTTCACTTAGTATGATCATCTCTAAGTCCAACCATCTTGCTGCAAATGGCATGATTTCATTCTCTTTTATGGCTGAGTAATATTCCATCGTGTATATGTACCACATCTTCTTTATCCATTTAACTGAGACAGATTTTCTAATGGTGTCAATTAATCAAAGATTGGGAAGAGGCAAACAGCATTGCTCATCTATTAAAACAAGCTGGGTGCTCTATGGAATAGCATGTATTACGTTTAATGTAAATGTTTACTTGTGCTTAATGTAAAAAAAGACTTTAACTAAAGTTAAAGTTTAACTAAAGGCTTCTCCGGCGATGAGTCTCAGATCCACCCCATGCGCCCTGGATTATGGGCTCTGTCTCCTCTGCCACACGGATGATAGATAATCAGGAAAACAAGAAGCATTTAGAAATAATGCTTAACCAGCTCTGTTTAAAATGGGAGATTTCAAGCACATCGCTTTTCTGTTTTTGTTTTCAGATAGCCACAAGTTTGCTCACGGAGTATATTTGATTCTTTGTTCAAAGTAATAAGTAAAATTTATTTCCAAAACTTGAAAAGCATCGTAAACTGTATATACATATATATTTATATAGTAAATTACATATGTGATATATAAATGTATAAAATTTACCTTGCTTTTCTATGTAATTTGTTGTGTGCTTCAATATATTTACTGTGCTTTTCAATTATATATAATTATTTATGTGGAATATTCCAAGTATCAATAACATTAATATTTTAAAGTCACCTTTACCACAGTATTTATTCATAATGAAAGTAGGAATAAATTTGTTAATATATTTTTTAACTAGGAGAGTGACAGAAACAGGAAAGTTTCCAAAAATGCTACTGCTGGTAAATGGCTTCAAGCAATCAAGCACATAACTCAAAACCTGTTCAGTACACAGCTACTGAATTAGATTGAAAAGGGCATGAGGTATGGAAGGAGAGGGAAATTTTAAGAAAAAGCACCTGATCCAGGAGCTTCTTGGGACTGAATGAAGCTCTGGGTAAACGTAGGGCCAGGCTTTAGGATGTGAGGGAGGTTTTAGCCTTTGTTGGTTTAGATGCCTGGCCTGTATAGTGTGAGGTTTGCCTCACTATGAATGAAGGCTTTATTGAGAACAATCATCCCTACATACACCCTTGTAATTACCTACAAGGAAAGATAATTATGATAATAAGTATCATAAGAATGATAAGTATTCATGTGTCTAAGTGACTAAAACCAATAGATTTGCATTTCTAGAGCTGTTTCCATGTACCCCTAAGTTATACATGTACATGTGTGTGTGTATAACTCCCCTCCATGATTGATCACAAAAAAATCGTGATTAGAACTTTTAGCTTTTTTGAAGAAAACACCTATAAATGTAAAAGCATCATTAGCACTATAGGCTAGAAATTACTTCATTTACTTTATCTCATATTGTTGAAGAACTGTATCTCCAGGATTATACCAGGGACAGTGGGTGGTTCAAAATTAGAAGTATCGTCCCCGATGGAAGGAAATCATTCACACTTGAAATAAACAAGAATCAAAGAACTAAATAAGAAAATGTAAAGCCAAATGCCAAACGTAATAAAACCCAGTGTATCAAAGGAAGTGGGAAGACAAATTGGTCAAAGGTCTAAATTTCCCAGGATAAGAACACATGCAGAATTGGGAGCTAACTGTAGCCTAACCATTTAATATAATCATTATTTATTATATCATTAACAGCTGATGATACTTTGTTAAGTAGATTAATATCATTTTTTCCTACATACTGGCAGGATTTGGGTAGTTGTGCACTGATTAAATTATGGAAAATGTTGCAGGACTGTGTTATACTGTCAAATAATTAAGAGTCAATTATCATGTACTAAGAACATACTAAAAAATCACTTCTAAAAAAAAGCATACTAAAAAAATCTTTCTTTAGGAATAGATATTTTGTGCCTTTCCAACATTTCCCTCCGTCCACATTTCTTTTTCCCCTGTCCAAATCCTTTCCTTCAAGACCTGCTCAAGATCCTCTAAGTCATCCCCTGTTATTTCAAGATTTTCTAGTGTCTCTTTTTCCTCTGAATGCCTATAGATCCTGACTTCACTGTCAACTTGCTGCAAACACAGACATTTTGGGGCCACTCCCATGAGCAAGGTAATAAGGATATACTGGTTAAGGAAAAATATCCTACATGGACACAGATTAAAAAAACAAAAATTTCAGTGACTTGAAAATGATTCAGTGTCACTCTGAGTAGAGGAATCTGAGTCTATATATAAAAATACCTTCCAGCCATGTTACCTTTCTGGTTACCTTTCTGGTATATTCTTCCTCTTGTCCTGTGTTACACCAGGGTGTGTGGAGAAGGGCCCAGGTCCCTACCGGCTCTAGAGGCCCGGCTAAGCCTTCTGCCCTCCTGATCTGGCACATTTAGCATCATCTGTTCTAGAGTTTAGGCATTTACAAAAGACTGAAGATTTACTGGTGCCTTCCCGCTGCCCTGTTTTCCTGCAGGAATCCCTGAATCAGGGAAGCATAAAATAATTTTGTGGAAATTATTAAGAGGCTAATAATTTTGTGGAAAGGAGAAAAACACAAATAGGTATTTCAATAAATTTTCAACCCAGCCTATGAACACAGTTTGGCTGAAGCAAAGGTGTATGAAAGGGCTGTCATGGGAAATACATTTAGGAAAAAAGGTTGGGGCCAGGTCTTAAAAGCCCTGTAAGGGTCTCTGCTCAGTGTTTGATGGAGAACTTTTAATGGAGAGGATAGAAGAAAGGAAGCTGTGTTCCCAGAAGCTCAAGTGGAAGCAAGATGTGCAAAATCGGTGAGGAAGCAGAAAGGTCAGGGTGAGGATGGATGAAATGGATGGATGAAATGAAAAAACGTGACGTGGGTGGAGAAGGAGCCATGGAGGTAGACATGGATGAGCTTATTCAGAAAAAGGCGGGGCCTGAATGAAGAGAGGACAAGGCGAGATGCTCACATTCATGAATAACTGGTGAGGGAATGGGAGGGCGGGGTGCAGGATCCAGGAAAAGAGGGAGTGAGCAGAGAGGAGCAGAAACAGATCCCAGGGGGGAAAGGATTTCCCAGAGTGGCTGCTTCATCCACAGAAAGACGGAAGAGGCCGGGGAGTGGAATAAGACTGCTGGATTTGGGGCCAGAACGGTTGCTCCTGGCATCAGTCTGCCTGGAGCCGTGAGGAAGGATGGGTGTGCCTCAGTGTGGAACGACCCACCAGGGGTGGAGCCTCTTCCTCTCTCCATTCAGTCCTCATTCCCCCTGGGACCATCGTCTCAGAGACTTGGGATGGGGCTCTTGTCCTGGGTGGGAGCCCACGAGGATGGGGATGGAGGGTCTACAATGGGATAGAGCGAGGGCTCCCCCGCCACCTTATTCAGATGGATGGGGCTGGGAAGATGCCTAGACAGGCAGCTGTTATGAACGTGTCTTCAGAAAGCATTCAAAGGAAAGAGCTCAGTGTGAACAGTCTGTCTTTCATTCATTCTACCAGCATTTCTTAAGTATTTTTCATGTACCAGACTCTGTAATTGAGGGGGTATTAGGAGTAAATAAGGGGTGGGGCTGTGTGTGCGCACTTGTGTGTCTCAGAACAAAGGGGATCTGAGTGTTCTTCCGGGATGACATGTGGAAGGAGCACCTCTAGGTGAAGAGATGGAAAGATACAAGATACAATACAAAGAAGTTTAAGGAACGGAGCAAAATCCCAAAGAGCAAAGGAGTTAACTTAAGGACGCAAGGTTATTCTTGGAGAGAGGGAAAGATGGTTCTCTCCCTGAGTTGATAGAAAAGAGGAAATGTTGAGATCCAGAGGCATATTGCAGTGGAGTCCTGGAGCTGAGGGAGCGCGTGTCAGGGCGGTGCGGATGGGGAGAGAGGGTGCAGGATGAAGAGCGTGGTAACACATCCATTGGTGTGATTAAAGTACAGCCGAGCCACGCCCACGTTCCCCCTGAGTTTGGATGATGCAAAATCTCTGAAAGTAGCTTTAGGAACACCTACCGAGGTCCGTGTCACCCCTGCAGGTGTCTGGTTCATCTTGGCTCTTCTTATGTCTTTCAAGTCATTCCCCAAGTTTCTACATCGCCAAGTCCTCCCAGGATTTCTGAGATCATCGTGGAGTCTTTGAGATCATGGATTCTGAGATGAGATTTGCTTAGATCTAGACTCTTGGGCTCATGTTGGGAGTTCACCTGTCTGGAGCTGCCATCTACTCCTTACTTTGACTCTTTCCATTGTGAAATTTAGTCTCTTTGCAGGAAATGAAAGCCCTGCCTGTGCTCTTATCTATTGTTATTCCCCCTTCCCAAGGCAGCGAGCAGATCTTTTTCTTACTCTTACTCAGAATATGGGTCTAAAAGACATTTTTTTTTTGCTTTGGCAATTTATCTCAAGGAAATTAATTATTTCATTTTAATCATGGGGATGAAACATTTCAGGAGGGCCATAGAGTGTTGAAAACTATATAGATAGAGTTCATTATCCTACAAGATTATATAGGCAAAAACATAAGCATTCTAAGGAGTTTTAGCTAGACTTATGGATATTTGATTTCAAAATAGCTTAATAAGAGTTAATGAATTTCCAAGGCATATCTCTAACTTTTCAAGATGAAATCACAAGTAGAAACTAACAAAAATGCCCTCGTTCCACTGTCAAGAAAAGAATAATATACGTAAAACTCTGACTGTAACCCACTTATACCTAAAGGGATAGTGCTTGAATAAGCTAATTTTCCCATGAGTTCAAGACATTATTTTTAAATTTACATGGTCCTTAGGCAATAATCATTTCAAGAAAATGTCCAAGATTTTAAATCCTCTTCTGCTGATCTTTTTTCAGTTTTCTTCCTCAAAGTCTCACAGTTAAGGCAAGTCAGAAAATAAACCAAGTGAGCGCCAGCTTGGACCTCGTACTTTCTTTATCTTGAGGAAATGATTGTCTTAATTTGCCTTAGGACTTGTTTTTAATCTTTCCAACCAATCCAATTTACCAAAATGTTCTATATATTTTAAATCTAGTGCTTCTTTGTGCCGGCTCTCTGCCTGTTCCTTTGCACAAGTAATTGCACAGCTGGCGGGAAGGGGGGTTACAGTGATCTTTTTGAACATTCTAAGAAAAGTTTTCTTGGCTCCATTGATTTTAACCACGGAAACAAAAAATTTTTACAAAGGATGGGCGCCCCCCCCAAAAGTTGCAGAAACTGAACGCTACTGTGGATGAAAATCTTCTGAAATCGAAATTCCTTGTCTGTGCCTCATTTATTTGATTCATTTAATAGTACAAGGAAAACATTCTAAGGAACATCATGTTTCATGTTCTTTGTTTCCTGAACGCACAATTGTGGTGCCAGAAGTGATTCTCGAGTCTGCAAAACCATCAAATGAATGTAAGCACGGGTTCTTTTATTTACCGTTGCTGTCTGGCTTAGGAATTCACTACTGTTAATAGAGATTTAATGCAGCTAAAGTAACTCATCTGCTCAAGAGATGCCCTAATAAGGATTAGTATTTTCAAACATACGCCAGCTGCTCTATTTTTGTTCTTTTCCTTGCTCTGAACTATAAATTTTGAATGTGGCTACTATGTAGATAGACTTTGGTTTGGCGGAAAAAAATATTTATTTGAGTGGAATTAATTTTTATAATAATTTGGATTTTAGGATTTGGAGGAAGAAAGGAAACACATTTATTAAGTGACTTCAAAGCACAATACTGAGTATTCAAATAATTATATATGGTGATAATTCTTGTTAACTGTACTAAGATAATGTTTAAGCATGAGATCAATTTCAGAATGGGTGTTTTAAAACATCTCAGGTAGCTTAAATGTAGCAGGAAATGTGTCTGATTATTCTTCCAGCAGATGACCAATTTCAGTGCATCCTCATTTAATGCAGACTGCTTTTCAATAAAGATTTTTTGGTTGCTTTATTGTACTAATGATTTTTCCAGAGTTTTAAACACAGAAGAGTAAAAAGAAGATCCATCAAACTCCTGCAATACCACCACTTATTGCAAATTCACTGGGAAAATATTAGTACATTATTAGCTAATCTTTTTATGCATTGTTACTATTAATATTGATAAAACCATCAACAATCAAAACTATTATTTATTAATCACCATCTGCCAGCTGATGTTTTAATTATTTTGCATGTATTAATTTCTCTAGCTCTCAAAACGCAGCCATGAGACACTATTATTAATATTATTGTCACTTTACAGGTTCCATGACTCGTCCGGGAACACACAACCCTTAGAAGTCAAGTAGAACTTATGTTTGTAACCACTTCACTGTAATCTCATTCAACTGCATGGGCACACAGAGCGATACCTTTCTTAGGTAGCTTTTTAAAAACAATCGTAGGTTCATAATATTTCATTTTGTTCTATGATAATGCCTTTTTTTTAACTTTTAAAAAGCATGTATATAGGACGACCACTTAGGACATCATTGCAGAAGCCTTGTCCGGAGTGGATTAGGAAAAAGGTGGATGAGTATAAAAGGAATCACAGTGCTCTGTATCCAGGGGTCGTGGGGAGGGGATTTCAGAGATAAGAGTGTGTGATGTCGCCCTTTACTGAGAGAGCCATTGCCAGGAAAGGACGTTATTTGTCACTTCTGGCCAGGTTGCAGCGGGGACAGTGGTTGGAAAGGTTTTTTAGGCAATTGGGGATCATCAGCGTATAAATGGCAACTGGGGTCAGTGAATTTGCTTAGGAAGGAGGTGCAGAATATAAGGAAAGAAGATCTAGAAAACAATTAGTGGAGGGTCTTTCTGAGCCTCAGTTTCCCAACTATGAAATGGAATAATAAACCATACCGACCTCAGAAGATTGTTGTGAGGATTAAATGAACACGTATGGCAATAGTTTAGCAAAGGACCTGGCGTATAAGAAGGGCTCAGTAATAATAATTAGTGATTTCAATTAATTAATTAATCTGAGAAGCCAAATACAAAAGCAGTATGTAAAGAATAGTGGTAGTGGCATCGCTCGTAGGGTGGTGAGTTCTGATTGGTGCTTCCAAAGCTCCTCCTGGCAGGTCCCCCTCTGAGGACCCAGTGAGATCGTCAGCCCCACCTCAGGGAACTGCACAGGGTCACACACAGCACACTTTGCACACCCTGAGGTATCCCAGCCGCGCGGGCCTGACCTGCAAGGCCTGCTCCAGGACCTCTTCCCTCTGCCTTGTCACCTAGCCTTTTCTATAGGAGGCCTGGGGTCAGCAAACTCTGGCCCAAAGCCTGTTGTTTTTTTAATGGCCCTTGAGCTAAGCATGATTTTTATGTTTTTTTCAAATGGTTGGAAAAAAATCATAATATTTTGGGACCCATGCAAATGATATGAGATTCAATGTTGGTGTCCATAAATACAGTTTTATTGAAAATCATCCAGGCTCATTCGTGTATGTGTGGTCCATGGCTGCTTTGTTGCTCCAAAGGCAGAAACCGTATGGCCCGCACAGCCCAAAATATTAACTCTCTGGTCCTTTAAAGAGAAAGTGTCATGACTTTTACGCAGGCCCAAGAATTTACTGCCTGTAGTACAGAATGCAGATGGTTCTATTAGAGAATAAGGATCATTCCTGTAGCTCACTAAACACTTGCCCTGCATCTCAGAGGCAGTGGTTAATTTACACTACTACCAGGAATTTTGATTTTTTTTCCTTATAGAGTTTTTTTCCTGTAGAGTTTACATTTATACCACGAACCCATCAATAACATCTCTCATTAGACAAAATGAGTCTCCCGAATGAAGGCGTATCCCCCCAAGGATAAGAATCTTCAGCCTTGCCCTAAAAAGTGATCCCTGACTTAGCTGCTGACACAAAGTAGTAAAAGCACTTTCCCTCAAAAGCACTTCATTTTCCCAGTTGGGAGCCCAGGGACTTTTTCATTTCACTGGTGATTACACGCCCAACGTTTAGCGCAAAGCCTGGCCTGTGCACACAAAGATTGTCTGAAATGAATGAGACTTTGGAAAGAGTTTTCTGTGTTGTGTCTCTTTCCTCACAAGCTGCTGGGTCCCCCTCACACTCCAGTCTGAATTATGCCCACCCAGTTTCCCCAAACTGTTCTTGCCAAGGTCACGGAAAGGCCATAGGCCTGAATTTGATTTGGAGAAAATTTAACTTACAGTATAGGTCACAGGTATTCTGCAGGCATAAACCAAGGAGATGTGTATAATAGAAAAATATTGGTAAAGATGTTTATTTTTTATTTGACACGAGTAAATGATTCTCTCACATGTGTCACTTCATTTCTGGCAATGCTCCAGCCAGACTTCCCTTCCTTGAGTTCATAAAATACGCCTTAAAGCCTCCTTCTTTGCACCATTACAGGTGCTGGAAAGTTCTTTTATTTTTCTAATTAATTTTTATTGGAGTATAGTTGATTTACAATGTTGTGTTAGTTTCTGCTGTACAGCAGAGTGAATCAGTTACACAGGTACATATATCCACTCTTTTTTAGATTCTTTTCCCATGTAAGTTATTACAGAGTATTGAGTAGAGTTCCCTGTGCTATACAGTAGGTCCTTGTTGGTTATCTATTTTATATATAGTAGTGTGTATGTCAATCCCAGTCTCCTAATTTATCCCTCCCCTCTTTCCGCCCCTGGTATCCAGAAGTTTGTTTTCTACATCTGTAACTCTATTTCTGTTTTGTAAATAAGTTCATTTGTACCATTTTTTTAGCCTGTCAAAGTCCTCCTCTGCCTTCAAGCCCTACCCAAATCCCAACTTCCTATCAGGGCTAAAAGTTATCTCTGAACTCCTGTAAGACTTCTTTGGTTCTCCTGTGGTGCTGTTTAAATACTTTGTGCCCCATAAGTGTCTGTGGAAGTCTCATCACAAGACGAACTTCAGAGCTACCCCAGGGCAGTAATCATGCAGCAGGTATGTTTTGCTCCCACACAGCCTGATGCCTTTAATTCAGGAGGATCTTGGTAGACGTTTATTGGATGGACGTGATGCTTGCTCAATCAAAACATCATGCTCAGATGGTGACTACTTGGTCCTTTAGGATTGCAGCCTGCTATTTTCAGTGGGTAAATTTCACAGGCAATTTTTCTTCTATGTTGGGTTTTGTTATTTTTAGGAAATCCATACATCTCTTTTTTAATAAGTAGAAGTGATTTTTCTATGCTTTTTCCACCTCCCTTTCCCTTTCTTTCTCTTCTTGGCTTATACATCACTTCAGAAGCACCTAGACATAGATCTGGATACATTTTACTGGGTAATTCCACATTTTTGCTTTCAAGTTTTAATCCTTCTATAAACAACAACAGATAATTATCATTTGAAGGTTTTGAGACAGTAAATGAATTGTTGTGATGGTAACTTCTTTACCTTTACAGTAAAAGTCAAATAAAGTACCATTTTATTAGAAAATTACTGAGAGACAAAAATTTGCATTGATGATTTATAATGACGCTACAGTTTTCAACACCCTCTCGTGTATATCACTTCATTTAATAAAGGTCTGACCATTAACCTTGTGAAAATGCTTAGGTAAGAAATACAAAGATGTCCATTTTTTTAGATATCTGTCTTTTAATGGGGATGGAAACAGAGGATCTTTCTGCATATAATGGACCTACCATAACTACTTTGCAAGTCAGCTAGTGAATTCTTACGTGGAAAATAAAACTTCTAATATTGGGCCAGTACATTGTGATACTTATTATAAAATCATTTACATTGTAAGGATTCTTTTCCTTTAACTAAAGAATGTGTACACGCGATGATTAGTCATAGTTGTAGTGAGGCTTAACAGACTTTATACTCTAGGACTGCATGAGAAATGACAGTCAGTATTCCAGATTCAAACTCATTACCCTGGGATGTTTTTGTAAATGGAAATAACACATTTCTTTAGCTCTTAATTGGAAACTCTAAAACCTCTGATGATTTATCAAATAGTAAGTAAATAATCATATTATACTTAGGAAAGTTTCAAATGAAAAAGGTTATAAATTCTATGTAATAACCAAGTAAATACGTATTTATAAATAAACATAGCTACATTGAAACACTTTGCTATTATCTAATGAAGTAGAGGTATATTGATTGGGAAATACAAGCAAATTGAGGAAGATGGTAATTTAATATTTTTATCACTCTGAATTTGAATGTGTAAGAAAGAATCCTTGATCTGCCTCTCTGCATTCTGGAAACTGAAAATCGATGCAAAGCCGCTAACAAGGGAGTGTTCTTGAGATGAAAACTTATTGATTAGAAGCCACAGGAAAATACATCCAAGAGTATCTGATTGACTTTAGGTGAGTCAACCTGCTGCTAAAACTGCCAATCTTATTTACAGCTTCTACCTCAAGAAATTCACCTAAACAATTATTCAGTTGTTTTTTGAAGGAAAATAAAACAAAAGAAAGGGAGGAGGGAAGGAAGGAAGGAGAGAGGGAGGGAGGGAAGGAAGGAAGGAAGGAAGGGAGGAGGAGAGAGAGAAAAAGAAAAGTCATTTTGAGAAAGATTACATAAAATTTCATGGAGATTCTTAGGTCTTCAGCAAATCATTGACCAATTGACATGTATATTGGAGACTTACAGCAAGATCAGAGTAGGCAAATTTTACCTCCAAAGTAAAAATTTACTTTGAATTTTTCCGCTTTCTATAATGCTTAATAATAATTCTGTCTACTCATGGATTGTTCTTTATTGTTTCTTTCAAAGTAAACACTCAAAAGCATTATGTTTTTGTGGGGAAAACCCATCTACTCGCATAGATTATGTGAATAATTTTGAAAATTTAGTCCGAATTTTGTATACAGAAACATGAAAGAATAAAGGCTGAATTCAAATATATTTTAATGTTGCATTAAATGCATTGACCAGGATGATACAGCATTTTCCCCAGCGATATTTGAATTTAGTCTAAGTGCAATTGCAAGTACTGACTTTCCTTTCAAAGTGTATGTGGCCTGAATCCTGGGTCCCTTGGTGAGAGTGCCTGCATCCAAGTGATAATAAGTCGGTGATGACCGGGGTCTGATGACTCCCTCTGCTTCCCCAAGCCCCTGCCTGGGCTTTTCAATTCATATTCCACACGTCCTAGATTCTCTGGCCCAGATAGCACAGTCTGGGCCAGAGTGCACATCTTTTCACTCTGTAAATGGCTTCATAATGCTATTCAAAGTAATTCCAGTTGCTTTATTCTTTTGTTCTGCTTTTATATTTTTAGAGTTGTCGCTCATTGCATACCCTTTAGCTAAGCATTTGAGAAAAGCCTCTACCCTTTAGAACTCTGCACTGAGTATTCTTCCTGGTCCACAAGAAAGGGAAAGCATTTTCCTTGCCCTTGAGTTGTTTACAAGTTCATTCACTAAGTAGTATATCAACAGGCAAAGGACTGCCCTTTTTATAAAATTTTACAACTTATAAAGCCTTTAATACTTAGCATCTCATGAGTGCAAAATTACTGAAAGTTTTTAAAATAAGAGCCTGATCCTATGAGGAAAGATCAGAAATGCATTAATTGAAGAAGGATTCCTGAAGAAAATGAGTTTTAAAGTGAAAAGTAATATAAATATATGCTCTTCATCCCTCAAGGTTTCCATAAGATTTAATACATTCTTAATAATTTTCCTTTCTTTCCATCCAGAAAATAATTGTGAGAATTAAATACAACTGCAAGGAGCATAAATATTTTGAATTTTACATACAAATCACCTGAAATTTTAATTTGTAAAAGAGTCTGTTTTTAGCGGCATACCATCCTAACAGTTGTCTAGTTCATTCTTAGTTATGTCATACTCACTTCCCCAGGGTAAGAAGAAGCCACCATTTTTGTTTTAAGCTTTACCTTTTTTTCCACCATTAAATCTTTAGGTCAGTAGTGCCTGAAACCAGCAATCGCTCCCCAGTGAATTTAAGTGGTGACCGTTTTTATTCCCCCTCAGCACTGGTGGTACTGCTGGGTGATGCCAAATACTTCATTCACTCCACAGATATCTATCACGAGATTATCAATAGCTAATACAAATGGTAATACTTGTTCAGGCCATGTCCTGTGACTGGCCCTGTGTAAAGCACCTGATGTGCATTGTCATGTTGAACTCTCTCAACAATCCTGGGAGGTTGCTATGACATAGTATGGTGACTATCTCTGGATTTTCAAGGGCAAAACAAAGGCTGAGAGAAATGAAGTCACTTGCCTGAAGTCACACAGCTAGTAAGTGGCAGAGAGGATGTGAATCTTTGTGCCCAGGGCCTCAGTCTTTGCTGTGGGCTGGAGCCTCAGTCCTTGAGGCTCCAGGAAACCTGATGCCCAAGGTGATGGTATTAGGAGGTGGAGATTTGGGGAGGTGATTAGCTCATAAGGGTGGAGCCCTCATGAGTGAGATTAGTGCCCATATAACAGAGACCCCAAAGACTCACGGCCCCTTCCCCTGTGAGAAGACAGTTGTCTTCAAGGAAGTGGACCCTCATCAGAGACCAGATCTGCCAGCACCTTGATCTTGGACTTCCCAGCCTCCAGAATTGTGAGAAAAAAGCATCTGTTGTTTGGACACTTAGTTGATGGTGTTTTTGTTGTAGCACCCTGAATGGACTACGGTAGTCCTTAACCACCATACTATGTGGTCTGGGTATTTTAAAGTGGTTAGTAAAGTGTTTAATTATCTATAAATATCCAGAATACCCAGTGTCAACAGTTAGCATTTTTGTCATTTCTATAGAAGTTTATATAACCGGAAAAATATTTCATTCAGATTTCATTTTCCTTTATAGGGAGAAAACTATAAAATCCGTACTATTTTACACACTGAGACTAAAGCTAAAGCATGCCACTATTTTTCCTTCTTCGGTGATATGTATTACTTTGCTATTAGTCCCTTTTTACTCATGAGGAAAGGGAAACGTAGGTTACGTAACGTGCCCAAGTTCACCCTGGTAAGGGCAGAACTGGACTTGAACAGTGGGGCAGGCATCCATGCTCTAGGCGGGGCTTGTGGTCGGATTTCCCCCCAGGAGGGGACAGTGTCAGCCAGCTGTGTGGCTCAAGATCCACCAGCGACCTGATGGGCTCGTTCCGCTAATACTATCTTCAGACCTGCCAAAGAGTTTTGTTCATTTCACAAAAATGCGTTTGCTGGGCATCTGTGGGCTTACTAAATTCTACTAGATTTTTCTGTGGGGAAGGGAGAATATGAAGAAGGGATCATACCTCAAATTACATAATCTCTCAAAACAGTGAGTCATATTCAGAATGGTGCTGGCTTTTCTCTGGAAAGTGTCAGTCCTTTCTGAGCACTGTGTGGGGTGGGAGAGATATGTGAAGAAGAAAAGCTTTCCTTGGGGGAGCTGGGAGGGAGCTGGCAAAGGGAAGTGAAGGGAGACGGGAGTTCGCAGACTGTCGTGTATGAGCTGTGCCCTGGGGTCCCCTCTGAGCTGTGTGCAGTCGGGCTCCAACAGAAGAGACAAGCTGCTGTGGGGCAGGGGTGTGGCCATAAGGTATCAGGTCATCGTCTGCAAGGTCCCCTAACAGAGTAAGTCAAGAACAAGACCGTTGTGTTGGGACAAGAGGGGAGAGTGCTATAAGCAAGTCATTCGTACCTTGAGGAATGCCTCTGCATGCTTACTGGAAAGCTGGATTCGTTTGTTCTGTTCACTCAACTGATCCATTTATCCACAAGGATAAGCCTCACAGTATTTAATAAAGGCTGAGTTTATTGGATACTTAAACTATGGCTCATTCTAGCATTTAAACCAGGTACCCTTCTTACCACCATTTTCTAGATAAGGAACCCCAAGCTCAGGAAGATTAAATAATTTGCCCAGGGTCACATAGCCAATAACTGGTCCATTCAGGATGCTAACGTTTATATTCTTAGCCCTCGTACTGTGCTGTCATCCTCAAATAACTGGAAATAGTAGTTAAAATAATTCTACTTGCTATAAAAATTGACCTAAAACGTGTAGAGCCTCAAATTCAGTAAAATGCTGTTTATTGTTCATTCAACAACATGAGCAGGTGCTCGTAGCTGACACCGCTCTCCTCCACGCAGTGGCTCAGGTACCCAGGTCCTCACATCTCATGCCGTTGTGTCGTCTGAATCCAAATGGCAGAAGGATGAAAGCAGATGGAGGAAGTACGTCTGTTCTTAAAAGCCTCGCCCTAGAATGGCCACACGTCACGAACCACATGGCCATGCCTGCCTGCTAGGGGATGGGCCCTGGGAAATAGGATTCTGGCTGAACAGCCCTTAGCATCAGTTTTATACAGTGGAAGGGGACGGACAGCTAGCTGGCTCTCACACACGGGCCTTCAAATATCTTCCATTATAATTAGTTAAAGCATTTGAGAGTTTAATTTTTTTAAGCAGAGTCTGGAAATATTGGTGCTTTCTTAAGTTATCGTAAGATTCATGCACAGCTGGTGTGATCCAGGAGCCTCCTGATCCCAGCTTCAAAGCCTGTCAAACTCCAAAACTGGCCCCAGGGTTTCTGTTCTTTCCTCAGTTTCAAGTTTTCTTGGCCTCTTCTGACTCTTGGAATCCGGCTTCCTCTGTCCCATTTTACATAGACCACTGTGTGAAGCTCAGCCATTTCTTTCCTTTTTTTTTAATTTTATTTTTTTATTGGAGTATAGTCGATTTACAGTGTTGTGTTAGTTTCAGATGTATAGCCCAGTGATTCAAATAAATATGTGTGTGTGTGTGTGTGTGTGTATATTCTATATCTGAATATATGTATATATTCTTTTTCAGATTCTTTCCCCGTATAGGTTTTTACAAAATAGTGAGTATAGTCCCCTGTGCTCTACAGTAGGTCCTTGTTGGTTATCTATTTTATATATAGTAGTGTGTATATGTTAATCCCCTTTCTTTACTTTTTAAAACTAAACAAACAGAAAACTGGCACGTGCCAGCATGCACGAGTTCAGCAGCGTGTGGTGAACATGTTATGGGGGGCAGGGATTGGAAGAGAGGTGATGATGGGAAGTGGTCAGATAGATCACTAGACACGCAGGTCTTGGTCTTCTCTCTCTCAGCTCTGCTCCTGCATTACTTCTTCTGGAGCCTGTCAATATCTCTAAACAACAAGCATGTGCATTTATATATCACTCTTCCAAGTTACTTCATCAATATCTGTTTCATCTTTATAACAGGCCTATGAGGTGGGCTCTGTTACCATCTTTCCTATTTCCCAGTGCGGACACTGCAGTACAGAGTAAATGGCTGAGCCGGGACTTGAACCCCAACAGTTCAGCTGTAGCATCTGCCCTCTTGGCCACGAGGTTATTCTGCCTCTCAATAGGGACAGCGTTTTCACTAAGGAACATTCTGGTGCCAGCTCTTAAGGTCGAACTCTGTTTGGTTAAATTTGTTTCTGTTATGAAGCTGAGTTTTAATCCAGCTCTTAAGTACTTGCTGTGGTTAACATAATTGTAAGGACCACATTAGCACTTCCTACACTTTAGCCAAAAAGGAAACTGGTTATGTGAGCCAGCATTGGGTATTCTTAGCTTTGTTCCTTAAGTGCTCTGTAACCCATGCTCAGTGTTAGTTCTGAAGAGTGAGAATTGCTATTGATCGTTTTAACTATAGGGGGTTTCTTTGTAATTTTCCTAGTATTCTTTTGCAGGTTAGAATAAAGATTTTGACAGGTTGGCTTAGTTTGTGCACCTTGTGTATGTACCCCCGTAAAGCATGTAGCCACATCCCAGCGTACTTGGCAACCTCTTTTGTTCTTTAGACCTTTTTTGGGCTTGTCACACAGTCAAGGACCAGAAGTAAGTCCAGACACCATCCAAGGTCTTTGATGCAGCTTCTTTGTGCATAGAACCCAGCTACCAATTTTGGCTTTCATTCTTTTTTTCTGAAAATCCATTTTTTTGAGCTTAGTGTCATGTTCAAACATTAAACATCTAAGGAAAGCTCATAAACCTACATGGCCAAATAGGAGGGAAAAAACTATTATGTGTGTGACTGTGCCTCCAAAGTATCACCATCGAGTCCTAAGATAGTACAATATGGAGAGAAGAAGAAATACTTTCACTTTGTAAGCTTAGCTAAAGTTTTCTTTTAAATTTTTAAATGACTGTTATGTGTCACTTTATAATTTTGACAGAATGCGAATACAAGGGTAAAGAAGAATGAGATTATTTTCTACTCAGTCTATGTTGGATTTTGTGCCCTTTATAAAGTTTACACAGTTCTGTACTTATAAATAGATCCTCTAAGGATTACAGTTTACATGTCCTTTTTTGAACATTAGTTTATTATAGAGGATTTCACTTGATATAGCTATTACAATTAAGCCTTGATGCCTCAAAACAAGAGAATATATGTATTCACACTCAAAGTACGTAAAGCAAAAATAACCTGAAAAGCAATGCCATTATAATTTAATGGGGCTTGAAAAGATTTTTTAATTCTTAAAAGTATTGTCCCTTGATTGTTTCTCTTTCCTTTATATGCAAGAGCCTACTTCTGTCTCTCTTCTTTTGTGTGTGTAAAGATGCCTGAAACCACCATTCTCATGAGCAGTTTGTTTTTCACACTGATAAACAGTGCTGCACTGATGTTCTAGGTTAGAGAACGCCATGTCAAAAGACACTGGATATTTCCACTTTTAGATTGCATGACATTTTAGTGAATATAAATGTCTACCATCTATGCTTTACCGGTAGTTGATTGCCATGGTTAAGTGAATCTTTGAGCTGTTCATAATTTTCTATATCTCAAGTTCTATACCCATTATTTATATCCATTTTTCCTCCCCCCTCACAAAAATTGAGTCATAATGAGAGTGATCTCATGTTTGCTGATAAAACACAGTTTTTTAATTCAAGTAGAATTGGTTAACAACGTTGTATTAATTTCTGCTGTACAGCACAGTGATTCAGTCATACACATATATACATTCTTTTTTATATTCTCTTCCATTATGGTTTATCACAGGATATTGAATATAGTTGCCTGTGCTATATGGTAGGACCTTGTTGTTTATCAATCCTATATATACTAGTTTGCATCTGCTAATCCCAGACTCTCAGTCCATCCCTCCCCCACCCCTCTCCCCCTTGGCAACCACAAGTCTGTTCTCTGTGTCTGTGAGTATGTTTTAAACATACGCACATTTTATAGATAGGTTCGTTTGTGTCATATTTGAGATTGCACATGTAAGTGATATCATATGATATTTCTCTTTCTCTGTCTGACTTACTTCACTTAGATGAAAACCTCTAGGTCCATCCATGTTGCTGCAAATGGCATTATTTCATTATTTTTCATTGCTGAGTAATATTCCATTATATATATAGACCACATCTTCTTTATCCATTCATCTGTCGATGGACATTTAGGTTGTTCCATGTCTTGGCTATTGTAAATAGTGCTGCAATGAACATTGGGTTGAGTGTATCTTTTCAAATTATAGTTTTGTCCGGATATATGCCCAGGAGTGGGATTGCTGGATCATATGGTAGCTCTATTTTTAGTTTTAAAACACACTTTTGACATTCTTATTGTGCACATAATAACTCCTGCTTGTTTCCCAGAAGATTAGATTGATGTGTACTAGATGGTTCTTAGTCTCAACACACATAAAGGAGATTGGATATCATCACTGACCTAATCCTTCCTCGTAGTCTGGAAGGTGATGCCAGCCCAGTGTATTAAGCTGCCCTGTGATACCCCAGAGATGGGTCGACATTCTCCATCCAGTGACTTGTCATGTTGATCTCTAAGATATGTCCATTTTATGCTGATTCCAGACCCTACTGCTATCTTCAGGACATAATTCTTTGCTATCTGTGGAATGCATGAACTGAGAACTACTTTAACTCCAAATCACTGAGCTCCAAGATTTGAAATTCTATCACTTGCTTTCTGGAATTTGGGAATGAGCTGCTAGGGCAGATAAAGAAATGGTCCACGTTTCTCTAACTCTTCCCCTGAAACACCTCTAGTGGCAAAGGAAAGCCCATCTTCAGAAGGATGGAGACCAGAGCCTGAAACGGCAGGAAGGAAGACTTTTGAAGTCTTGAGTTTTAGCTTAAAAATTCATGAGACTTTAGCCTTCCATTGACTACATACTTATGTGTATTTTACTATAAAACTTACCCAAAGCTTCTAGCAAATGTGGAAGAGCATTCTTCTCTAAATTCCATGCTTATTCCTTATCTTCAAATATCCTCTAAAACACTGCTTACATTCCCCGGGATCGCTAGCCAGGATCTGAAGGCCAGGTGTCCATACCTGGGGGTTAAACAGCAGAGGTTTTCGGTGCAGTTCATGGCTGCAGAGCAAAGTACAGCTAACTGAACAGCAGGGATGGCAAGCTGGAGACCTCATCTAGCACCACAATCCGACGGTCAGAGCTAACTCAGTAATTCACCCTGAGTCCGCTTAGCCTGTAGCCTAAAGACTGAAGGTTCTCTTCCACAGATCTTCCTGAGAAAAGACTTCTATTTGCCCTCCTGGTTCTCAGGAAGTCTCAAAGACTTTAATCCAAACCTCCTTTACTTGAGTTTTAAGCGTATGTGCTATTCAACACTTAGCATTTCCGTAAACCTGGAACTAAATATGCTAATAACTGTCTCAGGTATAAGGCCACGGAATCCCACAGTCATTCCGCTAAAGGTCTTGTTGATTTTTTTCCTAAGCACGAAAATATATTGAGTCGGATTATCTGCAGAGATTGGGAAAAGGAAAAAGCAAACCATTAGCGGTTTTTTCCCTTAATGGCTCACTCTTGTGCAGCCCTAACCTTCACACATCATTCATTGACTCCCCCAAATGCAGCCACTGCCGGTGAGGGAGATGCATTTGCAGGGGGTCACCCCGTTGGGTAACAGCATAGCAAGTTACCAAAGCAGGAGCTGGATCTGCGCAATTCCAGGAACGTAATTTGCCCTTCATAGAAATGAGTGACGTTAGGGTTAGGGTTAGGAAAAAATAGTGCTAATACTGATGATAAGAAGCATAGGCTTCAGAAAATAAAATAATTCAACACGATATCATTAAAGACGGTGTCTGATAGGTGAGGTGAATTGATGAAAGTGATGGAGAGATGTTTACAGTTCTGCGGCAACCGTCATTGTCTCAAAAACACTCCACTGAGTGTTTCTAATGCAAAGTAACACTGTATGTTGGCATGAGAACTGGAAGAAATACTTAGAAGGGGCTGCTGAGATCCCACAATTTCTGACTAGCCAAGGCTGCTTTGCTAGATTCAGGAGAAACTCTTGTTTGCAAAATATTAAACTTACCTAGAGATTATATGGGGACAGATAAAGGAAACATTATTTAAATGTAGTTTCCTGAGATATGAGCACAGGAGAAGGGCCCGTTAAGTTTGTGAGGGGAAAGTATAGGTTTTGAAATACTTAAGTTCTAATGAAAGGAAAATGTTAGGATAAAAAGATGGAGAGGGAATGTACTTAATAGAGCTTGATTCTGGAGAAGGCAGGAGGGAACAGTGTCTAATCAGACAAGAGGAGACACCCTTTGCCTTGTGGGAGGAGAGAAGGAGGGAAAAGGTAGATGTGGAGGTTGAGAGGCCCGTGACCTTCTGGTCCATCATGCTTCTGGTACACACCTGCCTGTGTGCTGTCTACATAGATGTGTCTTCAAATAACACGATAACTGCCTCTCAGGATGGATAACCCAGCCTCAGCCATTAATATCAGACCAGATGGTACGTCTTCAGTGTAATATGTCACTTAAGGCATTTAAGAAGCCACCTAAGTCAGGATCCCCACCTCCCATTCATCTGTGTTCTGTGAGCCTCGTCTCATTAGAAAACAATTCACCTTATTTTTGTAAATAATGACCTTTCCAAATATTCCCTGGACAGTTAGGGACATCTTCAATGGCCCTCCTTAATATTGAGCGTTTCAAGTAGTAACATAAATGGCCAAGTTTATTAAATTAACATTTTAGCACCCATGGAGTCACCAAAACCTTTCGAGGACAAGGAAGTTAATCATTATATTTTGACTTGCATTTCTTCTAATTCATGTGTAAAATAACAAAGGTTACCCGTCTAGGTGACAAGAATTTTCCTTCAAGGGTCATGTGAAATACATAATGCTCATGAGACATTAATTACAAAGGCAAAGTACTTCCCAAGGTTGGGTTTCAAATATATGTTCTTGTTCTTTTCTCCCACAGGTACATATCTGAAAAATGATTGTTAAAAATCATGAAAATGACCAAACATAAAAAAAAAAAAATTAGTTTTACCCAACTTTCTGGAAGCATCTTGTATTCTCTGTATTCAGCCTTACATTAGAGACTTTTTTTTTTTTAATTTTATTTATTTATTTATTTTTGGCTGTGTTGGGTCCTCGTTTCTGTGCGAGGGCTTTCTCTAGTTGTGGCAAGCGGGGGTCACTCTTCATCGCGGTGCGCGGGCCTCTCACTATCGCGACCTCTCTTGTTGCGGAGCACAGGCTCCAGACGCGCAGGCTCAGTAGTTGTGGCTCACGGGCCTACTTGCTCCGCGGCATGTGGGATCTTCCGGGACCAGGGCTCGAACCTGTGTCCCCTGCATTAGCAGGCAGATTCTCAACCACTGCGCCACCAGGGAAGCCCTGAGAGACTTTTAATGTGCAATCATTTTCATGGACTTTTAACAGAAGTTGTATAAAATTTATCAGGTAGGCATGTTAGCTTTAATGGGGGTGACTTGGCGAAAACAGGAAAATCTACACATCAGAGTTTTGTTGACTCTTCAAATTCAAATGTTACAGTCCTTCCAGATTCCTAAGCAGCAGGTTAGTAGTTCCTACTCACTCACTGACCTGCTTTCCTACATTTCACCCCGCCCCTCACCATACCTTCAAAGCAGCAAGTAGCATCTAGCCTTCCTAATATTCTAATTTTTGTCAAATAATGGGTTAGAAACACCCTTCCAATAATCGCAATTAATGCTAATTTGAAGTTCCCTTTTGTGTAGGGTTCATTTATGTTATATTTTTTCACCTAGCTTCTGACCCGAGCACTGCCTCTATCTTCCTTATGAAATAGGCTTCCTGTTAACAACTGCTCTCAAGCATATATGGAAATGTTATTAGTCAAAGTCCTTATTTGTGAGAAAACACAGAGGGTTGGCAGTACAATGTTATTCCATGTAAAAATCCATAAATACCAAGTTATTATTAATATAATAGCTACTTGCCTTTTAGGTATCAGATCCTGCCCTAAGTAGTTTACATATATCATTTCTACTTCTTCCAGAAAACCAAGCTATTTCCTCTTTACACAAGAGAAAACTTAAACAACTTACCAAAAATTATAGCAGTGGTAGTGTTAAGATTTAAATGTAGGTTTGTGTAGTCTTAAGAGGAAAATGTGTGTGTGTGTATGTGTATCTAAAGATAGGAGAAAAGACAGTGTTTTTTTGTGTGTGTACAGTTTTTCTTAGGTACTGAATAAACATTTGACTAAATGGGTTCTAATTACAAATGACTCTATTTTCTGCAGGTGTGAACTTAATAGCATTTATAGTAGATTATGTTTCCTGGCTTTAGAAATCCTCCTCATCAATGGTAGTTTTTTTCAAAATTATTTGGAAACCTTCTATAATTATTCTCAGGATTTGGATCATGAGATCATCTTATAAATGAAAGAATATTTTAGGGAGGTCTCTTTTGCAGAGTAATAACTTTCTGAGTAGTCTCCTGGTAGGGTCAGTGTATTCGTTTCTTTTTGCTGCTGTAACAAATGACCACAGATTCGTGGCTTAAAACAACAGAAGTATATTATCTTGCAGTTCTGGAGGTCAGAAGTCCAAAATGGGTCAAGGTGTGGGCAGGGCTGGGTTCCTTCTGGAGGCTCCAGGGGAGAATCCACTTCCTTGCCTCCCAGAACCAGAGGGCTGCTGTCACTCCTTCACTCGCAGCCCTCTTCCATCTTCAAAGTCATCACGTCACTCTTACTCTGACCTGAGTCTCTCTTCCTCTCCTAAGGACCCTTAGGATTATACTGCCCTCCACCCTGAAGATCCAGGATAAACTCCTTATTTTAAGGTCAGTTGATTAGCAAACAATTCTATCTGCAACCATAATTCCTCCTTGCCAGGTAGTGTAGCATATGTTCTAGAGATTAGGACGCAAACATCTTTTGGGGGATGGGGGGAACATTATTCTACTTACCATAGGCATATTTAGATTTTGTAGGGTCTGAAGTTTATGGAAAGCCTTTTTTAAAAAAAGAAATGAGCAAACAAAATTACAGATGCAAGATTGGACACTAAAGCACCTACTTATGTACAATGAGGGGGAAAAAATGATGCCACATACAGACTTTTTAAAAAAGCAAACTGCATAAATATGGCCCAAATTTAACCCACACTAATTTTATCCTCAGTTATGTTATATATCCATATATCAAACAAAACAGCTGCATGATAAAAATGCCTCATTCAAAACTTCCATTTGTTTGGGGTAAATTAAAAATAAATAGGTAGAAACCGTGCCAAAATTATGTCTTCCAAGTTGGGTTTCTAACCAATTTTTTATTCATTTTTATTCGTGTCATTTTTTTTCCCATCAGTTTAATTGTCCAATTCCTCATGTTCTGAGAGAGATGACACAAAGAATATGGAATTTGAGGCCAGAAGACCTTGCCTCACTGGTTTGTTGATTCATTCGTTCAGAATGTATTTATTCAGCATCTACCGTGTGGCAGGCATTGTGCTGAGCTCAGAGAATGCGTCATGAGCAGAATAGATCCCTCAGCATCTTACAGAGTAACAGACAGACAGACAGACAGACACAGAAGGTCATCTCAAGCACGTTAGGTGTTAGGAAGGGTTGTAGGGCCCTGGGAGAGCCCTGCAAGGGGGGCTGACCTGGGCTGGAAGCAGTGAGGTTTCCTCCAGGACCTTCGGGACGAGATGGGTGGTCCAGGCGGGGGGCGGGGGGGGGGGGGGGGCGGGGCAGAGCAGAGGAAGGAGATTTCAGCAAAAGAAATATTATGGGTAAAGACCTGCCATGGGAAAGCTGATAGGGATTTTGAGGAGGTGAAAGGTCAGGAGCCTATAGTCTAGGGAGAAAGGGAGAGAGTGGTGTGAGACCCTTCCTGAGAGCAGGGTGGGGCCAGGTCCGGCGGGGCCTCGGGACCACGCTTACGAACTTGGTTTCGTCTTAAATGCAGCAGGATACCATGGAAGGGTTTTAAACAAAGATGGGGAATGATCTGATTAGCGGATTGAAAGCTTTTCCTGTTTATTCGGAGCATGGGACCAGGAAGGGGGAAAAAGCAAGAGTAGATGCAAGAATATGAGTTAAGATAAAGGGAAGTATTTGGATTTGAAATAAAAACTTATGAACTAGCTCCTCCTCTTCGAAAGGATTCTGATATATATATGCCTTTTCATTGACAATGACTCCCTCTTTTAAAAAGTTATTCATTAAGCACTATTTAAGACATACAAAAAAGCTAGAAAGCGTATGATTGGTTGCTTTTATGCTGAGAGACGCATCTACACTTGGTTTCTTTGACCAGGTGTTTGCATTTGATTTCTAATTGTATAATGAACACAGTTTCCTTAAATACAGGCATTTGAGGCATCAACGAACTGGTTAAGGGGATAACTGGGGAGTTAGAAAGTTCCTTAAATGGCGCTAGGCCTTCTTTAGCTGATTGTAAAGGTTATCTGATTTAGGACTTGCTGTCGGTGTGGGGAGGAAGCTCGTCATACAGCCCCCCACCCGCCCCGTTCTGGTGAGACTTGCCGGTCACAGGGGCTCCCGGCGCCTCCCCACCAGCTTCCAAGGAAACGCACTTTGTCATCAGGCGTTGACGTCTCCCCTCCAGGCGTCTCCCCTCCTGGTTCCAGCCTGGCTGCTGGCCAACCCCTCTCCCTGCTCCTGCTAATATACCTCAATTCTGGCGCCCCTATTTTTTTTGCCCTAAGATTGCCAGAGGCAGCGTTTATGTTTTCTGTGTGGTCTGTGCATATCTTTAACTTTGTCTCACTCTAGTTTCCCTTGTGATCTAAGTTTCTACTTCTGTTTGCTACATTAGGGCAAGGAAACAGACCATTGGCGTATAGTTCTCGGTTGACGGAAGTATACTTATACCTTTAGAAACAGTCAGGATGGACAGCCGTACAAGAACGTCCACACTGTCAAAGAGGATGAACACCTGAAGGGCACTGTGCTGTGTGTGCATTTGTCACACGCTGTCTGCGGAAAGCTTGTCTTTCATAGTTTACGTCAAGTAAAACCTACGTCATTCTAATTGTTATAAAATACTGATCAGTCGGCTAAGACAAAATTTTCCACATTTTTCAAACATCGGCTAAACCGCATATCTCTCCAGCCTTGAAAAATTAAGTAAGCTTCTCTTTGGCAGCCGTGCAGGTTGGGCTTCCCTGAAAGCGGACCCTGAGACAAAGGTTTGAGTGCAAGTAGTTTACTGAGGTGACCCCAGGGCAACGAGACAGGAAAAGGAAGTCAGTATAAGGTGCGTTATTTAGTAGATGAGTGCCCTAAGCAACTGGGGCTCCATCCCATTGGGACGCTATGGGAGACAGTGTAGACGCGTCTCCCTGAGGGAGAAGAAGCTGGCATTTATCCAGCAAGTCCCACTCATCATCAACGGGGCGCTGCTTCCAGGGTCCTCAGCTTCCTGGCACTTTAAGCCTCTTTTCCACGTGGGGGTCCTGCAGCCAGAGCCCCTGCAGAGAGTCACGGGTCCTGCCGGGAGAAGGCATTCTTGCAGACGGGAACAGGGAGGGCCAAGGGGCCGGGGGCAAGGCTCCCACAGCACCTGCTCCTGTGGCTTCTCCCCGGGGTCTCCCCCCAGGGTTGCAGGAAGGGCGCCCGGCCTGTGGGTTCCTGCAGCACCAGCACAGGCAGAGGTGGGCAGCTGTGCCAGCCGCAAGCTCGGTGAGGTCACTTCCCCTGGTCCTGGTTCGCCCAGACATGCAGGTTTGCTCATGGAGGCCCCTCCTCTTCCTCCTCTCTCCATCCCTTCCGTTCCCTGTTGGGGCTCAGGCCTGACTTCACTCTTGACCTTCCGGCTTTGTCCAGAACATTCCACACAGATAAGCCTCCCCCTCTGCCGGCCCCCTCCACGTGCCACCGTGGTGCCTGCTGAGTTTTCAGTAAGGCTCGTGCCCACCCATTTCCAAACCCCTTTGGTTAGTTTTCTCTGTAGTCCTCATGTTGGCTCTCACAGGGAACGCATGTTATTAAAGAGATTCTCCAAACAGACACGTTGCACTGTCAAAAGTCGAATGACTTCCTATCATTCCTTTGAGGGCAGCTGCACTTGATCAGAGGGATCAAGGAGGGTCTCATGGCGGGATCTCAGGGGGTCACGCGTGGGCTGCCATCCCCACCCCGTTAAGAACATCCAAAGGAAGGAAAATAGCGGCCTGAGGGCTTCCACGCTGGTCGTGAAAGACTGCCCACGTGCCATTTTATATGTGAAAGCTCGGTTATCATCTTGTACCTTTTCCATTAATCTGGCCTCAAGATAACTGCTTCGGTTGTGCCGACAGAGGTGCCTCCGTCATGCACAAATGTTTCCTCGTGCAAGAGACCCAGGTACACACCTCAGGGCCCGGGAGGCAGATGCACAGAGCCGTCAGGCTAGACTCGAGTTCCGCGGGCTTCCCTTCTTCCCCATTTCCATCCCTTGTAACTTTAACGACCATCTAAATGAAATTCCAGAATATCACGTGGAACTGTTTTCAGGCAGGGTTAGTTGAATTTAACTTGTTATTGCTCTACTTCTTACATATGTATGTGGACTATGTAATTTATCATCCAGGCTGGAATATCTTTGAGAGTGAAAAGGGAACATTGTTAATAATACGCTACAACAGCAGGCATAAACCAGCACTGTCCTGAGTTACCAGCAAGTATGATCACCCGACTACCTCTTACCTATTCATGCTCATTTTGGAAGCGAGGAGGGACCACAGGAAAAAACACGGTCGGGGTGAAAAACAAACAAACAAAAATAAAACAAGCAGCTACACATAGTCAATTTCATATTTATTTCTCATAAAATACAATAAACTTACTGCCTACTAAGTAGTGTTAAGATATTATAGGAATTATATAATTGGGGCCACTGTCTGTAACAACAGCATTTTAAAAATGTTTTTGTTCGGTTATTTTTGACAACTTACTCCACACACCGAAATGGTTCTGCTAAAAAAAAAAAATCATATTTTTCAAATAAAGGTTGTTTCCTACCTCCAAAAACCAAACATGATGGTGGTAAAATGGTTCTGTTGCTGCCATTTTTCCTTCCTCACGAAAAGGGCTTAAAGAGCCACTTAGGTTTAAAGGATGGGAGGCTTAGTTGGAATTTGCTTCTGTTTGGGGGTTTGGTTTTGCTGGTGGTGGTAGTTTTCCCATATACTAACTGCTACCGAAGTCCAGAGCCCGAGTTCTTCATACTTGTAAAATACAGCCACCCCAGCAATACCGGCCAGTTATGACGAGGGTTAATGCAAATGTGTGTAAAGCACTGAGCATCGGGCCTGGTGTGTAAAAACTGCTCAGCAGAAGTTGGGCCCTTTTCCTTTCCTGCACTTTACCATCTCCCTTGCCCTGGCGCCGTCTCCTGGCAGGCGGTGGGATGCAGAGGAAGAAAAGGAAGCCTCTGAGTGCATCTTGAAGGCGATGATTTTGACAGCTTTCGCGTATTGCACATGTATTACAAGTGCCAGGCGGGAACAGGGCAAGACATCCATATGAGACCTTCCTCTTGCCCCCGCAAAAGCCCTTTAAACAGGTCTACCCTGGAAATCATCTGGTAGCCCTGAGCTTGACTTCTCCAATATTTCTTACATAACCAGGGAAGCTACACGCTACTTCATAAAGTAAGCAACAGATTTTCATTTCATTTGACTTAAATATGTCTTCATTATATAGTTTGCTTGAAACTTTGTGACTGTGTAGCAGCTTTCCCGTTGTGACTATTTAGCAGTTTTTCAAATTTATGAGATGACGCATGGCAAGTTTACTGAGTGATTTTTCACTTCGTGGTCGTATAATATAATAGGCTCTAGAAAAAACACTCTTGGCAGAAGCAATTTAATCATCCTGTGTGTGTGTGTGAGAAGGAGGGGCGGGGGTGGGGAAGGGGAGACAGAGAGAGAGAGAGACAGAGAGAGAGAGAGAGAGAGAGAGAAAGTAAAGCTTCCCAGAGCTCCGATATTCCTTCCCAAGGCAGCACAAGTTACTTAAACGAAGTCAAAGCTTCTTTGGCTTCAGTTTTCCTCTGAGAACAACTTAATGCTGATTCTTCGTTTTTTCAAGATACACAAGGTAAGTGTGTGTTCTGTATATGAATTTACTAAGTCCTAATAGGAGTTTGTTAGTTAATGTATAGCATCTCAGAAAACTAAAACCAAAAGCCAAATTCCTGTTTGTCTGAAGCTTTCAAAAATGTGTGAACAGTTTGCAAACAAAGGTAGTATTATACTTGAGATTACTAACAATTGAATGAAAAAGAAAAAAATGTAAAAATGATATGGCGGGTGAAGTACTTATAGAAGGATGGTGCTACTATAGGTATATGTATAAAATTGTAAGGTCTAAATATGATAAACTTTAAACCTAGGCTTACAGGATTTTAAAGCTGGATTTGAAATTGGGCAGTGCTTCAACTCAAACATACCTCATAGTGTTATCACAAAATTATATTTTTCTTTAAAGCAATTTCATTTGTGTTTAAAATTGCATCAGCTGTTCTGCATATCACATAACCTTTTACACACAATTAAATACAACTACTTTTATATGGACATTTATTTTTGGAAATTTACAAGTATATTTTCATTACCTTTTGAAATTATAAATCATATAAGGCTCCAAAACTTTTGCCTTTCATGTGTTATAGTCAGGCAAGGACCAGAGAAGTGTAACTTGTTTGTGTGAATAACTTCTGATGACTCTTATCAACTGTGTTATTTAAGATAGTTTGTACTTTTTTTCCTAAGACTACCTATTTATGAAGTTCTTTGTCAGCAGTATTTCTGAGAAACTAATTAAATTCTCAAATAATAAGTATGTTTTAACTATCTTTAGATTAGAAGAAAACATACATATTGAGAATTAAAGGAAATTTCAAAAATAGCCTCATTTTGTGCTTTCAGATAATTCACGTGGAGAATTATAATACGGTAATTTTTTTCCTAATTCATTTTCTTATTCACTCATATGCTGATGTTGCAAAAGGTCTGGCTGAAATTGCAAATGTAGTATTGTCATCATGAGAGCTTGTGTCAAAGCCATTCTGAGAACCCTCTGGAAAAGGGCAGTCTTATTTATATATATTCAAAAACAACGCTGCTCTCCAAAGACTAAGCATATGATCTGTGTGGTAAAATCAACACTTGTAACTTTCTTTCTTCCTTCTTTCTAAAAAAAAAAAACAAAAGAAAACATAAAAAAATCATAATCTGATGGAGGACGCTTGCATATGAAGGGTTTTATACATTAGCAAAGAAAAGTCTTCACCACAGTGCTTGTGTTTTGTTTACATGTTTATTTTATATTCTGAGTAACACTTACATGGAACTAATTCCTAATTTTAGTTCCAATTAACACTTAACTTCAGAAGCAGGGCTCGTCTATGGAAAGAAGGCATAAATATGCTTAGGATGGCTGTAATATATCGTAATTTATATCTTTCCCTCCCCTAATTCCCAACTTAGTTGAAGTCATTTGTCTCAAAAGGAATCTTAACATCTGTTTGGTTTCACGCCATCCTCACCTTTAAGCAACTGAGTGAGACATCCTCTTGTTTCTTATCTCTGCTTATTATTAATGGGCAGCAAGACATTGTTTTTCTACCCAAGTAAAAAAGTGTATTTTTTTTTCTTCACACTTTAAACTTGGTGTAAGACCAACAGTACAGAATCAGTGTGGTCTGGAATATTTTTTTATCTGATTGGCTAATTATTAGGAAACACTCTGGGCTTCTATGAAGGTGTGTAGTTAATGCTCTGAGCTTTAGTTTCTAAGATTCAGTCAGCAATTCACTCGGTAAACATTTTTGCAAGAGAGCCGTGTCTCACAAAGCACTCTGACCAGGAGAATGCTGAGGGGAGAGATTCAGATGAAAAATGACCTGTAAATGAAGGATTTTATTAAAAGTCCATCACATTCATCTAAGTGTTTTCATAGAGCAATTCATAGTCAATTACCAATTAACTTCTAGGGAACCCATTAATTCAGGAATCAGAAGAGCAGTGTCACCGCAGCTTAGGCTGGTCTGACCTGGTTGTAGATGGAGATGCTTGAGGCTGAATTAAAGGGCTGGCAGGGGAAGCCGGCAGGGCAGGGGGGTGGGGGTGGGGCGCATCCCAGGTAGGCGGGGCTGTGCAGAGAAGCTTGGAGGCAGGAAATGTTAGCTCATAAATCAGGAACAGGCTGGAAGCAGCCTGGCTGGAGCAGAAAGTTGCCATCAGGGAATCGAGAGAGGCAAATAAGGCAGAGTTGGTGGGGATAAAACATGGGCACACGGGCCAGTAACATGGGAGCGGGAGACTGACATCTTTATGAAAATTAGTCTGCTGTGGTTGTACAAACCCAACTGAAATGACAAGAATCTCAACATGACGAGACTAATTGAAGCAGGAAGGAAGGAACAGGTAGGAGTGATAGGCAGTAATACTAGCAAAGATAACCACGTTGGATCTTGGAAAAACGGCAGCCCCTTTAGCAGAAATGGGAAATCCGTAGAGAAGACCACTGGGGATCTGTAAACTTCTACCAGTCAGGGTTGAACCGGAGGAGCAGAATCTGTAGGAGACATATATTAAGAGATTTATTACCAGGAATTGGTATATAGTATGTGATCGTGGGGCACGTCTGAAATCCACAGGGCAGCCCCAGGAAGGGCAGGGTGGCCGCAGGCCCTGGCTGAAGCTGCAGCCCACACGTGGGGCACCTCCATCAAGGCAGCCTCACTTCTGCTCTCGAAGCCTTTAAATCACCCAGATTATCTGAAATGGTCTCCCTTAATACAAGTCAACTGATTATGGACTGTAATCACACCTACGAGATACCTTCACAGCAACACCTACATGTGTGTTTGATTGAATGACCAGGGACTATAGCCTAGCCAAGGTGACAGACACATCATAAAACCCACAGAAAGTTCCAACATGTAATGAACTCCAAGAGGCTGGTAGGATTCCTTAGGTGAAAATGGGCAGAAATATATTGGAAATTCAGAATCGAAATTCAGGAAGGATGCTGAGATTGGAGAAATCACGACAGGAGTTATCCACATAGAGATGATATATCCATGTCAGTCAAGAGAGTTTGGGAGCTCCTCAGAGGAGGCTGGAAACTTCCACATCAAAGATGAATTCTTGGGAGAAACCATTTTTAAAGGGCAGTAGAAAGAAGAGATGACTAAAAGATACAAAAAAAAAAAAAAAACAAAAGGTTAGATTAAGAGCTAGGAAGAGAACCATAGTAGCACATGGCCTTGGCTGTCCATCTCTTTGCTATACTTTATCACTAATTTCCCAAGGTTTTCAGTGGGTCAGGGAACACTGTAGTTCCCTGATTTCACCTTGTATTGGGGGACCTTGCTGCCAGAGATCCAAACAGAATTTGCACTGAGAAAAGGCCAGTGATTTTTACTGTGAACTTTGAAAGTACAGTTTTGAAATAAGATAAAACATTCCGGATGGCAGGTATTACAGACGTAAAGAATCAGGCGCATATTCCAGACAATGAAGAATTAGAGGCACAGCTGTTCTGACATTTAGTGGAGAGGCTTTCGGGGGACCCTCACCCCACAGTCCTGAATGCCTTGTGCCTTGCTCATCTGTCCAGCAGTTTCTTTAACCTTCAACGTACAGCTCAGGCATCTCCTCCTCTGTGGGGAAGTTCCTTAACTCACCTCGAAAGGGGTGTTAACTCTGTCCTTTGTCCTGTCACTCACGTGGGCGTAATTACACTTCTTATCCTGCTGAATCAGAATTGCTGGTATGTCTTCCTCCCCCCACCAGATGGCAAGCTCCTTTCAATTTTGAGTCCACAGTCCGATAAGGATGCCATTTAAGTGTTAACGTATATTTGGGAAATGAAGGGTGGCCGGGTACGCACGTGTATGAGAGAACAGTGTGTAGAAGGCAGACAGTTCGTGGAAGGAGAAACTTTGAGAGTTCCGGGGTTTAAAGAGCCAAATTAAAGAGAAGAAGAGAAGGGAAATTGAAAGGCAGGGGTGCTGCAAAGGTGAGGGAGGGGTACCATGGTCCACGGAAGAGGAGGATGAGGGGGTTGGCGGAGATCAGGATGGAGTCGGAAGGCAGGAAGGATGGGAGAAATCTGTCTTCCCAGGAAAATGAAAGCCAAGTGGATGTGAGGGAAAATGTGCCTTCTTCTAACTAAGAAGAGGGCATTTTTCCTGATGTGAAAAACTTGAAATTTTTAAGCTATATTTGTCAATTTAACTTTGATCTAAAACAGTTAAAGAGTTTGTAACAATGAAAGCTCCTAGTTCTTTCCTTTGTTCTTTTCTTTGTCTTTTCCTCTGTGTGTGTGTGTGTGTGTGTGTGTGTGTGTGTGATCTGAGGGTCTAGTAGTTCTTACACATTTTGTTTAATTGACATTTCACCTGCGTTTCCCCCCAGCCATATGCTCTCCTAGTGTTGGTTACAAATCCTAGTAAGTCAAAACATGGTTTCCTCATCAACAAATTGAGAACATTTTGCAAATAGTGGAATTCTTTGTGAATATAATTATTATGCTCTAGGTTGCAAGAAAACCAGAAAAATGGCTTTCCATATCAACATTGTATTGCAGTGCCCTTGGAGGAAAATATAAAGGTTTAAGAGAAGTATCTCGTTCAACAATTGAAATTGCTGGTCTCTATTACCACGGTATTTAACTTTTACAAAATCAGACGTCATTTCTCATCAGAATTGTTTGTTCATTCGTGAGGTAATTGTCTTCACCGCTGCCTTCCAAAGTTTCATCTTTTTCAATTTTTTTTGTTTTTGCCTTTAACTTAGCAAAAAGTAGATGAAGTTTTCAAATCTATGAAAGTGGTGTTTTTCTCAGATTGATTTAGAACTTGACTGCTTATTCTCTTTCAAAAAATGTGAATTTACTTGTTTGCAGAGCAATACAGCTGAAATCAACTTACCAAGCATTTGGCGTACCAGGGACATGCAGTACTTCTCTCCTTTTGTACTTCTTTAGGGGTAATTTCAAGAAGCATTATTGAGAGCCTTTTACTATAGTATTTCAGAATTAGATTTGCAAACAAAATCCTCTCAGAACTGCAGAACTGAGAGCCATCTCTCTGGACCTTGTCTAATCTGCAGTGATTGGGTTCCTGTTCACTATATACGGCTGCACCCAGGTGGCACCACCTGTTAGGTAACAATTTATTGTAGCACAGATGCTCGAGTCTCTGGAGGTTGGACTTGGCCTGTTAAAGGGTGAATAAATGGAGTGTGACAGTGTCTGCTCTTTCTGAAACAAACAATCCACTCATTGTCTCACTGCTTTCATGATGAGACTTTTTTTTTCTCTACAAAATGGGAATTGAAGTTTTATCTACAGTAAAGGCCAGCCAGAGAGAGTTTGCAGCAGAAGATTCAGGCTCTAATCTTCACTGTGGCATTAGAAGCTGTGTGACCACCAGCTGAGGATTACTTACCGTACCTTGGGTTCTTTGAACAAAGAGTTTAGATGAGATCACTTATTTTTAAAGTTCCGGTGCTAAGTTTCAGGTCTATTCTGTTCTAAAATGGACCAGTTTAATCCACCTATCGTACCCATTTCAGGATTTCAGCTCCGTGTTTATTTTTAGTATTCTTTTAATCCTCATATCTGTGGACTGAAAATAAATAAGTATTGACAATATGAAATTATTTTACTGCTTTCATATCACATAAGCCTCAAGACATATTAAGAAAAGTACTTAATATTCTTATAAATTTACCTCTGCTCTAGTGAAAAAATGTCAGGTTTGTTTTCAGTTACATCAGGGTGTTTTCCTTCTGGAAAAGAGTTATAGCTCTACAATCTTGGCCATGTCTATCTGCTCCCGCCTGTTGAGGTGTAATGTCTCAGTCGAGTTGAGCTACTGTAACAAAAATACCGTAGACTGAGTGGCTTGTAAACAACAGAAACTTACTTCTCACAGCTCTGGAGGCTGGAAGTCCAAGGTCAGGGCACCAGCACGGTCTGCTTCCTGGTTCACAGATGGCCATCTTTTTGCTGTAACCTCCCATGGTAGAAGGAGCAATCAGGCATTTTGGGGTCTCTGTTGTAAGGACGCTGACCCCATTCATGAGGGCTGCACCTTCATGACCTAATGCCCCCCCAAAAGCCCCATCTTCAAGTCCCACCACACTGTAGGTTTCAATATATGAATTGGGGAGTTGGGAGACACTTTCAGTCTACATATGCAGCTAAACCAAAATCAAACGTTTTTGTCGTTACCACCTAATGCTTCTCTAACCCCTTCAACTATCAGGACTGTCATTATTTTACAATCAAGTTAAGGACCATGCTTTGAGAATAACAAGCAATATCAGGAAAAATGAGAGGCAGATAGGAATTGACTTTGTTAAGGATGTCAAATTAGTATCAATAATATGTGCATAACTCCTATCCCTCATTTGGTTAACATTTTCACTCAACGCTTAGATGTCTGCTTAGGCACATTTGTTATTTGCCCACAGAATCTTTTTTTTTTTTAAGATTTATTTTTTATTTTTTTATTTTTATTCTTATTTTTTTATTCTTGGCTGCATCAGGTCTTATTTGCGGCACGCGGGCGTCTCTCTAATGGTGGCGCACAGGCTCCAGAACACGTGGGCTCTGCAGTTTGCGGCTCGCAGGCTTTCTAGTGGAGGCGCACGAGCTCAGTAGTTGTGGCACACAGGCTCTCTAGTTGAGGTGCACAGGCTCGGTAGTTGCAGCACACGGGCCTAGTTGCTCCGTGGCATGTGGGATCTTAGTTCCCTGACCAGGGATCAAACCCTCATCCCCTGCATTGCAAGGTGGATTCTTTACCACTGGACCACCAGGGAAGTCCCACCCACAGAATCTTTAAATACTGCTTGACATAGTTCAGTTAACTCCTTATATGCCTTAAGAGATAGGCAACACCATAGTGTAGATTGGTGAGCCTTGGTCACCAGAGTTTCCCATCATCAGCACACATTTTAGGCTTTTATCCTATTGTATATTTCAAGTTCTTGTTCACCTAATTTTCTAAAGATGGATGGTAGAAGGGCGAAAATTAAAGACCCCAAATTTTTAATATTCTGATTTACCAATTTTTCTATCCAACAAGCATTTTCGTTTTATTTCCTAAGGGTTTTCTCTTGCTCTTTGGATGTGCAACTTTATGTTTTATTTAACACTTATACTTTTTTTAATTGAACTGTAGTTGATTTACAGTGTTGTGTTAATTTCTGCTGTACAGCAAAGTGATTTGGTTATACATGTATATTATACATTCTTCTCCATGTTCTTTTCCATTATGGTTTATCACAGGCTATTGAATACAGGTCCCTGTGCTGTACAGTAGGACCTTGCTGTTTATCCATCCTATATGTAATAGTTTGCATCTGCTAACCCCAAACTCCCACTCCATCCCTCCCCCACCCCCCCTCCCCCTTGGCAACCACAAGTCTGTTCTCTACGTCTGTGAGTCTGTTTCTGTTTTGTAGATAGGTTCATTTGTGTCGTATTTTAGATTCCACACATAAGTGATATCATATGGTATTTATTTAACACATTTTAACCACAGTCAGTAGAGGAGCCGCCAGCCAGCCAGCAGGTTCTCAAACGGCCCACGTTGACCCTTTTGTACATAAGCGATGTCCCCGTCACTCACGGACTCTCCATCACTGGGGCACAGCCAGCCCCCAAATTACTCCCAAGACCTGTGTGGCCAGGCCTCCAATTACCACCGTTTACTTAACTTGCCCGTTTTGCCGCTTGTTTCGTTCATCCTCTGAGGCATGGTTTGATCTCCGTGCCAGCCTGAAATGAAATTGTCAGAGCGCTTTGCTTTACAGAGACCAGCTGCTCCGAGTCCACCGTGCTGATGGCCACCCTCGCTCCTGTGGTCGTTTTTGCCCCGGGAAAATTGGTCTCTCTTCTCTGTCTCCCTCTGCCCTCTCCCACTGAATAATTCACTCTCCTCTTTCCACTCAGAATCTGAAATTGTTCTCTTGAATCAACTTAACTCCTTCTATGCCTACTAGTAATCTTGATATATTTTACCTCCTCTTAAAGCATAAATTACCTTTCTGATCACTCAGTAAATAGATATAACTACTTTTTAAAAATTTTTTATTCCCATCCTCTAGAACAGGTGTTAGAAATTAAGCTGATGAACTAATTTGTACAGTCAGATATAGTTAGTAAACAGAAATCCAAATAAACCTCCAATTATGATATAACAAACTGAAGTGAAACATTTCCAGATGATAATATTTGGGGAGATTACAGCCACCTTCAGCAGTTCTTACTTTCTCCAAGTGATTTTGCTTCCTCTGCAATGGCACACGCAATCTCCAATGTTTGTATGCAGATCTCCGTGGTAGTGGGATAAGGTCTGGGTAGGATAGGGCAGTGAGTACGGGTAGTTTTATAGCTAAGTTACCACCTGTGTGAGATTTCTGCAGCGTTTTCTGCCTGCTGACCCCCTGGAAGTTTGCCAGTGAACATGTTTGTAATCTTTGCTACTGAATTGAAAGTATCCCATGAACCAATGAAGTTCTGAATGTCCTTATTAATAAAATGGAAACTGGATTATTTTTAAAAGCTACCAATAGGAAAGAGGCCTCTCTGACAACCTGTGTTTCTTACCTCTTAATTTTATAAATGCAAAAGAAAAGAGATGGCTGTTAGCACCTCTGAATTAACTTTCTCCTGAAAATATTGGAGTTAAAAAAAAAGACAACAATTTCCAAATTTATAGCTTCAAAAAGATTGATCCCAGTGCCTCAGTTTTCTTTGGATTCTCTGCTTAATCAAATCTTGGCAAATAATGCTTTCACATACTATTAAAACTCCGTAGAGAAATACCCAAGTATATGAGGATCATAAACCAGACATCACAGTATGTGCCGGCACATCCCGTTTTATTCTGCGAAGTGTAAATTCTGCTGCCCTGCTCTTACGCCACCCGTTTCCGTGAGGAATGTTCTCTCTGGGTCTATAGTGTCCCAACATTGTGGAGATCACCAACCAGGGAGACAGAGCGGCGAGTCTTCAGAGAGACACACACCCAGTGATTACTATCTGTTGTGATGCACATCTCCTCCTTACTTCCCCCCTCCCAAGTTTCCTGAACTGATAGGATGGAAAACCTTGAAAGAGAACAGGATGTTGTGACTCCCACAGACCTCCCCTGGGGGTTTATCATCAAAATTTATCGGAAGTGTTCCAGAGTCTGATCAAAACTCTGTATAAAAATACCCAGCAGATTTTTTTCTAATGATAATCCTTCAAGTGAATCAAAGAAAGGTTTCCCTTGTATTATGAAGCGTGAGACAGTTTTATCCATGAGAGACTCTAGGCTTGGGCCTGATCAAGAAACAGAAGCCCACATACCCTATGTCACTTAAAAGTTATAAACCAAGCTAACAAAGTGCTCAATAAAAGGTCTTTTAGTTTCCTACCTTGACAAAAAGATCTTTGTAATGACCAAGGAGGTCAAGTTTCAATTTAGAATTCCGACTGTGCAGAGTTCTGTGCTTGGCCGTGGCTCATCTCCTGCTGGGACCCCCACCCGCCCCCTTCTGTTCCCACCCGTTGGCCCTGCCCTGCCCCCACCTGGACATTGGGGCATCCACATTGGTGGTGCTGTCATCCTTAGGAGGCTGGACCCCAGAAAGATACATGGGCTGGCCCCGGATGTGGGCTCGGGGCCATCTGGGTAGGAAATTCTAGGCTCCCAAGGATCTGGAGGCTTAGTGTAGAAGGGGGCACGTGGGCAGGTGGGTGGGCACATCCTCTTGATCCCCAAGGAGGGAAAGGCTCGATCCCCTGTGAAGGACCAGGGCCATAGCAGGGACTGAGCAGGGCCCTGGAAAGCACAAATGGAGGATTTAAGGGTTCTACTGAGATGATCTTTTCTTAGTGCCTAGAATATCATAGGTTGTACTTAACTGTACGGACTAACTCATTCTGTAATTTGATCTTTGTCAAATTTTGTTTGATATGCAGACCCTTTATATCCATCCCATCTGTTAGGAAATCACGGCTCAGGTCGCTGTGATAAATGTGCGTAACTAAAAAGGTGGGAGGGAACCACAGATTCCTCTTCGCGTGAACTTTGCCTTCAAGAGCTAGTTAAACCCATTTTATTCTGTCCCGTCTCTCTGGACAGTATTCATTCCTTCCTTTCAGTAATTGTCTTGTAAGTTGTTCTAAGTTTATATGTCCCTCCCTCTGTACAGAGGTGCACAGACACACGTGCTGCCTAACTTTCCGCTGTGGATTGGGAAGGTCGTAAGCCTGAACACAATTAATTCCTGCTCTGTGGCCGGTTCAAGCTACACTGAGTCCCCGAATAAGAAACTACCCAATTGCCCCATCACCCACTATTTAGGGTGCCTGATGCTCTGACCTTGAGGTTCAACATGGGGCCCTCTCCGTCATTGGTGACTGGTTACATAGGACAAGTTTCCCCGAGATCAGCTGCACCCCTGGCTCAGACTCTCTCAAGAATTCCAACCTGTCTCTTTAAGTTGCCCTGCTGGGTCTCTGAAATTCCTGAACAGAATCTCAAATGTGCCCACGTAGCTCGTATTTCAAATCAGACTATCCGGATGTTGATGAAAATCCATCCAGTTGGTTGGAAGGAACGTGGTGAGAAGCAGAGAACCTACTCTGTTTTATACAATATAGAAAAAAATTGACTCATGTCCTTTGTGATCTCAAACTCTCTTTTCTGCCCATAATAACTAGTGCAGTAAGGTCATTGCCACACAATAATTAGGAACTTCGTTTGTGCATATTTGTTTCAGAATATTAAGCTACTAGGAAAGGACCCCTCTATGTGGTGTATCCTGCAGGGTACCTGACACAATGATGATATTAACGTTATTTATTGCTAGATTCTCCCCCTCTAACCCCACATTCTCTGAAACAACACAGAGAAGAAAATTTTCTACTAACTCTGTTGTTAGGAGAGGAGCCTTATTTGTCGGAATAGGAGACTGTCAAGGGTCGATTCAGTAATTCAAGTCTCAGATCTAAAGTTAGAGAATTGAACATACTCTTCACAAAACTACTATTTTATCTTTGTTTAAATCCACACTGATTTTATTTAGAATACTATGTACTATGGTACAGGGTAGGCTGCTGTAACAAGACACCTACAAATAGAGTGGTTTAATCAAGACCCTCACGTAATAGTGCAGGTGGACCATCCCATCTGGGGCTGGCCCAGGCTCTGCCAGATTCAACACATGCTCCCATACTGAGGTTCAAAGTGGCTGCTGCAGCTCCTACCATCATATCCCCATTGAGAGGGGAGAGGGGAAGGGAAATGTGGCCACGCCTTAGCTGGGAGGATGGGGGAAGTTCTATCACTGGAGAAAAGGGTAAGGATGGATACTTGGGGCATGAATAGTCTCTGTGACTTGTTGCCACTTACTTATGCTTCATTCTAAAGAGCATTTTGAGTTAAATATGTGAAAGATACAGAAAGCTGTGCTTTGAGTTGAACACGGGGAATTAGAGTCATTCAGCTTGGAGACCTAGTCTATGCAGAATACCTTGAGGTCTTACAGTGTAAGAGTGGTAACTTCAATAGTGCTGGGCACCGACCCTAGAGCTTTACCTGATCGTCTCATTTACTGCCCAAGACAATCCCCCCATTTCATAGAGGAGGAAAGGGAGGCACCGAGAGACTAAGTAAGCCGCCTGCAGGCTCAGAACTAATACGGGGTGGGGCTGGGACCTGAATCCAGATGGTCTGACTCCAGAGCTGCCCCTCAAACCATTTCCAATCCAGCCAATGTGGAGTGTACTAGGCTGCCTTTGGAAACTGGAAGAGAGGAAAGATTCCCTAAATAGTAATACTTTGAGTTTAAACATTTTTTTTTTTAAAGAGAAAACCTGAAACATGCAATAAAACATTTGTTTTTTGGTAGGTTTCAGCCTGAAGTATTGTTTTATTTTTACAGTCAGGATGGCAGATAGTTAAGGAGCTATTCTAGGTTTACACTCAATAAGTGAAATCCAGCTTCAATTAAGGTGTTAATTTAGAACAAAGAAGAGTTAAAAAAAATAGATTTGATCTAAATGTGATATATTTTACTCCTGGGCAAATAAATCTGAGGCTTTATTTTCTAAGCATCAAATTGGTTTTTTTTGTTTGGTTTGGTTTGGTTTGGCTGTGGGGTTTTTTTGTCTAGGAGGACTTTTACTGTATTTGCTCCTCCTTTTTTTTAAATTTTTATTTTATATTGGAGTATAGTTGATTTCTGTTGTGTTATTTCAGGTGTACAGCAAATTGATTCAGTTATACGTATACATATATCTATTCTGTTTCAGATTCTTTTCCCATTTAGGTTGTTATAGAATATTGAGTAGAGTTCCCTGTGCTATACTGTAGGTCCTTGTTGGTTATCTATTTTATATACAGTAGTGTGTACAGGTCCATCCCAACCTCCTAATTTATCACTCCCCTGCCTTTCCCCTTTGGTAACATAAGTTTGCTTTCTATGTCTGTGGGTCTATTTCTGTTTCGTATATAAGTTCATTTGTATCGTTTTTTTAGATTCCACGCTTAAGTGATACCATATGATATTTGTCTTTCTCTGTCTGACTTACTTCACTTAATATGATCATCTCTAGGTCCGTCCGTGTTGCTGCAAATGGCATTATTTCATTCTCTTTTATGGCTGAGTAGTATTCCATTGTATATATGTGCCACGTCTGCTTTATCTATTCATCTGTCAATGGACATTTAGATTGTTTCCATGTCTTGGCTATTGTACATAGTTCTGTGATGGACATAGGGGTGCATGTATCTTTCTAAATTATAGTTTTATCTGAATATATGCCCAGGAGTGGGATTGCTGGATCATATGGTAGCTCTATTTTTAGTTTTTTAAGGAACCTCCATACTGTTCTCCATAGGGGCTGTACCAGTTTACCTTCCCACCAACAGTGTAGGAGGGTTCCCTTTTCTCCACATCCTCTCCAGCGTTTATTGTCTGTAGACTTTTTGATGATGGCCATTCTGACTGGTGTGAGGTGGTACCTCATTGTAGTTTTGATTTGCATTTCTCTAATAACTAGTGAGTGATGTTGAGCATCTTTTCAGGTGCTTTTTGGCCATCTGTATGTCTCCTTTGGAGAAATGTCTATTTAGATCTTCTGCCCATTTTTTGGTTGGGTTGTTTGTTTGATATTGAGCTGCATGACCTGTTGGTATATTTTGGAGATTAATCCCTCGTCAGTCGCAAATAAATTTGAGGACTTATTTTCTGAACACTGAGTTGTTAATAAACAATTTAGGCATATCCATGTAATACTTCAGAGCAGGGGTCTCCAGTCCCCGGGCCACAGACCAGTACCGGTCTGCGGCCTGTTAGGAACTGGGCCGCACGGCAGGAGGTGAGCGGTGGGTGAGGGAACGAAGCTTCATCTGCCTCTCCCCATCGCTCCCCATCGCTGGCATTACTGCCTGAACCCCAGCCTCGTTCCCGTCCACACCCCGCCCCAGTCCATGGAAAAATTGTCTTCCATGAAACCGGTCCCTGGTGCCAAAAAGGTCAGGGACCGCTGCTTCAGATCACTTTTTAATCAAGACAAGCTGCAATAAGTCCATCCCAGTATTGGGGGCTTAATTTCGTCCTCAGACAAATTAGGTGATTATTTATCCCCAGGTGCTTTAACTTGTATTTAAATCATCACGTTTATTAAACAAGAAGATGACCTTATACAGTATTCACTCCCTAGGTATATTGGTTTGCTCGGGCTGCATAACGAAATACCACAGAGTGGGTGGTTCAAATGACAGAAATTTATACTCTCACGGTTCTAGGGGCTGGACGTCCAAGATCAAGGTGCGGTTTCCTCTGAGGCCTCTCTCCTCAGCTTGCAGGTGGCCGTTGTCTTGCTGCCTTTTGGCATCGTGGCCTCTCTGTGCGTCCTGGTCTCCTCTCCTTGTAAGGACACCAGTCACATGCGATTAGGGCCTCCTTAGGGGGCTGATTTTAACTTAATCACCTCTTTGAGGGTCCTATCTCCAAACACAGTCGTACTGTAAGGAACTGAGGGTCAGGACTTCAAACTATGAATTGGGGGCAGGGGGTGGGGAGTGGGGACGCAGTTCGGTCCAGGCCACGGACACACTTTGGGAAGATGGAGGCTGTGAAATCAAGCGGTTTGCAGCAGCGAGGTGTCCAGCATATGAATGTCCCTCCCTGACGCTTCTGGCCAGAACAGGATGTGGGGCAGGTGGTGTGTTTCTGTGACTGTCCACCCCTTTACCTAAATATTTGGGAGGCAGCCTTATTAAGTTTAACATGCAGATTATTTAAAAGCCCATCTTGGACTCGGTCTTGCTCACGTTTTCACCAGCTGGGCAAGAGGAAAGGCTGAGGTCGCAGTAGCAAACATTTTGCCGGAAAGCTCAGTACGGTGAGTGGACTGAGCTGGTCTGACGGCAGGTGTTCTGGGCGCTCAGAACAATGCGGGCTTCTCACCAGAGAACAGCTGTGAGCCACAGCTGGGCTGGAAAGCAAAGGTCAGGGATCAGCACGGACCAGCCCCTTTTCTAAAGCCATATCTGCAGAGAACTTAAGGTGCATGGCAGCAAAGGAAACACCTTGCCTCTTTCGGGTTATGGGAATGGAATAAGAGAGCTTGGCTACATCCCTGGAAAAGACTGGAAGAATTCTGAAAATATCATCAAGGGCACTTATTCCATCCATCTCGCAAAAAGACTCTGAACGATCCTACTTTTAGCTTTTCGAGCACTGTGTATCTTTCATTATAAATCTCTTCGGAAAATGGGAAGAGGAAAGAGAAACAGTAGACGTTATGGCTTGTAGGATTAAACTGGAGAATGAATGAGGGAAACCATAAAAGTCCAAGAACCGTCATGCGACGTTCTAAAAATATTCTTCAGACCTATGAAACTTTTACAAGTTGTACTTATCTTGCATGGGATGAAGTATAATCAAGAACCTTGGCCCAGCACAAAAGGAACATTTTTGTTTGTTTGTTTAAAAATTACCCAAAAACCCTACTATGGCACTGTTGGAACCGACTGCCTAATAAAACTTTCCGACTATGTGGTCACCACGACGCTGAAAGCATCTGACACCAACAGAATTGCTGGGTCTTTTCTTGTAAAGAATGGTCTCTGGAGACCTGTGTTGTTTTGTACATAATACAAAGTACATACAAGTGTGTGTGGTTAATGCTGGCACTGGGAGGACCAAGACTTTGAGGTCAAAAAGAATCAATACTAATATAACATCAGTACTAATATAACAGCCTCCCCAATGGTACCAAACCATGCATCCTGAGAGCATCAGGTCGGAGGCCACGTGAGGGCCTTCCGGGCTGCACCCACCACTCACTGAACTCGGGTCAACCTGGACATGCATCCATCTCAAGGGGCGGTGCTCCCCATCACCTCAGGACCTTTACATATGCTGCTCTCTTGGCCTGAAATATGAATCCCCCTTCACCATCGGCGTGGAGTTAAAATTTCCTTTGAAAATCCCTTGGATTCCAACCTGCGGTGTCTCAGGGAGTCCAATCCTGTCAGTTGGATTGCTTTGCTGTTGCTTTGTTTGCACAGCTGATGAAGTAGTTGGTTTGTGTTTAGGCGGCCGATCTTAGAGCTCATTATAAACTCTGGAATTCTCCTCAGGAACTGAAATAAAGTGAAGGAAGAGAACGTCTGCATTTCTCACCTCCTGATTCTGCTAGGTTATGTGCTCATTCAGTGGCAGAGCAAGCCGCAGACCACCCCCCCTCACTGTTTAAGCTGTTCTCTCTCTTGCCCTCTCCTCCTCTCTCTGCATTATTGAGTTTACGTAAGGTAAATACTTAAAGCCAAATAGATATAAAATAAATCCTCCGTGTTGCACTTACACTGAATCACAATTAAACATGTACTTGCCAGTCTCTCCTACGAGGCCACGAGCTGCTTGGAATCAGGGCCTCTTTCCTTTCCATGTTTACATACACAGCACTGGCCTGAAGCACTCAGGAAACAGTTCCTTGAATCAGTCAATAAAGGAGTGAATGAACAAAATGTATCAGATTATCCACAACAACTTTTCTGTTAAAAATAACTGAACTTTGTCACTGTACGTATAAAAAAGTAAATCTTATCGCTGATCTCAGTTGTTACTTTCAGGGTCACCAAAAGGTTGCACTTACTCTGTAGGTTTCTCTGTGTGACTTGACAGGACATTATTACTTTTATCTTTTGGACTCCAACTGTTTAATCCATTAGGTGATATTCTTTTACTGATTTTTCCAGTTAATGGATGGAATTGACTATTCGTTTGGCATTTGAGACTGCTCTGACTGAAAGATGATTTATCGGACATGATCTGTCTCTATCCACCTCTCCAACCAATAATATTAGACCCGGAACTGTTGTGTTTCATCCTGTGCATTTGTCGATTCCCCTCTGCGTAGAAACAAGCTCTGATATCACACGTCTTAAAAAATAGACCACCTGCTCTCATCCTGTGTGACTCTCCAGATACTGTCTCTCAATGACTGCAAACCTTTTGGAAACGGTCCAGGCGCCGTTCTGCAGCCTCACCTCTCGCCCTCTCTTCTGATTGATGGTTCCCCTCAGGCCCCCAGGCCCCCTCGAAATCAGCGATACCCATGGGGACAGGCACTGTCATCGTGTCTGTGTGTCTGCTCCGTACTAAAATTCTAAGTAGTAATCGAGCCTTAATTATTTTACTTCCTGGAACACTTTACTCTTCTGATTTGTGCACCGCGACACTTAACCTCTTTTTCTCCGAACCTTAAAAGGTCTTCCCTTGGAGACCCCTTAGCAGCCTTGATTTTCTTCTGGACCTTTAAATGTGGATATACCCCGGGCTCCGCTGCGGTGCCCCCCTGTTAAACCCTGGCGCCGCAGGTCTTTATCCCACCTGCGTGCCCATGCCCGTGCGTCCTGTCTGTCTGTCTGCTGCCTCCCCACCTCTCCAGCCTTGAGCTGACCCTCGTGCCCTGACTTGTACATCTTCTTCCTGCTTTGCTCTCCACGCCGCTCTCTCGGGGACCCCACGAACGTCCACCAGAGAACTCAGAATTTCGACCCCCTACAACGAGTTCCTCTCCCTTTCCAGTAAGTGGCACCGTCGTCCAGCTAGTTCTCCTAACCGAAAACCTAGACGCCCCTGATTGCTCCAGTTTTCCTGGACCAGAGCGCGCGCGGGCTGTCAGCTCCACCGCAGGACAAGCTCGAAGCCCCTCCTCGCGCATCTCTGCTGCCCCCCCAAGGCCGCAACCGCGACCCCCGTTTTCTCTCTCCTTAGGTAGGAGAGCTTCCCCGTCCCCTGCTTCTTCCACCCCTACTCCTGCAGTTCATTCCCACCCAGTAGCTCGAGGGGCCCTTGGAGAAGGGAGATCAGACCGTGCCCCTCCCCTTGGTTTCCCATCACGGTCAGCGCGGAGTCCCCGCGGCCGCCCAGCGGGGCTGCTCCGCCAGCCTCCTCCCCGCCATCCTCTCCCCGCGCACGTCTCAGACCCGCCAGGGGAGGTCAGGCCCTCCTCAGGGTCTGCCTCTAGCTCCTCTGCCTGGAATATCCTTCCTTCAGACCCTTGCGCGGCGGCCTCCTTTTCTACAAGTGGCCTGCCCTGCCCAGCTGATCAAAAGGAATTCACTCGACTGAGACACGCTCTTCTTTATTGTTTTATGATGATTACCAGTATCTAAAATTATCATTTTTTAAACGATAACTTCTATTATCTTTATTATATAAGTTATATTAATTTATGCTATCTTTAATTTTTTTAATGAATTATTTATTTTATTTATTTATTTATTTTTGGCTGTGTTGGGTCTTCGTTTCTGTGCGAGGGCTCTCTCTAGTTGCGGCGAGCTGGGGACCCTCTTCATCGCGGTGCGCGGGCCTCTCACTATCGCGGCCTCTCTTGTTGCGGAGCACAGGCTCCAGACGCACAGGCTCAGTAGTTGTGGCTCACGGGCCTAGTTGCTCCGCGGCATGTGGGATCTTCCCAGACCAGGGCTCGAACCCGTGTCCCCTGCATTGGCAGGCAGATTCTCAACCACAGCGCCACCAGGAAAGCCCTATCTTTATTTTTTAATTGAAGTATAGTTGATTTACAATATCATGTTAGTTTCAGGTGTACAGCAGAGTGATTCAGTTATACATCTATCTTTCTATCTATCTACCTATCTATTCTTTTTCAGATTCTTTTCCATTATAGGTTATTACAAGATACTGAGTAGAGTTCCCTGGGCTATACAATAGGTCCTTGGTGTTTATCTATTTTATATATAGTAGTGTGTATATGTTAATCCCAAACTCCTGATTTATCCCTCCCCCCTTCCCCCTTTGGCAACCCTAAGTTTGTTTTCTATGTCTGTGAGTCTGTTTTTGTTTTGTAGATGAGTTCATTTGTATCTTTTTTCTCAGAGTGCACATATAAGTGATATCATGTGATATTTGTCGAAAATTATCATGTTACCCGACCTGTTTCAGCTATTTATGGTATGTGATATCCTGTCTTATTACTGGTGTAGCTCCAACACCTAGAATGATGCCTGTTAGATTATAGGCCCTTGGTGCTTAATGAGTATTTATAGAATGAATTAATAAGTCAATAAGTTGTTTCTAAATATAGCATCTCTAAATATGAAAAGTGAGAGTTCGTATATAAATAGGACACATTTTGGAACATTCTGTGAGAGAAAATCTGCTCTTCCAAAGCATGTGTAAAATACTTACCCCCAATAATTGGATTTTACTAATTTTTGTGTGTTTGTGAATGTACAAGTTTTCTAATCCTTTTGTTCTTTGTATAGTACTTAGGACAGAAGTTTCAGGTCAAAGGTTTCATGACATCATTTGATAGCAAACTTCATGTCTTTATCTGGTTAATGATTCTTCAGTGGATGCAAGTAATTATTAAATACTGGTGGTATCTTTAACAGACAGAACAGTATTTTCTAATATTTAATGGTTTAATACATTATATTGGTATTAAAAATGACATATGTAACATATTTATGCTATAATTATAGCCTAGAGAGATGAATACAAATAATTATATACACTTGTATAGAATATATGTGATTCTAACAATGTTTTCAAATGAACTTGTAAGCCCTTATGAAAATGTATACGTGAAAATATCTGTGTAGCTAAACGATTGTTCTGTTTGTAAAATTAATCAGATCAGACGCTGTGTTTTCCTAAACTGTGGTATAATGGAATGATCACAAGACTGTGGTTCAGAAAATCAGGTTTCTCATCCAGCTTCTGGGCTAACGAGGGCGATGGTGAACAAGCCTTTGTTCCCACTAGAATGTGAGCTCCATCAGGCAGAGGCTCGTGTCGGTTGTGCTCACTGCTGTATCACCAGCATCCAGAAAAGGCAAGGACCAGTGCAAGTGCTGGACAGATATTTGTTGCATGAATTATACTTCTCCAAATGTACAGTTTCCACATCTATAAAACAATGTTCCTTCCAACCCTTACATTCCGGATAATAAGAGAGCCCTTTGAATATAAATCAGACAGATTCATGGCTGGAATTGTTTACCCAGCTGTTACCCGGGCCTTTATACAATTGTCTAGTGCATCAAAACTCTTTGTGATGAATATTTATTAACATGAGTAAGACGAGAGATATGGGTCCATGATTGCCATCTTCAGAAGGACTAAAACAAAAACTTTAAAATTAAAAACTATTATTCAAATCCACCAAATTAAATAAGTATAAAAGAAAGTTCAATAACCAACCTCTTAAATGGTGGTTTTGCAAAGTGTGTAGCACTTACATTTTGAAAGCTATGAAGGTTTAAAGCTGCTGTAAGGATTTGGGGACACCCTGTAGATACACCTTTCTTTGAGAAAACTTGATATCGCCCTTAAAAATACAAATTGGTAAAGAACTCTTCACTTTTAAATTTTTTCTTTTCATTCATTGAACAAATATGTCATGACAACCACGTGTAACGGGTGTTAGGAAATGCGGGAGAAGCCAGGCTCTGACAGCGCCTCCCCATCATCTGGATGGCCAGGAACACAGAACCTCCTGGCCGGACTCAGGATCAGCACCGGAAACACTGCAGAGGAAACTGAGGACTGGGGGCTGCTGACCAGACAGCGGCCCCTCCTGACCGCCGTCACTCACAGCCTCCCCAGAACAGCCGCCAGGACCAAGCCAGCCATGGGGGCCACCGTCCAGTCCCTTCACGTCCTCCAGACCGATGCTTGATGAGACCCTGACGCCCTTTTTAATAAAACCATTGCTGCTCTGTCCCCGACACTCTCCATCCCCCTTCTCCTGCCTATTTTTATCTGTAGCACAGATTACCAGGCCTCTTGTATATATTTGTTGATGTGATCATTGCCTTGCTTGTATACACACACGTATGTAAGCTCCATGACGGCAGAAAATTTGTTACTCATCAGTGTATACCCAGCACCTAGAACAGTGTGGGACACCTGGTTGGTGCTTAGTAAATATTTGTTGCATGGATGGGTAAATAAATGAACAACTGAATGAACAGATACTCTAACCTGAACCCCTTGCAGCTGATTCTCTTAACTGTTTCTCTCCAGTTTTCAGTATTCCCCCCCATATAGATTTAAAATTTGCCCTCATTTTTCTAGCTATCAACCTCATTATTTTCAATAGAATTTGGAGTTCTACCCTCGTTTATTGCCTCAGGCTGCCTGGGGTTAACATTTTTCACGATTCTAGTTGGCTCACTTGGGTAATACGCCCTGGGAGCTTGCCCCTTCCCCTCAGGCGGGGTGCAGCCAATAGGCACGCAGGGATGAAACATTGCTCTACACGGTGACTTCATACAGGAACTACATCTAAGAAGGAGGCACAGGATACACATAAATAAACACCCAAACTAAGCTAAACAGCCCCCGGAGTGGCCAAAGGTGAAGTCCCTGCCTTGAGTAAGTGTACAGATTCTACAATGACAAGTCCAGTGGGCAACACAGAGACCAGAAAGAGGACAGGTGGAGAGTCCAGAGCCATAGGTGAGAAAATGGGTACATCCACGGGAAGGTTGGTAGGAGCACAAATTGCTACAAGGTTTCTAAACGGCAAGTTAGAGACAGTTGATAAGATCAAAAAGATTCCTCCCCTTTCCCTAGCATTTCAACTTCTAAAAATTTAATCTATAAAAACTCCTGTAACAACTGGAAACATCCCAAATGCTCATCAGCAAAGAGATGGTTTAATTGTGATGCCACGTAACCATACAATGAAACAGTACAATCCCCAAAAAGAATATAGACCTGTTTGTATTGTATTGTAATTGTGTTAAGTGGGATGAGAAAATGCCCTTTCTTATGAGAGCTGTGATTCGCACCACTGTTCTAGATACTAAGGATAACGGTGAGGAATATTCCCCACGTCCCCCTCCTTGTAGAAATTAAATTCAAATTGGGTGAAACAACAACAAACAAACCAATGAAGCTTTACTAGCAGATGGAACAGCGTCATGAAGAACTATAAAGCGTGGCAAGGGGATAAAGAGTGACGAGGGTCAGAAAAAGCCTCTCTGCGGAGGTGATGTTGGAGCAGAGCCCTGAATAAACAAGAAAATCAGAAGGACAGACTGAGGGCAAAGGGCGCCAAAGCAGCGTGCCTGGGGTGTCCAAGCAAATGCAAGGAAGGCAGAGTTGAGGGGAGGGCAGTGACCACGTGGGATGGGGGGAGGGAAGGTCTGGAAAGCAGCCAGGGACCCGATCGTATGCATTTTGGAGCCGTGATAACAGTTTGGATTTTCTTTTAATTTTGATTGATAAACCATCAGAAGATCTTGAGCAAGGGAGTGACATATTCCAGTTTACTCAGCACGGCTGATACATAGAGAATATTCCACATTGAGTCCATAGGATATAACCCATGACATCTTTTATTAGACAACTTACAAAAGCGTTGCATTGACCCAAAATGAGAGGAAAACGTTCAGTTTTCATACAGTTGATTTAGGAATGTTTTTAGGCATCTTCTTCACAGGGGTTTTATGAGGATTGAAAAGGTTATGTGTATACACATATGTATGTATTTTATGTATGTGGTTATGTACATAGGGCATTTTTCATATATTATTCATGGGTATTAAATGATACTATGTGAAAATAAAATGGAAAGAAAACGAGAAATGCGTATAGAATGTGTAGGTAGAAAAAGCATGGCAGGTTGTAAAAGTCTAACAGTTTGTCTAACCTTTCGATATTGCTCGAATCAAATAAATGTTTTAGAATTCCATATCCTTGCTATGAATCGTATACTGGCTAGTGCATTTCAAAGGGACTCAAGAAAGTTGCTCTGAACTTAGAGTTTATCAAGGAAATAATCAGCCGGTATGATTCACAGTGCAAAAAGAGACTCAGCCCAAAACTGCAGTCAGAAGGCTACAGCTGGGTCGAAAGGCCATGCATAGCTGCGAAGCCTGGAATTAAGATAGTACCGTTCTGCCTACATAGGTAACCTCTGTGTCATGTCAGATGAGATCATCTATGTTACGGTGTTGCAAAAATCATTAAATAAAGTGCTACTTTTTTGTGTGTGTGAGGATTGCAGATACCTGGCAGTACCAACACAGCGGTATTTTTCACGCTGAGTTCCAAGTGCCTCTTCTCCTTTAAAGGACATGGTTCATCCATTTAGGTTTGTCCCTATGCAGTTGGAGCATCCCAGATTAGGAGAAACCTGTTAGGTTGCACAGAACAGTTCAGTGCGAAATCCAGTTTTTCACTGAAGTTGACAACTTCAGCAGCAGTAATAGAAGGAGTGCATTTTGGCTCATTGGGATACAGGCAGCTGGTCTACCTTCCGCTGCTACCCCCTTGGCCAAAGCATCCTTTGGCAAAGAGATTTAATTAATCAGAGTGTTCTCTTAGACACTACTTTTCTGCGTAGATTTTTAATTATATGCATAATTAACTATCGTACTTGCAGAATCAATCGATATTCAGGGGGAATCGTCTGAAACAAACTTAGAGTTTCTTTCACTCTCTCCTGTCAGAGTCAGGCCACAAGAAGTTAAAAAGCACCATCCAGAGAAGCACAGAGACGGGAATGGCAGCCGAGATGAGAAAGATGGTGAGACAGCCGAGCCGGGAGTCTACGGATGGCAGCATCAACAGTTACAGCTCCGAGGGAAAGTAAGTGGCCTCTGCACATCCGCGTGGCCCGGGGCCAAGGGTCCTGTAGTCACAGGGCAGATAACAAGGTCCCCAGGGTGATCCTGCAGCTTCTTTATACAGCCAGGAGGTCAACCATCCACTTGAAAACAGCCTGACCTCTCTGGATACACACACATGGACACACCTCTGCACCTGGTCACACAGACGTTTCAAAGGGATGAAGAAATTGACGGGTGAACGTGAATAAACTGACTTCTATCATCCAGAAAATCTCAGAATAGTCCATGACCAGATGCTTATTGTAGAAATGCCACATTTAATGGATTCTTTCTTATGGTAAATTCATTGTCTGGCCCAGTTACCAAAATCTGAATTAAAACTTAGAAGTGTGGAACTAAGTGCCCGTATTCCTACTTTTCTCCAAACTATTTTGGGCTCTAAGTTGTTGTAAGGCTAACGTTCTCATAATAACAACTTAAAATTTCTTGTTTTTAAAACATCACGAACTCATTTTTACCTTAGGAAAAAGAGCCCAGGAGCTATCTGCTTCATTGTTTTTCTGATTAAAGAATTTTAGTTAATCCTGAAATTAATTAATTTTGAAAAAATACAACCAGATTTTTGTTTTGGTTACTTGACATGATTTTTACCATTTCATATAGATCTTGCACAAAACCTGCATTTTCCTATGCTTGAGAATTTTTCTGGTAAAATTGAACTTTTACTAAGGTGATAGATAACAAGTAATTAGTATCCTACAGTGGGTTACTTGGGGATTGACCATGTACAAGTTTTCCGTAATTATTTATTACCATTCAAATATCTTTTACCAATCTAATATTAACAATTTATTTTATTTTCCTGGCATTTTTCTATTCTGTTCAGAAAATGAAGTAAATTCTGCCAAGTTAATGTTCATGATATGCTTTCCCATTCCTAAAACTAGTGAATCCCTTTATTTGCTCCAATGAGTGATATACATACTCCCAGCAAGATACAGCCAAGAACAAAAATCAGCAGGCATGATGTTATGTAGTTAAACTTGCTGACAAAATACCAATATTTGCTGAAGTATTATGAAGCAATCTGCAAATAGAAAACTAGAGACACTATTTTCGGATATAAAAATTAACAAATCTAGATTGGGATTGACATATACACACTACTGTATATGGAATAGATAACTAATAACGACCTACTGTATAGCACAGGGAACTCTACTCAATATTCTGTAATGGCCTATATGGGAAAAGAATCTTAAAAAGAGTGGATATATGTATATGTATAACTGATTCACTTTGCTGTACACCTGAAACTAACACAACATTGTAAATCACCTCTACTCCAATAAAAATTTTTAAAATAGTAAAAATTAACAAGCCTAATAATATTTACCTCCACCATGAATAAGCCACTTAACCTCTCATAGATTTATTTTATAGTCCCTGGATGGGATAATAATTAATACCCTATCTAATTCCTTTGATTCTGAAGAAATAATATGTGTGAAAGCACACTGGAAACAATCAATCCTTATAGAAACCTGTTTATTCCAAAATATACTTACTGAAGTCCAACTGTGTAACAAGCCTGGTTCTTGTTACCCAGGAGATGTCAGTAAACAAGAGCGCAGTCACTGCTCTGGGAGAGCCTGTAGCCCGGGGCTTCAGGCAGTCCTGGTGTGGTGAGAAATAGACGTACGTTAACCAATTCATTTCCATTTGAATTAAATAAAAATCTCAGGTAATATGAAATTTTAATTCTTTCAGAAATGAAGAAATTAAACATTTTGATTTGTAAATAAGAACTTGTACTATACTATAATATATATTCAAGAAATTATTAACCATTTCTTAACATTTAGCGTTAATGTTACTTAATACTGATGAACAATTATTTATGTATTAGTTCATGACATAAAATTTTGCACCTTGTATCTTACGTCAGTGATACATTTATGTAGGGATTTGTATTTGTAAAGTGTGCAGAAAACTTACTACATTGAAAACTATAACTGAGCCCTCCTGAATAGAACATCAGGTCTTTTTTTAAACTTTTTATTTTTTATTGGAGTATAGTTGATTAACAATGTTGTGTTAGTTTCAGGTGAACTTATGGTTACCAGGAGGGAAGCCCGGGAGGGATAACTGGAAGTTTGGGATTGACATGTACACATTGCTATATTTAAAATGGATAACCAACAAGGACCTACTGTGTAGCACAGGGAACTCTGCTCAATATTATGTAACAACATCAGGTCTTAAATTGATCGTTTAGACCTTTTCGCCATCAGTGCTGAGCTTCATGGGCTTGGTTCAGAGGAAATGCAAAGAATCAGTAAGTAAACCGATTGCCTAAGTACTGTTTGATTCATGATCAGAACTCGTCATCTAATGGAAACTAATGAAAAGAATTCTAGAAGATCTAATGTCTTGATTATTGTCCTTTTGCTAATAGCTTAATATTTCCTGGAGTGAGACTAGGAGCGGATAGTCAATTCAGTGATTTTCTCGACGGACTGGGACCAGCCCAGCTTGTTGGCCGCCAAACCCTCGCCACCCCTGCAATGGGTAAGAATAATTTTTTTCTGTAGGAAAACTGATGTTTCATGGTTGATAAGATCATTTAAAGTAGCATAATAAAAAAATAATAATAAAAAATAAAGTAACATAATAGTAATACAAGCGAGACGCAAGATTTTAGCTCAGGTGTTGCTGGTTTCAAATGACTATTCTAATTTCTAATGCATTTTTCTAACTTGAGATATGCAAAATGACTAAAGTTAGTCATTAATCTCTGAATTAGCAAAATTCTGTTAAGATAGAGAGTCTACAGTAAATCCAAATGTAGGAGAAGGGTAGAATTTTATAGCACGGAAAAAACGATGGATTATTCAATAAAGGAGATTGGCGTAAGTGTCTAGCTATGCAAAAAAATATTAATGAAATTACCTCCCTACTTCAGAACTTAAAAAAATAATGTTTTGGGGGCTTCCCTGGTTGTGCAGTGGTTGAGAATCTGCCTGCCAGTGCAGGGGACACAGGTTCAAGCCCTGGTCTGAGAAGATTCCACATGTCGCGGAGCAACTAAGCCCGTGCACCATAACTACTGAGCCTGTGCTCTAGAGGCAGCAAGCCACAACTACTGAAGCCCGCGCGCCTAGAGCCCGTGCTCTGCAACAAGAGAAGCCACAACAATGAGAAGCCAGCGCACCACAACAAGGAGTAGCCCCTGCTCGCCACAACTAGAGAAAGCCCGCGTGCAGCAATGAAGACCCAACGCAGCCGAAAACAAATTAATTAATTAATTAATTTTTAAAAAATTGGATTCAATTGTAAAGGAGAAACGGGGTGGAGAAAGACACTGGAAAATATTGAAAATCACTTAAGTTAATGTTTCTATACTCTTGGAGTGGGAAAGAACTTCCAGGCCAAAGCCAGATAAACTTCTACTAGCAAAATATGCCATATATAAAGTTTAAAAAGAGGATAAATGGAGAAAATTATATGCAACATGTGAAATAGATGTTTCCTGAAGGACATGAGATTCCAGCTTGAAAGAACCCATAGAGTAGTCAGCAAAATGCATGAGAAAATAGGTCAACACAAAGACATCATCGCGAGATTTTACAGCACCAGAGGTTGATAGAATACCCCACAAGTTTCCTAAGAGGAAAAATTATTTTATGCGGACTATCAAAAATCTGCTTCTCATTGGACTCTTCAATAATAATACTGGAATCCAGAAGATGAGCATTGCCTTCGAAATTCTGAGTAACAATTGATTTCCGGGCTTCCCTGGTGGCGCAGTGGTTGAGAATCTGCCTGCCAATGCAGGGGACACGGGTTCGAGCCCTGGTCTGGGAAGGTCCCACATGCCGCGGAGCGGCTAGGCCCGTGAGCCACAATTGCTGAGCCTGCGCGTCTGGAGCCTGTGCTCCGCAACAAGAGAGGCCGCGATAGTGAGAGGCCTGCGCACCGCGATGAAGAGTGGTCCCCACTTGCCACAACTGGAGAAAGCCCTCGCACAGAAACGAAGACCCAACACAGCCATAAATAAATAAAAAATAAATAAAAAAAAAAAATTGATTTCCAACGAAGACTAAAATAGCCAGTCAAATCATCAAGTAAGTATGAGGCTAGAATAAATACATATTCAGATGGGAATGGTCTCAAAACATTTTCCTTATACCCAACATTGCTTGGAAAGCTATTGGAGGATATACTTCAACAAAATGAACTAAGTGAATGAAAAAATTTTGAACTACAAAAGAGGAATATGACATCCAGTAAATAAATGCTTCCACACAAGAGAGAAATGGGTGGGATACCCAGGATGGTAGTGAAGGAAAATGTAATGAAACAGCTGCAACGGGCTTTATAAGCAACCTGTCCAAGCTGTATCAATAGCATGTCAGATTCGTAAGACAAAATCTATAGAATACCTAATGTGCTTGATTTTATGGAAGAGATAAACAACCAGGAGAGAGTAAGGGGTTGAATCAGTGATACATCCATAAAAATGTCAGCAAGGGCTTTTTAAAAGACACTTAGTGGGTGTAGGGAAAAAGAAGAGTGTCCAAGAAATGAGAAGTAATCGTGGTACTCCAGTTCACTCGGCTACAAATAATGTTGCCTAATCATAATATAAATATGAATATTGGGAGAAGAGGATGACAGAAAATGTCAAGTATATGGTGGGGGTAGGAAACAGTGAGAGAGAGCAAAATTGGGGGTCAATAATGATATCTAAAACTGAAGAAAAAAAGGAAAATATATGTATGGTATTTAGAGATAGGGATGCAAATGCCAAAAAGTAAAAAATAAATCAGTTAAAATACTGAGAATTTTGAAAACACTGACCTTTGGAAGGCAAGAGGTTGAGAGAAAGGCCGGGAATATTTTATACTAATAACAAGTCTTAGAGAACAGTTTGACTCTTTAAACTATGTGTGTATGTGATTAAAACAAAAGCAAAAACCCAAGAGTCCAGGAGCTAAGGTCTGAAACAGAATTATTATAAACAATAAACGATAAACTAATAAACAATCCAGAACCACAACATTGATCAATGGACCAGGCAAGTAAAAGGAATTCACAACTGAGAAAGTAGAGATGATTCAACCAACTAAAAATAACTTAGAAATAATTATATTTAATATTTTCAGGGATAAAGTATCGTATCATTCAGAAAAAGTTGAGCATCTTATAAAAATAGGTAAAGGACATGAACAGGCAATACAAAAGAAGGAATAAAAACTGAAAATATTTAGAAATATGTTCAACCTCCCTAATAATCAAAGAAATGCTAATTATAACTTTTTGACTGTCAGATTGGCAAAAAGTAGGCATGTTGCTCATAACAGTATTAGTGGGCTGTGGGAAATGGGAAAGACAGATTCTTCTGGTCACAGTACAAACTGGCACAACCTTTCTGAAGGATGTTGGCAATACACATGGCATTTTTAAATGTCCGTTCAATTAGACCTAACAATTGAAAATCTGGGAATTTATGCTCAAGAAATAATTGACCAAGGGTGCAAAAATTCCTTATAAAGGTGTTCATTCTAATGCTGTTTATGATGACAGCAATGTAGATAACCTATATTTCCATCCAGAGGGATCTGGTTAAATAGGTAATGACATGCCCAGTCAGTGGTTCATACAGTCAATAAATTGAGGATGTATGGTCATGATGGATAGATAGATAGATAGATACACATATAGTTAGAGAGATAGAGATGGATAGATTGATACATAGATATAAATAGTGATAGAGAGATAAGGAAAGAAGGAAGGAAAGAAGGAAAGGAGGGAGGGATGGAGGAAGGAAGGAAGGAAGGAAGGAAAGGAGGGAAGGAGGGAGGGAGGAAGGAAGGAAGGAAGGGAGGTAGGGAGGGAGGAAGGAAAGAAAGAAGGGAGGGAGGGAGGGAGGAAGGAAGGAAAGAAGGGAGGGAGGGAGGGAGGAAGGAAGGAAAGAAGGGAGGGAGGGAGGGAGGAAGGAAGGAAAGAAGGGAGGAAAGGAAGGGAAGAAGGAGAAGAGAATGAATGAACTTGTGAAATTGCTAGGATATTTACCAAAACATTAATGGAGGTTTTCTCTAGATAATGGAAACACAGATAATTGTACTTTTTATTAAGAAGTATTATATAATAGATGACATAAAGGATAAGAAATCTTATTAGAGTACAAGAATCACTTAAATACTTCAGTATTGTTGCAGTTAAGTAATTTATATACTAGTATGAGACTCTCATAAGTTAGATTAGCACCAGAAAAATGAAGAGAAACATTTCAAAACCTGATTTGGAGGTAGGGAAAGAAAATGGGGTAGGGGAGCTCAAAATGTTAGTTATTTATGAAGATCATGAAGATCATAATTTGGGGTCTCTTATGGACCTCTATTTTTTTAACTGCATATGACTGCAAAGAAGCTGAAACATTTTGCTTCCACAGGTGATATACAGATTGGAATGGAGGATAAAAAGGGCCAATTAGAAGTTGAAGTGATTAGAGCACGAAGCCTCACTCAAAAGCCTGGTTCCAAATCCACGCCTGGTAAGGAGCGGTGTTACTGTTTGGACAAGAGAGTCTTACATGGGCAAAAACTCAAAACATTTGCTGCATTTGAATTTCACGTGCTCTATTTTGCATTATCTGATTGATTAACAAGGCAGCTTTTCTAGTTCTTTGATTGTGGATCAAAGAAAAGCGGATCATAAAAGTGGATCTGGGTTTTCCGTGCACAATTATTCTGTCAGGAAGTATTAGGAAGACTTTTGTTGTATTAAGATAAAGTTTAGTTATGATGGCTTCTTAGCTGTGTCAGTTATTTATTTTTCTGCCCATTTATAAACGCGGGATGAAAATTCTGTTCTAATCACAAAAAGGATGCGCTTTTAGATATAAAATGTGCTTTAAGATATAAACCTGTTTTGTATTGCCAGCCATAAACCAAGTCAGTCAGAATCTTATGATAACTTTGCACGCATTTACTTCAAAAGAGGAAAATGGCGTTAGTGGTAACATATGGGTTTTAAGGGATAGAATTTATGGAGCACTGAAAATTTTAAATGGTTTAACTAATCAATGGGAAATGTTTAACAAGCATCTCTATTTGTCTAAGGAAGCATTCTCTAATAAAAACAATTTAACTTGAAGGATTAACTTCTTATCTGTTAATGTTACCTTTGTTCAGCTCCATACGTCAAAGTGTATCTTTTGGAGAACGGGGCCTGCATAGCCAAAAAGAAGACAAGAATTGCACGAAAGACCCTTGACCCCTTGTATCAACAGTCCCTGGTTTTTGACGAAAGTCCACAGGGTAAAGTCCTTCAGGTCAGTAATAGCTGGTTTGACTTTTTACACTGTAACAGGCCCGTTATCCATATCAACATTGAAGAGGTGGTCCAACAGGAAGAGAATAAAGTCCAAATTGTTCATTTACAATATACGTAATATATAGTATCAAAATATCTTTTGGTTCTAATGGAAAACAAGATTTTAATTTTCACTCTCATTTTCTTCCTTCTCTCCATCCTCTCCTTTTACTTCTGCTCTATTTCCCACCCATTTCCTCTCCTAGATAGATAGATAAATAGATGATAGATGGATAGATAATTGATAGATAGATAGATAATCAGGGCAACCAATGCTAATACTAGTTTATTGAGCCAGACATGGGATTCAAAGAGGAAGAAAGGAAAGGACCAGCAAACATTCAGGACGGGTTGAATGTCAGGTGCATTGTTAAGTGCTTCCTTTTCTAAATGTTTTGACCACGATTATTCCCATTTTAAAGATTATGTCTGAGGATCACAGGGATTAAATAATTTGGCAAGGTTACTCAGTAAACTGAAAAGGCAAGATTCACCATCCCTGCCTGTGTAAAGCAGTTGAGTGAATTCATTTGGGAACCTCCACTGGGGATTAAAGGGTTGGAAACAGAACCTGGTGCAAGTGTAATGGAAATCTTACCTGACACCAAAAGGAGACAGAAGGTGGTAATTGTCAGTGAGCTCACTGACTTATTAACGTTCTGATCAAGTCAAAACTGTCAGGCAAGTCCTCAAGGGCACCAGCTTACAATTATTGTTCAACTTGCCCCTTCACTAACAAGTCTATAATATAAAAGAAATTTAATGAATATTCTCATCCTTTGTACATACTGCACCATCCACGCACGCCATGGTACAGGGAGTTGGGTTGTTTCGTCCTCCTAGCTTGCACACATTTTCATTTGTATATCTCTGTGGCCCTGCACTTTGCTTACTAGATCGTAGTTGCTAAAGACGGTTTTGAATTTATGTATACATAAACGTGTGTATTTATTTTTAACATGGTTTATGTAGACAATACCCTCATTGACTAGGGAAACGTGATTTGCGTTCCCTCACATCTAAAAATCCTGGTGAAGTGTCTCTCGGAGTACCTGAAGGATAGTACCTTTTTATTATTATACCTCCTTGGTCTTAGTTATATTCATTTCCCCCGCTTCCCTCACTGGCTCACTTTTACAGAATAGTGTGCTTTCAACTGTTCACACATGAAGGAGAGGAGCTCAGGCTTTACTGCAGTTGTCTGTCTCTGCAGGTGATTGTCTGGGGAGACTACGGCAGGATGGACCACAAATGCTTTATGGGCGTGGCCCAGATCTTGTTGGAGGAACTGGATCTTTCCAGCATGGTCATCGGCTGGTACAAGCTGTTCCCCCCGTCATCACTGGTTGAACCCACGCTCACCCCCCTGACCCGCCGGGCTTCCCAGTCATCTCTGGAAAGTTCCACCGGGCCCCCCTGCATCCGGTCCTAATGAACTCACACCAGTAAGACTCTACCTTCAGGATAATAATCTGAACCAGATATTTCACGATCGAAAGAATGGTTGGAGACAGACAATCAACTTGTGTTTTGCCGGTAGTCGTGTGTCAATAATATGTCCCTATCGTTGTTTAAAACCTGGCTTCACATGACAGAACAAGGCAGTTGTCAAATACAGGAAGTTAATGTGCTAGTGAGAATCACTGATGCTTCTGACAAATGAGAGAGGGGAAACTACAAATTCACACACACACATACACACACACACACACACACACACACACACACACATCCCAAATTGAACTGGAAACTCTCACTCTGTGAAAAGCTGTATTTTACCTGTTTTTTGCACAAACCGCAAGCAGTGTTATTTCCCTGGGGTTGACAAGTTTTGTTTCTTTGTGTGTTGTTGTTTGTTGATTTCGGTTTCTTGATTTGTTTTGTTTCGGTTTGGTTTTCACTGTATTTGTTATTTCCACTCGTTTTTGGCTGTGGCATGACAGACAGGCCTCGTGATATTTACAGAGACCCTTCCTTTCTTTTTCCAAAAGCACCAAAAAAAAAAGGGCTGAAGCAGTCTCTGTAGCATCTCCGCAGAGTGTGTACAACAAGACAAGATGAGGCCAATGCAGGGTTTCACTGGCTTTCGCTTTATAATCCTTCCACGTCTTTTGTGTCTTATGATCTTACCCAGAAAACAAAAAGTTATCTTCCAAAAACAAATAACCACAGAATCACTTTTTTTGAGTGAAGCGCATATCTGTTTGCATTCTAAAACATTAATTTATGTTTTCCACTGTTTTGCATGGAATACTTTTACAGAACCGAGTCTGCAGCTAGTGCTGGGAACTAAACTGACAGCATCATGGTACCTTGGAAACACTCCTGGTAATGCCTTTTCCTTCCTGACATCCAAAAAAAAAAAAAAAAAAAGCAAAACAAGTATACGCTCATGTGTACAAACCATATGTTTGACTTCCCAAAATGGTGACTAGAAATGGATTTGAGCCTCAGACACTTTAAGCAATGTCCCGGTTCCTCAGCCATGTCTCCGTGTAGACACACCACCTGTTCTGGAAAGAGCAAGGTGTGGGCTGTTAATATTCCACTGGAAATTCCAGTCAAAATATTCTGCACTAAACTAATGTTTTTTTATCCAATTTTAATTTACATTTCTTTGAGACTGATGCAAGCACAAAGCTTGATTTTTTTTAATGCAGAGTATCTTACTTCTGGGAGGCGGGAAATGAAACAAAGTCCAATTTCAATTTGCATTTTCTTCATCTGAGTTTTTCTCGGCCTTGAATTCCCTTGTGACCTTCTGTATATGTGCTACCAACTGCAGGCTCTGCAGGTGCATTGAGATCTTCTCCCTCCTTTTATGGGTCCCTCCACTTTTGTGATTTCACAGATAGAGCAGCATGACTTGGAACTGTTCAAAGCTGCATGCACGTTTTGTAAAAAAAAAGAAAAAAGAAAAAGAAAATAAAGAAAGAGAAAGCAAAGAAAAGAAACAAAAGGTTATTTAATAATGTATGTTAGTTCCACATAGGCCAGCTTGTATGTTGCATGTACTTGTACAGTTTGCTTGTTAATTACTCTACTGAAATAACCAAGAAATCTAAGCCATCCATTTTTGGTTATAGACATTTTGCAGGTTTCAAGCCAGACTCAGTCTGTGAGTCGGGGGTGAAATGTCTATAGATGGACTTTATTTTTTACCCTCTGGAAAACGTGATGTAGTATGGACCAAATTCCTTCTAATAAATATTTTGGTGTAGATTCCTCCTGTGGGGCTGTAACACATGTAGACACTGTGTACACATAGATTTTAATCCATAGACATACTGCCTGCACCAAGTGAATTATTTATTATTTACACACGCCAGAACGACCTGCCCATCGTTCCCAGGGCACAGATTGACCACTGGTCACCATGCTGAGCAGGAAGGACTGAAGCATTGGTGTACTTCTACTAGATTCCGTTCTGTCTTAGTGGCCAACAATCAACTGATTCTAATTGGGTAGTATCTTTCTATTTTGACCACTTGTCTTAACACTCCCCTGTGCTTTTAAATGAACTTCCAACTCATGTATGTAAACATGTTTAATAAAATTTACTTTTCATGTCAGTTGACAGCCATCTGTGTTCTGTGTTTTGCCAGATATTCATTGTGGGTTCTATGGGGCAAGATGGGAGCCAGATCACAGGAAGGGAGGTGGGGTTTGTCACCTGCTGGGGGCACTTGACTTGTCACCGCACCATTTGTGTCTTAATCTCTGGCCCAAAGGGTACTTTGCATCACGTACAAGTTTTCACTTTGTCAGCCTAAGTGAGCACATGACTACTATACTTCTGAAAAGTGGCATTATTAAAAACAATAAATCTCAGTAAGAATCAAATGGAAGGTTGTTTTTCTGCTGCTGTTTAAGTGTGCTGTTGTCCAATTGCCGAATCATTTCAAGTACGATGCAACATGTCAAAAATATTAATTCCTGCATCTCTTGTGGAAGTGTCTGGTTTCTCTTTCCGTCGGTTCCTTCTGGACCCCTGACCGATTTGTAGAACTTTGCCTTAGAGTTGGTCAACTTAACCAACCAAGCAATTCATTAAATTGTCTTCAACAGAATCTTAGGGAAAAAAATATATCTTCAAAGATAATAGATGAGTCTCCAAAAGTAGTATGTTAAAGAAAAATTATTGGCTTTCTTAATTTAATTTCATGATATTTTCTTTCCTTCCCCCAAAATGTGTTCATATATGATGCTAAACCTGGCCTCTGTATACCTACACCTAATTAAATCTCAGAGACAGAATTTTGAGTGAAAGAGGAAAGAATAGCTTTATTGCTTTGCCAGGCAAAGGGGGCCACAGTGTGCTAATGCCCTCAAAACTGTGTGTCCTGCCCTGGAGTGGGTAGTGAGTGGTCAAGGAGCAGGGCGTGATCAGCTCATGAACATTCTTTTGATTGGTTGGTGGTGAGGTAATCGGGAGTCGGCATCATTAACCTTCTGGTTCCAACTGGTCTGGGGACTACGTGCTTATGGGCAGCATGCTGTTAACTTCTCCCATCTGTTGGGGGTTTTTGTATCTGCAAAACAGCCCAAAGACATTGTTATGTGTATCCCTTGAGGGGAACCAGGACCCTGCCCCGAGGTTGCACTATTGTTTCCTGACTACTCCTCCCGTGTCTCTGCATCCCCTCTCTTCCCTGATTAGCAACGGTTTGAACCTGCCCGTTGGAACTCAGGGAAGGTTCTGGAGGCTGAATGAAGCCTATTTCCTGTAATCAAGAAATGGGGGACACAGGAAGCCTTGTGTGCCCGGAAAGGCTTTTGTGCCTAGGGTCCTGCGCGGTTTCATATATTTCATCACCATCATCCTCACAACACTTGGTGATCACTGATTTCATGTTGCATTGCTGTAAAATAACTGTTGTGATCTAGTCGCCACATTCTAGGAGACCTTAAATTTTTATAGACCACACGGGCTTTAGCTTTGTAAAGCAGAGTAAACACAACTAAATCGAAATCAAATTTGAGACAATCAGTTGTTTAAAGTTTTTTAAACAGTTGACTGAATTTTACCCTATCAAGTCAGCCATTTGTTTGGTCTAAAAGTCGTGGAATTATCTGTGAGGCTGGGTCAACAGGAGACAAAAACAGATTATCAGTCCATTGTACAACACACTATCAGAGCGGAGCTTTTAACGCACCGGCAGTCAGACGGCACAGGCTGGAGGCCGGCAGGGGCTGCCACCGAAAGAGAAGGTAGCTGAAGGCGGCTCAAGGATTCTTCTGTCTGGACAGGCACAGAAGCAGAAACCGCTCTGCACATCACACAGGTTTGCACGGCGTTATGATTTCAGGGCCTGCATGACAGAGAGGAAGTAACCGGAAGGACAGTCATTTTGCTAAATCCTCAGGGTTTCTCGCCGACTCTGACAACTTAATTTCTGGAAATCCCAGCCCGAGATATGTGATCTGATTTTACTTAACCAACAGTATTAAGGACTTCGTTGTGTACTAGACATTAAGTAAGTACTTGGGATATAAAAATAAAAACAAAAAACAAAATGGACCCTGTCTTAAAGGACCCCCCTGTCTACTAAGAGTGATCATTACCTAAAGAAATAATTACAATGACATATATTTGATTTGCATACAACGGGCTACGGGATTCCAGTTAATTCTCACAATAGCCCTATGAGGTAAGTATTCTTATGACCCCTGTGTCACATAAAGGATCTGCAGCGTGGACCTGTAGCTAAGGTGCAGGTCAAAGTTTGCAGTGCGGGTCTAGTGATGGAGCCGGAATAGGCACCATGGTCTACTGACTCAACACTCGGCATCCTGCCTACGTGCTCACAGCTGAGCTCGACCTTCAAGAGCAGAGAGTCCACTAGATGGGAAAGGACGGCAACCCAAACCATTCTCCCACCTCAAGGCGGGAGTGAAGGAATGAACAGAGGTGTGTTTGGCTGAGCCCCAAACTAATCCTTGGGTTCCAAGGCAACATTGTCTTGGGTACCCTCCCCAACTGTCCCCGGGCCCAATGCAGCGACTGTACCCCTCAGTTCTGCATCAGTCACAAAAATCTACATCTTGGGGTTGAATTCCGGCCCATGGAGCTGTCGGGTCCTCCCAGACTCAGTCCACACACCCTCTAAGCCATTTGCTTCCAAAGGAGACTCCATGGTCATCAGCTAGGTGTAGAGTGCCCTCTCTTCAGAGGCAGCCAGTGGTCATCTGTCCGCTGTGCAGCCCCCATGCCCAACCTGTGCTGCCACCCCGAGTCTCCTTGGGAACCTCTCAACAGGGCACAACAGACAAATCTTCACATCTGTGAAAACCAGAGGGGAGCAAGTCACAGCCACCATGTAATGACATTTTTAGTAATTGGTCCCATGCAGGTTACTCTAAGCTCATAGCTTGGGACAAAGTCTTAGGAGTCGTATGTGGTTTGTTTTAATTGCCACAAAGAGATGCCCTGGGGTCACTGTGTCCAGTTACTGCTCAAATTTTTTCCTTCATCCCATCAGCTCCCAAAATGTGAAATGTTAGCCCACACACACCCACCATGGGTGTATGTGAGACGATCTCTGATAACGTGGGTTAGGTCTTCGCTACTAAGAGAACCCTTCACTACTATATAGACCCTCCAGTTTATCCCACCCTCCCTTCATCACCAAACTTCAAAAACGGTCTTTTCGGTCCTTCTTCCAATACCTCAGCTTCTGCTCATTCATGACCCTGATGTAAGGCTGCCACATCAAAATACAAGCTACCTATGCTAATTTGAATTTCATATAAACAATGACTAATTAGAGCTAAATATCATTTTTAAATTAGCTTTTGTTTATCAGAAACTCAAAGTCAACTCGGGGGGCTTCCCTGGTGGCACAGTGGTTAAGAATCCACCTGCCAATTCAGGGGACACGGGTTCGAGCCCTGGTCCAGGAAGATCCCACATGCCGTGGAGCAGCTAAGCCCGTGCACCACAACTACTGAGCCAGCGCTCTAGAGCCCACAAGCCACAACTACTGAGCCCACGTGCCACAACTACTGAAGCCTGCGCGCCTAGAGCCTGTGCTCCGCAACAAGAGAAGCCACCACGATGAGAAGCCCGCGCACTGCAACGAAGAGTAGCCCCCGCTCGCCACAACTAGAGAAAGCCCACGCACAGCAACGAAGACCCAACACAGCCATAAATAAATAAATAAATAAATAAATAAATAAATAAATTTATTTTTAAAAAGTCAACTTGGCATCCTATATTTTTATTTGCTAAATCTGGCAAGTCTACCTCTATTGCTGGGTGGTTTGTGCCCCCACCACTTTGCTGAAATGCTCTCCTAAATGATACCTAACCACAAACACATCCAACAGCCTTTCCTCAGGGTAGGTATTGACCCTCTCTGCATCTACTATTGAAGACTTCCTTCTTGGAAGGAAGTCTCATTTTCCTAGTTCTCCAACTTGAAGACTGGATTTTCTGTCTGATTTCTCCCTCCTCCTGAAAGGATCACACACTCAGACCTGCTGCCGTGTTTTTTCCAGCCCCTCACAGTAGAGAAGGATGAGAAAAAACATCTTTGAGCCACTGACTTGGGCTTGGCCAGATGACTTGCTTCTTTTTATAAAATTTATTTTATTGAAGTATAGTTGATTTACACTGTTGTGTTAATTTCTGCTGTATAACAAAGTGATTGAGTTATATATATATATATATATATATATATGTGTGTGTATATATATACACACACACATAGTAGTTGTGGCTCACGGGCTCAGTAGTTGTGGTGCACAGGCTTAGTTGCTCTGCGGCATGTGGGATCTTCCCAGACCAGGGATCAAACCCGTGTCCCCTGCATTGGCAGGAGGATTCTTAACCAGTGTGCCAACAGGGAAATATATATATATATATAACTGAATATATATATGTATATATGTATATGTATATATGCATTCTTTATTCTTTTCCAATATGGTTTGTCACAGGATATTGAATATATTTCTCTGTGCTATACAGTAGGACCTTGTTGTTTATCTATTCCCTATATAATAGTTTGCATCTCTAATTCCAAACTCCCAATCCTTCCCTCCCCTGCTCCCCTCCCCCCTGGAAACCACAAGTCTGTTCTCTATGTCTGTAACCCTATTTCTGTTTTGTAAATAAGTTCATTTGCATCATTTGTTAGATTCCACATATAAGTGATATCATATGGTACTTTTCTTTCTCTGTCTGACTTACTTCACTTAGTATGATCATCTCTAGGTCCATCCATGTTGCTGCAAATGGCATTATTTCATTATTTTTTTATGGCTAAGTAATAGTCCATTGTATACATATATAACATATCTTCTTTATCCATTCTTCTGTTGAAGGACATGTAGGTTGCTTCCATGCAGATGACTTGCTCCTGTGTTAGTCGGTGAATTAGTTGGTTAGTTCCCTAACAGGGAATGTTAGTGAGTGTGACACAGCTGAGGCCATTCTCCAAGGGAGGGGCTTTCCGCAGGTGGGCACTGCTTATTCAACCTGGTCCTTGAATGAAAGTCACGTGGAGCAGACCTGCACCCACCTCCGAGACCGAAACAGAGCTGCTCCCAGATCTGTGCACAATAAAAAGTGTTCTTGTCAGCCACAAAGATTTAGAGGTTGCTTGTTATGCAGCATTGTTACAGGAAAACCCATTACAGCATCCTTTACTGGGTCCTCTTCATCAGCATTCACTATGTATAGTTATTGCGTTGGGCGCTGAGTAGGGCACAGAGTTGAATAAGACACAGATTCCGTAACGATCCTTAATGTTGTTTATTCCACAATAGTATGACTTTTTTTCTCTTTTTCTGCCCTCTTTCCATGATCTAATCTACTCCCAGATTTCAGTTACTGCCTCTGCGTTCATCTTAGCACAGCCGTTTCTACAGTTAACAGGTCTGACTTCCAGACTGTTTGCAGGATATCTTTTTTTTTTTTTTTGGCTGCATTGGGTCTTCGTTGCTGCGCGTGGGCTTTCCCTAGTTGCGGCGAGCGGGGGCTACTCTTCGTTGCGGTGCACGGGCTTCTCACTGCGGTGGCTTCTCTTGTTGGGGAGTACAGGCTCTAGGCGCGTGGGCTTCAGTAGTTGTGGCACACAGGCTCAGTAGTTGTGGCACATGGGCTTAGTTGCTCTGCGGCGTGTGAGATCTTCCCGGACCAGGGATGGAACCCGTGTCCCCTGCATTGGCAGGCACATTTTAACCACTGTGCCACCAGGGAAATCCCAGGGTATCTCTTTAATGACTCAGTATCACAAACTGAACACATCTCAAGCAAAAATGTGATCATATACCACTAAAGTCATGCTATTTCTGTTGGGCATCACCTTTTCCAGGTTTCTGATATTTGATTTAGTCTTGATATTGATGGTACAGGGAGTGAGAAATAATTAATGAATAAAGTCCATGAGGAGTTGGAAGAGGATGGGGTCCATGTACACCTTATCCACTCAACAAATTTTTACTGAGCATTTTCTACCAGGTACCTTTCCAAGTAACCAACCACATGATGGTAAAGAAAATGAAACAGAGCCCTGACCTAAAGGAACCTATAGTCTAGGGGGGAACTAAGATAGTAATCAAATAATAGCTCACGTATAAAATGGCAAATTATGATTAATGCTATAAAGGAAAACTATATAAAATATAAATATAAAAATGCATAAAATGGTATAAAAATATGAAATGGGGATCTTGCCCATTCTTGTGGCTGGACTGTGAAGGCTTTCAAGGAGAAGCAAAGTTTCAGTTGAGACCCACACAGAGGAAGGAATGAGATGTTCTAGGCAGAGGAAGTGTGTGCAGAAGTCAGAGACAGGAGAGAACCTGGCACATTCTGCGAACGGAAGGAGGCCCCTGTGAGTGAAATGCAGAGAAGAAGAGGCTTCCAGGTGGGCGGAGCAGGTCATGCAGAGTTCCCTTCAGCCTCATGGAAAACCCAGAGGGGTTTATAAGGCTTGCCACAGAGCTGCCTTAATTAACAGCGTACGCCTATCTGACCTCATGCTTGGTGCTTGACACGTTTAGGTAAATGTATTAGTTGGGGTAGGGTAACTACGGTAAAGAGGGGACCCCAAATGTACGACAGAAATTTACCCCTTCCTGGGCAGCAATACTGGGAGAGTGAACAGGTGACCACAGGGTATGGGGACCCAGGTTGGTAGATGCCCAGAATTTTGCACACAGGACCTTGAAGGCTCCCTGGAAATTGGCCCGCTGTGCAATGTGAGTGGGAAAAGCCATGGGAGAGTGCATGAAGGTCTGAAGGGGCACACGGCTTCCAATTCTATTCCATCCGCTAGAATTCGGTCACACGGCCTCACCCAATTGCAGGAGAGGCTGTGAGTGACGGGAAATAGAAGAGCAAGGGCTTTGATGAGCAGCTCAAGGGCTCTGTCCCAGTGAATGAGTGAATACACAGAGGTCAAAGCAGACTCTGTACCCACACTAGAGTCTGTGGGTTTGAGCTCTTTCCTTTTGGTTTCGGCAGCATGACTGGCCCACTTGACACAGTTAGAAGACGTCCTGAGGACAGGACGACCATCCTATGACACACATGTCATCTGTTTGAGAAACACCCAGCTTGGGAATTACTGGTCCCAAGACAGTCTCTCTTTCCTTCAACAGGATCCAAGCAATGGGATCCACATTTAACCAGGTGGTCAGTATTTTCAGCTGTTCTGGTAAGTTCTGTTCTTTAGGAATAAGCTTTCTTGGGCAAAGGCAGGTTGCTTGGGCCCAGTGGGTACTGGGACAAGCAGCACGTGAGGATGACCTAACCCACTGCAGACGGACCACTGCCCGGAACCAGCAGTCGGCTCACTACCCTTCATGCAAACACCATCCCAGTTGCCTCCTAACTGAGATGTCAAACAGGCTAAGGTCCTGGGTCAGAATGCTTTGGGATGGAATGATTGATAGAAAGCTGAAAAGGCATATAGCAAAAAAGGGGATCTGCAGACTCACATGAGTGAAAAGTCTGCAGGTTGATCTGGTTTCCGGCACAGGCTGGAGTTAGTGTATAAGAGATACACCAGAAACTGGTGTCCAACTCCTAATGGTGATTCCTCTCTGCTGGCTTCATGATCAGATAGGCACTTCCAAGGTACAGCAGCTTATGGCAGTCCCAGACTCACAAATCATAGCTTAGCAACCTCAGAGAATAAAGCACATGGGATGGGATGTCTCCCCATCATCCCAGCAAAATGCCAGGCTTGACCCTTGTGGACCAACTTGAGTCATTGCCTGACACTGAGCCAATATCTTTGGCCAAGGAGATGAAACACAGATGGACAGGCTTGCATCAGGAGTCCCACCCAGAATCCAGAGACTCTGACGGTCCACCCAACTACACAGTGCCCCGAGGCCAATCCAGATACTATTTGAAGGAGAAAGATGCTGGAAAGTCCTGTCTGCTCTAGACCCGTTCTTTCTCTTCTCTCAAAACCTGGGGCAGTTGGGACAAGAGTTCTCAAGGCCAACCATACTAGGTCACACCCACCTCTCTCTCCAAGGACACCCATCTTTCCCCGTCTTCCAAATTAAGGAGTCCTTGTCTGGTACCTTGAATATTCTAAGATGCCCAGCTAGAATTTTGATGGATATGCCATTGTAAAAATATCAATAGCAATTGATTTAGTTTTATTTATACAAGAACTTCTAAGACTAAGTTAATAATTTCCTTTGTTCCCACATCTGGGAATGCCTGAAACTGGGGAAGCTGCCCTCACCACAAAGTTGTATTAAGAGTGGAATAACTAAACATACTAAAGAACATATCTGTTCAATGGAATAATGACGCCACCTGGAATGACACCACCAGTTTCCAGGTTCATAGCATTATTTTGGAGATTGAGATAAGTAGTAAATATTAAATTCTTAGGACCAAATCTGAATTCATAGTAAATAGCCAATAAATGTTAGCAGTTATAACTATTATGCATCCTTTCACCAAAGTCACCACTGTTTTCTTTCCCCAACCCTGGACCAGGCCCAGTCTGGACTTCTTTGAGATGCTGGATCCTGTTTCCTTTTCCTCTCCAGGTGCTTTATTCCTGCACTGATTTCCCAATCATATGTCTCCACAAGACACGGCCACGGCCTTTCTGACCAGCGTGTGTTTCATCATCTCTTCATTCCTCTAGATTTTCAAGTTCTATCAACACATAAAGTAAAATCCCCAGAAACTGCACACCCAGATCACACTAACTTGTTCCTGCCATCGTGTTCACTCCACCATAAATTCACTAAGTTTTTCCCTAATGCTTTGCCTTTAGTTTTTATTAAATGTTAATTAAAAAGTCTTCTCACTTTGACTATGCATTTTTGTCAAAATATTTTCCAATACGTTACTCCGTATCTTTCTTTTGCAAGTAGATGCACATGATATTTTTGTTTGTGTGTCCTACACTTTATTATCTTGTGTCTGAAGAAGATTTTTCTTCTGTGGACTATGCTTCTTTCTACCACAAGTTTCTTAACTATGTGTATGCTTTGGACCCCTGTGGTGCCTGGTGAAGCTTAGTGGATATGCCTCAGAATAATGTTAAACTCATTTTTAAAATACATACCCAATTAGAGGCAGGAAAAAAAAGTAAAGGCACAGTATTTTCTCACCCAGGTTCACAGACCTCCTGAATTCCTTCTGGGACACTGGGGGAATCATATAACCTATCATCAGGATCCTGTTCGCCCCAGTGACCCAGAGCACCATACGACAACTACACTCTCACAACACATAGTACAGCTCATGGCTAATATGCTTATTTTTTCTTTCTTTTTAGGCCTTATTCCAATAATGTTATAATGAAATGGCTTGGTAAAACTCTTTGTAAATCCTTTTGCAATTATTCAAGGATAAAAACAATGACATGAACTAGTCCTTCAGTGACAGGCTCATTGAATGTGCACAAAACCAAGATGGCAGAAGGAATGGGTGCAGGACGGCCGAGAATCCCATGTTCTCCTGGGTCACTGTTTCTCAGGCTGTTAAAACTCCATCTTCCTTTTGATAAGCGAAATGTTCTCCTCCAAAACTGCTGCAGTCACAAGGCTCCAGGGGCAGTAGACCCCGATAGAGCTCTTTCTTCAGTTGAAATAGTAAATTCTATACTTTTTTGTTGCCTCTAGCCAAGAGTTTTATTGCCTGCTGTTCTCTAGCTTGTATTCCAAAAACAATACTTCTGCTTTGTTTGGTTTGCCTTTGCTTTTCCTTTATCTAATTGCATCGACACATCAAAGACGCTGCTTTAATTTCTCAAATGATGCATACCAGTAGGGAGATTTCTACACTGGAAATGGAACAATCCTGCTCATTAAAACTGCAGGGACAACCAAGATGAACCAATATTCCTCTTTAAACATTGTTCATAATTATTGCAAGTGTATAATTTTAGATTATAAACCGATTTAAACTCTTATAAGCCCACCATCACTGTTTCTAGCAGGTGGCCTATTGGAGCCTTCTCCTGGGAGATTTCGTGTTCTTCAGAAAGCAGTGAAGCCTGTGGTCAAAGTCTCTCCCAATCCGTTCTTCTGTAACTGTGGAAACTCCCTGATGATGTAAAGCAACGTGTGCCTGTCCAGAGAGAAAGAGGAGCTTTGAGAGCTAGAAGGGAAATAGAGGGGGAATTTCCTAGGAAGAGTGAGGATACAAAGAGGAACTTGCCCCTAGTAGCAGGGAATCCTGCCGCATTCCAGGAGAGAGCAGTAGCTCAACAGCGGTCAGACTAGCCCCAAAGTCAAAGGCTGGGCCCATTCACTGTTCGGTTCTCCTTTTCTCCTCTAATCTTAGAATTGAGTTTCTCAAAATCTTCTGACAGGTCACTGAGATTTAAAGGAAATGGTTCTGAAGACGCTGTTCCCTGGATTATACAATACTTTCCCTTACTCTCCTTCTCTCTCCTCCAATTTAATCATCTCCCAACTTCAGAGTCAACTTTTAGAAGTCTGAGGTGGGGTCTCAGATTATGGATTTCTAACAAACTCCCAGGCAGGACCTGCTGAGTAATTTGAAAGGCTCAGTGCAAAATAAAAATGCAGGGGCCCTGGTTAAAAAATCATTGAGAATTTCAAGATGGCATCAACAGAGGAATACGCCAAGCACCGGCCCGTCCAAGTGCAGGGCCCACGTGACTGCACAGGTCCACGCCCTCCTGTGAGGCCAGCCCCAACTCTCGATGTTGCAGGGGTAGGTGGAGCTCACTCTGAGGAGAAAGCTGTGAGAAGAAAGGCCTGGAAAGCAGAACCCTGTGGTCGGCCATCCTTTCCAGGGGTAAAACTGGTCATGACTTTTCAGCCATTTAGATCTCTGATTCATTTGATTGAAATTGGTAAATAGATATCCCTGGAACAATGCTGTAGGAATTCTCTTTCCTTCCCCCCACCTTTGGAACACTCTCTCTCTCTCTGTTTTTTTTTTTTACTGAAGTATAGTTGATTTTCAATTTTGTGTTAATTACTGCTGTACAGCAAAGTGATTCCGTTATACATATACAGTGTTTTCTTTATATTCTTTTCCATTATGGTTTATCCCAGGATATTGAATATAATTCCCTGTGCTGTACAGTAGGACCTTGTTGTTTATCCAGTCTATATATAATAGTTTACATCTGCTAATGCCAACCTCCCAATTCATCCCTCCCCCCACCCTTGGCAACCATAAGTCTGCTCTCTATGTCCATGGAACACTTTCTCTTGACAAGAGCTTTTCATGTGATGTTCTAGACAACTAAGGAACAGTCTCTGAGCTTGCCTGTAGGTATTGGTGTAAAACGTAGAAGGCCCCACAACTTCACCCTTGTTCCAGCCAGAGCTCTGAGCTTTCACCGGCCTGGCAATCTCACTGTAGGCTGGAAGGAGAGCTGGCACAGGTCAGTCAGGAAAGTTCCACTGTTGTGAAGTCAGGTGGAGGCCAAGAGAGAAAGATTCTTTTAATCTAATGGCAGGCACGCAGCAAATATTTCTGAGCCAGGTAGATTCCACTTCCAAGGAAATCAGGCCATCAAAACCCTAGTTGTTGGAGAGTTAAACAAGCACTCAAAAGTTCCAGCCGTTTAGGGCGAGGTGGCTCTCAGTGCCAGATGTCACAGAACACGCAGAGCAGGCAGAGGAGGTATTAGCGAGGCTCTGACCCTCATCCTCTCCCCAGCCCAGGTGCCCGCCTGCTGGCTACCACTGCAGCAGAGGACCGGTGGGGATTAAGAAAAGGATTGGAAAGGTAAACTAGTACCTCTAGTGGTATGTTTCCCCCTCCGGGGAGGCCGCAGCAGTGTTTGTGAATTTCCACAGTCTTCATAACAGGCAAACAGGCGTCGTATTATATGGTTCTTCTTGGTATTCAGTTTCAGATAGCACCCTGTCCTCCTAGCTAAATGCCAAAAGCTCAAGGTTATAAACAAGGATTTCAGTCTCCGGTCCAGAGCCTCAATCCCTGCCTCTGGATCAGAGCTAGAGCCAGCCCAGGGGGTGTGCTGGCGCATCCCGGCCACACGGTGGCAGTGGTACTGCACAGCTCAGGGAGGTCTCGAGGATGGAGGACCTCGTCTGGCTGCTTAAGACACTGTGCGGGTCTCAGGAAGATCCAGACCAGGGCGAGCTAGATCTTAAGGTTAAGGACAAAACCTGTGGGGAAAGAGCCTTTTTGAAAGTATAAAAATATCTGAGAGTAGAAACATTTGCTGACAATAAACAAGCCCAAAGCTGTTCCCTGTTCATCTCCATCAAGAAGTAATCAAGATGCTGCACTCCTGAAACAAACACAATATTGTAAATCGACTATACTTCCATTTTTTTTAATTATTGAAATAAAAGAGCCATGTTGCAATGGAACCAATCAAAAAAAAAAAAAAAAAAAACAGAAGAAGAAGTAATCAAGAGGTCTTATTTTGTTGAATGAATTCTGAGTTGTGAGTCCCCTTCCCTGAGGGTATGGCAAGTTGGTTTTCCATCTGCAAACGTGTCTGGACAGAGGCTATCATTTCCATGTATCAAACTGTAAGTTGCCCTGTCCCCAGGGTTGGGCCCGCCATGCTCCCCATGGTCACCACGTGGACCTCCAAGCTGAGGTCCAGAGCCTGGGACACCAGGACGGGGCAGCCCGGGGACAGGTCCCCAAGGCTGGACCACTTTGACCCTGGGGTTGTGCATTGGCTTCCCAGGGAGACCACAGCAGATTGCCACCACCTCCGTGGCTCAAAGTAACAAAAAAATGTATTGTTCTACAGTTCTGAAGGCCAGAAATCTGAAATCACAGTGTGGGCAGGGCCACGCTCCCTGCAAAGGCTCTAGGGGAGGCTCCGTCCTGCCCCTTCTTGCACCTGATGTCTCTGGGCATCCTTGGCTCCTGACAGCATCACCCCGTCTCTGCTTCCATCTTCATGTGCCTTTCCTCCCAGGGTCCCTCTGTATCTTCTCCTTTTCTGTCTCTTAGAAGGACACTCGTCACTAGATTTAGGGCCCACCCTAATCAGGATGGATCTCATCTGGAGATCCTGACCCAAATTAAACCTACAAAAACTCTTCTCTTCCGAATCAGATCACATTCTGAGGTTCCAGGTGGACTTTTATGTTGGGAGGAGGGTACACCTTTCAACTCACTACAGCTTGGAGGCAGGTTATTCCCTGACATCTCTCAATTATCCTCACCAGAATTATGGAATTTCAGTCAATCTGGGCAGCAGCCAGTAAATACTGGGCCAAGGCAACAAAGTCCACTTGACTATGAGTATGGGACTTTGAGGGGTAAAGAAACCCCCCTCTCCAGAGATGTCTCTGTGACCCCCCACTGTGATGTATGAAAAAACTTCCTGGTAACCTAAGGCCACTTAGATTTAGAGCATTTCAATATTATGTGTGTGTGTGTGTGTGTGTGTGTGTTTAATAGCAGCCATAATACTGATTTTCTCATTTATATACAAATACTATAATAATGACCAACATAATAGTGACAAAAATATTCCATTTGGATTAGTCTTTTGTGGCAAAAAGGTGTGAAAATTTGGATCTGGAATCTCATTGGTTATGTGTCCCTGGGCAGAAAAATTGGGCTAATTCTACCTACTCTGCTACCTAAGAGGCACATACATGAAAAGGTTTTTTTGACAACACTGCAGAATGAAAGGCGAGCTTTCCTTTCTCGTCCACTTTCGCAGCATGAACAGGCACACGTGTGGTCATGTGAACACAGACACGGAGCCTGAACTCCGGCTCCTGTGAGTCCAGCATCACTGGAGAACTTGCCAGAAACGCAGACCCTCCGGTGCCACCCCAGACTGATGACACCAGAACTGGCTGTTTAACAAGCTCCCTGGGCGATTCCTACAGACACGATAACTTTGGGAAGCCCTGCTCTGGATGGTCCCTGTTTGGTAAGTTTCATATACTATGACAAGGACCCTCAATCTTTTTCTCGCCATTAGGGGCTGGCTCTTTAAGGACACCCCAGTTGTGAGCAGTGATGGGGGTCACCCTTGTCACTGACAATTCCCCCAGCCAGAGCATGAACCACAGCCATGACGCCTGGCTTGGACATCAGTGCTTGGGTTCAGCTTTGATTACTGTGGGAGATCGACGGGGTACCGATGGGGAAACACAGAATATTCTGTGATCTTCACCCCAGCACTTTAGTGTGACATTTTCACAGGCAACTGAAAGAGTAACTGCCAGGGTGTGTCAAAGGCATTGCTTAAAATTAAAAAAAAAAAAAGGAGAGAAAACGAAAGAAGGAAAGAAAGAAGGAAGGAAAGAGAGAAAGAAAGAAAGAAAGAAAGAAAGAAAGAAAGAAAGAAAGAAAGGAAGGAAGGAAGGAAGGAAGGAAGGAGGAAGGAAAGAAAGAAAGAAAGAAAGAAAGAAAGAAAGAAAGAAAGAAAGGAGGAAAGAAAGAAAGAAAGAAAGGAAGGAAGAAAAAAAGGAAGAAATTAAGGAAGGGAGGAAGGAAGGGAGGGAGGAAGGAAGGGAGGGAGGAAGGAAGGGAGGGAGGGAAGGAAGGAGGAAGAAAAGAAAAGAAAAGGGAAGAGAAGAAAAGAAGAGGCCAGAAGAGCCCTTTGGAGAAGCCCTTATGGAACAATGTGAATATCGATGCTGCTCCTATCAATAGGGTGAGGCTGGGCTCTGAAAGCATTCCTGCTCTAAGGTGCCCAGATGGAAGGGGCTCTACAGACACAAAGTGCTGGCAGCTGCGCTGGCAGTTTTGCAGGAGAGCGTGTCTCCGGGGTGGTCTCTTGCTCTCTCAAAGCAGAAAGCAAGCTGACACTCCCGCAGGGTTTCACTTGGTCCCACTGTGGCTTGGCGAGCTCTCTGGCTGGACCCTGGTTGCCAAGGAAGCTGCTGCAAGAGAGATGCGGCAGTCCAGGTTCTTGGTTGATGGGTTGAGCTGAGAACAGATTTCACGTAAAAGACATGTATTGCGAGTGACCCAGGGCGATAGCAAATTATGGCCAGTGAAAGGGATCGTGCCCATCTTCTGCCCCAGCAGACCTCATTAGGACAGGGAGGGAAGTAGCCTTCTCAGGAGCAATAAACAGAACAGAGAACCCTCAAGTCTGGACTTACGGGCTCTATGGGGAACCATCGTCTCAGCCAGATGTGAAGTCTTCCCATTCTTCTGCAGGCAAACCTGGGAACACACAGACGAGGGCAGCCTCAGATCACATCTTTGCCTTGTCTTGGCATGATGCTCGTGAAGGACCACAGAGAAACTGTCTTGCCGTCTTCTTCTTTTGGAGGGGCTCAGGATTTGGATCCGCCCTTTATTTGCCTTGCTGACTGCACATCTGTGAGCTCTTCTTGACTGCCCCCAGATATAATTAGTTGTCCCTCTGTGCTCCCAAATACAATATTCCAGCCTTCGTTATCACATTTGACTGTAACTATTTTGGGTCGACTCCTTTGACCAGTCAAGTAATTTCCTGAAGATCAAGGATGATGCTTATTTCTCTCTTCTGAGGGTCTGGCAGAGTGAGTCCTCAATCTTTATTTGAATGAATTACCCTCCCTCAGTTTAGGCTGAGAAAAGGGGCAGCAAGCACAGCTAAACAATGATGAGTTTTTCAGAAAACCTCAGTGAAGCAGAAACAAAACAATCATCATATGGAAGCCTTACTAGTTGCCAGGACTTTATATCATCATTGCATTGAATATTCATGTCCCCACCAATCCTGTAAGGTAGGTGTGGCAGCCTACACTTTTAGAAAAGGAAACAACCTCTGCAACTAAACAAGTAACTTAGACGTGCATCCCAACTAGTCAATTCCTGAGCTGGGTTTGTACCCAGGTCCACCTGATGTAAAGCAGTATTCTCAGCCATTACGCCAGACTGTTCAGGGTCTCATGACAAGTCATTTGGGGCCTCTGAGATGGCCTTCTCCAGAGGGCAAGATGCAGACCTCAGGTGGTGGTGAAACCATCCCAGGTGGGAGGGCGTGAGCTCAGATTCAAGTGAGAACAGGTGATGTGCGATCACTAACCCAGCACCGTTACAGACAAGGCACAGTGGAGGGAAAGCCACACTGCAGGAATCACTAGCTTTGGAGTTTTTGCAAGTAAACACTGTCCTTTAGATCCCTCACACCCAAACTGAGGCACACAATATTCCTTTCCTAAAAGGATTACGGTGAGAATTACATTAGACGATACATGCAAATATGCTTAGTACAATTTACAACACATAATAAGTGCTCAACGAGTTATTTTTATCATCTTTATTATCAACACATCATACTAATTCTTGAGCTTACTTTTATTATAAAAAGTGGGGTTTTTTAAAGGCTTAAAGCAATGGTCCCCAACCTTTTTGGCACCAGGGACCGGTTTCATGGAAAACAATTTTTCCACAGACCAGGGCGGGGGAGGGGGGTGATGGCTTCGGGATGATTCAAGTGCATTACATTTATTGTGCACCTTATTTCTATTATTATTACATTGTAATATATAATGAAATAATTATACAACTCACCCTAATGCAGACAGGAGGCGGAGCTCAGGCGGTAATGCGGGCGATGGGGAGCGGCTGTAAATACAGACGAAGCTTCGCTGGCTCTCCTGCCCACCACTCACCTCCTGCCATGTGGCCGGGACTCCTGGCTTAAAGAGCTGCTCAAATTTGACTATCACTGGAGTATCATTTCAAAATCACCCCTCCTTTAAAATCTTAGAGAAGCCGGAAAGGTGCTCCCCAAGAGAAGAGAAAGGGTTCTGCCTGGTGAGCCAGCATTCTCATCACAACCTGCCAACAAATCATTGTGGGATGTGCATGAGTCCTCCGACATCCTTTCCACATCTGTGAAAGGAAGTGGTAAGCGGGAAGAATAATTTGAGGAAGTCCTCTGAAAACTAAAAAGTACCACGCAGAGGCTCTTAGCCCCTGCTCACCAACTCAAATTCACAAAAAAAATTTCCGTTTTTCTTCCCTATTTAATGTGGGCAGGTGGGAAAACCTGTCGGATCTCCTCACCCTTCCACGCGCCCAGCCCCAGCTTGTCAGGGCCAGGAGAGGAGGAAAACGTGCTTTCTTTGCACAAAACTCATTAAATAACAGCTTTTTTAAAGGACGCGGTCTTTGCTTTTTATGTCTTGGTGGCTTTGCTATTTCTGTAAATTCATTGTCACACGCTAATCCATGTACCCCGTAAGTAGAAGACTCTGCACCCGGGAGAAGCCCTCTAAGTAATTTGATGGTCCAGACGCAGCCTCACTGGTCACTAGGCAACCACCAGCTGCCAATCAGCAGCCTCGCCGACTCCCGCGGCCCCGCCTCCTCCTTGGAGAAGGAGCCGCCTTGGTCCTTAGGACTTCGGTGCTCACCGATGATGGACAGCCCCCCTTGCTAGCGTTCTTCCGCACCATCACTGTGCACTTTAATCGGGCGTATTGGTAACATCCCCAGAAAGCTAGTACTTTCTCCAACCCAGTGGTGGCCTCCTGGGGGCTTCTGGACTGGCGCGGTTCCAGAGCTGGCTGGCCTTCACCCTAGAGAGTTTATGCGATTACGTTTGCTTTGCTCCCAATTTTGCTTGTTTGTTTGTTTGTTTCACACTGCAAAAAGGTAATCTATTTACAGAAGAGTGATTTAAAGATATTACAGTTTCTTTACAAACAGATGTAAGAACAGGGATTGTCCACTTTTTAAAAACTCTACATTTCAACTCTCCACTATTATTATTATCCGTTGAATTTCCTGTATCAAAGGCAGGTCCCCCTTCTCCGCAGCCTGCATTTGACTCTGCAAACAAATTTCCATCCTTTCACCATCGTCCGTGGTTGAGGCTCTCCTGAAAAGTCTCTGGGCACAAGCCATAGAAGGGCAGGTTTTCGGCCTGCAATTAAAACCAAAACTAGAGATACCTCCCCGCACCCTGGCCCCGCCAAGACCCCCCCACCCCCGCCCTGTGCAGCTGAGGCACCACGTCCTGCTGTGGTGACAGCAGCGGGGCTCCCGAGCCCAGACCCTGTGCCTCGGTGAGGAGCTGCCTGTCCGCAGAAGAGGGAGCACGGGGCTTCCACGCTGCTCGGCATCCCACAGCCTGAGGGTTGTGAGGAAACCAGTGGAGCCTTCCGAGGCCCACGTGGGCATCTGCCTGTGCGCCTCGCCCGCTCTGGAGGTACAGAGGAGACCCGAGAGGGCCAGTCGGTTCCTAGGTGGCCGCCTGGCCCAGAGACGGAGGTGGGGATTTCCTGCAGGTCAGTTGATGGGACCCTGGTAAATAGATGCATTTCAGCCCAAATATGCACTCGCTTCACTCAGTTAATAACAGCCCCTGTCTTTGCCGTTTATCTGGTGATTCAGACTGTAGCCCCGCTTGAGATGCCTGCTGCCTTTCCATGGGCAAGTCCAGAAAGGCTGCAGTTACAGGCAGTGCAGTTTGAATGTGCTCAGCGCAACCGGCTGTCTAGCTTTGAACCAAACAAGCCCGTCTTGGCTTAGTCAAAGGAGCCATAAGCAGAGACAGAAATGCAGTTGGAACTTTATATTTAGCATTGCATATGCTTAGGTCAAAAGCAGCCTTACGAAAAGCAGTGCCAGAAGTCTGACTTAACTCCCTAAATGTGACTGAATCTGAAATTGCTAAAGCTGGCAGGAACTCCTCATTTTCTAGAGGAAGGAACGAGGGCTGACAGGTGAAGTGATCTTCTCGAGCTCCTTGTTGGAGAAAGAGCCAGGACTAGGACCACCCATCCTGAAGCCCAGGGACAGCCCCCCTCCACTAGGTATCCCGGTTCAGACTCTTCACCGAGCTTATCTCGTTTGATCACACGCACGTTTTATTGAGGTCTACACAACAGTCTTACGTGAAGATGGAAGCTTCCTGAACTGATTTTTTGATTCCCTTCCTCTGCCTCTGGAGAGATTCCATTTGGGGGCCACTCTGGGAACGTGGGAATGCCAGGAATCACGTCTCCATGTGCACAGAGGTAGCTTGGCTGCCTTCCTTCTCCTCAGTACAGGCTCAGGGATTTAGAGTGATGTGAGCCAGCTCCGGGAGAATTATTCAGTGACAGCCACACAAAGGAAAAAGACAAAAAGGACAGCGCGTGAGAGAGGTTTGTTTTGGAAGTCTTTGTTGCACATTCCTGGCTTTTGTTGACACGCAGAGGGATTAAGACGGAATGATAGAAACATGACTAAGCCAGAAGCCTGCTCACCTCCAAGGGTGCAGTTCCTGCGGGTCCCTGCGTCTCAGGGTGGGTCGGAAGTGGGTGGGACCCCCGGGAGGCAGCCAAGCCAGCACACCTGCACAGACCTGCGCCCAGCGCGGTAGGAGCATTGGAGCTCTGCACAGCCCGTGCCACGCTTGGGCAAGTCACCCACTCCCTCGGAACCCCTCGCCCAGGACGTGGGAGAGCTGAACCACATCAGCGGTTTTAAAACATTATTATTACTGTTGTTACTATGATTATTATTACTCTTTGCCGCAGCAGCAGCCTGTCTTCCAAGGAAAGCAGAAGCCTCGTCTGTAAAAGGGATCTTGTCACTGGAGTGGCTTTCTGGCTGTGGGTCCTCCCTGCTGGTCCCTGGTGCAGCCCCGCCCGCTCTGCGAGGCAGAGACTGAGCAAAGGGCTGGTCTCTGAGGGGCTCCCGTTTCTCACCTTATTATTTCTGCTTCTGTGTAGATCTGTTCTCTGTGCCAAGTACCTTCTGACACATCACCAGGAGGGCGTCCAGATGGTCCCCAGAGTCAAAGTGAGCATTGCCATCCAGCTGCCACTGAAAAGAAGACTCCCTGCCCCCAACCCAACTGAATGGTTTAAGAGCCATGGCTGAGACGCAGAACTTAAGAAGATTTTGTTGTTGTTACGTATAAAACGCCTCGGGATTTCTAAACAGCCATTTGGTGAAAGGCTACTCCTCTTAGTGACTACAAGATAGGAGGTACATGTAAGTTGACGTGACAGTCCCTTTTTTAATAAGAGTGATGTCGAATACCTCAGTTCATCTCTGGTCATTCCTGGTACCCGAGTTTCACTAGGTCCTGTCTCTTCTGTTTGGACATGAACTTCCCCTGGTAGGTGTTAGTCCCTGGCATCTTCCCCTCCAGCCTTTTTATTCTTGTCTTCTTTTTCCGCATCCGGTATGAAAAAAGTGGGGTCCTATATCACGAATATCATGATTTAATGCGACAAAGATTTTTCTCAGTTGTAATTGGTGGGGTAGTAATAGTGAGACTTCCCCAACTTCCATGGATTTCTCCCCATCCCAGTCTTTAAAATCTCGAATCCAGTAATTTGTCGATGCAAATTGTCAGCCATTTTCTCTAAATGCCCGCGACTTTCTCTCAGTGTCCTGCACCTCTGATGTTTATTACCCAAAATATGATTTTCACTAAATCCTAAGAGGCTTTACAAAACAACCACAAATCACACTGTGTAATACGTTTGTGTTTTTTCCTGAAATGTCTTGGGTACCAGTGCCTTAAAATAATCTCAAACGCAAGCCAGGAGGGCGCTAAGTGTGATTTCCCTGTTGTTTTAGAATTTTGGCTGAGGTTTCAGAAGGAAGCTGATAAGGAGAGGTGTTAATTGCCTGCACATTCTAAGAGGAGATGCCAGAGCATTTAGGCAAAATTTGCAAAGTGGTAATTCAAAACACAGTTTGACCACCTTTAACCCAACACTCTGCTTGTAGGGTATTTACCAAAAAAAAAAAAGAGACTGTGAGAAGGTTAGGAGTGAAGATTTTCTCTGGGGAGAGTAACTAGAGTTCAGAGTGTCTCTTTTTGGGGTAAGAAAAGAGGGCTGGGTAGGGAGAGCTCCCAGGACCCGCTCCTGGGGGAAGCTGCCCCCCTGCCCCAGGCTGGTTTGTAAGAAGCAAAAAAATGCAGGCCCTCAGTCTCCAGTTCTTACACATGCTGCCCTGCTTAGCTGGAGTGAGGGCCCGAAGGATGGGCATTTGACTCCTAGCTGAGGGGTCAGGGGTGTAGATCCCCTCCAGGCAGGGAGATCAGAGCCCTTGCAGAGTGACCAGTGCTCCTATTCTGGGTTTCTCTCCAGCCCAGTGGATGCATAAAAATTAACTGATCTTGAGTCACACTGACAAAGACTCTGCTCTGAGGGTCCCTCGAGGACTGAGGCATCCCTGGCAGAAGGAGACTTGGGACACAGAGTTACAGGGGCTGAAGGTGGGAAGGGTGTTGTAAAGGGCCAACCAGAAATGGACCTCATCACTCATCTGGGAATTATGGCTGAGGGGGGAGGTGGGCAGGGAGGATTGGGATACACCCACCCTGTGGAGGGCACAAGGCTGGATCACCACCCTCTCAGGTCCCTCACCCTCTCACCAGCTCTCGGCACAGCCCTGGAACAGCTGGGAGCCACAAAGAGGAGGATTTAATGGAAACGGGAGAGAAACTGATCATGCCCCACTCTGCACCGCAGATTTCTGAGCAAAAGTGAGAAGCTTAAATTGGGTGAGAGGTTGAAGTTTTGATATTAGACTGGACCAGAAGACTTTTTTAAAACTTATGGAATGCTCAACTTCGCTAATTATTAGAGAAATGCAAATTAAAACTACAATGAGGTATCATCTCACACCAGGCAGAATGGCCACCATCAAAAAGTCTACAAACAACAAATGCTGGAGAGGGTGTGGAGAAAAGGGAACCCTCTTGCACTGTTGGTGGGAATGTAAATTGATACAGTCACTATGGAGGACAGTATGGAGGTTCCTTAATAAACTAAAAATAGAATTACCATAAGATCCAGCAATCCCATGCCTGGACGTATATCCAGAAAAAAACATAATTCGAAAAGATACATGCACCCTAATGTTCATTGCAGCACTATTTATCATAGCCAAGGCATGGAAGAAACCTGAATGCCAATCCATCGACAGACGAATGGGTAAAGAGGATGGGTCCATATATACAACAGAATATTACTCAGCCATAGAAAAGAATGAAATAATGCCATTTGCAGCAGCATGGATGGACTTAGAGATTATCATGCTAAGTGAAGTGAGTCAGACAGAGAAAGAGAAATATCATGTGATATTGTTTATATGTGGAATCTAAAAGGAAATGATACAAATGAACTTATTTACAAAACAGAAATAGACCCACAGACATAGAAAACAAACTTATGGTTACCAAAGGGGAAAGAGAGGGGAGGAATAAATTAGGAGTTTGGGATTAACATATACACACTACCATATATAAAATAGATAAACAACAAGAACCTACTATATAGCACAGGGAACTCTACTCAATATTTTGTAATAACCTGTAAGGAAAAAGAATAGATACATATATATGTATAACTGAATCACTTTGCTATACACCTGAAAATAACACAATATTGTAAATCAACTATACTTCAATAAAAATAATAAAAAGTAAAATAAAACTTATAGCAAATTTCAAACATATCAAAACAGAGAAGTATAATGAACTTTCACCCAGCACAAATGGCCATCATCTATTTATACCCTACCCACACCTGTCTGCATATTAAGTTGAGCCAAACCGTGCATGACTATTTTCACACCTAAACGCAGTGACTCCATTCTGATGTTTGACCCCTGGTGGCTCCCAGGCCCACTCTTCCCTACTCAACTTGTGTCCCAGCAGAAGCCAGTAAGAAAGCCTGGGTGCAAATGTGTGATTGGACAGACTCCGTAGATCTTCTGGTCTCTTTCAGGTATTAATCAGCAGTCTTAGATTTAGTGTTTTGTGGCCATCCCATTAAGGGAGGGATCGATCCCACACTCAACATTGGTTTGGTTTGGGTGTCAAGACCGATGGTGCCACACTGACACCCATGATTTCGGGTGGCCTCGGCCTGCAGCGGCTTGAAGCTGGGTCTCCGTTCCCGGCCAGTGACTGAGGTCGGGTCGCAGCAGTGAGAGCATCGAATCGTAGCCACTAGACCCACGGCCAGTGACATGCCCTGGCCCTACAGCTTTGCAGAAAAGGAATTCCCACAAAGACGGGAAGTAGTGAAACAAGGGAAGTATTTATTAGGAGGAAAAGAAGTACAGTACGTGCGGATAGACACACAGGCAGGATCAGAGAGAGAGTCGTGACCTCGTGGCAGTTTGAATCACTTATATGGGGCATTTCTTCCAGGTTTCCTTGGGCCAATCATTTTGATTTGTCTGGTTCTGAGTCCATATTTGGTTTATCTCAGGATCCTCCCATATGTGCGTGAGCCTCTCTTAGCCAAGATGGATTCTACCAAAGAGGCCTATGGGTAGCTTAGCATCACTCCCTTGTCGACCTCCAAGGAACCTTTCTGCACATGTGTGGTCGGGGTGGTCTCCTGACTTCGAGAATGAGGAATATGTGGTCTCTTATCTTCTATCTGGGCAGGGCCCAGCCTCCTCTCTCCATTGTCCTGTTATTCCCGCCTCGGAGTATCGGCCCACAGGAAGGAAATCCAACCACTTGCCCCAGGGGCCCATCTGTCTCCTGCCTCACCCCGAGGCTGTGAAGAGGTTTATTACTCACACACTCCCTCTGGGGAGAGCGTGGCAGCATCCGCTGTCCTGGAAGCACCCAGCCACCTGAGGGACAAGTGTCTGGGTTTTGGCTGTAGCAGGGGTAGAGCCTGGGTGCGTGTCCCGCACCCACAGAGCCGCTCACACACCAGGTATCACCTGGGGGTGCGCAGGGTTTGTGCTTGTCCTCCTGGCCGGCTGGGTCCTGAGCATGTGAACGGAGAGCTGAGAGTTGCTGCAGAAAGTGGTTCCTTCCAGCCCGCAGGGCTGCGCCAGGATGCAGAGGCCAGCGGTGGGATGGCACCTGGCCCAGGGCCGCTCTCACTGGGAATGCTAAATGTACATCACAAGTTATGGCCCTTCACAGACGAGTTTCTAGGAATATTTTTGTTTCCTACTTTCATTACTGGTTCCTCCCTATGAACAGATGCTAGGGCCCTAACTGGCCCACAGGAGAATTAATTCAGCACATCACCCAGCAACAACGTCAGACGTCTACCTCTGGCTTCTGCAGCTGGATAGAATCATTGTCTGCAATCCTAGGACTTTGGAATCAGCGCATCACCTGAGAAACTACTCAAAGCCCTGCTAGGTTTTGAAAGGAATACCACAAAATCTACTGGGGGAAACTGTTTCTCTCTGGATAGTCTCAGGAACAAACTCAATGTACCAAAAATATCATAGGGCATAAACCTCTCAACCCCCAGTTTCCTTGTGGAATTTATCACTTCTCAACGACGAAGTGCCCATTCTGATGGGGTAAAAACAATGGTGTCGGAGACAGGTTCCAAGAACGAATGGTGTGTATGACTCCCCAACTCTGTGTTCAGTTCGATCACATTGGAAGCTTGAAATCAGCCACCGTGGGAGTGTTTACACCACGGAAATTGGCAAATGCTATAAACCAGGACTTTTTATAGAGAGAGCATACCGTCAGTTAAGGTAGAATGAAGATGGGGAAGGAAAGGAAACTTTTGAAGATTTTACTAATATGTGGCAAAACTGTATAACTTTTCAAGTAGAATGATTTGATTCTCATCTCTCTTTCCTTAGCTCTCACTCGACTTATTTCCCTGCTTCTTCCATTTATGAGAACAAAGTTATGCATTGCAAACCAGCTTCCTGATTCCAGGTTTGATGAGGCAGTATGACCTCTGGTGTAAGAGCTTGGGCTCTGAAAAGAATTCTAGCTCTGCCTCCCTCTAATTGTCTGACGATGGGAAATTTCATTAAGCTTGAAAACCTTGGGCTCCTCATCAGAAGAAATGGATAATAAGAGCTCTTATTTTATGGAGTTATAATGAGAAACAAATAAGATAATGCTGTCTGAGGACTATGAGGGAAAATCTGTTCCACGCCTCTTCCCAGCTTCTGGTGAATTGCTGTCAATCTTTAGCCTTCTTTGGCTTTCTGATACTTCACTCCAATCTCTGTTTCTATCTTCACATGGCATTCTCCCTGTGTGCCTGTGTGTCCCTTTGCCTAATTTCCACGTGTTATAAGAAAACTGGTCACATTGAATTAAGGCCCACCCTAATGACTTCATTTTAACTTGGCTACCTCTGTAAAAATTCCTTCCAAATAAAGTCACAATCAAAGATATTGGGAGATTGGGAGTTAGGGCTCCAACATATGTTTTTTTAGGGATAACAAAGAAACCCCTTGGAGGAAGGAATATATTGCAAGAAATAGAAAAATCATTTAAAAAATTAAAAGTTTTTTTTAATATGAAAAAAAAAAAAAGATAATGCCTGGCATATAGTGGGCATACATTAGATGTTTGTTTAGTAAATGTTGTATAAATGCCTGTAAATCATTTTGTCAGTGCCTGGCATAAACTAAATGCTTCATAAATGTTAAATAATATCAAATTAATTTCAATAACCTAGAATTACTCTCATTATTCATTCATTCATTTTCTTAATCTTTTTTCAGATACACACCCGTCTCTCAAAATGTTACGGCAAGATCCATTTTTGAAAATATTTTGACTAGTCATTCTCAGATGAAACAATAGACATTTATTTCCCACCCAAACAAAAGTCCTTTCACTGCTCAGACAAGCTGGAGGAATGGAGAGGCGAGCTTAGGGGTGGCAGGTGAGAGTTGGTGCACCCACCCGGGGCGGCTTGATATTCTGGGTGTACTGAGCATATTATCAGGCAATAGACATCAACCATCCCTTGGGCTTACAGCTGTATATATTTGGCAACATGACCTTTGAGCATGCTCATTGCAACACCCATTTTTATATTTGAATTTTAATTGTATCCAGACAAGCCACTAACAACTTTAGCTCTTAAGGTATTGGATTATCTTAGAGATTAAAAAAAAAAAAAAAAAGATTTAACTAAAGAATATAACCCATGGCATATAAAATAACATTTTAAAAACCAAGTTCCTATCTTTTGTTTTTCTAATAGACGTTGTTTTTCTGAGCAATTTTAGGCATACAGAAAAATTGAGCAGGCGTTCAGAAAGTTCTCATGTGCCCTCTACCCCCTCACCTTTCCCAGGCTCACTTATTGGTAACATCTTGCATTAGTGTGCTACGTTTGCTACAATTGATTAGCCAATATTGATACAATATTATTAAGTAAAGTCTGTAGTTTACATTAGGGTTCATTTTTGTGTTGTACATTCCATGGGTTCTGACAAAAGTACGATGACATGTAACTACCTTTACAGTATCACACAAAAGAGGTTCACTGCCCTAAAAATGGTCTTTGTTCCACCTATTCATCCCTCCCTCCCTCCTTCCCTGTGAAGCCCTGGCAGTCAGTGGTCTTTTTACTGTCTCCACAGTTTTGCCTTTTCCAGAATGTCACAGAGCCAGAATCATACAGAATGTAGCCTTTTCAAACTGGCTTCTTTCACTTAATAATATGCATTTAAGGTTCCTCCTTGCCTTTTGGCGGTGTGATTGCTAGTTTTTTAAAAATAGCTGAATAACATTCCATCGTTCAAACAGACCCATTTGTTTATCCGTTTACCTATTGAAAGGCATCTACCCATTGAAAGGCGTCTTTCAAATTTTAGCATGCTCATCTTTTAGAACTGAAATGTTTGGTTAAATGAAATGTCCTAAATTTCATTTGCTTACCTTATAGAACAGATTGTTGTTATTTCTTAAATTAATGTATAGGAGTGTGTAAATGGAGTCATGAGTGGTCAAATAAATGGATATACAATTTTTCAGAAAAGAATGCAATCCAGCTTAAAATTGCATCATTTTAAATTTAAGTATCTATTTATTTCCTTGAGTGTCTATCTTATCTGGTATTGAGGGTGGATTTATGCCTCCCTGTAAAACTTATTGGAGAGATTAATGGTAGCAATATCTGTTACAGGAAATAGAGACAAAAGCAGCTATTTGCTTTGGCTAAAAAGAAGAAATAATAGAAGCAAATTGCAAATTTACTGCACTAACATTCAGCTGTCAGAAGAAGCTATGCTTTCACGTAGCAGTGAGTCTTTAGAAGCTTATAAGTCATATTTAGGGCAGAGAGCAATTTCATAAGGAAAAGTCACCAGAATGAATGAGGGTCTATCCACATCTTCTTTATCCATTCATGTGTCAATGAACATTTAGGTTGCTTCCATGACCTGGCTATTGTAAATAGTGCTGCAGTGAACATTGGGGTGCATGTGTCTTTTTGAATTATGGTTTTCTTTGGCTATTTGCCAAGTAGTGGGATTACTGGGTCATATGGTAATTCTATTTTTAGTTTTTTAAGGAACCACCTTACTGTTCTCCATAGTGGCTGTATCAATTTACATTCCCACCAACAGTGCAAGAGGGTTCCCTTTTCTCCACACCCACTCCAGCATTTATTGTTTGCAGATTTTTTGATGATGGCCATGCTGACTGGTGTGAGGTGATACCTCATTGTTGTTTTGATTTGCATTTCTCTAATGATTAGCGATGTTGCGCATCCTTTCATGTGTTTGTTAGCAATCTGTATGTCTTCTTTGGAGAAATGTCTATTTAGGTCTTCTGCTCACTTTTGTATTGGGTTGTTTGTTTTTTTGATATTAAGCTGCATGAGCTGCTTGTAAATTTTGGAGATTAATCCTTTCTCAGTTGCTTCATTTGCAAATATTTTATCCCATTCTGAGGGTTGTCTTTTCATCTTGTTTATGGTTTCCTTTGCTGTGCAAAAGCTTTTAAGTTTCATTAGGTCCCATTTGTTTATTTTTGTTTTTATTTCCATTTCTCTAGGAGATAGGTCAAAAAGGATCTTGTTGTGATTTATGTCATAGAGTGTTCTGCCTATGTTTTCCTCTAAGAGTTATATAGTGTCTGGCCTTACATTTAGGTCTTTAATCCATTTTGAGTTTCTTTTTGTGTATGGTGTAAGGGAGTGTTCTAATTTCATTCTTTTACGTGTAGCTGTCCAGTTTTCCGAGCACCACTTCTTGAAGAGACTGTCTTTTGTCCGTTGTATGTTCGTGCCTCCCTTGTCATAGATTAGTTGATCATAGGTGTGTGGGTTCATCTCGGGGCTTTCTACCCTGTTCCATTGATCTATATTTCTTTTTTTGTGCCAGTACCATACTGTCTTGATTACCGTAGCTTTGTAGTATAGTCTGAAGACAGGGAGCCTGATTCCTCCAGTTCCATTTTTTTTCCCTCAAGATTGCTTTGGCTGTTCAGGGTCTTTTGTGTCTCCATACAAATTTTAAGATTTTTTTGTTCTAGTTCTATGAAAAATGCCATTAGTAATTTGATAGGGATTGCATTGAATCTGTAGATTGCATTGTGTAGTATAGTCATTTTCACAATATTGATTCTTCCAATCCAAGAACATGGTATATCTCTCCATCTGTTTGTGTAATCTTTGATTTCTTTCATCAGTGTCTTATAGTTTTCTGAGTACAGGTCTTTTACCTCCTTAGGTGAGTTTATTCCTAGGTGGTTTTTTGTTTGTTTGTTTGTTTCTTTGCAATGGTGAATGGGATTATTTCCTTAATTTCTGTTTCTGATCTTTTGTTGTTAGTGTACAGGAAGGCAAGAGATTTCTGTGCCTTAATTTTGTATCCTGCAACTTTACCAAATTCATTGATTAGCTCTGATAGATTTCTGGTGGCATCTTTAGGATTATCTATGTATAGTATCATGTCATCTGCAAACAGTGACAGTTTTACTTCTTTTCCAGTTTGGATTCCTTTCTTTCTTTTCCTTGTCTGATTGCCGTGGCTAGGACTTCCAAACTATGTTGAATAAGAGTGGCGAGAGTGGACATCCTTTTCTTGTTCCTGATCTTAGAGGAAATGCTTTCAGTTTTTCACCATTGAGAATGATGTTTGCTGTGGGTTTGTTGTATATGGCCTTTATGACGTTGAGATAGGTTCCCTCTATGTCCACTTTCTGGAGAGTTTCTGTCATTAAAGGATGTTGAATTTTGCCAAAAGCTTTTTCTGCATCTATTGAGATAATCATATGGTTTTTCTTCTTCAGTTTGTTAATATGGTGTATCACATTGATTGATTTGCATATATTGAAGAATCCTTGCACCCCTGGGATAAATCCCACTTGATCATGTTATATGATCCTTTTAATGTATTGTTGGATTCTGTTTGCTAGTATTTTGTTAAGGGTTTTTGCATCTGTATTCATCCTTGATATTGGTCTGTAATTTTCGTTTTTTGTAGTATCTTTTTCTGGTTTTGGTGTCAGGATGATGGTGACCTTGGAGAATGAGTTTGGGAGTGTTCCTTCCTCTGCAATTTTTTGGAAGAGTTTGACAAAAAATGGGTGTTAACTCTTCTCTAAATGTTTGATAGAATTCACCTGTGAAGCCATCTGGTCCTGGACTTTCGTTTGTTGGAAGATTTTTAATCACAGTTTCAATTACATTACTTGTGATTGGTCTGTTCATATTTTCTGTTTCTTCCTGGTTCAGTCTTGGAAGGTTATACCTTTCTTAGAATTTGTCCATTTCTTCCAGGTTGTCCATTTTCTTGGCATAGAGTTGCTTGTAGTAGTCCCTTATGATGCTTTGTTTTTCTGCAGTGTCTGTTTTAACTTTTCCTTTTTCATTTCTAATTTTATTGATTTGAGTCCTCTCCCTCTTTTTCTTGATGAGTCTGGCTAATGGCTTATCAATTTTGTTTATCTTCTCAAAGAACCAACTTTTAGTTTTATTGATCTTTGCTATTGTTTTCTTTGTTTCTATTTCATTTATTTCTGCTCTGATCTTTATGATTTCTTTCCTTCTGCTAACTTTGGGTTTTGTTTGTTCTTCTTTCTCTAGTTTCTTTAAGTGTAAGGTTAGATTGTTTACTTGAGCTTTTTCTTGTTTCTTTAGGTAGGCTTGTATAGCTATAAACTTCCCTCTTAGAACTGCTTTTGCTGCATCCCATAGGTTTTGGGTCGTCGTGTTTTCATTGTCATTTGTCTCTAGGTATTTTTTGATTTCCTCTTTGATTTCTTCAGTGATCTCTTGGTTATTTAGTAACGTATTGTTTAGCCTCCATGTGTTTGTCCTTTTTACGTTTTTTTCCCTGTAATTCATTTCTAATCTCATAGCGTTGTGGTCAGAAAAGATGCTTGATATGATTTCAATTTTCTTAAATTTACTGAGGCTTGATTTGTGACCCAAGATGTGATCTATCTTGGAGAATGTTCCGTGCGCACTTGAGAAGAACGTGTAATCTGCTGTTTTTGGATGGAATGTCCGATATATATCAATTAAATCTATCTGATCTATTGTGTCATTTAAAGCTTCTGTTTCCTTATTTATTTTCATTTTGGATGATCTGTCCATTGGTGTAAGTGAGGTGTTAAAGTCCCCCACTATTATTGTGTTACTGTCGATTTCCTCTTTTATAGCTGTTAGCAGTTGCCTTATGTATTGAGGTCTTCCTATGTTGGATGCATATATATTTATAATTGTTATATCTTCTTCTTGGATTGATCCCTTAATCATCATGTAGTGTCCTTCCTTGTCTCTTGTAACATTCTTTATTTTAAAGTCTATTTTATCTGATATGAGTATTGCTACTCCAGCTTTCTTTTGATTTCCATTTGCATGGAATATATTTTTCCATCCTCTCACTTTCAGTCTGTATGTGTCCCTAGGTCTGAAGTGGGTCTCATATAGACAGCATATATATGGGTCTTCCTTTTGTATCCATTCAGCAAGCCTGTGTCTTTTGGTTGGAGCATTTAATCCATTCACATTTAAGGTAATTATCAGTATGTATGTTCCTATTACCATTTTCTTAATTGTTTTGGGTTCGTTTTTGTAGGTTCTTTTCTTCTCTTGTGTTTCCCACTTAGAGAAGTTCCTTTAGCATTTGTTGTAGAGCTGGTTTGGTGGTGCTGAATTCTCTTAGCTTTTGCTTGTCTGTAAAGCTTTTGATTTTTCTGTCGAATCTGAATGAGATCCTTGCCGGGTAGAGTAATTTTGGTTGTAGGTTCTTCTCTTTCATCACTTTAAATATATCATGCCTCTCTCTTCTGGCTTGTAGAGTTTCTGCTGAGAAATCAGCTGTTAACCTTACAGGAGTTCCCTTGTCTGTTATTTGTCATTTTTCCCTTGTTGATTTTAATAATTTTTCTTTGTCTTTAATTTTTGTTAGTTTGATTACTCTGTGTCTTGGTGTGGTTTTCCTGGGGTTTATCCTGCCTGGGACACTCCGTGCTTCCTGGATTTGGGTGGCTATTTCCTTTCCCATGTTAGGGAAATTTTCGACTATAATCTCTTCAAATATTTTCTCTGGTCCTTCCTCTCTCTCTTCTCCTTCTGGGATCCTTATAATGCGAATGTTGGTGCATTTAACGTTGTCCCAGTGGTCTCTTAGGCTGTCTTCATATCTTTTCATTCTTTTTTCTTTATTCTGTTTCATGGCAGTGAATTCCACCATTTTGTCTTCCAGTTACTTATCCGTTCTTCTGCCTCAGTTATTCTGCTATTGATTCCTTCTAGCGTATTTTTCATTTCATTTATTGTGCTGTTCATCTCTGTTTGTTTGTTCTTTAATTCTTCTAGGTGTTTATTCTTTAATACTTCTAAGTCTCTTTTAAACATTTCTTGCATCTTCTTGATCTTTGCCTCTATTCTTTTTCTGAGGTCCTGGATCATCTGCACTATCATTATTCTGAATTCATTTTCTGGAAGATTGTCTATCTCCAGTTCATTTAGTTGTTTTTCTGGAGTTCTATCTTGTTCCTTCATCGAGTGCATAGCCCTCTGCCTTTTCATTTTGCCTATCTTTCTGTGAATGTGGTTTTCGTTCCACAGGCTGCAGGATTGTAGTTCTTCTTGCTTCTGCTATCTTCCCTCTGGTGGATGAGGCTATCTAAAAGTTTTGTGCAAGCTTCCTGATGGGAAGGACTGGTGGTGGGTAGAGCTGGGTGTTGCTCTGGTGGGCAGAGCTCAGTAAAACTTAAATCTGCTTGTCTGCTGATGGGTGGAGCTGAGTTCCCTCCCTGTTGCTTGTTTGGCCTGAGGCGATCCAGCACTGGAGCCTACCTGCCTCTTTGGGGCTAATGGCAGACTCTGGAAGGTTTCATCGCAAAGAATACTTCCCAGAACTTCTTCTGCCAGTTTCCTTGCCCCCACGGTGAGCCACAGCTGGCCCCCGGCTCTGCAAGAGACCCTCCAACACTAAGAGGTAGGTCTGGTTCAGTTTCCTATGGAGTCACTGCTCCTTCGCCCTGGGTCCTGATGTACACACTACTTTGTGTGTGCCTGCCAAGAGTGGAGTCTCTGTTTCCCCCAGTCCTGTCAAAGTCCTGCAATCAAATCCTGCTAGCCTTCAAAGTCTGATTCTCTGGGAATTCCTCTTCCTGTTGCTGGAAACCCAGGTTGGGAAGCCTGATGTGGGGCTCAGAACCTTCACTCCAGTGAGTGGACTTCTGTGGTATAATTGTTCTCCAGTTTGTGAGTCACCCATTCTGCAGTTATGGGATTTGATTTTATTGTGATTGTGCCCCTCCTACCATCTCATTGTGGCTTCTCCTTTGTCTTTGGATGTGGGGTATCTTTTTTGGTTTGTTCCAGTGTCTTCCTGTCGAAGATTGTTCAGCAGTTAGCTGTGATTCCGGTCCTCTAGCAAGAGGGAGTTGAATGGCATCATTCTTTCAAGAAATTTGTCCAAGAAGGACAGAGGTAGAATGGATTATATTACCTTGGATTGTGTTTGCAACTAGTGACAAAAGCAATACATACAAACTTAGGAAAATACATTATTTAATGCTTAGGGAAGCATTAAAAGCATAGATTGGCTACAGACTTCAGAAGACATGAACATGACCATTTCACTGGTGAGGAAGAAATCTTCATAAAAAACTAAAAAAGAAAATAATTCATGGCAAGTCTTTGAAGAAACCAGTAGTCATAGTGAGGGATTTGTTCTAGAGAGAAAGAAAACACCCCTTTCTGTGACATGGGAAATGAGCAAGAAGGAAGCTGAGGGAACTTAGTTACTTTCACTAGCAAGTGGGGCCCAGGCCACCTGCCAGGAAAGATCAGGTGGGGGCTTGGAGAGAGTGGTGGGAAAAGGGAAAGTGATCTTTCTAAGAACAAGGAATCCAAAGCTACACAAAAGGCTCAGCTGAGATTGGAAATAATACATTTGTTCAAACTTTAATCTGAAAAGTTTTGAGATTTATCTTTTCTTATCTTCAGCAGGTTCACTTACATGAGATAACAGGGAAAAAAAAAATATATATATATATATATATATAAAAAATATCTGCCCCTTGTTCCTGACACAGAGATCCTGAGACCCTTGTAAATTCTTAAGTGATAAGAACACTAAGAGCATCTTTTGTTGCAGTATTTGGTCTCCCCGGTTCCTGATGTAGGGTTCCCAAATCCTCTCTAATTTCTTGGGTGATATGAGTGTCTTTTATTCTAACGAGGTGAATCTGGGTGGGCTCCTAGATGGCTCCTGGATGGTGACCTGTCATCAGAAAGACCAAAGCCATGATTAGAAGCTTGAAAGTTTTAGCCGCACACCCCATCCTCCAGAGACAGGAGGGGGAGCTGGAAGTGGAGTTAATAACTGATAATACCTCCATGAGGAAGCCTCTGTAAAATCCCAATAAAATGGGGTTTGGGGAGCTTCCAAGTTGGTGACCAAACCCCTGTACGAGGAGAGTGATGCATCCCATCTCCGCAGGGACAGAAGCTCCTGCACTGGGGACCATCCCAGACCTCACCCTTTGTGTCGCTTCATTAGGCTGCTCACCTTTATCATGTCCTTTAAACTGGTAGATGTAAGTAAGTGTTTCCCTGAGTTCTGTGAGCTCTTCTAGCAAATAACCTAATCCAAGGGGGAGGAGGTCATAGGAATCTCCAGTTTGTAGGGAAGTCGCAGTGGTGGGTAATCTGGGGACCTACTACTTGGGACTGGCATCTGAAGGGGGGCAGTGTTGAGGGACAGAGCTGTAACCCGGAGGACCTGCTGCTGCCTCCAGGTAGATGGTGTCAGGATTGAGTGAGATCGTTGGACACCCAGCTGGTGCCACAGGATCGCTAGGTGCACGGAAAAGACCCTACACTACACACCTGGCATCAGAAGTGCTGAGTGTGTCTGTCAAGAAGAAACACAAGAGTAGTGGGGTTTCCTACACAACACACCAGGCAGACAAAAGCACACGTTGGTAAGACTTTGAGTCATTAGGAAGGACTCTTGAAATGGTCTGACCATAATATATAAGCCATAAAGCGAAGCCAATAAGGAATGGATCAATCAGAATTAGAGAGCAAACAAAGACCTAGAGGTTTAGTCGGTCAAAGAGCAGATTTGGTGAAAGTAAATGAGACTGGGAGACAAGGAGGGTGTGGTTGCAGAGGGGAAGGTCACAGTTACTGTTTTTCGTTTAATAATTCAAAGAAAATTATTGATTCATAAGATAAAAGTAATTTGACCGAAAATGATCGTGTAACAGCTTCATCTATGGGATGGGGTTTTTTCCTTTGGAAATTGAATTCTTCCAGGTTAGGGCAGGAGTTGGGGGGAAGATGGGAGAATCCTAGCAGTGTGTGTAGCGAAGTGATTGATTACAGTGTCTGTGACCAGGGAGGTGGAGCTTCACAAAGTGAGCCTGGAAATAATTCTTTATTTTTTTTTAGAGCCATGTGGGAAAGCATGGATTCCAAAGTGGCAACGGAAAATAGCATAAATGTCTTCAAGATGCTTTTAGGAGGGGGAAAAGAAGAATACTGTTAAGAATACTGCTAAGTCGAAATGCCCTCCTAATAAATATAATACTTTCAAATATGCTACTTTTTATAACTCAGATGTTTCATTTTTAAGGTACTGTCAACACTTGGAAAACAAAATAATAAGTAAAACAAGTCCTTACATTTAACTATGAGGGTAATGGAAGGCTTACTATCTTGTGAGGAATCAGACCTATTTGGTGCTAAATTAGAGGGTCATCCTCTTTGTGGACAGAAAAGTCAGCAGTTCCTGTATTGTTAACATTTTACGTTAGCAATAGAAAAAATATCCTTAAAACTCCAGAAGGGTTGCCACCTAAGACTAGTGTACCTTTCCAAGTGACCTGGGGTTAGAGGTTGTTAAAAAAACCAGAAAGTAATGGAAGGCCCTCCGGAAACTATTTGTAAGAGCAGGTGGCTTTTTGCTTCCAGGAAGTCATCATTTCACTTGTCAGTGCCCTTGACATGCTTCTGTGAGCAGGGGCTTTGGGAAAGAATGACATTCCGGGCTTATAGGGCCAGGCCTGAGTGCCCACAGCTCAAAAAAGAACTTTTCTGGCCTCTGTTTCCAGTCAGGGAAAAATTAACTAATGATTGTATTTATGAATGGTTATGTGTCATAATAAAATGTTCAAAATATTAGAGAATCCCTTGATACATTGTCAAAATATTAGGAAGTCATTCTTCAGGAAAAAAATTAAAAACAGAAAATAACACCAAAATGCAAACAGAGGTTATCTCTGGGTTGAGGGGTTGCAGGTGCTCTTTTCTGTAGCTTCTAAATTCTCTCTCTTGTATAGAGTTAATGAACCCCGATCAATAGGTTCACTTCTGATGATTGACAACTGATGCTGAATGTGGAGCATTCCTTTTGTAGTCAGGAGGAAGCAACAAATGCTACTAAAATAAATAATAAAAATAAAAGATGAATTATGTACGCAGAAAATTGTTTCTAAGTTGCTAGGTACAAAATTTGGAAAAATGCCAAAAAGAGAAAAATTTCTAATATTTGGGTTTTTCATCAGATTTGGAAAAATGAAATTAGGTTAAAGAGAGCTCAAGGTTAGGTGTTTGGTCATCCCCATATGGTCCCTCCTTCTCCCCCCAGGACCAACTCCAGTTGCTCCCATCCTCCAGCCACCTGGACCTCTGCAGCACTGGGTACATCACTTAACTTAGCACTTAAGAATTTTGTGATATTAAAGATAAAGTGCTAATAAATCCACACTTTCCTTTACAAAATACACACACAGATGTGCACACAGTACCAAGGCCCTAGGTTCTTCTTGCTAATCGGCTGCTGACAGCTGTCTACAGAACCCTGGCCAGTTCAGGGTTCTCTCTGGGTTGAGAAGAAACTGAAGTCTGGGTACACCAAAGGCTGACTGAACACCTGCCCCTGAGGAGTCACCCACCAGCAGAGTCAACTCACTGAAGAGTGGGGAAAAGCATCCTTTTTGAGAGAAGCCTGAAGACATACCACTCTTTCTGCCTGGAGATTAGTGGCATTAAGATATTTAGAAAGAGAAAACTCTGGCTTTGACAGCACCAGTTAGAACGTTTCAGGAGCTTGCTCGGAGAGTAGCCAATTTGTAGGGTGGGGTCACTCTTCCCAGGGGATTTGCTGAAACGCTTTCCTCTGCCCTGGGCCACCCAAATACTAATCTTGTATAGACATACTTTTAACAATTTGATGTAAGAATTGATAGCCTTTTTTCATTCCAGAAGAACAGAGTGCCTTGCTGTTGTGTGCATATGTGTGTGTTTTGTAAAGGAAAATTGTGGATTTGTTAAGCTTTCATCTTGAAAATCACTTTCCAACGCAGCAAGCAAGCCCTCATTGCTTGGCAGGTACTTGGCATTTGGTTTTGTTGACCCAGGTAATGCACAGAAAGGAGAATTAAAAACACTCTGAAGGTCTAGATTAATCTAGATCACAATGAAAGAAGAACATTTGATGGACAGTTTAAGAGAACAAAAGATGGTAGAAGGTACTTGACCTAAGAGGAACTTAGTTTGGAGACAGTGTTGTAGGGTAGAGAAGAGAAATTTCCCAACAGCTTGTTGGATAATAGGAGAGAGATGGGGAAAGAGACTTTGAGGTTATTTCCTGTGCGATATGAACAAAAACCCCTTTTGACAGGGGGTTCAGCCTCGGCAGTAGAGATGCACATCGCTTTTCAACTATTCTGGACTTCATACTTGTGTTTCTGTGACGGACACAGCATGTTGAACCTGGCTTTAAAGCTGCCGGCTTTGTGCAGATGACACCAAACCATCAACTGGGAAAGGCCTCCCAATGATCTGAAATACTAAACATGAGCGAAGGTGTCACCCTACAAGTAATGACTGTCCTCACTTCTACTGAGAAGCAATTTTCCAACCGGGAGTTTCACCACGTGTGAATTTCCGGGGAAAATGCAACGGTGGAGATTCCTAAGCAAACGGAAGAGATGACACAGAGGTGGCGGCATTCTGACAGAAGGAGACAGAGGGGAGAGCTCCTCCCTGCCTCACAGGCAACTGAGTGTTCCTGAAAAGAGCAACTGCATCCAAAGGTGCACAAGGATGGAAAACAGGGGAAGTGCCGGCTTTCTGGGAAGGGACCAGGTTCTGCGTTGGTTCAGTGAGTTCCACCCCTTAACTGTGCTTAATTGATCTTGATTCTCTCCTGCTGTCCCGCTGGCATCTTTTCATACTAACAGATAGTTAATTTCCACCTTTCATTTGGCTTTGTCCTTGGAAATACTAGTTCACCATTTTCCCTCATCTTTAGTGCTGAGCCACTCAAGCCACGAGGGACACTGTCAGATGCCCTTGTTCCTTGGCTCTGAGGGATGCGGTTCAGGAAGCAGCCCTTACATTCTCCATCCCTGACCTCTAAGTTACGTCCCTTCTGGCCCAGTCCCCCTACCACACAAAAGAAATCTGTGAATTTTTTACCTACGTTAATTATTGATGTCCTGACCACAGAGGAAGAGAGGATTCTTTTATTTCTCTACATCCAAATAAGTCATATAAAATTTTTTTTCCTAAACTTCACCAACAGGGTTATACTTCTGGTTTTTTTCAGAAGATATACTGTTCTGATAAGAGTTCCAGGGAATCACCGAAGGTAAGTACTAGCAAGAGGGGAATTTGGGCAAAAGACCCTTCCTCAAGGCCCTCAGCCCTGTCTGACAGAGAGAAAAGAAGATAAATATTTCTAAATAAGGGATAAAATCAAATGAAAGTCATTCCAAAAGAGCCCCATATGGTGCACAAGACAGAAGGCTTGTGTTCTGAGGGAAGCACACGGATTCTGGAAATCAAAAATGAAAGCCCCACGAAATAGGTCATCCCTCATAATCAGACTCCAAGACCACATTTCAATATGCACTGACATCTCATAAGCATGTCTATTAAAAGCGAATTCAATTCTCACCTCAGCATGGATCATATCTGTGCTGTAGCTAAATGGCTTCACCTGAAGAGTGATGTGGAGCATATGCTCTTCAATTATAACATCATCTTCTGATCTGAGCAAGAAATGAGATAGACATGCACGTCTGAACTCACTTGGGAAGCATTTATATACAACATTGCTACCCTGTACAAAAACAGCTAGCATTGTCACAGTGTTGCAAGGAGTAGGTTCAGAAGTAGGAAAATAACTTTTCTTGCTTCCTTCAGGGCAAGGTTTTTCTAACTTGGTCCTATTGACATATGGGGCTAGATAATTCTCTTTTTTAAAAAAAAAAATCTTATTTTTTAGACCAGTTTTGAGTTCACAGGAAAACTGATCAGAAAGTACAAACAGTTCCCATTTACCCTTTCCCTGCCATAATTCTTTTTTTTGTAGGGAGCTGATGTATGCATTGTAAAATGTTTAGTATAGTCCCTGGCCTCTGTCCTCTAGATGCCAGTAGTAACCCCCAATTGTGAAAAACACAAATGTCACTGGACATTGCCAAAGGTCTCCTGGTGGACAAATTCATCCTTGGTTGAAAACTACTGTTTCAGAGTTTGACCTTCTCCCTACAGGAAAAATAGAAGCTAGATTCTGTCTTCAAGTTTCTTAAGAGGCATCATTTGAGCCCTGGTTGACTAAAACAGAAGAACGTGGCTAGATATTTTATATTTATTTAATCTCTTCAGACGAAACAAACTGATTATAAATATTAGAGAAAGACAAGACAATTGGGTTCGGGAGAAATTATCGCAGGGAGGAGACCAGAGGTGAGACTGCCCTCAGGGATCATCCGGAGTTTCTCCAGCCTCGCATATTCACATGTGTGATACACTTAAAAGAATTCTTAAAGAATTGATCGGACTCGGGGTTCCCATTCACAGGAACAGAGCTCACAAGAGATTAGTAAACAGGGCAACCAGGACTATTTGTTAATTGGCAATGAGAAACATTCTGAAAAGAACCGAACGTCACATTGGCTGCATCAGTCCCCTCCAGTAGGTTAGTTACAGTGGAAACTGAATTCCAGAGGGTGCCCAGTGAGCACGGAATCGAGACATGTAATCTGACAGTTTGAAGCCTCCGATGCCCGTCTCCACACGGGGACCCTCCCCCTGCCCGGGCAGCTCTGGGCAGGGGCACGTCTGAGTCAGTGCTCCCAAGGCTGATGGACCAAGGAAACATCAGAGAAACGTGTTAAAACTCAGATCCATGGCTCCACTGCCAGAGATTATGATTTAGTGACACTGAGATGGGGCCTGGTCACCGACGTTTTTAACAAGCGCCCCAGGGGCTTGAGAAACACTGAACTGTGGTCACCTTTGTAACTGCCCTTCTGTCTCTGCTTCTGTAGGATTCTGCCCAATCGTGCTCTGGTCAGCGCAGTCTTTCACCCTGTTGACACCTTCAGAGGTTGCAGTAAAGACGGCCAGCCTGGAAAACTCTGTCTCTGTAGGTGACAATCAAAAGTTCAGTGCAACTCCCTTATTTCCTTACTGGGAACAGAGCAGCAGGTGGGGACAGCACAGCCTCAGCCCCAGGTGACACCTCACCGACTAAAAATTGTTCTCCATAAGATATTGTTGAAGGCAATTCACTTGAAGGAAGGACCTTCCTCTCTTTTAAGCAGATTGAGACTTTTCTGTTGTTGGTTTCAGGTTACTGGTTTTAGTGATATTACAAATGGGGAGAGCAGATCTTACATGCTGGGTCGCGGGCATCTCCATTTCTCTCCCAGGTCCCCAGTTACTAAACAAAATGCTCTGCTTCTCATATTAAAAACGCATCTGTTCATTCACTCTAGAAACATTTATTGAATGTTTATGGTGGGGCAGCTGCAATTTTCAGGTTTCGAGACATAAAATGAGCTGTAGGACGAGGACCAGGAGGCAGCAGAGAAGTGAGCACAGGGTCTCTGGGTGCCAGGTGGGAACAGCTGCCCAGGAGGGAGAAAGACGTGGGTTAGGAGGTGGCGGGAAGGGCAGGGCTACTCAGAGCAGGTGACAGCTGAGCCCAACAGAGAGGTGGAGAGGCGCTCACAGCAGAGCAGGGGAAGACAGCACGCCAAGGAAGGAGAGGCACCTGCGAGGACAAAGCTGTGTGAGGGAGCCTGGTGCTTCCCGAGACCCCCAGGAACTGGTTTGGATGGAGCGTGGAAGCACCAGGGACATGGGATAGAATGGCGTGGGTAAGCAGAAGCCATCCATCAAGGATCTGGTACAGAATACTGAGGACGTTTGACTCTGTGTGACAGTGAGGACGTGAGTCCTTAGGTGCTTTTAAGCAGAGGAAAAGGACATGATCCAGTTCATGTTTCACAGCAATCTCCCTGCGGCCAGGAAGAGGTTTCGGAGTGAGAGACGTGAGCGGGGTTGAAAGTTTGTCATGTGTCGGGGAGCATGGGCGAGGGGAAGGCACAGGATCACCCAGGGGTGTTGAGCATATTGCTGCAGGTTTTTAAAAGTTTAAATGCTTTGAACAATCCATTTGTTTGGGGGACTTTTTCTGGCAGTGTGCAGAAGTCCAGTTGTATAGCACAGAAAGATGGTGGGTGAATTAATTCACAGTTGTCACATGTAATTTTTGTTTAAATCGGGGGGTGGGGGTGAGGATTTGTAGGTTTAAAGAAGAGATGTGGTAGAAGAGGTGATGGAAGGAAAGAAGGGGGAGGGTCTGATCTACGAGGCCTTCATGAATTTGAAGTTAAAATGCTGGGGAAATAGGCTGTGATAGAGGAGTACCGAAGAGCAACTCTGTACAGGCAGAACAATTCCAGCTGACAAGTCAAAACTGTGTGTGACCTTCATGGGAAATCCACGCGGTAGGGACATTATTGGGTACCTTCCTAATCCACTACTCACCGCCTTCCTTCTCCTACCCCTGAAGCTACAGCGAGTAGGATGCAGGACCCTGTTTTCACAGTGTTCATACTGTGGAACCATCGACTAACTGGACCCATCAGTGCCTCCCTCCTGAAGATGTAAAATCAGAGTGTCACTGTTTCGCTTGCACTCTGGTGCTGTGATGTGTCATCTTTGCCAGTATCATCTAGTTCAGCAGAGAGAGCTGATTGAGAGAGAGACAGAGAGAGTGAAAACAGAACTGACAGCCCTTATAGCCATGAGAGGGAAACTCCGTTTTTCCCAATGGCCTTCCAGTTCTCAGTCTATTTCCTTGGATGTCTTTTTAACAATTGGTTTTGGGAGCTGGTCCTGTATAATAACATTCCTTAAGAAAAAAAAGGCTCACCCACGCTCATAAATTAAGCAGTTCATATCTAAACATTATTCACTCATGGGATGGGCTGAAGTGTTACCATTCAGTACAAGTTCAAGGGTCTGGGAATGCAGTCCCTCTCTGGACAGTCCCCTCCTAACAACAATTTTACCCTTTATGTAAAGAGCAGAGTGAAGCTTTAGCTGTCTATGTCACAGCCATCTACATCATCTGCTCCAGGATGTGGAGAAAAAATGAAAGAAAAGGTACAGAAAATAGAGAAAAAGTACTCTCATATTCATTTAGAAAGGAATAGGAATTGGAAACATCTTTTTGAAGGACACTTTGGCAACATCTTATAAACATTTATTTTTTATTCTTTAAAAGTATTTTTCTTTTTTTTTTTGTTTTGTTTCTTTTTTTCTTCCAGTTTTATTGCTATATAACTGACACACAGTACTGGGTAAGTTTAAGGTGTACAGCATAATGATCTGACTTACATACGTCATGAAGTGATTACCGCAATAGGTTTAGTGAGTTTCCATCATCTCATACAGATACAAAATTAGTGAAATAGAAAAACAATTTTCTTTGTGACGAGAACTCTTAGGACTTACTCTTCTAAGAACTTTCACATATAACACACAGCAGTGTTAATTATATGTGTCATGCTGTACATCACAATCCTAGTAGTAATTTATCTTATAGATGGAAGCTTGTGCCTTTTGACCCCCTCCATCCAGTTGCCCCTGCCCCCGACCCCCTGCCTCTGGTGACCACAAATCTGTTCTCTTTTTCAATGAGTTTGTTTGTTTGTTTGTTTTTGAAGTATAATTGACCTACCACACTCTATTAGTTCCTATTACAGAACATAGTGATTTGATATTTCCATGCATTTCAATTTCCATCATATTGTAACATCACCACAATATGATGTTACAACCTGTCATCATACTAAAATATTACATAGTCTTTGATTCCTCACATTGTACATTTCAGATGTGTGACTCTTTTATTTTGCAATGAGAAGCTTGTACATCTCAGTCTCCTCACCTAATTCTTTCCTCCCCCTACCTGCCTCCTTTCCAGCAAAAAACTTTTGGTTCTCTGTATCTATAAATGTTTCTGTTTTGTTATATTTGTTCATTTGTTTTGTATTTTAGATTCCACATATAAGCAAAATAATACAATATTTGTCTTTCTCTGTCTGACTTATTTCACTTAGTATAATACCCTCTAGGTTCATCCATGTTTCCAAAGATAGCAAGATTTCATTCTCTTTTTATGGCTGAATAATATTCCATTTTATATGTATATGTATAAGTTCTTTATCCGTACATATCTGTTGATGGCCATTTAGGTTGCTTCTATATCTTGGCTATTTTAAATAATGCTGCAATGAACATAGGGGTGCATACATCTCTTCTAATTAGTGTTTTCCTTCTCTTTGGATAAATACTCAGGATTGGAATTGCTGGACCTTGAGGTCATTCTTTTATAATTTTTGAGGACCCCCCATACTGTTCTCCATAGTGGCTGCACCAATTTACATTCCCACCAACAGTGTAAGAGGGTTCCCTTTTCTCCACATCCTCACCAATATTTATTATTTGCTGTCTTTTTGATAATAGCCATTCTGACAAGTGTGAGGTGATGATATCTTGTTGTAGTTTTGATTTGTATTTATATAATAATTAGTGATGTTGAGCATCTTTTCATGTGCCTGTTGGCCATCTGTATGTCATCTTTGGAAAAACGTCTATTCAGATCCTGTACCCATTTTTTTAATCAGGTTTTTTGCTTTCTTGATGTTGAGTTTGCATGAATTCTTTGTATAACTTGGATATTAACCCTTTATCAGGTATATTGTTTACAAATATCTTCTCTCATTCAGTAAGTGGCTTTTTCATTTTGTTGATAGTATCCTTTGCTGCACAAAAGCTTTCTAGGTTGATGTAGTCCTTTTTTTTTTTTTTTTTTTTTTTGCTTTTGCTTCCCTTGCCTGAGGAGACACATGCAAAAAAATATTACTAAGATGAATGTCAAAGAGCTTACTACCAATGTTTTCTTCTATGAGTTTTATGGTTTCGGGTCTTACATTTAAGTCTTTAATTTACTTTGAATTTGTTTTTGTGCGTGGTGTGAGAGAGTAATCTAGTTTGCTTCTTCTGCATGTACCTCTCCACTTTTCCCAATAGTATTTATTGAAGAGACTGTCTTCCCCATTATATATTCTTGCCTCCTTTGTCATAGACTAATTCTCATATAAGTGTGGATTCATTTCTAGAATCTCTATTCTGTTCCATTGATCTATGTGTCTCTTAGTGCAAGTACCATACGGTTTTGATTGCTGTATCTTGAAGTCATGGAGTGTGATACCTCCAGCTTTGTTCTTTTTCAAGATTGTTTTGGCTAATTGACTCTTTTTGTATTTCCGCAGTAAATTTGTTTTCTATATAAATTTTAGAATTATTTGTCCTAGTTCTGTGGAAAATATCATTGATGTATTGATGGGGATTGCCTTTGGCAGTATGGTCATTTTAACAATATTGATTCTTCCAATCCATGAGCATGATATAACTTTCCAAATCTTTCTGTTGTCTTCAATTTCTTTCATCAGTGTCCTATAGTTTTCCAAGTATAGGTCTTTGCCTCCTTATTTAGAGTTACTCCTAGGTATTGTATTCTATTTGATGCAATTGAAAATGGGATTGCTTCCTTAATTTCTCTGTCTGATAGTTCTTTGTTAGCGTATAGGAATACAACAGATTTCTGTATATTAATTTTGTATCCTTAAACTTCATGAAATTCACTGATGAATTCTAATACTTTTTTGATGGTGTCTTTAGAATCTGTGTATAGTATCATGTAATATGCAAATAGTGACAATTTTACTCCCGCTTTCCAATTTGGATTCCTTTTATTTCTTATTCTTGTCTGATTGCTGTGGCTAGGACTTCCAACACTATGTCAGTCTCCAAAGACTGAACCAGGAAGAAATAAAAAATATAAATGGACAAATTACCAGTAATAAAATTGAATCAGTAATAAAACAACTACCAATAAACAATGGTCCAGTGGCTTCACAGGTGGCTTCACAGGTGAATTGTACCAAATATTTAGAGAAGAGTTAACACCTATCCTTTTCAAACTATTCCAAAATATTTCAGAGAAAAGAATGCTTCCAAACTCATTCTAAGAGGCCAGAATCACCCTGACACTAAAACAAGACAACGATATCACAAAAAAAAGAAAATTACAAGACAATATCACTGATGAACATAGATGCAAAAATCCTCAGCAAAATATTAGCAAACTAAATTCAACAATACATTAAAAGGATCATACACCACGTGTGGACACAGGTGGGGAAGGGAAGGGTGGGATGAATTGGGAGATTAGGTTTGACATAAATAAACTACTATGTGTAAAATAGAAAAAAAAAAAAAAGGTTCATACACCATGATCAAGTGGGATTTATACCAGGGATACAACAATGGTTCAATAGCCACACTTGATCAATGTGACACACCACATTATCAAATTGAAGAATAAAAACCGTATGATCATCTCAATAGATGCAGAAAAAGCTTTTGACAAAATTCAACATCTTTTTATGGTAAAAACTCTTCAGAAAGTGGGTATAGAGGGAACCTACCTCAACATAATAAAGGCAATATATGACAAACCCACAGCTAACATCATACTCAATGGTGAAAAGCTGAAAACATTTTCTCTAAGATCAGGAACAAGGATGTCCACTCTTGCCACTTCTATCCTACATAGTTTTGGAAGTCCTAGCCTTAGCAGTCAGACAAGAAAAAGAGATAAAAACAATCTAAATTGGAAAGGAAGAAGTAAAACTGTCCCTGTTTGCACGTGATGATACTATACATAGAAAATCTTAAAGATGCCACCAGGAGACTACTAGAGCTCATCAATGGATTCAGGAAAGTTGCAGGATACAAAATTAATATACAAAAAACTGTTGCATTTCTATGTACTAACAACAAACTATCAGAAAGAGAAATTAAGGAAACAATCCCATTTACCATTTCATCAGAAAGAATGAAATACCTAGGAATAAACCTACCTAAAGAGGTAAAAGACCTGTACTCTGAAAACTATAAGACAGTAATGAAAGAAATTGAAGATGACACAAACATTTGGAAAGATATACTGTGTTCTTGGATTGGAAGAGTCAATATTATTAAAGTGACCATACTACCTAAGACAATCTACAGATTCAATGCAATCCCTAACAAATTACCAATGGCATTTTTCACAGGACCAGAAAAAAATAATTTTAAAATTTTTATAGAAACACAAAGACCCTGAATATCCAAAATGATATTAAGAAAGAAGAACAGAGCTGGAGTAATCATGTTCCCTGACTTCAGACTATACTACAAAGCTACAGTCATCAAAGCATAGAGTACTGGCGCAAAAAAAGAAATATAGATCAATGGGACAGGATAGAAAGCCCAGAAGTAAATCCACATACTTATGGTAAATTAATCTATGACAAAGTAGGCAAGAATATACAATAGAAAAAAAGACAGCCTCTTCAATAAGTGGTGCTGGGAAAACTGGACAGCTACAGGTAAAAGAATGAAATTAGGACATTCTCTAACACCATATACAAAAATAAACTCAAAATGGATTAAAGAACTAAATGTAAGACTGGAAACCATAAAACTCCTAGAGGAAACACAGGTAAGACACCATTTGACATATATCATAGAAATATTTTTTTTTGGATCTCTCTCCTAAAGCAAAGGAAATAAAAGCAAAAATAAACAAATGGGACCTAATTAAACTTAAAAGTTTTTGTACAGCAAAGGAAACCATCAACAAAATGAAAGACAACCTACTGAATGGGAAAAAATATTTACAAATGATGATTGTTAAGGGGTTAATATCCCAAGTAAATAGCTAATACAACTCAACATTGAAAAAACCAACAACCCAATTTAAAGAACAGGCAGAAGAACTTAATAGACATTTTTCCAAAGAGGATATGCAGATGGCCAACAGGCACATGAAAATATGCTCAACGTCACTAATCACCAGGGAAATGCAAATCAAAACAACAGTGAGATATCACCTCACACCTGTCACAATGACTATTATCAAAAAGAACACAAATAACCATAACTGGCAAGGATGGAGAGAAAAGGGAACTCTTGTACACTGGTGGTGGGAATGTAAACTGGTGCAGACACTGTGGAAAACAGTATGGAGGTCTCTCAAAAAACTAAAAATAGAGCTACCATATGACCCAGCAATTCCATTTCGGGATATACATCTGAAAAAAACAAAAGCTCTAATTCAAAAAGATACATGCACCCCAATGTTCACAGAGACACTATTTAAAATAGCCAAGATGTAGAAGCAACCCAAGTATCTACTGACGGATGAATGGATAAAGAAGATGTGGTACATATATACAATGGAATACTACTCAGCCATAAAAAGAATAAAATTTTGCCATTTGCAACAACATGGATGGACCCGGGGGGTATTATGCTTAGTGAAATAAGTCAAACAGAGATAGATAAATACTGTATGTTATCACTTATAAATGCAACCTAAAAAATAAAACAAATGAATGGGTATAACAAAACAGAAACAGAATCACAGACATAGAAAACAAACTAGTGGTTACCAGTGGTGAGAGGGATGGGGAAGGGGCAAGATAGGGGTAGGGATTAAGAGGTACAAACTAGTATGTATAAAATAAATAAGCTACAAGGAGATACTGTATGACACAGAGAATGTAGCCAATATTTTATAATAAATTTAAATGGAGTATAATCTATAAAAATATTGAATCACTCTGTTGCACACCTGAAACTAATACAACTAATATAATATCAACTGTACTTCAATTTAAAAAAAAAGATTTTAAAAAAAGAAGTCTACAGTTTCTTTAGGTAGACCTGACTTAGGGCCACTAAATCTGATTTTTGACCAATAGATACAGAGCATCTGTTGCAAGAAACAACCGGTAATTTGTTTTAAAAAATAATTTTCAGCTTTCTTATGTTTCATCTCATTTAGCACTAGTAGTCTCACCTTGTACCTTCATTCTGACTTTATGCAAAACATACTGGACTTTACAATGAATGTGCTTGTCTAACCTGCACTGAATTTTTCACCGTGTGGCTCTTTTCCAACCATGGCTTCACAATAAGAAGTCCTCAAAGCTTTTGCTTGAACAATGGCCAAACTCAAATCACTGATTTTCATCCTGAAACCACACACCAAACATCCTTCCTTCTTGGGCCCACATTTACAAAGAAATACAAATGTGTGAAGAGCAATAGTTGTAATTCAGTTATTGTCAAAGATCAGCTCTTTTGCACTATTTGAAAGCACTGAGAATAGTTTCCTTTAATTTACTTTCCTGTCCAGATGAGTATTGTCTCTGTATCAAGTGGTCTCATAGGAAATGCATTTAGACTTAGTTCAAAGATGCATCCAATGATCAATAAGAACATCAGTCCACGACTTTATAGTATAGATAAACTCCCTCAGTAAAACATATTTCCTCTTATTTCATTCACTTTGCTCCTTCCCTGCTCTGCATTTCCAGGGGCCCCCTTGTGGCCTGAGGACACTGAGAAGGGAACTGTTGACCAGGCGGAGGTCAGGTCATCAGGTAAGTCTGGGGAAAGGGCCCTCTGAGGAGGTTTGACTACCTCTCTGCTGGTCGCTAGCCTGAGACTAAGATGTCACTTGTGATTTGGGGAAGGAGGCTCATCAGAATCATAAAAAGACGTGCTCAGTTCACACTAATCCTTCCTGGATTTTCCAATTTCTCCACATTCACAAAAATTAGTGTTTAAATGTCTTTTCTGAGAGAACTCAAATTTTGTTAAAAATTTAAAGAAATCAGAGACTTCTGGGTAAGGCAAGATCCAGAAAAATCAGACTACTTTAGCCAATAGCTCATACAGTTTCATGATGTAACAAGATCATGAAAGTTCAGTGTTCTTACCCTAGATTACCTTTTTTTTTTTTTTTTTTTAACAGCAGGAAGTACTCATCAGCTAAGGAAGATGAGGTTCTTATTTTCTCAGTTGGCCTTTGTCCGGATCCATAAAAATGTATCCCATTTCTGTGGTTCCCATCATATTCCCAACCCTTGGTTCTCCCTCTCTCTCTGTTCTCTCTTTCCTCTGCCTGATCTTACTTAAACTGATATTATAGGCCTGCAGCCCCACAAATCAAATTTGTTTATTCTAATGGAAACTTGAATTGGTGACTGTCATTTGCTCTCAGTCTTATTATAAGTGAAATTGATTCTGGATTTCTAACTTTCTCCTCCTACAAAGGGTGATCTTAGATCTCTAGTCTTTTATATGTTATTGCTCTGTACGATGGCCTTTTTAAAGAGTTGCAGATTTTTACAGTAAATCTCTTATTGCTCACTTAAATGTGATGGTTATGTGTTTAATCATTAATGGTTATATCAAGCAATCTCATATGTATGTAAGATATGTATGTCTTATATACATATTTAAAACAAACAAACAAACCATTCCACCCATGTTTGACTGTGTAGCTTAGAGGATTTGTGTTTAGAGTTCAATCTCCCAGCATCAAGCTAAACTGGAAATTCACAATCCTACTACTCTTCTTCCCTCTTCTATTAACTTGTGCTGCTTTTTTTTTTTTTTTTTAATTTCTCTGAGTCTCAGTTTCTTCCTCTGGGAAATCAAGGATATTCAACTAAATAGTTCACAATGTCCCTTCTAACTCCAAAATTCTTCCTACTTTGTTAATAAATCAGCAGATTTTCTTTGATACAAACATCTTTAGAATCCCCACAGAGAACTAATCCAGAGTATGTGCTAATATTGTGATTCATTATCCAAGTCATTTCTCTAAGCACTAGTTTTCACATAGGTAGAATGAGATGATTTTTAGACCCATTTAAGACCTATGATGCTGCTATACACATGATAGATTCTTGTTGCCATTTCCATTTAGGATTTTTTTTTTTTTTTTTTTACTAGAGATAAATTTGTATGTTTTCTGTTGTCAGAAACTGAAAACTCCAGAACCCTAGCACGTTTCTTGGCTATAAGAAAGCTTACACTCAGATTCATTGTCCAAATGTCACAATATGCCCAATGCTGTGTCCAAAGAAAGCATCTATTCCCTTTCAAATGGATTTGTTCTCTGTTGTCCTCAAATGCCTTACTTGGAGAGTTGTAATTCGAAGGTGTGAGCAGAATGCAAGACTTCAGTTCAATTCACAGTACAATCTCCAATTTCATGCTGATACATTTTCAGGTTCTTGGTTACAAATTAACCCACTCTCTTCCCAGTCTCTTGGGACATTGGGAAAGTGGACAAATTATCCAGAGACTGTAGTGGTTTATGCAAGAATCACTGTGCACTAATGGAACTGCTTTGCATAAGCAGATCCTGTTTCCGGAGGCTACACAGTTTCCAATCTTCTATACCCCAGGGGGCATTGTCAGTGCTGCAAAAGTGCCTCTGTTCTTAGGCTGAGAACTACAGATACTTGGTTCCTTTCTATCTCAAAGGACTTCTTTCTGGGCACAGGATTATGCTGTTTTCTCATCAAGCCATAGCAGCCACATACAAGGTTAATAGTGCCCTGAAGATGTACAGTGCACAACCTGTACAACTGTCAACAGCTGCCTTGTGGAGTTGTTGGGGAGAAAACATTTTCCTCTAATTCTAGGTCTGGCTGGTCTGAGGATTAATTTACATGAGACAAATTAACATGTGTGTACATGGGAGAGACCCAGGAAGACTGAGCAACTGGCTAAAAAGTCTGAAACCCTCCCCTTAAATACCATCTTCAGCTAAAGACAAAAGAGGATGTTGGGGGGAGGGGCTTGGAATTTCAGAGGCAATTCACATGGAGATGGAAAAGCACATGTTTGCTGGGACAGCAGAGACCCTGGGACACTGAGTGACCTCTGATCGCTAAGCCCCTCTGGTCCCCCCCACACCCTATTCTTTGATGGCATCTCCATCCCAGGTGATGGCACCTCCATCCCAGGTGATGGCACCTCCATCCCAGGTGATAGCATCTCCATCCCAGGTGATAGCACCTCCATCCCAGGTGATAGCACTATTCCTTTATCCAAATTCTTCCTGTAGCTAAGGGGGAGGTAAAGAGATATTTACTGAGTCTTCTGTTTCTTAAAAATAATCAGCCTAAATTAATCCTCATGGTCAAAAGACACATTTTGGGCTGCCAGATTCTGCTCCTCCACGGTCCTGCCTTTGAAACTTCTCCAAGAAGTCTCACAGTCCAGAAGCTGAGTTGGTAGATTGTTCCAGCTCATTAAACCAGTCTCATAATCCTGACAATGAGTCAGCCCTGTTAAGTTCATTTCAGGAGGCTGTGAGCAGGTGGGCTTCCAAAGTTAGGCCTAAGAGGTGCAAGCAATTAAGTTTTACTATGAGCCATTTCTATGGAGACGAAAGAAAAACAACAGTTATCGATCGGAGCAAATTATAACACAGCGTCTGAGTCCTGAGAGCTGCCAGTTGAGAACATTTCTAGGTGTCAGCCTTGAAGCATCTTGAGATGGAGTGAGGACAGAAAGTGGCAATCTGACAGATTTTCTTGGTTTGTAGTTTTAATGTCTCTGACGATGTCATCAGTGTGGAGGTAAGCTTTCTGAATGGCTTACACAGCAATAGGCACAAAGACTGTCTATCGCGGGCTATTGTGGTGATCCCTCTTAAGTTTGTATCAAGTTTTTCAGCTTCAGTTTTGAGGGCTTCAGGAGAAGGAAGCTTTAGTTTTCAACGATTCCAAATCGAAAGTGGGAGAAAAGTTGGAAACGTTAGTTTGGAGAGCTATAGCTAAATATTTTAGGAAAATAGAAAAATTCAGGGTTCAGTCCAATTTACAGGTGGAAAAGCAAAACCTCAAAGAAAATTAACAGAACTTTAGTTCTGTTAAATGGAGCTGCCATCACCTGGAATGGAGATGTTAATTTAGTATCTATGATTGTGTATTATAGTTTCTACTGAAACACAATTTTTCTCTCTAAAATTACCCTTACTTTTACCAAAGATAGTCAAATTAAGGCTAATTTGTTTGCCAAATAAGTGTAGTTTCAATAAAATTGGCCTGATTATTTGCATAAGGCCAGCAAGAATAGTGATTGACCTTAAAGGCTTTTTAAAATCTGCTTTGCTGGAACTTTTCATAAGGAATCTCCAGATTGAATTTTAAATGTCTCTTGAGGCCAGGAAGCCAAAACAAAGACTTACCATCAGACTTGCCTGTAATAACTATAGATTTAGGTGAATTCCTCTCTTCCTGAGATCCTCCCAAATATCCTAAGGTTTCTACACCTACCAGGAAGTGACCTTCCTTACTCACCTGGTAGGGCTGCTGGGAACCCTGTAAGCAATGTACCTGCCTGTTTTTCCAAGGGGCAATCAATATTGCTCCATAAGGTCAATCTTATTTCCTTAAAGCTGTCTGGTCATATCTGAGTCTATGCACATTCTCAAATATGATATTCCAGTCAAAGCCTTGGTAATGTAATCAATGTTTGCAACTGTGTCCTGTTACAAGAACAAATTCTTAGTGAACTTATGTAAATAACTATATTGCCATGAAAATAATAATACATACTAAGAGTTTCCAAATTCTGGAGGGATCAGGTAGAGAGAAAAAGATAAATGTTTCAGTTCTGCTTACAAAGGTATAATTTACCAAATTGCTGTAGGTCATAGTTAGTCTAAGAGGAAAGATTTCCTTATATCTGGAAAATAAGGATTAAAGAGTAATATTTCAGCCAAAAGTCATAAAAATTATAATCATATTCATCAATTCATTCAGTCCCATGTACAATAATTAATTTTTGTTGATCTTGATTTCTTTTTCTTGGCTGGACCACGTGGCTTGTGGGATCTTGGTTCCCTGACCAGGGATAGAACCCAGGCCCTCAGCAGTGAAAGTGCAGAGCATTAACTACTGGACTGCCAGGGAATTTCTGATCTTGAACTTTTGTTAACAGTTTATGAAGCCAACAGTTTTTTCATTAGAGTTCTGTAATTTCTTACCCAGTTCAGTAGTATAATCTGAAAGTTATCAGAAACCTATATTTATCAAAAAGTCTTTTCTGTGAATCTCCTTGAAGATAAACATTTTTGCAAAAACATGAGATTAAAACAGTAACTGTCTATAAATGACAAAGACTTAAAATGGTCTGGTTAAAGATCTGATTCATTATAATACAATTGACCTGGAAATTTTGTTATTTCTGTGACACACAGCATTATAAAATAATAACTAGAATTATAACTGATAACATTATACCAAGACATATCTGAATTTTAGGAATTTTATATAATTTCCAGAACATTTATATTAAAAACATTTACCCATACAATATAGCCTAGGAAGGTTTATCATTATTCATTTGACAATGCTTACCATGTAATTTAATACACCAAATAAGCCTAATTAGATTAATAATGCTCTTTTATAAGGAAAGAAAACATATCTTTTCAAGTGTTCTAGGGGCTGTCTGTAAAATCCCAAACTTAGTTCCAGGTCGATAAGACTTCATTTAAAATTTGATTTTGGGGAAGTTTGTCAAAAATACCAAAAAGGTCTTAAAACACTTGGTCAAATAAGAACATAGGTCACTGAAAACAATTTACCCAAAACGGCAAAGACTTCACAGGCAAATACAGAAGGTTTAATAGTTGTAAAAAGCCATAGCTCTTTTAATATTGAAAAGATTCAGTTTAAGCATTCAAAGACCTGATAAAAACAACATAGGAAATTATTTTGATAAAACATAATCCCTCCTCGCTTTTTTAGGCAGACTACTAAAGGTAAAGAAAAACCTTTTACTATTTCTTTACAAGCTCAGACTTCTGTCTTTTTAACAGAGAGAAAACCAAATTCTAATTTTGTACCAACTTACTTTGATATTAAAATTCATTCACTTAAATTCCTTTTGATCTTAACCAGCTTAAGCATGCATAAAACACTTTTCTCAAGGTTTCTTTTCGACAAACCTTCTACAACATTCTATTTCCGTTTTAGTTTATCCCTTGTTCTTTTCTTTTTTTTGCCATTCTTGAAATAACCAGCCTTATTTTAGGCAAGATCATTTTCATTTCCCTCAACAAAATTGTATCTCCATTTCTCATATCTTTCTTACCCAAAAATACAACTTACTTTTCTTCCGTACAGAGATGTCTTTCGTATAATTTTCAGTAACTTTAATCACATATATTAATTATAAATCTTAACCCCTGGAAACCTTAACTGAGAAGTAAACAACTGTGAACTGTCTTTTACATTAGCATTTTATGGCTTGGCAAATTTACAAATACATTTTATAATTCTAGAGACATAGACTACTTCATACTATAATCTTTCAATAAAGCACAAGACATGTTTACTAATAAACCCAAATTTACCTTTACTTTGTAATAGGAAGCTAAAAGCAGATATACCTATGTTTAGTCATTAATCTTTCACCATTATGTTTTATTTGTAAATCATCTAGACATTCAATAAATTTACTTTATAATTTAACTCATCTTAGCAAAACTTTAAGGTTTCTAGTAACCAAAAATATTTTGAAAGCTAGTTTTAAGAACACATAAACCGTAACACATAATAAACCTTTATAAGTTTACCTAAAACCCTTTTATCGTATATCTATTTAACTTTACTTGCTGTTAACAATTGTTTATATAACCTATGAAACCTTCATGAGACATTAGACAAAGTCAACCATCATCCCCAGCTATTTCTTTTTCTTTTGTTGGCAAATTTTTGTAACAGATAACATGACTTTTAGTAAACTTAGATAGAATAAAAATATTATACTTAATGCTGATAATTAAAGACTTGTTTGTTTTAATCAAATTAAAAACCTTAAACTTGCTATTATTTATTAAAGATTAATCCTAGACCACATGGACTTGAAAAACATTTGGGTTACTTTCTATGATACTTCTGAGACTTAGAAATATTTATTTCATAAGCACTCTTTTTAAGCCAATTAAATTGAGCTACTTTACAAAGTGATTTTTGTCAGTTCCGTCTGAAGGTAGAAAAAGGCCCTATGTGTAATGTACACAGACGTACATACAGATGCAATCAGAGATTTCATAGCTTTCATTTTAAGACCTTAGTCATGAATCAGGTATAAATATAACACCTATGTTATATAAAAGTCCCTAGTTTATAAATAATGGTTGGAATAAATTAAGTTTATCTGCTCAGATGGTCAAGGCTCTTTATTTTTTTTTTTTTAAGGTATTTATTTATTTATTTATTTTTGGCTGTGTTGGGTCTTCGTTTCTGTGCGAGGGCTTTCTCTAGTTGCGGCAAGTGGGGGTCACTCTTCATCGCGGTGCGCGGGCCTCTCACTATCGCGGCCTCTTCTGTTGCGGAGCACAGGCTCCAGACGCGCAGGCTCAGTAGTTGTGGCTCACGGGCCTAGTTGCTCTGCGGCATGTGGGATCTTCCCAGACCAGGGCTCGAACCCGTGTCCCCTGCATTGGCAGGCAGATTCTCAACCACTGCGCCACCAGGGAAGCCCAAGGCTCTTTACTTTTGTGGAAAAAAAACTTTTAAGATTTGTGTTTGTCCTTGACAAATAATCTTAAGGAAGCTGTAAGCTGGATTTTGGGCAAGGGAGATTTTCCAGTAGTTTGTCCTTTTTTAAAAGGCATCTTTCCCTCCAATTTTTTCCCCCTGGTGTCAGGTTCTTCCAGTTGTGTTAACTGGTCTCAGTCTCAGGAGACAGGGGGCTGTGTTTACGTTTCTGATTTTGTAGATATTTGCAAGACAAAGACAGTTGTTTTTAATTCCCCAAAGAACTGGACTGCTGCCTAAGTGATATCAGAAGTCTGTTTGCCCGTCCAACTCCATTTCCTTTAATATGCTTCTTTGTATCAGGGAGAAGATTTCCAACTAAAATTGCAAATTGAAAGATTTCTATGTTCTAGAACTTCAGGGTTCAATGATCACACCTAAAAAAATATCTGCAAGAGGCATTCAACAATGGCCCTTTGTTCCAGAGCACAATTCAATAGACCAATTTCCCCGAGGGGGCAAAAAATGCCTCCACCATCTCTCCTATTAGGGCTTGACTATCAGTCCCACATTCTGGGGGCTCAGGCAACCTTACTGGCTCCCCTTGGCAAGTTCAGTTAACGCTGCCTGAAGGGCAGACTCCTGCACCCTGTTTGACAATTCCAGGCAGGGGGAACATTCCCAGTGACACACAATGTCCATCCCTACAGTACAATCAGGCAAAAGAGACACGACCACTTTACAAAAAGCGTGTTCAAATACACCAGATTTCCTCCAAGCTTGCACCTCAATTTCATCACCTCTAACCAGGACCCTATCAACGAGCCTCAGTCTTACTTACTGAGAAGGGGGAGCATTCCCGGCCAGACAGAACACCTAGGCCCATAAAGCACTCAGGCAACACTGACCTAACCTTTTCACGCAACACCCGCACAAACATTCCAACCTCTGTCATCCTATCAACCCTTGCACTTTTCATTTTCTCAATCTAACTGCAACCCAAGTCAGGGCCCCGCCAGTGGGTTTTGGTACCACAGATCATGGAGCTTCTGCCTCAAGCAGTCCTGGAAATTCCTCCTCTTTACCCTTCAGCCATTTAACCCCCTCCTGTGCGAGAGGGCTTGGGTCCCCAGGGAGGGGTGGAGCCAAGGGACCCAGGACCTTTTGTCAACTTTAGCGTGATTCATTGGTCTCACTGCTGCTTCAAGCAAATTCTGGCCATGTTTCTCATTGTAATTTTTTTTTTTTAATTGCTTCTTTGTTTTTTTTTTTTTAAAGGAATTCCTTTATTTTTATTTTTTATTTATTTATTTATGGCTGTGTTGTGTCTTCGTTTCTGTGCGAGGGCTTTTCTCTAGTTGCGGCAAGCGGGGGCCACTCTTCATCGCGGTGCGCGGGCCTCTCACTATCGTGGCCTCTCTTGTTGCGGAGCACAGGCTCCAGACGCGCAGGCTCAGTAGTTGTGGCTCACGGGCCTAGTTGCTCCGCGGCATGTGGGATCTTCCCAGACCAGGGCTCGAACCCGTGTCCCCTGCATTGGCAGGCAGATTCTCAACCACTGCACCACCAGGGAAGCCCTCTCATTGTAATTTTTGCCTTCAGGCTTTTAAAATTTCTCCAAACTGGGGTAAATAGAGTGAACATTTTGGGGGTCCTTTCATGTTGGGGGACCACTAGGGGCCCTTTTGGCCCACCTAAACTTTAGGTAGTACTGTATTGAAACCTTTGTTTTTACCCCATCAATGTCCATTTCATTCATCCCATGTCTTATTAACCAACTAAATATTCCCACCTGTAGAGATGAGTCCTGTGGCTCTACCCTTCCTGATTCCTCTTTGTTCCACCTTTCAATACTTGCTTTATTTACCTTATTTCTTAATAAATTTTAAATTTCTTTAAAAATTTCCACCTGTTGGGAAGAGTCCCTTGACTTTCCCCTTGACTTCTTCCCATTCTCTTGTTAGTTAACCTAATGACTTTATTAGCATCTGTTAAGACCCATGAGGGGAAGCAAACTTGATGTTTCCCAAACCATTCTTTAAATTAAGCAAGTTCTTCAGGCTAGCTGTTATATTTCTTTGTATCCACCTTTTAGTTTAGTCTTTCCATAAGTACCAATAAAACAGCTGTTTACTGTGAGAGTTCTCTAAATATTTACCAATTTAGAAGTTTTTCCAATTCACAGGACCCATTGTCTGGCCATTGATGAGGAGGATGGTAATAGTGAATCAAACCAATAAGATTTTTTTATGGCTGAACCAAGGATGCAAGAGGTATTTCACAAGAGGGTGCAAGGGATGCAGCCCTCACAAGATCCAGAAAGGTAACTTCCCCAAACAGCTTAAGAAAGCAAAGACCTTTGTTGCCCAGGAGTTAAGGTTGGTGTAGTGCCAGCACTAACAATGCAAGGAAGGTTGAGATGACAAAGGCCCTTTATGGGACCCCTTATGACAAACTACACTGAGCGCCGGCACAGCTCAGGTTGTTGCCTGTGTTTCAGACCAACTGGCTGCAGCTGCTCAAACTCCCAGTCCGCTTGACTGACTGCCAAATGCCCGCTGGCACACACACCTTTCTGATGGCAGAGACCAGAGAGAATATGCTCCCTGGTCATAGAGTCAAGCTCTCGGGACATAAGACAAGACAAATGACACAACAGACAGAGACAAAGAAAAACAGTGACCATCTCTGGGAGTAAAAGGATCACTAAGTCCACCAAATTTACCGGAGTTGCTAAGTCCAAACCAGCTCCAAAAATACTTTCTCCTGCTAAATCTAAATTTAGAAAAGAGAAGGGAAGGGAGCCTTTTGTTGGTTGTCCCAGGATCTCTGAGCTGCAGCAGCCTCAGGCTGAATACTGTTCAGCCAGTAAAGTTGAATTCTGCCAGCTGTGCCAACTGTTGGGGACGAAGACTTTCCCTCTGCCCTTCTAGGTTCTTCTGTCTGGTCTAAGGATTAAATTGACATGAGACAGATTAACAGGAGAAAATCAAACAAGAGTTTGATAACAGGTATACACGGGAGAGACCCAGGAAAACTGAGTAATCCCCCCAAATGGGCGAAACCCTCTCGTTAAACACCATCTTCAGCTAAAGACAAAGGAAGATGTTGCGGGCGCTAGTTTGGGACTCAGAGGGGAGAAGGGCAGTTCACATGGGGATGGGGAAGCGGGTGTTTCCTGGGCCAGAAGAGACAAGGGACGGAGTGGACTCTGGTCTTCAGGTCTACTGAGTCTCTCCCCCCCACGCCTGGCCCTTATTCCTTGGAGACATCTTTGATGACAGCTCTATTCTGGGAACAGAGCCTTTATCTAAATTCTTTGAGGCAATTAAGGTGTAGATTATAAAAAAACAAAAACACAATTTCCTGAGTCTTCTGGTTCTTAAAAATAATCAGCCTAAATGACTCCTCACGCTAAAGAGACACTTTGTGGGGCAGATTTTGCTCCCGACAGGATGCTTCTCATAATCTGCTTCAGGAGACCTCTCTTTGGTCCCCTCTCGTAGTTTTGAGCAGTCCAGCACTTGTCAGACTCCAATAAATGTTCAGAAGTCTGTTTGTAACTAAGGAAACTCTTGGTGTCTTTCAAAAATCACACAACAGATACTATTCCCTGAAAATAGTAACCACTTCTTTTAGAACTACTGGCATTCCTGTATCTCTTATGAACACAGCAGCTAAAGAGAACTGCAGCAACAAACTAGTGATGGTGACTTTTGAGAAACAGCTGAGAAAAAAAGAGATGTGTCAGCTTAAACTCAAGAATGTATTCAGGCACTGTTTATTTTAAAAATAGTTGTCTAAAATAAGTGTTATTCATTAAGTACTAGAAAAGTAGATACGGGCCCATTTTTTTTCTACTGGAATTTCATTTAGTTTAGACTTCTAGTTAAGCTGTGAAAAAGTCTCCAAGAAAGACGTAGGGATATCCATCTGACGCTTGCTAAAAAAGCAAATGAGACCTAAGAAGTTTTCAGACTTATAGGTGCTTCACCTCCAAGTCCTACAACAAGGACTAAGCTCGCGGGCTATAAATAACCTTTGCTCAAATCTTTCAGGTTTTGAAAGTGCTTTTATTCTATGCATTTATTTGTTTATATTTGCTATGTTCCAGTTTTAGGGAGAAGGGGTGCCCTATCACAGAGATCATGTTGACACTCATCGGAGGTGGTCCCAGGCTGTACACATCTAGTTTACTTCTCTACTGCATCCAAACCTAAAGATGGTCAGCTGCTGTCGAAAACAATGATGTCACAGCGTACGAGGGTATCAAGCATCCACACATCGTTTAATCATCTGGATTTAATCATTCTTTTACAGGCAGCAGTTAAAAAAAAAAATTGCATGATTTAGAAAGAATTTCAATAGTAAGAGAATAAAAGAAGTTTTTAGCTGACCCCTGAGTTATTACTTCCCAACTTCTTTCCTTAGAAAATAAAAATCTCATAATGTTGTGTGAATATAGCAAAGAGACCCACAACCTCTTATTGAAACTAGTTCCCGGAAAGCCTGAATTGAAAAAGGTGGATGAGGTACTAGCTTATTTCTTGAAGTTTGTCTGAGAATCTCATAGAAATTTTCCCCCTACACAGAGTTTGTAGCTTTCCCATTCCTGAAGAATACCCAGTGTCGACTAAAAAATTGTTCACAAACTAAAAGTTGAGAGTAATGTTTTATTGGGCGGGAATTCCTAGGACTTCAAGCCCAGGAGGCAGCATCTCAAGTAACCCTGACAAAACTGCTCCAAGGAGGTGAGGGGGGAGCCAGGATATATAGGAGTTTCTGCAACAAACACTAAGTAGTCAGAGTATCAAAAGATCACTGTTAATTAAAGAAAACCAGACCTCTCAAGTTAAGGAATTTAGCGCTCTTCTGTGTATGGGAAGATGCAAGAGTCTGGGCTCACTGAAATCATTCCCTTGATATGCACCTCAGCTACCTGGGGCCAGTATCCTGTGCTTTCACATCGTGAGTTTCCTCAGGGCTCACTGTTGGGAGTGGCTGCAGTCTGATGGCTGCTAGATGGCAGGTATTCTTTCCTTCTTGAGTTGCTTTACGCCTCACACATTCACGTTGGAGGGCTGCAATCGCTGATGACTGTGACGTCCTTGGTTTACTGACATGGCAGGAAATATTCCACTTCTCACCAGCCTTCTATACTCCTGGAGACACTCCCAGCATGCAAAATACATCTGCTTTCTGAGGAATTGCCCTATCCACCTCACAAACCAGCAAACTGATGACACAAAGACCAACATTCAGCATTCCAGCCTACCTGGGTTTGTATCCTCACCCTCTGCCCCTCCATCCTGCTTTAGTTGTCTTCACAGCACTTATCACTGCCTGACAAGATTTTAACTATTTGTTTCTTACCTGTCTTCCAAATGAGAATGCAGACTCCAAGAGAGCATGGATTTTTGACTGCTTGGTCTGTTGCAATAAACTGCACACTTAGAACAGTGCAGGGTACAGAGAAGTCACTCGATAAATACTTCTGGAATAAATGTATAAATACATTTTGGCAAATTCCACTAGTGAATTGTCTCTTATTCAGTTTTATTATATATCTAGGAAGAATCAGAATGCTAGCTGAGATTGGGATTGACATATATACACTAATATGTATAAAATGGATAACTAATAAGAACCTTAATCATAGGTAAGTATGTATAGGAAAAAGCATAGTATATATGGGGTACAGTACTGTCTGTGGTTTCAGATATCCACTGGGGGTCTAGGAACGTACCCCTCTGAGGATAAGGGAGACGACTGTATACCTCCTGTACACATGGGAGATACTCAGGAGAACCAAGTAACTCTCTGAAATGGCCCAAGTCCTCAATTAAATAACACCACTAGCTAAAGACCAAAGAAGATGTGCAATGGGGGGCAGTTATGGGAGGTGACCAGGGGAAATGCTGTAAACAAGAGGTTGTTATGCAGATTTCAGTCCTTGCCTTCTCTCTTGATAAAAGTTTCTAGAGCCAACCTTCTCTTCCTGGTACAGAGAGAGACACCCTTACAAAGGGAGATTTCCCTTACAAATGTGAATGCCTCTTACAAAAGGGTAACTTTTACTTAGTTGTCAGAGCTTCTCCTGTATCTGCAGTTTCTTAAAAAATAACCAGCTTAAAATAATCCTAACGTGAAAGAGGCATAATGGGGTGACATATTCTGCTCCCCTTCAAGGTTAAATATGTCTATATATATTTGTTAAAAGTTTTTATTTTTTAATTGAACTATATTTGATTTGTAATGTGTTAGTTTCTAGTGTACAGCAAAGTGATTCAGTTTTATATATACTTTTTCATATTCTTTTCCATTATAGTTTATTATAAGATGTTGATTATAGTTCCCTGTGCTATACAGTAGGACCTTGTTTTTTTATCTATTTTATGTACAGTGATTTATATCTGCTAACCCCAAACTCTTAATTTACCCCTCCTCCCCCTTTCCTCTTTGGTAACCATAAGTTTGTTTTCTATGTCTGAGTCTGTTTCTGTTTTGTAAATAACTTCATTTGTATCATTTTTTTTAGATTCCACATATAAGTGATCTATTGTGATATTTGTCTTTCTCTGTCTTACTTCACTTAGTATGATATTCTCTAGGTCCATCCATGTTTGCTGCAAATGGCATTATTTCATTCTTTTTTATGGCTGAGTAGTATTCTGTTGTATATATGTACCACATCTTCTTTATCCATTCATCTGTCAATGGACATTTAGGTTGTTTCCATGTCTTGGCTATTGTAAACAGTGCTGCCTAGGGGTGCATGTACCTTTTTGAATTAAGGTTTTCACCAGATATATGCACAGGAGTGGGATTGCTGGATCATACGGTAGCTCTATTTTTAGTTTTTGAGGAACCTCCATACTGTTTTCCACAGTGGCTGCACCAATTTACATTCCCACCAACAGTGTAGAAGTGTTCCCTTTTCTCCACACCCTCTCCAGTATTCATTGTTTGTACACCTTTTGATGATGGCCATTCTATGCCCAGCTCCTTGTTTTGTAAGGTTTTATGGGAACATATCCATGCCCATCACTTAGAAGGGGATAGATAAAATTGTCATTATATGCAGATAACATGATATTATAAATAGAAAACCCCAAAGAATCCACACAAAAATTACAAGAACTGATAAACAGATTCAACAAGGTAGCAGGATACAAGATTAGCATACGGAAATCTGTTGCATTTCATTACACTAACAATAAAATATCAGAAAGAGAAAGTAAGAAAAAAATGCCTTTTAAAATCACATCTAAAAATTTAAAATATTTAGGAATAAACCTGACCAATGAGGTGAAAGACTTATACACTGAGAACTATAAAACATTGGTAAAGGGAATTGAAGATAATTTAAAGAAGTGGAAAGATATCCCATGCTCTTGGATTGGAAGAATTAATACTGTTAAAATGGCCATACTACCAAAAGCAATCTACAGAGTTAATGCAATCCCTATCAAATTACCCATGATATTTTTCACAGAACTAGAACAAATAATCCTAAAATTTATATGGAGCCATAAAATACCCAGAATTGCCAAAGCAATCTTGAGGAAAAAGAACAAAACTGAAAGCATAACCCTCTCAGACTACAGTCATTAAAACAGTGTAATACTGGAACAAAAACAGACATATGGATCAATGGAACAGAATAGAGAACCCAGAAATAAACCCACCCACCTATGGTCAATTAATCTTTGACAAAGGAGGCAAGAATATACACTGGACAAAAGACAGTGTCTTCAGCAAATGGTGCTGGATAAACTGGACAGCTGCATGTAAATCAATGAAATTAGAACACTCCCTAACACCATACACAAAAACAAACTCCAAATGGCTTAAAGACTTAAACATGAGACATGATACCATAAAAGTCCTAGAAGAGAACATAGGCAAAACATTCTCTGATATAAATCGTACCAATGTTTCCTTAGGTCAGTCTCCCAAGGCAATAGAAATAAAAGCAAAAAAAATGGGACCTAATCAAACTTACAAACTTTTGCACAGCAAAGGAAACCATAAACAAAATGAAAAGACAACCTATCTATCTACCTATCTATCTATCTATCTATCTATCTATCTATCTATCTATCTATATATACTTTTAAGGATAGTGCTTTTTGTATTTTCTTTAAGAAATTATTCTCTAAAGTCATGAAGATATTGTTCTATATTATTTTGTGAAAGCTATTTTGTTTTGATTTTCATATTTATGGCTATATCTACAATTGTTTGTGAATAGTATAAGGTAGAGGGTCCAATATTTTTCCCATATAAACCCAATTGTTCCAACAACATTTATTGAAAATGTTATCATTTCCAAGTGCTCTGAAGTGCCACTTTTATCATAAATCACGTGATCATATATTTATGGGTCTGTTTCTAGGCTCTTTATTATATTCCATTCCTCTTTTATCTATCCTTATGCCAATTCCACACTATTTTAATTGCTGTAGTTACTTAGTTCTGAATTGCTAGAACTGGGGTGGGGAGGGCGTGTCTAAGCATTGAGGAGCCTGAAGCTTATACAGTTTTGTGCTTTTCTACTAGAAAAAAATCTAAAATTAGGCATGGAAGTAAATGAGAAAATAAACCACAATAAATTATAAATTTTTAATAGCTGGCAAATACCATAAACATCATGAAATCCAGAACCACTTAAGAGGTTTTTCTCTATATTTTTGGTTCCATATTCTTTGACTTTTCCTATAATTATAATTTTATAATACCATTTTCTATTTAAAAAATGAAAAGAAAATTCAGTCCTTCCTCTAGCTAATCAAAATTTATTTTTTATTTTCATGAATTTAGGAAAGTTTTCAACTCACTGTTACTTACAGATTAAATATTTTAGAATTTTTGTCAAATTTCAAAAGCATCCACCAAAATTTTTACAGCTGAGTTACAGATATACTCACCATTTGTATACTGCTACAAGTTTGTGCCCTACAAATGGAGGAACTTTGATCATTTCTGCTTTGCATGGTCCCCATAAAAAATGTATAGTGAACTTATGATTATACCCTGCATTGCCAGATATATGCCTGAAACAAAAGAACTTCCATTTCGATTTCATCATCAATGAGAACTGAATTCTCTTCTTCATGTTTTACATGTGTGTCATTGGGAAACTTTCCCACAGAGTAGCTTCAGGCACCACTTTTTCCATCTGATTTCTCCTCCTCCACCCACCAGGTATCATGAGACAAACCATGCTGTGACCAGTTCCATGCTGTGACATAGCCTCCAGTCTCACACCTTCAGGTCACATCACTGATGAGTTAGCCCAGGGACCTTCAGTGCATTCCTAGAAGCCATTCTTCAGCTGAAGGCTAGCCATTAAGTAACTACATATGGAAGTCACAGAGAGGTACATACATATGCCACTGCACGAATTTTAAATAGATCCCCAACTCAACTCTTCTCAATCAAACCCCTCAAATGCCACAGCAATTCCAAAGCCTGCCAACATGAGTAGGTGTATAATGGAGGTTAATTTAGAGAGAAAAGACCTAGCAGTTAACTGTCTATGGTTAAGTTACCTTACTTATGCATTTTACAGAAACAGGTAATCATGTGCACACAGTGTTAGGACAGCTCCAGGGGTCCTGAAAGCGGACAGTGTAGGTTCCATAGTAAATCTGCCTCTGACCATTCCTTTATAATAGGAGTTAGGAGCCATTAGAACCTGTTCTCCCACTTTGCTCTGCAGAGTCTCTGTGTTACTCTTGACCTCTGCATTTTTGTATGAATTTAAATTCACTTTCTCTTGTTCCACAGAGATCTGTGTTGGGATTTGGATGAAGTTTGCACTGAATTTATAAATCAATGTTGGAAGAACTGACATCTTTAAAATATTAAGTTCCCTGATCGATGCACGTAATATATATCTCCATTTATTTCAGTCTTAAAATTTCACTTAAGTGTGTATGAATTTCTACAAAGAGGTCTTACACATAGCTTCCCAATTTCATTAATAGTTCATAATATTTTTGTTAGAGCCATTTGGGCTTGAAGTTTTCTTTAAGGTAAAAATTTTTTTTATTACTATTTCTTTAATAGTTGTAGGGTTTTGGTTTTTTGGGTTTTGTTTTTGTGTGTGTGTCAGTTTGGGAAAGTTATATCAATTTTATTATCTTTTAACAGGACCAAGTTTTGGCTCTTTTGATTCTCTCCACTGTATGATTAGTTTATATTTCATGAATTTCTGCTCTTATCTTTTTTTCCCTCTTTTTACTTTCCTTGGCTTAATTTGCTTTTCTTTCGATAACTTCTTGAGATGGTTGCTTACTTCACCTATTTTCATCATTTCTTCTTTTCTAATAAATGTATTTTAAATAAAATATCCTCTAGGTAATGATTTACCAGCATTTCACAAGTTATGAAATCTTATATTTTCATTGTTCAATTTGAAATATTATTTAATCTATTATGATTTCTTCTTTGAACCATACATTATTTATGGTTATTTCTTGAATTTCTAAGCATACGGATATGTCCTAGTTTTACGGTTGTTTTCCATTTCTAACATAATTGCTTTATGATCAGAAAACATAGTCTGTAATATTTCAATACTTTAAATGTGTTGAGACATACTTTATAACTAATATATGGTTAATTTTATAGCCAATATATGGCTAATTTTTCTAAATATCAGTATGTGCTAGAAAAGACTGTGATTTCTGCAGTTAGTTGTATAAAGTGCCATGTAATACTATCAAAGCAAAAATAATCAAGTTACCCAAACAGAATTAGAAATTTCTCTTGTTCTTCCTTTGCTCTCTACATTCCTAGAGTTTTTTTAAAGCAGCTGTCGTGAGATAGCAAAGAAATGGCCAGTTGTGTTTGCATATGAGTTTTCCAGCATTGCTCTGCTGAGAGACACAGAGCAGTGTGGTTATGCACAATTTTTGTTTTATTTTTTTCCCATAAGCCAAGAGACAGCATATTTTTAGAGTTTTAATGTCAGTAAATAAATGATGCATCTGGGAAAGAAAAGTTTGCTGTTAGCAACACACCTACTAATCTAAAATGAATAACTTATACATTCAATGCGGTTCCTTAGAAAGAAGGCTCAAAGGGTAATATTTGAGATCACTAATTTTTTTAACCTGGTAATTCGTTTTTAGCTTAACACTCTTGTGAACAGTCAGTTTTACTTTCCACCTAACGTTCTAAAGAATCTTTTATAGGAAAAGTCATTTCATTGTGTATTAATAACATACATACATATGTATGTTATATTCTATACATAGAATACAGTGTTATCAGTGTTACAGTGTTAAAACACTGGGGATGCCATATTAAAGGCAAGAAAATGAGACACCAAAGCTCCCAAACAATGAATTTCCTGTGAATTTACGTAACCAGAAATTCATAAGACCAGTTCCCATGACACTGATTGATGTCCAGAGAGCACCAAGCATAGTGACAGGACGTGTCTTGTGAATCTTGTTTTAAGTTGCCCGAGCTCAGGTAGGAATCCCTGAAAGCAACGGCTCCATTTTTTTTTGTTTTCTATTATTTTGAATGAAAGAGCTGGAACAATATCCCCTGAGGATGGTGGTAGTAATCGGAGAGTGGGAACAAAGAAGCTGAGTGGAAATGACTCTTCCTATCCCTTCCCCTGGTGGCTGTGTGACCTTGAACAGGAGAATACTTTTGTAGCCTCGTTTTTCCCACCTGTAAAGTTAGAAAAATCAGACAAACGTTGCAAGGTTGCTGCTGAGAGTTACATGTGAGCAATCCCTCACGTGACTACACAATGTACACAGTCGTGTGTGCGTAGCGCTCTGAAGATGGGATCGTTTCTGTGATTATTAGATTAGTATTAGCTTCTGGGTGGGGCGCAGAACCTTCTGCAAACGGGAGGACTTACTGGTATTAGGAGGCAAATGGATCGAGGCTTTTAAATGCAGTCCTGAATCCTTCTGGCTGTTTCCCAAAAGCAACAATTTCCACTTAAATCTTTGGAAATGCAACTAGATGAAGTGCTTTTCAGACGACAAGGTCCACTCCAAGACACGAGTGGCTTTTACGTAGAAAATAACGGGATAATGAAAACAATATCCAAAGCCTCCTGGCAGATATCATCCTTTTCCACTATGATTCATTTTACTGCAGGTACAGACGTCTTGGTGTCATTGTGTGGTCTGGTTCCTTTTAGACATCCTTTCCAATGGAAAGGAAGATGATTTTTTAGGTCTTCTCAGACAGAAAAACGCAGCTAACTTATTTATGAGTCTATTTTGTTCAACTCTTTTACTTATGATTCTATTTTGTAAGTGTATTTTTTTTAAACTTTGTTCCGGAAAAATAAAAATATGGTTCTCCTTACCAGAAAGATTTGAGAAGGGAGTGCTTTCTGAATGTCACCAAGTAGTTAATCGTGTTACTTAGGACAAGCCACCAAGTTGCCTCTCTCTGACATTCTACCATAGAAAAATGATTCATTTCATTGGCATATAGAAAGACATTGAATGCTAGATCTGAACACATTTTACATGTATAACAACAGTTAATAAAATTTATTAAATTTTCAAAAATTAAATATAAAAAAGAAAAACGGATAATAATAATTTGTTTCTTCTTTGGGCAAAAAGAGGCAAAAAGACAAGGTTAATACAGTCATAATAGTAGCTGATAATTATTGATCACTACCTACGAGCCAAGTACTAATCCAAGCACCCCACATGTAATTATGTTTAACCCTCATTATAACCTCATATAGAATGGTCCCCGTTTTCAGATGAGGAAAGGGGGGCACAGAGCTAGTAAGTGGGATATTCAAACCCAAGCAGCCTGTCTCCGGAGCCCAGAGAACTTTGCTGCTTTTCCAGTGAAATGACAGCCATCAGTTCTAATCCCCAATACCAGACATTTAGTGCATCAGCAGAGATGCAAAACGTTCAGTGTTGGAATTTCTCTGCTAAAGTTTGTTTAAGTATGGTATGCGCCTCGTGGCTTGGCTAAAGGTAGGTGTAGGCTTACTTTTCTCTTCTGACAAGTAAACCTGGTTCTTGGTAAACATCATGACGCACAGAGGGTAAACTTCAGTGCGGTCCATCCTCTGAGTTCTAAGGCTTTATTTCACATACTTTCTCGTAAGCTTTTTTTCTGGAAGTTTTGGTTCAGACTGACTTGCCCACCTCTCAGCCCCCTGTCCACGTACCTGGAATCACCACAAAGCCAGGGCCCACTGGGCTTCTGTTACTGAACCCAGTTTGCCTTACGTGAAAACCCTGAGATGCTGAGGTTTGCAGCAGAGAGAGGGTTTATTCACAAGGTCGTCGGGGGGAGGAGACAGGAGAACAAGTCTCAGGTCCGCCTCCCCAAGGCAAGGGGCTGGGGCATTTACGGGGTAACGAATAAAGAAGCAGGACCGCCCGGGCGTGGGAAGCACGGGGGAAAGGTGATTGGAAAAATGTGCAGTAATCGTTCTGCCTCAGGCGTTAACTAAGCTACAGGCCTCTCCACGATCAAAAATGCAGGTGCTTAGTGTGATCTGCAGGGGGCTTTCCGGCCCTCCGATGTCAAAGGGCCACCGCAGCAGACACGCAGGCCCGGTCAGAGGGTCGGTGGTCCTATCCAGTCGTAACCAGCTCAGCTTGAACTGGGCGCCCCTGACTCCAAGCTCCTAGAAAACACCTGGGGCTAACATCTTATTGTTTAGGGTCCATGCCCCTTGGAGGACACGCAGATCCTAAAGCAGCCCGGATTAGTGATCTCACTAATCATTACGCAGGGATTCCCTTCATCATATTCTTGCAGAGGCACCCCACGCCCACAGAAGCATCGCGCTTCAGCTGAAAACAGCGGGCACACGCGCCCGCCAAGCCGGGCAGAGGTGAAATTGATGCCACCTCACTTCAGTTTCGCTTCTGTCCCATCTCACGTTCTGCTGTCAGGGTGACCTCTCTTGAGAAGCAGGCAGCTTTATCGATTTCCATTTTCCTATTACAGAAAAGGAATGTATCCCTTCCTTCCCGGGCCTCCTTGAGCGGATTCTGCCCTGACCTCCACCCTTGGCCTTGCATCTCTAGTTGGGCTAGGGTACTGCCCAGCACACTTTTGCCTTTGCTGGTGCATTTATTTCAGTAAAAATTTCATGAGCAGCTACTACGTCCCAGGTGTAGAGCAAGCCCCTTGTCAGGAATGACTTCCTCTCCGGATCTATCCTCACCCATACTTCAAACTCCACTTATTCCATTCTTCGCAGTAACACTGCCTGGATTTTCCAGGACTCACGCTTCTTTATGAATTTAACTGTCTCCTCAATTAGGAAATAGCTAGATGCTCATAGGCTTTAGACCTCTGCATCCTTTCAAAGGACTTAACATGGTGCTAGGTAGATGCTAAGTGAGCAAAAAGTGCTTGTTAACAGAGGAACTTCAGTGAAGCCTTAGCCTTATTAGAACTTCAATCCGGTGAAGGTCTCCAGCCGTTGCTTAGAGTGTGCTGGTGGCTTGTTCGGAAACGGATGAATTATTGTTCCATCTGTGCAGATGTAAGTGGGAGACGTGAAGTCTCTTTGCTCTTTAAAAACATATGGTGTTGATGTGTATCTGAGGACAGCGGTGGTGAGATGAGGGGAGAGAAAGAATGTACTTTTCATCTTACACAACCCGGTCCAAATCCCTTGGTTTTCTACCTTAGCATCTTTCCACCAGTACGAAAAGGTTTCGACACATCCTGGTTTCCATTTCTCTGCATTTTCTAATCACGGTTTTGCGTGTTCTTTATGTTAGAGCTAGGAATTAACCCAGCCCTCTGACCCCTGCCTTATACCTCAAGATCGACTTTCTACAACTCTTATTTTATGCTGGCCCAATCTAGCACTGTACACATAGTGTTTTCTTCACCTATTTTGCAATCTCTTTAGCCATTTCCAACACATGATCATCCTGAAAGGAGCCTGGCTTAACTCATTTAGTCAAAAGCCCACTTTTTTCTTTTTACTTTGTAACTCAGTCCTCCGTGTGTCTTTTGCAGTACAATTGTGATGAATTTTCAGTTGATTTTATATCTAATTTTATAACTGCCACTTCTACAATGTGGCAAGCTTTTTTCCCTTAATGTTAAAAACATCATTTCCGAAAGAAAGCTGTTCTGAAATCTGGCTTTTTCAGCAAACCCAACACCCACACGTTAAAGACAGAATGACAGGAGTTAGAGGTGGAAAAGATGAATAAGGTCACCTTGCCTAATTTTTCAGCAAATACAGAGATGTGTGCATGGTGGTGCTTGAGTCTACATAACCTAGCATTTTAACTTTAGAAAATATTGCTGACCACCGCGCAGCCCCCCGCTGTCATACAGTCTCTTATCTATGGGTTTTGCTGTTAGTTCACATTTTCTTTGAAATCAATTTTTACCTTTGTGATAGAATGTAAGTCTGATTGAGTCCAAGTTTATTTTGCCTTTAAATGATAATAATAACTTTATTTTTACCCCCCTCCCCCATTTTTAGGAGTAGCATTCCCCTTACCTATGGAAACACTCCACCTCAAAACCTTAGCCATTTAAAATCACAGCAATCTCTTCTTCTTATTTCTCATTGTTGGTCAGGGAAACTGGGCTCAGCTAGGGATTCCTTGTCCAGGGAGCGGTATGCAGCTGCAAACAGTTGGTGGTGGCAGCCGGTGTCACCTTAAAGGCTTTCTCACACACCTGGCTGTTGGCTGGAACCTTTGCTGGGCCTCCAGCCGGAATACCTAACTACACACGGTCCTTCGGGGCGGCCTGGGCTTCCCTCCCAGTGGAGAGGCTGATCCCAAGGCAAACAGCCCAACACAACGGGGAGGCTGACCAAACAGTCCCAGAGGAGCATCCAGGTGTAAGGACACGATGAGGAGGGGGTCTGAGGCTGAGGAGTGGAGCAGGTGGAGAAACCAACCTGTCTCTTGATGAGGACAATGGGATGAGAGGTTTGGGTACCACCATCTTCTTCCATGAGCAGTTACGCAATCAACTACTAATTCTAAATACAAAGTGGATATGAAACTGAGAAGGACCCTGTGGGGCTCCTGGGCATGGAAGCCTTTCAAACAGTTGCTAATCAGGAAAGGGAAGGGACGCAGAGACAAGGGAAGAGCAGTCAAGAAACAATAGTGCAGTTTTTCGGATCCGCCATCTGCGGTGGCACCGCCGCCAATATGCAGATTTTCGTGAAGACCCTGACGGGGAAGACCATCACTCTCGAGGTCGAACCCTTGGATACAATAGAAAACATAAAGGCCAAGGTCCAGGACAAGGAAGGAATTCCTCCTGACCAGCAAAGACTGATCTTTGCTGGCAAGCAACTGGAAGATGGACATACTTTGTCTGACTACAACATTCAAAAGGAGTCCACTCTTCATCTTGTGTTGAGACTTCGTGGTGGTGCTAAGAAAAGGAAGAAAAAGTCTTACACCACTCCCAAGAAGAACAAGCATAAGAGAAAGAAGGTTAAGCTGGCTGTCCTGAAATACTATAAGGTGGATGAGAATGGCAAAATCAGTCTCCTTCGTCGGGAGTGCCCTTCAAATGAATGTGGTGCTGGAGTTTTTATGGCCAGCCCCTTTGACAGACATTATTGTGGCAAATGTTGTCTGACCTATTGTTTCAACAAACCAGAAGACAAGTGATTGTATATTGGTTAATAAAAGACATGAACTAATGAAAAAAAAAAAAAAAAAAAAACACAAAGAAAGAAACAATAGTGCAGCCTTGGGGCAGGGTCCTGGTTCCGCCTCAAGGGATACACATAACAATATCTTTGAGCTCTTCACAGCACTAAAACCCCCAGCAAATGGAAGATGAGCTACTTGATGAAGCATTCTTCATTCCAGAGAGAAGGTCATGGCTTGATAGACTCAAGAACCAGAGAAGCTCATCAGGAGACCACCTGAGACCAGATTAAAGGAGTGCAGGTCCTGCGTGCCCCCAGATCCTTATCAGCAATCCCACCCTTGAACTACTGCTGTAAAACTCCTCACCAAATCCCCCCAGGTTGGGACACACAGTTCTTCAGTGCACAAGCCTGCTCTGTCCCCCTCTGCCTGGCAAAGCAATAAAGCTTTTCTTTTCTACTTCACCCAGAACTCTGTCTCTGAGATTCGATTCAGCACCAGTGCACAGAGGCCAAACTTTCGGCATCAGAGAGAGAATGAAAGATTTTGGCTTAGATACCAGTTTCAGCTTCTTTTCACACCAAACCACACGCAGCGCTCGTAACAGATCTTGCAACGAGCAGAGCACTTCACTTCCTCTGTCTCAGTGTTTCCTGATCTCTCCCCTTAAGTTAGTGAAAAAGATGAGAAAGGAGGGCTTGCTGTTTCCTAACCTGTACACCTGTCTCTGGTCAGTTGGTTCTCATCACATCTTCAGTGAGTCTGGGCTATTTCTCTACTCGCTGTGTGACCTTGAGTGACAGCGCACTTCCCTGGTTAAATGGCCCCCAAGTTCTCTTTCAATTCTAATGTTCTGGAATTCTAACTTATATTTGCAGGTCAAAATCTATTTTCATCTGCCAGTTAAATATCATTACCAGTATCACCAGATAATTTTCTTAATTCACGTGCATGTGTTTATTTTTCTATTTTGAACCCCATGGAAAACCATGAAATCAATTCCTATCACGTGCTCCCTTTTCACAAATAAAAGGATTATGTTTCTACTTGGAGTAGAGTTTATCTAAATTACACACATTATTTTTCCTCTCCCTTTATCCTAGAATAATGCATCAAGCCTCAGAAGTTTTTTTCCCATGGAAATAATAATACTGCGCAGACAACGTGTCCTTACTAGGCTTGTTGAGAACCTCTTTCTTCATCAAACATGAATCTGTGGACATGAGGAAGTGAAAAATCTGGCATCTGTCAGAAGCATGGAACTCACTTGGGGATCTAGTTATGAGGGTGTGGGATTTCTCACAGCACAGCAATCACCCTGTGGGTTTACAGAGAAACATGAAACCCTAATCTCCAGAACGGCCACTCGAGCTATTTGAACCAATGTCTGGCAGAGGTGACAAAGCAGTGGTTCACATTGGTCTCCAGTGTCACTCATGGCTAATCTTTCATTACCTGGTGCAGTCACTCTGAATAAAATACATTGCTAAGTATGGAGAAGATCTTCTCTTTCCCCATCAATTACAGCTTTCAGGGCTTAATTCACACGTTCCTCCATTTACTACAAACATTTCTTTATCCTCCCAATCAAGTGATTTACTCTGTCTTGCTGTTAAGGAGATGATGCACGGCCACAATTTTCCCTTTACCATTTCGCCTTGAAACCAACAAGGCCTTCTCCCAGCTTTTCCACCATGAACTCTTCCCTCTAACAAATTTTTCTAGTTACTCCTATGTCTAAATCCAAATTCCAATCATAGGTCAGTTCCTCTGTGAATGCCTCTGCCTGCATGCACGGCTCTACTTAGAAGCCGTGGACCAACATGGAGCTAGATGTTGGGGAAAGGCTTATCCTCCCCATCTCTGTTCCAGCATCAGTCTTGACTGTGCCCTCACTGATGCGTGGGACCCCCACCACGGCTGGCTGCGGAGCTTTGCAGCCCGGGCTGAGGCCCAGGGCGCTGTAGGAGTGTCACCAGGAGACTGGAGAATGCAGGCTGTCAAGTCTCCCTGAGCCACCCTGACTCAGCTTCCGAGAGGGGGAACGTCAAGGGCTGTGCTGGCGTCTCTCTCCATACCCCAGCGCTCCCCGTAAGGACAGCATTTCTAAAGGGAGCTTGAAATTAGGGGACAAAAATGATCGCCACAACCTGCTGTCCACATCAGTGTTTGGAAAATGGTGGAACCAACACCCCATCAGCGAATCCCGTTTACTTAATGACTCATCCGGAAGTATCTGGCCAAGGAAAGAAGGGGAAGGGATACGGCTGTCCTGACCTGATCAACGAGCTGTACAAGGAGGCCCCCCCAGGGCAGGCAGACCCCCCAGGTCCCCCACTGCAGTCCTAACGCTACTCTTCCCCTTGCTGGCAAAACTCCTTATTAAGCAGCCCGTTAGGGAATATACGGAGGTTCCTCTCTTCTTCCCTATCTCTTAAAGCAAAAGTGCTATTTCCAACATATAGAAAAAAAAGATCAAAAATTCATAAAAATCAGCTTGTTCTTACGCTTCCTTTCTGCCATCCCCTCAAAACGGTCTTTTTAAAAATAGCCAGCGAGAATCCATAAATGGAACTGGATTAAAGATATGTTCTTAAAATGTGCGGAGAATACTTATAGTGTGAGAATATTCTGTCAAAAAGAAAAGAAATAGGCATGATTTCCCTAAGCCACATGGTTAAAATAAAAACATGAAAAGAAGATTAGAGGAAAGACATACACACAGCCTATACTGATGTTAATAAAATTAAAATCAAAAGCATATTGGAATATACAAATAGGTCTGGCTGATAGAGGATGGAAATGAAAAGGTATTTAGGATCCTTGGGAGTTTGCATTGTTTCTTAAATGTGTGTGTATGTCAATATACATATGTATTGATAAATATATATGTGTGAGCATCTGTGTGTGAATATAAATATATAATACATGCATAATTTTAAAATATTGAAATTGCAATCAATTTCAATTGAAATCTAAAAAACAATGATACAAATGAACTTATTTACTAAACAGAAACAGACTCACAGACATAGAAAACAAACTTACGGTTACCAAAGGGGAAAGGTGGTGGGGAGGGATAAATGAGGAGTTTGGGTTTAACATATACACACTGCTATATATAAAATAGTTAATAAACAAAGACGTACTGCACAGCACAGGGAACTCTACTCGGTACTCTGTAATAACCTATGTGGGAAAAGCGTCTAAGAAGGAATAGATATGTATACTGTATATGTATGTATATGTATAACAGAATGTATATGTATATACATTCATATGTATATGTATATGAACAGAATCACTTTGCTGTACACCTGAAACTAACACAACATTGTAAAGCAACTCTACTCCAATATTAAATAAAAATTTTAAAACATATTGAAATTGAGTTGAAATTCTGATGTCTGTAATGTGACCTGAATTTTATTTTATTTTATTTTTTAATTAATTTATTTATTATTTATTTTTGGTTGTGTTGGGTCTTCGTTGCTGCACGCCGGCTTTCTCTAGTTGCAGTGAGCGGGGGCTACTCTTCGTTGCAGTGTGCAGCTTCTAATTGCTGTGGCTTCTCTTGCTGCAGAGCACGGGCTCTAGGCGCTCGGGCTTCAGTGGTTGTTGCACGTGGGCTCAGTAGTTGTGGCACTCGGGCTCAGTAGTTGTGGCTCGAGGGCTCTAGAGCTCAGGATCAGTAGTTGTGGTGCACGGGCTTAGTTGCTCCGCGGCATGTGGGATCTTCCCGGACCCGGGCTCAAACCCGTGTCCCCTGCATTGGCAGGCGGATTCTTAACCACTGCGCCACCAGGGAAGCCCTGCCCTTTACCCTTAAAATGTCAAATTTGCCTGAGTTCGTGTTCTTGAATGGGTCTGCATATTTCTGTTTGGATGTAAAACAGTGGGCTACTGGATGTCTCAATGCCTATGTTAGGGTGTGGGGTGGAGAGCTTCTGAGACGAGATGATTACCCCAGAATGACAATTCTGATCACCCAGAAGTCAAATCAAAATTGACAAGATTTTATTAAATTTACTAAATAGCTGTATGTTTTGACCTCTGTCTACAAAATGAAGTCCCATCAATTTTAAGATCCCAGCATCCTCTCTCATGATGGCACAACGTCAGCCTCTTCAGAGGGTCCAACAGTCAGTCGTCAGCGTCTCCAGAAGGAGGCTGGCAGGAAAACAGCCCTGGTCCGACGGCTGCAGCTCTGGGTCAGCGGCTTCCAGCTGGTTCTCTGGCCCCAGCGCCCACGCGTCCATCATCTTTGGCCATGAATTGTCCTGGAGACCCACAGGCATTGCTGACTGTGCTCGTGGTGAGGACACCATTGCACACACCAAGGCCCAGTCTCTCCAGTTCCCCGAAGCTGCCGGTCTCGGGATGTCGGAGTCACCTAGTTCTGTGAGGGATGCGGACCAGAATGTGCTCACCTACCGTCCATCTTTCCATCCTCTGAGACGCAGCTCCCTGGAAACAGTTTCTCTCTGATGCCATTCTTTTCCCTCTGAAGAAAATGTTTTTCTCCTCAGAGCCACAAAAGCAGTGCAATTTCCATTTCAGCTGTCGGCTTTCCCTTACCTTGGCCAAAACAAAACAAAGCAGCACGACCCGCTCCACACCAAAAATTAAAAAAAAAAAAAAAAAAAAAAAAAAAAAAAAAGACAGCGCTCTTTGATCTAAAAAAGTCTGGAGCAAAAGAGATTTCCAGTCTCTAGCTCCGATACAAAGTAACTGGAAGTTTTGCAATTACAGGGTTTGGGAATTTTTTTTTTGTTCCATTTTCTACCCACCACCCACCACCCACCTCCCCCCAGCAGAAGGTTCTTGGTTTAATTAAAGCTACTTACAAGGTAATGTGTACTTCTCTCCTCAGCAGCCTCTGATAACACATGGTCTTAAACGAAGACCTCAATCTTGGCAATGATGACGGTGGATTCTCAAATGATGATCCTTCCAAAGCTCTAGAAGTCATGGCCCTTTGTTCTTACGTATGCTACGTACCATGCCAGATGCTCTGAAACATGCAAAGACACCTATTCTCCATGGGCTTATAGCCTAAAAGAAAAGGGGGATGTATACTCACACGTGTGTGTATATGTGTGTGTTTGTAATTCCAAGGCAATCTGTGAATAACCATGACTATCTAAGGTAAGAAGAGCTCACCTTTGAGTTTTTAAGACAAATTCTTGGAAGAGCTGATTTTTGACTTAGGAGTTGAAAGATGATGGCGCATTGCCGGGCAGCTGTATAGGCGGCTGGCGCTGTGGGCAGCCCCGCGTCCATCGATGGTCAGAGGCACGGATGCAGCCAGGGTGAAAGGATGGAGAGAAGGAATGTGGTGAAGGTCAAAGGCAGGTAACTGGGGTCATCAAATTATGGAGACATTGAGCATCTGGCTGAGATGTTTGAACTTTGTTCTTATTTAAGTGAATGCTGTTGAATTTTTGGAGTAAAGGAATAATAGATAATAGAATGAAGATTTGAGTTTTAAGGAAAATATAAAACCTATGAGCTTCAAAAGTAACTGACAACCTTAAAGTAGAGAAAATGGGACAGGACAAAAGTATAGCATTTATCCCAATGTTAAAAACAAGGGATCCGTACCAGAGACACACAGCCTCTGGGGATTGCCACACAACACCCAACAGTAATGACCATTGATGGGAAATGTGTACCCAACCTCGCTTAGCTCAGGGTCAATTATCAATTTATTTGATTTTCGGGAAGAAAGCAAAGATGAATGTTGTGTTGAATTACATGAAGTTAAATGAATTGCACTCAGAAAAAAACTGCCTTGTTTTCTCCAGTCTCATTGTTTATAATATAATAATAACAATCATGAATTGTGCTTGTAGACTTCAGTATGGAATTGTCTTTAGATACCATTATCTTGAACCATACTATGGCAGTCTGGAAATATTTTCAAAATTGTTATCCCCTGGAATCTAGAAATATGCCTGATGACCATTAACTGTGAGACCAGCTGAAAATGAAATGCATATTATTTTTTGCAGGGACCATTAGGCTAGTCATGCTGTAATCAAACTATCAGTCTTATATAGAGCTGCTCCTTTTCCGTGATGGCTTCATTACACGGCTAAGTCAGAAGGAAGATGTTATCAGTAAAAGGAAGAATCACTTCCCTTAAAATCAAAACCACTGGACGTGGGGATGCAGGAAGGGAGAAGTAGCTGATGTATGCATAAGGAAAATTTCACTTCCTTACCGAATTATCAGGGCTATACTTAACTTCAGAAAGTTTAATTCCAAAACCTCTTCATGATATTAATCTCTGGTTATAATCAGTAAATGTTGCTTAATGATTAATTCAAGCAGTGGGCACTAGACATTCACATAGCTCAAGAGGTTGAAATGATTAAGTGTAGTTTCTTGATATTTTGCTGTTAGTCCTCAGGGTTTTACTTGGTGTTCTTACAGCTTTTCCATGGGAAATAAACAGTCTCCGTAGAGCTACAATGTTGTTTCACTGATGCCTCTGTATAGCACACACTGTCTCTAATTGAAAGAAATGTATTAGTAGCAGAGGTCAGCAAACTACCGCTCATGGACCAAAATTGGCCCGCTGCTGCCCGCTTATGTAAGGCCTACAAACTAAGAATGGTTTTTGTATTTTTTTAGTGGTTGGTAAAAAATCAAAAGAAGAATAATATTCCATGACACGTAAAAATAATAAAAAACTCAAATTTCAGTGTCCATAAATAAGGATTATTGGAACATAATCATGCCCATTCATTTATGTGGCTCCTTTTAAGCTACAACAGCTGAGTTGAGAAGTTGAAACAGAGACCCAATGACCCACAATGGCAAAAATATTTATTATTTATCCCTTTACAGAAAGAGTTAGCCGAACTCCACTTTACGGCATTCCTGGAACAAAAATTTATATAAGACAAATTGAAAGTCACTTTTTTTAAAGCCAACAAGTTTTTTTAAAAAATTGTAAGTATTTCACAAGAGAGTAAAAGTTGCCTTTAACAAGGTTTTGGTTTGTGGGACATCAGTGAATTCTCACTCGAAGCTGAAAGTATGTGATTTTGAACCATGTGGAAAAATCCTGGTGTGCCAGTAAAATAATGCATGAAAGCACACAGTGTAGGCTTGAATCCCAGGGAGGCTTGAGAAAACACAGCGAGCTACAGGAGGCCGGCCTGTTTGTGTTTCTTGCTGGCAAGCACATGAAACTGAGTAATTTATAGTGTCAGGCAGTGGCTAAATGCATGTTAGCTGCACAACCACTTTAGAAAAGAACCCGAACAGTTCTTAGGGGAAGGGAAGGGGGACAGAAAAGTCTCCCTTAAATGATCCAGAAGAGAAACAAGTCAAAGTAAAAGGAGAATGTGATACATATTTGGAAACATGAGAGGGCGTGGCCAGCATCTAACGGGAAAATTAACTAGTTCTGAGGACCTAGCTGTCCCTCCAGAGTGTCACCGGCACAGCCAGGGGATGTTTAGGGGTTCCATCCTCTGATCGGGCACCTAGACCCACTCCAGCACACACAGCTTGTGTTTCCAGGGCCTGTTCAAGGCATTTCTCTGACAGAACTGGGAGAGCTCCATCCAGACAAGGACCAATCAACCATTGGAGCTCAGCTGACAGCACCCACCCACCCCCCCCTTAGGAAACAGGAGAGGAGAGAGAAGCAACCTTTTGAGGTGTCTGTTTTTATCTTCTGTTTCCTACAGATCAAGAAAACAGAACCAGGCTGAATGGCTTCAGGCCCCTGCGGCAGGTTGTGGGATTTACTGAAATCACAGCTCAAATCAAATGAGAAAATCCAGACGCAGGGCCTCCTGGGGCTTCTAGAGCCAAGGACCTTCACTGTGAGCACATTTTAATAGACATCACTAGGATGCATCTTCTTCTTTAGGTCACAGGACCAGCTCCGTGCATCTGGACTCAGGCCCCGGACATCTGGACCATGGGTCCAAGCAGCACAGCTGGCAGCACAGAATCAGAAAGCGCCACTTCGGGGGACAACTGTTGCCCCGGGGCAGGCATCATCTTATTGCTTCCTCAGCATGGCCACTGGCTGTGTAACTACCTTAGCTTTGTGGCTGTTTTGATTTGATTGCCCTGATTTTTCCTTCAGTTCATTGAATTTGAGCAGCTGCTCCAAGGTCCACTCAGCCTTTTCCTGCTCTCAGCTCTCTTTGCATAAAGCTCCTTGTTTCCCCAGCATTGAAAAAAGAAGTATTTTCCTTTTGCTAAAAGAAGTAAATTGTTCTTAACTAACTGGGCGGGTTGACTCTGATAGATCTGATTCTACACTTGCCCTGGGTTGATGCTGCCATTATTCTGAGGTCTTGCGCTAGTTTTGCTGCCGTTTCCAGTAATTGAACAGGCAACATAGCATAATTCAGCAATTTGCTTTTAGCTGCCGGTTACCTTTTCTCCAAGTGTAATGCCTCAAGTCTTCATCTCTAGCACACAGGCTCAGTCAGGACCTTCACTTAAACTCAGAAAGTCATTGCATGAACCAGTAATATTTTTAGCACTGTTGGAAAATTGACAATCACCACCACAATGCAATGAAGATGAAGAAGAAAGCAATAATGGGAAATGAAGTAAGTGCTTTTCATTGCAATCAATGAAAACTACTGAGAATGCCAGTGTGTCTGACACTTGCAAACGTGAAGTGGTTAAGTCCAGGGAATACAGAGGAAGATTCTTTATCTACTAGGAACATTATATGAAGTGTACACGTATAAAGTGCTGGAGGTGTATCAACTTTATTTTAGAAACAACACATAGAGAAGAGAATTTTAAAATTACCCCTCATTCTATTGCATTGTAAACTCTAAAATAACACTTATCTAGAATCTACCACTTTAGCCAATGGTTCAATACTGTGTTGACGGCTAAAAATGGAATTACCTCTTTGTGGAAAAAGGAAATACAAGGTATTCAAAAGGAGTCATTACCAAATCTCTTCAACTAATCAATTGAAAGTGGCAGACAGTGGGATTGTGTGACGGTTCCAACAAATACAGAAGCAATGTCTAATGTGTGCTAATTGGTCTGTGAAATTATGACAGCTGACTTGTTATACGCAAGAACCCACAGGATTTGGAATAAAAGGGCCTGTGTGGTTTTGGACAAGTGACCTAAATTTCCCAAATCTTAGTTTACCAGGTTTTAAAAGCAGGTATAGAAATACTGGCCTCCAGAGTTTGAAAATGAGATAAATATGTACAAGGTTTTTACATAAGATCAATTTGTAAACTGGGGAGCAATTACGTGAAAGAGATTTTGGTTCAACAGACTTTCTTCTGTCTGATGCCAATGTTACTGACATTGGTAATACTTTTTGTTTCTTGAGCACCTGTTATATGCTAGGCCCTCTGCTAAGGGCTCATAGCACACTTTTTCTAATCTTTAAGACAACCTTGAAAAATTAAGTATTATTATTACTACTCTGACTATAGGACACATTTTCTAGGACCTTAGTTTCTATTTGTTGTACACACATACCTTCTTCATCTGCTGGGTTTAGATAAAGACCTAAATACTGAACCACCTCTTATTCATCTTTTTTTTTATTAATTGAAGTATAGTTGAATTTCAACGTTGTGTTAATTCTTGCTCATCTTTTAAAAACTAGCTTCAATGCCATCATCCCCCCACGATGGACCTAAGACCCATCCTCTTTGCTCCTTTAGTGGCAATTCTTCTCTCCTGGGAGAGTTTCGACAATTTCACAGGCAACGAACGTGAGGTACATAAGGACTTTTGGGAGGGAGAAAGAGAAAATCTTCTGAGTTTATACATATCACAAAAAAGCAGTGATCTGAGGCTGGGTGAATTGTTAATTGTGGGTCTGAGGCTGAAAGAGGTTAATGTTACTATTCATTAAGGGGAAAACACCTGTCCCTTTAAAACTTTATCTCTTCCACTGTATTTTCTATTTGCTTTAGAATCGTGAGAGCGAGTGCTTCCCTCAATGCTTTGCAGACTTAATTCTATAATCTTCTAGGTGAAAGGGATTCTTGCTGAATGACAGTGGAGGGATGGAGTGGAAGGAACGAGAGACAGTGACGCGTCCCCTGTAGTGGTTCGGAAGCTGGGCCCAGGGCCCAGCTCCCAGGCCTGGCTTTGCCTCCACCCCCCGGCCCAGGTGTCACACTGGCTCTGGGGCAAGCCCACCTGCACCTCACACTGCAGGCTTGTTCGGGAACCAAGCAGACGCTTAGTGGCTCTGTATTAAAACCCTTGTGTGTATGTGTCTCTTCTTACAAAGAATAATAAGTTGTCAGCCTTCAAAGACACTATGAGATATGTGGGGAAAATAGGAAATTAGTGAATGAGAAAATGAATCTCAACACAGATACTCTTATTCTCACGCTGATACATTACAGAGAAATTTCCCTGGCACGGTTCCGCTAAGCCCAGATCAGCTATTGTCATCGAGCCATCATTGAAGCAAGCAAGGCCCACTGTGACCTTCATAGCCCTCAGTAGCTTCTGCCTTTGCCTTTGACGGCCCCTTCCTCCATGATATACGATATAAATATACATGTAATTTTAGAACTGTGTCAGTATAGAGGTAAATATGTTAATGTTATGTATTGAACATTTTATTTGAACTAAAAAGTTGTTTTTCCTCCTGATTTTAAAAGAAATAAAAACACTTTCATGGTCTCTTAAAGGTCTGGTGGGCCCTAGGCACTGTATCTGCTGTGCATAATGGGTAAGTAGGTCCTGATATAATTTCCTTTTTAAATGATGAATTTCTATATCAGTGTTCATAAATGATAATTCTCTCTCTCTCTCTCTCTCTTTCTCTGTCTCTCTCTCTCAAGCTGCTTTTATCATATTTTGACATCAGGGTTACAATACCTTAATAAAAGTAATAGAGAATTTTCTTTCTATTTCTATGTTTGGGAATGAACTAAAGGTTGTAGGAATCATCTTTTCTTCAAATTAAAACCTGTCTATAAAATTGAGCCTAAATGTTTGAAGAAGAGGACGTTATTAAGCAATTTATTTTTGATCCTTTTTGGTTTACTAGTCTATTCTCTGTTTTTTCTTCTATGTAAGCCAATTTTCCTAGAAATGTTATCCATTGTACCAGTTTTTTTTTTACATTCATCAGTCATTTATATATTTTATGTTCCCAGAACTTTTATCTGCTCTCAATCTGTGGTATTTGATAATTTTTATCCTTAAAGTTCATATGATTTTCTTTCTCTTTTTCTTGATTTTCTGTGCCAAACAGTTGGCTATTTTAATCACTCTTTGAAGTGAGACCTTTGGGGTTGATTGATTAAATCTACCATTATGCCTTTTCCTAATTTCTATTTCTGCTTTTATCCTTATTATCCCTTCTCTCCCACTTTCCTTTGCTTTTATAAAAATAGTATCTTGGATTGAATACTTAGTTCATTTATTTTTATTCTTTATAAATTAATAATGAAATAATTTAAATGATATATTTTCTTCTGATTTTAGTTTTGGCTACATGCTATAAGCTTAATTTTTTTTAAATTTATTTTATTTATTTATTTTTGGCTGCATTGGGTTTTCTTTGCTTCACACAGACTTTCTCTAGTTGCGGTGAGCCGGGGCTACTCTTCGTTGTGGTGCACGGGCTTCTCATTGCGGTGGCTTCTCTTTTTGCGGAGCACGGGCTATAGGCAAGAGGGCTTCAGTAGTTGTGGTGCATGGGCTCAGTAGTTGTGGCTCCTGGGCTCTAGAGTGCAGCCTCAGTAGTTGTGGCTCACGGGCTTCGTTGCTCCATGGCATGTGGGATCTTCCCAGACCAGGGCTTGAACCCGTGTCCCCTGGAATGGCAGGTGGATTCTTAACCACTGTGCCACTAGGGAAGCCCATGCTATAAGCTTTTGTATACAGTTTTTTCTTTGGTGATTTCTAAAAAGTCTCCTTCATTTTAATTTCCTCACAGTCCAAGAATTGCTTAGCAGAATTCTTTTTTTAAAAAAATTCTAGGTGACTGTATTCGTCATAGTTAAATCTTTAAAAAAATAAATTTCTTTTTCAAAGAAGACATAAATACGGCCAGCCAGCATATGAAAAGATGCTCAACATCACTAATCATCAGGGAAATGCAAGTCAAAACCATGATGAGATATTACTTCTCACCTAACAGAACGGCCATTATCAAAAGAACAAGAAATAACAAGTGTCCACGATGATGTGGAGAAAAGGGAACCCTCCTGCATTGTTTGTGGGAATGTAAATTGATTGCTGCCCCTATAGAAAACAGTATAGAGCTTCTTCAAAAAATTAAAAATAAAACTACCATACGACCCAGCAATTCCACTCCTGGCTGTATTTCCAAAGAAAAGGAAAACACTAGTTCAAAAAGATACATGCACCCCTTATGTTCACTGCAGCATTATTTACAATTGCCAATATATGGAAACAACCTAAATGCCCATCAAAAGATGAGTGGATAAAAAAGATGTGATATATATGTACATATACAATGGAATACTAGTCAGCCATAAAAGAAGAATGAAATCTTGCCATTTTACAGCAACGTGGATGGACCTTGAAGGTATTATGCTAAGTTAAATAAGTCAGACAGAGAAAGATAAATACTGTATGATTTCACTTATATGTGGAATCTAAAAAACAAAACAAACAAAACTAAACTAAACACATAGATACAGAGAACAGACTGGTGGTTGCTGGCCAAGGGTGAGGGTGGGGTTGGGGGATGGGTGAAATGTGTGAAGGAGATCAAAAGACACAAACTTCCAGATATAAAATACATGGGAATGTAACGTACAGTGTGGTGACCATGGTCAATAATATTGTTGTACATATAATATTTGAAAGTTGCTCAGAGGGTAAGTATTAAACGTTCTGGCTTCCCTGGTTGTGCAGGGGTTAGGAATCCACCTGCCAATGCAGGGGACATGGGTTCAAGCCCTGGTCCAGGAAGAGCCCACATGCAGCAGAGCAATGAAGCCCGTGTGCCACAACTACTGAGCCCACGAACCACAACTACTGAGCCCATGAGCCACAACTACTAAGCCTGCATGCCACAAATACTGAGCCCACGTGTCACAACTGCTGAGCCTGAGTGCTGCAACTACTGAGCCCACCAGCCACAACTACCAAGCCTGTGTGCCACAACTACTCAGCCTGTGCTCTAGAGCCCATGAGCCACAACTACTGAGCCCACATGCCACAACTACTGAGCCTGCACTCTAGAGCCCACGTGCCACAACACCTGAAGCTCACAAGCTACAACTACTGAGCCCACATGCCGCAACTACTGAACCTGCTCCCTAGAGCCTGCGAGCTACAACTACTGAGCCTGCGCACCACAACTACTGAGCCTACGAGCCACAACTAATGAGCCTGCACACCTAGAGCCCGTGCTCTGCAACAAGAGAAGCCACCACAGTGAGAAGCCCGTGCACCGCAACAAAGAGTAGCCCCCACTCGCTGCAGCTAGAGAAAGCCCAGGCACAGCAGTGAAGACCCAACACAGACAAAAATAAATAGATAAATAAATAAATTTATTAAAAAAAATTCTCATCACAAGAAAGTAATATTTTTGTAACTTCGTATAATGACACGATAACTAGACTTATTGTAGCAACCATATATACAAATGTCAAATCATTATGCTGTGCACTTGAAACTAATATAATGTTGTATGTCAATTATGCTTCAATAAGTAAATTAATCAATAAATTTCCATTTTCGTTTCACCATGCTACAACTGTGGCCTGTACATTTTCTGCTTTGGAATTTACTAAGATTTTCTTCTGGACTAAGAATTTTTAAATGTTCTGAAGACACTGGAAAATAAGATGAATTCTCGAGATGGTAAAAGTTCAATATAGATCTTTTAGTTCTACTTTATTATTTGTACTACTCAGATTTTGTATATCTTAAATGCTTATTGTTTTGCCACATTAATTAGTCAAAGATTAAGGGAAATGTTAAAAATCTCTCCAGTTCCATGTTTTGTAAATGTTTCCTTTTATTATTCAGTGTTTTTTTTTTCTTTATGTGTCTTAATGTGAAGTGTTCAGTCATTAATGTTCATGAAAATTACATGTACATAATGATTTGGACACTCTGTCAACATAACACAATTACTTCAGTCCAATGACTGCCATTTTTTATCCTGCATTATTTTTTGCCTGATGTTAATTGTTGCTTTCTTGCTTTCTTTTTATTTACCTACCATCTGATATTTTATTTTTTGGTATCAGTTTTCGGTATATTTCATATGCTTATTCCTATCAGCGGTTATTGTTTTTGACTCAGTATGAGTGATTTCCTTTTGTTTCTTTGCTTCTTTGAGATATTTAACCCATTTACATTTTTCTTAAAACAAGTATTAAAAATTCTATCATTTGATTCTAAGCCATCTGGTTTGGTTTTTTAATTTTTTTGTTGTTTTTGGTTTTGGTTTTGCTTCTAGAGAATTCTTTATCTTTGTTCTTTTGATATATGGACTATTCTTTTTTGTTCCTTCGTTTTGGTCTTTCCTACAATTTTGAAAGCTATATACTTTGTTTTTCATTTTGCTGACATTTAACCTTGCATTTTGTAAAAGTAGCTTTAACCCCTTTTTTTTTTCTAATTACTAGATACAAAAATGAAATACTATCTTTTGAATACTTCAACCAAATACGTTTAAGACATTTTTATTTCTCCTTGCTACAGCTTGAATTTTCAGTCTTTATTAATGCAATTATTTCAAATATAGTCTATTATCATTTATTACTATTATTTTTACGTTAATAAATCTCTTTAACATTTACATTTAGTTTTTAACAGACTTTTCCCCCTCTCTTTTCTGTATTCTTACAGGTTTTTGTGGAGGGAGGGAAAGGTTCGTTGCTTATTTGTATGGTCTGTGAATTTCCCACTGTTGAGCTTACAGTTGCTATAAGGTCCTGATTGACTGGAACACATTTTCAAGTACCTTTCTGGTTAAGGAGAGATCACCAGTGCTCTCTCTGCTCTGTAACCTCTCTGAATATGTTCTTTGCATCCGTACATGCATCAATGACAACTTGACTGTTTTTAAATTCTTGGGGCACGATCTTTTCCATCAAAAGCCATTGTCTTGGGCCATATACTATGACAGAAAATTCATCAGATGCTGACCTAAATTTCCTCTTAATTACACCACCATGGTACCGCTAACCATCTATTTTATCTAGCTGTCCATTTGATAGTCACGTTCAACTGGTCACTCTGCATAGCCAACCCCCATCACCCCCAACACACACACACACACACACACACACACACACACACACTGTAAATGGTAATCAACTTTTCATCCATGCATTCATTCATTATTCATTTATTCAACAAATGTTTTTGCGTTAGTACAAAGTGTCCTGCCACAGGAACAAGGATACAGAGACATGATGCCTTCTTCAGATGGTCAGCAACACCGTGGAGAAGGCGGGAAGGCCCATCCGCCAGGCAGGGCAGGAGGCAGGTGGCACAGAGTCGTGCTCACGAGGGCACCTCATCTCTTACTGGGACTTTCCAATAGCCAGCTGAGCATGGCTCTGCCCCCCGGCTTTTCCCTCTAAATCCACTCTCTGTTATCACCAGAAGTTCTCTCTCCAAAGCTTTAATCTGATCAATCACGTCTCCACCAAAAGGTTTAATTTCCCATTGCCAGTCATCCTCTTTCCATTTTAAATTCTGATATTTTGTTTACCATGGATTTTTACACTAATTTCTTTTTAACATCTTTATTGGAGTATAATTGCTTTACAATGGTGTGTTAGTTTCTGCTGTATGACAAAGTGAATCAGCTATACATATACATATATCCCCATATCCCCTCCCTCTTGCGTCTCCCTCCCTCCCACCCTCCCTATCCCACCCCTCTAGGTGGTCACAAAGCACCGAGCTGATCTCCCTGTGCTATGCGGCTGCTTCCCACTAGCTATCTATCTTACACTTGTTAGTATATATAAGTCCATGCCACTCTCTCTCTTTGTCTCAGCTTACCCTTCCCCCTCCCCGTGTCCTCAGGTCCATTCTCTACGTCTGAGTCTTTATTCCTGTCCTGCCCCTAGGTTCTTCAGAAACATTTTTTTTTTTTTAGATTCCATATATATGTGTTAGCATACAGTATTTGTTTTTCTCTTTCTGACTTACTTCACTCTGTATGACAGATTCTAGGTCCATCTACCTAACTACAAATAACTCAATTTCGTTTCTTTTTATGGCTGAGTAATATTCCATTGTATACATGTGCCACATCTTCTTTATCCATTTATCTGTCGATGGGCATTTAGGTTGCTTCCATGTCCTGGCTACTGTAAATAGTGCTGCAATGCACATTGGGGTGCATGTGTCTTTTTGAATTATGGTTTTCTCAGGGTATATGCCCAGTAGTGGGATTGCTGGGTCGTATGGTAGTTCTATTTTTAGTTTTCTAAGGAACCTCCATACTGTTCTCCATAGTGGCTGTATCTATTTACATTCCCACCAACAGTGCAAGAGGGTTCCCTTTTCTCCACACCCTCTCCAGGATTTATTCTTTGTAGATTTTTTGATGATGGCCATTCTGACCAGTGTGAGGTAATACCTCATTGTGGTTTTGATTTGCATTTCTCTAATGATTAGTGATGTTGAACATCCTTTCATGTGTTTGTTGGCAATCTGTATATCTTCTTTGGGGAAATGTCTATTTAGGTCTTCTGCCCATTTTTGGATTGGGCTCTTTGTTTTTTTGATATTGAGCTGCATGAGCTGCTTGTATATTTTGGAGATTAGTCCTTTGTCAGTTGCTTTGTTTGCAAATATTTTCTCCCATTCTGAGGGTTGTCTTTTCGTCTTATTTATGGTTTCCTTTGCTATGCAAAAGCTTTTAAGTTTCATTAGGTCCCATTTGTTTATTTTTGTTTTTATTTCCATTTCTCTAGGTAGGCAGAACACTCTATGACATAACTTACAACAAGATCCTTTTTGACCCACCTCCTAGAGAAATGGAAATACACTAATTTTAATTTGCCAAAACAATGCACAAAAATGTTATTTATCTTGATTACTGAATTTTTTTGGTGCTCCCTAAATTTTGCATCACCCTAATCCTGGCCCTAGCCAGACGAGTAAAATGCAAACTTCCTGGCATAAGTTACTAAGCTTCTCAAAGCTGGCCCAAATTTACCTTTCTTGCACTCCCTTTTGTGACTCTTCCTTAACCTTTCAATATTCTGCTGAAGCTAAACAGCTATTAGTTTTATAAATTTATTTTATATTGAGGTATGATTAACGTACCATCAAATTAATCCTTTGAAAGTATAAATCAGATTTTTAGTATATTCACAAATTTGTGCAACCATCACCACTATACAATTCCAGACCATTTTAAGCACCCCAAAGAGAAACCCCACAGCCATTAGCAGTCATTTTTCTTGGCAACCACTAATCTGCTTTCTGTCCCATGGATTTGCCTATTAAGCAGTTTTTCTTTTGGCAAGATAAGTTCATCATTGCCTCTGCCTTCAGCTGGAATGTTCTTCCCCTTTGCTTCTTTTTTTTCCCCCTAATTTGTGGGACAAAATCTTACTCATCTCTTAAGACCCATATTAGATCTTACTAACTAACATTTTCTCTATCCTTTCATGCACAGCCCTTTTCATGCATCGCTACCATGTCACCTGTAACATTGTGCCACCATCTGTTTGTCTTTACCCAGTGGGGAGTTCTTTGAAAGTAGACTTAAAATGTAAGAACAATTTGTTCAGTTTTGTGTTTTCACATTCCCAGCATCCGCTCTCCTATTAAAATATGCTCTTTTTATTTTACTCCTTTGGAAAACTACTTCTCCCACTCAAATTATTTGCCTCTGACTGGACTGTCTCCTCGGTACTTTTCTGCCCACTCATGTTAGATGTGCATGAATCATAGGACCTTATTCTCTTGGCTTCTGTTATGGGTTCAGACTTTGGCTACGTGACCTAATCAGAGCCAATCAGAACACTTTGTGGGAACTTTCCATATTGGTGAGAAACAAGTCCTTTCTTTCCTCCTGGGTCAGATGCTATATGGATGTGGCTTAGATGGTCCCTGAGTGTAGAGGTAATGAGACTAGCTTAACCAAAAGAAGCTGAGATAAGAGATAGAGGGAAAGAGGAGCCCTGAAAGCATCAGCCAAGTCCCTAGAGAGAGAGATTAATGTCCAAGGCCAGCTCCCCCTCTTTCCTTATATCATGTGAGCTATTCAACTCCTGTAGACAAACACAGTATTATGCTAGTTAACTACACTATTTTCTTATTCATTTTCTAGGTACTTAGTATAGGTTGGCTTCCACATAACAGATACTCAATAGGTGTTTGTTAATCCAATAGTTGACAATTTTACAGCTTCTTCTCTGTAGTTGTATCCATCTTACCTAGCTTGAGGCTCCAGCATCCGACAATTGATCCATTTCATACATTTTCCCCCTGTCTTCCCAAACCACAAATGTTTGGAGTCACCACTGGAAATGTGGCCCAAGATGGTACTACTCCTACCAAGTTCATTTACAGACTAGTTTACTGGGATTAAATTAAGGGGGAAAAAATCATGTATCTAGGGCCTATTCAAGATTTGCCACCTGTCTGATGTTTGACATCTATCCTATCCTTTTCAACTATCCTTTGCTCAACTCATAACTTGAAAAGATAAGAAATGTCCCAGTGTGGAGAGCAACTACAACGGCCAGAGCTAAATCAGACCCCACAATGGATCTGTTTCTTTGACTTTAACCTTTGCTTTTTGTTGCTTTTGTTATTATAATCATACATAACCGCCTGCCTCAGGGAACCCTGCCCACCTGTGAATGGCTGCAAGAAAGAAGAAATTAACACCTCCCCTCCCTGAGGCTGGTCATTCCAGGTGATATTTGCAAGACTGATGACCCTTTTACATTACTTCCTCACCACCTCTCCCTCTCTGATTCTGTAAAAGAAATTGGCATCCAGACACCGATAAGATGGTTTTTCGGAGACACTCGTCTGCCATCTTCTCGGTCTGCTGGCTTTCCAAATAAAGTCGTATTCCTTGCCCCAACACCTTGTCTCCGAGGTTCATTGGCCTGTCATGCAGCGAGCAGAGCAGAGCGAGCTTGGACTCGGTAACACAACCTCTGGAAAGACTTTCCTTCACAGGCCTCCTGCATCGGCCTCGGGGGCTGTCGGATGCCCCATGGTGGATGTCAAGTTCCATGACAGTCTGGACTCCTCACCCAAGTTATTGTGTGACTGGCACACTTCATTTTGCCTTTTGAGACTTTCAACTTGCTCACTTGAAAAATCAGGATTCTGATCAAATAAGGTCTAAGACGTCTTCTATCACTGGGATGCCATGATTGCGTGAATCTTTGCCATGAAAGATGTTTCCTCAAAATGAATTTGGTTGTGTGACAACTATAAGACTCCAGCATTCCCAGTATCTGCAGATAAGGCCTGATATTCATATTTGATCTTACAACATAGAGCATACACTCTGTCAGCACGTACCTCTTAAGGATTGTACTTTGTGTATCTTAAATATTACAACTAAGATACATTTCCAGATATAAAGATGTATACGTAGGTTGTGGCCTTAGACTTTGTTGTGGTCTAACTTTCATTTTTTTGGATGAAATTAAAAACACTTTGAATGCATAAAAGAAATTATTGTGTACATTGTAGTAAAACAATATTGACTAGAAAAGAAATCTCCTTTTCCTATAAATCTCCACTTTGATATAAATAATTTGACCTCAAGAAAAATATTACTCAATAAGATGACAGGAATACTTTTGGCAAATAAGAGGTTAAAATGGTGTATAAGGCACACATCAGCTTAGAAATCATAATGCTGGTGAATATTTTTGTTGTGCTTTGTGTATTTCAACTTCCTCTCTCTACTGTTAATATTACAACTGTGCCTTGAGAGTTTCTCTCATCTCTGGAAGCAGAATTCAATTTTTCTCCTTCTTCTGACTATGATGGAAGAGTGATTTATGAAGAAATATATAAAAAGAAGAAAATATTTGTCCAAGTGTGATGTCCCAGGCATTCTCTTATCAATCACCTCATCTCATTTTCACACAGTCTTTCTATCCATATTATTATATAATGAAAGAAACTGAAGCTCAGAAAAGATAACAGGCTGATAAATGGGAGAGAAAAAATTGAACTCTAGGTGTGTCTGACTTTACTGCATGTAACATATAGTAAGATTCTAGAAGGAAATAGTAAAATGTCCTTTCCTTGTAATTAGGAAAGTGTGAACAGTTTGTAATATGATTTATAGAACATTTAGAAACCAAAACCAGCTTCAAACTTGATTGCAAATCAATTTTTGTTTTTGTTTTTGTTTTTGCTTTTTACCCATAGTAACAAATAGGTGCCATGCACTTACTGAGCGTCAGGCATTGTATAAAACACTGTATGTGTATGACCGCATTCAATCCTTACACAAGCCCTGTGTAATAAGAACTATAATTGTCACCATTTCATAGATTTATATTTTAAGATTCTGAGAGGTTAAGTAATTTAATTTGCCCAAAGTGCCCTGTTAGTAAGTGGAAGAAGTGAACCTGAACCTCAAGGGCTTCCTGACTTAAAATTCTAAGCTTAATCACTGGATTGTAAAGTCAGGAACTAGGTCAAATGGAGAACTACTTCTATGCTGGCCTTCTGCTAACTCATTGAGTAACTTCTTATAATGATTTTATCTTCTCTTGGCCTTGGCTTTCTCCTCAGTAAGACTAGAAGGTAGAATGAGAACATTTTTTTAAAATAAATTTATTTATTGATTTACTTTTGACTGTGTTGGGTCTTCTTTGCTATGCATGGGCTTTCTCTAGTTGCAGTGAGCGGGGGCTACTCTTCATTGCGGCACGCAGGCTCAGTAGTTGTGGCTCATGGGCTCTAGAGCGCAGGCTCAGTAGTTGTGGTGCATGGGCTTAGTTGCTCCATGGCATGTTGGATCTTCCTGGACCAGGGCTCGAATCCATGTCCCCTGCATTGGCAGGCAGATTCTTAACCACTGTGCCACCAGGGAAGTCCCTAGAATGAGAACATTTTAAGAATTTCTTCCTCTTTTCAACATACAATGAGTTTCCATGTCCCAAAGCAATTCTCAAATGTACAGGGTTCAAGTTATCCAGACTTCTTCCATCTGACTTTTTTTTTAATTAAAAAAAAAAAAAAAAAGACTTGGCCTACCATCTCTGAACTTGAGCCCCATGTGAACTTTTGATTTGGGAAAGACCATTGGTTTCACTCTACCTATGAAATAAATGCTGACAGAATCCTTCACTCTCTCTCTACAAGCTATCCTCCTGAGCACATTTAAGGGGGTTAATCATTTAACCCTGAGTTTTGTGTTAATCATTCCCTTGCTTTTCTTTATAATTTTTTTATTCTTGTATGTACCATTGATGTAATTTTTGGTTTTGCCTGTTTCTGAACTTCATATAAATGGAACAATCATATTGTATGCATTCTTCCACAACTTGCTGTTCTCACCCCCAACATTCCTTTAAGATTCATCTATGTAGAGGATTTAGCTGTGGGGTTTTCTATTGTTACTGTTAGTAGTATTCCATGGTATTAAATATACTGCAATTTATTTACCTGTTCTACTGTTAATGAGTCTGTAGCTTATTTCTGTTTTTGTTTTGCTATTATGAATATACATTTATCTGTTTCCTGGCACACACATGCCACATTTTCTCTAGCATTTATACATGGAAGCGGGATTGTTGGATTTTAGGATATGCGCATTTCAACTCTACTAAGCTAGTTTGGTATCATTGATAGCTTAAAGTTTTAAAATTAATTTATTATAAATATTTAACATCCTGGAGCATGAAAGAAGTCATAAACATGTTGGACTGTAAAGTCTGGCTTCCTAGCTGTTATTCAAACACAGCAAAAGAATACTGTGCTCAGTTAGACTTAAATGGCTTTAACCAAGATATTAGTAAAACCTACTAGAAGAGTAAGTTGTTACCTTGAGCTGGGCTACTGAAATAAGGAGAAATCGTCATTGCATAAAAACTAAAAGAAAATCAGCATAGGAATGGATAAATGAAGAATACAGGAGACCCTTCTGTTTCCAAAAAAATAACTTAGAAAGATGGGCAGTCTTGCTTCTTCTCTGTTACTAATTAGATATGTATGCTATTTCAGCCCCCCAAAGATGATCAGCATCTTGTGAATTCTAGATCAAGGAACGCAAGCTTACAAACCGGGAACACCAAGTAAAACATCTACACTGAATCTGCTTCCCCATCCTTCTTGCCTGTGCCTCATCCTTCCCTTCCCCTGCCATTTCCATCTATTCCACTGTAGTCGTCATGGATTCCAGGGATAACGCTAATCACGCTCCTGGTGAAACGCCCTGAGAGTCACGGTGCACAAGGGAAACAGCGCAGAATTGTCTAAGAAACTGACATCTTAAGGAGTATGCTCTTAGACATGTAAAAGGTAACACGGAGTTCATGTTCACTTCATGAGTTTATCCTTTTTTCCTTATGGAATCTCTTGGAAGTCATCCCAATGGCCCTCAGAAAGAAATGCCTGCGTGTCTCTCTTCAGTATGTGTTTCCAGCCTGGACGGATGCCATGAACCTTGGTGGGCACTGCGCTATTCCTAGTGAGTGGTGACTCATATGCACAAACACCATTGTTGTGGGCTAAATAAAGGGTAAAGAGCATCTCACACACCTATGGACAGTGGCTAATCCAAGTATGTAGATAACATTGTGATGAATGAAGGACAAAAGTATTTAACATCATACATTAATGCTAGGTGGCTTTTTATCCTCTCGATCAATGGATATATAGATTTCAGCTATTATGGAAATGAGAAGACATTTTTGATATTAAAATTGTTTTTGAGATCTAAAAGTCTGGGAACTACTGCTGTGTAACATACGTCTGCACCTCTAACGTTATGTGTGTGTCTGTGTGCACATGCAAACACACATGTACATATCTCTAGATATATATTATAAAAATCCACACTTCCAGAGGATGGGAAGACATTAAGAAAAATTTTTCTGCAGAGATGTACCTTCCAGCCCTCTCTGAGACAGCATTTTAAATTATTAAACAGAATACTTAACATTTGTACTTGAATCTTGTTTGTAGACAGACACATTAGAGAATGTCATTATTCAACAAGATTTCTCACACTGCAGATGGAACATAGCGTCCATTTGAGTTGCATCTTTGTAAACACTATAAATCACTAAATACTTAATAGAAAGAGGATCAAAAAGCTGATTTGCTTAAATATGAATCAGAAAATAAGATGAAGCAACAATTGAATAGCAGTAAGTATCTTTCCTTATTTATTGTCCAGGTTTTGAAAAACTGAGGTTCATTTTTTTTTTTTAATTTTGCCAATTCAGTTTTGTTTTTCAAAGACACACAATTTTTTCTAGACCAGAGAGTAATTATTAGCAGCCCTGAATATACATGTGGGTGCATTGATTTTCTCTTGATTTGAGAAAAAATTTCCTTGAGTGGAAGAGACTGATCTTTTCTAATTAGCATTAAAATGACACCCCTCCTTACAAGTCAATTTTATAATTAAACTCTCTGAAGAAAATAAAATAAAAAGAACGATTCCTCACGTAGCTAAGACTCGGCATAAGGATTTCTCTCGCTAACGCCCCTCAAAGGACTAAATCACTAAACCGGCTTCTGACAGCGTTTCTGTATTTAAAACAAAACATAAATGACAGTATTTTCATTACTGCTAATGATGAAAATATTGATGTCTAAATGTTTATACTCTGGAAAAATGTGAGATGAGAGCTTGACTGAAAAAAGCATGTGTTGATCACTGAAATAGATTTTTTTTTAACTTATAAAACAATCAGCATCTAATATCTTACGTGGGGTTATGTCTTCTCCCCTGATGATGTTTAGGAGAAAGAGTAAAAAACAAAGTGAAGCAAATACACCAAGGAAAATGGTAAACTTAAAAACTCAGAATTAGATGACCCATGAGGCGCCTACTCTTGCTTGTTTTTCTTCCCCCACAGGTGATTCAATAAATAGCGTGCCTGAGAGCATTCATGTAAGCAGTGGCTTGGCACCAGGGAAAGGTAAGTTTGGAACTGAACCCTGCAGTCGGTCCTGGCAGCCTTGCTAAACTGAGCAGTTCTTTGGTGTGAGTTGATGCACAGGAGATCATGAGCAGGACAGATCTTCCTTCATATCTGCTGTGTTTACAGATGTGAAAATATAGATACTGTAGCACACGAAGATGAATAACCCATGTGAAATTCAAATCTATTCCTCCTTGAACAGAATTATTCCTTGCTTTTGCCCTTCGGTAGAAACTTTTCTCTTCCCACGTGCAAACAAAATGTTGCCACGCAAAGACCTGGCTAGTGAGAGTGAGTGCTTGCTGATGCTTGTTTGGAGAATGAGGATGGCTTTTGGGGAAATGTCTGGAGACCCTGGCAAGCCCTATCTGCTCATAAACAAGGGGCATCTACAAAGTCTGGTTCCTTGTAAAAGGATGGACCTGAGTCTTAGAGGGAACCACCCCAGAGGAGTTCATCTACTCAGAAAGACACAATTTCCTTTAGAGCAGACAGTTCCAGACAGTTAGTAATTATTTCTCATTTTGAGAGGACGATGGAAACCCATCTTTTCCTTCTAACACTTGCACATTGCTTCCACGCTGCAGCAGGATCCCCTTGGCTACCAGATACCTACCTCACAGGAATTTTATAGTCTTTCATCCACTAGAGTAAACCCATTTTCTCCCCCAAAGCAAGAGGGTGTGTCTTTTTACACTTTCAAACTTTGCTTCTACCTTAAAGATCAACTTACTCAACATGGATTTGATTAGGCATAAAACAGACTGAGAATGACAATGCTTTGCCTCTATTTCCTAAAAAAAAATGCATAAACAAGCAAGCACGGGCCACTAGCAAACCATTCCTAATATTCCTTGGCATTTGAGGTGTTTTCGTTTTTTTTTTTTTTAATTAATTAATTTATTTATTTTTTGGCTGCATTGGGTCTTTGTTGCTGTGCGCGGGCCTTTTCTAGTTGTGGCGAGCGGGGTTTACTCCTCATTGTGGTGCGCGGGCTTCTCACTGTGGTGGCCTCTCTCGCTGCAGAGCACAGGCTCCAGGCGCACAGGCTTCAGTAGTTGTGGCACACGGGCTCCGTAGTTGTGGCTCTCGGGCTCCAGAGTGCAGGCTCAGTAGTTGTGGCGCACAGGCTTAGTTGCTCCACGGCACGTGGGATCTTCCCAGACCAGGGCTCGAACCCATGTCTCCTGCACTGGCAGGCGGATTCCCTACCACTGTGCCACTAGGGAAGTCCGAGGTGTTTTAGTTTTGACTTCTTTAAATGCATGCAGATTCATGGCGTTGTAATTTAGGATTTGTCTGAATACAGTGTTGAATTGTGCTATCTTCATGGCTAATTTTAGGAACAAGTCACTTGGTCCAGCTGGATGGCCTGGAGTAAAGAATTCTCTAATTAAAATTGACTCATGTTATAGAGTACATAACTCTTATGCAATGATAAAAACTTTTTCTTTCTTGGAAAAATAATTCTCCAAAGAAGCTATGCCTAAAGTTACAGAAATCCTCTAAACCAAGGATGTGAAAGACCCAAGAATTACCTTGCAAATATCAGAGGTCTCCTGAATGAATGAATATTTCATGTTTTCATGGTATAAATTCAGCTCCTGGTAGAAATTCTTGAAAGCACCAGTATTAGCACTCTGAGTTACAAGTGACAAAAAAAAAACACTTCATAAAGGATAAAAAATACAAAGGGAATCCAATGGTTCACATGACTGAAGAGGTCGGGGAACAGGACGGTTTCAGCAGCGTCTTCATGCCACCAAAACTATCCCCTGGGTTCTTCCTCCATGTGGATTCTTCTTCCATGTGGATTCCTCTTCCAGGTGGATTCCTCTTCCAGGTGGATTCTTCTTCCATGTGGATTCCTCTTCCAGGTGGATTCCTCTTCCAGGTGGATTCTTCTTCCATGTGGATTCCTCTTCCATGTGGATTCCTCTTCCAGGTGGATTCTTCTTCCATGTGGAGTCCTCTTCCATGTGGATTCCTCTTCCATGTGGATTCTTCTTCCAGGTGGATACCTTTTCCATGGAAGCAAGATGTTTGCAGCATCTACAGCTTCACATCCTTCCAGCCTCAGGTCTAATGGAAAGATGACCTGTCCCTGTCTCAATACCCCAACTGAAAGTTACACTCTGTCTCATCACTGCCCATCCCTCTATCAATTACTGTGAGCAGGGGATTATGAGAACACAATGAGCTGTTAGACCTGGGGCTCTGTCACCCTATGTTCCACTTTAGAGCTGAGGACGGAGGCCCATCTGGCCTAAAAGAATGAGGATGGGGAAGAACCTTAAACTAAAACTAAAATTGGAGGCCTCTGCTGTGAGGAGGATGGCCAATGAGGATGCAAACGCCACCCTCCCAGAACCCTTTGCCATCAGCTCATCTCCTACTGTGCCTTATGTGTCAAGGATGTTTAAGAACTCAGGGACTGGGCTTCCCTGGTGGCGCAGTGGTGAAGAATCCGCCTGCCAATGCAGGGGACACGGGTTCGAGCCCTGGTCCGAGAAGATCCCACATGCCACGGAGCAACTAAGCCCGTGCGCCACAACTACTGAGCCTGCGCTCTAGAGCCCACGAACCACAACTACTGAAGCCTGCACTCTAGAGCCCGCAAGCCACAACTACTGAAGCCTGCATGCCTAGAGCCCGTGCTCCACACCAAGAGAAGCCACCGCAATGAGAAGCCCATGCACCGCAATGAAGAGTAACCCCTGCTCACCACAACTAGAGAAAGCCCGTGCACAGCAACAAAGACCCAACACAGCCAAAAATAAATAAATAAAATAAATAAATTTAAAAAAAGACCTCAGGGACTTCCCTGGCAGTCCAGTGGTTAAGACTCCAAGCTCCCAATGTAGGGGGTGTGGGTTCCATCCCTGGTCAGGGAACTAAGATCCCACATGCCACACGGCCAAAAATTTTAAAAAAAAATCATAAGTGGGGGGATAATTTTATAAACCTAATAATTAGTACTCTCTAACACAATGTTTAAATTTTTAATATAATTATTAATTATATTGTACTCAGTATTAGCTATTTCTTAAGTGGGTTCTTTATATTAACATGCACAAGTACTTGCAATTTTCATCCAGAATGCAGAATTCAAATTTCATTTTAGTCAATTTGAGGCAAAGGATACTATTAGGACAATTTACACTTGCATAGATGTAAACTAAGTCATTAAGCTCTTCCCTCCCTGCCAGGAAAGCATTTTCTGATCCTGTATTTACTTTGTTTTATTAAAGACCCCTCCAAAAAATAGGAAAAGCAAGCATTGATTAAAAACAACATGGCCTACAAATAGTAGAGAATGCAGAAAAAGCATATTACTTGGTACAAACACTCCAAGTAAAGTATAAAGACACTCATATTTAATATCATATTAAGTAGTAACTTTTCATGGCCGGAAGGACCACAGAGATCATTCAACCCTAAAACTTCTTAATAAAGAGGCTTTCTCAGTAAGCTAGTTGTCATTATTTTTCCCAGTTGGCAGGATGGCCAGGAACATTCACATCAGCATATCCTGGGGCTGGTTCCATAAAGAACTCTCTGCTCCTCCAAGAGGACACCTGTCACCCAGCTCAGCTGATTCCTTCCCAGGCTCCATTCATTCCAAGTGGCTTTGAGCCCCTCTGTGTTCCTAGCTCTGTGCCAGGTGCCGGGATACAAAGATGAATAGGATGACGGTGACCCCTGACCACCTGGTGCTTCCAGCCCAGTGCGGGCGACAGACATCACTCATGTTATCACACAAGTACATTCGTCAGTACAAAGTGTACTTCGTGTGATAAAGGGAAGTTTCAGCGTCCTGTGATATGGTCTCAGGGCCTGTCCAGCCCGGCCCAGAGACTTAGGGAAGTTGCCTTTGAGCTGAGAGTAAGACAAGGATGAAAGTTTGGGCTGTACCACCCGCTGAAGGCCATCCCATCTGGAACCCAGAGCACAGGGAAGGAAGTTCTGTGGGACCACATCGTGCAGGAACGTGTAGACTGCAAGGATTTGAGTCTTTTTTTTTTTTTTAAGAGAAAAGATATGTTTTATTTAAAACACCAAAGATTTACAGCCAAATAAATAGCTGAAGGAAAATTATGAAATACACTGCATATTATATTTAGCAATTTAGATTTAAAAATTTAAGATAATTAGAAGGATTTGAGTCTTTATTCTGAAGTTTTAAGCAAAGGGTGACAGAATCAGATTTGCATTTGGAAAATCACTCTGGCTAGTGTGCAGGGAACAGATTGGTGTCAAAATGATGGAGAACAGTGAGGAAGGTAGTAGGTCAGTCCAGGTGAGGGAGGTCGATGGGGTGGCGGCCTGTCCTAGAGGGGCACTACTGGAGCGGAGAGGTCGGACAGATTTGAGAGAGGTTTTGAATATAAAATTAAAAAGACATGTTGGTTCTCACAGTTTGAAGAGTCACCGAATGCTGGGACGGTTTTTTTGCAGTGTGCTTTCTGAGAGGTCCAATAACCGATCCCAGTTTCCCTAATGAGACTGAGTGAAGACTGTCATTCTACGGCGGCCACAGCTCTGCAGTTCTTCACCATGTGTAGATGCCCCAGGAGCAGAAATGTTCACACTCTGTAACCTTCTGGTCACTGCAAAAGCCTTTGGATTCCCAGCCCTGTTAATTCAAGTCGTTTTGCTCCTGATTAACTCATAGACGTCTTCAAAATGTGAAAGCATCCAAAAACCCAGGGTGCCTGTGTGTCTGAAGATCTTTTGAGTCATATCGTAGTTTCTAAATATCCGTTCCTTAAATGCTTACACCAGCGTGGTCTGGAGGACTTTACAACCGAGCAAAGATAGCTGACCTCACATAACACACTGTATGAGTATCGTTCCTTAAGTGGATACTGGGTCTTGAAATTAAACATTCACATTTAGACCAAAATGATGCAGACCTTCCATTCTTCCTCCACTTTCCCTTCCCCTTCCTGCTTCCAAAAGTACTGGTGCTGGCTGGAATCTTCCTGCAGGCTGTTTTCTCTTTTTCCAAAGCAGATGTTCCCAAACCATTGGTGCTGGTCCTGAGCTTTCCACCTTCAGGTTCCGATGTTCATATACTCGTTCAGCCAGGATATGTTCTTCAGAGCCTATTCTATGCCAGCCCCTATTAAATATCTCCAAGAGATGGTCCTCCAACAGCTCTAATCCACATATCAGAAGTTAAATTGATCATCAGACCGCCCAAATCTACCCCTTCCTTGTGTTCACTGTCTCAGCAAAGGTTAACATAACTCACTTGTTTTAGCTCCGCCAACGCCTACCCCCATCCTTCCTGCCCTTCACAACCCAGTCACCAAGTCCTCTTTCAAATCCATCCCCTTTCCTGCCGTCCTTCCCTGTCAGGGCCTCTGTCCATACCCTTGCCATTCCTAGTATAATAAGGTCACACCGAGTCTCCCACCTCCAATCAATGTTTCCAATGCAAGCCATCTATTATAAAGACTGATCCTGTCACTTCTGTGCCTGAAAATCCCTAGGGCGTTTCCTCGTCTCCTTTAGGATAAAATCCTAGCATCTCCGTACAGCAAACAGGACCCTTAGGACTGTGCTCCTTCGCCCTTTGGCTGCATCCCAGCACCACCCCCGGCAGAGCAGTCATGACTGATTCCTCATTCTTTAGTTTTACAACAAGGTCAAGTCCATGTACATGCTCTCTGTGTCTCCTCCTGCTACTGCCCGTCACCCTCATGGTCCTGTTCTAATATTACTTCTCTGCACAGGATGCTCGGGGTCAGGCCCACGTGTGCCCCTGTCAATTTACTTTGTCCATCAATTTACCAAGACACTCGGATCACTGCTTACTCTGATCCTGTGTCCTGTCTCTCTCTCTTTCCCACTCAACCCAACTTTCTGGAACACAGACCTCAGATCCCCTAGGACCGACCACGATACAGGAAACGCAGTAAGTGACCAGCCAGCACTTGCTGAACCAGGACTGACGATTGTAATAAACTTAAAAATGATCAAGTGCTTTTGTGTGCTCAGTGCTTTAGCAAGTTCGGAGAAATGCACACACACACCCGTTAAGGAAACAGAATTAGATCTTGAGTGAGACAGTGAACAGTGTAAAAAACTCAACTATGGGACGCCCTGAACAAAATGACTTTCAAGATATCTTTTTACACAATCAATAGTAAGAATACATTTTATATCACAAATTCTCCCCATCCAATCATGCTTAATAAAGAAATTTAAAATTTTACAAATATAATACTTCCTCTCACTATATAGGAGGGCTTCTGATATTTTTTCTGTAACTATTTCAGTTTTTAAATGTTAGCTCTAAGCCACTCAATTTCTTTTATGACTCATTTTGGAAAATACTGCTTTAGTATATTTACCATATTTGATTTACACAGATTTCTATTCACCCAACTTCTGTAAATAATTAAGGCTGTATGTAAAAAGTAAATAAGTAATTTCTCTAATTTTTAGGGCTACTTGAAACTCATCGATTTCCTTAATAGGGGATCCTCACTGCCAAAGCCACACTACTTTTTTTCTTTTTTTCATGAGATTCGTATTTGTTTATTTATTTATTTTTGGCTGTATTAGGTCTTTGTTGCTGTGCGTGGGCTTTCTCTAGTTGCGTGAGCGGGGGCTACTCTTTGTTGCAGTGTGTGGGCTTCTCACTGCGGTGGTTTCTCTTGTTGTGGAGCACAGGCTCTAGGCACGAGGGCTTCAGTAGTTGTGGCGCGTGGGCTCTGGAGTGCAGGCTCAGTAGTTATGGCTCACGGGCTAAGAGCACAGGCTCAGTAGTTGTGGCTCACGGGCTTAGTTGCTCCACGTTATGTGGGATCTTCCCAGACCAGCACTCAAACCCATGTCCCCTGCATTGGCAGGTGGTTTCTCAACCACTGTGCCACCAGGGAAGTCCTGCACTACTTTTTAGTGACAGCAAATAGCTTGTGATGAGAATTTTTGGAGATATTTCACACACATTGAACTCAATGGAAGCGGGCTGAGACTTGAAGCAGGATTTGCCATCACCAGGTTGACATTTTCTGTCTTCTAGGTCGATTATAAACATTTTGAACCATATTTCCTATTGTGAAAAAGCTCTCTGATGGTTCTCCTTTTCTATTAGTGTGATTTATTTTTTTGTTTCTTAACAAGATACTCTAATGTAAAATACGATTATGGGATAGTTTTCTTGAAATGAAGCTAGTGATAGGAATCAATTCAACATTGATATGAAGAATCATTCCAGAATATTATTCTTTTTTTCCCTATTTCTAGACAACTCTATTACTCAGAATAAATGACATATAGCTCTCCTATCAGCATTGTATTTGGCGAGGAAATTTGCAATATTTCTTCTTTAATCTTAAGAAACACGTTATCTGCCAACCATTATGTTGCCTTGTGAAAAGTAATAAATGTTACACTTCATATGTCAGCATTTCAGTGCCCAGTAAAGGAGAGTGTTCATTGTTTTCTAAATGAAAGAGCAAAAAATTTAGAAAGATAAAAAGATTTTGCCAGTGTTTCAATGTAGAAACATTTTTCTCTTAAAGAAAAACAACCTGTTACAAGAACTATACCTGACATGAGGATATTTGTCATTATATATATGGCTTCATGACTAAACTCATGAATATTTTAAATTGAGACTTTGAAAAGCACACTTATATAAATAATTGTTTTGTTTTTAAATAACTTATATTTCAACACAAGATTTAAGCTCTGTTGAGAAATTTGTCAAAATTAAATTTCTAACCTACCTTCCTGCTAAGCATAGCAGCACAGCTGCCATGAATTCAAAATCTGAATACACAACTTTTGTAAGTGAGACTTAGAACACCATTTTCAACATATAGTATGGGGACCTCTTGATGTTTCAAGGCCATGGGTTTCCTCACTACATTTAGTGGTGAAGCTGCCTCTGAAGGCTTGAGAGGAGAATAAAGAAGGAGGCTATGTGATTCCATATTCATGTAGGTATTGTTCTATTTCAGGTGACTTAGAATTGTTTACACCAAAAAAATGTCAAAACTATTTATTGGGAATTTTCCATATTGTTTTGTGGACTGTAGGAGGGCAGCCCCCTGCCCAGGGTGGGCAGCGTCCACGCCGGGGGGAGGACCTGCAGAGGCCACTGTCCAGTGAGGTGTGGTACCCGAGTGGGGGAGGGGATATCTGGAGGGCAGTGGAGAGGATGCCGCAGCGACACTGGGACCTGTAAGGGGCTGGGCAGGGGACGGCAGTGCTGACAGCCTGGGCAGAGTAAGGAGGGCACCGGTGCAGGGAGATGGGGTGGCCGCGGTGATGATCACGGGTCACACAGAGGGGTCCGATCCAGTAGAGACTATGTCAGGGCTGGTGAGAGCCAGGTTTCTCACTGTCAGAGGAGGGGGCACGAATACGGAAAGGGAGAAGACGAGAATGAATCTTGTGGTGTGGCATCAAAGTTGGAGATCTCGGCATGAAGTCATGTTTTCCAACATAGGTGACATAGAAATAGATGCAGAGGTAAATGTGTGTGTATCCGGGTTCTCCAGAGAAACAGAAGCAGTAAGATGTTCGTGTGTGTGTGTGTGTGTGTGTGTGTGTGTGTGTGTGTGTGGTTTACTGTAAGAAATTGGCTCAGGTGATTACGGAGGCTGGCAGGTCCCAGGACCAGGAGTTGGCCAGCTAGACCCTGGGAGAGCTGGTGGTGTACTTCCCGTCTGGACAGAGCAGGCTCAAGACTCAGGAAGAGCCGGTGTTTAGGTCTGAGTCCAAAGGCAGGAGAAATGGATGTCCCAGTTCAAAGGCAGTCAGACAGGAGGAGTTTCCCCTTGTTTGTGGGAAGGTCAGGATTGTTCTATTCAGGTCTTCAACTGATTAGATGAGGCACCCCCATTGCGGAGGGCAACCTGCTTTACTCAGGGCACTGCTTCACGGGGTAATCTTACCTGAAACACCCAACACCCTCACAGACACACCCAGAATACTGTGTGACCAAGTGTCTGGGCACCCCATGGCCCGATCACATTGACGCATGGAATTAACCATTACAGTGTGTGTGTGCTTCTGTGTTTGTGTTTAAAATACCTACCACCCAGATCTTGGTTACTAAATAGTATTCTCCCTTAAAAGAACTCCTTGGAGAAATGACTGAATCCATGGCTGGGTAGGGAAAGCATAAGATAATCCTGGACCATCTTGCTGTGCTGTAAACAAGTGCTGGAGGAATAGTGAAGGTGCGTCAAAGGACACAGGGGTCAGCCTGAAAAGGCTCCCACTGGCCAAAACCAGGACAAAATAAGTAATAATAGCAACAGGCTATAACATCAAATAGAATAAGAATCCATGAGCCCATACTTACATAAATTAATTGAAAGTTTGATGAGGCCATCTCTCATACTTACATAATCTCAAAGTACATACACACTAAATATGTAGTAATTACAAAGGGAAAACTGGTAATTTCTCATGGCGAATCCTGGCAGACACCACTTTACACAAATGATTGACATTAATAGTCAATAGGACAAATCAAATCAAGGACGCAATGAGACAAATGTAGTGCCACTTCTGGGATACTCCTGCCAGGCATAAAATGCATATTCTGAATCTAATTATGAGGAAACACAAGACAAACCAAAATTCAGGGACATTCTACAAAATAGCTGACCTTTATCTTTGAAAGTGCCAAGGTCATGAGGTCAAGGAAATACTGAGGATCTGTCCCAAATTGAAGGAGAGTAAAGGGATATGACAACTAGATGCAACATGTGATTCTGAACTGAATCTTTTTCTCGTAAAAAACATGGTTTGATAAAATGTAAATGAGATCTGAGACTATACAGGAGTGGTATATTTATATTAATTTCCTGATGCGGATGGTCTGTAGTAACGTAAGGTAATGTCTTCATTTATAAGACACACTCATTGAAGTACTTGGGGTGATGGAGCACCACATCATCAACTTACTCTTTGCTCTGTTCTTGCAGCTTTTCCCCATGTTTGAAATTGTTTCAAAATAAAATATATATATATATAAAATGGAACATTTTATTCCATCAGCAATCTGAAATATTGCTGGTTTCTTTGAGTACAGTTCTTTGGCTATACTCCCTTAACCATTATGTCTGTTTACTTTGGAGCAAAAAGTCAGTAATTACTACACTCTCATCTTATAAATTACTAGTTATGATTTTTAAAATCTGAAACAAATTCTTGGGATTGGATTTTCATTATGCAAAACCTTATCGAGCTAGTCGTGGTACTTGAATACACGTCGTTGTGAGGGTACCGTCTCATTTTCCTCCTTGTGTTACCGCAAGTGGGGTCCGGCTGCTCGCCGCTCAAAAGCCAATAAAGAGGTAAAGTTGGTGGAAAGGAAAGTTTGCTTTATTTTGGATGTCAGCAACTGGGGGGCGGGGCGGTGGGGGGGCAGGGCAGACACCTGTCCAAAGGCCGACTCCCCTCACTGACAACCAGTGGTCAAGAGCTTTTATAGGCAGAGAGAGGGGGTTTCATGCAGAAACAGCACAGGCAGCTCTGACCATCACCTTGAAATTGGTCATCGGTGGTCTGACCAGCGTCATCTTGATTGTTTTAAGCACAGTTAATCTTCAGTTCCAGGGTCAGTTTGTTCCCCTTTCCTTGAGGCCATTCTCAGAATTGTGGCAGCTTGTGTCATGGCTACAGTCTGGTCATCATGTAGTTAACTTCTTCCACCTGATGGGGTTTCCAGTATCCATAAGATAGCTCCCAGGATATGGCTCAGAATATTCTCTATAGTCCTGGAGAAGGAACTAAAGGTCCTTGATTTTGCTTAATGACTAAACTTTATTTTTTAGTCTTGTTGGACTGTTTCCCTTTGTTTCTGCATTTTCTCACTTCTCTGATTAAACTTATTCTTTGGCTAAAGTTTTTCCACAGACAAAAGGCAGGCGGAGGGCATGGGGGACAAGGACCATAGCGTCCTGCTCTGGTTTCACTTGGATATCCCTCTTCTTTCTAGAAACTTTCCCACTGCCACTTGAGTGAAATTGCTTTAACAGTTGTTCTCACCTATCTCTTTCTTTATTATTAAACTCTGAGGACACATCAGTCCTTGCTTGATGTCTCCGAAACTTTTATGCCCTTGACCTCCATTTCCTTGAAACTCTCTTGTCCCTGACCTCTGTGACAGACCTCCTCGGCGCTGGCCTCTCCAGGAATTGCTTCTCTGTGGCATCTTTAGACTCTTTCCCTCCGATAGGCCCTGAAATGTCGATGTTCTTCTGAGTCCTGTTCTCCTGTGTCATCTCAGCCCGTAATGCACACCTTTCCTGACTGCCTCTTCAGTCTTGGTCATCACCTGCTTGCTGATGGGCTCGAGTCTCTCCTGTGGCCAGAGACCACGCCTGAGGACGACCTGAATGGCCCACTGCCTGCTGGACACGCCCACATTCTGTCCCGCGAGCATCTCACAGTCTGTACATCATTAACGCCATCTCCCATCCCCCCCCCTTAAATCCCCTCCACCAGGCTTGCTGCAGTGAAACACATCACTATCTACCTAGGGGCCAATCAGCCAAAAAGATCTTTTGTAACTTCCTTATGATTTATCAAATCCATACGTTTATTTCTCTCCCCTCCCACCGTCTCAGTTCAGACCACCGTTATCTCTTCTCTGGATTACAGCCTGAGTTGGTGTCCTGCACAGAAGGTTGGTTTTGCCCGCCTCCAATGTGCCTTCATGGTGATGCCGGGTAGGCAAGTGACAGTACCATCCTACCAGGAAAATCCTCTGATCACAATATCCTGTGTTGTCTTGCCATTGCCTTTGGGCAGAAATGTGAACTTCTTAGCAAGACGTGAGCCATCCTTCCCCATCCAGGCACCTCTCACCTCTTCAGCTTCATCTTTTCTCACCCTCACCCTCTCATCAACATTGTGCCCCTTGCTGTCCCATGACAAAGCCATACTTTACCCAACTTCTGACCGGAACACGCTTCATGCCCCATTTCTTTTCTCCTTCATCAGCTGGTTAATTGTTGGCCATAACCCAGAGGCCCCAGGTGTTTCCCAACAGTCCCTCAGCCACTGGCTCCGCCCTCAGAGTCCTGTGATTGTCCCGTCTTTCGATCAAAACACTTATCGCACCATATTGCTATGTTCTGTCTCTACCCTCGTAACCACAATCAAGCTTCTAATCCTTCCGTAGCTTCGCACAACTCTCAGAGTGAAATCCACTTCTCCCCTCTGGTTCTCGTAACTTCACATTATCTGACCCCTCTGCAAATCTCCCACCTCCCCCAGTCTACTCCCTACCACCCCCAGTGTCCTCACATGCTGCTGGCCCATGTTCACTTGGAGGTTAGCTTGCATCCCCCGGTCTTTCCGTGGGCTATCCTTCCTGTCATTCGTACCGAACTTAAATGTCATCTCAGCAGAGAGGCTCCCCAGACCACCCTATCTGCAGCAGCCCCTCCATCATCCTCTGCCCTCTGCACCATTTCAACTCTCGGCATTGTACCCATCACTACTGTTTATTTATCTTCTTTATTAATCTGTTTATTTCTTACCTGTGTGCCCCCAGCCAGAAGGTCAACTCCATGAGAGTACAGACCTTGCCTGCTTTGTTTCTGTACATGTTCCTAATGCCAAGAAAAATGCCTCAATAGATAATTAGTTGAACGAATGACTCCCCTATAGGATTACAGGCTTCTTGATGACAGACTCACTCATCAATCTCTGTTTATGTGACATCATCCTTGGCATATCAAAGGCAGGACTCTCACTAATTCATTCAACAGATACTGGGGTTATCTGTGTATCCAAGCTGTGTGCAACAGATGCAAGTGAGAAAAACACAGTCCAGTGACAAAAACTCATCGTCCGATGGGAGAGACCCCAATTATGCAAACGCAGTCCAGTTTTCCCAAGTTGTCCAGCCTTCCAGAATCACCCTTCACTTTGATCACATAATATAAAACAATTCAAAAGCCCATGCCAAGTGAAATCCAGCAAGCTGGCTGATGTTGCTAAAAACCCATCAGGGGACGGCAGTGATTGGTTTCAGCAGTGGTTTGTCACCTCTTGCTCTAATCCCTGCCCCATGTTCCACTCTCCACTTCCTACGGCTGCTGCCCTCTGTCCCCCGCAAGAGATTTTCCCTTCTTTCTTCCACCAAACACAAGTCTGCTGTACATTACTGATCTGTAATGAAGATTTGGGGATTTAAGGGAAAATTACAATTCAGAAGAGAAAACGATCTACTATTAAATAGCAATTCCGAAACCTCAGAGGCTTTTTTGCAACGAGAAAGCTCTCACTCATCTTGGTCTTTTTTTTCCTTAGTTCCCAGCCTGCCACTGTATTGCTAGACCCTGTGTCCACCTACAAAGACCTTTCTCCCAGAAAATTCCCATTACTTTATTATCCAGAACACTTAGCTTCCCCAGCACCACACTTTCTCTCCTAAATAAGTCACCTATGCCATTCACAGGGGGCCACGAATAGGTTTTCTTGAAGGAAAGAGCTGCCCACTCCCCTTGATGGGGGGTTGGCTGTGTTTAAACAGAGTGGAGCTATTACCTCCCACATTTTAGATAATGGACTTCTCTCAAAAATGCTTAAAATTACATTTAATTTGGGGTTAAACATACTGCACGACTGACTCACTGACACTGTTCAGAATGAAGTCTTTAAGTCTTTTGGAAGAGTTGCCTTTTAAGCGAATCTCTGCCACTTTGTACTCGTTGATTTGGAATTCTGACCAAAGTACAGACGTTTATCCCTATTCAGTTTCATCTTATTATATTTGGCCCATCATTTCAGGCTGTCAAGATCTTCCAGGAGCTTGGTTCTGGCACACAGTAAACTCACTACCCTGCCAACTTTGTGTCAAATGCAACTTGCTGAACTACGTTCTCTATCCTCTTAGAAGCCACCAAAAATGGCTGGTAGACATGTGCTGTTCTGTTACAGGATTCCAAGAGCTAAAGAAGATGAAAATCACCAAATGAGACACATAAGGACAAATATCTTTAGATGGATGGTGAAGATCTCACGTTCAGGCGTGTGTCTCCCATTTCTCTAGATAATCCCATCACTACTTATCTTGAGGTGTAGGTTGTTCTGGGGTAGGGGATGAGGCTGGGAGCGGGCAGCTGCCCTAAGACAAGCTTTACTGCGGCGGGCAGGGCATGGTGGTCTCAGGCAAGTGCCAGGCAAGAGCAGGGTGGTCTTGCACGGCTTTGGGAGGGAGCAGCCCCTGAAATTGTGCAAACTAGACTTCCCACCTGTCATCCCAGCCAAGGTCCCAGAGTGCGGAGAAACATTTAATTTACAGAAGGTGTCTTTACCAAAGTTTACCCCATCAGCCCGAGCTTGAGCTGTCAGATTACCACCTTCTTTTCTCTGCTGGCTGAAACCCCACCATTAAGTTCATTTCTCTAGGGATCCAAGACCACAGTTATTGAGGGAGAGTTCCAGGCACCAGAAATGATAATAGGGTCAACACACCTTTTTATTAAGAACCTAAACCAAAAAAGCCAGTTTATTCAATGCATTTTGCAACCTCCTGTGTCAGCCTCTGTATTATTTTCTTTGTTCTGCTTTTCCCATTTCCTTGCAGTTGGGTGCGTCAATACCTTCACTGCCCAAAAAGCCAGGTTCGAAACCAATTGTGGCTTAGTTAGGTGTGTTGGGATCCTCTTGGCAACCCTGTATTCGTGCATGCAATTAACTTGCTCTGTCCAAACCTGCTCGGCCATGCTTTCTGGGGGTCTGGGTCGCTACCCTGTGTCCAAATCTCTGTTCCCCAGGACAGACACCTAAGTGACCCCGTAGCTGCAAGCCACAGTGCCCCCTCTCCTTCCCCACACCCATCGCTGTGACACCAGTGCTACTGGGCTGTGGAGGTTGTGTTCTTGGCTACAAAATTGTGTCTCTTCACCCATGCTGTTCTTATATAGCTGTTTACTGGGTTGAATACACACAGATTCTCTTTTACGTTTTAAATAGTAGGTAATTCATAGTTATTTGATGAATGAGTGAAACAGCAGTAGCCACTGGGTGTTCAACACTCAGGAAGCTGTGACTAAATTAACTGAGCGGCTAATGGTCCTCACAGTGTGTGAATACTTGGGAGCCGGACAGAAGACAGGTCTGCTGGCCGGGGCTCTGCAGTTCAGCTATGCCTCACCAGCTCTGAGCACTGCTTCACTTAACACTCTAGTTGGCAAAATCACGGTTGACAAGTTCAGTGCCTAGTGAATACAGGGAATTCACAGAAAAATAACAAAAACCAGTTTGGGATTGACATGTACACACTGCTATATTTAAAATGGATAACCAACAAGGATTTACTGCATAGCACAGGGAACTCTGCTCAATATTATGTAACAACCTAAACGGGAAAAGCATATGAAAAAGAATAGATATATGTGTATGTATAACTGAATCACTTTGCTGTCCATCTGAAACTGTCACAACATTGTTAATCAACTATACTCCAATATAAAATTAAAAGTTTAAAAAAATCTTAAAAATAACAAAAAGGTATTGTGTGTAGAAAACAAACTTACGGTTACCAAAGGGGATAGTGGAGGTTGGGGCTGAGGGAGGGGAGAGATAAATTAGGAATTTGGGATTAGCAGATACTCACTACTGTACATAAAATAGATAAACAACAAGGTCCTACTGTAGAGCACAGGGAACTCTACCCAATATCTTGTAATAACCTATAACGGAAAAGAATCTGAAAAAATATACATATGTATAACTGAATCACTTTGCCGTATACTTGAAACTAACACAACATTGTAAATTAACTATACCTCAATTTAAAAAAATTTTAAATTAAAAAAAAACACAATAAATAAATATGACATCCCACTGGGGGAAAAAATGTATCATGCGTGCATTCGCGCACGCGCGCGCGCGCACACACACACACACACACACACAGATATAAATTCTTAAAGGGCAGTAGCTCCAGAACACGCCAAGTTATTTGCCACTCCTCTTGCTCCAGTATCGCTCTTTTCAGTATACAGAAACAAGCAGCTAAGGTCGACTCTTATGTTAACTTTATGCAAGGCAGGTTCTATCCCTTCTTAATGTTTTAAAATTTGATCCAACGACTTAAAATGTTTTAAAACAATTAATGTCTAAGATGTGATTAAAAGCAGTGGTTTTATTTTTGCATTTGCACTTTCCCTGAAGATGTTTCCACAAGTCCTATTTGCTCTTTCAATAACTGTATTTTTTAAATTAATTAATTAAGTAATTTATTTATTTTTGGCTGAGTTTGGTCTTTGTTGCTGGGGGTGGGCTTTCTCTAGTTGCGGTGTGTGGGCTTCTCATTGTGGTGGCTTCTCTTGTTGCGGAGCATGGGCTCTAGGCGCATGGGCTTCAGTAGTTGTGGCGCACGGGCTTCAGTAGTTGTGGCGCATGGGCTTCAGTAGTTGTGTCACGTGGGCTCCAGATTGCAAGCTCAGTAGTTGTGGCACACAGGCTTTGTTGCTCCACGGCATGTGGGATCTTACCAGACCAGGGCTCGAACCCGTGTCCCCTGAATTGGCAGGCAGATTCTTAACCGCTGCATCACCAGGGAAGCCCCAATAACTGTATTTTAAGACGTTATTTGTTATTACTATAGGCACTAGGAATACAGCAGTGAAAACATCCATAATTCCTACCTTCATACAGGTTATAAACTAGAGGGACAGGCAGAATAAACCTGCACCTAGGAAACACGTGGTTAAAGATGCGTTATATCTTATATCCAACACCCCCATTAAAATTTTATGAACCTGCTATTTAGATAAAGAAGAGGAGATGGGTCATAAACAGATGAGAGATTTTAGAAAATTTATGGAATTCATAAAAGAGGTGGAGAAGTGTTAACTGGGAATTAGGTCAGAGGAAATCTCAAGCCTGGGATACACAGAGAAGCTTATAGTCTAAACTCATCTGTAATGCAGAATCCAGGTGATGCTTAGGACTGAAAAATGCTACTTTCACTTGAGAGCAAAGTTAGGCATGAGGCTAAAAACAGGAGGGAGAATAGAAAGTCTGTATGTGGCCCAGGGACTGCCCCACACATCCATCTCCCCAGCCTCCACATGAAGTACACTCAGAAGCAGGCTTCTATCCGCTGAGCAGGAGGGAATTTCTCTAAAGAAGCTGAACGATACTATTAAAAACAGCTTATTGGGGCTTCCCTGGTGGCGCAGTGGTTGAGAATCTGCCTGCCAATGCAGGGGACACAGGTTCGAGCCCTGGTCTGGGAAGATCCCACATGCCGCTGAGCAACTGGGCCCGTGAGCCACAATTACTGAGCCTGCGCGTCTGGAGCCTGTGCTCCGCAACAAAAGAGGCCGCGATAATGAGAGGCCCGCGCACCGTGATGAAGAGTGGCCCCCGCTTGCCACAACTGGAGAAAGCCCTCCCACAGAAACGAAGACCCAACACAGCCATAAATAAATAAATTAATAAAAAAAAAGAAAGTAAAACACAACTAAATTAAAAAAAAAAAAGCTTATTAAATTTTTTTAAATGTGATTTTTTTAATGTGATTTTAACAACAATTAAATTATCTCCGGTGAAGATGGAAAGTCAGCACAATGGAAAGAGCATTGAATCAGGTACCACATTTCTGCTACCAAGATCACTATGATGGTGAGTCAATCACTTAACTTCTCTGGTCTTTAGTGAGAACTTGTAAAATAAGGAGTTGGACTCATAGATGATCTCTAAAGTCTCCTTCAGTTCCACAGCTCATTGTTTATAAGTCTATGCAAAAACTTAGAATTTGTACAAAACCACAACAGAGATAAGATACATACTCGTATGCTCCTTATTATACTTCCAATATGGATAAGGCCCTACAGCCTGAGGGGTGAGAGCACATCTTTGGAGGAACCAGATGTCCAAGCTGAAAGCCCTGCCCGGCATCTTTTTTATATCTTGTATTTAATTTTTTTTGGCAGAGTCTATTTGTTGAGACTTCCTATTTTTTCAGTTACTTCAAGCTTGTTGAAACATTTTTAGGATGGCTGGTTTAAAATCCTTGTTATACAGTTCCAACCGTTGTTTCATCATCTTGGTGTTTTCATCTGTTGATTGTCTTTTCTCATTCAAGATAGGAATTTTCTATATCTAAGTATTACAGGTGATTTTGTATTGTATCTAGATATTTTGGTTACTATGTTATGAGACTCTGTAGATTATTTAAACCATCTGTTTTAGCAGGCCTCCTTTGACATCATGCCAATGGAAAAACGGAGGCACAGTTTCACTACCGCCAACTGGGATTGTGTTTCCCACTTAGCCGCCACAGTTGACCCTCCAGGAAAGGATGCCTTGTTGTTACTGGGTGAGTGTGGGACTACAGGCTCACCACTAGCTTCTACTGACATCACCCTGACCTGGGGGGGAGGAATGTCTCCCCCTGACATGGCCTCCACTGACACCATGAGCGTAGGGTGGGGTGGGCTTGTTAGCTTTGGGAAAGGAGGAAAGTTCTGGCTTCCCACTGCACCCTCACTGATTCCACCCCAGAGGTGAAGGTGGTACAGCTTCACCAGGGTGGACATTTAGGCTCACCACTCTGCCTTTGCTGTTGGGGGCGGGGGGGTGGTTCAGTCACAGTTTTGTCCATGGTGTTTGGCTGCACTAAGGACAGAGGTTATTGTCTGAAAGTTTTCTATGTTTCTAGGCTTCCCCTTTTCTTATCCTTTGGCTTGAGAGAGGAGGGTTTTCTTAGGACTTTTTTTTTTTTCGGTCTTCACCCATTGGTGTTCCCAGCACACAGTTAGGGTCGTGAGACAAAAAGAAAAGCCAGGAAACCTACTTGGCTTCTCTCCACCTTTCAGATTCATCCAGTGTTTGTTCAGTACATAATGTTAGGGTTTTAAACCTGACTTAGCAGGAGCAATAAGGAGAAGTGCATTTAATCCACCTTGTCCTCAGAACTGGACTGAGTTTCTCTCAATATGGTTTTAAGTTGCATTTCTCTAGTTGCTAATTACGTGTCTTACTTGACATCTGTATATCCTCTTTGGTGAAATGTCTGGTCATGTCTTCCGTCCATTTTCTAATTGAATTATTTAGTTTTTTTTAACTGTTAAATTCAGAGAGTTCTTTGCATAATCTAGACACAAGTCCTTTGTAGATATGTGGTTTGAAATTATTATTTCCCAGTCTGTAACTTGACTTTTTATCCTCTTAACAGACTCTTTCACAGAGCAAAAGTTTTAAAATTTGATGAAGGTAATTTGTTTTTAACCAGCTTTGAATACTGAGACATTTTTCCTGCAACCACTTCTCTGAGAGCACTGCAACAATTGGAGGGCTGTTAGCACCAGCGTGGGGCTCAGCCAGGGACCTCCAGTGCGTTAGGCCACAAGCCTTTCCCTGTGGTTCCTTTGTACATGCTCTTGAAACACTTGCTCATAAAAGAATGAAATAATGCCATTTGCAGTGATGTGGATGGACCTAGAGATCGTCATACTGAGTGAAGTAAGTCAGACAGAGAAAGACAAATATCGTATGATATCACTCATATGTGGAATCTAAAAAATAATATGATACAGATGAACTTATTTACAAATAGAAATAGAGTCACAGGTGTAGAAAACAAACTTATGGGAAATGGGGGGGAGGGATAAATTGGGAGACTGTGATTGACATATACACATGACTATATATAAAATAGATAACTAATAAGGACCTACTGTATAGCACAGGGAACTCTGCTCAATACTCTGTAAGAGTCTAAAAAAGAGTGGATATATGTATATGTACAACTGATTCACTTTGCTGTACACCCGAAACTAACACAACGTTGTAAATCAACTATACTCCAATAAAAATTAAAAAAGAAATAGTTGCTCATATTAATATTTAATTATTTTATGTGCAAGATCATGAGCATGGGACTATAAGGGCAATATTTATTGAATAATCTATTATAGAAAAATTAAGAATTTTTAAATTATTCAATAGTTGATTGTCAAGTAATCCTTCTTTTCTCTACTGAAATAATAGGTACTATCTACTGATAAATAATATAATCTCTTTTGGGGGTTGTCTACCCTCTCTTGATAAGTGTAATTACACATTTTTCTAGTAGCCACTTTAAAAAAATTTTTTTTAAAGGTGAAATTAAATTTTTTTTTAAAGGAATTCCTTTATTTATTTATTTATTTTTGGCTGTGTTGGGTCTTCGTTTCTGTGCGAGGGCTTTCTCCAGTTGCGGCAAGCGGGGGCCACTCTTCATCATGGTGCGCTGGCCTCTTACTATCACGGCCTTTCTTGTTGCGGAGCACAAGCTCCAGACGCGCAGGCTCAGTAGCTGTGGCTCACGGGCCTAGTTGCTCCGCGGCACGTGGGATCTTCCCAGACCAGGGCTCGAACCCATGTCCCCTGCATTGGCAGGCAGATTCTCAACCACTGCACCACCAGGGAAGCCCGGTGAAATTAATTTTTAAGATATGTTTTACTTACCCATTTTAGGTTCCCAAGACAGAATAACAAATTTGGTCTCATTTGTCCCAGTTTGAATAAAATTTTTCATGTCATTTAGAATTTTTCATGTCGTTTAGTAGGCAACTGCTCATCTATGAGGTATCTGTCCTTAGGTCAGCTGCTACCTTTTAATCCAGCCACTGGAGAGGAAAATTTATTTCTGGGAAGGCTACACATTGCAAGATGTGTGAATCAGAACCTATGCTTTTTTACAGCTAATGATACTTTCCGTTGGAAATGGAGTTGTTAAGCTCAGATAAAGGGGAAATAAATCCATATGAATAGCTGTTATCTTTCCATTACCTGTATATCAGGGTTCTATGTTCCATCATCGAGGGAATGAATTGATAAGGACTGTGACGTCCACCCTGCCAATTGCTTTATTTTATCGGATCGTTATACTCCCAACGGATGGAGAAAGAAGGCATTGATGGACTTGAGAATATGATTGATCTTTATCTTTAGTTTCCAGTAGACGCATATTTTTTACTAATTGCTTTTCGTGAGACTTCAAACAAGGTATTTCCCATCACCAACTCTCCTGCTGTCATTATTATCGTGCTCTTTTGTGTTTCTGTTTTACTGGTGAATCCAGCATCTCTCTATATCCCAACGTTGAACCACAACAAAATCTGTATGCAAGATTCTACAAGAAATAAATTTGCCTCCACAAGCCAAGATCAAACTGGCCTATCAAACAATAACGATAAAGTTTTCTTCATTTTGCTTCAGAAATTAAATTAGGATAAAAACCTAGAGGATGCTACCAAATTAAAATAGATTTGATTAATGGAAGTGTTTTATGGGGTTACATAATCTATTTTATCCATTTTATGGGATTTGATCAAGAAACACAAGGTACAGCAATGTCTCTGGGGATTATTATTGCTGTTTGTCTGCAGGGCTTCCTATTCATACTGTGTTTCTTCATCCACAATGTCTGCAGACTAAGGTAGTCCAGGTATATAACTGTCACACTTAAATATCAAAGGTATTTAAGAATGATAATGAGATTAAGGCAATTATATGAAATGTAACTTCTAAATACATGAATTTTAAACTTCTTAGAAACATTTTGCTACTTATAATTAATTAGCTTATTCAGAAGGAAAGAAGTAGGTGAGGGAAATTAAGAGGTACAAACTTCCAGTTGCAAAATAAATAAGTGATGGGTATGAAATGTACAGTGTGGGGAATATACTCAATAACTATGTAATTTCTTTGTATGGTGACATATTGTAACTAAATTTATTGTGGTGATCATGTTGAAATGTATAGAAATACCAAATCACTATGTTGTGTAACAGGAACTAACAAAATGTTTTAGGTCAATTATACTTCAAAAACAAACAAATACACTCATAGAAAAAGAGTTCAGACGTATAGTTACCAGAGGTGGGAGGTGGGGGGAGGGGGAATTGGATGAAGGCATCAAAAGGTACAAACTTCCAGTTATAAATGAATAAGTACTAGGGATGTAATGTACAACATAATAAAGATAATTAACACTGCTGTGTGTTATATATGAAAGTCATCAAGAGAATAAACCCTAAGAGTTCTCAAAATAAGAAAACAGGTTTTTTTTATCGTGTTTCTTTAATGTTTTATCTGTATGACATGATGGATGTTTACTAAATTTACTGCTATAATCATTTCATGTTGTATGTAAGTCATCATTCTCTGCACCTTAAACGTATACAGTGATGTACATCAATTATACCTTAATAAAACTAGAAGAAAAAAATTAATTAGCTCAGTTAAAAATAAGATCCTGTTTTAGAGAACAGTAGGTTGATAAAAAGCGTCTAACAATATTACCCCATATTTGGCAGGATAAATACATCAAGAAATTGTACTTATAAAGGCTAAAGTGGGGGACACAGCCAAGATGGTGGCGTGGGAAGACGCAGAGTTCACGTCTCCCCACAACTGGGGCACCTGCCGGATGCTGGTGGGGGACCTCGACACCCAAGGAGATGGGAGGAACCCCCAAGTGAACCGGAAGGACGTGGGGGGACTGAGGGGGAAGAAGAAGTGGAGGCCGGACAGGACCAGCACCCCTGAGGGGTGGCTGGGAGGGGGGAGGGGTTCCCACACCTGGAGGGACCCTCGGGGGCTCGGATTGGGGGAGCGTGCCCAGCGTTTCCCCTGCCCAGTCGGCCTGGAAGCCTGCCCAGCTCTCAGGCTGGGTCCTATGCCCTCAGAGGCCCCCTCCAGCCGCATTGGTCCTGGTGGCATAGGAGGGAGGGCAGGGGGAGAACAGGAGAGGCAGGTGGGAGGGGCCCTCCAGGACTGGAGGAGTGGGAGAGGAGCAGAGGGCATTTGCCCACCCACTCAGGCCCAGGAAGCTTGCTGGGCTCCCAGGCTGGGGCCCCCACCCTCTGAGACCAGGGACACGACTGGGCCCCTTCTGTTCTATTGAGCCTAAGCCACACCCTCAACCCTCCCCCCTGCCACCGCCCCGAGCCTCTTCCAGCCCTGTGGGTCTTACGCATAGTCCCCACCCACCACCTAAACTCCGCCCTTGCTTAAGCCCCGCCCTCCACAGCCAAAGTTTTTTCTGCCTTTTTTTTTTCTTTGTTACTATTGTTGTTCTGTTTTAACTTCCAGTTGTTTCATCTATATTTTTATTTTTATATTCTTTCTAACATATCTGTTAGTTTCCCAGTCTAATTTTATTTCTTACCTTTTGTTATTGTTCTCCTTTTTTACTTTTCATTTTTTTCCACTCCACGTGGCTTGCAGGATTCACGAGACGGGGGTTGGGCCAAAGCTCGTTCAGTGGGAGCTCCGAGTCCAAACCACTGGACTAACAGAGAACCTCACACCCCAGGGAATATTCATCAGAGTGAGGTCTCATGGAGGTCCTCATCTCAGCACCAAGACCCAGCTCTACCCAACAGCCTACAAACTCCAGTGTTCGAAGCCTCAGGCCAAACAACCAGTAAGACAGGAACACAATCCCACTCATTAAAAAAAAAAAAAAATGAACCGGCAGAAAAAATGTCACAGATGAAGGAGCAAGGTAAACACCTACAAGACCAACTAAATGAAGAGGAAATAGGCAATCTATCTGAAAAAGAATTCAGAGTAATGATAGTAAAGATGATCCAGAATCTCAGAAAAAGAATGGAGGCACAGATTGAGAAAATACAAGAAATGCTTAACAAAGATCTAGAAACGAAAAATACACTAGAAGGAATCAATAACAGAATAACTAAGGCGGAAGAAATAATAAGTGAGCTGGAAGACAGAATGGTGGAAATAACTGCCAAGGAGCAGAATAAAGAAAAAAGAATGAAAAGAATTGAAGACAATATTAGAGACCTCTGGGACAACACTAAATGCACCCACATTCGAATTATAGGGGTCCCAGAAGAAGAAGAGAAAAAGAAAGGGATTGAGAAAATATTTGAAGAGATTATAGTGGAAAACTTCCCTAACATGGGAAAAGAAATAGTCACCCAAGTCCAGGAAAGGGCAGAGAGTCCCATACAGGATGAAAACTAGGAGAAACACACAAGACACATATTAATCAAACTAATATAAATTAAATTCAAAGAAAAAGTATTAAAAGCAGCAAGGGAAAGTAAAATATAACCTACAAAGGAATTCCCATAAGGTTATCAGCTGATTTTTCAGCAGAAACTCTGCAGGTGGACTTCCCTGGAGGCGCAGTGGTTAAGAATCTACCTGAATGCAGGGGACATGGGTTTGAGTCCTGGTCTGGGAAGATCCCACATGCCATGGAGCAACTAAGCCCATGTGCCACAACTACTGGGCCTGCACTCTAAAGCCCATGAGCCACAACCACTGAGCACGTGCGCCACAGCTATTAAAGGCCACACACTCTAGGGTCCTTGCTCTGCAACAAGAGAAGCCACTGCAATGAGAAGCTCAAGCACCACAATGAAGAGTAGCCCCTGCTCACCACAACTAGAAAGCGCCCACACACAGCAACGAAGACCCAATGCAGCCAAAAGTAAATAAATAAATAAACAAATTTAAAAAATAAAATCAAAATGTTAAAAACAAAAAAAGAAAGAAACTTTGGAGGTCAGAAGGGAGTGGCAGAATATACTTAAAGTGATGAAAGAGAAAAACCTACAACCAAGATTACTCTACCCGGCAAGGATCTCATTCAGATTTTATGGAGAAATCAAAAGCTTTTCAGACAAGCAAAAGCTAAGAGAATTCAGCACCACCAAACCAGTTTTACAACAAACGCTAAAGAAACTTCTCTAGGCGGGAAACACAAGAGAAGAAAAGACCCACAAAAACAAACTCAAAACAATGAAGAAAATGGCAATAGGAGCATACATATTGACAATAACCTTGAATATAAATAGATTAAATGCCCCAAACAAAAGACACAGACTGGCTGAATGGATACAAAAACAAGATCCATATATATGCTGTCTACAAGAGACCCACTTCAGACCTAGGGACACATACAGACTGAAAGAGACGGAATGGAAAAGATATTCCATGCAAATGGAAATTAAAAGAGATCTGGAGTAGCAATACTCATATCAGATAAAATAGACTTTAAAATAAAGAATGTTACAAGAAACAAGGAAGGACACTACATAATGATCAAGGGAACAATCCAAGAAGAAGATATAACAATTATAAATATATATACATCCAGCATAGGAACACCTCAATACATAAGGCATGTGCTAACAGCTATAAAAGAGGAAATTGACAATAACACGATAATAGTGGGGGACTTTAACACCTCACTTACACCAATGGACAGATCATCCCAACAGCAAATTAATAAGGAAACACATGCTTTAAATGACACAATAGACCAGATAGATTTAATTGATATTTATAGGACATGACGTCTGAAAACAGCAGATTACACTTCTCAAGTGCACATGGAACATTCTCCAGGATAGATCACCTCTTGGGTCACAAATCAAGCCTCAGAAAATTTAAGAAAATTGAAATCATATCAAGCATCCTTTCTGACCACAATGCTATGAGATTGGAAATCAATGACAGGAAGAAAACTGTAAAAAACACAAATACATGAAGGCTAAACACTGTGCTACTAAATTACCAAGCAATCACTGAAGAAATCAAAGAAGAAATTAAAAAATACATAGAAACAAATGACAATGACAACACCATGACCTAAAACCTATGGGATGCAGCAAAAGCAGTTCTAAGAGGGAAGTTCATAGCAATTCAATCTCACCTCAGGAAACAAGAAAAATCTCAAATAAACAATCTAACCCTACACCTAAAGCAACTAGAGAAAGAAGAGCTAAGAAAATCCAAAGTCAGTAGAAGGAAAGAAATCATAAATATCAGAGCAGAAATAAATGAAATAGAAATGAAGACAACAATAGCAAAGATGAATAAAACTAAAAGTTGGTTCTTTGAGAAGATAAACAAAATTGATAAATCCTTAGCCAGACTCATCAAGAAAAAGAGGGAGAGGACGCAAATCAATAAAATTAGAAATGAAAAAGGACAAATCACAACTGACATTGCAGAAATACAAAGGATTATAAGACACTACTACAAACAATTATATGCCAATAAAATGGACAATCATGAAGACATGGACAAATTCTTGGAAAGTTACAATTTTCCAAGACTGTATCAGGAGGAATTCAAAAATATAAACAGACCTATCACAAGTAATGAAATTGAAACTGTAATTAAAAATCTTCCAACAAAAAAAATTCCAGGACCAGATGGCTTTACAGGCGAATTCTACCAAACATATAGAGAAGAGCTAACACCAATCTTTCTCAAAATCTTCCAAAGAACTGCAGAAGGAGGAACACTCCCAAATTCATTCTACGAAGCCACCATCACCCTGATACCAAAACCAGAAAAAGATATCACAAAAAAAGAAAATCACAGACCAATAACACTGATGAACATAGATGCAAAAATCCTAAACAAAATAGTAGCAAACAGAATCCAACAACCTATTAAAAGAATCATACACCATAGTCAAGTGGGATTTATCCCAGGAATGCAAGGATTCTTCAATGTACGCAAATCAATCAATGTGATACACCATATTAACAAATTAAGGAATAAAAACCATATGATCAACTTAATAGTTGCAGAAAAAGCTTTTGACAAAATTCAACACCCATTTATGATAAAACCTCTCCAGAACGTGGGCATAGAGGGGACCTACCTCAACATAATAAGGCCATATATGACAAACCCACAGCCAACATCGTTCTCAATGGTGAAAAACTGAAAGCATTTCCACTAAGATCAGGAACAAGACAAGGATGTCCATTCTTGCCACTATTATTCAACACAGTATTGGACGTCCTAGCCACAGTAATCAGAGAAGAAAAAGAAATAAATGAATCCAAATTGGAAAAGAAGAAGTAAAACTGTCACTGTTTGCAGATGACAGGATACTATATATAGAAAATCCTAAAGATTCCACCAGAAAACTACCAGAACTAATCAATGAATTTGTTAAGGTTGCAGGATACAAAATTAATGCACAGAAATCTCTTGCACTCCTATATATTAACAATGAAAAATCAGAAAGACAAATTAAGGAAACAATTACATTTACCATTGCAGCAAAAAGAATAAAATACCTAGGAATAAACCTACCTAAGGAGGTGAAAGACTTGTACTCAGAAAAGTATAAAAGACTGATGAAAGAAATCAAAGATGAAAAAAACAGATGGAGAAATATACTATGTTCTTGGATTGGAAGAATCAATATTGTGAAAATGACTATACTACCCAAAGCAATCTACAGATTCAGTGCAATCCCTATTGAACTACCAATGACATTCTTCACAGAATTAGAACAAAGATTTTTGCAATTTGTGTGGAAACTCGAAAGACTCCGAATAGCCAAATCAATCTTGAGAGAGAAATACAGAGCTGGAGGAATCAGGCTTTCTGACTTCAGACTATACTACAAAGCTACAGTAATGAAGACAATATGGTACTGGCACAAAAACAGAAATATAGATCAGTAGTACAGGATAAAAAGCCCAGAAATAAACCCACGCATCTATGGTCACCTAATTTACGACAAAGGAGGCAGGAACATACAATGGAGAAAAGACAGCCTCTTCAATAAGAGGTGCTGGGAAAACTGGACAGCCACATGTAAAAGAATGAAATTAGAACACTACCTATCACCATACACAAAAATAATCTCAAAATGGATTAAAGACCTAACTGTAAGACCAGACTATAAAACTCTTAGAGGAAAACATAAGAGAAACACTCTGACATAAACCACAGCAAGGTCTTTTTGGACCCACCTCCTATAGTAATGAAAATAAAAACAAAAATAAACCAATGGGACCTAATTAAACTTAAAAGCTTTTGCACAGCAAGGAAACCATAAACAGGATGAAAAGAAAACCCTCAGAATGGGAGAACATATTTGCAAATGAAACAATGGACAATGGATTAATCTCCAAAATATACAAACAACTCATGGAGCTCAATATCAAAACAACAAACAACCCAATTAAAAAGTTGGTGGAAGACCTAAATAGACATTTTACCAAAGAAGACATAGAGATGGCCAAGAGGCACATGAAAAGCTGCTCAACATCACTAATTATTAGAGAAATGCAGATCAAAACTACAATGAGGTATCACCTCACATCGGTCAGAATGGCCATCATTCAAAAATCTACAAACAATAAATGCTGGAGATGGTGTGGAGAAAAGGGAACCCTCTTGCACTGTTAGTGGGAATGTAAATTGATACAGCCACTATGGAGAACAGTATGGAGGTTCCTGAAAAAAACTAAAAATAGAACTACCATACGACCCAGCAATCCCACTACTGGGCATATACCCTGAGAATACCATAATTCAAAAAGATACATGCACCCCAATGTTCACTGCAGCACTATTTACAATAGCCAGGACATGGAAGCAACCTAAATGTCCATCAACAGATGAATGGATAAAGAAGATGTGACACATATATACAATGGAATATTACTCAGCCATAAAAAAGAAAGAAATTGAGTTATTTGTAGTGAGGTAGATGGATTTAGATTCTGTCATACAGAGTGAAGAAAGTAGGAAAGAGAAAAACAAATACTGTATGCTAACACATATATATGGGGGAAAAAAAAAGGTAATGATAAACCTAGTGGCAGGGCAGGAATAAAGATGCAGATGTAGAGACCGGACTTGAGGAAACGGGATGGGGGAGGGGGAAGCTGGGGAGAAGTGAGAGAGTGGCATGGACATATATACACTACCAAATGTAAAATAGACAGCTAGTGGGAAGCAGCCGCATAGCACAGGGAGATCAGCTCGATGCTTTGTGACCACCTAGAGGGGTGGGATAGGGAGGGTGGGAGGGAGGCTCAAGAGGGACAGGATATGGGGATATATGTATGCATATGGCTGATACACTTTGTTGTACGACAGAAACTAACACAGTATTGTGAAGCAATTATACTCCAATAAAGATGTTTAAAAATAAAAAAGAATGGAGTACAAAAATTTTGTAAAGTAAAACAAGTTAGGAACCAGTTGTTATTCTTAGTATTCCATGACAACAGCAAAAAATATTTTTTAAAAAATTTGGATGGATGGATATCAAGCTCCAAAGTAATATTCTGTGTGTAACTTAGTTAAATATAAATGCTTTAAAAACTTGCAGTTTTTTACTGTAAAAAAAAAAATAAGTGAATAAACACCAAAATAACAAATAAACCCATTGGATAGAACGTCTCAAAAGGTACAAGTGGGAGTCAAAATTTAATGAAGTGATGAAAATGACTTCATAAGAGGGGGTATCAAAGAGTAAGAGGGATGCTCTTTCTTTTTTAAGAAATAATCTATGATTCTGAATTTACAAATAGGATGGTTAAAATTAAGCCATAATTCATAACAATTAAGGATTAAACCATACCAGGAATACACATCATCTTTAAATCAAATTATCAGCATTTGTAGGGGCAAATGAAAACTTAAATTGCAATGGGAAAAAGAGATTCTTCTTAAGATACTGATGATTATTATAGTCTGCAATCTTCTCTAAAATACTACATTTTTTTCTTAAGCTAAGGCAATAAAAATTTCTTCAAAACTGCTTTTAAAATTAAAATACACTGTCAAGTTCTAATATAAGACCTGGCTGGCTTTGGATTCCAAGGGGCATCACCATCACTGACTTTCTTCTTTGAGCCAAGGGCACAGTGCCAGAAACAATTCATAAAGGAGAAATTTTTGAAGAGAAGGCAAAGATGGCGCAACACATAAAAGAATGTGGAAATGTGATGGCTAATTTTATGTGTCAACGTGACTTGGCCAGACAGCTGTTTAAACATGATTTCTGAGTATATCCATGAGGGTATTAGCATTTGAATCGGTAACTGAGTAAAGCAGAGTGCCCTCTCCAATGTGGGTGGACATCGTCCAGTCTGTCGAGGACCTGAATAGAACAGAAAGCGGAAGGAAGGAAATCTTTTCTCTCCTCCTGACCGCTGGAGCTGGGACCTCAATCTTCTCCTGCCCTTGGACCAGAAAGTATACCATTGGCTCTCCTGGTTCTCAGACCTCAGACTCATGCTGGAAATACCCACCACTGGCTTTCTGGGGTCTCCAGCTTGCAGACAGAAGACTGTGGGACTTGTCAGCTTCCATAATGGCAAATGCCAGTTCATTATAATAAATCAGTATCTCCTTCTCACCTCTCTCTGTCTCTCTCTCTTTTCACACACACACACGTATATATCCTATTGGTTTTCTGGAGGACCCTGACTAATATATATATAGTTTATAAAAAATTAATAATGACTATAATTAATGGTAACCATTAATATGGGACTTTTAGCTTCAAGGTCATTTCACAAAATCATTATATCTAAAGGATAATTTGATTCCCAAAGCAAAATCTTCTTTCTGTGAAATAATTTTCAACATACCCTCCAAAGTCTAATATACCTACTGAGAATGATTTTGGGGGCAGATTGTACCTCTGGTAATTCAAATGTGTCTCTCTCTGTTTGTGGCTTCAAATTGTGCCTGCTTAGCAGTTCCTAATGGTTTCTCCAAATTACTAGCAAGAATTAGAAAAAGACAACAATCCCCATGGATCGTGGGACTGACAGGACTTTTCAGATTAAGATGGTTGAGTAAAGGCCCCTTTTCTTTAAAAATCACCCCAGAACAACATAAGGTGGACACCGTGCTGGTTTGTCCAGGACTGAGAGGTCTCCTGAGGCACTGAACTCTTAGCTGCTGAATCTGGGGCAGTGAGGGCGAAGCAGAACGACTGATTACCCCAGAAGAAGAACAAGAACATCTCTATGTCCACTGAAATCGAGAAACAGCTGTCACCATTGTAAAGCAATTATACTCCAATAATGATGTTTAAAAAAAAAGAGAAGAAAGCAACAACCGTCAGCCCTACTCCCTCCGTGTGACGGGAGAAAGGAGGGGGGACGGGGATGGAGTCACAGGAGGTCGCTGAGACCCAGGCGGCTCCCGTGAGGTCATCGGAGAAGCAGTCTTCCCAGCAGAACCCCTGAAGGCCCCCGGGGAGCGTTTCTGTCCGCTCTGGACCCGTCGCCAGGGCACGACGCCCGCACGAGGTGGTGATGTGCATTAGCCAGGACCGCCCAGCTTCTCCGTCTTCACACACGAAGGTGTGCCCGGACCTGCGGACCAGGAGTCGCTTCTGAGTTGCTTCAAGACCTGAGACCCCCGCGAGGGCAGGGGGCAGGGGCGGGGGGTGTGGAGCACGGGAAATTAGTGAAGAATGGATAAATAAGCCCAGGCCTTTTGAAAAAAATAACCTCTCTCCCTCCGTATCCCATCCAGTGGAAGTGAGTAAAGTAGACTGTCTGTGGTCATCGGTTAATACTTTTTGTTCGACGCTCTTTCATCCCGCACGGGAAATGGGTGCTGGGTTAGGAGGCCCGGAGTGTTTGGGGACCCAGTACCATCCGCTGCTTCAGTGGCTCCGAAGTAGAGGCACAGGGACTTGAGTGCCCGCCCTACACGTGGCAGGAAGCCCAGGGTCTCTCCAGTCTCAGCCAATGGTCTCTACTCCCTGAACTGTCCCCAGATCCGGGGGCTTACGCAGACCAGAAGGAGGTCTGTCCAGTATCCTTCTCTCACTCTTCCTCAGGACAAGAGCCTTCTGGGCTTTCAAGTGGCTGCTTCCCCCCCTTGCTGCTGTCACATACTGCATCAAACCCCGAAAACCCAAAAGATGCTCCTCTCCCTCACCACGGAGCTGACTGTCTGGGGAGACACGTTCATTCTCCCTGAGGTAAGAAGGGAAAACCTTCCATACCTAAGAGACAGTCTTTAGGGAGTCACTAGTCCCGAGGGACTTCCCAGCTCAAAGCTGAGAAGAGCAACCCATGCCCCAGCAGTGAAAAACCAAACCCATGTTCGATCTTTATCAGGTGATAAGTTACTTTTATCTTTGCCTGGACTTCCTGCTACAGACATTTTTCCCAGTGAATTTAACCAAAGACTTTATTTTCGGGCAAAACTGTGAATGTGAACAAGTTGTCCTGGCAATAGGCTTTTATCTTCCTAGGAATAGGTCAACAAAAGCATTTTGTGAGCGTGCATGTGTGTGCGGGGCACCGAAGGAGGTGCTGTGTGATGAGAAGGAGACGACGATGACTAACAGCAGCTAGAAAATATTTATGAAGAGGAATCTAGAGTCCTCGCGTACTCTCCCCTGCACTTTCTTTAGCCTCTTGAAACAGTGGTAAAGGCGGTTATGAAGAGGAAGCTATTAGTAACCAGGATATCTGAGAGAAGAACATGATGGAACGTGGCTTCTCAGAGGAACTGATTACTAACAAGCTTTAAGTTCAGTGCATTTCCGATAAGATTCCTAACAGCAAAGCTTCCGTTCCACTTTATATATAAGACATCTTGTGACGACTTCGCTCACCTCAGCAACCATACTTCACAAGAACCAGACAAACTTTGGACTCAAAATATATCCCCCCTCTCAGAAGGGAGTCTTGAAAAGCTTGAATCATTTCCTCTTAGTTCATTTCTGTCTCACTAAGTAGTTCTCACTTACTCAGTTCTCTGAATTCTCCAGAAGCATTTTTATTTTTCCCCCCTCCTTTGCCTTTTCTTCCCGTGTCAGTAAGAAATCCCACTCCCGCACTTGTTCCCTTCTTTTCTGCGGGAGTAGAGAGCTCTAAAATTATTGCGTTGTCGCCGGTGGTGAGGTCTCTTCGACTTCTAATGAAACGCTGTTCACAGAACTTAAGCCAGTGTCACAAAACGTATAGTTTACAGACTCTTCCCTCATTTGTAAAGTTAACTTTTTACCTTTCAAAACTCTGTTCCAAGTTGAGCGTAGCTACCAAGAGTCAAATAATGTGTGGAGAGTGAGGGGAGAGCTCTGAGGTCTGGCCCAGAAAAGTAGAGGATCTCCCAGAAATTCAGGATGGGAGGGCTTAAACGGCCCCCAGATATAACCACATCCCTGAAAATTAGATCTTTCGGCCTATTTCTAACCATCTCTAACAATGGAAAACACCATTGCCAAAGACTGCCTTTTTCCTTGGATTTGTGGGTTTCCTGGAGTAACTCAGTGCCTTTAAGTATAAACACATCAAATAAACACTACCCCCTCCTCATCATCTATAACGTTCCTTGTAGTGAGCCAGTATTTTTATCCCTAAAACTTGGACCCGTGGGTTCCCGCTTTTGCTTCTTACATCACCCGGAAGAAATGGAATCCCTCTCCTGTGTGCAGTGTCCTCAAGGGCCCACCCATCGTGGGCCTTCCCTCAAAGTCTTCATCCTGCTCTCCTACAACATGGGCTCTGATTTCTAGACGACTCGCTATTCCAAACACCTCCCACTGGACACCCATCAGGAGGCTCTTGACCTCTCCTTGAACAGATGATTCTTGGTGAGGTCTAATCAACACAAAATCCAGCAAGACCACTTAGACACTTTCTATAAACCCGGCCTAAACCCCCAGCGCTTTCTTAGCAAACACATCTGCTCATTGTTCGTTGAGCTCACAGTTGGCTAAGACAAGTACCCTCTAACCTAGAAATGTGCTACTTGACTTCTGAACCCGACCACATAACTTTGCATTTAGACCTCTTACATGTCTTTACGTTCTATTTAAATGTTCTAGCCTTTAAAGTTATTTTTGATTCCTGCTTCTTTAGCCAATGCATTATTTATTCTTCCTATTTTTTTTAATTTATGAATTTGATTAATATGCCGTCAAAAATATGCGTTTTTCTAAATCCATTTATTTAAACTGTTCCATAGAACAGGATGAAACAGAGTCTTTTGTCATGTCTCTACAGAAGTAAACCTGGATTGAGATCAATCCAGTAAACTTTCCATTCTCTTTTGGGCATAGCCACTCTGGCCTCACTATTCCAGCCTGAGCTTCTGAAATATCCACCCCTCTCCACTGTTTCCTTGAAACATGGGAAGAAACAGGAAATTTTATGAATGCTACCGAGTTTTTATAGACACATCATCTCTTCTCCCAGGCCCTCAAAGCCATACAGACCTACACCCTGCAGGACACAGCCAGGATGGTTATTAATTACGAGTAGCTGGATGCATACATATGGGGGTTCTTTTTGTTCCAGCGTCCTTTGCATCCTGTATCTATATCATCCCAGCTGCCCTATACTCTGTACAGAAACAAAAACAGATGCTACATGTGTTTGACCCTAAACCAAATTCTGTGTGGTCCAAAGGGACAAAGTTAGAATCAATGAGTCCAAGTTTCGGGGGGAAAGATATTGGCTCACTATGGGGAGTGATTATAGATCAGTTTCCTGGCTGAGGGGAGTGGTTATTTGACATATTCATATTAAAAGGCACTGAGTTACTGCAGGGAAAGAGACACGGTTAAGCATCATCGCATTTCCTATCTGCACTGTATCACTCCCAGCATCTACGCCGTGTCCACGGAAACAAGCAAGGGTCTTCATCCCAACTACCACCCTTCAAGCTGAGTGTGCAACCTGAATCTTTCAACACCAGGAGTGCCCTCATACTCCATACCTTTCTTTACTCCACACATCTCCAAGCTGAGAGGATACAGCCCATGTCAAACGTTCTCCTAAAAGCTGAGCCTAGTACTAAGTCGACCTTATATATGCACTTGAGTTAAGGGGCGAATGTCGACAGTAATGAAAACGTCAGCGTGCCAATTAATATCTGCATTTTAACAAAAGGTGTCAATGCCTTAAACCATATTGTATATGTTGTGGGTCCTTGATAACCCTGTCAAGAAAGCAGCTGTGTTCCTCCACTGACATGCACACCAGCCCCTAAATCATTACCACCCCCACGAGGCTGGAAATGCTGGCCCATGTGTGTGCACTACTCGCAAGTACGATTGATTACTATCTTTATTTCTATTTCACGTATTAATGATAAGCCCCATTGACCTCCCCTAGTTAGAATTAAATAGATGATTTTATTTTAAAAGGGGTGGGAAATTGGGAGATTGGGATTGACACATACACACTATTATATATAAAATAGTTAACTAATAAGGACCTACTGTAGAGCACAGGGAATTCTACGCAATACTCTATAATGGTCTATATGGGAAAAGAATCTAAAAAAGAGTGGATATATGTATATGTATAACTGATTCACTGTGCTGTACGACAGAAACTAACACAACATTGTCAATCAACTATACTCCAGTAAAAATTGGTTTAAAAAAATAAAATAAGTTAGAAAATTAAAAACATAAAAAATAAAGCCTGCCTAGTTAGTAAAGAGCTTTTACTCCAAAGTTCGGTTTTCTATATATTTAAAACATCTTCACTGAGAATAAAAATCTCAGAAAGATTTCAGAAGCAATACCCCAAAACCACGTATCCACAAAAACAATAGTAACAATACCAATGTCACCAAGGCATTGCAACAACCGGACCAGAATGTCAGCTTTTGTTATAAAAGACCTCAAACACCGCCCCCCCCCAAGCTGTAGCCATCTTCACATTCAAATGTAATCAAGTTTTTAAAACTGTCACAACAACATCTGTTCCCAAAAAACAATTTACCGGATCTTGAGTGTTTTAGGATACTTTTCACCCATTTGAATTGGAATTAAGCCAGTTCCTACGTATGTAAACACAAATGCACATTTTTGGATTGCTTACAAGATATTTCAGTCAAAAGTTCATTAATCTTTAAAAATTTTCTGGTGATCCCAGCAAGTTGAATAATAAAAGGGCTTGTTTTCAAGGGTTTATTAAAGAAAAATTATCATTAAACGTGGATAGCATCACAGTGTCGTAAGGATTTAGAAGGGATTTTGAAAGTCATCTTGCACTATTAACCCCATAGGTTTAAGCCAAAGCTAAACTCAGAGAGATGAAAAGTCTTCCTTTCTGTGGAGACTGACAGGAAAGATTTCATAAGCAAGAGCTTCCATGATGTGACATAATCTCTGTTATTTAATAAAGGTCCTAGTCACTGAACTGGATCATAGCAACCCTTCCTTTCTGCCGCCCCTCGTGCTGGCTGTCCTAGTGCCAGGGGCACTTGGGGAAGCGGCTCCCTCCACCCTCCAGGGTGCACTGGAGACTCCCCTTGGCCGAGCGTGGATTCAGCAGGGATCCCAGGGAAAGACAGAGAAGGGATTGGTACAGCTTTCCTCTCCCAGAAGATTGTTTGCGGGGGCTCTGTAGTCTCGGATGAACCCCTGAGTGTGTCTTGGGGTGCTGACCTCTGCTCCCACAGCCCCTCCGTATCAGTTATGATCTCCATGTTGTGGGAGGATGGCAGATCGTAGCACGGATCATAGGATCAGACCCTGTGGGTTCAAATTATTAACTGGTTCCAATACCGGTTAACTCAGCAAGTCACATAAACTCTGTAAGTTTCTGTTTCCTCATTCAGAAACCAAGGATGATACGCAGGTTGATGTGAGGCGTGAATCACAAGATGGATAAAGATTTAACCCCTGAGTCACAGACTAGGGGTTTAAGCTGGACCCTCGGACTGTAAATCCCAGGCTTTCCCCCTTACCACGCAATCTCCGTTACATGTAACCTTGAACAGCGTCAGGGCAGGACAGAAGATAAAATAAATGGAGCGTCACCGAGGAACCCTTAAACTAGTAGGTGAAATGCACCACCTATCACGAACCAGCTTGGTCTAGTTCAGTGATTCTAGTGTAATGCGGGCAAAGCATCACCTCACCCATCACATAGGAGAGGAGCCTAAATCTCCAATGGTGTGACTTCTCTTCTGACCCGCACAATCACCTGTGGGTCAGACAGGGCAGGCAACTGTATCCTGGACACGGGTCCAGAGAAGATCCCCGAGCTACTAAATATGAAACTGGGACCCCAAATCAAGTCTCTGGCTTCCAAGCTTGGAGCTTTTACAACTGCCTATTACCCACACTTCTTACCACAAATTATTTGCTTGAAGCCTCACTTTACTTTCATCGTAGCCACAGTGATCTGCACATAGTGGGCTGACCTTGCTCAGTAAAACGGGTTCATTGTGTTTCCCAGAGGAAGCGTCACCATATAGAGAATCACCGGGGAAAATCATTTCTCCATTCCAAATGCGGGAAAGCCTGCTGCTTTTCATGCCACCCGTGAGTTTTCAGCAGGTCCTAACTTGACTCGATTAACATTGGCCTTTCTGTTGACGGCAGTGGATTTGGCTGACAGTTTACCAGATATGCAGCGCCAGCATCATCTGAGTCAGCATTCCATACCACTGCGATCTTGGCCCCGACTCTGAATTTCTTAAACAGTAATTATTTGGCTATGAGACTTTCAGTATAGTTGGTTGAGTCTAAATCGCGCTGATCAATCATTTTGCTTCTCTGTCTGTAGCTATCTGTGTTTACAGTACTGTGCCACCCTCAGGACTTTTTTTTGTTACAAAAGAGTTGCCTATATAAAGATTTTGTAAACCTCGTAGAGGTGAATTTTGGTACAAAATCAGATTATCTTAGAGACATATGTTAAGAACATTCACAAGTGCATTTATTAATATTTGATGCACTGAAAAAACCAGAGTGAGGGTGGGTGGAAGCATCTGTGGTGAGATGAACATATGTAGCAACTTTGTTCATTGCTTGTTTGAGAATGTTGATCTGTCAATATATACACGGGGTAATTACTCGACTTCCAAGTGTTCAGTCTGAGGGATCTGCTAAGAGAAGAACTACAGTAAAGCAGAATAAGTTAGTTAGTATCCAATAAGAGAAACTATGAAAATGTATGGAGAAAGATGTTCCCAACTCCGTTTATAGTAACCCTTGTTCAACTATGGAAGAAACCATGGATATAAATTATTTTAGTCAACACTTAAGAAGTAGCAACAAGGGCATAAGGGAGAGATGATGTTTGCATTTCTTATGAAAAAGGCTTCCGGGCTTCCCTGGTGGTGCAGTGGTTGAGAGTCTGCCTGCTAATGCAGGGGACATGGGTTCGAGCCCTGGTCTGGGAAGATCCCACATGCCGCGGAGCAACTAGGCCCGTGAGCCACAACTACTGAGCCTGCGCGTCTAGAGCCTGTGCTCCGCAACAAGAGAGGCCGCGATAGTGAGAGGCCGGCGCACCGCGATGAAGAGTGGCCCCCGCTTGCCGCAACTAGAGGAAGCCCTCGCGCAGAAACGAAGACCCAACACAGCCAAATAAATAAATAAATAATAATTAAAGGTGCTAATAACTTTAAAAAAAAAAAAAAAAAAAAAAGGCTTCCGATAAACTTTGATGTTAACCTCTAAATATTCTGTACACTGTTATCAGTTCTGCAAAGAAATGGAAAAAGCCATGAGAGTGCCTTCAAAGCAGAATGAACGAGATATGGAAGCAAATGTTAGAAAGCAATTTGGGGCTTTTTTTGGGGGGAGGAAAAGTGATGTGTGTTTACTTAACATCACCTTTGCTTAACAAAACGCTGATATTGCAACTGGCCTGAGGAATGCGCCTCCCTTGAAAGGCTGCATTTGGACTACAAGCTACCCAAGGTTTGGTTTTCAAATACAAACATAAACATACACGGCAACGATTCATAATCCCCCAACATTATTATATCAAGTTTCACTTTACGCCTAGATATTTTTAGAAAAAAACTACTTCTTTTGCCAACACAGTATGGAGCGATTATTTGATTACTTTTAAGCTTTATGTGTTCACCCAAAATGTGTCCCTTGTGCAAAGTATGTAATTTTCTAATAGAATGTGTGGCTACTTTTCAAGATGCTCTATTAAGCCAATTGCTCATGAAAACCCTTATTGGCTCTTTCCCCTTCACAAGGGGGAGGCAGTTAGAAGTTTACCACCACCAGATGGCGTGGGAAATATATGCCCTGGCCTGGTAATGCTACTCTGACATCAAAGGATAGAAGAGTTTCTAGAAAACTCTGAAAGTGGAAGAAGTGCTCACTCCACTTGTTTTGTTTCTTTTTTGCTGTTGTTGTTCCTTCCTTTGCTGTTTTTAAATTGGAGTATAGATGATTTACAATGTTGTGTCAGTTTCTGCTGTATAGCAAAGTGAATCAGTTAGACACATACATATATCCGCTCTTTTCTAGATTCTTTTCTGAGTGAAGTAAGTCAGACGGAGAAAGACAAATATTGTATTATATCGCTTATATGTGGAATCTAAAAAAATGGTATAAATGAACTTCTTTACAAAACAGAAATAGAGTCACAGGTGTAGAAAACAATCTTATTGTAGAAAACCAGGGGGGAAAGGATAAATTGGGAGATTGGAATTGACATATACACACTAGTATATATAAAATAGATATTAAGGACCTACTCTATAGCACAGGGAACTCTACTCAGTACTCTGTAATGGCCTATATGGGAAAAGAATCTAAAAAAGAGTGGATATACGTATATGTATAATTGATTCACTTTGCTGTATGCCTGAAACAAACACAACATTGTAAATCAACTATACTCCAATAAAAAATTTTCTAAAACATATCTGTGCCCCCATAGTCATAGCAGTATATATATATATACATATATACACACACAATAAAATTTTATTCAGCCATAAAAAACAGAGAAACCATTTGTGACATGGATGGACCTTAAAGGCATTATGCTAAGTGAAACAAGTCAGACAGAGAAAGAGAAATACTGTATAATCTCATTTACATATGAAATCTAAAACAAACAAAAACCTCTCTTTGCTATGGGTCTTATACAGGACAGCGTGCATAAGCCACGTTTCCCAGATTACTGCCCCTAAGTGAGGGGTGGCAGCCGTGGCTTTTCAGCAGCACACATCAGTGCCACGCCATCTGTCCCTCACGTGGAGGGTCCCACGGCAGCTCCCAGCCGTGCCCTACTTGCTGTTGAACCTGCTGACCTCCTCTGCCACAGTCAAAAGCTAGGGAGGCTCCCCACTTCCGCTCCCAGCCGCAGGGCTTCTTTCCTCTGCAGCAGTGCTCTTCTGGCTCCCATGGTGGCCACGACGAGAGGCTCTGGGGACGCGACCCTGTGCCCCCCAGCCAGGGTTCTGCTGAGGTTCCTCCGTCTCCACGTGTCACTCTGCTGAGCCCTGGCTGCGTGCGGCCAGGCTGTCTTCCTCGGGTCGCTGACAGCTTGTTTGTGTCCCACGGGCTGGACCAGTGCTCTGGGGTAGAGTGTGGGCTTTGTCCTGGGGCTGCTCTGCTCCTCCTGGACGTAGGTTCTCACGCAATGCCTCCCCTCACGCTGTGGGAGTCATACCTCCTCTCTGTTCCCAGGAACTGGGGGGACCCTCCTTCCACTCCACCCTCAAAGTCTGAAGTTCTCCCCATCCTCCCCCTGGAGATGATTTTCCATCACTCTATGACTTCTTCCTGCAACTCAGCAGCGTCATAATCGTAATTGTTTTTTATGTTTCTCTTGTGAATTTCTCTCTTTCACTGGAAACCTAACTTAGAGCCAGAAAGAAAAGTGAAGTTGATTCAGCCCCCAAGGTATATAACATAGAAACAGAGCAGGACCCAATGGTCCTTGCCTCCCATGCCCTCTGCCTGCCTTTTGTCTGTAGAAAAATTTAAGCCGAAGAATAAGTTTAATCAGAGAAGTGAGAAAATGCAGAAGAAAAGGAAAACAGTCAAACCGGACAAAATAATAATAGTTTAGTCATTAACCAAAGTCTGTGACCTTTAGTTCCTTCTCAAGGGCTATAGAGAATATTCTGAGCCTTATCCTGGGAGCTATCTTATGGATACTGAAAGCCCCACTAGGTGGAAGAAGTTAACTACATGACCAGACTGTAGCCATGACACAAGCTGCCACAATTCCGAGAACTGGCCTCAAAGAAATGGGAACAAACTGACCCTGGAACGAAGGATTAACTGTACTTAAAACAAACAAGATGGCACTGATCCAACCACCGCAGGACCAATTTGAAGATGACTGTCAGAGCTGCCTGTGCTGTTTCTGCATGTGGCCCCCTCTCTCTGCCTGTGCACCCCTGAAACTCCCTTTTGAAAGCTCTTGCCCACTGATTGTCAAGGGAGGTGCGAGTCGGCCTCTGGACATGAGTCCACTCTCTCCGCCAGTTGCTGGCCTCCGAAATAAAACACACTTTCTTTTCCACCGACCTTGCCTCTCGGGCACTGGCGTTAGAGCAGCGAGCAGCCGGGCGCGATGTTCCGTAACGCTGTCAGCAGATAAGTGCAGAGGAGTGAGGGCTGGAGATGAGTGGCACAGCGGTGCTTTCTTCAGTGTTGACAGCAAAGGCTCCGGAGCCAAGCTTAGAAGTGCTGCCTCAGATTCGCTTGGGCCCCAGAACTCACGTCTATCTTCCCTATGCTCCCATGTTCAACGGCGTGACTCAAAAATCCCCCAGAAGCTGCATCACAGACATCCCCCCCTATATTATAAGTGTGAAGCAATTACGTCTCTTGATCTTGCTGGAGCCTCCCATTGGCAGCCTGTGAGTGACTCAGTGTTGCTCAGTAATCTGAATTTTAATGCTGTAGACAAGAGAAAGTTTTGTCAAGGTTAGTGAGTCTTCATCAGCCCTACTGCAGTGTACCGTGCTGACTTCGCTTACCTGCATGATCGGAGTTTGGGGTCCCTAGAGACTATGTCCCATGAAAATCACAATTGCCCTTTTCACCGCAGAATCACTGGTATGTTAGCTTAGCACCTGGCACCTAAGAGGCACTCAGTAAGTACTGAATGAATAAATGAAAGAATGCTTTTATTTGAAAAACATGTATGTGTGGGTGAAGAAAGATGTACAATAAAAGTACAATAAAAGTAAAAGTACAATAAAATATTAAATATATTGCAATAATGATCTCTGCTGAGACCTGACTACACAGTAATGTGCACACCAGACACCTCAGTTTATCGTGTTTCCCCCAACACTGATCCACTCCTGAGTCACACTTCCCTGAATATCATCATGTTCCCCTATCCTGACTCACTGAGGGTCTCTCATTTGTGCTCCCTCAGTACCTTGTCCTTAAGGCTTCTAGTACACAGCATGTAATCTATTCACCCACTTACTTACCTGAGTCCCTCACTGGTCTGTATCCTTCTAGAGGGCAGGGTGTCCTACCTGTGTCGTACTCATCACTCTATTTGTAGCCCCCAGAAGACTGCCTCACTGCCTAGTACCTTGCAGGCTCTCAATTATATTTGTTGACTGACTAAATGAACACTTGATGGACTCAAGTCTTTCAGGGTTTTAGCCCCCATTGAATTTTCTTGACCTTTATACCTTACACTGAGAGAGATTAGTCAAAATCACATGTAAACAAAAATGTGTGAGGAAAAATGTCTATCTTTCCAGTAGTTTTAAACTCTTTAAATCACCCCTAAAGCAGTGGGCGGTGGAGTTGAGCACGTGTGTTTGTGTGTGAAAAGGGAGGAGAGCAGGACAGAGAGCTGGCCTGAGCACAGGGCCTGAACTTTGCTCCCGGACTGCAGGTTGTCTCTCAGGGGTGACAGCTCAGCTTCTGCCCCATGAGATGTCACGTCCTGTCAAGTAGGAGGTAGACCAGAGTGTCCCCCGCTTTAATGACAGCCCACACTCTCCCTCGGGAAGCGTGTCCCCAGGATGAGCCCTGGGTAGGACGGCTCTCCAGCTCTTCAAGTGTGTTCACAGTGTTTAGCTATGTATGTTCTGAAAGCAAAATTCTTACTCCCCATAAAACTTACAAAGCAGCACTTCGATAGGATTTTTTTTTTTTAACTCTAACAGATTTTGTTTTCTACTACTTTATCACCTTTGTATTTTGCCTATTTGCTTGGAATCCCAGATGTCCCTTTGAGTTTAAAGACCATCCTTGGGAAAAAAGCTGATATCTCCATATGCCTAATGCCCTAAAAACCCTGCTGCTTGCAACTCAGCCAAACCATAGTCTGAAGCTTCTCCCAGAAGAGCTGCTAGGGCAGACTCAAAGAGAGCTCCGGAGAGCTGTCAAAATAGTGCAGTCATCTCATCTTGAGGTTCCCTGACATGGTAAGCAAAAAAAAAACCCCAGAAAAACCTGGACATGAAATTGCAAGGATGTCCCGTAACACCGTGTTATAGAACAAGAAAGAGGATGGATAGGCAAGAAGATGGAAGAAAGCAGGAGTTGGCAATTTTCTAGGTGAAGCAGCAGGTAGTTAAAGCTGAGGCTATGGAAATGGAGAGATCTCTGGAGGAGGGATTCGCTGTTTTCACTAACCACTAACATAGCTCAGGGCCTCACAACCCATCTCCAGCACCAGCTTATGAACCTGGAGATCCACATGGCTCCATCTCAGAGCAATGTTTTGATCAAAGAAAGTTCAAAACAGCCAGCAAATATTTATTTAATTTTAATTTTTACTCAAAGTCTTTACTCGCATTTTTCTAAGACAATGAAAAGGATCCAGATATATAGGGTTAAAGTGGCATGCAGATCTTCCTCAGCTTGTGATGGGGTTATATCCTGATAAACTCATTGTAAGTTGAAAATATCATAAATTGAAATGCATGCAATACACCTAACCTACAAATGCTGGAGAGAGTGTGGAGAAAAGGGAACCCTCTTGCACTGTTGGTGGGAATGTAAGTTGATACAGCCACTATGGAGAACTGTATGGAGGTTCCTTAAAAAACTAAAAATAGAACTACCATATGACCCAGCAATCCCACTACTGGGCATATACCCTGAGAAAACCATAATTCAAAAAGACAGCTACACCCCAATGTTCACTGCAGCACTATTTACAATAGCCAGGTCATGAAAACAAACTAAATGTCCATCGACAGATGAATGGATAAAGAAGATTCAGTGTATGTATACAATGGAACATTACTCAGCCATAAAAAGGAACGAAACTGTGTCCTTTGTAGAGGTGTGGATGGACCTAGAGTCTGTCATACAGAGTGTAGTAAGTCAGAAAGAGAAAAACAAATATCGTATATTAACGCATATATGTGAAATCTAGAAAAATGGTACAGATGAACATATTTGCAGGGCAGGAATAGAGATGCAGATGGAGAAAATGGATGTATGGGCACAGTGGCAGAAGAGGGGGTGGGATGAATTGGGAGATTGGGATTGACATATATACACTACCATGTGTAAAACAGATCGCTAGTGGGAACCTGCTGTATAGCGCAGGGAGCTCAGTTTGGTGCTTTGTGATGACTAGATGCGTGGGATGGGGGGTTAGGAGGTTCAAGAAGGAGGGGATATATATATATACATATAGCTGATCACTTTGGCGTGCAGCAGAAACTAACACACCATTGGAAAGCAACTATAACCCAATAATAATAATAATAATAATAATAAAAATAATAATAATAATAAATCAGATCTGGTATTGTAAAGAAAAAAAAATCTATTTTTTGATGCTTTAGTACAAGTAGCAGGGAATTTTTCCCAATTTTTTAAATTTAAGTATAGTTGATTTCCAATGTTGTGTTAGTTTCAGGTGTACAGCAAAGTGATTCAGATGCATATACATATATCTATATCTATATATTCTTTTCCAGATTCTTTTCCCTTATACATTATTACAAGATACTGTGTATAGTTCCCTGTGCTATACAGTGGGTCCTTGTTGTTTATCTGGTTTTTGTTTGTTTGTTTGTTTTTATTAATTAATTAATTTATTTTTGGCTGCGTTGGGTCTTCGTTTCTGTGCGAGGGCTTTCTCTAGTTGCGGCGAGCGGGGGCCACTCTTCATCGCGGTGCGTGGGCCTCTCACTATCGCGGCCTCTCTTGTTGCGGAGCACAGGCTCCAGACGCGCAGGCTCAGTAGTTGTGGCTCACGGGCCCAGCTGCTCCGCAGCATGTGGGATCTTCCTGGACCGGGGCACAAACCCGTGTCCCCTGCACTGGCAGGCGGATTCCTAACCACTGTGCCACTAGGGAAGCCCTGTTTATCTGTTTTATGTATAGTAGTGTGTATATTTTAATCCCAAACTCCTATTCTATCCCTCCCCCCACCTTTCCCTTTGGTAACCACAAGTCTGTCCTCTATGTCTGTGAGTCTGTTTTTGTTTTGTAAGTAAGTTCATTTTTATAATTTTTTTTAGATTCCACGTATGTGATATCATATTATATTTGTCTTTGTCTGACTTACTTCACTTAGTATAATAATCTCTATGTCCATCCATGTTGCTGCAAATGGCATTATTTCACTCTTTTTTTATGGCTGAGTGGTATTCCATTGTATGTATACCACATCTTCTTTATCTGTTCATCTGTTGATGGACATTTAGGTTGTTTCCATGTCTTGGCCATTGTAAGTAGTGATTCTGTGAGCATAGCAGTGCGTATATCTTTTCGAATTTCTAATTTCGGTTTTGAGGAAGAAAGAGAAAGTGAGCTATCTTAGAAAGACTCACAGAAGCTGAGCTTATTTTTCGGCTCTGAAACAAGGGGTTGCAGGATATCACACGTGAGCTGTTAGCATTGCTCACTAGGTTTGGTGTGATGAGGGATTAGAGAGATACCCAGAACAACTATGAGAGGGTAAATTTAGTGGGATTAACTCCAAACGAGTTGGACAAAACTCATAAGAAATGACCATGAGATGCTGTTAAAGGATGACCAATATCACCGGACCTTCCCTCCTGGTCTGTGGGAACAGAAATGAGTTGGATCTACTTAGAGCAAATGATTATGTGTCCAGCTGTTGCAAACAATATTAGATGCCATAAACAGAAACTATAACTAAACACCATGGGGAAAGAACAGAAGTCTTGTCACATAGCCATCTTTTCAGCTACGTTAGCACTCGGAATAAGAGACCAGAGAAACCAAGAGCTGAACGAACCTTCGTGACGTTCTGGATCATCACATTCTGGGGTGCAGATAAGGAAACTGAGGTGCAGAGTGGCTGGTGAACTAAATTTATACGTGCGTGTGTGTACACATGACAGCATACGCACGTACACACACACACACACACTCCTTGCCCTGATGCGAGCCCACAGTGTAGCCGTCTTCAATCTGATAATCAAGCCCAGGGCTAAAGGTCTTTCAGCAGCAGCATTGTGTTCCCATCCAACACTGACAAACATAGCAGGCTGGGCTTATTAACACATAGAGAAAACAGCAAAGTCAAATCTCTGTGAGAAGATGCATTGAAAATCCCCTGAAAGGACCCACACAAAAACAACAGTGGTACTTACCTCAAAAGGGGTGGGGGTGAAGGGAGAAGAATCAGGGTGGTGGGCAGAGGCGATTTTAGCCTCATCTAGAATGTTTTAAATTTAAAATCAATTTTTAGAAATGGTGTTTTAGCAGACATATAAGTTAATCTTAGCATACCTACCTACTCTTTTTGCTCTCTTAGATCTGTATTTTTTCAAATACTTAACATGGAGAACACACATCAGCATCTCCCCAATTCTAGTTGTATTATCCCAAATAACTATTTCTGAATAAGCATATCGAGTCAGTTATTTCCCCTGAAAATTTTACCATAACCTCATGTGTATTTTTTTCTATCGAACTGATGGATTACTACATCACAAACCCCACGGAAGACAGATTTCCTTTCTATGGTGCCTACTTTCAAACCGGGCACCATATAATGGAAGTTACTGTCAATAAAAATTTTCCCTGAAACTTTTACGAACCACCAGGAAACTAAAATATTTATAAAGAAAGAGAGGAACAGAATTTCAGACATACAAAAATTTCATGAACAAGTGCTAGAAGTAGACAAACCTAAGATATTAAACCAGTGTTCCATCTAATTTAAACAGGTCTGTTCTAATTTGATGGGAATCAGTCTCGTCTATAGAGGCTAGCTTCCAATGCTGTCATGTTTGCCAAATTTGGGGCTTGTGTTCACATTTACATTTGATCATTTTGATATTTTGGACATACTGTAGACATCACAATCTAATCTAACGTGCATAGGCATGTAACAGAAGTCAAGGTTTAGACCTGGTAAGAACCTTCAAAATCTTCTAACGTAGCTTCTTCAGATGAGAAATCGAGAACCAAACTCGTGTGGTTATTGACTTACAATCGCTCAGCAAAGCACTTCCCTGGTGGTGCAGTGGTTAAGAATCCGCCTGCCAATGCAGGGGACACGGGTTCGAGCCCTGGTCCGGGAAGATCCCACGTGCCATAGAACATCTAAGCCCCTGCGCCACAACTACTGAGCCTGCGCTCTAGAACCCGCATGCCACAACTGCTAAGCCACATGCCGCAACTACTGAAGCCTGCACGCCTAGAGCCCGTGCTCCGCAACATGAGAAGCCACCACAATGAGAAGCCCGTGCACCCTCAATGAAGTGTAGCCCCGCTCACCGCAACTAGAGAAAGCCTTCCCAGGAGTCCATTAAGTAGTCTAAGACACACCTAAGCAAAAGCTTGGCTCTAATATAGAAATTTTAATATCTTATTTTTCTGTTTAACTAACCTTGCTTTCTCTCAGTTAATAGTCTACATTGCCCAATGTTTCCAAATTACAGTTAAATCCCTAACACTGTTCCTTACAGATAGAGCAGTATTAGAACAACTGGACTCTTGCCAATTCTCCCAATCACTTGTTGTGTAAAACTTTCTATTTTTTGCTCTCCTCCTGTGATTAAATCAAACCTAGGAAGTCCTACTGCATAATTCCCCTTCATCTTGTATTGAAAAGCGCTCTCCCTCCTGAAATCTGATGGACAATTGAAAATTTCAAACTGCCAAGAAACAGCATGGATTCCGGGGTTGGAAAGCAGACCACCTGTGTGCCAGACACCTGGGTGTAAAGAATGAAGTCTCTCATCATTGATTCAAAGCATGAATATAAACTGGACAACTCTGGAATGTGACCAGACAATACATCAGAAGGTGCTAATAAACTAGAAACTTCACACGGTGAGGTAGACGTTGCTTCAAATTCTCTTCATTGTCCTTCTTTTCATCCTTTTATAGAGAGGGCTGTCAGATTTAGCAAATAAAAGCACAAGACGTCCAGTCAAATTTGAATTTCAGAAAAATAAATAAATTTTTAGTGTGTGTCCCATGCAATATTTGGAACATACATATAACAAAAAAATCTTTGTAGTTCTTCTGAAATTCAAATTTAATTCAGTGTCCTATGTCTTTTATCTGGCAACCCTGTTTGTAAGCAAAATACCTTTGTGGTATCTCTGAGAATAATCTGGCCTTTCCTATGAGTTAATATGTGATTTTTTTGGGGCTTCCTTGGTGGCGCAGTGGTTGAGAATCTGCCTGCCAATGCAGGGGACACGGGTTCGAGCCCTGGTCTGGGAAGATCCCACATGCCGCGCAGCAACTAGGTCCGTGAGCCACAACTACTGAGCCTGTGCGTCTGGAGCCTGTGCTCCGCAACAAGAGAGACCGCGACAGTGAGAAGCCCGCGCACCGTGATGAAGAGTGGCCCCCGCTCGCCGCAACTAGAAAGAAAAGCCCTCGCACAGAAACGAAGACCCAACACAGCCAAAAATAAATTAATTAATTTTTTAAAAAATGTGATTTTCACAAATTGGGGGAAAAGAGATTTTCAGATATCAGGCTGAACTTCTGATAAACTTTGCCTTGAAACATAACCAGGGACATTTTCCAGGCCTGGTGTGTGGGGTAGTCCACGAGTGCACAAACATTTTCTTCTAGTGTCAGACAGCAAATATTTTAGGCTTTGCAGGGCATAGTCTCTGTAGTGTGAAAGCAGTCACAGACAATACATAAACAAATGAGTATGGCTGTGTGTCAATAAAACTATTTACAAAACAGGTGTCAGGCCAGATTTGACCCACAAGATTCAGTTTTCCAACTCATGTCACATTTGAACTGGCACTTAGCCAATATTCCAGAGACATTCAATTTAACTTATTGGAACATCAGTCCCACTAATTGGATATAGCTAGACTCTCCCAAATCAGAAAAATAGCATGATTGTTAAGAGAAATGGAGATCAAACTTTTGCACGTATACTCTGAAAATCTGTACTATATCCCACTGCTATTGGAGAGAGAGAATGATCACAGGACCACTTGGGTTTGAAGCACTGATTGGAACTCATTAAAGTTAGCACCTTATACCATTACCCAGGTCATAACTGAAAGAGACACTGTCATTTAGCCAAATTACCACTTTTTAAAAAAGAAATTAAAGAAAATATTTAAAACTGGGGGTGATGGCTGGTAATTCAAAGACAGAAAATTTAAACAAGAGAAATAGCGCTGAAGAAGGCCTCTTGTTCCAAGGGCAGCTGAAAGACAAACACATAACAGGATATGGCTGGAGGATAAACCGCGAGAGATGGGTCTTGAGTAGTTTCCATGACTCACTGCTCAGCCACAGAAACCAGAGAGGGGCAGACGGATGCAAAAAAGGACACAAGGACAGTGAATATGGCTGGGCGGAGGGGGACAGAAAGAGTCAAGGACCAAGAGAGGGTGAAGTGGAGTGATGGCTCGGAGAGATACCTTTCCTGGCGAGACTTGTGAAAACAGAGACTCAGAGACTGGATTTGTTGGTGATCTCTTGCCAGCCGCTGTTTGTTTCCAATCCAAGGGTTAAGTCAGACATGACGGTGTACCTGCCAATGACAGGAAAGCCTTTTTTACAGTGTGCTTTGCTGTCCTAGGGTTCAGTCTCGTAGGAGAGACTCAGGCGTACGTTTAGAATCAATCATGCATGTGACAGCCAACCCTGTATTTCAGATCATCCCTGGGAACAAACGTTTCACTTGCTAAATTTGAGGCACAAAGAGATGCAAAGCAAATTGAGGGGAAAAGAGTCACTTTATTAAAAAGAAGTTTCTCTTTTCCTTTTCATCAGCATCAAAGCCCGAATCAACCCGTCACCACAGCAACTGTGGAGATGACTGAAACAAAGTAAAGAGGTTATTGTCATTGAATCGCTATTCTCATAGCAATAGGAATAGATCGTGTACAACAGAGAGCAAAGAACGGAATGAATTATGCATAAACACAGCACATATTCCGAGAGAACTCGGAATCCAGCTGATGCTTGTGCAGGCCTGCCAGCAAAGACACCCAGGAGTCAGGATATCAGAAGTGACAAATATTTTCACTTTGTTAAAACTGGCTAATCTGTGAGATGAAACTGTCCCTAAGTTAGAATGCTAATTTAGAGGAAATGGTCTAGGATGGCTTTATGCTACTGCCTGGTTATTATCACAAAAACAGCAAACTAATTTTAACAAGCTACAGTAAGTCCCCTACATGTGAACCTTCAAGTTGCGGACTTTCAAAGATGTAAACGTGCATTGGCGTGCCCAATCATGTAAGTTAGTTCATGTGTCTGGTGTACATTGTCACGTGCCTGCATCCTCTACAAATGGTTGTGCTTTTGTGTACTTTACTCTACTGTACAGTATAGAGTACAGTAGCACAGTATCTTTATTTCAAGCCCAGGATGTCTCGAAACAACTGTAAAAGCAGCGGTGATGTAGCTGGTACTGCTAAAAAGCACCAGGAACTGGAGGCTCACAGAAAGGACGAAGAGAGACAAGAGGAAGAAGAAGAAACTGAAGAACCAAAGTGATTCACAACGCAGGAAACGGCAGGGGATTTTCTTTATTTAAGGAGGCACCGTTACTTTTTGATGCACAGGACCTGAACGTAGAACAGTACACGAAGGTTGCAGCAGCCGTTCAGAATGCAGTCCAGTGCTACTGCGTCACCTATGACGAGAAAAAAAGAGCTGCTACCCAGACATCACTGGATCATTTTTTCAAGAGGGTAGATAGAATTGAATCCAGCAAGGAACCGGAACCTGTGCCATCAACGTCAGGCATGAGTGAAATTGCAGCTTGCCCTCCGTCTCCTATTGCTGACGTTCCTTCAGCTCTACCATCTCCCACCTCCTCTCCCTCCTCCAGTCAGTAACTCTTCTTGCCTGTTCACTCGGTGCCAGCGCCTGTGTGCCAGCTGTTGTATGGTACTACTGTACCTTTCAAGGTACTGTAAGATTAAAAATGTTTTCTTTATTTTTTGTTTGTTTTTTTATGTATTACTTATGTGAAAAGCATTATAAACCTATTATAGTACAGTACTATCTAGCCGATTGTGCTAGTTTGGTACTTAGGCTAACTTTGTTGGACTTATGAACAAATTGGACTTATGAATGTGCTCTGGGAACAGAACTCATTCGTATGTAGGGAACTTACTGTAATTTATATACTCCGATCAAGTGAACTCAAAAAAAAAACAAAACTTCAGCTCCTGTGTGAATATTTTGCATTTGTCACAATAAGGTGTATAAGAAAGTCTTTATTCTGATAAAGTCACTAGATATCATCAAAGGCAAAATTTATCTTGCTGGAAGCATAATAAGTAATCTTTATTGAGCATTTTTAAGTGCCAGGCACGGTGATAAGTGTTTTTATGTGTCTCACAACAACCCGGGGAAGAAGGCACTTTAATATCTCTAGTTACATATGGAAAATAATGAGGGCCCGAAAGGCTAAGGAACTTCCTAAGGGACGCAGCTAAGACATGACAGGGCAGGTCCTGCACCCAGGCTGCCCCACCAGAGGCCGGGGTCTTGGTCACTTCTCTGCCCTGCTGGGTTCTCTGCGTGCCCGGACAAATAGCGGGTCACTCACCACGGCTAGCACAGCCAGGGTGGCCCTCATTCATTGCCATTGGTGTCACCCAGGTTCTGTGCTTGGGGTTTCCCATTCGGGGTCACAAACATCGTTCATCTATTTGCTCAGGATGCTGGTTCCTGGCTGGAAAGGTGATCTGCTCTGTCATCGACCGCACTGAATTCCAGAGTCAATTTTGCTGATCTTACTGGCTGGACAGGGGTGCCCTTGGTCTCTCTCCAGCCTGTGGGCAGCCTTCCAGAGGCCTGTTCTTTGATTGTGAATATTCATTGAAGCCGTTCTGGTTTCCTGATGGAATTAATCGTGGTACAGGGACTTCTTAGGGCCGTTCCATTCAAAGTCTAGCCCGCAAAATAATAGAGCAGTGACACCTGGGAACTTGCTGGAAAGGCAGCTTCTCGGTGCCCTCCCACCCCCCGACTCAATTTATCAGTAGCTCTGGAATCTGCATTTTACCAAGATCCCCTGGGGAGTCGTAAGCACACGAAAATTGGAGAAACACCAGCTTTGGGGGCTTCCTCTGGCCATCAATTTTCCTCCTATTCAGAAGATTCACGGCTCTGTGTCGGGAGATCTTCCAGGACCCCAGGACCAGGGCAGCTCCTCTCCATCCCAGTGAACCAGAGTAGAGACCAATGATAGCCACACTTGAAAATGCCTTTTCGTCGCAGAAGTGTAAACTCTATATTTTTCTGGGAGTCCTAGTTCTCCTAAGATTCCCAAGAAAATCAATGACACGGAAGCTTCCCCCTGGGATCAGACCTGTCACAGCCCCGTGTTACTTCTTGGCTCTAATGTGCTTCCTGCATAAAGGAACTCAAAGCTTTGTAAACAATTTCATTTGTACTCTTTTTTTTAGATTCCACATATAAGCAATATCATATGGTATTTGTCTTTCTCTGTCTGACTTACTTCACTTAATATGATAATCTCTAGGTCCATCCATGTTGCTGCAAATGGCATTATTTAGTTCTTTTCTATGGCTGAGTAATATTCCACTGTATATATGTACTACCTCATCTTTATCCATTCATCTGTCAATGGACTTATCTGCAAAGCAGAAATAGAGTCACAGATGTAGAAAACAAACATATGGTTACCAGGGGGTAAAGCAGGGGAGGGATAAATGGGAAGATTGGGATTGACATAAACACACTACTATATATAAAATAGATAACTAAGTAAGAATCTACTTAGTTCTTAGTTACAGGGAATTCTACTCAATACTCTCTAATGACCTATATGGGAAAAGAATCTAAAAAAGAGTGGATATATGTATATGTACAACAGATTCACTTTGCTGTACAGCAGAAACTAACACAACATTGTAAATCAACTATACGCCAATAAAAAATAAATAAAAATGAATACATTTTAAAAAATAAAATTAAAAAAAGGACTCAAAGCTGAGCCTGAAAAACCACGTAGAATTCAGTTCAGTGTAAGAGGGTGGGAGTCCTGGCAGCCAACAGTGAGATTTCAGTGACAGATCTCCCACCCATCCCTTTGCTTTATTCTTCACTGCCTCAGGGATCACCTTTCCTGGATGTTTATTTAATATCCAAGAGATTAATTTTGGCTAAGTGCCTAGTGCCAGAGTCTTATCCTGTCAAAAAGAATGTATTGTCTACTTAAAGGGGTGCCTTGAGTGCATAGATTGTAGAAGGATAATACAAACAGAATCACCAATTAATTGTATTACAAGCTAGATGCAAGCTCTATTGAAACAATCTGGTGGCCTTATTTATGAGGAAGCCCCAGCAAACAGCCCATGATAAAATAAGAAAACTAAACTTGAGTTTTAATTGTCCAGAACAATGAAAATTGTTAGTGTAGATTTCCTTTAAAATTAATTTTCTTTCTATTTTTCATCTTGTACTAAATTTTTACCCCCATCCCTCTCCACATCTCACTTTCTCCTTGTCTATCTTCATATCTGCCACCCTATCCTTGAAGTTTTTGCATCTCTCTCCCTGTGATCAACAACTTATTTTAGATCTGGCCAGAGTCCCTTCAGAAGGTTTCAATCTGCACTCCAGTCACTCAGAATTTAAATTCATTCTGCATCTTGGACAAAGCAAGAGTGAGAGACTTGTAGAGACAGACATGACATGATGTGAAGACAGATGCCAAACAAGTGTGGGTTAAGGAAAGACAGGTTGAGAGAGGGCAAAATTCAAGTGGGAGGGAGGTGAACCAATAAATACGTGAGCAGCCAATAGGTGATCAAGGAGAATAAAGACCGTGTAAAAAGGACCACAGGGCTTTACAAGATCCAGATGACAGACCCTCAACTAACCACAGTCTCGATACCTGAAATTTAGCACTTATACTTATAGTCAACTTAATCATGTTATAAATTAAACAGCATAATCATTTCACTTGTGAAAGCACTTGACTATTCCTTCAGGTAGAATGGTCAAAGTCATTGTTATGTCAAAATTTGAATTTAATATGTTTTATTTTCTAATATGCTATTAACACCAGCAAAATTATTGCATATACTGCATGTAGCTTTTCAAACAGCAAAAGTAAAGAAGTACTTTGGCAAATGGGGAGTATAGGATACATGGTCCATAGGTAGTCTTCAGAAGCTTCTTCTTAACAGATGGTGAGTCCAAACAGAAGCAGACCGTCCAGGGTGCAGTCGGCTCATTTGCTTAAAGGAATTTGCCGTGGAAATCTCCATTTTGGCCACCGTGGGTATCTAAGCTTTTCTGATGCTTACCTCATTTTTTGAAAATGAAAATATACAAACAAGCATAATTAATCTATTATTTAGGGATACTTACATATGTGGTAATAATATTCTTTAAAGGAAAGAGATGCTCAACATAAAATTCAGGATGAAAATTGCCTCCCAAAAAGGAAGGCAGTGGAAGGTCACAAAGGAAAACCACAGTGACCTTGGTGAATGTTCTTGTTCCTAAACTGAGCGGTGCATATTCGTTGTACTACTAGCATCATACTTTATATGCTACACGTCTTCATATGCAGAGAATGTTACCTAATAAAAAATTTCAAAAATCATCCCAAAATTTTGTTCTGCTGCCAAATAAATCCATAGAATGCCAATTCAGAAACACTCCAGTTATGAAAATTCATGTTTGAACACTAATTATGTGAGGGATTAAAGAAGGCTCATGCCTTGAAATGTTTTCCTAACTGAGTTGAAAGCAGAGAAGACATCACTCTGACAAAGAAATCAAGCAAAGGACACCCGGCCCTTCTGTCTCTTGGTTGTTCGTGAGTGTAAAAAATGACAGTTTTGGTTTTTTCCAAGAATAATTCTAGCAATTTTTTTCCCAGAGAAACTATAAGCTTTTCAGATAGGTCGCATGGGTTTTCTTAAATACTATTCCAGCTATGTGTTTTGGTAGGAATAAATGCCCAGAAATACCACGAGGGAGTTGAAGAACAAACTGAAATAAAGAATCTACTATAATTGTTTTTAAATCTTTTGCCTTTTAAAAACTAAGTTTATGAGAATAATCAGAAAGTAATAAAGACTTGTTGAAGAGCACATTAGGTGCCTCAGGAAGCAAGAGCACATTAGGTGTCTTAGGAAGCAAGATTGGGAAGGAAGATGCGAATATGTACCTCCTTGAATGCCCAAGTCCTCTGAGCGCAGGCTCACTGTTAAGTGCTGGGCAATGGCTCTTCTCAGACTCTGCTGATGAAGCAGAGGTAACCTTCATCAGTGTAGCAGAGTACATGAAAATGGAAAAACTAGCTAAGAAAATGTAGGATACAACCAGTATTCCAATGGTCTTGACAAGCCACAATGGTGGACCAAATCCAACACAATATACTCAATTAGAGTCTACGTAAAGTCCAACACTTACGATTTAAGTATGTAGTAAGAAAGTACATGTGAAAAGTTACCAAAAATGATTTTGATCTCTGTCTCCATTAATGGAATTAAAGTGTCCATGGGGTGATCATTTCCTACTCTGAATGGGTCATTCGGAAATTTTGCATTCATTGCTGAGTGCTGCATCTTAATGTTGAAAAAAACAACCAAGGTAATGAGCTGCCTTGAACCAACCTCGTAAACAGAACAGTGGCTGTCCAAACCAAAGAAGAGAAGACACGGGAAGGGAAGGCCAAAGTTCAACCATGTGTATATTTACTACAGGGACTCTCATGTGAGTGAAAGTTACATTTGCACATTTTTATCTTTGAGGGTGAGGACATGGCCAAAGAAAGGAGGAATTATCTGATACTTATCTTCCCTAGAGATAATTAAACTGGAGCAGAATGCTATCAAGGAGACTCAAATATCTGACGTAGGATTATGTTAGATTGTTACTGAGTCCAAGCTCCATCCGCTCACCACAGGACAGGCCAATGAATCGGAGATGAGGTGTTGACGCAAGGAATACGACTTTATTCGGAGAGCCGGAAGACAGAGAAGACAGCGGACTAGTGTCTCCGATACACCATCTTATCTGGGTTTGGATGTCAGTTTCTTTTATCTCCTCCCCCCATTCCACAGAGAGGGGGGAGGAGATGAGGAAGTAAAGTAAAAGGGCCTTCAGTCTTGCAAATAATCACCTGGAATTATCTGGGGAGGGGATGTGTTAATTTCTTCTTTCTTGAAGCCATCCACAGGCGGCAGGGTTCCCTGAGGCAGGGCATTAGGTGTGATTATAATAACAAAAGCAACAAAGAGCAAAGGCTAAAGTCAAAGAAACAGATGCAACATGGAGTCAATCAGTTAGTTACAAGATTAATTTTAAGATTGCTTCCAAATCTAAAGACTGTGTGTGTGTGATTTTAAATTTATGTATTTTTCCCAATTAATACAATTTTTCAAAGATTTTAAAAAATGTATTAGTACAATAAAAATTTGACTTAAACCATAGTATAAAGGCAGAACTAAAACCAGAATCAAGAGAGTCTAGAGGAACTGATGTTAAGAAAAATATTAAACCAAAGAAAATTCAAACACGGTGACCAAGACAGCCTTCACGTTCCCCTCAGCTTGGAACTTGAGAGCACTTGTCTTCCTGACTCTAGACCTTGACCTACTTTTCTGAGCATTTATTTTAGAAAACTTGTAGTCCTAAATTCTTTCTCTGCCCCTTTGAGATGTAAATCTCCTCCCAACCTCTCTCCAGGTTTACTACCTCAGAATGTAGGTAGTAAAGGACCTGGGGGCCACCCCTTTGAAATGTACTCATTAGGAAAGAGCCCTGACTGATTTCCCAGTCTCTGTGGGAGAATAGGAGCCTGACTTGATGGGCACCAATTAGCAAACGCAGATGTCTTAGTCACAGAGACGAACACTTGCAAACTCAGGAATAACTCAATGTTACACACACCCCGTTACTCAATCTCCCCCGTAACATCTTCCAGTGCTTTTCCACCAGCTCACCTGGCACTTAAAAACACTCCTATGATATCACTTATATGTGGAATCTAAAAAAAAAAAAAAAAAGATACAAATGAACTTATTTACAAAACAGAAGTAGAGTCACAGATGTAGAAAAAAAACAATGTTACCAGGGGATAAGGGGCGGGGGGATAAATTAGGAGCTTGGGATTAACATATACACACTACTTTATATAAAATAGATAACCAACAAGGACCTACTGTATAGCAGAGAGAACTATACTCAATAATTTGTAATAACCTATAAAGGAAAAGAATCAGAGAAACAGTGGATAGGGATATATATATACATATATATGTATAACTGAATGACTTTGCTGTACACCAGAAACTAATACAACATTGTAAATCGACTATTTCAACAAAAAAAAGAGAAAATGAGTGCCAAATATCTCAGTCTAAATAAACATTTTTTTTAAAAAAGAAAAAAAACCTCCTGCCTTTTGTTTCAGCAGAAATTTGTTCAGACTGAGTCTCTCCGCCACACTGAAATAGCCTTGAATAAAATCTTCCTTGCCTGTTTCACTTGCTCCAGGACAAGTTTTGCTTTGACAATGGCAGCCAAGGTAATGGTACCCAAGAGTAGGAAGCCAGGAAAGAAACCAGGGGCTGTGCAGGTACCATCATCATCCGGTGAACGTTTCCAAATGCCTATCCACCCGCTGCCATGGCAAAGAATATAGTATTTATGGTCTCCCAGCACATACGGTGTGACCACAGGTGACTTTAATGCGGGGTAGAAAATGAACAGTGGCTTGAGATCCTATCAAGTTCTCTGAGGGAATCATACATTCCTATGATTGGCGCTGGAGACAAAAGGCCCAAGATGCATATGTAAAACTCCAGCAAGAACAAGAACAAAGCAAAAAGGCTTTGACCCAGCTGACGCTGGGGCAAGAGCCAATGACCAGGCGTAAGCAGGAGCAGGGTTGCTGCGTAGGTGATGTGCGCAGAATGGGACAGCCTGCCTCTCCTCGCGTCTTGGTTATTATGTGGTCGCCAAGGGCTGTACTTTCTCTCTCTCTCTCTGTCTCTCGCGTAAAGAGAAGAACCTATATTTTGCGCATTGGTCAGTCACTCCATCGCTTAGACAAGCGCACATGTGCTCTGGACTGGGTTCTACAGGAGGTCACAGAAGTAGTCCAGGTCCTGGCCTGGCCCCCAGAAGGACACCCAACATTCCAGCTCCCTGGCCGGTTCCAGCCACAGCAGCAGAGACTTCAGAGTCGGGAAGAAGATGCCGTGCCACCCTCCGCAGCTGTTCTTGTACTCAAGTGCTCTGCAGCTGGGCTGCGCTACACGAGATGATGTAAATACCGTGGAGAGAGAGAGAGCTGTCCCAGAGGGCCAGAGGAACCAGCGAGGTCAGCTGTGTGTGTTAATGATACAACAACAGCCAGTAATAGTACCGCATGCCACTGCACCCTTCTTATACTCCAATGAGGAAGGTACTATTGCTATTCCCACTTCTCTAAGGAAACTGAAGTTCCCACATTTAGTGAGGCTGACATTTAAACTAACGCTGATTCTAGAACCCATATTCTTATTAATGAGTCCATTGGTTGTCAATTTTAGCTGAACGTTAAAATCACCTGGAGTGCTATTTAAACTATCAATATCTAGGTCCCATCCCCAGAGATTCAGATTTAACTGGTTTGGGCTTAATTACTATTAAAAAATTTTAAAGAAACCCTTCTGAAGGTGACTGCAGTGCTGAGAACTGTGTCGCTGAGCTAATCTGTTTCTCCTCCCGCCATCTCTGCGGTGGAAATAACAGCAGAAATCGATGTCAGCAGAGACAAAGCCGGCTTTTCACCACGTGCCCGCTCTAACTCACCTCAGAGAGTGGGAATCCGGCCTCCACACTCGCGGTCCACCCAGACTGCACCTGCTAAGGTCACCCGCTAACTCCTACCTGACACATCCACAGTCCTTTTAACGCTCATCTTCCTGCATCATTTGACACTGTGATCGGAGCATCGTGCTTGAAACTAGACCTCTTCCCCGTTTTGTAAAGCATGCTCTCTACCTGTCCTGCCGTCCCAGTGGATTTCCTTCTGTGGCTCATCCCTTTTTCCCCCTTGGTGTTTCCCAGGGTCCCGTCTTGACCCTCTACCTTTCTCATTGGACGCCTTTGCACCCTGCAGAGCTAGCTCGCCAGCCCCACCCCCGACATTATCAGCTACCCCCCAAGAAAAGCAGACTCATTCTTCCTGTCTCCAGACAGTCTGTGTCCCGGGCCTCAGTTCCATACGTCCAGCTGCGTGTTCCAAACGTCTCCGCCTGCTTCACTGCAGACCCAGGATGCTGGACCTCGGGGGGGGTTACAGCCCAGGGGCCTGGCGTCTCTCATGTCGTGCAGGGCCTGTTGTATGCCTTGTGCAGGGGACAGGTGGGCACTCACTCCTCAGCTCCGAGGGGGAGGTAAACCCATCATGCCTTCCAAGCACACCTCTTTAGATCAGAGGGCATTGTTCTGCTGATAGTGAGGAAAGCTTACCAAGAATAGCATTTTAATAGAATGTTAAGGGAACAGAAATCAAGAGAAGTGTATTCTGTCGAGTGTTTGCCTATTTCCAGGTACCAGGGCTCAGGCCAAAGGAGAAACTGTTCAGACTCAGGTTGATTTCCTATTTCTCAGATTTCTTTATCCTGACTCTTTGTACTGCTGGCTAGAACAAGTATACTCAGGTTTTCATCCTTTTTTTCACTTCAGATATTTAAGTAAAGAAATATAATTTGTCTCCCAGTTACTTAATTATATATAGTTGATGTATTTTTCTGTTTTTACTCATTTCTGAGATCACTTTTGTTAAAACACGCTGCCTCAATAAAGACAAATTGTTAGTTCTATGTCTCAGTGTTTGATAAAGTAATGTTCATTCATTTTACCCTGTAAGGTAATAATACTCTGAAGACATCACTTTATTACTGGTTATTTTAAAATTGTATAGCATTATCCTGAACAGTTATGATACTGGCAATACTAGCGATAACAGTTAAGCTATTTTCTTTAATGAAGTTTTTTATAATTTATAATGCCTATTACTATAGTGCCCATTTTATATTTTTTTTATCTCTAATACATGAGAACAGAAGAATATTATAGCATCCCATCCTTTATTTTACAAGAGTTACGATAGAGTAATAACTTAAAGGTACATACATTGAGCCTCTGGTTCAAGAGTCAAAGTCCAAATTTATATGAGTTACGAGTTCAGAGGTGCTTGCTCCAAGTTAAGTGATAATTATCTGGGCAATGCTCCATTTCATTTGTAATAAAGTGCAAGTGCTATAAAGACAAAAATCCAATTAGGAGGTTTGCATATGTAGTCATTGCACTGCTGAACAGATTAACTTTGTCAAATTAAATTAACGTCCCCAGTATTACATCTTTAAATCAATTTCTGTCATAATTTCCTTTTGCTCTCAGCTAATATGCACACTGTGAATACTGGACACAAGAGCATTCCATAGAGTCTCCCTTTTTGCTTCATGAGTTTAACATAAAAAGCATCATTTTCTCTGTGCTCCACATAAGACTTGCTGAAACTTGCCCATGAACACAGAGATCTTCCGGATATTGTAATTTTTCATTTCTCACTTCAAGCGTATCTCTAAACTGAAAACTTTAGATAAGATCGTTTATAGTCTAATTTTCATAGGAAAATGTGAATCAAGAATTGGAACCTATTGTCTTTTTTAATACTAATCTTTTTTATAGATAATTGAGAGGAAGAAAAAGTCAAGCAGTTTCCAGATACCACTCACGATATTCAGTTGGGTATGAAATAGGTGAATTAAGGATGGATTTCACTTTCCTTCCAACATGGAACTAAGACCTACTCTGTAAAATAAAAAGCCTCATGAGAAATGTGACTGGCTGGTGTATTTCTGAGTAATAGTTTTAGGGAGGAATAGGATTTACCTATTAAAGAGTAGCTTTGGTCAGTCCCAGGAGTCAGGCATTTGACCGATGCCCACGTGGCCTTCCATGACAAAAAATCTGCGCTGACCATCAGGGAGTCAGCCAGACACTTTTTCCTGCAGCCTGTGGACCACAGACATGCAGATTGAGACAGAAACGCCCTGGCTGCCAGCACAAGTTCTCTTTGTTATCCAGCAGGAACATTCAGCCAAAATCAACAGTTTCTGACCTCCATCCCCCATCTCACATTTCCCCAGCAGGGCAATTCTCAGTTATTAACAGTGGAGAATTCTTAGTTTGATAGAGACTCCAAAAATTAAAAACAAGAAAATAACTTAATCAGTGGGATCTTAAGGGTAGAGACCAGGAGTGTTGGTTTCTATGTGTGTAGGTTAGGATTTTGTAGTCACATGCCAAGAAAATGGGAAGTCGGAAGACAATTCTAGGGACTTCCCTGGTGATCCAGTGGTAAAGAGTCCACCTTTCAATGCAGGAGATGCTGGTTCAATCCCTGGTTGGGGAACTAGGATCCCACATGCGGGGGGGCAACTAAGCCCGGGCACCACAACTACCGAGCCACGTACAGCAAACTACAGAGCCCATGTGCCCTGGAGCCCACACGCCACAACTAGAGAGAAGCCCGCATGCCACAACTAAGACCAAATGCAGCCAATAGATACATAAATAAATAAATAAAAGTCACCATTTAAAAAACAAAAAAAAAGACTATCCTATAGCTCTAAGTTAAAGGAGTGAGATGCTCCTGGATTATGAAACTGAATTTCAGGGATTGCTAACATCTTAGTTTTCACTGAGGGAAAAGAGGTATCTGGTGGTCTCCATCAATTAAAAAAACACCAGCAGAGTAAGCACTCTGGAGCTAGGTCTCTGCAGAGAGAGACCGAGCTTCCATGCTAAGCCCCTCCCTGAGTGCCTCCTTCTGGAAGTCAGGAACCAAACCAGGTAGGTCCAGGTGTCTTGATGTTCTTTCCAGCACATCCCTTGTACAAGGGGCACAGCGTGCTGCAGTGGCTAAGAGCATGGATGAACTTTGGAATCAGACGTCATGGATCCCTTTCATAGCACATACTAACCAGGTGACCTCAGGAAGTTTACCCAACTTTACTAATCTTAATGGTTTTCCAATTATAAAATGGAAACAGTAATGCCTAACTGTAAGAGCTGTTGACAGACCAAATGGGATGTCTCGTGCAAAGGAAATATCACCATGCTTGCACTTAATAAATACTCAAATGGCTGCTAGAGTGCAAGCATTTTTATGTTCTTTGATGATTTTTGTACTCATTAGAAAGGGAGAGTAGAAATGAGTCCTTCTACCTGAATGTCCTGAGTTGTAGCTCCCTTTCTTCCCGTGCCAAGCATCTTTCTTGATTTATTTCTAATGACCAATTATACCATCTTGCAAGCTTGCAGATTTTTGTGAGTTGGCTTTCTTAATTTTTTCCCATTTCTTTCTGATATAGTTTCTGTGGAATGAATTCCATGGTCAAGGACCTCATCTGTAAAAGGTTTTCTAATCCTTTCAGAAGAACTACTAGCTTCCTCCCCTGTGTTCCCACTAAGAGCAGGATATTTAACTTGACTGTGTTTGGTTGGTTGTCCGTCTGTCTCCCTTGATACACGGAAGCTCCTTGAGGGCAGAGACCGTGGCTACTTGTCCTTATTGAACTCAAGAGTGTGAAAAACAGCTTTAAAGTGCACGCTTTGGGAAAACAAATACTGAGAATCATTCTGGCCAGCAATGTCATTTGGCATTTGAAAAGCCACTGGGGATGGAAAAGCACAGTCAGACATTCTGTGAGATTTTCTACCGTAAATGCCACCATGAAAAGTGACCAGGCATTTGGGAGCCCCCGAGAGCATCATATTTGAAGCTATTTGAAGCAGCAGCTTAAGAGTGTTCTTTTAGGACTCATATCTGTTCTTGATATTTTGTTGTTCAAAGATTATGCACAGCAGAATGTAAAATATCAGGAAATGGTCTTTTAATCCTTTGCGTTCTTATATTTTCCTCTTAAAAAATAAGATAAAGGTATCTTTATTCTTTAAATATAATTAACTACTTAAGACTTCAACGATAATGACAATATGTTCTTTGTTCCATTTATAAAATTCTCAAGACACAGATAAAAGTTAATTCAAAACTCAGCTTATATTTCTAAAATGTAAGAAATATGAAAACTGAATAATGACGTGAGGTCAGTGCCATTAGTGATAGCAAGTTGAGTATTAATTCACACTTGCTGGGTGTGTAAAAAATATAACAAACTTTATCTTTTGTAAAACTTGTTTTTAAAAATTTATTGGTGACCTTGCCACTCAATCTAATAAACACTTTGTTTACATAAATGGGATTTGGGGGGAAATGTTAAGAAAATAAAATACAATTAAGCAAATCAAATAGCTATTTCAGGAAAGGTATATGTCATCTCTTCAGGTTTAGAGAGGAAAGATCACTCTACTCTCAAATGCAGCCTCTTACCAATACAAAAGCAACATAATCATACTAATAGAGCAGGTAAATAGTTGAAAAAGGAGAAGTTAGGGGAGCCACTGATTTCTACATCTTATCCAACTACAACTTTTATACAAAACTTTAAATGAACCTACAAAGCACATTCCAGATTAAAATAAAAACTGAATTTTTACCAAAATGTATTCTACTATGACCAAATAGAGGTGGAGCAAAATGTATCATTTGTCATTCTGAAGACTAATGACTTCCAAGTACAAGAATGTTTAAATACATTTTAACAGAAATAAAATTTCTGAAAATTATCATAAATTTTACTGTATTTAGAAGTACCTAACCAAGGCTCCTGTTAAAAACAAGTAAATCAGTTGAAATATTTAGAGTGGAAATTTATACCCATTTCAGAGAAAATATCCTTACCTGCAATTCATCAACCTGTGATTTCTTTCAAATTTATTGCAGGAAATTACATGCTTATCAGTCTAGTTTTTCTTCTTGAAAACAAAGACTGACTTTGGAAAATTTAGAATAATTAATTCTAAGTATTTCCATGGTATCTAAATTCAACTATGAAGCTATATTCCAAACTAGCTTATAACATAATGCCTTCAACAACATTTCAAAAAGTATAGCTTTATATTAAAAGTGCTATTTTGGCAACTTAAAAAATCTTTATGAGAACAAGAACAATGAATAGAAAACAGTAACAAATATGGTAGACATTAATCCAAGGGTATCAATAATCACTTTAAAAGTCAATGATCTAAATACAACAATTAAAAGGCAGAAATTGTCAGAGTGAATAAAAAAATAAAACTCAAAAATATGTTGTCTACAAGAAACCAAATTTAAGGATAAAGACACATATAAATTAAAAGGAAAGAGATAGAGGAAGATATACCATGCAAACAGTAATCAAAAGAAAGTGAGAGTATCTATATTAATTTCAGGCAGAGCAGGCTTCATAACAGGGAAAGTCATCAAGGATAAAGAGAGCATTACATAATGATAGAGTGAATACTTCAAGAAAATGTAACAATCCTTTGTGTATATGCACTTAACAACAAAGCATCAAAATACATGAGGCAAAACTGCAAGGAGATAGACGAATCCACTGTTACAGTTGGAGACTTTTAACACTCCTCTCTCAGAAATAGATGGATTCAGGAGGTATAAAATCAGGAATAACATAGTTAACAGAACTATCAAGCAATCAGATAGTACAGACATCTATAGATGACTTCATCCAACAGCAGAATACACATTCTTCTCAAGCTCACATAGAATATTTATCAAGATAGATAGACCACATTCTGGGTCATAAATCACACCTTACACACTTAAAAGAATGAAATTCTACAACATTTCAGACCATAGTAAATTAAGCTAGAAATCAATAACAGAAAGATAGCTGGAGAATCCCCAAATACTTAGAGATTAGAATACATACTTAAAAATAACACATGGTTCAAAGGAGAAATATCAAGAGAAATTTAAAAATATCTTGAACAAAATGAAAGTAAAAATCAACTTACCAAATTTGTTAGATGAAGTGAAGCACTTCCTTCAGAGGGAAATTTATAGCATTGAATACATGCAATAGAAAAAAAGAAAGACCTAAAATCAATAATCTAAGGTTCCACCTTAGGAAACTAGAAAAAGAAGAAGAAATTAAATCCAAATTAAGCAAAAAAAGTGCAGAAATCAATGAAATTGAAAACAAAGAAATCATTACATAAAATGAACAACAAAAAAGCTAGTTCTTTGGAAAGAGCAATAAAATTGATAAGCCTATAGCCAGACTGAGAAAAAAGAAGACAGAAATCATTTATATCAGACGTGAAAGAGAGAACAGCACTACAGATACCCTGGGCTTTAAAAAGATAACAAAGAGATGCTATGACCAACTCTATGCCCACAAATTTTATAACCTAGATGAAATGGACCAATTCCTTGAATGACATGATCTGCTGAAACACACAAGAAGAAAGAGACAACCTGAATATACCTATTAAAGAAATTGGATCAATAATTAATAATCTTCTGAAACAGAATGCACCAGGCCAAGAAGGGTTGAATGCTACTGCTGAATTCTACCAAACATTTCAGGAAGAAATTATACCAATTTTCTACAATCTCTTCCAGAAGATAGAAGCAGAGGGAATACTTCTTAACTCATTTTGTAAAACCAGCATTACCCTAATACCAAAACCAGACAAAGACATTGCAAGGAAAGAAAACTACAGACAAATCTCTCTCATGAACATAGATGTAAAAACTTCAACAAAATATTAGAAAATCAAATCCAACAATGTATTAAAAAAATGATACACCACAAAAAGGTGAGATTTATTCCAGGTATGCAAGGCTGGTTCAACATTCAAAAATCAGTTAATGTAACATGTAACGTCAACAGGCTAAAGAAGAAAAATTACATTGTCATATTAATAGATGCAGAAAAAAACATTTGACAAAATCCAACACCCACCCATGATAAAAAGTCTCAGCAAATTAGGAATAGGGAGGAACCTCCTCCACTTGATAAAGAATATCTACAAAAAACCTACAGCTAACATTATACTTATGGTGAGAAACCCAAAGCTTCCTCACTAAGGTCAGGAACATAGAAAGGATGTCCTCTCTCACCACTGCTTTTCAACATCATACTGAAAGTTCTAGATAATATAGTAGGACAAGAAAAGGAAATAAAAAGTACATAGATTGGGAAGGAAGAAATAAAACCCTTTTTTTAAAAATGCAGATGGTATAACCATCCATGTAGAACATCTGAAAGAATCAATGACAACAACAAAATCATGGAACTAATAAGCAATTATAGCAAGGTGGCAAGATACAAAGCGAATATACAAAAGTCAATCACTTTCCTATCTACCAGTAATGAACAAGTGGAATTTGAAATTAAAAACACATTGCTATTTATATTAGCACTCAAAAAAATACCGAGGTATATTTCTAATATATACAAGATCTATGTGAGGCAAACTACAAGGCTTAGAAGAAAGATGTCCAGGAAGAACTAAATAAATGGAGAGATAGTCCATGTTCAGGGATAGAAAGTGAATGTTGTCAAGATGTCAGTTCTTACCATCTTGATCTGTAGATGCACCAGAATCCCGGTCAAAATTCCAGCAAGTTATTTTCTGGATATTGACAAACTGATTCTAAAGTTTATATGGAGAGTCAAAAGACAAACAATTGCCAAGTCAGTACTGAAGGAGAAGAATCAGAGAACTGATGCTACCCAACTTGAAGACTTACTATAAAGCTGCAAAGATCATTAGCAAAAGAATAGACAAACAGATCAATGGAACAGAATGTAAAGCCCAGAAGTAGACTACCATAAATATAGTAGACTGAAAAATATAGACTACCATAAATAAAGACCTTACATCTTTCACAAAAATTAACTCAAAATGGATAATAAATCTAAATTTAAAATGTACAACTTTAAAACTCCTAGAAGATAATATAAAAGAAAATTGAGGTGACCTTGAGTATGGCAATGAGCTTTTACAGATAGAACACCAAATGCACAATCCATGAGAGAAGAAACTGGTAAGTTAAACTTCATTAAAATTCAAACCAAAAAAACCCACACAAGACATTTTTCAGTAAGTGACTGGATAAATAAACTGTGGTACATCTAGACAATGAAATATTACTTAGCACTAAAAAGTAATGAGTTATCAAACCAAGAAAAGACACAGGGGAAACCTCAATGCATATATTAAGTGAAAGAAATCAATCTGAAAAGACTACATTCTGTAGGATTCTAACTTTTTTTTTTTTTAGAAGTTTTTTTTTTAGAAGATTTTTTTTTTTAAATTTTATTTATTTATTTATTTATGGCTTTGTTGGGTCTTCGTTTCTGTGCGAGGGCTTTCTCTAGTTGTGGCAAGTGGGGCCACTCTTCATCGCAGTGCGCGGGCCTCTCACTATCATGGCCTCTCTTGTTGCGGAGCATAGGCTCCAGACGCGCAGGCTCAGTAATTGTGGCTCATGGGCCCAGCTGCTCCACAGCATGTGGGATCTTCCCAGACCAGGGCTCGAACCCATGCCCCCTGCATTGGCAGGCAGATTCTTAACCACTGCGCCACCAGGGAAGCCCCTGTAGGATTCTAACTTTATGACATTCTGGAAAAGGCAAAACGATGGAGACAGCAAAAGGATTAGTGGTTGTGGAGGGATGAATGGGGTGAGAGAGGAATGAACAGGTAGAGTACAGAGGAATTTTAGGCAGTGAAACAATTCTGTATGACAGTGGATACATGTCATTATACGTTTGTCAAAACCCATAGAATGTACACCACCAAGAGTGAATCTAATATATACTATAAACTTTGGATGATAACGAGGTGCCAGTGTAGGTTCATCATTTGTGACAAGGGTACCACTGTGGTTCAGGATGTTGACAGTGGGGGCAGAGGGTATAAGGGAACTCTATGTACTTTCTGTTCATTTTGCTTTACCCTAAAACTGGAGTAAAACACGAAGTTTATTAATTCAAAAAAATCTTTAAGTAACAATACCACTTATTCTCTGTAGACTAGTACTTAAGAATTGGAAATGTTATCAAAACAACTGTGGCAAAATTGAAAATAATGACTTTATTATATGTATACAAAATTGCTACTTATCATATAAGATGTGAACATTTTCTGTTCATGTTTCTCTTCCTCTAAATAATGTGCAGATTTTGTTATTCATGGACCATTGATAACTATAAAATTGCTCTCTAGAGCTGCATATCTCACACGTATTTGATCCCAAAACTATTTTTAAATTATGATGTATTGTCAGAACCCCAACAGGAACTCATTAATCTGTGAGCATTTCATATGCCTTCAGCGCTGAAAATGTCACCATCATGTGGTAAAAGTCCAAGACCGGAAGGTGCCGCACAAGCAGAAGGTCAAGGTTGGTCTTTCAGCACCAGGAATATGTGGATTCTGCCTCTGTTTAACACAGTGGTCCAACGGCCTGTGTCAGGCGCTTTCTTTTTGACTTCTTAATACTCTTGTGAATTTTTCTTAGAGTTAGATTCCAGAATAATGATAAAACAAATATCTAAATATTTAAAACTTTCTCTAACATTAAAAAAAATGCAGCTAACACCAGCCCCAGGAAGACTGCAGTCCTGCAGCTTGCCATACCAGGACCCAGCCCACTGACCAGCAGGGTGGCACCAGCCACAGGAATGCCTGGGCCCCAGCCCTGCCCACCAGTGGACCAACACTAGCTTTGGTACACCCCACACCTGGCAGCCAGACATGTCGGGAACTGGCCCAATCCACCAGCAGGCTGACATTAGATCCATGACCCCCAGCCCACAAACCACCCACTCCAGAAACTGGCTCTGCCCACCAGTGGGCCAGCACTAGTCCTGGGACCCCCTGGTTTCCCACAGCTAGCATCTGCATGACCCGGCCCCATGCACCAGTGGCCAGCAGCCTCCTCACAAGGCAGGGCCTGGCAACCAACTGGACTGGGGGACAGGCACACCTACTGGACCACCCACATAGTCAGCCCACCACACAGAAGGACCCACACAGCTCACATAGGGGGCACCCCTGGAGCATACAGCTCTGGTGACCAGAGGGGAGTGCACTGCTGGGACATATAGGATGTCTTCTACATAAGGCCACTTCACCAAGGTAACCAAACTACCAGATACATAGAAATAAAAATTAGACCACAGAGGAATATGTTCAAAACTAAAGAATAAGACAAAACCCCAGAAGAACTAAGTGAAGTGGATCTACTCAACAGAGAGTTCAAAGTAATGATCATAAAGATGTTCAAAGGACTTGGGAGAAGAATGGAGGAATAGAGTGAGAAGTTATAAGTCTTCCACAAAGAGTTAGAAAATATAAAAAAAAAACCAAGCAGAGATGAAGAATACAATAACTGAAATGAAAAATGCACTAGAAAGAATCAACAGTAAACTAAATGATACTGAGGAACAAATCAGTGAGCTGGAAGACAGAATAGTGGAAATCACTACTGCAGAACAGAAAAAAGAAAAAAGAATGAAAAAAAAAAATGAGGACTGTTTAAGACACCTCTGGGACAACATCAAGCACACTAATATTCACATTATAGGGGTCCCAGAAGGAGAAAAGAGAGAGAGAAAGGGGCAGAGAACATATTTGAAGACATAACAGCTGAAAACTTCCCTAACCTGGAAGAGGAAACAGTCACCTAAGTCCAGGAAGCACAGAGAATCCCGAACAGGAGCAACCCAAAGAGGATCACACCAAGACATATTATAAATAACATGGCAAAAATCAACGATAAAGAGAGAATATTAAAAGCAGCAAGTGAAAAGTAACACAGTATGTACAAAGGGAACTTCCATAAGGTTATCAACTGAATTTTCAGCAGAAACCCTGCAGGCCAGAAGGGAGTGGCATGATATATCGATATTTAAAGTGATGAAAGGAAAAACCTACAACCAAGAATACTCTATCCAGCAAGGCTCTCATTCAGATTAGATGGAGAGATCAAAAGTTTTACAGACAAGCAAAAGCTAAAAGAGTTCAGCACCACCAAATCAGCTTTACAACAAATGCTAAAGGAACTTATCTAAGTGAAAAAGAAAAGTTCACAACTAGAAACATGAAAATTACAAAAGTAAAAATCTCATTGGTAAAGGCAAATATACAGTAAAGGTAGTAAGTCAACTGCATATAAAGCTAGTAGGGAGGTTAGAAGACAAAAGTGGTAAAATCATCTATATCCATAATATGTAGTTAAGGAATACAAAAACACAAAGATGTAAAATATGATGTCCAAAACAGTAAATGTGGGGTAGGGGAGTAGAAATGCAGGGTTATTAAAATCCATTCAAACTTAGAGATCAGCAACTTAAAATAATCATAGATAGATATATAGAGAGAGAAATAGATAGCCATGTACAGTGTGGGGAATATAGTCAATAACTACATACTGTCATTGTATGGTGACATATTGTAACTAGACTTCTCTTGGCAATCATTTTGAAATGTTATAGAAATATCAAATATCAAATATCACTGTGCTGTACCAATAACTAACATAGTGCTGTAGGTCAATTAGACTTCAAAAGCAAAGAAACAAGCAAACTCATAGAAAAAGAGATCAGATTTGTCTGCCCCAGAGGCAGAGAGTGGAGGTGGGGGAATTGGATGAAGGTGGTCAAAAGGTACAAACTTCCAGTTATAAGATAAATAAGTACTAGAAATGTAATGTACAACAAAATAAATATAATTAACACTGCTGTATGTTACATATGAAAGTTGTTAGGATAGTAAATCCTAAGAGCTCTCATCACAAGAAAAATGGTTTTTTTTCCTATTTCTTTAATTTTGTATCTATGTGAGATGATAGATGTTCACTAAACGTACTGCGATAATCATTTCATGATGTATGTAAGTCAAATCATTATGCTGTACATCTTGAACTTACACAGTGAATATTGACAGCATGTCAATTATACCTCAATAAAAGTGAAAGGAAAAAAAAACTGAATGCCTACTGTATGAGAGGCCCTGTGTCCTGGGGTGTTCCAAGGAAAAAAATACATCTGAAAGGAAAGGTATTGTTAATATTTTTCCATAGAACACATAGAACTAGTGTTCTATGGAACGGGATTTGGAAAATTCTGTACTAGACAATTATAACCTTTGGCGCAAAGAAGAAATATTCTATTGAAAGACCCTGAGTGAACAAACAGTACCTTCTTTCATCCTGACAAACGTCCGCAAGCATGTCTACAGAGGAGATTGCTAAGCTATAGGTTCATTTCTTCTTTTAACAGACACTGCTGGAAACAGGACGTATTATATTCCTTCAAAAGCAGGTGGTCTCCTGATAAACATATGCACGTTAGGGCTGGCAGAAACTATTAAACCTGCTGTTATGTAAGAAGCTTTTGGGCAGGACAGAGCTCTCTGCAGGAGGCTCCCTTGTCTTGTCACTAACTTTAACCAGGCACCCGCATGCTCTACTCATCTCCTGCCCTAGCACACCTTTCAAATCTTTTGATCACACAATACCTTGCCTAACCTGTTGGTTCTTCCAGTAGATCAAAGAAGTAGAAATGAAGAATAAGTAATTAAGAGGTGACCAGATCTCTTCCCTAGCTTCCTGTTCAGTAATCTTGGGAACAAACTGTGTGATCGAGATAGCATCTAAAGAAAGATCACGAGGAATCGACAAGCCTGCACACAAGCCTGCACACAGTGGTAGATGGCGACAACTCTGACCCCCCAACTCCATGATTAACTGAGATTACTTCCCCTTTTTTCCCTTTAAAAACATTCATAGCTGAGCAGAATCTTCAGAGGTGGTCTTGAGACATGAGTCCACCTTCTCCCCAGATTGCCAGCATTCTGATTAAAAGCAACATTCCGTTCTACCAACATTTGCCTCTCTCTTGGGTATTGATTTTCGAGCAGTGAGCAGCCAGACCTGAGTTCGGTAACACTTAAAGATAGAGAACCTTCAAGAAATGATGAGTATTAAATTCCGTTTTTGCTATAGTCTGATAAATGGCGCTCTCAGGGAACTACAACCTGATCAACCAATGATTTCCTTCCTCCATCTATACAATCATCCTGTAGGGAATAATTTCTCCACAAAGAAATGAGACAAGAACTACTTCCCATCTTTCCTTTACAGAAGGTGTCATATTTATTTTCATCTGTATTATATGTAAAACTAATTTGATTAAAATTTTCAATCAGCAGCCAAAAAGCACAAAAAGGTTTCATTACTGCTAGTTTTAGAAGGTATGGATGACAGAAGCCAAGGGGAATAACCAAGTACCATGACCACAGGTCATCCATAGAGACAGAATGTCACTGCACGATGTAGGTTCACCAAAATGAACAGCTTTGTCTATCCATACCCCTGAAGAGTTGATTTTCTTAAAATGAAGTTTCAATTACTGAAAGAGAAGGACTAAAAAGTGATTTTCTTCCCATTGTATAATAAATACATTTCAAAACCCATTGCACCTTATGATTTTGGTATACATATGTGCTATTGATGTAAAAAAAGTTTATATAAAAGTTACTTGTGGACAAAAAAAAATAATGTAATTTGCACTGTGGATACAAAAGAAATTACTCTATAATAGAGGTTATTTTAAAAAGCAAAACACTGACTCAGAAACTTGCTTGATTTTTATTTTCCATTGAAGACATTAGCTTAGTTCAGTTTTAATCTACGGTTTAGTTGTGCATTATCGGGCATCTAAAGATATCATAACTTAATCCAATTCTTCAACAAATATCAGTTTGCTAAAGAAAAGCACGAGGGAGAGAATAAGCGCCTAACTGTGACAAAAAAAAATTCCACAGCACTGCTTCGGAGGAAATCAGAGAAGGAAGGAACAAAATGAAATCATGGACAAGAGATACTGCTTTGCCATCTATTGTATGAATCATCCTTTTTATTGGAATATAAAAATTACACACATTGTATTTTACGTTTACAAAGTGAAAACGAATGTGTTTCATCTGACAATGAAAAGTAATGGCTATGAGAGCTCGCATGTCAGAAAGTATCACAATATTCTGATTCATGAAGGGGGTCCATATGGCATTACTTCTGTGTTTATTTTGAATCCTGTACTTTCTTCTGAACGGAGAAGACAGTGTCTGGAACTTGCAGATCTAGTGTGTAACTTTCTCGGGAAGGGCTCTGTTCCGTTAGTTAGTGTATGTTACTTTTCAGGCAATTCTGTGACCCTGAAGAGCAATTTCGGGAAGACCTCTGCTTTGCTAAATGTTCTTAGTGCCATCTGCTGCATGCTTCCGGCTACTGTAGAGTGGCCACTCAGGTTAATAGGAGTTAATGAATCTACAAAGTGCCGACATCATATTTATCAATTTACAATCCACGTGTGGAAAGAAAACACAAGCTAACAGCATTCTGACATGGAAAATTCTTCTGAAACTGTCTTAGAAACAGTTCACAATAATGATTAGCTTTGTGATTCTTACACTAAAACTATGGCTTTAATGTACTCTATTTTCTCTGTTTCAAAAGTTTATGTGTAATAATTTCACCTAATACTTATCAGTAGTATCAGCTTCAGCTCTTCTAAAGTGATGTTATTATTCACAGGGAACTATACTCAATATCTTATAAATAACCTGTAATGGAAAAGAATTTTTAAAAGAATATATAGATAGATAGATAAATATATGTATAAAACGCAATCACTTTGCTGTACACCTTAAACTAACACAACACTGTAGATCAACTATATTTCAATACAATTTTTAAGAAAATAAAGTGAAGCTATTATTATCTTTCAGCTTGCTCCTAGAAAGGTAAAAAATCTATTGTACTTGGAAGCAGCAAAGATCACTTAATGGCACTAATAATACAGTTTAGTGGGAAATGTTCGTATTGTTTGTTTTTCATTAAAGGGCTTATTTTTTAGCTAAAAAATAAAATAGGACAGATATAGAGAGACATAAAAAAAATAGTTGAGCCCATTATTCTGAAGAGTATTGCCAAAGATCCGTATTGATAGCTGAAGGCTATCTAAGTGGAGGGAGGAATCTGCTCGTGATCAGATCACCTTGTAGACAACAGGGAAGGTCACACCCAAGTGCACAGCCCTGAGGCTCCTTAACCAACAACCCGTTTGGAAGCGCCGTCTGTAACTCCTCTGAAAACTGGTACATACCATGTCACTAATTATAAACCTTTGATATTTTATTTTCTTACTTAGGTTGCCTTTTCCTGAGCAAAATTCATCACCGTGAGACCTGCTGTGTGTTAGGGAGACTGCCAGGTAAGCCTGAGCTCCTGCATCAACTCCGGTTCCACTCTGTCCCCTTCTTCTGACACCGGGGGTCCTGATGTCCTTCAGGTCCAGGGACGTCTGCTGCCTGGAGTGGCTCCTTGATTTGGGGGATTCATTTCCAGCCTCATCTTGCCTGGGGGGGGGGCCTTCTCTGCATCACTTGCGATGGGCTTAGTAAGTGGTACCTTTCAACCAGATTTTCACACTTGCTGTTAAGTGCATCGTGAAACATCCCCTGTTGAGATAATGGCATAGTTCAATCCGCAGTCGTCGAGTTTATTACCTAAATTTGTGGGTTTAAAATGCCCAGAGAGGATTGCCACAGTCTTTGTCTCTCAAACTAACTGTCCTCAACAGTTAAGCTGATACAGTCCCTTGAGTTCATCTTTCCTTTTATTGCAGAGAATTATGCCTTTCCTTCACTCTGTCTAAAGACTGTCCTCAGCTGGTGAATAATGAATCCAAGGATCCTGTTTCCTGGAGTGTTGTAAGATCATAGCCTCCTAAAATGTACACAAGCCATTTCCTCTGCGTTGGAAATGAGGCAGACTGCGTGCGAATGCAAAGTGTTTAATTATGTATAAAACAAATCACAGTTGCAAAATAATAAAGAAATTAGAAGCATTAGGGTAAAAGGCTGCAAGGACAAATATGATCAAAAGCCTGGCAAGGCAATAACAAATACATCACAAAAGTACTTAGATTGTGGGGACTCTTAAAAGAAAGTGTCAGTTTATTGTTTCTAAAAGCCAGTAGACTGGGATTGATTGAAATCTTCCCTACTCACTATGAAAATAAAGTAATACAGTACTTAGATTTTCTTTTTTAGTCCCTGAGAATTTTAAACGTTATTCTGTGTACAGTAGAGACGGAAGGTCACAATGTTTAAGGTGAGCCTAGGTGTATCCTTCCTAGGAATCCTTCTCACATGCACCCCAAGATGATTAGGAAAAGAGCACTTCTTGGCCTAGAACACCTAGAATATCTGCTCTAAGACTCCCCATTTAACAGTTAATAAAACCATGAGATAGGTACTGTTGTTCTGTCCGTCAGAAATCTCCCTTTTTCGTGGTTCGTCCAGTACCCAAGTTTTTGTGCTCTCCTGACACCTCTTCTCCTGGATGTAAGGGATCTGAGAAACCCATTCTCTCTACACTATGGTGCCTTGATGCGTTCCCTTTCATGGGAGGTTATACGTTATAAGAACCCACCACGTGGGCAGGGTAATTAACCTGCAAAACCCCCGCACGCGCAGAGTGAGACCGACCCCGACCGTAGCTGTGTGATGGGCCAGTTAGCTTATCTGTTATGGTTGGAAAATGGTTGCTGCCCCTACGATTCATTCAGGTCTTTATTTGACATTATTTAACCCATAATTGCTCAAGAGACAATATTAGTGAAAATGGTGTTTGAACCCAAGTCCACTGGAGCTCCGAAATATATTCATTTTTCAGAGAACTACACCTACAAATATCAAGAGAGCTACACAAAAATCAGGGTTAGACCCAGGGCATCTCATGGGTTTCTGCCAATGACCTAGCCTAACCAAGAATACAACCCCGATATTTAGGTTTATTTTTCCACCTTCAGTTTGATTTAATTCTTTAAAAATATCCCTTAACTCAGTCACCTGCCTTCTGTCCTGACATACTTAACTTCTAGTCTGAATCAGGGTATATGTTATCCTAAAGCATTTTCTGTCAGCCCGTCTGGGCCGCACTTTTACACGAAATTCAGTCTTTCCTTCCTGCTTCTCCCCATTTGCCTTCCCTCTTGGACTAACAACCCACATCGTCCCCCACGCCAACTTCTCCCTCGTATTTCTTTTCTACCTTTCAGAAGAGAGACGTCTGCAGACATTCCACAGAAGACAGAAAAGTTCGAGAAGTAAATGTAGTTAAACAAATGAAGTGAATATAAGATGACATTTGCAGGGGAATAGGTTGGGATAATGAAACGGAAAAGAAATTCAGGATTTCCTGTGTTGGAGGAATGGAGCTGAGCATCTCTAGGCAATAGTGACTCAAAACAAAAAGCCTCTTGAAAACCAAATTGCTTCTGAGAGAGCCTTTCTTAGTGTTTTATCAAGCATAAAATGTCCAATAGCTATCAGTAGAAATGTAGAAAGGCACTCCTGCGGCCTTCTTGAATTCATGCTGTGTTCAAAGCCTAGGAATTAAATGTCAGATCTACCCCATAACAAAAGCAGACCCTCAGCCGCCCCGGGGGTCTCCAGGAATGAGACTCTAGCCCTCAGGAGACAGGTGGGCAACCTCGTCCAGCTCCGCCATGAGTCTGCCACGGGGTAAACACCCTTCCCACTGAAGAACGTTCACACAGTCCTGTGCCTTGGGTGAGACCATCTCCGTGGTTTTTCTTCTCTTTATTGTACTGGATCTTACTTTAGGACGGTATAACTGCTTTGCTTTCCTTTACCACTCATTTTTCTGATTGTAATGTTCCCTTTCTATGTTACGGAATACATTGGATCAGATTAATTTTCATCGTATAAGAAGTAGCATAGAAATATTCTTTCTCTTTTGTTTCATGATAGCATTATACAATCCAGTAGAACCACTTAAAAATGTAAGGAATGTTTCCCGATGAGCATGGCTGTAAAAGTCAGCTTTCCTCCTTCTTCTACTGGAAAACATAGAAAAGCAACCAAAACGTGAATCTATTTTTTAGTGAAACTAGGAGACAGGTAAATTCCAGGCTCAACATACACGTAAGGCTACAGAAAATTATTTCTACCAGCTCTGGATAGGTGTGTAGTTGTATTTTGCTGTGATCTTAATCTGTACTTACCTAATGACCTGTGATGTTGAGCACCTTTTTATGTGCTTATTTGTCACCTGAATATTTTTGGTGAAGTGTCTGTTAAAAGATTCTTCCCATTTTAAAATTGAGTTGTTTTTCTTATATTGGGTTTTGAGAATTCAAACCTTGTCCATCTGTTGGTGAGCACTGGGGGGTAGTATGGTTATCTCATTATGATTTTTAACCTGCATTTCCCTGGTTGTAAATGAAGCCCAGCACTTTTTACAAAGGTTTATCGGCCTTTTGGACTACTTGTTTGGGCAAGTGCCTATTCATGTACTTTGCCCATTTTTTTCTATTGGATCTTCTCCCTTTTATTGATTTGTATGAGCTCGTTGTATGTTATGGATATGAGTCCTTTACCTGTTAGCAAATATTTCTTCCACTCTCGCTTGTCTTTTAGTCATTTTTATGGTACCTTTTGACGAGAAAATTTTGTAATTCTAAGACAGTCCTATTTTTTTATCTTTTCTTTTTCTTATCTTTTTCACTTGTGCTCTTTGTGTCTCATTTGAGACACATTTCCTTTCCCAGATGCCATGAATATGTTATGCAAACATTTCCATCAACTTTATCATTGTGCCTCATCCACCTGTGAATGGTGTAAGTAGGGACCCACTTGTATATTTTCCCACCTAGATACCTATTACCGCTTCCTGCACTGTTTATTTAAAAGATATGCTTTGGGGACTTCCCTGGTGGCGCAGTGGTTAAGAATCTGCCTGCCAATGCAGGGGACACAGGTTCGAGCCCTGGTCCAGGAAGATCCCACAGGCCGTGGAGCAACTAAGCCCGTGTGCCACGACTACTGAGCCTGCACTCTAGAGCCTGTGAGCCACAGCTACTGAGCCCGTGTGCCACAACTACTGAAACCCGTGTGCCTAGAGCCCGTGCTCCACAACAAGAGAAGCCACCGCAGTGAGAAGCCCGCGCACCACAACAAAGAGTAGCCCCCGCTCGCCACAACTAGAGAAAGCCCACATGGAGCAACAAAGAGCCAACGCAGCCAAAAATAAATAAATAAATAAATAAATAAATAAATAAATAAAATAAAAAATAAAAGATATGTTTTCCCACTGCTCTGCACTGCTTAATCCTGTTTCCAGGCTCTCTCTTCTGTCCCACTGGGTTATCAATTATTCCACACAGTCTTAATGTTACTAAGTCTTGATACCCCATTGAGATATCTGATACCTTGTCATGTTTCACAAACTATCACTTACCATTTTGACTGCTTTTTATTCCCTTGTGTATCTCAAATCTTTCACCGAGGGTCATTTTTATTCTTATGAAATACATCCTTTAGAATTTAGTATAGTTTTGTGGGTGTTGACCACTTCCAAATTTTGTTTATCTAAAGATGTCTCTATTTTATTTCACCTTCATTTTAGAGGATAACTTCACCAGCTGTCTATCTATCTTAAAATGTTGACGATATTATTCTACTGACCCCTGGCATCCTTGGTTGCATTAAGGAGTGAGCTGGCAGTCAAGCTGCTGGGCTCTTTCTTGGAGGTAATCTACCTTTTCTTTCTCCTGTTGTGTTTGCCTTAGGTATTCTGCATTTTCATTATCATGCATCAAGGTGTGTGCTTCCTTTTTTATTCAAGTTTTATTGAGATAATTGTAGATTCACATGCAGTTGTAAGAAATAATACAGAGAGATCTCACTGTGCACTTTTCCTAGTTTTCCCCAATGTTAAAATTTTATAAAACTATAGTATAACGACGAGCAAATTAACATTTGTACAATCATCTGATCATATTCATATCTCTCCAGTTTTACCTGTACTTGTTTGCATATGTGTGTGTGTTTAGTTTTATATAGCGGTATCACATACGTAAGCTTGTGTTTCCCTTACCCTAGCAAAGGTAAAGAATAGTCCCAATACCGAAAGGATCCTTCATGTTGCCTTTTTATAACCACACCCACCTCCCTACACAGCCTCCTGGGTCTAGAGGGACAAACTACAAAAATCAATTCCTCCCCGAGTTATTTGAGGTCTTCTCCATCTATGTTCTGTGTTTCTTAGTGTGTCCTATGCATTCTCCATCTCTTTGTTTCTTCATGCTGCAATCTGGATAATTTATTCCTAACCAGTCTTCTAGCACACTAATTTTCTTTTCAGCTATTTCTATTCAGTTGTGAAATCTTTCCACTGAGCTTTTAATTTTAGTTACAGTTTTTAGGATGAGAAGATTGATTTGGGTTTTATAAAATCAGTGTCTTTCTTAAAATAATTTTTATTTCTTCTGCCTGTTGTTTTTTATAGTGTTAGTTTGTAACCATAAGTTGTCTTATAATACATGTCTGTTAATCTAAATATCTGAATTCATTATAATCTCTTTCTAATGTCTACTTTATTTTGCTGGTTCTAATTTATGGTATTTTCTTTTCGGGGTGTCTGATCATTGTATTTGAAAAAAAATAATTGCAGGAATAATTCAAGGCCTCAAAAGATTTCACTCGCTTTCATCAGGGTCTTGGGGGCTTTACAAAATTGTCCTCTGCAGAGCCTGCGGGTTCTAGTAAGGGCTCCTTTCTTTCTGGGTCACCCTTCCTCAGAGGGGATAGCTCTTTTCAGACTCTGCAGTTGGGTAGGAATTGATTTTTGAAGCCTGTCCTTTTGCCTCAGGAGGCTGCCAAAACCACAGCTCAGTTCCACAGCTGTTTCTTTCAATAGACAAATACCATCTGGGCAAAAGCAGCTTTTAGTTTTGAGCTTAACCCTCTGAATTTTCAGTTTCTCCTAGATTTTGGCCAGGTAATTCTTCATTATCTTGTCAGCACTTTTATGCTTTTAGAAAAATTTTAAACTTTTTACCCAGCTTTTTTTAGTTACCATTTCAGGATTCTGAGGGCCATTAGATATCATTTTTTAAAAATTTTTTTGAAATTTTGAGTCATGTTAATGTAATACCAATTTAGAAATTACACACGGTGCACGCACACACAAGCATGCACACACGCACACATGCACACACATTATGGAAAAATTCCAAAGATGCACTTGTAGGGGTAGAAAGCTTTGGGAGAATTTTATCACAGCTCTCCATGCCATAATACTCTGTAAAATCAGCCACACAACCATGGAGTCTGTGTTTTGTTATTTACTTTTGAGGTTTTTTAAAAAAAGATGTACAGATTGCCAAAACTTCTTGGCACAAATACAACTAAAACACAGAATGGAGCATGGGGGTAGGGGAGATCAGACTTATTTTCCATATTAATCATAAAAGTTTGTTTACTACTGAAAGTTTTTCAGGCAGTCGAATTTAAAATAGTGTATCGGTTATCTTTTCTTTAGTTTAAAAACTGTGCCTTCCACTTAACTAAGAGGAAAGTATCATGACTGGTACTGCTATATTCAGTTGGCTTCAGTTGCCTGGTGAGCTCTGGAAAAGTCACTATGAATATAAGAAAGTATATATAAGAATATAAGCAAGAAAGCTTGTACCTTGATCTACGATTAAGGGAAGGTACATCTCTACAAGGCAGCAGCAACTTCAAAAAACCAATAGCTTAGTGCCTCTTAAGTGTGGCTCCTTGGTGAGCCATTATGCCTTAAGCAAAGAGTTATAGATTATAAGCTCCCTGAAGACAGAAACAATTAAAATAACACGAATGGAGACATAAGGACCTACATAAAACTGAAATAAAAAAAACCCAAGAGTTCCTATTTCATAACCTGTAAAATAAAACAACAGTGGTGGGTAGTTCATAATATTGACAGAAAACAGTAAGATGTTTTTCACGTAAAAAGAATTGTAGTTTAAATTAAGACAAAAGATGATATGGAATGTCTGTAAGTCAATCCCATTTCATATTGTCTATAAGTGCATCCCCAGACAGCAAACTCACTTAGTGATCGAGCTGTGTTTTATCCTCCAGGTATTTTAACCCTCTTCTTACAGCAATCTGAAGAAGGCGGAGAACAGTGTTGATTTGTGTGCTGTCATTGCCCTGCCGCTTATCCCTTCTCCCCGCCAAAATGGTTCTACATTGAGAAAACATATCTAAGAAGTTGCACCAGGGTTGACTTATTTAGAATCACATCTGCTCTGATAGGCCCTGGGATGTTCTCAGGTAACATGAATGCCTCACAGGGAATGATAAGAAGGAGGTCTGCAGTTATCACATTACGAATGTGAGTTTGATGCACAGCACTTATTGAAGGTAGTCTTTTTCAATTATTTTCATTAAATATTGTGTAGATACCAAAAAAGAATAAAATACGTGTAAAGTACAAAAATAGCAATGCAACACTTGGACAAACACCTGTTTACCTGCAACCCAGCACTGATATTGCTTTCTAGGTCTAAATGCTGGTCTCCAATCTCATCCCGTTTCCTGACCTCTCCGCTCTATCCCAAGTAACCATCACCACATTTTCTGCATCTTGCCTTTGCTTTTTAAAGTTGTCACCAAGTATATATACACAAATGACATATTGTTTACTTTAGTATCAATACTTCATATAAATGGAATTATCGAGTGCCTTCTTGAATTTGGCTTTTTTGCCCCTGAGATTCATCCACGTTGGATATGGTTGTAATTCACTTGTTTTCCTGTAGTTTACCAGTCCCATGTACGAATATTCCACAATTTATTGATTCAGTCTACTATTGGGTTGTTTCCAGTTTTTTGCTGGTAACAAGCAGTGCTTCTAATAACATTCTTGCACACATTTCCTGGTAATCTGTGTGCACGTGGTTTTCAGGAATAGAGACAAGGGTGGAATGTACAGGTCCTAGGTATGGTGTATCTTCAACTCCGTTGGAAAACATCAAATATTTTTGGTTTCAATTCACACTTTCTTCTACCACAGTGTCCTGCTGGCGCCATACTCAAGGCAAAACATCATGGTCTCACATTACAATTTTTTGCCAATCTAGTGGGTATGAATTGACTTCTCATTACAGTCTTAATTTCCATTTGCCTGAGTCTTAGTGAGGTTGAACATCTTATATTTTCTGGCTGCCTGTTTTCTCAAGTGAAATGACTGTACTTTTTTTCCCTTTTTTTTCTTTTTGGTCCATTTTATTGGATTGTTTGTCTTTTTCCTGTTGATTTTTGTGATTTCTTTATACATCCTGAACTCTAATCCTTTGTCAGTTATATATATTGCAAGTATCTCCTGAATTTGGTTTGTCTTTTTATTTAACTTATGGATATTTTGAGCAGAAGTTATTTAATGTATCCATTAATGCATTTGGGGCCTTGCTTTAGAAAGCCTTCCCTATGCTGTATACATAAAGATATTCTCCATCAGTACAACAATTGGAAATTATTTATGTGTTTCTGTTTAGGCCCAATTTTATTTTCACCATAGTTATCCCAATGCCTTTTCATTAAAAATCCATTTGTCTCCATTAATATAAAATGCCAACTTACCATCAATCAAGTTTATATATGTTTCATTTCTGTTTCTGGGCCCTCTTCTATTTTGTTCACTGGCTTGATTATTATAGTTTTATAATTATTCTTAACAATTTATCTCAGTAAGGCAAGTTTATTCTTTTCAGGGGTGTCTTAGCTATTTTGGACTTTTTGCTCTTCAATACAAATTTTAGAATCAGTTGGTTTGTTAAGTTCTATAACAATAAAATATACACAAACACAAACCAAAATTCGTCAGACATTTTGTTAGAATTGCGTTGAATTTACAGATTCACTAAAGGGAAAGTTGATTTTTTATGATGTTATATCTTCCACCCTGTAAATATGGTGTTTCTTTCCATTTACTTAGGTCTTGCTTAATGCTGTTTGATTACATTTTATAATTTTCTCAATGAATGTTTTGCATATTTTTTGATAATTTATCCTTAAGTACTTAATTTTTATAACATCATGGTAAAGGTTATATTTGTTTGATTCCGCGTTCTAACTCTTTCTTGCTAATGTTTAGAGGTATGATTGAAGGTTTTCATTGCTATGTGTGTCCAGCAATCTTGCTAAATTTACTCAGTGATTCTTTAGAGGATTCTACACACACACACACACACACGCACACACACACACACACACACACACCCCAAACAAAAAACAAACCAAAAAATTATACCATCTGTGAAAAGTAAGAGATCCATTTTTTCTTTTTAAATTTTACATCTTTTCTTGTCTTCCTTTGCTGTCCTGATAAAATGTAACTGTGGTGATAGAAGGAACCCTTGTCTCTGTCTTATCTTAAAAAGAATGCTTTCAAAGTTTTATCATTAGGTATTCTCTTCCCTGCTTTTGACAATACTTCAAATTAGGAAAATGTTTTGCTTTCACTTCTCAGTTCGATAAGCATTTTAACACAAAGCAATGTTTATCAAGTCCTTTATACCTGCATCCATTTATATGATTTTACATTTCTCCTTAATTTGTTAATATGGTATATTATTGAAGTTTATTTTCTGTTAAACCACCTTATAATTCTGAATCAACATAAATTTGTCAGATGTTAAGGTTTTAAAATCTATGTTCACAAGTTAGTTTGACCCATAGTTTTCTTATAATGTCCAGGTTTTGAAATCAAGGTCAGGAGAGCCACATGAAATGAACAGGGGATATTTCCTTTACTTCTATACTTTAGAATAGTTTGTGTAAAGCTGGAATGAATTCATCTGTTGAATGTTTGATGGAAATTAGAAGTAAAATATTTGAGCCTTTTTGGGAAGGTACAGGGGAGGGGAGAGTTTTTAACTACTGATTCAATTTCTTAAGAGTGAAAATTCTATTTAGTTTGTGTCTCCCTATTTCTCTATAAATTAAATTTATACTTTGAGAATTTGTTCACTTTGTATAACGTTTTACATTCATTAGAATAATATTTGAATATTAACTTACCATTCAAACTATACAGAGTATCTTGTTATACCCTCCCCCCCTTTTCATTGCTAATATTACTTTTTCACTTTTTTTTCCTTGCTCAGTCTCACCAGAGTTTGGCAATTTTGTTATCTATTTCAAATAATCAATTTTTGGCTTTATTGATTCTCTCTATTGTATGTCTGTTTTCTTTGCATTGGTCCTCTATTATTTCCTGCCTATTTTTAGGAGGTGAATGCAGATTGTTTGTCTAATTTCTTAAGTTCACTTACTTTCAGGCTTTTCTATTTTCTAATTTTCTAACATAATGACTTAAAGCTCTGTATGTCCTTCTAAGAGCCACATCAGCTTCATCACATTATTTTGATATGCAGCGTTTTCATTACCATTCAGTTCTCAGGACTTTCTAATTTTCATTATGAATTCTTATTTGACCTATGATTTTTTAGAAATGTTAAGTTTCCAGAAGTAGGACTTTTGTCTTATCTTTTTGTTAATTATTTCTAACGTAGTCCCACTGTGGTCAGAGCATGTGTCCTACATAACCCCAGCCGTTTAAAGTTTGGTGAGTCTGGCTTTACAGCACAGTATGTGGTTAGTTTTGTGAAGGTTCTAAGTGCCCTTGAACAGATGAGCATTTTGCAATTCACCCGTTAAGCTAAACTTGTTAATCATGTTATTCAGATCTTCTGTACACTCACTGATTTTATGTGCCTTATCTTTCAGTTACCAGATGAATGCGTTAAAATTTTCCGGTTCTGATAGTGTATGTCTTTTCATCCTTTTCAGTTCATGCATATATAAAGACTGTATTATTAAGCAGATGTATACAGATTAAAATTCTTAAATCTTGCTAGTAAATTGAAACATTTCTCCACTTATAATTACCCTTTCATCTCTACTAATGTTTTTTGTCCTAAAATCTATTTTGTCTGACGTTTAAAGAGTTATAGCTTTCTTTCCACTACTGCTTGCCCAATGTATCTTTATTCTACCCTACATTTTCAGACTGTATTCTGAAGTTTCAGGTGGGTCTTTTATTTTTTAATCAAGAGTAAAAATTCTTGTCTTTTAAATGGATCTTTAATTTTTTTTATACTGTTATATTCCTGCAAATAAAATTAGGCAAAAAATAATAATACAAAAACTGAGGTCAATTTCCCCAGGCATCACTGAAACACTCTGAAACTCATTGTAACAAAGTACCAAAGATTTCTGCATTGTACAGAACATTTTAAACCCAATTTATCTAATTACTTAGTGCTTAATGATGTTAGTGAGTATGTTTGGTCTGCTGTGTGTTTATTCTGTAGTGAATGCAAATTAACTTGACTTTCTATGCTTAATAATAAACATGTACTGTTACATAACTAAACAAAGAAATCATATGTTAAATATGGTAGGGATACTATCTAAATTGGATCTAGGTGTTCGTGCCCCTAGGTAACCTACAGAAAGAAACAGAAGCTAAACCCTCAGGAAAATAACATTAGTGAGAGATTAGACATTATCAAGAAAACAGCAGAGATACTTCTGCAAGAACAGAAAAACCTCTTTCCCGAACATACACAGAACTTAACATTTTTGCTGATACGTATGTGGTTATATCTTAGTTGGTTTTCATTTCAGATAGTACATTTTTGATAAAACATATGCAAGTCATTATTGCAAATACCTAACTACTGAGAGCTCAGACGTGAGGGATATCGATTTGTATTACTTCTACTATCTTATTTGGGTGCTTTCTATTTGTTCCATCTTATCTGTTTCTTTTTTGTTTGTTTGTTTTACTTTTTAAAAATATTGATTGGATGGTTTTCCTCACTCCTTTTCCTCGCTACAGATTTGAAAGTTAAACCTTCTACGTCTATTCTTTTGTTGGTTATCTTAGCATTTCCAGCCTGCCTACTTATCAAAATCTGAAATTATAATTTTCACTCTTTTTAAACAATGACCTTAATTAAGCCTTTAAATCTAATGATGTCTTTCTGACTTACATGTCATTATTTTTGAATATTATAGCTCTACCGTTTTGAACCACAAAAGAAGTATTGTTTTGTGTTGTTTATATTTATCCACATATTTACTACTTTCTTTGTACTTTATTCCTCTTTACATCTTTCCATATGAAATTGGTTTCCTTTTGCCTGGAAGCCATCTTTTGAATTTTTTAAAGAGTGTATCTTTTGTGACAAACCCTCTCACTTTTCTGCATCTGGCAATATTTTTTTTCTTTTTTTCTTTCTTCAAAGTGATTTTTGCTCAGTATACAATTCTAGATTGACAGATATTTTCTCTCATTCCACTGTTTTCTGGCTTCCACTGTTGTTTCTGAGAGGTCAGTTTTCAGCCTGATTATACTTTCCTTTTCTCTGGTAGTTTTTAAGATTTTTCTTTTAGTCTATGGCCTTCTGTGCTTTGAGCTAGATAATCTATGTGTTCATTTATTTTGTATTTACCTTGAATTCATGACCCTATAGATTGCTATTTTTCATCAGACTGGCAAATTCCTCAGTCTTTTTCTTTTTAAATGTTACCAGTACCTCATTCTTTGTCCTCTATTTCTAGAACTCCAAATATTTGAATTATATTGGCATTTTTCACTCTCTTCTACCTGTCTCTTTTGTGTTATATCTTCTCTTTTTCTCACTGTCCTACCGTAAGGATAAATTCCTCAGATCTATCATCTGGTTCATCATTATCTAGATAATCTCATGAAGTCTCTAATTATCCATCAAACCTAGCCACTGGTTTTATTTCAATATATATATTTTTTTATTTCTGAAAGTCCTATGTATTCTTCTTCAAGTCTGCTTATTTAATTTTATAGCACTTTATATTTTAATCACCTCCTTTTTTTTAATGTCTTTACTGGCGTATAATTGATTTATCATGTTGTGTTAGTTTCTGCTGTATAACAAAGTGAATCAGCTATACATATACATATATCCCCATATCTCCTCCCTCTTGCATCTCCCTCCCACTCTCCCTATCCCACCCCTCTAGGTGGTCACAAAGCACCGAGCTGATCTCCCTGTGCTATGTGGCTGCTTCCCACTAGCTATCTATTTTACCTTTGGTAGTGTATATATGTCCATGCCACTCTCTCACTTTGTCCCAGCCTCCCTTTCCCTTGCTCTGTCCTCAAGTCCGTTTTCTACATCTGTGTCTTTGTTCCTGCCCTCTGACTAGGTTCATCAGTACTGTTTTTTTAGATTCCGCATATGTACTTTAGCATACAGTATTTGTTTTTCTCTTTCTGACTTACCTCATTCTGTATGACAGACTCTAGGTCCATCCACCTCATTACAAATAACTCAATTTTATTTCTTTTTATGGCTGGGTAATATTCCATTGTATATATGTGCCACATCTTCTTTATCCATTCATCGGTCGCTGGACACTTAGGTTGCTTCCATGTCCTGGCTATTGTAAACAGAGCTGCAATGAACATTTTGGTACATGACTCTTTTTGAATTATGGTTTTCTCAGGGTATATGCCCAGTAGTGGGATTGCTGGGTCATATGGTAGCTCTATTTTTAGTTTTTTAAGGAACCTCCATACTGTTCTCCATAGTGGCTGTATCAATTTACATTCCCACCAACAGTGCAGGAGGGTTCCCTTTTCTCCACACCCTCTCCAGCATTTATTGTTTGTAGATTTTTTTTTTTAATTTTTATTTATTTATTTATTTATGTATTTATTTATGGCTGTGTAGGGTCTTCGTTTCTGTGCAAGGGCTTTCTCTAGTTGTGGCAAGCGGGGGCCACTCTTCATCGCGGTGCGCGGGCCTCTCATTATCGCGGCCTCTCTTGTTGCGGAGCACAGGCTCCAGACGCGCAAGCTCAGCAATTGTGGCTCACGGGCCCAGCTGCTCCGCGGCATGTGGGATCTTCCCAGACCAGGGCTCGAACCCGTGTCCCCTGCATTGGCAGGCAGACTCTCAACCACTGCGCCACCAGGGAAGCCCCTGTTTGTAGATTTTTGATGATGGCCATTCTGACCGGTGTGAGGTGATACCTCATTGTAGTTTTGATTTGCATTTCCCTAATGATTAGTGATGTTGAGCATCTTTTCATGTATTTGTTGGCAATCTGTATGTCTTCTTTGGAGAAATGTCTACTTAGGTCTTCTGCCCATTTTTGGATTGGGTTGTTTGTTTTTTGATTTTGAGCTACTTTTATATTTTGGAGATTAATCCTTTGTCAGTTGCTTTATTTGCAAATATTTTTTCCCATTCTGAAGGTTGTCTTTTCATCTTGTTTATGGTTTCCTTTGCTGTTAATCACCTCTTTTTAAAAGCAGATATTTTAAGAATGCTAAACACAGCCATTTTATGGTCTGTCTGATACATTTAATATCTGGAAGTTTTGCCCGTTTGATTCAGCTGTTTGTTTACTCTTATGGTGCTTGTTTGTGTTGTCCTCTTTTCTTGTGTGTCTGCAGTTTTGACGACGAGCCCTGTTTTTCGACATGACATCTGCAAGTATTCCTTGAGGCCTTGGTGGTGGGTAGTAGGTTTGCATTCGGTTCTTCCAGACTCACGAGGCCACCTTTATACTGAAATACTGCTGACAGCCATTTTGAACCACCCGGATGACAGGACTGCAGTCTGCAATGCTGTGCACTGGTTTGTTAAGAATTAATGGGAAAACCTTCTTTCCCACAAACCTAACGCCAGTTTCAAGACAGGTAATTTTCCTTCAATGTTCTTCCAATTTGCTCTGTAATTGAGGACTTAATGCGCTGAGGTTCTATGCAAGGAGAATCACCTAGGAGACCCCAACGTTGAGTAGGTTTGCCTCCTGACTCGACCTGCCCCCAACCCGATGCCCTGTGAAACCTGAATTTCAAGTTCACTTAAATTTTACAAATACCTTCAGGGTGGTAGCTGCACTTACCTGTCAGAGCACTCACTGTCATCAGGCTTTGGCCCCAGAGGGAGGCTGGATCAGGGTGTATCTTCTTTCACCATGTCAGACACAGACATCAATAGCACGTTCCCTTATTACTCCCGTTAGTGTACATATGAGTGTGTGTGTAAACATATATGCTATCCACTGTTCATTAAAAAGTCAGTAATTATCTAATGCCTATGTCCGAGGGTAACAGTACGGTATTTTTATTTATTTAACTAACATTTTTGATCACCTACCATTTTCATTTTGTGTTGTTTCCGTTTTCATTGCCCCTCAAGAATATCTTTTCTGTGGAGCCTCGGACCCCTGACGGCACCATGTGGTGGTTTTTCCTTCTGGAAAGAAGATGAAATAAAACTCAGTTTCTTGTGACCTTCCCCAGAAGACAGAGAATATAAAATGTCATCAAATTCTCTGTTAAGTCTTTCTTTCTGTCTGTTTTTTGTTTGCTTTTCTTTGAAATTATGTTTGCTGGTGATTTATGTTTCTATAAAATACTAGAGACAAACAAGCACCTCAGTGTCCCAAAGGAGGTAAGAAACTTGTGTTTAGCCATGACTAAAAGTGATAAAGGGAATGTGAACACCCACCGTTTTGGACCAATAGCTCATTCTGGCTATGGAAACACAGCCCATGGGGGTTTAGAATAAAAAGTTTAAAAAGGAAAAAGAAAGAAAGAACATAGAGCAGGAGGGAGAGACTAAGCCTGTTTAGATCCATGTACTTGAACGTTTTCATATATTTACTTCAGTTTGGGAGCAGCTAAAAAACATTTGAATCTGTATGGCTGAGCAACGTTGGATTTGCTGGTTAACCATGTTCCTTTACAAGAAAAAAGTTTTTATGAATAGATAAACATTTCAACATGTTGTAACTCTTAATATTTTTTCCTAAAGTATCTTCTTTATTTTCCCTTAACAAACTAGAAGCATCCATAAGCTATTTAACATTGCCAGAGCACCGACAGGGTGCGGGGAAATTTGCATACATTATATAATTGAATTCATCTACCAGCAACTCTTGTCTCCCATTTTGAAAGTGAGAAAAATGAGGGATAAAGAGATTAAATAATGTGTCTAAGTTTACTTGTATGTTAAATAAAGTATGATTTAAGCTAATCCAGTAAACCTCTGACTTTTCCAGTTTAATTCATAACAGAAAAAAATCTAGCACAAGTTAAATCATTTTTATCTAAACCCAAAATTGGAACACCGTTCAAGGAGTGTTAAAGAAATAGGAATACTTTATAATTCAAATTTGAGGGAGTTTTATTTTTCTTAAAGGAATTACTTGCTCTTCCACAGTGAGGAAGCTTAAGGAGCTTAATAGATCAGTGAAGGTGGAAATAAAGCTAATATTTTAGAGGATCTATGTACCCATGTGTTTGTAACCAACTTGTATATGCATATGTGTACACATAAAAAAATAAATACTACTTATAGAAAACATGTCTTTGATTAAGAAAAGAGAGCTTAGAAACAAGCTTTGCCATAAAAAATAGGTAAATTTATTCACGAATAACATGACAGTAAGAAAATGCATTGTCACTTCATTCCTTCTGATATTTTCCCATCTGACAGATTTCTTTCTAACCCAGAGACCATTGTTATGCAAGAAAATTATTAGCCACTATAATACATTCATATATTATTAACTGAAGTAAAGAAATATTGTCAGTTTGATGTAGCTTTTCTAAGGCTATGATTACCACAAGCAATGTATATGTGTTTTTATTAAATTTCTCAAAAAAAAGATGCCGTAACCCACAATGGAAATACTTGCATTAAAATGGCACTTAGACCAAATGTCCATGCTTGAATCGCTCATAAAATATCTCCAGGAAAGTGGTGAATGGTCAGCTGTAAACCATAGTTATTTTAATCTGCTTGTTCGCATTTTATCATCATCTTAACCTAAAGGGCTCTTGTATAAATTTATGTGAAATTAGATAAATCTTGAATAAATCTGTGGCATCATTTGAAATGCAACCAAGAAAGAATGTCTCACAGAGTCCTCAAAACCCTGAACCAACTGGCCATTCATTTGTTCCACGGCTCTTTTGCTGCCTCTTTCATTTCTGTCTGTGGTAGAGGCAGAAAGATATGCTAATTTTTAGGGAAAAAGAATACTGATGTTGCTCTAACCTTCTAGAATGTTACTGAGCTAGACATGCTTATTTACCTATTGACTGGTATTGTAGACATTGAAATATTTTATTTTAAATGAGAAAATAGTTTTCCTATGAATATCTAGCATGATTTCCTCAGGTGCATACTAAAAACTAAAATTCTAAATATAGAACTATATGGTGCATAGAGCAACATATATTACCAGATGACAGCAAGAAAAACTCCCTTCCTCAGTGCCTTCAGAGGCTGGCTTAAAGGGTTTCTCTATAGTGAGGTTTCTCAACCTCAGCACTATTGGCATTTGGGGAAGAATCACTCTGCTGTGGGGATTGTCCTGTGTGTTGTAGGTTGTTTATCAGCATCCCTGGCCTCTACCCCCTGAACACCATAGCAACACCTCCCCACTGCCTCTCTCACCTGCCCTGTGCCCACCAAAAATGTCTCTAGGTCTTGCAAATCCCCCTCAGGGGCAAAGTCACCACTGGTGTAAAGAATGCATAGAGGGGCTTCCCTGGTGGCGCAATGGTTCAGGATCCGCCTGCCAAGGCAGGGGACACGGGTTCGAGCCCTAGTCCGGGAAGATCCCACATGCCGCAGAGCAGCTAAGCCCGTGCGTCACACTACTGAACCTGCGCTCTAGAGCCACAACTACTGATTCCGTGAGCCACAACTACTGAAGCCCATGCACCTAGAGCCCGTGCTACGCAACAAGAGAAGCCACCGCAATGAGAAGCCCACACACCGCAACCAAGAGCAGCCCCTGCTCGCCGCAACTAGAGAAAGCCCATGAGCAGCAACAAACACCCAGCGCAGTCAAAAATAAGTAAATAAATAAATAAGTAAAAATTTAAAAAAAGAGAATGCAAAGAGGAATGCATAATTAAAGAGCATATTCGTTGGTCTTGGATTATCAAGTTCAGATAATTTTTCTATCATTCTATGTTATATACAGTTTTAGATCATCTTTCTATCATTCCATGTTACGTATAAAACTCTGGTCTAAAAAGGGTTTAAAGCTTTTGAAAAATTACAGTACACTGCAGGCTGCATTACACAGAGATAATAAGTGTTCTAGAGTTTTCACACATGTAGGCACTCAGTTAAGAGTTGTTGCATGAACTGATGCGTGGATGAGTAAATAAATTCTCACTAAGAGAATGAGATGGGCGTCTTCTCTAAACTCAGGTACTACTAGTCATGACCCAGCTGACCACTGCCAAGCTGAACACTGAGAGGCCCACCTGGGGGCCCAGGTGAGGAATTGTTCATTTAAGTCTCATGCCGTTGAGCCACACGGTAGCAGACTATCGTGTGTATGTATGTATGTATATATATATATATATATGTATATATATATATATATATATATATATATTTGCTGCTATAGGTTCATTTTCAGAAGCTTAATCTGGACATTTGTGGGACAAGTTGCAGAGTAGAGGAACCTGAGCTCACCTCCTTTCATGGAAACACCAAAATCACACCTAACTGCTTAACAGCCATCGACAAAAAAGACTAGAACCTACCAAAAAGATCTTCTACTTCCAAAGACAAAGAAAAAGCCACAAGGAGACAGTAGGCAGGGTGCATTCACAATACAAAAGTCTAAACTGATTAAGGAGGTTGCTTATGTTTACTATCTTGCTAAAAAAAAATTTTGTACTCATCAACGCATAGATGTTGAATTTTACTAAATTTTTAAAACATTTATTCTAGATGATAGTATGATCTTTTTCTTTTTTTTTTTTTGCTGATGGAATGACTTACATGATCTACTTTTTTTTAACCTTTTTTAATTGAAGTATAGTTGATGTACAATATTATATGTTACAGGTGTACAATATAGGGATTCATAATTTTTAAAGTTTATACTCCATTTATAGTTATTATAAAATATTTGCTATATTCCCTGTGTTCTACAACACATCCTTGTAGCTTATTTATTTATTTAAATTTATTCATTTACTTATTTATTTGGCTGCGTTGGGTCTTTGTTGCTGCGTGCAGGCTTTCTCTAGTTGTGGTGAGCGGGGGCTACACTTTCATTGTGGTGTGTGGGCTTCTCATTGCAGTGGCTTCTCTTATTGTGGACCACAGGCTCTAGGCACACGGGCTGCAGTAGTTGTGGCTCGCGGACTCTAGAGTGCAGGCTCAGTAGTTGCGGTGCACGGGCTTAGTTGCTTAGTTATCAGAGTTGAAGCCCTGGGTGGGCCCATAATCTTCCCTGTATTGCATAAGCAGATGGTTCTTGGTGGATTTATGTGCTGGTGGGCAATATTTTAAAGCATTGGATTGCAATTATATTCATACATATTTATATGTGTTTATATATACATACACTAAGCTACACACACACACACACACACACACACACACACACACACACAGAGTGATACTATTGGATTTATAATATCCAAACTCTGAACAATCTGTGTCATCAGGGTATTCCTAACTACAGCTTGAGAAATAGAATTGGTTGTTCCGGGGAGGGCGAGGAAATTTCTGCTGTTCCTGTTGCTCTCATACACCCAATACAAAACATCCTGAAGACAGTCTCCAGAGAACCCTTGTAAAATGCATTCCTTTAAGAGTACAGCGCAAGGACTCGCAGTCTGGAATCCATAAACTCCAGGTTTTATGATTTGTTTCAGAGTGTCTGTGACCCGTAGAGGTTGTCTGCAAAATTATAGGTATGCTTTTCAGACTTTTTCTGAGACTTTCACCAAATTCTCAAACCTCTCTCATCCAGAGAAACTTCAGAATCATAAATTCACAGATATTCTAGAGTGATGAATTCAACACCTATCATCAGACATCTAAAATGTCACCTGTATTTTAGAGTGAAAGAATTAAACACCCATCACCACTTGAATATTGCTATTAGAAGTCTAATAATATCCAAAGCTAAGTATGTTAAAGGTTTACTTTTTTTACTTATATCTATTCACCTTTAATAAAGTATTATTAAATAAAAAATGAATGCATAACCTGGTACATTATCAGCTGTGGCTGCTTTCATTTGCTTTTAAACTTCACAAACAGTTCACTGAAAGCTGTCATCTGCAAAACTTAAAAGTTTCACTTCTGGGTTATCTCAAGGTTTACCCAGAAAAACCGTATCTTTTTACAAGTTCATGTTTCTATTATTTTTATGTGTCTGTTAAATTTCAGTTAATATTTAAAATTACAGAAGCTAATGTTTCAGAAGATTCATTAGCTATTACTTTCAAATTGCGGGGTGAATCACAAACTGAACCTGAGGTAAGTCTTGCAGTGCGTCATCATTAGGAGCAGTGGTCAGATTTACTGTCAGAGCCAAGCTGAGGCCTTACATCAACTCTTTCATTTAACCCTCTCAAAAGCCCTGTGATGAGGATACAATTATCTCCACTCTCAACAGGAAAGAAATGAAGACAGAGAAATTCAGTAACTCAGCCAAGAACCAGGATCCCATAACTTAGAAGTTTTTTCTGACTCCCAAATCCTAACCAGTTTAAAAGTAACTTATTGGCCATACAACTAGATACAAAATAGATAAACAACAAGGACCTACTGCATAGCACAGGGAACTATACTTGGTATTCTGTAATAACTATAATGGAAAAGAATCTGAAAAAGAATATATATATGACTGAGTCACTGTGCTGTACACCTGAAACTAACAAGACATTTAAATCAACTATACTTCAATTTTAAAAATTCAAATAAACAAACAAATAAATAAAAGAGAGTCCTTCCAGCCTCTCACCCCCCAAAAAGTAATTTATTGCTAATTATTGGTCCACTTCCGATTCTCAACACCCAAAACAACATTGGGTCTTGTGGCCCCCAGTTTCTTCCTCATTTTAATCTTCTTATACACATCAGGAAATATCTTCTTCCTTAAAACGATTGTCAACTTTGTCCCTCTTTTTCTCAAAATGCCTCAGTCTCACATAAATAACAAGCAAAAACAAAACCAAAAACTTTGAAAAGGCACAAAGTAATAGTCCCTCTATTTCATTGACCTTTTATTGTATCTCATCAAAATTTTACACCATAGTAGCAAAAGACATTCAAAAAAAAAAATAACTAAAACAGCTTGGTTGCAATCCCACTCTCCCCTCTGTTTCTCAGGACACTTGCCTCTCACACGAATTAGCTCTTTTTACTTTCAAGATTCCAACACAAGGTCCAGTCTCTTCGTACACTTGGATCCTAACCCTCTCCACAATCCAGAGCATCCCAGCCGCTAAGCTGCAGACCTCAGGATGGCCGGAGCCTCAGGCCATCAGCTCTGGCTGTCCTTAGCCTACCCCTACACCCCAGTGGGCAGTGACTCTTCCCATTTTGTAGCCACGACACAGAAAGTCAGCAAGCATGACCCTAAGTAGCCCAACAAACAGGACTTGTCTTTAAAAATAATTTTAACAGCCTTTCTGTTAGTATAATTTTATCCAGAAGCCTCATACAAAAAAAGAGAAAAACAGAGGGGAGACCTTCAAGATGGCTGAGGAGTAAGATGTGGAGATCAACTTCCTCCCCACAAATACATCAGAAATACATCTACACGTGGAACAACTCCTACAGAACACCTACTGAACGCAGGTAGAAGACCTCAGACTTCCCAAAAGGCAAGAAACTCCTCCACGTAGCTGGGTAGGGCAAAAGAAAAAAGAAAAAACAGAGGCAAAGAATAGGGATGGGACCTGCACCTCTGGGAAGGAGCTGTGAAGGAGGAAAGGTTTCCACACACTAGAAGGCCCCTTCACTGGTGGAGACTGGGGTGGCAGAGGGGGGAAGCTTCGGAGCCATGGAGGACAGTGCAGCAACAGAGGTGCGGATGGCAAAGCGGAGAGATTCCCGCATGGAGGATTGGTGCCAACCAACACTCACCAGCCTCAGATGCTTGTCTGCTCACCCGCTGGGGCAGGCAGGGGCTGGGAGCTCAGACCCCAGGGAGAGGACTGGGGTTGGTGGCATGAACACAGCTTAAAGGGGGCTAGTGCGCCACGGCTAGCCGGGAGGGAGTTGGGGAAAAGTCTGGAACTGCCTAAGAGGCAAGAGACCATTGTTTCCTGGTGCGCAAGGAGAGGGGATTCAGAGAACCGCCTAAACGAGCTCCAGAGACGGGCGCGAGCCACGGCGATCAGCGCGGACCCCAGAGATGGGCGTGAGACGCTCAGGCTGCTGCTGCCGCCACCAAGAAGCCTGTGTGCGAGCACAGGTCACTCTCCACACCGCCCCTCCCAGGAGCCTGTGCAGCCCGCCACTGCCAGGGTCCCGTGATCCGGGGACAACTTCCCCGGGAGAACGCACGGCGTGCCTCAGGCTGCTGCAACGTCACGACGCCTCTGCCGCCGCAGGCTCGCCCCGCCTCCTCCGTACCCCTCCCTCCCCGCGGCCTGGGTGAGCCAGAGCCCCCGAAGCAGCTGCTCCTTTAACCCCGTCCTGTCTGAGCGAAGAACAGACACCCTCAGGCGACCTACACGCAGAGGCGCGGCCAAATCCAAAGCTGAAACCCAGGAGCTGTGCAAACAAAGAAGAGAAAGGGAAATTTCTCCCAGCAGCCTCAGGATGTACCCTGCATCAGTGGAATACCTGAATAGACAACAAATCATCCCAAAATTGAGGCGATGGATTTTGGGAGCAACGGTACATTTGGTGTTTGCTTTCTGCATCTAATTTGTTCCTGGCTTTATGTTTATCTAGTTTAGTATTTAGAGTTTATTATTATTGGTAGATATGTTTATTGATTTGGTTGCTCTCGTCCTCCTTTTTTTTATATATATATATAGATATATATATATTTTTCCTTTTTCTCTTTTTGTGAGTGTGTATGTGTATGCTTTTCTGTGTGACTTTGTCTGTATAGCTTTGCTTTTACCATTTGTCCTAGGCTCTGTCTGTCTGTTTCTTTTGTTTGTTTTTTGTATAGTTTTAGCGCTTGTTATCATTGGTGGATTTGTTTTTTGGTTTGGTTGCTCTCTTCTTTCTTTTTTTTCATTTTTAACTTTTTAATTTTTAATAATTATTTTTTAATTTTAATATCTTTATTTTATTTTATTATTTTTTTTCTTCTTTCTTTCTTTCTTTTTTTTCTCACTTTTCTTCTGAGCTCTGTGGCTGACAGGGTCTTGGTGCTCCAGCCAGGTATCAGGCCAGTGCCTCTGAGGTGGGAGAGCTGAGTTCAGGACATTGGTCCACCAGAGACCTCCCGTCTCCATGTAATATCAAACTGTGAAAGCTCTCCCAGAGATCTCCATCTCAACACTAAGACCCAGCTCCACTCAATGACCAGCAAGCTACATTGCTGTACACCCTATGCCAAACAACTAGCAAGACAGGAACACAACCCCACCCATTAGCAGAGAGGCTGCCTAAAATCATAATAAGGCCACAGACACCCCAAAACACACTACCGGATGCGGTCCTGCCCACCAGAAAGATAAGATCCAGCCTCATCCATCAGAACATAGGTACTAGTCCCCTCCACCAGGAAGCCTACACAACCCACTGAACCAACTTTAGCCACGTGGGAGCAGACACCAAAAACAACAGGAACTACAAAGCTGCAGCCTGTGAAAAGGAGACCCCAAACACAGTAAGTTAAGCAAAATGAGAAGACAGAGAAAAACACAGCAGATGAAGGAGCAAGGTAAAAACCCAACAGACCAAACAAATGAAGAGGAAATAGGCAGTCTACCTGAAAAAGAATTCAGAATAATGATACTAAAGATGATCCAAAAACTTGGAAATAGAATGGAGAAAATACAAGAAACGTTTAACAAGGACCTAGAAGAACTAAAGAGCAAACAAACAATCATGAACAACACAATAAATGAAATTAAAAATTCTCTAGCAGGAATCAATAGCAGAATAACTGAGGCAGAAGAACGGATAAGTGACCTGGAATTCAATAGTGGAAATAACTACCACAGAGCAGAATAAAGAAAAAAGAATGAAAAGAATTGAGGACAGTCTCAGAGACCTCTGGGACAACATTAAATGCACGAACATTTGAATTATAGGGGTCCTAGAAGAAGAAGAGAAAAAGAAAGGGACTGAGAAAATATTTGAAGAGATTATAGTTGAAAACTTCCCTAATATGGGAAAGGAATTAGTCAGTCAAGTCCCGGAAGCACAGAGTCCCATATAGGATAAATCCAAGGAGAAACATGCCAAGACACATATTAACCAAACTATCAAAAATTAAATACAAAGAAAATATATTAAAAGCAGCAAGGGAAAAACAACAAATAACATACAAGGGAATCCCCAAAACGTTAACAGTTGATCTTTCAGCAGAAACTCTGCAAGCCAGAAGAGAGTGGCAAGACATATTTAAAGTGATGAAAGGGAAAAAGCTACAACCAAGATTACTCTACCCAGCAAGGATCTCATTCAGATTCAACGGAGAAATTAAAACCTTTACAGACAAGCAAAAGCTAACAGAATTCAGTACCACCAAACCAGCTTTACAACAAATGCTAAAGGAACTTCTCTAGGCAGGAAACACAAGAGAAGGAAAAGACCTACAATAAAAAACAAAACAATTAAGAAAATGGTAATAGGAACATACATATCGATAATTACCTTAAACGTAAATGGATTAAAGGCTCCAACCAAAAGACATAGACTGGCTGAATGGATACAAAAACAAGACCCGTATACATGGTGTCTACAAGAGACCCACTTCAAATCCAGGGACACATACAGACTGAAAGTGAGGGGATGGAAAAAGATATTCCATGCAAATGGAAATCAAAAGAAAGCTGGAGTAGTAATGCTCATATCAGACAAAACAGACTTTAAAATAAAGACTATTACAAGAGACAAAGAAGGATATTACATAATGATCAAGGGATCAATCCAACAAGAAGATATAACAATTGTAAATATTTATGCACCCAAAATAGGAGCACCTCAATACACAAGGCAAATGCTAACAGCCATAAAAGGGGAAATCGACAGTAACACAATCATACGAGGGGACTTTAACACCCCACTTTCACCAATGGACAGATCATCCAAAATAAAAATAAATAAGGAAACACAAGCTTTAAATGATACATTAAACAGATGGACTTAACTGATATTTATAGGACATTCCATCCAAAAACAGTAGAAGACACTTTCTTCTCAAGTGTTCATGGAACATTCTCCAGGTAAGATCATATCTTGGGTCACAAATCAAGCCTTGGTAAATTTAAGAAAACTGAAATCGTTTCAAGTATCTTTTCCAACCACAAGGCTATCAGACTAGACATGAAGTACAGGAAAAAAGCTGTAAAAAATACAAACACATGGAGGCTAAACAGTACACTACTTAATAACCAAGAGATCACTGAGGAAATCAAAAAATACCTAGGAACAAATGACAATGAAAACACGACCCAAAACCTATGGGATGCAGCAAAAGCAGTTCTAAGAGGGAAGTTTATAGCAATACAATCCTACCTCAAGAAAAAGTATACATCTCAAATAAACAACCTAACCTTACACCTAAAGCAATTAGAGGAAGAAGAACAAAAACACCCTAAAGTTAGCAGAAGGAAAGAAATCATCAAGATCAGATCATAAATAAATGAAAAAGAAATGAAGGAAACAATAGCAAAGATCAATAAAACTAAAAGCTGGTTCTTTGAGAAAATACACAAAAATGTTAAACTATTAGCCAGACTCATCAAGAAATAAAAGGGAGAAAACTCAAATCAATAGAATTAGAAATGAAAAAGGAGAAGTAACAACTGACACTGCAGAAATACAAAGCATCATGAGAGATTACTACAAGCAACTATATGCCAATACAATGGACAACTTGGAAGAAATGGACAAATTCTTAGAAAAGCACAACCTTCTGAGACTGAACCAGGAAGAAATAGAAAATATAAACAGACCAATCACAAGCACTGAAATTGAGACTGTGATTAAAAATCTTCCAACAAACAGAAGTCCAGGACCAGATGGCTTCACAGGCAAATTCTATCAAACATTTAGGGAAGAGCTAACACCTATCCTTCTCAAACTCTTCCAAAATATAGCAGAGGGAGGAACACTCCCAAACTCATTCTACGAGGCCACCATCACCCTTATACCAAAACCAGACAAAGGTGTCACCAAGAAAGAAAACTACAGGCCAATATCACTGATGAACATAGATGCAAGAATCTTCAACAAAATACCAGCAAACAGAATCCAACAGCACATTAAAAGGATCATACACTGTGATCAAGTGGGGTTTATCCCAGGAATGCAAGGATTCTTCAATATACAGAAATCAATCAATGTGATACACCATATTAACAAAATGAAGGAGAAAAACCACATAATCATCTCAATAGATGCAGAAAAAGCTTTCGACAAAATTCAACACCCATTTATGATAAAAACCCTCCAGAAAGTAGGCATAGAGGGAACTTACCTCAACATAATAAAGGTCATATATGACAAACCCACAGCCAACATCATTCTCAATGGTGAAAAACTGAAGCCATTTCCACTAAGATCAGGAACAAGACAAGGTTGTCCACTCTCACCACTATTATTCAACATACTTTTGGAAGTTTTAGCCACAGCAATCAGAGAAGAAAAAGAAATAAAGGGAATCCAAATCGAAAAAGAAGTAAAGCTGTTACTGTTTGCAGATGACATGATATTATACATAGAGAATCCTAAAGATGCTACTAGAAAACTACTAGAGCTAATCAACAAAGTTGGTAAAGTGGCAGGATATAAAATTAATGCACAGAAATCTCTTGCATTCCTATACACTAATGATGAAAAATCTTAAAGAGAAATTAATGAAACACTTCCATTTACCACTGCAACAAAAAGAATAAAATACCTAGGAATAAACCTACCTAAGGAGACAAAAGACCTGTATGCAGAAAACTATAAGACACTGATGAAAGATGATACAAACAGATGGAGAGATATACCATGTTCTTGGATTGGAAGAATCAACATTGTGAAAATGACTCTACTACCCAAAGCAATCTACAGACTCAATGCAATCCCTATCAAACTACCAATGGCATTTTTCACAGAAATACAACAAAAAATTTCACAATTTGTATGGAAACACAAAAGACCCCAAATAGCCAAAGCAATCTTGAGAAAGAAAAACGTAGCTGAAGGAATCAGGCTCCCTGACTTCAGACTACACTACAAAGCTACAGTAATCTAGACAGTATGGTAGTGGCACAAAAACAGAAATATAGATCTATGGAACCGGATATAAAGCCCAGAGTTAAACCTACACACATACGGTCACCTTATTTTTGATAAAGGAGACAAGAATATACAATGGAAAAAAGACAGCTTCTCCAATAAGTGGTGCTGGGAAAACTGTACAGCTACATGTAAAAGAATGAAATTAGAACACTCCCTAACACCATACACAAAAAGAAACTCAAAATGGATTAAAGACCTAAATGTAAGGCCAGACACTATAAAACTCTTAGAGGAAAATATAGGCAGAACACTCTATGACATAAATCACAGCAAGATCCTTTTTGACCCACCTCCTACAGAAATGGAAATAAAAACAAAAATAAACAAATGGGACCTAATGAAACTAAAAAGCTTTTGCCCAGCAAAGGAAACCATAAAGAAGACAAAAAGACAACCCTCAGAATGAGAGAAATATTTGCAAATGAAGCAACTGACAAGGATTAACCTACAAAATATACCAGCAGCTCAATATCAAAAAACAAACAACCCGGTCCAAAAATGGTCAGAAGTCCTAAATAGGCATTTCTCCAAAGAACATATACAGATTGCCAATAAACACATGAAAGGATGCTCAACATCACTAATCATTAGAGAAATGCAACTCAAAACTACAGTGAGGTATCACCTCACACCAGTCAGAATGGCCATCATCAAAAAATCTACAAACAATAAATGCTGGAGAGGGTGTGGAGAGAAAGGAACCCTCTTGCACTGTTGGTGGGAATGTAAATTGATACAGCCACTATGGAGAACAGTATGGAGGTTCCTTAAAAAACTAAAAATAGAACTACCATATGACCCAGCAATCCCACTACTGGGCATATACCCTGAGAAAACCATAATTCAAAAATATACATGCACCCCAATAGTCACTGCAGTAGTATTTACAATAGCCAGGACATGGAAGCAACCTAAGTGTCCATCGACAGATGAATGGATAAAGAAGATGTGGCACATATATACAATGGAATATTACTCCGCCATAAAAAGAAACGAAATTGAGTTATTTGTAGTGAGGTAGATGGAGTTAGAGTCTGTCATACAGCGTGAAGTAAGTCAGAAAGAGAAAAACAAATACAGTATGCTAACACATATATATGGAATCTAAGGGGGAAAAAAAAAAGGTCATGAAGAAGCTAGTGGCAAGACGGGAATAAAGACACAGACCTACTGGAGAATGGACTTGAGGATATGGGGAGGGGGAAGGGTAAGGTGTGACAAAGAGAGAGTGGCATGGACATATATACACCACCAAACGTAAAATAGATAGCTAGTGGGAAGCAGCCGCATAGCACAGGGAGATCAACTCGGTGCTTTGTGACCACCTAGAGGAGTGGGATAGGGAGGGTGGGAGGGAGACGCAGGAGGGTGGAGATATGGGGATATATGTATATGTATAGCTGATTCACTTTGTTATAAAGCAGAAACTAACCCACCATTGTAAAGCAATTTTATTACAATAAATATGCTTAAAAAAATACAAAAAAAAAAAAAAAAAAAGAGAGAGAGAGAAAAACAAATGCCCAGTTAAAGCTCCAGGATCTTGGATACCCGGACCCCTGCCATCTCCTGACCTGTCTGAGAGATCCCAGGCATTCCTCGTGGCTCTCGGCGGCACTGCCTGAAAACTGTGTTGAATATTTAACAGATATTAGAGATGTATGCATAGTTTTTCCTGAATGATCTGGTCAGTTCCACAGCCTTTCATTATAAATAAAATCAAAGAATAATGTGTCATTTATCCAACATACATCTTCCTTCCAGATAAAACTAAACATGAAAAATGTGTATGTATTAAGTTCAACTTTGGGGGAAATGTTAGAAATGAAAAAGTGATAGTTTTTTTTTTAAATTAAAAATGCTATAAAAGTACTGAGCAAAATCAGTAGATGTTGTCCAAGTCGTCTGAGACCTCGCAGCTGGCAGTGAAATATTGTCAGTGTAATTGCAGCTCAGACTCAGCCAGGCGACCTGTGAGCCTGGCTGCGACCGCCAGCCACTCAAGTGTCCTGAGTCAGCATCGTGCTGTGTCATGTTCAGAGCCTTCGTCAAACCCAAAGCCTCTGCCTGCAGCGCCCTCTCTCCTCCCCTCCAGAATCATCGTCTTCACTACCTCACCTTTGAATTCCTTCCTGCCCACTCTGACTTGATTTTTCTTTCTACAAGAAATTCTGCAAGAAAACAAAACCCAGAAACAACTTCTTCCAATGGCCTCCTGTGGTCAAATCCCAAACACTTATTTCAACTGGTCTCTGTTCAGCATTTCCTTGTTGAAGCTTCTTTTGTGGCTGTCGAGGCAGTGGTCCTCGGTGGTCCTCGGTAATCACTCAGCCTCCTCTTCTCCTTCCTCCTTCCCAACCCTCAATGCTCAGGCTCCCACCTTCAGGCTGGGTCCTCAGGTCTCTTCTTTTTTAAGCCAATCTATGTATTTTCCCAGGCAATCTGACCCCAACCCATCACTTTCATCATATATATGAAAGTATATATATATATATATATATATATATATATATATATATATATATATACACACACACACACACATACATATGCTGGTGGTTATATCTTTTATATGTGTATATACATATATATGCTGGTGATTCTCAAATTTTGAATCCTAGCTCCCCCTTGAGCCGAGAGCCGTATACCCACCGGACATTTCCACTGGGCTGTCTCAGCAGGCCGGCCATATTCAACGTGAAGTTGAACTCAGCATCTTCCCCCTCCCCAGACGGCCGTGCCAGAGGGTCTCTCCTAGTTTACTCAGAGACTCAGGACTGAAAACGGGAGGTTTTGCTCGACACCTGCCCTAGGACTGGCAGTCATCACTACTCTCCACAGACACGTCATCTCTGAATCCCAGCCTGGACCAGTGTGTGCCATGCACGAGTGCGCAAGCCACACTTTTTTTTTTTTTTTTTTCATTAAGCTGAACTAATATCAGGTGCTTTTCTGCAAGTGGAAATAGGAACAAGTAGAGTTTCTTGCTTTATATTCTTCAGTGGCTCCCTGCTCAAGTCAGAACAGAATCCTGAATTCTTGCTGAGACCCTCAGCCGTGGAGCCCCTGACTTATAGTCACACCTTCAGAAGTGCCCTGGGCTGTGGGAGAATCCAACCACTTGCCGCTCTCAATGGATGATCAGCTCTCAAGCCTTCACAGTTTTTCAAGTATTTTTTCTTTGAACACCCCGCCCTGATGTCACCGAAATCCAGCTTTTCCTTAAGACTTAGCACAGCATTACATTCCTCAGGAAACCCTCTGCAGCTTCCCATAGCGTCCTGTGCAAACTGGAAGGGTGGATTTCTGGAAACTCACCACGTCAGAATTACTTATTCATCCATCTCCCCCACCAGCCCATGAACATAAGCATCAAGACGCTTTTTCCTCTCTGCACCCATTCCAACTAGCACAGCAGTGATGATTAATGATTGCTTGCTGAAGAGACGAATAGGTTTAGGGAGATTCATAAAGAATGCTTTCTTATTTCCTCTTTGAAAAAGGTTATGGTAAAATGTGAGTGCCACTAGGGGGCACAGAATTATAACAGAATTTTCCCGTCCACTTGCTCAAAGGAGAGGTTTGCCTTCTGTATCAACCTCTTCACACAGTTTCTAAGTATATGTATCTTAGAAAGATCAAGTAACTGTATTCAAATTATTTCCAGAAAGAAGTGTTTAAGCAGTTGGCTGAAAGAAAAACAGTAGCACTGCCGTACTAACACGTCAGAAAAAAAATGAAATCAGGCATAGCCCAGCACGATAAACAGGGTTTTGTGAATAAAACTGAAGGTAATGTTAGGAAAAAGCTAAAAATGTAAATACAATTCCAAGACATTGATACTACACGATTTGGGACTGTTTTAAAATGTTGAATCCAAAAAAAAAAAAAAACTATCTATGCGGGGAAGCCCTATTTCTGCAGGAAAAGTGAACAGGAATATGAAGTCTATTTCTGTGTTTAGAATAAAACTCCAAATCCTGCTTTACAACAGCTACTAGAAACTTTCCAACACTTCTCTTTTGGTAAGAAAAACAGTCAAAATTATTAAGACAATAATAGGCTAAAGCTTTTTATTTCAAAAGTTAATATAGTTTCGTAGTTAAAAATCTGGTTTTGTTTTTTGTTTCTGTGGGTTTTGTTTGGTTCTGTTTTTGCATTAAATACCTGTAAGTTTGAGTCCAGACTCAACTGCTTATTAGTTCTGGAAAATTATTAACTTGCTCACACCTCAGTTTTTCCCCTATAAACTGGATACGAGTGCAGTGCTCACCTAAGAGGCTGTCGTCAGAATCAAGTGAAATAATTCTTGGAAATCACAGGGCCTCGTGCACAGTAAACACGTGCTAAATATTTGCTATTATTTTGTTTTGACAATGGTGATTGACACATTATTTCAGTAATTCCTAGGAAAGTAAATTTTGATAGTTCCTGGGATGAAAATGGTGAGAACTTTTGAGCCTTTCCCACACTATCTGTCTGGTCCCCAAGCAGCTTCTCTTCACACCTGCATCCGCTCACACCTACACCTTTTCTGCATCCCTGGGCAGAGGCTGTTCTGAAGGGGCCACGCCTCATCCACTGAGGGCAGGGCTGCTGTGTTAGAACCCTCATGTAGTCTGGCCAGGCTCTTACGATCTCTAATGTTGCCCTGGGTTCTCTAATTTCTACTTGTTGGTGAAACACATTGAGAATCTCAGCATCATGTCTCCTAGATAAGAATCCTCAATGGACTAAAAATGATATCTGTGGTACACAATGCTGATACATTTAAAATAATAAGAGGAAGTAAATATATTTAGTGTATCAATGGTTATAAGATACCTGAGAAACACAATTATAGTTGCTATGCTTGTAGGTTTGGTGATGATCTGATAGGAGGGAAACAAAAGCTAAGGGAAAGGGTGGCATGGCTTAAAGGGCATTCCACTCAAGAGTTAGGGGACTTCAGTCCTTCCTCCAAAGGCAAACAGCCGAGTCTTGGGCAAGTCGCTGAACAGCAGCCAACAATGGATTTCCATTTCTTCATCAGCTGATGTCCCTTTTGCTCTAAGGTTTGAGGATTCTATTTGTCATTACCATCTGGTTGACCCAGCAACTCACAGTGGGTCAAAATGCATTCCTATCTCTAAAAAGTAGCACTTCCATCCGTCACTAGATGATCAGAACCATGACAGTGACTTGATGGGAGGTGTGTTGAAGTGGTAGGGCTGTGGCAGAGGGGGAACTCGCAGGGGGGCACAGACAAGAAGGAAAGGGGGAGAGTCATGGGGTCACTGACATTCTGTGAAACCAGCTCTGCCTTAAAAGTCTTCCCTGGGCATGTCTAGCTCTTGTATAGAATTTTCCATATTACTATTTTAGAGTACCCTTCAGATGAAAAATATAATGGGATAGAAAACACATTGAAGTAAAATATTTCTAGTAACTATTTTCAATTGAAACCATCTCCAGGTAGACTTCAGAGAATAAAAGTTTCCATGGTCATAAGTTTCAGGCAGGCATCTTACAATGCGTTGAAAGCACTCCCATCTTCAAAGGATGGCGAGTGGAAATCACTTCACATGCTCTACACTAGAAATAAACATTTGCTTTGAAAAAGGTGGTCATCTTTTACCCTTATACCTCTTTATAATGCTCTAATGTAATTATTATGGTTATAATATACACTACTATATTGTTTTACTCTTTGTGCTATATGCCACCCTCTCTTGTGATATTAGGTTTTAATATTTCAACAAAAAGAATGAAAGGCAGTTTCCTAGCAACATCTGTATTCAAAGGCACAAAGAGAGAAAAAGCTTGATCAGAACACTCTGTTTTCCCCACAGTTAATTCTTGCCTTTTGAGGGGAGTTAGCTGGTAGTGAAGAAGCCGCGTCCACACAGAGAATCCGGGGTGAGAGGCCGTGCAGCCTCACGTGGCCTTTCCTTCGGAGCACGCGCAGGCCGGGTGTTAGGGTTTGCGGCTAAACCCCTCTTTCCCAAGGTAGCAGGCAGAGTCAGTGAAATACAACCATATGCTCTTTTGTACATGTTCTATTAAAGATGCGGAACCAGCACTGGGGTGGGGTGGGGAAGAAGGGATACTAAACTGGGAGGCGAGGTTGTTGGGTTCCTAGTAACCCTCATAGCAACCACCTGTGAGCGCTTGGTCCGGTCCCCTCTGGGGTGTCTGGTCTTTCCCACCTCTAAACCGCTGCTAATCACCACCTTTGATGCTGTTTTAAAGTTTCATGCATTTACTTCATCAACACCACGGCTTCACTAATATCATTGCCGCACCCCCCATCACCCCGCATCCCTGGGAGATCAGGCAACTGGCTCTTTTCCGCGAAACGTGTCCTGCCTTCCCGAACCTTCCTGCCTGCACGCTGGGCCCGGTGCGCCCGCGAGATGGAAGGGACCTGACCTTCGTGGTGGGGCGGGGCAAAGTCTGCAAGAAGGAAAACCCGCTTGGTCAAGAGAACGTGGTTTTCGTTCTCCTGCCTGCAGAAAAGCCAAGATGTTCACGTTTAAAGCGTGCACACGAGTCCTTTTAGGCCTCTAGGGCTTTCACCCTGAAAGTCCCCGCGCAGAAACTCCGGGGGGGGGTGTGTGTGTGTGTGTCTAAATATAGCGACGGCCGACTCCCCGCCCTCGGCCGGGTCCTCGCGCGGCTCGGGGACCGGAGCGCTCGCTCCAGGGCCCGCTCTGCCTCGGCTTGAACATCGGGCCACCGGGCGTCCCCCTCGCCCCTCCACGCGCGCGGGTGGGAAGTGAATTCGGGGACCGGAGAGCGACTCCGGGGGCCGGAGCTCAGCAGTCACGTGGCGCCGCCGCCAGCTGCACGGAGCGCCGCGGGGAAGCGTGCGCCGCCGCCGCCAGGCTTGGGGACAAGGCGGGAGGGAAGCGGGGTCCCGCCGGCGGCCTGGAGCCGGCGAGAGGGCCGCGCGGGCCTCACAGCGACGACAATAAAAGGAAGGGCAAAGCGTGGAGGTGCCGCGGCTGCCGAAGGCAGACGGGAGCGGCCGTGGGTGTGCGCCCAGAGCGGGGCCGGCAGAGCATCTCCCTCCGAGGGGCGGCGACAGCCGCCACCGGACTCGCGCCTCGGCTTTAGGCTTCTGGAAGGGAGAGGCACTTGGACGCACTACCTCGTGAGCGTCTGCTCTGGCTTTGTGGCGGAACCCCAGTTCTTCCTTCAGTCTAACTTGTGATCCTTTCCTTCCTATTTGGGGGGGGGGGGGAAGGGGTTCCACTCTGTTGGAAGAAGTTCCCAAGCCCGGCTTCCTTTCGGCGTCCCCAGCTGACTGCGAGGTTGGGCGGCTTACGGTTTTTGACGCGGGCTCGCTGAAGGCCAGAGGCGCAGCCAGGGACCCCGCGGCCTCCCTCCTCCCCGGGGGCTGGGGGCTTGGGGGCGGCAGGAGATCCAGCCACTCGTCCCTCGCGACGCGTCTCTCACCGCGTAAGTGGCGGCAGACGGGGGTGGGGAGGGGACCCCGCGAAGCCGGTGTCCTGGGCTCTCCGTCCTCCAGGATTTTCCCCCCAAACTCTGGGGCCGCCGCCGCCACTGCCGAGACTCGGCCGTTGTATGACTATCTCGGACATAAATGAAAATTCCTGACGGAGGGACCCGGTTTCCCCATCCCTGCTTCGCGCGGCTGCCAGGCGCGGCTCGGGGCCGCTCGTGCACCGCGGAGGAGCCACTTTGGAGTTTTGACGCCCTCCCCACACTCCACCCCCGGGCTGGCAGGGATGTCCGGCTACTCTGTCTGATGCCGGGATGGAAAGTCACAGCCCGCCAGCCGGAGTGAGCGGCGGGGAGATGCCCGGTGCCCACCTCGCCGGCTCGGCGGCCGTGTCGTGCGGGTCAGCACCCTGAACGCGGGGACCCGAGCGCCCCCGCCCGGAGCCTCGGCCCGCGCGCCCGGGCACTGGCTGGTACCTGGAGGGAAGGGCCGGGCCGTTCCCGCGCACACCCCTCGCGGAAGGACGGCGGGACCAGCCCTCGCGGCGGCGTAGCGGCGGGAGGGGACGGCGCCTGCCTCTCCCGTCCCTCCTCCGGGCACAAGGCGGGCCGCACCTTCCGGACACCTCCAAAGCGCCGGGGAGAACACGCCGAACTCGGCCTCCGAGAGGGGCTTCGGGGCCCGGTCCCCTCTGGCGTGGGGAGCCCGGGGCCGGGCGTGCGCGCGGGGGAGCTGCCGTTCCAGCCCCGGGGGCGCTTCGCCAGGAGGGAGTATCCGCCACGGGAACGGAGGGGCCGGAGAAGCCCTCTTGGAGTGACGCCCCCGACACGTCCCGATTACGCATTCGAAGCTAAAGGCTGCTCGACCCCGGGACTCCTCCGCGCGCCCTTCCGCCCCCGCTCCTCCCCCTTCCCCGGCGCGCAGGTCGAGGGCCGCCGGGCGCCCCGTCCGCCGCCGCCGCCGCCTCCTCGAAAGCGGCCGGCGCGCATGAGGCCGCGGCCCCCGCCGGCGGCGCCCCCCTCGCGGTGCCCGCGGTGATGCCATGCCCCGCCAGCACGCGGGCGGAGAGGAGGGCGGCGCCGCCGGGCTCTGGGTGAGGAGCGGTGCGGCGGCGGCGGCGGCGGCGGCGGGCTGGGGGCGCGCGGGCTGCGGCATGAAGGATGTGGAGTCGGGCCGGGCCAGGGCGCTGCTGAACTCGGCGGCCGCCGGGGGCGACGGGCTGCTGCTGCTGGGCACCCGCGCGGCCGCGCTGGGCGGCGGCGGCGGCGGCGGCGGCCTGCGGGAGAGCCGGCGGGGCAAGCAGGGCGCCCGGATGAGCCTGCTGGGGAAGCCGCTCTCCTACAGCAGCGGCCAGAGCTGCCGGCGTAACGTCAAGTACCGGCGGCTGCAGAACTACCTGTACAACGTGCTGGAGAGACCCCGCGGCTGGGCGTTCGTCTACCACGCTTTCGTGTGAGTACCCGCGCCCCCCGCGCGCCCCCCGCCACCGCGGCGGCGGGGGCCCTCTTGCCTGGTCCCCCGGACGCCCGGCGCAGACGCCCTGGCCGGGCGCGCGCATACACACACACACACGCACGCACATGTACACACGCGCGCGCACACACTCGCGTGCGCACACGTGGTGGCTTTTATTTCTTTGCACGTGTTTGGGGTCTTCCTCCTAGAGCCTGCCAGCTCCCTGAGCCCCACCTCTCCCGCCTCTGCGGACGGAGCCTTCCCGTCGGCGCACCCGCTGAGCCACCCGGCCGCTCGGGGCGCCCGGGGGTAGAGCCGGGCAGGCGCGGGACCCCGGCTGCGCGGATAATTGGGAGCGATTAGGTCCCGAGATACGTCCACTCCAACCGTGGGGGGCGCCCGGGAGCTGGGAAAGGCTCAGGGAGGCGGAGCGCCCGCGTGAGGCTCGGGAGAGTGTGTTGGAAAGGTTAGGAGGTGATGGCGGGGTAGAGGCGGCGGGGAGAGGAGAGACGCAGGCCCGGGTCCTGGTCCCCGGGGCGGAGCTGGGGAGGCTGCCGCTCGGGGCGGGGGTGGGACAGCAGCTAGGTTTCCAGCGTGCCCGGAAACACGCCTCGCAGCCACCTCAACCGCCACTAACGGAAAGTCTCTCAGTGCACGTAGTCCTTCCTGCCACAGGGGTGGCCGAGGTCCGGAGGAGGCGAGCAGGGCCGGGCGAGGGGATGCTCGCTCGGGCGTAGTAGCCGAGGCTGGCTGGGAGCCCGGCGCGCAGGGGCGCGGGCCGGCGCGCCGCCCGGGACGGGATCAGGCAGTGGGTGAAGCTGGCGGTGGGTGAAGCCGGCGGTGGGTGAAGCCGGCAGTGGGTGAAGCAGGCAGTGGGTGAAGCTGGCAGTGGGTGAAGCAGGCAGTGGGTGAAGCCGGCAGTGGTGGCTTGGAGTCAGAGCGTGTGTGTTAAGGCTTCATCATCTAGCAGAGGATGCTTGATGAGAAAATGATTGGAAGCAAATGTTTATTTTTCCCTTAGGCATTTAAAATCTTTCAGTGCGTTTGAAGTTTACTACTGTTTTTCCCACAATGACCATTCATTCAGTCTCCTGTTAGAGTTAGGTTTATGTGGACATTTGAAGCTAGTTTTTATGCCGTTACGCCATCATCTTTTCTTCTTCTTTTTCTCCTCTCTTTTTAGTTCCCCTTTTTTGCTTCTTTATGTTAAAATGAAATATAAAGACAGCAGCCGTAGGAGGCCAGTAGAGAAAGTTTAAGGCACTCACTGACAGGTTCCTTGTTTCCTAGTAAAAAAGATTTGGAACACATGAATTAGGTGTCTTTCAGAAATGAGGCATGTCATCCAAACATAACTCTCACCTGGGATGGAGGATTGGCATCGACTCCAGAAACATTTTTTGAAATAACATGGACGAAGTGGCTGGTTTGGTAAATAGGTGAGCCTGGAATTTGACCACATAGTAGTCAGGAAATTGGTGGAGTCTACAATCTGTGTGACTCTGGTGTCTGGAAAATTTTACAGCCCCAGATTGATGTGAACATGTAGCATGAGGTGGAATATTCCAGCCAACTTTCCATTTTACAGTGTACACAAGGAGGACTTTGTGTAGCACCATTATTACATCAAAAGGTATAATGTGTGTAAGATTCACGTTGCCTAAGATGTGGTTATTGCAGTAAATGCTAGACTTAGAGAAACGCTACTGATACTTTTCATGTTCATGCCCTCTGAGTTGATATATAATGAATCCTATTACCTAATGAGCCTGATAAATTATTTTGACCTGTCAGGATAATTATTTAATCCTGTCAGGATCCACTAAAACATTTAGCAATATGATCTGTGCTCAATTTGGCAGCAAAATATATACTGTATGGAAATTGGTTTTTGGTTTTTCGGTTTTTTACACAAGAGTTTGCTCAGAACGTTCATAGCTTTGATTTTACAATACGATGCTATTTAGCGGACTTTAATTTTTGGTAATTTATGTATTGTATATTCAGAAAGGGTGAGAGACAACTTTGGTTGGTGCTCATGCTTTGTATCTCCTAAGTGTTGCCCTTGAGCATGAATGAGGACTTCTTGTAATGCAACATTTTCTTTTCAATATGTTGGGGGTCTAACAGGTTTTTCTGGCCTTACAGAATCTTAAATTTTTGACAAATCATTTTTGAAGAGGTTCAAGTTTGAATAATTCTCTACTCACCAGGCTTTATTGGTCAATCATTGTCTTCAGTGGTAGATCCAAAATAAATTAGGTACTTGTCAACGCCACGTGCTGCTGTGAAGTTTTGCCTTACTGATTTCTAGAGCCTGAAACTGTAATGCTTGAGCGATCGGGTAGGGGTGCTAGACCCACATTAGCACAAAGACAGAAGCACCTGCACAACTACAGCTGATGTAGTAGTGGGGGACAGGCCGTCTTTGGCAATTGCTGCTTATGATTTTAAATAAGCTTTAGAATAGCTGGATTTCACACGTTAAATTAATAAAGGAAAGTTACTTTGAGCTGTAAGTCTAACAAGACCATTAATAATAAAGGAAGTTGTAAGGAAACCATTTCTAAAGCAGTGTAACTAACTAATTCCTTGCCAGCCTGGGAATCCCCAAATCTTACTTTAATAACAGGTTTTGTAGCACATTAAGGTTCTTGCCAAGAACAAATGCACTGTGATTAATGAGGTACTTCAGGGATGGATTTACTTGGTCGACCCATGTTTCCTTGCCAAGAAGCAAGAAAAGTATGTTTAAAGTTAAGTTTCAGGTGAAGAAACATTTCTGTTAAATATGCAAAAACCATGATTATAATGGTATTTTAATGGTATACAATGTGGTTTCAAGTGTTTATGTCCCAGCCCACTGATGAGATGGCTGGCAAGAACAAGAGATGGCCTGCTGCAAATCCTTTCTTCCAATCTTTATAAATCGGTGGAAATTAGGAGCGTCTGTTGTCTTACTGTGCTTTAGGATGCTTCCTGGTTTCCTGTTTTCAGCTGTCCTTTAGTTTAATGGAGGAGCTATTCAAATATGAGGTGGCATACTTCTTTGAATGTTGTTTGTCCATTTTTTAATCCCTCATTTTTTTGGGGAAAAGTTTAGAGTAAATAGTGGTAATAGAAAAACACACGATGGGCTCCATCTATCAATTTGCGCCGAAGGAACAAATGTGTTTCTGAGAAACAGCAAAGGTAGCAGTGTGGCAGACACGTGTAACTCGCCGCTTTGTCCGGTGCATCTTTGCCAGGCATAATACCATGGATCAGAACGGATATATATTTTAAACGAGAAGAAATCCTCCAGTCACCCAAGCTAGGAGCCCGGCAGTCATCCTTAACGCCTTCGTTTTTCTCAGACTCGATCCCGCTGTCGACCCAAGTGATCATTGAAGTCTGTGTGTTCACTCTATAAATATTTTTCAAATCCATTCCCTTCTCTCCTTTGCTACTGCTACCCTCCCTCTCTGTTTCTCCATACATCCCCACTGGATTATTTATAATGGTCTCCGGCTTCTGGTCTCAGCCTTCCAGCTGTTTGCTCTGACACCACAGTGCTGTTCCTAAAATGCAAATCTTATCATATCCCCTTGCCTCTAATCTTTCCATGGCTCTCTACCATCTACTCATCTGTTCACTCATCCATCCATCTGCAAACATGTGAGTGTCCACGTGTGCTAAATCCCAAATTTATAAGGCGAAGGCCTTTTCCCTCTCAAGAAGGGAAAAGACTCCAGCAGGGGATAAGTGCAAGCCCGTGAACAGGAGTGAAACGCTGCTGTTGTAGAGGTGAGTACAGAGTCACGTGGGAAAAGAGGAGGAAGTGGAGCTGAGAGCACAAAGGTCGGCACAGGCTTTAGAGAGGAAGTGAGGTATGAGCTGAGTTTTGACAAATGACTAAATTTTCAGGTGTAAAAGCAAGGAGGGGATGAGCAATCTTGATGGAGAAAATAGCTTAGGTAAAGACGTGGCACTGGAATCAACATGGTAATTCTGGGTCCTGGTGAGTATCTGCAGGGTGAGCACGACCTCAGGAAAAGAGGGTAGAGCAAAAGGCACACATGCCTGACCTTGAGTGGCTTCAGACGCCGGCCATGGAATCTAGTCTTTATCCTGTAGCTGGTACTGGTCAGTGAATGGTGGTAATCAGAGGGATGATGTCATCAGACACGAATTTTGGGAAGATGTGTCTTTCCTTAGTTCGGTAAATGGATTGAAGGGTGCCAGATGGGACCAGTGTGGCCTGTGAGGAGATGACAGCAACTGTCCAAGTTTTCCACTCATTCTTGTATCCTTTTATCCATAAATTCGTGCCACGATGTCTGTCGACTGTCTCCTTTGTGCCATGGACTGTTCTGGAAAGGTGAGAGATGATTGCCTGAGGAGCTTAGGCAGTAACCGTAGGGACAAGACGGAGGAATTTAATTAGAGAGCAGCTATGTAGGTACCATGCAGATTGTTTTCACCAGTCCCATGTGCGGTGTGAGAAGGATGGCCCTGAGCTGGGTGATTTGGGGAACGGAAGTACCATTCACTAACGCATGGGACAAAGGGCGAGGGGCATGCTTTCAGGGGATATAATGAGTTCCGACTTGCATTTGTTGAGTTCGAAACGTTTGTAAGACGTTTAGGGAGAGATCGTAAGTGGTAAACACACAATAGTGAACCAGGTACGCATGGTCTCTCTCCATCGGGTCTTGGCTCAGCAGCCAGAACCATTTCTGTCGCAAAGAGAGCAAAAATCAATCAAATATATTTCAAAGAATGACTGCCTTTACGAATCTAGAGCAAAATCTAGATGTCTCGATTAGATATTCAGATTTGGAAGCTGCCAGCAGTTTCGTGCTGGTGAAAGCAATGAGTGGGACAAGTGAGTTAGCCCAGAGATGCAGGGTGGGACGGAGGACAGAGTGGGGACGGCACCAGCCAGCAGGGGATGGAGCTCTGTAAGAGATCACAGAAGGACCTGGGAAACCTCAACAGTGACCACAATGCCACAGGGAAAAGCCAGGAGGCCTTCTCTTTATAAAAGCGAAGGCAGGAAGACGTGCGCAGGAAGGAGCTGCAGTCGGCATTTCCGGTGCTGCAGAAAGACCTAGAAGAGGTGTGTTAGGATTTCGTTGGTTGGTGATGAAGGAGGTTCCCTGATGGCCTTTGCCAAAGCAGCATCAGTGGGATGGTGTCACGACTGGGATTTAAGTGGGTTGAGGATGGCTGAGAGCTGGGACGGTGGGGACAGGAGTGTAAATTAACTCCAGATTCCTTGGACCGGCTCACGAGACCCCTCGTGACGTGGCCTCTGCCATCTTTCCTGGCTCATCTCTAATACACTCCTGAGCCCCAGCCTTGCTGAGACACCCCGTCCTGTATCTGCCGCCGGACACAGTATTTGCTCACGTTCTTCTCTGGGGCTTTTCCCACCCCTTGCATTCTGGCTGCACAACTCCTACTGTTTCTTTAAAACACAATTCAAGGGTCGCCTCCTCTTGGGCACAACTCCCGCTGCCAGGATAATTTAGGTGCCTCTCACGTCGGCTTCCATGGGCCCCCGGGAACGACATGACCCTGGTGCTTGCCCCGCCTTGCGGTCCCTGTGAACCACTAGGTCTGTCTCTCCCACGGGAGGGTGAACTTCCTGTACAGAAGATCTCCTATTTATCTCTGAATCCCAAGCACCTAGCAAGGTGCCCTGTATGTAGTAGAGCCTCCGTACATGCCTGCTTCATGAGTAGGTAAATCATTTTCCTTGGAAACCTTCCGTACAGGAGTTGCAGAGTGAAGCAAAGCTGAAGGAATTACCAAGTCTTTTTTGATTTGCTTAGAAGTAAGGTACTGATGATTCATTTAGAAGAGAAAGGTATGGGTCCAGAAGCGGGAGATCTTTGCTTTGCTTCCAACTTGCCCACTGATTCGCTTTGTGACTTGGAATAAGTTACTTCCCCCTCCTGGGCCTCCAAATCTTACCTGTGAGACGGGCACAGAGGTGTTTGTGAGGCAGCCATGGTGACGGAGACTACTGTGGAGGGTCCGAAATGTAATCGGAAGGGGAAGGAGTATTTGTAATTAGTGACCTGATCTCTTAATCCTTTCCCTTCCTCAGCTCCGAGCTGCAGGCCCACCTCCTAATTGTTCGCGTTAACTCCAAACTCCTGGGGAGGGCAGTGGGCCGCACAGTAGCCAAGGGGGTCTTTCTAAGGAGTTAAACAGAACGCAGCACTCCCCTATTGGACGAAGGATCTGCTGATCGCCGTCTCTACCCAGCTTCTTAAGGGCAGGGGCTGTCGTCTGGTTCTCTCTCTGCTGTATCACCAGCACCCAGCCCAGGGTCTGGCGCGTAGAAAATGCTCCATGCGTGCAAACTGATTCACGCCCCTCATCCCCCAAGATACACTGCTGGTTTCCTGGTGGAAGATGGAACGTGACCCTCTTGGCCATTCCCTGTGTCAGGACTCCAACAGATGTGATGAACAACCTCATTATTTACATATATATTCTGTTCAGAGCTAAATCTCTGTCTGTAGAAAGTGATGTTTGCATTTTATTTTCGCTCCTGCATTCCTTAAAAAGCACTGATTTCCCTTAAATACAGAGAGGCCTTCTACAAGTTATACTGCTTTTTGCCCTGCTAATCTAGGAACAGAAAATGCTCAAATCAATCTGTTTTCAGAAATTGAAACAATGCTGTAGTGTTTGAGGATCATATTCCAATTAGAAATGTTGAAAGTGTTAAAATCTTAGCATTGGGAACATTAGGGCCTAAGAGAAATGAAACATAAGAAAAAAATATTTCAAAATGGCATGAAGTCTTGATACAAGAACCACTATAAACAAGGTAGGTAGCCAGCAGTCTTTTGATAATAGCTTGTGAAGAAGAGGTGCCAGTTTTAATTTTTAATTGCAAATGGCTATTTTGGCAACTGAGAGCGCCAGCAGAGCGAGTTTTCGCCCAGCCCCCTGCTGTGAAAGTGCTTGAAACGGCCCAATTGCTGGGCCGCCATAGCTTCTAGTTGTGTTTAACGAGGGGTAGGTGTTTTCACTTCAATTTCCTTTTCCTTCATCCATTTCAAGGATGCTATTTGAAGTTTTATTTGGTTTCAACCTGGTAGACAGATTGGCTACACGACTGCATTGTTTCATAATTTTTAAAATTCTCTGATGGCTCTCAGAGTTTTAGGTGATCCTTTTGATACTTTGTTATCAGCCTGTGGAAGTAGTGAGTTTCCGAAATGTCGCTGAGGTCATCTGTTTATAAACTGAAAAATACTTTGTGCTTTTTCCATTTTATATATCTGTATTTCTCTCTATGTATATGCACACATGTGTTCCATACATACTGTGTCCTAGCACAGAACTTGGTAGTGCAAATATTTACATTTACCTTATTTTTGCTCCTCTAAAAGTGAATAAGACATTTGAATAGAATGCAGTTGAAAATAAAAAGATCATATGGAGATTATAGCATAACTTGAAAGATATTTAAATTTAACTGTGTATGAAGAAAACACTTTTGACAAACTTAGTCATAGTCTTTGTTGCTTCCATTTATAGAGCCTGTGAGGTAATTCTAGAAACTCAGTTCCATCTTCAGTCAGTGGCAGGATCATCTTTTATAATTATCATGTTATAATTTCTCTCTTTTTTTTTTTAACAATCAATTCAGATGAATACAGTCATTGTGTGTACCACTGAATGTGCTAGGTGCTCGTGGTGCAAAATGGGGAACCATGGTGGACCATGGCCTCAAGGAAAGGGCAATATGATTAGATTCGGATTCAGTTATCAACTTTACTGATTTCGTGACTATGAGCAAGTTGCTTCCAATACCATCAACTTAATCTGTAAAACAGGAATAATAATATTACATCAGTGTATTGCGATATTTTATATGTATGTAATATACATGCATATAATCACAATGAGCACATGGTCATTATTGAAACAGGAGAGAAATACAGAGGCAATGTGATGGAGGGAGAGACTGCTCTGTCAAGGTCCAGGATGCTCTCCTGTAGGTGCTGGGCAGTTTTTGAATTTGGTGGGTTTAGGCAGGTGGTAATGTCATTGAATTTACATTGTAGATTGTCCAGTGTGCCAGCTCTAGGAATGATGGCTTAAAGGGGACAAACGAGGCGGGAGATCCATTTCAAAACTGTTGTTTCAACTGAGGCAAGAAATAATTAGGACTTGGACAGGGGGCAGTGGTAGCAAAGATGGAGAAGAAAATATGGCCCTGGTGGTGCAGTGGTTAAGAATCCGCCTGCCAATGCAGGGGACATGGGTTCGAGCCCTGGTCCGGGAAGATCCCGCATGCCGCGGAGCAACTAAGCCCGTGCGCCACAACGACTGAGCCTGCTCTCTGGAGCCCGCGAGCCACAGCTACTGAGCCCGCGAGCCACAACTACTGAAGCCCCCGCGCCTAGAGCCTGTGCTCCACAACGAGAGAAGCCACCGCAATGAGAAGCCCGCGCACCGCAGCGGAGAGTAGCCCCCACTCGCCGCAACTAGAGGAAGCCCGTGTGCAGCAACGAAGACCCAACGCAGCCAAAAATGAATAAATTAAATAAATAAATTAAAAAAAAAAGAAAATATGGTGATACAGTTGCAATGTATTAGAGGGGTCAACGTGGAAGATGAAGAAGGATGGATTTGCTGTTTCCCGGCTCCTGGTTTGCGTGGTGGGCTACGTAGTGGGGGCCGTTAAATGAGATTGAGAATACAGGGGGGACAGCAGGCTGCAGGGGATGTTGGGGTGATAGATGAGTTTAGTTTGAAGATGCTGAGCCTTCGGTGACTGTGGGCTCCTCGCTATATACGTCTGGCAGCTGTGGATGAAGATTTAAGAGACACGGAGGTACCGACAGCGCTTAAAATCACAAGGAGAGTGTGTAAAAGAGAGAGGATGGAAACCTGGAGAATACCGACACGTAAGGGTGAGTGGAGAAAGGGGAATAAAAAGGAGCAGACAGCGAGATGGAAGGAAACACTGGACAGAAGGATGGCCAGGAGGTCGTGGAAACCAAGGGTACTGAGAGAGTTTCAAGAAATAGTCCACTATGAAATATAGGCAGCGGTTACCACTGGATCTGACGGCAGCATGGGCGGCGTCAGTGAAGGAAGCGCTTAGGGCAGAAGCCAGGATGCTGTTCGCTGGGAAATGAATTGGAAGTGATGAGAGGAGTCGGTGAGCGTGAGCCCTGTATTCAGTTAGTTTAGTGGGAATATAACAAGAGAGACTGAACTCTAGCTTGAAGGAAACACAAAAGACTAAAGGGGAGAACAAGGGAGGGGAACTTGTAGGAAAGAAGGTTATTTACCATCAACGGTAGTCATTGTAATTATTGATTATATGCTGGACATTGTTCTTAATGCCTTACACACATTCAGTCTTTTAATCTCAGAACAGCCCTAGGAGGTGGTATTTAGGATCGTCATCTCCTGCGAACAGACCAGGATGCTGGCAGGGTGAGGGTCAGTGACCTGACCATGGTCAGCCAGCCACCGAGTTAATGGCAGAACAGGGCTTTGAACCAGGCGGGTTGGCTGACAGCCCGTGTTCTTAACCACCGTAACCACCACTATTGTGGATGATTCCTGTGGGCCCAGGGCCCCTCCTATTACATAGATGGCATCATTTAAAAACAGCTTTGGGGGGATGGGGTGGGATGAATTGGGAGATTGGAATTGATGTATATACACTATTGATACTATGTATAAAATAGATAGCTAATAAGAAACTATTGTACAGCACAGGGAACTCTACTCAGTGCTCTGTGGTGACCTGAATGGGAAGGAAATCCAAAAAAGAGGGGATATATGTGTATGTACAGCTGATTCACTTTGCTATACAGCAGAAGCTAACACAACATTGTAAAGCAACTGTACTCCAATAAAAATTAATTTAAAAAAATAAATAAAAATTAAAAAATGCTTTGGGGTGTGGTATAGCTCTTAGCAAAACAGCATATGCACAATAAATATTGTTGAAAAAAATGATGGTTAAAACCCCTTATAACTTAGTATCAGAGAATTACATGTAACTTAACAGTATTAGGCATGTTTGTTTCTGTCTCCAAATTCTAACCAGCTCAAGTTTTAATTTTTCCATAAAGTTTCTCTTGATAGCTCTGGATTATTTCCTTACTTTTATTTACCTCACATAGCTTTTATTATTTGGACCATGTATTTTAGCCCTTAATTACATTCTCGCATTGCTTTCTAATTGGATCATTTAACTAATTCTTCAAAAATAATTTGTGTCTAAAGAAACCAAAGTACCCTTTTTATTTGTATCTCCTATGACATCAAGCCCAGATTTTTATCCTTTGTTTTTAATCAAAATTTACCTAGTTTATCGCTACCAGGGGGACTATTTGAATGTTATAACTTTTTTTTTTTTTTTCAAACAGGAATTTCCTTAATTTCTACTAGTTTAAATTGTGGAGCAACTTATGTTGAGGACCCAAATTGCTATAATAACTTCTTAATATCATTTCCTATAAACATTAAATTTTGAATGTATACTTTCACTGCAGAATGCCTAAGATTCATTTAAAATAGCAGCAGTTGCTTCATTTATGTTTCATAATGGCTGAATGTACCATAGAACCATTTGCCCCAAACTGATTTTACCGGATTTTCTTTCTTTAAACTAATAGAATACTCATGTTTTCTTCACATTAACATAAATATCTTCCATTTAGTCTCCATGCTTCCTTCTCCCCTCCCCCATCCACATTTTTCCTGGATGTTTCTTCCTTTCTTTCTCTCATTTGTCCCATCATCTTTCCCCCCAATTAAACTATTGCTAGTTTTTTTTTTTTTCCTTCCTCTCTGGGCATCTATATTTCTGAAATGAGTTTTCTCTTTATTTCTTTTTACCAGGTTGTATAATTTGATTTCTCTTCCTCTTAAAGCTGTCTGCTCTTAATCAGGAGATGGGCTGACCCTGTAATTGCTTACAGGCTGCAAGAGTGTCCTGCATCAGCAGACCGGGCCACCTAATGTACACATCGCTCTGCAGTAATTCACTGAGGCCTCCAGAAAGATGCGGGGGTTAGAGAACCCTACTTTTCTGGGAGTTTTAGTTAGGCTCAGGTTTCTTAGGAAATAAGAGAGTGAAGCCTTACAATTTCTCTGAGGCTTTCTAATATCTACCTATTATTTCTGAAATCTGGGAGTACTCAGATATTCAGTGAATAATTTTTAAAAGATCATACTTTCCATTTTGGAAGTTGACTACTGTATATAGCTGAGAAAGAAATTATTTTTATTCCTGATGGAATTATTGTAGAAAAAAGCACATTGAAGAAGTCAATATGTTTGTCATGTAGAGTTAAATAGCAGGTAACTTAAAATCATTCATCGCGTGTCCGTCAGTAGATGGATGGATAAAGAAGATGTGATACAAATATACAATGGAATATTACTCAGCCATAAAAAAGAACGAAATCTTGCCACTTACGACAACAAGAATGGACCTTGAGGGCATTGTGTTGAGTGAAATAAGTCAGACAGAGGAAGACAAATACCACATGATCTCACTTATATGTGGAATCTAAAAAGCAAAACAAGTGAACAAACAAAACAAAATAGAAACAGAGTTATAGATACAGAGAGCAAACTGGTGGTTGCCAGAGGGAGCAGGGGTTGGGTAAAATAGATGAGGGGGGTTAAAAGGCACAGACCTTCAGTTATAAAATAAGTCACAGGAATGTAATGTACGGGATAGAGAATATAGTCAATATATAGTCAATAACACGGTAATAATTCTGTCTGGTGACAGACGGTCACTAGACTTATGGTGCTCATTTCGTAATGTATTGGATTGTCAAATCGCCCTGCCGTACACCTGAAACTAACATAATATTGGATGTCAACTATACTTCCATAAAAAAAATATTTATCATGTAGACTGTTTACAGTCGTTAGCAGTTTCCTTTCTCAGTGAGCCAGGAAATAGATCTATAATTTGGCAGCAGAGAGCTGCAGTTCTCCTGCTTAATTGGAGATTAAAGCATGGACTCAAAATGCAAGTTGTCAGGGGAGTGCACAGGCGAGAGAAAACCACCTGTATTTTTTCCTAGTTGGAAATTTTTCCAAGGCATAGGCTTTGTGAAAGCTATTCCCACAATCTTTTATGGAATAGGTACCAAGTTTAGGGCTCCCTTTTCTCGAAACCTGTTTCCCCTCATACCTGAACGAATTTGGGACTGGATGGGATTGAGAATTTGGGTTCTTCTCCCGTGTTTGGGTCATCGAGTACATTTCTCAGCTTTCTGGGTTGTACAGTTAGGACATAATTCTTCACTGTTTGTTCAATAAAGTGACCTCATGCTATGTATAAGGACCTGAACTACACAAGAACTACAGAAACTGAACGGAAATAAGACACATCTTATTCCTTCAAGGAATTTTTACTCCAGAAGGGTATGAGTTTACTGTTTACTGAGCTACAAAAACCACCTCTCTGAGTTGACAGGATGAAAGCAAAGGTTGGCCTTTCTCCAGAGACATTTAGCTACTGCTCCTATTAAAGGGATTTTCAGGGTAAAGTCTGATCACCGTACAGAGAACTGCTGACTGCCAGCTCTCTTGACCCCTTGGGAAACTTGGAAGCTGGGTGCCCAGCTGCCCATGCAGGTGAGCATTCAGTTCTGTGCATCCCAGAGACCCAACCCAGGAGTTCCCACTGATCCCAGTAATTTCCAAAGAGCAGTAATTAAACTAGTTAAACTAAATGTTCTAGTTAATAAAACATTCTGAGTATGTTTAATTTGCTCTCAAGTGTGTTTAAAAATAGAAAAGAAACCAATGCTGCTTCATAGTACTTTGTTTGGGGATGTTATTTTTTTTCTCCCCAAAATGACTTACAAAAAATAATGCAGGGCTTCCCTGGTGGCGCAGTGGTTAAGAATCTGCCTGCTAATGCAGGGGACACGGGGTCGAGCCCTGGTCTGGGAAGATCCCACATGCCGCGGAGCAACTGGGCCCGTGAGCCACAACTACTGAGCCTGCGCGTCTGGAGCCTGTGCTCCGCAACAAGAGAGGCCGCGATAGTGAGAGGCCCGCGCACCGTGATGAAGAGTGGCCCCTGCTCGCCGTAACGAGAGAAAGCCCTAGCACAGAAACGAAGACCCAACATAGCAATCAATCAATCAATCAATAAAAATAAATAAATCTTTAAAAAAAAATAATGCAAACCAAAAGTTTGGTTTCTAAAAACAAAAAAATCAAATGAAATGCCTGTTCATCTTCAGTATATATGCTAAATTTCTACTCTTGTTAACTTTCTTTATTTTAGTACATGGGGGAAGATATTACACCAGGCCTTCCATGGGGCCTAGAATTCATTCATTCTTTATTTCATTCATTCAGTATTTGAGTGCCCACCTCATGTCACGTCCTTGGGACACTTTGGAAATACTCTTTCCCATTTGATCGACTTTCTCCAGGCATGTGGGAAATGGCTCTTTTTCTTCAACCAGAGAGTGGCTCTTCAGAGTGAAGGTAAAGCCTTTGAGTGTAAGAATGTGTGTTCACTGCAGTCCTTAAGGTGCACTTGGTTATCTCCTTAAGACTACAGCCTAACCTTCAGATGTATTTCTGAACTAGATGGGCAGTCACGTGACAGAATTACACGGTGACATTAAACTAGTTTTAAATTTACCGGAGCCAGATGATTAGATCCTTTAGTTCTGCTCTGCTCCATCAAATGGAAAAGGCGAGGAAGTTGGACATCAATACAAATGACTTTGGGGGAACTCATTTATAACCTTCAAGATAAGATCATGTGGTCCTTGACACCTGGAAGAAATGACAGTCACTCTGTTTAGGGGCAACATTATCTCCAAGCTTGAACATTTCAAATTGGCACCCAAGTTTTTTTCCCTAGAAGAAAATCAGATAAGTCCTTTAGATTCAGATCCACCAAAGAATAAACACAAAGAGATGGTTGACAATCAGCACAAAGGAACCAGCTAGGCACTGAGATGGCCCTGCAGACCTTCCAAAGGTAGGACAGGAGACACACAAGGAAAGGAAAAAGTATGCAGGTCACATTTGTGCCAATGGTGCTGACTTCTGCACGGTCACTCGGGCCACCGGTTTGGTGGGACCACGTTTCAGTTACTCTGTCTCTCAGTGGAAGGGACTGTAGTCATTCCACTGGAAGTGGAAGTTATCTTTAGCAGGAAAGATTCCCTTACATGGATCCAGAGCTTTTCCTCCCAGTGTTGGACCTGATGAGTTACTTTACAAATGACTGTTCCCAAGCTAGTTGGGTCATGCTGCGGAGAGCTGTTTTTCGGAGCTCGTGGGTATGGAGTTTTATTCCAGGCTTCGGGGCAGGAAGTGGATAATACAAATAAATTTATAGATGGCACCAAAGGAGGTACTGAGACAACCATAAACAAGAATAGTTAAGAAACTATCACATTTTGCCAGAGAAAACAGAATACTCATCTAATTCAAGGGTAGGTACCATAATTCACAATTGTCGTTAATGAGAGAGCATTCTTTTTTCCTCCAAAAAAGGTGAAAGGCAATTACCCGAATTCTTTTCTATTTGTTGTTGCTCTGAAGTCCCTTTCCACGTTGCAGCCTTAATATAGATTTCCAAAGCACGTGACAATACACTGGAGAGACCTAGTCACGTGAAATCTATCGTGTGCTTTTCATACTTGCTTGCAGAGCCCCAGGTGAAGCTGGTGGTTATGCCAGAGTTAGTGTCTGGTGGGTGGGGCGTAGGGGGGTGCAGTGACACAGCACCATGAGGGCCTGGCCTGGAGCATCAGCCATGGGACGGTGAAGGAGGGGAGGACAGCAGAGAGTTCAGAGGGAGAACCAGAGTTCCTAGCCCTGGATCTGCGTTTGATAGACAGAGGAGATGAAAGAATCAGAGTTTTCACGGTTTCAAGCAAATGTGACTGTGACTAAGCAAAGATGCTCAATTCTGTTTTAGGGAGAGATGGGATGCACAGGTGAGCATATAACCTATTCGAGCTTTGGGAGAGGGAGGAGAGGGTCATTAGTTAGTGATGTAGAGGTGCTGGTGACAGAATTGAAAAGCTGCTGGAGAGGAATGTAGGGAGAGGGGGAATTAGGGAATACTGGCATTTGGGGAGAAAAGAGGAGAAAAGGGGCTTGTGAAAGAGACAGAGAAGAGAAGGACTCAATACAGGGTAATACAGCATCTGCAGGGGGACCAGGTCTCAAAGAAGGAGTGCAATGGGCTGAGAGTATTATGAAGAAAAGAAATGAAGCTCTGAACATTAGGGTGTATATGTTTTGTCTTTTTTCCCTCTTTTTTTTCAAATTAATTAATTAATGTATTTATTTTTGGCTGCGTTGGGTCTTCATTGCTGCGCATGGGCTTTCTCTAGTTGCAGCAAGTGGGGGCTACTCTTCGTTGCGGTGCGCGGGCTTCTCATTGCTGTGGCTTCTCTTGTTGCGGAACATGGGCTCTAGACGCACTAGCTTCAGTAGTTGTGGCACGCGGGCTCAGTAGTTGTGGCTCACGGGCTCTGGAGCGCAAGCTCAGTAGTTGTGGTGCACGGGCTTAGTTGCTCCTTGGCATGTGGGATCTTCCCAGACCAGGGCTCGAACCCGTGTCCCCTACACTGGCAGGTGGATTCTTAACCACTGCGCCACCAGGGAAGCCCCGTGTATGTCTTTTCTAATTAGTGATTTCCTTTCCTTCCGATATATGCCCAGGAGTGGAATTGCTGGATCATATGGTAGCTCTATTTTTAGTTTTTTGAGGACCCTCCATACTGTTCTCCATAGTGGCTACACCAATTTACGTTCCCAGCAACAGCGTAGGAGTGTTCCCTTTTCTCTACACCCTCTCCAGCATTTATTATTTTGCTTGTCTTTTTGATGATGGCCATTCTGACGGGCGTGAGTGATATCTCGTGGTGGTTTCAGTTTGCGTTGCTCTGATGGTTAGTGGTGCTGAGCGTGTTTGTATGTGTCTGTTGGCCGTCTGTATGTCTTCTTAGGAAACCTGTGCATTCAGGTCATCTGCCCATGTTTTAATTGGGGTGTTTGTTTTTAGATATTGAATTATGTGAGCTCAGTATATACTTCGAATATTAACCCCTTATGAGACGTATCATTTACACATATCTTCTCCCACTTAGTAGGTTGTCTTTTTGTTTTGTTGATGGTTTCTTTCACTATGCAAAAGCTTTTACGTTTAATTAGGTCCCATTTGGGTTTTTTTTTTTTTGCTTTTTTACTTTTGTTTCCCTTGCCTGAGCAGACAGATCCAAAAAAATATTGCTAAGACTTATGCCAAAGAGTGTACTGCCTATGTTCTCTTCTAGGAGTTTTATTGTTTCCTGTGTTACATTTAGGTATTTAATCCATTTAAAAAACCCAAGTGTTCATGAACAGGTGAATGGGTAAAGAAAATGTGATACATACACACACCCACACACACACACTGGAATACTGCTCAGCCATAAAAAAGAATGAAATTTTGCCATTTGCAACAACATGGATGGATATGGAGGGTATTATGCTTAGTGAACTAAGTCCAAGAAAGACAAATACATTGTTTTCGCTTATATGTGCTATTTAAAAAAAAAAAAAAAGAATGAATATAACAAAACAGAAACAAACTCATTGATATGAGAACAAATTAGTGGTTACCAGTGGGGAGAGGGCCAGTGAGTTGGGGGAAGGGCAAGAGATGGGCAAGAGATTAAGAGGTACAAACTACTGGGTATAAAATAAGATTCAAAGATGTAATCTGCAGCACAGGGAATAGAGCCAATAGTTTACCATAACTTTACATTGAGTATCATCTATAAAAATATTGAATCACTATGTTGCACACCTGAAACTATTGATAACATAACATTGTAAATCAACTATGCTTCAATATAATTACAAAATGCTACTGACAAAAGTTTCTTCATTTCTAGAAAAAAAAAAGAGTAGAAATGAAGATGTAGACGTAATAAGAGGCAGTGATGTAGACAAGCAGCATAGAGCAGGGACGGCCAGAACCTAGAAGGGGGGGACCACCTAGGAGGGGACAGGTCTGCAGCCCCACATGCTCCGAGGACACCTGTGTCACAGGGAAGAAATTGCGTCCTGGGAAAAGGGCCAAAGTAACCCAGCAACCAGACAGTGTGGGGCACAGCAGTCAGCATTCAGAAGGCATCCCACAGGTGCAAGGGATGTCCCGAAGGTGTATCCTGAGAGACGGGGGGTGCCCAGAGCGCCTCTGTGAGCAGACAGGGAAGTCTCGTGTGGGAGCAGCCTTCCAGTCCGAAGAGAGACACGGGTAAGTGCAAGGCACCTTTTCCCCTATAGGTTATTACAAGATACTGAGTAAAGTTCCCTGTGCTATACAGTAGGTCCCTGTTGGTTGTCTCTTTTATATATGGCAGTGTGTACCTGTTAATCCCAGTCTCCTAATTTGTCCCTCCCCACTTCTCATTGTATTAAAACCACAGAGAACCTTCTGTAGAGGGAGCTTAGGGCAGATCGCGAAGTCATCTCTGTAAGGCTGATGGGAGGCCCGGCCACCAGGGCTGCCCCTGGCAGTGTTTGATGTGGAACGAGTCACTTGACTTTTCTGCAGCCACAGTTTTCCCAGCTAAGAAAGGACAGTGTAGGAATAGGTCACCAAAGGTCCTTGCAGCTCTGTGAACCTATTACTAAATGTGTCAAAGCAGTAGTCCCTGACAATTTTTCCAACTTTAAGCTTTAAGAATGTGCTTTTCTCTGTAGATTCAAAAATAGAGAGATTATAGAAAAATCTTTTTGTTCCAGTGCAGAGAGCTTCTAGAGACAACAGTAAATCTCTTGGTATGTAATCCTAGCACCAAATACAATGCTACTGTAAAATAAGTAACGTGTTCATTGATTTACTCATTAAACATGTGTTTTTACATGTGCCTCAGTATCTTGTAATAACCTATAGGGGAAAAGGATCTGAAAAAGAATATGTGTTGGGTGTGTGTGTGTGTATGAAACTGAATTACTTTGCTGTACACCTGAAACTAACACAACATTGTAAAATCAAACATCAGTAAAACGAAAACAAAAAAATAAGTAGTGACATTTCAAATCCTATTGTTTGTTCAACTCTTATATGAAGCATATTCTTTTTTTTTAAATAAATTTATTTATTTATTTTATTTTTGTCTGCGTTGGGTCTTTGTTGCTGCGCGTGGGCTTTCTCTGGTTGCGTGAAGCATATTCTTTTAAAAAGCAGTTTAGAACCTTTTCTCTCTGTATATTAACAGAGAGAATATTCCTCTCTGTTACAAATTCCTAAAAGCCAGCAAAAGACATTATTTTTTATGACTTTTCTTTCTTCTGAAGAAGTCAAATTCTGAAGCAGGGGTCTCTTTATGGGTTAAAACATATATTGACTTGCTCTTCAAAGGCTCCAATAAATGGAGAGAGCAAATAAGAAACAAAGTAGTATTTAGCACCTTAGTATTAATATTCAGTAAACCACAGTTGCAGCACTGTGGTTTCTTTCCAGATAGGAAAATTTTGTGAGAGATAGCCCCAGAATTCGAGGGAGCGGGAGTGGGAGAAAGTACATGTAAACATTGTATGAGGATCCAAAAGCCCCTATTTCATTCTGTGTCTCTGTCTCTCTGTCTCTGTCTCTGTTTCTGTCTCTGTCTTTCTCTCACAGACACACACACACACAATCTAATTACGCTTGATAAATTCATGAGGGGAAAGCAGATGTGTTCATCCAGAAATTCAGATGAGCTCACACATCTGCACGTAGGTGCACCCAGCGCCCTGCTTGTATGCCCAGGAGGGCCTGGACCAGGACAGTCAGGCCCAGGCAGGAGCAGCAGGGTGAGGTCACCCTCCTAACGTCTGAAAATCCTTGCCCTGTTCAGGGGGTGAGGCACGTCTCCAGCTTTGCAAGCACAGTGTCTTCTTCTTTTTTAATGTGAGTGGGTAAAATTAAGTTAAACTTGGTTTCCACCCTCCTGGTGTTTCTTTGTCTATATCTAATATGCTTTTTATAGTTCACAGTGTCATTAGAAAACTAATGGTTTCATTAGCGGATTATGAGGGAGAGGAATTTGGGTGGGGTTTAAATTGCTGGCCTAAAGATGGCCATTTTTGCATGCGTCACGTACCTACGCTGCAAGGTTGACGTGTCCTATCGGTGCTTCTTCAGACATCTTTTTAGCTAAGAAAATTCTGAGGCAGAGAAGTGACTTGGAGAAAATGAAGGGCTCTCATTTAATTTTATGAACAATTCTTTATGCCCTAAGTTACTCCCGTGATCTTTGAATACCTAGGACATCCTTTCTCGGGCGTCAGACCCCCTCCCTAGTGGTCCTGATGCAGAGCTGCTTCATGGACCACCCAGCACAGACAGCAGGGCATGGGGGGTGGGGACAGATGGAGAGGAGGGTCTGTTCTCCTTGACACATGGCTGTTGCTTTTTTCCTTAGAGAAGAGGGTTGCTTTGGCGCCACAAAGCAAAGAGCACTTTACAAAGGCCTCCATTTGTACACAAATGCAAAGCACTTACCCTGGCCCTCAAATAAAGGGATGCTGCAGTTAATAAACTCTGACCGTCTGTATGAAAGAAAGTCTGATCCTGTGACATTTGTGAAACACCCTCACTCGTCAAGCCCACAGGCCACATCCACACCCCAGGTAGTGTTGTCAGTCTTTTAAAGTCTTTAAAAAGACTTTGATGGCTCCTAAATACGGCCCCAGTAGTTATGCGCTGGTTACAGAGGCCAGAATTTTCTTTCGTTCCAGAGATCTGTGTCCTTTGCAAAGGTGTAAGTGTAAGAATTTTCCCTGAAGCATTGTTTTGTTTTCAAAAAAGTACAGAAACAACTAGATAATCAATGACGGTAAACTTGTCCAAGGGAAAACTGTGCATCCTTTGAAAAGAAGGACGGAAGTATGCATGACGTGGTTTCTAAAGTGAATTATTAGGTGAAAAAGAATCAAGGTATAACACACCGTATGTAGTGTATACAAGATCCACTTTTGTAAATTAAAAACACACACACACACAGTAGATTCTCATGGTCCATGCTAGTTAGGGCCTACGAATTCACTGCGAACACTGAATTAGCGAATACAGAATCATTGCTCCTAGCAGAAACAGGGGGATAGGCTCCTTGGAGTCTTTGGTCACATTTCCATCAACCGATCGATACATAACCTTGTTTTATGTGTGTTTCTGTTTAAAGACACATTATTTAAGATCCAGTGGATTCACTAACATTGATCTCATAGCCAATAGCGCTGTAACTCCATCTGAATGAAGCTTACCTTACGTGTCTGTTCCCCTGGAAGTCACATCACAGCTTTCTTGCACTTAACGCTGGACAGTGCTTCAGCACTACAGTGGACCCATTTTAAACAGCAAAATCACAGACACACACACACAAAGCACACAAATGCAAAAATCATGACATTAAATAGACCCTGAGATGGACACTTGTTTACAACCTGAGCTGAAGTCAGAAGGTGTAGAATCGCCTTGTTCAGTGGCAGCTGGGAGCGTGGGCATTGGGAGGGAAGCTAGGTTTTTGGCCCCAGTTTGCGTGTCCGCAAATGACCGTGAATGCCCAGTGAGCATTGATGCTGGAGTTACAAATAACTTTTAGTGGCAGGCAGATCTGCAAACACAGAAAGTGTGAGTCATGAGAATCGGCAATATATGTACACACGCACACACCCCCATTTATGCGTGCGTACAAATAAAAGGACGAAAGCAACTGCTCCCAGGAACTGATCTGTTGAACAGGACGGGAGGTGCACCTTCTAGGGTCACACTCTCTGGCCCACTTGATTTTCTACTGTGTCCATAACCCATAGCTCCTTCTTCTGTGTCTTCTTCCCTCCTGTCCCACTTCCGCCACCCCGTTCTCTCAACGAGGCGTGTGCATTTTCTGAGGAGCTCTAGGGACAAGATCTTATTGGAGCCAAATTTATCATAATGAATACCCACTGAATCAGGCTCTTGGCAAAGTTGGTCGATATAATTTTGCAAATGAAGAGCATTTTACAAATGCTGAGTGTGACACTCCGAATATGAGTTCTTTGGGAAATTTGTGTTACAGAATATTACCCATCTCCCTGCACCTTGGGAAGCCTAGACTTCAGGGCACTTGAACTCTGCAAATACTGTTGCTTAAATTCTTACCAGGGTTCTCAGAATGGACGCTTAATAAGTAGGAAACAACTGGACTAATATTAAGGATGTAGTGGCAACTATCAAGTTGTATGTGACACATGTGTGGAAATTTCCTTCAAGTAGATTCCAGTTTCTGTCTCTCCCCCCAACCTCGTTGGTGGCAGAAGAGGTGACAAGTCCCCAGGTTTGGTCTCCACCTTCCCCAGGACGTCCAGAACTCAAGAGCATCCTTTTCTGGCTTGTCCCAGCTCCTGTGCTTGGTTTCTTGGATTATTTTTGAAGGCTTGCCGTTCATAACTTGTAACTTTAGAAAAGAGAGAAAAGCTTTAATTTTGTCTAATGTGTCCTTCCTTGCATATAGCACAGTGTTCTTTTCTTTTACCACCTATGGAAAGCCTGACTAGAAAGTAACCTCCCTGAAAGACTTTCTTCCTAATTAATCGGGAGATTTTCACTTTCCCCCAGGTACTTCCTGTGATTTATCGTAACCCTGGTTAAAAGCATGCTGAAGCTGAGCTGACAACGGGTAAAGAAAAAGATGTATAAGGCATGCACACATCTAGTTATATTTGGGATTCATTAGTATTAATGGTCTCCCGTGGGCTGTTACCCTCTGTCCATTGTTAGTTTGTAACCTAAAATCATTCAAATTTCTGTGTAATTGGATTTCTGCCAGATGGATCGATTCCATCCGTCACCGTATTTCTTCTCAAACATTGAGAATACTGTCTTTTAAAAATGTTTGTATGCCTATACACGTATATAATCAAAATGTGTAAAAACACCCCTTTGTTTGAAAAAAAGAGTTAACAGCCTTGTAAAGAATAACTTCGGCAACAAATGGTGAAGTTTAAGAATAAACTTTGTTCATACGTGGACCTCTGAAAATAAAAATAGGAAGATTTATCAAGTGTTTATTTTTCTCACCAAATATGACAGTTACCCACAAGTGGAACAGGTTGTAGTTACTGCAGATCCTGTGTCTGCAAAACCGCAGGTTTTTAGGAAGAAGCATTTGGACACCTCGTGGCCTGCATCGTTTACAGCTGCATCTGTACACAGGAGCCTCAGGTAAAATGAAATGGACCTTTTTGGATCAGAACAAGTGTGCTCCACTGGCCAAGGCTTTCTGGAGTTACTGAGGACGCTTCTGGCTGGGAACTCGCTGGGGTCAAGTTCTCTGTGGCTGGTTTAGTGTCTTTGTCCTGTGAGTGTACATTGCAAGGTAATGCTGCTGTCCACGGCGAAGCCTGCGCCCCCAGTGCTTTGTCCCATTTACACGTCACCATCCAGCCACGTCGGTGAGCACTGACGTATGAGCCCCCATGACCTTGTACACCTGAGTCACATTTGAAGGGGTTCTTCTTGTTCACTAGCCCTATAAATCTCTAAATGACTACAGATAAATGACTTAGACTCCTCCAAGGCACACAACGATCCAATTCTCTTCCTAAAAGCAGAGACCAGGTGCAGCACCAAAGTATCATCAGATGATGCCTTGGTGAGCCTAAGCACAGGACAGTCAGATGCTGGTCCTGTCCTGTGGATCCAGGGACCATTGCCTGTTCCTATTCTGATTCTATATAAGGGATGTGGGGAGATGCCTCCCTCCTGAGACCACTATTCCTTAGGCCAGGGGTAGCACACCACAGGCTACATCCAGCCTGCTACCTGAATTTTTTTTGTTTACTGGAGTATAATTGATTTACAATGTTGTGTTAATTTCAGGTGTACAGCAAAGTGATTCAGTTATCCATGCATATATATCTATTTTTTTCAGATTCTTTTCCCTTATAGGTTATTACAAAATATTGAGTTTCCTGCGCTATACAATAGGTCCTTGTTGGTTATCTATTTTATATACAGTAGTGTGTACATGTCAATCTCAAACTTCTAATTTATCTTTCCTCTTTCCCCTTTGGTAACCGTAAGTTTGTTTTCTATGTCTGTGGGTTTAGTTCTGTTTTGTACCGTAAGTTCATTTGTATCTTTTTTTTTTTTAGATTCCACCTATAAGTGATATTGTATGATATTTGCCTTTCTCTGTCTGGCTTACTTTACTTAGTATGATAATCTCTAGGTCCATTCACGTTGCTGCACATGGCGTTATTTCACTATTTTTATTGCTGAGTAATATTCCATTGTGTATATGTACCACATCTTCTTTATCCATTTATCTGTCAATGGACATTTATTTTTTAACTTTTTTCTATAAGTGAATTATAAGTGATTTTTGTCTTTTTTTAAATTTATTTATTTTATTTTTAAAAATTTATTTTCGGCTGTATTGGGTCTTCGTTGCTGCGTGCGGGCTTTCTCTAGTTGCAGTGAGCAGGGGCTACTCTTTGTTGCCGTGTGCGGGCTTCTCATTGTGGTGGCTTCTCTTGTTGTGGAGCATAGGCTATAGGCGCATGGGCTTCAGTAGTTGTGGCACACGGGCTCAGTAGTTGTGGCTCGCGGGTTCTAGAGCGCAGGCTCAGTAGTTGTGGTGCACGGGCTTAGTTGCTCCGTGGCATGTGGCATCTTCCCCAACCAGGGCTCGAACCCGTGTCCCCTGCATTGGCAGGTGGATTCTTAACCGCTGCGCCACCAAGGAAGCCCCTGTCCATGGACATTTAGGTGGCTTCCACGTCCTGGCTATTGTAAATAGTGCTGCAATGAATACTGGGGTGCACGTATCTTTGCAAATTATGGTTTTCTCCAGATATATGCCCAGGAGAGGGATTGCAGGATCATACGGTAGCTCTATTTTTAGTTTTTTAAGGAAACTTCATACTGTTCTTCATAGTGGCTGCACCAGTTTACATTCCCACCATCATTGTAGGAGGGTTCCCTTTTCTCCGCACCTTCTTCAGCATTTATTATTTATAGGCTTTTTGGTGATGGCCGTTCTGACTGGTGTGAGATCTGACCTGCTACCCGTCTTTATAAATAAAGTCTTATTGGGGCACCATCGTGCACATTTGCCTGTGTATTGTCCATGACTGTTTTCACTCTACATCAGCTGAGTTGAGTAGTCACAACAGTGACCTTATGGCCCCCAAAACTGAAAACGTTTACACTCTGGCTTAGGCCAGAAAGCCCTGTTTTCTATCACGTGTCCTTGCCTTTTTGGCAGGTGACTATGGAGACGGGATGAAAACAGATACACGGTGAGTCAGTTGTCAGTAGAGTTGAAATTGAAAGAATGCTCTTAGCTGGAGTTCAGGTCACAGCCAGGGGGAGTGCAAGGTGAAGGTATGAGGAAGCAGAAACCATGGGTTAAGGAAAAGAACATGGTCAGGAAACAGAGGGGCGTAGAACTGAGCCAGAGAAGGCAGAGATGCCAGGAGATGAGAGAGAGAATGACCATAGATCCCCGAGGCCGAGAGTAGGTTGTTCTTCAAGCTCCCAGCGTCTCTGACAACTGTTCAGCCCATGCGTACAGGCACATAAGCCTCCTTGTGTCTGTATAAGTCAAGGAGCTCTTCTTCAATTAAGAGAGGGACTAAAAGAGACCATAATGAGTTCATACAACTCAACATTTAAAAAACCCCAAATAACCTCATTAAAAAGTAGGCAGAAAAACTGAAGAGACATTTTTCCAAATCGGGAATGCAGATGGCCAGCAGGCAAAGGAAAAGCTGCTCAACATCACTAATCATCAGGGAAATGCAAATCAAAACTACAATGAGGTATCACCTCACACCTGTCAGAATGGCCATCATCAAAAAGTCTACAAATGACAAATGCTGGAGAGGGTGTGGAGAAAAGGGAATCCTCCTACACTGTTGATGGGAATGTAAACTGATACAGCCACTATGGAGAACAGCATGGAGGTTTCTCAAAAACTAAAAATAGAACTACCATATGACCCAGCAATTCTACTCCTGGGTATATATCCAAAAAAAAAAAAAAAACCCACTAATTCGAAAAGATACATGCACCCCAATGTTCAGAGCAACATTATTTACAATAGCCAAGACATGGAAACAACCTAAGTGGCCGTCCACAGCTGAAAGGATAAAGAAGATGTGAGATATATGTGTGTGTGTGTGTGTGTGTGTGTGTGTATATATATATATATATAATGGAATACTACTCAGCCATAAAAAAGAAAGTGATTTTGCCATTTGCAGCAACATGGATGGACTTGGAGGACATTGTGCTAAGTGAAATAAGTCAGACAAAGACAAATACTGTGTGATATCACTTACATATGGAATCTAAAAAATTCAGCAAGCAAACTAGAGAATATAACAAATAGAAGCAGGTTCACAGATGTCGAGAACAAACTAATGGTCACCAGTCGGGGGGTGGGCAATATAGGGGTGGGGAGGGGCAGGTACAAACCACTGGGTGTAAGACAGGCTCAAGGATGTATTGTACAACATGGGGAATAGAGCCAATGTTTGAAAACAACTATAAATGAAGTATAACCTTTGAAAATTGTTTGAGAATAAAAAATTTAGAAAAAGAGAGACCAGTGTGTGCTTGTGCATCATGAGGCAAATTTAATTCCCTTATTTCTCAGTTCCTATGCTAATAGAGCCCCCTTTAGGTCCCAGTATTGACAATAAGCACCGGTAAATTCGCTTGGGTGGAACAGTCGTGTGATGTCGTGGACGAGAACCGTGGTCACAGAAAACTTAAATGTAAAGTCGTCTGCAGTTAAGATACCTCACACTTCATGACATTAACATTTCCCCTTTCATTTCATCAGTTTAGTCATTCTCTAAATATTGAGGACCTACTAAATATAAAGAGCCTGTGAATGACAGTTTGATGGTTGAGAACACGATGTAACAAGACCCACTCCCAGGGGACGTAATTACACAACCCTGTAAGAAGGTTGGGCTGGGTACACCGACAACCGCCATACAGAGAAATCAGTGGTGGTTAAAGGTGACGGAGTCAGTATTTGTAGCACACTCAGGATGCACTGACGCATGTGCCAGGCACCACGGGTACTGACCTGGGTGAGGCTGAGCCTTTGGCTTTGGAAGAACAGTCCTGCTGCCCGCAAGGACGAGGAGTTGCTTCCTGCTTTAGAGACAGGGAAGCCGTCCTGCGGTGTCCTGCAGGTGAGGTCACTGGTGATGTCCATAAAGGGCGGAAAAGGGTAAATCGTACAGTACAGTACCATCCAGTAGCTGAAAGAAGTGAAGTAGAGCTACGTGGATCAATACTGATGGATCTCAAATCTCATGAGCCAAAAATAAGGTGCAAAACATTCTTACAGGATGAGACCAACTATATGGTATTTGAAAACATGAAGGGATAAATTAGGAGTTTAGGATTAACATACACACACTACTGTCCCTAAAATAGATGACCAACAAGGACCTACTGTATAGCACAGGGAACTAGAGTCAATATTTTGTAATAACCATAAGGGAAAAGAATCAGAAAAAAGAAAAACCATGAAACAAATACTTGTATATTGCTTAGCCTAGCATGTATATGTGGTGTGAATATATATATATATATTTTTTAACATCTTTATTGGAGTATAATTGCTTTACAATGGTGTGTTAGCTTCTGCTTTATAACAAAGTGAATCAGCTATACATATACATATGTTCCCAAATCTCTTCCCTCTTGCATCTCCCTCCCTCCCACCCTGCCTATCCCACCCCTCTAGGTGGTCACAGAGCACCAAGCTGATCTCCCTGTGCTATGCGGCTGCTTCCCACTAGCTATCTATTTTACATTTGGTAGTGTATATATGTCCATGCCACTCTCTCACTTTGTCACATCTCACCCCACCCCCTCCCCATATCCTCAAGTCCATTCTCTAGTAGGTCTGTGTCTTTATTCCCGTCTTGCCACTAGGTTCTTCATGACCTTTTTTTTTTTTCCCTTAGATTCCATATATATGTGTTAGCATACTGTATTTGTTTTTCTCTTTCTGACTTACTTCACTCTGTGTGACAGACTCTAACTCCATCCACCTCACTACAAGTAACTCAATTTCGTTTCTTTTTATGGCTGAGTAATATTCCATTGTATGTATGTGCCACATCTTCTTTATCCATTCATCCAATGATGGACACTTAGGTTGCTTCCATGTCCTGGGTATTGTAAGTAGAGCTGCAATGAACATTTTGGTACATGACTCTTCTTGAATTATGGTTTTCTCAGGGTATATGCCCAGTAGTGGGATTGCTGGGTCATATGGTAGTTCTATTTGTAGTTTTTTAAGGAACCTCCATACTGTTCTCCATAGTGGCTGTATCAATTTACATTCCCACCAACAGTGTATGAGGGTTCCCTTTTCTCCACACTCTCTCCAGCATTTATTGTTTGTAGATTTTTTGATGATGGCCATTCTGACCAGTGTGAGATGATATCTCATTGTAGTTTTGATTTGCATTTCTCTAATGATTAATGATGTTGAGCATTCTTTCGTGTGTCTGTTGGCAATCTGTATATCTTCTTTGGAGAAATGTCTGTTTAGGTCTTCTGCCCATTTTTGGATTGAGTTGTTTGTTTTTTTGTTATTGAGCTGCATGAGCTGCTTGTAAATTTTGGAGATTAATCCTTTGTCAGTTGCTTCATTTGCAAATATTTTCTCCCGTTCTGAGGGTTGTCTTTTGGTCTTGTTTATGGTTTCCTTTGCTGTCCAAAAGCTTTTAAGTTTCATTAGGTCCCATTTGTTTATTTTTGTTTTTATTTCCATTTCTCTAGGAGGTGGGTCAAAAAGGATGTTGCTGTGATTTATGTCATAGAGTGTTCTGCCTATGTTTTCCTCTAAGAGTTTTATAGTGTCTGGCCTTACATTTAGGTCTTAATCCATTTTGAGTTCATTTTTGTGTATGGTGTTAGGGAGTGTTCTAATTTCATATTTTTACCTGTAGCTGTCCAGTTTTCCCAGCACCACTTATTGAAGAGGCTGTCTTTTCTCCACTGTATATGCTTGCCTCCTTTATCAAAGATAAGGTGACCATATGTGAGTGGGTTTATCTCTGGGCTTTCTATCCTGTTCCATTGATCTGTAAATATATTTTTTAATGTTTAGAATTGATAGCTACCTGGATAGCTTGTAAATCTGGGGAAGGAAGGAGGGAAATGGGGTTGAAGAGGCATATGCTGGGTTTCAGCTATACCTGAACATTTTAATTCTCCTTTAAAAAAACAAACAAACAAACAAAAACAAAAACCAAAAAGAACAAGTCCTAACCATGAAGGAAATACAGTAAAATGGGTGTTGGGAACATGCACATTTATTTTATTAGTCTCAGACCTTTTCTTTTTGAAACATCTCAGAAGAGAAAAGGAGAAAAGCCCGAGTGTGTTTATAGCGAAAACAATCCCAAAGAAAGGAAGCATGGATGGTTACACTCAGGGCATCTCCCAGGCCAGATGATGTGGATTAGGACCCAGTTTGAGCTCTGAGCTCCTCAGTTTTCTTATGTGCTGAATCGTACTAGTCGAGCGAGTGAAATTCGCTTTGTGATGGCGTGACGGCGCCACGTCCTGTGGTCAGAGTTCGTAAGTGAAGCCTGGAGGCGGCCGTGTGTGAGCCCAGGCCCTGTGCAGCCCGCAGCTGGGCAGCTGAGCGCAGGCGGGCAGGGCACAGCGTTTCTGGGCACTCTGGCATGTACTAAGAGGCTAAGGTTCCAAACGTTTTGGGGCCAAGGCCTCTTCCAGATCTTGAAAAAACTTATGAGCCATCTCCTTAGACAAACATGCACACGTGTGTACATCCATAAACACACGATTGCATCCATTTCCAGACGCTCAGAGACCATGGCATCTGAGAACCTTGGTCAAGGACCTCTTGGGTAGACACATTGCCTTGGATAGATTTGGGCAAACTCTCCAGCAAAGACAACTGTGCTGCAGCTTCTATGACAACACGGGACTCTGGACTGCAGACTCAGGAAAGGGTCTGTGCCACTAGGCGTTGACCTAGACACCCTGCTAACCGCCTTGGAGCACAAATGACCCAAATGCACAGAATCTGTCCTTGCTGTAATTGTTCTGTGATGATTCTTGAACGGTTCTTTAAAGAACGAAGCTACCAGGCATAGGACATTCTTCAGCTTGTCTGTCACCTCGTATGCCACCTCGTGTGCAGTCATCTGGGTGGTATGATCCAGCCGAAGGGTTGCATGGGAAAGCGAATTCAGATGACAAGCACATTCTTGGCATCTAACTCTGACCACCAATGAAGAATGTGACTAAGGAATGACATTTTTAGTAAAAGGTCACAGACAACATGAACTTAACACATTTTTATTCACTAGGTGGCAAACAGAAATAAAGTCTCAGAAACTGGGTTCACTGAATAAATATTGCAAGTGACTGATGTATCCAAATATGCTTAGTACAGACAGTCTCTCATCCCAAGTGCTATGTTTTTTTTTCTGACTGTTACACATTTTAATTCATGATTTAAATACTTAATGACTCTTTTATAACATCCATTTCTCATTCTTCTGAAATAATATTTACATGGTTGTTAGTTTGATTGGACAATTAAAATGCACTTAAGTGAGATATAAACTAAGTTCCTTCTTCTTGTCTTCCTTCTTAGACAATTCATCTAGTCATTGTTATTCAAATACTTTAACCATTCTTTTCCTCTGAACTGGCTGACCAGCTACAGTATATAAAACCAGTGACTCAAGTCATCTATTTTGAAATAACCAGTATAAATAGGTGCAGTCTGGTTACGCCACATTTTAAACAACTGTCCAGCCAAATGAAATGCAAAAAGGAAAAAGAAAGGACGGCAAATACCTTGAAATGTGTGCTTCCAGCTGACTTTCAGAACAGGTCCACATTTATATAGCCGTGTAAAAAGCAAGGAAAAGAAACCAGAAATTCCAGAATATTTTCAAACTGCCTTAGACATTTTGACACTGTACTATTTTTCTCTGCCAAGAGAATAAATGAGTGGTTTGCCCTCTGGGGGAAAAATCTATTTAAAAGAGAAAATATTTTAAATTCTTACTGTTACAGGGGAAGAAAACAGGAGTTCTTCGTAGTGGGGGGATGGTACATATGTGTTTGGGGGCACAGTGACATGTACTAATGTGGGGTCTTGTTTGCTTGTAGTTATTTTCTTTCTTCTTCCATTGATCACACATTTCTGTGGTGAGCACTGGTCATACGAATGTCCCCTGCCTTCACATAGTTACAGTTTTAAGGAGGAACCCGAGGGAACCGCAGTGTGTTACGAGGGTGAAATAATCCCTCATAATCCCATGGGGAACAGAGGCCAAAGGCAGGACAGATTACGTTGTGAACTGCGTTTGTGAAGCATAGATTGTCCCTGGCGTGTGGAGGTGAAGGAAGAGGTGAGGCTTCTGCCTTCACAGAGCCTGTTTTCACACCTTTTGTCCGTATAGTTAACGGAGCTGCCCCCTCACTGTGCTATAATTACCTGATGACCCTTTAATCTGCTCTGTAAAGTTCTCCAGAGTTGGAACAGTATTCATTCATCTCTGTTTCCTAGTGATTAGCACAGGGCCAGGTGCCTGGTGGGTACAAAATGCATGCTCTTTTTGTTTAATTGAATGAATGAAAGGATGGATGGATGAATGCGTGCATAGAGGGATGCTTTGTATTTAGAAAGAAACGCACTTGAGCTATGATTACTTCAGTGGCAAAGACAACACAGAAGAAAAAAATGCAAGACGTTGGGCGTGGTAGTACATAAAAATATTTTGACTTGGATTTTACAAATTATAAATTATTTCCCCCTATGCCTGGCCCTTCCAAAATTTCACACTCATGCATACACCAGTATGCTTGTTAAATTGTTGGACTAAACTCTCCTTTGATTTTGAAGTGTATTTCCTTCATTGAGATGACAGTTTTTAACTAGTAAAGAAAGTTTTCCAATTAAAACACGAATTTTGCAACGTGTACCTCAGTTGTGTGAAAATAAACTGCTTAGTACATTGGGAAAAAAATCTTAATTCTGTTAAACTCTTTCAAATGGTGTTACATATCAAAGCAGACACCTTTAAACTACCCATGGAGGAAAAATAAAATAGCTCTGGACGAACAAGGGCAGCAAGCAGACAGCTGGAATTTTGGGGAAATGTCTGCGGTATTTGGGTTTATTTTTAAGGGAAAGAAAAATTTTCCATCAAATTTTATAAGACAATAACATTAAAAAAAAAACTCATGCTCAATAAGAATCTTCATAATGCTGATGTAGAACTCAGATTATATTTTATTCATGAATTATAGGTTTTTTTGATGGAGGTGGATAGGGTAAGAAACAGGTTTTTATAAGCTTCTTCCATCCCCTTAAATTACCTTCTCATCCTACCTCAATGCATACACTCACATGGACACTCACATCATTTTATTTTTATTTTTCATGGGACCCATGTGTCCACACCACCACACCAGACATAAATTGGGCAGCACTCCAGATATTCACTGGGACATGAAAAGGAGATCACACATAAAACATTCAGTAAGGTGTAGGCAACTTTAAAAGTGCTTGAGACAGAAGCAAAAAAAAAAAAAAAAGGGAGAAAGAGGCTTTCTAGTCTTGGATCTTTTTTAGTTGATGTTTCAGAAGGTGAAGAAGTTTTAATTATGTGCTTCCTCAGCAGAGTGGGAGAATAACTCCTCTGAATCATTCTCTGTGCCTCGGAGCCCCGCTCTGTTTTTCTCTCTCCTTCTCCTCCAACTCCCCGCCACTCCTTCCTCCCCTCCTGCACGTCCCCAACGCTGCCAGCTCCAGAGCTCGTGGTCCCCTCAGCTGGAGCAGGATGGAGCTGAGCCCTGCCCTCTCCCCACCGGGTCTCAAGCGCGGCTTCAGGACGGGAAGAGGATGTGTCTACACTTGGGTCCTTCAGGCTTTCACCGATCCTGTCACAGCCCACCTCTCCCCTCACCCTGCTCACGGGAAGGCACACTGATTAACATCAAAATTGCTGTATTCTATTACTCAGCCATAAAAAAGAATGCAATAATGCCATTTGCAGCAACATGGGTGGACCTAGAGATTATCATACTAAGTCAGACAGACATCATATCTTATCACTTGTACGTGGAATCTAAAATATGACACAAGTGAACTTATCCATGAAACAGAAACAGACACACTGACAGAGAACAGACTTGTGGTTGCCAAGGGGGAGGAGGTGGGGGAGGGATGGATTGAGAGTTTGGGATTAGCAGATGCAAACTATTATATAGAATGGATAAACAACAAAGTCTTACTGTACAGCACAAGGGAACTATTGGGTTGGCCAAAAGGTTCGTTTGGGTTTTCCCATAAGATGTTACAAAAACCCGAACGAACTTTTTGGCCAGCCCAATATATTCAATATCCTGTGATAAGCCATAATGGAAAAGAACGTGAAAAAGAATGAATGAATGAATGAATGAATGAATGAATAAATAATTGCTGTATTCTGTTTCAACCCTGAAAAGAGGCTCTATGCTAGGGGATAAAAGAGCACAATCCTAGTCAGAAGGCAGAGTTCAGTTCCGCTTCCCAGGCTACTCTGAGTAGATCTTAAAGGGGGGAGACCTCCAGGCCCGGTTCCCTCATCTGTGAGTCGAGGATGGTCAGGACCTCGCCCAGTGTCTCGTGGCTCCAGGAACCAGTGCCTGGTCCCGCTGTCCCCCACCCCCATGCTGGTGCCCATACCTCCCGGCCCCCTGGCACCAGTCACAGGTATCCCAGGTGATAAGAATCAGGGCAGCAATTGCTCATGGGCATTTGTTTATTCCACGAGAGTAGTTTTAACTTGCTTCAAAAGAGGACCTCTCCCTTGGGTTTTCTTTGGCGGCCACACTTTCTGAAACTTCCACGTCTTCAAGCCTTTGTGTCAGTGTTTGGTAACCAGCCTGCAGTTTGTCAGAATCACTGGAAAAAGCCATTTACTTTGTCTCTTAGATACACTGAATGAGTCTCCTGCTGCTTCAGTTGTTGCTTTAAGGGTCTCCCTTGGTTTGAGTATATTATCAGTGTCTGTTTACATAATTTCATCTTCATCTCTAACCGTGAATTTGTTTCATAGATGTTCATTTCTTTCAGTACTATTTAGCGAGGAGAAGATAGTGGATGGTACCCAAAAGAGGAACTTAAAAAAAAATGCCTTTTTTGCATTTTTACTGTATTTTGACAAGTTTTATCAACTCCATTATTTTATAGCTGTGGTCATTATACTGCTTATTAAAAATAGTTATTTGGAATTACTGCATTAATGTCAATCTCTGAATAACATATTTGCAAATATGGCATTTTATTTTGCCAGTGCAAATATGTATTAAATAACAATTCCTGTTGCTAAGTGTGGATACAAAAAGGGTAAGCTCTGGGACGAAGTGAGAGAGTGGCATGGACATATATACAGTACCAAATGCAAAATAGATAGCTAGTGGGAAGCAGCTGCATGGCACAGAGAGATCAGCTCGGTGCTTTGTGACCATCTAGAGTGGTAGGGTAGGGGGTGGGGGAGAGAGACGCAGAGGGAGGGGATATGGGGATTTGTGTATGAGTATAGCTGACTCACTTTGTTATACAGCAGAAGCTAACGCACCATTGTAAAGCAATTATAGTCCAATAAAGATGTTTAAAAAAAAAGTAAAAAAAAAAAAAACCCCAGTTGGTTCTCTTGCTAAAGATAATTATTTATCCAAGTCAAGTGACATTATCTTAATAATTTTTTCAAGACAACTATTTCCAAATGTTTATTAGAGAAAATGTTCTAGGAAACATAAAATTATAGATATGAACATATTTAACCATGTGTTGGAAACTTATATATACCTGGAAATCAGACGGTTTCATATACAATTAATTACATGCGCTTGTACTCAATAAATTTTTTTTTTTATCATCTTTATTGGAGTATAATTGCTTTACAATGGTGTGTTAGTTTCTGCTTTATAATAAAGTGAATCAGTTATACATATACATATGTTCCCATATCTCTTCCCTCTTGCATCTCCCTCCCTCCCACCCTCCCTATCCCACCCCTCTAGGTGGTCACAAAGCACAGAGCTGATCTCCCTGTGCTATGCAGCTGCTTCCCACTAGCTATCTATTTTACATTTGGTAGTGTATATATGTCCATGCCACTCTCTCACTTTGTCACATCTTACCCTTCCCCCTCCCCGTATCCTCAAGTCCATTCTCTAGTAGGTCTGTGTCTTTATTCCCGTCTTGCCACTAGGTTCTTCATGACCTTTTTTTTTTTTCCCTTAGATTCCATATATATGTGTTAGCATACTGTATTTGTTTTTCTCTTTCTGACTTACTTCACTCTGTATGACAGACTCTTAACTCCATCCACCTCACTACAAATTTGAAAGACTGTTTTCTCATCTGTAAAATAGAACTAATAGTAGCATCTTCTCATTGAGCAACTTTGAAAATTAATAAAAAGACTGTATATTTAGCTCCATTCAGTGCCTGGCAGGGGGTAAGTACTTAGTCAATGGTAGATATCACGATTGAATTCATGCCATAAACAAAGCCTAGAATAATGCCTTAGGGATACAACCATAGGAATAATCAATATTTTAGATAGGGGGGAGACAGGAAGGAAATAAACAGATGACTCCATGTTTTGGGACCATGTAATATAAAAATAGGAACAGAAGGAAATGGGGGTCTGGGGCTGGGAGAGAAGAGGAAATACTGAGTTGTGTTTGGGATCTGTTGAGTTGGAAGTGATAGAAGGTCACTGCGGCGAAGATGCACTGTCACCGTCTCACGGGTTGGACCAGAACTTTTATGTTGTTGTCATTTACTTGTTTTTCCAAGAGTTACATATTGTGAGCCAGCTGTGTACTAGGCGCCGCACTTAGGGGAGAAACACGGGAGGGAAGTGTGTGAGTTTGTGAGTCAGTTTTCTGGGGGAATGAGGAGTGAGGATCCCTGTGCCAGGCGTGAGGAGTTGCTGGATGGCAAACAGGGGAGGAGGAGGAGGAGGAGGGAACCTCCAAGGAAGCAGCACAAGAGGCTGCAGATGCATCGAGAGCACTGTGTGAGGGGAGAAGAGGGCTTCCAAGAACGATGGGTGTTCAGGAGCCTCACTTCTATCGGCATCGAGTATGGCTTTTAGAGTTTAGGATCATCCTTGTAAGTTACAGTGTTAGAAAGTGAAGCTAAAGATAGCCTATTCTTGGCTTGTCTCTACCATATTTACAGATGAAGAGGATTGCACGTGTCTGCGTTCTGTAGTATGAAATCATTGTTTTCATGAAAGTGAGGGTATTGAAGCAGCTGTTCAGGGAACAGTGAAGGATGTGCTTTTGCCTGAATCCTGAACGTGCGTTGCTCAAATGCTCGAAAATGTTCAGTTCTGCGATTTTCTGCATCGTTTGTAGTAAACCAGATCTATTTCCGATAAATAATGCTTTCCTTCTTTTGTTACGTGTAGTAGCACAGGTTTTCTTTTAAAGGAAAAAAAAAAAAAACCAACCCGGATGTTCTGTCTCAGTGGCTGTGTGCAAACAGAAGAGGAAAGTGGGGGAAAGGTCTTCAGAATCCACTGTGATGGACCTTGTATGATGTCTACAGGCCAACACACCCCATCGCCAGAGAAGCATCCTGAGCCTGCTGGGCTCAGCTCAGATCAACAAATCTGTACTGACCGCCCATTTCTGAGCAAACCACAGGCTCACAATCTTCAAGTGTGAGGAGACAATTATGTAAATAACCTTGACACAAAGGAGAGCGTGTGGGTCACCATGAGACGTTTCCAAAGGACTGTGCAGGTTCTAAGGAGAAAGAGCCCACCTGGTTGAGGGGGAGCAAGAAGAGCCTCCTGGAGAAGGTTAATTCGAGGGAAATGAGGGGCCAATAAACAAGGAGTGGAGACAGGCTCGGTGCCCCGTGTCCCTGGGCGATGACCGTCCTGTTGGCTGGAGGAGAAAGGACATAACAGTGGCCGCGCTAGGAGATTAGGACGCAACAGACGGGGGGGGCACCCCGAGTGCCAGTGTGCGGTGTGGGGAATTTCTGGCCGACGGGGGGGCAGTGAGGAGGCCTTGCTGGATTCTGAGTGGGGGAAGGACGTTACTGGAGCGGAGGTTTAAAGACTGACAGGTTACAATGAGTGCTGCGCTCTGCAGTGAAGACGGAGGGGCTGAGGGAAGCAGCTGGAACCTATGGTTGTAGCCTCACAGCCCACGGAAGCCTGAACAGGATGGAAGGAAAAGGGAAGGTCCTCCAGGGGTCTTCCGAGATGCAGGCCTCTGGGAACATTTCCTGTGGGATTCCGCAGAGCACGTGTCTGCAGGGCTGTCTTCATTTTCCGCTTTGCCCCCGGTTATTTGGTGCAGGCAGAGCTGTGCTCTGATTTTGCACAGGGGAACCTTGGCTGTAGAAGACCTCTTTTGTTCTATATTAATGGGCTCTTCTCACCTTCTTGGGCCAGGAGAGTGGATCCTTAAGTCAAGTCAGTTGCCGCTTCTCGTCTGCGTGTCCTGGGTCCTCACATGGCCAAATTCCACCGGGGGTTCAGGACCGTAGAAGACAGTATGGTTGCCCCAGGAGTTTTAGAGATGCTTCTTCATTACTCTAGAAAGACAGCTGCTCCCCCTCCTCCACTGGAGTTTGGACATCGCATGTCTGCCCTCTGGGTTCAGGCCTCAAATACAGCTCTACCTGGTACTCCATCAGGAGCAACTGGTGTGCTTGAAAATGTATTGCTGTATTTATTTTTCATGAATCTCGGTTTCCTACTCAGTGAAGAGAATAATCTCTGTGCAAAGAGCATTTTAGTTAGTGATATCATATTACTTATTCACCTGTTACATCTTTGCAATATTGAGATGTGTTTAATTCTACTAAAACTTCTAACACAAATAACTGTAAAACAAGAATCAGTGTGTAACCAAACCCAGGTTTGGCTGCTTGCCGCTCATAAGCCAACAGTTCAAGAGGCAAGTGTCAGTAGAAATGAAAGGTGCTTTAATCAGAAAAGCCGGCAGCCTGGGAGAAGGTGGACTCGTGTCCTAAGACCAACTCTGAAGATTCTGCTCAGCAATGACAGTTTTTAAAGGGAAAATGGGGGAAGAATCTCAATGAATCATTGAGGCAGTGGGTTGGGTTCTGCATTATTCTCCATTGTGTGCAGACTGGCTGACTCTTTCTTCAGATGTTATCTTATCTGCATGATCTGCCTGCAGGATTGCTAAGGGGGCTGTTAGGGGGTAGAGGACTAGTCATTCTTTAACTGCTTAATTCTTCATTCTTTCTTCTTTAAATCTAGGAAAACAATCAACAGGTTAGACAAGGCATGGTGTACATTCAGGAGAGCGCAAGTCAGGAATTAGTTTCAATCGCTTAGTGATCTCATTCCTATAATTAGGTTCTTTTAAGGTTAGAGGGGAACAGAAATGAGCAAACAGGAAAGGGGCAAAAGAGCTGCTTTCAAATGATTAGCCAATTGTTCTTGGCCTTGCTTTTCTCGTCCTTTCACCTAATGAAAAGCAAATTTAGTTTTCTTCATTTATGAATCCAGTGAGCATCCTAGACTTATCTTCCTGACCTTTGTGCCCCGTGAGGGATTCGCCACCATGCACGTGCGTGTCCACCGTGAGCCCCTCGGCTCTGGCCGCGAGGCTCTGGGCTTGGACCTGTCACCCCCATCGACCAGTGCGCCTGTGATACATCTGGCTCTATCGCTAGGTGCCTTAGGACATTATTACACAGCATCCTAAAATAAATTATTTTATTTTTTAACCAAAATCCTATGAATCACAGGACAATTTTGAGCCAAATAAAATGACGGAAATGAGCAAAAAAAAAAATAAGACCCTGAATAAAAAATCCATTTCACAATTTTTTTTTAGCCTCTACTTAAATACAGTGAGTAATCAAGTCATATTTTTTAATTGGGAGAAGTCTTAGGCAGGTAGTATGATTTTTAGTATTTTTTTCTCTTCCTTTTTCAAAATCTGTCTCCTCCTTAACTCATCCAGTTGATAGCTGGAGGCTTTTTCAGTGAAGTCGATTTAAGTATTATAGTGTACTTTCTTAGAACAACAAAAGATAACTTATTTTACTTCCAAAGCTTTTGGAGTTTGCCTCGTGGGCTGTTAGCGCCTGTGAGAAGAACAGGGTCGTCCACTCCCTGTGCTTCTAGGAGGTGCTTAGTGGTTTCCTCAACGCTGCAGAAGGGCCAAGGCTGTGAAACTCTTCCCTCAGACAAAGGCCTTTGTTGGTAGAAATTCATAGCTTATTTGCAAGTGATTCTGTGATTACATTTACAAATATAGGTATATATCAAACCTGTATCATTGTCAGGATTTTACTAGAGAATTTAATGCAGCCTATAAAGCAAAATTAATTTCTCTTTAATTTTGCCAAATCTACCCATCTCAGTTGTTATTCTTACCTAGCAACCTCTCCCACTTCACTTTTCTTGGGAAGGTCCTCAGAATCCGAAGCACTCAAGTGACATTAAGATGTAACTATCACCAGACTTCTCGCGAAGTTTGCGTTTTTATCCACCACTTAGATTCAAATGAGTCGCAGGCTAGAATGATATTTGGGGCACCTGCAGGCCAAGAGGTGAGATGGGAAACCCAAGGAGCTTTCCTGGAACTTCTGAAGTCCTTCCTGTCTGTGCTTAGGTCTTTGACAAAGGTTCCATCTACATTCCAAAATACCTGTCTTGAAAGAAGAAATGTCCACATAGGACCCTTTGAAAATAAAGTCAGTTTGTTCTGTGAATCAGTAATTTACTTTTGTCAAATTTAAGAGTCAGTTGCTTCATTTTTAATGATGTGAAGACAGTTCAGTTCCAAAAATAAGGATAGGACAGCTACAGGGGCCAAAGCAGAGGCCATGGACACGAGTTCTTCCTTGTGCACGCCCTCTAGCATCTACTTCCACTCCACGTTCTCAGTCTGCAAGCTCCACCTTCTGAAAAGCCACCTCCTCCCGGAAGTCTCCCAGGACTGCACGGATTCAGTGACTGACTCCACCTCTGAGCTTCCTCCACACCTTGAGAGCCTGGGGTGGAAGGCACGGGATTTCTCCTCACTGGGCTCCTCGCGTCTCCAGCTTTGACTTGTCATCGTTATTCCCAGTGACTGACTGGCTGAACGAATAATTGCTATAAGTTCTTAGGGATGACAGCCAGCTGCCCATTTGAATTGTGGAGAGTTATTTTGGTGTTTGAATCTTGTAACTAAGCCATGATTAGTGTTCCTTGGATCAACAGTTGAGATCTGGTGACTGAACTCTTTTTCCTGAGTATCAGCCACTTCCTGTGTTCTTACTCAAATACGCATGTTTCCTGATAGATGTTTCTTAGAATTGTGATTTTTTTTTTTTTTTTTTTACAGTGGTCTGTGGCTTTGAAAGAGTGTGAGATTTCCAGACGTATTTAACACCATCCAGACAATGCCAAAGTGTGTCATGCACACAGCTTAGTGATTATTCAGATCATTTAAGGGTTAAAAAAAAATTCCTATTGAGGGAAAAATTAGTTTACTGTGTGGTTAACTGTCCACTTGGGATTGCCTTCTTTCTACTTGCCATCTCACATTTGGGTCTCAGTCCTGACAATATAATTTAATCAGCGGTGACTCCACATTTGAATCTTCAGCCCAGACCTCTTCTCTTGTTTATCTGACTGTCCCCTTGGCCTCTCCACGTGGATGTGTGATGGGCATCTCTCCCTGAACATGTGCACAACCAGATTCCTGGTGGTCCTCCTCTCCTCATCCCCACCTGCACCTGCTGCATAAGCATTCCTATCCAGGTATCTCGCCACTTCAGACTCCATCCTCAGGGTCACTCAGACAAAAGCAAGCAAAGACCCTCAGCAAACAAGCAAATGACCCCCTCCACGAAAAACAAAACCCCAAATCAACAATTTTCACTCTCTTTTCTCTTCCTCAAGCCCCGGGCCCTGTCGATGAGGCAGTCCCTCCCAATGTTTCTGGTGCCACTTGGTGCCATGGGCTCCATCCTCAAGCTGGGAGTTAATGCAGTGGCTGTTGAGGTACATTTTCCTGCTTCTGCTACCGTCCCCTCCAGTCTGTTCTCAGCACCGGAGCTCAGGTGAACCTTTTAAAACCTGAGTTAGAGTGTGTGCTTCCTCTGTTGAAAACCCTCCAGTGACATCAGTGCCATGTTGCGTACACGATTGTAATAACCGAAGCTAATCTGTGTTGATCACTTACTGTGTAGCCAGACCTGTGCTAAAGCATGCATGCCTGTTCTCACTTTATCCTGACCTCAATCTCTTATGATCACCGCTGTCTTACCCGTGAGGAAACCGAGCTAAAGCAGGATGAAACCACTCTCTGAAGATCACTCGGATAGCGAGGTGGCGGAGCTCTGCTTTGCACTGAAGCAGTCAGATTCGGAGCAGGGACACTAGAAAACAAAGCTCTGTTCTCTCATTCCTGGTAACCTCTTCGCGTGGCATGGTTGTTATAAACAAGACTTATCTGATAATCCATTTTTATTGATGAAAAACGCCAACAATAACATGTGACACATTTTGAAGGGTAACTTCGTGATGAAGTTTCTTATCTTAGTTAGCATCTTGTTTATTTAAGAAGTACTCAGCAGTACTCTCAGGCACCACCCAGTATTTCTCTTGACACTGATGGCGCCAGTGGCGTTTTGGTCTCTTGCTGAGCTACCGCTGCTGAGTTCTAACATTTATATTGCAGTTTAGTCCTCATTGAAATTCTGCTATTAAGTTTGACTTTTTCACCATCCCTGTATTTTTAAAATCATTGTTCATTAAGGTGAGAAGTGAGTGCAAGTGATGAATGCTGTTCTCAGAAAAATGCATGAATAAATTCCATTCTTTAATTGGTACTAGCAGGAACTAAAAGAAATGTAATTGTAGATAAAGAAGTTTAGTTCAGTTGGGTAGTGTTAGTGTTACTGTATCTTATCAGACTAATAACGATTGGAACCAAAATCATTATAACCTAAATATTGGCATATAATGAAAAGCACCGTTAAAAATGTATTGGAGACTCATTTGTTTGTGTGGGTGACAAAATTTTAAAAATCGCATCTGAATTTTTCCATGAAGTTTAAGCAAATGTAAATATCATCCACTACCCAGTTCTAATATATTTCTTCTTTTCCAGTATTGATTAATGTAGCCACGTCTAAATGACTGTCCAAAGGAAACTCATAATATATAGTGAGACCTAACTCTCTTGCCAAGAACTAAGCCACTAATATGTTCTTCAGTCCCTATAGTTTTAGAAACGCTTAAAATTCTGCATAATTGATTAATATTTCTATTAAATTATAATAATCACACATTGTAAATTTACTGAATTGAGTACAACATAAAATTGACATGATTATCCATCCTAATACACTTTTAAAACTTAATTTTCTTTAGTCTTACCCTGCAGGCTTATCAACTCATGTAGCATGATCACCGGTGCTCAATTATAAAATCAAAATAATGAACAGTGAATGCTTGCCTTGAGCTGTTATTCCTAAATTGAGAGTTACTCTTGGAAAAATACAAGTTAACCCACCAACCGTAATATTATCAAATTATCCTAACACAGTTAAAAGCACATTGATGATTTTTTTCCCACAGGGGTCAGGTTTTTTTTTACATTCATTTCCCATTCATTTGGCTTTACGCTTTTGCTTTGATTTAGGCTTGGAAATCATTTTTATATTGTTCTGTATTCTTGATGACACATGCACCATTTTGGATCACTACTGTAGTGATCAGATGAGCTCTAGGGACATAAAGGCTTGGGCTTAAAGGCTGGCCTGGTACTTAACGAGTTGTGTAGACTTTGGTATTTGGTCAAGTTATTTAATCTTCCTGATAGCGCTCTTCATGGCTGCATGTCTGTAAGGCATGTAGCAGACTGCTTGACACATACTCAGCAATTTTTTCTGGATTTAGCTCATCGTGGGCTAGAATAAGCTTCACGAGATGAAGGCTGGGCTGTTCCTACATCATGTGTTTATTTGTAGCCATCACGTCGCAGCACCTAACCCTGTAGAAGGGCCACACTCAGACCTGTCTTCCAATTTCTCTCCTGTTTTGAGAGCCATGTTTATTATCACTTCTTTCCTCTCGGCACATTTACATCCTGGACCTTGTGGTGCAGCCGAGAAGAATTATAACCAATAGGCACATTTGCTCTACTTACAATTACTGTTTAATATTTTTCAATGATTAAAAGTGCCCCCCCCCCCCAATGAAAAATAGATATCTATATTCCGGGAATAAGAGGAAAAGTCAATGAAATCTTGTCCCTGCCCTGTGTAGAAATGTATCTGTAGTTTCTATTTTGTTCTTTATAGCCATTCAAGAAGGGTGGTGGCGATGTGTTGACATAAGTCACTTTCATCTGGAATGTTTTTATTTATCAAAAGGCAGGTGTGGAGCAGCTAAAAGGTAGATAACATTACACTAAGCCCATGAGAGACGAAAAAGAAATTAAAAATTAAATAATGTTCACAAATAATCACACTGAAACAAGTGAGTGATCAAAAACTCAGGTTACCTCCTGGGAAAGGAGGTTTTTTGATATGTATACCTAACGGGGTATTTTTCTCTTACCCATAGAAAGGGCTCGCGGTGTCATTTAGCAAACACAGTGTTTTGGGCAACTTAAGAACTGGCATACGCTTCATCCTTTCTGATTGCCTTTTTATTGTTACTGTTTTGTCCAAACCACCCTAATGATCGGTACAAGAAAAGTAAACAAGGCTGCTTTGACAGCTAAAACCCGTAAAAGTGATGATCTAGAATCATTGCCAAACTTTCCCTGAACTTTTATAAAGGCATAGAGAGTAATACTGGTGAGTTTTCGTGTTGCTCTTTCAAGAACCTGCCAAGAGGAAAGATGAAATATTTTAAAGGTCTTCCGGGAACTCTTGCAGGTGCAGTAGAGTTGCCTGATCATTAAAACAGTCATGTTTCCAAGGAGGCTGAAAGTTTCATTTCACTAAGATTTGTCATAAGATGTGAAGATCACCCACTGCAATTATCGTCATACTTGGTATTTAGCGTAATGCACTTCTGGAGGGACATCCTTTCGGGTCAGGGGTTTCAAACTATTCTTTCTTCTGTGTAGAAATGAGGGCTCTGGGCTGTGCTGAGGCTTCCCACCCGGAGCCTCTCTCCCCCTTCCTCTGCCCTCGTCCCCCTCGTCCCTCATTCCAGGGTTTCCCTTCCACCCTCCTGGGCTGTCCCCTCATCCGCAGTGGCTGCTCCGAGCGTGGAAGGGACTTTGACCCCCACCCAGAAAGTAGGGGACAGTTTTAGGAAGGCGAGTCCATGGCCCCTTCAGGACCAGACACTTTGCTGACTTTAGTTCAAGCCCCGCTCGTCCCATCCTCCTCCCTCCAGGTTGGCCCTGAAGCTCCTCCCCAAGTGCCTCCTCCTCCAAGCAGGTCCTTGGAGGGCCTTCAGTAGTGACAAAGGCGGTGCAGTTTCTCTAGAGTTCACTCCGTGGACACTTCTCCTCTGGTTTCAGAAGAGCTAAGAGCATCTTCCTTGGAGGTCAGCCTTACATCATCACACCACGAAGTGGAATGAGAAGAAAGCCTCGTGTGTTGTCACCACCCCTGACATTGGGGGGAAGCAGGGCAGGTGAGGGGTTGATCCAACAAGGAGAAGCACATGGCAAGTAATGTTACACTTGTCCTCGTGTTACCTTGTATGGAGCTGACACAAAAGACCCAAATTTTGTTGGTCTGGTACCTCACACTCTAGGATTCGGGGAAGAACACTTCTGATGTGGGAAAATAAAAAGACAAAATGTCTACATTTTCCGAAGGTGTGTGTGTGTGTGTATACATATATATATATATATATAGAGAGAGAGAGAGAGAGAGAGAGAGAGAGAGAGAGGCGAGTTTATTGCAAAGCAAATGAACCTTAAGTTTCACAGTCCCTCACTCGCCCAGCCCCTTGCAAGCCTCTGAATTTAATTTCCCAATTTTATATTTATAATTTTGCATTCTTTTTCTCTCAAAGAGAGATGTATCTTTGGACCCACCTTATGGTCCTGTGATAAATTCTACCTCGTTCTTGAATGTAACCCTAGTCCAATGTGAAGAAACTCTACGAAATAAGCTCTGTGATTTGCTGAACAGCGCAGTCTGGTCTCTAACACTCACAATCAGTGTCCTGAAATTGCTGAAGTCTGGGGTTACCCTCCAGCAGCAGATCGAGCCCTCGGGCTCCCCCATCTCCGACGCCTTCAGCCACCTGCAGTGTTGACCAGGGCTGGGAGTGGGGCAGGAGTGCACGCTCTGAGGTCACACCCCTAGTTCCCTTACCCAACCTGAAGTTCTTAGGATGTCTCACGTGTCTAAAATTAAGTGGAATTGCCTCAAAGTCATGTTCAGATTTGGGTTCTAAGGATGTAAGCCAAGAATAAGTCTGGAACCGGCATACCATGTCAAAAAGATCTCAAATATAAGTTCCCAAGTGAAGAAATGAGAGTTCAGAGAAGTGAACTAATTCTGGGACTTTCCCACTCAGGTGTGGTGCTTTTAAAATGCATACTTCAGTTCTAAAATCAGGTTTTCTTGGGAATTCCCTAGCGGTACAGCGATTAGGGCTCGGTGCCGAGGGTGCGGGTTCGATCTCTGGTCGGGGAATTAAGATCCTGCAAGCTGCCCGGCGTGGCCAAAAATAAAATTAAAAGAAAATAAAGCCTTCTTTCAAAGGTACATCTTTTTCAACTTTTATGGGGGTGAAATACAAAATGTATCCTATAAAAATACAGCTCATATTCATGAAATGCAGTGTTATTAGTAAATGTGTGGAAATCTGTGTGAGAGGCAAGGAGAATAAAATTAGAACTCAGGAAATGACAGGCTGAGAAAATAAAGGGATCAAACCTTTGATTTAAGGCCATGACTCAAAGGAACTTTATTGGAACACTGTGAATTAAGTAAATAAAAAAGAAATGAGGCTTGTTATTTAAAACTGTTACTTTCACTGTTACCATTAAATCTGTTTGTCGTTAATCTCACGAATCTCCCCTGAATTGCTAAAAGCGTGAAGTGGTTAGCGACATAGATATTTTATCAGATAGGTAGACAGGCTGTCGTTTACTATATGCAAATATATTTTAGCATAAAAGCCTTGTTTTTTAGAATAAAACAGAGCCTTTTAAAATATACAGCGAAGTCTTGCCTATAAATTTTAAAATGTTCCCCTTTTCACAAGATAGTATTCATATAGTACATATTGCAACCATTAAAATGTTCAATTCTAAGACTGTAATTTGGGGACAAAATCCACTTGTGCAGTATAATGTTTGCAAACTACCGGAGTCTAAGGCTCTGCTGTCATCATTTAGATCCACCCAAGAATTGCCAAGAATTTCTGGAAGGAGAATCAGTAGCATCTTCATAAGCCTGTAATTAGCTCAGTGTGGATTATTCACATTGTAGACTGGCCATTACGTAAGAATCCACTTTCAGAATCAGGGCTCCTTTGAGGCCTTGAGAAGCATGGTAACTCTGCCCAAAGGCATCAGGCGACTTCCTTCCTTTCCATTTCACTGTATTTTTTCATGGATAGCCCACCTTTTCAAATTTCCCCTTGTTTACCCTCGTTGGTGCACATTCTCAAGAGCTGTTTGTGGGAGGGTGGATGCACTGAGCCAGGGGTTACGTATCCCCACCCCGTTGTCCTTGGGGTGACATCCCCAGGAGGCCGTACCACTGGTGGATTATATCACGGGGAGCTATTTTCAGCCTGGATGGAATTGTCTTCAGTCACTTAATGAACCACATGAAGATTTCAGTCATCATTTGGCTTCTGGTCATGAATGAAACCCCAAACCTGTCACCCACCTTCCAAATTCCTCACTACTCCTGGCTTCTAATGACTTCATCTTTGTTTCCATAATCAAAATAAAAGGAAACGATTCCAAACCAGGAGTTCCATAAATGGGGTCAGCCGTAGGAGTACAATAAACAATTTTACAGCTTCTGATATGATTGCACCTCATATACATGAGAATCTTCAAGGATTTGATGAGATTATTTCTGTGCTTTAAAAAATAAAATTAAATATCATTCATTTTTCAGAAGTTAATAACAATAAAGAAAAAAGAAATAGAGCCATATATTGTGAATCAAAGGCCTTTAATGTCATTATTAAACAATTCCACCTCTGAACTTGTATTTATTCATTTGATCAGTCTATAAAGAGAGTATAACAAATGAAATAAATTTACTTATTGATTCGTGGGGAAGCCAAGCCTTATCTTCTTGATATTATCAAGTCATGAGTGTCAGTGTTGTAAAACAGAATCATTTAAAAATGAAGGAGAATTTAATACTTTTCACCAAATTTAATAGGCTGATAAGTGATTTCCTCTTATTTTGAATCAATTTAGATACATAAGTTTAAATCTTATTTATGCCTTTAAAAAGTATTTAATTTCTTTGACATAACGAAATACTGAAATTATACATGTGTATGAAAATGTTCTAAATATTTACAAAATATACTAGAAGGTGATCTGAAATATAGATTTATTAAATGTTAACATGAAACATGAGACATACTTATTTTAATAATTAACTACAATTACTTCCTTATAATTATTTTATTATGAACATTTATGCTTAAAACTTTTAAAATGCATTATTGTAAAATTCACAATAAAGTAGCAGAAAGTCCAAAAAGAAAAGTATCAGGTAAAGTCGTAATATGATGGTGAACTAAATGTACAATTTTTAGGTTACTGTTCTCATCTTCCACAATTTTATGTTTCATTGTTTATAGATACACCATGATAAACATTTCTAAAATATTGACCAAGATCAATCACCAAACAAATCAATTAAGAAAACTTTAAAAAGATGTGTGCTGCTTTAACATTAGCAAATATTCATTAAGAAACTAATGAAATACTGTGTTTTTTCAAAGAGGAAACAGCTACTGGTGAGAAAGATGTCTGATGCCTTTACTCCCCCTCTCCCTCCACCTGTTTTCAGTTGTGTTCACAGCAAGCCTTCAGGCTAACTCAGCTCAAAAATGGGGTCCTACCATGAAATGAAGAGAAAAGGGGTGTGATGGGCTTGATCTATCAAATTAAAGCAGCCGCCAAAGCTACTTACGCCTGGTATCTTTCCCCGCTCTGGATGTGGATGCTCATAAGCCCCTATTGTACTTGTGTTGAGCCCTTAGACCTTTTATTTGACTTCATCCCTTACTTCCATATACAGGGAAACTCAGGCCTTTGCCTTTTGTGCCTCTGCAGAGGAATGCAGTTGATCAGTTTGTTTTGAAGCTTGACAGATCAAAAGAATGAGGAAAATTTAAAATTACCATTAGGTGAACGCTACAGAAACAATTGTTTCTAGCAGGATCTGCCAGTGGATGCTAAAAGGAGTAACTGAAAGTTGGAGGAGAAGCAGGATGTTTGAATAGTGTCAAAGTTTTCCCCCCCAAAAGGTATTAAAACATAGTCACTTTATAGTGGAGAAACCCAGAAGACACCACTTTAACCAAATGATCAAGGCTGACATCAGCAGTAATAAGATACATGTGTCATGTTTCCCAAAAGGATGCTAATAGGACATAATAAAATTACATATCCTTGTATGATGGCTTTCATGTTAATAATGCATAACTTCAATCTAACAAAAAGAATATATTGTGAAAACCCAACTCGAGGAATAGTCTACAAAAGAATTGACCAGTAATCTTCAAAAGTTCCAAGGTCATGAAAGGGAAGGAAAAACTGTCCCAGACTGAAGGGGGCTAAGAAGATAGAACAAGTAAATGCAATGTGGGATCTTGGTTTGAACCTGAAAAAGAATTAAGACATTAGAGGAAAAACTGGTGAAATTAAAAACAAACAAACAACTGCAGTTTAATTTATAAGAATGTACTAGTATTAATTTCTTGGTTTTGATAAATGTGCTGTTTACATGGGACGCTGCCACTGAGGAGGCCGGGTGAAGGGTATATAGGAACTCTATGTACTATTTTTGCTTCTTCGTAAGTCTAGAACGAATGCAAAATTTTATAAGTTATTTTTTAAAAAGGAAACCTGACAGTTCACATAAGTACAATTCAGTTGCAGGGACTAAACACAATTCCTGAGCACCCACTATGTAGCTGAGCACTGCAGAAGACAGGGTGATGGGTAAACACAGTTTCTTGGCTCAAAGAATTATAGTTTGGTGAGAGCAATAAAGTAAATTAAGCAAGTGGCTTGAGAGCTGACACGGAAGAGGCAGAGATGACGGCCTTTTGGGGCTGCGTGTGTGGGCGCGAGCGTGTGTGGGCGCGAGCGTGTGTGTGTGTGTGTGTGTGTGTGCGCGTGCACGCACGTGTGTTTGTCTGTTGGGCATGGTAGGTTTAGAAAAGCTTTCTGTGAGTAATAACATTTAGAACTTGAAGAGTAGATTGAATCTTGACAGAAGACAGAGGAGAAGGATTCCAGGCTCAGAGATCAGCATAAAGAATGGCAAGGAAGTGCAGGTACTTGGGACTAAGAGGTGCCCCATTTGTGGAAGCAGAGAGTGTTCCTTGTGTTACCCAGGCAGTTCCTGGCTGTTTTCATCAGCTCGGAAGTCCCATAGACTGGGTGGATAAAATCATAGAAATGAATTTTCTGACAGGTCTGGGGGCTGGAAGTCCCAGATCAGGTGCTGGCCAGTTGGGTTCCTGGCGGGAGCCCTCTTCCTGGTTGGAGCTGGCCGTCTTCTCACTGCATCCTCAGGGCAGAGACCAGGGACTCCCTTCTGTCTCTTTTTTTGGGGAGAGGAGGAGAAGTAAAATTATCTCTATTTGCAGATGATATGATCTTTATTTTTAATTGAAGTATAGTAGATTTGCAATGTTGTGTTAGTTTCAGGTATACAGCACAGTGATTCAGTTATACATACATATATATCCAGCTACACATACCTATAATATATATGTTCTTTTTCAGATTATTTTCCCTTATAGGTTATTACAAAATATTGAGTAGAGTTCCCTGTGCTCTACAGTAGGTCCTTGTTATTTAGCTCTTTTATATATAGCAGTGTGTATAGGTTAATCCCAAACTCTTAATTTATCCCCCCCCATTTCCCCCTTGGTAATCATAAGTTTGTTTTCTATGTCTGTGATCTATGTCCATTTTGTAAATAAGTTCATTTGTATCATTTTTTTAGATTCCACATATAAGCGATAAACCATATGATATTTGTCTTTCTCTTTCTGACTTACTGCACTTAGTATGATAGTCTCTAGGTCCATCCATGTTGCTACAAATGACATGATTTCATTCTTTTTTATGGCTGAGTAGTATTCCATTGTATATACATACTACATCTTCTTTCTCCATTCATCTGTCGATGGACACTTAGGTTGCTTCCAAGTCTTAACTATTGTAAGTAGTGCTGCAATAAAGACTTTAACTCTGCCAGATCAGGGCTCTACTTTTATGACCTTGTTTAACATTACTACCTCCATAGAGGCCCTGTCTTCAGATACAATCTGGGAGCTGGGGCTTCAACTTATGAATCTGGGGGGACACGAACATTCAGTCCATAACATTCCACCCCTGGCCCTCCCAAATTCATGTCCTTCTCTTATACAAAGTACATTCATTCTGTCCCAACAGTCTCAAAAGTCTTCACTTGGACCAGAACCAACTTTTAAGTCTGAAATCCAAAGTCCCATCTGTGTATCATCTAAGTCAGATATGGGTAGGATTCAAAGTACGGTTCATCTGGAGGCAAAATTCCTCTCCAGCTGGAAACCTATCTGTCTCCCGACAGACACACTAAAAGTGCCACACCTCTAGTGTTTCCTTGGATAGGCTGAGAATTTTCCAAACCTCCAGATCTTCCTTTCCACCTAACAGTTCTTTCTTCAGGTTCATCTCTCCTCTCACATTTTGCTATAAGCAATCAGAAGGATCCAAGCCACGCCTTCAGTACTTTGCTTAAAAATCTCTTCTGTTAGGCTCCCTTGGTGGCACAGTGGTTAAGAATCCGCTTGCCAATGCAGGGGACACGGGTTCGAGCCCTAGTCCGGGAAGATCCCACATGCCGCGGAGCAGCTAAGCCCATGCGCCACAACTACTGAAGCCCCTGCGCTGGAGCCCGTGCTCTGCAATGAGGGAAGCCACCGCAATGAGAAGCCCAAGCACAACAACGAAGAGTAGCCCCTGCTCGCCGCAACTAGAGAAAGCCCGCGCGCAGCAACGAAGACCCAATGCAGCCAAAAATAAATAAATTTATAAAAAGAAAACATCTCTTCTGTTAACTATCCAGCCTCATGAATCACAAATTCTACCTTTTCACAAAACACTAGATTGTAGTTCAGCCGTGTTCTCTGCCGCTTTATAACAAGGGTGCCGTTTTTCCAGTTTCCAATAACTTGTCCCTCATTTCTGTCTGAGCCCTCACCAAAGTGGCCTTTAACATCCATATTTCCACCAACATTCTGTTCGTGATGATATGTATCCCCTAAGAAGGTGAAAGCTTTCCTTCTAGTTCTCCTCTTTTCTTTCCGAGCTCCCACCGGAATTACCTTTAACACCACAGTTGTACCAACGGTCCACTGATGGCCATCATGAATTTCTCTAGCCTGCACTCAAAAACTCTTTCAGCCTCTACCTGTCACCCAGGTCCAAAGCTGCCTCCACATTTTTAGGTATTTGTTACAGTAGCACCCACTTCTGGGTCCAGGAATCTGTCTTAACTTTAACTCCCCCTGTAAAGACCCTGTCTCCAAATAATAGTCACGTTGAGGATGGGGTCTTCAACAGATGAATTTAAGGGAGACACAGCATTCAGTCTGCACAAGCGGACCATGTTTACGCTGAGAAAGCTGAGTGAGTCAGTTCTGAGAGGAGGAGGGATGCCGTTGAGTTTCAAGTGGAATCCACAGTGAGGTCCTGCAGGGCTGAGGCTTAGACGTGTTTACTGTCAGAATAGCCAGAAGGGTTTCTCGTAGTTTTGTCACCAGTGTTTAGATAGTCTCTGTAGCTGGGATTACTCAGCTGGTCTTGAACCTTATCTCCAAATGTCATATCTCTGTGTTCTTGACTTTTGTTTTCTAGAGAGACAAGATAATGAGAGTGAGCACATTTTTATTCATCAGTTTAGAATTGGGCTGCCTCTTGGGCTTAAATTTTCTAATATTATTTACTCAAGATATAGCATCAATTTCATACAATATATAGTAATTTCCCCTTTATACATAAAGTGTATGGGGATTATCAAAGTAACCATGACAACAAGCTTCCTCACAACCCAATCGATGATGGCAGAGCACATGGGCACTCAGATCCTTAGCAGGAAATATTTCTTTGTGGTGATATATAAATATATAGATACAGACATACATAGAGATATATACATTGTAAAGTGTAAATATATGTATGTTTACATGTATAGTAATATTTTTAATGAAAGAAAGACCAAAGATTCCCTAAGAGTGTATCACAGGCTTTGGCACGAATAGGCAGCCTAGCATTTTTAGTAATAAAAAGTGTAAGAGTTTAGGTGTCAGAAGTCCCACGTTCTAGGTCAGTCTTTGGCACTACATGGCTGCACATTCTTTGGAAAGTGACAACCACCTGGGGCTTTGGTTTCCTCATCTGAGGAAAACAGGAGCAATACACCGTGCAAGACCTACCCTGCAGATTTGTCAGCGTCGGAACACATCTGGCCCAGGAGAGGGCTTTGTAAAACATTACATTTATTTCCCTCACTATTTCGTTTTTATAATAGTGATTATTTTCTAATATTTATCACTTTTTTGTTTCATAGTTAAAGGTAGTGAAAGCCTAGAGGTATTAGTATTATAGTCAAAAAGTCTTAGGAGGGACTTCCATGGTGGCGCAGTGGTTAAGAATCCACCTGCCAGTGCAGGGGACATGGGTTCGAGCCCTGGTCCGGGAAGATCCCACATGCCGCGGGGCAACTAAGCCCATGCGCCACAGCTACTGAGCCTGCGCTCTAGAGCCCACGAGCCACAACTGCTGAACCCACGTGCCACAACTACTGAAGCCCGTGCACCTGGAGCCCGTGCTCCGCAACAAGAGAAGCCATGGCAGTGAGAAGCCCGCACACCGCAACAAAGAGTAGACCCCGCTCACCGCAACTAGAGAAAGCCCGTGCGCAGCAACGAAGACCCAACGCAGCTGAAAATAAATATTTTTAAAATGTCATAGGAGTAAGAAAAAGCACTTGTGAAAAGGTTCAGTGATTTGTAGAGATTGTGCAGGAGGAAGAGAAGGCCAGTAGATAATCCGATAGTTGTCTCCAAGCAACAGTGAAGACTCCTCCAGGGCGTGGGTAGCGGTGAGAATGGGGACGTTAGGCATGAGCTATTTAGGCGAATTACTCAAAACAACCATGCAACAGTGAGAGTCACTGCAAAGTAGAACCGGCTTCTGGGAGGCTGTGGGACCCCTTTTGTGGCAACTGTCCCATTGGCTGGGGACCCTTGACCTTGCCTTGGAGTCGGGGACCCAGATCCCCAGACCCAGGGCTCCCTCTGAGCTCGGGTTCTGTGTGCCTCCCTGTGAATCTCGGGTGTTGGGATAGTGAACAAGGGGACTTCTGATTGTCCTGGTGAAGGTTGTTGACCTACAGAAAAATAAACCAGCACGGAAAGTCACACGTTGAATACACAACACAGCAAGTGTATTTCCCTCCTTGAAAAATCAAGTGTTCCGTTTTTCTTTTAAAATATTGGAAAGAATGTATTCAATGATGACAGTAAATAGTAAAACATACTTCTTTCCAAGGGAGGTTGTATTCATTTAAAGTGGTGGAGTTAGGGGAGAAGATGAGAAAAAGGGGTAGAGTGGGGCGGGGGAGGGAGCCTGGAGGGGGAGGGGCTCAGGCAGAGGAGGGTCCAGCCTCGGGGAGGAGGGGGTGGGTGAGAGGAGGGGGAGGCGGAGGATGGGAAGTGAGGTTACTGTAGGCTTAGCGAAGGGCACACCTGCTGTCCATTTACACTGTGGAAGTCAGCGTTGCTAGCCTTTATCTCCTGCCTTTGAAAGTTGGTTACCTGGTAACAACTTCATCCAGAGGTTCAGCCCTCTGATTCCTTTACTTTGGGGCAGTAACTCGAGAGGGCCACCTGAGTAGCCACTGGACATTATTTTCTGGACGGCAGAAGCAGTGACAAAGCAGTTTCATCTGCATGAGATCAAACCAGATGTTCACAAACCAGTTCTCCACTTCAGCTGTAGGAAGAGCTTAACGTGAATCAGCTTTTTGTTTCTAGAATTTCTACCAGTCTTCATACAATATGTGACATGACAGGGATTGACAAATTATTTATTGTATTCTAATGAAACATTATCTTATAAGCTAACTTTGAAGATGTGAACATTGAAATGATGCAATGAATAGTTAAGTGTCACTCTGGATCCTTTTTGGAAACAAGAGAAGGAAAATCTATCTATCTGTCTGTCTAGGTATCTATGTAGCTATATTTTCATATCTATATCTATCTATCTATCTGTGTCTGTCTATCTATATTTATGTATCTACCCATCTATCTATCATCTCCAGTGTTTTCTTTTGTTTTTTAGGAGAGATTATTTTAGGAGAGATTATTATCAAGGCTTCCCAAAGCCTTGATAATAATTAGAGTTAAATTTCTTAACTAGATGGGTTGAAGGATGTATTCAAGAGATGCTAAACAGGGGTCCTTAACAAGGTAGGAAGTAGGTGTTGCCAATTGTCTTTTGACAATCTAAGTAAGGCTTTGCTATCAACTAATTCCGGTCCTCTGCTTCACAGCATAACACTATGTTCTTTATTGATCAGTGAGTAAATATGTGTGTAAGCGTAACTTCATGGATGCTTCTAGAGCTCTTTCTTTAAGTGATTGTTACATAAGGACTATTTTGTAGAAAGTTCTCTCTATGTTGCACTTTATATTTTTCGCTGTGTAAGACACTGTAGTTCAATCCTTAAAAAATCCAGTAATAATTTTTTGGTTTGCTCAGGTCTTTCTGAGACAAAAACCCAAACCCAAACGAAACAAACCTTTTAAAAGACTGTTAAGGACACATAAAGCTTGGTCATGAACTTATTTGTTAAATTTTCAAGTTAATTATACTTCTTATCTAAGGGCATTAAAAGAAATGATTAAATTGTCATCTGGTGCACATACAAGTTTAAAAGTTTAATTCCCAGGGACAATTGGAGAAAGAGATCTGAGTTGTATGAACTTATCTTGGAATTGAAGTAATATCTAGGTTAAAACACTGTGCCTTTGATTCTGCTGTGGAAAGTCAGTCTTAGTCTGTGGGCCACTGATTCAATTCTCAGTTCAGGCCCTCGTGTCTGCTCCCACTTGGTCCTGCAGCCTTGCTTTCTACTCAGACAGACGGCGGCCATCTGACATTGACCGTCAGTGGTTCAGATTGAATGACTGGACAGTGGTAGAATTCCCGGTGAGGTAATAACTGTGAATTTTCCTGGTAGCTTCTGAGGGTCTGTGTCATATTTTTCCAGAATGACCCTCGGTGACACTCTGCCTTTGTGGAATCCATCTCCCTTGTTCCACCATAGATTCTTTACAACTAAGCCTTAGGGTTTTATATTCCTGTAGCCTTATATTATCAATTTGCAGAGTCGTGATGTTATGAGATGATATCCGTGGCTTCAAAGAATTGATCCACTTTAGAATTGAGGGAGTGACTCGCCGGACATTCTAACCTAATTTACTGGGACAGTCTTTCCTTTGTTTTTAAAATATATCCAGTCTGAGCCGCTTATTGATTTTGAAGCTGTGTTGCTCCTTATGTAACTGTTTACATAAATGGGAGCTACTGTTATAGGATCTGATTTCATTAAATCTTAACAAAGACCCTCTAACTTTGGAGGTTACTGATGGGACCTGTCTAACCTGCCTTGCTTTAGTCCATCCCATTTAGACTCCATGGAAAGGACTAGTTATTCCCTGCTCTTCTCTTGAGCCCAGAGGCACCTCCGAGCCTATGAGCTAGGGATAGGAGAAGAGTGTTGGGGTGCAGTACGTCCAAAATATGGAAAAGTGCCTCTCCCTCTTTTTTCCTGGATGGTTTAAATGTTGTTTTTCTCTCTCATGAATAATAGAATAAAAGTCCCATTATAAAGTATTTCACTCCATTATAAACTCAATTACACTGAGTCAGAGCACAGTCACCGATGACGTAGGAGGGACCAGCATATTTCTGTTTTATGCCAAGTCCGGGAAGCAGGTGGTTAAACATGTCCCTAGTTTGCAAAGTGAATTTTTGGAGTAAGCATCTCAAACTTTCCTAGATTAAAAAACAATATAAAGATCTCTGTGTGGCCATGATAGAAAATAAGACTCTGGTAATTAGAAAGAAGCTTTGCTATTTCTTTCTTTATATTGCAGTTGTGACATTAATGGACCAGCATGACTTTTCAAAAAATTCTGTCACTCAACTTAATATCCTGTTTTTGCGTCTTCCCATAAATTTGACATTTTCTTTAACATCTGAGTGAAATCTTTGTTACGCTAAATTTATCCTGATTCTTTATAAAATTCTGACTTTCTAAACCTCTTTCTTTGGAGATGAAATTGATGTGTCTAAATCTTTCACTTTGTTTTCATTCAGAAGCCTGATGGAGAATCACATAGGACCACATGTGATTTAGGAGTTTATTTCGGAGTGATTAGGAGTTCTTGTTGGCCTAAATCCAAAGCAGTTATTTGGGTACCAGGGAGTGCTCAGGTCTTGGGTACCATTGCTTTTTGGTTAGTATTTTTTCTTTTCAGCTTTGTTTTTGGCTTGATTTGTGTGTGTGCGTGTGTGTGTGTGGTGTGTGTGTGTCTGTGTTTCCATAATAAGCTTTGATACGTTTAAGGCTTCTCTCCTTGGGCTACCAAATCAAGTTAGTTCAGTAATTGTAGTCTCAGTTGGTTTTGTCTCCTTAACAATGGGTCAGCCGAAACCTGGTTCTCGGGATCAAGTGCACACACGTCACACTAGTCTCTGAACCCTCCATGGCCCTGCTCCCCAGCTGTGGCATGTGACAGGCCAGTGGGGTTACTCAACATCAGACCCATCAGTAACTGGTTGCCCTTTCAGGTGCTGCCCTCCAGAATCACCAGCACCAGCCTTAAGCTTTAAGATCCCCTGATAAGAGGCTCTCCAGGAATGGTACAGGTGGAATAGTCCCCAGAAAACTGGGGATCCTCAGGAATGAAGATGTTTATATTAGGATAACATCAAATAATTTTCTGGCAGGGAGGCATTTTGTGGTAAAGATTACTTGCTGTTTGTCTCACCATGAACTTTTCTAAACTACTTGCATTTATCTTGGAATGGGATCCGTGTCTGATGTCACAGAGAATAAATGTATCCAGCTTGAACATTTTACTGATGCTTGTCTTGCCTTGACTAAACCTTACCTTGTCACTGAAACACTTTCCTATTTTTTGTTCTGAAGACACAGCACGTTTCAGAATAAGGTTTAGAGAAGGGACCAGGTTTTAACCATAGTTTGTATCTATGACACCCAGCACAATACAAGGGAATTCAAGTGAAGAAGAAATTTATTCTGGTCACCTACCATGTTCAAAACACAGTGGGTACCTAAGAGTGACTTGTAGACTTGCTATAAGGCTGCTGAACTGTAAATCAGACACGGACACACAAAGTGGGACAAGCAGCCTTGTTTGCCTCTTTTGGTTTTTCATTACGTGGATGGAGACCCATGTCTTCCTTAGGTGTTTTTTTTTTCCGGGTGGTTAGTAATTACTGCCATTGTCGTGTGTGATGAGGCAGTGCTCAGATAACAGCTATTCTGCGTAGAATCAGATGAACAAGATATTATGTTTGGCTTTGTTTATGGGAAAAAAAAAAGACCTTTTATGAAATTGTGTTAGCAAAAAGGATGAGTGGTTTCTTGGAATTACAATTTGAATTTTTGAGGGAAACAGAGGAAAGTGTCTCCCTGTAGGGCTGAATGGGTGGGTGTCCTTGCTTCTCTGGCTGAAATCTGGGGATTCTATCAGAAATGTCACTGGAATAAGAAATGGCCCTATAAAAGGGCATTAAGCAACGCTGAAAGCAAGGTGAGGCTGATGACGCCAGCACGTCAGCTCAGCCTGAACCCGGCACCATGTTAAGCGCTTTGAAGGTATCGTCACGTTGAATTCTCTCAACCCTCTATCCCCATCCCCATTTCACAGATGGAGAAACTGAGGACTAGAGAAATTAAGAGACTTTCTCAAGGGCATAAGTTGGGGCATCAGGATTCAAATCAGCCTGACACCAGGGCTTGTCCTCTTAACACCAAGTCCCTGCACATTATGTGTGAAACCTTGTGTTAATGGCACCTCTAAATGCATTACAGTAAGAACTCAAGGAAAAGGTGGGGGAGGGATGGAGTGGGAGTTTGGGATTAGCAGATGCAAACTAGTATATAGAGAATGGATAAACAACAAGGTCCTACTGTACGGTACAGGGAACTCTCTTCAATATCCTGGGATAAACCATACTGGAAAAGAATATGAAAAAGAATGTGTATATATGTATAACTGAATCCCTTTGTATACAGCAGAAATTAACACAACATTGTAAATCAACTGTACTTCAATAAAAAAAAAAAAGGAACAGCGATCATAATGTATGTGTACATTTTTAATGAAAATTACCTTTTTCTTCCTGTTTATCTGGAAATTTTCATTGCATTAATTTGCTAGAAGACTAAAATATAAAACTTGGCTTTTTCTCAACATGTATGTGTGTGATGCCCCAGGAAGTGTTTAAGATGTCTTTGGAACAACATTTAAGTTGTGAGGTCTTTTTTATTAATGTGCTCTATTAAGTAAGTATTTCTCTCCCACTTTGGGTATGTTCTATATTTGATCTTCTGCTGTTTTCAGGAAGCTGCACAATATAATTCTTACTTAATTCCATCTTGACTCCACTTCATTCCAAAAACAAAAACAAACAAAAAAAGAAATGCAAGCACTTCTTGTATCCTATGAGAAGAGCCAATAAGAGGAAAGAATCACCCAAGGCAATTTTTTTCAAAATTTAAAATTGGCAGGAAATTTTGTTTATAAAACTATGGAGACGAACTTGAGATTTACATACAAGGATTTCTAAACTTGTTTTGCTAACGCAGTGTCACTCCAGAATTCACTGAACCTCACAAGGTAGGCTTGCAGTGAACATTTGCTTTGGAATATGATGACGATGACAGAGAAGAATTTTCTACGTAGAGTATTGAGATATAATTCACATACCACACAATTCATCCCTTTAAAGTGTAAAATTCACTGGTTTTTAGTATATGCACAGAGTCGTACAACCATCATCACTATGTAATTCCAAAACATTTCTGTCCTTCCAAAAAGAAACCTCACACACATTAGCAGTCACTCCCCACCCCTTCCACAAGCACTGCAGCCCTGGGCCACCTCCAATGCACTTTCTCTCTCTGTGGGTTTGCTTATTCTGGACACTTAGTATAAATGGAATTATACAATATGTGGCCTTTGGTGTCTGCCTTCTTTTATTTGACATACTGTTTTCCAGGTCCATCCGTGGTGTGACATAGTTAGTACTTGATTCCTTTTTGTTGCCGAATAATATTCCACTGTATGGATAGACATTTTGTTGATCTATCAGTCAGTTGATGGATGTTTGGGTCATATATGTCTTTCATACTAAAAATCTGAAGACTGGAGTCGGAATGCAATCCATGCTAGTTTCCAACTGGACAAGAATTAAGATTCTTGCCTTTGCTCTCATAGTAACAAAATCACAGTCTATGACAAGAAGTTACCTTTAGAAAGAAAAACCCTGACTTCCATTATTCAGGCAGTAGAGAACAGGAGAATTTGTTTTCTTACGAAAACACCTCAGTAGGCTAATTTTGCTTTTCCTTACTTTGCCTGATGTTTGGTAGTATAAATTCGTTGGCTGGAACTCGCCCCCCCCCCCCCCCCCGCCAAATCCACATTAACAAAAATATAGAGGAAATATATCCTTTAATTGTTGTGCACCAAATTAAGTCTGAAAATAATCAGTGTAGTATTATGAAACCAAGAGTAGAAATGAGCGTTATGTTCTCTTCATTGTCTTTGTTGGATTATTCCCAGATAACCCAAAAGGAAACATAAATTTCAATTTGTAGTGAGTTTCGTGATCCGATACTTTAAGTGGGTGTTTAGCAAGTGGCAATAGAAGAAAGAGCTCTAGACTACAATTACTTATGGCCAATCACAAGCTTCTAGAAATACCACTGACTAATTGTGTACCAAGGAGCTTGAATAAAAAAATGTGCACTGGCGGTGAAGCTTTGCTCATCCCGTTACTTGCTTCTGCGAAGCACGATGCGCGTGGAGCGAGCTGTGCGGTTATCAGAGGTCTTCCAGGGAACACGCAGGTCCTGCGTGTTTGGGAAACCCCAGCATGAGGGGTGAGAAGCAGGCATGAGGGCTTGCTGGGTGACGGCACTTGTCTGTGACTAATACAACGATAAAATCACAAGGATGAGTCGTGATCATGGCAGCAGATACTTACGATCTGCTGGGTACTTCGCATCTATATTTTACCTCTTAACTTCCCAACCTCCAGAGTAGGTTTTAGTATCACCATTTTACAGGTGAGGAAGCGTGACACTGAAGAGTGGGGTGATTGTCCCTGTGTCCCGTGACTAATAAGTGATGGAGGCGGGATTCAGACACAGGCTGGACCAAATCCAAAGCCTGTCTCTTTGAACTAGTCAAAGAGGGGTAACTAATGTTTGATATTAAGACTATGTCACACACCTATTATGTTGACGATAATATGGATCCTGTGGCCCAGAAGATCCAGACGCTGCATGTGTGCCGCAAATAAACCCGTCTCACCTGCTTGTGTTCTGGACCCTACGCTCTTCTCTGTCATTCCTCCTGCTGTGACCTTAGGCTTTTCAGGAGAAGGTTCAATAGAGTTTTAATGGGATCAGCTCGTGAACCTTCCCCTTTCAATAACTTCAGTGCCCGCTTCTGACTTATACTAGAATCACCCTGAAATGCTTTAATTTTCCTCTGAGGAATGTACTCTAAATGTACTCAGGACTTGCTCCTGGGCTGTCTTGGAGGAGGAGAGGAGTTTTCACCTGAAGGGAGAACTGGGAAACTCCTGGGGTTCTCCTGGGTTTGAGGGTTTCCTGGAGTAGCGGAAACTAATCCACTTCTTATGAGATCTTCAAATCTGACCCAACTTGCAAGTGCTTGGAGAAAAGAGCCTGATGGAGCTATTTCTGTACAAGGTCACATCCTAAAATATTTCTTTACATATATTTTAATGCTTAGCAATTCCGTTGGTAACATTGCAGGGGCTGGACCGATCCCTCCACAGCCAAATCCTTTTGTCCAGCACAGGGTTATTACTATGGTTAATTACATTGTCTCTAGGAAAGCCACACTTGCTGGCTCTCCACAGTTCCCTCTGGTGGCTGTTATGTCACATCCATCCCATTTCCTTGATTGATATTCTCTGCCTGAGCCCTGCAGACATTCGTTTCTGAAGCCCCCAGAAGACCCAGTCTTCCACACTTCTGGCTCTGCTATCTCTGCTTCTCTGATCATTTCCAGTTTACAAAACAAGACTTGCATTCTTTTTCTTTTCACACCAATATGTGACCCTCCTGGCTTCCTCCACCCCTCTCACCGCCCTTCCCTTCGGTGCCCTCTTGGCTGGGACAGTCCCTCCCTCGTACATTGCCCCAGCCCCCAAAGTACTGCTCATAGACGGCCCCCTCCCCACTTTACTCTGTCCATTAAATTGCCTGTCTCTTTAAGGAACCATGAAAATAAGCTGTTTGAACTGATTCACACTGAGAGTGAATGACCCCTGGTACCTCTTACTTTCCTATTAGGAAAGGGGTGGGCTGGGAAGTACTTATGAATGCAGGTGATTCTTTATTGGTGGAATGCCAGGGTGGTGAGGGCAAAGGGACTGTTGGGGGGATACTTCTGCTTATTTTTCACCCTTGGCAAAGAGAACGGAGGGGGAGGGAGAGGCCGTGGCCCCAGCTCCAGGAGGCTGTCGTTTCTGTGCTGCAGGAGGAGCTGACGGCTGGCCCACATCGACATGCCCCGGCTCCGCCCCTCCTGAGTGTGCAGCCCCTCTAGGGACTCCTCTGCCCCCAACCGTATCTGACCCAGGACCTCACAGTGTCCACCTTGACCTGATGCAGCGGATGGAAAACACTTGATTCTCCATGTTTGATTTGACTTGCATTCCAGTCTACAACCAGTTCTGTGGGGCGTCTTTATCACAGCCTTGTAAGTGGGGAAATGAAGGGCAATTAGAGGTCACACAGATGGAAAGTGCTAAAAGTGGGCCTCACGCTAAAGCCAAGCCTTTGCCTCCAGACCTCCTCGGGCGTTCGGTACCCGCATCGTCAGAGAACTGTGGTCAGAGGAATGGGAAATCCCCACACGCCCTATCCACTCCTGGACTCTGGTCTCCAGGAGAACCTTGACACAAGCTCCAGTGGGACGGGCACCCCTTTTCTCTCGCCCGGCTCATCTTAACAGGGCTTGGCTCTCTCTGAACTGCCCCCGGTTAGGGCGCCTGTGTACCTGCTTGCCAGTTAACTTACCTACTTATGAGCAGAGTGACTGTGTCAGAACGTTCAGATTTACAGTGCCTGGAGTTTAGTTTTATAATTGTTCTTAACAACTAGCTTGTTTTTTTTTATTTTTTACACATCCACATAAATCATCACTTTCGTCCTCAGAGGAAACGTTACCAGTAGGATAGCTTTTAGTACTTTTATTTTACCAGTAATGCAACTGAGACTTAGGGAGTTTGTGTCAACACACAGACTATGCTGATCTCAACTCCCGCAAGTCGGCTCCGCTCCCGTGGTTCTCCCAGCCCCCGACCTCCAGCCCGTTGTGGGCAAGCCTCGCTCCTCGGTCAGGTCCAGGAGCTCTTGTTTTGTATCAGCAGAGACCACACCCCCCGCTCCCCTGACACCTGGAGTCCCTGAAAGAGGAGACCCTGGCCCTCGCCCACTTTAAGGCACATCCACACAGTAGGCTGAGAGGCTGCAGTGACAAAGCATTTAGGTTTCCGCCCAGCGTGTTACTTAATTCACCGTGTTGCCTGGGAAACTGTCCACTCTGACAGACAGTAAAAGCTTCCGAAAACTTTCATCGGGGTCTTTTTGAGCAGACCTGCCTCTGCCCCGGGCGTCATTATCAGACTCCAGGCATCACTCTGTTCCTCCTCAACATGGTGCTTTAAAACATTTCCCTCTGGGCTGCATTTCTTGGCATACGACATTGTTCCTCCTCCATTCCGGTTGTTTATACATCAGGCCTAAACCAAATAAACACATAGAATGAAAAAGAAAGCAGGGCAATAAAAAAGGGTTGCAGAAATACCATCAAGAATGTCTTTTGCACAGCACAGAACCTTTCTGGGGCCATTTGGGACCTCCTGGGTGACTTGGGTCACGAAGGTCACTCTTTTAAGAGTTTTCTGTCTTCTCCATTGTCCAAGTCCAGATTGGGATCTGAAGGTTGCCTCCAGCATGTTTTCTCTCTGCCCCTTCTCGTTTGCTCTTCTTCCCGTGTCTGGTTTGGGAACACAGGTGAAGATGCTGGTCAGAATTACACCTGAAAAAAGTGACTGGAGCCCTGTAACAGTGTGATGTTCCTCCTACATCTGTCATCCGATCTGTTATGAAAATTATGGTTAATTTTCGGCAACATTCAATACACTTGAAGTTTCTAGATAAGTTATCTGGGGATAAGTGAGGTATGATCATACATAACAAGTAAAGTACAAAAGTTTTCCAGAACACATTTAACGACATGCTTTCAAACCCTTTCTTAAAATTGCATTATATTTATCTATTAAAATATTTACATTTTATTATATTTATCCATCTAACTTGTTTCAATGGTATACAACAGTGAAACTTTCCTATGATTGAAAAAAGTGAGTTTTTAAAAATTTCGGTCTCTTGGCATATTTTCTCAGTGTCTCTGAATTGCCAAAAATAGAAGCTTAGTAAATACTTATCACCTCCAGAAATATTTCATGTCAAAATAGATCACACGTAAAATGAAAACAATTCTTTAGAATGAGAGAAGCATTGCAGCAATAAAAACAATTGAAGGGTTTTGACTATTAAAAATGTCACATTGAGTCATTAAACATCTTTTGCTCCTTCGAGGTTCTGGAAATTGGGAACTTAATTTTCTGACGGTCTCTTATGCAGTTTATTTTGCGGTTTAAAGTAAGCTTCACAGAGACAGCCCCTGGAGTCCCCTGGTTGGGATACAAACTTTGCAGATGTGTGGAGGTTTCTGATGTCAGCCATCGGGACAGAACGAGTGACAAGGAAGCAGTGATCAGCGGGCCTCAAGTCAGGAGGCCGCTCCCCTGCGGATGGAGTCGGCCTTCCCGCAGGAACAGCAGGACAGCGCGAAGGGATGCGCTTCAGTCTCAGACAATATCCTCGGGCTCCTCCAGGCCTCTCACAGATGTCACCGTTTATCACAAGGGAGGCCGGGTGAGGGCTCTGAGCGTCCACTCGGAAAGACCCGGAGCATCCTGGTGGGTGAAGGGTCCGGACCAGCATCCTTGACCACAGAGCAAAACGCACCGCTATAGGTCCACACCACGAGACTGCAGTCTCCTTGGAGAGAGACACTTCGGAGGCGGCCGACTTCGCGGTAGCTCAGAAGTCGTGTTCACATAAGAATTCAAAGACCATATATGTACTCATGCTTACGAAGTATTGAGCAAACTGTTTATCTGTGTGAATTATATTAAGTTTTCTGTTATTGTTGTTGAGGAAAAGTTCACATACAAGAAATGCACTACAATTCAAAGACATTACGTGGATTTTTAAAGTAGTTTAATTATATTTAGCTTTTTTAGTTGAAAACAACCATTTTTGCTCTCTGAATACTGTTTTATTCTCTGTGTCTTTTTTAAATTTTATTTTATATTGGAGTATAGTTGATTTGCAATGTTGTCTTAGTTTCAGGTGTATAGCAATGTGATTCAGTTACACATGTACATATATCCATTCTTTTTCAGATTCTTTTCCCATATAGGCCATTACAGAGTACTGAGTAGAGTTCCCTGTGCTATGCAGTAGGTCCTTGTTGATTATCTATTTTATGTATAGTAGTGCGTATATGTTAATCCCAAACTCCTAATTTATTCCTTCCCCCGCCTTTCCCCTTTGGTAACCCTAAGTTTGGAAAACAACCTTTTTTTTTTTTTTTAAGCATCTTTATTGGAGTAGAATTGCTTTACAATGGTGTGTTAGTTTCTGCTTTATAACAAAGTGAATCAGTTATACATATACATATGTTCCCATATCTCTTCCCTCTTGCATCTCCCTCCCTCCCACCCTCCCTCTCCCACCCCTCTAGGTGGTCACAAAGCACAGAGCTGATCTCCCTGTGCTATGCGGTTGCTTCCCACTAGCTATCTATTTTACATTTGGTAGTGTATATATGTCCATGCCACTCTCTCACTTTGTCACATCTTACCCTTCCCCCTCCCCATATCCTCAAGTCCATTCTCTAGTAGGAAAACAACCATTTTTGATTCATCCTCAATGCTGAAGGAAAAATGAGAAACAAAACCAAACTCAATAGTAAGTTGACAGTATCTGCTTCAGTAACTGATTTAGCTTCTATTTCAAGAGTTATTAAGAGTTAAAGAGTACAAGATTAAATTTGTAACATGTGAATTTCAGAATTTAGCTGGAAAAGCTTGCAAAAGTGGGAAAACATGCTGTTTCTATGGAATCCTTTTGCCATACAGAAATACACAGACACTCTTATGCTGATTAGTATAACTTCATCATCATAATCATATTTACAAGTCGCTTCCCTGAATTTTTGACCTGCTTCCAATTCTCTGTGCCTTAGTTCCCATTTGCTCTTTGCCTTACCTCCCTGCTAAATTGTGTTTCATAAAATATGCTTGCGTCCTATTTAGACCACTAGTAAAATTTCTTGTCATACATAGCTGCATTGAATCCACTTAAACAGTGTAAAACATTGATGTTAGCATGACCAGGCATCTTCCTCTTGCCAAAAAAGCCAAACAGCCTGAGGGTTTAGATTTCTTAAGCCACAATAATGGAAGTGTATTATTATTATTTTTATTTTGCATAAAAATAAAAATGTTTATCTTTTCATTCTTTGACTCATGAGAAGGATATATATTAAATATCATTTAGAGTACTATACATGAGTTAGATATAAGTGGGCTTCAAAGAGTGAAAATTACATTTCTCCCTTATTTTTCCTTAGTAGTAGGTAAACAATTGTCATATATCAAATAGTGGTTCAAAAATATCCAAAATCATTAGCTGTTCTATCATCGAATTTATTAGCCTAAACTAATAACAGACAGCAAATTGGCTTTGCTTCTTAGCATAGGTTCTTGGAAGCTTGAACTCAAATTTTAAAAGATCAGTAAATTCAACAGGAGTATAGTTTCAGAGTACTTGACATACTACATCTGAAATGAATATGTATTCCTTTTACCTATCTCTCTGTTTGCCTTAGACTTGTGTCAATTATATGGTTTCTCTCTGTAATCTCAATAATCATGAGATTTCAAGTTGGACTGTATAGTTCTATTTTTACAAGTATTGTTTAGAAGCCAATGTCTAAACCCTGTGATTTATGAAATATTTGTGAACAAAACTCTCAGTGTCTTTGGAATGATCCAGATGAAAGAGGGGCTTGTACTGAGCGATTTGCCAGTTTGAGACCTGCCTTTCACAATTGCTCTGCAGTTGACCCTTCAGTCTTATTTCGAGTCACCAGATGAAAATAAGGTTTCCCTTCAAGTGGTGGTTACTAAGGGCAACCGGTACTGACGCCAAAAGATGAATAGTCTACCTTCTTAGTATAAAGCCTACTTTGTGAGCTAAATAAAGACCTAAATTGCAGGGAAAGCACTCGCATAAATGTGAAATATCGGGAAAGGAATATAAAGAGGAATTTGAGAGAGGTGAAAATCAGAAAGCAAATTCCTATCAGCACTTTCTTGGGCACCACCTGGCATTTTGGACAGATGTCCTAACCTCCTGCGGGCTCTGCATTTCCTCCCTTATAGCTAGAAAATCAGCATCGTTTGCTGGGGCAAGACTTCCATTTGTAAGACAAACATATGTCACTGGTTCTTAGTGGATTTTGAAAAAATACAAAAGAGCTTCTGATGGAATTGCATAGGGCGGTATTTGTCAAGTTTTTTTTTTAACATCTTTATTGGAGTATAATTGCTTTACAATGGTGTGTTAGTTTCTGCTTGATAACAAAGCAAATCAGCTATACATATACGTATATCCCCACATCTCCTCAATCTTGCGTCTCCCTCCCACCCTCCCTATCCCACCCCTCTAGGTGGTCACAAAGCACCGAGCTGATCTCCCTGTGCTATGCGGCTGCTTCCCACTGGCTATCTATTTTACATGTGGTAGTGTGTATATGTCCATGCCACTCTCTCACTTGGTCACAGCTTACCCTTCCCTTCCCCATGTCCCCAAGTCCATTCTCTGTGTCTGTGTCATTATTCCTGTCCTGCCCCTAGGTTTGTCAGAACCATTTTTTTTTTTTAGATTCCATATATATGTGTTAGCATACGGTATTTGTTTTTCTCTTTCTGACTTACTTCACTCTGTATGACAGACTCTAGGTCCCTCCACCTCACTACAGATGACTCAATTTCATTTCTTTATATGGCTCAATAATATTCCATTGTATATATATGCCACATCTTCTTCATCCATTCATCTGTCAATGGACACGTAGGTTGCTTCCATGACCTGGATACTGTAAATAGAGCTGCAGTGAACACTGTGGTAACATGACTCTTTTTGAATTATGGTTTTCTCAGAGTATATGCCCAGTAGGGGGATTGCTGGGTCATATGGTAGTTCTATTTTTAGTTTTTTAAGGAACCTCCATACTGTTCTCCATAGTGGCTGTATCAATTTACATTCCCACCTACAGTGCAAGAGTGTTCCCTTTTCTCCACACCCTCTCCAGCATTTATTGTTTGTAGATTTTTTTGATGATGGCCATTCTGATCAAGTTTTTAATCTTGTATCTTCGAGCACAAATAGCTTGCGCCATTACAGTTGCTTTAAGTTATTTGGAGAATTGTTTCTGGAACATATTGGTTTAATGAGAGAGACTTCACAGGATGTGTCTATAGCAGCATTCATAATTTCTTTGACCAGATTGTGCTGTTTTAATATAGCCATTGCTATGATTGCAGAGAATCTTAAAGATGCTTCTTCATTGTATGCAAGGAATTGCTGGTCTTGAAGTGTGTGCTCATTACTCTCTTATCAGCATCTGCTCTGTGCTAGGGGTCACAGATGGATTGGGAAAATGGACATAGAATCAAGAAACGACAGATTAGTATACTATGAGCTATAATCAAGGCATGAACTAGATGCTATCGGAATGCAGAAGGACTGTTCACTGATTAAGTCAGATTTATCTTGTGGACGTGTGAGAAGCATCTGCCGGCTGCAGGTCACTTCCTTGATTATCAAGGCTCATCCAACTGGTCTGTTTGTTTCTCTGCCTGTCTCTTTTCTTCCTCTCCACTTCTGGAACTAATTTGTTGGTTAGAGAAGATAACTAGGGAAGATTCTTCCTCCCAGAGTGGAGAGTCTAGAATTTGGGTTCCTCGACCGAAGATTCTGCAGATACATTCTATGTGCGCATGATGTTGTTGACATTTTCTAAGATGACAGATGAAGAGGGGAGAGAGCTCTGTAGGCACAGCCAGGAACAGTCTCTGTTTCCTAAGACAGTCTGAACTTCAGATGAATCTTTTTACCTGGGTAAGAACCTGCTTATCAGGCTTTATGCCCTGACACTGTTGATCCTGTAAATATGGTCAACGTAGCAAAGACACAGAGGAGTGAAGGAGCGCTGCTGGGTCCCTGCTGCGGTATGGGGCAAGCTTTAGGGTGAGGATCAGAAAGGATGGAGACTAGGAAGGAATATAAGGACACACTGTAGAGGCTTTGTCTGTGGGACTAGGATACTTGGACTTCGTCCACCAGGCAGAGGAGTCATCATATGTTTCAAGAGAAGAGGTGTGATCATTTTTTTTTAAAAGAGAATAATTCCAGTAGCAAGATGGGGAATGTATCGAGTTTGGGTTTTCAGGAGACAGACTGACTTGGAGGAATAAATGTACGTATTGCTAACTGACAGGTAATAAAGCCGTGGATGGGAGGACAGAGGAAAAGCTGGTAGAATAGGAAGACGAATGGGAAGGAAGGAAGGAAGGACTCTTTAGAAGTGTCTGTGATTGCAGGTAAAGGAGGAAGAACTAGGAGGAACCTTGTGAAGGAGTGATGGGGAAACTGAGAACCAGAAGGCTGTCTGGAAGCCGAGCGAGCAGACCGTTGAAGACAGAGGAACCTCGCAGGGTGCCAGATGCCGCCGAGGGCCGAGCAGGATGAAACTGCAAAAGTGCCAGTGGATTTGGCAACTGGAGGTCATTTGAACCTTAGGGACGTTGGGTTCACTTCATAAGGTCTCGTTTGTTAGAAAAAAAAAAACCTTGTTAGTAATGGAGAAAAGGAGTTTCTGGGGGGCAAGAGAGGGAACCTAACGGAGTAAAAGTTTTTCTCTGGAGGAAAAAAAGGAAGGATTCCAGGAAAATGAAACTAAACCGATGCCCGTCGAGGAAGCCCTCGTCATAGAATCATCACAGGACGGAGGAACAAGGGTGTTTACACTGCACGCCCTGGGCCAGGACCCCACCTAACGAATTTCAGAGAGCTGAATATTTTCATTCCTCATATGGAATCCAAATTCTGAGCTAATAAGCAGGGGTTTTAAAACTAGGACCCCAGGGGCTTCCCTGGTGGCGCAGTGGTTGGGAGTCTACCTGCCAATGCAGGGGACACGGGTTCGAGCCCTGGTCCGGGAAGATCCCACATGCCGCGGAGCAACCGGGCCCGTGAGCCACAACTACTGAGCCTGCGCGTCTGGACCCCGTGCTCCGCAACAAGAGAGGCCGCGACAGTGAGAGGCCCGCGCACCGCGATGAAGAGTGGCCCCCGCTCGCCGCAACTAGAGAAAGCCCTCGCACAGAAACGAAGACCCAACACAGCCAAAAAAATAAATTAATTAATTGTAAAAAATAAAATAAAATAAAAAAGAGTACATTAAAACTAGGACCCCACAGATTTGAATTGGAGAGAGACATTTATATTCACTGTTTCCAAGACTTTTCTTTCTCAAAACCATAGTTATTTCATGATTGGTCCTTAATATTGTGGGTGTCAGCTGGTGAGACCCAGGCCTCTGGTACCTCTGGCAGCCTGTCAGGGGCATTGTGGATGTCTCCACCTGCGATCTGGATATTGGCATCGCGGTTAGCAAAACCCGTGGCCTTCAGATGCTCCAATTCTTGCTGGTGGTGGCCTTCAGTGAGGGGGGATGAGCATAGGGGGATTAGTCCAGTGCTTCTCTGCAGTGCCAGGGGGCAAAGCTTTCTACTGTCTCTCTGCTGGATACTGTATACTCTATGCTATTAGTGCATCACAGTCAAAGAAGTCCTTTACAGTAGTGTTATTTAGGGTTCTCTGCTCTAAGAAAATCTGGCACATTAAAACATGGGCTCGGACTTCCCTGGTGGCGCAGTGGTTAAGAATCCGCCTGCCAATGCAGGGGACATGGGTTCGAGCCCTGGTCCGGGAAGATCCCACATGCCGTGGAGTAAATAAGCTCATGCGCCACAACTACTGAGCCTGCGCTCTACAGCCCGCGAGCTGCTACTACTGAGCCCACGTGCCACAACTACTGAAGCCCGTGTGCCTAGAGCCCGTGCTCCACAACAAGAGAAGCCACCACAGTGAGAAGCCCGCGCACCACAACGAAGAGTAGCTCCTGCTCGCCGCAGCTAGAGAAAGCCTGCATGCAGCAACGAAGACCCAGTGCAGCGAAAAATAAATAAATGAATGAATTAATTAATTGAAAACAAAAAACAAAAAAACGCCATGGGCTTAAAAGAGAAGGATACCAGGATTTACAGTTATAAACATCTTTGCATAGGGACACTCATGGTATCTTAAGTATGATTCAGTGTACCAACCTTCTTTTCAATGCTTCAGTAATACATCTATTGCACAAGGAAGAAAGGTGCATCCATAGTTTGGAAGGTAGTAGTTTTAGCACTAATCAGTGATTGACACTTCAGTCCACACATTAGTAACTGTGGTGATAAACTCCGTTGAGGAGGAGGATAAGCAAGTTCCTACAGACCCTTCCAGGCCTCAGAGTTGTGTCAATCATGGTTTCATTCTTCATTTTCACGTCTTGTCATATTCATCACTGGGAAGCTGGTAGGATAGTCTCTTCCTTTTTCATGCTGTGAAATGAAAATGTTAGAAATCTGGTGATCAAGCAGGGTTTAGTTTCATGGTTTCAGGCCACTCAAGGACCACTGAGTGACCTTTTCCTTGTGAAACAGTATTTCAGAGTATTGATTCAGCAGCTCTATTAGGATGGTTGTTTTTACCGGCCGCTCAGACTATTCCCTTATTCCCTGGCTCTTGCCAATGATGCGTTCCTGGGTACCATTTGAAATGAAGAGGTAACCAGTGGGATGCAGGGGGGGTGGGGAGGAAGGGCCATGTAGAGTAGTTAGCGGATCCAGTATAATTCATGATGGGTCACAGCTGTGTTTATTTCAGCGGCTTCTGCTGCTGAAATTTGGAATACAGATTCAAGGCTTATTCCTGGAAGAACATTTTTCTCTAAACTATAGGCAAAGAAAGCAGGTGAGGGCAGCAAAGCAAACTGTAATCCAAGATGAATTTCAGAATTGGAAAATTGAGAGGAAATTAGGAAGTGAGAAAGTTTTGCTCTAGTCTTCCTTGTGGTGTGAAATATTATCTATCAGATGACTGTGTCAGATTGAAACTAACAATGTCTGAAAATGAGATCAGTGGTGAAATGCTAACAAACTGCCATTTAGAGTTTCGCAAATTGCTCCACTGGCCAAAAAGGCATCGAAACGATTCCTTTATTCATGACAGCTGAGGAAGACATTTCTTAGCTCTTCTCTTGACCTCTCAAATGAATGATTTAGCTCAAATTTTTTCTTACTATGAGTTAAATTACCCTCCTTGGCTGCCTGTATCATCAAGGTCATTAGAAGACTGCCAAACCCCCGACTTCATTGTGAGCTGTATAAATATTACACTTGAAGAACAAATGATGATTCTGTTAATCTTGAGAATTTACAATTTGATGAGTTGAAGTTTTATTTAATATAAGAACCCTTTAACCACATAAATTTCATTCTTAGCCGCTTAGTTTGGTTTATGTTGAGATGAAATGACTAATTTGAACTTTGGTTAATTTGAAAACTTAATGTAGAGTAGACTTAAGTACTCTCATACTGGAGTGCTCCTTGTTCCTTACACTGTTAGATTAAACTTCTGTGAGCAAAACAGTTAACATTTTTGAATCTGTGTTCCAGGCATCGTATTTTCTGTGCATCACACCTGACTTTTCATGCATCATTAGTTATTCCTTTTTCTGCTTTTTCATCTGTAAAGTGGAGGTAATAACTAGACCCATCTCAAAGGCTTGTTTGAGAATTAAGTAAGCTCATTTACATAAAGCACTTAGAACAGTAGAGTAAGCACTTGATCAATGTAAGATATTGAATAAAATCAGCTGTTTTGATAACCAAAACAGCCATAGGAGATAAGCAGTATTATTACTGACATTTTTAAGTGTGCTGGTCGTTCACACAGCAAGGAGCTGGCAAAGCTGAGAAGCAAACCCAGTCCCTTATCTGCGTTCAAAGAGCTAAACAGCTACCGAATTCTTTTTTTACTGTAACATACTCCAAATTCTTCACACAAACCCTGCCTTGAATAACCTTATCACCTTCTTCCGCAGTCCTAGCTCTGCTCAGACCCATTCAGCCCTCTCCCATTCAAGTCTTTGTTTTCTAATTTTTTTAAAATATTTATCTGATTTAGATGGAGTTTCTACTTTTAGAAGACAATATCTAATTCTGTGGTTCTCAACCACAGCTGTGTCATAGGTAATTTCACTCATTATAGTAAAATAGTACAATAAAGAACTAAAGTTTACAAAACCCCAACTTTAGACCCTCTGATACAAACTGTGCTTGGTATAACCTCAAAAGATGCTACTCTAGGCCCACCCTTTTTTTTTTTTTTTACTTCTGGAAAGCAAATGCCAAATATTTTGATATCAGTTTTGCAAATAAAATACTATCCAGGAATTAATTTAACATGTGGTAGTTTTATAAAAAGACAGTATTATAAATTCTATAGCTAAGAATTATTTTGTGTTTCATGCATATAGAAGGAGAAAAAGAATATTATGGACTGGGGTTTTTGATAGAGTCAACAAACTCTGGGTTACATCACTGTACATGAGTACTAAGAGAATGTTCAACTATGTTAAATTAGTCCTAGAATAATTTAGAGCGTTAAAATTATAGACTCATTCAAAGCAAATACGGTATTGTTTTCTTGGCTGCTTTTCTTAATTTGTAGAACACTCTTCCAGAGAAAAGCCAATAAGCACAAACTAATGCCTTTTCAATGAAGATACATTATGAGAGTGAGAGTGGAGTTGAGCAAAGGTAACATACTAGGATCTACGTAGCAGTGTGAAGCGCCACGTGGTCAAAAGGTAGAAGCCAAATACAATCACCAGTTCACGTGGCTCAAGGAAAATAAAGGTGGGCATTCCTGAAGTATTGGCCAAGCTCACAGAAATACAGATTTCTTTTTTCTTTTTATTTATTTATTTTTGGCTGTGTTGGGTCTTCGTTTCTGTGCAAGGGCTTTCTCTAGTTGTGGCAAGCGGGGGCCACTCTTCATCGCAGTGCGCAGGCCTCTCACTATCGCGGCCTCTCTTGTTGCGGAGCACAGGCTCCAGACGCGCAGGCTCAGTAGTTGTGGCTCACGGGCCTAGTTGCTCCGCGGCATGTGGGATCTTCCCAGACCAGGGCTCGAACCCGTGTCCCCTGCATTGGCAGGCAGATTCTCAATCACTGCGCCACCAGGGAAGCCCTCTTTTTTCTTTTTAAAGGAGTACATAACAGGGTTTAGGAAACAGGTAGTTTCTGCAGGTGATAAAAAAAAGTATTAAGTTCCTGGAATGTTGCAATAAATAGCCATGGTTCACGTAGAGAAAGATGCATTTTCGAATTTCAGGGAACAGAAGCTCCCTTTGTTTTATCCCACCCTCCATGGAAATACTTTAAGACTCAGTTCCAGGACGGGGTGCAGTTTCGGGTAAGTTTGGCTGTCGTGGTCCCATGTCCTCAGCAAGTTACGCCTTCACGCAGAACACTGACCCCCGTTGTCAAGACTTCATTGCCATTGAAAACAAAAATGGGGACTTTCCAGTAAGATTTCACTTGGTAAAGCTGTACTTTTGACAGATCCAAGTGAAAAGCGATCATTCTTATTTATTATTGTTCCAAGTGTTCAGCCTTTTCATCTCCTTGGAATCAGTCTTGATTCCTTTCAATGTACTGACGAGTCTCTCTGCTCCTGTGGTCTCTGTCACCCCCGACCTGCCGCAGGTCAGCCCTCTCCTGCCCGGCTCCCAGCTGGATGGCTCCTCCTCCAGCCTGTCTTCCCAAAAGCTGCAGAGTGGTCTGTCCACTTAGGGTGCAGATCCGTCACTGTCACCCCCTGCCGGCGCCCTGCAGTGGCCCTGACCCTAACCCCCAGGACCAGCAGACAGCTCTAATGAGCTTGACCCTTTACCGGCCTCCACATTGTCTTGTCATTATTAGTAAGTCGGCCTCCCCCATAGGTTAACTTTGGGGGGATAAGAACAGTGTCACAAAAACCAGCAAAACCAGAAGTGGTGAAAACGTGGAGTTAAACCATTTCTTAAAAAATATTGTATTTGGCCAGCACCAGGGTACACAGCCTTATATTCTTGCAAAGAAGCATTTGCAAAGAAGCCGACTCAGTCTACAAACTAGCAAGTTCAGGTGGTCAGTGTCTTTAAGTATTTCTTCATTGGTTCTGATCTTTTTTTTCAGCATTTTTCCCATTTAACCAGTTCTGTTTGTAATGTATGCCTTAATTTTCAGCTAGATTGCAAGAATGTACACGGCCCTGCAAAGGAAGTAATTACCCAGAATGAGAATATCTGATACGTTTGCTCTTGTGAAACTTGTAAAACTACTCATTCTGAGAGATTTTCTCTTAAAGTAAGGTTTTAAAATAGGGCAAATCCAATAAATGGTTTAATTGTGGCTGTTTTTAAATACAAATATTTAGTACCACATTTTTGTGTGCCTTACAAAATATGGCCAACCCATACTATTCTGCGAAAATAAAAGTGAATCCTATCTTACTTCTCTCTGAATACTGATAATTGCACATAGCATGTTAATTGTGTTTTTAAAATCGTCAGTAGTTTCTATTCTAGGGTTGAGCTTCGCATTTTTAGATATGTTTTTGGTATATCGTAATTAGTTTGGGGGGAAGATTATTTCCTATTTTCTTTTTTTAACATATCCATCATAAATCTTTCAAAAATATTTCTTCCTATATTTATGGAATGATTAAAATCATGTTAAGTATATAAAAGATATTGTTTTCTAACACCCATAAAGTCCAAACTGAAGTATTTGCAAAGCTATTATTTAAGTCTTTATTATTTTCTTTTTCTTTTTTGATTGAAGTATAGTTGACATACAATATTATTTTAGTTTCAGGTGTACAACGTAGTGATTCGTTATTTAAGTCTTTAAATGATACATTAACAGCATGCATGTTCTCCTGTGTCTTTATAAATTGCTCTGTTTCTCATTTCTCAGAGATTATCCGTTGAGAAGCCTGGAGAGGTGTCTGTAAGAGATGCTCAATCAATTATTTTAGGCAATTGCAATAATGACTTTCTTTACTTAGTATGATATTTTTAACATTTTTCCAAAAAATAAAGTCACATATGGAATGATATATGCCAATAGCAACTTTAGAGTTTAAGTGGCTCCTTCCTAAGAAAAAGGAAACATAAGTTTAAATTTTTCATACATCTTATTCTAGCTTTTAAAAAAGGTAGTCTTGGTTTTTCTGAAAAATAATTGTTGCAAGTGTTGAAAAGTTATTTACAGTCATATAAAAAATTTTCTTCTTTGCTTAGAATTATAATTTCAGTAACTAGCAATCTTTTTAAACATGGAAGGCTGTTATTTGATCTTTGTGTCTCCGATTTCCGGCTCTGGTCCATTACAAAGCTTTCAATTTGGTGATACTGTGTAAGACATGCTCTTTCTTTCCCTTTTTCTTCCTCTACTCCATTAAGTTTATTGCATTTAAAACATGATTATGTGCTATTGCATTGAATATAAAAGTTCTTTACAGAGAAGATGTGACAGTTGTTGACTTTATTATGACCCCTCGGTTGGTTCAGAACAGAGAGGCCTCCATTGCCTACACAACGGCTGAGGGCTTTCAAGTTATTTCTGACTTCACTCTTGGTGTCGTAGCTCCAAATGAACTGAATTAGTCAGCGTTTCTCCAGTGATTTCTGTCCTTTTCTGTTTCCCTGCCTTTGCTCAACCTACTTCTTTTACCTGATGTGCTTTCTTCTGTTTTGAGTTCATTTAAATCCCATCCACATCAGTTCCCTTGACCACACAGGTGGTGACTTTCTTATTACTTGCACCCTGGGGTGTCCTAAAGAACAAATTATCCACCTTGATTTCGATGGTGAAGTTGGAAGGATGTCTCCTGGGTCATTAGAATTCACTGCATGTCTATCAATCATCAGTAAAGTTAAACAGTAGAAGCTCAAGCTAGCCTGTGTCTTCATATTGAATCCATTTACTTCTTTTATCAGTGTTTAATAAGTATGAATAGGACAGACATACTTGGTCGAGAGATAGATGGTAGAATTGCCTCGATACAGTAAGAGAGATGCCAGTTGCTTCTCTGTGGGGACTTCGTGTTTTCCTAAAAGTAACAGAGTTTGAGTAGGTGCAGTTTGAAATGTAGAAGTGCTTTTAATTGTGCAACTATTCTTTAAAATATGCCCACAGGTTTTACTGTCAAAGTATTTTTTCGATAAAGCACAGCCAATAAGAGAATTGAAAATTTGTAAAACTCGATTTCTCCTCCTGCAAGATTTTGTGGTCCCTTTAAAAAGTAAGGGGGTATTTTCAAAGCAATTATCATTTCTAATTTTTAACGTGAAAACAGCTGTCAGATTTTATGCCTTAATTACTTCAATTTGAGAGCTAATTTGTTGTATTGTTACCATGTTGACAGGCTCAAATTCCCTGAAATAAATGATCAAAATAAGAAGTCTAGTAGAAGATAATTTTTTTTTCTTTTTGATACTGCTGTTCTACTAAAAAAAAATGAGGATTTTTGTGGGAAAAGTTAAACAAAACAAAAAAAAATAGCAAACTGACTGTGAAAATGGGGTGTTACATTTGCATAAATTATTTTGCGGTATTTGACAAATGTTAACTGCACAAAAGGCTTGGTTAATTAGCCTTGGAATTTTGATAAAATGAGGCAGCAGGAATCAGAAATATTAAACATTATAAAATTAAATTTGGTAAAATGCCACTCAAAGTGTAGTTGTATTTTCTTTTTAGAATGAGTTATTGAGTGGTTCAAAAAAGAAGCATCTTATTGGCCACTGTAAATCTGGTGATTATTCTCTTTCCTTTTATTAAAGCAGAAGCATTAAGATATTCTGAGTACAAACTGTGAAATGGAAAGAATGTTTCTGTATAAGTTGAGAAATTCTGAAAAATTTAATATTTAAAAAGTCTTGTTATAATTGAGATTTAAAAGATATTTCTAAGGTAAGAATTAAAAAAAGGCAAATTCATTCATCCATTAGGCATTTCCTGGGTCTTTCTCTTTGCCAGACACAGTGGTAGACACTCGGGATAAAGAGATGAATTATAACTATCATTCCTCAGAGACTTTCAAAAGAGGGAGGGTAACAGACTTGTAACCAAACAAATACAACAGAAATAATAACTGTTATGTAGATGATTGTATGAGATATAATAGAATCACAAGGGTAGTGACCATTTTTGCCCATGGCCTTCTGGGGCAGTTCCAAAATATTGATTTTATATGCTATAATATATTCACATATATGCATATATCTATAATTGCAAAAATCTGAGCATCTATATGAATGTTTGTGTGTGCATGGGTGTGTATATATACACATATTCATGTTTTTAATCAGTTTATGAATATCGGACCATAACCACCTATTTAATATTCTTCCCCTGCCCAAGTCACTTCTTGCTATTAGATTAAGCAAATAAGAAAGCACATCAACTCCATAAGGCAACAGATTCTTTATTTTAGCTGATTCCTAATGTGACACTCTAAATTGGTGTCATGATGGCCTTGAAAGCACCAAGGTGCCTTCCTAAAATATCTAAATTGAAACCAAGGCACAATTTAACAAAAAAAGGAGAATGTGACTACTGCAAATGTTCAGAAAAAGAAAAGCACAAAATAGTTTTTCTATAGTAATCCACACCGTTAGTGATGATAAAGTGTCATCTTTATCTGTTCCTTTCTTGTCAAAAGAATAGGAATTAGAACCACATGCACTAATTTTCACTCATATTCAAAAACATGAAGACTCCCACGTTTACATCATCATTCTACCTGTATTATACTTAAGATATTTTGGGGGAAATTTGTTATCTTAGTTGTTTCTTGGTTTCCACATTAGGGACAGAGATGTCTAAGTATCACAGTCACACAGACCATGAGTGTGTGTGTATGTAGGTACACCCACTTAAACATGTGTACCAACTAGGGTTTCCAGCTAGGAATGGCAACTAACTACTTCATACGTGGTTTTTAGATTTGGGTGTATGTTCACAAAGCCACCTGAGTTTTTAAAAGTATTGACCATTTCTGTTACAAAATGTGAACTGTGGAATCTCACAGATGTTGCCTATCTCGCTAGGGAACCGGTGTTGAAACATTTTTAAATATCAAGGCAGAAAGCCCTAATTAACTTAGAAGTGTCCTGTATGTGATCATTCTTCCCTCTCCAGCAGGCATTATCCAGCCTTTGATTATGTGTGTGTATGTGTGTGTACACGTGTGTGTATTTCAGATGTTTTAAGAAATGACATTATTATATTGTATATCTGGATTCAGTAGGAAATGAAATAAAGTTTGTATTTGTCAATTGAAATGAATAATACTGAAAAAACAGCCAAAATAGTGCTTGAGATAAATTACAGCTAAGATAGAGTGCTTGAGAATGTTCAGTTTATTCCATGATCCTGAAATCTCCTGGAATTTAAATTATTCATTAACCTGATAATAGTTAATTTAAGACAGAATAGAAACTAGATACAAATTGTCATTTTTATATGAACATGCTTAATCGTTCAGCAGCCGTAGAACTTCTTAATAAAATCTGAATCAAAAAGATTTTTTCCTAAGAACTGTCCAGAGCAAGTGAACAAGGGTTCAGGGTCCACAGCGACATGCTGGCATTTACTTAATCAGCCAGGACAGTCAGAGTCTGATTCTTACCTGACCTTTTCCTAAACTCAGCTCCCAAACTGTAGTTCTTCCTAGTTTAAGATTCAGACCTTCCCCTCCACCTCGTTGATCTGTCCTAAAGCTGCAGTCCCATATTGCTCAGCCAGGACTTTAGACCAGGTTTGAGGAAATCACATCACTTCCTCAAATTCCAGACACACTTTTTAAGAAACCCACCTCCTTTGCCACCAGACCTTCTATTTTTCCTCCATTGACATCCTATCGTATTTCTAAAGGAACTGCCTTCTGTCAGCTCCTAGGGAATTCTCTTCACCCTTTACTTCACTGGTTTCTCTCACACTCACCTCACCCAGTTCTGCGTTAGGCCCTTGCAAATACGTGTTTTCCATGACACCCGTGAAATGTGCTTTCCTCTTAATTCTGTCTTCCACATCCCATCCAGTCTTCAGAGCCCATGCCCAGGCATGCCTTCCAGAATCTGCCCCCATCACTCTCCACTACTCTGCATAGTCTCTAAATCACTGAAATATTTATTGCCAGTACAGGCCATCTAGACCTCAGTGATAAGTGTTTTCTAGTTTACTCCAATGATTTTGTCTCTTTAACGTGGACTCAGCTTTTTAAGAGAAGGAGCTGGGTCTTATTCTTCCCTTAATCCCTAGTGGAACACGAAAACCTTATCAGGCACTCTGTGAATGCTCATTTATTGAGTAGATTACCAAGATCATTATGAAACTTTAAGTCAGTGGTTTTCAACCAGGAACAGCAGGAGACGTTCAGCAATGTCTGAAGACATTTCTGGTTGTCACAATTAGGAGAGAGGTCCTATGGCATCTAAGGAGAAGAAGCCAGGGATGCTATTAAACATCGTACAGTGCACGGGACAGCCGCACAGCAATGAGTTATCCCCACCTCCCAGGGTCAGTGGTGCTGAAGTTAAGAAATCCTGCTTCACTAGATGTTACCTCTGACTGTAAATAATCAAGGATTTTATGTATTTCCTCAAAAGAAAGAACCTCTAGGGATTCAGTCATGGGACACAATTATATGCAGTTCTCCTTTTTCTTCCCACTATTTATGGAAGATCAAATAAATACTACAGAGATATCCAGAGGTGACTTAGAAACTTAGTTCTTATGGCTACCATGCAATAAAAATCAAAGATAAACTGAGTCTACATTGTATTTATCAAAATATGGTGGGGACCACCTTTATCCTTTGATAGCAGCTTTCTTCTTCCTAAATTTATTCTTTGTGCTATTCAGTGGCTTTTACCCTTTATTTTTGTTTCACTGAAGTGTAATTGACATACAGTATTGTATTAGTTTCAGTGTATAACATAGTGATTTGATATTTTTATACGTTACAAATTGACCACCACAATAAATTTAGTTACCATTTATTAACATACAGTTATTACAATATTATTGGCTATGTTGCCTAGGTCGTGTAGTACATCCTCATGACTTAGTTACCTTATAGCCGGAAGTTTGTACCTCTTAATCCCCTTCACCCACTTCACCTGTCCCCCCCAGCGCCCTCCCCCTGCAAGCAACCAGCAGTTTGTTCTCTGTACCTACGAGTCTGTTTCTTTTTTGTTTTGTTTGTTCATTTGTTTTGTTTTTTAGATTCCACATATAAGTGAAATCATATAGTATTTGTCTTTCCCTGTCTGACTTATTTCACTTAGCCCTCAAGGCCCATACATGTTGTTGGAAATGGCATGATTTCATTATTTTTTATGGCTGAGCAATATTTCATTGTGTATATGTACCACACCTTCATTATACATTCATCTATCAATGGACACTTAGGTTGCTTCCATATCTTGGCTATTGTAAATAAAGAACATAGAAGCACATATATCTTTTCAAATTAGTGTGTTCATTTTCTTCATGTAAATATCCAGAGGGGAATTGCTGGATCACATGTTAGGCCACAAAACAAGTCTCAATAAATTTAAGAATATTGAAATTATATCTATTGTGTTTTCCAACCACAATGGTATGAAACTAGAAATCAATTACAAGAAAACTGGAAAAAACACGTGAAGACTAAACAACACACTACTAAACAACGAATGGGTCACTGTAGTAATAAAAGAGGAAATAAAAAAATACCTAGAGACAAATGAAAATAGAAACAAAAATCTCCAAAATCTATTGGATCCAGCCAAAGCAGTTGTAAGAAGGAAGTTCATAGCAATACAGGCCTACAAGAAACAAGTAAAATTTTAAATAAACAATCTAACTTTACATTTAAAGGAGCTAGAAAAAGAAAAACAAAGCCTAAAGTTAGCAGAAGGAAGGAAATAATAAAGATCAGAGTGGAAATCAATGGAATAGAGACTGAAAAAACAATAGAAAAGATCAATGAAACTAAGAGCTGGTTCTTTGAAAAGATAAACAAAAATTGACAAACCTTTAGCCAGACTCATCAAGAAAAAAAGAGAGAGGACCCAAATCAATAAAATCAGAAATAAAAGAGGAGAAATTATAAGCAATACCACAGAAATAGAAAGGATCATAAGAGACTAATATGAAAAATTATATGGCAACAAATTAGACAATCTAGAAGAAATGGATAAATTCCTACACATACATACGATCTTCCAAGACTGAATCATGAAGAAATAAAAAATCTGAATTGACTGATTACTAATAATGAAATTGAAACAATAATAAAAAAAAAAAAGTCCCAACAAACAAATGTCCTTGTCCAGATGGCTTTCCAGGTGAAGTCTACCAAACACTAAAAGAAGAGTTGACACCTGTCCTTCTCAAATTATTCCAAAAAATTGAAGAGGAAGAAACACTTCCAAACTCATTTTATGAATCTACCCTGATACCAAAACCAGACAAAGACATTACAAAAAGGAAAATTACAGGTCAATATCCCTAAGGAACATAAATGTAAAAATCCTCAGCAAAATATTAGCAGATGGAATTCAACAATACATTAAAAGAATTATACATTGTGATCAAGTAGGGTTCATTCCAGGGATGCAAGCACGCTTCACCCTTTCTTACTCATATTATCTCCTGCAATAAGGTTTTTTGTTGTTGTTGTTTTTGTCAACTTATTTTTTATTGAAGTATATTAACTTACAATATTATCAATATATTAGTTTCAGATGTACAACATAGTGACTTGATATTTTTATAAATTACAAAATGATCACCGTAAGTCTAGTTATCTCCTATCACCATATAAAGTTATTACAGTATTATTGACTCTATTTACTATGCTGCACATCACATCCCTGTGACTTATTTATTTTATAATTGGAAGTTTGTACCTCTTAATCCCTTTCCTTTATTTTGCCCATCCTCCACCCCCCCAAAATACTGTTTTTTGATATTTAAATTTTGATTACAACTAAGTGTCAGTGCATTCGAGAGTTTGATTTTTTCCAATTGTGCATATCAGTACATATTTCATATGTATTAAGATATGAAATTAAAGGGAGTGAGGGCAGAAAAAAATTTAGGAAAAATTTTTGAAATATAAAAGGGAGAATTCTTTAAGATGTTCTTAAAGACATGAAATTTTTTGGAATCTTACCCTATTGTAAAGGGATTAAAAAAGTTATATTTGAGCTTATTAAACAAATACTTTTTTCAAACTTTCCTCCAGACGGAGGGACAAATCAAAATGATGATAAATATAGTTCCTTTTTTGGTTCATGTACTTTTTAATGAGGAATCAGGTTCCTCCTACCAGGGTACTTTGGAGGAGAAAGAACACAGTTCTCTAAGAAATTGCAAATATTATGTATATAGCTTTTATTAAGTTACACCTACTTTTGACAGACTCTAAAGTAATATACTATCTAAATATTAATCAGTTTTTCTTCCTTTTAAGATTCTCTAAAAATAAAACAGGCATAAAGAACATGTTCACTTCAAAAATAATTACTTGGTTTGTAGTAGGAGTCATTCTAAATGTGTATTGCCTTGTTTTTAAGACCTTTATTTCAATCCGTACAAAATATCCAAATAATTTGGTCCTGGAATCGCATTCATTGGTGAATGAAAAGACCATCCAAGTAAATAATAATCTTGGATTATGCTTGGTCCTTGGAAAGGAAATATTTCTAGAAATAAAAATACTGTTATTCTCTTTCTGCTGTAATTTTCGTAGCACTCTGATGGCAGTTTCATGGCCCCTCACAGAGATTTGGCCCAGAAAGCCATGTGTAAACTGAGGGTGCACCTCTGATGAATCAAAATGAATTGTGAACTAGCCAGAAATGCCACAACTTCTCTTCATGTTCTGCAGATTGTTTCAAGATGTTTTCCATAAACTTTTGCTATTTTGCTTTTATTTTTTTATTCATTCATTTGGCAAGTATTTGCTAAGAACATACCATGTTCCAGCCACTAGTCTTGAGTGCCCAGTCACTGGTGAGCATAGCAGAATTCTTCCCGTTTGACAGAGATTACAGTCTGATGGGGTAAACAGAGAAGAATCAAAGAATTGTATTAGTAAACACACTCGTTTATTCACTCAAAAAATGTGTCTTGGGTGCCTCCAGTGTTCCAGACCTGTTCTAGACTTGGAGGATACAGTGCCAAAACCTAGTGAGCTTACATTCTGGCAGGCAAATAAGATAGTAAGCGAATGAAAAAACAGGTATTATCATGGCAGGGCACAGGAATTGGGAGTTGGGGTAATATGTTTAGAGACACAGGGGTCAGGGATGGACCCTCCAGGGGCTGTTAGAACAGAGACCAGGATGAAGAGGGGGAAAGAGCCATGGGAGGAGGATTCCAGGCAGGAAGTGTGCCTGACATCCTAGAGGCCCAGTGGTGGGAGCGGAGGTGGGGGGGAGTGGAGGGGGTGAGGTGGGAGAGGCAGGAAGGGGCCGGATCTCACGCATGGCGAACAGGTTGAGTTATTACAAACTGAGGAAAGTGCTCTGTAACAAACGAAAGGCGTTACAAGTACAGATAAGTGGGAGCCTATCCTGACTTGGGGATTTAGGGGAGGCTTCTATTGGACACTGGATTGTGTCCCCAAATTCACATGTTGAAGCCATAACCCCCTGTTTGACTGTACTTAGAGATAAGGCCTTGAAAGAGGTAATTAAAGTTTAATGAGGTCAGAAGGATGGGGCCCTAATCCAGTAGGACTGGTGTCCTTAAAAGAAGAGGAAGAGAAACCAGGGGTCCTTGCACCCAGAGAACGGGCCATGTGATGATGCAGCAGGAAGGTGGCCAAGGAGCGGCCTCGGGAGAGGCCAAACCTGCCTTCACCTGGATTTGGACATCCAGCCTCCACAGCTGTGAGAAAGCATTTCTCTTGTTTAAGCTACCCAGTCTTTAGCGTTTTGCTGTGGAAGCAAGAGCAGAGTCACACGGCTTCTCTGAGGATGTGAACTTTGGGCTGAAAGCTGAAGGATGAGTAGGAGTTAACCACTTGAATGAAGCATAAGGGGACAGTGTGTGCAGAGACTGTGAAACCAAGCAGGACCCCATGGGGCCCTCCAGGGTACAAAAGCCCTTCTGGGTCCCAGTTCCTTATTTGCAAGACAAAGGCTTCAGCCTCCTGGACCTTCTTGAATAACAAGGAGCAAATTCAGGCAGTTACTAATCAGGGAAGTGAGGCGATATAGAAAGAAAGGAGGGGCAGTCAAGATATGATAGTGCAGCCTTGGGGCAGGGTCCTGGTTCAAGGGATACACCTAACAATATCTTTGAGTTCTTCTGCAGAACTCAGGCCCCCCCCCACCAGGTGGAGGATGGTAATTTCAGGCTGAGTGCAAGATTTCCAGAACACCGCCCTGTCACCTCGCCATCAACCAATCAGAAGAAAATCACACACCCTGCAGCCCTCACCCTCAATTTTGCCAAAACAAATTTCTCCCCGCAAAACCATCGGTGAGTTCAGGATTTTTTGGGCATGAGCCACCCGGTCTCCTTGCTTGGCCCTGCAATAAACATTTCTTTGCTCCACACTCCCAGGTTTTGGTTCATTTGAACTCACTGTGCATAGGGCACATGGACTTGTATCCAGTAACCGCTCTACCTTGGGAAGCATGTAGCATGTTTGGGAACCTGAAAGAAAGCTCCGTGGCTGAAGCTCTGAGAGCAAAGATGCAAGCAGTTGGTGGAGACATGAAAGAGGCTGAGGGGGTCACATCAGACAAGGCCTGGTAGGCTTTGGCGAGGATTCTGGCCTCTGTCTTGAAGGGGCTGACGTGATCAGGGAAACAGTGGGGTCAGGGAGACCCACTGCAGAGGCCCCTGAGAAAAGATGTAGCTGGACTGGAATGGTGGCGGTGATAATGCAGAAAAGGGGACTGATATTTATGGACAGAGTTGACAGGGCAAGGGTTGCTCCCACATTTCTGGGTTTTGCAGATGGAAGGAAGTTGATACAATTCTTGAGGTGGGGAACACTGGACTCATAATTTTATCCCCAAACCTGACCAGTTACCATCCTGGGCATGTTGAATTTGTGATACTTCTAAAATATCCAAGTGGAGAATCGGTCAGTGGATGAATCTGGAGCTCAGAGAACGGATGGAAGCTGGAGATAGAAACTCAGGAGGTGTCACCAGCCTATACAGAGAGTAACTGAAACCTGCCGCAATGTAAGTTCTCAGCGGGCAGGGATCTTCTTTGTTCTGTTCACTGATGTGTCCCAGGTGCATGGAACATTGCCGACAAACAGGAGACACTCAGTCCACATTCGCTGAGTGAATGAATGAATGAATGAGTAGATTACCTAAGGAGAAAATTTAACGCGAAAAGAGAAACAGGTCTAGAATGGAACCTTGAGGAATGCCAACACTTTTCAGGTGGGGTAGAAGAGGATGAACTTACAGAGAAGCAGCAAAGGAACAGGGAGGGAGAGGAAGAAGCCGGCACAGTCTGAAGTTCAAGAAGCCAGGGAAGAGGGCTTTTCTGGGAGAAGGCAAGTCCATGTCTGCAGTGAGTGGCATGCAGCAGCAAGCCCAGCACATGAGCGCACACTTCTCAACCTTAGCAGCTAGACAGGCTTTCAAATTCTTGAACGTGTTTATCATTGTTGTCAGTCTTTGAATCCGAGAAGACCTGACTTCTTAGGTGTAAGATTTACCTTAGATAATGGTCTTCTGGAACCACCTTTTTTTTTTTTTTTTTGAAATTTTAGTTTTACTTATTTATTTATTTACTTTAAAATTTATTTATTTTTGGCTGCGTTGGGTCTCCGTTGCTACACACGGGCTTCCTCTAGTTCCGGCGAACAGGGGCTACTCTCTGTTGTGGTTTGCGGTCTTCTCAGTGCCGTGACTTCTCTCTTGTTGCGGAGCATGGGCTCTAGGCACGGGCTCAGTAGTCGTGGCACGTGGGCTCAGTAGTCGTGGCTCGGCGGGCTCTAGAGCGCAGGCTCAGTAGTTGTGGCGCACGGGCTTAGTTGCTCTGCGGCATGTGGGGTCTTCCCGGACCAGGGCTGGAACCCGTGTCCCCTGCATTGGCAGGCGGATTCTTAACCACTGCGCCACCAGGGAAGTCCCTGGAACCACCTTTGAAGGCTCATCTCTGACACATTCCCAGCCTGGGCGGGTATAATTTCCTCATCATTCTTTGCATTAAACTATGATTATAGTGACAGTTGCAAAAAGATGTATTCAAGTCATAGAATTCCAGTAGCTTTTCTTGACAAGTTCACGTGGCGTCTCCTCTGTGATGAAACCTCCACGTGCCTTGTTTCCTCCTCCCCTCCCCTGTGATCTGCTTCCCTCCACTTCTGCACCACGGAGACTCTATTAGCTTCACGCAAAACCCATGATGAGTCACGATTAAGATTTGGATGAGCGGTGAAAAAGTAATTTTATTTCACCACCTGTATACCTTCTAGAAAAGAAAAGATAGACTGATTCAGAGGAAAAAAAAAATGATATTTTGGTACCTTTTGTACTTAATTCCCAGGGTTGTGAGGATACTTCAAATCCTAGTTACTCTCACACAGATTCCCTTCCTTGGAGCCGCACCGTGGAGCCCTCGGGACCATCTAAGTTGAGGGTCAAGGTCTCCACCTAGAGATCCGGGATATTCAGCAGGAATGCAGCTTTCCTTCGCACCTGAATGGCCTTTTCCTTGAGGCAGATAATCCACTTGACTTTTACATGTTCTTATCTGCAGTGGAAAGAATAAGGTGAAAAGTCATTAATTAGTCCTTGGTTTAAGTTTCAACCTTAGACTGTAAATATTTAGTTTAAGAAGTACTTCTCCCTCTTCCTCCCTGCTTTGTTTTCCTTCAACACACTTCTCCTACTTGAAATGTTATTATATATTTATTACTTTATTTGGTCTCGGGTCACTCTTCCCTTGCAAGATAATCGGCCTGAGGACAGGACCATTGGCTCCACCCCCAGCTCCCAAACTCCGCCTCCATATTGTAGGTGCTCCGTAATTTAGAGAGTGAATAGATGCTTAAACCTAATGGCAGGAGGTAGGTATAAAACTGTTGATTGAGTTTCCAGTTTAGTCTGAAGAGAAATTCCAGGGATGAAGTCACACATTTGAAATCCAGGCAGAGTTTGGCTTGTTCATGCCTCCAGCTGACTCCTGCTAAGCTCCAGCTCCAAGCTGGATGTTTCCACCTGAAGATCCAGCAGGTACTTTGGACTCAAGGTGTCTCCACCATCCAACCCTCCCATCTCCTCCTCCTCAAGGCCTTTCTTATCTTTGAAAGAAGCATCAGCATCTGCCTGCTGATTTGAGTTATAAACTCCTCTCTCTCTCCTTCAGATACCCAACCGAGTCCTGTTCATTCTTCTCTACCGGCCTCTTATATCCACCTTCCAAACCACACGGCCCCTGCCCTGGCTCATGGGATAAGCCCCCTCTCCCAGCAGTGCGGTGGCCTGCTGAGGTCCCCGGGGGCCTTAGTCTTGTCCGATCTTTATTACATACTGTCAGCTGAGATCTGTTAAAATAAGGTAGCAAGGAACTGATGTGAACATGAATTCATCAGTAAACAAACATTGAATTCCTTTCACGTGTCTGTTCGAGGCTCAAGGACTTGTCCACGCCCCCCACAGGGCCCTTCGTCTTATAGAAAGAAGGGCGTAGAGACCAGAGATCTCACGTCACTGCCCTTCACAAAAACGTTCATCCTTGTTGTTGACAGGAGACTAAAACGTAAGATGGTCTCCCCAGACTCTATTGCCTTTCTGGCTCCATTCCAGACTATTCCCAAGACCCTAACCACAGACGCTCCACATCACTCCTTGTGTTGTTTCCGGAAGGGGTATGAACTTGCATCCTGGGTTTGCCTTTTATCATCTTAATCCTCTAACTGGAGTGAATGCCTCTCTCCTCTTACAATGTAATAAAATCCCATTCATTTGGAGAAGCCCGGCTCAATTGTCAGCTCACTCGTCAGGCCACACGTGCCACCCCGGGCGGGACTCAGCCTTTTCCCTTTGCTCACAGACTCGGTTCATGCCTCTGTAGAAGCACTTACACCTGCTGGGGAGTTGCTTCTGAGCATCTTAGAAACATATGTGCTTGGTAAGTCCTTTTTTTTCTGTTTAAGGCCCCTTATTACTAAGGCTTAATTTCTACCTGATTACCTATGTGAGATTTCAATTTCATATCATAATGTATTTCTAAGGCATCGCCAGATTCCCTCAATGTGCTCTGGGGGTGCCCACGTCAGCTGTACAGCAGCACTACCTGCTGTGCTCTGTTTCCCTGGCGCTCTGTGTCTCTGAGCAGTAGCCACAGGGGAGGCTTTACAGCCCATTTGCTAGGAAGCCTCACACTGTGTTCAGGGTCAGAATGGAGATGGACCCTCCACTGGTCTGCAAAAGAGCCTTCATGGAATGTTCTAGGCCACATGGCTGATACTTCCCTTCGTTCTCTGATGGAGCCCAGGAGCAGTTGCTGTGTCTTCATGCCTAATACTGTGTGGTGACAAAAGGACATAAAAATCTCTTTATGATCAATGCGGGTAGTGGTAGCCTCGGGTGTTATCTGATAGCTGCTGTGCTTTCACTAATGACCATCAGATTCAGAGCTTAATTGTCAACTGACACACGTCAGAGCTCCTTCATGTACTGGCTGATTTCCGTTGGTTCCTAAATGATATCCGCTAATGCCAAGGCAGTTCAGAAATAGCAAAAACGTGATTTCCCCTAATATCCTAAGGATCATATTCATGGACACCAAAGGAGTCTGGGCTATAAATCTGATGGATTTTTGCCTTCATATTTAGAATAAACAAATTAATGCTAGAAACAGTTTTCTAACAGAAGATAATACAGGAAATGGACAAAAAAATACATGTTACAAAGGAAAAATATAGTCTCGGTGAACAGATTAATTGCTTTTGGAAACTAGTAATACATGGATCTTTATAAATGTAGGCAAGAGTTTTAAAATTATACACTTCAGCTAAATAACATAGTATTTGCTCCTATCATTAAATAAGTTGTCTTTCTATTGGGACCCAAACTGATGTTTAAATGTTTTATGACCAAGAAGCATTTGCCAAATAATTTACTAGTGAATAGTTTTTTAATTGGATTGAGGTAAGTGAGAATGTGATTCGTCTCTAAAGTGGTCAATTTTAGGTAGGTCCTCACAGGGTGGGTGTGAAGATTAACTCCATTCCCCTATCCACCTACCTACCGACTCCACCTACCTACCACCCTACGCACCTACTCACCTACTACCTACCTACTCACCTATCCACCCTACCTACCTACCTACTTACCCACCTACTACCTACCTACTCGCCTACCTACCCACCAACTACCTACTCACCTACCTGCCCACCTGCCTACCTACCCACCCACGTACCTACCTACCCACCAACTACCTACTCACCTACCTGCCTAACCACCCACCTACCTACCTACCTACCTACCCACCCACCTACCTACCTACCCACCAACTACCTACTCACCTACCTGCCTAACCACCCACCTACCTACCTACCCACCCACCTACCTACCCACCTACCTACCCACCAACTACCTATTCACCTACCTGCCTACCCACCTACCTACCTACCCACCTACCTACCCACCAACTACCTACTCACCTACCTGCCTAACCACCCACCTACCTACCTACCCACCCACCTACCTACCCACCTACCTACCCACCAACTACCTACTCACCTACCTGCCTAACCACCCACCTACTACCTACCCACCTACCTACCCACCCACCTACCTACCTACCTACCCACCTACCCACCTACTACCTACCTACTCACCTACCCATCCACCCACCTACCTACCCACCAACTACCTATTCACCTACCTGCCTACCCACCTACTACCTACCCACCTACCTACCCACCCACCTACCTACCTACCTACCCACCTACCCACCTACTACCTACCTACTCACCTACCCATCCACCCACCTACCTACCCACCAACTACCTACTCACCTACCTGCCTACCCACCTACCTACCTACCCACCCACCTACCTACCTACCCACCCACCTACCTACCTACCCACCTACCTACCTACCTACCTACCCACCCACCTACCTACCCACCCACCTACCTACCTACCCACCTACCTACCCTCCCACCTACCTACCTACCTACCCACCCACCTACCTACCTACCCACCTACCTACCTACCTACCCACCTACCTACCCACCCACCTACCTACCTACCTACCTACCTACCTACCCACCCACCTACCTACCTACCTACCTACCCACCCACCTACCTACCTACCCACCTACCTACCCACCCACCTACCTACCTACCTACCTGCCCATCTGCCTACCTACCTACCCACCTGCCTACCCACCTACTCACCTACCTACCCACCCACCTACACTACCTCTCTACCCACCCACCTACCTATCTACCCACCTACCTACTCACCCACCTACCTACCTACCCACCTACCTACCCACTCACCTACCTACCTACCCACTTACCTACCTACCCACTTCCCTCCCTCCCTACCTACTTACCTATCCACCTACCTACCTCCCTACCCACCTACTTACCCACCTACCTACCTACCTACCCACCTACCCACCGGTGCGATCACTGAAGAATACACTCACACTCTCAGGGTGTTCAAGTACAATCGAATTCCCCCAACCCATCCCAAATCCCCAAGCCAAGCCCCCAGGGCTCTGGCTTTCACTTGCAAACCATGACTGTTAATCCCAGTCTTGTACCTGTAGGCTTCCAGTAAGTGTTTGCCCTTTGATTATTACGAAAGCTTACTTGGTACAGAGGTTTCAGACAAGACCCTGAAGCATAGGATGAAAAGAGGACCAAGCAGAAGCAGCTAATTCTCAATTGGTCCCTCCCTAATAGGTAAAGAGGATGGACCCTCTCCCCAGCCGAGGCCGTGAAACAACATAATAACATGTAATTTACTTTGTTGTTGTTTTTAAAATAAAAGTCCTATATATTTAAGGCTATAACATGATGTTTTGGTATACATAACAGTCGGCCCTCTATATTCACATGTTCCCCATCTACGGATTCAATCCACCCGTGAAAAAAAATTCCAGAAAGTTTCAAAAAGCAAAACTTGAATCTGCTGTGCACCAGCAGCTATTTACGTAGCATTTACATTGTATTAGGTGTTATAAGTCATCTAGAGATGAATTAAAGTATACGAGAGGATATACATGGGTTATACGCAAATACTACGTCATTTGATATAAGGGATTTTATATAAGTGTCTGTGGATTTGGGTATCTGTGCAGGGTCCTGAAACCAATTCCCTGCGGATACCGAGGAACAACCATACAGAGTGAAATGAATACTGTAGTCAAACTAACCAGCATGTACACGTCCTCACATAGTTCCCTGTGTGTGTGTGTGTGTGTGTGTGTATTGAAAACACCCGAGATCTACTCTCTTAGCAGATTTTCAGTGTGCAATAGAGTACCGATGGTCCCTGGTTTACAGTGGTTCAGCTTTTTGACTTTACAGTGGTGCAAAAGCAACGTGCATTCAGTAGAAACCGTACTTCGAATTTTGAACTTTGATCTTTTCCCGGGCTAGCGATATGCGGTCCCAACACTGTCTCGAGATGCTGGGCAGGGACAGAGATCCACAGCTCCCCATCAGCCCCAGGATCACAGGGTGAACCACCCATACGCTGACAACCATCCTTTCAGTACAGTCTTCAATAAATTACATGAGATAGTCAGCACTCTGTTTTAAAATAGGTTTTGTGTTGATGATTTTGCCCAACTGTAGGCATATGTAAGTGTTCTGGGAACACTGAAGGTAAGCTGGGCCAAGTATAATGCTGAGTAGGTGAGGTGTATTCAACGCATTTTTGATACAATATTTTCAACTTACAAGGGGTTTATTGGGACGGACCCCAGCATAAGTCAAGGAAGACCCGTATTATTAATTATAGTCACCATGCTGTACATTGTCTCTAGAACTTATTCATCCTGTGTAACTGCTTACTTTGATGTGTAGACACATCTAAATTAAAAAAGGGAAATTATTTATAAGATGACATTTATAAAATATCTTAAAAATAATACTTGGTTTGGGTTATGGCATTTTAATGGTAATCAGATAATAATAAAATATTATGAAATTATAATGATATTCTCATACTGAGTTCTTAAGGATAGTTATTTCACAATATCTGAATATTCTAATATTGTCTCAGTTTTTCATCTGCCTTGTGAAATCGTACATCTACTAAAATAATCTTCCCCCATGACATATATCAAAATTTAAAAGTTCATGACTGATGTTTATGGTATAATTACTTTTATGTCATTACATGTAAAATCATAAAAATATATTTGAGATTATAATTGTGCACCTATTTTAAGACAATGAGAACTCTTGTACAGTTTGTTAAGGATGAAATAAATGAAATACAAATGTGAGAGAATATTTGCCTCATAGCACTAGAATCTGCATCTAGAAACATGATATTTATGTATATCATAGACAAAATAATGCAGTGGATTTTATGGGAGGCTCTTTTGTTTTGAAAAATAGTTTCAAATAGAACACTTTTAGTTCATGTGATTTATAACAAATTAAAAGATAGCTGATAAGTTTATTTTAATCTTTTCACACACTAGTTCTCAAGCATAAAATTTTTGTGCTCTTTAACTTTTCATATCCCTTCTGATCTTTCATTTAATACATTTTATAACATATGTACACATATTTAAAGAAAATTCAGTACCATACTATAATAACTTATGACAATAATTTTATGAATGTCATTTCATGAATCGTTTATTCTAAAGAACTTCTAAATGATAATAAAACACCAAGAAACCTTACTTTCTGGGATTTGACATAAACAGATAACAAACTATATATGTCTATTTGGAAGAAAGGCCTAAAACTTAAAGGAAATGATATAAAGAACTGGTTGTGGGACAAAAATCCTAAATTGAATTTAAAATACCAGATCAGATCAAACACAGGCCAAATCTTCATTTCCTATAGACCCTCTTGGGGACATAGTTTCCATTATATTTTAAATTTTAATACATTTTCTCTGCTTATGGGTTATTTTAGCCCTATTATTAAATTTATGTTTCACTTTTAAGTATGAAATTTTGAAAGGTTTGCAGCAATGTCCTATGTGTGATTTCTTTAGAGAAAAAAAATAATAATGTGATGAATAAATATTCTTTTAGGAACACATCTTTAAAGGTAAGTATAAAATACTGAGATTCAATCTAAAATATGACACAAATGAACATATCTGCGAAACAGAAACAGACTCACAGACATAGAGAACAGACTTGTGGTTGCCAAGGGGGAGGGGGTGTGAGGGAGGGATGGATTGGGAGTTTGGGATTAGCAGATGCAAACTATTATATATGGGATGGATAAACAACAAGATCCTACTGTATAGCCCAGGGAACTATATTCAATATCCTGTGATAAACCATAATGGTAAAAACACTTTAAAAGAATATATATATATATATATATATATATATATATATAAATAACTGAATCAATTTGCTATGCAGCAGAAATTAACACAACATTGTAAATCAATAAAAAACATACTGAGATTCAAGAACACATACATTTAAATAAGACAATGGGAGCTGATCTTAACAATAGTCACCATAATAAACTTTCCATGTACTCCAATGATATTGCTATTGTTCAAAATTATTTTAGAACTCCTCTTTTGGATTTGCCTTTATGACTAACTTATTAACTATATGAAAAGGTCCCTAATATGTTATAGTTGCATCTTGTTCCCAGATGTCATTACCCACGTTGATTATTTATATTGTTTGTCACAGGAAACTCCAAATGACCTTTTACAGGCTCCGCAAGTAAAATTTATAATTTTTGTATTTTAAAGAATGGGACATAGTTCCAAAGAAAATTAAAAAGTGACTTTGACATACTTAATTGGCTGTTCATGGAAATAAACCTATGTCTCACATGGTAACTGTTTTATAAAGGAAAGCAATTATTTGGGTGTGTAAGATAAGGTATGTGCAGTCATATGTTTTTATTCATTTATTTACTTATGAATGCATTACCGTAATAGCACAAAAAACTCTTCTTAGCATTAAGGACACTTTTAAAACCTTTCTTATTTTGTTTTAGGGTTTTTTGCTTCGTTGAATGTTCATTCCGGTTTTGCAATGAGGGAGGTGAGACCCTCCATCAGAGACGCTTCCATGGTCTTTAACTGTTACTTTTTAAATTTTATTTTATTTTATTATTTTTAAAAATTGAAGTATAGTTGATTTACAATGTTGTGTTAGTTTTGGGTGTATATCACAGTGATTCAGTTACAGTTGATAGATAGATAGATAGATAGATAGATAGATAGGTAGATAGATATAGATATATTCTTTTTCAGATTCTTTTCCCTTATAGGTTATTACAAAATATTGAGTATAGTTCCCTGTGCTATACAGTACGTCCTTGTTGGTTATCTATTTTATATGTAGTTTTAATCGTTAGTTTCAGCAGAAGCTTTACTTTCTAATCCCGGGCACCACATTTTGTAAAGTCTGGTTCAATACCACAAGATTAAATTTATTTTCACATTCTTATGACATGAATAAGCCCACATCTGTTTGGTTCACTGGTGTGTGGCTGTCAGAGTACCCAGGATACAGTAGGCGTTCAGTTACTGTCTGTGGGGTGAATGTCTGCTGTCAGACACGTACCTTGTCATGCTTAGGTTTCCTGGCATTTGAGAGAAGTGTTCAACTTCGGTGAGACAAGAGAGAGAATTGCGTTTTAACAAAAGCAATCTTTCAAGAAGAGATTTCAGGGATACTTATTCATAAAGTGACATATAAACCTCTTGTTTTCTTTAGCCGCTGTTTCCCCTGTGCCATTTGAAAGCAGCAACTTAAATCCATTTATGCATTTGATCAACACCATGTTTATTAAGCACCTACTATGTGCCAAAGAGTGTTGTAGGGACTGGGAAAATAGCCTTAAACCAAACGCAGCTCCCAAGGAGTCTGTACTCTAGTGGAGGGTGGGGATTCTCAAGGATGTTGTAAGTTATGTGTGAGCCCTGTTTCTGATTATTGACAAAATGTGAGTAATGAGCCCAGTGCAGTGGGGTCTCCTGGGCATAATTTGATGAGCTTCATAAACTACATCACAGAAGGGAGCTCTAAACAAATCCACACAGTCGGGATGCCTGACACTCATCCTTCTTTCACCGGTGCTGTAAATGGCCTGTTGCAATCCCATGGTTGCCCACCTTGGATTTGCCAGGAGTTACCAAACCATGTGTTATGGGAGAATGATCTTGGGTGACATATGCTTTCAGAAAATACACATGTGAAGGGTCAGTGTAGGAACCCGTTTCCGGTACAATCTTTAATGAAGGCTGGGCTCTTTGTCTCGGCATCACCCACATGTTTAAAGGCTGATGGGCACAGCGTCACTAAGCCAGCCTCCACAAGGACACCTCTGGATTTTTTAACATCTAAGCCACAGAAATAAAATCTGGGTGAAGACTTTTGCTTATGTATTCATGAATAAGTTTCCCGAAAAGCATGAACAGTATCCCTAACATTAAGGAGGCGTTTGAAAAACCCCTTTATTTTTTCAAGTCCATTTGTTGAGTCGATCTTCGCTCAGCTTTGAGTACACAGTAGCACCAGCAGAAACTGGAGCCCTGCCCTGGACCCTTTCCCTGCGTGACTTCATGACTCTCTCCAGCAAACACCGCGCGGCTAGTCCTGAGCCCTACGTCTCTGGAGGGCAAAGGTTGTGTTTCATGCACCCCGCTACTCACCACAGCCACCCCAGGGCATACGCACGCCTCGTGCATGAAGCAGCCTTAGGTTTTTACAAACTGGCTTTGGCAAAGAGCTGTGAAGAGGAGCTAAAAATTTCCCTTGAGAGGCTTTCCTGAGAAACTGAGGTTGCCCTGGCAGCCAGCGTTTACTTTTTCTCAATTCCTTTTGAGATCCGTGATCTTATAAAGGAGTTCCTCTGAACTGATCTCTGAGGGGCTTTGAATAGTTAATTATGTTACAGAGGTAGGCCTCCTTTGCTGGTCTGCCTGCTTTGCTCGCCAGTTTTCCATCAGCAGTTGGTGGCATTATGCAGCAGCTGCCTTATCTGTATCTTGTCTTTTTTTTCACTAGGAGATTCGGGAGCTAAGCCAGGTCTGGAGACTCTTCCCTTCTGCTCCTTCTGATGGTCTTATTTGAAATTCTTTCACATTTTTGAGGGGGTACCCAGGCAAGGAAGGACAAAAAAAAAATGACAGTTTCTCCCTGCCACCCAATAGAAGTCCCATTGTAGGCCTGCTTTTGTATGTGCCTGTATTTTATCGGTTGCTCCTTTTGTGTTGAAATGTAAAAATATTCTAGCTTTGTTTTCTAAAAATGGCTCCTAAGAAATAGCTCAGACGTGGATGTAAATTACAGTCAATGGGGGAAAAAAAGGTGCGACTGGCATCAGAGGAGAGGCTCATCCAGTATTCACTCATTCATTCATTCATTCCTTCTTTCAAAGACGATTTGTTGAGCATCTGCTCTTTGTTAGGATCTGTGGGGCATACAGAGATGAACAAAACATAACTGTACTCCCCTAAAACACGCAGCCTGGATGGAAGAACTGTAATCTTGCCCCAAACCAGCAGGAGTCTGAACTCCCACTCGGATTTTCACACCCACACTCTGCTAGGTTTTCGGATGGAAAGTGTTATTCTTTCTTCGCTCTGAGAAGTATTTTAAAAGCCTCAAGATGAATTGGCCTGTGTGGACGGCAGAGGCGGGGGTCCCTGCAGACGTGCGGTGCCCCTCCGGGCCCTGGGCTCCTTCTGGGCTCCTCAGCGTGCACCCTGAGCTTCTCAAGTAGTGATGGGAGCTGAAGATGGGGCAGCTCTCGTAGGTTCCTCTTCTCTGCCTGGTTCCTCCCCTCGCCTCCTCCAAGGTCCTCGGGATGGACGGTGCAAGGGTCCTCTCTGCACGTCCCCAGAGTCCTCTCGTGCCGGGGGCCGTCTAGACCTCTCCCAAGGCTTCTCCTCAAGGACACCTGGACTCAGGCCTCCTGGTGAACCGCAGGGAGCCTGAAGGACCGGGCAAGTGTCTCATATTCTTCCTCATGCCCATCCTTCCCGGCCTCCTGTAAACCAGACTCCGGGGATGACTCAGTACAGTTGAGTCAGCGTTAGACACGAGATCCAAAGCCATCTGTCTGTCTGGCTCCTGAGACAGTGCCCATCATCGTTCTACCACTGCCCTCTGCAGTGACCTTTGTCCCACAGTCACTCAGGGGCTTTGGACCCAGGCCTTTGAGTCACTGTATCAGCCTTTGATAGGTTTACTTTCCCCTCCATTGCTTTTTCTGCTGTATTTGCCCGGCTCACTTAGGCTTCCGGCAGGTTTGCTGCTTTCAATCGCCAGTGGAACTCACGCTTTTTCACACTGTATCTAAAAAGAGAGATGACAGGACTCCCAGGGAAGGGCTTCTCTGCATTTGCTTAGGTTTCCGAATCTACCGAGTTCATTGTCGCCTGTTCCGAGGAAGGTTCCGCCTCTGAGGCTCTCAGCTGTATTCTATTATTTGTGTTGCTGCACCCTTGGAATAAGTATGCGGTAAACGATATTTTCTTTTCCCTTTGTTCCCACCAATTCTAGGCAAGGTTGAGCATGTAATTTTCTTCAATTTCTTTCTTATTTAGTCATTTTTCAGCCAGAGAGGTTTCTGCTAAGACATAGAAGTCTTTCTTCGAGGAAACCATGATGGAATCAGTGTGGAGCGATGGGTGATGTTTGATGTGAATTCGTAATTGCTACCATCATAAAACTCCTGGACATGTCAAGTAGGAAGGGATTTTAGAGGTTGCTTTGTCTGGTCCTCTTATTTTCAGATTGCGAAGACACAGACCACAGAGATGCAGGGCTTTTTTCACGGCCCAGGGATGGTGGCCCAGCGCCAGTATAAGACCCCAACCTCTGCTTCTTAGTCATTGCTTCCGCCTCTTTCCACTCTTCTCTCTCCCCCTTCTTAAAACTAGATTTGTGCTGCTTTAAGCCAGTAAGTTTGTGGTAATTTGTTACAGCAGCAATAGAAAACCAATCCTTTTATTTTTCCAAGTGCCCCTCTTTTCATGCCCTCGCTCCTCCCTCTCTGGTCCCTGCACTTTCCCTGGACTGGCCTGGGCTTTTCGCATCTCTGAGCTCTACCCGCTTTCCTCCTCCAGACACACCCTTTTTTTGTTCTCCTTCATGTGTTAGTTCAGCTAATTTTACAAAGCTCTGAATAAATCCTTTCTCCTATTTGTTCAAAAGCCTTCCTCTATCCTCCCATCCAAGAGAGACTTTCCCTTCTCTGGAATCCTAAGGCATTTGGGATCTGTGTGTCCAGTTATGAAAATCTCCACCCAGGCGTGGTTAGTGCAAAAATCTCTCAAATCAGAGAACCTGGGTTTAAATCCTGATTCTAACCTCGGAGAAGTTTCTTAAACTCTCTGTCTCAGTGTCTTTGTTGGAGTCAACCTTGTAGGGCTGTGAAGTTGAGAGATGCTCCACATAGAAGTGAATTGGCTGAATCAGAATCAGGACCCCGCATGTGCTGGGGACCCCGTGAATTACCTCTCAGTAGATCTCTGACTGTTGCCTTGAAGAGCTACTCAACCACGTTGTTTATATTTTAATGTGTTTGTGTTTTTGTTTCTCTACCTGTTAACTGCATGAAAGTGAGCATGGTGACCAATCATTCAATCAATCAACAACAAAACAACAACAACAATAATAATAGCAAAGTGATATAATGAAAGGAGCGTCAGACTGTTTCAGTTCTAGCTCCACAACTTACTGGCTGTCTCAAAAGAAAAGAAATAGACTTTTGGTTGCCAGAGGGGAAAGGTGGAGGGAGGGATAGATTAGGAGTTTGGGATTAACATATACACACTGCTATATATAAAATAGATAAACAACAAGGACCTGCTGTGTAGCACAGAGAACTCTACTCAGGACACTGTAATAACCTATGATGGAAAAGAATCTGAAAAAGAATAGATAAATATGTATATGTGTATAACTGAATCACTTTGCTGTACACCTGAAACTAACACAACATTGTAAATTAACTCTACTCCAATATAAAATAAAAATTTAAGAAAAAAGGAATTGAGTGTTTTCATCTGTACAATGGGAATGATAATAGTATTTACCTCTTAAAACTGGTTTTCAGGAATAAGTAAGATGATAAATTTAAAGTCTTAGCACAGCACCTGGAATATAGGAAGAGTTGAGTACATGGTAACCATGTTAATCAGTATTTAATTTTCTTTTTACTTCTTATTCCATAATATAAACCTTGATATCCCTGTTACTTTATATGGCAGTAATATGAGACACGGGAGGAGGAAACCTGAGAATCTATCTAATACCCGAAGCCGTGCTTTGCAGCCACGTGCGTTTTGAAGCACGAGGCCCGCAGGCTTGCAGGGCTGCTGTCAGAGCGATGTTCCAACCACAGTGAGCCTGCCTCTCTCCATCCTGTTCTGGCTTCTTTCCTTTCTTCCTTCCTTCTCTTTCTTTTATCTCAGGTGATCATATGAATCCTTTGGTATTTTAAGTCCTTTCAATACATTAGATTTTAGAATGATTTTTGAAAAAAAAAAGAAAAAAATCTGCGATTCAATGCATTGCCATTCATCACTACCTTCCTGTTACAGCCCTTCCTGCTATTTTCGCACGGATGAGAGCTCTCCTATTCCAGCTCATTTGAATTCATGCTTCAAATGCAAGTTCCCGAGCTCCTATGCTGAAATTAAGGTCTATTACATCTTCTGCACTTCCTTTGTCTGCTAATGTTATAATATGATTTTTAAGTAATTGAGTTTCTTTTGATGTGATTTCTTATTTAGAAACTCAGGCTTATTTGCAAGTCTTTTGTCTCTATGCATGTGTATATAATTTGTATAGATATTTTCTCCTTGGTTGCCCTCTAATTGTTTTAGAGAGACTTGGAATTAGTCATTTTTATTTATTTTATAAATAGCTCCATATCACCAAGGAAATTTGATACAAGAATGCTAGGGAAAATGAAACTAATTTTTATAAAGGAAAAGAATAAGTATACTCAAATGTACTAAGTAGATGACTCAGAACTCACCACTTGTCGTTTGTTATTTTTAAAGCAAAGAAAGATTAACTCTCTTCTTTTTCCTTTGGCCTCTATTATTCAAAGAAAGACTTAATTTTGTAAATAATGTAGGGGATTAAATTTACCTAAAAGGCAACTGAGAATTTCCCCTAAAACCTGTGGGACAGTCTGTCTTTGCGTGTTCTTGCTAGAATACAAAAGAGGCTGCAGGCTTTCCCTGGAAGCCTTGCCTGGTAGCCCAGTGTCTTGGAGAACTGTTCCTTTTGCTCTAGGGAGGCATTCTGACCCCCGGACTCACTCACATGCCCCAGAGGTGGATGTAAAATGAGAAATGGAGAAGTCATTTGACAAAGTGGAAAACGTTTGCTGAGTTGAGAGATGTATACCTGCATCTTCCTGTTTGACCGCCAGGCATGAGAGCCACCGCTGAGAAGTCAGAGGCGGGGCTGAACAAAGCCCCTGTGACTTTCTGGACTTGATGACCTGTGCTTTGTGAATAGGCAACAGCTCATGTTTGCACAGAATATCCGTCTGTGCCCGCTCAGTGTAGGTCCTTCAGTTAAAAAGAGGCATTTGACGTCAAATAGAAAATATATAATTTAACTTACCATAGACTTCAGAGCAGAAATACAAGCTGTTTTACTTAAGACATGGTTGCATTAGGACACAACAAATTTAAACAACTCAGTATAATCCTAATAATATGTTAGTTCACCCATGAAGAAATTAACAAACTATCCTAACGAATATGTTAAAAATTGATTTGTATACTAAAATAGGGATTCTTTTTTCCCCTAGACATGATTCATTTAATAAAAGATCAGCTAATAGAGGAACCATGTTATCCTTTCAAATAGTCTTTTTAATGAGGTGTCAAATTATATGATAATCTAATTGATGACAAAGTAACACTGAGTTGTATTCAACTCTTAATATATAAACATATATTCTAAAAATGTATAAATGCTTCATATATTTAATGAAAGTCAAGTAGCAATCATTTTTCCTATGCTTACGCAAGTTTCCCCAAAACCGATGTTCGGGGAAGGAATTTCACTGATTAATTTAAAAGTAGTATATGTGGTGAGACATGACTTTTCTTTAATAAGTGTAGTAGGAAAAATAATTCCTATAAGAATTATTTTTAATCACAAAAGATAGTATAACCTGGTTATTTTTATTCTTAGCAAGAATCCATTTTGGTTTAAAGTACTTGAATTTTCCAGTGAAAATAATTCATAAAATCAGACATACATTCATCAGATAGCTTGTTTAAAAACAAAAATGGATACATCATCATCATGTCTTAGATAGTACAGTTTCCAAAAATGCCTTACTCCCAAAGTCAATTACATGCAGAGCGCATAGATTCATTGTACATAAAAGTTCTCGTTTCACATAATCTAGAAAAAGCAGAAATTTGATAAGAAAATGTTTACTTGATAATAATAGCATGATCCCTTAAGTTTATCCAGGTATTTTTCAATATTATCACCTTCTCACAACAAATGGCTTCTTTTCATAAATTTCAATGTTAAGAATAAATAGGGCACCTTTTAAATTCTTGTCAAAGGTGACTGGCCAATGCAGGGGTTGCAAATATGGGGAGATGGTAAGGCAATTAGAAAGCAAAGTTAAGTGGAGAATAGATTATGAAATGTTATTGAATAAACACAGAAAATAGATAATACCCTTTTGAAGTCTGTGCTGTGGTTGAAGGAAAGGAAGAACAGTGAAGAATAAAAGTTAGAGAATGTTGTAGGTGGAATGTCTGTGTCTTCCCCAAATACGTATGTTGCAATCCTAGCCCCCGACGTGGTGGTACAGGGTGGAGGTGGGGAGATCAGGTCATGTGGGTGAGGCACTCGGAATGGAATCAGTGCCCTCGGAGAGTGGACAGAGGGTGGTCCCTGGCCTCCTGCCCCCCACCCCATGAGGAAACACGAGAGGACGACCATCTGAGGGCCAGTAGGCAGGCTCTCTAGACTTAATGCACCTTGATCTTGGACTTCCAGCCTCCAAACCGTGAGAAACAAACGTCTGTGTGTGACCCGCCCAATCCGTGGTGACTCGTTATGGCAGCCGGAGCTGATGGAGATGGAGAAAGAGGGATTAACATCAGGGAGACAGAAGGTAGGCTGGAGCTCTGTGGTGTGAGCTCACACTTAGGCATGCAGGAAAAGTGGCTCTTCTCAGAATAGTCACCAGCTGGTTAACTGCCATAGCAATGCAGTTCTCACAGATGGAAACGTTTCCTTGAAGTGGGCAGATGAAACCCTTGGTCCCCATGTAGCACAGCAGTGTCCTTGCCCTGAAGGCAGGAGGACGAGCCCAGAGCCGTTCTGAGCAGCAGCTCTTCGCAGAGTCACTTTTAGCTCCTGGGCTGGAGATTCCTACTTTTCATCTGGATCAAAATTCATAATAAGTGCAGAAAATGTCAACTGCATCTGTGAGATCATGATTTCCTGTTTCCATTTAAGACTTTTATTTCATAATAAACATTGTTCTTCATATTAAATGAAAATGTTTTCATGTTTCAATTCAGTTACAGCATTTATGTCCTCAGTGCCCCTCCCTCTCAGAGACTATCTCCATTATTTTCTGAGAAGCAGCCACTTGGTTTCATAATTTTCTGGATCTTTCTGGACTTCTGTAGACATATTCCAGATAGCGACGACTTAGCAACAATTGCCCCTGAAATAAGTTGGAATCAATATCAAACAGCTGTTACTCCTTCAATAATTCTTCGGATTCCTGGTTGGTGTATTAGCTGGCAGTTACCACAGTAATACTGGATAGTAGATGACGTAAACCCAGGGGCATTCAAGAAGCATTTATTTCTTCTTCGCACGACTGTTGGGCCGGTTGAAATTTGGCTGATCTAGGTAGGCTGCCTCGGCTGGACTCAGCTTTAGATTGCAAGTTTGTTCCAGGTCGGCTGCACCTGTCTTTCATCCTCCTTGGACCAGAAGCCACAGGAAGCATAGTCTTCTCATGTGCCAGAGCCCAACCGGAAAGAACATTTAACCCTCTGCTTGTGTACGTCTGTCGACAGTTCACTGCCAGAGCAAGTCACGTGGCCGCACATCAGTGAGAAAAGAAAATGTGCTTTGATTCTCTTTCTGCACAGTCACACGGCACGTGGCGCAGCTCTGGAAAAGCAGGGAGTGTAGGGAACAGTAGTGCAGTCTGCCTTGCTCCACCTTCTAGATCACAGTCACAAGCCTTCCACACACAAAACACCTTAATTCTAATGATCTGCTTTCCCCCAAATCCTGGAATTATCATTAACTTATGGTATCAGGTTCAAAGTCCAGAATTGTATAATTTAGATCAGTTCTCGATGCAGCTCCTCCTGATGTGGAGACTTGTGAGTTTAAAAGAGAAGTTGTTTAATCCTCCTCCACCCCCCTGACCCCTACACTCCCAACACACAATTGTGAAACACAGGTAGGACAGTCACAGTGACACTGCATTCACAAGGGGACAGTGAGAGGCATGGAGCAGTCACTGGTCCCTAGCAGTTCTGAAATCCTTCTGGACCAGTGTTACTGGGTCTCCCTACCCTGGAGGAAGGGAATAGCCCTTGACCCCTTGAGGTACTGATGCTGCTCCCTGGGGGTTAGCCAGGTAAGAAAGGAGGTTGTATCAGTTATTGTCTTGGTGAACGTATTCAGAAGCCATCAGGATTTTCAAGACAAGGAAAGAAAAAAGTTTTCCTTTCGATTTATTTTTGACACTTTTTATGCTTCTTTAATATGACAGCACATAGGTCTCCAGATTTGTAAAGTTCTCAGTAATATGTACACATATTCTTTCCTTTATTTTATGAAAAAAAAATATTTTATTATTTTTTTAATTGAAGTACAGTTGATGTACAATATTATGTAAGTTATAGGTGTGCAATATAGTGATTCACAATTTTTAAAGGTTATACTCCATTTAGAGTTATTATAAAATATTGACTATATTCCCTGTGTTGTACAATATGTCCTTGTAGCTTATTTTATACCCAGTAGGTTGTACCTCTTAGTTTCCCCACCTGTATACTGCCCCTCCCCCCTTCCCTCTCCCGACTGGTAACCACCAGTTTCCTCTCTATATCTGTGAGTCTGCTTCTTTTTGTTATATTCACTTGTTTGTTGTATTATTTAGCTCTTTGACTAGGTGATATATTTTAATGGCCCAAACATCAAAAAGTATACAAAGATGTATACACAACAAGGTACTACTGTTTAGTACAGGGAACTATATTCAATATCCTGTGATAAACCATAATGGAAAAGAATATGAAAAAGAATGTATACACATATAACTGAATCACTTGGTTGTATAGCAGAAATTAACACAACATTGTAAATCAACTATACTTCAATAAAAGTAATAAAAATGTATACAAAGATGTAACGTGAACAATCTACTTCCCAATATATTTCCATTTTTCCTCTCTTTATTTAAACAGAAAATAGTATTGTGTTATACTAAAGGTGTTTTGCAATGTTCTTTTTTCCGGTTAACATATTTTATAGATTTTTCCATATCAGTACAGAAAGAGCTCCCTTATTGTTTTTTAGAGCTGTGTATTATTCCATTGAATGAATATACATAATTTTATTTATTTGTTTACTTATTTATTTATTTTTTAACCGTAATTTTAAATCAGTCCCACATTAAAGGACAGTTAGTGTGTTCTGAGTGTTTTGCTGTGACAGATAATGTTGCAATGAATAATCATATATAAGTCTTTTTACACACTGGTGAGTATATTTGTAGGAAAAAAAATCCAAAAGTGGAAATGTTGAGTCAAAGTGTTTATGGGTTTATAATTTTGAAAGAAACTACCAAATTGCCTTTGATGGTATTTCTAACAATATTACTCCCACCAACAATATAGGGAGAGCCTCTGTATTTACAGCCTTACTGGAAATGTGGCCAATTTCCTAACTGAAAAATGAAGTTGCATTTCTTTTATTATAAATGAGGAAGAATTTATTTCATGTATTTAAGAGCTATTTGTATTTTTTAAAACATATTACCTGTTCTTAGACTGAGACCAAGTTCCACTGAGCTGTTGGATTTTTTCTTACTGCCTTCAGTAGATATTGACTAAGGAGCTGCATATATATCAAGAAAATTAGTCCTTTTTCGGTTATTGGAATTGCAAATATTCTTCATAGTTATTAACTTTGCTTATAGTTTTTTTTAAAAGACTATTTAGAATTTTATTTGTTTTTCTTTAATATGTGGCCTAATTTATCAGTTTTTCTTTTGTGCCGTCTAGGTTTTGTGTAGTAGAAAAACCTTTCTCTAAGTTTATAAAAAGAATTCTCATGTACATTTCTTCTTGTAATTTTATTGTTTCGTTTGTTTTGTTACATTTAGTCTCTGATCCTTTTAGAACTTGTTCTGGTGTATGTGTGAGATAGAGGCCCAGCTCTTTTCTATATAGCTACCCAGTTGTCTACACCACTTGTTGTATAGTCCATTTTTTCTCCACAGATATGAAATGCTACTTTTATCATATACCAAAATTCTATATAGTTTGGTGTCTGCTTCTGAACCTTTTTTAAAATTTTCCATCTCTACTCAGGCATGCCGTCTTTCCATATTGGTTTAATGACTGAGGCTTTAAGGTGTGTCTTATGTGGTAGAGTTACTTATTCCTCATTGCTCGTTTCCTGAATTTTCCCGGATGTTCTTGTTTATTTATTTTTCTATATAAACCTTAGAATGAACTTACTGTGTTCTAGGGAAAAAAAAATACTGACTTCTTTTGGGTGCAGTTACATTTACAAATTAGCTTTGAGAAGACAAATGTCTTTAGAGTGAGTTTTTCTATCCAAGAACATAGTATGTGTTTCTCATTGTTCAGGTTGTCTTTTAATGTCCTTTAGAAGCCTTTTTAAAGTTTCCTTCATGTGGTTCTTGCATATTTCCCATTAAGTACTTTTCTTTCAGATTCTTCTTATGGCTTAGCATATGTGACGCTGAGAAGGAAGGGAGCTGTTTTAACCCTGGCTCTACATCCAGATTCCTGAAGGATTAGTACAAACAGACAGATAACGTTGTAAGAAAGCAGACAAAAGTTTTAAGTGAAAATGAGGGGACAGTTGGGAAGGTATGGCATACTCGGTGTTAACTAGCTGTTGTCATCCCATCCAGCGAAAGCCACCAGGCGAAGCACAATGTACATAGAAAGGCCCTGGAAGACAGAACAGTTGTCATTTAGAAGCAAAAAGGAAATGGATTTAAGAATTTGTGTCATTTAGGCTTGGCTGCTTATAACAGCTCTCCCAAATAACAGTGAGTTTCAACAAGATAGAGGTTTATTTCTCTCTCTTGTACATACATTCTGGGTGTTGGCACTCCAACATTAGTGGGATAATTCCATAAACATCAGTGATCCAGGGTCCTTATTTCTTTTTCTGCTACTATTCGTAGTGTGTGATTTCCATCGTCAAGTTGGCCTCGTGGTTCAAGATGGTGGCCAAAGCTCCTGCCAACGTGCACTTTTCAGGCATGAGGACAAAGAACAGGGCAAAAGCGTGTGCCCCCAAGCTGATCCAACCCTCTTCTAAGACCTTTCAGAAGCCCTACTCTTTTTCACTTCATCCCATCCTTATCTGTACAAGGGGCTGCTCTCAAGAAAACAGAGATTCTGTTACTAAGGAGGATGGGGAAATGGATTCCAGGGAGGCAACTTCTGGTCCCTGACAGGACCAGTAAACATTCTTTTTAGAATTTCCTCCTCTAAGTGTATTGAGAGGGGGCAAGGAAAACACCTAGAGGGATAATAAGTGAATAAAGTGAGTACAGTTTGATTATTTTTTCACCTTTTAGGATCATTTTAGGCAGCTTAGTGTTGAGCAAAGTCTGAGCTGGAAATCACTGCTTTGGGCTTGCAGTTTTAACTCTAAAATGTTTTCAGGAGGAATTGAACCTCATGTTCTCTTTTTCTTCTTTAGAACTGAAGCACCTCAGTAATTAGTTAAAATATAGTCCCCAAAGGGCACAGTTTGTACAAGGCTCACAAAGAGGGTTAAGACGTAGTCTCTGCCTTTGGATTCAAAGGGCTTCCAGAAAATACAGGTGATGGTTTTTTCTCTTTGGAAGCCACCAGACTGGCCAGAGTTGGGAGCAGCTTCCTGATGGGGAGCTTGGGTGGGCTCTGGAGGGGGTTTCATCCTATGGGTCTTGTAGACGGGATTGATGTAGATTTAGTGCATAAACAACAGCGTGATTGTTTCTGCTTGTTTGTTTTTGTATTATTGAACTGGAATGAAATCACATTTAATATTGACTTTATTATGTTTTTACTTTATCACAATACCTATAGGTAACTATTGTTTCATGAAACTTGTCTCAGATTTGTGTTGGGGGGTGGAGATGGAGAATATTAAATGTACTACTTACAATCTGGGTGAAAAACATTTGAAAAATGCTGCCTTAGAGGGCAAACATAATCTGTCGTTGAGCGAGGCCTGAAGACATTGATGTCTAGGTCCCTCAGACTCGAAAGAGCACCCCCCCTTCGCCTGGAGGAGGGACCCGGAGCCTGTTTTCACTTCTCAGAGACTCCATCCAGGATCCAGATATTCTGGTGTGTGAAATAATTTTATTCTGTAAATGACTGTAAATATACCAAAATATTACATTACATTTCAGGTTCTCAACAGTAGCCATTCAATATTTCTCAGTATATCCCAAACTATATGCAAATAAACTAGTAAGACTTTCAATTCACATAGTCCACAGACAACCTTACTTTTCTTATTATTTTTGGTTCTGCTGTTGTATTGAATTTATTATATTACTTTCCATGGTAAATTACAAGAAATTGCTTGGTAGCACAGAAAAAAAAAAGAGTTTTAAAAGGAATTAGGGCAACCAAGATGTCTTTCAGTAGGAGAATGGAGAAATAAATGGTGGTACGTGCAGACACTGGAATATTATTCAGCACTAAAAAGAAATGAGCTATCAAGCAATAGAAAAACATGGAAGAAACTGCAGTGCCTATTACCAAGTAAAAGAAGCTAATCTGAAAAGGCTACACACTGTATGATTCCAACTATATGACATTTTGGAAAAGGCAAAACTATGGAGACAGTAAAGAGGTCAGTGGTGTCAGAGGCTGGTGGAGGGGGGGATGTGTAGGTGGAGCCCAGAGGATTTTTAGGGCAGTGAAACTACTTTGTATGATGCTATAAGGGCGGATACAAGTCATTATACATTTGTCCAAAGCCATAGAATGCACAACACCAAGGGTGAATCCTGATGTAAACTGTGGACTTTAGGTGACCATGACATGTCAGTGTAGGTCCATCAGTTGTAACAAATGGGCCACCTGGTGGGGATGGTGACAGTGGAGAAGGCTGTCCATGGGTGAGAGCAAAGCCTACATGGGAAATCTCTACATTTCTGCTCAATTTTGCTGTGAACCTAAAACAGCTCTAAAAATAAAGTCTATTTAAAATACTTTTTAAAAAAGAAATTAGGGATTAATATAAGAATTGTGAGAAGGGTGCAGTTGTGGGGAATTGTAGAAATCTGTTCTCCAGCTTCCATGGAGTAACTGCTGAAAAATGCTGAGAATAGTGCTGCATCCGAAGGACAGAAGCCACCATTTGTGATGTGTTGCATGGGACCAATAAATAAGACAGAAGGAAAAATTTAAATCTTACCACATCCTGTTCTATCAATGACCTTTCCACTCACGGCTCATTTGGTGTTCCTCTACTTGGTCTCTATTGATTCTGAACTTCTTTCATTTCATAACAGCAACTCGGAGCTTTTGCGCTCCACTAAATTTCATTTTTAAACCTATTCTTCCTTAGAAATGATAATACAGACGCCACTCTTACAAGCACAACATTGAAAGAACATCAAATCCCCTAAATAATTTGTTCCTCTCTCAGAGGAGGCAACGGAGCTGCAGATGGTGTGCTCAGTGAGCCGACAACTTGGACCCGAGAAGCTATTAATTCTCACAGCAACTCTTCTGCTATTTTATGGTCCCAGGAATTGATGTCATTCAGAGTCAACTTCATACACTATAAATCTATAAAATGAGAAAATAAAATTCTCTTGTATTTTAAGAATACTTACAGCGCTATAAGCTTAGGCTGTTGTATTAGTTATCTCTTGCAGTGTAACAAATTACCCCAAACGCAGGGGCTCAAGGCAACATGAGTTCATGATCTCAGTTTCTGTGGGTCACGAGGTGTCTGTGCACAGCTTATCTGGGTTCTCAGATCCGGGTCTCACCAGACTGAAAGGCAGTCGTGGGCCACCAAAAAAACTGAAGTACTTACCAAAGAAATAGCTTTTCCCAATGTTTATTACAGTAATCCCATAACCTTCTCAAAAAGTTTGAATTTCTGCCCTGGATAGAGTAGCATCTACAGAGACCCACTCTAGTTTTTCCATTCCAATTGCCTTCGGTTCACAAATATTTATTGAGTGCCTCTTATTTGCCAGTTCAAGGCACTGGACACGTGAGATGAATAAGAGGACCTGATCATAGGGAATGAGTGGTCTTGTAGTGAAGCAGGTTGTGGGAGGGACATTAAGGGAGGCCAAGTCTGAATCGTTTTGAGAGGAGGAAAGAGACTCAGAGTGGTTGCCAGGATCAGTTTGTCTTGAGCGAAACTTCCCTACTAGTGAATAACTGGGCATCCTCTGCTAATGATAGATTTGCCATGGGCAGCTGCTGTATCCGGAGACTACAAAGCAGCCAGCCAAGGTCATCTGAGTCGACAAGGACCGTTCCAAGGATGAAGGGCTCACATGAGATTCTCAGTGAAAGACCCGGTGCAAGGAGCAGCTTCATGACAATGTTATCATTGGAATGTACTCATGTTTCCCAGCCCACGAGGAGGAGGATATTCTTCATAGAGGATCGAAGGTGGATGAAGACTTTTCCAAGCACAGTTACACAGATGGAAGGAAAGTCTTAGGAAGGAGAACTGTATGCTGAAAGTATCAACAAACTAGTGGCCCCATCTGGTACCTTGGACTCTGCTAGAACCCTGGGATCTTAACTGCTGCATCCTGTCAGCTCTCATGTCCTCCTCCAGCCCTTTCCCCTGTCCTCTAAGCACGACTTGATTGATGCCAGAATTGGGCATCTCTGGGGAGGCAGACCTGGGAATTGTTCTGGGATGATATTATGTTGGAGATTATGTTTCTGACTGAGGAGCTTGCATTCCCAGTCTTGCAGTGTGATGAACCCTGTAGCAGGAGCAACAGGTGGAGGTGCTTCCTTCCAGAAGGGCTTGAAAATGTGAGGCTGGCATTGGGTCTTCTTTCGGTTAGGGAAGAGGGTCTGTGATGGGAGTTTGGATGGAGCAGTCGATGCGCTAGTCCTTTCCTTAAGGGGATGTTCAAGAACGTTGAATTGGGAATGAATTGAACTTTAGCTGCCGCTTAAATGTAACATTGCCCAGTAAACGGGCTCCCAGAGGGAGCTCCAAGGCTAAGGTCTCGAGTATCTCCTGCCTACAGGAGATCCCGCAATGTTTCCTTTTCTGTTGCCTTTCTAACAGTAATGGGTCACCAGGAAGACTGATTTCATTGAAAGGATGGCACCCCTCAACTTTCTTCCCCCTTTACGAGGCAGCCTGTAAGAAAGAGCCTCCAGGGTGAATGACACTCAGTCTCAGATGGGGAAGCAAGAGTCCAGATGTCTCTTAGGGCATCATTTCTCAAATCTATATGCTCATATACATCCCCTGGGCACCTTGTTAAAATGCAGGTCCTGATGTAGTAGGAGAGGGGGGTGGAGTGGTGAGAATTTGCATTTCTAACACGTTCCCAGGCGATCTGCAGACCTCACTTGAAGTAGCAAAACTTGGGAGCTATAGAATAAGGAAAACGTACCTTAGAAGACATGATTAGGGTCTACATACACTATAAAGCCACAAAATTAGAGGAGACTTGGCTTATCCCATGCAGCTGAAGTGAGAATTTAAGAACTCTTCAGGAAGACTCACAGATCAGCAAGGAAAAGACAAAATCCAAGCAAATACAGTTTGCTGAAGCGAGTCTCTAGAGAGGGCATCGGGAAAGGACAAGAAGTCTGGCAGTGGCTGGAGAGGTAGACAAATCAAACTCCATTATCCGCTGACTCTGAAGGATATGATCTTCTGGCTGAAATTTTAGGGGTCACTTAATTCCAGCTCCACGCCCCCCCATGACCCGTCCTGTTCCCACACACTGGCTCTCAGATGCTTCCATACAGTAGGGAAGCAACTGAAGTTTCCTGGCTTGTGGATAAATTTTAGGTTGTCAAATATTCATAGAGCGATTTGGTGGAGGCGGGGTGGTGAGTGTGAAATCTCCCTGGGGGAGAATAATGATGGAAGGCTGGTTAGAAAATAGCTTCAGTATCCTTTCTTGTAAGAGGTCATTTGAATATTAATGCAATGCAACTCAAAGGTCACCAAAGAATTTGTATTTCTCTTAAAACGATATGCGGCCAAACTTCCCTTGTGTAACAGATGCCGTCGTAATACTGTCGTAGAAATAGTTTTCAAAGTTCGTAAGGGCTGCAGAAGTTCTACTTGATCTGCTCACGTATACAAATGTGACTTGCCCGGCTCCTCTTTCTACTGCTATTTATATCAGCTGCCCTCTGGGAGATCAGCTTTCTTCACAACATCGGATATAAATAACCACAGTTCTCTTAAGTATGATCTGCTCAAGATTGCCAGGTAACATAACTGGTATCTGCTTACTTATATTCATGATTTGTCCGTGATATGCTTTGTTACTTATATAAGTTAATACTTTTCATATACAATTCAATAACCATTACGCCTTACCGCAATGATTGTATTAAAAACTTTACTATTCTTAGTGAGCAGGTAAGTTGAGTTTAAACACTACAGGGACATTCAGAGACAAGCCCAGTGGAGGTCTTTTGAGGCCATGCCCTTGAGCTGGAATTTCTGTGAGAGACTTCGGTCAAGTACAAATGCAGAAATGAGCATACGTACCCAATAGGTGCAGCTGTCTGATGTGCCTCAAGTCTGTTGTGATGTCTTTCAAAACTAGGGAGTGTGGGCTTCTGCTTCTTTTCATGCCCCTTACACTGTGACTAAAAGAAAGCTGAAGTATTCTTGCTTCTGTGAGAAAAATCTCAGTCAACAAAAGCTGGGATAGAAAACATTTTCACGGGTAAAACCAACCTGTAACATTTTCATCTTAAAATTGTTCACGTTGAAGGCTACTCTGTCTAGCTTCTGCATAAGACTCTTCAAAAACCTTTGATCATTTAGACCACTTTAGATGTAACTTGATCTAAAATGCAGTCTCGACCTCAGGTCATGTAGCAGCAATCATTAAATACTTAGAAAAATTAAAGATCAAAGTATGAAGTAACGGTAGAAATGTAGCAATATACATAAAAGCATTAATAAATAAGCTATAGTTTTTCTCTACTGGTGATGAGTCCAAATGTTATTAAATCTAATTAATGAAATCCTTCATAATATAAATAATGTATTTCATTAAGTATTCTTCATGATTTTAGTCATTAAAATGTAATTTAATTATGCTAATAGAATTTTAATGGAATTTAATTTAATATTACCACGCAGCTTCATAATTTGAATTTTAAAATAAATTTGTTATAAATACAAGCCCACTTTATTTTCATTTTTCATTATAGAATATAGTGGATGAAAACAGAGCATAATGGCAATTTCATAAATTCAATTTATTAACGTCTCTAGTAGTGACCATACCAATGTTATGCTGCAATAAACATGTACCCTGTTAAAATCCAGATATCATTAGGAATCTGTTAGGACTATGCTTGTGTTCACTTTGTATCTAATACAAGCAGCTTATAAAGGAGAGAAGCCTGGAGCTGGATGCAGCTTTCTGCTTTGTATTCTTACCAGGGCTGTAGTCTTAACCTTCTATCTAGTGAACCCTGCCCATCTCATGGACAAGTCCTAACTGAAATGAAAATAAAGTATTGGATGTAGTATGAATTGTTGTTTTTGCTGCCCTCATGATAAGCCAGGTTTTGCAGCAATAACAAAAGAAAATCAAAGCCCCACATCTCAGTGGCCTGAAGAGCAGATGTTTGTTTCCCTCTCTCCTGCTGGTCTGCAGGAGCTTGGTCGGCTCCTTACGCCCTGCGAGGCCCAGGCCAATGGATGCTCCAGCCAACCTGTGCTTCCACAACCACCAGCCGAGGGGAGGCTGCCAGCAATTATGTCCTGGCGCTTAAGCCTTCCTGCCAGACAGGACACACCACCGACTCTGCTCATGTTCATTGGCCAAAGCAAGTCCAAGGCCACACCGCACTTTACAGGGAGTGGAGAAGTCCGGTCCACCGGAGGCCTGGAAGGAGGGGGTCAGGCACACCTGTGACCAGTGATGGGCCCTAATGATTATCGCAGGTATTTTATCCTGGAACTGGAGCTCGTTCATCCTGACATGGATTGAGTGAAGAAATTAGGTTTGTCTTGCAGTGGTAGGGAGGACCATTATGTAACTTTCTACTCTGAATTGTGTATATGTGCACCCAAGACTTGAGAAGAGAAGATGCTCTCATATAAAATAAATAAAGATCAGGATACATTTTTTGAGACATATACACAGTTATTAGGAACATGTTATATGTATGTTATATATATAAAATATACTAGAAATATATATAATATAAGGAATAGTTTATGTTTATATACTAAAAAATATATATATACACTAGAAACGTATATTATTTATATTAGGAACATTTTGTATATATATATACACTAGAGATATATATATTATATATATATATCTAGTGCATATATATAAAAATATATATACTAGATATATATTAATATATATACTAGAAATATATATATTGAAAATATATATTATATATAATGTATATTATATATACTAGAAATGTATTATAATATATATGTTATATATATATATATACTAGAAATATATATACGTATATATTAGAAAAAATAGTAAGAAAGACAGAGGGTCACCGTACTTGCTAAGGCGTTCTATAGCGAGACTGGGGAAGATTTTTCGGAGAAACACCAGTTTAGAACTGGATATTGAAAAATGGGAGGGATATGGATTTACGGAGAGGAAAGGATGAACTAAAATACAGAGAAGAAAAATTCAACACAGAATTTCTGATTTCTGGGCTATTCTTAATGAGCACATTTATGTTGTTTTTGCTAAAATATCAGTACCTTTTACTCTAGTGACTCAGCTTTTCTGTCTCCGTTTCTCCTGCACTTTGCCTTATTGCTTTGCCATTTAAAAGCCTAGCAGTGAGAGGGATTTTGGAAAGTGTGTCTATTTCTATGTGCGCAGTGGCTCCTCAAAGCTGGAAAGATCCAGTGAGGAATCATTGGCTCCTTCATACTTTTGTCGCCTCTGATCTTTTTTTTTTTTTTTTAATAAATTTATTGTATTTATTTTTTTTTTGGCTGCATCAGGTCTTTCTTTGTTGCTGCGTGCGGGCTTTCTCTAGTTGCGGCAAGCGGGGGCTACTCTTCGTTGTGGTGCGCGGGCTTCTCATTGCGGTGGCTTCTCTTGTTGCGGAGCACGGGCTCTAGGCACACGGGCTCAGTACTTGTGGCTCGCGGGCTCTAGAGTGCAGGCTCAGTAGTTGTGGTGCATGGGCTTAGTTGCTCCGCAGCATGTGGGATCTTCCTGGACCAGGGCTCGAACCTGCGTCCCCTGCATTGGCAGGCGGATTCTTAACCATTGCACCACCAGGGAAGCCCCTGTCGCCTCTGATCTTAATTGCTTGAATTGTGCTGTCTAGACTTAGCAATGCATCATAGTATCAGATCAACAAAAGACTAGACTGAGTGTTTGAGTCAACTGGGTGTAACTGTCACACTCTACAGTCTCAGGACCCTCCCCCCAGGGTTCAGCAATCAAGGCCAGGATCGGTCAGGGTACTTGCAACTTTTCCTTAGTTTTACTACGTTTTAGCCTCTATTAATGGTAGAATCGCAGTCGTGCTCTCTTTAAACTGAATTAATACTTTGCTATGGAATTAAAGCAACTTTTGGAGATAAAAACTAGGTGCTGCCTTGATGCTAGTCATAGTGAATGTCCCACTCTTCTTAAAGGATGGAGCTGTGTTTGTTCTCTAGAGTTGCCATAACAAATTACCACAAACTGTGTGGCTTGGAACAACAGAACTGTATTCCCTCACAGTTCTGAGGCCAGAAGTCTGAAGTCAAGGTGTGGGAAGGTCATGTTTCCTCTGAAGGCTCCAGAGAAGAATCTTTCCTTGCCTCTTCCCAGCTTCTGGAGATTCCCATCAATCCTCAGCGTTCCTTGGCTTGTAGCACATCACTCCAGTCTCTGCCTCTGTCATCACATGGCTCTTCTCCCTCTGTCTCCCCTGTGTATCTCTGTGTCTCTGTCTTTAAATTTTGTCTCTTCTTCTGAGGACACCAGCCATTGGACTGAAAGCCCACTGTGACCTCACCTGAACTATATTACATCTGCAAAGACTCTATTTCCAAGCAAGATCACATTGACAGGTACCAAAGGTTAGCATTTCAACATCTTTTGGAGGGACACAGTTCAACGCACAACAATGGCATTATTGAAACTTTCTGTAATCTGTGGCACACTGCTTACAAGACCCTGTGGAATGCCCCCTCTCCCAGCCCCAAAATCCACGACTTAGACTAATTTCATCAAGGAGATTCCCCTTGCTTCTGATTGCCACTTTATTTAAAATTCTGCAGCATTGTTTAGTTGCCCTAAGACCGAGTTCCTCGGTAGCAGTTCTCTTTCTCATGATTTTCTCGGTGAGACTTGTCAGACTTTCACCTTCCATTTTTAAAGCGTCGGAGGCAGTTCAGATGAACCAGAGGAGACATGCCAGTGATAAAGGGTGAGTCATTCTTCTCCCCCGACCCCCATTTCTGGGATCTGCTGACAGATACTAAGGGTAGCTGTCATTGAACTAAATCTGAAGCAGTGGTAAAAGAAAATAAGGCTTGCACTGCTTTTAGTGAAGATACTTGGAATTGCTTTTCCCTCTTGCTTTTCAACTTTTACTTGGATACAATTAGCTAAACACTGTTTTTTTTTAAATCTAAGGGAAATTTTGGAGCACTGTCTTTTCATTCAAAGTAACATTAATATAATTTTGCATATAGGAATCAGGAAAGTAGTTAGAAAATGCCGTTTAGGCTAATAAATTGAGACTCAGTAGAGCCGGATAATACAGTAGTTCCCCCTTATCCACAGTTTCCCTTTCTTCAGTTTCAGTTACCTGAGGTAAACTGTGGTTTGAAAATATTAATTGGAAAATTCCAGAAATAAACAATTTATAATCTTAAATTGCACCCCAGTTCTAAGTAGCGTGAGGAAATCTCATCCCATCCCGCCCGGGATCCGCAGCCATCGACATCATCCTGGCTCCCTGGTCCAGCATCACCTGAAGCAGATGGTCCTTCTGACTCCTCATCAGAAGGTCAGCAGTAGCCTAGCACTAGGTCACGATGCCGACGTCATTCACTCACTTCACCTCAACATGCAGGCATTTTATCCTCTCACATCAGCACAGGAAGGCTGAGTACAGTACAATAAGATATTTTGTATCTTTTGTACATAACTTTTATTACCGTTTATTGTTATAATTATTCTATTATGTTATTAGCTATTGTTTATCTTCATCTGCCTAATTTATAAGTTAAACTTTATCATAACTATGTATTTATAGGAAAAAACATAGTACATATAGGGTTCAGTACTATCCATGGTTTCAGGCATCCACTGGGGGTCTTGGAATGTATCCCTTGAGGATGAGAGGGGACGACTGTAAATTGAGACCCGAGAGCATCCTTTTATATTAAACTATGTTACTATGTTAAAGTGATATACGCCATACATTATATATACTAATGTAGTGGTTGCCCACAGGAGTGAAATGACTTGATTCTATCTAGCAGAACTGCAAACCCTTTCAATTATAGTAATGAAATATGATGTGTTGTAATGTAATCCTGCCTAGGAGGAGACAAGGGTATGAATTTTGAGGTCTCTTTAGGATTATATTACTTTATAATTCTTATATTTACCTGTCCCTAGTTCAGGGAGCTTTACTTGGCAGCCTGTTACAAATGAGGATCTTGAGCCCCATCCCAAACCTACTGAATCAGAATCTGCATTTTAAGCAAACTGTTATATAGAGAATGGATAAACAACAAGGTCCTACTGTATAGCACGGGGAACTATATTCAATATCCTGTGATAAACCATAATGGAAAAGATTGTTAAAAAGAATATATAGTTATGTATAACTGAATCACTTTGCTGTACAGCAGAAATTAACACATTGTGAATCAACTCTACTTCAATACATTTTAAAAAATAAAAATTAAAAAAAGAATCTGCATTTTAACAAGATCCTCAAGTGATCTGAATGCATATTAAATTTTGAGAAGCACTGATGACTTGACTATACCTAAGAGATGACTAAATTCCTACACTTTCTCTTCCATAGTTTTTTTTTTTTTTTTTTAGCTGCTGTTTATACCTTCGTCAAGAGATATGAGGCCCCTGACTAATAAAAATGCTTTTACTAATTACTTTGGGTGAAAATCTCATTAAATCAGGCAAATGTTCTAGAAGAGGCTGTAAACAGATTTTCATAATGGAGAGCACAGTGGATTAGAAAAACCAGCCCCTGTCAACACCACAGACTTGCCAGGAGAGCTCAGTGGGAACAAGAGGGCCCCAGTGTTGCAATGAAGCAAATCAGAAGTGTCTAGTGTGCCAGAGAAAATTCATGTTATTCCCGCACTGGCTGTGACATGTTCACACATGAATGTATTTCATTCAGAAAAAGTCAAAGCTCTAGAATGGCACAGTCTGGCTCTATGAGAAACAGATGTGTCATGGTTCACCCACCCCCTGACCACCTGTGGTTTGCCCATGACTCGACTTTCTTGAATAAAAGGGAGTTAACTCTTGGATCTAGAACAAATTCTAAATTACGGATTTATTTTCTTCCTCCTCATATTTCTCCTCCTTGCTCATTGCCATGACAGAACTTTACAATTCAGAGAAGTTTGAATGAACTACAGAAGGAATTCTCAGTGCTCCAAAGCATTTTCTTTCAAAGGCAGGTCCTGGCTCTGATATTTAGGTTGAGGTTCTGTGAAAAGTTCAAACAGAATACCAACTTCTCCAGCCAATTAGAGAGACTGATTTTTGTTTATACTTTAAAGCCACCTGGGTGTGAGGTGTTTTCACTTTCTGCTTATTTTTTTAGTCGAGGGAAGGCATTATTCTCATTCAGAAATATGCTTTGGATGCCATTGGTCATTCACTTAATCTTCAGCTACCCCCGTTCATGGAATCGTGTGGACAAATTAAAATCATTAATATTCCGCAAACTTTAGTCCTGCTGTTAAAACTCACCCTCAGCCACTTCTTCCAGCTGCTTACAAGTAGCCAAAAGGAAGGATTTGAACGTCATTACGATTTATTTCTCCTGCCATGCTCTGCTTTCCATTCCACCCAAAATGGGCAGGGAAATGGTCCCAACATAGGTAGGTGGATGGAAAAATACAAGGCACAAAAGCCCACAAAGAGAATAATCAAGCCCTCAAGAGTCACTGACAGTTTTTCAAAATGTTTTCATTTCCATTTATGTAATCAACTTAGGGTTGTTTTGACATACCATTGAGGCCTTTGGTTTTTCTTTTCATAGAATATTTCTTTATTTGTTTCTTCAGAAAGCATTATCTAATTAAAAGCAAACATATACAGTAATATAACCTGTCCAGGTAGTACTCGCCATTCATGGTCCAGTTACAATTACAATGACAATACTATCCAAAAAAACAAAACCTTTTTTTTTTTTAAAGGAAAGTTAGATTTATTCACTAATATTTAAAAATATAACATCCTCCTATCACACATACGATGTGATGCCTGATTCTTTTTTTTTTTTCCACACACACACACACTGTATTTTATTTTTACAAGAGATAAATAGACTGACACCAAGCATTGTACATGGCTGACCACAACAAAAGCAACAATGATAGCAATTACCAAACACGAAACACACTCATACTATGTCATAATATTGACATTCAGTCCAGTAATCCTCCACTGTAACAGCTCCTTTACTTTGCAGTGAAAATTGATTTGTATATTCTTTGCCTCTGAGTCCTTGTGGGATTTTTTTTTTTAATTCAAACAGAAAGTCACAAAAATTATACTCATCCTCATCAGTTCACTCAGCCCCATGTAATTAATTTTTTCTTTCATCTTGATCTTTTGTTAGCACTTTTATGAGTTCATCAGTTTTTCATTAGAGTTCTGAAAATGCTTATTCATTCAGTTCAGCAGTACAGTCAGTTACCAGAAACCTGTACTTGTCAGAGTCTTTTCCATGAATTCCTTGAAGATGAAACCCTTTTATAGGAACATATTTGCAAAAGCATCAGAGTACACCCAGAACTGTCTGTAAATGACAAAAGACTTAAAAATGATCACGGTTAAAGATTTGATGATAGTTCATAATAATGCAGTTGACAAGAAAATTAGTTATTTCTGAGATATACATTTTAAAGTAATAGCTAGGATTATGACTTATAACATTATACCAGAACATATAAGATTTTTAGAAATTTCATGTAATGTCTGAAACATTTACATTAACATATTTCCATACAAATAACCCAATGAAAGTTTAGTATTAGCTGTTTGTTTGTTTTTTTATACTGCAGGTTCTTATTAGTCATCAATTTCATACACATCAGTGTATACATGTCAATCCCAATCGCCCAATTCAGCACACCACCATCCCCACCCCACCGCAGTTTTCCCCCCTTGGTGTCCATATGTCTATTCTCTACATCTGTGTCTCAACGTCTGCCCTGCAAACTGGCTCATCTGTACCATTTTTCTAGGTTCCACATACATGCGTTAATATACGATATTTGTTTTTCTCTTTCTGACTTACTTCACTCTGTATGACAGTCTCTAGATCCATCCACGTCTCAACAAATGACTCAATTTCGTTCCTTTTTATGGCTGAGTAATATTCCATTGTATATATGTACCACAACTTCCTTATCCATTCGTCTGTTGATGGGCATTTAGGTTGCTTCCATGACCTGGCTATTGTAAATAGTGCTGCAGTGAACATTTGGGTGCATGTGTCTTTTTGAATTACGGTTTTCTCTGGGTATATGCCCAGTAGTGGGATTGCTGGGTCATATGGTAATTCTATTTTTAGTTTTTTAAGGAAGCTCCATATTGTTCTCCATAGTGGCTGTATCAATTTACATTCCCTTACAAAACCTTTTTTGAAACCCATAATTACTTCATTATTTATAATTTTTAAGTTGAAATGCAAATAACATGGAATTGAACTTCCATAAAACCTTGGTCTGTATATCTTGCTGTCAAAATGCTATTCAGAATAACACATGGCAAATTCTACATGGTTTTTATAAATGGGGAAACTTAAGCGACAAAGAAGGAAATAACCTGGCCTCAATGTGAGTCATTCACAAACGTTGGAAAGAAACTCCCAAATGCATCTCCTAAAAGAGTGTTTTGTGGGTTCACATGCACTACGTATATCCAGAGTGAAAGAATGCCCTGGAAATAAATAATCTGTGAAGTCTGATGATTAAGTATTAATTATTTAATAATAAAGATTTACTAGAAACCAAGTGCAGTGTCATTTTAGATTTAGTTTTCAAAAGAGAAAATATTCCATTTCAACACACAGGTTTGGAAACAGCACGACTTAAAGTTGACTCAGGTCAGATAACCCTCAGTGAATTATCAGTGTACTTTGGGAATATTTTTTGAACAATAAAACCAGATGATGGCAGATTTTGGTCACAGGCTGAGCTATAGAAAAGTAATGAGCTTTTGTTCTTCAGTTGAAATGGTTTTTCATATTGCCACAATATGGTGCTTTCTAAGTCCACTTGGTTAAAAAAGCCACAACCCCGATAATTCAGAATGTAAAGCCACCCTATGGTCAAGTATACATTTGATACATTAAAATCACTGAATTGGAAATTAAAAAGCTCTGAATTAAATAGATACATAGTTCTTAAAAGCCTGATCCATTGGTCACACTTACACTGATCTTGTATCTTGTAAGCAAAGTGACAATGATACCAAGTGTAATGTGCCCGAGATCAGTCCTTTTACCTGATTATAATATCCTAAAACAGACTGTACCGTTACATCCTCCCACTTCCATCCCTTCAACGTGTATTTAGTGACTGTCACCAATGTGTGTCACTCAAAAATATACACCTTCAGGGTATGCCGGTTGACCAAAGATATTATTCTAGATGTTCACTTGGACAGAGCTGGCACTGAGTGCCAAAAAATGGCTGACACGTTGTTCCTACCATTAAGAAGCCTACGATTTGGCTCAATAAAAAAAGCTGTCCAAAATTAGCTTTAATACAAGAAGGATTATCCAAGGCAGTGGTGGGGGAGGGAAAGGCATAGATGAGGAGTAAGAAACAACATTTGAACTGGATCTTAAGGGATAGACAGTGCTTTTGATAGAAATGTTGGAAGACAATTCCAAGGAGCGGGGCCAGTGTGAGCCAAGGCACAGACTCAGGAAAGTCCAGGGTGCATTCAGGTAATGTATCATCTGGTAGGATTTGGGCTCAGAGTGGAAAAGGGGACTAGAAAATATGGATGAAAATGTAGGGTGAAGCCAGATTTGAGACAGCTTAACAACACACTGTGGAGTTAAGACTATTCCTGTTGGTAATGGGGGACCACGAAAGTATGTTTGGTGAGTTTTTCTGTCATCAGGTCATATTCACATAGGTTATAACAAGGATAAATGTAGAGAAAATATGCATACTTGGAATACAAAATCATCAAATAGCTTGGGTCACTTGAAGTTATCAGTTTTGAAAATCAGTAATTGTCAAATATCATTAGTTTTCACCTTAATAAATTCATCCTTGAATCAGAAATGTGTATTTTGTCTTTAACTTGTTTTATGAAAAGACGTTCTTAAAATGTAATGTAATTAAGATTGAGTGAGGCATCACTGTGCTTTAGTGAAAAGCGCTGGATTGATTCTACACTTTTTTGGACCACCTTCTATGTCCTAAGCACACATATTACATACCTCTGTTCCTCACCTGGTGCTAGATTCCTATAAAGGATTAATTATGGTCAGAATGTTTATTAAGTTTCCCCAAATCATTAGCAAGTAAGTGATAGTGTTCGATTTCAGGGTTACATCTTTTGCTTTTTGTATGTTTGGGACTTGGGCTTTGATATCTGCTGCATATGGGGGCTAAACTATTTCTGCAGCATGGCCAGGGATTCCTTAGTGAAAAATCATAGGTGTGTTGAGCGAATGTCCTGAATTAGACACAGAATCAGGTCCTGGGTGAACAGCGGTCGCCAAGAAAGACATTGTCCTTTTTCTTGTGGAGTTTATATTTGAGTTGGGAAACAGATTTTAAATTATTTGTACTGGGAGACAGATTTTTAAAAAAACACTAATTACAAACTAATTGCTTCTCTCAAGTCAAGCTGTGTGCTACAATTCAGAGTACAGGTGAGTATAAAGTGTGTAAGAGGAGTATCTTGATGCCAGGGCAGGAAGAATGGCCTCAGGCGTTTAAGCGAAGACCTGAGGTTGAGTAGGCGTTAGCAAGTAAAAAAGATAAGAGGATTTTAGGCAAAGAAAATAGCTTTTCCCTATTTTTGCTTTCTTCAAAAAGTAGCTCTATCTCAAGGCAGATGAGCTGGGCAGTAAAAGCCAGGGTGTTAAGAACATATTAGTTTCACCCTGGCCCCGCCTCCCCCACTGACATGGGCGCCATCGTCAACCTCGGCACCACCGCGGTCCATCACGCAAACAGCATCGCCACACCCGCCTGAATTTTCTCCCTCCTACTAGGCACGCAGTCTATACTGACAAACTGGGACAGCCAGTACGTGTCAAGTAGGAAACTAGATGAGATTATTCCGAAGCTCTGTTTCTGTCCTAGTAATCTGTGACACTGTGTTTCTGGTCCTTATACTGCTGTCATTTGAATAAGTGGTTTTATCAGAAACAGGGCACAACTTGCCGTGACAAAGGGCAGGAAGGGAAGAATCAATTGCTATAGATTCTTCTAGATTCTAGAAGAATGAGGTTTGAAGAGACAGGAAGACTGTGCCCACTGTGAACGTTGGGATGTTATTTATAAATTAATAATTAAAATACAATGCAATTTCTCACTTGCTAAGATGATGGAAAATTTGCTTTCGTGTAAGAAAGCTTTTAATTTATTTGTTATTAAAACAGACAAAAGATGTCAAATATTAACTTAAAATATGTAGGCTAATAGGAGAAAACTGTGAGATGTAGGGGAAGAAACTGTGGAGTCAGTCTGGTGTTTAGTTACTTTTCAATCCTTTCTTTCTTCTGGTACTGAACTCCTGAACAGAGCAGAATTCATACTCCAGCCCCTTTATACACTGTTGGTTTCATTTGGAGATCTTTTCCCTCTGAATGTTCCACAAAACACAAGTCCAATACTACTGTATTTCTAGGTTTTGGTGACTATGAATAAAACTGCTATAAACATTCTCAGAGAGGTCTTTGTGGGGTATTTTATGTGGATAAAGATGTAGAAAAGATTATCCCGGGTTGTATGGTAAGTGTATGGTAACTTTACAGGAAACTGCCAACTATTTTTCCAAAGTGGTTCTATCACTGCATTCCACTCAGCAAGGTGAGAGTTTCGGTCCCTCAGTATCTAGACCAGCACCTGGCAGAGGCAGTTTTTGAAATTGTAGTCGTTCTAGTTGTCGTATAGTGGTGTCTTATTGTAGCTTTAATTTGCATTTCTCTAATACCTGACGGTGGTGAACATCTTTGCATGTTACTTGCCACCCATTTCTCTGCTTAGGTGAAGTATCTTTTAAAATATTTCGCCCATTTTTTAAATGGGTTCTTTGTTTTTCATTATTGATTGTAAGAGCTCTTTATAAGTTCTGAATAGAAGAGTTTTTAATGTGTTTTGCAAATATTTTCTCAGAATCTATGGCTTCTCATTTTCTTAGCAGTCTATTTTTAAATTATGTAGATTCTTTGAGCTTTCCTACATAGGCATCATGTGGTCTGCAAATAAAAGACAGTTTTATTTATTCCTTTCTGATCCATGTACTTTTTACTCCTTTTTTATACTTTATTGCATTGGCTAAGATCTCTACTATGAGGCTGAATAGGAGTAGTGGAAGCAGTTTTGCCATGTTCCTGATCTTAGGTGAAAGCCTTCATTCTTCCATCACTAAGTGTGGTGTTAATTGTGTGTTTGTTGTGGGTGCCCTTTATCGAGTTGAGGAAGTTCCTTTCTATTCCTAGTTTCCTGAGGGTTTTTATTGTAAAGGATCCTGAATTTTGTCAAATGCTGTTTCCATATCCACTGAGATGATTATATTATTATTAGTGCAGCTGTTGTCAGTCGCCAAATATTGACTCAATCCTGCATTTCTAGGAGAAAAGCACTTTGGCATAATATATTATCTTTTTTCTGTACCACTGGATTTTTGTTGTGTTTTGAAAACGTCTTTTATATCAGCGATTCTTAACTGGGGACAGTTTTGCTTCCCAGGGGACATTTGACAATGTCTGCAGACATGTTTGGTTGTCACAACTAGGAAGAGGGGGACGATTTGCTACTGGCATCTAGTGAGTAGGGGCCGGGGTTGCTGCTAAACCCTCTAAATTGCACAGGAAAGCTCCCAATGACAAAAAAATGATCTGGCCCCAAATGTCAGTGGTGACAAGTTCGAGACATCCTGCCTTACAGGATTCCAAATCTTTAAAATTTGTCCACATATGTTTTATGGCCCAGAATATGACTGTCTTAGTGAACGTTCAGTGTACATGTGAAAAGAATGTGCATTCTCTTGATGTCGAGGGGCTGTTGTTAAATGTCAGTTCCGTCAGGTTGGTTGATGGTGTCGTTAAAGCCTCCGCAGCGTGGCTGAATCTTTCCCCTCCTTGCTCTGTGGATGGCTGAGCAAAGAGTGCTGCTGTCTCCACCTGCAACTGTGAGCCTGTCACCTCCCCTTTCAGCTCTGTCAGCTTTGCTTCACAGATTCTGAAGCTCGATTGTTGGGTACTTTCAGGCTTTTATAAATTCTTGAAAAATTGACCTCTTTATCATTGCATAATGTCCCTCTTATTCCTAGTAATATTTCTTGTTCCAGAGTCTACTTTCTTTTATACAGTCATCCAGCTTTTTTTGATTAGTGTTTATGTGGCATATTTTTCATCATCCTTTGATTGTTAACTTATCCATGTCTCTATAAAGTGTGCTTCTGTACACATCCTCTAGGTGAGACCTTCTTTAATCCAAGTTGACAGTCTCTGTCTCCGAATTACAGTGTTTAGAGCATTTACATATTTTTAACGTCTTTTTTTTTAACATCTATATTAGAGTATAATTGCTTTACGATGGTGTGTTAGTTTCTGCTGTATAACAAAGTGAATCAGCTATACATATACATATATCCCCACATCTCCTCCCTCTTGCGTCTCCCTCCCGCCCTTCTAGGTGGTCACAAAGCCCCGAGCTGATCTCCCTGTGCTATGTGGCTGATTCCCACTAGCTATCTATTTTACATTTGGTAGTGTATATATGTCCATGCCACTCTCTCACTTTGTCCCAGCTTACCCTTCCCCCTCCCCGTATCCGCAAGTCCATTCTCTACGTCTGCGTCTTTATTCCTGTCCTGCACCTAGGTTCTTCAGAACCATTTTTTTGTTAGTTTCTTTTTTTTAGATAACATATATATGTGTTAGCATACTGTATTTGCTTTTCTCTTTCTGACTTACTTCACTCTGTATGACAGACTCTAGGTCCATCCACCTCACTACAAATGACTCAATTTCGTTTCTTTTTATGGTGGAGTAATAATCTATTGTATATATGTGCCACATCTCCTTTATCCATTCATCTGTCAATGGACACTTAGGTTGCTTCCATGTTCTGGCTATTGTAAATAGAGCTGCAATGAACATTGTGGTACAGAACTCTTTTTGAATTATGGTTTTCTCAGGGTATATGCCCAGTAGTGGGATTGCTGGGTCATATGGTAGTTCTATTATTAGTTTTTTAAGGAACCTCCATACTGTTCTCCATAGTGGCTGTATCAATTTACATTCCCACCTACAGTGCAAGAGGGTTCCCTTTTCTCCACACCCTCTCCAGCATTTATTGTTTGTACATTTTTTGATGATGGCCGTTCTGACTGGTGTGAGGTGATACCTCATTGTAGTTTTGATTTGCATTTCTCTGATGATTAGTGATGTTGAGCATCTTTTCATGTGTTTGTTGGCAATCTGTATATCTTCTTTGGAGAAATGTCTATTTAGGTCTTCTGCCCATTTTTGGATTGGGTTGTTTGTTTTTTTGTTATTGAGCTGCATGAGCTGCTTGTAAATTTTGGAGATTAATCCTTTGTCAGTTGCTTCATTTGCAAATATTTTCTCCCGTTCTGAGGGTTGTCTTTTGGTCTTGTTTATGGTTTCCTTTGCTGTGCAAAAGCTTTTAAGTTTCATTAGGTCTCATTTGTTTATTTTTGTTTTTATTTTCATTTCTCTAGGAGGTATCTCAAAAAGGATCTTGCTGTGATTTATGTCATGGAGTGTTCTGCCTATGCTTTCCTCTAAGAGTTTTATAGTGTCTGGCCTTACATTTAGGTCTTCAATCCAGGTTGAGTTTATTTTTGTGTATGGTGTTAGGGAGTGTTCTAATTTCATACTTTTACCTGTAGCTGTCCAGTTTTCCCAGCACCACTTATTGAAGAGGCTGTCTTTTCTCCATTGTATATTCTTGCCTCCTTTATCAAAGGTAAGGTGAACATATGTGTGTGGGTTTATCTCTGGGCTTTCTATATCCTTTTCCTTTGATCTATATTTCTGTTTTTGTGCCAGTACCATACTGTCTTGATTACTGTAGCTTTGTAGTATAGTCTGAAGTCCAGGAGCCTGATTCCTCCAGCTCCGTTTTTCTTTCTCAAGATTGCTTTAGCTATTCGGGGTCATTTGTGTTTCCATACAAATTGTGAAATTTTTTGTTCTAGTGCTGTGAAAAATGCCATTGGTAGTTTGATAGGGATTGCCTTGAATCTGTAGATTGCTTTGGGTAGTATAGTAATTTTCACAATGTTGATTCTTCCAATCCAAGAACATGGTATATCTCTCCATCTGTTTGTATCATCTTTAATTTCTTTCATCAGTGTCTTATAGTTTTCTGCATACAGGTCTTTTGTCTCCTTAGGTAGGTTTATTCCTAGGTATTTTATTCTTTTTGTTGTCATGGTAAATGGGAGTGTTTCCTTAATTTCTCTTTCAGATTTTTCATCATTAGTGTATAGGAATGCAAGAGATTTCTGTGCATTAATTTTGTATCCTGCTACTTTATATTTAATGTGATTGTTGGTGTAGTGGACTTAAATCTACCATTTTGCTAGTTGTTTCCTATCAGTTCCACATGCTCTTTCTTCCTTTTTCTTCTTTTCCTATCTTTGAATTAAATGTTTTTTATGATTCTGTTTTATCTCCGTTATTGGCCTATGAGTAGTTGTTCTTTTAAAATTTTTTACTTGTTCTACATTTTATAATATGCATCTTTAACTTATCACAGTCTACCTTCAAATAGCTTTATACTATTTCACCTGTAATTTGAGAACCTTCAACACATACTCCATTTACTCCTTCCCATCCTTTGTGCTATTCTTATCACCGGTTTCACTTCTCTAGATAAACCTCACAATACATTGTTACTATTTTTGCTTTAGGCAATCATATTATCTTTAAAAGTGAGAAAAGATATCTTTCATATGGACTTTCTTTTTGCCATCTCCAGTGCTATTTATTTCTTTGGATAGCTCCAGGTTGCCATCTGGTATCACGTGCGCTCTGTCTGAAGAACTTCCTTTAACTTTTCTTGTGCCGCAGGGCTGCTGAGTCCATGCCTGTCCCCCAGCTGGTCACCTGCAAGCTTCTGCCTAGACAGGGACCTCTCTCTCATTCCTGCCATGGGCACCGGGTGAGGGCCCGGTGATAAGAGTTGATGAGCCAGTGTGGACTCCCTGTGTGTGGAGTTCCCGGCTATTTCAAACTGACATATTAGTCCATGCTTCTTCCTTACAAATTCACTAGAATTTTAGCTAATTTCTTCTTGCCCCTCTGTAGGGAGGCCCCCTCTTCCTCTCACACTTTGCCAAAGATGTGACACTTGTGTGCTCCCCTTAGGCGGGCCTGTCACTCTTTGCAGTTCAGTCTACTTGGTTGCCTTGCACCTCAGCTCTCTGAGGGGCTCAAAAGAAGTTGAAATTTTGTGTGTCTTCTGGCTTTGGTCTTTGAAGAAGGGGAGCTTCATCTTGTGGTTTTTGGTGTCCTCTACCTCCTCTGTTGAAGTGGACATCCCCTTTCCACCTCTTAGACAAACACAAGTGTTAATAGATTCTGGATTTGAAATGGCTCAAAGCATTTTGGAACTCCATTTTACATGTGTTTTAGAATGGAGCCTATATTGCCGGGAGTATCTTTTCTTATCTTAGTTGTTAATTATTCAGAAGTATATTATTAGTTCCTTGTGGGGTTTTTGATTTTAGAGATTATTTATCATGACCCCAAAGGGTATAGTTCTACATAAGCATTAGAATCATTTCCCCAAAAGCAGTAATTGTGCAAGTGTTATAAATTCCATGGCTTAAGGTTGAGGAGCATTTGGGGGTTGACGGCTGTGATGAGATTGACCTTGTGATCTGCCTAAATTCCTAGTTATTACATTGTACTTATTTTAATTCCTATAAATTTTATATGTAAGATTAATAGCCAACTGATCTCTAGAACATATTTAGCATTCTCTGTTCATATGTACTCAAATAATTTAAAGATACATACTTGATAAAAGTAAATTAAATCCATTAAAAAACTATAGTTATTTTTAATTCCTTTGAATCTGGACTGCATACAAGAAAACAAAGTTTCATGATTCTCTTGAAATGCTTATATGTTATTATATCAGAAACAACACCAGCTTCTGGATAGTGAAAGCCGCCTTCTAGGTGTATGGAATTAATATAGCAATTCAAATATAAAGAATAATGTCAATGCCCATGAAATAATTTTATTTTCATTTATGCTGGGATGTTGTGAAGAAATTTAACATTATTATACAAATTATTATAAAGGGAAACTGTTAGGTTGTAATAAAGCATTCAAATTGAGTTTTTCATGCAGCATACTTCTACGTTAGCCCTTTAGAAAATGCGATCAGATTAAATCATAGCAGGAATGAGAGATAAAGCAAATTTTGCTGAGTGAGGCACCCTAGGTAAACGCTATTCACGTGAACATTGCCTGGTCAGTGTGCATCGAAGGCGTCTTTTAAGGAAAATATATACATCTTTTGTGCACATACCTGTGTTGGTTTCCTTTTTAGAATTTTCCACCATGAAAAATTAATGTAATTGGGGAATTAACACTTGTTTAAATCCATTTCTAAGAGTAAAAGAAAATTAACAAAGTTAATTATGGCGTTACAAGGCGTGTCAATTAGCTCTTTTTGGACTTTGAGGAGCTTAGCTTTTGATTCAGAGTAAATCAAGAAATATTTACTTGCCAGGCACAGACCAGGTCGTTCATCCACTGCGGTAGCGTAGTCTCTGCTCTCAAGTGGCTTCTGGTCTGGTCAGCGGGTGAAGGAAGCTCAGCACAGACCAAGCCACAAGGACTGCGTGAGTCTCACACGGAGTCAAGATGCCCAGAGGTCCCCACGCAGCCCAGGGAGGAGAGCAGGATGCAGACACTGCAGGATGGCGATGCTGCAGGAAGAACATAGAAAAGAATCCCCGCTTCTCAGCCCAGGACACTGTTCAGAGGACCTCAAAACTGAGCTTCCTAAGTTTTCTATAAGAACGTGGAATTCTACGTGTGACCCACATGCATCACCCCAGCCCTCATTTCTCCCATCAGCAGTGACCTTTCGGTTTTGCTGTTCATGTGTGTGCACTTTAAAGCTATGCTATTTTAGAACTATTGTTTTTTTTATTTTTCCTGTGTCTTTATTTTATATCACTTTTCAGGATCTTAAGACATTTTTACTAGACAATTTTATTAATTTGTGCGAAAAAGCATGCTTTATCAAATCTGTAGCCACAGATAACCCAGAAGGGTTCAGGAGAACAGGTGTAAATTTTCTCTTTGTGTCTTCACCAGCTACCCAACTACAAGGAGCTTAGGTGAAAGCAGACTTCTAGGCAGAGCTGAAGCCTGAGCTGACGGCCAGGATATAGCAAGACGCCTTGGACATTACCACTTGGCAGTTAGGGAAGTGCAAGAAGAGGTGTGCAAACAAGCAGCGGAATAGGAATGTGAGTTAAGGCAATTGTCATATGTTTATGCAGTGCCTATAATCATCTTTGAATGTATTCACTTATTTACAGTACACCCTCTGTGCTGCATATTTATTTACATTTTGATTTTTCCATTACTTTACTGTTATAAAAAATAATAGGAAGTTATGCATCTGTAAGAAGGAGCGTGTCAGAGCAAGGCCCTGTTGACCTAAAGGTACAACCAAAGGAATGAAGGTGTGTTAAGAAGAGGTTATTAACATTGGCCAGAATGGCCAGAAATTCACCATGAATAATTATGAGAGAGAATCTGTTGAAACTAGAGGTTAAATAAGTGGGGAAAGGATATCTTTGACTTTCAAGAAGCTTCCGTCAGACAAAACACTTTAAAGCCAAAAGACAGTCAAAGGCACCACGTGATGCTTCTTATTTCAGGTGAACCTGGCTGTCCGGCCCCGAACCACTGCTGGGCAGTGATCAGAAGTGCATCAAATCCTTAGGAGAGACGTGTTCTCCTCATTACGATTCCTCCCTAAGAAGGAAGAGATGCGGAGATGCGTCTCAGTCCCAAAACTGGTCCATAAATTTTGGTGCTGTGAGTCTGAGGTCAAAAGACATAAATCTTAGCAAACAAAGTCCCTTTTCTCCTAGGCTTTCAGTCTCTTTCCCATTTCAGTTATAAGCACAAAAATATTACAGCAGAAGGGAGATCGGTTCAAGCTGATCTTGGCTGAGGTTGAAGGAGGAGCGTATCTAATCTCGGCTTCATGTGAGAATAGTCTGCCTCTTCCCATCTCTATGCCTGATCCGACAGCTGGGGATTTGGGAACAATTGTTTCCAGTGAAGGCATCGCCCAGGTCTTACCTGTACATAAACAGAGGACTGTTTCCCCGTGGGTAGGTAACCGTGCCTCCCAGTTTACCTGGAACAGTCCCAGTTTATGCCTCTTCCATTCTCAAAATATGGTTTGGATGAAAATATAAAACCGCAGGTCACCCTGCTAACAGGCATTCCCTCCAGAGAAAGCCCCTCCCTAGAGGGGAAACTACCAGCTGAACACACCCACAGAGATAGTGCTAAATACTGCTGAAAGGTAAACGTCGTACATTTAATAGTCACATTAAAAAAAGTTAAAATAAAATAAATAAATAAACTGAAGTAAAAGAAGCACAACACAAGTAAAGGGACAAAGCTTCACACACACACACACACACACACACACACACACACACACACTCCAGTCTTTTTTTAATCCAAGTGCCTGTGAGACTTAAAAGCATGGTCAGAAGAAAAGGAAGAAAGTAGAAAAGATGTGCAGATGAGAGGGCCCTCACTGCAAGGGTTGGGGGCCCCAGTTTCTGGGCAGAGCAGACGATGACCCTGGGCTCCTGGAGCAGACAATCATGGGGGAAAGGAGCCCCTTTCCAGGTGACAGCCTTTCCCTTCATCCTATTGGACTTCGTCCGCAGTCAGTAACTTTCATTGCTCAACCAGGTCTGTCAGTCTGGCTGCACCGGGAAAGGGCCTGTTGCGAGTGCAGTGCTGGCCTCCAGATTTAAGTCTAATCTCCGAGGCCTCCTGCCCCTGGGTAAATCTTTAGGAGCAATTAGAACTAATTAAAAAGGCAGGCTTGTCAGCCCCTGAATGATGTGGAAAAAGAGACCAAGTGACTTGGCTTTGGATTTCAAACTGTACCCAAGTTCAAGCTGAATACAATCACTTTTTTCAGGAGTGTGTGTAGTGGTGTGTGTGTGTGTGTGTGTGTGTGTGTGTGTGTGTGTGTGTGTGGTATGTGCATGTGGGCAGAGGGTTCATAATTGTGGATACCAGATCAGCTTTGGAATAAAAGTGAAAGGCATTCTTAGTTGCTTGCAAATCCTCTAAAAATAGCCGCACGTCTCTGCCAAAGCTAATATAGACAGGATTCCCATGGAAACCCTCTGGGCTACAAGGGGCGGGTGTTATTTCTTCACCAGTTATTGGTTGGATACTTCTGCCCATTTACACATCACTCTTCTTCATAACATAAGACTCTACCTATTGTCAGAACTGATGAACCAAACCCTAAAGGCACTTGCATATCTGGTCTGCTCATCTGAAGGGAAGAAAAGTACAGCAGTGACTCTACTTAATAGAAGATGTTCACAAAGGCAGCTCAACAGAAAATAAAGAAACACATCTGCCTTGTTTCACATTCTGTGCTTATGCTTTTAGTTTTTGTAACTAATTTCTAATTCCTAGCTTTGAGTCCCTGGTTGTGGCCAAATCTTATTATATTATTTGTTCCATATATTTATCAATGATAGTAGTCACCCTCTTTTACGTTGTCGCATTCTGTCGGGGGGTGGTCCTGTTTTTAGATGCTTTTGTTGATTCCTAGGAACTAAAAGAATTAAAGTATGTAAGGTCTGTGTGGAATATGACATTGTTACATTGGCCCTTGGGCAGTCTTACTTTGTTCACTTTCAGATGGAAAATAAAAATTGCAAAAAATATTAAGAGCCAGGAATGGTCAATTTATTTGTCTCTTTTCTCTTGGAATTATAGCCCTTTTGGGAAAAGAACTTGAACAAAATAACTAGCTGTAATCACTATCATTTTACAGATTCTGAGATAAGAAGAGCTTAAATATTTTTAAAGATTACAAAATGCAAGAGTACATAAAATTATACGGTAGTTTCCACATAAGTTTCAGTAGATAAAAATTATGACTAATTTTATGACTGACAGTCTTTAAAATTTTTTTACAGCTTCATTCTCTCCTTTTATCTTTCCCTCTTTAGCCTTCTGTCTTTTTTTAAACATCTTTATTGGAGTATAATTGCTTTACAATGGTGTGTTAGTTTCTGCTGTATAACAAAGTGAATCAGCTATACATAAACATATATCCCCATATCTCTTAGCCTTCTTTCGAATAATGTGTTTTCTAAGCTGCACTATAAATAAAAATTAACATATGTACGTGTTCCTTGATAACCTACCAAAACACAGCCATATAAGTATGATGTAATCATCACACATATAAACATAAAAGGTTATGAAGTCATAATTTTCCACAATGCTTCCAGGATTATTAAACAATATACATATTCTCCAAATGTCACTTCATTTCTTTATGTGGCTAATTTGACCTCTGGTTCTCAAAGACATCTTTGCAGTACTACAATATGCATATTTTCTTGTTTGGTATTTACATCTTTGAATAAGGACTGGGGAGAGGGGGCAATAATCTAAAATGTTACAGCTAGCCCTCCCCAAGTGTGCGGTGGAGTTACACTTAAGATATTCTTGCCCCCAATAGCAGCAGGAGGAGTTGGATACCTTTGATAAGCAGGAGGCATCAAGATTCCGAGACGGTATCTGGAGTGTCCAAAGCCAGGCTCTGGAAGGGCCTTTTCCTTCCCGTTACAGTGTCTGCGAGGCCCACACACCCCCTTCATCGCTAGAGCCGGGTCAGGGCATGATCAGGAAACATGTTCCTTCTTCCCAGCCCCACCTGCAGGAGGTATTCGCTCTTAGCCAGAGGAACCCCATTAGTGGGGCCAGTCAATCAAACGTATCAAATATGAAGAATTCATAAAACCACATTAAATGCTGGGGGGAAACAAAGAATAGGGTAACACAATCAGGAAGAATGCTTTTCTTTGTAACGTGACAGAGGTAAAAGTATCAGTGTGTAAGTTCAATTCAGTGAGAAAGCACAGGGAAGCGAGAAGGAGAAGACTTGGCCCCTGACTAGCTGGGTAAACCTTAGGGTGTTTTTTTCAATATGTTTTTAATTTAGAGGCTCCACGTCTCTTGACCGAAGACAACACATTTAATGATGTGACATCAGATCATTCATCATTTTAATCAGACATGAGCTTTCACGGTGGTCAACCAGTGCTTGACACTGGTGGATTTGGAAAATGTCAGGAACAAGAGGCAGTGCAGTACGGCCAGAAATGTGATACTGTTGGAATCCTCCAGGAATCCAATTTAGATTAGCATCCAAAGCTGGGCGAATTTTCCTAGTTCCTAGAATAAACACAACCTATTGTCCAAACAGGAGGAGGATGGCCCTCTGTGGTGATGAAATGAGTAAGTAATCCTACACATTGTTTGCTGCTGTTTGAACACATTACATTCACTGCTGTGTCTCAAGAATTACTTAAGTTAGTATATCACGCTCATCCATTTGAGTAAAATTTGCCTTTTATGCTTTCTGCTAAATTGGCTTCTCATTGTCATTTGAATCTGATTTAAACATTTAACGTCATCTTCCCAAGATATAAAGCTAATTGAGTAGCACTGAACCATTTTAGTTATGCTTGTAGTAAACACACAAAACAACCCTACACAATTAGATTGATGAGTTATTATCCAGAATCAGACCTGTTTTCATATAACAGCAATAAAAATTCGTTCCATAAATGGTAGATTTTCGTTACCTATGAACTGTGAACGATGTAATATCACGTATTACAAACATTAAAATTATCCTTCCTATAAAGACATATCTTCTTATTTATTTTTCTGGAAAAGTGCTAGTGTCCTGGTCCCTGGATGTGTCACTTCCACAGCACATTGAAAAATATCAACAAACTTAGCTTAATTATTTTTTAAACAGGCGTCAGTAGCCCCACAGGCAGGCTGTGCCGGCTTGAAAGGGATGAGTTATGATAAACACTATCCGTGGAGACGTTTGGGAGAAACAGAGTGGGAGTTTAAATTACAGGTTCAAGAACCTATTTTTCGTCTTTCTCCCACACATTTACTCATCTCCTGTCATATTCTTTCCCCAAAGTTTGCAAATTTCCAGTGTTTTGCAATAAATCCTTCTTTTAAATAAATGCATAAAGTGTCAGTTACAAGTCATGTTTGGTGCCCTTTCTTGTCTTGTGTCAAGATTCTTCGTATTGGAAAGCCTAAAATATAAATTATTTTTTATCGAAGTGTAGTTGATTTACAGTATCATGTAGTTTCAGGTGTACAGTGTAGTGATCCAGTATTTTTGCAGATTATATTCCATTATAGGTTATTACAAGATAATGGCAATAATCCCCTGTGCTGTACACTACATCCTTGTTACTTATCTGTTTTATACATAGTAGTTTGTAATTGTTAATCCCATGCCCCTAATTTGTCAGCTTGCCCTCCCTCCTCTTTGATAACCACGAGTTTGTTTCCTATGTTTGTGAGTCTGTTTCTGTCTTGCATGTATATTCATTTGTACTATATTTTAGATTCTACATATATGTGAGATCATACAGTATTTGTCTTTCTCTGTCTGACTCATTTCACTAAGCATAATATTCTCTAGGTCCATCCATGTTGCTGCAAATGGCAGAATTTCATTCCCTTTTACGGCTGAGTAATTAAAATGTAAATTCTTGTAATTCTAATATTTTAGTAGCAGAACAAATTATGTTATCAGAGGAGAGGTGTTCATTTCAAGTCCGTGACTTCTATGGTAATTTCTGTCACAAAAGGAAGGGTCCAGCCAGCGCTTCCTCTGAATTCCATAGTATTCTTTTTCATTTATTAATTTTTAAATTTTTTTTAATGAATTCCATAGTATCCTAGTAAAGGTTTTGCAAGTAAGGAGAGAGAAAACCTGAAGAGGGGGAAGATGCATTTTTAACATTCCATGTTTCCAAGAAGTCCCTTGACGGGTGATCATGTGCTGTTGTGGCCAGAGCAAGCCGTGGGGAGAGAAGAGAAACCTGGATGGAGCTCCTTGCCCTGTGTCCCTGGGAAAGTCATTCATCTCTTTGCACTTTCTCTCCATCTCAATATATATACAACCCTAATGAATACAGGGTTGGGGGCAGATCAAGAGCTTGCTTTTGTAAGTGACTCTGTGACTTCAAGTTACTGTACAACTAGAAGGTCTTATGATCATTATGTGGGTAATAGCCCCCCAGAAGAGGAAGAGAAACTCTAGGTGACCCAAGTCACTAGAAAGGTCCACTCAGAACACTAAGCAGATGTTGTCAGTCTGTGACTCTTAATCCTGAGGAAACATCCGCTAGTTTAATTGGAAAATTTGTCCCAATTCAAAATTGTACTCATTTGGAATGAATGACAAAACAAGCAAACAAACAAACAAAAAACTGTATCAGGATTTACCAGACTATACTCCTCTAACTAGAAAAGGTGTTTGCAATCAGATAATATTAAAAACTACAAACTATTTGATGCAAGAAATAAATATTAAGCCTCAAGTATGTGCCGACGACTGTAGTAGGTGCTGGGGATACTGTGTCGAACAAGGAAAACACAATCATCCCTCATCTCCTGGAGCTTATATTTCTAGTTGGGAGTGGGAGGGGGCAAGGCAGACAATCATCAATAAGAGAGAAGAATATCAGGTCAAGATAAGGACTATGAAAACCATGTTTGTTTTCTATGTCTGTGGATTTATTTCTGTTTTGTATATAAATTCATTCAAAGGGGAACGGTTGGGGGGAAGGATAAATTAGGAGGTTGGGATTAACATATACACACTACTATATGTAAAATAGAGAAACAACAAGGACCTACTGTATAGCACAGGGAACTCTTGTAATAACCCATAAGGGAAAAGAATCTGAAAAAGGATATGTATAACTGAATCACTTTGCTGTTCACCTGAAACTAACACGACATTGTAAATCAACTACCCTTCAAAAAAAATAAGGGCTATGGAGAGAGCAATGAGTCAGAGCGACTGGTGTTTGCATTGCACTAGGTGGGCAGGAAAGTCCCTTCTGATGAGGTGATATTTAAACTGAAGTCTCAATGACCAAAAACAAGCCAGCCCTGTGAAGCCTGGGGTATCCGTGTTCCATGAAGAAGGACAAGTTAGCACAAAAGAAGGCCCTGAGAGGGAAGCGAGCTGGGGGTGTTTGAGGGTCCGTCTGACTGGAGTTACTGATCAAGGTGGAAGTGTGGACTTGGATGCTGACACTCGGGCAGGAGACAGCTCCTGTGTGCCTCCTATGCTACGTGGAAGGGGTCTGGATGTAGCGCGCGAGTGCAGTGGATGGATTGTGTTGTACTGGGACTGCATTGTGTGACGACTTGGACCGGGAGAGGCAAGGTGGAAGCCAGAAGACCCGTTAGGAAATTACTGAATTGTCAGGCAGAGACCACAGTGGCTTAAACTAGGAAGGTCATAATAAAGACGTTGGTTTATTCGTTCTTTCATTCAACGGTATTTATTGATAGCCCAATATTGGATGCCCAATCCTGTTCTGGGCATTGGACATGCAGTAAGGATCAAAAGCAAAGAACCTGTCCTCATGTGGTCTATATTCAGTGGAGAATATTGCCAGTGGAGGGGACTGATGGGAGGTGGGCCTGTATCAGGTGGGCTGGTGAAGGAAGCCCTCTGATCAGACGTAAGTGAAGTGAGGGACCAGCACTGCAGTGTCTGAGAAAGGAGGACATGGGCACAGGGCCAGCCAGAGGACCCTAGGGTGGGGTGTGCTTGAGAGTGACCACAGCAGCAAGCTGGGAGGAGGCGAGGGCAGGATGGTGCACAGCCAGGTAGGCCACAGTGAGGACTGCGGATTTTGTTCTGAATTGTATGAAAAGCCATTGGAAGCTTTTGGAGAGAGATTCTATATTTTAAAAGAATCGCTCTGGTAGCTGTATAAAAAAAAAGGCAATGGGTGTGGGGAGGTAGAAAAGAAGCAGAGGTTCTATTTGGAGACTAAAAGATGATGGTGGCTTGGCCAATGTTGGTAGCAGTGTAAGTAGTAAGAAGTGGTCGTGTTCTGGATGTAATTCGAAGGGAGAGCCTGCAGGATTTGCTAAACAATTGGATATTGGGTGTGAGAGCAAAGGAGCCAAGAAAATGCCAAGGCTTTTATCCTGAACAAATAGGTGAATGGTGGTACCATTTGCTGGAGATGGGAGCGGGAAAATATGAAATGTATGGAGCTGTGGTGCTGGTGGGGTGGGAACCAAGTGCTTGCTTTTGGACATGTTAAGTTCAAGATGCCTGTTAAATATCCACGTGGAGTTGTCTACTGGACAGTTGTATATATATAAGACTAAAGTTCAGAGTAGGAGATGAAACTAGGAATATGAGTTTGTGTTACCACAGTGTGTATAGCATATAGATAGTATTTAAGCCATGGAACTAGGTGAAATCACCTGAAAAGTGAAGATAGATAGAACAGAGAAGAGATGATAAAGAGAATGGATTTAATATGTGTTTTGAAGATAGAGGTAAGAGAACTTGCTGATGGATCAGGAAAAGAAGACAAGGATAAATTATTGGCTTGAACAAGTGTCTGTAATGATATCATTCACTGAGTTGGGGAAGACTGGAGAAGGAGCAGTGATAAGTTAGTTAGGAAAACTCGAGAATTCTCTTCTTGCATGTTAAATCGGAGATACCTGCTACGCATGTGGATGAACTTGTTAATATGCAATAGGTATTTAAAACAAGGAGGCGGTGACATCAGCCAGTGGTGCTAGGACAACTTGATAGCCACATGCAGAAGAATGAAGTTGAGCCCTGATCTCACACCATATACAAAATAACTCAAAATGGATCAAGACCTAAAGGTAAGAGCTAAAACTATAAAGCTCTTAAAAGAAAACTTAGGGGTAAATCATCAAGATTTGGGATTTGGCAAAGGATTCTTAGATATGACACCAAAATCATGAACAACAGAAGAAAAAATAAATTAATTGGACTGCATCAAAATTTAAAACTTTTGTACTTCAAAAGGTACCATCAAGAAAATAAAAAGAAAACCCATAAAATAGGAGAAAGTATTTGCAAATCATATATTCAATAAGGGTCTAGTACCCAGAATATATAAAGAACTCTTACAACTGAGTAATAAAAGGACAAATAACCCAATTTTAAAAATGAATAAAGGATCTGAATAGACATTTCTCCAAAGAAGATATAAAAATGACCAATTAGTACATGAAATGTACTAGTAATGGTTTGACACCATTAGCCATCAGGGAAATGCAAACCAAACAAAAATGAGATACCGCTTCACTTCAACTAGGATGGCTATAATAAAAAAGGTGGTTGACAGTAAGTGCTGGAGAGGATATGGAGAAATTGGAACCGTCATACACTGCTAATGGGAATATTAAATAGTGCACTGACTCTGGAAAACAGTCTTGCAGTTCCTCAAAGGGTTAAACATAGATTCACCATATAACCCAGTAATTCCACTTCTAGATATATACCCATGAAAAATGAAATTGTATGTCCACACAAAAACTTGAATATGAATGTTCATAGTAGCATTATTCATAATAGTCCTAAAGCAGAAGCAACCCAAATGTCCACCAGCTAATGCATGGATAAATAAAATGTGGTGTAAAATGTGGCATAATTCAGCAATTCAAAAGGAATGAAGTACTAATACATGCTACAACATGGATGAACTTTGAAAATGGGATCACAATGATTCCATTTATATAAAATATCCAGAATAGGCAAATCTAGAGAGACAGAATGGAAATTAGAGAAGACAAGGAATAATATGAATTAGAGCAGAAATCAATGAAATTTAAAACAGGAAATCAATAGAGAAAATCAATGAAACCAAAAACTGGTTATTTAAAACAGTCAAAATCTATAAGAGAAAAAATGAGAGGACACAATTACAAATATCAGAAATGAAAGAGAGACATCACTACAGATCCCATGAATATTACAAGATAATAACAGAATATTATGAACAACCCTATGCCCATAAATTTGTTAAAGTAGGAGAAATGGACCAATTCCTTGAAAGACACAATCTACCAAAACTCACACAAGAAGAGACAGTAAATGTGAATAGGCCCATATCTATTAATGAAATCCACAATTACTAACCTTAAAACAGAAAGCACCAGGCATAGATGGGTTCACTGGTGAATTTCAGGTATTTCAGAAAGAAGTTATAGCAATTATCTACAATCTTTTTCAGAGGATAGAAGCAGGAGGGATACTTCCTAACTCGTTCTATGAGGCCAGCATTACCTTAATACCAAAACCAGACAAAAATATTGCAAGAAAAGAGAACTACAGACCAGTATCTCTCATGAACACAGGTGCAAAATTCTGCAATAAAATATTAGCAAGCCTAGTCCTATAATGTGTAAAAAGAATTATACACCACAGCCAGGCATCCCAGATATACAAGGCTGCTTCAACATTCAAAAATCAATTAATGCAATTCATCACATCAATAGGCTAAAGAAGAAAAAAATCACATGATTATATCGTAAGTAGAAAAAGAACTTGACAAAATCCAATACCTGTTCCTGCAGGTAGGTTAGTGATTGCCAAAGGCTGGTGGGAGGGAGATGGTTAAAAGGAAATGAGGAATGACTGCTAAAAGGTATAAGGTTTCATTTTTCTTTTTTTTTTTGAAGTACTCTTTTCATATCAGAACATTTTAAACCCCACATTTGTTTTTATTTATTATTTATTTTTGGCTGTGTTGGGTCTTCGTTTCTGTGCGAGGGCTTTCTCTAGTTGTGGCGAGCGGGGGCCACTCTTCATCGCGGTGCGCGGGCCTCTCACTATCGCGGCCTCTCTTGTTGCGGAGCACAGGCTCCAGACGCGCAGGCTCAGTAGTTGTGGCTCACCGGCCCAGCCACTCCGCAGCATGTGGGATCCTCCCAGACCAGGGCTCGAACCCGTGTCCCCTGCATTAGCAGGCAGATTCTCAACCACTGCGCCACCAGGGAAGCCCTAAGGTTTCATTTTGAAGTGATGAAATGTTCTAAAATTGATTGTAGTGATGCTTCCACAACTCTGAATACACACACAAAAAACCATTGAACTATACACTTGAAATGAGTGACTATATGGTATGTGACTTATATCTTGGTAAAACTGTTACCAAAAAATTAGTTAATTAAAGGAGAAAAAGCAGAGCAGCAAAGCAGCAGGCAGTGTCCTGGAAGGAGAGCTAGTGAAATGCATTGTCACAGGAGCTGGAAAGAATGAGTTTCTAGAAAGAGGGGATGGTCAACTGGGCCTGATGCTGCAAAGAGGTTGAATACAAAGAGACCAGAGAATGGACTGTTGTGTTTGGCACCATGGCAGCAGGCGGTGAAGAGCCTTCCTGGTGGAGTTGAGCGGGAAAGACCAGCTGGGGAAGAGAAAAGGAGGTGAGCAGGGGAAGATAACGACTTACAGCTTCTGCGAGAAATTTTGCTTTGAAGGTGGGTGGAGAGATGGGACTGGAGTTGGGTTAAGGCCGGGTGATTTTGCTGCTTTTTGTTTTGCTTTGTTTTCTTTTATTTTAAAGCAACTTTGCTCTCTGATGTGATTCTTCTAGTACAGAAGGAGAAATTGATGCTACGAGAGATACAGGATAATTACGAGAGAAAGTCTCTGAGAGAAGATGGGATTTATAGCCTGTGAGGAAAAGGGATGCACCCTGGATAAGGGATGGAATACTTTATCCAACATGATTGGAAGGAAGGCAGATAGAGTGGGTACAAATGAGTGGTCCCAGTAAGCATACCACAGTCTAGTTCATGAGGTTTGTGGGCTTCTTTGTAGCTGCCTTGTTTTAAAAACATTGTGTGTGTGTGTGAAATTTATTTCAGTTGTAAAACCCAATGTTGGGTTCCCTTTCATCATGTCCCAATCTGGAGCCATCTCACAAGGTTCACAGGCATAAATATTTCACTGGCCGATTCACTCCTGGAGCTCTCTATTGGGCTTCAGCCAACAATTCTTGCCGTGGAGGAGCGGAGAGCATTTCACCATGTGCAGAAGGATAGCTCCCCAGATAACAGGTCTCCCTAAACCTGACCCCAGCCAGGAACTCCCCAAATTGTCCTCTTTCTCCAAATTCTCCTCTGTTCCTATTTTCATTCATGCAGTGATCAGAAAAGGCTGAACTACCAGAAGAACAGAGTAGAATAATTTTAAAGTAAAACAGCAATACTGTGGCATGCCAACACATGAGTAAAGAACAAGTGCGTGTATTCTCTGTTTTGTTCATCTTTTCAGAAGTGATTTGGGATTTTTGAAAGTAAGATGGGAATAAAATCAATGTTATAATGTTTAATGCTGTGTGCGTAATAAAAATACAGCCTTTAAGGTAACAGTTGTGTTTTGGGTTGTTTGATAGAATTTTAAAGTATCAAAATATATCTAAGCACAATCAAATGTAAATTCATACACCATGAATTGTAAAAAACTATCTGTATTTTTCAATCTTTAGAATCATCCGGTGAGCTTTTTAAAGACAATACCAATGCCTAAGCTTCACCACAGATCAGTTAAATCAGAATTCTGGATGGAGATCTAAGCATCAATTTTTTTTAATTTTTATATAATTTTTAAAGGTTGCTTTCCATTTACAGTTATTACAAATTATTGGCTCTATTCCCCATGTTGTACAATACATCCTTGAGCCTGTCTTACAGCCAGTAGTTTGTACCTACCCCTCCCCCAACACTGATAACCACTAGTTTGTTCTCTGTAGCTGTGAGTCTTAAGCACTAATTTTTTTTTTAAAGCTCTCCAGATGATTCCATGTAGGGGAGAGTTGAGGACCATTGTACTTATCACTGAGAATGCCTACTAGAAATGCACAGTCTTTATCACGAACTGTGTCCTGGCCATTGCAAACTGCCTATTAAGACATATGGAAGGGGGAAAAAAAACCCCACTAAAATGCAGCCCTACACCTTCAGAAACTTCTTACTTCATAGCTTTGTGTGAAAACTGTGTATAAAGGACAAGAAGCTAAATGATGGGGTTTTCTCTTAGTTTGTTTCAAGATGGGGAAATAGAAGAAAAAGTTCAACAGACTTGGGAGATGCCAAGGACTCAACAGCTGTTAATTAGATCGAAGCGGGAAGTCAGCAGATTATTTAAGAACTATTTTAGGCACTGTGTTGACAGGTGACCCCTTTTGTCACACCCTGCTGGAGAGGGCTTGCCTAGAGTATGTACAAGTTTTTAAATCACGTTCAATAAAAGAAACAGAATCCTGTAAATCTGTGAACAGACCCAGCAGAGCAGAAACCCTCTCAGTACCATCTTGAGCAACCGGATGAGGAAGGGGCAAATGGAGGAAATGGTTTAAAGATCGATTTTACTGGCTGATTTGATTGCAAAAATTTTTTTTCAGAAGAAGTAAATTCTAGACAAAGTTATATCAGGTGAAATTATTCTATTATCAATAGTTCCCAGAAGAGAAGCAATGAGAGGAGAGGAAAGAGGCAGGATGGCTGGGTCTTGTCCTCCAGGTGACCGGCAGGTATTAGCACAGAGAACTCGGCAGGCTTCTCACCTGCTCTTCTGCTTTTGTGCTGAAGACACAAAAGCATCAGCAGACACTTGAGAGAAGTTTCTATGATGACTTGGAGTCTGAGGAAGAAGTCTGAAAGGAAAGAAATAGAATGAAACTAAATATTACTGTCTTTGAAAGGAATGAAATACACTAATTACAATCTGGAAAAAAAAAAGTTAGTGTCGTTTTTAACACCTGTGAGATGACCTGAATTATATTTAAATCAAGAACATTCCAGTGTGAAACCAATAATTATCCCAAGTAGAAAGGAACCATAAATCATATATGTGGGTCCATCTCATTTTCCATGCCTTTGGGGTGCTCTGTTGCATGCAGACTTAAATATTACAGTTCCTTGTATATTATTACGATTCATTCAGTCCTTCCATGTAAATATCATAGAATAAACTGAAAGCAGGTCCTTGAGGGCTCCTTTGTGCTTACGGTCATAAATTAGCAAACGTCAGCCCCTGAGGGAGATTTTCGCCTGTAGTTCACAATACCCTATTGTGATGTAGAGAGTAGATCCCATGCTAAGTGTTCTTATCACACTAAAAAAATATTTTAGGTAAATGTACAAATACAGAAAAGATTCCTTCATTCATGTATTCATCCACAAACTTTTATTGTTTGTGCCAATAGATGTGCTAAATGCTGTCTCAGGCATTCAGATGTATATAAAGAAACATGAAATCACAGCCTTCAAGGGACCCTTGGTCCAGAGATGAGAGAAGGGAGAGGGATTACATCCAAGAAAGGCAAGGACTGCGAGGCACTGAAAGAAGTTCTTGGGCACCTAGAGGAGGAGCAGGTGAAGGAGAGGGCAGCCTTCCTGGGAAGGTGAGTGGGGGGTGGAAGCGAGAAGAGGCGGCGGGATGCAGGCTGCGCGCCAGGAAGCAGTTCTTGGGCGGGGGATGCGGGAGCAGGTCTCTACGTTCCGGTGGGATGCGCGGCTGAGACGAGATGCGCATGCGCTCATTTATTCCAACGCAAGAAATTAACACTGTATGACTTTCCCTTCCATTAAACTTACTTTTTGGAATAAAGGCCTTGAAGAATGCGACGTTTAACCCATTAGGAGACCCAACTAGTTTACAGTAGTTGATAAATGGCTGTTGATGGTGATTGATGTGATTCATAATTAGGAACTTTTGTTCAGCCTCCATTAATTAAACAGACTTCTGTGGTTTTGATAACAGATTTATGTAACTGTTCTTGTGGTCTGAGAAACTGGAGAGGCAGGTACAAGGGAGCAGAGGACGGGATCTACCGGCAGGAAACTTATGGATAAGGAACAACGCCACTGAGAGTTCCTGAACTGTTGTATACAAATAATTTGCGTGTGTGTGTGTTTTCTGGGGAGATAGTCGGTAGTTTTCAACAAATTCTAAAATGATTCATATCTCCAAAAAGGCTAAGATCTACAGGAACTTATTTTACATAACTTATGATACAGACTTTTCACTAATTCATATCCTTATTATTCCAAGTTTGTCAAAAATACTGCACTCTAAAATTTGGCCCTAAATTAGTGAATGATATATCTTGAGATAGTTTATCCTATGAACTTCCTTTTTATCCTAGTAAAATAAATGGGCTTTGTAGAAGTGAAAATTCTTAACATATTAACTGTTGCTTTTGGGGTAAGAAGACAATACTACTTTTAAAGCAAACTTCACTGAACTGCAGCATTCGAAAAAAAAAAAAACTGCGCTCCAACCGCCTCCCCCCCCCCAAAAAAAAAACGCTGAGAAATGTTCAGGTAGAGCTTTTTTCCTGAGAACGCTGAAGATACCCCAAAAGTGGTCTTTATTGAAAATATAAGGTTTTCACACCCACCACACCTGAATTGTGATGGTTACTTTACAGATCTCAAACAGGACATTTTAAAATTGAACTAAATTGCCAAGGATATCTTTTATTTCAATGTCACAGATAATCTAGATTTTAGCTTCGCAATGTTACTTTATTAAATGCACAGTATTGAATATATCAATAAACAAAAGTAATAACATATAGAAACTATTCACTAGTCTCAATATTTTTAAATTTCAAATTCACGTCTGTTTGAAGCTTCCTTTTCATATCTGAAAGTTATATTGTTAAAAGGGAAAACTTTTTTTCCACTTCCTCAGCAATCAAAATATTTGGCAAAAATCAATATCAAACCTTCTAAAATACATGTGGAAATGCAAAGGACCAAAATAGCCAGGGTCTTTTGGGGGGTTTGCATTACAAAGTATAAGACCTGTTATAAAACCGTAGCATTTAAGATAGTGCAATATTAGTGTAAGGACAGACAGCAATAAATCAATGGAACAGAATAGGGTCCAGAAACATACCCACACATACAGGTCCCCTGATTTATGACAAAGACAACTTTGTGGTACAGTGGGAAAAGGATTGTTTTTCCTAATAAGATCTGCAAGGTGAATTGGATAGCCTTATGGAAAACAAACAAACAAACAAATCTTGACCCCTTATCACAACATACATAGAAATCAAATCTAGATAAATTGCATATCTAAATGTAAAGTCAAAAAGAAAAAAGCTTCTAGAATAAGGGTTGGCAAACTCTTCTTAAAGGGCCAGATAGTACATATTTTAGACTTCACAGATTATACAGTCTGTGTTGCGATTACTCAGCTTTCTGTTGTTGAAGAGAGAAAGCAGCCGTGAATCACACAGAAGTGAATGAGCCTGTCTGTGCGCCAATAAAACTTTATTTACAAAAACAGATTTGGCTTGCAGGCCATGGTTTCCCAATGTCTGTTCTAAACATCTTTCTGACCTGGAGTAAGCAAAGATTTCTTAAACTGAACACAAAAGGTGGTAACAAAAAATAAAAATTTGATAAATAAGACTACATTTAAATTTTTAAATCTAGTCATCAAAAGTCACTGTTAAGATTGTGAAAGGCATCCCACAGAGTAGAAGAAAATATTCAAAATACATATATTCAACAAAGGATTCATATCCAGAATATATAAATGCACACGCCCACACACACACACACACACCCAATAAATAGATTTTTTTAAGAAAGACAACCCAATAGAAAAAAAGGCAAGAAATTCTTGAAAGTTTTACAAAAGGAATGTCACAAAAGTTAATATCCAAATGGCCAATAAACGTATGAAAATTTCTCAGCCTCATTAGTTATCAGGCAAATAAAAAAATAAAGCTTCAATAATATTTTACTATGTAGACACAGACTTAAAAGGTGGGCAACCCTAAGTGTTGTCAAGGACGCAGGACGAATGGGCCTCTCACATCCTCTGGTGAGAGTGTAAATGGGGTGTGATGCCTTTGGAAAACTGGACTATCTACTTGATGTAATCATAGGTACATCCTGTGACCCAACAATTCTATTCTTTGCTATAAAATCAACATAAACCTGTCCCATATGTTCAACTAAAAGACGTGTACCTGAATGTCCCCAGTGACACTCTCCTTAACTGTCACAAGCTGGAAACTACCCAAACCACATCAACCGAAGAACATAAATACATGTGGTTTAGTCACACTATGGTTACAGCATTGAGAAAGATCTACAACTACACACAAGGAACTGCGTCGTGGTGTATTCACGCGATATATTTTCCTAGTAAGTAGCAATAAGAATAATCTACAACTATATGCAAAACATGGGTGAACGTCTCCCCAGTGCCACCCTCCAAAAAAATATTGAGTGAAAAAAGCCAGACACCAATAGAATACATGTGATATGATTCCATTTGTATGACGTTCCGAAACAGGCAGAACTGATATGTACTGTTGGAACTGAAGTTCCTGGTTACCCTGGGGTGGAGAACACAGTGACTGAAGGGATTGAGCATGTGGAGGGGCCCCGGGGCTGGTGACATTCTGTTTCTTGAACAAGGTACCGGTGTCATCCGTTTGTCCAGTTTGTGGGGATTAATTGTGATGTGCGTGTAGGTGTGCACTCCGTTGTGGTTTGCTGTACAGGCTTGACTCAGTTGCAGAGCACTTTTGTCTAAGGATAATGGAAGGCGATGCCCCTGGGCTCTCTGTCCCTTTCCTTGCTTCATGTTTATTTTGTTCTCCTTTTACTTCTATTTAATGTAAGTCTGATGTTCCAAAAATAACCCACAATCTATAAGTTCATGCTGATAAGAATAAATGTTGAATAAATTAATAGATGGGAGAGAAGAGACACACCTCCCCTGCAGAAGAATTCCAATGATCTGTGTAGATATTCCGCCCTCAAGGAGGTGGACCAAGACCCCCCCCCTTCCAAGGGTAGGCTGAGCACATTGATTTCCTTCCAAAGAGTGCTGTACGGAAAGAAAGGAAAAGTGTGACTTTACAGTGTGGAAACCTGATGAACACTGCCTTAGCAGGTGATCAAGTTCAACATCATCACCGATACTCATACTGACAGTGTGTATGCATAGTATTATGTGATAAGAATAATGCTTTACCTCTGTGGTCCTCCTCCAAAAGCCTATAACCCCACTCTAATCACAAAAAAACATCAAACAAGCCCAAATTGAGGGTCATTCCACAAAATAGCCGACCAGGACTCCTCAAAACTGTCAAAGTCATCAAAAACAAGGCAAGTCTGGGAAAATATCAGAGCCAAGAAGAGCCTAGGAGATGTAACATCTAAATGTCAGGCAGTATCCTGGATGAAAAGAAGGATACTAGGTAAAAACTAAGGAAATGTGAATAAAGTATGGACTTTAATAATAGTATATCAATATTCATTCATTAATTATGACAAACATGCTCTACTACTGTAACATGTTAAAAATAAGGGAAACGGGACTCTATGCACTATCTTTGCAGCTTTCCTGTAAATCTAAAATTATTACATGGAAACAACCTAAATGTCCATCAATAGGTGAATGAAAAAAGAAGATGTGGTGTGTATATATATAAATACACAGACACACACAATGGAATATTACTCAGCCATAAAAAAAGAATGATATAATGCCATTTGCAGCAACAAGGGTAGACCTAGAGATTATCATACTAAGTAAAGCAGGTCAGACTGAGAAACACAAATATCGTATGTTATCCCATGTATGTGGAATCTAAAATAGGACACAAATGAACTTATCTGTGAAACAGAAACAGAATCACGGACATAGAGAACAGACTTGTGGCTGCCAAGGGGGAGGGAGTTGAGGGAGGGATGAAGAGGGAGTTTGGGATTAGCAGATGCAAACTATTGTATATACGATGGATAAACAACAAGGTCCTACTGTAAAGCATAGGGAACTATATTCAGTATCCTGTGATAAACCATAATGGAAAAGAATCTGAAAAAGGATATATATATAAAACTGAATCACTTTACTGTACAGCGAAAATTAACACAACATTGTAAATCAACTATACTTCAACTTAAAAAAAGAAAAAAGAAAATTATTACAAAATAAAAAGTTTATTTAAAAGAAAAATAACCCACATAAGAAGCACTGTGTCCTAAACTAGGAAGCATACCCTGCGGAATCAAGTTATTAACAAAAAGGAAATACGAAAGTAGGCAACAATGACTAATTTTATAACCCAGTACCAAGTTGCCTTCTCTCCAAGTCTGAATGCATTTCTAGTGATTAAACTTTATGAATGTGAATTTCTTTTGTTTACTTCAACACATGAAGGTGGGAACTTTCTGTGCTATAACTCACTCAGAGATATTTTCAGCTAAACACTTCAAGTGTTAAACTTCATGCAGAAGAAGAGAGTGATGAAAGAGGAAATGTTTTTGTAAGTAATGACAGACTATTAAAAATAAGTTTTCACTCCAGTACACTCTTTCAACAAACATAATAGTAGCATCATAGAACACTGGAGCTGAAAGGGACATTTAAGAGACTAGCTCAGCTCCTTCACGTTACATGAAATAACTGAGTGCCAGCGAGTTTGGACTTGCCCAAGGTCATCATAGGTTGGCAGGAGAGCTGGAATTTACTTGTTCACTTGAACAAGTATTTACTGAGTACTTATTATGTTTCAAGTGCTGTGATGGGTGCTAGGGTTTATACAAATGAGTAAGACTTCCTCCCTCAGGAGGACGAGGCAAGGGCAAGGGTGGCAGCCAGCGGGTGGACGGGAGTACAGGTGCCATGACAACGGAGGAGCAGGTCACCTGACACAGCGGGGCATCACTTGAGCCTTGGGGAGGTGGCAGGATTAGACAGGTGAGGAGGCCAGGGGCAGGCATTCTGAGCAGAGCTGATTACATGAGCCAAACGCAAAGAGGCGAGTAAGGTGTCATACAGGAAACTCTGTGCTTCCTGCTGTTACTGACTAGTGCAGGCCAGAAGCAGGGGCAAACTATGAATTCTAGGCGGGGGGAGGGTTTGTGCCATTTAATGAGCTGAGTCTTTATCCTACAAGAAGTGGAAAGTTATTGAACGATTTTGAATTTGGGGTCGCTCGGATGGCTTTGTGGAGAACAGATCTGAGGACAAGACTAATTACTGGGAACTCTCTCCGAGAGGTGACTACAGAACTCAAGAGACAGACGGCAAAGGGCTGGTTTAGGAAGATGGTAAGTGTGGAGAGAAGGAGGTGCATTCAGTATATGCACACACTGCTGTATTTACAATGCATAACCAGCAACGACCTACTCTGTAGCACAGGGAACTCTGCTCAATATTATGTAACAACCTAAATGGGAAAAGAATTTGAAAAAGAATAGATACACGTGTATGTAAAACTGAATCACTCTGATGTACAACTGAAACTAACACAACGTCGTTAACTATACTCTAGTATAAAATTAAAAGTTAAAAAAAATAAAAATAAACCACAAAAGAAAGAAATGTTGAAGAAAAGTGATTGATGATTAATTGGGTGGGCGGGGTGAGTGGGGAGGGGGATGGATGAAGGTGCTGGCCGACCCTCATTGTCTTTGGAAGATGTCAAGGAGCACACAAAATCCCCAGGCCACTTGGACCCACTCGTCCACCGCCACCCAGGAAACAGCTCTGAAGACAAGCAAGAGAAGCAGTTTGACAGACATTTGAAAGAAAACAGGGCTTCCCTGGTGGCGCAGTTGTTAAGAATCTGCCTGCCAATGCAGGGGACACAGGTTCGTGCCCTGGCCTGGGAAGATCCCACATGCCGCAGAGCAACTAAGCCCGTGTGCCACAACTACTGAGCCTGAGCTCTAAAGCCCGCGAGCCACAACTGCTGAGCCCACGTGCCACAACTACTGAAGCCTGCGCGCCTAGAGCCCATGCTCCGCAACAAGAGAAGCCACAACAATGAGAAGCCCGCACACCACAACGAAGAGTAGCCCCCACTCACTGCAACTAGAGAAAGCCCGTGCGCAGCAACGAAGACCCAACGCAGCCAAAAATAAATAAATAAATAAATTTTTTTTTAAAAAAAAAGAAAGAAAACAAACAACAACAACAATAAAACTCATCCTGGGACGAGAGGGGCCTTCTTGCCGTGTATTCACAGAATCAAGAGAAAACATCAGGGTGATTCTCTGCAGAGCCAAGAGGATATGCTTCCAAGGCTTTTGTCTTCACTCCGAGGCTACAGAGAGCCCACCCTAAATTTTAAGTGTACCCCAAAAGAAGCACGGCCTTGAATCCCTGCCCTGATGCATCCTGTGTTAGGCTGTGGTGACCGGATGACTGAGCTGCCTATAAAGACAGAAAATGGAAAGAGGATCAGGAGAAAAGATAATAACTTTAGCTTTAAACAAGCAAAATTTAAAATGCCTGAGAGCATTCAGTTAGAGAAATTCAAAAAGCAGTAGGAAAATCATGTCTGAAATCCAGGGAAGACATACCCATGTGAGAGTCATAAGTTATGGTGAGGAAAAAAAAAAACATGAAAGTGATGCCATTTCTCATGGAGAAGAACAGTGGAAAGAAGGGCAGGCCAAGGAGGCCAGTCTCCAGGTCACAGCATTTGGAACAGAAGAAAAGTCTTCAGTGGAAGGTTCAAGGAAATAGTAAAAAGTCTACTGGGAAAACTAGAAGAGAGTTGTATCCCAGAGCGTAGAAGTTTGATAGTTTTCAGGAGAGAGTGATCGATGGTGTTGAATTTAGAAAAAGAGTCACTAGAAACAGTACCCAAAGGTATTCATTGAATCCGGCAATGCGGAGGACATGGGTGACTTTAGTGGCAGAGGTTTCAGCGGAGTGGTCGTCCCTAATTGCAGTGAGGTGGGTGATGAAAACAAGGGGACTGCTTTTCTGGGCTATTCTGGGAAGGTTTGGGTGAGGGTGAAAGGAGAAAGGCAAGAAAACGTCTAGAGGCAGAGCCGAGGGAGACTCTTTAGCTGCTGTCTGTTTTATTGGGGATGAGATGTGTAGTGTATTTGTAGGCTGTACAGAAACATGCCCACTAGGAAGGCAGGTAATGGGGAGAGAGATTGGGATAAGGCAGAGCCCTGGCAGAGGCAGGAGAGAACAGGGTGAGGGGCACACAGAAGGAGGGGCTGCCATCCAGCAGTGAGGGAATATCTCCTTCTCTGGAGGGAGGGAAGGGGGGGCAGAAATGAATATATAGGTGTGTGTGTGTGTGTGTGTGTGTGTGTGTGTGTGTCCCAGAAAGGGTGGTGGGGCAGTAGGGGGCAGAAGATCATGTTGCAGACTTTATTTACTTCTTTAGTTTTTCTAGTAGGAGGTAGAGTCATCCTCTGAGAATGAAGTTAAGTAGACTCCTGGGAGAGCAGAGAGGATTTGGAGGAAGATGAAGGCGTAGGGGTAAGGGAATTACTGAGGATGAAAATAAAAAGACTAAACTGAGGCTGTTAAGATGGGAGACTCAATGTCTGACACAATGATCTGCAAGCTTGTATGATTTTTTTCAGTTGTACCAAGCTAACAGAATCTTTTAAAAGGCTTTTATTAAGTTTCCCTTAATAAATTATTGGCTTTATGCATTGCAAACATTACCTAAACCCCAGTAGGTGGGTATATTTATTACCCCGATTTACGAGTTAAGAAACTTCTCCAAGTTTGCGCAGCTGGTAAAAAGGCAGAGCACCAACACCAAACCCTATAGTGTTCACCAAAACACTCTACTTCCTCACAAGGAGTCAGAATCGATCTTTAAGAAGCTTTAAGAATTGATATGACATTTTGCCTAGCCTCAGGGAACTTCTAATCCACAAAAGAAGTTATGTCAAATGGAAACAACCTAAATGTCCATCGACAGGTGAATGTGTAAAGAAGATGTGGTACATATATACACTGGAATATTACTCAGCCATAAAAAAGAATGGAATAGTGCCATTTGCAGCAACATGGATGAACCTAGAGATTATCATACTAAGTGAAGTAAGTCAGAGAAAGACAAATACCATATGACATCACTTATATGTGGAACCTAAAATATGACACAAATGAACTTATCTACAAAACAGAAACAGACTCAGACATAGAGAACAGACTTTTGGTTGCCAAGGGGGAGGGGTGGATTAGGAGTTTGGGTTAGCAGATGCAAACCATTACATACAGAATGGATAAACAACAAGGTCCTACTGTATAGCACAGAGAACTATATTCAATATCCTGTGATAACCCATAACGGAAGAGAATATGAAAAAGAATATATGTATGTATAACTGAATCTCTTTACTGTACAGCAGAAATTAACCCACACTGTAAATCAACTATACGTCAATAAAATACATTTTTAACAACTAGCAAGAAGTGTTAGGTGAAAACAGGTAGACATGGAACAAAAAAAACAGGCATGAAAAGGAACCAATTGGGGGTTGAAAGAAAAATAAAAACCAATAGGAAATCTTAGGAAAAAAAAGAAGTTATGTCAATAAATGATCTCAAGTGAATGTGAGGGACTGCCGTGCCCAGCGTGGAAGAGGGGCCTATCACTGCGCTTCAAGGAAGGGTCCTCCCTCCAGGCTGACATGTGAGCCACGCGGGCAGTGGTCACCGGCTGGATGCGGAGGGGTGTGTCCCACGCTCGGGGGCTGTGAGTGCCAAAGCAAGAAGCCATAAGGAGGGGGCTGATTTTTGCTCAATGCTTCTGGGAAACAGGGCAACTGTGGAGTGTGGGGTGGGAGGGTTGGGTGAGATATGGGACCGATATTACAGGAGTTGAGTCAGCTGAGAACTTCCTTTATCTGGGAATCAGCCGGAGAACATGTAAGGTCTTACAGAAGAGATGATATCAGATTTCAGTTTTAGAAACATGACCCTGCCAGGAACAGGCAGGATGGATTATACAACGGAGAGACTGATAACTATCAGAATGATAAGCTGTCACTTACTCCGGGTCAGGCACTGTGTGAGTGATGGACACAGATTCCGTGATGAGATCATCCTAGAAACCCTATGAGTGAGTATAATTATTCCCATCTCACCGGTGAGGAAACCAAGACACTCATGGGTTAAGTAACTTGCCAGGGTCTCAAAGCTAAAACGTAGCAGAGGCAGAACCTGGACACAGGCGGGTTGGCTGAGGCCAGAATCTTGGTGGCGGGCCTGATGCAGTGACCTTAGGTAAAAGACACAGCAATGGGGGAAGGGAAGCGCGGACCAGCCCCAGGTCCTAGATCTGAGCCAGGGTTTCCTGATTTTTCATAGTTTCCCTGTTGATATCTAAACATGGATCTCATGACGCCTGTAGTGAGCTGACTGGTGTCCCCCATAAACTTTACATCTATCTAGAGCCTCAGAATGTGATCCTACTTGGAACCAGGGTCTTTGCAGATGTAATCAGTTGTTAAGCGTGACCTCATCTAACTCCAGTCACCAGTGTCCTTGTAAGGAGAGGAAAGGACGTGCGGAGAAGAATGAGAATGGACACGGCTTGGGATGGCTCGGCTCAAAGCCGGGGACGGCGAGGGATTGCCAGCCCCACAGACACCAGGGAGAGACACGGCCGAGTCGATCCCTAGAACCTTCTGAGGTAGCGTCTCCCTGCTGACAGCCGGCTTTCAAACTTCTAGCTTCAGACTGTGAGAGTCTAAATTTCTGTTGTTTTAAGCCTAAACGTTAGTGGTAATTTGTTACAGCAGCCCTAGGAAACAAACACGACAGCTTTCTGTACTCAAGTTATTTGGACACAATTATATATATAATATTATAATATAATCAAAACATTATTAATATAATTAATTATATTAATATAAGTATATAGCAACATATAATTATAGTATATATATTTATATATACTATAATTATATATAATTATAATATACATATATTATATATAATTATATTTAAATTATGTATAATTATTATATAAAACATAATTAATAATAATATATAATATACTATAATGATATATATATATTATTGTGTCCAGTTAAGTGCACGGTTTCGGAAGGAAAAATCCTTCATGACCAAGGCTCTCCTCAGGCCATCTTTATTACGTCTCCTGCCATTTGCCCAATAGACTAACCTCATTTGGATTCCCCGGGGCGAGTCGTGCTTTCACCTTCTCTTGTTGCCACACTTTATATCTTTGGGGCTCCAAAGACAGAATTCTTTTTTTACCCTAGCCTGGCAATAACACGAAGTTAGGATTGACTTTATACCCAAAACACCAACCTCTGGTGCTTGTCACAGGGTATGAAAGTGCTCAAGCTTGCTTCAGGCTTGGCTTTTGCCCCAACCCAGGAGCTGACAGAGCCTGCTCTTCTTCAAGGCTGGAAATATCAGGAGCTGTTTCCCAAGCTCATGATAAGCAATGTAAGCAATCAAACACAAAGGGAGTCTTTTCCCATCGTATCTGAAAGACCGAGTTTCTGCAACGGTGCATCATAGAATTTCAGAGCTGGCCAGACAGAACTGGCATGTCACTCCTTCGTAACAAAAGGAGTTGAAATCGTTTTAATTTCTACTAATACCGTGGCATGGACTTAACTTTAACATCGTTTATCCTTTTCTCTGCAAGCCATTTTCTTGTTGACGTGTCGCGTATATTGGTTAACTATTTCACAGATGCTCTGGGATTCGTTCTGTTTACCATTCATTTTTCACAGAGAAAAGCTGGATGCAAGTGTATTTGAGGTTTTCTGGGGCCGCCTACGCAGATGCATCAGTCACAGAGACACCTACACACACACGCACGTGCGCGCACACATGCACACACACACACCCTCCCAGAAGAGCTGGAGGCGCAGCCTGATGGTACCGAGAGAGACGTGGTGACTTGAGCAGTTCTGCTCGGGGCATCTTCTCTTCTCTGCACCTGCTACCCTGACTCCGGACGATACTGTTCATTTCATGCTTTCCAGTGAGCGAGAGTATTGTGAGCTATGTGTACATATGGAGGTTAATAACAGCCCTGTTCTCCAGAAACCAAATACACAGTAACAGGGCAGGCACCACTTCCCTGTTAAAATCCATTCCTGCGAGGTTTTCGCGGTTGTTGTGGTGAACGAGTAATGTTACAACACAGACTGCAGATCCTAAGGTCAGCGGTGAGGAGGCGCTTCTTGACCTTCAGATCCCAGCTGAAATGTCTCCCCCTTGGGGAGCTCTGTTGATCTGGTCATAACACTCACCTGAGTTTTCTCGGTCGTTAACTCATTCACCGGCCTATTTTCCGTCTGTCCGGACTTGCGGACTCTGACTCATCTTCCCCGGCGCATCCTCTACGGGCCGGGCACTGTGCCTGCCGCTGCGTAAGGATCTGCTCAGTGACTGAGCCCCTGTTGCAGGGCAGGTTCCCGGGAACCACAGGGCGAGGATGGAGAGAGCGAAGCCGCGTCATTGAAGACAGAGGCGTAGAAGCAGGGTCGCGAGTGGGGACCTGGGCAGAAACTTGGGTCGTGTTGGGAAGGGCTTGGCTTCAAGATCTGTAGAGACACAGAAGGGGAGACATCCTGAGCCAGGGCACAAGGCAGCAGTGAGCCAGGGACCACAGGGGACGTCCTAAATCAGTGTCCTCTGGGCAGGTGTATGGAGAGGTGAGGAGCGGGGATGGAAGCTGAGCATTTCTAACGCTGGCCTATAAAATGTGACAAGTAAATGAGACTCTCAAAGAGAATTGCTGGATTCCCAAGTACCATTTCCGGGGGCTTTATAAAAAAATATGCACTTTGAAATCCTATGTGTATGTATACACTTCATGTATAATGGCGTCATAACATAGGCGTGGTGCACAGTGAAATAACAGGCTGGAAAAAAAGCTGTTTGGACTTTGAAATAAAATAACTGAGCTGAAATGTGCAAAACACTTTCAGGCAAATATTCGGGTCAAGGCACCTGGCTTGGGGATATGCCTTTGCCTGTTCTCTCTCCATCTGATCCCATGTGGCTTTTTATAGGAAACAAGAGAGGCTTATTTCACCAGAAACAACCTAGGTATGTATTGCCAGGTGAAGAAATTGGGGAAAGAAAGCAGAGCATGTCACCGTGTTGAAGGAAAAGTGGAGACCAGAGCTGTATCAACATTACCCAGTGTCATCTGGTTACGTTAGAAAGTTCTGAATAAACAGCTCCAGGGGAAAAAGACATTTTCCTTTTCGGAGTTAATACGTCTCTGTGCTGTTGCCTGGGCACCTTTTCAATTTTCCTTTGTTGACTTGGCTGTTTTTGGATTGGAGACTCCTTTTTCTTATCTGTGGGAAGGAATGCTTTTCTAACCGGAGCCTGATGGCTTTGCGGGGCTGACAGGGCTCGTGTGGGTTTACCACAGTGTCGCCGTGAAGAACTGAAGTACGTTGAAGTATGTCCTGTCGTGCCCGAGGGCTCACCAGGTGGGGAAAAACGATGAGCATGCCAACGGGGCAGCTGCCACTGCCACCCTCCCTGCCTCTGTAGCGCTGGTGGTGACTTCGCCCTCCCCCCAAGGCCCCAACTCACAAGTGTTCTGATGGACACTTTGCTTCGGGAGGGGTGTGGAGGAGAGCAGTGGGGGCCGGGGGCTTGGTGTCGCATGTGTTGTGCCGTGTGTGTTACAGTTCAGGGCACCGTGTTTCTCCTTTATGCTACATTTCCTGGGAGTTTGGAACCTGCTGAGGCAAGACGTGATGGGGAGGAGAGAGGCAAAGGGGTGGAAGATGGGAGAGAGGCACAGTCATTGAGAGACTTCCAGGAAACAAATGAACAAAAACAAGACTTATTATGATATCACTATAAATAATCGTTACTGTATTAGTTAAGATTATATTATCTGCAGGTAATAGAAATTGGACTAACAGTGGCCTATCAGGTTCAGGATTTGTTTTTCTCACACAACAAGAAGTCTGGAGGAAGTCAAGCCTCCACAGTGTCATTAAGGACTGGGCTCTGTCTGCCCCACCCTCCTCAGTCTGTCATCCTCATGTTTGTCCTCTCATGGTCGCAAGATGGCTGCTTCACCTCCAACCTCACAGCTGCATTCCAGTCAAGTGGCAAACGGCCCTAGGGGTTCCTAACAAGGTTTGACCTTTTAAAGGGAAAAGATCCTTCTCCAGGGATTTCTACCCATGTGCCTTTGGCCAGAACTGAGTTACATGGTAACCCTTATGTGCAAGGGAGACGGAGAGCTTGGGGACTTAGTTTTCCAGCATCTAGGGCAGATGGCAGCACTGAGACAGAAGTGGGTGGTTATAGGTGTCGAATCAACCACAGTGGATCAAGGCCAAACTAGCAAACAATACAAGGAAAATAATTCAGGAGACCTTGTTTTATTGCACTTCATTTTATTGCATTTTTTACAAAGTGAAGATTGTTGGCAACCCTGCCTTCAGCAAGTCTATTAGTGCCATTTTTCCAATAACATTGACTCACTTCGTGTCTCTGCATCACAGCTTGACAATTCTCTCAATATTTGAAACTTTCTCATTATTATTATATTTGTTATAGTGATCTGTGATCAGTGACCTTTTTATTGAAGTATAGTTGCTTTACAATGTTGTGTTAGCTTCTGCTGTACAGCAAAGTGATTCAGTTATATGCATATATATATATTCATTTTCAAATTATTTTCCATTATAGTTTATTACAAGATATTGAATATAGTTCCCTGTGCTATGCAATAGGACCTTATAGTTTGTGATCAGTGGCCTTTGATGTTACTACCATGACTGGCTGAAGGCCAAGATGATGGTTAGTATTTTTTACCAAATAAATATTTTTAAATTAAGGTTATACATTGTTTTTTTTGACATCTTTATTGGAGTATAATTGCTTTACAATGGTGTGTTAGTGGCTGCTGTATAACAAAGTGAATCAGCTATGCATATACATATATCCCCATATGCCCTCCCTCTTGCGTCTCCCTCCCACCCTCCCTATCCCACCCCTCTAGGTGGTCACAAAGCACCGAGCTGATCTCCCTGTGCTATGCGGCTGCTTCCCACTAGCTATCTATTTTACGTTTGGTAGTGCATATATGTCCATGCCACTCTCTCGCTTCGTCCCAGCTTACCCTTCCCCCTCCCCGTGTCCTCAAGTCCATTCTCTACGTCTGCATCTTTATTCCTGTCCTGTCCCTAGGTTCTTCAGAACCTTTTTCTTTTTTTTTAGATTCCACATATATGTGTTAGCATACAGTATTTGCTTTTCTCTTTCTGACTTACTTCACTCTGTATGACAGACTCTAGGTCCATCCTCCTCACTACAAATAACTCAATTTCGTTTCTTTTTATGGCTAATATTCCATTGTATTTATGTGCCACATCTTCTTTATCCATTCATCTGTCGATGGACATTTAGGTTGCTTCCATGTCCTGGCTCTGGTAAATAGTGCTGCAATGAACACTGTGGTACATGACTCTTTTTGAATTATGGTTTTCTCAGGGTATATGCCCAGTAGTGGGATTGCTGGGTCGTATGGTAGTTCTATTTGTAGTTTTTTAAGGAACCTCCATACTGTTCTCCATAGTGGCTGTATCAATTTACATTCCCACCAACAGTGCAGGAGGGTTCCCTTTTCTCCACACCCTCTCCAGCATTTATTGTTTGTAGATTTTTTGATGATGGCCATTCTGACTGGTGTGAGGTGATACCTCATTGTAGTTTTGATTTGCATTTCTCTAATGATTAGTGATGTTGAGCATCCTTTCATGTGTTTGTTAGCAATCTGTATATCTTCTTTGGAGAAATATCTATTTAGGTCTTCTGCCCATGTTAGGGTTGGGTTGTTTGTTTTTTTGATATTGAGCTGCATGAGCTGCTCGTATATTTTAGAGATGGATCCTTTGTCAGTTGCATCGTTTGCAAATATTTTCTCCCATTTTGAGCATTGTCTTTTCGTCTTGTTTATGGTTTCCTTTGCTGTGCAAAAGCTTTTAAGTTTCATTAGGTCCCATTTGTTTATTTTTGTTTTTATTTCCGTTCCTCTAGGAGGTGGGTCAAAAAGCATCTTGCTGTGATTTATGTCATGGAGTGTTCTGCCTATGATTTCCTCTAAGAGTTTTATAGTGTCTGGCCTTACATTTAGGTCTTTAATCCATTTTGAGTTTATTCTTGTGTATGGTGTTAGGGAGTGTTCTAATTTCATTCTTTTACATGTAGCTGTCCACTTTTCCCAGCACCACTTATTGAAGAGGCTGTCTTTTCTCCATTGTATATCCTTGCCTCCTTTATCAAAAATAAAATGACCATATGTGCATGGGTTTACCTCTCGGCTTTCTATCCTGTTCCATTGATCTATATTTCTGTTTCGTGCCACTACCATACTGTCTTAATTACTGTAGCTTTGTAGTATAGTCTGAAGTCCAGGAGCCTGATTCCTCCAGCTCCGTTTTTCTTTCTCAAGATTGCTTTGGCTATTCGGGGTCTTTTGTGTTTCCATACAAATTGTGAAATTTTTTGTTCTAGTTCTGTGAAATATGCCATTGCTAGTTTGATAGGGATTGCATCGAATCTGTAGATTGTTTTGGGTAGTATAGTAATTTTCACAATGTTGATTCTTCCAATCCAAGAGCATGGTTTATCTCGCCATCTGTTTCTATCATCTTTAATTTCTTTCGTCAGTGTCTTATAGTTTTCTAAATACAGGTCTTTTGTCTCCAAAGGTAGGTTTATTCCTAGGTATTTTATTCCTTTTGTTGCAGTGGTAAATGGGAGTGTTTCCTTAATTTCTCTTTCAGAATTTTCATCATTAGTGTATAGGAATGCAAGAGATTTCTGTGCATTAATTTTGTATCCTGCTACTTTACCAAATTCATTGATTAGCTCTAGTAGTTTTCTGGTAGTATCTTTAGGATTCTCTATGTATAGTATCATGTCATCTGCAAACAGTGACACTTTTACTTCTTTTCCATTTTGGATTCCGTTTATTTCTTTTTCTTCTCTGATTGCTGTGGCTAAAACTTCCAAAGCTATGTTGAATAACAGTGGTGAGAGTGGACAACCTTGTCTTGTTCCTGATCTTAGAGGAAATGGTTTCAGTTTTTCACCATTGAGAACGATGTTGGCTGTGGGTTTGTCATATATGGCCTTTATTATGTTGAGGTAGGTTCCCTCTATGCCTACTTTCTGGAGGGTTTTTGTCATAAATGCATGCTGAATTTTGTGGAAAGCTTTTTCTGCATCTATTGAGATGATCATATGGTTTTTCTCCTTCAGTTTGATCATATGGTTTATCACATTGATTGATTTGTGTATATTGAAGAATCCTTGCATTCCTGGGAGAAACCCCACTTGATCATGGTGTATGATCCTTTTAATGTGCTGTTGGATTCTGTTTGCTAGTACTTTGTTGAGGATTTTTGCATCTATGTTCATCAGTGATATTGGCCTGTAGTTTTCTTTTTTTGTGGCAACTTTGTCTGGTTTTGGTATCAAGGTGACGGTGGCCTCATAGAATGGGTTTGGGTGTGTTCCTCCCTCTGCTATATTTTGGAAGAGTTTGAGAAGGATAGCTGTTAGCTCTTTTCTAAATGTTTGATAGAATTCACCTGTGAAGCCATCTGGTCCTGGGCTTTTGTTTGTTGGAAGATTTTTAATCACAGTTTCAATTTCAGTGCTTGTGATTGGTCTGTTTATATTTTCTATTTCTTCCTGGTTCAGTCTCAGAAGGTTGTGCTTTTCTAAGAATTTGTCCATTTCTTCCAGGTTGTCCATTGTATTGGCATATAGTTGCTTGTAGTAATCTCTCATGATCCTTTGTATTTCTGCAGTGTCATTCATTACTTCTCCTTTTTCATTTCTAAGTCTATTGATTTGAGTCTTCTCCCTTTTTTTCTTGACGAGTCTGGCTAAATGTTTATCAATTTTGTTTATCTTCTCAAAGAACCAGCTTTTAGTTTTATTGATCTTTGCTATCGCTTCCTTCATTTCTTTTTCATTTTTTTCTGATCTGATCCTTATGATTTCTTTCCTTTTGCTAACTTTGGGGGTTTTTTGTTCTTCTTTCTCTAATTGCTTTAGGTGTAAGGTTAGGTTGTTTATTTGATATGTTTCTTGTTTCTTGAGGTAAGATTGTATTGCTATAAACTTCCCTCTTAGAACTGCTTTGCTGCATCCCATAGGTTTTGGGTCGTCGAGTTTTCATTGTCACTTGTTTTTAGGTATTTTTTAATTTCCTCTTTGATTTCTTCAGTGATCTTTTGGTTATTTAGTAGGGTTTAGCCTCCATGTGTTTGTATTTTTTACAGTTTTTTTCCCTGTAATTGATATCTAGTTTCATAGCGTTGTGGTCAGAAAAGATACTTGAAACGATTTTAATTTTCTTAAATTTACCAAGGCTTGATATGTGACCCAAGATATGATCTATCCTGGAGAATGTTCCATGAGCACTTCGGAAGAAAGTGTAATCTGCTGTTTTTGGATGGAATGTCCTATAAATATCAATTAACTCCATCTTGTTTAATGTATCATTTACAGTTTGTGTTCCCTTATTTATTTTCATTTTGGATGATCTGTCCAGTGGTGAAAGTGCGGTGTTAAAGTCCCCTCGTATGATTGTGTTACTGTCAATTTCCCCTTTTATGGCTGTTAGTATTTGGCTTATGTATTGAGGTGCTCCTATGTTGGGTGCATAAATATTTACAATTGTTGTATGTTCTTCTTGGATTGATGCCTTGATCGTTATGTAGTGTCCTTCTTTGTCTCTTGTAATAGTCTTTATTTTAAAGTCTATTTTATTTGATATGAGAATTGCAACTCCAGCTCTCTTTTGATTTCCATTTGCATGGAATATCTTTTTCCATCCCCTCACTTTCAGTCTGTATGTGTCCCTAGGTCTGAAGTCGGTCTGTTGTATACAGCATATGTACAGGTCTTGTTTTTGTATCCATTCAGCCAGTCTGTGTCTTTTGGTGGGAGCATTTAATCCATTTACAGTTAAGGTAATTATCAATATGTATGTTCCTATTACCATTTTCTCAATTGTTTTGGGTTTGTTATTGTAGGTCTTTTCCTTCTGTTGTGTTTCCTGCCTAGAGAAGTTCCTTTAGCATTTTTTATAGTGCTGGTTTGGTGGTGCTGAATTCTCTTATCTTTTGCTTGTCTGTAAAGGTTTTAATTTCTCCGTTGAATCTGAATGAGATCCTTGCTGGGTAGAGTAATCTTGGTTGTAGCTTTTTCCCTTTCATCACTTTAAATCTGTCCTGCCACCCCATTCTGGCTTGCAAAGTTTTTGCTGAAAGATCAGCTGTCAACCTTATGGGGATTGCCTTGTATGTTATTTGTTGCTTTCCCTTGCTGCTTTTAATATTTTTTCTTTGTATTTAATTTTTGATTGTTTGGTTAATATGTGTCTTGGCGTGTTTCTCCTTGGGTTTATCCTGTATAGGACTCTCTGGGCTTCCTGGACTTGATTGACTATTTCCTTACCCATATTAGGGATGTTTTCAACTATAATCTCTTCAAATATTTTCTCAGTCCCGTTTTTTTTGTCTTTTTCTTCTGGGACCCTTATAATTTGAATGTTGGTGCATTTAATGTTGTCCCAGAAGTCTCTGAGATTGTCCTCAATTCTTTTCATTCTTTTTTCTATATTCTGCTCTGCAGTAGTCATTTCCACTATTTTATTTTCCAGGTCACTTATCCGTTCTTCTGCCTCACTTATTCTCCTATTGATTCCTTCTAGAGAATTTTAAATTTTATTTATTGTGTTGTTCATCATTGTTTACTTGCTCTTTAGTTCTTCTAGGTCCTTGTTAAACGTTTCTTGTATTTTCTCCATTCTATTTCAAAGATTTTGGATTGTCTTTACGATCATTACTCTGAATTCTTTTTCAAGTAGACTGCCTATTTCCTCTTCATTTGTTTGGTCTGGTGGGTTTTTACCTTGCTTCTTCATCTGCTGTGTATTTCTCTGTCTTCTCATTTTGCTTAACTTACTGTGTTTGCGGTCTCCATTTCACAGGCTGCAAGTTCGTACTTCCCATTGTTTTTGGTGTCTGCTCCCAGTGGGTAAGGTTGGTTCAGTGGGTTGTGTAGGCTTCCTGGTGGAGGGATGTGGTGCCTGTGTTCTGGTGGATCAGGCTGGATCTTGTCGTTCTGTTGGGCAGAACCACGTCCTGTCATGTGTTTTGGGGTGTCTGTGAACTTATTATGATTTTAGGCAGCCTCTCTGCTAATGCGTGGGTTTGTATTCCTGTCCTGCTAGTTGTTTGGCATAGGGTGTCCAGCACTGTAGCTTGCTGGTTGTTGAGTGGATCTGGGTCTTTGCGTTGAGATGGAGATCTCTTGGAGAGCTTTCACTGTTTGATATTACACGGGGCTGGGAGGTCTCTGGTAGACCAAGGTCCTGAACTCAGCTCTCCCACCTCAAAGGCTCAGGCCTGACATCTGGCCAGAGCACCAAGACCCTGTCAACCACACGACTAAGAAGAAAAGGGGGAAAAAAAGAAGGAAAGAAAGAAAAAATAAATAAATAAAATAAAGTCTTTAAAATAGAAAAAAATTATTAAAAATAAAAAAGTAATTAAAAAAAGAAAGAGAGATAGAAAGAAGAAAGCAACCAAACCATAAAACAACTCCACCAATGATAACAAGTGCTAAAAACTATACTAAAAAAAAAAAAAAAAAAAAAAGGATAGTCAGAACCCTAAGACAAATGGCAAAAGCAAAGCTATAAAGACAATATCACACAAAGAAGCATACACATACACACTCAGAGAAAAAGGAAAAAAAATATATATATATATAAGAAAAATTAAAAAAGGAAGAGAGCAACCAAATCAATAAACAAATGTACCAATGATAATAAGCTCTAAATACTAAACTAAGATAAACATAAAACCAGAAACAAATTAGATGCAGAAAGCAATCCCCAAGTCTACAGTTGCTCCCAAAGTCCACTGCCTCAGTTTTGGGATGATTTGTTGTCTACTCAGGTATTCCACAGATGCAGGTACATCAGGTTGATTGTGGAGATTTAATCCGCTGCTCCTGAGTCTGCTGGGAGAGATTTCCCTTTCTCTTCTTTGTTCGCACAGCTCCCGGGGTTCAGCTTTGGATTTGGCCCCGCCTCTGCGTGTAGGTCGCCTGAGGGCGTCTGTTCTTGGCTCAGACAGGACGAGGTTAAAGTAGTGGCTGCTTGGGGGCTCTGGCTCACCCAGGCCGCGGGGAGGGAGAGGTACGGAGGAGGCGGGGTGAGCCTGCGGCGGCAGAGGCCAGCGTGACGTTGCAGCAGCCCGAGGTGCGCCGTGCGTTCTCCCGGGGAAGTTGTCCCTGGATCACGGAACCCTGGCCGTGGCGGGCTGCACCGGCTCCCGGGAGGGGCGGTGTGGAGAGTGACCTGTGCTCGCACACAGGCTTCTTGGTGGCGGCAGCAGCAGCCTTAGCGTCTCATGCCCATTTCTGGGGTCCACGCTGATAGCCGCGGCTCGCGCCTGTCTCTGGAGCTCATTTAGGTGGTGCTCTGAGTCCCCTCTCCTCGTGCACCCTGAAACAATTGTCTCTTGTCTCTTAGCATCTCCAGACTCTTTCCTGGACTCCCTCCAGGCTAGCTGTGATGCACTAGCCCCCTTCAGGCTGTGATCACGCAGCCAACCCCAGTCCTCTCCCTGTGATCCCACCGAAGCCCGAGCCTCAGCTCCCAGCCCCGCCCGCCCCGGCGGGGGAGCAGACAAGCCTCTCGGGCTGGTGAGTGCTGGTCGGCGCCGAGCATCTGTGCGGGAATCTCTCCGCTTTGCCCTCCGCACCCCTGTGGCTGCGCTCTCCTCCGTGGCTCCGAAGCTTCCCCCTCTGCCACCCGCAGTCTCCGCCCGCGAAGGGGCTCCTAGTGTGTGGAAACTTTTCCTCCTTCACAGATCCCTCCCACTGGTGCAGGTCCTGTCTGTATTATTTTGTCTCTGTTTTTTCTTTTTTCTTTTGCCCTACCCAGGTACTTTGGGAGTTTCTTGCCTTTTGGGAAGTCTGAGGTCTTCTGCCAGCGTTCAGTAGGTGTTCTGTAGGAGTTGTTCCACGTGTAGATGTATTTCTGATGTATTTGTGGGGAGGAAGGTGATCTCCACGTCTTACTCCTCCGCCATCTTGAAGGTCTCCTACGTTGTTTTTTAGACATAATGCTACTGCACAACCGATAGACCACAGAATAGTATAAACATAACTTTTTTTTGCACACAGAAAGAAAGTATTCATGTGACATGCTTTATTGCTATGTCTGCTTTATTGCGGTTGTCTGGGACCAAACCTGCACTGTTTCTGAAGTGCACCTGTATCTATGACTGCCAAGCTGTGCAAAGTGAAGCAGGAGTTCTAACGATCAAAGGCCATCAGATAGAGAGGTGCACATCAGCCAGGAAAGAGGAGAGCAAACAAAGGCCATTGACCAAGTGCTCTAGACTTTCTCTGCTTTATGTTTCCATCTTGTAAAATGTTTCTATTCTCACACTGCTAAAGGACAAACAGGACGACAATGTTTTATAACTTACAAAAGCAATCTTCTCTCCCAGAAGGTTGTGGGCCAAGTCCCCTTACACTACGTGCTCCTTTGGTCTAGGTCAGAGATGCCGGTGGCAAAGGCTGGAGATGATGTAGAGCTGATCCAGTGAGCAGAAACCATGGCAGGGCTAGGGAGTGAGTAAAGAAACCGGGGCAGGGAAGCTTTTTCTTCTGCTTTTTCTCACCTCTCTTCCTCTTCGGCCCCTGATTAATTTAGCCTTCCAGTGCATTACCCCCCTCCTCGGGGTCTGCTTGCATCTCTCCTCCGTGGCGGTCTGAGTCACTCCCCTGTGCCCCCGTGACAGCTGGTGCCCCCCCAGTTCAGGACAACATCCTTCCCCAGCAGCCAGCGACGTGGAGTTCATCCTGCTCCGAGCTCCACCGAAGCTCTGGGTTTAGTGCAGTTCAGCCCCTGCCCTACAGCGGCACTACCCAACCCAAGTGAGCCCCACGGCTACTTTTAAGTTTTCCAGTAGCCACATTCAAAAAGGTAAAAAAAAAAAAAAAAAAAAAAGGTGAAATTAATTTTAACAATATATTTCATTTAAACTAATATCTCAAAAAATTATTGGTCTAAATAATATTTATTAAATTTTATATCAATATCATATTGACATAATATTATTTGACATGATAATTATTATTCCATATAAAATTATTAATGAGATAGTTTACATTCTTTTTTGCACACTGAACCTTCAGAATCCCATGTGTATTTTATGCTTATGGCATATCTGAGTTCAGAACAGCCACCAGAGCTACATGTGGCCAATGGCTGCCACGTGAGACAGTGCTGTCCTAGAGCATAAATAATGATTTATTATAAAACTTGGGAATTATGCCTGATATGTGTCCGATATACAAGTTTGTGGCATGTGATAATGAGGGAAAACCCCCGGCCCCTCTAGTCTGTTTCCCAAAAGTAGGCGCTTATCTTAGTGACTTTACCATCCCCGAGTCTAGATCTCAGCCTCATAGATTCAGAAAAACCTGATTTGTTCCGAGTGCTAAAGTTGATTTACTTCAGAATCCTGATCCTAGTGACAAGATTCCGAGACCGGTGGATAAAATTGAGAGTCCCAATCCATTTGCCATGAGGCATGCCAGGTGCCTTGGTGTCACCTCCGTGGCCTGGGGTCTGGCCCCTGACCTGTTTCTGTACAGCTGTGTCATAATCACCTGAGGAGATACTTTAGGATCCCAGTGCCCGGCACTGCCCGGCCCCAGGTCTGAGGGTGGAGTCGAGCATCACCTCTTTTCAATCTTCCAGATGACACCAGGGTGCAGCCAAGCTCAGGAGCCACTGATCTGCCCCACCCTCTGTGTATACACATGAGGGGAGATGCAGCCCAGAGGTTAAATGACTGGCCCAGTGCCCCTCGGCTGAACTGGAGCTGAACCCCAGTTTTTTCTCCTCTAGACCAGTATCCAAGCTACTCCCAAACCCAGAACTTAGGACATGCAGTTTTCTTGATGCATGCAAAACCTCACTATATGGGATAGTGCTTAAATTAATTGAAATGTGTGGCTATCAAGAGAGGAACAGTGATACAAGCATTAAGGTATACATGTTCCATTCATTTCTTTTTTTTTTAATTTTTATTTATTTATTAATTTTGGGGTGTGTTGGGTCTTCGTTTCTGTGCGAGGGCTTTCTCTAGTTGCGGCAAGCGGGGACCACTCTTCATCGCGGTGCGTGGGCCTCTCACTGTCGTGTCCTCTCTTATTGCGGAGCACAGACTCCAGACACGCAGGCTCAGTAGTTGTGGCTCACGGGCCTAGTTGCTCCACAGCATGTGGGATCTTCCCAGACCAGGGCTCGAACCCGTGTCCCCTGCATTGGCAGGCAGATTCTCAACCACTGCGCCACCAGGGAAGCCCTCCATTCATTTCTTAGTTCAATTAAGCACCGTTTATGTATTTCGTATGGTGACTCTTTAGTCATTGGGTCTGTTTTGTGAGTTGACTACTACTGCTCCCATTTTTAAAATGAGGAAATTGATACACGGAGAGGTCAATAGACTGACCTGAGGTCTCACAGATGGTGAATGGACAAGTCAGAAAACAAACCCAAATCAGAGGACTCAGTCCTGCCTTTCTGTTCTTTTTCCGAAAGTAGAATCTTGTATTTGTACAATTCTTCAACTTTTGGGGGTTTTTTTTCCCAGCAGGCATTATTATCTCAGCTGATTTGGTCATTTCATTAACTGTATGGCAAAATTCTCTTTAGTTAGAAAAGTAGAGAAAGATGCATGAAAAGGTGAACTTATAAATTTTACAGGCTGTGCCTAATCGTTACAGGTTGTACTCAGAAATCATGTAAAACATCTCAGGAAGATGTTATAGGGCTATTTCTCTGATAAATTAAGTATGTGGGTGTCTTTTTTCTTCCGTTTTCTTTTGGGGCGCTGGGTGGAAACGCCCCATGGAAAACGGGTGTGAGCAAGTTGTGCTTAGGTTTCACAAAAGCCATGTTAACAATGAACTTGGATGGGTCCCAGTCCAGGAGAACAGACTTGTATGGCTTTGAGGGGATCTTGGTGTCCAAATAGAATCAGATCTAGACTCAACTCGTCAAGATAAATGTTGAACCTATTTGTCTCACTAAAATGTTGATTTAAACATGAACAGTTTCTGAAAGCAATACCTTTAGTGCTTAAAAAGTTATACTAATGAGCTTTTCTTTATGCTTCCTTGAAGTCTAGGTCTTTTGCTCTCTATAGAATGAGAGTTGTCACGAGAAATGACAAGTCCCAGGGTAGGACAGGTCCTCTGTGTACATGAGAAGGTAGGGAGCCCAGAGAAGCCAAGTTCGTCACGCGAACCGGCATGAGGTGATGGTGTGTCTAGTGGCCACTGCGTCATTTTGAGCCACAGATTAAATATACAAAAATAACTTGTTTGGTTATTTATCTCTGTGGAGGTTAAACCTATTTGGGAAAACTAAAGTGAAGGTAAAGGACAGAACTTTTAGATCTAAAGAATTATATTCAATGTTTGCGTATTCAACAAAGATTTTTTTGAGTATCTTCGAAATGCCGGGAATTGTTCTAGGTCTGAAAGTAAGAACGGTAAACAAAACAGACAAGGACCTTGCCCTCCAGTGGCTTACATTCCAGTAGGGGGAGATCATCAGTGAACAGACAGTAACAAGATCAGTGCAGCCTTTTTAAAAAATTCTTTTCCATGATGGTTTATCTCAGGATATTGAATATAGTTCCCCGTGCTATCCAGTAAGACCTTGTTGTGTATCCATCCTCTATATAACAGTTTGCATCCACTAATCCCAAACTTCCAATTCACCCCTCCCCCAGCCCCGCACAAGTCTGTTCTCTATGTCTGTGAGTGTTTCTGTTTCGTAGATAAGTTCATCTGTGTCATATTTTTGCTTCCACATGTAAGTGATATCATATGGTGCTTGTCTTTCTCTGTCTGACTTACTTCACTTAGTATGATCATCTCTAGGTCCATCCATGTGCATTGAGGCTTTTTAAATGCCATGAAGGAAAAAATGACTGGTGGTGGGTGAGAATGACGTCTTTACATAGAGAGTCAGGGAGGGCTTCTCTGAAGAGATGACATCTGAGGGCTGAGAGCCACCCACCTGACAAGTTGGTGGCAGAGCGTGTTGGGCAGAGGAAGTGGTTTATGTAAATGCCCCATGTAACCACTTTACATACAAGAGGAAGGAGGGGGGGCCACAGTGCATAATAGTGTGTGTGTGTCTGTGTGTGTGCATGTGCACAAGCGCTAGTGCATGCACACACACACACGCACACACACACTCTGAATTATAACAGTGTGACATCAGCTAGACTACTCTCTAGAAATCAGGATGGAAAATTCCCTTGATGTCGTACTTTGAGGTGTTCTAAGTCCCACCATTCTTTCCCTCCACCTCAAATGCACACATGTAACTTGCGAAAAGAGTTAAAATATCGACATCCAGAAAGGTGCATCATTGTCTCTAGTTCAGAAAGTCGTAGCAAATGATGCCTGTCTATGCTTGGTTGGTGGGTGGCTTCTGTGAGTTCAACTATTTGGAAGTCATTCATTTTCAAAGGCTAGCATCCAGCAAAAGAAGGTCTCCATATTTTCACGGGACAAAGGAACTAATATAATATACTGTTTAAATTAAGACTTCCGCAAAATAATCTTCTTTGGATACTATGAGTATTAAACCCCGTTTTGACTTTCATTTCTTACTCATGGTGGCAAGTCAAATTGTTGAATACATTTGTGACTCTATGGAAAAAGCTAGTGTTTTACATTCGAAGAGTCTTTAAATTTTGTTTCTTTTGTTCTTTTTTCAATGTCTCAGAGTCCTTTTTTTTTGCCATTTCCGCTTATTTCCCAAAATCACTGTTCACGAAACCTTTGCAAAATCTCATTTTAAATTCGAGTTTCTTTTGGCCATTTTTTCTGCTTTGATGGGGAAAATCTTGCCATGTTTTTCTTTTCAAGCACAATAAAATAAACATTCGAGATATTTTCTTGTACCAGTATTTTGGAATCAATGTTTTTCTAGGTGCCTTGCAAGTAAATCAGCTCTTGAATGAAATAGATCTTTAAATAAACATGGCTCTTAAAATGGCTATGTTCTGGTAATCACAGAGTCATGAATCAGAGCATTTCAGTGACTGGTCATGTGTTTTTTTTAAATCTTAATTTAGAATTTTTTTCACTTGACTTCGAGATGCTGTTACATTTCAACCTGCCTCTGGTGTTTTATGTGCCTAAAAACTTGTTGCTACTGTATAATAACCGGGAAAACATAACTGCAGGGTTCCAATTACTCTGGCAAAGGAAGCTTATTACATAGTCTCCAACTAAGCATGTAATTAATGTCTCTATTTCAAGGCCATTTCAGCAAACTCAAAACCCAGAGGCTATCCGTACATATACAGGAACGCAGAGGAGCACCGGTGATGTCTTCATTGCAATGGACAGCAAAGCCAGAAAACTTCATCATGTGTTGCAAATATTTTATTATAATTAAAGATGTGGTTTGAAATAAAATGTGTCACCCTAAAAAGTCTCAGTGGGGATAGAATCGCCCCCTTAAGGAGAGTTTTTTAAATGGGTGAGATGATTTTGGGTTGTCGCAATGTCCGGGCAGAGATGGGAAATGTTGCCTGTCTGCAATGCAGAGGGCATTTGCACTCTGAAATCCTGCTGGACGTTTATGTAGGTAAGAAGCCTGTTTATAGTTGTCTGAACTACATTCAGAGCCTACTTGCATTTTGCAAATAAACGCAAAAGTAATTTTGCACCATTTTATCACCAGATTTTGCAGGAATTCAACTACTGTGTAAATCAAGAGATGACTGTTGTTAGTTTTATTCGGAACTTTACATAGGGGTGGTTAGTATTTCTAAAAAAAAAGAGGTGCTTATTATTTCCAAAAAAAAGAGGTGGTTCTTATTTCAAAAAAAAAATTATGCCATTGATGGCAACACACCTTGGGGCATTGGAGTTGCCAACAAAACATTCCTGAACGGTTATACATTTACAACAGCTGCCGTCACGAGGGTTCTGTATCTAGGTGCCACCACCCGACATTTAATGGTGTCTTCTAGTCGAGTGTGTCATGCCCAAACATTTACCTATGGAAATATATTTTTATTATGAATTCCTTTCCTTACGTGTTTCCTTTATGTTAGGGTTTGGGGGTTATTCTGTGTTTAGGCAAATTATTTTATCTGTGATTTTCATTTCACGGTATTAGCAGGGCCTTAGAATGTAATTATGTCTTTAAAGGAGAGTTAGGTGAGATAAAGTTAAGGACAGTTCCTCTAAAACACATCGCTCCTTCCGGAGAAGGGGAATGCTGCTTGCCTGCACTTTAGTGCAAAGAAAGAAAAGGCAGGAAAAACAGGTGGGAGAGTTGGCCTTGGTTTCGGCTCCTACTGTGTGTCAGGCACTGCACCCAGCCCGTCAGATGCACGATCTCATTTCTGTGCCCGATGCTGAGAACTGCCAGGTGTGCTTTGGGTCTTCTGGCCCCGGCATGGCCTGTTCGGAGCCGTCTGCTTGGCATGAGGAGAGCAGAGAATGGGAGGAACTGAATAGATGACTATTCTTGACATCGCTGGGGCGTTAACATTATTTAAATAAGTGACAGCCTCAGTGCCTGATTTATGGTAGCTAATGACATTTTCACCAAGGAGTCTCCTCATAAAATTTGAAAAAAGATCTTAGTAGACGCAGGCAGGAATTCACATGCATATGCATGTCAGTGCACACCCAGTGCCGTGCTCCCTATTTATAGCTCCCGGGACACATCCACCCGTGATAAATGAACACTGAAATGCTACACATATGTTTATACCTACTTTTAGCTGTGGAGTTGTTTCAAGAGTGGTGTCTCCACTAAGCCAAATCCCAGGCATTTAGAAAGTACAAAAAAATTTAAATTTCTAAAGTGAACCAGAAAGTGAAAAAAAAAAAAAAAGAGAGAGAGAAAAGAGGCTGAGACCGGGAGAGATGGCAGTCGTAAATCTGACAAAATTATTTTTTAAAAGCACTGTATGCAACTTAAACCTTATCAGAATTCAGTACTTATCTTCCTTTGTTGGTTGATATAGTTTTGAAAGACTGACAAAAGAGGACCTTTCTGATACACAGAGATTGACTAGGCATTTCTGAGCATCGAAGATTACTTTAGTATATAACATTTCAGAGATGTCAACTTAAACATATTATAATTTTGAGTAGGTGACAGGTTGCTTTCTTTTTAAAATGCGAAGGTAAGGCTAGAGGTTGGTACTGAATGAGGTGTGTGTATCTGTGCATCTTGTTTTTTTACTGACCATAGTATTGCCTTAAGAAGGAATAAAACAGCGTAGGAAGGGCTGACTTCGAGACAGAGGGTACCTATGCTGAAAAGGTGGCATGAGGCAGCCACTGCGATGAAACCAAAGATGCCCAGCATCAATCTTTATAAACCCTTCTTTCTTAGGTTCCCTTTGGTTAGAAGTTGTAGAAACCCAAATAAAACTGGTTTACGCACAAAGGAACATGCGCTAGCTTGCTTAACTGCGAAGTCCTAGGGTCTTCCTTGCTTCCGGCGTAGCTGGGTACAGGGACTCAAATGCTATTGGCTTGGTGTCTGGCTTTCCATTTCTGGACTCTGCTGTGCTTCCTCTGAATTGACTTCACTCCAGAGTAGACTCTTTCAACATGTCGTTGACGGACTCATCCTGCCTAAATTTTCCTTATCCGAGCAGAGCGAAATGTCCTTTTTCCAAAAACTTAAAAAAAAAAAAAGTGTGTCGTATTGAACGAATTCAGGCAACATTCCCATGAAACAAATATCGTGGACCAGGGATGGAGGGAAGATGCTGGCTGCCGGGCCAAGGTTATGTGCCTTCAGAGAGGGAGGCGTGTCAGCTCCAGCAGAACTTGAGCCACATGCACCGAAATCTGAGGAGATGAGATTGCGTGTCTTCCAACTGCTGGCAGCCCAACCCCGGAGGAACAGCCAGATATTGAGAAAATCTGTTTTACTTATATGACAGTTACATAAATTCTAATTTTGTTCATCTTCCTTTTGAGATGTAAGAATGCATAGTTAGGGAATGACAGAATTTTAGAACTGAAAGAGACTTTGTAAATTATGTAGTTGAAAACCATCAATTTAAGTAATTTTTGAGAATTTGTTCATCTTTAAACTGAGTCTTGCTAATTGTGAGAGCTGGTTACCTTCCAGCAGTGCAAAGTGCTTGAGAGGAGGGATGTAAAATATGAATCAGAATTTTATTAAAAGCATTCAGTGTATATCCCAAAGATATTTCAGGAATGGCACCTAAGTAGACTTACAGGGATTATTACCAAAAGCTTGCATAAAATAATTTTTTAAAAATCCCATCTTTTTCACTTCCCAGCTATGTTTATCATTTCTAAAGTTTTATTATTATCATAACTTGTTAGTCAATCTAAGATGCTTATTGAAGAGTAATTCTGACTTTTCCTTCTTTATATTCTTGGGTCCTCTGATCTCTGTCTCTCCTCATTATTGCAGATAAGCGCTGCTGGTATGCCCTCTTTGTTAGCAGAAATAATCATTCTGTAACTGTATATGTGTTCATTTCAGAAAACGTACACCTTTAAAAGGAATAGAAAATGAACCCCCAATGGACAAATTCTCCCAACTCTAACTTTAATGCGAAGCGGGTGTCATATTTCAAAGCTAGCCAGGACCGCAGGGAGCCAAAGGCACCGTTTGTGTCTGCAGCTGGTCCCTCAGTTCATTAGAGCTGGTGGAGGTCAGGGTTCTGACCTCTGGGATACCTGGAGCACCCTGGATCTGAGGCCACAGACTGGCACTGTCGTTGTCATTAGGGGGAACCCGGCTTGAAGGATGTGGAGAAACACAGAGCAACCAGCCCTATAAGCACGTCTGCACGCCCTCCCTCCTGAGCTGGCAGACTCTTCATTCCAGGGGCGTTTCCCTCTCACGTGGAAATTCTGAAAGGATGGGGAAGGTATCCAACTGATTTTTGCTGACCCACGAAAGTTTATTTAACGTTTCAACATAATTAGGTGTCTTCCTCGTATTAAGAACAGTAATATTAAATTTTGCAGGAAATACTGATTTTAAATTTTGCAAAGGTCAAAAATTGAAATGCAGACAGAAACTGTAATAGGATTAGAGGGCAAGCAGAGCCAGTGGTGAATCCGTTCATTGACTGTAATGAGATTATTCTCAGGCAGATGTGTCCTTAGCTTAAACAGGAAAATGAAGATACAGAGCACACATGATAGTGTTGCTATAGTTTAATCCTGATTTTGCTTTTGACAACAGAAACATTTATCATAGACTCTCAGCAAAGCCTCATGGAAGTAACTCAATTTGTATTTAATCCTAAGTTTACCTTTTTTAACTATTTATCAGCTATTCTAGTTCATCAGAATAGCGTATCAAATAAAACTCATAATGACTCTGAACTATGTCAGTGTTTTTATTTATTAAAATCTCTTAAGCATAGGGGCTTCCCTGGTGGCGCAGTGGTTAAGAATCCACCTGCCAATGCAGGGGACACAGGTTCAAGCCCTGGTCTGGAAAGATCCCACATGCCGCGGAGCAACTAAGCCCATGCGCCACAACTACTAAGGCTGCGGGCCGCAACTACTGAAACCTGTGCACCTAGAGCCCGTGCTCTGCAACAAGAGAAGCCACCGCAATGAGAAGCATGCACACCGCAACGAAGAGTAGCCCCCGCTCGCCGCAACTAGAGAAAGCCCGTAGAGAAAGCCCGCGTGCAGCAACGAAGACCCAACGCAGCCAAAAATAAATAATAAATAAATTAATTAATTTTTTAAAATCCTAAGCGTAGATACTATTTGTTATAGTTACATTGGCAAATATCCCAATATGCTGTCAGAGCTTAGCCAATTAAGTTAATGATATATTTAATAGGTTATTATAATGGTATTATTTAGTTCAGTTGAGATTTTAATTGTGTGAATTGGCTTTATTACATATTAAGAAATTTTATTAAAGTTTTATAGAATCGGGGCTTACTTCATTAGCTACAGCATAGATTTGTGGTGTAAATAAATAATAACAAAATAAAAATCAAAGTTTGGCTAGTATTTTTGGCAGGAAAAATCAACATATTAAGTTATTAGGATTCTATTTACAATTTTTAAAACTCTTATTAATTCTTTCTTAGAATTATACTTCCTATCTTCATTATTAGTTACTTCCTATCTTCATTATTAGTTACCATGAATCAGTTCTTGAGTACCGAAAATAAGAATGTCACCATGTGCAAGACATTAAACCAGCCACTATGGGGAAACAAATAAATATAAACATCGTTGATCTTAAGGAATTTACAGGCTAGATGGGCTGCAAGACATGAAATTCTTAAAATAACAACAGTGTAAATCATTCTGTGATACCCAATGAGTGATTTGGAGAGTGAATGCTCTATTCATTGACAAACAGAACAAGACTATTATGGGACTTGAGCCTTGAGAGATGAATAGAATTCATATTAGTGGAATGTGTTTGAAAGCTCACAATTATGTCCAGATACCTGTTATCTTAATAGTCCCTTAGATGTAATCAGTCTACATTTTTGAAAATATCTTTTAAGCTGATATTTCAGTTTCGGGCATGAGGTTTCACTAAGACATGTTATTACACATAATATGATTTATAAATGTGAATATTCTCAGGTGGGCACAGAAAGGGACTATTCAAGCCCCCAGTTTGTGGTACACTGGTATTGTTAGTCCAAAGACTGCCTTTCTTTAATATAGAATACTCAATTTTTAAATTGTGTTTTTCTACTTCATCTCCTGTTTTCAATCCCATTTTCCCACATAGGCCCCTCTTTGTGTATATTTAATGTAAGACTTTCATATTTATGTACATATATACACAAACATGTATACATATATACACACACCATATAATAATGTGTGGGATGTGTTTTTAAACTTACAAACAGTTATTTACACAAATGGAAGGACATGGTGTATGAGTTGGGGTTCTCCAGAGAAACAGTACCCACAGGATACTTAGAGAGAGAGAGATTCGTTTCAAAGAACTGGGTTGCGTGAACGTGGGGACTGACAGGCCTAAAGTCTTCAGGCCAGGCTGGACACCCCCAACAGGAGCCGATGCTGCAGTCTTGAGGGAGAATTTCTTCTTCCTCAGGGAAACGTCAGCTTTGTTCTTCAGGCCTTTCAACTGATTAGATGAGGCCCACCCACCTAATCAAGATAATCTCCTTTCCTTAAAGTCAACCAATTGTAGATGTTAAGCACGTCTACGAAATACCTTCACAGCAGCACCCGGACTAGTGTTTGATTGATAACTGAGTCCTATAGTTTAGGCAAGTCAATACATAAAGCTAGCCTTCACACCTGGCTTTCTGGTGTCCTCTTCTGCTGAGGAAGATCTCTCTCACCCTGTCAAGTAACTTTACTTTGTATTCATTTTTTTTATTTTTTAACTGAATTATAGTTGATTTACAATGTTTCAGGTGAACAGCAAAATGATTCCGTTTTATACATATATATACCTATTCTTTTTCGGATTCTTTTCCATTATGAGTTATTACAAGACATTAAGTACAGTTCCCTGTGCTATACAGTAGGTTCTTGTTTATCTATTTTATATATAGTAGTGTGTATATGTTAATCCTAAAGTCCTAATTTATCCCTCCCCCCTTTCCCCTTTGGTAACCATAAATTTGTTTTCTATGTCTGTGAGTCTGTTTCTTTTTTGTAAATAAGTTCATTTTTGTCGTTTTTCTTAGATTCCACATACAGGTAATGTCATATGATATTTGTCTTTGTCTGACTTACTTCACTTAGTGTGATCATCTCTAGGTCCATCCATGTTGCTGCAAATGGCATTATTTCATTCCTTTTTATGGCTGAGTAGTATCCCATTGTATATATGTACCACATCTTCTTTATCCATTCATCTGTCGATGGACATCTAGGTTGCTTCCATGTCCTGGCTGTTGTAAACAGTGCTGCAATGAACATTGGGGTGCATGAATCTTTTCAAATTAGCGTTTTCATCTTCTCTGGATTTATGCCCAGGAGTGGGATTGCTGGATCATATGGTAGCTCTATTTTTAGTATTTTAAGGACCCTCCATACTGTGTTCCATAGTGGCTGCACCAGTAACTTTATTAACTTAAATTACATGCATAGCTTCGACAAGAAAATAGACTTGTGCGTTTAACTAAGTCAACCATCTCGACTCACGAAGGAAGCAGAGTCTGTGCTCTGTACAGCGCGGTCTGGTGACATCGTCCAGAGATCACACGTACCGGCTCCAGGACTGGAGTGAGAAATAAATGGGTGTGAGGCAGGCCCGGCCCTGCGTGAGAGTCGGTGGCGTGAGAGTCCTGACTCGGGTACGCCCAACATCCCCCCCTTGAATGAGAATGAAAGCCAGCCTTCCCTGAGCAGGTCCCCACTCACCTCTCACGGCAGCCTCATGAGACTCGCCCACGAGGCGGAGCTGAGACTTAGGTTTGTGGCCTCCAGGTGATGCTGAAGAAATATCAGGTCTGCTTTGAAAAACTATATTTCTGATTTTATTGATCTACACTTATTATATCCAAACTTCCTAATTACTGCATTTTAGGGCCATTCAGAATAATTCAGATTAAAGCCGGGGGGAGGGAGGTGAGCAACAATTTACTTTGATTATTAGCACCTTATCATGAGTGCTTTAGATCACGTGATCTTAATAACCAGACTAACAAATCATTACCAGAGACAGCCCGCCTTCAGTCCCACCCCCAGCTACACTCCCCGAGTTACAGTTGGAGTTTCAACAAGTAAAGCCACACACTTTTTACTTTTTTTTAAGCTTTAGTGCATTTAATTTTATTTGTTTGTTTGTTTATTTTTGGCCATGCCCCGTGGCATGCAGGATCTTAGTGCCCCAACCAGGGATGGAACCTGGGCCCCAGCAGTGGAAGTGCAGCGTCTTAACCACTGGACCGCCAGGGAAGTCCCAAGCCACGCGCTTCTTAATAAAATCTTACTTAATCTCTTTATCCCATACTCAAGCGTTTTATTCAACAAAATAAACCATCCTCTTCAAACTTAACGTGCTGATGAAGTTAACCACTGGTCCCTCAGGCAGGCAAAGCAAAACTCGACCTCATCGCATTATTTTAACTTATAAATTCTATTGATATTACCTAGAGTTTCAGTCATGAAGATCAATATAAGACATACTTCTGAAGATGGGCTTTTTGTGTACTTCTGAATCAAAGTATTTGGTTTATGTTGGTTAGATAATTTTTAAATCTTCCTTTCTTCACCATTGAACAAGCTACTTTTAATAAATGTATTAGTTTATGGTTTTGGTTTTTTTTAAAAAAGTATTTGGTTTAGAAAGAGCCTCAGGGTTCGTAGAGCAGGGTCCTGTTAATAAGGTCCAAGAGCCTACATCCCATGCTGGTTAGAAGTGGAGCAGGGACGGTTTCAGACCCCCAGCTGCAGCCCAGCCAGTGAACTGCCCTCTGCCCTCTCTTAGAGCTCAGTCCGGTGAAAGCCCTCCTCCTTGTAAGCTCCTTCCTTGAATGTGCATCTCTGCGCTAACCCTGAGGACCGCCCCCCACCAGGACGCTGTATCACAGTCAATGAGCCTGTTTCCTCAGGGCCCTGCCCCAGCCCTGTCGCCCTCCAGACTGCAGCAGCGTTCAGTTCCGCAGAGATAATCAGGGAGCGGTTCTGAGGGATCTCCCCAGGGCATCTGCTCTGTCTCTAACAGCAGGACCTGGCCTTCTTCTCCTTTTTTTCTTTTCTTTTCTTTAATTTTGGCTGCGCGGCCTGCAGGATCTTCGCTCCTCGACGACCAGGGGTGGAACCAAGCTTGGAGGCCTAACCCCTGGACCACCCGGGAAGTCCCCTGACCATCTCCTTGAGGCCACCGCAGAGGCCAATCTTAGGCCAGTGACGCTCCTTATTTGTCTTGGGCATACTCTGTTCCTATGTTTCTGCTCCCACTGACCCCTGTGCTTCAAAAGAAACTTCATGTCCGACGTGGAGGGGGTGTAGACCGGCATCATGCACAGGTTCGTTCTCAACACTTAACTAACGTTTGCGTATCCAAATCCATGCAGTGGACCGACGATAAAATCGGGGCAAGGAACAGACGCTTCCTGGGGGAAGAGCCCCCATACTGCCTTCTCGCTGCCTTTGTGCCCCCCACCTCTGAGGTGGGAACTGCCAAGCTTGTGCATTTCTGCAAGGATCTAACTGTCATGGGCCTTTCCAAGAGTTTATGCTTAACGGTTTCAGTTTCCAAAAGTAGAGCTTGTTATCTGTACCAACGAGGTCTGACCGATGTATCCACAACAGAAAGTGCCTACAGGCATTCCATCTGCCCTATAAATTAGTCTCATACCATATTCCCCTCCCGAATTCTGGAGCTTTGGTTGCATTGTGTTAATGCTTTAAATGTTTTATATGCTTGCGAAAAAGAAAAAGAAAAAGATATTCCTAATATGTTCACAGACAGTAGTCACTGGCAAGTATTGGTCCTACTTGTTGTCAACAGATAATTTTATTTAATTGATTCCTTGACCAAATGCTTGATTCTACAGTCTTTCTCATCTTCTGTATTCTCCTGAAGTGGTTTTTCAGAGATCCCCAAAGAAAGAGTCTTCTTTATTCTTAGAAATATTACTTTTGTTTGTGAGAAATGTAAGCCCAGTAATCATTCCCTGATAATCTTCTCAGCTCTAAGTAGACGCATTTTAGGAGATGAGAAAAGCATAGCATTTATAAAACTTAAACTCTTGAATAAAAGCAGAAGCATTTATTAGTCACATTCATAGGACCGTACATGTCACTGCTCTGGATTTTTGAGAGATGCTTCATAGGGCACATTACTTCTTGCTGGTGCCTAAAATCTACTGCGAGGCAGCTGGTGACCTGAAGCAGAAGTCAGGGCAGAAGTGGAGCCCAGAAATATCTTGGGCTGTGACTTCGTCTCTTTCTTTGACAGTTTGCTGTAGTTTGCACTTATCGACTTTCGTGATGGTAAACAATTCCATGTGCCTAGACAAACTGAAGCTTCCAAGACTGTTTTCTCTTTTTTTTTCTTGGCATTGACTGGGATCCTTGCTAGATAGTGCTAATTTCTTAACTATCTTTTTAATCATAAAAGGAGACACAGTCATCATTCCCAACAATGTTGGTGGAGCCAGTTGACGAAAGAAATAAAACAGGCAAAAGTGCAAAAGGTGATACAACCTGCACACATGAGGAAAAGGGTTGGTCACCATCTGTGTAATGCCCTTAAAAATAGGGCTGCTGCCTTATCTTACTGGCTGAAAAAGTGATATACATTTACTGGGTAAAATTAGAAAACTAGGAAAAATAGAAGGAACAAAATTTGCTAATAATCCCACTATACTGAGTACCACTACTTCTAACATGCTGCTATATTTTCTTCTGATCTTTTTAGAATGTATGTGTTTGGACCATTTTGGGTCATACTATATATTCTACTCATATTCACTTAACTTTGCAACATAATCATTTATCTGTTTTCTTGAAAAATGCTTCACAAAACTCATTTTAATGGCTTGGTAATAATTCATCATGTGGAATTTCCCTATTGATTAACATTTTGTTTATTTCCAATTTTTCACCATTACAAGTTTACAATGGTGAACACCTTTGTATTAATACCATCGTGCGTGTGTGTGTGTGTGTGTGTGTGTATCAGATTATTTCTTTGGGATAGATTTCTAGAAGAGGTATTAATGGTTCATAAGGCTATCTCCACACACATTAAAAAAACAAAGGGTTGTAAGCAATGTATAATTTACCCTTTCGCCACTCCTTTTATCAAAGTCTTAATTATGAAATCCATTTGTGCAGCAGACGAGGGGTAGGTTTTCAAGTACGAATGTAAATGTGAATTTTGAAAAGCATTCATATAAGAGCTCTTTGGTAATGTGGTATGTGGTGTGTGTGCCCTTTCACAGTGACACGAGATTAAATATGGAAATGTTAATATTAGAAGAAGACTTAATTGCCAGGTACCACTGATTATCTTTAGTGAATTACATCATTATATTCTTGGATATAAGCACTCAGAAACTAAAAGAATTCAGTACAGGCTAATGAGAAGTAGCCCTTTTTCATCCTGTTTGCTGTCGGTTGTTTGTTTCCTCTTAACGAGTGTGTGGGTTTTCTAAGACTCTTAAAGCGCAGCACAGAGTATGTGTTGTGTTTTTTTTTCCTCCTTTTATTTTCATCCATAGCTAGTCATCATGTTTCGCATGCTGCTTTTGCCCTTAAATGCTTTGGATGAACTTGGAGGAAGATCTTGTGAGCTCCAGTGCAGTGGTTTTTAGTGCAGGGAGCAAAAATGGGACTGCTTTGAGGAAGTAGTAGTGGGAACCCAGTAATAAACTTACTGGCCAAATTAACAGTATGGGAAATGCAGGACAAACATTTAATTCCCTGGTTATAGAGGCATTGGCCAGATAGCTTGGAGTCTTGGGATTTTCAGACAAAGTTTTTTTCTCATACAGGTCATCGCCAGATGACCTCTTGAGGATGCTTAAGCGTTATGAGTCTGTGCTTATTGCTTTACTTTCTCTGTTGCTATGTTTTTCCTCCGGTTTTGGTCCTTAAGGCTTTTGTTGAATTGACTCTGACTCCTTACCTCATCTTTCTGAGGGTGAATCAGTTTCTTCTTTTTAATTGTATTTGTTAATTTTTATTTTCCAATGTATGGGAATAAATCTATAGATGGCTTTACAGTTTGAAAATCTCTTTTCTACACAAAGTAAATATTCCACACCGTAAGTAGCATTTTCTTTCTTCTTATTTATTATAGGTGTGTCTCATTTCTCAGGAGATTTGCCAGTGCGAATTGTCTCAATCCGTGTGGTACAGTGCTTTGATTCCAATTATTTATTTTTCTGTGTGTTTGTTTATATTTGATATCAGGAAATCCTACAGTTGAATTCTTTAAATCAGTCAACACAGTAAGTGTTGAAACACTGCAGGTTTTGATGTCAGAATATCTGGGTTCAGGTACCAGCTACCTCTTTCTAATACATATGATATTTACACTATAGGACTTGATTCATAATAAGCACTCAACAAATGTTTATTTTTACCTCGTCATGTTTATTTACTATTTACTGTGTATTGCCATATATAGCAATAGAATAGATGTTTCAAAGGTGTAATTGATTTACACAATAGTCATTTTCTCTCTCAAGGGGAGACAAAAATCTATTAAATTATAATGTATAAATTATCATCTAAGATCAACATCTTTTGTACTTTGAAATTATTTTTCTCTACGTATTATCTTCTACCCTGATGACTTTTGGGCTGAAGCACTGGTCCTCGAAGTTCGGCGTGAAACACAGCCACCTGGGGGAGTTTGTCAAATTGATGTCCAGGACACACCCCAAACCTACTGCCCGTGGGGCTCAGGCAATTGCGAGGCCCCCTAGAGCTTACAGACCACGGAGGTACATCGTTACCCTTTACGCTCCTACGTGGTTTAGCGGGCTGTGCAGCCAACATACCCCTCCCTTGGCCCCCACCAAGGCCAGCCCCCCAGTAGAAGTGACATGCGGGGTGGGACCTGCAGGATGAAGAGGAGTTACTCTCAGCAGGAGGGCATTCCAGGCAGAGGAAGCTGCAAGTGCAAAGGCCAGTGCAAGTTCTTTGGGGGTAAGTGGAAGAAGTTCCCTATGGAAAAAGGGAAGTAGGGAGGAAGTAGGAAGTCAGAGTGTTGATACTTTGGGCTTTATCCTGACAGTAATAAATTGGTAAAGAAGAGCTAGCGGGAGATTCATGTGACCAAATGCTTGTCTTACAAAGATCCTTCTTCTGGCAGCAATAAGAAGAGTTAACCGGGGAAGAAATTGGAGGAGAGTCGATGGTGGCCTTATCTGGGTTAGTGGACAGAAGTGGGCTGCTTTGAGAGATTCTTAGGAAAATCTAAGGAAGAAGTTATTGCGTGTAATTTTGAATTTTCGACTTCAAATGACCGAATGCACGGTTAAGACAGGAAATAGGAAGAGCATCCACCCTGGGGTGGGCAAAGGCGGCAAAGCCACGTAAAGAAGCCGCAGCTAAATTGATGTCTCTTTGTTTGGTCTGGAATCTTCAGGGAAGGCATCTACATCCCCCAAATAAAACACACCCTTGTTAGGCCTCCGTGTCACTGGGGGAGGGGTGATGGTCACCAAAACCACGTGACCTTTGGATTAGCTGTCACTTTATTTCTTGCGTTAGTCATCCTGATGGTCCACCGTGCCCACCTAAAATAAATCCGTTTAAAGCTAGAAAAACCAAAGACCCTTTTTGTCTGCTCTTGTCATGTCTTGTGCCTTGGAGTGACAGAGGAGCCTTTCCCAAGCCGGTGGGGAGTGAAAATGACTGCAAAAGTGACACCACACGTTTTGAGTCACAGCCGTGTGGACCGGGCAAAACCTTGCACACAGAAGAGCACATGTGGAAACAGTAACCCGCGTGGGCTGGAGGCGAACCGTGTCGGATGGAAATCTGCACGTAGATCACTTCCCTACCGTTTAATCCTTATTATGTCAAGACGAAAGGAGCTGTTTAGTGACGGTCAATCTGCCCCATAGGAGATACTCGGGTTTCTAATGCTTCCCGGGACTTTCACTTTTTTCTAGAGTTCGCAGACGTGCCCTTGATGTGGTCCGGGTATTTTTGTGAACTGCTGGAAAATTTCACTCACACACTCATGGTTCCAATGAACACAAAATACCTCTTCCAGGGGGCAGTTGCCAATAAGCAGTATTTTTAGAGGCACATGTCACAGTTTCTGTTTGCCTCTGTTGTGACTGTTAATGGGCCCCAGATGATTAAGAAACATCTGATAAAAGGCATTGCCCACCGCTTCATTATATACTCTGGGCAGTGAACGTTTACTACACTTTAGGCTCGAGCTAACATGTCATTAAACAAGCTCCCAGCTCATAGCTGTTACTCTCTGCACCACGTTCCCCTGGGTCTGAAATAGCGAATCAGTCCTCTGGGTTTCTACTGCTAAATGTCCCTTCACAAGGACGCCACATCATTCGCGCCTGCTTCCTCCAGAAGTATCTTAGTTTGCTTTCTGAATTCTTTAGTAAACTTTGCCAACCATATCCTTTGACCTGGTGAGTAAAGGAATCCTTTTCAGAGAAGTAGGAGGTGAAAACCACCCAACACACAATTGTAAACCCTGACCTGCTGTGGCATCTTATGTCACAGAATGCACAGTCTAGGATATTCTGGTTTGCTGGGCATAGAGTTCCTCTGGGAATTGGAGAACCAAGATTTCTAGTTATCTGACCAGACTAGAAATCTCTTTTCCTTTCCTATCGTAGGAGCGGTGAGAGTACCAAACTTTCTCACCGTCCAGCTCTGCAGGGAAACTTTTTTTTTTTTTTTTTGCTGCGCTTGAAATGAAGAAGGAAGTGCTTTGCTATTGCAAACAGCCCCAGCTACTACAACGTGCTAGAAATTACGTCCGCAAGCAATTAGAGAGGAGAAGTCATCCAGGTGCTGTTGGCTTTCTGTAAGCAGGGCTATAAAAATGAAGTGCCTCTTTGGGCATGCTTAGGCGTTATTTGGCTGCTTTATAACAAAGCGAATCAGCTATACATACACATATATCCCCATATCTCCTCCCTCTTGCGTCTCCCTCCCACCCTCCTTATCCCACCCCTCTAGGTGGTCACAAAGCACCGAGCTGATCTCCCTGTGCTATGCGGCTGCTTCCCACTAGCTATCTATTTTACGTTTGGTAGTGTATATATGTCCATGCCACTCTCTCACTTTGTCACAGCTTACCTTTCCCCCACCCCATGTCCTCAAGTCCATTCTCTAGTAGGTCTGCGTCTTTATTCCCGTCCTGCCCCTAGGTTCTTCATGACCATTTTTTTTTTTTTTTTTAGATTCCATATATATGTGTTAGCATACGGTATTTGTTTTTCTCTTTCTGACTTACTTCACTCTGTATGACAGACTCTAGGTCCATCCACCTCACTACAAATAACTCCATTTCGTTTCTTTTTATGGCTGAGTAATATTCCCTTGTATATATGTGCCACATCTTCTTTATCCATTGTCAGAATTCGTTTAATGACAAAACCCCTTCATACTCTGTCACGGACCTGCTGCTTAAATTGTGTACAGAGTTAACTTGGAACTGTCATGATAAAAATCATTGAGAGAGAGCTAAAAAGCCACTTTGCATGAGGAATGTCACTCCTGGTCCGGGCTGGAGGCTGGGAGGCTGGTTAGCTTCGCACAGAATGGAGAGAGGCTGCTTGGACTGGCTTCCAGGGCAAGACCACCAAGAATGGCACAGTATGTGCACCCAAGCTTCACTTCTAACTGCACGGAAACATTGCACAGGTTTCAGGAACAAGTGAGCGCAAATGACAAAATAAGCCGCAGGCCAGGGCTGAGCTCAGAACCTTTGTCATGAGAATTGCTGGGTCAAGGCAGTGGCATTTTTAATTAGAAAATTTGTTTTTATTTAAATGAACCAAAATGCATCCTTCCCTAGGTGACTTACAACGTATTGAGAATTTACTTCTAAGCTAGTGTTACAATATAGTGAAACTGTTTTGGAAGCATTCTAAATGTGATCGCTTTCCTGGTGAAATCAAGCATTCTGGGGTTTGTCTGGCTTTTTCTTTTGTATTTCTTACCTAGAGATGCAATTTTTTTTTTTATTGAAGTAGAGTTGATTTACAATGTTGTGTTAGTTTCTGCTGTACAGCGAAGTGATTCAGTTATACACATATATATACATTCTTTTTCATATTCTTTTCCATTATGGTTTATCCCAGGATATTGAATACAGTTCCCTGTGCTGTACAGTAGGCCCTTGTTGTTTATCCACCCTATATATAATAGTTTGCATAAAAATGCTATTTATTCATCAGTAAGGAACTGTGGCATTTCATTTACTTAATTTTTGTGGTTCATTGTATTTGTTTTTATCAGCTACCTTCGACTAAAGTGAGCGGTCTGAGAAATATATACTTAAACCAAATAAAACTTTTAAATAGCCTTCTTTGCAGAGGCTTGCTTCTAGGACCACCCCTCCCCCCCGCCCCAGCATGAAGCTCTCACCCTGAGAATGAGGTCAGCCTCCTGGGGAGACAGTCATGTTTGAAGCCTGCTTAGTGCTGGGTAACAGTCATAGGCGTTTACAAGGTTTTTCAGTGATTTACTTGCAGGCGCTTGTACCCGGGAATAGAGAAATAACCTTTATCCACATGAGCCTCTGCTTCTCACAATTATCAGACGTTACTGTATCTCACAGCACCTCACATACCCCCTTTTTAAGTGAAGGCTCTCATTAAATCACCTAACTGTGCCCCTTGGATCAGGCGTTTAGCAGTGGGCGCTGGGCTGGGGCTGGGGCTGGGATCCCGGGACCACTGACTGTCCTGAGCCCCGACTTGTGCTGCGGTCACCCAGGGCTCATGGGGCCAGGCAGGATGAGGGCAGGAAAGAGGGCACCAGAGCTGCTGCCGCCCGGCATGCCCCATGCCCGCCCCAGGGCCACTGATGCACAGCGGGGCGGGGACCCGAATGGAAGGAAAGCACAGGGGGTGGACCACAAAGCATCGTACAGCAAAAGGGGCAGGAAAGGGCCAGTTCCCGGTGGAGGATGGCGGAGCCACCCTGCCGCCAGGAAGAGCCTGCCGGTGGGGAACGTGGACCCTCTGAGAATAGGGCGAACTAGCGACATCCCACCGCAGCCCTCGGTTCTCGGCTGCGGGACCGTTCACCCCTCAACCTGTGCTCGGGCTGCCTGGCTTCAGACACCCCCCCACCCCTGCTACGTACTGATGGTGCCACCTTACGAGGATGCCTCAAGCTCTCCTCGTCCCTGTGTCTTCCTTATAAAGTAGATGTAAAATCATTACCAACCTCAGAGATTCCTGGGAAGGTTACTTAGATCCTAGAAAATGCCCTGGCTCTCCCCTGTGACAGCAACACCTGAGCCAGAGGCAGCATTTTGGCATCGTGCTGTCTGTTGAACTCCAAGGACGTGCTGTTGAACGCTTTACCTTCTATGTGGCTTTCTTCCACCAATAGCATTTGCGAGGGTCTTTGTTTCCTTACCAAATCCTTTGGAGTAAATTGATTTTAAAATCTAAATCCAGAGGTATCCTCGTGTGGAACGCCTCAACGTGGAGGTGTTCCTTCCTTTATCTTGTAAGCTGGCAAAGGTAAAAGGATGCTACCAATCAAGGCCCCAGTGACAACAGGAAGTGCAACTTTTCCTTGGCTGGTTTTGTATGCATTTCTTTTAAAGCAGAATAGAACCCCTTTTTTGAGTTTTATAAGCAGGAAACAATTTGGTATGATATTCATAATTGTGCATGGATTTTCACATAGACCTTGTCAACTGAATTCTGAAATCCAAGAGCAGATATCAAGCAGAGGGCAGGGGACGGAGGTGGGAGAGGGGACCGTGGTCAGGAAGCTTGGGACTCAGTGTTTGATCATCCATTTAGATGATGTGTGCATGGGTGGAGTTCCAGTGCTTGATGTTTCAGAAGATGCAGAAAAGAAGCACAGTTTTTATTCTCAAGAAGCTTATAGAGTCAGGTAGGTGACACATGGCATGTACATGGGAACTTCACATGCCCAGAACCTGACATGTACCTGGGACATGGGGGAACTCTGTGAATTGCTCACTTTTTATCCCCAGAACACAGCAAAATGAGAAAATGTAGTAAAAAGTCACAACCAAGTTTTTATAGGTGACCTGAGAGAGATGTAAAATTCTACGGAGAGAAGAGGGAAAGTCATGGGGGGTGAGCGCCTGGGCCAGGTCCTCACTGACGTGCAGGACGCATGGCCTTGTGGGTGGAGGACACACCAGCAAAGGCAGTGAGGTGGAAAGATTCAGGACATGTGGGCGTAATTGTAGGCAGTTTAGTTTGAGGAAAGGGAAGTGGTGAGAAAGGAGGTCGAAAAGTAGTTTGGCTCCAGGCCAATCAGGACCTTGAAAGTTAGGCTTGGAAACTTAGACTTGATTCTCTAGGCAATGAGGACCCAGGGAAGACGTCAGAGCAGGGTAATGGCCGGATCAGAGCTGAGCTTCAGGAGGACGAGTTATTTAAATGAATCAGTAGGTTTCCAGTGTTGAATACAATAGGGGTGAGAGTTGAAGCACCTGGCAATGAGCATAGGAAGGAGGGGACCAGTGCATTTGGAAGATGACACTGATATGATTCAGTTTGAGCTCCTAGTGACAGACGATGGTGCCATTAGCAGAGCCGGACAGCCCAAGAAGGAAGAGCTGGCTTGACAGGGGAGAGGGCGAGTTTAACCAGGGATCTATGAAGTTGAGGTGCTGGCAGGACATTCATGAGAGAGATTTTCAGTGGGCAGATCATTCGCAGACAGAAGATAACTGAAGCCTTAGAATTAACTGCCAAGGGAGAAAGTACCTGAGAACAGGAGACTAAGGGCAACTCCTTGACAGACACTCCAATACAGAGCAAGGACACACAAAAATGCAATGGCAAAACGATGGCGTGAAGACCTTGGTGTGTCGAGGAAGCTGCAGGGGGAGAAAGTGTCAGAAAGAAAAGTGCCGACAAGAATTTTAGTGTCGCAAATAAATATGGGACCTGAGAATAGACGCTGAATTTGGTGACTAAGAGGAAACTGGTGACCTTTCATGAGGGCAGAAGAGCCATGATGGCCAAAGCCACACTGTAGGATTAAGGAGGGGTGTGTGGTGAGCATGGAAGATTTTATCAGGATGTTACGAGGAAAGTGGTAGAATTATCTTAATTCCACTCCCTTGGAAGTCACCAACCTCGCCTGGCAATTGAGGGGAATAGTAAAATGAGAGTAACTTTGTAAGGACAGGAAGAGTGCAACAGATCTATGAACTGAAAGACAGTCCCCCATACACCGTAAGGGATTCATTTTGAACACTAATAGTGAGGAGTGAAAGATGTCAAAGCAAGAGGTTACATATGAGACCAAGGACACGACTGATAGGTTCCAATTTTACGAGCTCCACATTGTGCATATAGATTACTGTTCACAGGTTATGGATGAATGTGTCTCCCCAGCTGCTCGGACCTGGCCGTGAGCAGAACCCCAGGGCTGGATGAGCTGTGTTAGGGTCCAGCCCTGCGCTTGCCCGAGGAAGGTGGCTGATCTTCCCATGGACCAATGCCCTTATCTCTTTGTTACCATCTTCCTTCCGTGGCCGTTTCTCAGAAACATCAGAGAAACAGACTGAGTATCTCTTCGCAAGGGCTCCTCGAGATGGAAGAAGAACCCAGACTCAGTACTGCCTTCAGCAAGGGGCCGGGAACAACAGTCCTCCTAAAACCTGCCTTGTGTCTAAAAGATAGGAGTCTACACAAGTATGTCACAGATCTGAGAAGTACAGAAGGATATTTGAGATATCATCCAGGAGCTGCTAGGATGTGCTTATTGCTATTGCTGAGTTAGAATTGCTTCAGAGTAAAATATTAGGGAAGATATAATAAAGATGTGTCTACTTCTACAACCAAGAAGGGATTTAGAGAAGCCTCTATCTTGAAATCACATTCAAATGCTATAATCAATGTGGTTATTATTATTATTTTTTTATTAAAGTACAGTTTACAGTGCTAAGATTTACACTGTTATGTTACTTTTGCTGTACGGAAAACTGATTCAGTTATACATATATGTACATTCTTTTCTTTATTCTTTTCCATTATGGTTTATCACAGGATATTGAATAGAGTTCACTACACTATACAGTAAGACCTTGTTGTTTATCCATCCCATATATAATAGTTTGCATCTGCTAACCCCAAACTCCCACTCCATCCCTGCCCCAGCTCCCCTCCCCCTTGGCAACCACAAGTCTGTTCTCTATGTCTATGTGTCTGTTTCTGGTTCATAGATAAGTTCGTGTCCTATTTTAGATTCCACACGAGTGATATCCTATGATATTTGTGTTTCCCTGTCTGACTTACTTCACTTAGTATGATAATCTCTAGGTCTATCCATGTTGCTGCAAATGGCATTATTACATTCTTTTTTATAGCTCAGTAATATTCCATTGTGTGTGTGTATCTATATATATATATGTATATATAAAATGTGGTTATTACTATTAATGTTGTCAGCTTTAATAGAAGTGGTGACAACGTATCTTCCCACTTGCTACTGTATATCTAATCGAGAAATAGTGGGGATAAGGTACAATTTATCCTAGCTTAACAATGACTCAATTCATGAGAAAAAATGGTCATAGTAGGTTCATTTTAAATACCTAAACCCCCCAAATTCAAGGATTTACTTAGGTATACGTTACTCAAAATTAGATTCTTAAAAAATATGAAACATGTGGCTAGAGCACAAGTACAAAGGCAGCTAAAAATATAGCATAAAAGTAGAGATAATACTTCAGAAAAATGCATCAAAATTGAGCACAAGTTGAAGAAAGTCCCACTCAGCCCAAACATGGAGCCATAATTAAAGCTGGATGGGAACTTGGAGGCTCCTCTGACAGCGTCCTGGCTTTATAATTGAGGAAAGAAGCTCGAGGTGCCTGAGACCCCATTAAATGATGCAGATAAATCAAAGTCCCTTCAATAAATCAGTAGGGTACATTAAATTGACACATTTTATAGTTTTATATTCATCAGTTAATTTTTAAAAAGATATCTAAGCTCAGTTTGAATGAAGCTTGACTCACAAGCAATAGAATTAGCCCATTTCATCACAAGAGTTAGAAGAATTTGTGAATAAGCATTCACACAGACTTATTTAAACTTGTATTGAGTGTGAAGAAACGCTGATTAATGAAAACAAATCCCTTGAGAAGTTGTTTGTTATTTTCAGCATGGTTTTAAAAATTAACTTGCTTTCTCTGTTTACTAAAATCGTCATCTCATAGTTCAATAAATTTTATGGACACTAATTAATATAGACTGCATTATTTTGGGAACTGTTAAGAGATTTTTAGAATTTTAAGAATCTGTATTTGTTTATTATTCAAAGTGAGCATATTGCAAGGAGAAAACAGCTAGGAAGGGTATTTTTCTTAGGTATATACATTTTAGCTGTGTTCACAGTGCATATGTGACTGTTTTGAATATCGGTTTTATGAAAGCTAAGATCAGCGAATTTGAAATTTACGTGAACATTTCCATTAATATTTAACTAAAATCTATTCATTCCTTATAATGGGTGTGTTATATTTGAGTTGTATTTTACAGAAGTATAAGTATTGGGTTGGCCAAAAAGTGCCTCCGGTTTTTAAGTAAAAATAAAAGACACATTTTTCATTTTCGCCAAGAACCTTATTGGACAACGTATTCACCCTTTTGTTCCACTACATTCTACCATTTTTCAGGCAACTTCATAATTCCATCTTCCCAAAACTTTTTATTTTTTTGAGCAAGGAACTGTTCCAGGTGCCTTTTACATTCTTCCAGGGAATTGAATTTTTTTCCATTAAGAGAATTTTGTAAAGACCGAAATAAAAGGAAATCCGAAGGTGCAATGTCCGGTGAATACAGCGGATGAATCAGAACTTCCCAGCCAAGCTATAACAGTTCTTGCCTGGTCATCAAAGAAACATGCGGTCTTGCGTTATCCTGACGGAAGATTATGTGTTTTCTGTTGACTAATTCTGGACGCTTTCCATCGAGTGCTGCTTTCAGTTGGTCTAGTTGGGAGCAGTACTTTCGGAATGAATCGTTTGGTTTTCCGGAAGGCGCTCATAATAGAGGACTCCCAATCCCACCATATACACAACATCACCTTCTTTGGATGAAGACCGGCCTTTGGTGTGATTGGTGGTGGTTCATTTTGCTTGCCCCACGATCTCTTCCGTTCCACATTATTGTACAGTATCCAGTTTTCACCGCTCGTCACAATTTGTTTTAAAAATGGAACGTTTTCATTATGTTTAAGTAGAGAATCGCACGCGGAAATACAGTCAAGAAGGTTTTTTTTGCTTAACTCATGTGGAACCCAAACATCAAAGTGATGAACATAACCAAGCTGGTGCAAATGATTTTCAACACTTGATTTGGATATTTTGAGTATGTCGGCTGTCTCCCGCGTGGTATAACGTTCCTTGTTCTCAGTTAATGTCTCGATTTGATCACTATCAACTTCAACTGGTCTACCCGACCGTGAAGCATCATCCAGCGAGAAATCTCCAGCACGAAACTTTGCAAACCACTTTTGACAAGTTCGATCAGTCACAACACCTTCTCCATACACTGCACAAACCTTTTTTTGCATTTTGGTTGCATTTTTACCTTTCTTGAAATAATAAAGCATAATATGCTGAAAATGATGCTTTTTTTTCTTCCATCTTCAATATTAAAATGGCTACACAAAATTCATCAATTTTGATAAGTGTTTTTTTAAACACATGCTGATATGACAGCTGTCACATACAATCTAACAAAATTTTTTCGAATGAAGTTAAAGACAACTAAGTACTACTAGAGCCATCTTACAGAAAAAATGAATGAACCTTTTGGCCAAACGAATATTACACCATGTGGGTGAGTCTCTTGACCCTGATGTGTTAGCAATTATTTTAGAGGTATTTTGGAATCTTTAATAACAGAATTAGTTGACTTGTTTCCTATTTCACAGTAATACTCCAGCTGGATATGTGTGTGTGCTTAGATGTGACATACGCTCTGAAAGAGAGTTAATGTCTGTTCATTCATTCATTTTGCAGCAAAAAGCTCTTATGACAATTGATGTCCAACATGTCATGATTTGAAAACTTGAGAAGTTAGTAATATGTGCAATAGATACAAGGAGTTAATATTCATCCGGTGATAAAGCTGCTAAAAAAAACCCCAGTAAATCTGTTAATAAAAATACCAAGACTTAAAATGAAATCATGATATCACATCACTGGGTTCATATTTCTTCATAGTTTGAAGTTCTTTTTTATAAAATCACTACTAAAATCAAAGCTGTTTGGTGTTTCTTCCAAGAGTATTTAAAAGTAAGAATTATATAATATTCCAGAAGCAACCCCAGTGAGGACCAGCGCAGACGAATACTCAGTAAAACTGCTGGGGCCCTGTGGACGGTTCTCTTGCTCCAGGAAAGATTGTCCCCCTCGTCATCCCCCCACCTCCAGCCCAATGTCCAGGCCTCTGTGGTGGATCCACTGGGTGAACCATCACACTTGTCTGGCGGATTTACTTGGTGGACTAACTTCTCACCTATTGGGCTTTGCCAGCTCAGCTCTGGCCCAGCGCCTCTGGGGCTTCTCTGAAGGTGACCTGTGCTGACCCTCTCTCTGCCTGTTGCAGTGGCTCCTGATTTTGACTCCCTGGGCAGCTGCTGCGAGGCGGGCAGCCCCACGCTTGGGTCCTGCTCTTGGGCCCTCTCTCTGCTTCCTCTCTGGTACCTCTGCTCCCACCTTGTCCTCTGCCCTGTGCTTTACGGATGCCCTTTACAGAGGCCCCTGCAGCTGGCGCTGCACCCCTCCCCCACCCCTACTCTGCACATCCAAGGCCCCAGGGCCCCTCCCCTTACACCAACGAAGGCCCATTGGGTCACCTCGTAATCGAGTCTCCCTTTAGGTTTTGCGGGGGGACACCTGTCAACTCCCTGTATTGTAGCGTGTGGAAGTTCAGGTTGACCAAATAGAAGATGTCATGGTTCCCATTTGAGGGCCAAAATATCAGTTCTCATTACCTGTATATGTGGGAGGAGATGAGCTCCACGTCCTACTCCTCTGCCCTTTTGATCGCCTCCCCCCTATTACCTGGAGAGGTGGGGACAATCGAGGTGTAGGGGGGGTAAGACAGGCCACCAGGTGGTGAGAAGTAGGGCTGAGATTCGAGCGCAGAGGGTCAGAAGGTCCACGTGTGGGCCCTTAAGCCCTTACCTTACCCTTTGAGGGTAAGTGGGAGGGGTGGAATACTGAGGAGACCACTAACTAACTACTAACCCATTACAAGTCACCAGCAGGGCCTTACCTTCCCTTTTTTAAGTAGTTTTAATAGGTTGTGAACTTACGCATACATTCCAAAAAGTAGGTGCGTTCTGTAAGAAGTTGTATATTTGAATATCTCATTTCCCTATAGTAGGGAGAATGAAATGCATTGCAAACAGAAAGACAGAGCAGGCCTGGGGGAAACGTTCAGAGAAAATGGCAGTTTTGCTCTTTCTGGCAGCAAATCAAAGACAGACTCACAAAGAAGACATAGGCCACCCTGGAGATATCGCCGAGCTGTACCCTTTCCTCTGTCCTGAGGATCTACCAGGGGAGCCTCAGAGCCGGACACTAGTGTTTATGAAGGTAGCGTTTTATAGAAGTGGTGTAAGAATCCTCGTTTTCCAAGTAGTGTCTGGCGTGTGCATCTTGTGATTGCTGGGATAAGGCATGAGCGCATTCATAAATGTGCAGAGGCTGCATTAAATTACATCACTGGACTTTTAGCCGGACAACTGGGGTAGAGAAGCTGATAGAGAGTGAATGTGTGTGTTGTGACAGCACTAGGACAGAGAAAGAAGAGTGACGGGTCCCACCAGTGCTTGTGTGGATGGCTGTGATGAGGATGTGAGGATGTTGAGATGAAGAGACGGATAAGCTTCTAGTAACGGTGGGACCCGTGTCAGCAGCGTGGCAGGCTTGCAGCTGCATTTTGTAAATGGTGGCGAAAATATTCCGCAGAGTTACGGAACATGAGTGTTCCAGCCAATTCATAATCTGTCCACAAAAGGGGCTCTCTACTACAATTTCTGTTCCACACACCCTCCCAGCTCCAACCCACCCCTTACAGCCATGCCAGGAAGAAACAGCAGGGCTCAGTCCTGGGTTCTAATTCTCTTCTCTGACATTTGCACACTTAGACACATTGCCCTTTCCCTTGTGCCCGACTGCAGCATGCGTATAAATGAGAGACAGATCTACTTGTCTTCCTCCCCAGTTGCCTTCCACTGAGTTTCATAGATTATGTCCTGTCACCGTGAGAGACATTTGGAGCTAAATCTTCCATCGCAACTGAAATGCCACAGCCATTTATCTCTCCTTGTGAAGGGTGTTTATTGCAGCGTCTCCACTCATGAAGTTTCAAGGGATTTTAAAAAATGTATTACAGTCTCCTCCACACCTCCAGTCGGCTGCTGATTTCTGACATCACGCTTCTCTCAAATCATCCCTCCATCTCCTTTGCTTCTACTTTTATTGAAAACCGGTTATTTCCCACCTGGACATCATACTCCTGTTATTGTGTTTCTCGGGGTCCGGGACGCTCGTACCCGTGCTGCCGAAACTGCACTCACGCAACTCTGTCTGATGGTTTCTAGTTCTTCCCTCCACACCTCTTGCAATGCTTCTTGTTGCCGAATAAACCAGGACCAAGAACTCAGTCCCTGTATCCAGGTTCTCATCACACCTGAGCTGCCCCGTGGTATGACTTCCGCCTTTTCTCTGCTAGTCTCAGGAAGGCTGTTGATTTCCTGATCAGTCTCATCGCCTAGGACCGAGGCAGAGCGCATGCTCCGCGCCGCCCTCCTGCGAAAGATATCTCCTGCGTACACCACTTCCTGACCAGCTTGGGGAGACTGTCAAGTTCCCGGAGTGACTGAGGATGCAGCCTCCTGAGCCGCCACATCCTTCAACGCCAGTTTGAACTTTCCTCATAGGAAACGCTGTTATTGCTCGGATGCTATAACAACGTACCATAGACTGGGTGGCTTGAACAACAGAAATGGATTTCTCTAGAAGTCTACGATCAACGTGCCAGCTGAGTCTTCCCGGCTTGCAGACAGTGCCTTTTCGCCGTGTTCTCACGCAGCAGAGACAGGTCTGCTCTCTTTGCCTCTTCTTGAGAAGACAGGAATCCAATCATGGGGGCCTCGCTCTCATGATCTTACTGAAGCCTAATTACCCTCCCACAGCCCCGCCTCCAAACACCATTACACTGGGGTTAGGGCTTCTGCATATGTCTGAAGGGACACACATTCAGTCCATGTCACCTGGTCAGCTCCGGCTTGGATGCGTGGTCATCTGGGTGACTGCACATCTGCAGACTCTCAAGGAGCCGCAAAGGATGTTCGTAAAAAACACTGAGGGTTTCACTGCTTGATAAAGTGGTCGAATCATGTGCCGAGCCGCTTCTGAGGCTGCTGCACCTCGAAGGCTGCACCCTGTGGACCAAACCACATGCTGGCTCAAGGCCTGAAAAATAGAGGACATGGGAATGAAAGAACCTTTAATTAACTTTTTTTTTTTTTTGCAGCTGCGTTGGGTCTTCGTTAACTGCACGCGGGCTTTCTCTAGTTGCGGCGAGCAGGGGCTACTCTTTGTCGCGGTGCGCGGGCTTCTCTTGTTGCGGAGCACGGGCTCTAGGCCTGCAGGCTCAGTAGTTGCAGCACACGGGCTCAGCTGCTTCGCATCATGTGGGATCGTCCCAGACCAGGGATCGAACCCGTGTCCCCTGCATTGGCAGGCTGATTCTTAACCACTGCGCCACCAGGGAAGTCCCAAAACCTCTAATTAACTTTGTAAACCAAATATAATGGGTAGACTGTGGGTGGTGAGGACAACATATCCAAATACATTTCATCCGGTGAAGCCTGGCCACCTTCCGATCAATTGCTTTGATCGACTGCATCCACATTTGTCTATGATTAATTTTCTTTTTTAAAAATTTTTATTGAAATACAGTTGATTTACAATGTTACGTTAGTTTCAGGTGTACAGCACAGTAATTCAGTTATATACATATATATATATTTCCCTTATAGGCTATTACAAGATATTGAGTATAGGTCCCTGTGCTATACAGTAGATCCTTGTTGTTTACCTATTTTATGTATAGTAGTGTGTATCTATTAATCCCAAACTCCTAATTTATCTCCCCCCTGCCACCCCTCGCCCTCCTCGATCCCCTTTGGTAACCATAAGTTTGTTTTCTATGTCTATGAATCTATTTCTGTTTTGTAAATAAGTTCATTTGTATCATTTTTTAGATTCGACAGATAAGTGATATCCTATGACATTTGTCTTTCTCTGTCTGATTTACTTCATTTAGTGTGATAATCTCTAGGTCCATCCATGTTGCTGTAAATGGCAATATTTCATTCTTTTTTATGGCTGAGTAGTATTCCAGTGTGTGTGTGTGTGTATACATCTCCTTTATCCATTCATCTGTTGATGGACACTTATGATTACTTTTCCTCCATAGTACACAATACATAGAATACTTTCATGTGTTTTTGTTAGATTCATTTTAATTTTTCCAAATTATTTCTATTAATAAGTACCATTTTTAACTTTCTTATCTGTAATTCTTGTTTAAAAAAGGATCACTGTATTCCAATGAGATAAAAATTAAACATTAGAGGTTTGTCTCCCATGTTGTTTCAGAAAATTAATATTTGAAGATTATGAGTCATAAACTAATTGCAAGCTCCCTACCTACTATTTTAGAAGTATTTGAACAACAGAAATGGTCTTCAAATTTATCAACTCTTGATCTCATGAATTCAGAGGGGAGTCTATGAAATAATGAAAAAGGAAAAATTTGATTTTTTAAAAAGAGAACAAAACTGGTAACTAAGTTAAGAAATTATTAGTTTTGTTTCTTGTATCAAGTTATTAATTAATCTCCACGTTTGCTATGTGTTCTTAAAAGACATCTTTTTCTCATTTGTGTTCCTCTTTTCTCGTTGGCCGTTGTTGTAATTTTCTATTGCCTGAGTCAGTTGAGAGGTGGCAAAGTTAGCCTGCCTTTCAGTTTACACATTTACTTAATAGGGTAAAGTCAATATTTTTGTCCTAGAAGGGAGCATGGGCTTTGCAGTCAAACGGTCAGGAGCCAAATTATTCAAGAAGAAGCGAGCTGTTCTCCGCAGGGGTGGGAGGAGGAAGTCAGCTGACAGCTTGGTACTTAGGTTAGGAGGGACCAAGCCCGTGTTTCATCTCTCCATCTCTGTCTCTCATCTTTCTGCTGCAGTTAGTAATGTTTGGATCCAGGCACCATCACCCCGCTCATTCCTAACACGATTCTGCAGCAATGTTCCCTTGCCGGCGTGGAGAGCGTGCCTTGTTTTCAAAGCTCCTTTGCAGCCCTCTCTCCTTTGATCCTCACAGCACCCCTGAGAGGCGGGCGGGAGGGAGAGTGACAGCCCCGTCCTCACACATTGCGGCGTCCCGGAGGACCCCTAGGCAATGTTGTCTTGTAACGGCCAGGTGAGCTTTGTTTTAGGAGCAGCCTGGGGAGAAACAAAAAGCAAAACGCCCGTGCTGGCCTGGCGCTCCCTGATGTGCCTTTCCCTTTTTCTCCTGGTGTCATGTTCGCCCCCCACCTTCAAAGGTTCCAGGCCTTCGGGCTGTTTCTCCCCTTCCCCCTCCAGATCTGCTCTGCAAAGAGATGATCACATCGCCCCTACGCCCGACACTCTGCCCCCCTCTCCTGCTTGCTGCTTTTCCCACCACGCCGACCACTTTGGGACGAACTATACATTTCACGTGTCTGTCGTCTGGCTGCCCCGCCGGAATGTCCGATCCTTGAGGGTCAGGCTTTCTGTCTGTTTTGTACGTGTCTCCCCGGCAACCGGAATAGTGCTAGCGAAGGGCAAGGTCAAGGCCGGCAGGAGTGGCCGGGTGCAGTCTGGGGGCAGGAGCGTCGGCGGGGGCTCCCCTGGGCGGCGGCGGGGCTGGGTCTCTCCTTCTCAGGGGCCGGAGGGAGGTGTCTGATGAGCCAGGCAAATACGGCTTGAGTTAGAGTCACCAACGGTCTGGCCGTAGGGATCAGCCCTTTACAGAAGCCCATGGGGCCCCGTAGCATAACATGTGGACCCTCGGGGCCCATGATCAGCTGAGTCGGGGGCAGCCCCTCAGCCCAGGCTTCTCCTTCCCGGGTGACCTAAAGAAAGTTGTGAGGGTCACTCCTGTCTATCTACCCACACCGGCACACGCGGGGCACCGCATTTGTCCAGTGAATGATGGAACGAACGAATGAATAATAGATGGATGACGCCAGCCACTTTTATGTTAAAGTCCATCGATGTTGTGGGAAAGCTTTATCCTTAATTGTGGAGGGAAAGCCTCCATCAGGCCAAGTCAGTAAGTAAAGGAGGGCTGTTTGGAGTCTGGGAGGGCAGCTCAGGTGTCCGATCACACCTGCCTTCACGGGGTCAAACGTGGTGCTGTGCCAGCGCGCGTCACAGCTCCCGGGCTGAAGAGCCCGTCTGATTCCGGGGCGCTGCTCCCCCCTCTTTGCTGTCATAGCCCCACCCCGGCCAGGAGCTCCGGCTCTGGGGGCTGTAATTTACACACAGCAGTTCGGGGTGTGTCTGCAGAACTGCTCGCCTGCAGGGTCAAGATGCGAGTTTAATCTGCTCTAACCATCAGAAGAGACATATACTCATATATGACACTGGGAATACATTAGTCAACAGCTGTCCTTCTTCTGAGATCAGTCATTAGACCCCCTGGTTAGCTTAATCAGGTGAATCAGGCAGGTTTGGGGAAAAACCAGATAATTTTAATGAGCTAAATTTAGAAACAAGTCATTTTTTGTAGCTTAGAAATAGTGAAAGTTGGTGTCTGTCTACCAGCCTTTTGCCTCAGAAGCTACAAGAACATCATAAGAAATAATGAATAGAAGGAAATATATCCTGCTTCTAATTGGGAAAAAATGACTTTTATTTCAGCTCTCTTGCATGCCTATCTGCCTAAATATAAGCATATTTATCTTTCATATTAACTCTTCAGTGTCCCCGCTATGATCTTAAATTAAAAAATATATATATATTCCTGATTTTAATCCAACCCACAAAATAAATGTGGGTTGTATAATATGTAATAAGGTACATATACACACATACACGTATATGTATGCATTTCTAGGTGTACATTTGTACATACAAGTATGTTGGCATATATATATATGATGCACTCACGGTAAACCAGTTCGGCCGTGATGTGTCCTGCATCCGCTGTCGCTGGCTCATCTATCCTCCCCGTGAACCGTGGCTCTCATCCCCAGGGACCCAAAACCAGTCTGCAACAGGACCTCGTACGGAGAGATCCTTATCCACTAGCCTCTGCTGATTTCAATACATTCTTAAAATCTGAAAAAAACTCAAGACGACAAAGGAATTTATTTTTGAAAGTGGAGTTTCATGCAGCAATTAGATAGGTGAGTTGTTTTGGGCCCAAGGCATTTTTGCAGCACACACCAGGCAAAGGAGCCTTCTTGATTCTGCTTGCAAATGACTTGACAATAGTCTTGAAGGCCTTGCTCTTCCTCTCCCTCTTAACGCCTTCTTCCATCCATCCAACACACACATTCTACGTGGAAGGCCCGGTGCTAGGAACTGCGGGACACGGCTTTAAGGCATAAGCCACATACCCCAAATTCTGCAGTATGGATTTGCCACGTGAATAGTTTAGGCCACTCTGCAGATGCCATGGGGTTCCAGGAGAAAGGATGCTCTGGTCCAAAGGATCAGAGGAGCATTCTGGGAGGAGGTGGCATCTGTCTGAACCAGCAGCGAGGTCATCAAAGATAAGTAGAAGTCCAGTCGGGGGAGGAGAAGGTGTGGGAATTCTAGGCAAAGGGAAGACGTGATGAAAAGCACACAAGTGAGAGTGAATAGGTGTTTGAGACAAGGCAAGTTTTCACATTTATGTGAGATCTAGGAAGATTGGTGGACAGATTGCGGACAGCCCCAGATGTGGGCTGGGGGACTTAGGATTCGTGTATCGACTGATGAGGCGATATTTGAAAGAATGAGAGCAAAGAGAATAACTGAGAGCAGCATCTTGATAGCTTTTACCCACATTTTAATGACCAGCCCTAGATTTTACTATTGTTTCTGTTTTAGGTGTCTCTACACCAGCAGTTCTCAACCAGGTCGAGGATATTGTTAGAAGCGCAGGGGCGGGGCGGTGTGCGGTGCTCCTGGGCGAGCCCAGGAAAGCTTGTGAGCATCCTGCAGCACACAGGACGACCCCACAGCAGAGTTATCTGGACCAAAATGTCAGTAGTGCGGAGGCTGAAAAACCCTGCTCTGTGTTTGCCAAGGGAAAATCCCTTCAACGTCTTGTCTAGTCAGACAAACACTGTCTCTCAAAGGGTCTCATCTCCTACAAGAAGTGAAAAATAGAAATCCTTTCAGAAGCAAACAAACTCTGCTACCAGGGCCTCCAACTCTTCCCTCACGTTTCCCTGAAAAAAACAACAAAAAACAAAACTAAATACTCAATGTGAGAATGCCAGTTTTATATAGACCATTTAGAATTACTTGATTTTTTTTCTTTTTATTTTGATGACAATATATGACATAAAGTTTGTCATTCTAAGTGTACAATTCAGTGGCGTTAAGTACATTCACAGTGTTGGACAACCATCACCACTGTCCAGTTCTAGAACCTTTTCATCACCCCAAGATGGAATTCTGTACCCGTTACTTAGTAACTCCCATTGTTCCCTTCCCCACCTCCCTGCTACTCATTGTTCTACTTTCTTTTTTTTTTAATTTATTTTTTGTTGAAATATAGTTGATAGTAATGTTGTCATTGTTCTACTTTCTGTCACTATAAACTTGGCTATTCCAGGGACCTCATATAAGTGGAATCATACAGTATTGAAACTGGCTTGTTTCACTTGGCATATGTTTTCAAGGTTCCTCCATTTGCAACATGTATCAGAATCTCGTTACTTTTTAATGTCTGAATAATATTCCATTGTAGGTATATTCGACATTTTGTGTGTATATTCATCTGCCGATAGTCTTCTGGGCTATTTCCACTTTGGGATAATTGTGAATAATGGTGCTGTGATTGTGAATAATGCTGCTGCTTCCTTTTATTTTGGATTCTTAGGAGTTATTAATAGCAAATTATATAAATATTGGTGTATAAAAGTAAAAAAAATGAATGCCAGTTTTGTACCAAATAGTTTACACAAAAGCAAGCAAACACCCATCTTTTTTCAAGTAATTCCAGTTTAACGCGTGTATGTGAAACCACCGAGGGAGACCAGGAAGGAGTTCACACGTGGTCACATTCGTCCAGGGTGTTCGCAGACGCACAAGGTGAATGAAGAGCACATCTGTGTGCTTCCTGCTGACGATCCCCTTGCCTGATCACCAGTGCATTGCCCAGGCTCCTAGTGATTCTGCACTTGGAAATAAGATTTTATTTTAGTAACTTTCCTCAATAGATGCCTTCTTAATTCATTGTGATCAAATTAGGATAAGGAAATGTGAAAGAGTCAAAATATTCATGAACCCCTTGACAAGTAGCCTGTATACTGGGATGTCATTTTTGTAAATGTGTCTCCTTGTTGATTAGCTATTTTATATATAGTAGTGTATACATGATTTTTCTGTTGATTCCAAGTCCCATCTGCTTTATATCATTTTCCAGCTGCCCCTCTCCCACAAACCTGTTGAACTGGGCCAGTTTTGTCTTCTTGCTGTATGAAGAGACCATCTTTTCTCCATTGTATATCCTTGCCTCCTTTGTCGTAGATTAATTGATCATAGGTATATGGGTTTATTTCTGGGCTGTCTATCCTGTTTCATTGCTATGTGTGTCTGGTTTTGTGCCAGTACCATACTCTTTTGATCACTGTAGCTTTTTAGTATAGTTTGAAGTCAGGAAGCCTGATTTCTCCAACTCCATTCTTCTTTCTCAAGATTGTTTTGGCTATTTGGGGTCTTTTGTGTTTCCGTACAGTTTTTAAGATTTTTGTTCTAGTTCTGTGAAAACTGCCATTGGTATTATGATAAGGATTGCGTTGAATCTACAGATTGCCTTGGGTAGTATGGTCATTTTAACAATATTGATTCTTCCAATCCAAGAACACGGAATATCTTTCCATCTGTTTGTGTCGTCTTTGATTTCTTTCATCCGTGTCTTATAGTTTTCAGAGTACAGGTTTTTTGCCTCCTTAGGTGGGTTTATTCCTAATTATTTTATTCCTTTGATGCAATGGTAAATGGGATTGTTTCCTCAATTTCTCTTTTTGATCTTTCACTTTTAGTGTATAGGAGTGCAACAGATTTCTGTGTATTAATTTTTTATCCTTCCACTTTACCAAATTCACTGATGAGCTCTAGTAGTTTCTGGTGAAATCTTTAGGATTTTCTATGTATAGTGTCATGTCACCTACAACGAATGACAGTTTCACTTCTTCTTTTCCAGTTCAGATACATTTTATTTCTTTTTCTTGTCTGATAGCTATGGCTAGGACTTCCAAAGCTATGTTGCGTAAAAGTAGTGAGAGTGGGCATCCTTGTCTTGTTCCTAGGATAAAAGACTTAGTTTTTTAAAGTAGAGACTCTAAAGAGAATCCTCTGGAAGATGTTTGGAGGACCTAGGCATTGATGTTTATGATTTGAGGAACCGGGTTCTGGGTAACATGGTACATGTCAAGGGTTCTACACAAAATCACCCCACAGAACATAAACTACCTCTTGGTAAAATGGCCAAGACACAATTAAATTCTACCCTCTTCACTTAAGGAAAGTTTGGAATTGACCTTCTGCTGCAAGACCTCACTGTCCTTGCTTTTTTTATGTGGAAATGGGATTGTCCTACTGTGTGGAAAGCCAAAGCAAACCCTATAATCTTTTCTTGAAATGCATGTATAACTTCCATTAAGACATTTCCCCAATAATACTTCAGCATCATTATTTTTTGTGAATGGCTCTCGAATGGAATGAAGAAAACTGTTGAGTTTTCTGTTGATTCCAAGTCCCATGTGCTTTACATCATTTTCCAGCTGCCCCTCTCCCAAAAAACTGAGCCAGTTTTGTCTTCTTGCTCTATGACCATAAATTGTGTAACACCATATTTCAGTCAACCTCAATTTCAAATATGTAAATAACCCCCAAACTCAGGACCATGTTAAATGTCTTTTTTTTGCAAGTAGCGTGCAATATAAATTTTCTACAAGCACTGTAGGCATGGACATAGGTCAAGGGTGTTAAAGTACATGTTGTGGTTTCTTTCCTCTCCATCATTAACTACAATGACTATTGTTTGTTTATATATTAAAATGCTCTCTCCAGCAAGCATGGAGGCAACCTCAGAATCCTCCCAACATTCAACTTCAGTCTGATGCTCAGTTAACCAAAATTATTACATGAGATGAAACCTCTTACTGCAGGTGTAACGATTCCAGAATGTAGGGAATCCCTTTCTGCTTCACGATCCAGCTCATAAAGCATTGCTTCAATCATATTGGTTGAGACTTTTTTTTTCCCCTTTCAGTTTCTAGTAGCAGATTACCATCTGCTGTCTAGGAAGCAAAACTGCTGTCTCTTCATAGATCACAAAATAAGAAATATATTTTCTCATCAATAAAATTTCAGGGTTTTTTTTCAGTGTGAACAAAGTAATTTTACCAACAATGTATTGCGGTAGTAACAATTTATAACAATACATTGAGTGAATTATTATTATGTTTCTGACATTGTGCTAAGTGTCATACAGGTATTTCCTCACTTTATCTTTGCAACATCTCTATGAAGTAAGTACCGTAACTACACAGATGAGAACACTGAGGTGTAGGGAGATTAGGTTATTTGACCAGTAATGCCTGGAGGTCCAGCCTCAGCCCGTGTGCCCTGCATTTGAACAACTGCACTGAACTCAGAGTGTGCTGCCTTCTCGTATTGGCTCACAAGAGCCCACCAAAGAATTTTCAGGAATTTTGTACTTTGGCCACTATTAAAAATTAAATTATGTAAACTTAAAATTAAGTAAATTACATTAAAAATAAAGGCAATAAATACTCAGGGTCTATCCATCACGTCCTAATTATGTACTACAGCTTACTATTATAACTCTCGATGTTATTTACATCCGTCGTGCCTTTCTGGTGGACAGACAGTATGACAGTGTATTGCTGCACTTTTCTCCCAGCTCTGCATTCAGGGGCATTACATAGGTAGCTTGCAGTCAGCCAAGGATGGAGAGTTTACGCCACGGAAAATGGCAAATGCTACCAAGCAGGGTTCTGTTTAGTTGTGTTTTGTCTGAGAGCCAGTTGTTAAACACGCACCACTGACCACGCTGGTGGGCGTGTTCATGTTGTGTTTGTCGTTGCATTTGGCTCCATTGGGTTCCTCACTATTCACATAATTTGGAGTGAGTTGAGATTTGGGTAGATGTGTCTAATCGGAAAGTGAGAAGAGTGATGGGCCTCATTACAACGTTACTAACGAAACGGCCCTGAATTTTAACAGAATACGCATTAGATGACAAATAGGAAAATAGAAAATGGGTCTTCTGGACATAAACTGATGATTATATGACTCTCAGGTAAGTATCTGAAATTTAGAGTGTATTTATTAGAGCAAAACTAGAGGAGATTTGCACTTTATTGTGTGTGTATCTATATATACCTTTTTATGTATATATCCATTTTTATACAAGCATGATGATGTATTTTATAATCTCTAGCTACCCCCAGTGTCTGGGACCACTGTCCATACCAGATAATCTATTGTTTCAATTACTAAGTGAAAGTTTTTCAAAACAGGGCCATGTCTTTTTTTTTTTTTAATTTTTATTGGAGTATAGTCGCTTTACAATATTGTGTTAGTTTATACTGTACAGCGAAGTGAATCAGCTATACGTACACATATAGCCCCTCTTTTATGGATTTCCTTCCCATTTAGGTCACCGCAGTGTATTAAGTAGAAGTCCCTGTGCTATACAGTAGGTTCTCATTAGTTATCTATTTTATACAGAGTATCAATAGTGGATATATGTCAATCCCAATCTCCCAATTCATCCCACCCAGGGCCATGTCTTTTTATCTTTATATTTCCATCCTCCTATTCTACCCTTTGTCTTGGGATAATGTGTTGAAGTTTGTAGGTGCTGATAAATAATTGTGAAATTTATCTGGTCTTAAGATTCATAGCAGGTATTCTCTTTATAAATGCTGTTATATATTCTATTTCCTGGAAGTCTGCTAGAATATGGAACTAAGTGGAAAATTTGCATATTTTAGTTCTCACCTAGGGTTGCCACATATTGTTTTAGTTCACTTTTTATGTGAACTTTCAAATGAACAATTTAGCACTTCTTGGAGGTCAATATAAGATAAAATTTTCAAAATTTTCAAATTATGTCATTATTCATTAATTTGTTCATTCGTTCAATGAATTTTTTACCAAGTACAATAATAATATAAACATAATAATGACCTTTTACTGTATTTCAGGTCCTAATATATGCACTTTACCTGCTCTGTCTTATACAAAATGTGCAACAACTTTATGAAGTAGATGTGATTATTCTCATTTAAAAGATGAGAAAACTCTTGTTTGGACAGTTCAAGTTACTTGTCCAGATCTAATTCCAGATAAATGTTTCTTAATTCTAAGCTTTTGTATTTAACACCTGTGCTAGATGCAATGTGGAACGTTAGAGACACATGTAACACAGTTCTGAATGCTGAAGAACTTTCACCCTAATTGGAGAAAAGACCCATGGGAATGGTTACACTAAAAAGATGGGTATATATCCACTGAGCCCCCCAAAGACACCACATATAAAATGCAGAAATAAAGAGTTTGCCTCTCAGTTTATATTACTGGGTTTCCTTTACAATACAATTTCCTTTTGCCAGTCTAAAACATTCATGTTTATAATCCTGACAAAGCAAATGTGAGAAGTCATCATATAAGTTTTGTTGCTACCTGTAATATTTGGAGAATACACTACAGATTGGATTAATGTGCTAAGTAGAAACTGATCATACATATCACAGACAGCAAGGTCTCTGAGAGCTCCTGACCATTTCTCCAAACACCAATTCTCTGAATAAGGCATCAGTATCGAACACCCCATTAACTCTTCTCCTGCGGACATGACTGATTGAACTCCTTTGTTTCTTATGCTTCTTATACAGTATGCTACAAGGTTCTCGTCAAATCAGTTCACAAAATAGACCTCTGTATTCCCTGCAGAAATAAACAAAACAATACTCTGTAAGAGGAAATCAGTGAATAAATTCCGTAATCATTCAGAAATAATATCTACCAGCTTTGCTGTGACTAAAGGCACAAACCATAACTTAATAACATAACTTATAATAATATTGCACACAAATTATATCACTTTCATTTTTCATGAATTATACTTTTTAGTGTATATTTTTAATTTACAACCTAAGAAAAAACACCAACATTTGAAAAAGGATAGTTATAGACCAAAAATTTGTGAGAAATTAACTTCATACCACTTTATATAGCTGGCATTCTCTTTATAAATGTTGTTCTATATTCTATTTATTGGAAGTCTGTTAGAATATGAAACTGACTGGAAATTTTGCATGTTTTAGTTCTCACCTAGCATTGTTAAATTATGTTTTAGCTCACTTTTTATATGAGGCTGATTCCAAGGACTTAAAAGTAATTTTTCTGGGTGAGTTTTAACTATTTTATGGCCTTCCAAGAGGAACAAGCTTTAAGTATTTTCCAGGAAGATGGATTTGATGGATAGTCCACCCAATGCCTTGTGCAATAAAAAAGACACACTTTCCTCCAGATCCTTTTTCCCCATGTTTAGAAATCATTGTAATATACTGGTTTTCTTTTAAAGTTTTCCCTACTGAGATTTTATATCATTTTTTTCTTTACAGGCATATTTTGCTTTGTCACCTTGAGCACTGTATAATAACTGCTTTAAAATCCTTGTCTTACAATCTCAACATTTGGGTCATCTCGGGGTTGACATCTGTTGACTATTTTCCCCTTGGAAATGGGTCGTGCTTTCTTTGCTTTTTCTCACATAATTTTGAGTTGTATCCGGGACCTTATGAGTGTTACGTTGCAGAGGCTCCGGATTCCATCGTGTTCCTCCAAAGGGCACTGAGGGTTTTGTGTCAACAGGTGATTCTCTGGGTTAGCTACACACTGCCAGCTGTCTCACCCCCAGTCCTGGCAGCCCACTTTGCTCCGAGTGTGTCCTGCACACGCAACTTCAGGGCTTAAGAAGAGTCTGGGAAGAAGCTGCACACACCTTGGGGTCCCCTTCTCAGACCCTCACTTTGTCTCCAGCGGTTCCTTCCACCAGTGGCCCCAGTGACACTCAGAGTAAAACCTCAAACACCTGAAACTCAGTCCATTCTGGTTGCTTCGTCCAAGTCTTTACTCCCTTCAAAATATTCCTACTTTTGTTCACTCTTCAGAGTCTTCAGGTAGTTGTTCTTTTTGTATTTTGATCAGAATTTATAGTTATTTGTAAAAGGTTCAGTTAGGACCTTGTTCCTCCTACCAGAAGGGGAAACGCCTATATTGACTTTATGGAACAAAACATTTTACTGCCATTTACCAGAAGCATTGCCATAACATGTAAATTCAGGAAGGCTGTGATTCACACGCCTCCGTGAGGGTCAGGCAGTTACAGCCATCTGTCTGTAGCAACCCTGAGAGTACAAGCATATTATGTCGCAAGCACAAGGTTACTTTGACACCGTCATACCAGTGAGCGTATGGGTGACATTTTGCACAAACTCTAAGGCTAGGTCTTACTTTTGTCCCTGGTCCTTACCTTCACTGAAGTACTCACCTAAAGCACCCAGACTGATGGGAAATCAACTGTGATCCCAAGTAACTGCAGAGAGAGTTTTTCCATCACTTTCCAAATAATCCATCGCAATGCTTACTATAGGTTTGCTGAGAAAATCTAACTTAAACTGGCTGCCTGCCTGTCCCAGCATAGTGTTCACTGATTAATTTCTATAAAAGTATCATAATTCCCATTCGTTTTGTAAAAACAGTCTTGTGATTGTGAACGTCTGATGATGAAGACCAGCTAGGTACTTATCACTTGAGTCAAAACTTCTATCTATCTTGAAAAGACCCTCTTAAACTGCATTTATCCATTCTTCCAACTTTCTTTACTACTATGTTATGAACAGGCCCTCATCCTTATTCTGTCATAGATACACCATGTCACTCTCTATCCAGATCTTTGTAACAAAACACTTGGGCTATTGAAAGAAATACCTCTAGATTTCTACATTCTTTTTGTTTATTTGTTTGTTTATTTGTTTTGTTTTTTTATCACTTTATATCATATTCTTTACTTTTTTAAATTCATTTTTATTGGAGTATAGTTCCTTTACAATATTGTATTAGTTTCTGCTGTACAGAAAAGTGAATCAGCTATACGTATACATGTATTCTCTCTTTTTTGGATTTCCTTCCCATTTAGGTCACCACAGAGCACTGAGTAGAGTTTCCTGTGCTATACAGTAGGTTCTCGTTAGTTGTCTATTGTATACATAGTAGTGTATATATGTCAATCCCAATCTCCCAATTCATCCCACCCACCCCCTCCTAGGTATCCATACGTTTGTTCTCTACATGTGTCTCTATTTCTGCTTTGCAAATTAGTTCATCTGTATCATTTTTCTAGATTCCACATATAAACGATATTATAGGATATTTGTTTTTCTCTTTCTGCTGGAGAGGGTGTGGAGAAAAGGGAACCCTCTTACACTGTTGGTGGGAATGTAAATTGGTACAACCACTATGGAGAACAGTATGGAGGTTCCTTAAAAAACTAAAAATAGAACTATCATATGACCCAGCAATCCCACTCCTGGGCATATACCCTGAGAAAACCATAATTCAAAAAGATACACGCACCCCAATGTTCACTGCAGCACTATTTACAATAGCTAGGACATGGAAGCAACCTAAATGTCCATCGACAGACGAATGGATAAAGAAGATGTGGCACATATATACAGTGGAATATTATTCAGCCATAAAAGGGAACGAAACTGTGCCATTTGCGGAGACGTGGATGGACCTAGAGACTGTTGTACGGGGTGAAGTGAGTCTACATTCTTTCTTATTTTTATTCCTCTCAGAACTGTAGTGCCATATTTCTTACATGCGGTCTTTATTCACCATAAACCCGTAGCTCTTTCTCTGCCAATATTATACCTGATTACTCCTTCAAAACCACATAAGTATGAAAATGCTCCTTCTTTCATTTATATACTGGATGCTAATTAAACACTGAATCCCAGTACTTAGTTCCTAAATGATGTAAAACTCATATGCCCACTTGTTTTGATAACAGGTTAACTCTATACATTACTGCAATTACTATGAAACATTTAAGGGATATTCAAATTAAATACAGCATAAAGTAAATGTATTAAAAAGATGCTGAAATTAAATACTTTTAGAAGATTGTTTTTGGCTCTTGGTTGTCAAGAGGTCCCTAATTGCTATCATATTACCTCTTGATTAATGCACACAAAGCACAAAAATATTTTTTTTAGTTTTTTTGTTGAAGTATAGTTGATGTACAATATATGTTACAGGTCTGTAATATAGTGATTCAAAATTTTTAAAGGTTATACTCCATTTATAGTTATTATAAAATACTGGCTATATTCCCTGTGTTGTACAATGTATTCTTGTAGCTTATAAATTTTATACTCAATAGTTTGTATCTCTTAATCCTCTACTACTATAATGCCCCTCCCCTACCCTCCCCCCCGGTAACCTAGTTTGTTCTCCATACCTGTGAGTCTGCTTCTTTTTTATTATATTCACTAGTTTGTTGTATTTTTTAGATTCCACATATAAGTAATAATATACAGTATTTGTCTTTCTCTGACTTATTTCACTTAGCATAATGCCGTCCAACTCCATCCATGTTGCAGCAAATGGCATTATTTCATTCTTTTTTATGGCTGAGTAATATTCCATTGTATATATACATATATATATATATATATATATACATCTTCTTTATCCATTCATCTGTTGATGGACACTTAGGCTGCTCCCATATCTCAGCTATTGTAAATAGGGCTGCTATGAATATTGGGCTACATGTATCTTTTCAAATTGGTGGTTTTGGTTTTTTTATATATACCCAGGAATGGAATTGCTGGGTCTTTTGGTATTTCTATTTTTAGTTTTTTGAGTACAAAAATAATTTTAATCACAACTAACTCAAGAATAGAATAAACTAGATTCCATAAACTGGAGATTACCACACATCATAAAGCAAGGGTTCATTAGAGATCAGGCTGAAAAGTTTCCTGAGCGGGGAGGGTCAACTCTAAGAAATGACACTTGGAAGTTACTGGGGTGTAGAATTGAGCCTGACGTGAGACGTGGACATCATCTATTGAAGGGATTTCCCGAAAGAGAGTGAAACAGCTTTCTCTCTTTGTAAGTTCATTGGCAAAATAGCTGGAAAGTATTCCCTCTGCCTTTGGGGCTAGGTAGCAATAGCCATGATCACAAGAAGAATTAACAGCTGTGATCCACTGAGTGGGTGCCACAGGCAGACACCGGCCCATGTGTATGGCTGGACAAACTGTAAACTGTTGTCATGATCTGCATTTTCAGAGGAAGAACCCGACCCTCAGAGACATTGTGTAGTTCATCCAAGGCCACGCTGACGGAGGTGGCAGAGCTGGAATGACAGCGTACAGCCACCTAAGTCTCAGGCGTGGATGTGACTCAGGCCCCTACACTTTGGGGGGATGAGCTCATCCAATGAGAACAGACCTTGTGAGCTCTCCCTGGAAAGATTGCATCATGGATGTGAAAAGCCTTCCAGAGAATCCTGTGGAGGCGCAAGGCATCGTTTTTTTCTTGTTTGCTTATTTGTCTTTGTTTTTCCCCTTTTCTCTCCTCGCACTTGGTAAATAGGTGAGTCATCCTGAAAATGTGCACTTCTCTTCAGTTTATTCATCTCTAAATCTATTCCAAAATGAAACGTACTCTTCAAAAACTGAAGACAGTATAAAAATAGTAGAATTCAGATAAAATAAACCTTTATAATTCACACGCTATGTATTAGTCTATATTTTCTATTAATCTAACTTTCTGTGATGATTCACTGTAACACAAAACATGGGAATCAACTGATCAACTTTCCTCAAGTCTCCACTTTCAAGGGATGCAAAATTGTAAGGATAGAAGTAAAGGTCCTCAACATAGAAAACAAACTTATGGTTACCAAAGGGGAAGGGGGGAAGGGATAAATTAGGAGTTTGGGATTAACAGATACGTACTACTATATATAAAATAGATACACAACAACCTCCTACAGTATTGCACAGGGAACTATGCTCAGTATCTTGTAATAACCTATAATGGCAAAGAATCTGAAAAATAATAGATATATATGTATAACTGAATCACTTTGCTGAAACCGACACAACATTGTAAATCAACCACATTTCAATAAAAAAAAAAAGATGTAAGGTCCTACAAAAAAAATCCTGCCAAGTACATACTCAAAAAAATAAAACAAATTGTGAAGCAATCAGTTGTATAGAAATAATGTCCCTAACCTTTCCTTAAATTACATGAAGGTTGTGACATTTCATGGCCACTGGCACAGCTAAATATAAACAGACTATGTTGGGCTGCCCCCCTGTGCTTTTGCTGACTGACACGACAATTAAGGGAACAAGTTTCCTTTGTAAATTACAGCTCCACACAGCTTTGAATAAGCAGAGAGTGTACATTAGGAATATTTTTAGCTTGACATGAAACTTTCCAAAGCCTCCTAATTAAGCATTTAAGCCCAAGGAACTATAATTGCAACTGCCAAAATAACTGGGAAATCATACCTTTGGTGGGATCAATCTTAAACTAAAACTATTGTTTGGAAAGCCTCATGGAAAGGCTTTATTATTCTTCAACATCCTCTTAAACAGAAGGCCACTTCTAACACTGCCCACTTGGTGAGCAATGCAGACGCACTGTTTATATGCAGGGAGTGTATGCAATGAATGTAGAAGCACATACAAGGGAAAAGAATGGCTGTGAACATCAGTCCTCCGTAACTAAAGAGAAAGACTCCAGTCTTGTCCTACTGAATTCCACAATGGAGCATCCCATTTCCATGAGTCAGATGTGGTCCTGGCTGTGGCAGTTCAGCTCTCGGCATCACAGGGAGAGGCCTTATTAGAATACTGTCTCACTTACTATCTGACCCCAAAGCTCTTGCATCTTTGTAAATGTGCGGTATCTCTAGAAGAATAATACCATAATGGGGTTTGATGCACAATATTTCTCTGCAGCTCATACTTCAAATATTGTTATATGAAGGTAAATTCTTTGTCCAGTTGAAATGCTAAGAGCTTTCAGATGCAAACATCAGTTGCTTTTAATGAGGATTTTTCAGGGCCATTTGCATATATGAATTTAAAATAACTATCATCTAGCTACCATTGTCATAACAAGTCATGTTTTGGTCACTCGCTGGTGCAATTACCCAGATCAATCTTCTGCGAGTATCTTTAGAGAATTGTGTATTTGTGCAATTTTAAATAAATAATCAGATGAAAGTGATGTTGTTTATTTCAATATTATTTTATTGGAATGTATTTCAGTTCTTAATTATTGTTCTGATTCATTTCAATCCCAAACCAAGAGTTTCAGCAGCACAGTGAGTGGCACAAAATGGGTTTTCAGTAAACCTTTGTTGATGACTGTCACGTACGAGTCATGCCTGTGGGCATCAGGCAGTGCGTGCATTGATCACTGAGGCACCAACAGCGCTAACATCATACCCATTCTGCTCAGATGAAGAGACGGAGGGTCAGTGAGGTTAGGTAACCTGGCCCAAGGTGACACAGTACAAAGTATCAGAGTTGTATTTGGAGCCAGCCAGTCTGGCTCTGGGCCCTTCTCTTAACACCAACACGATGTGGATAAATACATCCTTGTTCAATGAGCAAATAAATAAGTGAATGATCCTCCACTGCTTAGAGGAAGACATCAAACTACAATAGAATATGTATGACAGTAAAGTAATGAGGCTTGTCGTCCAACAAATGCTACACCCCGTTGGTTTCGTTTGCATACAGGTTCAGAATAGGCCCCTGGGATTCTCATCTTGTACTAATGGCACCACCAATTCTCAAAACAGTTGCAGCGCTATCCTTGGAGGCTGACTTCAGACTCAGTGTATAAGCCACAAATGCACACCACTTAGCCTAATGGCTTTATATCCCCCCCTTATTTCTTAACCAAAGAGGCCCGGCCTGCGTGATCATGCACATTCCTCACCAGAGTTGGCTCTGGATGACATTTGGCTGTAAAAAGAGCCAAATCCATCTTCCAAGGGTGAAAACATGCCAAGAGGCAAAGTGTTCATAGGGATTCTGTCGTGGTTTATTTTAATCAGTTCCAAAATCGTTCTGAGTAACAAAGGCATTGCTCTAAAGGTTTAGTCCGCTAAGTTGGAAGCCCTGATGGGAATCCTACTTATTTGGATAAGTGAGTTATTCAAGAAAAGCAGAAATGGGCCTCATTCTTTTAAAATCCAAGTTGAAAACCTCTGCCTTGCTCTAGGTTTGCTCCCTTTAGAAAATAAGGGATGGAGTAGAGAGAGAGACGAGGATAGCTACTCATTGTTTTCCTTCCAGGATGTTACAAGACTGAGGTCCCTGGGAAAATTCCTTGCCCTCCAACTGAGTCTTAATGGTGATGGTAGGAGGGAGGAGACAACAATTTAGTAAAAAAAATGGGAGTGAAGGATTTTACCAGCAATAGGGAACGGGTCTTAGGCAAAACTTAGAAGTAGAAAGTTTGATTTTTGAACCCCTATGAGGCGCCCCCATCAGGCTCCCCTGATTTCATCTCCCAATGAGATGGCACCCCCATTTCTCCCCGCATCTCAATTCTTGTTTACGCCAGTTGTCAGAAAGGTACTAGCTAATGGCAGTTTGCCATGTGATTAACTGCTAATATTTGCATCACGCAAAGGAACTTTCAGAGAAGGAGAAAGCAGCCGAATTCTGCCACCAAGGAACGCCTCTATCCTCTGTGCCCACTTTCTTCACCAGTGAATCAACGGAGACTTGTAAGCCACCTCTGAACTGCAGAGCTCCTTCCTCAGAGAGAGAAATAGCTTAGAAACAGCTATAGAAATTTAAATTAAACTTGCTTGTATAACCAGAATAATACATCACAAGCAGCAACTATCTGAAGAGAACCTTGAATTTCTGGCACTGTATCTCTCTCCAGAAAAGCCAGGAAAGACAACCCCTGGTGAAAATCATCCGGTTTCAAAGGAAATATCTGAAAGTAGTCTAGCCCGTGTCTGGAAGGGGCCAAGGATACTGGGGCTGTGACATTTGCTGAGCCCTTGAAGGGCCAGTGTGGCCTCCTGGTATAGTGTCTTCATGAAAAGCTCTCAGGACGGCCTTTTAATATTGATAAGATTTACTAGTGAAAAAGATTGTAATACTGATAAACATTTACATTGATCAACGCTGATTCATTCATCACAAATGTACTTAGTTAACAAGATTAAAATTAATGTTTTCTTGTGCAATTTGGAATGAAGAAAGGGGTATTCTGATCTGGCTTTGTAACTCAAATGACCCTTCACCCACCCCTCAAAGTCGATCTAACCCCAAAGGAAAATGGTTGGCAGGCAGCTTATAAAAACATCCTTTCTGACTTCAGATACCTGATAGACAAGGTTAAACATGTTTACCTGAGTCTGCTCCGCTGTAAGACAGCCAACCATGTATTGACTGAAAGAAAAAAGAAGAGTAGTCCAGTTTAACTAGCCAGATATCCAACAGAATTTGAAATTTGAATTATGGAATCGAAATGTTCCCAGAGCAATCATTAAATACTCAAGTGAATGGAAAAGCAGTGATCCAGGATCAGTGCTGTTAAAATGCATAAGAAGATGAGGCAGCCACTTCCAGGTTCCTCCAGAGTCAGTGTCCTTAAACAGGTCTGTGGGGAATACAGGTGAGTCATGAGCTCGTGCCATGGGACTCCATACTGGCACGTGAACAGGAGTTAGCACCGAATGCCACCAGACAGGTGCTGAGGAACGGGGCTGAGGAGAGAGAGTGCGAAGATTCCAGCAATCCCAAACTCAGATGGTGCCACCACGTTTCCATGGCTGTTGAGAGAGCCCTTCTTCAGCAGTGGGAGGATCCAGGGACCTACCGCTGACACCGCCGCGTCCTCCCTGCCCACTCAGGAATTTACCCATCCCCACACTTGGTTTAATGCTTGCAATAGCCATTGAACAAATAAAATTAACAATCATAGTGTGAAAATAAGAAAAAGGGAGGGAGAAGAGGCAGACTACTTAGCTCAGGCTGTGATTCAGCTCTGCTACTGGTATTTATTGAGCACCTACTGCATGCACGGCAGAATCGCTCTATCCATTTCGTTGTGACTCCTGGCAAACTCATCTCCTGTACGGCTCTTGCCCCCAACTCTCCTGTGAGAAACGTCATCTTTCACACTGTCTGGTTCCTGGAGACGCTGTGAAAATTGACAAGGGCATGTTTGTGAAGTACGCGAAATCCTCAGACGAACGTGTTATGTAAACACAAAAGCGTGCAGCCTTTCCAGGCCACAGCCCGCGTCTGTAGCTTCTCTAATAAGCCAAGTTTTCCTGGTTGGGTGCTGTTTCATTCTGAGATAGCTGATGTGTCTTTTCTTGATACATGTCCACGACTCATTGCCCAATAGAAGATATGGCTACAAAGATCAAATTGTATTTTACATGGACTAAAAGTCTCCTAATCTCTTTTGTTCCTTTCAAGTAAAGTGCCTCAAATCTTCATGATTTATTATACATTAGAAGAAAAAAACCACTTTCTTCTTGGCTAACAGATATTCCTTATGTTCATGAAGATTTTTTCGAAGATGTTCAAAACCCAGAAGTAATTGATTGCTTAGAAGTTGGTCCATATATAATTGAAATAAATAATTTTTAAAGTCCTATTGAATTCCATAACAATTGAAGAAATTATAGCATTAAAATGATGCATTATCAGATTAAAGACCATATTGTTATCACCTTTTCAAGTAGTTCAAACATTAGAAACTAATTCATATGCAGGTTTTTAATGGACTTGCTGAATATTTTGCAAATGCATTTTGTAAGTTGCCAAAAACCTCTGCTATTTAAAATTGTCAGCATCCATCTGAAATTATTAGCTCAATGACACTTTTTGAAAAATACAATTTTGTGCCCCTTGTAATGAGTGTCGACAGTGAGCGGTATTAATCAGCACGCAGCAGTCATGGACCCAGCTCGTTTCCAGCTGTTAATCTGGGACCAACTCAACAAAGACTCCTATAAGCTAGTCAAGTCTGGCCACTGGTCCTTCAATTCACAGTACGTCATATTTCTCTGGGTAAAACTTTATTCCCATTTGCTTTCTTCATTTCTACGTCATTATTGCCATTGCTTGCAATTTACTGAAAAGGTCATCTTTTGAGGAAATTGGCATGTACATGGCAAAATATAAACTCTTACCTAAGGTAAATGGCAGGTTATTTAGATTTTTGATACATATTCTATCAATTCGTGTTCACTAATTTTTTTCCACCCACCATAGTTGTTTGCATAAAATAGAAATTATTCTGTAAATACTGTAGGGGAAAATTAATACTTTTTAAAATGTATCTATACATGTTAATAAAGTTAAGAATATTTATGAATAGTTTTGTAAAATCATATTTTGTAGAGTTATTTTTCTTGTAAATAATTGAGATGCTTTTTCCAGAACATAGTTTATATTCATATGTAGATCAATAAAGATAGATCTCTCACAATATTAATCTATGTATCTCGATAGTAGATAGATGATAGACTATAGCTATAGTGAGATGGAGGTATTTCACTACATATATAAATAGACATGTACGTAGTATTTGTGGATAATAAACTATCCCTTTCATTTCCCGTTTTTCTTCAAGAACAATTAATTAGCAAATAGCAAGTTTCTTTGTGGCCTTTCTAATAATGTTTAAAATTAACTCTGTAACAAAACTAAAGAGAACACAAACAATAATTTAAGCAGAAGTAGGACATGCTTCACTATAGTTGTAAAAAATAAAATGATAAAAGTCTCCCTACCCAGCCGTGTGCTAAGCGCGGCTCACAGCAACTTGTAGGACCTGAATGTTAAATTTTCAGGAATTTTGTGAACCAGTTGGCAAACACACGTTATTAAATTTTAACTACTTGAATTTATACATAAATAAAGTACATTTAAACCAAAATTAATAAATACTCAAATCTCATCCAACCTTAATTTTCTTGTGTGTGGTCTAAGTTCCTTATTGTGTTCCTGTGATGGGGTTTTGGTCATGAGCTAATCTGTTCCCAACTTCACATCCAGTGACATCAAGGCGGTAGCTTGAAAGTGGCCGGGGGTGGGGTGGGGGGGTATTTACACCTCGGAAATCAGCACATCCTATAGATCAGGGTTTCTTTCACTAGAGAGTTGGTTAATAAAACATTTACCAGCTTGCCCTTGGCCTATCCTAACTAAATTACTGGGTGAATGTCTAATTCTAATGATTCTTCATATCATTTTATCCTTCTCCTTCTCATAGACTTGAGTGAAAATGAGGAAACAACAATATTGTGCCTTCCAATCTGTCAAAAGTGCTCTGAGATTTGATGATTCTAAGCCCTCTTTCTAACTTGAAAATCAGATAGGATCTTAGGCAACACTGAAAAATATACTTCAGGTGTAGGTTGGAGGATCATTTTTGCACCCTTCAGTGGGGCAGCCCTGGCTGACATGGAAGCTGGTCAGACAGCTTGCCCTTGTGTCCAGTGGCAGAAATGAAGATCGGTCAACATTCACTGAAAAGAGCAACCTTGGGAGGTTCTCGGTCTAGATGTAGCTCATCAAAGTCACACATGAGTAGCCCTTTCCAGCAGTGCCCTGAGCCCTCACAATTCAGTTTCTATTCATTTTTATTTTGTAGTATATTATCCTGTTTCTTGTAAAACAGAGATAGATATTTAGAGAAATGTGTAGTTGCATGATTAATATATACACTGAAATCTTAAAGCCAAACTACATGTACGACTTACTGTACACTTCCTGGATGGAATCAGTTTGTCTTTTGTGTAACCCACTTCCAGCAGGGATCACACAGACCTGATCATGCCAATGCCTGCTTTGCAGAGAGCTGTCTGTGCAGTGAGGTTTCAATGACCTGATAAATAGAAACACAACAAGAGTGCTTTTTAAAAATCTGAATGCAACATTACATTCAGGATTTAAATTGGGTTCTTTTTTTATTGAAGTATAGTTGATTTACAATGTTGTGTTAATTTCTGTTGTACCGCCAAGTGACTCAGTTATACACATATAGACATTCTTTTTCTATATTCTTTTTCATTATGGTTTATCACAGGATACTGAATGTAGTTCTCTGTGCTATACAGTAGGACCTTGTTGTTTATCCATTCTGTACATAAAAGCTTACATCTGCTAAACCCAGCCTCCCACTCCATCCCTCCCCCACCCTCCTCCCCCTTGGCAACCACAGGTCTGTTCTCTGTCTATGTGTTTCTGTTTTGTAGGTATGTTCATTTGTGCCATATCTTAGATTCCACATATAAGTGATATCATGTGGTTTTTATCTTTCTCTTTCTGACTTACTTCATTCAGTATAATAATCTCTAGTTGCATCCATATTGCTGCAAATGGCATTATTTCATTCTTCTTTCATGGCTGAGTAATATTCCATTGCATGTGTGTACCACATCTTCTTTATTCATTCATCTGCTGGTAGACATTTAGGTGGTTTCCTTAAATTGGATTCTTAAATGAGTTCTCCTTCTAAAATATAATACAGATTTTTTACAGTGTAGTAGAAAAACATTTCTGTCCCAACTAGTAAAGTTAGAAAAAGAGGGGGGAAAAGGTGTATGAATGTCAGTAAATCATGTCTTTCAATCTGGTTGTATTGAAATTTCAAATTAACCAACTAATGTTACATTCAGGATATTTATAATCACACTTTACTGAGACAACACTAAATATGGGATTATCAGAATATTATTCATGGTGGCAAAACCCTTATGAGATTATACAGCTTTAATTGATGGAAATGTTTCTTTTTACTATTAATATATGTTCATACATGTAAAAAACATTCAATAGTACTCTAAAATTCTGTCGAAGTCTGTTTTTTAGTAATCCAAAGAAGTTTCCATTATCTGTCATTAATTCTTTAAAGAGAGAAGAATTGTGTGAATAAAAATTAAAGGATTCTTTTATCGTACTTCGGTCCTCTAAGGGACTGTATTTTCTATCCAAACTTTTTATAGTGTCAAAGCATGCAGAAATTATACCTAAATGACTTGATAAGAAGTTGGTAACAGAAAGAATACATATGTGTATGTATGTATATCTATATAGGTATAGAAATATATACATACACACAAAAAACCATGTTACATGGATGATCAGAGCAAGGAGATTAATTTTATCATGCCCGATGAGAAGTGTCACTTATGGATTCACAATTTTCCTATTGTAATTACATGGCCTTGTGGAAGAAAAGACATAATTATCATTTTCAACGTCCCTGGCCTCATTGAGCAAACGACTCTTGATATTGACATTTTGTACCATGGATAATGATACTCTTCCTTCATTCAGAGGAACAAGAAGTGCCATAAAAGCACTCACTCATCAATGGCCATTGTTTTATCATCAATTTTCACACATTAGAAAAGAAACAGCACCAAGCCTCACCCAGTGCAAATTATTATGTTCTCACTTAGCCTCACCAGGATTAGACATTCAAATTAAATTCATGCTTTTGATAGGAAGATAAGAAACTATGCCATGGGATACCAAATTATCTTTCAACAGATCTAGCATTTTAAGTAAGATATATTAAGACTATTTGAAATTTAAAAGTTTATTTTTAAGGAACGTAAAATGGCCTATATAAATTCACTAGAAGCTAGAAAAATGCTCATCAAGTCATTAAATGCATTATTTTACTAAAATACTGGGTTTTAGAAATAAAGACTTATTAAAACAAATAGCAATTCAAATAAGGACAGGTAATCTTTGTTTCTGACTTTATGAGTATAAACACATACACACACAAAATTCATGCAAAAGTAAGTAGGTGTTAATTTTATATACCACGGTCTAGACAAGGCGAGAATACAAACATTATTTATTTCAGTTTTTTTAAGTATTCAGTTTTTTTATTTATTCAGTTTTTTAAAGTATTTTCAGTTATTCCAACAAGAAACCAAGGAAATGATATTCATATGGCTAATGTGGTTTGGAAAGGCACTCTGGTGAAATTTTAGCTAATGTTAGACTGGGGCAAATAAGCACTATTATGGAAACCAAGGACTTGGAAGTAAGTGGTTTATGAGTCAGGAGCATATTAAGCTGTAGAAATAATGAGCGCTACCATCTGAGAGATAAAATTCACCATGCAGAGTTCAGCCTCTGGTATAGATGAGAAATTAAATTAAATTTGAGCTAAAGACCTGTCTTCTGAAAACCTTAAAATGTTGCTTTGAATTTGTCAGTATATCTGAGTTTACCTTGAGATTTGATTAACCAAGAAGTACAAGATAAGATCCTATTTAAGGTATGTAATTCATATCTATCCCTCCCAAGAGAAGCTAAAATGAGGGATTTTGTTCCTTATGAATTGAGGAACATATACACTCTTGCTGTTTAGATTTTGAATGAGCATCTTTAAATATGTTTATTAGACACAGTTGCATACCAATGGTGTTTCTATTTTGGCTCTTTTCTGTTACAGATTCTATCATTTCTGTCTTTGACTTTTTTCCTCATCTTCTTCAGGGATTCTAAAGAGAGGTCTTCTGAAAAGTCAGCACACACGTGGAACTTTGGCTTAGATCACAGCCTGCCTGACATGTATTCACTTGCTGATTTGTTTGTTTGTTTGTTTGTTACAATAATGCTTGCAGTCGACAGTGACATCATTTGGGGGAGCCTCTTCCCTTAAAACAGTGCTCCCTTTTTGGCACCAGGGACTGGTTTCATGGAAGACAATTTTCCCACAGACGGGGTGTGGGGGGATGGCTCAGGCGGTAATGCGAGCGATGCGGAGCGATGGGGAGAGGCAGATGAAGCTTTGGTCGCTCGCCCGCCGCCCACCTCCTGCTGTGTGCCCGGCGTACGTGTCCACGGCCCGGGGTTGAGGACCCCTTCCTTAAAAGGTTCAAAGATTCCCTACCTGGAGTTTAGTCTCTTAGACAAAGGTTCTTACATAGTTGGAAGATGTATGATTTAAGAAAAATTACTAATAAAAGTAGGCCAATTGTAATCTCACCAAATCCTTGACAGCAAAACATTTACTATATATACATACGTGCTCTGTGCATATATTCACAAAACTGAACAATGAAAATGCCAACAGAAATGAAAATGCAGCAAAGAAACAAAAAGTAATAACGCCAGAAGTGAAATTTAAATCAAATGTGAATGGAATTATGGAAGAAGTAGCTGACTGTGGAAATGCTGGCACCTCCCCATTCCATGGGAACTTCAGGGAAGCAAACCTGTTGACATACGCGAGGAAGGTGGGGCAGGGGGATGGAAAGGATGAAGACGTCCCAGAGAAAGTGACAAAAAAATTCACATTAAAGGAATTCTCAGAGACATTTCATCCCGTAAAAGTGCAAAGGACAAAATGTTGGCAGCTAATCCAAACCTAGAAAGCAGGGTGACAATTTTCCAAGCCGTGGAAAAGATGCTTTTTCCACATTGTGCATGTTTCACCATCCACTGGGTGGCCAGGCTGTGTGGCCAAGGTTAAAAGGCAGGTAAGTGCCACCCAGGGAAGGACCGGTGCAGGTTTCAAGGTCCCTGAGAACAGACAAGGCACACACCAGGTGTAAGTGGCACAGCATTTACGTGAAGCAAGAGGAGAGAACGTGCACAAGGCCCAGCCCCTTGCGATGCATCAGTTCCCACAGGCAGTGTCCACGCTGCCTAGGGGGGTGGGGCTGACACACCCCACTTTGAGCTGGAGTAAAAGGGACCAGGGAAAGATGCTCCCTCCAAAGACCCGGGGGGCTCTTCATCTCCCAGTGAGGAGGTGTCAGGGCCCCCGGCCACTCTTTATGATTTTTTTCACTTTACTGAGTGGGTCTTAAGCATTCTCACCACACACACACACACACACACACACACACACACACACACGCCACTCCGTTACCTCTGTAAGGTGATGGATGTGCTCACTGCCAAGGCCACTCCTCTTAAGAGCCCAGGTACCAACCAGAAGCTGGCATGACGGTGTTTCCCAACAGAAACAGGAAGAAAGCACTATTCAAACTGCTCATGTTTTTTTACAATGAAGTAAAACACTTTAATTCATGTTTCTAAGGTTTTAAGTTATACTAAAAAAAATATTTGTTGCACCCTTTTTTTCTTTCCCTATACCTTTATAACCAACAATCAGAGAATTTTGAATGTTTTGACAAAAATGTTGAAATATCACGGTCAGTCGTAATTTTCCCTTGGTTATTCAGGTCACTTTGCGTGGCTTCAGCTGTGATTTCACAGCCTGCACTGATGCTGGCAGGTTCCACTTTAAGTACCGAGCAAGTTTACAAGATGAAGCCTTTGCAATTGTCCCCATTCATCTCCCTTTTGGTTTAAGCATGAAACTAAATGACTTTAGAGTATAAATGAGCATTTGCCCAGTGAAATAATTTGTGTTTATTGCATATTTACAAGTCCAGAGAGAGAAAACAATGGTGGTTTTGTTGACCCAGGGCACTGACCTGTGACCTGAAATAATGGGAATTCTCTTGACATGTTTTACATCATCCAACCTGTTTATTAACAATTATTTCTTCAGAGCCCACTATGTATGCAGGAGACGATACAGAATGACATGGACCCTACTCTCAAAGAGTTTGCAGTTTAGAGGGTAAACTGTATTTCTTAATGTATTCAATAAACATCTGGAAGCTGACTGTGGGCCAGGCACTGGGCAGACTTCTTGGGCTACATAAGAGGAGAAAATGCACAAAACTCTGCCTCAGAGAACTTGCATCCTGCACCAATGTGTGAGGAAAGTGTAGTTAAGTGGTCGATGATATGCATCCAGAAAACAGACCAGACAGTAAGGACCTGAGAGTCTGGGGAGAGTCATCGCAGAAAGAAGACTTTCAGCTGATCATGACCAGTAGAACTATGTATGGAGGATACATTGGAACAAAATTATTCTAGATTTTTCCTATGGCACTTAACTTTAAAATATTCTTTGGCTTTGAAAAATTCATTTATGAATAGAAAAATCTTTCAGATACTGATCTCTATAGTTCACGATTTTCTATATTTCTGCTAAACTATACAAGAGCAGCTTTGCCAGGGAGGCAGCTATCGTGAAATTCTCTCTGCTTATTTGGTGCACGACAGCCAGTGGAGAAAGTGATTTCTGTTGGATGAGACCTTCCCCTCCTACAGGCGTCATCTAAGGTTAATGGCTTAAACCATCCTTTCTCAATACATTCAACTTCTTTCGCCAAATGAGTGCAAACTTTTGGTAACTGAGACAATGGCATTCCTGGAGAGAAATATCATTGCTTATCCAAATGTAGTGATTTTCCTACATTTACAGAATTTCCTGTCCTCTTTTTCTCCTTTTGGGGGAGAGGAAACATCACAAACCCACATATTATGGATGTTTATTGTAGACGTGTAGCATACAGACCGAATCATTCATAACCATAAAGCCAGAAAATGGCCTTTCCCTTGGCAGGCAATCTCATACTTCCAGGTTCTATGGTTGAAAAATATATTTAGCCATTGAATATATTTACAAAGGAACAGTCTTCAGATGCACATTTACATTTTTCTTTTTTAGTATTTCAGTTCCCTTTTCATATCTGCCTTCACCACCAGCACCCCCAAAATCATAAATTCCTTGCTGTAAAAAAACAAAGCTTCCTTGTGGATTCTTTTCCATCTCCAGGATAAATGGATGGGCTATTCGTTGGCCTATTCTTGGCTTTCGGTCATTTACAGTCCATGTATTCATAGGTAATTCATTGGAGGCGATATTGAATAAAGGACATAGTGTCGTGTTGGCACATGATAAAGTGTTTAGTAAGTGACTGCTGCATTTCCACTGGATCTTAGTGACTGAATCAGTCAGGGTGCTTTGGCCTCAAGTACAAGTCTGGCCATACTTGACCAAAACAATAGGGTTTTATTTGATCAAATAAAAAGAAGTCCAGAGACAGACTATAGACAGAGTTAGTTCAGTATATAGAACTATGGTTCAGCTTCTCTGTGACTCTCCTGTCCTTACCTCATGGTTGCAAGATGGCTGCAGCAGATCCATCTTGTCCTCATAGAACATCTTGTCCTCATAGAACATCAACAGCAGGAAGGGAGAGAGGGCTTCTTATCTCTTTTTCCTGTTTCTCAGTCTCTTTCTCTCCTTTTTTAATCCAGGAAGAAATTCTTTCCTGGAATGCTCTCTAGCACACTTTCCTTTTACTTCTATCAGCCAGAATCGGATTGTATGTCCATGGACCAGCTGTGAAGAAGGTTGAGGAAGCAAGTTCAGCTTGTGGACACTGTTTGCAGCTTGGTGTACACATTTTAAAAGTTATTTTATTGAAGTATATTTGATTTACAATGTGTTAATTTCTACTGTACAGCAAAGTGACTCAGTTATACATATATATATTCTTTTTTATATTCTTTTCCATTATGGTTTATCCCAGGATATTGAATATAGTTCCCTGTGCTATGGTAGGGCCTTGCTGTTTATGCATACACATTTTTAACAACTATGAAAATGTATGATTCCGTGAGCCTTTTAAAAATTCTCATTTTATAGCTGTAGTCTGTATCACCCATTTGTTTTGAGTAACGATCTTATTGACAACATTTTTTTCTTAATATCTATATCTCTGTGCCCATAGAAATTTGTTTCAAAAATTAATTTGCATTTCCTCAATAAGATCAGATGTTCCTATGTTTCTGTCACTTCACACCCTTTTTTCAAGAAGAAAGGCTGTTTTCCTGACACGTTAAATTTTTACTGGGTTTGACCCCTTCGTTGTGCAACGTGTCTCATATGTTTATATTTCCCAGGTCTTATGAAGGTAGTAACATTCAAAATGTGATTTTTACATCCTTGCACCCCAACCTTTATATTTATATTTTCAGTTTTTTATATTTTTTCTTTTATATTTAATTTCTCCAATTTTTTCCTTTTAATACTTCTGGGCTGTTATCCCATTGATTTGCCTTTCTTAGAATAGCTTTCTTATATGCGGCATCTCTCTATCTGATCTATCTGATCTCTCATTTTAAAGGGTGTTCTCCAGTTCTCTGTCTTAACTGTGGTGTTAGTGGCACAAATCTATGCATGTAATACAATTTCATAAAATTATACACACAGATTCAAAACAGCATGAAAACTGGTGAAATCTGAGAAAGGTCTTAGTTTAGTTATTTGCATCATGTCAATGCCAATTTAGTTTTTTTTTTTAATTAATTAATTATTTATTTATTTTTGGCTGTGTTGGGTCTTTGTTTCTGTGCGAGGGCTTTTCTCTAGTTGTGGCAAGCAGGGGCCACTCTTCATCGCGGTGCGCGGGCCTCTCATTATCGCGGCCTCTCTTGTTGCGGAGCACAGGCTCCAGACGCGCAGGCTCAGTAGTTGTGGCTCATGGGCCTAGTTGCTCCGCGGCATGTGGGATCCTCCCAGACCAGGGCTCAAACCCGTGTCCCCTGCATTGGCAGGCAGATTCTTAACCACTGCGCCACCAGGGAAGCCCCACCAATTTAGTTTTGATAAAGTATCATAGTTACTTAAGACATTACCATTGGGAGAAGCTTAGTGAAGGGTACCCGGGACCTCTCAATACTATTTCTGCAAATTCTGTAAGTCTGTACTTATTTCAAAATTTTTAAAATTTTAAGGTGTTCTCTCATTCCCATCTTTCTTCAGACTGGGCACATTTGTGCCATGTAAATTTAAGAGGTTTATGTACTCAAAGTGTGTATAAACTTCCTCATTAAAAAATTTCAAGGCTCTCTTATGATAATAAAGTTTTATTGTAATAGAGTCCTGTAATAATAATAATAAACTGTTCCTTTTAACTACAAGAAAAAAATCCCATCAATGGCATTTTAAAAATCTAATGGTAGAAATAATACTGGGTTTTTTTTAACATGGGTATAATTAACTCTACTCCAATGTGTACAAATCACTGACAAATAATTTATAATTGTTTTCCCCACATTTTAAATTTTTTCTTTCAAGTTTACCTCATCATTCATCACTTCTTCCAATATGATTTTATCTTTGCTTCTCCTAAAATATCTAAGCTCTGTGCTCATTTTATTTTTGTATCTTTGTGGCTGTCTCCTTTACTTATTCCTGATTTTTAAATACCTGTTTGTCCTCCTCTTCTGTTATTTCATTATAATTTTGTAATCTTACTGATCAAAAAAATCTCTTTTTTCCTTTTGTAATCTCTGCCCTCAGTAAGTGATTATTGACCTTCTTCTCTGTGTCAGAGACTGGACAGGACACCAGAGGGAACACGGTGCCCTTTTCTGAAAAGCCAAAGGCCAGGGGAGAGAGAAGAAAGACAAGTCCTCAGATAAAATGATTCGAGGTTTACCATGGTATGTGTCACACACATGGTGACACTTCCCCAGGCCCACCCCCATTTCTGTTCTCTCTTGTCTCCCTCTGAAGTGCCACCTGCAAGGTAGCAGAATGTCACAAATATGGTACCTGAGACCCAGTCCTCTTCAAACTTCAGTCCCGGCTGATCATTTCGACAAGAACTTTGCAAAGTGCTTGGTCTTTCTTGGGGGAAAATGGTTTTTAAAAGCCCTGGCATAGAGAATCAGTTTATTCATTCTCTACTGTCAGAAAGTTAATCAAGCAGTATCCACTTTCCCTGTAAAACCCATTCATTCCAGGTAGAGTTCTTCCTTCAAAACATTACAGTATTGTGTTTCATACATTGGGGTATGGATTTAATTCCTGTGATCTTTATTTCTTTGTTGTCTTAGTGTTAATGTATTTCTGGCTCACTGCTGCCCTTTAGGGCTCTAAAATCTGGATGTGTGTGTGTGTGCACGTGTGTGTGTGTATTTTGGGGGAATAGAGGGAGGGAAGAGGGTTCACGCTCCGTTCTGAGTGGTTTTCCCTTTGGCTCTATTTTCTGTTCATTTCATGGAGCTTGGTATTGACATACACAACGTTAGAAGCTTTATCTGAAGCATCCTGTGTAGCTTGGGGTAAAGAGCTCACCTTTTCAAACAGTAGCATAAGTGTTACTACCCAGTCTCCTAAAGTATTCCCAGGCTCACAGGATTAAAAGAGTGGCCACAAAGCCATTTGAAATCTTTCTAGGATGTGCCCAGATGGAGAAGTCCAGCCAAACAGGGACACAGCATGTGCCTCATAAATTTTCCCTTTTTCTTAATAATGACTCCAGAAGAAAACACGTGGTTTTAACTATGCGGACCAACCAGCAAAATTCCAAATACAGAAAATAAACATCAGAGACTCCTTTAAAGGATAATTTAAAACACAAGTAAATTCCCAGAGGGCTAGCAGCAAAATTGAAATAGAGGACCAGAGATATATGTGTGTGGGGTGGCCAGAGATGAATTAGTGGGTGTCACCCTCGGGGTCCCAGGAGCACACAAGGCTTCCAGATTTGGAGTGGCCAAAGTAAGGGACTTGCCCTGATTCCCCCTGGGCCCTTAGTGTGGTTCTGGCTGCCTTGGTCAGAAACCTCTCGATCATAAAGCCAGGGTACCTGTAGGGTAACTGAGCTTGAGCTTCGGGGCCCTGCACCGAGTTTTGTATTGCGACTGTGAAATCTTCTGAAAGAAGGCTCCCCAAATGGTGCTATGTTTCAGGACCCACAAAACATGGATCCACTCCCACCCCCGTTGTCAAGTCGAGAAACTCAGTTAAACCAACTCGAGGGGCTCATCTCTCGTGGGGTCTTTTTTCTGTGTCCCCCCCCCCATTCCTCCCTCCGTCTGCATACCTGCCCTGCCCTTCTGGCCTCCCCGGCCACCATGCGATCCTGGCCTGGGCTGGCCTGTGGGCTGCACTGGTGGGAAGTTTGGCTCCTACTCTGCAGGTACTTTCAAAGCAAACCCCTGCAGGCAAATAACTGACGCCTGTCCTTAGGCTTCGATTCCAGATTCCTCAGAGAGGGGCCGACAGTCCGGCCCTGGCCACTTGTCACCCGGATCCCATCAGCTGAGATTGGGCGGCAGGGGCCTGTCCTGGGGGAGGGGGGCCTGTCCTGGGGGAGGGAAGGCGGCGTCTCTAAGGAGGAGCCAGTGGGTTGGCAGGAATGCCACGTCTACCGTATCTAAAAAGGAAGTTGACTCAGGGTACTGAATCTACTTAGGACACGCCGATGGCTGGATGAGGAAGTGCAGTAGCACGTGGCCGGCTTTCTCCCCATTATTCACCTCTGCTTTCCTGCAGTCTCTCTGTTTAGATTTTCAATCATTTTCCAGACTCTCAGCAAACAGCTTTCAAAACACGTTTGCGCTAATTTGCAGAGTATCTCATGAGCTCATTCCAGTGTTAGAGCAGCCTCCCAGCAACTCCGCTACACTAGGGAAAAACTCAACCGATGTCTTTTTATATCTAAAGATAGTAACACTTGTTTGTTTTCCTCTCAGCGAAATACCTTTGCGCTGTTATTCATAGGCACACAGCCAAAAAAGAGAAACGGTGTTATTTTCCGGAGAGCACAGGCTGAAAAACTGCACGTGGCTTACGGCAGCTCATGGACTCACTTGATTTTGTGTGTGTGAACACTATCATGGGCAGAGAGTGCATTTCTCAGCAAGCAGGCGTGTCTGAAATGTGGTGGATGGGAATATAGGACAGGCATGATCCCAGACTTCTAGAAAAATCAGCCTTTCCTGGTCTCTCTATTTGCACGCCCATATTGTTTACCCACAGAGAGACTACAGTTTTTCCAGCCCCTCCTTTATATATTAATCCTTACAAAAAAGTCACCAGAGAGCTCAACACAAACCGGGTCAAACAAGTCTGTCCTCAGGAGGCGAGACTTGTCAGCCTAACACCATAAGTCATACCCTCTTTAGAAATAAATATTTCTTTGTGTTTTCTCAATAATGCATTTCCTGAAACTTACATTTTTAGATTCCTGTTTTTGCATAGGACTGCACAATATTTTTCTCGTTAAACCCAACGCATTTTATTGAAAAGACTCTAAAGGACTTCTTAGGGAAGGGCAAATTTCTCTGCTAAGAGAGCCAGCTCCACAACCATTCTGAGAACCAATTAAAAACTAATATTTGAAAATAGCTCAATGGTAGATAAAGGGGACTAAGTGGACCCAAAGAAGACTGGTTAAATTCTGTCTGAACAACAAAGTAGGCTATTAGTTTCATCAGATACAGGTATTTCTATAACAAATACTTCTTTAAGGTATTATTTTTTATATTTTGTTAAGGTGTTTTGTTTATTCAAAAATAAATTTCTTTAAAACTACAGCTGAATATGGTAGTGTAAAAATTACAGCTGGAAATATCAAATATTTAAATTCATATTGCACAAACATAAGCATTGTGTGTTGTAAGTGTGAAGTGTGAATTTCTTTTGATCACCACTTTCTCCTACCAGGGGACTGACTGTTTCTCTGTCCACCGCAGAAGGATTGCACCCTCAATAAAACACTCAGATATCAAAACTGGGTCCACACGCTGCTGCCCAGGTGCATAAATGCTTGTATCTCGACATACCATTCTCGTCCCACATGCTTTATTTTTTTTAATTTTCCAGTTTTTCCGCTTGAGTTTATTTTTTTTTTATTGGGGTAAAATTGCTTTACAATCTTGTGTTAGGTTCTGCTGTACAATGAAGTGAATCAGCTATATGTGTACAAATATCCCCTCCCTCTTGGACCTCCCTCCCACCCCCCATCACACCCATCTAGGTCATCACAGAGCACCGAGCTGATCTCCCTGTGCTATGCAGCAGCTTCCCACTAGCTATCTATTTACACATGGTAGTGTATTTACATCAATCCTAATCTTCCAATTCATCCCACCTTCCCCTTCCCCGCCTGTGTCCACATGTCCATTCTCTACGTCTGTGTCTCCATTCCTGCCCTACAAATAGGTTCATCTGTACCATTTTTCTAGATTCCCCATACATGCGTTAATATATGATATTTGTTTTTCTCCTTCTGGCTTACTTCACTCTGTATGGACTCTGTGTGGAGTCCACTGTTTGGACTCTAGGTCCATCCACGTCTCTACAAATGACCCAATATCGTTCCTTTTTATTGCTGAGTAATATTCCATTGTATATATGTACCACATCTTCTTTAACCATTCGTCTGTCAGTGGGCATTTATGTTGCTTCCATGACCTGGCTATTGTAAATAGAGCTGCAGTGAACATTGTGGTACATGACTCTTTTTGAATTATGGTTTTCTCTGGGTATATGCCCAGTAGTGGGATTGCTGGGTTATATGGTAGTTCTATTTTTAGATTTTTAAGGCCCCTCCATACTGTTCTCCATAGTGGCTGTATCAATTTACATTCCACCAACAGTGCAAAAGAGTACCCTTTTCTCCACACCCTCTCCAGCATTTATTGTTTGTAAATTTCTGATGATGGCCATTCCGACCGGGTGTGAGGTGATACCTCATTGTAGTTTTGATTTGCATATCTCTAATAATTAGTGATGTTGAGCATCTCTTCATGTGCTTCTTGGCCATCTGTATGTCTTCTTTGGTGAAATGTTTATTTAGGTCTTCTGCCCATTTTTTAATTGGGTTGTTTCTTTTTTTGATATTGAGCTCCATGAGTTGTTTGTATATTTTGGAGATTAATCCTTTGTCCGTTGCTTCATTTGCACATATTTTCTCCCATTCTGAGGATTGCTTTTTGTCTTGTTTACGGTTTCCTTTGTGTGCAAAAGCTTTTAATTTTAATTAGGTCCCGTTGGTTTATTTTTGTTTCTATTTTCATTACTGTAGGAGGTGGGTCAAAAAAGATCTTGCGGTGGTTTATGTCAAAGAGTGTTTTTCCTATGTTTTCCTCTAAGAGTTTATAGTGTCTGGTCTTACATTTAGGCCTTTAATCCATTTTGAGTTTATTTTTGGTATGGTGTTAGGTAGTGATCTAATTTCATTCTTTTACTAGTAGCTGTCCAGTTTTCCCAGCACCACTTATTGAAGAGATTGTCTTTTCCTCATTGTATGTTCTTGCTTCCTCTGTCATAAACTAGTGGACCATATGTGTATGGGTTTATCTCTGGGCTTTCTATCCTGTTCCATTGATCTATATTTCTGTTTTGTGCCAGTACCATACTGTCTTGATTACTGTAGCTTTGTAGCATAATTTGAAGTCAGGGAGTCTGATTCCTCCAGCTCCGTTTTTCTTTCTGAAGATTTCTTTGGCTAATCAGGGTCTTTTGTGTATCCATACAAACTGTAAAATTTTTTGTTCAAATTCTGTGAAGAATGCCATTGGTAGTTTGATAGGGATTGCATTGAATCTGTAGATGTCTTTGGGTAATATAGTCATTTTCACAATATTGATTCTTCCAATCCAAGAACATGGTACATCTCTCCACCTGTTTATGTCATCTTTGATTTCTTTCACCAGTGTTTTATTGTTTTCTGAGTACAAGTCTTTTGCCTCCTTAGGTAGGTTTGTTCCTAAGTATTTTATTCTTTTTTCTGCAATGGTAAATGGGATTGATTCTTTAATTTCTCTTTATGATTTTTTGTTGTTATTGTATAGGAATGCCAGAGATTTCTGTGCATTAATTTTGTATCCTGCAACCTTACCAAATTCATTCATTAGTTCTAGTAGTTTTCTGGTGGCATGTATAGCATCATGTCATCTGAAAACAGTGACAGTTTTATTCTTCTTTTCCAATTTGGATTCCTTTTATTTCTTTTCCTTTACTGATTGCCATGGCTAGGACTTCCAAAACTGTTGAATAAGTGTGGCGAGAGTGGACACCCTTGTCTTGTTCCTGATCTTAGAGGAAATGCTTTCAGTTTTTCACCATTGAGTATGATGTTTGCTGTGGGTTTGTCATATAAGGCTTTTATTATGTTGAGGTAGGTTCCCTCTGTACCCATTTTCTGGAGAGTTTTTATCATAAATGGGTGTTGAATTTTGTCAAAAGCTTTTTCTGCATCTATTGAGATGATCATATGGTTTTTATTCCTGAATTTGTTAATATGGTGTATCACATTGCTTGATTTGCACATATTGAAGAATCATTGCATTCCTGGGATAAATCCCACTTGATCGTGGTGTATGATCCTTTCAATGTGTTGTTGGATTCTGCATCTATGTTCATAGATGATATTGCATGTTGGATTTTTGCATCTATGTTCATCAGTGATATTGACCTCTAGTTTTCTTTTTTTGTGACATCTTTGTCTGGTTTTGGTATCAGGGTGATGGTGGCCTCATAGAATGAGTTTGGGAGTGTTCTTCCCTCTGCAATTTTTTGCAAGAGTTTGAGAAGTATTGGTGTTAGCTCTTCTCTAAATGTTTGATAGAATTCACCTGTGAAGCCATCTGATCCTGACTTTTGTTTGTTGAAATATTTTTAATTACAGTTTCAATTTCATTACTTGTGATAGGTCTGTTTATATTTTCTAATTCTTCCTGGTTCAGTCTTGGAAAATTGTACCTTTCCAAGAATTTGTCCATTTCTTCATCATTGTCCGTTATATTGGCATATAGTTGTTTGTAGTAATCTCTTATACTCCTTTGTATTTCTGTGGTGTCAGTTGTGATTTCTCCTTTTTCATCTCTAATTTTATAGATTTGTATCTTCTCCCTTTTTTTCTTGATGAGTCTGGCTAAGTGTTTGTCAATTTTGTTTATCTTCTCAAAGAACCAACTTTTAGTTTTATTGATCTTTGCTATTGTTTTCTTCATTTCTATTTCATTTATTTCTGCTCTGATCTTTGATTTCTTTCCTTCTACTGACTTTGTTTTCTTTTTTCTTCTTTCTCTAGTTGCTTAAGGTGTAAGGTTGGCTAGTTTATTTGAGATTTTTCTTGTTTGTTGAGGTGAGATTGAATTGCTATAGAACTCTTTCGCTGTGTCCCATAGGTTGTGGGTTGTTGTGTTTTCATTGTCATTTGTTTCTATGTATTTTTGTCTTTGATTTCTTCAGTGATCTCTTGGTTATTTAGTAGTGCACTGTTTAGCCTCCATGTATTTGTGGTTTTTACAGCTTTTTCCTGTAAGTGATTTCCAATCTTATAGTGTTGTGGTCAGAAAAGATGCTTGATACGATTTCAATTTTCTTAAATTTTCCAGGGCTTGATTTATGACACAAGATGTGATCTATCCTGGAGAATGTTCCATGCGCACTTGAGAAGAAAGTGTATTCTGCCACTTTTGGGTGGAATGTCCTATAAATATCAATTAAATCTATCTGGTCTATTGTGTCATTTAAAGCTTGTGTTTCCTTATTAATTTTCTGTTTGGATTATCTGTCCATTGGTATAAGTGGGGGGTTAACGTTCCCGACTATTATTGTGTTACTGTCAATTCCCCCTTTCATGGTTGTTAGCATTTGCCTTGTGTATTGAGGTGCTCCTATGTTGGGTGCGTAAACATTTATAATTGTTATATCTTCTTCTTGGATTGATCCCTTGATCATTGTTCAGTATCCTTCCTTATCTCTTGCAACAGTCTTTATTTTAAAGTCCATTTTATCTGATATGAGTATTGCTACTCCAGCTTTCGAGTTTCATTTGCATGGAATATCTTTTTCCATCCCTTCACTTTCAGTCTGTATGTGTCCCTAGGGCTGAAGTGCATCTCTTTATATATGGGTCTTGTTTCTGTATCTAGTCAGCCAGTCTGTGTCTTTTGGTTGGAGCATTTAATCCATTTACATTCAAGGTTATTATTGATATGTATGTTCCTATTACCATTTTCTTAATTGTTTTGGGTTTGTTTTTGTGGGTCTTTTTCTTCTCGTGTTTCCCACCTAGAGAAGTTCCTTTAGCATTTGTTGTAAAGCTGGTTTGGTGGTGCTGAATTCTCTTAGCTTTTGCTTGTCTGTAAAGCTTTTGATTTCTTTGTTGAATCTGAATGAGATCCTTGCTGGGTAGAGTAATCTTGGTTGTAGGTTTTTCCCTTTCATCACTTTAAATATGTCCTGCCACTCCCTTCTGGCTTGCAGAGTTTCTGCTGAAAAGTCAGCTGATAACCTTATGGGGATTCCTTTGCATGTTACTTTTTGCTTTTCCCTTGCTGCTTTTAATACTTTTCTTTGAATTTAATTTTTGTTATTTGATTAATATGTGTCTTGGTGTGTTTCTCCTAGGGTTTATCTTGTATGGGACACTCTGTGCTTCCCGACTTGAGTGACTATTTTCTTTCCCATGTTAAGGAAGTTTCCCACTATAATCTCTTCAAATATTTTCTCAGACCGTTTCTTTTTCTCTTCTTCCTCTGGGACCCCTATAATTCGAATGTTGGTGCGTTTAATGTTGTCCCAGAGGTCTCTGAGATTGTCTTCAATTCTTTTCATTCTTTTTTCTGTATTCTGCTTCTCGGCAATTATTTCTGGCATTCTCTCTTCCAGCTCACTTATTCGTTCTTCTGCCTCAGTTATTCTGTTATTGATTCCTTCTAGTGTATTTTTCATTTCAGTTATTGTGTTGTTCATCTATGTTTGTTTGTTTAGTTCTTCTAGATCTTTGTTAAACATTTCTTGTATTTTCTCAATCTGTGCCTCCATTCTATTCCCAAGAGTCTGGATCATCTTTACTACCATTACTCTGAATTCTTTTTCAGGTAGGTTGCCTATTTCCTCTTCATTTATTCGGTCTTGTAGGTTTTTACCTTGCTCTTTCATCTGTGACATATTTTTTGGTCATCTCATTTTCTTTTTTGATGGATGGGATTGTGTTCCTGTCTTACTTGTTCTTAGGCCTGAGGCTTCCAGCACTGGAGTTTGTAGGCTGTTGGGTAGAGCTGGGTCTTGGTGCCGAGATGAGGACCTCTGGGAGACCTCACTCTGATGAATATTCCCTGTGGTCTGAGGTTCTCTGTTAGTCCAGTGGTTCAGACTCAGAGCTCCACCGCAGGACCTCTGGCCCAACTCCCAGCTCGTGAACCAAAATCCCGCAAGCTGCATGGGGCAGCAAAAAAAAAAGAAAAGAAAAGAAAAAAGGAGCAGAACTATAACAATGAGTAAAAAATAAAATAAGATTAGAAAACTAACAGATATGTTAGAAAGAATAACAAAAGTAAAATATAGATGAAACAATAACTGGAAGGTAAAACAGAACCACAAATAAAAAAAGAGGAGAGGGCTTCCCTTGTGGCACAGTGGTTGTGAGTCTGCCTGCCAGTGCAGGGGACGCGGGTTCGAGCCCTGGTCTGGGAGGATCCCACATGCCGCGGAGCAACTAGGCCCATGAGCCACAATTACTGAGCCTGCACGTCTGGAGCTTGTGCTCTGCAACAAGAGAGGCCGCGATAGTGAGAGGCCTGCACACCGCGATGAAGAGTGGCCCCCGCTTGCCACAACTGGAGGAAGCCCTCGCATAGAGACGAAGACCCAGCACAGCAAAAAATAAATAAATAAATAAATAAAATTTTTTTTAAAAAATGAGAAAAAAAAAAAGCCAGGAAAGGCCTTGGCTGCGAGGTGTGGGGCTTAGGCAGGGGCCAGGTTTAGGCAGTGGGTGGGGCCTATGCTTAGGACCAACTGGGCCAGAAAAGGCCCTGGGGAGCGGGGGGGTGGGGCTTAGGCTCAGCAGGAGAGGCCCAGGAGTACCTCTGGCCTTGTAGGATGAGGACCAGGTCCAGGACCCCAGCAGGCTCACTGGGCCCGAGTGGGCAAGGGAAACGCTAGGCTCATTCCCCCTGATCCTCTGATTCCAGAGGGCCCCTCCCCGTTGGCCTCTCTTCTTCTTCCCCCCTCCATGCTCCTAGGACCCAGGCAGCCAGTGGGGGCCCCTGAAGGCAGGGTACCAGACCTGAAGCCCCGTAGGCTTCCCAGGGCCGAGCGGGTGGGGGAAACGCCTGCCACGCCTCCCCGATCCTCCGATCCCTCCCCGTCCACCTCTCCTCTTCTCCCCCCAGCCTCCCTCTTATGCCCCTAGGACCAATGCGGCCCAGAAGGTCCTCAGAGGGTGGAGGACCTGGCCAGGGAGCCCTGCAGGCTTCCCGGGCCCTGATTGGGTGGGGCAATGCTAGGCACACTCCCCCCTGATCCTCCAAGCCCCCAAGGGTCCCTCCAGGCATGGGAACCCTTCCCCCCTCCCAGCCCCTTTGGGGGGCGCCAGTCCTATCCAGCCTCCACTTCTCCTCCCCCCTCACTCCCCCCACGTCCTGCCTGGTCCCTCGGGGGTTCCTCCCATCTCCTTGGGTGTCAAGGTCCCCCCACCAGTGTCCGCAGGCGCCCTAGCTGTGGGGAGACCCAAACTCCACGTCCTCCCCCACCGCCATCTTGCCTCTACCCCCCCATATGCTTTACTTTTACTTACACTTTCCTTGTTCCTGTGCCCTTTCCCTTGTACTTGAAACCTGCTTGTGGTGCAGTGCGTGCTTTGGCCGCGTCTGTGTCCCATGAGGGCTGATTCCAGTGCTGCCTGCCTCTCTGTGCTGCTTTCTATAATCATTAAGGTATTAATAGACCATCAGTACTACTCAAGACACAAAGCTACTTCGTACACATATATAATAAATTACAAAGTACTGTCCTAGTAAGTATTATCCTAGTAGCTGTAGTAACTTAATGCCAATTCCAAAATACCAAACTCTTTCCCCAGAAGCAATGTTTGCTCACTAAGAAAATCTAGGTCAGAACCTGACCGTAATTAAGCCACTTGTCTTTCCTTTATCTGTTTTTTTTTTTTTTTTTTCCTGAGGTGTTAGCCTGGTTATTTGCAAAATAACCTGAGAGTCTCATAAGGTAACATTTATTAAACATTAAAATGTTGGCAGTAGCCAAAGCTTGAATGAATTTGACTTTAGGAAGCCATGCAGAATTATCTGAAAATACTATTTTCTATCAGTAATAACAACGGTACGTAACTTAGTTTCACACACACACACAGGGTGCCAAACATTTTCATGACTTTTAGGCTTCATTAACTTAGAAATATAAATGCTACAAAGTTACAGAAAACATCTTTTGAAAGTTTAATTACTTAGGTTTCTTTTTCATTTATGTATTTTTATAAATTTTGAATAATAAATTCTAGTTTTGATTTTTTTTTGTTTCAGATGCTTGACATCTTCAGTCAGAGCATTTGATATGTATTCCACGTAAATGGAAAAACTAGAATCCTAAGGGTTACACAGAGCTTTTCACATCTGAACCAATATTTGAACATTGTTTCAATTAGCAGCTCATACAGTTTCTGCTATTTGGAGAACCACCCATGAGAAATATTTCATGCCTTTGATCCAGGAAACACTTGTTGAGAACGTTCTACCTTTAGGGTCTCCATTACATTACTTATATTCCTTTGTGTGACCCTTACAGCATCTTTGGAGGTGGATATTGTAACCCCTTCTCTGTCGATGGGGAAACTGAAGTCTAAAGTAGGGAAGTGACTTTGCCTTGAAACCTACAAGTTGTCTGTGCAGACCTAACCTGAACCCCACTGGGTCTGACTCCAAGTTCTTTCATGCCATTGTGTTGTCACTCCTTTCTGTGTTGTCATTCAAGTGCAGGTATGTCTAAAAGTCATCATGAAAAAGTATGCTGAAAGACAGTCTTGGCCAAAATACAGAAAATTAATAGGCAAACTATCTCATAGATATAATCTCCCTCATCTACCATAATTAAAGGAATCAAGTGGAATTAGTAGATTCAATACAAAGTACTGACCCCGTCTCAGAGTCACACAATGGTCCTGTCACAACCCTACTCCTTGTAGGATTCAGTGCATTATCTCTTTGACAGGCTAATCCTCATGCTGAGTTCTTTTGATCATAAGGGGTCCTGGACAGGATGTTTTCCCAACCAGAAAACCAGCACTACTGGGATGCCAGCTGGAGACATGACATGAAAACTTGGCCCCGATTCCAAAGCCAGCAGTGTGTTGAAATTAGGACATATCATTTACTTGGTTCCTGGCTACATCCTTCACAACTGACAACTGGAGATCACTAATACTTCTGCTCGTACAGAGCCGCATCCAGGAGGATTCCAAGTCATCAGCTCCGTCTGTAGAAGTCATTTAACTCCTGACTGTAAGGAACTTTTACGTCCCCAGAATCTTTAAAGTGGGGCAATGGGGAAAGAAATACTGGTTTTCAGCAGAGAAGGGCTGCTGTACACAGCTCTTCTGCGTGTGCTAATGGAAACTGCACAGCACATCCCTTTAAAGTAAAAGAATAAAACCCGGGGTTTCTAAACAGCATTGGAACCAAACAAAAGTTATGAATTAAAGATCTAAACCCAGCTAGCCCCTCCTTTAGACAGCTCCTGGTACCATACTGCCTGTGTCAACTTTCCTGGGAAATAAACGTTTTATTGAACATATCAGTATATCCTGGTATATTGAACATATTAATATGTTAGTGTATTGAACATATTAGTATATCCCGGGAGCTTTATATAATATATGTATATATATTTACATAATAAAATCTTAATTAATTCTTCCAAAAATGGTTCAAAATAGCTATTATTAACCCTGTTTAACAAATACAAACACTAGGATTCAGATACATTAGGTAATGTGGCCAGAGGTCACACGGTATAAAATGACAGAACTATAAATACGTTTACAGCTTTGTTATGCCGCCTCGGAATCTCCCCGTCATGCCCATTTCCCTTCCCGTCACCCTCTTTATTTCAAACATCTCCCTCTTGGGCCTCTTCTGTGAGGATCTTAGTCTGATCTACGGGAAAAGCCCCAAAAGGTGATGCACATGTGCGTCAACAACTGGACACATAGGTCTGCCTCTGAAACTCATTTTTGTCAGACCATTTAGGTAGTTCAATCATTGCCATGTATCCAACCATCAATCGATGACTTTAAAAGCATGAAAACAGTTTCAGGATTCAGACAGCACTGTGATTTAATACACTGCCTACAGACCTTGAACTTCATGACCTCTATCATCAACATTTCAATACCACTAAATTAGAAGATCCTTTCTTAATATGGAAAACTACAAAAAATCTCTTCACTTTTTCCATCTCCCCTTTTTCTGCATGAAATATACTCCTCCCAAAATACGTTTAATTTTTTTCTGTCTAGTCTTTTTTTTTTGAAAACACTATTTTTTACTTGAATGGAAAAAGTGGTCTTCTAACACTATTGCTGATCTAACTGGATATAACGTATAGAAAAAAATTAAACCATGACCCATACTACACCATACAGAAAATTAACTTTACATGGATTACAGAATTAAATGTAAGAGCTAAAAATGTAAAGATTTCTTAGAACATAGAGTACTAACCATTTAAAAAAATCAATAAATTGTATATATCAAAATTGAAATATTTTCCTCAAAAAGATATTAAGAAAATGATAAGGCAAACCACAGACTAGAAGAAAATATTTGAAAGCATATATCTGATAAAGGACTTATAAATATAGTTCATATAAAGAAATTCTACAAATTAATTAATAAAATGACAATACAATTGAAAACGGGCAAAAGGCTTGGAAAGACATAATTCACCAAAGAAACTGTGTGACTGATCAATAAATACATGAAAAGGTGCTCAATATTGTTAATGTTAAGGGACCTGCAAATTAAAACCACAATGGATAACAATACACATATTCTTAAACAGATAAAAATTTTAAAACTAAAATACCAAACATTGGAGAGGATACAGAATGACTGTAAATCTCTTACATTGTTAATGGGAGTGAAAATGATACAACCACCTCGGAGAACTATCTGGAGGAATCTCAAAAAAGTTTAAGCATACATCTACCCTATTACTCAGCAGTTCCATTCCTAAGAATTTAAATAAGAGAAATTAAAACATCTCTCTAGAAAGGGTGTCATAGCAGTTTTATTCATAATAGCTCAAAACTTATATGTAACTTGTTGCTTTTCCCTTGCTGCTTTTAAGAATCTCTCTTTATTTAATTTTTGCCATCCTAATTACATTGTGTCTTGGTGTGGATCTCTTTGGGTTGATCCTGTTTGGGACGGTCTGTTCTTCCTCTACCTGGATGTCTGTTTCCTTTCATAGGTTAGGGAAATTTTCAGCTATTGTGTCTTCACATATGTTCTCTGCCCCCTTTTTCTTCTGTCTAGTCTTTATGAAATTATTCTAACCCGTTAAGCTCTGACAGTGCGACCACTGATACGAAGCGCAGACTGCATATTATTTTAATAATTGATAAATATATGTGTGTACATGGACTTGAAGGAAGAGAGTTTGAAAATATGTACATAAATCAGCTTTTGCTCTATGGAGGGAAACAAGCTGCTAAACCTTAACCTAATCAGATTTCTCACACGAAACCAGATTAGCTCTTGCTTTCTCAGAGTAACTCACAACTTTCTTTATATTCCTTTTTGAGAAATGATCTTAAGAAAATATAACTTTGGTTTTGTTCTGTTCGTTAGTTATTTACCGTAGAATACTTGGTATTTAAAGCTCAGAGTCTCTCTTGCCAGCCTCTTCCAACTTGCTGCCATCTTAGGCTGATTTCAAAGAAACAGAGAACATTGTAGAACAAGAGGAATTAGAACCCCACTCCACTCCATTTTGGTGAAACCAACCTGCAGTCCTGTTGTGTTTGGTTCATAGTGCACTTGAAGAAAAATACAGATAAATAGAAGCATGTTCCAAACAAAGCCAACAGCGAGGTGAAGGGGTTTGAAACATTTGTGAAGAGGAATAATTGAAGGAAGTAGAGATGTTTAACCCAAAGAAGAGAAGTTGCAGAGGAAATAGAATAGCTGTTACCCAATAATTGGAGAATTCTTGTATGAAAGAGCCATTTAAACCTGTTATTTGAGACTCAAAGAAGCAGAACCAGAACCAATCCACAGACCACCGTGTAGCATTGCCTGGGTTTGTCTTGCTCAAGGGCACCCAGCCAAGGGGTCGGGACTGAAATTCTGTCCACACTCATAGCTCAGCCCTATGGCCTGGATTAGGCTGTGGGATGCAGAGGCCTTTTTTGAAATTGGTCTGTCTGGAGAGGGAACTTCTTCCACTTTGCACAAAATCACTGTGTGTGTTATGTAGGCCCTGATTTCAAGTTCATATAATAAGAACACTTCTGTTAGTCATTGGTTTTCATAAGAAGAAATGTACTTCCTCAAAAACTAGTTCGTCCTCAGACCTCGCAGACTCTAGCAATTGAATGACCACTTAATAGAAATTACGTTCTAGTTGAGATGCCGAGAGGTGCATGCAACAAGGCCGTCTGCTAAGGCCAGGACCTGAGCCTCTCTTCCGACACTGGCAGTGGTTGTTGAGAGAGTGGGCCTCACTGCACAGGAGGGAATGCATTCAGGCAGGTGCCACGCTGCATTCAGTGAGCCCTGTAACAGGCAGCAGGTGGCCTGCCCTGCACAGGTGACAGACAGCTGCAGCATGGTCCCCGGAGAGACAGGAGCCAGGAAACTCCAGAGATACAGCCAAATGGATGTACATCGACATCAGAAAGATAACGTCTGGAGTTGGCAAAGCTCCCACAGAAGGTGGTCTTCTAGTGCCGGTGAGGGCGTGGAGAAAAGGGAGCCCTTGTGCGTGGAATGTAAACTGGTGCAACCACTATGGAAAACAGTGTGACGGTTCCTCAGGAAATTAAAGATAGAACTCCCATAAGATCCAACCATTCCACTTCCGGGCATATATCCAGAGGAAATGAAATCAGGATCTTGAAGCAGTATCTGTCCTCCTTCATTCGTTGCCGCACTATTCACAATTGCCAAGACACGAAAACAACCTAAGTGTCTATCTACAGATCAATGGCTAGAGTAGATGCGGTAAATGTATACAATAGAATATTACTCAGCCATACAGACAAGGAAATTCTACCATTTACAACAGCATGTATGAACCTTGAGGGCGTTATACTAAGTGAAATGAGCCAGACAGAGAAAGACAGAAACTGCGTGATATCACTTGTATGTGGGATCTGAAAAAGCTGAACCCGTGGATGCAGAGTAGAACTGTGGTTTCTGCGGGTTGGGGGCTGGGGGATGAGGGCCATGTTGGTCAAATGGCACAGACTTCCGGCTGTGACGGGACAAAGTTATGGGATCTAATGTACAACACTGTGTGGTGTACTTGAAAGCCCCCGAGAGAGTAAATCATAAATATTTTCACCATGACAACAATATCAGCAAGAAAATTATGTGAGATGAAGGATGAGTTAACTAACAAAGTACATACATAAAATATAAAAATACATTTTTAAATTAAAAACTGTACTAATGTGGTATTAGGAGGGACACGGGGAGAGGAGGACAGCCCCCATTTCTTAAGAAAATGACAAAAATAGAGATTCAAGCACAAGAAACTGTGTCAGGAGCAAGTTTCTGGCCAGGACTTAGTCTCGGCTGTAGGAAAATGCCCAGTTTAGCATTCGTGCTCATGGTGGAGCAGGATTTGTGATGGGGGAGTGTCAGGGACTCTTATCTGGAGGGGGAGCACCCTTGAGAGCCCAGGGACCAGGCCACCTGTGGGTAACTCGGGTGTGGGGTCACTGTCTAGACTGCAGGCTCTCCAGGTATTTCCCAGTCCTGAAGCCCTCTGATTCTGTAATAATATATGGACTGTCTTGCACTTCGTTTTTCCATTTTTGCAGGTACTTTAGGTAAATTCACGAGGGCCTTTTCTTCTGCAGGTTTCCTCTCTCACCTTTGACGAGCATATCACTTCTGAAGACAGAACTTTTTGACACAGTCTTTTGACATTCAGTCATTTCGAGATGTAAGATTTTTTAAAAAATATATGGAGGGGGGTGATGTTTTCAAGTGGGCATAAGATGTGCATCCTTCACGATACCTTCCATGGGGTGAGTGAGGCCCAAGGTCAAGGTCAGGCTGGACATGAGCTCCATGTGCCTCCACACAGTTCAAGCACCAGGGATGTGACAAGAATCAGGGAAGAATGCGGATGACTTTTGTGCAAAGAACTTGGCATTTCAAGAGGATGAGAATTTAATGATTTGCTCTTTAGGGCATGTCAAATGTTCCCTTGCCAAAACTGCTGCATTGAAAAGTCCACAGGGAGACCTTCCAGATGGCGGAGGAGTAAGACGTGGAGATCACCTTCCTCCCCACAAATACATCAGAAATACATCTACACGTGGAACAACTCCTACAGAACACCTACTGAACGCTGGCAGAAGACCTCAGACCTGCCAAAAGGCAAGAAACTCCCCACGTACCTGGGTAGGGAAAAAGAAAACAGAAAAACAGAGACAAAAGAATAGGGATGGGACCTTCACCAGTGGGAGGGAGCTGTGAAGGAAGAAAGGTGTCCACACACTAGGAGCCCCTTCGCGGGCGGAGACTGCGGGGGGGCAGAGGGGGTAAGCTTCGGAGCCACGGAGGAGAGCGCAGCCACAGGGGTGCAGAGGGCAAAGCGGAGAGATTCCCGCATGGAGGATCGGTGCCGAGCAGCACTCACCAGCCCGAGAGGCTTGTCTGCTCAGCCGCCGGGGCGGGCGGGGCTGGGAGCTGAGGCTCGGGCTTCGGTCGGATCGCAGGGAGAGGACTGGGGTTGGTGGCGTGAACACAGCCTGAAGGGGTTAGTGCGCCACAGCTAGCTGGGGTGGGGGGGCAATCCGGGAAAAAGCCTGGAACTGCCTATGAGGCAAGAGACCATTGTTTCGGGGTGCACGAGCAGAGGGGATTCAGAGCACCGACTAAATGAGCTCCAGAGATGGGCGCGAACCGTGGCTATCAGCACGGGCCCCAGAGATGGGCATGAGACGCTAAGGCTGCTGCTGCCGCCACCAAAAAGCCTGTGTGCGAGCACAGGTCACTCTCCACACCGCCCCTCCCGGGAGCCTGTGCAGCCCGCCACGGCCAGGCTCCCATGATCCAGGGACAACTTCCCCGGGAGAACGCACGGCGCTCCTCAGGCTGGTGCAACGTCACGCCGGCCTCTGCCGCCGCAGGCTCGCCCCACCTCCTCCGTACCACTCCCTCCCCGCGGCCTGAGTGAGCCAGAGCCCCCGAAGCAGCTGCTCCTTTAACCCCGTCCTGTGTGAGCGAAGAACAGACACCCTCAGGCGACCTACACGCAGAGGCGGGTCCAAATCCAAAGCTGATCCCCAGGAGCTGTGCGAACAGAGACGAGGAGGGGAAATCTCTCCCAGCAGCCTCAGGAGCAGCAGATTAAATCTCCACAATCAACCTGATGTACCCTGCTTCTGTGGAATACTTGAATAGACAACGAATCATCACAAAATTCATACGGTGGACCTTGGGAAAAATGATATATATATTTTTTTCCATTTTCTCTTTTGCCGTGTGGCTGACAGGGTCTTCGTGCTCCGGCCGGGTGTCAGGCCTGTGCCTCTAAGGTGGGAGAGCCAAGTTCAGGACATTGGTCCACCCAAGACCTCCCAGCTCCACGTAATATCAAATGGCAAAAGCTCTCCCAGAGATCTCCATCTCAATGCTAAGACCCAGCTCCACTCAATGACCAGCAACTTCCAGTGATGGACACCCTATGCCAAACAACTAGCAAGACAGGAACACAACCCCACCCATTAAGAGGGAGGCTTCCTAAAATCATAATAAGGTCACAGACACCCCAAAACACACCACCAGATGTGGACCTGCCCAGCCAAAAAACAAGATCCAGCCTCATCCACCAGCACACAGGCACCAGACCCCTCCACCAGGAAGCCTACACAACCCACTGAACCAAACTTAGCCACTGGCGGCAGACACCAAAAAGAACAGGAACTACGAATCTGCAGCCTGTGAAAAGGAGACCCCAAACACAGTAAGGTAAGAAAAATGAGAAGACAGAGAAACACACAGCAGATGAAGGAGCAAGGCAAAAACCCACCAGACCAAACAAATGAAGAAATAGGCAGTCTACCTGAAAAAGAATTCAGAGTAATGATAGTAAAGACGATCCAAAATCTTGGAAATAGAATGGAGAAAATACAAGAAATGTTTAACAAGGACCTAGAAGAACTAAAAAGCAAACAATGATGAACAACTCAATAAATGAAATTAAAAATTCTCTAGAAGGAATCAATAGGAGAATAAGTGAGGCAGAAGAACGGATAAGTGACCTGGAAGATAAAATAGTGGAAATAACTACTGCAGAGCAGGAAAAAGAAAAAAGAATGAAAAGAATTGAGGACAGTCTCAGAGACCTCTGGGACAATACTAAACACACCAACATTCGAATTACAGGGGTCCCAGAAGAAGAAGAGAAAAAGAAAGGGACTGAGAACATTTTGAAGAGCTTATAGTTGAAAACTTCCCTAATATGGGAAAGGAAATCGTTAACCAAGTCCAGGAAGCCCAGAGAGTCCCATACAGGATAAATCCAAGGAGAAACATGCCCAGACACATATTAATCAAACTAGCAAAAATTAAATACAAAGAAAAAATATTGAAAGCAGCGAGGGAAAAACAACAAATAACATACAAGGGAATCCCCATAAGGATAACAGCTGATCTTTCAGCAGAAACTCTGCAAGCCAGAAGGGAGTGGCAGGACATATTTAAAGTGATGAAAGTGAAAAACCTACAACCAAGACTATTTTACCCAGCAAGGATCTCATTCAGATTCAACGGAGAAATTAAAACCTTTACACACAATTCTCTTAGCAAAAGTGAAGAGAATTCAGCACCACCAAACCAGCTTTACAACAAATGCTAAAGGAACTTCTCTAGGCAAGAAACACAAGAGAAGGGAAAGACCTACAATAACAAACCCAAAACAATTAAGAAAATGGTAATAGGAACATGCACATCGATAATTACCTCAAATGCAAATGCATTAAATGCTCCAACCAAAAGACATAGACTGGCTGAATGGATACAAAAAGAAGACCATATATATGCTGTCTATAAGAGACCCACTTCAGACCTAGGGACACATACAGACTGAAAGTGAGGGGATGGAAAAAGATATTCCATGCAAATGGAAATCAAAAGAAAGCTGGAGTAGCAATTCTCATATCAGACAAAATAGACTTTAGAATAAGGACTATTACAAGAGACAAAGAAGGACACTACAAAATGATCAAAAGATCAATCCAAGAAGAAATTATAACAATTGTAAATATTTATGCACCCAACATAGGAACACCTCAATACATAAGGCAAATGCTAACGGCCATAAATGAGGAAATCTACAGTAACACAATCACAGTAGCATCCTATGGGATGCAGCAAAAGCAGTTCTAAGAGGGAAGTTTATAGCAATACAATCCTACCTCAAGAAAAAAGAAATATCTCAAGTAAACAATCTAACCTTAAACCTAAGGCAATTAGAGAATGAAGAACAAAAAACCCCAAAGTTAGCAGAAGGAAAGAAATCATAAAGATCAGATCAGAAATAAATGAAAAAGAAATGAATGAAACGATAGCAAATATCAATAAAACTAAAAGCTGTTTTTTTGAGAAGATAAACAAAATTGATAAACCATTAGCCAGACACATCAAGAAAAAAAAGGAGGAGACTCAAATCAATAGACTTCTTAGAAATGAAAAAGGAGAAGTAACAACTGACACTGCAGAAATACAAAGGATCATGAGAGATTACTACAAGCAACTATATGCCAATAACATGGACAACCTGGAAGAAGTGGACAAATTCTTAGAAAAGCACAACTTTCTGAGACTGAACCAGGAAGAAATAGAAATTATAAACAGACCAATCACAAGCACTGAAATTAAGAGTGTGATTAATAATCTTCCAACAAACAAAAGCCCAGGACCAGATGGCTTCACAGGTGAATTCTGTCAAACATTTAGAGAAGAGCTAAATCCTTCCTTCTCAAACTCTTCCAAAATATAGCAGAGGGAGAAACACTCCCAAACTCATTCTATGAGGCCACCATCACCCTGATACCAAAACCAGATGAAGATGTCACAAAGAAAGAAAACTACAGGCCAGTATCACTGATGAACATAGATGCAAAAATCCTCAACAAAACACTAGCAAACAGTATCCAACAGCACATTAAAAGGATCATACACCATGATCAAGTGGGGTTTATCCCAGGGATGCAAGGATTCTTCAATATACATAAATCAATCAATGTGATAAACCATATTAACAAATTGAAGGAGACAAACCATATGATCATCTCAATAGATGCAGAAAAAGCTTTCGACAAAATTCAACATCCATTTATGACAAAAACCCTCCAGAAAGTAGGCATAGAGGGAACTTACCTCAACATAATAAAGGCCATGTATGACAAACCCACAGCCAACATCGTTCTCAAAGGTGAAACACTGAAACCATTCCTCTAAGATCAGGAACAAGACAAGGTTGTCCACTCTCACCACTATTATTCAACTTAGTTTTGGAAGTTTTAGCCTCAGCAATCAAAGAAGAAAAAGAAATAAAAGGAATCCAAATAGGAAAAGAAGAAGTAAAGCTGCCACTGTTTGCAGATGACATGATACTATACATAGAGAATCCTAAAGATGCTACCAGAAAACTACTAGAGCTAATCAATGAATTTGGTAAAGTAGCAGGATACAAAATTAATGCACAGAAATCTCTTGCATTCCTATACACTAATGATGAAAAATCTGAAAGAGAAATTAAAGAAACACTCCCATTTACCATTGCAACAAAAAGAATAAAATACCTAGGAATAAACCTACCTAAGGAGACAAAAGACCTGTATGCAGAAAACTATAAGACACTGCTGAAAGAAACTACAAATGATACAAACAGATGGAGAGATATGCCCTGTTCTTGGATTGGAAAAATCAACATTGTGAAAATGACTATACTATCCAAAGCAATCGACAGATTCAATGCAAACCCTATCAAACTACCAATGGCATTTTTCACAGAACTAGAACAAAAAAATTCACAATTTGTTTGGAAACACAAAAGAGCCCAAATAGCCAAAGCAATCTTGAGAAAGAAAAACGGAGCTGGAGGAATCAGGCTCCCTGACTTCAGACTATACTACAAAGCTACAGTAATCAAGACAGTATGGTACTGGCACAAAAACAGAAATATAGATCAATGGAACAGGATAGAAAGCCCAGAGATAAACCCACGCACATATGGTCACCTTATCTTTGGTAAAGGAGGCAAGCATATACAGTGGAGAAAAGACAGCCTCTTCAATAAGTGGTGCTGGGAAAATTGGACAGGTACATGTAAAAGAATGAAATTAGAACACTCCTTAACACCATACACAAAAATAAACTCAAAATGGATTAAAGACCTAAATGTAAAGCCAGACACTATAAAATCCTTAGAGGAAAACATAGGCAGAACACTCTGACATAAATCACAGCAAGATCCTTTTTGACCCACCTCCTAGAGTAATGGAAATAAAAACAAAAATAATCAAATGGGATCTAATGAAACTTAAAAGCTTTTGCACAGCAAAGGAAACCATAAACAAGACGAAAAGACAACCCTCAGAATGGGAGAAAACATTTGCAAACGAAGCAACTGACAAAGGATTAATCTCCAAAATATACAAGCAGCTCATGTACCTCAATATGAAAAAAACAAACAACCCAATCCAAAAATGGGCAGAAGACTTAAACAGACATTTCTCCAAAGAAGATATACAGATTGCCAACAAACACATGAAAGGATGCTCAACGTCCCTAATCATTAGAGAAATGCAAATCAAGACCATAATGAAGTATCACCTCACACCAGTCAGAATGGCCATCAACAAAAAATTCTAGAAACAATAAATGCTGGAGAGGGTGTGGAGAAAAGGGAACCCTCTTGCAGTGTTGGTGGGAATGTAAATTGATACAGCCACTATGTAGAACAGTATGGAGGTTCCTTAAAAAACTAAAAATAGAACTACCATATGACCCAGCAATCCCACTACTGGGCATATACCCTGAGAAAACCATAATTCAAAAAGAGTCATGTACCAAAATGTTCATTGCAGCTCTGTTTACAATAGCCAGGACATGGAAGCAACCTAAGTGTCCATCGAGAGATGGATGGACAAAGATGTGGCACATATATACAATGGAATATTACTCAGCCATAAAAAGAAACGAAATTGAGTTATTTGTAGTGAGGTGGATGGACCTAGAGTCTGTCATACAGAGTGAAGTAAGTCAGAAAGAGAAAAGCACATACTGTATGCTAACACATATATATGGAATCTAAAAAAAAACATAATGGTTCTGAAGAACCTTGGGGCAGGACAAGAATAAAGACACAGACATAGAGAATGCACTTGAGGACACGGAGAGGGGGAAGAGTAAGCTGGGACGAAGTGAGAGAGTGGCATGGACATATATACACTACCAAATGTAAAACAGATAGCTAGTGGGAAGCAGCCGCATAGCACAGGGAGATCAGCTCGGTGCTTCGTGACCACCTCGAGGGGTGGGATAGGGAGGGTGGGAGAGAGACGTAAGAGGGAGGAGATATGGGGATACATGTATATGTACAGCTGATTCACTTTGTTATAAAGCAGAAAGTATCACACCATTGTAAAGCAATTATACACCAATAAAGACGTTTAAAAAAAAAATAGTCCACAGCATCAAGTTGGCCACATCAAAATTTCACCTGCACATGCTCCTTCTGGAAAGTACAACTATTTCTGAGTTGCTGGCATTTTGATTATAACTTTCTTAGAGTACTTTTTTAAAAATGTAGAAATTTGGAATCCTGGTATAATTATTACATTACAGAGTCAGATAACTGGATTTCTGTTGTGACCACCCTGACATCAGGATAAGCCTGCTCCTCCATGCTGATATGCCCTGGAAGCTTGGCAAAAAATATAATAAATTCCTCATTGTTATTAAAATGCCTCCAAATATGTATTAGACCAACTGATCATCATTTTATTGTCTTGAAAATATTATATTTTTTTTCTGAATGCCCTTTTATCTAACATGTAACCAGCTGAAAATTTTATACCTGGGGAAAAAGTCATACATTGCACAAATAATCCAGTAATGCACACTTGTTGTGTATATCATCATCATGTCTATGATTTATTCTATTTATATTACACAGACTTTTTAAAGTCAAATACTCAACAGAAGAGGATGATGGTTATTTCTCTGCTGCTTCAATTTTCTCTTGTGTTTATTTTTCCTTTTCTGTGTTAACCACTTGAGATCTATACTGCTGAAAAGGTTTCCTAGTTTCCCAGTGGATGCCCTGAGAACTCACACACGGCGGCCCCGGGTTGGTCCGCCTGCTGCCTTTACAAGCAGTCATAGCTACGGTCACTGAGGGTCTCCTGTACCAAGAGCAGCGTCCTAGGTACCCGACCCCTGTCTTCCTAATCATCACCACACATTTTAAAGAAAATTTATGGGTAATTTCAGTATGTATCACTTCTGTGGTTTAACTTCTAACATTTTTTGTTTGACCATGTAACATACTGTTACTGATTATGCAAAACCTGGTAGGAAACTCTGGGCAACAAAGAGAGGTAGGTTCTTAACTTTTTCCTTTTTCTTCTATCCCCCTCTTTGTGGTATATCTACATCTGTATGTAGGAAATACTGTGAGGATATGGCCGCCAGCTTCTTCGTCTTTTAACGTGTTAAATAAACAAACATGGGCCAGTACCAATCGCTAAAGAAGTAGCTACCCACTGAAGTTAAAGATTGATTTTACTTTGAATATAATAACTCCCTTGTAGCAGTAACAAGCTAAATTCAACAAAAAATATTCTAAATTATACTTGCCATATTAATCTGCAAAGAATGATATTTAACCTAAATGTAAACCAAAAGCTACCTTGTTGGTTCACTAAATACAGAATAATAAAAGCTGGAAGAAAATCAAAGACACTGCCCTAAGTACCATGTAAGGTACTCTGGTTCTGTAATAAAGATGCCTCTTCCTTTCCCTCCCATTGCTCTGAACGTCTGCTCAAGAATACTTTCCATCTAGCAGACTCTGGGATTGGGCTGGCATTCATCTGCAGCCTCAGATTTTTTTTTATCAGACAGAGCCTTGAATTTTGTGCTCTAACTGATAAGAATTTAAAACAGCTGTTAGGAAGAAATTCAACAAGCTACAAGAAAACTCAGAAAGATAATTCATTTTGAGCCTCTTAGGAGAAATTTTACTCTCCTTCCTTCTGCCAAATAGGAAGTTCCCCCTAAAGAGTAAAAAACAAAACCAAAAATCAACCAAGAACAACAGCAAAGCAAACAAACCTAGGACTCCAGGGAAGCATACAAGCTTCTAGACAAAGTTTCTTCAGTATTTTCAGCCCCATGTTGATTTTCTATAAATATTTGATGTATAGAAGAATGGTTGGGTAGATGGATGGATGGATGGAGAGACAGGTGGGTGGATGGACAGATGGAAAAGAAACTGATCATAAGTAATGATCACTGAATGACTTTATCCAAAATCATGTCCTCAGGACCTCTCCCTTCCCTTTATTTTCTAAAAGAAATGTTCTCAGAAGAACTAACTGTGTCTTAGTCTACTGGGACATGTGTTCTTATTAGCCTGTTACTAAAATCAAGCGCTGAGGTTTTAAAATTATTTCTTAAAGTTAGAACAGATTCAGAGTTATCTCTGTAATGATGTCACTCTTGCTTATTTGCATTCCAATACGATATTTGCCATGAGAGAGTGAGGAAGGCTGCTTTGTAGAAGTTGGACCCACAGGGTGTGTGGCATCTGTGGACATTCTCTGTCTTGTGAGTCTCAGCAAAAACAAAATGTTAGGGGTTACTGCTCTGAAATAGCAATCATAACTGATGTTTATTGAGTTCTCTGTGCCAGCAAGTTTTCCAAGGGCTTAGCGTGAATTATTTCACTTACTACTCTCGAGAACTTTCTTAGGCAGGTATTATTACCCCTATTTTACAGCCCAGTGTGGTTGAGTAACTAGACTAAGGTCACGCAGTTAGGAATTGGTAGAGTCACGACCTGAACCCAAGCTGTCCAGCACCAGAGCCTTTGCTTTGCTGGGGGGTCTGCATTCAAAGCTCCCCTAATGAAATGCTCTTCATTGCTACCATCTTGGGCAAGTATTCAAAGTGTGTATTATGTGACCAAAATTGAAAAAAAAAATCTTGAAATTGGTGTCCTTATTTTACATTAAATCATTTTGATATGGAATCAGTCATTCATTCACATCGGTTTTGGAAAGCCTATGTAATCCTTGTAGACAACAAATAGCTCTTCTACTAAAACAAAATCAGAAAGATATGCATGACTCTTCTGCTTTAAGTCTCCAGAAATGACAGTTCTCACATGTTTCTTGAGACCCTGATATGCTTAGAGGAAGAATCTCCTTTCCTTTTAATCTAAACCTTCCTAGAACTAGTATGGCTTTCAATTTCTCTTAAATCAAAGACATCAGATTTTCATTCTCTCTGATAGTTTATATTCAGATAATTTTTCTATTCATCTTTTCTCTCTGGCATTAATATTACTAAACCTAAAGTAAAATGTACCAACTGGAGGTGATATTTAAATTTAACGGCGTTTTTGTTGTTGTTTGCTACACTTACTTATTGGAACTTGTAAGTTATGCTCTTCAGCTCAGGCAATTTAACAATGATTGTAGTCCATGGTTCTGTGTTATATCCACCACAAACATGATGTGCCCGCCCTAAAGTATAGCATCAATTTTGCAAAGCCACCTCAAACTCCCCTAAAGAAAGCAGTTCTGCAGGTACCTGCACAGTCTGGGTGCGACTTCATTTGACTCCATCAGAAATCTTATTCTAATACAATCTTCCAACCTTTTATGGACAGGACAAGAACAGAAATGCTTACCTGGTATTTCTGCTTCCAGATATCAGATGCGATTTGTTACTGAGTAAGCAGCAGGCCCAATGGCTTTAACTGGCTTAGAAAAGCCTAGCTGTTCTTTCTCCTTAATCATATCAGTAGTCATCTTGGTATTTAATTACGTTTCCAAAGTATCTCAATAAGAGTAATGTTTTTAGTATATTTTGAATAATCTTAGACAGTGAGATGAGCTAAGGTCCATCCACCAGAAACAGTCTAAGTAGTCATTTAACAGGCACACGTGTATATTTTGAAGTGCTTCCCCAAATTACGTATGTGTATATCCTTCACGAAGCTCTGGTGACATCAGTGAGTATACTGATAGCACGAGGGGGGAGGAGACTGTATAAACCATGACACTCGGTGATGAATAGACTCTGAAAATGTATATTTGGATTAAAGTGCCACATTTTACATGTGAGTAAACCTAAGACCAGCAGATATTATACTTAGTGTCTTAATTGTGATATCACTGAAGCATTAAAAATCATAGTTATTTAACCCAAATGAGAATGCGTCCTCCAACCTGGTAGGAGAAATATCTTAATAACATAAAACTTATGGTTACCAAAGGGCAAGGGGTGGGGGATAAATTAGGAGTTTGGGATGAACACATGGAAACTACTATATATAAAATAGATAAACAACACAAACCTACTGTATAGCACAGGGAACTCTACTCAGTATTTTGTAATAACCTATAAGGGAAAAGAATTTGAAAAAGAATAGATATATATATATACACATATACACATGTATACACACACACACACACACACACACACACACACACACATACATATACATATGAACCAAATCACTGTGCTGTGCACCTGAAACTAACACAACATTGTAAACCAACTATCCTTCAATTTAAAAATTCCTTAAAAATAACATAAAACATAATTCATCTTTGCTATATTCAGAGAAGGAAAATAAAGGAGGACATAGTTTTAGTTTTCTGGAAAATGGTATCATTAATTTAACCAAATTAGATAAGCTAAATACAGGTTTGATTGTTGTTGTTTTAGAAAAAAAAATAAGTGAACACATTCATTCACCTGGAAGAATTCAATATCCACATCACACTGAGTATCTTTGACTAAGTAGAGTGATTGTGTTGTATATAGAAATGGTGGGGAATATAATTCTGGGACTTAGTAATCATACAATGAGATTTTTCAGGGAAATTTATTTTTACTTCACTCACTAAAATAACCAAACTCAAGACAGAAAAGTATATCATTTCTCAAGTCGAATGGGAGTAATTTAATGAGAAGAAAAATGTTGACAGGCTTTTTGTCAAATGAATACTATCATAAGAAATAGCCATCGTAATCATAATAGCTACCTCTGAGTGTCTGCCACAGACCAGACACTGGGATGGATCCTGCCTCGCCGCCCACTGAAGTCCTCTCATCCCCACTGCAGACGCAGAAACTAAGTCCCACTTAGTGGGCAGAACACAAATTCAACCCCTAGCTGAATTCATAGCCCAGGTGCTTCATTAAGTTATATACTCTCCTGAAATATTTGTCTTTAAAAGTGTAGCAAAAAGGGGACTTCCCTGGTGGTCCAGTGGGTAAGACTCCACACTCCCACTGCAGGGGGCTCAGGTTCGATCCCTGGTTGGGGAACTAAGATCCCACATGCAGCAAGGCAGGGCCAAAAAAAAATAAAATAAAAATACAAAAAGAAGTGTGTCAGTATCAAAACAAATAAGGATGTAAAATAGTTCTAGAGCAATCTTTAAAAAAAAAGTTCACCAAAAGAAAACATCATATCATATTTGTGCAAAACAGAATCACAAATTTCTCAAAAAAACATAGCAGGGCTTACAGTCAACTTTTATTTTCTTTAAATAGCGCTATGTATAGTTCTTCCAATAATACTGCCATCCATGAAAGTACTGGGGGATCTGGTGCTGGAATTGCACATTCCCTTGACAGTCTTCACTGATGGAAAGTCTTTGTCCATTAGAGATGGATTTCACATTTAGAAGCAGCCTTGAAGGCTTTCAGAACCTTGTTTTATGCATAAGGTGGGAGATTAAGGCAGATAGTACAACATTTGCACAGAAACTCGTTTACCAAAAGCCCATAGGACAACGTCAACGTAGTGAAGGCAGACACACACACACACACACACACACACACACACACACACACACACCCCGCAATCCCCTGGTTTTGTTTCACACAGAATCTTTCAGATGCATCATGATTTCTCATCACAATGAATTTAATTGAGTATTTTACCCAATACTATGAATTCTCTGTAATAATGTCATCGATGGCACAGAAATACATCAACAACCATTTCACTTAGATTTTGGCAAATAAACTTTTCTCCTTGTTGGAGTTTCTACTGCAGACTTTTATGATTTATTTCCAGGTTTTATTGGAAACAACATATTCCATCACCAACTATTATTCTCCTCAAATGCACATTATTTTGTCCACTCTACTTGAAAGAACACAACAAATCTCAAGTTGTTTGTTCAGATCAGTCACAATGTGTGAGACATCTTGGCAGAAACTTCATTCTCTTCTCTTTTTTTCATTCAAATTTTGCTTCTTTCAGCCTTAAATTGTTTTGTTTTAAATGCAAATGTTTTCTTTTGTAATTTTAATTATTCAGTCATTATCCTCACAATTAATCTACTTAAATAGCCCAAGTCTGTGTCCAATTCACTATATTATTGGTCCCTTGGGTTCTTAGTATAATATGACTTGAATCTTTACATTAGAGATATTTTAATTGAGAAAAATTAAAAACACAATGGATAGTAAAATAATTACCAACATAAATGCCACAAATAAATAAATATTAACATTTTGTTATGATCGTCTTAGATTTTTTGAGAATTTAAATCTCACTAAAATTTGATGTCTGCTGTATTCCACTCTTCAGTTCACATTTTCATACTTTTTATTGCTCTCTATATGGTAATCCATATATAATACATGAAATTTTTAATTTTTCTTCATTTATAAAAATTACATCATAAGGTATATTATTTTCTATAACTTGCTTTTTTCATTTAACCTAGTCAATTGCCTTTTTAATATCTTGTGGGGAAGTGGCTTTTGTACGCAGAAAAGAATATCTATAATTAGTTATTTGTCTTTAAATTAATATCCTGTTTAATAGAGTTTTAATTTTAAAGCCTAGCTTTTCATAAGATTACAAAGTAAACTTATAAATCTATTTTCTAAAACCAGCAATTTTGTGAATAAATTAAAATACTAGCCTGTATTTGTTCCTGAATTAATATTCAATTTATTTATGCATTTGGTACAGTAAATATTTTTAAATATTTGCAGAAAACCTAAGCAAACTGTCCTAAATGTTTTTAAATAAAACCACAAATATGATATATCTGATTCTTTCTAGCACTTTAAAACATCCAGGAAGTCAGACTTTCAAATACTCATAAGGAATCCAAACAAAAAAAATCTTCCCAAGCACTCAAATGCTGCTTATACATACGATAAATCTAAATGGATGGTTCTAAGAAGTCAGATTGCCTTGAGCATCTAAATATTGATCATAAAGTTAAGTTAAAAATTCCTGAGTATTTCAATTAAAATCTCAAATCCTTTTTGTCAGATTCCTTTACATCAGTGGTCCCCAAACTTTTTGGCACCAGGAACCAATTTCGTGGAAGACAACTTTTCCACAGACCTGGGGAGGGTGGTGTGGTTCAGGTGGTAATGCGAGCAATGGGGAGCGGCAGATGAAGCTTCGCTTGCTGCCCACCTCCCGCTGTTCGGCCCGGTTCCTAACAGGCCACCAACTGGTACCAGTCCAAGGCCAGGGGGTTGGGGACCCCTGCTTTACATGCTACCCTTTAAACAGCACAATCACAAGTTAACAAAGTGATTACAAGTCGTTACTACACTTGCACTGAATATAAAATTGATGCTGAATTTGGTTTCTTTCTTTTTTTTTTTTTTTTTGTCTGTGTTGGGTCTTCATTGCTGTGTGTGGGCTTTTCTCTGGTTGCGGTGAGTGGGGGCCACTCTTCGTTGCGGTGCGCAGGCTTCTCATTGCGGTAGGCACGCGGTCTTCAGTAGTTGTGGCACACGGGCTCAGTAGTTATGGCTCGTGGGCTGTAGAGTGCAGGCTCAATAGTTGTGGCTCACAGGCTTAGTTGCTCTGCGGCATGTGGGATCTTCCCAGACCAGGACTTGAACCCCTGCCCCCTGCATTGGCAGGCGGATTCTTAACCACTGTGCCACCAGGGAAGCCCTGGTTTGTTTCTTTATCATCTGCATAATTTATTTGTCAAGGAAACAAAATGACCATCTCAAGGTGGCTATTTGGTTAGAGATTAAGTTTACAGATTGTATCAATAGAATTAGGACCTGAATATGTTTATAGATTTAGATTATTAGCCAGAAATTTGGGACCAAAACATAGGAACCTAAATGTTCCTTCTTATGTGGTCCCACAGAGCCAGAGATTATTGGGATGGGGTCTGCTGCTAGGTGTCAATTGGCCTGTTACTGAGAAAAGGTTTCTCACAATGCATCCCATGGGCATTTCTTAATGGTCACCCTTACCCATTTTTTTCTTAGCATCTCCTCCTCAACTTTTTGACAAAAGCTTCCTCCTTAAATTTTTACCCTCTGATTTTTCCTAGTGGGACCGATGAAAATAAAATACAATATACTTACATAGTTTCTGTTGATATACCTATTTTCTGTAGACATTGTTGGAAACCCATAGATGCCTCTGTTTCTATATACTTATGTCTCTTTTGAGTAATTATATTATGCCTCTGACCGGATCTTTATTTTCTTTTCTTGTCCTCTGATTGTCACAACCCCTGGAGGCACTTCCCTCCAGAGTACTCTCTGCAGACATCTTTGAAAGCATTCTCACTTTCTGGTAAGAGCTACACATTTCAAGTACAACTTTATCTTCCCTACCCTGTCACAGGGAATCAACTACTCTTCAAGGAGCCCTGGTTCCTTTTATGGAATAAAGAGGCCAAAATCTGGGTATCAGGGGTGCACATCAGATTGCGATTTATGAGGATGGGAGAAAGACACGGTGGCATTTTAACAGAGCTGGCAGAGACATTTTTTGAAGTTTATGTGAACTGCATGAAGTTCATTTTACCTTTAAATTCAATTTTACTAAGGTCTGTTTAATATCTGTGTTCTAAGGTAAAATGTCTTATCTCTTTTTTCCCTTTCATACTACCATTATTTCACCAGTTTGAAAATGTCATATAAGCTATATCAGATTATATGATTAAGTTATGAGCATATGTAACCTTTGTCTAACTAGATGTGATTTGCTAGCTCCTGTATCCATCTCAGCTGCAACTGGGTCTTCTCTTTCTTTAGATAAAGCATTATTTTACATTCATTTTTGGATAAATACGTTTTTGAGGTCTTTCCGTATATATCTACACTATATGTATTTATACAGTATAAATAGATAGATATCATACATACATAGTGGTTCCTAATATGACTATATCATTATTTATCCATGAGATTTAGTGTTTCTAATTTTTTCACTATTAGAGACAATGCTGTAAACAAATATTCTTAAACATGTCTCTGCTACCAGGTGCTGGAGTTCCTCTAGGGTCTATATCTAGAAGTGTAATTATTAGGTTATTCACGCTTCACTTTTAACTTTACTAGATATTGATAAATTGCATTTCAAACTGGGTTGACAATTTTCACTTCCACCAGGGGCATATAAGATTTTCAATCTCCTCTCATTCTCATCAACACTTGACGTTGTCAGATGTTTTAATTTTTTCCACTTCTGATCACAGGAAATGGCTCTGCTTCATTGTTTTGCTTCACTGCCTTGATTACAAGATTGAGCATCTTTTCATAAGCATCATTAATTGCCATTCAGGGTTCCTGCTTAGGGAATTTCCTGTCCTCATCCTTGCCCATTTCTCTTTTGTTTTTTTTCTGAATGATGTTATATATTCTAAATATTTACCACATTATATATGCTAACATATATATGTTTCAGGTACTTTACTTTTAGCATTGTGATGTCTTTTATTGTAAAGAAGTTTTCTATTTTGATATAGTGAATTCATCAATTTTTTATCATCTATGTTCTGTGTCTTATATAAAAAACCCTTTCTTGCCCTGATATAAAAAGGATACTCTACATTTCCAAGATTTTTTAAGTTCTTTTTTCACATTTAAGTCTTTAAATCATTTGGAGTTCATTTTTATCTATGGTATGAAAAAGCAAGTCATTTTATTTTGTTTTTATCTGCAAAGGAAGTTGTCCCAATAGTCCCAATATCATCACTGTCCATTTTCCTATTTTCCGTGCTAATTTGTAATGCCTCCTCATGACGTAACAAGATCCATGTGTGTACATACCTATGAGTAGGCTTCTGGGCTCTCTGTGCTTTTGTACAGATCTACTTTTTGTCTATCCCTGTACCCACCAATGCTCTTGATTGCTGTATATTTAAAACATCTGATAAGGCAACTCTCCCCTCCTTTGTTTTCTTTTTTCTAGTAGTCTTGGTACTGGTACTCTTCTATAAGATAATTAAATCACTCTGTTAATCTACCCCCTCTCCAATAAAAACCACTTATAGTTTGCTTGGAAATTAACAAAATTTATTTTTAAATTTGAAAGAACTATTATCTGAATAGTACTGTGTTTTCCTATCCATGCATTTGACCTAACTTGCCATTCATTCTGGTCTCCTGAGAATAGCAATAAATATCACAGACACCTGCATGTTTTGTTATATTTATGCCTGGAAACTTAAATGTTTTGTTGCCATAGTGTCTTTTTTTCTATTTCATTTTGTATTTAGCTATTGCTGCTGAATAGAAACACTACTAGTTTCTATATATTGGTCTTATATCCTGCCACCTTGCTGAATTTCCTAATTAGTTTTAATAGATAGTTTTATATAATCTTGGATTTTGTTTATAGATGATCAGATCCATCAGTCACGTCAACTTTTTTCTCTGCCTTTCCAACTCAGTTTCTTGCCTTATTGCTTTGGCTACCACCTCCAGTACAATGTTAAATGGTAGGATTAATAGCATTCAAAGGGCAAATGACAAGAACAAAACAAAAAAATGGACAGTTGGTTTGATTCAAGGTTGATGGAACAGAAAGGAATTAAGGAATTAAATATTATATTTGAAACTATTGATTGGTAATCCAGTTTGATGGTAATGATGATGATGATGATGGTAAAGATGATAGCCAACAATTAATGAGTGCGTGTTACTACATCTCAGACACTGCTAAATATTTTGTATTTGCATCATATTCAATCATTAGGAAAACATATGAGGAAGGTAACTGTTATTATCACCATCTTAGGGGTGAAAAAACTGGGTCCTAAAGAAGTTTAGTGACTTGCTCATGGTGGGACAGCTAGGGATTGGTGGATACAGGACACAAATCCAGGCTTAGAATCCTCAACACCAGACCATCAGCTAATTTCTTTAGTTCTAAGAAGGACAGGAATAGAGGTAATGGACAACTCCAGCATAAATCATTTTAAAATCATTTTCACTCCTTTCTTGGGTATGTCTCTGATTATTTTCTCTGGAAGTTTTTAAAATACAGGATAGAAACCGATGTTCCTTAGATTTCACTTAACAAATAATTCTTGAGCATCAATTATGTGCTAAGCATGAGAGGACATTCAAAAATAGCTAAAAACACAATTTCCTCAATGAGTTTTCAGTATACTGAAGCAGATAAATGAGGATGAGACTAACTGTAATTTCAGGCAGAATAAAAGAACTGTTATAAATAAAAATATAAGCAAAATGCTACTTGGGATAAAAGCCAGGAATAAATTCAGTTACCTTTAAGACACATTCCAGCTGGTGATTCTGCAATTCATTCTTTACTTTTCGGCTTTTTGATTGTATGGTCACTGATAAAAGAGGGAAAAGGATAGAGACAGGTGAATTTCTATGGAGGCTTGCCCATGCACTTAATATTTTTAATGAACAGAATAGGAAAATAAAAGACAGTATACCATGCCACTAAGTAATACTTTTATAAAATATATGATTGCCACTTCAAAAGCCAAAATATCCCAATTTAAATTTTAAAAGTCCAGCACTAGTACAGATATATTTAATCTCTGAATTTTAGTCCTACTGTACAGAGAGAGCTTCATGTTAGAAGTGGATGTGGGTGGTTCTAAAGTTCATTTGCATAATTATTACTAATGCAGAGCAGTGCACAGGCAGTACTTAGGACATACTCTTTTTAAAAAGACCTGAATTTGCACAAGCAAATCTTTGGTGAACTTCTTTTAAATACATAGGACATCATAAAAATAAAGAAAAATGCTGTCAGAGATTGTGGAGTGAAATGAGAGAATCCATCAGTAATGTCTTCAAGGAAAGCAAAAGGCACTGATATTGCATAAGTTGTTAAAAGAATCAGATTTAAATACTCAGAAATGTTGATACTTTTTACTTGGCTTGTCTTTAACTTTCAGGTATTCATGTTTCTAAAGATCAGTCCTTTTAAAATTCACTGTTGACAGTATTGGAGTAATCGTGCATATTGGGCATATTCCTATTATTCTTTTCTTCTCTCTTCAGCACACACTGCACATATTCTAGGGATGGTTTAACTCATTTCTCTGCATTCTGTTGGTTTTACGTTGATTGTGAGATGTTTTTCTGAAGAATTGAGAGAAGCCTGACAACAGTCTATGCATCATTGTAGGAGCTATATGGTCGTTAATGTTGGAAACCACTTTTACTTTTTCATGTGGGAAAAACAGAGCTTTGTTTTATTTTCAACTTGACTTAGATAGAGTTTTAATGTGACTAAGAAGTTATGACTCATGCAGTTGTTGGTCTGTAATTATCACAAGCCTAAGATCCATCCAAAACCCACTCCTCTGTGGGATTTCCAGCAGTTGTGAGCCTTGGGCACACCAGTCTTCCTTCTCTGCCCTCAAGGTGTGCAGGAATCACTGTCTGATCAGAGCTGATGAAAGTAAGAACAGCACCTGTGCTCTCTGCACTCCTCAAAATGTTCCTCAGGGTGACTTTTCCTCTGACACTCTTTTTGTCTATTTACTTGTACCATAATTTCCTTCTAGAACAGCTGATGGCTCCGTTCGCAAATGAACAATGTGTTTTTTCCTGGGTGTACTGTCTTTCTGAAACAAAGTGAGAAATTATAACATGAAACATCCTGATAAGACTACTTTTCCTGCTGAGTTCATGCTCTACTAAAAATCCCTGAGGCATCCATTGTTGGGTTTTATAGACTACTCTTGAAAATTCACAGCCAAAACTTTTTAAAGTGTTTAGTAAAAGAAAGAAAAAGAAAAAAGAAGGAGGAATCCAATATGAAACAAATACACTTGGGATGGAACTGACTCAGAAAAAAAAAAAAGAAATCATCAGAATAGAGCATTTGCAAGCAACGGGGAAGGATAACGTCAGAAAGAGAGTGTTGTGTACGCCTAGAGGCCAGGGGTGCCGGAAGATGGAATGGAAAAGTTCCCATTGCTACCCACAGGAACTTCTCATGCTGCAGCTCATCACACAGCAGGCCATGAGTGAGAATAACAGGCGGCCAGGTAGCTGCCTCGGCTGCCAAGAAAGATAAGGAAGTGCAAAAAACAAAGGATGAAAGAGGTTAGAACCTAAAATAAGGTAGACTAAGAGGAGTGGGGGGCCTTTAAATGTGAACCACAAGTGAGGCTGAACAAAGTACAAGTTGCTGCTGAAAGGATGTTGTTAATAAAATTACATGCAGCTACATACTGCATAGAGATCTATTGTCACTGCATGATAGGTATGAAGAACCCATACCATTAAGGGCATAACCAATATGTCTTCTTCATTTTCTCAGAATTTATATGATGAGATAAATCAAGTAGGTGTCCAAAGATATGACTCAGTTAAAAATTCTGATACATGTAAAATAACCGAGGTTTGATCCTTTTAGCAAAAGGTTTCATGCTATGATGGGAATGGTGCTCTTGTCTGGAGTTACTTACTCTTTGATCCAGGATATAATCTAGAGCCTACAACTGGGTCCACCTCAAGGAGGCCTCCACGCTTTCCTTTACATGAGTTCAAGTGAACCTCTGAAACTGTGTATAATGGTGAGTCTCCAGCAACAGGCAACCATTGAAAGAATACAATAGAAAGAATTATTTTAAATTTTAAAAACTGTGGCATGACCCGCTTATCTAATAATCAGCACTCTCTTATCATTTACAAGTCTCTTCTCACCCTCCATTTTCTCGTCTTTGGAAGGAACTATTCAATAGCAATAAGGCAAACTCATTGGGTAATTGTGAAGATTAATATGAGACAATAAACATAAAGCACTCATCAGAACAACTGGCCATTTGTTGAACTAGAAATGATTCAACAAACACTAGCTTTTATTATTTTTATATTGTCAGACCATTTCACTTTAGACCACCTTTGTATATACAACAACTAACAACACATCAGTGCAGAGTTACTAATAGAAACTGAATAATACTTCCTGACTGAATAAATTAGTACATGGAAAGGAACCGTTGCTGCCCCCAGGATGAGCTTGATCAACTGGGATAGATAAAACAGTTAATTGACATTTACAAAAGAATGTACTAAATGCTATCAAATGAGCGATTCAGACTACTGAAAGAGGGTCTTACCTTTCTAACAATATAATGGAACATGTACCCTGAAATCCTCTTAAAATATCACTTAAAGAGCCCATAACTGAACTGGTAAGAAAGTAAGGGAGCTCCTCAAAGGCCAAGATTAAGGGGAAATCATGCCTGCAGAGAGAAGGTAGTTGGCATCTGCCATGTGCTTCTGCCAATGCTCAGCAGCCTGGAGCTTAGATCACACATACATGGGGGAAAGGAGGCAGATCCCAGGGGTGTGGTAGGAGTGTCCCAAGTAAAGAAAGAACTCTGTGAGGACAACCACCACAGAGAAGTCGTAAACTGGGGTGGGACAACTACTTTGCAAAGTGAGAGACTAAAGAAATTAATTTCTTTCATCAATGGGTCTCACTTGAGGGAAGAAAAAGTCTGTGCTGAGAACAACAAGCCAGCCTTTATGGGAAGTGTGGACTTGATGTCATGTTACTCATGTGTTCTCCCAAAACCTAAATACTCACCTGACATAAGCAAAAGAAAATCCTCTGTTCAGGACTCCAAGAATTCTCACATTATATACCCAGTGAATGTGAGCTGACACGAGTGAGGGTCAGCAAGAGAAACAGATGTCAGAATCAGACCCTCAAAGATTGCAGATATTGTATTTTTTGCTCTTTCATAATAAAATAGGCATGTAAATCTGTTTAAAGAAATAAGAGGATGCCACAGATATTACTAAGGAACATTAGAGATAACCAGTCATCATATTTGAAAGAAGAATGAACAGAATTTCTGGATATGTATTGTGTGACTGCATGTGAGTGTGTGTGTGTGTGTGTGTGTGTGTGTGTGTGTGTAATAACCATGAGATAGCATTTTAAACACAGCTGAAGAGAGAATTAGTGAAGTACAATATAAATATGAAGAAATTACCAAGAATGCAATATAAAGGAGAAAAGTGTGAACAATTTAGAAAGAAGGGTTCAGGTACATTTCATCAGAATTCCATAAAGAATAAAAAATATGAGGAAGAGGGAATATTCCCCAACATGATTGTTAAGAAATTTCTAGAATTAAAGATGCCAATTTTCTGATTTAGGTAGCCACATTTATTCCAAAGTGGATAAATACAAACAAATACATACACATCACAGGCAAACTGTACAACACAGAAGATTCTAATAAGAAGGCCAAACCAAGAGGAAAGTAAATAACCTAAGAAGGAATGACACTTAGACTATAACTTCTCAATGACAACAATGCAATACAGAAGGCAGTAAAATAATGATTTTAAAGTTCCAAGGGATAAATTACTGACAAGTATAATTGTATTTCTTTCAAGACCAAAGGCAAAACAAATTTATTATTAGTCATTCCAAAAAATAAATGCAAAAATTGAAAACAAAAGAATTTCTTACCAAGACACCCTCACACATGTATTTGTCTAAAAGTATTAAGTATTTATACTTAAATTAAAAAGGCAAATGATCCCAGAAGAAATACCTTGCCTGAAAGAAAAGAAAGAATGGTGAGCATAATTAGGCAAAGATAAGCAAATAAATGCAAAAAAACCTAATATTCATAGTGTTAAAAACTAGTGAAAACAGCTCTACCCACCACCAGTCCTTCCCATTCGGAAACTTGCTCAAGCCTCTTAGATAGCCTTATCCACCAGAGGGCAGACAGCAGAAGCAAGAAGAACTACAATCCTGCAGCCTGTGGAACAAAAACCACATTCACAGAAACATAGATAAGATGAAAAAGCAGAGGGCTATGTACGAGATGAAGGAACAAGATTAAACCCGAGAAAAACAACTAAATGAAGTGGAGATAGGCAACCTTTCAGAAAAAGATTTCAGAATAATGATAGTGAAGATGATCCAGGACCTTGGAAAAAGAATGGAGGCAAGGATCGAGAAGATGTGAGAAATGTTTAACAAAGACGTAGAAGAATTTAAAAAAAAACAAACAGAAATGAAGATTACAATAACTGAAATGAAAACTACACTAGAAGGAATCAATACCAGACTAACTGAGGCAGAAGAACGGATAAGTGACCTGGAAGACAGAATGCTGGAATTCATTGATGTGGAACAGAATAAAGAAAAAAGAATGAAAAGAAATGAAGACAGTGTAAGAGACCTCTGGGACAACATTAAATGCAACAACATTCGCATTATAGGGGTCCCAGAAGGAGAAGAGAGAGAGAAAAGACCCGAGAAAATATTTGAAGAGATTATAGTCGAAAACTTCCCTAACATGGGAAAGGAAATAGCCACCCAAATCCAGGAAGTGCAAAGAGTCCCATACAGGATAAACCCAAGGAGAAACATGCCAAGACACATATTAATCAAAATGGCAAAAATTAAAGACAAAGAAAAATTATTGAAAGCAGCAAGGGAAAAACGACAAATAACATACAAGGGAACTCCCATAAGGTTAACAGCTGATTTCTCAGGAGAAACTCTACAAGCCAGAAGGGAGTGGCATGACATATTTAAAGTGATGAAAGGGAAGAACCTACAACCAAGAATACTCTACCCAGCAAGGATCTCATTCAGATTTGATGGAGAAATCAAAAGGTTTAAAGACAAGCAAAAGCTAAGAGAATTCAGCACCACCAACCCAGCTCTACAACAAATGCTAAAGGAACTTCTCTAAGTGGGAAACACAAGAGAAGAAAAGGACCTAAGAAACAAACCCAAAACAATTAAGAAAATGGTAATAGGAACATACACGTCAATAATTACCTTAAACGTGAATGGATTAAATGCTCCAACCAAAAGACACAGGCTTGCTGAATGGATACAAAAACAAGACCCATCTATATGCTGTCTACAAGAGACCCACTTCAGACCTAGGGACGCATACAGACTGAAAGGGAGGGGATGGAAAAAGATATTCCATGCAAATGGAAATCAAAAGAAAGCTGGCATAGCAATACTCATATCAGATAAAATAGACTTTAAAATAAAGAATGTTACAAGAGACAAGGAAGGACACTACATAATGATCAAGGAATCAATCCAAGAAGAAGATATAACAATTATAAATATATATGCACCCAACATAGGAGCACCTCAATACATAAGGCAACTGCTTACAGCTATAAAAGAGAAAATCGATAGTAACACAGTAATAGTGGGGGACTTTAACACCTCACTTACACCAATGGACAGATCATCCAAAATGAAAATTAATAAGGAAACAGAAGCTTTAAATGACACAATAGACCAGATAGATTTAATTGATATTTATAGGACATTCCATCCAAAAACAGCAGATTACACTTTCTTCTCAAGTGCGCACAACACATTCTCCAGGACAGATCACATCTTGGGTCACAAATCAAGCCTCAGTAAATTTAAGAAAATTGAAATCATATCAAGCGTCTTTTCAGACTGCAACGCTATGAGATTAGAAATCAATTACAGGGAAAGAAATTTAAAAAACACAAACACATGGAGGCTAAACAATACGTTACTAAATAACCAAGAGATCACTGAAGAAATCAAAGAGCAAATCAAAAACTACCTAGAGACAAATGACAATGAAAACACGACGATCCAAAACCTATGGGATGCAGCAAAAGCAGTTCTAAGAGGGAAGTTTATAGCTGTACAAGCTATACCTCAAGAAATAAGAAATATCTCAAATAAACAATCTAACCTTACACCTAAAGAAACTAGAGAAAGAAGAACAAACAAAACCCAAAGTTAGCAGAAGGAAAGAAATCATAAAGATCAGAGCAGGAATAAATGAAATACAAACAAAGAAAACAATACCAAAGATCAATAAAACTAAAAGCTGTTTCATTGAGAAGATAAACAAAATTGATAAACCATTAGCCAGACTCATCAAGAAAAAGAGGGAGAGGACTCAAATCAATAAAATTGGAAATGAAAAAGGAGAAGTTACAACAGACACAGCAGAAACACAAAGCATCCCAGAAGACTACTACAACAACTCTATGCCAATAAAATGGACAACCTGGAAGAAATGGACAAATTTTTAAAAGGTATAACCTTCCAAGACTGAACCAGGAAGAAATAGAAAATATGAACAGACCAATCACATGTAATGAAATTGAAACTGTGATTAAAAATCTTCCAACAAACAAAAGTCCAGGACCAGATGGCTTCACAGGTGAATTCTATCAAACATTTAGAGAAGAGCTAACATCCATCCTTCTCAAACTCTTGCAAAAAATTGCAGAGGAAGGAACACTCCCAAAGTCATTCTATGAAGCCACCATCACCCTGATACCAAAACCAGACAAAGATAGTACAAAAAAAGAAAATTACAGACGAATATCACTCATGAATATAGATGCAAAAATCCTCAACAAAATACTAGCAAACAGAATCCAACAACACATTAAAAGGATCATACACCATGATCAAGTGGAGTTTATTGCAGGGATGCAAGGATTCTTCAATATACACAAACCAATCAATGTGATAAACCATATTAACAAATTGAAGGAGAAAAACGATATGATCATCTCAATAGATGCAGAAAAACTTTCGACAAAATTCAACATCCATTTATGACAAAAACCCCCCAGAAAGTAGGCATAGAAGGAACTTACCTCAACATAATAAAGGCCATATATGACAAACCCACAGCAAACATCATTCTCAATGGTGAAAAACTGAAAACATATCCTCTGAGATCAGGAACAAGACAAGTGAGCTCTCACCACTATTTTTCAACATAGTTTTGGAAGTCTTAGCAATGGCAATCAGAGAAGAAAAATAAATAAAAGGAATACAAATTGGAAAGAAGTAAAACTGTCACTGTCTGCAGATGACATGATACTACACATAGAGGATCCTAAAGATGCCACCAGAAAACTACTGAAGCTAATCAATGAATTTGGTAACTTTGCAGGATACAAAATTAATGCACAGAAATCTCTTGCATTCCTATACACTAATAATGAAAAATCTGAAAGAGAAATTAAAGAAACACTCCCATTTACCTTTGCAACAAAAAGAATAAAATACCTAGGAATAAACCTACATAGGGAGACAAAAGACCTATATGAAGAAAACTATAAGACACTGATGAAAGAAATTAAAGATGATACAAACAGATGGAGAGATATACTATGTTCTTGGATTGGAAGAATCAATACTGTGAAAATGACTATACTATCCAAAGCAATCTACAGATTCAATGCAATCCCTATCAAATTACCAATGGCATTTTTTACAGAACTAGAACAAAAAATCTTAAAATTTGTATGGAGACACAAAAGACCACGAACAGCCTAAGCAGTCTTGAGGGAAAAAAACGGAGCTGGAGGAATCAGACTCCCTGACTTCAGACTATACTACAAAGCTACAGTAATCAAGACAATATGGTACTGGCACAAAAACAGAGATAGATCAATGGAACAGGATAGAAAGCCCAGAGATAAACCCACACTCCTATGGGCAACTAATCTATGACAAAGGAGGCAAGGATATACAATGGAGAAAAGATGGTCTCTTCAATAAGTGGTGCTGGGAAAACTGGACAGCTACATGTAAAAGAATGAAATTAGAACACTCCCTAACACCATACACAAAAATAAACTCAAAATGGATTAGAGACCTAAATGTAAGACCCGACACTATAAAACTCTTAGAGGAAAACATAGGAAGAACACTCTTTGACATAAATCACAGCAAGATCTTTTGTGATCCACCTCCTAGAGTAATGGGAATAAAAACAAAAATAAACAAATGGGACCTAATGAAACTTCAAAGCTTTTGCAAAGCAAAGGAAACTACAAACAAGACGAAAAGACAACCCTCAGAATGGTAGAAAATATTTGCAAACGAATCAACAGACAAAGGATTAATGTCCAAAATATATAAACAGCTCATGCAGCTCAATATTAAAAAAACAAACAACCCAATCAAGTAATGGTCAGAAGACCTAAATAGACATTTCTCCAAAGAAGACATACAGATGGCCAAGAAGCACATGAAAAGCTGCTCAACATCACTAATTATTAGAGAAATGCAAATCAAAACTATAATGAGGTATCACCTTACACCAGTTAGAATGGGCATCATCAGAAAATCTACAAACAACAAATGTTGGAGAGGGTGTGGAGAACAGGGAACCCTCTTGCACTGTTGGTGGGAATGTAAATTGATACAGCCACTATGGAGAACAATATGGAGGTTCCTTAAAAAACTAAAAATATAATTTCTATATGACCCATCATCTCACTACTGGGCATATACTCAGAGAAAACCATAATTCAAATAGACACATGCACCCCAATGTTCATTGCAGCACTGCTTACAATAGCCAGGTCATGGAAGCAACCTAAATGCCCATCGACAGATGAATGGATAAAGAAGATGTGGTACATATATACAATGGAATATTACTCAGCCATAAAAAGGAACGAAATTGGGTCATTTGTAGAGACGTGGATGAATCTAGAGACTGTCATGCAGAGTGAAGTAAGTCAGAAAGAGAAAAAGAAATATCGTATATTAACACATATGTGTGAAAACTAGAAAAATGGTACAGATGAACCGGTTTGCAGGGCAGAAATTGAGACATAGATGCAGAGAACAAACATATGGACACCAAGGGGGGAAGCAGCTGGGGGTGGTGGTGGTGGGATGAATTGGGAGATTGGGATTGACATATATACACTAACATGTATAAAATGGATAACTAATAAGAACCTGCTGTATAAAAAAAATAAATAAAATAAAATTTTTTTTAAAACTACTGAAAGACAACAGCAAATACATTTTGATGGGATTATCAGAATAAAATTGTTTCAAAGAAATGGGAAAATTTTCTTCAAAGGAAGATCTCGGATGCAAGAAAGAGTAGTTAGCAAAGAAGAGTAAACACGTAGATAAAGCTAAACAGCCTTTGACTACAAATGGTTGAACATAGTATTTAATTTGCACGTTAAATAAAATAACTTAAAACCTGGGCAACAAGCATATCAGTTGCTGTTGCTGGTGGTGGTGATCAGAGGCAAGGTGCTCAAAGGTCCTTGTATGATTCCAAAGGAGGATAAATATATTGATTAAATTTAAACTTTAAGACAAATATGCATATCAGAAGTTAAAGTAAGCACCAGAATAAAAGAATTCAAGAGTACGATTCCAAAACTAGGAGACAGGAAAAATAATCTAATTAATTCAAAAAGTCTGAAAGTAGAAACATTAGAAGAAACAAAACAACTAGATTGCTAACCTAATAAGTTGAAAACAGACTACATGCTCCAATTGAAAGACAAATATTGACAGATTTTTTTAACTCACTGTATTATAATTATAAGAAACCCACTTAGAAATATAACACAGTAATATTGAGAAGAAAATTATGAGAAAATATATACCAAGAAAACTAACCAGAAGGAAGGTGGTATAATTACATTGAAGGCAGTCAAAATAGGTTTTAAAACAAAAAAGGTTGTGAGAGATAAAGAGGGTTGATGCACAAAATAAAACATTGAAAACTGGCAGAACTACAGGAAGAAATGGACAAATCCAGTATGCTAAGAAGTCAAGGGTAACAGTGCATCCTCGGCAATTCTGGGAAGGTTTTAGGGAAGGAAGGAAGATTCTGTGCCGGGCCTCGAAGGATCCCAGGTGTTGGCCAGATAAATAGGATAAAACTGATAACAGAAAACAACTGCGCAGACACAGAGAACATAGCATTTTTGAAAAACTGCAAGTACCTGGGTGTGACTCAGTGCACACAGGGCAGGCTGTATCGAGGAGAAAGTGAAGGACCCCAAGTGGGAGTTTTACGTGCTTTGTTAGACTTTATCCTGAAACAAGTGAGACCAGTGAAGGGTGTTAAGCAGATGAGTGTCATGATCAGATTCTGATTTGAGGTCAGTCATTCTGGTGGCCTGAGCTTGGTGGTCCAGGCTGGGTCGATGATGAACCATAAGTGTTTCTGGTCTCAGGAGTGGGGGACGCTGACTTAGTGCCAGCAAAACCCAAAACCACTGTCAGTCCACGTAACGTGGCATTAGTCCTCTCAGGTGTCCCCAGATGATGACAGTTTCCTGCTCAACCTAGCCTTGGCAATGTCCGTGGTCTGGCCATTTACAGAGATGCTCTGCCTTCCTGCCACATTGCATTCCTAGAGCATCCTTCATTCACCCATCTATCACCCATCATTCAATATTTGTTGAGCCAACTACTGCAGGATACCCTTTTGCAGGCATTGGGGACACAGCGCTGGGCAAAAGGAGGAAAATCCCTGCCGGCATGGAGCCACATTCTTTGTGTCTGTGCGTATGTCTGCGTGTGTGTAGGAAGATACAGACAATGAACACAATACACAAGTAACTTCTAAAGGACATTAGAAAGTGGTAAGTACTGTGGAAATATTTTAAAAGGCTAGAGAGTTGGAAAGTCCCTGAGCAAACAAGGGATTACAGTTTTAAGTAGGAGATCACAGCAAGCAGTCTTGCTGAAAAGGAAATATCTGAACTGAGACTTGGAAAAGCAGTGAGGAAGGAAGCCATGCAAATATTAATATCTGAAGGAAGAGTTTCCAGGCAGAAGCAGGGTTGCTTGAACATTTGTATTCTCTTGACTCAAATGAGTCAAAATAATTATTCTGACACTTGAAATTTTGCCTTTGATGCTTCCTAGGAAACATGTATGTTTTACATGCCTCCCCCTCCTGTAGGATCAATATATCACATTTAAAGAGGAAGTGATTTAGAAAACAGCCATGAAGACACAGTTACCCAGTGCCTTGATGTTTTCCTGTTTCTCTGCTGGCATTCAGCCCAACAGCTGTCACCCTTACCTCTGTGATAATTTGGGTCCTGCTCAGCAGCTTGAGTGGCACTGAGCTTTGAGAGATGGTCATAACATCTTTGTTAGAAACGATACACAAATTGTTCCAAGAGATTACGTCTCAAGTTTTCTTTCTGAAAGCAAGAAAAGACAAATTTCTCTATAAGTCAAATGTTAAGAGTTGGTGAAATGAATTTCCCTCCAGCTTTGTCTTGGTTAACAATTCTTCTGGGATAACGTGGATTGTTTTTATGATTTTTCATGGGGACTGTCAGATCTGTCAGATGAAGTGAAAACTAACAAAACGATATAAAGAATATTGTTCACACAAAATAATTCCTGTTAGATGCTAAAGAAGAAAATTTGTTTTACATAGAAGGAAATTCAGGTACTTTAGGTTGGTTGTCTTATATTGATTACCAAAAATAATATTTTGAATTTGGTATGATAACCTCAGAGTAGGAATTAATCTCGGAGAGTAAATAACATGGTCACACAACTATCATGTGTTCAGATAGGGATTTGAATTGGATCTTCCCCTGGAAACTAAAGCCCAAACTCTAAAGCAATCAGATACTGTCAGCTAAGCCACACTCATAGCCATCAGCGGTTTCCTTCTTCATGAAGAAGGGGCAGTGCTTATCACCTGGGGCGCCCATGAGAACACCCACATGTAGGCCTCAGTAGGTTTATGGCGGGGTCCAGAGGTTTTTTTTTTTCTAATTTATGTAATTAATTTATTTCTTAAATTGAAGTATAGTTGATTCACAATGTTGTGTTAGTTTCAGGTATACAGCAAAGTGATTCAGTTATATATATGTATTCTTTTTATATATAAAAATAATCTTTTTCAGATTCTTTTCTCTTATAGGTTATTAAAAAATATTGAGTATAGTTCCCTGTGTTTTACAGTAGGTCTCTGTTGTTTATCTATTTTATAAATATATAGTAGTGTGTATATGTTAATACCAAATTCTGGACTTATCCCTCCCCCGCTTTCCTCTTTGGTAAGCATAAGTTTGTTTTCTACGTCTGTGGGTCTATTTCTGTTTTGTAAATAAGTTCACTTGTGTCATTTTTTTTTTCAGATTCCACATACAAGCGATATCATGTGATATTTGTCTTTGTCTGGCTTACTTTACTTAGCATGATAATCTCTAGGTCCATCCATGTTGCTGCAAATGGCATTATTTCATTCTTTCTTATGGCTGAGTAGTATTCCATTGTATATATGGACCACATCTTTATCCATTCATCTGTCAATGGACATTTAGGTTGCTTCCATGTCTTGGCTATTGTAAATAGTGCTGCTATGAACATAAGGGTGCATATATCTTTTTGAATTATGTTTTCTTCTGGATATATGCCCAGGGGTGGGATTGCTGGATCATACGGTAGCTCTATTTTTAGTTTTTTAAGGAACCTCCATACTGTTCTCTATCGTGGCTACACCAACTTACATTCCCACCAACAGTGTAGGAGGGTTCCCTTTTCTCCACACCCTCTCCAGAATTCATAGTTTTCAAAAGCTCTGCAGTTGATGTGAATGCTCAGCCCGGGTCAAGAACCACCACAGAACATGCTGCTTAAACCTCAGCTGGGCTGCAAAATAACAGCGATACTGCCCGTGCTTCTCATGAGCTATTCAGATGCATGCCACCGAGAGCCTGCTTTTTTGTGTGCGGTAGCAGGGGGAGAGCAGGACTTTTTGAAGAGGAACAAGACAGCATGCAGTTATGAAGGTTCTCTAAGCAAATACAAAACCAAAGGCAGTTGGGACAGTAACTGATACTTTGAATTATTAATTACATGTACAATATAATGCACTCAATTTACATGTTATTCAACCACCGATGATGTATTTATAACCTACCTGCAATAGGCCAAATGCATTTACTTAATGTTTAACTATGTATATTGAAATTGTTAGCCTTTTTAAAAAATGGAAAAAAAGGACTTTAAAGGCTGTTCTCTTACATCCAAAACAATCCTTAATTCTCAAAGGATTTATAAAGTGTTACAACTCTAAGTTTTTGTATCTTCTCCAGAAAACTACTTACTTATTAGAAAATTCGGTAAGATCTTTACTAGGTGAGTTGGACAAATTCCAAACTCCAAAGAGTTGGACAGTGCAGAAATTTTTCTTTTATTTTCAAACAGTGTGCTTGAGTTACAAAACTTAATGGTCTCAATATAGACATGAGCTGAGTTCTAAAGGTTCATTTTTTAGCAAGCCTATTAAATTGTAACGATGTTATTTGTAAGTCGCAATAACATACCCAACAAGAATTTTAAAGGTCACATTGTAATTGAAATGTAATATAATTGCCCTGAAAGATAGCAGAAAACAATACTTGTATAATTACAGTATTTAAATCAAGCTTTTAAATTGAATACCTATAGTGGGTATAAAAGCATTGTTGGAAATATCAGAGTGAAAGCCAGTTTTAAGTTTGTTTGTGTACTGTACCCTAAAGGCATTCTGTACAGAGCACTTACTCAATAAAATGTGTTAATGATGATCTCCATTATATGTTAGAGGAAGATTCTTGAAGACGATCACAAAGAAATACCTAGGTATTGGGGAAAAAAAAAAAAAATCTTTAGAGTAGCGGTTCTCAAATCTAAATTAATAAGCAACTAAGGAGCCTTTTTTAAATGCAGATTATGAGACTCATACTCAGAAGATCAGAAATCCAGGAGCCTATATTTTTAACAAATACACAGTAAGAGGCAGTAAACGTTTGTCCAAAACTGTTCTGCTTTTCACTTGTTATCCTTGTATAATTTTTAATAACACCCACTTGTATTCTCAGCGTGCTAGTTTGAATGCTAAATTATGGTCAGCTGAAGTTTAGAGTGCCCGAAATTTCCTAAACTCTCCCAAGAGGTAAAAAGTGACGCTGCTAGAATTCTTAGGCATGTCCCCTCCCCGCCCCCAATAGTCACTGGTACCCTCAGCTGTGTGCTGGTCACTGAGCCACCTCTCAGAAATGTACACAAAGTACTGTAGTATTTCAGAAGTTCTGTAGAAGCCACTCTGAAGGAAGGCCCATTTGGTGTTCTGTTGCTGAGCAATTCTGAGTCCTTTTTTTCCCAGTAATTTCTTAACCCCCATATTCTGGTATGACACTCATCTTAGAAGGTCATTCCAAGTAAAATGGAAGGAAGAATAAGACACCCAATGCAGAAAGCAGAACACAGTTGGCTAACAGTGAGAAAAGCAAACTATTCCAGGAGGAGAAGAAGAGGGTGAAAGCATAACATTGGTTCACTTTGGGGCCCAAGATAATGGGGGAAAGAACTGGCATTTCACTGTACCTGTCATGGGAGTTATTGCAGATTTTTGTAAGAAAATGAGGGCCAGTCAGAGTTGAAACCATTAGTTTCTTTTTTCTTGGTTAACTAAGAGAATATGTATGAAATACTTGGTAAACAAGGAAGGCTGGGAACCGTTTTGAGAGTTATGGGGTTCAACAAAAATAGAACCAAGAGAAGAGGTAGAAAAAGAGAAGGAAAAAGGAAGAAAGGAAACACTAAACCTTTGCGAGCCAGCTGGGGCTGCAGCAGGACAGGCCCTGGAAACGTGAGGAGGTCCAGGGTCACAGCCGAAAGTTCACGCGGGCAGCAGGGGTTGGGTGGAAACTTTTCGAGGACAAATTTTAAGATTAAATGACCTTCCTAGGAAATGTTTTTACCTGATAACACCTTTATTTAAAGACTGAGGCTGTGTCTGTCCTGTCTACACTTCAAAAACCCTGTTTCTCCTGACCATACTACCAGTATAGGGCAAGGTAGGAATATTTTCCTGGAATATTTTGTTCTTCTTCAATGATAAATTAAAAAGTACTAAGAATTTGCTATTTCATTTAAAATGTGTGCCAAGTATGTTTTTGTGTATTAATGAATAATGACAATGAGGGGAAATGTCTGTCTCCTTATGTAGGTATTACTGAGCAAATAATTTTGTGTCCTGATTTTTCACTTACATTCTAACAAAAGCATTTTCCCCTGATAGTTCATGTTTCTCTCAAAAGTTATTTTTTTTTTGGTTTGTTTTTAATATTTATTTATTTATTTATTTATTTTTGGCTGTCTTGGGTCTTTGTTTCTGTGTGCGGGCTTTCTCTAGTTGCGGCGAGCGGGGGCCACTCTTCATCGCGGTGCACGGGCCTCTCACTGTCGCGGCCTCTCTTGTTGCGGAGCACAGGCTCTAGACGCGCAGGCTCAGTCGTTGTGGCTCACGGGCCCAGTTGCTCCGTGGCATGTGGGATCTTCCCAGACCAGGGCTCGAACCCGTCTCCCCTGCATTGGCAGGCAGATTCTCAACCACTGCGCCACCAGGGAAGCCCTCAAAAGTTATTTTTAATAACCATATAGTATTTCAACTTAACCTGTCCCGAAATTTCTCAGCAACCATCATTCTTCCTTGAGACACTTAAGATTCTTTTTCTCTTATACATAATATTGAAATGAATATCACTGTGCATAAGGCTTTTCCTTATTCCAATTATTTGCTGAAGCTACATTCATAATAGTAAATTACTGGGTCAAGCGGCAGGAGTATTTTTGAGGCAACATGATACATATTTCCAAATTACCTTGAAAATAGGCTTGTACTCTTTACACATATTCTGCAGAGTGTAAAATTGTTTATCATGTTTTATTATTTTGATAACAAAATACATTATTTTTCTTAATTTACATCACTGATTAATAGTCGAGTCAAACTTATTTACCTGTCATTTTCCTTCTTTGTAAGTTTGCTATTTGTGTTACTGCCTCTTTACTAATTGGGATCATAATGTTTTTCTTAAAGATTTGAAAGAGTTTTGTAGTCTATGCCTGTCACATATTGTTAACAGTACTATATATTTTCCAGCCTGATTGTGATCTACCTTTTTAATTTCAATGTACTCTTTTGGATCACACAGAAATTTAACGGTTTTTATTGACGTATAGTTGATTTACAACATTGTGTTAGTTTCAGGTGTACAGCATAGTGATTTGGTTTTATGCAGATCCTTTTCCATTATAGGTTATTGCAAGATATTGGGTATAATTCCTCACTGTGCTATACAGTAAATCCTTGTTGTTTATCTATGTTGTATAGAGTAGTTTGTATCTGTTAATCTTATAATCCTAATTTGTCCCCCCCTCCTTCCCCTTTGGAAACTATAAATTTGTCTTCTATGTTGGTGAGTCTATTTCTACTTTGTATAAAGATTCATTTGTATTATTTTTTAGATTCCACGTATAAGTGATATCATATAGTATTTGTCTTTCTCTGTTTGACTTATTTCACTAAGCATAATATTCTCTAGGTCTATCCTCATTGCTGCAAATGGCATTATTTCATTCTTTTTTACGGCTGAGTAGTATTCTGTTGTATATATGTACCACATCTTCTTGTTTCCATGTCTTGGCTATTGTAAATAGTGCTGCTATGAACACAGGCGTGCATGTACCTTTTCAATTAGAGTTTTCTCTGGATATATGCCCAGGAGTGGGATTGCTGGATCATAGGACAACTCTATTTTTAGTTATTTGAAGAACCTCCATACTGTTCTCAGTGGCTGTACCAATTTACATTCCCAGCAACAGTGTAGGAGACTTTCTTTTTCTCCACACCCTCTCCAGCATTTATTATTTGTAGACTTTTTGGTGATGGCCATTCTACTGTGTTATTTTGTACATGCTTTTAAAAGTGCACCTTCACATTGATTTTCTATATTAATAATTGTTATTTTTATATTTTTTAGAATGTTTTGGGCTTTATTTACAGCTAGCCCCAATATATATGGAATTTCCTTTTGTTGGTGAACGGTGTGAGACAAACATTTAAGATTATTTTTTCTTCGTAAATAACCACTTGTCCTACAATTTATTAATCTTTCCCTTCTCCACTATGACATTTCCTTCATTATAAGTAAAATGACCTTTGTGTATATTTCATTCTGGGCTATTTCTTTTACTTCTTTGATATGTGTAAGTAGTCTCATGACATTGCAGACCAACTTATACTTTATATTTTGATAAAAATATAAATGTTCAGAGCAGTTTGTGACAAGTCAGGTTAAATTATTCTACTTCACTTGGAGTAGAGATTCTGAGCTTCAACCTTTATGTACAAAATAGGTTAGTTCAGGGTTCTAAGCAATCAAGTGAAAACTTTTCATAAAAAGTGAGTTTTAGGAGGAAGTCACTTAAAAGACTTAGTGCTTGAAACCCACATCATTAGAGAATAAAAGCTTAGTGGTGCCTCTCTTCTTTAATTATTTCTAAGCACCTTTCATGCTGTGACACCAGTGGAGATGGAAGCTTTTCTCTTCCTAAGTGATTAGTATATACAGTGAACCACGACAAGTAATTATCGTGACCCTTGAAATTTTAATATATAGGGACATTGCCACGGTATTATTTTTAGACAGGTCTCCTAAATTGCTTTCTACTTAATCTTTTCAATAACACGTATCGTGAAAATTGTTAGCCTTCAGATTAGTTCTAAAGCTGCCTGAGAGCCGGCCTTGCATCTTACCGCTGGAGGGTGAGGATGGAGAATTCCCGTGAGAGACCAGCTCAGACGGCTGGAGCCACCGCTGGCAAAGCCAGAGCTTGAGTCCCCGCCTCCTGAACACCATTAATTACCCTCTCAACCCTGCCCTCACAGCCTTCGTACGTTTCCATGCCATTGTTCCCTTGGCTCATTGAGACAGAGTCATAGTAGCTCTTCATCCTCATTCAGCATAGATACGTGTATTTTCTTGTATTGGAAACAAAAGTACCACACAGCCCAGTCTGAGCCAGCAATGTTAATAGAAATGTGATGACAAGCAAAGACATTTTCTTCCACAAGTGCCTTTACCTAGTATATACATTTGTTCAACATTTCTATCATCTTTGTTTTCCCCTAGACATTTAAAAATATGTGAAGGAATATAGTTTATCTGCAGCAGATTTTTCATATCCATTTCCATTTAACCATGTCTCCAGAAAGCACTTATCAACAGAAGCTAAACATATGGACTTTCTAAAATTAAGAAAAGCTTTTTGGAACTTGAAGAGACTTTTTCTAGCACTGAATGCAGCAAGCCATAGTGAATTATTCAAAAACAGGAGATCAAAGGAGTGGAGGAAACAATTTCATGCTTTAGAACCAAAATTCTGTAAGTTAACATATGATGGTATTAAGGATTATTTAATTTGGGGGCATGGATGAGAATCAGTGAATTGAAGAAATTCTTACAAATCTTTCTATCTTCCTTTTTAAAATTAAAACATGTCTGCTACTTTGAATATAACACCTGTGCTCTACTCTGATGTTCAACATTCTTTTTATAAGTTTAGAAAAATGCATCTAATTTCACAAATATTCCTCATGGTCTGCAATTTAAATTATATACATATAATTTAATATTCTTATGGAATTGAATACATAAAATACAAAAATCCTCAACAGACCTGCAAGCATCCTTGTGATATTTTAAATCCGTGCATATTTTTAAATTAAAGCTATAATGTTTCAATGGGGAGGTTTTCAAAAAAAAGGCAAAACTATCGAGGCATAGTCAGATCTTAAATCACTTGAAAGGAAAACGTAGGTGTAAGGGAGAAAGTTACAGGTCATAAGATTTAATGGTTGTGAGAAATATCAGACAAAAACTGATAGTGTTCTCTAGAGAAAATGACTTTGGGGCAGACAGAAGAGAAATGAGGTGTGATACAGAGTGAGGTTTTAGAAATAAAGAAACAGAAACAGTAACAGCAGAGAAAGAGCAAAATTAAAGAGAAGATTAAATCAGAGCATAGTATGTAAGGGATGCCAAGCTTTTTCCTTGATCAATCTGATGGAATATTAAAGCACTCAGTGTAAATTTTTCCAAAGCGTGAATGGTGATCTTTGGCCACCAGCAGATTGTTTTCGTGAATGGAGGCTGAGACACCTTAGGTGGGTAGACGACCAGCCTGTGCTGTGACTAATCCAGGGCTGGGGTCCTTAGGACCATGGCAAGAGCCAGCACTCCTATGTGAAGGTCACACGTATTTGGAGGTTTCTTAGCTTCCCCAGTATAGAAGACAGACAATTTAAAGCTAAGATACCTACAGAAATATCTGGGAGTTTCTGAGTAGACTTACTGTGGCTAATACAGAAAACAAAAAGTTCCGAACTGAACAACTGCCATTCAGTAAGATCAAAGATTTAAGACATCCCATCAGAACTTCAAACATGAAGCTCATATTCAGTGGATACAGTAAAAGGTGATCATCAGTGAGAACAATCCCAGGTTGTTCCATGGTGTTAAGTGTTACTGAATTTCTTTAATGCAGAGTTATATCTTTGATAATAAAATGTAAGAAAATATATGAATCTCTTTATCAAATACAGATCAGTTTTTACATTACTTGAATTGCATGATACAGCACATTACTGCCACCTGATGGAAATACACCTGAATTGCAGGAATAGTATTTAACAATAAAGCTAATCTGATCATTGTTTATGACATTAAGTGCTAGGATTCATTATGGCTTTTTTTTTTTTAACACATGTGCTTTGTTTTCTTTTTGGTTTTTTTTTTTTTTTTTTTTTTTTTTTTTTTTTTGCTCATATCCTATTTCTTTTTTTATATACATCTTTATTGGAGTATATTTTCTTCACAATGCTATACTAGTTCTGTTGTACAACAAAGTGAATCAGCCATATGCATACATATATCCCCATATCCCCTCCTTCTTGTGTCTCCCTCCCACCCTCCCATTCCCACCCCTCTAGGTCGTTGCAAAGCACTGAGCTAATCTCCCTGTGCTATGCTGCTGCTTCGCCCTAGCTATCTATTTTACATTTGGTAGTGTATATATGTCAATGCTACTCTTACTTCACCCCAGCTTTCCCTTCCCTACCCCATGTCCTCAAGTCCATTCTCTGTGTTTGCATCTTTATTCTTGCCCTGCCATTACGTTCATCAATAGCATTTTTTTTAGATTCCATATATATGTGTAAGCATACAGTATTTGTTTTTCTCTTTCTGACTTACTTCACTCTGTATGACAGACTCTAGGTCCATCCACCTCACTACAAGTAACTCAATTTCATTTCTTTTTATGGCTGAGTAATATTCCATAGTATATTTGTGCCACATCTTCTTTATCCATTCATCTGTCGATGGACATTTAGGTTGCTTCCATGTCCTGGCTATTGTAAATAGTGCTGCAGTGAACATTGGAGTACATGTCTCTTTTTGGGTTTTTTTGGGTTTTTTTCTTTTAACATCTTTATTGGAGTATAATTGCATTACAATGATGTGTTAGTTTCTGCTTTATAACAAAGTGAATCAGTTATACATATACATATGTTCCCATATCTCTTCCCTCTTGTGTCTCCCTCCCTCCCACCCTCCTTATCCCACCCCTCTAGGTGGTCACAGAGCACCGAGCTGATCTCCCTGTGCTATGCGGCTGCTTCCCACTAGCTATCTATTTTACGTTTGGTAGTGTATATATGTCCATGCCACTCTCTCACTTTCTCACAGCTTACCCTTCCCCCTTCCCATGTCCTCAAGTCCATTCTCTAGTAGGTCTGCGTCTTTATTCCTGTCCTGCCCCTAGGTTCTTCATGACCTTTTTTTTTTTTAGATTCCATATATATGTGTTAGCATACAGTATTTGTTTTTCTCTTTCTGACTTACTTCACTCTGTATGACAGACTCTAGGTCCATCCACCTCACTACAAATAACTCAATTTCATTTCTTTTTATGACTGAGTAATATTCGATTGTATATATGTGCCACATCTTCTTTATCCATTCATCTGTTAATGGACACTTAGGTTGCTTCCATGTCCTGGTTATTGTAAATAGAACTGCAATGAACATTGTGGTACATGACTCTTTTTGAATTATGGTTTTTCTCAGGGTATATGCCCAGTAGTGGGATTGCTGGGTCATATGGTAGTTCTATTTTTAGTTTTTTAAGGACCCTCCATACTGATCTCCATAGTGGCTGTATCAATTTACATTCCCACCAACAGTGTATGAGGGTTCCCTTTTCTCCACAGCCTCTCCAGCATTTATTGTTTGTAGATTTTTTGATAGTGGCCATTTTCTGACTGGTGTGAGGTGATATCTCATTATAGTTTTGATTTTCATTTCTCTAATACTTAGTGTTGTTGAGCAGCTTTTCATGTGCTTCTTGGCCACCTGTATGTCTTCTTTGGTGAAATGTCTATTTAGGTCTTCAACCCATTTTTTAATTGGGTTGTTTGTTTCTTTGATATTGAGCTCCATGAGTTGTTTCTATATTTTGGAGATTAATCCTTTGTCCGTTGTTTCATTTTCAAATATTTTCTCCCATTCTGAGGGTTGTCTTTTCATCTTGCTTATGGTTTCGTTTGCTGTGCAAAAGCTTTTAAATTTAATTAGCTCCCATTTGTTTATCTTTGTTTTTATTTCCATTACTCTAGAAGGTGGATCAAAAAAGATCTTGCAGTGGTTTATGTCAACGAGTGTTTTTCCTATGTTTTCCTCTAAAGTTTTATAGTGTCTGTTCTTACATTTAGATCTTTAATCCATTTGGAGTTTATTTGTGTGTATGGTGTTAGGGAGTGTTCTAATTTCATTCTTTTACATGTAGCTGTCCAGTTTTCCCAGCACAACTTATTGAAGAGGCTGTCTTTTCTCCATTGTATGTTCTTGCCTCCTTTGTTTTAAATTAGGTGACCATGTGTGCATGGGTTTATCTTTGGGCTTTTTATCCTGTACCATTGATCTATATTTCTATTTTTGTGCCAGTACCATACTGTCTTGATAACTGTAGCTTTGTAGTATAGTGTGAAGTCAGGGCACCTGATTCCTCCAGCTCCGTTTTTCTTTCTCAAGATCACTTTGGCTATGTGGAGTCTTTTGTGTTGTCATAAAATTGTAAAATTTTTTGTTCTAATTCTGTGAAAAATGGCATTGGTAGTTTGATAGGGATTGCATTGAATCTGTAGATTGCTTTGGGTGGTTTAGTCATTTTCACAATACTGATTCTTCCAATCCAAGAATATGGTATATTTCTCCAGCTGTTTATGTCATCTCTTATTTCTATCATCAGTCTTTTGTAGTTTTCTGAGTACAAGTCTCACACCTCCTTAGGTAGGTTTATTCCTACGTATTTTATTCTTTTTGTTGCGATGGTAAATGGGATTGTTTTCTTAATTTCTCTTTCTGACTTTTTGTTCTTAGTGTATAGGAAGGCAAGAGATTTCTGTGCATTAATTTTGTATCCTGCAACCTTACCAAATTCATTGATTAGCTCTAGTAGTTTTCTGGTGGCATCTTTAGGATTTTCTATGTATAGCATCATGTCATCTGCAAACAGTGACAGTTTTACTTCTTCTTTTCCAATTTGTATCCCTTTTATTTCTTTTTCTTCTCTGATTGCTGTGACTAGGACTTCCAAAACTATGTTGAATAAGAGTGGCGAGAGTGGACATCCTTGTCTTGTTCCTGATCTTAGAGGAAATGCTCTCAGTTTTTCACCATTGCGTATGATGTTTGCTGTGGGTTTGTCATATATGGCCTTTATTATGTTGAGGTAAGTTCCCTCTATGCCCACTTTCTGGAGGGTTTTTATCATAAATGGGTGTTGAATTTTGTCAAAAGCTTTTTCTGCATCTATTGAGATGATCATATGGTTTTTATTCCTTAATTTGTTAATATGATGTATCACATTGAGAGATTTGCATATATTGAAGATTCCTTGCGTACCTGGGATAAATCCCACTTGATCATGGTGTATGATCCTTTTAATATGTTGTTCAATTCTGTTTGCTACTATTTTGTTCAGGATTTTTGCATCTATGTTCATCAGTGATATTGGTCTGTAATTTTCTTCATTTGTGATATCTTTCTCTGGTTTTGATATCACAGTGATGGTGGCTTCGTAGACGAATTTGGGAGTGTTCCTCCCTCTGCAATTTTCTGGAAGAGTTTGAGAAGGATGGATGTTAGCTCTTCTCTGAATATTTGATAGAATTCACCTGTGAAGCCATCTGGTCCTAGACTTTTGTTTGTTTGGAAGATTTTTAATTATGGTTCAATTTCATTACTTGTGATAAGTCTGTTAATATTTTCTAATTCTTCCTCATTCAGACTTGGAAATTGTACCTTTCCAAGAATTTGTCCATGTCTTCATGGTTGTCCATTTTATTGGCGTATTGTTCTTTGTAGTAATCTCCTATAATCATTTGTAGTTCTGCAGTGTCAGCTGTGATTTCTCCTTTTTCATCTCTAATTTTATTGATTTGCGTCATCTCCCTTTTTTTCTTGATGAGTCTGCCTAAGGTTTTATCAGTTTTGTTTATCTTCGCAAAGAATGACCTTTTAGTTTTATTGATCTTTGCCATTGTTTTCTTTATTTCTGTTTCATTTATTTCTGCTCTGATCTTTATGATTTCTTTCCTTCTACTGACTTTGGGTTTTCTTTCTTCTTCTATCTCTTGTTGCTTTAGGTGTAGGGTTAGATTGTTTATTTGAGATTTGTCTTGTTTCTTGAGATGAGATTGAATTGCTATAAACTTCCCTCTTAGAACTGCTTTTGCTGTGTCCCATAGGTTTCGGCTTGTCATGTTTTCATTGTCATTTGTTTCTATGTATTTTTTAATTTCTTCTTTGATTTCTTCAGTGATCTCTTGATTATTTAGTAGTACACTGTTTATCCTCCATATATTTGTGTTTTTTACAGTTTTTTTTTCGTGTAATTGATTTCCAATCTCATAGCACTGTGGTCGGAAAAGATGTATGATATGATTTCAATTTTATTAAATTTTCCAAGGCTTGATTTTTGACCCAAGATGTAATCTATCCTGAAAAATGTTCCATGTGCACTTGAGAAGAAAGTGTATTCTGCCACTTTCAGGTGGAATGTCCTATAAATATCAATTAAATCTATCTGGTCTATTGTGTCATTTAAGCCTTGTGTTTCCTTATTATTTTCCGTTTGGATGATCTGTCCATTGGTGTTAGTGGGTGTTAAAGTCCCCTACTATTATTGTGTTACTGTCAATTTCCCCTTTCATGGTTGTTAGCATTTGCCTTATGTATTGAGATACTCCTATGTTGTGTGCATAAACATTTATAATTGTATCTTCTTCTTGGATTGATCCCTTGATCATTATGTAGTGTCCTTCCTTATCTCTTGTAACAGTCTTTATTTTAAAGTCTATTTTATCTAATGTGAATATTGCTACTCCAGCTTTCTTTTGATTTCCATTTGCATGGAATATGTTTTTCTATCCCTTCACTTTCAGTCTGTATGTGTCCGTAGGTCTGAAGTGGGTCTCTTATAGACAGCATATATATGGGTTTTGTTTTTGTATCCATTCAGCCAGTCTGTGTCTTTTGGTTGGAGCATTTAATCCATTTACATTCAAGGTTATTATCGATATGTATGTTCCTATTACCATTTTCTAATTTGTTTTGGGTTGGTTTTTGTGGGTCTTTTCCTTCTCTTGTTTTTCCCGCCTAGAGAAGTTCCTTTAACCTTTGTTGTAAAGCTGGTTTGGTGGCGCTGAATTCTCTTAGCTTTTGCTTGTCTGAAAAGCTTTTGATTTCTCCGTAAAATCTGAATGAGATTCTAGCTGCGTAGAGTAATCTTGGTTGTAGGTTTTTCCCTTTCATCACTTTAAATATGTCCTGCCACTCCCTTCTGGCTTGCAGAGTTTCTGCTGAAAAATCAGCTGATAACCTTAAGGGGATTCCTTTGTATGTTATTGTTTGCTTTTCCCTTGCTGCTTTTAATATTTTTCTTTGAATTTAATTTTTGTTAGTTTGATTAACATGTGTCTTGGTGTGTTTCTCCTAGAGTTTATCCTGTATGGGACTCTTTGCACTTCCTGGTCTTGAGTGACTATTTCCTTTCCCATGTTAGGGAAATTTTCCACTATAATCTCTTCAAATATTTTCTCAGACCCTTTCTTTTTCTCTTCTTATTCTGGGACCCTTATAATTTGAATGTTGATGCATTTAGTGGTGTCCCAGAAGTCTCTGAGATTGTCTTCAATTCTTTTCATTCTTTTTTCTTTATTCTGCTCCTCAGCAGTCATTTCTACCATTCTGTTTTCCAGCTCACTTATTTGTTCTTCTGCCTCAGTTATTCTGTTATTGATTCTTTCTAGTGTATTTTTCATTTCAGTTATTGTGTTGTTCTTCTCTGTTTGTTCTTTAGTTCTTCTAGATCTCTGTTCAACACTTCTTGTATTTTCTCAACCCGTGCCTCCATTCTATTTCCGAGATTCTGGGTCATCTTTACTGTCATTACTCTGAATTCTTTTTCAGGTAGGTTGCCTATGTCCTCTTCATTTATTTGGTCTTGTAGGTTTTTACCTTTCTCCTTCATCTGTGACATATTTTTTTTGCCGTCTTATTTTTTTTTTTTTTTCTGATGGGTGGGATTGTATTCTTGTCTTACTTATTGTTAGGCCTGAGGCTTCCAGCACTGGAGTTGGTAGGCTGTTGTGTAGAACTGGGTTTTGGTGCCGACATGAAGACCTCTGGGAGACCTCACTCCAATGAATATTCCCTGGGGTCTGAAGTTCTCTGTTAGTTCAGTGGTTCAGACTCAGAGCTCCCACTGCAGGAGCTTTGGTCTGACCCCGGCTCGTGAACCAAGATCCCACAAGCTGTGTAGGGTGGCAGAAAAAAAAAAGGAAAAAAGGGGCAGAATAATAACAAAGAGTAAAAAATAAAATTAGACTAGGAAACTAACAGATATGTTAGAAAGAATATAAATATAAAAATATAGGGGCTTCCCTGGTGGCGCAGTGGTTAAGAATCTGCCTGCCAATGCAGGGGACACGGGTTCGAGCCCTGGTCCTGGAAGATCCCACATGCCGCGGAGCAGCTGGGCCCGTGAGCCACAATTACTGAGCCTGCGCGTCTGGAGCCTGTGCTCTGCAACAAGAGAGACCACGATAGTGAGAGGCCCGCGCACTGTGATGAAGAGTGGCCCCCACTTGCCACAACTGGAGAAAGCCCTCGCACAGAAACGAAGACCAAACACAGCCATAAATAAATAAATAAATAAAATTTAAAAAAAAAAAGAGTATAGATGAAACAACAACCAGAAAGGAAAACAGAACCACAATAGTAAAAAGGAGAAAAAACTAAACTAAAATAAAATAATTTTAAAAAGTTTTTAAAAGGCAGAAAAGTCCTTGGGTTTGGCGGTGAGGCTTAGGCCGGGACAGAGTTTAGTCGGTGTGCGGGGCCTATGCTTAGGACCCACAGGGCTGGAAAAGGCCCTGGGTGTGGCGGGCGTGGGGCTTAGGCTCAGTGCAACAGGAGGGGCCCAGGCCTGTCTCTGGTCTTGGAGGGCAGGGGACCCGGCCTGGGAGCTTAGCAGGCTTCCAGGGCCTGAGTGGGCGGGGCCAACGCCCTCCACGCTCTCCTGCTCCTGTGGTCCTGGAGGGCCCCTCCCGCCTGCCTCTCCTGTTCTCCCCTGGCCTCCTTCCTATCCATTATATTTTTATTTCTTACACATTTCTAAGAAAGTGCCAATGAAAGTATTGAACGAGCTGGACATGACATTAAAGTTCACTCCTTTTAACCTTCTCATCTTACAGTTGGGGAAATAAAACCGTAAAGGTTAAGCCTGCTCTCAGTGTTACAGAGTGACAGAGATAGAAAAAGAAACCATCTGCCAGTAAACACAGTGCTTATATATTGAGTATCGAATTTTATTACTATCACCTGTGAAGCATTGTCTTACCTATCATTCTTCACCTGATTAGCTGATTAATGTGTAGACATTCTTAAGTGGAAACCCTTTCGTTTGTAATCACTTTTATAGAATGGAAAGGGTTCTTCTGTGTGTTTGAGGCTGATAAATCATTATCCCCTGTGTGCTGTTCCCCTATGCATGCTCCTCCCCTCCTCCCGGGTCCTACTAGTTTTCTTACTCAAATACCCTTGAACTCTAAATTTGAACGTTCTGAGTCTCCAGACAGCTTCCTACAGGAGAAGCTGATTAACTTGAGTAAACTACATATAAAGTGGTGAACCTGAGTGTGAATTAGAACTCACTGCATGATGGACACTGACGCAGGTACGGAGATTCATCAACTTCATATCGACTGATCCCCCTCAAGAAGCCGAAGATGGAAGGTACACATTGTCTTAGACGTTTGCAGGGGGACTGTGTGGGAGAGGCCTGAGGAGGGAAGACCTGCACCTGTGACTCTAGATGGGGCCAAGTTCAGGTGTGAACAGTGTTGTTAGCTACACTAAGGAGGTTTGAACTTTATCCCGAGGGCAATGGAAAGCCCAAGCGTACAGCAAGAAAATGACCAGATTTAGGTTTTAGAAAAATCATTCTGGCTTTAATGTGAAGGATGGAGAAAGACAGGTCCAAGGTATGAGTGGTGAGTCAGACAGGTGCCTAGAATGGTGCGTGGCCAATAAGAGGGGATCCATCAATGAGTCCCGAGTGTGTGGTGGTGGAGAGACCAGCCCTGGTGCTGATGCAGAAATCCAGGCAAGAGAGGGGTTTACCAGCTACCATGGCGGCTGGTCATCGAGTCTGCCTTAGGATGAAGTGTGTGATACAAGTCTGCAAACCTAAGAACCTCCTGTGTATTTATGTGGCGTGCTGAATCCAGGGCAAAGGAAGTTTTCTGTTTTGTTTGACAGAAAAGCATTTCCCTTCTGGCAGTTTCCTTTCCTTAGAGAGGGTGCACTTTTTTACCACTAAAGTTGCATTACTTCTGAGCTGGCAGTGTTGCTGATGGCGTCTGTGCTTTGGAAGGCTCGCGCATGCATTTTCTCCTTCCCCGTTTGGCAGTGCACATTTTTTCCTTCTTTCTTCACAGCAAGGTTCAAACACATAAGATTTCTAATTATTAACATCTAGGAGAGGAAGAGACTGGAGAACGAACATGAGACAGTAAGCAGACGCACACCTGGCGAGTTCTCGCAGAGTATTTTGATTAATCGTTGGCATTCTCATCCCGAACGTTGATAGATTAAGTTTGGATAAGATCCAAAATACTCATCATCACTGAAAATCATGACTTGGGGGAATTACGTGTTGCTGGCAACACAGGGCTGTGCGCATAGGAGGCAAATGAAAACGATTTGATGGGTTTATTAATGCATAACTTTTTAATAATGAGCATGAATGGATTAGATCTGTTTACTAAGTTTATAGATATTCCACTAGAAAATAGAGATTTCTGCCTCCTTGTTAATCCAGGGTCCCTCTTGCTTAGTTTCAGAGCTGTCTGTGATTTCCCAGACTGGCAACAAGTGTTTCCTTTATGCTGAATTTATTGGAGAAGTTTGTAGCTTCATGTGATGCAAAATGGTCAGGCTTCGTCATTACACTGATTGGGGTGTAAATTCAAATCATGGGACCTTCAGCTTGGCTACTATGCACCAGTTGTCAAACTTTTCTGAATCTGACGTTCTACTTCTGCATTCTTCATTCATGATCTAGACTGCAAACTTAATTTAATTTGGATGAAATACTAATGGAAATGTTTGGGATGTAAGCTGCACTCTGAAATTCCATGTGTCTTTTTCCACTTTCTCTTCTCTCCCCACCAGTAGATTCCAGTTAGACCTTGATCAGTGGTGGTGTTGATGCCTGACAAACTTGGGAAACTTTCACTTCATTTCCTGCAGTAAAAGTATAGAAATTCAGACTTGAACTTGATCTCAAGGCCACCAGAGCATCTTGAGAGCTGAGGAATATGCGTCAACTTGACTATTCCCTGGAGCAGGGAGCCCCACTGTATGTGCAAGAGGTGTGTGTGCCCACAGGTCTAAGTGCTGTGGCTGGAAAATCAATATTAGGTATCCCATGTATGTCTACAGATGTTTTTCAAAGGCGTCCAGATGCTATTGTGATTAGAAAAACTCATTCAAAAGCCGTACTGAATGTGAGTAGTTTTGTCCTGTGCTTTCTCAACTCACAGCTGCATAAAGTACAGCTGCCCTCCTATAGACCCTCTTAAATGGGGTCCTTGTACTTGAAGGTCAAGGACTTGGAATATAGCTACTTGGAACACAGAATCTATAGCCTGTCCAGGTGGCATCTGGAGAGGTTACTCACCAAGTCCAAGCTGGGGAAGGTGGCAAGAGGAACTTTATAAAATAGAATAATAAACATACTAGAACACGGCTATTTTTAACTAGATAACCAACAAGGACCTACTGTATAGCACAGGGAACTTTGCTCAATGTTCTGTAGTAACCTAAATGGGAAAAGAATCTGAAAAAGAATAGATACATGTATATGTAATGTAACTGAATCACCTTGCTGTACACCTGAAACTAACACAACATTGTTAATCAACTATGCTCCAATATAAAATAAAAAATTTTTAACATAAAATAAACATACTAGAGAAAACCTAGGAAGAATCCATGGGCTTGTTTCCTTGGTAAGGGAAAGGGAAAGAGGGTAATTTTTTAGCCTACAAATGTGTTCATTTGTTTTATCGCCACAAGCAGGTGCTTCAGGGATGGCGTTGTCAAGGCTCAGCAGAGGGGCCATGTTCCAGGGCCAGGTCACCTGTGTGACTCCACCTGCCGGTGCTGATGGGGGGAGAAGGGGGACGCACAGCGGGTCCCACGTTTTGAGACCCCAGCTTCCCACTGACACATCTGCTAGCCCACAGGGCTCTCTTTTCCCCATTTGAAGCGTGAAAATACAAATACAAATATAAAGCACAGTAAAAGCAGGTTTGAAAAAAGTAAAATAAAACAGGAAAACTTCCGATGCAATGATAAAAGAAGGCCCGAAAGAGCTGAGGGCTCAATCTTGGTTTCTTGACGGAGGAGAGGGTTTTATGAGGCTACGTCGTGGAGGTGAGGGCAGCTGTGCCTCCACAAGAGCCCGGCTGACTCCCTGCCCTGACCTGGGCAGCTCTGGATTTCTTGTACCTTCAGAGGGCAGGGAACCTCTGGAGGGTGCAAGCTCGGCAGGTCTCGTGGTCAAAGGAAACATGCCAAACCCAAACCAAATCAACCCTCCTGGCCGGCTGTCCCTGGCTTGCTCGCCCCACTCGGTGGAGAACGTTGCCTTTTCCACGGCTCTGCCTTTTCACAGGAAGACGTGGGAAGGAAACTTACAAGGATAGCACAAGAACCAGAAAATAGAACCTATTAATTAAGAAAAGGTGAAGGAGCTGCGGTTATTTAGTCAAGACAGGAGATGCCAAAGGAATGACTTAGTAAAGGCTTTGCCTTTAGTTAAAAAAAAAAAAAAAGTATATATATATATACATATATATATATGTATATATATATATATGTATATATATATATGTATATATATATATATGTAGCAGCAAAAATGCAGATCTATTTTTTTTACCAACATATATTTAGGTTAGATACGAGGAAGAACTTCTAGGCTCACAGGGGTGTCTGTTCTAATTAAAAGGGGTGTAGAGCTTGCCTGATGATGATACAGTCTGGCTTCAAAGATGTTTTGCCTCTTACTTTAAAAAGATTAAATAACCATTGCTTCTTTGCTCGCAAACAAAAAGGTCCTAATTTTTTGCTTTTGTTTGTCTAAAAAAATGACCACAAAGAATCAGAAAAATTGATGAAATGGCCTCCATATTGAGTAATTTTCCTGAATTCCCCTAAAATAAATATTCCTTAATTCTCCCTGAAAAATAGGAGATTCTATCTTAAGTATTTAAATTTTAGAAAACCTTATTTCTTTAAAATAAGAAATGTATGTGTCTGTGCTAAGGGCTTGAAGATTGAAAGGGTAAAGAAGATGAACAGCAGAACTTTTTCTGTGTGATGTGCTTCACCGGTACACACACACACACACACACACACACACACACACACAGGCACACTGACTAAATTTTAAGTGCTTTAAAAAATCTCTAACCATTAGAAAAATGACAGATTCATTCATTGTACTTCTGCTTTCCTGTCTAACCTTGTATAATTATTTATGTAAGATCTTGCTTGGGTATTAACACATAGACATGAATCTGGCTTGAAATGTAAGACCTATGAAATGCATAGACACTACTAAAAATCATAGTCAGTACCAGGGTTCTCACCTAAGCCTGAACTTGTACAGAAATTCGAGTGCAAACAGAGCCCCACACACGAATTAGCTAATTGAACCACTTCCTAGACTGTGGCTATTAAGTGACTTTGGTTTTATCCCTGAGAGATAATCTTGGGGAACTGAGACATAGCTATGGAATCAGTTGTTTGAAGGCAAGTCATTTATTTTTTAATGTTAAATTATTAAACCTGAGCTCTTTCACACAACTCCAAAAACTACAGTGACAAAACAGAATAGATGGCAGTTTCTATGGCAGCAATTTCTCATCTTATGTCTTTTTTCCAGCCACTTTATTATTTACACAGGATTAGTAATGGGTATTAATTCCTAATACAAAGCAAACACAATTCAGGTTTTGCCCTGAGCATTATACGGCTATAACCCAATAACTTCTAGATATTGTGCCTGCCTGGAAATATTTAAGATGAAACTGATATTAGCACACGCTGTCCTAGACCTTCCAGGGGAGATCTCGGTGAGCCAGTGGGGACACAGAATAGGGGCTGCATGATGATTTGGGGGAGGGGATGGCTACACGGGGTCCAAGGCACAGGGTCCCCTCCCCCTCCTTAGGACCGCTCTGTGGACCCACTGCTTCCCTAGCTCTCGGGGACAGAAAAGACCCCGCGTCCAGCTTTCATTCTCCAGCTGTTGGTCTTAGCTGTCAGCCTTCTCCAGTCTGAAAGGGAAACCATGTTCCTGTGCTCAGTTCCTCTGTGATGGAAGTGGAGTCTTCCTTTTAGTACCTTACCGTTCCGTAAATCAGAAGTTTTCCTACATGACTACAGTCTTCTGCAAGATTTGATTGAATAATTTTGCTTTTATTTACCGAAAAAAAAAGATTGACCTTAATACATAATTGTATTAACAATGGCCTATTAAGAAGCAGATTGGAGGGGTGGTCCAGCTTTATTTCATTTAAGCTTGAAGAAAATGGGAGAAATATCTAACGCTTAATACCTCTCAAGAGCCGTCTGAGCTGTGGGAACACAGCTTTTCTGTACACAGCTGGCCAGCTCCAGTGGTCAGCCAGAGAAAGCAACTATCTCCCTGCAAAGGGCCGGGAGAGATGGGCAGGGGTTACACTGGCCCCGTGAGGATGCCTTTCCCAGGCATCTCAGGATTCTCAGGGTGCCACCACCCCAGGACACACTGGGGACCTCCACGATGCTCAGGGAGACATGGTACAGAGATGGTGCGGGGGGTGTGTCCCGAGGGTGCTCAGATGGGCCGTTTCTGCCTTTGGTGATGACGTTTCCTTATGAAGAATGATACCTCTGAAAGGCACCCTCAAATGTCAGAAGTTTCAAGTTCTCCAGTCACCTACAGGACAGACTTGGGAGGCGCTCCGCAGACCCTGCACAGAAGTACAGTCGCCGAATGCTTTCGCTGGAATGTTCATTCCCTCGTCTCTCTGCACCAGGAACAGATGCCCCCGGCACACAGCGGTCACACGCTCATGCCCTTACACACTCACATGAAGGGGTTCCCGTCTGGGAAGAGAGGCAGGGTGACCCCAGAGGGGCCCAGGGCACTGAGGGAAGAGTGGGCCCAGGAAGACGGTGGGGAGGGGACAGTCCTCAAAATCCCCTGGCAGGGGTCACCAGCGACGCCTCTGCCGCTTATCGCCCAGGGCACGCTGTAGAAATAAATTAGACTGAGCAAATCTTGAGAAAGCATGAGGTCAGGAAAAAACCACCAATACTGATTTCACCCTTACTTTCCCTCTTATGTTGTAAATTTGAAATATTTTTAAAAGAATGAATAGAATAGGACTGAGAGACATGAGAAAGCTCTTTGTTGAACTGGGAACATTGGGGACCTGCAGAGAACTTATTCGGGTACAACTTCGGGGAGACTGAAGAGCTTTTCACAAGGTGTTTTTCCCTGGGAAGGAAGGCTGTGGGCAAGGAGGCCACCCCTCAAGTCACTGCTAATGTTACCAGATCAAGTTACTCTGATCGAGACCGGGATTTCTCCATCTCAGCGCTATTGACATTTGGGAGCAGATATTCTTTGTCGTAGGTGCCTGCCCTGTGCTTTGTAGGATGTTGAGCAGCGTCTCTGGCCTTTGTCCACTCGATGCAATAATAACGTCCCCACTCCCCAAGTCGTGACAACCAAAAATGTCTCCAGGCGTTGCCAGATGTCCCCAAGGAGGGTGGACAAAATAGTCTCTGATTGAGCACCATTGGTCTAGATTCAACTTTCCAAACCGGGTTCCTTGTGTCACCATCATGCATGAAAAAATGACGTCTTAAAGATTCCTAGAGCACAGTAACATCCTAAAATCTCTCGGTCCTGCTTGGCTTTGTTTAAACCCAAGCCAAATCTAGTTAAGGATGGTACCCCTGTTTTCCACTAATATCTGTCAGTATTTTGTGAAGCTCCTCATCCTTGAAATGCATTTTGGATGGGCTTTGACTGACAGACCCTAGTAGAGAGGACAATTTCTGTTATTATTTTAATGGTTCCTGTGATCAAAAAAATCTCCAAACATGAAATTAACCATTTTTGTGAATATGTTTCAGAGTCATGAGAGAGAGGTCATTTTATGAGGAGAGGCAAATTCTATTCCTCCCAGAGCGTTGAGAACTGGCAGGGGGCAGGGGGGCGGTCAGAGCAACGGAGAAGAGGAGAAGACCATCTGTCAAGTTCCGGATCAGAGCTTCCGAGGACACTGGCTGCTGGCTGCCCTACATTCCCTTCTCCCCAAGCATCCAACCAAACAAATGAAGACAATGAGAGGGGGACACATCACAGTACCTGATCCAAATAGCTACCAAGGAAAACTTGGGGGTCCTGTCTATTCATTGGGGGCCCCTCTGTGTATTACTTATGGCATTGTAATAGGTTACAGGGAAAGAACAAAACTCATGTTGACAAGCTCAAGTCAACACTCCGCAGGCATTGAAAAGAAAAGATGCATGAGGTCCAGAAAGAATTCCTGGAGCCTAGAGCTGGGGTCTGGGAACACCTCAAGGTCTGCAGTCCCCACTTCCCTGCTTGTCTCTTGTCTTGGCTTCCCTTCCTTCCCCCATATTCTCCCTCCCCCCGATTTGTCAAGATGGCTACTCCATCTTCGTCTCCACGGACAGGCTCCCGCTTCCTCACTGTTTCCATTCCTACAACTTCAGTTGGCACGAGACTTTGGCCTGATGTCGGCCCTGATTCTATAAGACCTTTTCCCAAATGACTTGAGTATCCACGGTCACCCAATGGAATAGTTGGCCCTGGATCGGGTGTTTGCCCCTGGTCTAGTGACCTCACAGCCAGGGGAAGAGAGGGCAGGCACAGAATACTTATAGGGTCACCTCAACCTGCCCCTTCTGCAGGCTGTAAGGGCCAAGGCAGCTCTCAGAGAGGTTATGGGTGACACAGGAACCCCAAAACATAGCTCTTACAACCCACTGTTGTGCTTAGTTTCCAACGGTACTGACGTACATCTTCATCAGAATAACAACTAGCATGTGTTTAGTGGTCGTGCTAATAACTCTGTGTATGTCTGGTGTTTTTCCAAATGCTTTTCGGTGACTTGCTCATTTTATTCTCATAACAAACCTGTGAGGTAGATATCTTTATTCTTCCCATTTTACAGTTGAGGAAACAGGGAACCAGAGAAGAAGTTCCCCAAACCAAGAAGCTAATAAATGATGAAACCAGGAATCCAGCCCAGGCATCTGACTCGGTCTTTTAGTTACTCTGCTGAGCTCCCTCTCTGAAGAAAAAAAAAAAAAAAATCAGAAAGTGAAATAATAACTTCAGGCAGTTAGATGCCTAGAATTTGTCAAACTGTTCTGGGTGGGCTGGTTTTTCATAGAAAGCATCAGCCGGTATTAAAAGAGACCCGCCAGTGGTGGCAGACCCGCCCTGTAGCTTGTGTTGGAATTTCCATGCCCAGGATGGGTGTGCTCACTGGTCATTTCCAGCACTCAGCTTGTGTCCAGTGCAGGGGCACCAGTCGCCACCATCCTGACCACATCCCAGCTGCTCCCTGAGACCCTTGACCTCCACCTCCTCACCATCCTGTCTTCCTGTGTCGTGACCCATGTCTCCCTTATCCGTTGATTAATCAAAAGAAAGTCAGATCCCTTTAAGTATAATGGGCATGACACCCCACACCTCAGACCAGCTGTGACTTGTGCAGGTCGTTTACACCACCACTGATTCGGTGGCCAAGAGAGCTGCTTCCTGGTGACTTTTCTGCCCCTCAGGTGTTATTTCAGAATCCAAAAACCCTAACCTTTAACATTTCCCTGACGTTCATTTCAGTGAAGAAACAGCCCGCCGGATGCCCTTTCCTTTTTCTACTTTCTACATTTTTGCTCAGAATAATGATAATGGTTCCAATCCCTTACCCAATTCCAGTCTGTCTTCTAGAAATACTTTTCTTACTAAATCTTAGCCAATCCTTTTTACGTTTATATTTAGTCTGATTTTTTTTTTAACGTAGTGGTTTTGCTACACACGAAAATTTGGATCAAGCATCTCCTTTAACCAGTGGTCAAACGTAGGGGCAAAGACGCATACGGGGCACGTTTAGAAAGTGGTGTGATTGGGGTCGGGAGCACGTTAGGTGTGGAGGACGAGCCGGAAATAGGGGTCTGGGGCGTTTCTCGAGGCTCGAGTGTGCAGTAAGTGGCAAAGAGCAGGACAGTGCAGCCGGGGTCGGCGTTTGAGTCCTGGCTCCGCTTCTTGCTGAACGCACAACCTCACTGGAACACGAGAATCTCTTTGCACTTCCGTTTCTTCGTCTGCAAAATGGGAAACATAAGAGACTCTGTTCCACTAGGTTGTACTAAGAATTACGTGAGCTAAACCACGTTAAATTCTTAATAAGTACTTAGGAAGTACTTATTACTAATACTCAAAATCTGTTAGCTAATCTTTCATCCTAGGGAGCCTTGAACTGAACATCGCCATTGACAGTTTCCCAGTGGAGCAAATCAAAACTGGGAATCGATGATTCAGAACTCATTGACTCACTGAACCTAAGTTGGCTTTGTGACTCTTATACATGTAGTAACTTTGTCAGTTAAGGATGTAAAGAAAAATTTAAGACGTATGTCTCCTCAGCTTGAAATTCTTGATACTGTCAAAGGATGTTCCTCCAAAAGGGGCCAGGTTGGGGAGAGTTTTCAGGGAAAAATGCCAGAAAAATCCATCTACTTACAGCTTACAAAACAATGGCAATGGTTTAGTAATTCACTCAGAAGATATCAGAGGTGCCAGCCCCAATTCTGTATTATGACTGACTTCGTTTTGGTGGCCTTATTTTATGTGTAAACTTCCTAAGGATTCTAAGCATATAGCAAATGCTGTCAATTCTAGTAGGTTACTTAACGGAAGAGCACCATTTTCTACGTGTGCTTTAGTTACCTAGTATTTACTATTCTACTTCTTTATATGATCTTCAAATAAAAGAGACCTGGAAACACAGTTTTGGTCTTTGGGGATGATTTTGAACACAACGGTTTCCTTTTCAGTCAAGATGAGTTTGGAAAAAGATATTAAAGTAATTCAATCGCAGTTTACTAAATTAGAACAATTTTTAATACTTCACAGGTAACATCAATAACATTCAACTTGGGAAATATTTATACTGTTTTCTTAGTTCCTTTTTCTGAAGAAGTTTGGCTTTTTCTTTTTCTTGTAGTTCATCTTCTAATTATTACGTGCCATATCATGCTCTTCTGAGACTTACCAATCATTTTCAAAACAACTTCCAATGTAGCTGAGATATGAATTCATGACAGGCTTTTTTGAAAGCATAAAGCAGAATTAGCAATTGTTTCTGAGCAGCAGTTAATACTGGAAATGTGGAGTCAGTAATTATATAAAAGTCAAAACTTTTAGTGAGGTCTTCCAAGTGAGATAAAGTGTCTTCTTGGGTGGGTCCTGTAGGGGAGAGAAAAGTTTTCATCAGTCCTCTTAGAGTCCCCAGCTGGGTCCGAAAAAGAAACTGACAAAGACCGATTAACAGGAGAAAAGCATGCAAATTGGTTTAATATAAATTTTACAGGAGCCGGGGCCCTTCATAAGGAAATGAAGACTCCAGGAAGCAGTTAGTCATGTGTCTTGTCCTGCTGGGGTTGATAAGGAGAGGACAGTCGTGGAGGACAATGACAGGCTAAGGGGTACAAGGTCATCGCAGCGAACGGCTGTTGGTTTGGACTCTTCTTGGTCCCTTTGTCCTCAGGGATAAGGACACTCCTCTCCTCCTGGTACAAAGAGGACACCTCCCACAGGAGGACTTTATGACCTGTTTTAGGGAAGAAGTTGGAATGACCTTCCTGCTTCTGCTGTTTTCTCGAACTCCTTCAGCTTAAACTCTTCAGTATACCAGGTGCCACACTCTGGGGTAGCATGTCCTCAACCCCATCAGTCCCCATCCCCACCTTGGTTATGGGCATCATCCTGTCCTTCCAGACCCCCCGACCCCGGTCTGATCGCCATCCACAGTACCTCGCCAGCTCCGTGCTGAGCTCGGTGGGTTCTTTGGAAAGCGACTCTTCAAGCTCAAAGCCTTTCTCAGGGGACAGGTGCCTCCCTGCCTCCACCCCCCACACACTGTCACCCCGTGACCTGCCTTGTAGGGTGAGCAACTGCTATCCCAGTTTGCCTGCAACTGAAGGGTGTCCTGGGATGTGGAATTTCCAGCTAAAACCGGGACGGCTGGTCATATAGGCGAGGGGCGGTAGTGGGAGAGGTGGGGAGTGTCCCTGAGGGAAGTCCCTCACTTTCTTCTTTTAATTCTTTTTCTTCCCTCAAGTACATGAAAAAGGAAGAGAGGGTGCTTTTACTGTTCATTTATTCTCGTAATTTATCATTTTGGGGAATGATCCTCTGAACCCATTTTATAAACCATGGAAGTGTTTATTTGCATTTGATAGTATGTAGCAGAAATGGATGAACCTACCATTGAAAATTATCTTTTAGTGAAACATTAACAGCTCTTAATAAAGGGAGTAATTTTAATGATTCTTTTTCCAGAAAAGTGTATAAATAAGTATGCCCCACATCCTGGATAAGGAGGTCATGTAGCTTCCTGGGAAAAGGTGAGAAGGGAAAAGTGGCAAACTATCAACATATGTGGAGCTTTGGACATCTCCATGAGATCCCTCCAAATGGAGATCTTCAGTCCAAATCTGTCAACTCAGTAAAGATGTTTACAAAAATCACTCGAAACTGCTGTCTCGTATCTGAATAAATTAATTAAATGCTTTATAACACAGGTAGTTTTTTGTATATTGCAATTACATTCCTAAGAGACCAACATCAATCAGAATAATCATCCAACAAATAATCATCCCCTTTGCATCCAACCATTTTTTTAATTGAGCACCTACTGTGTGCCAGTTGCTCTTCTGGCATGTTCCAGCCAAAACAGCCTTGGTGCTTGGCCTCATGGAGTTTACATGACACTAGGGTATAGAACAAAAAACAAATACCCAATAGATATATAATTAGAGCTCACGATATGGGCTTTGGAGGAAAATAAATGGGAACGACAACAGGGAGAATAAAACAGGTGGCCTTGTTGAAATCCGAAGGCGGCATCATCCAGGCAGGGGTGAAGGAGGATTCTGGGCAGAGAGCAGTTTGTGGGAGGGAAGAACTTGCTCAGTAGTTCAAGGAACCCACGGGGGAAGCTCCAGTCCGAGCCTTGCAGACGAAGGCAAGATTCTGCTGCAGGTGACAGCCGTTGACCGCACAGAGCCTTGTGAGCTGAGGCAGAGGTTTTACATTTTATATGAAATGTAGTGAGAAGTCAGCTATGAATTTGACACTTTGATGCTTAGATGTGTGGTTCCCTGGATGTTGGATAAAGATTACGCCATCTCTCATGGTGAAAAGAGACATGGAAAGGCAAGAGAAAGGGCAGGAAGCCAAAAGAGGTTGCATCTTGGCCACGTGGTGGACCCAGGAGTGGCCCTGCAGGGCTCCCTTCAGGCAGGAGAGGATGTACAGATGGAGCACAGACGGAGTGTCTGCTTGCTCACTGTTTTGCCTTCGGGGATCCACCTTCATTCATTCCATTAACTGCCGGGGAGGATGATAAACCGCTCTGCCCCACAGAACTGTATTGGTCTGGGACCCAGAACTGGATAGAAAAAGATTAATTAATATTACTGCTGCAAGAAATTATCAGCTCGTGAAAAGCGACACTGAATTAAAAACTAACATGCTTACATTTTTTATGGGAAACATCTGTCCACAGTGTCTGCTGAGGCATGATTTCTTCCCTTTGTCTCCTTTCTCTTTGGCATCGTATCCTGGTTTTTGGAAGTCAGTGTATTTTTAACTACAATGATTACTTCTGGTCATGTAGGTAGTTATGTAAGCAATGGTATCTAAGGACTCCCTAAGCCCCAAATTATATTAAAAGACAATGAGAAATATATAAGCTGCCAACAACCCTAACGGTCCTTAGAATTTTCCATTTAATTCTTTGGGAAGGGTTGGGGGACACTTCTCATCGTGAAAATTCAAAATCCTTTTCATATAGCATCTTTAAGGGAAATATTTTTATTGAAAATATTTAGGGACAAATGATGTGCTCCAACAAGCTTCCGTGACCATAGCCACTTCTTATTTTTTAAGTTCAACAGATCATTTTTACTACTTGGTAAACGTTAAGACAGAGTCAAGCCTCTGAGGTTTTGTTTAAAAAATAAAAATCTAAGCCTCAGAAAACATTGACACAAGGAATTAAAATCTACAAAACTGGCTAACTTTGGTCTCACAGCAGGAAATTTTATAGTAGTTTCAGTAGTACTCAGTGGTTCTTTATTAGCCATGTAGAAATGCTAAAACGTTTACAACCCAGAATTCTGTAGCTTTAATGTGTCAAATATCCCTGGACTAAGTCCCACTGAGATCCTCAGATATGTCAACTATGACAAGCTTAAACTTGTTTCAGAAAATACGATTTGTTCATATCTCACTCTGGAAAACATTTAATTTGTTTATACTACAAATCAGAGAAGCCAGTGATCTCTTATTTTATAATGACTTGTTTTTCCACGTGTCCTTTGACCCCGGTGAGCTTAGAGATTTCCACAAACAAAGACTTTTAGCCCAATGTAGCTGACAATGAGACTAACTCAGTAAGCATTTCAAATAAATTCAGTGTCTCAAAAAATACGATCATTTCAGTCTAGAGAAATGATAAAATGAATGATAAAATGACTTGGGAGGGAGGGAGGAGAATCTGGCTAGTTTGTACCTATTAGAAAAGAAAATATTTAAAGATCATGGTGTAAATAGTGTGAATGCCAACCCAACCATACCCTGTACCTGTCATTAATATTGCATACGTTATTGCTTTCATTCATTGAATTTTCTATCTAGGATTGCACTGCATTTATCAATTTATTACTCTAAAGCTCAACGTTTTACTCCTTCCAGCACATCTTATGTTTTTAATGTCACATTTTACATCTTTTTGTTTCATATATATCCCTTAACTAATTATTGTAATCCTAGTTATTTTTATTACTTTTGTCCATTAACATTCATACTAGCTTTTAAGTGATTAATCTGCTACTTTATTACTGTATATTTACCTTTCCAGTGTTTTCTTGTTACTAATTAGCACCCTTGCCTTTCAGCTAAAAAAAAGTCCCTTTAATATTTGTTGTAAGGCAATGAACTCCTTTAGCTTTTGCTTGTCTGGAAAACTCTTTATCTCTCCTTCAATTCTGAATGATAACTTTGCTGGGTAGAGTATTCTTGGTTGGAAGGTTTTGTTTTGTTTTTTTTCTTTCAACACTTTGAATATATCATGCCACTCTTCTGGACTGCAAAGTTTCTGCTGAAAAGCTGCTGATAGTCTTATGGGGGTTCCTTTGTACATAACAAGTTGTTTTTCTCTTGCTGCTTTTAATATTCTCTCCTTGTCTTTAACTTTTGAATTTTTGATTGCACTGCGTCTTGGTGCGGGTCTCTTTGGGTTCATATTATCAACAACTTTCTGGACTTCCTGGATCTGGATGTCTGTTTCCTTCCTCAGGTTAAGGAAGTTTTCAGCATTATTTCCTCACATAAAATTTCTGTTCCTTTCTCCCTCTGTTCATCTGGGAGCCCCATGATATGAATGTCCATTTGATGCTGCACCATAAGTCTCTTAATCTAACTTCACTTTTTTTCATTCTTTTTTCTTTCTGCTGCTCTGATTGAATGAGTTCCACTGCCTTGTCTTCTAGTTCACTGATCCTTTCCTCTGCTTCATCTGGTCTGCTGTTAAATCTTTCTGGTGTATTTTTCAGTTCAGTTATTGTATTTTTAGCTCTGTGACTTCCATTTGGTACTTTCATATATTTTCCATCTCTTTGTTGAAATTCATCCATTCTTCTCCCCAGATTGGTGAACATCTTTCTGACCATTACCTTGAATTCTTTTTTAGGTAAATTACCTATCTCTTTCATTAAAGTATTCTCTTGAGGTTTTATATTATTCTCTCATTTGGAACATATTTCTCTGTTTCTTCATTTTACTTGGTCCTTTGTGTTGGTTTCCATACAGCAGTTGAGACGGCCACCTCTTGCAGTCTTGCAGGAGTGGCCTCGTGTAGGAGATGAACCTTGTCACTCAATCCTGCCTCAGCTGTTTGTTTTCTCTCAAACCTCTGTGATTTTCCAAGAGCCTATTACATTCTCAATCGTTCGCAGTAGTTGAGGGTGTAGCAAGACCTGTCAGGTCCCCAAGGAGAGGATCTCAGCACCTAGATTCAGGCTGATTGGAAGCCAGACCTTCAGGCAGCAGCTTTTTAAAGTGTGCAAATATATACAGTCCAGTGGGACTGCAAGTGTAAGCCCCACTGGCCACCAGAGCCAGGCGATATGCAGGTGTCCCTGGCTGGCAGTTGCAAACACCTGGGGCTCCAGAGGGGTGCATAAGCTCTCTTCTGATAGATACCAGCAGTCTGGAGCAAGGCAGAGGGAGGGCGGCAAGGTAGCACCCACAGCCTGCCTTCCTGAGATCCACTCTGTCAGCCACCAGACGTGCACCAAACCTGAAGCCTGCCCCTCAGGCCGAAGCGCCAGGATGCCAAAGAGGCCTCCTTCACAGAAAGACTGGTGGGGGGCGGGGGCTCGGTCTGCTGTCTGTGCAGTGCCCTGCCGGGGGGTGGGGGGATGGGGAACCTGTCGAGAAACATCTCTGATGGCCACAGTCCTGTGGGACCAGGGAATGCAAGCACCCCGGCCACTAAAGCCGGGCAACCAAAAGGCATCCCATGGGTTCAGCCACAAAAACTGGGGCACCATATGTAAAAACCAGGGCCCGAGACACCGGTAAAGCTTCCCCCCAGGAGACCCTGGTGCCCTGGGGCCCAGCAGAGGGAAAGGGTGAAGGTAGCACCCACCTTCTGACGTCTCAGGAAGGGACTACGGTCAGCCCCAGATGGTGTTTTATTAGAAGCCTGCCCCTCAGGCCACAGCCATGATGATTAAAAAATAGGCCTCCTCAACTGGAAGACCAAGCGCCTGCGTCTGTTGCCTCCTGCTGTGTGATAGCCATTTAAGAAATCTTGCCATTGCTTGCGGTCCTACGGGACCCTGCTGGCCGCCAGAGCCAGGCAATGTAGAGGTGTCTCCTGGCAGCAGCCGCAAAACTCAGGGCACCAGAGAGGATTATGCATGCCTTTCCGGGAACCACCACCTATGAGAGTCCCATGGGAGCAGGAAGGCAAGATCCCCCTGGCCTGCAGAGCCAGACAGTCGAGAGGTGTCCCCTGGGCGGTGGCCACAACCATCAGGGCACCAGGCGTGTGGACGCCCTCTCTGGAGCACAGCAAAGGGACAGCACGGGGCTGGCACCCTCCTGTCTCCATCCCGGAGAGCGGCCGGCGGGCTCCCGCGTGTCTGCTGGGTCAGATGCCTGCCCCGGGCCTTCTTTACTATCAGCAGCTGAGCCTCCTTCACTCTGCGCCTGGGCGGGATCACCTTTGAGCTGGGCCCTGGGGCCGCTGAGTCCAAGCACACAAGCCCTTTCAAAGCTGTTTTTCAGATCACTTGTCTCGTGGGTCTCAGGAGAGAAGCCTCGTAGGCTTTCAGAGTTAGATGTTTCGGGGGGCTCATCTCGCAGGCGCAGGTCTTAAAAGCCAAGATGCCCGATCTGGGGCTCCAACGCTTCACCCCGCCAGGGAGAAGCTCCGGTCCCCGAACCAGAGGTGTGGTTTATGGCAAAACTGTGCCCCGGTCTCTCCTACCCCCGATGTGGTTTTCTTCTCTATCGCCCCGTGTGTAGTCGTCACTCAGCCAGAAGTTAGTTTTTTTAAGGAGGAAAGCATTCCATGTGTAGGTGTAGGTTTCAGCACGTCCACGAGAAGAGGTGAGTTCAGCATCTCCCTACATTGCCATCTTGAACTGGAACCCAGTGAATTTGTCTTATTTTAATTAAACATATTGATATTGATTTACAGTCATTTATAGGTGACCAATGCAGGTGTGTTTTTCCACCTATTTTGGCACTGGTTCATTCTGGACTTACAGACCTCTAGGCACTGTTCCTGATCATAACAGCTATTCAACAAACCTTCGTTCCCATTCCTGTACCTGAGAACTTCAAAGCATCAAAGGAAGAAAAATAGGACCTTGAAAATTTTAGTTCAGGGAATAAATACATGAAAAGGAGGGAGAATACAAAAATTACATGGTAAAAAATGTATACTGCTTAGAACTCTTTAAGCCACAAAATTCTTTCTATTAAATGTATATTTGAAAGGTGCTAAGAGAGTAGATCTTAAAAGTTCTCATAATAAGAAAAAAATTGTTATGATGTGAGGTGATGTTAACTAAACTTATTGCGGGGATCATTTTGCAATATATATGTATATCAAATCATTATGTTGTATACCTTAAACTAATGCAATGTTTTATGTCAGTGGTATCTCAATATAAATGAGGAAAAATGCAGGTAGGTAAGGTTACCTGAGAAGAAACTAAAGCTTTCATGTCAATCTTTCTAACATGCATCAAGTCCTTAGATACACAAAAGATTGCAAAGTTCTTAGTTTGAGATAGTCTCATTTAACCGGCTAAATCAGAAATACAACCGTGCTTTTAGGCAGTTTGCTTGGGCAAATATTTTATTGGCTGTTTCACTGAATTTAGGGAAGAGGATGATCTAAAATATGCCCAAACATTCAATGTTATGAGAACTATATACAATTGAAAGAACCCATGCCAAAAAAACTCAGAGAAACCTTGGAGATTCCACAGAGTATGCTTTATAACTGCTCTGTGGGTTACATTTATATTCATATCTTCTCTCCATAGGAAGGATCTTAGCATTCAGTAATTTTCTGTTATCCTTTAACCACCTCATTCTATAAAATTTTGAAGAAACTTCCACTTAAATTAATTTTAATATCAGAGAAAATAAACCGAAGGCCTGATGTGTTTTAGATCTGTGGTAGCATGAGAAGCCTTCATTTTATTTTCAAATAAGCCTTAATTTAGAAAAAAGAAATTCCTAGATAGACATATAATAGAGATAGAGAGTAAACCCTAATGTCTGTCTGCACGTGTATCAGTGAAGAAATTTAGTCTAATTGCCATGGAAATTAGACATTAGGATGAACTGGTAATACCCCCAACAAAGTTCCCTACTCGGCAGGTGCCAATAAGGTTTTGATTTTTCATTTATTAATTTCTTACTCAATCAACCAACATTTACTGAACATTCTGTGCCAGGCACTTTCACTCAGTGCTGGAGATAAGTGAGACTTGGTTGCTGCATTCAGAGGCTCACAGAACATCCTATGGTGAGCTCCCGATTCTCAGTCCTGCGTATGGGACTATAGGAGGGTCACGTGTATGTGAGTTTAGGAGTGCCGTTATGATTACATAATTCATCAGTTACGGAAGTGATATTTTAAAACCCTAATTTCATAAATGCTGACTCATAACTGAGGCTGTTAAACCAGTTGTAAAGCAATAAACAAGTCCTTTCTCCTCCCAATGACCTGAGAAGTTTGAAGTGTAGAATGTGACGCTGAAACTGAGGTCCCTTCCGTGTTTATAGGATGTAGCTGAGGATGCTGGTTGATCGAATGCCACATTGATGTGGCTGCAGAGAGGGGGGATAAAAGCTTGTGTCAGTTAATCAAAGGGAAGAGAAAATAAATATTCAGTGGGAGAAGACCAAATGCACAGCGTGAACGGCCCACCCTCTCAAGCCGCCCGCCTGCACAGAAAGTCACCGCCACGGAAGGCACTTTCATTTGTCTGGGTGTGAGGAAATCTCTGGCAGAGTGTCTTGTTTATTCACATCTGGAGTATATGAGTTAAGATACTTATATTTTGGAGTTACAAAACCAACTCCGTGTGTTTCATGAGGTTTTAAACTGCAAAGCTGTCCATTTAGAAACCCTAGGTTGTGCTGAATGTATATAAGATCCATTAGATTAAAACAGACATTTAATAGGACATAGGAAAATGGCTCAGGATAAGAATATGCAAAATCCAAAGCATCAAAAGTGTTCATTTCTTCTAGGATAATTCAAAGTGTGCACCATTTGTTAAATATAATTTTTGACAAAGTATGAATGTTGACAAAATTGTTGAGAAAGAACACGAAGAAAACATTTGGTAGATGTGCATATTAGACACAGCCTTGTGACAGGAAATACCAAGGGCAGGAACCACATTTGATTCTTTTTTTTTTTTTTTAGATGAAATATATGTAATTAACTTTTTTGTTTTTGTTTTTGTTTTTGTGGGTGGGGAGGGGTTTCCTTGAATGTCAAGAAGTTTAGTGTAAAACTTGATGCATGGTCATAGCAACTAGTGAACATTTGTGCTGTTCTCCTGTGCTTACATCTGATTTTCTTGTTCTGCGCTGATCTCATTTGAAAGTGTGGCCATTTTTATAAGCTATCTTAAATCATCTTTGCAAAAAGGTGTACATAATAAGAAAAAATACGTGCCTACACATCACAGAGTTGACAGAGTTCTTTATGTATAGTAGCATAACATACCTTTGCCACATTAAGTATTAATTTATTGGTGGAGTCATATAAAGTAAATAAAGAGTAAAAGACATCAAACAATGTACTTAAAGCAATTCAGGTTCATCTGGCAGAAGCAATTATGGTATATTTTATAACCTTACAATTTACAAAGGGAAGTTTTTCTTTAAATATAAAATATATCAGTTATTTCCAGAAAGACTGATCCTTTGATTTGGCTTTTATGTATTTTATCCAGTCTTGGCTTTTGGAATCATCTCGAAAACAAACAGAGCATTTGAGCCATGTTTGCTGCTAACTAAGGAATGAACCATGAGGCTTTGGCTAATTTTTGGAGGTCATTACTAAAATGCAGTTAATCACCTTAGTTAAGATATACGGGCATTTTACCAAAAGAAAACTGTGCCAATGGTCCTTGAAATAAGGTTAAGTAGATCTAATTTATGTTAAACTTTAATTAACCATATGCACTACCACATGAGAATGTTCATGCATATGTTGCTTACATTAATTGCTTTCATAAGTTAATTTCTGCCACACACTTTTGGCTTCTGTTCATTTGTAACTTAACAAATGTTCATATCAGCTGTGGAAGTGATTGCAGACAATGAAGTAAACCACTGGTTTACTTGTTTAAATTAAATCTGCCATCTCAAGCTGTCCTGTGTCTTAATACATTAGAAAAGATACTCGGGGCTTCCCTGGTGGCGCAGTGGTTGAGAGTCTGCCTGCCAATGCAGGGGACACGGGTTCGAGCCCTGGTCTGGGAAGATCCCACATGCCGCAGAGCGGCTGGGCCCGTGAACCACAATTGCTGAGCCTGTGCGTCTGGAGCCTGTGCTCCGCAACAAGAGAGGCCACGACAGTGAGAGGCCCACGCACCGCGATGAAGAGTGGCCCCCGCTTGCCACAACTAGAGAACGCCCTCGCACAGAAACGAAGACCCAACACAGCCATAAATAAAAAATAAATAAATAAATAAAAATTAAAAAAAAAAAAAAAGTGATGTGATAAAAGTGTTATCTAACGCTATTGCCATAATCACAATGCAATATATAAATGTATCAAACCAATACTTGTACACTTCAAACTTACACCAAAAAAAAAAAAAGAAAAGATACTCGGGAAGCGATGCTCGTGTTAATCCAGTTGTAATCACTGTGTAGTCATTCCTGGTTAAGTAATAGAGTCATGAACCTCTACATTTGTTTGCTATCTTTTTCTCTCTGTAGTTAATTGGGTGATCATTGACTGCGGTTTACTATTATTGTGGCAGAATTGATCTGTGCTTTTCATACAGTCAGACATACACCTGGTCCTTAAACAGAAATAGACAAACTATGTCATGCCTAATATTCTTTATTTTTATTGAAGTATAATTGATTTACAGTGTGTTAGTTTCAGGTGTACAGCAAAGTGATTCAGTTATACATATATACATATACTTTTTCAGATTCTTTTCCCATATAAGTTATTACAAAATATTGAGTATAGTTCCCTGTGCTGTGCAGTAGGTCCTTGATGTTTATCTATTTTATATATAGCAGCATGTATATGTTAATCCCAAACTCCTAATTTATCCCTCCCCTGCCTTTCCCCTTTGGTAACCATAAGTTTGTTTTCTATGTCTGTGAGTCTGTTTCTGTTTTGTAAATACATTCATTTGTATCACTTTTTTTAGATTCCACAAATAAGCGATATCATGTGATATTTGTCTTTGTCTGACTTACTTCACTTAGTATGATCATCTCTAGGTCCATCCATGTTGCTGCAAATGGCATTATTTCATTCTTTTTTATGGCTGAGTAGTATTCCATTGTATATATGTACCACATCTTCTTTATTCATTCCTCTGTCAATGGACATTTAGGTTGCTTCCATGTCTTGGCTATTGTAAATAGTGCTGCTATGAACATAGGGGTGCATGTATCTTTTTGAATTATGGTTTTCTCCAGATATATGCCCAGGAGTGGGATTGCTGGGTCATATGGTAGTTCTATTTTTAGTTTTTAAGGAGCTTCCATACTGTTCTCCACAGTGGCTGCACCAATTTATATTCGGCCCACTTTTTTTTTTATTGTAGTATAGTAAATTTATAATGTTGTATTATTTTCAGGTGTACAGCAAAGTGATTCAGTTATACATACATGTATCTATTCTTGTTCAGATTCTTTTCCATTACGAGATATTGAATATAGTTCCCATGGCCCAGTTTTAATTGGATACTACAGTTTGTGCTTAGAGAGGTGATTCCTATAGACAAATGACATTTTTTAAATAATAGAACTCATCTCTTATTAAAGCAAAAGTTCACTTTTTTATTCCATCAGTCTGTTCCCCACGGTCTGCATCATGTTGGCTGATATACTGTGCTAATACCCTCCTACTGTAATATCTCATATAAAAACCTATGTTTTTCTTAAATGCTATTTAAATCACCTTTGTGAAGAATCAAACTTCAGGATGTTTGGATAAAGATGGTGGATTGAATATATGCCTTTGCCTCTGATCCCTTTCTGAAATCCCAATAAAATGAGTGTAAAGAGGTTTTTACAAGGTCCTAACTCACTAGGACACAGGAAATAAAAGAAAGAACAGAACAAGGCTGGAAAGCATATTGGGCAAGTGGGAACTGACTGAACAGAACATAGAGAGTGAAATCCTGAACCAGCAGCAGGGTGATTATACTATGTTGCCGAGGAAAGGTCTCCTGGAAGGGGAAGGGAGGGGCTAAAACAAAAGGCTTCTTGTAAGTTTGTTAAAGAGGCCCTTGGACCCCAGAGCCACCCCCAACTCCACACGTCGGGTAGCTCACCCTCCCCCAGCCTGACAGACACTGGAGAGATGCAGACCATGGTCCCAGCGCCATGGGGGACGGGGGTGGGTGGATACTGTGCTGAGAACAGGCAGGGAAGGCAGTTAGCACATCCAAAACCATTTCCAAGAGGACTGCACCCCCATCCCAGCACCGCGAACGCCTTCCCTGGGGAATTTCCATTGCCTGAGAAGGAAGATTCGACTCCACAGAGGTGCCGGGTAGGGGAGCAGTGCCCACGGACAGACCCACCAGCCCACGGAGCTCCTGTCAGCTCGTAGGCTCCCTCCAGAGGATGGGGCTGTGTGGGTGGAATAGGAGCTCTGAACACGGATCCTACCAAATGTGTCCCAACTCTGTTGGCAGAGGGAGAGCTGGGGCACAGAAAATGTGTGTGTGTGTGTGTGTGTGTGTGTGTGTGTGTGTGTGTGTGTGTGTTGAGAGTGCAGGGAAATGAGGAGAGAGGGAGCTACTTCCTCATCCTAGTAAGAGAAAGTCAATAGATAACGTCTGAAGAGCCAAGAAGCAGCAAAGGAGCATCTTATTTAGATTATTTTTTATCAGCCTTGAAAGCAGTTGGTTTGGGAGCAGGAAATTATCTGAATCTCTCAACTGCATGCATGTATCACTTTGATCTTTTTTAAAGGAGCCTAAATTTAAAATTATAAGAGGTGCTTAAATAGTTCTCATTTTAAAAGCAAACATTAAGGAAAGTAAGAAAAAGCCGCTATTCTTTCTTTACCAATTCCCAGTTTGTCCTTTATAGCTCATTTTCATATATAGCCTCACAATTCTCATTTTAAGATCCACGTAGCCCTAGGAATTACCATGTAGAGAAGCCCCATCCTTTGTCATATCAAATATCCTACATTAAATATAAATTATATGTGGTATAAAATTTAAGAGAATTTTTATAAATTTGCTTTTTAAATTATTATTGCTTCAAGGAATTCATTTCCTATATGGTTTATTTGTTAGCATTACAGGTTTTTTGTACTTTATTTTACACTAAAACTTCTTTTTAAAATGTCTGGGAAATGTGTTTTTTTAATTCTCATGGACCAGTATATAACATTGTTTTTCCTAAGAATATGTCTGTCAGTTGACTATGATTTATATGAAACACAAATTAATTATATTGGCTTTGAAACATGTTTGAGCATGAAAAAGCAAACGCAGTGCTATTCTGGAGTAACCATCCTCAATAAAGCAGCAAGAGGCGAAAAACCTGACTTTTTATGAGCCAATATATTTAGGAGTGTGTTAAATGAAAGCCACCTTCAGATGCTCAGACTGGAAAGAATTCTGCACTGAATTTACTATGTTAAGAATTTTAAGAATTTAAGGTAAAAGGCTTAATTAGATTAGGGTTTACCTTGTGAGGTATTGTGAAAACTATAAATGAGAGTCAAAGGAAGTTAGGAGATTAACCTTTCCTGGCCAGATGACAATAATGTCATCTGTTGAAGGATAATGCATTTGCTTCTGGTCCAGGGTACTTCTGGGATGATCGTCCCTGTTTGTGGGAGTGGGTGTCGGAGGGGGAGTGACAGCAGCACCCTTATCATTCTGGAGAGTCTACCTTGCCTCTGACCACATTAATGATCTTCTGTCTTGGGTCACAGGTAATTGACTCTACTTGATTATTTCAAGCTAGGTCTGATGAGTTGACCAGTATTTGTCTTCTACTCCATAACTCTTAAGTGTTGAAAGTTTTCTCAAAAATAAATATATACGAAACATGCTTCAAAAACACAATGTCTAAATCAAGTGCATTCCCTTTGTGTTACAAACTATTTCTTTCTTAAACTGGTTGTACTGAGGTCACACATCTCCTCCCAATAATAACAATAACTGTAGAGGATTTTACAGTTTACCTTTTCATTCACTGTTACTATAAATAAGGCATTGCTCTAATCTTTAGGCAATGTGTCTGATCTCATAGAAATTTTTCTTGAAAGAGGCAATACAAACAATAAATAAGTAAACAAATAAATGTATTAGATCTCCCATTAAAAAGATAATTGCAGATAGTCATAAATACCGTAAGGAATAAAACGGGGTGTTTAGGAATAGAGTGTCAGAAGGTCCTCCTTTAGTTTGAGTGATTGGGATTCTCTGAGGAGGTGACATTTGGGGACAGAGTATTCCATGCAGAGCCAGTGGAAAGGCCCTAAATAAATGATAGCAACCTGTATACAGGCGATAATGATAATGATGATAATGGTGATGGTGATGTCAGTGATAATGGTGAGGAGGAGGAGAAGGGGAATGAAGATGATGATGATGATGACAATAATGGTGAGGATGATGATGATGACAATGGTGATGACAGTGATAATGGTGAGGATAATGTGGTGGTGATGATGATGGTGGTGATGACGATGATCATGGTGAGGATAATGTGGTGATGATGATGGTGGTGATGACGATGATCATGGTGAGGATAATGATGCTGGTGATGATGATGGTGATGGTGATGACCATGATAATGGTGAGGTGGAGGATGGTGATGACGGTGATGGTGGTGATGACAATGATAATGGTGAGGATAATGACGCTGGTGATGATGAAGGTGATGGTGATGACAGTGATAATGGTGAGGATAATGATGCTGGTGATGATGATGGTGATGATGATGATAATGGTGAGGATAATGACAGTGATGTTGATGGTGATGGTGATGATGATGATGACGATGACAATGGTGAGGATGATGATGATGTTGATAATGGTGGTGGTGGTGATGGTGATGAGCTTCTTTTATAAAAGAAGCTCAACAGAACTAAATTAAATGCCATGGTCACACAATTAGTGAATGATACACGCCCAAACCACAATATTTAATAAGGATGAGATTTAGAAGGTGACCTGAATTTTGGCCTTTGGGCTGTTATTTCAGAGGAGCTCCTAGAGAATTGGCATGTCTTTACAGGGATCCCCTGTAAAGTACTCCGTAAGTACTTGCAGGAGTCAGGGAACCCATCATCTGTTGAAGGACCCTCGACTTCAGCTTGATGACAAGCTGCTCTTCCCCTTCCGTCTGGGTTCTCATCACCTGCCTAGCTCAGCTCTATCTTTTCACTCCACCAATCAACAGGGTCACCAACTCTGAAAACTTGATTCCAAGGACCTCACTTCCTACCTTTGTAGCACTTACTTTGTTTTCCCCAATGCCATAAATCTCCAGCCCACTGGAACCTCCAATCCAGCGACCCTGACACTTTACACTACCATCTCCTCCCTTGTGTGCTCACTTCCTTCTTTTAACTAATGTAAATTCCATGTACCTTCACTATGACATTCCCTTGCAAGCCCCTCTCTCCAGAAAACCCCAAGCTTTGACTAAACGCATATATTGGCCTCCTCTTATCCCATGCCTGAGCAGCTAAACTGCCCTTGAGAAAGTCACACAAGTTTCTGCTGGCCATTTGTCTCAGCCGGGTCCTCACAACCCTCTTGCGGAGACAGCGGCATCAAACTTTCTCTCCTTTGCAGGTTTAGTGGTTTCCTTTCTATTGCAACATTCTTATCAGCAGTAAAGCGCAATTAATATCTCCTGTTAAAACTAAGAACAAAAGCAAAACAAAATAAACACCTTCGATCCCCTACCCCTGTTCACTTTCACCTCCTTGTCTGTTCCTCTTCACAGCAAAACTCCCCAAGGGAATGGTCTGCACTTGCTGCCTCCTCTCCTTAGCCTCCGTTCACTCTAGTTCATGGCCGATGAGCTTCTGTCTCTGCTTTTGCCAAATTCAGAGTCCTCACGAATCTCAGTTCAGTGGCCTCGGCTGGCTCTGTGCTCCTTGCACTCGCCTCAGGGCAGGATTCCAGGCAAATGACCAGCCTCCTAGAAACCGTTGTCTCCTGCATTCTGAGATTCCACACTCTCCTGGTTTTCTCCTCCCTCCTGGAAGGACCCTTCTCAGCCTCTTCAGTGGCTTCTCTTCTCTAACCGTCTTCTACACTGGGGATTGTCCCAGGACTCAGCACGGGGCCGCCTTTAGTTTCAAATTCCCCATGGATGCTGTGTCTTCAAATCCCATCTCTAGGAGGATAACGCCCGTCTTTTATTGGCTGCCGTGTCTCTCGCCTGATCTCCAGGCTCACACAACTCGAAGGCTCCTTGACATTTCCGCTTATGTGTCTGAGGGTCACCTTAAAGTTAGCGCAGGCACAGAACTCTTGATGTCACCCCCAAAACGGTGATGCCTCTTCTCATCATCCACAGCTCAGTAACTGGCGCTTTCCACTCAGTTGCTTATACTGACAGCAAGCATTCTTGATTCTTCCCGTTTCCTTGTTGCACATCCAGTTTATCAGCAAGTCTGGTCCATTCTCCTCAAATATTTCACATCTGTCCCTTTTTCCAACTCGCTTACTTCTCCCCTCCCCCACTGCCATTACAAGCTCCCATCTCGTTAGCCTGGGTTATATTTTTTCATTTATTTTATTGAAGTAGAGTTGATTCACAATATTGTGTTAATTTCTGCTGTACAGCAAAGTGACTCAGTTATACATATATACATTCTTTTTCATATTCTTTTCCACTAGGGTTTATTATAGGATACTGAATAGAGTTCCCTGTGCTATACAGTAGGACCTTGTTGTTTATCCATCCTATACATACTAGTTTGCATCTGCTAATCCCAAACTCCCACTCCGTCCCTTCCCCACCCACCTCCCCCTTGGCAACCACAAGTCTGTTCTCTATGTCTGTCTGTTTCTGTTTTGTATATAGAATCACTTGTATTATTTTTTAGATTCCATATACTAAGTGATATCATGTGATATTTGTCTTTCTCTGTCTGACTTACTTCATTCTTTTTTATGCCTGAGTAACACCCCATTGTATATATGTAACACATCTTCTTTATCTATTCATCTGTCAGTGGACACTTAGGTTATTTTCATGTCTTGTTAGCCTGGGTTTTTGCAATAGCTTACTAATGACTCCCCTGCTTCCAAGGCTGCACCCTATAATCCAATCTCCAAACGGCAGCCAAAATAACCTGTGTTAAAAGTGTGAATCAGATTATGGCTCTGTTTTGTTTAAAACCCTCTTGACTTTCTTTTGCCCTTAAAATAAAATTCCAGCTTCTCAGCGTGGTGGCCCCTGACTATTTCTTCATATTCCTCCACCACTTTTCCTCCCCTCACTGCTTTCCGGCTGCCTAATCTTCCTGTTCCTCAAACACGTTAAGTTTGTTTCTGCCCCAGGGCCTTTGCACTTGCTGATCCCTCCACAGGGAGGGCCCTTCCCTCCTTGCTTCTCTGAGAACCGTCTTCTCCATTTAGGTCTTAACTCAAATATCCCCTCCATACAGAGGATTCCCCTGACGGTCTGATCTAAAATAACTTCCCCAGGCACTCTCTGTCCCGTTGCCTTTTTTTCCCCTCAGTTGTGCATGTCGCTAATCAGGAATTCTCACTCACTCATTGATTTTCTGGTGCATGATTTGCCTCCTCACTAAAATGTAAGCTCCAAAAGGCCGGGGAACCTGTCTGTCTTATTCTGGCTTTAGTCCCAGAGCACAGAGAAATGCTTGGTTCATAGCTGACATTCAGTAAATATTTTTTGTAAAATGAATCAATGAATGAAAGAGTAGACATTTCAACTTTAACCTTAAATTTAACTCAGAAATCTACCTGAGGGGTTTTCCTAGAATAAGAGAAAGTACCATGTTGTACTAAATGAGTCACGTGCACAATTTTGAACTGATAAATGTATCATTTTTCCAACCTCTCACAACTGATATTTCAATCATGGCAGATATTATATTTTTATTATAATTTATAAAATATAAAATATATTAAAAATATAAAGTATATTTATATAATTCAGTCATATATATAATATATATAATCTGGTTTTTAATTAATAAATCTACATAACTCATTAAATTATAAATTCTGTAGCAAATACTTAGCTTTGGTCAAAACCGCCTTCTTGCCTCTCGGCTGCTGGACTTCAACTCCTACATGTTATTTAATCTCTCTAGACCTTAGTTTCCTCATCCTTGGACTTGGTGACTTCCAGCTTTCAAATTCTCTGACTCTGTCTTAACATTACTATCCTACAAATGTGTTCATGTGTTTGCTTGTCTCCATAATTTCTCCACGTTTTCTTTTATTTTTTTTTTGAATTTTTGAATTTTATTTTTTTATACAGCAGGTTCTTATTAGTTATCCATTTTATACATATTAGTGTATACATGTCAATCCCAATCTCCCAATTCATCACACCACCACCCCCCCGGCCACTTTCCCCCCTCAGTGTCCATACGTTTGTTCTCTACATCTGTGTCTCTATTTCTGCCCTGCAAACCGGTTCATCTGTACCATTTTTCTAGGTTCCACATATATGCGTTAATATACAATATTTGTTTTTCTCTTTCTGACTTACTTCACCCTGTGTGACAGTCTCTAGATCCATCCATGTCTCTACAAATGACCCAATTTAGTTCCTTTTTATGGCTGAGTAAAATTTCACTGTACATGTGTACCATATCTTCTTTATCCATTTGTCTGTCGATGGGCATTTAGATTGCTTCCATGACCTGGCTATTGTAAATAGTGCTGCAATGAACATTGGGGTGTATGTGTCTTTTTGAATTATGGTTTCCTCTGGGTATATGCCCAGCAGTGGGATTGCTGGGTCATATGGTAATTCTATTTTTAGTTTTTTAAGGAACCTCCATACTGTTCTCCGTAGTGGCTGTATCAATTTACATTCCCACCAACAGTGCAAGAGGGTTCCCTTTTCTCCACACCCTCTCCAGCATTTGTTGTTTGTAGATTTTCTGATGATGCCCATTCTAACTGGTGTGAGGTGATACCTCATTGTAGTTTTGATTTGCATTTCTCTAATAATTAGTGATGTTGAGCAGCTTTTCATGTGCTTCTTGGCCATCTGTATGTCTTCTTTGGAGAAAGATCTATTTAGGTCTTCTGACCATTTTTTGATTGGGTTGTTTTTTTTTTAATATTGAGCTGCATAAGCTGTTTATATATCCTGGAGATTAATCCTTCGTCCATTGATTCATTTGCAAATGTTTTCTCCCATTCTGAGGGTTGTCTTTTCATCTTGCTTGTAGTTTCCTTTGTTTTGCAAAAGCTTTTAAGTTTCATTAAGTCCCATTTGTTTATTTTTGTTTTTATTTCCATTACTCTAGGAGGTGGATCAAAAAAGATTTTGCTGTGATTTATGTCAAAGAGTGTTCTTCCTATGTTTTCCTCTAGGAGTTTTATAGTGTCCAGTCTTACATTTAAGTCTCTAATCCATTTTGAGTTTATTTTTGTTTATGGTGTTAGGGAGTGTTCTAATTTCATTCTTTTACATGTAGCTGTCCAGTTTTCCCAGCACCACTGATTGAAGACACTGTCTTTTCTCCATTGTATATCCTTGCCTCTTTGGTCATAGATTAGTTGACCATCGGTGTGTGGGTTTATCTCTGGGCTTTCTATCCTGTTCCATTGATCTATACTTCTGTTTTTGTGCCAGTACCATATTGTCTTGATTACTGTAGCTTTGTAATATAGTCTGAAGTCAGGGAATCTGATTCCTCCAGCTCCGTTTTTATCCCTCAAGACTGCCTTGGCTATTCAGGGTCTTTTGTGTCTCCATACAAATTTTAAGATTTGTTTTCTAGTTCTGTAAAAAATACCATTGGTAATTTGATAGGGATTGCATTGAATCTGTAGATTGCTTTGGGTAGTATAGCCATTTTCACAATATTGATTCTTCCGATCCAAGAACGTGGTATCTCTCTCCATCTGTTTATATCATCTTCAATTACTTTCATCAGTGTCTTATAGTTTTCTGCATGCAGGTCTTTTGTCTCCCTAGGTAGGTTTATTCCTATGTATTTTATTCTTTTTGTTGCAGTGGTAAATGGGAGTGTTTCCTTAATTTCTCTTTCAGATTTTTCATCATTAGTGTATAGGAATGCAAGAGATTTCTGTGCATTCATTTTGTGTCCTGCAACTTTACCAAATTCATTGATTAGCTCTAGTAGTTTTCTGGTGGCATCTTTAGGATTCTCTATGTATAGTATCATGTCATCTGCAAACAGTGAAAGCTTTACTTCTTCTTTTCTAATTTGTATTCCCTTTATTCTTTTTCTTCTCTGATTGCCATGGCTAGGACTTCCAAAACTATGTTGAATAAGAGTAGTGAGAGTGGACATCCTTGTCTTGTTCCTGATCTTAGAGGAAATGCTTTTAGTTTTTCACCATTGAGAATGATGTTTGCTGTGGGTTTGTCATATATGGCCTTTATTATGTTGAGGTAGGGTCCCTCTATGCCCACTTTCTGGAGAGTTTTTATCATAAATGGGTGTTGAATTTTGTCAAAAGCTTTTTCTGCATCTATTGAGATGATCATATGGTTTTTATTCTTCAATTTGTTAATATGGTGTATCACATTGATTGATTTGTGTATATTGAAGAATTCTTGCATCCCTGGGATAAATCCCACTTGATCATTGTGTATGTTCCTTTTAATGTGTTGTTGGATTCTGTTTGCTAGTATTTTGTTGAGGATATTTGCAACTATATTCATCAGTGATATTGGTCTGTAATTTTCTTTCTTTGTAGTGTCTTTGTCTGGTTTTGGTATCAGGGTGATGGTGGCCTCATAGAATGAGTTTGGGAGTGTTCCTTCCTCTGCAGTTTTTGGGAAGAGTTTGAGAAGGATAGGTGTTAGCTCTTCTCTAAATGTTTGGTAGAATACACCTGTGAAGCCATCTAATCCTGGACTTTTGTTTGTTGGAAGATCTTTAATCACAGTTTCAATTTCATTACTTGTGATTGGTCTGTTCATATTTTCCATTTCTTCCTGGTTCAGTCTTGGAAGTTTATACCTTTCTAAGAGTTTGTCTATCTCTTCCAGGTTGTCCATTTTATTGGCACAGAGTTGCTTGTAGTAGTCTCTTAGGATGCTTTGTACTTCTGCTGTGTCTGTTGTAACTTCTTTTTCATTTCTAATTTTATTGATTTGAGTCCTCTCCCTCTTTTTCTTGATGAGTCGGGCTAAAGATTTATCAATTTTGTTTATCTTCTCAAAGAACCAGCTTTTAGTTTTATTTCTCCACACTTTCAATTGCGCATTTTGCATAATTAGGATAAAACTCTAGCTGTAATTGGGGCTGTGAAATGTCCCCCGAGGAGCTGAGAGCACACACAAAATAAGCCAGCTCATAAAACAACTATTCATATTAGTAAAGTATACAGATAAGCTGGGATTTTAAGGGAGTGAAGTAAAATTTTATTGTAGTAATTTGTAATAATGCTCTATAAAGGAGGAAGTAGGGGTTCAGGTGTCCAGAGAAGCTCACCCTCCCCTCGCTTTTGGGGATATTCGGGCAGCAGGACTTGAAGGTCCTGGGAGATCGTCTGTGAGCCCAGGAGACATTCAGCTGTCATGTGAAGCCTGAGGCACTTGGGGCAAGGAGCTATGTCATCCTTTGCTTGAATCACCTAGAATCTGCCCTGAGGGACAGGAGAGCAAACCTCTACAGGCAGGCAGCAGCCAGACCACATTTAAAGGAAGTTATGCTTGTTTCTCGCACAGAATCATACATCTGTAAAATACAGCACGCAGGAAAATAAGATAATTTTGATCAAGTTTAAAAAGTATATTTTAACGAAAAGCAATTTCCTTTTCTTTTGTACACCATTTCATAATTCTTTCCCATGTCACTATGGTGGTAAAGGAAGAGGTGAGCCTCTTCGCCCAAAATGAAGGGCAAGGTTGGACTGCCAGACACCCAAAGGGTCCCGGGGGCGTGGGGTGAGGAGGGGGGCTGTGCGCTCTTGAATTAGCCAAATGACAGAAGAAATGTGTGTTCTTAGAAACCCTAAATAATTTCTTCCCTTCTCCATGTTATTTTGCCCTCGTAAACATCATTTTAAGGTAAAAATATTTTTTGTTGTTGTACTACTTCAAACAAATTCAAGGTTCAAAATAGTGGGAGTTTTTCTTTTAAGTAAAATTCCAAATATATTTATGTAGAACCCAAGTTTTCTCAATATTCTGTCACCTCTTTTGACGGGGATGGAGTGAACTACTGGCTGTGGAGTCAAAGGCACAACGTTGTCACCTGCAGGGGGTGATGGGACCACACCATTCAGCCACTCTAGATCTGTCTATGGTCCTCAGAAAGCGTCATCCTGCGCTGACCACTTCCCGAATTGTTCTGATAAAGTGTGAGTCCATATTCAAGTACTTGGTGGACAAACGAAAAGTTGGATTTCCTTGGCAAAAAGTGCCCTGTCCCTAGGACCCCGATGATTAGTTCATAAGACCTTGATGGAACAAACTTTTATTGAGCTCCTAGTAGGCGCCCAGCGTTTCCCCAGGCACTGGGCTTTAAGAACGAACTGGGCAGAGGGAGGATTCGTGGTTGTGGGACTGCGGGTGGGGTGGGCGTGAAGACCCTTGAGTGTGATGGAAGTGATCTGACATAAGGCTGTGATGATGGTTACACAATTCTGTAAAGGTGCTAATAATTGTAGAATTGCATTTACAACATTACAGAACAGGCGGAACGGAAGGGCCTGGGCGAGTGGCGACCCCAGACGCACCCGGGCCAGGAGATCTGCTCCACTTGGAAGGAGGGGGCGGGATTCCAGGCGGCACTGTCTGTATCCAGAGACGCTTTTCTGCCTTAGGAATATGGAAAGGACTCCCTTGCTCTGGGTTTGAAGTTGGATCCCAGCTCTTCCAAGTTTTCTTGTATTTCCAGTAGTTGTCCTAGTTTAACTCCTTTGCCCCCGATCTCCTTTTCCACTTACAGACGAGTGGCCCTTAGAGAGAGAGCTCTCCGCAGTGTCCGCTCCTGAGGAGCCCCTGGAGGTCGTGTCCTTCCAGCCTGAGCCGCCCACCCCAGGCGGAGGAGGCCCACACGTGCTCGCTGACCAGATCGTGTGTTCCCTCATCCGCCCAACAAGCATTTACTAGGCTTTCTTACCTAGTGAAAGTTGATGCAAGCCTATAAAGTCAGGTGATGTCTCTGGCACTAAACCATATAAGCCCGTGGGCATCTCCCAGCTGAGACCCTTGTGCTTGGGCCCCAGCAACTCCATAAGCACAAGCTCCCTTAGCAGAGAGAGGTGGGCCTTTCTTTATACTCACTTCTGTGGAAATGACTAAAAAGAGTAAAAGCAACAGTCATTTACTTACTGGTTTCTCAAGTTTGTAACTAAATGTGAGGGCAGCTCGTGAAAAATGTTTATTGTCCGTGGTGTCTTTCTCTCTGGGTCATTTTAAGGTTTGAAAGAAGTATTCATTCTTCTTAAACTGTCCTCTGGGCCTCAGTTTTCTCTATTATAAAATCAGGGGGTTGGATTCATGACCTCCTTGGATTTAAATCCTTTTTGAGCTTAAAAACTCTTTGACACTCTGAAACATACCCCAAAATTCAGCCCTTAGCTTCATGATGAGAAGTGCAGGTTTGAAGAAGAACCAAATGGGCCTGACTTTCCCCCAAAACAAGGCTTAACAACTTCCTCACCTAGCAGAAGACCCCTTTTATCCGGCGGAATTATTTGCGCGTTATTATTGAAATGGTTATCATTTCAGTCAAATTATTCAAGTTTCAGCAAGAACAATTTCTTTGCCCAGCCCTGTCTGTTTCCATGCCCAGGAGGGGGTCATGCGGTCTGGCCGGAATCTCATCTGACCACAGCGTGTGTCCATCCCTCGCCGCCCCCTGGGACCGTAGTGCTCACGTCCACTCCTTGGTGGCGTGGTCCTTGGGCCACTGGGAAGACAGGCCGGGCGTGACCAGGTGTGACCAGGAGTCTGTGACACTCCCATCTGTCAGTCGGCACCCGCAGAGGGGGGCAGCGGTGGCATTAGTGTGGACGTCCAGCTAAACCATTTGGGCCAGAAACAGAGACACTGAGACAAGTCACGTGTCTGCTCCACACGAAGGGGCAGTCGGAGACCATGATCAGCGCATGCGCTCTGAGTCTGTTCTTCCGGTGCTGGAATTGTGGCTTCTGAGACTCTCAGCCTTGGTAAATGGGAATAATAATCGGGCTGTTTGGAGGATGAAATGAGATAGTCTGTGCAAAGTATTCAGAAAAGTACCTGGCACGTGATAAACACTCTGTGATAGTTATCTGTGTTGTAGCTGCACGTGGAGAAAACTTAAAATCAAGCCACAGAGAAAAGGACATTTCGATGGGCAAAGAAAACGCGGTCTTAGACGCGAAGGGCACTGGCGGTTGGGTGGGGTCTTACAGAGCAAGATTCCGTTTTGTATGCTTGTCATGAGGCCAAACTGAGATGCTTGTCAAGTGACTAGACTAAGGTAGGTCTCCTAAGTACTGGTTCCTGCCGCCTACCCTATATCTTTAATTGCATTCCCTTTACTTTCTTTTCTTTCTTTGTTTTTCCTTTCTTTGTGTCCTGTCTCCCTCCCTTCATTTGTTCTCTTCTCTTTCCAGAGATGCACTGGAAAGATTTGGGGGAAAATATCACAGTATCTAGCAAAAAGTCACTTTGCCTTGCTGATAACCAAACAGTATCTTGTGACTTATTTCTAAATAAGTTTCTTTTTCCATTTACAGAATCATTCACTTTAAAATATGTATATTCATTCACTAATTGACCTGGAGTATTAAAATTAAACTGATTTCTCTTGTTCTACATAAACCTGTGTTAATATAATGATCAATAATTACCCCCCTATATAGCCAAATATTCATCGAGGATTTTACAATTATAAAAATCGAGACATGGAGCCGCTCTTGACACCTCAGCTCTGTAGCTGTCAGGTAGGCATCCAGAAGAGGCTCAAAAATCTATTTCACAGATAAAAAAATTAAAGAGATTGACAGATAATAGAGTTAAAGAAATCCTAACCTCAGTTGCAGAGAGATTCTGCTTTCGGTATACTAATTGCCTTCTAACTTTTCAGATTATTGGGGGAAATTTTGAGTAGAGATTTGAAGCTTCAGAAGCACCCCTGAGTTTTCCAAGTAGAAAGACAGGTTTCTTTCATTTTTCCTCGAATGTTCACTGTGCTTCTGCGGGGGCTCGCAGGTGACGAGGAACACGTACAGCAGAGGCAGCGTGTAGCCCTGAAACGACCACTTAAATCAGCCAAAAAGCTCATCACTTCCGCCTTGGCCTGCATTGCTGTGTAGACGCGTATTTGGCTGATTTCAGGAAGGAAAATCGTTGTCATTTTTAATGGAAAATAACCTTTTTGAAGCTTCAGTCTTTCTCTTTATAAATAATGTGTTTGATGCCAGGTTTCACAGGCTGTTTAAACTTATAAGGTTAAACTACTCTAAGAGGAGATTTGGAAATTAGATCATCTATATTTTTTATCTTTTTCATAATCATACCATGGGTGCAACCCAAGAGGCAACACGACATTTAAACAAACACAATATCTTCTCCTTCAATCTTAAATATACCCTGCATTGTTAGTAATGTATGTTACTGTTCCACATTATTTTTTGTTTTTTAGTAAAAGTGTGGTTCAGCTGTTTTCAGAAGCACCAGTCCCTTACACAGTCACTGAAAGATAACCTGCCCCTCCTTGTGCCATGTGGAATCTGCCTGAATACAACCTAAACTACAGTTCTTGTGGGGAATCCATCACCTCAGATGGGAATGAACATTGAGGGATTTTTAGTGTCAAATGAATGTAAAGCTGGTCTCACTGAGATAAGGTTTATTTTCAGTTACTGCCAATTTTTGAAGACTAAATTACAGAAAACAGTAATCATTTCCTAGTGTGTTGGCTCTTAAGTTAATCAGGCAACTGTTAATACTAGCATATTTTTATTAATAACCTACAGAAACACTTGTACTTATTTATCAGAAATCTTCAAAATGATATGCTAGTCAAGGAGTGTCAAAGTATCATTTGAAAATTATTGAATAAATTCTAGGAACAGTTTCCTACTCAGAATGAACTTACTACATTTTCAGTACATTCATTTGGGGAGATGCTTTGGCATAAAGGTTAAGGGCACAAGCTCTAGCATTAGACTAGCTGCTTCCAATGTTCATTTCAATACCTACCAGCTGTGTGATCCTGAGCAAGTTACTTCTCCGTGCCTCAGTTTCCTCCTTTGTAAAATGGGGGTGACAACGATACACAATGATTGCTAACATTTACACAGCTCCTTCTTTGTGCCAGGCACTGTTCTGTGCAAGTGAGAGAGACAGACAGACAGATAGGAAAAGAGAGAGAGGCAGAGAGAGACAGAAGGCTGGTGGATAGATACCACATGCCTCATACTGATCTGGGATCAGTCATGCACGTAATCTTCACAACAACCATATGAAATGAGCACTATTATTTTCTTCTTTTCACAGATAAGAAAACTGAGAAACCAAGAAGTAAAGCAATTTGCCCAGAGGCAGCTTAGTACCAGGGTCTGGATTTAGACCCAGGATGTCTACCCTCAAAGTCTGTCCTCAGCCACTACCCTACAATGCCTGATGCACACATCAGTATAGGGCTGTTACTTCATGAGATTACATACATATATAAACCACTTAGACTGTGGTGTGGTTCTAGTAAACATTAAGTGAGCGCTAATTACTATTATTGGTTTCTAAAAATTATAAACCCTATTTTACTATATGTAGTTTCTTTTATTGCATTAAATATATCACAGTCCACTAAAATTTAATTTTTTTACACCGTAGTTAGCTATGTTTTGTGGGATTTGGTAAGGTTATCTTGAGGTCAACATATACTAAAAGGCATCAAACATTTTTGGTTTCTATAATTTCATACACCAGAGTGTGAAACAGTCAAGGTCAATTTTTTTTAATCATTCATTCATTTTTTTTCTACAAATAATTGTTTGTGCAATAAGGCACCTACTACATGCCTGGCAATATTCTGGGACCTATTCTAGGGCATTCAGCAGAGAACAAGACAGTGAAGGTCCTGGCTGTCACAGAGCTTACCTCACTTTGTCCTTGACTCAATTCCAACTAGAACCTTTAATTCTGGGAAGCAGCACCTCGACGAAAACTGAAATCTTCCATGGTTAAGCATTTGGGACTTTAGCAGGGTGATGCATCACACAGGCCACCGTTGGCTGTGTCACTGCCTTTTCCCCCATGCACTTAAGAAAAGGCATTTCAGATTCCACATATAAGTGATATCATATGATATTTGTCTTTCTCTGTCTGACTTACATCACTCAGTATGACAATCTCTAGGTCTGTCAATGTTGCTGCAAATAGCATTATTTCATTCTTTTTTTATGGCTGAGTAATATTCCATTGTGTGTGTGTGTGTGTATATATATATATATGCACACCACAACTTATTTATCCATTGATCTGCAATGGACACTTGTCTCTGAGTCTTGGCTATGAACATGGGGGTGCAGACATCTTTTTGAGCTAATTTTTGTTTCCTCTGGATATAGTCCCAACAATGGAATTGCTGGATCATGTGGTAGTTCTATTTTTAATTTCCTGAGGAACCTCCATACTGTTCTCCACAGTGGCTGTATCAATTTACATTCCCACCAACAGTGCAAGAGGGTTCCCTTTTCTCCACACCCTCTCCAGCATTTATTATTTGTAGACTTTTTGGTGATGGCCATTCTGCCCTGTATGAGGTGATACCTCATTGCAGTTTTGATTTCGCTTATATGTGGAATCTAAACAAATGGTACAAATGAACTTAGTTACAAAACAGAAATAGAGTCACAGATGTAGAAAACAAACTTACAGTTACCGGGGGCGGGGTGGGAGGTGAGGGAACTCTGCTCAATACTCTGTAGTGACCTAAAGAATCTAAAAAAAGAGTGGACGTATGTACATGTATAACTGAATCACTGTGCTGTACACCTGAAACTAACACAACATTGTAAATCTACTATACTCCAGTAAAATTTTTCTTAAAAAAAGAAAAGAAAAGGCATTTCAGGATCTCTGAGAACCGCATCCACAGGGGGAGAACGCACTAGCTGTGTTTCTCTCTGGTGGCCATGAGTGGATGGCTCACGGGTTGGCCCTTTCTCCCCATCACTGCTGGAGAAAAGCCATCAGAGTTCCAAAACAGAAGCTGAGGATTTCAGAGTCCTGAGAACAGAATTTGAGGCTCATCTTATTCCCTTATGTTGTTTCCCTTCTGCACTTAGTTTTTTTGTTTCTTATTTTTCCATATTCTGCTACCATCAATTTCATGTGAAATGATTACTTATATTAGTGAAGTAGTGAAGGCTTATCATATCAGATGATGTTCTTTGACTATACAAGGAAAAACAACTCATTATTATAACAATATTATTATTCAAGGTACTTCTTTAGTCATTTTGTATTTGGAGGGAAATTTATGAGCGTATAGGAAATTTAATCCCCTAAAAATTTAAGGGAGGAGCATGAGTGTTTCTTTATTCTGCAGTTCTGATGATCTATTCTTAAGATATGACAGGGGAGAAAGGAAAGTCATGTACATTGACCACTCAGAAATTTAACATAATACATAATAATCTCCTTTAACTGTCACAACAAATCTGGAAGTAAGTACATTTAATCCTCATTTAACCACATGAAAAGAGAGATTCAGGAAAGCCGTGGATCTGCCCAAGTTCACTGCAGTAGCAGAATCAGGCTTAGACCCGCGGTATCCAAAGGCCAGGTCTCTTCTGTGAAATCACAGTATTTCACTTGAGCAGAGATCATACGTATGATTACAAGACCAGTGCCATGCAAAGGAGAAAGAGGTTCTGAACTGTCTTTTATGGTGTCACATATATCACATCAGTATTAGCAGGAAGAATCATCTCTACATGCTTGCATGTGATCCCTCAAAAAACCATTGAGTTAATAGCTATCCACAACCATTTTAAGTCAGTTACACCTCTCAGATGGAGTGCTACCTTTTTAACAAATCACCTGATGTTCCATTAAAAGGAATACAAGTAATGTAATTGGCATAGATGAGACTAGCACGTTTCCCGTTCATGTTATGATGCACCTTTTAAAGTCAACATCATCATCATCAAATAATATTTCACTGTAATTCCTAGAAGAGCAGAGTTTGGACTGGAAAACATAACTGAGATACAAGCAAAGCAAGACTTGTTGCTTATTTAGTAGGTCATGAGCCATTTTAACTTCAATAGAAATGTACTGATTTTGGAACATTTTTGTATCCATTTGTAGAAAGAGTTGGAAACACATCAAAAGGCTACAGAGATCTTGTATGACTTTGAGTTTAGCTAGTCCTTCTCGGAAACCAAACACATTTGTTTTTTCCTTACCTAAAAGTTTATTAAATTTAATTGGCAAAGCAAGGAGAAAAGGAAATAAGTATGGACTTGTTGATTGGCAAAGTGCTTGATCTTGCTGTTAATTATATTTCAATTGTAGAACTACTTGCATATGGAAATCTTAAAGTATCTAAAATACATTTGTCTCGCTTACAACATGTGGAGGAGGAAGTTTCCCTTCTCTTTTTCTCCACCTGAACATGAAGCACGGCCAGGTTTATCCAGCGCTCCGTAGTGAGCTGTGTCACCCCACCCAGTGTCTAGACTTGGAGCCTGGTGGCCTGGTGGCCTCAGTCAGGCAGAGTTTCATGACTCTTCATATCCCTGGGTTATGTACTTTGCTTTCCCACCAGTGATTATTTTAACAATATCCCCAGATGACAAACATCCACAATTGCCTTTGAACCTCAGTACTAACTGCAACATATCAGTGAGCTGCCAGGGCCTTGTACATAGGTCCTCATGGATCCTAATTAATAATGATGGTGTCCAGAGAAAAAAGGTAAAATTTTGAAACTAATAAATATACTCCATTTGATATGTAGTTCTCCTGAACTTTGAACATGGAATATGAGTAGTTTCACACTGCAAATCTGAGGTCAGGCAGTTTTTAATTTACTCTTTTGACCCTAAGTTGGGAGGGAAAGTTTGGAGCATCTAAAGCTGTCATCATCATCAAATAATATTTATTACACACTGTGTTTCATAGTAGAAGTGCAGGGTTTGGCCTGGTAAACATAACTGAGATACAAGACTTCTTGTGTGTTTAATAGGTCATGAACCTATTCTGTACTGATTTGGGGTGTCCAAGGTCAGGGGAATGTCTCTAATGAAACACCAATGAAAGTACCAAAGAGTTTCTCAGTCTTAGTATAAAATCCTAATAGATACAATTGCGCCTCATCCAGAAACATTATCTGTTTATCTGTCTGTACTTCAAAAAGCAAAAAATGTGATGTATCTTATAAAGAGACCACATGGCATAGGTCTCTATCAGTCTATCAGTCTGTCTATCTGTAATAGCCACATTTGTTTGTCAAATATTAAATAACGAGATTTATCATTGCAGCTTCAGAGGACAGGTCTACTTGGAAAGTTATACAGATAAGTTACAGGGACATAGTTTGTAGTTAATTTTGTCTTACAGTATAATTCTTTAACTAGAACTTTGGCTTCTTTACGATTTAGATACGGTAAAAATGTAAACAACCGGTTTTTAAAAGCTTCATAAAAGTCCTGAGGGTCCAATTATATGATGTTATAAAGAGGTACCAACATGCTGGGGTTTTCCCAGAACACCAAAAAAATCAATTAATTTCAAATCATTAGTTTAAAAAGCAATTATCAACTTTCCTCTCTATATCAGGGTCAAATCTCACGGTGATCAGATCCTTAATTTAAAAAAATTGTCGGCCTGAACTTTGATTGCCAATACCACAAATTTGAAGGAAAATTGTTAAGGTTCCTTGAGGTCATTCTTATGCGATTAAAAAGACAAAAATGGATTGACTTCACAAACAGCCAGGACCTTTCTAAAACCAGCTGGCTTACGAATTCAACTGACCTGTCGTTACCATACTTCGCAGTCAAGAATCATGAGAACAGCTTGTTCTGAATCTGCTGGCTGCCTACCCACGGGGCAAGAGACAGAGCGGCTTCTCTGATTAGCATATAAACAGTGTTTGATTAGGTTTTGGCTTCCTTTCTCACGTGGAAGGAAAAATCCTTTTTTTCTTTTTAATGGATTTATAGTCAGTACCAATTTTTCCTCTCAAGGTACGCATTAGGAGAAAAGAGAAAGTGGAGATTACTTTTATATTTTCCTTATACCCTTGCCAGTTACTAAGATTCTCAGTTATCTTAAGGCTGCCTCTACCCCCAAGTAATGTATGTTTTTATATTTATGAAAAATATTCCCTTAAGTTATGGTCTATATATATATTGCAGTATTTAGGTTACTTACACTAATAGATTAACACATGCTAACAGTTCATTTTAGTTTTCTTTAAATAGATTCAGAAAAGACCTGAAAGAGCCTAAGTTTTATCAAGAGAAGATGAAGATTTTATATGCAGTTACTGTAATAATCAATGTTAACAACGTTATCTTCTTGAAATTCCGTAGGGGGGAATGATAGCAGATATGTGGACCTAAGGAAGTTTTAAACAGCAAACAAATGCACGTACACAGTCTCATTCGAATCACTACCCCCCTTACCACTTTTCTATTTTACGATTTTTTTACTCTTTTCTCGTTCGTGTTGCTAACGGGTCACAATTGCTTCTTGGCAGTGTTTGTATTTACTTATATTGACTCAGGAAAAAGCAGAAAGGAACACATATTTTTAACTCAGTACAATTAAGATAAAATGCAGACACGGGTCTTGGCCCTCTCAAAAGGGCACTCCAGTTTGGAAAGTTAAGCCCTAGCTGGCATTGAATATTAATTCTCTACAACATTATACAAGTCATGTGCCTGTGCTGTCTCTCAGGAAATATGAAGAGTAGAAGTATTGTTTCCTCTCTTGGAGATACTGTGGCACTTGTTTTTCACGGTCTGGAGTCCAATGATGCAGAATAGAATTACATGTGGCAAATAGTATTTCCAACCATGCCAAGTGGAGCAGGACACTTGAGTAGCCCACGTTGGAGCAGAGCCTCCCGGGTGTCTTGATGGGCAAGGACAGCTGTAAATACCCTCGTGCTTTTATGTCTCTCCCGTTTCTTTAAAATTGATTATGAAGCGTCAACATTAGGCAATGTGAGATTTTCCTGAGTTTATATGCCATGTGCTTTTATAGTGTCAGTATTACAAACTGTACAGAAGAAATTTAACTACTGATACACTGGTATAGCTTTAAAAGTATTCATATTGTACTCATTTTCACTTATGCTTCAAGTCAATACTTTATCATATCCGATTTTGGCACTTTTGTTCAGTGGACTGTAAATGGACATTTCTGCAGTGATTAACAAATCATTCTTGCCATTTTTTCATAAATCATAATTGGAATAAGTCTACCTGCTACTCTCACCAAAGTTACCCTGGGAAGCAAGGGTGATATTTGCTTTATCCTGCCCCCCTCCCCAATAAACTGAATTTATTTTGAAAAATGATTACCAATTTAATGCTATATTTAATCATAAGGGAAGAACAAGACTTCTTTCTCTTTTTTCAGAAAGCTCTATCCTCTCAGATTGTTTCTTATTCAAAACTGTCATGAACAATCTTTTTTTTCAAAACTTCTCCCTTTTTAAAATTCAAAAAGGAGATGCAAGAAATTTGCTTTTGTTCTTTCAGGAGCAGAATTGGTATAAGAATAACACAGATATTTCTCTTGAACTTTTTCAACAACTATCCTGGTAAGTCAGATTACTAAAAATCAAGAATAGCTAAGAAAAACTAAAAATTGTGCCCTCAAAGGCTCTACAAATTTGTTCCCTTATGGCTGTTATTCAAAGTCTGTCTTGATAGTCATTTGTATTCAATAGAGTATCCAATATCACTTTTTCATGAAATGCCACTAGCAGCCAATTTTAGCAAACAAACTGATTAAAAGATGATCTGTCACCCAGAATGTCATCATCCTCTCCACGGATTCACTTGTTTGGAGTCAGGGCACCGTTGGTGTCACTGAGTGGAGTTGATGAGACTATAGATTTACAAGAAAGAAAACTAAAATCGTTATCCCAAAATCGGACAGAAAATCCTCAACGATTATTGCCAACCTGTGAGATGCATGAAAGAAAAGCCCACTGGATGGTGAGGCTCTAAGTGTCTGGTCTCCGTCTGTGAGTCACAGGAACCAAGGTGGCACCAGGTCCTTCCTGTGCCAGGGCTGAGCCAGCTGCGTGCCCTGTATCACCTACTGGCGGTGATGACTAAGAAGATGCCCATGCCTGTGGCAGCACTCACCACACCAAGTGGGCAGTCGGTCCACAGCTGTGCGTGCCTCAGAGCCCATCGAGGGAGAGAGAATTCCAAGGGCTGGGGCAGTAGAGCGATCCCAGGCTGGCATGGTCCGTCTTGAATTCTAAAACTATGTTGGAGCTTGGAGGAAGGCCATATCGTGGAAGGGGAAACTCACATATTGACTCTTTCTGCCTGTGATGATGTCATCAGGATTAATCATCCACATGTAACTTTTTGTGCTCTACAAAAGGTCATGTGAAATCAAGTTCCTATTACTGATTAGATTAGATATCCAATCCCAAGACCTTAAAACAATCTTCTCTAGCCTGTTCTGTGGCTGCTTCTTAGATCTGAGAATGTAGATTGTTTTTCTGAAAACTTTGAGCCTGGTTTCCAGTTCCTGAAACATGCTGCCCCCCACATCCTGAAAACCAGTCTTGAGAATTTGAGTATTTTCACGAGCAGAAGAAGCATTTGAACTTGGAGCAAGAGAGGGACATTCTCCCCATGATCTGAAGTTTCAGCTCTCTCGTTCTTCTGATATCCTCTTTTCTTACTTCTTCTTTAATTTAATCCCTCAGCCTTCTCAAATAGAAACCTATCCTCCTCTAAGACATGTAACCTCTCAGTAATCAGGAAAATATATAACTGTGCTCACTTGTTACCTGGAAATGGTGTTTTGATTTTATCCTAATCCACAGCCATTTCCCATAGAACATCCCGGACAGCAAATACCTCTTAGGGAAGGGGATGATGCACCTAGAACAAAGGGCAAAGTTTAGTTCTTAACACATGACAAGGCTGATCTCATTTCTGAAGAGTGTAGAGGAATGTACTTTCCAAATCCATTAAATTAAAAGAGAGATTGAAGGAACTGGATGGAAAAGTAGTTAACATTTCACCAAATAAAATGCTGGCCGTATCTCTGGAATTAAGTAGTTTGGCTTGTATAACTGGGGCTAGATACGAAAAGATAGTGTTTGTGCCTGACAACCGAAGTCATTACCTAGGAGAAATTTGTCCGTGTGGAAAAGAAAATGGCCATTGTAAGTCTGCCAAGTTGAAGTAAGTTAGAAGGGTGGGCGGTGAAATGCAGGCAAAGAGGAAGGATTCAGTGAGATTAGCAAAGTATTTTTGAATAAGGACAGTTGCTATGTTACATGAAGGCGTCAACTTGAAAGTTTGACTCCAAAGGAAACCTTCCAAGAAAACATGCATGTGCATGTACGCAGATACACACAAAGCCAACGCAGACACCAAGTTCAGGTGCATCGTTGGAAAGAAACTCTATTGGGCGTGATGCTAGATGCAGTCTCAGACCTTGCACTGTATACTTCTTTTAACGTGCATAGAACTTCTCCTTCTAGAACTCAGTGTTCTAGAATCTGTGTCTTGCAACTGCAAAATTTTAGAAAGAACATATTTTTATAGTGATGTGAAATCCCCTTAATAAAGTTGGAAATTTGATAAAAATATATTAGCCCCTTACAACAATGCTGAGTTCTAAACCTAAGTCCATTTTGTAAATTATTTTCCAGCTTGAACTGGAGTCAGACATTGTGAGACTCAAAGCCAGATTATCAGATTTCACCTTCTTTGAAATTCTCTTTTCCACTCGATGGTAATTCCTTCCTTCTCAGTAATTTTCTAATTAGCAAAGCTCTTGGAGTGCTGTCTCCGGAATTTTCTCTACCATTCATTCCCTTTTTATCATCCTGACAAATTGTTCCTTAACTGAGGCTTTTTTATTTTCTTAAAATAGCCCTATTTTATTGTTTTAGGTCAAAAGTCATAAACTCATATGCTACATCTAGATTGTAAATTCCAGAAACGGGCATCTGTTCTCTTACGTGCTTTTTCTGTTTCTTCTGGGGACCCAGGAATGTGCTCCCAAATGGATAATTGCTTAGGGACCGCCCTGCAGGGGGCTGGTCCACAAGATCCTGTCATTCATTCACTCAGTGCCTGTGTGTTGAGAGCTAGTGTGTGCCAGGCAAAGTCTGGACTTGGAATGACCGGGTGAGGGAAACCTGCCCTCACAGGTCTTCCAGCCCAGTGATGGGCTTTCATAATGAGAACGCCTGACACACCTTTATCCAGTAGAGACACATATATTTGTATTAAAACTTTGATCGGTTAACATTTTCCTAAGTGGACTTCAGCCTGACTTGCAGCCAACTGGCTATAAACCAAGATTTCTTTCTTATGAAAGTGTATCCACTTAAAGAAGGGTTATTCATTCAGTTATACTTTTGTGAACGAGGAAGTAGAGTCTAATTGTATTCTCAGAGGACTTTTCCAAGACTCTGTGTGTGTATGTGTGTGTGTTGAGAAAACTCTCACTTCTGGTAAACTTAGAATAAGCTTTTTTTGTTAATCTGTCATTGGTTATAAAAAATATTCCTCTATAGTAAAGGGTAGCAGGAATTTAAGCTGAAAGTATGACATGGTGACAAAATGTGCTTTTCTAGAAATGCAACCCTTTCCCCAGAAAAACTTAGCACAGCAAGTTGGTGTGAATGGTTGGTTTCACATGTGTGGTGAGATGGTGTCTGACGTCTGTTTAATGAGCACAGTGCTTGGAAGGAAGGGCAAACCTTGGTGTTGAACGTGAGGGAATCTGGGGCCACGACGCCGTGTGTGTGTGTGTGTGTGTGTGTGTGTGTGTGTGTGTGTGTGTGTGCGCGCGCGCAATTACATCATCTCACACGCTTTCCCAGTCTTGTCAGCTGTTACAACCTTGTTATCTGGATGCTGTTAACTTGAGATTTGTTCTGAGCTCATGGAAAAGGTCTCCCTTTGTTTTCTTCCTCCAGATAGGAGAAGCCTCTTGGCAGAGTTCCTCAAAGGCAGTGAAGAAGTTAGTAGCATCATGGAAATTTGGCAGCCAGTCGCGGACTAAGACAGATCTAAACATTAGTTTAGGTTATTTTCACAGGCAGTTGTTCCACAATTTTTCATCCCTTTATTTTAGCGCTGAGCAGAATCACTCACAAGCGTCACTCCTAAAGGGAGCCCCTTGTCCATTCTTATCATTGTGTAGTCTGAGCAGTTGTGAAATTTAAATTTAAATTGGAAACATAAACATGATGACAGAACATGAATAGATCATCCAAAGTCCTTCTGAATTGTTCGGTTTACACTTCTTTAAAGTTAATACAAAAAGTCGAATGGAGGCCATTGATTAAATAAAAAACTGAACAACTAGATTACTTTGATGTATTTCATGTCGGGTAATTTTGTCCTTTTGCCTTTTAAATCATTTTTAATTGCTTTGAGTGTTGCCAAAATGCATGCTTACTGTAACCTGTTATAACTACAAGTAAGAAATGTGTGCCTCTAATAAAACAAAGGCAACATATATCATAGGTGATTTAATCCACCTTAGGTGGTTGGGTTCCTTGGGGAGTGGCATGGACTGATGGAGAAGAAATTAGGACTTGGTTCTTGAATAGCATCTCAGATAGCATTGATCTTGAAACTGAATTATTTTGCTTTTTGTAATTTGGAAGCACCGTGATGCACCAAAGTACCATAAAAATGGGTCTTCTTAAGCTTATATTTTCTAAAGATACTATGCAAAAACAATAGTTATCAAAATAAGGCCACCCTTAAAATTTTGTATGTGCTAAGTTCTTTAGCCATTATCCTATGTTACCACTTAACAGAAACTTTTCCTTTGCGGTCAACTACAAGAGCAGAGAAGGGAATGAAGCTGATAAATGTTGAACACGCATTTCATGGGGTTTTTTTTGTTTGTTTTTTAATTGAAGTAGAGTTGATTTACAATGTTGTATTAGTTTCCGGTTCTTTTTCATATTCTTTTCCATTATGGTTTATTACAAGATATTGAATATAGTTCCCTGTGCTATACAGTAGGACCTGTTGTTTATTTATTTTATATGTAGTAGTTTGTATCTGCTAATCCCAAACTCCTAATCTATCCTTCCTGCTCTTTCCCTTTGGTAACCACAAATCTGTTTTTTATGTCTGTGAGTCCATTTCTGTTTTGGAAATAAGTTCATTTGTATCATTTTCTTTTAGATTCCACATATAAGTGATATCATATGGTATTTGTCCTTCTCTGTCTTAATTTACTTCACTTAGTGTGATAATCTCTAGGCCCATCCATGTTGCTGCTAATACCATTATTTCATTCTTTTTTATGGCTGAGTAATATTCCATTGTGTATATGTACCACATCTTCTTTATCCATTCATCTATCAGTGGACATTTAGGTTGCTTCCATGTCTTGGCTATTGTAAATAGAGCTGCAGTGAACATTGGGGTGCATGCATCTTTTCAAATTAGTTTTCTCTGGATATATGCCCAGGATTGGGATTGCTGGATCATATGGTAGCTCTATTTCTACTTTTTAAAGGAACCTCCATAATGTTCTCCATAGTGGCTCCACCAATTTACATTCCCACCTACAGTGTAGGAGGGTTCCCTTTTCTCCACACCCTCTGCAGCATTTATGTTGAATGTGACATTCTGTGCTTTACTATGTTTTTTTGTGCTAAATCCTTTACTGCATTTAGCATTTCGTGTAATACTTGGCAATAACCCAGTAACAATATCTTTATTTTACATATGAAACAACACCGTGGCTCAGAGAGGTTGCTCAAATCCACACAGCAAGTCAATTATCAGAGAAGAGTTCCAAACCAGGGCCAAACTATTTAACAACCTCGTAATTATATTACCTTTAATGTCTAGCCCTCCCGCATGCATAAATACTCTTTCAAGGATAGTGGGCATAATTTAAACGATATCTAAACATGAACACAAGTTATCGTATTCCTTGAGGGTATGGAGGAGACTTTGGTGTTTTTTTAAGGTCCTTTTTAGCTTTTTTCTTGACATGAAAGCTTACAGGGAAAACCTGTATATTAAACAGATACAAACTGAGATACTCTGATTGGAGGAGGGGCAGGGCAGGCTGGACCCCTAAAAGTCTGGCTTTCCCCCCTCCCGCCAAGGTGAGCTTTTGGCGTCTCAACACTTTAAGGGATGTCAGACGTTTTGAATGTGTAATAGAATTACTGTTGGTAGACCACCCGAAGGTTCCTCAACAGTCAGCATGGGCAAAAGCAGATGTTTGGAGCACGCAGCGTTCGGGCCCCTTGCATCACAGCATCCAGAAATGCGTGTGAGGCTCAGCTCTGCCTCTGCTCGACAGTGTGATCTCAAGCACCTCACTTAGCCTCGGGCACCTGGCTTTCCTAAGCTCGGAGGTGAGTGAGGGCTGACCTAGAGCAGTGGATCTCTATCCTGGCTGCACGTGTGTACGAAGTGCTTTACAAACTTCAGTACCCAGGCCCCCCTCCCAGGGAGTCCAGTCTGCTTTCATCTTTGGATGAAGCCTGAATGTGAATGTGTTTAAACACTCCCCGGATGATACTAATGTGCGGCCCCAATGATCTTGATTTCTAAACCCATTGAAATGTTAATGAGGACATTCTTTTTTTTGCAATTTAAAAAAAATGTTATTTTACATTAGAGTACAGTTGATTTACAATGCTGTGTTAGTTTCAGGTGTACAGCAAAGCGATTTAGTTATACATATACATATACCTATTCTTTTTCAGATTCTTTTCCTATATAAGTTGTTACAGAATATTGAGTAGAGTTCCCTGTGCTATACAGTAGGTCCTTGTTGATTATCTATTTTATATATAGTAGTGTGTATATGTTAATCCCAAACTCCTAATTTATCCCTTACCCCTTGCCCCTTTGGTAACCACAATTTGCTTTCTGTATCGAGGACCTTTACTTCTATCCTTATGATTTTGCTTCCCTTGAGAGTGAAAGATTAAGGAAGGTATGTCATTTGATTTCCATGTTTTGTGTTACAGTGAATCATCACAGAAAGTTAGATTAATAGAAAATATAGACTAATACTTAGCATGTGAATTATAGAGGTTTATCGGAATTCTACTATTTAATGTGCAACCTGGCTATAGAACCACCAGCTCCTTGATCTTCCATGTCTAGATCCACGGTTGTCTTGTTACCGAACGCTAACTAGGACATTCTGAAATGTCTCAGCCATCCTGTTCCAGAGCATCGGGAACTGAAGGAAGGTTCATTTTTAAAACTTTCACTCTCCTAGTGTCCACATTACTCGATCACATGATTGGCCTTTCCCACAGAAAACTTGCAAGAAAGGCTGACAGCCTAAGGGGCTCCCCAGAAAAATACTGCATTCTTGTCCTCATCTTCCTTTTCCAGGTCATTTCAATGTTTTCTATCAATCATTCTTAAATGCTAAGTCTCACAAACTGTGAAAAAGAAAAATTCTGAGTCCCCTTTCAGAATGACTACAGTATTTTACTAGATTCCTGAGGGCCTTATATGCCATATGAGCTGATAGGTACCCAGGGCCTAACACAGAGTACTTGACACCTAAGGGGTGCTCCATGTTTTTCCTTCATAAATGAAAGGCTTCCAGTTTAGCCAATGGAATCTTGAGTTCTGAATAGTGTTACATGAATACGGTTCCCTCATGAAGCCTCCACTACCCATGACCAGAGAACAGTCTGAACGGAACATAAAACACACGGGCCACTGAGGGACTCAGAGCTAGAGCTTCAAATCTAGAAACAATAAATGCTGGAGAGGGTGTGGAGAAAAGGGAACACTCTTGCACTGTTGGTGGGAATGTAAATTGATATAGCCACTATGGAGAACAGTATGGAGGTTCCTTAAAAAACTAAAAGTAGAACTACCATACGACCCAGCAATCCCACTACTGGGCATATACCCTGAGAAAACCATAATTCAAAAAGTGTCATGTACCAAAATGTTCATTGCAGCTCTATTTACAATAGCCAGGACATGGAAGCAACCTAAGTGTCCATCATCGGATGAATGGATAAAGAAGATGTGGCACATATATACAATGGAATATTACTCAGCCATAAAAAGAAACGAAATGGAGTTATTTGTAGTGAGGTGGATGGAGTTAGAGTCTGTCATACAGCGTGAAGTAAGTCAGAAAGAGAAAAACAAATACAGCATGCTAACACATATATATGGAATCTAAGGGATAAAAAAAAAAGAAGAACCTAGTGGCATGAAGGGAATAAAGACACAGACCTACTAGAGAATGGACTTGAGGATATGGGGAGGGGGAAGGGTAAGATGTGACAAAGTGAGAGAGTGGCATGGACATATATACACTACCAAATGTAAAATAGATAGCTAGTGGGAAGCAACTGCATAGCGCAGGGAGATCAGCTCTGTGCTTTGTGACCTCCTGGGGGTGTGGGATGGGGAGGGTGGGAGGGAGGGAGATGCAGGAGGGAGGAGATGTGGGAACATATGTATATGTATGACTGATTCACTTTGTTATAGAGCAGAAACTAACACACCATTGTAAAGCAATTATACTCCAATAAAGATGTTTAAAAAAAAAAAAAAAAAGGGCTAGAGCTTCCCCACCGTCATCCCAAGTTTACCAGTTGGGAAGATGAGTGGTTAGATTTGATGGAATCATAGTATCAAGGATAGACATTGTCTCAAATATCCTATTCATAACAGAGATTTAGTAGAAACACAAAACCGTTGTTGTGTTCCATTTATGCACACTTTTCATGTGAGGTCTAACCCCAGAAATCTACACTTTCTCCCAACACATCCAGGGGCACAACAAAACACTCTTCTCTATTAAAACGTCCTCACTTTCTTTCTTTTTGGTTTTCTAAAGGTACACTTTATTTTTTTTTTTTTTTAATTTTTTTTGTGCTGCACCGTGCAGCAGCTGGGATGTTAGGTCCCCGACCAGGGATCGAACCCGCGCCCCTGGCAGTGGAAACGCAAAGTCTAAACTGCTGGACCACCAGGGAAGTCCCCAAAACGTGCTCACTTTCAGTTGTTTGTCAGCTGTTAAGCCAAACACTGCCTCTTTATTAAACAGCATGGTAAGGGAATTTAGCTATTTTTATGCTGATATATTAAGGTACAACAAAATATGAAAACCATATTATGTGAGGACACATAATAAAGGTGTGTTAGACTGGTGTTGAACAGGCTTTACATTAAAGTCAAGAATAGGTAAGAATTCCATTGCCATTACGGAAGTAGCACTATTTTTATTTTTTAAATAAATTTAATTAATTAATTAACTTATTTATGGCTGTGTTGGGTCTTCGTTTCTGTGCGAGGGCTTTCTCTAGTTGGGGCAAGTGGGGGCCACTCTTCATCGCGGTGCGTGGGCCTCTCACCATCGCGGCCTCTCTTGTTGCGGAGCACAGGCTCCAGACGCGCAGGCTCAGTAGTTGTGGTGCACGGGCTTAGTTGCTCTGCGGCATGTGGGATCTTCCCAGACCAGGGCTCAAACCCGTGTCCCCTGCATTGGCAGGCGGATTCTCAACCACTGCGCCATCAGGGAAGCCCTGGAAGTAGCACTATTGAAACGTGATTTCTGACATTTTCAAAGTGTAATAAAATGTTATCTGAAAACAGGAAAACACGTGGTGATCATCCATCAGTACCACATTAGATAGATATGTCAGTGTTCCTGAATCACAGCTGGGACCCATTTTACTAATAACAACCAACAGATAACAAACTTCATGGAAGCCTGTTTACTGCAGGCAAAGTGAAGAGTTGGGTTTAGAACGTGTTTCTCCTCCTCTTTTCTCCTATATATTCCTGAGTTATATTGTTAACACTTAGGATGTTGCCGGCCAGGTAGTACTCTTTGCTTTCCCATTTGAAAATGTGAACTTTAAATCAGATTTTTTGCAGGAGAAAATGAATTTAGAAATCTCTGGTGTTGTTATGAGGCAGAGCCTGCATGGATAAGCAAAATAAAATGCATTTAACTTTCAGGTGAGGTCTGGGCAGTAATGACCCTGCAAATCAGAGCTAGAATTCTAGACTCTCTGCCTGGGAACCTTGCCCAGGGCCTTTTTGGCTCTCATTTTTGCTGTCTCATATTTGCTATTTAATTTATATGCATCAAACTAACACTAACTTTCATATTTGGGCAAGAAAAGGAAGATGCTTAAAAATTGCTGGAGTTGAGGAACAAAGCTCCCAATCAAGTTTCAGGTTTCCGTATTTTTAGAAAACATGCATATATATGGACTACTACAAAGACATTCAACACAGATCCTTAATTCTAGAATTGTGCTACCAATTAAGGATGCCATGAGAATATTTTAGGAGACAAGATTTAGTTAGCACAGCATATCTGAATCGAAAGAGCAGCAAGCAACTTTATTTTGGTTATATAATATTCTGGGCAGCCCTGAAACACAGAAATGTTAAGGAAAACAAGAATACTTCCCCATAAATTAGGGGAAATGAATAAATCACACTTTCTCATTTCAGAGTTTATAATACAAGCAATCGTTTTATCATTTTTCCATTGCTTTGGGAGAAAACTCAGACTGAAATTGTTGGTGAATTAAAAGTTTAGTTATCAACTTGAGGATCTAGGAGACTCACAATACAGTTCAAATCTAATTACAGGAATGACATCCCAGAGCACAAAACTATGGGAAGTGTCTTGAGTGTGTTTAATTTTTTAACTAAACTTTCAGCAATAGCTCTTTTCATCTAACACTCTAAAACCAATAAATGTAATATAGAGTGATTTTGTGCTGGTGAGGATTTTTGAAAGCCTGCCAACCATAGACCAGAGTGAAAAGGAATGCTCTGATGCACATGATTTTGTGTGCACTGAGTTTCCATCTGTGATAGATGGGATCACAATGAAAGAAGCTTGACAACATGGGGAGGGGGGGGTGACAAATGGACCTACAGTAAGATCTGATAGTAGGCCATTAAGACAATCTTTACCTATGATGTCAATTTATAAAAATATTTCTTTGGGAATTCCCGGGCTGTCCAGTGGTTAGGACCCCGTGCTTCCACTGCAGGGGGCCACAGGTTCGATCCCTGGTCAAGGAACTAAGATTTCACATGCCATGAGGCGCGACCAAAAAAAAAAATTTATTTATCAACTACTTCTCTATTTTTTTACTTTCTAAACTTTTTAATAAATATTTAAGTGTTTCCCCAATATTCTATATTTCAATGCCCCAGATAAGTTATTTTTATACAGAAACATTATCTGAAACAAAAAAGTGACTATCCTTACTAATTTAATTAATAATTTAGCTAATTCACTTCTAAAGCTGATACAGTTTGGGGAACCGAAAAGTATTGAACATGGTGCTGCTGATTCTCATCACCTACTTGTGAACAAGAATGATCTAAATGAAAAGTTAGATGACAACACACACGCATATATAATCACGTGCCAAACTGGGCAAGACCACGGGCATTATAGCAGGTGATTGGATGTCGGGGAAAATGGAGTGGGGTGGGCTGGAGAAGGGGGGCGCTGGTGGGGGATTGGGGTGGGCTGAGATGACGGGATAAAGTGTTTCAGGTATGAACATGAGAAAAGACGCCAAATGAGCATGAAACTGGGGAGACCAGGCCAGAGCATCGTGCACGTGGAGGACAGTGGTTGACAGAGAATGGAAAGACCAAGTCCAGTCACTTATGATGACCTTGGGATGCGGGCAGAACCTTGTTGGGTTCAAGACCATCAGGAGCCCCTGAAGGCTGTTGGAAGGAAGGGGACAGTGAACTGATCAGAGAAGGATTTAGGAGCAGTTTGTAGACTGCATGACGGCAGAGGAAACGTGGAGCCCAAGAGACTAATAAGAAGCTGGTGGCAGCAGTTGTGAGGGTCTGGGAGCCTGGCTGGGCGGAGCCAATTCTATTGCTTCTTGGGGCCACACACTGTCCCCTGCAAAAGACTGTAACTGTGTCACTATGTAATGCCCGGCTACATTCAACAACTATCTTGCATTTACAAATTTTGTCACCTGAGTAATTAGATTCATTGTAAAGATAGTATTATTTTTTTTCCTCTAAAGTGATGAGATTTACAGCTTACACTTTTCTGAGGAAGAAACAGTTTCATCCAAGTTCTAACATTTACAAGCTAAAACATTACACACATTAATCACAAATAAAGGTTAACTTACCTGTTTGCAAAAGAAAAGCATTCTGTAGCTGGTTGAGTTTCAGTGACTGGAGATATTTTCAGACACTTTGGAGTCAGTCTCCTTTGGAGGCAGTGACATTGGTTTAAACTGCAGAGCTAAAGTAAAATATTTTATTTTATTTTTTTTTATTTTTTTAAAGAAATTCACGTTCTTTTATTTATTTATTTATTTATTTATGACTGTGTTGAGTCTTCATTTCTGTGCAAGGGCTTTCTCTAGTTGCGGCAAGTGGGGACCACTCTTCATCGCGGTGCGCGGGCCTCTCACCATCGCGGCCTCTCTTGATGCGGAGCACAGGTTCCAGACGCGCAGGCTCAGTAATTGTGGCTCACGGGCCCAGTTGCTCCGTGGCATGTGGGATCTTCCCAGACCAGGGCTCGAACCCGTGTCCCCTGCATTGGCAGGCAGATTCTCAACCACTGCGCCACCAGGGAAGCCCCAGTAAAATATTTTAGAAAGGCTTCTTACCTTTGTTTATTAAAAGGTGGAAAGTTATCCTGTAGAGACAGGAAAAAAACCTGTTTGCTGGACCACAATGCAATACATTGGCTACATACATGGAATTCCTATTTGTGAATGATCTATTTAAAGCCTGAGTGAAAATATGATTTAACTAATATATTTTAACTCCTGTTTTTCACAGAAAAAACTGTACTCTTACTGGAATTAAACTTATTATTTATTTTAATATATGATTATTCTTTCCTACTAAATGCCACAGAAAACCAGTTGACATCTGCATTTTTAATAGCATGAAAATGCCTAAAATCTAAAAGGAATCTTGCTTAACAAATACACATCACTTAAATGAGAGTAGAAAGCACTCATGCTAGAGACTGAGTTTGAAACCTCCAATTAGATTGCGGTAGCTACTCATCACAGCTCTTATTTTTAAGATGGCAAGCTTATATTCCTTGTCTAGTCGGTCATGAGGAGTTTCAGTGCCACGTCTGATTTCCCACAATTATCTGTTGTTTGGGAAAATTAAAAAGAATGGACATCCACTTAAATAGATTACAATGATGTTGTCTTGGCCCTTTTACCACTTTCGTTCTCAAGTCGGAGTGAGTGCCTTGGCAGCTCTGCACTTCAATCAGTGGACTCAGTCATTGTAATTGTGCCCTGATAGACTTTTAAGTGTAAACTGTGAAACATTAAGAACAACTGCATCATCTAAGTTGCTCATTTTACTCCTCTCTCTGCCCTTTACAACTGTATGTGGATTATTGTAAGCACGTGCCAAATGATTCGTGTCAGTTGTAAGAGGAAGTCTAATTACTCTCCAGTTCCTGAGTCTTTGCAGCTGCCATAGTGTTTCATGTTGTAACTCCTGTTTAGTTGTTCATTCTAAAACCTTCATCCACAGTGAAAATAGGCTTTAGGGCACAGAAAGATTTGATTTCTATGTGAACTATAAACATTTCATTGATTTCATATACTCTATATTTATAGGAAAGTATTCTTTTAAGCTCGTATTTTACATGAGTTGATAACAGTAATACCATTATTTGCTTGTTAAATAAAGGAAGTTTTTGAATTTCTATGCAGCTTACACAATCAATCCTCATTATTCATGAGGTCCCTATTTACAGATTTGCTAACCAACACTTATTTGTGAGACAAAAGTCAATCCCTGTGGCCCTTCTGTGTTCACTGGTTGAGCAGGAAGGATTTTAGTCTCCGATGTGTGTGTTTCCAGCTGAGATTGGACGTGGCTCTGCTCTGCCTTGTTTCAGCTCCCATACTGTCAACAAGTATTCTTTTCATGGTCTATTTACTGTCACATTTTTCACATTTTCATGCTTTTTGTTGATGATTTCACTATTTAAAATGGTCCCCAAGCTGGTGCTGAAGTGCTGTCTAGTGTCCTAAAACAAGAGAGCTGTGATGTGCCTTCTGGAGAAAGGGCGTGAGTGAGATAAGCTTCTTTCAGGCATCAGTTAACGCTGCTACTGGCCCGGAGTTCAATGTTAATGAATAAACAACACACATTAAGTAAGATGGCTTGAAACAGAAACACACATAAAACAAGGGTATGTATTGAATGGTAGAAAAGACTCGTGTGACCACAGCTCCAGGAGTCTCACTCTACTTTCCCTCGGTGCGTGGTTCAGGACTCACTAACCCAGAGTTCAAAGCAACTTTACAGAACATACCACTACCGCAAACAACAGGAGTCGACCATCCTGTTTTTTTCTTTCCTAGAAGCGACCTTCCAGGTATTTCTTCAAGAGCCATTATGGGAGGTTGTGAATGTCAGATGTGTCATTGGAGCCCATTTTTGCTGCACACCTTCAAACAATGTGCAGGAGGAAAGTGGCCCAGTAGTCTCCAGAACTGTTAACCGCTGGACTCTCATATATTTTTAAACCCAAATTTCAACAATCAGGCTGCTATTGAACTTTAACTTATTAGGTTTAGACACCACTGATGCCAAAAACTCAGCCTCTGTTCACCGGTGCCGAATCGAATCTCGGAGACAGAGTTTTGGGTGAAGTAGAAAAGAACAGCTCTATTGCTTTGCCAGGCAAAGGGGGACACAGTGGGGTAATGCCCTCAAAACTGTGTGTCCCAACTGGGGAGGATTTGGTGAGGAGTTTTATAGCAATAGTTCAAGGGTAGGGTTGCTGATAAGATTAGGGTGTGTGCAGGGCCTGCACTCCTTCAATCTGGCCTCAGGTGGTTTCTTGGCTGCTCCTTCCTTGTCTCTGAATCCCTTCCCTTCCCTGATTAGCAAATGTTTGAATCTGCCCTTTGGGACTCAGGGAAGGTCATGGAGGCTGGAGTCTATTCCCTACATATAAGGAATGGGGGACACAAAGGCTTCTGTACCCAGGAGCTCCACAGGGTCCTGCTTGGTTTCATCATCATTTAGATTTTTAGAAAAGGCTCATAAATGGGGTCAATACAATAGAGGCCTATGGCAACACCTAGCAGAGTGCCTTATGTAAAGAGATAGTAACTCTCTTTATGGCTGAGAGGGGCAAGAGCATGCTTTCTCATGGAGTAATAGTGTCATGGATTTGGATTTAGCTGAAAGTGATGCTTGAGCTTATGCAGATCATCCTCTGGTTTCACAGAAGGGAAGTGCCAAGCCCAAGGAGGTTAGGGTGTCTGCCCAAAGCCACATGCTGGGGCAGAGCTGGGAATCCTGTGAGCGTGTCCGCCCCATCAGGTCACCCTTCCTGTGAGTGCTGAGGCCAACTACAGAAGAGAGAAGACATTTTTACTACTTTGAGGTGTCACCCCAAGCCCCAAGGGAACTTCTTGTTGTTAGCTCGTAAACATATTACTTTTCTTCCTCATCATTTTAAGCACATTTTGTGATTAGAAATCAGGTATTCCCAATTAACTTAGATCAGAAATGTTATCTTTTCATTTTAAGAAAGCAAGCAATATTTTGAAAGGTACCCTTCTATTAGTTTGTGATGACACTCAAATACTCATCCTAAAGCTGAACTTTCATTAGGAAAACAGAAACTCACTGTGTTCAGTTTGAAACCCATGACTGGATGCTGAGCGGGTCAAGCTGGGAGGCATCGTGGACAACACTGCAAAGAAATGTTCTGAGAAGAATTTACTCAGTACAGACGGTGTTTGGGAGCCCAGAGCTCCCGCGCCGCGACTCAGTAACCAGCACAGGTGATTGGCACGGTCTGGTGATTGGCACGGTCTGGTGATTGGCACCGTCTACCAACAGCTGATTTCAATAAAACCCACTTGATTATGCCTTGAAGAATTGTTTTTGGAAGGAGTTGAAGAAATTAAAGAATGAGAACTGATTTGTTTTATGCCTTGTAGCAGTCAGAGGAAGATTATACAAGGACAGGGATATACTTAAGGTACAATATGTCCTCCTACTGTACATTTTATTGCATGGAGCAAAATTTCAGCCCTGGCTCCCTTCAGCAGTGACAAGGGAGAAAGTCCACAGTTAAGATGAAAGTCTCCTTTCACACATAGGAAATGAAATGCCATAAACCTAATGATATTAATTTTAGGGTTTTATTTCCTCCTTTTTATTACCCTCTTTAGGATAGAAACACATTCCTAGCCCCATAAAAATTTTAGTCAATACATTTTTCAAGTTCTCTAAGCGATGTGACAGTCCCTGTCCCCTTCCTCTGCGGTGACTTTTGGTCAGCACAGTGAAAAGTAATGGCGTTAAGGAATCTTAAGAGGTACGTCTAAAACAGAAGGCATCCCTTTATTTAATTAAAGATAAGTCAATAAGAAAAAAAGTATGGTGAAAGCCTTTAGCACATATTTATCTTTTGATATATTTTTCATTCCTTTCTTCTTATTTTCCTTCATGCCTATGAAGCAATCAACAAATAATTTGGGGGTACTTTGGTATCTTCAGACCATGCTATACACTACAAGGTCTAGAAAGGAAAAAAGAACATATTCCCTGCTGTCAAGAATGTGACGTTTGCCACACCAGGTTCTACGAGATACAAGCGTCACTTAGGATATCAACAGGAGGCTGGGTAACATGGGGTTCCTCGATCAGTTTTAGACACAGGGACACTGAAAACTTACCCCACCCCCACCATTCACATTACATGTTAAACTGGCCCAAGTCTCACGGTAAAGAACCCCGGGTGCTGCCGCTAGACCCAGCATTCCCCCAAGTCGCCGATAAAGAACCCCAGGTGCTGCCTCTGAACCCAGCATTCCCCCAAGTCTCGCGATAAAGAACCCCAGGTGCTGCCACTTTACCTAGCATTCCCCCAAGTCTCGCGATAAAGAACCCCAGGTGCTGCCACTTTACCCTGCATTCCCCCAAGTCTCGCGATAAAGAACCCCAGGTGCTGCCTCTGGACCCAGCATTCCCTCAAGTCTCGCGATAAAGAACCCCAGGTGCTGCCACTTTACCCAGCATTTTCCCCCAAGTCTCGCGATAAAGAACCCCAGGTGCTGCCACTTTACCCAGCATTCCCCAAGTCTCGTGATAAAGAACCGCGGGTGCTGCTCCGGCACCCAGCTTTCCCCCGTGTCTTAACAGAGGAGCGGTTTCCACGGTAAGGCCAGTGGAAGTCTCTTGGGACAGTGGTGTTCTGTGGGAAAAGGTTTGGGAAATTCCGAATTCGGGAGCTTCGGAAGACATTTTACGGCTAACGTGTGAGTGCGAACTCAGCGCTGTAAGTGTGGGGGAGGGAAAGGTCAGTGTGCTGTAGGCTGGTGAAGAGAAGAACCTCAGGAGGTTGTACTTCAAAAGAAAAGTGTGGCTGAAAAAAAAAAAGCGGAATTCCGAGGCGAGGAAGGTAAAACTCAGGTTCTAGCTCCCGAAGTGGTGACGTTGCTCATTTGGAGGGGGGGGTGGGGGGGGGATGGGCAAATGTGCAGACAGTGATTATTACTAGGAACTTGGTCTAAGTTACACATTTCTGTGTTATTTGTGTGCTTGTTTTTAACAATGTTTATTCCATGAGACAATGACATCTTCTTATAATCAGATGTTTTCCTAAACTCACTAAGGCTTACCTATCAGAAGAACTAATAATGTGAATAGATCTTTACTTCCATGATTTTATATGTGTGTGTGTGTGCAGCATTTACAGGCAGGTGTGCAAATACACTATCTTGGCCCAGAAAAGAAGTTGAGACACCAAGGTCAACCTGTGTTGCAAGCATAGGTGGCACCTGTTCATTCCTCTCGCAAGTCTGCTGGCTCCAGGGATGAGAATAAACAGTGTGGGCTCCTAACTAAGGTTCCCTTTTGGCTGCCTGTCTAATCATGAACTAATCAACCTGATACTAATCAACTGAGGAGCAAGCTAAAAATAGCCAACTTGAACTTTGTCGTTGCTCCTCAATTTCAGCGTATCTTTTTTTAAGTATATCTCATTTTAAAGTATCCTTTAATATTTAATTAGCTACTTATGCCTACGTGTTTTTGATCTGAAAACACAACCAAGTTTGAAAGTAACTGAAGAGAAAACCGTTGAGACACAGGAAGTATTTTATAAATATTGTCTGCTTGGAAAGCCATTTTTCCCTTCATCGCCCTAAGATATTATTGTTAAGGGGATTTTTTGAATCTGGGAAAATGGTATATATGAACTTCTGTGTTGAGTGTATGTCAATGTATATACATATATATGCAGCAAAGTATAAGGATAATAGGAATAACATGTAAGATTGGACCATGTGAAACTGCTGAAATTGGATTGTTTCTGAAGTCAAATAATGGCAATTTCACTGTAAATCTGTAAATTTAAACCGAATAGTTTTGCTCACTCCATACCAGTCTCCTCACTTGGGTAGACAGTTTGCCAGTTGTGTTTGGAGGGTGGAGGGCATTTTGACTCCTGTCACATTCCCAGTTTGGGACAGAACTTTTCTGGCCTCCTCCACTTCCAGGTCATTCTACTCTGTATCATGCTGTCTCCTAAACATTATTTATCAGGCTGATAACTTGTAGCCATCTTTAAATGCTGAGCCATTTCCTGTGTTGAGTTCAGTATCACAGACACAGACTGAGTCCATTGTTGTTGCTCTTTCTCTGTCATCTGTCCCTGTTTCTGTGACTCTTGTTGTTGTCTAAGAGCATCTAGAAGATCCCAGAAATCAGGTACCTGAGAGGACTCCGTCCACATATGACAGCCTCTGATTACCTAATGTCTCTACCGAATTGCTTGGCAGGAGTTCTAAAAGCCTGCGTAGACGACTGGCTCTAGGACAGATGCTCTCGAGAAAATATTCACCCCCAATTCAAGCACGCCTATTTCTATCTTGTCCCCTATATTTCAATCTCCATTGGCCCCCACTTTGATTATAAATCAGGATAACTACCAGCTTCCATGGATTACCACCATGTGTGTAATACATATGCACATGTATACAATATCGACACTATGATCTGAAAATAGAAAATTGCAGTGGGTTTTCTCCACATGTGGTTTCAGTAATATCAAATCTAATTACCCGGTTGAGGAGAATTAGACTTTACAGGAGGTGCTAAATATAATCTAATGAGCTTTGTGACAGACATTTTTTCATAGAAACAGGAACAGTTGTTTGCCATGGTTTTTGCCTGCCGTCAAAGGCTACAGTGCCTTCCTAGCTGCTGGTAAAGAGATTCTCTAACCATAACTATTTGTCACAGCTTCTACCTCGGCTAACTACTGTCAATTTGAATGCAAGCTGCCGTGCCACAGCTGGTTTTCAGACCCTCCTTTCAGAAATCTAATGTAGTCTTAGAAGGACCTTCATTTTTTTCACCAGTGAATAGATGAATCTCTCTTTGTTATTAATTATAGCATTTAACTAGTACAAGTCAATGAATAATTTTTGAGTGGCTTCTTTGTATAAGGCTGTGGTGGGTAATGCTGGTGCCTAGTAGGTGTTCAGTGAATTTTTCTTAGACTCCAAGAAGTATGACAAAGGCTTGCTTTCAGAGACTTCATAATCCTCTCACAAGAGTACCATGCGTTTGTGTAATACTTTCATTTTATCACACATATAATTAGATCCTACCCACGTGTGGCAGATATTAGACTTCTCATTTTACAAATGAGGAAGCCAAAGCACAAAGGAAACAAGAGATTTGGCCAAGAGTTCTGTGTTAAGGGAGGTCAGCTCGGTGCTTTGTGACCACCTAGAGGGGTGGGATAGGGAGAGTGGGAGGGAGGGAGACGCAGGAGGGAGGAGATATGGGGATATATGTGTATGTGTAGCTGATTCACTTTGTTATAAAGCAGAAACTAACACACCATTGTAAAACAATTATACTCCAATAAAGATGCTAAAAAAAAAAAAAAAAAGAGTTCTGCGTTAGGGCTATCCAGAGAAACAGACCAAGAGGAGAGAGAGATATATATAAAGGATATTTACTGTGAGGAATTGGCTCATGTGAATATGGAGGCTGAGAAGTCCCATAGTCTGCCAACTGCAAGCTGGAGACTTAGGAAAGCCAGTGGTGTGGTTCAGTCCTAAGGCCTGAGAACCAGGGGAGCTGACGGCCTAAACCCCAGCCCAGGGGCAGGAGAAGATGAGATGAGATGTATTGTCCTAGCTCAAGCAGTGAGGCAGGAAGAGAGGGTGAATTCCTCCTTTGCCCACGTTTTGTTCTGTTTAGGCCCTCATCAGATTGGATGGTGCCCACCCACAGTGGAGAGCACCGTCTACTTTACTGGTCCACCAGTTCAAATGCTAATCTCACCTGGAGACAGGCTCACAGACACACCCAGATATAATGTTTTCAACCTGGACACCCAGTGGCCAGTCAAGTTGACACATAAAATTAACCATCACAGGTTCCAAGCTAGGAAGTAGCGAAGCTAAACTAAAATCCAGGCTTTCTAATGCCTAATCCAATGCTAGTTCCACCAAACCTCTCTGGCTCACAAAATCAAACTGAAAAGGAAGCATCTCGACAAAAGAAAGCAGTATCCACTTTTTCATTCACTGATGCCCCAAACGAGTAGAAAAAAGTGTCCCACTTTCAACAACACGTGGCCCTCAGTTAATATTTTGTGGCCACAGATTATTGTTTATCACAGTCATACCATATTTATAGGGCTATGAACTTTTTAGTTATGAAAAGAAAATCCATGTTTGAAAATTTTTTACTTTACTCAGTGGAAAGAGAATGTTAAAACCTTGGGGTCCACAGTAATTTTTGGAGATGCCATGGATTTTTTTTCAAGAATTTAATGTTGGAGAGTTATTCTCAGATGCTTTTTTAAAGTATGTGTGTATGTATGTGCATTAAAGCATTTGCTTTTTTTTATTGGAGGGTAAGGGTTTTGTAGAAATCCTTTAAAAGACTGAATTATTATGGAAAATCATTTTGAAATTTGAGAACGTTAAGTAACTTTTTATTTCCCAAAGCTTCGTGGCAAAGATAGATACTCTGGAAAACTTTTCAAGCTCTTAAAATTTTACAGTGATGGAAAAGTTGCCTGAAACCTATTACAGATCATAGTACCTGGTTAATTTCCTATTGCTTTTCTCTCAGGTATGGTTTTCCACCAAGCAACATTAAACAGAGAAGACAAAGATCCCATACTTTTCTGATTGGCTGATACTCATTTTAGCTAATACAAATGGCAAAACAGGAATCATAAAGAAGGGAAATTGCTTTTCTCTTCTGTCAATCACAAAATAGTATTGAATTTAGTTCTGCCAAAAAAAATTTCAAGGTATGGGACATCATTTTGCTTTCATCTATTTGTTCTTTGGTTATTTTTGTATTTATTGAGGCAAAAAGCATTTAATACTGTACATAAAATTTTCCCTATATTTAAAATTTTTTTTGAATGATAACCTTTAAATCTGAAACAAATTCTGAGCCACTCATGATTGCCCTTTATCACAAGGACTTGAGTAGCAGGAGACAAACTGAAAACCTTTCTGGGGGACAAACTCCAGGGCGAGAGAATTACAATTGTCAAGCCAGCTGAGAGCGGAAATCACATTGTTGCCCCTCAGCTCTAAATCAAGGAACTACAGTCTGTGGATCAAATCTGGTCCACTGCCTATTTTTGTAAATAAAATTTTATTAGAACACAGCCACACCATTCATTTAGCTACAACTGCAGACCTGAGTAACTCCAAGAGAGACTATGTGGCTCACGTAGTCTAAAATATTTATGATCTGGCCTTTTGCAGGAAAAGTTTGCCAATCTCTGCTGTAAATCTTTCTCCTTTCCCTTCCTCTCCTGCAGAAGGCAATAACTAGTGGGAAAAGACATAGCCTAGACTCTCTTATGGCAAGAAGGGGAAATAATGCGTTTTCTCGCTAGACTGTGCAGGTGATACTTCTGGGTCCCTGCCAGCCTCGTGCATTTTGAAGGGCCCAGGAATCAGAAGCCATTTCTGGCTCTTCAGTAACACAGCCTTGCTGCCACTGCTGTCTGAACAGAAGCAGAAACATCAGAGTACCCAGAAACAACTGAATTTTAATGGATGGGGATGCTAGGGTGTATTTTGTGAATCCCTGTCACTTTACTCGTGAGAAAACTGAGATATTTTTAGAGGATGGGTGCCTATGCAAACCGAAGATCTGGAGCAAAACTCAACTATTACCACTTTCAACTTTTATATTTTTCCATCACCACTTAATATGTTTTAGTTTCAATCATGTACCTGAAACAACAACAGAATTTAAGTAAACATCTCTAAAATTGTCAGTGAAGGGTATAATATTAAATACAGCCACATTTTGTCTCACTTTTTTGGGTTGTTTGTGGGTTTTTTTGGTTTCTTTTCATGGGACTATAATTGCCTTACAATATTATATTAGTTTCAGGCGTATGACATAGTGATTCAATATTTTTATACATTGCAAAATGATCACCATGATAAGTCTAGTTACCATTTGTCACCATACAAAGTTATTACAGTATTATCAACTATATTCCCTATGTTGTACATTACATCCCCATGATTTATTTCATAACTGGAAGCTTGTACCTCTTAATCTCCCTCATCTATTTCGCTCATTACCCCATTCCCTCCCCTCTGACAACCACCAGTTTTTTCTCTGTATCTATGAGTCTATTTCTGTTCTATTATGTTTGTTTGTATCATTTTTTAGATTCCAAATATAAATGAAATTATACAGTACTTATCTTTCTCCATCCCACTTATTTCACTTAGCATGATATCTTCTAGGTCTATCCATGTTGTCAAAATGGCACGACTGCATTCTTTTTTATGGCTGAGTAATATTCCGTTTGTATATGTATACCACATCTTATTTATCCATTCTTCTATGAGTGGACACTGAGGTTGCTTCCATATCATTCCGATTGTAAATAGTGCTGCATGAAAATAGGGATGTATATCTTTTCAAATTAGTGGGGTTTTTCTTTGAAAAATATCAAGAAGTGGCATTGCTGAATCATATGGTAGCTTATTTTTGGTTTTTTGAGGAGTCTCCATACTGGTTTTTATAGTAGCTCAACCAATTTAAATTCCCACCAGCAGTGCACAAGGGTTCCCTTTGCTCCACATCCTTGCCAACACTTATTTCTCATTTTCTTGATGATAGCCATTCTGACAGGTGTGAGGTAATATCTCACTGTGGTTTTGAATTTCATTTCCCTGATGATTAGTAATGTTGAGTATCTTTTCATGTTGGCCATCTGTTTGTCTTCTTTGAAAATTTTCTATTCAGGTCCTCTGCCCATCTTTAATAGGGTTGTTTGGGATTTTTTTTTTTTATGTTGAGTTGTATGAGTTTTAAAAATATTTTTGGATATTAACCCCTTATCAGATATACCATTTGTAAATATCTTCTTTCATTCAGTAGGCTGCCTTTTTGTTTTGTTGGTGGTTTTCTTCACTGTTTGATGTAGTCCCAATGTTTACCTTTGTTCGGGTTTCCCTTGCTGGAGGAAACATTCAAAAAATGTTGCTGAGACTGATGTCAAAGAGCTTCCTGCCTATATTTTCTTCTAGGAGTTTTACGGTTTCAGGTCTGACATTTAAGTCTTTAATCCATTTTGAGTTTACTTTTTTTTTATGGTGTGAGAAAATGTTCTAATTTCATTGTTTTACAGGTAGCTGTCCAGTTTTCCCTGCACCACTTATTGAAGAGAATGTCTTTCCTCCACTGTATATTCTTGCCTCCTTTGTCATAGATTAATTGACCATAGGTGTGTGGGTTTATTTCCAGGCTCTCTATTCTGTTCCATTGATCTATGTGTCTGTTTTTGTGCCAGTACCATGCTGTTTTGATTACTATAGCTTTGTAGTATAGTACAAGGTCTAGGAGAGTGATACTCTGAGGTCTAGGAGAGTGATACCTCTAGCTTTGTTCTTTTTTCTCAAGATTGCTTTGGAAATTCAGGGTCTTTTGTTGTTCCATAGGATTGTTTGTCCTAGTTCTATGAAGAATATCATGGGTATTTTGATAAGGATTGCATCAAATCTGTAGATCACTTTGGGTATTATGGACATTTTAACAACATTAATTCTTCCAATCCAAGAGCATGAGATATCTTTCCATTTTGTTGTGTCATCCTCTACTTCCTTCATCAGTGTTTTATAGTTTTCAGAGTATAGGTCTGTCACCTCCTTGTTTAAGTTTATTCCTAGGTATTTTATTCTTTTTGATGAGATTTTAAATGGGATTTTTTTTTTTTTTTTACTTTCTATTTCTGATATTTCACTATTAGTGGATAGGAACACAGCAGATTTCTGCATATTAATCTTGTATCCTGCAACTTTGCTGAATTCATTTATAATTTCTAACAGTTTTTGGGTGGAGACTTCAGGGTTTTCTAAATAAAATATTATGTTATGTGCAAATAGTGCCAGTTTTACTTCTTCCCTTCCAGTTAGGATGCCTTTTATTTCTTTTTCTTATCTGATTGATGTGGCTAAGACTTCTAGTACTGTGTTAAATAGAAGTGGCAAGAGTGGGCATCCCTGTTTTGTTCCTGATGTTAGAGGAAATGCTTCCGGCTTTTCACTGTTGAGTGTGATGTTGGTTGTAGGCTTGTCACATATGACCCTTATTACGTTGAGGTATGTTTTTTATACTCACTTGTTAAGAGTCTTTATCGTGAAAGTATGTTGAATTTTGTCAAAAGCATTTTCTGCATCTATTGAGATGATGATATGATTTCTGTTCTTCAGTTTGTTAGTGTGGTGTATTATGTCAGTTGATTTATGGATATGTAGTCATGCATCCCTAGGATAAATCCCACTTGATCATGGTATATGATCCTTTTAGTGTATTGTTGAATCTGGCTTTCCAACATTTTGTTAAGGATTTTTGCATCTATGTTTATCAGTGACGTTGGCCTGTAATTTTCTTTTTTTGTGGTGTCTTTGTTCTTGGTATCCTTTATTCTCTACTCTTGTGATTTGGTGACTGTCTTTATTGTTATGCTTGGATTCGTTTCTGTTTTTTGTGTGTGTATTTGTTATAGATTTTTGGTTTGTGATTACCACGAGGTTCATATATTAGTGTGTGTGTGTGTATATATATATATATATATATATATATATATATATATATATCCCCCCACACACACACATATATGTATACACACACATATATAAAGTTGAGATTATTTTAAGTTGATGATCTCTTAAGTTTGAATGTATTCTAACAACTCTGCATTTTTCCTCCTCCCCTTGCACATTTAATGTTTTTGACATCATATTTTATAAATTTTTATTCTATGTATCCCTTAACCTACTTATTGTGGATATAGATGATTTTACTACTTTGTCTTTCAGCCTTCCCACTAGCTTTATAAGTGGTTGATCTACTACGTTTACTGTGTGTTTGCCTTTACCAGTGAGATTTTTCCTTTCAAAATGTTCATATTTCTAGTCGTGGTCTGTTTTTGTTTTTTTTTTTTTTTTTTCAGTTTAAAGAAGTCCCTTTAACAATTTTGCTGGTTTAGTGGTGCTGAACTCTTAGCTTTTGCTTGTCTGTAAAGCTTTTGAGCTCTCCATCAAATCTGAACGAGAACCTTACTGGGTAGAATATTATTTTTTTTTTTAAACATTTTTATCAGAGTATAATTGCTTTACAATGGTGTGTTAGTTTCTGCTTCATAACAAAGTGAATCAGCTGTACATATACATATATCCCCATATCTCTTCCCTCTTGCGTCTCCCTCCCACCCTCCCTATCCCACCCCTCTAGGTGGTCACAAAGCACCGAGCTGATCTCCCTGTGCTATGTGGCTGCTTCCCACTAGCTATCTATTTTACATTTGGTAGTGTATATAAGTCCATGCCACTCTCTCACTTCATCCCAGCTTACCCTTCCCCCTCCCTGTGTCCTCAAGTCCATTCTCTACATCTGCATCTTTATTCCTGTCCTGCCCCTAGGTTCTTCATATTGTAGGTTTTTCCTCTCATCATTTTGAATATATCATGCCACTCCCTCTGGCCTCGAAGTTTCTGCTGAAAGATCAGCTGATTGTCTTATGGGAGTTCCCTTGTATGTAAGTGGTTGCTTTTCTCTTGCTGCTTTTAAGAGTCTCTCTTTAACTTTACTTTTTGCCATTTTAATTATAGTATGTCTTGGTGTGGACCTCTTTGGGTTCATTTTGTTTAGGACTCTCTGTGTTCGTGTACCTGGATGTCTGTTTCCTTCCCCAGGTTAGGAAAGTTTTCAGCTATATTTCTTCAAATAAGTTCTCTGTCCCTTTCTCTTTCTCTTCTCCTTCTGGGACCCCTATAGTGTTGATGTTCTCTCAGATGTCTCTTAAACTATCCTCTCTTTTTTTCATTCTATTTTCTATTTTCTGTTCAGCTTGGATGATTTCCACTATTCTGTCCTCAAGCTTGCTGATCTGTTCCTCTGTATCATCTAATCTAATGTTGATTTCTTCTAGTTTTTTTTAAAATTTCAGTTATTGTGTTCTTCAGCTCTGTTTTTTCCTTTATATTTCTAGCTCTTTCTTAAACTTCACACTGTGTTCCTCCATTCTTCTCCCAAGTTCATTGAGTGTCTTTATGATCATTACCTTGAACTCTTTATTGGCTATGTTGCTTATCTCTACTTTGCTTAGTTCTTTTTTTTTGGGGTTTTATCTTGTTCCTTTGTTTGGAACATATTCCCTTGTCTCCTTGTTTGGCCAAGTTCTCTGTGCTTATTTCTATGTATTAGGTAGGTTGGTTCCATTTCCCATCTTGGAGAAGTGGTCTTATGTAGGAGATGTCCTATGGGACCCAACAGCACACTCCCCACCTGTCACCTGAGCTATATGCTCTAGGGGTGCCCCCTGTGTGGGCTCTGTGGGCCCTTCTCTTGTGGCGGGCTGACTATTGTGGATGTGCTGGTAGGCAGGTTGGCCCCTGTCCCAGTTGGCCACCAGGTCCTGCCTTGTGCAGTGGCTGCTGGTACGCTGGTTGGCAGGGCCAGATCCCAGCGTGGCTGGCTGTGGGGCCCAGGGAGCCCAGGTTTGGCGCTGGCATGCTGATAGGCAGGTAAGCCCCCGGCACTACTAGACTGGAAGAAGAACCCCAAGCTGGTGCTTGACTGCACCAGTGTCCTCCTGATAAAATGAGCCCCCAGATGGCTGCTTCCAGTATCTGTGTCCCCAGCGGGAGTCCCAGTTGCCTCCTGCCTCTCTGGGTGTCTTTCTGAGATCAGCAAGTAGGTCTGACCCAGGCTTCTTTCAGATTACTGCCTCTGCACTTGGACTCAGAGCTTGTGAGACTTTGTGCACTCCCTTTCAGGATGGAGTCTCTGTTTCCCCCAGTCCTCTGGCTCTCGTACGTAAGCCCTGCTGGCCTTTAATGCCAGCTGCTCTGGGGTGGGGGCTTGTGTTTCCAGTGCAAGACCCCTGTGATTGGGAGCCAGTGTGGGGCTCAGAACCTCTGCAGTTGGGGTTATCCTCCTGTTCGTTGGTCCCGTACCTGGGGGTGTGGGTCTTGACTAAACTGTGGCTCTGCCCCTCCTACCCATCTCGTTGTGGTTTTTTCTTTGTATCTTTAGTTGTGGGAAATCTTTTCTGCTAGTCTGCAGGTGGTTCTTGTAGACGGTTGCTGTGTGGGTAGCTGTAATTCTGGTGTATCCATGGGAGGAAGTGAGCTCAGGGTCTTCCTGCCCCACCACGGTAGCCACGCCCACCTCAGTTGTGTTTATTATATACATGGAACCACCAACTTCACTGTTTTGGAAACAAACACAAAATATTCTTGATGTCTATCAACATAGCAGCAGCAAGAGAAAGCAGACCCTTTTACTTACTTACTGGGCCCTGGAGGAGTGTCTACAGTTTTTAAAACTGACTACAATATATTTTTAGAGGTGGGAAATAACGTTCTGTCTAGTGTCTGTCTATGCTTGCCAGCTTTGCTGGTCCATAAACTTTTCAGGGGCTCCACTCGGTGTGATGCCGCTTTCAGCTTCCATTCAGCTCAGTCACCAAGAGCAACAAGTGCCATTGCAGGTCAGTCCCCAAAAGAAACATGCATCTTCCTTATCCCTTGGGCAGGTACTTACATGTGTAGTAGTTTCAGAGTTTATGGTTACTACTATCTGGAGACATCTGTTTTCTGGGTTTATTTTTTTCTGATGTTGTACCACATCATAAAGTCTACTGCCAAGAGTACTTTACTTGCAAAGATTTTGTTTTCTGCTGTTTTAGTCACTTTACTACTTTATTTCTGTAGGCCAAATAGAGAAAATCAGTAGCAGTCACCCACTCCGTAGCCCCCATAGCATAACCTGACTCCACTGGGTTGAAAGTTTTTATTCTGTGAGACTTAAAAGTCTCATTTCACGAGAAGTGATGGGTCCTCCTGGCACATGTGTAACAAAGAGCTGCACCAAGATTTCTCATGTACTGTGACTGCTCTCAGGAAACCTTTTAAGGAAAATCTATTTTTAAAGTAAGTGGATCATATGGATCCACTTATGAAACAAATTCATAATTGATATTTTATTACCAAATATAGTACTTTAAAATAGCTTTTTGCTTAAAACTTTAAGCCTACTTTTATCCCCTTTTACTTTTCTTGCAATAAAAATATTTAAATAAATTATTTCAGAATTTCTGTTATTCATTTTCAGATAACATAATGGTTATTATCATATATTCATAGAAAATTGCAATGATTAAGTTATTATTTGCCTAATAAATTGACCATCTTTTTATGGAAAAATCATTCAGGCCAGACAACTATTGTCAAACATCTTTTAACATATGTTTTCAACCTTTGCCGTAGCTCACTTCCTTGCATAAACAGACCTTTTGAAACAAAGCATGGAAAATTTAATCCACATGGGTTCATATTATCAAAACTATTAGACTGGATTATTTTTCATGGTGTCAGCACCAAAATTACCTCTTGAAAAGATGCCTTTAAAAGGAACATTCACATAGATTGTACAATGTTGTCCCTTCCCCAGACTTTACAGACAGCTTTTATTTCATTCACGGCTGTGGTTAGCATGCTCTTCTGCTGGGGCCCCTTTCTCAGTCGGGCAACTGCATGTGGCCTGTGCATCAGCAAGGCAGCCCTGGTCAGCAGTCCTTAGCGCTCATTTTAAGGGTGAATCTCTGCCTGGTCAATTCAACCGAGGCTCCTTCCCACGTACAGACCGCAGCCCGGCAGCTTCTTGGTGCTGCCACCTGTTAATTCCGAGCAGCCTCGAGTCCCTTCCAGAAGCTGGAGTAGCAAGGGACTGGACGCTGAGGTCCAGCAGGCCAAGGCCGCTGTGCGTCAGGAATGTCCTGCAACTAGTCAGCCTGGGGGACGTGGTCACGCCTCCCAGCCCAGCTGCCTTATCACGTTGTCGTTCACGTGGGTTTCCCTAGGCACGCCGTCAAGTTACCTGAGCACCTCAGACCCTGCTGGGCATCGTCCCATGTTTTACATTTTCAAATGTCCTGCTTTATAAGCAGAGGTTTTAGATTATAAGTCACTTTAATTCTGTCATGATTTTATCCTTGTTAAAACTTGTAGAAATTGTGTAGCAATTATGTGTCAATGGGATGCTCAGTTGGCATTTTTAAAGCAATTTGGTATTTATATACTTATTTGTTATGTTGAAACACAAATTCTGAGTTTGATGCTGCCTCATTTAGTCTTTAAAACAGCTCTAGGGGAGAGGCAGGGAGGTATGTGGACAGGGGGCTGGATGGGCCAGAAAGCAGGAGCGTGGGTACCAGCTGCCACATGACTTACTGACTCAGAGGAGCAGCACGTGGAAGGGTGAAGTCCCATTATTATATCCCATTATCATATTACACATGGTACTGTGCAGAAGATAGAGCAGATGGGGCTGCCCAGAGGGTCTGTCTCTCTGGGAGAATGGAGGAATTAATGTTCCGGTGGGGATCTTAAAACCCAGGCAAAGGAGTTTGGATGTGACAGCAAAAGAAAGGAACCATAACTTTTAAAACAGGGAATTGGCATGATAGAAGCAGTGCTTTAGGGAGCAGAGCCAGGAAGGCCTGTGCCAGCTGAATCCCAAATGCACCATTGCTTTGGCTTGACAGGTCGTGGGATTTCACTTCTGAAATTCAAAATTCAATAAACGTCACCTTCTTAGTAAGACCTTCCCGGGCGCTCTGTCCAAACTTTCAGTTCCCTGAGTGTCTGCATCCTGTCCTTTATTTAGCAGGTATCGCTCTCTAACATTGTATACATTTTATTTATTTACATTGTTTATGACCCAACTCTCCTACTAGAATGTGAGGCACAGATTTTTGTCGGTCTTATTCACTACTATGCCTTCAGCACCAAGAACAGTGCCTGGTACATGGCAGGCCCTGAGTAATACATGTTACATGAATAAATGAATTTGCTAGTACAGACCTGATTCTGGTTACTGGTAATAAAGTGGCAAATAAGAGAGAGAATCTGTTCCTGCCCTCGTGGAGCTTACATTCTAACAGAAGAGACCAAAATAAACAAGCAAATAAGAATCCCAGATGACGCTGTTTGCTCAGAGGAAAATATAACAGGGAAACAAAGAGATAAAATATCAAATAGAATGCTCTCCTGTTGCATACATTGAATATAGGACAGTAGGAAAACCGGTTTTGTTTTTTATTTTAAATTTGTTGTCTCTGAATCATGTACACTGGTTTTCAGTCTCAGTAGTGTTTCCTGGAAAGGACACAGAAACAGCCTGCAGAGGCAAGGACCTGACTGGTGGATTTCTAAATTGCAGACCTCAGGCCCTTTAGGAAATAGTGTTCTGTTGCCTCTGAAGACAAGCACAGAACACCTGGGGACTCTTGGAGTAGGGAGTTGGTAGTTCATGCTAGGAATAAATGAATCAAGATTAACATAATAAAATGTAAAAGCAACAAATGTAAATAGCTTTTCAGAAACTTAAGTGAGAGAAATTTAGGTTTAGTTTACATTGTTAAATTTGAGCCAGTGGTGTCATTTGCTTCTTTAAAAAGAGTGCAACTTTAGGCTGCATTAATACTCCTACTTCAAAGAAAGAGGAGTTATAGACAAAATCACGCCTTCATCAGGTATACCCCAGATACCCTGTATCATTCAGAAAGGACTTGAGGCCGTTAACAGAGGGATCTGCACTGTTATAAACGAGTCACAAATTCACTGCCGAGCTTCCTAGCAGCCAAGGCAAGGAGACAACTATGTTAAAAGATCGCTGTCTCCATAAAGTAAAACCCCATCATTTTTCCCAGAAGCAACGGATGGTGCTTTGGCTTGATGGATCATAGGATTTCACCTGTGTTCAAGACACAAGTGTTCAGAGTTTTCTTACAAACCCCGTGGCTCAGCTCTCCAGACCTCTCACCAGGTACATGTCCTCCCAAGGGTTGTAGCATCTATCCTGCCTGAATTTCCACTTCTTTTCTTCAAGGATATTATAAACCACTTACCAGTGCTTTGCTGAAATCAAGACTTTTTATCTGTACTCTATGCCCCTGATATAGCAAGCTGGGAAACCAATGAAAACAGGAAATAAGCATAGTTTAGTATTTCTTACTGTTGGTGAACCTGTGTTGCTTTCTGGTAATCATAGCTGTTCTCTTGAATTTTTAAAAATTCATTTGCTTATATTCTATCTGGGATATTTGTAGGAGTTGTGATTGAGCTTATCAATATACAAAGTCCAAGGTGCCCTACTTTACTCTTTTTTTTTTTTTGACACTCAGAATATTTTCCTCTCTTTAGTCATTTAGGACCTATTACATTTTTCAAGATTTATTAACATTTATCCATAAAAGTTTTTCAGTTTCATCCACAAACACTTTGATGCCTTATAACATAATAAATCTGAACCCAGCAACATAAAATCATTAAAAATGGCCAACAATTTGCCCGTCATTTTGCAAGAAGATGTTTCTTGTGATAAAATCCTGAGAAATTTCTTACATGATACCTCATTGAACAAATACAAGGTGAAGTACAGAGGAACTCTTAAAATATAGTAAATTGGTTAAAGGCTTTTTACTCCTCAAGAAAACAGCAAAAAAGCAAACATAGTTTCGTGGAAATAGTTCTATGAGCAATCAAGGTAATGAGGTCCGAGTACACAGGCTGTCAGTGGCCACGTTTGCTCCACGCCCTGTGACGTGGCAGGAAAAATACAGGAAAATGAGCAAGTGCGTATCTTCAAGACAGTCTTTTTTGAAAGCAGACTTTTGCTGATAGCTGGGCAGTGGAAAGTTTGGATTTGGACTCCCTGGCAAGAACTGAGGGTGCAGATATTTCATGCTGATGACTAAACGCTCCATCTTTTGCTGAGACTGGAGGATAATGATGGGCCTGAGTCAAACTTGAGGGATGCGGGAACGAACGGGATGTGCTTTTAAACAGCAGTGACGAGGAGACAGACATGGGCGCTGCTTGACACGCGGGGTGTGTGTGAGCTGAGGGCTGACGGGGAGTCGTGGTAAAGCATGGAGAACAGGCATGTTCTGAAGAACAGGCATGGAGGGAGGGGCGCGTCCTCGGGGTCCAGGCCCTGGAGAGGAGGGTGAGGTGAGGAGGGGCCCCGGAGCGGGGCCCCTGGCTCCAGCAGGAGTGTCTGTCACAGGCCTGTGCTTCTCTAAGTGCTGGGGGCTCAGGAGCTGGGCCTGCACAGTCGTCCACCAGTGACGTCTTTACAGCAGCCCCTGGCTCGAGAAGGAGCACAGTCAGATCCCTTCTCGCCCCTGGGATTCCTGCTCCTGGGTGAGAAGCAGGCCCGATGCTGCCGCTCTGAGGGGGGCTCTTGTACCGCTCTGGGTCTTCTTTCTTGTTTTCACTCGCTGGCATCAGCCTGGCCCTCTGCGGAAACTCGCCGTGCAAGCAGAAACCGCCCTTTCCTGGATCCTCTGATCTCCTTTTCACCCCACACAGGTGTAAAAGGCAGCGTTTCTCTTTTTGAAACTCTTAGCTGATGACCTATTTTTGCAACTTCACAGAGGTTACGGTGCTAGTATTTATTTATCAGGGTCTTTGTTAACATGTAGGGCTCATTGCACCTGAAAAGCAATATTGTGCAGTGTTTTTAATCAAATATTCCAGCTCACCTTTAAAGACACCAAAAATGTCGTATTTAATTTTTGCTGCTTTGCAGTGGAAGCTAGGGCATGCGGTGGATAGATTTCATGTGCGAGATGCCCTTTTATGGAAAAATTATGCAGAAAGGACATTTTGCAAAGTGCCAAGTTTAGAAATAAAGGCAAACTTAGGATGCTGGAAGAAAAAAAATGGTCTCCAGCCATTTCTCTTGTGGTGAGGTTTTGATTTCTTAGGGAGCATGTCCTCAGGCAAGTGCGGGGGCAGCCGGTGGGTCGTCTGTGGTCACTGATGCCTGCGTGTGGGCTCCAGCCCTCATCATTCACAATGCACGTCTGAGTTCTTGCCTCAAATACGCACTCTATTAAGATTTCCCTGGTGGTCCAGTGGTTAGGACTCCTGCGCTTTCACTGCCAAGGGCCCGGGTTCAATCCCTGGTGGGGGAACTAAGATCCCGCAAGCCACAGGGCTCAGCCAAAAAAATAAAATAAAATACACACTCTATCAAAGCAATACTGAAAAATTTATGAAAAGTCAGAGCTAGGGTTGAATTTCCTTGGGAAGTTATTTCTAAAGAGTTGTTTTCTTTAAAAACTTCCTATCTACTTCCTGTTAGCCTTCTTTATTTTTTAATCCCATGATTCCAATCCATTTAAGACATTCGAGATCTCCCCTCCCCCAGAGTTTTCCGAACAGTTGACTCACGTGGACAGTTACACATGGAAAGCGCATTGTCCCCCAAAAGCCTCGCCACGAGCACCTTCTAGGTGGGACCGTGTGGTTAGGGCGGCCCACAGAGCTCGTGCTGCGAGTCCACCTGCCAGCTGAGCTCAGTTCGCTGAGGGCCCGCGGGCGGCATCAGCCCTGCGCCTCCTTTCTCCACGGCAGAGTCCACAGTGGCTCCTGCGGGGCTGGGGTGGGGGGTGGTGTGTGTGAATGACGTTGCGTAACTTGCTTTATTTTCACATCACTTTAATTCTTGCAAAATGAACCCCTGCTCGAAGCATGACCTTGGCTTCCCAAGTCATGGACATCATCTGTTGCACAAGCCCCCATGATATTTCCAAGTAGAGCTTTCTACCAAAGTAAATCTGGCAAATTGGTTCTTAATTAGCCCGCAAAAGCTGATGGTAGTTTTCTGGAATAAACATAGAAGGCTTTGAGCTGATAATATTTTGCATCATAAATGCCCTTCTTCTCCTCTTAGAATAATCTCTGCCTTCTAAAGGACGAAAGGTCTACATCAAAGTGAATTTCCTCAGAAAAGAAATATAAATGATTGCTTCAGGCAAAATAAAAGCCAGTAGCTGTTACAGAATAATTTTGCAGGAATACAGATTTTATGATATCTCAGGATTAATGTATAAAAGAAAGAATATTCATATTTTTTCAAAATTATTTTAAAACCTACCTCTGGGGGAAAATAAACAATTAGGACTAAATATACGGAAGTAAATATCTAAAATGCTCTAGGATCAAAAAAACAAAACAAAACCTTACCTAAGTTGGTGACCTCCGCCAAACGGGCCATTTTCCAGCTCCCAGTCCCTGACCTCCTCATCTCCCACCACAGGCTTCTAATTTTTTGTGAGCCATGGACCCATCAGCAGTCTGGGAAAGCCTGTGAACCATTCCTCAGAATAATGTTCTTAAATGCATAAAATACAGGTGATTACAAAACAAAAAAATTATATTGAAATGCTATTGTTAACATAGTAAACAAGTTTCTGATATAGTAATACATGTGCTTCTTTATTAATGCGTTAAAAAAAACAACTCCCAGCAGTGGGTCTAATAACTACCATAATCTTGCAACAGTGATGCGGCAAAATCAGTATTTAAGAAGAAACGTAACTGTTTCATCTACAACTGTAAAATGGGATATGAAAATATCTGTGATTTCTCTGAGTGACAGAGTCACGAGTCCTGCTGACGCCATCATGGTTTTTGTCATGGTTCGTGACAAAGACGTAATCTTTTCCCATCCACTTTCACAGCCCCTCAAAGTTCTATCCGCAGACCCCTTGGAGGCCCATGGGCCCTGGATTAAGACACCCCTTGTCCAGTGACTGTTGCCTCTGCTCCCACTTCTGTTCAGCCCACACACAGGTGGAGAGGGGGCATTGAGAGCGTGCACACAGGTGTGGGACCCTCAGGAGCAGGGAGGTCAGCAGAGCCACACTCGGACCCAGCAGTGCAGGCTGTCCCCTCAGAGATGACGCTGTCAGCCCAGTGCTTCTCCAGCCAGGGAGTCTGTCTCTGGCAGGGCCACCGAGAGCCACTTCACAGCAGCGTGTGTCCATCCTTCTCCATGGTGTCACTCTCCAAGATGAGGAAGTGTCCCCAGATATCCTTTATGCCACTTACCCAAACCTTCTGTGCTCCGTCTGCACTTTCTTCTATGCTCGGTCTACACATTCACTTCCTCCAGGAGAAAAGCACTTCCATATTCCAGCCAGACTTTGTGCCCAAGATTCAGACCCACAATTCCATGTGGATGTCCAAGACTGGATTTGTCCTCTAATCCTCAAAATCGGTTTTTCCTCCTCACTCTCCTGACTTTTCCCCTCCTGGCTTGTTAGGAACATCACCAATAACTACGGACAGAAACCTCAGACTTCTCAGCGCCCCCTCCCTTCCCAACCTCTACGCCTGAGCCTAAGAGTTACCAAGTCAGGAAGCTCCTGTGTTCACAGCATCCAGTCTGCCTCTCTGTCCTACCCTCGTTTCTGCCAATGAGTTCACAACCTAACCTGGTCACCATCACTCCTGACCCTGCTTCTCAGGTACTCAGAGACATCCGAACACACACGCCTGCCGACTTATTTTCCCGCAGAGCAACTCTGACGATATTAGCTTCCTGTTCAAAAATGTTCAGTGGTTCCCACTGTCTACTGAACTAAAGACAGACCCTGACTTACCCACCATGGCCCCAGACTCCCAATTCAGCCACCTGTCTCATCCTGTGCTACAGTTAAGCTCGATAACTTTTTGTTCCATGAAACAGGGAGCAAATACTTTATCTTATTCATATTCTGCCGTGTTGCGTTTCTCCTGTGGTACCCTCTTTCTGGAATGTGTTTCTCCAGAAACTTCTCTTGTTGAAACCCAACCGTTCCTTCAAAGACCAGCTCCAGCAACACCCATTTTTGGAGATTTTCTTGATGTGCTTCCATGATTCCCAACTGAAGAGAACCCCTCCCCACTTTCAGGCACTGGGGCATTTCTCTTAGCACACGTCTGTCTCTACCCTTTATGATGACCCTGTGTGTTCACCTCACACACCGCACTGGATCTTCAGTTCCTTACAGGTAGGGGCTGCTCTGATTTACCCTCGTCCCTCGATTGTGCTTGGCATGACGTCTTTCGCGGACATGTTTTCAGTGGAACCAAGATGATTCCTATGCAAAAAATGAACTTGCAGGAATGACCTGCCTTATGTTTTTCATGAACCACCAGAGGATAAGCTAGCTAGTAGGTGTTCACTCACTCTACCCTGTTGATTGCTTAGTGAATTTTGGTGACACTGTACTTGCACCTGGCCTTCACCCACACGGGTGAATGGCCTAGAGTGTCCTTCTCCCCAGCCACCCAGCCATTGTGCTGACTAACTCCTCCTGGGCCTTCAAGGCTCATTTTGGTCCATACGTGCTTCAGGAAGTCTTCCCAAACCCCAAGTCTGGCTTCGTGGACATTCCACCTGTGCAGTCCTATGGAGCCCAGAACTTTGAAAGGTGCCACACTTGGTGTCATGCTCTGCTGTCACCATCTTGAAATTCTTAATACTTTTTAAACAAAGGGCCCTCACGTTTTCACTTAGCACTCAACTCCACAAGCGAAGTAACCAGTCCTGCCTAATCCCTCCCCTCTTGTATGCTCCTGGCATCCCCTGTACCTTCCCTATCCTTGCTATCATCACTCAGAATTTTAATTTTCTTTTTACATCTGTTTACTACCCTGTATGCCTCAACAGATCCTGAACTCTGAGAAGGCAAGAAAAGAAAATCTTATTTATTGTTATATGCCTGTGGCTCAGCCTGGTATTATATGCTTAATCAGTATTTTCTGATTGGACAAGTGGATGAATGGTTGAGGAAAGGAAGGAATTCATGAATTAATGAATGTATTTGTTCATCAAAGCCCCTCAGGCAGCCAGGGCAGTGCAGGTATTTGGCTTGCTGTCGTCAGATGGGTCCCCATAGAAATAACAGAATTCTAGCACAGAAACTACTCTTATCAGAAAGGAGGGTAAGATCAGCTCAAGAAAGAAAATGGGCAAAGTAGTGACATGAAGGGAAAAGATTAAGCAACACCCAACTGTTAATGAAGAAGCCGCTAGCAAAAGTGCTCGTGATGTAGGTCTGTTTTGAACAAACACGGAGATCATGAGGCCGCCGTTGGGATGCCCCTGGAAGAAGGTGTCTTAGTGACTGAGTCATCCCCTGCTTGGCTTCTGCGAATGTTTTCTGCTGAACCTGGACTCAGGAGGCATCTACAGATAACAGCCCCTCCCTGGAGGGAAACATGTGTCACTGTCTTTACTTGATGCCACTTCATCCTCCAAACTCCCTCAGTGATCCCTGGATTTCACTTTCTCGTGAGTAGTTCGGGGGCCTGTAGGTGCACTGGAATCTGATGTCTAGTTTACAATTCCCAGTCTGCTAGGGCCAATTTAAAATACAGTCCAAACAATCCTGAATCATCAGGTACATGAGACAAAAGTTGATGAGTTTTTATTAACTCACGTACCAGGTTTTTTCCCTAGTAGAGTCCCTCCTCTTGAAGGATTCTGCTATTCAGAATAACTACCTCCCTCTCGGTTGGAAGAGATAGAGAAGTACCCCCAGAAGTCTTGCTGAGCCAAGACGTCACTGCCGTCGTCCTCTGTGCTCCTCAGCGACACCATGTGGCAACTCAAGGACACACAGTGCTTGAACCCCTCTTCCTGCCAAGCAGCCTGGGATGAGTCACAAAATGTTCTTAATTCTCAGTTTCCATATCTGCAAAATGGGAACAATGAGATTTCTACTCCATAAATTTGAGAGGTTAATGTGGATAGTGCATGTGAAAGGGGCTTAGCCCAGTATCTCGCTTATACGAAACCCTCCGAATGTGAGTAATTATCAGCATACCCACTTCGGGTTCTGTGCTGAAATAGATACAAAGAAATAAGGAATACGTGGTATCAATCAGGAGTCAGCAAACTTTCCTCTAAAGCCCAGAGAGTAAATATTTCAGACTTTTGCTTAGAGCACAAGTCTCAGTTCTGCAGTTCTTGTGTGAGCGCAGCCATAGGGAATACACAAATGAACGGGTGTGGCTGTGTGCCAATAAAACTTTATTGGCCAGATTTGTCCCCAGGCCATAAGTCACCAATCCCTGGCTCTCAGCCCTTGGGAGCCCCCAGTCAAGTGTGGTAGAAAGACGTGCAGATTCATCAGAGCAAGTCAAGAGGAGGCAGAGGCCAGCTGTACTAAAGAACACAGAGCCGATGTTTTACAGGAGATTGTTGAGTAAAAGATGAGTATGATGTGAGTAAAAGTAAGAAATATGACTTTTAGGGAAAATAGATATTGGGATTTTTTTTTTTTTTTAATTTCGGGATTAGTAACTTCAACTTTAAAACCAAGCCTGCCCTTTTTATTAGATGTTTACTTTGGGAACTCGGCTCACCTCCCTGGACTCCAGAAGTTCCGTATTTCTAGGAATAAAAATGTCTGTAGATGGGCTAGTAGAAAATGCTCTCTGTCACTGCAGCACAAGTAGAGCTGGGGGCATTTCTCTAGGGGTTTGACGGGAAGGGAATGGAAAGCTCATGGGTAGCAGACGAAGTCATTTTCTATTCTTATTACTATAAAGAAATGGCAAATGAGAATCCAGGAACAATATTAGACTCTGAAAAGGAGCCAGTGGCTTAGTAACCACTTAGAACCCTTGACAGTTCACCAGAGCTGCCGAACGGGAGCGTGAGTCTGCTCCTTTGACAGGAGAGCAGCTACCGCATGTGCTCCGGAACAGGAGAACAAAACCCATCTGGGCCTTTCAGGACCCCTGCTTGGGAAAGCCCTTTATAGGAGATTCGCAGATTCTTAGCTGTGGACGTTTAAGTATAGCACGCAACACACACGCGCACACGCATACATACACATGCACACACACATTCATTCTTCTCATCAGTACAGTTGCAAAGGAGCCCCATTTGCATTGGACATCACATTGTATTTTGATATTCAAAATGGCTAGTCCCTTTTAGGGCTGTTATGATTTAATCAATGCCAATTCAAATGGATCTGGTGTTTTATCCATTAGAAATAAGAACTTAAGTCTGTCATGCTAAGGCAAAGTTCTCATCAGATTTCTCTTTTTTTGTTGTTTTACAGTTTTCTCCTTGTCTTTGGTTGCTTGATTTTGTCAGTGTTTTCCACCATCCCCGAGCACACAAAATTGGCCTCAAGTTGCCTCTTGATTCTGGTAAGTGAAACATATGAACAAAAATGTACATAAAGTTTACATAATACAAGAATTGTCTATAATATTTATGCAATGCGTTTTGTCCCACGAAAAGTTATCTCTAGAAAAAAGAGAGTTTCTCTTAAGTATAAAAGTTTCAAAGGTCACTGAAACGTTTGCCTGCCGTTTTAACCTTTAGTCAATCCCCAAGAATACATAGAAATATTCTAGATTGCTATTACGTAGCAGTATCATGTGTTATAGTTGCATCATAAGTAGAAGGCAATACTTGGAAGCAGGTTTAATTATGTTTCTCTATGGTAGTAAATTACAAGAAGAATCAGCATCTCTGAGGTCTCTTACAATATTGCTATAAGTTACAGGAGAGAGAGCGTTTTCCAGTAACCACAGTTTAGCGGTAACTATGTATAGTCGGCCAAGAACTATGAGCATATGGCACCTCCTAGGAAAACAGAAAGCTTCATGCTCTTTTCAACCAACAGACTGCATTATGAATTTTGCTGCTAATGAAGTTACCTGGTGAGAAGTTCTGCAATTTGCTCTGTTTCCATTATGCTGTCAATCCTCAACCACAGAGAATTGCTCAATTCATTTTAAAATGGAAAAATACCCCAAGATATTTTAGTCTGAATTATTCTGGGCCTTTTAAACTCTTATACTTTCTATTACAACTGAACTATAGCAGTGTATACTCAAATCACATCTGATTGAAAGTTTGGTTCATTTACATCCATTTTGACCCACTCACTCAGTCCCAAAAATCAAACTTGACAGTCTCAGCACTGTCTGAATGAACTATACATTGGAACAACTCACTTTTTGCATCAAACCTGCTTGACTAGAGAGGAAAAGAAAGAAAGAGGGGGTGGGGTAAGATGGCCATGTGCCTTCATAAACAGAAATTGGTTATGCACAGCAGCGAACATTTAATACAAGAAAAGTATTCTTACCTTGAAGGTGGGAAGTGAAGGATGTCAGCTCGTACAACCTGGGCAGCTGCTCTTTCCCCTGTGCTCGCAGAGGCTGGTTTGTGTGGTGCTTAGAGTGACAAGACTTCATCAAGTCTCTGCCCTGTGACAGGGAGAAATCGCTTTTGAACCTGGAACAAATCTATCCCAATTTGTCTCCATACAAATCATGCTCAGCGGTATATTGCTAATGTCAAGGTTACTATGTTGAAACCCAAGATAGAAAGCAGATAGACCGAAGAGCCCACTGAGGATTTGTTCCATTTACAAGGTTCCGTTTGGGTAGCAAGTGGGCTTTTAGCCTCATGCACCCCTTGGATAACAACAAATGGTCTGAGCCAAGGTCTAAGGCAGAGCTGGCTTTTGGGTACATATACAGAACTACAGCTAGGAATTTTAGATCGAAAATATAAATCTGATTTTTAGACCTGGGAGCATGAAAAGCTGGATTTACTGCATGACCAATGATATATATTATGAGTAAATCAAGCATTAAGAATCTTGTAAAAAGGTTTCTTTTATAACCAGGTCAAGAATCCAAAATATGAGGTTTACATCCTCCAAATCTCTGAAATATAAATTCAGTCATTGCTAATGAGTTTCTAAATAATCCAGAGAAACTCATGTTATTCAAAAGCCAAAAGCTGGTTAATACCATGATTTTTAAAACTTTCTGAGCAGTGGACAACTGACCAGAGTTCAGTAACTAGAGTGCATGTGAGTAGATAAAAATGTAGACGTTTTACACATCGCTCATCCTTTTTATTTTGCCAGCTTTATTGAAATATAATTGACATATAATATTGTGAAAGTTAAAGTGTGTAACGTGACAATTTTATATACATACATATTGCAAAATGACTACCACAGTGAAGTTAGTTAACAGTATATCACCTCACATGGTTGCCATTGTGTGTGTGTGGTGTGTGTGTGGTGTGTGTGCGTGTGTGTGTGTGTGTGTGTGTGTGTGTGTGTGTGTGTGTGTGGTGAGAACTCCTAAGATCTACTCTTTTAGCAAAACAGTCAAGTGGAAAGTTCAGTACTGTTAGCTCTAGGCACCATGCTGCACATTAGATCCTCAGAACTCATTTGTCTTATAACTGGGAGCTTGTACACTTTGACCACCTTCACCCATTTCCTCCACCCACACTTGCACAACCACCGATCTACTGTGTTTCTGTGAGTTCAGGGGTCCCACATAAGTGAAATCATACAGTATTTGTCTTTCTCTGTCTCACTTATTTCACTAAACATAATGCCCTCAAGAGCCATCCATGTTGTCACAAATGGCAAGATTTTGTTCTTTTTATGGCTGAATATTATTCCAGTGTGTGTGTGATATATATATCGCATCACATCTTCTTTACCCATTCATCTGTCAGTGGACACTTAGGTTGTCTCCATGTCTTACCTACCGTAAATAGTGCTGCAATGAACATCGGCATGCATGCATCTTTTCGAATTATAGTTTTCTAGGGATGTGTGCCCAGAAGTGGGATCGCAGGATCATATGGTAGTTTTATTTTTTATATTTTGAGGAACCTCCATACTGTTCTCCATAGTGGCTGCACCAGTTTACATTCCCACCAACAGTGTTGGAGGGTTCCCTTTTCTCCACATTCTGTCCAACACTTCTCTCTCGCTTTTTAATATAATAGCCATTCTAACAGGTGTGAGGTGGTATCTTATTGTGGTACTGATTTGCATTTCCCTGATGATTAGTGATGTCGAGTTCTTTTCACATACCTGTTGGCCATCTGTAAGTCTTCTTTTACCCCTCAGTCTTTTTTTTTTTTTTTCCTCTAATGCCCTTGTTTTTAATCAGGTCTATTGAGATACAATTTACATAGAATAAGCATCACCCATTTTAAGTGTATAGTTTCATGAGTTTTGAGAAACACATATTGTCATGTGTATTAGTTTCTTAGGGCTGCTGTAACAAAAGTACCACTGTATATATCATATATATTTCATATATGTCATATATATGATAATTATATCCATCATTATGTTGAGTGAAAGAATGAGACATTATAGAGATAGTCTTGTGTTTGGCTTCTTTTACTCAACATAATACTTTTGATATTTATTTGTATATTTTTTAATTGAAGTATAGTTGATTTGCAATGTTGTGTTAGTTTCAAGTGTGCAGCAAAATGATTCAGCTATATATATATATATATGTATATATATATATACTTTTTCATATTCTTTCTTATTATGGTTTATTATAGGATATTGAGTATAGTTCCCTGTGCTATACAGTACGACCTTGTTGTTTATCTATTTTATATATAGTAGTGTGTATAGTTTAATCTCAAACTCCTAATTTATCCCTCACCCCTTCTTCCCCTTTGGTAACCATAAGTTTGTTTTCTACGTCTGTGAGTCTGTTTCTGTTTTGTAAATAAGTTCGTTTGTATCATTTTTTAGATTCCACATATAAGCGCTATCATATGTTACTTGTCTTTCTCTGGTTTACTTCACTTAATATGATAATCTCTAGGTCCATCCATGTTGCTGCTAATGGCATTATTTCATTCTTTTTTTATGGCTAAGTAATATCCCATTGTATATATGTACCACATCTTCTTTATCCATCCACCTGTTGATGGACATTTAGGTTGCTTCCATGTCTTGGCTATTGTAAATAGTGCTGCTATGAACATTGGGGTGCGTGTATCTTTTCAAAATAGAGTTTTCTCCGGATACATGCTCAGGAGTGGGGTTGCTGGATCATATGGTAGCTCTATTTTTAGTTTTTTAAGGAACCTCCATAAATTGGCTGAACCAATTTACATTCCTACCAACAATGTAGGAGTATCCCTCAGTCTTGAATGCCTTTAGATTTAGCAAAGTAGAAACCAGTCCTTTTATGCAAGTGAGGCCTTTGTGTTAAGCAGTGTAGTAAGTGCTGCAGATGGATGGTCTCTGAAAGCCGTTGCTACATGGCTTTCTGGAGGGAGAGAGTTTGCGTATCCTCCTATTTTTGTGCTATAGTGATAAATTGTCGAGGTGTATGTTTTAAACCAAAGTGTAATCTTAAAACCTACCTAAAAATATTTGGACTGTGTTGTGAGTCTAAGGTTTTACTGATGTTATTCTTTTCATCAGTGTTTTCTCCAAAGACTGTTGTGTTTTATTTGGACAAAAAAAGATCAAGTATAGCCTTTGTTTTTTTCTTTTTCTTATTTGGTAATAAGCTGGAAAAGCATGTGTATTTTAATTCTTTTCACTGTCAGTTCATATAGTATATTATAAAAGTTCAATCAGTTGTAGAATACTGGAAAAAAACCAAGAGAAATCTTAATTATTTAGGGACTATTGTATTTATTCTTTTAGCATGTGTTTTTGAAACAGTTAATCTGATTTCTGTCGATCCTCTGAATTTAACCAAACAGAATACATAGAACACAATTCTGACTAGCAGTGTTTTTAGTTCCCAAGATGAAGCATATCTAAAGAATTGCCATCCAAATAGTAATAGGAATGGCTTTTAAATGTCTGCAACAATTTACAATAAAGTCACTTTTGTACACTTTTGGTCACAAATACAACACAGAGGTGTAAATTTTGAAGAGTTATGTGTAAATCACATATCACAGTTGCGTATGTTTTCATAACTCTGTCCATTTTGGGGTTTTTTAAACACTTTGAAAGATATTCCCACATTCTAACTAATCCTATTTCTGGCAAGTAGAAGACACCGACGCTTCCGACAGGGAGCGCATTTAGGCAAACCGGCCCCTGGACAAGCTTCCAGGGCACTCACCTCCTTGACACTCGCGCTTTCCACTTGTTTCCTTGAGCGCGCCAGCATGTTAGGGGCAGGTGCCTCCTCACCTCCTGGGGTCCCCACGGAGTCCTCCACTCTCTGTCCCCCACCCCAAGGGGAGGCTCTCATCGTTCTCATCCAGAACTGCACTCCCCCTGCTAGTGAGTTCAGGAAACCACTTCTCTGTGTCTTGGTTTTCTCATCTGTTAAAAGTGGGTAGTAATATCTGCTACTTCATAAAGTTGTTGTGAGGATTAAATGCCAGTGCTTAGCCCTGGGCTCAGCACACAGAATGGCATCAGATATTACAGTCACTGGCTCTAACATATACAGTGGAGCCTAATGGGGGCACAAGGGCACTGAACCGGGGGTATTGGAAAAGGCTGCATTTGCGATCATATCGTACTTTTGTCGTAGAAAAACAAGTATCTCACCACAAACACTGTAAATTACGGCAGCTCTTCACACAGGCGTGTCCATCCAACCAGAGGTGACTCATTGGGGCGCATTCAGTGCATTGCTCATGTGCACAATAATCTCTTATGTTTGGTGACTAAGGAAACAGATTTCTCCTCTTGTAGTTTTCTGGTAAATGCATCTGATGACCACGCTCATGGCTTTCAAAGCTCTCCCCTCAGCGTCAGCTGGCTGGGTGGAGCACTGCTGAGGGATAGCCCGGGATCTAACAGAGCGGCTTGCTCAGCTCACTCTGGGCACAGAATTTATGAACTCAAGAGGACAGTGCAAAGCCATGTGCCCAAGTGCCAGGGACAGTGAAAAGCTGGTGTTGATTTCCTCGGTTTTGTAAATTCTTCAGAACTGTAAGGGAACTAGCATTTTTTTAAGTACCTTTCACGTATCAGACTCTTTGATTTCTTATTAAAACAAAAGAAACACAAAAAACCTTGCAATGTAAGTATTATTCCTCCCATTTTACCGTACCAAGTTGTGCAAGAGCCCAGGCTGCGTCCCAGGCCTGGCCGCCGCCTCGCACCCTCCTGCGCCTCAGTCGAGACCGATGGGTCTCCCCAGTGTGTTTCCAGGGCTCAGGGAAGCTCTGCCGGCTGAGGCTTCCTAGTGGTTCTATATATGCCAAGTGATGCCCGCGACCCTCTCATTTAGATTAGGTTAGTTTCCTTTTTCTTACAGAGTCCATCTACAAAGTTAGCACAAGTGGGTGTATCCCTTCACACCACTAGCAGTTCTTTGTGTCAGGAATTCCAAATCTGATTTTGTAAACAATCAGCAGCCCGATCTGTGGGGTAAACAGTCCCAGCTCGCTTTGTGCAGGTGAGCTGAGCGCGGTGCTGGTGAAGGGAGCGCTCCTAGCTCCAGTTAAACTACTGTGGAAAGTTTTGTTTCGGTTTGTTTTGATTTCACGAGCCTGAGGTGGTATGTTTCTGCATTTCATATCCCACCTTCTTAACAGCAGTGCTGTTTTGGAGTGCATTTCCTTTGTATTGGATATCTTCTGGTCTTCCAGATTAATTTTAAAGTATTCATTTTTGGCCTTTAAATGTAGATTGTCCAACATGATGATTTGTACATATTTCCGGTGACAAATCTTCACCTGATGACCTCTCTTAATGAAAATGATGTATATCATTTGCAAACTTTTCATTGAAGGTGGTCATTTCTAAAATTGCCCGCCCACAAGCAGTAAAAGGAATGTTGTTATCAGTTTTAGCAAGAAGAGAATATCTCAGTGTGTTTGCTCCTCTTCCCTCCTGCTGTGTTAGAAGGGCTCCCAACCACAAATGGATTGTGCTAAACGTCTGGACGAGACTCAAACACATGGTCAGAGATCCAGGTTTTCCCAAACATCTTAGCTGTTTGGCACCTTCTGGATAGAGTTTATGCATATTTGCTGGTTTTGCTTTGTGTAGCAAAGCAAACATGGGTTTGCTGTTTCTGTGCACAATGAATCAGTTCCTGAAATGTGTACAAATCCAATTTAGGCAGATCTAATTACATCTTCAATGCACTAGTGTAGCTTACTATTTAAAGAAAATCTGTAGTGCATCCTTTTGTTAAGTGTAGTCCCCCTTGAGAAGCTAATAACTACATAATTAATCTGTGTTCCATGTTTGTTTTCTTTTTCTAATGTGGATACATGCGGGGTTTGTGTGTGTGTGTGTGTGTGTTTTTAATTGCTGTAAACTACCTATTATGTAACACGGTAGTGAAGAATTAGACAGGTTGTTACCATTTCCCATCTGTCAGTATTGGCAGAGTGGGGAATCAGCCACAGACACATTTACCCATCCTTGCAAAGTAGAAAGACTTGCGCATAAAATTATATGGATTTGATGTAGAAGATTACATGAGATCTTTACATTTAAAGCTCTGGCATGAACATTGTAAGACAGGATAACAGAATGTCAGGACAAGGATCCGTTGGAGGGTCTTCAGTCTTCCATGGGTAGGAGATGTGAAGTGATCGGAACTGAGGAATGAGCAGTGCTCCTGTCTGTTTATCACATCCCTGTAATTTCCTACAGAAAGCGCTCAGAATATCCCAGCCAACACTGGAAACTGCAGTTATTTTCCTTTGCTTGTCTTTCGTCAAGGAAAATGCAAATAAACTTTAAAATGATTCATGGAGGCTCATCAGTCTGCTAATGGCGGAAAAGAAAATGCAGGAGCAGTTTGCACCTACACTGAATCCTAACCGAGGGATGATGATACAGGAGGGGAGTTGCTCTGTGCAAAGTACTTCACATTCAGAGGGAAGACTTGTTCAAATTGAAGATAATGGAATTATGCCTGAACAGGACCACGTCTCTATCCACAAGTACGGAAGCGAAGAGCTTCCACACTTCCGACGTGAGCACCGGTGTCTCACCGGGTGGTCCAGTGTGCGTCACAGAACCGCTCTGCCCGGTGCTGTGTCGGGACATGATGAGCAGCCCTTGGCCAGGCCCACGCTGACGCGGACCCGCTGTGCCCTTTGACGCCACAAAGGCATACTCAGCTGAGAGGGAAAGAGAGCAACAGGGTGGTGGTAGAGGGTTGCTAGAAAATGGTAGAGTCCAAGCGGGGTTGCAGCAGAAGGAAGAACGCCCTTCCCTTACCACCTTTCCAGGCTTAAGTGATTTCCACCGTTTGAAACCTGCTCAGACACCTGCTTCTGCCTGGGGTGAACTGGCTCTTCCCTCGGCTTCCCGCAGCAGCAGCCGCTTGACGGTGAATCTCCTCCCTTCTTCGTTTACTCCACAGCATTTCTGTAGCTCCCAGTGTCCGTGAGGCTTTTTGGGGGAAGCTGAGGATACGGCAATGAGCAAAGCAGGCGAAACTCTGTCCTGGTGGAACGCACATTCGTGCTGGGAAGACATAGAGTAAACAAATGAACCAATCAAGTGTTAAAGAATAAAAGTAAAGCAGGAAAAAGGAATAGATAACTGGGTGTTTCCATCGTGTGTTCAGAGAGGTCCACCGGACAGGGCAGCTCCTAGCAGAGACCTCAGTGAGGTGGGGCACCCCGCCGGGCAGCGATGAGAGGAGAGAACGTTCCCGGCAGATGGGGCATCCAGGGTAGAAGCCTCGGAAGGGCAAGGGGACCAGGGTGACTGAGGGAGAGGAAGCCAGAGGGGGGTGGAGGAAAGTGAGGCATGGCTCGGACTGTACATCTCTGGAGCACAGGATCCAAAGCTGACTCAGCAACAGCACTCCGTACAGTGGGAGCTGGCGGCAAATTATCAAGAAATTTGATGAAAGAAGACGGCAAGACGGCCAGTGGTTTAATTGCACAGCATTAGTATTGAACTGTTCACAGTATCATAGATATGGCACCAAAATTAAGCCCCGATGCAGTGCCTGACTTAGAATGGACCGGAGTAGGGAGTCTCTGGTGGCAGCCCTCAGGGAGCAGTCGCCGTCATTCCCCCTCTCCTGATTCCCCGGGCTCCGGGCCTTAATTTGCTGCAGTTTTAACTCAATTTATATGAAGTGCCTCCTACCTTCCAGCCCCTGTGCCGGGGACTGGAGCCCCAGATATGAGTAAGGCACTGTCCTGCCCTGGAAGCAGATCTACAGCACATTCCTGTCTACGGGCTCTGACACAGAAAAAAATGAAAAGCCTTGAAATCATGCATTTATAGAGAATAAATTATGAAATTAGGAGATGAAAGAAAAATGGGTTAATTTGACATCTTAATTCCCACTGTAACATATATGGACAGAGAGAATAAACCTATCTCAAGTCATTGATTTCTCATGAAAACTATGGATAAGATTACCAAAATCTATTTTCAATATAGGTACTACTGATCACACTTATATAGGGAATTTGGGGTCGGAACTATATAAAGGCAAAGCTGGAAACGATGGGGTGGCCCCCTGTTCCTGTGCAGGCCTATGTCACCCTCAGATATCGAATACTGGGTTGGAATATGGGGGTTCCGTGTTCCCATGCAGGCCTACCTCGTGCTCACATATTGAATATTGGGTTGGAATATGGGGGTCCCTGTTTCCTTGCAGGCCTACCTCATGCTCAGATATTGAATATTGGGTTGGAATATGGGGGTCCCTGTTCCCGTGCAGGCCTACTTCATGCTCAGATACTGAATATTGGGTTGGAATATGGGGGTCCCTGTTCCCGTGCAGGCCTACCTCGTGCTCAGATATTGAATATTGGGTTGGAATATGGGGGTCCCTGTTCCCGTGCAGGCCTACTTCATGCTCAGATACTGAATATTGGGTTGGAATATGGGGGTCGCTGTTCCCCTGCAGGCCTACCTCGTGCTCAGATATTGAATATTGAGTTGGAATATGGGGGTCCCTGTTCCCGTGCAGGCCTACTTCATGCTCAGATATTGAATATTGGGTTGGAATATGGGGGTCCCTGTTCCCCTGCAGGCCTACTTCATGCTCAGATATTGAATATTGGGTTGGAATATTGGGGTCCCTGTTCCCCTGCAGGCCTACCTCATGCTCAGATACTGAATATTGGGTTGGAATATGGGGGTCCCTGTTCCCGTGCAGGCCTACTTCATGCTCAGATATTGAATATTGGGTTGGAATATTGGGGTCCCTGTTCCCCTGCAGGCCTACCTCGTGCTCAGATACTGAATATTGGGTTGGAATATGGGGGTCCCTGTTCCCCATGCAGGCCTACCTCATGCTCAGATACTGAATATTGGGTTGGAATATTGGGGTCCCTGTTCCCCATGCAGGCCTACCTCATGCTCAGATACTGAATATTGGGTTGGAATATGGGGGTCCCTGTTCCCCTGCAGGCCTACCTCATGCTCAGATATTGAATATTGGGTTGGAATATTGGGGTCCCTGTTCCCCATGCAGGCCTACCTCATGCTCAGATACTGAATATTGGGTTGGAATATGGGGGTCCCTGTTCCCCTGCAGGCCTACCTCATGCTCACATATTGAATATTGGGTTGGAATATTGGGGTCCCTGTTCCCCATGCAGGCCTACCTCATGCTCAGATATTGAATATTGGGTTGGAATATTGGGGTCCCTGTTCCCCTGCAGGCCTACCTCATGCTCAGATATTGAATATTGGGTTGGAATATTGGGGTTCCCTGTTCCCGTGCAGGCCTACCTCATGCTCAGATACTGAATATTGGGTTGGAATATGGGGGTCTCTGTTCCCCATGCAGGCCTACCTCGTGCTCAGATATTGAATATTGGGTTGGAATATTGGGGTCCCTGTTCCCCTGCAGGCCTACCTCATGCTCAGATATTGAATATTGGGTTGGAATATGGAGGTCTCTGTTCCCCATGCAGGCCTACCTCATGCTCAGATATTGAATATTGGGTTGGAATACGGGGGTCCCTGTTCCCGTGCAGGCCTACCTCGTGCTCAGATGTTGAATATTGGGTTGGAATATTGGGGTCCCTGTTCCCCATGCAGGCCTACCTCATGCTCAGATATTGAATATTGGGTTGGAATATGGGGGTCCCTGTTCCCGTGCAGGCCTACCTCGTGCTCAGATGTTGAATATTGGGTTGGAATATTGGGGTTCCCTGTTCCCCTGCAGGCCTACCTCATGCTCAGATACTGAATATTGGGTTGGAATATTGGGGTTCCCTGTTCCCCTGCAGGCCTACCTCATGCTCAGATATTGAATATTGGGTTGGAATATGGGGGTCCCTGTTCCCCATGCAGGCCTATATCAGGGGTCACGATTAAGGTGAAAAGACACATCATGCTTCTGCAAAGTAGAGAAAAAATTTCCAAGCTGTAAATGGCAGCTTGACAAACAACATTACAGGCTGGATTCCAGGAGAATGCTGCAGGCCTGGCTTCCTCTGGGGCTGGAAATCATAATGAATCCACAGAACATACTGGAAAATGAAGAACAGAATGGAGACTGGTGAGTGTAGCCGGCCCTCCAGCTGCAGCTACTGGAGACTGCAGGCGTGTCGGTGCTGCAAGACCTGCGCATCCGGAGGAACCCTGGACAGCCTGCTCCGGAAACAGAGCAGCCTCAACCGAGACACCCTAGGGTGAGGCCGGGAGTGGAGGAGCACCAGCCCTGGGTGTGCAGGCAGGAGGGAGGACTCACTCTGGCCCCCACTGCCCACCCTTAACTCTCCTGAACTTTACTCCCTTAAATCAGGTGGCATCAAGTACAAATTGACATCAAGTGCAGCCTTCAAAGAAAGGAACAGCCTGGCCAGAGGGTGTCCTGCACGGTGGGGGGGGGGGGGGCATCCTGCCTCTTTGGCCTCTTTGACTTCATGGACGGTGCTAATAACGGGGGAACATGTGACCTGATGACACACCTGTGAATCTGACGGGGGCTGCAGGGTTCTGCCCCTCTTGGCCAACCCATCTGCGTCTCCTGCAAGCTGCTTCCTGGGTCACTCGCTGGCTTTGCCCTGGGGTCCCCCACAGTGGAGCTTGCATTCTCAGGGTCACTGTAGCCAGGCAGGGATGGGCATCCCGCCGCTCAGGCAGGCAAGTGTGTGACCAGGTTGGGAAGCTTGTCTGCTTGTAGAGCCCAGGAAAGAGCTCCGGGCCTGGGTCAGAAAGGGGAAACATCAGAGGGGACGTTCAGAGGACGAGTGCTTCCTTGAGTCCCCTCTGCAGCCTGAAGGGTATCCTTTACCTTGAGCTGCTCATCGATTCATTCGTTCATTCATTTATTCACTCATCGAATATTCGTTAAGCACCTATCAGGGATGCTGTGAGCCAGAGGCCCTAACCCACAGTACACACCAGCTGTACACTGACACTCATACCTTCCCTATCCCTGTCTGTCATAGTTCCTCAAAACCATTTTTCTACTTAAATCAGGTGGAGAATTTTGAGGATTATGCAAATGCAATTTGTTCTCTTTCTTCACAATTCCGTAATGCAAATTGCCTCATATGTGATGCTCAATTGGGTAATGATGTCAACGTAACAGGGAAGTTAAAGATGATTTTTCCAAAACGGCAGCGGCTGAGCGTAAAGCACATCAGCCTAGCTGAACGCAGCAAGCCTGAAGGGGCGCACACCGCCATGGCGCCTTCTTTATTTTGGAAACTCGCTCTGCCTTGGAAGTGCCTATGGGACGATTCTTCCCAACCTGTGCAAGCGACACAAACGTAAAGCGATACATCTTTAGCATCACTGTATTTTGTGCAAACCCTGCGCCTCTCTACCTATGACGTGTGATGCAGGGCCCTTGTCTCCAAACCCAGCGGCCTGCACCCTCCCGACACCCCCCATCAGGCGCTCTCCACATTGATGTAGGTGATGGCCAGGACTGCTGAAGCAGCTCCCTGTGAGAACTCAGCATCTCTTTTTAACTGTACTAATATCTTATTAGGATTGTTGTCTATTTAGATTTCTGTTTAGAAAGGTCCATAGGCTCAGAGTGGTTTGCCCTAACTCTATTTCTCTATGTTTAACATAAGCCCTGATTTTTTTACTGAGCAATCTTACCTAAAACCTGGCTTTTTATCAATGCACTTATTTATTTATTTTTAATTGAAGTAGAGTTGATTTACAATGTTGTGTTAGTTTCAAGTGTACAGCAAAGTGATTCAGATATAGATAGATAGATATTCTTCTTCATATTCTTTTCCATTATGGTTTATTATAGGATATTGAATATAGTTCCTTGTGCTGTACAGTAGGACCTTGATATTTATCTATTTTATATATAGTAGTTTGTATCTGTTAATCCCAAATTCCCAATTTATCCCTTGCCCCTTTTCCCCTTTGTAACCATAAGTTTGTTTTCTGTCTGTGAGTCTGTTTCTTTTGTAAATAAGTTCATTTGTATCATTTTTTAGATTCTACATATAAGTGATATCATATGGTATTTGTCTTTCTCTTTCTGACTTACTTCACTTAGTATGATAATCTCTAGGTCCATCCATGTTGCTGTAAATGGCATTATTTCATTCTTTTTATGGCTGAGTAATATTCCATTGTATATATGTACCACATCTTCTTTACCCATTCATCTGTTGATGGACATTTAGGTTGTTTCCATGTCTTGGCTATTGTGTGTAAACAGTGCTGCTATGAACATTGGGATGCATGTATCTTTTTGAATTACAGTTTTCTCCAAATATATGCCCAGAGTGGGATTGCAAGATCATATGGTAACTCTACTTTTTAGTTTTTTAAGGAACCTTCATACTGTTTCCACAATAGCTGCACCAATTTACATTCTCACCAACAGTGTAGGGGGGTTGCCTTTTCTCCACACCCTCTCCAGCATTTCATCAATGCATTTATTGCACTGTGGTAGGAAAGCTGGTATAAGTGGGTTCGAGTTTATCCATTCTGCCAATTCAGAAGCACACGCTGCATTCTGCTTGATAATATGGGCTTTTCAAGTGAAAGACATCAGAGCATCCTTAGGTCATAAGGATGACATGGGAGGTGTCATTCTTAGGTCAAATAAATCACAGGGATAAAAACCTGTGTCAGATGATGGTTTAGTGTATTCTTCATCCAAATTTTTCTACTTTCCTTTTTATCAAGCTATGTTAAAGAAATCTTTAAGCCTTGCAAACCTATTCTTCAAAGGTTCAAAATTTTTTAAACTAGCCAAAATTTTAATAAAGGAAACTTTTATGCAGTTTAGATAGAAAAATAATGTTGCTGCAGGTTGAAACAAATTTTAAGACTGTTATAATAGAGCAAATTGAGAATATTTTCTTTAAAATATAAGTTGATTTAATAATTGTAAACTTCATTTTTCGCCTTAACTCTATGAATTTTGACATCTTCTCAGTACATAAAATCTGTAACATTTGGATTATTCTGTCTTTTCCTGCTTTTAACTTAAAGTAAAATTCCAAATGATTTTCAGACTTAGAAGATGCAGTTCTTAACCTTGCCGCACACAGCCTTCTCACAGCTCTCTGGTGCTTCCTGTTTCTCTAGGCTTATTTCTGCACCAGTTTCCCTTAAAGGTGCCCACACAGGTAGCAATGGGTGTATGCATACCTGTGTGCACATGTGTACACACACACTCACACACACACTCACAGTCACACTTTACGCTACAGCAATAGCAAACCATTCACACTGGCCAGGAACACTGCCTCTGTGTTTTCACAAATGGTAATTCTTCTATTTGAAAGCCTGGCACTACCACTTCCCTTCACCACCGTGGTAATTCTTACTCATTTGTTAAGTCTCATGCCACCTCTCCCTGGAAGTTTTCCCCGACCCCCCAGGAGCTGTTACACTCCCTTCCTCTGTGTTCTGGGGTCCAGCACAGCTCCCAGGGGGTGGTCTGTAGCAGTGGATGGTTGATACCAGTGTTCATCGTGTTCCAGTATGATCATTGATTTCCAAACATTTTATTTCTGCTAGACTGAAAACTATCTAAGAATCGGGACTGCATGTTAGTGGTCTCTGTATTGCCTAGTTTGTACCACACTGCCTAGCAAGTAGTGGATGCTCAAAAACCGTGCAAATAAACTAAATGACCCGGCCCCCCAATCCAAAGTAACCCAATCCGGTTACCTACTCCACATGCAGTCTTGTTTTGTCAGCTCTATGGCATTATCACGATTTTATTTTTTTGCATACTTGTGACTTTCATTATTGGTTTCTGTCCCCAGAATGCAAACTCCTTAAGAGTGGGCCTTGTTCTGTTCACCACTCCCACCCCAATGTCTGGAACAAAAGAGGTACTCAATGCCTGGGAGAACAGAGGTGCAAAATAAAGCTATCAACTGTGTGAAACGAATGACTAAATGCAGATATTAGCGTATAAATTCAGTGCTTGCATGGAGACATTAAAGTACTCTGGCTCCAATCAATCTTTTAATTTTAGCAGTATAAAATTCCAAAAACAATTTTTCATCCTTTGGAAGATCTGTAAAGGCAAGTATAATCAAGTGGTGTCAAGCACAAGTTTCAAGATCTAAAATAAAATGACTGTTTGCTAACTTTTGCCTCTTTTTTTCCCCACTCGTCCTCGTTTTCTCCTGAGCTTCAACTACCCTTCTGAATCTGGGATCATCAAATATTTATTTTATTAAAGCAAATACTCTCAGCTAATATCGAAGCAGGTTGATCATTAACATAAAACATGAGTTTGTAGCCAACATTAAAAATGAATAGGATCATAAAACAAGAGAGAGTTACTGCAGTGACCAGTCAGTTATTCAACACTAACATATTTTAATTACAAAGTCGTTTAGCAATGACTGACTCCTTCACTAATGATCTCTAGAGACAAAAGCAGTAGGGACTAATGCCTCCAAACAGCTTCCTATGGTAGTGTTTTAGGTCAACTGCACCTAACCTAAGACGTAGTCATCACTGTCTCCTAGATCTCACGCAATCCGTTATTTATATTTCACTTTTGATGCAAATTTTGCTTTAAACCCTGCACTAAACCAGCATTTCTTTAGTACCTATTATGTTCTAGGCTGTACGCCCTAGCCTCCTCCCTCATCTCATTTGGATTATTCTAACTATCTTTTCCCATTTTTAACCTAAAGTAAAATTTCAAATAATTTTCTGAATTAAAAGACCAAGTTTCTTGCCTGGAGAGAGAAAGAACCAAAAGTGAGTGAGAGAACCAAAAGTAAGTAGAATTAGAAATTATGTGATCCATCAATATGATGGTAAAATAGAAATGGGTAAAAAGAACAATTGGTTACAACAGAGGAAGTGACTGATTCTCCACTGCAAGGTGAGGAAGCCTCCAGACGTGGGGACCTTTGAGCAGGGTCTAGAATCACAAAGGTCTAGATCAGTCTGGCTCAATTGTAGGGGATTCAGGTTGACAGAGACTCAGAGGAGGGTTGGAACCAGACAGAGAAGAGCCTGGTTTTCTAAAGTAAAGTCATTTGGATTTTCTGCTGTAAGTGATGAAAATCATAAGAGGCCTTTAAGCAGCACAATGACCTGATCAAATTTGGTTGTTTTTTGTTTTTTGGTTTTTTTAAAATAAATTTATTTATTTATTTATTTATTTATTTATTTATTTATTTATTGTTGGCTGTGTTAGGTGTTCGTTTCTGTGCAAGGGCTTTCTCTAGTTGCGGCAAGCGGGGGCCACTCTTCATTGCGGTGTGCGGGCCTCTCACTATCGCGGCCTCTCTTGTTGCGGAGCACCGGCTCCAGACGCGCAGGCTCAGTAGTTGTGGCTCACGGGCCCAGTTGCTCCGCGGCATGTGGGATCTTCCCAGACCAGGGCTTGAACCCGTGTCCCCTGCATTGGCAGGCAGATTCTCAACCACTGCACCACCAGGGAAGCCCCTCAAATTTGGTTTTGAGAAAGATAATTCGGACTGCACCTTGGAGGATAACTGGAATAGGGAAGGAGGAGTGGGGGATAGATCTGTGTGTAAAGGAGTGACCATAAAGTGAGAATATTATTAAAGAGTTTAGGGATAAAATAATGCTATCAACCCCATCTCTCAACCAAATGCTGAGTGCTCCAGATGTTAATAAAAGCATATGTTGATACTGTGACTTAAATGTTGAAATCTTTGAGCATCGAGGAGACGGTTTTAAGCAGTGCTGAGCTGTGCAGAGGAGGTGGTGGGTGACACCTGGGCATGCAAGGTGCTTTTACCATCTTAGCGTCCTCAGGCTGGGGCATGCTTCACACAAGTTGAGTGTGGTTATTTGCTTTGGTGATTTTTCCTGTCTGATGGAAAGAGAACCTATTTAAATAATGGTTTTGTTCATCTGAAATACCAGTATTATAAAAAGTGGCTAGTCACCACAGTTGTTAGAAATTTCCATCTTATAATTTTTTTAAAATTGTTGGCCATCAACAGAAACATAAAAATGAATTCTGGCCCTGGCTAGGGTCAAATCATGTTGAAATTCTTTTTCGTGCCTCTATATTTCTGAGTCAAGAGAAAAAGTAATCCCTCATTTCAGATGGATTTTTCTTGGAGATTTTCCCAAGCAATTAATTCTTCTCTTTGGCTTTTCTGATCTCACCACCAGACAATCCCAAAATTTGGTTTTTATAATCCCCAACTATCATTTGATGACAAAATGGAAGCACACATATTTAGGTAACCTAAAACTTTAAACAATTTTTAAAATAATTATTTTCCTTTGAAATTACTCTGTCCTAATGATGTAAATGTTGATGCCAGTGACTGAACTCTTATATTGATATTTGCTGCTCAGGTATTTGACCAGATTTGATGTCAGAGGCTTAAGGCAGGAGGCAGGGCCTTGCAGCCAGAAGGGATGAGAACGAGCCCCTGCACACCAGCATACCCACAGCAGTTGATCTGCAACAAAAGAAAGGTCTATGCAGCCCACAGAGGGGGGTAAAATTGCAGGGTTTTAGAAAGCATTCAAACTTAAGAGATCACACACATAATCATATATGTCTATATAGATATAGATATAGTTACATATGAACCCCACAGTAACCACAAACCAATAGTCTATAACTGACACAAAAAGAGAGAGAGAGAGAGAAAGGAATCCAAACATAACTAACCATAGTCATTAAATCACAAAGAAAGAGAGCAAAAGAAAAAGAAAGGAAAAAACAAGAACTACGAAACAACCAAAAAACCATGAACAAAATGGAAATAAGTACATAGCTATCAGTAATTACTTTAAATGTAAATGGACTAAGTGCTACAACCAGAAGACAAAGAGTGACTGAATGGATACAAAACAAGACCCATATATATGCTGCCTTCAGGAGACTCACGTCAGCTCTAAAGATGCACACAGACTGAAAGTGAAGGGGATGGAAAAATGTACTCCATGCAAATGGAAACAAAAAGAAAGCTGGGTTAGCAATACTCATATCACACAAAATAGACTTTAAAATAAAGACTGTAACAAGAGACAAAGAAGGACATTACATAATGATAAAGGGATCAATCCAGCAAGAAGCTGTAACAATTATAAATATATATGCACCCAAGAAAGGAGCAACTGATTACATAAAGCAAATATCAACAAACATAAAGGGAGACATTGACAGTAACACAATAATAGTAGGGGACATTAACACCCCACTTACATCAATGGACAGATCATTCAGATAGAAAATTAATAAGGAAACGTTGACCTTTAATGACACATTAGGCCACACAGGCTTAATAGATATATATGTAGAACATTCGACCAAAAGCAGCAAAATACACATTCTTTTCAAGTGCATATGGAACATTCTCCAAGATAGATCACAAGCTAGGCATGTCTCAATAAATTTAGGAAGACTGAAATCATATCAAGCATCTTTCCCAACCAACCACAAAGGTATGAGAATAGAAATCAACTACAAGAAAAAAAAATGCTAAAAACACACATGGAGGCTAAACAATACTACTGAACAAATAATGTGTCACTGAAGAAATCAAAGAAGAAATCAGAAAATACCTGGCGACAAAGGAAAATGGTAACACAATGATTCAAAATCTATAGAATACAGCAAAAGCAGTTTTAAGAGGGAATTTTATACAAGCCTACCTCATGAAACAAGAAGCAATGTACCTCAACATAATAAAAGCCATGTAAGCCAGCATCAAACCCACAGCTTTCAGCATGCTAAAAGCATTTCCTCTAGGATCAGGAACAAGACAAGGATGCCCACTCTCACCACTTTTATTCAACATATTGTTGGCAGTCCAAGCCACAACAATCTGGCAAGAAAAAGAAATAAAAGGAATCCAAATTAGAAAGAAAAGCAAAACTGTCACTGTTTAGAGATGACATGATACTATAATTAGAATATTCTAAAGAGGCCATCAAAAAAACTATTAAAACTACTCAATGAGTTCAGAAAAGTTGCAGGATACAAATTAAGGTACAGAAATCTTTTGTATTTCTATACACTAGTAATGAACTATCAGAAAGAGCAATTAAGAAAACAATCCCATTTACGATAGCATCAAAAATAATAAAATACCTAGGAATAAATCTAACCAAGGAGATAAAAGACCTGTACTAGGAAAACTATAAGAATTGATGAAAGAAATTTCAGATGACAGAAACAAATAGAATCATACACCTTGCTCATGGATTGGAAGAATTAATTTTTTTAAATGCCCAGACTACACAAGGCAATCTACAGATTCAGTGAAATCACTATCAAAATTCCAATGGCATGTTTCACAGAATTACAGCAGATAATTCTAAAATTTGTATGAAAACACAAAAGACTCTGAGTAGCCAAAACAATTTTGAGAAAGAAAAACAAAGCTGGAGGTATCATGCTGCCTCATTTCAAACTATACTGCAAAGCTACAGTAAGTAAACAGTATGGTACCAGCACAGAAACAGATACATAGATCAATGGAACAGAATAGAGAGCCCAGAAATGAACCCACACTTACGGGGTCAATTAATCTACAACAAAAAACCCAAGAATATACAATGGGAAGAAGACAGCATCTTCAATAAATGGTGTTGGGAAAACTGGACAGCTACATGCAAAAGAATCAAACTGAACTACTTTCTCACACCATAAAGAAAAGTAAACTCAAAATGGATGAAAGACTTAAATGTCAGACCTGAAACCATAAAACTCCTAGAAGGAAACATATGCAGTACGCTCTTTGACATTCATTATTAGCAATGTTTTTTTGGATATGTCTCCTCTGGCAAGGGAAATAAAAACAAAAACAAGTACTACATCAGGCTAAAAAGCTTCTGCATAGTGAAGGAAACAATCAACAGAATGAAAGTGCAGGATTAGTTCAAGATGGCAGAGTGGCAGGACGTACACTCCCTCTTGCAAGAGCACCGGTATCACAACTAACTGCTGAACAGTCATCAACAGGAAGACACTGGAACTCACCAGAAAAGATACCCCACATCCAAAGACAAAGGAGAATCCACAAAGAGATGGTAGGAGGGGCTCAATCACAATAAAATCAAATCCCATAACTGCTGGGTGGGTGACTCACAAACTGGAGAACACTTATACCACAGAAGTCCACCCACTGGAGTGAAGGTTCTGAGCCCCACGTCAGGCTTCCCAAACAGGGGGTCTGGCAATGGGAGGAGGAATTCCTAGAGAATCAGACTTTGAAGGCTGGTGGGATTTGATTGCAGGACTTCAACAGGACTGGGGAAAACAGAGACTCCATTCTTGGAGGTCACACACAAAGTAGTGTGCACATCAGGACCCAGGGGAAGGAGCAGTGACCCCATAGGAGACTGAACCAGACCTACCTGCTAGTGTTGGAGGGTCTCCTGCAGAGGCAGGGGGAGGCTATGGCTCACCACGGGGACAAGGACACTGACAGCAGAAGTTCTGGGAAGTACTCCTTGGCGTGAGCCCTCCCAGAATCTGCCATTAGCCCCACCAAAGAGCCAGTAGGCTCCAGTGTTGGGTCTCCGCAGGCCAAACAACCAACAGGGAGGGAACCCAGCCCCACCCATCAGCAGACAAGCGGATTAAAGTTTACTGAGCTCTGCCTACCAGAGCAACACCCAGCTCTACCCACCACCAGTCCGTCCCATCAGGAAACTTGCACAAGCCTCTTAGATAGCCTCATCCACCAGAGGGCAGACAGAAGAAGCAACAAGAAATATAGTTCTGCAGCCTGTGGAACAAAACCCACATTCACAGAAAGACAAGATGAAAAGGCAGAGGGCTATGTACCAGATGAAGGAACAAGATAAAACCCCAGAGAAACAACTAAATGAAGTGTAGATAGGCAGCCTTCCAGAAAAAGAATTCAGAATAATGATAGTGAAGATGATCCAGGACCTTGGAAAAAGAATGGAGGCAAAGATCGAGAAGATGCAAGAAATGTCTAACAAACACCTAGAAGAATTAAAGAACAAACAAACAGAGGAGAACAATACAATAACTAAAATGAAAACTACACTAGAAGGAATCAATAGCAGACTAAACGAGGCAGAAGAACGGATAAGTGACCTGGAAGACAGAATGGTGGAATTCATTGCTGCGGAACAGAGTCAAGAGAAAAGAATGAAAAGAAATGAAGACAGCCTAAGAGACCTCTGGAACAACATTAAACGCAACAACATTCGCATTTTAGGGGTTCCAGAAGGAGAAGAGAGAGAGAAAGGAACCGAGAAAATATTCGAAGAGATTATAGTCAAAAACGTCCCTAACATGGGAAAGGAAATAGCCATCCAAGTCCAGGAAGCATAGAGAGTCCCAGGCAGGATAAACCCAAGGAGAAGCACGCCAAGACACATAGTAATCAAATTGACAAAAATTAAAGACAAAGAAAAATTATTGAAAGCAGCAAGGGAAAAGCAACAAATAACATAGAAGGGAACTCCCATAAGGTTAACAGCTAATTTCTCAGCAGAAACTCTACAAACCAGAAGGGAGTGGCATGACATATTTAGTGATGAAAGGGAAGAACCTACAACCAAAATTACCCTGCCTGGCAAGGATCTCATTCAGATTTGATGGAGAAATCAAAAGCTTTACAGACAAGCAAAAGCTAAGAGAATTCAGCACCACCAAACCAGCTCTACAACAAATGCTAAAGGAACGTCTCTAAGTGGGAAACACAAGAGAAGAAAATGACCTACAAAAACAAACCCATAACAATTGAGAAAATGGTAATAGGAACATACATATTGATGATTACCTTAAACGTGAATAGATAAAATGCTCCAACCAAAAGACACAGGCTTGCTGAATGGATACAACAACAAGACCCATATATATCCTGTCTACAACAGACCCACCTCAGACCTAGGGACACATACAGACTAAAAGTGAGGGGATGGAAAAAGATATTCCATGCAAACGGAAATCAGAAGAAAGCTGGAGTAGCAATACTCATATCAGATAAAATAGACTTTAAAATAAAGAATGTTACAAGAGACAAGGAAGGACACTACATAATGATCAAGGGACCAATCCAAGAAGAAGATATGACAATTATAAATATATATGCACCCAACATAGGAGCACCTCAATACATAAGGCAACTGCTAACAGCTATAAAAGAGGAAATCCACAGTAACACAATAGTAGTGGGGGACTTTAACACCACACTTACACCAATGGATAGATCATCCAAACAGAAAATTAATAAGGAAACACAAGCTTTAAATGACACAATAGACCAGAAAGATGTAATTGATATTTATAGGACATTCCATCCAAAAACAGCAGGTTACACTTTCTTCTCAAATGTACACAGAACATTCTCCAGGATAGATCACATCTTCGGTCACAGATCAAGCCTCAGTAAATCTAAGAAAATTGAAATCATATCAAGTGTCTTTTCTGACCACAACGCTTTGAGATTAGAAATCAGTTACAGGGAAAAAAACATAAAAAACACACACACATAGAGGCTAAACAATACATTACTAAATAACGAAGAGATCACTGAAGAAATCAAAGACGTAATCAAAAAATACCTAGAGACAAATGACAACAAAAACACGATGATCCTAACCTATGTGGTGCAGGAAAAGCAGTTCTAAGAGAGAAGTTTATAGCAATACAAGCCTACCTCAAGAAACAGGAAACATCTCAAATAAACAATCTAAACTTATGCCTAAAGGAACTAGAAAAAGAAGAACAAACAAAAGCCAAAGTTAGCAGAAGGAAAGAAGTTACAAAGATCAGAGCAGAAATAAATGAAATAGAAACAAAGAAAACAATACCAAAGATCAGTAAAACTATAAGCTGGTTCTTTGAGAAGATAAACAAAATTGATAAACCTTTAGCCAGACTCATCAAGAAAAAGAGGGAGAGGACTCAAATCAATAAAATTAGAAATGAAAAAGGAGAAGTTACAACAGACACCGCAGAAATACAAAGCATTCTAAGAGACTACTACAAGCAACTCTATGCCAATAAAATGGACAACCTGGAAGAAATGGACAAATTCTTAGAAAGGTATAACCTTCCAAGACTGAACTGGGAAGAAATAGAAAATACAAACAGACCAATCACAAGTAATGAAATTGAAACTGTGATTAAAAATCTTCCAATAAACAAAAGTCCAGGATCAGATGGCTTCACAGGTGTATTCTACCAAACATTTAGAGAAGAGCTAACACCCATCCTTCTCAAACTCTTCCAAAAAATTGCAGAGGAAAGAACACTCCCAAACTCATTCTGTGAGGCCACCATCACCCTGATACCAAACCCAGACAAAGATACTACAAAAAAAGAAAATTACAGACCAATATCACTGATGAATACAAATGCAAAAATCCTCAGCAAAATACTAGCAAACAGAATCCAACAACACATTAAAAGGATCATACACCATGATCAAGTGGGATTTATCCCAGGGATGCAAGGATTCTTCAATATATGCAAATCAATCAATGTGATACACCATATTAACAAATTGAAGAATAAAAACTATATGATCATCTCAATAGACGCAGAAAAAGCATTTGACAGAATTCAACACCCATTTATGATAAAAGCTCTCCAGAAAGTGGGCACAGAGGGAACCTACCTCAACATAATAAAGGCCATATATGACAAACCCACAGCAAACATCATTCTCAATGGTGAAAAACGGAAAGCATTTCCTCTAAGATCAAGAACAAGACAAGGATGTCCACTTTCACCACTATTATTCAACATAGTTTTGGAAGTCTTAGCCACAGCAATCAGAAAAGAAAAAGAATAAAAGGAATACAGATTGGAAAAGAAGAAGTAAAACTGTCACTGTTTGCAGATGACATGATACTATACACAGTATTCTAAAGATGCCAGCAGAAAACCACTAGAGCTAATCAATGAATTTGGTAAAGTTGCAGGATACAAAATTAATGCACAGAAATCTCTTGCATTCCTGTACACTGATGATGAAAAATCTGAAAGAGAAATTAAGGAAACACTCCCATTTACCACTGCAACAAAAAGAATAAAATACCTAGGAATAAACCTACCCAGGGAGACAAAAGACTTTTATGCAGAAAACTATAAGACACTGATGGAAGAAAGTAAAGAGGATACAAACAGATGGAGAGATATACCATGTTCTTGGATTGGAAGAATCAATATTGTGAAAATGACTATACTACCCAAAGCAATCTACAGATTCAGTGCAATCCCTATCAAATGACTAATGGCATTTTTTACAGAACTAGAAAAAAAAAATCTTAAAATTTGTATGGAGACACAAAAGACTCCGAATAGCCAAAGCAGTCGTGAGGGAAAAAAACTGAGCTGGAGGAATCAGACTCCCTGACTTCAGACTATTACTACAAAGCTACAGTAATCAAGGCAATATGATACTGGCACAAAAACAGAAATATAGATCAATGGAACAGGGTAGAAAGCCCAGAGATAAACCCACACACCTAAGGTCAACTAATCTATGACAAAGGAGGCAAGGATTGACAATGGAGAAAAGACAGTCTCTTCAATAAGTGCTGCTGGGAAAACTGGACAGCTACATGTAAAAGAATGAAATGAGAACACTCCCTAACACCATACACAAAAATAAACTCAAAATGGATTAGAGACCTAAATGTAAGACTGGACACTATAAAACTCTTAGAGGAAAACAGGAAGAACACTCTTTGACATAAATCACAGCAAGATCCTTTTTGATCCACCTCCTAGAGTAATGGGAATAAAAACAAAAATAAACCAACTGGACCTAATGAAACTTAAAAGCTTTTGCAAAGCAAAGGAAACTACAAACAAGTCGAAAAGACAACCCTCAGAATGGGAGAAAATATTTGCAAATGAATCAACGGACAAAGGATTAATCTCCAAAATATATAAACAGCTCATGCAGCTCAATATTAAAAAAACAACCCAATCAAAAAATGGGCAGAAGACCTAAATAGACATTTCTCCAAAGAAGACATACACATGGCCAAGAAGTACATGAAAAGCTGCTCAACATCACTAATTATTAGAGAAATGCAAATCAAAGCTACAATGAGGTTTTCACCTCACACCAGTTAGAATGGGCATCATCAGAAAATCTACAAACAACAAATGCTGGAGAGGGTGTGGAGAAAAGGGAAACCTCTTGCACTGTTGGTGGGAATGTTAATTGGTGCAGCCACTGTGGAGAGCAGTATTTTTTTCCTCAAAAAAATGAAAAATAGAGCTACCATGCAATCCAGCAATTCCACTTCTGTGTATTTTTCCAAAGGGGGGAAAAAAAACAACCCACTAATTCAAAAAGGTATATGCATCCCTACATTCATTGTTAATTGCAGCCTTGTTTACAATAGCCAAGATATGGAAGCAACCAAATGTTCACTGATAGATGAATGGAGATGAATGGATAAATATGTGAGATAGATAGATAAATAGATAGATAGATAAACACACACAATGGAATATTACTTAGCCTTTAAAAGGAATGAAACTCTGCTGTTTGCAACAACATGGATGGACCTAGAGGGTATTATGCTAAGTGAAATAAGTCACAGAGAAAGATAAATACCATATGATTTCACTTATACGTGGAATCTAAAAACAAACAAAAATGAATAAACATAACAAAACAGAAACAGACTCATAGATGCAGGGGATAAACTGGGGAGGGAGTTGGGGGTTGAGTGAAATAGGTGAGGGAGATTAAGAGGTACAGAGTTCCAGTTATAAAATAAGTCACAGGGATGTAAAGTACAGCATAGGATATAGAGTCAATAATATTGTAATAACTTTGTATGGTGACAGTGGTCATTTCATAATGTATAAAATATCAAATCACTATGTTGTAACCTCTAACATAATATTGTAAGCCAGTTATACTTCAATTAAAATATTAAATAAATAACCAAATAATTAAAACATTTCATGTGTTTTGAATTTCTATTTAAATTTCCCTTTGGAAAGTATAAAACTCAAATATAAGATGATTCTTTCTTCCTGCTGTTTTTCTTTCCTTTACTGCCAATAAATGTCAAATCCCACATTGTTTCTCACTGCCTCTGAGCCACCCTTGGAAACTTGTCAGTTCAGGGCTACATTGAACACTAGGAGTGAGGAAGTGTGGGCAGAACAGCGTCCCCTTGGAGATTCTGATCATTGTGAGAAACTGTCTCATGAGGACGTGACATGTTTGCAGCTTCAGGCTTCCACTTCAGCAGGTGTCAGGGAGAGCCGCCTTCTTGGCCTGGCGTCGACATTCCTCTCCTCTTACCTGGAAGAGACACACATGGATCCTGCCCCAGTGTTCATTCCCGCTCCTGGACCCTCTGCGGGTGCCCGGTTCCTCTCAGGGAGCCCTCCCATCCCTCCCAAACCCAGCGCATGGCCCGAGCAGCTCTGTGTGAGGGGACACACGGCTCGGCCCGTTCTTCCTGAGGCCCTCATCCTGGAACAGCCCCCCTTCTCCGAGTAAAGCCGGGGTTCTTGCAATGCCCTGAAGGGCCCTCCGCAGTCCCGCCCTCGGTTCCCACCTGTCAGCCCCGTATCTCCGGCTCCCCATCCACACCTCAGCTGAGCTCACTGCCTGGAAGCCTCTCCGAAAGGCCCACGGGCTCTCCTGCTCAAGGCTGGGCGCCTACCCGGCCTCCCAGCACTCTCGTCCTCCTTTCCTGGTCTCTGCAGCTCTCACCTCCTCGCGGTCTGCAAAGAGCTCTTATTTATCAGGGTTACTATCTGCCTTCCTCACTGGAAGCTTGAAGCGGGCAGGGGTTTTTGAGTCTTGGGTCACTTCTGTATCTCCAGCATCTAGAATACCACCTGGCACATAGGAAGCACTCAGTAAATATTGAATGCATTATTTAACTTAGTAGTTATAAGAAGGATTTCTGTGTATCAGACACTGTCCTAAGCACTGTACAAGTATTAAGTCATTTAAACCCTGGTAACAACCCTTGAAAGAAGGAGTTTTATCTCCATTTTACAGAAAAGAAAAGTGAGATTCAGTGAGGTTAAATTGTCCAGGGGCTTCCCTGGTGGCGCAGTGGTTGAGAATCTGCCTGCCAATGCAGGGGACACGGGTTCGAGCCCTGGTCTGGGAAGATCCCACATGCCGCGGAGCAGCTGGGCCCGTGAGCCACAACTACTGAGCCTGCGCGTCTGGAGCCTGTGCTCTGCAACAAGAGAGGCCGCGATAGTGAGAGGCCCGCGCACCGCGATGAAGAGTGGCCCCCGCTCGCCGCAACTAGAGAAAGCCCTCGCACAGAAACGAAGACCCAACACAGCCAAAAATAAATAAATAACTAAAAATTTTAAAAAATATATTGTAAGTTAAATTGTCCAAAGTCACACAGCTGGCACATGGCAGGGCCCCTCCATGCTTCTAACCCATGCTCTCCGCCAAATGAATGAATGAAGCATGGTGGAATCTCCATTTTCTAAGCTTTGTCCTAAACGTCCTCCTGTGGCCACATGAGTGATCCCAGTGTTTGACAGTGACCTAGTCAAGGCACCGTGCTGCTTCCCTGGAAGGGGAGCGTGCAGCCCATTGGGTTTCCAGGGCCTGGTTATCAGGGAGAGAAAGGCAGGAGGCCGTCTACTGGGGCGGGTCACGGAGAGATACGAAAGGATCAGAGCAGAACACGCAGCTGCAGAGCAAAGACTGGGGGACACAGGGCTGGGGAGATGGGTCTCAAACGCCGGGGTCAGCCGTAGAACCTCCTTCTGACCCTCCTGGTCCTGCCTCTCCTGGGCCGGGGCTGCTTCCAGCCACCACAGGGACCCAGAGCGCGTGTGGGGCAGGCAGGTGACACGTGTTCGCACACTGATGTAAGCAGCTGGCTGTCGCTGGCTGGAGTGATCGCCTCTGTGTTTGGGAAACAGTCACGATGATTGAAAGGGCGTCATTAGAATTGGGAGCAGGCATATTTCTTGCCATTCGCCATCGAGTCGATACTGACTAACAGGGACTCTCTGCTAACAAACTGTTGCCAAATAAAAATCCTGCTGGGTTTTCTTTAATTAATGAGATGGCTTGCTTGTAATTATTCCATTAATTGTTTAAATACAGATAAGTGTTATTAAGGATCTTGAAACCTATTTCCTCTTAAATATGTTAAACCTTCTCTCTTATCCTCTCATTTCTGTTCTTAATTTGCCTAGTAAAATCCCCTTTTAAAAATGGTACCCACACTCTAGCAGAATTCTCACAAGTTTTGAATTAGTGGAGTGTAAATGGAAGTGATGAACTGTATTTACGCTCTTGAGGAAGGTAAGATTCCACTGGGTCTGCATTTACTGTGCAAACAAGCAGAGTAAATGAAGTGGAAGAAGTGAAGATAGGAACTCTCAACAGTATAAACAGTTTACGCTCTCTGATAAGGTACTAATCTGGGGTACAGCAGCTAGTCTTGGAAACCTGTGCCTTTGGTGACTCTTAGATAGTCTTCATTATGGGGCAGGGGAGTGCGGATTCCCTGCGGGATGCAATTCTGCCCCCTGCCTGTCAAGGCGGGGGAGCGGCAGGTGAGTCCAACACATCCACACCTGCAAACGGCGCCCATGGGGCTCCAGCCGTGACCAGGGGCTGCCCAGTGAGGCTGCCTTGAGGGGCCAGGCGGCCCTTCCTCTCTGGGGGCTTCATGGGCCTACCTGGAGGGTGAGCAAGGATGAATAGGGGATGCAGACCAGAGGAGGAGAGAGCTGTTTCCATGGCAGCCAGGGACCGGGCAGGTCCTCCTTGCTTCAGCCCTCCCCTCCAGCCCAGCCCCCAGACCCCAGCCCTCACTCTGAGTAAACGTGCTCTCACACTCCCTGCTGCTCGACTTCTCCTGTCCAGGTTCTACGGAGGATTCACGGACCACCGCGTAACGTTCCCTCTCTTCAGGCTTCCATGCTGCCCAGGAAGTGGCAAAGAGGGCGTTTTCTCCAGACCATTCTTTTCGGGGCAGAGCCTTAACCTCCGAATGGACAGTTATTTTTGCTCAGAGCCTACTTTTTGTTAATGTCCTGCCGAGTCAGTGGGTCTGTATTTCCGCAGCTTTGGTCCCTAATTGTGTGCAGGATGCTTTATTAGTTCAAATTGTGAATCGGTCCTCTCCTGTGTGGTTCAATTACTACCCTAGTCTCCAATCAAGTGTCGTGTGGCCAGGGAGGAATGAGTCTACAACCAAAGAAAAGAGCAAGAGAGCAGAGCAAGGTTTCAAGTTACTATGACAGATCAGGTCCCTCCTACACTAAGTGATTTTCCAGATCAGTCTGAGTGATAGCCATGTGTCCTGTGAACGGAAGGCATCGCCCATCAGAGGTTGTGTAGCAGGTGTGCGTGACGGGGACCAGCAGGCAGTGGTGTATTAATCAAGATACACTGATGACCGGAACAGAGACATTCGACAAAAATAACATTATGGGCAAGTAAGAGTGATCGCTTTTGTACAATAGGAGCTGTCTCTGTCTAAGATGAATGCTAGACGCAGCAAGAGAGGCGTTTTCTCCCTGGCAGGGAGACTTCAGAAGAACAAATTAGGATCAGAACATGGCCTGATGAATGACACAGCAGAGAAATGAACTGTGATAGAAACAAGGGAGACCCCCAAGGATTCCTTGGAATCAGCTGTCAGGATAACTTGCCATTAAATCAAATCGATAAGTATTTGCCCTGTGCCATGTTGTGTGCTTAGGGATCATAAAAGTTGGTGTTCTGAAACAGTTGGAAATCTCCCAAGTACTTTTCTTGTTTTTATCCTCATCTCAGTTTTTCTTAAGCCAGGGATATAGAAGACATATTCATTCTTACTCTATTGTTTAATGATTCAAATAAACAACAGGCAGAGGAGCTCATTAAATTAATTCAAGTTGATCAATGAACAGGCCCTTCACCTTCCCAGTTTAAGAATATCCTTGATTTACAGCATGACTGGTCTTGAATGATTCTGATGGATAACTAGAGATGTAAATAAACATCCCAGGATCATGACAGGTTTTTAAAAGGATACAGTGTGAAGATTCACATGGTTAATAAAATTGAAACCAGTAAAATAAATGATCTTGCATCAGTTTGATTTTTCTTGATGATCTAAATGTTCAAAAGGGCCAAAATCTTCAAATTTTTCTTCAATTCAGGAAGTGTTACAATGCCACTGATTTACGTATTAATACTTTGGGGATAGCTAACATTTTACGTTTATCAGACATTGCACAGAAAGCTGGTACACACCTTCTGTTAGTGGCGGCATGTGGAAGGAAAGCGGTATCTGATTCCTGCTGGACTCCCATCGCCCTGCCCCGTTCTCACAACCTGCCAACAAGCCAAGCGCTGTCCCCACCCCGGACAGCTCGCCTGCGAGGGTCTCAGGGCTCCTCCTTCCATCAGCACAGCCTCTGCCATCACTGAGTAAATAAAACCCTGGCTGCTTCTCCTGGGCTTTCAGGAGACACTTCGGCTCCACCCTGAAGTTCCACGTCCTTCAAAGACCAAAACCTTTGGGGATTCTGCCTAAAACATGCTCAGATAAAAGGAATAAACTGTCCCTTGCTTTCTCTTTCTTTTCCCAGACTGTCTTAAGAACCTTTCTTAACCAATGGAGGAAAATCCTATTGTTCCAGTGAAATAGTAAAAGAGGAGAGATCTCATCACACGACCCCCAAGGAAAACAAAATTGTTATAAATCGTAGGAGTGAAATTGGTAATTACTGTTACTGTCCTCTAGCTTAGGTTCATCAAAACAAGCACGCTGACACCAGACATCTTGCTCACCAATTGCAATTAGTGTCAATACTGCTGAATAGGCAGCTTAGGAAAAAAACTATCGGCCAATGAGCTTACTCCAATTTTTCTTCTTCCAGCTAGCTCTTTTTCAGAACTTTGATTTTAATGGATTGACAAAGCAGTGTGCTAATTAGTTCTCGCTGAACCTGAAGTTTTGAACTGAAGAATACTTCAAGGAGCATTTAGTGAGGGAGTTACCACAGTGGGTGAGGAGCTTCTCGAGGGACCTCGCGGCACCTCACCGTGTGAGTTCTCCAGTGCATGTGCCTTATTATCCCAAACAGACGGCCACCTCCTCCTCCAGGGGGCAGACACACTGCTCCCGTTGATGTCCTACCCGGCCACGGTCTTCAGTATATGTCAAGTGACTCATGAAACCTACAAATGAAGTAGGTGTCACAGAGCAGTTATTGTACTAAACAACGCAAATACCCCAAAAGAAGAGGGAAGGGGAAGATCTTCTGGAAGGCAGGGGATCTCCCAGTACAAGAGCAGTTTCTTTGGTCCAAGCCCAGGCACCTGTAAGGCAGAGCTATACCTCCTCAGTAAGGAAAGCAAAATCCTGAAAGCTCTCCAAGAGCCCACGTGCTTGGTCCTGCCTGACCCCCAGCCTCTCAGTAGCACAGAAACCGGCCGCTCAGTCAGCCTGGCCGTTATAACAAAATACCGCAGGCTGGGTGTGTTTGCCTCTCAGTTCTGGGGGCTGGAAGTCCAAGATCAAGGTGCTGGCTGATTCAGGTCCCCAGCGAGAGCCTTCTTCCTGGCTTGTAGATGGCAGCCTTCTCTCTGTGTCCGCTGGTCTCTCTTCTTCTTCTTGTGAGGGTGCTAATCCCATCCGGGAGACCCACACTCATGACCTCATCTGTGCCTACTCACCTCCCAAAGGCCCCACCTCCTCACACCACCACGCGGGGCTCAGGGCTTCCGCACAGGGACGTTCAGTCCATCACACTGTGTCCCAGTGGCTGCCTTGTCACGGGCATCACTCCACCCGCAGGAGAAATGCCACCAAAGGGCAACGTAACATTTGCTGTATGGTCAGCTTGGTTCTGTCTTCACTGAAATACATTGTTCCTTTGTTTTGTGGAATTTTATTTAAAATTTTATAAGTATTTTAAATTTTTATAAGTAAGAAAAACCCATTGCCCTTGCATATTTTCTTATTGTAAAACTAATAGAATGGCCTTATTTTATTTCCAGTAGCAGTGTTCACTTTTTAAAAATTTTTATTGGGGTATAGTTGATTTGCAATGTTGTGTTAGTTTCAGGTGTACAGCAAAGTGAATCAGTTTTATATATACATATATCTACTCTTTTTTAGATTCTTTTCCCATAGAGGTCATTACAGAGGATTGAGTAGAGTTCTCTGTGCTATACATCAGGTCCTTGTTGTTTGTCTGTTTTATATGTAGTAGTGTATATATGTCAATCCCAATCTCCCAATTTATCCCTCCCCCGCCTCCCCTGGTAACCATAAGTTTGTTTTCTACATCTGTGACTCTATTTCTGTTTTGTAGATAAGTTCGTTTGTACCCCCTTTTTTCAGATTCCTCATGTAAGCGATATCATATGATATTTGTCTTTCTCTGTCTGACTTACTTCACTCAGTATGACAATCTCTAGGTCCATCCATGTTGCTGTGTATGGCATTATTTCTTTCCTTTGACATTTAGGTTGCTTCCATGTCCTGGCTATTGTAAATAGTGCTGCAATTAACATTGGAGTGCATGTGTCTTTTCAAATTATGGTTTTCTCCAGATATATGCCCAGGAGTGGGATTGCTGGATCATACGGTAGCTCAATTTTTACTTTTTTAAGGAACCTCCATACTGTTCTCCATAATGGTTGTACCAATTTACATTCCCACCAACAGTGTAGGAGGGTTCCCTTTTCTCCACTCCTTCTCCAGCATTTATTGTTTGTAGGTTTTCTGATGATGCCCATTCTAACTGGTGTAAGGTGATACCTCATTGTAGTTTTGATTTGCATTCTCTAACAATTAGTGATGCTGAGCATCTTTTCAGGTGTTTGTTGGCCATCTGTATGTCTTCTTTGGAGAAATGTCTATTTAGATCTTCCACCCATTTTTTGATTGGGTTGATTGTTTTTTATGATACTGAGCTGCATAAGCTGTTTGTATATTTTGGAGATTAATCCCTTGTCAGTTGCTTCATTTGCAAATATTTTCTCCCCTTCTGAAGGTTGTCTTTTCATTTTGTTTATAGTTTCCTTTGCTGTGCAAAAGCTCTTAAGTTTCATTAGGTCCCATTTGTTTATTTTTGTTTTTATTTTCATTACTCTAGGAGGTGGGTCAAAAAAGATCTTGCTGCAATTTATGTCAAAGAGCGTTCTGCCTATGTTTTCTTCTAAGAGTTCTATAGTATCCGGCCTTACATTTAGGTCTTTAATCCTTTGAGTTTATTTTTGTATATGGTATTAGGGAGTGTTCTAATTTCATTCTTTTATATGTAGCTGTCCAGTTTTCCCAGAACCACTTATTGAAGAGACTGTCTTTTCTCCACTGTATATTCTTGCCTCCTTTGTCATACATCAGGTGACCATAGGTGTGTGTGTTTATCTCTGGACTTTCTCTCCTGTTCCATTGATCTATATTTCTGTTTTTGTGCCAGTGCCATACTGTTTTGATTGCTGTAGCTTTGTAGTATAGTCTGAAGTCAGGGAGCCTGATTCCTCTAGCTCTGTTTTTCTTTCTCAAGATTGCTTTGGCTATCTGTGGTCTTTTGTGTTTCCAAATTGTAAAATTTTTTGTTCTAATTCTGTGAAAAATGCCATTGGTAATTTGATAGGAATTGTATTGAATCTGTAGATTGCTTTAGGTAGTATAGTCATTTTGAAAATATTGATTCTTCCAATCCAAGACCATGGTATATCTCTCCATCTGTCTGTGTCATCTTTTGTTTCTTTCATCAGTATCTTATAGTTTTCTGAGTATACGTCTTTTGCCTCCTTAGGTAGGTTTATTCCTAGGTATTTTATTCTTTTTGATGTGATGGTAAATGGGATTGTTTCTTTAATTTCTCTTTCCGATTTTTCATTGTTAGTGTATAAGAATGCAAGAGATTTCTGTGCATTCATTTTGTATCCTGCAATTTTACCAAATTCATTGATGAGCTCTAGTAGTTTTCTGGTAGCATCTTTAGGGTTTTCTATGTATAGGATCATGTTATCTGCAGACAGTTACAGTTTTACTTCTTTTCCAATTTGTATTGCTTTTATTTCTTTTTCTTCTCTGATTGCCATGGCTAGGACTTCCAAAACTGTTGAATAATAGTGGTGAGAGTGGACACCTTTGTCGTGTTCATGATCTCAGAGAAAATGCTTTCAGTTTTTCACCATTGAGAATGATGTTTGCTGTGGGTTTGTCATATATGGCCTTTATTATGTTGAGGTAGGTTCCCTCTATGCTCACTTTCTGGAGAGTTTTCATCATATATGGGTGTTGAATTAATGTTCATTTTAAATTTAAATTTTAAATTCTTTGGGAACAAACTCCTATAGTTCTTGAGAGAAAGAAAAGCCTGTAGGAGGATGAGAAATTGACAAATTAGCAACGTGAATCAAATGAAAACTTGGTTTGATTTCACTCATTTGGGAGACTCTTGGTGTTCCCACTTCGATCTGATTTGGGACTTCTAGCTTCAGTTCCAAGTTGAACTGGTTCTTTTGTGATTATTTGGCAAAACCTTAACAGAATGAATATCAGGTTCAGCTCAAAGTGAGGCAAGCTGTTTTTGATTTTTCTGGCTTGGAGTTCATGCCTCAGTGTTTTTGTTCTAACCCCGGCTATACACACACGTGGCTGCATGCAGACACACCTGTACACAAATCTTAAACTAATTAAGGTGTAATTTAGTTAGGGGTGGGGGACCAAAAGGCACTTGGTGAGCCTGCCTTCTGTTCCTGCCGGGTGCACCGACAACCTGGGCGCCTCAGCAGAGAGCACTGCTGCTTTGGGTCCTGCAGACCGACCCCACCCTCCTTCCTGGGCTGGCGGAGGGAAAGGTCTAAGCCATCCTTTGCCCTGATGTCAATGCGACTTTAAGAAGGTGACACATGAACACAGAGGGATCGTCTGGTGGCTCCCTCACATCAGGTGAGCATGATAGCACTTGACAGCAACCAACCCATACCTCAGTGTCTAAATTCACTACAGGGGCCTCCCCCCAGCAACTAGGACATATGGGATCCCCTAGGCTGCACTGTGGGGAAGCCAGGAACATCCTCCGGTCCTGTCTACCTGCCAAGGGGTCACCTACCTCCTGCCCCTGTGGCCCCAACACCTGAAGAAAACCTTCCCCTAGTCGTCCTTAGGTAACAAAGTGTGACTCAGTCATTCGGGATGGGACATTTTCAAACCACTCCCTTCCCTGTGCCCCTCTGAGAAACCTCTGGATAAATGAACCTCAATATAAATGTGGTTAAATGAATTATTTTTCAGAGGGAGATTTACATTTTAAATGGTGTGGAAAACTTGAAAGGACAGTTATTTATAGAGATATTTGGGGAATCAACCAACCAGCAAGGGGGAAATCTAAATTTTCCTGGTGCTCCTGAGACGAATTCTTCTACCAGTGTCTTCCTAAGCCTTCCGGCCAGTGGGGCACCCCAGTTACGGGCTTCAGAACCATCTCAACCATGATTTGCAAAGGTGGGAGTGCTGGTGCCCCGTTGTCACCCCACTTTCACTTCTACGCCCCATCCTCTGATCACCCCACTCAGTGTCCACTTGGTAAATGCTGTCACACCCTCACCACCACCCTCAATACAAGCATGATCCTGTCCTCGACTCAATCCCTTTGGTAAAAACATTCATTTCCTCAAATTCTCTTCCAGTTCACTAACAGTTAATATACCGTCCCCCAAAATAAAATGAATGTGAAGTCAAGCTAGGTTGATGATGGTGTGTGATGGCCTCTAGGTAACAGTTAGTAAGCATGTGTTGGCGTCTTTTTCTGTCCTTCGAAGAGACAAAAATCAAATGATTTACTTTTGTATTTTTATTTCCACATTCTGATTTAAGCATTGTGCCATTTCTAGATCTTAACTTCATTTCCTCAGTATGTATTATACTAATAGAATTTTCCAAATTACAAAGAATTATAACTGCAACCCCTGTGACTGATGCCTTTCTTTGCGATTCACGACTCAGTTTACGTCACAAATCCTTTCCCTGCAGGGGTTATGCGAGGAGGCATGCTGGCCTGCTAGCCCTGTGGTACTTTAAGTATACATACAAGAAAAGGAGCAAAGATAGCTGGAAACTGATTATGCTGATATTCTGAGTAAGGACAGTACTTCCAATTTTGTACGTTTAATTAGCCACAGCTCTTCAAGAATTGGTGCAAATGTCACGGGGTTTACAATGTCAGCATCTCATCTTCACAAAAATGATATTTGCTGGCATGAAAACAAAAAATTAATGGTCACAGCAGACAGCTTGTAGATTAGACAAAGGTCACTGTGTTTTAATGAACAGTGCTGTTAATTAATGAGAAAACAACCAGAACATGAGCTGTTAGGCTTGTGAATTTGTACCAAAAAAATCAATCTGTGCCTAAAACCTCTTTGAGTAACTCAAAAACAAGATAACTGCAAGAATAGAGTTTAAATCTGAAGTTGTACAGCAAAGTTATACATATCAATGAAATAGCATCATATGAAGATTCTTCCTTAATAGCTAGAAAAGAGGGTTAATGCTGGTTAGTATTCTCAATGGATATTCATAATAGAACAGAGGACTAGCTCTCCCCTGCCTCTTTTTCTGTCTTTCTTTCTTTCTTTCTTTTTTATGGCTGCGTTGGGTCTTCATTGCTGCACGCGGGCTTTCTTTTTAGTTGCGGCAAGCGGGGCTACTCTTCGTTGTGGTGCACGGGCTTCTCATTGCGGTGGCTTCTCTTGTTTCAGAGCACGAGCTCTAGACACATGGGCTTCAGTAGTTGCGGCGTGTGGCTTAGTAGTTGTGGCTCCTGGGCTCTAGAGCACAGGCTCAGTGGTTGTGGCACACGGGCTTAGTTGCTCCGTGGCATGTGGGATCCTCCCAGACCAAGGCTTGAACCCATGTCCTCTGCATTGGCAGGTGGATTCTTAACCACTGTGCCACCAGGGAAGTCCACCTCTTTGGTTTCTTAATTTCTATATGCACCTCCTAAGTCTTTAAGAAGAATAGGAAAGGTACTCTATGTTTTACCAAAGTTCTATGAGGACAAGTGAGGAAACACTACAACTCCTTCAAGACAGATGAGTAAAATTATAAACATTGCCTTTAGTTCTGTGGAGAGATGTCAAAGCCAAGCTTCCAGGATCTTCAAAGAAGAAATACAGAACCATAGTTAATAACACCAGCTTTACGTTACAGCTTTCCTCCTAGTAGGTCAAGTACTCTGATTATTATTCACTAATCTCTTTAGCAACCATTTGAATAAATAAAGGGCATTAGAATGGGAGAAAATATTTGTAAACAAAGCAGCTGACAAAGGATTAATCTCCAAAATATACAAGCAGTTCATTCAGCTCAATATCAAAAAAACAAACAACCCAATCCACAAATGGGCAGAAGACCTAAACAGACATTTCTCCAAAGAAGATATACAGATTGCCAACAAACACATGAAAGGATGCTCAACATCACTAATCATTAGAGAAATGCAATTCAAAACTACAGTGAGCTATCACCTCACACCAGTCAGAATGGCCAACATCAAAAAATGTACAAACAATAAATGCTGGAGAGGGTGTGGAGAAAAGGGAACCCTCTTGCACTGTTGGTGGGAATGTAAATTGATACAGCCACTATGGAGAACAGTATGGAGGTTCCTTAAAAAACTAAAAATAGAACTACCATACCACCCAGCAATCCCACTACTAGCCATATACCCTGAGAAAACCATAATTCAAAAAGAGTCATGTACCACAATGTTCATTGCAGCTCTATTTACAATAGCCAGAACATGAAAGCAACCTAAGTGTCCATCGACAGATGAATGGATAAAGAAGATGTGGCACATATATACAATGGAATATTAGTCAGCCATAAAAAGAAACGAAATTGAGTTATTTGTAGTGAGGTGGATGCACCTAGAGACTGTCATACAAAGTGAAGTAAGTCAGAAAGAGAAAAACAAATACTGTATGCTAACACATATATATGGAATCTAAAAAAAAAAAAAAGGTTCTGACAGGACAGGAATGAGGATGCAGACGTAGAGAATGGACTTGAGGACACGGGGAGGGGAAAGGGTAAGCTGGGACAAAGTGAGAGAGTGGCATGGACATACATGCACTACCGAATGTAAAGTAGCTAGCTAGTGGGAAGCAGGTGCATAGCACAGGGAGATCAGCTCGATGCTTTGTGACCACCTAGAGTGGTGGGATAGGGACAGTGGGAGGGAGATGCAAGAGGGAAGAGATATGGGGACATATGTATATGTATAGCTGATTCACTTTTTGTTATACAGCAGAAACTAACACACCATTGTAAAGCAATTATACTCCAGTAAAGATGTTAAAAAAAAAAAAAGCGAGAGAAAATGAGCTGATTGATCCTGAGGTACAGCAGCAAAGGCACCAACACCTGTGTCTCCGCTGCCCAGCAAAGGTCAGGGGAACTTCTTCCCAAATAGAAGTCATTTCAAATGAGCGCGACAGATGTTTGTATTTTTAGCTGATTGGAAAATAAAATAAGGAGACCCATCCCGAGAGTCATTTGGAGCCATGAAACCAAAACACAGTGAGCTCAGATCCAGCATCTGGACGTGAAGAAGAACGTTTCCTCTTTGGAGGTGACCCCACTGGGCTAGGTGATGGGGAATGACTTTTTTTAATTGCATTTTTTTTGAGGTAATTGTAGGCCCACATGTAGTTGTAAGAAATAATACGGAGACATTCTATGTACACTTTACCCAGGTTCCCCAAATGATAACATTTTGTGAAACTATAGTGTAATATCATGACCAGGATAATAATAACACTGATACAATCCACAGATCTTATTCAGATTTCCCCAGTTTTGCGTGGGGTATTTATATGTGGATATGTATGTGTCTGTATGTTGGTATTTAGTTCTATACAATTTTAACACGTGTGGAGGCTCATATATCTCTGGTCACAGTCAAGACACCAAACAGGTCCATCACCACAAGGATTTCTCAGGTCGTCCTTCAATAACTGCACCCACATGCTCCTTCTCACCCACACACCCCTCCTCCCTCCATCCCCGACTTCCAGCAACCACTAAGCTGTTCTGCATTTCTAAAATTTTTCAGTTTAAAAATATTATGTAGATGGAAAAACATGGTATGTAACCTTTGGGATTGCCTTTTTCCCCTCAGCATAATGCCCCAGAGATTCACCCAGGTTGTTGTGTGTGTCAATAGTTTGTTCATTTTTACTGTTGAGTAGTATTCCATGATATGGATGGACCACAGCTTGTTTAACCATTCACATGGTCAGGACATCTGGGCTGTTTCCAGGTTTTGGTCATTATGAATAAATCCATTATGAACATTCGTGTACAGTTGTTTGTATAAACATAAGTTTTCATTTCTCTGGCATGAATGCCCAAGAGTACAATTATTGAGTCATATAGTAACTGCACGTTTAATTTTATAAGAAACTATCAAGCTGTTTTCCAGAGTGGCTACATCATTTTACATTCTCACCAACAATGCACAAGAAATCTATTTTCTGCACATTCTCTCCAGCATTTTGTGTTGGCACTATTTTTAATTTTAGCCATTCTGAAAGGTATGTGGTGTTATCTTGTGTTTTAATTTGCATTTCCTACATGGCTGATGATGTTGAATATTTTTTCATGTGCTCGTTTCCCATCCATTTTCCTCTTTAGTGAAATGTCTGTTCATGTCTTTTGCTGATTTTCTAGTTGAATTGTTCTTTACTGTTGAGTTTTGAGAGTTTTAATATTTTCTACATACTAGTGTTTTGTCATATCTATGGTTTGAGAATATTTTCTCTCAGTCTATAGTTCGTCCTTACATCCTCTCTACTTTTTTTTTTTATTCTTATTAGTCATCCATTTTATACACATCAGTGTATACATGTCACTCCCAATCGCCCAATTCATCCCACCACCACCACCCACCCCACCGCTTTCCCCACCTTGGTGTTCATACGTTTGTTCTCTACATCTGTGTCTCTATTTCTGCCCTGCAAACTGGTTTATCTGTAGCATTTTCCTAGGTTCCACATGCATGCGTTAATATATGATATTTGTTTTTCTCTTTCTCACTTACTTCACTCTGTATGACAGTCTCTAGATCTATCCACAACTCTACAAATGACCCAATTTCATTTCTTTTTATGGCTGAGTAATATTCCATTGTATATATGTACCACATCTTCTTTATCCATTCATCTATCGATGGGCATTTAGGTTTCCATGACCTGGCTATTGTAAATAGTGCTGCAATGAACATTGGGGTGCATGTGTCTTTTTGAATTATGGTTTTCTCTGGGTATATGCCCAGTAGTGGGATTGCTGGGTCATATGGTAACTCTATTTTTAGTTTTTTAAGGAACCTCCATACTGTTCTTCATAGTGGCTGTATCAATTTACATCCCCACCAACAGTGCAAGAGGGTTCCCTTTTCTCCACACCCTCTCCAGCATTTGTTGTTTGTAGATTTTCTGATGATGCCCATTCTAACTCGTGTGAAGTGATACCTCATTGTAGTTTTGATTTGCATTTCTCAAATAATTAGGGATGTTGAGCAGCTTTTCATGAGCTTCTTGGCCATCTGTATGTCTGTTTTAGAGAAATGTCTATTTAGCTCTTCTCCCCATTTTTGCATTGGGTTGTTTGTTTTTTTAATATGAGCTGCATGAGCTGTTTATATATTTTGAAGATTAACCCTTTGTCCATTGATTCCTTTGCAAATATTTTCTCCCATTCTGAGGGGTGTCTTTTCGTCTTGTTTATGGTTTCCTTTGCTGTGCAAAAGCTTTGAAGTTTCATTAGGTCCCATTTGTTTCTTTTTGTTTTTATTTCCATTACTCTAGGAGGTGGATCAAAAAAGATCTTGCTGTGATTTATCTCAAAGAGTGTTCTTCCTGTTTTCCTCTAAGAGTTTTATAGTGTCTGGTCTTACATTTAGGTCTCTAATGCATTTTGAGTTTATTTTTGTGTATGGTGTTAGGGAGTGTTCTAATTTCATTCTTTTACATATAGCTGTCCAGTTTCCCCAGCACCACTTATTGAAGAGACTGTCTTTTCTCCATTGTATATCCTTGCCTCCTTTGTCATAGATTAGTTGACCATAGGTACGTGGGTTTATCTCTGGGCTTTTTATCTTGTTCCATTGATCTATATTTCTGTTTTTGTGCCAGTACCATATTGTCTTGATTACTGTAGCTTTGTAGTATTGTCTGAAGTCAGAGAGTCTGATTCCTCCAGCTCTGCTTTTTTCCTCAAGACTGCTTTGGCTTTTCAGGGTCTTTTGTGTCTCCATACAAATTTTAAGATTTTTTGTTCTAGTTCTGTAAAAAATGCCATTGGTAATTTGGTAGGGATTCCATTGAATCTGTAGATTGCTTTGGGTAGTATAGTCATTTTCACAGTATTGTTTCTTCCAATCCAAGAACATGGTATATCTCTCCATCTGTTGGTATCATCTTTACTTTCTTTCATCAGTGTCTTATAGTTTTGTGCAGACAGGTCTTTTGTCTCCCTAGGTAGGTTTATTCCTAGGTATTTTATTCTTTTTGTTGCAGTGGTAAATGGGAGTGTTTCCTTAATTTCTCTTTCAGATTTTTCATCATTAGTGTATAGGAATACAAGAGATTTCTGTGCATTAATTTTGTACCCTGCAACTTTACCACATTCATTGATTAGCTCTAATAGTTTCCTGGTGGCATCTTTAGGATTCTCTATGTATAGTATCATGTCATCTGCAAACAGTGACAGTTTTACTTCTTCTTTTCCAATTTGTATTGCTTTTATTTCTTTTTCTTCTCTGATTGCCATGACTAGGACTTCCAAAACTATGTTGACTAATAGTGGCGAGAGTGGACATCCTTGTCTTGTTCCTGATCTTAGAGGAAATGCTTTCCGTTTTTCACCATTGAGAATGATGTTTGCTGTGGGTTTATCGTATACAACCTTTATTATGTTGAGGTAGGTTCCCTCTATGCCCACTTTCTGGAGGGTTTTTCTCATAAATGGGCGTTGAATTTTGTCAAAAGCTTTTTCTGCATCTATTGAGATGATCATATGGTTTTTATTCTTGAATTTGTTAATATGATGTATCACATTGATTGATTTGCATATATTGAAGAATCCTTGCACCCCTAGGATAAATCCCACTTGATCATGGTGTATGATCCTTTTAATGTGTTGTTGGATTCTGTTTGCTAGTATTTTGTTGAGGATTTTTGCATCTATATTCATCAGTGATATTGGTCTGTAATTTTCTTTTTTTGAAGTATCTTTGTCTGGTTTTGGTATCAGGGTGATGGTGGCCTCATAGAATGAGTTTGGGAGTGTTCCTTCCTCTGCAATTTTTTGGAAGAGTTTGAGAAGGATGGGTGTTAGCTCTTCTCTAAATGTTTGATAGAATTCACCTGTGAAGCCATCTGGTCCTGGACTTTTGTTTGTTGGAAGATTTTTAATCACAGTGTCAATTTCATTACTTGTTATTTGTCTGTTCATATGTTCTATTTCCTCCTGGTTCAGTCTTGGAAGGTTATACCTTTCTAAGAATCTGTCCATTCCTTCCAGGTTGTCCATTTTATTGACATAGAGTTGCTTGTAGTAGTCTCTTAGGATGCTTTGTATTTCTGCGGTGTCTGTTGTAACTTCTCGTTTTCCTTTTCCAGTTTTATTGATTTGAGTCCTCTCCCTCTTTTTGTTGATGAGTCTGGCTAAAGGTTTATCAATTTTGTTTATCTTCTCGAAGAACCAGCTTATAGTTTTGTTGACCTTTGCTATTGTTTTCTTTGTTTCTATTTCATTTATTTCTGCTCTGATCTTTATGATTTCTTTCCTTCTACTAACTTTGGGTTTTCTTTGTTCTTCTTTCTCTAGTCCATTTAGGTGTAAGGTTAGATTGATTATTTGAGATGTTTCTTGAGGTAGGCTTGTATAGCTATAAACTTTCCTCTTAGAACTGCTTTTGCTGCATCCCATAGGTTTTGGATCGTCCTGTTTTCGTTGTCATTTGTCTCTAGGTATTTTTTGATTTCGTCTTTGATTTCTTCAGTGATCTCTTGGTTATTTAGTAACGTATTGTATAGCCTCCATGTGTTTGTGTTTTTTACGTTTTTTTCCCTGTAATTGATTTCTAATCTCATAGCGTTGTGGTCAGAAAAGATGCTTGATATGATTTCAATTTTCTTAGATTTACTGAGGCTTGATTTGTGACCCAAGATGTGATCTATCCTGGAGAATGTTCCGTGTACACTTGAGAAGAAAGTGTAATCTGCTGTTTTTGGATGGAATGTCCTATAAATATCTATTAAATCCATCTGGTCTGTTGTGTCATTTAAAGCTTGTGTTTCCTTATTAATTTTCATTTTGGATGATCTGTCCATTGGTGTAAGTGAGGTGTTAAAGTTCCCCACTATTACTGTGTTACTGTCGATTTTCTCTTTTATAGCTGTCAGCAGTTGCCTTATGTATTGAGGTGCTCCTATGTTGGGTGCATATATATTTATAATTGTCATATCTTCTTCTTGGATTGATCCCTTGCTCATTATGTAGTGTCCTTCCTTGTCTCTTGTAACATTCTTTATTTTAAAGTCTATTTTATCTGTTATGAGTATTGCTACTCCAGCTTTCTTTTGATTTCCATTTGCATGGAATATCTTTTTCCATCCCCTCACTTTCAGTCTGTGTGTGTCCCTAGGTCTGAAGTGGGTCTCTTGTAGACAGCATATATATGGGTCTTGTTTATGTATCCATTCAGCAAGCCTGTGTCTTATGGTTGGAGCATTTAATCCATTCACGTTTAAGGTAATTATTGATATGTATGTTCCTATGACCATTTTCTTAATTGTTTTGGGTTTGTTTTTGTAGGCCCTTTTCTTCTCTTGTGTTTCCCACTTAGAGAAGTTCCTTTAGCATTTGTTGTAGAGCTGGTTTGGTGGTGCTGAATTCTCTTAGCTTTTGCTTGTCTGTAAAGCTTTTGATTTTTCCGTCAAATCTGAATGAGATCCTTGCCGGGTAGAGTAATTTTGGTTGTAGGTTCTTCTCTTTCATCACTTTAAATATATCATGCCTCTCCCTTCTGGCTTATAGAGTTTCTGCTGAGAAATCAGCTGTTAACCTTATGGGAGTCCCCTTGTATGTTATTTGTCGTTTTTCCCTTGCTGCTTTCAATAATTTTTCTTTGTCTTTAATTTTTGCCAATTTGATTACTATGTGTCTTGGCGTGTTTCTCCTTGGCTTTATCCTGTATGGGACTCGCTGTGCTTCCTGGACTTGTGTGGCTATTTCCTTTCCCATGTTAGGAAAGTTTTCAACTATAATCTCTTCAAATATTTTCTCTGGTCCTTTCTCTCTCTCTTCTCCTTCTGGGACCCCTGTAATGTGAATGTTGTTGCATTTAATGTTGTCCCAGGTCTCTTAGGCTGTCTTCGTTTCTTTTCATTCTTTTCTCTTTTTTCTGTTCCACAGCAATGAATTCCACCATTCTGTCTTCCAGGCCACTTATCCGTTCTTCTGCCTCAGTTATTCTGCTATTGATTCCTTCTAGTGTAGTTTTCATTTCAGTTATTGTATTGTTCATCTTTGTCTGTTTGTTAATTCTTCTAGGTCTTTGTTAAACATTTCTTGCATCTTCTCCATCTTTGCCTCCATTCTTTTTCCAAGGTCCTGGAACATCTTCACTATCATTATTCTGAATTCTTTTTCTGGAAGGTTGCCTATCTCCACTTCATTTAGTTGTTTTTCTGGGGTTTTATCCTGTTCCTTCATCTGGTACTTAGCCCTCTGCCTTTTCATCTTCCTTCTATCTTTCTGTGAATGTGGTTTTTGTTCCACAGGCTGCAGGATTGTAGTTCTTCTTGCTTCTGCTCTCTGCCATCTGGTGGATGAGGCTATCTAAGAGGCTTGTGCAAGTTTCCTGATGGGAGGGACTGGTGGTGGGTAGAGCTGGCTGTTGCTCTGGTGGGCAGAACTCAGTAAAACTTTAATCTGTTTGACTGCTGATGGGTGGGGCTGAGTTCCCTCCCTGTTGGTTGTTTGGCTTGAGGTGACCCAACACTGCAGCATAACTGGCCTCTTTGTTGGGGCTAATGGTAGATTCTGGGTGGGCTCAAGCCAAGGAGTACTTCCCAGAACTTCTGCTGCCAGTGTCCTTGTCCTCACAGTGAGACAGAGCCACCCCCCGCCTCTGCAGGAGACCCTCCAACACTGGCAGGTAGGTCTGGTTCAGTATCCCCTGGGGTCAATGCTCCTTCCCCTGGGTCCTGATGCGCACATTATTCTGTGTGTGCCCTCCATGAGTGGAGTCTCTGTTTCCCACAGTCCTGTCAAAGTCCTGCAATCAAATCCCATCACCCTTCAAAGTCTGATTCTCTAGGAATTCCTCCTCCCGTTGCCGGACCCCCAGGCTTGGAAGCCTGACGTGGGGCTCAGAACCTTCACTCCAGTGTGTGGACTTCTGTGGTATAAGTGTTTTCCAGTTTGTGAGTCACCCACCCAGCAGTTATGGGATTTGATTTTATTGTGATTGCGCCCCTCCTACCATCTCATGGTGGCTTCTCCTTTGTCTTTGGATGTCAGGCATCTTTTTTTGGTGAGTTCCTGTGTCTTCCTTTCAATGATTGTTCAGCAGTTAGTTGTGATTCTGGTGCTCTCACAAGAGGGAGTGGTCCTCTCTACTTTTGATGAAGTCCCATTTATCAATTTTTCCTTTCCTTACTTAGCTTTTAGTGTAAAGTTGAACTCTTTGCTTAGCTCAATTCCTCAAGTTTTTCTCTTATGTTTTTTACTAAAAGTTGTATAGTTTTAATACTTAAGCCCATGATCCATTTTGAATCAATTTTTGTATAAAGTGTGAGATATAGATAGAGGTTCATTTTATTGTATATGGATGTCCAGTTGTCCCAGCACTGATTATTGAAAGGGCTATTTCTTCTTCCTTTGAATTACTTATGTACCTTTATCAAGTAATCAATTGAGCATGTTTGTCTGAGTGTATTTCTAGGTTCTGTGTTGTGCTCCATCATTCTCTATGTGTCTGTCCCTCTGCCAAGACCACACAGTCCTGATTATTAGAGCTACATAGTGGGCCTTAATAACAGATAAAGTGATTCCTCCCACTTCATTCTCTTTTTTCTGGATTATTTTTAGCTATTCTAGGGCCTGTGCCTTTCCACATCAGCTTTAGAGTAAGTTTCTTTATGTCTACAAAAAAAAAAGAAAACGCTTGCTAGGAGTTTGATAGGAATTTCATTAAACCTACACATCAATTTGGGAAGAGCTGACATCTGTATTATGTTGAATCTTCCAATTCATGAACATGGTATTTCCATTTACTTAGGTCTCCTCTGCTTTCTTTTACCGACATTTTGTAATTTTCAGCCTGCATACCCTGTACAGATTTGTTAAGTGCATAGCTAAACATTTAATTTCTTTGGAATGATCATAAATAATATTGTGCTTTTAATTTTGGCTGCCACATCCTTACTGTTAGTATGCAGACATCTGATTGGTTTTTGTATATTGATCTTGTATCTTGCAACCTTACTGAGCTCACTGATTAGTTCTAAGAGTCTTTTGGTAGATGCCTTGGGATTGTCTCTGTAGACAACCATGCATCTGCAAATATAGACTATTTTATGTCTGTCTTTCCAGTTGTATGCCTTTTATTTCTTTTACTTGCCTTATTGCAGTGACTATATTATACAACTATGTTGAATAAGAGTGATGAACTAAGGAACATCTTTCCGTGTTCTTGATTTTTGGAGAAAAGCTTTCAGTCTTTCATCATTAAGTATGACATTAGCTGTAAGGGTTTTGTAGATTCTATTTATCAAATTGAGATAGTAAACCTCTATTTCTGACTTGCTGAGAGTTTTTATCATGAATGGGAAAATTGGATATCCATATGCAGAAGAATGAAATTGGACCCTTATCTCACACCACATACAAAAATCAACTCAGAATGGATGAAAGACTTAAATGTAAGGCCTGAAACTATAATATTAGTAGAAGAAAACATAGGGAAGGAGCTTCTATTTTTAATTTTTATTGAGTATAGTTGATTTACAACATTGTGTTAGTTTTAAGTGTACAGCAAAGTGAACCTATTATACATATACATATATCCACTCTTTTTAAGGCTCTTTTCCCATATAGGCCATTACAGAGTACTGAGTAGAGTTCCCTGTGCTATACAGTAGGTCCTTATTGGTTATCTTATATATAGTAGTGTGTATATGTCAATCCCAATTCTTTCAATTAATCCCTCCCCACCACCTTACCCCCAGGTATCCATAAGTTTATTTTCTACATCTGTAACTCTATTTCTGTTTTAAGATAAGTTCATTTGTACCCTTTTTTAGATTCCACATATAAGTGATATCATATGATATTTGTCTTTCTCTGACATAGGGAAGGAGCTTCTTGACATTGGTCTGGGCAATGTTTTTTTGTTTTTGTTTTTTAATTAAGGTGCAGTTGATGTACAATATTATATAAGTTTCCGGTGTACAACATAATGATACACAATTTTGAAGGTTATATTCCATTTATAGTTATTATAAAATATTGGCTCTATTCCCTGTGTTGTACTATATATCCTGGTAGCTTATTTATTTTATACTTAGTAGTTTGTGCCTCTTAATCCCCTACCCCTATCCTGCCCCTCCCCACACCCCTCTCCTCATTGGTAACCACTAGTTTGTTCTCTATATCGGTGAGTCTGTTTATTGTTATAGCCACTAGTTAGTTTTATTTTTTAGATTCCACTCATAAGTGATATCATACAGAAGTTGTCTTTTGGATTTTTTTATAAGACTCCAAAATCACAAAAAACAAAAACAAAAAGAAATACGTGGGATTGCATCTAACTAAAAATCTTCTGTACATAAAAGGAAAGTATCAACAGAGTGAAGACACAACTTCTGGGATGGGAGAAGACATCTGCACACCAAACATCTGATAAGAAGTTAATATCCAAACATATATGTACCTTCCATAACTCAATAGCAAAAAATAAAATAAAATATCCTAATTTAAAAATGGGCAACAGGTATTATGAAAAGGTGTCCAACATCACTAATCATCAGAAATGTAAATCAAAACCACAATGAAGATTGGGATTGACATATACACACTACTATATATAAAATAGATAACTGATAAGAACCTACTGTGTAGCACAGGGAACTCTACTCAATACCCTGTAATGACCTATATGGGAAAAGAATCTGAAAAAGAGTGGATATATGTACACGCATAACTGATTCACTTTGCTATACACCTGAAACTAACACAACATTATAAAGCAACTAAAAATTAATTAAGAAAAAAAAAGCACAATGAGATATCACCTCATATGTGTTAGAATGTCTATTATCAAAAAGACAAAAGATAACAAGTGCTGGAGAGGGTGTGGAGAAAAGGGAGCCCTCGTGCACTGTTGGTGGGAATGTAAAGTGATGCAGCCACTATGAAGAACAGTATGGAGGTTCCTCAGGAAGTTAAAAATAGAGCTACCAGCAACCCACTTCTGGTCCTGTATCCAAAGGAAGTGAGGTCAGGATGTCAAAGAGATATCTGCACCCTCATGTTCATTGCAGCATTATTCACAATAGCCAAGATGTGGAAACAACCTAAGTGTCCATCAATGGACAAACGAATAAAGAAGATGTGAGATAGATAGATAGATAGACAGACAGACAGAGACGGGAGTATTAGTCAGCCTTAAAAAAGAAATCCTGCCATTTGCAATAACATGGATGAATTTGAAGGACATTATGCTAAGTGAAATAAGTCTGACAGAGAAACACAAATACTGCATGTTCTCACTTATATGCAGAATCTAAAAAGTCAAACTCATAAAAACAGAAAGTAGAATGATTGCCAGGGATTGGAAGGTGGGCAGGAAGGAGAGATACTGGACAGAGGGCACCAAGTTTCAATTATGCAGGATGAATAAGTCCTGGAGACCTAACATACAGCCTGGTGACTATAGTTAACAATAGTGTTAGTGTGTCCTGGAAATTTGCTAAGAGATTAAATTTTAAGTGTTCTCACCAAAAAAAAAAAAAAAAAAAAAAAACCTATGTGAGGTGATGGATATGTTAATTAGCTTGATTATGGTAAACACTTCACAGTATCTACGTACATCAAAACATCGCATTGTACAGCTCACATATACAGAACTTTTATTTGTCAATTATACCTCAACAAAGTTGGGAAATGAAAAAAGAGAGAGAAAAGGTGATCTTCTCACAATTCCATTCCCCATCAGGTCTGACTGTCAGATTTGGAATCCTTTCCCCCCTCTTTCTCAATAGCACTTTGTTCCTTTTAATTGAAATAAGATGGAAATTTCAGGAAACAGGAGACAGAATCTGGTCAAAGTGGTTTTCATGCTTTTGCTCCCAATCAAATCAGCTCAAGTCTTGGGAGGGAGCATCCCCACGTCCTGTAGCTCCGGGCCTGAGAGAAACGCTCCACAGACACCTCCCTGCTGCTCGCTCGGTGACCAGAGAGTTTGAGGTTATCGCTCACTAAGTCTAAAACCAGGCACTCATAAAGAATACTAAGGAATGCTCTAGTAGGAGAGAATTCTGACTCTAGTCTTACTTCTCCGAGGCAGAAACTGTGACCCTGTAGTGAAATCCAATTACAATATCCTCTTGCTTTATTTGGAAATGAAGGATTTTTCCCAACATAATTAAAAAAAAAAAAAATGCAGGAGGCAATATTCCTGAACAAGAGACCCTGAATAAAGAATTTGTAGATGTAATTTATCTGCCTCAGGATACAACATAGAAATGATGCAGTGAGGGCCTACCTTCCTAAAGTAATAGAATGGTCCTTTATTCTAATATTCTTTATTCAATATCTAAAGATTATTGGCCATACATTGGCTGGTAGCAGCTACTCCCATGAAAAAGTAAAATCATTCTACTGTAGTGCCAGTTGCTCAGGCCACATTTGGGATTTTCTTAGCTATCCCTGATAATAGGACCCGGCAAGTGGAGTGCCAGACTTCCTGGCTCAAGTAGGAGGTGGCGGCCGGGATAAAAGTGGCCCTGCCATTAAACGTGCACTGGACACACGGCTGCTGGGCACCTGGGGCCTCAGCAGGCTCTGTATGAGGAAAGAGAAGGATTAAGCCAAGCCTGGCCTCCCCAGGGTTCACTCCCAGCTCTTCCTAACGTGGCGCTTCAGCCATCTTAATGAATGAATAAACTCAACTACCTAGATGTATACTCAAAACTAAAAGCAAAACAAAACAAAACCCTGATATCATGAATGAGTGTGCATTGACCATGGCTTTGGTTATCTGCATAAAGTCATCTGCGGAGATTTAGCCCATGGGTAGTTTTAAGTCACTGTAAGTAAGCAGCCATGATATTGGAGATTTATTTCCCATGATGAGAAATATTTGTGGGTTACTTAGTGCAAAATAACAGAAGGAGAGAATGATGTATCTCTACTAGGCATTTCAAAAGTGCAGTATATCATCACATGCTCTAACTGAAGAAACAGACATTTGCCTGAAACTTGCAACAAAAATGCCATTTTTCTAAATTTGATAACAGTTTTCATCTTGGGACGTGGGAGTACGGGGAGTGGCTTAGGACTTTTACTTTCTACACTCAACACGTCTGTGATGTTTAGAGACTTTAATAAGAACCATGTATCACTTTTATAATTAAGCAATTATAACAAAAATCAAGTAATAAATATTGTTCTACATCATGAATGCTGAGTCAACCCTTGTTTAAAAACAAGAGAGAGATTCAAAAAAAAAAAAACAAGAGAGGGAAATATTTTTAAAGGAAAACAAATCAAATGTGATAAACTCAGTGCTGCCCCTATAGAGGGACAGCAAGGTGACTGTGACAGGTCTGCTCCCGAGGTGCTTTCTTCTGACAGAGTCCGGTGGTTTCTCAGTCTGTGACCCACATTTAATGAGCCTCTTTAGTTGGCCTTTCCCCGGGTTCACTCACAGTTCTTCCTAGAAAATCTCAAAGCCCTCCTGCTGGAGCAAGTGTTATTTTCTAGGCAGCTCTCACCAAAGGGCAGCCTAATAATTAACAAGCTTCAGATCCAGAGGCTTCAGGGTCTCATTTCTGGCAAAGGATATATGTGCCACACACAATAACACTGTCAAAACTTGCTGTCTTCTAAGGAGATTTTGACATCGTAACAAAAGAACTCAGTATCCTCCTAAATATTTACTTCTCCTCTGAGAACAACTCTTAAGGGCTCAGGGATTGTGTCACTCCTTGCAGCAAAATGAGGGTCTGTTTTCTGTAAAACTGTGAAGCTGTGTTTTCAGGGTTCGCTCTTTCATTTCAGATATTTCACATGTTACCAGGTTCTAAGGTCAGTTGCACTATACAGTCAGCTCTCCTTATCTGCAAGTTCCACATCCACAGATGCAACCAACCGTAGATCGAAAATATTTGAAAAAAAAAATTCCAGAAAGTTCCAAGAAACAAAACTCAAACCGCATGCCAACAACTATTTACAAAACATTTACATTGTATTAGGTATTATAAGTAATCTAGAAATGACTTAAAGTATATGGAAGGATGTGTGTAGGTTTTATGTAAACACTACTCCATTTTATATAAGGGACTTGAACATCTGAGGATTTTGGTGTCCATGGGGTCCTGGAACCAATCTCGAGGGACTGTGTATTCCAGACAAGGGGATCTGTAATTCAGCCTGCATATTTAGAATTAAAACGGACTCCTAAACTTGCAAAGCTTTAGAGACTTGAAGAGGAATAGCATCCCATGATAGGAAATAACAATGTGCATGATAGAAAATACAATAGCATTCCATGATAGGAAATACATTTCCGATGTTCTCCGGGTTTAGCTTGATTTGGAGAAAAGGCGATGTTAACTTCAGACTTTAACAACCAGATATTTTAGATGAAGTGCTTGAATGTCCAGAAATATCCACAGAGCTTCCTGCTGTGGTTTGATCCGTAATACCTCTCTCTGACATACCTCATTTGACATTTTAGGAGTTCGTGATGATCGTCGTCTTTGGTTTAGAGTTCATCATTCGAATCTGGTCTGCAGGCTGCTGTTGCCGGTACAGAGGATGGCAAGGAAGACTGAGATTTGCCCGGAAGCCCTTCTGCGTTATAGGTGAATATCAAAGTCCTGGATACCTAGATTTATGACACCACATCCTTTTCTTCTGTTTCCGGTATTGCAGCATTTAGTTAATGTTAAAAGCTAACATTCATGGATTATTCACCATGGGCCAGCAATCTTGTGTTTTGAAAGTGCTGACTCATTTAATCCTCTTCATAACATGATGAGGTAGGTATTTTTATTATCCCCATTTTACAGATGAAGAAATTGGGGCACAGAGGGGTGAAGTGAGTTGCTAAAAGTCATGCAGGTAGTTAGTGGTGGAGCTGGGATTTGAGCCAGATGGTCTGGCTCTAAAATACCCACTTGTGTCAGGTTAAGTTATGCTGAAATACATGGTTCTCGAGTGTCGCCCTGAGTTTGGGAGCATTGATTTCACTAAGGACAAAGAAAGACCCCTTTTTGCTCTACAGTGTAAGCAGTACCCCTTTTATGCTCTTGATCTGCTGGAACGTATAAGTGTAGTTGTCCTGGTAAAGCATGTTAATGAGCATGCCTCAAGAATAATTACAAGTATGTTTATGCACGGTAACTGTTAGACCTGATAAAGTGTTTACCCTCTGAAATTTGAGTCCCTACCCTACAGTTCCCGAATAAATATCACATCCCTGCAGCTCCCTGGCTGCCGTCCTTTCAAAGAGATTCCATTCACCTGGGTACCAGCCTGAAATTATAAAACAATTTCAGAGTTAAGATCTGGCACCTCCAAGTAATATACTTAAAAGTGGATCATAAAATTGAAAACCTTAGTCAATTGTATCTCAATTTTCAATTAATCGATTAATTTTTTAAGTAAGTTGTCTACATCATGGCCCTTTATCCCTAAATATTTCAGTGTGGGTTTTCCAAAATAAGGACATTCTTTTACCTAACCTTCCATAAATTGGACATTAACACAATACCTTAACTAATCTGCTGGTTGTATCGCGGTTTTGCCATTTGACCCAATAATGTCATTTGTAGCATTTTCCCTCCAGGGCGGGATCCAGTCTGGGTCACAACTGTGCCTGGTCATCACGCTTCTTTGGTCTCATTCATCTAGAACCGTTCGTCAGCCTTTCTCTGTCTTTCCCAACACTGACATTTTTGAAGAATTCGGCCTATTTTTAAGAAATAGAATGTTATTCCTTTGGGGAAAGAAAAAGAAAACCCTGTATACAAAAGCTTGTTGTTATTGTTGATGTTGTAGTTGCTGCTGTTATTCAACAGCTACTTTTGGTTTTCTTGCTCTTTTTTCCTTCCCACTTCTTTGGTAGCCATTCAAATCCAAATGCTGAAAGTTCTCGGTGAGGTTTACTTATTTCAACTCTTTCCAATCTGAGAAAGTGGGGTTTTTATTTACAAGCTAGTTTAGACTAAGCTCTTCATCAGCAGCTGGTTTGCCATTTTGTTTCAGGAGTTGGGAATTGTTGAGCACCTTTAGTTTCCTCCCTAACCCCTATTCCTTAAGGAGGAAGTGGAGAAACCCCCTCCACGGGGACTGTAAGAGGAACCCTTTGTCCCATCTTTCCTCCCAGTGCGGTGTGAGTGGCGCACGTCCTGGGCACAGGGAAGCGGGAGGGCTCCCCACACGCATGCACGTTTCCAGAGCCACCGTTCCTTTAACCAGACGTTATGGACATGGGGCTGTGCGTGAAGCCCTGCAGTTACCGCAGTGAATCTGGTGCAATTCTAAGTTACATCAACCTTGAAACATCTTGTTTGGCCTTCACTAACGCAGTCTGTTTGTCCGGCTGCCCCTCTTCTGCCAGAGAGGCGTGGAGGAAAGTGGGCGCCAACGCCCGGCCTTGCGGGTCCACCCAGCCCCCAGGCGGGCCCACCCAGCTCTGCGGGGGTCCACCCAGCCCCTGGGGTGCATCAGTGAAGGCACTTGATTTTCCTCTGGAGGTTTTTCCTCTTTTTTAATTCCCTGCTCAAGCTACACCACAAAACACTGTAACTCGATGTGGAATCACGGCACAAGAACTTCCTGTCCTATGAGGGACCCAAACAAAACCATTCACAAGGTAGATGGTTTGGCCAGGGCTCACTCAGCTTCTACAGGATAAGGTTGGTTCACGGATGACTGCAGGAATGTTCCATTCCAGGCTTTAAAACCAATTTAAAATTGGTTTTATTCCAATTCCAGAGGCAGTGCCAATGTATTTCTGGCTTCTAAGCTAAAAAGCAGATTCTCTCCCAGACGCCTGCTGCCCTTTGATAGCTGTTCTCAGCTACGGATACATCAGCACATCTTAGTCTTTTAATCTTTCTCTTCCTGTCTCGGATCCGTTCAGGTCTTGGTGTAACGCATGGCTCTGAAGACGACGTTGTTGTCGTCTGTAACTTAGCCACCTTTGCGCCCGTCAACTGTGACCTTACAGATTTAGTGTGACACGGTTTAGGTGTGGCTGGAGCTTAGTTACCGCTTCAGGCCTTTTCTTCGTTTGGATATTTGACCTCTAGTGAATCTATCGCTTTGGAAGAAAATTTCACGGATAAATATATGATGAATCCCCATTAGAACAAAAACAAGATTTGTACTTACATTTAGGATAACTATGCACTTTTCAGTCTTTTTTTTGAGGTATGTGTAATGGTTTGATTCATGGTCCAGATGAAGCAATGAAACAGTGAAACGTGTTCACACGTGGGTCTTGAGGATGAGGTCAGTAAGATGTAACCTACACAGAGGAACCGAGGTCACCTGCCTGAAGGCGGCAGGCTGTAGCAGGTGGCTGCTGGGGCCCTTTCTAGGCCTGCTTAATAGGCCCATAAAAAAATGATTGATGTCAGGGGTTAAACGATAAAGCAAAATGTAAAGTGAATCCTGGATTTCCCTCGTTTGGCCGAATTTACCGTGGCAAAATGGACAAAGAAGTAGTATCTCCCTCATCTGTCCGTGATAACTGTTGTGAGTTTGGAAATGTAGCTAACCTCTCTCAAGACTCCATGTATCTGTAAGATTTGGTTACTCTGAACATGCCAAATACACACCCAACACTTTTAGAAGGCTTGAGCATTCAAGGAAGGATCCAGAGAAGACTGGTAGCCTGCCTGTGCCTGCAGCGCGGGGGGTGTTTTCTGGAAGCACCCCTGTGTTGCTCTCTCCAGCTGAAACAGACCAAAGCTACTACAGCCGTCACCTAGCGAGCCCTGCAGACCAACTGGTAGTATTTGGACACAAGGTGATAGAGGCCCAGGAGCTGACTCCCAAAGACTGCAGAACTTCCCCTCCTGACCTGCCCACCCCTCCGCCCCTGCACTGGAGCCAGAACCAGGGCATTTCCAAATATTGTTGATTTGAGAAATCATAAAACCATTATATTCTTGGGTTTGAAAAACATATTTTAAACAACTGTAACCTAAGGGAAGAAAAAAAAAATCTATTCAATTGTTTTTTAATTAGATGCTCTCTTTCGTTACCATGTTGATTTAGCTCTGCTTGATTTGAGGAGTTTGCTTTGAAAACTGGTAAAAGCTTATCTTGAATTACAAAATTCTTCCTTATACCTATGCGTTCAATTTACATCTCTCCCCTAAGACGCTGTTGAAATAACATTTCTACATACATCTGGGGGCCATAATCGCTGCCCTACGACTGGGAGAGTCAAGTACATTTGGGGATATCTAACGAGCTGCCCTCATTCACCTGGACCGGCTGCTTTCTGGTTTCTCTACATTCAGACACAACTCATTCCCTCCGTGGCCTCAGTATTGAGAACATGTGAAACAACCTCGAAGACTGAGTTCACAGTCACTCCTTTTCTAACTTCCGTTAAGGACCTACCTGAAAGTTGCAAACCATACCAAAGGCTGGTGCTTAGATCGCGACAAGGAGCCTGATGTGTCAAGAGGCCAACCGGTTCCCTGTAGCTGCGGCTTTTCTGGATGCCCCAGTGACTCTGTCTACAGACATATGTAACAGGGCCATACTTCTCAGTCCTGCAGTGCATCTCAGGGAAGCAGAAAGCACGAGCCTGTGGTTAATCGTGGATCTGTATTTGATGCTAAATATCAGTCTGTTTTTAATTGCTATTTTAGCAGTTCTCCTTCAGTGTAATATTTCCACAAGAGGATGAAAGAGGCAAACCTCAGCATGGATATTTCCCCCTGAATAGAGCATATATGCCTTTGACATGCAATAACAGTCACTCCTGAAAATGCCAAGTGTATTTTTTTAATGAGAAGAAAATAACCAGTGTCTTCTTTGGCTAAAACAAAATTGGAGCCTTTATTAAAATCAACCACACAGCCGAGGCCACTCTAATATATCTGTGAGTTCATCCTATTAAAAGGCAGCTTCAGCTGCTAATGTGTTGGAAAGCTGTATCAGAGACTCTCAGACTGCCACTGGTTCTGAACTGAAGACTGAGACACCATTTTTCTACCTCTCCAGGTTCTCCATCTTTGGTTCCAGGAGACATACTCAACTGCGTCATTTTCTACACCTTCTAATCTCCTCTGCCCTTTAGTAGAAGTTATGTTCTCTTGGGTTATTTCCTGTCAGTCGTATACTCTTCTGCTGTTTCTCTTTCCATCTAAGTGTTCAAACTCCGGTGCATGTGGTCACCTCCATGTGATTCACTGGACCATCTGAGGACCATTGAACCCTGTTGGGTTGATTGACCACAGAACATTAAAGCCATTTCAATCCTTCTAATTAATAAGAGCTGATATTTATTGAGACTTGCTACATGATGGGTACTGCTCTTGAACTCTATAAATACTGTCTTATTTAATCCTACATGAGTTTTATAATATCCTTTTTAGGGATGAGGAAGTAAGCTAAGGCTTAAGAAACTTGTCCAGAGTTAGAAAGATGGTGAATGAAAGAACCAGGATTTCAGTCTAGAAAAATATACCTACCTACCTGATGAGCTCTTTTCACTCACAACACTCCTGACACCTAATATGTGGCGGTTGTTCCCCACACCAACCAATTCTCCAACTTTCCGGACACCAACTGGGTGTTCAACAACTCAGTACAATCCTGACACTAACAACTGGTACTAGCACCGACCCCGCAGGTTCAGGGCTTAGTCCCACAGGACTTTCCCTCCTCGACATCAGATGCCAGCCACAGTGAGGTGCCCAGGCTAACACACTTCTGCCTGGCTGACTACAGTTTGGGGGCTCCAGTAACTCCCCACCTCACTAGAATGACACAGAACTCAAGAAAGTGCTGTACCTTATATTACATTATATTATATTGTATTATATTATATTATATTATAGCTATAATCCAAGAACAGCAGCCAAATGGAAGAGGCACACAGGGCAGGTATTTGGGGCAAAGGACTGGGTAACATGCAGTTTCCATGCCCCCACCAGGCACCCCGCCTCCCAGCACCCATATGTTTACCAACCCAGACACTCTCCAGTACCCATGGTTTAGAGATTTTCATGGAGCTTTTACTCCAAAGGCACAAGTGATTAAATCATTGGCTACTGGTGATGGAACTCCATCTCCAGGCTCCTTTCCCTCACCAGAGGTCCAGGGTGGGGCTGGCCCTCTCATCCCGCCTTTGTCTTTCTGGTCACCAGCCCCCATCTTGAAGCTCTCTAGGGAACCCCAGCCACCTCGTTATCGTACAAAAGGCACTTGTCATGCCAGAGATTCCAAGGTTCAGGAGTGTGTGCAAGGAACCCAGAACAATGGGCAAGTATCTACTTCCCAGAGTACCACACTACCAACTGTGAGAAGATTGTGCTTAGTGTTCATTAGTATTTTTAAATTAAATTTAGTTAACCTTGTCCATTGTCATCAACTTACATTTATAGTATTCATTATTTGTATACAAATATTATCATTTCTAATCTGAAATCTTTGAATGAGAAGCCAGACTTCACAAAATGACATTAATTGCAGTATCAGCCTTAAATATTAGCCTTATTATTTCAACTAGATCAGGTTACCTGTGCTGCTCTCCAACCTAAAGAAGAAATTAAACCCTAAAGTAGACTTACTTGCCTCATATAGGACTGCATACCCTTTTGATCAATGTTATCATGAGGTCCCTGGGTATTTCCTAATTGGAGGCATCTCCGGATAAGTGATATCACTCCCAGAAATGCCTTCGCATGTTTGTTCATGTTAGCAGACCCTTGGAGACCTGTTTAGGTCACTGTTGACCTGGTGCACAAATTTGAACTTATAATATAGTTTGATCAGCTGGTAAGACTTGACCATATAGAGAATACACTTAGAGGAAATGGATAGCTAAAGATTATTTCCCACTCCTTCTATAAACTTCATTGGCGTACTACGATATATTGTACTAATATTCTGTACTTTCAAATGTTATGTAAGAAAATTCATTCACAGACAGAGCACTTATTATGTACCAAACATGACCCAAAGATGGATAAAACATGATCCCTGCCTGTAAGAGTACAGTCTCCCATGCCCGTGGAGAAGGAGGGACACTAATTATGTTGATTCAGAGCAAAGGTGATGGAGGTAGAAGCAGTCTGGACAGAAAGGTGTAGAACATCATGACCGACTGAGCAGAGGAGTGAAAGATCCCCTGCATTCTGAGCTCAGTCACCCAGAAAATGTCTACACAGTGTCCACCATGTCCAAGCACGGTTGTAGATGCCAGGGATGCTGTGTGGCCCTAAATGGGCAGTGTCCTCCTTCCTGTCAAGCTAATATTCCAGTGGACAGAGAAAAATAATATGCAAACATATTTTTTAGAAACAAGATAATGTCAACTAGAGATAGCGTTATGAAGGATATAAACAGATTGGGGGCTTCTATAGATCGGGTGGCCCAAGGGGGTCTTTCTAAGGAGTGGGACACTCAAGTCAACCTGAGTATTAGAGAAGCCACAATGAGAAGATGTGGGCACAGATCTCTCCAGGCCAGGGAGCAGGCATCGCAAAGGTTCTTGAGACCCAGTGAGCTTGGCTGGTACCAGGAAGAGACACATGGCCATTGCGGCTGGAGCTCAGTGAGAAGTGGGAGGTGATGGACGGACAGCCACCCCTGGGGGCAGTGGGGGCCGTGGGGGCCGCGTGAGGGCATATAGTTGCCTGAGACAAGGCAGCGTCTAGGATGGGCCACCAGGCAAAAGTCCAATAGATTGCTGGTGGGCCTAATGCTAAATATTTGGGTTAAAAAAATTTTTGATCAGGCAACAAAAAGTATGGCTACATAAGGCTCTGGGTCTCTTGGTCATCTGTCTATACCTGTCTGAACTTCATATTGGAAAATACAAATCATTACCCATCCAGAAAAATATAAACCTATCCCTCGGACTTTTCCACTCATCTATATATCTACCCTTAGAAACATGAAATGTCCAAACTGAAAAGAAACGTGTTATTTCCCGTGAGCAGCAGGAATTAAGAGAAGGTGATGAGAGCTCTCCCATTCCCCTTGGAAACTATCACCAGGAAGCAATTCCCAAGGGCCTCTTAGCAAAGGACTCTGCGGCATATACTTAGTTATGGCTGCGACACAGATTTGTTTCATTAAAGGGTATTTACTTCCTTTGAGAAATTGTCCCTTTCTGCCTTGAGATGTTCTCTGAAGACTCGCGATCAGTAGGAAGCATTAAGCTGTCTCTCTGGGGTCATTTTTCCGAGTGGTGCTTGGAATTTGCCAGTAGGAGCCCCCATAGCCTCAGTGGAAGTCAAGCAGTTCAGCGCCTGTACGCGCTGTGGAGATATTCCCGGCACCATTTTGCAGGGTTTGTGTCTTATTTTTAATAAATACCACAGAGCGCTCCATGCACAGCTGTGTGCAGCATTTGAGAGCTGGATAATGTGCTGTGCAGTGGGAGTCTTTTAAAATTAGATCTTAAAGCTTCTTTCATTCCTGCTAAGAATCTCAACAACAGTATAAATGCATCTTTAATTCATCAAAGAATACCTTTCTGTAACGGAATTTGGAGCTCAGTTAGAACATAGAGCTCGTAAAGCAGCACCATGTCCCTCTGAGACGTTGCTTCTCTCACTCTGTAGACAGAAAAATTGAGGCCTGGCACAGGGCGGGTGCTCCGTGCTCAGCCCTCAAGTCAGCAGTGGGGCTGGAGCAGAAAGCCAGCCTCCTGTGGCTCACGGCTCTAAAGCACTACCTCTTGAGAGTCAAATTTAATGACTGTATAGTCCATTTAATCTCCACACGCAAGAATAACGAGGGAGCAGGAAAAAGGAATTTATTAACAGGTTGGTGGGAGACCATGTGACATAGATTAGCAACTTTCTTGTCAGCGTGTTCTAGGTGGTGTCCGTTGCCGTGAGAGATTATCCTGATTCCACGGGCCGCAACTGGCAAAGGACTGCTTGATTTTTCTCACTTTGAAATATAAGTTAATGTTCCACTGGAAAATGCTGCAGAACCACCATTTTTTCAGAAATAAAACTTCCTGATTTTTAAAAACAATAATAATAATAAGAGAAAAAAGAGTGCGTAGTTCCCCTCTGCACTCCTTCTGGGTAAAAAGAAAGAACCACATTGAATTAAATGCTCAACTCACAGCCTTCCTTGAAACAAGAGATGAGTGAGCCTTTGCTTCATTTTTGAATTTTGATTACTTTTCCACTAATCCACAGTGGCTGTGGACTTGCTGGACCATCTATGGCTTCTTTACTGCAGACGTATTAGAAAATGGACAACAGTTTAGGGCTGTATATAGATAAGAAATCTTCCTTTGATGCTGAATATAACAGGAGGTTAGGATTTGGGCACTTGGTGTTACATGAACAGGAATAAAATTTCATGATTTAAAGTATAAATCATATTTACAAACTATCTCATATAACACCCATAGCAATCTTACTGAAACTGAAAAAGATGAGGATTCCCATTTTATATATTGAAAAACTGAGACTTAGATTAAGGGCCTTATCGAGGGTCACAGTGCATAAGCAAAAGAGTCAACAAAAAAAGAGAGATGTGCTCGCGTCAAGTCCCAACATCTTTCTATGACACCGTGTTATCACCCTGCATCACTCACATACAGCACCGCAGGAGCAAATCAGTAAACCATGTGACAGTCTGAGTCCCATCCCCAGATCTCCCCCGCCCCACAAGAGACACTGGCTAATGTGAAGTCTGAGACAAAATAGATTTTCGTTCCTTTTCCCAACAGTCATCTTCTTAAGATCTGGCCCTTTGTTACAACTTTTTATTTTGAAGTACCTTTAGACTTACTTAAAAGTTGCAAAAAGAATAGAGACGCACATTCACAGAAAGATAGACAAGATGAAAAGGCAGAGGGCTGTGTACCAGATGAAGAAACAAGATAAAACCCCAGAAAAACAACTAAATGAAGTGGAGATAGGCAACCTTCCAGAAAAAGAATTCAGAATAATGATAGTGAAGATGATCCAGGACCTCAGAAAAAGAATGGAGGCAAAGATCGAGAAGATGCAAGAAATGTTTAACAAAGACATAGAAGAATTAAAGAACAAACAAACAGAGATGAACAATACAATAACTGAAATGAAAACTACACTAGAAGGTATCAATAGCAGAATAACTGAGGCAGAAGAACGGATAAGTGACCTGGAAGACAGAATGGTGGAATTCACTGCTGTGGAACAGAATAAAGAAAAAAGAATGAAAAGAAATGAAGAGAGCCTAAGAGACCTCTGGGACAACATTAAACACTACAACATTTGCATCATAGGGGTCCCAGAGGAGAAGAGAGAGAGAAAGGACAAGAGGAAATATTTGAAGAGATGATAGTCGAAAACTTCCCTAACATGGGAAAGGAAATAGCCACCCAAGTCCAGGAAGTGCAGTGAGTCCCATACAGGATAAACCCAAGGAGAAACACGCCAAGACACATAGTAATCAAATTGGCAAAAATTAAAGACAAAGAAAAATTATTGAAAGCAGCAAGGGAAAAACGACAAATAACATACAAGGGAACTCCCATAAGGTTAAGAGCCGATTTCTCAGCAGCAACTCTACAAGCCAGAAAGGAGTGGCATGATAGACTTAAAGTGATGAAAGGGAAGAACCTACAACCAAGATTACTCTACCCGGCAAGGATCTCATTCAGGTTCGATGGAGAAATCAAAAGGTTTAAAAACAAGCAAAAGCTAAGAGAATTCAGCACCACCAGACCAGCTCTACAACAAATGCTAAAGGAACTTCTCTAAGTGGGAAACACAAGAGAAGAAAAGGACCTACAAAAACAAACCCAAAACAATTAAGAAAATGGTCATAGGAACATACATATTGATAATTACCTTAAACGTGAATGGATTAAATGCTCCAACCAAAAGCCACAGGCTTGCCGAATGGATACAAAAACAAGACCCATATATATGCTGTCTACAAGAGACCCACTTCAGACCTAGGGACACACACAGACTGAAAGTGAGAGGATGGAAAAAGATATTCCGTACAAATGAAAATCAAAAGAGAGCTGGAGTAGCAATACTCATATCAGATAAAATAGACTTTAAAGAATGTTACAAGAGACAAGGAAGGACACTACATAATGATCAAGGGATCAATCCAAGAAGAAGATATGACAATTATAAATATATATGCACCCAACATAGGAGCACCTCAGTACATAAGGCAACTGCTAACAGCTATAAAAGAGGAAACCGACAGTAACACAATAATAGTGGGGGAGTTTAACACCTCACTTACACCAATGGACAGATCATCCAAAATGAAAATAAATAAGGAAACAGAAGCTTTAAATGACACAGTAGACCAGATAGATTTAATATTTATAGGACATTCCATCCAAAAACAGCAGATCACACTTTCTTCTTAAGTGTGCACAGAACATTCTCCAGGATAGATCACATCTTGGGTCACAAATAAAGCCTCAGTAAATTTAAGAAAATTGAAATCATATCAAGCATCTTTTCTGACCACAACGCTATGAGATTAGAAATGAATTACAAGGGAAAAAAAACGTAAAAAACACAAATACATGGAGGCTAAACAATATGTTAGTAAATAACCAAGAGATCACTGAAGAAATCAAAGACGAAATCAAAAAATACCTAGAGACAAATGACAATGAAAACAGGACGATCCAAAACCTATGGGATGCAGCAAAAGCAGTTCTAAGAGGGAAGTTTATAGCTAAGCTATACAAGCCTACCTCAAGAAACAAGAAAAATCTCAAATAAACAATCTAACCTTACACCTAAAGGTACTAGAGAAAGAAGAACAAACAAAACCCAAAGTTAGCAGAAGGAAAGAAATCATAAAGATCAGAGCAGAAATAAATGAAATAGAAACAAAGAAAACAATAGCAAAGGTCAACAAAACTATAAGCTGGTTCTTTGAGAAGATAAACAAAATTGATAAACCTTTAGCCAGACTCATCAAGAAAAAGAGGGAGAGGACTCAAATCAATAAAATTAGAAATGAAAAAGGAGAAGTTACAACAGACACCGCAGAAATACAAAGCATCCTAAGAGACTACTACAAGGAACTCTATGCCAATAAAATGGACAACCTGGAAGAAATGGACAAATTCTTAGAAAGGTATAACCTTCCAAGACTGAACCAGGAAGAAATAGAAAATATGAACAGACCAATCACAATGAAATTGACACTGTGATTAAAAATCTTCCAACAAACAAAAGTCCAGGACCAGATGGCTTCACAGGTGAATTCTATCAAACATTTAGAGAAGAGCTAACACCCATCCTTCTCAAACTCTTCCAAAAAATTGCAGAGGAAGGAACACTCCCAAACTCATTCTATGAGGCTACCATCACCCTGATACCAAAACCAGATGAAGATACTTCAAAAAAAGAAAATTACAGACCAATATCACTAATGAATACAGATGCAAAAATCCTCAACAAAATACTAGCAAACAGAATCCAACAAAACATTAAAAGGATCATACACCATGATCAAGTGGGATTTATCCCAGGGATCAAGGATTCTTCAACTTACGCAAATCAATCAATGTGATACACCATATTAACAAAATGAAGGAGAATAACCATATGGTCATCTCAACTTATGCAGAAAAAGCATTTGACAAAATTCAACACCCATTTATGATAAAAACTCTCCAGAAAGTGGGCATAGAGGGAACCTACCTCAACATAATAAAGGCCATATATGACAAACCCACAGCAAACATCATTCTCAATGGTGTAAAACAGAAAGCATTTCCTCTAAGATAAGGAACAAGACAAGGATGTCCACTCTCACCACTATTGTTCAACATAGTTTTGGAAGTCCTAGCCATGCAATCAGAGAAGAAAAAGAAAGAAAAGCAATACAAATTGGAAAAGAAGAAGTAAAACTCACTGTTCGCAGATGACATGATACTATACATAGAGAATCCTAAAGATGGCACCAGAAAACTACTAGAGCTAATCAATGAATTTGGTAAAGTGGCAGGATACAAAATTAATGCACAGAAATCTCTTGCATTCCTATACACTAATGATGAAAAATCTAAAAGAGAAATTAAGGAAACACTCCCATTTACCATTGCAACAAAAAGAATAAAATACCTAGGAATAAACCTACCTAGGGAGACAAAAGATCTGTCTGCAGAAAACCATAGGACACTGATGAAAGAAATTAAAGATGATACCAGCAGATGGAGAGATACTATGTTCTTGGATCGGAAGAATCAATATTGTGAAAATGACTATACTACCCAAAGCAATCTACAGATTCAATGGAATCCCTATCAAATTACCAATGGCATTTTTTACAGAACTAGAACAAAAAATCTTAAAATTTGTATGGAGACACAAAAGACCCCGAATAGCCAAAACAGTCTTGAGGGAAAAAAATGGAGCTGGAGGAATCAGACTCCCTGACTTCACACTATACTAGAAGCTACAGTAATCAAGACAGTATGGTACTGGCACAAAAACAGAAACATAGATCAATGGAACAACATAGAAAGCCCAGAGATAAACCCACGCACCTATGGTCAACTAATCTATGACAAAGGAGGCAGGGATATACAATGGAGAAAAGACAGTCCCTTCAATAAGTGGTGCTGGGAACACTGGACAGCTACATGTAAAAGAATGAACCTGAACACTCCCTAACACCATACACAAAAATAAGCTCAAAATGGATTAGAGACCTAAAGGTAAGACCAGACACTATAAAACTCTTAGAGGAAAACATAGGAAGAACACTCTTTGAGATAAATCACAGCAAGATCTTTTTTGATCCACCTCCTAGAGTAATGGAAATAAAAACAAAAATAAACAAATGGGACCTAATGAAACCTCAAAGCTTTTGCACAGCAAAGGAAACCATAAAGAAGACGAAAAGACACCCCTCAGAATGGGAGAAAATATTTGCAAACCAATCAATGGACAAAGGATTAATCTCCAAAATATATAAACAGCTCATGCAGCTCAATTTTAAAAAAACAAACAACCCAATCCAAAAATGGGCAGAAGACCTAAATAGACATTTCTCCAAAGAAGACATACAGATGGCCAAGAAGCACATGAAAAGCTGCTCAACATCACTAATTATTAGAGAAATGCGTATCAAAACTACAATGAGGTATCACCTCACACCAGTTAGAATGGGCATCATCAGAAAATCTACAAACAACAAATGCTGGAGAGGGTGTGGAGAAAAGGGAACCCTCTTGCACTGCTGGTGGGAATGTAAATTGATACAGCCACTATGGAGAACAGTATGGAGGTTCCTTAAAAAACTAAAAATAGAATTACCATATGACCCAGCAATCCCACTACTGGTCATATACCCAGAGAAAACCATAATTCAAAAAGACACATGCACCCCAATGTTCATTGCAGCACTGTTTACAATAGCCAGGTCATGGAAGCAACCTAAATGCCCATCAACAGACGAATGGATAAAGAAGATGTGGTACATATATACAATGGAATATTACTCAGCCATAAAAAGGAACGAAATTGGATCATTTGTTGAGACGTGGATGGATCTAGAGACTGTCATACAGAGTGAAGTAAGTCAGAGAAAAACGAATATCGTGTATTAACGCATGTATGTGGAACCTAGAAAAATGGTACAGATGAACCAGTTTGCAGGGCACAAGTTGATACACAGATGTAGAGAACAAACGTATGGACACCAAGGGGGGAAAGCCGCGGTGGTTGCGGGGGGGGGCGTGTGATGAATTGGGTGATTGGAATTGACATGTATACACTGATGTGTATAAAATGGATGACTAATAAGAACCTTCTGTATAAAAAAATAAATAAAATTAAATTAAAAAAAAAAAGAATAGAGAGGGTTGCCTTGTACCGAAGTATCCTTCACCCAATGATAACATCTCACGTGAGTTTAGTGCAGTTATCAAAACCAGGAAGTTGATTGCCTGTGTTACTAACTAAATTGCAAACGTTATTCAGATTTCACCAATTTTTGCTTGCACTCAATGAAATTTTATCCCATGGCTAATTTAACCATCACCACCATCAGGATACAGAACCTTCCCACCCCCCTTAAGAAACTTGGGGTGCTATCCCTTTAGAGTCACTCCCAGCCCCAATTCTAACTCCTGGGAATCATTAATATGTTCTCCATCACTGTAATTTTGTCATTTTTAGAATGTTACGTAAATGCAATCATATAGTCATAAATTCAGTCTTTTGAAATTGTCTGGTTTTTTTTGCTCAGCATAATGCTCTTGAGATCCAGCCAAGTCATTGCATGTAAAAGTAGTTCAGTCCTTTTTATTTCTGACTAGTATTCCACGATATGGATTATACAGTTTGTTTATCCATTTACCTGTTAAAGATCATTTGGGTAGTTTCTATTATAAATCAAGCTGCTATGAACATTTATGTAGAGGTTTTGTATGAACCTAAGTTTTTATTTCTTTAGGGTAAATACCCAGAATTGGGGTTACTGGGTCATATGACGTTTGTTTAACTTTATTGGAAGCTGTCAAACTGTTCCCAGAATTTGACTGTTCCTTTTAAAATATAGACATGACTAAAATACTTCATGGCAGTAAATTACATACATGTTGACTTCAGTGACATTTATTACTTTCATAGAAAATGTGTGTTTCTGCTTCTCTGTTTTTCTATGAAAATTATTTTAATAAGCAGAAGTTTCTGAAATTCGTATTAACTACTTGGGTCAAGAAACAAATGAAAATATAGCCCATTAAGGAGCAGTTCTTCATGCTCTGGTAAATGAATGTAAATTTGATGTTTACATAGATGAAGTGTTGAGAGACTAATTAATGTAAAAAGCCAATACCACAACTGCCTGAAGGACCATTACTTAAATCTAACTTCACTTTGTAGGGAGTCCTTATTCAAGCAAACTTTACTGAGACCAATACTAATTATACCTGCCTGCTAAAGGATACATATAGTCACATCAGAGCCTCAAAGGTCAACTCCCATAGAATACAATGTTTAAAATTGTCACCGAGCCCCAATGGTGCTTTATAGCAAGTTGGACCCAATAATCATAGTCCTGATGTGCTCTAAAAAGAGGTCATTTGTTCTCCCTAATCCCCCACCTTTCAAAAATCACCCCTCTTCTTTTTTTTTAACCATTTTTATTGAAGTATATTTAATTTACAATGTTGTGTTTCAGGTGTACAGCAAAGTGATTCAATTTATATATATTCAATTTACATATATATATATAGTTTTTCAGATTCTTTTCCATTATAGGTTATTATGAGATATTGAATATAGTTCCCTATGCTATACAGTAGGTCCTTGTTGTTTATTTTATATATAGTAGTGTGTATATGTTAATCCCAAATTCCTAATTTATCCCTCCCCCCTTTCCCCTTTGGTAACCATAAGTTTGTTTTCTATGACTGAGTCTATTTCTGTTTTATAAATAAGTCTATTTCTGTTTTATATCATTTTTTCAGATTCCACATATAAGTAGTATCATATGATTTTTGTCTTTCTCTGTCTGACTTACTTCACTTCGTATGATAATCTCTAGGTCCATCCATGTCGCTGCAAATGGCATTATTTCATTCTTTTTTATGGCTGAGTAATATTCCACTGTATATATGTCCCACATCTTCTTTATCCATTCATCTGTCGATAGACACTTAGGTTGCTTCCATGTCCTGGCTATTGTAAACAGTGCTGCAATGAACACTGGGGTACATGTATCTTTTTGAATTAGAGTTTTCTCCAGATATTTGCCCAGGAGTGAGATTTCAGGATCTTATGGTAGCTCTAAAAATCCCCCTATTCTTAAAATCTTCAAAACCCCCCTCAATATCTTCCAGTGAATCTTCCATCATAATCAACAAGAAAAGTCATTTTCTCAAAAGTTAGTAACAACCCCACAAGTTCATGAATTTCAGCTCCATCGTCACTCTGGTTTTAAGCAGTGTTAGAACAACTAATTACTCATTTGGGAGAAGATCAGGTTGGATCCATATCTGTCTTACCATACTCCAGGATAAACTACAAATAAAGATTTAAATTAAATAAAACCCATAAATACTGGATGGCAGAAATGAGTAAATTCTCTTGTAACCTTGGAACCAGGAAGGCCTTTTTAACTATAACGAAAAATACAGAAACCATAGAAGAAAATATTGATAAATTTAGGCTACATAAGATTTTTTAAGTATATGATTAGGTTGTATAAAGTCAGAGAATACCACATGATAAAACAAAACAACAAGCAAAAAGACACACGTAGGAAAATATTTACAACATCTCTCAGAGACAAGAAGTTAACCATCTAAACTATAAGGAGCTCTAGAAATCTAGAAGAAAAACCCAACAATCCAGTGGAAAATAAAAGATAGGAAATGAACATGAACAGACAGTTCACAGTAAAAGAAATACACGTGCGTCTCTTAAACACACTCAATCTCACTCATAAGAAAGATACACAAAAGGCAGCATTTTCTCAGCCGTCAGATGGGCAAATTCCGAAGTCTGATCACTTAATTTTTTAGTGAGACTGTGAGGAAGCAGGAGTGCAAAGTGGTGTCACCCTTATGGAAAAGTGTCACTACTACCAAAATTACACAGCATTTACTCTCCTTCCTGATAGTTGCATCAATTTGTAGTAAGCAGTAAGTACAGCTGAATAAACTGAACACAATGAAGAAGACCTTTTGGTTAGATACAGAAGGATCCAAGATGTATTAAATAAGAAGAAAAAGGATACTCCAATACTACATATAGAGGGTGCTACTTTTTGTGTAAGAAAAGAGAAAAATAAGAGTATATATTCACATTGCTTTTATTTGTAAAAAAAAAAAAAATTGGAAGAATTTTTTTAAGAATAAAATGTTCATGTAAAGACAATAAGTAGGAACGAAGTGAACAATCCTAGAATCAACAAATACAATCAGAAAAGAGTTATCAACTCAGTAAGACCTCTTGGTATGTTTCTGATTGTTTTTTCTTAAATTATCTCCCTCAGTACTAAATTCCTTGACTTTAAGAGTCCATGTGTCTTAAATAAGTTTTATTTTAAAAGAGGAGGAGTGGGGCAAGGAACCACCCAAGGTACTTTCTGAGTCTAGAGCTCTTTAGATGTGGTCATTTCAGAAATGGTTGTGTTATGGTCCCTAAAGTATGTGCAGAGGGGTTTTGTAGCTTTGTTTTTGACCGGCTGTTCACTATGGCTTAACCCACGTTTCTCCCAGAGGGGCTTCCTTGGCCCTTAACCAGGTTACCTGGGCCTGCCCTGCTCCTCGACCCTGCCATCTGAACAGGCATCACCCTGGTCATGGTCACTCCCTTCGGTCCATTTTGCCAGCCGTCCTTTCACCTCTGCGTGGGCATCTGTCTCGTCCACCTATCCATGCCCTTTACTCTTAAAAGCCCAGGTCCTAGCAGTTTCTGGCCACAACAAATGTGTATTGAGTGAATAAAAAATTCAAAATAATGGCAAGCTAGTAGGCATTCACCTGCAGAACCTCACCCCTGCATTGCACCCTCTACATACACAAGGTAAACACAATATGAGGAAATGAAGAAAAATGTGGCAGTTATCCAAGCAATGCAAGATAAAAAGTAACGCCTTTATACCTCAGTTATCAGGAGTTTTCAGAAGAATAATTTTTGCCTGAATTTGTTTAATCTAATTGCTTCAGTTCCCTACTTTAATTTGGTCATGTGAATGTGATGATCTTGTTAAATAAAGTATCAGTACTTATTTGCATGCTGGTAATTGCAGGCTCCTTTACAGGACGCTCTTCTGCTACTTTTTTCTCAATTTTTTTACTTCTGCCTTTTGCAAAATGTTTTAAATATTTGATTTTAGCTCCTACCACAGACTCCAAATCTGTATTTGGAATGTGGAGATCAAAGTAGTGTAGCTAATCCTCAGGACGTTTGCCGTCATGTGACTTCAGAATCCATCTCTTATCAAGTTTCTGTGGTTCTCCGGAATATTTACTGATCATAACATTAAAACTGAAACTGTTTTGAATTACGCTTTCTTGCTGCCTCTCCACACTTGGTTTGTGGGGACATACCCTGCCCCGATGGGGCCGCCCTGAGGGGCGGTCTCTAGCTCTTTGCAAAGCGTCACCACATTGTATCACCACATGCTTCCAATAAACCTTGTTTTTCCTTCTCCTCTAAACAGAGCGTGTCGTATTCAAAAATCTTGTGACAGTAGGAAAGGGATTGATAATGAAAAGAAAGTGAGCCCAGAGTAGGATCTGTCATCATGGCTTTAGGATTTGTCATGAGACATCCCACAGTCTGAGCTGCAGGCTCAGGTTGGTTCCCGTGAGTTGTAATGCTGTCTCTGGAAGTAACTTATTCTATCATCTTGCACAAGCCTCTCTGGGACTATTTCTTTCCTTTTAAGCACAGATAAGAACAGCAATATACTTTGTAGATTTCGACAACAGCAACACATAAAAGCAAAATTGAAATTAGAAAGCTCTAAAAACCGCCCTTTATCTAGTGCCAATGAGGACGAATTTTGCCACGGATGTGATTATTAAAGGTGGAACTTAGGTGAGTAATTAATCGTGATCTGTTTGATTAATAATCCCCCTAAAAATATAGATAGAAGGATATAATAGATCTGCACATGGCAACAAGTAGGAATTTCAAAACTATAATGAGCGTCAGGTATTAATTTGTGGCTTGTATTTACTCAAATTCACTCTCTTAAAGCACTATCTTTTCATTCTTCACAGAAGAAAAAGTCCATTTTCACACCCCAGGGTTTATCCCTAAGGATTATCCAGAAGCCTAAACTGTATCTATTTCTTATTTCTAAAAATAAGAAATTGTGCCTTGAAAAAGACTGAGAACCAGGTGTACCAGGTAATTCTCAAAATCCCCAAATGACACTCAGAGTCAATTCCCACCCACAGGTGTCCTTTGGTTACTGACATTTTAGCTGAAAAGGTGTCTCCACCTGCAAAATGCAAATAGCACAGTCTATTCAAAGGACTTCTGAAGATATCCTTTCAAAAGCTTTTAGTAGTAGGCGATGATTAATCAAAACCTGCATGTCATCTGAAAATAAGTATCAAGTTTCTCAAAGAGAAAGTACCTATCCGAACGCTAGTAAACACAACTGCCCGCCAAGATTCAAAGAATCAGTGTCAAGTAACTGCTTGGAGTAATAAGTACCAAAAAGTAGTATCGAAAGCTAGATATTTTGTTTTTACTCTGTAAAGTTATACCTGTAATGACATCACTGTTTCACTCTTGGTGAATAAGCACTCAGGTCAGCGCACTGAACAAGACATGTAAGCATTGGATTTCATCGTAGGATGTTAGGGGATTTCCAGTGGAAGTTGTGAGCATTCGCTGGTGGGAATCCAAATCTTTTTTTAGCCATGTAGTCAAATACTGGTGTGGGGCTCTGCTGAGTTGAAAGTGACTGCAGGTTTGCTGTTTGGTGTGTATGAAAATAGGCGCTAGGTGAAAATTTTAAACATCTTCCTCAGATGTGTGCAAAACTGCTGCTTCTCAAAGCCATTCTTGTACTTTCTATATAAGGAAACATAGTATAAAGCCAACTTGTCATGGCCCTAAAACATGTTCTGAATCATCCAGAAATGCCCCTGGCTTTCCATCCTTTTGATTTATCGAGGACTGATGGGGTTACACCTAGGTAATTCACTCAGGGTACCAGGGTGTGCCTTAAATAGGATGTGTTTGCCTCCCACTCGTTCACCGCGACTCTCAGAGGACAAATGCCTCCTCGCTGTTTCATAAGGAAAGAAACAGCTTCCTCACATCCTGCAGCCTGTGCCGCATCTGAAGTTAAACGTCTTTTGCTTCACACCCGGAAGCAAAAGTTTCACTGTGTTACTGATGCTGGAGATTAGTCCTGTGGCACCACATGCGCGCGTGCACACACACCGCATACGTGCACACCGCTTACACGCGCACGCGCACACCACACGTGCACACCGCACACACGCGCAGACGTGCACACCGCACAGGTGCACACCGCATACCAGACACGCGCACACACCACACACGCATGCGTGCACACCACACATGCGCACACCGCACACACACGTGCACACCACACACGCATACACCACACACGCAAACACGCACACCTGCTGCCTGACTCTGCAACCCTGACCTCTCCCCGAACTTCAGCCTTACCCACTGTCTCCCAGATGTCGAGAGGGCGTCTCAAACTTGATACGGCCAAAACTGAACTGCTGCTTTTACCCCTCAAACAGCTCTCCTTTCTGTCCCCGCAAGCGCACTAGTCCCCCATCTCAGCAGACAGCCTTTATTCACCGAATTGCTCAGGCCAGAAGTCCTGAAGCCACCCTTAGAGCCCCTTCTTTGTGTCGCACCCCACCATCAAACCTTCAGCGAGCCTTGACACCTTCCCCTCACGTGTCCCCAGTCCACCCCCTCCCTGGGTCCTGCTCACTTCGACCTGGCTCCTCCGAAGCTGCTCTCACCCTCGGTCCAGACGCCGGCAGTAGCTTCTTAATTGGCCTGTGACCTCCGCTCATGTTTTCCAGCCCCTCCTGATCTGGTTCCCAAAGGCAACCAAAATGACCTTGGAAAACACAAATCTGATCCTGCACTCTTCTGCCCCAAACCCACCACACCTAGAAGGACAGCTAAAGCTCTTCCCAGAGCCGCCGTGATGGGGCCCGAGTCCCCACTACTCCTCTCAAGCTTACACTGGCCTCTTCACCTCCCCTTGTGCACACCACCTGCTCCGCCTCAGGGTCTTCACACCTTCTGCCTGGGACAGCTCCCCCGGACGGGGCCACGGCCACCCCACCACCTCGCTGGACCTGGGCTCCTGCATCATCGCCTCAGAGACATCCTCCCAGACCACCCGCCCCGAGAGCAGCCCCTGTGACCCTGTGACCCCACCCCTTGCCCTGCTTGTTATTTCTCAAGAGTCTGTGTCACTACCTGACCTTGAATTCTGTACTTACTCATTTGTGTAACATCAGTCTACAATACACTGTGTTATGTAGAACGTTAGCTCCTTGAGGGCAGAAAAGCTTCTGTTTTCTTCGCTGCTCTCTCCCCCTGTGCTCAACAAACAGCAGACGTGCACTGAAAGCATTTGTTGAGTGAACTACTGCATGAATGAATGAATTGCCTTAACACTTAACACGAGAAAAATCATTTCCAAAAACTGCTGATGGTCCGTCATTGAACCACTTAGTCTCCAAATAAAGAATGTACCACTTAGAATTCTAGGAACAGAGTCAGGAAGCATCTTGGACCCTTTCCAGTTTAGTCCACCTCACTCTTGAAGATACGGAAACCAGCCCTAAGGGAACTGATGGTTGGACCAGGCACAGCTCAAGCTCCTGCCTCCACACTTTGTATCTCTGTTCTTTTTGAGAGGTTAGAATTTTGTATTTGCAGGAAAATACAGTGGGACCACAAAATTGCAGTTCCTCCTGTCTTGCTGTTCTGTTGGCACTAAAGCATCTGGCACATGACATACGTGGTACACTGAAAATTTACAAATTCATGCAGAAATGGTCCCACATAGACAAGACAGGCTGACCACTACACTGTCACAGGTTGCATCCCATTGGGACAAACTAAAATATAAAAATCAGGTAATTGTAAGATTTCTGCTAAATTTCCCTGAATGTAGACCATTTGCAAGTAGTCGTATTCCCTGTCCTTAATAATCCTTTACTCCGTGGAGTTTTATATTTAAGCATGTAAGACTTGCCTACATCCCTGTTTACTGGTCTTTTTACAAAAGAAAGGTTATCAGAAAAGAAGTATGGAGTAAAATGAAAGCACTTTAGAACCAGGCAGATATGGACTTGATTCTTGGCCCCATTTACTAAGACCTTGGATAAGATTCCTGAAATTCCTTGGTATCAATTTACTGATCTGTAAAAGTGTGTGTGTGTGTGTGTGTATAAAATATTTTTTTAAGCAGAGAGGTTAACATCATGACAGGCACAGTGAGGCAGCCTAAGGGCTTTCTGTGTATTATGTCACTGAATCCTCACAACAGCCCTGGGAGGAATGGTTCTGTCCTCTACTTACAGGAGAGCACTCCAAGACTCATCTAGATGAGGAAGCCTGAGGTTCCACAGCCAGGAGAGGGCAGAACTAGGAGGACCTGGGCTCTGTCTCACTAGGTCCACACTCACGGCCCTGTGCCTCCTCAGAGGGCCGTTATGGAGAAGGGCTGGAATAGAGCCTGTGTGCTGAGCCCCTGGCACAGCCCCATACACCAGGGACACTCAGTAAATGCCTTTTCCCTTCTCCTTCCCACCACTGACTCGATAAACTTCCTTGGCCAATGTGCTAGCCTTCCTGGGCCATAGCTTCTTATTTTAAGTAAGTAATAATGCTCCCTTTTCTCATTACAAAAGGAACACAGGCTTATTATAGATCATTTGGACAAAAGAGATGTGCATAAAGAAACTAAACTTTACACATAATCCCACCACCCAAAGAGAGTCACTGTTAGCATGCAGCATAGGTACTTATAGTATTTAGTTTTATATGTACTGTAACAACACATAATTCTTTGGGGGCAAAGTTGGTATCAACCTTTGAATCCTGCTGTGTAAGCCGTTCTCTATATAATGATGTATTGGAGTGGTATTATCCATGATAATACTACTACTAATGATAATAAATTAGATAAAGTTTATTATGGGCTAGCACTGTACTAAGATCTTTCGAATGTGTTAACTTATTTAGCTATCACAACATCTCTATGATAGAGACACTTTTATGATTCTCATTTTACAGATGAAGAAATAGAAGCACAGAGAGGTTCAGTAACTTAACCCGGGTAACCCAGCTAATAAGAGGCAGAGCCAGGGTTGGAACTCAGGCAGACGGATTCCATAGTCCATGCTCCAGAATAGATGGACTGGATTGTTTTTGATGAATCCATTTTTGTTAGAGATTTGAATTAGATCTAATTTTTATATTATTTAATAATAGTATAATAAGCCTTCTTCTGCAAACCTTTATTGACATCTACAATTTTTTCACTAGGTTAAATTCCTAGAAGTAAAATTACTTAAATAATAGGTTTCAAATACTTAATACTTTTTTTGGCCTGTGATGCAAAAGGCCCCTCCTCCCAAAATTAAACCATTTTATTGTTACATAAAACCTTCATGAAAGAACTTTTTCTCCTCCTTGCCAATATTCACTATTTGTTTTTTAAACTTTGTTAGTTTGATAGATTAAAATGGTACCTTGCTACTATCTTAAATTTCAAAACTAGAAATTATGAAGCACTTCTTTCCATATACTTATTGGCCATTTTTACTTCTTAGGGTTAAATTTATATTTATTCCTTCTGTCCAATGTTCCACCAGCATGTTTTCTTATTAGTTTATTTTTATATATTAATGATGTTAATCCTTTGTCCATCATCATATGTGTTGTGAATATTTCTTTGAAGATTTTTTTTGCATTTCAATCTATGTGGGTTTTTTAACATATTTTTTTAACATCTTTATTGGAGTATAATTGCTTTGCGATGGTGTGTTAGTTTCTGCTGTATAACAAAGTGAATCAGCTATAAATATACAGATATCCCTGTATTTCCTCCCTCTTGCGTCTCCCTCCCACCCTCCCTATTCCACCCCTCCATGTGGTCACAAAGCACCGAGCTGATCTCCCTGTGCTATGCAGCTGCTTCCCACTAGCTACCTATTTTACATGTGGTAGTGTATATATGTCCATGCCACTCTCTGACTTCGTCCCAGCTTACCCTTCCCCCACCCTGTGTCCTCAAGTCCATTCTCTACGTCTGCATCTTTATTCCTGTCCTGCCCCTAGGTTCTTCAGAACTTTTTTTTTTTTTTTTTAGATTCCATATATATGTGTAAGCATACGGTATTTGTTTTTCTCTTTCTGACTTACTTCACTCTGTATGACAGATTCTAGGTCCATCCACCTCACTACAAATAAGTCAATTTTGTTTCTTTTTATGGCTAAGTCATATTCCATTGTATATATGTGCCACATCTTCTTTATCCATCCATCTGTCGATTGACACTTAGGTTGCTTCCATGTTCTGGCTCTTGTAAATAGAGCTGCAGTGAACATTGTGGTACATGACTCTTTTTGAATTATGGTTTTCTCAAGGTACATGGCCACTAGTGGGACTGCTGGGTCGTATGGTAGTTCTATTTTTAGTTTTTTAAGGAACCTCCATACTGTTCTCCATAGTGGCTGTATCAATTTACATTCCCACCAACAGTGCAAGAGGGTTCCCTTTTCTCCACACCCTCTCCAGCATTTATTGTTTGTAGATTTTCTGATGATGGCCATTCTGACTGATGTGAGGTGATACCTCATTGCAGTTTTGATTTGCATTTCTCTAATGATTAGTGATGTTTAGCATCCTTTCATGTGTTTGTTGGCAATCTTTATATTTCTTTGGAGAAATGTCTATTTAGGTCTTCTGCCCATTTTTGGATTGGGTTGTTTGCTTTTTTGTTATTGAGCTGCATGAGCTGCTTGTAAATTTTGGAGATTAATCCTTTGTCAGTTGCTTCATTTGCAAATATTTTCTCTGATTCTGAGGGTTGTCTTTTCATTTTATTTACGTTTTCCTTTGCTGTGCAAAAGCTTTTAAGTTTCATTAGGTCCCATTTGTTTATTTTTGTTTTTATTTCCATTTCTCTAGGAGGTGGGTCAAAAAGCATCTTGCTGTGATTTATGTCATGGAGTGTTCTGCCTATGTTTTCCTCTAAGAGTTTTATAGTGTCTGGCCTTACATTTAGGTCTTTAATCCACTTTGAGTTTATTGTTGTGTATGGTGTTAGGGAGTGTTCTAATTTCATTCTTTTACATGTAGCTGTCCACTTTCCCAGCACCACTTATTGAAGAGGCTGTCTTTTCTCCACTGTATATTCTTGACTGCTTTATCAAAAATAAGGTGACCATATGTGCATGGGTTTACCTCTGGGCTTTCTACCCTGTTCCATTGATCTATATTTCTGTTTTGTGCCACTACCATACTGTCATAATTACTGTAGGTTTGTAGTATAGTCTGGAGTCCAGGAGCCTGATTCCTCCAGCTCCATTTTTCTTTCTCCAGATTGCTTTGGCTATTCGGGGTCTTTTGTGTTTCCATACAAATTGTGAAATTTTTTGGTCTAGTTCTGTGAAATATGCCACTGGTAGTTTGATAGGGATTGCATTGAATCTGTAGATTGCTTTGGGTAGTATAGTCATTTTCACAATGTTAATTCTTCCAATCCAAGAACATGGTTTACCTCTCCATCTGTTTGTATCATCTTTAATTTCTTTCATCAGTGTCTTATAGTTTTCTGCATACAGGTCTTTTGTCTCCATAGGTAGATTTATTCCTAGGTATTTTATTCTTTTTGTTGCAGTGGTAAATGGGAGTGTTTCCTTAATTTCTCTTTCAGATTTTTCATCATTAGTGTATAGGAATGCAAGAGATTTCTGTGCATTCATTTTGTATCCTGCTACTTTACCGAATTCATTGATTACCTCTAGTAGTTTTCTGGTACCATCTTTAGGATTCTCTGTGTATAGTATCATGTCATCTGCAAACAGTGACAGCTTTATTCTTCTTTTCCTATTTGGATTCCTTTTATTTCTTTTTCTTCTCTGATTGCTGTGGCTAAAACTTCCAAAACTGTGTTGAATAATAGTGATGAGTGTGGACAACCTTGTCTTGTTCCTGATCTTAGTGAAAATGGTTTCGGTTTTTCACCATTGAGAACGATGTTGGCTGTGCGTTTGTCATATATGGCCTTTATTATGTTGAGGTAAGTTCCCTCTCTGCCTACTTTCTGGAGGATTTTTATCATAAATGGGTGTTGAATTTTGTCAAAAGCTTTTTCTGCATCTATTGAGATGATCATACAGGTTTTCTCCTTCAATTTGTAAATATGGTTTATCACATTGATTGCCTTGTGTATATTGAAGAATCCTTGTATTCCTGGGATAAACCCCACTTGATCATGGTGTATGATCCTTTTAGTGTGCTCTTGGATTCTGTTTGCTAGTATTTTGTTGAGGATTTTTGCATCTATGTTCATCAGTGATATTGGCCTGTAGTTTTCTTTCTTTGTGACATCTTCATCTGGTTTTGGTGGCCTCGTAGAATGAGTTTGGGAGTGTTCCTCCCTCTGCTATCTTTTGGAAGAGTTTGAGAAGGATAGGTGTTAGCTCTTCTCTAAATGTTTGATGGAATTCGCCTGTGAAGCCATCTGGTCCTTGGCTTTTGTTTGTTGGAAGATTTTTAATCACAGTTTCAATACCAGTGCTTGTGATTGGTCTGTTTATATTTTCTGTTTCTTTCTGGTTCAGTCTCAGAAGGTTGTGCTTTTCTAAGAATGTGTCCTGTTTCTTCCAGGTTGTCCATTGTATTGGCATATAGTTGCTTATAGTAATCTCTCATGATTCTTTGTATTTCTGCAGTGTCAGTTGTTACTTCTCCTTTTTCATTTCTAATTCTATTGATTTGAGTCTTCTCCCTTTTTGTCTTGATGAGTCTGGCTAATGGTTTATCAATTTTGTTTATCTTCTCAAAGAACCAGCTTTTACTTTTATTGATCTTTGCTATTGTTTCCTTCATTTCTTTTTCATTTATTTCTGATCTGATCTTTATGATTTCTTTGCTTCTTCTAACTTTGGGGTTTTTTTGTTCTTCTTTCTCTAATTGCTTTACATGTAAGGTTAGGTTGTTTATTTGAGATGTTTCTTGTTTCTTGAGGTAGGATTGTATTGCTATAAATTTCCCTCTTAGAACTGCTTTTCCTGCATCCCATAGATTTTGGGTCGTCGTGTTTTCATTATCATTTGTTTCTAGGTATTTTTTGATTTCCTCTTTGATTTCTTCAGTGATCTCTTGGTTATTTAGTAGTGTACTGTTTAACCTTCATGTGCTTGTATTTTTTACAGATTTTTTTTCTGTAATTGATATCTAGTCTCATAGTGTTGTGGTCGGAAAAGATACTCGATACGATTTCAACTTTCTTAAATTTACCAAGGCTTGATTTGTGACCCAAGATATGATCTATCCTGGAGAATGTTCCATGAGCACTTGAGAAGAAAGTGTATTCTGTTGTTTTTGGATGGAATGTCCTATAAATATCAATTAAGTCCATCTTGTTTAATGTATCATTTAAAGCTTGTGTTTCCTTATTTATTTTCATTTTGGATGATCTCTCCATTGGTGAAAGTAGGGTGTTAAAGTCCCCTACTATGACTGTGTTACTGTCGATTTCTCCTTTTATGGCTGTTAGTATGTGCCTTATGTATTGAAGTGCTCCTGTGTTGGGTGTGTAAATATTTACAATTGTTATATCTTCTTCTTGGATTGATCCCTTGATCATTATGCAGTGCCCTTCTTTTGCTCTTGTAATAGTCTTTATTTTAAAGTTCATTTTGTCTGATATGAGAATTGCTACTCCAGCTTTCTTTTGATTTCCATTTGCATGGAATATCTTTTTCCATCCCCTCACTTTCAGTCTGTATATGTCCCTAGGTCTGAAGTGGGTCTCTTGTAGACAGCATATATATGGATCTTGTTTTTGTATCCATTCACCCAGTCTATGTCTTTTTGTTGGAGCATTTAATCCATTTACATTTAAGGTAGTTATCGATATGTATGTTCCTATTACCATTTTCTTAATTGTTTTGGGTTTGTTATTGTAGGTCTTTTCCTTCTCTTGTGTTTCCTGCCTAGAGAAATTCCTTTAGCATTTGTTGTTAAGCTCGTTTGGTGGTGCTGAATTCTCTTAGCTTTTGCTTGTCTGTAAAGGTTTTAATTTCTCTGCCGAATCTGAATGAGATCCTTGCTGGGTGGAGTAATCTTGGTTGTAGGTTTTTCCCTTTCATCACTTTAAATATGTCCTGCCACTCCCTTCTGGCTTGCAGAGTTTCTGCTGAAAGATCAGCTGTTAACCTTATGGGGATTCCCTTGTATGTCATTTGTTTCTTTTCCCTTGCTGCTTTTAATATTTTTTCTTTGTATTTAATTTTTGATAGTTTGATTAATATGTGTCTTGGCATGTTTCTCCTTGGATTTATCCTGTATGGGACTCTCTGCACTTCCTGGACTTGATTGACTAATTCCTTTCCCATATTAGGGAAGTTTCCAACTGTAATCTCTTCACATGTTTTCTCAGTCCCTTTCTTTTTCTCTTCTGCTTCTGGGACCCCTATAATTCGAATATGGTGCGTTTAATGTTGTCCCAGATGTCTCTAAGAGTATCCTCAATTCTTTTCATTCTTTTTTCTTTATTCTGCTCTGTGGCAGTTATTTCCACTCTTTTATCTTCCAGGTCACTTATCTGTTCTTCTGCCTCAGTTATTCTGCTATTGATTCCTACTAGAGAATTTTTAATTTCATTTATTGTGTTGTTCATCATTGTTTGTTCGCTCTTTAGTTTTTCTAGGTCCTTGTTAAATGTTTATTTTCTCCATTCTATTTTCAAGATTTTGGATCACCTTTACTATCATTACTCTGAATGCTTTTTCAGGTAGACTGCCTATTTTCTCTTGTTTGGTCTGGTGAGTTTTTACCTTGCTTCTTCATCTGCTGTGTGTTTCTCTGTCTTCTCATTTTGCTTAACTTACTGTGTTTGGGGTCTCCTTTTTACAGGCTGCAGGTTCGTAGGCCCGTTGTTTTTGGTGTCTGCCCCCAGTGGCTAAGGTTGGTTCAATGGGTTGTGTAGGCTTCCTGGTGGAGGGGACTAGTGCCTACTTTCTGGTGGATGAGGCTGCATCTTGTCCTTCTGGTGGGCAGGACTGCATCTGGTGGTGTGTTTTGGGGTGTCTGTGACCTTATTATGATTTTAGGCAGCCTCTCTGCTAATGGATGGGGTTGTGTTCCTGTCTTGCTAGTTGTTTGGCATAGGGTGTCCAACACTGGAGTTTGCTGATCATTGAGTGGAGCTGGGTCTTAGTGTTGAGATGGAGATCTCTGAGAGAGCTTTCTCCATTTGCTATTAAGCGGAGCCAGGAGGTTTCTGGTGGACCAGTGTCCTGAACTCGGCTCTCCCACCTTAGAGGCACAGGCCTGACACCCGGCCAGAGCACCAAGACCCTGTCAGCCACACGGCTCAGAAGAAAGGGGAGAAAAAAAGAAAGGAAGAAAGAAAGAAAGAAGGGAGGGAGGAAGGAAGGAAGGAAGGGAGGAAAATAAAGTTATTAAAATAAAAAATTATTAAAAATAAAAATATTTTAAAGTAATAAAGAAAAAAAAAAGGACAGAACTCTAGGACAAATGGTAAAAGCAAAGCTAAACAGACAAAATCATACAAAGAAGGATACACATACACCCTGACAAAAAGAGAGAAAGGAAAAATATACATATCTATCTATATATTTTAAAAAAAGGAAGAGAGCAACCAAATCAATAAATCGACCAATGATATTAAACTCTAGATACTAAACTAAGATAAACATAAAACCAGAAACAAATTATATGCAGAAAGCAAACCCCAAGTCTACAGTTACTCCCAAAGTCCACCGCCTCAATTTTGGGATGATTCGTTGTCTATTCAGGTATTCCACAGATGCAGGTACATCAGATTGACTGTGGAGATTTAATCCGCTGCTCCTGAGGCTGCTGGGAGAGATTTCCCTTTCTCTTCTTTGTTCGCACAGCTCCCGGGGTTCAGCTTTGGATTTGGCCCTGCCTCTGCGTGTAGGTCGCCTGAGGGCGTCTGTTCTTCGCTCAGACAGGACGAGGTTAAAGGAGCAGCTGCTTCGGGGGCTCTGGCTCACTCAGGCCGGGGGAGGGAGGGGTACGGATGCGGGGCGAGCCTGCGGCAGCAGAGGCCAGCGTGACGTTGCACCAGCCTGAGGCGTGCCGTGTGTTCTCCCGGGGAAGTTGTCCCTGGATCGTGGGACCCTGGCGGTGGTGGCCTGCACAGGCTCCCGGGAGGGGCAGTGTGGAGAGTGACCTGTGCTCGCACACAGGCTTCTTGGTGGCGGCAGCAGCAGCCTTAGAGTCTCATGCCCGTCTCTGGGGTCCGCGCTGATATCCGCGGCTCGCGCCCGTCTCTGGAGCTCGTTTAGGCAGCGCTCTGAATCCCCTCTCCTCGCGCACCAGGAAACAATGGTCTCTTGCCTCTTCGGCAGCTGCAGACTTTTTCCCGGACTCCCTCCCGGCTAGCTGTGGTGCGCTAACCCCTTCAGGCTGTGTTCACGCCGCCAGCCCCAGTCCTCTCCCTGCGATCCGACCGAAGCCCGAGCCTCAGCTCCCAGCCCCGCCCGCCCCGGCTGGGGAGCAGACAGGCCTCTCGGGCTGGTGAGTGCTGCTTGGCACCGATCCTCCGTGCGGGAATCTCTCCGCTTTGCCCTCCGCACCCCTGTGGCTGCGCTGTCCTCCGTGGCTCCGAAGCTTCCCCCTCTGCCACCCGCAGTCTCCACCCGCGAAGGGCCTTCCTAGTGTGTGGAGACCTTTCCTCCTTCACAGCTCCCTCCCAGAGGTGCAGGTCCTGTCCCTAGTCTTTTGTCTCTGTTGTTTCTTTTTTCTTTTGCCCCACCCAGGTACATGGGGGAGTTTCTTGCCTTTTGGGAGGTCTGAGGTCTTCTGCCAGCATTCAGTAGGTGTTCTGTAGGAGTTGTTCCACATGTAGATGTATTTCTGATGTATTTGTGGGGAGGGAGGTGATCTCCACGTCTTACCCCTCCGCCATCTTGAAGGTCTTTTTTAACATATTTTTAACTTGTATATATTTTGTATATTCGTGCCTCTCAACCGCAAAATGATGGCTCTTTAACTGTATTGTTTCTAAGACCCTTGAAATTATAAAATGTTATTCTATTTCTGTGCTCACTGTAAGCAAATAACCCATGAGATCAGTATTGAACATCTTACTATGGCAGGCACTGAGCAGGCACTGAGGTTACAAGGAAGACTAAGTGCTTTGCCTGCCTTCAGTGTCTTACAGTTCCTGGGAGAGACCGGCAGGCGAGCAGATGGTACTGATAGTGGTCGTAGGAGTGACGGGAGTGCACCCAGAGCCCCGGGCTCCAGTGCGTGAGGGCAGCGTCCGTGACACGTTGGCGCCTGGGCTGAGCCCTGGCAGCAGCTGAGAGGTGGCCACACGGGGAAGGGGAAGGGCCTTCCAGACAGAGCAGCATTCTGGAGAGCACTCTGAAGCTGGGAAGCAGAATTCGATCTTTGTTCTAAGTAGTGGGAAAAAAAAACAAAAACACTTTTTTTGATCAGAGAAGTAATGTCATCACTTTAACATTTTAGTCTGGCAAAAGAATACACAAGAGTTTAGCGAAAGCAAAGACAGGAGTGAGAAGAGGTGTTCGGAGTCTGTGGCGTGGCCGGGAGAGAGGGAGCCTCGCCCTGAGCCGGGGGACACAGGGCCAGGGGAGGGGGGAGAGAGGGGAGATCCCGTGGAGCCGAAGCAGCAGAAGTACACAGCTCCCTGGATGTGAGATGAGGGAAGCCCTAGAGAAGATGCTCACCTAAAATCGAGCGTGCAATCTGTATCAGGATGCTGGGGTTTTAACTGGTGCATTTATTCTGAAATTTACCTGGAGAAGTAAATAGGTTTAGAATAATTCATAATTTCTTTTACTAAGGAGTAACATTGAAGGGATATTACCCTGTCTAATATCTAGTGTCATACTGATGAGGCATAGGCAATAGAACAGAAAGAATCTAGAAATAGACCTCTCCATGAGTATATGGAAACATTTGGAAAAGAATAGACTTTTTATTTAGGTGGTATTGGAAAAACTGACTAGCATATAGGATAAAAAGTAAGATTAGTTCTCTACTTCACCAGAGAGACAAACATAAATTTCATAAAAGTTAAAGATGTCTCAGTTAGAGTAATGCTAATTGTTATAACATACAAATTCTCAAATTCCAGTAAATTCTCAAAATAGAAGTTCATTTCTTCCTTGCGTGATAGTCCAGTGAAGGTGCTTCTCACTGGGGCTGGGGTGTGTGGTAGAAGCCCTGCCTCATGCAGTCACGCGGGACCCGGCTGACAAGGCCCCGCCGTCTTCAGCATCTGGCCCCTAAGGACATCCTGAAGGCCCACATGAGCTGGCAGACAGGAAAAGACAGCCCCTAAGGCCATCTGCTTCCCCTCAGCCCGGAAGAGGCACACACCATCTCCACTCACCTTCCATCAGCTAGGACTGGTCACATCCCCCCACCCAGAGGCGAGCAGACCTGGGAAATGACGTCCCTGGTAGGCAGCCCCTTCCCAGGGGTAGTTCTGCGCCTCAGAAGAGAAGCCTGCATCTGTGGAGGACAGCTAGCTACCGTTGCCACAAAGAACATGCCAAACAGAGTACATATGTTAACTGAATGAGCAGCTGAATACACCAGATAGAATCTAGGAAAGTAGTTTTATAATCTTGGGCAAAGGCCTTCTTGATGACGTGCCTTCTATGACTTCTTCATGACGTGAATCTGTAAAAAAAAAAAAAAAAAAAAAAGTGATGTTTTCTCTATCATATTGGCAAAGATTACAAGTTTATAATAGTCCACGTAATACTTGAAAATGCTTAGAACAGTATTACACAGTAAACAGTAAATTTTAGCTATTATTATTACTATGGTTATTTTATTAGCATTGCTTTTTATTAGAGAAATACTTTCATACATTGTTAGTGATCATTGGTACCATCATTTGGAGGGCACTTTGATATCAAAACTCAAAACGTGCCAGCCTTCAACCCAACAATCCAATCTCTAGGAATGTATCCTTAAAGAGAATACCTACAAAAACTTGTGTACAAGGCTATTCATTTCAGCATCATTTTAACAGCAAAACTTGAAGTAACTTACAGCTCCTTAGTAAAGAATTAGACAATTAAATAAATTTACTTCTTATACATATGTCTAAGGTTTTGATATTTTAGAGAAGCTATTACTTTTATAATTTTAAAACAGATATTTCATTAAAATTATCCAAATTTTAGCTTATAGTGAGGTCACTGAAAAGAGCTCAAGGAATTAGAACAAAAATGGTGGTGGGAGAGGGTAGGATCACCAGGAATGTAGTAATTGTTGCACTTCTGTTTTGCCCAGAGGCAACAAGATGAAATGACCTTAAAGTGCAAGAGGGAAATTTATGTTAGCTATTAGGGGAATCTTTCTGAGACGCTAACATAATTTACAAAAATTCTTAAAACCTAAAGTCTCCAGACAGTTTCTAGACGTCAAGATGTACCCCCTTTGTGGTTCACCTCTAGAAAACTTCTCTCCCCTAACAATTACTAGTATAAAAGTGTTCAACTATGCTTTGTTTAATCTATGTGATTTAGTTCTTCCCTTTGTGATTTTAAATTAGGCCAAACATACTAAAATATACTTTCTGATAGATGCATTGTGTCACGTAATTGTAGCAACAAAACACAGCCCACCGAGTTCAGATGTACAATTGACCCTGCTTTAGCCCAATCTTAGGTCTGCTATAGGGTAACCTTGGATGTGAATCCACCTTATAATGAGGGCTTTTCAGTATTTCAGTGACTAATCCCTTTTACTCAGCATCCGGGGTGATCAATTTGTATTGATTTTGCTGACTAATCCTGGAGCAAAGTTCCAGAGGGGTCTAATAATAAACTCATACACTCCCTACGTGTCTTAAATATCACTACAGTATTTACTTCATTCAAATCTTTGCAGTCTCCTCAAGTCTCAAGAATTCATCCATAAATCATTCTAAGTGACTCAGTGGATATGTGAGCCTACTTCCTAATACCTTATAAGCCTATATTCCACATCTCTAATGGGCTGCCTGTAATCAGTAACTATTTCTTCACTGCTTCCTGACTTGGTCCCCTCTGTTTCCGTTGGGAGGGGCATTTAAGAGCTCCAGATTACACTTTTTTTTTTTTTTTTTCATGCAGCTTGGAGCTCCTCCATGTTTATTAGCAGTTCTATTTCTTTGTCTAACCCCACTGTCTCTGGATGTATCCATAAAGGTACCATCTGTTTTAGTGCCATTTTATTTCTGCTTTATTCTCCCTGCGCTTCTTTCTTTCCTGAATGCTTTATCGTAACAATTTATTCTTGCTTTAGTTTCCACGTGCTTCTGCAGCCTACCCCTTTCACCCTCCCCGCCACCACTATCGCCCAACCCACATCACTCTAGATTTTCCTTATCCAAGGAATGGGGCACCATGACTCTTAAGGGCACAGCTTTGGAGTCAGGCAAGGGCCAGCTCAGCCGCTTGTAGGTGTTGTGCTTGGCTAGTTGACCCCCACAAGCCTCAGTTCTTCGTTTGTAAGGAGGAGATAGGAATGATACTGTCTCCTTCATAGGGCTGTTGGGAGGACTAAATGAAATGATGGACCTCAGGGTTTCCCAGTCTTGGCACTACTAACACTGGGGACTGGTAATTCTTTTTTCAGAGGGCTGTTCCCGGCATTGTAGGATGTTTTGAAGCAACCCTGGCCTCTACCACTAGATGCCAGCAGCAACCCCCTTCCCAGTTATGACAACCAGATATGACTCCAGACGTTGCCAAATGCCCCTGGGAGGCAAAATTATCCCCACTGACAACCACTGGTGCACATAAAGCATTTGGCACAATGCCTGGTACACAGTAGGGACTTGATAAACATTTGCAATAGATTGATGATCAGATGGATGAATGAATATTCATTTCTAATGCAAGTGTCTAATACAATGCTTGACCCTCAATTAACTTCTTCATACACGAACAGATGAACAAATGAATCTGAAGCCAATGAGCCTTGAGGGCTACCTGTAATTCCTACATTGTACTAAAAGGTGCTGTCTTCACTTAAAACAAATGCTCCTATGTTGCAAAAAACATTTTGGACAAATAACTAATTGTGCAGCTTAAGCTGTTCTACCCAATTTTTCCCCAGCTTTATTGAAATGTACTTGACAAAAACATGGTGTAAGTTTGTGTACAATCTATCGATTTGATACACTTATATACTGCAAAATGATTGTGCGATAACAGCTCCATCACATTGCATAATTACCATTTCTTTTTTGTGGTGAAAATATTTAAGATTCACTCTCTTAGCAACTTTCAAATATATAATACAGTATTATTAACTATAATCACGATGCTGTACATTAGGTTCCCCAGAACTTATTCGTCTTATAACTGGAAGTTTACAACCTTTCACCAACATCTCCCCATTTCTCCCCACCCTCTACACCCTGGTAAACATGATTCTAGTCTCTGTTTCTATGAGTTTTACTTTTTTAGATTCCACATATGAGTGACATACAGTATCTGTCTTTCTCTATCTGGCTTATTTCACTTAGCTAAATGCCCTCGAGGTCCATCCATGTTTTTGCAGACATTAGGATTTCCTTCTTTCTCGTGGATGAACAATATTTCGATAGATAGATAGGTAGGTAGGTAGATAGATAGATCTTTATCCATTCATCCATTCATTGATGGACACTTAGGTTGTTTCCATATCTTGGCTATTGAGAATAATGCTGCAGTGAACACGGATGTGCAGATATCTTTCAAGATCCTGTTTTAATTATCTTTGGATATACACCCAGAAATAGGATTGCTGGGTCCTGTGATAGTTCTATTTTTAATTTTTTGAGGATCCTCCATACTAATTTCCATAGTGGAAATTTACATTCCCAGCAACAGTGCAAGAGGGTTCCCTTTTCTCCACATTCTCACCAACACTTATCTCCTGCCTTCTTGATACAGCATTTTAACAGGTATGAGGTTTTGATTTGCATTCCCTGATGATTAGTGATATTGAGCACCTTTTGAATACACGTTAGCCATTTGTATGTCGTCTTTGGGAAAATGTCTATTCAGATCCACTGCCCGATTTTTAATTTGATTGTTTGGGGTTTGGGGTTTTTTTTCTTTTTTTCTTTTTTACTATTGAATTGTATTCGTTATTTATATATTTTGGATATTAACTCCTTATCAGCTATGTGATTTGAAAATATTTTCTCTTTCATTGCCTTTTCATTTCGTTGATGGTTTCCTTTGCTGTACAGAAGCTTTTCAGTTTGCTGTAGTTTCACTTGTTAATTTTTGCTTTTCTTGCCTTTGCTTTTGGTGTCAAATCCAAAAAAATCATTGCCAAGGCAAATGTCAAGAAGCTTACCCCCATGTTCTTCTAGGAGTTTTATAGTTTCAGGTGTTACATTTGTCTTTAATCCATTTTGAGTTAATTATTGTGAGAGGTGTAAGATAGTGGTCCAGTTTCATTCTTTTGCATGTGACTGTCCAGTTTTCCCAACACCGTTTATTGAAGAGACTGTCCTTTCCCCATTGTATATTCTTGGCTCCTTTGTCATTAATTAATTCACCATATATGTGTGGGTTTATTTCTGGGCTCTCTATTCTGTTCCATTGACCTATGTGTCTGTTTTTATGCCAATATCATACTGTTTTGATTACTATAATTTTGTAATATAATTTGAAATGAGAATGTGTGATGTTTCTAGTTTTGTTCTTCCTTCTCAAGATTGTTTTGGCTATTCAGAGTCTTTGTGATTCCATATGAGCTTAGAACTGTTTGTTCTATTTCTGTGAAAAACAGCACTGGAATCTGATAGAGATTGCACTGAATCTGTAGATTGCTTTGGGTAGTATGGACATTTTAACAATACAAATTCTTCCAATCCATCAGCATAGAATATCTTTCCATTTATTAGTGTCTTCTTCACTTTCTTTCATCAGTGTTTTATAGTTTTCACTGAGCAGATCTTTCACCTCCTTGATCAAACTCCTTCCTAAATATTTTATTCTTTTTGATGCTATTGTAAATGGGATTTTTTCCTTAATATCTCTTTCTGATAGATTGTTGTTAGTATATAGAAACACAACTGATTTTTGAATATTTATTTTGTGTCCTGCAACTTTGCTTAATTCATTTATTATTTCCAACAGTTTTTTGGTGGAGTCTTTAGGGTTTTCTATATATAATATGTCATCTGCAAATAGTGACAGTTTTACGTCTTCCTTTCTGATTTGGATGACTTTTATTTCTCTTTCTTGCCTAATTGCTCTGGCTAGGACTGCCAATACTAAGGTGAATAAAACTGGCAAGAGTGGGCATCTTTAATTTGTTCCTGATCTTAAAGGGAAAGTTTTAAGTTTTTTACCACTGAGTATGATGTTACCTATGGGCTTGTTTTGTGGCCTTTATTACGTTGAGGTGCATTCCCTCTATATCCACTTTGTTGAGAGTTGTTATCTGAAAGTGTGTGTATTTTGTCAAATGCTTTTTCTACATCTATTGAGATGATCGTATAATTTTTATCCTTCCTTTTGTTAATGTGGTGTTTCACACTGATTGATTTGCAGATGTTCAACCATCCTTGCATCCCTGGAATAAATCCTACTTGATCATGGTGTATGATCCTTTTAATGTACTGTTGAATTCAGTTTGCTAGGATTTCATTAAGGACTTTTACATCTACATTCATCAGGCATATGTACTTTTATTTTCTTGTGCTGTCCTTATCTGGTTTTGATATCAGGGTAATGCTGACCTCATAAAATGAGTTTGGAAGTGTTTCCTCCTCTTCTGTTCTTTTTATGGAAGGGTTTGAGAAGGATTGGTACTTATTCTTTAAATGTTGGTGTAATTCACCAGTGAAGCCTTCTGGTCCTGGACTTTTTTGTTTGTTAGGAGGTTTTTGATTACTGATTCTATCTCTTTATTAGTAATTGGTCTGTTCGGCTTTCCTATTTCTTCCTGATTTAGCCTTGGTAGGTTGTATGTTTCTAGTAATTTAACTACTTCTTCTAGGTTGTCTGTTTCATTAAGATCTATTTCTGGTAGTTTATCGTGTTCTTTTGTTTGGAACATTTTATTTTGTTTCTTCATTTTCCTTGACTCTTGTGTGTGGGTTTCTGTGTGTTAGATAAACAGCCACCTACCCCAGTCTGGACAGGCTGATCTTGTGTGGGAGATGAACATCATCAGTCAGCCTAGCCTCGGCTTCTGGTTGTCTCTAAATCCTGTGTGATTGTCTAATCACTTTCCCTGTTCTCAGTGGCTCCCGGTGGTTGAACGTGTGGCCACACTGATCAGTGTCCCAGGGGGAGGGCCACAGACAGCTTCTAGATACAGGCCAGTTGGAAGCTGGACCCTCAGGCAGCAGTGGGGAAAGTGTGTCATTAGGCCCCATCCAAGGAGAAACTGGGAGGTGGGCATTTCACCTGTCCCCTCTGTATTGGGCCCAGTTGTACAGCCATGGAGTGGGGGAGGGGGCTGTGGGGTCCGGAACCCATTACAAACTTCTTTCTTTGCTACAGGCCTGTGGGACTCCTGAATGAAAGCCCCACTGGCTGTCAGAGCCAGGTGATCCAGGGGTTCTTCTGTCAAGCAGCAGCCTCAAAAGCTGGGGCACCAGATGTGTATAAAAGCTTCCTGAGGGAGATACTGGCAAACTGGAGCAGGCCAGGGGGAGAGGCCAGGGGAGGCGTCCACCGGCTTCTGTGGTCTCGGGAGAGAGCTGCAGTCACTCCCTAGTTGGATGCTAAAAATTAGAGGCCTGAGTGGCAGGCGGCAGCTTTTAAAATACGCAAATAGAACCCTCTCGGGAAGGGGCGGGGAGACGCAAATAGAACCCTCTCGGGAAGGGGCGGGGAGACGGGCGTTTCTGCCCGGACTCGGGCGGTGGGTGAGCCGAGGCCCAGTGCTCGCGCCCGCTAATACCTGCTTCTGTGTTTGCTGTAGTATATGGGGCTCACGGATGCAAGCCCACGGCTTTCAGAGCTAGGTGTTCGGGGGGGGGGGGGGGTCATCCCTCTGGTGGGAGTCTTAAAAATTGGGGCGCTAAAAATGGGGTTCAAACCCTTAGCCCCACAGGGAAAAGCTGGGAGTTGGAGGTCCCTGCTGTGTGCTAGGACGGGGGTTGACGGCGAGTGCGTCTCAGCCTCTGCTGCCGTTTTGATGTGAGCGTTTTCTCATTCTCCCAGTGCGTAGAGGCCCCTTGGCTAGTTTCTGGATTTCCTGCAGAGGGAATCACTGCGTGTGTAGCTGTTCATTTGGTGTGTCTGTGGGAGGGCGGCGGTTCAGGGGTCTCCTGTGATGCCATCTTTAAAGACCACGGCTGCCCACTGTCAATAAAAGGTAAATCTTAGGGAGACTTGCTTTTTATAAACATCAGTGGCTGACGGCTGTGAATTAGTATATTGCTGTAGAATTCTGTGCTGGTTTGATTAACTTACAGGTATTTTAGATTGATGTTCCAGTTATTAAGCCACTGATGTGGTAAGAGAACAAAGCTCAAGCTACTTTTAAATGTTTATTAACCTAAGTTTATTCTATAAACATTGAGTGCCTACCATGTTTCAGACACTGTTCTAGATACTTCGGATACAAGTATCCAACCTTGTGGAACCTCCATTCTGCTAAGTAATGGTCTACAAACATAATAAATACATAAATAAAAATAAAAGTCAAGAGTACTCATAACTTCTAAAATATTAACCTGGGAAATATCTAGGTGGTACTGACAGCAAAATTCCAGTGGCTGACTGTAATCCAACAAGAAACACTTTTGTGGGTGCAATCGTCGTGTGCCATTTGGTTGCTCATTTATGACGTCATTTCATTGAACTCTGACTTTCTGATCTGAATTAAAATGAGGGCATTAAATCTAATCTGTGGTTACCTTTACATATTTTGTGACTTAAAACCTTTAGATTATGATTCACTGTGTGCATAATTTTTGAAATTGCCTCAAACCTACAGGGTTCCTTTTACTTTTTCTAGGTTTTGTCTAATGAACTGACTTTATAGCATACTTTTTGTGCTGTAGTGTAACAGGTCTATAGCTGATTTTTTAAAACTAGTACAATATATGTCTTTTTGCGTCTCGCTTTTTTCATCTGTAGAATACCTAACCAACACGGGTGTTATAAGGATTAAAATAATATAACATTTGTAAAAAACCTAGAACGAAAGAAAGTGCCTGGCATGAAGTAAATTTTAAGTCTGTGCTTTCTGCACCCCTACTGGTCATTTACTTATTTCAGTTATTTCTAATATTTTAACATGGTCAATAGGGTACTGTGCCTTTTTCTTTCCTTTGTACACTTGTGAGGAAGCAGGACTGCCATGAGGAAAAGAAGCAAAATGCATATCCATCAGGGCCATATAAGGAATGTCTCTTTGTCTGTAGACCACTTGTCTTGGAAGTAAGTCCCTCCAGATGATGAAAGCCAAGAGATGTTTTCACATTTAACTCTTTTTTAAAGTTTTTTCCTGATTTCAAAAGACATTTTCATTGTTATAGAACTCCAACATTACCAAAATTAATAACTTAGAAAGTGCTAAGTCCCTTTATCCACATACTCACCACAACTCTCTACCCTAGAGAGAATTAATAGTCATATTCTGTGTATATTCTCACATGTCTTTCCTAGGTGTATAATATATGTTTTATTAAATAAGAGTACATTGTACATACTGCTTTGCAACTGACTTGAGTCGCTTAATGTCTTTGATGTCCGTATCAGCGTATGTAGTTCCTTCTCATCTCCACAGCTATGGAGCGAGAAAGAAGGATGCATTTGTGGCTGGCTGTGCACCCAGCCTCAAGCTCCCACAGCGTGCGGATCCGATTGGAGGAATCCCTTTGGCTGACCCACGTCCTGCCAACCCCCGACCCTCTCCAAGTCCTCACCCAAAAGGGCACCAGGAGAGTGACTCTGAGGGTGCTCCTAGTGCACACGAGGGGCCAGGCCTTCCTGAAGGCAGGAACGACTGGGCTGGACAAAGAATACACACTCACATGGCAGTTAACCCTGAGGCTCCCAGGAACGTCAGTAACTGCAGCCCCCTGAGGTGGAGCTCTTCTTTGGAGCGTGGCCACCTGGTCGCGCACAGCCCGCTCGGAGCAGGAAGGACATCTTACTGAGGATGATGAGGTCAAGCTAACCTGCTGTAGAATCTCCACTGGAAGCCATTCATCCCACTTCACCTCTCCCACTTCAAAGCCTACCTGCCCTCACTCAGATATTTACCCTTGGAGCGATTAAGTCATTCATCTTTTCTATGCTCTCCTTAGCTGCTCTTTTTCTCTTTTTAGCTGACAAAAGAGCAGATGTGATTTAAGCCAAACGTCAATATGTCAAACATTAAATATCCATTCCCATGCAGCGCGTGGTGTGTATGATCACCTACTCTGTTGTAACAAATGCAATGTTAATTAACTTGTGTACAGAACTTACCCAGAACTGACTGGCGCGGTACAGAGCATGCACACAGAGCAGAGGGCTTAGAGCAGCCGCTCAGCTGGGGCCTTTGTCTAAGAGGCTGTGAAGGGCCAGCCTCCACAACACAAGTGCACTTTCTGCAGAAAGGAGCTACCAGCTTCTTCGGCAAGGAAACGGGAGACGTGATTACGCGAAGCAGCCCTTTCGCAGCTGGACAGGCTGTGCACCCTCTGTGGCATCAGCCAGCAGGCCGCGGTGCTGGGGCAGAGGCGGAGGCAGAAGCCCCTTCCTACACGCAGGAGCACCCGTGCCACCGGGATTGCCGTGGGGACGCTGCGCCAGCCCGAAGCCCCCCGGAGCACCGGACCTTCCGAAGGCGGTGTCCAGGCCTTTGAAGGTGTAAACCTGCGTGGCTAAAGCAGAGAACGGCCGGGGGTCAGACCCGGGGCAGCAGGCGCAGGAGGCCACGCCCTCCGCCTTCCACTCCTCGGCGATCCCAGAGCCCGCGGGGCGCGCGCCGGCCTGGGGCTCCCGAGCAGTTCCCTGGGCCCCAAACAGGTCATAGGGACCCTTTCTGAAATCCTGTTCTGGAAACGAAAACCTCCTGGTCGTGCTACTTACGGCTGCTTCGCCCTGTTTCTTTCAGATACCATCGTCCTGATCGCCTCCATAGCAGTAGTTTCTGCCAAAACTCAGGGTAACATCTTCGCCACGTCGGCGCTGCGCAGCCTGCGTTTCCTGCAGATCCTGCGCATGGTGCGCATGGACAGGCGCGGCGGCACCTGGAAGCTGCTGGGCTCCGTGGTCTACGCGCACAGCAAGGTGGGGGCCCCGCCCCGCCCCGCCCCGGTGCGGGCGGGCTGTTCGTAACTTCCTCCCTGGCTGCCGCCTTAGTGACTAAAGCCGTCCAAAGCGAGCTTGATCTTTTCAGTAACTGCTTAAAGCAGCGGGGGACACGAGGTGTAGCGGATCGTGTGAAAGTCGTCATAAATAGCCAAGCAGTAGTCAAACACGTGGAATCATGCTTAGATTTTTTTTTTTTCCTTTTTCAAAGATCTTTCACCTCTAAAAATCTCTCCTTCCTTTTATATCTAGGAATTAATCACCGCTTGGTACATAGGATTTTTGGTTCTGATTTTTTCGTCTTTCCTTGTCTATCTGGTGGAAAAGGATGCCAATAAGGAATTTTCTACATACGCGGATGCACTCTGGTGGGGCACGGTGAGTATAAGAATCTGGTTTTATTTATTGGATGTTGTGAGATGTTTCCTTTGGATGTAGTGTAGTGATTCCCATGAGTGGTCTCAATAAAACTATGAACTTCCAAAAGGGAGTTAAGTGAAAATATACAGCACTTATAATTATCTAAAGAGTTTCCCCTGTTAAGTGCAACAAAGTTACGTTCTCTTACAAATCATCAGTAGTATTTCTTGCATGCTAGACTGTTGCCAAAATAAAGACAAGTAATTTTTTAACCGTGATTAAAATGTTCATGGGCTTGTTCGTTTTAACTTTGTGGAGCACAGCTTTAAAGTGCAAATGGTTGCATTGTTTTGCCGCTCATCAAAAAGTTTATCTGAGGTTTTAAAAAAAAGAAAAGAAAAAAGGAATACTAGCTGAATGAAAGAAAAGTAAAATTATGGTACAAAAAGGGAAGAAGAGAAGAGTGGTAACCATCTGTGAGATCAGAGACTATAGACCCTGAATTTCAAAACTTTCCACTCGTAAACCTCTTTTTCCTTTATATTGTTGTTAAAGGATAGTTTTCCAAACAAATGAAAGTAAAATCATGACTCTCATACAGGTAGAAAATAAACATGTCCTAAAGATTTTATTTAAACTTTTAAGTATTCAAATGAATGTGCAAACAGAGGCACACCTGGCTTCTTCCACAGTGAAAGAGGAAAGTCAGAGGAACCCACACCAGACAGAATGTACTTACACGTCTATAGGCAAGAATTATTTTGCATTGCTGCTACAACTTATGTAGTCCTAAAATAGCTCAAAGGCCTGAAAGGTGCAGAGCCCGCCCCGTAAAAGCAGGAACTGAGAACCTGGAAGAGTGTACTCTAAACAACACATAGTTTTCCATCAAAGCAAAAATTGTCTTTACAGTGTAAAGAATCTATAAAACAGTCGATGAAACGTGTACCCTATTAAGAGTGTCATAGGACAAAGGAGTGCTTTATGCAATGTGTAAACTACATTTTTTTAAATTCTATTCCTTAAAACATTCCAAAAGGGTGAAAATACAAGAGCAGTTATAGTTGTTTGAAGACTTTCCCTGTCTCTTTGGTCCAACAAATTTGTTCTCTTACAAACCATCGGCAGTATTTCTCGAGTGCTAGATTGTTGCCAAAATAAAAATCTGTCATCTTCTTAAACTGTGGTTAAAACATTGGTAAGTTTGTTTGCCGGTTTGCTTTGTGGAGCAGGGATTTAAGTTCCCAATTGTTGCGTTGTTCCGCCGTTTGTCAGAAGCTCATCAGTGAGAACTAGAGCTCTTGCCAAGGACATGGGTAACTCGTCAGGGCCTGTAGTAAGCAGAACTCGGTATGTGCGGGTGTTGCATAGCACCAATAATATGAATAAGAATCAAAAATATATCCATCTGAAGATTCAGATTTGTTTTCCTTAAATTATCAGCGTTAAATGTCTCCAAGATTGTGCCACTGACAACAAAGCATTCTGTTGGTTTAACAGTATGGTTTCCAACTCCTTCCCCTACCCCACAAGCAATAATGGCCACTTTGAAAGGAGGAAAGTGGAAAACCCAGAGGAGAGCAGTCATCTGACGTTCTTAAAATACTTCTTATGTGTAGAGAACAAATGAAAATCTATGACTCGTGGTGGGATAAACTGTGTAAACTGAGCAAACAGGAGGCTTTTCTAGCCAGCAAGGGGAAGACAACTGATTAACCCAGGCTTCAAAGCAGCGATTTGAATTGAAGTTTAGATTTTGCGCCTCTGTGATAATTCTAACGTGCGTGAGTGACGGGACACTCGGGAGCCCCTTCTCCTCTGAGGTGCATCTGTTGGTGGGTCCACCTGGCAGCTCTCTGGCCTTCTGGCCTTCCGTCTTCCTTTCTCCTTCCTACTAATCAGAAATGCTGCATTGTGAGTTGAACACTGTGTGGGAAGCTCTGAATGTGCCTCTCACTTAGTCACCAGCTTGTTTCTTTTGCCAGAACGACCCATGTAGCAGGTTTCCAAAGGTCATCTCTGTTTGTTTCAGGGAAAAGCAACATCTGTTTATTGATTTCATTCCAGTAGTGCTATTTGACTGAAGTTTAACCTGTACTTAACAGGATCTTTGAATGGCCTAATTATGTCTCTTTAAAAAAAAAAAATCTAGCCTTGAATACAAGAGTAAAAATTTTCTAAGGTGTTGCGCTTCTAGCAATAAAAAAAGGCCTTGTTGGTCCACAGTGGGTTTGTTGATATTAACTGACTCATTCATGAAATCGTCTGAAGCCACAAAAAGCAAACAAGAGAACTTACTAGTTCTATTCCTTATAAGAACATACTAGGTCTCCAGTGTGAAGTAAAACAAATTTAAAATACTGACTATACCTTTTATTATATGTTAATGAAGACCTTAATGAAATCTGTGTCTGGATACTTTTTAGTTAAAATTGTCCATGTTCCAAGTGAGAGAGTGGCATGGACATATATACAGTACCAAATGTAAAATAGATAGCTAGTGGGAAGCAGGTGCATCGCACAGGGAGATCAGCTCGGTGCTTTGTGACCGCCTAGAGGGGTAGGATAGGGAGGGCGGGAGGGAGACACAAGAGGGAGGAGATATGGGGATGTATGTATACATATAGCTGATTCACTTTGTTATACAACAGAAACTAACACACCAGTGCAAAGCAATTATACTCCAATAAAGATGTTAAAAAAAATTAAAATAAAGATAAAATTGTCCATGTTGCACGTAATGGACACCTTGCTAACTAAGGAAGTATCCAGAATACATAGGGAAGTGAAACCATCCTGAACTGGAGTGTTTCTTAGTGCTAGGCTTTGGTGAAAAAAAAAAAAAAAAAAAAGTAAATCCTCATTTATTTTAAAAAAAAATGCCGGAAGTATCGACATTAGTATAAAATGCCATTTGTAGGCTATGGATCCAGTGTCCCAGTGAATTCTAAATATTAAATACGAAACCCCTTCCATTAAGAAGGTACTGAGGGCTGTACCCAAACCAACTGCAGGAGGAACACATAGTGCCATCAGCACTGCTCAGAGCCAATAACAATTCAGAGAACTTTGATACCTGAAAACAATTCCATACTAGCGAACAACAGTACTCAGCCCACTGAGTAAGTGGGGTAATCGATACAAAGGGCTGGTCCTAAGCGCATGGCAGGTACCCAACCACAGATGCGGCTGCCGTGGATGTGAGGTGGGAGAACCGCTACAGCCAAGGAACACAGAGCAGTACCTTCCTGGCACACCCACGGCTTAAGCGCAGAAGGGGCGTGGGAACTGGGGTTTCGATGAAAAGATGTTCTGGCTGCTGAAGGAGCAACTGAAGAGGCGTTGATGACAGTGGACGTGCGGCGGGGGAAGGGAGGCTGAGGCCCCAGCTGTGGCTCCGGGACAAGAGGACCTTCTGGTTGCTGGGTGGAGTTCCATTTAATGTTATTTCCTATTATTATTACCCTCCTTTCCAGTTGCTTTAGGTTTATTCTGAAGTAATTTAAAAACAGGTTTTCCCGCAGTTACTTTTGATTATGATCTCCTTCTTTCCTGTTATTATTTTCTTCCTTTTGATTGGCTGAAACAACTTAAGATCCCATCCTCCTGAAGTAATTTTTCCTGGTAATGACCTATTCTTGAAGGCCAGCTTGTCTTCTTTCTATTTACCATTATTCCTGTGATGAAGACAGTGTTACGGGTTTTTTAAAAGACGCAAACAACAGCAGATGGTGTAAATCTACTCTTGAGCAAGCATCTGAAAACTACAGCCTCCACCTGAGACCTGTGCTTGAGATGATTCCTTCAGGCATGTAGAGGATTTGGTGTCGGCCAGAGTTAGTCCCAGAATTCATGCTAAAGACCTGACAGTCTTTCTCCAAGCATCAGTATAGGAGGCTCTGCATTCAACAGGTTGTACAGCCCAAATATATGCCATGAGTTTCATCCCCCTGCAAAATCTAAGAATAAGAAATGGTGCACATTTGTGGAAAGAGCTAAGATACCCTTGTCACTGATAACATCTGTTACCCTTCCAAGAATCAACCCTCCTTCCATCAGGTTCACCAGGACAAAATGTTTTCTGCCACCTCATATAAGCTGTGGCTTTCTGATTTAGTAAATCTGCTGGTACAGTTAATTAAAGTTGTGTTTCTTACTACCAATGCATTACCCGATGGTATCCAAGCCTTACTTTACTTCTAACCATTCAAGATTATTAACGACCAAGTGAAAACTGAGACACACATACCCCAGCCATTACCCCCCAAAACAGCCGAGTGGTTAATAACCTCTCCAAGTGCCACGCCTACCTTAAGGGCGTTTATGGGGTATACTGGTTATAAGTCTCTGTGGGGAACTCTTTCCTAAGATGTCTGTTCCTTGAAAATTGTCACCGCACACGCGACTCTGGACACTTTTGCTCAGTATTACTCCATAAGCACTGAGCACGTGCTGTATTGAAAAAAAAAAACGTATTATAGTCAGGAGACCAGGGTTCCAGCCCCATTGTTAGCAAAGGTGTGATATTAAGCAATTATTTAACATCTCTGTAAAACTGAGAAAAGAATAGTACCCAAACACAAAGTTGCTGTGTGTATTAAATGAGATTAGGACATATAGATGTACTTTATCAAGCACTAGACAGATGTTAGTCACCACTGTTACTACATATTTGACCACAGTCCTGGAAGAACAGTATGGAATGCTAATGCCCTGAGCTCCCTGCCACAGCAGAACCCAAATTTTATGATGGCACCAACACAGGAGTTTCTGATGTTTGAAGATCAAAAATCTTTCTGATGTACTAGTTCAAGGTGACCAAATTTCAAAATTGGCTGTGCAGATTCTGTGACTACCCACTATCTGAAACCGTATGCTCAGGAAGTGGCCCAAAGAGAAGAGAAGGGAGAAGAGAGACTCGAGAGAAGAGAAAAAGAGCAAAGAGGAGGAAAGGGGAAGGGGGGGGGAGGGGGGAAGGGAGAAGGGGAGGGGATGGAGAAGGAGATTGTTGACAACTGTCAACATGAATCTTCTTCCCTTAAAGGACCCCCTTAGGAACCTTCGTGCATTGTTGGTGGGAAGGTAAATTGGTGAAGCCACTATGGAAACCAGTATAGAGATTCCTCAAAAACATTAAGACTAGAGGGCAGACAGCAGAAACAAGAAGAACTACAATCCTGCAGCCTGTGGAACAAAAACCACATTCACAGAAAGATAGACAAGATGAAAAGGCAGAGGGCTATGTACCAGATGAAGGAACAAGATAAAACCCCAGAAAAACAACTAAATGAAGTGGAGGTAGGCAACCTTCCAGAAAAAGAATTCAGAATAATGATAGTGAAGATGATCCAGGACCTTGGAAAAAGAATGGAGGCGAAGATGGAGAAGATGCAAGAAATGTTTAACAAAGACCTAGAAGAATTAAAGAACAAACAAACAGAGATGAACAATACAATAACTGAAATGAAAACTACACTAGAAGGAATCAATAGCAGAATAACTGAGGCAGAAGAACGGATAAGTGACCTGGAAGACAGAATGGTGGAATTCACTGCTGTGGAACAGAATAAAGAAAAAAGAATGAAAAGAAATGAAGACAGCCTAAGAGACCTCTGGGCCAACATTAAACGCAACAACATTTGCATTTTAGGGGTTCCAGAAGGAGAAGAGAGAGAGAAAGGACCAGAGAAAATATTTGAAGAGATTATAGTCAAAAACTTCCCTAACATGGGAAAGGAAATAGCCACCCAAGTCCAGGAAGCACAGCGAGTCCCATACAGGATAAACCCAAGGAGAAACACACCAAGACACATAGTAATCAAATTGGCAAAAATTAAAGACAAAGAAAAATTATTGAAAGCAGCAAGGGGAAAAATGACAAATAACATACAAGGGAACTCCCATAAGGTTAACAGTTGATTTCTCAGCAGCAACTCTACAAGCCAGAAAGGAGTGGCATGATATACTTAAAGTGATGAAAGGGAAGAACCTACAACCAAGATTACTCTACCTGGCAAGGATCTCATTCAGATTCGATGGAGAAATCAAAAGCTTTACAGACAAGCAAAAGCTAAGAGAATTCAGCACCACCAGACCAGCTCAACAACAAATGCTAAAGGAACTTCTCTAAGTGGGAAACACAAGAGAAGAAAAGGACCTACAAAATGAAACCCAAAATAATTAAGAAAATGGTCATAGGAACATACATATCAATAATTACCTTAAATGTGAATGGATTAAATGCTCCAACCAAAAGACACAGGCTTGCTGAATGGATACAAAAACAAGACCCATATATATGCTGTCTACTAGAGACCCACTTCAGACCTAGGGACACATACAGACTGAAAGTGAGGGGATGGAAAAAGATATTCCATGCAAATGGAAATCAAAAGAAAGCTGGAGTAGCAATACTCATATCAGATAAAATGGACTTTAAAATAAAGAATGTTACAAGAGACAAGTAAGGACACTACATAATGATCCAGGGATCAATCCAAGAAGAAGATATGACAATTATAAATATATATGCACCCAACATAGGAGCACCTCAATACATAAGAGGCAACTGCTAACAGCTATAAAAGAGGAAACCGACGGTAACACAATAATAGTGGGGGACTTTAACACCTCACTTACACCAATGGACAGATCATCCAAAATGAAAATAAATAAGGAAACAGAAAAAAAAAAAAAAAAAACATTAAGACTAGAACTACCACTGATCCCTCAATTCCACTCCAAAGAGAAGAAAAACACTAATTGGAAAAGATATATGCACCCCATGTTCATAGCAGCGTTACTTACAAATTATGGAAGCAACCTAAGTGCCCATCAGTGGATGAATGGAGAAAGAAGATGTGGTACATAAATACAATGGAATATTATTCAGCCATAAAAAGAATGAAATCTTGCCATTTGCAACAACATGGATGGACCTAGAGGGCATTATGCCATGTGAAATAAGTCACAGAGAAAGACAAACACTGTATGATGTCGCTTATATGTGGAATCTGAAAAACAAAACAAATGAACAAACATAAAGCAGAAACAGAATTACAGATGTAGAAAACAAACAGGTGGTTGCCAGAGGGCAGAGGGGAGGGAGAGGGAAGAAACAGGTGAGGGAGATGGAGAGGTACAAATTTCAGTTGCAAATAAATGAGTCCCAGGTGTGAAAGGTTACTGTGTGGGAAATATAGCCAGTAACTATGTGATGTCTTTGTATGATGACATCATAACTAGACGTATTGTGGGGATCATTTTGAAATGTTATAGAAATACCAAATCACTATGTTGTGTAACAGGGACTAGCATAGTGTTGTAGGTCAATTAGACCTCAAAAACAAACAAACTCATAGAAAAAGAGATAAGATTTGTGGTCACCAGACGGTGGGGAGTGGAGGGGAGGGGAGATTGGATGAAGGTGGTCAAAGGTACAAACTTCCAGCTATAAGTACTAGGGATGTGATGTACCACATGGTAAGTATAATGAACACTGCTGTACATTATATATGAAAGTTGTTAACAGAATAAATCCTCAGAGATTTTAAAACAATAAAAGTATTTTTCCATTTCTTTAATGTTGTATCTGTATGAGATGATGGGTGGTCACTGAACTTAGTAAGATAATCATTTCATGATGTGTGCAAGTCAGAGCATTATGCTGTGCACCTTGAACTTATACAGTGCTGTGTGTCAATAATATCTCAATAAAACTGGAAGAAAAAATAAATAAATAAAATAAAAAATAATTTTTTTAAAAAGACCCTAAGGGGGAAATTATGCTGTGATGTGGAAATCTACAGATAGTATATTCTTAATTGTTCACATGAATGCATTAGCTATAAACTACTATTCGTGACTGTATCCTCAAAACCAGACCAATAAAAGTTTGTTGATTTGTTGCTTGAAGAAAAGAAGATAAAATTTATATCTCCTGGTCTCAAATTAATTCTGCTATTGAAAACAAACAAATAACTGTAGCCCAACCAGTGTTTAAATTATAATCTGAACACAGCATCTGCCATCTCATTAAAGGAAAAAAAAAAAAAATCAGGAAAGCCTGGGCCCGAATTTGCATTTGTTTTGCAGTATTATTCCTGAGGAAGAAATACTTGATGCTTGAACCCACTAAGGTGCGCCGAGCTGACCTCCGACTTTGCCACCACAATTACACCTTCATGCCAATATTGACAACCCACCGACTTTCAGAGAATACCGTTTCTCACCTGCATGACTGCAGTTGAGCTCCAGGGCAGGAGGGCGAAACTGTATCTGAGCTGCTCCCACCCGCCACCCCATCGTCCAGTAAACGCCCAGCTGCAGAGACAGCATGAACCACGGGCATCGCTGAGCTGAGCTGCTGCAGCAGCAGGTCGAGTGGGCCTGTCCCTCTGCGTCCTGGTCTGTCCTGTCGGGCTGGCCTGCCAGCTTCCACCTCCGGTCATAAAGTGTGACAGTCAGTGCGCCCTCTTGCTCAATGCAAGTATCACTTCGCTAAAGCTGCACTGAAAGAGATATTGGAACTTTTTTAAAGTTTATCTTTTAATTGTTCAAAGTAAATTCAAAACTTCATGACCTTTCCAATGATACTGTCAACACCATGGTCAAAAGTCAATGAGTAGAAAAAAAAAAAAAAAGTCAGTGAGTAGGAATCGATAATAAATATGTACATAAATAAATACATAAATTTTTTAAATTTCACCATCCAGCAGATGTTAAGCAGCATAGCTCCTATAAGCCCTGGAAGTCGTCAAAAATGGAATTACACCCAGTACAGTGGGTCTCCTCCAGGCGTGATTTCCGCCAAGCCCTGCAGATCACACGTACAGACTACCAAGCAGGTGTTCCTTCCGGGAGCTCCCGAGGAGCTGGTGTCTTCGGGGCTCTGTGTGAGCCGACCTTCCTCTGACTTGACATCCAAATGAAACCATCACTGCCTCTCAGCCACCGGAGCTTCTCGTGGCTTCTGGAAGACAGAAGTGGGTGCACTGCTGAGCCCCAGCTCCTGTGCCAAAGAGCAGCTCAGAACCCTTCACAGGGCCTGCCAGGTGCTTGGACCAGAGGAGAGCCGTAACAGCTGCAGCGTGGCACCTCGAGGACAGCCTGACCTGAAAGTCAAGAAATCAGCGACCTTCCTGCAGGCCTCACCTGGGAGGGTTTGGGCGAATGCAGCCGCCGTTGCCTTAGAAAGCTGGCAGCCACATCAAGCAGGTGGGTCAGTGTGATGCCCACTGTTCAGAGCAGGAGGCCCAGTTGTCCCCGTTGCAGCCACGAGAAGCGAAACAATCTGCCTTCCAGGCAGGAAACGAAGGAACCCCCGCCCCCCTCCCTGACACCCTGTTGCCGGATCCTTCCCGAGCCTCGCCTGGCAACAGAAGGCCCCTCTGCCCTCAGCCAAGCAGCACCCCAGCGACTGTGAAGTCGGGCGGGCGGAGGAAGCGGTTGCCACCAAGCTGGGCAGCTGGTAGCTCCAAGTCTTGCAGAGCCCAGGCCCCGGTGGCATGGGGAGCAGGTGGGCGGGATCCCCACCATCCCCCGGGACCCCAGGGGCGGCTCTCGGGGCTCATGACACCTCATCTCCCCGCCGGCTGCCCTGTAAGAGAGACAGCCTGAGCTCAAAGGAGGGTGCGGGCACCCTTTACTGTGTCTTGAGGCAGCGGGTTAAAACCCACTCTGAGCACTGAGCCAAGGAGAACAGCTCAGATGTGTGATCGGAATGGAAAGCAGACGGAGAAATGCAAAGTTATTGCTGTGACCCAACCATGACATTTCTTCTTCCCTTTATTATTATTAATAAACTACTGCAAAGTATTAAGCTATCTTGCAGGAAAGGTATAATAGATTAAAATCTTTCCCACATATTTAAAATTAGGAACCTGTAATAAAATGGAGCCAGGAATGCTGCTTCTGCAATCTCAAGGAATCCCTTCAAGAATCCTCTACCCATACTGCTGGTGGCATGTGATTCACTTGGCTGCTGGGTTCTACTGCCAGTTCCCTCTCACAGCCTCACAGCCTCACAGCCTGGGCCTTTCCTGTTCCAGGCCCTTTGCTCCCCACAGGTGACCCTCCTTGTCCTTCACTGCTGACGGGAACTGGCCTGAGCGTTTCCAGCCCTGCCCTCCTCTCACACTGCCAAGGCTAACCCTCCACCGTGCCCTTGACCCTATGTCCCCTCCTCCTCGGGTACCCCCCCATCATAAAGCTCCCACCCTCTCCTCCTCAGCCTCAGCCTCTCTGCAGACAGGCACAAACACATCCTAGAAAGCACCCACTCACGTCAGAGATTTCCAGGAGTTCTGGCCCCATATTTCTCATTCTGTTGCCAATGTTCTTGAAAGAATTCTTTATTTATTTACTAAATATTGATTGAGTTCCTCTTACTCTGGTGGCAAACACCATGCTGGATGTTAGAGAGAAAACAAAGAATAAAGACACGGTCCCTCCTTCTAGTAGAGGAAATAAGGACCCCTCCCCAGAGGAAAGTAGAGCAGTAGTGGACTACCCCTCATGATAAGTGCTGACAGGAAACGAGCAGGACAGAGAGAGACCAGAGGCCGCCTGTGGACAGTGGGCAGGGGAGGCCTCTCTGAGGACAGAGTGTTTTGGAGAAGACCTGAAGGATGAGAAGGAACCCCAGGAAGACTGGGGACTGAGGGAGCAGAGTGTGCAAAGGCCCTGTGGCAGGATAGCCTGGCCCGTTGGAGGAGCTGAAAGGACACTGTAGTTAAAGTGCAGTGAGCAAGGGGGGACCAGGGTGGCTTTGGAGACTTGGGCAGAGACCAGGTCACGAGGTGCATAGCTAGGAGCTTAGAATTTATTCTGTATTTGGTGAATAGCCATGGAAGGATTTTTAGAGAGGAGTAAGAAAATAATAGCCCTTGCAGGTGTGCAGAGAAGGAACTGAGAGAGGCCAGAGCAAAAGCAGAAAGAGCAACTGAGAGACAGCGGCTCATGATGCCCATGAGCTAGGACACAGGGGCGGCCTCAGGGTGCACGGCGGTGAGTGTGCAGGCAGGTGTGGTGTATACACGACGGTGCTACTCAGCCATGAAAACGAGGAAACCCTGTCGTCCGCGACCACGTGCATGGACCTTGAGCGCCAAGTGAAACAAGGCGGACAAAGACAGAGACTGTGTGATCTCACTTATATGTGGGAGCTTACCAAAAAAAAACCACGGAAAGAGATGATATTTGTGGTTACGAGAGGGGCGGGGAGTGGAGGAAGGTGGTCAAAAGGCACCAACGTCCAGTTATAAGATAAACTAGTAGCAGGGGTGTTAGGACCACGTGGTGACTGTAGTTAACGTTCCCATATGATACACAGGAAAGCTAAGAGAGTAAAGCCTAAAAGTTCTCATCACTCTTTTCTTTCTCTGCATCTCTATGAGATGATGAATTTTCACTAACCCTGTTGTGGTTGTCATTTCACAGTACGTGTCAATCAAACCATCATGCCATACACCTTAAACAGTGATGCATGTCAACCATTCCTTAATAAAACTGGAATAATTATCGTCTAAGAAAAAAAGAGGCTGCTCTAGCAACCCGACCTGCGGTGGTGGCCGTGATGACAGAGAGAGGCAGTGGGGTTGGGGACATCAAAGCAGCGGAACCTGCTGAGGGACTCAGAGAGACGCCTGCGGGGAGGGGGCAGCAGCGGTGCCCCGAGGCTTCTGATGGAGCGGCACGGTGGACGGTGGGGCTCTCGACCAGGAGGGGGTGTCATCGGGGAGCGGCGGGTTTAGGATGATACAATTTCTGTTCTAAACATGTTCAGTTTATTTTTTTTAATTTGTTTCACATCCTTTAATTCACAACACCTGCTTTTATTTTATTTTACTTTATTTATTTTTTTGGCCATGCAGCATGCGGGATCCTAGTTCCCCGACCAGGGATCCAACCCGCGCCCCCTGCAGGAGAAGCGTGGAGTCTTAAGCGCTGGACCGCCAGGGGAGTCCCTAGACATGTTCAATTTAAATGACTGTGCAGCATCCCAACAGAATTACCCGCTGCAGACGTGTGAATCCAGAGCTCAGAAGAGTGGTCTGGCCTGGAGGTAGAAACTCAGTGTGTTCAGCATAAAAATGGTATTTATAACCCATGAGCGCATTTCACGTCGCTGGGGAAGAGAGAGAACGGAGGGGACAGGGGGAAGGAAAGTTACAGAAGAATAGAATTTTTATTTTTTTATAAAGTTATTTATTTCATTTACTTATTTTTGGCTGCGTTGGGTCTTCGTTGCAGTGCACGGACTTCTCATTGTGGTGGCTTCTCTTGTTGTGGAGCACAGGCTCTGGTGCGTGGGCTTCAGTAGTTGTGGCACGTGGACTCAGTAGTTGTGGCTCACGGGCTCTAGAGCGCAAGCTCAGTAGTTGCGGCGCACGGGCTTAGTTGCTCCGCAGCATGTGGGATGTTCCCGGACCAGGGCTCGAACCCGTGTCCCCTGCATTGGCAGGCAGATTCTTAACCACTGCGCCACCAGGGAAGTCCTGAGAAGAACAGAATTTTTAAAAGACCCAGAAGCAAAGCTTAAGAATCCAATATTTGAAGGTTGGCTGGAGTAAGAGGAGCCACATAAAAGGAGCCGCCAAAGATGTAAAAGGAAAACCACAGAAGTGAGGAGAGAGGAGAGGGTCTAGGAAGGGGTGGTCAGCTGAGCCGAGCGCTTCTGGAGGGTCTCCATCACAGAGTGTCTCTTCTTCCACCATTTCTGCCTCTCAATTTATTGGCCCTCCTTCAAAGCCCGGGGAGGACAACCTGCCCAAAACCGCCGCTGTTAGACATCACCAGTGACCCCTGTCTCCGTGTCCACATCTTTTCTCAGTCCTCATTCTCCTTGTTTTCCCTGAGCCTGTGGCATCAGGGCTCACCTGGTCCTCTGTGAAACTCTCTTCATTGAGTTTCCGTTTATATAACCCATTCCTAGTCCTCCTACTTTTGAAAAACCGTATTCTCCTCTGACTTTCCTTTCCCATCCGTCCCTTACATGTCTGTGTCTCCTGAGGAGGTGCCCTTGGCCCCTTCTTTGCACCCTTTGCAACGTCATTTCTTCACAGAGCTTAAAGGGTCGCTCGGTGCCCTATTCCAAAACCCAGATTTCACTCCAACCTCAATCTCTCTCTCAAGACTCAAGCTCTCCTTCTTAATGCGTTGCTCAGACATTTCTAGATCAGCGTCATACTGATAGTTTAAAAACCCTCACTTGAAAGCCACTCTTCTTCTTTGCTCCAAACCCTCGTCTTTCTCATTATCATATTTCTATTTATGGGGCAGTCATCTTCCCAGTTGAAACTTTCAAGTCATGTAGATTTCGTCTTCCCCTTCCTCTCAGACACGCTTCTATTGAACTTCCTCTCAGCGCATCTCTTTACTCTCCACCCCGTACTGCCCCACTCCCGCTGTTCCGATTCAGTTGCCCCATCGTTCTGCCAGATCAGGCAGAACCTCGTCGGTCCTGGAGCGGAGCCGGGGCTTTGTTCCAAGGCACATGGGCAGCCCCTGGAACAGTTGACCATTGGGGAGACATGACGCAGGGATCATTTTTCAAAGATACTCCCTGGTCCAGCTTCAGTGTAGCTGGTTAGCCTCTTCTTCAGACCCACTGTGCTCCGGCCCAACTGAATACACGTTCCAGAACCCACCCTGTTTATTTCACCGCTGTGCAGCTGGTCACCTGTTTGCCCTCCCTAGATCACTCTATCATTTCTGCCTCTCAAAATATTACCCCTCCTTCAGAGCCTGGGTATGATGACATCTTCCCAACAAAGCTTCTTCAATACCTGAAGCTGGTAATAATCTCTTCTTTGAATTTGAGCAGCAAATTATTTCGTGCATTCATCCTAATACCTGTCTTGCCCTATTCTGCGTTTTAATGATTTGTGTGTGACATATGTCCCCTCTTACGCCATAAATATCTCAGGACAGGAGCTATGTACCTCTCATTTTTGTTCCACTACAAATCAAAACACATACCTTGCACACACCAGACCTTCAGGAAATGCCCACCAAAGAAATAAATGGACAGCCTGAATTAACATAAATTATTGTTTTGTGTACTGATCCAGTCCTAAATCCATAGTGCTATCATTTCTGTATCACTGATGGTTATCCACTTACTATATAATATAGCCTTTCTTTGAATGCACTTAGAAAAGATGGAAAATTGTGTTATAAGGGAGGAACAAGTATGTAGGTTATTCCCTTCCTTAAACAAAGAGAAGTTCTGTTATGCGTCATGGAAAATTAAAGCACAGTAATAAAATGCACCAACCAGACTGGTTGAATGATGATTTAGTGGAAACGTTGCTTTGCCTCCTGTTCATGGGTCCTGACTTTCCTCTCAAGTACTTAAGCTGCACGTCCTATTTATTTTGTTTTCAGATAACGTTGACCACAATTGGCTATGGAGACAAAACCCCCCTGACCTGGCTGGGAAGGCTGCTCTCTGCAGGCTTTGCACTCCTGGGCATTTCTTTCTTTGCGCTTCCTGCTGTGAGTATCTTTGCAAAAATTAAGCACTTTCAGTTGGATCTTGGTGGTTTATTAGCACGAGCTTTCACAAAACGGTATGCCCTAGAACATAGCTATAGCGTTTACTAATATCATTTTTCTGATGTAATGTTGACTTTTCTATATGTATCTAGTTGGATAATTTATAAAATATGGTCTTCCCTTGGAGTCGCTTAACCCGAGAGTTTTATACCAGCTGAGGCTTTAGGACCAAATGATAATTCAGGCCACACCACCTCTCAGGCAACAGGCTACTAATACATTGAAAATATGTGTCAAGATTTAAAGATATCCTCCTCTTGAACTGATGGCTCCCATTAGGTGCATAAGGTGTGCACGCCTGAAGAGATGCATGTGCCCACGTGGACTATCTACCTCTCGGATCCACTTGAGTGAAAAGCATACGAATTTAAAGGGTTTTTAATGTGTCAGATGATTTATTCCTTGTGTCATCATTGATTTTTGCTAACAACCAGTTTCTTATCAGAATGACGAACACACTTACCTTCTCTTAAGCTTCTGATTATTTTCTCCGTACTGGATGAAGCCTTCCTTTCTGATTGTTTTATCCTCTTGTGTCTTCAAAGGCACTTGGTCAGAATATTACAACTTGCCCCCCTCCCCAAGATCTCACTTTTGGCTTCCCCTTGTTGGAGAGGAGGCGACAAGCAGGACTGTGAGAGCCGTGGCCGCCGTCCCGCTTAGGCAACAGCAGCCTCGGTCTTGCCCCAGACACAGGCTGACTCACGTCACAGCCTCTGCTGCAGAGACCCCGGGGCACCCCTCCCAGGAGCCAAGGGGGTGGGGCCTTCAGCACCACAGCCTGTAGCTGCGGGGCTCCCCCTCTGCCTGGGACCCCTTGTCCTTCCCGTGGCCAGTGCTCAGCTCCAGACTGACCAGCTGGTTGCACCCCGGACCATCCAAGGGCAGAGAAGGGGCCCAAGAGACCACGCGAGAGCACGGCATCAGACCCCGCTTTGAATCCGGGTTTGTCATGTGCTACCCACGTGTGATTGTGTTGGTTTGCTAGGGCATCACGGACTGGTAGGCTTGACTTAAACAACAGAACTTTGTTGTCTCGTAGTTCTGGAGGCTGGAAGTCCAAGATCACGGAGCTGGCAGGGCTGGTTCTTTCCGAGGGCTGCAAGGGAGGATGTGGCCAGGCCTCTTCCAGGGCTTGTAGACGGCCGTCTGATCACTGTGTCTTCACATCATCTTCCCTCTGCCCATGTCTGTGTCCAGATTTCCTCTTAAAAGGACACCAGGGGGGCTTCCCTGGTGGCGCAGTGGTTAAGAATCCACCTGCCAGTGCAGGGAACACAGGTTGGAGCCCTGGTCCGGGAAGATCCCACATGCCACGGAGCAACTAAGCCTGTGATCCACAACTGCTGAGCCCACGTGCCACAACTACTGAAGCCTAGAGCCCATGCTCTGCAACAAGAGAAGCCACCGCAATGAGAAGCCTGCACACCACAACGAAGAGTAGCCCCCGCTCGCCACAACTAGAGAAAGCCCGCGTGCAGCAACGAAGACCCAGCGCAGCTAAAAATAAACTAATTAATTAATTAATTAATTAAAAAAAAAAAAAAAAGGACACCAGACATACTAGGTTAGGGCCCACCCTAATGAGCTCACTGTAACTTGATCACCTTTGTAAAGACCTTTTCTCCAAATAAGGTCACATCTGAGGTCCTGGTGATTAGGACTACAACCTATGAATTTTGGACACAAGTCAGCCCGTAACAGAGACCCTGAGTACATTTCTTTATCAATATCAGGTAGGAAAAATTATCACACCCAGAGAAAATCTGTTAAGAGCAATGACGTTAAGTCAGGTGCTTGTCACAAAGAAAATTTTCATGATGTATGTGTTTCCTGCTGTGACAAAATGAAGCAGAGTCCAAAAAGTGTCTCACTTATCCAGAGTCAACTGAATCTGGCAACCTCAGCAATTCAGACCAGGGCAGAGACCCACTCAGTAACCAGATTCCCTACAGGAAAATACCTTTAGAAACAGTAAAATGCAGTCTCGTGCTCTTTTCGCAAAATAATGGCACAAAAGATCTGCCTCTGTTGTGTTTATACTTATCCTGAGGCCACACATGTAACAACCCGTGTGATCCCTCGAAGAACTACAGGCAGGGAAGGAGGCCCCCTCTGGGCTGTTCCCCCCTCTGGGCTGTTCCCATGGGCACCCGTGTGTGTGCCGTCCTCCCAGGAGAGCCTCGAGGCTCGTTCATAACCTTTGCTTAATTTAGAGAAATGTCTGGTAAACTGAGCTCTGTGGTTTCATACCTCTGAGGACTATAGACAGCAACGTAGAAGTACGGTGATAGAACACACAGTAGACCAGAAAGAGGTAACAGCAAGGGAGGGAAAAGAAAAGGGTAAGAAGTGAGCAGACATAAGTGTCCAAAGGTGTAAAGACCTGGGCCACTTGGCCTGAAGGTCAGCCCACCTCCGGGCGCTGCTGCTTCCGCCCGGTGAGACACCCTGCCTCCATCCCGAGACCGTGGACCATCACAGGAGGTTCAGTTGTGTGGCTCTTAGGTTAAGGGTCAGAGACTAAGTGGTCTTTCTTGTAAAGGTTTCCCCATAAAGTGATTACAATTTTATATGCAAATTAAATTCATACATGTTGGAGATCTGAACATCTTGCTTGCGTAGAACACGCCCTAACAGTGCCAAGCAAAGTAGGCTTCACCATGGATCTTTTTACTGCAGCCTCACGTTAGGTACTGAGTTCTTACTTGAATGAAAGACTCAGTGGCTCCCGCATACCTTTAATGAAACAAGGTGGCTGGAAATGCCATTATGTCTTGTGCACCCGTGGGCCGGCAGGGGTGTCGGATTGAAATTAGGAGAACATATTGGCACTTTGCTAAGAAAAGTCAGAGGTGGATTGTGGCCCATCCCTGTTGGAGGTCCTTCTACCCAGGAAACCGAGGACCAAGAAAGAGAAGCTCCTTTCCCCATCTTTCCCTCAAAGCAGAAGGACTCTCCCGCACATCACAGAGTCACACAGACCTCCAACTCCACCAGGGGTCCCCTTCCCTGAGACCCCTGCCCAACCTCGCCCTGCGGGGCAGGCCTTTCTCCACCTGCGGAAGCCCCTTACCTCCTGCTGAGAGGATCTTTCTGTCTAGCCTGTTCGCCAAGTGCAGGGCTGGGGGACACAGATAGGCTCTTCTAATCTGGAAGGGAGTATATTTTAACTATAATTAAACAAGGGATAAATATTTTAAATACTGACCAATACATGTTTTCTTTCTATTTGGTGTTTATGTAGTACTTCTAAAACTTAAAACCTCAAAATTTAAGTTATCTGATCTTAGGAAATGAATTAAAACAAAAATCAGTTTCTGAGACTTTGTATCTATCAGTATGGATACTGGAAGGAAGGAATAGCACGTAAGTTATATTTACATGTATATATACTTATGTAACTTACGGGATATATATGTAACATAACAGGCTTTATTTTACCAGCCTTGTGTTTCTGTTTCTGAGCGGGGGACGGAGGGAGGTGGGGCAGGATTGGACAGCAGCCGTAAGAAGACGATGAGCAGAGCTGGTGCAGTGACTGCTGTAATGCACAGTCTGGCCAGGAGACATGCAGACGACATTTGCCATCTACTAGCGAGTGTTTCTAAGCACTGCCAATGTGATTTTCACCACACTGTAGTTTGTTTGGCAGGTGGTAGGTTTGTGCTATGTAGGGCCTGGCCTGTCTTCATTTTCCAAAAGGGATCTAACTCTGAACTTCATATTTATATAATGAATGCTCAAAAATGGTAGCTATTGCTGCTAACTCAATGCCTGTAAAATCTAAATTATGCTTCCTCTAAGTAGATTATACACATCTATGCATATAATATAAATACATAATATACATACTATAAATATATGCTATAAATTCTGCTGTTTCATAGTCTCTTAACATGTTTAAACTTCATGAAAAATGACATTAGAAGGAAAATAATTAAATTTTTCCTAAATGCTCTTAAGGAGCCGCAAGAAATTTAGGAGTTATACATAACTAAGAGTTGATTTGGATTTGGAAACAGAAGGCCATTTTTATAACCTCTAAATGGAGGGAAATGTGGTTTAAATCTACACATAAGATCCTACAGACCAGGTTTTCATAGAGCTTGGTTTGCTCGGTCACAGCCTGCATGAGGTGAGGACCTCAGGCTGCACAGTCACTAAGGGAGTGAGATGGAACAGACCTCAGACGCCGTTCCTCATCTCACGGTGCAGCCCCTCGTCCTGACCGATGGGGGAGTCGGTCACTGCTCATTAATGGCAATACTGTCGTCATCGTAACTGCATTTTAAACAGAATTGTGTTATTTATTATCTGGTCATTGTCACAGAGGTACTCAGAATTGTGGAATCTCAGGATGAGAAGGAAGGTTAAAGGTTACCTAGAACCCAAAAATGTCCTCGCCAAGTTTTCATCCACTGAGACCTAACACCTCCCAAGGATTAGACCCATCACCCCCTTGAGCAGCCTGTACTATCTTTGAGTGACTTCAAACATGTGAAGAAGAGAAAAATAGGCGGTCCTTACCTGTGGCAAATACTGACTTAGAGCTTATAAAATGCCCGGCTGTAACCTAAGGGTTAGACACCTTGAAGTTTCATAAGAAGCTAATAACTTACAGCTAGCAACTAAAATCCCAGACTTGAAAGCAGAGGGGCTCCGCGTCCCACACCAATAAAGTGGAGGCTTAGAGACAAAGCCCGGAGACTGAACTGAGCAAACTCCAAAGCCAGCCTCAACTCAAGGCTGAGACGAAGCATCTTGATGCCACAAATTTAGACCAAAGCAGACTGAAAAGAGGGGCCGTGTCAGAGAGCCGAAACTTTGGCAGGTGGAGACAATGCGCAGAAGGAAGCAAACCAGCCAAAAGCTAGCATAAACACAGAAGGGACCGCTCGCTTACCAACCCCAGATCCGACCGGTGAGCCAGGACCAAGAGGGCAAGTCACGCTCAGCGTGTGCCGTTAAGACTCAGGTAGACAGGAAGGTGCTTTGCATTGACCTGTGCTCTTGCCTTTACTGGACACACACGCAAAACGGCAAACCTTCTACGTCTCCAAAACTGAGTGCGTGTCTGTCTCATCTGGACAACTGTCCTTCCCCACGGTTACTTTCCTTTGGTCGGTGTAGAATTATAGCATCGCTGAGGATTAACCTTAAACGCTCCCTCCCCCACCATTTCGTGAATGGAAAGTATAAAATCAGGTAGTGTCGTCAGAGTGCTGGGAAAGCTCCCACGTCCACATCCGCGAGACAGTTAACAGCGCCAAGTCCTCATCCCCCTCTGTCCACCACTGGATAGGACCATTCTCTCTGACTTAGGCGTAAAGAAATGCCACAGAGAAGGCCACGCAAAAACATTTTTTTAAATGGTGATTTTTATTTGGAATTGTGGTGACTCCTCCTACCGCATAAGAGACCGTAGGGCCTGGTGACTTCCGGAAGGGCAGACGTCCTTCTGCCTCCTGCCCAGCTACTTGCCGTTGGCCGACGTGTTATAGTAGAGGAAATCGTGTTTGTTTTAATGAGTTTAGGGACAGGTTGCATACTGTTCGCCTCTTCTCAGACTCTCCTTAGAGGGTTTTTTAAAAAATATTTGTATTATTTAACGGTGTTTGGGGGAAAAAAATTTTCAGCGCTATTTCCGTATTTTGTTGCAGGGCATTCTTGGCTCAGGTTTTGCATTAAAAGTACAAGAACAGCACCGCCAGAAGCACTTTGAGAAAAGAAGGAACCCAGCTGCCAACCTCATCCAGGTAAACGTCAGTGTACTGGGGAGACGGCAACACCTGTTTCTGCAGGCGCTGGGTCGTGGGCCGGTCCCTCTGTGCCCTTGCTTAGGGGAGCTGCTCTTTGGTTTTGTTTTTAAAAACGAAGCTGGAGCTTAATGTACAGTCTTAGATTTGGTCAAGTGCTCCCCACTCCCAAAGAGAAAAGAATACTATGTATTTTCAGCCAACGGTCCACGCTCTGTTCGGATTAACTAACGGCACCAGCAGAGCCATGCCGGGGCCAGCAGTCGTGTTGCTCCTGGAATGCCCTAGAATGTCTCATGAATTACTTGGTGAAGGATCATTGCTCATTCAGTGATGGAGCAGAACACAGCATCAGTGCCTGCCTTGCAATTACCTTCTGCTGCCAGATGTGTGCCACCGTTCTGAGGAGCAACGTACTTGTTTAGAATGTCAGGGTTAGGTACTCGTGGAATCACTTGTAATGCCATCCAGAGCAATAACTGGAAATTCTTATTTTAAGAGCTGGAATTATGGGATACATCGATGTTTGAGCATATGAAGTAGTAAGCATATCATTTGAAGCTAACTCATAATACATAGGTTGTTCAGCATTTAATCTTCGTTTCAATAACTCAGGATTTGCTTCAGCAGTAAAAGGAATGCTTCTCCTTTTGCCATCCATACCTTTTGGGAGTAGAACCACCCTAGAAACAGCTTAAGAATGACAAAATATGTTTTCCTCTAGATCCATGCTGTGAGTTCGTGTTTAATTGTAGACAACATGATTATATAACATCCCTCCATGCCAGGCAGCGGACGCCCCCGACCTGCAGAACCAAGGGGCTCAGGGCGGTGACTGAGGTTCCTGCTACAGTAGCGGGCCCGCTGTTCTCACGTACCTTGCAGGTTCCCGTCAGGGGTGGAGGGCGGCAACCACGACACAACCCCGACCCCGCAGGCTCTGCCTGTGGCCGCAGGGTGGGGGGAGGCGGGGAGGGGCTGCATCAGGAAGGAGACCCCTTTGTATCTGTGACTAAATGAGGGTATTAGTGTTTAGAGCAAGCTGTGCTGTGACTCCTGACCGTTGCACATGACGTGTAATGCACGCCACTGAGAGGCTCTAGTTTTAAAAGTTCCGGGTTTTAAAGAGGCGCCAAAGATAAAGTAAACTTTGTTTTGCTGAAGGAAAGATCCCTGAGTCGTAGGAGTTGAAGATCTGAGGCCGAATGACAGGGCCATGATGAAAAGGGGCGTCACGCACGCCGGGGTGCACATAAAATGCCCCAGCAGAGAGCCTCCACCCTTTGGCGCTTCTTAACTGCTTATGAGGTGTCCCCATACTTCTAATGCACTTTTTTTAATTAATTAATTTATTTATTTTTGGCTGTGTTGGGTCTTCGTTTCTGTGCGAGGGCTTTCTCTAGTTGCGGCAAGCGGGGCCACTCTTAATCGCGGTGCGCAGGCCGCTCACTATCGCGGCCTCTCCTGTTGCGGAGCACAGGCTCCAGACGCGCAGGCTCAGTAGTTGTGGCTCACGGGCCCAGTTGCTCCGCGGCACGCGGGATCTTCCCAGACCAGGGCTCGAACCCGTGTCCCCTGCATTGGCAGGCGGATTCTCAACCACTGCGCCACCAGGGAAGCCCTCTCCTTGCTATTTTTATCTTTCAGTTGCTCTTTAACGTATTCACCTTTCAGTTCTGGAAGAATGCTTTCCGGCCTGTGAATGCAGAGCTACTCCCTGGGTTCCTTGCATCCATTCGGGCAGCAAGCCCTGTCCACGCAGGGAACCAGTGGTACACCTTGCACATACCTAGGCTGCCTGCTCTCAGGAGCGTGGCCGTGCTGTCGGCATGGATAAAGTTCAAACTTATTTAAGATCCTCGCGAAATTATTTACTAGCTTTTTGTATTGTATGTTTTCTCAATCAGCATGTACTCGAAGTACAACCACTTCTGTGTACAGATCCTTGATACTTCTGGGTATAAAAGGGGACTGCATCAAAAAAATCTTAGACCATCGGCTGTCCTGTTGGAAAGTGAGCCCTTTGAGGAATTTCTGAGCCGTGGATCCCTTGTGATGACACAGAGCTTCCAGCTCTGCAGCCCAAAACAGTTGCCAAGAGCTGCAGGTGGCTGTTTACGTTTAGAAATTCAGTTCCTGGGAGGCACCAGCCACGTCTCAGGTGTTCAGTAGCCATACACGGCTACTGGCTATCATACTGCACAAGACAGATACAGAGAATAGTAGGAGGGACTTTGTGATCTATCTCATCATTATTAACTAGCAAATTGTGCAAAAAAAAAAAAATTTCCAATTGAACTTGAAAACGGATTACCATTCCTGCAGGCAGTCTTTGGACCGGAGGCATTTATACCAACAGCCTTTGGCCAACAGCCAAAGCAAGGCAAGGCCTTCCTCTGAGGTCAGCCGTAAAAAGCGAAGAGGCTGATTGCAAAGTTTACTTAAAGATCTAGATTTTTATTTTATGGAACTGAGTTACTTAATATATATTGCGATCAATAATTGAACTTGTACCAAGGGAGGTAACTGTGGAGTGAAATCATTAATTGTTTTTTTACTTAAAACTCTAACTTATGTGTTGTTCTGAACAAAAAAGAATATAAAATGAAAGGCTTGAAATGTTCAAGAATACCTTTAAATCTAATCATAGTTTCATTAATTACCAATTTAAAAAGTGATTGTTCCTCTGTCCAAATGTAATTTATTAGACATAAGAATAATGATATAATTATTAAATGTATTCATTGTTTTTCCTTGCTGTAACCCCTAGCCAGAAGTCAGGGCTTTAAGCTTTAGATTATAGATTGTAGACATTTATTTTAAGGATGCTTTAGATTAAGCAACAAGCCTCATTTGCTGATCCATGCATTTTCTTACGCAATAAACCTGCCTTGGTTTGCTGATCACACAAAGCATCAAGACCAACACCAGTCTCATTTGTTTGGAGCCAGAGCTGCTGTCTTCGTAAAGGGCACTGGAGATGCCCAGATTGCTTTGTCGTTCAGTCGGTGAGACAACTAAATTAACCAGCATTTCAGGGTTTTAGGGAAAAGTTTACAACCCCAGCAGCTTGCAGTAAACTCAGTTGTGTCAACATCTTTGCATGATTCATTTAAATTAACTTTTCCTTTCAAGCGGAGCAGTCTAGGAAAAGAAAGCAGCCCTCAGTAACATTTTGAATACCTGCCCCAATGTCACCACTTTTATTAATAATGCCTAAGACTTGTGAAGTGCTTCTGTTCACAAGTGTGCAGAGTATTTCTGCTATATTATGTCACTTGATCCCCAGGACAAGGCTAGGGACTTGGCAAGAGGTAGGACTCAGGTCCCTGGTGTCGGAATCTGAATCCAGCACTCGAAGACTCATATATACATCACTGAAGCCTGGGGATTAGCATTTCAAGATCCTTCAGAAGTTCTGTGTGAGCGGTTTCCTTCTAGAGAGGTTGGACCAGTTCAGGGTGGAGCCAAGGTGCTTTATTGGAAACAGAAACAGGGGAATTAAGTACAAGTTTGTGAAATGAACGCTGACAGGTGGGCTTATTTTCCTGAGGGAAGAGAGTAGAAGACGCTGCTCTAGGGAAATTAGTTGGCCCAAAAGAAAAACAAATTATATATTGAAACTTTGGCTTCCTCTAGTGAAAGAACTGAGCCTTCCAAAGTGAGGCCACTAAAATAAACTCAAGCCACATATACAGAGCTTATACAGCCTTTGTAATGCTTTAATCATGAATAAGGACAGATTCAGAAAAAAAATTTCTAGATGTGGAAAACGTGAGAGCAGAAAAAGAAGAAAACAGAAAAGGAGATAAAACTGTGAAAATCTCCCCCAAAATAGAATAAAAAGACAGAGATGAAAAATAAAACAAAAAACAGTAGGAAAATTGGATGACACTTCCAGGAGATCAGATATTCAGCCAACAGAAGTACCTCAAAAAGAATACAGGGAAACTAAGTGTGGAATTTTATCAAATAAATATTATATTCTGGTTCCCCAAAAATGAAGGGCAGGAGGGGCCACAGTACAAGGCCCCCCAAGGACCCAGCACTGTGAACAAAAAGGCTTCACACTGAGGACGCCCGTGTGAAATATGAGAACTCCTGCAAGAAAGGGGATCCTAAATGCCTTCTGAGCAGAACATACCCAAACGGTCCAGAATCTGCATTGCATGGACTTCTCATTAGTAACGTTAAAATTAGAAGACAGTGGAACAATACTTTCAAAATTATGGAGGAAAATTATCTCCAATCTAGAATTCTATATTCAACCAAATTATTCATGGAGTATGGGAGTAACATGAAGACTCTTTCAGATATGCAAAACCTCAAAACTTTACCTACCATATACCCTTACTCAAGAAGCTAATATCACATCTTCTTTATCGATTCATCTACCGATGGCACTTGGGTTGCTTCCGTATCTTGGCTGTTGTGGATCATGCTGCAGTGGACATGGGGGTGCAGATATCTTGTTTTCATTTCCTTTGGATATATACCCAGAAGTGGGACTGCTGGATTATATGGCTGTTCTATTTGTAATTTTCTGAGGAGCCTCCATACTGTTTTCCTTTGCAGTATATATACACAATGGAATATTATTCAACCATGAGAAAGAAGGGAATCCTGCTATTTGCAACACACGGATGGACCTTGTTATTATGCAGAGTGAGAGAACCAGACAGAGACAGACAAATACTGCATGGTCTCACTTATATGTAGAATATGTAGAATTTTTTATATGACTTTAAAAAAAATTTTTAAGTCAACCTCCTAGAAACAGAAGCAAAAAGTGGTTGCCAGGAGCTGGAAGGTGGGGGAAATAGGGTAAAAGGGTACAAACTTTCACTATGAGATGAATATGCCCTGAGGATGTAATGTGAAACGTGGTGACTATAGTTGATAACAGTGTTGTATAATTGAATCTGCTAAGATTGTAGAATTTAAATGTGCTCACACCAAGATTAGATACCTGTATATGTATAACTGAATCACTTTGCTGTACACCTGACAGTATCACAACATTGTTAATCAACTATACTCCAATATAGCAATAAAATACAAAGTCTTTAAAAATGCATTTCAAAAAAACCCCCAAAACAAACAAACAAAATGTTCTCACACCAAAAAACAAACAAGCAAATAAATACGTGAGTTGATGGATGTGTTAATTACCTAGATGGGGAGAACCCTTTCATAATGTGTGCATATATTAAATCACCATGATGTAAGCTTAGAAGATCTCACAATCGTATAGGCCAGTTATACCTCAATAAAGCTGAAATGGAAAAAGAAAGAAAAAGAAAAAAAGGAGAAGCTACTTGGATAGAATTAATCCTCCAAAACAAGGAGATGAACCCAGAAAGGAAGGAGACATGGTGTCCCGGGAACAAGAGATCCCACCCAGGGAGGAGTGAGGGGATCTCTAGGCTGTTGCTGAGGGGCAGTCCCAGGGCCAGAGATGCAGGGCCGGAGAGCAGAGAGCCGGAGGGAGGTCGGCAAGGAGACACAGCTTTCGTGATGTATCTGACAAATGGAATTTTAGAGTTCTGTTGGAGAGTTCAGGAATGTTTTCCTCATAGGTACATAAAGGCAAATCAAGAAATTAAAATAGGGCAATACTAGCTCCAAGAAAAACCAAAATAAATTACACGGGAAAGAAGAAAGGAGTCAATGGTACGTCACATTGCTGAGCTGGGAACAGTAGTTACGTGGTCAAAGTTATGCAAACACTAAGCAGTGTTAACTAACTAAGCACTTAACTAAAAGTTAACTAAAATTAACTAAAAACTGTTGGTGGTAGGATGAGATCAGGGGAAGGTGTGTAAATGGCTATGTCACTATCTTCCATGGTAAAAAAATTAAAAACCTCAAAGAAATATGAGAACAATCCTTAAAAATAAGGATTCTTAAAATTAGAAACAGAAGCTATAAAAGTTGAAGGGGTTGCCACGAAGGAACAAAAATGAGTGAGAAGTACAGTGGGGAAAGGGATTACTGGTTTTCACCCTAAATCTTTTCATTCTCCGGCTTCTTAAATTCTACACCTTGAAAAAAATCATTCCATGTTGATTATACCTTTGGATGTTCAGCTAAAATTAAGGTTTCCAGAAAGGGTCAAATGTGCCATAGCTGTAATGCTCCAGACAATGCAAGCTAAATACTCCCTAAAACGTAACTATACTGACATCGCGCTTGTAGCTCCAGACCAAAGTGTGAACTTGTTTGGCTACCTTGAGCACCAGGGTCGCATAGTAAACGGTGAATTTGGCTTTCATGTTGCTTTTTGGTGACTTTTCCTTGGGAGTGTGTGTGCCATGTAAATTAAATCCCTCTGGGCACTTTCTCTTGCCAACCACTGTGTGATTTTAGCTCTAAGTAGAGGAACGTCGGCTCCGCGATCACATGGTTGTGGCCTTGGGTTCAGCTTCCAGAAGCTGAGGGAGAGCTGAGGCCAGGACAGAGTGATTAGAGGGTGAGAATAATAGGTACCCGCTCCTCCGCCACTCGACTGCGGACTGGTATCAGCCCCGAGGGAGATGCCACTCGCCCTCTGTTCCTAATGAAGGGAATAAGAGCCTAGCTGTTGAGATCAATTTGATAGAAAAAGAGCAAGAAGCCAGATCTCATTGTTAAGAAAATTTTCAATTTTCTAAGCGTGGCCACTTTCGCCCCCAGTTCTTTATAACTTTGGCAGGTAATGTCTTGGTCCCATTTTTTGTCGTATTGTTGTTTGGGATTTTATTCCGCTGATATCTAATAATGCCCAGGCCTGCTATGTGCTTCTCACTTCTACGTGAGCCCTTCTTCCACAGTATCCAAGTCCACATATATCTGATGCCTTCTATTAAAGCTGTTTAATTAAGGCAGCACTGGCGAGGCTCTGGCCTTCACTGCAGAAGAAGCTGCGATAATAAACCCATGTGTCTTTATTGATTACTCTGAATCACTCTGTAGATTGTGAGTGTACAGCACTTGCCAAAACTAACATTTCAAGATGATACAATGACAACTGCTTTGTTCTCTGTAAGATGCCAAGATGCTTAGCATACGTTCCGAGGGATTTGTAGGTTCATCCAACATGAGCCATGTGATAAAGGCTCCAGGCAAGGAAGCTGGCTTCAATTATTTAAACCTTCCTTAATAATATAAAAACCCTCAGGTCCTACCATATATCTTCCTAGTTTTTTATATCACTTCTTGAACATCTTATTGAAGTATAAGGTGCATAGGGAATGCAGCACAGACCCTAGAAAACTGCGCTGCCGGAGAAAGAAGCAGATGGTGGTCAGCGCCCCATGCACCCTCTCTCCACCTCCGTCCCTGGGGGAGCTGCCCCGCTGCCTTCTAACTGCAGGGGTCGGTTTCCCTGCTTTTGTCCTTTATGGAAGTGGAGTCACACCGCAGGTACTCTTTTGTGTCTTGTTTCTCGCACTCAGCAGTATTCATGGAAAGTCCATCCACACTGTTGGGTGTAGTTGTAGTGGACTGTTGCTGTGGGCCGCTCCACTGTGCCAGCGATCTACAGCTCACCCAGGTACGGTCCTGCTGACGGCTGCTCGAGCATTTCCAGCTTTGGTTTATCAAGAGTACTGCTGTTTAGACACAGAAGACAAACCTAGGGTTACCAAAGGGGAAAGGTATGGGGGAGAGATAAATTAGGAGTTTGGTATTAACATGTACACACTACTATATAAAAAATAAAGAACCAACAAGGACCTACTGTATAGCACAGGGAACTCTACTCAATACTCTGTAATGGCGTATAAGGGAAAAGAATCTGAAAAAGAATAGATATATGTATATGTATAACGGAATCACTTTGCTGTACACCTGAAACTAACACAACATTGTAAATCAACTATACTCGAATATTAAAAAAAAAAAAAAAAAGGGTAGTGCTGTTTAGACTCACAGATGGAGAGAACAACTTAGTGGTTACCAGTGGGGAGAGGGAAGAGGGAGGGGCAAGATAGGGGTAGGGGATTAAGAGGTGCAAACTATTATGTATAAAATAAATAAGCTACAAAAATATATTGTACAACATGGGGATTACAGCTAATATTTTATAACTATAAATGGAGTATAACCTTTAAAAATTGTGAATCACTTTATTGTATACCTGTAACTTATATTGTACACCAACTATACTTCCATAAGTAAATAAATAAGAAAATTCATATTAAGATTTTAAAAAAAGAGTAGTGCTGTTTTGAACATTAGAGTACACATCTTTTGATGCACTTATGTAAGCGTATTTGTTGAGTATACATGCAGGAGTGTGTAGCTGTATCATAGGGTGTATATACTTCAGCTTTAATAGGTACAGCCAAAGTTTTCCAAATTAGTTATGTCAATTTTTAACTCTTCTTTTCCTGCACACACGTATTCAGTGATATTGTCAGGAAAAGGAATATTATTAGGTCACTGTTTTCTTCATTGTAGGTTTCAAAATCATGAATGATGGTAAGACAGCCAGGGGCATGACCTGTTTATATGAAGTAGTCACACAAAACAGAATGTTTTGATTTATGAATTATAATAAGAATGTTCCTCTCAGGAGAGTGGCGTAAACACTTGGTCACTAGAGCTGCTTTCAGACCTATTGCAAAGGAAGAGATTCACCAAAATCTCTATGGAAAGTAAGTTCAGGCAACCTCTGAAGTGGACAGTTCAGAGGGAAGCTGTTCCAACAGCGGTCACCCAGCGGTCAGCAAAGGACCATGGAGGGATTCGAAGACCAAGAGCCGGGCCACCTGAGGTGATGTCTCACCTCTGCCAGCCTTGTGTTAACCTCTTAATTTACCTGAGCCTTTATTCTCTCTTCTACAAAGTAAGGGTCGTAAGGGTCTTAATCCACCCTCTGTGGGGATTACATGAAAATACTTTGTATTATATATATATCAGGTAGAATTACATGTAGTACACAGAGCTTGTGTTCACATCAAAGAGTTATAAGCGTGTTCTTAGACCCCAGCATTAAATCGTTATGCGCTTTCAGATCATACTCCTGGGGATACATTTCCCCACCTTGTTTTAGTCCTGCCTCTCATCTCCACCTTCGTGGTTAGCCTTAGAAGTACCACGTGGTTCGACCGCAGGGGATTTCACTACATCACTAACACGCCCTGGTGGTCATCAGTTTACTAGTTAATTTACTAGTTGCCTTATGGACTGCCAGGGTCCTTTGCCTCTATCTTACAAGTGGCGATTAAGGGCACGCAGCGGCTCTCGGGACGCACAGTCGCTCACACTCGGGTAGCTCACCTCCCACGTCTCTCCCTAACCAATCCCAAGACTCCTCTGTGTTATGCTTTGTGGTACTTCTGCTTCTGATGTGAGTTATTCTGAAAAGCAATTCTGTGGATGTGGCGGAGTATATTTCACAGCCAGGCGAAAACACCCAAGCCTCTTCACCCTTCGGGCAGTTATCAGGGCTGAACATGGCAAGGAAAAGATGCTTAATCTGTATTAATTTACTAACCTCCCTTTTCATTGCGTTCTCTCTCCTCCTCTCTCTCGTTTTTCTTTCTTCTGTCCCCGCGTATGCCGCGTGCAGTGCGTTTGGCGCAGTTATGCAGCCGACGAGAAATCTGTCTCCGTTGCAACCTGGAAGCCGCACCTGAAGGCCTTGCACACCTGCAGCCCCACCAAGTAGGTGTCAGTGCGACAGTCGGTGCTGTAGTCGCGTTTCCTTAAGTTTGTAAAGCAAACCGCACGCACGCACGCACGCACGCCCAGGTGTCGATTCGGGGCTTGTCTTATTCTCTGTTGCTCTTTGAGAGAGTCAAAGCTGTTTGGTAACAACTCAGGTGCAAAACTAAATGGATTCTGTATCATTCCTCACCATCCACAGACTGGGCTTAAATATGAAAAGAATCTAAACTCTATAGACATTTATTTATACTATTTCATGCTTATTTTCTAATATCTCATTTCGTAAAGCCCACCAGAACTCCTAAGGTAGGTGCCTTGGTTCTTGAAAAGCAATGACTGTTTAAAACTCCCCCCGTCCCCTGACCCCAGGCGGGGCTGCTTGGGGAGCATCACGTCTGCACATTTAAGTCCCTTAAGGTCATTTCTCCTCGGGATCCCCTTACAGGATGGGCCTTGGGCTTTCACTTGCAGATCAAACCAACATCAGAGGTGATAGGACCACTCAGAGTACAACTTGGAATTAACATTCAAAATTTTAAAGAGATGTTACTTCCATTCACATTTCATTGGCCGAAGCAGGTCACCCAGCCGTGCTTCAGCTCAGGGTGGCGGGGGGGGGGGGGGGTGGTGGGGGGGGGACCGGGAGGGAGGTGCAGCCCCCCTGTGCCTAGAGGGGAGGGGGCTGGAAAGATCGTGCACAGGCCTGACGATTGCCGCAGCATCTTTAATTCCCAAACAACCCTTAGTCCCGGAAGCCTGGGCTCCAGCGCAGCTCGCAGACTAGACCGTAATCACCATTTAATGAAAGAAATCCTCGGTGAAACAAGCAAAGCAAGTAAGCCAGGGACGGTCCCCCGTGAGTCTGCTGGACTAATAGTCGGTCCCCCGGGTTGTGCAGAGCTCTCGGGCGGCTCAGCTGGCCTCGTGCGTTTGAGCGCCTGCTGTCTCCTTTCAGAGCCCATCAAGGCCTTCGTCCCAGTGGCTTCACGGGATGGGAGGCAGCTACAAGGCGAAGGACCAGAGCTGGCCAAGGTCACCTCTGACCCTATGGGACCCACCTCCTAGAGGTCAGGGTCAAACCTGCGCCAGCACCTGCAACATAGAGATTCATTGACCCCAGGGTGTTAGAGCGGGTGCGGCCTAGCGAACATATGGATGAGAAGTCGCTTTGCATTTAGATCTTAAAATGTAGTGAAATTCCCTTTTTGAGAATTAGACCCTTTCCAAAGTGTAGTATTTTAAAACAAAAAGGGAATCTAACTCGTGTGCCATCTGTTCCTTGAGGGTATGAATCAAAAACGGGAACTGTATGGAAATTGTACGTCTCGTCTTTATGAAGGTTGCTAGGTAATGTGTAAAAAGGCTAGTGGGGAAGAAAAAAAAAAAAAAAAAAAACAAAGAAAGTTCCCAAGTGACAGGAGAGCGTAGGCTATTATTTTATTATACGTGCTTATTTGGCTTCCCACTTCCTGCAGTTTTTGGATTAAAAGTCATGCTGCAGCCTGGAAAAACTATTCCATAATGAGTCAAATTCTCCCAGTGCATAAACTATTATTTTACTCCCGTAAGCCTCTCTTTTTTCTGTGGTTTTCCCTGTTTTCAGTGGGGGCGGAGGTGGAGGGGCATGCGTGCGGACACCTGCCTCCATCCTGTCCCACTGTAGCTAGCAGCCCTCAGCCGCACTCTCCTCTCCCTGCGCCCTCCTTAGCCTCTGGGTCTCGGCCTTATTTACTGAGGAGTACGGCTGTGTGCCCAGAAGGGCAAGCATTGTCCCTGCAACTCTCCCTTCAGCCATAGTTTACTGTTCCAAACTGCAGTGATTCTTAATCTTTGCTGTTCTTTGTTAAACCATTAAGAACATGGTGGTAATTATGGACTCTTTCCCAAGAAAAATATTCAACGCATAAAAAATCAAAACTCTGCCTACAAATTTTAATGTATTCACAAACTCCCTGAAGCCGAGTTCAGAACCTTTGCTCTGGAAGCAATCCCGCTTTAATCAAATGTGTAGGTTTGTGAGGAGAATAATTTACAGTGACTTAGAGGGTTCGTTTTATGTTTATAACTAACTGGCTTAGTGAGTGCAGGGTGATACAGTAAGAAATAGACCAAAACTTCTTCCTTACATCGTGTATTTCCTATGACGTTCGGGGTTGAAGAACTTCTGAAGGGAAAGATCGTTCACTCATCCGTGCGTTCGTGCAGTCAGTGCTCATCGAGCACAGTCAGAGAGGAAAATTTTCCCTCTGCCCTTCTGGGTTCTTCTGTCTGGTCTAAGGATTAAATTGGCATGAGACAGATTAACAGGAGAAAATCAAACCAGAGTTTAACAACATGTATACGCAGGAGAGACCCAGGAATACTGAGTAATCCCCCCAAATGGGCGAAACCCTCTCGTTAAACACCATCTTCAGCTAAAGACAAAGGAAGATGTTGCGGGCGCTAGTTTGGGACTCAGAGGGGGGGGAAGGGCAGTTCACACGGGGACGGGGAAGCGGGTGTTTCCTGGGCCAGCAGAGACAAGGGACAGAGTCCCTCCGATGGAGACACTGTCACCTCCAGGCCCTGCTGAGTCCCCACCACGCCTGGCCCGTATTCCTTACAGGCCTCTCTGGTGACAGCTGTCTTCAGGGGGAACAGGCACTTTATCTAAATTCTTTTAGGCAGTTAAGGGAGAGATAAGAAAAACTTCCTGAGACTTCTGTCTCTTAAAAATAATCAGCCTGAATTTATCCTCACGCCAAAGCGACACACTTTGGGGTGCCAGATTCTGCTCCCCTATAGCACCTACTGTGTGCATGGCACTGTTCCAGGCACAGGGAGTGCAGCAGTGGGGGAGAAAAGCCAACAGAATCCCAGGCCTCAGGGAGTGCATATTCAAGAGACACTAGGAAGAGACAGTGCAAATAAAGAAGCAAAATATATAATAGAATAGATGATGGTAAGTGCTAAAGAGAAAAGTAAAGTAGGGAAGGCACTGCGGGAGCGCTCGGGGCTGCGGTTTTAAACAGCTGGTCAGGGAAGAGATTGTATTAGAAGCAGCGGCAGCGTCGATGACGTTATCAGTAAGAACACCAGCCCGTGCCCTCGTCCCCCCAGCTTAGAGACACAGTGGGGTGCGCTGACTCTGATGCACTTCTGCATCCCAGGGGGTAGGACGGTGTGACAGCCGTGCGGCGTGGGAGGGGCCATTCTGCTGAGACCTGCTGGGCACTCTCCTTTCCGGTCCAGTTCGTCTCTCACGTGCACTTTGGAGGGCTTAGCAGTTGCTATTTCCAGGTTTTGTCTTAACGACAGAAGGATTTAGAGAAGGAACTCACTTCTTGATTTTCATGTCAAAGGGAGTGAAGGCTCTGCAGGGGTGAAGCACAGGTAAATGTGCTATTCTGGGAAATGAGTCAGATCGTTTATGAAGCTTCAGGGAGTCTTCAAGCTCCTAGGGTGCCACGTGGTACCTTAGGGTTAGAATTCAGAGATTACCAACTCCAGCGCCTTCAGTTTATTCATAAAAGCACCGAGACCCACAGGAAAGCAAGACTCCTGCCCAAGGACACAGCGCATTTACCCCATGCCGTGTTGCATAGACCCGAACGTGCTAAAGTGGCTTATTAGACAGACCACCCAACACTGAGCTAGGTTGTCTGTGTGCCTGATGTCCTGCAAGGGCATTCATACTTTGTACAGCACAAAAACAAAATCTGCCCCAACGAGTGACGGAGACACAAGACCACGGTCACAGATGAACTAACCCAGATTGAGTCTGCCTGAACCACAGGGACTCCAGCTTCAACACAACCCGCACCACCCTTCTAACAGTCTCTGCTGATGCTGGTTAGACCAGAACCACTCTGCCTAAACCATGGATGACTTAGGCTGATGAAGAGGCTCTAGTTTTTGGTCACATGTGGGCAGTATTGGTGCTGTGCTAGCTATCTCGGGTCTGTACCACCAAGAATATATGTCAGAAAGTTGGGTACATTTATGATAAAGTGTCTTGCTTGTATGGCTCTTGCTTGAAAAGGATTAATTAAGGTACTTCATTCCCCAGTCTCCAATTTGGTCATTATCAAGCGCTATAAATGTATTCACCATTTATCGTCATTTTTCTTCTGTCTGCACGCACCTGGAGGAAAGAACAAGGGGAAGCATCAAGCAGGTTTGTGATTTCTGTTCTGCTTCATGTTTGTTGATAAATCTGATGCCTAACAGATGTTTTAAATGTGTATCGTGTGAGTAAAATCAGTCAACAAATACAAGATGGTTAAAAGGGACCTTTCACAAGATTGCCTGCAAAGGTTGCTGTTTTATTGATTTTTTTTTTTCCCTCCCTTGGGAGCATAAGTGTCTTTCCCTAACTCACTCACTGCTTTTTACAATCTGCAGAGCATGGGATGTTTGGGGTAAAAATAATAATTATGGTCTTTGGTTGTTCCTTGCTACTGTTTTCCCAGACAGAAGTCTTACCCAAGTATTCAAATCCCATGAAGCAGGATAAGATATACTCCCCTTCACCAGGGTCCTTCTTTTAAAGTGAGAAACGGTATGGTTTGGGGAGGGGGTAGGAGTGAGAGACAAAATGAACACTGTGTCCAGGAGGTAAGAGCACTCTCTGTGCGACCTCTCCCACTCATTCAGAGCTGAGGTCTACTCAGGTGATCTGATCCAAAGGAATAGTCCCCCTTCCTTTAGGAAGAAGGTAATCCTCCTGGACAGTTCACCAGATCAGCTACACTGTATAGTCATTCTTTCGTGCCTTAGAAGGAAATGCTGTATCAGGCTGAATAGCAGAAAACTAGACCCAGAGGGAAAAGGAACTGAAAGAGAACATTTTAATCTTTGGGTTCCTGAGTGCCGGGGAAGGTCTGGGTTTGGGAGCAGAACGCTGGAGGACAGAGCAGGCGGGTCTCAGCACAGGTGGGGTAAGGGGGGACAGAGGCAGAACCAGCAGGGAGTCCCAGGCACCTGGAATTCCTCTCCACAAGGGACACAGGGCTTTTCCTGTCATTGCCACCCGTTCTAGTAATGAGGAGACACAGGCAACCCCTGCCCAGGGCTGGCCAGGGGTTGTTCCTTTAGCTCGGTACTGATATACTAATGACACATTTATTCATGTCCTGAAATCAGTTTTGAGAGTTCTCTTGAGGTGGTAAGTCTCTGGGTCATCCATTTCTGCATTATCTTAATTAACATTTAAAACGCTTATGATCCAAAACAAACGCATTCGTTTACGATGGGAGGCAGGCACGGTCGGACGCACCCACTCCTCCAGGGTAGGGAAGCCTACACAGGGCATGGTGCTAGAGACCCTTCTCTTACGTGGCAGATAGAGAGCAGAAGACATGGGCTATTCCTGGGTGGTATTTCCAGAAAGTTTTAATAGCTTGAAGAGTTGCTCCTCACACGGAGATTTCTGGCTTCTCTGTGGTCATTGGACATTTGGCAGAAATCACCACAAACACACCGTGTGTTCCTGCGTGGCACGCGTGCCTTACTTCACGCTTCACCCACACACACTCGGGTCTGCTGCCTTCCGGTGACACATCACGGCACCGTGTGTGAAGCTATGACAGGGCATGTGCTCAATAAATACCTCTTGGATGGAGTAATAAAATGCCCCTGACCTCCAGTACTTTATGTGAAGAGAGATAAAACACCAACAAGAGAGGTAAAGAGGAGGAATATAAAAAGAGAGAAAATGAAAAATTAAAAACATGTCAGTACTCTGAAGGAAGTAAGCTGCAGCCCCGCTTGAATATTACCTTCCCTTCCCCCTGCTGTGGCCCTGAAATGAACAAGACTGCCTAATGGATGCAGGATATTGTAACAACAATAGCAACATCTCAGGAAATAACAAAGTTGCCCTCACTCCAGCGAATCTGCTCAAAGGAAATGCATCCTAATGAGAATTCCCCCTTGGAAGAAGCAGCTCTGGGTCCAGAATGTTGCCGGTGGGCGCTGGACCCAAGTTCAGAGGGACTGACCAGCACAGTCCAAGCGCAGAGCCTTTACTGCTTGGGCCAAGGCTGTATTGATGGGATTCGGATAGACCAGCGTAGATGAGCTGCAGCCGACTCTTTTGTCCTCCAGAGCCTGGAATCTCCTAAATACTTCCTACGGGGGGGGTTCCTCTGTACTGAGAGCTGGGAGGGACCCAGATGTAGAAGAGTCTAATGCAGCGGCCAGCGCCCCTCCAGTGCCCGGCACTGGCGCCCTCCGACGGAGGGGCCAGGACTGTAGATCAGGCCTCTCTCTGCAGGATGGAGTGGGCACCACACACGCTCAGGTACACCCCTGGGGAACTGGGTTCCCTGCTTCGGGACATTCTTGTTAGATTTTGTCTTTCTACACTGAGGTTAGGATATGTTTTCTAAAAAATGCATGTACAGCATCTTGGGCTAAGGAAAGACACCCAGCCCCAAGATGGTTACATGTTGTTTGTGACAGATCCAAAATTTTTCTTTAAAAATACAAGTCGTCAGGGAATTCCCTGGCGGTCCAGTGGTGAGAACTTCCACTGCAGGGGCATGGGTTCAATCCCTGGTCATGGAGCTAAGATGCCAAATGCCACGCAGTGCGGCCAAAAAAGAAAAAAGAAAAAAAATACAACTCGTCAGTCTCCAAAAGAGCTTTTTAATCTAGCTCAGCTGAACAGGAGTGAACATCGGTACAGGGTCAGGTGTGAATCCCCGTTCATCTCAGCTGAGCCTGCTTTGTTCCTCAGCTGAAGCCATAAATACAGCTTCTTGGGCATCATTTCATCATTCACTTGTTCCCCTCTATCTTCCCACTAAAACAGTTCTAATCTCATATGTGGTGGTAAATGCTGTCTATTGGTTTTATTTTAATTAATCATCCCATTAAGTAATTTTTCCAACTCATTTTTTAAGCTAGGTGGTTCTCTGTTTGGGTATAAATTGTCACTTTCTGAGAAGAGAATCTACCTGTAAACCCATCCAGCAGGATTCAGCCGGTATCCTCACCTTTTTGTCTTCCTCCTTGACAAGGTTGAATAGGTTGTTAGTCATCACGATGGTACAAGAAAGCTTTTACTTCTTCCGACCTGTTAAGTTTTTATTGCTACAGGTATAGATCATACATCAGAGATTTGGGGATTATCTGTAAATCTCATTGCCTCTGCTTTACTCTGTCTCCTTAATCAACACTTGGTGGCTCTATGCCTGCTTTGTAGTTAAACTGCCTTAACGCACTTTATGAGGCATTAAGAGAACCCTGCTGGACTTCCTAGTAGACTCTCTGAAGTTGCTTTAACAGGTGCTTGTGAGACTGTTATAAAGATGGGTGTCTTAAAAGTTAAAGCATAAGTGATACTCTTTTATTACATTGCATCCTGTGCTGTGATCCACCAGGTACTTTGCCGGAACTGCTCCTGCGTGCTTGCCTTTATTAGGTTCTGAGAAGTGTGACTCTTGGGAGAGAATCTAGAACACTGATGGAAAACATTGTGCACTCATATTTCTTCTGCATTTATTTTCCACTGTTTACATTTTCTTTCTTCTGTGTGCAGTGAATGATCTACATGTGTTGTTAAAATAAGCTCAGTAAGACAAGACCTTTTTTCTTTTTTCAGTGTAGTCAACTTGTATCCTTATTGGCAAAAGGCTAGGTTGTTTCAAAAACATTTTTTTTAAATGGTCTCTCCTTCTGTTCACCTTTATTGATAGAGGGTAAGGATTTAGTCTTTTAAAAACACATAGTAAGACTTAATACAAGAAAAATGCTTTTTTTCTTATATTCAACCTAGACTATTTTCTTCTCTCTTTTGGCACATGCATTCTATCTTACAACTGGTTATGTATATTAACTACAACTGCAGGCTTCATACAAATCAAGAATTTTTTTAATTTCAAAGCAATTAATGTTATTTATTTCATTGATTCCTATAAGTATTTATCTTTAAAAGTTCTGGAATATTTTATTCCTCCATCATTTATACTATGTTGCATTGTTATTTATTACAAAGGTTGCTATATCCTAAAATATTTATATTCTTATTTTCGTGTGAAACAGATGCTAAGACATAGACTACCATCGTTTGGAATGCCTATGTCGAATCTAATTATTTCTACTTAACCATTAAGAGCACTGGATCTGTTTCGAGCAGCACAGTTAAATTACACAGTTTGTCCTTAGTGTTTAACTAGTCCTTGTACTAACATATGAAAAACAATGAAGCCAAATGGCTTTGTTTTTCAAGGCAGACCACAAACCCCTGAGCACTTCCCTGGTGGTGACCACCTAGTAACTTCTGCTGTGTCTCCTCACTCCTAGTAAGGTCTGTAGTCATAAGCAGAAGCTCTTCAGAATACACACCTCATGGAAGCAGAGGTACCAGCATCCGGCTACTGACATGAGATCTGAGAATGCCAACTAACCTCAGGTGCATGACCAGGTTACTCTGCCACCCTACTGAGCCCTGCTCAGACTCACTCTTCTAAGGACTCTTGAATGAGGTTTCCAACCCGCTCGTAATTTCCCTGCTGCCTGTTGCCTGCTTGGACCCCCTCTGCCCTGGGGACAAACAGGCAGGTCCGCGCAGCGCCTCCTGGTGGTGGGACGATGCTGAGCTCTGCACGCACTGGGTTGTCCTGGTTCCAAGGCCATATTGTGCCGGAGGCGAGAATTTGTAGGCTGCTAATCCTGTGAAGGGCTAAAGCCCTAATTAAGCGTACCAGTAGCTCCAGGGTTCTGAGTCCGAGAGGATTCCCATGGGGATGCCATGATGCCATGATGCCGCCCAGCCCCTGGCAGGGATCATCCAGTGGCCGGCTGCTTCCCGGCCATTTGAACGTGACAGGGGGCTGCACACCATCAATGACCACAGCAACCTTTTGGTTACTTTCTCCAAAGAGAGACCTCCTTGTTGTCTCTTGGGGATAATCTTTGGCAATCTACCTAAAAACACTGTTACATAAACCTTCCTCAAAAATCATGTTCGTAGGTATCACAAAAAAAAGCCAAAAAATAATGAAAACTTCAGTGGACTAGCGAAGAGTCTATATCTTTAATCAATGTATGTTTTCAATAACAGCCACCTAATCCGTTTAATAGTCATCTAATCAAGATACTCTGTTGATTTCCAAAGGGGAAGTGAACTAGAAAAATTAATGAAAGTGACTTTTTTGTAGGAGGACACAAGAACAGATCTTTGCCTTGGAAAAGAAAATTTTGTTTGGCTAAAAAGTTCTGGATTAGGATGTTATTCTTAACTGTCATACAATTATGTCAGAACAAAGACTGAAAACATTACATCTTTTTTTTTCTAATTTAGTGTGTAATATGTTGAGTTCACTTTAAAATAGTTCTAGAGAATTTTTTTAACATTAGACATTGGCAAACATTCATGTACTTTAGAAGGACAAAAGGGGAAGAGGCACCTGGAACTCATTTATATCAACTTAAATGCCTTAAATAGTACTAATATTCAGAAAATAATATTATTTCCACTTTCCATTAATTCTTAAAGACAATATTAAATGTTTTATAGGGGCAATTTTTAAAAATATTCTTATAGGAGCAATTGTTTTTAAATATTTTGTTACTGTAAATAAACCATGGTGGATTTAATGCTGATACCTATTTTAGATTTTTTTTTACTTTTTTAGCAATTGAAATTTTTAAAAAAGAGAACTAAATTTCATATGAAATGGTTTTATGATGTTTTTATCAGTTTCCTCTTCATTCATTTGGCAAAGGAAAGCGAGATATCTTGAAAGCTTGAGAAATAATTTGATATTAACTAAACCCAACCTTCTATAGTAATTAGCATCTGTTAGTTCCAGAAAAGGTAATGGATTAGATAAAGTAGAGGGAAAACACTTGTAATGGCAGCTCTCTTGACGAGCCATTCGTTAATCTAAATAAAGGTGCAGTGGTGTGTTCCTGAGCCAGATCGTCATAAATTTAAATGATGGAACAGATTGGCCGAAACTGAAAAGAGGTTTGAAATTTTTACTATTAAAAAAAAAAAAACAAGCTTGAAAAGGGTAGACACTTTGAGCACCATCCCTCTGAGGATTTGTTTAGATATGGTGAGTTTTGGATGACATGGAGAACCTAGCCTGGGAACAAGAAGATGCAGCATTATGACGTTATTATTGCTATTGCTGAATGAATCCACCGTGTAATCACACATTGGTCAAGTACAGAGAAAGCCTTGCCTGATGCGATTGTCTTAAGAGCCCTGAACCGCCGACTCCCGTTTCAGCCAGCCTGCCTGCTCTCTGCATGTGCCTTCAGTCCGGCCGCTCAGCTGTGTCTGCCCTTGGGATCGGAGCTGTCAGCTTCATGGCCAGAGTGTTTATCATCACCAGGACCTGCTGACCAGCACAGTTCATTGTCTGATGTGTTCTCTCATAAACACACACACAACGTGGTGTCTTTTTAGAACATCATTTGTTGAGCAACTAGGCATGGAGGAATCAATGTTACTGTTCTTGTTACCTACACAGCACAGAGCCACTAAACACATCTGCTGTTTGCACACTGCAGCTGGGGACAGTGGATGTGGCGGAAAGCGGAAAAGAAAGGGCCTCCACCTGGTCTCGGATAATCCGTATCTGTGAGAAGGCTGCCTCCATGTCCCACAAAGGCTGCAGCCAGACCGTGGGCCTCGGACCCTTCCTGTCCGCTGCTTCAGGCCTGGAGAACCCTGGGCCCCTCACTCCATAACAACATCACTTTTTTTTTGCATAAAAATAGAAATGCATTTTTTAAAATTTTTATTGGAGTATAGTTGATTTGCGATGTTGTGTTAGTTTCAGGTGTACAGCAAAGTGAATCAGTTATACATATATATATATATCCACTCTTTTAGATTCTTTTCCGATAGAGGTTATTACAGAGTATTGAGTAGAGTTCCCTGTGCTATACAGTAGGTTCTTATTAGCTATCTATTTCATATATAGTGTTGTGGTCCAAGCACAGGTTGGAAAAAGAATTTCCACACATGAGGTATTTTAGAAGATTGTGAGTTTATTTAGAACGAAGAGCAGAGTTGGTGAGGGGCGCTGCGAATCCAGCGGGCCGACTTCCTGATGGACCAGGGAGAGCCAACCCCCTTTGTGGGCTAGTAGCCAACCTTTATAGCCACAAGACAAAGGAAATTCCTGCTGGCAGGATGGCATTAGGTGATTGGTCAGGAGGATACAAGGTTACTACATGGTGAATATTTTGCCTAATATGGAGTTGGGGGGCTGTCCAGTTTAGATTAGGAGAGACCGTGGCAACAGTTGTTATGGGGGCTCGGTTAATTCTGGAGTTTTTGTCCTGTGTCCTTGATGTAGGGTGTCCTTGATGTAGGGCTCCACATATAATAGCGTGTGTATGTTAATATCCCAATTTATCCCTCCCCCCATGGCATCACTTTCTAATGAATAGCACAGTAGTTTATAAATGAACAAGAACACAAACAAAATGGGTCCACAAAGCTTCATACAGTTCATCTGATGCCCACAAAAGTCCCTCAGCTATGTTGCTATTTTTATCTCCAAGTTAGAGGCGAGGCCTCCAAACCCAGGTCTCTGATTGCAGCCTGCCCTTCCCGGCCCTTCACACCCAACTCGTGCTCAGGAGGGCCCGGACTGGCACTCTGGGTTTTGCTGCCTTGTTAACACTTCCTTGATCAACTGACCTCAGTTCAGGCCTAGCTGGCGTCTGAGAAGTGAATGTGAACAAATACAATTTACCAGGAGCTGCCACAGCAAATCAATAACCTGTCGAATATCAGGAAACTGTTGGTGAACACAGCATCTCATTCCATCAATCAGTCATCTCGTTCATTATAAGCTGTGTTCGTTCTACCTCTTGTGGTTTTTGTCTCCCCAGAATGAACATGGTGCTAAGTGTTGTATGTTTAATGTTGTCTGCAGTGCCGCCAGCCGCTCTGAGACTGCATGGATCTGGAAATCGTAATCTTGCCTGGAGTGTAAAATGCATGCAGCCTGTAGATACATGTGCACGTGTAACTGTCATCCCCATTTTCCTGTAGAGATGTTTTAGAAATTACAAAGAGATAGGCTCCCCCCCCAAAAAAACAAAAAAAAACCTTTTTCTTAGGTCTCAAAAGTTGAGGTTAAATCTAAAATCTGTTTCTAAGGCGAACACCAAACCAGTTCTCTGGTCTTTCCAGTGTCATTGTGCACAAACCGCTGTGCTTGGTCTCAGGCTTCGTTGAATCCAGGAAGGGTGTGCAAAACTGTGGAATGAGACGGACTTGAATGCAAACAGAGAGGTTCAATAAAGCTCAAATTTGCAATAAGGGAAAACTGTATCGCTGTGCCCCTACTTGCTAAGAACATTCTGTGTATTGAAGTACGTGGTCGTATGCAGTTCCATCCGAGCATTTACCCACGTGGGTGGACGGCACTGCCCGAAACGCGCTAACGCTGCCCTGTGCTCCGCCCGCAGCCAGAAGCTCAGCTTCAAGGAGCGCGTGCGCATGGCGAGCCCGCGGGGCCAGAGCGTCAAGAGCAGGCAGGCCTCGCTGGGCGACAGGCGGTCCCCCAGCACGGACATCACCGCCGAGGGCAGCCCCACCAAAGTGCAGAAGAGCTGGAGCTTCAACGACCGCACCCGCTTCCGGCCCTCGCTGCGGCTCAAGAGCTCCCAGCCCAAGCCGGTGGCAGATGGTAAGCCCGTGCCTTTTCTCCGTAACCGTTTCACTGTACGCTCGACATGATGAGTGGTTAATTCTCCCCGGTGCCAATCGCAGAGAGGAGGAGACAACCCCAGGGGGAGAACTGTTTGTTTTCTTGGAAATTTATTCCCTGCTGTGGGCGAGTGTACAGAAGTTTACCTTTGGAAGCAACTTTGACAGCTAAGTCTACATTTCAGGGAAGTCAGGCACAGTGTTGTTAATTCTTCACTCATATCTCCAGCATATTGTTATTTCTCAGGCGAGGTCCGTATCAGGTCAACAGGACTGTGCTTCGGACGCACAGGACGTGTCTGACCTGCAAAGGCCCGAACGTGGCCAGGTGCTCGGGAACCTTGAGACACAGGGAGAAGGGGCCGGAGCCTTTCTGGACCCAGTCAGGATGCTGTTCCTTTTCTGCGAGGCTCTGTTCTCCCCTAAATCAGAGACCATTGCTCATCTTTGCTCGAGAGATTCTCATTGAAAGTTCTTATCTAATGATAAGTGGAATTCAGGTTCTTCTCCTGAGAGGCATTAACCTATTTTTTTAAAATTAATTCATTAATTTATTTATGGCTGTGTTGGGTCTTCGTTTCTGTGCAGGGGCTTTCTCTAGTTGGGGCAAGTGGGGGTCACTCTTCATCGCGGTGCGTGGGCCTCTCACTGTCGCGGTCTCTCTTGTTGCGGAGCACAGGCTCCAGACGCGCAGGCTCAGTAATTGTGGCTCATGGGCCCAGTTGCTCCGCGGCATGTGGGATCTTCCCAGACCAGGGCTCGAACCCGTGTCCCCTGCATTGGCAGGCAGATTCTTCAACCACTGCGCCACCAAGGAAGCCCAAACCTATTTTTTTATTTATCATATTTTGTGGCAGAAGCTTACTTGCCAACACGTTTTATTGAGTGCCGTATAATTTCAATGTTTATGAAGTAAAACATTTTGTTGTTTTTCATTTAAGATTAGCTTGGCTTTCCTTTTAAGAACACCCCCCAGGATCTCTTATCCTGGGCAAAGAACCAAAATCAAATCGCATCTTCCATTAATGCGTAAAAGCCCGCAAAGGCTGTCAGCCCCGCTGTGCCCACTCCCGAGCAGAACCTGCGTTCTCCCAGGCAGCGGGATAAAATTAACAACCCGGGGGCCCACAGTGACCTCAGGCTCCCTCAGCCCCCGGCCCTCCCAGCCCATTCAGAGCTCGTGGGGCCGCCCCCCACTCTCAGGGAAGCCCCCGAGTTCCCTCCTCACACTTCCCACCCTGCACACCCAGGAACGACGGGCTCTTCCAGCAGCGCCCAGCGGCTGACCCGGCACAGGCCCTCCTGGTGGAGCTCGCAGCTGCCATCTGGGCTGCACACTTGACCCGCCAGGTGCCCTCCTCCTGCCGCTGTGCTAGGGTGGGAAGTGCTCCCCCCAGCACCGGCCACCCCTCCCGGCCCTACACCAAGCCCCCGAGTGTCCCGAGTCACTGGCGGCACAGATCTCAGTGTCCTCTGGTCTCCGCACTCTCCTCCCTAGGAATTGGCTGAAAGCCCATGAACAGCTGAGTCAAGAGTTAGCAGTTACACGGCTTGTGTAGCACTCAAAATAGACTTGCCGAATATAAATGGACACATGATTTCTGGAAGGCAAGTTGGCAACAGATATCAAGAGCCTTTACATCTGCCTAAGCTTGGACGCCTCCCACCCACCAATTCCATTTCTAGGATACAGTCGATATAATGAAGTAGCAGACGTTAGAAAAGATGCTATAAGTCTAAAATTATTGAAATAGAAGAAGGATCACAAACAGTAAATTATTCCATTTTGGCTGTGTGTGGATGTGTGTGTAAATTCATATATTTATAGTAAAAGTTCTGGAAAGATTTATAACAATGAATGAACAGTTACCTCCAAGAGGTAAGATCAGAGTTATATTTTGTTTCTTCATGTTGTTCATCTGTATTTCCTATTATTTCTACAATGAACATGTAAAGCTTTTGTGATAAAAAGGCAGAAGAGGACTTTCTATTAAAAAATTGGGTCCTCCTCTCAGACACTGCCCTTTTCCTCTCCCTCACTCTGGGGGCCCTTGGCCTAACTGGTGGCCACCAAACCCCTCTCCTTAGGTGGCGTTCCTCCTGGTCTCGGTGCCGGGGACCAGCCTTCACCGAGGGTAGACGTGGACTGTCTAATGAGGTTTGACAGCTCCTACTACGAATAGAACTGTATTAGGCTCCAGGGCTGCCGTAACAAAGTACCACAGACTGGGTGGCTTAAACAACAGAAACTTATTTTCTCACAGTTTCGGAGGCTACAAGTCTGAGATCTCCTTGGGTCATAGACGGCCACCTTCTCCCTGTGTCTCCACTTCTTCTTCCCTCTGTGCATGTCTTTGTCCAGATTTCCTCCTCTTATAAGGACACCAGTCATATTGGATTAGAACCCACTCAGATGACCTCATTTTAACTTCATCATCTCTTTCAAGACCGTGTCTCTGAATTCTCAGGGACTGAGGGCCGGGACTTCAGCACGTGGAATTTGTCGGAATGCCGTTCAGCCCATACCGGAGCCCCTGCAAACTCACAGCACAGCATCCCCGGGGGTGCACACAGCTCCAACCCTCGCCCTGGGTCCACACGCACTGGAAACGCATGTATTGCCACAGCGGGTCCTTACCCTTCCAACGTGGGCTTCAGAAAGCATCGCTTCCGTGCTGTGAAGTCCTTACGGTTGGCTGAGCACACCTAAATATAAAAGTCAGAGAATCCAGATTCTGAATATGGAAAATGAATTCTACTTGTATGTTTGGCCAGAGGGGAAGCATTTTTCACAGACCCCTAGAGTCAGCAGTATCCATCACACTATTTTCAGTTACTGCAAAGATGTCTCAGGGGTCAGACAAATAGAAACGGAAGTCCTGTTCTCTTCCAGACCACAAACTGCAAAGGTCTCCTACCGTGCATTTTCTGCACCATCTCGTACAAGTGCAGTTCTCTTTGGTTAGAAGGGAAGTGCTTTTCCCTGGTTGATGCCTGTCTGAATTGGTTCTGAGTCCCCCAAGTGACAGGAGGCCGACTGCTGTCCTTTGCTGGCCGCCCACCCGCAAGAGACCATGACTCCTGACTCCTTGCTCTGTACAGTAGCCCAGAACCTTGACCTCTGATTTACCTCATGGTTAGATCTTGGGAAAACAGAAATTCACTTTTTATAGAAAAAAAAAACTGAAGTAGCTATCAAATAAATGTAGACTTCAATTTATACATTTTTATTTATAGTGCCTCTATATGTTTTAAGTATTTCTAAAATCCACTTATTACCCATAGAAAATAATATATAATACTGCATCCAACTCCCAATTATTCTGGATCTATTTGCTCATTCACTTCTGGGGCTCTTTTTTTTTCTACTTCTGTTTTCCCTTTACATATTTTAGGCATTTCAATGCCCGTTAACAGCTCAGGGAGAGTGGATGAATAGCAGAAAGAAAAATAGAAATTCAGACTGGCCTTGAGGTTAATAACTAACTTACATTTGGAAAATAATGGGCCTGTTAACTAAAAGACACCATAATAGGAAAACAAAAGAAATTTAAGGTTAATCTGTAAATTTTAATAATTCTTCCCAAATCCGATACCCTTTACTACAGATGGTATTATTGTTATAATTTAATGACTCTTACAAAAGGTTATTAAATATTCCATGTTCTTTTTATTTGCTATCATTTTTGATGAAATTTACATGTTACATTTTAAAGGACACAGTTTTAAATTCCACATCCATGTGTACGGGAGAAGTGGAAAGTAACAGGCAGATGTTGTCACCAGAAATTTACAAAAAGCAAAAGGAAGAAAGTAAACTGTAAGGGACTAGGGTGGTGTTGCCATAGCAAACTGATTTTGACCAATATGATATGAATAGTATTTTTAGTTTATAAATCTAATAATAAGAGATAGAAATGTTCCATTAGTCAATCAATAGTATTTAAGCCTCTTCATACAATCTCAAAATTTAGGTAGGATATGACTTTTTTAGATGCCATATATAATGAGTGTGTGATCATGCATTTTGTGTCCTTCTGTGTTTGGCTTATTTCAGTTGGCATAATGTCCTCCACGTCCATCCATCTTGTTGCAAATGGCAGGATATCTTTCTTTTTTAAGGATGAGTAATACACCATTGTATAATTTATACCACAATTTCATTTCACTATATGTATATGTATATCAAGTCATCATGGTGTACACTTTAAATATGTACAATTTTCATTTTAAAAATACAATAAAAATAAATTAGGTGGCTTAAAAATATTTGTATTTTAATATACAAGAATAATAATGATGAAAGTAACATTTATTGGCTGGCACTGTTCTGAATGCTTTACTTTGATGATTTCATTTCATTCTTCTGATAACCCTATGAGGGAGGAAAGTCATGATCCCCATGTTGTGAATGAGGGAGCTGAGAGCTGCCCAAATCTAAGAGCCGTGAGCAGGGGAGCCTCGGTGCACACCCAGACCGTCTGATTTCCCAGCCCTCCTGTAGGACACGTTCAGAGCTGTGCCCTCAGATGTCATATCGGTTTCCCTTTAAGCATCTTTCATTTCTCCTTCTTCGCACTGTTGCTCTTCCATCTTCAGTTGGCCAGATCCCCCTCAGAAACCATTCGACTTTGCCGCTGGCCCACCCCTCCTTCTCCCAACCTCTGAACTGCATCATCTTCAAAGAGTGGCAGGTTCGGCAAATTGGGAAACAGCCTTTAGATGACCCGTCTCTGTGTCGGTCAAGTACCCGGCAGAGGCTCAGGATCACAGCCATCTGGCCTGCGTCTGTTAGCCAAGGAGGGAGGCAGACCGTGAGGCCATCTGAGGTCTGTTTCCAGATACAGAAGGTGGTATCAGGGGATGGACAGCTGTCAGCACAGACGAGCACATGGAACGTGGCAGAAGCAGGTCCGAGGAATGCCAGACAGCAGAGCCCAAAGGATGCAATTAGAGAGAGCTCGGGGCAAGCCGAGCTTTCTGCTGACTAGTTAGTTTGCTGTCAAAGAGGCTTTCGTGACGGACCCTGCTGTACTGGGAATGCCTTTCAGAGTTGCATCAAAGAGCACGAAAATCTCGACAGAGATAAGGCAGTAGCTGGAGGTGGCTCCACCCTGTAGAGCGTAAAAAAAAAAAATCTGTCTCGAATACTGCCTATAACGTGCACGTCTCAACATGTGTAACATTGTTGCTGCTCAAGGGAAACGCATCGGTTCTTGTGGGAAGCCCTCAGGGCTCGGGCTGGCTGCTCTACGTTCATGAGAAAGGCTGCCAGCCTTGGGTGCAGGGGTCCCCGAGCAGAGGCTGGGGGGCGAAGAGGCGAAATGCCTACCGATCGTGGGGGTCCCTGAGGCCCGTCCCCTTGTTCCAGGCGCTGCCAGGAGCTCTTCTCTCTTCACTTCTCTTCTTTGCCTTTCTCCTCCAGCCAGGGTACCCGCTACGGTGCCTTTGGCCGCGGGGCACAAGAGAAGCAGGCTCCACTACCTTAACCAGTAATGAAATGTGTCATCCACACGATGTGAAGAGAAGGTCGGAGGCAGGACAGCTCCCAGCCAGGAGGCAGGCGCCCTGGCTCTCCTGCTCTCGGCTCTCTCCTTTCGCTCTGCCCAGCTGTGCTCTGTGTGCTGCTTCCTCCAGGCTGGCAGCCGGATGTCTACGAGCATCTACCCCACACACGGCGCTTTGAGAGGCAAAGGGGGGAGCGCCCTAGGTTGTGAGGAAAACGGTCCACTCACGTCTTACGTGGCAGAACTGGGTCTCACGCCTGAAATGACCACTGGTGAGGAGAGCGGGCGCCGGAGTTGTCAGTCGGCATCCGGCACCTGGTCTGCGGCCAGACTCCTCCACAGCGAGTAGGTCAAGGGACAGGGCAGGGGATGTGGCTGGAGAGATGTGAGGGTCTGTGTTTGGGGATCAGCTCTTGGGAGAAAACCTCCAGTGGTGTCTGACACAGCCAAGAAATCTTTCCTGCTTTGTCGTGAAGGCGGCGGGGAAGAATGCCCTTAAACGTGCTTCCTCCCAGATATTCTGTCCACATGTCATTTCTGTTCCTCTGAGTGTCTAAAAGCCAGATTGAGACATGTTTTTGGTTTATTTCTTGTTTATCATTATCTTTTCTTTTTTTCCTCCTTTCTTTCATCACCTAATCTCCATGAGACCGTGACCGCAGACTGGCCTAACTCCTTGTATTTCAAAAGAAGGACAAAGCGGGTAAAGGAAAACCTAGGGGAAAATAAATGAATTTGGATTTAGATAATACAATCTGTCCTCACATGCAGTCGGCCCAGATTGTGGGTTTCCTATCCCCACCACCACCAGACAGGGAATACTGGGGCAGCCGCCTTCCTCAGCACCTCTTCAACGCCCCAGACGCCCCACGCCTCAGGCTGCTTGCCTGGCACCCCATCTTCCCTTTAGGTGAGTGACAGCCGACTGGGTCTCACCTGAAATTAGCAAAAGAGAAGAAATGCACAGCCCAGGATGCCGGAACCCTCAACTCCTCTTGAAGGTAGAACGTCCATCCCCTTCCTCTCTTCTTTAACCTCTGTCCTCTGGGTCCCCGGCCCACCGTCTCGTAAACATCTTGTTTGAGATTGTCAGTAGAAGATCAACGGGAACACTGGCGAAAGGGAAGCATTTTAGTGCAGTGGTTTTGCAACCAGCCTCAACTAACAGCCTCCTGTACCCACAACGGGGTATTCTCCTCCAAGCAGCAGAAATCACAAGCTACCAGCATTTTATATTTCACCCATCCGTACACACGGCCCTTTCATCTGGTGCTGGTCCTCTTCTGCGCTTCTCTTCCAATGGCATCTGCTTCCCTCGTGTTTTTCTCAGTCTCCCCAGTTGACAATTTTGGTGTTTCCGCAAAATGCCAAGCATAGCACTGCACGTAGCGTTTTTCCTGACTTCCTGCTCTGTTGATCCAGCTTCACCCAGACTCTGATTATCGTTTTCCACAATACGTGATACTTCCTGGCGCTTTCTGAAATTACCTGATGCTGACTCTGCGTCGTGCTGACAGATTTAGTTCTTGTGAAGGCTTGTGTTCCCTCAGGGCTTCAGCTGGACCCTGGAAGGGACCCCTGACTGGGGAGCTCACCCACTCCTCTGAGCTCCACCTGGAGCAAAGCCTGAGGGTTTTCTTTCACACCAGAGCAAAAGGATTTCCTGAGAATGACTGGGTCTAAAGTCTGGAAATTACAAGTCCAGTCTATGCCCAACTTAACTATTGGCATAATTCTGTGCAAAAGCCTGGAGGGTATTTAGTAGGAATCTGAAACACACTTTCCATCCTTCACCAAGGTAACTGGTGAAAAGCATTACCTGGAGGAATCACCTCAATTCCTGTCCACGGGTTTCTTTTCTCCTTAGTTGTCCGGGTTCCCCGTTTATTCAACCAGGGACGGATCCTTCCTCTTTCCTGAGTGTCCTGCCCTCTTCCTGTCCCCCAGCATCTGCTCTTGTGTCCCAGGGTTCTTATCCCTATGGGGGGGGGGGTAGTTGGGGAGAAGAGACCTTTCCATCTCTGGTTATAGACTGTAAGAGACTAAGTATTTATCATATTTCTGGTAAATGGTTGCTTTTTCCAATACTTTTGTGAAATGCCTGTTCCCGGTTTTTAATAAGTGGGGAAATGCGTTTCTATTTTGATTGAACTGGAGATTGCCCTGGCTTTCTATTCTAATCCAAGTACTCTGTATCACAAAACAAGATTTCTGTCCAGATTTCTCTAGGTTCTTCCCCAATGTTTGTTGTCACCCTACAGTGATAGGGAAAATGATGTTTGGTTTCTCGTGGTGGGGAAAAAATAGCTCCCTGCTTTAGATCTGAGTTTTGAATGGATTCTACCTCCTTTCTTCCGGCAGAATCTAAGCTGCCAGGTGACCTCTGAGTACAACCTTAAGCCATGTCTGTCCACCTTCTGCGGATACAGGTTTTATTGAGAATTGCAGGGTTGTGTAAATTGGAACTCTGAATTTTGTTTCTCCAGCACAGCAAAGTGTATGTGCATGTGTACGTGGGTGCTTTAAAATGAATTGGAATGCTGTATTAGTTATCTGTTACTTATGGACACTTGCACTCTCACAGTCTCTGAGGTCAAGAGTCCTGCAGTGACTTGGCTGGGTGATTCTGGCTCAGAGTCAGGCTCTCGCTGGGCCCAATGTCATCTCAAGGCTCAGCAGGGTGGGGGTGGGGGGGGTCCATTCTCAGCCCACCGCAGCACTTGCTGGCAGGTCTCATTCCCTCCTCACATTGGCCCCTTCATTCATTGCCTGGACATCCTCTTGAGGTGCGACCGCAGAGACAGTACACACTCGAGAGAGGGAGAGAGTACCCAAGACAGAGGCTGCCGTCTTTTCAAAGAACCAGCTTTTAGTTTCGTTGATCTTTTCTATTGTTTGCTTCATCTCTGTTTCATTTATTTCTGCTCTGATCTTTATGATTTCTTTCCTTCTACTAACTTGGGGTTTTGTTCTTCTTTCTCTAGTTGCTTTAGGTGTAAGGTTAGGTTGTTTATTTGAGATTTTTCTTCTTTCCTGAGGTAAGATTGTTTGCTATAAACTTCCCTCTTAGAACTGTTTTTGCTGTGTCCCATAGGTCTTGGATCATCGTGCTTTCATTTTCATTTCTCTCTAGGTAATTTTTTTTATAGAATTTATTTACGTGTATATTAATATAATTTAAGTTTGTTTTTTTTAACATCTTTATTGGAGTATAATTGCTTTACAATGGTGTGTTAGTTTCTGCTTTATAACAAAGTGAATCAGTTATACATATACATATGTTCCCATATCTCTTCCCTCTTGCATCTCCCTCCCTCCCACCCTCCCTATCCCACCCCTCTAGGTGGTCACAAAGCACCAAGCTAATCTCCCTGTGCTATGCGGTTGCTTCCCACTAGCCATCTATTTTACGTTTGGTAGTGTATATATGTCCATGCCACTCTCTCACTTTGTCCCAGCTTACCCTTCCCCCTCCCCATGTCCTCAAGTCCATTCTCTAGTAGGTCTGTGTCTTTATTCCCATCTTGCCCCTAGGTTCTTCATGACCTTTTTTTTTTTCTTAGATTCCATATATATGTGTTAGCATACGGTATTTGTTTTTCTGACTTACTTCACTCTGTATGACAGACTCTAGGTCCATCCATCTCTAGGTAATTTTTGATTTCCTCTTTTTTTTCGTCAGTGATCCATTGGCTGTTTAGCCTCAATGTGTTTGTGTTTTTTACAGTTTTTTTCTTGTAGCTGATTTCTAATCTCATAGTGTTGTGGTCAGAAAAGATGCTTGATATGATTTCTTTTCTTAAATTTACTGAGGCTCACTTTGTGGCCTAGCATGTGATCCATCCTGGAGAATGTTCCATGTGCACTTGAGAAGAATGTGTATTCTTCTTTTAGATGGAATGCTCTATAAATATCAATTAAGTCCATCTGGTCTAATGTGTCATTTAAGGCCTGTGTTTCCTTGTTGATTTTCTGTCTGGATGATCTGTCCATTGGTGTAAGTGGAGTGTTAAAGTCCCCCCACTATTATTGTGTTACTGTCGATTTCCCCTTTCATGGCTGTTAGTATTTGCCTTATGTATTGAGGTGCTCCTACGCTGGGTGCATATATATTTAAAATTGTTATATCTTCTTCTTGGATTGATCCCTTGATCATTATGTAGTATCCTTCTTTGTCTCTTGTGGCAGTCTTTAAAGTCTACTTTGTCTGATATGAGTATTGCTACTCCAGCTTTCTTTTGATTTCCATTTGCATGGAATGCCTTTTTCCATCCCCTCACTTTCGGTCTGTGTGTGTCTCTAGATCTGAAGTGGTTCTCTTGTAGACAGCATATATATGGGTCTTGTTTTTGTATCCATTCAGCCAGTCTATATCTTTTGGTTGGGGTATTTAATCCATTTACATTTAAGGTAATTATCAATATGTATGTTCTTATTGCCATTTTGTTAATTGTTTTGGATTTGTTTTTGTAGGTCTTTTTTCTTCCATTCCTCTTTTGTTCTCTTCTCTTGTGATTTGCTGACTAACTTGAGAATGGTATTTGGATTGCTTTTTCTATTTGTGTGTATGTATCTATTGTAGATTTTTGGTTTGCCCTTACCATGAGGTTTTGATATAGCAGTCTATATATAAACAAGGTTGTTTTGAGTTGCTGGTCTTTTAATTTCAAATGCATTTCCAATATCCTGCATTTGTACTTCCCTCTTCTCATGATTGCTGGTTTTGATATCATATTTGTGTGTGGATGATTTCCTACCTTTATTGTATGTTTGCCTTTACCAGCGAGCATTTCCATTTGTAATTTTCCTGTTTCTAGTTGTGGCCTTCTCTTTTCTGCCTAGAGAAGTTCCTTTAGCATTTGTTGCAAAGCTGGTTTGGTGATGCTGAATTCTCTTAGCTTTTGCTTGTGTGTAAAGCTTTTGATTTCTCCATCGAATCTGAGTGAGATCCTTGCTGGGTAGAGTAATCTTGGTTGTAGGTTTTTCCCTTTCATCACTTTAAATATATCCTGCCACTCCCTTCTGGCTTGCAGAGTTTCTGCTGAGAAATCAGCTGATAACCTTATGGGAATTCCCTTGTGTGTTATTTGTTGCTTTTCCCTTGTTGCTCTTAATATTTTTCCTTTGTCTTTAATTTTTGTCAGTTTGATGACTATGTGTCTCAGCGTGTTTCTCCTTGGGTTTATCCTGCCTGGGACTCTCTGTGCTTCCTGGACTTGGGTAACTACTTCCTTTCCCATGTTAGGGAAGTTTTCAGCTATTATCTCTTCAAATATTTTCTCAGGTCCTTTCTCTCTCTCTTCTCCCTCTGGGGCCCCTGCAATGCAAATGTTGGTGCATTTAACGTTGTCCTAGAGGTCTCTTAGACCTCATTTCTTTTCATTCTTTTTTCTTTGCCCTGTTCCATGGCAGTGATTTCCACCATTCTGTCTTCCAGCTCACTTATGCATTTGTCTGCCTCAGTTACTCTGCTATTGACTCCTTCTTGTGTATTTTTCATTTAAGTTATTGTATTAGTCATCTCTGTTTGTTCTTGAGTTCTTCTAGGTCTTTATTTAACATTTCTTGTATCTTCTCGATCTTTGCCTCCATTCTTTTTCCAAGATCTTGATCATCTTTACCAACATTACTGTGAATTCTTTTTTGGGAAGATTGCCTATATCCACTTCACTTAATTGTTCTTCTGGGGTTTTATCTTGTTCCTTCATCTGGGAAGTATTCCTCTGCCGTCTCGTTTTGGCTAACTTCCTGTGATTGCAGTTTCCCTTCCACAGGCTGCAGGGTTGTAGTTCTTCTTCCTTCTGCTGTCTGCTCCCTGGTGAGTGAAGCTGTCTAAGAGGCTTGTGCAGGCTTCCTGGTGGGAGGGAGTGGTTCCTGCCCACTGGTGGTTGGAGCTGGGCCTTGTCCCTCTGGCAGGCAGGGCCGTGTCAAGGGGTTTGTTTAGCAGGCTGCTGTGGGCTCAGGAAGACTTTAAGCAGCCCGTCTGCTGTTGGGTGGGGCTGTGTTCCTGTCCTGTTGGTTGTTTGGCCCAAGGCGTCCCAGCACTAGAGCCTACAGGCTGTTGGGTGGGGCCAGGTCTTGGGGAGAAAATGGTGGCCTCCAGGAGAGCTCATGCCAGTGAGTACTTCCCAGAACTGCTGCTGCCAGTGTCTTTGTCCCTGCGGTGAGCCACAGCTGCCTACCACCTCTGCAGGAGACCCTCCAATACCAATAGGTAGGTCTTGCCCAGGCCCTTATGAGGTCACCACTTTTTTCCCTGGGTCCTGGTGCACACGAGACCTTGTATGTGCCCTCCAAGGGTGGAGTTCCTGTTTCCCCCAGTCCTGTGGAATTCCTGCGATCAAACCCCACTGGCCTTCAAACCCAGATTCCCTGGGGGCTCCTCCTCCCATTGCCAGACCCCCAGGCTAGGGGCTCAGAACTTTCACTCTTGTGGGAGAACTTCTGCGGTATAATTATTTTCCAGTTTGTGGGTCACCCACCCAGAGGATATGGGATTTGATTTAACTGTGATTGTGCCCCTCCTACTGTCTCGTTGTGGCTTCTTCTTTGTCATTGGATGTAGGATATCTCTTTTAGTATGTTCCAGCGGTTTTCTTGGCGATGGCTGTCCAGCAGTTAGTTGTGATTTTGGTGTTTTCGTAAGAAGGGGTGAGGTCATGTCCTTGTCTCTACCTCTGCTGCAGTCCTTTATAGCCTAACATCTCATCACCTCCTCCTGTGTGACCTCAGGGTCACACAGACCAACTCTGGGACCATGTAAAGGGGACTACACAGAGCGGTGGGTACCTGGAAGTGGACTCACTGGGGACCGTCTCAATGGCTAGCTACACAGATGCCATTGCACTGGCAGGTCTTTTAAGTGACAGGTTTCCACCACTGCCTGCTGTCTTTCCAGGAGCCCCAACCACCAGCTCCCCATCCCTTTCAATCGTCTCCATTACCTGCCTCCCTCTAGAGGCATTTGGGCTTGGGGTCTCCAGTCTAACCGTGTCACGTCCAGAATCCTATGTATTATATTTCAGAAAAACCCCAGCACCTCCTGGTCAGCCTTGATCACATGACAGCTAGACTTTTGTGTTCCAATCTTAGTGCAGCCTTTCAAAAGTCATATCAAGCATTTGATTACTGTGACAAGAAATAAAAGGACATGAGGAAGCAGGAAGCCAGCTAGTCAGGAGGAAAACCAAAGTGTGCTAACCTCTACCCCAGAGCTCTTTCTTTTATAATGTGTGGCCCGCCTTTAGCTGCTTCAAGAGCTTGAAGAGATGTTCTTGGTCACTTCAGAGAGCGGCACAAGAACCCAGTGTGAACACCAGCTTTTAGCTCAGTATCAGGACAGTCTAGCAATGAGAGACCCCACACCAGTGGGAGAGTCCATCCCTGGGCGCCTTCACCCCGAACCTGGATCATCAACACTCCGGGACTCCAGGCCCCGAGGAGGTCAAGCCAGGCGCCCCCAGAGAGATCTTCTGAGCCCGGGTTCTGTAACTGCTCCTTAACCATCACCTCTTATCCTCCCTGAAAAGTAGAGGAGGGAGGGGAGGACCGGCTGAGGGACGCTGTTCTGACCTGCCCTCATCTCCCTCGATGCAGAGAAAAGTGCTTTGCGTGGCCTCTTACCTCTCACGAGCCCCACTCTGTCTCTTCCCTTCTACTATCGGCTGCAGCCCTGAATCTCCTGAGAAGTGTGTCCTCTGTGCCCCGCCTACCTTGACGTGTGTGTGTGTGCGTGTGTGTGTGCACGTGAGCGCTCCAGAGTGGAGCCTTCACAGGACGGTGAATTCCCTTCAACTGGTGGGTTCCCATTCAAGTCACCGAATGTGGGGGGACTGCCCAGGGCCAGCATTTTTCCGGCACTAAAGGGGCCAGGTGAGTAGACATGACCCATTTGTCTGTAAGCTTTACCACCAGCCCCACCCCAGTGACCGTGTTGATTGGCCCCGGGGAGCGGGGAGGCATCTTCCTCACCGTGCAGCCTTCACGCTTTCCACAAAATAAGCACAAAGTCAGCTATTACACAAAGCACAGAATTTAGCCCCTATATAAGGGGAGCACTTTACAGCTGCATGGTGATTTTTCATTCATATATTTCAAGCTATTTCCTTCAAAGGCACACTTAGTTCTCTGTTCCACAAAGAGAAACCAATAGGACACAATTTTTAAGTTATATTTAATTGCTCTCATGGAGTGTTCTACTGGGTAAAAAAGAAAGAAAGAAAGAAAGAAGAAAAAAAGGCCAGGATCCTTTCAATGGCTGACCCAGGAAAAAGCCGAGTTACCCAGGCTTTGCTTTCTGTTATCTGCAGTCTGAAGCTCAAATTGTTCTAAATTCCTTTTATTTTCAACGTCTAATTTTTCCCAGCTTTCCTTCTCTTGCCATCTCTTTCCTCTGTTGCCATGTACAATGCATAACAACACTTCCTAAACTCTGAAAATATAGAAAGCTCAGAAGAATATTGCCTGGGGAAAATTAACCCCTGTACCTCTAGTCGCAAAAATTCATTGGCACATGAAACCCTGGATTCCGCCTGGTGAGAGATTTCCATCTTTCATTAAACTTATGCAGTAGCAACTGGTGTACTACATCACTATGTCGGAGCCAGTGAATAAGCTTTCCCCAAACTGAACCTGTGTTCCCATCATTTTGTGTTTTGGTTGAAAAAAGTCATGACCTCACGTTGTCTTGTATTTGTCTCAGTTATCTGTTCAGACAAAGCTGTCCCCTCCCCCCAGATTTAGTGGCTTAAAACAGCAACCCTTTTTCAGCCTGCACTTCTGTTGGCAGTTCTTCGGGCCTTGGCTGGACTCACCTGTACACCTGTGACCAGCTGCTGGGCGAACCCATCTCCACTCCATGCAGTCTCCCAGACTCCAGCAGGTCGGGCAGATTCTCGTGGTGGTAGGTTCCTAAGAGAGTGTTACCGAATGCAAGTCCGTGTGCCTGACGCACGGTGAGGCCAAACAATACCGAAACGTCGGCGTTTGGAGCAGAGAAAGGTTTATTGCAGGGCCGAGCAAGAAAAACAGGTGGCTCGTGCCCCAAAAAACCCCCGAACTCCCTGAAGGGTTTCAGTGAAGCATCTTTAAAGGCCAGGTGAGGGAAGGGCGTGGTTACTTGTTGCAAACTTCTTTGTGTAGCATCCTTTGCTCTAGCAGCTGTCCGTGTAGGTCGGGTCACAATGTTCCTGTAAACCTCGAACAAGACAAATGTTATTCTCTGTTCTGCAACTTTGTTATCTCTATATGAATGTAAAGGTGTCATACCCTTAAAGGTCAGAGCCTTGAGAATGGGCTATTCTGTATATTTCAGGCTAGAGGCAACATTCCTAACTGGAAGCAAAAGTAGTAGAATACAAAGGTTAAAGTAAAAGAAGCAGATCCAGTATGGAGTCAAGCTTGTTCTTCTCTGTTAAAAGAGTAGAAGCGGAACCTGCAAGGTCTGCCGAGGCCTCGCTTCAAGTGCTCACAGAGTGACAGCCACTGCATCCTGAGGGTCACAGCAAATCATGGGGACGGCCTAACGTGAAGTGGGGACTCCACTGTCCCAACCCACACCCGCCACTTTAGCTTACTCACTCTTATTATGTGCAGTTGGTTCTGTGGACACGGTGTCGATGGATGATCGCTTTGTGTTTCTCCCCATGGTTTCCTTCACTTCCAGAGCCTCAGAAGGAAAGGCAGGGAAGACAACGTTGTTAGCACCTAATATACAACAGGAGTTGACTAGGCATTTTCTTTTTTTATTTTATTTTATTTTAATATTTTAACATCTTTATTGCAGTATAATTGCTTTACAATGGTGTGTTAGTTTCTGCTGTATAACAAAGTGAATCAGCTATACATATATGTATATCCCCATATCTCCTACCTCTAGCGTCTCCCTCCCACCCTCCCTATCCCACCCCTCTAGGTGGTCACAAAGCACTGATCTCCCTGTGCTATGCGGCTGCTTCCCACTAGCTAGCTATTTTACATTTGGTAGTGTATATAAGTCCATGCCACTCTCTCACTTCATCCCAGCTTACCCTTCCCCTCCCCGTGTCCTCAATTCCATTCTCCATGTCTGTTTCTTTATTCCTGTCCTGCCCCTAGGTTCTTCATAAACTTTTTTTTTTTTTTAGATTCCATATATATGTGTTAGCATACAGTATTTGTTTTTCTCTTTCTAACTTACTTCACTCTGTGTGACAGACACTAGGTCCATCCACCTCACTACAAATAACTCAATTTCGTTTCTTTTTATGGCTGAGTAATATTCCATTGTATATATTTGCCACATCTTCTTTATCCATGCATCTGTTGATGGACACTTAGGTTGCTTCCATGTCCTGACTATTGTAAATAGAGCTGCAGTGAACATTGTGGTACATGACTCTTTTTGAATTATGCTTTTCTCAGGGTATATGCCCACTAGTGGGATTGCTAGGTCGTATGGTAGTTCTATTATTAGTTTTTTAAGGAACCGCCATACTGTTCTCCATAGTGGCTGTATCAACTTACATTCCCACCAACAGTGCAAGAGGGTTCTCTTTTCTCCACACCCTCTCCAGCATTTATTGTTTATAGATTTTTTGATGATGGTCATTCTGACTGGTGTGAGGTGATACCGCATTGTAGTTTTGACTTGTATTTCTCTAATGATTAGTGATGTTGAGCATCCTTTCATGTGTTTGTTGGCAATCTGTATATCTTCTTTGGAGAAATGTCTGTTTAGGTCTTCTGCCCATTTTTGGATTGGGTTCTTTGTTTTTTTGATATTGAGCTGCAGGACCTCCTTATGTAATTTGGAGATTAATTCCTTGTCAGTTGCTTTGTTTGCAAATATTTTCTCCCATTCTGAGGGTTGTCTTTTCGTCTTGTTTATGGTTTCCTTTGCTGTGCAAAAGCTTTTAAGTTTCATTAGGTCCCATATGTTTATTTTTGTTTTTATTTCCATTTCTCTAAGAGGTGGGTCAAAAAGGATCTTGCTGTGATTTATGTCATAGAGTGTTCTGCCTAAGTTTTCCTCTAAGACTTTGATAGTGTCTGGCCTTACATTTAGGTCTTTAATCCATTTTGAGTTTATTTGTGTGTATGGTGTTAGGGAGTGTTCTAATTTCATTCTTTTACATGTAGCTGTCCAGTTTTCCCAGCACCACTTATTGAAGAGGCTGTCTTTTCTCCATTGTATATTCTTGCCTCTTTTATCAAAAATAAGGTGACCATATGTGTGTGGGTTTACCTCTGGGCTTTCTATCCTGTTCCGTTGATCTATATTTCTGTTTTTGTGTCAGTACCATACTGCCTTGATTACTGTAGCTTTGTAGTATAGTCTGGAGTCCAGGAGCCTGATTCCTCCAGATACGTTTTTCTTTCTCAAGATTGCTTTGGCTATTCGGGGTCTTTTGTGTTTCCATACAAATTGTGAAATTTTTTGTTCTAGTCCTGTGAAATATAGCATTGGTAGTTTGATAGGGATTGCGTTGAATCTGTAGATTGCTTTGGATTGTATAGTCATTTTCACAATGTTGATTCTTCCAATCCAAGAACATGGTTTATCTCTCCATCTGTTTGTATCATCTTTGCTTTCTTTCATCAGTGTCTTATAGTTTTCTGCATACAGGTCTTTTGTCTCCATAGGTAGATTTATTCCTAGGTATTTTATTCTTTTTGTTGCAGTGGTAAATGGGAGTGTTTCCTTAATTTCTCTTTCAGATTTTTCATCATTAGTGTATAGAAATGCAAGAGATTTCTGTGCATTAATTTTGTATCCTGCTACTTTACCGAATTCATTGATTAGCTCTAGTAGTTTTCTGGTAGCATCTTTAGGATTCTCTATGTATAGTATCATGTCATCTGCAAACAGTGACAGCTTTATTCTTCTTTTCCTATTTGGATTCCTTTTATTTCTTTTTCTTCTCTGATTGCTGTGGCTAAAACTTCCAAAACTGTGTTGAATAATAGTGACGAGAGTGCACAGCCTTGTCTTGTTCCTGATCTTAGTGAAAATGGTTTCGGTTTTTCACCATTGAGAACGATGTTGGCTGTGCGTTTGTCATATATGGCCTTTATTATGTTGAGGTAAGTTCCCTCTCTGCCTACTTTCTGGAGGATTTTTATCATAAATGGGTGTTGAATTTTGTCAAAAGCTTTTTCTGCATCTATTGAGATGATCATACAGGTTTTCTCCTTCAATTTGTAAATATGGTTTATCACATTGATTGACTTGTGTATATTGAAGAATCCTTGTATTCCTGGGATAAACCCCACTTGATCATGGTGTATGATCCTTTTAGTGTGCTGTTGGATTCTGTTTGCTAGTATTTTGTTGAGGATTTTTGCATCTATGTTCATCAGTGATATTGGCCTGTAGTTTTCTTTCTTTGTGACATCTTCATCTGGTTTTGGTGTCAAGGTGATGGTGGCCTCGTAGAATGAGTTTGGGAGTGTTCCTCCCTCTGCTATCTTTTGGAAGAGTTTGAGAAGGATAGGTGTTAGCTCTTCTCTAAATGTTTGATGGAATTCGCCTGTGAAGCCATCTGGTCCTTGGCTTTTGTTTGTTGGAAGATTTTTAATCACAGTTTCAATATCAGTGCTTGTGATTGGTCTGTTTATATTTTCTGTTTCTTTCTGGTTCAGTCTCAGAAGGTTGTGCTTTTCTAAGAATTTGTCCATTTCTTCCAGGTTGTCCATTGTATTGGCATATAGTTGCTTGTAGTAATCCCTCATGATCCTTTGTATTTCTGCAGTGTCAGTTGTTACTTCTCCGTTTTCATTTCTAATTCTATTGATTTGAGTCTTCTCCTTTTTTTTCTTGATGAGTCTGGCTAATGGTTTATCAATTTTGTTTATCTTCTCAAAGAACAAGCTTTTACTTTTATTGATCTTTGCTATCGTTTCCTTCATTTCTTTTTCATTTATTTCTGATCTGATCTTTATGATTTCTTTCCTTCTGCTAATTTTGGGGGTTTTTTGTTCTTCTTTCTCTAATTGCTTTACATGTAAGGTTAGGTTGTTTATTTGAGATGTTTCTTGTTTCTTGAGGTAGAATTGTATTGCTATAAACTTCCCTCTTAGAACTGCTTTCGCTGTATCCCATAGGTTTTGGGTCACTCTGTTTTCATTGTCAATTGTTTCTGGGTATTTTTTTATTTCCTCTTTGATTTCTTCAGTGATCTCTTGATTATTAAGTAGTGTATTGTTTAGCCTCCATGTGTTTGTATTTTTTACAAAATTTTTCCTGTAATTGATATCTAATCTCATAGTTCTGTGGTCAGAAAATATACTTGATACGATTTCAATTTTCTTAAATTTACCAAGGCTTGATTTGTGACCCAAGATATGATCTATCCTGGAGAATGTTCCATGAGCACTTGAGAAGAAAGTGTATTCTATTGCTTTTGGATAGAATGTCCTATAAATATCAATTAAGTCCATCTTGTTTAATGTATCATTTAAAGCTTGTGTTTCCTTATTTATTTTCATTTTGGATGATCTGTCCATTGGTGAAAGTGGGGTGTTAAAGTCCCCTACTATGATTGTGTTACTGTCAATTTCCCCTTTTATGGCTGTTAGCATTTGCCTTATGTATTGAAGTGCTCCTGTGTTGGGTGCATAAATATTTACAATTGTTATATCTTCTTCTTGGATTGATCCCTCGATCATTATGTAGTGTCCTTCTTTTTCTCTTGTAATAGTCTTTATTTTAAAGTCTATTTTGTCTGATATGAGAATTGCTACTCCAGCTTTCTTTTGATTTCCATTTGCATGGAATATCTTTTTCCATCCCCTCACTTTCAATCTGTATGTGTCCCTAGGTCTGAAGTGGGTCTCTTGTAGACAGCATATATATGGGTCTTGTTTTTGTATCCATCAGCCAGTCTGTGTCTTTTGATGGGAGCATTTAATCCATTTATATTTAAGGTAGTTATCGATATGTGTGTTCCTATTACCATTTTCTTAGTTGTTTTGGGTTTGTTATTGTAGGTCTTTTCCTTCTCCTGTGTTTCCTGCCTAGAGAAGTTCCTTTAGCATTTGTTGTAAAGCTGATTTGGTGGTACTGAATTCTCTTAGCTTTTGCTTGTCTGTAAAGGTTTTAATTTCTCCATCGAATCCGAATGAGATCCTTGCTGGGTAATCTTGGTTGTAGGTTTTTCCCTTTCATCACTTTAAATATGTCCTGCCACACCCTTCTGCCTTGCAGAGTTTCTGCTGAAAGATCAGCTGTTAACCTTATGGGAATTCCCTTGTATTTGTTTCTTTTCCCTTGCTGCTTTTAATATTTTTTCTTTGTATTTAGTTTTTGATAGTTTGATTAATATGTGTCTTGGCGTGTTTCTCCTTGGATTTATCCTATATGGGACTCTCTGCGCTTCTTGGATTTAACTATTTCCTTTCCCATTTTAGGGAAGTTTTCAACTATAACCTCTTCAAATATTTTCTCAGTCCCTTTCTTTTTCTCTTCTTCTTCTGGGACCCCTATAATTTGAATGTTGGTGCATTTAATGTTATCCCAGAGGTCTCTGAGACTGTTCTCAATTCTTTTCATTCTTTTTTTTTTTCCTGCTCTGCAGTAGTTATTTCCACTATTTTATCTTCCAGGTCACTTATCCATTCTTCTGCCTCAGTTATTCTGTTATTGATTCCTTCTAGAGAAATTTTAATTTCATTTACTGTGTTGTTCATCATTGTTTGTTTGCTCTTTAGTTCTTCTAGGTCCTTGTTAAACGTTTCTTGAATTCTCTCCATTCTGTTTCCAAGATTTTGGATCATCTTTACTATCATTACTCTGAATTATTTTTCAGGTCGACTGCCTATTTCCTCTTCATTTGTTTGGTCTGGTGGGTTTTTACCTTGCTTCTTCATCTGCTATGTGTTTCTCTGTCTTCTTATTTTGCTTAACTTACTGTGTTTGGGGTCTCTTTTTCACAGGCTGCAAGTTCGTAGCTCCCATTGTTTTTGGTGTCTGCCCCCAGTGGCTAAGGTTGGTTCAGTGGGTTGTGTAGGCTTCCTGGTGCAGGGGACTAGTGCCTGTGTTCTGGTGGATGAGGCTGCATCTTGTCTTTCTGGTGGGCAGGACTGCGTCCGGTGGTGTGTTTTGGGGTGTCTGTGATCTTATTATGATTTTAGGCAGCCTCTCTGCTAATGGGTGGGGTTGTGTTCCTGTCTTGCTAGTTGTTTGGCATAGGGTGTCCAGCACTGTAGCTTTCTGGTCGTTGAGTGGAGCTAGGTCTTAGCATTGAGATGGAGATCTCTGAGAGAGCTTTTGCTGTTTGATATTATGTGGAACCAGGAGGTCTCTAGTGGACCAATGTCCTGAACTTGGCTCTCCCACCTCAGAGGCACAAGCCTGACACCCAGCCGGAGCACCAAGACCCTATCAGCCACACGGCTCTTTTCCACCAACTGCCATGACTAAAATCACTGCAGAAGACGCAGGGGAAGGCATGCAACCTACTGTCTGCAACCCTTTTAAAAACCATTCATTAATGGGTGTGATTGACAAAAGCTGAAGAAAAAGCCATATTGCTCCTGGGAAGAATGCAAGTGTAAAGATCTGAATAAAAAGATGTAGTTTTATATGCACCAAAGCACTTGTCAGCTCCTCTGTATGTAATGATAGCCCCCTGTTAAAGAATACTGTTGCAACAGCAATGTAGGAGACTGTTATTTCTGGCGTCAGTGGTCCCCCATTCACCCCTATGGACGGCTCCAGCTTTGTTCCAGCAATCGGCAATACTATTCCAATCATCTAGGCATTTTCCATCTGTTAGCTCCTTCAACACCCACACAGCTGTTTTGCAGATAAGAAAATTGAGACCCAGAAAATGTAAATAACTTGCCCACGTAGCGCAATCTAAATACAGAGCTGGGGTTTGGAATCGCGCTTAGGCATGATTCCAAAGCTCTTCTTGTCCTACCATGCTGCTTAGCAGATTTCTTTCACATACATCACATCACGAATGAGTAAATGCATGAAATGTGGAATAAATCAGCTATAAGTGTAGTGTTAGTCAAACGATTTGTTATCTTCTTTTCCAATTAATATAGCCAATCTGCTCAAGCCATGCCCCGTTAGTCATTACGTAAACTATAAGTATTGTTTCCCACCCCTTCAAGCGTCAATGTAACGCATCAGTAATTCCCATTATTTTTTGAAAGGCCACTCTTAAACGTTGCCATCTCTGGCCAAGCTCACCCAAATGGTACAAATGTCGACACGTTGTCATTTCCTGGCGGTATCGCTGCTAGCCTAATAAGAATTGAAAGTTGGGGAATAGTTTACCAGATCTATTTTGAATTCCCCAACAGAATTGTTTAATGAATAGTGCAGATTTGTAATTCTGCAGTTTGTTGGGCCACTGCAAATCATGACTGTTTGATTGTGATCAGATGTCTCTGAATATGTTCAAAGGAGACAGAGCTCATCTTTTGGAGATAAGATTAAGTAAGTTCTCTTAAGTTACTTTGCCATATTTCAGAATGTTTCTCCCTAAGGTGACATACTGTCTGTCTTAGTCTAGAATAGCAGGAGCTATCCATCAGCCTCTTCCAATTTGACCTGGTTCAGTTATTTTACTGTACAAGGAGGCCGGCTGAGGTGGTGCCAGCAGGCTGGACCCTCGATTGTCTCAGTTACCTGCGTGTGGTTGGCCTTTGCTTTCTTATAATCACTTGGCTGTGCTAGGATTACCAGAACGTTCATTCTAATAAAGGCAGTCCTGCTGGACTATGGATTTGCCTTGCTTTTATTGCACACACTGCGATCACTTACCGGCAGAACTACGAAAGTCTACAAAAGTCAATCTATGTGTCTATGAGTAAAAAAACTATTTTCACAAAGCTGTGACTATTTATGTATTTGTTTTCAATTGAGTATGGTGAGTTCTCAAGAAATTTTTTATGAAAATTAAATTAATCCAACACAGTGGTTAAAAACACAGATTGGGAATAAAAGGGAGCTTGTTTCAAATCCCACTTCCCCCACGAGGTAGTTTGGGAGGAGGCAAGTGACTTAACCTCATTGTGCTTGAGTTCCTTCTCTCTTTCTAAAGTAGCAGGAGGGAATTCCCTGGCAGTCCAGTGCTTAGGACTCGACTCCGCGCTTTCACTGCTGAGGGCCCGGGTTCGACCCCTGGTTAGGGGACTAAGATCCCACAAGCCATGTCATGCGGCCAAAGAAATAAAATAAAATAAAGTAGCAGGAATAAAACCTCCCTAATAGGATTGTTTGTGCACTAATGAGATATAATGTGTGTAGTATTCTTGCCTGACACAGAATAGGTACTCAGTACATTGAATGTATTGTTATTATTTGTTAATTCATTAATGCTAATTTCTGCATTAATTTTAATGAGTTAAAGTCCTGGACTTGATTAATTTGCATGTTTTCATCTTCTTTTCTTCCAGCACTTGATGGCAATTTCTGTCAATGGTAAATGGAAGTTTAAAAGATATATGTTCACACAAACTTTATTTCTTTATTCCTTAGAGTGAGTTTTAGGAGTCTTCCTGGTAAATAATTTATATAATCACAGAAAGAATGAAGTTATCCTTATTATATCTCAGACTATTTTTTATCATGGCTCATTGCCTTTATTAAAGATGACAGAAATAATGCATTTGTTCTGGAAGAGAGGCATTGATTTACTATATGACAGCACAGTACATGGCACATAATAGTTGATTAGAAAATATTTATTGTGAATGGATAATTAACAGATAATGAACAAATAAATGATTTAATATTTATTTATTCAGGAGTCAATTCATTGCACCTCTTTATAGAAATTGCTTTGGGATTGTAAAAAGCCCCCCACACAAATGAGATGCATCGCTGAAGCCCAGAGTGTGTTATTATTAAAAGTGTTTTTTGCTGAATCACTGAATGCTGAGGTAGTCAATAAACTGGATATTTGAGTGATTTTTAAGAAGATAATGAAACTCCTGTATTGCCTTATCATTGCAATAATTTTAAAAGAAGTATAAAACATACTCCAATGTTCCCTTTTGAATAAAGATGGTGAATATATCAGTAGTAACCTGTGCAATTCAAAATAATTTTTTAAGTATTTTACTAGGCAGTTACTAGGCACTGTTATGGTGTGATCAGCAATTTTAGCACAGAGACCACGTCAGTTATTTTTGAACACTCTCCAAAGCTTCATATCATCGCTCAAAACAGAAAGACTCCTTTTAATTAAGTGTCAGGAACTATCCATGAATTTTTGCCAGCGTTTCTGCTAGCCAGTAAGTAGGGTTAATTGACAATCCCTAATAGAGACTCTTAGAGAAATTCACATCATAATTAACATAATTTAAGATGCTGATAGTGCATGAATTATCTACTCAATCAGCGTGTCTACTCAATCAGCGTGAGTGGGGTCTTTGGTCTTACAGAGAAAGTGCTCAAGTGCAGTAGTGTCTTACATAATAGATCCCTCATTAGTGTGAATTAGTATTTCTGAATGTTGCTAATTAGCAAGCCTGAGAACAAACACAATAAAAATCTGGTTTTCCACATTGCAAGAGTGCTGGTTAGCGTGTTTGGTAAACACGGTTAGATTACCATTTTGACTGAATTCCAGCAACCAAGTTTCCCGTGGTCGGCAGGCACTGTGCGTGGTATGTTTTACCTGCCTGGGAGTAATCAGCCATGGGCTACGTTTGCACTGCAAGTTGAGATAAATCATATTTTAGGAAGTTATCAAGGATGTAGTTTGGTGAAGAATAGGGACGCAGTGTTCTATTTCTGAGGTGACTTAGAAACTTCAAAGAGAAAGCCATGAGAGTAACCCTCGTTTTCCCAGGCCGTAACTTATCTCAACTGGTGTGGAGTCCACCCACTGCCCGCCCTTATGAGACGCGGGCTGCAGACTGCACGCATTTCTGTGTGCCACCTGGTGGGGAAGGGCGTGAAAGGGACAAAAAAAGAGTTTTTATCTTTTCGTGCCAAAGAGCAGCGGGTGATTTTTTTTAAACATCTGAGATAGAACTGATGATGGAGAAGTTAGAAAAGAAGAAGTCATGAAGAGAAGTAAAAATGGGGGTTGCACCAGGCAGAAGAGACTGTCTATAGTCCTTTTCAATCTATGGTAGAGTGTCGTGAAATCAAATTCACAAGGTGGGAGGTGTGGGGTAGATGGGATGAGGCAGGACAGAATAGGAAACAGACTGCATCACAAGTAGTAGGAGCCAGGATTATTTCATGAGCCTTTTAGATTTTTTTCAGAGAATTCATATTTTACCAAAGTAATACATTTGCCTAGTTTTAAAAGTCATATAATAAAGATGAACACAAAATGAATCATAGATGTAGAAACATAAAGCTATACAACTTTTAGAAAAAACGTAAGAGACAATCTTCAGGATCTGGAGCTAAGCAAAAAAGTTCTCAGACTCAGCACCAAGAGCACAATCCATGAAAGGAAAATTGACAAAGTGGACTTCATGAAAATTTAAAACCTTTGCTCTGCAAAGTACTATGTTAAGAGGATGAAAAGACAAGTTGCAGGCTGAGGGAAAAGATTTGCAAACCACATGTCCAACATAGATAAGACTCAAGACTCAAGAGTTAAAAAAAAAAAAAAATTGAATTAGAAAATGGTCAAAAGATAAAAACAGACATTTCACTGAAGAGGGTACACAGATGTCAAATAAGCACATGAAAAGATGTTTAAATTCATTTGCTATTAGGAAAATGCCAATTAATACTACAGGAGGTGTCACTACACACCTATCAGAATAACCAAAATAAAAAGTAATGACAACACAAAATGCTGGGGAGAATGCAGAGAAACGATTCCTTATCCGTTGCTGGTGGGAATGTAGAATAATACAGTCAGTCAGGAAAACAGTTTGGTAGTTTCTTATAAAACTAAGCATGACTAAGAAATCGTATTCTTGGGCATTTATCCCAGAGAAATGAAAACTTTCGTTCATAGAAAACCTGTACACGAGTGTTCATAGCATCTTTTCTTCATAATAACTAGAAACTGGAAACAACCCAGATGTCATTCAGTTGGTGAATTGGTTAGACAGACTGTGGTACACATGTACCAGGGATACTATTCGGCAACAAAGGTGAACAAGCTATTGATGTGCACAACTTGGCTGAATCTTGAGGGAATCATGCTGAGTGGAAAAAAAGTCAATTTGAAAAGGTTGCATACTCTATGATTCCATTTATATAACATTCTCCAAATGACAAAATTATAGAAATGGAAATGAGATTAGTGGTTGCCAGGAGTCATGGCGGAGGGGGGATGGGAGGGAGGAGTGTGGCTGTAAAAGGACAACATGGGAACTCCTGGTGGCGGTGGAAACATTCCGTATCTGGACTGTATCAGCGTTAACACCCTGGCCGTGACATTGTGCTGTAGCTTTGCAAGGTATTATCCCTGGGGGAAACTGAATAAAGGGTACACAGGACCTCGGTATTATTTCTTTCAACTGCATATGATTCCACAATTACAAATTTGAATTTGTAGTTACAACTAACAAAACTGAAAGTTTAATTTAAAATAATAAATAAAAAGTCAAATAATATGAACTCTTTATATCAGAATATGATGTTTCCCTGCCTCAGCTCTCCCACTCTACCCCCCCAGGATTTCTTAACAGAAGCAACCATTTCTATTTTTCTGTTGTTTCTTCTGATACTTAACAAATGTCCATATTTTTTCAATAGTATGTGCATACAGCTAACTTCTGTTTAATCAATTTTAAACATCTTCTATTAACTTAGAATTCTAGTAAATGAAGATTTAGCTCTTTTTTCACTGTTTCCCTTCTGCAGACCCTCCCATCCTTCCAATCTAGGTTTTGTAATTTTTTGATAAGTCAGAATTCAGGGTCTACATTATACCTATATGTATTATATTGTACTACTACTGTTTGTTTTTCCGGTAGTAAATAAATGCCTATTTCTTGCTGTTGTTGCTGTCATAATTCTTCCCATGTCTTCCAATGATCTGTCAGTAAAACTGTTCACAAGGTCTGCTGTGTCAGTTAAATGATCCAGTTCCATGGCGGTGTTTCTTGGAGACGCCACCCTCCTTTCAGCTGGGCCGTCTGCTCAACAAGCCTGCTGCACAGATGTTAGCTTCTGGCTTCCTTTTGATGTTCTTCTAGATTGCCTTCCCAGCCTACAGGGGCTCATGATTTTGTCTTTCTTGATTTAGTCCCTATGATGGAAGGCATGTTGCTGACCTCCAACCACGTGCCTGCGCATGGGTCACGCCAGTCCTGCATGGACGGAAGCGTCTCCACCTGGCCCACGGTGACCACCCGGGGTTTCCTTCACCCTCATCCTGAGCCGTGTCTCCTGCGCCTGGCCGTCCTCTCTCTTGATTTACATCCCCATTTTGAAGGGGTGCGTCCTCCAGAACACTCCTGAGGAAGAGTACAAGGAAAGCAAATTTTTTTTGGAGATCTTACACGTCAGAAAATGGCTTTTTACCATCTTCATGCTGCTTGATAGGTTGGCTTGGTATACAATTTTAGGCCAGAAATCATGTCACTTTGGAATTTTGAAAGCATTGTACCCTGGTGTGCTTGTTTTCAGGATTGTTAAGTCCAAAGCCATTCTGATGTTTGTACGTAACCAATGGTGTGATGTTGTCTGTCTTATGTTTGGAACTTTGTAGGATCCACTTTTGTCCCCAGTGTTCTGAATTTTCATAATGATTTTCCTGGGCACAGATGTATTTTTATCTACTATAGTGGGGACTCACGGGGTCATTTCAAACTGGTAATTTGTGACCTTCTGTTCTAAAATGTTTTGTTGTGTTTTTTTTTAAAATGATCTCCTTCCTTCATTTTCTCTGTTGTCTCATGGAAATTCATTATTTACAGGCAGGGCTTGGGGACCGGCCATCTGACTTTCTTCTTTTCTCTCCCATTTTCTACCTCTTTGTCTTTTTGTTCTGTTTTGGGGGAGTTCTGGCCGACTTTATCATCCAAACCTATCATTTCTAAGGTTCTTTATTGTTGTTGTGATTGTTTACTGTGTCCCTCTATTTTAGCTTCCTGTTTTTGCTTCACAGATGTAGTACCTTGCTTTATCTCTGTGAAGATGTTAATAACAGTGTTTTCTTTTGCTTTGTTTTGGGTTGATCTTGATCTCTTTGTGCCGGACGATTTCCTCAGGCATTTAGTAAGCTTTGGGTGTCTCCTCGCAGAGAAGTGTGGGATCCGACAAGGGTGACGAACTTCCGAGCATGTGGCGGGGGGCGGTCAGCTTGACCTTCCCCATGGGTGGATCTGGGTCAGCCGTTTCCTGGGAAACCTCTGGGGTCAGGACCTTCAGCTGTTTTGTCTTGGGCCAGTCAGACTCCCAGAGAGGTCTTCTCCAGACTCCTACCTGGAGGTGCAGGTCCTGCTGCCATTGTTGAGATGGTGACGGGGCGCTAGTGGGCTCTCAGCATTCAAGCTGTATATGGTCACTTGGAACCCATGCCTGAGGACCCCTTGTCCGAAGCCCCCCAGCCAGAACCCTGCTGGAAGAGAAGCAGAGTCCTGCCCAAGGCTGCAGGCAGGGTGCACACAACCTCCCTCCGGTCAGTCACCCCGTAGGTACCGAGTGCTGCCCTGACTTGTCTGAAGTGTGACTTTTGCTGTTTCTTGGCTTTTCCCAGCCTTGGCTTGGGGTTTTCTCTCTGGTGCCAGCTAGTCGGCTACCTCACTTGCCCAGCTGCTTTCCTACTTTCAAGATTATGTTGTTGCTCCCTCCCCTCCTGTTCTACCCTTTTATGTGTTTAAGTCTTTTTAAAAAGTATCATCACTATAGTTTTAGTGAGCTTTTCAGAGGGATCAAGATTAGATGTGTATGTTCATTCTACCGTCTTAACCTAGAAGGGAACTTCTATCGTGTGTGTGTGTGTGTGTGTATGTGTGCGTGCGCACGCTAGATTGCAATAGCAAGTGTGTTTCTTATTGTGTCTAAAAGTCAAGCAGATTTGGAAACTGATGCTAGGCCATGCCAACAGCAAAGTTGTCAAGTCCAGCCAGTTGTATTTTCTCTTTACTGTGAAAGTCTTCTAAGGAGCTGAGGGAGTTTTCATGGTATATAGAGCCATTTTTTCAGAATGTGGTAGTCACAGGATAATCTAGATCTAACTCTTATTTGGAAAAAAAGGTCAGCTGCACTTCCCCTGATAGTGTATTTGAATGTACCTCTTCATTTCTGTTATGGGTACCACGACTATATTTTGGGTCCCAAATTTTCCGCTCCACATAGAGAATGTCACAACACCAAAAACTAAAATAAACAGCAAGCACAGCTGAGTTATGCAGTCTCTATCAATCTATAATCTTCAATTGTGCTAATAACATTTGCATCTGCTTTGGTAAAAATACACAGGAAAATGCAATTACCTGTTCAAAATATTAAAAGTCGCTCTTTAACTAGAATATTGCTTTAAAAACTCAAAAGGATGTTTTATTTTGAAACCAGTAGAGGCCACAGATATGAATACTGGGACTTTTTTTCAATAAAAACAAATACTTATTTTTCAGAATTCTTTCCCTAGTACTATAGCATTTTAATTCTACAGCCTAGAAAAAAAATTCATGAGAAAATGTTCACAGATGGATCAAAAATTTCCTTATAGCATTATAGTTTATTTTTATCATAATTCAGTGAGATGATTTCCAAATTCTTAATGAGAACTCACTTTTAAGCTGTTTCCTCCAGACCTCCTAAGATTCAGAACTGAGTGAACAATGGTCACATGACTGAAATCTCACACTTTGTCCCTGCTGTACTAACGCTGTAAAGCACTGGGTTAAAGGTCACATTTGGAAATGCACAGGGGAGTGAGTATCCAAAAGTGATTTATGAAGTTACACTGTATCTCACTGTAGTATATTTACATTTCCATTAGTATACATTGTTCCTGAAGAGGAAAGTAAGTCAGGGTGGGCTTCTTTATTATATTTATATGGAGGATGTGGGTAGAGAGCCCTCCTGCTGGTTGTACTGATGTTAAAATTCTTCTATTATTCACTAATTGTAAACTTATAGACTCAAGAATTTAAAGTGGACCTACAGGTTGCGTGTCAACCTAAAAGTAAAAGTGCAGTGTACCTCATTTATTCAACAAGTATTTCCTGAGTTCTACTATAGAAGTTATTCATGCTTTTACTTTAAACTTATTTTGCCTCTTAAATATTTTCATGGACCACTGGGGGAAAATCCTATTTTTAAATCCTATAAAAATTAAACACTTTGAGGAAAAATTGGATCTTTTTTCCACAGTAGGACCTCAAAGTATATCTAGTCATGAAAGATCACCAAAACATACAAACAACAACAACAACAACAAAAAAAAAAGTAAAAGAGAAAACGATAAGGCCAAATCCAGTGGTTAGCTAGTGCCTTAAACTTTGTGATCGATCAGAGAGATGGAGTGGACGAGTATCACTCACCCTGACTGGTTCCCTGAGTAAATACTAGTTTGCTTACCCTGTTCCAGGCACTCTGTTCCAGGCACTTGAGATACATCAGAGAACAAGATGACACTCTTGGCCTTGGGTTAGGGAGTCCTGGTGGTTCTCTTGGAGAACTGACACTGAGCGGGGGCCTCAGCAGCTACGGAGCCCCCAGGCCGTCTGGAAGGGAGCACCCCCAGAGGGAGCCCTAGGGAGAGAGGTGCACGGTGCCCGGAGCAGCCAGGGGGCCTGGAGGGAACAGAGAGAGGGGAGCCCTGACGGGAAGGTGGGAGAAGGGGCGGCACACGGGGCCCTGCAGGCCTTCTGAAGACTCGAGCTTTTGCTCTGCAAAACACGGGGAGATTTGTGCGCAGGGAGGCGTGACCTCAGTGTTAAAAGGACTGCTGTACCCTAATAACCCTGTATCTTGGGCAGGTCATCTAAGCTCACTGATATCAACCTAAAAAAAACAGGAAACCAATTCAAGAGGCAAGAGCATTTATTTGGGATCAAAGAATTGCAATTTGAGGTGCATGTATTGGGGTGGAAACACAAATAGTGTCCCTATTACAGGAGAGGGAATCAGGGTTTTTAATGAAACAAGTAAGAGGAAGATGAGACAGGTTGCCCTTAAGAAGAGTCCATTGGTGCTGATAAGTAAAGCTGTTAGATTTGCACTTCACTGATTAGTCCAGCAAAGTGGTCACCAGGTAAAGGTTCATTTTCATCAGTCCCTTCAACACAGTTTTCTCATTCTTGCTGACTTCTTGGGATGCTGGCAGTTTGGCCCAGTTCACAGGGTCAGAAAACAGGATGCAAGGCAGTTGCTCCGGGACGGCGGCTCTGGCCCCATTTGAAAAGCCCCACTTACGTCATTTTTCACTCCGAGCTGCAGCTCCCTCATTTGTATAGAATGAGCACGATATTTCCAGCCTGCAGTGTAATATTTTAAATTACAGCTCACCTTTGTAAACCATCTCACACACAAGGACTGAATGAACGAAGGTCCTAAACCCAGTCCTAAAATCCTACATCCAGACTTTATTGGAGTCAAGGGGAAATGCTTCACTCACGAAGCAAACGTGCACCGTCAGGGCTCTGGGGGTGGTAGGTACATAGATGAGGAGATACGGGGAAGATGGATACGTGGATGAAGGATGTGGTCCCTGCCCTCGCAGCTCACTGTCTGCGGAGGAAAGGGGTTGTAAACAACAGATATAAGAGATATGTATGCAGAACAGGAGGACAGGGCTGAGTCAGTCTTGGGGGTCAGGCTGCATTTCCCGGAGGCCACAGACTCAAAAGCCTTGTGTCTGGAAAGCTGGATCTCAGGCTCTGAACTCTGTCCTACTGCCCTCATGCTCTTGGCTTTGGATAACTCAAAATCAACAGGAATTGCTAAACCGCAAAATAAAATTCTGGTTTTCAACACGGCGCAAGAGTTATACGCATGCTGAAATGCAAGTGATTTGTTGTAAATATTCCGATGTTCTCATTTTGGGGTGCTCTATGCATATAATCATCTGTCCACTGCAAATTCAGCACCCGCAGATTGCCAGCCAAAAAAAATGGAAAGGGGGTGTGTAGAGGGTAGCCCTTGGGAGAGTAGCCAAAGGTAATAATGCTTAGACAGCACCTTGAGGAACTGTTTGTCGTCCGGTGTAGCTGGAGCATGAGATGAAACAGCCATACAATAAGATGAGGCTGAATAAGGGCTTTTGAGCTATCAAAGCAAAGTCCCCCCCGCCCCATGGCAACCAGAGATGTACAACTTCTAATCGGTGTTGAGAAATAGACTTTGACGTTAAACATCAGTTGATGCAAAGAAAGGTACTGGAAGGGAAGAGGCCAAAATTTAATAGGATTTGCCCGGGTGTTAGAACTACAAAAACCTTTACTCATTCTCCATGATTTAATTTAAAATTCAAATTTTCATAGTTTCTAGGAGAAGCATGCATTACTGTCATAATGAGAGAAAAAATTAAAACAAAAACTATTTGAAAAGGCAAAAGTCTGGAACAAAAAATATATTATCTGGAGTATTTTTCTGGGTTTCTTATTAGTGTCTTGAGGACACAGCAGCACCCAGCACAGACCAGAAGGAAAGTCCCCAAACAAGGACGTAGCAAAATAATATCGTGCTGCTGCATCAGGACCCAGGCAGTTATTCTAAACTCAGCTGGATTAAAGGAGATGCCTTTGAACTAGCACGTGGCTGAAGTGGAGACTGTAAATTTAAGATGATATTTAAGGTATCGGAAATGATAGCGGGGAAAAGGTAATTGAAAGACAAGCGGCAGCAGAATTAGAAAATCAATTATATTTCGTAACAGGTTGTAATAAATTAGTTATCACCACCATTGATAGTGGCCTTTTTAATGTGTGTGCCTTATAGCACAGTGGAATAGAATCATTACGTGATCCATTTAAATGCCTAAAATGTATTGCAAACTTGTAGCTTTCACATTTTTACTATAAGAAACATATTACAGTAGTTGTTTCTTTTAAGTTCTGCAACTTGGGAAGATTTTATTTTCTTCGTTCTAATTGTTTTCCTATTTTTCAAATACTCTATTTCAAACAACATATATTTTTTTGTGATGGAAAAAAATCTTTAAATTCCTTAAGTAACATCTTACGGAAAAACCTGAATGAACTTTTTGGCCAACCCAGTAAAAGTAATGTAAATCATCTGTAGTCTTATGCCCTGATACAGCTAATTTCATTTTTATATATTCACTTCTAGCTGGTTTTCTACTTCTAGCTGCTTTTCTTTTTATATATCATGGTACATAGTTCTAATCAACGTATTTGGTTTCATATTTTAATTTTACTGAACACTTAAAAATACTTTCATACTACCATGTACTCTTCAAAATTATCATTTTCGTAGCTGTGTAGTACATCAGCATGGTGAAATACTATCATTTACAGTTTCCTACTTTGGGACATTGAAATTTATATAGCTATCTCTCTATAATAGGCACTGATGCAATAAAAATTATTATTTTTGAAATTATTTTCCAAAGATAACTTTTCTGGTATAAAATTATAAGATTGTTGATTTTAAATTTTTTTAAACTTTTTCTTGCCGTAAAACTTTGTTCTGATTTACATGGTCACTAGCAATGTCAAAGTGTACCAGAGTCACCTCAATTTTGTTAGTATTAGTTATTATTCTTTTGCTAGTAAATAGGTATAAGTCCATACTTTCAAATTATTTTAATTTTTTTTTTTCATTTCTAGTTAGGTTGAAAAGTTTTCTATCATTTTTTGCTACTGGTGGTCTTTCCTGACTGACTTATTTGTATAATACATTAATATTTTGGATTGTGATACATTCAAATAAGCTTCTTATACATTATAAATATTAAGCTTTTTTATACCTTTCAGTTTTTTCCTAATCAGGACTTTCCTTTGCATTATAATTTGGTCATTTCAGGTGGTAACACCTTCTGTCTTCATGACCAAGGCGGTCAGCTGTCTCCTTTATAATTCCTCTTAGTGACCAAACATCAGGCCCTTACCGTTTCCTCCACAGACAAACGAATGTTTTCTGCTAGGTTTTGACAGTTTGACTTTATTTTTGTCTCTGAACATGTGAGTCTCCTGTGTGTAAGAACAGTAGTGACTCCGTTGAAAGAGAACAGGGTCACGGGCTGCAGAGCGGGTCTCAGGTGACTGAGGGGTGGAAAACAGTGGCTGGAATTCAGAAAGCCAAGGCCTCCTGGCTGAACAATAAGATGATGAAACCTGTTCCCAGGTCACCAGCTCGTAAGGGATTTCTTTTTCTGTTTTTTATGATGTGATTATTTCCTGTTGTCTTGGGAAGCACCTATATTGCCTCAAACTGTGCAAAATACACTGGTGATGCGAGGGGAAACATGGGGATGAGCCCAAGTCCGATAGCAGACTAGTCACACACACACGTGCCCCGGCTCCGGCTGGGGGAAACGAGGGGCACCGTTTTCCGCTTCCAGTCAGTGGTCCTTCGTGGCTGCACATGGACACCTCCAGGGAGCTTTTGTAAACACTCTGAGGCCTGGGTTCCAGCCCATCCTGAGTACTGAGATGTGCTTCTAACATTCAGCCAAGGTTGAAAACCACTGTAATCATTTCGTCAAGAAATCTAATCTGTAAGAGCAGGTGACAAAGAGAAAGAACCAGAAGCTACCTGTCCTTTTTCTCATAAACACCTGCATCTTGATGGCAAAATTTATAGTGGGAACAGGAAGACGGTCTTTGGACGTAGCAGAAGTTTCCAGAATCTTCTCTTTACCTCCTCTCTATCATGTAAGGTCCAAGTGGCTCTTTCCAAAAACTATGGAATAGAGTTTCCAAAACCTGGGGGAACAAAGTATTTGAAAGCAAATCTTGAGCACAGCTAATTACTAGGAGCCAGAGCGGCCTGGGGGAGACAGAGGGCTGTATTTCCAGCTTCCTTTCTTCCCAGCACAGACGGGGCGTGCACAGGGCAGGCCCACCAGACACAGAGGCTCGCCCACGCGGAGCACGGCTTGGGGAGAACCCCACGCCGCTGGCACGTGGCCCTGCAGGACTGGGGTTTTGCAGATTGGTGCTCACGTGAGCTCCTGTTCCCATGACCCACATTCTCCAAATGCCAGGGCAGAGGGCCAGCGGTGTGTTCGGAGAGCGGAGAGCACAGAGCCAGCCGTGGCTGGGAGCTCAGCCCCGCCCAGGTGCCTCAGAGGTCACGCAGGGTTTTAAGCCTCTAGGAATCCTGAGAAGAACATTTAATTGTCATTAACCTCACTGGAAAGAATATGGACATCTCAAGATACTTACGAAACAGAAAGATGGCATTTACCCCATTTTTGTGGCTTTGGAACAAGGGGGAAAATTCTCTAACTCAGCCCTTGCTTCAACACATGGCAGCAAAGATGTATTTCCTATTAGTTTGCCCTGACCAAACTTACAAAAAGAAAAAACTGTTTTTAAAGACTGAGAGCTTGATTTATGCCTTGAATAATCAAGTTATAAGTGGTATAATGAAATTCCCTAATAAAATGGCTTTGGATACAATGTCTCCCATCCTCTGCCCAGCCTAATCCTAACCAGCAGAGACAGAAGGTCTTACTGGGGTGCAGGACGGGGGGCAGGGAGAAAACTGTCTTGTCACCGTTTGGGATGTTCCCCGTTCCACTTTACAGTCAATGCGAACATTATAGTTTCACTCTCTTTACTTTTGTGCTTATTGTGACAGCACCTACCTGGGGAAAAAGTTTTCCACTAACTTCACAACAACAAAAGGACCCTGACTTTTATGCTGTTTAATTATTATGCTTACCTTCTCGGAGCCTCAATTTCAGCGTCTAAAAACCAGGCATAACATCACCAACCTGTACAGTTGCTGTAAATAAGAAAACTAATACATGCAGAAGCTTTGTCTAAGCGCCTGGCATACATTTCAGCGAGTGGTTGCTATTAGGATTGTTATTGTGAAGTGGTGGTTCTGGAGAACCCACCTAGGAGGCTTGGGGGCCAGAAGGCCAGAGGGTCCATGACAGAGAGCTGTGAAGACCCATCTGTATCTCTTCCCCTCACCACCCCTGCTCCCAGCACACCATAAACCGAGTAAACACACAGTGAATCGTTGAATCGAGCGATGCACCAACTGCATCCCGGATGTGAGCACTACTCCAGTGAATGGGCCTCCTACAGCGTTTCGGGACCTGTAACCCAACCAGGACAGCCCATGGCAAAGCCTCCTCCTTTTATGACGTAGTAGATGATCACTAATCAGGGCAGGAGACAAAGAGCAGCTTTAGTCCCTTCGTTACGTCAACATTTAAAGAGGCTCAAATAGGGGAGTTCCCAGGTGGCCTAGTGGTTAGAATTCCGGCAGGGAACTGAGATCCCGCAAGCTGTGCAGCCAAAATAAAAAATAAAAATAATAAGTAAAGAGGTTCAAGTAGTATTTGGAGGCTACATAAGTCTTTTCTCCTGAGTACACTTTTGTTACTTTATTACCAGGATCATACATGTTCATTGCAGAGATTTTAGAAAATATAGCCAAGCAGAAAAAAAAATCATTCTTAATCCCAGATATAGATTGTTTCTTTAATAATATATTGTGACAGTTTTCCAGTCATTAGTCATCATGTTTAACAGATTCTCAATATTCCATTAAATAAACCTACCAATACTTATTTAACCTATTCCTCGTTACAGGAATTTCAACCTGCTTTCAGTATTCTGTTACTGAAAACCAAGCTGCAGTGATGTGCTTATTCCTTATTAATTTTATAAATTCTTAGTAATTTGGGGTTTATTGTAACCCTGCCTTTTTGTCAAACTTTGCAGTTAAGCCGAAAGTTATTTTGCTCGGTTTACGGGAAACTGATTTTCTTATCCAGTCTGAGAATCTGCCCTCGGCCTTGGCAGTGCTGTCGTCAGCAAGCTCTGTCCTGGGCTGCCCACGTCCAGTAACCGGCGGGGAGTCCGTGTGCTTGGATCCGAACGTTTAGCACACTCGTTCAGGGCGTGGGACGACCGGGGTCAGTGCCATGGGCTTCAAGCTCTGTATATACAGGCCAGTTCACTAAATGTCCAAAAACTGCTTTCCTAACTCCGAACAGCTGTTATTTAAACTCTGGCTGTTAGTTTCAAAAGAACTGGGCAAAAGAGCATGAGTGGATGGACACAAATCCATCACCTCTACCGGGAAGAAAGTGTGTCAGCAGCCCCATTTCCCCGTGGAAAACAGCTCAGAAAGGCAGTCGTGTCAAACCACATGAGATCGGTTAGGTCGTAGGAAAAGGAGAAAGAATAATGCTGGGAAAAACAATTGGCCGACCTTATACGTGTCAATTTATAAGCCGAGTCTGTGAGTTCCCCGCCATCCCTACGTGAGACCAATTCGGTAACAAGTTTTAAATTGCCGCTGTGCTGCTACCTCACTGGCCCTTTTCTCTTGCAGCTGACACGGCGCTTGGCACCGACGACGTGTATGATGACAAAGGATGCCAGTGTGACGTGTCCGTGGAGGACCTCACCCCACCACTGAAAACTGTCATTCGGGCGATCAGGTTGGTGAAAACCTCTGACAAAATGATTCTGAAACCTCCCCCTGATTATCTGAATCACTATGTTGCTAAATGCTCTTTCCTGCAGGTAAATCTCCCGCCATAATTCCTTTCTCTTTTCCTATTCATCCCCATGCCTATTAAATTTTGAAATATTTTTTTTTAATACAAAACTTGACTGTGTTCAACACGAGATGGGTTATACAAGGTGGGTGGGATTTGAAAAGCCAGACCTTACCGGACAGATTACATGAGAATTGCCTTGTTGTGTGAACTTGTTGCTTTAAGGACATCTGCGTATAGATACAACTGGATTTTTTAAATTATTTGTACGCCTTGGTGCTTCAATCCATGTTCTGTATTTCGTGTCGAAGAAGAGTCCGTCTTTGCTATTTCAAAGCAGGCTGACTTCTGAACGTGGGAAGCCTGGGGGTTGCTCCTGTCCCGCTGAGATAGAATTGTAAAGTCTGACTGTAACACACTTCCTCTGCTGATGGCAGAAAACTGAGAGGGTCCCAGGCCACGTGTATTTGTACTTCCAGGATCCACTCCCCCAGACAATCCAGGATCTGGACTCAATGAACTGCTGCTGTTCAGCCTGCCCCGTGTCATCCCTTTGGGAGAACGTGTATCTGTCAGGCAATGCAGAGTGACTGTCTGCAAAGAAATGCCTCTGCTCTTTTTGGCTTTTCCTGCCTCTTACCAGAAAGCCTGAGGAAAGCTGAAACTATCCAACCCAGTTTAGCCACCCAGATACGCAGTCTAAGCTCGGACATCGATATGATGGATTCTGTACTTTGGTCTGAGCATCCTGTTAGATATTGCTGAACTCTGTGGTCGGGGGTCACTGGGAGAGTAGAGGTGAGTTATAAAGATTTTGGTAAATGTTTATGGGGGCAAAGAAAATCATGGTATGATGAAACTGTGTGCCCAGAAGGTACTTAAACATTATCTGTAGCAGCCACCTAAACAGAAGTGAAGTCAAGCCTAGTTACTTCCCTCTAGAACCTGCGAGCAACAACCCTGTGGATGGGGGACCGTCCCGTCCCGTCCTGTGTGTCCTGGGCCTCTTGTCTCATCACGACTGTTTTACTGACACTCCATGTCTTTCTCAAAGTCTCCCAGTTTGGACAATGATATGATCGCCCTGCCCCGGGGGATCCCAGAAGCCTTGGGTAATATTTAATCCCAGAAAACCCAAGGATACGTAGTAAAATGAGGTCTACAGCCTTCAGTTGTAGATGGGATGGAAAGGATCTGTCCTGCGCTGTCCAACACTGTAGCCACTGGTCACACCAGGCGATTCAAATTTGAATTAATTAAAATGGAATAAAATGTAAAGTTCAGTTCATCAATGGTACGGCCACATTTAAAGTGCTCAGGGGCCACGCGTAGCCAGTGACTTCCGTGTTGGGCAGAGAAGACATAGTACGTTTCCATCATGGCGGGAAGCTCTATGGGGCACTGCTGGCCCCGAAGTGACCTCGACATTCTTTCCATCCATTCCTTACAGCCAGCGGAGACCCCTGGTCTAATTTGCAGCAAGTACAGTAAAATCTTATCTAAGGGACCAGATTAAGTTTCCTAAAAGTCATACTTAACCCAATTTGTGTCATCTCCCGAGACCTTCTGAAGCTTTCTGCTTTTGCCTCACAACCTGCACAAAGAATCCTGAGCTGCAAAAAAGAAAATGAAATAAGATTTATTCTGCCAGCTCAGCACTTGAGCAGCAGCTTGCGATTTACTTTGTTATTATCCCTTCCTCTGGAAACTTGACTGATTTTTGTAAAGTCCTTTGCAGAATTCCCTCGCTCTTCAGAATTCTTTCTTGGTTCTGATTTTTAACAGGAACTTTATTATTTACACATCTCTCCTTTTTGTGGATTTTGGAAGCTTTCTGCTTGCTACTTCATAACTCTTCATGGGGTGCTTTTCTTCCCTGTATCCTGATTCTGCTTGGTGCGTTTTTTTTTTTTTAATCACTTCTAAGTTCCATTTAAAATTGTTGGATTCTATAAAAACATAATAGCTACAGTCAGTAGTTAATAACTTAATTGGAAATCTTTGACTCATGATAGAACTTAATTTCTAAAAATTAAAGGACCAACCACCGCAATTAGCACTTCTGAAAAGGATTTGCAGGTATAAGTCCCTAAATCATATGCAAAAGTGTCCTTTTCATGAGTTTAATTACATAACAAACTGAACATCAGTTGACTAGAGTGCTTTTGCTAGAACATGCCGAGTGCTCACAGCGCACCTTAAACAGGATTTTCTGTGTATGTCACTGATGGCAAGTGCCAGCCATCTATTACTCAACTCTAAAATGGCGACTTTGTTTTTGGCGTTTTCCTTGTTCTCTTTTGGTTGTTTGATTATTTAATATGACTACCTGAACATGTCTTTTGTCTTCCAGTAGCGCTTACAATAATAATAGTTTTCTCCTAAGAGACAAATTAAAATTAAAATGTGTAACAGAAAATATGTATGAGATGACAGCATGGAAAATAATATGATGACATTCACAAGAGCAAAGTAGGAATTCTTATTTTGAGTTATTAATATTTATTCAGCATCTGACATTTTCTAGTTATTTTTGAGAATAAATATTCTCGGGCAATGAGATGATTAAGGTCACTCTCTGAATTCATCTGGATTCTATTACCCAAATTCACCGAGACTTGTTCTTTTAATGAATGACATCACTTTTTATAGTAGTGAACAACAGCTATTCTTAGATATTTCCAAACTATGCCTTAAAAGACAGAATACTTAGTTTTGTATAGTTCCTCCAGGATTACCACAGATTTTTTTCAAAATATTATTTAGTTGGAGTGCGTGAAGTTGTTGGAAATGTGTTTTCAAACTCATCTCTGGGGGTGGAAATGGAACTTATTTTTAACAAGAGTTCTATCTATCTTGTTAATGATTTAATTCAAACAATGTTAAATTTCTTTTCATCCACTCATACAAATTAATTTCTAAATAGAAAGATGAAATTAGCAGGGAAGTAAACAGATTGACAAGCAAACTGATAAACTCTTGAACATTCTACACACCCAACTCCCACTATACAGTTGACCCTTGACCAATGCAGGAGTTAGGGGCCCCGACCCTCCATGCAGTAGAAAATCTGCAGGTAACTTATGACTCCCCCCCCAAACATAACTACCAATAGCCTACCGTTGACCAGAGGCTTCCCGATAACATAAACAGTCAATTAAGACATATTTTGTATGTTATATGTAGTATATACTGTATTCTTACCAAAAATTAAGCTAGAGAAAAGAAGATGTTATTAAGAAAATCACAAGGAAGAGAAAATACATTTACAGTATTGTACTGTGTTTATTGATACATAAGTATGCTTACAAGACGAATCATCTCTCAGTACCTACATCAAAATTGTCTTATACAATACAAAACACTATAGATGTTATATGTGTTACTAACACTAGACATCAAAAACGAAAAGATAACATGAAAAAGGAGTACATATGTATTTACAGGTATAACGATTCATGTACTGATAACGAAGAAGCAGCAGTATGATTGCTTCATGGTAGCTTAGCTTGTACACAAATGAATGAATTGTTATTAAAAATTTTATTGCACACAGTATCACAGTTACATCCATAATACAGAATTGAAAGAGTGTTAGATTTTTTTAAAAACCACTTCCCTGTGATGATAGGCTGATACGCAGTTTCTCCCATTATGAGAGAGAGAGAGGCATGCTGTACAGTAATGAAATTCTTTGAAAGTAAAGTCATAAAACAGTAAGAAAACTAACACATTATTAATTTCATATTAAATATCACTCATGCTTAGGTAAAGATCAACTAGTATCTACATACATTTTATGCATGACATACCTAACTTTTTCTTAACTTTTTCAGCATCTCTAGCTACACAGTTCGTTTGTCTTTTCAAATTGTCACAAATCTCCAAAAATTTTTCCAATATATTTATTGAAAAGAATGCACATATAAACGGACCCAAGCAGTTCAAACCCGTGTTGTTCCAGTGTCCCCTGTATTATGGTGCATTCACTTGCTCGGGCTGCCATAACAAAATACCACCAACTGGTTTAACCTTAACCACCAAAGGTTTATTTTCTCACAGTTCTGGAGGCTCAGAGTCGAAGATCAAGGTGTTCACAGGGCTGGTTCCTTCTGAGGCCTCTCTCCTCGGCCTGCAGACAACCACCTTCTCACTGTGTCCTCACGTGGTGGTCTTTCCTCTGTATGTGTCTGTGTCCAAATTTCCCTTCTTATAAAGACAGCGGTCAGAGTGGGTTAGGGTCTGTGCTAACATCTCACATTAACTTATTCTCCTCTTTGAAGGCCCTGTCTCCAAAGCCAGTAACATTCTGAGGTCCTGGGGCTTCAACATATGAATTTGGGGGGACACAATTCAGCCCATAACACATGGCAAGACACCAATTTTTCTATCACTGTTCAAAAAATATTTTCCCAGGCACAGTATCAAAATTTTCAGATTAAAAATAAGCCCATCAGTTACCCAGATAATCCTTCGCAATATCAGACATCCAGGAATATCTGAAGAGGTTGACTGGCTTGCCTTTCAAGCTTGCACTTGGCACTGTGGAAACACTACATAAGTGTGAGTCTTGGGCAAATTTTCACGCAAAAATTAAGATATGCTCATGTATTTGAAATAATAAATTGTAAAGGTGATAGTCAATGCAACTCTACATTTATAAAAGGGTCTTGGAATCATCATTTTTTAAAATACAAAAGAGATGTTTGTATTTGTTTTCCCATCGCACGGCACGGGCTGGATAAATTCTCAGCTGTGCACAGCAGGACAGCACACGAGGGCTGTGTACAGGCCTGGGCGGCTGGGGAAACAGCTTGGTCTGTGGGAACCTTGTGGGCGAAGCTCGCCTGCTTCTCACTGGTATTTTTTCATAGAATCACTACATCTGGGGTCAGGGCCGCTCCTAACGAGATCCTCAGCAACAGTGGCTCTCCTTAACATAACTGTGTTTTCTGTCAGTCGGCAAGAAATGAATCAGAATACGGTGCAACCTGTTCTCCTTGTGAGGAGAACCGAACCCAGGCGGTGGAGATTACTCAGTGTGTGGAGGAGAGCTGGCCCCGAAGCTGTGGGCTGTATCCCGTTCCTTACATCTCCTGGTAGCCCTGCTGTAATCTCCACACCCCCCGCTGTGTCTCCCTGGCCGCGACCTCTTATCCCCCGGTTGGACCCAGCCTTCCAGGGAATCGGATGAATAAGTGAGGTCTGGGGTGAAAACTCAGAGAATCTTATTTTCTACTGTTCATTTTTTTTTTTTTTTTTATTGAAGTATAGTTGATTTACAATGTTGTGTTAATTTCTGTTGTACAGCACAGTGACTCAGTTATACGCATATACATATTCTTTTTCATATTCTTTTCCATTGTGGTTTATCACAGGATACTGAATATAGTTCCCTCTGACTCAGTTATACTCATATATATATTCTTTTTCATACTCTTTTCCATTGTGGTTTATCACAGGATACTGAATACAGTTCCCCGTGCTGTACAGTAGGACCTGTTGTTTATCCATTCTATAGGTAACAGTTGGCACCTGCTAACCCCAGACTCCCAATCCTTCCTTGACGCTGCAGCCTGACTTTACCAGGCCTCACTGGCTAATTCTTCCTGCCCCCCTGCCCCCCAAAGCTGCTCAGGAAGGTGGTGCAAGAAACCCAACGTGCCGCCGTGCGACCTGGGGCAACTCACATCACCTCTCTGTGCGTTTCCTCACCGTGACGTGGGGACGGGGATGGCGCTGACCTTTGTTGCGGTGAGGATTTCACGGGGTACCGTGTGCCGAGCGCCGAGCGCCGGGCAGCATGGGAACCCAGGGCGCTGGGCCCCCTCCCGCCCATCCTCCGCTCAGGCCAGGCCCTCTCCTCTCTGAGCTCCCCCTGCTGTCGCGGCCCCCGTGAAAGGAGCGCGCCTTTTTCGCACCTGGGGGCGCCTGCCTGCCTGCACCCACCGGCTCCCCGAGGAAGCGCCCGCTGTTTCCCCTTGAAGTCTCCTCCCCACCAGGCCCGCGCTGAGGACTCGCCCAGAGCACCGCCGCCGTTAGCGGCTGGAAGGGCAGTTTCGTCACCCAGCACGCGGCAGTGTCCCCACAGCCCCCGTGGGTGACCCGCTGTCGCGCAGCGCCGTCCCACGACGTCCAGTGGGCCTGAGAGGTGGGCGTGACTCGCCTCTGCCGCCCCCATCCACACGGGCCGCGGGACGCCGCCCTCTAAAGACCCTCCCAGGGGGTCGGAGCCTGCGCTGAAATGAGACGTGACACTTCTCCGTGCGCCGGCCACAGGGGCAAACGATAAGGAGGAAGCGGCCGCCGCTCGGAGCCGGGAGGGGCCGTCGTGCGGGCCCCGCGGGTGTGTCTAGGCGGCCGCAGTGACCAGGAGCCAGGGGGCGGGGAGCGGACGGGCGAGGAGAGGCCAGGCCGAGAGGGGCCGGCGCGGGTCCGGGGAGCCGGAGGGCGCGGGGCTTGCACGTGCGGAAGTCACCCGCCCAGGCTGGCGCTGCGCCCCGCACTCAGGACGGTGACTGACGGCAGCGCGGGAGCAGGCTGGGACGAGGGGACACTCGTCGTCGCAAGCGCCGGATCTGCGGGGGCGGGGGCCACGGGTCCCGGTGAAGGGAAGCGGGGACGACGCCGGGGCTCTTCCGACGGAAACAGTAACAGGGTTTGGACTTTAATGGTTGGCGAGGAGGGAGCGGAGGAATCGAGGGTGAGACAGGCGCCCGGGCGCTGGGGCAGGGGGGCGGGTAGAGACGGCGCACTGTTGCCAGTGTCGTTTGAGGGGCCGCCCAGCAGGCAGGTGGAGCCCTGGATCTGAAGCCCAGGAGAGACGGCTGGGACCAGGACAGCCTCGGCGGCCGTCAGCGCAGACGTGGATGGTTTCCAGAAGCGTCCCCTGGAGAGCGTGAAGGAAAGAGAGACGGTGGTCCCGACAGGATCTCCGGCTCAGGAACCCTAAGGAGCTGCGGAAGAGAGAAGGCGCTGATCGAGAGGGACCCGGGGCAGCCAGACAGACGGAACCAGGAGACGGGACGGAGGACGGAGGACGGAGGACGAGGCGGGGGAGCGTTGGGAGCGGAAAGCGGGTCCACTGTGTGAAAGGCTGCTGAGAGGTCAAGAGGAGAAAGGGGACCTGCTCCTTTCCAGGAGGTCCCTGGGAAGCGGCACCGAGGAAGCCACCGGGACGTTGGAGAAAAACTCAGTAGAGGCAAAAAAAAGGTTGAAGCCAGATGGTAAAAGCCATTTTTTCAAATCACCTGTGAGAATCTTTCACGCTAGTAGGAACAGAGGTGAGGTGTCCAGAATTTCTTTATAACCAGCAAAGACTCATCATCGGCTCTTCTGACATCGCTCGGGTCTGATCAGCCAAGCGGGGACCCACCGATGACCAGTCGGTTTCTGAGGGTGCGCGCAGCGGGCCTTGCTGTCAGCCGGCGCGAGTGCTGAGGTTCTCGGGTTTTCTCGCCCTGGGCTCCGCCTACTCCAGGAGGCGTGCACGTTCTCCTCTAAAATGTATTTTCAGCTCTGCATCCTTCTCAAGCCTCACTTCAAGCTTCAGGCAAGAACACCCCGCAAATAGAGAAGAAGAGGCACATGTTTGCCACTGTGGGTTTTTGTTAAATCCGCAAGCTGTTTAATCACCAGTCCCTGACTTTGCTGATGGCGTCTCTGCTGTTTTAGCAGAGATGGTGAGTCTTGGTTTGCAAGTCGCTATGAAGTCATTCTTGACAGCCAAGTCTGTGACACATGACAGTACAGAACGCTGCTGGGGAACATTTTATGGATCATTTATGAGATTTTTTTAATCAGCTAATATACTCCCTGGAATAGTCTTTTTTTATATATAAATTTATTTATTTAGTTTTGGCTGCATCGGGAACATGGGCTCTAGGCACGCGGGCTCAGTAGTTGTGGCACGTGGGCTCAGTAGTTGTGGCTCCCAGGCTTAGTTGTTCTGCAGCACGTGGGATCTTCCAAGACCAGGGATTGAACCCGTGTCCCCCTGCATTGGCAGGCGGATTCCCAGCCACTGCGCCACCAGGGAAGCCCTGGAATATTCTTTTTGTTTGTTTCTGTTTTGAAGATAATTGCTTGTGACCGCATTTTGCCCTGAGACTTCATTAAACCAGTGTGTTCACTGAAAACGCACTTACTTTGCAGCATCTAATTTTTAACCTTTTATTTGGGTATAATTTAAACTGAATCTCCTATTCATTGCTGAGACGAAAACTATTCAAGAGCAATCAGTATGTATGGGCACTTTGTTTATTTACTTGTTTGTTTCACACTTTAAAATTTGTACAGGATTTTATACTCCTAGGAAAATAAAATGCCCAAATGTAGTTACCGTATTACTGCTCACAAAAGCCTAGGAAGGAAATTTACCCATTTGTAGACTTGCTTGGATCCGGAAGTTCTTACTTGCGTTTTACTACTCTTATCTCTTTGAAAGAAGTCCAAACAGAATGAACAGAAGAACTTACTAAATCCTGAATATAAAACAATATTAAGCATTAGAAGAAAAACCCTACTCCCAGTGATGGGAGCAATGTGACGACAGAACTTTCCTGACCCCTAAGTCAGCCACGGAAGGTATCTGCCTGGCCCTTTAGTGAGGACATCTGGTAGATTGTATACAGTGGGGCTAATTTACGTCTCTATCAAGAGCTGAAAGCAAGAAAATGAGACTGGCCAGCGCATCCGGGCAGCCCTGGGGCTCCTTAGTCACTGGCTAGTAGCCCAGTCTGAGATGACAGGATGGTAAAGGAGTCTCGGTATGCGATTCTATAACTGGTTTCGAAGAGTCTCAAAGTCTGGATACCGTATACACAAATGCAGACCTGCATTACTGAGTCATGATTAGGTATTAACAGGAAAATAACCTTAATGAATCATCCAACTAGTGACCCACACGCCTTCGGTGGTGACCCACATTATCAAGTTCTCAGCCTAGTTGTCTGCCGAATCTGCCCCGTGATCTGCACCACCCCTTGACTGGACTCTGAAAGGCTCGAGAGGGCTGCCTCAGGAGAGAGTCAGTGACCAGAGGCCCTGGGTCACTTGCAGGACAAGCCCCGGGCCCCTCCTTTTCAGGCAGACAGATGCTGTGTCTCTCCTGGGGAGTCAATCAGGGGATTGAATTTGCTGAACAGCAAAAGAGGTGGGTATGGAACGCTCATCAGTAGAGGTGACGGACACGACGCACCGACATGAAGTTGGGCGCATCCACACCAAAAACAGGAGGTCTGGGACATCAGGCGGCCATTTCTGAGCCCTGAGGAATTTGATCATCTCTCCCCAGAGGTGGGGGTGCATGCGGGAGAAGTCTGGGGTACACGCTCCCCTCCTGCTTCTCTGCCTGCCCTCCTGACCGATCCCCGGCCTCCAGCACGGAGCCTGGCACGTCGTAGGTGCTCAGTGAATGTGTGACGAGTGCCTGATTCGGTCCCTCTTTCCAGCATCACGCAGGGAAGCAACCACCCTGAGCTCGTCCAGGGCCCCAGGCTCTAGGCACATGGGCTCTTGAGTCCTGTTAGAGCTCCTGGCGAAGGGACAGTTCCTCCCACCAGGACGCCGCAGAGGGACGGACGGGCACCACGTGGTCCCTAGAGGCTTCTTCAGCTCCTTCCCAGCACAGCCAGGGCCCACACACACACCGTGGTAGGAGCTCGATGACTATTTACTGAAAGAATGAATGGACCCGTCACCCGGCACTTGCTTCCCCTTCCAAGGCAGTCCTTGAGAAGCTGATGGGACTTGTTAGCTGGCTCTTGCGTGGAACTTCGGGTCTTACTCCGGAAGCGGGGGCAGGAGGTACTGGGTTGTGTGTGACTGGGGGTCTGACACCCAGGCACATGAACGCGCTGCCTCGTGGGCACGATTTGTGTGACTCGGAAGACGACAAAGACCCGCCGTCACTGCTTCGTGTGGAGGCCATTCTAACCCACCCCAGTACCACCCCAGTCCCACCTCCTGTCGGTCGTTCATAACCTGGGCTGCAGGTTCCAATCACCCGAGGAGGTTTATAAAGCCTCTGGATCAATTAAATGACGTTTCTGGAGGTGGGACCCAGGCGTCGGCGTGTTTTAGGCTCCCTGGCTGATGGCAAGGGACGGCGGGGCTTGGGGACTCTGCTGCCCTTTACGTAAAGCCCATCAAGCTGCCTCCCTGGTTCAGTTGGCTGAGCCCTCCGCCCACACGAGGTCTGGCTGTTGGCCGCCCGTCCATCTGTCTGGTGGTGGCACAGTCACCGCCGCTTCTGTTTTCTCGTCGTTCTTATCTCTGCATATTCGTATGCAGGGTTTTTACCCTGACTCAGAGGCCTGGGACAAGACTTTTGCAAGATTCTGTAACTCATGGCAGCACAACAAATGCACCTACACTTCCTTATAAGTGCACATGTGTTGTGTGTATATATAGCCTATATTCCACCCGGGGTTTAACTTTGCTTTGGTTTATTTCTTCGTGCTCAGAAAATTGCCTGAGCAGATTTCTTCCGTTTCAAGCCAGTTGCCAGTTGAGGTTTGTGGCGAATCTCTGGCCCCCTCTAGTGGTCACAGCGGAGCATGTCTGTTTTGAGCGTAGGTCTCCTCCGGGATTCCTAGCCTCTTCGGTACCCGCAGCATCGGAGGAGACTGGCTTCAGGGTCTTTTGCCCTCTGCTACTGTACTAGCTCCAGGGGTACAGTTTGCCCTCATGAGGAAAAGACAGTGAGAGTGCAACCTACTGCCCCGCCTTCTGTCCTCCTCCGAAGGCCCTTCCAACAACACCAGTAAGAACACCGTTCACTATGTGCCAGGCGTGTGAGCAAAAAGAGCCCTTTCATACCAAAGTATCTCTTCTGTGCTGTTATTTTGTGTTAAAATATTAACATCTTAAAGACAAGAGTAAACATTGTGATTAAGAGCTCAGCACTGGAGCCACACTGGCTCAGATCCCACACTTACCAGCTGTTTAAGCTCAAGCCAGTTACTTAACCGCTCTTGGCCTCAGTTTCCTTATCTGCAAATTGGGGCTGACAAGGGTCCGCATCTCGCAGACTATACTGCCAAGTGCCGCCTGGCAGTGTTGTCATTTTAATCACTAAATGTACTCTAAAGGTCTGAATTTTACTCCGGAATGATTTGCCCAAACACTCCTTTCTACCAGGCAATACGTAGGTCATATTCAACTTCTTTTATAAGCGTCCATTAAGGTTTCCTGCCTCTTTTTCTGCCTGGCCTCAAGGCACTTCCTTGTGTCTACACCAGAGGTCAGCAAACGACAGGGTGGAACCAAAGCCAACCCTATGCTGTGTTTGTAAATAAAGTTTTACTGGAACACATCTACATTCTCTTGTGTACGTACTGCCTGCGGCTGCTCTCATGCCACAGTGCAGACATGGGTGGTTTCAGCAGAGACCATGTGACCTACAGCCTGGCCCTTTACAGAAAGAACTTTCCACCCCTTGTCTAAACTTTGGGTCCCTCTGATTTACATCCAGCTGCGTTAGGAGGGCAGAGATTCGTAACATTCCGGATTGCCTGTGTGAACCAAGCTTCCTCCCAACTCGGGGCTCTCCAACCCCAGCTCTCACCTTTTCCCTTCACCTCATAATCGGAAAGCTTAGTACCTGACATGGAATGGTCTGGGAGAGAAAAAAAAAATCGAAGAATTAAAAGGCCTTTCAAATTCATAGTCTAATAGCCACTTTGGACATTCTCCTCAATTGTCATCACCTTCATGTCTTTCCTGAAATCTAGAATTATTGAACTCTGGGCTTCACTTCTCCTGCAAATAAGCAGAAAACGTCCTACTCACTCCACTTCGCAGAAGCTAAGTGCATCATGGGTAGCTGGTAGCTGGGAAACGTACACAGTAAAGCAAACCAATGACCAATGAGACCAATGTGTGTATCCTACGACTGGGGTAAAGTAAGCAGAGGACCCCTAGAATTTGCGACAAAAGGGGAAACATTACAATTATTAGGGTGGGGAACACACATTGGCCCAGGCCTGATTCTTGGGAGGGGCCTTGGAGAGAAGGAAGGGAGCCAGTTCAAGGGCAGAGGGCACTGGACCCCCTGGGAAGACAGAGCTGGCGGTGAGATGAATAGACTCACGTGGCCTCGGGTTTACTTGTGTGAGGGTCAGAGGGCACACAGAGGAGGCAGGAGGAGGTCAGTAGACAGCTGGACATTCCCCTGAACCTTTACAAGTGTGCCTGCCCAAGAGGCGCCCTGTGGTGCGAGCTTAGTGGGGTGTCAGCAACACCGGCCTCGTACTAGCTGTGTGACCTGGGACAGGTTACCCGACCTCCAGAGCCTTCGCTAGACCCAGATATCAAAGGTGGAAAACTCTTAGGGCTTCCACATTGACATAATGGAGGTAAAGGGCTCAGGGCAGGGCCAGCCGTTCAGCAAGGGCACAGCGATGGGAGACCCACCCCACGTGAGGCGGCGGGGCAGGGGGTGGGAGGGCGAGGCCTTCACATCCCACCGTCCAGCTCCGTGTCCAGGAGACGCGCACTGAGCGCTCGGGTCAAGCTGGTTGTGGGCAGAGACGGAAGCCACTCTAGACATCCAGCGGGGCCAGGGAAGTGAGGGGGCTCAGCTTAGCCTCCCAGATTTTCCGCTCTCTGCCTTCTGATTTCAACCAAGAAAACCGAGGGCAGTCCCCGGAAAGGCAAGGGGATTGGGTGGAGGGAGGGAAGCGGAGGTGACTGGATGGTGTAAACATCTCGAATCGCCCGGCCCTGATGACCGGGGTCTTGGCTCAGAAGGGTCGTCATACAGTGGCCAAGACGGGCAGGGAGCACGCCTCCCATCCTCGCCCTCCGGGAGCAAGCCTGGCACGCAGGAGCTGTGGAAGCATCTGCAGCAGTCTCTCAGGACCAGAAAACTAAGGTCATACTCTGTTCAGACTTTAACCACACGTGTTCATCCCTGTTTTCTGGATGGTCCTATGATATATAAAACTCATTCAGCCAACTGAATTACTCTCCCACCAGGCTCTCCCCTCCTCACCCTGGACAGTTTCGTTTTGCTATTAGCACTCCCTCTACATTTGGTACTTACTGGGTTACGGTGTCATTTATTCCTTGACTTTCAGTGTGTTTTTCTTTCTCCTTACTTCCTCATAATGATATCTTATAATTTGTGGTTTCGTTGTTCTGTGAAATCCTAATTATGTTAGTAATTTGAGGGAAAAGAATATTATATTTTCATGGTTTTCAGAAGCATTTCTATTTAAAGAATTCTTTTCTGAATCAGGCAGGGTCCTAATTAGTAACGAATACACAAATTTGTTTCACTTTAGAAAGTTTTTGGTATTCACGAAAGAGAGTCAGAGTCTTACGGCCTCCCTGAAACGCGCCGTGAAGAACTCAGATCTGTTCCGTTCAGAAGGTGTCAGGAGTCTGCCTTGGCATAGAACAGCATAAACAGCTTTGGGCAGCCAGAGGGGAGCTGGCCCTCATCCGGTTCTTCAGCGAGCGCGTGCTGACTCGCTGATCCTTGCCAGCGATCTTATGAGCTGCTGGGATGGAAAACACAGCTTCTGACCTCAGTGAATCTCCTCGAGAGGTCCGTGCTTGAGCTGAACCTGGAACAGTTAGCATTTCGGGTAGCGTGCCAGGACAGACCTCTGAGAAATGAGCACTTTGATGACGAGAGAATCGGGAAGGGCTGGCGTGGGGCTGCAGGCAGAAGAGCGGGTGGAGATGGATGAGCGTCTGGGGAGAAGAGGGGCGCTGTCTCCGCCCGTCACCCCCTTCCCTAGCCAGGTGGAGCCTCCAGACAGAGACAGCCCTGCGGTCAAGGACCTCCTACAGCCTGGTGGAGGCCGTATATAAGCAAGTAATCACAGTGTGGCGTGTTAGTTACTAGAACGAAGGTTAATAGACAAGTGACTAACTGCTTGGAAAGAATCGCAGAAATTTCCATTAAGAAAGCGACATTAGAACCGAGTCTTAAGCGTCCTGTAGGATTTCAGGAAGAGGAAAGTCCTCGAGTTCCAAGGAGGAAGTGGACGAGGATGAGGTGAGGGGGTGGGCAGAGGCCAGACCATCCACGGGCTGGTAGGATGTGCTAGGGAACGCGACGCTCTCCCGGTAGGCCAGGGAAGACCAGTGTGGTCGAGAAAGGGGGTAAGAACATTACGGACAAATGATTCAGGGATGATTAGGAGACAATCAGTTTGAAGTTAACAATACAATTCCAGGATCGAGTTTGGGGCTTTATAACCAGTAAAACAATTTGGGTTTGTTGCAGTCAGCTATCGCTTAGGATAGGTAATTTTCCACTTAAACGCTACATTTGTTCCTAATCTTCCCACTGTCCTCCAAGGAACAATAAATTTTGGTTCATAGAGCCTAGTTGACTGACCTGCAGCCTGGGACCCATGAGCGTGATAATAAGAGTCTATGAGCCAATTAATAGTTGAATAAACACCAACAAGTTTAACATTTACCTGCAGTAAGGCTGCACAGATTCATTAAAATGCTGTGCTTCTTTGCATTCCCCAGGAATTATATCAAGTTACTGCAGTAACTGGTTATCTTAAGCAGCTTAGCTATTCATGACATCATGAAATTTATTGATGAAATATTGTTTTAAAACACAGAGTCCATGTTGGGGGAGACACTGTAATTAAAAAGACCTCTGGTGGGCAAAGGAGGGACTTCCCTGGCGGTCCAGTGGTTAAGACTCCATGCTTCCACTTCAGGGGACATGGGTTCGATCCCTGGTCGGGGAACTAAGATCCCACGTGCCACTCGGTGTGGCCAAATAAATAAGTAAATAAATAAAACCTCTGGCTCTGAAGAGTTTAGACATCCAGCTTAGTTGATCAGTGTGTTACATTTGAAAAAAAACAAAAAACCAAAAAAAAAAAACCCTTGGGTAGCTAATTGAGCAGTATTCTGCAGAAATAATTTATGAAACTTTTCATAAATTTCTATACAAATGTACATTTCCCTAGAGAGAATGAGAGTTTTGTAGCACATCTGCATCTCCAAAATGCATATAGTTACATAAAAGACCATTTTAACAACTTTTATATTTTTATAGGGATGCATTCACTTGGTGTTGATCTTGGACTTCTTGGGGTTACATGGAAAAGGTAGAATTGCATTTTGACTTTGATTTTAATTCAGGGTTTCAATGGGCATTAAAAAGGTGCAAGACTTAAGTATTAATGTTTAGTCTCTTTTTTAGTGTGTTTTTCTACATTCAAGCTGTGCCTCACAGGAGATATTCTTAAATTGTCCACCGTAACCTCGGGCTTTCATGTTTCATTTCTGCAGGAGCTTAAAATAATTTGATGCGTGACTTTTTTCCCCCAGAGTTTCCTCTATATACTAGTGAGCCATTTGGGTGACTTGTTTTAGTGAAGTTATGAAGATTCATATGTAATATGTTGCTCTTACAGAATTATGAAGTTTCACGTTGCAAAACGGAAGTTTAAGGAAACATTACGCCCGTATGACGTAAAAGACGTCATCGAACAGTATTCTGCTGGTCACCTGGACATGCTGTGCAGAATTAAAAGCCTGCAAACACGGTGAGCAACGTGGGGGTTACTTGTTCTACAGGAACAGGCACAGAAACTGTCTGGGAGGAACCTCTCCCTAGTAGAGAAAACTCTTGAATTCCATGTTTCTAACTCTTTTTTTTAGTGAACAGCTGGACTTTTGCGTTGAAACGTAGATTTTATTTAAATGTAAATCAGTCGTTAAAAGCCTCAACGTATCGACAGTGTCTCAGTGTCTCACCTGTGAAAATGGGGTATTGGCAGTGGCCGCCTAGGGTCGTGGTGAGGATTGAATGAGTTAATGCACGGTCACCAAGTGCTCAGGGAATGTTAATGGTTGATGCTGCTGTCGTTTCTGTTATCGCCTGAATCCTAACCATCCTTCAGAAAAAAGCTAGTCTTTCTCCTTCGTTAAACTTGACCCACCATCCAGCCCACAAAGACAGACCTGTCCCTCCTCTGTCCCCCTAAAGAGAGTAGAGAGTCCACTGCAGAGAGTAAAAGCGCTCCTCACCTTGGAATACTGTGCCGGAGAGTCAAACTGAGAAACGCAGGGTTGGCTCTTATACTGCTTCCCTGTGGGAAGTTTGTTCCCCTGGCCCTGGACCAAGTCTGGGCCCTTCCCTTCATGCCTGTCCTGCACAGGGCTAGATACACACCATCTTTCCAGGGAGCATCTTCTCTAGTGGTTGAAAGAAATGAGTTCAGTATGTTATTCCAAACATGTGTTTGATTGTGTCATCTTGAAGCCAAAATATTTAAGTCAGTTTCATTTTTTTTTAACAGTCTTGCTTCACTATCAGGCCCAAACTACCAGCATCCGATTGAACAGTTCTTAGAACACAAGGACTGAGTCTTCAATGTTTGTCTATGCCCAGAGCACACTTAGCCCAGGGTGACGCATATACTAGGCGCTTAGTAAAACACCTGCTGATTTCTATAACATTAGTTACAGCAATCACAGTTGTTTCGTCCATTCCTTCAGCAGGTAAGTATTGAACCTGCAACGTGTGCCAGGTACCCTGGGCACCCGGAGATGAACAAATGACCCAGTCCTTGTAGAGCTGCAGTTGAATAGATTAGCTGTCATGACTGCTTGTACTCTTGTGCACACAAAGTAAACTGGAAAGTTGAGTCAATATTCCTTATAATTCAGTCCTAAAACACACAAAAAGGAAGAAAGTACGTCCAATTTAGGCTGACTAGGTCTCCTTGGAAATTGTTTTAAATCACCTGTGACCCTGTTACAATCTCTGCCCAGGTAGCCAAGGTTTTCCAAGTCCTTTCATAGAACTACCTAAGGCGCCCAACGTTTTTGTTTGCTTGTTTGTTTATTACAAATGTAATTGGTTTTCTTTTATTTTTCTTCATAGTGATGGGGTCACTAGTTAAAATACACTGTAAAATCTGCAATTTAAATTTCATTTCATGCTGCATGGTAGAAATAGTTTACATAAATAGCGTCCATTAATCATTCAAAACAAAAGTTAAATGTAAACTAGGATCCTGTTATTTATTCCTATGATTATTTATGGTTTTCTGGTAAAGTTTTATTTTTCTGAGGGTGAAGGAATTAATGTTTTTGAAAGTAAACTATCTTTAAACTAAATTGATAATTTCCAGAAATCAATTGACCTGGAGAGAATGCCATAACATTACAAACAGCATTTTTTCATTTAACATATGTTTGTTCAATTGGTTTTTTTGTTTGTTTGTTTTTATTGAAGTATAGTTGATTTACAATGTTGTGTTAGTTTCAGGTATACAGCAAAGTGATTCAGTTATACATGCATTTATATCTATTTTTTTTCAGATTCTTTCCCCTTACAGGTTATTACAAAATATTGAGTATAGTGCCCTCCCAATGTTTCTATAAAGTTCAACTGCTGCAGAATTCGCAGAACTAATCTGGAGTTTCTTGCTTATGTGATGTGTGTATACTGTCCAACTAGAAATCCTGAGATGGAGACTATAGCTTTCTTATCTGCTTATCTTCCATATGTCAGATGTATGATAAATGTTCATTGAAAAATCTGTTCTGTTATTAACATGAAATAGTCATAATTATGATTTTGTCATTTTTAAGTGGTTGAATTCAAGAAACACCTGGTCAGGGGTGGAAACAGACAAATTACTTGGTAGTTTAGGACATTTTTGCCTCCAGAAGATCAGCCATAAGTGATTCCATCATGGACTAGAATAATGAGAAAATTAACCTCGTGTAATTTTCATGTGAAGAAAATAAGCACATCAACTGGAAGAAGTTCATTTGTATTTCCTCTTACGTAAATAGAGATAACTGTATTTTTCTTTTCAAAACCCTTCCTTCCAGCCTAGGACAGTGTCCACCTTCAGCACTCATAATCAGATCTCTTTCTCTGCTAGTGTGGATCAAATTCTTGGAAAAGGGCAAATCCCATCAGATAAGAAGAGCAGAGAGAAAATAACCGCAGAACATGAGACCACAGATGACCTCAGCATGCTCGGCCGAGTGGTCAAGGTTGAAAAACAGGTAACAGGTTTAGCTCAACTAAACTGCTTAACTTTTCAGCCAGATTTTTTTCCAGTTTTACTGAGATATAATTGACGCATATCCCTGTGTAAGTTTAAGGCATACAACATAATGGCCTGACCTACAAATACTGTGAATGATGACCACAGTAAGCTTAGTTAGCCCCCATCATCTCATAGAGACACAATAAAAACGAAAGCACAAAAAGAGAAAAACTTGTTTTCCTTGTGATGAGAACCCTTAGGATCTACTCTGTTAACACCTTCCTGGGTACCACACAGCAGTATTAACTACAGTCATCCCCTTGTGCATCACACCCCCGGCACTTGTTTATCTATAACTAGAAATCGGTACATTCCGGCCACCTGCCTCCTCTCCCCTCCCTCCACCCGCTGCCTCTGGTCACCATGAATCTGATCCTTTTTCTATGTGTTTGGGAAGGGGGTTGTTTTTTGTCGTAAATTCCACATAAGTGAGATCATACAGTATTCGTGTTCCTCTGCCTGACCTATTTGACTTAGCGTTATGCCCTCAAGGTCCATCCCTGTTATTGCAAATGGCAGGATTTCCTCGTTTTTTATGGCTGAGTAATAGTCCATTGTGTATATATATATATATATATACACACACCACAACTTATTTATCCATTGGTCTGCAATGGACACTTGTCTCTGAGTCTTGGCTATGAACATGGGGGTGCAGACATCTTTTTGAGTTAATTTTTGTTTCCTTTGGATATAGTCCCAACAGTGGAATTGCTGGATCATGTGGTAGTTCTATTTTTAATTTCCTGGGGAACCTCCATACTGCTCTCCACAGTGGCTGCACCAGTTGACATTCCCACCAACAGTGCAGGAGGGCTCCCTTTTCTCCACATCCACATCAGCATGTGTTATCTCTTATCTTTTTGATGACGGCCATTCTAACAGGAGTGAAGTAGCCAGAATTTTTTTTTAATCAAGATTGATTATAGGCAGTTGGATGCATTTTAGTGAGTAATAGATTTTAAAAGGAATAAAATCAAGAAAGAGCAAATAAATTAAATTTTCTTTATGCATAGACAGTGTTTCTCTAAAACATTTGGATTTCCATATAAGAAATAGAAAATTTCCTCTCATCAGTTAACACTCGAACTGCAAACAACTATAGATTTCCAACAGTAGAATAACGAAGATCTATTTTTTATTTGTGTTTTGGTTATTTTCATTGCCTCTCTCTTAGGTCAATTAAAAAAAAAAAGCATAATAACTATGGTAGTGCACTGAATGTTTGTTGACCCTGAGAGTGTATTGTGTCATACAGACAGTTTTTAGAAATCAAAATGCTCCCCCAATTTAATTATAAATATTCCAAGCATTTTATACCTTTATTTTTAAATTTAGAATCGCCTAGATTGATACCTAGGGTCTTTTTTTTTTTTTTTTTTGTCTGCACCGCACAGCTTGTGGGATCTAGTTCCCTGCCCAGGGATGGAACCTGCACCCCCTGCAGTGGAAGCGCAGAGTCTTAACCACTGGACCATCAGGGCAGTCCCAGTATCTAGGGTCTTGATTTCTTAGAGAGTAAGTTTCCTGCTAGACAGCAGTAAAGTCCAGAATGTCTTCAGGGAAGAGGCTGAGGAAGGGGAACCTGATCAGGGAGGAGGGTCTGGAAGTTGCCTTTGTAGAGTGCTTATATGGTTTTTCAAAACATCAATTTTATTTATTTTTTTTTTATGATTTATTTTATCTTTGGCTGCGTTGGGTCTTCATTGCTGTGCGTGGGCTTTCTCTAGTTGCAGAGAGCGGGGACTACTCTTCGTTGCGGTGCGAGGGCTTATTGCGATGGCTTCTCTTGTTGCGGAGCACGGGCTCTAGGCGCGCAGGCTTCAGTAGTTGTGGCTCACGGGCTTCAGTAGTTGTGGCTCGTGGGCTTCAGTAGTTGTGGTGCGTGGGCCCAGTAGTTGTGGCTCGTGGGCTCTAGGGTGCAGGCTCAGTAGCTGTGGCACACAGGCTTAGCTGCTCTGTGGCATATGGGATCCTCCCGGACCATGGCTCGAACCCGTGTCCCCTGCATTGGCAGGCGGATTCTTAACCACTGCGCCACCAGGGAAGCCCCTGAAAATCAATTTTAAAGGCTGGGGAGGCAGAGGGGCGCCAGTGGAGACCAGGCGGACCGACGCCGGAGCGTCCGCCTCTGAGCCCCCCCGTTGCCGCCCTCATGGCCGGACGGGGCATCCTGAGCTGGTGCCGAGTCAGGACGGCATCCTACTTGCCTCTCCGGACTTCACTGTGCAGGCATAGCCGGACTTCTTCTTACGTTCTGATCAACAGGTGTGCGCTTTCCCCCCTTTCAGGTCCAGTCCATCGAGGCCAAGCTGGACTGCCTGCTGGACATCTACCAACACGCCCTGCGGAAAGGCTCGGCCTCGGCCCTCGCGCTGGCCCCCGTGCAGATCCCGCCTTTCGACTGCGAGCACACCGCCGACTATCAGAGCCCGGCCGGCGGCAGAGACCTGCCGGGCCCGGCCCCGCCCGGCGGCCGCCTGCCCCGCTCGGCCAGCGCGGGCCTGGCTCGGGGCCTGCAGCTCATCCTCGCGCCCGGCGAGCTGGGCGCGCAGACCTTGTACGCGCTGAGCCCCCCGGCGGCCCTGGGGCCCGGGAGCCTGGGCGACGGCCCGGCGGGGCCGGGGGTGGGCGCGGCCCGGCCGGCGGCTCCCGCCACCCTGCAGATCCCGGCCCCGCTGCCCGCCCTGGGGGCCCTGGCCCCCGGCCCCGCGGGCCCACACGACGGCCTCCCCGACGTCTCCGCCCGCCTCGAGGCCGCCAAGGACCGCGTGGCGGCCAAGGAGCGCGCGCTGCGCCAGAGCCTCGACCTGGACGGCGCGGCCCTGCTCTCCGTCCGGCCCGCGGCGGCCCAGGACCGGGGCAAGTCGGCGTCGGTGCAGAACCTGATCCGGTCCGCGGAGGACCTGGACGTGCCGCTGTCGGGGAGCGAGTCCAGCGGCTCCAGGGGCAGCCAGGATTTTTACCCCAAATGGAGGGAATCCAAATTGTTTATAACTGATGAAGAGGCGGGTCCGGAGGAGGCCGGGTCGGACGCCTTGGACGCGGGGCCGCCGGCCCGGGAACCCGCCCTGGCGTCGGACTCTCTCAGGACTGGACGGTCCCGATCATCTCGGAGCGCGGGCCCGGTGGCGGGAGGCGCGGAGGCCCTCGGCCGGGCCCACGCCAGGCTGAAATGAGGCCCTCGTTCGCTTCCCTTGCCCCGCAGCCTCTCAGCCATACATGTCGCTGCATGAACTCTTCGGGAGGCCCTTCTCAAAAGTTGAATGCCCAAGAATCAGGAAGAGCAGGAAAGGCAGTTTCCAAGCCCGTTACCTTTTAATTGCATGACAATGCATGTTCAGGGGATGGCTGAACTTCCCAGGTAGGACAACATTACCCCTCATTCAGGAAGGTACCTCGAGTTAAAACTCCTGAGAAATCAACACTGCTGGTGCTGTGGTGTGTGTGAAAATGTCAAGGTCAGGTCGTTTACAAGGTTGGACTCCGTGTTTTGAAATGATGGGAGTAAGCGCCTTCAAATTTCAGGCATTTCTGCTTTGTGGTAAAACACAGAATACAGTTTCAGAATGAGGCCATGACTTGCGTACATGTAAACATAGTATCAGCTGCTAACAGGGTGTCCAGTAAAGCAGAATTGGGGAATCACAGAAACGGCTGCCTGTTCAAGACGTACTTGCCAACCCGTTCCTAGTCAGGCATTTTATTATTAATGTAATTTGAATGTCAGTTCGTGCGCTTTTGGTGGCTTAAACGCTGTGGCCAGCAACTTTGCACGTCATTTTCATGTTCTTTATGCGAGAATGTTAGTCGGTTAGAAAATGTGCAAACGGTGAAATTCAGGGCCAGTGGGGCAAATAGGCTGACTCGCTGACACATCTGACTTCAGTGGAAACGTATTCCCTGATGGCTCGCTCCATCAGCTGCTGCACAAGCACACCAAGGCCCGAGCAGCGGACAGCCGGCCGGGCAGGGCTGACCTGTATGTGCCCTGCAGCGCTCTCCGCTAAAGGCAAGTGCGAGAGGCTCTTCCCACGGCTGATACACACGCAGGATCCTGGGAGCGGACGTGTGAGTGATCCTGGGAGCGGACGTGTGAGTGATCGAGACGGGGATGGAAAAGGCTTGAAAAGAATCCAGACGCGACACCGGGAAACAAGTGAAGCTCAAGAAAATGACTTCCCCCTCCAGGGCCATGAGAGAGAGGGAAACAAACCAAAAGAAAAGAACTTGATTTTTGTAGAAAACGAATATTGCTAGGGAATTCAACTACCTAAACATCCCTTATTCTTATATATAAGCAGAGAATTTTGAAAGGCATTTATTTTTTAATATGCCCTGAATGTTTTTTGCTATTAGGTAGTACATTTTGCATATGGAAGGCTAAAACTAAACGTCCTTTACTTTTTATACTGTAGTGCACATTTTCTATTCTTCCCAAGAATGTTGCCCCCAGTCTGAAATTACTGGTTCAGTTTCCTGGTACAAACATTTTATGGTTCGAAGTCAGGTAACACGGGCGGGGTCTGCGAATCAAAACACTTAATAATATAGCGTGGCAGCAAAAAGACCAAGGGACACCAAAGGAGAAATGTATGTACCAGAAGGCAAGCAAAGTTGACCGCTTGTTAGAAACCAGCCTCGCTAGCCCAGACCGGCAGAACTTCAGCCAAGGTAACGGCACCCAAAGGGCCAGGAGAAGCGAGAGAACACTGGTTAAACTCTCACCACAGGAGGACTTAAAAAGGAAGAGTTTTTTCCTTGGCAGTAGTGCTGCCTCCGGGAAAACTTTCCCAGCGGCCAGGAGGACGCAGCAGGGCTGTCGCCGGCCACCCAGAGGCCAGAAGATGCCCTGACACCTGCCAAGTCCCTCCCAACTCTCTCCCCAGCCGGGTTTCTCCACCCCAGACTCCCCCCGACTTTTCTTCTCCACAGGCTTATGGGCTCCCTGCCACAAGTTCCCCTCTGGACTTCACCAGCCGACATCCCCAAGTAAACCGCTTCTCCACTCACCCGAAATGCGCTTCTCAGCCTTTTAAGACCCTGTCCTTTTTGATAAACACTGAAATTTGGCAAGATTCCTCTTCTCGCCCCACCGGGATCCTAGCACACTCCCCCGGAGCGTGTCGTTCAGAGTGTGCTTGGGTGCTGGAGATAGGCAGAAGAGAGTCTAAATTTTACACTCCAGTTAAGAAGAGGTTCTCAAGCTTTCGAAGCCATTATTTTCATTTTCAAAACGTAGAGTGTTTGTTAGTAAAGTATTAAATGCAATGTTTCATCTACCCATGTCTCCACTCTTAAGTTGTGATCCATCCTCCCAAGGAGGTTGTACACAAGAACACACACACACACACACCCTTCCACTGACCCGAGGCCAGACCCCCGCCGTGCACGGCAGGCCTCTCCAGGTGTCAGCCGAGGAAGAGGCAGGAGATAGCAGCTTTCAGGTAGCACTGAGTCTTGGACACACTCTGTCCGGGTCAAACCCCACTGGCAGCAGGAACTCTGAATGTACGGGGGACCCCTTCTTTGGCCCCTTTAGGCCTCAGACACAGTACAGTTCATCCGGCGTTGCTGAAGACGGAAGATTCAGAAACAAACCTAAGCCCATCACTGAGGGTTACCCACAGCCCCGTGTGGTAAACCATGTTGGGAAAAGCTTTCATACATCCAAGCCATGACCATTTTGTGTCTGTCTTACTCTATAGCGCAAAAAGTCCTGGATGTCGAAAGCCGGTTGTCTTGTGTGAAAACTGGAGGGTTGTGTCTGCTCTGTTCCTCTCGGTGGAGCTGAGAGGGGCCTCCCACTTACACTTTAGCAAAGTCCCTTCGGTCAACCCCAGACGGCGTCTCGAAGCACAATTTAGCTGAGCGCTGATCAGCCGCCGGCTTTCTCAGTCCGTGTTCGTCTGCCTTCTGCAGTTCGTGGGGCTGATCGAGCTAACGCTTCATGGCAAACATCCCTTCTAGGATGTGAACTGAAAAATTTTGCTCTGTCTGATCTAAATGTTTGCATTTTGTTCAACTAAATTAACATGTGTAGATTGCAAGTTTTGTTTAAAGAAGACACTTGATTGAGTTTTTAAGTCTTTATCTCCTGTTCTAAGGTGCCTTTCTTGCCTCCCCTTGACTCAGTGATTCTGAACGTTCTTAATTTGCCAGTAAAAAACAAGCCTAACAGAGAGGAGGAAATCAGGCACAAAGTGACTAATTCTCATGCCTGTTTGCAAAGCAAACTATAAGGAATGATGCAACTGAGCAACTAAGTGAATAGGTCACTTCATCCAGATTGAGAAAATATCATAAATGTTAACTTATCTCCCCAGAAGCTATTTTTTGCCTTAAAATGACATGGTTATGTTTTTGTAAGAGAAACTTAATTTAATATAATTATGTGCATTTAAGTGAGCAGTTCTGGAATTCGTGTATGACAATGCAGTTGTCTGTTTCCTGAAAACAAATAAATCAGGAATATCATATCCATTTCAAGCTACCATTCAAATGTAATTTCCTTTGCTCTCTTTTACTGGGATTATTTGTTTTAAAGTAAAACATTAAAAAGATGTCTATAAACAGCTAGTGTGACTGCTTTCATCTCGTACTAACTGGTTTGTTCTGAACTAACTGGGTCCCAGTCGATGAAACTGATCGTATACAGATTTGGGGTTGAAATTAAAAATTACCTTTTTCCAGTGTTGCTGAAGGAATCATCATTGGTAATTTGGGAAGAGGAGAGATTTGCAAATGTTGTTGAGGGTATCATAAGAAAAATTAACTTGATATTATACTGAATATTTACTTTTATATGTTTTTTATTTGATATATCAAAACAGATGCCAGCGCATATGAGCCTTGTGTTAGCTGTAATAAAAGGGTTTGCTAAACGAGTGATAAGAAGTGGGGACCAGCAGGTGCCCAAATGCTGGAACCCCTGGCTGCTCATAGTGACCATTTTTAGCACCTACCGAGCGCTGCCCAACCAGGGGGCTTCTGCTCCAAAAGGGATCTTCCCCTTCTGCCCTAGAACCCCCCCTCCTTCTGTTCCACTAGCACTTTTGCACGGTGTGCATCATTAACTCCAGTGGGATTATTTGAAAGGAGGCTCAGAATGTTAGAGCTCTGGAACACAAAGCAACAAAGCCCTAAGAGAGACGCCTTAGACGCAGGAGGAAGGGTGAGGGGCTGTCGTGTGAGGGGGCCTCCCCCCATGGCTCTGAGGAGCCCACCCAGGTCTCCCTGTCTGTTCTGTCACCTTCTGGAGACAGTGAAAATAATCAGCAAACTTGGACCGCGCTTGCTTGACCAACTCAAAAACGTAAACAGCTTCCAAACGCTTTCGCACCTACCTTACAGCCTCTCTCAGTCCCGCATTTAAAAGCAAAATATACGTACAATTATTCTACCCTCATCATGGGTACAAGTAGCTTCCCAGACCTTGAAGTGCCCACTTTCATCACCCTGCTTTCGACTACTTCAAGCATCTGGTACAAGTAAAAGTTGCTTCTTTAATTTTTAAAAAATTTTAATTAGTTACAATAAGACTTCACCCTCTGGCCTACCTAACTCCAAGTTATTGAGGTTTTTACTACATTTCCAAGCAGAACTTTATCAGGTACACTATGTGCAAACTACAGATTATGCACTGCCCCGAAATCACGGCACCACAAGACTGGTGAAGGGCAATTTTTCTGTCCCAGTAAATAAATAGAAAACCCAAACGTACGTTGGTGTGATATATTTCTTTGCCCATTCCCATGGCCCGTTCATTCCTATCATGGTTTTGTTGCCTAGTTCAAGTCCAGTGCGCTCCGGGCTAATCATCAGGGTCCAGGGTTCCCACACACTGTCACCGACTTTCTCAACTTCTCACCTGCTTGCTTTTTTTTTTTTTTTTTTTTTTTTTTAGTGAGGCCCATCTCTTTCCATTACTTGCTTCTACTTCCCCTTTCCTTTGCCTACAGTGGTGTGGCTACCTTCCTGCACTGCCAGACCCTGCTCAGCCCGTGACCCCAGGAACTAGGTACTCGCACCTTCCCCTGGGGCAGCCCCGTGCTGAAGGCAGCAGACCACGCGCAGCCCAGGTCAACAGATGCTTCTGCGTATCTGCAACTCCTCGCCGGGGCCTCCGGGCCACGTACAACACCACCTCCTGCTTCCAGGACTCGGGGGCGGAAATGCCTCTGCCGCTCCCCGGGGGAGCTCCTCCCTTAGGGACGACTAATTCTCCTGCCCTGGATCCCGACCCCCTCCTTCCCCGTATCTGCGGCATCTCCCCCTCAGTAACAGAAGTGAGCCTCTCCCGTGACCAGCACGGCAAGAAGTCACCCTCCTCTTTCTTTCTCTCCACATCTCACCTTCCTTTAGAACCAACGATTTATAGCGTAAGTTGGATGAGGTACTTCTGTTTCCCCAGCATCCGTCCACCAGCCAGCAGGACAGTCACGCCCACGCCTGCCCACCCCCCAGACAACCAGCTCCAGCCCGTCAGCATGACCTCCCGGGAGCACATGCGGTCAGCAGCCCTCTTGGCTTCTCTGGGGCAGCCAACGCTGTGAACAGTCTTCCTTCCTCTTAAAACTGCCCCCCCGTTTGTCCCTGCTTCTCTGGATCAGTCCTCTCTATTCACTGTCCCAGGCTCCTTGCTTTCCTTGCTTTGCGGCCAGTGTTCCAGATCCCACCCTTCTCTCCTCCCCTCACACCCTCCCCTGGTGGCTCCACCCGTGACCTCAGCTACTAACGCTGCGGTCCCACCCAATCAGGGGTCTCCAGCCCCGAGCATCAGCTCTGAATGTCTCCCTTGGGCCCGAAGTCACCTCGGTCAGACGCCCCAGACAAACTTCTTGAGGGGAACATGTCACAATATCCCCCAAGCGTCTCCCGCCAGGCCACGCAGGCAGAAGGTGCTCAAGAACCCTGAATGGGGGCTTCCCTGGTGGCGCAGTGGTTGAGAATCCGCCTGCCAATGCAGGGGACACGGGTTCGAGCCCTGGTCCGGGAAGATCCCACGTGCCGCGGAGCGACTAGGCCCGTGAGCCACAACTACTGAGCCTGCGCATCTGGAGCCTGTGCTCCGCAGCAAGAGAGGCCGCGATGGTGAGAGGCCCGCGCACCGCGATGAAGAGTGGCCCCCGCTCGCCGCAACTGGAGAAAGCCCTCGCGCAGAAACGAAGACCCAACACAGCCATAAATTAATTAATTAATTAATTTTTTAAAAAAAGAACCCTGAATGGGTGAAAGTGTCCTGGTCTCTCTGGCCTTTTACTCAGTTTCAGCAGCTCCAACCCCTAACTTCAGAGGTCTTTCTCTCACGAAGGGTGTGACCCTCAGCCTCATTCACACTGTGTCACAGATTTGATCGGCTACTTCTCCCAAAGGTCTCTGGGCTTTTCCAAAGGGAAAGAAATTACTGAAATTAATGAACGCCAAATAGTGAGTGACCGTGTCCCGCAGGACTGGAGGAGCAGCCCCTCTCTCACCGCCCCCAGGCCTCAGCATCCTTCGCCTCTGTCCCTCCTCCACTGACAGATACATTGCCTCAGACCCCACACATGGTACCCAGGCCTAGATTTTGCCCATTCACCAGGAGGCCTGATTGCTCCCACTTCCCTGTCGCTCCAAGGAGAAAAGGGGGTTTCGTCTCCCTTCCCTGCTCCCTGAGCCCCATGAAACCACATTCCGGCTCCACACCCCTCTTTATACCCTACCAATGCCAAGCCCATAGCCAGAGCTGGCCTACAGTCTGTGGATCCCAGACTTTAAAATAACTCATGAACACACTACTATATATAAAACAGATAACCAACAAGGACCTATGGTAGAGCACAGGGAACTCTACTCAGTGTTTTGTAATGACCTATAGGGGAAAAGAATCTGAAAAAGAATACATATATATGTGTAACTGAATCACTTTGCTGTGCACCTGAAACTAACACAACCTCATAAATCAAGTAACTTCCCAAAAAAAGCTTAAAAAGTAGCAACTCATGCTGAGTGACTGCTCAGTGCTGAGCCAATAAGGGCTTTCCCAGGTGTTACCGAATTTAACCCTCACCACCTGACCACAGGTAACCTATCGGTTAGGATAGATTTGGCTGCGGGTATAAGAAAACCCGGGGACGTTCTATTATCCAGCATAACTGAAGGTCAGGGTGGCTCCAGACAGAGCCGATTGTTCAGTGACACCGTCAACGTTCCGGTCCTGCCTGCCGTCCTCCTGGTCTGGAGGAAAGTACTGGGGGCTCCTCTCATTGTCCACGAGGTGCCACCACACAGCGCCTTGATGACCTCTTGGGGGGGAGGGGCGCCAGCCCAGTGGGATGTAACTCCTTTGCCGGCCCCTGATTAGACTAACGCAGGTCACACGCTCACTCCTGAACCTGGCCGCAGCCGCCATGATTGGCTTAAACCAGTCACAACTCCCTCTCTGGAGTTTCCCCAGTCCATAACCCCGGGTAGAGCTCCAGATGAGGATTCGGCACCCAGGGAAGTTCTGGAATGGAGGCTTAAGAGCCTTACTAGTCAATTTATTCATGACTTGAGAGACCTCAGGACGCTTTGCTCCCGGAAACACCCCACCACGACCAATCCCAGCCCCTACGGCTGGCAATCTGGGGACAGTGCCCGAGCGCCCACCTCCCAGGCCGCTGGCGGGGGACCACCTTCTGCCTCCACCTGGACTCCCGCCTTTCTCCTCTTGTCTGCCTTTTAAGGTCCAAGGGGACCCTGGGCTTCTAGGAGAGGACCTTTCCTAGAAGCCCCTGTTTTCATTCAACCCAGAGCAGCCTGAGGAAGCTCCAGGTCTAAGAGACGCAGTTGTCTTTCCTGTTGGCTTCTCCTGCACTGGCCCAGAAGCCCCTCGTGGGCCAGAGAAGTTCATCCAAAGGACGGAGCAGCACACCAAAGGCTTTGCACACTGGGCCGCTTGTTCTAGCGGATCCTTGCTGGTGGACCACTTTCTTACACCCCAGGGGACTTACGGCCTTTGAGGGATGAGACCGGGCCACAAATGCCACCTTGTGTCAATGCCCTTCAGGTCTTTTTACCGACGCGGATCCAAAACTCCCCTCACGTCTCGACTGCCCTGGGGGAGCAAAATCCTTTTACTGCCAGAGCGAAATCGAAAGGCGTCTAGAGCCAAACATTTTGTAAGCGGAAGCCTGAGAGGGCCGAAGGGAGACGGTGCGCCCTCTCCCGTGGGACGAAAACAGGCCCGGCGGGTCCAGCGCGATGCGCGGCGGGGCGGCCAGGTCGGGCGGGGTCAGGGGCAGGTTCTGCACCAACGGCAGCATCGCGCGTCTGCAGGGCGAGGGCGGGGTGACACTGGGACCCCAGTGAAGTCACCGCAGCCCGGGCCTCGCCTGCCCCAAACGCGTCTCCCGGGGCCTCCCCTCACTCCCCGAGGGCACCCCCTTCTGCAGAGCTGGGGGAGCCCCGGATGCCCAGACAGGCCGCTGATCCTCCAGGAAACCGAGATGCCAGCGACTCTACCATCAAGTCCTCTGAGGTCACCCACCTCGGGCCCGGCTTTGGGGGTCCCAGCTCCCGGGGCTCCAGATCCTGCGGAACAGCCGCTGCCGGGACTCAACCGGCCCCACGGCGAGGACGCGCGTCAGGCCCGTGGCCGTGAAGCGCGTCTCCAGCCGGACGAGGGTCTGGCTGTGCGCCTCGATGATGCGGGCCAGGTCCGGTCCAGGGGGCCTGCGAGGCGGGGCGGGAGGACCAGTGCGGGGAGGTGAGGGGCGGGGAATGGGCTGGGACAGACGGGGGCCGGGGAAGGGAAGAAAGGCAGGGGGAGGGGGCGTGGGCAGGGACCACTCACCACACGTGGGCTCCTCCTGGTCCTCTTCTATGTAAAATTCCAAAGGAAAGGTAAAGTTTTCGGGCACCGTCCGCCACGGCTTGATCTCCACGCCCCACTGCTCCCAGCCGATTCTGAAGAGGGCCAAGTCCAGGAACTCATCCCAACAGGACTTAGAGAAACCTGGAAAGGCCCAGGGTCTGCCTAAATATTGTCTCTAAACAACCCACCCTAGGGAGGGGTGACCTCGCCCTGCAGCTGCTCTCAAGGAAATCCATTCCAACTAATTACCTGCTCTTCACCAATCCCTTCATCCAAATTGGATTATCTGATCCGTGTTTGCCTCCCTGATGCCCAGGAATTCGAAAGTATCTTCATTCTAGGCACTTCCCTGGCGATCCAGTGGTTGAGAATCCGCCTTCCAATGCAAGGGATGCAGGTTCGATCTCTGGTGGGGGAACTAAGATCCCACCTGCTGCAGGGCAACTAAGCCCGTGCGCCTCAACTAGAGGTGCAAACTACAGAGCAATCTGCAACTGACACCGGATGCAGCCAGAAATTAAAGAAAGAAAGAAAGAAAGAAAGAAAGAAGAAGAAGAAAAACAAATTTTAAAAAAAGTATCTTCATTCTAGTCTGAACACATCTTGCAGCAGATCTGCTGGGCGTGAACCAGACCTGGGGTTGTGGGGTGGAATGTTCTGGAGCAGGGGTTTCCAAGTGGCCTCCCTGGTTCAGACAGGCACTGCCGTAACAAAATCCCATGGGCTGCGGGCTTTCTCACAGTCCTGGAGGCGGGAAGTCCAAGATCAAGGCACCAGCAGATCTGGCGTCTGGTGAGCCTCCTTTTGGCTGTGTCCTGACGTGGCTAAAGGGGCGAGCAAGCTCTCCAGGGCCTCGTTTAGAAGGACACTCATCACCTTCATGATGAGGATCCCTCCCAAAGCTTCACCTCTAAGACCATCGCCTCGGGGGTTTGGAACTCAGCGTGCGCCTTGTGGGTGCACAAACCTTCAGACCGTAGGGTGCCGCCTGCCGACCACACAGTGGCCTCTTTTATTCTCCTGCACGGAGAGAGAGGAACACAGAGCCTCTTTATGGGATGGGTGGGAGGGAGCCTATCACGGGATTTGGCTGCGTGAGTCTAAGGAGTGTTTAGAGAAGCAGAGTCCAGTTTTGTAAAAATGGGGCAATTTGTGGGACGTCCTGGTGGTCCAGTGGGTAAGACTCCACGCTCCCAGTGCAGGGGGCTCAGGTTCCATCCCTGGTCGGGGAACTAGATCCCACATGCATGCCGCAACTAAGAGTCCACATGGCATAACTAAGAGCCCACATGCCGCAACTAAGAGCCCGCATGCCGCAACTAAGACCCAGCGCGGCCAAAATAACTAAATAATTTTTTTTTTTAATGGGACAATTTGTGGTTATCTTGGCAATTCTTAGGAGGCAAGGATATTAATTGGTCTTTTTTTTTTTTTTTTTTTTAGCTCTGCCACATGGCTAGTGGGATCGTAGTTCCCCAACCAGGGATTGAACCCAGGCCCTCGGCAGTGAAAACCCTAACCACTGGACCACCAGGGAATTCCCAGATTAATTTGTCTTGATTGCAGAGTGTCATTGTCTCTGCCTAGTTTCAAATCTAGTTACAGAGTAAGTGGTCTTTCCCCATCTGTTCCATCACAATCGCTGAGTGGTCTTGACTAGTGAAAATGTTCTGCAGGAGATGTTTATGTTTGGCAAGAAATGTTTGTTAGAGTTTATCTGCCAGCTTCCTGCTGCAACTCGTGGGTCTGTTTTTTCACTTTTCAGTCTCCCTTTTTGGCCTAAGGCAAAAAGAGAGAAGACAAAAGGACATTCATCTACAGGGTTCAGACCCACCATCCCATCATCAAAATCCATGGATCACACGGTTATTTGGAGAACACGGTCTGCGTCTCCACTACAGTTAGTTCCATGTGCCTTTGGTTGCAAGAAGAGGTGATGAATCATTTAAAAAGATCATGAGGGAATTCCCTGGCAGTCCAGCGGTTAGGGCTCCACACTTCCACTGCAGGGGGCACGGGTTCAATCCCTGGTCGAGGAACTAAGAGCCCACAAAGCCGCACAGCACAGCCAAAATAATAATAATAATAATAATTAAAATAAAAAATAAAAAGAGCTCATGACTACACAGTAGCACTTAAGACTGGACAGGATACAGATAATTACTAGAAACAAAGTGATTATCAATCCTATTAATAGGCTACAAAGGAGAGAGCGTAGATTTCAAAACCAGGCCATGAAATCAGGTCCTATTCCATCTGAATCTGTTCTAGAAAGCCAGGTCATCTTTTCTTTTAACCAACCACAAATTATTCTCCCTGACCAATAGTGAACCAGGCTAGCAAGCAGTGTTTGCTAAAAAACGAAGTTCTTAGCTGGCCAAGAAGGAAACAAAGGCTGCGTAATTATCCATAACCAGAGACAAATTTTGGACCACCTTTTCTAGTTAGATTATTTCTACCACTGGAATGGGAGCACCCAGAATGGAGATGAAGAGGGACTTAGTTATCTGGCCAGGTCTCTTGCAAGCTCTGCTGAATAGTCCATTCTTCCCTCGTTTTGGGTCTCTGAGTATCTTTCTCAGAGAAGCAGTTTTCTGTAGGAGTAGGTGTTTTAAAATTGGAAAGTTTCTAAATGTTACTCTATATACGCAAGATAGGTTTTGGTAATAATCAGGTGAAGTCCTGTTGTCCACATAAAAAGAGTACCTTATGCAGCCACTGTGGAGAACAGGATGGAGGTTTCTTAAAAACCTAAAAATAGAGCTACCATATGATCCAGCAATCCCACTCCTGGACATATAGCCAGAAAAGACGAAAACTCTAATTCGAAAAGAGTCATGCACCCCACTGTTCATAGCAGCACCATATACAACAGCCAGGACATGGAAGCAACCTAAGTGTCCACCAACAGATGAATGGATAAAGAAGACGTGGTACATATATACAATGGGATACTACTCAGCCCTAAAAAGAATGAACTAATACCATTTGCAGCAACACGGTTGGACCTAGAGATGATCATAGTAAGTGAAGTAAGTCAGACAGAGAGAGACAAATACCATATTATATCGCTTATATGTGGAATCTAAAATATGATACAAATGAACTTATTGACAAAACAGAAACAGACTCACAGACATAGAAAATAAACTTATGGTTACCAAAGGGGAAGGGGGGAGGGGAGGGATGGATTGGGAGTTTGGGATTAACATACACACACTACTATGTATAAAATAGATAAGCAACAGGACGTGCTGTAGAGCACGGGGAACTGTACTCAGTATCTTGTAATAACCTAAATGGGAAAGAATCTGAAAACGAACAGATATACTGCTGAAGCTGAAGTAGTTGCTTAAGTTACGGTCATGGGGCCACCAGCTGTGGGCGCCCAGCAGCCCACTGGCACTCACGGTCACCAGCAGGTCTGCAGGGCCCTGGGTGACGAAGGAGTGGGGCTGCCGGTGGGGAACCAGGGCCAGGACTAGGGCCACGCCATCACTGATGACCTCCGCGAAGAAGGCCTTGAGCTGGTCCAGCTGCTGGGAGATGCTAGGCGAGTTAGCGTCCGGACGCGCAGGGCGTTGGGCTGCTTCCTCAGCTGACAGCCGAGCGGGATGCGGCTCCCTCAGCAGCTGCCGGAGAGTCTGCCCGAAGCTGCTGATAATGCCCTCCGGGGCTTTCTGCTCCGCTCACTCGCCGCTGGGTCCAGGTCCGCGGCCCCCCTCATAGGTGCAGTAACGGAAGACGTTGCGGGCCTCCTCCGCAGCCGGCCCCCCGCTGCTTGTAGCCAGAGATGAGGTCGATCCGCTCGTGCAGGTGGGCGGGCACATATTCTGACTCCAGGCCCCGGCGGTGCTGCTCGATGAACCTGGGCTCCCCACCCCGGACTGTGCTGAGACCAGTGCTGGGACTCCACACGGGCCCTCTGCCGGCGAGGGGCGGGGCTTCCTGGAGTGACATCGCCCACCAATCCCTGAGCTGGGCGGCGGTGGGGCCCCGCCCACCCCCTGCCAGAGTGTGGGCTGGAGGTCGCCCCTCCTCGGTTCCCCGCGGACTCCGGGGCGGGGCCTCCCGGGGGCGGGGCCTCCCGGGGGCGGGGCCGAGCCTCCGGGGGCGGGGCGGAGCCTCCCGGGGCGGGGCAGGCTGTCAGCGCGCCTCTCCCGGCTTGTACTCCGTCTCCCCAGGCGACACCTGGGAGATGCGCCGGGAGGACCGCCACAACTCCCGCGCAAACTGGCAGCTGCGCACCTCAGAGGGCTGCCCTGCGCCCACCACGATAAGCTTGCCGTCTTCCAGGTCCACGAGCACGTGGCTGCGCTCCTGGGTCACAGCCACGCTGCGCACGGGCACCTTCTGGGCAGGGGCGGCGCGGCCGGCAGCAGTTTGTTCAGGGCACACCGGGCCGTGCCCAGCAGAACAGAGTGCCCCGTCACCGCGAGGGCTGTGGGCTGCTCTGCCAAGGGCAGGGAAGCTCGCAGCCTCCCGGTCACCGAGTACACGTGCGAGGAGTAGGTGACCTGAGCCCGAGACGCTCCCGCGCTGAGCTCCGCACCACAATCTGGCCCGCAGAGCCCAGCGCCAGGTGGGACACAGGTCCAGGCAACGTGGCTCCCGGGGGCCTTAGTGAGGCCACAAACTGGCCACGGCGTCCAGTGTGGATGGTCACGGTTCCATCCTCGGATCCAGACACCGCCGTGGCCTTAATCCTAAGGGCGGCGCCCCGCTCTAGCATCTCAGCAATAAACCTGGACTAGTTTCGTAAAAACAACATATATATATATTATATATATATAATACATATAATTTCAATTTTTTAAAAAAGTAGCACGTCAGTGATGCACAACCGGAATAGGGAGTTTAAATATCATTGATCACAATGAAAAACAGGACAATTATTAGCCCCTTAACGCGGAGGCCGGGGAGTCACTGAGGACATTTGTTTCTACTGCTGTAAGCTTGCTTCATAAGTCAGCATACGTATTAATAGTTCATTATTTGGGGGTCAATGTCCAATATTGATAGAACAGAAGGTTAGGATTAACGCTGTGAGGAAAATTCAAAAAATATCCCACTATTTTCTGGTTGTACCAAAAAATAAACAACCAGCAAATGATTTCACCTCTTTAGAAAAAAGCATTTACACTTAAAAAAATGGGATGAGGTGGGATAGCCTCCTTTTAAAAAATGTTTCTAGAACTCCTAATAAGGTTGCATTTACAAAATAGTTGCTAAAAATATTCCTCTGGATCGTGCAAGAAGGGAGACAGGGACCGCTGATAGGACCGGGTGTGTGGTATTAATCAGACTTGGCTTCTTTCCCTCCTGCTTCGTCAGAGGCCGGGCTGTCCTCGTTTTTAGTTTCTCCGTTTTCTGCAGGTAAGTCTTCTTTACTCTCCTGGTTAGCCGCTTCGGCCTGTTTTCCCTTTGCTCCCCTTTTCCTTTTTGTTTGCACTTCCTTGTCTGAAGATTTATCCTTTCCCGCCGCCCTTTTTGGCTTTGGTTCCACTTTCGCAGGAGCCGGTTAACTGACAAGCTCACCTGATCTCCTCTTGGGCTCCTCCTTCGCCGCTCCCTGGGGGAGCTGACCTTGCTCTTGGGCGTCCTGGTCGGGGGGCCGGCGCCTGCGGGGTGCCTGCTGGCGGGCGTGGCGCAGAGAGCCTTCGGGAAGCCGGGCTGCCTGGCCTCCGCCGCCGCCCCTCCCACGCCCCACCCCCAGCTGCTGGGACCTGCCTACACACATTCTTCTGCATATTCTTTTCCGTTATGGTTTATCACAGGGTATCGAATAGAGTTCCCTGTGCTCTACAGCAGGACCTTGTTGTTGATCCAACCTATGTATGATACTTTGCATCCGCTAACCCCAGACTCCCACTCCATCCCCCCTCCCCCCTCCCCCTTGGCAACCACACTTCTGTTCTCTATGTCTGGGAGTCTGTTTCCGTTTCATAGATAAGTTCATTTGTGTCATATTTTAGATTCCTCATATAAGTGATGTCGTATGATATTTGTCTTCCTCTGTCTGACTTACTTCACTTAGTATGAGCATCTCCAGGTCCATCCATGTTGCTGCAAATGGCATTATTTCATTCTTTTTTATGGCTGAGTAATATTCCATTGTATATATGTACCACATCTTCTTTATCCATTCATCTGTTGATGGACGTTTAGGTTGTTTCCATGTCCTGGCTCTTGTATATAGTGCTGCTATGAACATAGGGGTGCACGTATCTTTTCAGATTAGAGTTTTCTCCAGTTATATGCCTGGGAGTGGGATTGCTGGATCTTATGGTAGTTCTGTTTTTAGTTTTCTGAGGAACCTCCACACTGTTCTCCATACTGGATGCACCAATTTACATTCCTACCGACAGTGCAGAAGGGTTCCCTTTTCTCCACACCCTACAGAGGATTAAGTTTAAATGTGTATAGGTGACCCCCGCTTCATGACACTTCACTTTACTGAGCTTCACAGATATTGCATTTTCTACAAATTGAAGGGCTGTGGCAACCCTGCATGGGTCAAGTCTACCAGCACCATTTGCTCACTTTGGGTCTCTGTGTCACTCTTCAGCAATTTTCACAACATTCCAAATTTTTTCATTACTATTATATTTGTTGCAGTGGCCTCTAATCTATAATTATTTGGGGGCTTCAAGAACTGCACTCATACGAGCTGGCAAACTTAATAAATGTTGTGTGTGTTCTGACTGCTTCGTCGACCGGCCATTCCTACATCTCCCTCCCTCTCCTAGGGCCTCCCTGTTCCCTGAGACACACAATATTGCAGTTAGACCAATTAATACCCCTACAATGGCTTCCAAGTGTTCAAGTGAATGGAAGAGTTGCACGTCTCTCAGTATACATCAAAAGCTAGAAATGATGAAGCTTAGTGAGGAAAGCCGAGACAGGCTGAAAGCTGGGCCTTTTGCACCAAACAGCCACGTTGTGAATGCAAAGGACAAGTTCCTGAAGGAAATTTAAAATGCTGCTCCAGTGAACACACACGGATGATAAGGAAGAGAAACAGCCTTATGGCTGATATGGAGAAAGTTTTAGTGTCTGGACAGAAGATCAAACCAGCCACAGCATTCTCTGAAGCCAAAACCCAATCCAGAGAAAGGGCCTAACTCTCTTCAATTCTCTGAAGGCTGAGAGAGGTGAGGAAGCTGCAGAAGAAGAGTTTGAAGCCAGCAGAGGCTGGTCCATGAGGTTGAAGGAAAGGAGCTGTCTCCATAACAACAAAGTGCAAGGTGAAGCAGCAAGTGCTGATGGAGAAGCTGCAGCAAGTTATCCAGAAGATCTGGCTAAGATAATTCATGAAGGTGAACAGATTTTCAAGGTAGACGAAACAGCCTTCTACTGGAAGAAGATGCCATCTAGGACTTTCATAGCTAGAGAGGAGAAGTCACTGGCTGGCTTCAAAGCCTCAAAGGACAGGCTGACTCCCCTTTCAGGGGCTAATGCAGCTGGCGACTTTAAGTGGAAGCCAATGCTCATTTACCATCTGAAAATCCTAGAGCCCTTAAGAATTGTGCTAAATCTCCTCTGCCTGTGCTCTATAAATGGGACAAAAAAGCCTGCATGACAGCACATCTGTTTACAATATGATATACTAAATATTTTAAGCTCACTGTTGAGACCTACTGCTCAGAAAAAAAGATTCCTTTCAAAATATTACTGCTCGTTGACAATGCACCTGGTCACCCCAGAGCTCGGGTGGAGATGGACAACGAGATTCATGTTGTTTTCATGCCTGGTAATATAACATCCGTTCTGCAGCCCATGGATCAAGGAGTCATTTGATTTTAAGTCTCATTATTTAAGAAGTACATTTCACTGGGCTTCCCCGGCGGCGCAGTGGTTAAGAATCCACCTGCCAATGCAGGGGACACGGGTTTGAGCCCTGGTCCAGGAAGATCCCACAGGCCACGGAGCAACTAAGCCCGTGCGCCACAACTACTGAGCCCGCGAGCCGCAACTACTGAAGCCCGCGTGCCTAGAGCCCATGCTCCGCAACAAGAGAAGCCACCGCAATGAGAAACCCCACACTGTAACGAAGAGTAGCCCCCGCTTGCCGCAACTAGAGAAAGCCCACACACAGCAACGAAGACCCAACGCAGTCAAAAATAAATAAATAAATTTTAAAAAAGAAAAGAAGTACCTTTCGCAAGCCTACAGATGCCATAGATAGTGATTCCTCTGATGAATCTGAGCAAAGTCAATTGAAAACCTTCTGGAAAGTATTCTCCATCCTAGATGCCATTAAGAACAGAACATTTGTGATTCATGGGAAGAATCACACTAATCAACATTAACAGGAGTCTGGAAGAAGCTGATTTTATCCCTCATGCATGACATGGAAGGGTTCAGACTCCAGTGGAGGAAGTCACTGCAGATGTGGTGGAAACAGCAGGAGAGCTAGAATCAGAAGTGGAGACTGAAGATGTGACCGAATTTCTGCAGTCTCAGGATAAAACTTGAATGGATGAGGAGTTGCTTCTTATGGATGAACAAGGAAAGTGGATTCTTGAGATGGAATCTACTCCTGGTGAAGACGCTGTGAAGATCGCTGAAATGACAACAAAAGATTTCAAATGAGATTTTTTTATGCTTTATCAACATAAACTGTGTTGATAAAGCAGTGGTAGAATTTAAGAGAAACGACTCCAATTTTGAAAGAAGTTCTACTATGGGTAAAATGCTACCAAACAGCACTGCATGCTACAAAGAAACTGTTCCTGAAAGGAAGCATCAATCCATGTGGCAAACGTCACTGTGGTCTTATTTTAGAAACTGCCCCAGCTGCCCCGACCTTTGGCAACCATCACCCTGATCAGTCAGCAGCCACCAGCATCCAGGCAGGACCTTCTACCAGCAAAACGATTAAGACTCATTGAAGGCTCGGATGATGGTTAGCAGTTTTTAGCAATTTAGTATTTTTAATTAAGGGATGTACATTTTTTTAGATATAATGCTATTGCACACTTAATAGACTACAGTGTAGGTTAAACATAACTTTTATATGCACTGGGAAACGAAAATATTCATGGGACGTTTTATTGCGATATTCACTTTATTGCAGTGGTCTGGACCCAAACCCCCAATATCTCGGAGGTGTGCCTGTAGATCTGTGAAAGAGTCGTGAAACCTTTCCGTTCACCACTAGGGGGCGCCAAAGGACAATGACAATAGAGCAAAATGAAAAAGGCTGGCGCTGTTACCAAAGACGTATCTTGTTTTCTTGTCTGGAGTTGAAGTTATCTACTTCATGTCATCGTTGGGTTCAGGGTGGGACAAAATATGCCATCATGGCATGTTGACCATTTTGAATTAAAGTAATTTAAGAAAGAGCTGAGGCAAGAGGGAAATTTTGACCCTACTGTCTCACTGGAAGCAGGAAACAACTCTCCCCTGTGAGAGGTGGATTCCTTGCCTGTGGGGTAGAAGGGCACCCTTATCACCAGTGATGGGGAACTGGGGGCCGAGAAACCTGTATAAACACACCTTGTTGCTCCTTTACTACCCAAACCCAAACTCTGTTTAGATTCTTCACTAACTGAGCACCCAAAGCTTTCTTTTCCCTGTCAATTTCTCACAGAGTTATTGTTTGTCTAAAAATTATAAAAGCTGCCTCTTTGGCCACTTCTGAGGCCCCGTTTCTATGAGACCTCAGTGGCACAATTAAAATGTGTTTCTTTTTCTTCTGTTATTATGTCTTGTGTCGATTTTATTATTAGTCCAGCCACAAGAACTCGAGAGGGATAGAAGGGGAAATCTCCCCTCTCTAACATCATCATTGGCTTGATCTGAAGCTCTTGGTCTGGTAGTTCTCTTCCAAAGATCATTTACTTCTGGGCGATACATAAGGATCCTGTAACGTTTCCCAATAAAATCCTTTCAATCAAGGCAATGATGATAGTTTTTCTCCTGATTTTTGAAAGTTCAGTCTCTTTCGAAAGACTAAATTTCCAAGTTTCCAATCATGTGGAGGCTGAATAGGTGGATATTTGGGGAAGCTTGCTTATACCTATTGATGATAAAACTGGACACATCATAGAAGTCCTCTGTAATACTTAGAATCGTAAGCGTGCAATATGGCAGAGTCCACAGTCAGAAGTGATTTCCTAAATGCATGGGTTACTCTATGTGATAGGGACAGAGTAAAGGGACAAAGTAGTTGATTAAATAGTTAATCCCACTAGGGGATTGTAAGCAAAGAAAGAAGTATGGGACACCCATGTAAATTAACGATTACTCAAGAAAGCAGGTTTTGGAAGAAATAGACAAATTCTTAGAAAGGTATAACCTTCCAAGACTGAACCAGGAAGAAATAGAAAATATGAACAGACCAATCACAAGTAATGAAATTGAAACTGTGATTAAAAATCTTCCAACAAACAAAAGTCCAGGACCAGATGGCTTCACAGGTGAATTCTAACAAACATTTAGAGAAGAGCTAACACCCATCCTTCTCAAACTCTTCCAAAAAATTGCAGAGGAAGGAACACTCCCAAACTCGTTCTATGAGGCCACCATCACCCTGATACCAAAACCAGACAAAAATACTACAAAAAAAGAAAATTACAGACCAATATCACTGATGAATATAGATGCAAAAATCCTCAACAAAATACTAGCAAACAGAATCCAACAACACATTAAAAGGATCATACACCATGATCAAGTGGGGTTTATCCCAGGAATGCAAGGATTCTTCAGTATACACAAAACAAATTTTAGGATTACTTGTTCTAGTTCTGTGAAAAAAGTCCTGGGTATTTTTTTTTTTTTTTTTTTTTTTTTTTTTTTTTTTTTTTGGCTGCATTGGGTCTTCGTTGCTGCACACAGGCTTTCTCTAGTTGCAGCGAGCGGGGGCTACTCTTCGTTGTGATGCGCAGGCTTCTCACTGCGGTGGCTTCTCTTGTAGCAGAGCACGGGCTCTAGACATGCAGGCTTCAGTAGTTGTGGCACGTGGGCTCAGTAGTTGTGGCTCGCGGGCACTAGAGCACAGGCTCAGTAGTTGTGGTGCATGGGCTTAGTTGCTCCGTGGCATGTGGGATCTTCCCAGACCAGGGCTCGAACCCGTGTCCCCTGCATTGGCAGGCGGATTCTTAACCACTGCGCCACCAGGGAAGCCCAGTCCTAGGTATTTTGATAGGAATTGTACTAAATCTGTAGATTGCCTTGGTTTAGTATGGTCATTTTAACGATATTAATTCTTCCACACCATGAACACGGTATATTTTAACATCTGTTTGTGTCATCTTCAATGTCATCAGGGTATTATAGATTTCCATGTACAGGTCTTTTATCTCCTTAGGTAGGGTTATTCCTAGGTATTTTATTCTTTTCAATGCGATTGTGAGATTGTTTCTTTAATTCCTCTTTTTGATAGTTTGTGGTTAGTGTCAGTTCATCTTTTAACACACTGATGAACCAATATCTATAATTACTAGGAACTAAAGTCCACACTTTATTCGGATTCCCTTAGTTTTTACCTACTGTTCTTTTCCTGTTCTGGGGTCCTCTATTACATTTAATCATCACGTCACCGTAGGCTCCTCTTGGCTGTTGTAGCTCCTTAGACTTTCCTTGTTTTTCACCTTGATAATTTTAAGGAGTACTGGTCAGGTATGTTATAAGATGCCCCTCTATTGACATGTGTCTGATTCTTTTCTCATGATTAGACTGGAGTTTTGAGTTTGGGGAAAGAAGCTGGAGAGGTGATGTGCCATCCCATCATATCAAAGGTGTGTACAATCAACCTGACTTCACTCTCCATGTTGACCTTGATCACTGTAGCCAAGGTAGGCTTGTCAGGTTTCTCCACTGGAAAGTTACACTCAAACACCCTTCCAGACCGCAGTCTTGGAAGTCAGTCACTTTGTGCAGCCCACGCCTAATTAAAACACAAGGAGTCAGGTTCCACGCCCGGAGGGCAGAGTATCTGCATGAATTTACTTAGAATTTTTCTGCATGGGAAGTTTGTCTATTCTCCCTGGCTTATTTATTCAGTCATTGATTTGTATCAATATGGACTCATGTCTCACTAATATTTTTAAAGAAGCAGCTTCTGGCTTTGCTTTTCCTAGTGTTTTGTATTCCACGGGTTTCTGCTCTAATCGTTTTATTTCCTTAGTTGTTGTTTCCTTAAGATGATTCTGTTTTCTCTAATTTTGGGAGTTGAACATTGACCTCATTTGTTTCATGCTTTCTGATAACTGTAGTATGAGAAGGGGTCAGCAAGTTTCCTCCCCAGCTCCCTCCACCCACCCAGGCGTCCTCTCCAGGGCTCTGGAAACACTGCGAGGCTTGGGTGTGAGACTCCAAGTCTGCTCCCATGGCCGCCCTTTCTCTAGGGATGTGAGCTGCTCCACCCTCCCGTCCTCGTCAAGGATACTTTGCATTATAGAAACGTCCCACTCCCTTTAAATGTCCATGGGGCTTGCTTTGCCATACAAAGACAACGAGTTACTTTTTACTGAGCTTTTTTCAAGCCTTGTCAAGAATCCCACAGCCCTGACAAAGACTACATTGACTCTGATGGTTTGGCCTCCATGCCCTTTTGCGGGCTTTTTTTTTTTTTTTTTCCTATTATTTCTAAGAGAATTATGGCATTTCCAAATGTGGTCAATTCCTAGTCCCGAGAGCTGACCCCAGAGTTAGCCACCGGGTGGAGGACCATCTTATCAATTACACATCTGGCTAGTTCTGTAAAAGTAACACAAAAGGCCTCTTGCCTCAGAGTTTTACCGGTTTCCCAAAGCACTCTAAATGTTTCAATTTCCTGTACATAACCATATTTATAAAGGGAATAGGTAAAAGGAAAAAATAGATAAGCTTACTTATCCACATCATTCAGCAAAACCATCTATTCAAGACTTGGGACTTCCCTGGTGGTTCAGCGTGTAAGACCAGGCTCCTGATGCAGGGGGCCCTGGTTCGATCCCTGGTCAGGGAACTAGATCCCATAGGTCATGTGCACGCCGCAACTAAGAGTCCGCATGCTGCAACTAGAAAGATCACATGCCGCAACTAAGACCCAGCGCAGCCTAAATAAATAAATATTTAAAAAAAAAAAAAAAAGGATGAGACTTACAACCCCCCGGTGAGGAGCCGGTGAGAATTCCACACCTGCCCCAGCCTCGCCCCGAAGCCAGAGCCCCCAGAATGTCTCCTGAGGGAGACCCCGGTCCTTGCTTAGTCCTAAATGGACTCGTTAGTTCGTTTGTTCTTCAGCAAAGGAAAACTTCAGAACTCTGATAGAAATATATCAAAAGGGATGTCCGGAAGAGTCCTCGGAATAGTCAACATGAGAGGACATTGGTGAAAACCGGGTAATAACCCACCCTCTGCCCTTGAGAATGTCTTTCCTTGGACAACATGGAAACTCAGAACTAGGAAGGGAAAGAGGCCGATGAGGAAGACACCTTCCGGCCTCGCTTGAACCTGCAATGGACAGTCACCCTCAAGACCGCCTCTTCATTTACCGGGTAAGGCGCTGAGAGCCGCGCTCGCCTACCTGCTGAGGAAACGGCGCACACACGAGCAGCAGGTGTGCGGCGCGCGGACATCCCGGGACGCACGGGCTGCCTCCTCCACCTAACCTCCGCCACGGCCCCGCAGACCCCGACTCTCGAGGCTCCCTTAAAGCCCGGTCATCAGTCCTCGTGAAGGCAGGAACCTCAGTGCGCGCTGAGCTCCGGGCGTGTCAACCCACCCGGCCTTCCAGAATGACCCCGGCTGCGGGGAGAGGGAGAGGCACAAAGGCCTAGCCTGTGGGCACCCAGGCCGGACCTCAGCTGAACAGAGCCGCCCTGCGGGCCCCTTCACTGCCCGCTGTGTCCCCCTCCCGTGGCCACCACACCCCCGCCCCGCATGGTTTCCCACATCCAGATGCCTGACCAGGTGGAGGTGGAAGGCTGGGGGCCGGCTAACACCTGTCCTAGCACCTGTCCTGCGTCTTAGGCCCACGTGCCCCTCTGCCGGTCCGCTTCCCTCCTCTCCCCTCCGCACCTGCCTGACCCAAGATCGCTCCCTAAGGAGCATCTGCGCATTATACCATCTCAAAATCTGCTTCCCCAGAAACTACACCTGCGATAATTACGTCAGGAGTGGTCCCCCCAAAACGGGCAAAAAGATGGGGTTTTGGTGCTGGAGCCCACACAAGTGTCTGGTGGAGCACAGACAGCCTCGGGCACGAGGTCATGATCCAAGAGGGAACTTCCATCACTAGTCAACTTAGACAGTGTATAATACCAAGGAAATGGGACAACAGAGGAATTAGGCGGCTTTGTTAAGCTTGACTGAAGTTCTGAAGGAGAACAGTAATTCTCGAGTTTAGAAGGCAGGAGTCACCCCGAGGGCTGGTTAGAACAGATTGTTGCACCCCAGGCCCAGATTTTCTGGGTCACTACGGGGCGAGTTCTGAGAATTTACATCTCTCACAGGTTCCCAGGTGACGCTGATACTGCTTTGGGGGACCACACCTGGAGAACCACTGCCTAGAAAATCTCAGTGAAAGGCTGAGTGCAGTTGACACAGTTATAGACAAGTGTGAAAGCCGGAACCTCATTGCTGGAAAAGAGGTTCTCACTTTCTGCAGGAGAGCAGAGAAGGCTGAAGCCCAGGTCTTCACCCACAGAGAGTAGCTGAGCTCCAGAGTGAAGCTTCCGTTGAAAGAAGGACAGCTCTGACAAGGCTGGAAAAGGTTGGGACCCTGATATCTGGGTTGATGCCCCTGAAAATCTTTGTTACCCAATCCCTCCAAGCCTGCAGGAGTGGCCCAGACCGCCCTGTTAAAAGCTAACATCCCGGGGCTTCCCTGGTGGGGCAGTGGTTAAGAATCCGCTTGCCAATGCAGGGGACACGGTTCGAGCCCTGGTCCGGGAAGATCCCACATGCTGCGGAGCAACTAAGCCTATGAGCCACAACTACTAAGCCCGCACGCCACAACTGCTGAAGCCCGTGCGCCTAGAGCCCATGCTCCACAACAAGAGAAGCCACCGCAATGAGAAGCCCATGCACCACAATGAAGAGTAGCCCCCGCCCGCCGCGACTAGAGAAAGCCTGTGCGCAGCAACGAAGACCCAACCCAGCCAAAAATAAATAAGTAAAATAAATTTTTTTAAAAAACCAAAAGCTAACATCCCCTGCTTGCTTGAAGACAATACAGACACAACGTGTGCCTCCCCCAAACCCCCCAGGATCTGCTCCACAGGCTTTTAGGCCAATAACTAACCACAGGCTGGCTGGGCGTGTGCTGCCCTGTTAAGTTGCTGCGGAAGCTAGCCAGCTTGTGCCAGCGGGAACCTGGAGAGGATGCAAGGACCAGATGCTGGTGGTACTGCATGAAGAGCAGGCAGAACATAAGGTTGGATAAGGGGGAGGTTATCCATTTTGTGAGCACTTTCGACAGACAGAGAGTCTAATACCTGACAAGGATCCCGAGATGAGGCAATCTCACTACTAGGATGGCTCCCAGAAACAGAGAAAACAGTAGCCCACACTAAGTGAAGCAGAAATGTTGGCACGTAGCAAAAGGTAGAAGAATGCATTTAAAGGCTCAGAGTCAGACAGCGGAATGTTATTCAGCCTTTAAAGAGAACACAATCCTTTCAGAGAGACAGCTACACTCCCATGTTTGTTGCAGCATTATTCACAGTAGCCAAGATATGGAAGCAACCACACTGCCCATCAACGGATGAGGACAAAGAAGCTAAGGTGTGTATACACACAGTGGAATATTATTCAGCCAGAGAAGGGAGGGCATCCTGCCATTGGCAGCAACATGGATGGACCCTGAGTACACAGTGCTAAGTCAGACAGAGAAGGACAAGTCAAGTATGGTATCACTTACATGTGGAATTTTAAAAAGCCAAATTCGTACAAATGGTGGTTACCAGAGGTCAGGGGGCTGGGGGATAAGAGAGATGTAGTTTAACTGCACAAACTTACAATAAGTAGTAAATAGGCTATAGAGATCTAACGCATAGTATAATGAATATAGACAACAATACTGCACTATAATCAAATGTGCTAAGAGACTAGAACTTTAAAAAGAAAGGATTGGTAAAAAGAAAGGATTAGGAGTGGCCCGGGTTCAATCCCTGGTCGGGGAGCAGAGATCCCACGAGCCATGTGGCTCAGCCAAAAAAAAAAAAAAGGATAATTGTGTAATGTGCTGGAGGTGCTAATTATCACTACAGTGGCACAGGTTGCGTGCTAAACTAGGGTCTCTGAGAGCAGTCGGGGTGATGACCACCCTTCCCCAAACAAGAGGCTCAGTGAAGCCACTCAACCCTCCAAAGCCAGGAAGATGCAATCGTGAGTGGCCAGGTCCAAGGGCCAGTCTCACAGGGGTTAATGGAACATGGCATCTCTAGGGGGAAAATATCTGGGTAGCCAATAGGGGTACTACTTAGTCTGTACATAAAACATCAAGCTGGGTGATCAGGAGGCTGAGGGCAGCAGCCACAGTAAAAAGTCCTGCTGTTGCCCAGCCTCCAGATGGAAGCCAGTTTTCAAACCTGAAACCCAGTGCCCTGCAGGAGGAAGCACCTGGCAGTGTTGTGGCAACTGTACATGGTAATGATCCTGGAGTCCTTCACATCCAGGAACCTACAGCCACTTACGCAGGTAATGTACACTGGAAAAAGAGAATACCCAAACATTGTAGGCAACTGGACACAAGGTCCTAGTTGGCATGGACACCTATGGGCTTAGGGCATCATCGTGGCCCCCTGCTGGAGTGCGGACCTGTGGCAGTCAGGTGATAAATGGAGTCCTGGTCCACACGGGTCCACTGGATCCATACCCACCTGGTGGTCATCTCCCAGCCCCCATTTCCCAGCGTATGATGGGAACGTTCATACTTGAGGCTGGCACGACCCCAGCACCAGAGCTGGACCCCAAGAAGGTTAAAACGCAGATGAATGCACCTGACCCCCAGACCTCAGTAGGTCTGGGGTGCGTTCTGAGAACTTGCATCTCTAACAGGCTTTAGTGGACTTGGGAGCAGAAAAGGACACCGGCGGGTCCAAGGCTGTGCTGACGGCAAGCCCCGTCTTTTGGGCTAAGTGATCCTGCACATCCTATAGTCTGAGGGGTATCAGTGGTGGGAAAATAATGCCATGTGCAATTTACAGCAAGCCCCCATGGGAGAGTCATAATGCAGACCCTGAGGCCCTGGAGGAAGGCCACAGTCGTCTGCAATGGAGATTCGCACACCTTTGGAAAAGCACTCCTGCCACGCTGGCCCTGGCGGTGGCCATAGGGCACCACGTGACCGTGCAGCCACATCCAGAATCCCTGAGCTGGGTCCTGTCAGAACCACCAAGTCACTAGATCCCATGGGCCAAGCAGCAGTCCGTCATGAGACGGAAGTGGTGCAGCCGGGGCGTCACCAAAGCGGGACCCGAGGGCACAAGGAGCTGCAGGAAGAGACCTCATCACCCACCACTGCTGCAGCAGCCCTGCCCTCAGCTCCCGCCTCTGGCTGCATGGGGGTGGCTGGGAAAGACAGTGTGTGGGGGAGGAATCCCCCATGGGAGGGGCTTCAGATGGTGCCCTTGGTCATCCACCGTGTGGAGAGGGACCCAAAGTTAAAGCACATACAGCCTCATGCGCAGCCTATTAACCGCTAGAAAGTCCATCCCACCACCAAAGGGCAGCAAGAAACTAGGAGGTCTGGGTAGAGGCAGGTGTTTGGATCCATTCAGGTGCAGGCGTGAGGTCCGAGTGTTTTTCTGGTGTGAGTTAACCACCCACCAGGCCAGGTAGACTAACCCACTCGGGAGCCGATGTTGGCCGGTCTCTGTCATTGGCCACCACAGCGTGCACCACGCACCGCGGACACGTGAAGGGACCAGACACGGTGAAGGGAGGGATCCTGTGTGTGGACCTGTGGCCTCGGCTCTCAGTCACCCAGGCTGGTCTAGCGACTGCCACTGCTGAGCACCAGTCCTGCCAGCAGCAGAGCAAAACTAGGTCCCCACTACGGCGCCATCCCCTGGAAGACCACCCAGTCACTTAGGGGAAAGCTGAGTGCCTTGGACCCCCCTCTCCTCTGAAAGGGGCAGCAAGTAATTCTGACAGGAAGAGACACATTTTCCGTATACGAGTGTGTCCACAGGACCTCGGCCAGCATCACCAATACAGGATCCCACATGATATCACCTCAGACCCAGGGACCCACTTTATGGCACAGGAGGAGCAGAAGGGGACACGTGGCCAGGGATCACCAGTCCCATCAGATGCCACAGCACCAGGCAGCTGCCAGGCACACACAGTGACAGCATGATCACAGCCCAAGTGCCAGCTCAGAGATGACAGCCTACGAGACGACATGCCTTCCTCCAGGAAGCTGTCTAGACCCACAGCAGTGACATTTATGAGGTGCTCTGTCACCAGCAGGTAGAACATAGGGTTGAGGAGCCAAGAGGGGAAGGTGACATGCCCTGTCCAAGTGACCCACGTGGGTAATTGGTGCTTCCTATCCCTGCAAGCCTGGGGAAAAGTGTACAAAGAACCTTTCTGTATTACTCTTAAAAGTGCATGAGAATCTATAATTAAAACAATAAAATTTTCTATTAAATTCTAGGTACAAGTAGACCTCAGAACTATCATGAGCTCGGTTCCAGACCACTGTAGTAAAGTGAATACCACAATAAATCAAGTCACACAAATGGTTTTTTTTTTTTTGGTTTCCCAGTGCATGTAAAAGTTCTGTTTATACTTCACTATAGTCTGAAAGTGTGCACTAGCAATGTCTAAAAAAATGTACATACCTTAATTTAAAAACACTTTCTAGCTAAAAAATGCTAATCATCACCCGACAATGCAGTGTTGCCCCAAACCTTAAGTTTGTAAAGAAACACAGTATCTTCAAAGTGCAATAAAGCAAAGCACAGTAAAACAAGGTATGCGTGTTAATTTTATACTAAAGGCAAAAGTCAAAACACCTCCTGGGTGTACTGGGAGACTGTTCTGGAATGAACTGTGTCCCTCCTAAAGGTTCCTATGTTGAAGCCCCACCCTCAATGTGACTGCATCTAGAGATAAGTGAAGTCATAAGGGTGGAGCCCTCATCTGATAAGACTGGCATCCTTATAAGAAGAGACACCAGAGCTCTTTCATCCCCCTCCCCTGTCCTCTCCCCTCCCCCAGCTCATCCAAGGAAAGATCATTTGGATCCAGAGACAAAGCAGCCATCCAGGCCAAGGGCACTTTGGAACTTGGACTTCTAGACTCCAGAATTGTGAGAAAATGAATTTGTTGTTTAAATACCCAGTCTGTGCTATTTTGTTATGGTAGCCTGAGCTGATAAGTACAGACACATATACAAGAATATGCACTCTAGGTCTGTCGGAGATTAACCAAGATGGCGGAGTAGAAGGACGTGCTGTCACTCCCTCTTGCGAGAGCACCAGAATCACTACTGGCTGCTGGACAATCATTGACAGGAAGACCCTGGACTTCACCAAGGAGGATACCCCACGTCCAAGGACAGAGGAGAAGCCACAGTGAGACGGTAGGAGGGGCGCAATCAGAGTAAAATCAAACCCCGTAACTGCTGGGTGGGTGACTCACAGACTGGCGAACACTTATACCACAGAAGTCCACCCACTGGAGTAAAGGTTCTGAGCCCCACGTCAGGCTTCCCAACCTGGGGGTCAGGCAACGGGAGGAGGAATTCCTAGAGAATCAGACTTTGAAGCCTAGTGGGAATTGGATTGCAGGACTTTGACGGGACTGGGGGAAACAGAGATCCCACTCTTGGAGGGCACACACAAAGTAATGTGTGCATCAGGACCCAGGGGAAGGAGCAGTGAGCCTGGGGGAGACTGAACCAGACCTACCTGCTGGTGTTGGGGGGTCTCCTGCAGAGGCGAGTGGTGGCTCTGTTTCACCGTGGGGATAAGGACACTGGCAGCAGAGGTTCTGGGAAGTTCTCCTTGGCGTGAGCCCTCCCAGAGTCTGCCATTAACCCCACCAAAGAGCACGGGTAGGCTCCAGTGTTGGGTTGCCTCAGGCAAAACAGCCAACAGGGAGGGAACCCAGCCCCACCCATCAACAGTCAAGTGGATTAAGGTTTTACTGAGCTCTGACCGCCACAGCAACAGGGAGGGAACCCAGCCCCACCCATCAACAGTCAAGTGGATTAAGGTTTTACTGAGCTCTGACCGCCACAGCAACAGTCAGCTCTACCCACCACCAGAGCCTCCCATCAAGCCTCTTAGATAGCCTCAACCACCAGAGGGCAGACAACAGAAGCAAGAAAAACTATAATCCTGCAGCCTGTGGACCAAAAACCACAGTTACAGAAAGATAGAGAAGATGAAAAGGCAGAGGGCTATGTACCAGATGAAGGAACAAGAAAAATCCCCAGAAAAACAACTAAATGAAGTGGAGATAGGCAACCTTCCAGAAAAAGAATTCAGAATAATGATAGTGAAGATGATCCAGGACCTCGGAATAAGAATGGAGGCAAAGATTGAGAAGATGCAAGAAATGATTAACAAAGACCTAGAAGAATTAAAGAACAAACAAACAGAGATGACCAATACAATAACTGAAATGAAAACTACACTAGAAGGAATCAATAGCAGAATAACTGAGGCAGAAGAACGGATAAGTGACCTGGAAGACAGAATGATGGAATTCACTGCTGCGGAACAGACTAAAGAAAAAAGAATGAAAAGAAATGAAGACAGCCTAAGAGACCTCTGGGATAACATTAAACGCAACAACATTCGCATTATAGGGGTCCCAGAAGGAGAAGAGAGAGAGAAAGGACCAGAGAAAATATTTGAAGAGATTATAGTCGAAAACTTCCCTAACATGGGAAAGGAAATAGCCACCCAAGTCCAGGAAGCGCAGAGAGTCCCATACAGGATAAACCCAAGGAGAAACACGCCGAGACACATAGTAATCAAAGTGGCAAAAATTAAAGACAAAGAAAAGTTATTGAAAGCAGCAAGGGAAAAACGACAAATAACATACAAGGGAACTCCCATAAGGTTAACAGCTGATTTCTCAGCAGAAACTCTGCAAGCCAGAAGGGAGTGGCATGATATACTTAAAGTGATGAAAGGGAAGAACCTACAACCAAGATTACTCTACCCGGCAAGGATCTCATTTAGATTTGATGGAGAAATCAAAAGCTTTACAGACAAGCAAAAGCTAAGAGAATTCAGCACCACCAAACCAGCTCTACAACAAATGCTAAAGGAACTTCTCTAAGTGGGAAACACAAGAGAAGAAAAGGACCTACAAAAACAAACACAAAACAATTAAGAAAATGGTCATAGGAACATACATATCGATAATTACCTTAAACGTGAATGGATTAAATGCCCCAACCAAAAGACATAGACTGGCTGAATGGATACAAAAACAAGACCCATATATATGCTGTCTACAAGAGACCCACTTTAGACCTAGGGACACATACAGACTGAAAGTGAGGGGATGGAAAAAGATATTCCATGCAAATGGAAATCAAAAGAAAGCTGGAGTAGCTATACTCATATCAGATAAAATAGACTTTAAATTAAAGAATGTTACAAGAGACAAGGAAGGACACTACATAATGATCCAGGGATCAATCCAAGAAGAAGATATAACAATTATAAATATATATGCACCCAACATAGGAGCACCTCAATACATAAGGCAACTGCTAACAGCTATAAAAGAGGAAATCGACAGTAACACAATAATAGTGGGGGACTTTAACACCTCACTTACACCAATGGACAGATCATCCAAAATGAAAATAAATAAGGAAACAGAAGCTTTAAATGACACAATAGACCAGATAGATTTAATTGATATATATCGGACATTCCATCCAAAAACAGCAGATTACACGTTCTTCTCAAGTGCGCACGGAACATTCTCCAAGATAGATCACATCTTGGGTCACAAATCAAGCCTCAGTAAATTTAAGAAAATTGAAATCATATCAAGCATCTTTTCTGACCACAACGCTATGAGATTAGAAATGAATTACAGGGAAAAAAACGTAAAAAGGACAAACACATGGAGGCTAAACAATACGTTACTAAATAACCAAGAGATCACTGAAGAAATCAAAGAGGAAATCAAAAAATACCTAGAGACAAATGACAATGAAAACACGACGACCCAAAACTTATGGGATGCAGCAAAAGCAGTTCTAAGAGGGAAGTTTATAGCTATACAAGCCTACCTAAAGAAACAAGAAAAAGCTCAAGTAAACAATCTAACCTTACACTTAAAGAAACTAGAGAAAGAAGAACAAACAAAACCCAAAGTTAGCAGAAGGAAAGAAATCATAAAGATCAGAGCAGAAATAAATGAAATAGAAACAAAGAAAACAATAGCAAAGATCAATAAAACTAAAAGTTGGTTCTTTGAGAAGATAAACAAAATTGATAAACCATTAGCCAGACTCATCAAGAAAAAGAGGGAGAGGACTCAAATCAATAAAATCAGAAATGAAAAAGGAGAAGTTACAACAGACACTGCAGAAATACAAAGCATCCTAAGAGACTACTACAAGCAACTTTATGCCAATAAAATGGACAACCTGGAAGAAATGGACAAATTCTTAGAAAGGTATAACCTTCCAAGACTGAACCAGGAAGAAATAGAAAAGATGAACAGACCAATCACAAGTAATGAAATTGAAACTGTGATTAAAAATCTTCCAACAAACAAAAGTCCAGGACCAGATGGCTTCACAGGTGAATTCTATCAAACATTTAGAGAAGAGCTAACACCCATCCTTCTCAAACTCTTCCAAAAAATTGCAGAGGAAGGAACACTCCCAAACTCATTCTATGAGGCCACCATCACCCTGATACCAAAACCAGACAAAGACACTACAAAAAAAGAAAATTACAGACCAATATCACTGATGAATATAGATGCAAAAATCCTCAACAAAATACTAGCAAACAGAATCCAACAACACATTAAAAGGATCATACACCACGATCAAGTGGGATTTATCCCAGGGATGCAAGGATTCTTCAATATACGCAAATCAATCAATGTGATACACCATATTAACAAATTGAAGAATAAAAACCATATGATCATCTCAATAGATGCAGAAAAAGCTTTTGACAAAATTCAACACCCATTTCTGATAAAAACTCTCCAGAAAGTGGGCATAGAGGGAACCTACCTCAACATAATAAAGGCCATATATGACAAACCCACAGCAAACATCATTCTCAATGGTGAAAAACTGAAAGCATTTCCTCTAAGATCAGGAACGAGACAAGGATGTCCACTCTCACCACTATTATTCAACATAGTTTTGGAAGTCCTAGCCACGGCAATCAGAGAAGAAAAAGAAATAAAAGGAATACAAATTGGAAAAGAAGAAGTAAAACTGTCACTGTTTGCGGATGACATGATACTATACATAGAGAATCCTAAAACTGCCACCAGAAAACTGCTAGAGCTAATTAATGAATATGGTAAAGTTGCAGGATACAAAATTAATGCCCAGAAATCTCTTGCATTCCTATACACTAATGATGAAAAATCTGAAAGAGAAATTATGGAAACACTCCCATTTACCATTGCAACAAAAAGAATAAAATACCTAGGAATAAACCTACCTAGGGAGACAAAAGACCTGTATGCAGAAAACTATAAGACACTGATGAAAGAAATTAAAGATGATACCAACAGATGGAGAGATATACCATGTTCTTGGATTGGAAGAATCAACATTGTGAAAATGAGTATACTACCCAAAGCAATCTACAGATTCAATGCAATCCCTATCAAATTACCAATGGCATTTTTTACGGAGCTAGAACAAATCATCTTAAAATTTGTATGGAGACACAAAAGACCCCGAATAGGCAAAGCAGTCTTGAGGCAAAAAAATGGAGCTGGAGGAATCAGACTCCCTGACTTCAGACTATACTACAAAGCTACAGTAATCAAGACAATATGGTACTGGCACAAAAACAGAAACATAGATCAATGGAACAAGATAGAAAGCCCAGACATTAACCCACGCACCTATGGTCAACTAATCTATGACAAAGGAGGCAAAGATATACAATGGAGAAAAGACAGTCTCTTCAATAAGTGGTGCTGGGAAAACTGGACAGTTACATGTAAAAGAATGAAATTAGAATACTCCCTAACACCATACACAAAAATAAACTCAAAATGGATTAGAGACCTAAATATAAGACTGGACACTATAAAACTCTTAGAGGAAAACATAGGAAGAACACTCTTTGACATAAATCACAGCAAGATCTTTTTTGATCCACCTCCTAGAGTAATGGAAATAAAAACAAAAATAAACAAGTGGGACCTAATGAAACTTCAAAGCTTTTGCACAGCAAAGGAAACCATAAACAAGACGAAAAGACAACCCTCAGAATGGGAGAAAATATTTGCAAATGAATCAACGGACAAAGGATTAATCTCCAAAATATATAAACAGCTCATTCAGCTCAATATCAAAGAAACAAACACCCCAATCCAAAAATGGGCAGAAGACCTAAATAGACATTTCTCCAAAGAAGACATACAGATGGCCACAAAGCACATGAAAGGATGCTCAACATCACTAATTATTAGAGGAATGCAAATCAAAACTACAATGAGGTATCACCTCACTCCTGTTAGAATGGGCATCATCAGAAAATCTACAAACAACAAATGCTGGAGAGGGTGTGGTGAAAAGGGAACCCTCTTGCACTGTTGGTGGGAATGTAAATTGATACAGCCACTATGGAGAACAATATGGAGGTTCCTTAAAAAACTAAAAATAGAATTACCATATGACCCAGCAATCCCACTACTGGGCATATACCCAGAGAAAACCGTAATTCAAAAAGACACATGCACCCGAATGTTCATTGCAGCACTATTTACAATAGCCAGGTCATGGAAGCAACCTAAATGCCCATCAACAGACGAATGGATAAAGAAGATGTGGTACATATATACAATGGAATATTACCCAGCCATAAAAAGGAACGAAATTGAGTCATTTGTTGAGACGTGGATGGATCTAGAGACTGTCATACAGAGTGAAGTAAGTCAGAAAGAGAAAAACAAATATCGTATATTAATGCATGTATGCGGAACCTAGAAAAATGGTACAGATGAGCCAGTTTGCAGGGCAGAAGTTGAGACACAGATGTAGAGAATGGACATATGGACACCAAGGGGGGAAAACTGCGGTGGGGTGGGGATGGTGGGGTGCTGAATTGGGCGATTGGGATTGACATGTATACACTGATGTGTATAAAACTGATGCCTAATAAGAACCTGCAGTATAAAAAAACAAACAAAACAACTAATACTAAACTTTCATTGGGTTATTTGTATGGAAATATGTTAATATAAATGTTTCAGACATTACATGAAATTTCTAAAAATCTTATATTTGTATTTGTATGGAAATATGTATGGAAATATGTTAATATAAATGTTTCAGACATTACATGAAATTTCTAAAAATCATATTTGTATTTGTATGGAAATATGTATGGAAATATGTTAATATAAATGTTTCAGACATTACATGAAATTTCTAAAAAAAAAAAAAAAAAAAAAGAATATGCACTCTAGCCTTCATTATAATAGCCAAAAACTGGGGGGGAAAAAGTCCATCAATATTAGAATGGATAAACGACTTGTGGTATATTTATACAATGAAATACTATACAACAAGGAAAATGAATGAAACATAGCTACAGGCAACAAAATGGAGAAATCTCACAAACAATGCTGAATCAATAATGCTGGACATCTAATCACACAATATGTATTTTTCTACTTTTTCATAAATAAAGTAAAACTTACACATAATGTTTAGGAATGAATGCTTAGATGATAAATACAAACAAAAACACAGAAGTGATTACCATAAGAGAAACTTTGTTAAGGAAGGAGCAACTGGGAAGGGCACAAGGGGGACCCCCGGTGCCTGTGGACAATGGCCTTTTTTTTTTTTAAACCTCAATGGTTGTTACATGGATAATCATATTGTGATATTCACTGACCTCTACATTCATGTTTTGTGCACCTTCCTACTTGTGTATTACATTTCACCATTTAAAAAAATTGTGATATTTCCAGGAATGACCAAGAATTAAAAAAACAGCAAACAAACACATTGCTAGGAAGGAATTCATCCTACAAATATCCTCTCACATACATTGCTTATTGTAGCAAAAGATTAAAAGTTGGGACTTCCCTAGTGGCGCAGTGGTTAAGAATACGCCTGCCAATGCAGGGGACACGGGTTCAATCCCTGGTCCGGGAAGATCCTACATGCCGCAGAGCGACTAAGCCCGGGCATCACAACTACTGAGCCTGCGCTCTAGAGCCCACAAGCCACAACTACTAAGCTACACGCTGCAACTACTGAAGGCTGCATGCCTAGAGCCTGTGCTCCGCAGCAAGAGAAACCACGCACTGCAACGCGAAGAGTAGCCCCCACTCGCCACAACTAGAGAAAGTTTGCACGCAGCAACAAAAACCCAATGCAGCCAAAAAAATAATAAATTTTAAAAAAATTAAATAAATGCCTGTGACCTTTAAAAAAAAAAAATTAAAAGTTGCTTAAATGCCCATCAACGAAGACCAGTAAAATAGGCCGTACAACATCTATAAACTGGAATATTATTTAGCATTTTTAAATGGTTTATTTGTATATGTACTGATATGGAATAATCTCCAAGATAAAATTAGGTTTAAAATAAACAGACCAATGTGTGAAATATGTTGCCACCTATTAAAATAAATATACATATGCATAAATAAAATATGCATATATAAACATGTATTTGGATACTTTAGCATCTTGTGGTACCAAAAAGTAAGGAAGTGCTCACAGATTTTTAAAGGATATATATGTTTGAAAGGATACACTGAAGGATCCAACCTGGAAGAACTCTATCTCTTCCAAACTATTTAATAATTACAAGGGGGAAAATAGTAAGCATACGGTGGAGAATCAAGGCAAATGATTACTTAGCCAAGCGATCAAGGTTACGATCACCACCAGCAGCTCAGACGGACGGCCTGCCTCCCCTGATATGATGTAATGAGGACACATGATCACATCACTGTGGTCTCCTTCTCAATGCTGCATTGCCATCTAATCATGAAAAAGCATCAGACAAGTTCCAACTGAGGGATACTCTACAAAATGATTCAACAAAATCAAGGTCACAAAAGAGAAGGAAAGACTGGAGAACCATCAAAGATGGGAAGAAACTAAGGAGACACGAGGACTAAATATGAGGAGACCCAGAACTGGATCCTCGAACAGAAAAACGACGTTACTGGAAAAACCCGTTACAATCCAAATGACTTTGTACTTGTCAAATATGTCCTATGGTTATATACGATGGCAACATAAGTGGAAGTTGAGGGAAAAGTATATTGGCACAGTACTATTTTCGCAATGTTTTTGTAAGTCTAAAATTAGTTCAAAATAAAAAATAAAGGTATAGGGCTTCCCTGGTGGCGCAGTGGTTGAGAATCTGCCTGCCAATGCAGGGGACACGGGTTCGAGCCCTGCTCTGGGAAGATCCCACATGCCGCGGAGCAACTAAGCCCGTGAGTCACAACTACTGAGCCTGCGCGTCTGGAGCCTGTGCTCCGCAACAAGAGAGGCCGCGACAGTGAGAGGCCCGCACACCGCGATGAAGAGTGGCCCCCGCTCGCCGCAACTAGAGAAAGCCCTCGCACAGAAACGAAGACCCAACACAGCCAAAAATAAATTTAAAAATAAATAAATAAATAAATATAAATAAATAAATAAATAAATAAAGGTATAGAACAGTGCATGAAATATCCTGCCACACGTTACAATTCATCCATATGTGTACATATAAAATATATACATAGAGACAAAGATAAAATCTGAGCAGAGGCTGGATGACTGAGGGGCGGGGAGGACAGCCAGGCTTACCTTGCTCCACGTACACTTTTGCATCTTCTGCATTTTCAGCCATGGACATGCGTTCTATATTTCCAGTTTTAAGTACAGCCTCTGTGAAGTTGAAGACACCGTGAGCAGCTCGCTAGTCTTCAGTATAAAAAGGCACTCAGCCTAATGATTGACTGAGGTTTCACAGGACTGTGAAAGGAGGTCCAGTTTCCTTCCAGAATCCATCTGCCACCAATATTTGTGGTCTGGGATAGTTTTCTTTTTTCTTTTTTTTCAGGTCATGAAAATGACTGAAATCCAAAGACAGCATGAATGTATTTCCTGATAATATTATTGCAGCTCTGGGAATATATATAATAAATTGTTTCCCACTAGGGTTTTAAAAAAAAAAGTTTAGAAGTAATGAAGAGACTAATTTTAAAGTCATAATATTAGCATTTCTCTAACCAGTTTTAATGAAACTGTTATAATCTATTTTGTGGTCATTATAATGATAAAGGGGCAGGTGGCATGAGAGCCTAGATTCCAATCCTGGCTCTGCCACTCACTGCCTGTGTGACCATGAACAGGTTGCTTGGTTTCCCTGTGTCTGAATTTCAAGAAAATAATCAGAAGACCTATCTTACATCATTGTTTTGAATACTGATAATATCACACATCTCAAGCAGAACACGACCTGGCCCTTAAGCTCTCAGATGTTAGCAAATCTAATTTTTAAATGTTCTAGCTACGTTCAAACGTTTTGGGCATCTAAGAGAATCTAATATATTAATTTGTCATTTAATTAAACATTACAAGTTTCATTCACATATTCAATCACTTAAAAATATGAGCTAATGACACTTGTTAAAGCATAAGTTTGGGCTTATTAGTTATGAAAGTAGAAACAAGAATTTAGTGTTTTTTATTAGAGAAGCGTTGGTTAATAGTCATAGATTAAGTGGTCAGATCAAAGAAGGTACAAGTAAGAGTGGGTATTCTTTCTCTTCAGGCAGAAGCAACCTCTCCACAAAGTTCCCTGAGGCCTCCTGCTCACACACCCCTCCTCCCAGAAGCTGGTCCCCCTCCAGGGCTCTGGGTTGCATCCCTCTGGCTTTCACAAGGGCTTGAAGGCCTCTATATCCCCACCTGGCCCTAGGTGGGTAGCCTCTCCCTCCCCAGCCTCAGCCCCAGCCCGCCATCTGGCCCTTTCCTACAGCAGGCCATAAACTCACTCTTGACCCAATGCACTCCCCGTTGCCAAGTATTTCTGTGTTCCCACCTCAACAAAAACTGCCCAGGTTTAACCATCCAGGAGCATGGGTCCTGCTTACCAAACAAGTCTACCAGACAGACTCCAGACGCGTTTCAATGCACTCCATACCTGCTTCTAAGACCTCGCAGCTCCTGCAAAAGCTAGCTGAGAGCCTGGGCTACACAAGCCAAGGGGCAGTTGTTTGTCTCACCTGCCTGGACCGCCAGGCAGAATCCCCACAGCAGGACCTCCCTCCCTGAAGCTCCCCACTCTTCCCAGTAGGGACCCGGGCAGGAAAGGATTCCAGAGCGGGGAAGGGGGCGGGGGAGGGGCTGGGGACGCCTCCAGAAATTCCACACAGGCCCCCCCATCACGGTGAGGAGCTGAAAACACTTTCTGAAATTTTTTTCTTTCCCCCATCATAACCTGGAAAGAACGCTGACCAAGGCAAAACCAGTGAGGATCATTTTGTTATAAAACCACAGAAACTTTCCTTAAGAGGTCGAGCTTGCAGTCACTTGAACGTGACAGAATTGAGAAGAGCTGCCCACCCCCATCCTCACCTTTCACGGCACAAACACAGCTGGCTGGAGCCTTAGCCTCCCGACCTCCAGGTCAGCACCCCCCCACCGCAAGCAACGCCATCCCCGTCATCTGGATGAGGGATTCCGGACCGGCCCCAGCCTGAAACCGAGCGCCTCCAGGCCCACGTGAAATTTAGCAGCCGTCGGGTCCGAGCTCTGGATAAAAAGAAAGCAGCTGGTCGGGTGGCGGCTTTGTGGAGATGCATCAGAATCACCTGAAGGGCTTGTTAAAACCGAAATCTCCGCGTCCCACCCCCAGGGTTTCCGGTTCTCTGAGTCTGGGCGGGCGCCAGTTTGCATTTCTAGAAAGTTCCCAGGTGAAGCTGATTCTGCTGGTCCGGGGCTATGCTTTGAAATCCCCTGTCCTAGGATATCTAAGTGATAGGCAGGCCCCCAGAAGGGATTCAGCGGAAGACGTCCCCTCAAGATGCTGCTCCAAGGACCCACCGGGGACCCTCATCTGGAGTCACGGATACGCTAGATTTTCCCCTGTGGGTCTCGCCAAGACTCCTTCCCTAACTCGGGAGCCGGGACCCACACCGGGGGTTTTTAGACTGAGTGGTTGTTTTCAGAACTGTTCCAGGACCTCAGACTAAGGAACTGGAGTGAACCAGAAAGAGGCAGAGACCCAAGCCCGCCTTCCCGGACCCCTGGGCCAAGGACGGGTTCCCTGCCAGGGCCCATGAAACCCCTCACTCACCTCGATCCCGGTGGACCCGAAGCTGGAAAGTCATTGCCACAATGAGGAGCGTCCTAACATACTGGTAACAGGGCGATCCGATAAGGAAGATCCCGACTCCGCCTCCTGGGACGGCACTGACCACGAGTGAGACCCTGAACGAACCGTAGAAGGCCGCCAGCATCTCGCCGTCCTGGCCTGGGAGGGAAGGGGCGCTGAGCCGCGGGAGGGGAAGCGAGGTTCCGGTCACCGAGGAAAGGGGCCCTCGGGGTCGGAGTCCACCCAGCCTGGCCCCTGGATAGTCTAGGATTCCAGGAAACCTCAGGGCACCCGGATCCGGGCCCCATGCCCGAGGAGTAACGTGGGACGCAGCGGACGAGCTGCGGCCGGTAGGGCGTCCGAGGGCGCCAGCTCCGGGCTCACTCACCAAACAACGCGTGGACCATGCACGGCTCGACGTAAACGACCTCTGCGATGTGATCGTCGCCCCTCATCTGTCTCAGACTTTGCGCGCTAGGAAGCGCCTGAGGGGCGCGGGGAGGAACGTGGACCCGTGCGGCGGGGAGGGAGCGCTGGGCCTCTTAGGCGGCCGGGCCCCGCCCCTTCCGCGCGCGCCGACCTGCATCCAGCATCCAGCATCCTGCATCCTGCATCCTGCATCCTTCATCCCTCATCCCGACTTGTCTCCGTGTCGTCTGCCCCGTGAACCAGCAGTTCCCGCGCCGGGATGGTCTCGGTCACCGCCTCTGCCTTCTAAGGCCCCGGAAGAACCCCAGGCCCGCCAGACTACCTTGTGTCAGGGTCTCTGGCCGGCTGCACAGCCACGTGGGGCGGGGGCGGGGGCGCGGGCGGGGGTCGCCGCCGAGGGTCAGGATCCTAGGATGCCAGGCAGAGGGAATCTGGAAATGGGGGCAGGGGGTGAAGGGGGGCGGCTGAAGAATGGAACCCACGCCGGCTCTGGGGATTCCACTTCCTCAGAGCCTCCATGCCTTCCAGAAGGCCCTCCTCTCGCGCCCAGGTCTCCTGCGGCCCCAGGAACCAGCTGCCCTCCTAGCGGGGGACCAGGGGCTCGGAACCAAGCCTGGGGTAGGGGCGTCGCAGCACGGACCGAGGGCCCGGCCTCTACCGTTCCAGTGACCACCTGCGAGGAGACCAAGGCTCCTAGAACCTGAAACAGCTTGTCTGGAGAGAGAAACCTACAGGACGTGGTGGAAATGGCGCTTGACCTCTTTGATCTTCCTCTCAAAACGTATAACCCCGGTAAATCATGAGCAAAACGTCACAGGACTTCCAAGAGGGGCATCCGGCAATACACCTGGCCAGTGTCCCTCAAAACTGCCAAGGACGTCAAAACCAGTAACACTCTGGGAAAATGTCACAGTCAAGAGGACCCTTAGGAGACAATGATAATTAAAGGTTATGTGTCCTGGATGGGATCTGGAACAGAAAAGGGATAGCTGGTTAAAATGAAAGAAATTCAATAAACTGTGGACTATTTAATAATAGTCCATCACTATTGGTTCATTAATTTTAACGAATATGTCATACTTTTATTAACAATGTATATAATACACTCTATAATAGGGAATGTTAATAATAGGGAAAACCATGAAAGGATATAGTATGGAACTCTACCACCTACTCAATTTTTCTATCAATATAAAACTTGTAAAAAGTTAAAATCTAGTAATAAAAATTAAATACAGTTGACCTTTGAACAACCTGGGTTTGAACTGCGCAGGTCCACTTATACGCGGACTTATTTCAATAGTAAATACTAAAGCACTACACTTGGCAGTTGACTGAATCCACAGATGCAGAAGGGCAGGTAGGGAGGAATCCAGTATATGGAGGGGTGACTAAGTTATGGGTGGATTTTCCCCTGTGTGGAGGGTCAGTTCGCCTAATCCTGGTGTTGTTAGGAACTATTTACAAATGAAATGATATGTCTAGAATTTGCCTCAAAACAATCTACATTTAAGAAATATAAAAACAAGATTATTGATACTTGCTGAAGCTGAACAATAGATTGGATTCATTACACTGTTCCTCCACCTCATTTGTGTGTGAAATTTTTCATAATAGAAAGTTTAATAAAAAAAGAATGAGTTAAATCTACATGCCCAGATATGGGGGGGGTGGGTGTCTGAGCCTAGGTTACAAAGAAGTATGGTCAGGAAGGGGAATTTTGCTTGTCTTCTTGTATCCTTCCACACTGTTTATCTTCGTAAGTGTGTAATTAAAAATACAACGTTAATGTGATTATTGGCACACCTCCTACAAAGGAAGAAAGTCTATTCAAATGACAATTACATTTTTAGTTGATTCTACAATTTCAAGGGATCTTTTTTAATCCCTTAAGAGAATATAAATCTTCATTGCAATGACCAGACTATAAATCCCATGAGTTTCCTGCCTTATGCTTTGACAGTGTATTTGGTTTACCTAGCACATGCCTGGAACTGTGTAGAACTCACACTCACTGCATTAAAAAAAAAAAAAAAAAAATCACATCTGTGTCAGGAGAAGTTTTGTTTTAAATAAATACATAATTTTTAGATGCAAAGGGAAAATAAATCTTCCTATCTGCCTGCCTAGACTAATGCTTCATAAATTGTGATCCACGAAGGAAGTAATGAAATCGTGGAAGCCATTTTAACAAATGAAAAAGTCCAGCAGAGGTACATTTACCGAGAATAAAGCTGCCCAGGATAATGAAAGTGCCGGGTAGTTTGGGGTGATTTTGTTGTTGGCAGTTGATGTTCTTTCTTCTCCGCTTTTGTCTGGAATTGCAGCAGACACTGTGGTGACTGCTCCTCTTCTGCAGAGCCAAGGTTTAGCGCAGCTGTTGGACCAGGAAGCTCTTGAACCAGCCCAGCTTGGTGGGTTGAGACTCATGGGCATTCCGCAGGTGACAATTCTTCCTATAAACAAGAAAAGGGATTTGGTAAATAACGACTAGGAGAGCATGACACTCAAGTCTTGAGCGGTTTACTCCCTTCCAAAAGAGAACTTACTCAATTTACAACCCACAGGGCAGAGGGCAGGGGGGAACAGGAAATCATATATTCTTCAGAATCTCTATCTGGTTCTATATCATAGTCTCACTGGCCACTTTGTAATGTTTTTATTAAAGTATAAAGAAAAACAGCATGCCATGACCTGAACGAAAGATAAAGTGTTGTTTTAAATATCATCATTAACTCTGGTATAAGAAAGAGAAGAGTTTCCTCACCCCCCAGGAATCTATGACCAGGCTGTGTCCACCGGCTTGAGCATCAACCAGCCTCTCCTCCTACAGATCTACTACTACAAAGGAAACACAGGGCTGCGACTTTCCAAATTCTTAACAATTCAAGTCAGTAAAAACCTCACTAGCAGAGGGCTGAGAAACCAGCGCGAGTAACATCTGATTATTACTAAATGTCTTGAGTAGCAAATAAAAGGATCTTCATCAAAAAGTGGTTTTGAACAATATGTCTGTAAAGTTCTCAATCTTATACTTAAAAGAGACAATCAATCCATGTAGGGCCTGGTAAGGAAAGGGAGGTGCTCTTGACCTTTGGCTCCAAAGTCCCGTAAATCCCCTTAGACAACTGGGGGAGGAGGCTGACTGTACCCAGAACCGAGCCCCCTCCCCGCCCCCAGGCTCAGGGCCGCCGAGAGACTTGTCCTCAAGTAAGGGTAGTTATTATGCTGAAACATGATGGGCAGATGAGCTTGGAAGTTCTTTCCTTTCCTTTTTGCCCTTTATCTACTTGATGATCTGTGGGGAGTTTAAAGATGAAGACTGCTTTGGGAAAGTGTCCTAAAAATTATAAGACGAAGGCTACTTTACCTCTGAAATGGGACAGCCAGGAATAGGGTGCATAGAAAACAGCATAGGGGCTTCCCTGGTGGCGCAGTGGTTAAGAATTCGCCTGCCAATGCAGGGGACATGGGTTCGAGCCCTGGTCCGGGAAGATCCCACATGCTGCGGAGCAACTAAGCCCGTGCACCACAACTACTGAGCCTGCGCTCTAGAGCCCGCAAGCCACAACTACTGAGCCCGCATGCCTAGAGCCCATGCTCCACAACAAGAGAAGCCACTGCAATGAGAAGCCTGTGCGCCGCAACAAAGAGTAGCCCCCGCTCGCTGCAACTAGAGAAAGCCTGCGTGCAGCAATGAAAACCCAACGCAGCCAAAAATAAATTAAAAAGAAAAAAGAAAACAGCATAAATAAGGCTCCAGCCCTACCTGGTGGCCAGCAATGCATCTAACCACTGAAACTAGAAATTTACCAAACTTGCAGAGATGTAGCATTCCTAACTGAAGGGGGATGGGGGTGTGTGTCCATATGTTATGTTAAAAGGACACTAGGCAAAATAAGTATGATCACACGTTCAGTCTTTGGCAATGCTTGTGTTTTACAGCTACGCTCTTAAAAGATGACCAAGAAGAACTGATTTCCTCTCTATTGTGGAATTTGTCCCTAACTAAATGTTAGGAGAAAGTTGGCTGTTTATAACACATATAAGTATATTAACAGCAACAGGACTTCACAGAAAACCCTTGCAAAGAGGAGGGTCTAGAACGGCAGAAAAGCCTCTTAGATAAATAATTTTTTGGACAAGTATGTCTCAAATACCCAAAACTTGAGGATATCTTTTCAACAAATGGCTGCCAAAGGTGGGGTTGGGTGAAGGTAAAAGGTACAAACTTCCACTTATAAAATAAATTAGCCCTGGGGATGTCACGTACTGCATGGTGACTATGGTTCATAATACTACACTGCATATTTGAAAGTTGCTAAGAAGGAAATCTTAAAACTTCCCATCATAAGAAAAAAAAATTTATGGGCTTCCCTGGTGGCGCAGTGGTTAAGAATCCACCTGCCAATGCAGGGGACACGGGTTCGATCCCTGGTCCGGGAAGATCCCACATGCTGCGGAGCAACTAAGCCCGTGCACCACAACTACTGAGCCCGCGCTCTAGAGCCCGCGAGCCACAGCTACTGAGCCCACGTGCCACAACTACTGAAGCCCGCGCGCCTAGAGCCCGTGCTCCGCAACAAGAGAAGCCACCGCAACGAAGAGCAGCCCTGCTCGCCGCAAATGGAGAAAGCCCGCGCACAGTAACAAAGACCCAATGCAGCCAAAGATAAATAAATATTTTTTTTAAAAAAATTGTAACTACATGTGGTGATGGATGTGAACTGGACTTCTTGTGATCAATTCACAAAATATACAAATATTGAATCACTATGTCATACACCTAAAATTAAGGTAATATGTCAATTATACCTCAATTAGAAAAACATTAGAAGATGATATCACAAAGTTATCAAATGGATGAGAGATTTGAAGAAGATACTTGAACACCAAAAAAACAACAACAACAAGGTATTGATACGTAGACCATGTAAAGAATTGTTCCAAATAAATAAAAACTGGATGGAGATCGCAACAGAAAAAGGGACAAAGAACACAACTATGCAATTCACAGAAAAGGAAAATAAGTTACTTACAAGTACATGAGATGATCTACTTAACTACTGAGAATCATGTATTAAAACAACAAGATACAGAAAAACAAAGTCAGAGGACTGATACTACCTGACTTCAAGACTTACTACAAAGCTACAGTAATCAACACAGCGTGGTACTGGCAAAAGACTAGACAAATAGATCAATGGAACAGAGTCCAGAAATAGACCCACACTAATACAGTCACCTGATTTTTCACAAAGGGAGCAAAGGCAACACAATGAAGAAAAGATAGTCTTTTCAACAAACAGATTTAAAAAAAAGAATCTAGACAAACTTTACACCCTTCACAAAAATTAAGTCATAATGAATCAAAAACCTAATTTAAAATGCAGTACTATAAAACTCCTAGAAGATAACATAGCAGAAAAATTGAGATGACCTTGGGTTTGGTGACGCCTTTTTTTTTGGCTATGGTATAATTGACACATAACACTATATTAGTTTCAGTTGCACAACATAATCATTTGTTATTTGTATACATTGCAAAATGACCACCACAATAAGTCTAGCTATCATCTGTTACTGCACATAGCTACAAATTTTCTCTTTCTTATTTTTCTTGTGATGAGGACTTTTAAGATCTACCTTCTTAGGAACTTTAACATGCAATTCAGTATTATTAACTATAGTCACCACATAGTACATAACATCCCCATGACTTATTTATTTTATAGGTGGAAGTTAGAACCTTGTAACCCACATCACCCATGTCTCCTACTTCCCCTAAACCCCCAGGCAACCACCAGTCTATTCTCAGGTATCTATGAGCTTGGCTTTTTTGATTTTTTTTTTTTTCAGATTCCACATATTAGTGAGATCATATGGTATTTGTCTTTCTCGGTCTCACTTATTTCACTCAGCATAATGTCCCCAAGGGCCATCTGTATTGTCATAATTAGCAAGCTTCCATTATGTTTTATGGCTGACAGTATTTCATTGTATGTATTGATGATGACTTTCTAGACACAACACCAATGGCACGATCCATGAAAGAAATAGTTGATAAGCTGAACTTCATTAAAATTTTAAATTTCTGCTCTGTGAAAGACACTGTCAAGGAAATGAGAAGAAAAGCTACAGACTAGAAGAAAACATTTGCAAAAGACATATCTGATAGAGGACTTTTATCCAAAACATACAAATAACTCTTAAAATTCAACAATAAGAAAACAACAGATTTAAAAAAGAGAAAAAAGATCTGAATAGACACCTCACCAAAGGAGATATAAAGATGGCAAATAAGCATAGGAAAATATGCTTCATATGTCATTCCACATCACATGTCATTAGGGAAATGCAAATTAAAACAGCAACGAGATACCACCACACGCCTATGAGAATGACCAAAATCTAAACACTGGTAATGCCAAACACTAGTGAGGATGTAGAGCGGCAGGAACTCTCATTCGCTGCTGATGGAAATAGAAAGGGGTCCAGCCACTTTGAAAGACAGTTTGACAGCTCTTTACAAAACTAAACATACTCTTACCCCACAATTTAAGAGTTTCATTCCTGAGTATTTTCCCCAAAGGACTTGAAAACACAGGTCCACACAAAAGCCTGCACACAGATATTTATAGCAACTTTATTCATAATTCCCCAGACTTGAAAGCAACCAAGTTGTCCTTCAGTAGGTGAACAGATAAATAAACAGTGGTCCATCCAGATCATGGAAATGAGCTATCAAGCCACAAAAAGACATGGAGGTGACGTCCCCCCCCCAAAAAAAACAAAACCAGGCAGTGGAACATCAAAAGATTACTGGTAATTAAAGGAAAACCAGGTATCTCAAATTAATGAATTTAGCACTTTTCTATGTATGGGAAAATGCAAGAGCCTGGGCTTACTGAAGTTATTCCTTTGATGGGCACCTTGACTATCTAGGGCTGTTACCAGCGGGACAGCGATTTCCTCGGTTCTTGCCCACTTCAGGGAGAGAATTCAGATGAGAGACCTAGAGCAGTTTTAAGTAGCAAGGAGTTTTATTAAGCGAAGAGAAGGTGTGCTCCCGAGAAAGGATGAGAGCAGGCTGTCTGCGCCGCAATGGGGGGTAGGTTTGGGTTTTTTAGAGTGGTGGTCCCTCCCTGTGTACTGTGTCATTTGACTGACAAGTTGATTGACAGCTTTAGGTTATATAACTTTTTTCCTAGTGCGCAGGCACTTACCCACTTACTTACTTAGCTTAGCACTTAGCACTTAGCACTTACTTAGCTTGACGGCCACTGCATCCATTGTTTACTGAAATGACATCCTTTGTCAACAGAGGAAACTTAAATGCATTTACTAAGTAAAAGAAGCCAATCTGAAAAGGTTACATAGTATATGATTCCAACCATATAACATTCTGGAAAGGGCACAACTACGAGAGAGTAGAAAGATCAGTGGTTGCCAGGGGTTAAGGGGGAGGGATGAGTAGGGTGAGCACAGAGGTTTTTAGGGCAGTGAAGCTCTTCTGTATGACACTGTAAGGGTGGATCCATGTCACTATACATTGGTCACAACACCAAGCGTGAACCCTGATGTAAACCATGGACTTTCTCAGTGCTAGTTATATGTCAGTGTAGACTCATCTCTTTCGAACAGATTACCTCTCTGGTTGACTGAAAAAAAAAAAAAAATGCACAACGTGAGTTGTGAGTTAAGTTTTATTCGGGGCAAATGAGAACTACAGCCCGGGAGACAGCCTCTCAGGTAGCTTTGAGGAACTGCTCCAAAGAGGTGGGGGGAAGGGCAGTATGTATGTGATTTTAGTGAAGGGGGTACGTGCCGTCAAGCACACATTTAGGCAGAAGGTTGCTGCTAGTCACAAGGAACAGATGTCACCGTTAATGATTTCAGTGCTTTTCTAGACATGAGGAGATGCAAGAACTGGGCTCATGAAATCTTCTCCTAAAAATATCTAACTATTTGAAGGCCTGTTCTGCCAGTTTTTCCCAGAGCACAGAGGGCTTCACCCCTGATCTCCACCCTGAACTCCTTTCGGGGGTGCTGAAGGTCAGTGTCTGCAGTGGCTCGTGACTGCAGAGGCAGATGGCAGTGCCAGTTGGTAGTTGGCACTCTGGTATAGGATGTTTGTAGTTAGGGAGGCTGGGCAAGTGTGTGGCAGGGGGTTTATGGGAACTCTCTGTACTTTCTGCTCAATTTATCTGTGAACCTAGCCTCTTCTAAAAAATAAAGACTATTAGGAGCGGGGTGGGAGTGAGGCAACTCTCAGCCAACTGCCCACCTTGAAGTTCTAGAAGAGAAGCTTGACCATTGATAGAGATTTGATGGAGATGTCTCCTGAAAAAAAAAAAAATGCACAACCTAAAAGTTAAGAATTATGTTTTATTTGGGGGCATTGCCGAGGACTGTAGCCCAGAAACAGCCTCTCAGAGAGCCCTGAGGAACTTCTCCAAAGAGGTATTGGAGGAGACAGGATATATAGGAGTTTTTGCTGAAAAAAAAATGTAGTTGAGCATCAAAAGACTACCACTAATAACAAAAACCAGACATCTCAAGTTAATGATATTAGTGCTTTTCTCTGAATGGGAAGATGCAAGAGTCTGGGCTCACTGGAATTATTCCGTTGATATGCACCTTAACTGTTGTGAAATGAAATTTGTATTTCATCGCAAGACAAGAAAAATTTAAACACAAAAAGATTTTCTGTGCCCTTTGGCCTCCTCTCTCCCCTCTGCTGTGCATCGTGTATCAGCAATACGCACCAGCCAAGCTCCCCCATCGGCAGAAATACCCGCTCAACCATAAGGAGCAACATTCTCCCAAGATTACTGGGACAGCTCTTTAAAAGATAACATTCCTTCTTGATCTCCATAAGGGAGTCACATGGCCTTTAGATCTGGATTGTGTAAACTCTCAATAATACCTCATTTGATGTACAGCCCTGTGTCAAAAAAAAAAACCATATAACTGTGCCTTGACTTTTTCTTTTCTTTTTAGTTTTATTTTTTTGGCTGCACCATGCAACACGTGGGATCTTACTTCCCCCACCAGGGATCGAACCCACACCCACTGCAGTGGTTGTGTTGCCCTTTTGCTTACCCTTGGCGGAAAATTGATCAAGAGCTTCAAACTCAAAACAAAAAGGACCACCGCAAGACAACCATTTTTTTTTTTAACCTTCCGGTTACTATTTCCAAAACTTTTCTATGTATTTGCTCTAAGTCTTGTGTTGCTTAGGATTTTTTTTTTTTTTTTTAGTGCTGAAAAATCTTCAGTCCAGGGCATGCATGGGATTTATAGCACAGTCTTAAATTTCCAAGCTTGATACTTTTGACCCAGATTAACTAACCTAAAGCTGTTTTCTACATTTAGAAGCACTGCCCTTAGGGAATTTCTAGACTTAGGGGCAAGGGCAGTTTTTTATGCCCCCTCTACACTGCAAAATTGGGGTTCATAACTCTACAGTTGACATGCCCACACACAATCATTCACTGCCAACTGATTCTTTAAAGGGTGCACTGGCTGAGGCTAATTTGGGGGCCACAACTGTTGGTCCATAAGGAGACTCAAGCAAGAAGTACAAAAGGGAGACTGTTCACCTAACAGATCAGAAAAAAAAAAAGTTTGCAGGTGTCTCTGGGTGAGATTGTAGGGAACTGTTGCAACTGTTAACAGGTATCCAGAAATATCTTGCCAATGCCCTTGCATTCAAAATGTGCCCAAAGCCACAAGGGACCCCCCTGAGGTGACCAGGATCAGAGTCAGTCTCTTCCCTGGAAACTGAGATGCCCTCTGCCCAGACCCCACCTGATCCCAACACGAGCCCCTCCCTGATCTGTAGCATCTTGGGCCCTGCAATAGCCTCCGATCCTGACACCCAATGATTGTCCCATGAGAGCCCATCAGCTCTTCTTACCGGGAAGGAACAAATCTGCAAGGCAGGTCAACCTGTTTATTTATCTGTAGATACTCTTGGCCTCTTTCCACACGGAACTGAGCCAACTGTCCCTCCTGACCCTCCAAACAGGAGGAAAGTCATTTATGTGTGTCTAGTTCTTCAAACTCAGAGGGCCAATGGTTTTAACAATCATCATTTCCTGGGGATGTGGGAAAGGTGGGACGGATTTCTCCTCCAAAATCCTGGGCAGGAGCTGTGCTGAGTGGTCCATGACTTCCAGGCCAGAGTACTGGTGCAATTCTCAAAGGTTGGAAGAGAGGGTGTCAGGATGCCAATAGGGTACCTGCCTAGCCTCTTCCTCTCCTCCAAATGAACTTCAATAGCATGCCAAAACGGACCTTTGCTTCCTGGTGACCTAAAGGCTGTATGGCCTCCAAAGACCCCAGGAAACACACACACCATCCTGCATTTCCAGGAGGCAGGAAGACAGTGCCCTTGACAAAGGACTTCCCAGCTCCCCTCACTGAGCCTTCGACGTGAGAACAGGGGCTGGAGGCTGGAGTCCCTCCTCCATAAGCCTGGGAGGGAGCAATCCAGCTTCTGTCCTGCGGCCTGTCCTTCATGCATTCAAGAAATCACGTGTGACTGCCCATGGTGTCAGACATTGTTCTGAGACTTGATATCCTCACTACAACCCATGCGACGGATCTTATCCTATCACAGACGGGGAACCAAAGCACAAGGCCCATGGTTCCATCGCTAAGGAGGCTGAGCCAAGACCCAAACCCAAGCAGCCAAGCTGGTGTCCTTGTCTTAGAAACCTGTCCTCAATATTTAATATTACATACTGTCTATTTTTAAAAAATCTTTTCTAGAGTTTACCTTCCAGTGGGGTAGAGGAGGAAAACGAACGGTTAGCTTGTCAGTCATGTTTAAAATGCCATGAACAAAACTAAAGTAGGTCAAGCAGAGACAGTGGGGAAGGAGAGGACCTCTGGAGGGAACATGGACCACCGGGAAAAAGGGAACAGAATCATTCAAAAAAAAATGAGAGGGAATTCCCTGGTGTTCCAGTGGTTAGGACTCCGCACTTCCATTGCAGGGGGCACGGGTTCAATCCCTAGTTGGGGAACTAAGATCCTGCAAGCCACCTGGGGTGGTCAAAAAATTTAATAAAAACAAGTGAGAAGTGTTCTTAGCAGAAGAGCAAAAATAAAAGCCCTGAAGTGGTAACAAGACGGTTTGTTTGAGGGGCAGCAAAAGAATAAGGATCTGGAGCAGAGATGCAGGCAGGTGGCAGGTTACACAGGGCGTTCTAGGTCAGGGCCAGGAGCTTGGGTTAAGTTGGCTGGAAAACTTTGGAGAATTTTGGAGTTCCTTTTGGAGGAGGGGCCATCTGATTAACGTTTTAAGAATTAAGTCTGATGGCCATCATCAAAACATCTACAAACAATAAATGCTATTTATTGACCACCATGGTGGTCAGCCACTATGGAGAACAGTATGGAGGTTCCTTAAAAAACTAAAAATAGAAGTACCATATGACCCAGCAATCCCACTACTGGGCATATACCCTGAGAAAACCATAATTCAAAAAGAGTCATGTACCAAAATGTTCATTGCAGCTCATGGAAGCAACCTAAGTGTCCATCAACAGATGCATGGATAAAGAAGATGTGGCACATATATACAATGGAATATTACTCAGCCATAAAAAGGAACGAAACTGAGTTATTTGTAGTGAGGTGGATGGACCTAGAGACTGTCATACAGAGTGAAGTAAGTCAGAAAGAGAAAAACAAATACCATATACTAACACATATATTGGAATCAGAAAAAAAAAAAAAGGAAATGGTCAGAAGAACCTAGGGGCAAGATGGGAATAAAGACACAGACCTACTAGAGAATGGACTTGAGGATACAGGGAGGGGGAAGGGTAAGCTGGGGCAAAGTGAGAGAGTGGCATGTACATATATACACTACCAAATGTAAAACCGGTAGCTAGTGGGAAGCAGCCGCATAGCACAGGGAGATCAGCTCGGTGCTTTGTGACCACCTAGAGGGGTGGGATAGGGAGGGTGGGAGGGAGGGAGATGCAAGAGGGAAGAGATATGGGGACATATGTAGATGTATAACTGATTCACTTTGTTATAAAGCAGAAACTGACACACCATTGTAAAGCAATTATACTCTAATAAAGATGCTTAAAAAATAAAAAAATAAAAAGAATTAAGTCTGGCTGAGGAGCCTACTGTGAGATGACTAAAAGAGAACCCCTTGAGACCTGATAGGAGCCTCTTTCAGCAGTTCTGGCAAGGCAGGTTGGCGCCGGGGTGGGGTGGGCGCCTGGACCACGTACAGGTGCAGGAAGGACTCAGGTTGGAAGTCAAGTTGACTGGGTTCGAGCAGGAAGTCCTTTTGGGTGGTCAGGCATCAAGGATGGCTTCTAGCTTGGGGCCTGAACCACTGGCCCAAAATGCTGGTGCCATTCATTTACTGAGTGAGGACGAGAACAGCTGTCTGATGGACAGGCCACACGCCTCTTGCAGAAAATGGCTCATTGCTAGTTTTTCTCCCCCATTTTTGTTCAATTGCTCCAAAAGATAGTCAACACTTGTTTCTGGTGTCATGCTTGCTCTAAGTACCCTATGTAAATCTCACAACTTCACATGAGGTCAGATGCTATTATCTTTAATTTAGAGCCTGAGCAGGGAGAGGGGGTAAGAGAGTGAATGTGGCTAAGGTCATAGGGCCAGAAAGCTCCCTGAGGGGATTCATTCTGGCCTGTGAACTACCAGGCTGGTCTCTACTAGGGAAAACTGTAGCCCCGGTTCTGATGGCTCCTCTACCCTCAGGAGTGAGCCCCACCTATGGTAATGCTTCATCCACCCTAATCCCACTTACCCTTCGGAGGCCAGGGCAGCAATTCTCTAAGTGTGGTGGAGAATTCCAGAGACCATTACAAGGGGTCTGTGTGAGGTTCTCCTTTCCTGTATACCTATCTGTAAGGCTGAATTTTCTTCACACTCCAACCTAAATAATGTGCAGCAGTAGGCTGAATGCAAATGAGAACCCAGACAGCAGTCTCCAATTTAGTTTAGAAGGATATGAAACTCTCAGTGCCAGAATATCACATCTCTCCTAGGTTATCTGACTTTTTGGTCAGAGCTGCATCTCAGAACTTGACTCCTAGACTCTTTTCCTTTTTCTCTCCAGACCCTTTTTCCCCCTAGCCCTTTTTCACCCTGTGCTCTGGGACCTCTTTCTAGCCTTAGGGGTTTCACTAAGGGTTAAGCTCAAGGGCCACCTCACCTGTGATGTTATCTCCAACACCTCAACTACACATCAAGACACATCAAGAAACCTCTTAAAATTTGATTCTTCAATGAGCAACCTTGGGGGGAAGGACATCAGGACTTAAAGGCAGAGGCAGAGACCAGAAACCAGCTGGGTGTTCCTTGTTAGGCTGGAGCAGAGTTTAAACCAGACCCCCTGCAGCTCTGGCTGCAGCCTCCTCTCTACCCCACGGTCCCAGGTTGGTCTGGCTGCAAACTGGCTTCCCTTCATCCGAGGAGCTACGTCGAGCGAATTCATGGCTTCCTCAGGTTGCAGCATCCCTGCACCAGAAAGCCACAGCAGGCATATGTGAGGGGAGAGGGTAAGAGCCTGAACAGTTCTCTGCCTCTTTCCAAGGTTCCTTTCTGGGACTTCCCAGCTAGGCGTCCTGGGCCTGGGATTCTCGGGAACCTCAGAACCTGGGGCCAACTGGGCTCATTCCCACATGGCGGGTGGGGAGGCCCCGCCCCAGGAGGCCAGCCCCGGCCACCTCTCACAGCCTTACTCCAGGGTCCCTAGGACCAAGGGCCGGCACTGCCAAGGAGTCTGGGGCACAGCCTGGACACAGAGGCCTCCCCGGGTGGGTGCTGGCCGAGGTGCTGTTGGTGGTTGCCCGGAGGGGATAGTTAGGGAGGGGTGAGGAGGGCTGGAGGGGCGGGAACCAGGCCGCCTGCACAGACCGGTCCAGGGCACCTGGTCCTGAGGCCTCTCAACCTGCTTGCGCCGCTGGCGGTGCCGCCAGGCCACGGACTGGAGCACCCACTTGGTCTGGAACTTGCACAAATAAGAGCCGTAAACCATGACTTCGGCGAGGTCCGAAGTTTCCAGACCCTTCATCTGCAGCACGACTTTGCTCACCTGCTCGACGAATGGGATTCGAGATCCGTCGGGGCCTGTTTAGGTGAGAAGATGAGCGCTCGGGCCCAGGAGGGCCGGGGCACTCGGGTCAGAACTGGGCTCACTCACGGAACACGGCTTCCAGCAGCCCCGTCTGCACCTGGAACACCCCGGGCTCCTTCAGGACTTCGGGAGCCCCCACCCAAGGTGGGATGTCGTTCCGCTCGGGCAGCTTTCCCATCTTCAGGGCGTCTAAACCAACCCTGCTCGGAGCTCGGACGTAGGCTGGGCAGGACGCTGCCTCCGGCGGAAAGTTAAGCACCTGGGCCGGCCACGCCCCGCGCCCCGCTCCCCTGGCCAACCCCCATCCAGGCCCCGCCCCGCCCCATCCAGGCCCCGCCCCCGGCCCGGCAGCGCAATCCCGCACTCGCCACGCCACGCCCGCCCCGCGCCGCCTTCGTCTCCGGTTGACTGTCTAGGGCGCTTCCCCGCCCACCTCCGGCTCCCGAGCGCGGGTGGGCCCAGCTGTCTCCGAGTTGACTCGGGCTCCCACCTGGTTTGACTCGTTTTCTCTGCACCAAAATCCCTTCACCTTGGGAATGAGTGGGGAGACGGCGCTAGAAACCCTTGTTATTCTAGAAACAGTGGCTGGGCCTGAACCCCGGAAAGCAGTACAGGTTTGGGGGTGCGACGGCCACCCAGCTGCCAAATCGAGCCCCTGCCTTCCACGTTCCAAAGGAGGGTGTGTCTTCCCTTGGCCTAAGGGAGCCGGACCCCGGGACTTCACTGCGGGGCGAGCCCTGCAACTTCAGGAGACTGAGGAGGCACTCCTGCCACTTAACAAAGAGGAAAATGAGATTCCGATATTCATTTTCTTCCAGGGTCCTGATAGGGGCTCTGAAGTGCCCCACGGTTCACGTTCCTTGAAGCCCCTGAGTCTGGAACTTTTGAATCTACCCGGATTTCGAAGCTCACGTGGCCTAAACTATGTGGTCCGGCCTTCAGGCCCTAAACAAACTTGTTTTATTCATTTAAAAAAACAGATTGCTCTAAACACTGCACTAAATCTATCCGATGGGGGTGTGTTTCAATGTTTAGGGCTTCACAGACAGAGATGAAGCTGGCTTTTCCCAAGATCATGTTCTGATAACATCTAATGTCCCCTCAGCAGCCTTCATGGCCACTTATTAGGGCAGACCTCTTCACCTGCAATCAAAACCTGTGGGTTGGTTGTTCTTTTGCAGCCACCAGTGTAATCAATTCAGATAATAATCAATGGCTAACTATCAAATGAAAGGTTATTAACTGGATATTGAAGAGTTCTGGCAAGCCTAGCCCATAGATTATGAATTACAAAGAAGAAAATATTCCTTCACAATAGCGACTTGGAGGGCAGATGCCACCTTAACCAAAGACCACAATTAGCATCACCAACAATGGGACCAATGGACTACTGGTCTGTCAAAGCCATGAAAACAAAAAAGCAGAAGGTCATCTTATTAGTAAAGAGACAACCAAGTGCTATGCATGATTCAAACCCTGAATCAAAGAGAAAGAACATTTCAGGACAGTGGAGGAAATTTTAACATGGACTATATTGTAAAATAGTGTTTCATTGTATGTTCTATAATATACAATTTCTAGAGTGTGGTGCCTTTATGGCATAAGAAAAGGTCCTTGTTCTAACAAGAAACATGTTGAAATATGTAAAGTGTTGATATCTACAATCCACTTACAAATAGTTCAGCACGCCCCAAAAATGAAACCCCCAAATTATATATGTAGAGAGAGAGAGAGAGAGAGAGGGAGGGAGGGAATCAATGTGACAAATATCAAGAGTTGGTTCTCAGTGAAGGATATACAGAATTCTTTCTACTCTTCCGTAGTTCTCAATTTCAATGAAAGGGAAATAAAGTACTAATGTGTCAGGTAGCTAATAAAAAGTAACTCTTCTGAGGGAAAAACAAAGTGTAAACCATCCCCTAGTGAGGACTTCCTTTATCATGCTTTCTAAACACCCCCCTCCCCCATATACACACCATTTCTTTGACTGCAAGTTCAACATGGTATTTATTTATTTATTTTTGGCTGTCTTGGGTCTTCATTGCTGTGCACGGGCTTTCTCTAGTTATGGCGAGCCGGAGCTACTCTTCCTTGCTGTGCACTTGCTTCTCGTTGCGGTGGCTTCTCTTGTTGCGGAGCAGGGGCTCTAGGCGCGCGGGCTTCAGTAGTTGTGGCACACGGGCTCTAGAGCACAGGCTCAGTAGTTGTGACGCACGGGGTTAGTTGCTTGGCAGCATGCGGAATCTTCCCAGACCACGGATCGAACCCATGTCCCCTGCGCTGGCAGGCAGATTCTTAACCACTGCACCACCAAGGAAGTCCCTCGATATGGTATTTAAAGAAGCAGATAGATGAGCACAGGAATTGCGTCCAACTTAAGAGTATTAGAGAGAAGCCTGCGTAATTATACACACTTATTTCAAACTTGTAACACTGTACAAACTTATACAATAAACAACCGGGACTTAAATTACAGGCTCAAAAAGTATGACTATCAAACAAATTTGTATACTAATGACTAACATCCTTTCTAAGGAGTTTGTGTACGCTTAGAATCAGCACAGGTGTGGCACATCAGCAGTTTATAAGCACCCATTTCCCCACTCCTATCAAGGATTCTCAGCTGTTTGCCTTGCCACTGGAAGAAGTGACTCTGCATTGATTTTTCATTAACGGATGTTGAACCTAGAATTGCAGATTCAAATTGCTGGCAGGAGAGTAGTGTGATTTACTAAGGGGAGTTAGATTCCCCCTCCCTGAACCCTCCTCAAAAAGGTGCCACCAACTCCTTCCTGCTTGGGGGGTAGGGATTCCTATCTTAATTTTTTTTTATTCCTAGGAAGCAGTTGTTTCTGTGTCTCCAGGCCCACCTTTAGCTTCCGAGCCTGGCTCTGTGAGTACACATGAGACGAAACCACTTAAAATTCACTCTCAATCCCAAATATTACCGGCCAGCAGCTTTTCATCTGAAGCAGGTGGGAACCTCAGGTTCAGCCGGAGGGAGGGTATGATCCCTCTCCCCCACTCTGAGTACACAGACTGCTGGGCAGGGAACATGGAAGGTGGGCAGTTGGCAGGGAGCTCACGATGTCCCCCACCACGGAACTCAGAGGTCAGGCAGGTAAGTGCCAGGTGCACTGAACCGGAGGTGCCAGAGGCAGCCAGGGCTCTTCCTCTGGGCCTTCTGGAAACTCAGGGCACCTCCTGGTCAGCCACACCTGAAGTTCCGGCCATCCACCCCTTGGCGTGTCAGTGGGAGCCCGAGGGGACCCCCGAGCGCACGGCTGGGCACGGTCCTTGCAGCCCGAGGACACACAGCGGCCTTTCATCTGGACCATCACTCAGGAACTGACCCAGGGCCCCTGGGGCAGGGCCAAACTGAGACAAGGCTGCAGAATCCCGGGGACGCTGCCACAGCAAAGGCAGTCCCGGCGACACCCGTTCCTCCCTCCTCTTTCTGAGGAAAAGGCCACCAAGAGGGCCAGCATCTCTTTGGCCAGGGACCCTCCGCCCTGCCACGGGCGCGGGATTTTACCGGAGTTTCCAGGAAGTGCTCCCTCGGGCCCAGAGCAGTCACCGCAGCCCAGATCCCCATGAGCAGTCCGTCCTCCCCCTCCTTCGCCCCTGTGCGAAGATTCTAGCCCATCACTTGGGTCCGATCCAAGGTTTGCGCGGGGGGAGCGGGCGCGACCCCCACGAGCTTCGCGCTTGTGTCCGGAAACACACCCACCGCCGGCACCCGAGCGGCCCCGGCTTCTCCAGTCTCCGGACGCGGCCCGCCCAGCGCCTGCGCCTCGTCTCCCGAGGGCCCAGCACCGGGAACGCCCAGGCCTCCAGCGCCCGGTTCCCGCGACGCCGCCCGTGGAGACACGTCCGGGGACGTGCTTCCCGGCTCCGGCTCTGACTCCGGAGCCCCCGACGACTGCGGCAGTGCCCGAGCCGAGTCCGGGGGAGACGGAGCGGAGGGGCCGGGGGTGGAGGAGCTCCGGAAGCGACTGTGAGGGCGCCTGCGGCCCGAACCTGCGGACCCTTGGCCCGCGCCCTTCCACGGGCGCCGAGGATCGTGACCTCGCGTCGCCCAGCGCGTGCGGCACTGCCGAGCCCAGAAGGCCCTGGTTCCCCCTCGGGAGGAGCCTGAGGAGAGGAGAGCGGGCGCGGAGCCGCGCCCCGCAAAGCGCCGTCGGAGGGAGGGTGGCGAGTGGGGGTCACGCCGGGCGGAGTGGAGCCCGCGAGCCCGGCCCTAAGCGCAGCGCAGACGCCAGCAAGGACGGCGACCAGGGACCCAGGCGCGAGGCCCACCGCCTGGAAGGTCCCCGGCCCGACTCTCTCCGAAGACGGGTGCAGGCAGCGACACCCCGACGTGCGTCCCCGGGGGCCCCGCGAGCCTGCGGGCTCCGGCCACCACCCGCGCCTCCAGGCCTCCGCGGCAGTGGGAGCCCGGGAGGCCGACGCACTCTTCCATTTCCACGTGCTCTGCCTCGGCGTCGGCCACGTGCAGGCCGCGGTGGGCGGAAAGGATGAGCTCTTTCCACGGGTCTCTGGGGACCCCAAGGGCCGATGAGCAGGCCTGGCGCTCAGTCTCAGCGCGACCCCGCCCTTCCTGGAGGCCTAGCCAAGCAGCTGATCTCAGGCTGGCTTAGGACCAAGAGCAATGCGCAGGGACACTCACTGAGCCACCCTCTGCCACAGGCCGCTCGCGGCCGCTTCCAGCCCTGCACGACTGTCGGGGCTTCCCATTTCTTAGGTCTCAGTGTAACCCGCGGGGGAGGGGGCACAGGGCGTCTGAATCCTGAAACCTGAGGGAGGGGACGACCTGAGAGCGAGTATAGTGAGAACTCTCCAGTAGCATATGTCGACCTCTGTATCTTATTGACGAACGATTTTAAGTTGCTTCTATTACGGCTCTATCTATGATACTCAGTCCAAATTTACTATCCGATTTTGTTGGCTTCCATGTATCCACTGTCCTGAACAAATCAGCATAAACCATTAGGCTCATTAAACATATTTGAGAGTGCTTCCTTTATAGATGAAAGGACACAGAAAGAATTAGAGATAAAAGGACAGAAGAATTTTTAATACTCTGGCTATTTATTGACCTACTGCTTTTCAAAAAATGTCCCTTGAACACCTGGAAAAAAATCACTTGATTAAAATAAAAATGGTTCCCAATTGCAGCATCCAGATTTCAGTTGTTACTTTATTACAAAACACTGTATTTAAAAGTTAAATTTTTTTAATGAGTACACCAACCAAATAGAATCTGTTCCCTGGATTCTTAGGTAACAACACACCCTGTGGTACTAAGAGATGAGCTTCTCAAGCTTGAATGTACAGAAGAGGCACTTGGGGGTCTTGTTAAAATGCAGGTTCAGTAGGTCTGGGGCAGGCCTAAGATTCCTCATTTTTCAGTTTCTTGGGTAATGCTCATGCTGCTAGTTAATGGATCACATTTTGAGTAGCAAGGTTATTGATACCTCCACTATCTACCTAAAACCACGTCTAGAACATAAAAACCAGCAGATAGAAAAGTGTGAGGTAATTAGCAGGTTATCTAGTGCATGCTCTCTCAACCTCTGTATAACAGCATGTGCTGGCCGCCATCCATTTTCAACAGGAGGGAATCCCTTAAATAGCCTGCCTTACCTCCAGCCCCCCACCAGGTCCCTTCTCCAGGTCCCCAAGTAGAAAGGGGATTATTCATTGCCATTGGTCAATTGCCACGCTGGCATGTGAGCCCAGATATTCTTTTTTTTTTTTTTATAAATTTATTTATTTATTTTTGGCTGTGTTGGGTCTTTGTTGCTGCGCGCGGGATTTCACTAGTTGTGGCGAGCGGGGGGCTGCTCTTTGTTGCGGTGAGCGGGCTTCTCATTGCAGTGGCTTCTCTTGTTGTGGAGCACGGGCTCTAGGCGCGTGGGCTTCAGTAGTTGTGGCACGTGGGCTTCAGTAGTTGTGGCTCTCGGGCTCTAGAGCGCAGGCTCAACAGTTGTGGCGCACGGGCTTAGTTGCTCCGCGGCATGTGGGGTCTTCCCGGACCAGGGCTCGAACCCGTGTCCCCTGCATCGGCAGGCGGCTTCTCAACCGATACGCCAGCAGGGAAGCCCCAGATATTCTGATTTTTATGCGAAATTTCCCATTTTTATAATGTTGGCACCTGATTCAAAAGGTAGAAACTGAAACTAACACAACATTGTAAATCAAATATATTCCAATATAAAATAATTTTTTTTAAAGGTAGAAGAAAAAAATGGTGTGGGTAAAACAAAACACACCTGTAAGAATCACTAGGCCTGGGATTCCCTAATGGCGCAGTGGTTAAGAATCCACCTGCCAGTGCAGGGCACACGGGTTCGAGCCCTGGTCCAGGAAGATCCCACATGCTGCGGAGCAACTAAGCCCATGTGCCACAACTTACTGAGCCTGCGCTCTAGAGCCCTCGACACACAACTACTGAGCCCACGTGTCACAACTATTGAAGCCCAGGCACCTAGAGCCTGTGCTCCGCAAAAAGAGAAGCCACCGCAATAAGAAGCCCCACGCACCGCAACGAAGAGTAGCCCCCGCTCGCCTCAACTAGAGAAAGCCCGCATGCAGCAAGGAAGACCCAATGCAGCCCCAAAAATAATAATAATAAAAATAAAGAAAGAAATTTATAAAATATTCTTAAAAAAAAAAAAAAAGAATCACTAGGCCTGTGGAAACTGGTTAGCAACATCCAAAGTGTGCTGTTCCTTCCAGGTACACCTGTATCCTCAGCCTCTGAGAAACAGTGTGCTTCCAAACCTGTGTGACACCTCAGGTCTAATCCCTCGCTGCTTCCTCTCTATCCCAGATTCTCCCCAGCCTTCAGGGACACAGAACCCGCTTTGCTTCCACCTTGTTCTCCATAAACTCTCTCCAAGTTGATATACAGGCTTAATGCAATTCCTATTAAAGTGCCAGCAAGGTTCTTTCATAGATATAGGCTAGATTATTTTAACATTTATATGAAAAAATAAAGGAACTTGAATAGCTAAAACAATTTTGAAAAAAAAAGATCAGTGTGCCTAAATTTAATTATTATTATATAATAATTAAATAAATTAATTAATAAATTAATTAAATAATATAGTAATCAGGACTGTGCAGTGTTGGCAGATTAAATGTAAAATGTATAGCTATAAAACCTTTACAGGAAAACATAGGAGTAAATCTTTGGGAACTAGGTTTAAGCTAAGAGTCCTTAGACTTGTCACCAAACAGTTGATCCATAAGAGAAAAAAATTGATCAATTGGACCTCACCTAAAGGTTTTGTGGAAAAGCCTGTTAATAATATGAAAAGGCATGGGCATTTCCTGGTGGTTCAGTTGTTAGGACTCCGCACTTTCACTGCCGAGAGCACAGGTTCGATCCCTGGTCAGGGAACTAACATCCCATGTGCAGCAAAAAAAAAAAAAAAAAAAAGACAAACTACAATTGGGAGAAAATATTTCCAAATCCTATATTCAACAAAGGACTAATATCAAGAATATATAAAGAACTCTCAAAACTCAGGAGTGAAAAAATCAATGCAATTAGAAAATAAGCAAAAGACACTCCAGTGAAGAGGATACACAGATGGCTAATAAACACATGAAAAAATGTTCCTCATCATTTGCTATTAGGGAAACATAAATTAAAACAGTATACAACTATCAGAGTGACTAAAATAAAAATCAGGGCCAACCCCAAAGCCGGTGAGGATTCAGAGAACTAGATCACTCATTCATACATTGCTGGTGGAAGGGAAAATGGTACAACAACTTTAGAGACAACCTGATAGTTTATCCAATGATTAAACATATCGTTACCATATGACCCAGCAATTCCTCCCCTAGCTATACACCCAAGAGAAAAGAAAACGTATGTCCACACAAAAACCTGCACATGAATGTTCACAGCAGCTTTACCTGCAATAGCCAAAAGCTGGAAACAACACATTCGCTTCAACAAGTGAATGGATAAACAAACTGCGGTACATTTATACCATGGACTATTATACAGCAAGAAAAAGAATCCACTGACAGAAGCAACAACCTGGGGACTTCCCTGGTGGTCCAGTGGTTAAGACTCTGCCCTTCCACTGCAAGGGGTGCGGGTTTGATCCCTGGTCAGGGGACTAAGATCCCACATGCCCCATGGCGCAGCCCAAAAAACCCAGAAAAATAAACTCCGTGCTCATAGTCTAGTGGTAGTAGCGCTGGTGATGAGGAAACAGACATGTAAGCCAGACTGAGTAAAATTCATACCTGGCTGGATAATTTGGAAGAAATGAAAGCAAGTCAGGAGGGTGAAGTTGTGATTTCAAATCCGGAGCACATGGAAGGTCTCCCTGAGAACCAGGTACAAGTCATGAAGATACTAGTGGTGGTGTGGGGTCTGGAAGGGGCCCGAGCTACACACTCAGGAGGGAAGAAGGACAGTTCAAGGGCCCTGAAGCTAGAGCATGGGGCGGGGTAGGGGTACTGTCTAAGGAACTGGCACTGGGACTAGAAAAAGTGGGGACACATCAAAGAGGGCGGGGACCCTGCTGTAAAACTTTCAGCCTGTACTCAGAGAAAAATAGGCAGCCTTTCGTGGTTTAAGTGACTCAGTTTAATCTCCCTTCGATGGAATTCCTCTGGCCCTTGTGTTGGAGAAGATACCTAAGGGGGATGAGGGCAGACAGGAGGATGCTGCAGTGCCCAGAGAGCTGGGAGCGGCTTGGACCACGTGGTAGCAGGGAGCTGGTAAGAAGTGACTAGACTTTGGATACACCCTGAAGTTCCACCTAAGGGGATTTGTTGAAGGGTTGGGTTAAAAAAAAAAAAAAAAAAGACAAAGAGAAATCTTAGAAGGACTCCAGGGTTTGGTGCTGGAAATTCTGAAAGATGGCATTGCTGTGAACTGATGCGGGGAAGACCGCAGGAGTAGCAGGTGTGCTCACAGGGTGGTGAGGGCAACTTGATGATTAATTACAGGGAAGCCTGAAGGGCTGGGAAAGTGAGTCCGGCGTCGTTGGCATAGCCATGCGATTTAAAGCCAGGAGACTGCAGAGACCACCGAGGGGATAAGCGGTAGCGATTGGGAGAGAAGATGGGGAGCGTGTCCCTCGGGTCTTTGTAGGGGGTGCGGGCAGGTGATGGGGAGGGGAGGGCTGGCCCCCGCGCTTCCTTTTTCCTGCTCACACCAAGTAAGGCGACTTGCCCCAGCCCTCGTGGGACCGGATCCTGAACAGGACACCTCTCTGTCCCGCCCCAAGTCCCAGCGCCCGCGCCCAGACCCAGCCCAGTCCGGACCTTGAGAACCTGAGACCTGAGGGTAGGGTCGCGATCGCCACCCGGGAAGTTTGAGGTCCGGCCGCCAGCGCCGCCGCCCGCAGCGCGAGCCAGGTGACCCACAGGGTCCGAGCAGACACGGAGACGGAGGGGGAGACCCTGTGGGCCCCGACGCCCCTCCTCCCCTGCGTCCTTCCGCGCTCTTAGCCGGTCACAGGGTGCGCTGGACGGCGCGCGACTTCGGCCCCCAGGAACTGGGCGCCAGGGACTGTCGGGGGCGGGGCGGTGTCTGGCCAGATCTAATCGCTTTCTCTGCAAACTCCGGACCTTAGAAAGGAATCCTGAAACGCGCGCTCTTCCCGGAACAGAGCTGCTCAGGAGATCGCGTTTTAAATCGGATGAGGCTAGGAGCCTCATCTCCCTTCCTAAGACGCCACTTCGGTTCCCGCCACTAGGACGATTCCGGGGAAGGGTCGAGGGTCTTCGGCGTCTTCACGGGGAAACACCCCGCCCAAGAGACACGTGGCCCCAGTTTTTCCTACGAACCACCTGCAGTCCAGAGCGAGCGCAGGTCCCAGGGGCGCCAGAGCACCGGCCCGGAGTCGCCCCCCAACCCTGGGGCGGCCCTGCGCGCGGTCGGGGGCCCGAGGGTTCCCGTCCCTTCGTTTCTCCAGGGTCTTGTCGCCGTCCCCGGGGACCTCCCAGTGGAGCCACTGGTGATGAAGCCCAGCCGCGCGGCCCCTAGAAGCGGAGGAGGTGTCAGCCTCAACTCGGCAATTCCTGGAACAAGAGGCAGCTAACCTCACGTTCTCCCCCTTCATCACTGAGCCCCTTCATGTTGCTGCATTCTGCCTTTTTAAAACCCTCCCCCGCTCCGTAAGGAGCATAACAATATGTATTCAACTATGACAATTTGCAGAGTGCAGATTTTCCCCAGGGGAGGAACTTAGTCTCCTTGGAAGACTTCTAATAACCGGAGACACTCTTGCCAGAGGGAGTAGGACTGGGCAGTCCTTGGTAAGTGCTGGAGGTGGAAGCCTGGCCTGAGCCTTCCCTGAGCCTTCAGTTTTGTGCCCCCCCCCCCGCGCGACCCCGGATAAAACCCAATCCTCCTCCACTGGGGTCTGACTGTCTTCCTCCTCTCCAGAGGGGTACCACTCGGCACCCCACCAATGCCGCCTTCCCACTGTCCACCTCTATGGTAGCTTGATTTCTGCTTCTTTTTTTTTTTAATAAATTTATTTATTTTATTTATTTTTGGCTGGGTTGGGTCTTTGTTGCTGCGCGCAGGCTTTCTTTAGTTGTGGAGAGCAGGGGCTACTCTTCGTTGCGGTGCGCAGGCTTCTCATTGCTGTGACTTCTCTTGTTGCGGAGCACAGGCCCTAGGCACGCAGGCTTCAGTAGTTGCAGCATGCGGGCTCAGTAGTTGTGGCTCGTGGGCTCTAGAGTGCAGGCTCAGTAGTTGTGGCACACGGGCTTAGTTGCTCCGCGGCACGTGGGGTCTTCCCGCACCAGGGCTCGAACCCGGGTGCCCTGCATTGGCAGGCAGATTCTTAACCACTGTGCCAGCAGGGAAGCCCGATTTCTGCTTCTTAAAGTGGCTACTTCTCCAACATTCCTCAATATCCTCTTGCAAAAGGGGATTTTTGTTAGGATATGGAAGGGCAGAATTTCAGTGTTGGTTAAGTCAAACTCTGGAAGGTTAAAACCTTGAACACTTGAGTTATTTCAATACATCATTCTGAGAAAATCTTATAACCGAATGTTAAAGGTCATGGCTGCTGTAGGACTGGGTTGAAGCAAGCATCATCCTATGTGATGTCCTAGGAAGTCTCACCATTTCACATGCTCTGCTTCCCACCTCCACCCACCCCCTGCATTTTCCATCAATGATTTTTTTTTAATTTTTATTTTATATTGTTGTAGAGTTGATTAACAATGTTGTGTTAGTTTCAGGTGTAAAGCAAAATGACTCAGCAATACACATCCATGTATCTATTCTTTTGCAAATTCTTTTCCCATTTAGGTTATTACAGAGTATTGAGCAGAGTTCCATAGTGCTTTAGTGCTTACCAGACAACCCAAAACGGCGTAAAGCAAAGAGGTGAAAATTTTTTAAAAAGGAAGAATATGGGTCCAGAGGCCAACTTTTGAATAAATAGGAATTCTAGAAAGAGGTAAGAGAAAACAGATGTGAAAAAATGATGAACAAAATAATTTTAAAACATTTCCCAGAGATTAAAATCAGAAAGGCTTAAACTTCTCAAAAGCATCACTGGAAGCTAGGGGTCACTGAAGCAAACCATGAAATTTTGAGGGGAAAATTATTTCTAGTCAAGAATCTATAGCCAAATGTCCAATTAGCTGTGCAAATAGAATGAAAATATTTTCAGACACGCATTCTTCCTTAGGAAATGACAGAGGATTGGCTTCATCAAAATGAAAGGACGTCTCTCCCTGAAGAGAAGTAAAATAATGAAAGCATTGCCTCAAAAACCCTGAACTTGGTGTGGGAACCTCTGGGTTCGCAGGCTAAATGCAGCCCAGGTAAGCCCAGGGTAGACTACCACTCAGAGTCCAAATTCCCTATCCTTACCTGACCTCCCCACCTTCCCCAAACCCACCCACTCCCTGGACACAGAGACACTCCCAAGCATTTGGCTAAGGCAGGTAGTGAAGTGCAAAGAAAGGGATTAATCCTTTTACTGCTGAAAATTCCTTTTTAAAGCTACTATTTTAACCCAAACTAGACTCCAAAACTGAGGAGACAATGAACAACGATGAAATAAATGCATATTTCACATATATGTACAATTTTCAAATACTATAGAATGAGGCAATCTATTATCAAATAATCAGACAGCCTTTGAAAATTATAGGGATACAATATTATACCTAGGAACATTATAGCTAGAAAACTGACAGCTATGAGGTTTCCAAGTGAACTTCTAAACTCTAAACCACCTTTCCCTTGGTTCCATGAAATAGAACATTTTGTTTCAAAAATTCACTTGCAACCTGTTTTTACATTTTTTTGTTGTTGTTGTTGCCCACTGCTCTTAAGCTCCACCTGAAAAAATGTATTTCTCATTTTCATCAACCCGGCACAGTAGACACCAGCTTCTACTACCACAATTACCTTGAATGCTTCCACTTCATATTTCAGTCTGGTTATCAGCTTGCAAGTGTCTATTTCTTTCTTCAGCCTGTACCAATTTTTCCTGTAATTCTGCTTCTAATTCTCTGCTTCCTTCCTGGAATTCAGTTAGTTCATTCCCAGCTTCCTGGAAGCTAATCAGAAACAAAGCAGGAAAAAAAAAAGAAAGAAAGAAAGTAGGAAAGATAAGTTACACTAGGAACCACAAGGATCATCTTGAAGATGATTATACCTATATCAAATCAATTTAATAATTTTTTCCTGAATGCTATCACTATTACTCCAAAATGTACAAAACAAAACAAGCAAGAATAAAAAGTAAGTCATGGCATCCAGAGAGCCCAGGATCCAACACCAGAAAAGGCTCTAGTAATCCACAGGGGGTCCCAGAGAGTAGCTGGCTTAGGTAAAAGCAGTTACATCTGCAGGAGCTAGAGTATAACTTTAAAAATGGTGAATCACTATATTGTACACCTGGAATTTATATATTGTACCTCGACTATACTTCAATTAAAAAAAAAAAAAAGACTGCAGGAGCAATATTGTGAGGATGAACTGGTAAAGGGGCTGCGGTGCCACTGGAAGTCCTGGAGAGACATTTACACATTTGGGGAGAGTTTGGGAGTACATAGAAAAATAAGCATTTGAAAAAATAAAAAGTAGTATTTGAACAAAGAAGGAATTTATAACATCAAGAAAAACAAAAGTTTGTGCAAGAAATCGTAGTAAACTATATGCAGCTGTGAATATTGTTTACAAGACCACAATAATATAAACTTGAATACTGATGTAACAAAATTGTGTAACTGAACTGGTTGGGTACCAGGTCTGGTGAGTCTAGGTAAGCTGGAGGAAGACAGTGAAAGATGCTGAGAGTGGTTTCTGTGAGAGTGATTTCTGTGCACTCAAAAGAGTGTTTAGAGACTGCTTTGAAAATTAATATTTTATTTTCTCAAATTATAAAAACCAAACCACCAGTCCTTTCTTTTTAAAAAAAAATTTTTTTTTAAGTACATATTTTTTTAAATTTATTTATTTATTTATGACTGTGTTGGTTCTTCGTTTCTGTGCGAGGGCTCTCTCTAGTTGCGGCAAGCGGGGGCCACTCTTCATCGCGGTGCGCAGGCCTCTCACTATCGCGGCCTCTCTTGTTGCGGAGCACAGGCTCCAGACGCGCAGGCTCAGTAGTTGTGGCTCACGGGCCCAGTCGCTCCGCGGCATGTGGGATCTTCCCAGCCCAGGGCTCGAACCCGTGTCCCCTGCATTGGCAGGCGGATTCTCAACCACTGCGCCACCAGGGAAGCCCCACCAGTCCTTTCTTAAGCTTTCAAGTTTTACTTTCAAACCTTACTATGCTATTCATAAGCCTAGAAAGTTTTAACAATTATGTTTAATGGCCTCTGAATGACACAAGGTCCCACTGACATATTGAATTAACTAAACATCCTCATACATGGCAAAAAGATTGCAAAGTACTCTAATCAAATAACAAATAAGAACTTCCCAATTACTAATACCTTCAAACCAGATAAATGAAACATTAATACGTTGAACCTGAAGTTCTCTTCAGTGATCCAATATTGAATATAAACTAGGATTTCATCTTAAAGTCACACATCTAAATCCATTACTTAATTATGTATTTTAAATTGGAGTTGCAAAACTGTCTCTCTAATATGTTAAATTATCTAAAATATTATAGGAACCTAAAGCACCATGTATATGGATTTCTTTTTTTAAAGCACTTTGGAGAGTATCTAAAGTACAATAAACTGCTTATACTAAAATGTGTACAATTTGACCAGTTTTGACATATAGACACATCCAGTGAAACCACCACTGTAATCAAGATAATGCACATTTCCATCATCCCCCAGAGTATCCTGGTGCCTTTTTCCACTCCCTTCCTCTCTCCACCCCATCTCCAGACAATCACTCCCTGATTTCTATCACTACAGATTAGTTTGCATATTCTAGGATTTTACATAAATGACAGATTCCTTTTTAACACAATTACTAATACTATGGTTTTAATTCTCTTAAGCATTTCTTTACCCAATTCTGAAACTTCAAAGAAGTAAAGGATCTCTACACACACACACACACACACACACACACACACAAATGACATTAACATGCATAGAACTGCCAGTATCCTCTTAGGCCAACCAAGGAACAAAAATATCATCGTCTAGGAAATTCCCTGGGTCCAGTGGTTAGGACTCTGTGCTTCCATTGCAGGGGGCAGGGGTTGATCCCTGGTGCGGGAACTAAGATCCAGCATGCTGTGTGGCCAAAGGGAAAAAAAAATCATCCTATATCATTTTGATATAAGAAACAGATTTCAGACTAGAGATTTTCATGGGGATGCTTCCTGAATTGGATTCTCGTTGGTGACACTGATGGGACCTCACATGTCAATTTCTAGTTGCTATGTTAGTGACCCCCAGAACCTACAGGGAAGGTGGTGATGGAGCCCAGACCCTTGGGTTTCAGTTATACACTCTCCTCATTGTTCCGCCTACCCACGGACGTTTATAAGTCTATCCCATCCGTGAGGCTTTGAATGCATCCTTTGAATGGAGCCCTTCTTTGGCTCCTAATTCATATTCCGCTTAGGTCTGAAGACTTTTAACCCTGTCAGACACCTGCAAATTTCTCATGCACTTCTTTGGCCACAGAGCAAACAAGAAGGAGCCTGACTGAATTCCGAGGCTCTCTGGCCGCTGGATCTGGGCATGATACGCCAACCACTGGTGGGAGAGCTATGTACCTTCATGTTCCTGAGCAGCAGTTAATAGGCAACGCTTTCAGCTGGACAGAAAAATCAAGGAATGGAGCTATCATCGTGTTAGTTTCCAGGGGTTTCCCTCTGGGGTGCAAACCACACGGACCACGCGCTGCTGGTTGTGCGCAGCCGTCTGTAACAGGTTAAGGCCGAGGCGGGAGAGGCAGTGGCATCTGGGAGGGAGCCCAGTGGTCAGGGTTCAGGGGGAAGTGGGGAGGGGCTTACTTTGGCCTCCGAATACCTTTTTCTGCTCCTTGAGCGTTTGTTTTTCCGACGTACTTAATATGATTTTCCATTAAAATTTATTCCAACCCCTCGGGAACGCTACACTGGTCCCATTAGAACTGTCTGAAAGGCACCCGGGTCTCTCTGCAAATACCGATTCGCTCCTCTGAAAGCTGTCGGCCCGACGTTGGATCTTGCCTACGTCTCCGGGGCTGTCCTGGCCGCCCAGCGTCCACAGTTACGGCTTCCGCAGCTTCCCGGTTGTGGCCTCCAGCCCGGGGCGCGGGGAAGCGGCAGGATGCGGGTGCTACCGCCCAGCGAGAGCGCTCTGCGCGCGCGCCCCAGCGCAGCTGCGCCTTCCGGGGAAGAAGCCCCGGCTGCGGGCTTCGGAGGCGAGGCCTGGCGTCCAATGGGGAGGGCGCGGGTGGGGGAGGGGCCTGCCGAAAGCCCTGGATATAAGGCCGGGGGCAATCGCCGCGGCGGGTTTCATGCGCGGCCGGCGGTTGGCAGCGGACCCACAGCCCCCTGCGAGGCTCGCCGCGGCATGGCCGCCCCCAAGCGGTTTCCGACGCTCGTCCAGCTGGAGCAGCGAGAAGGGACGCTCTTCGAGGTGCTCGGTAACCTCACCAAGCGGCCCTACTGGTTTCACTCCGAGTACCTGAAGAGTCCGAGGGCGATTCACCTGGAGGCCTGGCTGGTGGAAGCAATCTTCGGTGAGCGGGCCCGAGCGGTGAGGCCGAGGCCCCAGGCTGGCCGCGCCCAGGCGGCTTCTTCGCGGCTCTGGCTCGCATCCGGGCCCCCCGCTGCCTCCCCTCCCAGGCCCCACTGCTCAGGGCCTCGTTGCTTCCTGCGCAGGCCTGGGCGGAGAGCACATCCCGCATGTCGAGTGTGTGTCGCAGACCCTGCTTCACGTTAATCAGTGGGACCCGGACGGCGAGGCTGAGATCTTGATATTTGGCCGGCCTTATTACCAGAAAGATGTATCCACGATGATCATGAACTTGGCTGACTATCACCGCCAACTCCGGGCGCAAAGTACGGGGCCGGCAACAATGAAAGGTACCCTAGGCAGGCCCCGGGTTCCTTGGGAGGGATTCTGGTGCTTCCTGCCTGTGCCGGGGCAGCGGTCTCATCCTCTTAATTCGACTGGAAGAGGGTTTCCTCTTTGCAAGGGATCCAGAGGAGCAAATTGACCTCGTACTCTCAGATTCCGGGCTCCCACCCCTGCAGCCCGAAGGGATAACTCCTTATGTGGAGAGTATGTGGGACACAGGTGCGACCTCCTGTCGTTGCTCTTCTTCCAGGCTCTGAGAAGCCTCCTGCCGGGGAGGCGGCGACCCAGCGGTCCCCCAGTGCAGCCCGGCAGGCGGCGACCCATCTGTGCCCCGGCGAAGCCCGGGAGGCCGGGACCCAGCGGTCCCCCTGCGCGATCCGGCAGGCGGCGACCCAGCGGTCCCCCGGCGCTGCCCGGGAGGCGGCGACCCAGCGGTCCCCCGGCGCTGCCCGGGAGGCGGCCACCCAGCGGTCCCCCGGCGCTGCCCGGGAGGCGGCCACCCAGCGGTCCCCCGGCGCAGCCCGGGAGGCGGCCACCCAGCGGTCCCCCGGCGCAGCCCGGGAGGCGGCCACCCAGCGGTCCCCCGGCGCTGCCCGGGAGGCGGCCACCCAGCGGTCCCCCGGCGCAGCCCGGGAGGCGGCCACCCAGCGGTCCCCCGGCGCAGCCCGGGAGGCGGCCACCCAGCGGTCCCCCGGCGCAGCCCGGGAGGCGGCCACCCAGCGGTCCCCCGGCGCAGCCCGGGAGGCGGCCACCCAGCGGTCCCCCGGCGCAGCCCGGGAGGCGGCCACCCAGCGGTCCCCCGGCGCTGCCCGGGAGGCGGCCACCCAGCGGTCCCCCGGCGCAGCCCGGGAGGCGGCCACCCAGCGGTCCCCCGGCGCTGCCCGGGAGGCGGCCACCCAGAGCTTTCCCGAAGCTATCCAGGGTCCGGTTACCAGGTTCTGAGTGCGTTTCGGGCCCAGAAGCAAGAGAGCCAGGCAAGGTCAAAGTGGAAGCCCCTCCTGGAACCCTATTCTGCTGCAGAAGCTGAGAAAAGAATGGTGTGGTTCTTGGTTTCCCCGCTCCCCGCCACTCCCTGTTAAATGTTTGCAAACACGAATCTAAAGAGTTCTAATAAAGCATCGAATTTCCCTAACGTCTGTTAATTGGCAGGGGAAGGGGAGAGACAGGCACGTCGCTCCAGCAGCCATTATCTGCTCCAGGCGGCTTTCTACCCAGAGGCAGGTGAGAGCTTTTGGCTTTCTAGCCGCCCGGGGCCGCAGTGGCTTGCGCCTCGGGCAGGTGCTTCCCCTGTGCTCCTTCACCGCGCGCATCTGGCTTTGCAAGGTGAGGGACCTCTCGGGCCGTCGAGTCCGTCCTCATGGGAAACACTTCCAAGCCTGAGATATTTCTACTCAGAGACAAGGGATGCGAAAACTTGGTTTCAACGGGCCTCACGGGTGGGTGCATTATAGCGCTGCAAGCAGAGACTTCCCAGCTCGGGCAACTGCTGGCAACTAGGGGAAAACTGAAATGGCCAGGACAGCGCAGCTGTCGTCTCCAAGTCCTGCCCGGGTCACTCGACCTCCAGCGATGTTTGAAGCCAGCGAGACACAAGCAGTGCTGGTGACTCTTCCCTGCTAACTAGTAACCGCAGCAGTGGGGAGCCCTCCTTGTCACTTTTTGAAATTGAAATATATTTGACACGTAATACAGTGTAAATTAAGATGTACAACATGTTAACGTGATACACTCACATGTTGTACTACTGAGTACCACCGTAGAGAGAAGTAGCATCTCTGTCAGTTTGGCTTCCTGTTCCTGGCTGCTGGCTGGGACGCTGGTGCCCTGGCTAGAAGTAAACTGTTAACAGCTGGGTGTTAGGATTTGTTTTAAATAGCACAAGTCAATTTAGTGCTATGAAAATTTTCATTTTAAAAATCCAAGGAAACCTAATTTTAAAGAGCAGGGAGTGGTATGTCTATTGTAGACCCTTTGGTCACCAGTAATGATCACTCCAATTTTGAATAAGCCTTTAGTTTATAACAAGGGAAATAAAGATGCAAAGCTGAACTTACAAATAGGCTATTAACTATTTTCAGAAGAGGCAAGGCTGAGTGAACCTTAAACATTTAGACTCAAAATTAATGCAGACTCAAAGTTTCAATTGAGGCTACATCAGAGTAGAATTAAGACTCAATCTTGATTTTTTTTCCCCCTCTAAGTAGTACCCACATGACCAGAACATCAAATTCTGTCCTTTACAAGAAAGATTACTGAGCAGCAGGTAGCTAGCAAACCAATGGAACATTCAGGAGTCTCTGTGACTATCCCGAAACTAGGTTTAAAATACCCTACATATACACACAGAGACATGTCTGAGGTGATTTTATGAAAGAAAATGGTAAGATACAGTAAACATCCCTGGTTGGAGATGAGCCAAGAAAAGGAGACTGAACTTTAAGTAAAAGCATTTAGGTGTGATGACACTTAGGTAAAATTCCTTATGCCTATAAAGTGTTGATTTAAAAAAACAAACAAACAAACAAAAAACCTTACTAGTTTCCTCTCAAAGCAGGGCATGGACCAGTGCCGTCCAAGTTCTCACCCAGATCGAAGTCCCCAGACCTTCCTATCTGCCCTTTCAAGCTTACTGTCTTATGGAAGTAAAAGTTTAACTTGCACTTTTACGTAATTGTATACACCTTTTTTTCCCTTCTTCTAGCAGCTTGCTTTTTCTCAGGATGGGTACAGTTTGATTTACCCCTTCCCTTAGTGGTTGATTAGTTTGTTTCTCCAATTACTCAATTACAAACTGCTGTCTTGAATTTCTACCTACATCCTTGAGTCCACGTTGGAATATTTCCCTAAGAGAACTTCCTAGAAGTGGAACTGCTGGTTAAAGAATGAGCCCCTTTCAGATTTTATATTGCCAAACTGCCCTACAAAATAGCCATACCAGTTATCTTCATACTACATGGTATGAAAGCTACTTTCACTATACTCACCCAAACTCAAGATTACCAATCTATTTTACATCCATGTGTATCATTTTTTCTATTTTTTTCTATCTACCCCACTGTTTTAACTATGTATCTTTATACAATGTTTTAATATCTGAGAGGGCTAACCTACTCATTGTTCAATTGGCAGTCTTGCAATTTATTAAAATGCATACAAAATTAGTTGAGGGAAAAGGTGTATACAGATGGCTTCCCAAAATATTGATTTTATTCTATTAAGGTATGCTGTAGTGCTCATTTTATTCCTTAAACGACATGTATACTATATATACAGAAGAGTGTATTTTACCCATTAAAAGAAGATGGAGATTAGATAGGAAGATTCTGTTTGGGAACTGAGGCCCAAGGCCGTCCATGGAAGTTGTCAAGGAACGAAGGCAAAAACTACAGAAGTCTCCTATGGAAAAGATACATGCATCCCAATTTTCATACCAGCATTATTTACAACAGTCAAGATATGGAAGCAACCTAAGTGTCCATCAACAGAAGAATGGATAAAGAAGATGTGGTGTGTGTATATATATATATGTATATATGTGTGTGTATATATATATATATATGTATACACACACAGTGATATATTACTTGGCCATAAGAATGAAATTCTGTCATTTGCAACAATGTGGATGGACCTAGAGAGTATTATGCTTAGTGAAATAGGTCAGAGAAAAACAAATACTGTTATCACTTATATGTAGAATCTAAAAAATAAAACAAACGAATGTACGTAACAAAACAGAAACAGACTCACAGATACAGAGAACAAACTAGTGGTTACCAGTAGGGACAAGGCAGTGGGAGGGGCAAGATAGGGGGATGGGATTAAGGGATACAAACTACTATGTATAAAATTGATAAGTGGGCTTCCTGGGCTTCCCTGGTGGCGCAATGGTTAAGAATCTGCCTGCCGATGCAAGGGACACAGGTTCGAGCCCTGGCCAGGGAAGATCCCACATGCCACAGAGCAACTAAGCTCGTGCTCCACAACTACTGAGCCTGCGCTCTAGAGCCCGCAAGCCACAACTACTGAGCCCACGTGCCACAGCTACTGAAGCCTGCACACCTAGAGCCCATGCTCCACAACAAGAGAAGCCACCGCAATGAGAAGCCCGCGCACCGCAGTGAAGAGTAGCCCCCGCTCACCACAACTAGAGAAAGCCCGTGCGCAGCAACAAAGACCCAACACAGCCAAAAATAAATAAATAAATTTTATTTATTTTTTAAAAATTGATAAGCAATAAGGATCTCTTATGCAGCACAGAGAAATATAGCCGTTATTTTGAAATAACTTTAAATGCAGTATAAGCTATAAAAATATTGAATCACTATGTTGTACACCTGAAACTAATAATATTATAAATAACTATACTTCAATTTTTTAAAGTTAAAAAAAACTAAAGAATTCTGGGAACAGTGACTCTTATTTGTACATTTTTGCAGGTAAAATGTTTGAGGGCTAGTGAAGAGGTCAGTCTGAACAGTTTTTTATTTAATTTATTTATTTTTTATTTATTTTTGGCTGCTTTGGGTCTTCCTTGCTGCGTGTGGGCTTTCTCTAGTTGTGCAAGCAGGGGCTACTCTTTGTTGTGGTGCGTGGGCTTCTCATTGCAGTGCCTTCTCTTGTTGCGGAGCACGGGCTCTAGACACGCAGGTTTCAGTAGTTGTGGCTCGTGGACTCAGTAGTTGTGGCTCGTGGGCTCTAGAGCGCAGGCTCAGTAGCTGTGGCACACGGCCTTAGTTGCTCCGCAGCACGTGGGATCTTCCCGGACCAGGGCTCAAACCCGTGTCCCCTGCATTGGCAGGCGGATTCTTAACCACTGTGCCACCAGGGAAGCCTGAACAGTTTTTGAGTAGGCTGACTAGAGGCACCAAAGAAACAGGTTCATTGTTGACAGACTGTGTGGAAAACGTTTGGGTTCAGCTGTGGAGCACAGGTGACAGTCTCCCCCAGGTCCTCCTGTCACTCCACTTTACTTACACCAGGTTGGCACTATTTCCCTCATCAGAATTTCTCAACTCCACACTTCTAATCAAAACAAGGTCTTTTAAAATATCACTAAGAGTGGGGAAAAAACAAAACCAACCATGTGCCTCCTGATGTGATGCTCTGAGCAAGACACAATATGATTTACCCAGTATTTTTGCCAAAAATATATAACCTAGGTCTAACCATGAGGAAACGTCAGAAAACAAGAGCAGGATTTGTAAGCAAGAAAGAAGACCGCAGGCAGTCTGAGAAGAGCGAATCCTGTCTACACGTTTTGGGGGCAGGGTAAACTGGCTGGCAGCAAATAATTTAGTGTGGACAGTGTCTTTGAGTGTGCTCACTAAAGGTATCAAAGAATACAATTTCAGCTGTTTATGGGTTCTCTGGAAATCTTGGGAACATAGCTGTGGAGCATAAGTGACAGGCTATTTCTGTTATGTCCACCTGCGTACTTCGGTTTAGTTAATACACATCTGCCCTATTTACCTCATCAGAATTTTTTACTAGACCCTAGTTAAAACCTTATTATAGAACTTCCCTGGTGGCGCAGTGGTTAAGAATCCGCCTGCCAATGCAGGGGACACGGGTTTGAGCCCTGGTCCGGGAAGATCCCACAGGCTGCGGAGCAACTAAGCCCGTGAGCCACAGCTACTGAGCCTGCGCTCCTAGAGCCCACGAGCCACAACTACTGAGCCCACGTGCCTAGAGCCTGTGCTCCACAACAAGAGAAGTCACTGAAATGAGAAGCCCGTGCACCGCAGTAAAGAGTAGACCCTGCTCGCTGCAACTGGAGAAAGCCCGCACGCAGCAACAAAGACCCAACGCAGCCAAAAATAAATAAATTTATTTTTTTAAAAAAAACCCAGAAAACCTTATTATAGCCTTCTCAGGTCCCTCTGAAGCACATGTAAAATCAGACTTTAAGGACTCTCATCCTACAGCCTCAGCCCCTAAAAACTGGTTGTGACTATAATTGGAATTGCACTGAGTTCTGGGAAGAACAGACCACAAATATGCAACACTTGACCTTGCTATCTAAGAACATAGTGTCTCCACTTTTTCAACTGTTTTTCCTTCCTCCTTCCCTCCTTTTCACTAATCTGAAGCAGAATGTAATGAGTTAAGACTTTCATAATCCCTAAGGCAAAACAAAGGGGGAAAAATCACTTTAAAAGTGTACACAGGGACTTCCCTGGTGGCGCAGTGGATAAGAATCCGCCCACCAATGCAGGGGACATGGGCTCGAGCCCTGGTCCGGGAAGATCCCACATGCCGCAGAGCAACTAAGCCCGTGCGCCACAACTATTAAGCCTGTGCTCTATAGCCTGTGCTCCACAAGAGAAGCCCCCGCAATGAGAAGCCCACGCTCTGCAACTAAAAGTAGCCCCCACTCTCCATAACTAGAGAAAGCCCATGTGCAGCAACAAAGGGCCAACGCAGTCAGAAATAAATAACATTAAATCTTTAAAAAAAAAAAAGTGTATATAAAAATTTATCTAACATAAAATGGAGGAAAAAAACAAGACATGATAGGAAACAAAGCAAAATGGCAGACAGAAATCCGATCATACTGATGATTACATTAAATTAGAATGCATTAAATCCCCCAATCAAAAAGCAGAGACAGTCCAACTAGATAAAGAAGTCAGATGTAAAAGACTACATTGAATATTATTCTACCTATCTTAAATGTTCAGAAAAGGCAACTTTGTGGAGACAGCCAGCAGACTGTCCGCAAACAGGCATAAGGGAACTTTGTGAAGTGATGGAAATGTTCCCAAACTGGTCTCTGCTGATGGTGGCACAACTCATAAATTTACTAAAAAAGAAAGCGAACTGTACACTCACAATTTTATATTATGGAACCAATTAAGTGATTATATTTTTTAATAGTAATTTTTTAAAAAATATATTTTATTTTTGGCTGTGTTGGGTCTTCGTTTCTGTGCGAGGGCTTTCTCCAGTTGCGGCAAGCGGGGGCCACTCTTCATCGCGTTGCGCGGGCCTCTTCACTATCGCGGCCTCTCTTGTTGCGGAGCACAGGCTCCAGACGCACAGGCTCAGTAGTTGTGGCTCACGGGACTAGTTGCTCCACGGCATGTGGGATCTTCCCAGACCAGGGCTCGAACCCGTGTCCCCTGCATTGGCAGGCAGATTCTCAACCACTGCGCCACCAGGGAAGCCCAAGTGATTATATTTTTTAAAACTGCAGCGCAATAGCACTAATACCTAAATTCTCCAAAATAAAAATCGACTGTTGACAAAGATGTAGAGCAACTCGAAGTCTCATACACTGCTGAAAGTCAACTGGTTCAGTCACCTTGGCAACTTGAACTTATGCACGTCCTATGACCCAGCAATTCCAATCCCAGACATATACTCAAGAGAAATGCACATAGGCATGCACCAAGTCATGTACAACAATTTTCATAGTACCCCTATTCATTGTAAGTCCAAATAGGAAACAATCAAAGTGTACATCAACAGGATGGAAAACTAAATTAAGGTTTATTCATACAATGGAACTACAACTGCTGGCAACATGGACACATCCTAGATTGAGTCCATTTATAGTTAAGTCACAACAGTAGTTATCCTTGGGGAGGATGCAAATGGGGGCTTCTGGAGTGCTGGTAATATCTTTTCTTCTCTGGCTGCTGGCTACATGCATGTGTCTCCTTTGTATTGTTTGATGAATCTTTTCACACTGTGGATGTACATGGTTTTGGTATGAATGGAATGCTATACATAAATAAAATGTTTACTAAAATTATAGAGAAATATGTGGAGTAATGGAAAGCTACTTGAAAGGACCATATGAGCAGTGAGATTTTTTGAGTAATTACTTTAATACTTTTTATATTGCCTTATTTAAAAATACTGAGGATGTAAGTATGTTTATCATCAGAAAAATCAACAATGCTATTTTTCAGTGTGGTACTAGTAGATACTTCTATCTTAGCAACTTGTTAGGAATAAAAACATTGTCTTGTCCCTCAATAGAATAACAAATACTGTGGAGTCTTAACAAATTAAGTGTATTCTAATTCCTCTTACACACACACACACACACAAAGAAAATGAGCCAAAATTCAGCTGTGGAGAAAAATAAAAGCACGTGGGAAAGTATATTACAGAGGTAAGATCCTAGAATCAACGTTTTGGTTCAAATCTCACCCACCCCCAAGTCCTAGCTCTGTGATCTCAGCAACTTACTTAGGCTCTAAGCATCCTATTTCGGTGCTTAGCTCAAGGGCCTGGTATGTGATACAAGCTCTTATCAATAAATATATAGCTAATATTACTCCCAAATTCTGAAAGTTAGAATGACAGAGCAACTACCCTTTTTAGATATTAAATGTTGCATTAGTTTTCTAGGGCTACTGTAACAAAATAATTAACTGGTGGCTTAAACAATAGATATTTATTTTCTAAAAGTTCTGGAGGCTAGAAGTCCAAGATCAAGGTGTCAGCAGGTTTGGTTTCTTCTGAGGCCTCTCTCTTTGGCTTGCAGAGATGGCCGTCTTCTTGCTGTGTCCTCACCTGGTCTTTCCTCTGTGTATGCACACACCTGTGTCTGCATTTCCTCTTCTTATTAAAAAAAGTCATACTGGCCCATCCACATGACCTCATTTTACCTTAATTACCTCTTCAAAGACCCTATTTCCAAATACAGTCACATTCTGAGGTACTGGGGGTTAAGACTTCAATATGTTAACGTGTATAAAGGATAGAGAACAGGATCATTTACTAACTTAGTTTTGAATAATTTTTGGAAAACTGGACAAGTATTAAGCATAATCCTCTTCCTCCAAATGTTGGTCAAAAATATTCCATGATTCTGTAAAAATCCCACCAGGAAAAACCTGTAGTAATAGTCATCAAATTTCTACAAAAGGAGAAAAAGTAGGCACTCTAAGCTTAAATGTAAAACGTGAGGATAAGGGGAAAAAAATCACACAGAAAACAGTAATTGGTTTAACTACATACAATAAAAATTTTTCGTATGCAAAAAATTTGAGAAGCAAAGGGGTGGACAGTACTGGCTGTAACGGACCATTATTTGTTACAAAAGCTTCTACAGATAATAAAAATCCTTATCTTCAGAGTTGAAAGAAGTAATGACAGGAATGAATAAAGAAAAATGTATAAAAGCGTTTAACAAAAATGTGAAGTGGAGTAACGTTCAATATCCCTTGTAATCAAAGATTTGTGTATCTGTGTGTTTAAAATCCTTGCAAACGGCTAGAATCCATTACTGCTAAGGGGTGAAGAAACTGCATGAGTTAAATCAACTCCAACTTTGTGTCTAAAGCCACAGAGCTCTTGGCAATCATTCCTCCAAGAATTCTGCTTCCTGAAAGTGGAAGCAGCGTGGGATTGGAACTGTTTTGCACAGATTGGTCATAGCATTGTAGAGGGTAATGGAAAAACAACCCAGCCCATGCAGGACACCTGCTTGGGGAGGGGGGCAGAGGAGACAGCCGGTTGGAAGGCGACCTGCCAATGCACAAGCTGCCCATTACCGTGGCTCCTTCTGGTAAATCACAGCACCAGCAGAATGAATGCTGATCGCCTCAGCTTGCATGTTGGAATGCCCACCCACGTGCACGGTCAGAGACTCCACTCCAAGAAAACACATGGGCCCACTGGTTGCTACTCAGGGACCAAACACCAGCTTAAAAGGGAGAGGCTCAGAGAAGAAGCGCTGGCATTACCTAACAGCTTGTTAGAAATGCATATTCATGGGCCCAAAGTACTGAATCAGAATCAGTGGAAAAGGGGCTAAGAAATTGTGTTTTAGCAAGTTCTCGAGGTGATTCTTACACACATTAAAGTTTGAGAACAAATGATGCAAAAGAAACCCAAAGCAGACTGACCCTGCATTTCTGCCCCCTGTGCATGAGGGCCTGACTCTGACCATAAAATCATAAAAGGGTTGGTTAGTAGTTTCAAAACTATGGAAACTAAGAAAAAAACAAAAATAAACTCACCACCTATCAGCCTCTCACATCAAGATATGAATGAACAGAGTCAGTCTTTTATAAATTTGCTTAATTTTGAGTGAGCCAAGATCTTTATGCCATTGGAAAAAAGGAAATTCATTTATTTACTAGAATGGCACTACAAACTCACATTTGCAGCAAAATAATCAAACCACTATCCATCAAGATACAGGAAAAAAATTAATGCATAGATTTAAGGATATGTGCTTTACTTGAACTTTAGTAGCAGAAGGAGAACTGTTCTCATGCTCCTGACAACACTTATGCAACAGGACGCTGGGGGACCTGGGGACCTGGTGCCTGGGCCTTCAAGAACTCCTCGAGTCGTTCCATCTTCTCAGCTGGAGAAGGAAAAACGCTCACTGTTTCAAACTACTCCTTCATGGGGGTGGGTGTGTGCTGGCAGTATCATTTCTCGGGGTGGAAGCTCTGAACCTAGGACCTGGAAACAGCGGCGCGACCAAGCTGAGGCTGGCACGGGCAGTGAGGGGCCTGAACGCATCGCATCTCAGCCTACTTTCCCAGGGTCCTGCTTGGACTCCACCCACAAGGGACGCCCAGGGACCACGTGTAGCATACTGGGAGTTTGGGGAAGATGGAGGCTGGGAGGAGGCCCGGTGGCTCCCCCGGGGCTCCCTCCCCACGCACGTTTTCCATGCCCCTCACCTCGGGCGCGCTGCTCCCGGTGACTCGACGCCAGGCTCAGGAGCACGCTCTTCACCCGGCGCTGGACAGCCGGCCGCCCGAAGACGGTGACTTCCACCAACTTCCCGGCGTGAACTGCGTCCACCGTCAGCAGGGCCTGGCTCATCCACTCCATTTCCGGAACCACGGCTCGGTCTGGGCCTGAACGCGAAAGGAGAGACTGAGCGGGGCACGGCGAAGGGCAGGAGGAGCTGGCCCGAAGAGGACGGGACGGGTAGGGCAGGAAACCGGGCACCGCGCATCACACGCGGCCCGCGCGCCCGGTAAGGGCTGCGGAGCGCGGCTCGGCGGCCTCTCCCGACTGGGGGGCCACCACCACGCCCCGGGTCGCGCACCGAAGATCGAGTCGGCCAGCCACGCCTCCAAAGAAAACACCAGCGGGTTCCTCAGCTCCTGCACAGGAAACCACCACGGCCGGGAGCGAATCCGTGGCGGCGGAAGTGGGAACCCCAGCAGCCCGTCCCCCCGGGCCTCGGCGGCGCCCGCGTCGTCGATCATGCTGAAACCGGCAGCCCGCGGGTAAGGGGCGAGCAGCTCTCGCGGGATTTGTAGAGGCGCGAAGTCGGGCCCTTTATGGCTGGCGGCCGGCCCCGCCTCCTCCGGTGCGCCTGCACCCTGCTCCCGGGCGGCCCCGTGGGCGCGGGCTCCGGGGTGTGCTGGGATTTTCGTACGGGGAGTGGTGCTGTCGCCCCGCTTTCTCCTCCGCCTGGAACCCCGGCGGCTCTCGGAGGCGCCGCCCGGTCAGGTAACGCCCGGCCCCGAGGCGCCGGGTTGATGGACGGTGTGGTTGGCTGGAGCGGGGTCCCGTCCAGGCCCGGTCCAGGTTCTGAGGTTCCGTCCCAGGCGGGTCAGGCCGAGGGCGGGCTCGTGGAATCTGCATCTTCTCTTTCATCTCCTGCCTCTGGTTCGTTACCGCTTCAGAATCATTCAAACAAGTGCGTCGTGTTTAAAATACAGACGCCAGACGTGGTCATTCTAGAAACGTAGCAAGTGGAGACAAATCTCGTTTATTGCCAAAATCCTGAGACGACGAGTGTTGATGCACATTTTTCCCCCTATGTTCTTAATTTTAGTTAAAAGTTTAAATTGTGAAAGATTTCACACATTTTAAAAAGTTGTATAACAAACACTCATGTACCCCACTACCCCCCATTTAACATGTTAATATTTCCCACATTTGCCTCGCTCTCTCTTCTTTAAAACAGATGTCGGTGAAGACCTTTCCTTCCCTCCCCGCAGGAAATCATGTCCTGAAGTTGGTGTGTGTCACCCGTGCGTGTTCTTATACTTCTCCTAGTGCATTTCTTCAAGTATTGTTTGGTAGTTGTTTTAGAAGAGACAGCGTCTGCTGTACAAACGACTTTGTTCTTACAATTAGTTATGAAGTGTTTGTTTTTTAAGTCTTTCTCACGGAAAGTGTCGATCATTTACATAAGGGGGATGGTACTAATGTACTGAATTCCCTCATCTGCATCTTCTAAGCCTCAACAGTTGTCTGAGAGGAGATATTGAATCTAACTTTAGTGGATATTTTTATTTCTTCAATTTAATTTAAAAAGTCAACATAATAATACATGCATATTGTAAAAAAAAAAGTCTTGAGGATATAAAGTAGTATATGAAAGTTCTCTCTTTCATATATTCTCCCTCAATCTCTTACTAATTCTTTTTCAATGGTGTATACTGTGAATATCTTCTTTTAGTTTAAATTGTCTTTTTGCCTTCTTCAAGGTATCTTTTGATGAATACAATTCTTAATTTTAGTATAGTCCGATTTATCAGTCTTTAGGGTAAGTACATTCTGTGTCTTGCTTAAGAAATCCTTTCCTGCCCTGAGGTCTAAAGACATTCACTATACTTTTGAAGTTTCTATCATAACGTTTAAATTCTTGAACCACCTGGGGTTAATTTTTTAAATCGGGCGTAAGGTAGGGATATGATTTCATCTTTTTATAAATTGATAATTTTTCCCTTGAGCCATTCTCTTCAGGATGCATCCAACTTGAGGCCTCTTCAAATTACATCCTTGAAAATTTTCAGACTCCTGCATGTAGCATGAGTTAGCCACAAGGCTGGTTTGTGGTAGTTAATCATCAGATCAAGACATACCTGAGAAAGGCAAGGTCAAGAAAAGTTCCTTTGGCATTCTCATCTGGATGGCAAAGTTTATTTCTGATTCAGTTTTGTTTTGGAAGTGTAGTCATTTGGGGTCTTATGCAGAGACCCCATATTAAGTTTCCTACACTTGGCAAGCCTTGAGTTTTATTAGCTGACCCATGCCAGCTTCAAAACAGAATTGTAAGGTTTTTAGGCTTTAGCAGAATCTGCCAAGATGAATCAGTTTTGTCACTCTGTACCTCCAAGGCTTCCTGCTTTGACTCTGATTGGTGGGACAGAGGCATGATCTGAATACTGGCTCCAGCATTTTCTAGCTGTGTGACCGAATGCAAGTTATTTAAACTTTCTGCACCCCATAAAAATTTTAAAAATACTAGCAGGAAGACTTCCAGGGGATCACTTGCTTTCATTTTATCTGCTTAGCCCTCGAAGAACCAGTCTGAGGGTATTTGGGTTCAGTCAATAGTATATGAGTGAACTGGTTTTGTAATTTCTCATTGAGAATCTATGTTCTTCATCACTTCACTTCTTGTAATCTTCAGTTCCTAAGATGACATCTCTATACAATGAAAAATGTTACAAAGCACAATGAACACCAGTTTTTTTGTACCAAAGAATAACATCAAAATGTACGTCACAGATAGTTAGAGAAAAGTGGTCAAAATGAGGAAAATAAACTAGTAAGATATTAAATCACTGTCAGACTAGGAGCAATTATGCAGAAAAAGAATACAATAAAAGCTGTATTCTGAACAATAGAGGACAATCTTCTAATGTTTAGGAGCATTTACAAACAGTAACTATATACCAGTTCCCCTGGATGGATGGATGGATGGATGGGTAAATTAATAAATAAGGAGATATTATACCACACTACTAAGTAATATTCAAGTAAAGCAAGAAATGAAAATCATCACTGACAGGCTATTTAGAATATAACAGTAATTTACAAAGTACATTTTTAAAACATTATGGACAGTGTACATTCTGAAGAATCTAGTTTTCAGTCCCCTCTCATCTATCCTGTCTGCTCCTCTCCTCCGTGATATAGTTAACTATTATTAGTTTTTGAGTTATCCTTCCATTAAAAAAATGTATAGATAAGTATCTGGGAGTTTTTGCTTTTATTTTTTTTGGTAATATTACAGGTACTTTATTGTGCTCTTTTTGCACCAACTTTTTTATTTTGAAAAGCTTTAAACCAATGGAAAAATTGTAAGAACATTAAATTTACACTCAGTACCTTTCGTTTAGTTTCACCAGTTGTTAACGTTTTGCTTCGTTTATTTTCTCTACCTACACATACTTTTTCATGAACTGTTTGTAAGTTGCAGGCATCATGACACTTTATCTCAGGTACTTCAACGTTATCTCCTAAAAACAAGGACATTCTCCTCTATAACCATACAAAATTATTCACTCAGGAAATTTAATGTTGGTCTAATACGGTTGTCTAATATATGATCCAATTTCATTTTCCCCAGTTTTTCCAATAATGTATAGCTAATATAGAGTCATTCTCTGTTGCTGTTATTATTGTTTAATGACATTGACATTTTTGAAATATTTTAAATTTTTTATTGTGGGAAATTTCAAACATACAAAGGTAGAGAAGATAGTATAAATGAATGACCAGTATACCCATCCTACAACTTCAAAAAGTATCAACTCATGGATTATCTTGTGTGGAAATAAAGATCACCCAAGTGGGAACAAGCGAAGGCTCTTTATTCAGAGCTTGCTATAGCAAAAGGGAGTCAGCCACCATCACTTGTGTTTGGCGGAGTGTCAAAAGCAGGCAGAGGAGCGGGAAAACTTTATATAAAGTGGAAAAAAGGTGTGCCTGAAGGGGCAGGTGTCGGCCTGGGGAAACTGTAGGTGGGCTTACTAGAAGCGGGGCATCGTATGTGATTGGTTAGGGGTGCGTATTTGGCTTTCCCAGTTGGTCCTCAGTTGACATCAAGGGCAAAAAGTTAGCGAAGCTGTCAGTTATTAATCAAGTCCTGGACATCTTGTGTTGACTGCCATAGGGGTTGTTTGGCTTCCTGGACTGCATGCTGAAGATGGTGGGTCAGAGTTCTATTTTTATGTTTAGTCTGGCCATTGTCTGTATATTCAGTTTCTTGGCCCCTGTTTTTGACAATTCTCTCATTTGCTGGAGGTTGACGAATTCAGGGAAAGCCAAAGATCCAGGTCTTCACTGCTTGGAGATTGCTCAGCTGTCTGCATGGTCAACTGTATTGCAAGATCTTCTTGCCCTTTTTGTTGCATCGTCATGGAGATAACTGATGAGAGAATGAATGTAGAAGCATTTAAGACTCTGGATAGAATGTGTCAAAAGAAAATTCAGAGAGCTTTACTTGAGATGAATATTTTATTAAGTGAGAAACAAACTGTTCACAAACAGGGAGACTTCCAAACCAAAAGTGGCTTAAAGCTCCACTCTGAGCAGTTATAGCTCAGCTTATAAAGCATGAGGAGGTACATTGTTTTGTATTGTGATTCTAATTGGCTGCCAGAAACTTACGTTCCTTTTAGAGCAGTAGTATTACATAAGCTTACTTTTTTACTGTAGCTGATTTGCTAGGTTATGCTGACATGAAGAAAGCTTAAGTTTTGTTTAAGGTCAGAGTCATCATTTCAGGGAAATCAGGACAGCTTTAAGTTTTGATTAGATGACTCTAAGTGTTTGGTCTAGGTCTGTATTCAAACTGTGGCTTCCATTTTGGTTTCTCTTTAACTATGACAAAAACAAGAATTAATAATCCCTGTAAAATGCTTTGGAAGCAGTTATCCTAACTGCTCCTCCTAGGCCAAGAGAACAAATCCAATAGAACATGAGAGTCATGTGCCTTTTCCTTAAGGTGATACATAGCTTGTTCCACCTTGCCTGTTTCATTGATCCAAGTACAGCAAGAAGTATAAGCAATGACACAGACAGCACCATGGCTAGCCAGTAAGGAATCTACAGCAATGCAATTGTCCATTGTTACTCATGCCAATGAGTTGAGGCTGATCTCTATTCCGTCTGGTATCATTAATAACTTCTGCCAAAGTTAGTGATAGGTTTCTTCCCATCTTTTCTATTTGTATGGTTCCTACCAGTGGGGACACTGCTTCGACTGTTCTCATAAATAATCAGTCAGTAATTCCCCTAGGTTGTGTGCCTGAATAATCAAGAATGGCCTCATTTTGGCACCCATGTCTGGGTCAGGATTTCCAGCCTTGGTGATTTATAGAATTAGGGTCTCTGTATACAGACGAGTCTCATAATACTATTCCTGAAGTGCATGAAATGTTAGTCTGAGGCAAACAGGACCAGGCAGTATGGCCACAAAGGAAGCAGTATCCAGTAGGGGCACATGGAAATCCAGGAAGAAAGGGAGTTCACGACATGAAGTTGGAGCCAAGGCCTTACATTAGCTGGGTGACATATTTGGATCTCTCTTAGTCTCTTCCAAGTGATATTTGGCCCATTGCACTATGAAGATTGTTGAATCCAAATTTAGAATTACCTTGGGTCAATCAATAGCTTGTAATAATTGGTTCTTCTTCTGGGAGAGAGGAACACTAGCAGAGTCACAGATTGATTTAAGGTCAGTTGTCCACACAGGTGCAGATGGAAACACCGTCGCTGTAATTCTCAGGTTTTATCATGGGGGTCGCTGATGGACAGCACATACAGCAGTCAGTAAGACTGAGGGCAGTGGTTACTGTTCAGGATAATCTAAGAATAGCATTAGAATGAGTGTGTTCTGACCTCACAGTTACGATAAGGAGGGAAAAGAGAAAAGGGTCCATTACGGGTGGATGACAGCAAGGGGTCTTCAGAAAATGAGAAGAATGATTATAAACAAGCAGACAAAAAAGAAAACAGCAGTTAGATAGGTATCTTAGTCCAACGGCAGACCAAGATCTATCTGTGGTCCTCTGTGTGTTCCAAATGTCTGGGGTAGCTGTCTGCTTCCCGAGATTGGCTTCTGGAAGATCTCCGAGAGTCCTGAGTTTGAGGTCCCATATTGGAGTAGTTTTCCAGTTGTGTGCAATTGTGAATTGCCTTTTTAGTTGAGAAGCATGAACCCGAATGTTGACTCCCTGGGGTTTCAGTGTTTCCTTGGTGTTAACAGTACCTGATAAAGGCCCTTCCAACGAGATTCAAGAGCAGTTTTCCTCCGGTATCTCTTCCTGTTACTGAAATCTCCTGGCTGAGGATCATGAAGAGGCTGTTTAGGAAGACTCGTGGGACGGTGGTCTTAACCTGTTGTGACAGGACTGGGTACAGTACCTGAGCCCCTCGCCGTGTTCTGCCATGTCTGCATGCGGTCGGCAGAGTCTAGTGTCAGAAATGAAATCTCTAAATACGTGTCTTCCAGTTACCAGCTCATTGGCGGATAAGCGGTATGTGCCTGAGGGAGAGGACAGCACGGCCGTAAGGGCTAGTGGGAGTACCTGTGGCCAAGTGGACTCGAAGAGTTTCTGAAGGTTTTGCTCATTTTAATTTAAGGATGTCAATTCCTCCTTTTGACCTTTCCAGAAATTGTAGTTTTTGAATAAGAGATGACACCTTACAAAGTTCTTTTATAAAGGTTTCTGTAGAGTGTGTGCCTCAATCACTTGATATAAAAGTTGGGATGCCCCAGGTTGGAAACACAAAATCAAGCAGCTTTCTAGTGACTAGAAAGGGTGTAGCTTTTCAGCAAGAAAATGCTTCAACTCATCCTGGAAATAGACATACAATAACTAAACATACTCAAGTCCCGTGAAGGGTGAAAGCTGGATAGCCCATCTGAAGGTCTTCATAGGGCCCTTGAGGCTTTGCTTCCTGGCAATGTCCCACCTTTACGGTTTTTTCAGTATTATGGTGTTGACAGGTGGCACATAATCTGAAAACAGCCTTAGTTTTCTTTCTAAAGTTTCTCCATCAATGTTGATTTATGATAATAACCAATTTGTCTTTTCCATGATGGGTAGTTTCATGGAGAAATTTAGCAAATAGCCATTTGAAATCATCTGGAGCCACCAAGTGCCATCTTGAGAGGGCCAGAGATTACCTAAGCAAAGGGTACAACCAGCTTTTCCTCTTCCTTTTCAAAATCAGGGGCTAAATGTTGATATTTTATAACATCCTTTTATATTAATAATTTATCCTTTGGAGGCTTAGATAGGATCGTAACGTTGGTTAAAATGGTTTGTTTGACATGATGATCTGCTAGAGCATTTCCTTTAGCTTCCATATTCTCTCTTTTTACGTGAGCCTTGAATTTATAATAGCCCCCTCTCTAGGAATTAGTAGTGTGTCCAAAAGTTCCTTAACTTGTCCATGTTTTATGGGGTTTTCAGTAGAGAAAAAAAACCTCCTTTGCTTCCAAAGCATCCAAAAGTCATGTACTACTCCAAAAGCATGCTTGCTGTCAGTATGTATGTGTACCCTCTGGTCTTTGGCTACTTGACAAGTTCTAGTAAATGCAATCCCATCTAGGCTGAGTTTTCCTCAGTTAGAGGACTAGACTCTGAAGGACAGCTTACATTAGTGAGAGCATATCCTGCTTGATTGCCTTCACTTTCAGTTTTGAGGTGTAACACAACAGCAGATAATGTTAGGGTGGGGTTCCCAGGGGAGCTCTGTTAAATCTGAGCAGGGTATAGAACATTCCCTAACGGAAGTCAGGAGGCTCCCCTGCTTCTGGTAGGAGAGGCAAGTGGCAGGACTCAAGGTATTGGAGGGTGAATAGTCACACGAGGGGGAGAGCAGGCCGTTTCAGAACCTCGTAAGGGGTTAAAAGGCTGTTACAAAAGTGTGTGTTCTCAGTCACCAGAAATATCTGTTACAACAGGAGGAACCATTAGGTCAAGGGAGAGCCTAGACCTAGTTCAGCAGAAGCATCAAGTTTTGCAGGGGCAGCTGTTGCCTTAGGACTAGGGGGGCACGTGTTTGCAGCTGGGTCAGTAAGCAGTGAGTTGTCAGTGGCTCCCACAAAGTTCAGTTAAAAACCCCAAGAGCTTGTCTAGATCACTCATGCAAAATTACATGAAATGGCTTTTGCAGGTAGGGATGTCGAGGAAAGGAGGCTGTCAGGAGCTCAGCTGAGCTGGGAGAGAGAATATGGGGCTGCCAAGGGTCAGGGTAGCCAATTAAAGCAACAAGCTAAAAGGCTAAACCTGAGGAAGTGTTGCCTCCTTTCCATCTTCCCTCACGGAACAAGGTCGGGTAGATGGGCACAGAGGTGTCTCACAATTGAGGGAAAACAAAAGGCTCTGGCAGTTTTACGATCCTGGGATGGGTGGGGGGCAGAGGAGGAGGGAAAGGAGGAAGGGCTCGGAGTGGAAAAGTACCAGATACTGAGCCAGAGTGGGGAGGCGTCTTCCCGGTCCCCCCTTCTCCCCACCCCACGAGGGTGCCCCCGCAGAGGCTCCTGAGCTCCTGGAGAAGAGCTCTCGCCAAGGCCTCTGACAGAGACCTAGGGATGTAAATATTCAAGAGCGCTTGACAGAGGGGCTGCGGGCTCAGCCCGAGTGCTCCCTGCAGAGACTACAGTGCTTTGGTTGTGTGTCCTCTGAATGGAGCCTGTCATCAACTGACTGCTTTTGGTACGATACATTCTGTTCTTGGGCGAGAAGTGCCTTGATGTTGACACTTGGATGTCTGAAAATGTTTTAAATTCTCCATCTGTCCATAATTTGGCTGGGTTATATTATCCTGGTCTTAAGTAATTTTCCTTCAGAATTTTTATAGCAATTCTCCACTGTCTTCTGGCCTCTAACATTGCTAGGGAACCGAGATGCCATTCTGATTCCTATTCCTTTTTTTTTTTTTAAGACTTTATTTTTTAGGACTTCCATGGTGGCGCAGTGGTTGAGAATCCACCTGCCAATGCAAGGGACATGGGTTCGAGCCCTGGTCCGGGAAGATCCCACATGCCACGGAGCAGCTAAGCCCGTGCACCACAACTACTGAGCCTGCACTCTAGAGCCCGCAAGCCACAACTACTGAGGCCCACGCACCTAGAGCCCGTGCTCCGCAACAGGAGAAGCCACCACAATGAGAAGCCTGTGCACTGCAATGAAGAGTAGCCCCTGCTGGCCGCAGCTAGAGAAAGCCCGTGTGCAGCAACGAGGACGCAACGCAAAAATAAATAAATAAAATAAATAAATACATTTATTTAAATAAATAAATAAATAAATACAGACTTTATTTTTGAGAACAGTTTTAGGATCACAGCAAAACTGAGCTCTGAGTTCCTATCTCACACCATCTTCCCCCTCACACATCACAGCCCCCCCTGCTGTCAACATCCCGCACCAAAGTGGGACATTTGTAAACAATCAGTGAACCCACCCCGACTCATCGTTGTCACCCAAAGTCCATACTTAATACATTACCCTTCACTCTTGATGTTGACCATTGTATGGATTTTAGCAAATGTATAATAGCCACTGTTACAGGGTCACACAGAATAGGTTCCCATTCCTTTTCTGTGTCATTTTCTTCTGTCTCTGTCTGTAGGTGAGAGGCAAGAAATAGCTGGGCCCCAGGCTGAGCAGCTGGAACTTGTCTTCCGCTGGCACTTTGAGACAAGGATAAAGGCAGGAACAGAGAGGAGCTGGCCCCTACCTGAGCAAGAGATAAGGCAGACACATCTTTCTCATTCTTGTGGTCAAGGAGACCTCCCAGACCACACACATGCATGGAAGTCTCCTCAGGGGTCAAAGAAGGGAAGGGGCACCAGCACATAATATGTCCTGTCAACCTCCCAGAAACCCTCGCACTGGAATCCATCTTGGCTGAAAGATGCACATCCCCGTGGGGAGGGCCCTGAGTCAGACCAAATATGGACACAAGTATGGCAACTGGCCAGAGGGAACCCGGAAAACTGCCGCCTTGTGACTGAAGCTCCCCCTTTGGGGCGCGTCCCACTCTGAGCCTGCACGTGTACCCCACAAAGTACTTCGCTTTCTAATAAACACTCTATCTGCTTTACAATCTGTCTCTCTGTTGAATTCTTTCTTCAAAGAAGATGAGGACCGAGGTCCTGCTTCAAGCCACTGCACCCCAATGGCCCCCCAAAATCATGTGTTTTGGATCTTCTGTGTGTCCTTTAGTGTCCTGATGACGTGCTGGTGTAATTTTCTGTTATTCAGTCAGTGTGCCTTCTCCACCTGAAAACACAGGCCATTTCAGTTGTGAGAAATTTCTCCAACTATTTCTTTGATAATTCCCTCCCCAACATTTTCTCTGCTTTTATTTTCTGAAATCTCTGTTAGTTGCTATGATGGATCTTCTAGACTGTTCTTATATTTTTCTTAATTTTTCTTTCCTATTTTATAAAACTCTTTTAGTTTTTTAATATAATCTGTTCTTATTTCATGAATGTAATGTCTTCCAGAAGATATGTGAATTAGCCTTCTTTTTTTGGCTATGTTGGGTCTTTGTTGCTGCACGCGGGCTTTCTCTAGTTGCGGCGAGCGGGGGCTACTCTTCGTTGTGGTGCGAGGGCTTCTCATTGCGGTGGCTTCTCTTGTTGTGGAGCACAGGCTCTAGGCGTGCGGGCTTTAGTAGTTGCAGCATGTGGGCTCAGTAGTTGTGGCACACGGGCCCTAAAGCACATGGGCTTCAGTAGTTGCAGCTCGTGGGCTCTAGAGCGTGGGCTCAGTAGTTGTGGCACATGGGCTTAGTTGCTCCATGGCATGTGAGATCTTCCCAGACCAGGAATTAAACCCGTGTCCCCCATATTGGCAGGTGGATTCTTAACCACTGTGCCACCAGGGAAGTCCCCCCGAATTAGCCTTTTGAATTCTTCTTCTGTCTACTACATTGTTTCTGCTTTCACAGATTTTTTTTCTTCTCTTCTGCCTCTTTTATGTTAGAGATTTCCTTGGAGAATCTGCTCATTATATATGCCTGTTCCTGTTTAAGAGTTGATCTCAAACTCTTGATTGGCAGCTTTGTTAAGGAGAGGGTTAGTCTTGTTGATTCAAGGGTTTCATTGCAAAATAACATATCTCAATAGTTTGTAAACTTGAGCTACAACAAAATTACCTGGAGGGCAAGTTAAGACATAGACTACTGGCTCACCACCCCTCCCTGTCTGTAGAGCGGGGCCTTGTTCCTAAGGGTTGCTAATGTCAACTGAAAAAATGCACCCTCTAAAAGTTGAGAATTACGTTGTATCTGGCAGACTTTCTGAGGACTTCAAGCCTGGGAGGCAGCGTCTCAGATGGCTCTGAGGGACTGCTCTGAAGAGGTAAGGGAGGAGCCAGGATATATAGGAGTTTTTGCAGAGCATCAAAAGATTACTGTTGATTAAAGAAAACCAGACCTCTCAAGGAATTTAGCGCTTTTCTATGTATGGGAAGATGCAAGAGTCTGGGCTCACTGAACTCGTTCCTTTGATATGCACCTCAGCTATCTGGGGCCTGCATCCTGTGCTTTCCCACCCTGAGTCCTTCAGGGTGCACCACTGGATGTGGCTGCAATGGCTGCGAGTTTGATGGCAGGCATCCTGTTTCCATCCTGAGTTCCCTCAGGGCTCACCATCCAGGCGGTCTGGGCAGCTGTAATGTGAGGGACTGATGACTGCAACATCCTTTCTTTACTGATATGGCAGCAATATTTTTCATTCACATGATTCTTGAACCCTCATCCCCACTTTCAGAGGAACTTGATGCCTCTCATTTCTGAAGCAGATTGGGATTCTACAGAACAAATCAGCCTTCTTCAAGGCTTACTTTTCCATTTGCTCTGGTCTAAACCAAATATCACATTCTCATCTGCTTTCTAGCTTGCAGTATGTGTCAGTGTGTGTGTGTGTACACACCCATTCTTTACCCTTGTGCATTTATGTCTTTTAATAATCTCTTTTTTAGAGGGATTTTGGCAGGGTGCTTGATGAATGCCGTGTGTTTAAATCTGCCATGTCTTTAAGGTTTTTCATGTTTAATATTTTTAACTTTCCCTTATAGTTGATGAATAGTTTGGGTATATAATTTAAAGTTTAAATAATATTTAAATTATATTTTACATATAAAGCTAATGAGGGACTTTCCTGGTGGTCCAGTGGTAAAGAATCTGCCTTCCAATGCAGGGGACGCGGGTTCGATCCCTGGTGGGGAACTAAGCCCACGCCCCACAACTACTGAGCTGGTAAGAGAGCCTTCGCGCTGCAAACTACAGAGCCCATGCATTCTGGAGCCCAAGCGCCACAACTAGAGAGAGAAAACCCTGGACTGGTTGGAACAAAAGGTTATGACTAAGATTCCCAAAACACCCTGTTACCTCACCACCAACCAGAAATTTCACAAGCTGCAGCCCTTACCCCAAATATTGCCTTTAAAAACTCTGCCCTGAAAGTCATCAGGGAGTTCAGGTCTTTTGAGCATGAGCTGCCTGTTCTCCTTACTTGGTGCCCCACAAATAAACACTGTAATTTCCTCCACCATAACCTGGTATCAACAGATTGGCTTTGCTGTGTGGCAGGAGAGTGGGCCCAAGTTTGGTTTCATAACAATAGTTTGAACTAAATGAAAATGAAAACACAACCTAATATTTGTGAATACAGTGGAAACTGCTTAGAGGGAAGTATTGATATAGAGCCTTGAATGCATATATTAGAAAAGAAGAAAGACCTAGAATCAGTCATCTAAGTCTCCACCTTAGGAAATTAGAAAAAAAGGAACAAATTAAATCCAAACTAAGCAAAAGGAAAGAAATAATAAAAATTAGAGCAGAAATCAATGAAATTGAAAACAAGGTATCAATAGAGAAAATCAATGAAACCAAAAGCTGGTTCTTTGAAAAAAAATCAATAAAATCAATAAACCTCTAGTCAGGATAACTAGGAAAAAAAAGAGAGAAGATACAAATTACTAATATCAGAAATGAAAGATGAGACATCACTACAGATCCCATGGATCTTAAAAAGATAATAAAGGAATACTATGAATAAGTCTGTGTCCACAAGTTTGATAATTTAGGTGAAATGGACCAATTCCTTGAAAGACATAATCTGGCAAAACTCACATAAGAAGAAATAGACAGGGGGCAGACAGCAGAAGCAAGAAGAACTACAATTCTGCAGTCTGTGGAAGGAAAACCACATTCACAGAAAGATAGACAAAATGAAAAGGCAGAGGACTTTGTACCAGATGAAGGAACAAGATAAAACCACAGAAAAACAACTAAATGAAGTGGATATAGGCAACCTTTCAGAAAAAGAATTCAGAATAATGATAGTGAAGATGATCCAGGAACTCGGAAAAAGAATGGAGGCAATGATCGAGAAGATGCAAGAAATGTTTAACAAAGACCTAGAAGAATTAAAGAACAAACACCTAGAAGAATTAAAGAACGAACAAACAGAGATGAACAATACACTAACTGAAATGAAAAATACACTAGAAGGAATCAATAGCAGAATAACTGAGGCAGAAGAATGGATAAGTGACCTGGAAGACAGAATGGTGGAATTCACTGCCGCAGAACAGAATAAAGAAAAAGGAATGAAAAGAAATGAAGACAGCCTAAGAGACCACTGGGACAACATTAAACACAACAACATTTGCATTATAGGGGTCCCAGAAGGAGAAGAGGGAGGGAAATGACCTGAGAAAATATTTGAAGAGATTATAGTTGAAAATTTACCTAACAGGGGAAAGGAAATAGCCACCCAAGTCCAGGAAGCACAGAGAGTCCCAGGCAGGATAAACCCAAGGAGAAACAGGCAGAGACACATAGTAATCAAACTGACAAAAATTAAAGACAAAGAAAAATTATTGAAAGCAACAAGGGAAAAACGACAAATAACTTACAAGGGAACTCCCATAAGGTTAACAGCTGATTTCTCAGCAGAAACTCTACAAGCCAGAAGGGAGTGGCATGATATATTTAAAGTGATGAAAGGGAAGAAACTACAACCAGGATTACTCTACCCAGCAAGGATCTCATTCAGATTCGATGGAGAAATCAAAAGCTTTACAGACAAGCAAAAGCTAAGAGAATTCAGCACCACCAAACCAGCTCTACAACAAATGCTAAAGGAACTTCTCTAAGTGGGAAACACAAGAGAAGAAAAGGACCTACAAAAACAAACCCAAAACAATTAAGAAAATGGTAACAGGAACATACATATCGATAATTACCTTAAACGTGAATGGAGTAGATGCTCCAACCAAAAGACACAGGCTCGCTGAATGGATATACAAACAAGACCCATATATATGCTGTCTACAAGAGACCCACTTCAGACCTAGGGACACATACAGACTGAAAGTGAGGGGATGGAAATAGATATCCGATGCAAATGGAAATCAAAAGAAAGCTGGAGTAGCAATAGTCATATCAGATAAAATAGACTTTAAAATAAAGAATGTTACAAGAGACAAGGAAGGACACTACATAATGATCAAGGGATCAATCCAAGAAGAAGATATGACACTTATAAATATATATGCACCCAACATAGGAGCACCTCAATACATAAGGCAACTGCTAACAGCTATAAAAGAGGAAATCGACAGTAACACAATAATAGTGGGAGACTTTTAACACCTCACTTACACCAATGGACAGATCATCCAAACAGAAAATTAATAAGGAAACACAAGCTTTAAATGACACAATACACCACATAGATTTAATTGATATTTATAGGACATTCCATCCAAAAACAGCAGATTACACTTTCTTCTCCAAGTGTACACGGAACACTCTCCAGGACAGATCACATCTTTGGTCACAAATCAAGCCTTGGTAAATTTAAGAAAATTGGAATCATATCAAGCATCTTTTCCGACCACAATGCTATGAGATTAGAAATCAATTACAGGGAAAAAACCGTAAAAAACACAAACACATGGAGGCTAAACAATACATTACTAAATAACCAAGAAATCACTGAAGAAATCAAAGAGGAAATAAAAAAATACCTAGAGACAAATTACAACGAAAACACCACGATCCAAAACCTATGGGATGCAGCAAAAGCAGTTCTAAGAGGGAAGTTTATAGCAATACAAGCCTACCTCAAGAAACAAGAAAAATCTCAAATAAACAATCTAACCTTACACCTAAAGGAACTAGAGAAGGAAGAACAAACAAAACCCAAAGTTAGTAGAAGGAAAGAAATCATAAAGATCAGAGCAGAAATAAATGAAATAGAAACAGGAAAAAAAAACAATAGCAAAGATCAATAAAAGTAAAAGCTGGTTCTTTGAGAAGATAAACAAAATTGATAAACCTTTAGCCAGGCTTATCAAGAAAAAGAAGGAGAGGACTCAAATCAATAAAAGTAGAAATGAAAGAGGAGAAGTTACAATGGACACCACAGAAATACAAAGCATCCTAAGAGACTACTACAAGCAACTCTATGCCAATAAAATGGACAACCTGGAAGAAATGGACAAATTCTTAGAAAGGTATAACATTCCAAGACTGAACCAGGAAGAAATAGAAAATATGAACAGACCAATCACAAGTAATGAAATTGAAACTGTGATTAAAAATCTTCCAACAAACAAAAGTCTAGGACCAGATGGCTTCACAGGTGAATTCTATCAAACATTTAGAGAAGAGCTAACACCCATCCTTCTCAAACTCTTCCCAAAAATTGCAGAGGAAGGAACACTTCCAAACTCATGCTATGAGGCCACCATCACCCTGATACCAAAACCAGACAAAGATACTACAAAAAAAGAAAATTACAGACCAATATCACTGATGAATATAGATGCAAAAATCCACAACAAAATATTACCAAACAGAATCCAGCAACACATTAAAAGGATCATACACCATGATCAAGTGGGATTTATCCCAAGGATGCAAGGATTCTTCAATATACGCAAATCAATGTGATACACCATATTAACAAATTGAAGAAGAAAAACCATATGATCATCTCAATAGATGCAGAAAAAGCTTTTGACAAAATTCAACACCCATTTATGATAAAAACTCTCCAGAAAGTGGGCATAGAGGGAACTTACCTCAACATAATAAAGGCCATATACAACAAACCCACAGCAAACATCATTCTCAATGGTGAAAAACTGTAAGCATTTCCTCTAAGATCAGGAACAAGACAAGGATGTCCACTCTCGCCACTATTATTCAACATAGTTTTGGAAGTCCTAGCCACGGCAATCAGAGAAGAAAAAGAAATAAAAGGAATACAAATTGGAAAAGAAGAAGTAAAACTGTCACTCTTTGCAGATGACATTATACTATACATAAGAGAATCCTAAAGATGCCACCAGAAAACTACTATAGCTAATCAATGAATTTGGTAAAGTTGCAGGATGCAAAATTAATGCACAGAAATCTCTTGCATTCCTATACACTAACAATGAAAGATCAGAAGGAGAAATTAAGGAAACAATCCCATTCACGATGGCAACAAAAAGAATAAAATACCTAGGAATAAACCTACGTAGGGAGACAAAAGACCTGTATGCAGAAAACTATAAGACACTGATGAAAGAAATCAAAGATGACACAAACAGATGGAGAGATATACCATGTTCTTGGATTGGAAGAATCAGTATTGTGAAAATGACTATACCACCCAAAGCAATCTACAGATTCAATGCAATCCCTATCAAATTACAAGTGGCATTTTTTACAGAACTAGAACAAAAAATCTTAAAATTTTTATGGAGACACAAAAGACCCCAAACAGCCAAAGCAATCTTGAGGGAAAAAAAATGGAGCTGGAAGAATCAGACTCCCTGACTTCAGACTATACTACAAAGCTACAGTAATCAAGACAGTATGGTACTGGCACAAAAAGAGAAATATAGATCAATGGAACAGGGTAGAACGCCCAGAGATAAACCCACACACCTATGGTCAACTAATCTATGACAAAGGAGGCAAAGATATACAATGGAGAAAAGACAGTCTCTTCAGTAAGTGCTGCTGGGGAAACTGGACAGCTACATGTGAAAGAATGAAATTAGAACACTCCCTAACACCATACACAAAAATACACTCAAAATGGATTAGAGACCTAAATGTAAGACTGGACACTATAAAACTCTTAGAGGAAAACATAGGAAGAACACTCTTCAACATAAATCACAGCAAGATCTTTTTTGACTCACCTCCTAGAGTAATGGAAATAAAAACAAAAATAAGGGCTTCCCTGGTGGTGCAGTGGTTAAGAATCTGCCTCCCAATGCAGGAGACACGGGTTTGAGCCCTGGTCCAGGAAGATCCCACATGCCGCAGAACAACTAAGCCTGCACGCCACAACTACTGAGCCCGTGTGCCACAACTACTGAAGCCCATATGCCTAGAGCCAGTGCTCCCAACTAGAGAAGCCACCACAATGAGAAGCCTGCACACCACAACGAAAAGTAGCCCCCGCTCGTTGCAACCAGAGAAAAGCCCATGTGCAGCAACGAAGACCCAACGCAGCCAAAAATAAAATAAATAAAATAAAATAACTTTATTAAAAAATAATAGTAATAAAAAATAAATAAACAAATGGGACCTAATGAAACTTCAAAGCTTTTGCAAAGCAAAGGAAACTATAAACAAGACGAAAAGACAACCCTCAGAATGGGAGAAAATACTTGCAAACGAATCAACAGACAAAGGATTAATCTCCAAAATATATAAACAGCTCATGCAGCTCAATATTAAAAAAACAAAAAACCCAATCCAAAAATGGGCAGAAGACCTAAATAGACATTTCTCCAAAGAAGACATACAGAGGGCCAAGAAGCACATGAAAAGCTGCTCAGCATCACTAATTATTAGAGAAATGCAAATCAAAACTACAATGAGGTATCACCTCACACCAGTCAGAATGGGCATCATCAGATAATCTACAAACAACAAGTGTTGGAGAGGGTGTAGAGAAAAGGGAATCCTCTTGCACCGTTGGTGGGAATGTAAATTGATACAGTCACTATGGAGAACAGTATGGAGGTTTCTTAAAAAACTAAAAATAGAACTACCATATGACCCAGCAATCCCACTACTGGGCATATACCCAGAGAAAACCATAATTCAAAAAGACACATGCACCCTAATGTTCATTGCAGCACTATTTACAATAGCCAGGTCATGGAAGCAACCTAAATGCCTGTCGACAGACGAATGGATAAAGAAGATGTGGTACATATATACAATGGAATATTACTCAGCCATAAAAAGGAACGAAATTGGGTCATCTGTAGAGACGTGGATGGATCTAGAGACTGTCATACAGAGTGAAGTAAGTCAGAAAGAGAAAAACAAATATTGTATATTAACGCATATATGTGGAACCTAGAAAAATGGTACAGATGAACTGGTTTGCAGGGCAGAAATAGAGACACAGATGTAGAGACCAAACGTATGGACACCAAGGTGGGTAAGTGGTGGGGTGGTGGTGGTGGTGTGATGAATTGGGCGATTGGGATTGACATGTATACACTAATATGTGTAAAATGGATAACTAATGAGACCCTGCTGTATAAAAAATAAATAAAATCAAAAATTAAAAAAAAAGAAGAAATAGACAAATTCAATAGGCCTACATTTATTAAATAAATTAAATCAATAATTAATAGCTTGTGAAACAGAAAGCACCAGGTCCAGATGTGTTCACTGATGAATTCTAACACACATTTAAGAAAGAAATTATACTAACTTTCTACAATATCTTCCAGAAAATAGAACAAGAGGGAAAACTTCCTAACTCATTCTGTGAGGCCAGCATGGCCCTAATACCAAAACCAGACAAAGACATTGCCAGAAAGGTACAGAACTATTTCTCATGAACATAGATGCAAATACTCTCAACAAAATATTAGCAAATCTAATCCAACAAAACTTCTTTCTAAAGATCATTAATACAATCCACTTCAGAGTAAGGATTAGAGAAAGGAGACTAAATACATAAAACATTAATCTTTTTATGTGTTTCCTGGGTGCTGCAATAACATTGTAATCCGATTAAGTCCAGGGTTTATTGCATTAAGAGTTATAGTTAATTCCATGTTAACCCATTCAACCCAGGATGGACCATGAGTAGTACTTTTTTTTTTTTTCAATCCTGGGCGCAGACCACAGTACCCAGAATTATAATAGATGTCTACTATGTTTGATTAACACATGATCAAACAGAGATCTCTTCAGAGAATTTGAAGATCCTAATCAAAGTAGGGGCACTCCCATCTGGATTGCATCCTTGGAATAGTATGTCCAGCCACAGAGCCAGCCTGCAAAATGGGAGTGCTTCAGGCATTTATTCAATTTATTTCATTAGCCCTTAAATTACAGCCAACATTTGGGTCAAGTGTTGAGTATAGTTCCCTGTGCTATACAGTAGTTTGTTGTTATCTATTTTACAAATGGTAGTGTGTATATTTTAATCCCAAACTCCTAATTTATCCCTCCCTCTGCTTCCCCTTTCGTAACTACAAGTTTGTTTTCTATGTCTGTGAGCCTATTTTGTTTTGGAAATAAGTTCATTGGTATCATTTTTTTTTTTTTTAGATTCCACATATAAGCAATATTGTATGATATTTATCTTTGTCTGGCTTACTTCACTTAGTATGATAATCTCTAGGTCAAATCATGTTGCTGCAAATGGCATTATTTCATTCTTTTTTTATGTCTTAGTAGTATTCCATTGTGTATACATATCCCATCTTCTTTATCCATTCATCTGTGCATGAACACCTAAGTTGCTTCCATATCTTGGCTATTATAATAGTGCTGCTATGAATGTTGGGGTACATGTATCTTTTTTTTTTTTTTTAATGCTATTCTTGTCTGCTTACATTCTTTTTATTTATGGATGTATGTATGTATGTATGGCTGTGTTGGGTCTTCGTTTCTGTGCGAGGGCTTTCTCCAGTTGTGGCAAGCGAGGGCCACTCTTCATCGCGGTGCGGGGGCCACTCTTCATCGCGGTGCGCGGGCCTCTCACCATCGCGGCCTCTCTTGTTGCGGAGCACAGGCTCCAGACGCGCAGGCTCAGTAGGTGTGGCTCACGGGCCCAGTTGCTCCGCGGCATGTGGGATCCTCCCAGACCAGGGCTCGAACCCGTGTCCCCTGCATTAGCAGGCAGACTCTCAACCACTGCGCCACCAGGGAAGCCCAAGGGGTACATGTATCTTTTCCAATTATGACAACCACCATTTTAAAACCTAACATATGCTTAACTGTATCAAAGTGTTGTTCACACAGCAATGGTGAATGCTATCGTCAATCTTTTGTTTCAAATTTTTAATGACTGTATTGGGTCCGGCTGTTAAACGTGACTGCGCTTTCCGCGCTCCTGAGATGCGGGTCCCAGGAGCGGGTGTGTAGCCGAAAAGCACAGAGAGCACCGGACAGCCCGCAGCGGAGAAGAACAAGGCCCGCGCAGGAACTCACTCAAGCGCGCACGCAGGATGGAGGGAGCGCAGGATGGAGGGAGCGCAGGATGGAGGGAGCGCAGGATGGAGGCAGCCCATTGGACCAGCCCCGCTCACCGCGCCGCGTCCGCCAATAGGCAGCGGCCTGGGCGGGGCGTCGGCGCGCGGGCGCCTTGAGCAGCGGCTGCGTGGCTGCCCTCGTGGACCAGCCTTCGACGGCATCTCGAGGGTGCAGGGCCTGCCGGAAGACGTCGGAGGCGCCGGATCCTGTTCGCGGAGCCATGTCTCGACCGGAAGCCGGCGCCAACGCCTCCTCCTGGGTCGTTGCTTCTCGGAGGAGCGCGGCGCTGCGTCGGGCTCCGGAAAGGAGGCCGGAGAAGGAGCCGAGCCAAGGCGGTCGCGGAGGCCAGAAGGCCGGCGGAGGTGGCGGCTGGAGGGGCCCCTCCGGCGTCCAGCAGCCCGTGGGCGCTGGTTTCCGGGAGCCGCCGCTCTCCTTCAAGCTGAAGAACGACTGGGTGGGCGCGGTGATAGGTGAGAGCGGAGGGCCTGCGCGGGCGGGCCGGGGTGGGTGAGGCGGGGCGGGGCCTGTGGCATCCCCGCCCCGCCCGCCTCGCCTCCAATCAGCGGCCACTGGGGCGGCTCGGGTCCCCACCCGACCTGTCTGATACGCTTTGGTGCTAGAGTGATGGCGTTTAATGCATCTCTGTATAGTTTATAGAGACGATGTTTTGGGAGCGCCAACTCTCAGACTTATGAAATCTTTGGGATGAAAGGTCAGAGCTTTGGCAGCTTACCCCAAAATGAACAACAAAGGAGTCAGTCCGTTTGAGCACCGGGGAGAGCCATTAACCCAAGATAAGAAAGCGTAGGATATTAAAGGGCTGCTCGGAACATTAGCCATACCTTGAACTTAGTTTCTGTAACTTGAATATGATTAATCTGCCGAAAAAAGTGTTCTTTTTCTTAGTATAGCGTGAGTCTTACAAATTCGTTTTTGAAAAACATTTGGAAATGACTGGAATTAAGGTTTGCCCCCCTTTTAAAATTGTGGTAAACAACATACATTTACAGTATTGTTGACCCTAAGAACAACGTTGTGTAGTAGATCTGCAGGAGGTTTTCATCTTGCACGACTGAATCTACCTCTCAACAACTCATTTCCCCATTCCCCCATCCCTGGCAGCCACCAGACACCTCATAGAAGTGGAATCTGCAGGTTTTTGTGATTGGCTCATCTCAGTGTAAGGTCCTCAGGGTTTATATGTGTTGTCACAAATGGCAGGATTTCCTTTTAAGGCTGAAAACTTGCCTTGTGTGCATATGCCACATTTTTTTCATCCAGTAGTCTGTTGACAGATATTTAGGTGATTTCCACCTCTTAGCTATCGTGAATAATGATGAATATGGGAATGCAGATATCTTTCTGAGATCCTAGTTTCAATTGTGTATAAGTTCCCAGAAGTGGGATTGCTGGATCACATGGTAGTTCTAATTTTAGTTTTTAAAGGACTCTGCATACTGTTTCCATAGTGACCGCACCAATTTACATTCCCACTCACAGTGCATAAGGGTTCCCTTTCTCCACATCCTTGCCAACTTGTTATCCCTTGTCTTTTTTTTTTTAATAAATTTATTTATTTATTTGTTTTTATTTTTGGCTGTATTGGGTCTTCGTTGCTGTGCCCGGGCTTTCTCTAATTGTGGTGAGTGGGGACTACTCTTCGTTGCGGTGCGTGGGCTTCTCATTGTCGCGCGCGGGCTGTAGAGCGCAGGCTCAGTAGTTGTGGTGCACGGGCTTAGTTGCTCCACAGCATGTGGGATCTTCCCGGACCAGGGCTCGAGCCCATGTTCCCTGCATTGGCAGGCGGATTCTTAACCACTGCGCCACTAGGGAAGCCCCATATTCCTTGTCTTTTTGATGAGAGCCATTCTAACAGGTGATATCTCATTGTGGTTTTGATTTGCATATCTCTGATGATTTCATCATCTTTTCATATACACCTGTTGGTCATAATTATGTCTTCGAAGAAAGGTCTATTCAAGACCTTTGGTCAGTTTTTAATTGGACTTTTTTGGTTGAGTTGTGTGTAAGGGTTCCAATTTCTTCACATCCTTGCCAACACTTTGGATCCAATTAGTCTTTCCTTGGGCTGATGGTGAATCCTTAGTATCTACCTCTGGGAAAGGAACCTCCTACCACCCACCACAATTTGGAATAGAAAGCGCCTGCTTCCCTTTTTCCAAACTGAAAGTGATTACTGGACCCTAGGAGCCTTTGTTTGGATGATCTGGGAAGAACTAGAGAAGGCTTTGAGCAAAGTCGGTAGTGGGTTCCCCATAATTGATTTCAATTTTTTTAAAAAAACCCTTTATTTTTAAAAACAGGGCGTGGTGGGTCAAAAATAAAAGAGATCCAGAGCTCAACATACACCAAAATACAGGTAAATTATTTGGGTTCTTAAATCCTTAAAGAGGATGAACTATGGTTCATTCCTAACTCTAATTTCTCTTCAATTATTAACATACTGTTGTAACTTAGATAAGTTGCCAAAGCTCTTCATACTTCTTTTTAAGAGCTCACCTAAGCTGTAGTCCATTCATTATATCTTAGATGCTGATTGATAGCAATCCTGTATTTCCTTTACACTTTTATTCTATTTGAGGTTGAGTGCGGTGGGGGGGACGGTGAAGGGACTTATCTCACCTATTTTCCCCCTTGTATCTAGATAATAAAAGGGTACCCTGAAGCAGAAGTAAGAATTTTTGGCACCAAGGCAATGCAGAGCAAAGCGAAAACAGTGATAGATAATCTTGTTCAAAAACAAGAAGACTACAAAACAGAACCCAAAGTTGGTAAGTAATTTTTGCCCACTAAAGCCCTGTAAAATTTTAAATGTTTTATTCAGTGTTATAAGCCATATTATAGCTGCTTTTCCTGATAACAAATCTTTGGCTTGCCATCATTAAATCTAGTCTGTTATAGAATTTTTTTCTATGAAATCCAGAATACTTTTCCTCAAACTAAGACACTTAATATCTGCTGTTAAGCCTGGCAGTTTTACTTTTGAGTAAAAACAAAATAACCTTTTAATACACTTCACTGTTGATGGTACAGCAAGGATTAGTCCTGGCCTCCTGTCTATGGTCCCTTCCCTGGAATGTGACTGACTTTGAAAACTGCCTAATTATTTGATATTTAAAAAAATCTCAGATCTACTTGGACTAGAGAAAAAGCCATTATTGAACTATTTCCAGAAGCAACAAGGAGAAGAGTCTTCCGTCCAGATGGCAGCATTGCCTCTTAGTGTTTCTTGGGAAAGAACCTCTAAAAAGCCTCTAAGACACTGTTTCTTCTGTTTACCTGGGGTAATATCTGCCACACAGAATTATCGTAATGATAAGTGATGTGTTATTTATTATCAGACACTAGTCTCTCATGCTTTTTAACTGCTCCAGTAGTTTTTTTTTTGCATTTCAGAAATCTGAAGTAAATAACTGGCAAACCGTGACCAGAATTGTCATGGCACTGTTGTACTAAATTCCTAAATTTAATGTTTCAAGCATTATTATTGTTGGGTTATTAAAACAGAAAATAGTAAAATTGTTTTGGATTTTATACTGATAGGATTTGTTTGGAAACTAATTTGGAATATTTTTAACAGATGTTGCTGTTGTCCAACCTTCGGATGGAAAAGATGCAAGGAAAGCTGTTTCAGGAAATCAGAAATTGGTTGATTGGGATAAGTTCCGAGAAGATATTTTGAAATGCAACAAAAAAAAGTGGGCAGGTTAGTGCTGGATCCCAACACTTACATGTGGTATTGTTGTTCCTAGTAATTGAGGTTTTTAACCTCTATAAAAAATGTGTTGCTCTTAGTAATGAAATCTATATGCAAAATGACAGTAGAATTTGAAATGCTGCAATTAGTCTCTAGGACATGATATTTCTATGTCTGTGTTGCGGTTTACATTACAAATGGAAAGTTAAAACTTATTTATACCTTGTCTTATTTGAGGTAACTCGCTGCACAAGTTTAATAAAAATAGAAAATTGGGCCAAAAGGGAAATGAAGTGAGTAAACATGCCAACCAGGAGTTAACATTTTGCTATGACTGAGCAAAAATTGATCTTGGAGTGTCCTGGCCAAGAAGGGCAAAATAAAAAGGGAAAAACATTTAATAAGATCGTACAGTTCTTGAAGAAATGGGTTTTTTTACTTCTCACTTGGAATTATATATGGAGTATAATGTTCTTACATTATTCACTGAATTTCAGAGTAAATTCAGGCATGAATTTGATCAGAATGAGGCAGTGGGACAACATCATTTATTTAAAGTTAAACAGTGAACACTACCATGTGACAAATATTAACAAGGGTTCATTCCACTCTGGTGGTCAGCCTGTTCATGCAATCTCAACAACATGTGTTGGGAAATTTGGGTGGAGGTGGGAAGCAGAAAAAGGATTTAAGTTTGGTGGAAGTATGATAAGCATTTAAAAAAGAAAACAAAGTAGCTTCAAAGTAGAGGATAGAATAAGGATAAATATTTTATTCCTAAACAGTAATGGGATGGACCCTCAAAGAAAAGAAAGTTAGCTTACTATGAGAGAAGATTCATCAGTTGTGATGTCTGTGTGTCTTGTGAAGCATGGTTTATTTTATATTTAATTATTAAAGATCTCTTTCTTGGGTGAAAAATGTAATTGAAAGACAAAGCAAAAATGGAGATCTCTGAGAGGCTGGCAAAAGCTTTGCTGGCAAAGTGTGGAACAGCTGTCTAGAGCTATATCTGTGCAAGGTGAACCTGATACATATTTTAGTTTGATTTCTGTTGCTTTGAATAAATGTCAATGAAATGTAAATGCTCATTAATCATCCAAGTTAAAATTTTGGGTTTTGTCCCAGGTTTACCTCCAATTAAGAAAAACTTTTACGTGGAGTCAGAAACAACAAGTTCAATGTCACAAGACCAAGCAGACAATTGGAGGTGAATAGTTTTACTACTTTTTATTGAGTATTTGTAGATTTATGCTGGTAAATGAACCCATGAGGAAAAGATTTGAAATGATTGCATTTGAAACTGTAGCTTCCTATTCAAAAGAAAACTTGGTTGCACCCTACATCATATATGTTAGAGCATTGCTATCCAATAAAACTTCTGGCGAAGAGGGGAAATGGGCTATATTTGTGTCTAGATCTAGAGTAGTTACTATCCATATGTGGCTATTAAACACTTAAAATGTAGCTAATATAATTGAGGAACTGAATTTGAAATTTGAAATTTAAAGAGACACGTGGTTAGTGCCTGCTGTATTAGCAGTTTTTGAGAATTATTTCAACAAGTGTTGAAAATCATGAGAAATTGATCTGATATCTGAATATTAGACAAATTTCTTACTCTTTGGTCCTTATTATCTGGAATTATAGGTCCTAATGGCAACATTTTTTCTATTAATATCTGTTCTAAAACTAAGAGAGTATGGTATAGCAGACAGAGCAGTTATTCTAGGATTGGGGTAGGGCCCTGAGCGTGGACAAGTGACTAAAGATCACCTGTCGAATGAGAATAATTCCCACTTCAAAGTATTGTTGAGGATTAATTAAGGAAATGTGTGTGAAACATTATAGGCCCTCAGATGTTTGCCAAATCTGACTGTGATTCATGAAGCATATAATTTTCAGGCTCTATTCTTTTTTTTTTTTTTTTTAAGTATTTGTTTATTTATTTATTTATGGCTGTGTTGGGTCTTCGTTTCTGTGCGAGGGCTTTCTCTAGTTGTGGTAAGCGGGGGCCACTCTTCATCACGGTGCGCGGGCCTCTCACTATTGCGGCCTCTCTTGTTGCAGAGCACAGGCTCCAGACGCGCAGGCTTAGTAATTGTGGCTCACGGGCCCAGCTGCTCCGCGGCACGTGGGATCTTCCCAGACCAGGACTCGAACCCGTGTCCCCTGCATTGTCAGGCTCTATTCTTAACCTTTCCATGAAATTTTCATTGGCCCATTCATGCATACAGTGTAATTTTTTTCCTTCTTTGGAACTATTCTGGTAAAAAAAAGATAGGCTTGCTTCTATTTCTTATTATGTTTTACTGTACCTTAACCAGCAGTCTAATTTTAATCAGTTGCAGTTGAATTTCTAGATATGACCTGAACTAATGTTGGAAAAAATTTCTTGCTTGGGGAGTAAAGTGACCAAAGCCACTAATCCTTGTTCTATTTTTCCTTAAAGGAGGGAAAATTATAATATAATGTGTGATGACTTGAAAGGTGGTGAGAAACGTCCTCTTCCCAACCCTGTTGGTAATTTTGAGGATGCATTTCACTGTTATCCTGAAGTTATGAGAAACCTTCAAAAGGCAGGTTTTCAAAGGCCAACACCAATTCAGGTATGCTTTCTTTAATTCTAACATTTCATCGACTTTCCCCCCTCAATTTCTGGTCGTTAGAAGTTATAACACCAGGGAGCAGCTGTCTCTTATGAGTGTCCCCCCAGCACCTCCACCGCTGCCTAGCACTCAAAATGCTGAGAAGTTTGGGGCTGGGAGAGGAGGAAGGAACACTTGACAGAAAGCAATGCACTTTTTATTTTAATATTTCTCATTCTGTTTCAGTCACAGGCATGGCCAATCATTCTGCAAGGAGTAGATCTTATAGGAGTAGCTCAGACTGGAACGGGGAAGACATTGTCCTACTTAATGCCTGGATTTATTCATATTGACTCACAACCTCTGTAAGAATTACTACATCTGGGTTCTCTTTAGGGGTTTAACAGATATGGATTCCAAAAATGCAATGCAAGTTTCTTCGATTGCCTTGGTCGAAAGGTAATGCCTAGTTTTGGGCAAATGCACTTGTGCTGTTCTGTTGAGCTATAAATGGACAAAACATTTTTAGGAAGCAATAGGTAGTATCCACCGAAAGTCTTAATAGTGAAACACTGGAAACAAATTGTTTAAATTACCGTGTCCAGTACAATTCTGTGAGAATGTCTGACACAGGAAAGCTCTGGCCCTGTTCAATGAAAAGGCTGGTGTCTGGACCCTAGGATTTTTTTGTTAGGCTCTTTTTCTTTATTTCTCCACTTTTTATGTGTGGTGCTTGTTTGTGGCTTTGACAATCATTGCTGCCTTTTTTTTTTTTTTTTGGCCATACCTCGAGGCTTATGGGATCTTAGTTCCCTGACCAGGGATTGAACCCAGGCCCTCAGCAGATGAAAGCTCGGAGTCCTAACCAGTGGACCGCCAGGGAATTCCCTCATTGCAGGCACTGAATGAAGGTCCTGTATATCTGAGATGGGTACTTTACTAACGTGTTTTCTCTCCAAAGAGCCAGGAATGGGCCGGGCATGTTAGTCCTCACCCCGACTCGAGAGCTAGCTCTGCAAGTGGAAGCTGAGTGCCATAAATATTCATATAAAGGTCTTAAAAGGTGAGTCTTTTCTTTGACCATTCCTGCATCAGCATTCTAACCATCTGTAGCTGTAGACATCCTCCCCATTATTTTCACACAGCCTGAGAAGCTGATTGGCTCAGCGTGGGTCAGGCTTACTTACCCCTGATCCAAATCGACCATAACCTGGGTGGTGGGGTCAGATAACAAGGATGCGACCGTGGCTCTCGTAGGACACGTCCCTGTGGGTTGGTGGTTGTGGATGGTTCTCAGAAAGGGGCCAATACTGTACTACCTGAGACTTTGGATTTATGTACTTTTTATTTTATACCCAAAATGCCTAGGTTGGTTGGGATTTTGAATTGTGATGGGATATTCCCCACGTGAACATGAACCTCTGTATTTTTTTTTTTTTAAGCGTTTGTATATATGGTGGTGGCGATAGAGATGGACAAATAAAAGACTTAGCGAAAGGTGTCGATATCATTATTGCCACTCCCGGAAGACTCCACGATCTACAAATGAATAACTTTGTGTGCCTGAAGAGCGTAACCTACCTGGTAATCGTGGAGCAGGGGTTCGGGGTCCTGGGAGGAAGAACTGAACTCTTCATCAAACCCTTTAGAATGGCTGTCCATTTCATAATGGTTTTAAATCTTAGGAATGTTGCTCATTCCCTCTAGTTTGTTAAAATACAGATTTTAAGATCATTCCATTTTAGTATTATATAAATATTTTAAAATGTAGGTAAGTACAAAAGAATTCCACATGAATATTTTAGACACTTAAATTGCTTTTTCATTAAATAGATTTAGAAACTGTTAGTTGGCAAACTTAAATCAATCTGTGTTGCAACTACAGATAGCTTAGGTAATGGAGGAAATGAAAAAATTACCTTAGCATTCATAAAGGCAGAGCATATATATTAGCTACCTTCCATACCTAATCTAGCCATCTTTTTTTTTTTTTTGGCCGTACTGCACGGCTCGTGGGATCTTAGTTCCCTGACCAGGGATGGAACCCGGGCCCTCAGCAGTGAAAGCGCAGAGTCCTAACCGCTGGACCACCAGGGAATTCTCCTAAGCTAACCATTTTTAATGCAGGTATTAGATGAAGCTGACAAGATGCTGGATATGGGATTTGAACCCCAGATAATGAAGATTTTATTAGATGTACGCCCAGACAGGCAGACAGTCATGACAAGGTAGGTATATGTTTAATTTGCTAGTCTGCAAAGTAGAAATCAGTGGAACCAAATCCATTTGATTTTAGAGCCTTTCTTAAAAGTATTTTGAGATCCTTTGGTGAAAGATATGTCATCACTTAGTATAGCAACTCAGTGTAACAGTTTAGCAATGACTGTTGGGTTTCCTGAATTAAAAATAAGATTTCTAGGGACTTCCCTGGTGGTACAGCAGTTAAGACTCCGCACTCCCAATGCAGGGGGCCCGGGTTCGATCCCTAGTCCGAGAACTAGATCCCACATGCTGCAACGAGGATCCCACGTGCCGCAACTAAGACCTGGCACAGCCTAAGTAAATAAATAAATGTTTGAAAAAGAATAAGATTTCTATAAAAAAATGCAGGGGAGACTGTACCACAGGGGGGTCTCAGATTGGAAAAAGTAATCACCTGTCCAGAATACTTTTTGGCGAAGATAAAGCTGAGGCAGCAGAAGAGTATGTGATTGGGGAAGTAGACTAAATTTATTCATTTTGTTTTCTTACTAAACTTCCCATCTTTGTAATTAGTGTGAAAGTACAGAAGGTGGTGACTTTCATAATATATGGTTGAAGAAACATCTGAATGTACATATCCAATCATTGGTACAGTTAAAATGTTTTTATTTGGCATGAGCATTTGGTTTTGCCTGCTGACAATGTATGAAAAATACTGGGGTTTTTTGCCTTATTTATAAAGGCCGAGAGAACTAATCTAACACCTGAATTCCTTGTACCTTTTCATAGATTAGAAAGGTATAGCTCTTCTTCACCTTTTGTTTACAAATCTATTAAACTTTTTTAAAGGTTTAATCTAGTAGCTTTATTGAGCAGTTCATTGTGAAGCAAATGTTTTCTGTGAAATTGGCCTCATTAAAAAGTACTAAGTTTGTCTTTCATGAGTAATTTGGTTCATAGCATTCTTAGGGAAATTTAGTAATGTTTGCTTTATAATACATTTTTAATGTTTCTGTATTACGTTTTATCTCCAGTGCAACGTGGCCATGTGCTGTCCGTAGACTTGCACAATCTTATTTGAAAGAGCCCATGATTGTGTATGTTGGTACTTTGGATCTAGCTGTAAGCTTGTTTTTAATTACTATTTATATCTTATTAATTATGGAAATGTTTTGCCATTGTAAAGCTCTCTGGCCTTTCACTTCATAATTGAGATTGGCCTTTCAACTAATCATTAATGAAAATTGACGTTTTACTTAAATCACTGGTAATTAATAATGGGTCATTGCCCTAGGCTCATTTCATGAGATTTCACGAAAGACAGGATAAATGCTTCAGAATCTATTTCATCTCTGGGTCAATAAAATGGTACCAGCGATACTTTGAAATTTTGTGTTGTCAAAATACTTATAGAATGGAAACTCTTTGGGTCATCAGCTGAACATCTTCATTGCAAAGGCTATATCCAAATTCACGGCGATAGTTTTGTAAGCTTGGCCTCAAACCGTGGTTATTCCTTTTCCAACAATAGTAACTGGCTGCTTTCAACACACTGCCACGTATTCAAGAGTTCCCAACTTAGCGTGGGTGACTCACTGGTAAAAAGTGAAAGACTGAGCCATAAATCCTTGAGTAGGAACCAGTGATTTTGCAAGGACCTGCCATTTTTCCTGCTAGCAGTTTATGAGAACATTTAACCAATGATAGAAATAAGATGGATTTCGAGCCAATATATGGGGTTTGCCCATTAATATTGATGAACTATGATCTCTGAGTCCTTTAGGCTGTAAGTACCGTGAAGCAAAATATAATTGTCACCACAGAAGACGAGAAACGATCGCTTATCCAAACTTTCATCGAGAGCATGTCTCCCAAAGACAAAGTCATAATATTTGTTAGCCGGAAAGCTGTGTGAGTATATTTTTTACATTCAAATCATCAGTCATGGTTTGTTTTGGCATTGTTTCTATGTGTATATGCATTTCAAATGGGGGGGGTTGGTGTATGTCTTACAATATGCACATTACTTCAGACTCTTGCCAGTGGAAGTAACAGTATGAATTGATGGTGGTATGAGAATAAGCACTTAGACCCCTGACTTTATCTTTTGCTTCAGGGCTGATCATTTATCAAGTGACCTGTGTATCCAGCATATATCGGTAGAGTCTCTGCATGGCAACAGAGAACAGAGTGATCGAGAGAGAGCATTAAAAAACTTTAAAACAGGTACATTTATACAATTAGTATTGCAGTTTAAAAGTGTCCAGTGCCTGGACTTGCTTGAGTGATGGCACCTTTTCATGGAACCCATGTCTAAGATCTGCCCTCAGCTTGCAGATCCCAGAACTATACTTGTTCTAAATATTAATCAGATTCTCAGAACTATCTCAAGCTAATGTTTAAAACCTGGATATCAAGGCAGTAATTTGCAGTGAGGGTGTTGTCTTAATTTACTTGAGAGGCATATATCTTTGCCATGGTTCATGGACCCTTTGAATTTTGGAATCTATTGTGTTGTAACTTGCCAGCAGTTAAAAAAGGCTAAGTAACCCTTTCCCGTCTTCACTGTCTTTAAAAGAGTTTTAATATTAAAAGCAAGGATAGTTCACCTGATCAGATATTAGGGGACAGATATGTCTTGGGTTGGTTTGTACCAGCATGTGTCTGTATTCTTTTGGCTTTACTCTTTAGGGAAAGTGCGAATACTGATTGCTACCGATTTAGCATCTCGTGGTCTTGATGTCCATGATGTCACACACGTCTATAATTACGATTTTCCCCGGAACATCGAAGAATATGTGCACAGAGTAGGGCGCACCGGGAGAGCAGGGTAAGTCAGTCCATCCAACCTGGCTCCCCATTCTCGTCACAAAAAGGACCTTTTTCCCCTCTGAGAGCACCATCATAAAATCCCCATAACATGCTGCTTAAACAACTGCAGGTTAGGTTCCAAACTGCTGTGTGAACGGCTAAATCTTTTTTTTTTTTTAACTTATTTATTTATTTTTGGCTGTGTTGGGTCTTCGTTTCTGTGCGAGGGCTCTCTCTAGTTGCGGCAAGCGGGGGCCACTCTTCATCGCGGTGCGCGGGCCTCTCACTATCGCGGCCTCTCTTGTTGCGGAGCACAGGCTCCAGACGCGCAGGCTCAGTAGTTGTGGCGCATGGGCTTAGTTGCTCCGCGGCATGTGGGATCTTCCCAGACCAGAGCTCGAACCCGTGTCCCCTGCATTAGCAGGCAGATTCTCAACCACTGCGCCACCAGGGAAGCCCTGAATGGCTAAATCTTTTTTTTTTTAATCGAAGTATAGTTGATTTACAATGTTGTGTTAATTACTGCTGTACAGCAAAGTGATTCAGTTATACATATATATATATACATTCTATTTTTTTAATATTCTTTCCCATTATGGTTTATCATAGGATATTGAATATAGTTCCCTGTGCTATACAGTAGGACCTTATTGTTTATCCATTCTATATATCAAAGTTTACATCTGCTCACCCCAACTTCCCACTCCATCCCTCCCCCAACCCCTTCCCCATTGGCAACCACAGGCCTGTTCTCTATGTCCATGATTCTGTTTCTGTTTCATAGATAGGTTCATTTGTGTCACATTTTATTTATTTATTTATTTTTTATTTTTTAGATTTTTTTTTTTTTTGATGTGGACCATTTTTAAAGTCTTTATTGAGTTTGTTACAGTATTGCTTCTGTTTTGGTTTTTTGGCCGTGAGGCATGTGGGATCTTAGCTTCCCGACCAGGGATGGAAGGAACTCTCACCCCCTGTATTGGAAGGCAAAGTCCTAACCACTGGACCGCCAGGGAAGTCCCTTGTGTCATATTTTAGATTCCACATATAAGTGATATCATATGATATTTGTCTTTCTCTGTCTGACTTACTTCACTTAGTGTGATAATCTCTGGTGGCATCCACGTTGCTACAAACGGCATTATTTTGTTCTTTTTTATGGCTGAGTAGTATTCCACTGTGTATATGTACCACATCTTCTTTATATAAACGGCTAAATCTTTTTTTTTAATTAATTAATTAATTTTTTGTCTGCGTTGGGTCTTCGTTGCTGCGTGCAGGCTTTCTCTAGTTGCGGTGAGCGGGGGCTACTCTTCGTTGCGGTGCGCGGGCTTCTCATTGCGGTGGCTTCTCTTGTTGCGGAGCACAGGCTCTAGGTGCACGGGCTCAGTAGCTGTGGCATGCGGGCTCAGTAGCTGTGGCTCGCGGGCTACAGAGCACAGGCTTAGTAGTTGTGGCGCATGGGCTTTGTTGTTCCGCGGCATGTGGGATCTTCCCGGACCAGGGCTCGAACCCGTGTCCCCTGCATTGGCAGGTGGATTCTTAACCACTGCGCCACCAGGGAAGTCCCTGAATGGCTAAATCTTAATGTATCATACGTAGTTGGGCTTGTGAAAGAGTTGAGGTTTTGCTGCTGCTGTTTTTGTTCTGTTTTGCTAGCTGAATCATGAATATAAGTTATAAATCAAATTAAATTGACTTTTTTCCCCCTTGAAGGAGGACCGGGGTATCTGTTACCCTTATCACTAGAAATGATTGGAAGATTGCTGGTGAATTAATTAATATTCTGGAAAGAGCAAATCAGGTGAGAATATGCAACTCTGTTTTCTAAGGTTCAAATTTCATTTATTCCAAGTACTGGGGCTTTACTGCCTGTCAGGAAATACAGATATTAAACAAGTAATTAAGTGTGTTATGAGGGCTGTAGCATGGCAAAGATGAGCACTACAGTATATAAGTGGGGAACCTGGTCTAATAGGGGTGAACATCACTGGACCCTGCTGAGGAAGATCCCAGTGCGGTGGAGGTTGGAGAGAACAGAGGAAGCAGAGGACACACTCAGGCCCCGAGGTGAGAAAGTGACACCAGGCAAAGGCACCAGGAAGCAGCTGAAGGGCCACGCCGGCAGGAGGGCCGCGTACTTACTGACGGGGTTTTTAAGACTAGGCTGGTTTTTATACCTTGAAGATTCGGTGTTGCATATGCAGAGGGACACGTTCCATTCTGTTTGGAAGGTGTCATGTAATCAGTTGTGGAGATTCTCTGAAGACTGTAGAAAAGCTGTTATATAACGAGAATCGCCTCAATCCTAATAACACGTTTAATGGCTTCAGAGTGTCCCAGAGGATCTTGTGGTGATGGCTGAGAGATATAAAGCAAATAAACTGAAAAAAGAAATGGAAAATAAATGGGAAAGACCCCAAGGAAAACCCAAGAAGTTTTATTGTTAACGTCTATGTTGAAAAGTGGTACCAGCCTACTTAAAAGAGGTAAAATTTGAATAACATGGACTTTCAAACACCTGGTTTCCTTAACTAGGCTTTGTTAGTGTGTTTATTACAATCAGCATTATCTCTAAGAGTCATTAACATAATAAATGAGATCTTATTCTTTATCTGTTACCTAAATTCTAGTTAATATATCTTAGAAGTATTAATTCAGAGGTGAGAAAAAACCTTTAAGTTGTACAGTCGTAAGAGTATAATGGAATGTAATAGAACTGGTGGAGGTATAAATTGGTATAACCTTTTCTGAGCAATCAGGTGGTAATGTATCAATTGTAAATACATATACTTTTTGATCCAGCAATTCCTCTGGACATAAATGTCCAGTAGGGAGCCATATGAATAAACTATGGAGAAAATCATATCATATAAGGGCCTAATGCCTATGACATAGGAAACTCCTAACACTGAACAAAAACAACCTGATTAGAAAATGGGCCAAGGACTTGAATAGACATTTCTCCAAAGACATACAAATGTCCAACAAGTTAAAGATGCTCAGCTTCAGTAATCACTAGGGGATTCAAAGATCACCTCACCCCCATTAGAATGGCACAGTACATCAATTTATGGTTTTTCCTGCTTGTTTTTCAGAATTCAAGATTTTTTTTGAGATATATTTATTTAAGATACTGTGGAAGTATTGGAAGCATGCTGGCAGTATGAAGAGATGACTGATTCTTAAAATAATAGTGTTTAAAATGTAGAATTCAGTATTTTATACTTTAATAAGATCAAAAGTATTTAAACTTGAGTTGAAAATTTTTTTATCGATATTAAGGAATGTAGCATTAAAATTTCATTTTTTGCTATCTTTATGTTAAAGAAAGAAATAAAAGTAAATTTTGTCCCCTATAATGTTGCTGTGTTAAAGTCAATCTTTAAAGGGTTTCAAGCTTGTTCAGATGTTGTCATAGCAGTGAAAATGCTGTTAACACAATAAGTTTTTTTCTGTGATAAAAAGACAAGCTGATCCGTCTTTCTCAATAGCCCTTTAATTTTGTGTTTACCACATAGTGTTTTATTTGGTGGTACTTTTCTTACTACTTTATCTACTTCGAAATGAAACAGTAAAAGGATTTCATGGGGCCAAAATATGCAACAGCTGTTTGTTAAATTTTAGCCTAGCGCTCCAGGATCAAGTAAATCCTGGGTAAATTCATTTCCCCGAAAGCTTCTTTGACTAATCATCGTCCCCTACTTTCCCTTATACTTTTGTGTAGTTTTCTGTTCCCTACATGATAATTACTTATACCATGTTATCGTCTGTCAGAAGTTGAATAGTACTGAGGAAATATGTTCATGATCCAAGAACCACAAACACCCACCAAAAGGTGTATGTAATGAGAATAAATTTTTGTAATAAGTTTCATTACGTGAAAGTGCATTAAAATTAGTGAAATACTAACATTAGTTTGGGCTACTGACAGGTTTTCAGCGAAGGTGGGCTAGGCTAACAGCTAGGAGCCCATCTTTCCCTAAAAGTGCAGACTGAAACGTAAAAAGAATACACAGTGGGGACAAAAGACAGTCTCTTCAGTAAGTGGTGCTGGGAAAACCGGACACCTGGTTATGAAAGACGGCAATTAGAACACGCTGGGGGGTGTGGGGAGGGCACCCCGGGGCTGAGGGGCTCGGCATGCAGCCAGGGGCTGCAGGGACCGGTGGGCTGCTTGCTGCCGGTTCAAGGCCCGTCCCGCTGCTGCCCCGGGCTACGGCCAGAGCTGCTGCCTCCGGCCCATGGGCGTCACATCCTTCAGCAAGAGGGTCCAGAAGAGCACCTCGCAGAAGAAGGTCCAGCTGCACGTGGACAGGAGCCTCAGGTGAACACTCTCCGACGTTACAGAGGACGCTACAAACTGCAGAGCAGGCCAGGCTTCAGTAAGGCCCAGCGAGCAGAAACCATCAGCCAAGGCTTCAGGGACAGACCTGTGAGTGAAAACGAGACCCTCCTTACTTTTCTACCCGGTGAAGAGTGACCACAGCAAACTGGACCAGAAATGAGGGGCGGCGGCAAGCGGCTCCAGTGAGACTGGAGCACATCTTCAAGGGGTAAGTGCAGTGCTTAATGCACACTGATGTCGGCTACACTTAAGCCCATGAAGGCTGTTCAGTTTTACTGTAAATAAAAAGCTTGATGAATACTGTAAATCTTTTAGGTCAGGAGGATTACGTCCTCCTGATTCAGCATGTTTACATGCAGACTTTTAAGGCAACCACTGGACTAAAAAAAAAAACAAGAAAAAATAAGATGAGAAAAAGAATGAAAGGAAAACAATGTATGGCCGCATCAACGAAGCATGAAGTCAGTTCTCTTGGGACTGTGGGTGACAGCAGTCTCGGCAGTCACTGTGTGAGTCCACGCTGCCTCACGCGAGGTGTAGCCCTGGTCCAGCAGCCTGCGGCTGGCGGTGGACCTGCGTGAGCAGACCCGTCTGCTGGGGACACAGACCCCCGCTTTGCTGCCAGCTTTGTCGCTTGTCAGCAAGTCTGTCTGACGCGGGTCCCTGGCCGGCCCTGTGCCTGGCACACAGCGGGCACTCAGGCGGCATCTGCTGGCTGATCGAGCTGTCACTTCAGTGCCAGCCTTGTCACATCTGGTCCCCAGCTCCAGGTGCCGAGACCCCTGCCGTTTCTGTTGCTCAGCACGTGTAGTACAGGAAACCCTGATACACCAACAGGAGGTTTCGGGTCAGGCGAGGTTTCAGGCAGTCCCATGCGCCCAGCTGTATTGTGGAGGGTCCAGAAACACACATGCAGAGGCCCTACCGGGGGCCGCGGCCCCTGGTGCTCCCCTCCACGCTTCATTCTGCGGGCAAAGTTACGTATCGCGACCTCAGCCGTTCTCCTGGGCCGGAAATGCTTTGACACATGGATGCATTTAGTGGTTTGGGGCTCATGTTTTCAGAAGTACTAATCCTTAATTCAGAACCACAAGAAAGCTGCCAAGGACCGTGTGGTTCCTGCTCCAGAGTCCAGCCCTGGGGTGGAAGTTGTGAGCAGCCTTGACCTTCTGCACTGGGGGGTCAGCAAGGAAGCACGGCTTTGGGCAGCACAGGCCGGTGCCGTCTGATGCTCATTCCTGTGGGCACTTTGCCTCTCTTTTAGGGGGAAAGATTGCTAAAAAAACTTTTTTAAGTATTAACAATTCCCTGGTTTTTTCTTTCTGTTCAAAAACTCAGACCCCTATATCTAATTCTATCAGAACCAAAGTATCCTTTGAAAATAAAGCTTTATATCCAAAAGTATGCTTTTGCAAAACTTTCTAGTCAGTGTGCTGGGGGAGCAGAGAGTGTGACCAGGGAGCGGGAAGGAAAGAGAAGAAAGGACTTGAATTCTAATTTCTGACCACCTTGCCATATATTGTGTTCGAAGGTATCGCCTTCTTACTCAGTTTTAATTCTGAGTTCTTTCTTTTTTTTTTTTTTAATAAATTTATTCATTTTATTTATTTTTGGCTGCGTTGGGTCTTTGTTGCTGTGTGCAGGCGGCTTTCTCTAGTTGTGGAGAGCGGGGGCTACCCTTTGTTGCGGTGCGTGGCTTCTCTTGCCGTGGAACACAGGCTCTAGGCGAGCGGGCTTCAGTAGTTGTGGCATGTGGGCTCAGTAGTTGTGGCTCGCGGGCTCTAGAGCACAGGCTCAGTAATTGTGGCTCACGGGCCCAGTTGCTCCGCGGCATGTGGGATCTTCCCAGACCAGGGCTCGAACCCGTGTCCCCTGCATTGGCAGGCAGACTCTCAACCACTGCGCCACCAGGGAAGCCCCTGAGTTCTTTCTTAAGCCTCAAAGAATCAAAGCAGCAGTGGACAGCCTGGCCTGGTGGAGCGTTTTAGTGTCTCACGGATGGATTCATCTGAGCATCTGCCCGGAGAAGTCAGAAACCGCCCCCACCACTGCCGAGCAGGGAGGCGGAGTGGCCAAAGGTCTCGGTTCCGTGGAGCGTGCTTTCCGTGGACAAGGACACTCTCACTAAATAACACGTGGTGTGTCCGTGGCAGCCACGCTTTCACCAGTGCTCACGATGCACGTCTAGCCGATTGCAGCCTTTTAAAGTATGCGTAATTGAATGTACATAGAGCATCCTCTAGACTCTGAGGGGATCGTATTTTCATACACCCGACCATGGTTGGCACATCAAGGTGCTCTCTGTGTCTCCAGTCGTGCAGATTCAGTGCGTATTTAGAGAGCGTCTCGCTGCTCACAGCTCAAGGCTGTTGATATGTAGGCACCAAGAAGGCTCTAAAGTATGCAGCTTATGTCAGTTTTTCCTGAGAAGCTGAGTTAGAAAGGGTTCGAAGGAATCAAACACCAAACCCCCTTTGTCAAGGGGAGTGTTTTGATATCAGGCTGGAGTTTGGGGGCAGATGGGGTTAAGGCATTGGTAACCTGCTCTCTGGAAATATCCACATACTGTTGAGAAAAAAAAAAAAAAAAGTGTAGCTGTCTGATGTTTGAGCCACAATTGTGGATGTGTAGGTCATGGCACCGTCTCTTCAACAGCAGATCTGTGTGCCCAGTTGAGAGAGACTCTGGACGAGAAGCTGTGGTGTTCGGCTCTGTCTGTTCCGGTGTGTCTGGAAGAGCGCGTTCATTCCCACGGGAAGCCCGGGACACTTTTCACCCTCAGCCAGAGGCTGGGCGCACGCAGTCCCGTGCTGTTTTTCCTCTAAGGAGAGGTCCTTCGGAAAGTGGAGGTTGTGTGTGTCTTTTCAACCTCTGAAAGCATGTCAGGTGAGAGAAGAGACAAAGCTCTCTGAGCTCATGTTTTTCTTGGGTGCAGAAATCTGTTCTTTCATCAGACCACGAAGCCACGTGCCTTAGCCTCTTCTGCAGCTTCCCACAGCTTGATCTGGGGCAGGAGGCTTCTGCCTCTTAGAGGTGGCCGATCCTCTAAAGCAACCCTGTCTGGCTCTGGGGAGCAGTGGGGCTTGGTGAAAGCAGCCCTCCCCATGGCTGTCTGCATTTTTAAACCACCTGTCAAGGACTTGCGCTTCTCTCCACCTGTAAGGTTGCCACATTGCCTTCTCTCCGCTTGGTGCTCCTGGGCAAAACTGGCATGTGCCATCCAGAACTGGTGTTGTCTTCTTAAAGAGCACAGCTCCTGCCTCGGTTCCGGCCTGCTGTGCTTCTTTCATATGCCCTGAAGGGTGTCACATCTTGCCATTCGTGTTGCTTCGTTTTAAGGTTTTTTAAAAAAACAAACGGACAGACTTCTTATTTCCATGAACAAACTCTTAGGTTGGCAACAGCATGTGAGAAAGATCATAGCTGAACCCCCTGAAAGATTGCAGCCGAGGGATTCAAGACCAGTGGTGTAAAAGGAAGAGGAATTTCACTTATGTGGTACAGCTGCCAAGTTGTTAGATGTTCTGGTCTCCGCTAAATAGTCACAGCGAGTCTTCCAGGGAGCAGATGTTAATAACTGTTTGCAGTCAGAATGCTGCATCTAACCTTGGCATTTCAGCTGTTGATTTTGTGGGAACTTTTGCTGCTTTCTTGCAGGGGCACCTGCCTGGTAGAAAGGAGAAAGTAGGGGAGGGAACTAACTCAGGGGCCCGACCGTGGATCCCAGAGTTGTTGCTGCATGGAAATCACCTGAAGGCTCTCAGGCATTACAATGACAAGATGCAACAGTTGAGAAGGGGCCTTTTAGCCATCTGGTCCAGACATTCTGCCTGCAACCTGCCACCTGGGGTTTGAGCAGCCTGGGCTTAAATACCTCTGAGGACAGAGAACTTACTGCCTCCTGGGGAAGCCTGTTCTATCTTTGTTTTTGTTTTTGTTTATAAAGTTATTTATTTATTTATTTATTTTTGGCTGTGTTGGGTCTTCGTTGCTGCGCGCGGGGTTTCTCTAGTTGTGCCGAGTGGGGGCTTCTCATTGCGGAGGTTTCTCTTGTTGCGGAGCGCGGGCTCTAGGCGCGCGGGCTTCAGTAGTTGTGGCGCACGGGCTTAGTTGCTCCGCGGCATGTGGGATCTTCCCGGACCAGGGCTTGAACCCGTGTCCCCTGCATTGGCAGGCACATTCTTAACCACTGCGCCACCAGGGAAGTCCCTTGTTCGATCTTTGTCAACCTCTGGCTTTTCTATGTTCTCTGTAACTTCCATCTTAGTCTCTGGCCAGTGGGGGCCAGGTTAATTGCTGGCAGTGCTCCGGGGCGTACTGTTTGTCTTTAGAAGGAGCAGCCAGCAAATAGACACTTTGGTGTCCTGGCTGTCCTCCCCCCCTGAGTGTTGGTCCACTTGGTTCCTTGTTGGAGATGCTGAGGAAAGCCCGTCAGCCTGGTTCTACTCCCTAGGTGTTGCTAAAGCTGGTGGAGGAGGGAGCGCTATCAGGCTGCTAAGAAATACCTCGAGACACATGAGGCCTTAGTGCCCTGCTTGCATCACAAAAACGGAGGCTCACTTCACATAGGAAAAGTTTTAGCGAGAAGGTTTTAAAATATGATCTGTGCGGAGTTTAAAGGTTACGTGGCCCCTGAAGGCTTGTACCTTAATGTTCCTGCAAGTACTTCACACGTTGTTTTTATGGAGAAAACAAAGCTTAGGTGGAAAGTCCTTTAAAGTTGCCGTTGCCCAGCCACTGATTTTTAGAGATGGGGAAACTGAAATTCGAAAAGACTCGCCCGAGCACCCTGGCATCATCTGGACCAGCCCCTCGCCCTCCTGACCCGCCTGGTGCTCGTCCACTTTCCGCAGAGCGGGAACCCGGCCTGTAGGGGGCTGCCCTCACGTCCTCGAGACCTTGCCCTTGAGCAGAGGTTCCCAAGGCCAGCCTGGCTCTCAGGGACAGAGAACCGACCTGCAGGACTCCAGGTTGCAACTAACGGCTGGGAAGGCCGTCAGCTGAGTTTTGCAAAATGAACGGGAGGGGAGAACAGAAGGAGCCTATCATTGAAGACCAAGGTTCCAGAGTCCTGGTGGGAAATGTGACGTTGTCTTAGAATCTAAATGCTCACGAAATGCACTTGCTCTGTGGTCTGTGGGTCAGGCTTGAGCCTTTCACACGGGTCATTCAGGTGACCCTAACTTGAAGAGACGCAGCTCTGTGGCCCTGCCATTCGCAGCCCCGTCCCTGTTAACGAGCGAGGTGGCTGATCTGAAGCACAGGTGAGCTCAAGGTCACGCCCGGGGACGCATGGTGCTTCAGGGCGCCTCTGTGTTCCTTTCATTTTATTACAAGCTGTTGCCAAGTTCATGGTTAGGAGGAGTAAAGTGGACCCCTTTTTTTTTTTAATTAATTTTTTTTTTTTTTTTTTGGCTGCATTGAGTCTTCGTTGGTACACACGGGCTTTCTCTAGTTGCGGTGAGCAGGGGCTACTCTGCGTTGTGGTGCGCGGGCTTCTCATTGCGGTGGCGTCTCTTTTTGCGGAGCATGGACTCTAGGTGCGCGGGCTTCAGTAGTTGTGGCACGTGGGCTCAGTAGTTGTGGCTCGCGGGGTCTAGAGCGCAGGCTCAGTAGTTGTGGTGCACGGGCTTAGTTGCTCCGCGGCATGTGACATCTTCCTGGACCAGGGCTTGAACCTGTGTTCCCTGCATTGGCAGGCGGGTTCTTAACCACTGAGCCACCAAGGAAGCCCGTGACCCCGTTCTTTAGGTGGAATCCAGCTGGGGGCAAGAAGGGACCTTTTCTTAGGGTAGGAATGTCTACAATCAGTCATTTCATCTAGCTTGCATCTTCAAACACAAGCCCTTCAGTGGCTTTCACTTAATGAACACATCTTTGCCAATGACAGAGGCTTGTACAGGTTCCACTGTTTCACAAGCCTGTTATCCGTTTATGCCCATCGGAGTGTTTTGGGGGTGCAGGTTGGCTGTTTTTTGTTTTGGGTGTTTTTTTTTTTCCATTTTGTAACTGCCTTATCACAAAAAGCAAGCACACTTCCATTCCAGGCCTCCTCATATTGTACGTGTTTCCTGCCAAATTGGTGGGATCATTTGTATTTTAAGTTTGTAATCTGTAGCTCTGTACTGTTGAAAGGCTCTCAGTTCTGGGGTGGGGGTCTCCTTAGCGTGCATGTGACTGTTCGTGTTGCAGCATCACACGGATGGGACGGCCCGACTCTTGCTCTTAATAAACGATCTGAATGAGAAACCAGAAAAAAAAAAAAAAAGAACATTAACACCATATACAAAAATAAACTCAAAATGGACTAAAGACTTAAATGTAAGACTGGAAACCATAAAACTCCTAGAGGAAAACATAGGCAGAACACTCTTTGCTATCATCAAAAAGAACACAAATAACAAGTGTGGGCGAGGATGTGGAGAAAAGGGAACTCTTGTGCACTGTTGGTGGGAATGTAAATTGGTGCAGCCACTGTGGAAAACAGTATGGAGGTTTCTCAAAGCTAAATATAGAACTACCAGATGACCCAACAATTCCACTCCTTGGTATATATCTGAAAGAAACAAAAACACGAATTCAAAAAGGTACATGCACCCCAACGTTCACTGCAGCATTATTTACAATAGCTAAGACATGGAAGCAACCTAAGTGTCCATCAACAGAGGAATGGATAAAGAAGATGTGGTATATACATACAATGGAATATTACTCAGCCATAACAAAGAATGAAATAATGCCATTTGCAGTTACATGGATGGACTGGGAGGGCATTATGCTCAGTGAAATAAGTCAGAGAAAAACAAATACTGTATGATAACACTTATACGTGGAATCTAAAAAATACAAGTTAGTTAATAAAAAAAGCAGACTCACAGATATAGAGAACACACTAGTGATTACCAGTGGGGGGAGGGAAGGGAGAGGGGCAATATAGGGATGGGGGAGAAAAAGGGTTATTATGGCATTATATGAGATTATATGAAATCATGTGTGAAACTTTTGAAAACTGTAAAGCACTATAGAATTAGAGTGTTTCTATAAAATATTTTAAAAAATCAAGTATGGTTTTTTCTTTTTTAGAGGTGATGAAATGTTCTGGAATTGCATAGTGGTGATGGCTATACCACCTTTTGAATATACTAAAAACCATGGAACTGTACACTTTAAATGGATGAATTACATGTTAATATGAATTATCTCTCTCTCTCTTTTTTTTTTTTTGGCTGCATCGTGCCTCTTGCGGGATCTTAGCTCCCCGACCAAGGATCTAACCCTGCCCCCTGCAGTGGAGGTGGGGAGTCTTAACCGCTGGACCGCCAGGAAGTCCCAGTATGAATTATATCTCCACAGAGCTGCTACCTTAAGGGCCTCCCTAAAAGCAGAAGAGCTGGCAGGACAACGAGGGAGGCAGAGGCAACTGCAGACGTGTTTGGATGTGATAATGTTTGGTGACCCTGTTCTGTTAGGCCAGTGGGTGGCACTGCCAAGGCATCTTCCTAGGCTAAACTAAGTGCAGGCAGATCTCGTTTTATTGCATTTTGCTTTACTGCGCTTCACAGATCATTGTTTTTCTGTTTTTTTTTTTTTTTACAAATTGAGAGTCTGTGGCAACCTTGTGCAGAGCAAGTCTATTGGCATCAAAGACCCTTTTCTCAGATAAACTCCCTTCACAGGTTCTGGGGGACACATCTTTTGGGGCCACCATTCAACCCACTCTCTGTAAAGTAACCCTCTCATTTTAGGAGCTGACTGAGGCCCTATATAAACTGGCACGGCACCAGCTATGTGGCCGGGGGTCTGGAGAGAATGAAGACCCTGGACCCATGATGGGATGGGTGAGTGGCCAGGCTACTTCCCAGTTTACCTTTTGGTTTTTCACTTCGATTGTGGGGCACCGTTGGCCTCGACACTGGGTCTTGTTTGTTTTGAAGCAGTCAGATTATCAGCCTTTCTGGGTGGCTTCTCCACTTACGACATATTTGGAAAGGCCTTTCCTATTCTGATGATATAAACATTGTTTTTTGGTTTTGGTTTCACAGCTTTGGTCCAGCTGGAGGGTGTGTGTGTGTGTGTGTGTGTGTGTGTGTGTGTATCAGGTGTGAGATAAGAGGCTTTTTTCCTAGATGACTACCTAATTTTCTCAATACTAGTCAATGAAAGATCCCTCTTTTCCCAACTGTCTACAATATTATCTTCTACTAAAATCACGCATGTTTTTGGGTCTATGTCTGGCGTGTTTATTGTTTTGTTCATCTGTCTGAGAATCCATGCATTGATGCCAATCCCAGGCACGTGTCTTTTCACACTTGTGCGATCTTTGAGTCAGGAGGCATCTAACGTCATAGGCTAATTGGCAGTGTTTTTCTTAGTGGCACACGAACCAACGATGCACCTTGGAATACATAGTGGCCTAGATTTAGCAAAATGGTAACAATTGTGTGGGCCTTCCCTGGTGGTCCAGCGGTAAGACTCCGCACTTCCACTGCAGGGGGCACAGGTGGATTCGATTCCTGGTTGGGGAACTAAGATCCTGCAAAAAAAAAAGATAGTAATTGTGGCTTTAAAATATGTTTTGCCTCCTGATAGGCCTTATCACACCTCATTGCCTGTCCCTACTTTTTTCCCCTCAGGGTTTTCCTAGGTATTCTTGGTCATTTTTCCTCTATGAAATTTAGAGTCAGAGTATTCTGAAAATAAATCTGAATGGGTTTTTAGTTAGGATGGTATTAGATGACACACTAATGAGAAGTGACATTTATATGACATTCAATCTGACCACTAAGAACATTGTGTGTCTTCACAAGGATCCAAGTACTTGTATGTGTGTATATTCCTCCAGAGAGTGTGGAAGTGTCCTTTACGTTCATTCTGTAAATACTGGGCGTCTACACTGGAGACGCAGCATAAACGTAGCAGACACAAATTCCTGCCCTCCGATTTTTGCCTACCCTGAGATCATGAAGATATTCTATGTCATCTTCCAATTTGCGCTACCTTTCCCACTTAGATCCACAAGCCACTTGGAATTGATTTCTGTTGGATTGATTTTATTCCATTTAGATGGTCAGTTGATGAAACACCATTTACTGAAAATCTACTTCACTGCTCTCCAGTACTAATAGTGTAATAAAGCAAGTGCTCATATATGGGTAGGTCTAGATACATTTCAAAGATAGAATCAGCTTTATTTTCCTTCAGTTCAGATCTGGAGTTTGTGGAAAAGGAAGGAGCCAAGAATGACACCGTTGTTTGGGCCTGAGAAACAGGAAGAGGCGTCAAATATCGGGGAGGCACGTGGAGGACGGAGTGGGGGGCAGAAAGTCGTGGCTTTGCACGTGGGTGAGGTTGAGGCGTCTCTCAGACGTCAAAGTGAAGACGGAGGTCAGGCAGGTGGAGATACAAGCATCAAATTACATCTCTGAGAACCATTCCCCTAACAAAATTAAAATCTTAATGTTCTTTGCTTTCAATTCTGTGAAATCAAAAAAGGATTAAGACCCTCCATGCAGTCAAAAATCTGTGTATACTTTATAGTCAGCCCTCTGTATCCTTGATTTCACATCTGTGGATTCAACAATCACAGATCGTACAGTGGTACGTACTTATTGAAAAAAAATCTGGGTGTGAGTGGACCCGTGCAGTTCAAACCCTTGTTGTTCAAGGGTCAACTGTGTATGGCACGTTTTGTGTGTCCATTCACCTACTGATGGACGGTTGGGCCGTTTCTACCTTTTGGTTACTGTGAATAAGGCTGCTATGAACATTCGTGTACAAGTATGTGTTGGAGTCCCTGCCTGCAGTTCTTTGGGGTATAGACCTAGGAGCAGATTTGCCAGGTCATATGGTAATGTTAACTTTTTGAGGAGCCACTAAACTGTTTTCCACAGTGGCTGCATCATTTTACATTCTCACCAGCAAAGTACAGGGTTCTGATATCTCCACCTTCTCCCCAACACTTGTTAATCCTTCCCAGTCTTGTTACTTTCTGTTGTTTCTGCTATTTACATGGACGCCGTCTTAGATGTGAGGTGGTTTCTCATTGTGGTTTTGATTTGCATTTCTCTAATGATGAATGATGTTAAGTATCTTCTTATGAGCTCAGTGTAATCTACATGCAATTAAACTTAATTAAAGGGTAAAGTTTTATGGCTTCTGACAAATATATACACCCATCTAACAACCACCACAATCGAGATAGAGAATATTTCCATCACTCTGAAATATTCCCTTGTCCCCTTCCCTCCCATTTCCATCTGCACCAAGCAACCAAGGATCTGCTTGTCTACAGAGATTAGATCTACTTTTCTAGAATTTCATACAAATCAAATCATATATATTCCTTTGTGTCTGGCTTCTTTTGTTCAGCATAATGTTTTTGGTATTCATGGATATTATGTGTATCAGCAGTTCATTCCTTTGAAAAAGCTAATATTGCATTGTAAAGACATAAGTTGTTCATCTGTTGGACATTTGGGTTTTTTTTTCAAGTTTTGGCTGTTTTAAGTAAAACTGTTGTCAACATTCACGTGCAAATCTTTGTGAACGTATTTTTCATTTCCTCTGGCAAAAAAAATAATCCTAAACGTAGAATTGCTAAGTCATATTCTATTTTAAGTTTATTTAAACTGCTCCACTGGTTTCCAAAGTGTTGGTACCATTCCCACCAGCAGTGGATGAGAGCCCTAGTTGCTGCAAAGCCCCACCAACACTCGCTATGTCCATCATTCTAATTTTATTTATTCATATGGGTGTTCAGTGGTATCTCATGCTGACTTTCATTTGAATTTCCCCCAATGACTAATAATGTTGAGCATATTTTATGTGCTCATTGATCAACTGTACTGTACAACTTTTGTGAGGTGTCTTCCTGTTGGGGGCCTATTTGTCTTACTGTGACCAGAACCCTGGATCTAAGAGCTCTTATATTCTGGTTCTAAAGCCCTTTGTCACCTGTGCATCTCCCCACCCCCTCACACACACGTTTGGACATATTTTATCCTGTTTTCTTCTATAAGTTTGATTGTTTTTGCTTCTATAATTTTGATTGTGACCTACTTCAAATTTATTTATGGATAGTGAGAAGTGAAGATCAATGTTCCTTTTCCCCATACGATGCCCACTTGTTCCAGCACATCTTTGTTGGAAGGACCAGGATTTCCCACATTTAATTGCCTTGGCACCTTTGTCAAAAATCAGTTGATCCTATGAGTGTGGGTCAACTTCAGATTCACTGTCCTGTCCAGTGACCTGTGTAGGGGAACGGAGCCCCCATGGCACTCTGCTGACCTTGCACGTCTCCACATGGGCCAGGTTCCACTGTAGCCTGACACACGCTTCAGCAGAATGCCTGGCGGTCCCCCTATGACTGGAAACCCTCCCACCCAAGACAGATGTTCTAGTGAGGGGCTGTCACAGACTTTCCCATCTGCCTCCATCTTGCAGAAGTCTCCCTATCTTGAGGGCAGTTGCCAGGTCTAGTTTCTCATTCACCTCCCTGGTCCTGGGGAGCCCGCAGACAGGAGACTGTGCCCCTGGCCCTCCTTAGGGCTCTAAACCTGCCCAGCCGCGGCCTAGAGTTGGATCTCCAGCAAGAGAGCACCCACCACTTAGCTTTGGTGTCACCTGTGGTGAGAGACAGGCTTGAAACCAGCTGTTGAAATGGTGTCTTAGTTGCTGCTAAAAGTCCATCTGTTGAGGTTGAACAGAAGGACACTTAAAACCAAAGGTGAGGGAGTTCCCTGGTGGCCTAGTGGTTAGGATTCGGCGCTTTCACTGCTGTGGTCCGTGTTCCATCCCTGGTCAGGGAACTGAGATCCTGCAAGCGCAGTGCAGCAAAAAAACAAAAAAAGAAGAAAAAATCCACATAAAACCAAAAAAAAGGTGAGTGTAAAAAAGTGCACTTTGTAGGAAAAGCTCCTCAGGTTCATCTCTTTCAGTTTCACTCCTCTCTCCCTCATTTTGGAAGGTTCCGAAGCATATTCCCGTTTCGTTGTAAAGCTGTCGTGTCAGAGTTTGAGACTCCTGAGCCCGGCGCTGCCGTGGCTTAACCAAGGGGCTTGGGTGGAAGACAGACCACTGCAGGTCCCACCGATGTCCCCACTGGGGATGAATCCCATCAGGGCACTGGGGTTCACAGACTTCAGGGGACCCCTGCCCTCAGGACGGGTCTCCTTTCTTCCAACCAGCTGCTGGTCAGAGGCCCAGGTGCCCCCATCCTGGCTCCACCCCCCAGGGCCTGGATTCTGGGACAGCTTAGGGGTAATGCAAGACCCTCATGGTCCTTTATCTGCCTGGGGGCGAGAATGTCTAAAAAGCTGCAACTGGCTGATCATGGAGGGCTGAGTGTTTGCAGCAGGTATGGGTGGAAAGATGGGGTGTGAGGTTCCTATGTCTGCAGGGTCTTCCCAGTGTAAAGATCTGTGTGTTTCCCCTGGCCAGTCATCCCCACACCGCCTTACCAGGAAGCTCAGATCCAGGATTATGAGGGCAGAGGCTCTCCCTCTGCGTATCTGTAACTTCCCACTTCCACTGATTTCGGATTCATGCAGCAGTAAGCAGCAGCAGTAAACAGTAGCTGGAAGCGAGACCTTAGTTCCCTGACCAGGAGTCGTAACAGCTAGACCACAGACAGAGTCCAGCAGCTAGGGCCTAAATCCCCAGTCCTTACCTACCTTGAGAAGAAAGAATTCTGACGAGGAGGCGGAAGGTAAAGAGAAAAATAAAACGTTTATTAGAAAAGCAGAGTACATGTGAAAAGATGCATGAGCAAACTCAGAGAGAGTCGCGCCTTTGGGAAGTTTAAAACCTTTATAAGGGGGCAGTTTTCCAGGTTTTTGTCCCCACCGCTGGCCAAGCATCTTGCTTTGTCCCCCCTGGCTAATTTGTCTCAGGACTCTCCCCCTAGGTGCGAAGGCACCTCTCAGCCAAGATGGACACATGCCATGACTGCTATCTTAAAAGTGTCCCCAGGAGACAAAGCTTGGCTATTTACCCTGTTTCTGTTGTTACTTCCATTTTGGAGAGCAAACAGGAGGCTGACTGTAAATGCCTAACCTGGAGCCCACCTACCTCCTGTCTCAGGAAATGCAAACAGGAGGCTAGTTGAAAGCGTCTGGCCTGAAGCCCACTTTTTCCTGCTCCAAGAAATGTAAACATGAGGCCAGTTGTAAATGCCTAACCTGGAGCCCATCTATCTCCAGCCTCACCACAACGAGGAGCCTGGCGCCCACCATGTGCCATTTATCTATGTGCAGAGGTTTCAGAATTGTTAACTACGACACCCCGGAGAGAACGCCATAAAATAAAGCCCACTGTTTATTATGGTCCATTTTGCCTTTAGTCTACAGATTCCATTCATTTCCAAAGTTAACTTAGGTCAGCACCTTCCATGCATTTCTAATATAGTTGGATTCTGTCGCATTGTGTATTCCATCCTGCAACACTCCTATGTCCTAAATAACTAAATTTGAATAGATTATGATTGAACCCGTGGGCTGTACACATCTATGGGCTTAGACAAATGCATGGTGACAGGCATCCTTCCTAAAATATCACGTGGAATACTTCAAACCCGCCCCACCCCATGATCTGCTTATCATCTATAGGTAAAGGTAGTTTTGTCTTTTCCAGAATGTCATACAAATGAGGTCATGCTGTGTGCAGCCTCCTCAGACTGGACTCTTCCACTCAGCAATATGCACCTAAGATTCATCCATGTCTTCCCATGGGTTGATGGCTCATTTCTCTGTGTTGCTGAGTAGTATTCCATTGCCTGTGTATCAGAGGAAAACCAATTTTCCCTCTACCCTTGTAGGCTCTTGACTGAGATTCCCCTGTAAGAATTGTAATAGCATGTGTACCTCCTGAATATATGAGAGATACCCAGGAAAACTGAGTCACTCGCTGAAACGGCCAAAGCCATCACCTTACATACCATCTTCAGCTAAAAACAAATGAAGGACCTTGGGGGAGGGGAGAAGCCAGTGATGGCAGGTTATCACACAAAGCACAGTAAACAAGGGTATGGTTGTTATGTGGATTTAAGTCAAGACTCTCCACTGGTAAGAGTCTCTTGAGATTTAATCATCCTTCTGTTTCCAGTACAAAGAGGGACACACCCTTACACATGGAGATTTCCCTAATAAATGTAAATGTATTTCACAAAAGGAAAACCTCTACTCAGTTTTTCTTTTCTTTTTTTAAAAATTTTATTTATTTTATTTATTTGGTTGCGCCGGCTCTTGGTTGCGGCCGGCGGGCTCCTTAGATGCAGCATGTGAACTCTTAGTTGTGGCATGCATGTGGGATGATCTAGTTCCCTGACCAGGGATTGAACCTGGGCCCCCTGCACTGGGGGCCTGGGGTCTTAACCGCTGCACCACCAGGGAAGTCCCAGTTTTTCTTTTTTTATTTTAATCAGACCAAAACAATCCTTATGCCAAAGAGACATATTTTGGGGTGGCATATTCTGCTCCCCTTGACAAGGATGTACCCCGATTTGCTTATGCATTCATCTATTGAAGGACATCTTCATTTTTTTCAAGTTTTAAGCCATTATGAGTAGCGCTGCCGTGCATAATTGCATCCTTGTTTGCACTTGGACATAGATCTTCAAAGCAGTTGCCTAAATCCTGGAAGCACGATTGTTGGATCCCAAGGTGAGACCTGTTTAGCTTTGGGAAAAACTGCCAAACTGTGTCACAAAGTGGCTGTAGATGCATCCCACCAGCAACGAGGGAGCGCTCCTGTTATTCCTCATTCTCCAGCAATGGATATGTTTGGAGTTTAGCAGCCCTAACAAGTGTGGTGTGATATCTCATGATTTTAATTTGTAATTCCCTGATCGCATATGATGTTGAGCATATATGATATTATTAAACATCGTATATAACGTTTACCCATTTTTTATGGAGTTGTTTTTTTTTTTTTAATTTATTTATTTATTTATTTTTGGCTGTGTTGGGTCTTCGTTTCTGCGCGAGGGCTTTCTCTAGTTGCGGCAAACGGGGGCCACTCTTCACTGCGGTGCGCGGCCCTCTCACTATCGTGGCCTCTCTTGTTGCGGAGCACTACGCGCAGGCTCAGTAGTTGTGGCTCACGGGCCTAGTTGCCTCACGACATGTGGGATCTTCCCAGACCAGGGCTCGAACCCGTGTCCCCTGCATTGGCAGGCAGATTCTCAACCACTGTGCCACCAGGGAAGCCCTGTGGAGTTGTTTCATAGTTCTTTGTATTGAGTATATTTTAAGTCCAAATCCTTTATCAGATATGTGTTTTGCAAATATTTTTCTTCCAGTTTGTGGCTTGTCTTTTGCTTTTCTGAATAAGATTTTTCAGAGTGGAAATCTTTAATTTTATGAAGTCTACAATACTACTTTTTTTCTTTTCTGGGTTGGCTTTCTGTGCTGTGTGCTAAAACTCAAAGCTCATGATCTAAAGACCTAACCCAAGGTCATGTAGATTTTCTTCCCTATTTATCTCTATAATTTTGAGAGTTTTGCATTTTAAATGTTTGTTAATAAATTTGAGTGAATTTGGTGTACGGTTTTTTGGGTTTTTTAAAAATTTTATTTATTTATTTTTGGCTGCGTTGGGTCTTCATTGCTGTGTGCGGGCTTTGTCTAGTTGTGGCAAGCGGGGGCTACTCTTCATTGTGGTGTGCGGGCTTCTCATTGCGGTGGCTTCTCTTGTTGCGGAGCATGGGCTCTATGCGCACGGGCTTCAGTAGTTGTGGCACGTGGGCTCAGTAGTTGTGGCTCACAGGCTCTAGAGCACAGGCAGTAGTTGTGGCTCACGGGCTCTAGAGCGCAGGCTTAGTAGCTGTGGTGCACGGGCTCTAAGCACGCAGGCTTCACTAGTTGTGGCACATGGGCTCAGTAGTTGTGGCTCACGGGCTCTAGAGCACAGGCAGTAGTTGTGGTTCACGGGCTTAGCTGCTCCACGGCACGTGGGATCTTCCCAGACCAGGGCTCGAACCCGTGTCCCCTGCATTGGCAGGCGGATTCTTAACCACCGCACCACCAGGGAAGCCCCTGGTGTAAGTTTTAAAGTTTGAGTCTACATTTATTTTATTCCATATGGTATACTCTGGTTTCTCTTCAGATCGTGTAAGTCTTTCTTTTTTCTTTTTTTTAATTCCATATGGTTTCCAATGAATTGTTCCTTAACTATTTAGGAGAAGTCATGGGATATTTGGCTCCATTTCAATTTGAATTTCTGCAGTTTAATGGATTCAGCAGACCTGCGCTCGGGGGCGGGGCCTCCACTGAACTGGGAGGTGGCTTGATCTGCACGTTCCCATTGGCTGGCAGGGAACGCGAGCCCGCCTCCCTGACCCGCCCCGGGAACGCGGGTTCTGCCCTCGGACTTCGCTGCCCGCCCAGCTGACGGGAGCCCCGTCTCCTCAGGACCCGCTGGGGCTTTGGCTTCTGGAACACGCGGGGCTGAGTCCATACTGAATGCCGGCGCTTCGGGACGACCCGGGGTCGAGTCCACGCTAACGGAAGCCGGGTCTCGTCAGGACCCGCTGGGGCTTCAGCTTTGGGACACTGCGGGGTCCAGTTCACGCTGAGAGGAGCCGGGTCTCCTCAGGACCTGCCGGGAGGTGCTGCCGCTGAGGGAGAAGGTGAGGAAGAGTGGGGAGAAGGTTCCTGGGCGTGGCTGACCGCTGAGGGCGTCCGTCTTCCGAGGAGCCAGGAGAGGAGGGGCTTGATGTGGAGAGCTGTGGGGTTTTGTTCACTCCTGTGTGTGGTTTTGTTCACTCCTGTGTGTGGTGTAGACAGAGCGCAGTGTTGTTCTTTGGCGAGTGGCGTCCGGTTTTCCCAGCACCGTATACTGAGGGGACTGTCCTTTCCCCGGGGTGTGTTCTTGGCTCCTTTCTTGTGAGTTAACTGACCACACACCTGTAGGTTGATTCCTGGGCTCTCTGCTCTGTTCCTCTGGTCTGTGCGCCTGTTTTTGTGCCAGTTCCACACTTTTGTGGTGACCGTAGCTTCGTAACGTAGTGTGAAGTCAGGGAGCGAGATGCCTGCAGCCCGTTCTCCTGCCTCAGGGTCGCTTTGGCTATTTGGGGTACCTAGTGGCTCCGCGCAAGTCTTAGGATTGTTCTGTTTCTGTGAAGAATGTCATTGGAATCTCGGTAGCGACTGCACGAATGTGTACATTGCTCTGGGTAGAATGGACGTTTCAACGATATTCTTTTCACCCACGAGCACGCGGTATCTTCCTATTTGTTTGTGTCTGTTCAGTTTCTTTCATCAGCGTCTTACCGTTTTCAGTGTGCAGGTCCTTCACATCAGAGGTTAAAGTTATCCCTAGTTATTTTTTTTTTGGCTGCAACTGTAAACGGGATCGTTTTCCTAATTTCTCTCTTGGATGGTTCATTCGTGTACGGAATCACAACTGATTTTTGTGTGTTGATTTTTGCATCCTGCAGCTTTACTGAACTCATTTATTAGTTCTAACAGCTTTTCGGTGGTTGGATGTGGAAAACTAGAACTCAGGTGTCCCACTGTTTCGACTTCGTCCAGGTCACCCATAGCACCCAAGACGTAGTGGCTCTTAGTAACATGTGGACTCCTCCCAGGGCGATTAGTCTCATCACGGTAGGTGAACTGGATCTGGGTCGGGCTTGGCCTCTATGGCAAAGTTGGATGTCTTTTCTGTTTTTCTGGCGTGGTATTGACATGGTTGTTTTGAAAAGTAATTTTCTAGTAAATTTCAAAAGTATAAAGAAACTTTAAACAGCGGGCAGGACAAAGTTTTCCACATTCACACGAAATACCGCAGTGTGTTTCACCCCAAACTGGGCACATAACCCCCAAATGAGGAATCATTATGGTTTCCACGTCATAATCCAATCCACAGGCCCAACCTCAACTTTCACCAGCTGCCTCAACTGTGTGGAAATGACTTTTTCCATCCTGATCCAGTTTTTTGTTTTTGTTTTTTGTTTTTTTGTTTTTGGAGCAATTACTGAGACTTTGCCTCATTTTCAAAACCTTCATGGATTCAAAGCACACAACCACGAGTCCGATCTGGGTGGTCTTCTCTGTAGGGCTTCTTTCACTTAGGATGTTTTCAATGTATATCCGTGTTGTAACATGTATCAGTTCTTCATTTTTTTTCATTGTGATTAAACACAGATGACATTTACCATTTAAGCCATTTTAAGTACACAGTGCTATGGCATTAACTACATTCACGTTGTTGTAAAAATATCCTCACCATCCATCTCCAGACCCTTTTCATTTTCCCCAAGTGAAACTGTAACCATTAAACACTAACTGCCCTCAACCCCCGGCAGTCTTATTCTACTTTGAATTTGACTTCTCTGGACACCTCACAGAATGTTTGTCCTTCTGTGTCTGGCTTGTTTCACTTAGCATAATGACTTCAAGGTTTACCCACTTTGTAGCACGTGTCAGAATTTCCTTAGTTTTTAAGGCTGAATCATGTTCCATTGTGTATATACCACATTTTGTTTATCTGTTCATCTGCCAAAGGACACTTGTGTTGCTTCCACTTTTTGGCTATTGTGAATAATGCTGCTATGAATATGAGTGTACAAATATCTCTTCCAGTCCCTGCTCTGAAATATTTTGGATATAGACTGTGGAAAGGAATTGACAGATTATTCATTAATTCTACGTTTAAGTTTCTGAGGATCTGCCATACTGTTTTCCACAGTGGCTGCACCATTTTACTTTATTCCTTTATGTGGCAGAATAATGCAGCTTATGGATCTACCCTATTTTGCTTATCTCACTGATGGACATTTTAATTGTTTCTACCTTGGGCTGTTGTGAACAGTGCTGCTGTGAATATTGGTGTACAAGTTTTTGTTTGAACACTTTTTTTTTTTTTTCCATTTTGGGGATATTTATCTAGGAGTGGAGTTGTTGAACCATATGGTAATTGCATGTTTATATTTTTGAGAAAATGCCAAGGTATTGTACACACAGATTGCACCATTTTACATTTACACAAGTAATGTTGAAGCTTTCTAATTTCTTTACATTGTTGCCAACATTTGTTATTTTTAGTTTTTTTTTAATGTAAGCATTCTAGTGTGTATGAAGGGGTATCACATTGTAGTTTTAATTTGCATTTCCATCTTGACTACTGATGTTTGACGTCTTTTCATGTACTTGTTGACCATCTGTATGTCTTGTCTGGAGAATGGTCCATGCAAGTCTTTTCCATTTAAAAAATTGGGTTGTCTTTTTGTTGATGGGCGGTAAAAGTTCTTGATATATTCTGAAGAACAGACTCTTATCAGGTATAAAATGTAGACACATTTTCTTCCGTTCTGTGGGCTCTTTATTTTCTGGATAGCATCTTTGGATGCTCAAAGGTTGCAATTTAGAGGACTTAAGAGTACACATAAAAAATGGTTACCATGATAAATTTAATGTTATGTATTTTTTACAAAAAAACCCTTGTGCTCTAATATTGGAAAGAACTTGAGTAATGAAGCACGCCACCTCAAGAAACCAAACACGCGTGCTGTAGAAACGGCAGGCGCACGTAAGCACTTGTCTCACTGGATGGCGAGCTCCTCAGCCTCCGACACGGTGATCAGACTTTGCCCGATTCACAGACCAAGACAGACTCTTCCTCTGACTCAAGAGCCAACCCAGTGCCTGTCACTGCTCCCAACAGGATGCAGCACCACGTTGAGTCTCTTCATTCCCCAGATGCTCGCTGGGTCATTGATTTTAGCCCCTTTTCAGTACCCACTTAACAACAAAGCAGTAAAGCTAATACTCTCCTCTATGTTTCTCTTCTTGGAGAAGCAGCCTCCGGATTGAGCCCCGTAGACAAGCCTGCAAATGCACCTGTCCCGCGCCCAGGTTTCCTCTTCTGTGGGCATGTGGTCCAGGGAAGTCTTTCAAGTTTTGTTAAGCTTTCAGACAGATAAGAAAGTCGGGGACTGGTGCACGTTAGCTTTATTAAAGGGAGGGTGAAAGCACATCCCAGTCAAAGGGCACCCAGATGAACTGTCAAGGGGGAGATTGGCCAAAAGGTGTGGTTAGTAACTGCCCTGTAGTTTACATCTCAAGAGCCTTCGAGGTTAAACCGCCTGCTCTGCTGAGCCGTGAGGTCATGGTGAGTGCTGAAGTTTACTCTCAAATTCACTCTCTCCTTTTCCTTCCCTCTCGTCCCTTCCCTCTTTCCGTCTCTCAAATCAATCCAGGTTCTCCCAGGGTTCAATTTATCCTCTAGATAAAAGCAGAGCTCTTTTACGAAGTACATTCAAGCCATTCAGAGTGCAGGGTTCTAGTTCAGAAGTTACAATTTCAGGTAGAGATGTGCCTCAGTTATGGGAAATGGCCACGTAACCCCTACGTCAGTGTGCCCATCCGTGAACGCCTCCGCTAACTTGCTTCACGAAAGACCGTCTGTGCTGACATACACCCACCCCCCCCATGCTTTCCTAAAAATCAATAACTAGCCAACCTGCAGCCCTTTGACTAGAACCCTGCATGTGAGGTTCCTGGGAGGATAAGGAGGATAATTTAATTCACAGGCTGGCCTGAGGTCCCTTTAGCTCGGACGGAACAGCGTCTCCCAGAATCCCCTTCCCTGCTTGGCTCTGGGTTAGGGCTGCGTCCACAGGAAGGTGTGCAGGAGACGGGGGGGAGGGACATGCTTCAGGGCAGGTACTGCTGCAGTCCACGCACACTCACCACCTCGTGGCCCCTCGCTGGCTCTGGGCAGCCCCAGGCTCCTGGCTTGTCCGCCCCCGGCTGGAGCTCCTCCTCAGCTCCAGGTCCTGGGCCAGGTTCCTGAGCCGTGCTGGGGCGGGGGGGGGGGACGCGCCAGCAGGTCACTCGTGTCGCTGAGGTCGGAGTTTGGAGCACTGACTGACTGATGGGGGTCCCAGGGCGTCCTTCCTCGCCCCCGCTGCCTGCCCATCTCCCCCGCTGGGCTGCTGGCCGCTGTGACATCAGGCCCCGCACAGACACAGGGCAGCAGACTCACGTGCACAGGCGGCTCCACCAGCTGCCGCAACTGCGTGGGGTCTCAGCCCCGTAATCAATCCTGTACATCACTTACACGGTTCTACTTCTCGGCTTGAACCCTAAGCAGTCGCCGGAGGAAGTAAGTCAGCAAACACCGCGTGGAAGCTGAAATTCTCTGATCTCACCAAATCCTGCTTTGTGATGGCCTTGGCCTCACTGGATGCTGAAGAGCAGGGTCGTGGCATCCAGACTTGATCTCCAGTTTTCTCTGGGGCCTCCCCGCGCGGCAGCGACTGGGAGGACGACCTCTGTCTCCCTGGGGCCTCTCCCCACAAGCTCACCCTTATCTCGCTCGGTTCTGCTTCTTCCTCTGTGCTCACCAGTGTCCCGCCATGAGCCTGCTGCTTCGTGTCTCCTTGGAGGCCCTTTCTATCTGAAATAAGACCGGTGTGTATCAAATCAAAATTTCTAATTCCAAATATATAGGTTTTTTTTTTTCATTTCTCACTGAGCTTTATTTAGCAGTAACTCTGAAAACTTCAGACCCCAGAATCTCTCCTCTGTGGTACAGGGGCTGGCAGTCAACGCCAGCTCTGCTCAGTCAGTCTGACCTTTGAGCAGATCCCTGAATCTCTCAGACCATCTGACCTTCATCTGTAGACAGAAAGAGCGGGAATTGGTGATCTCAAGACCCCTCCAACTTCAGACATTCCATTCAAAATAAACTTCTAAACAACACTCTAAATACACTAGGAGAAGTTTCATCTTTAAGGGAGCTGGAAGTAAATATTTCCAGAAGCAAGTACTTAGACTTTTGTATATTTTCAAACACACATCAAACACACGTAGCTGTAATGAAAGCTCTTTCCAGAATGAAATTTGCTCAGAGAAAATTTAATATTCAATCACTGTTACTAAATTTACTCTAATTTTAGCATACTATTTACATAGTCTTTGATCCTTTATTTTTATTTTGATAATCTTTTCTTTTTTAACGTATACTGCCTCAATCCTATTTGGAAGTGTGTGACAATATAAACGTAAGGAGATAACTAAAATGTCCTAGTAGCTGTAACTGAAAATCAATTCAGGTTAAAACTCCTTTACTGTGCCACCTGGAAACAGAAAGTTAATGCATTATATTAATGTTGCTGGAAAGAATACAGCTCTCAAAGGACTTCCAGGAAGTGAATTAAGCTTGGGGGAAAAACACGCATGAAGGCTTTGCTGATTTGACCAACTTCACGTGGAGTGAAAGAGCTTCACTCTTTGTTTTACAAGAAAAGCCACTCGTCTGCCTGGGTCCCCCACTCCACCTCACTGTGTGTGAGGGAAGTCGAACACTCTTTTCTGTCTCGTCCCCTCAACAAGGACCAGGGTGTATACCCCTCACCTTATCACCAGCATCTGTGCCCAGGAACTGCCAGATCCCTGCTCCTAAACCAAACCCAGGGGCCAGAGCTCTGCTCCCTACAGAAGGGTGGCCCAGGTGTTGGCTGCCTGACTTTACCTGAGCCTATTTCTTGTGGACAAGGAAGGGTAACTCAGAGGGTAAAACTAAGAGCTCGGAGAGCAGAGTCAACAGCCGTGGAATTACATGGAAGCATCCTAAATGTCCATCAATGGAGGAATGGATAAAGAAGATGTGGTACATATATACAATGGAATATCAGCCATAAAAAAGAACAAATAATGCCATTTGCAGTGACATGGATGGACCTAGAAATTGTCACACTGAGTGAAGTCAAAGAAAGACAAATATATGATATCACTTATATGTGGAATCTAAAAAAATGATATAAATGAACTTATTTACAAAACAGAAATAGAGTCACAGATGTAGAAAAAAAACTTATGGTTACCAAGGGGGAAAGGGGTGAGACGATAAATTAGACTGGGACTGACACATACACACTACTATATATAAAATAGATAACTAATAAGGACCTACTGTATAGCACAGGGAACTCTACTCAGTACTGTTAATGAGCTATATGGGAAAAAGAATCTAAAAGAGAGTGGATACATGTATATGTATAACTGATTCACTGTGCTGTACACTGAAACTACAGCAACATTGTAAATCAACTATAGGCCAATAAAAGTTTAAAAAAAAAAAAGAATGTAACAAGTGAATGTCTACTATAAAAAGCCTGGGAAGCTCCAGGTAGAAGCAACTTCCTCTCCCACTCCAACTCCCAGGAGGAGAGAGGGGTTGAGGGGTGCGGTGAGGACGGCCTGAAAGAAGATGGGCTTGCAGCTGTGGGAGGGTCAATGCCACTACTAGCGCAGGTGGGGCAAAGCCCCAAGGAAGAACACCCGACGTGGCTGGGCCAGCCTCTGGGAGCCGCCCTAGATGGAGATGACCTCAAATCAGAATTCCCAGGAGTCTATGTGATCAGGCCAGCCTAAGGACGTGGAAGGTTATAAAGAAGCGCTCCCCCTGGCAGATGGAAGCCCCTTGAAAAAAAAAAAAAAGAAGTTAAAAAAAAAGAGCCACAGAATTGCTATCCCCAGACAGTGGTAGCCGTGGGCCCTAATAAGAAATTAGTGACACGTGCCTTGCTGGTCTCAGAACGGCTGTGGCCCAGTGGCTGCTGTGTGTCTCCTGCTTGCCCCCTCTTTGAATGGGGGTGTCTACTGCAGTCACCCCATGCCTGCGCCTCCACCATGGGACAGATCACCAACCCCTTCAGCTCACAGGCCTTCAGATTGAGAAGGATGGTACTCAAGGAGCTGGGCTTGAGGAACCAGACCGAGGGTGCCTCATTTGCACCTGGGCATTGAGGCTGAACCTGACTTCATAATGCTGTGAGACTTCTCTGTAGGTGCTTGGAAGGAGTAAAGTATTTCGCATGTGGCAGGAATGTAAGCAATTGTGGTCAGAGGATAGATTGTGTTTTAAATCACGACCCCAGATTTCTTCATCACTTCTCCCACTGAAAAGTGGTGTCTATGTCCTCTCCACGTGATTCTGACCAGGGGCTTGGGACTTCCACAACGAGGAGAGTGTGGCAGAAGTAATGCTAAGTGACTCCCAAGGTTAGGTCAGAAAGGGATCTGCAGCTTCCACCTGCTTCTCTGGGGATTCTTGCCCGTGGATCCCAGCCACCATGCTGTGAGGAAGCCCAAGTTGCCATATGGAAGGGTCATGTGTAGGAATTCAGGCCAAGAGCCCCAGCTAAAGTCTCACAACAAGACGTGTGGGTAAGTCTTTACATCATTCCAGCCCTAGCTGTCAAGTCATCGCAGCTGAGGCCCCAGACAGTGTGGGCCAGAGACAAGCCATCTCCGCCATGCCCTTTGCAAATTCCTGACACTCAGAATTCATGAGCTTAACGCGTAACTTCTGTTTTACACCATTAACTCTGGGATGGCTTATTCTGCTGCGGTACAAAACTGGAACCGCCCGTGTGTATTTCCATCCCTGCTGTGGCTACAGGGGCTTCATGCCCCAACCAGGACTGGAGACGGCAATGCCCTTGGGTCCTGCTCCTCTCCTGCCTTGCTGACTGTCCCCCATCACCACGACAACGCATGAAGCTAAGATCCAGACGCTGTCGCTGCCCTTACCAGCTCTGATTTTACATGTCAGACTGCACTGCCTTACGGATGAAACCCAAGATAGCACAAACGCCGAGGTGAGTAACATGGTTATGACTAAGGAAATAAGGAAAAGGAAAGCACAGTCCAACAGTTAACACTTGGCAATATGGCCTGCTGAGCTGGGCCTAAGACTTCTAAATTTTTTGTTTTGTTTTTATCTGTCCTGGCACCTCTATGCAGAAAGTTACATTACATCTCCAGTTTCCTGTTGGTCTAGGACAAGGGCCGATGGCCAGTGTATGACGAGCGTCTGGCAAATCCCCAGCTGCACCGGGCAGAACTCCAGGCCAGATAACCACTGCCCCAGACCCCCCTCCACACAAGCCAGGGTTCCCCACCAGGGAGAGAATGCAGCCACAGCAATACTTCCTCACACATTCAGAATTCCCGGTCAGCCCCTACCACGCCTTCTACACGCTCGGTCCTCAGTCTCCTTTGCGTCTGAGATCTCAAGGCTTCACGGAAGTGAGACGTTCTCCTCAGAAAATGGAACCTGGCACACAGCCCTGTGCCTCATTCTACCAGCCAACGCCACCAGCTCTTCCTACTGAAAAGCCATGTGTCACCCATGTCCTACAGAAGCCCTCAAATTAACGACAGCAATGCCACCAAGAAGACCCAGGGTCGGGGAGGGCTGCGGATTAATGATATAACCGCCAGGTTCACTAGACTGCCAGCTGCTAAGTGGTGTGGCAGCAACTCCTTCCCACTGGCCTGACATCTTGGATGTCATGTCCTGGAACTGGTGACAAGGCACCTGTGGGGGGCAGTGTGGCCACCCGGGCAGTGGGTAGTGAAACCGGGGAGAGAAAGTGGGAATGCATGGGTGGATGGTGGACCCTGCACAAGAGCTGATTCTTTAGGTTGATGTGGTTGGTGTAGAGATTTTAAACAGAATTTGGGGGACTTCCCTGGTGGTCCAGTGGTTAAGACTTCGCCTTCCAATGCAGAGGACGCAGGTTCAATCCCTGGTCGGGGAGCTAAGATCCCACATGCCTCAGGGCCAAAAAACCAAAACATAAAACAGAAGCAATATTGTAACAAATTCAATAAAGACTTTAAAATGGTCCAAGACAAATGAACAGAATTCGGAAAAGACCAGGTTATTTGACCACAGACCAAGCCCTTGGCCTCCACAAGGTCTTGGGTTTTTATTTGCTTTGCTTTGACTAATGTTTCTTTACTTTCCAAGAACTTCAGAAGAGGGTAAGGGAGTGGGGGAGGAAGGGAGTGGCAGATCAAGGAGAATCTAAGTCCTAGATCTGAACTGTGAGATCCTAAGGTACTGTCAGTTTTAAAAAGGTGTCCCACTTCCAAGAACCCAGTTCTGTAAATAGTTTTCAGAAGTCAGGAGACTTGCAGAGATTTAGCTTGTCTGACAAAATTTCTATTTGCCTCTTCCATATTTCATAGTGCACTCTCCTTGGTTTTCAATCTCTAAAATTCCAAATTAATGTGGACATCGCTTCTAGCAAATGCAGTCAGAGCTGTCCTGCCACCACCAACGGGCAATCATAAAGCCAAAGGAAGAAAAAGAACAACTCAGCACAGCTTCCAGAAACCAGAAGCTTTCCCATCTCGCCCCCTTTCAACCCCATCCTGCCTCTTCCCACGTGTCTCAATCTACTGTCATGATTCAGCTGCAAATATACCTAACAGGAAACATCAGCTCCAATCCTATTCTATCATCACTCAAAAACCACCACGGTTTGGTCAGAGTAGAAAATACAATGAACACTTGTGAACACAAACTACACTCAAGGATTCTTACGCTCCCAACCGGTTCAGCTACACAAGCTTCTAAATGGGGAGAGTCTAAACCCAGCTCCCGGCCTGATGATCATCAGGTCTCGCTGCCTTGGCTTCCTCTCTAGGCCAGAGCTGTCCATTGGAATGTAATGTGGATTGCAAATGTGAGCTGCATATAAAATTTTAAATTTCCTAGTAGCCACATTTAAAAAGTAAAAAGCACATGAAATTAATTTTCATAATACCTTTTAATCTAATATGTGAAAATATTATCATTTCAATGTAATCAATATGTTGCAACATGTGGCTCGTGTGCAGATAAGCTTGTCCTTATGTTTATGACTAAATATGTTCCTTTCTAAGGGAAAGTGCCTCTCCTGGGTCAGGCAGCTGAAATGGGAACCCCTGTTCCCTGGGAGTGAGCTTGTCAGGTAAAATACAAGACACCTAGTTAAATATGGATTTCAGATAAACGATGAGTAATTTTGTAGTATAAGTACATCCCAAGTATTGAACGGGACAGACTTGTACTACAGAAAAAAATTTTCGTTGTTTATCTGGAATTCAAATTCAGCTGGGCTTCCTGTATCCCTATTTGGTAAATCCAGCAACCTGAAAGGCATGATTGGAACTGAGTCCCTCTTTAGCTAAAAGAGAGCACGTTGGTGGTGAGTGAGCACAGCTTCCTCCCATCAGGGGCACAGTTAGGGTGAGGGGACGGGCCAGCGGAGGTAGGAAGGGCGCAGGTGCCCTCTACCTTGGCCCAGCACAGACAGGAAGGCACTGGTGACCCCACAAAAGACAGACGGCAAATGGAAGCTGAGGAGATGTGGCCGGTGCTGGGGGCAGCAGGAGGTGACGGTGCCCAGGAGGTCAGGGCAGGCCTGCTGGGGAGGATGGCGTGCAGGGTGAGAAGCACCATTACCAAGGAGTGGTGAGCGCACCTGCAGGAGGTGTGCAGCTGAGCAGCAGGAGGCGCTGACGCTCTGCAGCTACTCCTCTCCACCCTTCCTTCTTCCCTGTCCCTGAAATTTACAAAATATCTGTATATCCCTTATGAATAAACATTTCGCAAGACCTTGATCTTAACGTGGCATCTGCAGCCTTCTAACTTGCTATGGATTTTTCTTTACCGATAAAATTGTCTTTTATTTTTATTTTATGTACTAAGAGCCCTCGCAGTGGGTGAGGAGAGAGAAGTATTGAGTTTGTTTAATTTATTTGATATTCCTTGGTGTGCTCCAAGTGAGAGGGGTGAAATATGCCCCTCAAATTTCTAAAATTCCTAACAATTCCAGCACAGTTACTGGTTAAAGCTAAGGGGCCTGGGGGTCACGGAACTTTGGGGGAGATTTGTTTCAGGTTGGCTGGGTGTTGAGCACTTGTAAGGCTCAGAGGTAAGATCCAGAGTGTCTGATACAGTAGGTCAGGGTGGGAACTTGAGAATTTGCATCTTTAACCACTTCCCAGGTGATACTAACACTGCTGGTCGAGGGACCACACCTTGAGAACCACTGCCTTAGACAGTGAGAGTTTCCAGAGAAATTTAAACGGAGACATCTGCTCTGTTCCATAGTTAAGAGTTTCTCACATTAGAAACCCAGAGAACAACCCGCAGATTAGCAGAATAGCTCTCCCACAACTAAGGATGTAAAGAAGAAAACCACGTGGAGACGTGTAGGAGGGACAGAGATGCAGTCTAGTCAGGACCCGCACCCCCGACGAGTGACCCAGAGCAGGAGGGGACATCACAAACGTGGAGTCCTCCCTGGGGAGCACACGTCGGGCACCCCAGCCCTGGGGACCTGCACCAGGAAGACGAGCTCCCATATCATCTGGATTTGAAACCAGCAGAGCTACATCCAGGAGAGCTGGGGGGCTATAGGAAACCAAGACTCCACACTTAGTGGGCCTGTGCACAAACTCACTCATTCTGAATCCCAGCTCAGAGGCAGCAGCTTGAAAAGTGTTTGGGTCACATGAGAAGGAGATTCATTGACTAAGTTTAGGGCAAGTGCCAAAGGGGCAGGATCTGTTGAAACTTTCTCCAGGGACCAAAGCGCTGATGGGCGACATTTTAAAAAGTTCTCCCTCGGGACTTCCCTGGCGGTCCAGTGGGTAAGAATCCGCCTTCCAATGCAGGGGATGCGGGTTTGATCCCTGGTCGGGGAACTAAGATCCCACATGCACGGGGCAACTAAGCCCATGCCGCCAACTACTGAGCCCGCACACCTAAACTACAGAGCCCGCGTGCTGTAAACTACAGAGCCCACACGCTCTGGAGCCCACGGGCCACAACTAGAGAGAAGCCCGTGCGCTGCAACGAACAGCCCATGTGCCACGACTAAGACCCAATGCAGCCAAAAATAAATAAATAAATAAAATATTTAAAAAACAAAAATAAAAATAAAAAATTCTCCCCTTGCCTAGCTGGCCCAGCACTGGCAGGCGCCATTTCCACCATCCCCCACTTATCTTGCTAGCGCTGCTTGCCCTGCCGCGGCATTTCCCCTGTGGACCAGCCCCGCAGGCGCCCCTCCAAATTGGCTCCCACCCGGCTACGCCCGATGGGCAGCCTCAGCAGGGACCAGTGACCCCCAAAAGAGCCTCCTTCCCTGCCACACCCAGTGGGTGGCCTCAGCCGTGACTAGCATCCCCCCAGGGTGGCTCCCCACCCAGGTCAGCCCCACCCACAAGCATGCCTGCAACTGTTGTGGGGGTCACAGCCAGCTGCACTAGGGGCCAACCCCGCTCACTGGCATGCCTACAGCAACCGCGTTACCACCACAACAGGACAGCACACACAGCCCACACAGGAGACACCCTTAGAGCACCTGGCTCTGGTGACCTGGGGAAATGGCTCTTCCGTGACCCACAGGAAATATTCTACGTAAGGCCACACATTCAAGACCTGGAGACATAGCTCATCTACCGAATACACAGAAACAAAGAGTTAGTCAAAATGAGAAGACAAAAGAATATGTTCCGAATGAAAGAGCAAGACATAACTCAGAAAAATAATTAAACAAAATGGAGATAAATAATCTACCTGATAAAGAGTGCAAAAAAATGGTCATAAAGATATTTACTGAGCTCAGGAGAATAATGAATGAACAGAGTGAGAACTTCAACAAAGAGACAAAATATAGGGCTTCCCTGGTGGCGCAGTGGTTAAGAGTCAGCCTGCCAATGCAGGGGACACGGGTTCGAGCCCTGGTCCAGGAAGATCCCACATGCCGCAGAGCAACTAAGCCCGTGTGCCACAACTACTGAGCCTACGCCCTAGAGCCCATGAGCCACCACTACTGAGCCTGCATGCCACAACTACTGAAGTTCAGGCACCTAGAGCCCATGCTCTGCAACAAGAGAAGCCACCTCAATGAGAAGCCCACGCACCACAACAAAGAGTAGCCCCACTCACTGCAACTAGAGAAAGCCTGTGTGCAGCAACGAAGACTCAATGCAGCCAAAAAAAATAAAATAAAATTAATTAATTAATTTTAAAAAATAAATAAAAGAGACAAAATATAAAAAAGAACTAATCAGAACTGAAGAATACAGTAACTGAAATGAAAAATACACTAGAGGGATCAACAGTAGATTAGATGATGCAGGAGGACAGACCAGAAATCTGCAATACAGGGTAGTGGAAATCACCCAATTGGAGCAGCAAAAAGAAAAAGTAATCCCCAAAAATGAGGACAGTCTAAGGGATTTTGGGGATAACATCAAGCATACTAACATTAACATTATAGGGATCCCAGAAGGAAAAGAGAGAGAGGGAGGGAAGAAAAGATAGAAAACATATTTGGAGAAATAATGGCTGAAAACTTCCCTAACTTGGTGAAGGAAACAGACCCAAATCCAGGAAGCACAGAGAGTCCCAAACAAGATGAACCCAGAGACCCACACCAAGACACATTTTACAAATTAAAATGTCAAAAGTAAAAGATAAAGGGAGAATCTTAAAGGCAGAGAGAGAAAAGCAACCAATTACGTACAAGGGAACCTTCATAAGACTATCAGTTGATTTTTCAGCAGGAACTTTATAGGCCAAAATGGACAGTTGTGATATACTGAAGTGCTGAAAGAAAAAGCCTACAACAAAGAATACCCTACCCTACAAGATTATCATTCAGAATTGAAGGAGAGATAAAACGTTTCCCAGACAAGTGAAAGATAAACGAGTTTATCACCACTAAACCAGTTTTACAAGAAATGTTAAAGGGATTTTTTTTTGAGCAGAAAAGTCCATAACTAGAAATAAGAAAATATATGAAAGGAAAAATCTCACTGGTAAAAGCAAACATAAAGTAAAGGTAGTAAATCAAACACAAAGTATGAAGGTTAAAAGACAAAAGTCAAATCAATTATATAAGTACAGTAAGTAGTTATGGGATACACAAAATTAAAAGATTTAAAATATGATGTTAAAAATTTAAGACAGAGGGGCTTCCCTGGTGGTGCAGTGGTTAAGAATCCGCCTGCCAATGCAGGGGACACGGGTTCGAGCCCTGGTCCAGGAAGATTCCACATGCCGCGGAGCAGCTAAGCCCATGTGCCACAACTACTGAGCCTGCGCTCTAGAGTTCTTAAGCCACAACTACTGAGCCCGCGTGCCACAACTACTGAAGCCCGCATGCCTAGAGCCCATGCTCTGCAACAAGAGAAGCCACCACAATGAAAAGCCCGCGCACTGCAATGAAGAGTAGCCCCCGCTCACCGCAACTAGAGAAAGCCCGAGCACGGCAACGAAGACCCAATGCAGCCAAAAATAAATAACTACAATAAATAAATTAAAAAAAAAAATTTAATACAGGGAGTGAGGGGTTGTAATAAAAATGTAGTGTTCTTAGAACGCATTCAAATTTAACTGATCATAAACTTAAAATAGACTGCTATACGCATAGGTTTTTATAAATGTATCTCATGGTAGCCACAAATCAAAACTGTGTAACAGATACACAAAAAATAAAGAGAAAGGAACCCAAACCTAACACTAAAGAAAATCATCAAACCACTAGAGGATACACCAAGAGATGAAGAAAGGAACAGAGAAGAACTACAAAAACATCCAGAAAATAATTAACATGATGGCAATAAGTACATACCTATCAATAATCACTTCAAATGTAAATGGAATAAATGCTCCAATTCAAACACATAGGATGGCTAAATGAATTTAAAAAAAAAAACTATCCGTATGCAGCCTGCAATAGACTCACTTCAGATCTGAAGACACACAGACTGAAAGTGAAGAGATGGAAAAGATATTCCATGCAAATGTAAATGAAAAGAAAGCTTGGGATAGCAATATTCATATCAGACAAAACAGACTTTAAAACAAAGAATGTAACAAAAGACAAGTAAGGGCACTACATAATGATAAATGGGTCAACCCAAGCAGAGAATATAACATTTGTAAATGTTTGTGAGCACAAAATAGGAGAACCTAAATACATAAAACAAATATTAACAGACATAAAAGGAGAAACTGCCAGTAATACAATAATAGTAGTGGACTTTAATTCCCCACTTACATCAATAGAGGATTCAGACAGGAACAATAAGGAAACAGTGGCCTTAAACGAAATTTTAAACAAGATTGACTTGATAAATATATACAGAACATTTTATCCCAAAACAGCAGAATACACATTCTTTTCAAATGCACATGAGACATTTTCCAGAATAAATCATATGTTAAGAAACAAGTCTCAATAAATTTAAGAAAGTTGAAATATCAAGCATCTTTTCAACCACCATGCTATGCAACTAAAAATCAAATACAAGAATAAGACTGGGAGGGACTTCCCTGGTGGCGCAGTGGTTAGGACTCCACCTGCCAATGCAGGGGACACGGGTTCGAGCCCTGGTCTGGGGAGATCCCACATGCCGCAGAGCAGCTAAGCCCGTGCACCACTATTACTGAGCCTGCGCTCTAGAGCCCGCGAGCCACAACTACTGAGCCCGTGTGCCGCAACTACTGAAACCCGCACGCCTAGAGCCTGTGCTCTACAACAAGAGAAGCCACCACAATGAGAAGCCTGCGCACCGCAACGAAGAGTAGCCTCCGCTCGCGCCGCAATTAGAGAAAGCCCACGCACAGCAACGAAGACCTGACGCAGCCAAAAATAAATAAATTAAAAAAAAAAAAAATCCAACCTGGACCCCAGACTGCCAGCAGCAAGAAGACCTCATGCTGTGACCCTCCTATACGGGAAAGTACTTCCCTGAGTGATACCAGGTGAGGAAAGACACTTTGAAGGCAAAAAAGACATTGGCAGTTTCCACAGAATCAAGTTTGTGAGTTAAAATGTTTGTGGAGATTTACACTGACACCTTGTTAGTAAAACTGTGTTGGCTTCTGCTTGAAGATTTATTGATTCTCTGCCCTTTTAGCTTTTGCTCAAGACCATCTCTCAGAACAGAGGTGTTTATGCAGCATGGTTGTAGGCAAGTTTTTTCAAACCCCTTTGCTATTAGTCACCAACCCTAATAAAATCTGGTTTGTTTTTGTTTTACTGACTTAAGAAAAAAAAACATCCAGCATCAGTTTCACACTAGCAGCCACATCTCAGTTCAGACGGGCCGCGCTCACTTGTACGGCAGCCACGTGCAGCGAATGGCCTCTCTTTCTGGACCATAAGGCCTTACATTTGATTTCTCAGAGCTTCTGGAGCAACTCTTAGAATCTGCAAAGGCTACTCCAAACTGTGTTATTCAGTTGTTAAAAACAGTATTATGTATTTTGATGGACTTAAAATGACATGTAGATATTAAAGCTCTATATATTTTCACCTGTAAGCATAACATTTCTTACTTAACACACTGTGGGAAAAATATTTCACCATCCTTTTTTTAACCATTCAGTTTATTAGGGATTTAATAGGGGTGAGTCCTTGCTCTGGACAGAGCTTGCCATCACAATAAGAATACACAGGACAGGAAGGCCCGTGGGAAGAGATTCCAGTGTAAATATGGACATGGACAAAAGAACAAAGAGTGTCACTCATCAGCCCCTTTTACAATTGCAAACAATTGTCTCTACCGACTTGAGTCATAATTGCCTAAAACTGGAAGCAACCAACATGCCCTTCCATAGGCGTATGGATAAACCGACTGTGATGCATCCAGACAAAGGAATGTAAGACAGCGTAAAAAGAAGCCGCAGAAAGATGTGGCGGAATCTTAAGTGAATATTGCTGGGTGAAAGAAGCCAGTGTGGAAAAGCTGTATTGCCTAGTCCAAATATAGGCCGTTCTGGAAAATCCAAAACTATATGGCTAGTAAAATGATCGGCGGTTGCCAGGGGTTCTGGGAGGGGAGGAACGAAGAAATAGGAGGGGCGCAGGGGATTTTTAGGGGGAGGAATGGGTCTTCTTTTACTATAATTCAAAATCCATAACCTTACGTTGTACTTTATACTCTAGGACTAATGTCGTCTGTGAGCACTTTATGCTGTATTCATTCATAATTCATTCATCATTTCCTAAGAAGTGATTATCGAGCACTATACAATGTGTTAGGCACTGTCCTAGCCGAAATATTCTGTATGCATTTGGGCTTACGTCATCCTTTACTGGAATTTCTTTCTCTATTCATTGCCTAGCATTTGCCTATTTAACATGCTAAGGTCTTCCCAATCATCAAGTGCTCTGAAAACACATACATAGTGCCTCTCCCCACCAAGAGTTAGTTCATCCTCTTGTCTTATGTGAGCTTCTGCTATACTTGAATATTTCACCATATGGACCATTATTTAGCTACATCTCTTTTATAAGCTCTCAGAGCTGGGGGAGCATTGTTATTAGAATGACTTCATAAATTACAACCACCAGTAAGTGGAAACCTTGTGAAACATGTGTTTTGTGAGGGCTTATAAAACATATAAAATAAAAATAATGCAGGTTTTTAGTAAGGTTCGGAGACCTTTACATGGAAAGAAGAAACATTAACATGTCTTAAAAGCCAAGTGATCAATGTTCGTGGGCTGTAGATTTCTGGGAGGGCCTCAGGAGTTAGGGGATGTGTAGGACCTGGATCCGGGGACACGGGCTTGAGGACTGTGGACCAGAATGTAGCATCCCAGCCAAAATCTCCGGTTAACAGAGATGGTAACTGTCTTTCTTTTATTTTTTTAAAGTGAGTTAATAGATTATATATTTTAGAGCTGCTTAGAGTCACAGCAAAATTGGGCGGAAAGTACAGTTTTCGCACATACTCCTTGTCTGCATACATGTGGCTTCCCGCGTGACAGACATCCTGCTGCCCGTGGTCCTTCTGTTAGAATCGAGGACACTGCCCTACGCTGCAAGGTGTGCTTGTGTTTCCTAGTGGGTAAGCATCATCTTAGTGTCAGTAAGATTCTGAATGTTTAGGAAAATCAAAACCATAACAATAATATTATTGTGTTAAGGAACATGTGTGACTTTCTTAGGTATTTTTCATGTATAAAATAATTTGTTCTATTAGAACTTCAGCTTTATAACTAAAATGCCAGATCGAGCAATTTATTTAGACTTGTGATTTTAACTTGAAATCTTCCTAAGTTGGAACATTTATGTGACCTTTATTAAACTTTACTGTATCTATAAGTTCAATTTATTACATTTATAAGAATTATCTAATACTTAGGTTTTGTTTATTAGGTCAAAATACTTGTAAAGGAAATGGGATGTATTAAACTTGCAAATGCCATATGGACACCTAGGGGGGAAAGCAGGGGTGGGGAGGTGGTAGTGGGATGAATTGGGAGATTGGGATTGACATATATACACTAATACGTATAAAATAGATAACTAATAAGAACCAGCTTATAAAAAAATAAATAAATAAAATAAAATTCAAAAATAAATAAATTTGCAAATGCAGTTTAAAGATATAAAATGTGTAAATAGGCCAGACTTAGCATTAATAACAACTCTCCTATAAGTGACAGTTAATAATTGCTCAAAAAAAAAAAAAGATTATTGTAATATGGACTTTAAAACTTTGGGAAGAACTAGGGTTTTGAATCTGTGACTTTAATAAATTGAACCTTTATTTTTAAAATCTCAATAGACTTTTTGGAACAGGTGCAGTTTCCTCTGAGGCAAAACAAAACAAGCCTTTCATATTTAACACCCTCTTCTTCTAGAGTACAGTGACCCTTCCGTTAATCTTTTAAGCTTCTATAATTGTATCATCAAAATAAGGATTGTTTTTGTTTTTGTTTCGTTTATCTCTTTGCTATCGTACAGTGAGATCCCAGAGCACAGGGACAATGCCTCATTTATATTCGATTCTGTAGTACCTGGCATAAGGCTTTGGCACACAGGAAGCGCTCAGTAAGTGCTAAGTGCAATACAAAGGTTCTGGACAAAATGGCTCAAATTTACACTAATTATCAAGATACAAAGCAGTACAAGTGTATCTGAGTTGACTTGACGCATGAGTAGCATTTTGGTCAAATCTCAAAGGTAAAAAATTATATAATAGGTCATCTCTCTTCCCATCCATTCTCGTGTCAGTTAAATTCCACAGGAATTGCTGTGAGTTCTTTAACTTGGGGCATCTTGTCCTTGAGTAACACTGAGGCTTCTGAATTTGTTTCTTGTTTCTGGATCTTGATTTAAACATTGAGTTTGCCTTAGTGAAAAGAACTTGGAAAGAACAAACTTGAGCTCAAGTCCTGATCCTGCCCCAGGCCAAATACAACCGAGCAGCTGTGCAGCCTGGGTCAGTTGCTTACCTCTCTGAGTATCACTTTCCTTGTCAGTAAAAGAAAATGATACCAGTATCTGCCTCATAGCAATTCTGTTTATAAAATGCCGTCATAATGTATACATTCAGGGCAACTATACAAATGAAGACTCATGCTATACGCTTACAAGAACTGTTTCTCACTTTCGTCTCGACATTGCCTTCTAGGTCCTTCCTACTCAGAGTGTGGCCTGTGGTCATGCAGCGCCAGCCTCATCTGGAGCTTGTTGGATGTGCAGAATCGCACTCTCACCCCCCAGCCCTACCGACCTGCAGGCTGCATGTTGACAAGGTCCCAGATGACTGCACGTTCCAGCTTGAGAAGCACTGTCTACACAGGACTGAAGGGGTGAGTTCCTTTCTTATTGCTGCTGTAATAAATCACCACAAACCGACTGCTTGAAACAACAAAAGTGTATGATCTTAACAGTTCTGGAGGCGGAAGTCCTAAACTCAAGGTGTGGGCAGGGCTGGTTCCTTCTCAGGCTCCAGGGGAGGTTCATCTCCTTGACTTTCCAGCTCCTGGAGGCGCCTGCATCCTGGGCCCGTGGCCCCTTCCCCCGTCACTCTGACCACTGCCTCTGGCTTCAACCTTCCTCTCTGACTCTGACTCCCCGGCCTCCCTCTTTCACGAACAGGACCTTTGTGATGACAGTGGGCCACCTGGATAATCCAGGATACCCTTCCCACCTCAAGTTCTTAAACTTTAATCACTTCTACAAAAGTCCCTTTTGTCGTGTGTAAAGTAACATATTCACAGGGGGATTAGGACATGGCATCTCCGAGGGGCCATTGTTCTGTCTGTAACAGATTTGTGTGACTAAGCTTTGCTCAGTTGATCAGAAATCTATTTCAAAACAGTGGCGACTGAATGACATGCTCACATTAGTTCGTTGATTCAATCATTTGTATCCTCAGTGTTTCAGGGCCTAAAGGCTGCCCAACAATCCACGTATGTTCTCTGTCCTCACTCTCTTCCACTCCCGCCCCCCAAACTCCTCTCTCTTCCACGTGCCCACCCCACATTTCACCTTTACTCTCAAGGGGTGACTTGGCCTCCCATTTCACGGAGAAATTACAGTCCACCAGACAGGAGTATCCTCAACTTCTTGACATTTTTTTCTTCATTTATTTATTCAGCAAATATATACTGGGTGTCACACTGTGGGCTAAGTACTGTCCTAGGTTTGCAGGTACAATGGCTCCTGCAAGGAACTGACATTCTAGTTGGAATTTCCTTTGCCGTCCAGTGGTTGGGACTCCACACTCACTGTCGAGGGCCTGGGTTCAATCCCTGGCCAAAAAAAGAAAAAAGAAAAAAGAGAGAGAGACAGAGAAATAAGGGAGAAAATTGGGGGGGGGGGGGAGGGGGGAGGGAGGAAGAGGAAGGGGAAACAGTAGATAGTGGAAAACGCCGTGCTGTGCTGAGAATAGAGGACAATAGACTAGGCAGCTACTTAAGAGGGAAAGGTCAGGGGAGCTCCTCTGAAGAGGTGCTCTGAAGCTGAGATGTGAACCTGACAAGAACCTGCTACGTGGAAGCACACCAGGCAGAGGAGACCATGGTTGTCATCAGACAGACACACGGACTCGCATGGACTCCCATCCTGTTCTGTTCTCTCTCCTCCGGCTTAAGGGAAGACGCCCCCCTTTGTTGTAGCTGAGCAGTCTCACATGGCAGGCACATCCTTGGGAATCCTTGAAGACTTTCCAAAGGCTCCCTGGGCAAGTGCATTTTCGGGAGTCATTTTCCTGATTTCTTTTTTTTTTTTTTTGCCTTTTCTATTCATTTATTCATTTCTCAAATGCTTGTTGAGATTCTTCTCTTTTCTAAGGGCTGTGATAAGTGTCATATGTGTTGAGAATATAACACAGAGTAAGACGTGATTCCTACTCTCAAGGGACTAATATTCTGATGGAAGACCCCACACTCTAATTTGTAGTGACTATACTTTATACACTGTAAAATTAAGTATATAAGAAATAACTCTGTGTGGGCTTCCCTGGTGGCGCCGTGGTTGAGAATCTGCCTGCCAATGCAGGGGACACGGGTTCGAGCCCTGGTCTGGGAAGATCCCACGTGCCACGGAGCAACTAAGCCCGTGAGCCACAACTACTGAGCCTGCGCGTCTGGAGCCTGTGCTCCGCAACGAGAGAGGCCGCGACAGTGAGAGGCCCGCGCACCACGATGAAGAGTGGCCCCCGCTCGCCACAGCTGGAGAAAGCCCTCGCACAGAAACAAAGACCCAACACAGCCAAAAATAAATAAATAAATTTATTTAAAAAAAAAAAAGAAAGAAATAACTCTGTGTAACTCATTCCCCATGTTTTACAATGTTATAGTTTCACTCTGCCTTTTCCTTGGTATATTGTTAGCATAAATACATACCCCAAAACATGCCAGTAAAGTTTAAAGGTATCTCTTTTTACAACAAAAAAGTGACTCCTTTTTCAAAGCCATTCTTTAGATTTTTCTTAAATACCTGCCTTTTCTTAGCCCCAGTATGTTGTAGCAAAAATAGAAATGAGCCTTTTCTGATAAACAAGGAAAATAAGAAAACAATAAACGGGCTGGGGAAACAGCATAAACAGTCCTGAAAGAGTTAAACCATCTTGATTATTCTTTAGCTGTAACCACTAACAAACACTTGTAGCTAGACTTGTCCTCCTTCACAAAGCTAACCTCTAACACTCTCTGACTCTGTGTGAATTACATCCTGCACCTGGTGTTTACACCCCCTGCACTCCCTTGTAGCAAATCACCCCTTGTAGCATTCTGCATTTCAGAAAGAAGGTTGCAGGCCAAAACCCAGAGAGGAACTGACCCAATTACGGGGCTGCCTGACACCAGCTGTGACTGTTTTGAAATAATGCAGGTTAGGGTTAGGGTTAGGGTTAGGGTTAGGGTTAGGGTTAGGGTTAGGATCACCACTTTCATCCTGATCACCTATCCCAGACTGAGAGCCCCACCTGCAAGACTTCTCCTGATTCCCCAGGGCACAGTTCTGGAGGCGCTAGCCTGCTGTGTTCCCGCTTTGCCTGGCAAATATAGCTACTCTTTCTCTTTTTCCTCCAAAATTCTGCCTCTGTATTTCTATTTGGCATCCGTGCAGAGAGCCAAGATTTTGGCATCAAGTCTAACTTCATTTTCCCGATCTTAAACTTCCACGTGTGCTCCTTTCTAAGGTTGTCTGTCTGAGACCACACGTCCAAGTTGAGATGTCCTCCCTTCCTGTCTACCTCCCTTTCACAGTTACCCTTTACTCTTTTTATGAAAGGCAGCTCAGCTCTTACCCAACCTAAAGCTTAATGTGTGGCTTTGCCCCCAGTGAGTAAAAACCTCAGCTTGTCAAATAAGGGGTGATTCTAGATATGGCTGGTTGTGTAGAGCAAGGGAAAGTGGAGATAAACAAAGAATATCTGTAATGATTAGGGTTTTTTTAATGACTTTTTTTTGGATTAAGAAGGCCTTTTTAAATATTTATTTATTTATTTATTTATTTTTAATTTTATTTTTTGGCTGTGTCAGGTCTTAGTTGCAGCATGTGGGATCTTCGTTGAGGTGTGCGGGATCTTATTTGTTGCCGTGCGTGGGCTCTTCATTGCGGCATGCAGGTTTTCTCTCTCTAGTTGTGGTGCACGAGCTCCAGGGTGCATGGGCTCTGCAGTTGTGGCGTGCGGGCTCCAGAACACGTGAGCTCTGTAGTTTGAGGCCCATGGGTTCTCTCGTTGAGGCACATGAGCTCAGTACTTGTGGCACGCAGGGGCTTAGTTGCCCCGCAGCATGTGGGATCTTAGTTCCCTGACCAGGGATCGAACCTGAGTCCCCTGCATGGGAAGGAGGATTCTTTACCACTGGACCACCAGGGAAGTCCTTGTGATGATTAGTTTTATGTGTCAACTTGACTGGGTTAGGGGATGCCCAGGTAGCTGGTCAACAGTACCTCTGGGTGTTCATAAGGGTATTTCAGGGAGAGATTAGCATTTGAATGGGTAGACTGAGTAAAGAAGATCACCCTCCCCAGTGTGGGTGGACATCATCCAAATCTTTGAGGGTGAGAATAGGACAAAGAGGGCGAGGGAGGGTGAATTTACTCTGTTTGAGCTGGGACACCCATCCTCTCCTGCCCTTGGACCTCTGTGCTCCTGGTTCTCACCTTCGGACATGGACTGGACCATACCGCCAGCTCTCCTAGGCCTCCAGCTTGCAGATGGCACACCGTAGGACTTAGCCTCCATAATTGCATGATCCAATACCTCATAATAAATCTCTTTCTATCTATTTATATGTATCCAGTTGGTTGTGTTTCACTGGGGAACTCTGACTAATACAACATCCAAATGAGAACAAACAGGTTATTTATTCAGAGTGTGCTCTGGCAAGGGACTCGGCCACATCACTTGCATTTGGTAGAGACTGGAAGTCAGGCAGAGGAGGGAAGCTTCGTGGTGGGAAGGGAGGCCTTCAGGTGGCTCTGCTGAGTGGCTACTGGCCTGGGGAAGCTCATGGGGTTGGTTTCTGGAGCGTACACCATCCGTCCTTTATTGTGCTCACTATTGCGCTCTGCAGATATTGCACTTTTTACAAATGAAAGGTTTGTGGCCACGGTGCATTGAGCAAGTGCCATTTTTCCAACACTATTTGCTCACTTCTGGTCTCTGTGTCACATTTTGGTAATTTTTGCAATATTTCAAATGTTTTCATTATGATATTTGTTATGGTGACATGTGACCAGTGATCTTTGATGTTACTGTTGAAACTGTTTTAACATTTTTAACAATAAAGTATTTTTAAATTAAGATATGTACTTTTTTTTAGACATAATGCTATTGCACATTTAATAGACTACAGTATAATCTAAACATAACTTTTATATGCACTGGGAAACCAAAAAATTTGTGTGACTCGCTTTATTTTTTGCTTTATTGATGTGGTCTGGAACGGAATCCACAGTATCTCCAAGGTGTGCCTGTGTTTGACTCTGGTTGGTCCTGGGTTGAAAGGCAAAACAGAGGAGCAAGAAGAGGGAAGTTGCCGTCACTGACCACTGACAAGTCCTGACTGTTTTGGGCCAATTGTGCAGAGGTTGTGGGTCAGAGACTGTTGTCAAATATGATCTGGCCATTGTCTGTGTATTCAGTATCTCATGAAAAATTCTGATAATTCCGAAGACTGAGCAGTAAATACCATTGCAAGTTGGGTAATTTCTACTTCTTTGCTTTCAACAGAATAGCAGGGGCAATCTAGGTTACTAAATATTTTTGGGTTTTTTTTTTTTTTTTTTACGTGGGATCTTAGTTCCCCGACCAGGGATCAAACCCACGTCCCTTGCATTGGAAGCGTGGAGTCTTAACCACTGGACCACCAGGGAAGTCCCTAGATTACTAAACATTTTTATGATGGGTGATTCTATAATATTTTGGCATATATCCTAGGAGTTCAGAGAATTAGGTAGAATTGCTATAATAAAACTCCTTTCAGTCCCTCTACTTATTATATGAGCAGGGTGTTTGGTTATTTTTTTTAATTTGCATTATAAAAAGAAAAATATGAATAGAACTGATGCTGAAGCTTGTCTTATTTTATTAATACGTAATATTTATCCACAGATACGTGAATTAAATTTTAAAAGCCCTACTCATCTCATTAGGAGATATATTTCAATAATATTTTACTTTTTATGTTTAGTAGTTATCAAAATTATAAGTTATGCTATTTTATCAATTATATACTAAAATAATTATATCTAAATTGAGTATGAATATTTTATTACATTCATATTTTTGTTGCAAGTAAGTATGGTGGGTTGATTAATAGAATATAGTATAAAATTCAGTTATGGAAATTAAAAGGATGTGAATGTGCAAGGAATGAAGGGACATTTTGGAACTGCTAAACTGTTAAAAAAAAAAAAAAAAAAGAGGCCCGTGTCGGCAGCTGCGGCGGGTCGCACAGCTCCGTCCCATCTCGGGGGGGGGCGGGCGGGGGAGGCGAGGCGCGCGAGCAGAGCGCTGGGCGCGATGTCCGACGCGGGCGGCGGAAAGAAGCCACCTGTAGAGCCGCAGGCGGGGCCGGGGCCGGGGCGCGCAGCCAGGGAAAGGGGCCTGCCGGGCCCCTTCCCTCTGGTCCTGAAGAAGCTTATGGAGAACCCCCCGCGCGAGGCGCGCCTAGATAAGGAAGAGGGGAAGGAACAGCTGGAGGAAGACGAGGCTGCAGCGGCCAGCACCATGGCCGTCTCTGCCTCCCTCATGCCACCCATCTGGGACGAGACCATCCCATACGATGGCGAGTCTTTCCACCTGGAGTACATGGACCTGGATGAGTTCCTGCTGGAGAATGGCATCCCTGCCAGCCCCACCCACCTGGCCCAGAACCTGCTGCTGCCTGTGGCTGAGCTGGAAGGGAAGGGGTCGGCCAGTTCCTCCACGGCGTCCCCGCCATCCTCCTCCCCCGCTGTCTTTCAGCCCTCGGAAACCGTGTCTAGCACAGAATCCTCCCTGGAAAAGGAGAGGGGGACACCCAGTCCCATCGACCCCAACTGCGTGGCGGTGGATGTGAACTTCAATCCCGACCCTGCCGACCTGGTCCTCTCCAGCGTGCCGGGCGGGGAGCTGTTCAACCCTCGGAAGCACAGGTTTGCAGAGGAGGACCTGAAGCCCCAGCCCATGATCGAAAAGGCCAAGAAGGTCTTTGTCCCCGATGAGCAGACGGACGAAAAGTACTGGACGAGACGCAAGAAGAACAACGTGGCGGCCAAGCGGTCCCGGGACGCCCGGCGCCTGAAGGAGAACCAGATCACCATCCGGGCGGCCTTCCTGGAGGAGGAGAACACAGCCCTGTGGACGGAGGTGGCGGAGCTGCGCAAGGAGGTGGGCAAGTGCAAGACCATCGTGTCCAAGTACGAGACCAAGTACGGGCCCTTGTAACCCGTGCCCCCGCCCGGGCGCGCTGCCTCACCTCAGACCTCTGCCTCGGACCCCTGAAACCCACCCCTGCGTGGAGACTTATGACTCGTCGTGGGCGCATGGCGGCGCACCTGCCCCAGGAGCCTTCACGTTCAAGCTTCATTATCACATGGCCAGCACGGCGACTTCCCTGGGGGCCAGCCTCCTCCCTGGCGGGATGCGAGAGAATCTACGAGGTGGTGAATCAGCCTTAGTCTCTGTTCTTGGCTGTCTCAGTTGGACCGGAAGGGGACCTCTGGAGCATGGGCTCTTCTTTTCCAGGGTACCCAGGCTTCCCTGACTCTCCCTGCTTCTCCAGCCTGGGCCGTCCAGGCCTGTCTCTGCAGAATGAGTCATGATGGCTGTCGCCCTTACATCTTCTCAGGTAGCAGGGCGCATTTCCAGGCAGGGAGGGTCTGTTGTCCTCCCCAGAAAGTCTTAGAGAAAAACATCCGTTCCCATCTTCCTCAAAGGTAAAAAGACACGCCAGCTCCTCTGTAGTGTCCACGTGGGTGCCAGGCCGCAGCGGCTGGGTGTCTGCACAGCCTGGGACGGGCTTTGCGTCTGGGCCTGCGACAGAAGTGCACCCAACCATTCGTGGCTCCCTCACCCCTTTTCTCTGTGGCTCCGAGGCCCGGAAGGAGGAGGCCCTGGGGAGGGGTTCCCTCTGCCTTCCATCCGCCGTTGGGGAGAGACTCCCAGGGTGGTGGTCTCTGAGCCTTGGTCGCCGTGCATGTCTCCTCTTCTCCAGGTCACTTGTGGAGGCCGCCTGAGTCAAATCTGTCCCACCAGACTGGGCCTCTGGGCCTGCTGTTTCTTGTCATCCAGTGACCAAGCTCAGATCTTGGATTTAAAAGAAAGAGCCTCCTCGTCTAGGAAGCTTAACTTCCTGGAGCTGGGATGCACCTTCTGCGTGGTGTTCAGAAAACCGGTCTCCACAGCCCCTCACGCTGTAGGCGGGGAGCTGGGGCATGTTTCTCGTGAAGCTCCCGCTCGTTCTTGATCTGCTTTCCCATGCGGGCCAGGCCTGAGTCCGCTGTCTCTGAAAAGCAGAAGAGGGCTTCCCATTTCTGGCTTCAGGATCCACCCCGTGCGAGCGGCCTGGAGGGCGTCACCAGGCAGGACACCTGGTCCCCTGGTCGCAGCACAACTCTTTTGGAACAGCGGGCTCTGGGGACATTTACATAGGCTAGAGTCCCCTCGATCTGGGTCCCAGGAGACAGCCACCCATGCAAGCCTGGCTTTGGTGTGGTGCGGAGGGGCCTACCTCCCAGCTGCTCCTTTCTCTTGTGTCCAGCTGGACTCGTCCTTTGGCTCTGCCCGAAAGATTAATTAAGGAGATCCGTGGAAGCATCTGCTCGCTGCGGTCAGCTGGGGCACCCAGAGATGGGTGTATTTATTTGCCCAGGGCAGGCAGCCTGTGGTAAGGAGGGGTCAGAGGTGACGGGCACACTTTGTCACATTCACCACTGGCTTTATTTAAAGTGGTGGCTCGGAGTCCTGGGCCTTGACCCCTAAAGACTTTTCATAACAGATGTTAAGAGCAGGGGAAGCCATCCACTGGCTCCGGAGCACAAACCAGGGGAACACCACGGCCCTCCAGGGACCTGCACACCCGTCTCTCCAGGGGACTTGATAAGGGTCCCTGAGGCCAAGGGATGTCAGCGCCCTCCCTGCAGGCCCCTGACTTTTACTTTGTGGTTCTGTGAAAACCATGTTCACACTTTTCACTCTATTGTAACCACAACAGGGCAGTTGCATCCGGCATGTCAGTGTCCTGCTCTGGGCAGCTCGCCCGCCCGGGCACTCTCCCTCTGTCTGGCCACCCACCAAGAGGGCACTTCTCATTTTGTTATTGGTAGAAGAGCCACCAGCTTAAAAGCTCTTCATTTTCTTTGGTCAGAAGTGTATGGTTTGTGTTTCTTTCAGTTTTTTCCCCTAAGGGATGGACCTTTAGTCTCCGGGTGGCGTCCACTTTCCGACCCCAGCGGGTGAGATGATGGCCTGGTGTCTCTTCTCTTTGTCCCGCCTTCTGCCTGTGCAGTGCCCTCTCCTTCTACCCCTCCCCCCCCCCCCCCCCCCGCCAGCCAGTGGGTGTCTGGTTCTCTCCTTACTTGGGAAGAGTGTGGTGCTGGCTTCTTTTAGAAGAGCCCCTTTGAGCCAGGAGCCTGGCAGGGACAGGGAGGAGATGTCTGTGGAGGTTGACATTTTGGGGAAAAGGGTGCTCAGGTAAGCATGTCTTCTTCCCGGGCTTAAGGATCAAGTCCTTGCAGGAGAGGGTGGTGCCTACTCAGTTTCCATTGTGGAGTTGGGAGTCCCCTTGACTCCCCGCTGGACCCTCTCTGTCTTGGGGCTGACAGCCAAAGACTGAGGCGCCTATGCTCAGATCTTTGACATCCTCTAAAAAGCCCTGGAGACTAGAGACGCCAATGTAAGTGGCTTTCTGTGGGCTTGCAGTGGGCTGGGAAGCGCCATCCCTACCTAAACACCCTGTCTTCAGCCTCATTGCAACCTCAGAACAGACAAATCATGAATGAATGAGCTAGAATGTTGCAAGAATATGCATATAATAAATGTATATCTAGATAGAGAAATATATATATTCAGAGAGAGAGAGAGTTTTCACAATGGCCAGCAGCCTCGTGGAGGACCTGGGTAACTCTTAACCCTTGGCCAAAGGCAAGGGTTTGCCTGTCTGGGTCCTGAGGTTGCGGAAGGCACGTAGTAGTGAACCTTGACTCGGTAAGCATCACCCTGGTGAGGGGACCTGCTGTGGCCCTGGCAGGCAGCTCCTGCTTGAGGTGGGGTGGCAGGCACGGGGGCCGGCAGAAAAGGGCCCCTTCATGCTGTGCAGCTCTCCATCCAGGGCCCTGGGAGCAAAGGGCTGAAAGCCCCTGGTTTTCATGGCAAAGCCCCACCCCCCTCCCCAGAGCTCCTTTAACATCTGTTAATTAAGTGCAATAAATTTTTCTAGAAAATGGCAAAGATGACTTCCAGGTGGATATTGCTGTTTTACACTTTTGGGGATGCCAGAACACCACTTGGTTTTATTTTTCTAAGTGCATGTGACGCGACAGAGTGTGTGGGGCTCTGCGTCCTCCCCTGGGAGCTGGCATTCCAGCAGGCCTCTCTCTCCTTTACCTTTGTTGGGGAAGGAGGCAAGGCGCAAACCCTTCTTCCCAGCCGGTGAGGGCAGAGGCAGAGCGTAGCCCACTGGCCTTATGTGCGTGTGTGCGTGCGAGTGTGCCGCTGCCGGTGGGCCGGAGTGATGTGGCGGGAGGGAAGCGGGGAATGTATCCTTTTCAAACGAAATTAAATATTTTGAGACGAAAAAAAAAAAAGAGAGAGCGTGTTTATCTTCTCAGTGTGCAATGGTGGGTACCAAATTGCTAGAGTATTTTGATTTCATGGACTGTATTTAAAAGACAGTATTTTTTTATATGCTAGAACTTACATCCTTTGCAGCTGTTTATATGTAAAAAGAAAATGTTTGGATATCAAATTTAAAACGTGTGAATTGTACATATTTTTTCAAACATTTTTTAGTGTACTGAGCAAAACAGTTGGACGACCGATGAGCTAAAACATTGGTTTACAAGCTTAAGCACGCACCAGAATCCCTGGAAGGTGGTTAAAACGCAGGTCGCCGGTCTCCTCCGCGGACATTTCTCACTCACTGGGTCCGGAGTGGAGCTGGGGAATTTGCATTTTTCATCAGTTCCCAGGTGGTGCGAACGCTATTGGCCCACACCCTGAGGACCGCAGTCCTGCTCTAGAATTACTAGCCTACCTGCAGTTGACTAACCTGGAAACACGGGTATCCCCCTGCTCCTCCTCCTTCTCCCACAGCCTCCAAAACAATCACCACCTAGTCTTCCCCATTTACTCCACCTGCAGATCGGAAGCCAGTGCAACCCCTCCGCATCCCCGGCCCTGGTCCAGCGCAGCCCCGCCCCCACCCGGATCCCCGCCGCAGCCCCGCCCCCACCCGGATCCCCGCCGCAGCCCCGCCCCCACCCGGATCCGCCGCAGCCCCGCCCTCACCTGGATCCCCGCCGCAGCCCCGCCCTCACCTGGATCCCCGCCACTGCCCCGCCCTCACCCGGATTCCCGCCGCAGCCCCGCCCTCACCCGGATCCCCGCCACTGCCCCGCCCTCACCCGGATTCCCGCCGCAGCCCCGCCCTCACCTGGATCCCCGCCACTGCCCCGCCCTCACCCGGATCCCCGCCGCAGCCCCGCCCCCACCCGGATCCCCGCCGCAGCCCCGCCCTCACCGGATCCACCACAGCCCAGCTCTCACCCGGATCCCCGCCGCAGCCCCGCCCTCACCTGGATCCGCCACAGCCCCGCCCTCACCCGGATCCCCGCCGCAGCCCCGCCCCCACCCGGATCCCCGCCGCAGCCCCGCCCTCACCCGGATTCCCGCCGCAGCCCCGCCCTCACCGGATACACCACAGCCCAGCTCTCACCCGGATCTCCGCCGCAGCCCCGCCCTCACCGGATCCGCCACAGCCCCGCCCTCACCTGGATCTCCCCCGCAGCCCCCTCCCCCCATCTCTCCGCAGCGCAGCCAGAAAGACCTTTCCGAAGCCCAGCCACAATCAGTCACACGCTCGCTCAGCACCTTCCCCAACCCTCCGTTACCCTGAGATGCAAGACCAAATATCCTCCGGTGTCTCTTGGTCTCGGCTCATTTTTAGAACTTCATCTTACATCTCCAATCCTCACCACAACTGTAAACTCCAAGTCTACTGGAGTATTTCTTGTTCCTTTAATGTGCTCTGCTCTTTCTCACCTCTGGGATGCAATTTAAACTCTCTGGAAAACTCCTCCGCTCCCCCAACCTTTGTTCACTGTGCTGAGTCCTAATCACCTCCAGATTGGTTGTTCAAGTCACTTCATCCAGAGCTCATCCTGGATTCTTTACAACCAGCTCGAATCCCGCCAAGTGTGCTCTCATGACCCCACTGCTGGCTTCCAAGTATCACGCATCACATTTGATGGTACTTGCCTGTTTGCTTGCCTGTCTCTCTCCCTCTAGATTTCAGTTCTCTGGAATCTCTTCTCTTCTTTACCATTGTATCTCTAGTTACAGTGCCTGGAGCACAGTAGATATGCAGCAGATGTTTGTTGAATGAATTCATGTTCCTCCCGTTCGTTCACATCACACCAAGAGCTGAAATGGAAAGCAAAGAGAGTGTAGTCTATGGTCCCAGCGGCTAGCAATAACACAGGAGACTGGGGCAGGAAGACAAACACACAGAGAAAGAAAAGACGGTATGGTTTGCTGTGAGAGTGAGTGACACACAGTGTAAGTGCAACAGAAGTTTCGAGAGAAGGGAGATTGTGCTTGATGGATTGTTTGGAGGAAACTAGATGAAGACCTTGAGTCTTCACATTTTCTTTTCATGACTTTTATAGTTGAGGACAAAGGGCATTTTGTGAGCCTTTGGGCAAAGCAGTGAACTATTTATTTAGCATCGATCTTTTCCAAGACTGGGAGCTATCACATGAAGAGAGGCTGAGCAGCCTGCCCTACGAACTTAGTGCAGTGACTTCAAAGCTTGTAATCGCTATTGATTATTATTATTTTTGTATCAGTTCATATCTGGTCGCAGGGAATGTAGACAGATACAGAATTTCAGTTTTTGGAAACTGCATGAAGTTTCATTGCAGCAAGGAGGTGACAAATGGTTCCTCCAAAAGCTAGTTTAGTAAATCGCTCTAGTTGAAAAAGACATAATATTAGTGTTTTCTTTCAAAGATATTTAAAGGCACACATTTTCATTCAACTCAAGCCTTCTATACTATACAGAGCGAAACTACTCAAAGATTCTGAGAATCATGCATTCTTACATCTACGATAAAGGCAGTTTTAAAAAGCCTTTTTAGGGCTTCCCTGGTGGCGCAGTGGTGAAGAATCCGCCTGCCAATGCAGGGGACACGGGTTCAAGCCCTGGTCCGGGAAGATCCCACATGCTGCAGAGCAACTAAGCCCGTGCACAACTACTGAGCCTGCGCTCTAGAGCCCACGAGCCACAACTACTGAGCCCACGCGCCACAACCACTGAAGCCCTCACGCCGAGAGCCCGTGCTCCGCAACAAGAGAAGCCACTGCAGTGAGAAGCCTGTGCACTGCAACGGAGAGTAGCCCCTGCTCACTGCAACTAGAGAAAGCCCACATGCAGCAACGAAGATCCTACTCAGCCAAAAATTAATAAATAAATAAAATAAATTTTTTTTAAAAAGCCTTTTTAACAAACATTAAATTTTAACAAACATTAAACATTTTAACAAACATTCTAAATGTTGACCTGGCATTTTTATTTAAAAGTTCAAAATTCCTGAAAGTAGTGGTTATTAAAATACTATATAGCAAAGATGTAAGGGTCTCATGAGTGAGAAGCAATTTTGGTTCTGTTCTCACTGGTCCGTATGACCGTCAGGCAATAGAATTGCTCCTGCCCATGTGTTTGTGTAACAGGGAAGAGCCAATTTTGACTCCACATTAGATCTGTTTCTTTGACTTTAACCTTTGCTTTTCGTTGCTTTTGTTACTATAGTCGTACATAATGGCCTGCCTCAGGGAACCCTGCCCCTCTGCGTGAATGTTAAACTAAAGCGCCTTTGTTCAGTTCACACGGAGACAATCTGACCCTGCCCACCTGTGAATGGCTGCAGAAAAGAAGAAATTAACACATCCCCTCCCCGACGCTGGCCAAGCCCGGCGAAACTAATGGCCTTTTTACTTCCTCGCCTCCTCCCCCTCTCTGTTCTATAAAAGAAACTGGCATCCAGACCCCGGTAAGATGGTTTCTTGGGGACCCTAGTCCACCATCTTCTCGGTCTGCCGGCTTTCGGAATAAAGTCGCTATTCCTTGCGTCAACACCTCGTCTCCCGATTTATTGGCCAGTCTTGTGGGGAGCAGAGCGAGCTTGGACTCAGTAACATTTGCATAACTTACTTAAAAATAAGTATTATGCATGTTTAACATACACTGCTGCAGTTTCCCTGATTATTTCTGGAAAGAAAGTATCCAGGAAAAAGTTAAGGCTCCAAATAAAACCTTTCAGGGAGAAAAGTGAATTGCTAAAAATAGGGCAGGAACAGCTGAGAGTGTGACTTGGAGACACAGGAGCAGGGACGCTTGCAGACTAGGAAGCCCTTCTGGAGAAATGATCTGAGGCAGCATAGTAAGGAGGTGTATGCATGTTCGTGGGAGGCCGTTCTGAACATAAAGGGCAACAGAACACAGGGGTGGGTTTTGTGGAGTGGGCGAGGGAGGCAAGGCCTGCAGTCAGAGGATGGGCTTGGGCAGAGCAGTGCGTGAGCCTCGTGTAGGAGGCTGGAGATAGGCATGTAGCAAACAAGGGCAGAACTGTCGGAGCAGGTGATGTGTGGCTGGAGAGGAAGGGGCAGAGGCGAACGGTGAGGATGAGGGAGGGAACACGTCACGATACTGACCATGCATGAAAGTGAAGCGTGCACAGTGATTTCGTAAGATCGATGCTGTATGTTCTTTAGAGAAAGTAGCTATAGGGGTTCCAGAAGGGCGATCAACTCATTTTTCATGCTGAAGAAAACCCACAAAGTTTACAAATGAGAAACATGAGCATTAGTTTTTAATGCCACTGATAGGTTGGATGAGATTGGGGGCGTTACTAAAGACCCACACCAAACCATATCAAAGGGAAAGAGGATTTCATACCGATGAATAGGGAAAGTATGGTTCCATATACCACACAATAATTTTGGAGTATGTAAAATTTATTAATTGGACTGACCCTGTTAAAATGATAATTATTGTGCATATCTGTGCAGCACACATCTAGGTTTATAAAATACAGCATAAGAGTATTAAATTTGCTGAGTGCATTCTCCTAATAACGAATAATGTAAATTAGCACTCTTCACAGCCTCGACTCAAGGATCATATACAGATATGAGTGAATAAGCAGAGAAGTAAATATTAGCTTCTTCCACCAATTTATTTGTTTCTGAGGCTTATAAATTTATTTATTTATTTATTTTTGGCTGTGTTGGGTCTTCGTTTCTGTGCAAGGGCTTTCTCCAGTTGTGGCAAGCGGGGGCCACTCTTCATCGCGGTGCGCGGGCCTCTCACTATCGCGGCCTCTCTTGTTGCGGAGCACAGGCTCCAGACGCGCAGGCTCAGTAGTTGTGGCTCACGGGCCCAGTTGCTCCGCGGCATGTGGGATCTTCCCGGACCGGGGCACGAACCCGTGTCCCCTGCATTGGCAGGCGGACTCCCAACCACTGCGCCACCAGGGAAGCCCAGTTTCTGAGGCTTAAAATATGGAATACGTTTTCATTTTTCTGCTATGCTTTATAAGGAAGTTAGTTTCAGAGCCTAAGGGATTGAAAAAAAAAATAGTGACTTAGAACTATTTTTTCCTGGGAAACATGTTGTAATTTACAAAAGGAATATTTGTTATTGTTTTTTTTTTTTACAATGTTGCAAAAGCTTGCATTCAGCTGGTAGTGCTTAGCTGTCATTTTGGGGCTTCATAGCGTGCTGATAATTTTGGCAAAATTCGTGGGAACTGTCCAAATGAGACAGACTTTACTGAGAGCATCATGAATTCTTGAAGCACTTGTTGGGAGGGAGTTAAATGTTTTAAATCCCTTCTGTTAGCTCTTCTCACAGCAGACCCAGATGCTGAGGTGAACTCCTGGTTAATGACCTTCTTCAAGGTCACCGAATAAATCAGTTTCAGCCCTGGGGCTGGACTTCTAACCTCAGAGTCCTTATATATAGCCTGTCTCCTGAGCTGAGTTGCCATTAATAGACTCGTTAGATACTTTGGGTTTTCAAATGTGGTTTAAAAATTCCATGTGATTAAACCACGAGGAAAGATAACACATGTGCAATTTACACACTTTGCAACATTGTTTAGTGCTAAGTAAAAATCTAGACGCCCTCATATCCAGACAAATCCAGCTTTAGAAATGCTTTGTTTTGGCCAACAATCTGTTGAAAACTTTGGTTTTCAACTTTTGGTTTTCTAATTTTATCAACATTGAAAAATTAGAAGTTTCGTGTAGCTGGCTTTCTGGTTTCTTTTTTAAATTTTAAAGATCTGATCTAATGCATAGTATGGTGAATATAGACAATATTGTACTATAATCATCAAACTTGCCATTCCCAGTTTTTCACTCTCCTAATTGTACTGTACATCTGCATCCATCAATCTGTATTTTTTAGGACTGCTTCCTATAAAGTGGAATTTGGGGAACACAATTCGTGCACATATTTAGGTGTTGGCTGCAGTTTCCACTATCTGTGTCTCTTCATCAAGTTTGCGCCTTGTCTGGGAAAGCAGGGGCTCTCGAGAGCCCGGAGCTCCGCCTGAGGCAGGGAGATGGCCGAGTGGGCAGTGGAGGCCGTCAGAGTGCCTAAGAGTGACCCGCGGAGCAGGGAGGGCCACCCCAGTCCCCTGGCCCAGGTTTCCCGCCACACCCCCGTGCTTCATTCCCCCGAGCTCATCTTAGCCCGGCCCGTCCAGTGACACACCCAGCCCTGGAGGCGGCAGGCACAGACCCTGAGCACCCCTCGGGCTCCCCCAGCAGTGACCCCTGGCTCGGGCCCTGAGCCAGCCCCCAGCCCTGGCACCCCTCACATTCAGCTTCTGCGTGGGGTGGGGTTCGGCTTCCAGCCCAAGACGCCAGGTGAGGAGGAGAAGGGGGGCGCCCTCACCTCCCTCAAGGTGAGGACAGAGGGCGCTCTATCTGCGGCTGCGGGTCAGAGACCTCCCTCCCGTCGGCCAAGAGACGGGTCCCCATGCACAGAACACAGACCTTCACAGGGAGGACACTCAGGGCTCCCCTGAGGGTAAGAGGGGGGACGCGCCTGGTGGAGCCGGGGTGGAGAGCAGTGAGGACCACGGGGCAGGGTCCTCACGGCGCGGGCAGTGCCGTCACGGTTACGGGCTCAGGCTCGGTGTTGGTTTGTACGAAGGGGCCCGGATTCTTCCCAGTGTCGTTTCCATTAAAGACTAACATCTTCTCCAGAAACTGACTTTCAATATCGACCCGCGAGAAGACACTGCCCCCCGCCCCCGGTGGCTGCGGGACCCTGAGATGCGGTCTCGGGGCAAGTGCACAGGGGAGGTGGGCGGCGCCCCAGGGAGCTCAGCGCAGCTCACTGTGGCTGCTTGGAAGGAGGGAGCCCCTTTCCCGGGCGCCCCGGCCTGTGGTCCGAGGAGGAGACGGCCCTGTGCACGGCGCTCCGGGGTCAGCCCTGCACACTCGGAACCTTATCGTCCTCAGGCACAGGCTCATGTCCAGCTCCAGGGATGCCCGGGGTGATGGCATGAGCCCCAGTGTTGTCCCCCACCGCCGGCCAAGGGACACCCCACCCAATGGGAGTGTGAAAAGGGCTTCCTGGAGAGTCATCTGAGTCTGAGGGCGCTGGGCCCTCAGCAGAGGGAACAGAGTGGGCAGAGGGGGGCAGCCCAGGGCAGCAGTGGGCTTGCAGGGAGGTCATATCAGCGGGTACAGCTAAGGAGTCCTTACCCGGGTCTCTTTTCCGGACCTGAATCATCTCGTTGAATCTCTTTAACAACTCCAGGAAGAAGGCAGAAACACTGTCCCTGTTGACGGACGAGGAAATGGAGCTGAAAGAAACTGCCCCCTTTTCTGCCCCACAGACTGGCCAAGGCAGGATATGAACCCAGTGTTCAGTAGACGCCTGCAGGGCCCACCTGACAAGCAGGCTAGGACCAGATGCCGCAGGGGGACCTCTCAGCTCTGAGGATACAGGAACCTTTATTCCTGGAGCTCATAGAGAAACCATCTTCTGCCCAGATATCCGGTGATCCTGGGACTGGGAGGGCCCCCAGTGGCCAGGGCAGGCCACTCCTGGCCAAGGAGTCCAGCCCCAGGCGTAGGTGGTGACACTGCCCCAGAGCTCAGTGAGTTCTCGAGGCCTGGGGATCCGATCTCTGGAAGAATCCAGGGGCGAGCAGTGTGGAAGGAGCACAGGGTCCGAAGGCAGAGAGACTGCAGTCTGGTCCCTGCTCAGCCTCTTCTTAGCTGGGTGAGCCCAGCAAGGCTGTGAGCCTAAGTGGCCCCATTTCTAAAATGGAGAAAACAACTGGAGCTGCTTAATGGGTTTTGGGAGAATTACTGGAGAAATGCCTTGTGTAATTCTCGTCTGGTGCCAGGGGTACCTTAAGAGCCAGATGCAAAGCAGTCATGTTGGTGACCCTTTATCCAACGTATCTGTTTTAATTTTTGTTGACGATGTCATGTTTAAGACACTGATGCCAAATCCAAAGTCGTGAAGATTTGCTCCTATGTCGTCTTCTATAAGTTTATAGTTTTAGCTCCTAAATTTAGGTCTTTGATCCATTTTGGATGAGTTTATTTATTTGGCTGTGCTGGGTCTTAGTTGCGGCACTCAGGATCTTTGTTGCTGCGTGTGGGATTTTTAGTTGCGGCATGTGGGATCTAGTTCCCTGACCAGGGATCCAACCCAGTCCCCCTGCATTGAGAGCGCAGAGTCTTAGCCACGAGTTTTAAAATTTTATGTCAGGCAAGTTTCCACCGTCAATCAGACACATAATTTTATGTGTCTGTATGTGTAAGAAGGGGCATCGCCCATTCAGTGCGTTACCTTTAGTTGTTATTTGTAAGGAGTTTTCATTAGATTCCAAAGGATTGAAGAATAAAAGGAAATTAAATAATTCTTAAAGAAATCCTCTAAGGATATAAAACATGTTCTGAGGAAGATTAACTAGGGACTGTGTGACTGTCACAAATAGCCACGCACTGCCCTCTGATGGTCACATGAGAAATGGCAGGAGTGCTCACGGTTCCCTGCTTCTGTGGCAAAAGAAGCCACATCTAAACTCAGACATCTTCACAGGATTGCAGGCAGATAAAACCAAATTTGTAAAAAAGAAAGCTGGAGTAGCAATTCTCATATCAGACAAAATAGACTTTAAAATAAAGACTATTACAAGAGACAAAGAAGGACACTACATAATGATCAAGGGATGAATCCAAGAAGATATAACAATTGTATATATTTATGCACCCAACATAGGAGCACCTCAATGCATAAGGCAAATGCTAACAGCCATAAAAGGGGAAATCAACAGTAATACAATCATAGTAGGGGACTTTAACATCCCACTTTCACTAATGGACAGATCATCCAAAATGAAAATAGATAAGGAAACACAAGCTTTAAATGATACATTAAACAAGATGGACTTAATTGATATTTATAGGACATTCCATCCAAAAACAACAGAATACACTTTCTTCTCAAGTGCTCATGGAACATTCTCCAGGATAGATCATATCTTGGGTCACAAATCAAGCCTTGGTAAATTTAAGAAAACTGAAATTGTATCGAGTATCTTTTCCGACCACAATGCTATGAGACTAGATATCAATTACAGGAAAAAATCTGGAAAAATACAAACACATGGAGGCTAAACAATACACTACTTAATAACCAAGAGATGACTGAAGTAATCAAAGAGGAAACCAAAAAATACCTAGAAACAAATGACAATGAAAACACGATGGTCCAAAACCTATGGGATGCAGCAAAAGCAGTTCTAAGAGGGAAGCTTATAGCAATACAATCCTACCTCATGAAACAAGAAACATCTCAAATAAACAACCTAACCTTACACCTAAAGCAATTAGAGAAAGACGAACAAAAAACTCCCAAAGTTAGCAGAAGGAAAGAAATCATAAAGATCAGATCAGAAATAAATGAAAAAGAAATGAAGGAAACAGTAGCAAAGATCAATAAAACTAAAAGCTGGTTCTTTGAGAAGATCAATGAAATAGATAAACCACTAGCCAGTCTCATCAAGAAAAAAAGGGAGAAGACTCAAATCAATAGAATTAGAAATGAAAAAGGAGAAATAATAACTGACACTGCAGAAATACAAAGGATCATGAGAGATTACTACAAGCAACTATATTCCAAAAAAATGGACAACATGGATGAAATGGACAAATTCTTAGAATTCTTAGGAAAGCAGAACCTTCTGAGACTGAACCAGGAAGAAATAGAAAATATAAACAATCACAAGCACTGAAATTGAAACTGTGATTAAAAATCTTCCGACAAACAGAAGCCCAGGACCAGATGGCTTCACAGGTGAATTCTATCAAACATTTAGAGAAGAGCTAACACCTATCCTTCTCAAACTCTTCCAAAATATAGCAGAGGGAGGGACACTCCCAAACTCTTTATACGAGGCCACCATCACCCTGATACTAAAACCAGACAAAGATGTCACAAAGAAAGAAAACTACAGGCCAATATCACTGATGAACATAGATGCAAAAATCCTCAACAAAATACTAGCAAACAAAATCCACCAGCACATTAAAAGGCTCATACACCATGATCAAGTGGGGTTTATCCCAGGAATGCAAGGATTCTTCAGTATAGGCAAATCAATCAATGTGATAAACCATATTAACAAAATGAAGGAGAAAAACCATGATCATCTCAATAGATGCAGAAAAAGGTTTTGACAAAATTCAACACCCATTTATGATAAAAACCCTCCAGAAAGTAGGCATAGAAGGAACTTACCTCAACATAATAAAGGCTCTATATGACAAACCCACAGCCAACATTGTTCTCAATGGTGAAAAACCAAAACCGTTTCCTCTAAGATCAGGAAGAAGACCAGGTTGTCCACTCTCACCACTATTATTCAACATAGTTTTGGAAGCTTTAGCCACAGTAATCAGAGAAGAAAAAGAAATAAAAGGAATCCAAATCAGAAAAGAAGAAGTAAAGCTGTCACTGTTTGCAGGTGACATGATACTATACATAGAGAATCCTAAAGATGCTACCAGAAACCTACTAGAGCTCATCAATGAATTTTGTAAAGTAGCAGGATACAAAATTAATGCGCAGAAATCTCTTGCATTCCTATACACTAATGATGAAAAATCTGAAAGAGGAATTAAGGAAACACTCCCATTTACCACTGCAACAAAAAGAATAAAATACCTAGGAATAAACCTACCTAAGGAGACAAAAGACCTGTATGCAGAACTGTATGCACTATAAGACACTGATGCACTATAAAGACCTGTATGCACTATAAGACACTGATGAAAGAAATTACAGATGATACAAACAGATGGAGGGATATACCATGTTCTTGGATTGGAAGAATCAACATTGTGAAAATGACTATACTACCCAAAGCAATCTACAGATTCAGTGCGATCCCTATCAAACTACCAATGGCATTTTTCACAGAACTAGAACAAAAATTTTCACAATTTGTATGGAAACACAAAAGACCCCGAGTAGCCAAAGCAATCTTGAGAAAGAAAAACGGAGCTGGAGGAATCAAGCTCCCAGACTTCAGACTATACTACAAAGCTACAGTATTCAAGACAGTATGGTACTGGCAGAAAAACAGAAATATAGATCAGTGGAACAGGATAGAAAGCTCAGAAATAAACCCATGCACATATGGTCAGCTTATTTTTGATAAAGGAGGCAAGAATATACAATGGAGAGAAGACAGCCTCTTCAATAAGTGGTGCTGGGAAAACTGGACAGCTACATTTAAAAGAATGAGATTAGAACACTCCCTAACACCATACACAAAAATAACTCAAAATGGATTAGAGACCTAAATGTAAAGCCAGACACTATAAAACTCTTAGAGGAAAACACAGGCAGAACACTCGATGACATAAATCACAGCAAGATCCTTTTTGACCTACCTCCTAGAGAAATGGAAATAAAAACAAAAATAAACAAATGTGACCTAATGAAACTTCAAAGCTTTTGCACAGCAAAGGAAAACATAAACAAGATGAAAAGACAACCCTCAGAATGGAAGAAAATATTTGCAAATGAAGCAACTGATAAAGGGTGAATCTCCAAAATTTACAAGCAGTTCATGCAGCTCAACATCAGAAAAACAACCCAATCCAAAAATGGGCAGAAGACCTAAAGAGACAGTTCTCCAAAGAAGATATACAGATTGCCAACGAACAGATGAAAGGATGCTGAACATCACTAATCATTAGAGAAATGCAAATCAAAAGTACAATGAGGTTTCACCTCACACTAGTCAGAATGGCCATCATCAGAAAATCTACAAAGAATAAATGCTGGAGAGGGTGTGGAGAAAAGGGAACCCTCTTGCACTGTTGGTGGGAATGTAAATTGATACAGCCACTATGGAGAACAGTATGGAGGTTCCTTAAAAAACTAAAAATGGAACTACCATATGACCCAGCAATCCCACTACTGGGCATATACCCTGAGAAAACCATAATTTAAAAAGAGTCATGTAACACAATGTTCATTGCAGCTCTATGTACAATAGCCAGGACATGGAAGCCACCTAAGTGCACATCGACAGATGAATGGATAAAGAAGATGTGGCACATATATACAATGGAATATTACTCAGCCATAAAAAGAAACGAAATTGAGTTATTTGTAGTGCGGTGGATGGACTTAGAGTCTGTCATACAGAGTGAAGTAAGTCAGAAAGAGAAAAAGAGTACCGTATGCCAACACATATATATGGAATCTTAAAAAAAAAAAAAAAAAAGATTCTGAAGAACCTAGGGGCAGGACAGGAATAAAGATGCAGACATAGAGAATGGACTTGAGGACACGGGGAGGCGGAAGGGTAAGGTGGGACGAAGTGAGAGAGTAGCATGGACATATATACACTACCAAATGTAAAATGGATAGCTAGTGGGAAGCAGCTGCATAGCACAGGGAGATCATCGATCATCTTGGTGCTTTGTGACCACCTAGAGGGATGGGATAGGGAGGGTGGGAGGCAGATGCAAGAGGGAGGAGACGTGAGGATGTATGTATATATATGTAGCTGATTCACTTTGTTATAAAGCAGAAACTAACACACCACTGTAAAGCAATTATACTCCAATAAAGATGTTAAAAACTTCTTTTAAAAAATGTAGAATTCAATATTTTATACTTTCATAAAATCAAATATAACCTTGAGTTGAAAATTTTTGTATGGATCTTAAGGACTGTAGCATTAAAAGTTCATATTTTACTATCTTTATTTAAAGAAATAAAAATAAATTTTGTCTCCTATAATGTTGCTATGTTAAGGTCAGTCTTTAAAACATTTAAAGCTTGTTCAGATGTTGTCATAGCAGTGAAAAAGATGCTGTTAACACAGTAAATTTGTTTCTATGATAAAAGACAAGCTGATATGTCTTTCTCAATAGCCCTTTAATTTTGTGGTTATCAAATAGTATTTGGTACTTTTCTTTTTTTTAATATTTATCTATTTTCTTTATTTATTTTTGGCTGCATCGGGTCTCAGTCGCGGCCCACGCGATCTTCGTTGCGGCGTGCAGGCTTGTGGTGAGCAGGCTCTTTTGTTGTGATGCGCGGGCCTCTCTCTAGTTATGGCGTGGGCTCTAGAGCGCGAGGGCTCTTCGTTGCAGTGTGCAGGCCCCAGAGCGCATGGGCTCTGTAGTTTGTGGCATGCAGGCTCTCTAGTTGAGGCCCGCAGGCTCAGTAGTTGTGGCGTACAGGCTTAGTTGCCCTGTATGTGGGATCCCAGTTCCCCAACCAGAGATTGGACCTTCATCCCCTGCATTGGAAGGCAGATTCTTAACCACCGGACTACCAGGGAAGTCCCTTGGTACTTTTCTTATACTTAACCTACTTTGAAATGAAACAGTAAAAGGATTTCATGGGACCAAAATACACAACGGCTGTTTCTTACATTTTAGCGTAGCACTCCATGCTGAAACAAATCCTAGGTAAACTGATTTCCATGAAAGCTTCTTTGACTAATCATGTTCCCCTACCTTCCCTTATGTGTACAGTGTTCTGTTCCCTGTATGATAATTACTCATATTAACATTTAGTATTTATATTTGTGTATAATTAGTTAGGCCCTCATCACCTAATCCTACATTATTCATTTATGCAATAATAATTTCCTGGTATTACTGATAGGAAGACTGATAGGAGAAAAGAAAGGAAGAAAGGTAAAAGCAGAAATTAACAAATTTGAAAATACAGTGTTCAGTGAAAACCAACAGCTGATTCTTTAGTAAGAACACTGTATGTCAAATATGAATTCACAAGTGTGACTATATTTTCCTAAATTAGTAAAATTAACTCAGGTAGTTAAGCTGAGTAAGTAAAACAGAAGAAACAGGAAAAGTAACCAAGGGCTTTCAAGAGGGTAAATCTGGCATACCCTCTGGAAATAAAAGATGAGAAGTTGAAAAGCTCTTCAACTCATAAAGCTAAGATAACTGATACCAAAACTGAAAAACAGCATTAAATCAAGCCAACCACTGAGCTCCAATAAAAACTGTGAACACTGCAGCTTAGGTGAGCTTCCCTGGTCGGCAATATTCCCTGTGTATTGTTGTTATACATTGATGCCAAGAGATAAAATGTATCCATGGGTCCCCAGGGAAAAAAGAACGCCTGTGTTTGGTACCGTCATGGACTCTGCTTTATGTGCTTTTTCCCTTAGCTAATTTTAACCTATATCCTTACCCTGTAATAAACTGTAACCACGAATATACTGGTTTCAGTTGAGTTTTGTCTTTCTAGTGAATTATCAAACCTGAGAATGATTTGGAGAATCTCCTGAAACTGCGACTGATGTCAGAAGTGAGAGTAGTCTTGTGGGTGGTGTTTTCCCCCTAACTATACAGTTGTTTAAACTGACATAACACTCGTAAGTGACTCCCCTCCCCTTGAGCATGGGTGGGACCAGTCACTCGCTTCCAACCAATTATATGGTAAAGGTTATGGGATGTACATGATCACGTGTATGCAATTATGTTAAATAAGACTGTTGCACCCTCTTGCTGGAGTCTCTCCCTCTCTCCCAGCTTTGAAGTGCTGCCATGTTATGGGCTGCCAATGCTGGGAGTTTACATGGCAGGGAACTGAAGGCAGTTTCTAGCACCTGAGGGCAATCTCTGGCCAACAGTAACTGCAGTTCTCAGTCTTAAAACTGTAAGAAACTGAATACTGCCAATAAAGTGGATCTTTCTCCAGTTATGCCTCAGATAAGACTGCAGCCCCAACTGACACCTTGACTGAAGCCTTGTGAGACCCTGTGCAGAACCATGCCCAGAATCCTAATCCACAGAAACTGTGAGATAATAAATGTGTACTGTTTTAAGCCACGAAGTTTGTGGTAAGTTGTAGGAAACTAATATAGTCCAACCCCCTCTACCACCGTCACTCACAAGCACTCAGGCCCTATCCTCTCCATATAACTAATCATGATCCTGATAAGGTTAATAGTCAATAGTTATAATATTACTTTGACTTCACAAATACAGTTGAGCAATATTCTCAAATTAGACTATGATTAGTTTTCTTTTCTTGCACACATACATTTTTTCCTGGAGTTAAAAGTAGCTTGGAGTTTTTTGTTTGCCTAAGTTTCTGTTTATTTATCATACACTGTCCCCAAAAGTCTCCTCCAAATGTCCAACTTTTAGTACGTTCCAACACATTAGGTTGTTAAAGATACATAAAATGCACAAGCAGAAAGGAGAAGACTGATACATTCAAAATTTAAATTTTAAAACCTTTCTCACTAAAAAAAAAAAAAAACAACAAAAAAAACCTTTCTCACTAGAAGACACAAAAATTGGTATAGACAGTCTACACAGAAGTTATTCGTGATATGAGAATGACAACAAGATGACAATGAGAAAACAATAAAAAAGCCAATAAGAAAATGTGCAAAATATCTGAATAGGAAAAAGTTAACTGACAGCAACTGCCTCAAGCTGAATGCTGCCTAAGTGCAGAGGAGAGAGGGTGACATTTTATTCCACACCCTTTTCTTTGAGTTTTGTACCATGTATGTATTGCCTTTTCAGAAATACATATAAAAGTATTACTTAAAATAAAAGAAAGTAAGTTATGTTTTATATTTAGCCATGTGTAGAAAAGTATCCTAGCTGTTACAGTGGAGGATTACTGGACTGAATGTCAATACTATGACATAGTATGAGTGTGTTTCATGTTTGGTAATTGCAATCATTGTTGCTTTTGTTGTGGTCATCCATGTACAATGCTTGGTGTCAGTCGATTTATCTCTTGTAAAAATAAAATACAGTGTGTGTGTGTGATAAAAAAAAAAAAAAAGATGAACTTTTGTACTCCTTGAAAATGTAATGAAAACATTAAATAGCAATAGACTCATCATTAAATCAGCCAGAGAGTCTGACCAGGGTATCCTAAACCTAAACATGATTCATTAGCAAGCTTTGGAGAAAACATGTGCCCTTCTCTCCTACCATATCATACTCTGGAGAGGGTCCTGACCATTTCAGTAACTATCATAGAACAGTTTTCCCCACTTCCTTTCTGAAGGTTCGTTGGTATTGAGGGATCATGCTATTCTTCTGTTCTCATTATTTTTCCTCTGCCATCTCAAAGTTATATAACTTTTGTTTTCCCAGTTCTTTGGAAAGGTGATATTTTTTAGTGTTAATGCTCTTCTACTTTTGCAGACAATCAAGAACCCTAAAACCAAAATCATTCTGTCTAGCTATTTCTGGAAATTTCTGGGAGGTGTTCCATGTATAGCCACAAACAAGTGGTATCCACCACTTTCTTCCTATCTTGTACCCTCCTCTCTGCATACTCCTGACTGTGTATTTGCATACTAGGTTGGCAGGGTTTTTCTCCTTGTTTCCTGAGCACTTGGAAGAGTTGGGTAGGCAGCAGACATATCTATTCCTTAAAAACCAAGGTTGAAACTTAGTGAGGCCACTGTTCTGGGCCTGTCACCTACTTCGAATCAGGTGTGTGTGTGTGTGTGTGTGTGTGTGTGTGTGTGTGTGAGTGTGTGTGTGTGATTGTACTAGTGAGAGTGGATATGGAGAAGTAATAGGGATATGGTTATATGTTTTGGGGGAAAATGTCAATCACTTGCATTTGTGTAATATTTCATATTTGAGATTCTACCTTTATAACTTTTCACTTGTATACTTCTGTGTAATACAGAAGAAAAGCATAAACTTCCCCATGACAAAATAAAATTGTCTTTTTTGGAAACTAAAAAAAAAAAAAAAAAAAAAAAAAAAGAAAAGTATCCTATATTTTTCTATGAAAGATTAAGAATTTCCCGGGACACACAGAACCCATTTTTTCATTTCCTTCTTACCTGTCCTAACACATAGGACAGGACATGGCTTCCAAACATATTTGCATGTTAAACAAAACCTACCAGTTCGTGGAGGCAATGATCTTGCCTCCTTCCACACATCTGTGCTAGGTGAGAAGTGGTGTTCAGTCAGTGCTTGATGAATTTAATTGAGGTGATATGTATTTTGTCCTCTTCATGCCACTCTGGTAAAGCTTTTATATTTTAAATACTCCTTTGCTTCTTATTCCTTGAATCATCTGTTTCCTAGGATAATCCATCCTTTTATATTGATTAGAGTTTATGAAGAGAAACGGAGAGCTGAATAATCATTTACATTCATTTTAGTCAATCGCTGTGACGCATTTCAATGATTATAAAGTCACTCTAATTCTTGATTCTTTTTAAAAATATAATTTCAAAATTCCCTAAAAACTGGAAATCCATTGTTTCTTTCATATTCAATTTGCTTTGACAGAAATTCTTTACTTGGCTTGTCAATACGGTCTCGAGAGAAGAAATTGAATTCAGGAATGAAATAATGCTCAAGTTGTTCTGTCTTGAGGCACTGAAGAAAGTATGTCACACAGTTATCAAAGCAGAGCTCCAAATCCTTGGAGTGCCACTGACTGTCATCTGGGTCCTGGGTACAGACGTGAAAGAAGGCAGTTTTCACATGATAAGAACAGAACTTATCCAATTCCTTTCGGTTTCCAAACTTTTTTTTCAGTTGTTCTAAAAGATACTTCATTAGTTTTAAACACTCTTTCCTGTTGAATAAAAAAGAAAACCATTTATTTTTACTTCTTTACAACCTGTTTCATTCCACAAAGAACTTTAGGTATCTTACAGGAAAAACATATAGATATAGTAAACAATACAGATATTATAATACATATAGATACAAAAAACAATAAAGATATTGGGTTGGCCAAAAAGTTCCTTTGGTTTTTAAGTAAAAATAAAAGACACATTTTTCATTTTCACCAAGAACTTTATTGAACAACGTATTCACTTCACTGTTTTGTTCCACTACCTTCTGCCATTTTTCAGGCAACTTCATAATTCCATCTTCCCAAAACTTTTTTATCTTTTTGAGCAAAGAACTGTTCCAGGTCCCAGAACTGTTACAGTCTTCCAGGGAATCGAAATTTTTTCCATTAAGAGAATTTTGTAAAGACTGAAATAAATGGAAATCCGCAGGTGCAATGTCTGCTGAATATGGCAGATGAATCAGAACTTCCCAGCTAAGCTGTAACAGTTTTTGCCTGGTCATCAAAGAAATATGAGGTCTTGCATTATCCTGATGGAAGATTATGCGTTTTCTGTTGACTAATTCTGGACGCTTCGGATGAATCAGAACTTCCCAGCCAAGCTGTAACAGTTTTCGCCTGGTCATCAAAGAAATATGAGGTCTTGCATTATCCTGATGGAAGATTATGCATTTTCTGTTGACTAATTCTGGATGCTTTTCGTCGAGTGCTGCTTTCAGTTGGTCTAATTGGGAGCCGTACTGTTGGAATTGTTTGGTTTTCCAGAAGGAGCTCATAATAGGGGACTCCGTTCCAATCCCACCATATACACACCATCACCTTCTTTGAATGAAGACCAGCCTTTGATGTGGTTGGTGGTAGTTCATTTCCCTTGCCCCACGATCTCTTCCGTTCCACATTATTGTACAGTATCCATTTTTCATCACCCGTCACAAATTTGTTTTAAAAACGGAACGTTTTTGTTACATTTCAATAGAGAATCACATGCGGAAATATGGTCAAGAAGGTTTTTTCACTTAACTTATGTGGAACCCATAAGTTAAACACCAAAGCAGTGAACATAACCAAGCTGGTGCAAATGATTTTCAATGCTTGATTTGGATATTTTTAAGTATGTCGGCTATCTCCTGTGTGGTATAACATTCATTGTTCTCAATTAATGTCTCAATTTGTTCACTATCAACTTCAACTAGTCTATCCAACCGTGGAGCATTGTCCAGCGAGAAATCTCCAGCATGAAACTTCGCAAACCACTACTGACATGTTAGATCAGTCACAGCACCTTCTCCACACGCTGCACAAATCTTTTTTTGCGTTTCAGTTGCGTTTTTACCTTTCTTGAAATAATGAAGCATAATATGCCAAAAATGTTGCTTTTCTTCTTCCGTCTTCAATATTAAAATGGATACACAAAAATTCACTGATTTTGATGTTTTTTTAAAAATGCACACTGATATGACAGCTGTCAATACAATCTAACAAAATTGTTTCAAATGATGTTAAAGACAACTAAGTGCTACTAGAGCCATCTTATGGAAAAAACTGAACGAACCTTTTGGCCACCCCAATATATATAAATAATATAATTACAGAGTCATTCTAAAACCTAATTACTTTTTCAAATACATGCTTTAAAGTTTCAAGAACCTATTTTTTCCTTTCCTCTTCCCCATTCCTAGCTTAAATATTTTATTCTATCAGGATTAATTCAACTACATGAAACTGGCAGATATTTATATTATTCATCCAGTTATTTAGTACCTAGAAAAATCTTGTTTTAATTTTTATAAAATGATTTTGTCTTATTTTGGTTTACATTAATCATCCAGTTATTTAGCAGCTGACAAAATTTAATGTTTATAAAATTACTAAGCCTAATCAACAATATACTTTTCTTAATGCTTGCTTCAAAGCCTGCATATGAAGCCTTAAAGAACTTCCTGTGCCTGCACATTGGGCATTCTTGTTTTAACCTTTTAACTTTTGTGATCCTTATTCCAGACAACTTTAGAAACTCAAATGAATGATTCCTTTTCAAGCTCAGTTCTTTATGGTGTGTATGCTACCAAGAAAAATAATTACACATCTCTCAGTGTTGTTTCAAATTTAGCTGGTCAGTCCCTGGCCTTCAACACAGCCAAACCACCTCAAAGCAAGCACCAGCAACCAATAAGAGTGGTCCTTTGGTCTCCTGCCATTATGCAACATTAATATTCATTACCTTGAAGCAACCAGAACACTAAGACAAATCCAACTGTCACGGCTAGTCATGACTAGTGTTCACACCCTTCGCTCTGTCCTACTTTCATACATCCACATCCATATAATCCAGGCTCAGGACTATGCTCCCCAGCATTGCCTTCTTTTTTTTTTTTTTTTAATTTTTATTTATTTATTTATTTGTTTGGCTGTGCTGGGTCTTACTTGTGGCACGCACGCGGGATCTTCGTTGCCGCGTGCGGGATCTTTTAGTTGTGGCATGCAGGCTCTTAGTTGCGGCATGCAAGATCTAGTTCCCTGACCAGGGATCAAACCCAGGCCCTCCGTGTTGGGAGCTTAGAGTCTTAACCACTGGACCACCAGGGAAGTCCCACCATTGCCTTCTAACAACACTCTTTCCTTAGTCCCCTGGACCTGGCTTCCTTGGTTTCATTCTTACACTCTAACACTCCAGGTCAATCCAGCCATGACTGCCCCCAGGACTCAACCCAGCAATGATCATCTTCAGGTTTAAACTATGGAGTCAACAAAGAACTAAGCATTCTATTGATAATCTGTCATTTCACAAAATAAGGAGGTTACCTGCAACATTTCACTCCATCAATTTCACAGCATGTTTTAGATTGTCCGTGATTTTTCAAAATTTCCTTTTCAATGTGAGAGAAGGACAGACGCCATGTTTCTTCTTAATTTCCAAAAGAAAAATAGAAAAGCACTTTACCAAAAACAAGCAATATAAACAACACAATATTTAAATGATTTCCTTCATTAAAATATCATCCTGAAAAATTTCTAGGGGGAGATAGACCAAAAGAAGTGAACAGATGAACAATGTGATTACATATTAAAACAAGTGATTTGAACAAGCAAACAATGTGACAAGATAGAAAAAAAATTGGGGGGACAACTCAGAGCTTAATACATTTAGCCATGGTAAGATGTATTGCCTTTTATATATTGCTAAATACAGTCTGTTGATGTTTTGTTTCAACAATAATTTGAATTGATTGATTGAAGTTTTTTGTTTATCCTTTTATACCATCCTTGCAAGTTTGGGTATTCATGTAAAATGAACCAGGGAACATTTCCTTTTTTTCTATTTTTTGGGAGTTTATGTAAGAATAGAATGATCTCCCCCTTCTCCCCAAGTTTTAACCATGGATAGCTCTTTTAAGCTCTGACCATCCTATCACTATCTGGTTTTAATCAGAAATTGGTTTATAATTTTAAAAATCAATCAATATAATCTGTCACATTAACAGAAGAGGGGAAAAACATATGATCAACTCAACAGAAGCAGAAAGTACAGCTAATAAAATTTAACATTCATTCATCATTAAAAGAAAACACCTCTCAGTAAGTTAAATGTGGATAGAAACTTGATCTAATAACAGGTAGATTATTTAAAAAAAAACACAGCAACATGATAATCTAATGTAAATAGTTGAAATTTTTTCTTTGAAATCAGGAAGGCAGGCTGTGTGATATCCCCATTTCTGTTCAACATGCACTGGCTAACCTAGCAAGCACAGTAAGAGAAGGGAAAATAGGGTTATATCACTGGAAAGAGAGAAACAAAGCTATCATTACTGATAGATGATATAACTGTATATGTAGAAAATACAAAAGAAGCTGGGTGACAGGTATGCGTGAGTTCAATATATTCTTCAGTCTACTTTTCTATTGGTTTAAAATTTTTCATAATAAAACGTTACAATTGCCTATGAGTAAATCTAACAAAAGACATATAAACTTTCTGTGGAGAAAATTTAAAAACTTCACTGAAAACTATTAGAGGAAATCTAAATAAATGGAGATGTGCACCTGCATATGAATTAGAAGACTCATTATTGTAAATATATCAAGTCTCCCCAAATTCATCTATAGGGTCAATGCACTCACAATCAAAACTCCAAAAAAAAATGTTTCTGTAGACCTTGACAAGATGATACCAGCATTTTTATGAAAATAAAAGGGTCAAGAATATCTAAAACACTCTTTAAGAAGGACAAAGTGGGAGAGCAGATATCAAGACTTATAAAGTCACATTATGTATGACAATATGGTATAGCTCAAGGACAGACAAAGATTTTGGGGGGGACAGAATAAAGAGTATACTAAAGCCTACACAATATACAGACAAGAAATATATGGAGAAGGTGGCACAGATAGGTGTGCTCATAGCTGCTGTATAAATCCATTTACAACATCCATTTATGCCATTCTGAAAAAGGCAAACTATAGAGATGGTAAACAGGTCAGCGGTTGCCAGAGGTTTGGGATGCGGAGGGTTGAATAAGTGAAGCACAGGGACTTTTTAGGGAAGTGAAACTATTGGTATCATGTAATGGTAGATACACGATGCAATGCATTTGTCAAAACCAATAGAACTTCATGGCACAGAGAGTGAACCTTAACATACACAAACTGTTAAAGAGTCATTTAGAAGGTCAAGGGATCTCAAGAAGTAATGCAGACTGTGAAAATACTCTAACTGTATTACGAATGTATGACACAAACTCCCTGAAGGGCATGGGGGGCAAAAGGTGTTGACCTAAGTTACTTTGGAAATGGGGTCTGTAAGACTGAAGGCAAAAGGAACTGTACACATGCACTGTGCACACAGGGGAATGGATTTACAATTCCGAACCATCCATACATGTGGATTGGAACTGAACAAGCAACAGTGGAGGAGGTGGGTGGCAGATGGTGGGAGCCAGGTTTCTCACTGTTGGAATGAGAGGTTACAGAGAGCAAGGAGAGAAGGTAGAACGATCCACGTGATAATGGATTACAGTTAGAGACATCAGTATGAACTCATGTACCACTTAAAACAGATACAGGTGGTGACATATGGAAATACCTATAGAGCTGTGCATATGCTGGGGTTAGTAATCATACATATATTTCCTTGCTACTCCAGCTGAGAGGGATGACACCCTAGTAGCAGAGCACACACAGCACCCAGATCATGCTTCTAGTACACTCTCCAATAAAAGGATACAGAGTTCCTTGGAGAAATGGCTGATTCTAGGACTGAAGCAAGAAATACACAAGATGAGCCTGGAGCATCTTGTAGTACCAGAAAGTGAGTTAGTGCTGAAAACAAAACAAAACCCACAATTATGGGACGTTTGTTGAAAGGACACAGGAGCCAAATGAAAGAGCTCCTCAAGGCCAAAGCTGGAACAATTTAAGCAACAAAATGAAAGCAGTATTGAATTATAGCCCAAAATATGAGACAAATATCCATGAGTCCATACTGATATGATTTAAGTAAATAAATAAATGGGAGAGAAGAGATAAATCTCCCATGCAGAATATCAAATAATTTGTGTAAATACTCTGCTCTTAAAGAGGTGAGCTTAGGGACTTCCCTGGTGGTCCATTGGTTAAGACTCCACGCTCCCAATGCAGGGGGCCTGGGTTTGATCCCCGCTCAGGGAACTAGATCCCACATGCATGCTGCAACTAAGAGTTTGCATGCCGCAACTAAGGAGCACGCGAGACACAACTCAGACCCGGCACAAAAGAATAAAAATAAATAAATAAATAATTTTTTAAAAAATAAATAAAGAGGTGAGCTGAAGTGTGAGCTGCGCACAGTGACTTCCTTCCAAATAACACAGTATGAAAAGGGGGAAAGAGAGGACCTTAACAGTGGAGAAACCTGGCAAACACTCCCTCAGCCAGGTGATCAAGGTCCACACCAGCAGTGCTAAGTCATACTCACGATGTACCCTTGATGTCATACGATGAGAATGGCATTTCAACTCTGCGGTCCTCCTCCACCAAACTCAGAACTCCAGTCTAACCCACAAGAAAAGCATGAGACACATGCCAAACGAGGGACGTTCCACAAAATATCTGACTGGTACTCCTCAAAACTGTCAAGGTCATCAAATACAAGGCAAGACTGAGAAACTGTCACAGTCAAGAGGAGGCTAAGGAGATGTGACAACTAAATGCAATGTGGTGTCCTAGATGGGATCTTGGAACAGAAAAAGGACATTAGGTAAAAACCAAGGACATCTGAGTAAAGTATGGACTTTAATTAACAACACTACATCAATATTGGTTCATTAATTATGACAAACGTGTCATATTAACGTAAGATGCTAATAATGGGAAAAAGGTATGCGGTGTATAGGAACTCTCTATACTATCTTTGTACTTTTTCTGCAAATCTTAAACTATTCTAAAATTAAAAGTTTATTGTAAACAACTATGTTGAAATATCATTTCTCTCTTTTTGGATTATTGGCAAAAATTCCAAAGGGTTTAATGAGTTCTGTTGTTAAAGCTGAGGGTGAAATGGGTACTCTCATACACTGCTGTGGGAATGCAAATTGGTGAATTCTGTATGGAGGTGATTTTGGCAATAGCAGCAAAATTAGATATGGATTTACTATTCCTCGACCAGCTGTAAAAACAGACTGTAAAAAGGAATGGGCGCTCAAAAAAAAACAAAAACACTAACTCCAAAAGATACATGCACCTCAATGTTCACAGCAGCATTATTCACAATTGCCAAGATACAGAAGCAACCTAAGTGTCCATCAACAGATGAGTGGATAAAGAAGACAGTGGAATACTACTCAGCCATAAAAAAAGAACGAAATTTTGCCATTTGCAGCAACATGGATGGACTTGGAGGGCATTATGCTAAGTGAAATAAGTCAGACAGAGAAAGACAAATACTGTATGACATAATTTATATGTAGAATCTAAAAAATAAAACAAACTAGTGAAGATAACAAAAAAGAAGACTTACAGATATAGAGAACAAATGAGTGGTAATCAGTGGGGGGAGGGGCAAACTACTGGATATAAGATGGGCTACAAGGACATAGTGTACAACACGGGAAGTACAGCTAATATTTTGTAGTAACTGTAAATGGAAGGTAACCTTTAAAAACAGTATAAGATTTTTTTAAAAAAAGGAACGAGTGCTCTCTCTACATAGAGCTATGGAGTGATAGCCTAGATATCTTATTAAGTGAAAATAAAAAAGTGTATTTATCTTAAAGAGGGGGTGTTGCATATGAATATATATATATATATATATATATATGTATTTACTTGTACTTTTTAAAAATGAAAGGTGAACTGAAAACAATTATAGGGTTTCCAATCAGGGAAGGAGAGAAGAGTGTAGAGGGAACATAAAGGGAAGCTATGTTTCCCTAAGAATACTTTTTTCTGTAGCTTCGACTTTGGAACCATGTGAATGCTTTATAAATTTATGAAACAAAGCTAAATTAAAATTTAATTCCAATACCTAGAATTTAAGCATACTGAGTTGGGCAGCTTAACCGCCTGGAGGAATTTTTGCAAGTGGGTTTAAACTTAATATTTTGAAATCCTTCAAAAATATACAGAAAAAGTTGAAAGAATTTTATAGTAAACATTCATATGCCTGCCACCTACATTCTACAATTAATGTTTTGCTATATTTGCTTTATCACATATTTATCCATCTATCCATCCAAAAATTCTTTTTTTTTAAGAAAACTGTTATTTTAAAACAAGTTGTGGATGGGGACTTCCCTGGTGGTCCAGTGGTTAAGAATCCACCTTCCAATGCAGTGGATGCGGGTTCGACCCCTGGTCGGGGAATTAAGATCCCACGTGCTGCGGGGCAACTAAGCCCACGCGCCACAACTACTGAGCCCACGTGCTCTGGAACCTGCGCACGGCAACCAAAGATCCTGCATGCCACAACAAAGGTCGTGTGAAGACCTGACGCAGCCAAATAAATAAATAAATATTTGTTTTAAAAATTTTTTTAATAAAATAAAACAAGTTGTGGAACTAATTAGAATACTTTACCCATAAACACTTCAGCATGAATATTATGAACTGGAGTTCAATATTTATTTGCGTGTGTGATTTTTTAGGTAAGATTTGCAAACAGTGAAACACACACACGTTAAATGTAGCATTTGATGACTTCTGACAAATGACTACACCTGTGTCGTTTGTTTTTTGTTTTCTTTAATTTATTTATTTGGTTGTGTTGGGTCTTAGTTGCGGCACGTGGGTTCTTTGCTGCCACACGTGTGTTCTTTGTTGCCGCGTGCGGGATCTTCCTTGAGGCAAGCAGGAGTTTTAGTTGCGGCATGTGGATCTTTTTAAACCCCCATCAAAAAGTTATCATCACCCCAGGAAGTTCTCTCCTGTCCCTTCCTAATCAATCCCCAGCACCTCAGGCAACCTCTGCCCTAATTTTTAAAAAAACCATAGATAAATTTTGCTTGTTCTAGAACTTAATATAATTGAGATCATACAGTATGGACCCTTTGTTTCTGTTTCCTTTCACCCGTCTTAATGTTTTTAGTATTCATCCATTCTCTTAGCAGTGGTTCATTGCTTTTTGTTGTTGAGTAGTATTCCATTTTACGAATATACTACAGTTTGTTTATCCATTATCTTTTGATGGACTTCTGGGCTATTTCCAGATTTTGGCTATTATGTATATTCTTATATAAATGTGTTATGGACTTAATGCTGGATTAGGGAAGATATATGTTTAACTTTTTAAGAAACTGCCAGACCTTTTCTCAAAATGATTGTACCATATTACACTTCCATGAACAGTGTATGAATTATTATTTTTTTTAAATAAAGCTTTGCATGTTCATTGATTGGAATGTCAGAACTTAAATTGATGAATAACTTTTTTTAATATTTAAATAAATTTAAAATGCTGGGCAGATAGTTTAGATATCTGGGAATATTGTAGTTTTATTGATTTTTTTTTCTATTTTAGCACTTATTGCATATATGCTTTGACATGAGGTATTGAGAAACATGATGAAGTGTATATATAGTCCCTGCCATGCTCATAAAGTATCATTCTGAAAATGATCTTCAATGCAAAGACATACCTTCTAGGTTTATTTTACGTGTAACGATTCTTGTACTTAGTTGACATTCAATCTCCTATGTTAGATAAAGTAAACTATGGATGATTACAAGTTTGAAGGAATTTGTATATTAATGTTTGTATATTTTTTAGTGTAATAAAAACATATACAGATGAGCAAACAGGTTTAGCGGGGCTTGATAACTAGCCCCAGATCACACAGCTAGTAAGGGAAGAAGCCTCAGGATTCAGATCCAGGGCAGTCTGACTCCAAGGCCAGTACTTGCTTTTCTTTATTAAAAACAAACAAACAAAAACAACATTCAAACATGGGCTAGTAGACATTTTAAAGCTGAGTATTTGATATTACTATTACAATTATGACCTTTTCAATTCCATCTCTCACCAAACTCCCACCTTGTAGCCTATTTAGCCTAATGGCTCTTGAAATGCCAATAGCACTAGTTGATCTTTCACTGCCCTAGTATGTAACATTAATGACTCTTTTATATGGACGTCTTTTAAGTTAACCTTCATAGTCAAGATACCTTGAAAACCACTTCCTTCCTTTGCATGCTTGGGTACGAGGTAAAACGGCTGCCGTCTTAAATTGTTCTTAACTTTTGCTCCAAGCCAGTTACTGATGGGCATGCCTCCCTGGGTGCTAGCAGGCCAGCTGCTTTTAGATTCCAAAGCCAGGATTATATCCACAGATATTTCTTCAGGTTTTCTAACCAGAAGTGTTACTGCAGGGCTCCCTCTTTTCTTCCTCTCCACCATGACATCTGTGTCTGTTTAAACATATTAATAAAGAAGAAAGGGCTTATCAATCCAGTTTTCTCTAAAAACACAGGGAAAAATAACACAGCTATAACTGGAGATCCATAAGTACTAAGTGTAAGATGAAAATCAGTTCTAAAGAAGAAAATGACCCCACAAGGCAGTGTTTTACTCATTTAGCCGGTATTTATTGATACCCATTATGGGGTGTGAGTACTATCAAGATTCTGTCTGGTATATAAAACAAGTAGCCCCCGAAGAGTTTGGGGTTTGGGAGTGCTGTGATTACATTTTCATTTAAATTTGTGTATGGCGGTTTGGAGGGAAGCCCACATAAGAGGCCAGATGAGCAGCTGGGAGGAGAGAGGTGATTCAGAAGACCTCAGCGGGAACTCCCTGGCGGTCCAGTGGTTAGGACTCCACGCTTTTGCTGCCGAGGGCGCAGGTTCAAGCCCTCGTTGGGGAACTAAGAGCCTGCAAGCTGTGTGGCACGGCCAAATTGAACAAAACAAAAAAACCAAACAGCAACGGCCAGCCCGGAGGGTGGAGGCGTGTCATACAGAGAGGCAGTGAGCATCAGGACACAGGGAGCAAGCACTCTTCACTGCAGCGTTATTCACAACAGCCAAGATGCGGAGACAACCTAGGTGCCCTCTGATGAATGAGTGGGTAAAGAGGTTGTGGCATATATAGACAATGGAATATTATTCAGCCTTAACAAGGAAGGAAATCCTGCCATTTGTGACAATATGGATGAACTTGGAGGTCACTGTGCTAAGCGAAATGCATGACCTCATTTATATGGAGAAGCTAAAAAAGTCAAATACATAGAAGCAGACTGCAGAATGGAGGTTGCCGGGGCGGGGAGGTGGGAGAAGTGGGAAGCTGTTCGTCAAAGGGTACAGAGTTGCAGTTACGTAGGGTGAGTAGGTCTAGAGACCTAACGTACAGCATGATGACTGTTCATATGACTGTACTGCACACGGGAAATGTGCTAAGAGTAGATTTCAGCTACTCTCACCTCACACACAAAAAGGTAACTATGTGAGAAGATATGTTAATTAGCTTGACTGTGGTAGTCATCTCACTATGTATATCAAAACATCACGGTGTACACCTTGATATGTACAATTTTTATTAAAAAAAAAAAAAAAAGACCCAGGTCGCAGAAGTGAAAGCAATTAAAGAGGTTCAAACTAATAGAACTGGTGGATAAACTGAATCCGTGAGGTAAGGAAGAAGGTAGGGGTCTGGGAGGCCATCCCTTGATTCTGGCCTGGGAAATGGTTGGTGTTGAGTCTACTCGTCAACACAGAGTTGGGCAGGAGGAAGAAAGCCTGGGCTGAGATGAACTTCATTTCAGATACACTGAGCTCTAGGTGCCTGGGGGAGACCCAGCAGGAGATGGCCACTGAGCGGCTGGCCAGAAACTCGGGAAAGGCTTCTAGATGAGAGATACTGGTTCAGGGACGTGGGGTGTACAAGCAGTAAAGACCGCTCCCAGATAAGACTTCTGGAAGGCACAACAATGGGAGAGAAGACAGAGCACGAAGGAGAAAATCCTAGCGCATACCCTCATTTTCTTGTCACTAAATCCACCGACCCACCCACCTCTTACCCATCATCTTCTCTTTTCATCCTATTACCACCTAGGAAGTGTCCGTCCACCTTTCAAAGGCCAGCCTGCACACGGTCTCTGGATCCCTTCCTTCTCACCTTGTTCCTTCAATTACTCCCTCTTCCGCAGCAGTGGCCTCTCCCTCCCTACTGGATCATGCCTATCTGCATTCAAAGGGATCCAGGGTCTCTCATTCTAAAGGACACCTCTCCCTTGACCCTGCATCTGCTGCCTCCCCATACTTACCCATCTTTCTACTTCCTTTGCACCCAACACTTTCTAAGGAGTTGCCATACATGCTGCCCTTCTCTCTTGTGCGCTCGTGACTCCACTGAAACTGCTACGTCAAAGTTACCAACACCCCCAGAAAACAAACCGAAGACCAAAATCCAGTGGCTTTCTGGATGTCAGCAGCTGACCACTCCTGTAAACACTGTAAACACTGACCACTCCTGCAAAATACTCAAGTCACATTTTGCTCCCTCTCTTCTCTCAACCTCCAATGGGATCCTCTTCTTACCACTCTACTTAACACTGCAATTTCTCCCCTGTGCCACCCCCAGCATTCCTGAACCCTCTCACTTTGCTATACTTTTTCACCATAGGACTTACTACTTTCTACTATACAAGATAATTATGTTTTCCATTTGTTATTAAAGGCGTGATTACATGCGTATAAGGTACAGAAGGGTGAGGGTCTTCATCCATTTGTTCATTAATAGGTCCCAAACACCTAGAACACTTAGCACAACAGATGACCAATGACCATTGATTAAATTAATGAAAAACGAATCTACACTCTCCACCTAGGTGCTTTCATCCATTGTCAATGCCATTTATATGTTTACCTGCAGCCCAAACATACCCTCTGAGCTCCAAACCCATACCCAACTACATACTTGACACATTCATTTCAATGTATCATAGGAATCTCTAACTTAACATATCCAAACTCTCAATTGCCTTCTTATAATATCTTCTCCAAAGAAGTCAGAGCAAATTTTTAAAAACAGAAAGCCAATCATTACCCTCTAATTAAAACCTGGCTTCTCAATGAACATGGCATAAAATCTAAACTCCTTTCCAGGATCTACAAGTCCTCCTAGAATCTGGCCCTGGCCTCCTCTTCTACTTCATTTCATGTCACTCTTCCCCTTGTCCACATGGACCTCTTTTTGCTTCTAGAGCTTATCAAGCTCTTTTCTGCCTCAGGGCCTTACTCCACTACCCACTCTACCCCAACTGCTACCACTTCTCCCAAAGCACTCACTACCTTCAAAGCATGCTACCACTCACTCCCTTCAAAGCATGCATTGCAACTTGTGTTTACAAATTTCAGAGGGGAATCCCACCAATTTTATTCAACCACATATACCCAGCGGTGCAGGCAGCATTTCAGCGAATATTCAGTGGAGGCCAAAATAGAGCCAATCGGAAATTCCCCAGTGGTCCAGTGGTTAGGACTCCACACTTTCACTGCCAAGGGCCCAGGTTCAATCCCTGGTCAGGGAACTAAGATCCCGCACAGCTGCATGGTGTGGCCAAAAAACAAAACAAAACAAAACAAAAAAACAAACAAAATAGAGTCAATCAACATTTAGGAAGAATACCAAGAAAATATAGTAGACTAAAATCAAGAGCAAAGAGTTGTTTCTAGGAGGTAGTAATCAACAGTCTGCTGCAGGGAGATCAAGAAAGATCAGGAGAGGCAATTAGTAGATATGATTAGATCTTTAAGAATCAAAAGTCAAAGATCTTACCTTCAATATTTTTAATTTCTTCCTTAATGATTTTCCTAAACTTGGACAGCATCTTAGAAGCTGATAATATTTCCCCTTCTAAAAACTGACCCAGAGGATTTCCTTTGGGATTTCTTTTGAACTTCACAAAGTAATAAGCACCACTGTTGTAATATTCTTCTAGCTGAATTCGGGGGACCTCCAGTTTGAACATAACGTCAAATTCATTAGGAGCAGAAATCTAAGAAACAGTAAAAATAGCACTGATGTGTTGGTTTGTGAATATTTTCCAACCAACTACAATTTTTTTCCTTAAAATTTCCACTTAAAATCCTACTATGAAAAGAAAGGTTTCTAATATTTATACCCTCTGGGAGTGAGACTAGGGGAGATAGGTGAAGAGTATTGGTTTCAGTTTGTAGGTTCTATACTCATTTTCTTAAAAACAATTGAAAATAATATGCAAGCTTTAAAAATCTGTACCAGTTTTTTCCTGAGATTAAAGCTTGATAAAATTAAAGAAATTTAAGGTGCTACCTTTTAAGTTACAAGCTACACACTGAGCCAGCCCCCGTCACTGGTCTCAAAAATATGTGTAGTTACCTCCTGGCTAGTTGAGCAAGGGCCCTCTCCTTACAGCTAACAGTCAGCCAAATGCGTATGAGCTCCAAGTCATACACTGACTACATTAGTGTCTTTGAACCACAGCATTTTAAGAGCTTCAGGGAATTCCCTGGCGGTCCAGTGGTTAGGACTCCGCGCTTTCACTGCCGAGGGCACGGGTTCCATCCCTGGTCAGGGAGCTAAGATCCCACAAGCCGTGCAGCGTGGCCAAAAATAAATACATAAGAACTTCAAAGAATCTTCTTCATCACCACAATAATAATTACAGCAATTATAATAAATGATTATTTTCCTATATTAAAAACGCACAAGTCTTTTACTCATTAGGAGTAAGCTTCAAGTACAGCTATTGGACTGTACTATTCAACACAGTATCTGGTGGCCCTATGTCTTTTTAAATTAATTAATTAATTAATTAATTTTTGGCTGCGTTGGGTCTTTGCTGCTGCGCACGGGCTTTCTCTAGTTGCGGCGAGCGGGGGCTACTCTTCGTTGCAGTGCGTGGGCTTCTCTTGTTGCGGAGCACGGGCTCTAGGCGCATGCTCAGTAGTTGTGGTGCACGGGTTTAGTTGCTCCGCGGCATGTGGGATCTTCCCGGACCAGGGATCGAACCCATGTCCCCTGCATTGGCAGGCGGATTCTTAACCACTGTGCCACCAGGGAAGCCCTACCCTCTGTCTTTTGACCATGTGAATGTGGCTAGTCCAAACTGAGATGTACCATGCTGTGCAGTGAACCGTGTCCTCTCAAAATTCGTATATTGAAGCCCTAACCCCCAATGTAACTGTACTTGGAGACAGGGCTTTTAGGAAATAATGAAGGTTAAATGAGATCATGAGGGTAGGGTCCTAGTTGATAGGACTGGTGGACTTAGATGAAGTGAGATCGGTTGCTGTGTCTCTGCACACATGCTCAGAGAAACACAGCGAGGACACGGGGAGAAGGTGGCTATCTGCAAACCAGGACGACAGCCCTCACCAGAACCTAACCATTCTGGCACCCGGATCATGGCCTTCCAGCCTCCAGAGCCATGAGAAAATAAATGTCTGTTGTTTAAGCCACTCAGTCTATGATATTTTATTATGGCAGCCCAAGCTAACTAGGACATACTATGGGGGTGAAACAAACACGTGCAGTGCCATCAGTGGGAATGAAGTAAAAGCCTCTGAAAATCCACTTTTCCATAAAAGCAACAAGAACATGGGCAGAAATGGTTAAATTCAACTTTTTCAGGTCTTTGTAAATTAACCAAAGGCCTGCAACAGTCCGAGGAGGATTTATTCAAGAAAAATGGTTGAATCCCAGTAAGGACAGTGAGCCTTGAGGGCATTCTAAATCGCCCTATTCCCATCCCCAGCAGCACTCCCACTCCTGATCAGAAGCCCTCCACAAGAGCAGCCGGAACTCTGACTGCTAATACCATAGGTTAGGTTTGCCTGTTTGGGAACATCATATAAACTGAATCATATACACTTTATACCTGACTGCTTTCATTTAACATTGTTTGTGAGATTCATCTGTATCATTATGTCTATAGTGGTACTTTGTTCTTTTTCATTCTGTGTAGTATTCCACTGAATTAATGGAATATACCAAAATAGATTTACTGGGGCTTCCCTGGTGGCGCAGTGGTTGAGAATCTGCCTGCCAATGCAGGGGACACGGGTTCGAGCCCCGGTCTGGGAAGGTCCCATATGCCGCGGAGCAACTGGGCCCGTGAGCCACAATTACTGAGCCTGCGCGTCTGAAGCCTGTGCTCCGCAACAAGAGAGGACGCGATAGTGAGAGGCCCGCGCACCGCGATGAAGAGTAGCCCCCGCTCGCCGCAACTAGAGAAAGCCCTCGCACAGAAACGAGGACCCAACACAGCCATAAATAAATAAATAAATAAATAAATAAAATTTAAAACACAATACTGAGCTTTAAAAAAAAAAAGATTTACTCATTCTGTTGTTGAGTATTTGGGTTGTTTCCAGTTTTTAACTACTACAAATAGTTTTGAGTTTAATTATTACAAAGTTGTTCTGAGCATTCTTACGTATGCCTTTGGGTGGCCACGAGCACTCGTTTCCATTGTACATGTACCCAGGAGTGGGACTGTTGGACCACAGGACAGGCAAATCTTTAACTTTAGAAAAAAATGTCAGTTTTCAAAAGAGGTAGTACCAATTTATCCTCAATGCAAGGGAGTTTCAGTTGCTCCACATCTTCTCCAAACTTGGAATTGTCAAGTCTTTTAAAATTTTAGCTCAAGGAACACAAATCAGTCCGTGTGGACAAGGGGAAGAGTGACATGAAATGAAGTTGAAGAGGAGGCCGGGGCCCAGATTCTGCGAGGACCTGTAGATCCCGGAAAGGAGCTCAGATTTTATTCCATCATGTTCATTGAGAAGCCAGGTTTTAGCTTTGTATTTTTAAAAATTTACTCTGGCCTCTGTGGAGATATTCTAAGAAGGCAAATAAGGAGATTGGAAAGGCAAACTTCAGGTGAAAGATGATGGTGGCTTAGATGGAGACGGGGGTGAGGTGCTGGGGATGGACAAAAAGATTATGAACTGGAAATCCCACAGGGAATTTCTACAAGGAAACTTCCAGATTTTCACCTAGAATTTGATAATATTACAATAAAATACATGAATGGAAATGCGTCAATATGAATCCAAGTAAAAGAGTTAATGAGAAGTGTCTTTCGTCTATCCCTTTACCAACTATAAAGTTTGGAATCCAGCCTTGAAATTCAAGTGTATGCATAACAGAAGAAAATACACCAAAATAACGGTGAATAAAACAAACAGGAATAATATTGTCCTTCTATGTGCTTTTCTGAATTTTCCAGGGACATCAACACGGAACAGGGGCAAATACCGGAGAGGCTGAGGAAAGAGGTATGGAGCAGGGGTACCGTTGTGCTGTGGGAACCTACTGAGGGCAGGCAGTGGGTCAACTCTACAGTGAACACGTATATATACCTTTTATAATCAGTTTTTTAAAAGCAATACATGTTTTAGATAAAACAGATTTCACTGCATTTCCTTCCATCAGCTTGATTTTCAAAAGGAGAGGGGTACTGCTATATTTAAAATGGATAACCAACAAGGACCTACTGTATAGCACAGGGAACTCTGCTCAATATAATGTAACAACCTAAACGGGAAAAGAATTTGAAAAAGAACAGATACATGTATATGTATAACTGAATCACTTTTCTGTACTCCTGAAACTAACACAACATTGTCAATCAACTATACTCCAAAATGAAATAAAAAGTTTTTAAAAATAAATAAATAAAAAGGAGAGTGGTTCTGATGGGAGACTGCTCTAAGTGTCTTCTTGTTCTCTAGCTCTAACTAGTAACTTTGGACCCTCCACGTAATAGAACTGATCGACATTTACGTAGTAAGAATCATGCACCAGGCAGATAGTCTGATGCAAGTTTTGCTCACTTGGCTTTCAAGAAGCTTTAGATGGAATTATATGAGTGGTCTTCAGTGCTAAAAGAGTTTAAGATCCAAAGACCGATACATACACCATCTTTCTGCGATAAACAAATATCACTGAGTCCACAGCAATAAAATGAGCAGCCGTATAAGGGTTCAAAGTTGTGTAAAACGTTCTGTGACAATGGAGCTTGCATTCTAGATGGGAAGCCAAAACAAAACAGCTGTGTCACAGGCCACAAAAGAACACGAGTCTGAGTTACTTCCGAAGGGAAGTGAGGGACGCGTAGGAGGTGGGCATGAACTGCAGCGGAGGCGCGGCGCAGCTCACCTTCACGCGCTCGTAGTAGCTCCCGGTGCGCAGCGGCGCAACGCCTTTGAACTCGGACTCACAGCTCTGCAGTCTCCGCAGCAGGTGGTCCGTGAGCCTGTTCACCACCTCCGCCGCCGCAGAGATTTCCTGGCGGCTCAGCCTCAACTTCTCCAGTACCGCTCGGGGCTTCCAGGCGCCGGGCGCCTCCTCCCCGCGCCCGAGACTGGGGACTGGGACCAGCGGGCCGGGGACCTCCGTGGGCCCGGGCTGGGGTCTCCGCTCCCGAGCGGAGCGCGCGGTGCCCTCGCGGCGAGATGCAGGCCTGGGAAGGGGCGGCGCCGGGGCCGCGGGAGGCATCACCCCTTCGGTCCGAGCCGCCGGACCCTCCGCCTGGTCCTCGGCGCGGGCAGCCCGCGCGCGTACCTGCCGCTTCTCCTGGGGGTCCGGGCCGCTCTTCTCTCTCCGGGATCCCGACGGCCTGGCGGGGCCGCACCTCCGCGCGCTGGGCCGGGCGGCCTCAGGGGCGGCCGGGGACTCTCTAGGCTCGGTCCGGGCGCCCTTCACACGCGGCGCCGAGACCCTGGGGGCGGCGGCTTCCGCCTCCGAAGCTGCTCCCGTCGCCTTTCCGCGCCGCGAGGTCATGGCTGGCGCTCTCGGCTCCCCAGAGGGAGAAGACTCGGCTTCGGGAAAAGACCTTAGGAGGAGGGGCCAGCAGTGGCGATTGGAAATGAAACTTAAACGTCTGGCGGGAACTCAGCAAACGCGGCGCGGAGGAAGAACCCAGGGCCAGGCGGTCACGGGGAGCCGCGCCCCCGCCGCGGAGGGGCGGGTCCACGGCGCTCCCGGAGTCGCGCACTTTCTCGCCTCCGCGTGGAGCGGTGCCGGCGGCTTGGGAACCGCGCCAAACCGAACCCAGGGCAGCGCAGAACACCTTCGCGAGCTTTGAAAGCGAGACGCATTTGCCGGCGTAGCGCCTACAAATATTTTGGAAAACTGTTAACACCTTCTCGCACATTGAAGTTGCCAGAAAAACTTTTTCAGTGTAAGTTTAAATGAAGCATTTTTTTTTATTAAAGGGAAATAGAAAAAAAAAATTTTTACTAGATGGAATGAGATGTGGATTGACTGTAATTGGAATAAATATTTCATACTATTTGACTTTGTAAAAGCACGCACAATCTTAAACTGTGAAGTTCCTATTGGTGAGTTTTAGCCACTGGTTCTCAAAAGCCCATCAAAAAATGGCACTTGGGGGCTTCCCTGGTGGCGCAGTGGTTGAGAATCTGCCTGCCAATGCAGGGGACACGGGTTCGAGCCCTGGTCTGGGAAGATCCCACATGCCGCGGAGCAACTAGGCCCGTGAGCCACAACTACTGAGCCTGCGCGTCTGGAGCCTGTGCTCCGCAACAAGAGAGGCCGCGATAGTGAGAGGCCCGCGCACCGCGATGAGGAGTGGCCCCCGCTTGCCACAACTAGAGAAAGCCCTCGCACAGAAACGAAGACCCAACACAGCCAAAAATAAATAAATAAACTCCAATCTCTCTTAAAAAAAAAAAATGGCACTTGCATTTTAGATAATCCATACTGCTTTGGCGTTGTGATTCAAGAGTACCTCAATACAGGCTTTCAAGTATTGATATCTAAAGCCAAATCCTTTACAGAAATACGTATTTGACAGGAAGCCCCTAGGTTTAACGTGCCTGGTACTTTTCTTTTTAACCATCCTAACCATTTTTAAGTGTACAGTTCAGTGTGAAACCATCACCGCTATCCATCTCAGAACTCTTCATCTTGAAAAACAGAAACTCTACCCACTAAACCATAACACCCCATTCCCCCTGCTCTCTCCGACTTCTGGTAAGAACCCTTCTATTTTCTGTCTCTGAATTTGACACTCTGGGTACCTCATGTAAGTGGAATCATACAGTATTTGTCCTTTTGTGATGGGCTTATTCACTTAATATAAAGTCCTCAAGGTTTATCTATGTTGTAGCAGGTGTCAGCCTTCCTTTTTAAGGCTGAATAATTTCATTGTACGTATGTACCACGTTTTGTTTTCCATTCATCTGTCAATGGACAAAAATGCCTTGATTACTTTTTCAAAAGTTTTCTTTGAAACCAGTATTTTGATATGTCCTTCTCTTTGAACTGTGATGTAAGAGATGTTTTTCTTTTGTAAAATGGAAGGAGGACTACTGTGTAGTCAGACTTGTTCTCAAGCAGACCAATTTCAGGGGAGAGTTAAATGTAAGTTGAAATGTGGAAAGCCGTTTCCTTAAAACTGCAGGTGTACTTGGGCTGTCTTCCGGGATGTGCAAGAGTATGCCTGCTCCATACTGAAGACCTCTGCTCTATGGTTCTATTTTTGTTCTCCAGGGCCTCCATGCTTGTCATGGAATCCTGTAAATGCCTCTATAGCTGGCTTAATGCTGTCTTCCAGCTGTTTCCAAAGTCTTCTAAAGTGCACTGGTGTTAGCTTAACCAAGAACGTGCAAGCAGCAATCCACCAGACCAGAATCAAATACCTCTTCTGCTGACCCGTCAAAGGAGGAAAACTTGTTCCTTGCTCAATCTTGTAGCAGCAATCAGTGTCCAAATTATAGAAGGAATGACTTTTTAGTTGAATCTTGATAACGAGTTTGGCTTTTATCTAGTAGGGAAAAATAAGAGATTTGGGTATATATTTTAACTAGATGATTTTATATCTTACCCTTTATATCTCATGTTTGTCTCAGTAATTCACTTAGTCACTCAACAAATATTTGGCACAAATACTATGTGCCAAGCTCAGTTCTAGGCTCTTGGGATATACTGATAAACAAAGATCCTTGTCCTCCTGGAGCTTGCATTCTGGCAGGGAGAAACAGACAATAAACATAATACATATATAAATTATCCCATATAGTAAAAAAGGATGAGCTATATTGAAAAATGAAAAAATAGTGCAGGAATAATCAGGAATGAGGAATGGTACAATACTAAAATAGTGAGAGAATGACATTTGAGCAAAGATTTAAAGGAGGGGATTACCCAGGGGAAGAGTGTTCCAGAAGAAGGAAAAGTTAATGCAAAGGACCTAAAGTGGGACTATGCCTAGTTGTTGAAACAACAACCAGTGTGGCTGGAGCTTATGAACTTTGAGGTGATGTGTGGGTTATCAACTTACTGCCTCTCAGCTCCAAACACACCCTTCAATAAATGCTTTCTGATGAACAACAGAATTCCTTTAAGCATTTCTCTTTTAAAGTGCCCACTATGTTAACTTTTCTCAGTAGAAGTTGCTGGAGGAACATTGCAGGAGAAAGAGGTTTCCTGCAAACTCCAACATAACAGAGGGAGTGGAAGGGGATTGATGGGGTGAAGGTCAGACTTGTGGGTGTGAGAACATCTGGTAAAGCCTACACCAGCCACAGGCCCCGCAAAGTGATCCCTCTGGGACCTTGCAGCCTTGGCCTGGCCATAACCTATCTACAGCATACTAGGCAAGGGAACCAAGATTCCTGCCTGACCTGCATACAGGTGCCTGTGATCCACAGGGTCCCACACCAGGCATTTGATCCTCTGCAAGACCCCTATGTTATGTAGCCCATGCTCTCTAAAGGCCTCCTGCCCTTGAGATCTGAATCCCTTCTTAGTTTATTCTTCCTTGGGTACTCTCCCTCAGCCCTAGGGTACCATATATAGTTTCCTTTTATAGTTATATATATAGTTATTCTTTTATTATAGTTAATTATTATTATATTAAATATCTCCTGTTTAATCTACTGAGTGATTTCTATCTCCTGATTGGACCCAGACTGCTACAGAATTGGAACTGGGAGTGGTCCCAGGAGATAAAACCCTAAAGATGGGATTTGGGGATTGGTTTGGTTGTGCCCTTGGGCTAGAGTGCAGTGCTCAAGGAGGTAGAACCAGCAAAATAAACTGAGAAGGAGAAACCAGAAAAATAGGAGGAAAACCAGAAAATATTGATGTCTTGGAAGATAAGAAAGTGAATCAAGAAATGGCTGTGAACAAGACATGGAAGCAACCTAAATGTCCATCAACAGATGAATGGATAAAGAAGATGTGGTGTATATATACACAATGGAACATCGCTCAGCCATAAAAAAAAGAATGAAATATTGCCATTTGCAGTGACATGGATGGACCTAGAGATTATTGCACTAAGTGAAGTAAGTCAGACAAAGAAAGACAAATATTACATATCACTTATACGTAGAATCTAAAAAATAATACAAATGAATCTATTTACAAAACAGAAACAGATTTGCAGGCATAGAAAACAAACTTACGGTTACCAAAGGGGAAAGGGGGAGGGGAGGGATAAATTAGGAGTATGGGATTAACAGATACACACGGCTATGTACAGTCTAGATAAGCAACAAGGAGTTACTATATAACACAGGGAATGATACCTTGTGATAACCTATAATGGAAAGTAATCTGAAAATATATATATAAACGAATCACTTTGCCATACACCTGTAACTGACACAATATTGTAAATCAACTATACTTCAAAAAGAAAAAGAAATGGCTATAAGGAAGCACCATATGATCCAGCTATTCCACTTCTGGGTATTTACCTGAAGAATAGGAAAACACTAATTTGAAAAGGCATATGCACCCCTATGTTCATCACAGTATTATTTACAATAGCCAAGATATGGGGCTTCCCTGGTGGCGCAGTGGTTAAGAATCCACCTGCCAATGCAGGGCACAAGGGTTCGAGCCCTGGTCCAGGAAGATCCCATATGCTGCGGAGCAACTGGGCCTGTGCACCACAACAACTGAGCCCGCGCACCATAACTACCGAAGCCCACGCGCCTAGGGCGTGCTCCGCAACAAGAGAAGCCACCGCAACGAAAAGTAGTCCCCACTCGCTGCAACTAGAGGAAGCCTGCGCACAGCAACAAAGACCCAACACAGCCAAAAATAAAAACAAATAAATAAATTTATAAAAAAAAAATAGCCAAGATATGGAAACAACCTAAGTGCCCACTGACAGATGAATGAATAAACATGGGTCTATATGTACAATGGAATATTACTCAGCCATAAAAAGATGAAATCTCTCCATTTGCAGCAACAGCATTGAGGATATTATGCCAAGTGAGGTAAGTCAAACAGAGAAAGAAAAATAGCATGATTTTACTCATATGAGGAACTAAAAAAAAAAAAAGAATTAACAGAACCAAATACAGAGCACAGAGTATTGGTTACCAGAGGGAAAGGGGAGTGGGGGGAGGGTGAAAGGGGTAAAGGGGGTCAACTGTATGGTGACAGATGGAAACTAAACTTTAGGTGGTGAGCACCCTTCTGTAGTGTATACGGGAGGAGAAACATAACGTGGGACACGTGAAACATCTAATGTTATAAACCAGTGTTACCTCAAAAACCAAAAACAACAACCACCAAAAAAAAACACCAAACAGAAGAAGAAAGAAAAAAATGGCTCTTTAGAGAATGGACTTGAGGACACGGGGAGGGGGAAGGGTAAGCTGGGACGAAGTGAGAGAGTGGCATGGACATATATACACTACCAAACGTAAAATAGATAGCTAGTGGGAAGCAGCCGCATAGCACAGGGAGATCAGCTCGGTGCTTTGTGACCACCTAGAGGGGTGGGATATGGAGGGTGGGAGCGAGACACAAAAGGGAGGAGATATGGGCATATATGGATACGTATAGCTGATTCACTTTGTTACACAGCAGAAACTAACACACCATTGTAAAGCAATTATACTCCAATAAAGATGCTAAAAAAAAAAAAAGTGGCTGTGAAGGGAAAAAGCATTAACATACAAAATGTCCATCATCTTGCCTATGTGTAACTTCCTTTTGTGTTGAGTGACAATCTTCTCATTTGAAGCATGAGATACCATAAAGTTTGTGAGCAGATGAGGGTGCAGGGCAAGGGAAGAGGAAACATGTCTTCCAGGCTGAGTTAACAGCAAATGCAAAAGAAAAACGATTAAGGAAGGTATTTGGAGGCCAGATATTAAGGACTCTTCAATCATTTTTCTTTCCTTTTATGATAAATTACTTCAAGTCCATTTCATAGATCAATTCTTTTAAGAAGCAAGCATCTCCTATCATCTGCCATGGTGGACGGGATCATTCCCTCTGTAATTGCAGCTCACTGTGGCTGTATTATAGGATTTAATGCATTGCCTTATAACTGTGTGTGTGCCAGTCAGTAGTCTGGGAACTCTTTGAGGACAAGGCCTGAGATTTTTCATTTCTATAAATCCAACCTTTCTCCACAATGGAAGTAAAATTGATCAATTTATAATTGATCACCTTTTTCTTCTATTGCTTATACCCTGCCTAAATTGCCCATGAAACTATATGCCTCTCAAAAGCAGATATTTGATGTTCTACTTTTCAGATTACTCAATGGTAGACTTGAAACTAAGTATAGAGTAGAAGGAAATTCATTAACAATTAAATTATCTGTTTTTTAAAAATATTATTTGTAAGGCCAAAATGTTTTCTGGTAATGTATATGTTTATTCTTCTTATTATTAATTCTCTTTTCTATAATCATGGTAGTAAAAAGGCTTTTACGACCCAGGACCTTGACACTGTGTCTCAAGGTGTCCTGTAATTTTGCAAGATATCTCTTAACATAAAAATCAAGCCTGAGGTAAATATTAAGAATATGAAACAGTACAACTTAATGAGGATTCCCTTAACTCAGGACTTCCTCAGTGGTCCAGTGGTTAAGACTCCACGCTCCCAATGCAGTGGGCCGGGGTTCGATCCCTGGTCAGGGAACTAGATCCCACATGCTGCATCTAAGAGCCCGTGTGCTGCAGCTAAGACCTGGCGCAGCCAAATAAATAAATAAATATTTTAAAAAAGAAAAAAAAGGATTCCCTTAACTCAGGGGCCCCCAACCTCCGGGCCGTGGACCGGTACCGGTCTGTGGCCTGTTAGGAACGGGGCCGCACAGCAGGAGGTGAGCGGCGGGGGAGTGAGCAAAGCTTCATCTGCCGCTCCGCATGGCTCCCATTACCGCCTGAACTCAGCCCCCACCCGGCTCCGTGGAAAAATTCTTCCATGAAACTGGTCCCTGATGCCAGAAAGGTTGGGGACCGCTGCCTGAACTCATAAGAAGGGTGTGCAGTAAAGGATCAACTCTGCAGACTTCGGGTGTTCAAACTCTGCACATTCAAAAAAAGGACTGGCCCCTAACAGGTTCATGGGAGATAACTTTAAGCCCTTGGAATATTCTGCCTGATAAAAGTGTCTTTGTATATACCTGGGAGTTTGGACCGTGTTAGACAGTTTATACTAACATTGTGATCCATGCTGTATCAGTTTGACCTCTGGAGGGGCTGGAGACTAAGTAACTAGGTCAGTCATGCAGGCACAGAATCATGAGACTCCCAATAAAAGCCCTAGATACCTAGGTGTAGGTTAGCTTCCCTGGTTGGCACTACTGTGTGTTGTTACACATCATTGCTAGGAAAACTAAGTAACGTCTATATGACTCCATGGGAGAGACACCTGGAAGCCTGTGCCTGGGTCTCTCCTGGAGTCCACTCTATGTGCCTTTTGGCTTTACTGAATTTAATCTGTATGCTTTCACTGTAATAAACCATAAATATGAATATAACAGCTTTTCTGAGTTCTGTGAGTCCTTCTAACTTATCACTAAGCCTGAGGATGGTTCTGGGGATCCTCAACACAAAAAGTAACAGACTAACTTCAGCATAAAGAGCTTTATTTTCTTTTACAGCAGAAATCCAGTTAATCATATACCTATCCCTGCCTAAACATCTTATCTTTGGGTCTGTAATTAATATCTCTGTAGGAAAGAGAAGGGTCTGATTTAAATATACACCATGTGAAGGGAATAGTGAAATTGAAAATGTAGTCCTGTGATCCTCTAATCAAAGGCTCAAGCTATTGATTTTAAAATACTTATTAATAAAACAGTACATGGTGTAGCCTTTAAAAATGACATAAACCTGTATTTGTTAGCATAGAAAAATGTCCATGATAATCTATTATGTAAAAAGCAGATCACAACACAGTGTATATAGGTCATAGATAGTATGATCACATTTTCATTAAAAAATAATGAAAATATATTTATAATTAAAACTTAATTAAAATCCAATGCTGGCTACAGTGTGATGAAATAATCTTACACAGTTCGTACAACCTGATACAAAGTTTTTAGAAAGTTAATTTAGCAGTTATCAAAAATTTAAACATTGAAGAGTCTCGGTACTTCCCTGGTGGCACAGTGGTTAAGAATCCGCCTGGCAAGGCAGGGGACACGGGTTCGAGCCCTGGTCCGGGAAGATCCCACATGCCGCGGAGCAACTAAGCCCGTGAGCCACAACTACTGAGCCTGCGCGTCTGGAGCCCACCCGTGCGCCTAGAGACCGTGCCCTGCAGCAAGAGAAGCCACCGCAATCAGAAGCCCGCGCACCGCAATGAAGAGTAGCCCTCACTCGCCACAACTAGAGAAAGCCCGCACACAGCAACGAAGACCCAAGGCAGCCAAAAATAAAAATAAATAAATACATAAATAAATAAAGAGTTCCATAATTTTTAAAAGATATATGTACAAGGATGATCATAATATCAAAAAATTAGAAACGTGAACTAAGAATGCTGCCTGCCATATTGGTAAACAAAGGATGTTGCAGCCATCAAGCCCACATGCCCAGACAGTGAGCCCTGAGGGAACTCAGGATGGAAACCAGGAATGCCCACCATCTAGCAATCAACTGCTGCAGCCACCCATCCCCCAATGGTGCACCCTGAGGAGACTCAGGATGAGAAAACACAGGATACTGGCCCCAGATAGCTGAGGTGAATATCTAAGGAATGATTTCAGTGATCCAAGACTTTGCATCTTCCCATACATAGAAAAGCGCTAATTTTATTAACTTGAGATGTCTGGCTTTCTTTAATTAACAATAATCTTTTGATGTTCCAACTTGTACCCGCCCTTGGTTGCAAAAACTCCTGTATATCCTGGCCTCCCCCTGCCCACCTCTATGGAGCAGTCTCTCAGAGTTATCTGAGATGCTGTCTCCCAGGCTTGAAGTCCTCAGAATGTCCGCTAAATAAAACATAACTCTCAGCTTTTGGATTGTGCATTTTTTTTTTCCGTCAACAGAACCAATCCAAATGCTCAGTAACTGGAGTTGATTAAATAAACTATGGTTCATATAAATAACTGACTATAATACTAAAAAGTGAGATAGATTCATATATACTGGCATAGAGATAGTAAAAAAATACATCGTTTAAAAAAGAGGCAAACTGAAAAACAATATAATCAGTATTATACGTGCAAAATAATAGTAGCATTAGTATAAGTATGAAACAGTAGGAGTCATTAGCAACAAAATGCTGACAATTACTGTGGAGATGAGGGCCGGAAGGCCTGATGGATGTTACGGGTTCCTTAACTCTCAAAGTTTTGTATTTCTGTAAGCTTTAAATTGTGTATAAAGAATGCTTATTAGTAATGTAATAAGAAAAAAATTATGCATTCGATAGATGTTAATAATCAGAGCAATTAAACTGCCACATGGGTTGTTTCACTATCTAACCAGTCAAAAGTTTCCTCTATAAGAAAGGTGTTTGGCGGCTCCCCCATGCCTTCAAGGCCTCTGCTTACCCAGCTTCAAGACAGAGGAAAGAGCCCGGAGTCAGCAACAGAGACATCAATGGTTTAATGGATAGGGGGAACTTACCTGTCAGAATCAAGGTCCTAGAGTGACACCCCACTGTGTACTGCGGAGGGCGGGCAGGACACAGGGCAATCTTTGCTCCCAGGGGCAGAGGGAGGTTAGCAATTATAGGGGGAAGTAACTACAGGTCGACTCATTACCAGGGAAACCAGCAGAGGGGCACGCCCCCTCGCCAGCCATTTGCTATCACTAGCTAGGGCCTCGGGCAAGTATGTAAGAAGGTCAGTCCTGTGAGTCGGGTGTAGGTGAGGCAGGAACTGGTTAAGCAGGGGATGTATAGAGAGCAAGAGAACAGCTACCTCCAGCGGCCTAACCATACAGAAGGTTTTAAAAATATCAACTGCAAAAGGCTGGTGGACATTTAACCTTCAACCCTTCCATTCACCTAATTAGCCATCATGAATCTTTCATCCACAAATACATTTGAAGGCCTTTGAAATCGATTCCTATTCAGACTGTAGTCTTCATAAACAGAAGTCAAGGTGATAACCGCACCAGAAAGTTCAAAGAATCTGATAAAGCAGTGATCCAAATTCTTGTTTGTAGGTGGCCACCTGGTGATCGGGGCAGTAATTCGCTGAAAAGAACAAAAGATGACTGAGTAGGAGTCCCCCCAATCCAGAACCATACGGAATCAAACAGCCTGCGCGGACCAAGAAAGGAGGCACACACCTCGCTGGCCACCTGCACAGCTGCCGGGCCTTGTTTCATCACTAAAGTTTCGCCAAACTGCCAATCAGCGGCGACGCTGCACGTAGACGTGCTACGCTGTGACGTCAGAACAAGATGGCTGCTCCCTGAAGACTTTCTCCTTCTGAATGTTTGCCCCTCGCTGGTGTCAGGCTCAGAGTTAAAGACTCGGCCTTTCTCCAGCCATGTTCTTCCGAGGCTGTGGTCGCTGGGTCGCGGCTTCACTCACCAAACAGCACCATCCGTCTTCCCGGTTCAGCGGTGACAGCGCGGCGCCCTGGACTCCGCACTTCGACGTGGTAGTCATCGGCGGAGGACATGCGGGGACCGAGGCCGCTGCCGCCGCCGCTCGGTGCGGCTCCCGGACTCTGCTGCTCACGCACCGAGTGGACACCATCGGTGAGTAGCGCGGTGTGGGGCTTGCCTAGGACGCAAGCAGCCAGTGCCTTCCTCCTCCCCCTCCCAGTGCCTGATGTGGGCCGCCTTTTCCCTCCCTTAAGGCTGGTGAGAATCCTGCCGACTGTGGTTTTAGCCTGATTCGTGTTTCGCAGAGCAAGCGGGCCCGGGCCAGAGCTCTAAGACTAGGGGCTATTCTGTGGACCGTGGATTGTGCTGCTGCTGAAAAGTAATTAGTGGGGGGGTGCGGGGGGCCTGGGGGTTGGGGAGAGGGGGTGCCTTGAGAAAAGGGTGAACTGTAGGAATACTGGCTGATTCCTTATTTCATTGTTGTCATTTGCCCTTTACTAGCTTGTTGCTTTGGTTAAAGAGTGAATTAGGACTTCCCTGGTGGCGCAGTGGTTAAAAATCTGCCTGCCAACGCAGGGGACACTGTTGGATCTCTGGTCTGGGAAGATCCCACATGCCGCGGAGCAACTAAGCCCGTGCGCCACAACTGCTGAGCCCAAGTGCCACTGAGCCTGCGCTCTGGAGCCCGTGAGCCACAACTACTGAAGCCCCCGCGCCTAGAGCCCGTACTCCGCAGCAAGAGAAGCCACCGCAGTGAGAAGCCCGCGCACCACAACTAGAGAAAGCCCATGCGCAGCAACGAAGACCCAACGCAGCCAAAAATAAAAATACATAAATAAATAAATTTATTTTTTTAAAAAAGAGTGAATTAACATTATTAGTACTCGTTTATTAAATGACCATTGTGTTTTTCTCGAGGTTTTGTGAAGCCCTTTTGAAGGACGAGGGTACTTTTTTATTGCATTCTGTATTCTTACTGAGTGTTTATTCCCCAGTTTTGTGCCTAGGACGACCCAACAGTGCTTTTTTGCACTTACAGGCTGTGGTTGGACGGCCATAATTTAAACAAGACTCCTCTCTAGCGTCATCTTAGATACTAGCTAGGACATTATCCTGTAAATTATGCATGCCTATGTCTTTCCTCTTGCATTTTGCTTAAGAGTGAATAGTAACTGAAATGTTAACTGTGCTTTGTGTACTGAAATACTTTTTAAAACAACCATTCAGCTCGTAACTGTGGAGAAATATGCACTGTTAACAGCGATTCTTTTGGAGCGAGGCTATATGATGACCCGAGTAAAAACCAGGAATAACAATTTAAAAAATCGAATGAACAAAAAAGTATTGAACTAAGATGATCATTAAATAGTATAAGTAATGTAGTTCTGTCAAGGATAAAGGAATTCCCATCAAAACCCATATTCATTAAGTAGTCATTAATATCCTCTAAAAATACCCATTGTATTTATACCAATACAATATGACCTAAATTTTCTTTTTAAATAAATAGATTTCAGAGATTTTTTTTTCAGAGATATTTTAATAACTCATATTAATAGATGAGCTTGGTAAATGACAATTCTATCTTAAAATCAAAGTCTCATTTTTTTAAGGTAGTTTGATGTAGTAGAGTATCAGGTATTTCTGCTTGTCCTCAGAAAGATAGCTTTGGCTTAGAAAGTTGAACTTCCGTAAGAATACAGAATGCAGGAATTGTCCTCTTTCAATTCAGTCATATCATCTGCCAATAATGAAGTCAGAGACAGAAAATCTTTTATTTTATACTAACCTGGAAAATAATGCTTTTCGACAAACTATTTTTTGGCATTCATGATAAAAGAGAAAAGTCTTCTGACACTAAACCAGACACTGGCAAGTAGGAACAGGATTTCCATGATTACTTTAGATCAATAAAGGTTTACCCCTAAACTGAGTTTAGGTCATACTCCCCAAACAAAGCCTCATAGGGAATAGTGTTTACCTAAATAAATAGTGATTCTGTGTCAAAGGAAGGAAGGAAATAATCTACTGCAGCTGTCATCCCTGTTTTTACAGTAGGGACACTGAGGTAAAGAATATTAGATAACTTGCCAAGATCACATGGAGCTTATAAGTGGTAAATCTAGGAACTGAGCGAGATCTCTTGCTCACTCCTAACCCATCCTCCTAATCACAGCACTATTCAGCCTCCCTCTGGAGACCGTGAAAACTTTTGGAGGGCTTGTTGCCGGCCACAGCAGATCAGCAGATTGTTGACATAGCTTTCCCACTCTGTACCTCCCATAAGGCTTGGGGGATTTAAAGAGAAGGTATAAAATGTGAATTCTACTTTCAGGAAGCTTATAATTTAATTATTTCTGCAAAATAAGCATAAAGAAAACAGCAGATGGCATTTATGGAAGACATACTTGATTATAACTGTGAACCAGTGCAAAGGAACTTCTTAAAATTATGCTTGATTTAGGAAGGTTTCATGAGATAAGAATTTCAAGGTCACATCGAAAAGGAAAAGGAAAAGGCAACGTAATGAATGTGTACAAGGGAAAGATTCAAAAGAAACTTCCAGCAATGGTTTGTCTTCCAGGATGCCCTGCATAACTTTTTCTCTTTTTAAAATTTTATTGATTTATTTATATTTGGCTGCGTTGGGTCTCTGTTGCTGCGCGCGGGCTTTCTCCAGTTGCAGAGAGCGGAGGCTACTTTTCGTTGTGGTGCGCGGGCTTCTCATGATGGTGGCTTCTCTTGTTGCGGAGCACGGGCTCTAGGCGCACGGGCTTCAGTAGTCGTGGCTTGGCGGGCTCTAGAGCACAGGCTCAGTAGTTGTGGAGCACGGGCTTAGTTGCTCCGCGGCATGTGGGATCTTCCTGGACCAGGGATCGAACCCATGTCCCCTGCGTGGGCAGGCGTATTCTTAACCACTGTGCCGCCAGGGAAGTCCCGCCCTGAATAACTCTTGCATCCTGTTGGAACTCCAGCATTTTTAGAGTTTGCTTCAAGTTCTTTTATTTTATCAAGCACTCACTATATGCAAGATGCTCATATATTTATTTTGTTTATGTCTGTTCTCTTTAGGTCAGATGTCCTGTAATCCTTCCTTTGGTGGCATTGGAAAGGGGCATTTAATGAGAGAAGTTGATGCCTTGGATGGCCTGTGTTGTCGAATCTGTGACCAGTCTGGTGTACATTACAAAGTATTAAACCGGCGCAAGGGACCAGCTGTTTGGGGTCTGAGAGCTCAAATTGATAGGAAACTTTATAAACAGAACATGCAGGTAAGAACAGGGCATGAAAACAGGAAAGACTGTAGTGATTGTTTAAGTGTTATGTTTCAGCTTGCATTCTGTTTTGACAGAAAGAAATCCTAAATACACCGCTGCTTACTGTTCAGGAGGGAGCTGTAGAAGATCTCATTCTTACAGAACCAGAGCCTGAGCACACTGGGAAATATCGCGTCAGTGGTGTTGTTTTGGGTATGTACTGCTTATAGATGATAATAATAGTATCAAACTCCATGTGAGAAATTTATTTTGAGTAGAGTATGGAGACGCTTTGCTTATTCTAGGAAATTGTTGTGTTTTCTGTTCATACATGAGCGAAACTGTATAAAAAATCATACTTCTCCTTTCATTTTGACAATGAAGCTCACATTCTGTACCATCTTATTTTGGGACTCTATAGCTTGCGTAATTGTGTATTTTCCTCCTGCTATTTTTTATTTCTGACTTTAAATATTTTTAATTTATATTTTATAGGATTATTATATGTTTTTTTATTTGTTTCATATTAATTTTTAAATTAAAATAACACATGCATGTAATTTTTACAAAAATCAAATAGAATTTAAATTTGTATGGAAAAACAATTTATCTCTATCATCTCCCTCTACAGACTTAACCACTTAAACATTGATTGGAAGATTTGTGTGTGCACAGTTAATTCTATTGCTTGGGCAACTCTGTAGTCTGGTGATTAGGGATTGAACTGGCCTTTTTGTTGGGAGCTCCCAAACATCTATGTCTCTTAGTCCTCAGGCGAAGAATCGATCCTCTGCCAGGGTACTGGACTGTTGGCACCTGCTAGCATTCTAGGAACAAGATGGTAGGAGGGGCTGTGCTGAAGAATCTCATCATTTAAAATACAGAGATTAACTTATTTCCCTATTTTAAAATTAATTTTTTATTATACATTTATTAGTTTTTTTTGAATGGGGAATACATATAATGGTAAACGGTTTAAAGGAGATGAAAGAAGGTAGAATGAAAAGGTGGACCCTCATCTTGTGCCCCAGGCGGCCAGTTTCCTTCCTCGGGAGTATTACTCATCTCTGGTGTGGTCTTTCTGTGAGTGTGTTTATATTTCCCCCCAACACACATAGCAGTAGCATATTGCACACACTATTCTGTACTTTTATTTTTTTTTTTCAACCACTTAATCTGTGTTTGGTTTTCTTTGCTTTAGGGAGCTATGTTTCTTTCTTAAAAGTTCATGTTTTTGTTCTGTGATAACCTTAGTAACTATGATTTTGTATAATATACTTAATCTTCTCTTTCTTCTGTCAATGTTTACTGACTTCCCTATGTTGAACAGTTACTAGTTTTATTTTCATTTCCCTTTCTCTCCCCTGCGTCCTTTCCCCTCCAGATTTGAGGATTATATTGTTTGATTCGTGTAAGGTAGGTCTGTCTGCAGACAAACCTTTATATGCAGATTTCAACTCCTTCTCTCATTTTCAGCCGCCTAGCTTCATTCCTACATTTCTTATATTCAGTCCTCCAGTTTCTGAGCCTTTGCACGGCAAGTGGCTTCACTGTCATCAGTATGTTCTCTTCAGGTTCTTGAGTTAAGGCCTTCTCCCCTCTGCTAAATCAGTTATCGCTCTTCCAGCCACTTTTTTAACATTTAATTTTATATTGGAGTATAGTTGATTTACAATATTGTGTTAGTTTTAGGGGTACAGCAAAGTGATTCAGTTATACATATACACATATCCATTCTTTTTCAGATTCTTTTCCCCTGTAGGTTATTACAGAATATTGAGTAGAGTTCCATGTGCTATACAGGAGGTCCTTGTTGATTATCTAGTTTATATGTAGTGTGAATATGTTAATCCCAAACTCCCTCCCCACTGCAACCACTTTCTATCTTCCGAAAATATTTTGAAATTTCTCATCTTTTGACAAGTTCTTTCCCATTACTTGTCCTTGTGGTTTTATATCTTTTTTGCCCCTTTATTTCATTTTCCTGGAGTTTCAAGAGGGAGAAGAAATCATGTGAGGTGGTGTGTCATATTTAACCAGAAGTCTAAAATTAATTAATTTAAAAAATTTAACTGAGAACAACAAAAAGTGCGCGGGAGCTCGGCGGGCGCATGGGCTCCGGGTCCGCCTCGCCGCCACCCGCCCGGCCTCGCCGCCTCTGCCGCTGCTCGGGGTGGGGGTGGGGGGGCAGCATGTCTCACAGACCGAACTTGACCGCGCACGTGCCCGCCGCCTCCCTCAGCGCCTCTGGGAGCGTGCACCCGCCCTCCACCAGTATGGCGACGTCTTCCCAGTACCGCCAGCTGCTGGGTGAGTACGGGCCGCCATCTCTAGGCTACGCCCGGGGAACTGGGAAGAGCCAGGTGCCCCAGAGCAAATACGCGGAGCCGCTGGCCGTCATCGAAGAGCCGGGGAAAGAGGTCAGACCCCCGTCCGCGGGCAGCAGGAGCGCGATGGAGAGCCTGGAACGCGGCATCGTCCACGCCGCAGGATTGGTGCGGGAGGGCTTGGCTGAAACGGAACGGAAGGCCGGGCGCCAGCTGCCTCGTGAGCCTGCAAGGTTTTCTGCCTTCTTCCGAGAGGAGAAGTTACGGCTCATCTCCCCTGTTAGGATGAAACTTTGTTTTCAAAGCGGTAACAGTTTGGCTTCTCCTCCCCCCGCCCCTCCCGTGGTTCACCAGGCTCCGAATCGACAGCCTGTAAGATTGAGGAAAGATTTTGCAGTTGATTGGGAGTTACATTTTCAATAGTGAGGAACTACCCAGGTGTTTGTTGTTGTTTTTTAAAGCATTGATTCAGAAGAGGCACGTAAAAATTACCTGTCTTACAGCAAACTAGTTTGCCTCCAAGATACCAGCGTCTCGCTCTCCTCTTTTGAATACATTTATGTTACCCGCATTGTTCTTTGTTCCTTTTGGTAAGCTGATACAACTTGAAGGGGTTTTTTTGTAGTGCGGACTTGACAGCACACTTCACTAGTAGCTGGTCCCCTCGTTTCCCATACACTGTAGATTCTGCTTAATGTAACTTCTTTTCTGCTTAAGCATTTGCATGACTATTAGTGCTTTGAAGTCAATTTTAAAAATGCACAAGTTATAAATACAGAAGAAACTCAAACCAAACATAACAAGGATCCCGAAATTTTTCCTGAGACTGTATGTAGATTTCAGTTGTGCCTTTCCTGGAAGTTGATCCAAACATCTGGAAGAAAATGGAACTGTTTGCATCTTTGTATTTATTACTCGATGTAATAAGGCTTATTTTCATTAACAGCTTGTAAAAAAAAAAAAATTTACCTGATACTATTCAGTGCTCTCAAGATTTTAGGAACATGTGTATTGGTGATAATACATTATGCTCTCCATCCCAGCTTTCTCGGATTCTTGAGATTGATAACATATAGGCTTCTTACTGATTTAAAATCTTTTTCAAGTTTCTAAAGACAAAATTTTTCTGTAGCTTTACTACAAAATAGTCACATTCCAATTTGATCCATGGTAACAATTAGAACCTGAGTTTTATTTTGTTTCCTATCCTTTAGTGGATGGAAGTACAGTGTATGCGGAGAGTGTGGTTCTAACTACTGGGACGTTTCTGAGAGGCATGATTGTAATTGGATTGGAGATGCATCCAGCGGGACGTTTAGGGGATCAGCCTTCCATAGGGTTGGCTCAGACTCTGGAGAAGTTGGGGTTTGTGGTGGGAAGATTGAAGACTGGGACTCCGCCCCGGATCGCCAAAGAATCCATTAATTTCAGCATTCTAAACAAGCAGACACCAGATAATCCATCCATACCGTTCAGCTTCATCAATGAGACAGTGTGGATCAAGGTGAGAATAATTTATGAAAATCTGGCTTTAAACAGAGGATATAGACTAACCCTTTTTTTTCTTTTTTTCTTTTTTGGTAGCAATTCACTTTTCATCACTATTACTTAGTGTGCAAAAAAGAGACCTTTAAAAGGATTAGCTGATTTGGCTACTTGGGTAATTCCCCATAAATTCTTAAATTTCATCACTTTAATAACTTTGCCTATTTAAACTTTTTGAAATAATTTCAGAAAAGTTATAAGACTGTGAAACTCCTATAAACCATTGAAATTCACCCATTGTTAATATTTTGCCCTCTCTCCATATATAGAGACATAGATACATGTGTATATTTAATGTATTAAACAATAATATGCACATTTATTCATTTATTTTAAATTTATTTATTTATTTTTGGTTGTGTTGGGTCTTTGTTGCTGCGCACGGGCTTTCTCTAGTTGAGACGAGCGGGGGCTACTCTTCGTTGCAGTTCGCGGGCTTCTCGTTGCAGAGCACGGACTCCAGGCGTGCAGGCTCAGTAGTTGTGGCGCACGGGCTTAGTTGCTCCGCGGCATGTGGGATCTTCCCAGACCAGGGCTCGAACCCGTGTCCCCTGCATTGGCAGGCGGATTCTTAACCACTGCGCCACCAGTGAAGTCCCAGTTCCTCAGTCTTTAATGGCACTGATACTTTTGAAGATACAGGCTACTTCTACCTATCCTTTGAATTTAAAAAACAAAAAATTGTATATTGTGTGTTTAGAGTTAAGGGCTAATATTTGATGGTCCTAGTTTCTGGTGAGTGTTACCCTGATGAGTGGCTCCAAGTGTTGTTATTTTGAGCAAGTGACTTTTATATTTTCACTTTGGTAAAATGTAAATCATGGTGATACTTTCCTAGTGTGTATATTTTTAAACTTTTTGTTTTTTAGTTTTATTTTTTATTTTTGGCCACGCCACACAGCTTGTGGCATCTCAGTTCCCTGACCGGGGATTGAGCCCATGCCTCCTGCAGTGGCAGCGTGGAGTCCTAACCACTGGACCACTAAGGAATTCCCTGTTCTGACATTCCTGTTTCATTTTCCTCAGTACTTTGTTCTTGCTTAGTTTTAAAGCAACAATCTCAGACATCACATTATTTCACTCAGATACACTTTGGTACATGTCTTTAACAAATAAGGACTTTGTAAAAATCGACCACAGTTACTATTGTCACACATAGCAGAACATAATTTCTTAACATCATCTGATATTCAGTGCTCAGTTTTCCCTAGTTTTTATAGTTGTTTTTAAATGTTTATTTAAAATGGTTTTTTACAGTTGTTTTATTTGAACCAAGCACCAAATGAGGTCCATACATGACTTTGGATAATATGTCTTATAATAGTTTCCCTCTTTTTTTTTTTTTTTTTTTTACATTTATATGTGGAAGAAACCTAGTCATTTCTTTTCTGAAGTTTCCTACATTCTAGATTTGTCTGATTTCAGCCCTTTGATGCCTTAAACATGTTCCTGCATCCGCTATATTTCCTGTAAACTGTTGATCTGGAGGCTTGCGTAAATTTAGGTTCATCTTTTGGGTTGTTTTTAACAAGCATACTTCACCATTAATATTTGGCATTATGCATAGATTTAATGTCTATAAAAGTAAGTGCATGTCATGTGCGGCATTTATTTGAATAAGAGGCAAACTAATAGAGAGGCAAAACAATGTTGTAACTAGTTCCTGTGTTTTAGCCAGAAGATCAGCTGCCATGTTACTTGACTCACACCAACCCTCAAGTGGATGAGATTGTCCTTGAGAACCTTCACCTTAACTGTCACGTTAAGGAAACTACAAGAGGACCCCGGTAAGGACAAAATATCAGTGCTCAATTACTGTAAGGAACAATGTGAACCCTCTTTTGTTTGTTTCATTGAATTTTTAAATTTCAATGTCCTTTTCTAGATACTGTCCCTCCATTGAATCAAAGGTTTTGCGTTTTCCAAACCGTATACATCAGGTTTGGTTGGAACCTGAAGGAATGGATTCTGACCTCATCTACCCGCAAGGGTTATCTGTGACACTGCCAGCTGAATTACAAGAGAAAATGATCACATGCATCAGAGGCTTGGAGAAAGCTAAAATGATTCAGCCAGGTAAAGAGAATGCCAGCTGCCCTTCAGTCTGAGCTCAGCATTGCTTAGCAGACGGTGAGGAGATCTTAGCCACAGTCATGTTTGCTTAGAGCCTCAGAACACAGAGCCCAACATCTGTGCATTTAAAATAGTCTTCGTTTTTAAAGAGCATTTAATGATAATCTTTGCATCTCTACCTTGAGGCAAATCCAGCACTGTTTTTATTATTTTTTACCGTTTATTCTTTGGCCAGGCTATGGTGTTCAGTATGATTACTTGGACCCCCGTCAGATCACTCCTTCTCTCGAGACTCATTTGGTGCAGCGGCTCTTCTTTGCTGGACAGATAAATGGCACTACTGGTTATGAGGAAGCTGCAGCTCAAGTAAGAGGTTGTTCAGATGTTACTGAACAGAAGAGGACTGTTTAACTGGTGTTCCTCCTCTCGATGTCTGTTATGATAGCTATGTAGAGCTTAGATACAACTCATAACTACAACAGAAGACTTATCCTGTTTCAGAGGATACAACAGGATTTTAAAACCACTGTGCCTTTATTACTCTTTTCTGAGCTCCTAGATCCAATAACATATTTTGATTAGATTTATTATATTGCTTCTGAAATTTAAAAAAAAAGAAAATTTAGTTCTTTTAAACTAACTTTATTGAAGATTACCCTATTATTATTCCTTTTTAAGCAGAAAGTTATGTTATTGTTACTTGTAAGTAGGAAAAGGCTAAAAAAGTCTTACAAGTGGATTTTTTTTAAAAAAGATTAGCCCACATAGGTTTATCAGGAATATTAGATATTTTTGAAAACAATGAATCATAGCATTCTAAACTGGTACAGTACCCATATTCTGTTTCTGAATACGGACCACATTTTCTGTCTCTGTTCTGTCCCTGCTGGGCAGGGCCTGCTTTCTCACTCCCTGAGCCCTTTTTTCCCAGGTAGTATCTGAATAGGATAGCTCTTTGTTCAGTTCATAATGGCCTTTTAAACATTTCAGTCCTCTTGTAGGGTGTGATAGCTGGAATCAATGCAAGTCTTCGGGTCAGACACAAGCCTCCTTTTGTCATTAGCCGAACAGAAGGCTACGTAGGAGTCTTGATTGATGACCTCACCACGCTGGGTACCAACGAACCATACCGCATGTTTACCAGCCGAGCTGAGTTCCGCTTGTCACTGCGTCCTGATAACGCCGACAGCAGGCTCACGTTGCGAGGTAACTCTTCACTGAGTCTTGCAACCAGGTTTCCTCTCCTTTAAGACCTCTTTCATTATAGTCTCTCCCTCCCCCTTCTAGGGTACAAGGAAGCTGGTTGTGTGTCCCAACAACGATATGAAAGAGCTACTTGGATGAAGTCTTCTTTAGAAGAAGGCATTTCTGTGCTAAAATCCATTGAGTTTTCAAGTTCTAAATGGAAAAACTTAATCCCAGAGGCTTCTATAAGTAGTGGTAAAAGTCTACCTCTCAGGTATGCGTTTTTAATGTAGACCTTTCTGACTTTTTACAGAAAAATGAAATCATTTCAGAGAGATATTACCTATAAATTCCCTACCTGCACATTTTAAATGAATGCAGCTATTACATTTGCTTCTTTTCAAAATCCTTTAGATGTAATTTATTTCTTTATTCACTAATGACAATATATATGATTCTAAATTATTTTTATTTTTTATTTAATTTCTCTGTGGCTCCCATTGAGTTCTTCTGGCTTGCCTAAGATTTAGGGGGTACAAACCAAGAAATAGAGTGATCTGCTTTCTTTTTTAGGCAGGGAGCAATTGGAGTGGTCTCATCTTGCCTGTGAGCTATAGCAGGGAAACTTTGATTAAGCAGAGTGTTATAAATTCTTTGGACTTACTTGAAGAGTCCCTTGCTACATTTTAGGGTTCTTTTTGTCCTTGTTTTTACCATTCTGGTTATGTGGACTCTAAGTCTAAAGGGCATTAATATAGAGCTTTTTTGCTTCAGAGGTATGTTCCTAAAAACCTTGCATAATTCAAAATCTGCATCTTTCACCACTGCTTTTTCCCATTTAAAAAATGTAAGCTAATCGGGGGTGCGGGGTGCTCAGAAGGCATAAATCTACAATCACCGTATCTTAGAAGCACACATGCTGGCTTGATCTTGCAACTGCGTCTCCAGTATGTTTTTCCTTTATAGTTTTCCCTTTATTTCCAACCCCTGTTTTCCTTGTGAGGGATTCTGTGGACTTAAAGGTATACCCATTTTAATGCCACTTTTTATTATCTCTAATCTTTCCAAGTGCTCTCCCCTTAACTAACAGCCAGACATAGCGTGTCTTTGTTTGGCTTTCATGTCATCACAGTGTTTTATCGTTTACAACTTCTGTTCCCAAATTTTCATTTTCACGGGAATTTCCCAAAACACTGGCACCACGGTTAGAGGATAGTAAGCAGGTTTCTAGTTATAGTAACAGTAAGTAATAAATAACCTGCATAGTAGTCACCCAAACCAGGGGATCTCATTCACAGGAAAGACAGCCTGCTTCACAAGTAAGGGTGCTGGATGTATTTGTTTACCCGCTAAGTGGTACCAGGAGATGGTAGTAGCATAAACATAGTTTTATAATTCGCTCAGTTGTCCAGCTATTCGTTTGTTTAAATTTCAGAGGGTTCACATTATTTCAAACTTTACAAAAGAATTTATAACATTATGCTTTGTTTAGATCAAATATTGCACTATTTCAAATTTTATATAATTGGAATTTGCATTCAATGTGACTAATGTGGATTGAGGTCATAGTGAGAGCATGGGAAGTGATTGTTTTCAACAGTTTAAAATGCGAATTGATGAATAAAGATATGAAAAAGGAGGCTGTCAGTTTTATGTTTTTACCTAACTAATCCCATGAGTAGCCCATTTTGTTAAGGTGATTTTTTTTTTAAACAGTAATTTGGCCAAATGCTTTCCTTGTTTATTCAGGTGTCTTTCATTTCAGAAGGAAGCTGTGGCAGCGGGGCCTCATGTTGATTTCAGCAGAATATTTTATACTCTAGGGTTCAGCCTCCTTAAAAGAACCCACTTTATCTGTTCCTAGATATGTAAAGCTAAAAAGATAGAAACTTGGGCAAAGGACATGTGTTGCATCTACGGCACACGTGGCGGGCTCTGTGCCGGCCCTGAGAAGTTGAACTGGACTTTCAGCTGGCATTTTGACAAAAGAGATCCACAGGTGCATGTGCACACACATCTCCTGTCATGATTACAGGGAAACGCACTGACCTGTGAGGTAGCGCAGAAACTGTCTCTTGTGTTCTGCGGAAGTGTGCTAGCTTGTCCTTCTGTGCCAGACCTCTGCACTCTGAGGCTTAGGCTTCATTCAAAGCTGGTCCTGAAGTTTGGGCCTGCAAACAGCTCCAAGCCTTGTAAACAAATTATTTAAAACCTTTTGAAAAGTTAAATGGTCACAGGCTTCTCTTTGAGGTCACTATCCTGCAAGATTCCACGGTAGCTGTTTTTTTGGTTAGTCATTAGGAGGTATGTTCCAGCATGTTCTATAATTTCTGAAAGGACAACCCCTTTCCTTTTGGGGTTTAGGGTCATTTGGTTTCATTCTAGCTTATCTGATAAGGCCTCTGAAATTAGTTGACATAATTCATCTCGCGGAGCACAACAAAGTTGACAGCTCCTTGTGGAGAGAGGGTGTCTGGCCTTTCCTAGGCCGTCTGAGGAAGAGATGAGTCAGGCGTCTGTAGAGGGTGGTGACTCATGACCCTGGTGATAGGATGAGCGGTAAAGAAGGCGTCTGGGAGGCCTGGAAGAACTTGGGACCCCAAGATGGGCAGAGCTGACTTTCTGTTGCCTTGATAATTAATTGGTTTAATTGGTTTTGGGTGGACAGAGTTGATCAAAAAAGCAATCTATTAAAAGAGGGAAAGATCAAAGTAAATAAAAATAAAATTAAGGCAGTGAATTTAGGGAAACTGTATAGATCAGTGAGGCCTTGTGAGAACCAAACAAAATGAGAAGGAAACTGTGGATGTTTTGCAGTCTTGGAGCAAGCAGGAGATCTTCAGCTGGTGCCGAGCACACGTGCAAAAGGATAACGCATTCACAGGACGTGGGCTTAATGTGACTTAGATGTAAATTCTTATGGAGTTCAATCAAACCCTTGCTATCAGAGGATATTCTGTCCTTACCAGAAAGGGAGGACAAGTAGATTATTGCAGTGCTACCAGCAACTTATCCCTCATGATAAAGGAAGGGAGTTGAGGAGAATCACATGCTAATCTTCTTGAGGTCCTGCTGTGTTGCAGTTGCTGCTGCGTTTGCTCACTGTACTTGGGAAGAATTAGAAATATATTGATACTATTTATTCTGAGATTTGTATTATTTTCAGGGACTCTTGTTCTTAATCTGCTTGATATAATATGGACCCATGTGTTAATGAAATTTTATGTATTTGCAGAGCTCTCGATGTTCTGAAGTATGAGGAAGTTGACATAGAGTTGTTGGCCAAGGCTGTTCCAGAGCCCTTGAAGGAGTACACCAAATGTAGAGAGCTAGCCGAAAGACTGAAAATAGAAGGTAGAAAATACTTTTTTACTTAGGATGTCTGTATGTTCTCCTTCCCTTTCATGCAAATTGTGAATGGATGGCAGATCCACGAAGAGCTCTCTGTCAAGAGGAGCCATTATTACCATAGGACCAGCATCATCTTAGGCTCTGACCACGCAGAGTGGGGCTCCCAGATAGCACTGCAACATGTGGGCGCATGCTAGGGATGCAAAATCTCAGCCTCCATCCCAGACCCACTGAGTGAGCACCTGCTTTTTAACAAGATCCCTACTTGATTTGTGTGTATATTTCATGTTTGGGAAGTGCTACTGTAGAGCTCTCCTTTAAAAAAAAACGACCAAAAAATCCCTTTTTTTTCTTTTGAACTTTTTGTTTTACATTCCCCCCCCCCTTTTTCTTTAGATTTTTTTTTCCCCTCCTCCACCCTGCTGCTAAATTATAAGATCTAATGCAAACATGATCAAGGTGTGTTCCAGACTTGTAAACTTGCCTGTTGTAAGAAAGTAATCTTTATTATTTTTTTAATATTTATTAATTAATTTATTATTTATTTACTTATTTTGGCTGCACCAGGTCTTAGTTGTGGCATGTGGGATCTTTAGTTGCAGCATGTGGAATTCTTCAGTTGCAGCATGCGAACTCTTAAGTTGCGGCATGCATGCGGGATCTAGTTCCCCGACCAGGGATCGAACCCGGGCCCCCTGCATTGGGAGCTCAGAGTCTTATCCACTGTGCCACCAGGGAAGTCCCTACATTTTCCCCATTTTAATGTTCTAATAATGAGAAAAATAATGCTATCTTTGGCTTTGACAATATATTGAAATACTCTTCCATTAACAAATACTTACTTTGTATCAGGCAAAGAAATCCAGAGTCTGCCCTTGTACATTATTATAACATTTGGTGTGCTCTCATACTCTTCGTCAATATATTGACCATCAAAGTCACATGTGACTTTTGGAGTTGCACTGCATTTTTTTAAAGTTTTTCTTTATGTAAAAAAATTTCAAAGATAAACAGAAATACTGAGAATAACATTAGCTTCTGCATTGTGATAGATTTTTTTTTCCTCCGGTGGAAAATTATGTGGAGAAAAAGGCAGGGGACAGAAGGAGATGGGGGAGGAAGGTAGGAAAAGCAGGATAATGATGGATTGTTCAAACAGGAAAGGACTTTAAGCTCCTTGGGGACCAGCGAAGGTGGTAAGAATGCTGCATTCCTTCTAGCAGTGGTAATTTTCTTTCAGTTCCAGAGAGGTCTGTCACCTTGCTGTACTTTGGCTGCATATATAGGATGACCCAAGTGCTACCTATCATTCTTCCAAATGACCAGACCCTAGTCATTTGCTAATGTGTAAGAAATACTGTTAACCTTTTATCTCAACATCATGACCTTTCTATTGAGTAAAAATTACTTTATTGAACATTTAGGCTGTTCGCATCTGGCTGTTATACTTTAAACTTGGTTTGCAGTTTTGTTTTGTCCAATAAATCATCCAGAATAATTATCTTTAACTTGTTCATAGGAAACCCTGACTTCAGCCATGGAGTAGCTACTGTTTTGCCTTGTTCTTTAAAGACTCTGGCATATATACTCTAATTATATCCATGGCTTAAAAGAAACTAAGTTAAAAAATAACACATATCAGTGGTTTTCAAATCACTGCCTGTATCCTCCACTAGACAAGTTTCTTCAAGAAACTGCGAAGCAGAAATTAGTTTCAGATTCTTTTTTGTAGTTATCTCTCATGTTTTGCTGTATACGTATTTGAAAGATTAAATATATCTTTAACATATACATTCCCTCTTCATTTATATTCTGGGATCCTATAAAGAGTCTATTCATGAGTCATAAAATTTCATTACAATTTATTGTACTAATTTGTTATATATTGTATTAATCACATGCATTATTTCATTTGATACTTAAAAGTGTCCTATGAAGGACAGCTATTAGCATTATGTCTTAATTTTACAGCTAAGTACGTGGTAACTTGCCCACCATCACACAATTGGTGAGTGGCAGAACGGGACTTTGAGCCCAGCACGTCTGACTGTAAGGCCTGTGCACCTCACAACTACCCTTTGTTGTCATAACGACCATCCTAAGTCCTCCGGGTCATCCCTTAACATTTCTGGATAAAGCAGCTGAGGCCCAGAAGGATCATGATGTGTCCATAGTTAGAGGGTAGTTTATTGGCAGAGCCAGGCTCAGAGCTGAGATTTTCTGGCTGCCAGTCAAGTGATGGAAGCAGATACTGCCTGAACCTTTAGGGAACACTTGCTTTCTTAAACAGGACAGAATGACCACCTCAATTTAGGTTTTAAAACAGGTTTTGGATTTATTTTTCCAAGAACAGAATGCTTTAATTACAAAATAATTGCTGAATTTTCTTCCTAACTTCTGAATAACACCTTAGTTAAATTATTTAAATTATGTTATCACCTAAGAAGATCTGCTTTTTAAAATTACAGCTTTATATGGACCTAATTCAGAAAACCATCTTCTTGGAGAAACATCTTTTTTAAAATAATTAATTAATTTTATTTATTTATTTATTTATTTATGGCTGTGTTGGGTCTTCGTTGCTGCGCGCAGGCTTTCTCTAGTTGCGGCGAGCAGGGGCTACTCTTAGTTGTGGTGCGCAGGCTTCTCATTGCAGTGGCTTCTCTTGTTGCGGAGCACGAGCTCTAGGCGCATGGGCTTCAGTAGTTCTGGCTCGCGGGCACTAGAGCGCAAGCTCAGTAGTTGTGGCTCACGGGCTTAGTTGCTCCACGACATGTGGGATCTTCCCAGACCAGGGCTCGAACCCGTGTCCCCTGCATTGGCAGGCGGATTCTTAACCACTGCGCCACCAGGGAAGCCCTTGGAGAAACATCGTTAGGACTTAAAATTCAAACCTACAGGCTATTGAAGGAAATGTTCCACCAAAATTTGTACTGAGAAGGAAAGCAATTTCTTTTTTTACTTTTAATTTTCTAGATTCTTGAAATGAAAAGGACATGGAATAAATTACCATACAGAATGTTGTAGTTAATACGCAAGATACTCCCTCTCTTTATTTCAGCCTCAGTGTCCTCATCTGTGAAAGGGAACACCTACCCCACCTATCTCATGGTACTGAGATCATGTATGCAAAAGCTCTCTGTAAATTGTAAAAAACTATAAAAATGTAAGTTGTTAATGTAATCTGCATATCATAACATAATTAATTTTGTTCACCAGCCACTTATGAATCAGTATCGTTCCATCAGCAACAAGAAATAAAGGAAGTTCAGCGAGATGAAGCTCTCCAACTGCCGCAAGACCTAGATTATTTGACCCTCAGGGATGTGTCTTTGTCCCGTGAAGTTCGAGAGAAGCTACATTTCAGTCGCCCACAGACGGTAAGAAAACAGGCAGTGGATAGGAGCAGTTCATAAAGAGCCACAGCTTTAATTTTTAAAACCTGGATTTACAGTGGCCACATAACTAATTTTTATTTCATCATAAAAAGCTTAACCTCTTATTTTCATATTCTCTTTGTATGACAGATGTCAGTATGTTTTTATGAGAGATGAAAAAGCTTAGTCTAAATAAGTAACTGGAAGTCAAGAATTGGGTTGATTATAATTATTCTCTAGTCCCAACCTTGTGCTAAACTGTCAGTGCAAACTTGTATATATGCATGACTTAAAAGAAACTAATTTAGGTTAAAATAGAATATATATCAGTAGTTTTCAAATCACTACTTGTATCCCCGCCCTAGGGATTCCATAGTGTTGTGTTGGGAGCCACTAGGAGGAAGAAGGGGGCCAAAGAGGTCCCCCACCCCATGCTCCTGCGTGTGTGTGTGTGTGTGTGTGTGTGTGTGTGTGTGTGTGTGTTTTGCTTTTGCGTGAGGGCATGTGCACCCAGCTGTAAACATCTGGTAAAAACTTCATAGTATATAATATTGGACTTGTAATAACAAATATTTAAAGACTGGTAGGCTATGTTTATTGATTCTGAGACACATTTTCACATCTCTGAAACTGAGTTGTATCTTAAAAATTGATGGTGTATCATAGTTTAATGGGCAGTGGGTTGTGTTTGTTTTTGTTTTTGTTTTGGTAATGGTTCATAAAAGCAAAGGGGCACTTAACAAAACCATAGTCTGCAGAATTTTTTGAAAAAAATGATTTTTAAAGGGAGGAGTGATTTCATGGTGTTCATGAACTTAACATGGTGTTCTTAGTAATAGTCATTGTGGAAAGTGGGCAGAGAGGCTTTAAGTTTTATAACTGTATCCTATTCATATTGGGTTATGTTTTTGTGGATGGTCACAGGCTGCACTGCCCAATACGATAGCCATTAGCCAAATGCAACCATAGACATTAATTAAAATTAAATAAAATTAAAAATCCAACTCTTCAGTCATACTAGCCCCATTTCAAGTGCTCAGTAGCCACAATAGGCTATTGGCTACCATATTGGACAGTGCATTTTTACTGTGCAAATGTTATAGAAAATTTACATTATCACAGAAAATTGAATTGCACAGAACTGGTCATCGGAGTTCACCTCTTATCCAAAATTCTAAAATACAAAAAGCTCTGGCAGACGTTTGCTACAGACTCATTTGGTGGCAAAACAGACCTGAACTGATATGAGGTCTTTATACCACTTGGAGTGAATAATTCATACATTTCACTGTAAAAATACACCACAGAAATATTACTGAGAAATATTACACAGAAATATTACTGAGATTAATTATAGGGTGTTGCCCAACACAGTGCCAGTGATGTTAGATCAGTTTAATGAAGAGAAAAGGTTAGGTACTCTAACATCTGTTAGTTACATGATCTTGGACAACTCATTTTAATGTCTCTGAGCCTCAGTTTCCCCTGTTTGTACAATGAAGATATTCATAATAACCACATTTCTTTTATCTACTCTCTGAGTTATTTTGAGGATACATTAAGATAATGGTTTTAAAAATATTTTATAAACTATAACATACAGATTGTTACCAGGAGGAAAACAGATTTGCTTATAATTGACATAGCTTATTTATGTTTCTCTTGGGGTTTTAATTCCTAGATTGGGGCTGCCAGTCGTATACCTGGAGTGACACCTGCTGCCATCACCAATCTGCTCAGATTTGTGAAGACCACTCAGCAAAGACAGGCAGCTATGGATAGATTGCCCAAAACTGATCAACGTTTATGTAATACAGACAAACTTGAAGATAGACAGTTATAGCTTGCTATTCATAGAAGACTTTTAATCAATACAAGAGTATAGATAGGAGATAAGATGTATTTCTTTTTTTTTTAGCTTACTGGTAGTAACAAAGTTTATTTACCTAATTAAATCCAATCTAAATCGCTCCTGACAATGTACAAAATTCTTTTCTCAAAGTTCCCTTTTTTCACAAATGTTTCATCACTTTTTATATCCATATGATTTGTCCCTTAGTTTTCCCCATCCAGAAACAAACAGCTCTAGGACAAAATTATTATCATCACTTTTCCTCAACAAAAATATCTCCATTCTTTATACCTTCCTTTGCCGACAACACATATCCTACTTGCTTTACGCACTGAAATGCTTCCCTTATCATTTTTAGTAGCTTTAATTACATATTACAATTGTTAACCCTTAAAAGCCTTAACAAAACCAAGAAACAAGTAATTGAACTGTTATACCAGCATTTACTGACTGGCAAACTTACTTATGAACATATTCCATAACCTCTAAAAACTTACATTTTTCTCATAGCATAATTTCTCTTTAATATGGTACAAGATACGTGTTTAATAAACCCAAACATCTTCTGAAGTTCTACTAATTAACCCAAGGCTGAAGTCTCAGGCAAAGTGGGCTTTGTATTTTAAGGACATGATAAGAGTTAACTTCAAGCTTTCTCCTAGGCATATTTTTGTTCTCTCAGGGTCAGAATTCTGAAAACAGTATTTCATCAAGCTAGCTTTCTCTAAGTGTGCTTCCCAACACAAACGGTCCTCAATGTCAGACACACGTCAGAACCAATTGGCAAAATGCCCAAATAGCACTTCGTGCTCAAAAAAGTTGTTTGCCGGGTGCACACCGGTGGACTTGACTCCGTCTTGGAGCTCGTCAGCTCGTTTGGAGGCATCCTTCCGTTCCACCAAGGAAAAGCGTACATTGGCAGCCAGTGCCGAGCAGGGGAGAGACAGGGAGGAGCCCCGAAACAAATGGTTTCACAGCTGCTAGGAACGTCCCCCCAAATCCCCCTCCTGGGGCCAGCGAGCCACGGGCAGCGGGCTCCTGACAGCCATCCCGGCACGTCGTCAAGGCGGCGGCTCTGCGCCAAGATGCATTTCTATTTAGCACCTGTTAAATAACCTTATTAGGTTATTATAGCTTTGTCGTTAATTTATGAATAGGAGAGAGATTATAATTGTGCTTTTGTGTGTATCTGAAAAAATAGTTATAAACTTTTTTTTAAAGGCACACCGTGAGAGCTGTGAGTTTCAGGGTTTTTTGTTTGTTTTGATTTTTAATTTATTTATTTATGGCTGTGTTGGGTCTTCGTCTCTGTGCGAGGGCTTTCTCTAGTTGCGGCAAGCGGGGGCCACTCTTCATCGCGGTGCGCGGGCCTCTCACTATCGCGGCCTCTCTTGTTGCGGAGCACAGGCTCCAGACGCGCAGGCTCAGTAGTTGTGGCTCACGGGCCTAGTTGCTCCGCGGCATGTGGGATCTTCCCGGACCAGGGCTCGAACCCGTGTCCCCTGCATTGTCAGGCAGATTCTCAACCACTGCACCACCAGGGAAGCCCTAGTTATAAACTCTTGATTTATACTCTTTCTTTCAGGTGCTCTAATGCTATTAATATAAGTTTGGGCAGTGTTCATCAGAGAGAGATATGGTGGAACCAAAACTAAACCTGAAAAAAAAATCTCAGCCTGCAGATTTGCCTACTCACAAGGACTCTGTCGGGACTTCCCTGGCAGTCCAGTGGTTAGGACTCTGCACTTCCACTGCAGGGGGCCTGGGTTGGATCTCTGGTCAGGGAACTAAGATCCCGCAAGCCACGCGGTGCAGCCAATTGAATTAAATTAAATTAAATTATTTAAAAAATAAGGACTATACAAAATTATCTCAAAGGAATATTTCAAAACAGCCTACCTCCTGGTGCTGCCAGCCAGAAGCACTACAGGCTATGACACCCTAGGAAAAATCAGCTAAAAATGTAAACTTACTCAGTACAGTTACTTCATAGAAATCCCCCAACAATGATAATAGCCGCCAACAGCAGTCGGCCTTGTGATTTCCAGCACCCACCACAGACCACATTGCCTGGTAGTTTGAAAAGCTGGGCACATACTAAAGTTCATTTCAACAGGAACACAAAAATTAAAAAGAGGAAATGACTGAGAAACACTAAGCATCTGTCAAATCATTGGTTGAGGGGGGAGGGAGGGAAGATGAAGATAGGGACCTATGCTAAATTAAACCATCACGGCCTTGAATTATGAAGTTACCTTATAGCCAAGAGTTTTAAATTTATTACTGATTGTTTTCAAATATTTTGTCAGGGACCTCCCTAACGGTCCAGTTGTTAAGACTTCGCCTTCCAATGCAGGGGGTGTGGGTTTGATGCCTGGTCGGGGAGCTAAGATCCCACATGCCTTGGGGCCAAAAAACATGAAACAGAAGCAATATTGTAACAAGGACTTTTAAAATGGTCCACATCAAAAAAAAATCTTTAAAATAAATAAATAAAAATAAAATATTTTGTCATCTTTGAGTTTCAGCCTCGATTGGAATAGCCATGGCTTTTCCCCTTCAGAAATTTCAACTCCTAGAAGAATGCCCTGGTTCAGGAGAAGTGGTCAGGGTTCATTCAGAGCTGGCAGAGCTGCTTATGCTGGAAGGCACACAGTGACAATAAACTGTTTCCCAGGCTCCCTCTTCACAATCTTCTGTTGCACTTAACTTCATCCACCTTAATTTTTAGTATCTCTCTTACCTTAACCTCTTATCAACATATAAACCTCTTCAATGCGGGCAACACCAAAGTTACAGACACTCAGGACATAACTTTTTTGAATGAATGAATGAATGAATGAATATTACTAAAGACAAGAGATGGCAAAACTAAAACTTAACTGAATAATTAAATGGGATAAAAAGATTCGATCCCTGGTCGGGGAACTAAGATCCCACATTGCTGCACGGCAACTAAGCCTGTGTGCCACAACTACTGAGCTCGCGCGCCTCAACAAGAGAGCCCGTGTGCTGCAAGCTACAGAGCCCAAGCACTCTGGAGCCCATGCACCACAACCAGAGAGAGAAACACCCACACACCACACCTAGAGAGAAGCCCGCGTGCCGCAACGAAAGATCCTGCGTGCTGCAACTAAGACCCCGACACAGGGCTTCCCTGGTGGTACAGTGGTTAAGAATCCTCCTGCCAATGCAGGGGACACGGGTTCGAGCCCTGGTCAGGGAAGATCCCACATGCCACGGAGCAACTAAGCCCGTGCGCCACAGCTACTGAGCCTGTGCTCTAGAGCCCGCGAGCCACAACTACTGAGTCCGCGTGCCGCAACTACTGAAGCCCGCGCGCCTAGAGCCCGTGCTCCGCAACAAGAGAAGCCACTGCAATGAGAAGCCCGCACACCACAACGAAGAGTAGCCCCTGCTCACCACACCTAGAGAAAGCCTGCGTGCAGCAGCGAAGACCCAGCACAGCCAAAAAATAAATAAATAAAATAAATAAATTAAAATATAAAAGACCCGATGCAGCCAAAACAATAAAACAAATAAATATTTTTAAAAAAAGATTTGACACAAACTAAGAACTGCATACTTTTGTGTTTGCCATTTCTCTGTCTCCCTCACTCTTCTTTTTTCACATTCTCTTCAGCTTCATTTCCTCTCTATCTTTCTGTACTGTTATTCCTGCTTTTCACTGCTCCTAATATGATATTAAAGCTTATTTTTTACATTCATTTTATTTATTAAGCAGAAATTTAGTATTTCCTACTTTAAAAGCCAGATTAAAGACACAATCGAGGGAATTCCCTGGCAGTCCAGTGGTTAGGACTCAGCGCTTTTGTTGCCGGGGCCCGGGTTCCATCCCTGGTCCTGAAAGCCACTCGATGTGGCAAAAAAATAATAAAAATTTAAAAGTAAAATGGGCAAAAGACTTAAATAGACATTGCTCCAAAGAAGATATGCAAATGGCCGATAACCACATGAAAAGATGCTCAACATCAGTAGTCATTAGGAAAATGCAAATCAAAACCACAATGAGGGACTTCCCTGGCGGTCCAGTGGTTAAGACTCCACGCTTCCACTGCAGGGGGCACGAGTTCAATCCCTGGTCGGGGAACTAAGATCTCACATGCGGCACATTGTGGTCAAAAAACGAAACAAAACAAAAACCACAATGAGATACCATCTCACACCTGTTAGGATGGCTGTTAACAAATAATCAGAAAATAGCAAATGTTGAGAACGCTGTGGAGAAATTAGAACACTTAGAACTGCTGGTGGAAACGTAAAATGGTGTAGCCACTTTGGAAAACAGTATGACAGTTCCCCCCAAAATAAAAAGTAGAGTTACCATATGATCCAGAAATTCCACGCCTAGGTATATATTCAAAAGAATTGAAAGCAGGGTTGAAGACCAGTTCAAGGGTCATGTTCATAGTAGCATTATTCACAACAGCCAAAGGTGGAAGCAACCTAAGTGTCCGTCAACAGATGTATGGATAAACAATGTATATAAATACAATGAAATATTTTTCAGCCTTTAAAAGGAAGCAAATTCTGACACACTACAACTTGGATGAACTTTGAGGACATTATGCTAAGTGTATGATTCCACTCTACTACTTAGAGTAGTCAAATTTACAGAGACAAACTAGAAAGGAGGTTGCCAGGAGTTGGGGGGATGGAGGAATGGGGAGCTATTGTTTGATAGAGCGCAGTTTTGCAAAATGAAGAGTTCTGGAGGAGGATGGTGTTAATGGTTGCACAACAATGTGAGTGTATTTAATGCCACTTTACACTTAAAAATGGTTAAGATGTTAAATTTTATATTGTATTTTATCACTATTTATTTATTATTAATTATTTATTTATTTTAGGCTGCGTTGGGTCTTCATTGCTGCGCGGGCTTTCTCTACTTGCAGCGAGCAGGGGCTACTCTTTGTTGCGGTCTGCGGGCTTCTCATTGCAGTGGCTTCTCTTGTGGAGCACAGGCTCTAGGCACGTGGGCTTCCGTAGTTGTGGCTTGTGGGCTCTAGAGCTCAGGCTCAGTAGATGTGGCGCACGGGCTTAGCTGCTCCGCGGCATGTGGGATCTTTCCCGACCAGGGCTCCAACCCGTGTCCCCTGCATTGGCAGGCGGATTCTCAACCACTGCGCCACCAGGGAAGCCCCTTATCACAATTTTTTAAAGCCAAATGAATTGACTTGTATATGTATCTCAGACTCCAAAACCTGCTTAATTTATTGATAATTTATCCCCTTCTTATTTCTAAAAATATAGTTGAGACAAGAAAACAGAACAGTTCAAACTTAAGGATTAGCTGAGGAAAAGGCAAATTACATTTAAACGTTAAATGCCAGTTCTTTCTGTTCCATCACGGCGACCAGGAGAAAAATTTTTCCTACTACTAAAATTTAAGAGAAACTTATCAGATGACCTCTAATGGAAAATAATGCTTTTCATTAGTGATTTTATAAAAGATAAGAGTAGCTACTACCTAATAATGTTTACTGTGTGTCAGATATGAAGTTAAGGGCTTGACATGGATTATCGTACTTTACCCCATGATAAAGCAGTTCCTGTACTAGAGACAAGAGAATAAAGAATTGGAGATACTAAGGAACACTGCTGATTGTCTTCCCAATAACCATGTCTGTGCACTGCCCTCTTCCTTGACAAAAGAACCATGATTTTGTTCACTCTCTTTCCTTCCACAGCCCCAGGCACCAAAACTCTTCATTAGTTTAACCTAATCTTGGTCACTGCAGCCCCCCAGCATTTGGTCTAGGCCTGAGGCTGGCGTGCAAACTGACCCAGTGAATTGTAAAGGGAAGCTTCTGAGTAGCATCTTTGCTCTTTAAAAGGGCACCTGTTTTTAAGGTGATGAATATGCTCTGAAACATGACTATGCTGATGGTTGTACAATTTTGTGAACATACTAAAGACCATTGAGTTGTACACTTAATTTAAAAGCGTGAATTTTATAGTATGTGACATATATCAATAAGGCTGTTAAAACTCTAAGGGAAGTATGTATGATTGGCAAGCCCTTGAACAATGATTCTTTTTTTTTTTAATTTTTATTTATATTTTGGTTGCAGTGGGTCTTCATTGCCGTACGCGGGCTTTTCTCTAGTTGCGGCGAGCGGGGGCTACTCTTCATTGCGGTGCGCAGGCTTCTCATTGTGGTGGCTTCTCTTGTTGCAGAGCATGGGCTCTAGGTGCATGGGCTTCAGCAGTTGTGGCACGTGGGTTCAGTAGTTGTGCCTCGCGGGCTCTAGAGCGCAGGCTCAGTAGTTGTGGCGCACGGGCTTAGTTGCTCCGTGGAATGGGGATCTTCCCAGACCAGGGATCGAACCCGTGTCCCCTGCATTGGCAGGCAGATTCTCAACCACTGCACCACCAGGGAAGTCCCTGAACAATGATTCTTAAACCTAGTTGGACATCAGAATTCCCAATAGAGCTTGTAAAAGTAGATGGCCAAGCTTTATCACAAGCAATTCTGATTCAGTTGCCCTGGTAATGTCTTGGCATCTATATTTAACAAGCTCCATAGGTTACTCTGATGCTCAGCCAACTGTGAGAGTCACTGGCTTGCCTTCATAAATATCTATTGTCTCAGTGGCTTGTGGCAGAAACAAAACTGTAATTAATTTTACAGTGTGTGCTAGCTCAGGAACCTAGAATACAAATAATTTGTATTGTTGAAGTACTAGAGCAGTTCAGTTGTGCAGAAAAGTGAACTCATTCTGTTACAGAAATTCAAGTCTAAAAGCTATTCCAACTTCCAATGAGAGGTGAACTATGATGATTTGTGGGCAAGACCAAATTTTTTTCAAATGTAAACTTTGGGCCTACTTGAATGCCTGTGGACAAGTATATAGATTGAGATCCTATACTTTCATGCCATAGAGAAAGAATGCAACTCTTGGGGCTTCCCTGGTGGCGCAGTGGTCAAGAATCCACCTGCCAGTGCAGGGGACACGGGTTCAAGCCCTGGTCCAGGAAGATCCCACATGCTGCGGAGCAACTAAGCCCGTGCGCCACAACTACTGAGCCTGCACTCTAGAGCCTCCGAGCCACAACGACTGAGCCCGCGTGCCACAACTACCAAAGTCCACGTGCCTAGAGCCCGTGCTCCACAACAAGAGAAGCCACCGCAATGAGAAGCCCGTGCACCGCAACGAAGAGTAGCCCCTGCTCGCCACAACTAGAGGAAGCCCGCATGCAGCAACGAAGACCCAACGCAGCCAAAAAATAAACAAATAAATTTTAAAAAAAAATGTAACTCTTTTGATCTAGAACATCGCTTTTTTTTTTTTTTTTTTTTGGCCGTGCCACACAGCATGCAGGATCTTCCTTGACCAGGGTTCGAACCCGTGCCCACTAAGTTGGGAGCACGGAGTCTTAACCACTGAACCATCACCAGGGAAGTCCTAGAACCTCACTTTTGACTGTCTCTGACCTAGATCAACATTTTTCAAACTGCTGGCTGCAATTCATTATCAGGTCATGAAATTAATTTTTTGTCATACGTAGTAAGTACTATTCTCTGAAACTTTTGTTTCAGTAATTCATATACACATTATAGTTCATCAATTTTAAGATGCATATTTTTTCTATATTTATCATCTCTAAGTTGGTGTATGTCCTATAATCAATAATATCTTACAATCATAATTGGCAGCATTTGTGACTTCCAATTTAAAACATCTTAGATGCAATGAAATACGATGTGTGTTTGTACTGTATTACAATAGAAAATATATTTCTTACTGTGGATCCCAATCAAAAAAGTTTGGAAAAGACTAATCTGTTTGAATAGCACTACTCCCTGATGGGAAAGCCTCCAGTACATTAGGATTCTTTTACATCTGTGTATTCCTCAAAGTAAATTTTCTAAAAAGCTTTTAAAAACAAGTCTTATTGGTCTCTTCCTATGCTGTAACTTCAGTGATGTGATTAAAATGTAATTCCAAGTTGCTGTTGAGCATGGATCTCAGGTATTCTGACTTCCCAATGCCTTTCTGTCACTTTCAAGTGGGTTTTCTCCTCCTAAGGAAAGGTCCTCCTTTCCTTACCCAGAGGTCCTACACTGGATAAAAAGTCTCTCCATCCCTCCTAAACAATCTGTTTCTTTTGGCTTAACCTTCAGTTCCCACTCCCACCCTTTGTAGACCATTTCATGCTAAGCATTTATGGAGTTGCTATGCTTTTCAAGTGTTTGCTAGACTAAACAACTATTTTTTAAAATCCAGTGCCTCATAATTAATTCATTTTTAGTCTTATGTTGGTTGCTCTTTGAATTCTCTTTTAGAGTTGGTCTGTACCCTGTTAATACATGGGCAACTGAAATTTTAAAATGCATAAATATACATAAAAAACACACTGCCTAACTTTAAAAGGAAACATTTCTAGATTATACTGTATTTAATACAAGATCAGACTGTGTGCGTGTGTGCAGGCATGCAGTGTTTCAAACAATGAAAAGAAACTTACTGATTTTATTTCCAATGTCACACAGAACAACCTCAAGCAGGGGCGGGGGGGGGGGCAGTTTAACAAACTTCAGAGACAGTTATCAGAGCTTTGAAGAAAAACACCTATAAGGAGTTATATAAAATATGAGAAATTGAGTTCCAAGAGATGCATTCCCTAACCTCAACATAAAGACAGTATGAGAAAATGTTTTCTATACCCAACCATGACTGAATAAAAACCACCTCATTTATCATCAGACGTTTACTGAGTTGCCAGTTTCTACACAGAATCCTGTAGGAGGCTAAACAGAGAAGTCCAAAGGGTCAATCAGGAAGGTAGGACAATAGCTAAAGTGAGGGGCTACAGGTCAAGTCTGGGTCAGGCCCTTGCTCTGTTGCGATGACATAGCTGCACCCCTTACATCTAAATGGTTACAACCTAGGCCTCAGAAAATGTTGCGAGATGCCCCCACCAGCAGGCTGAGAGGACCACATCCTCCGCTTGGGTGGCTGGCAGACAGCACTGGAACTCAAACTCAGACTGCTTATGCGGTAACCCTGCTAGTGCAACGCCAACTAGGGTATTCTCGCGACCACATGATTTTACTGAGAATTTAACCACGTGGAATTTTTTTTTTTTTTTTAAGTAGCCATCCGTCACTTAACCTATGGAAACCACACTTGCAGGATCATACTACGCTGTCTTGTCTTGGCTTTTGCTGCCAGTTCTCTCACTAGAATAAACAAAACTACCTACTTTTGACAATGTCTATTTTAAAATCTATTTGGCTTTACACAAGCAATAACCTACACTTTACGCAATGTCTCAAAAGAGATTGTGCTAAAGGCAGTATCCAAACTGTATATGTGGTAAAGTTTGACAGAAAGCCCAAACTACCTGAACTCTTTTAGGGAAACCATGATTGGTTAAAACAGAAAATGTAAATTCCTTACACAAAGACTTTACTCCCACCATGACTTTATTAAGTGGCAGAGCAAGTTTTTTTCGTCTGCTCAAAAAGGGGAAGTAAATTTAAAGCTATCACCTACTTCACCTTGCTTTAACCAAACATTTGATACAATTTTCATTATGATTACCTTGTGATTAAAATGGTAAAGTATGGCATAGATTATAGTATTATTAAGTGAATTTGCAATTGGCGAGACCATCAAAATTAAATAGCAGTTCTCTAGTGCAATACCACAGTTCCCTGTTTTGGGACCTGGTTTGTTTAGTACTTATCAATAATTTAAGTAAAACTACAGAAACATAAAATATTAGATGTGTAAATGACAAAGCCCACATTTTTATTTAACATGCTAGGTAGCAGGCTCCAAATTCACAATTATCTCAACAAAATGATGAAGTAGAGCAGAGATGTAAATATAAACTCCCAACAATTGAGTTTTTAAAATTAATCACACAGTGGTGTCTTGGATTGGGTCCTGGGACAGAAAAAAGGCCATTAGTAGAAAAAACTGGCGAAATCTGAATAAAGTCTGGAGATTAACAGTAACAACCAATGTTGGTTTCTTAGTTTTGATAAATGTTCTGTGGTAATGCAGGATGATAACATCCGGGGAAACACACTAGGTGAGGCATATATGGGACTCTTACCTATCTTCACAACTTTTCTATAAATCTAAAGTTATTCCAAAATAAAGGCTTATTTGTAAAAAAGAAAAAATAACGATGCAATACAGTTTAAAGGAGATCTTCCTAAAATATATTTTATATTTAAAAAATCAGGTGATGACTCAGTTCTCATGGCTGGTCAGTGAGAGTGGGGGCAGGGGTGTCCCACTGCTGTGCCCAGGCATGGGCAGGGCTGAGGATGGTGCCTAGTAACAGGACCCTGGCCTCTGGCTGTCACTCCTGTTTTCTGCCGTTTTATATATACACATATATACGTACATATATATACACGTTTGCTTTTTTATGATATAATTTACCCTTTTAAAATGTACAATTCAGTGGTTTTTAGTAAATTCACAAGGTTGCACAACTATCATCACTATTTAATTCCAGAATATTTTCATCACCCCCCCCCCCAAAACAAGCCCATACCCCTTAATTAAAGGTTACTCCCTATTCCCCCCTCTGTCAGCCTCTGGCAAATACTAATCAACTTTGTGTCTATGGATGTGCCTATTCTAGACATATCATATAAATGGAATCATACCAAAAAAAAAAAAAAATATATATATATATATATATATCAGGTAATGTTTGTTTACCGTAATCCAGAACTACAATGGAGCTGCTGAAAGTAACTGTGATCTTCCAAACAACTGTAATAATTAATAAAAGTTCCCTTTTGGGACTTCCCTGGTGATGCAGTGGTTAAGAATCTGCCTGCCAATGCAGAGGACACGGGTTTGAGCCCTGGTCCTGGAAGATCCCACATGCCGCGGAGCAACTAAGCCCGTGCACCACAACTACTGAGCCTGTGCTCTAGAGCCCGTGAGCCACAACTACTGAGCCCCCGTGCCACAACTGTTGAAGCCCACGTGCCTAGAGCCTGTGCTCTGCAACAAGAGAAGCCACCGCAATGAGAAGCCTGCACACGCTGCAATGAAGAGTAGCCCCCGCTCGCCGCAACTAGAGAAAGCCCGTGCACAGCAACGAAGACCCAATGCAGCCAAAAATAAATAAATTAAAAATAAATAATAAATAATCAAAAAATTTAAAAAGTTACCTTTTATTGGCTGCTTACAGTAGGCCAATCCACTAACTCACTGCATCCTCACAACAATCTTAAGAGATAGACAGTATTGTGCCCATTGGCTAGATGATGAAAGGGACAGCATTTCCCCATTTACACCACTCTGATCATCTAGTCCAAATGTATCAATTAAGGAAACTAGGAAATTTAGGAAACAAGGTGACTTTATCTCTTGGGTCACATAAATAAAAGTACACTATAGGTGAAGAAACCAGTCTTTTATGCATCCACAGCCATAATATGTTTAATTTTGGTGAAAACACTTTAAAGCTATAAACTGTCTGCGAGGGAGAATGGCATGGGAAAATCTAGGTCAAGAAACAGCTGTAGCCCACCACCAGTCCCTCCCATCAGGAAACCTGCACAAGCCTCTTAGATAGCCTTATCCACCAGAGGACAGACAGCAGAAGCAAGAAGAACTACAATCCTCAAGCCTGTGGAACAAAAACCACATTCACAGAAAGACAGACAAGATGAAAAGGCAGAGGACTATGTACCAGATGAAGGAACAAGATAAAACCCCAGAAAAACAACTAAATGAAGTGGAGATAGGCAACCTTCCAGAAAAAGAATTCAGAATAATGATAGTGAAGATGATCCAGGACCTCCTCGGAAAAACAACGGAGGCAAAGATCGAGAAGATGCAAGAAATGTTTAACAAAGACCTAGAAGAATTAAAGAACAAACAAACAGAGGTGAACAATACAATAACTGAAATGAAAACTACACTAGAAGGAATCAATAGAATAACTGAGGCAGAAGAATGGATAAGTGACCTGGAAGACAGAATGGTGGAATTCACTGCCGTGGAACAGAATAAAGAAAAAAGAATGAAAACAAATAAAGACAGCCTAAGAGACCTCTGGGACAACATTAAACGCAACAACATTCACATTATAGGGGTCCCAGAAGGAGAAGAGAGAGAGAAAGGACCAGAGAAAATATTTGAAGAGATTATAGTCGAACACTTCCCTAACATGGGAAAGGAAATAGCTACCCAAGTCCAGGAAGCACAGCAAGTCCCATACAGGATAAACCCAAGGAGAAACACGCTGAGACACATAGTAATCAACTTGGCAAAAATTAAAGACAAAGAAAAATTATTGAAAGCAGCAAGGGAAAAACGACAAATAACATACAAGGGAACTCCCATAAGGTTAACAGCTGACTTCTCAGCAGAAACTCTACAAGCCAGAAGGGAGTGGCATGATATACTTAAAGTGATGAAAGGGAAGAACCTATAACCAAGATTACTCTACCCAGCAAGGATCTCATTCAGATTTGATGGAGAAATCAAAAGCTTTACAGACAAGCAAAAGCTAAGAGAATTCAGCACCACCAAACCAGCTCTACAACAAATGCTAAAGGAACTTCTCTAAGTGGGAAACACAACAGAAGAAAAGGACCTACAAAAGCAAACCCAAAACAATTACGAAAATGGTCATAGGAACATACATATCGATAATTACCTTCAACGTGAATGGATTAAATGCTCCAACCAAAAGACAAAGGCTTGCTGAATGGATACAAAAACAAGACCCATATATATGCTGTCTACAAGAGACCCATTTCAGACCTATGGACACATACAGACTGAAAGTGAGGGGATGGAAAAAGATATTCCATGCAAATGGAAATCAAAAGAAAGCTGGAGTAGCAATACTCATATCAGATAAAATAGACTTTACAATAAAGAATGTTACAAGAGACACGGAAGGACACTACATAATGATCAAGGGATCAATCCAAGAAGAAGATATAACAATTATAAATATATATGCACCCAACATAGGAGCACCTCAGTACATAAGGCAACTGCTAACAGCTATAAAAGAGGAAATCAACAGTAACACAATAATAGTGGGGGACTTTAACACCTCACTTACACCAATGGACAGATCATCCAAAATGAAAATAAATAAGGAAACAGAAGCTTTCAATGACACAATAGACCAGATAGATTTAATTGATATTTATAGGACATTCCATCCAAAAACAGCAGAATACACTTTCTTCTCAAGTGTGCACAGAACATTCTCCAGGATAGATCACATCTTGGGTCACAAATCAAGCCTCAGTAAATTTAAGAAAACTAAAATCATATCAAGCATCTTTTCTGACCACAACGCTATGAGATTAGAAATGAATTACAGGGAAAAAAACGTAAAAAACACAAACACATGGAGGCTAAACAATACGTTACTAAATAACCAAGAGAGCACTGAAGAAATCAAAGAGGAAATCAAAAACTACCTAGAGACAAATGACAATGAAAACACGACGATCCAAAACCTATGGGATGCAGCAAAAGCAGTTCTAAGAGGGAAGTTTATTGCTATACAAGCCTACCTCAAGAAACAAGAAAAATCTCAAATAAACAATCTAACCTTACACCTAAAGGAACTAGAGAAAGAGGAACAAACAAAACCCAAAGTTAGCAGAAGGAAAGAAATCATAAAGGTCAGAGCAGAAATAAATGAAATAGAAACAAAGAAAACAATAGCAAAGATCAATAAAACTAAAAGCTGGTTCTTTGAGAAGATAAACAAAATTGATAAACCATTAGCCAGACTCATCAAGAAAAAGAGGGAGAGGACTCAATAAAATTAGAAATGAAAAAGGAGAAGTTACAACAGATACCGCAGAAATACAAAGCATCCTAAGAGACTACTACAAGCAACTCTATGCCAATAAAATGGACAACCTGGAAGAAATGGACAAATTCTTAGAAAGATATAACCTTCCAAGACTGAACCAGGAAGAAATAGAAAATATGAACAGACCAATCACAAGTAATGAAATTGAAACTGTGATTAAAAATCTTCCAACAAACAAAAGTCCAGGACCAGATGGCTTCACAGGTGAATTCTATCAAACATTTAGAGAAGAGCTAACACCCATCCTTCTCAAACTCTTCCCAAAAATTGCGGAGGAAGGAACACTCCCAAACTCATTCTATGAGGCCACCATCACCCTGATACCAAAACCAGACAAAGATACTACAAAGAAAGAAAATTACAGACCAATATCACTGATGAACATAGATGCAAAAATCCTCAACAAAATACTAGCAAACAGAATCCAACAACACATTTAAAGGATCATACACCATGATCAAGTGGAATTTATCCCAGGGATGCAAGGATTCTTCAATATATGCAAATTAATCAATGTGATACACCATATTAAGAAATTGAAGAAGAAAAACCATATGATCGTCTCAATAGATCCAGAAAAAGCTTTTGACAAAATTCAACACCCATTTATGATTCAAACTCTCCAGAAAGTGGGCATAGAGGGAACCTACTTCAACATAATAAAGGCCATATATGACAAACCCACAGCAAACATCATTCTCAATGGTGAAAAACTGAAAGCATTTCCTCTAAGATCAGGAAAAAGACAAGGATGTCCACTCTAACCACTATTATTCAACAGAGCTGAATATTCAACATATTCAGCATAGTTTCCTAGCCACGGCAATCAGAGAAGAAAAAGAAATAAAAGGAATACAAATTGGAAAAGAAGTAAAACTGTCTCTGTTTGCAGATGACATGATACTATACATAGAGAATCCTAAAGATGCCACCAGAAAACTACTATAGCTAATCAATGAATTTGGTAAAGTTGCAGGATACAAAATTAATGCACAGAAATCTCTTGCATTACTATACACTAATGATGAAAAATCTGAAAGAGAAATTAAGGAAACACTCCCATTTACCATTGCAACAAAAAGAATAAAATACCTAGGAATAAACCTACCTAAGGAGACAAAAGACCTGTATGCAGAAAAGTATAAGACACTGATGAAAGAAATTAAAGATGATACCAACAGATGGAGAGCTATACCATGTTCTTGGATTGGAAGAATCAATATTGTGAAAATGACTATACTACCCAAAACAATCTACAGATTCGATGCAATCCCTATCAAATTACCAATGGCATTTTTTACGGAAGTAGAACACAAAATCTTGAAATTTGTATGGAGACACAAAACATCCCGAATAGCCAAAGCAGTCTTGAGGGAAAAAAACAGAGCTGGAGGAATCAGACTCCCTGACTTCAGACTATACTACAAAGCTACAGTAATCAAGACAATATGGTACTGGCACAAAAACAGAAACATAGATCAATGGAACAAGATAGAAAGCCCAGAGATAAACCCACGCCCCTATGGTCAACTAATCTATGACAAAGGAGGCAAGGATATACAATGGAGAAAAGACAGTCTCTTCAATAAGTGGTGCTGGGAAAACTGGACAGCTACATGTAAAAGAATGAAATTAGGGTGTTACACTCCCTAACACCATACACAGAAATAAACTCAAAATGGATTAGAGACCTAAATGTAAGACCGGGCTCTATAAAACTCTTAGAGGAAAACATAGGAAGAACACTCTTTGACATAAATCACAGCAAGATCTTTTTTGATCCACCTCCTAGAGTAATGGAAATAAAAACAAAAATAACAAATGGGACCCATTGAAACTTCAAAGCTTTTGCACAGCAAAGGAAACCATAAACAAGACGAAAAGACAACCCTCAGAATGGGAGAAAATATTTGCAAACGAATCAACAAAGAATTAATCTCTAAAATATATAAACAGCTCATGCAGCTCAATATCAAAGAAACAACCCAGTCCAAAAATGGGCAGAAGACCTAAATAGACATTTCTCCAAAGACATACAGAGGGCCAAGAATCACATGAAAAGCTGCTCAACATCACTAATTATTAGAGAAATGCAAATCAAAACTACAATGAGGTATCACCTCACACCAGTTAGAATGGGGATCATCAGAAAATCTACAAACAACAAATGCTGGAGAGGGTGTGGAGAAAAGGGAACCCTCTTGCACTGTTGGTGGGGATGTAAATTGATACAGCCACTATGGAGAACAGTATGGAGGTTCCTCAAAAAACTAAAAAGAGTTGTCATATGATCCAGCAATCCCACTCCTGCACATATATCTGGAGAAAACTATAATTCAAAAAGATACATGCACCCCTATGTTCATAACAGCACTACTTACAATAGCCAAGACATGGAAGCAACCTAAATGTCCTTCAGGAGATGACTGGATAAAGAAGATAATGGTATATATACACAATGGACTACTACTCAGACATTAAAAAAAAAAAATAATGCCACTTGCAGCAACATGGATGGACCTAGAGATTATCATACTAAGTGAAGTCAGTCAAAGACAAATATATCCCTTACATGTGGAATCTAAAAAAAAATGATACCAATGAACCTATGTACAAAACAGAAATAAGACCCGCTGATAGAAAACAAGTGTATGGTTACCACAGGGGTATGGGGTTAGGGGGATAATTTAGGAGTTTGGCGTTAACATATACACACTTTCACATAAAAAGTAGGGTATTTTCCAAACATGGTCACCATAACATCTCCCCTCCCACATGCTCTTACTACAACATGATGGTGACACTCCTCTCACCTAGAGTTGGGGTCTATGGAATGAGCCAGTGACTACAGCAGAAGTGACATTATATGAATTCCAAAGCTGAGTCCTATAAAAGGTAATAAGGCTTCCACCTGGTTCCCTTGGGATACTCACTCTTGGAACCTAGCCACCACGCTACAAAGAAGCCCAGGCCACATGGAACGGTCACAGGTAGGTGTTCCAGCTGACAGTTCCAGCTGAGGTCCCAGCTGACGGCCAGCAACAATTGCCAGACAAATGTGTGAGAAAGCCTTCTAGATAACTCCAGGCCCTATCATGGTCTGACTGCAACTGAGAAATCCTGAGCAAGAACTGCTCTAGCTGAGCCCAGGGGACCCCCCGAGCCATGAGAGATGATAATTCTTGGGGTGACTGAGAGGCATTTAGCATAGAAAACTGGGACACCCTCCATCCTCTCCCCGCTCACACACACCTGAAGCCAGCCAGGGCCTGCTACACAGGTGGTGCTACTCCAAGTCACTTTTGTTCACAAGCCATATTCCCACACACACAACCGCACTCCCCCACCAATATCAGCCTATTTAGGGAAACTGAGGCCTCCCAACTGTGCACAGAGAGGTCTCTATCATGGCCAGGAAAGACTTCAACATTTTGTAGCAACAGCCTTGTATAGTGTGTTGATCAAAGACAGACAGCAGAATCAACCCATCATGGACACTTGGCCTTCAACAACTGACCTCTGGGCTCTCCTGATCCCTGACATTTTTAAAAAAGCTTTTTTGAGATATAATTCATATACTATAACATTCCCCTTTTTTAAAAAATTTGTTATTTCTTTTCTTTTTGTTTTTTTTTTTTTGGCTGCGTTGGGTCTTCGTTGCACACAGGCTTTCTCTAGTTGCAGCGAGCAGGGGCTACTCTTTGTTGCAGTGCGCGGGCTTCTCATTATGGTGGTGTGTCTTATTGCGGAGCACGGGCTCTAGGCACGCGGGCTTCAGTAGTTGTGGCTCGTGGGCTCAGCAGTTGTGGTGCACGGGCTTAGTTGCTCCGCAGCATGTGGGATCTTTGGCTCGAACCCGTGTCCCCTGCATTGGCAGGCAGATTCTTAACCACTGCACCACCAGGGAAGCCCAACATTCACCCTCTTTAAAGTATACAAGTCAATGGTTTTGAGTACATCTACAGTTGTGTAACCATCACTAAATTTTAGAACATTTTTAATCACTGCTTTCTCTATGGCTCTGTCTAGTCTAGACATTTCATATAAATGGAATCATACAAAAAAAAGAAAAATAGATACCCAGGGACTTCCCTGGTGGTCCAGTAGTTAAGACTCCGCGCTTCCACTGCAGGGGGCACGCAGGTTCAATCCCTCGTCAGGGAATTAACATCCCGCATGCCGCGTGGTGAGGCCAGAAACAAACAGAAACGACAAAAAAATAGATAACCAACAAGGACCTACTGAATAGCACAGGGAACTAACCTCAATATTTTGTAACATCCTATAAGGAAAAAGAGTCTGAAGAAGGATATATATAACTGAATCACTTTGCTGTACACCTGAAACTAACACAACACAGCTGTAAATCAACTATACTTCAATTAAAAAAAAAAGAAAAAGCTGTAGGAACTGAAAGTGTTTAGCTCAGATGTGACTAGGAGGTATTCATTGGTGTCTTCAAGTAAATTAGTGGTTCTTACAGAAAAGAGAATGACATTGTTTAATTATTCCAAGAGAATAGCCTAGGTATGATTTTAAATTACCAGCAGTCAAGTTTAAGTAAATATCAAGAAAAAATTTCATCCAGCAATGGGATGATTTAGGAACCTCTCTCCATGCCTCAGTCTGTCATCTGTAATAGGAGTATAGTATCTGCCCCTACAAAGACTGTTGAGGATTCAATGAGATGTCTCTGCCCTCCAATATGATAACCACACACATTGATGAAGTAATCAAGCAAAAATTTCAATGAATATATTCAAAGTTGATCTGAGTAGCTTAGGTTAAAAGGCTTTAAGGTTTTCTTAGACTTCTCTGATTCTATGTAATTGTTATGAGGCCAAGGTAAGCCTCATATATGGAGATGTCTAAGTAGTGCAAAGTTTTCACATCCTCTAATTCAGTAACTTCTACTTATCCTTCAGATCTCAGCTATTCCTGACAAACACCATCTCTAGCCAACCTAAGTTATGTCCCTCTCACTCTTCTCCCTCATAGTATCCTTCTCTTTCCCTTCAGAGCATCACAACTCACAATTATCTACTCATTCAGTTAGTATCCAGCTCCCCCAGTGTATTATATAAACTCAAAGGGCAACTGTGTCCATTTTGTTCACAACACTATCCCCAGTGCCCGGGCACAAGTGCCCTACAGAATCTCAGTGTAACACTCATTTAGTCAAATTAATTTTCTTTCTTGAAAAATTAATATCAAAATAAAATTTAAAATTTCACTTAATCTATTACTAACAGTTCATCCACTTTGCAAAAACAGTTCAGCAGTTTCTTACAAAGGTAAGGTATACGCTTGCCAACGACTAAGCAATCCCGCTCCTAAGTATTTAAACAAGCAAAATGAAAACCTATAGTCACACACAAACCTATATGTGCATATTTATAGTTTATTCGTAATTAATCCAAAACTGGAAACAACCAACATCCCTCAGCTGTAAACAAACTTACAGTCATTAAAAAGGAACAGATTACTGATATATGCTGAACAGATGAATCTCAAATGCATCATGCTAAATGAAAACCAGACTCAAAAGGCTACATACTGTATGAATCCAGGTATGTGACATTGCTGCAAAACAAAATTATAGGCACAGAATATATAGGTCAGTGGTTACCAAGGGTTGGAGGTAGAGGAGAGGGGCCGACTACAAAGGGGCACAGGGGAATTTGGGGGAGGGGGAGGGGTGATGGAAGTACTCTATACCTTGATTGTGAACTGTATTTATCAAAACTTGCAGAACTACACTTTAAAAGAGTGAATTTTAGTGTTACCTCAATAAAAAAATGGGGAAAACTTCTAAATCTCCTGCTTACTAAGTTTTCTAATACTCTTTGCTTACTTGTAATTATTGTAACATTAACAGTTTTCTAATACTTTTGCTTACTTGTAATTATTGTAACATTAACAGTATCTTTGTTGTCATGGTGTCTTTCCCACGGAGACCACAAACTGAGCTCTGAACGCTTAGAGATCCACGGGCCTGCTTGAGGGCTGTCCAAGGTAAATGACAATGTCACTACTTATTTCACTCATTTCTGATGACTGCAGGACTACAGCATAACCTTCTATTTAGAAAAGAACAAAGCCACATGACCTTTTCAAGGTTTCCACTGCATCAGAGGTCAGTGACCTTTCAGGAGCCATGTGGCAATTTCCTAACAAAGAAAGTTTTCTTTTTTCTAAATCACTATCAACTGAGCAAGCAATGTAAAACTTCAATTGTAGTTTTAACTAGTCATGGAAGTTCCCAGAGGCTGGCAAATAACAGAGGACTCTGACGCCACCTGGGTGAGAGAACCTACGGGTTTAGAAGTGAAGAAAGAACACAAGCCACGAAATGCAAAACCAGATGAGGAAAAGAAAATTTCAGGAAGGTTAAAAAAAAAAAAAGGAAAATACATCTTACTCCTCCCTCTTGTCTCATGAAGGCGCATGCTCTCCTCCCCCAGTCACAGGATTGAGCACTCACGCTGTTCACTCCCTTCAAGACACAGGTCCTAACTCTGTAATGTAACTTTCTCAACTTACTGTACTTACTTCTGCAGCATTTCACGATGACAAACATCTACAGTCAATGGATAACATGAAAGGGCATCCTGACACACAAGAAATCAGCTGTCACCCCTTTCCTAGAGTTGCCCATTTCAGGAATTGTGAATATACAGCCAGGAACAGCTTCTTTTTGAGCTCAGTACTCAACTCAGTGGAAAAGTTAACCAAGGTAAATACATTTTAATAAAAATAAAACCCACAGTCCTGTCCTGGTTAACATTCAAGATTTTTACACCGCATTCTGCAAATTAATGAAAATCAAGAGCTCTTCACCACTTAGGCAGTCAGCCTTTGTTGGGCAGATCAGACAGAACTCAAATAACCAGATGAACTGCTCTTGTTCTTGAAAAAACTGCATCTTCCAAAATTGCATCTAACATCAGACCTCAAAGTCAGCCTCCTAGTGTGGCAATTTATTATTAACACTTTCCAACAAGATTTGTAAGGTGTAGTCAATTTACACTTTTGCCTAAAAAAGCACATTTAAAACAAATACTCAAAAAACTAAGGTAAAACTAAGGTGATTTCAGTTGTTTTGAGGGCCATGGGGGAATATTTAAACATCAGTCTCCAGTTAAAACATTTTGAAATTACCACACTGAAACAGATTAATTAGTTCAGAGTAAATTGTGTCATCCAGATAGCTGAGCTCTTGATGCATCTGAGATTCATGAGATAAATTATCAATAACTGAATTAACTGTAGGAGAATTATAAGCATAAAAGTATTGAGTTCTGACCTAGCCAAAACTCACTTATTCTAGACTGCCTATTTTGGGAATAAAGGGTGAGTAATCACAATACTTTTTTAAAAATGAGATACACATTACTGGCAATCTGTTAAAACTCCTGAACCAAAATGCCTCTCTCTCTCTTCATATTCTGAAATCACACCAGAATTCCTGGCAACAAATTTCAACGAGATTCCATTTGACAGTCCTTACGCTGCTATTTCAACAGCTGGCCAATGTAGAATGTGGTTGAGGGACTTCTCTGGTGGTCCAGTGGTTGAGACTCTGCGCTCCCAGTGTAGGGGGCACACGTGCCACAACCAGAGATCCCACATGCAGCAACTGAAGATCCTGCATGCCCCAGCTAAGACCCAGAGCAGCCAAATATTTAAAAAAATGAAATGTGGTTTAAGGTCAAGCACCAGCTTGTTTTATAAATCTGCTGGGCAATCAGCTCATATACATAGAAAGGCAATTAGTGGAAAAAACGCAAGTGAGCACAACACTCCTTTATCCAGAACCTAGAAATCCGTGTTTCAAACTCATCTGTAGTGACCACCAGCAGGTGGTGCTCAAAGAAATTATGTACAGACTAGAATCCATGGAGTACGCAAACTGCCCTGTTCTCCCCTTCCTATGCTTCCATTTAATGAAAAGCAGTTTTCTGCAGTGAAACCTTCATTGTGGGGAAGTCACAAATCCCTTGATAAATCCTACAGCTGTTAAGATTTGTGTGTATCAGCTACCATTTATACTACCCAGCAACGCTTAAAAATCCTATTGTCTCTAATCTTCATAGTAAACACCATTACTTGTCAAAACATTAAGGGGCAAGCTGGGGACAAAATCTTTTAATCATTTAATTTTAGAGCCCTTACCAATGGCCTCATGTGTAAGTGAGAAGGCATTTTACCCAGGAAAATTCAAAAAGGAGAAAAAAAATGCTCCAGTTGCAGTTAATTCACCTGTGTACACCTTACAGGATGCTTTCTATTAGCAAAAAAAGCCTATAGGATATGTATCTCGTGATTTCACCAGTTCCAGCTACCTTAATTTCTCCTTCATATCCTAAAATCCAAGGTATCAAATACAGAATTAGACTGTTTCCTCAAATGCACAAGTGTTTAGATTCACCAAATATCAAAACCAGGTATTTAGACGGATGTCAGTTATACCCTAGATCAATTACTATTAACTGCGACCACCTAGTTTTTCCCCTTTGTGACCAGTCCCTTGCAATTTACAGGTTACCAAATTATCCATTATTATAGTTAAGAGCTATTTTTACCCTGCCCAAATGTCAAATTTCAGCAACTTTCAAATTAAAATCTTCCAATGTTCCTTTCCAGTAGGTATTTATTAAAATGGCACTTAACTTTGTTAAACATTTTCAAACTAGAATTTAAGCTTCTCCTACACTCAGTCCCAAATCGACCTTAGTATTTATCACCATACCTCTTTAAACTGTTTTAATCTCCAGTGTGGCAATGTTCTGTTCTTCTCTTCACCCAACCTTGCTCATTAGATTAAAATTCCTATAGAAATTGAATTTCTATTTAAGTGACAGGAAACACACTTAGCTTCCAGCATCTTTTATTTTTCCTAGAATCTGGATACAATAACTCTAGCAGGGCAATGCTCAATACTATTTAGGCTTCACATTTTAAGTTAATTACTTGCATATTGTTAATGTGAATGCACTTTCCCGTAACTGGGAAACTGAAGTTTGATGTAACTCATTTACTCAATACTTATGTAACCATACAAAATTTTATATGCAACATGAGCTTTCATATTATAGAATTTGACCTTCTTACAAACTAGCTTACATAAGTTACTTTGCTTATCTGTCCTAACCTGTGAAGTGTTGTACCGACGCCTTTCTATGATGTACTTAAACAGGTGAATTCTCCTTACAAAAGGGTAAGAAACCTGAAGCTCCAACCCAGAAATACAAAATTCTTTTGTTTCAGCAGACTTAATACCAGAAACAGATTATGGGCAACTCTTACCTAAGTAGTTGGTACTACAGGAAGTTACAGTGTTGACCAAAAGAAAACACAGGCTTCTCATTAAACTTTTTTTAATGGGTCTCAAATTCTGTGACAGATTTTTGGTCAAGTTGTTTCCATTAAAAAGTACTGATTTTAAAAACTAATAACTTAAAACTGCCACACACAAAACAAATGGTCCACAACACGTTCTCCTTTCCTTCTGAAGGTTTTACGATGCATTGTTATCATTAACCAGTCTTTTGCTATTAAACTTAAATGGCCAATTGAGACAAACAGTTCTGAGACCGTTCTTCCACCACTGGTTAAGACTGGGGTGGCAGGTACTGGGGATAATATTCATTTAGCCCTCTGAGCTTTCTGGGCAGACTTGGTGACCTTGCCAGCTCCAGCTGCCTTCTTGTCCACTGCTTTGATGACACCCACAGCAACCGTCTGTCTCATGTCACGAACAGCAAAGCGGCCTATCAAAACAAATATTACCATTAGAAACACTTTTTTTTCCCCCAAACCTTTAGAAAAGTTCTTAATTACACCAAAAAAGCATCCTTACCCAGAGGAGGATAGTCCGAGAAGCTCTCAACACACATGGGTTTGCCAGGAACCATATCAACGATGGCAGCATCACCAGATTTCAAGAATTTGGGGCCATCTTCCAGCTTTTTCCCAGAACGACGATCAATCTTCTCCTTCAGCTCAGCAAACTTGCAGGCAATGTGAGCTGTGTGACAATCCAGCACAGGTGCATAGCCGGCACTGATTTGGCCTGGATGGTTCAAGATAATCACCTGGAGAGAAGACTTGCATTTAGTGAGTCTCAAAGACACTTAAAGACTTACAGCAGTGAATAAAAACCTGTCACTTCAGTGTTACCTGAGCTGTGAAGCCAGCTGCTTCCATCGGTGGGTCATTTTTGCTGTCACCAGCCACATTGCCACGACGAACATCTTTGACAGACACGTTCTTGACATTGAAGCCCACGTTGTCCCCAGGAAGGGCTTCACTCAAAGCTTCATGGTGCATTTCAACAGACTTCACTTCAGTTGTCACGTTGACTGGAGCAAAGGTGACCACCATGCCAGGTTTGAGAACACCAGTCTCCACTCGACCCACAGGGACAGTGCCAATACCTAAAATGTTTACAGCACATAATAAATACCTTGTATGAAGGGACAAGACGTCATAACAACCCAGACAAGTTCTGATCGTAACGTTCAACTTACCACCAATTTTGTAGACGTCCTGGAGGGGCAAACGCAAGGGCTTGTCAGTTGGGCGAGTTGGTGGCAGGATGCAATCCAGAGCTTCAAGCAGTGTGGTCCCACTGGCATTGCCATCTTTACGGGTGACTTTCCATCCCTTGAACCACGGCATCTAAAACACAAGACTGTCAGTGTTACCATCAAACGTACCCCCTTCCGGGACAATCCTAAAACTCCTGAAAATCACTTACGTTAGCACTTGGCTCCAGCATGTTGTCACCATTCCAGCCAGAAATTGGCACAAATGCTACTGTGTCGGGGTTGTAGCCAATCTTCTTAATGTAGGTGCTGACTTCCTTTACAATTTCCTCGTATCTCTTCTGGCTGTAGGGTGGCTCGGTGGAATCCATTTTGTTAACTCCAACAATTAGCTGTTTCACACCCAGAGTGTAGGCCAGAAGGGCATGCTCACGGGTCTGCCCATTCTTGGAAATACCTGCTTCAAATTCACCAACACCAGCAGCAACAATCAGGACAGCACAGTCAGCCTTTGAAAGAAAACAAGGCCACATCCTGTTAAACGAAAGCTCTTCAAAAGGAGAAACTCATGGCTTTGCCAATGCAGAAGACAGGCCCAGAGTTATTTTCAGGAGTTTTTAATCCTACAAACCTGGGATGTGCCTGTAATCATGTTTTTGATGAAGTCTCTGTGTCCTGGGGCATCAATGATGGTCACATAGTACTTGCTGGTCTCGAATTTCCATAGGGAGATATCAATGGTGATACCACGCTCGCGTTCAGCTTTCAGTTTGTCCAAGACCCAGGCATACTTGAAGGAGCCCTTCCCCATCTGAAAGGATTAAGAATGGTTACTTGGTAACTAAAACACAACCAAACCCCAGCAAGAAATCCCTTCCCCCCACTCATTCGGAAGAAATGCTGCACTCCACTCGATACCGCTAAACTTGGGCGCATTCGCCTTTTTCTTGCAAGTTCGCGTTCCGTGACTTGACCGCAAACTCCGCAACGTACCTTAACTAGTGCAAGTCGGATCTAGACCAGGGGCCCGCTCCTGGAAAACTACCACTTAACGCACTTGCTGACCAGCTCCTTACGCCAGCCTGTTGTTTCACATACCTCGGCAGCCTCCTTCTCGAACTTTTCGATGGTTCTCTTGTCGATCCCACCACACTTGTAGATCAGATGGCCAGTAGTGGTGGACTTCCCCGAATCTACGTGTCCGATCACAACGATGTTGATGTGGGTCTTCTCCTTTCCCATTTTTGCTTAGGTTTGGCGGTGGTTTTCACGACACCTAAATTGGGACCGGGGGGGGGGGGGAACCCCTTCAGATCAGCGTCCCCGAGGCTCGGGAAGAAGCCACGATCCCCACTGCAAGGAGCGTTACAGCCGGCGCCAAGCTGACCCGACTCTGGCCTCCAACCATCGAACGTGGCGGGAACACTCCCCCATCGCGGCGAAGGGCCCCCCCGGAGCCGCGAGGAACCGAGGCGCCAGGACAGCGCCCGTCCGCCGCGGGGTCGCAGGCAGCAGCGCCGGGCAGGCAGCGGCCCGGTGCCTTTGTGTGGGTGACTCACCCGCCGCTCCCCTCCCGGGCCGCCGCGTCCTCCATTTTGAGGCCGTGCAGCGGGGCCGGGGAGCGGCCATCTTTCCGCGCACGCAACTGGTGCCGGGCGGGGCGGCGCTCGGCTCGCCCTGCCGCCCGGCCGCGGCTCGCGGGCCCCGCCTCGCCCCAACGAGGCTGCGCCGGCATGTGCGCCGGCCAGGCGGGCCCGCCGCCCTCCGCGCCTCGCGGCCCCCCCCTCCCCCGCGACACCGACGAGCGCCCAAAAGCCCGTCCTGTCATAGGCCCCGGCCAGCCTCGGCTGGACCGCACAGGACGGAAAAAACCCGCGGCCGTTGGGGGTAAATAGCGGGGACGAACGAGGCGGGCGAGAAGGCGCGGCGGGATCCCCACGCAGCCGCCACAAGCGCCCCTGCCAGGCCTCCACCCTAGCACGAGGCCAAGGGGTTTCGAGAAACCGCCAAGGCCTCGAACCCCACCCGCACCCCAACTTCGGCATCAAGAACATGGGGAGGGGGCCCAAGGCCCCGGAGGGCCAGAAAGGCACGCAAAGGCCGCGGCCGCCCGCCGAGGCCAGGCCCACGGAAGCCACGCCCGGAACTCACCTGTGTCCTGGCGACAAACCCGTTGCGAAAAAGAACGTTCACGGCGACTACGGCACTTATATATGGTCCTCCCCCACCCTCGGGAAAAGGGCGGAGCCAGCACACGACACCACTTTCCCAGTTTACCCCGCGCCACCTCCACCAGGCACCCATTCGATCGCCGTCCCCTCCCCCCACTTCTCGGGGACCGTGGGCGATGTGCGCTCAGCCCACTGACGAGCGCACGGTGTCTCGCGCATGCTCCTCTTGACCCAGAGGATGACGAGAGCGTGTGGGAGGGGGGGCGGGGACGAGCGCTCCCTCGGCTCCAGGTTCGTGGGAGTTTATCGACGGTCCCTGGGATTCCCCCGGGCAGAGGCGAGTCCGCCTTTTGTATGAATTACTCTCAGCACAGCTGGGGTGGGGGTGGAGCGGCGAGGAGGCGGCCCGGCGGGGACGTCCAGAATCTTCCCTGTACCGTTCGTGGTTTAACTGGAAAGGCGGACCGAGGTTGTTGTATTCCTTCACCCGCGGTCCATCTCCCGTCCTCAGCCTTGCCGTCTCGCAGGCCCGGGGCCAGCCCCTCGAGCCGCTTCCTCCGCCGGGGCTGTCTTCTCCCCCGCCCCCGCCCGCCGCGCCCCTTTCGGCTGGAGAGGAGTGCAAGGCCCGTCTTTGGCCCGGGAATCGCGCGAGTGGTTCAGTTCCGAGGCCAAGAGCCCGCCGAATATGCTCCTGGGCTGGCCTCTTGGCTTTCTCCGTCCAAAGCTTTTATTCGAAGTTCGTATCACACATTCACACCATGTGGTACTCCAGACGTCCAGTTTTTCAGTTTAGAATAGACTTCAGTGCTACAGTTTGCTTTACTTCTAACTCTAGTGTTATTACATTAACGAGACCCTGAGTGTGTGTCTACTCTCCTGGTACATTTTTTCCAGTGTACACTCATATGATTGCAAGCATGAAAAACCTAAAAAGAATTTCTCAAATTCAGTCTTTCCACGTGATCTCATGTAGAGACAAAGATCCACAAGCATCAGCAAGCTTATCCAGCCAGTTTACTATCCCCAACACTTGCTGTGAAATCACTGCTTCTCAAAAATGGCCTACCCCATTCAAATAAATAGCTTCATTTTCCTTCATCCTATTGATTATAACTGCATTTTAGGCATAAATCTAGGGTGAGACTGGATAAGGCCTTTTCGCTTTGGCAATCAGGGCAGACAGACTCAGAAATACTCCTGAAGGAAGAAGAACCCTTATTTTTAATGAGCTTAATTACTAGATAATTATGTCTCTTCTTCCACGTGTAGAACATCACGGCAACTTTTTGAGCCAATCTGTTAACAAATATTTGAGAATACTATGTGTCCAGGGCTAAGTGAAGAACTGTGGCTTGTGCAAAAGAAATACCGCCTTTTGGACAGGAACCCACAATCAAACTGGAAGAGGAAAACTAATATATAAAACAGTGGGAAGCAGTTAAAGGCAAATTTGTATGGTGTTACTTACTTTCTATTTTATTGTAGAATATAGCTCTTCCAGTCCTAGCTTTCAGTCACTTCTCACAGCCCAAATGCCTTTTTTTCTTTTTAAAAGAAAGTCTTTTTTTTTTTTAAACTTTTTTTTAAAATTTATTTATTTATTTTTGGCTGTGTTGGGTCTTCGTTTCTGTGCGAAGGCTTTCACTAGTTGCGGCGAGTTGGGGGCCACTCTTCATCGCGGTGCGCGGGCCTCTCACTATCGCGGCCTCTCTTGTTGCGGAGCACAGGCTCCAGACGCGCAGGCTCAGTAGTTGTGGCTCACAGGCCTAGTTGCTCCGCAACATGTGGGATCTTCCCAGTCCAGGGCTCGAACCCGTGTCTCCTGTATTGGCAGGCAGATTCTCAACCACTGCACCACCAGGGAAGCCCTAAAAAAAAGTATTTTGTTATAGCCTTCCTATATCTTCTTTTACCATCCTTTGTAGATACAAACGTCTAAGATTAAGGTTTTTCTTTCTTCGTTAGGAGTTTGTAGCCTTGTTTTAACTTTGAGATAGTTTTCATGAAAGAAACTAGGCCATATAAAGTTTCCCTAGAAATACATATAACTAATCTTTTTCTAGCAACAAAAGCCTTTTCTTTTCTTTTTAAATTTATTAAATTTATTAATTTTTGGCTGTGTTGGGTCTTCGTTGCTGCACGCGGTTTTCTCTAGTTGCGGCGAGCGGGGGCTACTCTTCGTTGCGGTGCGCAGGCTTCTCCTTGTGGTGGCTTCTCTTGTTGCAGAGCACGGGTTTCAGTAGTTGTGGCACGTGGGCTCAGTAGTTGTGGCTCATGGCTCTAGAGCGCAGGCTCAGTAGTTGTGGTGCATGGGCTTAGTTGCTTCACGGCATGTAGGATCTTCCCGGACCGGGGCTCGAACCCGTGTCTCCCGCATTGGCTGGCAGATTCTCAACCACTGCGCCACCAGGGAAGTCCAAGCCTTTTCTATAAGGTCTATATTTCTAGCTTTTCTCCTTTCACAAATTCTTTTTTCACAATGCATTTTCCTAGTGCCCTTACCCAGTCATACGCACGTGGAATGGAGATTATCTTGATATGCTAGTCCATGTTTGTAATAAGATAAAGATGTAAGAAGTACCAGTGAAAATCAATCACTAGCAATAGAACAATGCAAATTACCTCATCTCTTATTTAGTAACTTGGAAATATTAATTAGTGGCTAATCTCTTGGAACTAGATTCCCACAATCAGCCAAATCTGTATATCACAGTAATGTTAACTGCACAGTGTTATTTCAAATTAAGATTAGGGTGCCATGCTAGTTTTATTATTTTCCATGCTTCTTTACCATGCTTCCTTTCCATACACCTCAAACGGTTTAGGTTTGTACATTATTGGAGATAATACTAACAGGACTGGCAACATTTTGAAAACTTAACCAGTTATTTAGTGACAGGAGGGAAAGAAGCAAAACCCAAAGAAACCAAGAGTTGAATATCTCAAAGTTCGACATGAAATCCAGAATTGTAGTTAACATCTAACCTAAGAAAGAAAAAGTCAAAATGAAAACGGATGTTGGTAAGAGGAAAGCATCCCATGTTTAGAAAAAGGTGAGAGAAGTGATCTCTGTAAAATACACACAATTCATTGAAAGTTGTCCCCAAGGCCCTCTGCCTGCAGATAAGCGTATACACTTAAAATACCTTATAGAGAATCCTTTTTCCAAACAGCACCTACGGAACAGCAAAATTCTACATCACTCCTTGATTCGTACGTAAGTAACCTCCTGAGCGCCACTGACGGGGTGCTCTTACTCGTGTTGCGATAACGGCCGAGACTCCTGGGGAGTGGAGGGATCTCGGGCCATACAGTGCGTTAGGGTCAGCCGGTGGCCACACGCCGTTTCCCCGGGCAGCGTTCACATTTGTGCTCTCGGTGGGACGGGAGCGCGGCGGGAACGCGCGTCGCAGGGAAGCCCGGCGCGCCTCGGGGCGCACCCGCGTGGCGAGGAAGGACGGCAGCGGCGGCGCCGGCACTGCGGACCGAGCCCGCGCCGTCCTTCCCCCGCGCCCGCGCCGTCCTTCCTCCGCGCGCGCTCGGACACCTGTGGGGCTGCCGGGCCGGCGGCGGCGGCGGCGGCGGCGGCGGCGGGCGGGCGGGCTCAGCTCACTGGGGACCGAAGTCGCCCCGCCCCCGGCCACGCCCCCTCCTTGAGGTCACTCTCTTTGGTCCTCCGACTGCGGAAGGAAGCGCCCGAGAGGAGGCCGAAAACCCCACGTGGCTTGGGGTGGGGGATGGTTTTCGTCACCGTGGCGTGGCCTCTAAAAGGTTCCCCAGACCCCATGTTTGGAACGTAATCCTAGAGCATTTTTTTCCCATGACGTTACAGCAGTTACAGTGTGCTTTTTACTAACTTAGACGTTAAACCGGTAACAGTAACATTGTTGAGACTTGTAAATGTGTTTTGGGGTCGTAATCTAAGGTCGTATTTTGTTTAAGATTTTCCTTAAAGTTGCTTGTACCATCTAGAGTAGCAAACTGTTAAAGTACATTGTAGTAAACATCTTCGCGACCCCTTTTAGGGGAAGAAAAAAAAAAAAAAGATCTGGGTAATAACCGAATAAATTTACTCAGTAAAAGGGTGAACAGTTCTTTGGTATCTGTGCAGTAATTGTGATTCACCGAGCATCTTTCAGCATTGGCTGATCACTCTGTTTTGGGCCTAATTTAGAGCTGCTTTAAGTAATTAACATTTTGCTGTGGCTTGCCACATTTTCATCTTGCCTCTGCCAATTGAAAATGATTTTTAAAAGGGTATTTTAGAATATGATTATGCCAGGGAATTATTTGGATTGAGAATCCAAGTAAAATGGTACTTCAGTGTGCCAGGCACTGTTCTAATATTTGCAATATTTAATGTAATCCCGGCACCCGCATTTTACAGATGGAGAGCCCGTAGGCAACTGATAGTTTACGTGTAATAAGCAAATGCCGACATAAATTCTTTTTTAAAGTTTCACTCTTTTTCCCACAAAAGTGGTGAAATACACCTTGCTTTTTTTCACTGGATACATATTGGAGATCTTTTCTGTGAGAACATTGGGGCCCGGCAGAGCAGCGTTGAAACCCACATGATCCGACGGGCAATGATCGCATTTCTACAGGCTTTTTGGAGACCACCTTCCCTCAGTTGGTATGCCTTGTGAGGCTAACTTGATTCAGTAGAGAAAAACTCATTGGTATCTTTTTATGTGTAAAAATTTTGAAATAGGTACATAGTAAAAGATTGTACAGAAGTTATAGAGTGAAATGTTTCACTCTCTTTTTAGCGGTTTAGAGAAAGTATAAAAAATATGCCAGGAAAATTAAGGAAACTAAAGATACTTCTGCTACTGCTCTCATGATTCCAAATCCAATGCCTACCAGGATATATGCTCCCTCATTTGGTATGAAAGAAAGGATAAATAATCTTCCCTCACTACTTTTTGTGAATCCACGTTTTATAGGCAATATTCGTTTTTAGTATTTCTATGTCTTCATAGATAACGTGGACAGAACACTGGATTAAGAGAAGAGCTGGAGCCTGTTCCCAGCAATTTTATTTATTAGCTGCGTAATCTTGGAAAAAATCTTGAAGAACCTTGAGCTCATTATCCTACTGTAAAATATCTAGTAACACCTATTTTACAGAACTGATCATAGGATTAAATGAGATAATGCACCTGAAGACGCAGACCATTTTTACAAACGTTAGTGCTCCTTATACTTAGAAAATAATTGTTAGCTCTTTCAAAAAGCAAGAAAAATCTGTTCAAAACATAGAGAAATTTACTCTACCAATTGTCATTATTCATCCTAAAAATGAGTACTTTAATCCATTTCTTGTAAGTATTAGAACTATAGATTCACCAATACATGTGACTGTGTGACTGTGTGTGTGTGTGTGTGTGTGTGTGTGTGTGCCATAAATGGCAGGAGCTTTCAAATTATGGCGTTCAGTATGATATGCTAATTGGATAGGGCCTCAGAGGTCAGTATTTATTCATCCGTCCATCAGACATTAATTGAGGGAATTCTCTGGCAGTCCAGTACTTAGCACTCGGCGCTTTCACGGCTGTGGCCCAGGTTCGATCCCTCATCGGGGAACTAAATGCCGCAAGGTCTGCACAGCCACAAACAAACAAACAAACAATATTCATTGAGCATCTACTGTGCGCCAGATGCTTAGCTAGACACTGAGGAGACGAAAAACCATCACTGTTGCATGGTGTATGTGGCAGAGCCCTGGAGAGGTAGGGAGAAGGAACGCAAACAGGAAGCAGATGACTCCAGGGGGGCATGAGTGCTGGAATCAGGTAAGCCTAGGGTGCTTTTGAGCAGTCAGGAGGGACCCAGACTGGGGGAGTGGATAAGGACAGCAGACAAGAAAGCTGTTCAGAGTAGAGAGGGTCTCACCTGGTTGGGTAGGAACTGTGGGAGTCGGCCAGTGGAAGGAGGCCATGGAGGGTGGGTGTTTTCGATGATTGCCCTAGAAAAGAAGGTGAGAAGGAGACTTTCCTCCTCCACAGAGAGGAACAGAAGGCAAGATCCATCTGGGGTATTCACTGAGCCCCCCCAAAGAAACTGTGAAGAACACCGGGGCTTCAGAGACAAACGGACCTGGGTCCAAGTCTCGCATCTATCACTTACTGAACGTGTGGCTCGGGGCGAGTTTTTTGGCCTCTTTAAGCTTCAGCTCCCTCCTCTATAAAAAGAGGGTGCTGGTACCTACTGCATAAGGTTGCTGTAAGAATTAGATAAGAATCTCTCAAGTGCTGAGTGTGGTTTTTTGCACCAAGTTAGAACAATAATTGGCAGGGAATTTTTTTTTTTTCCTTTTTGTTTTTACCTGGTGTGTGTATTGTATGGTGCTTTTGAAGTGAGGCAGCTCTGCTGTCAGAAAGGCTTCACTCAAATCCCTGTTGGCTCCACCACAGCTAGTGATGGGATGTTAGGCAAGTGATTTAACCTTTCTAAGCCTCAGTTTTCACATCTATAAAGTGCAGATAATAAATAATCCCTACCCTGGAGGATTGTGGTGAAGATTAAAGACAGTCAATGTAAAGTACTTAACCCAAGGCCTGGCACCTGGCAAGCATCAACAAATCTAAACTGTTGTTTGTTACTCTGTTTTTTGTTATTTGAGAGTCCTCGTTAGCTGGAATCTTGTCACAGAATGAAGTTTCTTTACTAAGAAGATGCCACAGTGACCTTGCTTTGAGCTCTGTGTTTAACATCCCTGCATTTTAGATTTGGTTATTAATTTCCCTATCAGATCCATTTTCAGAATCTTGAAGAGGCTATGTTTTAAATATTGTAAAGTTAGAAATGTCAAAGAAAACAGTTTTTTTTTAAACTAGGATTTTTAAAAATCAAAGGCAGCTTAAACAGTCACCCCTAATTCTATAGTCCTGTCACATCCTTGTACTTTCTAAGATTAAATGCCCTGTATCTTTTTTAAAAAGTATCTTTTGAATTGCTGCTATGTCATCTCCTCTGTTTTTCCAGTACTATCTGCTTTCCATATATCTACTGGCAAGCTGTTCTTGGCTGCAAAAAGAACTTTAGAGGCTTATTTTTTAAAAACACCCAACAATCTTACATGTAATGATTGTTTGGGAAACAGCATGTCACAAAGTCATCGCTGAAGAGGGAAAACCAGGTCTCCATAACTGGGGAACCACTATGGTAAGCTATTTCATCGTTTTTTTTAGAACACACTCACTCAAAATGAAAAAGAATCTGAAAGCCATCGTGTGAATAGAGCTGTTAACAATCTCTCCGTGAATTTGTTTTAATTAATTAATTAATTTTTGGCTGCGTTGGATCTTCGTGGCTGCGCGTGGGCTTTCTCTAGTTGCGGTGCGCGGGCTTCTCACTGTGGTGGCTTCTCTTGTGTCGGAGCACGGGCTCTAGGCGTGTGGGCTTCAGTAGTTGTGGCGCGAGGGCTTAGTTGCTCCGTGGCACGTGGGATCTTCCCGGACCAGGGATCAAACCCGTGTCCCCTGCATTGGCAGGCGGATTCCTAACCACTGCGCCACCAGGGAAGCCCTCGTCTGTGCTTTAAATTATTCTATCCTCAGCACCTAAAACAGTACCTGCTCAATAATTGTGTATTAAATGAGTCAGTGAAAGGATGAGTTGTGTCCCTATGCCATCACTGACTAATTTACTCTAAAAAGGTTTCTGTAAAAAATATTTTTAGTTATAGGAAGTATGTAAAAGCTATAGGTAGACCTACTTTAAAATTTTTTTTTGGTCTACATTAATTAATATTATATGCAACAATAATGGCTGAACACTTCCCAAATTTGGTAAAGGACAGAGTCAATCTGTTCAGTGAAACACAAGCAAGACAATAAGACCCCTCTTAGGTACATCATAGTCAAACTGCTGAAAACCAAAGATAAAGGTAAAAACTGAATGTGCTCAGGGAAAAACAGGGGAGCACATATAGGGGAGCAACGATTGAAACAGCTGTGGACAAATCATGAGAAACATGGAGGCAAAGAGATAGATGAAACGTTGTTCATCTTAAAGTGCTGAGAAAAAAAAAATCAAACCTGTTAACCCAGAATTCTATATCTTGTGAAAATATCCTTCATGAATGACGGTGATAAAATCACAGTGAGAACTCTTATCACACACCCACTAAAATGGCTAAAATTAAAAAGACTGACAGTACCAATTTTTTGGCACTCTCACATAGCTGGTGAAAATGTAAAATGGTACAATCTTTTAGGGAAAATGTTTAGCAGTTTCTTAAAAAGTTAAACATATATCTACCATATGACTCCTTCTAGGTGTTTACTCCAGAGAAATGAAAGCATGTATCCAGACAAAGACTGGAGGCCAAATTTTCGTAGCAGGTTTAATTGTAATCACCCAAAACTGAAAATAACCCAAATGTCCATCAACAGGTGACTGGATAAACAGATGATGGTATTCCCATACAACAGAAAACTGTTCAGCAATAAGAAGGAATAAACTATTGATAGATTCAACAACATGAATGACATTCAAAATGATTGTGCTGATTAAGGAAACTATACAAAAAAGAATACATATTGAATAATTCTTCATTGGTATAAAATTCTAGAAAATGAAAATTAATCTGTAGTGATAGCACACTAATGGTTGCTAGGGAATAGGGAGGGAGGTGGGGAGGAGAGAGAAGAGGGAATTACAAAGAGGTGTGAGGAAGGTTTTGCAAGTGATAAACATGTTCATTTTTTTTTTTTTTAATTTTATTTATTTATTTATTTATGGCTGTGTTGGGTCTTCGTTTCTGTGCGAGGGCTTCCTCCAGTTTTGGCACGCGGGGACCACTCTTCATCGCAGTGCGCGGGCCTCTCACCATCGCGGCCTCTCTTGTTGCGGAGCACAGGCTCCAGACGCGCAGGCTCAGGAATTGTGGCTCACGGGCCCAGCTGCTCCGTGGCATGTGGGATCCTCCCAGACCAGGGCTCGAACCCGTGTCCCCTGCATTGGCAGGCGGACTCCCAACCACTGCGCCACCAGGGAAGCCCCATGTTCATTATTTTGATTGTAGAGATAGTTTCGTGAGTGTATACATATGTGAAAACTTATCAGATTGTATACTTTAAAGGTATGCAGTTTATCATATGACAATCATACCTAAATAAAATTAGGAAAAATAGAGAAAACAAAAAAATGAAAGCAAAACAGATACATTTTTGGATAAAAGAAAACTAAGAGAATTTGTTGCCAGCAGACTTGCCCTGTAAGGAATGCGACGGGTTATTCTCCAAGCTGAAGAGAAACAATACCAGATTGAAACTCAAATCTTCAGAATGGAATAAACTAGAAATGATAAATATCTAGGTAAATATAAAAGGCCTACCTTTCTCCTGATTTCTTTAAAATTTATGACTTTTTAAAGCAAAAATTGTCACATTGTCTTATAGGGTCCGTAGCATATGTGGAGTGAATGCGTATAACAATCATAGCTTAAAGGACAGGTGTGGAAGGTGAATGGGCCAATTGAGTTGCAAGGCTTCTATGTTGTACAGAAAGCCAATATCAGTTCTAAGTATTGATAGATTGTGAAAAGTTAAGGATGTATATTGTAAACCTTAGAGCAAACACTAAACACATAAGGCAAAGAGATATAGCTAAAAGGCCATTAGATGAAATGGAATTCTAAAGAATGTCTAAACAATCCAAAAGAAGAAGAGGAACAAAAAGCAGAAGGGACAAAGAAAACACATAGTAAAATGGTAGACCTAAATCCAACTATTTCAATAATTACGATAAATGTTAATGGGGGACTTCCCTGGCGGTCCAGTGGTTAGGCCTCTGCGCTTCCACTGCAGGGGGTGCGGGTTCGATCCCTGGTGGGGAACTAAGATCCCACAAGCCGAGTGGCGCGACCAAAGAAAAACAATTAACTGATTATAACGGACTTGGCAAATACTGTTTGGTGGAATTATCATTTCCTTATAACAATTACTTAATATGTACTTTACTCCGGTCATTCCATTGTTTCTTTCTGAGCAGGTTCATCAATGTTTAATGTAAGCATTATCCCATTTACTAATATTACCCTACTTAATGATATATCGTTACCAATCAGCATGTTGAAATCATAGTTTTAGAACCAAATATCCTTGAATTATTCTTTTATTTTAAACTATTTTTTTTAAAATTAATTAATTTATTATTTTTGGCTGTGTTGGGTCTTCATTTCTGTGCGAGGGCTTTCTCTAGTTGCGGCAAGCGGGGGCCACTCTTCATCGCGGTGCGTGGGCCTCTCACTATCGCGGCCTCTCTTGTTGTGGAGCACAAGCTCCAGACGCGCAGGCTCAGTAGTTGTGGCTCACGGGCCCAGTTGCTCCGCGGCATGTGGGATCTTCCCAGACCAGGGCTCGAACCCGTGTCCCCTGCATTGGCAGGCGGATTCTCAACCACTGCGCCACCAGGGAAGCCCTCAGTGAATTATTCTTGCCTCTGACATTTACTGTGTGTCCTTAGGCAAGTTTCTTAGCTTTATTTATTGAGCTTCAGTTCCTTCACCTGAAACAGGAGTATAATACTTAATGGATTAAATAAAATAACGTAACGTGAAATGCTTAGCACAGAGCCTGGCACACAGTGAAAGTCCAGTAGATGGTAGTCATCACCACCATCATCATCATCATTAACGATGACAAAGGTTAATTCATGTGTCTTCTTAAAAATATCATATAACGACTAACTGATGAGAAAAGACTTTTTAAAGTTTTACATTTCTGTTGGTACTAACCACAAATTCATAATTATCATTATATTTTAAGGAAATAAATGGGAAAAAAAAATCTGCAACAACCCAAAGGAAGCAAAAAATGCTCCCCTAAATAAGTCTCTAAATAAACAACAAAGACAAAAAAGTAGCATCTTCTACAAAATTAAGTTGGTCTCTAGTAAAGTCTTCCTATGTTCGAAAACATTTACTCTGATACTAAACTTTAACAATAAACGAAGCAAATGAAAGCCAGATGGCAGAAGGAACCTATTATTAGATTCTTAACCTGAAGCAAAATTTGCCTAGAGAAACCCTCTTCAGATGTGGGCACATCCGTTATGTGACAGGAAGGTGGGAGAACATAAAAAATTGCCGCTATAAGAATGGAAACTGGGGGACTTCCCTGGTGGCACAGTGGTTAAGAATCCGCCTGCTAATGCAGGGGTCACGGGTTTGAGCCCTGTTCCAGGAAGATCCCACATGCCGCGGAGCAACTAAGCCCGTGTGCCACAACTACAGAGCCTGCGCTCTAGAGCCCACGTGCCGCAACTACTGAGCCCACGCGCCACAACTACTGAAACCCGCGCACCTAGAGCCTATGCTCTGCAACAAGAGAAGCCACCACAATGAGAAGCCCACGTGCCGTAACGAAGAGTAGCCCCCACTCGCCACAGCTAGAGAAAGCCCGCGTGCAGCAACAGAGACCCAACACAACCAAAAATAAATAAATAAAACTAAAAAAAAAAAAAGAATGGAAACTGGGACCCTTCACTGTCAGAATGCTCAATTAGAATTAGAAGACAGGATTCTATGAAAACTAGGGAAAAAATGCATTTTGTTTTGATTAACTGTCGTAAAATGAAATAATCGGTGCAGGAACGTTTTGCTCACATAAGCTTTCTGTGGCACAAATGGCCATAGGAGTTGGTAAGATGAGCAAAGCACAGGACTGGAATGTGGCCGGCTCCACCTCATCCCTTTAGTCTCATTTCATATGCTGTGTTCTCAGAGGAATCCTCTCTCTCACCGTGCTTTTCCGTTATAGCTCCTTCTTTCTTTCCTTCTTAATGCTTATCACAACATGTAATTATCTTATTCACTTGGCTACTATGTCAGCATTGTCTCGTCTCCTGGAATGTATGATCCATGAGAGCAGAGACCTTATCTGACTTTCTTTTTCTTAGTAGGGTATCTGGTGCCTGGCACATAGGAGATGGTCAATAAACATTTGTTGAATGAGTGAGTGAATTAATGTGATAGAGAGGGAATCTGGCACTGCAATCTGCTTTTCCTCAAATGGATTTCTTCTACTGACACATGTACACTAACTATCTTCAGTTTGAGAATCAATCATAAAAACCTTCCTTTGGTGTTAAAAATCATTCCAAAATTCATGTGTTTTCCAGTAGCCCTCCTAATGTGCCCTGGTCTTTTCCTTTTTTGAGTTTGGACTTGCACTGTTTTCTTGTTTGATTTTTTTTAGGTTTGCCTAGGAGTAAAGGGTTCACCCATGCCCTGGTGGGGACAGGGGACATCCCTGGACATATTTGCCTGATGTCTGCTTAACAAGTAAAGAATGACATTTTCACGTGGCCTAAAAAGAGGCTTTGATCATACCCATAACTGGGATTGGCTTAGATATGAATAGGTACTGGTGAGGGCTGAGGGGGCTTGTTGAGAACAAAGACCCATCCCTGTTTCTTCTACCCACCCATGAATCCTCCTCTCATTCAGTAACTATAGCATGTACTGAGCTCACACCTATACTGGAACTGTTCTAAGTGTTTTATGCACATTAATTAATTTAACCCTTACACTTACCCTAAGGGTTGGTACCGTGATTATCCTCAATTTACAAGTGAGCAAACAGATAAAAAACCACTTTTTAAGCATTTCTGCTCAGTGGTCTTTGGGAAGGAGCTGACCGACAACCTTTTATAGAGTCAAATAGATAATGTTGTTTAAAAAAAAATGATGATAATTTTCCAAATTGATTCTGACACATATATCAGTAATACTGATGGACCCGTATTTAAGCAAAGTTACATATAGTGTCCTCGAATTAGTGGAAGTGTTGCCCTGTTAGGATGAAGTCAGTGCTAAACAGGAGACACGAGCAATATGCTGGGGTTGCAAGGAGGAGACTGGGGAGAGGGAGGATCGTGGCCTTGGGCCGGAGAGACTTGGGGCTGACCAGGTCCCTTCTCCTCATGAGCTCTGTGATCCTGAGTGAGGGGCATAAGCGTCAGTTTGTACCTGTGTGAGGTGAGAGTGACAAAGCCTCTAGAGGCCCTTCCTGAATGCCCAGGCTGGACTGAGTGTCCGCCTCTGGGCCTCACCATCCCCTTCAGCAATGTTTTGCATATCATTTGCCACACTTTGCAATGTTTTGCATATCATTTGCCACACCCAAAGTACACTCGATATGGCCCTCCTGCTCCTAGATTGCAAATTCCTTCCGAGCAACAATGTCTGGAGATGTTCCCAGCCCCCGTCAGGGCCTGGGTGAACCCCTCGTTTCTAGTTAAATCTGACTGCCTTAGAGCTCAGCTCAGTCACCTCCTCAGGGAAGCCTGCCCTGACTCCCTCCCCACCCATTCAATTGCTCCCTCTTCCCCCAAATCTAGGACAGTTTCCTTTACATACAATTTTCTATACAAAACTTTCTGTATTGTCTTCCTTTGGGGGCACTTGTCTTAGTTTGTAAGGCAAACTCAGCCCACCCCCTCCAAGCCCTATAATAGGCCCCATAGACCCACAGGCCTCGAGAAAGCAAGGAGGGACCAGGCATATATGGTTCACCTTTGGATTCTCTGTGCCTGAGGAGTCCTCACAGAGAATATAGGTCTTGAAGGATGTAAAGGATTTCTACTGTCATTCAAGGCTGAGAAAACAATAATTCAAGGCATGTAAGTCCATGATTTATTTGTTTAAGGAAAGCTGAGTAGTCCTAGAATTGAGTGGTTCTGGAACAGTGGTTCGCAACCAGGGGCTGGGTAGCAATGTCTGGAGACATTTTTTATTGTCATGACCTGGGGATGTTACTGGAATGGAGTGGGTAGGGGAGAGGCTGAGGGTGCTGTTCCCATCTTGCAGTGCTTGCTCAGGACAGCTCCCAGAACAAAGGATTATCCAGCCCAACATGTCAGTAGTGCTGAGGTGGAGAAATGCTGTTTTCAAATCAACAAAGCTGGGAATTCCCTGGTGGTCCAGTGGTTAGGACTTGGAGCTTTCACTGTGGTGGCCCGGGGTTCAATCCCTGGTAGGGGAACTAAGATTCCCGCAAGCCGAGTGGCATGGCCAAAACATAAAAATAAAAATGAAATAAAATAAACAAAGCTGGATACACAGTTTGAGGCTTTATCATGGAAGGCCCCGAGTCCATCTTTACAAGCTCCAACACTGATTAGGACACACTTGTGCTAATAAATACTTGTGGAATGGATTTGAGACTTGAAAAACCAGTTAAATGTTAAACTTGGGGCAAATGTTTGAGGAGACAGTTTACTACATACAGAAGAAAGAGGAAATACCTTTCCTCTTCAGGCAGGCAGACATAAGTTCAGTTCTCTCTAGATATTTGCCATCTTTAAAAGGACTTTCCTCTGAAAAGAACCACTTTCTATTTCCACAGAGGAATGGACATGTTTGAAACTTAATTCAGCAGTTTAAATTACAATTAATTCTTTTAGTTACATTTTATTGGCAGTTTAATGCTTTGGGATAACTGAGTGCAATCTAGTTAAATTTCAGAAATGGATAATAGAAACAAAAAAGTCCTTGGAAAGTTGGAAACTTGTGTCCACACAAAAACCTGCCCATGGATAAATAAACTGTGGTACATCCAGACGATGGAATGTTATTCAGTGCTAAAAAGAAATGAGCTATCAAGTCCTGAAAAAGACAAGGGGGAATCTTAAATGCATATTACTAAGTGAAAGAAGGCAATCTGAAAAGGCTACATACTGTATGATTCCAACTATATGACATTCTGGAAAAGGCAAAATTATGGAGACAGTAAAAATACCAGTGGTTGTCATGGGTTGGGGTGAGGGAGGAAATGAATAGGCAGAGCACAGAGGATTTTTAAGGCAGAGAAACTACTCTTTATGATACCATAGTGATGGATACGTGTCATTATACTGCTGACTTAAAAAAAAAAAAAGCACAACTTGAGAGCTGTGAGTTAAGTTTTATTTGGGGCAAAATGAGGACTATAGCCCGGGAGACAGCATCTCAGATAGAGTTGAGAAACTGCTCCAAAGAGGTAGGGACGGGCTTCCCTGGTGGCGCAGTGGTTGAGAGTCTGCCTGCTAATGCAGGGGACACGGGTTCGAGCCCTGGTCTGGGAGGATCCCACATGCCACAGAGCAACTAGGCCCGTGAGTCACAACTACTGAGCCTGCGCATCTGGAGCCTGTGCTCCACCACAAGAGAGGCCACGATGGTGAGATGCCCGCACACCGCGATGAGGAGTGTCCCCGCTTGCCGTAGCTAGAGGAAGCCCTCGCACAGAAATGAAGACCCAACACAGCCAAAAAAAAAAAAATAATAATAATAATAATTTAAAGAAAAAAGAGGTAGGGAGGAAGGTTATTATATATGTGATTTTGGTGAAGGGGGAGTACATGCAATCAAGCACATATATATTTTTTAAATTTACTTAACTTATTTTTGGCTACGTTGGGTCTTCGTTGCTGCACGTGGGCCTTCTCTAGTTGCAGCGAGCGGGGGCTACTCTTTGTTGCACTGAGCGGACTTCTCATTGCAGTGGCTTCTGTTGTTGTGGAGCATGGGCTCTAGGTGTGCGGGCTTCAGTAGTTGTGGCACGCAGGCTCAATAGTTGTGGCTCTCTGTCTCTAGAGCACAGGCTCAGTAGTTGTGGTGCACAGGCTTCGTTGCTCCATGGCATGTGGGATCTTCCCAGACCAGGGCTCGAACCCGTGTCCCCTGCACTGGCAGGCGGATTCTTAACCACTGCACCACCAGGGAAGCCCAAGCACATATTTTTTGCAGAAGGTTACTACTAGTCACAAGGAGCAGATGTCACCATGAAGGATTTTAATGCCATTCTAGATATGAGGAGATATAAGAATTGGACTCATAAAATCTTCTCCTGAAAATATCTAACTATCTGAAGACCTGTTCTGCCAGTTTTCTCCAGAGCACAGAGGGCCTCATTTCTGCTCTCCACCCTGAATTCCTTTTTTAGGGGTTTTAAAAGTCAGCAGCTGTTGAGAGGCCCGCGCACCATGATGAAGAGTGGCCCCCGCTTGCCACAACTAGAGAAAGCCCTCGCACAAAAACGAAGACCCAACACAGCCATAAATAAATAAATAAATAAATAAAATTAAAAAACAAAAAACAAAAAAACAAAAAACCACAGTGAGATATCCCTTCACACTTAAAAAAACAAAAAAGCAGCTGCAGCAGCTGATGGGTTAATCCTTATAGAGGTAGATGGCAAGTGCCAGTGGCAAGTGCCAATTTGTAGTTGACAGGGCCCCCTCATGGTCATAAATTCAACCATGCTTTGGGAGGCATTTCATGACCATTTTTTCCCACGGTGCTAGGAAGGCTCATTTCCAGGTCCGGCGAAGATTTCACTGATAGGCCACTCAATGAGCTATTACTGGACTAGGACTTATTAACAGTAACCAAAACTCTCTGGACCACCTGTCTTACTAGTCTGTTATAGTCCAGGAAAAAATTCCCTCTTATTGCATCTTCCCATATCTAGAGTTACACTATTACAATCATTGAGCTCATACAGAACTAAATATTTGGTCAACTGCTTCAAGTCGCCTAGACATCATTATTTTTGTTGGAGGTTCAGTCACACATTTGGTAGTACAAGAAACAATAATCTTGTAAAACCTAGAATGTATAACACCCTGAGTGAACCCTAATGTAAGCTAGGCCGAGCCTCGGCTTGCAGGATCTTAGTTTCCCGACCGGGGATGGAGCCCCGGCCCCTGGCAGTGAAAGTACCAAGACCTATCCACTGGACCGCCAGGGAATTCCCAGTGCAGTGTCTTTTTGAAGGCAATTTGACAGGCTCTTCCAAAATTTTAAGTAGCGTACGTAGCCTTTGACAAAGCTTCTACAAATTCATATAGAAAATACCCATGGAAAAAAAAAATATAGACAATTGCTACATGGAAAGATGCCAATAGATGCAAATAATAGCAATGATCCTGTTTAAATATATATATATGTATTATAAGTTTATATGTGTGTGTTGTATATGAACAAAATATCTGGAAGAGGACTCCCCAAATTGTGTTAAGTGATTACCTCCTGAGAAGTGGGATTTGGGGTTTTATTAATTTTCTGTTGCTGTGTAACGGATTATCAAACTAAGCAACTTAACTAACAGCTATGTATTTTCTCACGGTATCTGTAGGTTAGAGGTCAGGCACAGCGTATCTGAGTTCTCTGTGCACAAGGCTGAAATCAAGTTGTCAGCCAGGCTGAGTTCTCACCTGGAGGGCTGTGGGGAATAGTCTACTCCTAAGCTCATTCATGTTGCTGGCTGTGACATTATGATTTATAAGAAATAGGTATTTGGTCTCCGTCTACTTGTGACCCAGAATTCCTAAACTCTTGGAATGTGCTAAGTGATGAGAGTGATCAAGGTGTCTTTTGTTATGTTAATGAAGTGACTTCTGAACTCCACCTAAAGGTGGTGTTGGTGCCAGGAGAACAGACCCTGTGATTAGAGGGTTGGAACGCTCAGCCCAACTCACCTGACCTACGGAGGGGAGAGGGGCTGGAGGTTGAATCAGTTGCCAACAGATGATGAGTTAATCAGTTTTGCCTACATAATGAAGCCTCATTAAAACCCAAAAGGACCAGTTTTGGAGAGCTTCTGGATTGGTGAACATGTGGAAATTCCGGGAGAGTGGTGGGCCTGGAGAGGGCGCGGGAGCTGAGGACCCTTTCCCTCATACCTTGCACTGTCCGTCTCTTCCATCCGGCATTTCCTGAGTTATAAACTTTTATAATAAACTGGTAATCAGTTAAACAAAATTTTCTCTGAGTTCCATGAGCCGCTCTAGCAAATTAATCGAACCCAAGCCCAGGAGGGAAAGCTGTTGGAACCTCCAACCTATAACCAGTTGGTCAGAAGCAGATGCTTGAACTCGCAGATCAAGTTGGGGGCTGAGGGCTAGTCTTGTAGGACGGCCCTTAACCTGTGGGATCTGATGCTACCTCAGGGTAGATAGTGTCAGAATTGAGTTCAGTTGTTGGATGGACACCCAGCTGGTGTTGCAGAATTGCTTGGTGGTGTGGGGACATGCTCCCGCCACACACACACACACACACACACACGCACACACTGGAATTGACAGCCAGAATGGCTACTTGCGGAATCTCATTCTTTGTAGTTATAAAACTGAGGTTCCCGACTTCCCTGGTGGTGCAGTGGTTAAGAATCTGCCTGCCAATGCAGGGGACACAGGTTCGAGCCCTGGTCTAGGAAGATCCCACATGCCGCGGAGCAACTAAGCCCGTGCGCCACAACTACTGAGCCTGCACTCTAGAGCCCACGAGCCACAACTACTGAAGCCCACGTGCCTAGAGCCCGTGCTCCGCAACAAGAGAACCCACCGCAATGAGAAGCCCACGCACCGCAATGAAGAGTAGCCCCCGCTCACTGCAACTAGAGAAAGCCTGCGCGCAGCAACGAGGACGCAACATAGCCAAAAATAAATAAATTAAAAAAAAAAAAAAAAAAGAATCCTCCTGGCAATGCAGGGGACACAGGTTCAAGGCCTGGTTTGGGAAGATCCCACATGCAGCGGAGCAGCTAAGCCCGCGTGCCACAACTATTGAGCCTGTGCTCTAGAGCCCGTGAGCCGCAACTACCGAGCCCACGTGCCGCAACTACTGAAGCCCACGAGCCTAGAGCCGTGCTCTGCAACAAGAGAAGCCACCGCGATGAGACGTCCGGGCACCACGATGAAGAGTAGCCCCCGCTCGCCACAGCTGGAGAAGGTCCGCATGCAGCAACAAAGACCCAACGCAGCCAGAAAAAAAAACCACCTGAGGTCCCATTTCCTTGCTGCTGGTCAGTCAGGGGCTGCTTGCTCTTAGCTCCCAGAGGCTGTCTGCATCCTTTGTTACATGGCCCCTTCTGTCTTCAAGTGTTTCTAATCCTTCTCATACTTCAGACCTCTCACTTCCTCTTCTAGCGCCAACCAGAGAAAACTCTCTAATTTTAAAGGACTCATGATTAGGTCGAGCCCATCCCAATGGTCCATGTCAGGGTTGACAATGCCATGTAATGTAACCCATTCATGACAGTAACATTCACCACATTCACAGCCCCAGGGAGTATGTAGACATGTACACCAAGGGGAAGGGAAACCTCGGGGGCCATCTAAGAATTCTGACCCCCGCAGGGACGGAGGTAAAGGAGGGGTATTTTCATTTTGTGCTTTATACATATCTGTAATGTTTGAAATGTTCTGGAAAGACTGTATCACTTTTTGTAATACAAAAGGTCTGGAAGAATATACTCTAATATTTTAACAGTGGTTATGTCTAGGTGGTAGGAATAAGATTTCTTTAATATAAGCATATAGTAATCCATTTTTCATCATATAACTAAAGGACTATAAAGCTATTTCCACTTTGCAATTTTTTGAAAAAATTCATGCTGGCTGTAGACCAAAGCAGTGAACAGAGTTTGTCTTGGTGCCAATTTGGTTAACGATAGTTTTTTGCAGTGGTTGTAAATATACATCCTGATAAGTGCAGCGTGGCCAAGATGTAAAGCTATGAATGGATTTGAGAAGAGTCTAGATAAATTTCTGGATGATAGACACACAGGCTGTCAGGAGCACTGCAGATAGAGAGCATCAGGGGACAGAACATCAGCTGAGGACTTAGGTTCTAGGGTCCGCTGACTTTTCCTGCACCCCTTTCCTTTCATCGCAAAAATAAGGCGGTCACCCAGTGTTTTTCTCAGTCTTTCTGAGATGGTTACCATGGTTTCTGACAAAATTGTTCAAGTGTTACTGTCCTAAATAAACACCAGGCTGGAAGGATTATTAGCCTGATGCTGACAGGTAAGTCTTACGTTCTTTTGAATTATCAGTGTGTTCCCAGAAAGGAAGCGTTGACACTGGATTAGTCTGGGAAAAACAACGTACAAATATGGAATCTGAGTGGAAGCCTGGACTGAGCAAGTCGGGCACGCAGGCAGCGCGGTAGGACTTTGGAAGGTGGGAAGGGAAGGATCTCTCCTAGGATCCCTCACACTTTGGGGGGCTGAAGAATAAGAGCTTTCAAAGAAAACAGGCTCTTCTCAGAGTCAACACTGATAACTCAGTCTTGATCAGGAGGAGAAAATATGTTTGGGTCATTTGTTATATGCAGGTCAGGGAGCAAGATCCATAAGTACAGGGCAATACACGGCAAAAACAAACGCTAAACTAGATTGATTTTTAATTTTCTGTTCTTTTCCAGCAGGTCTCTGTTCCCTGAAAGAAGGACTGATACTGATTAATTAGGAAAAACAAGTCTGGAATGATAAAGTGCTTCCCACACATTCCTGCCAGTCTGTGTACATCCCAGTTTGCACACGTCCTTACATCATCTCTCTCCCAGCCCTACATTCCTCCTCAACAAGATCCAAAGCCTTCATTAAGACTACAACAGAAGCCTCACTCTTGTTGAGGTCAGGAGTCATGTTTTCATAAATAAAACATGTCGATCTAATGAAAAGAGCTGGGGCCCCAGAGTCAGCTATTCCAGACTCTCCCACTAACTAGTTCACTCATTTATTTGACAAATTTATTGAGCACCTACCATGTGCCAGGCTAGGTGCTGTTGTCCAGGTGCCAGGCACCCAGCAGGGAACCAAAACAAGTCCCTGCCCTCCTGGAGATTACATTCTAGTGGAGGGAGACCAACAGCAAAGAAAAGTCCAGTGGAGTTTGGCAGGTGGAGATGAGGGCTATGAAGGAGAAGAGGGGAATATGGGCCGTGGGGTGAGGGTGAGGGAGTTCTCAGATATGACTTGCATCAGAATCACCTGGGAGTGAGGCACTTGTTAAAATACAAATTGCTGCACACTATCCTAGAGTTTCTGATCCAGTAGGTCTGAGGTGGGGGGGCTTGAGAATTTGTATTTTTAACAGGTTCCCAGATGGTGCTGATGCTGGGGTCCGGGGACCATACTCTGAGAATCAGTGGAGTAGAGCGTGTTATACAGGATGTCCAGGGAATGCTTCTCTCATAATGTGACATGTAAACAGAGGCCTAAAGGATCAAGCCATGCAGGGAAGAGCAGTGCCTCCCAGTCAGAGAACAGAAAGTGGGAGCCCTGAGGTAAGCATGTACTTGGTGTGTTTGAAAAATGGCAAGGGGGCCAGAGTGGCTGGAATGGAGGGGAGGGGAGAAAAAGATCTTACAGGTTTTGATGGCTAGGGTAAGAACTTTGATTTTTACCCCAAATGAGGCAGAGAGCCAGGAAAGGGTTTTGAGCAGAAGAGTGTTGTGGTCTGTGTTAAAAGTGTCAGGCAAATGTAAGGTATGGCTGCCCGTACTAATGATGATTTTTCAGCGCACTGTAATAAGGCTCGTATTTATTTCTTCTTGTGGATGGATCAATGGGTGGAAAGAAAAGCCTGAAACGGTTTGGCAACGACTATAGCCTGAATGTTTGTGTGCCCCTAAAATTCACATGCTGAAACCTAATCCCCAGTGTTATGGTATTTGGAGGTGGGACCTTTGGGAGGGGGTCATGAGGGTGGAGCTCTCATGAATGGGATTAGTGACCTTACAAGAGACCCCAGAGAGCTCCCTCACTCCTTTGGTCTTGTGAGGACACAGACAGAAGACAGCCATCCATGAACCAGGAAGTGGGTCCTCACTAGTCTGCCAGCGCCTTGATCTTGGACTTCCCAGCCTCCAGAACCGTGAGAAATAAATTTCTGTTGTTTATAAGACACCTAATCTATGGTATTCTGTTACGGCAGCCTGACCTCACTAATATAACAACTTACTGAGTTTCATATTTTGAATACTACTTATAGGCCATATTTAATTGAATATTAATAAACTATTACCTCATCCCTTAAAATAGTTTACTTTCCTGTGCCCCAATAGATTATAAAATCTATAAGGTCATATGTGTGAATGGTGTGTATTTTGTGTGCATGCTGTCTTCTATATGGTTGTTTCTGTATCCTCAGTGTCTCATATCCTATGAAGCATAGTAGGTCCCCAACTATTATTTTCTTTCCCAATTATTTTTTGAAAGATGAATGAATGAAATATTTGTTTCTATATAGAATTTTACAACACCAGCAGCTAAGCCACAACATTCGTATGAAAAATGTTTCTTTTACCCATTTTCTCATGTGATCCTCAGAATATTCCCATTCGGTAAGATCATTCACTTTTTCAAGGGGAGACAGAGATGAAGTAATGACCCAATGCTTTGTGGCTTGTAAGGGGCTGAGGCGGGTCTGCAGCCAGAGTCTCACCTCCAGAGCTCAGGGTCTTCCCACTCTATTGTGATCTTCCAGCACTAAGTTCACTTGAGGGATAGTCTTTGATGGAAATGTTCTAAAATTGGACTATGGTGATGATCGCATAATTTAGCACATTCACGAAAAGTCATTGAAACTTACACTTAAAAATGAGTGAATTTTCAGACATATAAAACAAATTTATGCTTTACCAAAGGGGATAGCAGGGGGAGCGGGGGTGGGGGAGGGATAAGTTAGGAGTTTGGGATGAACAAATACACACTACTATATATAAAATAGGTAAACAAGGACCTACTGTATAGCACAGGGAGCTCTACTCAACATCAATGGAAAAGAATCTGAAAAAGCATATATATAACTATGTATAACTGAATCACTTTTCAAGTACACTTGAAACTAACACAACATTGTAAATTAACTATACTTCAGTTAAAAAATTGAGTAAATTTTAGGGAATTCCCTGGCAGTCCAGTGGTTACGACTCCGAGCTTCCACTGTAAGGGGCATGAGTTTGATCCCTGATCAGCGAGAGAACTGACATCCTGCATGCCACATGGTGCGGACAAAAAAAAAAAAAAAAAAAGAGTAAATTTTATGATATGTAAATTATTTATCAATAAAGGTGTTTTAAAAAATGAAATTGTCTCAACTACTCATCTCTCTTCCCAAATCCTTGTAATTTCTTTGGCAGGATACTGTTAAAATCTCAGATTCCGGGACTTCCCTGGTGGTCCAGCGGTTAAGAATCCGCCTTCCAATGCAGGGGATGCGGGTTCAATCCCTAGAGTGGGAACTAAGATCCCACATGCTGCAGGGCAACTAAGCCCACTCGCTGCAACAACACAGCCCACATGATCTGGAGCCCGTGGGCTGCAACTACTGAGCCCGCACTCTAGAGCCTGCAGGCCACAAATAGAGAGAAGCCTGCGTGCTGCAACGAAGAGCCCGCATGCTGCAACAAAGACCTGACACAGCCAAACAAATAAATAAATAACTGTTAAAAAAAAAATCTCAAATTCCTTTCCAAAAGTCCCTCAGGTCACTAAGTTACCATGCATTTATATTGACTAAGATTCTTGACCACACTCTAGCCACTCTCATCTGAGCCCTCTTCTCAACTAGACCTCAACTGTGGCCTATAAAAACTTGAGCAAAACACTCATAAAATTATTTCTAACAGTTCAAGGCCGGTCCGTAGGATGACCCAATGACCCAATCTCCTCTTAAAGTGCCTGCCTGAGAAAACTCAAGGCTGCCAGAAGAATTTATGGTTGGTTTGTTCCAACCCACACCTGGAGATGGGGCCCCTGTCTCCCAGCCTCTGTGGGAGGGGAGGAACCTAACTTCCATAAGGGCCAGTTAACAAACACAGGTGGGTTTCACAGGGACCAACCTTTGCTTCCTACTTTCTGTGATTTTCACTTCCCTGACTCTACTGAGCCCTCACTCACCTCCCTCCGTATTCCTTCATTCTCCCTTTGAAACACTCAGTCACCTCTATACAAATTGAAGTTGAGTTCAGTTCACACTGGGCTCTTCTTTATTGCAATAGTATATTACTGATCAAAACCTGTCCTTACCCCTTTAATTAGTGTCTGGCTTTGTTTATCTTTGACAATACGTGCACAAAACACACTAACCACACATACACCCTTAATTTTATTTAACCCATTGGGTATCCAGTTGTGTTTTAGTGACCTCTTAAATAATGACTACGTTGCTAGAAATCACATTATCAGTTTTCAGGCCCAAAAGATGAAACAACTTCTTTCTAATAACCTATGGTGGAAAAGAAGTTCTTGGAATCCAGTAGAAACAAGGAGGCATCATTCACATTCCTCTCATCACTACCTTACTTGTCCAAGTTCCTGATTTATTTACTGTGTGGTTTTTTTTTTTGTCCTTGTATTGATTTGTTTGTAGTTTGTGGTTTTGAGGTTTATTGGAGTTGATTACTATCTCAAGACAGAGTAAGAATAACCTTAAAGAATGATCCTGAAGGTGCCAAATATCTTTTTTTCCTTCTGTACTCTACACAAAGCATAGGGTCAGGTACTTTCCTTGTAGAAAATAATCAGATTATTTGAAATAACCCAGAGAGAGCTTTTTTGGGGGGAGGGGATATAGGGTTTATTGTGATAAAATATATATAACATCATATTTTTCATTTTAACCATTCATAACTGTACAGTTCAGTGATATTAAATACATCCACAATGTTGGGTAACCATTATCACTATCTGTACCTAAAAGTTTTTCATTATCCTCAACATCATCCTCTGTACCCATTAAGCAATAATTCCCCTTTCTCCTCCTCTCCCTATGCCCTGGTAACCTCTACTTTTTCTACCAGAGAGAGCATTTTTAATACTAGATGCTTGGGGCTTCCCTGGTGGCGCAGTGGTTGAGAGTCTGCCTGCCAATGCAGGGGACACGGGTTCGAGCCCTGGTCTGGGAAGATCCCACATGCCCTGGAGCAACTGGGCCCGTGAGCCACAACTACTGAGCCTGCGCGTCTGGAGCCTGTGCTCCGCAACAAGAGAGGCCGCGATAGTGAGAGGCCCGCGCACCGCGATGAAGAGTGGCCCCCGCTTGCCGCAACTAGAGAAAGCCCGCACACAGAAACGAAGACCCAACACAGCCATAAATAAATAAATAAATAAATAAGCAAATATGGTTAAGAAAAATATATTAAAAAAAAATACTAGATCCTTAAATTAAAGTTAAATTTTAAAGCTGTTCAGAAAGGCATTTTAAGTTACTTTATCATTAGGGATAAATCTGACTCTCACCCAGCCTTTTATAAACTATATTCTGATCTACATGCTGGCGATATGACTGTGCGTGAGATACACACTACATTGTAGGCCGCAGGATGGAGAGTTAATCACGCGAGCATGTAAAGAGCTAATGGGCAACACCAAGTGTGAGATAATAGAAGATCTCTGCATTGGTCTCTGCCCCCCTCCTGGCGCAGAGCTCCTAAAACCCTTGTATTTCCTAAGTGATAAGAGCACTAGGAACATCTTTTGTTCTAACATTTGGTCTTCAGTCCTATTTCCTGGCATAGCTCTTAAATCCTTTGGCATCTCCTGGGGGATAGGATTGTCTTTTGCTCTTTTTAAAAAAAAATAATAAATTTATTTATTTATTTATTTATTTTTGGCTGCTTTGGGTCTTGGTTGCTGTGCGCGGGCTTCTCATTGCAGTGGCTTCTCTTGTAGCGGAGCACGGGCTCTAGGTGCGCGGGCTTCAGTAGTTGTGGCACGCGGGCTCAGTAGTTGTGGCTCACGGGCTTAGTTGCTCTGCAGCACGTGGGATCTTCCCGCACCAGGGATCGAACCCGTGTACCCTGCATTGGCAGGCAGATTCTTAACCACTGCGCCACCAGGGAAACCCTGTCTTTTGTCTAATGAGGTGACTTGCTTGGCTTCAGGATGGGGCTGGTCACCAGAAAGACCAAGCCATGTTTGGAAGCTTGGAACTTTCAGCCCCTAACCCTCATCCTCCAGGAGGGGGAGAGGGGTTGGAGATTGAGTCAATGATCCATCGTCCATTATCATGATGAATCTTCATAAATATCCAAGAAGAACTTGGTTTGGAGAGCTTCTGGGTTGCTGAACACTTGGAAGTGCTGGGAGGGTGGCAAGTCTGAGGAGGTTGGGAAGCTCCTTGCCCTTTCCCCAGTACTGTGCTCTAAGCATCTCTTCATCTGGCTGTGCATCTGTATCCTTTATTATATCCTTGATAATAAACTAGTAAACATAAGTCAGTTCTGAGTTCTGTGAACCATTCTAACAAATTATCAAACTCAAGGAGGGGGTTATGGGAACCCTCCTGGCTCACTGGTCAGAAGGGACAACCCGGACTTGTGATTGGCATCTGAGGTCGGGAGCAGCCTTGTGGGACTGAGCCCTTATCTTGTGGGATCTGACACTAACTCCAGGGTAGATGGCGTCAGAACTGAATTGAATGGTAGGACACTCAGCTGGCGTCAGGAAAACCCACACATCTGGTGTCAGGAGTGAAAGAAATGTAGCGTGAGAGTAATGGAAAATGGGAGCTTGTCTTCAGACACCAAATCATATGAAAATAATGTGTTATACAGAAAACTTTTTTTCTTACATTAGGTGATCAGTGTCAAATAAAATATTAATTTTCATCATTTGCCTCTGTTCATATCTTCTTGACCAATTCTTCAAAATGTTGCATGCCACACTTGAGGCAGTGAAGAATTTTTTTTTTGAAGCTAAATAGATATTTTAATATTAGACAAAATAGGCTTTGAAGCAAAAACATTATTAGATATAAGTATGTCCAACACACATGATAAATTACACTAGGAAGATAACTTAAAATCTCTATGCACCTAATATAATTTCTTAAAATATATAAGGCAAACATTAGGGAACTAAAAACAATGAGGAAAAATTCAGCATCTTAAAGTGAGTTTGTAATACATCTTTCAGTTTGGTGTATCTAATTGGTAATTCGAGCAAACCCCAAACGAGAAAGTTACAGAATACTTGAATGAATAAATATATAAATAATAATAATCCTGTAATAATCATGTTTAGAATATCATACTTGGGACTTCCCTGGTGGTCCAGTGGCTAAGACTCTGAGTACAGAGGCAGTGAAGAATTTTTAAACACATAGCTCAGGACTGAAATATTCAGCATGCAGCTGCTCATATGCTTGTTATATACAACTGCCCACACAGGAGGTTGTGGTCCCAGTGGTTTTTCACAGCCATGACAACTTTTTGGAAAACGTCTAATCAGTACGACCGTCTTCATATATCTCATGGGCCCTGTTGCACCTTGAAGAGCCCGGTGACAGGCTGCAGGTAACCTGCTCCCTGACGGCCATGCAGGAAAACGCAGAATCCTTCTTGATATAATGACATTTTTATGTAAGGTCATTTACTGAGGTCAGCTTAAACTTCTTTTGTAACCAATGCCAGGCCTTGGCAATCTTTTCCTATAAAAGACCAGATAGTGAATATTTTCCCTTTTCCTGGTCACGTGGTGTCTGTCTAACTCCCGGTGTGGTCCCAGCGGCCATAGATGATACGTAAATGACGGGTGTGGTTGTATCTCAGTGTGACTTCATTTAAGGATACTGAAACTAGGTTTTCACATAATTTCCACAAGTCATACAATTTTATTCTTCTTTTGATTTGTTTTCAACTCTTTAAAAATGTCAAAACTTTTCTCAACTCTCAGGCCCAACAAAAACAGGCAGGGGGTCCAGCCTGCTGGGCCGAAGTGGGATCACTACCTCTGCTCTCTATGAATATATTTGTTTGCACTGAGCCTTTATAACTTATTTAGGTCCATTGAGTTTCACAGTGTGTGAAACATCTTAACATTTCTTTAAAATGTCAAGTCCCGCTCAGGTTTGAACAGTGAAAGTACTGATCAAAAAACAAGATCTTGGGCTTCCCTGGTGGCGCAGTGGTTGAGAGTCTGCCTGCTAATACAGGGGACACGGGTTCGAGCCCTGGTCTGGGAAGATCCCACATGCCGCGGAGCAACTAAGCCCGTGAGCCACAACTACTGAGCCTGCGCGTCTGGAGCCTGTGCTCCGCAACAAGAGAGGCCGTGATAGTGAGAGGCCCGCGCACCGCGATGAAGAGTGGCCCCCGCTTGCCGCAACTAGAGAAAGCCCTCGCACAGAAACGAAGACCCAACACAGCCAAAAATAAATATTTAAAAACAAAAAACAAAAAAAACACAAAAAAACAAAAAACAAAAAAAACAAGATCTTGGGAATTCCTTGGCGGTCCAGTGGTTAGGACTCCGTGCTTTCACTGCCGAGGGCCCAGGTTCGGGGAACTAAGATCCCTGCACTTGCGGTGCGGCCAGTAATAATAATAATATTTTACTCAGACTAACAAGTTATTACTCTAAGATAGTACTACAGGACTCCCCTGGTGGTCCAGTGCTTAAGAATCCGCCTGCCAATGCAGGGGGCACAGGTTCGATCCCTGGTCTGGGAAGATCCCACATGCCCCGGGGAAACTAAGCCCTTGGGCCACAACTACTGAAGCCCACGCACCTAGAGCCCGTGCTCCGCAACAAGAGAAGCCACCGCAATGAGAAGCCTGTTCACCGCAGTGAAGAGTAGCCCCCGCTCAGCGCAACCAGAGAAAGCCCGCGTGCAGCAACGAAGAACCAAGCCAAAAAAAAAAAAAAAAGATAGTACTACAAGCTACACTTTGAATAACAACCTAGCTAGTTGCTAATTATTCCTTTCCAGTAGATTTTTTTTTTTTTTTTTTTTTTTTGGCCTCCACCTTGCGGCTTTCGGGATGACCAGGGATGGAACCCGGACCCACAGCAGTGAAAGCGTTGAGTCCTAACCACTGGACCACCAGGGAATTCCCTCCAGTAGCTGCTGGTCACAGCTTAAGCATGATCTCATCCACTATACCTCCCAAGTTCATTCACAGTTCGTCCCACTTAATCACTTTTTAATGTTATCTTCATCCATGTTGAACTATTCCTGTTCAGGAAGAATAGTTTTGTAATAACCTCATTAAATAGGTAAGGTTTTTGTTGTTGCTTTTTTTTTAAGCTGAAACATTACTCAATTTGCATGGCTTATGTTGCAACTACAAAAGTTTGGTGAGTCAATATCACTTCATGTGTAGCTTTCATCAAAATTCAAACCAGTTGGTAACCAGGAGGATGAGAAAGTGTGTAACTCCCTGTTGGTGCTGTGCTAGGTTCCGTGGAGACATAAAAGAACTCCCTACCTTTGAGGAGTTACAATTCAGTGGGGAAGACAAGATGAATGTACAAGAAACCATAATGAATTCATTAATTAATTCCCTGAGCCCTCCCACTTGCTACAAGTCACTGTACTGCGTATTGTATCAGTTAGTCCTAATGCAGAAGAGGGAAAAATTCTTTTTCCTACTACCCTCCTAGGTTTTCAAGCTGGAGTCCCATCTGTTGGACTAACAAAAGGCAGATTAACAGCAGAAAAGTATTAGATTTGTACAACATAATTTTATGTGACACAGGGACCTTCATAAGGAAATGAAGACGCGAAAAAACAGTTAAACCCAAGTGTGTTTATAGTAGGTTTGATGAACAGTAGAAAGTCATGGGAAAACGTGGTAGGACCAAAGAGTATGAGCTACAGGCAGCAAAGTGGGGAAACTCAGGAGGCCTGTCCACTTGGGTTCCTCTCAGCACCTCTCTGTCTTCGGAGATAAAGATGCTCCCTTCCTCCAAGTTTAGGGACCGCACCTCTCACAAGAGGCTCTTACGATCTGCTTCAGGGGTGAAGGGGGAGATCAGAGAGTCCTTCCTGGACGTGCTGTTTCTCAAATTCCTTCAGTTTGAAATATTCCGTATGCCACAGTGCCATATTCTGTGGGTAGCGTGTTCTGAACCCTTCACTTACAGCTATTAAATAAGATACCGTAACCACTTCACGTGAGGAAACTGGGGCTATGAGAAGTTAAGCAAGTTGCTCAAGGTGGCAATTCACAGGTATTTGCCTGACTCCAAAGCAAATTCTTTTCCCTCCTCTGCCACTCAGATCATCTAGTCCAGTCTCCTCCTTTAAGGAAATAAAGAATTAACATGGGAAAAATAACTTTCTAACTTCCTAATTCAATGACCTATAACAGTGGTTATTGCTAGAATCAATATATTGAGAATACTGTGCTTGGGCAAAAAGGCCATACTGATGAGACAGCCCGGTCCACAAGAGTGTGTTTTGTATGGGGCTAAATGCTGTAAAGGAAACATATTTACACTAAACTTAAAAACACTTAATCGAAATTTAATTTCAGTTTTATATAGAGCTACAGCGCTAGAACCTATCAAGGGAGGTAGACATAGTGACATGATGCCTGTCCTGTTTGCAGACATCATTTAAGTCAGTCCCCGGAAGATGTGACAAAAGTTTTCTTTAAGGAAGAATGGGAAGAAACCAGAATGACTCCTATTTAGATATTTTTTTTTTTTTTTAGAAAGTAAATCATCACCTTTTTTGACCAGGATTCTTTATTTCTTTATTTATTTATTTTTGGCTGTGTTGGGTCTTCGTTTCTGTGGGAGGGCTTTCTCTAGTTGCGGCAAGTGGGGGCCACTCTTCATCGCGGGCCTTTCACTGTCGCAGCCTCTCTTGTTGCGGAGCACAGGCTCCAGACGCGCAGGCTCAGTAGTTGTGGCTCACGGGCCCAGCTGCTCCACAGCATGTGGGATCTTCCCAGACCAGGGCTCGAACCCGTGTCCCCTGCATTGGCAGGCGGATTCTCAACCACTGCGCCACCAGGGAAGCCCTAGATATTTTTAAAAGAGTGTTAGCTCCTTTAATTGAGGCCATGCTGATCAGCATTAATAGTGTCATCTAAGGGTCAAGGCCGAGCTGCCCCCAAGGTATTCAACCAGTGTGCCTCACGCTTGGCGGCCAAAACTCCTAGGACTTAGAATGAAGGGTTTAGGGAACATTACCATCCCTTGAAGAGCTTTGTCCTGAGGTATAGTGAGGTGGAAGAGAATCTAGCCTAGGGTGGCCAGCAAAACAGCCAAGTCGTCAGGATTATGTTACCGGATGTTGTGATTAATATTCATGTATAACAAAGTACTTAGGTTATTTTTTAAAATAAACCTTCTACTAAATGAGAGTATATGGGAACTCTCTGCACTACTTTGCAAATCTTCTGTAAATCTAAAATTATTCTAAAATACAGTTTAAAACATCTTTTAATGCCATCTTAACTATTCCTCCTCTTTTCCCCAACAGTGCTTTTTGTAAGCCCCGTGAAATCCTACTAGCCATTTATTGTTAGAAGTAAAAACCTTGGAAGTTACCCCAAGAAGTTAACTACCCTATGTGTAAACCTAAATAATCAATATTTGTTCTCACGTGGGAATGAAAGTGAAACTACTAAAATTGTAGTTTCAATTTTATCCACATTGTTAGTGCAGTAAAATTTTTTCAAATTCACCTGTAAAATACAGGCCATTAAAAAATTCCATTATTGGGAATTCCCTGGCAGTCCAGTGGTTAGGGCTCAGTGCTCTCACTGCCGAGGGCCTGGGTTCGATCCCTGGTCAGGGGACTAAAATCCCACAAGCTTCACGGTGTGGCAAAAAAAAAAAAAATCCATTATTTACAGTTTTAAACTACTGAGGCATTATAATAATAAGAAAAGGAATAAAGTTATAGCAGAAACATTCTAATGTCTTAAATGTAAAACCCAAACATTCCCTCCCATCTCACTTCTCTTTTGATATCTCAACTTAAAAGAAATAAAAGTTTAATCGCCGGGCTTCCCTGGTGGCGTAGCAGTTAAGAATCCGCTTTCCAATGCAGGGGACATGGGTTCGAGCTCCGGTCCGGGAAGATCCCACATGCCGCGGAGTAACTAAGCCTGTGCGCCACAACTACTGAGCCTGCGCTCTAGAGCCCGTGCTCTGCAACAAGAGAAGCCACCGCAATGAGAAGGCCGCGCACCGCAACGAAGAGTAGCCCCCGCTCGCCTCAACCAGAGAAAAGCCCGCGTGCAGCAGCGAAGACCCAACACAGCCAAAAATAAAATAAAACAAATAAATTTATTAAAAAAAAAGTTTAATCACTAAAAAATAAAGTCCTTATTGTAGTACCTAACTTTTTCCAGTAAACTCTTTGCAAACAGATAAACCTTCGTTAAGTGGAAATTAACATTTATTTATTGTATCCCAGGTGCTTTACAAATGCTGTATCATTTAATCTTCACAAAAGCGCCTGGAAGCGTGAAAGGGATTTTTATCTCCAGTTTGCCTGTGAGGACACAAAGATTAACTTTTTACTGACCTACAGCTAGTTACGAAGGAGAGGCAAGTGTCGATCCGGATCTGACTGATTCCAAAGCCTTTTACCACCACATCATTATGTTTAGCAAGAAATGTAAAACGTCTTCCCCATTCATCTAAAATATATTCTTCCTCACACTTAAGTGATTGCTAAGTTTTAATGCCAGGCAGTGTTTCTCAAAGTGTGGTCCGTGACCAATTTGCATTAGAATGACCCAGGACCCAGGCTAACAATGCAAATGCGGGGACCCTGTCCAACCTCGGATCAACTGGATCAAAATCTCTGGGGAGGGGCCTGGAAATCTGCCCATTTAAGCAGCTCCTCAAGCAATTCTGTGTACATTCAAGCATGAAAAAACAGTTGGTATTTTTCAGTTCTCCATCCACACTTCTTAAACTCGTGCTTTCCAGCAGCTGCGGCCAAGAACCCTCAAAATCGATCGCTTCACTTTGATAGAGCTTTGTGGGCAGCCTTGAACTCCAAACTGTTAGAGGCAGTCTTACCTGGAAACCGGGTTCCCCTCTTGGTGGGTGTCAAAAGACACAACCAAGTCAAAAATCAGGAGAAGGAAGGATTTGTTACTTGCAGCAAGTGAGGAGAGGACTGGGGGTCTTTCCCAAAGCAGCGTCTCCCTGAACAGCAAAGTTGGGCAAGTTTGAAGCTAAGAATACGTGCATATTCATAAAGGGGCTTGAACAGGAGAATTCAGCAGGGAACTGGGGCAAAGGTTGACAGAGTCCAAGCTTTAGTAGATTGAAGTCATGAGGGTCAGAAAAGGTCAAAATCACCATCCCTTAGGTTTCAGTGGATCTGGAGGTTGAGCGCTCGAGGGGGGTTTATTTTTATTTTTTTTGGCTGCAAGGCTTCAGAGATTGAACCCAGGCCCTCGTCAGTGAATGCGCAGAGTCCTAACTACTGGACCGTGAGGAAATTCCCAGAGGGGGTTTTAAATTCTGCAAAAACAGCTCAAGAAAGCGCTTCAGGCTAGTCTTTACCATTGAAACGGAACTGGGAGTCTTTACAACTGATTTATTTTCTTCGCTATTGTTACTTCTCTTGCCTGATAACAGTCATTTGTTCTTTTGTTCCCTTAAGATCATTATTACTGAGACCTGTGCAAGGGCTAGCAGTGTGGCTGGGTTTAGATCACTAAATGGCTTCCGTGTAAAACGGCTTCTCTTGTGTCAAAAAGCTATATCTGGTTCTTTTCCTTTAGGGAACCCCCTACCCTATTTGCTTACGGAAACAAGAGTTTCTAGGTTAGAAATGCAAGTAATATCAATCACAGGAGTTAGGAATTAAGGTTCCCTTTTAAACACAAATAGACACAACTCCCTAGATTTCGCCTTCCATTGCTTCAGTTGGCTCCTCTGAGAGGTGAATGAACTTGGCCTTCCTACAAATATAGTGCAAGAAGCTTTCAGCACTGCATAGTGCTATCGATGATGTAAATATTTTCCATCTCTCTCTCCCCTTTCTTTTTCTCTTATTTTCCTTTCTCTTTTGTATCTGTTTTTCCTCTCTAGTATGATAAATGCTAGAAAAGTGATACACTAAAATGTTAACAGTGATTGTCTCTAGTTGATAGGGTTGTGCATAGGTGATTTTTGTCCTATTTTTCCCCCTACTTTCTACTTTCAGGCTTGCCAGGGGTTAAGTCAGTCAGTAAATTTAAAACCTGTGTATGAGAATGGAGAAATCTGTGCAAGGAAGCACCCCACCCACTGGCTAGCTTAGAAGGAGGGAGAGCAGGGCAAGACTCATTACTTTTTTTTAATTTTTATTTTTAATTAATTTTTATTGGAGTATAGTTGATTTACAATGTTGTGTTAGTTTCAGGTGTACAGCAAAGTGAATCAGTTATACATATATATGTCCACTCTTTTTTTAGCTTCTTTTCCCATATAGGTCATTATGGAGTATTGAGTAGAGTTCCCTGTGCTATGCAGTAGGTTCTTATCAGTTCTTATCAGGTTCTTATCTATTTTATATATAGTAGTGTGTATATGTCAATCCAATCTCCCAGTTTATCCCCTGCTTCCCCCTTGGTAACCATAAGTTTGTTTTCTACATCTGTGACTCTATTTCTGTTTTGGAAATAAGTTCATTTGTACCATTTTTTTTTTTTTAGATTCCACATATAAGCAATATCATATGATATTTGTCTTTCTCTGTCTGATTTACCTCACTCAGTATGACAATCTCTAGGTCCATCCATGTTGCTGCAAATGGCATTATTTCATTCATTTTTATGGCTGAATAGTATTCCATTGTATATATGTACCACATCTTCTTTGTCCATTTCTCTGTTGATGGGCATTTAGCTTGCTTCCATGTCCTGCCTATTGTAAATAGTGCTGCAATGAAATGGGGGTGCATTTATCTTTTCAAATTATGGTTTTCTTTGGATATTTGCTCAGAAGTGGGATTGCAGGGTCACATGGTAGCTCTATTTTTAGTTTTTTAAGGGACCTCCATACTGTTCTCCATAGTGGCTGCACCAATTTACATTCCCACCAAAAATGCAGAAGGGTTCCCTTTTCTCCATACCCTCTCCTGCATTTATTGTTTGTAGACTTTTCTTTTTTTAACTTTTACAAATTTATTTATTTATTTATTTATTTATGGCTGTGTTGGGTGTTCGTTGCTGTGCACGGGCTTCCTCTAGTTGCGGCGAGCGGGGGCTACTCTTCGTTGTGGTGCGCGGGCTTCTCACTGCGGTGGCTTCTCATGTTGCGGAGCACGGGCTCCAGGCACGCGGGCTTCAGTAGTTGTGGCACGCGGGCTCAGTAGTTGTGGCGCACGGGCTTAGTTGCTCCGCGGCACATGGGATCTTCCTGCACCAGGGCTTGAACCCGTGTCCCCTGCATTGGCAGGTGGATTCTTAACCACTGCGCCACCAGTGCAAACCAGTCCTGTTTGTAGACTTTTCAATGATGGCCATTCTGACGTGTGTGAGGTGATACCTCATTTTAGTTTTGATTTGCATTTCTCTAATAATTAGTGATGTTGAGCATCTTTTCATGTGCTTCTTGGCCATCTGCATGTCTTCTTTGGAGAAATGTCTATTTAGATCTTCTGCCCATTTTTTGATTGCGTTGTTTGTTATTTTTGATATTGAGCTGCACGAGCTGTTTGTGTATTTTGGAGATTAATCCCTTGTCGGTTGCTTCATTTGCAAATATTGTCTCCCATTCTGAGGTTTGTCTTTTCATTTTGTTAATGGTTTCCTTTGCTGTGCAAAATCTTTTAAGTTAGGTCCCATTTGTTTATTTTTGTTTTTATTTTCATTACTTTAGGAGGTGGATCAAAAAAATCTTGCTGCAATTTATGTCAAAGAGTGTTCTGCCTATGTTTTCCAGGACTCATTATATCTGTGCTTCTTCACCTGTTAGGTGTACTTTTTGAAAATAGTAAAGGAAAATTAGAACTGTTTCTCTAGGGTTTTTTTTCCCCCTTCTGCCCCAATTTTCTCTTTCTCTTGCTGATCTTATCTTCTCCCTCCAACTTTCGATTCTGTGTTAGGGAAGCAGCTGGATGACACTTGCTGGAATGAAAGAGCCACTGTCTGGTCTTGCTGTGTAAGTATAAACCACACTGCATTCGTGTATAGCCTCTTCCTCCTGGAGGGTTGAGATTCCTCTTTATAACTCCACTGCTATTTTTAACATCTCTAGAGGGCAAGGAGAAAGCCAGTCCCTTTATCTTTGAGCTGGTCACAAGTTTTCAAAATCTCTGTTTTCCCCCCTGAACAAATAATACAGAGGTGAAGAAATCATCCACAGACAGTTTAGAGAGCCTTTCCCTACTCCTAAAGAAACCAGACCACTTAGCTCTTAAAAGGCCCTAGAGAAAGCCTGAACATGTGTACATTGATTTGTATTTGGGGAAGGAGCTTATCATCATTTGTAACCTCTGCAGCATCACTGGGCTTTGTCCCCTGGGTGAGAATGGAGGAAGCCCCAGAGAGCGAACAGCCTAGCACATCGGCAAAGGCAAAAGAAACTGGCGACCCGCGCTCCAGGCTCTCAATCCCCAGGCCAAGTGGCCTTGATCATTTCCCTCATTACTCTAGAGACTGTTAATTTCTCAGTCTGTACTTGAAACTGGGCTATAATTGTCCTCTGAGTGCAGAGGGAGAAGCTAAATCAGCCCCTGGAGAAGACTGGCTGGGCTGGGCCAGCTGCCACAACTGCTTCCAGAAGGCTCCTGGCTGCCCTCGCTGCCGAGACCAGAAAGCTAAGAACTGAACACAAGCACGACAGCCTCGGCTGCACCCTTCTCACTAATTGAAAAATTAATTTTAACTCCCAACGCAGCGCTCATTTTTAGGTATATAGGGATTATTTTAGCTCTCTCAAGCCTGAGTTTTCCTTAGACGTGTGAAAGCCTCATTTAAATAGTTTAAACTAGTACTAACAGCAGAAGTCCCTTGACTCTGCAGAAAAATGGGAAAATAATTTTAGGTAATTTCACCACATAAGTGGCACACTTACATCGTGGTACACTCTTATTTATAGTTGTTATCAGTTTATAAAGGGCTCACCCTTTCTAAAGCTACTAAGGGCCGACTTCAACCACACCTGTTCTCCACTTTCTTTTTTTTTTAATAAATGTATTTATTTTACTTACTTTATTTTTGGCTGGGTTGGGTCTTTGTTGCTGTGCATGGGCTTTCTTTAGTTGCAGCGAGTGGAGGCTACTCTTCGTTGTGGTTTGCGGGCTTCTTATTGCAGTGGCTTCTCTTGTTGAGGAGCACAGGCTCTAGGCACGTGGGCTTCAGTAGTTGTGGCATGTGGGCTCAGTAGTTGTGGCTTGTGGGCTCCAGAACGCAGGCTCAGTCGTTGTGGCGTACAGGCTTAGTTGCTCCGCAGCATGTGGGATCTTCCTGGACCAGGGCTCGAACCCGTGTCCCCTGCATTGGCAGGCAGATTGTTAATCACTGTGCCACCAGGGAAGCCCCTCCACTTTCTTTTGATTTGGGGTTACTTTTTTACATTAGAGGCTAAAAATAGGCTATTGGGTGAGATTTCAGTGAGATGTGGAAATTAAGAAGTTTTGAACAGGGTTTTAGACTGACAGGGATCTTTTAACTTGAGTTGTCCAGTATAAATATAAACCAAAAGCAAACAGATTTGGAATCTCACTGATTGCTGCTACATTTATACCTGAGAAAAAACCTACATGAGACCACAGTCTATAATCGACAGTAACATACTGACTTTTTCCAATTAGAAGAACTTAAAAAATAGCCCGTGAACACTCCAGTGTTCCAATGAATGATTACCAATGTCATTTCAACTACATTGAACCACCCGTTATGTCCCAAGCAATGTTCTTAGCATTAGTGATCCTGAAACGCAAAAGACCAGGTCTTTAACTTTCGGGAAGGCTGGTGGGATCGGTTGAGGGCACTGGCGGTGACAAGCATGGAAGTGGTATTTTAGTGTGGTATTAACAGGCCCATTGCATGCTTCTGAAATAGGAGGGAAGTGGGCAGGGCACAACCTTTGAAAGAATGACATACATAGCTGTTCAGGATACGACAAAAACTGATTATAACTGATTACACCCAAGATGAGGAAGGTTCGACTTCCAGTGGACCTTGAGCTTCATTATACTCTCATTGTAATAGATTAGCATATGCTAAATGATACATCCACAAGTGCCATGACCATTCCAAGTCTGACCATAAAAGGCCAAAAAGTGGGCGGTGGCCCAATTCCTGGAAGTCTCCGCCCCTTCCCCACAATAGTTGGAATAATCCTCCCACTTATTAGCCTATGAAATTACCCAGCTCATAAAAACTAACCACCTTGCATTTTGGGGCCTCTCACCTTCTGTGATGGCCCACACTCTGTCTGTAGAGTGTTTCTCCCAGGGCCGTTCTCGCCTTTTGAGACAGACTGCATTCTGTCTATGGAAACGATCTCTCTCAATCTACTTCTTACCTATCACTTTACCTCTCACTGAATTTCTTCTGCGTTGAGACATAAAGAACCTGAACTTCAGGAAGTCCTGAGGCCAGGTGTGCAATCTCAATTAAAAGACAGTGGGTTCAAGTCCCAATCTGAGGTGTGTGGTTTCACTTCCGCTCCCAAATAGGTGATTTCTGGGAAGCTTAGGGAAGAGAGGTCACCCAGGACCGAGGATGTCTAGTCCTGGGCCCAGTCATGGCCTAGCTTAGTACTCTTGTTGCAGGAAAGAGAGTGGGGCTTGAGAGGATGGTCACATCCCAGGTCTCAGGCGAGTCCTTGGGATGGCCGCCAAGTGTGGGTTCTTGGCTTCACGCAGGAAAGAACTCAAGAGGGAGCCATAGTAAAGTGAAAGAAGGTTTATTCAGGGAGAAACGCACTCCATAGACAGAGTGTGGGCCATCTTGGAAGGCGAGAGAGGCACCAGGGTACGGGGTTGTTAGTTTTTACAGAGGTGGGTAATTTCATAGGCTAGTGAGTAGGAGTAGTCCAGCTATTTTGAGGAAGGGGTGGGGATTTCCAGGAATTGGGCCAGCGCCCACTTTTTGACCTTTTGTGGTTGGCCTTGGAACTGTCATGGAGCCTGTGGGTGTGTCATTTAGCTTGCTGATGTGTTACAATGAGCGGATACTGAGGCCCAGGGTCTAGGGGAAGTCGACTTGTCCGCCATCTTGGACCCATTTGGTTCTAATCAGTTTATGTCATGTCCTCGAGCTATGTCATTCTTTCAAAGGTTGTGCCCTGCCCCCTTCCCTCCTGTTTCAGCTTCATCACAGAAAAAAGGAAAAGCCCACAAGAATCTTTAGAACTTCAAGGGTTTTTAAAAAAACATTACCTGGTACTAGGTCTAGAAAATTCTGTGAGGTAGGTGCTATTGTTCCTCATTTTAAATACCAGGGAGCCAAGGCCCAGAAGGTTGAGGTGACTGTCTAGGATTTACATGACAGAAAGAACCAAGAGGCAGTGCAAGTCTTTGATTGTTAGTCCTGGACTTTTACCGCTACAACAACGGCCAGGTTTGTTTAACAAATAGTACCTGTGACAAAAATCCATCTATTTCTTTCTCTTTTTCTTTTTTTTTTTGGCTGAGCCTTGTGGCTTGCGGGATCTCAGTTCCCCAACCAGGGATGGAACCTGGGTCATAGCAGTGAAAGCCCGGAATCCTAACCCTTAGGCCACCAGGGAACTCCCATCTGTTTCCTTTTGTTTTTAACCTTTAAAGTATTCAATCTCTTGCCCTCTTTTGCTTTGTGTTTTCATACCATCCTGTCATCAAAGAGGGAGAATACTTCTTCTTTGAGTAGCTCTTGTATCTAAGCACCCACATGAAATGCTTAGGGAGTTATTTTGACTTTAACAAGAAAACTCTGGTCATTGTGGGTGAGAGTGTGTTTCGTCAGCAGACAGAAATGGAGAGACTCAGGCATCCAAAGGTGAAATGAGAGAGTGAACAGTTTCCAGAGTTTTCTGCCTCTTTTATAATTGCTAATCACCACTGCTATAACCATAATAGAAACCAGGGGACTTTCCTGGGGGTCCAGTGGTTAAGACTCCACGCTTCCACTGCAGGGGGCACGGGTTCTTCGATCCTGGTTTTTTTTTTTTTTGGGGGTGCAGCCAAAAAAAAAAAAAAAGAAAGTGAAATCCAAAGGACTCTCACTTCTCACTTCTATTCTTCTAATTCCCCTCCCAAATCCAGTTTCTGGGATGCAAATTATAGAGCAGCCTTCCTTCCTGCCACCCAATTTCTAATCCTATTCCCCTCATTTAAATGAGCAAAGTCAAATTTTATATATGATAATTATAGTTCTACAATTCCTTGTGCAAATTTAAAAATGCCTTACAGGAAACAAAAAGTCAAGTTCGAAGTAGCTAGGAATCAAAATTTTAGGAAATACCCTAGTCCCATCACTCCATTATCTCCTTCTGTTGTGCTTCAGAGGGAAATGTTCAACAACTAAATATCAATGGTAATAGTTGAAGTTTTATCTGTAGGTTTAGAATTTTCTAAATCATGGAAGATAAATTTTTAACCATGACCCCAGGTATTTGACAAATGCCCCTTCATAATTGGAAAACCATCATTGCTACTTAGAAAATAATGATGTCCACAATATCGTTCACCTGCCAGTGGAAATTTTCAGAGGGATCATTTCAGTACCTAATAGTGCATGACTATCTAGGAACCAATTTGGACCTACGTGGGAACACTTCAGGGGCAGCAGCCTTACTGATCTTACCAGAAGGTGGTTAGGCAAGCAAAGAATTGATCCTGTTCCTTGCCATGGCCTGATTATTCCCCAAACAGAATGAACGGGATCTCTCATTCTCACTAGGATATTTTCTTTTCTTTTCTTTTCTTTTTTTTTTTTGAGGGATGTATAATGCAAGAAAGGACTTGGATTTCTGCTCCTGGACATTATAGTTGTGGGAATGTATTTATTTATTTATTTAAATTTATTTATTTAATTTATTTATTTTTGGCTGCGTTGGGCCTTCGTTGCTGGGCGCGGGCTTTCTCTAGTTGCGGCGAGCAGGGGCTACTCTTCATTGCGGTGCGCGGGCTTCTCATTGCGGTGGATTCTCATGTTGTGGAGCACGGGCTCTAGGCGTGCGGGCTTCAGTAGTTGTGCTGCACGGGCTTAGTGGCTCTGCGGCGTGTGGGATCTTCCCGGACCAGGGCTCGAACCCGCGTTCCCTGCACTGGATTCTTAACCACTTGGCCACGAGGGAAATCCATATAGTTATGGGAATTTAGTATCTATTCTCAAAAATTCATATCTATGATTATGTAAGCATCATCAGGTATTTTCTTATTTGTCCACAGAGTATGACTACAGAAGTATCATAAAACAGAATAAGTAAATCTTAGTTGGGACCTTAAATCTATTCAGTTAAATCAATACTATTCATCTACCTCCATCATCCTGGCCAGCTGATTGTCTAGCTTACTTTGAAATGCCTCCATTAACAGGGAATCCACTCCCTTCTGGAGGAATCATCCCATTTTTCAAGAACATTGATCAATCTTTTGGGGCTTTTTACAGCAAATGTATTCTTTTTTTTTTCTAAATAAATTTATTTATTTTTGGCTGCATTGGGTCTTTGTTGCGGTGCGCGGGCTTCTCATTGTGGTGGCTTCTCTTGTTGTGGAGCACAGGCTCTAAGCGCCTGGGCTTCAGTAGTTGTGGCACGTGGGCTCAGTAGTTGTGGCTCGCAGGCTTAGTTGCTCTGTGGCATGTGGGATCTTCTCGGACCAGGGCTTGAACCCGTGTCCCCTGCATTGGCAGGCGGATTCTTAACCACTGCACCACCAGGGAAGTCCCCACAGGAGATTGTATAGGGTGAATAACCTGAGGAAAATAATGTCTAAGGAAGTTAGCCTGGACGAGCCAATAGTAATACTGATTTCTTTCTACTGAAGCCCTGATTTGTGCCGGGCACTTGACCAACAGCCCTAAGAGGACAAGAATTATTGCTTCCGTTTAAAGCTTTGTAAAATGAGACTCTGAGAGGTCAGGTGACTGAGTGAGCAGCAGAGTTAGTCTAAGGCTGAGCTAAGGCCCACATTTGGGTCTGTGCCTCCAAAGTTTGCACTTTAGAGCAGAGGTTGACAAACTTTGGTGTACCAGCCAAGTCCAACCTGTTTTTGTACAGCCCTCGGGGTAAGAATGGCATTTACATTTTTAAAGGTTAGAAAAAAATCAAAAGAAAAATAAAATTTCCTAACTTGTGAAAATTCTACGAAATTCACATTTCAAGGCCCATAAATAAAGTTTTATTGGAACTTAGCCACACCCCACAACCCACATGTCATCTGCCTGATTTCATGCTACAGTGGCAGAATCGAGTAGCTGGACAGGGGCCCTATTGCCCACGAAGCCTAAAATTTTACTACCTGTCCCTTTACAAAAAGTCTTCTGACCCCTGCTGCAGAGTTTGCAGCTCAAAATGTGGTCTGTAGACCAGGAGCAAGGAGTATTATCTGGGAATCTGTTAGAAAGGCACAATCTCAGTCCCCACCCCAGACTTGCTGAATCCACATCGGCATTTTAGCAAGATTTCAAATGATTTGTTAGCACGTTCAAGTATAAGAGGCGTGTGCTGTTATGCATTAAGGCTTGGTGGAGGGCAAGTCTGGGGACCAGGACACTGGCTGGTTTGAGATTAGGAGCCGGAGTGGGGAGGGACAGGGTCCACAGACACGTAAAGAATGTTTGCCTTTTAACTGTGCACAGGCAACCACACATTCCTGACCCGGGCCTCTGGGATTCCTGCATATAAATATGCAGAGAATAGGACACCATACACAAGTTAACATGCAACTCTGCACTGGTTATTTTAAAGTGTGTTTTGCCATGGCTTTTTTTTTTTTTTTTTTGGGCTGCATTGGGTCTTAGTTGCGGCGCATGGGCTTCTCTCTAGTTGCGGCGAGCGGGCTCTCTAGTTGTGGCACGTGGGCTCCAGAGCACGGGTTTAGTTGCATGTGGGATCTTAGCTCCCCTACCAGGGATCGAACCTGCATCCCCTGCGTTGGAAGGTGAATTCTTAACCACTGGACCACCAGGGAAGTCCTTGCCATCGCTTATTTATTTATTTATTTATTTATTTATTTATTTATGGCTGTGTTGGGTCTTTGTTTCTGTGCGAGGGCTTTCTCTAGTTGCGGCAAGCGGGGGCCACTCTTCATCGCGGTGCGCGGGCCTCTCACTATCGCGGCCTCTCTTGTTGCGGAGCACAGGCTCCAGATGCGCAGGCTCAGTAGTTGTGGCTCACAGGCCTAGTTGCTCCGCGGCATGTGGGATCTTCTCAGACCAGGGCTCGAACCCGTGTCCCCTGCATTGGCAGGCAGATTCTCAACCACTGCGCCACCAGGGAAGCCCCATCGCATTTTTAATAAATCTGATCAACAGGAGGATAATCGAATTAGCTAGTACCAACTTCCCATCTCCAGCCTCCATTTTAAGATTTGCAGACAGAAAAAGGGCTTCCTGACAAGCAGGAATGTCTATGCTACTAGAAATTGGCCTGAAGCACTGCTGCTGGGAAGTTTTGAGAGATAGTAGCTCAGATATTTTGCTAAAGCATTTTTGCAAATGCTAGAATAGTTGTAAATAAGATGATGCAGCCTGCAGTCCTCCTCAAAGATACTCTGCGAGGAAATGTGCCATTTGACTACTTTCTAATTTGCTTTTCAATCATTAGGCAAATTCAAGGAAGACTTTAATGCTCTCTGATTTGAAGACACTGGAGTTTGCAGCTATACACTCTTTTTTAAAAAAATTTATTTATTTTTGGCTGCATTGGGTCTTCGTTGCAGTGCGCGGGCTTCTCATTGTGGTGGCTTCTCTCGTTGCAGAGCACGGGCTCTAGGCACGTGGGCTTCAGTAGTTGTGGAGTGTGGGCTCAGTAGTTGTGGCTCGCGGGCTCTAGAGCGCGGGCTCAGTAGTTGTAGCGCATGGGGCTTAGTTGCTCCGTGGCATGTGGGATCTTCCCGGACCAGGGCTCGAACCCATGTCCCCTGCACTGGCACGCAGATTCTCAACCACCGCGCCACCAGGGAAGCCCCAATGAATTAGTTTAATGAACTGGGGAGGTGGGGTGTTACATGATTAAATGTGTTTGTGGAGGAAGCACTCGAACAGAAACAAATACATTATATCCAAAGGATGCCAAGTTCCCTCTGGGGATTGGTGCCTTAGGACCTCAGCAGCAACCATCCGACCTAACGCAGCTGCCTCTCAGCTGAGCCTGTGGAAATCACGAGTCTTATCAAACTTTTATTTTTTAACTTTAAAAATAATGATAATTCCTGATTTTTAAAAACCTATTTCACAGCATCAACCTCAGGCTAAGGTAGTAAAAGAAAGCATGAAGAATATTTTAAAATATCTTTAAAGCATGAAAAATATTTTTAATTGTCGCAAAGGGCAATATTTTCATAAAATATTTAAAAACACAAGCTACGATTGCTTTGTGTAATTTGATTTCCTATTACCTCAAGGGAGCCAAGGATTCCTGGGAGAGGGAGCTTCCTTAGGTGTCCCTGGCCTGTTCTGGGCTCACAGAAGGAGTCAGGTGTCCCGTGCTCACCTTGCTTGGTGGCAATTTGAGGTTGCGTAAGAGAACAGGGTAAAAAGTGCACAAGTAATGCTTCAGTTTGCATCATTTATCTGTTACACGTATTATCTCGACTTGGCTTAGAGGTTGGTGGCATGATGGTAAATTGGAAGATGAGTGAGTGAGTGAAGTGAATCTGGGGAGAGGTGGGAAAGCAGGTGGCACTGGCAACGTTTAGATTAAGGATTGTGCCCGGAGGAGGAAAGTGCGTTCTTGCAATGACTGGGAATGCAATAGGCCAGCTGGGCATTCCTGGTTCCAAATTCTATGCAATCCAGGATGACCACGATATGGCTAAGGGTCTTTATCCTAGAGCTGCTGAGTAAATGCAGCTTTGTGGCATCATATGCATTCATTCATTCATTTGTTCAGTCTCAGCCATTCATTCACTAAACATTGATTCAGTGTCAGGTGCCATACTGGGCATTAGAACTACAAAGATGAGCAAGTGATATCATTGTAGACCACGAGGGGCATTCAGGGTACTAGAGGAGACAAGACAAGGAAGCAGGGGATTCCAGCAAGGATGTGAATATTCAAATAGAGGTCTGTATAATGGCTGGTGGAGTACAGAGTGCCCAGAGCAGATCCCCAGAGGAGGTGACAGTGGACCTGAGTCTTGGAGGATGAGTGGAGACATTCTAATTTATGCCAGAGAAACAGTACCTGTAAAGGCAAGGAGACCAGAAGGAGAATGACTTCGTATGGTTGCCTCCAGGGTGTGGGAAGGAAGTGGCAGCAGATGGGACGGAAAGATAAGCAAGGACATCAAAGAAAGCAATTGCACTTGTAACCAGTTATACCAGCTTTTGTTCTGGATAATAGCATTTGGAACAGATTGGTTAAATATAAAGTAGGAAAACTTCAGGAAGTGTGAGATAACTAATTGTGGAGTTTATAACATATTAATTTTAACTTTAAAGACAGTTGCGTTTCTTTATAAGGAAACTGAGAAAAAGTATTCAGTTAAATGTGTATTAGGAAGGGCAGTTTAGGTGATCAAAAACACTCAATACTCAGGACTTCCCTAGTGGTCCAGTGGTTAAGACTCCACGCTCCCAATGCAGGGGGCCCGGGTATGATCCCTGGTCATGGAACTAGATCCCGTAGCGAAGATCCCAAGTGCCGCAACTAAGACCCGGCACAGCCAAATAAATAAATAAATATGAAAAGAAAACCACTCAGTACTCTGTAGGATGGTGGAAGATAAACTTTACTACCTTATTTCAGTCATGCTATTTGAGTATTATGCATATAATAAGAAAAAGAAAAGAATCATCAAAATGAGTTTTTCCTATGGACCAAACAGTATAAAACTTCTCCAAGTCCGTACACATTTTGTCCTCTGAGCCGAGGAACCATGCCTTGGAACTGATTTGTTGGATTATCAATGTTAAGAAGTTCTCATATTTTTCTAAATTGTATTTACAGTCTTCAACAACTAGAGAAAGAGTGCTGTTTAATTGTTTGCCTTTCCTTTTCCATTTTTGGTACATATATCTTAGTCCATTTGAGTTGCTATAATAGAATACTGTAGACTGGATGGCTTATAAACAACAATTATTTCTCGCAGTTCTGGAGGCTGGGAAGTCCAAGTACAAGACTGGCTGATTTTGTGTCTGTTGAAAGCCCTTTTCCCGGTTCAGAGACAGCTGTCATGCCCCCGAGTCCTCATACAGCAGAAGGGGCAAAGGAGCTCTGCGGGGTCTCTTTTCTAAAGTCATTAATACCATTTATGGGCTCTTCCCTCATGACCTAGTCACTTCCCAAAGGCTCACCTCCAAATGCCATCACCCTGGGGGTTAGGTTTCAACATTTTGGGGGTACACAAACATTCAGTCTCTAGCAATATCTAAATCAATTTTAACCAAAGCATAGTGCTTCTCTGATACGTGGCTATGAGATTTTTCTTAAGACACGTAGTTACAACATTCAGAGAAACTTATGTCTGGTACAAAAGAGAAAGGGAGAGGAGAAATAGTCTTGGAGGAGAAAGAAGGTTCTGGTTGTTGGTGAAGACTTAGAGAGACACCAGAGTCTTCCACTGATATTAATTTACTTAGTTAACATTTATGAGACATTTACTAAGCCCCACAATGTACCAGGCATGAGTCTTGATGATGAAATAGAGATGAAGGCCTGGTCCTGCTCTCAAAGGGCTCAAAACCTGAGGTAATAAGAAGTTACAATGACATGTGATAAGTGATGTAAACAGAAGTCGCCTCAGAGAGTCCCAGAGAAACAACATCTAACTCAACATTGGAGGTGGAGTGTATGGAAGGTTAGGAGGCAAAAAATACATCCAAGAGAAGTTGCTGATACTTGACTTAGATCTTTTTAAAAATTTATTTTATTTTATTTATTTTTTGGCCATACCACAAGGCTTGTGAGATCTTAGCTCCCCGACCAGGGATTGAACCCGGGTCCCTGGCAGGGGAAGCACGGAGTTCTAATCACTGGACCACCAGGGAATTCCCTTGACTTAGGTCTTTTGAAAAATTATAATTTAAAAAGTTGTTTTATGAAATGTTTCAAACATTTAAAACATTTCAGGCAATAATATGACACCCGTATGACTATCATCCAGATTTAACAGATGGTAATAAGGGTGTCATTTATTTTCTATACTTTTCAATGTCTGAAATGTTTCATAAAACTCGAGTTGGATTCTGCACTCTGGCAAGCTCTTTTGCAATTAGATGCTATAAACGTTTTGGGGGTGACAGCTGATGTATAAGCTCTAAATCTCAGTAAATCTTTCGGATCTGTAATCTCATCTGGCCACCACTCCAGTCCCCAGCAGGACAAGTATTTGAGGTCTCATTTTGTAAACCAGGAACCAGAGGCACAGGGAGAGTAAGTTGATAGGAATAAATGCTGTAAGAACATATGATTTTATTAAAAACACTTATATTTGTCATTTATTCTTCAGAAGCAGCATTAATAAGTAGGTAGTGGCTTCTGGGCATGAAAAATCCGTTAGAGGTATTTTTTTTCCTTAAAAAGAAATCACATCAGTGACATTTATAGCACTTATAGCTTACAAGGGGTTTCACGTGCATTTAATTTTAAAAAAGTTTTTTAAAGAAATATTTATTTTCTTTATTTTTTTGGCTGCGTCGGGTCTTCGTTGTGGTGCGTGGGCTTCTGTCTAGTTGTGGCGTGTGGGTTTTCTCTTCTCCAGTTGTGGCGCGTGGGCTCCAGAGCGCGTGGGCTCTGTAGTTGGCGGCACGCGGTCTCTCTCGTTGAGGCGAGCAAGCTCACTAGTTGTGGCAGTCGGGCTTAGTTGCCCCTCGGCATGTGGGATCTTAGTTCCCCGACCAGGGATTGAACCTGAGTCCCCTGCACTGGAAGGCAGATTCTTTACCGCTGAACCACCAGAGAATTCCTCTCATGTGCATTTTATAAATTTATTTATTTATTTTTGGCTGTGTTGGGTCTTCGTTGCTGTGCATGGGCTTTCTCTAGTTGTGGTGAGCGGGGGCTAGTCTTCATTGCAGTGTGTGGGCTTCTCACTGGGGTGGCTTCTCTTGTTGTGGAGCACGGGCTCTAGGCGTGCGGGCTTCAGTAGTTGTGGCTCGCGGGCTCTAGAGTGCAGGCTCCGTAGTTGTGGCGCACGGGCTTAGTTGCTCCGTGGCGTGTGGGATCTTCCCGTACCAGGGCTCGAACTCCTGTCCCCTGCATTGGCAGGTGGATTCTTAACCACTGCGCCACCAGGGAAGCCCTCATGTGCATTTTAGAACTTAAGCTTCTTAGAGCTGTGAGATTGAGATAATAATGCTCATTTTGGAAACTAGAAAATTGAACCTCATGGAGGCCTTGCCCACCGGTCACCACACTGAGTGGCAGTTCTCTAGTCCTGAAGCCACATTCTTCTCACTCTACTACATTGCCAGTTTTTTACCAACTGGTGCCCAAAATGTGTTCTCCAAGACAAGTGGGTGGGAGGCTTGGCAAATCTGTGGCTCTGTCTTCCCTAGTTTGGGGCTGTAAGACCTGTGCACTGCAGTGAACCCTAAAGTCTGTTTGCCTCGCAGCAGTTTAGTTCACACACTACTGCTGCTTGTCAACTATGTGCTTACGAGTAAATTTATCTCCCTCCTGTGCTGGCATTTTTTCTGCCCATTTTTCTAATTGTTGCTCCTCTTCAGTTTATGGCCCTGTAGCTGTCAGGGCTCTGTCCATCTTTCTGATCTTTCTTCCAAATTCCTCGCACCAGCAGTTGGCCGAGGGCACCTGATCCTGTCTTCAGCACCCTGCCAGAAAAAGCTGTCATATCCCAGTGGAAAGTGTGGCTTCCTGAGCTGCCTCCTGGCAAAAGGCTCTTGCTTGCTCAGCTTTGGGCCAGCCCCAGGGTCTATGGGTTCCAAGAGAGGTGATGAAGTTCTGTGACAAATGCCTGCCCTGGCAGATGGGGCAAGCGCTGGCCAGCTTGAGAACGCAGTGTGCCAGCGGCTGCCCTGAGAAGGGACTCTGTGCCCCTGATGACGCTGTACATGCACTGACCCACCTGCTGGCTGAGGCCTTCACAAGCACCAGCATCTTTGGAGATCTTTACCTTCAAGCCACTGGCAGTTGCCACCATCGGGCCATTGAAAGAATCTAAGCGGGATCCAGAAAAATTAGCTAAAAATCATTCTTGAAAAGCATCCTGATGGAGAAGCTTGGTCCCGGAGAAGTCTGCGGACCTGGATCTAAGGGTTGGCTCTGATGTTGGGATGTTACAGAAAACTCTGACTCAGTCTGGTTTAAATAAAAGGGAAATTTATTATTTTTTATAACCAGAAGTAGGGTGAGCTCCAGGCCTTGTGGGATGAGTGGCTCAGTGACGTCATTTTAGGAGCCAGGGTTCTTTCTGTCTCCCCACTCCCTTTATGCTCAACGTTGGTGACATCCAACACCAGGCCTGCCACTTCCCCTTCATGGTTCCAAGTTGATTCTCACTGAGACTGCCAGGCGATCGGAGCTAGAGGCTTCCCCGGTCACTACTAGCAGGCAGAAACCTCTCCCAAACGTGGACTGTTATAAAGCCTCTGCTTCAGTCTGATCAGCCCAACTTGGGTCTCCATCCTGGACCTAATACGGGTTGTCATGGGAATGCCCTGTTGATGGGCTCGGACCTGCCTTATCCAATATGGAAGCTACTAACCACATGTGACCATTGGGCACTTGAAATGTGTCCAGTCTGAATTAAGGGAGGCTCTAAGCATAAAATACTCATCAGATTCCCCAAACTTCTCTCCGTCTCTCCTCTCTCTGTCTCTTTCACTATCTCTCACACACAAGTAAAATATTGATTTAATGTTTTTTTTATATTGATTACATGTTGAAATGTTAACATGTTTTGGGTTTATTGGGTTAAATAATATTTATTGTTAAAATTAATTTCTCCTTTTTATTTTTACTTTCTGAATGTGGCTACTAGAAAATTTTAAATTACACATGCGACTCACTTTCTATTTCTATTGGGTAGTACTGGCTTAGAAGAAACAAGGGTCTACTTCCAGAACTGGAGATGGAAAGATACCTGAGTAAAATCGTGGTTCTTTTAGAAGGAGGAAGTCTTTTCCTTTTGCAATGATACATATGTATATATAAATCTATATAATTATATATATATATTTGCCAATATTTAGCAGAGAGGATGAATGAAGGGCAAACAACGTGGACTGTACATTCAGAGAACTACTTCTGTGAAAATGTGCTGCGCTAAGGGCTGTGGGGAGAGAAATTGCTGAGTCAGCGGGGGAGGTACGCTACGCAGGCACGTGAGTGGTGCAGATAATAGAGGTTGTAGGGTTTCAGACTTTGGAGAGTTTCTGTCCAGTGTGACAATGGAATGCCAGTTTGATCTGGGCCTTGACGCAGATGGGGCTGCAAAAAAAGAAGTCAGCTGGGGAGAATTGCCTTGGGGGCCTTCTAGGTGGAGGGAAAAGCACAGAGACGACGCTGAGGCAGGAAAGTATGAACTGGAATTTTCGTCTAGCTGAAGCTGGGGGTTAAAGAGAAAAGACTGGGTCACACTGCTGCAGGCCTTACACCGCCAGGGTGAATCTTAGTAGCAGATTTATTTTAGGATGGCTGATGGGAACATCTGTTAAAGAGGTCTGGGCAGCAGTTGAACACAGTTTTGCTAACACAACTTTAGCAAATGCGCTTAATTAAGCCAGTTCACATGGCTACCGCCCTTATGAAGCATTCACAGGTCAGGTCCGCACGGATTAGTGTCTGGATGGTGTGAACTCTAACATAGACTGCCTGGGTCCTACCTGTGCAATTTATTAGAGGTGAGATCTTTGACAATTTACTTAAATCTCTCTTTGCCTCAGTTTCCCTATTTGTAAAATGTGAATGATAGCAATATACTTACTTCAGAGTGTTACTGTGAGGATTAAATGAGTTAAACGAGTTCAAGTTCTTCGAGCACACAGCACGTGCACATAGTACGTGCTGTGAATTTGTTGAAAAGACAATTGGTTGGCTACTGCTGACTACACAGAGCTGGGAAACTAGGATGCTAAAAAAAACCCTCTATTTTGTTATTGCTAAAAAAAATCTCTATGTTTTTCAAAATCTGTCTATAGGTAGGTAATTTTTTTGTTTTTTTCCGGCTGCATTGGGTCTTTCGTTGCTGCACCCGGGCTTTCTCTAGTTGCGGAGAGCGGGGGGGCTACTCTTCGTTGCTGAGCACGGGCTCTAGGCGCTTGGGCTTCAGTAGTTGTGGCTCGTGGGCTCTCGAGCGCAGGCTCAGTAGTTGTGGCGCACGGGCTTAGCTGCTCCGCGGCATGTGGGGTCTTCCCGGACCAGGGCTCGAACCCGTGTCCCCTGCATTGGCAGGCGGATTCTTAACCACTGCGCCACCAGGGAAGTCCCTGTATATAGGTAAGTAATAATCATGTGTAGATAAAGATAATGCACAAAGAGAATCCCCAGGAAGAAATACCCTTGTCATGTCAGCACACTCAGGCTAGTTCCACATCTGCTTCCACACTTGCTAACCTTGCTCTGCTGATATCCACAGAAATGGTTGCAGAGTTCACAAATAAATCTCCAAGTATTTAACAAAAGAGGTGCAAAATACACGACCTAGGTCTAAGAGTTCTTAACGAAATAGGATATTTTTCAAAATGCAGTGCTGAATTGGGCTTTCTTTTCTTTTTAAACTGCATCTCCACCTGCTTCCCTCCCTCCCTCCTTCCTTTTCCCTGGGAGTGTGAGGGGTAAGGAGTGTTTTCTGAATTCAGATAAATTGCTCAAAACCCCCAAGGTGACCCTAGTATCCTGGTTTGCCCCAGATGGGTTTTCGGTCTTTGTCCGTGTGACTCATTAACATATCCCTTTCCCTTTTAGAAGTCTTTTTTTGTTTGTTTGTTTCTGTCTTGATTTTTATTTATTATTTAAAGAGAAAGTCTCTTTCTTCAGACAGTTTAAAGAGAGCATAAGAAATAAGTAGAAATCTGCTATTATTCAAATTGGTCAACCCAATATTGTATGTATTTATATTACTGTAATCTATCAAGCAATCTGGGTATCCTTAGAATGTTTGTTAAAAAGCACATTTTGAATTTACCTATTTTTACCGTATATATATACATATATATATATATATAAAACAATTGGGGATTTACCTTCATTCTATAAAAATTAAAAAATGTATGATTCATGTCAGGTAGAATATGGATATTTCCCTTTTTATTTTTATAATTTTTTATTTTGCTGTTAACCATTTCCTAATCTCATGAGATTCTGAGATGACCTTTTTTTTCAAGCTTTATGGTAACTGCTAAAGTTCAGGTTTGAACTGATGCATAAAATTTAACATTTTAGTTTTCTCTGACTTTTGTCTGACAGAGTGTTGAGTAAATGAGATATTGACACAAGTGGAAAGTTTCTGTGTAGGAATATTGAATGACATTTGATCATTGGCTATCTTTTTTAAAAAATTTAATTTAATTTAATTTATTTTTTATTGAAGTATAGTTGGTTTACAATGTTGTATTAATTACCGCTGTACAGCCAAGTGACTCAGTTATACATCTATACACATTCTTTTTCATATTCTTTTCCATTATGGTTTATCACAGGATATTGAATATAGTTTCCTGTGCTATATGGAAGGAACTTGTTTATCCATTCTATATATACCAGTTTGCATCTGCTAATCCCAAACTCCCAATCCATCCCTCTCCCACACCCCCATCCCTTGGCAACCACCAGTCTATTCTCTATGTCCCCGATTCTGTTTCAAAAACAGGTTCACTTGTGTCCTATTTTAGATTCCACATATAAGTGATATCATATGGTATTTGTCCTTCTCTGACTTACTTCATTTAGTATGATCATCTCTAGTTGCACCTCTTGGAAGTCTTGGTTTGGATAATAAACCATATGGTTAGGTCATCTACAGGAAAAGGAGAGGGACTCTTCATGTGCTAGTGTATCAGGGATTGGGGGTATCAGAGTATGGGGATTCGTGTGTTCTTGGAGGCTGGGAGGGAGACCTGGGGGGCGGGGGCAATGCATGGGTGGGGATGGCATCCTGGGCTTTTGGGCTGGCAGGAAGCTGTCCTGGGCAGAGCGCAGGGGGCCAGCCAGCCTGAGTGGGACGGGGAGGCGATGCTTCTCCCCCAGCGCGGCGCGTCCTCCGCGACCTCGCTCTGCTCCGGGGCTCGCCGAGCCAGGGCGCAGCGGGCACGAGCCCCTTGGGCTGCACGGGCGGCTGGGTGTGGGGTGAGGCTGGGGGCGCGCCCGACCAGCTCGGGGGCCCTGCTGGGGCTCCCCGCCTCCTCGCCCGGGACACTCAAGAGTGCCCGCCCTCGCCAGCACCGCTTTTCATCCTGCGCACCAGCAAACGGGCCGACGACATCCATCAGGGTATGAAACACATTCTATTGATTTTGGAATCTTGGCTGCAGCTGCCAGATTCCTCGAGAGACACCGAGTCCCGGACAAGAAACCCCAAGCTCAACACGTTTGTAGTAGACGATTGCTTTTTCCAGAAAAGAGCTCCTAACCACCAGGCCCGGGGCCAGCTTCTTCCCCCAGTGTCTGTTCCCGCCGAAGGGCGAGTTGGTCCCCCCGCGAGAGGCAAGCCTTCACCCCCTGGCCTGGAAGCCGAGGCTGTGATCTGGGCCCTTGCGCCTTTTTTCAGCATAGTTTTCTGTGAGTGAGGAGAACATGCACAGGGTCCTGCCCACCCCCGGGGTCGGCGTGGGAGTCGACTTGGGGTCTCCGGGGCGTTTTTTTTTTTCCTGCGCCGCAGTGACCCTGGCCTCTGGGACTGAGATTCCCACGACTCCTGTGAGTTTTACAAAATAGCATCATTATATTGTAATCGTAAAAGCTAGTTCTGCATCTTAGGCAAAAAAAGCAAGAAAAGAAGGTTAAGTAACAGTCACTTTTAATTTTTGGAAGCGTCCCTGGTGCCCGGAGCGGGTGTAGACGCCGCCGCAGGCCGGCTGGGAGGCCCAGCTGGGAGGCCCCGCTGTGACTCTCCATTGTTCGCGCGGCCCGGGCTGACTCGTTCTAAACGCTTCTCTTTGTGTTTTCCCTCCGCGAGCGCGCAGAGGTGGTTGCCCTAAGAGGCATCTTCTTTCCTCCGACGAAAGAAATCTAGTCTTGGAGAGTTCCGATGCACGAGTCAGCTAAACTACATGAGTTAAACTCCAGCTTCCTGAGAGCTAGAAATATCTGCTCCGCCCCACCCTGATGGGAAGTGCCCACAGTTCGTCTTTCGCCACCAAGTGGCTCCAATCCGGAGGATTTCTTTGGCGTCCAGGGCAACACCGATCTGCGCGCCGCGAGTGGTTTTTAGGGCAGTGAAGCTGCGGTGTAGGCCGAGCTGCTGCGGGGGGAGGGGTGTGTGTGCGGGGAGGGGGCGCGTGCGCGCACACGCCCCTCGATCATCGGTTCTTGATGAAATGGTTACGGCGGGAACGGTGGACGTTATACTGGGATACAGGAACGAAGAAGATAGCAGGACAGAAGGGCATCCTCCACGGTATCGTGTGGGGTTTTTTTCTTGGGCAAGTAAATATGGGTCGTTTGGCACGGCCTGTGGGCTGACAGGGATATCGACAGGGGCCACTTTGTCAGCCGCAGAAGCCACTTTACGCCCAGGGTGAGGTATAATGTTTTGAAGGTGATGACGGTGGGGGGCGGCACTTTCCAGCCAAGAGCTCCGGGGGCCAGAGACTCTGGGTTTGGTTTTGGAAAGATAGGGGACCAGTTCCGGGGCTGACCCTGAGGTTTTGGGTTTTTTTTTTTTAAACGATGTGTTTTTTCCTGATGAAAAAAATCAATTTTTATTTTCGAAAACTGAAATTAAAGAAAAAAGCTCAAAGGAGGAAAAAAAAAAAAAAGAATTACCTATTATTCCACTGTCCAGAAATTAACATTTTGGTGTGTGTGTTCAGTTTTTTTTTTAATGCATATTTTATTCAAACAAAAATGGAATCGCCGTATTCAAGAGAATTGAAAACATATGCCCACACAAAAGACACCTGTGCGTGAATGTTCACAGCAGCATTATTCCTAACTGCCAAAAAGTGGAAACAATTCAGATATGTCCATCAACTGATGAGTGGATAAACAAAGAGTGGTCGATCCATTTAATGGAATGTTATTTGGGACTAAAAAGAATGAAAGGCCGATACATGCGGCAACGTGGGCGAACTTTCAAAACATTATGCTAAAAAGAAGCCAGACACACAGACAGCATGTTATGTGATTACATTTTTATGAAACGTACAGAATAGGCATATCTATAGAGACAGAAACTAGATTAGCGGCTGGCAGGGGCTGGGGGAAATGGGGTTTCTTTTCGGGGTGATGAAATGTTCTGGAATTAAATATGTGATAGTTGTACAACTCTGTGAATGTACTAAAAACTACTGGATTGTACACTTTAAAAAAGATGGATTTTATGGTACGTGAATTACATCTCAAAAAAGCTGTTAGTAAAACAAAAGCAGATATAATCTCACTATACCTAGTAATATATTATGAACATTTCCCTAATATTCCTAATAACTACTCTTCTGTAATATTTCTGTTTTCAATTATCAAAGTAATGCACATTCATTCTAAAAAAAAATTAAATAATGCAGACGAGCGAACAGAAGAAAGTGAAGTATTTCTCCCCCTGCCTCACTTCAACACCTTCCGAGTACCTGCTTAAAAATTATTTTTATCTCATACTCTTCTGTTCATAGAACCTTCAGTTTCAGTGCAAGCCCACTGTCTTGTTTTATTTTTAATTTTCCTCTTCCCCCCAACTCTGCTTTCATTCTCCCCTTTGTCGCCACTCACTCTAATGTGTTCGTTACATGTTCTAAATTATGCAAGTATCCCTGGAAAATATCATGTTTTTGGATGGGTTTTTAATTTTCGGAAGTGGTTATTGTGCTATTAAGTCTTTTTACACAGCACGTTCTGAGGCCTCTGCATGTTCTCGGGTGATATTATTCCATAGTAAAATTCACCATATTTAGCTTATCTATTTCCCTAACGAGGGACACCTGGCTCGCCTCCAGCTCTGTCACAGTGAACAGTGTGGTGTATATGCTCCCTTAAGGACTTGAGCAAGAATCACTCTGCGACAAATACCCAGGCGTGGGGCAGTATACCGGGGCAAAGGACATACTCTTAGTTAATTTAAATACAATCATTTGCTTTCTGGAATGGATACGCCAGTTTATATTCCCTTCTCCCCACTGTGGACAATAATTTTCATCTCCCCACATCCTTTGCCAACACTTGGTAGCATCAAACTTTCTAATTTCTATTAATTTGATGAGTCGAAAGTAATATCTCGTTTGAGTTTTAGTTTACGTTTCTTTTTGTTTCTATAATTACTAGGGAATTTAATCACCTCTTCATATGCTTGTTTGACACCTGGTGTTCTGTTAAGTGAACTGTCTATTCATTGCTCATTTTTTCTGTTGGGTTTTCTCACTTTTTCTTGTTGACCTGCAGGAGCTCTTTGAAAAATCTAGATACTAACCTCTTCTACTGACAAGATGTTGCAGTCTCCTCTAGTCTGACATCTGTTAACTTTGTTTGGTATGTTTTGCTGAACAGAAGTATTTAAAGTGTTTAATTTAATGTAGTGAAATCCATTTAATTTCCCCCCTACTCCGAGGTGCTAAAGATATTTTCCAATGTTTTTTTCTATTCACTTTCTAATTTTACATTACTACTATTAACAGACCTTTTTCTATGTATGTATCAGTACATCAATAATTTGTTTGTTAAAAATACGATAAAACAATGTATATTGTTAGGTAACTCTTTTTCATCCTCCAACAAATTGTATGGACATTCTCCTATATGTCTATTTCAGATCTTCTTACTTTTTAATGGCTGCATAGTAATTCTCCTCTATGAATGCACCATAACTTCTTTAACCATTTCCTTACTGATAGAAAATTGACAGTACTCTTAAAAAATGCCTGGTGCCTGTTCAAGTATTTTTAGACTAGATTACCATAGGCAGAATTGCTGGTTCAATGGCTATATTTAATTTTGACTTACTGACAAATTACCCTCCAAAAATGTTGCAGTGATTTGTATTCCCATCAACAGTGTTCAAACATGATTTGTTGCTGTTGTAGTTGTTACATAAATTAACCCAATTATTATAGGCTAGCAATGTTTCCAATGGTGGTGCTTCTACTGGTCTTTCAATTCCTTCAGTCTCTGATGACGACTTCACTGTGAGGGTAGTGGTGGTGTGGCCCAGGCACCGCCGGCCACCGTTTTGATGCATGAACTGCAGCTCGTCTCTTCATCTGGGTTTTGCCACAGAAGAAGCAGGTGTCCTTGGCGTGTGGGCTGATTTTCTTCATGATCTTCCTGTGGGAGGCACTATGTTGACATCTTCCTGTATTGACGATGGTCCTGACCTTCCTGGTGCATTTAGCCACATCGCCTCAAACTAGGTGCAAGCCCAGAGAGGAACCAAACATGGTTTGCTTTTTTTTCGTTTTTAATTTAATTTAATTTTTATTTTATATTGGAGTATAGTTGATTTACAAAGTTGTGTTAGTTTCAGGTGTACAGCAAAGTGATTCAGTTATACATATACATATATCCATTCTTTTTCAGATTCTTTTCCCATATAGGTTATTACAGAATATCGAGTAGAGTTTCCTGTGCTATACAGTAGGTCCTTGGTTTTTAAAAATTAATTAATTAATTAATTAATTTTTGGCTGCATTGGGTATTTGTTGCTGCACGTGGGCTTTCTCTAGTTGCAGCGAGCAGGGGCTACTCTTCGTTGCGGTGCATGGGCTTCTCACTGCGGTGGCTTCTCTTGTTGCGGAGCATGGGCTCTAGGTGCGCAGGCTTCAGTAGTTGTGGCATGCGGGCTCAGTAGTTGTGGCTCATGGGCTTAGTTGCTTTGCGGCATGTGGGATCTTCCTGGACCAGGGCTCGAACCCGTGCCCCCTGCATTGGCAGGCGGATTCTTAACCACTGCATCACCAGGGAAGTCCCCAGGAGGTCCTTGTTGATTATCTATTTTATATATAGTAGTGTGTATGTGTTAATCACAAACTCCTAATTTATCCCTCCCCCTCCACCTTTCCCCTTTGGTAACCATAAGTTTGTTTTCGAAGTCTGAGTCCCTTTCTATTTTGTAAATAAGTTCATTTGTATCATTTTTTTTAGATTCCAAATATAAGCAATAACATATGAGATTTGTCTTTCTCTGTCTGACCTACTTCACTTAGTATGCTACTCTCTAGATTCCTGCATGTTGCTGCAAATTGCATTAGTTCCTTCTTTTTAATGGCTGAGTAAAGTTACAGTGTATATATAGTACCACATCTTCTTTAACCAGTCCTCTGTTGATGGACATTTAAGTTGCTTCCGTGTCTTGGCTACTGTAAATAGTGCTGCAATGAACATTGAGGTGTATATATCTTTTTGAATTCTGGTTTTCCCCACATATATGCCCAGGAGTGGGATTGCTGGATCATATGGTAGCTCTATTTTTAGTTTTTTTAAGGAACCTCCATTCTATTCTCCATAGTGGCTGTACCAACTTACATTCCCACCAACAGTGTAGATGGGTTCCCTTTTTCTCCACACCCTCTCCAGCATTTATTGTTTGTAGACTTTTCAATGATGGCCATTCTGACCTGTGTGAGGTGATACCTCATTGTAGTTTTGATTTGCATTTCTCTAATAATTAGAGATGCTGAGCAGCTTTTCATGTACCTCTTGGCCATCTGTATGTCTTCTTTGGAGAAATGTCTATTTAGATCTTCTTCCCATTTTTTGATTGGGTTGTTTGTTTTTTTGATATTGAGCTGCATGAGCTGTTTGTATATTTTGGAGATTAATCCCTTGTCAATTGCTTCATTTGCAAATATTTTCTCCTATTATGAGGGTTGTCTTTTCATTTTGTTTATGGTTTCCTTTGCTGTGCAAAAGCTTTTAAGTTTAATTAGGTCCCATTTGTTTATTTTTGTTTTTATTTTCATTACTCTAGGAGGTGGATCCAAAAAGACATTGCTGTAATTTATGTCAGAGAGTGTTCTGCCTATGTTTTCCTCTAAGAGTTTTATAGTCTCCAGTCTTACATTTAGGTCTTTAATCCATTTTGAGTTTATTTTTGTGTATGGTGTTAGAGAATGTTCTAATTTCATTCTTTTTTTTTTTTTTAAAGATTGATTTATTGATTGATTGATTGATTGCTATGTTGGGTCTTCGTTTCTGTGCTAGGGCTTTCTCTAGTTGCAGCAAGCGGGGGCCACTCTTCATCACGGTGCGCGGGCCTCTCACTATCATGGCCTCTCTTGTTGCGGAGCACAGGCTCCAGACGTGCAGGCTCAGTAGTTGTGGCTCACGGGCCTAGTTGCTCCGCGGCATGTGGGATTTTCCCAGACCAGGGCTCGAACCCGTGTCCCCTGCATTAGCAGGCAGATTCTCAACCACTGCGCCACCAGGGAAGCCCTAATTTCATTCTTTTATGTGTAGCTGTTCAGTTTTCCCAGCACCACTTATTGAAGAGACTGTCTTTTCTCTATTGTATATTCTTGCTTCCTTTGTCATAGATTAACTGAGGTGTGTGGGTTTATTTCTGGGCTTTCTATCCTATTCCATTGATCTATAAGTCTGTCTTTGTGCCAGTACCATACTGTTTTAATGACTATAGCTTTGCAGTATAGTCTGAAGTCAGGGAGCCTGATTCCTCCAGCTCTGTTTTTGTTTCTCAAGATTGCTTTGGCTCTTTGAGGTCTTTTTTGTCTCTATACAGATTTTAAGATTTTTTTGTTATGGTTCTTGAAAAATGCCATTGGTAATTTGATAGGGATTGCATCGAATCTGTAGATTGCCTTGAGTAGTACAAGCATTTTGGCAATATTGATTCTTCCAATCCAAGAGCATGGTATATCTTTCCATCTTTTTTTTGTCATCTTCAATTTCTTTCATCAGCATCTTATAATTTTCTGAGTACATGTCTTTTGCCTCCTTAGACAGGTTTATTCCTAGGTATTTTATTCTTTTTGATATGATAGTAAATGGGATTGTTTCCTTAATTTCTCTTTCTAGTCTTTCCTTGTTAGTGTATAGGAATGCAAGAGATTTCTGTGCATTAATTTTGTATCCTGCAACTTTACCGAATTCATTGATGAGCTTTAGTAGTTTTCTGCTGGAGTCTTTAGGATTTTCTACATATAGAATCATGTCATCTGCAAACAGTGACAGTTTTACTTCTTCTTTTCCAATTTGGATTCCTTTTATTTCTTTTTCTTCTCTGATTGCCATGGCTAGGACTTCCAAAACTATGTTGAAAAATTGTGGTGAGAGTGGAAATCCTTGTCTTGTTCCTGATCTTAGAGAAAATGCTTTCAGCTTTTCACCATTGAGTATGATGTTTTTGTGGGTTTGTCATATATGGCTTTTATTATGTTGAGATATGTTCCTTCTATGCCCACTTTCTGGAGGGTTTTTTATCATAAATGGGTGCGAACCAAACATGATTTTTAATGGAGACAGTATAGTTAGGACTAAAGAGATTCTGCTCTAACATCAGAGAGACCTGGTTTGAATCTTGTCTCTGCCGCTTAGTTGTGTGACTTTCTCAGTTTCCTCATCTGTAAAACGTGGGGTAGGGATGTGGAGAGAATTAAATAAACATTAAATGTAGAGCCCTTATACAATACCTGGCACTAACTCTCTACTCTGAGAAATTTATAAATATTGTTTTTAATTTTAATTTTATTTTTTTGGCTGTGCCACATGGCTTGCAGGATCTTAGTTCCCTGACCAGGGATCGAACCCTGGCCACCACAGTGAAGACGCCGAGTCCTAACCAATGGATGGCCAGGGAATTCCTATAAATGTTGTTATTTAGTACATAATAATTCTAGGTACCACTACATCCAATTCTGAACATGTCATTGCTATTTCCTCATCTGCTTTAGCTTTTGTTCAGTTGACAGCTTCAGATAGTCCTGGTTCCATTCCATCCCTTCCACCCTCTTCCTCTTCTTTCCAGCCTTCTCAGACTCATAGTGGAAGGATGGGGACTCAGAAGACTTAACAACACTGTGCACCCCATGCCTGCCTGCACCTCTGCCAGTCTAAACCTGGTGAAGGAAATCAGCCTATTTGGCTCCATTTTACTTGTAAGTTAAAAAGAAAGGGCAGAAAGAGGTACTGGTGTCTGAGGAGGCCTCCTGAAAAGGACAGAAGATCCAGGCACACCGATAGTGACTCTGTACTATCGTTCCTGCTATCAGCAAAGACGGGTGATGGTTAGAGCCTGCCATCCGTGAGGGGACCCTGTCAGAGGCCAGCAGTGAGGAAGATGTGGGAGGGAAGGTACGGAAAACACAGGCGGAGGCTTCTGGACTTGTTTTTCTCCTGCATTCTGAACTTTCACTTCCCAGTGGGAACTGAGATCCTTGCCCCCCAAATCCTTGCTTCCCATCCCATGATTTGAAATAACAAAGTTCATGCACCAAGAATGGAATGTCTACAGCTCTCCTAGAGGAAGTTTATTTTTCAGGAACAGCACAGAGTGGGAGGGTTGGTCTTTTGCCCCACCCCATAGTGTCCTAAATTGTTGAAAATTTCAAACCGGTACAGTAATAGAAATAATGAGTTAAAGTTTTTTCCATAGAAGCAACTGAATCGTACTGGCATGCTTAGGTTTATAGAAAACATTAAAAAGATTCACAGTACTATAGAATAAACATAGAATAAATATTCCCTAGTATCATACATGGAGCTAAGATAGTGATACAACAAATTCCCAACCAATGTAATAGTTTGAGTCAGTGGGCTTATTTGGTTGAAGTTGGCACTGGGAACCAAGATTGCTGGCAGGGTCCCTGTAAGGGCCAAAGACCTCTCCTTTAACAGAGCATGTATCTCTCATCCCAGCTTTAACTACGTCTTGTTGCCTGCACATTCACGGGTATTTATGAGTATTTAGTGAGGTAATCTATGTGACAGTGGTATACACATGCTGTCACCTATCATATGCTTCTCTGTAGCTGATGATGATCCACAAGAGACCCCTGTGAATGCCCCAGGATAAACTTCCTGCCACTGATGACAGAACAACGCAAAGCACAGCAGACACCTGAAGTAGCTTCTTGGTGCGAAAAAAAAAGGTGCATTATCATCATTTATACAATATACACATTGGAATTTCCTCTGACAGCATCCCAATACTTCATGTAAAACAGTTCTTGAGCATTAAAAGGACCAGACTATGTATCCTAGCCCGATCACTTTCAATCCCAACCAAACTTCTGTGGGAAGCTCAAGTTTCAGGCTGTGGAGTGAGTGTGAAGTTGTGAAATGCTCAAAACGAGGGGCTATTTGTGGCTGTAATGCAAGATGAGGCCAGTATGCACACTTGATCCCCGAGAGGCGGTGTCTGTCGGAAGGGCTAGCATATTTCAGTGGTTTCTGCTGAGGGGAGCACGCCAGGAAACAAACTTAATACGGTTAGGCTGGAAGGGGGATGGCTCTGTCCCAGGTGCAGCCTATCACAGCAGGAAGGCTGTGTGAGGGAAACAGGTTGCTTAAATGCTTTTCCAGCTCAGTTGTACAATCAGGGCTTCTCACTTGGAAGCACAGGACTGGCAGTGCCGGGACGTCAACGTTTCCTCCTTCCCAACATCAAGATAAAGTGAAAGCAAGCAGGCGCTCGGAAAATTACTGGTGTTCTTCCTCATCAAGGCACACGGAAAAGGGTGGCAGAAAATTGGTTATGTTTCATTTGGGTTCAGTATTTCCTGTACTCAAAGCTATCCATAGCAGAGCCCCTAGAAAGTAGTTTCTTCTTGTTTTCTTTCTTAAAAAAATTTTTTTTAAAAAAGTTTATTTATTTTTTATTTTATTTATTGTTTTGGCTGCATTGGGTCTTTGTTGCTGCGCGCGGGCTTTCTCTAGTTGCAGAGAGCGGGGACTACTCTTCATTGCGGTGTGTGGGCTTCTCATTGCGGTGGCTTCTCTTGCTGCGGAGCACGGGCTCTAGGCACGTGGGCTTCAGTAGTTGTGGCACGTGGGCTCAGTAGTTGTGGCTCGCGGGCTCTAGAGCACAGGCTCAGTAATTGTGGCTCACGGGCCTAGTTGCTCCGCGGCATGTGGGATCCTCCCAAACCAGGGCTCGAACCTGTGTCCCCTGCATCGGCAGGCGGATTCTTAACCACTGCGCCACCAGGGAACTCCCCGGAAGTAGTTTCTATATGGCCCTCTTAAAGCACAAACTTTTTTTTTTTTTTTAAACATCTTTATTGAAGTATAATTGCTTTACAACGGTGTGTTAGTTTCTGCTTTATAACAAAGTGAATCAGTTATACATATACATATGTTCCCATATCTCTTCCCTCTTGCATCTCCCTCCCTCCCACCCTCCCCATCCCACCCCTCTAGGTGGTCACAAAGCACGGAGCTGATCTCCCTGAAGCACAAACTTTTATAACTGGCTTTTCTGCTTATGGTCACTCTAAGAGGCAGAGGCATCTGAAAAGGCTTTGTGAGCCACCTCAATTTGCATTTCTGTGAGAAAGATAATTTATTCTTTAAACTGAAATTAGACATTCACCCCATATCTAGTCATCTGAGGCAGTAACATGCTTTTCCTGAGAGGAAGAGGAACCAGGCCATTTCCTGTAGTGCTCTTCCTGCCTTCAAATTTAAATACTCTATCAATATTTTTCTACTGGGTGAATTTTATTTTGAACAGTGATAAACTACCCTCAGGGAAGTTGTTTACTTTGCAATTGGGTCTAAATTCAAACATCTCTATGTCTGATTCCTTGAAAATAAAACAAAGGCTGAAGTAAGAAGGACGTTAAAATAGTTAATCCAAACTGCGGACTCCAGCGTTTGCCTCTGTTTCTTTCATAACTCTGGTTCCCAGGGTCAGTTGGCATGCTCATTCCCCCTGGATTTGATTGTTAGGTGGATAATGACATTCTACAAGGCAGGTTTCAAAGGCTGGACCCTGTGAAGGAAAGTGTTCAATAAATCAGAGTGTGAGCTCCATGGGAAAATGGGTTTGTTTTTTTTTACGCTGTATCCCAGGTACAAGAACCAAGCCTGGCCCCTGATGACTGTGCGGTAGATATTTGTTGCATAACTGAGAGGAGAAGTACTTTGCCTATATTGAACTGAGCTATTCTCAACTACTTTCAAAACCATTTACCAATGACCGCCACTTATAACTTACTTTGAGGTTAGCACATCATTAATGCATTAAAAGGTGTTGCACATTTAAACTACTTTTTTGAGAAGAAAACAACTTATTGAAAAAAACAATATATGAGATTTAAAAAATTCAATTCATTTAACAAAGGGTTATTTACTAAATGTTTGTTAAGCAACTAAAATGTTAAGATAACACATATTGTTATGAGGAAGATCATGCTGAGATTAATCAAATGGACCACCCTCAAGATGCTTGTGGTGTGGGGCTTCCCTAGTGGTGCAGCGGTTAAGAATCCGCCTGCCAATGCAGGGGACACGGGTTCGAGCCCTGGTCCGGGAAGATCCCACATGCCGCGGAGCAACTAAGCCCGTGCGCCATAACTACTGAGCCCGCGAGCCACAACTACTGAAGCCCACGCGCCTAGAGGCCCTGCTCCGCAACAAGAGAAGCCACCGCAACGAGAAGCCCGCGCACCACAACGAAGAGTAGCCCCCGCTCGCCGCAACTAGAGAAAGCCCGTGTGCAGCAACGAAGACCCAATGCAGCCAAAAATAAATCAATAAATAAAATTGATTCTTTAAAAAAAGGTGCTTGTGGTGAATAACAGGGAGACAGACACAGACATGCGTTCCTGTGTATTGTACATAGAATGCTGGGGGAGGAGCTGGGGGATCAAGGAGGCCGACAGTTCCAGGGAGACTTCCAGGAGGAAGAGGACTGTGTCAGCCACATATCTGTGTATCCTTACAGCCGAGCAAAGAGTAGATATTCATGTTTGTTGAATGAATGAATGATCCTTTCTTCATAACTGAGCCTGAGTCCTCAAGTTTAAAACAAAGCAAAAAACTCAAAATTAATAAATAATCTGGTGTTGTAGTGGATCAAAGGAAGAGACCACATCTAGATCACAGAGGGTAGAAGAAATCGAGGGTCCTGAAGGAGGTGGGGATGAAGTGCAACCTTCCAGGCTCAAGGAAGGAAGTTCGTAAAGCTAAGGAAGGGGAGGGAAAAAAATGGAGAGTGCGGGAAGTCCCCGGATGTAGCTGAAACAGGCGTGGGAGATGAGGATGGAGCGGACCGAGCCTAGGAGTGAGGAGGGCAGGCTGCTGGGCAAAGGGATTGATTCCTGGGTGGGCGAAGGGAGGTGCGGGGGAGCGGGTTCACCTTGGGGGAGCATCCTCATCCGGGAGAGGGGATGCATTGTACTTGGACCAAAGACCCAGCTGGACATTAGAGGTCCAGACTAAAGGTCACTTAACTTTTCTATTCCAGGTGGAAACAAGAGCCGCAGAGATCTTATTTAGGAGATGGCCAGAGGGATTTAAAAAAAAAAAAAATCCAGAGACTTTGACGAACTGGAATGGAAAAGACAGATGGTTAATTATACACAGGGTCGAGGGTGAGGTGGGAGATAAGGGAAGAGGAAGGATAAAAAACGACTCCAAGCCCCGAGCCTCAGTGACAGGGGTAAGGAGAGTGGCAGGAACAGTTGGTTTTATTGGGGGTGAGGGGTGAGGGCGTGAGGCTGGATTTAAACTTCTCAGGTGCAGTGAAGACAGCTCGCTGGGCATGTCTGTCGTGCAGTGCAAAGCCTGGGGGGTGATCACACAGTAGCTTGAGCAGCGGGTGTCTTGTTTTTTTAAATGATGTTTTTACTTGAATAGGTTATACTGTCACATTCGGTAAGGTGAAAATGAATTCCCCGTCCTAGCCCTGGTTGCCTATTTTTTCTCTCTAGTAGGAACCACTGTTTCCAGTTTCTTGAGTATCACTGTAGAAATATTACATATATATATTTTGTGCGTGTGTGCCACGCCATGAGGCTTGTGGGATCTTAGTTCCCCAACCAGGGACTGAACCCGGGCCTTGGAAGTGAAAGTGCCGAGTCCTAATCACTGGACCACCAGGGGATGTGTGTGTGTTTTCACGCCCCCAGGAGAGTTAGGTATTTTTGTTTTTTTTTAAAGGCTAGAAGGCTTGTGTGTCTTTGAGACAGAAGGGAAAGAACAAGAAGAGAGGTAGAGACTGAGGAAGAGGAATTACTGAAGCAAGGTCTGGAGGAGGTGAGAGGATATAATCAGTGATGCCGGCATATGCTTTAGCAGGAAGAGTGGACCCTTTTCAGAGTCAGGAAGGGCAGGCTGACGGCAGTAGAGGTTTCTGATGCTGCATCACTTAGACGACCTATGTATCCTGGCTGAATGGTGGCAGAGATGTGGGTAGAGGTAGATCAGTGGTTGAGGAAGATGGCAGAAAAGATGTAAAATAGCCACTGTGGCTACTAGAAGGTATCACAGAACTGTCAGATCCAAAAAAAAATCAATCCAAAAAGGTTTATTTTGATAATTTATAAAAGAAAAATCACCATAGCAACTTAAAGTTATTTACAGATTTAAAAATAAATTTACAGAAATGTATACACATCATATTACATTAAATAGCTTTAGTTAAGATGTTACAGGTAGTGTTAAACATACACAACAAAACATAAATCAAGTTCTAAACCACATAAATGCCCTCAAAGCACGCTCAAAAACCGCTGGAAGATGGCCCAGGAAAAATCGACAAAATGAGCTTTCAGAAACCAGCAGTAAAGATGGTCACCCCACTGGCTGCAGGTGCTGCGGAAGTAAGAGTCACCCTAGCCTTGAGCTGCGAGCAGACACGCGTTAAGAGAGAGAGAAAACATGTGAGGGTGCTTTTTAAACATTTAATTATCCTGGTGGAGCTCATAGAACGCGGGGCTTGAAAATTTATAGTCCGATCCACGTGAAGGTGGGATGATGTTACTTGTGGCTAAACTGGGCATCATACTTTCTTTTGCAGGTTACATGCCGGTCAGTATTCCAGCGTGCTGGGAAGGGAAGGGAGAGGGGCACGAAAGCCATGGCTGAGGACCGCAATGTCCCTGCTGGCTCAGGGCTTCATCCACTCGTTAACAGCCCCGGGGGAACGACACCATCCAAAGCCTTGGCGCTGACCCTGGTCAAGCCAGAGAGGAAATGCCTGACAGCTGCCCGGGCGCGCTTCCCTCAGTGCAGCTGCCAGGCAGAATGATACAGTGGCTGGCGGCTCCGTGGAGATGCTGAAGTTTGAGATCTAAGCGTCAGGGAATGTTGATGACTGACAAATCATTTTTTGAGGAAAGGGTACAAAAAAAAAGGTGTTTACCAAGACCTGAGAATTATTATCCAGCTTAAGCAAAGGTATAGAGGGGGTCCATTTCTGCTCATTCCTTTCAGTGTGGTCTTAAAAATAAATAGAACTCCCCTATTTCAGATTGCCTGACTTGCAGCCAGGTATGTGACCCTGAATTGTAAGTTCCAGCAAATGTGTTATTAATCATTAAAAACAGCTGATTTCACGAATCTGGCAACTGGTGACATTTCATGATTACAAGCCTTAAACATTTAATACAGTACAATTTTTTTCTTGTATGTAGATTGCTTACACATTAAAATATCAAAGGCACTGTTAGGTTACATGATAAACAAAAATACACTGAGACAGGATTATTTATTGGTTCCTTCAGTTTCTGTGTCCACGGTGATCCCTAACAGCCCAGTTTTGTACTTCACCTTTGGCGAACAGCGTGAAGAAAATGGCACCAAATACGTTGACAGTAGCGGCAGTGCAGAAAACAGTTTGCCATTCTCCAACAGTGTTCTGCAGAGAAAGAAAGAAAACGATGCAAATGGAAAAGGGTTTTGTTCGTAGTCCGCTTTCAAAAAAGGTGGCGTCACAAGACTGTTTTTATACGGCAGTAGCATTATTCATAAAAACTGGAAACAACCCAAACGTCCATCAACAGTGAGATGGTGGCATATGTGTTCAATGGAATACTTAGAGCAATGACAACGAATGACCCACAACAACATCGATACGCCTCACAGACAAAGGGTGCACACTGAACGATTCCATTGATATAAAGACCGTCATCGGACAAAAATAATCTACGGTGTTAAAAAGGATAGTGGTTCCTCTTGGTGGGGGTGAAAGAGGAAGGAAGGGCTACTTGGAGGCTTTGTGAGGGAGGTGACGTTCTGTTTCTTGATTGGGTGGGCACTGGTCACACAGATGTATTAACTTTGTGAAAATTTGTCCAGCTTGTATACTGAGGATTTGTGCATTTAAAAAATGCATGTTACACTTCGATAAAAAAGTTTACTAAAAATAAAACATTGGCATGTCCTCAACTCGTGTGTTACTAGGAAAGTATTAGTATTATGCCTGCACATCATCTCCCAAGTTCTCAGGTAGGGGGTGTCAGGGGCAGATCAAGTAAGGATGAGTTAAGATGGACGTTGAAGTTCAAGTTCGAGGCCTGGCCTGAAAGATCCTGCAGGGCTCTTGAATGGCACACAACACAGGACATGGATGGGATCTGTCAGTAAGAGATCAACAAGACACAGTGTGTAATCCAGTGGTATAAAAATATCCAGTAGTTATCTACATCTCTGGGTCGTGTGACTATCTTTAACAACCTTTGTTTTTGGATTTTCACAATTTCAATGTAACCAGAGTGCTTCATTTGCAGCAGTTAGAAAAGAAAAAACCAAGCAGCTGAATTGGCAGTGAGGAAGAAAAAGGAAAGGCACCAGCAAGTTGGCATGAAGTCATTTATTTAGGAAAAAAGGAAAAACACGGAGAAAGAAAGGAGCACTCCATGGTTAATTATACTTATCTGAGATGAATGTATTTTGGTGAAAAACAAAATCTTAGAAATCATCTTAAATTTTAGGGACTATTTAGATATGCTTGCTAACAACGTGTTACCATCCTAGAGTAGAAGTCGGTCAGTAATTACTAATTACATCATATACCTGAGAGACAGGTTTAAGACAGCTTCTTAGGATTCTAAGAAAAAGCTGCTGTGTGATCTGCAGGATAAAATAATACCTCAGTGTTATCTGGAGGCAACGGGTGACTTAAAATCAGTCAACTGTACCAGAAATCGCACAAAGCGCCTAGTTTTTTTTTTTTTTTTTTAAATTAATTAATTTATTTTTATATTTTATTTATGACTGTGTTGGGTCTTCGTTTCTGTGCGAGGGCTTTCTCTAGTTGCGGCAAGCGGGGGCCACTCTTCATCGCGGTGCGCGGGCCTCTCACTATCGCGGCCTCTCTTGTTGCGGAGCACAGGCTCCAGACGCGCAGGCTCAGTAGTTGTGGCTCACGGGCCTAGTTGCTCGGCGGCATGTGGGATCTTCCCAGACCAGGGCTCGAACCCGTGTCCCCTGCATTGGCAGGCAGATTCTCAACTACTGCGCCACCAGGGAAGCCCCCTAGTTTGTTTTTTAACAAAAACTCCACCAGTTTTTAGAGAATGCTGTTTTGTCTGTAACAGAATTGAACCTCAGACACGCTTTGACCTTTATTTCATTATTATTATTATTTGGCCACACTGCGAAGCTTGTGGGATCTCAGTTCCTCGACCAGGGACTGAATCTGAGCCATGGCAGTGAAAGTGCCAAATCCTAACCACTGGACTGCCAGGGACTCCCTATTTCATTATTTATTTATAATAAATAAATTATAAAGTGCAGTAAACTTTAATTGTAAGCAATTACAATTGTGCAGGTAAATGTGTTTTTCCTTTTTAAAAATAATGGCCTTTTTAAATAACATTAAACAAATGCTCTAACAATAGATCTGAAATCCAGTTCAGTTCCCACTTTACAAACATTCCAAGACTTGAATTCAGGAGTCCATATCTTCCCAGCAGAAGTGCCAGGACTAGTGATAATGAATGAAATTACTCATGGTAGTGTGCTGACTTAGGTTCTTGTGTTGCCACAGTGCTCCATGAAGGTAAGGGTAAACATCTGTGATGTGACATACTGAGCGGTCCCAACATTCTTTTCTGTTAAGTGAGAGAAAATGGTAACAAGGAGGCACTGATTCACTTGAGTAAGGAATCAGAAATGGTAGAGTACCACCTGCAGTGAACACCCCTGTGTCTGAAGTCAGAGTATTTGGTAATAAGACAATTTGTAGGCATATACTGAAATTCTAAGGATTAGACAGTGTTAATTTCATCACAGAGACAAAACAGAGAAAATTAAGTCTCTTTTAGAGGTTTAAGTCAGCCTCTTGAAGAATACATTTCGCTAGTCCTTTAGATTTTCTTAAGCAGTAGAAAACTGGAGTTGGAAAGGGCCTTTGAGGTCGCTGAATTTGATTTCTTACACAGTATAACTCAGTGTCTCTGCTTCAGGCCACACCAACCCCGGGCCCGTCGTGTTCCTGGGGCCTCAGTGCCCTGACACAGGCCGGATGCCAGCCCTTCCCACACCCTGGCTCACTCCTCCAGGCTCCTTCCCCACAAACCGGTTGTCCCCTCCTCTGTGTCCACAGCAAGAGCATACATTTTTTTCTGCAGTTTTTGTCACACTGTACTTTCATTACACATAATCTCCAAATAATGAATTTCTCAAATGTAGGATCTTATAATTTTGCCTTTGAATCCTTAGTATCTGTCACAGTAATAAGCACTCAAGAAATGCCAGTTGAATACATGTTTGACCGTTTCAGGGCTCACTAGCTCAAACGGCAGCCCATTCCACACATAACAGCTTTAAACAGAAACCTTGCCTGTTGTCTCCTCGTACCTTCTCTCCATCTGGCTTTGTGGCACTACCGAGAATAAGTCACCATCTTTCAAATATGTGAAGACACCTATACGTCTTCGTAAGTATTCTGCTCTTCTAAACGTTCTTGATTATTTCAACTGTTCCTATTCATTCTCACCTGATTTCCTGACACTTTCGTGGTTCCATTTCTGGAATAATTCTACATTGCCAATTTTTATTTGTTCAAACCAAAGATACAAGTTATTTATCTGGTATAATATCACAGCTTTTAAGTACTTGTGTGGTTTCAGTTACAAGATCTTCATTTAACTTAGTTCTATTGTTCTGCCTAAAATTCAAACAGTGTTCTTTGAAAATATACTTTCCTACCTATTACGGTATTTAGCTTTTTGTTGCTGTAAATAATTGCATAAGAACAGGCATTCAGAATTTTACCCTTAATTAAAATATACTCAACTTTGACACAGATGTGCAGCTTCAAATGAACTGTTTAGAGCTTTTCAGTTTATAGGCAAATTATCTACTTACCTCAGGGGTCAGACTTCTGGCAATGATGGGCCCGATCATTCCAGGTATAGTGGCAAATGTATTTGTGATGCCCAGGAGGATACCAGCATACCTGCAGAAACATTTTCATAGGGGTTTATTATTGTGTTACACATTTTTTTGGGGGGCGGGGGGCACCGCGCAGCTTGTGGGATCTTAGTTCGCCAACCAGGCATCGAACCCGTGCCACCTGCGAATGCAAGTGTGGAATCCTAACCACTGGGCCGCCAGGGAATTCCCTGCATCACACATTTAAATAGCTTCTGTCCATAGATAGCTAGACCATTCCCAGGCTGTATTCTTGTGAAATTTTATGTCTAAATGAGACGTCTTACTGAAATAGGACTAAATATTTGGGGAGTTAAAAACCTGCATTTCAATAGTTCTAACATCACATAGAGAAACAGAGCCATTGAAATGATCCCTTTTACAGTGAAACAGAAAAGTGCTGAGATATGATTTTCATACAAGGCTGTATCTAGATAGGAAGCTTCATGTGCCTTAAAATTTTTTAAGTTAAAAAGAGAATTTATTTCCTGATTACAAAATTTATGTCATTGTTAAAAATTTTTTAAAAATATTACAAAGAAAGTAAAATTACTTATAATCCTTCTATATAGAGATAATCAACATTAACATTTTGGTAAATATCCTAATTATTTTTTTCTGTATATATATTATAGAAATGAGATCATACTGAACACACAATTTCACAACTTACCTGTTCAACTTATTACGTATCTTCTTGTCGCTAAATCCTTGCACACTGTCCCAGAAATAGACTAGTTGGGTTTATATATATTGCAGGTGTATGACAAAAATGCATTTTGAACTCTGTCTTTTCAGAATCTTTACTGCCCTCAAAGCTAGTACTGTGTGTTTTAAGAGGTACTCGTTCTCTGATTCAAGTTCGCTAATTCTGACTCCATGGTCTCTCTGAAAACTCATGTTTTACTCCCCTTTATTATTTCCAGCAGCCAGTGCAACATCTATGCTCGTTCAATACGTGCTGACCACGGAAATGCGTGTGACCCGCAGCTGTTCAGGCCCACGCGTGGTCCTGTGAGGCTGCTCTGCACGGACTGCTGGAGCTTGTCCCACGGAGACCAGCACCCCTTCGGTGCTTTGGCTCCAAAGGGTCGTACAGTATGCAACATTTCGGATTACATGCTAGGGTTGCTGAACATTATTTTAACTTGTTGTTTATGTATCGACAGCTGTGTGTGTCAACTGAAGAACCTGGGATTTTGTCCTGCAGATGGCCCTACGTTCTGGAGTTTGTAGACTGAGGCATCATTTGACACAGAGTTATGTCCCCTGTATTTCCTGCACACTGGTAGTATCTAGACTCGAGATCCTAAAGGGTTCATTAGATTTAGGTTTGATATTTTTAGCAAGAAAACTTAATGGTGGCGGTGGAGTTAAAAACTAGTTAAGCAGGGACTTCCCCGGTGGCGCAGTGGTTGGGAATCCGCCTGCCAATGCAGGGGACACGGGTTCGAGCCCTGGTCCGGGAAGATCCCACATGCCACAGAGTAACTAAGCCCGTGTACCACACTACTGAGCCTGCGCTCTAGAGCCCGCGAGCCACAACTACTGAAGCCTGTGCGCCTAGAGCCCGTTTTCCACAACAAGAGAAGCTACTGCAATGAGAAGCCCACGCACCGCAATGAAGAGTAGCCCCCGCTCGCCACAACTAGAGAAAGCCCGCATGCAGCAATGGGGACCCAAGGCAGCCAAAAATAAATAAATAAATTTATTAAAAAAAAAAATTAGTTAAGCAAGTAAATGGCATTTATTAACTTATTTTTCATAAAAGTCACCTAGGTATATTCAAAGTCCAATTAGAGCTTTTAATTGTTTAATGAGATAATCAGTATTATAAAATTGTGGTCAAAATTAAAGAAACTTGATGTTTATTAGACCATATAGTCTTATTGTGGGATAATACTGTTTCTATTAGGGTTTAGGATCCTCAATACCTTGGTTGCAGACTACTTATCTGAAATTCCTCTCCCCATTTTAGACATGGAAAAGTGCCTGCAATGGATTGAATTGTGTCCTCCCCCAATCTATACCTCCAATGTGACTGTATTTGGAGATAAGGCTTTTAGGCGTTAATTAAGGTTAAATGAGGTCATAAAGGTAGGGTCCCAACCTAATAGGATTGGTGGCCTGACAAGAAGAGGAAGAAAGAGAGATCGCGCTCTCTGTCTCTGTGAGCATATATGGAGGAAAGGCCACGCGTGAGGACGCAGTGAAAAGGTGACCGTCTGCAAACCAGGAAGAGAGCCCTCACCAGAACCTAACCCTGCTGGCACCCTGACCACGGACTTCCAGCCTCCAGAACTGTGAGAAAATCAATCTCTGTTTTTTAAGCTACTCAGCCACATGGTATTTTGTATGGCATGCTGAGTTGATTGACACAGTGCCTAAATAAAACATCCTGCTGAACCTAATTCAGTTATCTAGAAACGTCACAAATTTTTATGTTGAAAACTCGTGTATACAGGGCACAATAACAAAACCACGTGGCACAGATCTTTTCGGCTTATGCCCTTTAGGGAGTGGATCTTAAATTAACCAAGCTTGGCAGAACCTGTCCTTTTTTTTTTTTTTTTAAAACCATTAACACCTTGGCAGTAGGAGGAACCGACTGCAATGTTGCCAGGCCTCGTCAGTGACAGATATTAAGTGCAGATGAATGCTGTGAAATTCTAAATGTCAGCACCAAGAAGCTCATTCAAGTATTTATATTACACTTGGCCAGGAAAGGCCATGAAAGATTGATGAGAGCCTGGAAAAAAGAACATGTTGTATGGACTCAGTCTGGATTCTGTGCTATTGGAGTCCTAGAATTCTGTGGGATTAACGGTTAAAAATCTATCCCAATCCCTTGAATCTGGGCAACAAAATTATCCATAGAAAATATCTATTTTAGTCTACAGAAGAAAAGACTTAGAAAATACCATGTAGACATATATTTATATGCTAATAGGAATACTGACTGCCTATTGAAAAACCTTATGTCAGGCAGGGCTCTAAGTATTTGATATATCTTATCCCACTTTAATAGTAAAATGAACCCCAAGAGGTAGGGATTATTATCTTCATTCTATGGATAAGAAAGAAAGACTATAAAATGTTACCCAATTTGCCTGATTCCAAATCCGTACTTAATATTGGGATGTTATATCTATAATGCTGGGGCTTGTGGTGAAAAACTAAGCAAGAGAAAACTGATCTTTCCTACAGATTGAATTCAGTGGTGACTATGTTTTCAATAAGGCAGCATTATAGATATATAAAATGTCCATCAACAGAGGAATGGATAAAGAAGATGTGGTATATATACACAATGAAATGTTAATCAGCCATGAAATAGAATGAAATAAAGCAATTTGCAGCAACATGGATGGACCTAGAGATTGTCATACTGAGTGAAGTAAGTCAGACACAGAAAGACAAATATCATATATCGCTTATATGTGGAATCTAAAAAAAATGGTACAAATGAACTATTTACAATACAGAAATAGAGTCACAGATGTAGAAAACAAACTTATGGTTACCAGGGGGTAAGGGGGAAGGAGGGATAAATTGGGAGATTGGGATTGACATAATACACACTACTATATATAAATAGATAACTAATAAGAACCTGATGTATAGCCAGGGAACTCTACTCAATACTCAGTAATGGCCTATATGGGAAAAGAATCTAAAACAGAGTGGATAGGGACTTCCCTGGTGGCACAGTGGTTAAGACTCTGTGCTCCCAATGCAGGGGGCCTGGGTTCGATCCCTGGTCAGGGAACCAGAGCCCACATGCGTGCCACAACTAAGAGCTCACATGCCACAACTAAGGAGCCCACCTGCCGCAACTAAGGAGCCTGCCTGCTGCAACTAAGACCTGGTGCAACCAAATAAATAAATAAATATAAAAAAAAATAAAAAAGAGTGGATATATGTATATGTATAACTGATTCACATGAAACTAACACAACATTGTAAATCAACTATATTCCAATTTAAAAAAAAAAACAAAACTATAGTCTCCTTGAGGATAGAATCTGGGTCTGCCTAGGACACATACCACTTTGGACAGTTGATGCTCAGTAAATATCTGTTGAATAGATTTTAAAAAATGATGTTTTATTTTCCCGCAATTTATCTACTATTCTCAGAGTAAGGGAGGAAAAGGATGAACCAAACCAAATTGTTGATTATGAAGATACTCCTCAAATGTGCAAGAAATACATCCCTCACCCCACTGTCTCGCTTGGATGCAGCCAATTCTCATCACGGTTTCCAACCAATTATAATTATAATGCACGAAGGAGAGCCAATGGTTCAAACCATTTTAAAAGTAAATACCAGTTACTGTTGCCATCCACCCATCCACTCATTCATTTAACAAACAGTTCTTAGGTATGTCATTTGTGTCAACCACTATGGAAGACTGGTGTCCAACAATGAATTAAACACAGTTCTTGTTCTCAAGGAGCTCACAGTTTACTTAATGAGAAAGACTATGGGCCAATAATGTAATAAAACCTAGTAGCCTGAATAATCAAACTATGTTAGAGACTCATGCCGGGTTTTATAGAAGCATAGAGGCGGGGCCTTCATCAACCCTCTGTGTGGGCGGGGGACATTTGAGGGGACCAGGGAAGGGACGCCTCAGGAAAAGCTTCTTAGAGGAAGTAGTGCCCGAGTTTGGCTGTAAGAGATGCGTGGGGGCAGAGGAAGTACAGGGAGGGGATGAAAACGTGTGAAGTCTCGGCAGTTGTCAAAGTAATAGGACAAGGGCCCACGCGGCACGTCCAGACGTGGAAACTGCTGGGCTTGCCAAATTTCCACTCATTTTCAGCCATTTAGCTTGAGATTTGAACTCTAATGAGGCCTAGGAACTGTAGCCTGTTAGTATCTTCCCAAACTTTCTTTCACTGTATTACTTTCTGTTCTAAGCTTAAAGGCAACCACGTGCCCACTGCATTCCTGAAATATGCCTTTGATGTTCCGAAGCTCTACTGTTTTCTGTGATCGCTCATTGGTTTTTGGCTTATTTTTCTAAAACAAAGTGTGCGCTTGAAACATTTATAATGAATACTATATTAAGATGTGATATTGGTAGAATGTCTTTGTTTCATAAAGGTTTTCTTCTATATGATTTAATATGTGTGAGAAAATTCGAGGTTATAAAAGCCAGATGATTTGCAGTGAGACTGATGTGAAGTCATGTGTCACAGCTAGTGTAACCTCTTAAGTCAAATAAAAATTAGATCCTTTATTTCAGCCATACAAGGTTTATTTTGTGGTTTAAATGGAATAACTATGTTATTCTTATATTATTTTGAATTCCAAGTATTATTTTATTTCTAGTCTGTTTTACTGATTTGTACTTAAACAAACAAACTGTTTAGCTTCATACCATATCTAGGTAAATTTTTTTTTTTTTTTTTTTTTGACTTACAGGATTCATAAAATGTCAGGGCTGGACCAGGGCCTTTAAGACCGAGAGTTCAACCACCCAGCTGATGCCTGAAGCCCAGTTCCAGGATACTGCCTGCAGGCTGTCCAGTAAATGCTTCAGGACGACACCATATCACCCTCCAAGCCAGCAGAAGCTTACCCAGGTGCAAGCAGGGTTTCACGTTTATGTCTTCAACATCTGCTACGGTACTTGGCACAGTGCTTGCTTAATGACTAGGTCCATTAATCAGCATGCTATGACACTGAAGTTCAGTGATTACAAATCCACCTAATTGTACATCCAGTTCATGTCTCTCCATCCTGTCTAAAAGGACATCATGGGAGACCTTGTTGAAATCCTGATATACCAAATATATTGTGTAGACACGGTCGAAAATGATGCTGAGAAATTTGCTATTTTGGGGCTTAGTGACCCAATGGTGTGGCTCCTTAGTGATCAGTATTTTCTTTTCCAAGAGCTCACCAATCATCCCTTTAGTATTTTGCTTGGATTGATTTGTGACCCTGATCATGGTACCTGGCTCAAAGTTTGCCAGAAAATAATAATGAAGTTTATCACATTGTGTGCAAATGCATTTATTGCATTATCAGCTAAGTGTTCTCTCTCTCTCTCTCTGTGCTCGATTTAATCCTCAAAACAATTTTATAAGGTAGGTACCATGGATATTTGTTTTTTCCTTCTGTAGCATGCACTTTCATCTTCTTTTGACAATAGCTCCAATTTCTATTTAATGATCCAGTTTTCCTTCACTGCCAGTTTCAGAGAGCATAGTGGGGCCCCTGCCAGATTCCAGAGCTCTGACAGACTTCAGACACCTGATCAGTCCCAGACTATTGCAGCTTCAAGAAATGGAGTGGGTAGCTTACCACCCTCCTTCTGGCTGGGTGGCTGCTCGGCCACTTTTACGTTCCTTATCGTTTCTATTTCCCGTATTTATTTACTTAGTTTTATAATAAAATCACATTAACTGAGGCAACCAAAGTACGTATCTGTTCTCGGCAATGAGTTCTTTTTCCTGAGTTTTCAAAATAACTGCTAGTGCCTCTTCAATGACCAATTCTTAAGATCTTTTAAATAAGTCATTGAGAGGCACCTTGATGTAGCAGAAAGATCCCTGGACCACAGAGCTGGGAGACCTGGATTCAAGCCTTTGGTTTGCCATTTGCTAACTGTGACTTTGCAAGTCACACAGCTCCTCTGTGCCTGAGTTTCTTCATCTTCCAAATGAGTTCTTTTCTTTGTGTTCATATCTTCACGTGTTGTGTGGACGTCACCAATGGCTCCCTCAGCATCCATTCCCATGAGGCTTAGGGGCACTGACTCCTTCACCTCTAACTTTAGGGGCGGGTGTGCTGATTGTGCGGAAGTCTAATGGCATTCCCTTGGCCATGGGGGTTGGTTCAGGGGGTGGATATGTGACTCAGTCTGGTTCCAAATGAAGCCTGTATTTCCATGATGGAAAGAGGAAAAGATTATTTTCTTTCTTGCTTGATGTGAATGAAGAAGCATGCAATCCTCATTGTTACTGGCAATCATTTCACTGTATGATTTTATAAGCAGATCCAGCCTTAGGATAAAACTGGTATGAAAGGCAGAGTAGAGAGTGGAAAAGAAACGAGTCTTGGGTAAGATCAGTGGACAGCTGGATATCAACTCCTGCTTGAAGCCGACCATCTCTGGACTTTACACTAATAGATTATGATGGTTAGCCAGCTTGAATTAGGATTTCCATTCCTTCAACTAAAAGTGTCTGAGAGGTAACACAGCCTGGGCCTCTTCTGTGCCAAAACTCCCAATTCCCAGATCCCTTTGACTCAGCTTGTTAACATCTCAAGCCTGGATCAATTCAACAGCACATTTTCAGTCCTACACTTGGGCTGCTGAACAGTGCTTAAAGAAAAAACCACCTTGTAAACTAGTGAGAGCACACGATTCCTCTCCAACTTCAGCTGACCCTCATCAATGCCCCAAATCCCTTCTAGGAGTTCTTAGTGACTATTTTTCTCAGGAGCTCTTTTGAACTTTTATCATTCTCAAGTCTTTTACTCTATTTTTCTCTTAGTCTCAGCAATGAACCTGACTCCCATGTCACAGAGAAAATCAAAAACTAACAGTGAAGATTTTTTAATCAGTTATTTACTGCCACATAATAAATTACCTCAAAAGGCAGCAGCTTCAGATAACAAATATCTGCCATCTCACAGTTTCTGTGGGTCAGGAATGTAGGAGAGGCTTAGCTGGGTGATTCTGGCTCCGAATCTCTCAGGAGGTTTCAGAGACGCTGTTGGCCGGGGCCGCGGTCATCTGAAGGTTTGCCTGGGGCTGGGGGACCAGCTTCTGATCCTACTCATGTGGCGGCTGGCTGGAGGCCTCGCCCCTCCCCACTGGGCCTTGTACTGGGTGCTGAGTGTCCTCACCATGCGGCAGCTGGCGCCCCCAGTGTGAGTCGTCTGAGAGAGAAAGAGCAAGCAGGGCGCTACGCTGCCTTCTAGGACCCGCTCAGACGCCATCACTTCTGCCGGGTTCTACTCCTTAGAAACAGGCCACTAAACCCAGCCCACACGCAAAGGGAGGGGACGTAGGCTCCACCTTTTGAAGGGAGGAGCGTTGAAGAACTTGTGGAGTTATTTTATTTATTTTTAAAGCTTTGTATATGCATTTTATCTTTTGAACCAGAATCTTTTTTTAAAAAAATTAATTTTTTAATTTTTGGCTGCGTTGGGTCTTCGTTGCTGCACGCGGGCTTCCTCTAGTTGCGGCAAGCGGGGGCTATTCTTCGTTGCGGTGCGTGGGCTTCTCATTGCGGTGGCTTCTCCTGTTGCGGAGCACGGGCTCTAGGCATGCGGGCTTCAGTAGTTGAGGCACACGGGCTCAGTAGTTGTGGCTCACGGGCTCTAGAGCGCAGGCTCAGTAGTTGTGGCGCGAGGGCTTAGTTGCTCCGTGGCATGTGGGATCTTCCTGGACCAGGGCTTGAACCCGTGTCCCCTGCATTGGCAGGCGGATTCTTAACCACTGTGCCACCAGGGAAGCCCTCTTCTCAGTTATCTTTGCATCAGGCTCTTCTTTCTCTTAGTGGATTCCCAAGGTTCTCGTCACAGTTTACTGAGTAATTTTATCCAGTCCCATGGTTTCATCTACTACTCATATGTTGACCACTCCTACATCTTTATCTCTTGTTCAGCTCTCATTCTTGAACTGAAGACTGGATAGTCTAGGCTTCCTTGACACCACATTCTTGATTTTCCTTCTATCTCCCTGGTTGCTCCTTTTTGGTCTCCTTTTCTGGTTATTTCCCTTCTTTCTGGTCTCTACATGTTTGTCAAGATCCAGTCCTGGGGATCACGTATCTTGTCATTCTACTCTCTCTCACCCGGCAATCCTTGTCTTTAAAAACTCTGAAAAAGTGGACTACTATTCCCTAATTTTCATTTCTGGTCAGACTTGATTTTCTGAGTTCCAGATCCAAATGTCAAACTGCCTACAACTACTATTTTCTAAACGTTTTTCACAAATATCTAAAATTGAAGGGACTTCCCTGGTGGTCCAGTGGTTAAGACTCTGCGCTTGGGCTTCCCTGGTGGCGCAGTGGTTGAGAATCCGCCTGCCAATGCAGGGGACACGGATTCGAGCCCTGGTCTGGGAAGATCCCACATGCTGTGGAGCAACTAGGCCCGTGAGCCACAACTACTGAGCCTGCGCGTCTGGAGCCTGTGCTCCGCAACAAGAGAGGCCGCGATGGTGAGAGGCCCACGCACCGCGATGAAGAGTGGTCTCCACTTGCCGCAACTGGAGAAAGCCCCGGCACAGAAACGAACACTCAACACAGTCATAAATAAATAAATAAAAAGAACGTGAATTTCTAAAAAAAAAATTTAGAAAAAAAAAAAGACTCTGCGCTTGCAATGCAGGGGGCCCGGGTTTGATCCCCGGTCGGGGAACTAGATCCCGCATGCCTCAACTAAAGATCCCGCACGCTGCAGCGAAGATCCCACGTGCTGCAACTAAGACCCAGCGCAGCTAAATAAATAAATATTAAAAAAAAAAAAATTTAACATGTGAAATTTTTATCTTACCCCAAGACTCTTCTTCCTCCAGACATCCCAGTTTTGGTAAGTGGCACAACTATCTGCCCATGCAAAATACATGGAAATCATCATCCTTGGTATCTTCCTCACTCTTCAGGTCTAGTCTACTGTCAAGTCCCATCTATTGTGATCACAAAGATCTCAAATCTATCTACTTCTTTATACCTCCGATCCCCATTCCAGGCCATCATCACCTCCCGTATGGATTACTGCAATAGCCTCCTAACTGGCTTCCTCTACTTGTATTCGTCCACATAGAGTGACCTTAAAATACAGAGAATGCCACTTCTTATTTGCTTTGGATACAATATAAAACGCTTACTACAGGCTCCTGCTTACTCCCCAGTGGCTTTCTTCCCTGCATCTCAGCCACAAATGACCTTCTCTCACTTAAGTGAAATACACTGTTATGGACTGAAAGTTTGTGTTCTTCCAAAATTCGTATGTTGAAGCCCTAACCCTCAGTGTGACTGCATTTGGAGACAGGGTCTTTAGGAGGTGATAAAGGTTAAGTGAGATCATAAGGGTGGGACCCTAATCTGACAGGGCTGGTGCCCTTATAAGAAGAGTAAGAGACACCAGAGCTCTCTCCCTCTCTGCACACACCCGTGCACGCATACCTGAAGAAAGGCCGTGTGAGCACACAGCAAGGGGTCAGCTCTTCTGCAAACCAGGAAGACTCCTCACCAGAAACCAACTGTGTTGGCACCTTGATCTTGGAATTCTAGCCTCTAGAACTGTGGGAAAATTTCTGTTGATTAACGTACCCAGTCTATGGTATTTTGTTCTGGCAGTCCAAGCAGACTAAGACACACACCAATTTCTTCTTCCTGTCATGTAAATTCCTCTGTCAGGAATACTACTTCCTTTTTGCCTTAACTTCTTACTCATTCTTCAGGCTTTAGCTTAAATACCACTTCCTCAGAGAGACCTTCCCTTGTTCCCTGATCTGCATTATATCTCCCTATTATATGCTCTCAACTTTCTCTTCAAAAGGTTGGTTTTTATTTCTTTCATGTCCACCACCCTAGACTAAGAGCTCCACAGGCCACAGTTGTGCTGTTGTGGCTGGTACCTGGTAGGCATTTGATAATTACTTTTTGAAAGAATTAATTATCATCACAATATATTACAATTGTTTATTTTTTATTGTTTCTTTCCTGAACTAGACTAATCTCCTTGTGAGCAGGAGCTGGGTTTTATTTCCTGTAGCACCACGTGGAGGACTGAAGGTATAGCAGGTACTCTATAAATGTCTGTTGTATGCATGAGAGGACTGGACCAGACCAGGGTCTCACGCTCAAAGGTACAAGGGATCTAAAGGATCCCTTAGATCCCTGAGGATCTAAAGATGCAGATTATAGTTCAGTTAGTCTGGGGAGATGCCTGAGAATCTGCATTTTGCACATGGACCACATGTGCATAGTAAGAGACAAGAATACTCTAAATCCTTCCTAGTTCTAACTTTCTATGATTCTATAAACCACGCACTTATAGTTTATAAAAACAATGTCATTTGTTTAACTTATCTCAAGGGAAATCCTTTCCAGATTCCTTTTCTAATCAGTAGCATAAAGGAACAGTCCTTTAATTACTTCCTATTCCTTGAATCCTTTTCTCTACTTTGTAAATCTCAAGTCCAAGTCTCAAGCCCGAGCAGAGATTTGTTTAGGGCAGTGGGCTCCTCCTAGTCCCCACTGAAATGGCATCTTATGCCTTTACTCCTTCCACTTCAACGGGCTCTTTATTATTTCAGTCATGTTTGTATCCAATCTTTCGAACTTTCACTATGTTTTTTTTTTTTTTTTTTTTAAAGGGAATGCTATTTATTTATTTATTTAATTATTTTTGGCTGTGTTGGGCCTTCGTTTCTGTGCGAGGGCTTTCTCTAGTTGCGGTGAGCGGGGGCCACTCTTCATCGCGGTGCGCGGGCCTCTCACTATCGTGGCCTCTCTTGTTGCGGAGCACAGGCTCCAGACGCGCAGGCTCAGTAGTTGTGGCACACGGGCCTAGTTGCTCCGCGGCATGTGGGATCTTCCCAGACCAGGGCCCGAACCCGTGTCCCCTGCATTGGCAGGCAGACTCTCAACCACTGCGCCACCAGGGAAGCCCTGAACTTTCACTATGTTTAACAAAGTTTTCTTGAGATTAATTTACTCTCCAAGTAAATTAAATTAATTTACTTTTTATTTTTCAATTAATTATTATTTTTAAATTAATTAATTTACTTTTCAAGTTAATTTGCTATTCTTCTTCTCTTTCCTTATGTTAAACTCCTTCAGTTCTTCTTCTTTTTTTTTTTGGCTGAGCTGCACGGCATATGGGACCTTAGTTCCTTGACCAGGGATTGAACCCATGCCTCCTGCATTGCAAGCGCGGAGTCTTAACCACTGGACCGCCGGGGAAGTCCAAAACTCCTTCAGTTCTTAACTCACCAATATGTATACTTAACAAATATTTTCTAGCTTGTAAAGTTCACAAAATTCTTCCCTTATTTCTTATTTCTCATAAGAAAGAGCTTTAAAGAAAAGTGTTGACTGACACACAGTAAGGTCAACACACAAATAAGTTTTTTAGAAAGAATTTTGACATGGTACTGAATATGAAAGTCTATTTTCATTCTTCCATTCATGTAATTGATTGACTGAGCACTGACCATGGCCCAGCACAGGGCCAGGTGCTGGTACTGCTGGGGTTAATAAGACAGACTTGGGCCCTGAACTCTCAGAGATTATAGCCTTAGAGCTTTTGCTTAGGCTACCTTTTGTTTCAAGTGGTTTCTTGGCCCAATACACAAGTGGTGCTGGTTTTCTTTCTTTGGTTCCCCACTGTTAAGGGTATGTAGCACTGAAGCTCCTATTTGCTTAGTATGATCAGGTAAATCAACCAGTCAGCAAGCATGGACTGGGGGTGCCTCTCCTTCTGCGGAAGCTGTGATATGGATATATAGGATGTCTCAGTCTGAGGAAGCTTACATGCAAATTGGGGAGGTAAGAAAGGGAAGAGTTAACATTTAGAAATAATTACAAATTAAGGTATGGTATCCAGCATAAAATTATAAATTGAGAAAAGGAAGAGAAAAAAGCACAATGGCCTGGAAAGGCTTAATGAAGAACTGGGATGTGAACTGGAAAGGATTCAGACGGATGGAGGGGAAAAGGCAATGGACCACGGGCTGAGAATGAGCCCCCGTAGGAGGCATTATGCAGCGGCAGACGGGACTCTGCCCAGAGTTCAGCACACGAAGACTCCCATGCTATGTGGAGCTTTCCTGGACTTCTTATATAAAACGAGAGACTGGATTAGAATGATTTCAAAGGTCCACTCAAGTTCTGTGAGCGTCAGTTTGTTGGAGCTTATTTAGAAGTATTTATTGAAGGGATGGGAGACAAGGATTAACAGGAATCAGAAGATTCTGTGGTAGTCTAGGTGGGAGGAACTGGGGGTAGGGGAAAGGTGGCAGGAGACCACTGGTCTTTTCTCCAAAAATAAATTCATATTCATTATTTAAAAAAAAAAAATTAAGTGCATCAAATCCCCTGGGTTAAAATATTTACATAGTCCCCTCCTCTACGTCGTCAACTGGCACAGGCCCAAAAAGAATATTTCCAGAGAAATAGCTGTAGAAGGAATTCTGGGATTAAAAGTAAGATTTTAGGGGGAAGTTTTGGCTCTATCATTTATGAGCTGTGTGGTGTCATTCCTAGAGCAGTCAAATGCATGGAGACAGAAGGTGGTAGAATGGCAGTTGCCAGGGGCTGGGGCACGAGGGAGGGGGAATGGGAGTTAGTGTTTAATGGGTCCAGGGTTTCAGCGTGGGAAGATAAAGAAGTTCTGGAATGGATCATGGTGATGGTTGCATAATAGTGTGAATGGATGTACTTAATGCCACAGAACTAGACACTTAAAAATGGTTAGGCTTCCCTGGTGGCGCAGTGGTTGAGAATCCACCTGCTACACGGGTTCGAGCCCTGGTCTGGGAAGATCCCACATGCCGCAGAGCAAATGGGCCCGTGTGCCACAGCAACTGAGCCTGCGCGTCTGGAGCCTGTGCTCCGCAACAAGAGAGGCCGCGATAGTGAGAGGCCCTGCACCGCGATGAAGAGTGGCCCCTGCTTGCCGCAACTAGAGAAAGCCCTCGCACAGAAACTAAGTCCCAACACACCCAAAAATAAATAAATAAATTAATTAATTAAAAAAAAAAATAAGGCTTTAAAAAAAATGGTTAAAATGGCAAATTTTATGTTATATATATTTTACCACACTTAAAGAAAATAATTTAAAGTCAGAACGAATCTTTATATCAGTACTCACGAAGGAGCAATGTCCAGATGGTTGATGCTGAATCCAGAAGAGCAGAAGCCCCCCAGTGTTGTTGATATGGTTAGGAACGCAACAGCCAAAGAATAATCACAGCCTATAAATCCGGCGGCTACCAGGAATACTGCAGGTCCAATCATTCCTGGAGTTAAAAAATCATAAAAAGAAAAAAAGGAAGCCCCAGCATTAATATCTGCTTGCCCTTTAATAGAGTATAAATCTGAGATTTGATATTACTGCCATCTACTGTAGAAACAGTATACTGCCTAGAAGACTCAGTTTAAATCACAGTTTCATGAAAAAAAAATTTGCTGGAAAACATATAGGATTAATGCAACTATTGTAAAACGTAAAAAAAAAAAAAAATCTCACTATGCAATGTTATTAAATCTACGTGTGACCAAGACTCAGTTAAAAGTTCTACAATGCTTAGGAAAAGAACAAGAGAATGACTGAAAAATATGGTTCTAGAGAGAAGCAATCGTTGATACAGAATGGGATTCAAAGTTCACATAACCAAAGAAGATAAACTCAATAAGAAACTTTGCTGGATAAAGTCAGAAAAACAGTCCATCTAGGTTTTGACAACTGAAAACAATACGTGGAGTTTATTACAGGCAGTTAAGCATAAAATACAAGTAATACAGGAAGGGGCCGAACGGGTGGGCTATTGTTTTCTCTCTGTGTCAATAGCAGTGCCATCCAACAACTCTCTGTGATGATGGAAATGTTGTATTTGTGTATACTGCAACCGAGGAACTTATTTTTAAATTTCAATTACATTTAAACAGCCACATATGGCTAGTGGCTACTGTAGTAGATAGGGCAGGTCCACAGAAAGCCAAAAAAGAAAAAATCGAATTAAATCTAAAGGGATTTATTTCACTTGTAGATGTGGAAAAATTTCTCCAGAGTCGAGGTCAGTAAGCAGTGGGATTGGACAGCACATTCTAGCTGTAGGTGCTCAGAAGGTGTTTTCAGAATTACATTGAATAGGGTCCCTTTACAATGTAATTATTGAAGTACAGTCATCAGTGACTTTGAGGGTCTCTACTTACTCGAATAATTGTCCTACATAGGTTTTTGTTTTTTTTTGTTTTTTTTTTTAAATTTATTTCCTGGCCACGCCACATGGCATGTGGGATCTTAGTTCCCAGACCAGGGATCAAACCCGTGCCTCCTGCAGTGGAAGCCACTGGACTGCCAGGGAAGTCCGTGTCCTACATAGTTTTAAAATTCACTTTTCTGAAATCAGACTCTGAAACACATGATTATTTAAGGTTCCTTTGATTTACAGCTTTGATTTATAGCTCCTCATTTGATATAATGATGTTAGTATACATTTTTGATTGAAATTTAAAATAGAAAAGGGATGGAGACTTAAAAATCTTATTTTCATTGCAAACTTAGAGTTGAAAACAAAGTGATTTTTAAAATTCTGGGGAAGATGGACTTCCCTGGTGGCGCAGTGGTTGAGAATCTGCCTGCCAATGCAGGGGACACGGGTTCGAGCCCTGGTCCGGGAAGATCCCACGTGACGCGGAGCAACTAAGCCCGTGCGCCACAACTACTGAAGCCCGCGCACCTAGAGCCCGTGCTCCGCAAGAAGAGAAGCCACCGCAATGAGAAGCCCGCGCACGGCAACAGAGTAGCCCCCGCTTACTGCAACTAGAGAAAGCCCGCACGCAGCAACAAAGACCCAACACAGCCAAAAGTAAATAAATAAAATAAATAAATTAAAAAAAAAATTCTGGGGAAGATATTCAGCAAAGCATGCCATTTTTTATAGTTACAAGGGTATGGTAGAGATAATAGGATATTATAAATCTTAATCCTCAAAATGCATCATTCAAAAAGAACCATCTTGTATAGACATGCACTACATGCATTAAAATATATTGTTTTAATATGTGAACAAATGACTACTATTATCATTTTTATTTTGCCTTGCCTTGTAAACACAGTAAATAATTGTAAACCAAAACAAAACCTGATTCATTTTTACCTACCTATAAGGCTAAAAACTCTTCGAACACATAGAGTTGAAAAATTCCATTTTGCCCTTAAATTGTCGGCGGCCTGACCAGACAGGATCATACATAACCAACAGCCTAAATAAGGGACTGCAGATAAAAACCCATTCTGGAAGGAATAAGAAGATCCGGAATTAATTATGGAGGGAGGAAGAACCAAAACAACATATACACACACACATCCGCTACCATGTGAAAGCAAAGGAGATACATAGCAATCTTCTGTTAATTTTTATATAATATAGCAAATAAGTTTGATTTTTATAAGGATTATGGGATTCAGTTCAACGCAGTCCCAGAGAGCCTGTCTCAGAGGGAACCAGAGCTCCCCATAGTCTAGTATGCTCAGGGTAATCCTGAATGTTATTTTGGGACTTGGGCTGTAGCTTGTGAGAGAAGACGTCTTCCTGTTAGCCTATGGATTTTCCCCACGGGACAGTTTTCATTTATTTATTTACTTTAAAAATATTTTTTATTATAAAATAAAATTCAGATAGAGAAAAGCACGTAAGTCAAATGTACAGCTTAATGAATTATTCTAAAGTGAGCACCGTCTAGGTGCTGTTCGAAACTGTACTGCTCTCTTCCGGCTTCTCGCCTGAGGATCCCCAGACCTGCTCCAACCGCCTCTACTGCATGATCGAGCTGGGCATGGGCACTGATGAGGATGAAGTGACAGCGTGGGAGCCCAGGGCTGCTGTTCCTGATGAGATCCCCCACCTCGAGGGGGATGAGGCTGCCTTTCGCCTGGAAGAAGTAGATGAGGAGTTTCTACCTGCAGACTTTGTTCCCTCCGTACAGTGACCCCATGGCTCCCCCAGCGGCAGCCCCAGTGGCCCTGGCCCACCTGGTCCCTCTGCTGACGTCTACTGGTTTTATTTTTGTCCTTCTGTCTAAGGCAGGATACAAGGGCCTCAAGTCCTATCCCTTTCCACATTTGACATGGGGTTTGAATGTTGTGTATTGTGGGTTTTTTTGTTTATTTTGTTCTGAAATTTAAGTATGCAAAATCAAGATGCAGTTAAAAAAAAAAAAAGCGCCTGGGGCACTCGCACATGCTTTGAGCAGAGCACAAAGGCGGTGAGGTGATAGAGAGAGCTCTATTTTTTCCTCTCTCCTTTCACTTTACATCACCACCTAAACAAAATGAAAACACCACGAGACGTGAAGCAGAATTTATCATGGAAATGTGTTATTTGCTTTGTAGGAAATGACTCGACAGTCAGCTTTTTAGGAAATCACAAATTCTGTAAAATGAAGAAAATATACTCAGAAAAAAAAGAAAGAAATTTCTTTCTTCTGTTCATTTTTCCTTAAGCACAGACCTGAGGTGCTAAGCCTAAATGGCTCAATTCTGATAAAAACAAAAGTATTTTATAGCCTGAGAGAGATGGGTACACCTGTTAGAGATTTACAAACACAAAAAAGGTAGAAAGATATTTTATCGTTGATATTTAAATCTGGTAATAATTCTATCTAAGCATCATTAATGGTACAGACCAGCAAAATTTGTTAATATTTTGAATTTAAGTGTGCTTAAGAAAAGATTTAATTTTTTTCATCCTAGTCTGTGGTCTATTTTCAGATGTTGCATGCTTCCAGTTTTACTTCTGTGGCTGAAGATTTTTGTTTCTTTCTGGTATTAAGCTGAGTAATTTCCTCTTTAAATTTTATTCCATTTAGAATTCTGCACAGTGGGATCACATCTATCATTACCTGTGGCAGAACTCTACACATGAACTGCAGCAAATAGAGAAGAGAATTTTCTGATCTTGGCTTTGTCCTCTGGTGGGATAAGGCCGATAATTCATCAGAGTTACTGAATTTTCCCACTTAAAATTCCAATGGTAAAAACTCCCCTGACAAAATCTTCAACATTTATACATCCATGGGTATCTTCCACAGTTGTTAAGCATTCTGTTCAAGGATATGGTTCCTTGTATTCATTTATTAAAAAAAACTGATTCCAAAATGTTAATATCCAAAATAGGGTAACAGATATTGCCCCAACTCTCACTGAGCTGTAAGAAATAGGGACACTAGGAAAAAGCGAGGAAAAAAGAAAAGTGGTGATAACTAATGAAAATAAACTTATGTAACAAAGCAAGCTTAAAACAAAGGATAAAGAGCTTTAAAATTTTTAATTAACGAGATTATAATTTTAAATACAATGCTTCTCAAAGCAAGGTTTATTTTGAACAAAGGCCATTTCATGAATGTAATATGCTGATTTTTCAAGAAAAAAAATCCATTAAAAAAGAGGCTTCTATACAACAAGAGAATTATTTTCAAACTCTGTTCACATTTCTTTTAATTTTGATTCAGAAAGAAAATGCCTTTTTTGGTATGAAAATGCAAGAAAAAAATATTCTAGTTTTAAAGTTTCTCATTATAGAATTTAAAAAAAATTAATAAAAAATAAATGACGGCAATTAAGTACCTATACTAATTACCAGTCAGCTATTGATATTTCATTCTTTCTATAGTTCTCCTGGGAAAATTTCAAATAGAAGCCTCAGTGGAATGATCTTTAAATTTGCATGCAATTTGTCACTACAGTAGGAGACTACAGTCGGGCTCTGTTAACAGAGAGCTTAGGGAAAGCAAGGTTGCTTGCAACAAATCCATCCCACGCTACTGGTGAAGCCTCATTTCTGTTTAACTTCTGTCAGTACAACTGGTGGATATATTTCAGTATAATGGATCTCTTTTTTTCAAAAGTAACCAGAGGAGTTCTTCACAGCTTAGCTGTTCGGGTGAAGTTTAAGGTTCGGCCCATGTGGCCAGTGTTTTCGGTATGCCTTGGAAGTGAGGTGACGGACCGGTTCACTTCAACGCTGCTGACAGCTCTCAGTCCTTGTAACCAATGCAGTTGTGCAGTCAGCCTTGCTACCGTCACATTCACCACCCAGGCTGCTGCTTTACTTCCAGGGCTTCTGCTCTGTGGCTGAGTAACAGCCCACTGTGGAATACACCATACTTTGTCTCTCTATTCGTCAGCTGATACATATTTGGGTTGTTTCCACTTTTTCATGATTATGAATAATGCTATGAACTTCTGTGTACCTGTACATGTTTTTGTGTGCACGTATGTTTTCAGTTCTCTTGGGTATAGACCCAGGAATGGAATTTCTGGGTCATAATAATGACTTTATGTTTAACTCTTTGAGGAATTGCCAAACTGTTTTCCATAACGGCTACACCACTTCACATCCCCACCAGCAACGTATGAGGGTTCTGTTTCCTCTACATCCTCACCAACACTTGTTATTTTCTGGTTTTCTGATTCTAATAGGTGTGAGGTGGTATCTCATTATGGTTTTGTGTTCCATTTCTGTATTTTTTTTTGGCAAATCAATTTTATTTTATTTATTTATTTTTTAACATCTTTATTGGAGTATAATCTCTTTACAATGTTGTGTTAGTTTCTGCTGTATAACAAAGTGAATCAGCTATATGTATACATATATCCCCATATCTCCTCCCTCTTGCGTCTCCCTCCCTCCCTCCCTATCCCACCCCTCTAGGTGGTCACAAAGCACGGAGCTGATCTCCCTGTGCTATGCAGCTGCTTCCCACTAGCTATCTATCTTATGTTTGGTAGTGTATATATGTCCATGCCACTCTCTCACTTCATCCCAGCTTACCCTTCCCCCTCCCCGTGTCCTCAAGTCCATTCTCTACGTCTGTGTCTTTATTCCTGTCCTTCCCCTAGGTTTGTCAGAACCATTTTTCTTTTTTCGATTCCATATATATGTGTTAGCATACGGTATTTGTTTTTCTCTTTCTGACTTACTTCACTCTGTATGACAGACAATAGGTCCATCCACCTCACTACAAATAACTCAATTTCATCTCTTTTTATGGCTGAGTAATATTCCACTGCATATATGTGCTGCATCTTCTTTATCCATTCATCTGTCAATGGACACTTAGGTTGCTTCCATGTCCTGGCTATTGTAAATACTGCTGCAGTGAACACTGTGGTACATGACTCTTTTTGAATTATGGTTTTCTCAGGGTATATGCCCAGTAGTGTGATTGCTGGGTCATATGGTAGTTCCATTTTTAGTTTTTTAAGGAACCTCCATACTGTTCTCCATAGTGGCTGTATCAATTTACATTCCCACCAACAGTGCAAGAGGGTTCCCTTTTCTCCACACCCTCTCCAGCATTTATTGTTTGTAGATTTTTTGATGATGGCCATTCTGACTGGTGTGAGGTGATACCTCATTGTAGTTTTGATTTGCATTTCTCTAATTATTAGTGATGTTGAGCATCCTTTCATGTGTTTGTTGGCAATCTGTATATTTTCTTTGGAGAAATGTCTATTTAGGTCTTCTGCCCATTTTTGAATTGGGTTGCTTGTTTTTTTAAAATTAATTAATTAATTAATTATTTTTGGCTGTGTTGGGTCTTTGTTGCTGTGCGCGGGCTTTCTCTAGTTGTGGCGAGCGGGGGCTACTCTTTGTTGCAGTGCACGGGCTTCTCATTGAGGTGGCTTCTCTTATTGTGGAGCATGGGCTCTAGGCGCACGGGCCTGAGTAGTTGTGGCACGCGGTCTCAGTAGTTTTGGCTCGCGGGCTCTAGAGCGCAGGCTCAATAGCTGTGGCACACGGGCTTAGTTGTTCAGCGGCATGTGGTATCTTCCCGGACCAGGGCTCAAACCCATGTCCCCTGCATTAGCAGGCAGATTCTTAACCACTATGCCACCAGGGAAGACCCTTGCTTGTTTTTTTGATATTGAGCTGCATGAGCTACTTGTATATTTTGGAGATTAATCCTTTGTCAGTTGCTTCGTTCGCAAATATTTTCTTGCATTCTGAGGGTTGTCTTTCCGTCTTGTTTATGGTTTCCTTTGCTGTGCAAACCATGGAGTAATGATGTTGAGCATCATTACATGGGCTTATTGGTCATTTGCATATCTTTGGAGAAATGTCTATTCAAATCCTTTGCCCATTTAAAAACTTCGGTTATTTATCCTTCTATTATTGAGTTGTATAAATTCTTTATATATTTATCAAATATATGATTTGTGAATATTTCTCCCATTCAGTGGGTTTTTATTCTTGATAGTGTCCTTTGAGGAAGAAAAGTTTTTAATTTTGATGAAGCCCAATTTATCTATATTTTCCTTTGGTCATGTGTGCTTTTGGTATCATATGTAAGAAACTGTTGCCCAGCCCAAAGTCACAAAGATGTACACTTCTAAGAGTTTTATCATTTTAGCTCCTAACATTTACATCTTTGATTTATCCTTCATTTTGAAGGCAAAAACACTACCAAATTTCCTTACAAACTGTGCCTCTTTCTCTTTAGGTTTTTCTTCAATCTCTTTAAAGAAAAAATCCGTCAACATAGAGATAATAGGAATTGCCTCAGTTTGATGAGTTCAGAAGGAACTGGCAGTTTTAGTGGGGGGTCTGTCTTACACAGCTTTGCAACTATAGCTCTGCCAACACCTGGATAACACTGCAGAGTGATTTCTGTACAAGAACCTTGTGTCTCCCAACGCCCCTCTCGGCTCCCAGCAGAGTCGGGCTACCATCCCAAGGGAATATGGTACCACCTGCACTTATCATCTGAGATCCTGGCATGTTACTGGGGACTAGTAAGACCTTCACAGTTAAAGGGGATAACAGCCAAGATACTCTGAATCAAGAGTTAACACACATAGGGAAAGGAACAAGCAAGGCTAAAAAGAGCAGTCTCTAGAATTTAGTATATCAGAGTAAAATGGAAGATGCAAAATAACTGAGTCTCACATAGATAAAAACAAATTCTGTATACTCTCTATAAGAAGCGGATACTTATTTTTTCTTACCTCTTGAATATTGAACCTTAGGACCTCCTTCATATAAGTAGGCAATAAGGTCAATAAAGTATAAAAAGTCCAGTTGTAAGAAAAATGTGCAACTACAATAGCCCAAAGTGCTAGTGATTTCAGCATAGGTGTCCATGGCACTGACTTCTGTGAAGAGAGCTGAAAAAGAAAAAAAAAAAAAAACAAACAGGCATAATTAGGATAAGCTACAGCTATGTTCATGCCATGTTTAGATCTGTATCTGATCTGCTAAAATTCCATCTAGAATACGTTATCAACCTTGATTACTAAATCCCAGATTTTTAAACAACTCTTTTAAAATATTAAACAGCAATAGAAACTCCATGATTCAGATTTAAAGAAAAAACAGAAATGTAATCTTAGAGCTAAAATGTCAAACTAAATACTCCTTATGAATGTCAGAAGTCACCTGCAATATTAATTTCTCCACCTATAAAACAGAGGACAGTTCAATAATCAAATTCAGAGGCTGACATAAGGGCAAGGGAAAGAGATTGGAAGTCCTATTAGAATTCATATTTCATTCTCCAATCTTTATTCAATTACAATGATCTATAAGAACTGTGCAATAGAAGGTTTTTTATGTAGCCATCTGGAGTAACGGTCTTCAAAGCAGGATGTAAGCATCCCAGCAGTAGCAAGATAATCCACCATGGTGTGGAAAGACATAACAGATCTTTTATCTATACTCACTTTTATTGTAAAAAGAGAAATTAAGCTCTATTAATATTTAACAAATAGGTTGGCCCTGGAATATGTCAGACCATCACATGTTGTATGATCTCTCCAATTAAAAGGGGTTAATGGCATCCTTACGTGTTGGTCTGCCCTCGGTGTAATATTAAAGCATATTACAGTTTACATCTGCCTTTTAAAATGGATTTATGGATTTTATTAGTCAGTTTTAATTAAAACAAATCTACAAGATCAACAATGTCTTCAAAAGATTCTTAAAGAGAAAGTAAATAGAAGGTTTAAAATGACTTAGAAAAGCAATTTTTCATAGATTTAAACTAGATTTAAATAAATTTCTAGATTCTAAATTTCATAGATTTAAACTAGAAAGAATTGACATTTCTTGAACAAAACAGTACTTGTACATTTATTTAATTTGCCTGCTCTACTTTGCCTAGAGTGTGCACAACAGAAATATCTATTAAAAAAAACTGGTATCTTAATTCCGAAGAAAAAAAAGGTTCTGAAATTATTTCTAAAATGTGCCAAAGTCCTTACCTGATTTCTTAATGATGAAAGAATGTATTCCTTTTCATAGGGGGAGATTGTCTTGTGAGTTTCTGGTGTATCACTAACTAACCAGATCCATAAAATAAACCAAATGATTCCAACTACACCTTAAAATAGAAAAATAATAGGTAAGTGAAATGAGAGTGCACCAACAGCAATTTTTCTGTCTTGAAAAAATTACGTAACTATAAACTTAATGAAAAATTGGTTTCAGCTTTGTTTTCAAGTTCTTCTCATAATTCTTTAATGGGATAACTGCAATTTGTATTATTTCCTATAAATTTTTAAGAGGAAAAACTTTTAAAAAAAATTGCAGTATAACTGACATATAACATTACATTAGTTTCAAGTGTACAACATAATGATTTGATATTTATATACACTGCAAAATAATCACCACAATATATCTGGCTACCATCTATCACCATACAAAATTTTTTTTTCTTGTGATGAGAACTTTTAGGATTTATTCTCTTGGCAACTTTCAAGTATGTACCACAGGGACTTCCCTGGTGGCGCAGTGGTTAAGAATCCACCTGCCAATACAGGGGACATGGGTTTGATCCCTGGTCCAGGAAGATCCCACATGCTGTGGAGCAACTAATTCCGTGTGCCACAACTACTGAGCCTGCGCTCTAGAGCCCATGAGCCACAACTACTGAGCCCGCATGCCACAACTACTGAAACCTGCGTGCCTAGAGCCCGTGCTCCGCAACAAGAGAAGCCACCGCAAGGAGAAGCCTGTGCACCGCAATGAAGAGCAGCCCTCATTCGCCGCAACTAGAGAAAGCCCACGCACAGCAACGAAGACCCAACGCAGCCGAAAAAAAAAAAAAGTAGGTACAATATCACTGTGCTGTACATTACATCCCCATGACTTATTTATTTTATAATGGGAAGTTTGCACCTGAAGAGAACAACTTTTAACCACATGACTCTGCCTATCAGGGTCTACCAGACAAACCTTTTAAAAAATAAAAGTCTACAATCTATTATTTCCACAGGTATCTGCTTTTGTTTATTGATTTGTTTTTTTATTTTTTTTATTTTTAGAAATTCCATGTAATGTCTGAAACACTTATAATAACATATTTCCATACAAATAACCCAATGAAAGTTTAGTATTAGTTGTTTTGTTTGTTTGTTTGTTTATACTGCAGGTTCTTATTATTTGATTGCAGATATATTTCCTGCATAAATGTTTACATGGCAATCTAATTTATTAAATATGTGTATCATCCTGCTATTGAGATTGAGAAATGAAAGGCCCTGGGACTAAACAAAGAAACAAAAAAGATTAAAACTACCAAGTGAGAGCATCCTACTTTGTTTGAGAAGAAATATTTTCAAAATATACATTTTTTATAATAAACAACACAGCAATTTTTTTTTTTTTTTAAATTTTATTTATTTATTTAATTATGGCTGTGTTGGGTCTTCGTTTCTGTGCGAGGGCTTTCTCTAGCTGGAACACAGCAATTTTTATAGTAAGTATAGCATTTAAGTCCTGGATTCAACAGCAGTTTCTATTGAACAAATATTCCAAAATTAACATCAGATCATAACTCAGCTAGATCATTTTAACCACATAAACTTGAAAAACAGGTTATCAGTATGTGTTTCAGAGCTTTGTGGTTTAGGAGATGGTTACTTCAGTGAATTGGAATATACATATCTTAACCAATTATTAGACCACTATTACATTTTGGATCTGTCACATTATAATTTAGGTTACATTTTTGAATAAACTTACCAAAGAGGTAGAAGACGTAAGTCCAATTCATATAGAAGCAAATTATTCCAGAAAGAGGAAGAGAAACTACTGTCCCAAGCTGTGCTCCTAGAATAACAACAAAGACTTTGTAAACTTTGGAGAAAAATGAACAAAGAGGGGACACAGGTCTACAGCCTAAAGAAGATGGACGACAGACAATAGGGAAAAGAAAGAGTGATTCAAATCCTATAGGAGTTGAGTTAGTCACATGTAAATATAAACAACCCATTCTCTTAAGGGATCATTTACTAGAAAACCCACAATATGTAAAATGTATACATTAATATGTAGTTATATTAGTTACAATTATGTACTGATGAATTAGATGAATTCATCTACTGATGAATTAGAAGGCATCAGTCGATAGAAGACCTATTATAATATGAGCCAGTAAATGCCACATTACTAGTAAATGTGTTAGAAAGCCAAGTGTTTGGGGAAAGGCTCAAAGATGGTCTCTAAACATAACCTACTGCAGCACACCTGGTGAAAAAAGAACGAAGCTTTTGGTAATCTAATTTGCCCCAAATATATTACACACAATTGTTTCGGATAAATAAGTGATAAAATTCATTTTAACCACCAAACAGAAGACATCTTAGTAGGTACAGTGGGAGCTAAAATAATCAGACATTGTTTCTGGTCTCAAATTTTAGTCTTATATAGGAAGTAAATATAAACAAATAATTATTACATGTTAGAAAGTGTTGAGTGTCACAGAGCAATATGGAAGTTCAGATGTAGGACAGATTACCTCTGACCTCTAGAGATCAGGAAAAGATGTAAGAAGCAGCAGTGGGACTTTGAAAAGACGGGCAAGATCTGGTCCCATAAGAAAGAAGATATAGAGGCAGGTGTAACAGGGTGAGCAAATGAATGAAAGTAGGAAAGCAGAAAGTGGGTTTGGGAACTTCGATTGGGTAAAGGAAAGGAATAGAAGGCTAGAAAACCGGGTTGAATAGTTGCTGAATATCTGTTCCATGCCAGGCACTATGTGTCAAGGGCTAGGCTGGCTAAAATGAAGTGGTGAAGACCATAAAGAATCTTGACCCCTAGTTTGAGCTTAGACTATTCAACAGGCAAAGGGGAACCACTGATACTGCCTGTTCTTGAACTTCTCATCAGATTTCTCACATCGATCTCCACATAGCTGTAAGAATCTTCGTAAAATGTACATGGGATCATGTCTCTCTCTCGATTAAAAACTTCTGATGTCTCCCCATTGTATTTTGGAAAAAAAATTCTACATTCCTCCCTGTGGCCTGTAAGCCCTGATGTAAGCTGGCTCTTGTCTATTTCTCTAACCCCATCTTATGCCATTAGCCCCTTTATTCAGTGTGTTCTAGACACCTACAGTGGTTTCTCATTGTTTTGAACCCTTATGTTACTTCCTGCCTGACAGCCCTTGTACGTGCTGTTCTGACTGGCTGGAATGTTTTCCTTTTTGCTCCTCGCATGACTGGTTCATTCCCATCCTTCAGATTTTAGCTTAAAAGCTACCGCAGAGAGGTCTCTCTCAATAACTGTATTTAAAAGCAGTCAGGTCAAAAAGTTTTCGTTCAGTGTGTGAGCTGGAAAAATTATAATTCACATATAAAGCTCATGCTATCTTACCTATAGGTCAAAATGATAGCAAATAAATGCATAGAAAACAAGGTGTCTGAAGGGAGGGGTTGAAAGTCATGACCAGCTTATCAGATGATCAAATCAAATCACAATTTAAGGACAAAAGTGTTCAATTTTCCAGCTTTTTTTTTTTTTTTTTTGGCTTTGTTTTTGTTAAAGCATTCTCTATATCAACATCTGAAAAGGCAACATGTTTTGAAATAAACGATGGCAGATGGAGAAAATGACAGTAGTCAGTGAAGCCACATTGTTATACGCTGGTGAGCCAAAGAAGAACATTAATAATAAATTTATACCCCTGCAACTTAAGTTTTCCCCGAAGAAAGCACCTGACATTGCCTGATTCTGCTGTGTGCCCTTCCCCCAAGGCTGATATACAGATAACAAATTGTAGCGAAAGCCTTGACAGCTATCTCACCTGCATATGAAATGCTGAGAAGCTTGCTTCTTTCAAGAGGAGGAGCCCAGGAAGACCACATGGCATGCATGGCTGGAAATGTGACACCCTGGGAAGGGAAAAAGGTATTTCTGACGAAATACAAGGTAGTTCTGTTAACGTTTTAAATTCAGCTGAGTATTTTGTTGCAAGAGAAGTTTCCGGATAAGACTCAAACTAGAATCAGGTTTCACGGGGTGAGATGTCTTTACAGTGCTGAGTGCAAATACCTCATCATGAAGTACTTTCAAAACCTGAACAAAGATTTGTGGATTCTGTCAACTGATTTGAGGACTGCAAGGCAAGGGTTACAAAAAATGTAGAAGAATGTACTGAGGGCTTCCCTGGTGGCGCAGTGGTTGAGAGTCTGCCTGCCGATGCAGGGGACACGGGTTCGAGCCCTGGTCTGGGACGATCCCACATGCCGCGGAGCGGCTGGGCCCGTGAGCCACAACTACTGAGCCTGAGCGTCTGGAGCCTCTGCTCCGCAACAGGAGAGGCCGCGATAGTGAGAGGCCGCGATAGTGAGAGGCCCGCGCACCGCGATGAAGAGTGGCCGCCGCTCGCCGCAACTGGAGAAAGCCCTCGCACAGAAACGAAGACCCAACACAGCCAAATATAAACATAATAAATAAATAATAAATAAAAATTTAAAAAAAAAAAAAAAAAAAAAAGAATGTACTGAATGAGGATATAAAGGTAGCCTTCCACGGTGAATTTTACTCATTTACTTTATTTATGGCCTGAATGCAATGGGAATGTTACCAATACATAACTTTTAAAAATACTGAGCTAATACTGTGGGATACTAGAAGAAAATTCAGATTCACCTTACTCAACAGGAAAAATGGTCCTACTAAAAAATGGTACTACCAAAAAATGCTCAATTAGAGTGTTTACCGGTATTTTTTTCTTTTCTGGTGATAATTAGCTTAGTAAATGCCAATTAGGGGAGGGGCAAGACAGGAGTGGGGGATTAAGAGGTGCAAACTACTATGTATAAAATAAATAAGCTATAATGATATATTATACAGCACAGGGAATATAACCAATATTTTATAATAACTATAAATGGAGTATAATCTGTAAAAATTTTGAATCGTTATACACCTGAAATTTATATAATATTGTACATCTACTATACCTCAATTTAAAAAAATGCTAATTACTGATAATGGAGAAGCAACAAAACAGTGAAGGCAGGGAGGTTCACAGAGGCTTGGGAGAGGAGGAAATGCTACAAGGGAGCAGGAAGGAATAGATCCTGGTAGACTTGCAGCAGTCGATTCACAGCTCTCCTTGGCCATTCACTAGCTGTGTAGCCTCAGAAAGATCAGTTAACCTCTTAGAACTTCAGTTTATCTGTAAAACATATATTTTACTTAGATAAGGAGAAAAGGAACCTGTTAGTAGGGGGGTAATTTTATTTTGTAGTCAAGAAGGGTTTATTTGGTACACCCCTATTCGATAAGGACAAAATAAGAATGTCCAGATGAGTAACCAAAGCTTAAATTTAAAAAGCACTTGGCAATTTCCAAAGTTTTCTAGCAATTATTATCACATCTGAGCTGTGACTGAGGATGGGGCAGGTATTTAATATATTTATATTATATATTATACACTGTATTTGTATAATATTTATATTATAACCTATGGTTCCACCGTTAGATACAGTGGAGTTATTATTCAAACTCTGATTTTACTACTCCAGTCAGTGTTTTTCCTACACAGCATGATACAAAATAACCTTTAAGCTGTATACTAAACCCAGAGGCCACTGTCTTGCTTGGTTAAAGAAATGTTAAGAGAGAGCAAAATAAACCTATGCCTTGAGAAGTTCAAAGTTAGAAATGAAACGAGATCATTATTTAAAGGTGGAGGTACACATGACGAAATGCAAAAGAGAAGTGGAAAGGAAAAGAAAAAATAAAGTTTTAAAATTAAAAAATGATAGAAATCTCAGGAGGAGAGAAAAAAAAAGATAAAACTTAATAATAACAATTTTAAAAGCAGCAGAAAGGCCAGAAGAATCACAGGACTAAAAAAAATATAGCTACATAAAACGATAAATTATTTGCCTCTAAGTTAGAGGACCAGAAAAAAGAACAAATGACAAAGAAGAAGTTCTATGAAAAACAACAAATGTAAAGGAAAACAAGGCAACATGACAGTCTATTGGGTAAAATATGTTTTAGACCTGGGCAATCAATGATGGAGCAGAGGTAAACAGTGGCAAAAGTTCAAGAGGTAGGATGGTCTGTCTTCATGGTTTTTACAAAAAAATTTAATTAATTTATTTATCTATGGCTGTGTTGGGTCTTCATTTCTGTGTGAGGGCTTTCTCTATTTGCAGCAAGCAGGGGCCTTCTCTAGTTGCGGCAAGCGGGGGCCACTCTTCATCGCGGTGCGCTGGCCTCTCACTATCGCGGCCTCTCTTGTTGCGGAGCACAGGCTCCAGATGCGCAGGCTCAGTAACTGTGGCTCATGGGCCCAGTTGCTCTGCGGCATGTGGGATCTTCCCAGACCAGGGCTCGAACCCATGTCCCCTGCATTGGCAGGCGGATTCTCAACCACTGCACCACCAGGGAAGCCCCTGTCTTCGTGGTTTTAATAGTGGTTTCTTATCTCCTCAGTAGGAGGGAGTAGGGGCAGCTATGAAGTGTCCCCCTAGAAAATGTTTTCTCTAGTCTTTGAGTAAAGCTTCTAATTTAGGAGTGCTCCCACTCAAGACCTCACTGACCACAAGTGAAATCTACTCATGTTATTTCATAGTTAATCAGTTTCTAACTAAAAAATAAATCCCTATTATCTTCCAATGTCATTTTTTCTGGTTCATATTCATATCAAAGCATGGTATCTTTAAGAAGACAAGAAAGTGAGACATGGTAAGAAGAATAACAGAAGAGAAAAAAAATTACCTCTCCTAGTCCTTCTAGAGCCCTGAGTGCGACGAGGGCTCCAACTCCGAAATCTGCAGCGAGGGGAGTGAACAGGGTGAAGACAGAGGTGCCGAGGATTCCAAATCCCAGCAGCAGTTTTCCCCCACTTCTGCTGGCAACATATCCTGCAGGGATCTGCGTGATGATGTAGCCATAAAAAAAAGACCCGAGAATCCATCCTTGAGTTTCTGCATCCCATCGGTACTTTTTACCCTGTGACGAGTAGGAGGAAAAAGAACAGCCTTTTAAGACCTTAATGAAACGGCTCCTTTCTCTTACTGGCATGTGAGTACGTATAAATGTAATTTTGAACCACTGTTTTTTTTTTTGTTTGTTTGTTTGTTTGTTTTTTTTGGCCGTGAGGCTTGCAGGATCTTAGTTCCCCGACCAGCGATTGAACCTGGGCCACAGCAGTGAAAGCGCCGAGTCCTAACCACTGGACCGCCAGGGAACTCTCCAGAACCATTGTTTTAGACTGAAGAACATGCAGACTTTCTACTGGGTAGGTGAGTCGCCCTGATACAGACATGCAGATTCTAGAAGTGAATCGAAAATCATTGAAAGTCATAATGTTCCGGAAGGCTTGCTATTTTATGAAACTAGACTATGGGATGAATTGTAGGTATTTTGTAATGACCATGACAAAGAAGGCTCAAAAAAAGGCACGGGTTTAATCCAGAAAGCTACTGAACAGGATACTGCAGTGGCCAAGCTAGGCTTTGGAACCAGGCCTGGGTTCAAGCCCAGCTCTGTTACTTACTGGATTTGTGATCTGGGAAGATTAAATGAAAAAGGCCCATAAAATAAGGCCTGACACACACTAAATATTCACTTAATGTTGGCTACTAGTATGCAAAAATATAGATAATTAATAGACCATTAATTAATAGACCATTTCAGACCAAGCACTTCGACAAGGACATAGAGCAATACAAAAGAGCAAGAATTTAAACCGAGCCAGAAACTTCACGTGAGTAGGAAATGTCTTTTAATTAGTAGCCGTACACAGTGAGGTGAAAATGAAGATTTGGTGACTGAGTATCTGACATCTTTAGCACACATAGCCCTGTAACCTACCCATGTGTTAAGAACCGTTCAGGATTTCTTTTTACTGTTGATGTAGGGCAAGTAAGTAGGTGGATCATCAAAAGCAAAGACACAAAGCAAACCCCTAATTATCCTTGTTTAGAGTACCAATCTGCAGCTTCTCTGTAGAATTCCAGGGCTTCATGAGGTGCCCAGCAGTTACAGGTTGAGGTGGGGAAAGTGGGTGACGTGTACCCAAATATATATCCGGCAACATTACTGAAGTCCAATGTAAAGATTTTTGATAAGTCATTATTTTGTACATGTGCTTGTTTGGGCAGAAACCCTCTTCCCTGTTTGAGTGATCTTGTCTGTAAATGGCAGGAGAGACTCACCCTACATGGGATTTGGCTCCTTTGTGAGCACTGAAGATGGATGAAAATACGCTTATAGAAAAGGACACCTGGGACTTCCCTGGTGGTCCAGTGGTTAAGACTGTGGGCTTCCACTGCAGGGGGTGCAGGTTCAATCCCTGGTCGGGGGACTAAGATCCCACATGTCGCACAATGTGGCCACAAAAAAAAAAAGGACACCAGCCTTTCCCGCCTGTATTGTCTCCCCATGTGAGACAAAATAAAATGTTTAAAGTGTGTAAAACTCAATTCTGAACAAATGATGAACATGCACTTATCAATTCCCCTATAATATGAGGGAGGCAAAATGACATCAGCAGCTTAGGTGAGGCATGTATAGATTTTTTTTTTTGAAACTGACCCATTCTCATATTTCATCCTGTAGTTGAGATTACCTTAATCCTCCTGCAACAGGAACCTTTTAAGTAGTACAGCTATTAAATAATGGTCCCATAAAAACTATTTAGCAGCATCTAAAACAACCCAATTTTCTAATACGCCAGACAGGTTTTTCCAAATTCTCTTCAAGGACAGTATGTTTTGTTTTGTTTTTTTTTTTAATATATTTATTTATTTATTTATTTTTGGCTGTGCTGGGTCTTTGTTGCTGCGCGCGGGCTTTCTCTAGTTGCGGCGAGCGGGGGCTACTCTTCGCTGAGGTGTGCAGGCTTCTCATTGCGGTGGCTTCTCTTGTTGCGGAGCACGGGCTCTAGGCGTGCGGGCTTCAGTAGTTGTGGCTCGCGGGCTCTAGAGCACAGGCTCAGTTGTCGTGGCACACGGGCTTAGTTGCTCCGTGGCATGTGGGATCTTCCCGGACCAGGGCTTGAACCCGCGTCCCCTGCATTGGCAGGCGGATTCTTAACCACTGCACCACCAGGGAAGTCCCAAGGACAGTATGTTTATGGAGGAAACTGAAAAGCTACTTTTCAAACAGATCAGGGCTCAGCAGCAGCAGCTACAGTTATAAGTGACTGTCTAACCAGTTACTGGGAAAACACAAAAGAGAATGATTCAGAGTTTACATGAAGAAAGTGTCCGTGTTTCTGGAGGATGAATAAATTCAGTATTTTTCAATATTTTCCCTCGGAAGTATTTTAGGATTAAGATCATTTGCTTGAAGAACAGCACTTACCGTTTGGTTGTGAAGAACTTTTATGGGAGCTGCGTGCTCTGAACACTCGTTGGCAGTTCTATTCTCTGCTGCAGTTGTGTTGGAATCCACCATGTCCACTAATGCCACACTCAGATTCACCCGTAACGAATAGAGGACGAAGAAACCAAAAAAGGCCAAAAATGCTAGGTTGTAACGAGCAGAGCAGCACACTGGAGCTGAAATAAAGATCGGTGGAAAAACTCTCATTAAAAGAGTAACTTAGGATGGAGTTAGGGTCTGTCATACAGAGTGAAGTAAGTCAGAAAGAGAAAAACAAATACAGTATGCTAACACATATATACGGAATCTAAGGAAAAAAAAAAAAAAGGTCATGAAGAACCTAGTGGCAAGACGGGAATAAAGACACAGACCTACTAGAGAATGGACTTGAGGACACGGGGAGGGGGAAGGGTAAGCTGGGACGAAGTGAGAGAGTGGCATGGACATGTATACACTACCAAAACGTAAAATAGATAGCTAGTGGGAAGCAGCCGCATAGCACAGGGAGATCAGCTCGGTGCTTTGTGACCACCTAGAGGGGTGGGAGAGGGAGGGTGGGAGGGAGGGAGATGCAAGAGGGAAGAGATATGGGAACATATGTATATGTATAACTGATTCACTTTGTTATACAGCAGAAACTAACACACCATTGTAAAGCAATTCTACTCCAATAAAGATGTTAAAAAAAAAAAGAGTAACTTAGATGATACTGTCTAAATCACTAAAAAGGTCACTTCTTAGATGTACACAAATTAATAAATCATGAAAATTTTTCTGAGACTATTCTCAGGTGAAGCATATCTAAAAACATGTATCAGAGAGACTTTGTTCCCAGTACCTGTGGTTTTGATAAAGATTTAACACATGAGAGCCTGAACTGTAAGACAGTTTCTTAAAACACGGAGGCAACAACTTTGCTCAGAAAAATCTGCATGCCAGAGTCAAAACCAAACCCCCAATCCCTGTCAGCCGGCAAGATAAGAGAAAAGCGGGTAAGGGGGTTTAACGGCATCACTATTTCTGAAAAACCGTCTCCAACATGGCCAATAAGTCCTCGAGCGCTCAGCGTGACACGCACATTACTATGGGCTAGCAGCCGTTGCATCATAAACGTATCTCAGCACAAAAAATTTACTGCCAAGGCCAGGGCAGGAAGCCCCTCCTGATCAATTTCTTACCTTGAAAAGTATCCTCAGAGGCTGGGTGTGAATCGGAAGCCATGATTAATACTTCAGGCTCTCCTAAACTAAGTGTATTTAAGAATCCAGAAGCAAACTTGCAGAACCTATGACAGTTGCAGCCCCTGTGACAGTTGCTCAGTTGGTCTTGCTTAAAGGGCCCACAGTAAAAAGCACAGTTAGTGAATGTACCACAATGATTTAAAAAAAAAAAAAAAAAGGAAGGCAGAGTGGGTTGGAGGAACCAATGAAAGGCAGATCATGTGACAGGAGGAATCTGACCTATTGTTTTACTCTATAGGTGTATGCACATATTTTCTCTTTTTTCTTCCTTTACTGAGTTGCAGAACTGGAGGGGGGAATGAGAATTCAGGAAGCTGACTTCAGGGTGACTGACCAGAGCGACAACGAGAAAGTGGCTAATCCAGGTTTTTACACCTTAAGTTTGGTCAACACTGAGTGTTTGATAAATATCTGTTGAAAGATATAAACATCTGTTTCATTTGCTAATGACAAGTTAAAGTTAAATACATATATATGAATACACGTGTGCTTTTATTTGGCAATGACTTATTAGCATTACACACATACACACAAAAACACACGTGCATGTTTTTCCCTACTCAGGAATCCTGGTGTTTTCACTGACCTAACCTCACACAAGGACACATTTTTCAGAGTACAACGGTTTTGGTACAGATTCAGATCGAAGCTTTAATGAATACAGCACAGCTGTATTTAGGTGTATATTAATATACTGTGATCCAACTCACTTTTCTACAAGCGCTCATACACTTAACAACCGCTATCAATTTTTCCTCTGTGCAAGACTGACATCTTTTAACAGACAACTTTTCATTTGGCATTCTTGGCTCCCTTTTCAGGAGTACAGCTGGTATTAGAACTATGGCACCACTGCCACAGTTCGATCCAGACCTGTGAAAACTGTATTTCTAAAGCTTCATTCACGCTGCCTCTGTTACCTAAATCTAGACACACTGGCTTTCTGCCCCAAGCAAAAAGGCAGCTGTATAGTTAAGGACAGTTGCAGAATGCAAGGCATGTTTTATAGGTGAGCACATTTTCCTTATCATTGCTCTGTGTTGGACAAGAATATACAGAGAAGTCTGGATGGGGGGGACTCATAATCTTTCCAAATTTGGGCAATTAAAATGTGTTACTCTGGGTAATTTGGAGCAAGAAAAATCCAGATTAATGTACTGTCTGCTTTGCCAAGGTACTATATACAAAGTTCATTATCTGCTTCAGCAGAGGAGTGACAAGATGTGATTTACGGTTTAAAGAGCTTCTCTGGTTGCTGTGTGGAGATGACAAAAGGGCAGAAGTGTGAACGGTGGTGAGGGATGTAGACTCAGGGAGATCACTCAAGGGATTATTGTAAGTTTCCAGGAAAGAGGTGACGGTGGCTTAAAGTAGAGTAAAGCCCAGGCAATGGAGAGAAATGCGTGGATTTGAGATAACTTTAAAGGCAGAACTGACAGGCCATGCCAACACACTGGACATGGGGGTTAGTGAAAGGGAGGGACAAAGTTACCAGCAATGCTCTTACTCTAAACAACTTTATTTTTGCTACTCTGACTTGTAATGTTATCACTCCATTCTATCCTTATTTGAGTTGCCTTATTTTACCATACGTTATCAGTTTCTCCCCACATGATAATTGATTAGGACTATGATATACCTTACCATGTGAATATCATGTAGGGGTAGAAGCTTGGGAAGTGGAGGAAAGGTGAGTAAAATGATTTCAAATTACTAGAGATACTACTTGGAAATCTGACCTAGAAGTTATGGATCCGGCAACATTAACTTTTGGGGGCACAGTCAATAATCAGAAAAGAAAAAGCCAACACAGAAGTCACAAGTATATGACTATGAGATTTTAAGAACATTACAAATAAGGGGTTACTAGCTTTAAAAAATGATGGTTGATTACAAATCAGTCAGAAAGATTTTGTTTCAAGAAAGTATGGTGATAGAGCAAAATGTGCCTGTGAATTTGGCCAGTGTTTGAAATTGGTCCAAGAAAAGCATGCTTGCGTGATGAGGGGAGAGAATATTCATCCGGCACCCGCCACACTGAAATCAAGTTCAAAGCAAAACCATGCTTGCGTAACGAACGGAGCACCCATCAAAACAAACATCAGCTTCTAAAACATGGTTTAAACTTAGGAATGTGGAGTGGGCGTAGCTGAAAGAACAGAGGCTGATTTAGATTGAAGCTGACCTGGTGCTGGAGCTCAGCTCTGATTTTCACTGGCTGTATGTCTTTGGGGAAGTGAGTTAATAGTTTTCATTATCAGGTTTCTCAGCTCCCAAATGAGGTGACCACCACCCACCTCACTGGGTTGTGTGTGCGTTAGATGAAATACTGAAGGGCAGTCAGTAAAAGTGAGTTCCCTTCCCGTTTATCCTGGAAAAAGTTATACCAACGAGATAAACGGCTACAATACACGTATGTGTGTAACACGGGACAAAAGAGTGACATAAATGTGCTGTGTGTGAGGTAGGGGATGGTCAAGGAAGGCCTCTGGGAGAAAGAACACTTGCACTGAACCTTCATCAATAAGCAGGAAGCCACCGGCAGGTTCGAGGAAGGAGAGCGATGCAAGGAGAGGCAGTGGGAGGTACAGAAGTATGGAAAGCAAGTACAGAAGGAGCAGGAAACAGCAAATGATCTTATGGGGCTGCACTATGGTGCTGCAGTAACTCAGAGTGGGACGCTGGGCACTGAATTTAACAACAAAAACAACAGGTAATAGGGGCAGGACAGGAATAAAGACGTAGAGAATGGACTTGAGGACACGGGGAGGGGGAAGGGTAAGCTGGGACAACGTGAGAGAGTGGCATGGACATATACACACTACCAAATGTAAAATAGATAGCTAGTGGGAAGCAGCCGCATAGCACAGGGAGATCAGCTCGGTGCTTTGTCACCACCTAGAGGGGTGGGATAGGGAGGGTGGGAGGGAGACACAAGAGGGAGGAGAAATGGGGATATATGTATATGTCTAGCTGATTCGCTTTGTTATAAAGCAGAAACTAACACACCATTGTAAAGCAATTATGCTCCAATAAAGATGTTAAAAAAAAAACCCCAATAGGTAATAGTTATTGAGCCTGATGTGCTCGATATCAGTCTAAGTGCTTTGCCTATATTAGGGTTATAGGGTTATAAAGATTAGTTGAGGTGGTACATGTAAAATACTTAGAACAGTGATTAGCACATAATATGCCTTCAATAACTGTGAATTGTTGTTATTATTATTGTTCTTCCTGGACATTAGGCATTGAGGTAATTTGTTACGGATCAAGGTTATTTCTCATTTGTGAGAAATCAGAAGTTGAAAAAAGAAGTTAAGAAGCTGTTGAAGCGGGTGTTAAATTCCCAGTGAAACATGCAGAATTGCTGAGTGAGTGGACACCCACCCAAAACTGGTGGGCGCAACCTGCCCTTGCGTGTGACCTTGAAGCACGACTTGCCTGTACACAGAGGCAAGCACCAGGTAAGCAGATAGTTGGCACTGAGACGGTGTGGTGACAAAGCAGGGAATTGAGGTGCTGACAAGAAAATAAAAGTGTCGGACTGTGATTCTGACCCAAGAAGCAAGTAAAATGGGGAGGGCTAATGGTTTAGGAAAATGCACACTAGAATATAAACGTTCAGGGAGGGCAGGAGCTTTGGTTCTGTTTTGTTCACTGCTGTATACCTTCAATGCCTAGAGCAGTGTCTGGGAGAGTTGGCATACAAATATTTAGGGGGCTTAAAAGCGGAGAGTTGTTTCCTGCTGGAACTTCACAATTCTACCTATGAAGTTCTCTTGACAATAGATAAAACACACAGATCTTCTCTCTACTTTTGTATATGTGTGAACTCTTCCATAAAAAGATGAGGGGTCAGTGGGTCCAGATGAAATGAGAGTGGTCGAAGTGGAACAGTTACACAGGCAGGTAGGAAGGAATTCTAGTTGTGGTTAAAGCAGTTATGGGAGATGACGAGGTCCAAGGGGTGACTGAGGAGGGAAGGAAGTCATCAGACACGTAGGAGTCTGAGAAGTTGAGGGGACATGGTGCTGGATGAGGAGTCACTCAAGATAATGGTGGGAATTAGAGTGTAGAAGATGGAGGTGTGTCAGGTGGTAAAGCCTATGATGACTGAAGCAAAGTGCTGGGAAGTGGGCACAGGAGAAAACCATGTAGGGGAAAGTAGCCTAGCCTAATGACATTGAGAGTGGAGGGATGATTGTCTGGAAGCATCAATGTGGAGTAAGGAAGAGCCGATCCCACCAACTACTACAAGATAACAGAAAATCACCCCTTGAGACAGCAGGGAGGAGTGGGAGTGGTGTGCCCAGAAGGCCAGGTTTCTGTTGCAGCAAGGAGGTGCCTGAGGCGAGGGAAGGCTGGTGAAAAGCTGAGGATGTCCAGCCTTTATTCACTGTGGGAGGGTCTGGCAGTGGGGAGGAGCAAGGAAGTACTGAGCAGTGAGGGGCTGAGACTGAGGCGGAAATCCACGGTCGGGGGCACTGACCTATGCAAAGACGATGACTTTCTCTAGAGGAGGGGGCCTGGACTAGTGAGCCCCTTGACCAGGGAACTGCATTAAAAAAGATTTCCTATCTAAATGGATAAAATAAGTTTTGCTTTTAAACAGGGTAATATTTAACTGGTCTTAGCCTGCCTTATGGGTAATTCGTTCCTGATAAATCCTTATGTATTCCTAGCTCCCAAATTAATACCCATTTACAAGAAAACACCAAATTCCATTAAAATGGACTCAGTTACTTTAATATTAACATTGATTATCACATGACCCAAGGCCATTTCCCTTCCTTCTGTAATATGGTTGCTGTCTACCAGTGCTCCATACCTTATATTTAAGACTATATTTACACGCAAATTACATTTGTGAAACACAACGCTTATGTAACTGAACCTTGAATGTAACCATCTGCCTCCCACCCCAAAAGAATAGTAGAGGTAAAAAACAAAACAAAAAATGAAATAAAGCAGAGGATGTGCCATGATAAGCTAGAAAATCACAAGTTCCAACAGAGTGTGACATGAAGAATGGGGCCCTTATTTTGTGGTGCCAGCTTCTCTGTGGAATGCAAAATCCAGTCTTCATTGATGATTATAATAATGATAATAATATTAATTAACACTTACTATATGCCAAACTCTATTCCAAGCACTTTCTATTAGCTTATTTAATCCTCACAATAACCCTATAAATTAGGTGAATTATTTCCCCTGATTTACAGGCACAGAGAGGTTAGGTTAGGCAGCAGAACTAGGATCGGCAATTAGGCACCCTGCCTCCAGACCCATGTTCTGCCTTTAAGCACAAAGAAATGTCTTAGGAGACCTAAAACTGATTTTTTGTAACATGAATGAGCACATCTTGGTGCAACAGTATTTTGAAAATCCATTTAATCAAATACAAGACACATCTCATTCATACAAAAGTAAACCTTCAACTGGTGGAAAGTGTGAGGAATGGAATTTTTATGTGTGGGAATTTTTATGTGTGTGCCTAATTCCCTCCTCACTCCTACCTAAATTAGGCAGAAGAATCTATACACTTCCTGTGGTTTACCAGTATTGAGCCGCCCTTCCCCCATCACTTTGTTTTTTTGTTTTTGTTTTTAATTTTTATTGGAGTATAGTTGATTAATAATGTTGTATCATTTTCAGGTGTACAGCAATGTGAATCTGTTATATACATATATCCATTCTTTTTAAGATTCTTTTCCCATATAGGCCATTACAGAGCACTAAGCAGAGTTCCCTGTGCTATACAGTAGGTCCTTATTGGTTATCTATTTTATATATAGTAGTGTGTATATGTCAATCTCAATCTTCCAATTTATCCCTCTCCCCCTTACCCCTTGTAACCATAAGTTTGTTTTCTCCATCTGTGACTCTAGTTCTGTTTTGTAGATAAGTTCATTTGTACCCCACCCCTTTTTTTAAGATTCCACATATGAGCGATATCATATCATGCTTGTCTTTCTCTGTCTGACTTACTTCACTCAGTATGACAATCTCTAGGCTGGAGGAATCAGGCTCCCTGACTTCAGACTATACTACAAAGCTACAGTAATCAAGACAGTATGGTACTGGTACAAAAACAGAAATATAGATCAATGGAACAGGATAGAAAGTCCAGAGATAAACCCACACACCTATGGTCACCTAATCTATGACAAAGGAAGCAAGAATATACAATGGAGAAAAGACAGTCTTTTCAATAAGTGGTGCTGGGAAAACTGGACACCTACATGTAAAAGAATGAAATTCGAACACTCCCTCACACCATACACAAAGATAAACTCAAAATGGATTAAAGACCTAGATGTACGGCTGAACATAATAAAACTCTTAGAGGAAAACATAGGCAGAACACTCTTTGACATAAATCGCAGCGATATCTTTTTTGATCCACCTCCTAGAGTAATGAAAATAAAAACAAAGAAAACAAAGGGGACCTAATTAAACTTAAAAGATTTTGCACAGCAAAGGAAACCATAAACAAAATGAAAAGACAACCCTCAAAATGGGAGAAAATATTTGCAAACGAAGCAACCGACAAGGGATTAATCTCCAAAATATACAAACAGCTTATGTAGCTCAATATCAAAAAAATAAACAACCCAATCAAAAAATGGGCAGAAGATCTAAATAGACATTTCTCCAAAGAAGACATACAGATGGCCAAGAAGCACATGAAAAGATGCTCAACATCACTAATTATTAGAGAAAAGCAAATCAAAACTACAATGAGGTATCACCTCACACCAGTCAGAATAGCCATCATCAGAAAGTCTACAAACAGTGAATGCTGGAGAGGGTGTGGAGAAAAGGGAACCCTCCTACACTGTTGGTAGGTAGGAATGTAAACTGGTACAGCCACTATGGAGAACAGTATGGAGGTTCCTTAAAAAACTAAAAATAGAGCTACCATATGATCCAGCAATCCCACTCCTGGGCATATATCTGGGGAAAACCATAATTAGAAAAGACATATGCACCCAGTGTTCATTGTAGCACTATTTACAATAGCCAGGACATGGAAGCAACCTAAGCGTCCATCGACAGATGAATGGATAAAGAAGATGTGGTACATATAGACAATGGAATATTACTCAGCCATAAAAAAGAATGAAATAATGTCATTTGCAGCAACATGGATGTCCCCCATCACTTTGGTGTGCATCTCTGAAATCTACCTGGCTACGTAAAACCAAATGCTCGAAAAGCAAACCAGTCAGGTTACTGACAGGTTACTGAGAATTCTGTTGTATTCTGTCAACCCGAGACATATTCTTTTTTTTTTTAAAAAAATAAATTTATTTATTTATTTTTGGCTGCGTTGGGTCTTTGTTGCTGCGCACGGGCTTTCTCTAGTTGCGGTGACTGGGGGCTACTCTTCGTTGCAGTGCACGGGCTTCTCATTGTGGTGGCTTGTCTTTGTTGCAGAGCACGGGCTCTAGGCACGCGGGCTGCAGTAGTTGTAGCACACGGGCTCAGTAGTTGTGGCTCACGGGCTCTAGAGTGCAGGCTCAGCAGTTGTGGCGCACAGGCTTAGTTGCTCCGTGGCATGTGGGATCTTCCCAGACCAGGGCTTGAACCCTTGTCCCCTGCATTGGCAGGCAGATTCTTAACCACTATGCCACCAGGGAAGCCCCTGAGATGTATTAATTCTTAACACTACAGAAACATACTTTAATTTTAGCTCTCTCAATAAAGCATAACGCATAACACAAAACCATGTCCTCTTATTCATGACGGAGCAGGGAATTTTCAAATTTGTGAAGGATTCAACAAAAATGATTAAGCATTTTGCAAATAGGAATTTCTCAAACGTAACACAAATGTGGCAGTGTTGTGACGAGGAAGGAGGATGGGACTAAAAACTAGAAGGACGCTGGTTAGTCCTTAATATGGCTACAGCAATCTTGGGAACTTAACCTCTCTGGCCCTCAGTTGTTTACATATAAAATGATGCCCACCTGATAGGAGTTAGTATCTAAGGTCTTTTAACTGCTGTAAAATTTTATGACTAACATTTTATCAGCTTTTCTCTTCTGAAAAATAAAACTATACACATAGGCACAGATAAGGTACAGCTGATTTCATAGAGGTTTGTTCCAGAAACAAACATAAAAGATAAGTAAAACATATGCAAACATATAGAAAGAGAGGTTTTAAGGTCTGCTGAAGATTTCCACCTTCAGGCACCAAAACTTAAAAAAAAACTAATTCTCGGGCTTCCCTGGTGGCGCAGTGGTTAAGAATCCACCTGCCAAGGCAGGGGACATGGGTTCGAGCCCTGGTCTGGGAAGATCCCACATGCCACGGAGCAACTAAGCCCGTGAGCCACAACTGCTGAGCCTGTGCTCCACAACAAGAGAGGCCGCGATAGTGAGAGGCCCGCGCACCACAATCAAGAGTGGCCCCCACTCACCGCAACTAGAGAAAGCCCTCGCACAGAAATGAAGACCCAACACAGCCAAAAATAAATAAATAAATAAATTTATTAAAAAAAAAAAACAAAAACTAATTCTGGATGGAAAGTGTTTTTTTTGCTTTTTGTTTTTTTTTAAACACCTACACTTTCTGAAATGTGCAAAGTAAACATATAGAACATAACTTAAATAAAAAATATAACTAAATAAAAATAAATAATATATATTATTTATTATATTATATATATAATATATATAATTATAATATAATAATATAATAATATATTATTATATTATATATAATAATATATATAACATATAATATATAATAATATAATAATATAATACTATATAATATATATTATTAAATAAAAACATATATAAAATATAATGGTCATCGTGTTTCTCCTATTAGATGTACATGGTAATATTATTACTAAAGCTAGGACAAAGGGCACTACTGAGAGAAAATGAGGTAATACCTGGTGCCTCTTATAAAGCTGTTACATCCATCTTTGTTTTCCCCATTCCCTTCTCCTGGTGCTCCTCTCTTGTCCTTCTACTCCCAGCACCCCAGACACAGAGCTTAATTTAAAATATTGTTGACTAATGCAATACCCTATAACGGTAGGCTCCTCTTCTCTAAAACCCTTATATTTTAAATAGCAAAAAAAAAATGTGTTGCTGCTATTTTTACTTCACTTTTGCCCTCCAGTGGTATGTAAAGAGTAAAAATAAGAAGGAAAATGGTTATAATGAAGACAGCCACCTCAAGGCACGAGGAACAGGGCTAAGATCTATATACACTGAACCCATGAATCAAGCAGGGATTGTTTTTAAAAGGAATGAGTTAATTTTTTTCTTTTTCAATCTACTTTATTGAGGTATATTTTACATACAGTAAAATGCTCCCATTTCAAGCGTACAGTTTGGTGAACTTTGACAAATGTATACATCTGTCAATCCTAGTCAAGCTGCAGAACTTTTCCATCTGCATCTTATACCCCAGAAAGTACCCTAGTGCCTCTGCAGGCAATTCTTTCCTGCCTGTAGCTTCCAGGCAACCACTGATCTGCTTCCTGTTATTACAGATTAGTTCTGCTTGTTTAGAACTTCATACTGATGGAGTCATGCATTAATACGGTGGTTTCTTTTGTGTCTGAGATTTATCCACGTTGTTATAGGTATCAGTAATTTCTTTTTATAATATCACTGAGTACGCATGAATATACCAGAATTTGTTTATCCATTCACCTGCTGATGAACTGATGGATACGTTGTTTCCAGTTTTTTACTATTATGAATTAAAGCTGCTATAAACATTGTCTGGTATTATGGTAATGTATGTTTAACTTTAAAATAGATTGACAGTTTTCCAAAGTAGTTGTACCATTTTACACTCTTACAAGCAAAATATGAGAGTTCTAGTTATTCCGTATGTTGGCCAATATTTGGTATCTTCAGCCATTTTAACTTCAGCCATTCTAGTAAGTGTGTAATGGCTCACTGCGGTTTTAATCTGCATTTTCCTGACAACTAATGACGTTTAACATTTGAGCTAAATTTGATTATATTTATATATATGTTTCCCAATTGCAACAGAATATAGTAGTCTCTAGGGAATCTCTTTATTATTTCTGTATTTCCAAACTAGATTATTTTGCAGAAGAGGATTATAGAAATCTAACTCATATGCCATAGAAAAAGATCAGTTTATGGAACTAAGTCTGACTTCCAGGTAAAACGGCACTATGGTACAGTGTTTACATTGAGCGCCCACAAAAATAAGCTCCCAGTTGCCAGATAGAGCTATAATGTTACCACCTCTACTGCCACCATCTGGTAATGATAAAAACAAATTTAGAAGATACCACAGGATTGTACTGTTCTTGGTCAGGAAAAGTCAAATTTCGAATTCAACTCTGTTTCTCATGCACACATCTTTGAAACTATATAATGCATGCAAACTGATTTATTTATTTATTTATTTTTTTTTAACATCTAATTTTATAGCTACTTTATTTATTTATTTATTTATTTTTGGCTGTGTTGGGTCTTCGGTTCGTGCGAGGGCTTTCTCCAGTTGCGGCAAGCGGGGGGCCACTCTTCATCGCGGTGCGGGGACCGCTCTTCATCGCGGTGCGCGGGCCTTTCACTATCGCGGCCTCTCCCGCTGCAGAGCACAGGCTCCAGACGCGCAGGCTCAGCAATTGTGGCTCACGGGCCCAGCCACTCCGCGGCATGTGGGATCCTCCCAGACCAGGGCTCGAACCCGTGTCCCCTGCACTAGCAGGCAGACTCTCAACCACTGCGCCACCAGGGAAGCCCTGATTTATTCTTTAGTTTTAATTTGTTTTAAAGAAGTAGAGCAAAATATTTTAATTTCCCCAAATTCAGGGAAGATGCATTGTGAAGTAACTCCTTTTCCATTTGTTGCAAGACTTTGTTCAAATTATCTTAGTGCTCTATCAATAGCCTATCTTGACGATAACCTGTTTCCTAACTTAAGTCGTAGACTGCTGAAACTTAATCGTAGACAGCTATACAGGGAAAAAAAAAATGTATGCGGTACTTTTAATCTCTTACTGCACAATTTCAAGATATTCGCTGGGTTATCCAATAATTTTCCTCCGCATACTCACAAATGTTAACCTCAGTCCTTTTCTGTGTCTCCTCTTCACGCCCAGGGAGCTAGCTACCAGATCACGTGCTAGAGGGCGAGCAGCTGTGGCAACCTGGCAGTGACACGGAGGAAGAGCCCGCGGCTCCGTCCCGCCCTCTATCCTTCAATTGCAGGTTTCTCCCCAGTTCGCTCTTCTAGGGGGTCCTCCCCTCCGCCCTCTGCCCATTGATTTCAAGATTCTCCCCCAGTTCGTTCTTCCACAGGGTCCCCGGCTCAATACTACCGAAAATCGCCGGGAGCCCAGCGCCGCCGGCGCCCAGCAGCTCCCCGCTCGGGCCCGCCGGCTGCACCTGCCGAGGCCCCCGGGGCTGCAACTGCCGAGGTCCCCGGGGCTGCACCTGCAGAGGTCCCGCCCGAGCCTCCGCCCGACCCGGCCCGGCCTCACGGTCCAGCCCGCCTCCTGGGCCCCAGAGCTGCTTCTTGGGCACCCGAGAAGGCGGGGGCTGAGTGGGGTCCTGAATGGGCTCCCCGTTCTCAGTCCCCTCGCGCTTAAGCAGCTCTGGACACCCTCTACCTTGGGACCGCCTCCCGCCCGAAGCCCCTGGTTCTCGCAGCGGCTCACCGGTTTCCGCCCGCGGGGCGCGCTGCAACAGCGGCGTGCGGTCCTCGCCCTCCTCGCCGTCGCTCGGGCTCTGGTCCGGAACCGGGGACTTCATGACGCCTCCAAGGAGCGGCGGCACCGACCACCCAGCGGAGAAGAAAACTCAGACTGAACAGCCGCAGATTCCCCCCCCCGGGCCGAGGTGGCCGGGCCGAGCTGGGCCGCTGGCACCGCCCCCGGCCTGGCACCGCCCCTCGGCCACGTCTTGCCTCGGGCCCCGCCCAGGGGCGGCTACGCAGACTCCGCCCCTGTCGCCATCTTGGGTTCCGGCTACTCGGCAGCCGGTTGGGTGGGGACGGCGGGCTTCGGGCGTCCGGGCTGGCCGCGGCGCGGTGGACGCCTGGGTAGCGGGCCCGCCGGGTCGCTGGTGTTCGAAGGAACAGCGTTCCCCTCCCTGACGCTCCCTTTACAAGGAGCTCAGGGAGCAGGGGTGACTGGGAACCTTGAGGCGGGCGGCAGGGGCTTACATCGTGCATAATTGAGGGGAGGGCTTGGACCGAACTTGGAGTGGATGTTTTGTATTTGACGTTCAGTTATAGTAGTAAATTGCCGTGAATATTAGCAACCCTGGTACTGTCTGCCCGTGACAGCATATTGTCTCCAGGATACCCTTTGAGGCGGAAAAACGGGCAATAGAAACATATTGTTGAGTCCTATGTAATTGCCTACTTTGTAGGTCAAAATAACCCAGTATCAGCAGTTTCGTATGGTTCACTCTATAGAATCATCTGACGTATGTCTCCACAGGTCTAAATCGAACAGGTTCCCCTGGCATCTGCTGACTCTAAGGTAGAAGCGCTAGGAAAATGCACTAGCCTGGCCTTGCGGGGAGGGGGTGGGAGTGGGACATACCTCTTCTGACCACAGGCAGTTGTCTGTGGGTAATAAAGAACTGGAGATGAAGGGGAAAATGAGATACGGTAGGTGCCCTTGGGGAGTTCATTGCAGCAGGGAAGAAACCCGCAAGCCAGCAGTTAAATCAGCCAGGTCAGAGGCTTGGTGAGGTCCACGTGGGAACAAATGAGAGGGTCAACCTTGTCCGGAGGGGAGGGTGGCAGCGACTGCTGGAGGCATCCGTAACCTCCAGATCGGTAAATGCTAGCAAGGTCATCACGTTGCAAGGAGGACAAATCAAGCCTTGTTTCTGAGTTACTGAAATGATCATGTCTGAGATTTAAACTGTCCGAGGAGGATTCTGGCCCTTCAGGAATCTTGTAGAGCAACGCCCCTTAAACTTGAATGTAGGAAATCACCAGGCAGTTCCTTTTAAAATTCAGGTTCAGATTTATCAGGTGTGGTATGACAGTTAATTAAAAACTTTTAAAAAATCATTGTTTGGTTTTTATTTTTTAATTTGTTAATATGATATTATAAATTACATTGATTTCTAAAAAAATTGAGGTTTAATTGATTTACAATATATTAGTTTCAGGTATACAACATAGTGATTCAAAATTTTTATAGATTATACTCCATTTAAAGTTATTATAAAATATTGGTTATATTTCCTGTGCTGTACAATGTATCCTTGTAGCTTATTTATATTATACATAGTAGTTTGTATCTCTTAACCCCCTACCTCTATCTTGTCCCTCCGCCCTTCCCTCTCCCCACTGGTAACCACTAGTTTGTTCTCTATATCTGTGAGTCTACTTCTGTTTTGTTATATTCATTTGTTTGTTTTATTCTTTAGATTCTACATATAAGTGATAACAGTATTCGGTGACAGTTAATTTTATGTATCTCCTTGGAGGGTGCTTTTGGATGAGGTTAACATTTAAATTGGTGAAGCAGATTGCCCTCTGTAATGTGAGTAAGACTGGCCAGCCTTCATAATTGCACGAGCCATTTCCTTATAGTTCGTTTTAGCCATTTCCTTATAATTCTTATTCTGTGCCTGCACGCACACACACACACTATTGGTTCTGTTTCTCTGGTGGGCCCTGACTAGTATATCTGGGATGGGCCTGAGATTCTGTATTGTTAGGAAGCTCACAGGTGACCACATTTTGAGTAGCAAGGTTATAAAAGACTTGAACCAGGGAATAAAGATTCCAACAGACTTGAAATATTTCAAACCACAGGAGGTCCTGTAAAAAAAAGAAAAAAACCCACACTTTTTATTTTAGAAGTTTTAAGTTTACAGAAAAGTTGTAGAGATAGTCCAGAGAGTTTTTCATACCCTTTGCCTTGTTTGACTTGTTGCTAAGGTCTTACATTAGTATGATACATGATCACAACTAATTAGCCAATATTGATAGATTTTTTTTTTTAATACATTTATTTATTTATCTTTGACTGCATTGGGTCTTCATTGCTGCATGCGGGCTTTCTCTAATTGCTGCGAGCTGGGGTACTCTTTTTTGTGGTGCGTGGGCTTCTCATTGCGGTGGCTTCTCTTGTTGCAGAGCACGAGCTCTAGGCGCGGGCTTCAGTAGTTGTGGCACATGGGCCCAGTTGCTCTGCGGCATGTGGTATCTTCCCAGTCCAGGGCTCGAACCCGTGTCCCCTGCACTGGCAGGTGGATTCCTAACCACTGTGCCACCAGGGAAGTCCCTGATAGATTATTGGTTTTTTTGTTTTTTTATAAATTTATTTATTTATTTTTGGCTGCATTGGGTCTTTGTTGCTGCGCGCGGGCTTTCTCTAGTTTCACTGAGCAGGGGCTACTCTTCGTTGCAGTGTACGGGCTTCTCATTGTGGTGGCTTCTCTTGTTGCGGAGCACGGGCTCTAGGCACGCAGGCTTCAGTAGTTGTGGCACATGGGCTCAGTAGTTGTGGCACACGGGCTTAGTTGCTCCACGGCATGTGGGATCTTCCTGGACCAGGGCTCGAACCCGTGACCCCTGCATTAGCGGGTGGATTCTTAACCACTGCGCGACCGGGGAAGCCCTGATAGGTTATTGTTAATGGAAGTTCATACTTTATATTCAGATTTATTTAGTTTTTACCTAATGTTCTTTTTCTGTCCCAGGATTCCATCCAGGATGCCACATTATATTGTATTTAGGCATTGTGTCTCATTGGGCTCCTGTAGACTGACAGTTTCTCAGACCTTCCTTGTTTTTGCTGATCTTGAAAGTTTTGTAGAGTACTGGTAGGTTTTGTAGAAAGGCTCCCAATTTGAATTTGTTCGATGTTTTTATTATAATTACACTGGGGTTATGGGGTTAAAGACCACAGAGGTAAAGTGCCATCCTCATCACATAGTTTCAAGGGAATATGCTGTCAACATAACTTATCATTGATGGTTATCACTGGTGGTGTTAAACTTCATCACATGCCTAAGATGGTGTTTGTCAGGGTTTTCCTCAAGTTCCTCTTTTTTTCCCCCTCCCGTTCCATTTTTTTCTCTCAGTATGTGCGGCCTATACTTGAGGGGTAGGGACTTTATGCTTCACCTGTTTGAGGGGCAGAATTCTTTTGTATGGGAAAAGTGTCTGTTTCCCACCATTTGTTTATTTTATATATTTTTTAAAATTAGGGACTCTAATTTTATTTATTTATTTATTTTTACATTTTTATTTAGTACTGGAGTATAGTTGATTAACAATATTGGGTTAGTTTCAGGTGTACAGCAAAGTGATTCAGTTATACATATACATGTATCTATTCTTTTTCAAATTCTTTTCCCATTTAGGTTATTACAGAGGATTGAGCAGAGTTCCCTGTGCTATACAGTAGGTCCTCGTTGGTTATCGGGTTTTTTTGGCTACGATGCGTGGCTTGCAGGATCTTAGTTCCCCGACCAGGGACTGAACCTGGGTCACGGCAGTGAAAGCACCGAGTCCTAATCACCGGACCTCCAGGGAACTCCCATGGTTATCTGTTTTTGAATATAGCAGTGTGTACATGTCATTCCTGAACTCCCAATCTCTCCCTCCCTCCCACCCCCATTTGTTTATTTATTCAATCATTTATTTGTATTAGTATGGACTCATGGTTATTTATCTTATACTTTGGGTTATAATCCAACACTTTATTTTATTGCTCAAATTGTTCCAGCTTTGGTAATTGGGAGCTCTTTCAGTTGGCTCCTGTGCCCCTTTTATATGCCCCTGCTGTGTTTTTTAAAAAATTTTATTTATTTATTTTACTTATTTATTTTGGCTGCGTTGGGTCTTCGTCGCTGCACGCGGGCTTTCTCTAGTTGCGGCGAGCGGGGGCTACTCTTCATTGCGGTGCGCGGGCTTCTCATTGCGGTGGCTTCTCTTGCTGCAGAGCACGGGCTCTAGGCGCGTGGGCTTCAGTAGTTGCAGCATGTGGGCTCAGTAGTTGTGGCTCATGGGCTCTAGAGCGCAGGCTCAGTAGTTGTGGTGCACGAGCTTAGTTGCTCCGCGGCATGTGGGATCTTCCCGGACCAGGGATCGAACCCGTGTTCCCTGCACTGGTAGGCGGATTCTCAACCACTGCGCCACCAGGGAAGACCCCTGCTGTGTTTTTTGAGCACTACCTTACTTTCTGGTACTACAAGCTGTTCCAGCTCATCCTGTATAGTCTCTGCTCCTGCCATTTCTCCAAGGTGAATGATATTAGAAGCCAAGATGGGTGCTGGGTGTACTTCTTGCTACTATGTTGTCATTGATTCCAGGCCCAGAGGAGGTACTTTTGTTTTGTTTTTGTTTTCTTTTATAATCTTCTCAAGAAGGTTTTTTAAAAAAGTGTAAGATAACACCTTTTTCTTCCTTATATCTGGCATTTAATTCCTGCTCACTACCATAGAAGATTGTCGTTGATGTTATTTATTTTTTGGTTAATAATTCCTTTCTTTAACAACAGTCTAAACCAGTGCTGTTCAATAGAAATATAATGCAAGACATATATGTAATTTAACATTTTCTAGGAGCCTCATTAAAAACTTAAGAAAAAAAAACAAAAAAAGGTGAAATTAACTCTATAATATACATTCTTTAACCCAATATACTAAAAATTTTACCAATTCAACATCTAATCAATATAAAACACTTAATAAGATATGTTACATTATTTTTTTCAGTGCTAATTCTTCGAAACCTGGTGTGTATTTTATACTTACAGCACATCTTCATTAAGACCAGTCACATTTCAAGTGTTTAATGACCACATGTGACTTGGGCTACCATTTTGGACAGCACAGTTGTAGACCATGTGAGGACTTATTTTTTTTCCCCCAAATCTTGTGTTTGCATGGGAAAAGAGTGTCTTCTGAGCAGTGCCTAGTTCAAAAGAATCTAGCTGTTTTTTTCCTCTATAAAATTAAGATAATAATAGAAACAACTATTATTGTTAAACAACTCATAGGGTTATTATGAGGAATAAATAAGATAATGCATGCAAATCATGGTACATGATGGGTAGTCTCAATATATGTTAGCTATTATCATTTTTATTAAGTTTGTTTTGGAAAATGAGCTTACCCATCTTAAGAACTCCTTTATTTATTTTGAAATACAGTTCATTTACAATGTTGTGCTAGTTTCTGGTGTACAGCAAAGTGATTCAGTTATATACACACACACACACACACATATTCTTTTTCATATTCTTTTCCATTACGGTTTATTACAGGATATTGAATATAGTTCCCTTGTTGTTTATCTGTTTTATATATAGAAGTTTGTATCTGCTAATCCCAGACTCCCAATTTATCCCTCCCCCACCCCCTTTCCCCTTTGGCAATGATACATTTGTTTTCTATATCTGTGAGTCTGTTTCTGTTTTGTAACTAACTTCACTTGTGTCATATTTTAGACTTCACATATAAGTGATATCATATAATGTTTATCTTTCTCTTTCTGACTTACTTCACCTAGTATGATAATCTCTGGGTCCGTCGATGTTGCTGCAAATGGCATTATTTCATTTTTTTTTTATGGCTGAGTAGTAGTCAATTGTATTTATATACCACATCTTCTTTATCCATTCATTTGTCAATGGACATTTAGGTTGCTTCCATGTCTTGGCTATTGTAAACAGTGCTGCAATGCATGTATCTTTTCAAATTATGGTTTTCCCCGGACATATGCCCAGTAGTGGGATTGCTGGATCATATGGTAGCTCTATTTTTAGTTTTTTAAGGAATCTCCATACTGTTCTCCATAGTGGCTGTACCAGTTTACATTCCCACCAACAGTGTAGAGGAACTCCCTTTTGATTTTCCTTATACCTCTTTTAAAATACGTATCACATTCTATCTGGAATTACATGGTTAGTAGTTGGCTGTGCAGCTGTTTTAGTTCCTTTTTGTGACTGTAGGTGTCCTAGGAGCTGGTACCAAGTCTCGTTTATCTCTGTGAGCTGAGAAGTTCCTAACCATGTTTCTTTCACTGTGCTTATCATGTTTCACAGTGCCTTATCATGTTGGCCATGGTGAAACTACCAAGGTGAGAATTTCAAGTAGGTAGGAATATATAGGGATTAAAAAACTCAATGGAGAGACAAATATTTGAATCACTAAATTTAGAAATAAAGTCGGTAAAGGAATTTTTGGATGAACAGTGTGGCCCTATAAAATCATCCTTTCTTTATCCCAGATTTTCCTCTAAAGTAAATAATTATAATCACAAATGATAATGATTATTGAGATATAATGGTTATTGAGATATTTTTTTCAATGTTTTGATTTATTTTTTTTTCGCCAAACTTGACAGTTGATCATCAGAGACTTGATTTCTTCGGATTAATTTCAGAATTCTTTGTCATTTTATAGTTTTGAATCTCTAGGATTTAGCAACTATTTTCTTTAAATTGTGTCATATTATTTTGTATGAAGAAACATTTCAACATTTGGAGACCTTTTCCTCACAGAATTCTGTGAGTTAAATTCCACTGATCATTTTTTTCCTCAGATTATCTTTGTAACTTATATAGAATATTAGTCAAAATATTTGCTCAGAAAATAGAGTTTTGCAAAGGAGAAACACTAAAACTTTAAGTACCACAGATCAGCCTAACTTAAAACAATGATCTAATGTAATTATTTAAGAAAGAGTGTAAAAATATTTTAAAAGGATAGGATTGGTAGGAAAATTTCTATTAAGTCTAAGGTTTCTCTCTAATATATTTTCCTTATAATACAGGCATCACAATTCCTGATTTCAAACTTTATTACAAAGCTATAGTAATTGAAACAGTACTGGCATAAAAATGGATACATAGACCAATGGAACAGAATTGAGAGCCCAGAAACACCCACACTTATAAGGTCAACTAATATTTGACAAGGGTGCCAATAATATTCACTGGGTCAAGGATAGCGTCTTCAATAACTGGTGTTGGGAAAACTGGACGACTACATGCAGAAGTGCGAAATCGGACCTCTATCTTGTATCATTTACAAAAATCAACTCCAAATGCATTAAAGACTTAAATGTGAGACCCGAAATTGTAAAACCCCTTAGAAGAAAACATAGGAAAAAAGCTCCTTGACATTGGTCATGGCAATGATTTTTTGGATATGACACTCAAAGCACAAGCAACAAAATAAAAAATAAGTGGAGCTACATCAAACTAAAAAGGCTTCTGCATAGCAAAAGAAACAATCAGCAGAATAAAAAGAATGGGAGAAAATATTTGCAAACCATCTGTCTGATAAGGGGTTAATATCCTAAAATACATAAAGGAACGCATACAATTCAACAGCATAAGAACCAAACGGTCTGATTAAAAAATGGGTGAAGGACTTGAATAGACTTCTTTTCCAAAGAAGACATATGAACGGCCGAACAGGTACATGAAAAGCTGCTCAGCATCGCTAATCATCAGGGAAATGCAAATCAAAACCACGAGGTATCACCTCACACCTGTTAGAATGGCTATTACCAAAAAGACAAAAGCTAACAAATGTTGGTGAAGCTTTGGAGTAAATGGGACCCTTGTGCACTGTTGGTGGGAATGTAAATTGGTGCAGCCACTATGCAAAACAGTATGGAGGTTCCTCAAGAAATTAAAAATAGAGCTACCATACGATCCAGCAATTCCACTTCTTGATATACATCTGAAGGAAGTGGAGTCAGTATCTCAAAGAAATACCTGCACTCCCATGTTCACTGCAGCATTATTCACAAGAGCCAAGATATGGAAACAACCTGAGTGTCCATTAACAAATGAATGGATAAAGAAAATATGATGGAATATTATTCACCTATATAAAAAAGGAAATTTTGCCTTTTGTGACAATATAGATGGACCTTGAGGACATTATACTAAGTAAAATAAGTTAGACAGAGAAAGACAAATATTGTGTGTTCTCACTTATATGTGAAATCTAAAAAAGCTGAACTCGGAAATAGAGAGTAGAATGCTTGTTGCCAAGGGCTGGGGGTGGGGTGAGGAAAATGGGAGCGATGTCAGTCAAAGGGTACAAACTCCCAGTTACAAGATCAATAAGTTCAAGGGATCTAATGTATAGCATGGTGACTATAATTAACAATACTGTATTATGTATTTGAAAGTTAAGAGAGTAAATCTTAAATATCATCACCACACTCATGCACACAGAGAGACAATTATACGAGGGGACGGAGGTGTTAACTAACCTTACTGTGGTATCATTTTGTAATATATACATGTGTTAAATCATCACATTGTACACCTTAAAAGCTTACATAAGTTATATGTCAATATCTCAACAAAGCTGGAAAAAATATTTCTCCATTCCCTGGTAAAGTATCATCTACACGTACCTTAGTGCTATCTCTGAATAATATAGGTCTGATACTGTTACCCCTTTAAAAAACCCTTCAATGGTAACTTATTGCCTGGGTCTTCACGTTTTTGATTGTGTACTCCATCAGTAAAAATTCTGAATATGGACCCAACTTGTGTCTTTTTCTATATAAATTACACACACACACAGACACACACACACATACACACATTATACTCAACAAACACTCAAAATTAAAAAGGATGAGAAAATATAAATACAAATAGATGTTCTGGTGTTTCCCTGAATTGGTTTGCATATGCTCCGGAGTGAGTGCACCCCACTTCGGAGACTACTTGTCTAGAAGATAAAATCCAGATTCTTTGGTGGAGAACACGAGATCCTTACAGACTGGCATCAGTTTCCAGCTATCTTCCACACTTCCTGCACCCGCTTGGTGCTTTACACATTGGACTGCACACCACGTTTTCCTTGTTTGCTTCTTTTGTGCATGGTGAGTTCTTATTTGTCCTTAGACTAAAATGTCACCTTTCTTTAAAGATCTCTTGACAATCTCCCTTTTTCTTGCTTTCGTGTGTATCGTCCATACCTTTATTATAGCACATCGTGTTCTCTAAGACGGTTTATAGTGTGTGAGTCATTCCTTGAGAAGAGGAACCTTGACTTACTTATCTTCCATTCCAGCTCTAAGCAGACAGAACAGCTTAAGAAATATTTATGGAGCTTCGTATTATGTGTGAGGGCCTGTCCTGGGTGCTATGAGAGTGTATGAGATGAATAAACATGATTTCTGCCTCCAAGGAGTTTATAAGTAAAATGTACCTTGAAGGAAATATTTCTTAATTACTGTCCAAGGGAAGTATAAATATTTCTCTAACAATTATGAAAGTTAGAGGACATATTTTTAATTTATATTTTCTAGAGAGCCAGTGGTATACGATTAATGTATTTGAGAGGATGAGTGATAATATTTTTAGAAAGGAATTTCAAAAACGAACAGTCTGGGCATACTTTCCCATATCCTGTTTCCTTCAGGCAGCTGTACTGACAGATGTCCTCAGACAGTGATCAAAATATAAACAAAATAAGGCAGGTAAATGTGAACAGTTTTTTGTCATGTTTATGTGAAAGTGTGCACTCAATTATTTTTATAGCAGAGTTTAAATTTCCTCAGTGCTTTTCAACCTAACAATTGAGTAATTATTGTAATATACCCACAGACATGTGGGAATTATAACCATTTTAACTAATGCATGGCAATTGAATGAAGTGATTTGTCCAAGATCAGTGAGAGCCACTATTACAATTCAGATTTATTGCCTTTTCTAGAATTCAGATCCGAGGATGGTGCTTCTTCATAATTTTCTTGATTTTCTACCTCTCCTATGTTACCCTTGCATCTTAAAACTTTTGAGTACAATTTTGCTTAGTCTTGGAAGTCATTTCAATGATAGGTATATAATATGTAAAGTTAGTTGTTGATTGTAAATTATATGGCATTTTCTTTGTCAGTTTCCTTTCATTGATTTGCTATAGGGAAGCTGAAAAAGCAGTCACTTAAAAAAGAGATATAAGTAATTTTGCCTCTGTGAAAAGCCTGGAAAAGACCCATATGTAAAATTTAAATACACTGAAAAATTTAGAAGATATGTCGTAGTTTTAGCTCTTCAACTTCAGGGAATTTAAACTACATCAATTTTTGCAAATGTTGTGAATTATCAGTGAAGCAGATAGTGAATCAACTGGGAAAATCACACAAGAAGAAGAAGAAACAGGATGACCTTCAGAAATAAGCTAAAACTGCATGCAAAGCAACTCAAAATTGAATGACTCAGGCAGATTAGAAGATTAAGTTTCAAATTTGTTCTTCTAACTAGTATGTGAAGCCACAGTGCTGTTGAGTCAGCCTTCCTGATAATCCCTTTTGGTCAGAATTCTCTCCACATATACATTCCTATTTTCTGACTAATGAAGGATATACTGGCTTAGAAACTAATTGTTGTTGTTTTATAACAGAAAAAATAATCTGAGATACTGGGATCTGGATATTAGAAAGTGTTACACCATCACTATAACCTGCTAATTAACACAGCAGCAACTTATTTTTCTGATGGTTGTATTCCTAAAAGTTTTATATGAATTCAACCATATTTAAGATGACACATGAGAGTTTGCTGCTTTTTAGAGAAGCTATGATCAATCCTTTTGTAGAGAGATAGCTGAATTTTCAATTTTTAGGTTTGTTTTTTTTTTTTTTTTGGCTGCGTTGGGTCTTTGTTGCTGTGCGTGGGCTTTCTCTAGTTGCAGCAAGTGGGGGCTACTCTTCATTGAGGTGCGTGGGCTTCTCATTGCGGTGGCTTCTCTTGTTGCGGAGCACGGGCTGTAGGTGCGCGGGCTTCAGTAGTTGCGGCTTGTGGACTCAGTAGTTGTGACTCGCGGGCTTAGTTGCTCTGTGGCATGTGGGATCTTCCCAGACCAGGGCTTGAACCAGTGTCCCCTGCATTGGCAGGTGAATTCTTAACCACTGCGCCACCAGGGAAGTCCCAGGTATTCTTTTTTTTTTTTTTTTTAATTTATTTTTATTTATTTATGGCAGTGTTGGGTCTTCGTTTCTGTGCGAGGGCTTTCTCTAGTTGTGGCAAGCGGGGGCCACTCTTCATCGCGGTGCGCGGGCCTCTCACTATCGCGGCCTCTCTTGTTGCGGAGCACAGACTCCAGACGCACAGGCTCAGTAGTTGTGGCTCACGGGCCTAGTTGCTCCGCGGCATGTGGGATCTTCCCAGACCAGGGCTCGAACCCGTCTCCCCTGCATTGGCAGGCAGACTCTCAACCACTGCGCCACCAGGGAAGCCCCCAGGTATTCTTTTTAATAGGACACATTTATAATTGTTTTCTGTACCAGTAATTTAAGTAAAAAGAAAAATGCAGTTATGTTGAGCTTATCTTTCTAATTGAGTACCTCAGGAATAAAAATCGCAATCTTAACAACTCACTAGTTAGAATGCTAATAAACCACAATATTAAAATTTAATCCTTTCTGTGTTTAAAAAATTCCATCAGAACTGGTTACATCAGTTGGTGAGGTGATACCAATCTCCATCAATAGACCCCTTTTGGTTTGTCTACAAACAAGCAAGCACCAAAGGACAAAAATCCAAACAACAGCTAAAGCAAAACCAAACCTCAGAGTTTTAGTGATTGATTAATCCCTCCAACTCCAAGTAAAAACCAATATCAAGATACATAATTAATAATGCTATGTAGTGACATCCTTACATATAAATGAAAGCAGTCAAAGTAGGTCACAGTTTTAACTTACAAGATGTGGCTATAAAATAACGAGATTGTATGAAGGAGTGAAGAAATGGCTCTTAACAGAGTTTTACACAGAAAGTTCCAAAAGTATTTTGAGGGATAGAGAATTGGAGAAAAGGTATTTAATCTGTTAAAACTTGTGTTCTCTTTTACATTAATTTGTGTTTATTTGAAAAAAAAAAACCCAATAGTCACACTATTGTCTCTCAAGTAGCCAAGCTGACAGCTAAGCCACGGTGATGTCAGCAGAGGTGGACCCCATACAACGCTTTCTGTGGAGAAGAGCATCAGTGAATTGATAGGAAGACACGGTCTTTTATTGGGATTACAAGGTGGAGCTGTAGGGAGGACTTATCTGAGGGAGAAGAGATGATCAGATTAAGGTCAAAAACTAAGGTTATTAACCTCCTAAAAGAACTCTGCGCCAACAGTGTTCGTGTGCTGCAACTCATGTGGTAAAACCCCCCCCATTACCACTTTGATCCAATGTAGTAGGATACACGGGACTCAGTACCTGTTACGTGTCAGGCACCATGGTAAGCACTTACGCATATTATTTAATTCTGAAAGCATCTATAGGTCTAGGTATCATTAGTCTCACTTCATAACTAAGGAAACCTGAACTCAGAGAGAGTGACATTGCTTAAGCACAAAGATTAGAATGTGTCTGTTGCCTGTCTGGGCCTGACCCGGCTCAGCTTTCAAGATCAAGGGTGTTCAGGGTGGTATGGTTGTAGAGAGAATGTATGTCTGTCTTACTCCAAATCCCATGTTCTTTCCATGCTGCTTTCCAGTAGATCACCTATGTAATTCTTCATTCACAGGGTGCTAAAATTTTCTTGGCTTGGGTGTTGGTCCATTATCTGAACCCACCATCAGTGGGAAGGGTCTGAGGATGAGGGGTAATTGGTGTGCTAGAGAGTGCATAGGGTTAGCACTAAGGAGGCCAGATTCCATCAAGTCCAAGGGGCTGGCAATGGGAACGCCAAGAGGGTTAGACGGCAGGTAGACACGGGATGCCAAAAAACAAGGATAAAAGAGTTTTTGATGACACTTTGTCTTAAAACACACCAAATGGCCTGGGAAGGACAATTTTGAAAACAAAACTCAGTCTACACTTGGCGGGCTGTCCAAAAGTGGTGCAGGTTTGGACTGGGGTAGGGCGCCTGGCTGCTGACCTCATTACATCTGAGAGCTTTCATTGTGTTTCAGTCATCGTTTTCCTTATTGGCATTTTCTGATTACTTAGGCATAGGAATGAGTAAATAAAATGCTTTGATGCAGGTTTAAAGAAATGAACTCTATCCTACCTTTGTAAAGCTTGGAAGAGACTTTCAAGGCTAGCTTCAGTTGTGTCTGAGTCACTGTTGGCTTTTTTCTGATTACTTAGGCAAGTGAATGTATAAATTGAATGCTATGATGCAGGTTTAAGGAAATTACTGTACTTTTGGATTAGACTGCCAATACATTAAGCTTGAAAATGAATTCCAGTTACTGCCTAACTAAGACTCAGTCGTCCCCATACAGTCCCCCTTCATGGCTGTGCAGCAGGTGGTCCTAAACTGAAAACCCAGCCTACGTTCTAATCTACTTTGTTATGCCCTTTGGTCATGAGGGAAACAGATCAGCACAATCCTTAAAAAACATTTCAAAGTACATGCCTTAGAATAAACGTTTCCTTATGAAAAATTTCAAACATGCATGAAAGTAGAGAGAATAGAATAATAAACTACTATTGACAATTAACTTGATTCTGATGATTATCAGTATTTTGCCATGTTTGTTTCATACATCTCCCATTCAACTAACTTGTGTCTCCCTGGTCCCCCCTTACTCCATAGCCATCACCAGACTATTTTAAACCAATTACCAGACATCATTTCATACATTTCAGGTAAAAGGTTAAAAAAATGATGATGTTGGGACTTCCCTGGTGGTGCAGTGGTTAAGAATCTGCCTGCCAATGCACAGGACACGAGTTTGAGCCCTTGTCCGGGAAGATCCCACGTGCCGCGGAGCAACTAAGCCCGTGCGCCACAACTACTGAGCCTGCATGCCACAACTACTGAAGCCCACGTGCTTAGAGCCCGTGATCCACAACAAGAGAAGCCACTGCAATGAGAAGCCTGCACACTGCAACGAAGACCCAATGCGGTCAAAAAAAATAAATAATACTGATGTATTACTATTAACTAAAGTTCATAGTTTACATTAGGGTTCACTGTTAGTACTGTACAGTTCCGTGGGTTTTGCCAAATTATAATGTCATATATCCACCATTATAGTATCATACAGAATAACATCTCTGCCCTAAAAATCCCTTGTGCTCCACGCATCTCTTCATCCTTGCTGTTCCCCAACTCTTGGCAACAAACGATCTTTTTATTGTTTCTATAGTTTTTCCTTTTCCAGAATGCCATGTAGTTGGAATCATAGAGTATGTAGCCTTTTCATGATGGCTTCTTTCACTTAGCAGTAAGCATTTAAGCATTTAAGGTACCTTCATATCTTTCCGTGACTTTTTTTTTCTTTTCATGTCTTGATAATGCATTTCTTTTCATTGGTGAATACCATTCCAGTGTATGGCTTTGTTTATCCATTTACATATTGAGGGGCATCTTGGTTGCTTCCAAGTTTTGGCAATTATGCATAAAGCTGCTGTAATACCCGCGTGCAGGTTTTTGTGTGGACTTAAGTTTTCAACTCATTTGCGTAAATGCCTCAGAGCATGATTGTTGGATCATATGGTAAGAGTATATTTAGTTTTGTAAGAAATCGCTGAACAACAGAAGATACTCTGAGGTGACTGCACCATTCTGCATTCTCACCAGCACTGAATGAGAGTTCCAGTTGCTCTATATCCTTCCCAGCATCCGCTGGTGTCAGTGTTCTGGAGTTTAGTCATTCTAATAGGTGTGTAATGATACCTCATTGTTGTTTGTTTGTTTATTATTTATTTATTCATTACTGGAGTATAGTTGATTTACAATATTGTGTTTATTAGTTTCTGCTGTACAGCAAAGTGAATCAGTTATACATATTCATATATCCACTCTTTTTTTTTTTTTTTTTTAGATTCTTTTCCCATATGGATCATTACAGAGTTCTGAGTAGAGTTCCCTGTTCTATACAACAGGTTCTTATCAGTTATCTATTTTATATATAGTTGTGTGTATATGTCAATCCCAATCTCCCAATATATCCCTTCCCCTCCTTACCCCCTGGTAACCATAAGCTTGTTTTCTACATCCTTGACTCTACTTCTGTTTTTTAAATAACTTCATTTGTACCCCTAATTTTTTAGATTCCACATATAAGCAATGTCAGATGATATTTGTCTTTCTGTGTCTGACTTACTTCACTCAGTATGACAATCTCTGTGTCCATCCATGTTGCTGCAAATGGCATTATTTTGTTCTTTTTTATGGCTGAGTAATATTCCATTGTGTATATATATATATATATATATATATATATATATATATATATATATACACACACACACACACACCGTATCTTCTATGACAAAGGAGGCAAGAATATACAATGAAGAATAGACAGACTCTTCAATAAGTGGTGCTGGGAAAACTGGACAGCTACATGTAAAAGAATGAAATTAGAACACTCCCTAACACCATACACAAAAATAAACTCAAAATGGATTAAAGACCTAAGTGTAAGGCCAGACACTATAAAACTCTTAGAGGAAAACATAGGCAGAACACTCTTTGACATAAACCACAGCAAGATCCTTTTTGAGCCACCTCCTAGAGTAATGAAAATAAAGACAAAAATAAACAAATGGGATCTAATTAAACTTAAAAGCTTTTGCACAGCAAAGGAAACCATAAACAACACGAAAAGACAACCCTCAGAATGGGAGAAAATATTTGCAAATGAAGCAACCAACAAGGAATTAATTTCCAAAATATACAAACAGTTCATGCAGCTTAATATAAAAAAAAATAACCCAATCAAAAAATTGGTGGAAGATCTAAATAGACATTTCTCTCACTGTTGTTTAGATTTGCAATTCCTTAATGACATATGATATTGAGCATTCCAAGTCTCTTTTAATCTGTAACAGTTTTATACCTTTTCCCCCTTGCCATGCCATTTATTTGTTAAAGAAACCAGACCATTTATGTTGTAGAATTTTCACATTCTGACAGAATCATGATGTGTAAAGTACATGCCTTTTTGATAGAAGTTTAGTTTCATCTTCATGTTTGAAAGAGAACACACACAAAAGATCCTATTGGATGGAAAGACCTTAAGATTCTACTATATTTTACATACTGACAGTTCAGTTTAATGTTTTAAAATATAATGCCTACAAGGGATAGACAGGCATTATGTTCTTTTGGAATCCCTCACACATTTCAGATGACAGTATTCTTTTTGTATAATTTATCTGATTTTATATTAACTGATAGTGTTAAAAAAAAAACCTCTGGCCAATGCAGAGTTAAGGTTTTTCAATTCTTTTCAATGGTGTCTGTTTCTAGGACTTTTAGTGCATGTCAAAAGACATTTTGAAAATATAATTTTCTAAAAATGCTTTAGGCTCAGAATCCATTTTGGAGAAGCCATGTTGCAGCTCTCTTCAGGAATAATGAGAACTCAAGGGAAATGTCTGATTTACAATAGATTCAAGGGGGTTCTATCAAAGCATCTTACTTTCTGGTTTACAGTTGATGTCTTGGCCATAATATTTCCTGTCCGTTGAAGCAACAATGTCTCTTTTTTTAAAAAAAATTTATTTATTTATTTTTATATTTCATTTTTGGCTGTGTTGGGTCTTCGTTTCTGTGCGAGGGCTTTCTCTAGTTGCGGCAGGCGGGGGCCACTCTTCATCGCGGTGCGCGGGCCTCTCACTATCGCGGCCTCTCTTGTTGCGGAGCACAGGCTCCAGACGCGCGGGCTCAGTAGTCGTGGCTCACGGGCCTAGTTGCTCCGCGGCATGTGGGATCTTCCCAGACCAGGGCCCGAACCCGTGAGCCCTGCATTGGCAGGCAGACTCGCAACCACTGCGCCACCAGGGAAGCCCAGTGTCTCTTGACAAATAGAATTTTTTTAAGTGAAGGGTCTACAACCCTATGGCTTATTACTCTTTAATTTCTGTGTTTTAAATGGTAATGTGGAAGGTATTGTCAGTGCTGTTGGTGATCTTTGGACCGATGTACATAACAGATTGAAAACTGAGTTATTAAGGAGCAGATTTCTTGTGTTTTTAAAAAATACACATTTTATTTGTTTGAAAGCAACAAACTACTTAAAAAAATAAGGATTTCATTTAGTGAAGACCATAAAACATAATGCATATTGTTATCACTAAACTTCCCTTGTCATATATATTTTTGGGGATTGACAAATTTTTATCGAGATGTATTTCTGGAAACTATCCCTCAGTCTAGGCAAACCTGCTCGTGCTGTTCAGACCCACTCCTACACATAAGGGGGTCTCTTAAGTTCTTTACCCCGTTGCAAATGAGGGAATCAGTGCAGTCTGCTGTCTCCTAACCAGGGTTGATGTATATTAATTAATTAATTAATTAGCGATTTAATAATTCAGACCCTGCATAAGTTCAAAAGGTTATGAAAGTAGTGCCAAAGCATTTAGTACAGATAAATACTTGGGACTTTAGTGTTGTCTAAGGAAACTCTGCATTTCTATAACTGGATCCTTACTTGGGAGTGAATGGAATTGATGGAGATAGTTTCAGCTATCCTGAGGGAACAAGATCACACTAGCAATTATCTCCTCAAACTTTAAAACTTTCTGACCGGATCTGGGGAAAGGCAGAGAAAAGATAAATCTTTCCCTTTCTAATAGCTCATTATAAACCCAATATGTGTGAAAAACAACAACCTGGGTCACCTGAAAGTAGACTTAGAAACTCACTAGCATTTCATTTGATTTTCCATAGTAATCAATGGAACAACAGCTGTTAGTTTCTGGATATGGCTCTAACTGTAGATTTTTGATGTTGTATTCTTCTTGGCTTTTTAAAAAAAGTTGTAGTGAGCTTACAATAATTTACAACTGATATTTTTATCCCCTGTAGAATGGGATTAACAGCTGTCTTCAATTTTATAGCTACTACAGTTTATTCTGTGCTAGGTTCTTTTTCTCATTTAATCCTTATGGCCCCCCTCCAAGGTATTATATCCACGTGACAGACAAGGACCTTGAGGCTTGGAGGTGTAAGCAGTTTACTCAAGGATATAGATGGTAAGGTGTAGAGGATCTTGACCAATTCACAAGTTTTTATTCAAGGTTTAAGTAATATACAAGATGGCAAAATTCCTGGAGCACTGTAGTGTCCCAGGAATGTTTATTTGCTTCCTTTCTTTCCCCCTTAGATCATGGAGAGGAGAGACGCCCCCTTAATGTGTATTTTCCTCTTCCACTCTTTTGCACCTAAACATGTGAGATCAATTTTTTACTGGGCATTATCCTACAGAGGGCTTATTTTAATATACGATTTCCAGTCAACAAAAAGTAAAAAATCTTTTATGGTCTAAAACCAAAACAAACAAAAAGTAAAAACAAACAAAAACCCCAATACTTCGGAGGGTAGCACTGACTAATTCCACATCAGAGGTTAGCATTCTCATGGAGCTTTGAGTTGATGATGCCTTCTGACTGCATATAAACTAGAAGGGAAGCTGTGAATTGGCCATGAAAGGTCCCTATGGTAGATGACTTTGCATGTACAGGACTTAAAATTTAGAGCCAGGCCTGATATTGTTACTCGGCACTACTCCAGGTTCTGCCTGTTGGCTGGGTGTCCTCTACAGCTGCTGCTTCTGGAGATAACTGAGGTTGGGAGATCACTCAAATCTACACTGAGAATTGTGGTGTTGGCCCAGGGCAAACTCTTTTCACAGCAAAGTTCTCAGTACAATGGAAAGTACTTAGAATAAGTAACCTACTGCTACTTTCATGTCCTGGAGAACCTGTTCTCCAGGAGTACAAGTGAAAGGTATTTTTAGGATGGGTGGCCTTTGTCTCAAGGTGGTGCTTGGCACTGAGCTGAGGTCATCTTCAGTTTTTAGTGAGGGAAGTGGAAATTCTTTTGTTCATGGTGGTGTCTACAGTGATGAATACAAGGCTATTCACAATCCGAGTGGTAACCCTGAAATCCCTGTGGTCTCATCCTCACGTCCTTCCTCGTGTTTTACATGGCTGAGCCAATCATCTAACTGTGGTGTAAGCTGAGGCTTTTGATGGTCCATTTCTATGAAGTTTCAGCAAGTGACACTGAAACACTTGTCTTAGGTACACTCCTAATTATAACAGATATAAGAATTACATTTCTTAATCTTTTCATAAGAATTTTTATCAGTAATGTTTTGCCATTGTCGCTTTGTAACAGGAACGTTTACTTTCCTCTCCTCCTCGGTTTGACCCAGAAAGCATTTACTCTGAAGCACAGAAAAAGATGAGGTCATACTATTCGGATCATGTGGTGATACCAGTAACACGTTGCATCAATTGTTATGACCATTAGGTGGCAGGCTGATGCAGAATGACATCGCCCTGGGAAACTGGACAGTACTCAATGTCTGTCTGGCTTCTTCTCTGGCCAGAGGGGCAAGTAGGCTTTTCCTGGATTCAGAATGCAAGCTGGATGAATTCAAGCCTCTGTTGCCTTATGGACCTATCACCCCAATTACCATTCCTCCTCATTTCTGCTTTTAGGCCTTCAAACACAAAAGACTAAGCATCCTATTCCAGGTAATAGAGTTATTTCCATACTATCGTGATGTGACCCTAGGGCCCTCTTAAATAGACATCTAGAACTCAGAGGGGTCACGCTCTAAAATTTTGAGTCCTGTAATGAAAATTAAAAAAACACCAAATAGGACTTCCTTGGTGGCACAGTGGTTAAGAATCCGCCTGCCAATGTAGGGGTCAAGGGTTCGAGCCCTGGTCCGGGAAGATCCCACATGCCGTGGAGCAACTAAGCCCATGCGATACAACTACTGAGCCTGTGCTCTAGAGCCCGTGAGCCACAACTACTGAGCCCACGCACCACAACTACTGAAGCCCGCACGCCTAGAGCCTGTGCTCCGCAGCAAAGGGAAGCCACCGCAATGGGAAGCCCGCGCACCGCAACGAAGAGTAGCCCCCGCTCACCGCAACTAGAGAAAGCCCACGCGCAGCAACGAAGACCCAAAGCAGTCAAAATAAATAAATAAATTTATAAACAAACAAACAAACAACAACAACAAAAAACATCGAAGAACCCAGAAGTGGTGATGGGAATTTACAAAAAGAAGGGTTTATTAACTACAGTCCCTGGAGAGACATAACTCGACAAAATTACTTCCTTTTTCAGTGGTTATGAGAAGTCAAAAAGTTTCAGTCTAAATTGGCTTTCAGGGCTCCACCGCCGGTGGGGATCCAGGTTTCTTCTCTCTCACTATACTCTTTCCTGCTTTGAAGTGGTAGTGCCTACTGGCACTCAGTGTCTCAACCAAAACAAAGCAACTTTATCCCCATGTTTCTTCACATTTGACAAAGTCTAGTTTTTGCTCAAACCTGTCTGCATTAAATGACCTCCATGGGAGTGATGTTCTTGTCTGGTTCAGTTACTGCCTCTGACGCCTGAGTTACTCCAGACCCCATGCTACCTTCCCCGCTCCGCCTCAGCTCCATTTTCAGACTCTACATGTGGCTCTAGTGCTAGCACATCCCCTGGGGCGTTCCAGCTTGTATCCTTGCTCAGAATTCCCGCTCTGCCTTGTTAGTCCTATCACCACGTTACTGATTAGGCTCTGCTACTAGCACCTGAACTTCTTGCCTATACTATTCTAAACCTGTTTCAAGGCTCTGATGTTGTCACCATCAAGTCAGTTAAACTCTACTTTTTCATGTCCCTGTGGTTGCTTGATGGAAACTAATTATAATTGTCCCTCAGTGTCCATTGGGGATTGGTTCCAGGCGCCCCCATATCAAAATCTGGGGATGCCCTTATATAAAATGGCATAGTATTTGCATACAACCTATGTATGTCCTCCCTTATATACATTAAATCACTTCTAGATTACTTACAATACCCAATACAATGTAAATATTATGTAAATATTTGTAAATACAATGTAATTCCTATTAAGTAGTTGTCAGTTCCTGGCAAATTCATGTTTTGTGTTTTGGAACTTTCTGGAAAATTTTTTTCCAGTATTTTCAATCTGTGGTTGGTTGAATATGTGGGTGCAAAACTTGCAGATATGGAGGGCCAACTTAAAAATACTTTTTAAAATTGAAATATAGTTTATTTACCATGTTGTGTTAGTTTCAGGTATAAGGGGGACCAACTTTTAATAGAAAATTCAAGAGATTCTCCAGAAAACTCTTGGAACTAATAAGAGTTTTGCAGGGTTGGTGAATCCAAGATCAACATACAAAAATTAATTGTATTTTTTATACCATCAGTAATGCATTAGATAATGCAATTTATTATTTTTAAAATTTTTTCACATCTTTCTTGGAGTATAATTGCTTTACAATGTTGTGTTAGTTTCCGCTGTACAGCAAAGTGAATCAGCTATATGCATACATATATCCCCATATCCCCTCCCTCTTGAGCCTCCCTCCCACCCTCCCTATCCCACCCCTCTAGGTGGTCACAAAGCACCGAGCTGATCTCCCCGTGCTATGCAGCAGCTGCCCACTAGCCAACTATTTCACATTTGGGAGTGTATGTATGTTAATGCTACTCTCTCACTTTGTCCCAGCTTCCCCTTCCTCCCCTGTGTCCTCAAGTCTGTCCTCTACGTCTGCGTCTTTATTCCTGCCCTGTCACTAGGTTCATCAGTACAGTTCTTTTAGATTCCATATATATGCGTTAACATACGATATTTGTTTTTCTCTTTCTGACTTACTTCACTCTGTATGACAGACTCTAGGTCCATCCGCCTCATTACAAATGACTCAATTTTGTTCCTTTTTATGGCTGAGTAATATTCCATTGTATACATGTGCCACATCTTCTTTATCCATTCCTCTGTCGATGGACATTTAGGTTGCTTCCATGTCCTTGTTATTGTAAACAGTGCTGCAATGAACATTGTGGTACATGTATCTTTTTTTTTTTTCTTTTTTTTTAAATTAATTAATTTATTTTTTATGGCTGTGTTGGTTCTTCGTTTCTGTGTGAGGGCTTTCTCTAGTTGCGGCAAGTGGGGGCCGCTCTTCATCGCGGTGCGTGGGCCTCTCACTATCGCGGCCTCTCTTGTTGCGGAGCACAGGCTCCAGACGTGCAAGCTCAGTAGTTGTGGCTCACGGGCCCAGTCTCTCCGCGGCATGTGGGATCTTCCCAGACCAGGGCTCAAACCCGTGTCCCCTGCATTGGCAGGCAGATTCTCAACCACTGCGCCACCAGGGAAACCCACATGTATCTTTTTTTTTTTTTTTTTTTAATTTTATTTATTTATTTATTTATTTATTTATGGCTGTGCTGGGTCCCCGCTTCTGTGTGAGGGCTTTCTCTAGTTGTGGCAAGTGGGGGCCACTCTTCATCGCGGTGCGCGGGCCCCTCACCATCACGGCCCTCTTGTTGTGGAGCATAGGCTCCAGACGCACAGGCTCAGTAATTGTGGCTCACGGGCCCAGCCGCTCCACAGCACGTGGGATCTTCCCAGACCAGGGCTCGAACCCGCGTCCCCTGCATCGGCAGGCAGACCCTCAACCACTGCGCCACCAGGGAAGCCCCCACATGTATCTTTTTGAATTATGGTTTTCTCAGGCTATATGCCCAGTAGTGGGATTGCTGGGTCATATGGTAGCTCTATTTTAGGTTTTTTAAGGAAACGGCATACTGTTCTCCACAGTGGCTGTATCAACTTACATTCCCACCAACAGTGCAGGAGGGTTCCCTTTTCTTCACACCCTCTCCAGCATTTATTGTTTCTAGATTTTTTGATGATGGCTATTCTGACCAGTGTGAGGTGATACCTCATTTTCATAATATTGATTCTTCCAATCCAGGAGCATGGTATATCTCTCCAACTGTTTATGTCATCTTTGATTTCTTTCATCAGTGTTTTATAGTTCTCTGAGTACAGGTCTTTTGCCTCCTTAGGTAGGTTTATTCCTAGGTATTTTATTCTTTTTGTTGCGATGGTAAATGGGATTGTTTCCTTAATTTCTCTTTCTGATCTTTTGTTGTTAGTGTATAGGAATGCAAGAGATGTCTGTGCATTGATTTTGTATCCTGAAGGAAAACTTGAAGGGTATCCTGAAACCTTACCAAATTCATAGATTAGTTCTAGTAGTTTTCTGGTGGCACCTTTAAGATTTTCTATTTATAGTATCATGTCATCAGCAAACAGTTATGGTTTTACTTCTTCTTTTCCAATTTGTATTCCTTTTATTTCTTTTTCTTCTCTGATTGCTGTGGCTAAGACTTCCAAAACTATCTTGAATAATAGTGGTGAGAGTGGACATCCTTGTCTTGTTCCTGACCTTAGAGGAAATGCTTTCAGTTTTTCACCACTGAGAATGATGTTTGCTGTATATGGCCTTTATTATGTTGAGGTAGGTTCCCTCTATGCCCACTTTGTGGAGAGTTTTCATCATAAATGGGTGTTGAATTTTATTATTATTTATAGTAAAATAAACATAACATAAAATTTGCCACTTTAACCACTTTTAAGTGTACAGTCCTGTGGCATTAAATACTTTCATACTGTTGTGTAACCATCACCAACATCCATCTCTAGAAATTTTTAATCTTCTCAGACTGAAACTCCCTACCCATTAAACAATAAATCTCCATGCCCCACTCTCCCCAGCCCCTGGCAACCACCAGTAAAATGTACTTTCTATCTCTATGAATTTGACTACTCCGGGTACCTCATATAAATGGAATCACACAATATTTGTCCTGTTGTGACTTGTTTATTTCACTTAGCATAATGCTGCCAAGGTTCAAACATGTTGCAGCACATGTCAGAATTTCTTTTCTGAATAATATCCCAATTGTACAAATATGTCACATTTTGTTTATCCATTAATTCATCAAGGAACACTTACATTGCATTCACCTTTTGGCTATTGTGAATAATGCTTCTACGAACAAGGGTGTACAAATATATGTTTGAGTCCCTGCTTTCAGTTGTTTTGGGTGTACATCCAAAAGTGGAATTGCTGAATCATATGGCAATTCTATGTTTAATTTTTTGAGGAACTGTCATGCAGCTTTTCACCATGGCTGCACCATTTAACATTCCTACCAGCAATGCACAAGAGTTTCAATTTCTCCACACTCTTTCTAATGCTTATTATTTTCTGTGGTTTATTTATTTATTTATTTGATAATAGCTATCCTAATGGGTCTGAGTTGGTTCCTGTATTGTTTCTGAAGCAAATCCCAGACATCATAAATTTCACCCACAATTACTTCAGTATGTATGTCTAAAAGATAAAAACCCTTTCAAAAAGTATAACTCCAGCCTAAAGAATTAATAAAAATTCTTTAATATCATCAAATACCCAATCAGTATGCACAATTTCAACTATTTAGAAATGGAACAATCCTTTATCCAGGGTTCTGTTTGGATCAGGAGCCAAATATATTCATACATTGCTACTAATTGTTGTCTTTTAAGCCTCTTTAAACCTACAGTTTCAGACACGGTCCTCCAGCTGCAGTGTTGGTACAGCCATGTCTCACCAGGAACTCTGGTCTCAAGAGCCGGGGTCAAGGCCTCTGCACGCAGTACCCTGTGAACAAGTGAAAATACACTAAGCACAAAGGAAAAGAAAAAAAGGCTGAGGATGGGGCCTGAGCTCCTGTGGTGGGAATGCCTAGTCCAAGCCACTGGAATAGCAGAGAACTTCAGGCCCCAGGGAATATTAATCTGTGTGAGCTCTCCTGGAGCTCCTCATCTCTGCACCAAGACCCAGCTCCACCCAACTGCCTGCAAACTCTAGTGCTGGACGCCTTCGGCCAAACAAGCAGTGAGACAGGAACACAGCTCCACCCATCAAAAAAAATTAGATGCCAAAAAAATATGTTATAGATGAAGGAGCAAGGTAAAAACCCAAAAGACTAAATAAATGAAGAGGAAATAAGCAACCTACCGGAAAAAGAATTCGGAGTAATGATGGTAAAGATGATCAAAAATCTCGGAAATAAAATGGAGGCACAGATTGAGAAAATACAAGAAATGTTTAACAAAGACCCAGAAGAACTAAAGAACAAACAAACAGTGATGAACAACACAATAACTGAAATGAAAAATACAGTAGAAGGAATCAGTAGCAGAATAACTGAGGCAGAAGAACGGATAAGTGACCTGGAAGACAGAATGGTGGAATTCACTGCTGTGGAACAGGATAAAGAAAAAAGAATGAAAATAAATGAGGACTGTCTCAGAGACCTCTGGGACAACATTAAATGTGCCAACATTCAAATTATAGGGGTCCCAGAGGAAGAAGAGAAACAAAAAGGGTCTGAGAAAACATTTGAAGAGATTATAGTCGAAAACTTCTCTAACATGGGAAAGGCAATAGCCACCCAAGTCCAGGAAGCACAGAAAGTCCCATATGGGATAAACCCAAGGAGAAACATGCCAAGACACATATTAATCAAACTAACAAAAATTAAGTTCAAAGAAAAAATATTAAAAGCAGCAAGGGAAAAGCAAAAAATAACACACAGCAGACTCCCCACAAAGTTATCAGCTGATTTTTCAGCAAAACTCTGCAGGCTAGAAGGGAGTGGCAGGATATATTTAAAGTGATGACAGGGAAAAACCTACCACCAGGATTACTCTATCCAGCAAGGATCTCATTCAGATTTGACGGAGAAATCAAAAGCTTTACAGACAAGCAAAAGCTATGAGAATTCAGCACCACAAACCAGCTTTACAACAAATGCTAAAGGAACTCCTCAGTGGGAAACACGAGAGAAGAAAAAGACCCACAAAACAAACTCAAAACAATTAAGACAATGGTAATAGGAACATACATATTGATAATCAACTTGAATGTAAATGGATTAAATGCTCCAACCAAAAGACACAGACTGGCTGAATGGATACAAAAACAAGACCTGTATATATGCTGTCTACAAGAGATCCACTTCAGACCTAGGGACGCATACAGACTGAAAGTGAGGGGGTGGAAAAAGATATTCCATGTAAATGGAAATCACAAGAAATCTGGAGTAGCAATAGTCATATCAGATAAAATAGACTTTAAAATAAAGAATGTTACAAGAGACAAGGGAAACACTGCATAATGATCAAGGGATCAATCCAAGAAGAAGAAATAACAATTATAAATATTTATGCACCCAACATAGGAGCACCTCAATACATAAGGCAAATGCTAACAGCCATAAAAGGGGAAATTGACAGTAACACAATAATAGTGGGGGACTTTAACATCCCACTTACACCAATGGACAGAACATCCAGAAAGAAAATTAATAAGGAAACAGAAGCTTTAAATGACACAATAGACCAGGTAGACTTAACTGATATTTATAGGACATTCTACCTGAAAGCAGCAGAATACACTTTTTTCTCAAGTTCCCACGGAACATTCTCCTGGACAGATCACATCCTGTGTCACAAATCAAACCTTGGAAAATTTAAGAAAATTGAAATCATATCAAGCAACTTTTCCAACAACAACACTATGAGATTAGAAATCCATTACAGGAAAAAAACTGTAAAAAACACAAACACGTCGACGCTAAACAGTGCACTACTAAGTAACCAAGAAATCACTCAAGAAATCAAACAGGAAATAAAGAAATACATAGAAACAAATGACAGTGAAAACACAACAACCCAAAACCTATGAGACACTGCAAAAGCAGTTCTAAGAGGGAAGTTTATAGCAATTCAATCTCACCTCAAGAAACAAGAAAAATCTCAAATAAACAATCTAACATTATACCTAAAGCAACTAGAGAAAGAAGAAGAAGAACAACAATGGAAACCCAAAGTTAGTAGAAGGAAAGAAGTCATAAAGATCAGAACAGAAATAAATGAAATAGAAATGAAGAAAACAATAGCAAAGATCAATACAACTAAAAGTTAGTTCTTTGAGAAGATAAACAAAATTGATAAACCCTTAGCCAGACTCATCAAGAAAAAAGGGATTCAAATCAATAAAATTAGAAATGAAAAAGGAGAAATTACAACCGACAGCACAGAAATACAAAGGATCATAAGAGACTACTACAAGCAACTATATGCCAATAAAATGGACAACCTGGAAGAAATGGACAAATTGAACCAGGAAGAAATACAAAGTATAAACAGACAAACCACAAGTAATGAAATTGAAACTGTAATTAAAAATCTTCCAACAAACAAAAGTCCAGGACCAGATGGCTTCACAGGTGAATTCTATCAAACATTTAGAGAAGAGCTAACACCCATCCTTCTCAAACTCTTCCAAAAGATTGCAGAGGAAGGAACACTCCCAAACTCATTCTATGAGGCCACCATCACCCTGATACCAAAACCAGACAAAGATATCCCCCAAAAAGAAAATTACAGAAAAATATCATTGATGAATATAGATGCAAAAATCCTCAACAAAATACTAGCAAACAGAATCCAACAACACATTAAAAGGATCATACACCATAATCAAGTGGGATTTATCCCAGTATATACACAAGTCAATCAATGTGATACACCATATTAACAAACTAAAGAATAAAATCCATATGATCATCTGAATAGATGCAGAAAAAGAGTTTGACAAAATTCAACACCCATTTATGATAAAACCTCTCCAGAAAGTGTGCATAGAAGGAACCTACCTCAACAAAATAAAGGCCATATATGACAAACCCACAGCAAGCGTCATTTTCAATGGTGAAAAACTGAAAGCATTTCCTCTAAGATCAGGAACAAGACAAGGATGTCCATTCTCTCCACTATTATTCAACATAGTTCTGGACCTAGCCACGGCAAGCAGAGAAGAAAAAGAAATAAAAGAAATACAAATTGGAAAAGAAGAAGTAAAACCATAACTGTTTGCTGATGACATGATACTATAAATAGAAAATCTTAAAGATGCCACCAGAAAACTACTAGAACTAATCTATGAATCTGGTAAAGTTGCAGGATTCAAAATTAATGCACAGAAATCGCTTGCATTCCTATACACTAACAACAAAAGATCAGAAACAGAAGTTAAGGAAACACCATTTACAATTGCAACAAAAAGAATAAAATACCTAGGAATAAACCTACTTAAGGAGGCAAAAGACCTGTACTCAGAAAATTATAAAACACTGATGAAAGAAATCAAAGATGACACAATCAGATGGAGAGATATACTGTGTTGTTGGATTGGAAGAATAAATATTGTGAAAATGACTATACTACCCAAAGCAATCTACAGATTCAACGCAATCCCTATCAAATTACCAATGGCATTTTCCACAGGATTAGAATAAAAATTTTATAATTTGTATGGAAACACAAAATACCCCGAATAGCCAAAGCAATCTTGAGAAAGAAAAAATGGAGCTGGAGGAATCTGGCTCCCAGACTTCATACTGTACTACAAAGCTACAGTAATCAAGATAGTATGGTACTGGCACTAAAACAGAAATATAGATCAATGGAACAGGATAGAAAGCCCAGAGATAAACCCACACATCTGTGGTCATCTAATCTATGAAAAAGGAGGCAAGAATATAAAATGGAGAAAAGACGGTCTCTTCAATAAGTGGTGCTGGGAAAACTGTATAGCTACATGTAAAAGAATGAAATTAGAACACTCCGTCACACCATACACAAAAAATAAACTCAAAATGGATTAAAGACCTAAATGTAAGGCCAGACAGTATAAAACTCTTAGAGGAAAACACAGGCAGAACACACTATGACATAAATTGCAGCAAGATCCTTTTTGACCCACCTCCTAGAGTAATGGAAATAAAAACAAAAATAAACAAATGGGACTTAATGAAACTTAAAAGCTTTTGCACAGCAAAGGAAACCATAAACAAGATGAAAAGACAACCCTCAGAATGGGAGAAAATATTTGCAAACTGACAAAGCAAAGCAACTGACAAAGGATTAATCTCTAAAATATACAAGCAGCTCAGGTAGCCCAATATCAAAAAAACAAACAACCCAATCCAAAAATGGGCAGAAGACCTAAATGTCTTCCAAAGAAGACATACATATGGTCAAGAGGCACATGAAAGAATACTTAACACCACTAATTATTACAGAAATGCAAATCAAAACTACAATGAGGTATCACCTCACACTGGTCAGAATGGCCATTATCACAAAATCTAGAAACAATAAAGCTGGAGAGGGTGTGGGGAAAAGGGAACCCTCTTGCACTGTTGGTGGGAATGTAAATTGATACAGCCACTATGGAGAACAGTATGGACGTTCCTTAAAAAACTAAAAATAGAACAACCATATGACCCAGCAATCCCACTAGTGGGCATATACCCTGAGAAAACCATAATTCAAAAAGACACATGTACTACAATGTTCCACTGCAGCACTATTTACAATAGCCAGGACATGGAAATGACCTCAATGTCCATCGACAGATGAATGGATAAAGAAGATGTGGCACGTATATACAATGGAATATTATTTTCCCCTGGAGGCCTTATTCCTGGAATTCTTCCTGTTGGAACTTCTCTCTTCATTGCTCTCTGGGATTATATATACTTTTTCCTGAACCTCATATCTTCCTTTTTCTTGGATTATTTCATTGGTTTGCTAAATACGTCCTCCAAAAGTAACTTCCTAAAAAGAGTTTGTTGAAGGCAAAGTTTCTGAGCCATTCCATTTCTGAAAACATTTTAATTCTCTCTTCATTCTTGTTTGATAATTTGGTTGGACAGAGAATTCTCATTTTAAATTTTGGACACTCATATAGAAAGTTAAGGACAAGCCTTGTTATTATTATTCCTAGTTAATTTCGGTATCATTCCTTGTCTTCCAGTGGACAGGGGTTTCCTCCTCTGCTCTGGGTAACAAAGATTCCGGTGTTCTGTGCAGGACTCTGTCTAAATAGGTCTCAAATAGATGATGAATTTAAGTAGACGTTCATTTCATACATAATATTTCTGAAATTTTATACAGTTTGAATGTGTAAAAAAATCAAACAACAGACTTGAGGGTATGGATTATGCTGTAAATCAGTAAGTAATGTTTCTCTCAATGCTTCTCCCAAGACCAGCCTCACTGATCTGAGAATAGAGGGTGGAAATGAGGCACGAATAACATTCAAAGATAGTTGAGGGATTTCTTTTTTTTTTTTAATTAATTAATTAATTAATTTATTTTTGGCTGTGTTGGGTCTCGTTTCTGTGCGAGGGCTTTCTCTAGTTGCGGCAAGCGGGGGCCACTCTTCATCGCAGTGCGCGGGCCTCTCACTATCGCGGCCTCTCCTGTTGCGGAGCACAGGCTCCAGACGCGCAGGTTCAGTAGTTGTGGCTCACGGGCCCAGTTGCTCCGCGGCATGTGGGATCTTCCCAGACCGGGGCTCGAACCCGTGTCCCCTGCATTGGCAGGCAGATTCTCAACCACTGCGCCACCAGGGAAGCCCCTAGTTGAGGGATTTTGTATACTCTTTCGCAGAGAGGGTAAGTTTGTTTTTCGTTAGATGAGGGCTAATTGCTTCATGTCGGGGGAAAGCATGATTTTTCTGTATTTTGTTGAAGTTAAGTACGGTTAAAAGGGCTATATACAGAGGCCTAGTTGATGAGGCATGGACTTCGGTAGCTTTGTACTGTGCCGACTTATCTAAGAAGAAGCTAAATTTCCTAGAATTCCCCTCCCTGTATGGTTATGAGTTGGTGTTGGCCACAAGAGATACTTTATATGAATTTGGAAGCCAGCAGTGAAGGAGAAGTCATATTTTTCACTCTGAAGGTCAGTGCAGGGCTCTAGGCGTTGGCTGCTAGCCCAGATTACTGCTGCTGTGCTAGCTGACTTGTGGGTGTGGGGCAGCAGTGGGTCCCGTAGCCCCTCCAGTTCTCAGGGGATCTCCTCCTCGAGCTTTTCTGAATTCTGGGCTAAGTGCATACGCAGCCGGCTTCTCCTGCAGGTTACCCATGACGTCCGAGTTGGAGGTGTTAATAGAGGCATGGGTTCCAGCTTGCCCTCATGCTTCCTTGTGCTGGTCCACATGTAGCTTTTCTGCCCTGGCTGTCTTAGAGTGACTTAGACTCAGCACTAGGTGATTCTGCTTTTCTCAATGAACCACACCCTAAGACATGTCCAGGAGGGACATGGGAACAGTGTAGGGTTCTTATGCCAAAGGCCATTCAGTTTTCATAGGGGGAACATATATAATTTTTCTGTAACAAAACTCATGAATTTTATTCCAAAGAGTTTCTAAGATGCTCCCTTAAAGACTACTTGCTAAAACAATATCATTTTTATTGTTTTCTTTTTAAAAGAAAAATTATATATATATATGTTCACTGTAGAAAACTTGGCAAATCCAGGTAATTACCTGGATACTGATAACATTTTGCTGAATACCCTTCAAGTTTTCCTTCAGTGCATGTATCTATAATGTATATGTATACATAAACACAATTTATTTTTATAAAAATGGAATCATTTAAATTCTATTTTATAAAAGACTCCCCCCAACAGCATATCAGGAATATTTATCTTTAGATGATTAACTAGTCTCCAAAACAAACAAAATAATAAAGTCGCCAATTCAAGAACATAAATTTAAATTGCTTCACAGTATTCTGTTGCATAGGCATACCATAATTTATTTAAGCCCATCTCTTATTGTTACTATCAGACAACTTTAAGTTTTTCTTACTTAAAAAAAAATCTAGGAAGAACATTTTTTATTAATCCTTTTAAGCAGTGTTACTGAGTAGCTACTCTGTGCCTCACCTCTGTGCAAATCCACATGGCCAGATTTCTGCATGGTTAAGTTTTTCTTGTGTATTGCGAGAAGGAAGGCCTAAACAGGGAGGTTGCATCAATTTAAAATCTGCACAGACTTCATTTTACAAAACAACTAGGTGGTTCTAAACCTTTCTAGAAGACTTCTTGGAATGCAACATTATCAACTAATCTTTTGGAGTCCTTTTTACATTTTCCTGCCTCTAGAATAAACCTGAATTTATTGATCCATCTTATGAAGTGAAGCTTGGAAAGAATTTTCTCCAGGTTTCCACCTTCCTTTTCTCATCAAAGAGAGAGTTTACCTGTAGACCCTCTGTGGCCCACAGTATGTTGAAATGAGGCAGAATTTCAGTCCCTATCCCAGACCTGCTGAATCAGCATCTGCATTTCACTGTGATTCTCATACACATTAGAGTTGGAGAAGCACTGATTTAGACTTTGACAGAGTCCACACTTGACCCTGAACAACAGAGGTGAGGAGACCAGACAGGCAGTAACAGCTGTGTCAGGGACAGGATATGTACCCAAGGACCCACTTGGACCCTTTTCACTTTACCCAAGCCCTGCCTGCACAGGAAGTCGGCCACTAAAGATAGGAGTGCGGAGGAGACAGGAGGACATAGGGACCTCTGCTAGCTGTTCAGCAGGGTGAAAAAGGGTGGAACAGGAAAGGGAGGAAAGCAAGTTCCTGGACTCCAAAACCACAGTTGGTCTAGGTGCTACTTTCCCCCTTATTTAGCACATAGCTTTGTGAGGAGACACCCTTGGCTGGCCTCTTTTCTTTTTGCATTTTGCCCCGTAGAGTCTGTCATACAGAGTGAAGTTAGTCAGAAAGAGAAAAACAAATACCGTATGCTAACACATATATATGGAATCTAAGGAAAAAAAAAAAAAAAGGTCATGAAGAACCTAGTGGCAAGACGGGAATAAAGACACAGACCTACTAGAGAATGGACTTGAGGATATGGGGAGGGGGAAATGTAAGCTGTGACAAAGTGAGAGAGTGGCATGGACATATATACACTACCAAATGTAAAATAGGTAGCTAGTGGGAAGCAACTGCATAGCACAGGGAGTTCAGCTCGGTGCTTTGTGACCACCTAGAGGGGTGGCATAGGGAGGGTGGGAGGGAGGGAGACACCAGAGGGAAGAGATATGGGAACATATGTATATGTAAAAATGATTCACTTTGTTATAAAGCAGAAACTAACACACCATTGTAAAGCAATTATACTCCAATAAAGATGTTAAAACAAAAAAGAACTTTGATTAAAAAAAAAAAAGTGACCATCCAAAACTTTTCTCCATGAATTAGAAACTTAAAGTTGTTAGGGACTGAATGTGCCTGTTCTCCAACAGTTGCTGGCAGTTCCCTGCTTTTATGGTGTAGCCATGGTGAAACCTGAGTCATCTGAACATGGTGACAGCACCAAGCTGCGGGGAAGGAGCTACAGATAAGCCGGGACGCAGGAGCTGGAGCTCAGCAACTGCTGGGCACCTTGGGCCACTGGTCTTCCTAAGGATAGGAGAGCCACCCTAATTCTAACGTGTTTACGCAAACTGCTCCAGGCTTCACAGTGCTAATGAATACCTTCTGTAGCAGAAGTGTTCAGCGATAGCCCAGGGTATAAAGCATCTCCCCCCATAGTTGTTTCTCAGAGTCCTAAGGAGCAACACCTAACTTTCGCATGTGCCAGAATTTTCTTCCTCTTCTTCTTTTAAACGGAGAAACCACATTTTCCTGGAGAGGCAAACGATATACGTGAGTTTCGGTTTCAAGGGAAAGAAGGTTTTCTCTTGTGCCTATTCATTCGTATGTATTGAACAACTAGCAGAGAATACACCCGTGTTTGGCGCGTGTGTGTGTGCGTGTTTGCCGTTTCTCCAAAATTCTGACTCATGGTCTGGAGGACAAGGACCGATTTTTTTCCACCTCACAAGGCCGCTATGAGTGTCTCCGTACGGGGACAGGCCTGTCCATGCACCCCGGGCACGGGCGGTGGAGCGCTAGCGTAAACCGCCCGAGGAGCCGGGCGGCCGGGTTTGCGGTGGTCCCCGGGGCCCCGAGCAGCGCCATGGCGATGCGGCGGGAGGGGCGGAGCCGCCGCGTCCCGGCTCGAAGTAGAGCCCTCGCTCCGCGCGCGGGCGCGCCCAGTGCAAACTGCTAAGCCTGGAGTCGCGGAGATCCGGGAGGAGGTGGAAGGCCACACCCCGCGCTGCCCGCGAATTTCCTCCGGAGCCCGCGGTCGCCGGGCAGACGCCGCCGAGATGCGGGGCCCGCGGCTCGGGGCCGCCGCCCGCCTCTTCTGCGTGTGGAGCGCGGCGCTGGCCGCCGCCCCCGGGTAGGAGCGCGGGGCGGCGGGCGCGGGGCGGCGGGCGCGGGGCGGCGATCCCCAGCCGGACCCCGGCCTGGAGATTTGATCATGCATCGCCTCCCCTCGGTTCTTCGCGGGACAGTTGCTTTCTCCACCCGCGAGGTTGTTTAAGCGTCTCTGGCCGTAACTGCTTTCTAAAGACAGCATTTTATTTTTAGTCCACGTTGCCTCTGCGTTTTTCTCAACTTTTTGCTCCCCAATAATGTGCCTTCTTCTTTTAAAGACATATATATATATATATATATATATATATATTCTAAACAAGATGCCTCAACTTCGGCAATGACAAGGTGTGGCCGAGGTGGCTGAAATATGGGTTTAGGTGCAGACTTCGTGGGAAGATAACGGGGTGAGACACCTAAGTAGTGGAAAGCACTCCCCCGCTTCCCCCCAAAGGTTTTTGCCCTTGAGCCCTAATCCCTAGCTTGGGCAGAGAAAGTGCTGTTTCAGCGATTATTATGCTCTCCTCTACCTGGAAATGTCACCACTGATAGTTTAATTTCAGATGGTATATTTTAATCAGTGGTGTTGATTAGATGATGTTTTCTTGGGTAGATATCCAAACATAAAGGTTTCAATAAGAAACAAGCAAAATCCGTGTGCGTGTGTGTGTGTGTGTGTGTGTGTGTCTGTGTGTGTGTCTTTAAGCCAAGAAAAAAAAATTACGCTGGGATGATGTCTTCTGTAAAGGAGAAGTTTACAGGCTTGTATTGATACTTTGCCGATAACTTCTGCATGTCCCAGTGTAAGCCCTCCTGTGCTATTTGTGGTTTATAAAATGGAAATAATAACACAGGCCGGTCCTCTAACAGTACATGGATGACCGCATTAAAATTGATTTATGGGAATGTATCAATAAAACGTGATGAATATAATTAACACTGCTGTATATTATATATGAAAGTTAAGAAGAGAGTAAATCCTTCGAGTTCTGACCACAAGGAAAAATATGTATTTTTTCTATTCCTTTAATTTCGTATCTATATGAGATGATAGATGGTCACTAAACTTACTGTGATCATCTCATGATGCATGAAAGTCAAATCGATTATATCTCAATAAAACTGGATAAAAAATGGATTTATGGGGATTATTGTTTCAATAGCATTTCAGTGCAGTTGCTAAATGGAGCAGTGAGGCAATATTAATTGGAACATTTGCAACTGGCACAGGATAGGGAGTCTATCTCACTCTCTGTGAAATTTGAGGATCTCAAAAGAATGGAGATGTGAGGGTAAGAAGCTTTGTTTTTCCCTTGCTGTTGGGAACTCTTTAGGCCCAGGTTTCTGGTGACAGCCCCTGGGATCATCAGGCCGGGAGGAAATGTGACCATTGGGGTGGAGCTTCTGGAACACAGCCCCTCACAGGTCACTGTGAAGGCGGAGCTGGTCAAGATAGCAGCGAACCTTGCCGTCTCTGTCCTGGAAGCAGAAGGAGTCTTTGAAAAAGGTAAGATAACAGCAGAGTCTTACTCATCTGCAGTAATAATTGGAGTATGTTAATAAAGCCACGTGCTATGTAACGTAGTGGAGAAGCCCCCCATTTTCAGTGGCTTACACAATACACTTTTGTTTCTTACTCATGTGGAGTCCGAAATGATGTTCCTGGGATGCTCTTCCAGGTGGAGATTGTGAGGCCCAGGTTCCTTCCCCTTTGTGGCTCTGTCGTCATCAGTACGTGGCTTCCAATCTGCAGGGGAAGAGCGTGGAGTGGGTCCTGTGGGAGGTCTTTACGGGCCAGGCCTGGACGTGGCTCGTATCATTCCTCCCTCCTCTGATGGCCACTTTTAGCTGCACAGGAGGCTGGGCGGGTAGGACAGTGTGTGCCCAGAAGAGGAAATGGGCGTAGTTAACAGTCTGACACAAAACCATATTTATGTATGGTTTATACAAACCAGGTATGACCATATTTATTGGGTGCAGAGGATTTTACTAAGTAGGCCTGTGGGTAGGAAAAGAAGAACTAAAGTTAAAATCTAGTTTTATGGAATATTTTTTAGTTTTTTAAGTAACAGGAAAAAAAAGAAAAATAATGTAAAAGAAGTCGGAGCCATTTGTAAAAGAACCTACATATCTTGTTTTAAATTTGAGTTCTAACCAGGCCCTGGATTAAATTGGGTCAGTGAATGTCTTCTTTTTCAATACTAAGGGCAGAATAATTTGGGGGGTAAATAGTTAAATAGGTAAACTTTCTTTCACATTAAAATGAACATTTAATTTTTTTCTAATTGAAAGAGTAATATATACTCAGTGCTAGCAACCTGGCAAATACTGGAAGTAAAGGGAATAAACCAAAATCCTACCTGTAATCCTACCACCCAGGTATAAACACTGTTAACTAGAAGCATGTTTAGATGTTTAGTCAGAGGCCAGAAATTGAGGCATAACTTCCTATAACATTAAGAGTTATCTTTTAAAAGAATCATTTAAGGGCACAAAATGAAGGGTGGATGAGATTCCACAGTAGCTCATTATATAGATGTTTATCCTTTACCAGCATAGAGAAATTAACGCCATCATGAAATGAGATAAAATCAAAGTTTATCTACCTCTGAGGTTCTTTCTCCATTGGGAAGTTGACTGACTGGGTGGGTAAGTTTGGAGTCAGGAAGAGGTGATGTGTGCGGCGGCCAGGCCACTTTGTCTTTCATAGGAGTAGTGTCAGGAAAGCCGGAGGCCTTGTTTCCCTGGAGAAGCAATGCAGTTAGCACTTAAGATCTGAGATTGAGTCTTAGCACTAGCTGTGTGATCTTGGGCAGGTTACTTAAATGCTCTGAGCCTCAATTTCCTCATCTATAAAACGGGGATAATGTACTTCCCAGGGCAGTTATAAAGTTAAAATCAGTATCTAGTACCTATTAGGCACTCAATAAACAGTAGCTGTTAATATTGTAAATAGGAATACTATTGAAGAAGAAGATGCAGGAAGCATCATTTCCTTTTTACATGGGGGCAGATCTCTTACTTTTATTATTGAACTATTTATTCTGAAAATGAATGAATCTTGGTCCTGTGATAATGGCTAAAGAAAATATTGAAATACTAAGGCACAGCAGACAACACTTAAGGTAGTTCCACATTCATTATTTATTCATTAAGAATTATCATTTTGGCTCTACTAGTGTGACAGTTTTACTACAATGCAAAGGTCTAGAATAACAAGGATGATCTTGATAAATATTTGGGCTTTGCTCGGACATTTGCGTGTGCTTATTCTAGAATTTCTCCTACGTTGTCTTTTAGGCAGTCTCCTTCGTCAGTCTTGTTTCTTTTTTCTACAAATAGTAGGAACACTGAGGTGCTTGTTACTGTGGCTTGGTTTTAAACTTTATTATTAGATTTTTCCTTTGGGAGGAAAGTTTGTCATGCTTTTGGGTAAGGCTAAAGTGGGTCGGACAACACTATCCTGGGAGCTTAATGGATCTTTGAAAAAGAAAGAGAAGAAAATGCGCTACTTTCAGGGGCTGTTTTGGACGCAGTTGACATACAGTTTCATTGAAAATACCATTGCAACCATTCTCCCTCTTTCAAAGGAGAATGTTAACTTTGTTATCAGGGGCTCTGAGTCATTGTTCTCAGAGCAGATGCTTCCTGTAAAGTTAGGACTTAAGGACCAAGACATTTCTCCCTCCCTGTCTTTACATCCTTTGCTTTATCTGATTTCTCCAGGTGTAACAATATGTAGATAAAGGAGGACTTTCTAAATTAGTGGGGTCTGGATCTTCCTAGGATTCATTTTTTCCTTGCCACATAAACACAAGCAAATAAATACATTTTAGGTCTGATTATTTCATCATTTTCTTATGATGGACTCCAAGAGGTCCTGCCAAGGAAAGATTGGTTTTAATAAAGCTCTGCCTGCTAGCAGAGCTGGGTAAGGAGGGATTGTTTCTGAGTGGCTGTTTCTAGCAGTCCTGCTGTTCTTAGAAATTCCTGGGGCAGGGCGGTGTTTCACCATAACCAGAATGCATTTCTAGCTTAATTTGTGTCAGAAATAGTAATAGCTAAAGCATTTGAATTGCAGCATATACCTTAATAAAGGCAGAAAAGTATGGCTTGTCCTCAAGGAAAAGTTCGTTTATTTGTTTGGCAGATATGGGAAAAATTTTGTTTACATTTCCACCCTTGAGGCCAGTAGCATGGATTGCATTACAGTTAGTTTATTCATTTTTAAATATATTAATTTTATATTTATTGGGGATCAATTATTTTTATTTATGTATTCTTTGGTGAACAACAGCCCTTGAGAAAAAGTGTTTCTAATACACTTTGAGGAGTTCTCTAAGGGTATATTAATGCGTTTTTAGTGGTGAGATTCAGATATTGAAGTGTACTTATTGTTACGAACACCACTATAATCATCCTCTATGGTGAATAGAACTAGGTTCCTAATCTTATCTTTTGTTGTACAAAAGAGTTAGTTAAGTAAATATAATGGATAAAATTCAGCAGGTAGCAATTACCAGAGGAGAGAAGATGGAGCATCTATTGGCGTTTGAAATCAAGTCAGTCTGTTGGTTGGAGAGTGAGTCTGTCCCCTTATTTCTTACCTTCCTGGCTTTTACCTCTTCCTTTACTGTGATGTTGCCCTGGAGTTCCATGCCAAATCAAGAAAAAAAGTGAAGAACATTTGAATTCACAGGTCATAAATGAGAACTATCTTCTCATCTTTTAAAGTGTGTGAAGGAATTGAATTATTTCTGATATCCTGGAAACCATAATTGCTGCTTTATTTCCCGATCTCTTTTTACAATTTGAAATGTTCATTTGGAAACTTTCATTGTTTTTCCTGAATGAAATTTACTTCAAATAATAAAGAATACACCCCTTTCCTCCACTAATGAATTCATTGTCGCTGGTTTCACATATACCTGATATAAGATAAAAACCTAAGGAACCTCCACACTGTTCTCCATAGTAGCTGCACCAATTTACATTCCCACCAGCAGTGTCGGAAGGTTCCCTTTTCTCCACACCCTCTCCAGCATTTATTGCTTGTAGACTTTTTGATAGCACAGGGAACTCTGCTCAATATTCTGTAATAACTTAAGTGGGAAAAGAATTTGAAAAAGAATAGTTACCTGTATATGTATAACTGAATCACTTTGCTGTACACCTGAAACTAACACAACATTGTTAATCAACAATACTTCAATATATTTTTTGATGATGGCCATTCTGGCTGGTGTGAGGTGATACCTCATTGTAGTTTTGATTTGCATTTCAATATAATATTAAAAAAAATAAAATTTCTCCCCCCCCCGGCAAAGAAAAAAAAAAAAAAAAAAAGAAAAAAAGAAAAAACCTAAACGGAAAATCTTGACTGCAAACTTGGGTGCAAGGCAGGGCATCTCCTGGCTCTGCTTATTTATTTATGGCACCAAGCCTGCTTCCATCTTCCCACTGAAGGGTTCGGGTGAGGTGAACTCTATGTGTATGTCTGTATCCTTTAATAACTTGCCTTTTCTTCTTGCCCTAAAATCTTGGAGAGCTAATGGGGTGTTTACCTTCTATTCTTTAAGAATGAAACATTCTTCTTTGTCTTTTTATTTATTTATTTATTTATTTATTTATTTATTTATTTATGGCTGTGTTGGGTCTTCGTTTCTGTGCGAGGGCTCTCTCTAGTTGCGGCGAGCGGGGGCCACTCTTCATCGCGGTGCGCGGGCCTCTCACTATCGCGGCCTCTCTTGTTGCGGAGCACAGGCTCCAGACGCGCAGGCTCAGTAGTTGTGGCTCACGGGCCCAGCTGCTCCGCGGCATGTGGGATCTTCCCAGACCAGGGCTCGAACCCGTGTCCCCTGCATTGGCAGGCGGACTCTCAACCACTGCGCCACCAGGGAAGCCCTCTTCTTTGTCTTTATTGTCTTTTTATCTCTCTCTCATTGACTATGGGGTACTTTATTTTCTATCTTGATTCAGTAAGGATGGGAAGTCAATATTTTATAATTTGAAATATTAGCTGAAGAACTTAAAAAACTCATCCAGTTCAGTTTGGATGGCTTTCTGGTGGAAGCAAAGCTCCTGAGCAGCCGTTTCATGGCTTGTAGATCAAAATCAGTAACCCTGGTTTTCATGAGCGTAGATGAATTAGTATGTTATGTGTGCAGGTCTCCCAGGGAAGGCTTTCACAGGCAGCTGTGCCAGTAGAGCTCATTTTGAACTTGCAGTGGCATGAGAATTATTTTTAAAGGGTGTGGGTTCTTCTTTCCCATGTCTTTGGTATTGTGTGTAATATATATTAGTAAGAAGGTGGGACCTGAGGATAAGGGACCAGAGTGTAGTCACGATGAGCGTGGGCTCTGAAGCCAGGCTATCTGATGCCCTTCCATCAGTGGTTGTGTGTCTGTGGGCTGTCACCTTCTCACCAGGCTTCAGTTTTATCATCTGAAGAGCAGTGGTTTCCGCCTTGTACAATTATACAGTTAATGTGAGGGTGAAATGAGGTAACATTTAAAGCACTTAAACACATAGGACTTACTCAAGAAATTGGTACCTATTGTCATTAGAAGATGATGGCAACAGTTATGTCAGAGGTGATTCTTAGTCACCTGTTGGGATGATCTTGAACTGGGGACTCTGTAAAAGGCACCTCACTAGGAGGGGATGGGAAGGAACGTAACATATTAAATATTGAGTTTCCTTATAGTGCCAGGGACTTTATGCACAATTTTTAACTTCCATAACCCTTGGAGGAAGGCACTATTATCTTTATTTTAGAGGTGAGAAAACTGAGGCTAAGAGAGAATAGTTTTCCTGGGATAACACATTAAATGGTACAGCCTGAATGTGAAGTTGGTTCTGTTGGTACTGACGGTTCTGAAGTTGAAGGTTTTCCACTGCCTGGAAGAGCATGAGATATTTTTTGTTTGCTTTACTTTGGGATACTGATGCAGTGTGGTGTCAGTCTTCCTTGAAAATCATTTTCTCGTCTGCTTGTGGTAGTTCAGAGCTGGATCTCATGAAATCTAATCTGGATGTAAGAGTTGCAAGTTGCAATGCCAGCTCTCCTCCTAATTTAGTTTGGGCTTCGTAGAATTTTGGAGCTGGAGGGGGTCTCAGAGATAAGCCAAATCAATCACCTAGTTTATGGCTGAGGAGACTGAGGGGTGGTGTCTGGTGACTTGCCCAGGGTGAAACGCCTGTTGGTGGTAGAGCTGGAAACAGATCGCAGGCACCCACATTTGCAGCCGAATGCTACTTCTGTTATACTCTAGGAAACTCTCCGAACATATGGGGAGCTCTGTGTGATACTTAGGATATATTTGCGAATGTTGCTTTATCTGATATGGAAGAAAATAAGGCTAACTAAGGAGTTTAGAAATGCTTACCTGCATTTTTGTGCAGGTTTCTTATTTCAGCTCAAGGTGGAGTTGTTCTTTATGGACTCATGGTTCTGCAAGGGGTGGGAGTGGGGCTGGGCACCTCAGATCTTTTCTAAAACTAAATTCTGTTGCTGTGTTTCTCAAAATGTGAGTCATACTTATTCAAAATGCAGATTCATGGTCACCCTCTCAAGACATGGGTAAGGTCTGGGAATCTAAACTTTATTTTAAGCAGTCATCACAAGTGATTCTCAGCTGCGTTAAAGTGAGGATAACTGCCCTTCAGTTAGAAGGATTCTCATGGATTGTTCCGACCAAGTACTGGAAAACCTGAGGGTGAAAGGCAAGCCTTTGCAAGTCTGTGATGATTCAAGGCAGCTGAAGGTCCCGCCCAGATTTCTGTATTTGCCTTTCAAGTGGCCACTAGCCCTAAACGTTGGTGTTAATTTAAAGCAGTGGAGAAACAGGTCTTGGGGTTTGATTATCCATCAGTGATGGAGTGAAGTTGAAAGTGAACAGACTGATTCTTTAAACTCCAAGCTAAACGTGTACTGCCGCTCTTCTAACGGGGAATGAGTCACTGAGGGCTTGTGGTGGGAGCAGAGATCAGATCCTGTAAGAATCTGGGCGGGGTTGCTGTTTGATCCATTATGTTGTTAAGAAGGATTTACAATGCTGGAACTCCTTGTTTCCCGAATGACGTTTCCCCCCGTTAATTTATTATTTATTGATTATTTGCGGTATGTGACACATGAATGAATGGGGGGTGGGACAGAAGAGGAAGGAAGGCATTAGAGAAGGTTCAGAGGTTGCAGAAGGATAAGTAGAATATTAAAAGTGCAGAGGCTGGAGAGTTTTTATTTCTTGTTTGTGTCGAAACTTCAGTGTGGTTGGTAAATAGTGCTTCTTTTGTGTGACCTGGTGCCTGGTACTGTTACCTTTTACACCCAGAGCTGTACAGATGTCCATTCATGAGTGTTCCACCTCTGCTGATGTATTTGGCATTTTGTGGGAACAGTTACTTCACATATGAGAGAAGGGAAGGGTGTGCCAGAGGAAAGAGCCCAGGGCTGGGAGTGGCAGGCATGAGAAGGAGACAGAGCTTTGTGTGTGTGTGTTTTCTGAAAAGATGTTACATTCTGCTTTAGATGTAAGTGTGGGGAGACACCCAGGTGGAGATACGCAGCAGATAAGTTTGAAATTGTAACTAGGGATAGAGTTGAAGGCGTTGTTTTCATAGAGGCAGACAGTATTCGAAGTCTTGGTGGGAAGGCATGGGACGTACAGGAGGCAACGCTCATGGAAAGAACAAGCCTGATGACAGGAGCTTGGGAGGAGGGAAAGAAGTCAATGAAACGGCTGGACATGAGCAGCCAAAACAGGGATGGATTGGAGATGCTGAGATGTCTCAGAAGCCAAGGGAAGGAAGAAGACCAAGAAGTTAGGTTTTAACAGTATGAAGTGTCCCAGAAGGTCAGAGAAGAGGAGGACAGGAAAAAGGGCATTGGAGATCCTCAATTGAATGGTTTTAAGTTGATTGTTGGGAGCCAAGTTTTCAGTAATAAATAGGTGGCGAGGAAATATAATCAGAACGTGTAGACCACTCTTTTTAAAAAAAAATTATTGCAGTAGCCTCCTAGGTTATCTTTTTTTTTTTTTTTCTCCCTACACTTATGGCTCTATAGTCTATTCTCAATCCAGTGGCCAGAAAACATAGGCCAGATTTTGTCACTCCCCATCTCGGTATCAGCCAATAGCCTTCCGATGGCCTGTGAAACCTACGCAATCTAGCCCCCTCTGATCTCGTTTCACAGGACTCCCACCTCACTCCCCAGCCTCTCGGGACTTCATGCAGGTCCTACAACACACCAAGCATGCTCCCATCTCAGGGCCTTTGCATTTACTCATCTGTCTACCTCTAATGCACTCTGCCAGATGTCTTCACGACTCAGCTGCTTCAGGTTTTGATTCAAATATCACCTTTGCAGTAGACCACTCTGTAGAAGTTTCACGGTTGAAAGGAGAGAGGCGGATTGTCTCTTAAAAAACACAGTAGAGAGGTAAAAGGGTTGATGCAAAGGGGAGGCGTGGATAATTCAGGGTAAGAAGAGAATCAGAAGAGCACGGGTAAGTGGATTATCGTTAAAAAGTACTTTTCCCTTTGATGTAAGAAGAAACAGAAGAGAAAGAAATATTTTGAAGTCTGAACTTGAGATGAATAAAATTGCAATATGATTTTAGAAAACCTTGCTATAGTTTCCTCTAAATTGTGCAGATCTGTCATCTCTTTGTAGGAAGTGGGGATAAACGTTAGAAGTAGTGGCTCACTGGGGAAAGAAACAGAACTGGAGATATTTCCTGGTGCTGCACTAACCTGGATCCCTGCTGGATTGTGGGCTATTGGGATGCAAGGGCTGACACCCATCCTGGCATCAGGGGAGGGCGCACAGGGAAACGGAGAAGAGAAAGGGGCTGTTCATGGTGGACGTATGCCTCACTTGAAGCTTGAGGGCATGGGGTAGAGGCATTTTATTATCACTGTGGTTGTAAGTGTGAATAAGAAGTGGAGTTGTAACTCATCACATCTTGGTCTGGGCTAAGAGGACCTCATACCAAAGGTACAGTGACAGAACTGGAGGAGTGGAAATTGTGGTGGTCCTCTGTCCCATCTAGTCTTCACTTCCCTTAGGAAAACCCCACGACCTGACTTTCTTCCTTTGCAAGAGTGAGTGTGAAACTGATCAAAGAAGATTTGGTGGAGGCAGTGGAGTAGGGAGGTGGTGGGCAGGTCTGTGGGTCTTTAGTTCTGAAGAAGTGATGCATGAATTAAAATCTGAAAACCAGAGTGGTAAAGCGCTTGGAAATAAACAGGGAGGGAGGTGTTTTAAGAGCACCTGGTAGCTTCTTTTGGCAGGACAATGTTAGGAGTTTACGTTTATGAAAACGTAGCTGGCAGAAATGATTTAGTATGATAAATTTAAATTTCACTGAAATACGTGTTAAATCTCCTCAGGAATATAGGTAAGACAGGGCATTTACTATTTTGCGAATTCCAAACATTCATCAGGCACCAGATTGTACATGGCACAATATTGGTGGCGTAAATGTTTGGTGACCGCACAAAGGTCCTGTCCTTATGCTTCTCACAAGGAAGCAAAGCAGATTTCGTTTCACGTGCCAACTCAAGTTGATAGTAGAGGCTGCTTGGAGTGGTGTGTTGATGGTTTCAAGTCAAGTCTGGGTTCACTGAAATAGAGAGTGGTCGGGTTAGCTGTGTCTGCCGGGTCTGTCCCGTACAATTTGGGAGACGCTGGAGCCACCTTGGAAATGGGCCCTTAGCACTACTTCTTACTACCTATGTGGCCTTGGGCAGGTCGTTCATCTCATCTAGTCTCAGTTTCTTCATCTGCACAAAAGCAACAAGAACAGTACCTACCTCAGAACACTGTTGTGAGGATTAAACGATACAGTGCTTTAGAGCTGCACTGTCCAGTATGGTAACCACCAGCCACCTGTGGTTTTTGAGCACTTGAAATGTGGCTCGTACATATTAAGATGCGCCGTGAGTATAAAATACACACTGGGGCTTCCCTGGTGGCACAGTGGTTAAGAATCCGCCTGCCAATGCAGGGGACACGGGTTCGAACCCTGGTCAGGGAAGATCCCACATGCCGCGGAGCAACTAAGCCCACGTGCCACAACTACTGACCCCGTGCTCTAGAGCCCACGAGCCACAACTACTTAAGCCCACGTGCCACAACTACTTAAGCCCATGCGCCGAGAGCCCGTGCTCTGCAACAAGAGAAGCCACCGCAATGAGAAGCCCGCGGGCACCACAACGAACTGTAGCCCCTGCTTGCCGAAACTAGAGAAAGCCCGAGCGCAGCACCGAAGACCCAATGCAGCCAAAAATAAATAAACAGAATAATTAAAAAAAAAAGTACACACTGGATTTTGAATACTTTTAGTGCCAAAAAATGCAGCAAAACTCAATAATTTTTTTACATTGATTACAAATTTTATGGTAATATTTTAGATATATGGGATTAAATAAAATGTTATTAAAATTAATTTCACCCATTTCTTTTTCCTTTTTTAAAAAAATTTTTATTCTTTTTCCTTTTTGTAGTGTGCTGCTTTAGGACGTTTACCATGGTGCCTGGCACACAGTAAACACTTGGGAATGTCAGCTATGTTGTACCAAAGCATCCCCCAGCATCAGACATTAGCCCTGATGCCTCCCTCCTGAGCACAAGCCTGTGGCATGAGGCTAGGGGTGTGTGTGTGTGTGTGTGTGTGTGTGTGTGTGTGTGTTTTAGCTTTTTTTTTTTAATGCCATGTGTCTCTGTTGATGGCTCTTTGATTCTGCTGGAGTGGGCCTTCAACCTTACTCCTCATCCCTTGAGGAAGGAAGATGTCTTCCCAAAAAGAACACCATACCATAGGGGTCGGTAAACTGTTTCCATAAAGGGTCAGATGGTCGACACGATAGGTTTTGCTGGCCTGTGGTCTTGGTTGCAGCTATTTGGCCATTGTAGCGTGAAAGCAGCCATAGATGGTGCATAACAAAGGAGCGTGTTTGTGCACCGACAGAAATTTATCTATGGACCCTGAATTTGGAGTTCGTATAATTTCCATGTGTCACAAAATATTATTCTTTTTATTTTTCCCAGTTATTTAAAACCATTTTTAGTTCATGAACTGTACAAAAACAGGCACGGGCCAGACTTGGCCTGTGGGCTGCAGATTACTGACCTTGCCATAATAAATGCCATGTACATTTAGCAGCCCAGAGCCTGGTTTGATTGGTTTTTCATGTGTATAGAACCTAACATTTAGTTTATATTGTACCATTTTATTTTTTTTACTTTTAGTGGGTTTTCATTTGACCTATTTTATACTCAGTGGTCTAAATGGAACAAAATGTTATTTATGAAACTGTTATTTATTGAGATATTTGTAAGCAAGGGGAAGCAGGAGAGAAAAAAATTAAAGGAGTATGTAGGGACCAAAGGAAATTTTTTTGTTTGAAATACTTGTGTTTTCTGTATGGATTGAATTCACTGAAGAGTTCCTTGGCTTAAAAGTGACATTAAACCACGAAGCAGAAACATATCTTAAGGTTTTGTCTTCCATGGATCTGTGGTGGAAACCCCATTTCCCACTTTGTCCATCTGTGATCAAAGAAAATGCTGAGTAATGAGGGTATTGATGAAAGAATATTTAATAACTTGGTAAAGAGGTCAAAACTTTTAGCTGCAAAAGTGATTTCCATAAGTTCATTATTGTACATTACTGAACAGCAGAGAGCTGCCAAAAGTAATTAACCGGGAAGTACTAAGCCAGGCACATATATGGTGGAAAATTCTTTTTTTCCCGATAGAGACTATTTCTGGACCTAGTTGGATTTCCAATTACACACTCTCCTTCCCTTCAGGGATTTTCTGCAGAGCTGTCTGGTGAACACAGATGTCAGAAGAGGCAGCATATGGCGCTATGAAGGGTATTTAAAAAGTTAAGGAAAGGTTAGTTTTTGTGTATGCTTATTACACAACTTAAAAATAGCTTTGACTCTATTTGTAAATCAGATGATGGCCAGCTCTCAGGCCTGTGCCAAGTGTGAAGCTTTAAAACAAGGTTTCTTTTGAGTGGCTTTGGTGGCATTGGGAAGGAGAAAGCACTGCAGGAATTTTAAGATCTACTTTCTCTGTTATACACAAAAATGATCTGAGTTTACAGAGATATCTGCAGTAACGTTGAGAAGGACTTCACAGAACAGAGGGCATCTTTAGTCAGCGATTAACAACGCTGTGCAGCATTTTAAGAGGTGGTGACTATGTCCCTTGTCTGCGTAGAGCCCGGAGCTCCGGCAAAAGGGAGAAAAAATGTTCACAACCGTTTGCAAATACAATCTATTTCATCCTCAACCTAGCAACCACAGAGAAAGAGATGACTATTTCTCATCTGCACTCCTACCACCCTGCCCCCGATTTTATATTTTGGTGCCGTAAATTACTGCTAGAACGTTCGGACGTTCAAATAAGACTTACTAAGTGCCTAGGAAATTCCAAGCTGCCCTTGTAAATTTAGAGGGAAGACAACAAGTTGCAAAAAAATGTCAAGTACTTCAAGTCGACCTTTTAATAAGGACACATGAGACAAGTGAGCGGACTTTAAATTGGATCTCTGTACATCCTTTGAGTCACTCCCTGAATCCAGCAAGAATTAGGGGTGGGTTGGGGCCTCTCTGCTCCTGCACCCCAGCTTCTGGGGGCAGCTGTGTGTTTCTTGGGTCTGTGATGGACACGGTCACATGTCAGAGCAGTGAGACCCAGGCATGCAGTCTGCCCCCTCTTCCAGTTTCTCTTTAATGAGAAAACCCCTCAAAGCTTTGACTTTGTGAAGAGTCCCATTAAAAACAGAAGTTCTGTGAATGGGGTTTCCTGCACTTCACATCTGGGTGGCTGGCTTAGAATCGCTGAAATGCTTGCCCTCCAGTTGATCAACCTACTAGGTGTATTTGGATTGTAGACTCGAAGCTGTTTTTTACTTTCTCCTTGCTTAGTGTCACTTAGATAAAAATAAATTATGCTCCCTTCCCCAACACACACACAGACACACAGACACACACACAGAGACACACAGACACAGACACACAGACACACAGACACAGACACTCACACAGAGACACACAGACACACACACACACAGACACACACAGAGACACACAGACACACACAGAGACACACACACACACACACAGACACACGCACACAGACACACACAGAGACACACACACACAAACACACACACACAGACACACACACAGACACACACAGAGACACATAGACACACACACAGACACACGCACACAGACACACACACACAGACAGACACACAGGCACACACCAGACACACACACAGACACACAGACACGCAGAGACAGACACACACACACAGACACACACACACAGACAGACACACAGGCACACACCAGACACACACACAGACACACAGACACGCAGAGACAGACACACACACACAGACACACACACACAGACACACAGACACACACACAGACACACGCACACGCAGACACACACAGAGACACACACAGAGACACACACACACAGACACACACACAGACACACACAGAGACACACAGACACACACACAGACACACGCACACAGACACACACACACAGACAGACACACAGGCACACACCAGACACACACACAGACACACAGACACACAGAGACAGACACACACACACAGACACACACACACAGACACACGCACAGACACACGCACACACACATGCAGTCTTTAGTCTTTGTGAGATTGCTGGTGATGGGAGGTAGCCAGTGTGTCAGGCCCAAAGGAAGCACATTGTTTCCTCCAGTCACTGGGCTGACAAAATTGTCAACCCCGATGGTTTATCCTAAAGTCACGAAAGATCAGTGACTCTCAATAACCAAGGGTGCTGTTGTGCTGGGGCCCAGCTCCCAGCAGGTTAGTATTTCTGATTCTATCCCACTGTGGGACGCTGTGGTGGGTACCATGATGTACCACCCGGAACCAGCCTGTCGGGGATGAAGACTCACTCCCTGAAGCTGTTGGGAAGGTTGCAGCCCGCCGCCCTCCAAGCCAGCTTCCTGGGGGCTGCCCCGCTAGGGACACTCACCCTGGCCCGGGGGAACTCCTCCTTGGGTGGAGGTCCAGCCCCTCCCCCCAACTCAGGACGCCTCTCGGGGGTCGGCGCTGCTTCTGAGGGCGCCCCGTGGACGCGGCTTGAGCCTGTGTTGAGGCTCTTCCCCTCCTCCTCCCCAGTCCCGCCTCTGCATGCCTCCCCTTCTCTAGGTGCTGGTCCCAGGCGCACGCCCTGCGCTTGAATCACCGTCTCAGAGTCGGCTTCCCAGGGAACCCGACCTTGGACACGTGTGGTTCTTGTTTCCTTTGAAGATGGGTTTTTCCGATCTTGAAATTAGCTTCAAACGTATGAAAACGGTGTAGTGTGAAGAACTGATAAAAAAGAGTTAAGAAGTTTTCTAGTTTTTATATCCTTTCCAGAAGTTCTTGTATAACACGAATTGTTTCAATTAGCTCCACCATTGCAGCGCCTATAGCGTAACTGAGTGAGGGCTGGGAGAAACATTATGGAAGAAGGATCTAGGTTCTGGTGATGACTAACATAGAGCCGAGGAGAGCCGGGAGTCCAAGAGGATTGCGATCTTGAACCTGTGTGACTGAGGCAATAAGGGTGTCAACATACACAAAGAGGCTATACACAGGCTGTGCAACTTTTATAATAATCAAAGGTGGGTAGAATGCAAGAAAAAAAGTACAGCTGCTGTTCTTCTTCTGAGAGGCAGTGGCTTAGAATCTTAGCTCCGTTACTTCTTTCCTGTGTGACCCTGGGGAAGTCACTTAATATCTCTGTGACTCAGGTTCTCATTTGTAAAATAAGGATAATAATACTTAATATTGCTAGTTGATCTTTTTTATTTCAAACGTGTTCCAGTTATCTATTGCTGTGAATGAACCTCTCAACACTTAGTACCTTCAAACAACAATGGTTTATTATTTCTTACGAGTCTCACTCACTCCACTTGTACACACAAGTTTGATGATTATTCGCCTGAATCAGTTATTACCATTATTGTTGTGAAATTTTCTAATTCCATGATTCCTTATACATTTATTTATTGGAATTCTATGGTAAAGAATAACTTTTTCTGAATATATATGTATATGTAGAAATGAATGTTTGCTGTACAGCAGAAACTAACACAACATTGTAAATCAACTATACTTCAGTAAAATAAATTAAAAATTGTAAAAAAAAACCCTTTTCTCCTTCATTTAGTCATCTACTAAATTATATATCAGCACAAACTCATACTCTTATTTTATTCAGTAGGTTATACTCCATTATTTATTTGAATGTTCAAGTTATCTGACCGTTATCATAATAATGTTCAACTTGAACGTTCAAATAATTAAAAATATTTTTTTCAGATTTCCCATATTTTCCCTGTCCACATGCATGGGTAGCCTTCCCTGTTATCAACATCACTCACAAGAATGGCACTTTTTTTTTTTTTTTTAACCAAGGATGAACCTGCAATGATGCATCATAATCACCCAAAGTTCATAGTTTACGCGAGGGTTCACTCTTGGTGGTGTGAATTCTGTGGGTTTTGATGAACATGTAATGACATATGTCCATCATCATAATATCATACAGAGTATTTTCACTGCCCTAAATTCCCCTATGTTCTGCCTGTCAGAGATCAGTTGACAGTATTTATAGGGTCTATTTCTGAGCTGTCTATTCTGTTTCATTGATATATTTGTCTATTCTTTTGCCTGTATCACATGGTCTTGATTACTGTAGCTTTATAGTAAGTCTTGAAGTCAGGTAGCATTATTCTTCCAACTTCGTTCTCCTTCAGTGTTATGTTAGCTATTCTGGGTCTTTTGCTTCTCCAGGTAAACTTCAGTTTGTTGACATTCATGAAATAACTTGCTGGGATTTTGATTAGGATTTAGGACTGCATTGAATCTAAAGATCAAGTTGCGAAGAACTGATGTCTTGACAACGAAGTTTCTCTATTTATGAACATTGAATATCTCTCCATTTATTTAGCTCTTTGATTTCACTTATCAGAGTTTTGTAGTTTTCCTCATCTAGATCTTGTACACATTTTGTTAGATTTACGCCTATTTCATTTTTTTTGGTGCTAATGTAAGTGGACCTTGTAATTTAACTTCAGATTCTACTTGTTCATTGTTGGTATACAGTGACCGTAATATTTTTAGTTGAGAAAACACTCTCTCCACATGTGCTGAGCTACCTGGTAAAATCAGAGAAAATTCTGATGTGTGGAGGATATTCTCAATTTCAATTTTTTCCCATATTGAACTGTTTATGCGTTTCAGCCCAAATATTTTGCAGGGTCTGCCTTTGCCTCTTCTCAACAAATATTTTTCCAAGACAGAACTTGTTAGTTGTCTCTATTTATGGTTCTTTTGAGTGTTTCATCAAGTTTAGTTGCTGCACCATTATGGGGCTTCTCAATTTCCCTTCAATTCAGTATAGAATATGCCTCTCCTATTAAAAGCAAGAACTTAATGAACAGAAGTTTCTTCCCACAAATGGAGATGTTCTCAAAGCATGAGTATACAATTTCAAAGTTAAATCTTGTGCAGGTTAAACCCATCTCATATTAATACTTTGCTAAACCAAAAAAGATCCGGGACAAATAATCAGAACGTGGGGATAACAGTGCGACCCAGACCATTCTGGTGAGGGCTCGCCTGTCTAAAAGGCCTTTTGTGGTCTGGTCCAGCCTCATCTCTACTGCCTCTCCTGCCTCTGGTCGTGTCTCACCCAGCTCTTGTCTTCAGTAGGCTTCAGGCCTTTGCACTTGTTGCTGCTCTGCCTGGAAACTGGTCCCCTCCATTCTCACCCGACTCCTTTTTCCTTATCCTACAGCCCCAGACTCTGCATCATTTCCTCTAGGCGCCTCCCGTGGCCCCTCTGAAGTGCCCCCCACTCTCCCTCTATTGCAGCCGTTCTGTGTGGACCTATATCTGTTCAATTGTTCCTCCTCCTTCACCTTTTCAAGACATTCTTTGTCCAGTGTCCTAATTATTGAAGAGTCCCGTTCCTTGCTTCCTAAGGTGACAGCTACTAGATAAACTGATCTGTGCTGTGTGATAAGTGACTTTGATGAGTTGCTTATCTGCTCCTGAGAACATACTTGTATTTCACTGAGGCCCACTGGGGCAGTGGTCAAAGTAGGGTGCACACATCTGGGAGTCACAAGACCATTTATAAGGGGGTAGGTAGAAAACATACTAACTTTTATTTCCATTATTTTATTGAGAAAAACTAAGAAAGTCGGGTTTTCTAATATTTATATTTTGGTTGAGAAAGTGCATGTATATAACTTTATAAATCTAACTTGACATGGTAACATGCACCAAATATTTGTATCGATTGAGTGCTCCATCATAAACATCTGAAGCCCACTGCCATAGAGGCACACTGACATGCCAGTGGGTGACCCTTCAAGCTTTCTGGCAGTGTAATGCCATGTTTATCAAGTGTTTCCTACATGTCAGCCACTGTTCTGTACCCTTTACAGGGATTGGCATACTTATTCCTTACAGTCACCTTGTGTGAGTGTCTTCATTTTGTGGATGAAAAAATTGAACCTGGAGGATCAGGTAACATGTTCAAGGACAGGACTAGTACGTGGCTGATTTGGGATAGAACCTATGTGGTCTGATTGCAGAGGCCACTTGCTTAACCCTCGCTCCATACTGTACCCGTCTGTTCCCCTGGGGTGGGCACATGTGGCCTCCAGGAGGAGAGGGGCCATGTGTGTCTTGTTCACTGTGGTACCCTTATAAGTGTTTCTTAAATGAATGAAGGAACTGAGGGCCTGTCACCACCTCTGAATTCATGTCCCTTAAATGGGAACTTTGAATAAGTTCTCTTTTATTTTTAACTTGAAACATTTTTTCCCTTGCAATAAATAGAGTTGATGAGAAATTGGCATGAGTTAAATTAGCAGTCTTTGTTTAGGAACTTACATGAAAAAAGCCTGCATCATTTTAATACTAATGGTCAGTTATGAGTCCCAGCTCACCCCTGGCGTGACTAATGCCTTCCTTTTTTTCCCTTGATCATGAGGGTATGAGAAATGAACCTTAGAAATGAACTTCAGCTTCCCTCTGTACACTGTATGAAGTGTCCCTCAAACATGTACAGCCTTAAAACAGCAACAGGAACAGCAGCAACATACAAATGGAAAAGAGAAGCAGAACGTAACTAATTTGTTGGGGGAGGTTTACCCACGGATAGCCTTTTAAGTCTTAATTCTCTGGCACAAGGATATGTAATAATCTCTCAGGTGTTCTGGGATTTAATAAAATTGTTCTGGTTTGGCTAAATAAGTTGGTGATTCTGTAAGTTTGATTCCCTCTACATCTGAAAGACTATTAAGAGAGTCTTAACAAGTTTTGTATTATATCACTATATTTAAATCATGACCGTTTTCTTCCCTGTTTTCCTTTTAGGCTCTTTCAAGACACTTATTCTTCCATCAGTAAGTATTTATTTAAAAAATTTGCTTTCAGAAATATACATTGCGTCAGTGAAATAAATGAATTAGTATTTTATTGGTTTTTATATTGATTTACATTCCTTGCGAGTGTGATTGAGTTCAGTTCCAAGTTCAGATTGTTTAAGATTAATATTACTTCAGGGAGATTGGATATTAGCCTCTTCAAACTCACAGTGGAGATTTTCCTCTCGTAAAATGGAGAACTTCACTGAGGGGTACTGGCCTGGGCTGTTAGCATAAGTACCTGGGAGGGTTGGGTCCTGCTTCTGCCTTAAGGAGACTTACAGTCTTGGGTGTGTACTTAATGCTCCGTCCCAGTTTCTTTGTCCTGGAAAAGGGCAGTGCTTCACTGAGTGGAATTGTACCCTGAGGCAAAATAAAACAACAGTAATTGATACTGACCCTGTCTTTGTTTAAAATTTTGATTTTTTGTTTCATAATTTAATTTTTGCATCACTTTTGCTATTTAAAACTATTTAAAATATTAAAAAATTTTAACTGTTGATTACTGAGTTTTTTTGGCACGCTCTTAAATTTTGCACTTGAGGCAAGTGCCTGGCTTCCCTCACCATGGTCCTGGTCCTGGAGGAGGGGATAAAGGTATAGTCTATTTCATAGGGGCTACCTTGGAGGTGAAATGAGATGTGAACGTGCTGTAGCATCTGCTACAGAAGTGGAAAGGGTTATTATTTTGTGGAGAGAGTCATAAAACCTGTTTATTAAATATTGTTTGTGAACTAGTCCTGCTTCTCATAGCTTTCATTTGGAAGTTTGTGCTTTTATTACTGTTCTGTTTTGGAGCTTCACACATTTAATATACAGTCGAATAGAACATAGCATCCACCAAGAGGACAATTTGGTGTACTTTTCTGGTACTAGGTGACTGATGACTTTGACCCTGACAGATTACACACTTATGTAAGGTTGACATTTCCCGATGAGCCAGGTTCCCCGTTAACTCTTGAAGGTTACTTATCAAGCACTTTCAGAAACCACATTCATTTTGGGGGGATTCTTAGAGAATATAGTGCTCCCAAACTGTCCTTTACAAAAATTACTTATATTCCATAGCTATTATGTTTCTTACCTATTTTTAAAAAATATTGATTTATTTGCTTGGCTGCGTTGGGTCCTAGCTGTGGCATGCGGGATCTTTTATTTATTTTTTATTTTTAAAAAAATTAACTGTGTTCTTCCAGTGTCTTTTTATTTTATTTTTTGATATTTATTTTATTTATTTATTTAATCTTTAAAAAATTTTCGGCTGCATTGGGTCTTAGTTGCAGCACGCAGGATTTTCATTGTGGCATGCAGGATCTTTTGTTGTGGTACACGGGCTTCTCTCTAGTTGTGGCATGTGGGTTTTCTCTCTCTAGTTGTGGCACACGGGCTTAGTTGCCCCGTGGCATGTGGGATCCCTGGCCAGGGATTGAACCTGCATCCCCTGCATTGGAAGGCGGATTCTTTACCACTGGACCACCAGGGAAGTCCCAGCGTGGGATCTTTTAGTTGTGGCATGTAGGATCTTTAGTTGTGGCGTGTGGGATCTTTAGTTGTGGCATGTGGGATCTAGTTCCGTGACCAGGGATCAAACCCGGTCCCCTTGTATTGGGAGCGTGGAGTCTTAGCCACTGGACCACCAGGGAAGTCCCTGTTTCTTACTTATTATTATGTTTGTACTTACCTTACTAAGAAATATACTGTTGTAATAATAGAAAGTGGGGTTGGGGGGAGGGAAGGCCTAAGCAGGCAGATGTGGGGAAAACAACCCAATCTTAGTGACGATAAGACATTAGCCTGCATTAATGTGATCCCAGACATTAGGTGCTGGCCCCCCGGTGTCTGTGTCCATAACTCTGTTGAAAAAGTATTACAATGAGAAGATTAAAATAAATCCTGTGTAAAATATAATTGTCTGATAGCAGAAGGGGGTGAGATTTCAGTTCAGGAATCAAAACTCAACGCATAATAACTGTCTGCTTTCCTCAAAGACGTCTGCAGTGGCACGGTCCGGAGTGTAGCAAGTCTGGAAGGAGCAGGCATGTGGGCGGACGAGGGCACTCGGGCTGATTCCAATAATGTGCCTATAAGCTGTACTTGTCCCAATTAGCTACAAATTTGGCTACTATTAGTCTTAAAGTCTTAACCATGTGAAATACGAATCCCAACATCCTATATTTGTCTTTAATATTATGCCATTTCTATTGTATGTAGATATAGCAATTATTTATTGAAAGATTTACCAGGAGTTATATTTAGGACTAGATCCCTTTTTAGTAAAGCAAAATTTTAAAGGCTTAGTCATAAAGTGTCTGGGAAAATTTGATAACGCTTGGCAAAAATAGAAGGTTCTGTATTTTTACGAGTGTTCAATTAAAATAGACCCATCTTTCCAAGTGCTCTTGCATTCTGATGCTTGCAGATGTAATATTTTAAATTATTTTTTTAAGGTCCTCATGAAGTTTTGCTATAAAATATGAATATATTGGCTGCATTAAAACAAATGTATTTTTAATATCTGACTAGATCATTGTTTCTGTTTTTGATACAGTAAAATCAGCCTTCAATAAGAAGTAAATAAAAAACAGAATTTACGCTTAACATAAAGATTATTGTTTGTACAAAACATGCTAGAAAAAGTCTTTTTATTCTCTTTGTAAATAAATCCAACTTAAAACAAGGGAGTGGTTTTTAAAATTAGCATGCCTAAAAAATTTTTTTAAATCTTATATTGGAATATAGTTGATTTACAATGCTGTGTTAGTTTTAGGTGTACAGCAAAGTGAATCAGTTATACATATACATATATCTATTCTTTTTTAGATTCTTTTCCCATATAGGTTATTACAGAATATTGAGTATAGTTCCCTGTCCTATGCAGTAGGTCCTTGTTGATTGTCTATTTTATGTATAGTAGTGTATATATGTTAATCCAAACCTCCTAATAAAATTAGAATGCTTTTAAAGTTTAATTACTAATATATTTTAAAATAGAAACTATCATCTTAAATTTCTCAGTTTTATTTTGAAAGTTATTTGAAACTACCATTACTTTTGGTAACTGGAGTTAATAGTGAAATAAAGTAGGATAAATACTATTGTGTTGTTTGTTTTCTTAAGACAGTTGATCTTTCAGAGAAGGTGAGATGGTTTTAGACGGCCCAGATTAGAATAAGGAATCCATTTATTGTTCATCAAGAACCTTTTTGAGCATGCCTCTATCATCTACCTGGAGAGTTTGCGTTTATGTATACACAAACTAGACTTAGCATAACTGAGAATCAACCATGCTCAACTCAGATGCTCGTTGATATTTTGTTGATCTAAGCCCTGGGTATTGTATACCCCCAGACTCTTATTCTGATGCCAGACAGTGTCTGTATATGGGAACTACGTCTTTTCCCAGCCCTGTGACCTCAGTTCAACATGTAGGATCCAAAATCTCTGTGGGTAAATAATTGGTTCTTGTATAAGAGATAAGGAAGTCTCTTATTAGGGAACCCCTTTATTACCAATTCTGGGAATCCTTTTCGGTCATTGTGTCCCTCAAGAAGGTGGGAAGCAATTTACCAGCAGAGATTGAGGAGCTTATATTACCTTCTGGGTCCTCTCCACTGTGGGAAGCAGGTTACAACCCACTGCAGGTCTGGCACAGAGAGAATCTTTCATAAAGATTGCTTAACATCCCCAGTATTTTCTCCAGTCTCCTTCTCATTGTGTCCCTCTACTGTTACCAGTGGATGACCAAGGTCTCTGCTGACAGCCAGCGTCCATGGTGACACCCTAAGGGGTGCAGTGACGGCTCATGGTTCATAGGGGCACACGAGGTCCACTCTGACAACTCCATACTGTCATCCTAGACTTTCCAGCTCTAGGATTAGCACCGAGGCTTTGAGGATCCCAAATCACCTAAACTTTACATGGGGACAGGTGGGGTTTCTAACAGCGAGAATTAGGGTAACTGAAAGGAACAGAAAGATAGTCAGTACCATCTCCTCTTGTGTCAACTCCCTGAAGGAGGATGGAGCAGGGGACAGAGTAAAATGTTTTGGACACTTTTGTGTTAATTCTAATTTTCTAACTCTTTGACGTCCTCGTGGTTAAGAGGTCTCTTTAGTTTCAGACCTCTGCATCATTAATTTGATGACAGTCTTCAATCTACTCTCTGTTCTGGGGCCTCTGTGCCACTAAAAATGATCAAACTATATCCAAATCATAGAGAGAAATTCCATCTAATGTATTTTTTTAAGCATGAACTATTTATAAATCTGTGCTCTATACAAGCAAATGATATGCGGGTTCCTGGCATATATATTTTCCTGCTTACGGTATTCAGGACTCCGTTTAAAAGAATCTGAGGCCTGAAGCATCATTTGAGAGAATAGAATATAAGGATGCAAGTTCCAGGCTAGATTCTGAGCCCTTTAGGGCGTACGTCTTTGGTTCTTATTGAATCCCAAGCACCTAGAACAACCTGGAGCTCTGAAGTGCTCAGTCAATGTTTATTTATTAAAGGAAAGCAAAAATCAGTACCAGAGGTCATTTGAAGGTGATATTACTGATGGATTCTCCTAACAGTTTACTATGAAAGTATCAAATACCCAAAAAACCTGCAAGAGTTTCATAGGGGACACTCCTATAACCACCACTTAGAATCTACTGTTACCATTTTACCATACTTGCTCAATCACATATTTATGCATCTACTGATCTCTCCGTCCATTAATTGATCTTATTTTTAAAATGCATTTCCAAGTAAATTGCAAACACCGGTACTTTTCTCCCTATTTCCTGCTGACCACTGTATTGGTGGTTTGTTACGTTTCCTTCATATTCTTATCCATATTGCTGGCTTTTTGGTGGCTGCGCTTTCTGGAAAATCTCCTTGGAGCTCTCTGTGGACCATGCTTATTTGCAAAAAGGAGGCAGAACATTGGTTTCAGAATCTCAGGTTTATGAATATGAAAATGAACTAAAATTCAGGTGTGCTAGTTATCGATTGTTGTGTAACCTGTTATCCCCAAAGTCTGGTGTGAAACAACCATAAACTTGTATTATTTCCCACAGTTTCTGTGGGTCAGGAATTTGGGAGGCATGTAGTTGAGCAGTTCTGAGCTGCCGATGGCAGAGCTGCCGTCATCTGAAGGCTTCACCAGGCCTGGGGGTCCTCAGTAAGGTCGCTCTTCACGCGGCTCGCAGGTGGGTGGTGGCTATTGGCTTCTGTTCCTCCCCCCCGTGGGCCTCTCACAGGCCTCTTGAGTGTCCTTATCACATGGCAGCTGACTTCCCCCAGAGCCAGGAATCCAAGAAAGAGAGAACAGGCAGAAGCTATCCTGTTAATGCTAGTTACGTCTCCAGCTGGACTGTCTCCAATGCGATGCCTTCCTAGGGAATTTTCTAGGAACACATGTGTTTCACCCAGTATACTTTCGCTCCACCCCCATTTAAGGTGCCCTCTGTGTTTGGGGCACCCTGACTGTGAGTGGAGACCCTCCCGAATGCTCCCATGCTTTACTCTGTAGCCTTATTCCTAGGAGGGGTTCAACCCCTGAACTTCCAAGCCACAGGAGTCTGCCCACCAGGCCCCAAATGCCACTCAGCTGGCCCAGCTGAGGCATTAACAGGAACATAAAATCTAAAATGTTTAGGAAAGTGGCTGGCACACAGAGGGCTCTCCGTAAATGCTCATTATTATTCAGACAACTTAGTATTGGCACAGGCTTGAGGGAAGTCAAAAGGATCAGCTCTTTGAAGGCCCAGGGGCAGGAGGGGGTTGTTGGGAGTATGAATCTCTCCAGCTTTGCCAAGCAGGTGCCAAGGTGGCCTCTCTGTACCAGCATCGGTTCTCTTGCTACTGAGGAACCGCAGAAAGTTCTACCATGCAAGGGACGGAGGCGTTCTCATCTAGCACGGTGTTGGGTGCAGCCTGCAGTGGATGACCTCAGCTGCACACACACCTGGGGCCTCTCCTGGTGACAATGGCAAGCCTGGTCAGTAGCACCCCAGCTCCCCTATCCTGATAATGACGCAGCCTCATTCTACTCTTGAGAGGCAAGTCACTGGGAAATGAGGCTCTACCTTTTTTTTTTTTTTTTTAAATTAATTTTTACTGGAGTACAGTTGCTTTACAATGTTGTGTTAGTTTCTACTGTACAGCAAAGTGAATCAGCTGTACGTATGCATATATCCCCTTTTTTAGATTTCCTTCCCATTTAGGTCACCATAGAGCCCTGAGTAGAGTTTCCTTTGCTGCACAATAGGTTCTCATTGGTTATCTATTTTATACATAGTATCTATAGTGTATATATGTCAATCCCCATCTCCCAATTCATCCCCCCCCCCCCCTTTCCCCCTTGGTATCCATACATTTGTTCTCTACGTCTGTCTCTATTTCTGCTTCGTAAATAAGATCGTCCATACCAATTTTTTCAGATTCCACATGTATGTGTTAATATATGATATTTGTTTTTCTCTTTCTGACTTACTTCACTCTGTACGACAGTCTCTAGGTCCATGCACATCTCTACAAATGACCCAATTTTGTTACTTTTTATGGCTGAGTAATATTCCATTGTATATACATACTACATCTTCTTTATCCATTCGTCTGTCGATGGGCATTTAGGTTGCCTCCCTGACCTGGCTATTGTAAATAGTGCTGCAGTGAACATTGGGGTGCGTGTGTCTTTGTGAATCATGGTTTTCTCTGGGTATATGCCCAGGAGTGGGGCTCTGACTTTTGAAGGGAGGAGGGTCAGAGAAATCTTGGACATATTTTAAAACCATCACATGCAGGCTCTTGTTAGAGTAGTATATAGTTCATCCCGGGTTTGATTCTCAGCCAGTGACCTGGAGCAACTTCCTTTACTCTTCCAAGCCCTAGGTTCCTGGTTTGTAAACTGGTATTAGTTAGAGCACCCACCGGAAGGATTGTTGTGAGGTAGAATGACACGGTGTGTGTAGGCTGAGTGTGACTTCCGGTCTGTTCGTGCTAGAAGGTAGGATTTCCACTAGTGATAGAAACAGTAAAATAACGGTGCCATCAAACTTAACAGGACTGTGACACGATGCACGAGATACAGGAAGAGAGTGCATCCTAGAACAGGTGAGAGGTCCTGGAGAGAGTGTGGCAAGAAAACAAAGCCTGTGCAAGTGTGCCTTTCACCCGTGGGCTGCCGCAGACAGGGTGAGACATGGAGAAGGGTATCGTGACCCACAGTGACTGTCAGTGTGGAAGAGTTTGTACTCGGGATAGGAAGTGACAAGGTGACTGCTGACAGAGCTGTGGGACGTGGTTCCTGCCGTCCAGGAACCCTGCGGTTTAACTGGAGAGCAAACTCCAGGACGTCGAAAGAGAGAAAACAAATTGTTTAATTTTGGTGGTTAGGAGGGACGCATGTTTCAACATCGCGATTACTTTTGATAATACTATGTATTTAAAATTTCAATTCTCACTTACAGTTAAAAACACTTTTGAGGTGAAACAATGAGACCTTGATACATCTGATGTCTTTTTCCCCCCAGCTACCTCTGAACAGTGGTGATGAGATTTATGAGCTCCGTGTCACTGGACGTGCCCAGGATGAGATTTTATTCTCGAATAGTACGCGCTTATCATTTGAGACCAAGAGAATGACTGTCTTCATTCAAACAGACAAGCCCCTGTATAAACCAAAGCAAGAAGTGAAGTTTCGTGTTGTTACACTCTTCTCAGATTTTAAGCCTTACGAAACCTCTTTAAACATTCTAATTAAGGTGAGTGCCAGACAGAAATAAAGCTGGGGGTTCAAAGCCGTCTCACTGAAGCTCTCTTGGAAGTTCTGCTCACGTTGTTGGTACTGGGATGTCTTAGGATTCACGTGGCTAAGCTTCCCTCCCAAAGTGGGATGGTTTCTCTAGGAAGGGGGATGGTACAGCACTGGGTTAAGAGCTCAGGCTCCAGGGTCAAGCCTGCTTGGGTTCCGGTCCTGGCTTCTTCATTGATTAATTCATTTGTCAAACATTTATTAAACTTCTGTGTCCTCGATACAGAAGGTGAGTCCCTGCTTACATCGACTTTTTATTCCAGTGGGTAGTGGACAGACAATATATAAACACACAGATATACACAAAAAAGAGTGAGAGTGTGTGTGTGTGGGTGTGTGTGTGTGAGAGAGAGAGAGAGAGAGAGAGAGAGAGTTTGTGCTTGCTGTTTTTCTATAGGGTTGTTAGAGAAGTCCTATTTGAACAGAGGCCTATAGGAAATAAAAGAATGAGCCTCTACAAACAGAGGGAATAGCATATGCAAAGGCCCTGAGGTGGGAACTTGTTAGGTGCATTGGGGGAACAAGCTTGCAGTGCACCGTTGCCCAGGAAGTGAGGGGACAAATATTAGGAGATAAGGTCAGGTACAGGAAGGTCAGCTGGATGAGGGGCTATCCAGGATCTTCTTGGCTATGATGTGGACTTTGGATTTTACTGTGAGTGAAATGAAAATTCACTGGAGAATTCTGAGGACAGGCATGATGTGATCTGAGTTAACATTTTTTAAAAGGATCACTCTCTGCTCTAAGAAGAACAGGTGCTAGCTCTGTGACCTCGAGGAAATTAATCAACCTCTCTGAGCCTGGCTTTCCTTATTTGTAAAATGTGTAAAAATAATAATATCTTGTACAGGTTTTTGTGAGGATTATGTGATATGATTCAGGTAAAGCATTTAGAACTGTGCCTGGCACATAGAACATGCTCCTAAACATTAGCTATTGTTGTACTGGGAGCCCCTCTGGCAGGAAACCCTTTGGCCTCCTCTGCCTGAGTACTCTGGGCTCTGGAGGCAGCAAGGTTGGCAGACTGAGTGCTTCCAGTGAGGGCCAAGCTGGAGGCAACTGACATCCGGCTGGACCTGGTTTTCTACGTTTAAGCTGAAGAGAGTATTAGACCTTTGACCAGTGACATAGAAATAGGGTGACCAGCTCACCCCAGTTTACTGGGACTCTCTTGATTTTAGTACTGGAAAATCCCCTCAGTCCAAGGACATTGGTTGGCATGGACATACATACACTACCAAATGTAAAATAGATGGCTGGTGGGAAGCAACCGCATAGCACAGGGAGATCAGCTCGGTGCTTTGTGACCACCTAGAGGGGTGGGATAGGGAGGGTGGGAGGGGAGACGCAAGAGGGAGGAGATATGGGGATATATGTATATGTATAGCTGATTCACTTTGTTATACAGCAGAAACTAACACACCATTGTAAAGCAATTATACTCCAGTAAAGATGTTAAAAAGAAAAAAGAAGATGTGGCACATATATACAGTGGAATATTACTCAGCCATAAAAAGAAATGAAATTGAGTTATTTGTAGTGAGGTGGATGGACCTAGAGTCTGTCATACAGAGTGAAGTGAGTCAGAAAGAGAAAAACAAATACTGTATTTTAACACACATATATATGGAATCTAAAAAAAAAAAAGGTTCTGACAAACCTAGGGGCAGGACAGGAATAAAGATGCAGATGTAGAGAATGGACTTGAGGACACGAGGAGGGGGAAGGGTAAGCTGGGACGAAGTGAGAGAGTGGCATGGACATATATACACTACCAAATGTAAAACAGATAGCTAGTGGGAAGCAGCCGCATGGCACAGGGAGATCAGCTTGGTGCTTTGTGACCACCTAGAGGGGTGGGATAGGGAGGGTGGGAGGGAGGCGCAAGAGGGAGGAGATATGGGGATGTAGGTATACGTATAGCTGATTCACTTTGTTATACAGCAGAAACTAACACACCATTATAAAGCAATTATACTCCAATAAAGATGTTAAAAAAAAAATCTGGAACGGAAAAAAAATGTTCTGAGGAATAACAGAATGGAAGGCAAATTTAGGCTTTTTATTTCAGTATCTTCCTATTCTTCTTAGTTTTTTTCTGTTGTTATGAACTAAACAAACACACAAACAAAAATCAAGCAAACAAACATGTATACATATAACTTCAAGCCAAGATGTGTTTATAGCAAATATCACATTGGTTGGCATGTTTCTTGAATGGAACTGGTATTATTTCAGAGTTAGCAGCTCTGTGAGTGTCTGCCTTTGCTGTGTTGGAATAAAGCAGGTCGCCATAGTGAATAGCATTTCGAAATTCACGTAACTCTCTGAGCAGTTTATGGACACCATTCATACTGTCCTTCATCATTTATCCACAAATACTGAGAACTTACTAAATGCTATATGTAAATGGAGGGTTTAGAAGTGAACGTCTGCCTGTGTCTGGCTGTTTACAATCGATCTGCCTCTTTCTGTCTCAGGCGAATAAAAATCAGCCCTGGATAAATTGTCTGTTGTAAGCGTTGACCCAGAACGAACCCTGCTGATTGTGATTTGTGGATTCTTTGGGCTCCTCTCTCCGATTTTGGACTCCGCCTGTCACATTTGGCTTTCCCAGAAGTGCACAGAGAGCCCTTCCTCTTGCTATTCCTGGTCCTGAGGGATCCCGCCGGCCTGGCTGATGGGTGGTCCCCTTGGCCAGGGCGGGAGAGTTCTACCCGGAACCCACTGTGTTTGGGACCAGTGACTGTTTGCACATGTGGGTGCCATACTCACCACAGTACTCATGGGTCAGAGCATTGATGTAAATGCCCTCACCCTGCGCTCCTCCATCTGAAAACAGTCGTTTTGGCCAGGGTTCACCAGACTCTGATGTTTTCTTTTTCTACATCTTTCCGTATGGGACAGGTGGTTTCTTAGAAAAACTTCCCAGAGCAAAGTGGGACTGTAGTGTTAACGGGAGCCCCTGACTTGGACGATGTTGTACTCTCTAGCACAGCACCACCTGCAGGCAAGTGTTGGGAAGGCATCTGGGAACTACAGGAGGCCAGCTTTTTGGGGCCCATCTTGCCCAGCCAAGAATGACTGACTATAGGATGTGGCTAAAATATTGACCGTCATAGCATGTTCAGGCATGTTCAGTGTTTTTTTGGGATCATCGGGTGTTTTCCCTGACCCAATAACTGACTTTCTCAGGAAGCAAAGGGGCTTCAGGGACCTTTCTATGGTGGAATAAACCTCTTCCCCTAATTCTGGCTTCCTGCAGCCGGTCTGTCCTTACACTACGGAAATAAGTGTCTCCAACGCTGTGATGGCAGCTGGCACGCTGTTTTCTACCCTGGCTGCCCTTCCTGAGAAATTGTTGCTCCTGGTACAGATGAGCGATCTTGTGGGCACAGCTGCTAGCTTGGGGTCCGCCCTGTGACTTTGCTCTGACACTTTGGCCTGGAGCAGTGGTGGCACCTCGTTTAAGTGATTTGATGTCTTTAATTCTACATGCTAGGCACACACCTTGTGCATAATCCAGGACTCTGGGGACTGGCAGAAATATTTGCCTTCTCCAGCCAGGGAGTTTATTGCTCGAGATGGCGGACACAGGCACCTGATGGAGAGCCCAGGCCGTGCAGAGGTGACTCGAAGAGCACGAGGGGCCACTTTCCCGGTGTCACCAGCCACGTGGCTGTTCCGGCTGTGACAGGGGCACCGTTCACATCACACGTGGCTGTCCTGTGTGCATCCCAGTAGGAGGCGACCACGTGCAAATGCTGGGCTCCGCTGTGACGCCACCATGCGTCACCTGTGCAAATCCTCATGGGCTCTGTAAGGACTTCTGGCATTTCTACATTCTCTGTCTCTTCCTTGTGGGTGATAGGCCCAGGTCCAAGACAGGCTTGGGAAACGAGGGATTTATCTCATTCACTCCCAGCCCTGCAGATCCTCCAGGTCATCAAAGACTTCAGTTTGGATTTCCTTTGTAGGGTTGTGGGAGAAATGTGTACCTTTACCAAAATAATACATCGGCGGACTATGTGCATTTCTTTCCGTACATTTTAAGCGACACTGGGAATTATTATCATCATTTTTTATTTTTGTCAGTGTGATGGAAGAAAAATGGCCTTTCATTGTTTTCCTTTGCGTTCCCTTCATTATTAGACAGCATATATTTATTACCTCTTTGTATTTCTTCATTTGTTTTTGATCCTTTGAGCTCCGTAACCATCCCAGTCTTGACAGGGGCAGGAGAGCCAGCTCTGACTGCAGTGCCTGCCCCAGGGCTTGCCAAGGATGGTGACTTGCTTATTCTTGACCCGCTTGTGGTCTTTGGTTTTTTTTTTTTAAATTTATTTATTTATTTTTGGCTGTGTTGGGTCTTCCTTGCTGCACGCGGGCTTTCTCTAGTTGTGGTGAGCGGGCGCTACTCTTTGTTGCGGTGCGCGGGCTTCTCATTGCGGTGGCTTCTCTTGTTGCGGAGCACAGGCTCTAGGCGCACAGGCTTCAGTAGTTGTGGCTCATGGGCTTCAGTAGTTGTGGCTCGCAGGCTCTAGAGTGCAGGCTCAGTCGTTGTGGCGCACGGGCTTAGTTGCTCCGCGGCATGTGGGATCTTCCCGGACCAGGGATTGAACCCGTGTCCCCTGCATTGGCAGGCGGATTCTTAACCACTGCACCACCAGGGAAGCTCCCTGGTCTTTGGTTTTAACAATTAGTTTCTGCCTTCCTAGACCACTTCCTACTCAGTTCTCAGCATTGTACTTACCCCGACTTACACACTCTCCCCCGCTCGCGGAGTGAGGTTTCCTCTGGCTTCTAATAACCAGGCCAACCCGCTACCTTGAGTCAGAGGATAGAGATTAGGAATCAGTGATGGTGGTGGGATGAATTGGGAGATTGGGATTGACATATATACACTAATATGTATAAAATGGATAACTAATAAGAACCTGCTATATAAAAAAATAAATAAAATAAAATTCAAAGAAAAAAAAAAGAATCAGGGAAAAAATTTGATCCCGGAGTTCATAATCCAGGGAACAAAGAAACACCAAAACCAAAAAGTAACAATGACAAAAGACACCAAAAAACCCAGATAACAAATGAGAACCTTAAACAGTAGTGCATGCCAGGGGGGTAAACTCCGGGCACATTGGGGTTTCTCCAGGGAGTGGTCACTCCTGCCTCTTGGAGGCATGTGTAGAAGGCAGGAAGTTGGAGCTTATTTCACCATGTGGGCAAGGAAGGAAGGACCTCCCATGCATCAACAGTAGAGGCGTAGGTGCGTGGGCATTTGGGGCGAATTGCAAACAAGTCTGTATGTCTGGAGGAAGATGTGCCTAGAAATGTAGGTGGGGTCAGCTTCCTAAGCCTTGTAAACTACGCAGAGGAGTGTAGATCTCATTCCGTTCGCGAACAGAAGTCATCGTCACCCGGTGGTCTGATACACTGGTCATAGCGAGCGTTTGCTCATTGCTTGTAATTTGCCAGGAAGTGTGTCTGGTGTTGCAACCCCTTTGCCTCAGCCACAGGTTTGTGTCTGGCGGTGGGGAAGACGTATCGGAGGGGCAAGACTGGAGGAGAGAGGTTAGTTGCGATAGTTAGAAAACGGTGGTTGGATGTGAGATGTTAAAGGGGCAGAGTTGGCAGGGCTGGGATGGGATTGGATGGAGGGAGCGTGCTCTGGGAGAGCCTGGGAAGACTCCGGTGTTCTTCACGCATCCCCTTGGTTAAGCACCCCCGTGACAGCGCTTTTGTCGAATCAAAAGACACGTGCGTTTGAATCCTGAGTTCCGTCACGTGTTGGTGCTGTGATATCGGACCAGCTGTTTGTGGTTGAGGGCTTACCTAACCTCTCTGGGCGCCCGTTTTCTCAGCTGTAATGGGAGGATAATCCTACTCTGGAGGAGAATCCTAGTGACTGAAGGACGTGTGAGTGGTGGTGAGAAGGCAGAGTGCCCTTAATACAGGGGCCCGTTATCCCTGCAGTGGGGTTTCCTCTCAGCAACAACACCAGCAGCAGCGCAGGTTTGGTGAGGTACGTGGTGTAGTGTTTCATGTAGAAGGAAGTACGTGCCAAGATTTAAAAGGTAGAGCAGGATAAAGGCGTTCTCAGGAGAATATGAGAAAAGAAGTAATTTTTATTCATCTTCTTTGGTAGTATAGAGCTGACATTTTCCAAGAGCTCCCTCTGTCCCACATTTTGGATGTGCCTGGGAGCACTGCAGGGCCGTATCCGTAACCAGGTCGGATCCACGTCACATGGGGGTCTTTATATCGTTAACATGCATATGGTTTTCATTGTAGGATCCCAAGTCAAATTTGATCCAACAGTGGTTGTCAGAACAAAGTGATCTTGGAGTCGTTTCCAAAACTTTCCAATTATCTTCCCATCCAATACTTGGTGACTGGTCCATCCAAGTTCAAGTGAATGTGAGTATAAATACATTTTGGGGGGGAATGTTAAAATGTTTTAAATAGGTCCGGTGGGGAAAATATCTCTGAAGTCATTTATTTAGTGAAGAGAAAAACATTAATCTGAGTATCTAGATAATTTAAGTGGTTTTATTTTTAATTTACTATTGTTACCAATGGGTTAGCCTGTGTTATAACATATTAGAGTTTTAATCATTGTTGTCTTTTTACATAATGTAATGTTTGAAGGTTAAGACATTTCACATTTTAGTATAAAGCTGATTAAATATTTACTGTATTTAGTTATTGCACACATTGAGTATTTTAAAACTAAGTAATGAATACATAGCTATTATTTGGCAAATCTTATGTCTCAGAGTAATGACTTCTGATGAGAGATTGGTCTAACCTACTTTATCTTTGTTTTAAAAACTCTAGTGACCTTTAGGTTTTTAATCCATTTTGAGTTTATTTTTGTATATGGTGTTAGGGAGTGTTCTAATTTCATAAGGCCAGATACTATAAAACTCTTAGAGGAAAACATAGGCAGAACACTCTATGACATAAATTACAGCAAGATCCTTTTTGACCCACGTCCTAGAGTAATGGAAATAAAGACAAAAATAAACAAGTGGGACCTAATGAAACTTAAAAGCTTTTGCACAGCAAAGGAAACCATAAACAAGATGAAAAGACAACCCTCAGAATGGGAGAAAATATTTGCAAACGAATCAACGGACAGAGGATTCATCTCCCAAATATACAAGCAGCTCATGCAGCCAACAAACACATGAAAGGATGCTCAACATCACTAGTCATTAGAGAAACGCAAATCAAAACTACAATGAGGTACCACCTCACACTGGTCAGAATGGCCATGATCAAAAAATCTACAAACAATAAATGATGGAGAGGGTGTGGAGAAAAGAGAACCCTCTTGCACTCTTGGTGGAAATGTAAATTGATACAGCCACTATGGAGAACAGTATGGAAGTTCCTTGAAAAACTAAAAATAGAACTACCATATGACCCAGCAATCCCAATGCTGGGCATATACCCTGAGAAAACCATAATTCAAAAAGATACATGTACCCCAATGTTCATTGCAGCACTATTTACAATAGCCAGGACATGGAAGCAACCTAAGTGTCCATCGACAGATGAATGGATAAAGAAGATGCGGCACATATATACAATGGAATATTACTCAGCCATAAAAAGGAAGGAAATTGAGTTATTTGTAGTGAGGTGGATGGAGTTAGAGTCTGTCATACAGAGTGAAGTAAGTCAGAAAGAGAAAAACAAATACTGTATGCTAACACATATATATGGAATCTAAAAAAAAAAAAAGGTTCTGACGAACCTAGGGGCAGGACAGGAATAAAGACACAGACGTAGAGAATGGACTTGAGGACACAGGGAGGGGGAAGGGTAAGCTGGGATGAAGTGAGAGAGTGGCATGGAGATATATACACTACCAAATGTAAAACAGCTAGTGGGAAGCAGCCACATAGCACAGGGAGATCAGCTCTGTGCTTTGTGACCACCTAGAGGGGTGGGATAGGGAGGGTGGGAGGGAGATGCAAGAGGGAGGGGATATGGGGATATAGGTATATGTATAGCTGATTCACTTTGTTGTACGGTAGAAACCAGCACAGCATTGTAAAGCAATTATACTCCAATAAAGATGTTAAAAACAAAAGCAAAAACAAAAACAAAACTCTAATGACCTTAACAGCTACCGCAATCTTCTGCTCCCCAATGCTTCTTTCTGCCCAGCTCCCCCGCTTACTCCCGTATTTGCTGCCAACTCCCATGGCTCTGAGATCTAACAGGGCAGGGGCACTAGAACGCCCTCCGTGTCTCCGCCTCGGGTTTTCTCTGGTGCATCACTCTGTGGTGTTTGAAGATTCACTGAATATTTTCTAACTTTTTTCTTTGGAATTTATTAAAATGTATATAAATTCACAAATAAGAGCTTTAAAAATTCTATTAGAACAGGGCTTCTCACTTTTGACATTACGGTAAAAAATTGTTTGTTGCGGGGATGTCCTGTGCACTGTGGGACGTTTAGCAACATCTCTGACCTTTACTCACTAAATGCCAGTTGTAGCCGTCCCCTCCCTCCAAGTCGTGACAACCAGAGAAGTCTCCAGATGTCACCAAATGTCCCCTTCGAAAAATGCCCTCTCCCTCCTCCTTCGAGAGCCACTTTATTAGAAGGAATAGTCATTCATTAGCAGGTGGCCTGAGGTGAGATAAAAGTACCAAGTACCTAATAAATTAAAAATGAAAAAATTTTCCTTTAGTTAGCATTTTCGGGGGCCACATTTTAAAAGCAGAGCTAGATCCCCTTAGCACATGTTTTTTGAGCGTCTGCATGAAGATAAGGAGCGCGCTGGGCTCATGGAGAGTTTGTGCCACAGAGGAAATGAGAAAGCGTGCAAGGAGTTACGGACGCTGAGAGCGGGGGGTGATGAACGCTGGGTGGACCAGACATTGGAGCTTGTAGAAAAGGAGGACAGAGTAGGTGTTTGTGAGACGTAGGAGAGAGGAGGGTCTGTGTCGAGGCAGGGAAGGTGGAGGAGAGCCCCGGGGTCTGGGGACTGGGGAGAACGGAGGGACTGACACATGTTGAGGATGCTGGGAGCTGCAGATTAGGACGCATGTTGTGAGTTTTAAGGAGTTAGGACTTTATTCTCTGTTCCCACGTTTTGGTTTCATTATCATTTCCCCACGAATCAGCTGTTTGTCCATCCATCCATCTATCCATTCATCCATCTATCTACCATCCTCCATCAAATATGTGTTGAGGGCTTATAGTGCTGTGATGTGATACCAGGAAGCCTAACACCTGATCTCTGTCATCAAAGACTACTGTGGGGAGATGACTAATATGACAAAGTTAAGTGACACAAGGGTGACAGAAGAACACGAAGTAGTGCAACAGCAGAGGACTTGTGAGGCGCTCAGTCAGTGAGGCCCGTCAGGTGCCTCCAAGGAGCAAGTCTCACTCAGGCCCCCTGGGGATAAAGATGGTCTGTTGTCAACATGAGCGCCTGTGCTTTGGGGCCAGCGGCTTCCTCTGTGCTTGTGGTCGGCCCCGTTCCCCTCGCTTCTCTCCGACCTCTAGGATGTCCTCTGGTCCAGATCTGGACTGAGCGCACTGGCTCAGCCTAATAACCATCTCCTCAGAGTACTACAAGCAAGCCTCTGCATGGGTGGCGGGCAGCCTGTGGATGGGTCACTGGGTCCGATGTCCATCGCTGGTCCATTCCGAGGCCACCTCTGCACAGTGACCCGGTCTCAGCCTTGCGGGTAGCAGCCTCTGAGGGATTCCTTTGTTCAGTGAGTGGCACACAGAGTATGTACCAGGGGAGAGAGGAGACTAGAATAGTGGAGAAAGGCTGGGAGGTGTGAGACTGTAGGGTGAAAGAATTACCGGATTTCTCAGGTAGTAGTTTGTGGACTTGACCTGTCCTATTGCTTTAATAGGAAAAAGAAGGTAAATGCTCTTAAGGAAATTCAAGTGCTTAAAAAATTAAAAAACATTCACCGAATCTGGTCCTTGCCCACCTCTTTGGCCTCGTTAAGGGCCACCCTTACCCTTGAACTCTATGCTTTAGATGTATTACTCCTTAAGTTTCTTAAACTCGCCAGTCTGTCCTGTCCCAGAGCCTTCCCCGCGGGCTGCTTCCTCTGCCTGGGACGCTGTTTTTCTGCTGTTTTTCTAGCTCCTTGCTTTTGTCCTCAGGCATTATCTTTGATGGCCTAGAGCCTCTGGACGTTTGCGTAGCACGCTGTGCTTCTCTTGGTCCAATCCTGTCACTTAATTGGCAGGACCTGATACGCAGAGTCTGTATGAGCTCTGTAGGCAGAGCCTTGTTCCCCTGTGTCTTGGAGACTTAGCACGGTCCTTCGCACAAGGTAGAAGTCAGTACTTGTTCAATGAATGCGTGAAAGCTATATCATAGTCATTGGTCTTGAACTAAATATAATGTCCCCTTTTCCACATTCTATAAACATCTTTATCTTTTTGAAGACAGGCATATTGATCAGGAACTTATTAGTGGTGATATCATGTTTTTTCCTTCCAGCTTTGTTGAGATATAATTGACAAATAAAATTGTAAGATATTTAAAGTGTACAATGTGATGATTTAATATACATATACATTGTGAAAGGATTCCCCCCCCAGGTGATACAATGTTAAGGCACACAACTAAGGGAAAGTAAGCCCCATTATTTAAAAAAAAAAAAAAAACTCCTCCAATGGCCACCAGAGGTCAGTACAGTCAAAGAAATGTTATGAGAGGCAAACTGGATCCAGCCTTGGTCTCTGGTTTCTTTCCTTGACTCCAATACAGCATTCAAGGACTCTATGTTGCTTATTATTGAACTCTTTTCCATTTAGCTGTGAATAATTATTATGGAGGAAATATATTTATTATTTAAACAATCCACCATTATAGACCATATTTTTATTTTCCCAAGGCAGTGACCATTCTTAGTATAAATTTTAAGGAGGGGAAAATAATTATTTTCAGGAGACTGTTTTGAAATCCCATTTTGTCTCTAGAAAAAATATGGCCTGATTTTAGTGTTACTACTGAGGGCAATGTATACAGGACTTACCAGAGCTTTGATTTGTAGTGACATGAAGATAATCAGAGTGGCATCATTATAAAGTAAGTCTTTTTTAAAAAAAAAAAATTAATTAATTAATTTATTTTTGGCTGTGTTGGGTCTTCGTTGCTGTGCGAGGGCTTTCTCTAGCTGCGGCAAGTGGGGGCCACTCCTCATCGCGGTGCGCGGGCCTCTCACTATCGCGTCCTCTCTTGTTGCGGAGCACAGGCTCCAGACGCGCAGGCTCAGTAGTTGTGGCTCACGGGCCTAGTTGCTCCGCGGCATGTGGGATCTTCCCAGACCAGGGCTCGAACCCGTGTCCCCTGCATTGGCAGGCAGATTCTCAACCACTGCGCCACCAGGGAAGCCCTAAAGCAAGTCTTGATGATTATTATTTTTAAGCCCTCTTAAAGTTAGTAAAGTTTAGTAAGAACGCTGACTTTTTTTGTGTGCTATTTATACATATACTTAATCTATATGATTGCATCGGATGGGACTTGTTCTTTGCTGCTTTGGGAACAATCACCGTCCCTGCCGGCTCTCCCACGCTTTGGTCCCTTCCACGTCTCCAGGCCCTTTCCCATCAGTTCTCCCTTAAGTTCCTGGAGCACCAGACCCTCCTCGCAGAGGGAAGGGGTTTATTTTAGCCATAATACCCCTCCACAGACACGTGTTTTACCTCATGTACATTATAGGTCAAGTGGGGAAATGTGCTCTAAGTTGATAATCATCTTACAAATACACCTTGGGAAGATGATTTGTTTTAAAAGTCAGGCATCGCTTGTATTTTTGTTTTTTGTAGTATTTCTCTAGTTGCCTTATCTCTTGACTGGTGTCCTTGGTTCTCCCAAATAGTTGCAAATGTTTTTTTTTTTTCTCCCTATTTTAAAAATTGTGGTAAAATATACATAACAGGAGATGTACTGTCTTAACTATTTTTAAGTGTACAGTTCAGTGGTATTAAATACATTCACAATGTTTTGCAACAATGTTGTGCACCATCCGTCTCCAGAACTCTTTTCATCTTGCAAAACTGAAACTCTGTACCTATGAAACAATAACTGCCCATTTCCCTCCTCCCAGCCCTGCCCTCATGTCCCCGGCACCCATCGTTCTACTTTCTGTCTCCATGATTTTGACTACTCTAAGTACCTCACATAAGTGGACTCATAGAGTGTATGTCTTTTTGTGACTTTATTCCACTTAGTTTAATGTCTTCAAGGCTCATCCAGGTTATAGCACGCGTCAGAATTTCCTTCCTTTTTAAGGCTGACGCATCTTCTGTTGTATGTAGATTCTGGATTTAGTCGCAAAGTTTCTGGCATCTTTGGTTATAAATTGTATTCCAGGTTACTAGAAGGCAGTTTTAGAGGTTCTTTAAAAGAGAGGCTGGCGCTGGTGTCTGAGCACCACGCTCCCAGGAGGCAGGAGGGACCTTACCGCACTGCCTTCTCCCTTGGGCAGCCTCGGCTGGCCCAGAGTTTCAGGTCTCTGGGCGACTCAAGCATGGGTGTCACATTCCTCTGAGGACCCGAAGGAAGAGCACTGAGAGAGCCCTGCTTCTGGATATCGCAGCCCTGCACCTTCCTTCCTTGGGAGCAGACAGCGTGTCTTTCCTCCCAGAGTGGCTGGTACAGCTCCCGCTGCTGGAACTTAGCCGTGCTTCCTAAGCACCCGTGTGCCTGGGAACCCGCCGACGGCGGCTCTCGTTCAAGTTGTGCAGCCCAGAGCCCCGCCCCCAGACGGCAAGTCAGTTTCGCAGGCAGCGACCTAGGAGTTTGCATGTTACATTAGCGCTCTAGGAGATCCTATTTGTTTTCAGGACCACGTTTTGAGAAGTGCTGCTGTGTGCCCACAGCTAGGCATCTTCGGGTTCTGTCTCTTCCAGTGAGAGGCGGTGGTGGGTAGTGGAAAAGGCACGCCCCCGATTTGTTCTTGGAACTCCCTGGTGGTGAGACGGAGCTACTTACTTGACCCCTCTAGGTGAGTAGCTCCGCACGGCCCCCTGGCAGCCTAGACTTCCTAAAGCAGATTTGGGGTCACGGTCTTAATTTTTTACAACAGCTTTTCTGGAGATTTGGATACACAGCCTGCGTAGGAACCCCTGAACCAGACGACCTCTTAGTCTCTTCTGGCTGCATCTGACTGCAGTTTCTCAGCCCTTGTTTTGATCTTAGGCCAGTGTTGGGCTGGCAGACAAGAAATAGAAGGTAGAAAGCGCGATAGCCCCGAGGCCCGAGATCACTTTTTTGAAGCCCTGTGTGCTAGTTTGTGGGTGTAAAATTGTTGTGTAGTTCAGAGGCAGTCTGCACTGAATTGTTCCTTTGTTTGTAACAATACCTCCTTTCTCCTGAGCTAGTTGTTGTGGAACGTCAGGTAGAGGGGTGCTGTGTGGCCTTTTATAGCCTTTCTGCCTCTCCTTATCTTTCTGCTTAGCTGTTCCCTGGTCAGTTTGCTTCTGCTGTCAGGGTTTTTCTGAAGCCATTGTCCTTTGCAAAAGAGCACACATTCGTTTGGACAGCTCTTGAGCTTGGAACGCTCCACAAGTGGCATCTGGTGATCCCCTGGCTGGTGATGACAGCTGAACAGAGCATGGACCCACCTGTGACAGGTCAGCAAACAGTGTATCCTCTCTGGAATGTGGATGTGGCTTCCAAAATCCTTTTGCTAGCCTCTGCTTGAAAGAAGGCTGCTTTTTGGGGGAAAGACCTTAAGTTCTTGCTTGCATGTGCAGTGAAAAAAGGAAGGAGGAGTTAGTTTTAGAATTTTGGTTTTTTAGAGCATGTCAACTGGTGGAGGCTAGCACTTCATTCTCCCTTCTTCCCTAGGTCCTTCTACCCAGCACCTCTACAGCACTTACTGGTCCGTGTAGCCTTTTCTTTCTCCTTTTTTGGTGTGGTAAGGTATACATGAAATTTACCGTCTTAGCCATTTTTAAGTGTGTAGTTCAGTAGCATCAAGTCCATTCACATGGTTGTACAAACATCACCACCATCAATTTCCAGAATTTGTTTCATCTTTCCAAACCGTGATCAGTGTAGCTTTACAGAATATGACTGCCTTACTTATTAGACTGTGAGTTCCTTGAAGACTCAAGTTCTTTTTTTTTTAATTGAAGTAGAGTTGATTTATAATATTGTGTTAATTTCAGGTGTGCAGCATAGTGATTTGTCTTTTTCTCAGATTATATTCCATTATAGGTTATTACAAGATATTGGGTAAAATTTCCTGTGATATACGGTAAATCCTTGTTGCTTGTCTATTTTGTGTATAGTAGTTTGTGTCTGTTAATCCCATACTCCTAATTTATCCCTCCCCCCTCCACCTTTCCCCTTTGGTAACCATAAGTTTGTTTTCTATGTCTGTGAGTGTATTTCTGTTTTGTATATAGATTCATTTGTATTATTTTTTAGATTCCACATACGAGTTATATCACAGTATTTATCTTTCTCTGGCCTAGTTCACTAAGCATAATATTCTCTAGGTCCATCCACGTTACTGAAAATGGCAAAATTTCGTTCTTTTTTACAGCTAAGTAGTATTCCATTATATATATATATACATATATATATACATACACACACACACACACACACACACACACACACACACACACATATCACATCTTCTTAAGCCAGTCATCTGTTGATGGGCACTTGGGTTGCATCCATAAGACAAGAGTTCTGTGTGATTAATTTCCACATTTATTCTGTCCTGTTGTAGGAACTCATTTATGCTTGTGGGATGAAAGAATGAGTGAACGGAGTGATTGAACGGTTTCTCCTAGACTGTTGCTACTGGTCATTATCCTTTGTGATGCTCTCTGACCTATAGCCCCAGTCTTCTATATGAGACTACAACTTAGTAGAGATATGTTCATATATTTTCATTTTGAGAATATGTGCAATATATAGTTGTGTACTTGGTGCACCTGTGAGCCAGTAGGAAACAGGCCTTTTGGATTAATATTCTGGACTTTCTGATTTTGAAGATTAAAAAAGATTTCAGTCAAGAACTGAATATCCTGGTCTCTTGTGAGATTCAAGATGCATGCACATGTTTTGTGCCGTATCATTCCTGTGACTTTATTAGGTCGTTTGATCTGCTAATTGTCAGTCCCTGGGGGTGCACATTTAATTAAATTCTGGCTCCAAGCTAATTTATGTCAGGAGTTCCTTGTCTTGTTCTTTCTCTCCAGAAGCTACCCTAGGGATGCCCTTCCTTTCACATGTCCCTTACTGACCCCTCTCTTCAGTGAGAAAACTTTGGGATCGGATTTTAGCGTGTCCTGATCATCAGTGAAATGGGGAGTCTGAGAAGTCTGTCAGCACATCTCGCAGGGTTTTGGTGCTGGAGAGGATCTTAGAGGTAACCCAGACCCATCTCCTCCTTTGACGGAGGAAGAATCTTAGTGACTTGGTTGGGCTCAGGTGGTGTTAGGGTAGGGTCAGGGCTAGAAGCTAGATTTCCTGATACTTTTCAGCTCTATAACATTAAATTATTTAATATGTGCTGCAATTGCTGTTTTAAGACAGTCACTTTTTTGGTTGAACATAGATGTCAACAGGGCTGTCTGGATGCATTGGTGGGGAGGATGTCCACCTCTGTCACATGATTTTCGGGTGCCACACGTGTCACTCCCTCATACATTGCATTGTTTTCAAAGTGTCTCAGATTCTGAACACAACAGCCAGGACTTTGAATTGAGGGTTTGAGCCTAGGAGACTCATGTTACAGCATATGCGTTGCCTGGTAGGGAACTATGTAATATCCATTAGTGTATTTATTAAGGATTAGCTTGCTGTCACCTAGCAGACTGTATAATCTTGGTATTATGAGCCATAAGATTAATTGTTTTTTTTTTTAGTTCTATGATTTTAATTTTTTTTTTAGACTTGCATCTCTTTTTTTAAATTGAAGTATAGTTGATTTACGATGCTGTGTTTTTTTCAGGTGTCAGCACAGTGATTCAGTTATGTATACATATATATCCATTTTTTCAAGTTCTTTTCCATTATAGGCTTTTACAAAATATTGAATATATTTCCCTGTGCTCTATAGTAGGTCCTTGTTGTTTATCTATTTTATATATAGTAGTGTGTATCTGTTAATCATGAACTCCTAATTGATCCCCCCCATTTTCCCCTTTGGTAACAATAAGTTTGCTTTCTATGTCTGTGAATCTGTAGGAAGATTAATTTTTAAAAGAACTTTTTATTTGAGGTAGAGTCACAGAAAGTACAGAGAGGTCCTGGATACCCTTTATGCAGTGGACCCAATGATTGTATCTTATTATTGTACAACCTCAAAGGCAGCAACTTGATACTCATGTGATGTGTGTAGTCCTGTATGATGCTTACTTGTCAGTGACATAGGGGAGAGTTGTAACTCACTGGACGCCAGCTGCTGGCGGCAGCACTGGGTACCAAGGTAGAGCCTGAAATGAGTACTGAGGTGCTGGGTGGAGTAAGAAAAGGAGAAGTGAGCAGCAAATGGAATTATTTTGCCTCAAGGGTGTGCCTTTCCCATTCAGTACAAAGCTGTAGCTACACTTCTGCTCTTTCCTCTTGCTTGAGTTTGGTGCCCAAGAAAGCTGGTCATGTTGCATGTCTTTGAAGACCTCAATTCTTTGCACTTTCAGTAGGAACAGAGAGGGTTAAATGAGTGATTTTTGTTTGTTTTTAAAGAGAGCATGCTTCTAGTTCGTACTTTTCTACTAAGGAGACCAGTTTGTCCCTTGTACAGCATAATGTATTTGGTACTGCCAATGGTGAAACTTCTTAGGGTGTGAACGTGCTCGTGGCATAGGATACCTGGACCAGGATCCTTCCACCTGGAGCCCTGTGTCACAGACAACAGTCTGTGTCTTGGTTGTTGGTTAGATCCATTCTTCCCAAGTCCTATCACTATGGGTAATTATCGGGTATAGAACAACTTCAGTTCTTCGGATGTTTAGTTCCAGTCTTGATGGGTACCAGAATATTTGTGATTCTTTCTAATGAGGGAAGGGATTCAAGAAAATGCTATCTTATGGGGAGATTCTGGTTTCTCCTTCCTCACTCTCAGTAGATAATCTCCCTTTCTACTTTGTAAAGAAAACAGATGTCATCAGATAGGAGTTTCTTTAAATTTCTCTGCCACGTTTACATATCTACCTTGCTTGCACCCATCTCATGCTTATCCTTTTCTTTTACAGAAAAGATATAATTCTTCATATCTAAGACCAAAACCTTGACCTGTTCACGGGCTTCTCCTTTCTCCTGCTTTCTCAAAAACCTTACAGTCTCCCAAAGACCATGCTTGAAATCTCAAAATCTCAAAAGGTAAACTGAAGCATGTTAAAAAATTTGAGTCTATTTGAGCAGAAATCGATTGGAATTGGCAGTGCCAAACTGGAAGTGGTTGGACAGTCCCCTCAGACAAGAGGTGAAGGAGAGACTTTATAGAGAAAAGATGGAAGCAAAGAAAGGAAATCATAGATTGACCATAGCTTAAAGCCTAGGTGACTGTATCTGATTGGTTGTCCTTAGCATTTTGATTTCATAACCGTGAGGCATTCACAGGCTTAGATCCTGGTTTGTTTACATAGGGCACCCACGGCGTGAGAGCCCCATCAGTCCAATGGCCTCCTTACTTAATTAACTTAAACCTTTTACCCCTCTTTCTGCTTTGCCCCAATCATGACCCAGTCAGTCATTGAACCTAATACTTCTTCCTTTAAAGTGTCTCTTGAATTCATCCATCCCTCTTTAGTTTTTGTTGCCCCCTAAAGCAGTCCCCTGTTACCCTCAGACTGGAACATTATGACCTAACATAGAAGGTAGTCATGTATTTGGTAAACAGCTGCGAGCCCCTGGGAGTCTCCCTGACTTCAGTTCCTTTCCCTTTAATCACCCCACATGCTGTGATCTCCCTAAAATACTACTTTAATCATGTCATATTACTGCCTAAAAACTTTCTGCAAAAATCAATAATAAGACAACAAATATCGATGATTTCTTTTGTTTGGGAGTTTATCATAAACATGTCATTCTTTCTACTGAATAATGTTTGGGTGTTTTTACATTGACCATGCATTATTTTCATAATCAGTGGGAAATAATGAAAGTATCATTTTTATATCTTTTATAATTTGAGAGAATCACTCACATACATGTTTGCTTTCTCTGTCCTCAGAAGTCTGGTATGAAATTTATAACATTGACATTCAGAGTGAAATAAAAGTTACTAGAGCCTCCCACTGTCTACAGATGAAATCTAACACATTAGCCAGATGTCCAGTACCCTCCACAGCTTGACCCACAAACTCCTCCAATTTTCTCTTCGACGACTTTGTTACCGAGCTCAGGCTCAGGTGCAGAAAGCCAAACTCTGACAGCCAGTATTTGCAGCAGAGTAGGGGTTTATTTCAGGGTGCCAAGCAAGGGAGTGGGGAACAAGTGTCAGGTCCACTCCAACCTGGTCTGTGAGTTGGGGTGTTTTTAAAGGAAAAGAACAAAGACGCCGAGCTTAATCATCATCTTGTGACATTTCTTTATTTGTAGTTTTGAGGGTCAGGAAGTCTCTGATTTACAGTTCTCTGGCCAGGTGGTCCATGGCTTGGGGCTCTGTAGGCTCATCTTGCCCTGGAGAAACAGCCTGAGTTTGTACGTTAATGATGATCTCTACAGCAGCGATTTTAGTGCATTAAGGATGTCATAGGCAACAGTGATCTTAGTCACCTGACTCTGGTTGATTGGCATTCAGCTAGCACAGGCTTGAGGTCAGAGGGGACAAGAAAGGGAATAAAGTTTTGGAGAGAGAGGTTAATCATAAACTCAGAAAGGGAACTCTGTTCTAGGGGGACAGGGTTTCAAGGTCCCTGGCCCGCAGTGCCTGCTGCCAGCTCTGCAGCTCTGTTCCCCAGCTCCGAGCCTCAGTACCCCCACCCCCTCACCCCATCCAAGTTGTACAGTCCCTCCACCTCCATCTAGTTGACGCATGGAATTTTAAAGGCGTAAGAGGCTTACAAGTTCTCTGATCCAAATCCCTTACTTTACAGCTGAGGGAACTGGAATCCAGAGCTGAAATGACTTATCCACAGTCTTGTGACTCTTCATTCTAGAGCTCTTTGCATTCTTACATGTAGCCTTCCCTGACTGTAAGCACCTTGAATGTAGGGTTTGTGTCTTATCATCTTTAGATGTCTACTGACTGTTGTTTCTTCCCACCTAACATACAACAGGAAAGTTCTATATTTTTAGCTTTATTCAGATCCCTACTAATGTTCCTAAGCTTAGCCTTAATACCTATGGAACAGTAGTCATGTAATATCCTATTTTTTCCCCTCTTTGATTTTTATCATAAAATTAGCAAAGAACTTAAAAACTAGTAAGTCACAAAAGCGTCAACAGATGTATATTAGAGAAATGACAGATGTAAACAGTGCCTGAAGTGGAGGGCAAATCCCACCACTTTTATGGTTATTCTTTGGTAATAAGAGGTCCTGTCATTTTTGGTTACATGTATGCATGCAAAAGTCTGCATTCAGTAATTAATATGTCCAGCCCAATAAAATTAAGTGCCCCCTTCTCTCAGCTTGGGTCTTCTCTGGTCTGGCTGCCTGTCCCCGACTCAGGAGGCTGTATTGCACTCCTGCAGGATTGAATTGGGTAGAGGGAAGAGAGGCGAGGGGTAAAAAACTCTTACATCACTACTGGGTATATACCCTGAGAAAACCATAATTCAAAAAGAGTCATGTACCACAATGTTCATTGCAGCTCTATTTACAATAGCCAGGACATGGAAGCAATCTAAGTGTCCATCAACAGATGAATGGATAAAGAAGATGTGGCACGTATATGCAGTGGAATATTACTCAGCCACAAAAAGAAACAAAATTGAGTTATTTGTGGTGAGGTGGATGGACCTAGAGACTGTCATACAGAGTGAAGTAAGTCAGAAAGAGAAAAACAAATACCATATGCCAACACATATATATGGAATCTAAAAAAAAAAAAAAAAAAAGGAAAAAAATGGTTCTGAAGAACCTAGGGGTAGGACAGGAATAAAGACGCAGACATAGAGAATGGACCTGAGGACACGGAAAGGGGGAAGGGTAAGCTGGGACAAAGTGAGAGAGTAGCACTGACATATATACACTACCAAATGAGAATAGATAGCTAGTGGGGGGAAGCAGCTGCATAGCACAGGGAGATCAGCTCGGTGCTTTGTGACCACCTAGAGGGGTGGGATAGGGAGGGTGGGAGGGAGATGCAAGAGGGAGGAGATATGGGGATATGTGTATATGTATAGCTGATTCACTTTGTTATACAGCAGAAACTAACACACCATTGTAAAGCAATTATACTCCAATAAAGATGTTAAAAAAACCCCAGAAAACCCTCTTACTTGATGTATAAGGCTGAGACATATGAATTTTCCAATATTTATTCTACAAAAATGTTTAATATGGTTTAAAATAATACTGTCGTCAGCTGACATCAGAGCTCTCTGGGCTTGGCAGGCATTTAAAACGAACACCTTTCCTTCTTAAAGCTCTTTTGTGGGTTCTTTGGAGCACCCCTACCAGTGCTGGGAAGTCTCTCTTCCAAAGTGTCTTTGATGCTTTTGACTCTCTGTCCTCCAGCTGGCTCTTTCCTCCAGCTCCATCTTCAGCTCCTGGGTGTCTACAGTACACCTCCAGCTGCATCTCCTGGGGTTGCCTTATGCCTCTGGAGGCTGGTTTTGATTAGGATAGAAGACAGCCTCATGCTGGCTCTCTTTTTTTTGTACATTCGGTTGAGGGGAAAAGCTCATGTGCTCTTTGCTCCCTGAAACTCAGCACAGCATCCTGTCTTGGCTCAGCCCTCCATGCAGCAGGTCAGCAGCGGTAGTTTTCTCTCCAGGTTTTTCAGGTGTGTCAAGTCCCTGCCCACTACAGCTTGAGGTTGCTCCTGGGGACACACATCCAGCTCTCTGGATTGTCCAATTGAAGCCGTTTTTCCCTAGGCTTGAAGTGAGGGGCAAGCAACTCCCACCTGATCCCTGGGGCTGGGGTGTGTGTGACTCCTAGCACATCAAAAGCTTTCTCCTAAAATTCTTTTCTAGCGTATTTTCTTTTGGTTAAGAGTTGCAAAACCGGAAGTTACTTGCTGATACACAGAGGAGAAGGTGATGTGAAGATGGAGCAGAGAGTTAAAGATGCTGGCCTTAAAGACTGATGTAGCCACAAGCCTAGGAATGCTGGCAGCAACTGCTGCGGAACAGAATAAAGAAAAAAGAATGAAAAGAAATGAAGACAGCCTAAGAGACCTCTGGGACAACATTAAACACAACAACATTCACATTATAGGGGTCCCAGTAGGAGAATAGAGAGAGAGAAAGGACCCGAGAAAATATTTGAAGAGATTATAGTCGAAAACTTCCCTAACATGGGAAAGGAAATAGCCACCCAAGTCCAGGAAGCGCAGAGAGTCCCATACAGGATAAACCCCAGGAGAAACACGCCGAGACACATAGTAATCAAATTGGCAAAAATTAAAGACAAAGAAAAATTATTGAAAGCAACAAGGGAAAAACAACAAATAACATACAAGGGAACTCCCATAAGGTTAACAGCTGATTTCTCAGCAGAAACTCTACAAGCCAGAAGGGAGTGGCATGATATACTTAAAGTGATGAAAGGGAAGAACCTACAACCAAGATTACTCTACCCGGCAAGGATCTCATTCAGATTCGATGGAGAAATCAAAAGCTTTACAGATAAGCAAAAGCTAAGAGAATTCAGCACCACCAAACCAGCTCTACAACAAATGCTAAAGGAACTTCTCTAAGTGGGAAACACAAGAGAAGAAAAGGACCTACAAAAACAAACCCAAAACAATGAAGAAAATGGTCATAGGAACATACATATCGATAATTACCTTAAACGTGAATGGATTAAATGCTCCAACCAAAAGACACAGACTGGCTGAAGGGATACAAAAACAAGACCCATATATATGCTGTCTACAAGAGACCCACTTCAGACCTAGGGACACACACAGACTGAAAGTGAGGGGATGGAAAAAGATATTCCATGCAAATGGAAATCAGAAGAAAGCTGGAGTAGCAATACTCATATCAGATAAAATGGACTTTAAAATAAAGAATGTTACAAGAGACAAGGAAGGACACTACATAATGATCAAGGGATTAATCCAAGAAGAAGATATGACAATTATAAATATATATGCACCCAACATAGGAGCACCTCAATACATAAGGCAAATGCTAACAGCCATAAAAGGGGAAATTGACAGTAACACAATAATAGTGGGGGACTTTAACACCTCACTTACACCAATGGACAGATCATCCAAAATGAAAATAAATAAGGAAAGAGAAGCTTTAAATGACACAATAGACCAGATAGATTTAATTGATATATATAGGACATTCCATCCAAAAACAGCAGATTACACGTTCTTCTCAAGTGCGCACGGAACATTCTCCAGGATAGATCACATCTTGGGTCACAAATCAAGCCTCAGTAAATTTAAGAAAATTGAAATCATATCAAGCATCTTTTCTGACCACAACGCTATGAGATTAGAAATGAATTACAGGGAAAAAAACATAAAAAGGACAAACACATGGAGGCTAAACAATACGTTACTAAATAACCAAGAGATCACTGAAGAAATCAAAGAGGAAATAAAAAAATACCTAGAGACAAATGACAATGAAAACACGACGACCCAAAACCTATGGGATGCAGCAAAAGCGGTTCTAAGAGGGAAGTTTATAGCTATACAAGCCTACCTAAAGAAACAAGAAAAAGCTCAAGTAAACAATCTAACCTTACACCTAAAGAAACTAGAGAAAGAAGAACAAACAAAACCCAAAGTTAGCAGAAGGAAAGAAATCATAAAGATCAGAGCAGAAATAAATGAAATAGAAACAAAGAAAACAATAGCAAAGATCAATAAAACTAAAAGTTGGTTCTTTGAGAAGATAAACAAAATTGATAAGCCATTAACCAGACTCATCAAGAAAAAGAGGGAGAGGACTCAAATCAATAAAATCAGAAATGAAAAAGGAGAAGTTACAACAGACACCGCAGAAATACAAAGCATCCTAAGACACTACTACAAGCAACTTTATGCCAATAAAATGGACAACCTGGAAGAAATGGACAAATTCTTAGAAAGGTATAACCTTCCCAGACTGAATCAGGAAGAAACAGAAAATATGAACAGACCAGTCACAAGTAATGAAATTGAAACTGTGATTAAAAATCTTCCAACAAACAAAAGTCCAGGTCCAGATGGCTTCACAGGTGAATTCTATCAAACATTTAGAGAAGAGCTAACACCCATCCTTCTCAAACTCTTCCAAAAAATTGCAGAGGACGGAACACTTCCAAACTCATTCTATGAGGCCACCATCACCCTGATACCAAAACCAGACAAAGACACTACAAAAAAAGAAAATTACAGACCAATATCACTGAGGAATATAGATGCAAAAATCCTCAACAAAATACTAGCAAACAGAATCCAGCAACACATTAAAAGGATCATACACCACGATCAAGTAGGATTTATCCCAGGGATGCAAGGATTCTTCAATATACGCAAATCAATCAATGTGATACACCATATTAACAAATTGAAGAATAAAAACCATATGATCATCTCAATAGATGCAGAAAAAGCTTTTGACAAAATTCAACACCCATTTCTGATAAAAACTCTCCAGGAAGTGGGCATAGAGGGAACCTACCTCAACATAATAAAGGCCATATATGACAAACCCACAGCAAACATCATTCTCAATGGTGAAAAACTGAAAGCATTTCCTCTAAGATCAGGAACGAGACAAGGATGTCCACTCTCACCACTATTATTCAACATAGTTCTGGAAGTCCTAGCCACGGCAATCAGAGAAGAAAAAGAAATAAAAGGAATACAAATTGGAAAAGAAGAAGTAAAACTGTCACTGTTTGCGGATTACATGATACTATACATAGAGAATCCTAAAACTGCCACCAGAAAACTGCTAGAGCTAATTGATGAATATGGTAAAGTTGCAGGATACAAAAATAATGCACAGAAATCTCTTGCATTCCTATACACTAATGATGAAAAATCTGAAAGAGAAATTATGGAAACACTCCCATTTACCATTGCAACAAAAAGAATAAAATACCTAGGAATAAACCTACCTAGGGAGACAAAAGACCTGTATGCAGAAAACTATAAGACACTGATGAAAGAAATTAAAGATGATACCAACAGATGGAGAGATATACCATGTTCTTGGATTGGAAGAATCAACATTGTGAAAATGAGTATACTACCCAAAGCAATCTACAGATTCAATGCAATCCCTATCAAATTACCAATGGCATTTTTTACGGAGCTAGAACAAATCATCTTAAAATTTGTATGGAGACACAAAAGACCCCGAATAGCCAAAGCAGTCTTGAGGCAAAAAAATGGAGCTGGAGGAATCAGACTCCCTGACTTCAGACTCTACTACAAAGCTACAGTAATCAAGACAATATGGTACTGGCACAAAAACAGAAACATAGATCAATGGAACAAGATAGAAAGCCCAGAGATTAACCCATGCACCTATGGTCAACTAATCTATGACAAAGGAGGCAAAGATATACAATGGAGAAAAGACAGTCTCTTCAATAAGTGGTGCTGGGAAAACTGGACAGCTACATGTAAAAGAATGAAATTAGAATACTCCCTAACACCATACACAAAAATAAACTCAAAATGGATTAGAGACCTAAATATAAGACTGGACACTATAAAACTCTTAGAGGAAAACATAGGAAGAACACTCTTTGACATAAATCACAGCAAGATCTTTTTTGATCCACCTCCTAGAGTAATGGAAATAAAAACAAAAATAAACAAGTGGGACCTAATGAAACTTCAAAGCTTTTGCACAGCAAAGGAAACCATAAACAAGACGAAAAGACAACCCTCAGAATGGGAGAAAATATTTGCAAATGAATCAACGGACAAAGGATTAATCTCCAAAATATATAAACAGCTCATTCAGCTCAATATCAAAGAAACAAACACCCCAATCCAAAAATGGGCAGAAGACCTAAATAGACATTTCTCCAAAGAAGACATACAGACGGCCACGAAGCACATGAAAAGATGCTCAACATCACTAACTATTAGAGAAATGCAAATCAAAACTACAATGAGGTATCACCTCACTCCTGTTAGAATGGGCATCATCAGAAAATCTACAAACAACAAATGCTGGAGAGGGTGTGGAGAAAAGGGAACCCTCTTGCACTGTTGGTGGGAAGGTAAATTGATACAGCCACTATGGAGAACAATATGGAGGTTCCTTAAAAAACTAAAAATAGAATTACCATATGACCCAGCAATCCCACTACTGGGCATATACCCAGAGAAAACCGTAATTCAAAAAGACACATGCACCCGAATGTTCATTGCAGCACTATTTACAATAGCCAGGTCATGGAAGCAACCTAAATGCCCATCAACAGACGAATGGATAAAGAAGATGTGGTACATATATACAATGGAATATTACTCAGCCATAAAAAGGAATGAAATTGAGTCATTTGTTGAGACGTGGATGGATCTAGAGACTGTCATACAGAGTGAAGTAAGTCAGAAAGAGAAAAACAAATATTGTATATTAATGCATGTATGCGGAACCTAGAAAAATGGTACAGATGAGCCAGTTTGCAGGGCAGAAGTTGAGACACAGATGTAGAGAATGGACATATGGACACCAAGGGGGGAAAACTGCGGTGAGGTGGGGATGGTGGTGTGCTGAATTGTGCGATTGGGATTGACATGTATACACTGATGTGTATAAAACTGATGCCTAATAAGAACCTGCAGTATAAAAAAACAAACAAAACAACTAATACTAAACTTTCATTGGGTTATTTGTATGGAAATATGTTAATATAAATGTTTCAGACATGACATGAAATTTCTAAAAATCTTATATTTGTATTTGTATGGAAATATGTATGGAAATATGTTAATATAAATGTTTCAGACATTACATGAAATATCTAAAAATCTTATATTTGTATTTGTATGGAAATATGTATGGAAATATGTTAATATAAATGTTTCAGACATTACATGAAATTTCTAAAAATCTTATATGTTCTGGTATAATGTTATAAGTAATAATCCTAGTTATTACTTTAAAATGTATATCTCAGAAATAACTAATTTTCTTGTCAACTGCATTATTATGAACTTTCATCAAATCTTGAACCGTGGTCATTTTTAAGTCTTTTGTCATTTACAGACAGTTCTGGGTGTACTCTGATGATTTTGCAAAAATGTTCCTATAAAAGGGTTTCATCTTCAAGAAATTCATGGAAAAGACTCTGACAAGTACAGGTTTCTGGTAACTGACTGTACTGCTGAACTGAATGAATAAGCATTTTCAGAACTCTAATGAAAAACTGATGAACTCATAAAAGTGCTAACAAAAGATCAAGATGAAAAAAAAATTAATTACATGGGACTGAGTGAACTGATGAGGATGAGTATAATTTTTGTGACTTTCTGTCTGAATTAAAAAAAAAAAAAATCCCACAAGGACTCAGAGGCAAAGAATATACAAATCAATTTTCACTGCAAAGTAAAGGAGCTGTTACAGTGGAGGATTACTGGACTGAATGTCAATATTATGACATAGTATGAGTGTGTTTCATGTTTGGTAATTGCAATCATTGTTGCTTTTGTTGTGGTCACCCATGTACAATGCTTGGTGTCAGTCTATTTATCTCTTGTAAAAATAAAATACAGTGTGTGTGTGTGAAAAAAAAAAAAAAAAAAAACAAGACCCATATATATGCTGTCTACAAGAGACCCACTTCAGACCTAGGGACACACACAGACTGAAAGTGAGGGGATGGAAAAAGATATTCCATGCAAATGGAAATCAGAAGAAAGCTGGAGTAGCAATACTCATATCAGATAAAATGGACTTTAAAATAAAGAATGTTACAAGAGACAAGGAAGGACACTACATAATGATCAAGGGATTAATCCAAGAAGAAGATATGACAATTATAAATATATATGCACCCAACATAGGAGCACCTCAATACATAAGGCAAATGCTAACAGCCATAAAAGGGGAAATTGACAGTAACACAATAATAGTGGGGGACTTTAACATCCTACTTACACCAATGGACAGATCATCTAGACAGAAAATAAATAAGGAAACAGAAGCTTTAAATGACACAATAGACCAGGTAGACTTAATTGATATTTATAGGACATTCTACCTGAAAGCAGCAGAACACACTTTTTTCTCAAGTGCACATGGAACATTCTCCAGGATAGATCACATCCTGGGTCACAAATCAAGCCTTGGAAAATTTAAGAAAATTGAAATCATATCAAGCAACTTTTCCAACAACAACACTACAAGATTAGAAATCCATTACAGGAAAAAACTGTAAAAAACACAAACACATGGACACTAAACAGTGCACTACTACATAACCAAGAAATCACTCAAGAGATCAAACAGGAAATAAAGAAATACATAGAAACAAATGACAGTGAAAACACAACAACCGAAAACCTATGGGATGCAGCAAAAGCAGTTCTAAGAGGGAAGTTTATAGCTATACAAGCCTACCTCAAGAAACAAGAAAAATGTCAAATAAACAATCTAACCTTACACCTAAAGAAACTAGAGAAAGAAGAACAAACAAAACCCAAAGTTAGCAGAAGGAAAGTAATCATAAAGATCAGAGCAGAAATAAATGAAATAGAAACAAAGAAAACAATAGCATAGATCAATAAAACTAAAAGCTGGTTCTTTGAGAAGATAAACAAAATTGATAAACCATTAGCCAGACTCATCAAGAAAAAGAGGGAGAGGACTCAAATCAATAAAATTAGAAATGAAAATGGAGAAGTTACAACAGACACCACAGCAAACAAAGCATCCTAAGAGACTACTACAAGCAACTCTATGCCAATAAAATGGACAACCTGGAAGAAATGGACAAATTCTTAGAAAGGTATAACCTTCCAAGACTGAACCAGGAAGAAACAAAAAATATGAACAGACCAATCACAAGTAATGAAATTGAAACTGTGATTAAAAATCTTCCAACAAACAAAAGTCTAGGACCAGATGGCTTCACAGGTGAATTCTATCAAACATTTAGAGGAGCTAACACCCATCCTTCTCAAACTCTTCCCAAAACATTGCAGAGGAAGGAACACTCTCAAACTCATTCTATGAGGCCATCATCACCCTGATACTAAAACCAGACAAAGGTACTACAAAAAAAGAAAATTACAGACAATATCACTGATGAATATAGTTGCAAAAATCCTCAACAAAATACTAGTGAACAGAATCCAACAACACATTAAAAGGATCATACCCCATGATCAAGTGGGATTTATCCCAGGGATGCAAGGATTCATCAATATATGCAAATCAATCAATGTGATACACCATATTAACAAATTGAAGAAGAAAAACCATATGATCATCTCAATAGATGCAGAAAAATCTTTTGACAAAATTCAATGCCCATTTATGATAAAAACCAGAAAGTGGGCATAGAGGGAAGCTACATCAACATAATAAAGGCCATATATGACAAACCCACAGCAAACATCATTCTCAATGGTGAAAAACTGAAAGCATTTCCTCTAAGATCAGGAACGAGACAAGGATGTCCACTCTCACCACTATTATTCAACATAGTTTTGGAAGACCTAGCCATGGCAATCAGTGAAGAAAAAGAAATAAAAGGAATGCAAATTGGAAAAGAAGAAGTAAAACTGTCACTGTTTGCAGGTGACATGATACTATACATAGAGAATCCTAAAGATGCCACTAGAAAACTACTAGAGCTAATCAATGAATTCGGTAAAGTTGCTGGACACAAAATTAATGCACAGAAATCTCTTGCATTCCTATACACTAATGATGAAAAATCTGAAAGAGAAATTAAGGAAACACTCCCATTTACCACTGCAACAAAAAGAATAAAATACCTAGGAATAAACCTACCTAGGGAGACAAAAGACCTGTATGCAGGAAACTATAAGACACTGATGAAAGAAATTAAAGATGATAGCAACAGATGGAGAGATACACCATGTTCTTGGATTGGAAGAATCAATATTGTGAAAATGACTATACCGCCCAAAGTAATCTACAGATTCAATGCAACCCCTATTAATTTACCAATGGCAATTTTTACGGAACTAGAAGAAAAAATTTTAAAATTTGTATGGAGGCACAAAAGACCCTGAATAGCCAAAGCAGTCTTGAGGGAAAAAAACGGAGCTGGAGGAATCAGACTCCCTTACTTCAGACTATACTACAAAGCTACAGTAATCAAGACAATATGGTATTGGCACAAAAACAGAAATATAGATCAATGGAACAAGATAGAAAGCCCAGAGATAAACCCACGCACATATGGTCACCTTATCTTTGATAAAGGAGGCAAGCATATACAGTGGAGAAAAGACAGTCTCTTCAGTAAGTGGTGCTGGGAAAACTGGACAGCTACATGTAAAAGAATGAAATTAGAACACTCCCTAACACCATACACAAAAATAAACTCAAAATGGATTAGAGACCTAAATGTAAGACCGGACACTATAAAACTCTTAGAGGAAAACATAGGAAGAACACTCTGACATTAATCACAGCAAGATCCTTTTTGACCCACCTCCTAGAGTAATGGAAATAAAAACAAAAATAAACAAATGGGACCTATTGAAACTTCAAAGCTTTTGCACAGCAAAGGAAACCATAAACAAGATGAAAAGACAACCCTCAGAATGGGAGAAAATATTTGCAAACGAATCAACGGACAAAGGATTAATCTCCAAAATATATAAACAGCTCATGCAGCTCAATATTAAAAAAACAACCCAGTCCAAAAATGGGCAGAAGACCTAAATAGACATTTCTCCAAAGAGGACATACAGATGGCCAAGAAGCACATGAAAAGCTGCTCAACATCACTAATTATTAGAGAAATGCAAATCACAACTAAAATGAGGTATCACCTCACACCAGTTTGATTGGGCATCATCAGAAAATCTACAAACAACAAATGCTGGAGAGGGTGTGGAGAAAAGGGAACCCTCTTGCACTGTTGGTGGGAATGTAAATTGATACAGCCACTCTGGAGAACAGTATGGAAGTTCCTAAAAAAACTAAAAACAGAATTACCATATGATCCAGCAATCCCACTCCTGGGCATATACCCAGAGAAAACCATAATTCAAAAAGACACATGCAACCCAATGTTCACTGCAGCACTATTTACAATAGCCAGGTCATGGAAGCAACCTAAATGCCCATCGACAGATGAATGGGTAAAGAAGATGTGGTACATATATACAGTGGAATATTACTCAGCCATAAAAAGGAATGAAATTGTGTCATCTGTAGAGATGTGGATGAATCTGGAGACTGTCATACAGAGTGAAGTAAGTCAGACAGAGAAAAACAAAACAAATATCGTATATTAACGCATATATGCGGAACTTAGAAAAAAGGTGTAGATGAACTGGTTTGCAGGGCAGAAGTAGAGACACAGATGTGGAGAACAAATGTATGGACACCAAGGGGGGAAAGTGGCGGGTGGGTGGTGGTGGTGGTGGGATGAATTGGGAGATTAGGATTGACATGTATACAGTGATGTGTATAAAATGGATGACTAATAAGAACCTGCTGTATAAAAAAATAAATAAAATAAAATTCAAAAATTAAAAAAAAAAATTAATAAGTCGAATTCAACAATGTATGAAAAGAATTATATACTACAACCAAGTGGTATTTATTCCATGTATGTAAGGTTGGTTCAACATCTGAAAAATCAGTCAATATAATCCACTGTATCAACAGACTAAAGGAGGTAAATCATGTGATCATATTAATTGACACAGAAGAAATACCATTTGACAAAATCCAATACTCAATCATAATAAAAATACTCAGAAAACTAGGAGTAGAGAAGAACTTCTCCAAATCAATGGAGAACCATCTGCAAAAACCTACAGCTAACATAATCAATAATGAGTAACTAGACACTTTCCCCCTAAGACCAGAAACAAGGCAACGATGTTCCCATTCACCACTCCTATTCAACATCACATAGGAAGTCCTAGCTGGTGCCATAAGAAAAGAAATGGAAATAAAAGGATAAATATTGGAAAAGAATAAAACAGTTGCTATTCATTGGTGATAGGATTGTCTATATAGAAAAATTCCAAACAATTTTTTTTATAAAAAAGCAACTATAGCAAGGCTTCAGGGTACAAGGTTAATATACAAAAGCCAATTGCTCGTTAGCAGATGAATAAGTTCTGGGGTTCTAATGTACAGCATTGTGATTATGGTTAACAGTACTGTATTGTACACATGAAAATTGTTAAGAGAATAGATCTTAAATGTTCTCAGCACAGAAAAGAAACAATAATTATGTGATGTAATGGAGTGTTAACTAACACTGCAGTAGTAATCAGACTGCAATATAAAAGTGTGCCAAATCAACATATTGTACACTTTGAATTTGTATAATATTATATGTCAATTATGTCTCAATAAAGCTAGTAAAAATATAAAAAAAAAAAAAATTAAAAGGGGTTGCAAAACCAGTTTTTGGAGACCTCCTTTGCAGGTCCTGCTGCTAGTCTTTTTTTTTTTTTTTAAATTTTATTTATTTATTTATTTATGGCTGTGTTGGGTCTTCGTTTCTGTGCGAGGGCTCTCTCTAGTTGCGGCAAGCGGGGGCCACTCTTCATCGTGGTGCGCGGGCCTCTCACTGTCGCGGCCTCTCTTGTTGCGGAGCACAGGTTCCAGACGCGCAGGCTCAGTAGTTGTGGCTCACGGGCCTAGTCGCTCCGCGGCATGTGGGATCTTCCCGGACCAGGGCTCGAACCCGTGTCCCCTGCATTGGCAGGCAGATTCTCAACCACTGCGCCACCAGGGAAGCCCCCTGCTGCTAGTCCTGCACCTGGCTTGGGAACGTGGCTGTACTTGGCCTCTGTTGTCTTGGGGGACAAAGCCAAAACTGAGTCTTAAATCGTTCCATTTTAACAACTTGTTATGTGTGGATTTAAAAATTCGGTGCCTTTCTTAATCTTTAAATAAAAATTAAATCCAGACACCAGAGATCAATGTTAAAGCAGACTTTTACAAAGTTAAAATGATCATAAATGAACATAAATGTGCAAACACAAAGAATCCATCCAGCCCTTGAATTCTGTTTCTGGCATTTTTTTTTTTTTATTCCAGCAGCAAGAGCTGAAAGAAGCTGACCTGCATTTTAAAAAAAATTTACGGTTTTAAGCGGTCATGTAGCGTGCCATATTTTTTGAAGTTTGTTAAAAATAGAAACCCTCTCAAGAGTTGGATGGCTTCATGGTTAGAGAAGGCAAATGTGTAACTGGAATAGAAGGTTGTAGTAATTCACATCTGCAATTTGCACTGTAGTCATAGTGTATTTCTTAGGAAGCTAAGAATAGTGTGTTTCTATCTTTCCCCTTCCATTTGATCGATTTCCATAACATACACCATCACGATGAACCACTGACTTAGGGATAAGGGAATAAAGAAGTTACAGAGCTTACCGAGAGCACCTCCTTGTTCTCCTTTTCCATTCTGCTTTAGAAGTTGTTTAGAAATCTAATTGAGGTGGGCTTACATGTAATACAGATAGAGAGTGAAGATATGTGCTGAAGAGCAGGTGTCCTAACGGAGTGTTTTCCCCCGGAGCAGCGACCATATTAAGGAAAGCAGAGCTCTGAAGATGTTGATGAGTTATGTATTCTTTTGTCTGGAAAGGTGTTTGCTTAGAAGACATGCTGCCCGGGTATTTAAGCCTTCAGGTCAGCCTTTCTCTCCAGTTGCTGCCAGAGTGAATGAGCACAAGCTGTATTTGATGAGCTAGAATAAATATTAAAAACTCATTTTGAAGTAGATCGTTTCTTTGAAAGTGAAGGAAAGTTGTTTAGTAAATGGAACTTGTACTTCCTACAAAAGGTCTGGGGTTGTTTTTTGCTTCATGTTTTAAATTTGATTTAGTCAAATTTAGTTCAGCTAGAACTAACATAGAAGAATATGGAAATAAATTTTACTTTTTAGACCAGGGGTCAGCAAACCCTGGCCTAAAGACCAAATACAGCCCAACACCTGTTTTTGTAAATAAAGTTTTGTTGGCACACAGTCGGTCTCATTTGTTTGTGTTGTCTCTGGCTGTTTTGTGTTGCGCCGGCAGAGTTGAGAAGTTGTGACAGGGACCATATGGCTTGCAAAGCCTAAAATATTTACTGCCTGGCCCTTTATAGAAAGAGTTTGCAGATCCCTGTTCTAGACTAATGAAAGTACTCAGTATCAGTGTTTTTGTGTTTATCTGTGGCATAAATGGCTGCTACTTCTCTGAATTATTATTAATTTAAAATATTTCAGTATCTTCTACCTTTTTTCTTTAAAGTCTTTATTGAATTTGTTACAATTTTGCTTCTGTTTTATGTTTTGGGTTTTTTTTTGGCCGAGAGGCATGTGGCAACTTAGCTCCCCGACCAGGGATCGAGCCCACACCCCCTGCATTGGAAGGCAAAGTCTTAACCACTGGACCTCCAGGGAAGTCCCTCTTCTACATTCTTGATTATATATTTTGTAAAAATATTTTATAAAGAAAACTAAACTCATTGTGAAAATTGGTATGGCCTGATTGCCTAATGACCACATGCTGAAAATGACAAAACTCATTTCTGCTTTCCAAACCCCTTGGACAGTAAAATAATTTATTTCTAGATTTGCATTTTACCACTTATAAACACCCTGGGAAAACCTCATCTGGTACAAAGCGCACTGTCAGCACTCAGTTACACGATGATTTCTTGATTTATTGGAACAATTTAAATGACAGTGAAAAGAAGCGCTTTTCTCCCACTTTTTCTTCAGTTTTCCATGATGGCTGGCTTCTTCCACTCCCTGACGTTCATATTCCTTCTAAATGCAGGGCAGAGAGTTAAGGTTACTCCATGGGTCACTTGACAAATGGCTGTGCCTCCTCAGGGTAGTCTGAAGGTTATTTCAATTTCTTGCAGGAAATGCTGTACAATAACTGAGGCTAATCTGATGAGCCCCCCGGTATCAGAACCAGCCTGGGGACAAAATTCAATGCATTCATTCATTAATACATACATTCATTCAACAAACCTTGAAAGCATGCTGAATTAGGTGCTGTGCCCCCAGTGACTTCATAGTCTGTTTCCGGTGATGGGCACAAAGCAGATAATTATAGTATATACTGTGTTAAGTAAAGTGATAGAGTTATACACAGGGTATGACGGGAGAGAAGGGGCATCTAACCCAGCACGGGGAGAGGCGATCAAGAAAAGGTCCCTGGTGGAGGCTAAACCCAGATAAAGGAGTCCAGGATCTTCTGTAGAACATGCAGGTGGAGGTGTCCCGAAGGTGGATTTGAGTCTGAATCTCCAGCTTGAGGGATGGCCAGAGATAAAGGTTTAGGAGTGTTTAGCGTAGAGATGACAGTTAACACCATGCGAGTTGATGAGCTCACTTATCAAGAGCATTGGGTTCAGGATGGGAAGGGCCAACATTTCAAGATCAGAAAGAAAGGACCGTTAAGGCAACAAGTCAGAAAGATACTTAAGAGTACCAGGAGAACAGAAGGTGTGACAGTGTTTACAGACTGAATGAAGGGGAGGAGACTAACCAGAGAGATGGAAAATCCAGGAATTGCCAGGGATGACTGGTAATGCAGGAGGCAGGAGGGGAGAATTTATTTCAAATGTGAACTATTGTAACTACTTGTTTGTTAAATAATTGCCTAAAAGTTGGTTTCAAGGCTGTTTAAAGGAGGCCCAAACAAATTCGTTGATTTTCCACGTTTGTCAAAGCTAGCACTTTTTATTCAATCTAATACACGTTATTTGAGAACTTTTTTGGTATCAGGCAGTCTGTTAGGTTGGCAACTCAAGGGATAAACTATGAAGGATAAAAACGTGGTATAACATGGACCTGGCTCTCAAAGAACTTGCAGCAAGATAAGCCATGTACCTAAATATTCAGGATGCAGGGTGAAAAGTGACAAAGAAAGAAGGACTAAAGTGCATGGAGGCATAGAGATTACTTTTCGATTGGGGATCCAGAGAAGCAGTAATATTTGAGCCAAGTCTTGGAAGATGGGCAGAGGTGGAAGTGTGTGTAAGTCAAGCACTGGGGAGAGTGAGAGCAGAAGTACAGTGCATGAAACTCCAGGGCACCTTGCAGTGTTGCACTGGACTGTGTCTGCTCCATCTCTAGACTGAACTTCTGATGCTGTGGACTGTAGTTAAGCTTTACAGAGCCTCACATGGTGTTTTATATGCAGTACTCACTTGGGGTTTGCTATATGAACTTAACTTGACGAACAGACATCATCGTTGTTAAATCGCTTATTCCACAGCCTTACCTGTGCTTTACCTCAGTCGTAAAGCAAAAAGTAATTTAAAGACTAGAATTCTTTTCTTTAATATTTATTTTATTTTTATTGATTTATTTATTGGGTTGCGTCGGGTCTTAGTTGCGGCATCTTTTTGTTGTCATGCGCGGGCTCCAGAACACGTGGGCTCAGTAGTTGCGGTGCATGGGCTTACTTGCCCTGTGGCATGTGGGATCTTAGCTCCCCAACCAGGGATTGAACCTGCGTCCCCTGCATTGGAAGGCGGATTCTTAACCACTGGACCACCAGGGAAGTCCCAAGCCTAGAATTCTTATGTTATCAGTAAAACAGGTATTAAAGGTAGATTGCCTTCTTGATTTGATTTTTGAGGATGACAAATCAGAACTTATAAATGAATCAAAGACATGTAATTTATAACATTCCTTTATATGACGTGAAAACACTTTAAGATAGAAGTGACAAATGTGGAGATTGTTAAAGACTGATCAACACAATTTCTTTGGGATCTACTTTAAATGACAACACTGAAGCCAAGTTTTAGACAGTTATTTTGTTGGCATATAAGTAGTTGTATTTGTCTTATACTTTGAAATGAACTGTATCCTTCTTTTAGGATTAAAAAATAATTTGCTTGTGTACAGTTTATTTATTTATTAAAATTTTATTTATTTTTTATTGAGGTATAGTTGATTTATACTATCATGTTAGTTTAGGTGATGTACAGTTACTTTAGGTTAAACAAATATGATTTTTAAAAAAGCCAATATCTTGTAGCTGCATCTGTGTATTTGCTTTGATAAACTTAGGGAATCAGAATTGGAATACACATTTCATTGGTGGAATTTCTTAGCTATCTTGAAGTGGTTCTGTTTAATGTGTTACCTATGATTAGGAACGGAGAAATAGAAATACGAGGAGTTGGAAAAAAAAGATATTCTAGGCCACACGTTTTCTTGTTGATACTGGAAAAGGAAATAATTAATAATATCTGTTAAAATAGGGTAGAGTGTACTGAGTTAAGGGTTACAGTAGAAAATACTTCAAGGAATTAGGAAGATAAAGGGTGTTGGTCCATGATGATTTTGCATCCTTGACTATTTTATATATTCTTCATTGGTTTGCTTTGATAGGGATAGACAAACCAAATTTGAAGTCATTTCCTGTTAGTCTGACATGTGTTATCCTTGCTTGGTAAATTCCTAAATTATCTAATTTAATCTTGTTCTCATTTCACAGATGAGGGAAGTCCGGTTAAGCGGTTTGTTTCAATGACCTGCAGTGAATTAAAGAGACAGGTCACCTTTTTATGTTAGTGGATTGTGAAGAAAAACTCATGAAATTCACAGACTTCATGTTGCAGATAACTAAAAATAAACTTCTACAAAGTTAAAATAAATTGTTTTGTTTGTTTAATAATTATAAATGTAATTAAAAATGTTTTCTAAATGTTTTTGTGAGGTAAGTAAGCAAGCAAAGTAATTAAATAAGAACTCATATATTTTCTTGTCTTTTTTTCTTCTTCCCAATAGGACCAGACATATTATCAGTCATTTCAGGTTTCAGAATACGGTAAGAGTTCTTCAACTTATTTTGAAGGAAAACACATTTATTACTTTCCACAGAGATAAGAGAAATTTCTAAGAGATGTATTATTTAAAGTAAAAATCCCAATGGATTTTTACCAGGTAAAATCCTAGTATTTCCTATAGGTCTGAACATTTTTTCTTTATAAAGAATAAAGTAGGAACAAGATTGGCTGTAGTGCCATTATCCTGCTCTTCGTATGTATAGTTATTCTGTTTTTCTACTTTGCTGTGATCATAACATATTTTAAATTTTGTACGGTGTTTTTTTAAAAGCATAACCACAGTCGTTTCCCATATCTTTCACTTGGTCAGCACTGGTGAAGACAGGGTTTAACTTGAGTAAATCCTCTTCCTGCAGGGTGCCACATTTGTAATATTGCATTTGGAAACACGTAGATGTAAGCAATGTGCGACCCCAGTGTTTTGTTGGTGGATGGAGAGGAAGGAAATTGGAGAGTGAAGGCGTAGGACCCCACTATTAGTTGTGCTCTGAACAGCTGTGTTGAGGTTGTACACAAGCTTTTTCGTCTGATTTGTGTTACTTTTTGAGATTGTGTCTCATTCAGGCAATAGAAATTCTGGAAAGTCGTTTGCTTGCACCTTTGTGGCTCCGGTCCATGCATCTCATACCGCATTGTCACAGCTCAGCCTCATGATCAACTAGAACAGGGGGCAGCAAAGCTTTTTCCTGTTAATCGCCAGATAGTAAAACTTTATGCTTTGTGGGCCATACGGCTCTGTCTTACCTACTCAGCTTTGCTGTTGTAGCACGAAGCAGCCATAGACAATATGTAAGTGAAAGTGGTTGTGAGCCAAAGCAGTTTTATTTATGGACGTGGAAATTTGGATTTCATATAATATTCCCATGTCGTGAAATAGTCTTCTTTTGATTGTTTCCAACCAATTGGAAATGCAAAACCCATTCTTAGCCCATGCTGGTCATTGTTTACTGACCCCCGATCTGGAACTGTGTTGTCTGGTTCAGGGGTCACTCACCACGTTGGCTGCTGAGCACTTGAAATGTGGCTGGTCTAAATGGAGATGTGCCCTAAGCACATAGAATGCCAAATTTTGAAGACGGTATAAAAAAAAGAAAGAAAAATAGCTCATTAATAATAATTATTTATATTGATTACATGTTGAAATGATAATATTTTGGATATATGGCTTTAGGTAAAATATTACAAAAATTAATTTCACCTGCTTCTTTTTCCTTTTTAAATGTGGCTACTAGAAATTTAAAACTACACCACGTGGCTCACATTTTGTTTCTTTTGGACAGCCCCGATCTAGAGGAATAAATCAGAGGTGGCTGAGGCTTTTATAGGCTGTTTTTATTTCACACAGAGGCGGTGCTGGGGGGCTATATGTTGTTGAAGGGGGTATGTAGTGGAGGGGCAATTGATTGCCACCTTGTGATGTTTGAGGAGGGGACATTTTAATTTCCTTGGTCTAAGGAAATTCCACCTCTGAGTGACCAGGACCTTGGAGGAGGGTCAGAGTCCTGGAGTGGTCTCGGGCCTCAGATCATCTTGGCACTCCAAGGGTCTTTAGTCTGGAGCTGGAGGTCTGTCCTGTTCTGCTGACTTATTGGTCGTCTTGATTCTTCTCTTGCGTTAGTTGAATGGTGAGATGCCTTGTTATGAGATGGATCTATTTCATTGGTCAGTGAAGTTAGAGAAGAGGAATATTTCTATAGATTGGAAGGAAACGAAATGTTTTTTACTCCAGTGAGGTGCTTTATATTAAATAATATAACTATTTATAAAATATTTCATAGCCTAATTGTATAAAGCCAACCGAAGTAGGGGTTTCTAATTTTGGGATTACCTTCAGGAACCAGTACCTGTTGCACAAGAAAAGCATCATTACTTTGTAGCCATATCTTAGTTATTAACTAGAAATCCTAGGACACAACTTCATAGTAATCCATTGCGTTAGACTGTCACCGCATTTACCTTTGATGGTCTCAAAGGACGTGGATTCTCTGTGACTGCATGCGTGTCACCCTGCAGAAAAAGGAGAGTCTTAGGGTCTCAGGATGTGCTTTTAGTAACCAAATTGGAAAAAAGTCCTAGGGAAGGGGCTGCTCAGAAGTCGCTATTTACCAAGTGACATGGAAGTGTTTTAACAAGCAGTAAGTGCACACTGGTGGGTGACAGGTGAGTGAAAACCCTGGCCTTCTAGCACTCAGATGGCTTTGCATCTAGGATTCTGAATACAATTTAGATTCTACCGGTGGAAGGCTTCACAGACCCGAGTGTCCATAGCAACTCCCCCACCCCCATCGCTGTCTAGTTACCAGCCTTGTAGGGTTTCTGATTTTGAGTGGAATGAAGTACTTTTATCTATGTGTTACTGTGTATTTGGAGCCTAGTGAATCTAAGTTCAAATGGTACCATTTATCAACTCCTTTAGAGCAGTTCTGTTCTCTAGTTTGTTAAGTTGTAAAATGAGAGGTAAATGGATTGTTTAAAATTTCCTTGCTTTTCTTTTCCAGTATTACCAAAATTTGAAGTCGCTTTGCAGACACCATTATACTGTTCTTTAAATTCTGTGAGTTTAAATGGTACCGTCACAGCAAAGTAAGTATCATATTGCTTTCTATGACTATAAACTGTTATGAAACTGTATGACAAAGAGCTCATTATATACTCCAGAACATTAGCACAATATGTTGCTTATTAAAATACCCCAGTGGGCAGGAAACAAATGTTTATAATAAATAATTAAGCACGGAACATGTCTGCACAGGTCTTTGCACCCATGTCTCTGCTTCCAAGCTGATCCAGTCCTAAAATATTCCCCACAGGCTAGTGTCTTTCTAAGACTGGTCAAGGGATTTACCTGATAGATTGTGCCAGATTGAAAAAAAACTTTATCTTTATTTAGTCCTCATTCAGCTGTCAATAATGGAGGTTGAGACTTGGGGGAGGGGTTTGGTTGCCTTATTGCAATTAACAGATGAGTCAGTGATCCACATTCATCATCCGTTTCAGCATTTGGACACAGGGACTTCCAGCCCCGCCCCGTGTAACTGCTGTCTAGTGGCTTTCATGATTTTGATCCAATGGCTCGAACATCACAGCATTTTGTTTCGCTGAGGCAAAAAGCGTCTTCAGAGTTCCAGACCACTGGCTCTCAAACGTATAGGCTGGGATTGCCCTCAAGTAATTCCGGGACCGATTTCTTGTAGCATTTTAAATTTTAAAAAAATTTTGTGTCCCTCCCCATCCGCCGGGGTTTACGAGGACTTGGATGGGGTGACACCTGTGACGCACGTCCCTCGTCGGCCGGGACCTGTCAGTGGGTTGTAATTGGCCTGGGTGGCTAGACCTCCTCAGAAGAGCAGCCTGCGGGCTGGGTACCGACCTAATCCTCTAAGGGGGCCAGGACCTGATAGAGCATCGCGGTGCCCTTTCCCTGCTCAGCAGTCCCTCCTTGGTGTCACTTGCACCTCTTCCAGACCAGAGAAGGTCTTGCTCTGGGTCCCAGAAAACCTCAGCACACTCCCGGTGACCTCCGCAGCCCTTATGAAGAGGTGCCTGCCTTTCCTTCCCCAGGATGGGTGTGCCTTGTAGCATTTATTTAATTAATTTATTTATTTTTTAAAATTTTATTTATTTATTTATTGGCTGCGTTGGGTCTTCGTTGCTGCACGTGGGCTTTCTCTAGTTGTGGCGAGCGGGGGCTACTCTTTGTTGCGGTGTGCAGGCTTCCCATTGTGGTGGCTTCTCTTGTTGCGGAGCACAGGCTCTAGGCACGCGGGCTGTAGTAGTTGTGGCACGTGGGCTCAGTAGTTGTGGCTCGCGGGCTCCAGAGCGCAGGCTCAGTAGTTGTGGCGCACGGGCTTAGTTGCTCCGCGGCATCTGGCATCTTCCCGGACCAGGGCTCGAACCCGTGTCCCCTGCATTGGCAGGCAGATTCTTAACCACTGTGCCACCAGGGAAGTCCCAGCATTTGTTTTTGATGTGTCCATATCTGTGCTTTGGTTTGTGAAATTTATTTAGCTTCAGAATTTATTTGTAATAGCTGGTAAAAACTGGACCCCATCTCACCACTCATCACAATATTCCTCTCCTGGTGAGGGTTTGTGGCAGTGGCAGTTGATGGGCAGTGAGTCCCCACACCAAAACGTCTGAGGACTCCTGCTTTAGATTCTTTTGGCAAACAAATCATGTGACACCCACGTGACATAAAGGCAAAAATGTGTCTACGATTTGTATACCAAGTTAGTTCAACTAAGAGGTAGCTTACAATGTGAATTTGGGTTCTGGGGCTGAATTTATGGTTTGGAAAACACATAAATGCCCGCTTTGTCATAATTATTATCCTGCCCTTGATCTTAGCTGAAGGTCAAGCATTCTGTCTGCCTTTTATTTCGAGTTCTTTGACTAACGCTTATAAAACTTAGTGACTTCAAATCCGCATAAACCATCAATGTCCACATGGATTAGGTTGAAAGTGGATACCTTCTTTTTTTCTGTTTTTAGTTTTCAGGGGTGTGCCAGGGATTTAACACAACCAGTTAAAACAGTGGTTCTTAAACTCTGGTAACTGTCTAGGAAATTTATTGTACATTTTCAGGGGGTGTGTATCCCCTGAAGCAACAGCATTGACTGCCTCTTCCCACCAGCCCAGTAAGAACCCTGCAGTTTCATCCTGATTCTCATTTGTGGAGCCCCTTTGAGACGCTAATGGCTGAGAATGACACTGCGATTGTGACTTGTGACGGTCCCCAGGCAGTTCTTCAGCGCTCAACACGTTGTGTTCTTATCATTTTCTTTAGTATGTGTATCAGTCGAGGTATAACCAGAGAAGTAGAAGCAGCAGGAGGCATATATTAAGAGATTTACTGCAAGGCGTTGGCTTATTTGACTGGGCGGACTAACTAGGCAAATCCAAAATCTGTAGGGCAGGTTGTCAGGAAGGGCAGCTAGAGCTCTCAGGTACGGGCTGGCGTTTCTGTTCACAGGCAGAATTTCTTCCTCTGTAGGGAATTCTCGGCTCTGCATTAAGGCTTTTCAACTGCTTAGGTCAGGCTGATCAGATGATCTAGGATAATCTCCTCTACTTAAAATCAACCGACTACAGACTTTAATCACACCTATGAAGTACCTTCACCTTGACACCTAGAGTGTTTGATTAAGTGACTGGGGACGTTAGCCTAGACACATCAGAAAGCCCATCTTAGCGTTTGGTTTGTCTGTTGTAGGTAGTGAGACAGTTGTTGCCAGTTAAAGTTCTCAGACCTGGCTAGTTCTCATACTACAGGCATACCTTGGAGATTGTGGGTTCGGTCCCAGACCACTGCAATAAAGAAAATATTGCAATAAAGAGAGTCACGTGAAATTTTTTCGGTTTCCCAGTGTGTATAGAAGTTATGTTTATACTAGATTGTAGTCTATTAAGTGTGCAATAGTGAAGCCGAATCTGGCCTCTGTGCCCCGACACCGAATTAATTCTCGGAGACAGAGTTATGGGTGAAGTAAAAAAGAATAGCTTTATTGCTTTGCCAGGCAAAGGGGGTCACAGTGGGCTAATGCCCTCAGAACTGTGTGTCCAAACCCAGGGGTGTTTGTGAGGAGTTTTATAGTCAAGGGGTGGGGTTGCGGATAAGGATCAGGGGGCATGCAGGGCTTGCATTCCTTCAATGCGGGGATCACCTGGCATCAGGTGATGATGGACGAACTGTGACCTTCTCTGGAATGACGCGTGCTTCATCAAGAACTTAATATCTTCCATTTGCTGGGGGTTTCAGTTCTGCAGAAGAGCTCAAAGATACTGTTATTTGTATCCTGAAGGAATGCATTGATCCAGACGAGGGGCTGTTTTCTGTGTTCAACTAAGGGATTCAATGGAAGCAGGAGTTTACTGTCAGATTTATAGAGCACAAAGCAAAATTAACTTCCATGTTTGGTTGAGCATTTCACAATAGAGATGGAAGGGACCCAGGAAACGTATTTAAAAAAGGCTTTCTGACAGTAAAATGGTTTACCAAAGATTGCCTCTCCTTTACACGAAGAGACTATCCCATCATGAGGGGGGATACAATTAATACATAGAATGCAAGTCCACAGAGAGAGATTTGATTCAGGAATATAATTTCGGTGCTATGGATAAGCAGATTACTTTTTTTTTTTTTTTTTTTTTTTTTTTTTTTTAAATGGTCCTCCTTTTTGTACTCTCCTTCAGCCCCAGAGGACTCTTTTTTTTTTTTTTTTTTTTTTAATTTATTTATTTATTTTTGGCTGTGTTGGGTCTTCGTTTCTGTGTGAGGGCTTTCTCTAGTTGCGGCGAGCGGGGGCCCCTCTTCATCGCGGTGCGCGGGCCTCTCATTATCGCGGCCTCTCTTGGTGCGGAGCACAGGCTCCAGACGCGCAGGCTCAGTAGTTGTGGCTCACGGACCTAGTTGCTCCGCGGCACGTGGGATCTTCCCAGACCAGGGCTCGAACCCGCGTCCCCTGCATTAGCAGGCAGATTCTCAACCACTGCGCCACTAGGGAAGCCCGAGATTACTTTTATTTTAAATTTTCTTTCAAAAAAAGAATTTTTTTAAAAAATTAATTAATTAATTCATTTATTTTTGGCTGTGTTGGGTCTTCATTTCTGTGCGAGGGCTTTCTCTAGTTGTGGCAAGCGGGGGCCACTCTTCATCGCGGTGCGCCGGCCTCTCGCTATCGCGGCCTCTCTTGTTGCAGAGCACGGGCTCCAGACGCGCAGGCTCAGTAATTGTGGCTCACGGGCCCAGTTGCTCCGTGGCATGTGGGATCTTCCCAGACCAGGGCTCGAACCTGTGTCCCCTGCGTTGGTAGGCAGATTCTCAACCACCACGCCACCAGGGAAGCCCCAAAAAGTGAATTTTTAATAACCATGAGCACATTTGGTGCCCTGGCATGTTTGATCTCATAAACCCTGATGGTTAATATTGGAACATGCAGCAATGGGCCACGGCGAATGCAATTTCAACTAACATTTAAAAATATTCAAAAGCTACAAAGTCTCCTGGGCATGCAGTTAATGGGCCAGTCTGGATTTCTAAGAATAAAAGGTTTTCATAATCTTTTAAAAATCTTTTGACGGGAAACTGTCACTTCCAATTATGATCAGATTTTCTCTGGAGTCTCCAGAGGCTGGGTAAAGTGTGTATTATGAACTGTTTTTGAGGTATTGTAGTTAAAAGTCTTCTCATTTTGGAGACTTAATATCAAGGATCACCATTTATTAAGCACATTCCTAACTATGTTTTAGTTTTAGAAATTTGTAGTAAGAATATGTTTTTAATATAATTCTTTTAAGTTAGGCCTTGTGTATTATTTTTCAGGTATACATATGGGAAGCCAGTGAAAGGAGACCTAACACTTACATTTTTACCTTTATCCTTTTGGGGTGTGAAGAAAAATATTACAAAAACATTTAAGGTAACTTTTGCAGATATCTTATAACTTGTAATGGGGAAAAACTGTAAGTGTACTTTCTCTAGAAATAAGATTTTATACTGAATTAACCAAAAGTTGAGCATAAGAAAATCAAGAGCTTTCTATCATTGAACAAATGAGAATTTACCCTTTTTTAAAAAAATGATTAAAGTGGAAAGAGAACCATTGTATTGTTGTGACTTAGTTTGGGTTTTATTTCTAAAATTTGAAGTGCTAAAGTGAAGAATGAAATTGAAAATTTTTTAACAAAACAGATAAATGGATCTGCAAACTTCTCTTTTCACGATGAAGAGATGAAAAAGGTAATGGATTTTTCCGATGGCCTTTCTGAACGCATGAATCTGTCTTCTCCTGGGCCGGTAGAAATTTTAGCCACAGTGACAGAATCACTTACAGGTTTGTAGACTTTGAAGTGAAGGTAAAGCTATTTATGTTGTGCTGCTCTGTCATCTCTTATTATAATTGGTACGTTCATTTGAGGGCACCGTTGCCTAAGGATGCTAGTTAATGCTGAGATTGTCATGACTATCAGTGTAACTTGCAGAATGTTTTCGTAATGAAGGGGAAACTTATGTTCTTTGAAAGGATGCACTTGAACCACCTGTGATAGGTATTTATAATTTTTTCCATCTCTATTTTTTTTTTCAACCTGAAAACTACATGGAAGGGCTACCTTTTCAGCTGACTAACCATCCTCCTTTTATTTTTTTAAATAACATCTTCTGAAATCTCACCTGCTCCTAGACAGTTTTCTCTTTTAATAATAAAATAAAGGTTCATTACTTGGATCTTTCGGTTGCTATTTTTTAATGGCTTTCACCAATCCCCGAAAGTGCAAAAAGACTGTTCTGTCAGTGGCCTGATCTCTGGTGCACATGTCATTGATTGGGGGACACTAATGGTGCTCAGAAGGGATCCACAGAGGACATGTGTGGTCCTCTTTGTGGCCAAGCCAAAGAGGCTTCTGTGTCCTGATATCCTAACCCCTTTGGGAAGTAGCTCAGATGGAGAGATTTGGTGGATAGAAGCTGTTGGTAATATATTACTTTTACTTTCTAAATGGTGCAATTTCCAAAACAGGTATCTCAAGAAATGCAAGCTCCAATGTATTTTTCAAGCAACACGATTACATCATTGAAATTTTTGATTATGCTACTGTCTTAAAGCCATCTCTCAACTTCACAGCCACTGTAAGTTGGCATATTTATTAATGGTGTAAAGCAGTAAGTTCAGTTTAGTGAAACAGAATGGGAAATAGTACTTTCAATGCTATTCAAAAAATTTAAGCCCAAAGTAGGTAGATTACTTTTCCTCTTTAGATATATGAGGCACACAGAATTGTTTCCAAATGACCTTTATCTAATTTATTTAAAAAAGTAGTTTCCAAAAAGTTTTTCCTCAAAATATATTTAATAAGTAATTCAAGTTAGATTTGAATTGCGACACTGAAGTTTTTATAAATTAATTGAAGGAATTAGATGGTAGTCAAAAAATTTCAGTTTCAGTTTGATTTTTATAATGACTGATTTTAGTCCTAGCAAAGATGTAGCATTAAAAAGTATCAACTAATCTACTCAATTTTTTGAGAGAATACTGAATTAACATTTAGTGACTGAGTGAATAAATGGGGCTTACAGACCTAAGAAGGACCCAATCTCTGCCCTGGAGTCACAGTGTTTGTGATGGTGACAAGAAAATATACACATAACTGTAATTCAAGGCAGGATAAATCAGTGTCATGAACACATTTCTGTAGGGATTTAAAACAGGTGTTGGCAAACTGTTTCTGCAGAGGGCTAGATAGTATATATTTTTAGCTTTGAGGGCCATATGGTCTCAGTCACAACTGTGTGACTCTGACATTGTAGCATGAAAGCGGCCACAGCCCCTTGGTAACCAAGCGAGGGTGGTCACGTTCCAATAACAACTTACTTCCAAAGAGACTGGATTTGGCCTCCCTTCCTGCCATCGTCTTCTGGCCCCTGCTTTAAAGAAAGGAGGGTCACTTCTTGTTGAATAGATCAAGAGAAGTTTTAGAGTTTCTATGTTGGTGACTATGTGGAGATTTGGGGGCAGGGCTGCGCTCAGAGAGGGCCCTGTGCTGGTACCTTGCCCTAAGCATCTCTTCCATCTTGCTCAATATCTTTTTACAATAAACCAGTGATCTAGTGAGAAAAAAAAGTTTTAGATAGCTTCTGATTTTAAGAAGCTTATAATTTAGACAGTTTGAAAAGGTAGTTAAGAAAACCCCCAGGAATCTGCAAATGGTAACTTCCAAATGAATAGAGGGAAACAAAGAGAGTTCAGGGAGGAGGAGCTGCCTGTAGGATAGGGATGGGGGGGTCATTCAGGGATGCTTTATGGAGAAGCGGAAGACTTAGTCTATTTGTTACAAGATCAGCAGCATTTTCAGTGTTTGGACGTGTGGATGGGGAACAAGATGAGCTGAGACGTCTACACAAGGCGAGAGCTTTGGTTGGCAAGCCAGGGTGCCTTCAGGTGACGGCGACGGGACCGGGGCAGTGACGGCAGAGAGCTCGTGTCCAAGAGCGGTCAGAGAGAAAGCAGGAGGTGAAGCTTGGGGGTTGCAGAGAGTCCTCCGTGTCTCACATGCTCTAAGCAGCGAAGATCTTGGTGCCTTATGAACGTGGGAGGGGTGTGGCGAAAGCAGCGTTCCAGGGGGACTGGGGGGGGGGGTGTCTGGGTGCAGGAGGAGGGTAGCAGCCCGGGCACGAGGCCAGCAGGAGGCTTGCACTGCTGTCTGTGGGTGGAGAGCATGTAAGAGAGGTAAGACTTGGTGTGCATTGGATTTGGAAGGTGGGGAGAGGGAAGGGAAATTCAGAGATGTTAAGTCTGACGGAATTGTGATATTAGCAAAAATAGGAAAGGCGAGATGGTTTCTCACTTTTAGATGTACTGAATTTGAGATGACAGGGATGTACAAGTAGAAGTTTCCTGCAGGGGGTTGGAGGTATTGAGTATGAGCTCCAGAACCAGGTCAGGATGGCAGCAGGAGTGCCGAGACCTTTGAGGGTAAATGATAATGAGACTTTGACAAATTCCCACATTTAGGGAGAGGGAAGGGGGATAAAAAAGGACACTGAGAGGATGTAGGAAGAGGGGTATGCAGTGAAAGAGGTTATTGTGGAGCCGTGGAAGGTAAGAGGAGCCATAACAGCCAGACGGGAGGGGAGGCCGCCTAGAGAGAGAGAGACCACTGAACCTGGAAGTTAGGGGGCTGCCGATGATTTTTGAGAGTTCAGTTTCATGGGAACAGCACAGATGGAAACTGGATTCAACTAAACTTGAATGCTTTGCTTCTCTTGTTTACCTGATTTCAAAATGTTTTCTTTTGACAATTAGGTGAAGGTAACCCGTTCTGATGGCAATCAACTGACTCCTGAAGAAAGAAGAAATAATGTAGTCATAATGGTGACGCAGAGAAACTATACCGAGTACTGGAGTAGATGGGATGGTGGAAATCAGGAAATAGGGGCTGTCCAGATCGTAAATCATACTGTCCCCCCAAATGGAATCTTCAAGATTGAATTCCCAATCCTGGATGATTCCAGCGAGCTACAGTTGAAGGTACCATCTGTTTCCCATCATTGTGTTACCGCAGCAACCTTAAAATTGTCATCTTGTGGTAGGCACTCAACCTGTTGGGAGGTCACTTTGGTACACAGGAAGTGGACACATATTTTTATTTTAAAAGAATGGGGGAAAGGGCTAAAAAGTGATTTAATGACAGTAGCTGAGAATTAGACTGAATGCTTCCTTGTAAATTCATTTTGAAGAGCAAAGGAAAATAGTGATCCGAAGATATGATGGAGAAGCCCCCAAACTCCCAGTCTAGGTGATTTTCAATCATTTGAAATGGTGTTTTGGCAGGAGCTGAGATCAAAGGGGAATATATTTTTTAACTTTACACTCCTTTGCTGGACTGAGACCCCCAGCCGTTCCCGCTCCCTTTCTCGTGGTCACTCAGCCCTGTCACAGTGTGGCTTCTGAGTTTTTCTCTCACCAGTGGTAGATTGAGCTGATATGATTTCTTGCTTATAGTTGAGTTCTATATTGTGGGGAGAGGAAAGGATTCCTTTTCCATTTCCTTCTTTCTTCTCACAGTGTTTCCTGATAATACACCTTTGTTTTGGAAATAAGCTAGGACTGTACTTTTTTCCTCTTAGATTATGATGATGAAGACCATTTTACATGTTTACAGCTATCACTTTCTTTATAGTATAAGCTGTAAAATGATGAAGATACAATGTCTGGGGAATGTATTGTTTCCTGCATGAAGAAAAGTGAAAGTGATTGTCCAGCAGGTAACATCCTTTATCAAGGTGTTTCTAAAGATGAAACTTTATGGTTGCCTTTTCTTTTGTTGTAGGCCTCTTTTCTTGATACTGTGAGTAGCATGGCAGTTCATGATATGTTTAAGTCTCCTAGTAAAACGTACATCCAGCTAAAAACAAGAGATGAAAATATAAAGGTAATGCTTACAATCACTTGTTAATTATAATTGGACTGTCTTGCCACTGATAATGTATATATTAATTAAAGTATTTTTTTTCTAGGTGGGATCACCTTTTGAGTTGGTGCTTAGTGGCAACAAGCAGTTGAAGGAGTTTAGCTATATGGTAATCTCTTACAGAATCTAAATTTATGATCTATTGTAGAATCATATGAAATAATGTCTACCTTAATTTTAAACTGAACTTACTGATTTTTAAAATTCAACCTCACACTTAAACTATTATATTTTAATGTATTGTATGTTATACATGCACAATATGTAATATTTATATACGTTCTTACAGAGTTTTCTTTTTTTTTCTTTTATAAATTTATTTATTTTTACTTTTGGCTGTGTTGGGTCTTCGTTGCTGCGTGTGGGCTTTCTCTAGTTGCGGCGACTGGGGGCTACTCTTCGTTGCGGTGCACGGGCTTCTCATTGTGGTGGCTTCTCTTGTTGCAGAGCACGGGCTCTAGGTGCGCGGGTTTCAGTAGTTGTGGCATGTGGGCTCAGTAGTTGTGGCACCTGGGGTTAGTTGCTCTGTGGCATGTGGGATCTTCCCGGACCAGGGCTTGAACCCGTGTCCCCTGCATTGGCAGGCAGATTCTTAACCACTGCGCCACCAGGGAAGTCCCTCTTACAGAGTTTTCTTTTTTTTTAAAATTTATTTACTTTATTTATCTATTTTTTTTGGCTGTGTCGGGTCTTCGTTGCTGCGCGCGGGTTTTTCTCTAGTTGCGTCAAGCGGAGGCTGCTCTTCGTTGCAGTGCACGGGCTTCTCATTGCGGTGGCTTCTCTTGTTGCAGGGCACAGGCTCTAGGCACGCGGGCTTCAGTAGTTGTGGCACACAGGCTCAGTAGTTGTGGCTCACAGGCTCTAGAGCGCAGGCTCAGTAGTTGTGGTGCACGGGCTTAGTAGCTCTGCAGCATGTGAGATCTTCCTGGATCAGGGCTTGAACCCGTGTCCCCTGGATTGGCAGGCGAATTCTTAACCACTGTGCCACCAGGGAAGTCCCCCCTCTTACAGAGTTTTCTATGTCTAAGTTGTATATAAATTTACTTTGCAAAATTCTTACATTTTTTTCCTTTTCCACAATGGATTATTATAGGACATTGAATATAGTTCCCTGTGCTATATAGTAGGACACTGTTGTTTATCCATCCTATATATATATATACTTTGCATCTGCTAATCCCAATTCATCCCTCCTCTACCCTCCCCACTGACAACCACAAGTCTGTTCTCTGTGTCTGTGAGTCTGTTTCTGTTTTGTAGATATGTTCATTTGTGTCGTATGTTAGATTCCACATATAAGTGATATCCTATGGTATTTGAATTTCTCTTTCTGACTTACTTCACTTAGTGTATTATCACACTAGGTCCATCCATGTTGCTACAAATCAGCCTCACACCTTTTTAAGCTGTCCTTTTTATATTGAAATCAAACTCTTTTTTTCTTTCTTCACCCGTATTTGCATTTCCAGTTTAAGATGAATAATGAAATCTTGCATTATGTTTAAAATTTAAAATTCTATGAGATAAGCCACATATGTTCATTATAGAAAATTATAAAACATAAGGAAAACAAAAACAAATAAAAATGCTCCCCATAAATTGTAGTTTTGCTAATCCAGCTCTCTCAGTGGAGCTCTGCATTCCTTCCACTCAGAAATAGATTCTTGACCATCAAGCTGCTGTTGGCTCAATTGTGGTTGCTTTATCTTATCCTTTTCTAATTACCAGCGTGTACTCTCTGTGTTGGTCAGGGAGGTTTATTTTTGTGTGTGTGTTCAAAAAGGATTTGAAGTTGCTTTAAGTCAAGGATTTGTATGTATGCTTAAAATTATGATAAACATAGCTGCCATTGAGATTCTCACTAGCTTTAGCATAAAATAAAACTCATGTACTCTTCTTTTCAGGTAGTGTCCAGGGGACAGTTAGTGGCCGTAGGCAAGCAAAATTCAACAACTTTTTCCTTAACACCAGAAAATTCTTGGGCTCCAAAAGCCTGTATTATTGTGTATTATATTGAAGATGATGGGGAAATTATAAATGATGTTCTGAAAGTTCCTGTTCAGCTTGTTTTTAAAAATAAGGTAAGATTTAAGGTAATGATGTTTAAAAGAAAATTTCATATTAGTAAAGTCTGAGAAATGTAATATTTCTTTAGAAAAGTGTCATGAAACCAAATTGGTTAGAAATTTATATTCATTTCTAGAACTATGGATAAACCTCTTCATATTTAATTACTGTGTATCTATTTTCACCTGTGGAATTATTGGACGCTGTGCGTCTTCTTTGTAAGTCATGGTTCTTGGCTTTAAGACTTTAATTCAAATCCAAGCACTTTCAGGATTTCCCAAATGGTGGAGTCAATATTGCTCTGACATGGAATTGCAATGGCAATATATGTGTGGTGTTGCTATTTGTGTGGGAGTGAAGTGAGGGGTGTAGGAGGGAGTGAGGCATCTGCAGTGATGTGTGGAAGGAGAGCTGGGCTTTGGTTTATCCATTTCATCAATCTGGAAACTCACCCAGGACAAATTTACAATGAGCTTGGCTGCTTTGCATGTGGAGATCTCTGTGGAGTTTTGTCTCCACACACAGCAGTGATTTTTATAAACTAAGGTGTATAGCTTGTGGAGGAAACACTCCTGGGCCCCAACTCTGAGAAGTAACCAGATTGTAAGATTGACAGGTGGAGTTCAATTATCTCATACGTATTAAAATGAGCCATTGTTCTCACTAAAGGCTGCTGCCGTCTCAGGACCTCTGAAGCAAAATAATCATTATTAATATTATTATTTTTAATATTTATTTATTTATTTGGTTGCGCCGGGTCTTAGTTGTGGCAGGTGGGCCCCTTGGTTGCAGCTCCAGGGCTCGTTAGTTGTGGCTCACTGGCTTCTTAGTTGCAGCACGTGGGCTCCTTAGTTGTGGCATGCGAACTCTTAGTTGCAGCATGCATGTGGGATCTAGTTCCCTGACCAGGGATCGAACCCGGGCCCCCTGCATTGGGAGCGCAGAGTCTTATCCACTGCACCACCAGGGAAGTCCCCGATAATCATTATTTTAAAGTAGTGATTTGCAGAGTGCAGTTCTTCTGGTAGCATTTTCCCCCTTGATTTGTTAAAATTTTAAGAAGTAACAGTTGTTATCCATGCCTTTTTTATAGAGAACTGTTAACTCTAACTTTGACTGTCAAAACATGATACAAACTTCTATTTTCTGTCTTATGAAAAGAATATTTTAAAAGACAGTGCTGTATTCTGTCAGTTTCGGAGCACAATTTTTGACTTCTAGTGACTCCATTAATCCCCTGAGAAAGGTGAATTTTAAAGTAGGAGTAAGGCTTAAACATGGAGGCACACATCTCTGAAAGTGAGAGCAGGTTCTAAAAAACATCGCTGTGTAAAAGGCTTTGAGGAAGCAGACTGTATAAATAACTTCCAAGAAATTTCTTAGATATGAGAGATAAGAAATTAGTTTCAGTTGTGTTTGCAAAGATAAGTCTTCAATTTTTATATGATAATGTTTACCACATTTACTCTGCAAGAAACTGCATATTTGGAAATAAACTATGTTTCAACACAAGAACATTAACGAATCTTTGTTGATGTTCAGTAATGACTGTGGAATAAATGAATGAGATGTGGAAGGGGCAAGAGATGTAGTTTTAGAAATCATCCACACAGAAGTGCAGGTTGGAGCCATGGGGTCATGACGTGCCGAGTAAAGAATGAGAAGTGCAAAGTTGGCATACGATACTCCTCCTTACCCCTTGTTTAAGGTATAAGTGGAGAAGAGTAAACTAGATACAATGGCTCAAGAGGCATGTGAAAGGAAGATGGCATTGGACAAGTTAAACAGGCAAGGAAGACTTTGTTCAAGACATTTGCAATAGGGGAGAGAGACTGAACTCAACTCCACTGAAACAAAAGGCAGGAGGGCTTTTAAGCACTGGTGTGAGTTAATGGAAAAGTGCTGGAAGACCCTGGGGGAGGGGTTGGTCAGTGTGATTAGGCCATCTGTGTTTGGTAACTGGAGTTTATATAAGTTAGGCTTCTATTCATCCACAGAGACTGGGAGAACAGTCAGGGCTCTTTCTTGATGATTACACTTCAAAAGGATGGCTCCCAGGTCTTTGAGAGAGACATTGCTGCTGGTGAAACTGGCAGGAAGCCGGGAGAAGATTTACATCTCAAAGGGACAGAGAAAACATTAACAATTGCAATTTTTTTAAGAAAAGGGAAATTGGGTGCTTAATGTCAGGAAGAAGCCTGTTTCTAAAGTTCAGGCAAGCTGAGGGGGACATTAAGGCCATCTTGATCAGGTGGTACAGTCACTGGGGCACGGGACTGTTGAAACAGAGCTGGGCAGGATGAACATTCCTAGGAGGAAGAGGCCTTAGAACATAGCCGTTGGGTTCAGCCGGGATGAGAGGATTGATGCTCTTTAAGAAGTCCATCATTGGATGAATGGATAAAGAAGATGTGGCACATATATACAATGGAATATTACTCAGCCATAAAAAGAAACGAAACTGAGTTATTTGTAGTGAGGTGGATGGACCTAGAGTCTGTCATACAGAGTGAAGTAAGTCAGAAAGAGAAAAACAAATACAGTATGCTAACACATATATATGGAATCTAAGGGGAAAAAAAAAAAGGTCATGAAGAACCTAGTGGCAAGACGGGAATAAAGACACAGACCTACTAGAGAACGGACTTGAGGATATGGGGAGGGGGAAGGGTAAGCTGGGACAAAGTGAGAGAGTGGCATGGACATATATACACTACCAAACGTAAAATAGATAGCTAGTGGGAAGCAACCGCATAGCACAGGGAGATCAGCTCTGTGCTTTGTGACCACCTAGAGGGGTGGGATAGGTTGGGAGGGAGGGAGACGCAAGAGGGAGGGGATATGGGAACATATGTATATGTATAACTGATTCACTTTGTTATAAAGCAGAAACTAACACACCATTGTAAAGCAATTATACTCCAATAAAGATGTTAAAAAAAAAAAAAAAAGAAGTACGGGTAGGACTGTGCTTTGCTGAGTGTAATGACAGAGGAAGTTCAGGCAGCCGCGGAGGCACAGAGCATGAGGCCTGACTGTGTTGGTCTGATGGCCTCGTCCTGGGGAAAGACACCCCTGCCCAGAGCAGCCGGTTCTGGGAGTCCCCGGGGCTCTGACTTGCATGCACTCACTTCTGAGTCCAGGTGGCCAGTGTACAGGCACCGGCAGTTTCTTTCCTCTTTCCTGTCCCCCCCTCTTGGATACTGGCCCTCTTCACATACGCCACACAGTGTCTTCTCTTCAGCACCGGCTGGCGGCTGTGGGGTGGGAGGTGGAGAAAGGGTAGAGAAGTGAAGGAAGACTCTGATTTATGCCACAGTGAGAGGTTCCATGACTGGCGAACACTGTGGGGCTGAGGTTTCTTTTTACTCCTTTCCCTGGAGAAGGCTTGTGTATGGTTTTAGAATGGTCCCCGAGCCAAGGCAAATGTAGAATCTTTGCTAGATTTTGTCATTCATCTGCTATTGGTAAGACGTAAGAAATGCTTTGAAAAAGTGTAATGTATCAATCCTGTTTTCTCCCTTTCTTAGATACAGCTATTTTGGAGTAAAGCCAATGCTGAACCCTCTGAGAGAGTCTCTCTTAAGATCTCTGTGACACAGCCAGACTCAATAGTTGGGATTGTAGCTGTCGACAAAAGTGTGAATCTGATGAATGTCTCAAACGATATTACAATGGAAAATGTGAGTTTAGCTATTTTTTCATTACAAAAATACACATTAAAAGAGAAAAAAAGAAACTTTATTGTGCTACTTCAGGTATCTAAAGGAAATTTCATTAGTTCCTTTTCAAGTATAAGTCAGTAATCAGTAAAGCTTCTGAATGAAAACGATCTGCGTTCCAGTTGTTAATGTTGGAAAGAGGCTATCGTGGTCAAGTGTCTTTGCTGTCTTACATGAGAAATGCCACTTAGAGTCTTCCCTCATTTTCGTACTGTATTTTAACTGAAGACTCTTGAGAAAGTACTAGGAAATGGACTTGCACAATTCTGAATGACATTGGAGAGAGCTTTATGTAATTATGAAGTACTTTCTATTTTGGTTGTACATAATGGTTATAAATAATTACAGTCCCCATTGAATCAGGAATTTGCAGTATATTGAGGGAGTGAAAAATCATGTTAACCTGCAGAAAACTTACAAACCAAGAAATATATGAACATTTAGTGTTATATAAACTAATCACCTATTCGTTAGTCATTTCATTTTTATTTGTAAGCTCTTTTGTTTTGAATTTTATTTTATTTTTATATAGCAGGTCCTTATTAGTTATCTGTTTTATACATATTAGTGTATATATGTCAATCCTAATCTCCCAATTCATCCCTCCCTCCCAACCCCCCACTTTCCCCCCTTGGTGTCCACATGTTTGTTCTCTACATCTGTGTCTCTATTTCTGCCTTGCAAACTGGTTAATCTGTACCATTTTTCTAGATTCCATGTGTATGCGTTAATATATGACATTTCTTTTTCTCCTTCTGACTTACCTAACTCTGTATGACAGTCTCTAGGTCCATCCATGTCTCTACAAATGATCCAATTTCGTTCCTTTTTGTGGCTAATATTCCATTGTATACATGTACCACATCTTCTTTATCCATTCGTCTGTTGATGGGCATTTAGGTTGCTTCTATTACCTGGCTATTGTAAATAGTGCTGCAGTGAACATTGGGGTGCATGTGTCATTTTTTTTTAACATCTTTACTGGAGTATAATTTCTTTACAATGTTGTGTTAGTTTCTGCTGTATTACAAAGTGAATCAGCTGTATGAATACATATGTCCCCATATCTCCTCCCTCTTGCATCTCCCTCCCAGCATGTGTCTTTTTGAATTACTGTTTTCTCTGGGTATATGCCCAGGAGTGGGATTGCTGGGTCATATGGTAATTCTGTTTTTAGTTTATTAGGAACCTCCATACTGTTCTCCATAGTGGCTATATCAATTTACATTCCCACCAACAGTGCAAGAGGGTTCCCTTTTCTCCACACCCTCTCCAGCATTTGTTGTTTGTAGATTTTCTGATGATGCCCATTCTAACTGGTGTGAGGTGATACCTCATTGTAGTTTTGATTTGCATTTCTCTAATAATTAGTGATGTTGAGCAGCTTTTCATGTGCCTCTTGGCCATCTGAATGTCTTCTTTGGAGAAATGTCTATTTAGGTCTTCTGCCCATTTTTTGATTGGGTTGTTTGTTTTTTAATATGTGGCTACATGAGCTGTTTATATATTTTGGAGATTAATCCTTTGTCCATTGATTCATTTGCAAATATTTTCTCCCATTCTGAGGGTTGTCTTTTCATCTTGTTTATAGTTTCCTTTGCTGTGCAAAAGCTTTTAAGTTTCATTAGGTCCCATTTGTTTATTTTATATTTCTGTTACTCTAGGAGGTGGGTCAAAAAAGTCTTGCTGTGACTTATGTCAAAGAGTGTTCTTCCTATATTTTCCTCTAAGAGTCTCATAGTGTCCGGTCTTACATTTAGGGCTTTAATCTATTTTGAGTATATTTTTGTGTATGGTGTTAGGGAGTGGTCTAATTTCATTCTTTTACATGTAGTTGTCCAGTTTTCCCAGCACGACTTATTGAAGAGACTGTCTTTTCTCCATTATATATCCTTGCCTCCTTTGTCATAGATTAGTTGACCATAGGTGCGTGGGTTTATCTCTGGACTTTTCTATCCTACTCCATTGATCTATATTTCTGTTTTTGTGCCAGTACCATATTGTGTTGATTAGTGTAGCTTTGTAGTATAGTCTGAAGTCAGGGAGTCTGATTCATCCAGCTCCATTTTTTTTCCCTCAAGATTGCTTTGGCTATTCGGGGTCTTTTGTGTCTCCATACAAAGTTTAAGATTTTTTGTTCTAGTTCTGTGAAAAATGCCATTGGTAATTTGATAGGGATTGCATCGAATCTGTAGATTGCTTTGGGTAGTATAGTCATTTTCACAATATTTATTCTTCCAATCCAACAGCATGGTGTATCTCTCCATCTGTTTGTGTCATCTTTGATTTCTTTCATCAGTGTCTTATAGTTTTCTGAGTACAGGTCTTTTACCTCCTCAGGTAGGTTTATTCCTAGGTATTTTATTCTTTTTGTTGCAATGGTGAATGGGATTGTTTCCTTAATTTCTCTTTCTGATCTTTCATTGTTAGTGTATAGGAATGCAAGAGATTTCTGTGCATTAATTTTGTATACTGCAACTTTACCAGATTCACTGATGAGCTCTAGTAGTTTTCTGGTAGCATCTTTAGGATTCTCTATGTATAGTATCATGTCATCTGCAAACAGTGACAGTTTTACTTCTTCTTTTCCAATTTGTATTCCTTTTATTTCTTTTTCTTCTCTGATTGCTGTGGCTAGGACTTCCAAAACTATGTTGAGTAATAGTGGTGAGAGTGGACATCCTTGTCTTGTTCCTGATCTTAGAGGAAATGCTTTCAGTTTTTCACCATTGAGAATGATGTTTGCTGTGGGTCTGTCATATATGGCCTTTATTATGTTGAGGTAGGTTCCCTCTATGCCCACTTCCTGGAGAGTTTTTATCATAAATGGGTGTTGAATTTTGTTAAAAGCTTTTCTGCATCTATTGAGATGATCATATGGTTTTTATTTTTCAGTTTGTTAATATGGTGTATCAAATTGATTGATTGGCATATATGGAAGAATCCTTGCATCCCTGGGATAAATCCCACTTGATCATGGTGTATGATCCTCTTAATGTGTTGTTGGATTCTGTTTACTAGTATTTTGTTGAGGATTTTTGCATCTATATTCATGAGTGATATTGGTCTGTAATTTTCTTTTTATGTGGTATCTTTGTCTGGTTTGGTATCAAGGTGATGGTGGCCTCGTAGAATGAGTTTGGGGGTGTTCCTTCCTCTGCAATATTTTTTTCTTCTATTTCTTTCCTCTGCAAGTTTTTGGAAGAGTTTGAGAAAGATGGGTGTTAGCTCTTCTCTAAATGTTTGGTAAAATTCGCCTGTGAAGCCATCTGGTCCTGGACTTTTGTTTGCTGGAAGATTTTTAATCACAGTTTCAATTTCATTACTTGTGATTGGTCTGTTCATATTTCTATTTCTTCCTGGTTCAGTCTTGGAAGGTTATACCTTTCTAAGAATTTGTCCATTTCTTCCAGGTTGTCCATTTTATTGTCATAGAGTTGCTTGTAGTAGTCTCTTAGGATGCTTTGTATTGCTGCAGTGTCTGTTGTAACTTCTCCTTTTTCATTTCTGATTTTTTGATTTGAGTCCTCTCCCTCTTTTTCTTGATGAGTCTGGCTAAAGGTTTATCAATTTTGTTTATCTTCTCAAAGAACAAGCTTTTAGTTTTATTGATCTTTGCTATTGTTTTCTTTGTTTTTATTTCATTTATTTGTGCTCTGATCTTTATGATTTCTTTCCTTCTACTAACTTTGGGTTTTGTTTGTTCTTCTTTCTCTAGTTCCTTTAGGTGTAAGGTTAGATTGTTTATTTGAGATTTTTCTTGTTTCTTCAGCTAGGGTTGCATTGCTGTAAACTTTCCTCTTAGAACTGCTTTTGCTGCATCCCATAGGTTTTGGATCATAGTGTTTTCATTGTCATTTGTTTCTAGGTATTTTTTGATTTCCTCTTTGATTTCTTCAGTGATCTCTTGCTTATTTAGTTACGTATTGTTTAGCTTTCATGTGTTTTGTTTTTTACATTTTTTTCCCTGTAATTTATTTCTAATCTCATAGCATTGTGGTTGGAAAAGATGCTTTATATGATTTCAATTTTCTTAAATTTACCGAGGCTTGATTTGTGACTCAAGATGTGATCTATCCTGGAGAATGTTCTGTGTGCACTTGAGAAGAAAGTGTAATCTGCTGTTTTCAGATCAAATGTCCTATAAATATCAATTAAATCTATCTGGTCTGTTGTGTCATTTAGAGCTTGTATTTCCTTATTAACTTTCTGTCTGGATGATCTGCCATTGGTGTAAGTGAGGTGTTAAAATCCCCCACTATTACTGTGTTACTGTTGATTTCCTCTTTTATAGCTGTTAGCATTTGCCTTATGTATTGAGGTGCTCCTATGTTGGGTGCATATATATTTATAATTGTTATATCTTCTTCTTGGATTGATCCCTTGATCATTATGTAGTGTCCTTCCTTGTCTCTTGTAACATTCTTTATTTTAAAGTCTATTTTGTCTGGTATGAGTATTGGTACTCCAGCTTTCTTGTGATTTCCATTTGCATGGAATATCTTTTCCTATCCCCTCACTTTCAGTCTGTATGTGTCCCTAGGTTTGAAGTGGGTCTCTTATAGACAGCATATATAAGGGTCTTGTTTTTGTATCCATTTAGGAGCCTGTGTCTTTTGGTTGGAACATGTAATCCATTCACATTTAAGGTAATTATTGATATGTATGTTCCTATGACCATTTTCTTAATTGTTTTGGGTTTGTTTTTGTTGGTCCTTTTCTTCTCTTGTGTTTCCCACTTAGAGAAGTTCCTTTAGCATTTGTTGTTCCTTTAGCATTTGTTGTAGAGCTGGTTTGGTGGTGCTGAATTCTCTTAGCTTTTGCTTGTCTGTAAAGCTTTTGATTTCTCCATCGATTCTGAATGAGATCCTTGCTGGGTAGAGTAGTCTTGGTTGTAGGTTCTTCCCTTTCATCACTTTAAATATATCATGGCACTCCCTTCTGGATTGTAGAGTTTCTGCTGAGAAGTAAGCTGTTAACCTTATGGGAGTTCTCTTGTATGTTATTTGTCATTTTTCCCTTGTTGCTTTTAATAACTTTTCTTTGTCTTTGATTTTTGTCAATTTGATTACCCTGTGTCTTGACATGTTTCTTCTTGGGTTTACCCTGCCTGGGAATCTCTGCGCTTCCTGGACTTGGGTGGCTATTTTCTTTCCCATGTCAGGGAAGTTTTTGACTATAATCTCTTCAAATATTTTCTTGGGTCCTTTCTCTCTCTCTTCTCCTTCTGGGGCCTGTATAAAGTGAATGATGGTGTGTTTAATGTTGTCCCAGCGGTCTCCTAGGCTGTCTTCATTTCTTTTCATTCTTTTTTCTTTATTCTGTTCTGCCCCAGTGAATTCCACCATTCTGTCTTCCAGGTCACTTTTCTGTTCTTCTGCCTCAGTTATTCTGCTATTGATTCCTTTTAGTGCATTTTTCAATTCAGTTTTTGTATTGTTCTTCTATGTTTGTTTGTTCTTTAATTCTTCTAGGTGTTTGTTCTTTAATTCTTCTAGGTCTTTGTTAAACATTTCTTGCATCTTCTCGATCTTTGCCTCTATTCTTTTTCTGAGGTCCTGGATCATCTTCACTATCATTATTCTGAATTCTTTCTGGAAGGTTGCCTGTCTCCACTTCATTTAGTTGTTTTTCTGGGGTTTTATCTTGTTCCTTCATCTGGTACACCGTCCTCTTTCTTTTCATTTTGTCTGTCTTTCTGTGAATATGGTTTTCATTCCACAAGCTGCAGGACTGTAGTTCTTCCTGACAGGCTGCAAGATTGTAGTTCTTCTTGCTTCTACTGTCTGCCCTCTGGTGGATGAGGCTATCTAAGAGGGTTGTGCAAACTTCCTGATGGTAGCGTCTGGTGGTAGCTAGAGCTCGGTGTTGCTCTATTGGGCAGAGCTCAGTAAAACTTTAACCCACTTGTCTGCTAATGGGTGGGGCTGAGTTTCCTCCCCATTGGTTGTTTGGTCTGGGCGACCCAGCACTGGAGGCTACAGGCTCTTTGGTGGGGTTAATGGTGGACTCCCAGAGGATTCTTGCAAAGGAGTACTTCCCAGAACTTCTGCTGCCAGTGTCCTTGTCCCCGCGGTGAGCCACAGCCACCCCCCAGCCTCTGCAGGAGACCCTCCAACACTAGCAGGTAGGTCTGGTTCAGTCTCCTATGGGGTCACTGCTCCTTCTCCTGGGTCCCCATGTGCACACTATTTTGTGTGTGCCCTCCAAGAGTGGAGTCTCTGTTTCCCCCAGTCCTGTTGAAGTCCTGCAATCAAATCCCGCTAGCCTTCAAAGTCTGATTCTCTGGGAATTCCTCCTCCCATTGCCGGATCCCCAGGTTGTGAAGCCCAACGTGGGGCTCAGAACCTTCAGTCCAGTGGGTGGACTTCTGTGATATAATTGTTCTCCAGTTTGTGAGTCACCCACCCAGCAGTTATGGGATTTGATTTTATTGTGATTGTGCCCCTCCTACCGTCTCATTGTGGCTTCTCCTTTGTCTTTGGATGTGGGGTGAGTTCCAGTGTCTTCCTGTCAATGATTGTTCAGCAGTTACTTGTGATTCTGGTGCTCTCACAAGAGGGAGTGAGCGCATGTCCTTCTATTCTGCCATTTTTAACCAATCTCTGTAAATTCTTTATATGTCCTTGTCAGTGAAATCTAGACTGTATAACCTACATCCGTTGATTGATTAACTACAGTGATTAACAACACATCAGGAAGAAAGATATATATGTATAGGCTAATTTGGTCATCTTGTTGTAAAATCAATCCATTTGAGAAAAATTATACATTTTTCTTCAGTCTATCCAACAAATTTTTCTCATTCCTTTTTAAAAAAAACTCCTTTAAAACCAATTGGTCACTTTTTTTCTCTTGCCTTCACTTAAATTCACATTATATTCTAAAAAGTCTGTAGCATTTTGCGTTTGATTTAACTGCATATAGCATCCTTCATTTTACAGCTTGCTAAATATCTTAATAAATATATTATTTCATTTTTCCTTCCATGTATATATGTACACACACAAATACACACACACACGTGCTCTCTTTGTCTCTGTCTCTATATCTTGCTGTACATTTACATTAAATTTTGTCAGATATTAAGATTGCTATCCCAGCTTTCTTTTGATTCAAATATACTTGGCTGGTATATTTTTCCATCCTTTTATTTTCAACCTTTTGTAAGTTTTTGTTTTACCTATATCTTGTAGATAGCATATTATTATATTTTGCTTTTGTTTTTTTAATCTAATCTGATAGTGTCTTTTAATAAGCTTATTTAACCCATTTACAAATTAGTCCTTGCTCTAGTTAAGACTTATTTCTGCTTTTTTATTTCATATTTTAAAATTTAGACTACTTCCTTTTTGTTTCTTTTTATTCTTTCTGTGGTTTTGGAAGTTATACATTCTATTTTTATTTCCAGGATAGATGCCCTTAACTCATGAATTGTGCTTATATTTATTTATCCTTATTGATTTCTTAAGATTATCAATATTTGTATCTTCATCTGCGAAGGCAAGCATTTTAGTGTGCTCTCATATTCTTATGCATTCTTTTTGTGTCTCCCTGTCTGCACCTCCTTCTCCAACCCTGGCCAGATCATGTTGCTGTTGTACAGAATTTTCGTTCTTTGTCATGATGAATTGCCCTTTCAATATATACTCTCCCTTCATTTTTTGATTCTGGGAATTTACATCCATTATTTCTTCCTATAGTTGTTTTCTCTCCATTTCTTCTCCTTTTCAGAGATTGGCACTTCTACTTTTTTTCTCCATATCTCTTAGCTTTTTGTTTTATGTTTTTTGTCTCTTTTGTCTTTTATTTATTTCTTTGGGAGAGTTCCTCAATTGACTCTTTCTGATCACTGATTATTCATCAGCTGTATCCTACTTTGATGGATATCCTACTTTTATATCAGCTGTTATACTTTTAATGTCTATTATTTTCATTAGGTTCTTATATTTTTTCTTGTTTTATATTGCTAATATTTTACCTTACCTATATTTACTATGTTTATTTTAAATTCTTGAGCTGACTTTTCAGTATTCTGCTTCACATGTTGTATGTTGTCCAGTTGGATGTCTTTTATGGAAATTATACTCGTTGTATGGCTAGTTGATTTGGCTGCTACTCTGATAATGTCTGTTGGGGAAGGCTGAACACCAGGCTCCAATCTGTGTATGTCTTGTGAGTTTAAATAGAGGCAAGAGGTTGAGCTTCAGGGACTTGAGAACTACTCTTGATCTTCCCTGTGTGCTGTCCCCTTCCACTCAGTGGTTCACTTTTAAGCTCTTGGGGAAAAGCAGCCCAGGAAGAGGTGGTCTCCTGAGGTGATGACCCTAGCCCTGAGGGTTTGGAGGAGTAGAGGAGGAAGAGTAAGTGCTTAAAGGCCAGGGGTCTGTTCACGTTTCCTCGCCCTCTCACACCAGAAGGCAGAGGTGCTCACCTTGTATTATCCTGGCCACACTGCCTGCCTGCTGGCTGCTGGTTTTGGCAGTGAAATTGCAAGAATGATTGTCCTGAGGCTACCTTCTGAAGAGAAGCACTAGCAGAATTTAAAAACCTCCCTCCAACCGTCATCTGACTGCTATTTGTAGCAGCTTTCTGCCATCTGCTTCCTCCAGCACTCCAAATCGAGATACCCTTCCCTCTTCTGAGGGCTTTCTTGTTCTACTCATCCAAGTTCCTCCTTGCTTTTATTGTTTCTCCAGAGTTGGCTCTGGAGGAGGGAGTCAAGAGCCTATGATAATAGACTGTTTTGGTTTCTTTCATTCTTGTTAAATTTATAGGTGATACCCAGAGACTCTTGAATGCCTTGGAATAATTTAAGTGTCCTAGATCTTCCAGGACTAATTTTCAGATACCAGACTTCCCTTGCTGCAGCTTTGACAGTGCCTTTCACTGAGCTAGTGAGAAAAGGAGGACTTCTTTATGCAAGAGATGCTTCTTCCTAGATAATTCCATCGATTCGCACCTGAGTGTCAGCAGAAGGACATCTTGCACATATTGGTGTTCTGTGGCAGAGTTGGAGTTATGGAATGAAAACCTTTTCTCTCTATCCTATCTGGCTCTGGCTCCGTTGTCTATAGTTGAGCTAACTATATTGGCTAGCTTGTTGAGATATTATGAAATTTTCTGTTTTCTCATTCCATTGTTTTCTTCTTGGTACCTGTTCTAGCACCATGTTTACTTAACATGGATGTAGCAGTGGTGTTGTTAGTATAGCAGAAGCAGTGGTTTGGGTGTTTAATTTTAAACTTGGTGTGTTTTTAAACTTACACTTAGAACCTTTAGTAATTTTTTCCCTGTCTTTGTCTTAGTTTGTCAGTCTTAATGCTAATGTAAATAAGGGAAATGTATCAAAATAGTTACCAAAAAGCGTGTAATATCTTAACTTTTTTTACCATAGTAAAATATATATAACATAAAATTTGCCTCTTTAACCATTTTCAGAAGTACAGTTCAGTGGCATTAATTACATTCATAACATTGTACAACCATCATAACTGTCTATTTCCAAAACTTTCATCACTCTAAACAGAGACTCTGTGACCATGAAGCAATAACTTTCCATTACCCCCTTCTGTTAGCAACCCTGGTAACCTCTAATCTACTTCTGATTTTCTGAATTTGCTTATTCTAGATATTTCATGTAAGTGGAATCATACAATATTTGTCCTTTTGTGTTTGCCTATTTCACTGAGCACAATGTTTTCAAGGTGCATCCATGCTGTAGCATGTATCAGAACTTTATTTTTTCTCATGGCTGAATAATATTCCATTGTATATATATGCCACATTTTGTTTGTTTATTCTTCTATTGATGATGCTTAGGTTATTTCTACCTTTTGGCTATTGTAACTAATGCTGCAATGAACACTGGTGTACACATATCTCTTTGAGTCCCTGTTTTCAGTTCTTTTGGGTATATATGTAGGATTGGAATTGCTGGGTCATATTCTAATTCTGTGTTTATATGTACCAATTTTACTCACTCTTTTAGCCTATTTTACTCACTCTTGCTAGCAATGAGTACTGTTCTTAAAAAATAGCATTGCTAATGGGATACATGCAAATATCTCGTTATTGAAGAGCTATCTCATTGATGTAATTTGCATCACTTTGATTATCGATAAGGTTGAATATTTTTCTGCTTATTCATAATTTGTGTTTCCTCTTTTGTGAACTGTCTCTTTGTGTTATTTTAAAAAATTTAGTTAACTGACTTTTTAAAAAAAAATTAATTAATTTATTTTTGGCTGCGTTGGGTCTTCGTTGCTGTGTGTGAGGTTTCTCTAGTTGCAGCAAGCGGGGGCTACTCTTTGTTGTGGTGCGTGGGCTTCTCATTGCAGTGGCTTCTCTTGTGGCGGAGCACGGGCTCTAGGTGCGTGGGCTTCAGTAGTTGTGGCACGCAGTCTCAGTAGTTGTGGCACGTGGGCTCTAGAGTGCAGGCTCAGTAGCTGTGGCACACGGGCTTAGGTGCTCCATGGCACGCGGGATCTTCCTGGACCAAGGCTCGAACCTGTGTCCCCTGCATTGGCAGGCGGATTCTTAACCACTGTGCCACTAGGGAAGTCCCTAACTGACATTTTTTAGAACTTATATTAGCCATCAAATTGAACCCATTTATCTCTGTCAAAAGTATGAGTCATTTTTAATGCTGATCTCTACGTGTTGGTCTTGTCAACAAGCCCACACTTCTTAAGCATTCTGGATTGCTGAACAGAATAAAAATAAGTTTAAAAAAGAAATGTAATTTTGGCTGATTGAATTATGAACATGGCATTTACATATTCATTGTTCCTCCATTTGTGTCATTTTCAAATTTGATAAGCATATGGGCTGTCTCTTATCTAAGGTATATATCAGAACTGTTGAGAGGGCAGAACAGGTTGATATGAATGCATTCATTCCGTATATTTTATCTTTCCTTAGGTGGTCCATGAACTGGAACTTTATAACACAGGATATTATTTAGGCATGTTCATGAATTCTTTTGCAGTCTTTCAGGTATGTTTAGTTTGCTATATAATTTGAAAACATATTAATATATTTTACTGCTGCAAAGTTAATTTCAGAATCAATTATCTAAATTTTGAAATGTTAGCCTCTTATTAAATTTATTTAATTTAACCTTTTATTAAATGTGTTATATAAGTGTAATTTGAAATGGAAAGATAGTCATCCTTCTAGTTTTAAAAGCAAATAAATAAATTCACCATTAGAGAAATAATGGAATTTGTCATTATAATTTCTTTCTTTTATATCACTTCCCTTGACCTTGAAATGTCTCTTTCTTCATGTGAGAGTGTGTGTGTGTGTGTGTGTGTGTGTGTGTGTGTGTGTGTGTGTATCTGTGCCTGGGTATGAGAGAGAGAATATATACTCATGTATGTACCTAAACTCTCAAAAATGAGCAAGAGTTAAAAAAAAAAAAGGGAACTACTTTCACATGCTACACAAAAACAAATGAGCAAGAGTGAGTTAGGAGTATGGGAGTCTGACAATTTAGAGGACATTTAAAGTTTTATTTAAAAGAAAATTAAAATTATTCTTTCTAGGAGTGTGGCCTCTGGGTGTTGACAGATGCAAACCTTGTGAAGGATTTCATTGATGTTTGTAAGTGAAATCTGGCAAAGTGCTTTTAAAGTAATTAAGTGTTTCATCTCAAGTGTTTATAGTTACTTATGTAAGTATGAATACTTTCTGGTTGAACATGAATATTGTAATTTTCATTTTCTGTTCTCTTATCCTACAGTGTTTGCAGTTTAATGTACTTGAAAGTACATCTGGACCATGACATGGAGTGTTTTTCACCTCCTGTCTAGATCTTTGTAATGAATGCTTTCCATTTGCTCTCTGTAATTTTTTGAGATGGTTATATTTTTGGACATATTGGAAGATCTTATGCCTCCAATTTGTGTTGTAAACTGTGGTGTTATTTTGGAACCAGTTAAAAGGGGCAATGTATTTTTGAAACATTTTTGTTCTCTAGCTTTTCATTGTTCACCTAGAAAATAGCCCAGATGTCATAAAGTGTGCTGTCAAGACACACACACACACACACACATACACATACACACGCATGCACGCACTTGTCTCCTCAATCTGAGTTCTTCGCGGGCAGAGTCACATCTGTACATCCTAGTTCCCTGGATTGCTAAATAGAGTTGACCACCCAACTAATTAAAAGAAGTGTGCTTTTAGGAAGAAGTCATAAAACATTTTGACTGAAGGAAATGTATAAATGAGACTGATTAATTCTAGAAGTTGTTCTCTTTTCTTTCAGGTAAAATCATACGAAATCATCTTGAAAGGCCACAGAACTATCATAGTTTCTATCCATGAATTCCCTGTTTCTGTCACTTGTTCCCAGTTAGTCCACACTAAGCCCCAGGCTCTCCAGCTTTGGGTTGTTTCTTGACACCACAGGACACCTGACCCTCTGTCCTGAAGTTATAAGAATAATTTTATAGTCTTAAAGATTTTATGAAATCATTATGATCTCTATGTATTAAAGACACGTGGCACATTTAGCTTTCTTCATGTAATCTATCCTAGGCAGCCTTCCAGACCAATCTATGCTTTTCCATTCTCTCTCTGTCAGTCTCAGCTTTTACCCATCTTTGTTGATGTTTGCTTATTGAATCCTGGTGCACACTGTAATACTCATTCTATTGTTTGTAATACTTATTGTAATCTTTACCTTTTCTGAGACCCTTCTACCTTTTCACTGTAACAGAAGAAGCCTGATACTCTTACTAGCATATTATGTTGCTAGAAACCTTCAAGTGATTGACATTAATTTCTCTGCCTCTTTTCTGGTTCAGGGTCAGTAGGTGCATAGGGTTCAGTGTTCTCTCAGCTACTTCAAGACCACTGTTCAACAACCCTCAGTTAAGAGCCCCTTATCATTTGAAGCTCAAAAAATTTCAATTACAGATCCTTTAATCAACATTCAGTCACCTACTTTCCCTTTCCCTCTGTATACATTGATGACTCTCACAGAAGATTCAGTCTTACTCCTTTGTGAAGGATTTGAATGTCCATGTGGGTGGCCCATCTAATGGGCACTGTCCCGTGATCACCACTGTGGCAGCAGTAGTTATAAGGTCACGTCATCACCTGACAACTGCCCTACCCCTAACTTTTCAAATGCCTGTCCTCCTACCTTGCATGTGCCCTCACTCCCCTAATTCTGTTAAATGTCTTCTTTGGTCTTGGCTTCTCCTGGTTATTCTGGGTCACCGTCTCCTTCTGCCCCTATTTGCCCCTAGTACCTGAACAACATGGTCAGTCAATTTGGTAGAATTCTTCCCTAGTCCCTTGTCCTTGCATGACATCTTTCCCATTAAACTCAACTCTGGAACACCCTGACTGTTTATCTTACCCCTGTTTCTGCACCCTGATGCCCCCAAAATAACCTTAAATTTGATATATCACAAACCATCACTTTTCCCTAATATGATTTGACTGATATATGAGCTCTTGAGTTGATATGATTCCACATCTCTGTTAATGAAATTATCATCTACCCACATGTCCGCATCAGAAACCTGGAACTCATCCTTAATTCTTTCCTCTCTCTCTGTCAAATGTGGAACAGCATAGTGGTTAAGAAAGGAACTTGCCATTAAATACTTCTGACTTTGAATTCTGGCTTTATGACCCTGAGAAAATGCATTAAGCTCCCTAAACCTCAGGTTTCTCCCTGAATTATAGGAATAATAATATTACCTATATTACAGAGTTGTTAAGAGGTTACATCCAAAAGGATGTAAAGTGCGTAGCACATGTTTGGCACTCACAAGTCTGCAATTACCTATTGTCTTATCCCTCAGATCCAGTTTGTTCATTCATTATTCAGTAGATGATATTAATTGCATGCCTGGCATGTAGGAGGCAATGGAGATTCCAGCTTGGTCTAGTGGGGCAAGACAGCACACAGAGGAGTAGGCTGAGGGGTGTGATGGGAGGTACAGCCTGCCGTGGGTGCACACAGAGGTCATCCAGCTGAGAGGCAGAGCAGGGTCGTTTCTCAAGGCTGTCCTTCCTCTCTCCTCGCTCATCAGCATGCCTCCTTGGGTGCCGCAGGAGCCCCCTGTTTCTCCTGCCTCATTCCCCCAGCTCTAAACCACTGTTCACACTGAGACCAGAGTTACCATTATAAAACATGGGTTAGATCGTGCTTCTAATTTGTTTTAAAACCTTCAGTAGGTCATCATTACTTAAAAGATCAAATCCAAATCCTTCAGCGTGGGATAACTGATATTTTAAAATCTGGACCCAAGCATTTGTTCTGTTCTCATTTTATGCCACTCTTCTCTAATACACATTGTCATATTCCAGACATGCCTTTGTACTTAGCTTATTTTTTTTCTCTTGTGTGAGATACTCTTTATCTGGAGGCGTAAGGAAATGGAATGCAGAAGACAGCGCAGAATGGGTTTTCTCCTCTAGCCATACCCTGTCCACCGTGCAGAGGCTGTAAAATCACCTGTTCTCTGCATGGTGGGCATTTGGCCTATGTGCGCTGTCACTCTTAGCATGTATTTGTCTGCCTCCTCTATAGACAATGGGTGGAGCTCATCACATTCATCTTGGTATCTTTGGTACCTTCTACACTATAATTTTTTTTGAAATAATTTTAGGCTTACAGAAAAGTTGAAAGAATAGAGACAGGTGTGTCTATATGTCAGCATGCCTCTTTTATAAGAAAAAAGCTAATAAACTGGATGATTTTAGCGTCTTGTGGATGGTGTAGCCAAAGGCAATCAGCACAAGGAATCTAAGAAGAGGAGAAGAGCAGAATGGGAGATAAGTTTAAAAACGTGCTTTAAGTTATTTTTTAGCAGCTGAACTCTAAGTAGTTTTTCAGGTATTGGTTGTAGGGCCATCAAACTTTTTTTTTTTTTTTTTTTTCTGGCTCTGCCATAGTGGCCATGTGGCTAGGGTAAGTCACGTGACTTCTATGGGTCTCAGGTGCCCTGTAAAACGAGAGGATTGGACAAGACAAACTCTAAAGGCCCATCAGCTGAGAGGTGCTGTGATTCTGTGGACTAGATTTATGAACATTCTCTACAGTGGCGTTTTCCTAACAGTTGTCTATGTTTATTTTTAGATGACCGTATAGCGTTTTTGGAGGAAAATGAAGGATACTTGGTAGATTTTCATGACTTTTCTTTGGGTAGCAGTCCACGTGTCAGAAAGCATTTTCCAGAGACTTGGATTTGGCTAGACACCAGCATGGGGTAAACTTTTATAAAGTTCTTTGCCCATATATATTGTGTTTGGCCTTAGTTTTAAGTAAGTTTTGCCCTGTTTCTGATGTTTAAGTACAAACATAGAGTGATAAAGAACTAAATGGACCAAGAGTTTTTTAGAATGATATTTATTGTATTTAAATATAGTACTTAATAAAGCTGCATGTGAATTGTGGCAGTGAGAGTACCATCATGGAGAAGACTGGCCATTTTTCTAATGAAGGGTGATTTTAAGTTCCCTGAAATCTTGTGGTTCTCATGGGGGAAAGATTGCTGAGAATTCCTTTGTTACCTTGGGATGGGAAGAGCTCATGATTATTCCCTCTGCCTTGTGGCTCCTCATAAAACATCCCTGTGAGCCACAGGAAGAAGGGGTGTGGACGTTGAAAAGAATTCAGCTTAGCTGACAAACTCTGTGCTACCTGGCATGATGACTGAGCAGGTAAATCATGAAATCTACACATATTGTGAGTCAACTATTTACAGAAACTTGAAATAAGACACAAGTCAAACCTCAGAAAACAACAGCATAGACTAGGATACAGAGGGAAACTTTTATGCATATTGAGATAAACAAATTGGAGTTAAATTTGAAAAAGTGTATTATCTATACAAAATTTATGAAAAATGATGTTTATTCTGAAGATATAAACATTGTAGAAAGATTTTATTGGAATATGGATCAGTCTGCAGTGTTATGACCTTATTATGACCTATTCCTTGAGAACTTGGGGTCTACTGTTTTATGCTTAAATCTTTAAAACAATTTAGATATGTAAATGATTTGGAAAATTAAAATTCTTCCGAAACATGGTTTTAGGTTATGTTGGCCAATTTTGAAATGTGTCAGTTCTCGGTTTGGTGACTTTTATATTTATCTTGACTTCAGTTCCAGGACTTCCCAAGAATTTGAAGTTACTGTACCTGATTCTATCACTTCTTGGGTTGCAACTGCTTTTGTGATCTCTGAGGATTTAGGTCTTGGACTCACCACTACTCCAGTGGAGGTAGTATATTAAAGGGCTGCTGATAAATGGTACAGTGCCACGAAGCAAAGAAAGTGTCAGCTCCTCAATGGATTTTAAAAAAGTGATTGCTGATGATGTTGATCACAGTTTAGAGATTCCTTGGCGTTTCCTTTTTTGTTTTTCATCTGTTTTACACTTTAGAATGTGAGCTGTATTAAACTGCTAAATATGCTAGCTCTGTATTAAGATTTGGATAGAAAGTTTATTATTGACTGAGCCCAACCACTTCCAAAGGCCAGAAGAGAGAGAATATTTCCGTGCGTCCCTCTTTAAGGACAAGCAGAACTTCTCAGAATGTCCCCTAGCAAACATTCCTTCACATCTCTTTGGTCAAATTACATCTCATGTCGCTTCCTAAACCCGTCACTGACAAGAGGAATGTAATGGCCGTGACTGGTCTTAGACCAGTAGCTTTCACCTCTGTCATACCTGAAGCCACCTTTTTATAACAGCTATTCTTTCTGTCCCTCTACCATCTATGCAAAATGAAATGCGTAGAAAATATAATATACCTGCACACTCAATTTTAAAAAAAATCAATAAGATGCCCTAAGTGAAATAGTGAGGAGAAATAAAAGGAAAGTAATGTATAATAAAATAATATACTTTTCAGTATGTAAGTGACCAGGCCTAGTTACACTAGAAGGCATAGTACCATATTTGAATATTTACACCGTGCATAGAATCACCCTATGTGTAACAGCTGCACATGCAGTTTGATATACGTGTATTGTTTTAGCAACTCAAAAACCTTGAGTGGTGCTGCCTGAGGTGATGTAAAGTTTTGAAATAGTGAACAAGTTTTGAAAGAGTTACAAAACAAAGTGTAGTTTCCTCTTGATTTACAAAATAGTTGTATACTGACAGATGTTTTGGGTTTACATATACGTTGGAATTAGGTTGTAAGCCCAGGTCATTATAAGCAGGTACTTTATCTACATGAAGGAACATTCAAGAATCATGAGGGACGCGGAACAATTCTTCCTTGTCTGGGACTGTCCTGAGCACGCAGACCTTCACCCACTAAGTGCCAAGAGCACACTATTGTGACAGTCTGATGCTTCCACAAATGTCCAAATAAACCTCTAGGAGGGGATTAACTGCTGCCAGTGAGAAGCGTGGCCACTGCTATCAGAGTTGGGTGACCAATGAGGAAGCACAAGTATGTGTATGTATATGTTACAGGGTAGCAGGCAAAACATCATTTAGACTTTTCACATGAGTCCAAAACAGATGCTGTTTCATTTGGCCAGTGGCTTTAGAAGAAGAATGGTAGAATCAACATGGCAGAGTAGAAGAAGAGAGACTTAGCTGTGGCCTCAGACACGCTGGGATCCAGTTCTGGCTCCTACACTCTGCAGCAGTGTGATCTTGTACCGGTTACAGAGATGTCTGAGCTTCAGATTTCTTTTCTGTAAAACATGATCATAACACCTGCCTACGTAGGTGTAATGACTAAATGAAATAATTTGTGTCAAGTCCCTGGTTCCTGGTAGCCATTTCATAAAATGTAGTGGTTACTCTGTTAAATAACATAAATCAAATCAATGTGCCCCCATTCATTTGGGATAGGTTGCTGTGTGCTTTCTGTTGGTAGGCAAGTGGACATTTCTATGTGAAGTTAGTTATAAGCGTCACAGATTTTGTGAGATTTGCTTTTAATTGCATAAAGTGTGAAGTACTTGGACTTGAATAAAATCTGTATTCATTGTCTTCTTTTCAGCTCCAATCCTTCCAACCGTTTTTCATTTTTTTGAATCTTCCCTACTCTGTTATCAGAGGTGAAGAATTTGCTTTGGAAGTAACCATATTCAATTATTTGAAAGATGCCACTGAGGTAATATACTAATCATCATTTACACTTCAGGAAAAAAATGAAGAAAACATGCGGGGATTGGGTTATGTAGTGTTTGGGCATCTAAGCCTTCTATACATTTCTGGGAGATTGAAAATAGCCAGACTTGGCCCACAATTTCTTCTGCTTGTTAATGTCGAAGGATATTCCTAGCATGTCCAAGCATCCTTGCCTTAATTTCTAGCACGGGTTCTCTGCTTTAGTCATGCAACTTCGTCTCTGTGGCATGTCTTTCTCTTTCCTGCCCACCCTCCCTGCATTTTTCCCCTACTCTCCTCCCACATCTAGAATGTGTCGCCGCTTCTCACTGCTGTTCTGTGCCCATGGCAGGTGGCAAGAATTTATTCCTTTCGAGACCCGGTTTGAAAGTAAGGTGTCTTTCCTGAGGAATGTCACCCATGCTGTTGTGCGTGTGTTTATATTCTGTTTTCAAGGCTTTGTCTTTTGAGTCATGGCCCGGTGTCTCCTTAGCTAGTCAGTTCCCTGTAAGGCAGGGGTAGGCCCACTGTTTGTCCTGTGCCTGCAGTAGTGTAAACGAAATGATTTTTCCTCCCGGAGTAGGTAGGGATTGTAATTAACCTTATTACCTGAAAATGCCATAACCGCTTTAAGCACTATGTCTAGAGAGTAAACTGTTTCTTATTTTCTAATTTTACTTTTTAATCTTGTCAACATGGTCCAGTGTAGAGAGCAAAAGTCAGAAGGCCCACATTCAATGTCTAGCTCCTCCACTTACCAGCAAATAACTTAATTGCAGTTTACTCATCTGTCAGGTAGGAAATATTTTGAGAAACAGATGAGAAAATAAATGGGAAAACAATTCATAAAATCTAAGACCCAGAGGAATATGATTCTTGATGAGCCTGGCAACTTTGACATATTTTATGAAAGTTTACAACCGACATGTGTTTCAGGACTAGTGTCTGAGTCATACTTTTCTTGGAATAATTTTAGCAGAGACTGTCAATGAATGTAATAACATTTCATCCTGTTTGCCTCAGGCTTTTCTGATGGGACCAGTGTCCCAGGATGACATAGATGAGTCAGGCTGGTGGCAGTACCATGACATGAAATAACCTTTTTGGGTACCTCCTTTCACTCAGGCTTCGGAAAATGAGAGAATTTAATGTTAGTGGGAGTTTAATGTTAGAAATGGAACTGAAGAATGCCATTTCCCCACATGTCTTGAGGTAGATGGAGAAAGCATAGGAAAGAAACTAGGTTTTTCCTGACACCCTTTCACCCTCCCCTTGGCTGAACCTTTCTGTCTCATTTTTCTCTAGTGTCGGGCCTCATAGATTTAACTGCACTTAGAGCAACATTTTACTGGGGAGCAATTTATTATACAAAAGCTGTGATGATTTTTTCTTCCAGGTTAAGGTAATCATTGAGAAAAGTGACGCGTTTGATATTCTAATGGCTTCGAATGAAATAAATGCCACAGGACACCAGCAGACGGTTCTGGTTCCCAGTGAGGATGGGGCAACTGTTCTTTTCCCGGTCAGGCCAACACATCTGGGGGAAATGCCCATCACAGTCACAGCTGTTTCACCTGCTGCTTCCGATGCTGTCACCCAGAGGATTTTAGTGAAGGTAAATACTTGAAGTCTAAATAAATAGAATGGAAATACATAATTGAAAAGGAAGCAGAAGGTGGTTTTTCTCTTGGTTAAATTTGTTTTCAAGACTGAGTAGGTCATCTTCTCCACCCTCCTGGTAATGCCTAATGGTTTTCTCATCTGAATGTAAAAATATATCACGTATGTTTTTAAAGGTAATTGCCAACGTCTTCTTTAAATTTATGGTATGACTATAAGGCAAGTTACATTTACAGTCTGTGTGACATTGGGATCCTATTAAATCATGCCAAGTTGATAAGTAGATTTTGAATTTTGGAATTCCTCAGTACAGGTAGAAGAGGTTTTGTACGTTTTTTCAGGGAAGACAGTATGCACAAAAAGACAGCTCAGCACAGTAGATAAGCACTTGTGTTCTGGAGTAAGACAGCTCTGGGTTTCATCCCACCTTTGTCAAGGGTGCCTTTGCACAAGGTACTTAACCTCTGTCTTTGGATAATAAAAGGACCTACCTCAGAGGGTTTCTCATCACCTTTTCATCTTCTCCTTTATCATTTCCATTACCATTCTATGAAATGTTTTGACTAATTTAACTAGAAAGGAAACATTTGTTAACAGATTTGAAGCAATAATCAAGACACTGTAGGTACTTATCTAACCATATACCGGCCAGATGATTGACTTATTATCTGCATATAGTTCTCTGTAAACAGATGAGTAGGGACCATGTTAATCATGTTCCTTTTTATCAACAGGCTGAAGGAATAGAAAAATCATATTCACAATCCGTCTTATTAGACCTGACCGACAGCAAGCTACAAACTACCCTGAAAACTTTGAGTTTCTCCTTTCCTCCTCATATAGTGAGTGGTAGTGAGAGAGTTCAGATCACTGCAATTGGTAAGAACAGATTATATCACCATCACTACTGGTTTATTTGTATATGATACTATATATTTTTCATTTATTTGTAGGTATCTTTTCTTTTTTTAATTACTTTTTCAAATTGAAGTATAGTTGATTTACATTGTTTCAGGTGTACAGCAAAGTGCTACAGTTATACATATATGTATATATATTCTCTTTCAGATTCTTTTCTGAAAAAGAGTAGTTTATTACAAGATAGTTTATAGTTTATTACAAGATATTGAATATAGTTCCCTGTGCTATAAGTAGGTCCTTATTTAGGTGTATTTTCTTATTTAATCCTAATGAGAAGAAGTTACAAAAAGTTTTTAGCTGGTGCCAACCACTGATTACAGTAGGAAGGCAGGTAAGATGTGTGTCCTGGACCAGTTCTTCTCAGTCTTCAAGGTGCATGTGAATCACCTGGGGAGCTTGTGTGAAGGCAGACCCTGGCTTGGGAGGCCTGGGGCGGGGCCTTGGATTCTGCATTTCTAACAAGCTCCCAGGCGATGCCGGTGCTTCCGTTGTGCAGACCACACTCTCGTATGGTTATCCTGCCTCTGTGGCTCTCGACCACTGGTGAATATCCCTTCTGTGGAGCTTTGGAAATACACAAATATCTGGGATCCACTCTCGAGCTACTCAGTCAGAATCTCTTGGGCTGTGGCTGGGGCATGTATGTTTTGAAAAGGTTCCACGAGTGCTTCTGGTAACCAGAGGTTGAGGACCACTGCCTCTAGCAGTTCCCTGTGCAGACACAAGTACCCTTTACAGTTTGAAGCTACCCACTGACTTAGTCACCCTCTCCTAGGTACCTTCTGGTAACCCCAAAGTCCTTTCAACTATTAGACAGAGCTTCCACACAGATGGCTTATTTATGTGGTTGTGCTTTGCAAATAACTGAAAGAAATATTTAGATGAATGACATCTAACTATCGGGTTGGTCAAAAGGTTCGTTAGGGTTTTTCCGTAAGATGTAACGAAACTTTTTGGCCAACCCGATAGTTTAGATCTTTGAGGTGTCAGGACTTAAGGCACCTTTTCAGAGGTTCTTTTAAATCTCCCCTGCAAGTGTAATGCTTTTTATTATAACCTCAAACAACCAGTTCCCCTAGAGAGGACTTTTTTGGGAGACTTAGATATAATTCTTAAAAAGAATTAAATAAGCTTTCTATTTAGGGGAATACATTCTGCCTAAGAACCTCCCACAGTGCCAGGATGCTGGGAGATGATGTGGTACACACGCACACACACACGGAGGGAAGAAGCCTTGAAGTTTAAGTGTGTACCATCGCTCCTTATGTTGGAATGAGTCTGCTGTTGTTATTGAAGTGCTCTGAGGTTTAATTTTCAAGCTTGATTTAAATAACGGTTTTTCAAGTGTTATTTTTATATGGGATTTATATATTTTAAAAAAACCTATTTGGTAGCCCAGATGTGTGAATATTAGCTTGCTTCTTTGGATTTTGAGAGTCTAAGTTTATGTTCACTTTGAATATTAAAAACATAACCTGCAGTAGTAATAAAAATAAAAAACATAACCTGCAGTGGTATTTATCTCTCTGTGTTAATATCTAAAGTTTGAGACATCATACGCTAGCATGGCTGTAGCATACCCACCTGAAGATCTTCCTCTCTTTTTCGGATTCATTTTTTTTGGAGCAGATTTTTACTAGGTGTTTGGACTTGGAATGGTGTAAGTTTCTAAAATAAACCACATTGACCAATATTCTTCTCTATACAGTTCAACCATAGTGAGGTCAGAATTAGAACTCAGCCTTTACATTTCTAAATTCTTATTTTCTTGAGTTATGGTGTTAGACTGTGGTTAGAGGAATGTGGTAAGCGTGTGTTTTGTTTAACTTTATGTTACTAACTTTGAAGAATATTTTTAACCCTTTTGATCCTGAGATTTATTGAAACACTTATACTTGTTAGTTCTACTTTGTTGTTGATAAATAGAGCACATTGAAAAAATACCACAACCCTGCCCTGAAAAACATCATTTCTCAAGAATTTGTAGTGTATTAGTAAGGAAATCAAAATAAAGTTCTATTTACGTGAAGAATATTAAGAATAAAACATTTCTTTCCCATGTAAGAATGATGGTTTCCTAATGCAATTCCTGACATTTTTGTTCAGAAATTTTATTTTAAACTTGGTTTTTGCTTATATGTGCTGTATCTTTGAGCTAAGTCTCCTAATTTGTCACATAATCTACAAGTTCAGTACCACTGTATTGTCATTTATTTGACCAGTCTTCCTAAAAGCTTGATGTAAAGTTTCTATAAATACTATGTTCCACGCAGTGGAATAGTCATATTGCTTCAGTGTCAGATGCTTTCTGCTCTCAGTGGACATCTCTTTGCCACCAGGAGGTACAGTTACTGAGGATTTGCTGCATGTCATGAATATCTTGTGCTTTCAGGAGATATTCTCGGTTCTTCCATCAGTGGCTTAACCTCACTAATTCGAATGCCTTATGGCTGTGGCGAACAGAACATGATAAATTTTGCTCCAAATATTTACGTTTTGGATTACCTGACTAAAAAGAAACAACTGACTGAGAATTTAAAAGAAAAAGCCCTTTCATTTATGAGACAAGGTAAGCATTTTAGAAACATACTTTTGTGTGTAAAAATACATTTATTCTTTTCTTTTTTTTTTTTTTTTTTCGGTCAGAGTTGACTCTAGACCGTATTTCAAAATAGACAGATTTTGTCTTTGCTCTGTGATTGTGGCACTAGATGGTGTGGAATGTGCTAGAAGTGTGGGCAGTGGGACGCTGCCACCACTCGTCCGTCCTCAGCTCAGGGCTCACTGATTGCGGCTAAGATGTTTGTTAAGGAGTTTGTTCCTGGAGGGGTTTGTACTTTCATAAGGGATTGGAAATTTAAAGCCACTCAAAGATCTGAAGGAATGAGTATTCATTCCACATTTCTAGAGCACCTCTTAGGGCCAGGGTCAGTTCCAGTGCTGAGGAAGCAGGAAGTCAGGTCTTTCCTCCCAGGGAAGTCCCTGTTCAGTGGAGAAAGGCCACTGGTAAACACACGAGACTTCCTGTGGTGGGGACCTCCTCAGCGCATTTAACATTTCAAGTAGTTGGGGGGTTAGGGGAGAAGGGTGTGTATGGGGGCCCCTGCTGGCCACTCGGGAAACGCCACACCGGTGACGAATCTGCCCTGGCTCCTGGAGAGGCTGATTCTGTTTGCAGACACCAGGCTCTGTGTCTACAAGTTGCTAATAACAACAGATAACATCGGTTTACGCTTACTATGTGGCAGGCAGTGTTCTAAGCACCTTGCATAATATCTCACTTACTGGTCACAATCAGTATGACTATCATCTTCCTATTTTTACAGACGAAGCAACTCAGGCACAGAAAAGTTACCTAACTTGCTAGGGTCACATAACAAGTGATGGCAGAGCTGGGATTTGAACTCACTCTCTGGCCCCAGAGACCCATGCTCTATTTGTGTCCATACTTAGGAGAAAATGGACAGTTGTGAGGCATTTTGAATAATAATGATGTAGACTTGATTTGCTCAAATATTCCAAAAGCCAGCCACCCAAAGTCACAGTCTGTGCTTTGTGCGTCGCAGTTTGGAAGCTCTGTGCTTCCATTAGGGGACCTCTAGCAAGACCTCTGTGTAGCTGAGTTCATCATTCTGCACAGTTTGGGGTACTTGCTTACTGATGAAGATTAGACTGGTTCAGGCAAAATAATAGGAAAATGCTTGTTCAGTATAATCTACAAATTGAATCAACACTTTCCACCCTAACTTTTAATTTTTTTTTTATTTATTTTTTTTTACAATGAATGGGTTAAAATGCCAATAGAGGCAAGCTGTTAGTGGTTTGGCTAACTTTTCCACAGTTAAGAATTAGAAAGCTTAGTAAAGACATTATTTTAACGTGGGCTTTTTTTCTAGGTTCCCTCATTATGTAGAGACATGTTTATCCTAAACTAAATTCTATGTAATAATGATAATAACTAACTCTATTTGTTTTACAAATGTTTTCATTTAATTCTCACAAAAACCCTTGGAGGTAGGTGTACTGTTATTATTTCCCTTTTGCAGATGAGGAAACTGAGGCGCAGGGAGGCTAAATAACTTACCCATGGTTCCCCTGGTGGTCTGACTCTGTAGTTCATGGTCAGAACGCCATGAGATAGCGTTAATTTGCAACGTTCTTAGGTTGTTGGAAGCAATAGGAGAGGATGCAGGAGGGGCAGGAATTGGGCCAAGATGCTTCAGTATGACCAAAGTGCAAGAGGTCTCAATGGGTGTTCTGATAAAATAGTAGGAGAGGACCATGGGTCCCGTAGGAAAGGAGAAACCAGAGGTTAGCATCTGGGTGTCAGGTTAGACCAGAGGGAGCTGTAAGATGTTGGGTCCAAGGGGCTGAGCTGCAGTCAGTGTCCTGAGTGCCCCCTGGGCTAGGCTGGCAGACGAGGGCTGAGTGCAAGTAAGGGAGCTGCGAGTCAGGACTCGCCTGCTGTGTGGGAGGCCACACTTAAGGGAGGCCAGCGTTGGGATCAGGGCTGTGTGTGACCCGAGTTCTGCTGTATAGGAGATAGTGATATAGTTTCCCTCAGATTAGAGCTAGGCCTTGCAGGCATTTATGACATCTCAGGCCCAGGTCCTTAAGTCCTCTAGGAAATTCTCAAAGATCTAGCAATCGGTACTTTCTATACTGAGCTGCCCATTACAAATTATTCTCCTTTCTGCGTATGTTTGTGAATCAGTCATTTTTTTTTTCAGTTTAGCTATTAATTTATTTAAAGAGAATGGTAAAAAATCAAATGTTTTATCATATACGTAGAAAACATATGTTATTAATTTTTCAAGAAAAATGGTACTTATATACTAAGATATTTCCCCTGTGATTTCCAGGTACTTATGGTCTTTATATAATGCATCTTTGCATGTCCTCTACCTGGAATGGTCTTCATGAACTGTGAACTATGTTTGCTTGATAAAATCTACTGATTATTAAAGTGAATCAGTCATATTTTAAGTATATAAATACAAGAGCTGCTTCTTCCAAGTTTGGTTATAAATAAGTTTAAGCAGTGGTACCAGGGGCTCTGTTTGGTATAGTGTGTGCCACGCTAAAATCAGGTGAGATCTTTGCACGTTGCCATATATTTAAAGAGATGAGTAAAAAATATTTTCACAATTTAATTCAACACCTTTTAAAGACAAGATTCTGACTTGTATTTGAAATTTAGTTTGGCTAGTTTCAGGTAGGGAGTATGTAGGACCTAGACTGGTGCTTTATAACTTGATACGCATTCTTTAGGATATTTTAATAAAATAAAGTAAAATATTTTCAAAAATGCCATTGATTGCATATTTTATTTGCTTTATGACCTATAATGTTGGCTAATCAAATATCAATGCTTTAAAGAGACAGAATAAATTTTATAGTTTGAACCATTTAAGGAACAATAATTCATGCCTTAAAAGTAATTTGAGTTTCTGTCCTAGACACTTTGCTCTGGGTTAGTAGATGCCCTAAAAAATGAACAGTCCAAATCCTCAGTATCTGTTTTTTTTTTAAAAGGAGCGCTGGTCCCCAGGCCCATCCTGGCGAGGTAGGTGCCAGAATGCAATGTCAAAGCAACCCTGCATTGCTTGGGAGGCTTCATCACATTTGCTGGTTGTCAGAAGGCACAGAGCAGCCAGAGGGCAGAAAAAGCTTTGTGGGCAGAAAGAAGAGCAGCTGTGAGGTGGGCGAGTCCCACCAAGGGAGAGGTAGAGCCGTGGTTACAGCACCGGCGGTGGAGACCGTGAGGCCCGGGCCCTGAATCCTGCCTCCTGCTCTGGGCTGGTTTCCGCAGCCTCGTCTTTCCACCTATAAGATGTGGGTAAATAAGTAGCCACTTCCTAGGGCTGTTTTGAAGACTAAAGGAGGTATTTTAACACATAGTAAATGCCCAGTAACTGTCAGCTCTAATCTAGTGAGTGGCATCTAACGAGGGAGATAGGGTCTAAAGTCAGCAAGTAAGGGGCTTCCCTGGTGGCGCAGTGGTTGAGAATCTGCCTGCCAATGCAGGGGACACGGGTTCGAGCCCTGGTCTGGGAAGATCTCACATGCCGCGGAGCAACTGGGCCCGTGAGCCACAACTACTGAGCCTGCGCGTCTGGAGCCTGTGCTCCGCAACAAGAGAGGCCGCGATGGTGAGAGGCCCACGCACCGCGATGAAGAGTGGCCCCCGCTTGCCGCAACTAGAGAAAAGCCCTCGCACAGAAACGAGGACCCAACACAGCCATAAATTAAAAAAAAAAAAAAAAAAAAAATTAAAGTCAGCAAGTAAATTCTGTCCGTTCTACCTCTAAAAACAAGTGTGAAATTCCCCCACTCTCTCCATCCCAGGCTGATTGATCTACTCTGACACGCCATTGCTGACCTGCCTACTCCAGCAGCTTCCTACATAGACCCTTTGCCGATATACTCACCCTCCTTCGATACAGTCTCTGCATATTTTATAATCAAAGGGATCTTTTGATAATGTCAAAATCACGTCACTTCCTTAAATTCTCCAGTGGGTTCCTCGCCTGGGCCTGCAAAGCCCTGAGTGAATGCCAGGCCCCATCTTTCACCTCACCTGAAGCTGCCCCCTCAGGGCTCTGTCAGCCTGCGTCTGGCATGCTCTCAGCTCCATGGCGCTGAGGGCCTTTCCACCTGTCCTGCCTTCTGGATGCTCTTCCCCCAGATCTTCCCAGGGCTGGTTCCTTCTCATCATCCAGGTGGTGTTTTCCTCAAAGTGGCCTTCCCTGACCTTTTAGCAGCTCTCACTTAAATTATTCCATTGTATATTCTTCATCACGCTTAACATTATTTAAAATGTTCTTGTTTTTTGGTTACCTGACTGTCTCCTGCACAAGAAGGTAAGCGCCCTGACAGAGGGGATTGTGTTGAATCCCTTCTCCATGGGATCACCATATGGGCCCCTCAGTAGGTGCAGAATGGGTGAATGCAGTCGTATCAATATTCACTTCTTTGGGCTTTACGTTGATCGTCCTAATGTGGAGATCGGGTCTAGAAGATCTCTCCGGTGTTTCCACGATACACGGTTGTTTCTAAACACCAAAGTTTCTCCCTGGCTCTGGCACGTTTTTATGAGCTAGGAAATGTGACCTGAGGTTTCAACGTGTTACCTTTTGAGCTGGTGAAATGGCTGATGGGAATCAGTCCGATGACTGAAAATGTATCTTTTCACATGCTGAACTAAATGTATCTTTTCACATGCTGAACTAAATTATATTTCAAAGTAGTGGACAAAAACTTCTCGGTGTAATGATTTTCATTATGAAATCAGTGTCTCATTTCAGAGACTCTGTTTTTTCTTTTGCTATTACATTTGCCAAAGTTTTTTTTTTTTTCAAATATACTGTAATTGTTTTTATTTTTTAAGGAATTAAAGTGGCTTTGGCACAAGTCATGATTTATATTACTTAAATGTCAGTTATGAACAGCACATGGTTTTCCTTAAATCATGCTTGGCCCAGGAGCCCAGTAACCTAACTTATTGTTTTTTTTGGTCAAAACAATAGCTACATCATTGAATGAAGTGTCTTTCATTGTCAAAAAGAAAAATAGAACCATAACATGGAAACTGTTTTTGATAAGGACTAGAAAATCCCAGACCTGTTAATTGGAGAGTTAAACCACTTGTTTTTCTCAAATATTTAAACTGCAGTGCATGTGGCTCAGTTTTTCAAGTAAGACTCAGACCAAACTTAGTTGAAAACACATTATATTTTCTCTATTGGAATAAAAACAGGAAAAAAGTAGGTTTCAGAATTCTGATGCTGCATTTGGCCATCACAAGAATGGCTAGAGGCAGTAGTGAAGATGCTAAAAAAGAAAACATTGGTGAAGTTCTCACTTTCCATTTCATGTCAGAGAGAGTAAGGAAGTTGATAACAAATACTCTTCTTTTAGTACAGAGAATATCTTTATCAGCTTTTAACCAGAGAAAGTGATTGATACAGCCACAAGCAGCCAATTTTACTTCATTTATTTGTATGCAGTTTTGACACTTGTGGTAAACTAAGTCAAATTATGTTTAGAACATTACTTTTCTATGTGTTTCTATGAGTGGTACTTGCCTCTTTATTATGATAAATTGTAAATATTTTCCATTCATGGCTATTTCAAAGAAAATTCATGACCCACTAAGCATGTATCTTGTCTGACCCTTTATAAACAACATATCATGAATCATTATTTTAAATTTTAGAAGTGTCTGTTAATTCTCATTATGCTGTTACTTTGTAACTCAGGAGCTATTATTAAGACTATGAACTTGAAGGCCGTACTCTAATTTCCTCATAAACTTTTGAAGAAAACCATGTTTTTGCCTATCTCATCTATCATGATGAAGTCTCCAATTTAGGTGATTACCCTGGAACACTGAATTATTGCACTAACAGTAAACCTGATAACTGAGCTAGCTGTCTGCTTCTCTTATGGAACTGGGTGACTTGGAGGGCACACAGCCGAGGGTTCTCTAATGATGCATGTCTGGCTTAAGACAAGGAAGGACGCCTCACAGGAGACCGACTTGGTTTGGGTTCCCTCCTGTTTTGCCCAGGGAGCAGAGCTGGAGGTTTGGATTTTCAGTTTCATCTAAACCAGCTCTGGAAATGCACTCCTTACCTGGAGACCGTGCCTGCGAGTCCTCCTCCTCCTCTGGGCTCGCTCCTCCTGGTGGAAGAACTGTGCTAATTGTTGACATTAATGGCAATTCTTGGAGGACAGCCACCTGAGGGGTAATTTCCATAAACACTGATCTCATCTCCATGATCTCATCTCTCTGAAGGTTTTACAATAACTCATACTTGGAACTGCCATTGTTGATGTGATTCAGGGCCTTGGAGGCACTTGGTCCTCACCGGAGGTTGGTCCATCTTCCCACAGATGTACCTCCTCTAGTGATGGCGGGACCTGGAGCTCCCCTTCCCTCCCCTCCCCTCCCCTTCCCTCCCCTCCCCTCCCCTTCCCTCCCCTTCCCTTCCCTTCCCTTCCCTTCCTCCTCTATCAGATCGAGTTCACAGGTAAACTCTGCTACCTGGTAGATTTACTCCTGAATTGGAAATTGAGGGAGAATGTCTTGGCCTCTTTTGCTCACTTCCTTTGTGAACATTAGAAAATTACTCTGCTTCTCTGTGATCCTTGACCAGCTCTGACAAAGGAAGAGATTATATGTGGCGTTTTTTTCAAGGTTAACTAAAACATGTTAGAGTGAACTAAGGTTATGTTAATAGTGCCTGTCATTTAATTTTTTTCCATTCTTGTTTATTTTACTTTTTGAATATGTAAAACATTAACATGCTTCCAAAAGTCAAACTTATTCTAAAGGGTGTATGCAAAGGGGTATCTTTCCCTCTCGGATCCCTTCTCCCTACCCTCTGGGGGTAATGTTCTGCGTTACTTTCTTGTTTAGCTTCTCTCTCTCTCTCTTTCTTTTTCTCCCTTAGCAGAAATTAACATATTTTTTTATTTTCTCTTTTTCTTACACAAAAGGTAGTACACTATGTGTGCTATTTTAGACTTTGCCTTTTTCACTTAACAGTATATTCAGGAAATGGCTCTTCATCAGCTCAGAGAGTCCTCATTCTTTTCCACAGCTGCATAGTATGCCATTGTACACATGTACCACAGTTTATTCAACCCGTCTCCAATTTGGTGGCATTTAGGTAGTTTCCAATGTTTTTGCAATTACAAATAATGCTTCAATCAATAGTCTTCTGCATATATATTTTTGTGTTGTTGGAGGTATATCTTCAGATATATCCTTAGAAGTAGGATTACTGGGTCAAAAGGTATAGACATTCTACTGCACAGGAGTTGTACCATTTGGAATTCCCTCTAGCAATGGATGAGTACTGGTTTCCTTACAGTCTCCCCAACAGGATGAATGGTCAAGCTTTTGAATATTTGCTAAAGTGATGGGTAAGAAATGGTATCTCAATATGTAGTTTTAATTTGCATTTCACCTATTATGAAGTTGAACATTTTTTCCTGTCTTAAGGTCTGTCTTTCTCTCCTTGTTTTTTGTGAAATGTCTGTACTTGTCTTTTGTCCATTTTTTCTCTATAGGAGTTTTTATCTTTTCCTCTAAATTAAAACAATTCTTTATATAATCTATATGTAAAGATATATAGTATTAATATATAAAAACATATACATAGACTTAAACAGTATTAATATTAGGAAGATTAGCCATTTATCCATCTTATATGTTGCAAATATTTTCCTTTAATTTGTCATCTGTTTTTCAACTTTGCTTATAGTGTTTTGCCTTGGAAAAGTTTGAAACAATTTTTTTGTAGTCAGTTATTTTTTCTTAAAAATTTGGTGGTTAGAAAGTCTTTTTCTACACCTGTGTTACAGAGCGATATCTGTTGTTTACTAAGAGAATGTAAAAGGTACTTTTCATATATTAATCATTGAAAGAGCTCTATGAATTAGTAGGAAGCAGCAGCTTTGGAGACAGATGGACCTTGGCTAGTGCCTAACTTCAGTACGTATGAGCTGTGTGACCTTGCACATGATATATTCTAAGTTCAGGTCTCTTCATCTCTAAAAAGTGGATAATAATAGCCTCTACATCATAGAGTTGTGGAATTACCTGAGTTAATACCTGAAAAGGGCTTTGACCAGTTCCTGACACCTAGTCACAGTTGGATAAAAGTTGGCTGGTTAGTTACCATGCTGTAATATTTCAGTTTAAAACATAAAGAGTATAACCTAACGCTCCCTTCTTCAAATTAAGAAAATTCTCTCATCACTTAAATACTGTTTACATCTCTTTTACCATAGGTCTTACAGATCACCGTGAAACAGTGTCTTGTCTTTTATGCATTTTGTCTTACTGTAGCTTAAATCAGATACTCAGATCTGGCTGGGGTTTCTTGTGGAAAGGCTCAATGAGAAAAGTTTGGGACCTGGCAAGAGCAAATTAATGAATTTTAAATGACTAATGCTCATATTTTGTTAGTCAAATGTGAATAATTAATTACAGTTACTGATGCTTCTAAAATGTGGTACTCATAAAGTAAAATTTTTTTGTTACTAGAGTTTATTGGGCATGGAATTCAACATTTTACCAGTGATTATGGTTGCCAGGCACTACATGACCATGCTGCTGGGTTCATTCTATGTGCCCTCCCCTCCTATAGTAGAATCCTGTAGTTTTCAGGAAGAATTCTTGGTTATCAGAGAATCACTGATAAAGCCTTGAGTTGGAAATGTTTTTGGTTCCTGCTTATGCTTACTTTTTAATGATAAATTATGGCTAATATCATTTTTAGCGAGTTGATTTGTTGGGCTTGTCTGGTGACTCTTTCAGTGTTTGGCCTATGATTTCTCAGTCACTGGACTTTGAGACCTGCATGCATTGCTCTGCAAATATGAAACATCTGCCTCTATTTGCAACCATTTATTTGCAAATATGAAACATCTGCTTTTATTAAAGCAGATCTATGAGCCATAAGCCCTCCCCAATTTAGTTCTGTACTGAGACTTCATTACCACCACCATGTTCTTTTTATTTAGTGAGAACTTGGAGTTGACGTTTGGGCAGACCAGTCAGTTTGGGGGTTTACCTCAGTTGGTCATGACCAAAAAATTCTAGAGCTACTGTCTTAGATTATTTAGCAATTTTCTCCCTTCTGCTGGTGGTCTAAGAATAGAAAGTATTTTTACTTCTCGTTTTAGCTTTAAACTTTAATTATGATACTGTAGCTAGTATTTTTCTTAGGTAGCAAACAATTTTAGATGACTAAGCATTGAAACCATTGTAGTTAACACTACAGAGTTAAATACTCCGCTTTTTAATTTACTTGCTTTTGAATGGATAGAATTGTTGTCTGTGTGATGGTATTCTTCTGACTTTATTCCAATTTGGGGCTATTGCGGTTCTTATTTTATGCATTCTACTTGAAAAGTCCTGATGTTCTTAATCTCCCACAGCATGTAATATAGAAAATATTCAACATGAGTTGATTTCATGTCTTCTTTCCCATTCTCTGCCCATGTTTCCTCAATATGAAGTCATGATTAGAAACTTCCATTCATTGCAACTTGATTACATTGATTATCTGTCTATTTTGGTGTCTTCAGGTTACCAGAGAGAACTTCTCTATCGGAGAGAAGATGGCTCTTTCAGTGCTTTTGGGAATGATGACCCTTCTGGGAGCACTTGGTAAGTGTTTCTGCTAACGGAACAAATCCATGTCACTGAATGGGCTCTCACTAGGTCACGATGGCCATGAAATTGACAGATGTGTCTCTGTATCAGCTTGGAGGCTGCTTTTTCCATAGCCTGGCTTTACAAAGAGGTTCTCCTTTTAAAATATGGTTTTAAAACACTAGTACATCAGATGTTTTTATTTAGAAAAGATAAGTCATAAATCCCCCTCTTTTTTGGTGGGAAAAGCAGCAATAAAATATGATGATGGTGCAGCTGGTAAGAAAAATTGGTTAGAAATACAGAGTATTGTGACATAGGTCTTTTTTTAATCGGACACAATCAACACTAATTTTGTATTAATACAGTCAATGTAGTTTCTTCAAGGTTATTTTTTTGTGCAAAAACAGTGATGAGGTTAAGTTATGAAGCTCCAGAATTTCCTCCAGTTTGAAATCTCCATATGGCTGATTTTGGATGATTACCCTCTCCTTGTACTATCTTCAAGTTCACTTTTCACTCAGAAAAAGATTGGCTAATTGTATCAGTAGGGTTAGATAAGGTGGGCCGTGGTAACAACCGTCTAAATCTCAGTGGTTTATTAACAAAGGTTGTGCTCATGCTGCGTTTCCACTGTGTCTCAGCAGGGGGCTCTGCAGTCTTTGTTTCGGCCACCAACTCACCCTGAGCCTCTAGGCTTGCTGCAGCCTGGGGACAGAAGGCTGGAGTATCCAGCAGTGGCAGTTAGACGCTTCAGCCCGGTATAAGATTTCTTATCACTTTACCATGACCGGAGCTGGCCCCATGGCCATGCCTAACTTCAAGCGGGCAAGGAAGTGAATTCTTCTGCATACCCAAAGTGAAAGAGAACTGCATCGTATTGAATATTAGTAATGTTTGCCACACTAAATCTTTTATAGGATGAAACAGATCTGCTTCAGATTTTCTTTTGGCACGAGTCAGGATGTAGATCCATAAATAGAAAGGTTTCAATGTTTTATTGCTTGATGTTCTTTTCACCTCAGTATTTAGTGTTCTGTAGCAGACGTTGACATACTTTTTCTTTAAAGGGTCAGATAGTAAATATGCTAGGCATTGCAGACCCCATAGAGCCTCTGTTGCATATTTTTCCTTTTTCCCTCCATCCTCGCTTTCTTTCTTTCTTTTTTTTTTTTTTAAAATAAATGTATTTGTTTATTTTTGGCTGCATTGGGTCTTCGTTGCTGCACGCAGGCTTTCTCTAGTTGTGGCGAGCTGGGGCTACTCTTGGTTGCAGTGCGTGGGCTTCTCATTGCGGTGGCTTCTCTTGCTGCGGAGCACGGGCTCTAGGCGTGCGGGCTTCAGTAGTTGCGGCACATGGGCTCAGTAGTTGCGGCTCAAGGGCTTAGTTGCTCTGTGGCATGTGGGATCTTCCCAGGCCAGGGATAGAACCCATGTCCCTTACATTGGCAAGCAGATTCTTAACCACTGCGCCTCCAGGGAAGTCCCCACCCTCACTATCTTTCTCCGTTTAAAAACTGTTCTTAGGTGGAGGTTGGGGGCTGTGCAGTGGGGAGAGGCACATATAAACAGACCGTGGGCTGTGTTTGGTGCAGACAGATTTGGCCTACAGGCTGTAATTTGCTGATTCCTGGCCTGTAGGAGAGAAAATATCCATTTCTTCTACTCAAAAGCACGACAGTTTGATTGTGAACTAAACATACTTCATCCACTGCTTTAAGGTTGAGCTAAGTGTGTGATGAGATCTTCCTTGGTAAATACCCGGAACAGTCCAAAGGTGAATAACCTTGGACAGTTTATTTAACTCTCTCTGAGTTTCGAATTCTCAACCTTTAAAATCAAGAGGCGGGATTAGATGATTTCCAAGTTCTTTACCAACTCTGCTCTTTTGTGAGTTGACCTGGAATTTCCCAGCCACACGCAAGGGGAAACCGTGCCCACTGGCCCAGCTGAGTTGTTCACTTTGTTGTCTCTTTGTCGTCTTTCTTCCTTTTGTTCTTTCTTCAGTGATTGGCCCTTTGGTGAATCTTCTGATGGGGGAAAAGGGTTGTTATTGTTGGTGTTTTCTTGCTCAGTGTAATTTGGAGGACTGTATAAACTGTATTTTATGTAATTTTCCCCCCCTTTTCACCAAGGTTGTCAGCTTTTGTTTTAAGATGTTTCCTTGAAGCTGATCCTTACATAGATATTGATCAGAATGTGTTACACAGAACATATACTTGGCTCAAAGGACATCAAAAATCCAATGGTGAATTTTGGGAGCCAGGAAGAGTGATCCACAGTGAGCTTCAAGGTGGCAATAAAAGTCCAGTAACCCTTACGGCTTATATTGTGACTTCTCTCCTGGGATATAAAAAGTATCAGGTACTTAATCTTTAATAAATAATGGGTGGAAAATCACAAGGAAGGTAGGTCTTGATGGGTCAAATACATGTCTGGAAACTTAAAGGATTTTGCAATATTCCATCACATTTGAAGTCTCGAATTTGAGTATTCTTTTGCTTTGCATTTGTGGCCACATTCCAAAAGCTGAGAATATAAACTTTCCCCTCAATTTAGAGCTTCAACACCTGAGGTCATATAAGAGAAGTATCTTTCTCAGGCTATATCTTATGCCCTCATCTTAGTTCGTGATAGTCAATGGGAGAAACACGAGCAAAAGCTCCACTTCTTAGTTTTTATTCCCTCTACGGAATGGTGCCTATTTGCTTGTAGAACCTGAAAAGCAATGTTATTTTCAAAATACATGGCAGATCATTAAATGTCAGTGATCAGGGGTGATTCCCATTGCCTAGGACAAAGTCAGGTGCTTAATAGACACTGAAATTGTTTTTGAATGAACGTTTGAAAATACTTTTTATTTAAATATGTTGGTGACAGGTTATTTTGAATAGTAAAATATATATATTTTTCTTTCCAGCCTAATATTGATGTGCAGGAGTCTATCAACTTTTTGGAGTCTGAATTCGATAGAGGAATTTCAGACAATTACACCCTGGCTCTTGTAACTTATGCGCTGTCATCTGTGAGAAGCCCTAAAGCCAAGGACGCTTTGAATATGCTGACTTGGAGAGCAGAGCAAGAAGGTAATGTGTGCGACCCGTTCTGCATAATGAAATGTGTAAATGATGTGAGAAAGGTTGGTACACCAGGTGCGAGGTTGATTACATTTATATCTTCTGAATGGGATGAAAATGAGATGCAAGTAAGATCAGGAAGGGTTGACATGGCCATCCTACTGCTACTCTCCCCAAGAGTTTTCTAGAGAACTTTGGGGCCTTGGGTTTTTCCTTCTTTTAGATATGTTCTGCCATGTGTCAGTTACTCTTTGAATCGTCTGATGCCATTTCTGGTTTGGTGGCCTTGAGTGATCATTAAGGCCTTGGTTTTTGGAGAGACTTGGGCTCAAATTCTGGTTCTGTTACTTACCTTTAGGAGCTTCAGTTTCCCTGTCTGTAAAATGGGAGTAACACCTGCTTTAGGGTTGCTGTGAGGATTAAATGAGATAATGTGCAGGGCTTACCACGTCGCAGGTGTTCGAAAATGTGAATTAAAATGCTAACAGAAATGCAAATGTCAAAAAATGCTGTTAGTGAGCTGTATGATTTTTTAACAGTTTTGGAATGGGCACTGCTTATGGGCTACAACAGGACAAAAAGTACAGGTGTTATTGCTTTCCAAATGGCCTCTGTGTGGCAGAGGGGCTGGGTGGGCAGAAACATTTTAGGTCATGTCAGTTTATTTAAAGCTCTGTTAATTCAAGAAGGGGTAGTTATGGAAAGTGCTTAGAGACTTCTGAGACTGTAAAAAATAGTGTGTTATTATTAGCAGTAAGTTAGACTACATCCTTATTACCTGTTGCAGTGCTGGGGACTTGACGATTACTGCATCGAAGCTGAAGTAGTCCTTGACATTTCTGCTTCTCTGCTTGGCTAAGTGGTAGTTATTTCACATTCCACTGAAATGCAGTCATCATCTAAATAGTAATATCTGAGAGAATGGGGAGGGGGTACCACGTAGGATGTTCATCTGGGGGCTAGCAGGAATATCTCTAGGAAGGCTGTTGAGCTGGCCAGGGTCCCTCATTTTTTCTTGGAGTCTTGGATTTTGAACTTATAACACCAACGTTCAGATAATGAAAAAAGGAGTATTTCCCGTTAGGGCTGGTTAATGGCAGATTCCCAGAACAGGGTTCTTTCCAATATGTCCTAATATATTTTGGGATGGTCTGGAATAGAGTATGGTTTTTTAAAAAAATAATTTATAGCTTTTTGCTCTTGAGCCAAACATATGGAATTTCTCTTGGGAAAATATTTTTATCAAAATGTCCTCAAATATAAGTAATAGGACAAGGATGAAATTTTATAAGTTTTAATAGTTTAAGAAGTGACATGTAAGTACACGTTTGTGTGTGTGTGTGTGTGTGTGTGAATATACGTATATTTGCTTGGCATCAATATACACATGTATAGAAATATGTATACTTTTATGCTAGTCAAGGAGAACTTGGACCAGTGTAGGAATGTTTAATGGTATCAAGTGTTATTTTTCTGTATTTGGCCAGACCATTACTACTTTTCTCCCGCAGGAGGCATGCAATTCTGGGTGTCATCAGTGTCCAGACTTTCTGAATCCTGGCAACCAAGCTCCCTGGATATTGAAGTCGCGGCCTATGCACTGCTCTCACACTTTCTGCAGCATCAGATTTCTGAGGGAATCCCGATTATGAGGTGGCTAAGCAGGCAGAGAAATAGCTTGGGAGGTTTTGCATCTACCCAGGTGAGTGATGATCGCTTTAAATTTCTTTATAAAAATAATTATATATATATGTAAAACTACTTATAAAATTAAATATATATATATATATATTTTTTTTATTATATGTGGTTGCTTTATTTCATGACGTCATAAAATTACATGGCAGTTAAAAAGTTTAGTAACTTAAATCAAAGGTTTAAGTTACTAATTTTAATTTTTTCTCATCTTTGATATAAACATCGTATCTGATACCCATATGGGATAAATTAGTTCCCTGTCTCACTAGCCATTTGTCATCTCTGGTACCCGGTACAAATGGAGCTCAGTTCTAGTCAGCGGATATTTTCTGAGTCTTCCCTGGACTCCAGGTCAAGCAGATTCAAAGGTGAATCGAGGAGAGTTCCACTCCCAAGGAATGTGGACGAGTGTGCAGTGACATCCTAAACATGACTGAAATTTACTCTTTGGCGGCCTTAATATAGCCTTATGTGCACACATCTTTTTCTTTTCCCAACAGGACACCATTGTGGCCTTGAAGGCCCTGTCTGAGTTTGCAGCCCTAATGAACATAGAAGAGACAAATATCCAAGTGACTGTGGTGGGGTCCGGTTCACTGAGTCCTGTGAAGTTTGTGATTAGCACACAGAACCGCTTTCTCCTTCAGACGGCTGAGGTGTGGACAAGGGGGTGGTTCTCCGAATGTCTGTGTAGATGATTCCTTCTGCTGGAGTACTGCTTTATTTCCTTTCTGTTGACTTCAACAAAGACTTGTTCCCAGAGCTCTGTGCTGGCGGGAAGGAGTACCCTCCCTTGGTTGAATTTGCCGAGCTGGGGAAGGGAGGAGGGCTTGAGAACTTTGGACAGATTTGGAAAAGGAGAAAACATGGGCCCTGTCTTACTGGGAGAGGAATGAATACCCGTGGAGTTCCTATTCTTTGCAGGCCCTGTGCCAGATTTCTTTACATGTGCTATTGCATTTACTTCTCAGACCAAGTACCTTTATCCCCACTGTACATATTATAAAACTGAGGCTAAGAGAGTTTAGCTAACTCTCCCAAGATCATGGTGCTAGTAACAGTAGAGCTAGGATTTGAACCCATGATTTCGAAGACCATGTCCCTTTAGGCTGCACCACATGTCCTCTTAGGTGAATTGATAGAACCAGTAGTAGAACTCTTTCTTTAAAATGGAATAAAGGACTATGCTAGACCCTAACTTTATTCCCTTGGTTAACCTTGTAGGAAGTTGAGGGTAATGGGTGAAAGCGGTAACTTTAAGGCTAGAACCTGAGGGAGAGGGGTGATGGCAAAGGAAAAAGAAGGAGTAGTGTTGGTCCCAGTCAGTGATGGTGTGCCATTGTGTTCTCAGGAAGGCCAGGGACTTAGAGGCTGAGGGAGGCTTGAGGAGGGAGGGATGACTTTCATTTCTTGTCTTTCATGCTTCAGCCCCTACAGAAGGGCAGACCTGTCCACAGCACTAATGTGCACTTCCTCTGCCTTCACCCCCCTTATCTGGTTGACCCATAACTTTTGACATGTGAGGCGTGTAAAGTTCTTAGAACTTTACAGCGCACACAGCTTACACTCCCAGTGAGGGATAACAGTGGTCTCTTGTGCTGGTTGGAAGGACCTAGGTATGGACAATTAACCTTATTCACCTTTTCCCACCTTTATTCAGCTTGCTGTGGTACAGCCAACTGCAGTTAATATTTCTGCAAGCGGTTTTGGATTTGCTATTTGTCAGGTATGTCATAATGTTTATTTTTGTTTTGTTAAATAGGACTTGCTATACTAATTCTTTGGTTTGGGGCACTGCTAAATCTTTAACTTAGATGATGTAAAATTCTTAATGATTTATTTCTATGACTCAGGCAAGATAAATCACTATCTTTAACAAAAAGTGTTAGAGGTGTTACTAGCTAGTGAGTAGACAGCAACTATATAGTTTGATAATCTACAGTTTGATAATATTTCTTGAGTATTATATGCTTTTTGAAGTAAGGATTAAAATCCTCCAATATGATTAATGTGAATTGTTGGGAACTCCGACCTTTTTTTGTAAAAATACAGCTTAGAAATTGTAATGCTGGGTAGAGTTTCTACTGTGACTTGATAACCATATAGCATTTTACTTACCATTTCTTAATATTCATTTAACAATATAAAGGTCAACATGGTATTATAAGTAATTGACTTGAAGATAGGAAATGTGTCCCTTTGCTGTAAAATTTTATATTATAGTAAATAAAACTATTAGCGCATGATATGTTCAGTGCTCTGCTCTAGGAAGAAAATCTAAAGAAATCTACCCTTAATTGGGATACAATAAAATGGAAGTAGTATGTAAAATACTGAATGGAAGTTATTATGCTTAAAAATACATGAAAATCATGGGGACCTAAAACCGTGTTATTGAGATGCAAAATAATATGTGATAGTACTAAAAAAGATTATGTGCTTGGTTAGAAAAAAAAAAAACCAAACAAACCCTGAAAGATTTACTGAGAAAGTTAAAAAAAAGGCTATTATAGAGAAAAAGTACTTTTTCAAAAACCAGAACAACTATTCTAGTTGAGAGAACAGATGTACTTTCTAAGGCACAATGTGAAGGGCACATGGTCAGGTATAATTTGGAAACTTAGAAATAATGTGAAGATTATTTTGTACGATACTCAAAACACAGTAAATGTTTTTTAAAATCAAGGAAAAAATCACAGTTAAAAAGAACAGTATTCAATGAAAAGGATAGAAAGAGAAAAGAGTGAATAATTTGTATTGGTCTTTTTTTTTTTTAAAGTCTTTGTTGAATTTATTGCAATATTGCTTCTATTTTATGTTTTGGTTTTTTGACCATAAGGCATGTGGGATCTTAACTCCCCAACCAGGGATCGAACCTGCACCCCCCTACATTGGAAGGCGAAGTCTTAACTACTGGACCGCCAGGGAAGTCCCTTTGTATCGGTCTTTACTAACAAAGACCAGACCATGTGAAAATTCTCACTCCCAAACTGTCTTTTCATGTGAAGAGTAAATCCAAAAGTAAATACATAAGATATTTTAGATACGACTGAAAAATTTTATGTACTTAAACCACCAAATTGGTTGGAACTCATTCTTGATAAACCAAATGTAGATAAATTACTGAAGTTAGATGATTTTCATTTGAGATTTGAAGGACACAGCAGTAAATATGGTACCTAGTGGTCAGAATGTTCACCAGTCCTATGTTGCATCAACATGCAGAAAATGAAACGTAGGTACCAATAGGTACTTCTTGTAATGGAGAAAAAAATTGCAAAAAAGCTGGTCACCCAGAAATAGGTATTGACATTTCCTCTAGTTGATATTTTTGTAAGTGCTCTGGATAAAGGAGGGCAAGGAAAACTCTCAGGTTTTCAGTAAATAATAAAAAGCAAAGCTGTTGGAAATAAACTGCAAGATTTCTTGACGTTCTCTGAGTGAGCAGTTGAGCTTTATTGTGGACCAAATATAAACTAACACTTAGTTATAGATGAATATTAATTATGACCCAGGGGACAAATCTAGTAGTCGTGTTTGTTCTGTGATGAGATCGGTCTCTAAAGGAAAATGCATGCCACGGGAAAGGGGGTAATGAAAATCACGGAGACTGTCTCTCCAATTGATGGAACCATTCTTCAACGGCTCCAAGAACACTCTACACTTTTAATTGTAGTTTAAGAAAAAGTTGGAGAATGTCCAGACTGAGATATTCCAGAATGATCAAGGGGAGGAAGGATTATATGATATAGGTGTGGCAGAATAAAAAGTTGGAACTCTTAGGTTTGAAAGATGAAGGCTTAGAGAGAGGATTTTTTTTTTTAAAGTATGTAAATCCACAGTGGGTACTACACGTTTAGGTCGGAGGGGCATGTGTGTGTGTGTGTGAGATTTAAGTATTAGCAAAAGAAAATACAATATTACATAGTAATAGTAAGGTTTATGAACCTTAGTATCAAAAAAAACGGAAGGGGTGAAGAATTTAAATAGATCCCTATTCAAGTTGACATGAGGCAGGCCTAGGAAATTTAGAGGACATTCTCAAGCTTCTGATCTTAGGGTCCCTTTGAGGAAAACACTGGCCCTCACGCCTCCTCAGGGTCCCCGCAGCGCCATTCACATTGGTGGTGGGCACAGAGTATATGCTGAAAAAGACCCAGTTGACTTGAAATCCATCATTTATTTCATCCTCTTTGAAAAACATTGTGTGATCGAAAAAGAAGCCTTAGCAGTTGAATAGGTTTTTGTTCCACCAAGGCTCTTGGGTGAAAACATTTTGATGTATGTTACTGATAGTTCCAGTTTGTGAAAAACAACTCCAGTTGGGCAGCAGAGCTTAGAAATTAGTGGATGCTTTCAGGAAACTTGGCAATAGTTTAACTTTTTCCCTCAAGGGAATGTTTTACATTATTTGAAAAAAAAAAAATACACATGAATATTGTCCATGATGGTCTATGATACTTGGAATATTACCTAACAATTTTCTCAATTTTAAACATCATTGTTTATAAACTTTTATAATTATATTTGTTAATGATACTTCGTTAGCTAGTAAAACTAATTTTTTTTTAGGTTGAAGATTACCAATCTAGTTGGGTTTATCCCAAAGAGAATCATTACCTAATATTTAGGATACATAATGAAGGCAATTTATTGCTAGTAACTTATTATTTATGCTTATTTGTTATTTATTACAGCTTAATGTTATCTATAATGTGAAAGATTCCAGATCTTCCGTAATCCAAAGATCTATTCAAGATCAAGAAGCCTTTGATTTAGACATTGCTGTAAAAGATGATAAAGATGATATCAATCACTTGAATTTGAATGTGTGCACAAGGTTGGTATCTAAGTCCCTTCTTTTTCTCCTTCTCCTTAAAAAAATAGATTTGAAGATTTAATTAAATATATATCGTTGTTTATATATTTAATTATATTCAATATAACTCTATAGTTATCGAACTATATCAATATAAGGAGTTACATTTAACAAAGATTTCAGTTATGCATTACACTTCAGATTACAAACTAGAAATACTGCTAATTATATTTAAGCATTTCTCAACATGCCCAAATTATTTACAAGTTTTCCTTGTATTTATAACAAGTTTGAATATAAAAGTTTAATAAAACTCAGGTTTAATTTATAAAAACTTTAACAAATCATGTTTAATACTCCAAAATAGATTATTTCTTTTTGTTGGTCATTTTTCTGTTAAGTAATTATTCCAGGTTCATATTTAACCTTTAGTTTTGTGCACTTAACTCAAAACCTCATAAGAGTGTGCAAGTTCAATGAAGAGCATAGTTTTTTTTTTTAGACACAGTGAAAATAGTCCAGTTTAGAAGATCCTTGCATTGGATAATTAGGCACTTTACAGCTTCTGGGAGTACTTAATAAGGTGACTATTAAATTTGGTCTGTGTCCAGAGCATCTGAGGATCTTGTTAAGTGATAAGAAAAAGGTATCCGTTTCAAGACTACTGACTTCATAGATTCAGGGTCTGTGAAGCCGCCTCCAGCTTTCTTGCCTATTCTAATGCACACATAAGTTTGAGAGCAAGTCCTTCAGAAAGTTCTTGAATCAAGAGACTAAAATTTCTTCCTTGTCAATCTCCCTCTTAGTTCTGCCTGATTTGGTGTTAAGCTGGGTGTTACTGCAAGATGCACTGATATTGAGGAGCTGCTGCCTGCCCTTTCTAAATATCCCGTAGCGTCTGGTTGACCTTGGGCTGTTGGGCTGGAGGTCACTGATGTGGTCCTGAGCTGCCACATCCTCTCAAGGTCACCTGTAGGTGTTTCTCCAGATGGTCAACCTTCTTAGCCATTGCCTGAACCCAGTCTCCTCCATTACTGCTACCATCCCTACTATCTTGGGCCTTATTGTTCCTTTTTGTTTTTTGAAAGTATTTTTAAAAATATTATTTATTAATTTATTTATTTTGGCCGCACCAGGTCTTAGTTGCGGCATGCGGGATCTTCTCTGAGGCACGTGGGCTCTTAGTTGCAGCTTGCGGACTTCTTGGTTGCAGCATGTGAACTTCTTAGTTGCGGCATGCGGACGCTTAGTCGCGGCATGCATGTGGGATCTAGTTCCCCGACCAGGGATTGAACCTGGGCCCCCTGCATTGGGAGTGTGGAGTCTTACCCGCTGGACCACCAGGGAAGTCCCAGGGCCTTCCTGTTCCTGATTTTGGTATAAATTGTCAATGTGTTTGCCCCCTTCCTCACCTGTTTGGGCATTTTGAACCAGCAGCTTGGGGATATCAGAATCTCTGCAGTAGCTTCCTTTTCAGCTGAGAAGAAAGTAGGACTCCCATTATACTTTACTAAGATTGCAACTGGGCTCTGTTCCAGAATAACAACATCAAGTTATTATTATTTAAACAACAACCACCTACATTTATCACAAACTTACATGCCAGGCATTGTATCAATGACTTGCACACATGTCTCATTTAATCCTTAGAATTACTCTATAAAGTAAGTGCTATTATTATGCCTGCTTTTCTCATTTACTCCTTCAGTCATTCGTTCCCTCAGTAAATATTGGTTTAGTCTCCATTATGTGCCAGGCACAGTGTTAGGATTTGGAATATAATGGTTAGCCAAAAAGGCACAGCCTTGTCTTCACAGAACTTACTATTTGGAAGAGGAGACAGAAATTCATAAAAATAAATCCTGAAAACAATGTTACCAAACTGAAGTCTGGCTGCTTGCAGCTCGAAAGTCAATAACTGAGAGGCAGTTGTTGGTAGAAACGAAAGATGCTTTAAGCAGAAAAGCCGGCAATCTGGGGAGAAGGTGGACTCATGTCCTGAGATCAACTCTGAAGATTCAGTCCAGCTGTGACAGTTTTTAAAGGGAAAAAAGGGAGTAATCTCAGTTGATCATTGAGATGGGAGTCAGAGCCATTGCCATCGCCGCCCCCCCACCCCCCGTTTGCAGGCTTGTGGACTTCTTGTGATCTTTCTTTACATGTTATCTTGTTCACACAGTTTGTTCATAAGATTACTAAAGGGAAAGCTGGGGAAGAGATCTGGTCATCTGTTAATTACTTATTCTTCATTTCTACTTTTTTGATCTACAGAAAGAACCAACAGGTTAGGCAAGGTATTGTGTGATCAAAAGATTTGAAAAGTGTGCTTGGGCTGGAGATGAGAAGAGCATGGGGGTTCCTGGTTTAAGGTTAGTTACAACATAGCTTTGCTGAAGTGACAGGAAAAGGGGTTTCCTCATGAGGGTGATTTCCTGCAAAGAGCTGCTTATAGCAGGTCTAAAATTCTACTTTTGAAAAGGGCAAAGAAGAATAGCCTTATGGAGCAATGAGAGGGATTTTACCTCTTAGGGAGGTCAGGTAAAGACACAGAGGAGGAAAATGAGGTGAAACTGAGATTCAGACCATAATGGGGTTTCACTGTTTATAGGGGCTCATGTAAAGATGCAGGATTCCAAATCTTAATCCAGCATCAGGAAATCAGACAGGCAATAGACTTTGCTAGGTAGAGGACATCTATATCTTTTTCTTTCTTTCTTTTTTTTGGAGGACCTGGAGAAGGGAAGTGTTTTAATGTCAGGGTTGGGGGCTTTATAAAAAGGATTTAGATGTTGCTACTAGTTTTCTGAGAAAAATCTGCTATGAAATACAAAATACATTTTAAATGAATTCTTTCAGTGGCACTTTATAAAAAGAAGAGCTGGTGTTTCAGGCACTTTATTCTCATCAGTAGGGTCCAAGCCCTTACTCACCTCAGAAAAGGTTTCTCTGTGGCATGGTAATTTAACACATTCTGCCCCTGGTTGGTGGAAAGACCAGGTCAACCAAAGCACTTCTGATGATGCACTGAAGTCATCATATCTAAGCAGGTTGGCTGTTTTTCTCATCTCTAAAACCCCTCTAGTTTTAACGCCCGTATTGGTTTTCTGTAGCGTCTCTTCTGGCTGAGTGCCTCACCAGCAGATGGTTTCAGCTGCCTGGGATCACCGAACCCACTGCAGTCAGCACTTGTACTGTGTGGCTTTTCAATCACGTTTGGCAGGCATCAGCTTGCTGCTTTAAAAAGCAAGATTTTCTACACGCCCTTCTTGCTTTTGCCATTTAAAGGACAAGAGGAACTAACGATGCTAAGAGACTTTCATGTTGGAGACAAACTCCTTTCCATAATGACATTGGGCTGTTTCAGATCCAAACAAAAAGCTCTTGCCATCTGTTGATTTTAGAAAAATAATTATTTTAAAGGAGACAAAATGTTGTTGGTGCCCAGATGCTTTGATATTCACGACGTGTACAACAGGGTTAGAGAACGAGCAGTGTAATAAAACTTTCCGAGGCTTGTCATTCTCCCGAGGTGGCTAAAGAAAACACAAAAATGTGCTCCAAGTGTGTGGGAGAAGAAAGGGAAGGACCTTGCCTACTGGTCTTCTTTTTTCTAAAACCAGATGAAGAAAAGGTTGTTGAAGACTTGGCCGCTGTCTCCTGCTAAGTGGTCAAGTGATGCCTCTTTTTCGGTTCCTAGCTTTGAGTTGGAGAGCTTAGTGCCATCAACTTTTGGGAAAATGAAAAATGCAATGTGGTTTGGTATCAACCACTGGAAAACAGATTTGCCCATCAAAGGGGCAAAGTTTGCCTTCCTTACAACCCAGGGGCCCAAGTCTGCTACATTGCAGGCATTCCATGCTGACTAACAAATGGACCCGTTGTTCTATTCCTCATGTGGTTGAAAGTTATAAGAATTTCAGACCTGTAAGGAAAGGGTTACCTTTTTACAGTTTTCTATAGTAATTTTTTATTTCAATGAAACAGTAAATGTTTGGAATAACACTTGGCAGTTTTAATTTTTATATGAAGATAGTTTGCCAACAGCTTTAGGTTTTTCCTAAAGGGTTCTCTTCTATCCTCTCCTCTTTGATTTAGGTTTCTGGGCCCAGCTAGAAGTGGCATGGCCCTTATGGAAATTAACCTCCTCAGTGGTTTTACCGTGTCCTCAGATGCCATTTCCCTGAGTGAGACCGTGAAAAAAGTAGAACACGACCATGGAAAACTCCACCTCTACTTAGACTCTGTAAGTAGTAAAACCTAAGTTTCACATTGGTAACCACTGACAAAGCCACTATTTATTGTGTTCAAAATTACCTTTACTTTAAACGTTTTCTTTGTGTCATTATTTTGGCTTTTTGTGTCCCTGAACAACTTTCACACGGCAACTATCTGTTGTCCTCACCAAAAAGACATTATTATAAAATTAGTTTAAGGAGAATTACTGTTAATGGTGAGCCTGATGAAAGTCTTGATAACAAAATTATTATTTCATACCAGATGTTCAACATATAGAAATTGCTGTGATGTAATTTCCAAAATGCAGTCCAGATGTCAACTGGAGAACCCCTTTGCTTCAGGGAATTGCTAAACATATTTGTTTAAATGCTGCTGATGAAAAAAAAATGCTGACGGTGAAAGCTTTAATTACATGTTTTAAAATGCTTTCATTAAAAAAAGGCTTTTAATATATCCCAATAGGGTTAATATCCCTGCATTGAAAAGTTAGGTGCTTAAATCATAGAATATTCTCAGAGGTTTGGTCTTTACACAAAATTATTATATAATTTTCATGTACTCTTCCCATTACTGTATGAAAGCTACTGATCCAAGAATAAGGTGCATAAAATATGTGAGAGAAAGGTTAGTGTGGAATTTAAGACTCTACTTGTTATGTCTCAAAACTGCTGGCATGTAAGTTTATTCTTCTGACATCTATATGAAATTCATATGTGGAATCGAAATTGAGTTCTAAGTGTTCTTAGGATTTCATGTTACATGGGGGGAATACGTATGTTTCTTATTCCAGTTTTGCCAAGTGTGAATCAATTACATTGCTTCAGCAGTGAATCTACTTTTGAAAAGCTAGTTCCTTAATGTTCTTTTTGTTTTAAGACTTCAAAAACCACTTTGGTTAAAAAGCTGTTAAAACTAATTCAAAGTTTCTAGATTCTTTTGCTATTCAGTGATTTTCACATATTAAATATTGCTTGATAGCCATGGGCCTAATTTGGGGTTTGAAAAATACATTAAAGGTTTTTTAAAATAATGTAATTAGGTTTGGAGTTTGTCCTGTATCTGTGATGTTCTTGTTCACGGTTATTTTAATTTGAGTGTCCATTACATTTTGACTGACTAATTTGTCTTTTCACTTACTGCTAATTGGTATGTAGTGGAATGTTTAAAGGAATTTATCAATTTCAGATTCCTTAACCATTATTATTTGCCAAATTGGCATTAAGTGTCCTTCCTGGAGGCAAGGAGGCTAGCCTTTTGTACCCATGGAGGCAAGGAGGCTGGCCTTTTGTACCCCTGGAGGCAAGGAGGCTGGCCTTTTGTACCCCTGGAGGCAAGGAGGCTGGCCTTTTGTACCCCTGGAGGCAAGGAGGCTGGCCTTTTGTACCCCTGGAGGCAAGGAGGCTGGCCTTTTGTACCCCTGGAGGCAAGGAGGCTGGCCTTTTGTACCCATATCAGTCAGTTATTGGTTGTGGGCTGCACCCCGCACTCTGAGGTTACTTCACTTACTGGATGAGGTGGCTCCCATGAGCTGAGGGTGATTCTCCAGAGAAGGGGGCTGGTGTGAGTCAGTAGCAGCAACCAGGATGGGATGCAAAGCTGAGACGGGGGATTTTGGTGAAGCACCAGGGCCAGGGGCATGCACTTCTGGGCTCCTGCTTACTTAACCACTCCAATTCTCAGTATCTGTTTCAGTAAAATGGAAGTAAGAACAATACCTGCCAATCATGCAAGGACTGTTTTACAAGATAAATGATGTAATTTCTATAAAGTGCTTACCCCAGTACCGGGTGTGTAGAAATGCTCCCTAAATGTTCATTTCTATAGCTGTTTGATAAAAGGATAAGAGAAAGAAATGTCTTTTACTTTCTCTTGAACACATAATTTGCCACACCTTTAAAAGTCTTTTGTCTTTTTCAAGGTAAATGAAACCCAGTTTTGTGTTGATATTCCTTCTGTGAGAAACTTTAGAGTGTCAAATACACAAGATGCTTCAGTGTCCATAATGGATTACTATGAACCAAGTAAGTGTGTCCTGGGGTTCGTGATACCTTGGGAGTTATGCCAGGCATTCATTCATTCATTCCTTCATTCAGAGTGGTCTTCTGCTGGATTGACTTTGTGGGGGGCGGGTGTTGTTGGGGGTAGTGAAGGAGGTGGTGGAGCAGGAGGTGAGCTTTACATTTAAATGAAGACAATTGATAATTTACAAAAAAATAATCACATGACAGCATTCAGCATATATTAAAAAGTGATGTTTTTGCTCATAATGTTTTAGGTTTTTAACTCCCAGCTACAAACTTTACAAAGAAAAAGTGACACAGGGAGTCCCTTTATGTTCAATTTCCAAGGTTCTGCTCCTATTGCAAGCACCCACTCTATCGGGTTCTGGTTTTAAAACGGGGCTTCTTCAGAAGAGAAATGAACAGCGTCCGCAGTGGACGAGCCTCAATCGGGTTTAGCTGTTTCTTCACTGAGGGAGTCTTGTTTTGCTAAAATTTATTTATTGTAACAGATTTTTTTTATCATTTCAAGAAAACTGTAGTCTGTTTGGAAAATAACTTGAGCTTCTTTGACTTTACTGGTAATTTCTTTATAAAATGTTAGACATTTAGGATGTGAAAGTAGAGATCTAGTCTGGAGATCATCTAAGTTGATCAGGACGAATCTCCGTTCAATCACAGAGTGACTTTTTGTCGGTGTGTGATCTTCAGGCTAATGTTTCTACGTGTCACCACATTCATCCTGAATAAGCACTCCTGGGGCTCAGAGTCATTAGAACACATGAGAATCGTGAACATGTTCATGTCCTAGGTGGTTGTAGATAATTACACTTTAAAGTACGAGGAACCTGTCCTCGTGGTTGGGAGTGTTTGGTGGAGTATTCATGCAAGACGACGGTAGCACCAGCTCTCTCTCCTTCTAAGTCAACAAGCCAGGTCCTCTCATCTTGTGCCTCCTGTTGGAGTTCACCCCCAGTTCTTGTGGGACATTCTGGGGACACACGGATGCAGCACTTTTTTTCTGGTGGAAGGATGAGATCCACTGTGGAGACTCAGTGACAGTACCTAGTTATCCAACTTCATTACATGATTGTTGAAACATTCTCCAATTGATGTTTCTTAGGTGTATGGAGAACATTTTAAACATTTGAAAAGCAAAAAAGATTCAGTCTCTGAGATTTCTTTGTGGAAAACAACTTATGTATGAGGGGGTGCATTTAAAATGAAAACATGGGAAAGATCAGAATAAACCAACCAACCCATTTTGAAGAACCCTAGAGTTAGAAAGCGTACTTAAAATATTAAAAAAGTCAATGAAAAATCGTGAAGAAATTCGAAAATAGAAAGTTTTTAAAAATTGTAAAAATAAAAATCATTTATGCTTTATAGTAAGGTTACTGTAGTGCTATTGGTGCTTTATATAGTTTTTTAAAAATATTAGCTTGTACTATAAAATTTACCCAAGTAAATAGTTTTAGAGACTATGTGCTTAACATTTTAAAACACTGAAACAAGGCATCACACAGGCAGAGTTCTCTTCATATTTTTGCATTTTAGAATGAAGTCCATGGTAAATATTTCTCTTCAGTAGTTCCAATGAGTAGAACCTTACTTGAATGCATAGAAAATGTCACCCTAAAATAAACTCTCAAGGAGGTTAAAACACCCTCAATTTACAGTCTTTCCTGTTCCAGGAAGCGTTTCAGGTTGCGGTTGAACTGCGGCATGCAGCTGTGGTCTATTTTCTCTCTTTTAATGCTGGCCAGCTGCTGGAGGTACAGAAACTGGACTCAAAGCATTGTTTCTCTCTTGGACTTGGTCGTTTGGGCCCCTCTTGAGTATTTCAGTTGTTTCTTGTAAAGAAAAAATAAAATTATGTGAAGAACGGAAAACTCAGAAAAGTGTATTGAAATGCTCTTAAGTTTTGGCAAAGTAAATGTTTCTAAACAAAGGAGGCATGTAAACCGACATCTGCTTCTTTGAACAGGGCGGCAAGCGGTGAGAAGCTACAACTCCAGAGCACAATTGTCCTCCTGTGACCTCTGCGGGGACACACACACCTGTGGCCCCTGTGACAGCGTGGCCTCGGCCTCCCTTCCTCACCCTAACGCCTGCCTCCTTGTCTGCTTCACGCTTCTGTTCTCTTTGCCGTGTTGGCTATGATTTATCTTTTTAAAGACTCTGCGTAACACTTTCATTTCCAGAAGTCACGTGTGATTGTCGTGTTTTCATAAGCAAATATCGCCTCTATTTTGAAAATCAATGTTTTTCTCTTTATGGGATGGGATGGGGGTGTACAACCGGTCCTTGTATGTGTAGCTGCATAGATTTCTTCTCCTGACTTCTGTGTGGAACAAAAAACCAGAATTCTTGCAGCTGTATTCTTTTATTTCCCCCTCTTAAAATCTTTTAGGTTTCTTTTGGAGGTGTTATTTTCTCCAGAATAAATGTGTTATTTTAGATGATTCTTTTCATTTTCTAGAGCAAATGAGCCTGGGTTCTTAAGCACTGCTATACATCAGTGTCTGCTTTAGTATTAACGATGGATTTCCTGGGAACTGGGAGGAAACAAACCCGCAGGCGGAGCTTGTTCTGTCCCTTCTGTATCCACCCTAACCCTCCGCCTACACCACCCACCCCAGTGGTCTCAGTACATCCTTCTTAATCAGATATAACTTTTTTCTTTAGGATGGAGGTGGTGATTTTTTTTTTTTTTTAAAGGGAAATGATGTTGTTCCACTCCAGATGTAGTCACATACCCCAGCCCTTACTCTTCCTCGGTTTTCACTCTGGAGAGAAGCAGAGAGAGACCGGCTTCGCTGTGCTGCTGGCGGCTCAGAGGTTGAGGTTGCTGGGAAGTGCCTAGGGGGGCCCCGGGTGCCCTCCTCTGTGTCCTCAGCCCCGCATGTGGGCTCTGTTCAGGCTGGGAGTCAGAGGGCATTGCAACACGTGCCTTACGTGACTTGGACCAGAAGATCCTAGACCAGGAGGCACATGTGAGTCATGAGGGATGCTAAACCAGGGTCACAACAAAATCCTATATGAGATGTAGCAGACTGGACCTCCCCATGGTCTGGGAAAGAAGCTGGGGTTTGACGGGGATCAGAGAGATGTGAAGTACTGTACGGTGTTGGCCAGGGTCCTGTGGAACCTTCTAGATTCAGGTGTCTGAGTGTCAGACCACCAGCTGTCCAGTGACATCTAACACTTGCTCTGAATCTTATAGAAGATTCTTGAATTTTGAGCACCTGTGTCATGGGTTACCCTGTATTCGGAAGGATAATATTCATTTATCTGGGTGAAATTTTAAGGAAAGATTCCTTTCTTCCCCCTTCCCTGTTTTTCCTCTTTTCTCACCTTTGTTTCATCCTGCCTTTCCTTCCCTTCTTCCTTTCTTCTTTTCATTTGAAATACATTGAAATATTTTAGATACATCCAAAAAATTTAAAACTCTTTTACTATATCTAAAAGTTGGTTTAATTTCACTCCTGAACTCGGCATTTCTCTCAAGGGGATGTAGAAACGTAATCGTCATGGGCTCCAAAGAAGCTGCATTGCAGTATTTTCAACTGTTTAAAAATAAATCCAAAAATAAAATATGCAAATAATATATTTTAAAGTCAATTTTAAAAAGAATGTTTTTATTTTAGTAAACTTAAATTACAGTGGAGTGGATGTTCATGGAATGCTTATGGATATTTTGGACACAAAGGTAGGAATTACTAACATTCAGATTTTTAAAGCTTGAGACCTAAATGTAGAAAATAGATCCTCAGAGGGTGGTCTATGGAGACAGAGCAGTTAAATATCAAACACATAATTTTCTTGTATTTACTTTCAAGTGGGGAAAAGTTTTTCATTGTGTTACACCTTTGAAACAATCTGATCTGAAAAAGGCACTTGGGTTTGGGCTTTCCTGTGCGGGGTTTCGGCTTTTATACGCTTAGGACTTGTTTGGAGATGAAAGTACCTTAGAACGAAGTTGGAGGACAGTGTTGGCAAAGGATACCCCCTCGCTGCCCAGAGAGCCTCGGACTAACCGTAAATAGTTTATATTCTGTAGCTTATATTCTGTTCCTACTGGACTTCTAGTGTAGTATTTTAGGAAACTCCAGAATGGAAAGCCATTGGAAGACAGTTTGTAGCTTTTTTAAACCATGTTTGTAGCTTTTTTAAAACCATATTTCCTCATTTAAAAACTAGAACTCTAATAGTTGTTGGGAATTATTTCGGATTTTCAGGTTAAAAATTCACCTTGTAACTCATATGGCAATGCATCTCTTTTTATTATAAATGTATTAAAAGTGAGGAGGAGGAGGGGATTGAGGACAAAGAGGAGGAAGAGGAAAAGAAGGAAGGGGAAAAGGGTCAGTCAGCGCAGCTGGAGGTGCGTGGGGCACTGGGGACGCGGGAGTCCTCCTCTGTCACGCCTTTCAGAGCCTCTGCTGGCTCTGCTGCAGCAGTGCACTTGGATTAAAAGGGACCAAAAAGCCACAGGCATTAGGGGGAAAGGAGGACACATAGTAGTAACAATTGACAGTATCGACTCTTCTTCACATGCTACAAGTAATAATACTAAAAATCTCTTTTTACCTTTAAGTTTGCTGATGTTGAAACTTTTCCTTTAGAATGCCATCAATTTCATTTTCTGATATGAACTAATTTGAAGTCCCCACTTCTTTTCCACTGAGTGGGGACCTCATTAAGACACCAGCATGTGTGACTTCCAGTTTTGACTCGCCACATAATTCAAGGACAAAACAACGCTATTATATTTGGTTTCACCATCTTATTGCCTTCAGTTATAATTCTAAAAAAGAAGTTGAAGCCCATTAAAATACGCTGGGTCAATGAAATGCTTCCTTTTATTGTGTGGTCCTATTATACTTTATGTTTTAAAAAATATTCTAACAATAATATATTTGGTTTAGTATTTTGGTTATATTATAATCTGTGGAGCATTGTGTTAATATAAAATCCAGATATACGCTTATTGCCTAACAGTTTGTTACTTACATATGCAATGCTGTATTCCACACGTGGGAATTTTCAGAATTGTACATAGCGTAATTTTCCCTGCTCCCATTTTTTTTGGAGTCTGGGTGTAATTATTTTTTTAAAAAGTTGTATTTAACTGTAATTTCTTTTTATGTTAAATTTAGTTATAAATATTCTGGCAATATAATGCTAGTTATCTTTATTTTGATACAATTCAATTATTTTGATATAATTCAATTTGATATCATTCAACATTTCTGGCTGTCCTATGACATTGTAAGAAATTGGAACTATGATGTTTCTTTGTCATTCTTTAAAGGAGCCATTTTATTAGCCTTCTAGCATGTAATCTGGAGTTCTTTTTAACAGCCTCACGTTTTCTAATTTGCTTGATTGAAGTTTAATACTGTTTTCTATAAAAATATGTTGTAAATACCTCCTTGACAAGGTTCCTTCACATAAGGACAGTACTTAATTTGGTGTTCATCAAGTGGCTCCCATGGGTCCAGGTGCCATTACATCTTCTTGACTGCATCATTTACTTGCACTTTTAAAATTTGAGACACTTACAGTAAATGGACTCACTCTTGGATAAGCTTCAGAACTTTATGTACTCTCAGTAGAGACTTCTGTTAGACAGAAGAATATTCTGATTTTTTTTTTTTCAAATTCCAGTAAAGCATAGCACCTTTAAGAACTTAAAAATTTCCTATCATCTATTCAAATGATATTCGTGTTAATGTTAAATATCCTAAGTTGCATTGGGAGTAATTTGAGGTGCAATTTTTTTAATCACTACTTTGAATAGAGAACTGTTACACTACTTTCTTTAGGAAACTAAGCAGTAAATATACATTTTTAATTAAGTATATATCGGTTGTGAGTAGGCTTGTTTCAAAACTATTTCTAGCCATTGAGGTGTGTTTTCATGTGCCTCATCAAAAGACAGTGCCACATTGAATCATTCACTAAAATGTTGCCATTTCATTTCAGTGGTTGTAATACAGGAAAACAGATATTTCCTGTGTGATTTCCGAGTTTCGCACTTCACAGGACACTTACACATTGGTATGTGTGTGTCTTTGTAATAGGGATGATATTGATATATATGTTACTACATATTTAAGAATAATTCTGTCCATGTTGTCACGAGGCCACGGTTTACCACTCTTCTGCCAGGGTATTGAATCAGTGGTAGAGGATTGTTCCATGTTGCATTTATAGATCATTAAGATTTGTCTTTGATAGATTTAATAGAATGTGGCTCTATTCTGGTCCTTCAAGCCTTTATGTTTTGGATTTTTACTAAGGTGCAATTGATAGAGTAGAGTTGATTTCTTTTGTACACGGGAAGCTTTATAAGATTTTACTCATAAATCTTCTATTTTGAGAAGCTGTTTTGCATATAAGAAGGATACTGTTGAAATAAAACATCATTTTCCCAGAAACTAAAGCTTTGTATATTGAACCAGGGTGATTCTGAATGTTTAAATTTTAAATGTTAGAGTGTTGTTATTAATTGTACTTGATGATCTATTCAATAGGAAATCATGGTTTATCAATAAAAATGAAAATTTCCATCTATTACTACCAGTGTTGTTTTTATTTTAGCTTAAATCACATCTGTAGCACATCTCCTTTACCTAAACCTATTTAATGGTGAGGCATGGGATGTCTGAAGGTAGGTTTGAGGAGGGATTATTGTGTTAAAGAATTTGACATGAGTGAGAGGAGAGAAGCTTGACCACCAGCCGCTGCCTCATTTTTGTTTTTTTAAAAGAAACTTTAAATTTCAGAATAGATTTAGATTTACAGAAATGTTATGAAAATACTACAGAGTTTCCATATACGCCACACCTATTATCTCCCCTATTATTATTATTATTTTTATCTTTTGGCCACGTGGCATGTGGGATCTTAGTTCCCCGACCAGGGATTGAACCCACGTCCCCTGCATTGGCAGCACAGAGTCTTAACCACTGGACCACCAGGGAAGTCCCTCCTTCCTCATTCTTTGTGTTTGGTGTTGGAGTGGGGTTGGTGGAGAGGTAAATGATACACAAATGAAAAACGTGAGGTGAGGGCTCACTCAACTTCTGGAAATTGTACAGAAATATAGAATGCACAGTTTGTGTACCCAGGAAAATGGAGGCATGGACTCTTGTAACCACAGCCTAGCCTTTCAGGTATATTTTCTTGATTTTCCACTCAGTGTTAACACTTTTCCTGCCATGAACTTTCTGAGCTTCTGTGAAATGTTAAAGATAGTATGGTGCTTCTCAATTGGGGTTGATTTTGACCCCGGGTGACACTTGGCAGTGATTGGAGGTAGCTTTCATTGTCACAGCTGGAGGTAGTGCTACTGGCATCTAGTGGGTAGAGACCAAGGATTCTGCTAGACATCCTGCAGTGCACACCCACAGCAAAGGCCAAGTATCAACAGGGGCAAAATATCAATAGTTCCGAGGTTGTGAAACTCCTGAGCTAAATGACATCACCTGGTAATGTCAATGAATTTAATATGATGAATTTAATGACATCCTTAAACAAAAAGTCATTGGAATCACTGGGCAGATATTGAGATTAACAAATAAATCTATTACCTCAACCCTAGGAAACTTAGGCTGGAGACTGGGGAAAGATGTAACTATTTTTTAAAAAATGTCTATAATAGTAGTTTCCAAACTTGGATGATTATCAAACTCCCCTAAAGGAGTTGGTTTAACAAAAAAACCTTGGTCTTCGAGGAAATCCTAATTCAGAAGATGTAGGATTAGGTTCTGAATCTGATTGTTGAACTCCCCCTGACTGATGATCATTTCAGTCTGGGAACCACTGGAATATGTAGTGGTTTTCATGCCATTGTGGATCTTCTACCCTTTAGTGTGAATGTGACTTGTGACTTGCTTCAAGCCAACAGAATATGGCAAAGGTGACAGGATGTGTCTGAGACGGTAGCGCCCCTTTAGCTGGAGTCTCTCCTGCCTTTTCTGAAGATGTGAGCTGCCATGTTGTGGGCTGTGATGGTGGGAGGCCCAGACACCAAGGAACTGAGAGCACCTTTTAGGAGCTGAGGGCAGCCTCCAACCTCCAGCCAGCAAGAGAATGAAGCCCCTATAGCTGTAAGGACCTGAGTTCTGCACACAGAAGTGGATCCTTCTCCAGTTGAGCCTTAGTAGAGATTGCAGCCCCAGCTGATGCTTTGATTATAGCCATGTGAGACGAGACAGTGAGTCCCGCTATGTGCCCAGACTCTTGACCCACAGAAGCTGAGAACAAACGTATGCTGTTTGAAGCCACTAAGTTTGTGGTAATTGGCTGCAGAACAATAGAAAACTAATACACAAGTTTTAGAGTAAGCTAATTCTATGATATTCAGCCAACTTCTTCCTAACTGGTACACCTGGAGTTGCCGTCTTCTCTGCAGTTCAGGGGCTGTGAGCATGGTGGTGTCGGCCCTGGTGCCCGCACGCTTCCACTGCCCCTGCCACTTCTGTCACTGAACCAAAGTGGAGCTGTGTTCTCTGGAGCCCTCATTGCTCCAAAGCTACACTCATTTCCACACTGAACTGGCGAGTTTTTCTCCCTGGCTCTGTGCTATACTTTGTCCCTTGGACAGAGAGAGTCTGCTTGTGCCACAGAGCTCACAAAGCGTTCACTGGAAGCTGTTCTTTCAATGTCTACTTGTAGCTGCCTCTCTTTCTCACTCTCTGGCTCAAACCTAAGTCCAGGCGGCTGGGCTGCATGCCGTGAGGTACAGACACCGTACTGTCCTCCCAATGTACCTTCCTTCTGACATACACAGTCTCTTTCTCTCATCTCCCCCAAATCTTCAAGCAAAATGGACTCCTGGTAGCCCTCCCTGCAAGTAGTTTGCTAGACACAATCAGATATAGATACACAGTGGTTAAGAGCATGGGCTTTGGTGCCAGGCGGACCTGGGCTCCAATCTTGGCTTTGCCTCTTGTCGGAGGGGAGACCCTCTTCCCCTCTGGTGTTCGTGGGGTGGAATTTTCCCTAGATGTTCTCAGGTTCTCTCTTTCCCTAAACTCACTCCACGCCAAAGGAGACAGAGATCTTTCTGATCTGTCATGTTAGGAAGAGTGCACCGGCCACAGTGGATGCAACCCATCGCTCCTCCATCTGGGGTCCCACACGACACCCTGCTTGGTTCCCTTGTGCTGACCACGTCTTGCAGGGCCCAGTCCTGCCTGGGATGGGGGAGGAAGTCCAGCCAGAAATGGTCTTCCTTGGGCAAGTCCACTCGATTCGTGCACCAAGCTGTGTCCTCCAACTTGAACTTTATCAGGGATAGAGTGGATATTTTGGTTCCTTCATCGCTGACTTTTGTCCCCATCAAATGGCGATGGAGGGTGCTATTTATTGCATTCCCAGAGACCCCAGCACCTGTACTAAGAGTGTGATCTTGGGCAGGTTTTGCAATATCTGGTACGTATGAGGTGCTTAATAAGTTATGGTTGTGACTCTACATCTGTATGTGTCAGTGGATAGCTTTGGCTGTATTTATGTGCATAACTTAGGGTAGGAGGGAAGAGAATTCTCCAGCCGAGTTGTGGCCTCTGGGTGGGTCCCTCTGAAGCCCACAGCCTGCTCTGACGTCATTTCTGATGCTCACAGTGGACCGGAGTGGGTGCTTGGCTGGGATTGATGAGTTCTCTTCTCCTTTCTGCTCTTGCTTGGTCATCATTTCTGCTAAGGCGATTCAAAATGGGGCCTCGAAGAAGGTTCAAGTAACAATGTATTCAAGGTTACCAGTGTTGAATCCAGATTATGGAGATTCAGATATGGGGGAATTGTGCCCCTTGATCTAGGTACGTTGCCCCATCAGGCTGTACAGGAGGGAGAGGCACCACCTCCCAGAACTTTGCATTGTCCCCACGAGGACACTTCCTGTGCTGGCGGAGCGACACGTGGCTGGATCCCCGAGGCTCTCTATAGGCCATCTCCCTCTTCTTCTGCAGTCTTTCATCTCTGTTCTCCATTCTGAAGTTCCCATCATCTCCACTTTGTCTGTCAGTGACTCCCCCTCAGGAATTAGCAAGTGCTGTATCTCTCCTTTTGCCTTCAGTTTCCTCTCTGTCTCCCGTGAGCTGGCAGCCAGAGCTTTCTCTCTTCTGTCTGTTCTGCTCTGAGATCACGTCCCCAGGGTGGAGGAGTGATGAGAGGACTTTGGAAGATTCTCTGCTCTGATTGGTAGTTGGCTTTTATTCCCTTTTATGTTATCTCAGTCTTCTCAAAGTTTAGACAACAGCATGAGTTCAGGATGAGGGAGACATTACCTGGCAGAACACGTGAAAAAGACCTGATGGCTAAACAAAGTATGAGTCAGTGACAAGAGAGAAGAAATGCCTCCAGTTTCTCAACAAGGGAGGTGATTCGCTTCAGTAGAGCCTGCATGTTTCAGGGTGTTTTGCCCCGTTACTAATGTCACAGTTTAAGAAGGAAGACCAACTGGAGTCCATATGGGGCAGAACAGCCACAAGGGTGTCAGGATGAAAGATGAAGGGATGCGGGGGATGCATAGCTGGTGAAAGAAACCATGTAGACTCTGACACTTTTCTTCCAATTTCCCCGAGGCTGTCAGCTGCAAGCTCATGTTGCAGAATTGTTACAAGTGGGTAGACTTTGGCACAATATCAAGGGGAATCAAATAGAGCATCCCTAACTCAGATGCTGGTGACTACATGGTCCCTAGAGTTGTTAAGCAAGGCTCATGATCATTAGGGGCTGACACTTTTTAAATTGGTAAAAATAGTAGGGGTTAAGAGGTTTTCTAGTTGAGCCCCTGTTAGAGATTGAATCATGTTCCGCAAAAGATATGTGGACGTCCTAACCCTCGGTACTTTAGAATGTGACCTTATTTGGAAATAGGGTTGTTGCATAATGAGAAGATAGCTACGTGAAGACAGAGGTACATAGGGAGAACGCCATGTAATGACAAGGGCAGAGATTTGAGTTACGCGGCTGCAAGCCTAGGAATGCCAAAAATTGCCAACAGTCTAGAAGCTGGAAAGAGGCAAGGAAGCGTTCGTCTACTGGTTTCAGAGGTGAGCAGGGTCTTTTTGACACTTTGGATTCAGACTCCCAGCCTTCAGAACTGTGAGACAATATTTTACTGTTGTTTTAAGTCACCCAGTTTGTGGTACTTTGATATGGCCGTCCTAAGAAACTAATACAACTCCCCAGAAAGGTTAAGAGCTGCGTACAAGTTCTACAACTTCTTTTTTTTTTTTTACCTCCACAGGTCAAGAGGAAAATTGGGACTTCTGCCTGGTAAGTACCAGGAATTCAGTACCAGGCTGTGGACCGAGCGCTGATGGCTAAGTGCCCACAGTTACCCTCTGCTCTCGGCATCCCTGCCCCAACGCCTTCATTCCCAGTGCGGGGGGGGGGGGTACTGGAGCCACTGTCCATTCGAGGCAGTGATGACAAATAGAGTTCCTCTTGAATACCAGCTGCAATCATTTGATAATGACTGCCAGGGATTTTGAGACCACTTCTGGACCCACTGGGCACAAGAGCTAGAATCAGTGGTGAATGTCTGCATAGGTGAGGCAGGGCCAGGTGGTGTCACCTGAGCTGGGAATTTACTATTCCCGATTTAGGGTCTCACTGTACAATTTAGCCTTTAATTATATTGCCTTGCACTTGAACTAATTGTTTTTTATTGGTGTTGGTCTTGATTCACATACCACATTGCAAGCCAAGCCAACACTTTCATCCTATACCATAGACTTTCTCTCTCTCTCTCTGTGTCTCCATATTTATGGTAAATGCTATCTGACTGATGTACCCAGTGTATTCTGTAGGCTCTGAACTGTAGACTTGTAAATAATAAGAAAATAATGCTAATAAAGTTATGTACTAAAGGACCTGGCATTCTTCTAAACAACAATATCACAGATACTAATTACACGCATATCACACTCATGCTTTATCTCTCACAGCCCCTAACACTACTTTTAACTCGCTAAGTATTCAGAAATGTTTAACTGAATGATAGAATTTGAACTACCTGCAATTAAGAATGTCTCCACATGAAAGATATAGGACTAGAGTTAGAGGAAGTAAAGGGGGAATGGTTGGAAAGAAAGAAATGCAGGAGATGGAGAAATATGGAATTGTTCTGTGCATAAATATTGTGTCCCTTATTAAATTTCAGTTAGGGGATTCGGAGAATTTCAGCTGATTCCCAAACACTGCAGATATTTTATTTTTACTCTTTAAAAAATTTTTTTTACTGGAATATAGTTGCTTTACAATATTGTGTTAGTTTCTATTGTACAGCAAAGTGATTCAGCTATACGTATACATATATCCCCTTATTTTATGAATTTCCTTCCCATTTAGGTCACCACAGAGCACTGAGTAGAGTTCCCTGTGTTATACAGTAGGTTCTCATTAGTTGTCTATTTTATACAAAGTATCAGTAGTGTATATATATCAATCCCAATCTCCCAGTTCATCCCACCCACCCCCTTTCCCCCTTGGTATCCATATGTTTGTTCTCTATGTCTGTGTCTCTATTTCTCCTTTGTAAATAAGATCATCTATACCATTTTTTTTCAGATTCCACATATATGAGTTAATATATGATATTTGTTTTTCTCTTTCTGACTTACTTCATTCTGTATGGCAGTCTCTAGGTCCATCCATGTCTCTACAAAAGACCCAATTTCATTCCTTTTTATGGCCGAGTAATATTCCATTGTATATATGTACCACATCTTCTTTATCCATTCCTCTGTTGATGGACATTTAGGTTGCTTCCATGTCCTGGCTATTGTAAATAGTGCTGCAGTGAACATTGGGGTGCCTGTGTCTTTTTGAATTATGTTTTTCTCTGGGTATATGCCCAGTACTGGGATTACTGGGTCATATGGTAGTTCTATTTTTAGTTTTTTAAGGAACCTTCATACTGTTCTCCATAGTGGCTGTATCAATTTACATTCCCACCAACAGTGCAAGAGGGTTCCCTTTTCTCCACACCCTCTCCAGCATTTATTGTTTGTAGATTTTTTGATGATGACCATTCTGACCAGTGTGAGGTGAAACCTCATTGTAGTTTTGATTTGCATTTCTCTAATAATTAGTGATGTTGAGTAGCTTTCCATGTGCTTTTTAGTCATCTGTATGCCTTCTTTGGAGAAATGTCTATTTAGATCGTCCACCCATTTTTTGATTGGGTTGTTTGTTTTTTTGATATTGAGCTCCGTAAGCTGTTTGTATATTTTGGAGATTAATCCCTTGTTGGTTGCTTCATTTGCAAATATTTTCTCCCATTCTGAGAGTTGTCTTTTTGTTTTGTTTATGGTTTCCTTTGCTGTGCAAAACCTTTTAAGTTTAATTATATCCCATTTGTTTATTTTTGTTTTTATTTTCATTACTCTAAGAGGTGGATTGAAAAAGATCTTGCTGCGGTTTATGTCAAAGAGTGTTCTGCCTATGTTTTCCTCAAAAAGTTTTATAGTATCTGGCCTTACATTTGGGCCTTTAATCCATTTTGAGTTTATTTTTGTGTATGGTGTTAGGGAGTGTTCTAATTTCATTCGTTTACATGCAGCTGTCCAGTTTTCCCAGCACCACTTATTGAAGAGGTTGTCTATTCTCCATTGTATATTCTTGCCTCCTTTGTTATAGATTAGGTGAACATAGGTACGTGGGTTTATCTCTGGACTTTTGTCCTGTTCCATTTGAGCTATATTTCTGTTTTTGTGCCAGTATGATACTGTTTTGATGACTGTAGCTTTGTAGTATAGTGTGAAGTTGGGGAGCCTGATTCCTCTATCTCCATTTTTCTTTCTCAAGATTGGTTTGGCAATTCGTGGTCTTTTGTGTTTCCATACAAATTGTAAAATTTTTGTTCTAATTCTGTGAAAAATGCCATTGGTAATTTGATAGGGATTACATTGAATCTGAAGATTGCTTTGGGTAGTATAGTCATTTTCACAATATTGATTCTTCCAATCCAAGAATATTTTATATCTCTCCATCTGTATGTGTCATCTTTGATTTCTTTCATCAGTATCTTATACTTTTCTGAGTACAGGTCTTTTGTTTCCTTAGGCAGGTTTATTCCTAGGTATTTTATTCTTTTTGATGTGATGGTAAATGGGATTGTTTCCTTGATTTCTCTTTCTGATCTCTCATTGTTAGTGTATAAGAATGCAAGACATTTCTGTGTATTAATTTTGTATCCTGCAACTTTACCAAATTCATTGATGAGGTCTAGTAGTTTTCTGGTAGCATTTTTAGGGTTTTCTGTGTAGAGTATAATGTCATCTGCAAACAGTGACAGTTTTACTTCTTCTTTTCCAATTTGGATTCCTTTTATTTATTTTCCTTCTCTGCTTCCATGGCTAAGACTTCCAGAACTATGTTGAATTATAGTGGCGAGAGTGGACATCCTTGTCTTGTTCCTGATCTTAGAGGAAATGGTTTCAGTTTTTCACCATTGAGAATGATATTTGCTATGGGTTTGTTGTATGTGGCCTTTATTATGTTGAGGTAGGTTCCCTCTATGCTCACTTTCTGGAGACGTTTTAATCATAAATGCGTGTTGAATGCTGTCAAAAGCTTTTTCTGCATCTAATGAGATGATTATATGGTTTTTATTCTTCGTGTGTTAATGTGTATCACATTGATTGATTTGTGTATACTGAAGAATCTTTGCATCCCTAGGATAAATCCCACTTGATCATGGTGTATGATCCTTTTAATGTGTGTTGGATTCAGTTTGCTAGTATTTTTTTGAGGATTTTTGCGTCTGTGTTCATCAGTGATATTGGCCTGTAATTTTCTTTTTTTGGGATATCTTTGTCTGGTTTTGGTATCAGGGTTATGGTGGCCTCATAGAATGAGCTTGGGAGTGTTCTTCCCTCTGCAAGTTTTTGGAAGAGTTTCAGAAGGATAAGTGTTAACTCTTCTCTAAATGTTTGATAGAATTCACCTGTGAAGCCATCTGGTCCTGGACTTTTGTTTGTTGGAAGATTTTTAATCACAGTTTCAATTTCATTACTTGTGATTGGTCTGTTCATATTTTCTATTTCTTCCTGGTTCAGTCTTGGAAGGTATACCTTTCTAAGAATTTGTCCATTTCTTCCAGGTTTTCCATTTTATTGGCATAGAGTTGCTTGTAGTAGTCTCTTAGGGTGCTTTGTATTTTTGCGGTGTCTGTTGTAACTTCTCCTTTTTCATTTCTAACTTTATTGATTTGAGTCCTCTCCCTCTTTTTCTTGATGAGTCTGGCTAATGGTTTATCAGTTTTGTTTATCTTCTCAAAGAACCAGCTTTTAGTGTTGTTGATCTTTGCTATTGCTTTCTTTGTTTCTATTTCATTTATTTGTGCTCTGATTTTTATGATTTCTTTCCTTCTACTAACTTTGGGTTTTTTTTTGGTTCTTCTTTCTCTAGTTCCTTTAGGTGTGAGGTTAGATTGTTCATTTGAGATTTTTCTTGTTTCTTGAGGTAGGCTTGTATAGCTATAAACTTCCCTCTTAGAACTGCTTTTGTTGCATCCCATAGGTTTTGGATTGTCGTGTTTTCATTGTCATTTGTCTCTAGGTATTTTATGATTTCCTCTTTGATTTCTTTAGTGATCCATTGGTTATTTAGTAACATATTGTTTAGCCTCCATGTGTTTGTGTTTTTTACAGTTTTTTCCTGTAATTGATTTCTAATCTCGTAGTGTTGTTGTTGGAAAAGTTGCTTGATATGATTTCAATTTTCTTCAATTTACCAAGGCTTGATTTGTGACCCAAGATGTGATCTATCCAGGAGGATGATCCATGTGCACTTGAGAAGAAAGTGTATTCTGCTGCTTTTGGATGGAATGTCCTATAGATATCAATTAAGTCCATCTGGTCTAGTGTGTCATTTAAGGCTTGTGTTTCCTTTTTAATTTTCTGTTTGGATGATCTGTCCATTGATGTAAGTGGGGTGTTAAAGTCCCCTACTCTTATTGTGTTAATGTTGATTTCCCCTTTTATGACTGTTAGCATCTGCCTTATATGTTGAGGTGCTCCTATGTTGGTTGCATATATATTTATAATTGTTATATCTTCTTCTTGGATTGATCCCGTGATCAGTATGTAGTGTCCTTCCTTGTCTCTTGTAACAGTCTTTATTTTAAAGTCTATTTTGTCTGATATGAGTATTGTTACTCCAACTTTCTTTTGATTTCCACTTGCATGGAATATCTTTTTCCATCCCCTCACTTTCAGTCTGTATGTGTCCCTAGGTCTGATGTGGGTCTCTTGTAGACAGCATTTATATGTGTCTTGTTTTTATATCCATTCAGCCAGTCTGTGTCTTTTGATTGGAGCATTTAATCCATTTACATTTAAGGTAATTATCCATATGTAAGTTCATATTGCCATTTTCTTAATTGTTTTGTGTGTGTTTTTTTTTTTTTTTGTAGCTCTTTTTTCTTCCCTTCCTCTTTTGTTCTCTCTTCTTGTGCTTTGATGACCATCTTTAGTGTTGTGTTTGGGTTGCATTTTCTGTGTGTGTATCTAGTGTAGTTTTTTGGTTTGCATTTCCCATGAGATTTTGATAAAGCAGTCTATATATATACAAGCTTGTTTTAAGTTTCTGGTCTCTTAATTTCACATGTAATTACCATTTCCTGAATTTGTACTCTCCTCTTTTCACAGTTGCTGGTTTTGATATCATATTTGTGTATGGATGATTTCCTGCTTTTACTGTATGTTTGCCTTTACCAGTGAGCTTTCCCAATAGTGATTTTCTTGTTTCTAGTTGTGGCCTCTTTTTTCCCCCCTGCCTAGAGAAGTTCCTTTAGCATTTGTTGCAAAGGTGTTCTGGTGGTGCTGAATTTTCTTATCTTTTGCTTGTCTGTAAAGCTTTTGATTTCTCTGTTGTGTCTGAATGAGAGTCTCACTGGGTAGAGTATTCTTGGTTGTAGGTTTTTCCTTTCATCGTTTTAAATATATTATGCCACTCCCTTCTGGCCTGCAGAGTTTCTGCTGAAAAATCAGCTGATAACCTTATGGGGAATCCCTTGTATGTTATTTGTTGCTTTCCCCTTGTTGCTTTTAATAATTTTCTTTGTAATTAATTTTTGTTAGTTTGATTAATATGTGTCTCAGCATGTTCCTCCTTGGGTTTATCCTGTATGGGACTCTCTGCACTTCCTGGACTTGGGTGACTATTTCCTTTTCATGTTAGGGAAGTTTTCGACTATAATCTCTTCAAATATTTTCTCAGGCCCTTTCTCTTTTTCTTTTTCTTCTGGGAAGCCTATAATTGGAATGTTGGTGCATTTCATGTTGTCCCAGAAGTCTCCGAGACTGCCCTCATTTCCTTTCATTCTTTTTTCTTTATTCCGTCCTGTGGCAGTGAATTCCACCATTCTGTCTTCTAGGTTACTTATCCGTTCTTCTGCCTCAGTTATTCTGCTATTGATTCCTTGTAGTGTGTTTTTCATTTCAGTTATTGTATTGTTCATCTCTGTTTTTTTGTTCTTTAGTTCTTCTAGATCTTTGTTTAACATTTCTTTTACCTTCTCAATCTGTGCCTCCATTCTTTTTACAAGATCTTGGATCATCTTTACTATCATTACTCTGAATTCTTTTTCAGTTAGGTTGCCTATCTCCTCTTCATTTAGTTGTTCTTGTAGGTTTTTATCTTGCTCCTTTGTCTGCAACATATTTCTTTGTTACCTCATTTTGTCTAACTTACTGTGTTTGTGGTCTCCTTTCCCTAGGCTGCAGGATCATAGTTCCTCTTGCTTCTGGTGTCTGCCCCCTGCTGGGTGAGGTTGGTCCAGAGGCTTGTGGCATTATCTTCTTGATAGGGAGTTTGATTGCTGTTGTGGTGATCAGAGCCTGCCTGGATATTGAGCAGGGCTTCCCCTTTGCTCTGTGGTTGTCACTGCCCTGTCAGGGGCAGGGTCTGCTCCCTAGTTGTTGGAGTAGAGGCCTCCAGATCTGTTTCTTAGCTGTGTTTCTGATCTCTGATGTGAGGTATGTGGGATTGGGGCACTCCCACTGGGAGAGAAGCCACTGAGTATTCTTCCTCTGGAAATGTTCACCTGTAAATGTGCTCTGTTGTGTTCCCTTTCAACCATTTTGTGGGCTCACAAAGTACACTGTTGTTGGCTCTGATCTTGGTCCCACCTTAACTGTGGGTATGCTGGCAATTGGTGCTAGTGACTCTCAGGTGTTGTTTTCACCAGGCCACCAGTGCAGATCCACTGAGGTCACGTCCCAGGACTGCAGCAGTCATGCACGTGGACCTACTGTGGGAGCTGTGGAGGCAGCTCAGACTCTGGCCTGGCCCCACCCCCATGTGTACATGCCCACAAAACCCACAGCTGCTAAAGTCAGACCCGTCCCAGCTAAAGGAGCACTTGTCCTTTCAGATGTTTTGCAGGTGCTGAATTTAGGAAGATTTCAGCGGAGGTGTAACTCTGAGGCTTGCCAGCCGTGAGGAGAGATTTCAGCTCTTCTTCCTTAGTCACACCACCCCTGGGGCTCAGCTGTGGTTTCAGCCCCACCTATACGTGTGTTCCTCCCACCAGAGTCTGTTCTAGAGGTCGCCAGAGCACCTGAGCCCATCAGGCAGGTAGAAGCCAAGGTGGTGATCAAGGCCAGCGGACTGCCCAGGCAGGAGGGTGCTGTGGTAGTGATTGGAACGCACGAGTCCATCAGGTGGCAATTGGTGCAAGAGGGTTGCCCAGGTTGGGGGGTGTGGGGGGCAGAGGAGGTGATGGCAGGGGCATGTGAGCCGACTCTAGTGGGAGCCCTCCCTAGTGCCCGTGGAGGCAGGGGCTGGCGCATGAGGAGAGGCTGCAATGGCGACCCCACTCTTTGTGTGCCACTCAACAATGGAGCTTCGCTTTTGTGGCAGTCTGGGCTTCCTCCGTGAGCAATCCCGGTTGTGGAGCTCCTCACTCCCATCCCTTCAGGCTGTCTCCTCACAGTCAACATCAGTCCCCTTCCCGGGTTTGCTCTCTAAACCCCACGTTCCAGCACCCAGACCCCGTCTGCACTGGCGGACACCCATTTCAGGCTGGGGCATGCAGGGCTGTGGCACGGACCATCTTTGGAGGTCCCTCTCTGTCCTGCCTGCCACAGACTGGTTGCTGAGGTCTCCTGTGAGCCCCTGAAACTCCCCTTCTGTCCCAGCTGATTTCCCCACTGGTGAGGGGGCTTCCCCACATGCGGGACCCTCTCCTCACCTTCAGCTCCCCGCTGGGGGTGCAAGTCCTGTCCCGCTTCCTTTCCTCTTCCTTTTCCCTTCTTCTTTCTTTCATTTGACCCAGTTATGTGGGTATCTTTCTTGTCCTTCTAGGTGTCTGAGGTCCTCTGCTAGTGTTCAGCAGGTGCTCTGTGGGAATTGTTCCATTTGTAGATGTCTTCTTGATGCGTTTGTGGGGAGAGATGAACTCCACCTCCTCCTACTCCTCCACCATCTTGGAAAGTCTAGTTTACTTTCAAATGACATTTTCAGAGTTATGAATAACTAAATATACTTCTGGAGTATTAAAATAATTATAAAATAAAAGCTATTGTGAAAGAATAGTAATTATGACTCCTTACTAGGAGAATTTTTAAAAATCTTGAGTCTTCCACATATGCAAAACTCTGTTTCCCTGTCAGCTATTACTGTCTCTTCTCCCTTCATAGACAAACTTTTTGATAGAATTTTCTATATTTACTATCTATACTTCCTTACTTCTTGTTCATCCTTCAAACCACTGAAGCCTGGACTTACTCTATCAAAGCCACTCTAAAGAAAGTTGTCAGATACCTTCTTTTTCTCTGTGTCTAAAGGACGGTCTCCTTTCTCTCTTCCTGACATCTTAGTAGCATTTGATGCTATTGACCACTCTCTTTCTGAATCTTATTTTTGCTTCAACCTCTGTGTCTGTGCACCCTCCTGATTTTTCTCCTACCTGTCAAATACATTGTCTCAGTATCCTTTGAATTCTTATTTCCCTCTGTATATTTTTAAAATGCAGACTTGAGGTATTTTGGAGACATTATCAGGAAGACGTCAGAATAGATTGAATGTGGGAAGTGAGGAAAAGATGAGTCAAAAACTAGGATGGAGGAGGTAAGTTAGGAGTTTGGGATTAACATATACACACTACTATATACAAAATAAATAAACAACAAGGAGCTACTGTATAGCACAGGGAACTTTATTCAATATCTTGTAATAGCCTATAACAGAAAAGAATCTGAAAAAAAAATATTACATATATATATATCTGGATCACTTTGTTGTACACCTGAAACATTGTAAATCAACTGTACTTCAACAAAAAAATAAAAATTAAAAAATCTAGGAGATGAAGCAGAGGCATTTATTGAGACAAAGAAGAAAGACTAGAGAAAGAGAAAGTGTGTGTGTGTGTGTGTGTGTGTTTGTCAAGTATTCCACTTGGGTCATTTTATCTCATTGAATTCTCAGTGAAGAGAAACAACATACAGTTATGGCCCTCAACTAATCTGCCAATGCAAAGAATAACAATACATTACCTAATTTTTCCTATACAATACTCTGCTCTTGCTTTTGCTTTTGTTTGTAATCTAGAGGAACTTAGAAAACTCCAAAGGAATTGCTGGGGAGGAAGAAATTTTCCTCTACCATTCTAGGTTCTTCTGTCTTGTCTAAGAATTATATTGACATGAAACAGATTAATAGGAGAAAGTGAAACAAAAGTTTAATGGCGTGTATACATGGGAGAGACCCAGGAAGACTCACTAACTCATCGAAATTGCTGAAGCCCTCACCTTAAATACCATCCTCAGCTAGAGACAAAAGAGGATGTTGAGGGTGGGGACAGCTATGGGAGGTGACCAGGAAAAGCACAGTAAACAAGGGTAAAGTTGTTATACAGATTTAAGTCAGTTGCTTTCTCCATTGATAAGCATTTCTAGAGATTTGGTCATCCACCTCTTTCTGGTATAGAGGATGATACCCTTACAAATAAATGTAAACGTTTCTTACAAAAGGGTAACTTATACTCCATTGTCAGGGTCTTCTCCATGTTTACTGTTTCTTAGAAAATAACCAGCTTAAAATAATTAATATGCCAAAGAGACATATTTTGGGGCGTCAAATTCTGCTCTCCTACAGAATTCATATAGCAAACTCCTTGGTGTGGACCACAGGATTTGATTAAAAAAACCTTTTAATTTTGAAATAATGATAGACTCACAAGAAGTTGTAAAATAGTACACAGAGGTCCTATATGCCCCTCCCCTTGCTTCCCCTGTGGTAACATCTTAAGTGACTATAGTGCACTTTGGAAGCCAGAACGCTAATGGGCACAACACAATTAACTCAGGTACAGACTTTGTTTTCATGAACGTTTCACATGCATTCATTTTGTTATATGTCTTTGTGTATAATTCTAGGTCATCTTATCGCACGTATATGGTCTGAATTTGTCCCCACAGGATTCCTGTGATGAAACCTAACCCCCAAGGTATTTGGAGGTGGGACCTGTGAGAGGTGATTAGACCGGAGGACAGAGCCCTTATGAATGGGATTAGTGTCCTTATCTCAGAAGTCTGAGAGAGCTCCCTTACCCTCATCCCCCCTGTGAAGTTACAGAGAAAAACCTGCCATCTATGAACCAGGAAGCAGGCTCTTACCAGCCACCAAATCTACAGGTGCCTTGATCTTGGACCTCCCAGCCTCCAGAACTATGAAAAATAAATGTTTGCTGTTTATAAGTCACCCAATCAGTGGTATTTTGTTAGAGCAGCCCAAAGGGACTAAGACATGTAGAACTGAATAACCACTATTATAATCAAAATACAAGTCCCTTTCATGACCACGAAAGAACTCTCCCCACTGCTTTACTGTCACAGCCTTTTTCTCCTCCCTTAATCCCTGGCAACTCTCTCTATAATTGTCATCTTGAGAGTGTAATATAAATGGAATCATACAGTATGTGGCCTTTTGAGGTTTCTTTTTTCCATTCAGCATAATGCCCTTAAGACCATCCAAGTTGTCATGTGTATCAATGTTCATTCCCTCTTACTGCTGAACAGTGTTCCAAGATTTGATCTTGAGAGCCTGCTGGAGTCTTAGGTTGGAGTGTACATCGCCTTGCCAACCTGATATAATCAATGAAATAACTGAAGTCAACATGATGGGGAATAATAAGTGTGATAAAGGAAGAAGAATAACAAGGAAGGAAATTTTTAGCCATTCTCAGGAGAAAACAATGGGTTGGGAACAATGCCTACATGCCAACACTTCCCAAGGTGAATTTACAGAATGCCAGCAGGTCTAATGTGAAAAAAGTGTTTAATGGCAAAGTTTAGAAAGTCACAAAAACTGTCACTACTGTGGAATGAATCTTTAACATGGTAATGCATATTTTGAATTCTAGAAGAAGGACATGATATTCTCCACTTTCCAAACTTTTAGACCAGCACATTAATGTCCTTTTCATAGACTATTTCTCTCTGGTGGTTTTCCAGGGAAAGTATTTTGGGTAGAACTGTTGTAAGTTAATACACAATATTTAAATTCTGAAATAACCATGCAGTTTATCACACAGTCAAATGTGTTTATCAAGTTGATTATAAGGTTTATAATAGGCATAAAATACAATAGAGTTACTCTAGTGGTGGAAATATAACAACCAAATATTCCTAAAGGCAAAAAACAGAACAAAACAAAACAAACAAAAAAACCCCCTAAACCTCATAGCACCAGAGAGTGGAACAGTGGTTTCCAGGGGCTGGGGGTGGGAAAATGGGGAGATGTTAGTCAAAGGGTACAACCTTTCAGTTGTAAGATAAATAATTTCTGGGAATCTAATATACAGCACGGTGACTATAGTTAATACTGTACTGTATACTTGATGTTTGCTAAGACAGTAGATCTTGTGTTCCCACCACACCAAAAAAAAGAAGGTAACTCTATTAAGTTGGCTATGGTAATTACTTCACAATGTATACATATATCAAATCATCAGATTGCACACCTTAAATCAGGGGTCCCCAACCCCTGGGGCCGAGGACTGGTACCGGTCCGTGACGTGTTAGGAACCGGGCCGCACAGCGGGAGGTGAACAGCAGGTGAGGGAGTGAAGCGTCATTCGCTGCTACCCCCCGACCATCCCGTCCGTGGAAAAACTGTCTTGCACGAAGCCTGTCCCTGGTCCCAAAAAGTTTGGGGACCGCTGCCTCAAATACATGCAGTTTGTATTTATCAGTGCCTCCATAAAGCTGGAAAAAATTTACATAAAATATGCTGCCACTAGGGGGCAGAAGAGGATCGGAGCAAAGGGAAACCTCCCCCAAATTGCTGCCTAATTAAAAAATTCCTTTTATGTACTGAAAATGAAATGAGATCTGAGAGCTTTTTCTCCTTTCTGTGCAAACGGATAATAAAGTTATTAAAATATTCTTCTTACTTCTATTACCATAGAAGGATGCTTATTTTGGTATGTGCATAATTTATGCATATAAATTTTTTGGTTTTAGGGTAAAAAGCATATCCAGACCGGGAGCTCCTTTTTGATTTTATAAAAGTAAATCCTGATTTTCAAAACCTGAGAGCTCATTAACCTTTTGACAGTTCAGAAAGAGATACTGTTACCATAAGTAAAGCTTGACCTAGAATTTGTGGAATTTTAATCTCCTAATGGAATGAAAGGGTCTCCATTAATCCTCTAACGTATATTTATTACGATCTTTTCCTGCCTAGTTTTTCTTTGTGCTTGAAGTATATTTTTTTCCTTTCAATGTTTCTTCTTTTGTAATCACCGTTGGAGAAGAACAAATATAACTGAAAAGACAGCAAAATGGACTTGCTAGTGGAGGTTTGGTTGCCTGGTGGGCTTCTCAAAGCCTGTCTTTGCTTGGAGCAGCAGACCCCACCATGCTCTTCTTCATCCTGGACTAGCTTATCTGTATAAAAATGTCTTATGAGAATCCTCGTCTGGGAGGATTGTCTAATAGGGAAGTGCATTACTGGGTCTGATAGGGTAATGGAGGGACCTTCCTTCTACGGGGACCACCCCCTCTCTTCTTCCTTTCCCTAACGTGCATGCTTGTCTGTGAGACAATTTTCCTGGTGAGGAAAGTCCTAGAGGAGGGTTGCGTCTCTTCAAAGGTGGCAGTCATCCCCTGGGCCGTAATCTGGGTAAGTTGTGGGTCCTCAGACAGCAAGACAGAAATCAGGAGGTGTGGGAGGGAGCTCCTGCCTTTCTTTGGGTAGTGTTCTCCTGGGCTGGACTTGGGGGTGTTTGGACATGCTTGAGGGGAAGGCTGGGAGGCAGGAAGGGGGCTGAAGATGGGTGAATTATACCACATAAACTGGAGTATCTAGTTGCCCATTTATTCTCCTCCTGTTCTCGCTTAGATATTAGTGGTTTATAAAAGTTTTGGCCTTATTTCAGTTGAAGGGAATTTAAGGAAGAGTTAAACCTTCAGGTGAGAACCGTGCCTCCTTGTGAGGCCGTGTGGAAGTGGTAACCTTCATAGATGAGACACTGAAAGCAGGAATTTGAATGTCAGGGTCACAGGACTAGCTTTCCCTCCCCACCAGGGTCCTTGTTCATTGCCACTGAGAAGGCTGATGGAGTTCTCTCACTCAGAATAGGACGTGAGGAAAGAGGGGACGGTGGGGTTTCCTTCCCACACAAAATGCTGCAGAGAGCTACCCTCAAAGCTTCACCCTTGACAAAGTTCTCTCAAATCTTTCAATTATTAGGCCAAGAAGATCATTTAGGTGATTTATCTTTATTTACTATCAACTCAGAATTGACTGCCTCACCCAACTGTTTTCAGGTGAGGAAACCAAAAACTGGTTCTGAGAGATTAAGTGATGCCCCCAGAGTCACAGGGTTGAGGTCGGTGTGAGGGCTAAAACTCCGGTTTCCTGAGTCCAGGTTGTTTTGACGCTGCCCCAAGTAGGGAGGATCCCACTTTCTTGGCCAAGTGTTCCTCTGCAATGAGATAGAAGTTGCAGGATACTGGGAAACAGAGATCAGTCACTAAAGGTTTCTACTAGCTCTTTATTTTCTCCCCAAGACAGTGCTAAACAATATTAGACATTAACTGCATAGTCTGCAGCCCTGTGTGGAAAGAGGAGTATTTTCAAAGACTCTGGGACCCTGAGCTGTGTGGGTCATTGGGTGAAGGACCAGACATAGAAAGATTCTCCTGCTAGCCCCACAGTCAAGCCCGAGGGTGTGACAAGGTGAGTGCTTCAGAGGAGTGCGTGTGAGTGTGTGTGTGTGTGTGTGAGACATCAAATCGTTACCCTTTCTCTTTGTACGGTACACTGAAGGGCAAAGTCCCCTTTAGTGTTAGTCAGACGTGAACAAAGGATGTCATCTCAGTTCCAAACAAAGGGGCATTGAACAGAAATATCTAGACATTCCATTTTCTCCTCCCCAGCACACTTTATCTCCTGGGAAAGAGACGCCAAGATGTTGATGACGATCACTGAGTCATCGCAGATTATTGACGTCACGTGTTCCTGTGAAAAGGAAAACCATTGTGTGGCACTGTCCGCGCTCCTGGCCTCGCTCCAGCAGGGAGCTGCCTGGGGCAGCCCGTGTCTCTGAGCAGCAGTTAACATCGATGACTCGCCTACCGTGTGTCAGCGTTGCTCTTAATTCTTCACGTTTTACGGCAGGTAATCCTTCCATATGCCTTGTAAGATAGGTGCAATCTACAGATGAAGACCCTGACAAAATGAGGTTAAGTATACATCACATGAGAGTAGGTGGAGAGCCTAGCTCACATTCTAGTAACCTGGTTCCAGAGTGTGGGCTCCTAACCTCTACAGCACCCTGCCCCCTGCCAGCATTCACCTGACTTCCACAGAGCCCTACGGACCTAGATTAAATCCTGCAGATTTTATTCACAATCCCTCAGGTTCTGGTGTGATCACATACATGGAAGTTACTCTAGTTTGGGAGAGCAATCCATAGTAAAAACTGGAGTTTTATGACAAAAATCACTCTGGTACGTACTCAAGAATAATGTGAACTGGAGTGTCATTTCCTAAATTTGACTAATGAATACTATTTTTAAGTGATACAGCTAATGTTTATTGAAATATTATTTAGTACTTAACTAAATGTAAAGCAAGTGCTTTACATGTATTACCTCTTAATCCACCCAGCAATCAAATGTACTATTATTGTCCTGGGTTTAAAGATGAATTTAGGGTTACTGTGTAATTTCCCAATGTTATAGAGCTTCTTCAAAGCCAACACTATGACTCCAGTGCCCACATTCTTCGCCACTGAGTTATATCAGTGCCCTAGTTGGCTGGTTTGTGGTTCAGGATGGACATCTTTCCAACTAGTTAGCTTTCCTGAAAATTTGGGAGCAGGATAAATTTGGCCTCTGTGTTCCTGAATTTTGTTTTGCTAATTCTGTTCTGCTCTTGAGCCATCTGTGTGCCATTCTTTCTTTCTTTATTTATTTAGCTCTCATCATCTGGCTTTGATTTGCTCAAACTCTTTCCTCTGTGCGATTTGTATTGTTTTAGTTTCTTTTTCTATGGAAACCATTTTTTTTGTAGTTAACTAAATAATACATGTTTTACTACTTTGAAGTCTTATTCTTTCACTTTAATAATGGAATTTATATAGCACTATGATAGATATTTTCAGTAAAAATTATTTATGCATATATAATTTTAAATTTATACAATTTTGGCCCTACAAGTATCCTTATGAATTGTTTGTCAAACTCGCTTGCTGATGTCACTTTTTCCACATGGCACGATTTGAGGGGTGTAGAAAACTGTCTACCTTAAATACTTGTTAATGGCATAGAGAAATAAAGTGTTATATCCAGAAAGTCCTCTGAAAGGTCATCCCAGAAGGACCATGTATTAACTTACTGTGTTGTAATAGCCAAACAAGTTGCTTCTAGTTGCAGAGAGTGAGGCAGGACCCTTGGTAAAAGAGGTCTGAGACAGGTAAATTCATCCCCAACATAAAGCACTTTACTTAAGGCATGTATGATGGGTCAGAGAGCATGGCAGGTATGAGAGTCTTGAAGTAAGTGGGTGTCAGTAGGAGCAAGGGGTGGGGAGAGAAAAAGAGGAATTTGAAGAAGCAGAAAGAGCTACATATGTGTGTGGACTTGTGGTACACATCCCCGTGGTCGACTGACCAGCTCACAGTACTTCCCTTTCTTTGGTAACCCTTGCCTTTGCCCCCTTTTCCCTGCCAACACCCCAGCCCCCATTCAAGTGATAGTGGGAACAGCCAAGTTTCACACAACATGTCTTTGCTTTCACAGCTGATTGGGCAAGCATGGGCCAATATGTCCCTTCTCAAATCTCTGAGACCAAGAGATTCTAGACAGTTGGCTGTTCTCCCAAACAGAGGAGATATAAACCAGGACTTCACTAAAGAGGAAGAATGAGGGAGATGCTAGAGAATGGATTTCTTGGTTCTCTCCAGTGTTCTAGTCAGTTTTGTCGAATCCATTTCTTGTGGACACACTGTCCATAATGTACTCTACTCTGCCTTACTTTTTGAAAGCTTCCTAAAAATGTGAGTAATTCCTGGTTTACCCCTACCTTCCCTGTTCCTCCTGGACACAGGTTTCACACCCTCTCAGGTTGTCCTACTGGCCCTGGAGACCTGTGCTCTGACAGCCTTGTTTGAGATCTTTAGCTAAATACTTCTTCGCTGGGTGTCTTCCCATACCTCTGACTTTCATTGTATTTGGCAGCCCATTCTCACGTACTATGTTTTGGAATTATAAAAGTCTCTGAATTTTATTAAAAGTGGAGCTTAACTCTCTGTTCTTCATTCTCCTAGTTGGTTTTGGGTGATATGCTGAAGGAGAAGAGACTAGCCTTATAATTTTCAGCAATGAATCTGGGAGGCAAGAACTTTAGCTTGGTGAAATAACAATCATAGAAGGTTGGCTTTCATGAGCAAGAAATGTGAGGAGAATGAATAATATCAGAATACCAAACAATTTCTTTATGGTGAATTCTACCTAAGTAAAGACACCTGTGAGATCTGCACGAATAACAACACATGGAATGCAGAACTGATGTGAATTAGCTGCCATTGCCTTTCACAGTCACCCTTAGGGTGCTCTGGAGATCTCTGCTGTAGTCGTAGGTGTATTTCTGATTTCGTTTTTGAATCTAGTATTGTCATTTGGTGTTTCCATCTCTAAAATTCTTCGCTCAAATGCTTTCCATATTCTTCCCTGTGACTTTTATTTGGACTTGCCAATCCACTGACTCTACTGTGCTTTTCTCCTTCTACCTACCACCAATCAACTAGTGTCTACTTAGCAGACTAGGTGGGTTTCTGGGCTTTTAAGGTTAATATGAATGTGACAGGGCAACAGTCTTCATTTCCATTAAGGTTTCTGTAAGCTGGAATTATAAAGAGGATATAGGAAATCTATGGATGTACCTTACATTCAGGAGATGAGCAGAAGTTGGAATCAGGTATGAATAAGGGAGGTTATGTTTTCCATATGAGATTGGAAACGTTTAGATAACGATAGTGTTTGGCCCACCAAGGAGTGACATCCTAAGGGAGGTGGTGTGACAGAGAGGCTTAGATGAGGGTTTGTTTCCTTTATAGTTGGTACCTGCAGGAATATTATCTAAAACGATGTGCTCAATAGAATGCATTAATGGGTAGTATCAAAGTGGCGTGGTGGGTGGAGACAGTGGCTGGGCAGAGATGCCCTGAAGCAGTGGATTCTTCCAGGTGTTACCATAAAATAATCCACAAAACATGCGTGGGACTTCCCCTTTCCTTTTCCAACTCTGCCCTTCTCTTATGCTTCTCCTTGTTATTCGTCTTCTCCTTCAAGTTTGCTCTAAGTGTTCATTTTGCCTTGTATAGGATTGTGAGATGCTGTAGATGATTGAAGAGGTTAGTGAGCTCACACCTTATTACAACCAAATATAGAACTATTCAACCAGGGTCATAAGAGGAGCCTTTGAAATGCAGGAAATAGAATACTTACCTTGTAAAGCATGGTTACAATCCTATAGTAATTATGACAAATCATACTGCTTCTAGATGTTGTTTCTGGAGACAAATAATGTGCCTCCTAGTTCCATGTATTAAGGAGAAAAAAGGTGCATAGGTTGTTATCAAGGCAAACATAATCAAGTGCATATTTTCCAAATTCTACATTTGATTATTTAAATTTTTTTTAAAATTTATTTATTTTAATTTATTTATTTTTGGCTGCTTTGGTTCTTTGTTGCGGTGTGTGGGCTTCTCATTGAGGTGGCTTCTCTTGTTGCAGAGCATGGGTTCTAGGCACGTGGGCTTCAGTAGTTGTGGCATGTGGGCTCAGTAGTTGTGGCTTGCGGGCTCTAGAGCACAGGCTCAGTAGTTGTGGCACACGGGCTAAGTTGCTCTGCGGCATGTGGGATCTTCCCACACCAGGGCTCGAACCCTTGTCCCCTGCATTGGCAGGCGGATTCTTAACCACTGTGCCACCTAAATTTTTTATGAAGAGCAATTTCCATAATATGCAAGTCAATGTCCATTAGGGTACTGACCATTATGCACTTTCCAGATGAGGAAATTCAGTTATATCAGAATAGTTAAGGGAGAAATCATAAACATGTTTTTTAAATGAAATAATATGGTGTCACATTCTTTTAAACTTATCTACATTCTCTCACACGTTGTATCTCTTGAATTGATCTCATTCTTCTCCAGCTGTGTCTCTTTTTTTTTAAATAATATGATTCTGTTTATTTAAAAAATAAATTTATTTATTTATTTTTTGCTGCATTGGGTCTTCGTTGCTGTGCATGGCCTTTCTCTAATTGAGGCTAGCGGGGGCTACTCTTCGTTGTGGTTCACAGGCTTATCATTGCTGCTTTTCTAGTTGTGGAACACGGGCTCTAGGTGCGTGGGTTTCAGTGGATGTGGCTCGTGGGCTCAATAGTTGTGGCGCACGGGCTTAGTTGCTCCGTGGCATGTGGGATCTTCCTGGTCCAGGGTTCAAACCCGTGTCCCCTGCATTGGCAGGCGGATTCTTAACCACTGCACCACCAGGAAAGTCCCTTAAGTCTCTTCTTATTGTACTGAATGTATGTTTTTCAAGTTCCAGGAAAGAGTCTTTGTCAAATTTATATTTGTCTTCTTTAGTTCCCAGAGCTTGTGAATGATATCAGAGTGGGAAATATTGTGAATTATTCTCAATAATTGGAACTTTGGAAATGAAATTAGTGCTCCAATGCAAGTAAAATAAAATGTTTTGCCTGGAGTGCATTAATCCTAATTTTATTACCCATTTACTTAATGAAGTTTCTTTACTTTTTATGTGGAAAAAGTAAGGAATAAAATTTGCTATACACATTTCAATTATGAGAAACTCTATAGTAGAATAAGCCAAAATTAAAGAATGTCTTCCACTTTAGAGCAAATATGTCCATTTCTATTACCTAGGAAAGGGAATCTTTCAGTTCCATTTCCCAAATGAGATATCCCTTTCTAAATAGCACATGCTACAATTTCCATGTGCAAGATATACATTTAAAAAGCACAAGCTATCTTATAAATATAAATTTACAGTAGGTTTATAAGTATCTAATAAATATTGTAAACCAAACTTAAAATTTTCACATACTAGGTGTATCAGATCATGTTTAGTATTTTAAAAAAATCTTTAACTAATGAGATATACACAAAGTAATACAATGGTTACAAAACTTATGAATACCAGTGCTTAATCCACCTCTCCAAATTAATACTACGTGATTAATTTCTTCACCATCTCTGTAATTATTTTTATCCCTTGCTGGAATTGCAGGGCTACCTACACAACCCAAAGGAGAAGAAATACCATTTCAGGCCGCAAAGTTACTGGTTTGGGGATTTGGGATTGAATATGGCACCTGAGTGCCCCTTCTAGGATGATTTGATCAAGTAGGTGCTTTTCAGAATAAGCTTAGAGAGTTAGGTTGGTATGAAATTGTGTTGAGTCTCAAATACAAGGCTGGGATTTTAAACTTATTTTGGTAGAAATTACTGTTGAATTTTGATTAGGGGAAGTATGGAATGAGGGCTGGGCTTTAGGAAGATTGTAAAGCTTCAAATTGTTTTCATTTACTTCAATGTACAAATTCTACTTTGAATAATTGTAGAAATCTGACTTTTGTTCTGAAAAATTTCCCCCAGATTTATTGAGGTATGGTTGATAAACAAAAACTGTGACAAATATATATACATTTAAAGTGATAAATGTATATACTTAAAGGTGTACAATGGTATATATTTAAGGTGATGTGTTGATATGCATACACATTATGAAATGATTACACAGTCAAGCTAATTAACATACCGTCCCCTCTAGCTAGTGGGAAGCAGCCGCATAGCACAGGGAGATCAGCTCGGTGCTTTGTGACCACCTAGAGGGGTGGGATAGGGAGGGTGGGAGGGAGACACATGAGGGAGGAGATATGGGGATGTATGTATATGTGTAGCTGATTCACTTTGTTATACAGCAGAAACTAACACAACATTGTAAAGCATTTATACTCCAATAAAGATGTTAAAAAGAAAAGAACCATAAAACAAAACAAAACAAAACAAAACATACCATCGCCTCACATAGTTACTACTTTTTTTTCTTTTGTGGTGAGAACACTTGAGATATACTCTCTTGGCAAATTTCAAGTCTGCAGTACATTGTGTTTTGAAATTTTTAAAAGTCAGGATGTTCAGTAGGTAAAACCAAGAAAATCGTCGAGAATTAGCAAACAAACACTTGTCTCTCTTTTCTTTTTTTGTAGTCAGTCTATATCATTAGCTCTCAAATAGAGTGATTTTTTGTCTTCCTTCCCAGAGGACACTTGGCAATACCTGGAGATGTTTTTGGCTGTCATAACTAGGAAGGGTGGAGGGTATGTGCTACTGGCATCTAGTGGGTGGAGGCCAGGGGTGCTGCTAAACATCCTATAGCGTATAAAACAGTCCTCCACTGCAAAGAATTATCTGGCCCCAAACGTCCATAGTGCTGAGGTGGAGAAGCCCTGGTGTGCACATGTGGAGGGCATACCCTCGGCAGAACACTGAACTAAGTTTGTGACTCCAGTGCTTAGTCTTTTTGAAAGAGTTGGGTGATTATTTGAATTTTCTTGTGGCACGTATAACATCACGTGTAGTTATTATACAGAATGCCCTTTGGAGTTAAGTTTTCAGGACATTATGGAATCTGTAGTATCTCTTTCTCTTTATTTAGATATACTTTTGTTTCTGTCATATTTCCTGAAATTTAACAACATGAATGTAGTCGAAAACCATGAGTTAGTTAGCTCACGTCACAGGTATAACTGGGGTTCCACAAAACTGGAACTATAAAATTTGAATTTTTATATGGAAGGACAGCCTAAAGATTATATGGTATTTGCTCTAAATAATAATGTTATAGTTATTTTATCAAGGTAAACTTTTAATAATTAAAAAGTAACAAGAAGCGGTGATCATATTCTTAAAGTGCTTTTAGAAAGTCCACCTGAAGTTGTACTGATTTTGAAGTCATAGTTTAGAAATGAGCAGCTTGAGCCTTGCATCAAGACTTGTGACTTTGTTATCAGATTTTAGACTTTCAAACTTCTTATTTTGAAAAAATTTCAAACCTTGCAAGAATAGAACAATGAATTCGTGCATACCCTTCATTGTAAATTCACCATTTGTTAACATTTCGCCCATTTTCTTTCTCTCTTCTCTCAATACGTATGTATGTATATGTTTTATGTTTACATATTTTCTTGGCCTCCTAAGAACAAGGAGTTCTTTTTTTTTTTTATGGCCGCGCTGTGCACAGCCAGATCCTCAACAGTGAGAGCACGGAGTCCTAACCACTGGACCACCAGGTAATTCCCAGAACAAGGAATTCTTTACATAACCATAATCACCATTTGAGAAACAATGATGTAGACTGACGAAAGAAAGAAAGAAAGAAAGAAAGAAAGAAAGAAAGAGAGAAAGAGAGAAAGAATGTACTTAATTCTGTTATTTTCTTGTTTTTTTTCCTGTTAGGTATCTTAATTTTTAAAAAAATTTCCAAACAGAATGTATTGTAGACTTGAAATTTGCTGAATGTCTCAAATGTTCTCACCACAAAAAATAACGGTAACTATGTGAGGTGATGGAGATGTTAATTATCTTGATTATATAATTATTTCACAATGTATATATATGTATGTAATCATTTCATTTTAAATCTATATAATTTTTATTTGTCAATCATACCTCAGTAAAGCTGGGGAAAATTTTCAGAACAAAAGTCATTTCCCTACAATTATTCAAAATAGAACTTGTGCATTGAATTAAATGAAAACAATTTGAAGCTTTATCAATCTTTTAGATCTCAGTCTTCATTCTGTACTTCCCCCTAAAGTCAACGATAGTTCTAAAAAAATAAGTATAATCAAATTAAGAAAAGTTAAAATCATTATATTATCTAAATATAGCCCTTATTCAAAATTTGCCACTGTGTCAGTATTATCATTTATAGCATGCCATATCTCCTTTAATGTGGAATATTTTCTGCTTTTTTGGGTTTTTCTGGTCATTTATGACTGACATTTCAGGAGAAGACAGGCAGGTGATTTTGCAGAATATCCCTCAATTTGGGTTTGTCTGACCTGCATTTTTATTCAGGTTATGCATCTTTTGCAGGGGTACTACTATGTAAATGGTGCTGTGTCCTCACTGCATTATACAGGAAGTACCTAATGTCAGCTTGTCATATTGTTATTTTTTCCAGATTTATTTTATTTATTTATTTTTTATTGAAGTATAGTTGATTTATAAATATCTATTAAAAATCATAATAAAAAATTATTCTGGTGATGGGAACAGTTGTTCTTAAGTAAAACAAAATGAAATAAAACTGTGCTCTTCATTATGAAAAAAATGTGTTAGTTTCTGGTGTACAGCAAAGTGATTCAGTTTTACATATATACAATATATATATTCTTTTTCAGATTCTTTTCCATTATGGTTTATTATTAATGATATTTGATCATTAGGTTAGGGTGGTATCTTCCAGATTTCTCCATTATTAAATTATAATTTGCTCCCTTTGCAATTAATAAATTGTCTGTGGGGAGATATTTTAAAATTGTGCAAGTAATCTGTTCCACACAAATTTGCAACCAATGATTTTAGCATCCAGTGATGGTTCTTGCTTGAACCAACTGTTGGGTTAAAGATTGCAAAAAAGTAACATTCTAGCTCTATTATTCCCTGTACATTTGTTAGTTGGCTTTCTACTTTAAAGAACATAGTCTCTTCATTAATTTGTTGTTTGTTTTGGTACTGGTATGAAGTCATGGATTGTTTTTATTTAATGTGCTATAATCCATGGCTTTCATGATTCATGTTGGTGCTAAAACTATTGAAAGTTTGGGCACTGGGAACCCTGTTAGGCTGGCTCCTGTGTCCTTCTGATATGTTCTCATCAGATTTTGAGCCCTACCTTGCTTGCTGGCACAATAATATATTTCAGATTCAACTTATCGCTTTCCCTGGAATCAGCTTCTCTCCTTTTAGTTGGAAATGGCATTTAGAAAACAAGATCGGGGTGTCAGGTGTGCCTGACTGGGGTGGCTTGGCTTCTAGACCTTTTCAGCAGACAGGGATAGAAATGGATTTCTTTCTTTTTTTAAATTTATAAATTATTAATTGTGGTAAAATACACATAATATTTACCATTTTAAACATTTTTAAGTGTACAGTTGAGTGGTGTTGAGTACATTCACATTGTTGTGCAACCAATCTCCAGAACTCTTTTCATTTTGTGAGACTGAAACTATCCATTAAACAAGAGCTACTCATTCCCCTATTCCTCCAGCCCCGGGAAACCACCATTCTAGTCTCTGTCTCTATGAATATGACTGCTCTTGGTACCTCATGTAAGTGGAATCATATAGTTTTTGTCTTTTTGTGACTGGTTTATTTTATTTTTGATTTCTTTCTAAATCATGAATTCAGTAGGAGTATTTTTGAAGCATTATGTAACAGATTTTTATTAAAGTTGAAACTTTTTTGACAAATGCCATTTTTTGAAATAGATGAAACTTTCAGGTATATTTTTTATAGTTGAAGTGTTGATCAAGTAAATTGGTATCTAAAAATATTCGTCGGTTTCACTAAATAATAAATACTTGGCCTTGGTAACATGAATCTCACCTACTTTTCCTGAAGACACATTATTTTTTTCTTCTGTGATGTGTGAGTACTTAGGAAAGAGAATATTATTTAAGATCTATTCCTCTTAAACAGAAAAGGGATAAATCAATTTGTAAGTAGTTAGTAAAGCTATCCCAGATAAGCATGATTTTTATGTCATATTTTTCTAACTGGAGCACTAAAAAGTCACTTAATCATTTTAGAAGAAATATCACATGTATCTACACATCTATGTGTATATAGGACAGAAAGATATATTGAAATGTGAAATATCTAACTTTCTACTGGAATGTTCCAAATAGATGAGGTGATGCTTTTAATAATTGACCAGAGATGCCAAAAATTACTGAAGATTGTAAAAGACAGACACTTTGGAACTGCATGTGATTCAGAAGATTTTTGGATGGGTTCCCAAAGTCTGCACTATACAGAGTATTTGAACAAATTTGGATTTGATTTGTGAAAAGTTTTCTTAACATATTATTCAGTTGTGTATTTATCATGTAATAGTGAAATTTGCTTGAGCACTAGTTAAATACAAGCAAGACATTCTAAGCACCCCCTTTCTCTTTATACAGCTAAAAAATTTTCAGTTCTACTACAATGTCCTTGCTCTTTATTTTATTATTTTATTGAAGTATAGTTGATTTACAATGTTGTGTTAGTTTCAGGTGTACAGCACAGTGATTCAGTTATATATATATATATATATATATATATATATATATATATATATATACACACACACACACACACACATATATACACATAATTATATTCTTTTTCAGATTCTTTTCCCTTATAGGTTATTACAAAATATTGAGTTTAGTTCCCTGTGCTATACAGTAGGTCCTTGTTGGTTATCTATTTTATATATAGTAGTGTGTATATGTTAATCCCAAACTCCTAATTTATCCCCCCCTTCCCCTTTGGTAGCCATTAAGTTTGCTTTCTATGTCCGTGGGTCTATTTCTATCTTTGTACTAGTTCTTTAAGGTGATATAAATTAGCATTATCTTTTGGATTCAGACTGAAGAACTCTGATGAAATCCACTGTGAAGTATGGGACCAGGCAGTGGGAAGTGAGAATTGGTTCCCCAAAGCAAGTTTTTCATTAAGCCACTTAATCACTGGGCCAGAAGGCCCCTAGCACCTTAAAGATCATCTAGTCCAAAATTCTTTAACTGTGTCTTACAGAGATTGCCAAACCTACATCCTCATTCTTACCTAAGGCTTATCATTCCATCTTTAGAAAACTCTGACTGCTAGAAAATGATCTCCTTATAGCTTTTACCCACTTATCCTGGTCCAATTCATTGGAGCTATAGAGAAATGTCTTATCTCTAATCATGACCAGATTTCAAATATTTAAAGACAACATGATTTCATTTTCATAAAGTGGAATCTTTCATCAGTATAACCCAGGGCTCAGTTCAAGAGACAGAACAGTTGCAGAAAAGGAAAACAAAGAGAATTGGCAGAGTTTCGGACCTGTTCTCCCACGCCATAAATCAGAACAAGATTTGTTAGTTCTGCCAGCCAGGTGTGGCTTCCCCACCCTACTGCTTCCGTTCAGCCCAGCCCCTATGGGCAGTCATGAGTGCAGGTGTATTCCAAATTCCACAGCCAACCCTCACAGTGCTTTGTTGCTTTTAATGGAAAAAAGTTGGCACTCATGGATGAATATATACTTCCCTTGTAGCAATTCAGGTATGAGCATAACTTGCTGTTTCACAACTAAGCAGGGCACTGGTAATTATCATTCTTGACAAAACAGGAGGGACTAAGTGTGAAGAAGCATTTTTAAGCTGTCATTGGGATGGGAGATGCTCCGGAATTTAAACAATGAAGATCAGGGATGTTAAATGGCCTGCAGTGCATGAAAGAGTCCCACAAAATAGAGAATTAACCTACTGAAGATGCCGAAAGTATCTTCCTTCCATCATTTCATTTCATTAGAACATTGTACCACGTCTAAAGTGCCGATTGTTCTAAAGTCATGTAAAAACTGTGTAAGACATGATGTGTGAATCTAAGAGCTCAGGAAGAAAGTGTATCTTGAATTTGCTTCCAGTATTCTCCTTCTCTTAACGGTCTCACTGCAAAACAAGAGCTAAGAGTGCTGCCCGCCTAGCAGAACACTGATTTCCTTCCAGGATCCATCCATCCAGGCGATCCATCCATGCGCCTCGGAAGGGGCAGGACCCGTATCCAGCCCAGGGGTCAATGCTGGTGATTTTCAAAGTTGGGAGGAGGATACTTTAGGCATTTTTGGTAGGTTAATTCTTTCTTTTGTGGGACTATTTCATGCATTGCAGGGCATTTAACTTCCCTGATCTTCATTGTCTAAATTCCAAAGCACCTCCTATCACTATGATGGCTAAAAATGCTCCCAAACATTTCTAGCTGCCCTTTGTTAGCAGGGGATGGGGGAGGGGTAGAAGAGGGCGTGATGAGGAGGTGGGTAGCGGTAGTCTCAAGGGAGAACCGTCAGTCAAAGGCAATCACAGAGGTCTCTTTCCTCTTTCTAGTGATTGCTGTAGGCATGGGATCGGACACAATTCTGGCCAGTGAGATGAGAAGGAGTCTGGGGAGGGCTTCTGGGAAAAGTTTAACCTATTGATAAAATGAGGAGAAACAATTTCCTGTCTGTGTCTGGCCACTGTGATAAAAATATAACGACTAGAAACTGTGGTTTCCATTTGCTTGTGGATAAGGTGAATTTGCTGAAGATAGCTGAGCAAAAAAAGGGGAAAGAACCTGAACCTTTATGGTGCCAGTGAGCTGTTAAATCAATCAGTCCTGGATCTCTTTTGTATTTTGACTTTTACTATGTGAGATAATAAATTCGTTATTGATTGAATCAATTGAGCCAAAGTTTTTAGTTACCTAAGTTGAAAGCATATTGAATGATATGCCTTATCCTGCTTTCTTCCTCCCACCCCCAATCTTAAGATCACTTTATGGAAACAAATAAAATTATTAAAAATTAAAAGTGAACACAAATTAAAAATATTCACACCTGAAGCAAATACCAATGCTCTTTGAAAGACAGACCTGGGTGTGTCTTCTACACTATTCATTTGTCAGATTGAAAAAGGTCAAAATAAGAAAGGCTGTGTCTTAATTCCAACAAATGATTCCAAAACCAGAACCAATTCTACAAGTTTCCTTTTAAAAATGTACAGGTATTTGAATAATATTCATATGACATCCTGTCATGTCACAATATTCAGTCATGGTGGCCTTTTCCTTTTATCTTTGCATTCTTATTTGAATCATAACATTAATGTTTGATGTTTTTTTCCAGCTGGTGTTTCCCAATTCGACCATGGCTTTTGCCTGAAAATAAACACATGCTTGAAAACTAAGGGCGGTGTCTCATGAAGGAATCTGTTAGTGGTGACCTTAACTCTTACTTTAACAAGGTTTAAACTTTTTCACAGATCTGTGGAATTTTAGTGCTTGGGTGGACATCGAAGATAACCTAGCATGTATAAATCCCTTTGCATCCTTAATGGGAAGGGGAGATTGGATGGTAATGTGTATTTTGAAGTTGGTATAAATTCCGTAAGGGATAGCATGTCATGGAGAAATACAAGTCACAGGTATTGAGATCAGAACAGTGGTAGTTCTGTTCCCACCCCAGCTTTGGCATTTTTTCAGGTGTATGATAGCACACAAACTATTCACTTCTGTTTCTTTATGTATAAAATAGGTTTTAAAATATTAGCTCTGCTTGTGTTGAGGGGTTGTTGTGAGAATTAAATGGAACAGTCACAACAATCCCAGCAACAATGTCCTGTTGGGTGAATTTATTCTGAGTAGGAACCATTGCAGACTAAAATTAAAAAAAAAAACAAAACTCTACTGGTTGCCGGAACTACTTCCCCTTTTCTGTCGTTCAATTAACTCGTCGTGCATTATCAACCTCTGCTCAGACATCACTTTCCTCCAGAAGATCCTCTGCCTCCCCTCAAGAGTAGTCTAGATCAGTACTGCACTCACCACTCAGGCACAGCACTTACTTGTCTCTGTCTCGGTCTTTGGCAGGGGTTCTCTGTGTGCCTGAGAACCCTGGGGAACTCAGTTAGTAAGAGGTTACTGGGCCCGCTCACAGAAATTCTGATCCAGTAGCGCCTGAGACCTGGGAGTCTGCGTCCTCAACATCAGGGCATTCTGATGAGACCTCTTTGGACCGCACTGTGAGAGATCATTCATCTCAAGGGTGATCTCCCTGAGAACCAGGCTCTAACTGTCGTCTTTGTGTCCCCTTTACTTAGAATGGGGCTAGGCATATAGTAGGTGCTCAGTTGACAAGTACTTAATGAACACCAACATTTTTCTGAGGTTCAGTTTCTAGAAATATATAATGGCTTTGATTTTCCACACACAATTTATACATATTACAAAGAGCAATACACTCCTAAGAAATTCTGCCTTTTGTAGCCCAAACATTCAGATTTCCGAAATTACTGTATTCTGTTCAAATAGAAAGGAAACCTCTCAGCATGGTTTAGATGTCAGAGAATTGCAAAGACAGTACTCATTTATTTAAAAATAATTGATCACGTACTTTCAACATGCATCCATTATGTTGGGTGCCACAAAGATAGAGGAATTACAGATAAATGTAAGCAGGATTTCAGTTGCTCAGGAACTAGACATCCTGGGAAAATAAGATAAAGCCATGTGAAATAGGTCTGCATTAGTACAAATGCTGGAGCGACAGTTAGGCAGGGTACTGGGGGTAGGGATATTTAGGGAGGGATTTATGGGGCTGTTGGATCTTGAAGAACTGGAAAATGAGAGTGGAATCAACAACAAGCGTGGCTTTAGCAGGCAGGCTGTGTTAGAGAGGTTGTGGGAATCTCAATAAATAGTGCTGCCTCCTCCCTGCCTCAGTGCTGAACAAACAGAAGTAAACAGAGGACGAACCAAGATTGCATCTCCATTTCCGATAATGGCTACATTCCAGATTCTAGTTTACTGTGAGAGCCAAAAGCTCTGCTAACTGATTCCTGTAGGACTAGCACAATGGATGATGTCCACAGATGGCTTATGTTTTAGGAAGAGGAAAGGACTGAGCTGGGCATGCTCTCCCAAGCTTCTGTAAGTCACTGCATCTCCCTTGCTTTGAGAGATGGAAGGGGCAGCGAGGGGTCAGAAGTGTCCCCCCGGTGGTACTCCCTCCACCTGGGAGGAAACAAGAGTATGGAAGAAATGCTCCTTCTAGCATCCCTTTGCTTTGTGTTCTCTTCATTAGTGGGCTTAGCCATTGAGCTCAGGGTCCACTGGGGCCATAGCTATCCCCCTTAACTGAGACAGTCTGCTATCTTTCAGGGCAGTCCTAATCCCACCTTCACATAGCCACCCCTTATGACCAACTGCTGCTCTTTTAGGTTTTATTCTGGGACCACTGGTGGGCAATATAACATTTTGACCCAGAAGGTACAGAAGTGGGTTAAAAATATATTAACTAAATAAACAGACAACTTGGTGTCCAAGGGTGCAAATCATTTCCTCTTCTTATTCCCATTCTAACTTATGTCCAGCTGTGTGGTCCATCATCACCTATCGAGGTTTCAGGGGGATTAAATAAGACTTTTAAATAAATCCAATAATAAAGCCCAGCATAAATCCTTTACGTCTAAAGCAGGTATTAATTTTGTTCTTTCCACAACCATATAGAGATGTCCAAAATCTGAATTTAAACTCCTGCAATTATAAAATTTCCTAAAATTGAAGACCTATATCAAAAGACATTATAGTCCAAAATTAGATTCTCTTGGCTTTGTGAGTTAAAAGTATAAAGAAACTACAGTCCTTCTCATTTCTCATTTGACTCCATCTCAGAGGTTCTTGGCCCCTGCGTAGACACCTAGACCTTATGTGTCACTCACGTGAATGAGTACAGTTGGTTCAGGGCTTCAGAAAATCCGATACCAACTCTCTGACAAACCTCGCTTTCAAAACGAGTCCAAGGGGTCAACACAGCCTTATAGCGCTGCTCCTAACAACTTCAGCAAGTAACCTACGCAAAATTTTGTTCTCAGAACCCAGTGGGTAGTATGGACAAAGGTCGTGGAAGAAACCCAATAGTATCTGATGCAAGGAGTATAGATGAAACAAAACAAAACAATACCAACTAACCAACCAAGCAAACAACAGTAACAAAAACTTGGTTTTAGTTTCTCCAGGATACGAACTAATACCAGCTGTCCAGGAACACCAATGAATGAACATAAGGTCAACTGGGAGAAATTTCTCACCAGGTTTGTTGGAGGGAAACAAAATCCATCTTACTTCCACTCATAGAAAGTGGTACCTAAGGTATTGCTGTCTTCTTGCAAAGTTTAGAAATTTGCAGTGGTGCCAGCCCCGCCACCTTCTCTTGTGTGCAGACATTCTGGTCCCGTGCTCCAGGGGCTGTTTCCACTGCCTCTTCATGTGGAATTACTTAGGCCTGTAAAATCCACCTCCTGGGGAAGGCTTCTTTCTCATGTGTAATTACGTTCAAAATCCACTTGCTAGCCCTTGCTAGTGGGTGACTGCAGACATATTGACAAACTGTGGTTGGTCATGCTACAGCTCCCTTCTTCGAAATGCAAAATGACTTTCTGTGTAGCCAGTTCAAGGCTGCTTACTTAGTTCTGGCACTAAAGACTTAGATCTAGAACTCGAGAGTTCCCAGCAGCACACGTAGAACTCTGCTGCCTTGCAGACCTGGCTGAGATACACAACAGGCTAAAGCACTGGGTGAGAATCGATTCTAACCTACAACTGCATCCTCACCCCATCCTGCCTTTGAGGCTCACTGGCTCCTGCTGACACACCGGTGGCACAAACCCCTCGTCCCACTGCAGGTTCCCTCAGATGCACAAGTTTAAGGTTAAGTTCGGCAGTTGGTCTTGAGGCTGCCTCTGAGGGCTCACCTCTCATTTGGCTCAGCCCATCCCCGTATCTCGCTTTTGATTCAAACTGGAAGCCCCACATTCTTGTCCAAGTGGCTCACAGCCCTATTCAGGCTGCTCCTTATTCGCCCCTCATTTTGCTCAAGGCCAGGTTTGCTGAAGACCCTCACCTTTACTGAGGCAATAGCCCACCAGTACCTAAAGAGACCCAAACCCACTTCACGCTGTCCAGGCCAAACTGTGTCTGTGTTCAGCTGCATTGAAGTGAGTTCTGTGCGGTTCTCCAACCCTAGTATCTTGTGGGCAGGCATTTAGGAGACAAAGGCTGGGGCTCAATTGGGTATTGTGGTGAGGCACTTGGACTTTATAAGTAGCGTTTTTATTGTTACTGTCTATTTAATTAATTAGTTAATACATTATTTATTATTGAGCTGGAGAGTGTCAAAATGAACTGTGTAAATTTTTTTCTTTTTACAAATAAAGGCAAAGGCCATATGTGGCTTGATTTAGAGTGGATACAGAACTTTTTGGAGGCTATTCCAATAATGCTGGCCAGAGAGGTGGCAGGGACAAAGGACATATTTTTGAGACATTTTCAGTAATTAGAATGGATAAGTGCCAGGCTCAGTGGGACCTAAGAATCCTGCAGAGCAGTTGTGATTGTAGACTTTGGAATACTCTTCATCCCCTTCTCTCTGCCCTAATGGCTGTTGATGGGGTTAGGGCACATCGCCTAGGGGGTCAAAGGAGAAACATTTATTAGGTGACAGTGGAGTGGTTATAACAGATGTCATGGAAGATTGTTAGCATGCCTGAGCTATTCTGATGTACAGCATTGGAATGCGTGTCTGTTTTCCCTCTCAGTAGTTGAATGATGCCCTCCTGGCCTGAGATATGATCCATCCTGAAGGTAATTCTAGACATCTGGTGCTAAGACAGCACTCTTGACAAATAGCTAACATTTTAAATAAAGGAAAGTATTACATCAGGGAATTCCATGTATTTCTCAAAACCAGATGACACCAAAGCCACTAGATGTGTCATTGTTAAATGGTCTTGTGGAATCTAGAGAGGTTGTAGTAATGAAGAGAATTTTGCAATTTCTCCAAATTTCTAAGCCCTAATTTACAGAGCATTCCCTGCCGGACTCATCTCCTGCCTCCTGTGAAAGGAGAGAAGTTACTTTTTGTCCAGTGAATATTTGGCTATCATGTTAATGATGTCCACCTGTTTTCTTTCGACACAGCTGTTTTCTTTCATTCCAGGAGAGCTGGGCATGAAGTGTCTCACCCACTGTCAGCACTTGGCTTTTAGAACCTGACCAGCATCCAGATAGACATAAATTCCCAGCCATCTCCTAATGAATTGCAGCCTTACAATCCATAAGTGCTGTGGAGTATCTTGGCCGAAACTGGGCAGCATGCAATTCACTCCAGAAGAAATGGGGACGGGATGTTTTTGTCTCAAGGGATTTTCCCACTTCTGTACGCAGGGCCATTTGTAACTCACCACTGAGTATTTATTTTTTTAAATAGATCTTTATTGGAGTATAATTGCTTCACTATACTGTGTTAGATTCTGTTTCACAACAAAGTGAATCAGCCATATGCATACACATGTCCCCATATCCCCTCCCTCTTGCGTCTCCCTCCCATCCTTCCTATCCCACCCCTCTAGGTCATCGCAAAGCACCGAGCTGATCTCCCTGTGCTATGCGGCTGCTTCCCACCAGCCAACTATTTTACGTTTGGTACTGTATATATGACGATGTTACTCTCACTTCTCCCCAACTTCACCCTCCCACCCCACATCCTCAAGTCCATTTTCTATGTCTACCTCTTCATTCCTGCCCTGCAACTAGGTTCATCAGTACCATTTTTTTTTTTAGATTCCATATATATGCATTAGCATACAGTGTTTGTTTTTCTCTTTCTGACTTACTTCACTCTGTATGACAGACACTAGGTCCATCCACCTCACTACAAATAACTCAATTTCGTTTCTTTTTATGGCTGAGTAATATTCCATTATATATATGTGCCACATCTTCTTTATCCATACATCTGTTGATGGACATTTAGGTTGGTTCCATGTCCTGGCTATTGTAAATAGTGCTGAATGAGCATTGGGGTACATGTTTCTTTTTGAATTATGGTTTTCTCAGGGTATATGCCCAGTAGTGGGATTGCTGGGTCATATGGTAGTTCAATTTCTGGTTTTTAAAGGAACCTCCATACTGTTTGTATCAATTTACCTTCCCACTAACAGTGCAGGATGGTTCCCTTTTCACCACACCCTTTCCAGCATTTATTGTTTCTAGATTTTTTGATAATGGCCATTCTAACCGGTGTGAGATGATACCTCATTGTAGTTTTGATTTGCATTTCTCTAATAATTAGTGTTGTTGAGCATCTTTTCATGAGCCTCTTGGCCATCTGTATGTCTTTCTTGGTGAAATGTGTATTTAGGTCTTCTGCCCATTTCTTAACTGGAATTTTTGTTTTTTTGATACTGAGCTCCATGAGCTGTTTGTACATTTTGGAGATTAATCCTTTGTCTGTTGTTTCATTTGTAAATATTTTCTCCCATTCTAAGGGTTGTCTTTTTGTCTTGTTTATGGTTTTCTTTGCAGTGCAAAAGCTTTTAAGTTTAATTAAGTCCCATTTGTTTATTTTTGTTTTTATTTCCATTACTCTAGGAGGTGGGTCACAAAAGATCTTGCTGTGATTTATGTCAAAGAGTGTTCTTCCTATGTTTTCCTCTAAGAGTCTTATACTGTCCGGTCCTACATTTAGGGCTTTAATCTATTTTGAGTATTTTTTTTGTGTATGGTATTAGGGAGTGGTCTAATTTCATTCTTTTACATGTAGCTGTCCAGTTTTCCCAGCACCACTTATTGAAGAGACTGTCTTTTCTCCATTGTATACCCTTGCCTCCTTTGTCATAGATTAGTTGACTATAGGTGTGTGGGTTTATCTCTGGGCTGTCTATCCTGTTCCATTGATCTATATTTCTGTTTTTGTGCCAGTACCATATTGTCTTGATGACTGTACTTTTGTAGTACAGTCTGAAGTCAGGGAGTCTGATTCCTCCAGCTCCGTTTTTCTTTTTCAAGATTGCTTTGGCTATTCGGGGTCTTTTGTGTCTCCATACAAATTTTAAGATTTTTTTTGTTCTAGTTCTGTAAAAAATGCCATTGGTAATTTGATAGGGATTGCATCGAATCTGTAGATTGTTTTGGGTAGTATAGTCATTTTCACAATATTGATACTTCCAATCCAAGAACATGGTATATCTCTCCATCTGTTTGTGTCATCTTTGATTTCTTTAATCAATGTCTTATCATTTTATGAGTACAGGTCTTTTACCTACTCAGGTAGGTTTATTCCTAGGTATTTTATTCTTTTTGTTGCAATGGTGAATGGGATTGTTTCCTTAGTTTCTCTTTCTGATCTTTCGTTGTTAGTGTATAGGAATGCAAGCGAATTCTGTGCATTAATTTTGAAACCTGCAACTTCACCAAATTCATTGATGAGCTCTAGTAGTTTTCTGCTGTCATCTTTAGGATTATCTATGTATAGTATCATGTCATCTGCAAACAGTGACAGTTTTACTTCTTCTTTTCCAATTTGGATTCCTTTTATTTCTTTTTCTTCTCTGATGGCTGTGACTAGGACTTCCAAAACTATGTTGAATAATAGTGGCAAGAGTGAATATCCTTGTCTTGTTCCTGATCTTAGAGGAAATGGTTTCAGTTTTTCACCATTGAGAATGATGTTTGCTGTGGATTTGTCATATATGGCCTTTATTATGTTGAGGTAGTTTCCCTTTTTGCCCACTCTCTGGAGAGTTTTATCATAAATGGTGTTGAATTTCATCAAAAGCTTTTTCTGCATCTATTGAAATGATCATGTGGTTTTTATTCCTTAGTTTGTTAATGTGGTGTATTACCTTGAGTGACTTGCATATGTTGAAGAATCCTTGCATCTCTGGGATAAATCCCACTTGATCATGGTGTATGATTATTTTAATGTGCTGTTGGATTTGTTTGCTAGTGTATTGCTGAGGATTTTTGCATCTATGTTCATCAGTGATATTGGTCTAAAATTTTCTTTTTTTGTGATATCTTTTTCTGGTTTTGGTATCAGGGTGATGTTGGTTTCGTAGAATGAATTTGGGAGTGTTTCTCCTTCTGCAATTTTTTTGAAGAGTTTGAGAAAGGTGGATGTTAGTTCTACTCTAAATATTTGATAAAAGTCACCTGTGAAGCCATCTGATCCTGGACTTCTGTTTGTTGGAAGATTTTAAATTATGGTTTAAATTCATTACTTGTGATAGGTTTGTTTATATTTTCTAAATCTTCCTGGTTCAGTCTTGGAAAATTGTACCTTTCCAAGAATTTGTCCATTTATTTGTGGTTGTCCATTTAATTGGCATATAGTTGTTTGTAGTAGTCTCTTATAATCCTTTGTATTTCTGCAGTGTCAGTTGTGATTGCCTATTTTTCATTTCTAATTTTATTGATTTGCATCCTCTCCCTTTTTTCTTAATGAGTCTGGCTAAAGGTTTATCAATTTTGTTTATCTTCTCAAAGAACCAGCTTTTAATTTTATTGATCTTTGCAATTGTTTTCTTTGTTTCTATTTCATTTATTTTTGCTCTGATCTTTATGATTTCTTTCTTTTTACTGATTGGGTTTTCTTTGTTCTAGTTGTTTTAAGTGTAGGGTTAGATTGTTTGAGATTTTTTTTGTTTGTTTCTTTTTTTTTTTTTTATAAATTTATTTATTTTTTATTTATTTATTTTTGGCTGTGTTGGGTCTTCGTTTCTGTGCAAGGGCTTTCTCTAGTTGTGGCAAGTGGGGGCCACTCTTCATCGCGGTGCGCAGGCCTCTCACTGTTGTGGCCTCTCTTGTTGCGGAGCACAGGCTCCAGATGCACAGGCTCAGTAGTTGTGGCTCATGGGCCCAGTTGCCCTGCGGCATGTGGGATCTTCCCAGACCAGGGCTCGAACCCATGTCCCCTGCATTGGCAGGCGGATTCTTAACCACTGCGCCACCAGGGAAGCCCTTTTTTTTTTGTTTCTTGAGGTGAGATTGTATTGCTGTAAACTTCCCTCTTAGAACTGCTTTTGCTGTATCCCATAGGTTTTGGGTCGTTGTGTTTTCATTGTCATTTTTTTCTATGTATTTTTTTATTTGTTCTTTGATTTCTTCAGTGATCTATTGGTTATTTAGTAGTGTACTGTTTAACCTCCATGTATTTGTGTTTTTTACAGTTTTTTTCCTGTAATTGATTTCCCATCTCATAGCGTTGTGGTCAGAAAAGACGCTTGGTATGATTTCAATTTTCTTAAATTTTCCGAGGCTTGATTTGTGACCCAAGTTGTGATCTATCCTGGAGAATATTCCATGTGCACTTGAGGAGAAAGTGTATTCTGCCACTTTTGGTTGGAATGTTCTATAAATATCAATTAGATCTCTCTGGCCTATTGTGTCATTGAAAGCTTGTGTTCCCTTATTTATTTTCTGTTTGGATGATCTGTCCATTGGTGTAAGTGGGGTGTTAAAATCCCCTACTATTATTGTGTTACTGACAATTTCTCTTTTCATGGTTGTTAGAATTTGCGTTATGTATTGAGGTGCTCCTATGTTTGGGTGCATAATCATTTATAATTGTTATATCTTCTTGGATTGATCCTTTGATCATTATGTAGTGTCCCTCCTTATCTCTTGTAACAGTCTTTATTTTAAAGTCTATTTTATCTGATACGAGTATTGCTACTCCAGCTTTCTATTGATTTCCATTTGCATGGAATATCTTTTTCTATCCCCTCATTTTCAGTCTGTGTGTGTCCCTAGGTCTGAAGTGGGTCTCTTGTAGACAGCATATATATGGTTCTTGTTTTTGTATCCAGTCAGCCAGGCTGTGTCTTTTGGTTGGGGCATTTAATCCATTTACATTCAAGGTTATTATTGATATGTATGTTCTTATTACCATTTTCTTAATTGTTTTAGGTTTGTTTTTGTGGGTCTTTTTCTTTTCTTGTGTTTCCCACTTAGAGAAGTTTCTTTAGCATTTGTTGTAAAGCTGGTTTGGTGGTGCTGAATTCTGTTAGCTTTTGCTTGTCTGAAAAGCTTTTGACTTCTCCATTGAATCTGAATGAGATCCTTGCTGGGTAGAGTAATCTTGGTTGTAGGTTTTTCTCTTTCATCACTTTAACTATATCCTTCCACTCCCTTCTGGCCTTCAGAGTTTCTGTTGAAAAATCAGCTGATAACCTTATGGGGATTCCTTTGTATGTTATTTTTTGTTTTTCCCTTGCTGCTTTTAATATTTTTTCTTTGAATTTAATTTTTATTAGTTTGATTGATATGTGTCTTGGTGTGTTTTTCCTAAGGTTTATCCTGTATGGGACTCTGTGCTTCCTGGACTTGGGTGACTATTTCCCTTCCCATGTTAGGGAAGTTTTCCACTATAATCTCTTCAAATATTTTCTCAGACCCTTTCTTTTTCTCTTCTTCTTCTGGGACCCCTATAAGTCGAATGTTGGTGCATTTAGTGTTGTCCCAGAGGTCTCTGAGATTGTCTTCAATTCTTATGATTCTTTTTACTTTATTCTGCTCCTCAGCAGTTATTTCCACCATTTTGTCTTCCAGGTCACTTATCCGTTCCTCTGCCTCAGTTATTCTGTTATTGATTCCTTGTAGCATATTTTTCGTTTCAGTTATTGTGTTGTTCATCTCTGTTTGTTTGTTCTTTAGTTCCTCTAGATCTTTGTTAAACATTTCTTGTATTTTCTGAATCCGTGCCTCCATTCTATTTCCGACATTCTGGATCATCTTTACTATCATTACTCTGAATTCTTTTTCAGGTAGATTGCCTATTCCCTCTTCATTTATTTGGTCTTGTAGATTTTTACCTTGTTCCTTCATCTGTGATATATATTTCTGCCATCTCTTTTTTTTTTTTTTTTTTTTAATGAGGAGGATTGGGCTCCTGTCTTACTGGTTGTTTGGCCTGGGGCTTCCAACACTGGCATTTGTAGGCTATTAGGTAGAGCTGGGTCTTGGTGCTGAGATGAGGAATGACGTGAGACCTCACTCTGATGAATATTCCCTGGGGTCTGAGGTTCTCTATTAGTCCAGTGGTTTGGACTTGGGGTTCCCACTGCAGGAGCTTTGGCTCGATCCTGGGCTCGTGAACCAAGATCCCACAAGCTGCCTGGGGTGGCAAAAAAAAGAAAAAGAAAAAGAAAAAGGAGAACAATAACAAAGTAAAAAATAAAATTAGACTAGGAAACTAACAGATATGTTAGGATGAATATAAAAAAAATATATAGATGAATCAACAGCCAGAAGGTACATGAGTACCACAATAGTAAAAAAGAGAGGAGGAGGGAAAAGAAAAGAATAAAAGGGGGGGGGGAAGGCCTTGGCTGTGGAGGGCAGGGCCTAAGCAAGGGCAAGATTTGGGCAGTGTGTGGGGCCAATGCTCATGACCCACAGGGCTGGAAAAGGCCCTGGGGGCTGTGGGGGGGTGAGGCTTAGGCTCAAGGAACAGAAGGGGCCCAGGTGTGCCTTCCGCCTCTGGTCTCAGAGGGCAGGGGACCTCACCTGGGAGCCCAGCAGGCTTCCTGGGCTCAAGTGGGCGGGACAAATGCCCTCCTCTCCTCTCCTGCTCCTCCGGTCTGGGAGACCCCCTCCCTCCTTCCTCTCCTGATCTCCCCAGACTCCCACTTATGCCCCCAAGGACCCATGCAGCCTGGAGGCGGCTTTGGAGGGCAGGGGATCAGCCTGGGAGATCAGCAGGTTCCCTGGGCTGGAGTGGGTGGGACAATCACCCTCCACTCCTTTCCCACTCCTCCTGGAGGGCCCCTCCTGCCTGCCTCTCCTGATCTCCCCTGCCTCCCTCCTATGCCCCCAGTACCTATGTGGCCTGGATAGGGCTTTGGGGTGTGGGGGTACCAGCTTGGGAGCTCAGCAGGCTCCCCAGCCTGAGTGGGCCAGGCGATCACCCTCTGCCCCTCTCCCGCCCTTCCCAGAGAGTCCCTCCCACCTGCCTCTCCTGATCTCCCTGGCCTCGGGGTGCCGATCCTGTCTGACCTCCATTTCTCCTCCCTCTCAGTCCCCCTATGCCCTACCGGTTCACTTTGGGGTTCCTCCCATCTCCTTGGGCGTTAGAGTCCCCCACCAGTGGCTGGCAGGCACCCTAGTTGTGGGGAGACACCAACTCTGCATCTTCCCACACCACCATCTTGACTCTGCCTCCATCACTGAGTTTTTTAGTTAATAACATGATTTACTAAAGTCCTAGTTGGAAGGGAAACATCTGGAGGAAAACAAAATTCGTTTTTTACGTTATTTAAAGGAAAATGTCACTTCATAGTTACCATCAAAGTGGGCCTGAGGAAGAACTGAGCCATGCTTACAGATAAGGCTTTGGGTCTAACTCTGAAGAAGGTACAGGAAATGAAGCGGATCTAGTCCCTGCCAAGAGGAAATTTGCAGTGTCAGTGGGGCCTCCCTACGGTCTGCCATTGGCTGGACCTTTAGGACACGATCTCCTTGACCGGCTGCTGACCCCCATACCTAACCCCCAAAGCCTTCAGTGGAGACCGTTTTTGTATATCCTGTGCCTCAGTCTCCCCAAACCCTACCAAACTAGCTATTTGCAACTTTATTAAAGGACCCAGGCAATTTGAAAAAGGGAATTTAATCAAAAGAAGGGGAAAGTAAAATAATGTACTTTGTAAGACTTTCTCTAAAGTTCAAAGTGCAAGTAGTTAGAAAGAGGTTAAGGCCTTCTTCCCGAGAAGGTTTGGAGCACAAGTCTCTCTTAGTGGGTTAAGGGTGGGTGGGGAGACCCTTTCTCCAGCCTTGCGTCCTTTGTGATGGACGGTGGATGGGCAGTGGCCTGATTTTCTCCCCATTACTCCTGTGAAACCCAGCAAGTACTCACGTATCTCCCAATGTTAAGCTTTAATTCTCAGGCACTGGATAGTCTAAACTCCTAAAGAAGATAAAATTATTTTTTTGTCTTATAATTTGCAGGCTGTTTTGTCTTTGTGTGCAGAATAGTATTATATTTATTCCTGTCTCCAGATCAACATACTTTAGGGACTGCAGGAATAAGAAAGTATCTACATGCTTTTTCCTGTCTCTTTTTTTGCAAATACAAAGGTCATCTGTGAGACGACAGTTTCAACAGAGACTTTTCTTAGTCAACGAGTTTATTCTCTGTTTTCATCTCAAGAAGGGAAGAAGAAGGCCACTAGTCCAGTGACATCATTTCTAATCTTGTCAGTAAACCTAAATATCTTAATTATTTAATTAGCACTTTTTGGATTACCACTGAAATTGAACACATTTCCATACATTTGTCTGCCCAGTAGTATATCTTTAGAAATTGCTTGTTCAAGTACCTTCCCATTTTCCTGTAGGCATGTCATATTTTCCTTACTAATGTGTAAAGGTCTACATTTTTGATAGTGCATGCTATCATGCAAAGTGAATGTGTTTTCTCCTCCTTAATGTACAGTAACTACTGTGTCCTGAGAAACTTAGGCCCTTCTAGATAAAGCCCTTCCAATTCTGTTCACGGTAGAATGTCTTAATTCCAAGGAACAGGATAGAGAGTCTGTACTGAATAAGAAGTACAATACCTTATTTATATACTGTTTTACAAGTTAAAAAGAATTTCTATACAGGCCATCACATTTGGAACCAAATGAGGTGTTCTCTGAGTTCTTAAACCAAGTGGAATGAAGTCTCTTCTGATATCTCACCAGATGTGAGTTGCACTGGATCGTTATTGTTTGTATTTCATGGGATGTTAGCCTCTTTGGCCCTGGGTCCTGCATGGGGTGAGCTGCTAGAACTCTACCCCTGGTCAGTGCTGAGGGATCAAGAGAACGGAACCTCTTCTTTAGCTTTGACGTTCAACTTGGCAGATTCAGGATTGGGCTGGGATTTAATGTATCTCAGTTGGAGGTGCCACTGCATTTTTAACAATTATTTTTAATTGTGGTAAAATATATGTAGCATAAATTTACCATCTTAACCATTTCTAAGTGTACAGCTCAGTGGTATTAAATACATTTACATGGTTGTACAACTGTCACCACTGTCCACTTCCAGAACTCTTCATCTTGCAAAACTTAAACTCTGTATCTGTTAAATAATAATTCCTTATTCTTCTGTATTCTTACCATCTGGCAACCACCATTCCGCTTTTTGTCTCTATGGATTTAACTACTCTAGGTATCTCATATAAGTGGAATCATAAGTATTTGTCTTTTTGTGACTGGTTTATTTTACTCAGGACATTGGCATTTTGGGTGGAACAATTCTTGGTTGTGTGCAACTGTCCCTTGCATGATATTTGGTGCCTTGTGTGACCCTGGGACATTAGGACCCTGGGACACCTAAGGAAACACCACTGTCTTGTGACAGTCAAAACTGAGGGACGGGATTGCTTCTTTGGCTGGGTCTCCAGATAAAACCTCCAAACCATCTGAAGTTGATTCTCTCAAAAGCAAATATGTATTTGAAATGTAAATAGCTCCTCATCCCAATCCGTGTAAACAAGCCCCAGATGCCACTCTCTCAGACCTGAGAAAGGCAAGCCAAGTTTCATCAAAGGCTCTTTCAAAGTCCTGTTCCTTACCAGGCACTTGTAAACAAGTTTAAATGCTCTGCTTGGAGTGCTTAGTTCACAGGGTTCACATTGGGCTGTTCAGAGCCCTTGACCTCTTGCAGGGAAAGCAATGACACCATCAGCTTCTCTTCCTCCTCAAGCCCCTCCCCAACCAGCCGGTTTTGATAGTTTCACTTAATGCTTTCTGTGTAAACCTTTTACCCCCATGTTTATTAATTATTGCGTTTTCCAATATGTTTTTTTTTTTTTAAACAGAAATAACTCAGATAGCTTTGAAATTGTGCAAATTGCGAGCTTGTCTTAAAAAGCCAGAGAGGAAATTGGACTTGAGGTGAACAGCCTTCCTGATAAAAGTGGGCACCTCCCGTAACTCTGGGCTTTCATGAGGCTCAAAGAACAATGGATCTTGGGGGGGAGGGGTCTTACCCTTATTGCCACACGTACTCAACAACGAAGGCTGTATTTTTAAAAACATGTTTGTATTATAAAAGTAATGTTCTATTATTAAAATATAGAAAACAAAGAAAATTATGAAGAGAAAGAATAAGAAGAAAGAGAAGGAAAAGTAGATCATGTGTAATCCTAGCATCACAAGTATTTATGGCTCACTTATTGGTTTATCAACTTCTGGTACATTTAATGCATTTGAAAAAGGCAGTTCCCACTTATTTTCTACCTTTTTCTTTTCAAGGGGAACATTCTTGCATTCAGTTGTGCTAAACTGATTGATCATACAATTATGGAGCTAAAATTGAATTCAGTGATCGATCAGTCCACCTTGTGCATTCTATAATGAAACTCTGGAGGCAATTAAGTGTCTTGCTAGTGGTTACACAACCCATTGTAACCTTGTTTGGTAACCCTTCAGTTGGTATCGTTGATAATTTCAATAATGCTTTAAAGTAAGTTGGAAAATTATAAAATCGGCCTCTTCAGGCTGCGTTATAAGCTGTGTATGCTGTCTGCAAGTCTTTGTAGCTCTGACTCTCTGCCTCTGAGGTCTCATCCTAATTCTTCTTGGTTCGATCTTATAATGTATTTTCCCCAACTCACCCTTAACAACTGCTTTTAAAGGTTATCTGATGTTATGCTAACTAACACTGCATATATTAAACCTAGAAAGATAAATTGCAGTAAGTCATGCTTCAGTTTGGTGTGAAAAACAAGCTCAGAACAAAATCTGAGTCTGCCCTTTATCTTGGGCCATCACCAGATTTCTCTAAGCTTTAGTTCCCATCTCTGTAAAATGGGATAATAATGATAATGAGATAATAAGATCAATTATGGCTCTTACATGAAACTAATGAAGTTCTTGGATAACCTTTATGATGGCAAATTAGAATTTTTCTCAAAATTATTTAGTTAGTAAGAAATAAGAGCAACCAGGAAGTTTAAAATGCTAAGAGGAGCTTAAAGTTATAGGGACATATTAGATGTGATTCTCATCTTTGAGGAAGGAAGGCACAACTGAAAAACACATGGTCAAATTAATGTGTCTAAGTTAATACAGCCACTGTGTATCCGTGGTGATGTTTCCTTTTTAGGAGATCCCATTAATGTGACTTAACCACGTAGCTGGTCTCTACCACATGGTTAAGGCACATCTTCTTGAGGATTCTCTCATGGTTATTTGTGCATTGAGTCTTCCTAATCAGACTCTACATTTCTGCAGAGCCTGATCTGTTAATTATGTTTTCCATATATGCCTTGATGGATACAGCACAGATCAAGCACATGCAGAGCCCCATGTGCATGAGTTCATGCCCCTCTGCAGTGGGGTTTTCAGTGGAGTAGTTTGCAAAGCCCTGCATAGTAATATAACTTTACCTGCAGGGCTTGCTGGGTGGTGGGAAGAGGATGGTGACGATGAGTGATTTGGGGATACAACCTTAGGCATCAATAAAGGGTAAAGAGGGAACAGAAGGGTGGGTAGAAGGACTTCAGACTCCCAAGACAAATTTTGCCTACATCTAAGTTTGCTCAGAAGCAGGCCTGGAGGTAGAGAGTTTGCCTCACATTCAGCTGTTTGGAAAAGAGCTTCTTAGAGAGAAGGGCATGTGTACCATCTCACAGGTCACTCTGCCTTGCTGCCTCTGCTGGAATGCTCATCTTGCCTGAATTTTGTCATTCAGGTCTGGGCTCAATGTCATTTCTCTGAAAGGCTTTCCCTGTCCATTCAATCGAAGGTTGTCCCATCCTCTACATCTCTTTTTTTAATATTTTTTGAGTTTTATTTTATTAATTAATTTATTTATACAGCAGGTTCTTATTAGTTGTCTTTTTTATACATGTTAGTGTATACATGTCAATCCCAATCTCCCAATTCATCCCACCACCACCCCCCCCACCCTCGCTTTCTCCCTTGGTGTCCATACATTTGTTCTCTACATCTGTATCTCTATCTTTACCCTGCAAACCGGTTCATCTGTACCGTTTTTCTAGATTCCACATATATACAGTAATATACGATATTTGTTTTTCTCTTTTGGACTTACTTCACTCTGTATAACAGTCTCTAGATACATCCACGTCTCTATAAATAACTCAATTTTGTTCCTTTTTGTGGCTGAGTAATATTCCATCATATATATGTGCTGCATCTTCTTTTTTTTTTTTAAATTTTATTTATTTATTTATTTATTTATGGCTGTGTTGGGTCTTAGTTTCTGTGTGAGGGCCCTCTCCAGTTGTGGTGAGCGGGGGCCACTCTTCATCGCGGTGCGCGGGCCTCTCACCATCGTGGCATCTCTTGTTGCAGAGCACAGGCTCCAGACATGCAGGCTCAGTAATTGCGGCTCACGGGCCTAGTTGCTCCGCGGCATGTGGGATCTTCCCGGACCAGGGCTCGAACCCGTGTCCCCTGCATTGGCAGGCAGACTTTCAACCACTGCGCCACCAGGGAAGCCCCCACATCTTCTTTATCCATTCATCTGTCGATGGGCATTTAGGTTGCTTCCATGACCTGGCTATTGTAAATAGTGCTGCAATGAACATTTGTGTGCATGTGTGTTTTTGAATTATGGTTTTCTCTGGGTATATGCCCAGGAGTAGGATTGCTGGGTCATATGGTAATTCTATTTTTAGTTTTTTAAGGAACTTCCATACTGTTCTTCACAGTGGCTGCACCAATTTACATTCCCACCAACAGTGCAAGAGGGTTCCCTTTTCTCCATACCCTCTCCAGTATTTGTTGTTTGTAGATTTTCTGATGATGCCCATTCTAACTGGTGTGAGGTGATACCTCATTGCAGTTTTGATTTGCATTTCTCTAATAATTAGTGATATTGAGCAGCTTTTCATTGGTCTCTTGGCCATCTGTATGTCTTCTTTGGAGAAATGTCTATTTAGGTCTTCTGACCATTTTTTGATTGGGTTGTTTGTTTTTTTAATATTGAGCTGCATGAGCTGTTTATATATTTTGGAGATTAATCCTTTGTCCATTGATTCGTTTGCAAATATTTTCTCCTATTCTGAGGGTTGTCTTTCTGCCTTGTTTACAGTTTCCTTTGCTGTGCAAAAGCTTTTAAGTTTCATTAGGTCCAATTTGTTTATTTTTGTTTTTATTTCCATTACTCTAGGAGGTGGGTCACAAAAGATATTGCTGTGATTTATGTCAAACATATGTTCTTCCTATGTTTTCCTCTAAGAGTTTTATAGTGTCTGGTCTTACATTTAGGTCTTTAATACGTTTTGAGTTTATTTTTGTGTATGGTGTCAGGGAGTGTTCTAATTTCATTCTTTTACATGTAGCTATCCAGTTTTCTCAGCACCACTTATTGAAGAGACTGTGTTTTCTTCATTGTATATCCTTGCCTCCTTTGTCATAGATTAGCTGACCATAGGTGTGTGGGTTTATCTTTGGGCATTCTGTCTTGTTCCATTGATCTATATTTCTGTTTTTGTGCCAGTACCATATTGTCTTGATTACTGTAGCTTTGTAGTATAGTCTGAAGTCAGGGAGTCTGATTCCTCCAGCTCTGTTTTTCTTTTTCAAGATTGCTTTGGCTGTTCAGGGTCTTTTGTGTCTCCATACAAATTTAAAAATTTTTTGTTCTAGTTTTGTAAAAAATGCCATTGGTAATTTGATAGGGATTACATTGAATCTGTAGATTGCTTTGGGTAGTATAGTCATTTTCACAATACTGATTCTTCCAATCCAAGAACATGGTATATCTCTCCATCTGTTTATGTCATCTTTGATTTCTTTCATAAGTGTTTTATAGTTTTCTGAGTATAAGTCTTTTACCTCCTTAGACAGGTTTATTCCTAGGTATTTTATTCTTTTTGTTGCAATGGTAAATGGGAGTGTTTCTTTAATTTCTCTTTCTGATTTTTTGTTGTTGGTGTATAGGAATGACAGAATTTCTGTGCATTAATTTTGTATCTTGCAACCTTACCAAATTCATTGATTAGTTCTAGTAGTTTTCTGGTGACATCTTTAGGATTTTCTATGTATAGTATCATGTCATCAGAAAACAGTGACAGTTTTACTTCTTCTCTTCCAATTTTTATTTCTTTTATTTCTATTTCTTCTCTGATTGCTGTGGCTAGGACTTCTAAAACTATGTTGAATAAATGTGACTAGAGTGGACATCCTTGTCTTGTTTCTGATCTTCATGGAAATGCTTTCAGTTTTTCACCATTGAGTATGATGCTTGCTGTGGGCTTGTCATATATGGTCTTTATTAAGTTGAGGCCTATTACCATTTTCTTAATTGCTTTGGGTTTGTTTTTGTAGGTCCTTTTCTTCTCTTGTGTTTCCCACTTAGAGAAGTTCCTTTAACATTTGTTTTAGAGCTGTTTTGGTGGTACTGAATTCTCTTAGCTTTCTCTTGTCTGTAAAGCTTTTGATTTCTCTGTCGAATCTGAATGAGATCCTTGCTGGGTAGAGTAATCTTGGTTGTAGGTTCTTCTCTTTCATCACTTTAAATATAGCGTGCCACTCCCTCCTGGACTGTAGAGTTTCTGCTGAGAAATCAGCTGTTAGCCTTATGGGAGTTCCCTTGTATGTTATTTGTCATTTTTCCCTTATTGCTTTTAATAACTTTTCTTTGATTTTTGTCAGTTTGATTACTATGTGTCTCTGCCTGTTTCTCCTTGGGTTTATCCTCCCTGGGACTCTTTGAGGTTCCTGGACTTGGGTGGCTATTTCCTTTCGCACGTTAGGGAAGTTTTCGACTATAATCTCTTCAAATATATTCTCGGGTCCTTTCTCTCTCTTTTCTCCTTCTGGGACCCTTATAATGCGTATGTTGGTGTGTTTAATGTTGTCCCAGAGGTCTCTTAGGCTGTCTTCATTTCTTTTCATTCTTTTTTCTTTATTCTGTTCTGTGGCAGTGAATTCCACCATTCTGTCTTCCAGGTTCCTTATCTGTTCTTCTGCCTCAGTTATTCTGCTATTGATTCCTTCTAGTGTATTCTTCATTTCAGTTATCGTATTGTTCATCTCTGTTTGTTTGTTCTTTAATTCTTCTAGGTCTTTGTTAAACATTTCTTGCGTCTTCTCGATCTTTGTCTCCATTCTATTTCCGAGGTCCTGGATCATCTTCACTCTCATTATTCTGAATTCTTTTTCTGGAAGGTTGCCTATCTCCACTCCATTTAGTTGTTTTTCTGGGGTTTTATCTTGTTCCTTCATCTGGTACATAGCCCTCTGCCTTTTCATTTTGTCTGTCTTTCTGTGAATGTGGTTTTCGTTCCACAGGCTGCAGGATTGTAGATCTTCTTGCTTCTGCTGTGTGTCCTCTGGTGGCTGAGGCTATCTAGGAGGGTTGTGCAAGCTTCCTGATGGGAAGGACTGGTCTGTGCACTTTTATATATATATATTTATACCTGAATAAAAAGTGTTTTAAGGGGGTTTCCTGGTGGTTCAGTGATTAAGACTCCACACTTCCACTGCAGGGTCCACAAGTTTGATCCATGGTCAGGGAAGTTCCTGCATGCTGCAAGCTTGGACGGGCTCACCTCCTGACATGCTGTGCAACCTGCTCTGGCTGAGACCATGACTCCAGCCCTGGTTCTGGCTCTGGCCCAGCTCCCACCCTTGCTCCGCCTGCACTGCCGAGCCCTTCCCTGCCCCCCACAGCTACTTCTCTCTTCCACATCTCTGAAGCAATCCCTTTCTGTTGCATTGTTACTTTATTTCTATGCGGTCTTTGTCATTAGCTGAAATGATACAAATTCCTTTATTAATTTACTTACCTCAGTGTTCTACTTTCTTGTTCATAGTAAGGTTGTCAACTCCTAGAACAATACCTAGTACTCAAAAAGTGGTGGTTGAATAAATAAACAAATGAATTACATGCAATCTCAATTAGCTATAAGGAGACATCCAAATGTTTTGTGCATTTAAAATTTAATTATTAAATATTTATTTAGAATTGGAGCATATGGTTAAGAGCTGGAACTGCTTAAGTATAATTTTTTGTAGGGTAATGAAACTTGACCTATTTTTTTATTATGGTTCCTATTACATTACTGCTGGATGACCACAAATTATTGTGGTTATGAGAATGGGTAAAAGTAATATAACATCAGGGAACAAAAAAAGGACCAGGTTTAAGACTCCTTTATCTCAGTTTTCTCAACAGTCAAGTGGCATAGTTGGAGGACTGATGGTCTCAAGGGGTCTCTCTAATTCTGTGAGCTCTTTGTAAGAGGAAACAAGAAAGAGCAGTGAGAGTATGGTATGTGCATATAAACAGACATGTTGAAACATTTCTTTAGAAAAAATAAGACATCCTTTTAAGCCATTGTGAAGCACATCAATTGATGAGCTGATTATAGCTCAGTTATTTATAGGAAGAGCTTACAGGGAATATGAGATAGGAGGCAATTTCCAACAGCTTTCATTATTGAATAGACAACTGTCTAGTCAATACAGGAATTTTCCTTTAATTTAGATTCTAGTTGATGACATAAATTGGCTAATCTAAGCATACTGGGAAATTTGTGCTAAACTAGAAGATTTTATTTTATTTTTTTAAAATAAATTTATTTATTTACTTATTTATTTTTGGCTGTGTTGGGTCTTCGTTTCTGTGCTAGGGCTTTCTCTAGTTGTGGCAAGTGGGGGCCACTCTTCACCGCGGTGAGCGGGCCTCTCACTATCGCGGCCTCTCTTGTTGTGGAGCACAGGCTCCAGACGCGCAGGCTCAGTAGTTGTGGCTCACGGACCCAGCTGCTCCGCGGCATGTGGTATCTTCCCAGACCAGGGCTTGAACCCGTCTCCCCTGCATTGGCAGGCAGATTCTCAACCACTGCACCACCAGGGAAGCCCTAGAAGATTTAAAAAAAATCATTTGTTTTAATCAGAACTCATGCCTCTAAGTCAAAGAATACATTGTTTCTGCTCTCCTTTCCAGCCACAGGGCATTGCTTTCCTTTTATCTGTTTATTATCTTGGCACTGACACTAGGCGTGGTATGTTTGCTAACAGAAGAATTTGAAGTAGAAGATAGTGGAAGGCTAATGCTTCATTTATAGATGCAGATATTTTACCCCTCCTCTTTTTAAATCCACCACAATGAATAAACAAAACAATGACAATGCTTAGTGAACAGAGTAGTTGAAAAAACATTTACAGTGGCATCATTGTGGATTGTGATAGCAACATGACAAATGAAGACATGATATGATGTCTAACTTAGATGAAAGGTCTCTGGACATAGGTAATCAATTTGATTAGATAACAGGTCTTTTCTACTTTCTCTATAACATATTACCTTTACCATATAAGAAAATAAATTTTCATCTTTCTTCTGCTTCTAAATGTTAATAAGCATTAAAGTGATTTTTCTCTGAATAAAAGAAAAAAAATTGGCTTATACAGTACAAATCCCAGGCAGGAAATTCTGATTAGTTAATTTCATTTATTCCTCTGTGTTTATTTAAGTAAATCTGTAAACACCATAGATGGTTTTATAGGGAGACACAGATGTGTTCTAATTGCTCAACAAAATTATTTGTTTGTGAATTAAAACAGGATGACTTTAATGAGATTTCCTTGAAAAACTTATCTTCAAAATATGCATATGCATCATTATCAGAAAAGCAAAGTAGTTGAGTGGGAAAAATTCTGGACTGGTGGTTAGAACATGTGGGTTCAAGTCCTGGCTCTGCCCCCCAAAACGGGAACTTCTTATGAGTCTTCCTGCAGCTTACTTATTTATAAAATGTCCTGATTTGGACTTCTTCCTGCCATATAAATGTATGGATTTTAAGATTTATGTAAAAATTGTATTGATCTTTATAAAACCAAATTTGAGGAAATGAGAATGAAATCGGTTTACAATGGTTTAAGATTGCCATTGATTCATTTTATTAGGATTTTCTAATTCTTGCCTCATCTTTTTACAAGGGAACACAAACTCCTTACAAGCTTTAGGGAAAAATATATTTTTTTCCTACCCAGGTGAGGGGTAGAGTTGATTTGTCCTGGCAATGGTGGTCCTAGTGAGAAACATCATCCAACTAAAGAGTGCTCTTCCCTTGGCCTCCACCTGAAAGGCAGAAAGAAACTGGAGAATAAACTAGAAAATCCTGAGATGTGGTTTGGCAGTCCCAAACCTTGGTGCCTTCTGGGCTCTGTGCTGTGTGGCTTTGGGACTGTGCCAGCAGCATGCTCTGGTACAGCCTCTGTGGTCTAGTGTGTGTGTGTGTGTGTGTGTGTGTGTGTGTATGTGTGTGTGTGTGTCTAGAGGGTGGGTAGAGGGTGGATGAGAAATTAATCTTTGTGTGCCTGGCAGGATAGATTGGTTTTGGCCTTCTTTCTTGAAGAATTACCTTCATTAGATTTTTAATTACTTCCCCCCAAAAGGACAAATGAATAAGACTCTTTTCCAAAGAGTTACCATTCGGTGCCAGTGATCAAGCATTACTCCATACCACTCCATGTGACACAGGATGTGGTCTGATACTTAATCTAAGTACAGGCTCCACTTTTTTTTCTGGATAGAGTGAAGGGACTTATAAAGCTTCTTTGTTATGGAATGACTTCTTAGAAAACTGCCTTCTCTTTTCCTTAAAAACCAGAATTACTCAGACTGACTAGGATAAAAAAAAAGTCCTCACATTAAGCACATCTTGGCCCCCAGGAGCTATTTTGGTAGAAGGTGATGAATGCGTTTTAGTGGATTAATATTTCTGGAACATGAGCAGGGTCCGTCTACAGCAAAGTCAGCAGGATTGTCACTCCAGGGACCTAGTCAGGACTGCTGACCTTGCTGTAGCATCCAGTCTTGCTGGTAAAAAAGCCTACACCTCTCAATTGCCCTTCCACATTTCTTTTCCTTGGATTTTACCCCATGGAAAATGGATGGTGTTGGAATAAGTGGAATGAGTGCAACAAACCAATCCTTTCACTTATATATGTTAGCTGTATGCTATCCTTCTGTGTAATAAAATGCTTAAAATTAGTTATTACACTTACCTAGAATTACACAGTTGTTGAGGTGATATTTCTTATATAATGTCATTTCAATGTCCATCAAATCACAACAATATAGCTGTATGATTTGCCTACAGATATGAATGGCTACTGGTATTTTCAATAATTTTATGATATTCTTAAATTAGCAAAGCAAAGGATTTCAGCAAAATGGTAGAATAGGTGGTTTTCAACTTCAGTCTCCTTCACAGAAAGATGAACTAGCAACTGTCCATGCCCAAGACACCTTTGTGAAAATTCCAGAGCCTGGGGATGAGACTGAAGTACCATGGACCACAGAGACCAAGGCCTGCATTAGAAGGGTAATAGGAGCATTTTCACTTTGACTGCATTTTTCCTCCTGCAGGATGGAACAGCTCCACATGGAGAAGCCCTCCCTGGGCTTGTGGTTTCTCTGAGGGTAAAAGGATCCTAAAGTGGGCATCCAGTTTCCCCTGCATGCTTTCTGGGAAACTCACTTGGGTCTGGCCTCACAGGGACCACTGAGGGAACTGGTGGGGCTGGACCACTGGAGATTAGACAGAGATAAAGAAGTGAGGAGGGGCCTATAGCAATCAGCCTACAGATCTTGGTAGATTATGTTCCTGCTTGCAGTGGTGCCTTAGCATAGATCCCTGTCAGTGGCTCTGCCCATCTGCAGAGCTGAGATAGTGGCCCTGTCTGTCCAAGGAGCTTGGTTCAGCAGGTCTGCTTGTTTGGGCTCTCAGCCAATGGGCCATACTAGCTGTGGAGCCCATTCTATGACCCCATTTGTACAGGGTAGTAAGTCAGCAGCCCCACCTAACTGCTGAGCATAGTCTCCAGTCCCATCTGACCGGAAAGGCTGGCCAGAGATTCTGGCAGCCATGGAGCCTATCCTACAGCCCCACTGAGGCAGAAAACCTAGTCAGCAACTCTGTCCAACTGCGGAGCATAAACTCTGGCCATGCCTGACCAGGGAAATTGAATAGTGACCAAGTAGCCTTGGAACAAAGCCTGTAGTATTGCCCAGCTATAGAGCCCAGCCTACAGTCCTACTTGATTGCTGAGCACACCCAGAGATGTAACCCAGCCCGTGACAATGGCCGATTCCAGGGCACAGCCTGTGCCCCTATCTGACCAGGGAGCCTGAACAGCAACCCCACTCAAAGATGAAGCACAGCCTCCAGCCCCATCTAACCATGGGGTATAGCTGGAGGCCTTGCCTGACCAGGTAGCCTGGAGAAAAACCTCACCAAAATGGAGCACAGCCAGTGGCTGATTTCAAGCTATATTACAAAGCTATAGTAATTAAAACAGTATGGTCCTGGCATAAAAACAGACACATACACCAATGAAATAGAATAGAGAGCCCAGAAATAACCCCTACATATACAGTTAATTAATATTTGACAAAGGAACCAAGAATACTCACCGGTGAAAGGACAATCTCTTCAATAAATTGGGTTGGGAAAATTGGACAGCTACATGCAATAAAATGAAATCAGACCCCTGTCTTACACCACTCACAAAAATTAATCGAATGGATTAGAGACTTAAACATAAGGCTTGATACCATAAAAACTCCTAGAGGAAAATAGGGAAAAAGCTACTTGAATTTGGTCTTGGTGATGGTTTTTGGGATATACCACCAACAGCATGAGCAACAAAAGCAAAAATAAACAAATGGAATTACATAAATCTAAAATGTTCCCGCACAGCAGAAGAAAAAATCAAAAAAATAAAAAGGTGAAAATATTTGCAAACCATATATGTGATAGGGGTTAATATACAAAGTATATAAAGAACTACAGATCAATAGGAAAAACCCCCAAACAATTCAGTTAAAAAATGGGCAAAGAATCTGAATAGACATTTTTCCAAAGAAGATAAACAAATAGCCAACAGGTACATGAAAAGGTGCTCAGCATCACTAATCATCAGGTAAATGTAAATAAAACCACAAAGAGATATAACCTCACACCTGTTAGAATGGCTATCATCAAAAAGACAAGAGACAACAAGTGTTGGCAAGAATGTGGAGAAAAGGTAAAACTTGTGCACTGTTGCTAGGAATGTGAATGATTGAGCCACTGTGGAAAACAGTTGAGTTTCCTCAAAAAGAAATTAAAAATAAACTACCACATGATCCAGCAATCCCACTTCTGGGTATATATCCAAAAGAAATGAAAAATTGAAAAGGTATCTTCACTCCCTTGTTTATTGTAGCATTATTCACAGTAGCCAATACACAGAAACAAGCTAAGCACCCAACAGTGGATGAATGGATAAAGGAGAAGTGGTATATATATACACAATGGAATATTATTCAACCTTGAAAAAGAAGGAAATCTTGCCACTTGTGACAACATGGATGGACCTTGAGGGCATTATGCTAAGTGAAATAAGCGAGTTAGAGAAAAACAAATACTGTATGATATGTGGAGTCAAAAAAAAAACTGACTTAATAGAAACAGAGTAGGATGATGATTGCCAGGGGCTGAGGTTGGAGGAATTGGGGAGATGTTGTTTAAGGGTACAAACTTAACAATTAGTAGATAACTAAGTTCTGAAAACCTAATGCACAGTGTAGTGATTATAGCCAACATTATTACATTATAAACTTCAAAGTAGCTAGGAGACTAGATCTTAATTGTTCTCACCACAAAAAAAGAAATCATAATTATGTGATGTGATAGAGGTGTTAGCTAATGCTACTATGGTGGTAATCTAATCTCAAAATGTAATGTATCAAATCAACACACAGTACACCTTTAACTTACACAACGTTATATGTCAATTACATCTCAATAAAAATATTTTGTATCTTAAAAAAGCTCTGTCACAAAAGTCTGAAAAAATTTTCCATCTAAAGATTTTCACTGCAAACATTTTAAGAAGTTCTCAAATGAAAGAGAAAAAAATACAGGAGTTGCTACAAGAAATAAGGGAAGCAAGAGTCATCTAATGAAAAAAAACTAAAACCAAGAAAAGAAAAAGAGAAAATATAATCATTAAAACAAGGAACTAAAACTCTAGGGACTTCTCTGGTGGTGTAGTGGTTAAGAATCCACCTGCCAATGCAGGGGACACAGGTTTGATCCCTGATCCAGGAAGATCCCACATGCTGCGGAGCAACTAATCCCACATGTCACAACTACTGAGCCCATGCATCGCAACTACTGAAGCCTGCATGTTCTAGGACCCACGTGCCACAACTACTGAGCCTGCATGCTGTTACTACTGAAGCCCATGTACCTAGAACCTGTGTGCTGCAACAAGAGAAGCCACGGCAATGAGAAGCCCGTGCACTGCAATGAAGAGGAGCCCCCACTTGCTGAAAGTAGAGAAAGCCCGTGTGCAGCAACAAAGACCCAAAGCAGCCAAAAATAAAAAAAATAAAAAATTAAAATTCTAGAAAATATTTACATCTGGAGAAAGATACAGAAGAAAAGAGATTGAAAATCAAGTAGATCTGAGTTCATGAGTACTTAACAAGCACCAAAAGGGGAAGATAAATGTAGTGGTAAGTTTAAGTTTAACAGAAATTAATAAATGTGAGGATGAGTCTTATGTTAAGGAAAATCAATATCAGAATAAAAATAAAATATATAATTTTTTTAACCAGAAGAAGAAGACTTGACCAATCTGATTAAAAACAGGAAAGCAGGAAAAAAAGAAAAAAAAAGAGAGAACTCTGTGAAAGAAAAGTAAACAGAAAATATGAGACAAGATAATAGAAAAAAGACCTAATATAACCGATAATTACAATAAATGGAAATGGTTAAAGATACCAAATAAAAAGGCAGGACTCCTAGGTTGAATTTTAAAAATACTATATATTTATTGTGATTGAGTTATATGTACATTTACAAAGAGATAACCAACAAGATTACAGGCTACAGAATCCTGGCAACAGTCCAGAAAGCCCCTGGGGACAACTGAACATTCAGTGGAACAGCTTCTTGCCTGTCACTGCTAGACAGCCACTCAATTTAGTGCATATGCATGTGCAAAATTTATGGAAAAAGCTGCACTCAGCCAATATGCAACAGATTGTAACAAAAGGGAAACTATCTAAAGAAAATAAAATATGATCCTAAAAATGTTAGTGAAAAAAAATACTTTATTTTTGTCTATAAGAAATGTATGAAGAACAATAAGGTACAGAAAAATTGAAAAGGAAAGGATGAGAAAGATATACAGATAAGTATGACATAAAAAAGATGGGATGGTAAACATAATATCTAAAAAATTAAAATGTAAGATAAAACTATCACAAGGGACAAAGAAGAATGTTACTTATAAAAGACCCCTAGAATAATCGAGAAATATGTCAATCAACAAATGAGTGTACTATAAGGAGAAATTGATTAATCAGCAATTTTACTGTAGATTTTAACAGACCCTCTCAGAAGTTTACATGTCAAGCAGGGAAAAAATATGCAGTAATATCTATGACCTAAACAATATAAATAATAAGCTCCAGCTGTTAGATACATAGAGAACTTTTTACCTAACAGAGAATATTCAATGTTTACAAGTATACAATAAACATTTAAAAAGTTAAATCTTACATTCAGCCATAATGGAATATTGAACACATTCCACAGTATCAATATTCTACATACTGAATCTTCTAGTGTAATAACATAAAATTAGAGATTAATAACAAACAAATAGCTGTTTTAAAATTTCATCTGTTTGGAAATATATGTTACCAAATTATCCTTGCGTTAAAGAGAAAATCAAGAAATATTTAGAATTGATTGATAATGAAAACCTTGTTTTCAAACTCTGTGAGATATAATTAAAACAGTTCAAAGGAAATTTAACTTTAAATACATTTCTTAGGAAACAAAAAAAGATTAAAAATAAATTAGTGAACCATTTGACTCAAGACGTTGAGGAAAGAGCCACAGAGTAAACTTAAAGGAGCAAGAAAGAAAGTAATAATAAAGACAGCAATAAAAAATCAGTAAAATAGAGAACAAATATTAAATAATGAGAAAAGTAATAAAACCAAAAGCTGATTCTTTAAGCAGATTAGTAAGATTGACCAACTTCTATCAAGACTTAAGAAAAAAAAGTTATGCAAATAAAATCCAGAATGAAAAATGGAAACTACAGAAATTTTGGAAATTTAGAAAATAAAAAATTTTATGAACAATTATATATTAATATACTTGAGAACCTAGATAAAAATGTTAAATTGCTACAAAAATTCAAGATGTCAAAATAGGTGCAAGAAGAAATAGAAAACTGGAATAAACCAAGAGCATTAAATTAAAGAATCTGAAAATAGTCAGAGATGTTCCTTCTGCCCCACTCCTCCATGTCTCAAAAAAAAAAAAAAAAAAAAAAAGGGAAAGAAAAAACAAGCCCAAATAGAGTATGTGAGTTATACCAAACTTTCAGTGAATTATTAAATTCTGCATTAATACAAGTTGTTCCAGAAAATAGTAGAAGAGTGTAAACAATTTTTAAAAAATTCAAAACCAGGTAAAACAGTGCAAAAAAAGAAATGTATAGCTTCATGTCACTAAAACACAGCTACAACCAATGGAAGTAACTAAGACAATCTAGGGGGATAAACCACTGACCTAGAAAATTTAAGGGCCCAAGGAAAACTTATATTGAATGATTTTGTCTTGTTTTGTTTTTCCAACTTTATTGAGATATAATTGATAAATATTATTGTATAAGTTTAAATATACAACATGATGATTTGACACATTTATTTTTTGAAATGATTACCAGAAGAAGGATACTTTTACATCCATCACCTCACATAGTTACCTTTTTATGTGTTGTGTGGTGAGAACATTTAAGATTTACTCTTGGCAACTTTCAAGCATACAGTACAGTATTGTTAATGATAGTCACCGTGCTGTACCAATGATAGATTCTCAGAACGTATTCATCTTATAAGTGAAAGTTTGATCAACAACTCTCCATTTCTCCCAACCCCAGCCCTCTGACAACCACCAATCTATTTTGTCTGTGAGTTCAACTTTTTAAGATTTCACATATAAGTGAGATCATACAGTATTTCTCTTTCTGTCTGATGTTTCACTGAGCATAATGTCCTCAAGGTTCATCCATATTGTCACAAATGGCAAGATTTTCTTCTTTTTTATGGCTAAATAATATTTCACATATATACGTATTTCCCATTTTCTTTATCCTTTCTTCTGTAAGTGGACACTTAGGTTGTTTCCATACCTTGGCTGTTGGAAATAATGCTGCTATGAAGACTGGGGTGTATGTATCTTTTCAAATTGGTGTTTTTAATTTTATTCTTAGAATTATATTGTTTTTGATGCTGTTGTAAGTGGGATGTTTTCTTGGTTTCTTTTTCAGATAGTTTATTGTTAGTGTGTAGAAATGCAACTGAGTTTTGTATGTTGATTTTGTATTATGCAACTTACTGGATTTACTTTTTAGTTCTAACACTTTTTTTGGGTTGATTTTAAGGGTTTTCTATAAATAAGATTATGTCATCTGCAAACAAAGGTAATTTCACTTCTTTCTTTCTGATTTGGATACATTTTATTCCTTTGCCTTGCCTGATTGCTCTGCCCAGGACTTTCAGTCCATTGTTGAATAAGAGTTGTGAGAGTAGGCCACCTCGAGTTGTTCTTGATCTCAGAGGAAAAGCTTTCAAACGTTCAATGTTGAGTATAACGTTAGCTGTGTGTTTATCATATACAGCTTTTATTATGCTGAGGTATGTTCCTTCTAGACCCAATTTGTTGAGGGTTTTTATCATGAAAGGATGTTGAATTTTGTCAGACGCTTTTTCTGCATTTATTGAGATGATTATGTGATTTTTATCCTTCATTTTGTTAATGTGGTATATCACACTTATTGATTTGCATATGTTGAACAATCCTTGCATCTCAGGAATGAATCTCTCTTGATCATAGTGCATAATCCCTTTAGTGTGCTGTTGAATTCTGTTTGTCAATATCTTGTTAAGAATTTTTGCATCTATATTAATCAGGGTTTACTGGTCTGTAGTTTTCTTGTCTTGTAGTGTCTTTAACTGGCTTTGATAATAGAGTAATGCTGACTTCATAAAATGAGTTTGGGAGTGAGACCGGTTCAAACTGAGATTGGTTCAAATTTTGGTTCAAATTGAGATTGGTTCATATTTTGGAAGAGTTTGAGAAGGATTGGTATTAATTCTTCTTTAAATGTTTTGTAGAATTCACCAGTGAAGTCATCTTGTCCTGGGATTTTCTGTGTTTGGAGATAAATGCTTACTGATTCAATCTCCTTACTTGTTATTGGTCTGTCTAGATTTTTTATTTCTTCATGATTCAGTCTTGTTAAGTTGTATGTTTCTAGGAATTTATCCATTTCTTTCAGGTTATCTGACTTATTGGAATATAATTATTTATAGTAGACACCTATGATCCTATATATTTCTATGGTATCTTTCATTTCTGATTTTATTTATTTGAGCCTTCTCTCTTTATTTCTTAGCTATTCTAGCTAAAGTTTTGTCAATTTTATCTTTTACAAAAACCCAGCTCTTAGTTTAGTTGATCTTATCTATTGTTTTTCTGGTCTCTATTTTATTAATTTCCTCTCTCATCTTTGTTAATTCCTTCCGTCTGCTAACTTTGGTCTTCATTTTCTTCTCCTTTTTCTAGTTCTTTGACTGCAAAGTTAGGTTGTTTATTTGAGATATTTCTATTTTCTTAATATACATATTTATCTTATGAGATTCTAAGAACTCCTTTTTAAACATTCCATAGGTTTTTGTGTGTTGTTTCCATTTTCATTTGTTTTGATATATTTTCGATTTCCTTTTAGATATCTTCTTTCATCCACTGGTTGTTCAGAAGTGTGTTGTTTAGTTTCCACGTTTGAAAAATTTCCAGCTTTCTTCTTGTTGATTTCTAGGTTCATACCATTGTGGTTGGAAAATATACTTGGTATGATTTTAACTTTCTTGAATTTGCTAAAACTTGTTTTGTAGCCTATCATATGATGCATCCTGGAGAATGTCCCTGGTGCATTTAAGAAGAATGTATATTTTTCTGTTGTTGGATGGAATGTTCTGTACATGTCTGTTATGTCCATTTGGTCTAAGGTATAGTTTAAGTCCAATGTTTCCTTGTTGATTTTCTGTCTAGATGATCTATCTATTGAAGAAAGTGAGGTATTGAAGTTCCCTACTGTTATTGTATTATTGTTTATTTCTCCCTTCAGGTCTGTTAGTATTTTGCTTAATATACAATATATTAAGGTTCTCCAAGTTAGGTGCATATATATTTACTATTGTTTTATCTTATTGATGAATTATTTATTAGATAATGATCTTCTTTGTCTCTTGTTCCTATTTTTTGTTTAACATATATTTTGTCTGATTTAATTATAGCTATCCCTGCTTTCTTTTGGTTTCCACTTGCATGGAATATCTTTTTCCATCCTTAAACTTTAAGACTTTGTTGTCCTTAAAACTGAAGTGAGTCTCTTTTAGGCAGCATATAAGTTGGATCTTGTTTTTTTATCCACCCAACCACCCCCTGCCCTTTGATTGGTGAATCCAGTTCATTTACATTTAGAGTAATTATTGATATGTAAGAACTTACTAATGCTATCTTGTTCATTGCTTTCTGGCTGTTTTGTAGTTCCATTGTTTTTTGTTTCCTCTGCTTCTCCCTACCTTTGTAAATTGGTGATTCTCCATGGTGGTATGCTCTGATTCCTCTCTTTATCTTTTGTGAATCTACTATAGATTTTAAATTTGTGGTTACCATGAGGCTTACATGAAACATAGATAAAACAGTCTCTTTTAAGCTAAAAGCAACTTAACTTTGATCACATACAAAAGCTCTGCCTTTTTACTTCTCTGCTTTTATGTTTCTGATGTCACAATTTGTCTTTTTATATTGTTTATTTGGTAACAACTTATAGTAGTTATAGGTATTTTTAATACCCTTTTCCTTTAACCTTTACACTATAGTTTAACATTAACACACGAACAAATTACAGAATTAGAATTTTGTGAATCTGACTGTGTATTTACCTTCACAAGTTTGTGGTACATTTTTGTATGTTTTCATGTTACTAATTAACATATCTTCATTTCTGCTTGAAGAATTCCTTTTGGCATTTCTTTCAAGGCATGTCTTGTGGTGATGAACCCGCTCAACTTTTGTTTGTCTGAGAAAGTCTTTATTTCTCCTTCATATGTAAAGGATAACTTTCCCAGATAGAGTATTCTTGGTTGGCAATTTTTTCTTTCAATGCTTTGAATATATTATTCTACTCTTTCCTGGCTTGTAGGTTTTCTGCTGAGAAATCTGCTGATAGCCTAATGGGAGTTCCTTGGTAGTTTACAGTCTTTTATTCTCTTGCTTCTTTTAGGATTCTCTCTTTGTTTTTGATTTTAACAATTTCATTATCATATGTACTGGAAAAGGTAGTTTTTTAAACAAATTAATTTATTTTATTTATTTATTTTTAGCTGCATTGTGTCTTTGTTGCTGCATGTGGGCTTTCTCTAGTTGCAGTGAGTGGGGGCTACTCTTCATTGAGGTGCTCAGTCTTCTCATTGTGGTGGCTTCTCTTATTGTGGAGCATGGGCTCTAGGTGGGTGGGCTTTAGTAGTTGTGGCACATGGGCTCAGTAGTTGTGGCTCACAGGCTCTAGAGCGCAGCCTCAGTAGTTGTGGTGCATGGGCTTAGGTGCTCCGCGGCATGTGAGATCTTCCCAGACCAGGGCTCGAACCCATGTCCCCTGCATTGGTAGGCAGATTCTTAACCACTGCGCCACCAGGGAAGCCCAAGAAGGTAGATTTTCATTGAAATAACAGGGTGATCTATTAGCTTCATGAACACTGACATCCATAGCTCTCCCCAGGTTTGGGAAGTTCTCAGGTATTATTTCATTAAATAGACTCACTGTGCCCTTCTTCCCCTCTCCTTTTTGTGGAATTCCAACTATTCAAATATTTGTACCTTTTATGGGATCATATCGACTTTCTTTGCTCTTTTTCATTCTTTTTTCTTTGTTTTTCTCTGCCTGGGTTATTTCAAAGTTTCTATCCTCCAGCTCACTGATTCTCTCTTCTGTTTGATTGATTCTGCTATAGATTATTTCTGTTGCATTTAAAAATTTTATTCACTGAATTTTTAAGCTCCAAATTTTCTGCTTGGTTCTTTTAAAAAATGATTTCTATCTCTTTGTGAAATTTCTCATTTTGTTCATGAATTGCTTCTCTGATTTCTTTGTCTTTGTGTTTTCTTATAGCCCTTTGAGTTCCCTTAAAACAGCTCTTTTGGTTCTTTATCAACTAAATCTCAAAACTCCATAGCTCTGAATTCAGTTACTAGAGGATTATTGTTATCTTTTGGTGATGATATGTTTCCTCATTTCTTCATGTTCCTTGGAGTTTTGCATGGGTGTCTTCTCATTTGAAGCAGCAGATACCTCCTCAAATCTTTACTTGCTGTCTTTAGGTGGAAGATATTTTTCATTGGTCCTTCTTGTATCTGGGACTTTCTCCAACCTTGCATGGATACATTTGCTCTGTACATCTTCTCTCTCCTGTGGCAGAATTCTTAGGCATGTATGTTTTCTCTGGTTCTTACAACTTTCCAGGCTGATGCTGTAAACCTCTCTTTTGTATTCTAGAACAGGGCACTATATCTCAAGCTTGTGGATTCTCCCTTGCCCACAGATCTTGGCCTGTTTCCAGAAAGGACTCCCTGTTTACTGGAACTCACTATGGCCTTTGTACTCAGGAGCCGCACAAGGAGCTGGCAGAACAGTGGGGAAGGAGGTGTGGTTTTAGCACTTGGGTCATCAGGGATGCCCACAGGTTAGGTAGGGGGATCCTTGTGTGAGGTTCGCTCAGTGGCTTGTGGGTGAGCTTCCCGCTGGAGTTAGCAGAAATCGTGTCCTTTTAATGCCTTTTGACATTCTTATCTGACCCTTTCCTGATCTCCTCCCTCCCCTTCATTATGGAGTTCCCACCTCAATACTCTGGATGCTGCTGGGAGAGAGAAATAGGTTTCTCCCAGCATTGTCCTGCACAGCTGGGTAGCTGCGCACTCAGTCACCACTCTCCCTTTCTCCTGTAGGTTGGGGTTCCTCTGGTTAGTTCAGCCCCACACTGCACTGCCTTGGGAGAGGGGAAGCCCTGGCAAAGTTCCTTTTTCTCTCTCCAATGCATCCAAACTCACATATATTTTTTTCTCCAGTGGAATGGTGGTATCTCCCCTCGTGAAGGCTGGACTTCTACAAAAGCTCTCTCATCTAGGGGTGTCTACCCAAATCACCACTCTTCTCATTTTTCCTGGCCGTGACTAAGAGAGGCTCTGGTTAGTCTGCAAGCTCCTGCTGGTTCCACATGCAGTCCCGACTGGGGTCAGTCTGCTTATTACCTGATGCACAGGTGAGCAAGACTCCTCCTGGGTCTCTTGCCACAAGGTGCTGTATCCTACAACTACCACAGATGTACTTTTATTCATGGATGGATGCAGAATTAGTTGTTAAGAAGGGGGACAAAAAGGAGGGATGTATTATGCCACCAAGATGCTGACATTGAAACAGGAACACCAATACTAAAATATTTTGAATGACATTTTGACAATATAAAATTCTTTTGCTCCAATACTTTAAGAAATGACATTACTATTTGCTTCTACTGAGAAATTTGATGTTAATATGAATCTTCCTCTTTTGTAGGTGATCTGCTCTTTCTGGACTCTCTAAAAGTTTTATCTGGTTTTAATATCCTAATTTCATTTACATATCAATGTGTGGTTTTCTGGTTTCTCCTGTTTGCACAGAATTGGCCCTTTCAATATGAGGTCTTTCACCTTTCTTTAATACTAAGACATTTATCTCCATTATTTCTTCCAATTAAAAATTGGAAGTTCTAATCTATTCATTTTAAAATTTCATTTCCTTTTAAGACTCTTTATGTGGATGTTGCTACTTCTACTTTAGCCTTTCTTGTCTCAGTTTTTCCCATTTTATCCTTTTTGGGAGATTGCCATAACTAAGTTTTCTTATAATTCATCTTTAAAGTATTTGCCTCCTATTACCCCAATCCACTATGTTCTTTATTTTGACTACTTTATCTTCATGTCTAATATTTCCATTGGGCTGTTTAAAATTTTTTTTTCTGTCCTTGTTTCATTTTACTCTTCCTTTATCTCCTAAAGAATATCTATCATGCCTAATTTAAAATCTTGATTTGTTTTTTTCCAGTAATTCTTCTTCGAGTGGTAGAAGAAGATCTCTTTCCAGTTTGTTCACTTAAAAAAATAGATGTTATACTCCTCAGATGCCTTGTTTTCCATTTGAGCCTGTGTGTTCTTGCTCCTCTGGGGCTACCAGCTGTTCTTTATGGTAATGAATGTTGGGGAGGGGATGAGGGTAAGTCCCTAGTCAGTGCCAGTAGCAGCAGACTAGGGAGAGGGGAGGGGAGGAGCCCAGGAACTACAGATCCCTCGCTGATAATTCTTGCTTGCTCCATCCTCTTACCCACTGTCTAGTCAGGGACTTATCTTGAAGCCCTTGGGGAGAAGCAGCATCAGAGGAGACAGCCTTCTGGATTATAATCCACAGCCCTGGGCTTTGAAGAATTTAGGATGCGTGGTGCTATCTTTTTTCCAAACTTCTTTACCCCATTTGGGTTTGTGTGCTGCTCTGATATTTCCTCTTGGTGATCACAAATGGCCTCAGCGATTGCTCAGAATCTCTCAAGACAAATTGGGGTAAGGCAAGAGCAGAATTTAAAAGGATTTCCTCCTGCCAATTCTTTCACTACTGGCCCCTGGGCTTCAGCTACCCAACCCTCACACAAGTCAGTTTATGTTGGGCTTCAGTCTCTGGGTTTTCTTATTTTTTTATTTGTTATTAATTGGTGCAATCTGTGTTCCCCTCAAGCATTTATAATTTCTCTAGAGTTGATTTGGAGGATGGAGCCAGCAGCTTGTCCTAGAGTAACTCTTGGCAGGAACCAGGGCTATCTTGCAGTTTCTTTTCCCATAGCCCTGCCTCCATTAAAAGCTGTTCAGAGCGTAGGGAGTAAATGTTTGGGAGCAAATTCAAGAAGCCAAACTCTTTTCAATCTGTGAAAAGTAAATCATTCAGGCAGGTGGGGACCCCTATTCATTTTCTTAGAACGAACAAGAAGCCTCAATTTGCCAGTGATATTTAGTAGCAAAACCTCCACCCTTTTAAATTTTCCCAAAATAACATCTAGGAAATACATTTAAAAATGGATGAAATTTAAGCAGCTTGGTTGGAATGGGAGCCACTTTCGGCCAATGAGGTGTAGGGTAAATAGTAAATATCCTTACACTTTAAGCCACCATGAATTGTGTATTCTATTAACTGCAGCCAAATAGATTCCAAATGAAACCAAGTCTATCTAATAAGCAAATTAAAGCATGTTTCCTTCAATCCCCATCTTGATTTAATATGCTTAGTAAGTTTTTTTTTAATTTATTTTTATTTTTAATTTTTTTAGATTTATTTATTGATTGATTGATTGGGTCTTCGTTTCTGTGCTAGGGCTTTCTCTAGTTGCGGCAAGCGGGGGCCACTCTTCATCGCGGTGCGCGGGCCTCTCACTATCACGGCCTCTCTTGTTGCGGAGCACAGGCTCCAGACGCGCAGGCTCAGTAGTTGTGGCTCACGGGCCTAGTTGCTCCGCAGCATGTGGGATCTTCCCAGACCAGGGCTCGAACCCGTGTCCCCTGCATTAGCAGGCAGATTCTCAACCACTGCGCCACCAGGGAAGCCCACTTAGTAAGTTTTTTGTCACAAATAAAATGTCAGCTAGTCAACACAGGTCCAAATACATGAACTTTTACCTTTTCACCATATTTTCACTTCTCCTTTGGATACCCCACTGTGCTTGTAGGTAAGACTGGTTTTGTGGGAAAATGTTTTGGGCAGTATTCTAGAACCTCTGTCTCAGAAAAATGCAAATCAGAATGGTGTTCCAAAACCTTGTTTTAATCACATAGCAACTGCTGACATAAACAAAATGTAATGTTAAAATACATAATAAAGCATATTTATTTGTATCATTATCTTTATTAATAGGAGGAATTGTATTTTCTTCTGATACGTTTTCAGAACTTGGTATGCAGCACCTAATGCTTTTTTTTTTTATGGTATGGTATGGTTGATGCACAATATTATATGAATTTCTGGTGTACAACAGAGTGATTCAAATTTTTAAAGGTTATATTCCTTTAATAGTCATACAATATTGAGTATAGTCCCTGTGTTGTACTATATATCCTTGTTGCTTATTTACTTTATACATAATAGTTTGTGCCTCTTAATCCCCTCCCCCTATTTTGCCCCTCCCCCTTCCCTCTCCCCACTGATAACCACTAGTTTGTTCTCTATATCTGTGAGTCTGTTTCTTTTTTGTTATATTCACTAGTTTGTTGTATGTTTTAGATTCCACATATAAATGATATCATACATTATATGTCTTTCTCTGTCTGACTCATTTCTCTTAGCATAATGCCCTCCAAGTCCATTCATGTTGCTGCAAATGGCAAAATTTCATTCTTTTTATGGCTCAGTAATATTTTATTGTGTAATATACCACATTTTCTTTATTCATTCGTATGTCGATGGGCACTTAGATTGCTTCCATATCTTGTGTATTGTAATAGTGCTGCTATGAATATTGAGGTGCATGTATCTTTTCGAATTAGTGTTTTCATTTTTTTTTTTTTTTTTTTTGATAAATACCCAAGAGTGGAATTGCTGGGTCATATGGTAGTTCTATTTTTAGTTTTTTAAGAAAATTCCATACTGTTTTCCATAGTGGTTACACCAATTTACATTCCCACCAACAGTGTACAAGAGTTCCCTTTTCTCCACATCCTTGCCAACATTTGTCTTTTGCAGCACCTAATACTTTTTCTGACTCTGATGTGAGATGTTTGTTTCAAAGTCCAAATTACAGGGCTTGTGCTCATTGGTTTTGAGTCCTAGGACTGGTAAACTTCTACTTTCAACTTTTGTGAATGCCAGGGCCTCGGGTGGGAGGAAGGGGTCTGGAAGACGGGATTTTGAACTAGCAGAATGCAAAGTCCATTTAGCTGAGAACTTTGGTGTTGGGATTTCATGGATCAAGAGATAGTATAGAAGCTCACTGTAAATAACAAATATTTATTCTTAGATATAAGAAATTTATCATAGATAATGTGTACATGCATAAAATATTGTTTCCTGTCATTTTAAACTCTTTTTATGTTACTCTAGCTGTTCTTAATCTCATGATGATTGGCTTTCTCTTCTATTTAAATTTATGCAAAAGTTAAAAAAATATTTAAAACCAACATTCTCCCTACTCTCCTACTCTTACTTTTGCTGGGTTATAGAACTTAACAGAACCTATTTCTCTGAAAAAATTCCCTCTCCCCAAGTTATATTTTAGACAAAGACCAGCAAAAAGAGCACCAGCCTAATGATAGATTTCCAGATAATTTTAAACAACTAAAACATGTTAGTTTTAGAAACATTTTGTACACTTCCTTGCTGATGAATTTATGGCTTCTGATACTTTTTTAAAACATTGTCTATACTTCTAAAATAAAGTACCACCAAAGCCATAAAAGTGTCCAAGATACACAAAAAAGAAACCTTGAATGACATGGTAGATGGAATTCTAAGAAGACCCTCCCTTCCATGACCCTCATTCTTGTATAGCCTTACCCCAGAGGTACTTCAGGTTCAGAGCCAGACCACCATAATAAAGTGAGTACTGCAATAAAGTGAGTCACATGATGATTTTTTTTTAACATCTTTATTGGAGTATAATTGCTTTACAATGGTGTGTTAGTTTCTGCTTTATAACAAAGTGAATCAGTTTTACATATACATATGTTCCCATATCTCTTCCCTCTTGCATCTCCCTCCCTCCCACCCTCCCTATCCCACCTCTCTAGGTGGTCACAAAACACAGAGCTGATCTCCCTGTGCTATGCGGTTGCTTCTCACGAGCTATCTATTTTACGTTTGGTAGTGTATATATGTCCATGACACTCTCTCACTTTGTCACATCTTACCCTTCCCCCTCCCCATATCCTCAAGTCCATTCTCTAGTAGGTCTGTGTCTTTATTCCCATCTTGCCATTAGGTTCTTCATGACCTTTTTTTTTTTCTTCCTTAGATTCCATATATATGTGTTAGCATACTGTATTTGTTTTTCTCTTTCTGACTTACTTCACTCTGTATGACAGACCCTAACTTCATCCACCTCACTACAAATAACTCCATTTCGTTTCTTTTTATGGCTGAGTAATATTCCATTGTATATATGTGCCGCATCTTCTTTATCCATTCATCCGATGATGGACACTTAGGTTGTTTCCATGTCCTGGCTATTGAAAATAGAGCTGCAATGAACATTTTGGTACATGACTCTTTTTGAATTATGGTTTTCTCTGGGTATATGCCCAGTAGTGGGATTGCTGGGTCGTATGGTAGTTCTATTTTTAGTTTTTTAAGGAACCGCCATACTGTTCTCCATAGTGGCTGTATCAATTTACATTCCCACCAACAGTGCAAGAGGGTTCCCTTTTCTCCACACCCTCTCCAGTGTTTATTGTTTCTAGATTTTTTGATGATGGCCATTCTGACCGGTGTGAGATGATATCTCATTGTAGTTTTGATTTGCATTTCTCTAATGATTAATGATGTTGAGCATTCTTTCATGTGTTTGTTGGCAATCTGTATATCTTCTTTGGAGAAATGTCTATTTAGGTCTTCTGCCCATTTTTGGATTGGGTTGTTTGTTTTTTTGTTATTGAGCTGAATGAGCTGCTTGTAAATTTTGGAGATTAATCCTTTGTCAGTTGCTTCATTTGCAAATATTTTCTCCCATTCCGAGGGTTGTCTTTTGGTCTTGTTTATGGTTTCTGTTGCTGTGCAAAAGCTTTTAAGTTTCATTAGGTCCCATTTGTTTTTTTTTGTTTTTATTTCCATTTCTCTAGGGGCTGGGTCAAAAAGGATCATGCGGTGATTTATGTCAAAGAATGTTCTGCCTATGTTTTCCTCTAAGAGTTTGATAGTGTCTGGCCTTACATTTAGGTCTTTAATCCATTTTGAGTTTATTTTTGTGCATGGTGTCAGGGAGTGTTCTAATTTCATACTTTTACATGTACCTGTCCAGTTCTCCCAGCACCACTTATTGAAGAGGCTATCTTTTCTCCACTGTATATGCTTGCCTCCTTTATTAAAGATAAGGTGACCATATGTGCGTGGGTTTATCTCTGGACTTTCTATCCAGTTCCATTGATCTATGTTTCTGTTTTGGTGCCAGTACCATACTGTCTTGATTACTGTAGCTTTGTAGTATAGTCTGAAGTCAGGGAGCCTGATTCCTCCAGCTCCATTTTTCATTCTCAAGATTGCTTTGGTTATTCGGGGTCTTTTGTATTTCCATACAAATAGTGAATTTTTTTGTTCTAGTTCTGTGAAAAATGCCAGTGGTAGTTTGATAGGGATTGCATTGAATATGTAGATTGCTTTGGGTAGTAGAGTCATTTTCACAATATTGATTCTTCCAATCCAAGAACATGGTATATCTCTCCATCTATTTGTATCATCTTTAATTTATTTCATCAGTGTCCTATAATTTTCTGCATACAGGTCTTTTGTCTCCTTAGGTAGGTTTATTCCTAGATATTTTATTCTTTTTGTTGCAGTGGTAAATGGGTGTGTTTTCTTAATTTCACTTTCAGATTTTTCATCATTAGTGTATAGGAATGCAAGAGATTTCTGTGCATTAATTTTGTATCCTGCTACTTTACCAAATTCATTGATTAGCTCTAGCAGTTTTCTGGTAGCATCTTTAGGATTCTCTATGTATAGTATCATGTCATCTGCAAACAGTGACAGCTTTACTTTTTCTTTTTTGATTTGGATTCCTTTTATTTCTTTGTCTTCTCTGATTGCTGTGGCTAACACTTCCAAAACTATGTTGAATAATAGTGGTGAGAGTGGGCAACCTTGTCTAGTTCCTGATCTTAGTGGAAATGGTTTCAGTTTTTCACCATTGAGGACAATGTTGGCTGTGGGTTTGTCATATATGGCCTTTATTATGTTGAGGAACTTTCCCTCTATGCCTACTTTCTGCAGGGCTTTTATCATAAATGGGTGTTGAATTTTGTCGAAAGCTTTCTCTGCATCTATTGAGATGATCATATGGTTTTTCTCCTTCAATTTGTTAATATAGTGTATCACGTTGATTGATTTGCATATATTGAAGAATCCTTGCATTTCTGGAATAAACCCCACTTGATCATGGTGTATGATCCTTTTAATGTGCTGTTGGATTCTGTTTGCTAGTATTTTGTTGAGGATTTTTGCATCTATGTTCATCAGAGATATTGGCCTGTAGTTTTCTTTCTTTGTGACGTCTTTGTCTGGTTTTGGTATCAGGGTGATGGTGGCCTCGTAGAATGAGTTTGGGAGTGTTCCTCCCTTTGCAATATTTTGGAAGAGTTTGAGAAGGATAGGTGTTAACTCTTCTCTAAATGTTTGGTAGAATTCGCCTGTGAAGCCATCTGGTCCTGGACTTTTGTTTGTTGGAAGATTTTTAATCACAGTTTCAATTTCAGTGCTTGTGATTGGTCTGTTCATATTTTCTATTTCTTCCTGGTTCAGTCTCGGCAGGTTGTGCATTTCTAAGAATTTGTCCATTTCTTCCAGGTTGTCCATTTTATTGGCATAGAGTTGCTTGTAGTAATCTCTCATGATCGTTTGTATTTCTGCAGTGTCAGTTGTTACTTCTCCTTTTTCATTTCTAATTCTATTGATTTGAGTCTTCTCCCTTTTTTTCTTGATGAGTCTGGCTAAGTGTTTATCAATTTTGTTTATCTTCTCAAAGAACCAGCTTTTAGTTTTATTGATCTTTATTCTATTCCGCAGCAGTGAATTCCACCATTCTGTCTTCCAGGTCACGTATGCCTTCTTCTGCCTCAGTTCTTCTGCTATTGATTCCTTCTAGTGTAGGTTTCATTTCAGTTATTGTATTGTTTATCTCTATTTGTTTGTTCTTTAATTCTTCTAGGTCTTTGTTAAACATTTCTTGCATCTTCTTGATCTTTGCCTCCATTCTTTTTCCGAGGTCCTGGATCATCTTCACTGTCATTATTCTGAATTCTTTTTCTGGAAGGTTGCCTATCTCCACTTCATTTGGTTGTTTTCCTGGGGTGTTATCTTGTTCCTCAATCTGGTACATAGCCCTCTGCCTTTTCATCTTGTCTATCTTTCTGTGTATGTGGTTTTTGTTCCACGGGCTGCAGGATTGTAGTTCTTCTTGCTTCTGCTGTCTGCCCTCTGCTGGATGAGGCTATCTAGGAAATCACTTCTTGATTCATGGGCTGCAGAATGGATTTGAGTTCACAGGCCTGGTAACAACATTAATCTCACTGTATATCTCTGTCAGAATTCTTGGGGTCAAGTGCATTGTTAATGAGCAGTAATATTTTGAAAGAAGTCTTTTTCTGTGAGCAGTAGGTGTCAACAGTGAGCTAAAATATTCAGTAAACCATGTTGTAAACAGATGTGCTGTTATCTAAGCTTTGTTGTTCATTTATAGAGCATAGGCAGAGTAGATTTAGCATAATTAAGGGCCCTAGGATTTTTGGAATGGTAAATGAGCATTGGCTTCAAGTTAAGGTCACCAGCTGCATTAACCCCTAATCAGAGAGTCAGCCTGTCCTTTGAAGTTTTGAAGCCAGGCATTGACTTCTCCTCTCTAGCTATGAGAGTCCTAGTTGGCATTTTCTTCCAATAGAAGGCTGTTTCATTTACATTGAAAATCTGTTGCTTAGTGTAGCCACCATTAATAATCTTAGCTAGATCTTCTGGATAATTTGCTGTAGCTTCTACGTCAACACTTGCTGCTTCACCTTGCATTTTTGTGTTATGGAGATGGCTTCTTTCCTTAAACCTCATGAACCAACCTCTGCTAGCTTCAAACTTTTCTTCTGCAGCTTCCTAATCTCTCTCAGCCTTCACAGAATTGGAGAGAATTAGGGCATTGCACTAGTTTTGGCTTCAGCTTAAGGGAATGTTGTGGCTGGTTTGATCTTCTATCCAGACCACTAAAACTTTCTCCATATCAGCAAGAAGGCTGTTTTGCTTTCTTATCATTCATGAGTTCACTGGAGTAGAACTTTTAATTTCCTTCAAGAACTTTTCCTGTGTATCCACAAGTTGTCTGTTTGGCATGAGAGGCCTAGCTTTCTGCCCATCTCAGTTTTTGACCTGCCTTCCTCACTAAGCTTAATCTTTTCTAGGTTTTGATTTAAAGTAAGAAATGTGGGATTTTCCTTTCACTTGAACACTTAGAGGCCATTGTAGGGTTATTAATTAACTTAATTTCAATTTTACTGTGTCTTAGGGAAGAGGGAGGCTTGAGGAGAGGGAGAGAGATGAAGGAATGGCCAGTTGGTGAAGCAGTCAGAACACACAACATTTATCAATTAAGTTCACCATTTTGTACAGGTGTGGTTCATGGTACCCCAAAACTTATGACAATAGTAACACCAAAAATCACTGACCACAGATACCATAACAAATAAAATAATAACGAAAAAGTTTGAAATACTGTGAGAATTACCAAACTGTGACACAGAGACATAAAGTGAGCAAATGCTGTTGGAAAAATGGTGCCAATAGACTTGCTTGATGCAGGATGGCCACAAATCCTCAATTTGTAAAAAATACAGCATCTGCAAAGTATAATTAAAAGAGGTGTGCCCCCTCCCCTCTGAGTGTGGGTGGAGCCTCTGAGTGTTATGCGATATCATACTCAAGATTATGTTATGTTATATGGCAAAAGGAAGACTATGCTGAGTGGGTCTGACCTAATCATGTGAGCCCAGTAAAAGCAGAGGGTTTTCTTTGACTGGCTAAAGAGTAGGGAGTCAGAGAGAAGTGCTCTGAATGGCTTGGAAGAAAGTAAACATCTATGTTGTGAAGTGTCAATGGTGGCCACATGGTGAGGAACAGGGGTGAACTCTGGGAGGTGGGAATCATCCTTAGCTAACAGCTATCAGGAAATTGGGCTATCAACCCTACAACTATAAGGAAATGAATTCTGCCAACAACTAATGAGTTTAGAAGAGGATCCTGTAGGTGAGAACTGTAGCCCTGGCTGACATCTTGATTTCAACCTAGTGAAACCCTGAGCAAAGAATACAGCTATGCCACTCCTGGATTCCTGACCAACAGAAACTGTGAGATGAGACATTTGTGTTGCTTTTAGCCACAAAGTTTGTGGTGATTTGTTATGCAGCAATACAAGATTAAAACAAATGGCAAAAGTGCATTCAGAGCAAAAGGGCGATGGCAGTGCTGCGTTTGCTCTGTGGTAATTGTTCCTGTCCTGATGCTCTGTGCTCAATTGTTCATTTCAGTAATGTTGGCTATCATAAGCTAGATGTTTACATCCTGTGACTAAGCATAAAATCACAGGTTTAGAAAGCTTTTTGAATTTTTCTCTTCTCTTTGGGTCCTTATTGAGGCTTTACAACACAAGCTTTATCTCTCATCTGAACATTCCCAGTTTAATATAATTCAGAAGATGGTTACTTAAGTGCATAGCAAAAGCAAAGGCATTCCATGCCCTTTCTTGCTACTCCCTTCAAGTCTCTTCATAATTTCTAGGTGTAGAAAGTCAATATGGAAAATATAAGGTGCTTTATTGCTTAGTGAACAAAAAGGTGATAAACTTAGTTGCTCTCACAATCAGTAGAATTTAAAGTGCATCATAATCTAGATGAGAGTCTAAGTCAATAACTTGCAATATAGTTATATATAAATAGGCTTAGAAGACAATAAATACCATAAGTAAAAGACTAGAGGTCTTGGGAAAACCTTTCATAAGAAGATCTAAGACCTTTATGAGCAAGTCCTAGAGTCTTGTTATAGATTAAATTGTGTCCCCCTAAAAGATATATTGAAGTCTTAACCCCTAGATCTTAGAATGTAAACCCATTTGGTAATAGAATTGTTGTAAATATAATTAAAGATGAGGTCATATGGGAGTAAGATGGGTCCCTTATTTAATATGTCCTTACAGCCTTGTGAAGAAAGAGACACAGAGAGATCACCATGTGAAGATGGAGGACTGGAGTAATGGATCTACAAGCCAAGAAACCTCAAAGATTGCTGTCAAACCACCAGAAGCTAGGGGGAGGCATTTAATGTTCCCCTACTGGTTTCAGAGGGAGCATGGCCCTATCAACACCTTGATTTAGACTTCTAGCATCCAGAATTGTGACAATAAATTTCTGTTGTTTTAATTCACCCAGTTTGTGGCATTTTGTTACAGTAGACCTAGGAAACTAATACCTGCTAAGGCTTTTACTGAGTTTAGAAAGTCTGACTTACTTGCATCTGGCTTTATATGGTCTGAAGGTATTATGTGCATGGGGTCAGTCAAACCACAGAGCTTAGCTAACTGCTAACTGCAGAGTAGAAGGTGGCTGGGTTTTCTCATAGAAATGCTCCTCCCCTCCCAGCCAGTCCTTCCAGTTTCAGGTGTGTGTGATCCCAATTAATAGTTTAATACTTCATCAAGGTATCCACTTGAGACACTTTAACTTGATTAACACTGACTTTGGTTCAAAAAATGCTAGATCTTTTCCCATTTATTTACACATTATCTATAAATGTCTACCTCCTTCCAACTTTTAACAACTTCATTTTCTTGAGAATAATTTTGTACTATCAACATATTTGCTAATATATTGAACAATGTTTCTCAACGTATGTTCCATGGACCATCAAAAGGTAGAGTTTAATGAAAGACTTCTTAGGCCAAATTCATTTAGGAAATGGTGAACCAAACAAAGCTAAGCATGTTTTTCCTCTCTTCCTTCTTTATAAAATTTCTCATGACTTTTAATATGTTCACATGTATAAGGAATCTTTAAGGGATAAGATGAAGTTGGGGAGAGTTTTACAGGATCTCCCAAAGTTATTTAGATACTACATTTTTTATTTTGAAGAAACATTTTGAGGGCCAGTGTTTCCCAAACTATATTTTGAGAAATGCTGACCAAATCATAGGATTTTTGGGGGTGGAAAACAATTCGGAGGAAATTTATCACATTCTTGAGACTTTAAGTTATAAAGTCACAAATAATTAATGGAATGACTTGAAACTCAGGTCTTCTGAAGCCCAACATCGTCACTGTCAACTAATTTGTACAACTTACTTACACTTAAAAACAGAGCTCCTAAAATTACATACATTTATTGTGGCAAAGCAAAATAATTAAGCCTGTAATTTTCAAGTTTAAATTAAATATAAAACTGATGCTCTTCTAGTCCCTAACTGATGGGTCAAATTCTCATAAGTAGCATCTCATGAGGAGCCCAATTTTTAATTCACATGTGCCCAAGCATTTTCTGCAGCCTGATTAAATTACATTCCCAACTCCTTTGTATACTGTTATTTTTCAAGTGTTATTAATGCTATTGTATTTAATAAAATACTGATTACATAGTAAAAAAACAAAACAAAACTGATGCTCTTTCTGTTATCTGAATAACACTCTCTAGAGTTGTTAGCATTTCTTTTTGATCAGAACTATGCCTGTTTTTCATGAGAGGAAAGTGTTACCATTATATTTTGGCATTGTCTGTCCATGCAGAAGGCAATTCAGAAACAGATGGGGACCAGGAGGTCTACAAATGGGAGTCAGGAGAGTCAGAGAGTGGAAATGGAGAAAGAGCCTTCCAAATGAATGATGTAGGAAGAGCTGAGTCAAACCTGAGCTTTATTAAAGTTTCCTGTTTCTGTCCTGAAATTTGGAAATATTAGCATTCTGCTTTCCCCTTGGGGTTCACCCCAGCTTTTTCACAGACAAGGGAGGCAATGGCAAGCAGCCTTGTTCCACTGTCAGTCCCAGCGAGCCTGCATCTCCAGCCCTCGTGTTCTGTGTGCCTGCCAGCAAGTTGATAACTCCAAGAAGCTGATCTCATCTTAGGCACTTGGGAAAGAGTATGTGTCCTAGGACTGGGAAAATCTTTGTCAGCTCAGTCTATTGGGAAACATCAAAGATAACCATGACAGTCTTCTCAAATCATTTTCCTTCTGTCTTATCTTCCTGACCTGATATAGAAAAACCCATAAAACTTAAGGATTATATGGACCTTTGGAGAGGTCTAGGATCTAGTCCATGGGCTTAAAACCATCAGTCCATGACCATTTGAAGGACCATGGATGAGTTTCAAAGAGTCTGAGAATCCCTGAAGTGGTATGCAAAATTTTCTAAGCCCATTTTTCTGGGAGAAGAGTCCATAGCTTTCATCAGGTTCTCAGATAAGTTGATGTCCCCCAAAAGTTTAAGAGCCACTGATCTAACCTAACTTTCTTCATTTAGGGAGTGGAGGAAACTGAGTCTGTAAGAAGTGGAATGACTTTACTAATAAAATCATACAATTTTTAGTGGAAGTTAGGCTTGTAGTACTCTTTCAGTCCAATTCAAATGAACCATCTAGCATTAGATGAGTGACTTAAAAAAAATAACATTTCTTTGTATTTGGGCATTCAAATTTTGATGAGGTTCTCGATAATTGTGAGACATTTATAAGTGAAAAGATAGAGTTACTCCCTCTGCTATGTTCCTGTTCATATTTTTTCCCTTACTCCTCTGTGAAGCATCTATTTTCCCCTAGTTACTTAGAGCCCGTCCTCCTCAACAAGAGAAGCCACAGCAATGAGAAGCCTGCGCACCGCAATGAAGTCTAGCCCCCGCTCGCCACAACTAGAGAAAGCCTGCACACAGCAACGAAAACCCAACTTAGCCAAAAATAAATAAATAAATTTATATATAAAAAAGAATGGTATAATATGCCACCCATGATTTATTCTTAAACTCTTTTGCTCATCAGTTGGTAAAATAATGTATTAAGGGAGTGGCAAGATGTTACTTTGACAAAATCAGGAGGAATCAACCAGGTGCCTTCTCTGGGTTGACCAACTGTGATGGTCAGAAGCAACTCAGAAGAATCATTGGACATTGTCCATGAAGAAGCCTTTGACTCAGACCTTAACTGTGATGATTGACATTGTGATTGTGGTAGCTGGTAAAAAGGGATTTAGCCAAGAACCAAGTAAACAATTGGAGTCACTTCCAGCATAAGTGACAGCACTGAACCCCAAATCTCAGGTAAGTGTACTTGTATCAATAAATTTAGACTGATTCAATATTATAGTCTGTTCTCTTTGGTCTCAGGTTCATATGTATGTATATATTAGTAAAAATCTGCAATCTTTTGATATGTAAGCTATTTCCTTCTGGGGTCAAACTTTGTCTTTCCCTCTCTGGAACATGATGAGTTATGACCCTACTATGGGTCTAATGGGAACAAGAGATAGTTACGGTGGGTCTTGTTAAGAATGGACACCCCTTTGCAAGACATCTGCCTTAGGGGAGGCATTACTTGAGCTTCAAGCAAGGAATGGTTAGTCACCTTAGACCTGGGAGGGCAAGATACTTCCGCTGGCAGCTAGCCCTGCCTTGGTGTTAAATACTCAAGTAAGGGAGCCGTTAGAGTTGGTTACACAATAAAATAATCGGCTATCTTCTGTGATAGAGTATAGTTTCCAGCAAATCATGCTTCAAAAGTTGTGTTGCTGCACATAATTTATACCATCTTTCTGAGGAAGAGGCAAGTAGTGGAAAATCAAACCCAAACAAACAAAACACCTTGGTCTTAGAGTCGTTTCAAGAGGATAAGGGCTGCAGTATCCACTGAGCCTCTTTCCAATCGGTCTTGGGACTTCTGTTGTTAGAATGCCAGCTTTAAAATAGTTCAACCACGAATACCCACATGGACCAAGTTCAAATACAAAAGGCTTACTTACGTTTATCGTACTGTATTCATTTTCACCACAAGCTTTAGAACATTTATTTTCTGTTAAATCCACTTATCTAAGCAGTTATTGACAATAGAAACATCCCTGAATTTTTCTTTTGTTTCCTATATTCTTCGTGGTTTTATCTTCCCCCAAACCTTCATCCCTCCTGTCTCCACCCCAGCTGAGATGTTAGCAGACAGCATGTAAACCAGAACTGCCTTTAGATATCTTCATTTTTTTCTTTCCCAAGCAAAAAGAAAAAAAATAGTTATGGCCTCTTGGCTTTTATTGGAGTGTAATTGTCCCTTGTGTACCTCTCAAATTCAGCTGCACTCTCATAGCATAACATCTACTTTCATTCTTCTCATCTCCACTATTTTTAAAAAAAGTATATTTAAAAATGATTCACCCACTTTACAGACCCATCATTTTTGGAAAAGGAAAAGACCCACACTAGATTATCTGGTTTCATCTTCCCACCTGGTGCCAGAGCTGTCTCCATAATGCATTTGCAAGCAATAATCTTGGTTCATTTAAAAAGTTTTAAGCACTAGCATTTGCAATATTCCCTTGGGGTATGATACACAAAGTAAGAGGCCTCACATAGGAAAATTTTCTTCTTTTCCCATTACAGACATACTTTACTCCCATATAAAAAAATTTAAGAATAGATATAGGAGTAATATTTTGACTTGGTTCCTATTTTAAGATTTTCATACTCTAGGACTTTTAATTGAATAAACTCCCTCCTATAAATTCTATTAGAATTAGAGCTTTTCTGCATTGCATGCAGCTACCCTGCTTTTCTCTCTCTTTGCTTTTTAAATTTTTTAATTTAACATCTGTAGAACCAAGGTAGGTATTAAAATGTCAATGATATCCAATATTATTTATTATTTTTCACTTATTTACATGAGTATTGCCCTACAGTTAGATGACATCCTTGATTTTAATTCTTTCTGTGTGGTGTGTTGGCTGTTTCAGAACTATCCTAAGCCTCTCCTTCAAGATTCAGCCTGGTTTCTCTGTCCTTTATGAAGTTTTCCCTTGCTAATCAGACCTTATTACTCTCTCCTTTGTCTGCATTTCTGACATCGTTCCTGACTTTGGCAGATACGCGTTGTTATTCACAGTTTCCATGCATGCTTGTGCTATAAAGTGGAAGGTAACCTACTGTAATTTAGGAACGTGGTCTCGTCCACCTCTGTCAGTGAGCTCACTGAGAGTAAGCCAACATAATACATGTGCTGCTAGGTAAGGGGATGAATTTTAAAATTCTATTTTCTTATGCTTTTTTCTTATAATTTGATCACTTCTTTATGATTCGGGCTTAAAAAACTTTAATAATCTAATTGTTCATCTAATTTAATATACTTAGATTTATAGTAAAATACTTGAGGCGTTGTGACTCCATGGTTTGGAATCTTGTCTGGTAGAGCCACAGGTTTCGATTTATCTCTTCAGTTTCCTCTGTAAGGAACTTTTAATTTGACACATGCTTTTCTTATTTATTGGATATAAATTTAGCTATGTACCCTGTTACATTTGAGCACAAAAATTGCAGAATGCAATTAACTAGCTGCTCAGATAAATTGCCACAAATTGTGGAAAACTTATTCAGACTCTTCCAAGAAAATCCAGTTCAATTCAGTGATTTTTTGTTGAAATTCAGGATTATATTCTTAGTTACATTTCAATTCACTGGATCTATTAGGCTGTTCTTTCTTGCTTGTTGTCTCATGGAGATATATGTTTGTGTGTGTGTGTACATGTTTGTGTGTGTAGGTGTGTAGGTGTGTGTTTAGGTGTGTGTGTTTCCTGGTTGCTCTTTTTAAAAAATTGTCTAAGAAAGAGAAGGAGCAGAGGGACTGTAGATAGAGGAAGATTTGGGGACAAGGGGACGGTCTTTAACATGGAATAAGCTTGGTCGTGGGTACAGGATGAGAAAAAGAATGCAGCAATGAGAAAGAAGTATAAGATTGTCTAAATGTCATAGGGTTCTTAAAGAGGGGTAAGAGGTTGGGATACAGAATAGAGCAGAGAGATTCACTGCAAACAGGAGGAAAGACAATTGTATGGAAATGAGAGGAAAAAATGGGCAGATCAAGGTAGAGAGATAAATTTCTTACCCCGAACACTGGCCAGGCAGAGCAAAGTTAGGGACTAGGACATTCTTCCAATCTGCTCCTGCCTATGTGTAAGTATCAACTCAGATAGAGTCAGAAAACCCACTCATAGCAGCTTGTGTCAGTGACTCATTTTTCTGGTGAAGTAGTTAAGGCCATCCACCCAAGAAAGGAGGGAGAGGCAGCAGGACTGAATACTTGAAAAAACTGATGAAGATATGGAACGGCCTCAGAATGGAATATGGGAAGAAGCCTCTCAAGGATGGAGAATTATCTGTCAGCACTGAAAATCCAACTTGGGTTCTAGGCCATAAATAAATAGGTGTTCAAATTCGTTCATCTCATAGTTTGTGAAATCTTTTTATCCAATGGCACTTAGCAACTTGTATATGGAGCCAAGAGGAGGAACAGCTGGATTGGCCAAGAGTTGGAGTAATTTTAGAAAGGCAAAATAGGAAGAGAGTTTGGCTTTTAGTAAAAGCATGTTTTAAGTGACGGTTATAATAAACAGGGAAGAAAAATAGAAAGTGAAGGAATAAGCCACATTGGAAGACTCATTTAGGCTGAAGAATAAGCTCAGCAGGAAAAAGGGAATGACAGAGCAAGGTGGGCAAGAGAGCAGTGCCCTGAAATGTAACATCTTAGGGCTGGGGAAGGGCTAGGTGAAGACAGGGTACCAGGCAGGGTCACGGGAAGAAATGGGGGAAGGAGGGTGGAAACGAAAGTTATGAAAAAAGAAGAGGTCAGGGAACAGAGAGGTTGGGAGCGCCCTCTAAGTACTGAATTCCTTCAGGATAATGACCTCCAGGATGCCACATAGCCTTGTTTCCTGACCAAGAAATGAAGATGGATGTTCCTGAAATATTACCCAAGCAAAGAATAAGTTTGTCTCTTATTCATGTCTAGAATCTCCAGTTGCACAGCACATTGCCTGGGACATTGTTAGTGTTCAATAAATCTTTGTTGAATGAATAAATGACCTACAGATGATAGAAAAGTTTATGTTCTTCCAATGCACTTACTTCTCACATGAGACAAAGCAAATGATATTCCTTTGTTTTTCACCCAAGAAAGGATTAAACGTAAGTGATGCTTAGAATTTGCAGAAGCTATGAGTGATCTTGGCTTAAGTATTTGTATTCCAGTATCTCACTGATATTCCAGTTATAAAGAATTGGTAGTAATACCAGACTTACATAGCTGTATATAAATATGGCTGCTTTTGTATTATTTGCTTAAATATCAAATATTTGGAAAGCATTCACAATGTGTTCAGCAGATTTGTTAACATTGCCTGGGGTGCATCTAGTTTCAGAATCTCTGCCACAGCGTGTGTTGTGTGTTACTGCTCAGGGATTGTTCACCAGCCACCTGCTTGCTAACAATCCCTGGGCGTTTGGGATAGAGAAGAGTCGTCAGATTTTATTACTTGTACCCCTTTGGACCTTACACGGGTGGTGTTCAACTCAGTGCAAATCTAGATTTCTGAGATTCTTTTTCTTGAAAACTTTGGGCCTTAAAAAGGATTTCCTTAATCAACTGAGCTCAGCTCAGATGTGTCCTCTCCCAGTTCTTGCTGTGGATGACCTCTTGTCTCGAGCAGTTTGGAATTACCACAAGGCTAAAACAAAAGGGCTTTTCGTTTTGTTGTCATGGCATGTTCGGGATTTCACTAGTTGGTCTAGTAATAAATTCTAAATATTTAAATATTTTAGAGGTTTAAATCAATTTTCCATTTTATCTTTTCAAAAATTACTTTAATCATATTATTCCAGATATGACCTATAAAAAACGTTCCTGCTCTCAACACTTGCTCCTTCCTAGAAAAAGGAGTCAAGGATTTAACGTCAGTAATTTTTATCTGTTGATTGATAGTTTGATTGCATTTTGACTGAAACTCATTTGCTTTAAAGCATTACCACAATTGGCATATGTCTGTTAGGACTTTCACTTTAATTAAAAAATTAAAAGGTTTTATCTTTCCTTTTAAACAGTTTTAGGTATAAGCTAGATGAAGAGATAAAATGTAGACACCACCTCAAGGTTACAATCAATCTGGTGTTTGAAGGGTAACCGGGTGGAGGTTGAGATGGTAAAGGATAAGTGACACAGAAGGTAGCCAGGGCACCTTCCAGAGTGCTCCCCACACCCCCCGTGGGAGAGGTCACTGATTCACTGGAGGATGTTGGGAGTCTTTAATTTGTCACCAGATTCTTTCAGAACTGAGAACTACTTGGCTGTGAGTCACAAAAATCCCAAGTCAGACATTTTTCTCCAACATACAGTTTTTCAGGTGGGCCATTTCTGTGGCTCAAATTGTGTAAATTCCCTCCCCCAAAGATATGTTGAAGTCCTAATCCCCTTGCCCTGACCCCTTTGAATACAACATTATTTGGAAATAGGGTCTTTGCATACATAACCAAGTTAAGACGAGGTCATCCTGGATTAGCGTGTGTCCTAATTGGGAATTTTGGACACAAAGACACACAAGGAGAATGGCGTGAGATGATGGAGACAGAGACGGGAGAGATGCATCTACAGGACAAGGAAAGCCAAGGACTGCCCAGTGCAAGGGAAACACAGATTAGAAACAAAGCTTCCTTTGAAACTAAGGAAAGAGACTCCTCATTCTTCCCTTTTCTTACTTACTACAGAAAGCTATTAAGTATAAATTCTTTTTCTAACTCTTCCAAATGTATGTAAATCTCTTTAAAAGCTAAATAAGTCCCCCCCTTCCACCCCCAGGAATGTCTTTCTCAAGGACTTGAAATACAATCATTAAGGAAGATAACATCCCTGCCTCCCAGTTTCCTTGGGAGCCTAACTTCTGCAGGCCCCTCACTCTTGCCATAAGGACATGAGACGTTTAAATTTCCTTCAGATAAAGTCAATTAACAAACAGAGATGGCCACCCTAGTTACCAGGTGAACCTAGGATGAACTGTGTGTGACAGGTGGAGTTGTTAAGTCCTTTTAGTTGAGGACTAGTCATTGTTTATCTTGAGAACATGTATGGAATGGGTTGTATCTGCTTGGCTCTATAAAGGGTGAGATTTGTGTCTGTCTCTGCAGTTTCTTAGTGGATTGCCTGTAATGGGCCTCACATTCTGGCTTAATGCTTAATTAATAATAAAATTGTTTCTTTCTCTTCTGCTTTATAGAGACATTTTCTGGGTTGGGAGAAGATTTTGTTTTTAATTACATTTTCCCGACACCAGCGACCACCGGAAGCTAGGAAGAGGCAAAGGAGGATTCTCTCCTAGAGGCTCTGGAGGGAGTGTGGCTCTGGTGACACACAGAATTCCATCTTCTAGCCTCAAGAACTGTGAAAGCATAAATGTCTGCTGTTTTAAGCCACCCAATTTGTGGTCATGTTACGGCAGCCCTAGGAGACAGATCCATCCTTCGAGGGCAAGTATGGCAGCTCTGCTCCACAAAATCCTCAAGTCTGAGACCTCTAGGTTTTTGTTCTGCCAGCTGGAGGGTGTGCTTTTTGTGCTCATAGTATAGATGGAGATCTGACACCGAAAACCTGCAACTTCCAACAGCAGAATTGGGCTAATACCAGTTGTTTCTTAACTAACATTCCTGAAAGCTGTCACAGGAACTTCTACATCAGTCTCATTGGGTAGAGCTTAAGGGTCACACAGCCACCTACAGCTTCCTGGAAACGTAGTGTTTATTCACTGTGGCCACGTGCATAGCTAAAAATAGGTTACTTGGAAGAAGGGGAAAAATGGATATCAGGGACCACTTGTAGTTTCTGAATGTTTCCACCTGCTCCCTGCTTGGATACATACATCACAAGTTCTTTCTTACTTTCCTAACCTGAATTTACCACCTCTCACAACTTTTTCTCTTCCCAGGATGGTCAGAGTCATATTTTGTAATTTCTACTAGGTCTGATGTAATTTGGTTTGTTGAAAAATATTTTCATATTCACACCACACTCCCTTCAGTTTGACATCCTGAAATGCACTCCCATGACTGGAAAACAAGGCCCACTTCCGGCAGGAAGCGTTCTGCCAGCAGGGAGACACCGGAAGTGCTTCACTGATGATGTCACCCTTACCACGAACGTGCTTTCCCAGCGAAAAATTGAATTCAAGTGAAATGAAATATGAAACTGTCCTTAAATAATCCGTACATGACCTAACTAAAAAAAAAGCTATTACACTGCTGCATTTGGTACAGATCTTAAACTAAACTTTTGTCTTCCACAGGCAGGGATATTCTAGAAAATATAAAAGAGAAGATCTTTAGAATGTTCTGAGCCTTATGTGAGAATTTATAGAATATTTTAATATTTAGCTTTTATAGTACTATAAAATTAAATTGATGTGGTCTCTTAAAAAGTCTAAATTTAGTTTTTTATTGACTATCAATTTTGAGGGGTGGAGTAAATTGTTGTGGTGGGATTTCTGGGTTTCTAAGCTTGGTCCTTCAGTTTCATATTATATCTAAACCCTCACGCCAAGTAAAGTTCCCATCTGTTTCACAAAACACTGAAAGACATTTAAATAGCATTCACAAGTACATCGTTGAATGAAGAGGATTTTTCTTCTTTTTTTTACACGTTTTGAATCCTTTGTTGAGCTCTCTTCTCACTTTCGTCTTGCTGTTTCTGTTTTGTTTCAGTGATGTGTACAGTACATTCTTGTTTGCAGTAAAAAGTTGTCATACGGATTGTTTTGACTGTTTCCATGACATGCAAATGGACAAGGATTTTAAAAAATGTTCTTGGCCCTAAAACAAACCATACTTATTTACACATCTAGGTAACCAGACCTCCTCTTAAACTTTATCATCACTTGCTCTTCTTCTAGCTGAAAAGAGAATATTTTTGTACTTTTATGAGAGATTGGCAAAATACCTGCTAGCTCTCTGACTTCCTGCTAAATATCACTGTGGGCTTTTACCTGCTTTATGGCTTTTTAGCTATTAATAGTGCTTTGGACAAAGGCTACCCCAGGGCTGCCTACAGTCATTGGACAGAATTTGGGCTGAGTAGGGCCTTCAGATTTCCACACAGCAAAATCCTCTGTGGGATCTCTAAGGGCCACACTGCCCATTTGAAGTAGCAGAAAGAGGGAAACACAGGGAGTTAGTATCACAGTAAATGATCCTGTCATATATGTCTGAAGGTCTGAGCTAACTGTGCAGATTTCGGCGCCATTTGTGTAGAGATGATAGTTGAAGATTTCTAAAAAGAAGAGATCAAACAAAAACCTTAAGAAACTCTGGAGAGAAGGAAATGGGGCCAGAGAGGTCAATGGTGATAATGACTGGATACTGGGTCTCCTGCTAAGAGACCAGTTTCAGTGTGTGTAAGAAAAAAGAGCCTGATTTTCAAGGGATGAAGAAACAAGTGAATGAGGAGATGCAAACAGGGGTACAGATGGCTTCTTAGGCAGGTGGGTGGTGAAGGGGAGAAACAGGGTGGGAGAGCCAGCGCAGGTTACCAAGGGGCAGACAGTTTTTCCCCAGACTAAGAAGATTCTTGGTAGCCTTGTGTGCTGAAGCAGAGGAGAGATCAACAATGCAAGAGAACTGAACAAGGTCAAGGGGAGGCTGTTTTGAGCAGGGGAAAGGGCACAGGATTTAGACCCTGACAGCTCTTGCTAGAATCCTGCAACTATACCATTTTGGGCAAGTTAATCGATCCCCTGAGTCAGTTTCTTCATCAGTAAAATGAAGATGAAACATAGTAAAATAGACTGATCCTAATATATAAGGGCTTGAGGAGACATGAAGAGATCTTAGAGGTTGTCTGATGGCAACGCATTTGTTCTACGAGCAAAGAAACAAGACCCTGAGGAATAGAATGACTTGCTTAATGTTATGCAGGTAGTTAGACAACTAGAATCTGCACCCAGAATTTCTCATTCTTAGTCCTCTTCTCTTTTGTTGCAGTGTTGACAGGTAGGAGAAACTTACAAGATGAATATTACCAGTAAAGTTCTATGTTGGCTTAAACTATGTGACTTGAGGAAGGTGGAGAGGACGGCTGGCTTGACCCCAGTTCCTACGGGAAAGACGTAGGGGATTTTAGTTCCACAAGTGCAATATGAGTAAACAGCACGAGCCATTGCTGAGATGGGTGATATGGGCACAGTCCTTACTACCGCCAGGGACACCCAGACTGACAGGGTCTGGCCACACCGGAGGGCTCTGTCCAAAGGGTGCCTCTTCCAAGAGGGTCACTGGGCACTTGATGTGAAACCAGAGATTGGGGAGGAGGGGGTTGAGGCAGAGATTTACTTTGGAGAAGAGTCTTAGGGATAAAACTATAATATTAAAAAAAAACTATCCTGGAAAAAAAGGTAAACTTGTAGCTTCACAGAGATCTATCTGGGACCTTGGAAGGGAAGCTTTGGAACAAAGCAGATTTTGGCTGAAAATGAGGAAGAATCAAGAATTTTAGGCATTAAAACATACTTGGAGTTACGTCCCTGTGACACAGTGCTTGTAGGAAGATGAATAAGCATTATCAGGGCTTGTGTAGAGGCCACTTTTTGTTTTTTTCAGTAAACTTTATTTTAGAATAGTTTTAGACTTACCGAAAAGCTGCAGAAATAGTAGAGGATTCTCAGCAACCCCACTCACAGTTTCTAGGGACAACTTCAAAAGAGGAAAGATCTATCCAGGACTGAAAGAGTGAAAACTGTCTCAGAGTGAAAAAGGGAAAAGCAGCCCTGTCATTCATTAGGCTGGGAAGACACACCCAGTTAAATCAGCTCCCAAGGCCCTACAACAGCTGTCATGTGCTGTCGTGACCCTGTCTTTGAGTGACTGCCTTTTATGAATGATGCCCCCAGACCTGCTTTCTATACCCATCTATTACTGGGGATATTTAATTGCTAAGCCGACATTGCTTCATGACTGCATCTGGTCCTTAGTTACCCATTTTCCCTAATCTTGTCCCAGAAACAGCAACTAACCCAGAGCTGGTCCCTACTTCCCTTAGGTTCTCTTTACACAGAAGTCAAGCTTTACAAAAGACTTCTCTCTTCTCTCCGTCTTGTTGAACAGTGCTGTTGTTCCATGGTAGCTCTGGGGGGCACCTCCTTGCTGCATCTATTAAATAAATCTGAGTTTGTCAGACCACAGTCTTGTCCTTGCTGGTCTTTGCCTGCTGAGGCTTTAACAACTTGTACAATAAGAGGTCTGGTGGCATCTGCGGTACCTTTTAGGGATTTGAAGCTGACCTTGTACATGAGAAGATTGGAATGCCCTATTTGATGTGATTCTGGGGTCAATAGATGAGTGAGATAGCAAGCAGCCTTCTGGAGTGTCGGAAGGGGGTTTGGTTGGTGAAGATGGAGCAAAAAGGCTCTGCTTTACTAGCTTAACACTTTTAGATACTGCTTCTGTTTTGGTCAATGGACAATTAGTTATGGCCATAAATCTAACAGCCCCCTCTATTTCTGTAAATTCCATTGATTGAGCAAGTAGAATGCACTGGGCAGTGTGCTAGGTCCTTCCAGACATTATTTCTGGGATATCCTCACAAAATTCCAGTTTTCAGATAGGGAAACTGAGGTTCTGAAAGGTTAAGTTACTTCTCCTGGGTCATAAGTAGCAGAGTTAGTATTTGAAATTAGGGGTTGTGTGACTCTGTGAAGCTGTTTCTTTACAGATTTTCAGTAGCACCCACTATGGCAGGTTTCAATTGTGGGTTCTCCCTACCTTACCCCCTAACCCCTGCCAGAGTTATATTTCAAAAAAACATTTTAACTTTTCTTAATTGCAAACTAGATCATTAGTAGACAGGGTACCTGCTTTTCCTGGATGTTCCCTGCACCATGACAGAGGTAACAGCCTCTGCCTTCTGTGCTCCGGTTTGTCTCCATACAGACCAGTATCACCAAAGCCATCAACCCCCCAAGTTGACCTAGTATTTAACATGATTGCAAGTTTTAATTCAGTCTTCTAAATATCCGATATCTTTTTGTAAATCTTTTGCTTAATTAGGAAAAGCCAGTGGTAGAATCTGTTTCTCTGACTTTTGGGTTCACTTCCTAGAAGAACCTTGAACTACCCTCTGTCTGGAAGAAGTTGCTTGGGACATGGTACAGGTTGACTTTCAGGGTAATTCTTGTGTCTGTGGCCCGGTGAAATGTTCTTTTAATGTTTGGGAGACACCCAAAGGGAACCAGAACTTTCTTCTCCTTAAGAATCCTTCTCCTTAGGAATTCTTTCTTTCCTTAGGAATGACTTAACACTATTTCAATGGGCCAGCCAGTAATTTCTTGAGGACCAGAGCACTCACATGGGCCCTTCCCTACTCCTCTTTCTTAAAAATCTTTAGGAGCAAGTGCTTGCCAGAAACGTGAGTGCTAACAGAGCTCCTGAGGATACCAAGCCTCTCCTCAGGTTTGGGTTCAGGTCACTTTGTTCTTTGTCAAAGTCTTCACTGGTGACAGAGTCTCTGTTAACTTTGTCCCTCCTCTGGAGTCAAGTGACAGCTTAACCACTGAAGAAATGATTATCCTGAATAGAAATGACAGAACATTTCCATCTGGTAAGTAGGGAAGTTGGAGGATGGGAAACTATAGAGGCAAGAGGCTTGAGATGGGAGATGGGAAATATTTGCTAGTCTTTATGAGACAATCTTGGATACTGGCAAGATGACTTCATGGGGGGTGTGCAATAGGAAAATGTGATATTTATTATAAATGTGTTTGGAGCAATAAATGCTTTATAGGGAAAAATCCTATTCTTTGCAGGAAGTTGTACTCCCTGACCTAAAAGGTCTTTTTCCTTATCTAATACATCTGATTAAATCAAGGCTTATGACTTGTGAGGAAACGTATCTAGAGACTACAGCTCCAACAGAGGAAGGTCAAAAGATCAAATATTACTTTAGAATATATTCTTTAGTAGGAAGCAGTCGAGTCCATAAAATAAACAACACACACATGCAAGATTTGAAATCAGAAAGATCTAAAATAAAATCCCTACCTTGTTTCTCTCTGTGTAATTTTGTGCCATTTGCATAGTCTCTCTGAACATCAGTTTTCTTATCTACAAAAGTGAGACAACAATAATCTTATAGGGTTTTCATTAATAAAAGTCCTAATTTATGTTTAGGAAAATTTATTTCATAATTAAAAGAACATACGTAAGAGGTATATAGTGGACAAAAAATGGTAATTTTAATTATTATTATTTAGGTCCTATAAATAAGAAGGGACCCCAAAGTCAAAGAATAGGTGGATGAGAACAGAAAAATTAAACTCTAGGATCAAGAATTCCTTTAAAATATAAGGTATGCTAAAATTCATGTTAAAATGAGATGAACAGTAGTTTATAGTAACAAAATCCATTTTATGGGGAATGAAAGAATAGTTGGTGGCCCTTGGTTAGGGTGCCCTCCAGGGAGCAGCCTGAGTCTCCAAAGGGCAGTTTAGCCCCATCCTTTGGCAGAGGGAACCCTGGGAGGGATGAGTAGGGAGTTCACGAATGCACCTGGCTCTATAAACTTGTGTTTCCCTTCCCAGACGTTTCAAGAGTCTGACAATCAGGAACCTCTCTTTGGTTGATAGGAAGGCTTGCAGGAGTGTTCTTCGAGTCCAATTACAGGAATTTAGTTCCATTTACGATTAGCCAGTTGTTGCTAAACTGAGGGCAAATAAGGAAGGGTCTAATGACTCAGATGGTAGTAGCAATATAATTTAACTTTTTCATAAAGATCTTCACGATGTTGCAAATTTTGCTCAGGTGATATTTGATCAGTGTGCAAAATGGCCCAGATTGGTGGGTCACTTCCATGAGTCTATATCATTAAGATCCATTTTCCTTCCCCTTATTTTAAGACGTAAATCCCCATTCCTACAAAAAAAATTTCTTCATTGTCTCCAGCCCCAGGGATTTGATCACTTGTTTCCAAATTATATTCAAAATACACCAAAGGTCTCACTACAAACTTTCCCCAGTTTCTCCTGTTCTCACTGATCTCTCCTTCCTTTGGGCCACATAAGTTAGCACGGTGGCTAACTGTTGCATTTGGGTTATTTTTCTCTCCCTGACTGGATTGTAAACGTAAGAGCTGGGCTTACATCTCTTCCTTTTTCTGTGCTTCCCATGGTGTAGATCTTTGGAGGTGCTCTATAAATAATTATTGATTCCATGATTTTTGGCACAAGTGTTAATATTATAGTATGCTGAAGAAAAATAAATTTATTTATTGAATTAGCACAAAAATAACATGCAAAGAAAGTATGAAAAAGAGCAATTCTCTTTTAACTTACTTTAGTTTTGCCTTGATTTAGTGGGATTGGTTTTTGACTAGTCCAGCACAAAAATAATCTGTTTTTCAAAAGTCTTGGTAAGAAACGACTCCACCATGGATCTTTTAAGTCTTTCCTTCATATATGGTTTATTCTGGGGGGATGGGTAGTAGTACAAGCTCCTGCCCCTGTTCTTATTTTTTAAAAATTATTACTTTATTCCAGTGAGTACTGTTCATTCTTTTCAAAGAAAGCAATTCATGATGACACTGTAATACATCCACTAGATGGCAGGCGACTGTTAGAGAAAGAAGAGGGAGAGCCTGAATTATTATTTTTGGGGATTGGTATATTTCCACTGAGCTGTCTCAGTCAACAGGCTTTGCCAATAACTCCTTAATTTCTATAAAGTTCTTCAGCATTAGCTTTCCAGAGATTTTAAAAGCGATTGCAAAACATTCCATGAAATATACCAGCCAGATATTTTTCCACTACCACGTTTAACTCTAGTTTGACCTTTTATTCCCCCTAATTTTCTGAAACCATAAATGGTGTCCTGATCTGCCATGGGAATTCAACTAATTTATAATGAACAGAAATGCATTATTCAGAGAAATGGAAAAATTATATAAGTTCTTATAAGAAATCTGCAGGTTAAAGTTTATTTTGAATTATTACCTTTCAAAACAATAGAGTGAAATACAGTTTTGTCTCTAAGTGTCTAAGGGCTGTTTGAGACAGCTTGGGAAACCTTGTCTCATGTTTGTCAGCACATGCATTAGACCTGTGAAAGTTTGAGATGATCATGAACCCTGTCAGAGAACTCTCCATTCCACCTGTGTGCTCACCTCCTAAAGAAGTCAGAAAAGTGTGACAGTGTTTGCACATCTTGACAAGCCTGGTGAGATTCCCAGAACCTTAGTTATATGTATTTTCATCTTTCTTGGCTACATTTTTCATATGTCAGTCTTCTAGGGATGTTAATAAGATTCAGAGAGAGCTCTGAAAGCTCTACCTGCACATCTAAATTAAGTGAAATAAATGAGACCAATTCAACTGTGCGGGCTCCCATAGTTTCCATAGAGTCACGGAATTCCCCATCACTATAAATGACACTTACGGTGAATTAACTAATTCACCAATTAATTTATGGCATTCAGACTATCACTTAGAAATTATATGTGTTATATTTAAAAAGCTACTGAACAGATATTACTATAAATGGGCTGATTACAAGGTTTATGTTTGTTGTCACCAACATTAGCAACCATATCTTGTCTAGTTAGCGGAAAATGAAAGTCTCTAACAATAGCTGGATAAATAAGCCTTTTGAAATTTTAGAAAATTAATTTTGAAATTAAGAAAATTTGACATAATGACTAAACTCTCCTCGTCAGACAAATTTTGACTATCGTAAGAACAGAAATGAGCAACACATGCGTTGTACAACTTTGTGATCCAAGGTTCTTTCCTGGCAGAGTGTTGAGCAACAAATGAGAAGTGATGTGCCTGGGGCTGAAGGTGCTGCTTACCCATGGGCAGCACCTGTATTCTACCATCCTCAGCTGTTAGGAATTTTTGATGGATATGAAGAGACTAAAGCCCAGGATTATTGATTTGGTCCCCCTCAATCATATCCAGTAAATTAACCACAATAATTGGTTATATTTTATGCATTTAATTTCTATCTTTTCAATGTATAATGTATTTAAAAATTTCCCCCAAATCTGAGGATATTTATTTAGTAGAATAAAACAAACATGTGATTGTAATTATTACTGCATTTGTACATAGACCTACTAAAGAGGTTTTGTTCTGGCAGCAACCAAACCTGGCCTTTGGCAAAAACCTGTTAATTTAGCCTAAGGAGTCATTGGAGGAAAATACATTGAGTGAAAATTAATTAAGCAATTTCTTCTTTAGTAAATATTTACTTAGTGTCTGATATTGCCAAAACAAAATAGATCCTTGAAAGAAATGGAAGGCAATGAACTCAAAATTCTTGCACCATTTTCCACCCTGGTCCTCAAGACTTTTTGACACCATTGGAAAGAACCTCACAATTAGATCAAGATGGCAGAGTAGGAAGATCCTGAGCTCACCTCCTCTCACAGGCAAACCACAACTACTTATAGAGCAATTATCTCTGAGAACAACCTGATGACTAGCAGAAAAGATTTTCCACAACTAAAGATATAAAAAGGAGTTACAATAAAATGAGAGGCAGAGACATGGTCTAGTCAGTACCCACACTCTGGGGGTAGTGACCCACAGGCAGGAAGAAATAGTAACCACTGAGGTCCTCCTAAGGGTGAGGAGTCCAATCCCCATATTGTGTTCTTCAGCTTGAGGCTCCTGCACCAGGAAGAGAAGCCCTCAAAACAGCTGACTTTGAACACTGGAAGGGCTCATGCTTGGGAGAGCCGAATGGCTGTAGGAAACTGAGGCTCCACTCCTAAAGGGCAAAAACTCGCTCTGAGTTCCAGTGCAGAGCCAGCAGTTTGAAAGGCACTGACATAGACCTACTTGTTGACCTTGGACACCCTCCTGGAGGGGCAGGAGGCAGTTGGGACTCCTCATAGTGACTGAGACAGTAGAGACAGCCATTTCTGTGATCTCATTCTACCATGCTCACACAGGTGCTGGTGGGTGTTATTTTGGAATCCTCCCTCTAGTGTATTAGTGCTGGGGGCTTGTCCCATCTACCAGCATGCTTGCAGCACTTGCACACCACCAGGCCTCATACCCAGCCATGCCAGGGCTTACCCCACTTACCAGTACACCTGTAGCAGTTGCATGCCATTGGGCTAGTCAGTCAGGCTGGGGGCCTATACCACTCACCAGTGGTCATGTGACACTGGGACTCTCAGCCAGCTGTGCTGGGGCTCTGCTTGCCAACCAGTTAGCCCCCAGTAGTCACATGCCCCTGGGATTCAAAACCAGCTGTGCCAGGGGCTTTCCCTGCCCCTGCAGCACACCTGCAGCAAGAGCACAAAGCCAGGCCTTGCAATCAGCCAGGCCAGGGGCCAGCCCTGCATTCCAACATGCTGACAGCAGTCAGGACCTCCACAACAGAAAGGTGCATGCAGCCCACACAGAAAGACTGCTGAAACATCTGTGTCTGGTGGCCAGAAGGGAGTGTGCTTCTGGGCTCCGTAAGACATTTCTCCATAACGCCACTTCTCCAAGATGGGAAGATGTAATGAACATATTTAGTACAAACAAAAAACAAAAAACCCACAGAGAATTAGGCAAAATGAGGAAACAGAGGAATATGTTCCAAATGAAAGAACAAGACAAAGCCTCAGAAAAAAACTAAATGAAATAGAGATAAGCAACCTACCCAATAAAGAATTCATGGTAATGATCATAAAGACTCTCACATAACTCTGGATGAACACAGTGAGAACATCAACAAAGAACTAGAAACATAAAAAAAGATCCAATCAGAGCTGACTAATACAATAATTGAAATGAAAAATACACTAGAGGGAATCAACAGTAGATTAGATGATATAGAAGAACAGAACAGTGATCTGGAAGACAGAGGAGTGAAAATCATCCAAGCTGAACAGACAAAAGAAAAAAGAATTAAGAAAAATGAGGATAGTTTAAGGAACCTCTTGGACAGCATCAAGTATACTGACATTTGCATTATAGGGGTCCCAGAAAAAAAAGAGAGAGAGAAAGAGGCAGAGAATTTATCTGAAGAAATAATAGCTGAAAACTTCCCTAGCCTGGGGAAGGAAACAGACATCCAGGTCCAGGAAGCACAGAGATTCCCAAACAGATTGGACCCAAAGAGATCCACATCAAGACCTATTATAATTAAAATGTCAAAAATTAAAGATAAAGAGAAAATCTTAATAGCAGCAAGAGAAAAACAACCAGTTACATACAAGGGAAGTCCCATAAGACTCTTCAGCAGAAACACTGCAGGACAGAAGGGAGTGGCACAATACCTTCAAAATGATGAAAGGGAAAAAAACCCCACCACCAAGAATACTCTACCTGGCAAGGTTATCATTCAGATTTAAAGAAGAGGTAAAGAATTTTATATACAAGTCAAAAGCTGAAGGAATTCATCATCACTGAACCAGCCTTTCAAGAAATGTTAAAGAGACCTCTCCAAGTGAAAAAAAGGCCACAACTAGAAATAAGAAAATTATGAGAGAAAAGATCTCACTGGTAATGGCAAACATATAACAAATGTATTGGATTAACCACTTATAAAGCTAGAAGGAAGGTTAAAAGTAAAAAGTAGTAAAATCACCTATATCTACAATAAGTAGTTAAGGGATACACAAAATAAAAAGATATAAAATATGACATCAAGAACGTAAAATGTGGCAGGTGGAATAAAAATGTAGGACTTTTAGAATGTCAAACTTAAGGGATCATCAAAATAGACAGCTATACACATAGGTTGGTATATATGAACCTCATGGTAACCACAAACAAAACCTTTTCATAAATACATAAAAAATAAAAGAGAAAGGACCCAAACATAGCACTAAAAACAGTCTTCAGATCACAAGGGAAAAGAGCAAGAGAAGAAGAAAGAAACAGAGAAGAACTACAGAAACAACCAGAAAACAACAAAATGGCAATAAGTACATACCTATCAATAATTACTTTAAGTGTAAATGGACTAAATACTTTAATCAAAAGACATAGGATGGCTGAATGGATGAAAAAACAAGACCCATATATATGATGCTACAAGAGATTCACTTCTGATCTAAAGACACACACAAACTGAAAATGAGGAGATGGAAAAAGATAGCCCATGCAAACGGAAACAAAAAGAAACTTGGGAAAGCAATACTTACATCAGACAAAATAGATTTTAAAACAAAGACTGTAACAAGAGAAAAAGAAGGACATTACATAATGATAAAAAGAGTAATCCAAGAAGAAGATATAACAGTTGTAAATATATATGCACCCAATAAAGGAGCACCTAAACAAATATTAACTGATATAAAGGGAAAAACTGACAGTAACAAAGTAGGGACTTTAACAACCCACATACATCAATGGACAGATCATCCAGGCAGAAAATCAATAAGGAAACACCATCCTTAAATGACATGTTAGATATAAATAGAACATTCCAACCCCAAACAGGAGAACACACATTTTTCAAGTGCACATGGAACATACTCCAGGATATACTCCTAGCCATGCTAGGCCACAAAACAAAGCTCAGTAAATTTAAGAAGATTAAAATTATATCAAACATCTTTTCTGACCACAACACTGTTAGACTAGAATCAACTACAAGAAAAAACTGCAGAAAGAAAAAGCCTAAAACCAAACAAACACGTGGAGGTTAAGCAATATGCTACTAAACAACCAATGGGTCACTGAAGAAATCAAAGAGGGAATCAAAAATTATCTGGAGACAAATGAAATCAGAAACACAATGATCCAAAATTTATAGAACACAGCAAAAGCAGTTCTAGGAGGGAATTTTATAGCAATACAGGCATACTTCAGAAAACAAGGAAAATCTCAAATAAACAACCTAACCTTAAACCTAAAAGAACTAGAAGAAGAACAAACAAAACTCAAAGTTAGTAAAAGGAAAGAAGTAATAAAGATCAGAGCAGAAATAAATGAAATAGAGACTAAAAAATCAGTAGAAAAGATCAATGAAACTAAGCTGGTTCTTTTAGAAGATAAACGAAATTGTTAAACCTTTAGTCAGACTCATAAAAAAAAAAAAAGAGGGCGCAAATAAAAAAAAATCAGAAATGAAAAAAGAGAAGTTACAACTGACACCACAGAAATACAAAAGCATCATAAGACATTACTACAAACAATTATACTCCAATAAAATGAACAACTTAGAAGAAATAGATAAATTCCTAGAAATGTACAAACTCCCAAGACTGAATCAGGAAGAAATAAAAAATATGAGCAGACCAATTACCAGTAATGAAATTGAATCAATAATTAAAAAATCCTCCCAGAAAACAAAAGTCTAGGACCAGATGGCTTCACAGGTAAGTTCTACCATACATTTTAAGAAGAGTTAACATGTAGCTCTCTCAGACTACTCCAAAAATTAAAGAGAAAGAAACACTTCTGAACTCATTCTACAAGGCCAGCAACACCCTGATACCAAAACCAGACAAAGACAATGCAAAAAACGAAAAATGCAGGCCAATGTGACTAATGAACACAGATGCAAAAATACTCAGAAAATATTACCAAACCAAAGTCAACAATAAATGAAAAAGATTATGCCCCATGATCAAGTGGGATTTATCCCAGTGATGCAAAGATGGTTCAGTATCCACAAATAAATCCATGTGATGCACCACATTAAAAAATTGAAGAATAAAAATCATATAATCATCTCAATAGATGCAGAAAAAGCCTGTGACAAAATTCAACATCCATTTATTACAAAAACTCTCAAGGAAGTGGTTATAGAGGGAACATATCTCAACATAACAAAGGCCATATATGACAAACCCACAGCTAGCATCAGACTCAATAGTGAAAAGCTGAAAGCATTTCCTCTAAGGTCAGGAACAAGACAAGGATGATCACTCTCACCACTTTTATTCAACATAGTATTGGAATTCTTAGCCACAGCAATTGCACAAGGAAAAGAAATAAAAGGAATCCAAATTGAAAATGAAGAAGTAAACCTGTTTGCAGATGACATGATACTCTATAGAGAAAACCCTAAAGTCTCCACACAAAAGCTATTAGAACTAATGTATTAGTATAGTTGTGGGATACAAAATTAATATACAGAAATCTGTTGCATTTCTATACACTAACAACAAAGTATCAGAAAGAAAAATTAAGAAAACAATCTCATTTATAATGGCATCAAAAAGTTTAAAATACCTAGGAATAAATCAAACCAAGGAGGTGAAATACCTGTACTTAGAAAGCTACAAGACATTGATGAAAGAAATTGAAGATGACACAAATAGAAAGATATACTATTCTCATGGATTGAAAGAATTAATACTGTTAATATCACCACACCAGCCAAGGCAATCTATAAATTCAATGGAATCCCTATAAAATTCCAGTGGTATTTTTCAAAGAACTAGAACAAATAATTCTCATATTTGTAGGGAAACACAAAAGACCCCAAATTGCCAAAATGATCTTGAAAAAGAAGAACAAAGCTGGAAATATCATGCCTCCTGACTTCAGACTATATTACAAAGTGACAATAATCAAAACAATATGGTACTGGCACAAAAACAGACACATAGATCAGTGGATCAAAATAGAGAGCCCAGAAATAAACCCATACTGATATGGTCAATTAATCTATGGCAAAGGAGGCAAGAGTATACAAGGGGAAAAGAAAACGTCTTCAACAAATGATGTTGGGAAACCTGGACAGCTACATGCAAAATAATCTAACTTCTTTACCACACCATATACAAAAATAAACTCAAAATACATAAAAGAATTAAATGTAAGACCTGAATCCACCAAACTCCCAGAAGGAAACATGGGCAGTGGGCAGTGTGCTCTTTGACTTTGTTCTTAGCAATACTTTCTTTGGATCTATCTCCTTAGGCAAGAGAAACAAAACCAAAAATAAACAAATGGGAGTACATCAAACTAAAAAGCTTTTGAATAGTGAAGGAAACTATCAACATAATGAAAGACAGCCTACTGAATGGGAGAAGAAATTTGCAAATGATATATCAGGTAAGGGGTTAATATCCCAAATATATGAAGAACTCATACAACTCAATATCAAAAAAACAAACAACTTGATTAAAAAATGAGCAGAGGACCTGAATAGACATATTTCCAAAAAAAACATACAAATGGCCAACAGACACATGAAAAAATTCTCAATATCACTAATCATCCGGGAAATGCAAATCAAAAGCACAATGAAATATCACCTCATAGCTGTCAGATGGCTATTATCAAAAAAACTACAAGCAACAAGTGTTGGTGAGGATGTGGAGAAAAGGGATCACTAGTACACATTTGGTGGAAGTGTAAATTGGTGCAGCCACTATGGGAAACTGTATGGAAGTTCCTCAGATAATTAAAAACAGAACTACCATATGAAGCAGCAATTCTACTTCTGGGGATTTTTCCAAAGAAAATAAAAACACTAAGTTTATGTTTTTATATGTGTACCCCTATTTCTTTGCAACATTATTTACAATAGACAAGATATGGAAACAATCTATGTCCATTGTTAGATGAATGGATAAAAAATAGTGGTATATATATATATATATATATCACTCTTTATACAAATATAAATGGAATATTATTCAGCCATAAAAAGAATAAAATCTTGCCATTTGTGAAATATGGATGGACCTAGAGGGTATTATGCTAAATGAAATAAGTCAGACAGAGAAAACAAATACTATAAGATTTCACTTATACGTGGAAAGTAATAAACAGAACACATGAACAAATATAACAAGACAGAAACAGATTTATAGATACAGAAAACAAACACGTGGTTGCCAGAGGGGAGGGGGATGTTGGGATCAGTGAAATAGGTGAGGGAGGTTAAGAGGTACAGAGTTCCAGTTATAAAATAAATGTCACATAGATGAAGTGTATAGCATGGGGAATACAGTCAATATTACTTTAACATCTTTGTTTGGTGACAGATGGTAACTAGACTTATCATGGTGATCATTTTGTAATGTACAGACATATGAATCACTATGCTGTACACCTGGATCTAAAACAGTGTTGTAGGTTAATTATACTTTAATTAAAAAAGTTGTGTTTTCTTCCAGAGATCCTCTGAATGGAATGCTCTCTGTAATGGGTTGAATGATTGCCCCCTGCCAAGAGGTATGTTTGCATCCTACCCCTTGGAATCTGTAAATGTTACCTTATTTACTGATGTAATTGATTTAAGTATCTTGAGATGATATCAGGCTGAGTTATTCAGGGGGGCCCTAAATTCAATGAAAGTTCCTTAAAAGTGATAGAAGATGGAAGAAGAGATTGGAGTGATGTGACCACAAGGCAAGGAAGCCAGCAACCACCAGAAGGTGGGAGAGGCAAGGAATGGAGTCTCCCCCAGAACATCCAGAGGGAGTATGACCCTACCAATGTCTTGATTTCAGTCTTCTGGCCTCCAGAACTGTAAGAGAATAAATTAATTTTTGTTGTTATAAGTCAAAAAAGAAAAAAGAAAAAATATGCTCAATATCACTAATTATCAGGGAAAAATAAATCAAAAGCACAATGAGATATTATTTCACACCTGTCAGAATGGCTGTTATCAAAAAAGACAACAAATAATAAGTGTTGGTGAGGTTGTAGAAAAAAAGAAATCCTCATGCACTCTTAGTAAATTGGTACAACCATTATGGAAAATGGTATGGAGATTTCTCAAAAATTAAAAATAGAATTACTATATGATCCAGCAATTCCTCTTCTGGGTATTTTTCTGAAGAAAACAAAAACATGTATTTGAAGAGATATATGCACTCCTATGTTCATCACAGCATTATTTATGGTAGCCAAGATATGGAAGCAACCTAAGTGTCCATCAAAAGATGAATGGGTAAAGAAGATCCGGTATACATATAATGGAATATTACTCAGCCATAAAAAGAATGAAATCTTGCATTTGTGATAACATGGATGGACCTGGAGGGTATTATGCTAAGGGAAAGAAGTCAAAGGAAGATAAATGCCATATGATTTCACTTATATGTAGAAACTAAAATCTCAAACAGAAACAGAGTGATAGATACAGAGAACAAACTGGTGGTTGCCAGAGGGAAGGGGGATGGGGGAATGGACAAAATATTAATAGATGAAGGGGATTATGAAGTACAACCTTGCAGTCATACAATAAATAAGCCATGGGGATGTAATGTACAACATAGGGAATAATTACTCTGTATGGTGACAGTTGGTAACTAGACTTATTGTGGAGATCATTTCATAATGTATATAAATGTTGAACCACTATGTTGTACACCTGAAACCAATATTTTATGTATGCTTCAATAACAAAAGCTACAATCAATGTGAAACAGATGGACAACCTAATTTTAAAAATGGAAAAAAATAATCTCACCATTATATCTAGCTGGCCCAATCTCTGCATGTCTTTTAAAGATTGTCTATGGTGCTAGGGAGTGTTCTAATTTCATTCTTTTACATTTCTGGTACAGCCACTATGCACCCCAATGTTCATTGCAGCACCATTTACAATAGCCAGGACATGGAAGCAACCTAAATGTCCATCATCAGATGAATGGATAAAGAAGATGTGATACATATATATAATGGAATATTACTCAGCCATAAAAAAGAACAAAATAATGTCATTTGCAGGAACATGGATGGACTAAGAGATTGTCAGACTGAGTGAAGTCAGACAGAGAACAACAAATAGCATATGATATCACTTACATGTGGAATCTAAAAAAAAAAAAAGGGTTCAAATGGACTTATCTACAAAACAGAAATAGAGTTACAAATGTAGAAAACAAACTTATGGCTACCAGGAGGTAAGGGGGGGGAGGGATAAATTGGAAGATTAGGATTGACATATACACACTACTATATATAAAATAGATAACTAATAATGACATACTGTATAGCACAGGGAATTCTACTAAGTGCTTTGTAATGACCTATATGGGGAAAATAATCTAAAAAAGAGTGGATATATGGATATGTATAACATTCACTTTGCTGTACACCTGAAGCTAACACAACATTGTAAATCAACTATACTCCAATAAAATACAATTTTAAAAAAAGAATAAAGGTTGTCTGCTTTACAGCCATCCTATGTGCCCATTCTCCTCATTCATATGTTTTCCAGCAGTCAGCTCAGTCTCTGACAGTTTGTGGTTGCTAAATGACTGATTGTACATGCTACGGGTCCTTGAAATGGATGTTGAGCCTTTTGTTCATATTTTGATTTTTCATTTAAAGTCTAACTATGTCTTGCTTTTTAAATTTTATTTGTATTTTGGAAATCAAATTTTATTTTGGTTAACAGATCTTCCTAGATGCTCTGAAACCAAATTGGAAATTCTTTTTGAAACAGTTACCTGGGTGATTTTCAGTTTGGTTTTCTGCCTTAACTACCTGCGACGGTGATCACAACTTCCTAGACTACCTGAGAGTAGAGTGACTTTATAATTGGTTGTTTCCAAATCAGGACACTTTTGAGAATGAAAGGGCATTTAATTAATAATTATGCCAGACAATAGGTGAAAATTGGCACTGTCCTTGGCAAACTGGGATATATGATCACTCTACTTAAAACCGCTTTTTTGGCCTGGCTGTTCTTGCACTTTCTGCTCATATTTGGGGGGTCAATTTATTTAGATGACCAGTTCCAATGTAGGTGATGATGTCATAAGACTTTCTGACTTTTCTTGTCAGCTTATCAGAAAGTCTTAGCACAGTGGGCGACTGAGTTTTTTCTTCTTTTTATTTTTAATGGCTTTATTGAGGTAGAATTTACAGATAAAATTGCACACTTAAAGTATACAATTTGATAAGGTTTGACATATTATACTCCTGTGAGACTATCACAATAATCAAGATAGTGAACATATCCATTGCTCCCAAAAAGAACCCTCCTTCTTACCTCTCCCTCACCCCAAAAGACATTGTGAAGCAAATAACAAGAAAAGCCCCAGACTAGGAGAAATGTTTTCATATTACATATCTTATGAAAGACTTATGTTCCAAATACATATTTTTTTAAAACTATTGAGACAATAATAAGAAAACAATCCAATAAAAGACAAAAATACTTGAACAGACACATCACCAAAGATGATCTATGAATGATAAAGAAGAACATGATAAGATGTTCAACATTATTAGTTGTTAGGGAAATGTAAATTGAGACCACAAATTAAAATCACCACACCTTTATTACAATGGCTAAAATTAAAAAAAAAAAAAAAAAAAGACTGACCATACCAAATGTTGGCAAAGATGTGGAACAACAAGAACTCTCCTACACTGCTTATGGGTATATGCCCAGGAGTGGGATTGTTGGGTCATATGGTAGTTCTATTTTTAGTTTATTAAGGAACCTCCATATTGTTCTCCATGTGGCTGTATCAATCTACTTTCCCACCAAGAGTGTAAGAGGGTTCCCTTTTCTCCACAACCTCTCCAGCATTTATCATTTGTAGACTTTTTGATTATGACCATTCTGACCGGTGTTAGGTGATACCTCATTGTAGTTTTGAATTGCATTTCTCTAATAATTAGTGATGTTGAACATTTTTCATGTGCCTCTTAGCCATCTGTATATCTTCTTTGGAGAAACGTCTATTTCAGTCTTTTGCCCATTTTTTTGATTGGGTTGTTTGTTTGTTTTTTGTTAATGAGCTGCATGAGCTGTTTGTATATTTTGGAGATTAATCCCTTGTCAGTTGCTTCATTTGCAGATATTTTCTCCCATTCTGAGGATTGTCTTTTCATCTTGTTTAAGGTTTCCTTTGCTGTGCAAAAGCTTTTAAGTTTAATTAGGACCCATTTGTTTATTTTTGCTTTTATTTTCATTACTCTAGGAGATGGGTCAAAAAGGATCTTGCTGCAATTTATGTCAAAGAGTGTTCTGCCTAGATTTTCCTCTAAGAGCTGTATAGTGTCTGGCCTTACGTTTAGGTCTTTAATCCATTTTGAGTTTATTTGTGTATATGGTGTTAAGGAGTGTTTTAATTTCAGTCTTTTACATGTAGCTGTTTTTGCAGCATCACTTATTGAAGAGACTGTCTTTTCTCCATTGTATATTTTTGCCTCCTTTGTCAAAGATTAAGTGACCATAGGTGTGTGGGTTTATCTCTGGGCTTTCTATCCTGTTTCATTGATCTATATTTCAGTTTTTGTGCCAGTACCATACTGTCTTGATTACTGTAGCTTTGTAGCATAGTCTGAAGTCAGGGAGCCTGATTCCTCCAGCTCCGTTTTTCTTTCTCAAGATTGCTTTGGCTATTCGGGGTCTTTTGTGTTTCCATACAAATTGTACAATTTTTTGTTTTAATTCTGTGAAAAATGCCATTGGTAATTGAATAGGGATTGCATTGAATCTGTGGATTGCTTTGGGTAGTACAGCCATTTTCACAATATTGATTCTTCTATCCAGGAACATGGTATAGCTCTCCATTTGTTTATGTCATCTTTGATTTCTTTCATCAGTATTTTATAGTTTTCTGAGTACAGGTATTTTGCCTCTTTAGGTAGGTTTATTCCTAGGCATTTTATTCTTTTTGTTGCAATGGTAAATGAGATTGTTTCCTTAATCTCTCTTTCTGATCTTTCGTTGTTAGTGTATAAGAGTGCAAGAGATTTCTGTGCATTAATTTTGTATCCTGAAACTTTACCAAATTCATTGATTAGCTCTAGTAGTTTTCTGGTGGCATAGTTAGGATTTTCTATGTATAGTATCATGTTGTCTGCAAACAGTGACAATTTTACTTCTTCTTTTCCAATTTGTATTCCTTTTATTTCTTTTTCTTCTCTGATTGCTCTAGCTAGGACTTCCAAAACTATGTTGAATAAAAGCAGTGAGAGTGGACATCCTTGTCTTGTTCCTGATCTTACAGGAAATGCTTTCGGCTTTTCACTGTTGAGTATGATGCTAGCTGTAGGTTTGTCGTATATGGCCTTTATCATGTTGAGGTATGTTCCCTCTATGCACATTTTTTGGAAAGTTTTTATCATAAATAGGTGTTGAATTTTGTCAAAAGCTTTTTCTGCATCTATTGAGATGATCATACGGTTTTTATTCTTCAATTTGTTGATGTGGTGTATCATGTTGATTGATTTGTGTATGTTAAAGAATCTTTGCATTCCTGGGATAAATCTCACTTGATCATGGTGTATGATCCTTTTAATGTGTTGTTGGATTCTGTTTGCTAGTCTTTTGTTGAGGATTTTTGCATCTATGTTCATCAGTGATATTGGTCTGTAATTTTCTTTCTTTGTAGTATCTTTGTCTGGTTTTGGTATCAGGATGATGGTGGCCTTGTAGAATGACCTTGAGAGTGTTTCTTCCTCTGCAATTTTTTGGAAGAGTTTGAGAAGGATGGGTGTTAGCTCTTCTCTAAATATTTGATAGAATTCACCTGTGAAGCCATTTGGTCCTGGACTTTTATTTGTTGGAAGACTTTTAATCACAGTTTCAATTTCATTATTTGTGATTGGTCTGTTCATATTTCCTATTTCTTCCTGATTCAGTCTTGGAAGGTTGTACTTTTCTAAGAATTTGCCCATTTCTTTCAGGTTGTCCATTTTATTGGCATAGAGTTGCTTGTAGTAGTCTCGTATGATCTTTAGTTATTTCTCTGGTGTCAGCTGTTACTTCTCCTTTTTCATGTGTAATTTTATTGATTTGTGTCCTCTCCCTTTTTTTCTAGATGGTTCTGGCTAAATGTTTATCAGTTTTGTTTATCTTCTCAAAGAAGCAGGTTTTAGTTTTATTGCTTTTTTCTATTGTTTTCTTCCCTTTATTCATTGTGATAACATTCACTGCTGGTGTTTTAGGCACTGTCTTATTACTGCCTTACTCTTTTGGCTGTCCAGTTCCTATTTCTCCGTTTTATCCTCAGGTGTCAGCCTGCATTGAACTTGTTCTATAAAGACTTACCTGATATTCCATGTGTTTATTTTAGTCCTCTTTTTATTCCCTCATCATAGCATTTAATAGACCATTGTAATAGTTTGTTCACTTGTCTATCTACCCCACTAAAATGTAAGCTCTTTCAGGACAGGGGAATTGTGTGTCTCCTTCTCTAATATACCCAGCATGTAGAACAAATAGCTGTTAAACAAATATTTGCTGACCACAACCTTTGTATAGTATGACTTTGAGGCAATAAAATGCACTCTTCCCTACTGGAAGAACCTGGAAAAGCCTGATCAGGAACAGGGGAACCTAAATCTCCCAGTATGGTATAAATCAATGGATTGCTTATATAAAAATACAAAAACCCTCTGAGGATTGTGTAAAGGAACTCTCTGATGGGAAATGTCCGAGTGTGAGATTTAATTGTTCTACAACATTCTCCCTGAGTTCTTGCCTTTCCTTGTGGCATCTATCACTTCGATTCCCTTGCACTTGCACTTCTTGACCCTCAAGGTTCAGTTTTTCTCTGTCATAAATGTGAAAAAGTATTCTTTGCTTTTATTATACTCAGCTGAAAGAGTATGCCTTATTTCCTTAGCATCTGGAAAATATTCATTTTGGACAGCTTATATAATTTAAGGGCAAGTATCAACTTCTTTAAGCTGAGTCTTTTTCCTTATTCAGCTTTCCTTGCTGAGGATCTTCCTCTTAGATGTGGTTGCTGGTATGAGATGAAACACACAACAGAGCTGTAGATCACTAACAAATGACACTTTGAGGCACCATTGGATGATTCCATCTTTCTCAATTCAAGGTTTTAGTTCTGCTCTCCTCTGAAATCTGGGGTACCAGCTCATCAGGTGAGTCCCTCAGCATACATACCTATGTGCATACATACATACAATATTCAGAACAGAAACCCTGACTGAATTACCCATTGCACTTAAAAAATGTAATAGTCCTTGTTATACCATAATCATGACTTGCACAAAACAAGAGTGAAACTAATCATTGCACATGATCCAATATCTAGACTTAAATTCCTTTGTATATGTTTGTATGACCTGCAGAGACTGGTGGGATATTCTAGAACAGATCTCTGAGTGTGGTCCCTGGACCAGCAGCAGCAGCCTCACCTGGGAACTTGTTAGAAATGCAAATTCTAGAGCTCCGCCCAGACCTCCTGAATCAGAATGCTGGAGGTAGGACCCAGAAATCCATTTTTAACAAGCCTTTCAGGTGAGTCTGAAACACTTTCAAATTTGAGAACAGCTGTTTTAGGAAAATCATCTCCATTCCAGAATAATCTATAGAGAGTTGATTGTATTCAACTATCAAGTGCTTTGGTAATGGGTAGAACATTAAATAGCAACTAGTAAAACTTTACCTCTTCCAGCAAGTTTCACTGCTAATGTTCAAATAGTTTTGACTGTAGTAGATCTTGGAACAAACATGTTAAAAGGAAAAAGAGAAATTTGAGTTCACTCACCATCCCTACAATCTGGGGCTACTGGTAAATCTACTGAGTTTAGTAAATTTCCTTAAAACTCCAAAATAATGATAAAATATGAAGAACGTAGGTATAATTAAATTTCATTAGTCATCTATTTGACTCATACAAGCATTTGTTTTTCTCAAAAATTTTAATTGAATGTAGTGACCAAAAAGTTATTTTAGTACAAGAATTTTCAGAATGACTCTTTCAAGGAAACAATTGCCAAGTACCTCACTATTGAGCTGAAGTCTGGTTGCCACAGAGTGACAAATAAATAATACAAATGAACACAACTGCCAAGGCACTTGTTAGAGTTTATTCTCCAAGGAAAATAGTTAATTACACTGCATAGTCTTAAGGAGTAGATTCAGTTTTTGTTATTTATAGTTTTCCCTGAGTCATTGTTTTTTGTAATTATTCTTAAATCTCTTAAGGAGCTCCTAATGATTTTAGAGCATTGAAGTTGGAGGAAAATAAAATAATAACTACTTAATAAACAAACACAGAAAATACCAAATGCCATAAGTTTGCTCCATGTGTTTTATCCAAGTGTTTTATCTTATTTCCATACCATTTATACAAATATTTGCCCCTTTGCCAGCACACCTGAATATATTCTTTTCAAACAATGCTTTTACCACTTACAATCTGTACAATAATGTGGCTATTGTAGAGGTATTTTGCTTTGATTTTCCTTTTTAAAAAAAATTATTAAAACTTACAAACAATGTTTTAAATTAGTAGTGTTTTCTCATCGACTCCCACCATCATATTAGAAGTGCTTTCCCCCAGGGGGACAGAAAGAACCTTTGACCCAAGACACGTGAACTATTTTAGATCAAGAAACACTTTTAAGAATGTGGCAAACTATTATTATTTTATAGGAGAACAAAATAATTTTTCTCAGCTATTAACATTTTAATTCAAATGCTCTCAGCAATTCAGCTCAAATACTGGAAATTTTAATGCTTGCCAAGGATGTTTGGGAAAAGAAAGGCTTTGTTTAAACAAAATAGAGTAATCTCTAGGGTTAAAAAAAATCTTCTCATAGAGTTTCCAACACCTATCTTTGTTTTACTTTCTGGCCTCCTTCCATACAGCTTTACTACAGATGGTGAGGCCACAGGGAAAACACAGGCTTTGGTTTTCATTTGCAAAAGAGACATACCCAGGTTAAACTTAGAGCTCTGTTTCTTCTGCTACATTACCGAAAGTGGTCTTGTCTTGACCCTGTAAGTTAATTTATAAGAACAAAGAGAGGAAAAAAACAGAGGTTTTTAAATCCATGTAATAGACTGGAGAAGAGATAAAATTAATAGAGAGGAAGATGGAATCAGCATGGCTGGTGGAAATGAGAACCATCTAACTACCAACTAACACATGTAACATCTAGCTAGCACAACTACCAGAAGATTACTAAAATAATACAGTGATCCTGGCAGAAGCTATTTTAAGTGTACATATTGAATCATTTAATGTACAATATAAATCACATCTCAGATTGCGATTTTAACACTAAGAAGTGCATATTTAACATGAAGAAATTCACTTACTTATTAACTGAATTTGATCTATACATGATTATTCTAATTATTTTTCATTCCAAATCAATTCTAAATCATCACAAATTCTGGATGAATTAGTTCATTCATTAAAAACAAAAACAGTAATTCAAAAAGATACATGCACACCAATGTTCATAGCAGCATTATTCACAATTGCCAAGATATGAAAGCAACCTTAGTGTCCATTAACAGGTGAATGGATAAAGAAGATGTGGTGTATATATATATATATATATATATACACACACACACACACAGACACACACATACATACTTGCAATGGCACACTACTCAGGCATAAAAAAGAATGAAATTTTGCCATTTGCAGCAACATGGATGGACTTGGAGGGCATTATGCTAAGTGAAATAAGTCAGACAGAGAAAGACAAATACTGTATGATATCACTTATATGTGGAATCTAAAAAATACAACAAAATAGTGTATATAAAAAAAAGAAGCAGACTCACAGTTATAGAGAACAAACTGGTGGTTACCAGTGAAGAGAGGGAAGGGAGGAGGGGCAATATAGCGGTAGAGAATTAAGAGGTACAAACTGTTAGGTATAAAATAAGCTACAAGGATATACTGTAAAACATGGGAAATATAGCCAGTATTTTATAATAATTATAAATGGAGTATAACCTTTAAAAATTGTGAATCACTATATAGTACTCCCATAACTTGTATAATATTATACTTCAACTATACTTGAATTTTTAAAAATTTAATTAAAAAAAACTCCCAACAATTCAAAAAATCAAAAACCAAAAAACAAATACAAGTTAGGTGCTGTAGCAGACATTATACTGCTGGTGGATTTCTGGTGCCCTTCTGCTTCTGTGGTTGTGCTTCCTGCCTCTTTGAAATTTAGCAGGCCACGTGATCAACTTGGAAAATGGATGTTAATAGAAGTAACTCTCCAGCTTTTCCCACATGTAAAGATGAACCTGCCACCATATGGGTTCCTGAGTTACTAAAATAAGCCCTCCCTCCCCCAACCTGCATTGAACATGTAGCATGAGCAAGAAATAAACTTTGGTTGTTTTAAGCTACTGAGATTTGAGGGCTGTTTTTTACCATAGCATGATTTGATCTCCACCGACTACTACAGAAAAATAAAATTAGATAAGAAAATTTTCTCTGTAGCATAACATTATAGCTGTCCCTCCAGTAATGTAGTGGTAGCAGTAATTGTTGTTTTTTGGCTGTTGTTATCTGCTAAGACTAATTCTTTGTTAAAGCTAATTGGTACTCTCTGTGAAAAGCTTTTGTGATAGACTCTCTCACCTTTAATTTATTCCTCCTTAACTTGCTTTTTCTCCCCAACCTTCCTGCCCCGTACCCCCCTTCCCAAAGCCTCCTGACGTAGGCCCTTTGGACTGAGTTTCTCAGGGATGCCCATACTGCCCCCAGCTCCTCTTGACATCGGTCTACAGTCCAACCTGGGAGCTGGAGCTTGGGTGTTTGGGGACATCTTGCCTCAGTTGTATGGTTCTTTCCCATGGGCTGGATTCTGTCCATGGGAAATTCAGGAATTTCCCATGAGCAGAATTCAGGACTATTCAGGAATCAATATTATTTTAAATAAAAATTTACTTGCATAGAGTAGGCACTTAATAAATATGTAATAAGTAAATTTAAGAAGTTACCTAACTAAAGAATAGTGATATTTATCTCGGCAAATATGCCTAGGTTAATGGGTATACTAAGTCTTTAATTATAATATATATGGAGTATAACTTGTATTCAAATTGATTTTATCTCTAATAAAATCAATAATACATTTCTATTTTAGCTACAATAATTAAAGCAGATGGGAATTATTTTTTGAAACAAAGAATCAGTTTTAGAAGTGGAGTACTATAGTCCAAATCCTGATTTTACCACTTACGCTGTGCATGGCCTTGGCAATTACCTAACCAGACTGAATCTTGGCTGTCTCTTTTATGAATGCTCATCTCAGAAGAATCTAAAAATAAAATGCTTTAAAATTACATGTAAAGTTTGAGCCCACCGCCTAACATATAGTATGCTCTTAATAATATTAGTTAGATCCTATTTCACGTGTCAAAAGTAGGATTTAGCTTGAGACTTTCAGTTTATAATTTACACAATAATTCTGTGAATCTTTATGATTATATTCACAATCACCAAATCCTACCTATTATTACCACTAGTGAAATGCTCTCTAAATGCAGACAGTAAGCAAAATTATTTTTATAAGAAGAAATTAATTTTTTAGTATAATAAAATAATGTGGAATCCATAGTTATAGAATTATCAATAAAACAAATCTCTTTGTGTTGGAATTCATCTGCCAGAGGAAAAATATGGTCCCATTTAACAAAGGAAAAAGATATAATTTAAAAAAATTATTTTCAAATACACTACTTGGATGCAATGTAATTCTTACCAAACGGAATTTTGATGACATGGCCAAATGAGTTCAAAACATTAAATTTTACATATGGTTTAAAAATAAATAAGGGGAGAAAATACTGGTTACACTGAGCTTGGACTTTATTAAATGTCAAATATTTTAAAATAATTTGTGACATTTGTAAACTTAGAAGCTGTGTGCTCATTAAATATTTCCATGGTGTTCCTATACATGTTTAAATTAGATCATTTTAAACCTCAATCTCAATCATTCCCACTTGATTTAAGCCTTAAGACTTATACAATATAATTCTATAAATTTTTAATTCACTGGTGTTTTCAAATTGGATTCCACAGCTATGAAAAGAAATTTAGAGCTCAGTTTCTTTTCCCCATTTCAGTAGCCAAAAGTGAGAAAACTCATCATAGTAGAAAGTGCTGCTAGAATAAAATTAAATGACAACAAACAGAAAGAATGCTTTGGCTGGCAATGAGTTTGGACCGGATGAAAGTACCCAAGTGCACAGCCCAGAATCATGGCTGATATTATTGCATCAAGACATTTCTTAGAATTAACCCAAGCTTTACAACACGCCCACCCCCCATGCTCTGCCCCCAGCAGTCTTATGATAGTTGACTCGTTTTCCAAATATGAAGCGTTTTAGTCACATAGTACTGATATTCCAAAACCTGAACAGCTAGTGCCACACTCACCATGATCAGCTACCGGCCTTAGTTGAAGATAGCTTTTTGAAGTTATCTTAATCTGTACTTGTTTAAGCTCCAGTTATGACCTGCAGTCTCAAACTGTTTTGTTTTTGTTTTTCCAATATCTTTATTGGGGTATAATTGCTCTACAATGGTGCGTTAGCTTCTGCTGTATAACAAAGTGAATCAGCCATACGTATACACATATCCCCATATACCCTTCCTCTTCTGTCTCCCTCCCACCCTCCCTATTCCACCCCTCTAGGTGGTCACAAAGCACCGAGCTGATCTCCCTGTGCTATGCGGCTGCTTCCCACTAGCTATCTATTTTACATTTGGTAGTATATATAAGTCTATGCCACTCTCTCACTTCATCCCAGCTTACCCTTTCCCCTCCCCGTGTCCTTAAGTCCATTGTAAATAGTACTGCAATGAACCTTGTGGTACATGACTCTTTTTGAATTATGGTTTTCTCCGAGTATATGCCCAGTAGTGGGATTGCTGGGTCATATGGTAGTTCTGTTTTTAGTTTTTTAAGGAACCTCCATACTGTTCTCCATAGTGGCTGTATCAGTTTACATTCCCACCAACAGTGCAAGAGGGTTCCCTTTTCTCCACACCCTCTCCAGCATTTATAGTTTGTAGACTTTTTCATGATGGCCATTCTGACCGGTGTGAGGTGATACCTCATGGTAGTTTTGGTTTGCATTTTTCTAATGATTATTGATGTTGAGCATCCTTTTATGTGTTTATTGGCAATCTGTATATCATCTTTGGAGAAATGTCTATTTAGGTCTTCTGCCCATTTTTGGATTGGGTTGTTTGTTTTTTTGATATTGATATTTTTGATATTTAATATTGAGCTGCATGAGCTGCTTGTATATTTTGGAGATTAATCCTTTGTCAGTTGCTTCATTTGCAAATATTTTCTCCCATTCTAAGGGTTGTCTTTTTGCCTTGTTTATGGTTTATGGTTGTGCAAAAGCTTTTAAGTTTCATTAGGTCCCATTTGTTTATTTTTGTTTTTATTTCCTTTTCCAGGAGGTGGGTCAAAAAAGATCTTGCTGTGATTTATGTCAAAGAATGTTCTTCCTATGTTTTCCTCTAAGAGTTTTATAGTGTCTGACCTTACATTTAGGTCTTTAATCCATTTTGAGTTTATTTTTGTGTATGGTGTTAGGGAGTGTCCTAATTTCATTCTTTTACATGTAGCTGTCCAGTTCTCCCAGCAGCACTTATTGAAGACGCTGTCTTTTCTCCATTGTATATTCTTGCCTCCTTTATCAAAGATAAGGTGACCATATGTGCGTGGGTTTATCTCTGGGCTTTCTATCCTGTTCCACTGATCTCTTTTTCTGTTTATGTGCCAGTACCTAACTGTCTTGATTACTGTAGCTTTGTAATATAGTCTGAAGCAGGGAGCCTGATTCCTCTAGCTCCGTTTTTCTTTCTCAAGATTGCTTTAGCTGTTCGGGGTCTTTTGTGTTTCCATACAACTTGTGAAATTTTTTGTTCTAATTCTGCAAAAAATGCCATTGGTAGTTTGATAGGGATTGCACTGAATCTGTAGATTGCTTTGGGTAGTATAGTCATTTTCACAATATTGATTCTTCCAATCCAAGAACACAGTATATCTCTCCATCTGTTTGTGTCATCTTTAATTTCTCTCATTAGTGTCTTATAGTTTTCTGCATACAGGTCTTTTTTCCCCCTAGGTAGGTTTATTCCTCGGTATTTTATTCTTTTTGTTGCAATGGTAAATGGGAGTGTTTCCTTAATTTCTCTTTCAGATTTTTCATCATTAGTGTATAGGAATGCAAGAGATTTCTGTGCATTAATTTTGTATCCTGCTACTTTACCAAATTCACTGGTTAGCTCTAATAGTTTTCTGGTAGCATCTTTAGGATTCTCTGTGTATAATATTTTGTCATCTGCAAACAGTGACAGTTTTACTTCATATTTTCTGCTTTGGATTCTTTTATTTCTTTTTCTTCTCTGATTGCTGTGGCTAAAAGTTCCAAAACGATGTTGAATAATAGTGGTGGGAGTGGGTAACCTTGCCTTGTTCCTGATCTTAGAGGAAATGCTTTCAGTTTTTCACCATTGAGAATGATGTTGTCTGTTGGTTTGTCACATATGGTCTTTATTATGTTGAGGTAAGTTCTCTCTGTGCCAACTTACTGGAGAGTTTTTATCATAAATGGGTGTTGAATTATTTTGAAAGCTTTTTCTATATCTATTGAGATTAACATATGGTTTTTATCCTTCAATTTGTTAATATCCTGTATCACACTGATTGCTTTGTGTATGTTGAAGAATCCTTGCATTCCTGGGATAAACCCCACTTGATCATGGTGTATGATCCTTTTAATGTGTTGTTGGATTCTGTTTGCTGCTATTTTGTTGAGGATTTTTTCATCTATATTCATCAGTGATATTGGCCTGTGGTTTCTTTTTTTGTGACATCTTTGTCTGGTTTTGGTATCAGGGTGATGGTGGCCTCGTAGAATGAGTTTGGAAGTGTTCCTCCCTCTGCTATGTTTTGGAAGAGTTTGAGTAAGATAGGTGTTAACTCTTTTCTAAACGTTTGATAGAATTTGCCTGTGAAGCCATCTGGTCCTGGGTTTTTGCTTGTTGGAAGATTTTTAATCACAGTTTCAATTTCAGTGCTTGTGATCGGTCTGTTTATACTTTCTATTTTTTCCTGGTTCAGCCTTGGAAGGTTGTGCTTTTCTAAGAATTTGTCCATTTCTTCCAGGTTGGCCATTTTATTGGCATATAGTTGCTTGTAGTAATCTTTCATGATCCTTTGTATTTCAGCAGTGTCAGTTGTTACTTCTCCTTTTTCATTTCTAATTCTATTGATTTGAGTCTTCTCCCTTTTTCTTCTTGATGAGTCTGGCTAATGGTTTATCAATTTTGTTTATCTTCTCAAAGAACCAGCTTTTAGTTTTATTGATCTTTGGTATTGTTTCCTTCATTTCTTTTTCATTTATTTCTTATCTAATCTTTATGATTTCTTTCCTTCTGCTAACTTTGGGGTTTTTGCTTTAGGTGTAGGGTTAGGTTGTTTATTTGAGATTTTTCTTGTTTCTTGAGGTAGGACTGTATTGCTATGAACTTCCCTCTCAGAACTGCTTTTGCTGCATCCCATAGGTCTTGGGTCATTGTGTTTTCATTGTCATTTGTTTCTAGGTATTTTTTGATTTCTTATTTGATTTCTTCAGTGATCTCTTGGTTATTTAGTAGCATATTGTTTAGCCTCCATATGTTTTTATTTTTTACTGTTTTTTTCTGTAATTGCTATCTAGTCTCATAGTGTTGTGTTCAGAAAAGATACTTGATACGATTTCAATTTTCTTAAATTTACCAAGGCTTGATTTGTTACCCAAGATATGATCTATCCTGGAGAATGTTCCATGAGTACTTGAGAAGAAAGTGTATTCTGTTTTTCTTGGATGGAATGTCCTATAAATATCAATTAAGTCCATCTTATTTAATGCGTCATTTAAAGCTTGTGTTTTCTTATTTATTTTCATTTTGGATGATCTGTCCATTTGTGAAAATGGGGTGTTAAAGTCCCCTACTGTGATTGTGTTACTGTTGTTTTCCCCTTTTATGGCTGTTAGCATTTACCTTGTGTATTGAGGTGCTCCTATGTTGGGTGCATAAATATTTACAATTGTTATATCTTCTTGGGTTGATCCCTTGATCATTATGTAGTGTCCTTCTTTGTCTCTTGTAATAGTCTTTATTTTAAAGTCTATTTTGTCTGATATGAGAATTGCTACTTCAGCTTTCTTTTGATTGCCATTTGCATGCAATATCATTTTACATCCCCTCACTTTCATTCTGTATGTGTCCCTAGGTCTGAAGTGGGTCTCTTGTAGACAGCATATATACGGGTCTTGTTGTATCCATTCAACCAGTCTATGTCTTTTGGTTGAAGTTTTAATCCATTTTCATTTAAGGTAATTATCAATATGTATGTTTCTATTACCATTTTCTTAATGGTTTTGGGTTTGTTATTGCAGGTCTTTTCCTTCTCTTGTGTTTCCTGCCTAGAGAAGTTCCTTTAGCATTTGTTGTAAAGCTGGTTTGGTGGTGCTGAATTCTCTTAGCTTTTGCTTGTCTGCAGAGATTTTAATTTCTTCATCAAATCTTAATGAGTTCCTTGCTGGGTAGAATAATTTTGGTTGTAGGTTTTTCCCTTTCATCACTTAAAATATGTACTGCCACACCCTTCTGGCTTGCAGAGTTTCTGCTGAAAGATCAGCTGTTAACCTTATGGGGATTCCCTTGTATGTTATTTGTTGCTTTTCCCTTGCTGCTTTTAATATTTTTCTTTGTATTTAATTTTGGATTGTTTGATTAATAAGTGTCTTGGCATGTTTCTCCTTGGATTTATCCTATATGGGCCCCTCTGCACTTTTTGGACTTGATTGCCTATTTCCTTTCCCATGATAGGGAAGTTTTCAACTATAATCTCTTCAGATATTTTTTTCAGTCCCTTTCTTTTTCTCTTCTTCTTCTTCTGGGACCCCTATAATTCAAGTGTTGGCACGTTTAATGTTGTCCCAGAGGTCTGTGAGACTGTCCTCAATTCTTTTCATTCTTTTTTCTTTAATGTGCTCTGTGGTAGTTATTTCCAGTATTTTATCTTCCAGGTCACTTATCCGTTCTTCTGCCTCAGTTATTCTGCTATTGATTCCTTCTAGAGAATTTTTAATTTCATTTATTGTGCTGTTCATCATTGTTTGTTTGCTCTTTAGTTCTTTTAGGTCCTTGTTAAACGTTTCTTGTATTTTCTCCATTCTATTTCCAAGATTTTGGATCATCTTTAGTATCATTACTCTGAATTCTTTTTCGGGTAGACTGCCTATTTCCTCTTCATTTGTTTGGCCTGGTGGGGTTTTGCCTTGCTCCTTCACCTGCTGCATATTTCTCTGTCTTCTCATTTTGCTTAACTTAGTGTGTTTGGGGTCTCCTTTTTGCAGGCTGCAGGTTCGTAGTTCCCATTGTTTTTGGTGTCTGCCCCCAGAGGGTAAGTTTGCCTCAGTGGGTTGTGTAGGCTTCCTGGTGGAGGGGACTGGTGCCTGTGTTCTGGTGGGTGGAGCTGGATTTTGTCTTTCTGCTGGGCATGTTATGTCCAGTGGTGTGTTTTGGGGTGTCCTTATTATGATTTTAGGCAGCATCTCTGGTAATGGGTGGCATTGTGTTCCTTTCTTGCTAGTTGTTTGCCATGTGGTGTGAAGCAATGGATCTTGCTGGACGTTGGGTGGAGCTGGGTCTTAGCGTTGAGATGGAGATCCCTGGGAGGGCTCTTGCTGATTGATATTATGTAAGGCTGGGAAGTCTCTGGTGGTCCAGTATCCTGAACTTGGCTTTCCCACCTCAGAGGCTCAGGCCTGACACCAGGCCAGAGCACCAAGACCCTGTCAGCCACATAGCCCAGAAGAAAAGGGAGAAAATAAGAAAGAAAAATAAATAAATAAATAAAATTATTAAAATAAAATAATAGAAAAAAATTATTAAAAAAAAAGTGTAATAATAATTCAAAAAAAGAGGGAAAGGAACCAAATTGATAAACAAATCCACCGATGATAGCAAGTGCTAAAATCTCTACTAAGATAAACCTAAAAATCAGAAACAAGTCGGTTGCAGACAGCAAACCCCAAGTCTACAGTTGCTCCCAAAGTCCACTGCCTCAATTTTGGGATGATTTGTTGTCTATTCAGGTATTTCAGAGATGCAGGGCACATCAAATTGACTGTGGAGATTTAATCCGCTGCTCCTGAGGCTGCTGGGAGAGATTTCCCTTTCTCTTCTTTGTTCGTACAGCTCCCGGGGTTCAGCTTTGGATTTGGACCCACCTCTGCGTGTAGGTCGCCTGAGGGCGTCCGTTCCCCGCCCAGACAGAAAGGGGCTAAAGGAGCAGCTGCTTCGGGGGCTCTGGCTCACTCAGGCGGGGGGAGGGAGCGGTACGGAGGAGGCGGGGCGAGCCTGCGGCGGCAGAGGCCGGCGTGACGTTGCAGCAGCCCGAGGCGCGCCATGCGTTCTCCCGGGGAAGTTGTCCCCGGATCACGGGAGCCTGGCGGTGGCGAGCTGCACGGGCTCCCGGGAGGGGCGGTGTGGAGAGTGACCTGGGCTCACACACAGGCTTCTTGGAGGCAGCAGCAGCCTTAGCGTCCCATGCCCGTCTCTGGGCTCCGCGCTGGTAGCCGCAGCTCTCGCCCGTCTCTGGAGCTCGTTTAGGCAGCGCTCTGAATCCCCTCTCCTTGCGCACCAGGAAACAAAAAGGGAAGAAAAAGTCTCTTGCCTCTTCAGCAGCTGCAGACTTTTTCCCGGACTCCCTCCCGGCTAGCTGTGGCGCGCTAACCCCTTCAGGCTGTGTTCACGCCGCCAACCCCAGTCCTCTCCCTGCGATCCGACCGCAGCCCGAGCCTCAGCTCCCAGCCCCGCCCGCCCCGGCGGCTGAGCAGACAAGCCTCTCGGGCTGGTGAGTGCTGCTCGGCGCCGAGCCTCTGTGCGGGAATCTCTCCGCTTTGCCCTCCGCACCCCTGTGGTTGCGCTCTCCTCCGTGGCTCCGAAGCTTCCCCCCTCTGCCCCCCGCAGTCTCCGCCCGTGAAGGGGCTTCCTAGTGTGTGGAAACCTTTCCTCCTTCACGGCTCCCTCCCACTGGTGCAGGGCCCGTCCCTATTCTTTTGTCTCTGTTATTTCTTTTTTCTTTTGCCCTACCCAAGTACGGGGGGAGTTTCTTGCCTTTTGGGAGGTCTGAGGTCTTCTGCCAGCGTTCAGTAGGTGTTCTGTAGGAGCTGTTCCACACGTAGATGTATTTCTGATGTACTTGTAGGGAGGAAGGTGATCTCCACGTCTTACTCCTCTGCCGTCTTGAAGGTCCCTCCTACATATAGATCTTAATGGACTCTTTACTCTGTTAAGCAGATAAGAACTGCAGAGTGAATTCTATAGGAATTTATTAAGTACTCACATTTGTTAATTATTTTCCTTACGAGGGCAGTAAAGTAATTAAGTGTGGTCTTTAAGGCCAGACTATCTAGGCTTAACTAGGCTGCACCACTTACCTAACTTCTCTGTCCCTGGTATCCCCATCTCTAAAATATGCTAATAGTACTTACTTTGTAGAGTTATTAGGTAGAGTGCTCAGAACATGCTTAAGATAAAGCAAGTACTTAAGAAATGTTAGCTTTCATGACTGTTTAGCTTACCAGCCAAGCACTGAGGACACAAACTAAGGAAGACAAATTCCTGTGCTCAAGGAGCTCACAGTCTGGTGGGAGAGATGGATGATGCAACAATGCAGCTTACCAAGTACTATGTAGAGGCAGATGCAAAATACCCTAGAAGAACAAACAGAAACCCAACTCAGTGCAGGCAGTGGTCAGGGATGGCTTCCCAGACACCCAAGCCACGTCTCAGAAGATGAGCAGGAATTTGCCAAAGAATGAAGGAAAGGGGTTTCCCAGTAGGAACAGCATACGCAAAAGCAAAGAGGTGTGACAGTAGGCTGCCTTCAGAATGCCACAAAGTGGGTAGAGGACAAGGAACAAATTCAAAATGGAAATTGAGTCTTGAAAGAATTTTATAAGAAGGACAAAGCAATTTGACCATGCCAGGCCAACAGTTATTGATACCAATAAGAGAACAGTTGAGGAGTTCCCAAACTCCATTTCCTTTTTTTTTCTGGCAAAGACTTCAGTGTCAAGGCTAATAATTGTGTGCATGTGTGAGCATTTGTGTGTGACTGTCAGAAGAAGCAACAACACCGAGGAGAAGGACACTTTGTTTTCTGAAGGTTTGGGAACCACCTGCTGAGAAACAGACTAAATATCTATAGTTATTTGATTCATAGTATCTATAGTTTTTCTTCCCAGGACAAATAAATATACTTGGGAAAACATGGAAAGAAGGTCAATAGACATTAAAAAAAATAGAAATAATGTTATTTTATTATTTAGTTAATAAAATGCATCATACATACAATAAGAGGTAAAATTTGAAGTCTTCCTTTTCTCGACTTCTGTAGAAAACCCAAAACTGAAAATAAAGAACGTTAAAAGGCCCGTACATTCTAGAAACATGAGCGAGACCATCTATGCAGAACTTGCAGCTAATGACACCTCCCGACTCTGCCCCACCCCAAACGTAGATCCTTAGTTAAACACCCATATCAAGAATATATGAGGAGACTCTTAAATATTGATGGAGAGTTTGGTAGTATTAACCTTCCTAAAGAAAGTTGTTAGCGTGTTATGATTTTTCCCTTCTTCATCTTATTTTCTCCTTTCTGTAAACCAAGTGAGGAACAGGATCAGAGAATCCCTCAAAAGACTTGACCTGTGACCTCAAGAGTTTCAGTTACAGAGACTAGCATGTGACATACTCCTGAAAAGTCTAGTGAGAAACCGGCTGGAGCAAATTGGTTCTCCTTGAAAGGGACACTGCACAAAAGAGCCAGCTGGAAAGGTAAGGCGACCCCCAGAGGAGTCCATGAGGGGTGGAGCAGAAGCCAGAAGCCAAGGGAGAGCTGTAAAGCGGAAGAAAAATGAGGCACTCTCGCCCTGTCTGGGAGCTGCTGGCTGGAGATGCCCAGCATCAGATTACAGCTGCACCCTCCAAGAAGACCTCTCAGCCCTTTACCTCGCTTGCCTCCCCACCCCAGCTCAGCCCGGGATGAGCCGCAGACAGTGTGGCAAACTGGGGAAGAGAGAAACTGCCTGGGAAAACAGTGAGGGGAACACTAGTTAGATTGGACTTTGGGCTGCCCAGGACAGGAATCCCCGAGAGAAGAGTGAGGTGATGCCCCACGTTTGCTCCATCTTGCTGCCCGGAGAGAGCTTCCCGACCACAGTGCAGGAGGGGGACCCAGGCCGAGCCTGGCAGGTCCCCAAAGCTGAGAAGACAGAGGGGACATCTGCGAGGCCCAGGTCACTAGGGTTGAAGGGCAGAGTGTGGGAGGGGAGACAGTCACACGGAGGTCCTCAAGGGCTCAGATGAGCGCTGATCAGCGTGTGTGCATGTGGGCATGTGTATGTGCGTGGAAACTACCCAAAGATGGGTAAATTGCCATCCAAAAGCAGCAGAGAAAACAATCCCCTGGACTCGTGCCAGGTCTGAAGAAGTCCGTGCTGCCACCAGGCAGAGTGGAAAACATGGTAACGTAGCACTGAGTGTCTCCTCAGAAGTGGAGCAAAATTGGCCCTAGACCAAGGGCTGCACTGGTCCTGCCTAACAAAGCTTTACAAACAAGACTCAGAAGGATCAAAGTGTTTCCAAGTAACAACTCTCCCCATCCAAAATTTGTTCAGAGATCAAGTTACCCCAACTGTTCCCAGGCAAGTGGTTTTATTTCCCTCTTAAGTTTTGCATCTGCCCTCCTATTTCCAGAAATAGGTAAATTAGAGTAGAAGTATGAAACCAATAAAATAAAAAGAATCAGTTACCTTGAGGTAGAACGGATGGTTTTATAAATATATATCTGTCGTTCAGCTGTCTTGATAACAAGAGCTCTTGCAGCCTCTTGGACCATGAAGGCCACACTAGGGACAGCCAACCCAAGGGCTGAAATGAGCCTGGGTTTCAGAACTCAGAACGTGGTGGAGCTGTGATAGCAGCTATGGCCAGCCTGCTGCCTCTGGATTTGATTTTCTTGTGTTCAAGACCATGTCATTTTGTAATCTATGAAGAACACAGCTGAAACTACCCCCCGACTAATACAATTCTCAGAAGGTAGAGTATCCAGCCAAAGAACAAGGCATAATGTCTTCATTCCTACAAAAATTCTTTTGGGGGTGTAAACACATTTGTTAACAAGTATTCCTGAGTAATAACAACTCAGTTTACTTTAAATTTTTAACAAGTTTTTGTAAAGAGTTTTTGAATGTTATTATTGTATTTATAGAATGTTGTAGCAAATACAGTGAGATAGGAAGTCATGAAACCTGGGCTTTCATCCAGCTCAGCCTCTTAGTAGCTGTGTGAACTTGAACGGTTCTGTTTCTTCTATAATTGAGGCAGGTACCCTAAACAGTCTAGCTTTGAAATGAATGATTGTGATGATCTCATTTGATCATCGCCAAAATACTTGGAGGCAGTAGGCTATGTATCCAGGGTAAAGTACAGAACACTCAAACGAAGTGAGTATTTTCAAACAATATCCTCAGAGAGATGCCATTTAACATCAATCTAAATATGTACTTTTTACTACAATGGTCAGCCAGGTTAACAGAGCCCAAGACTTTAAGAAAATGGCAAAAGAAGAAAGGACTTGAGGGCAGCCAGAGCCACTCTACACGATGTGACCTGTGTACATTGTATTATTGAGTAGTTGATTCCTGATTAAGAGAGTATACAGGAGGGCTCCCCTGGTGGCTCAGTGGTTGAGAGTCCGCCTGCCAATGCAGGGGACACGGGTTTGATCCCTGGTCCGGGAAGATCCCACATGCCACGGAGCAGCTATGCCCGTGCGCCGTGACTACTGAGCCTGCGCTCCGCAACAAGAGAGGCCAGCGCAATGAGAAGCCCACTCGCCACAACTAGAAAAAGCCCACTCGCAGCAACGAAGACCCCACACAGTCAAATAAATAAATAAATAAATAAATTTATAAAAAAAAAAAAAAGAGAGTATACAGGAGACTCTGATACCCACATCAAGCTCCCCTTTCTGAGGAAGCAGAAGGAGTTCCTCACCAGCGTGAAGGGTGTGATTTCTGTTCTGGTCGAACTAGATTTCTCTCTCATGCCCTATTGAGCTGCCCCTCCAGGTTTGCTTTGTTCTCATCCCATGTGGCTTGCACTGATCAAGCCTTTTTCTTCACTGCCTTGATTACTCTTTGCACAGTCCCTAGTTTGCATCACAAATTCTTAACCTTCACTTTAAATATCAAGTCTTTATCAAGTAATCATTTCCTTGAGTGTAATCTACACCACTGCTAGACACTGCTTTTCTTTGTAACTTTGTGAATAGTCTCTGTGTATCTCTGCCACTCCCTCTTTCTCCCCCCATCCTCTTTACCTCTGCATCTGTGATCCCTTGCTTTGAGTTTCAGTAATGGAAAGAATTATAAAGTCCACTTGTGATGTGAGCAGTCAGTTATTGATAGTGAGACAGGCTGGGACCTGGGACCATTTGCTGCAGGGCTGCACCTGGACACACCTCTCCTCAAGCAACAGAATTCAAAGAAACTATATGGGACTAAAAATAACTGCATGTATGTGCAGTTGGGACAACTTACAGACAAAAAGATACAAAAGACCAAAAAAAGAAAAGACCAACTGCCACTTCTGAAGAGTCTGGAGCAAAATTTGGGTCCTGCGCATGCCCCCTGCACACAACACCACCTTAGGGGTGGGCAAAACACCTAAATCACCCCTCCAGCCTGACCCCTGGACACATCCCTACCCTCACCCCATATAAGGAACCAGCTCAGGGAGCGAGCAAGCTGGGGAACCTGTTGTTTGTTCTTCCGCCCAGCTGCTGCAGCAGGGGACCCAATAAAGCCTGGCCTGAATTTATTGTCTGGCCTCTGGTCACTTTCTGTTGATTGGGGAAGGCCGAGAACCCTGGTCGGTATCAACAGTAAACTAAAACTGGATTCCCTTCACACCCTACTGCTACAACACTTTCTGTATAACCACGGGGAACATTCCCTGGGAGCAGTGGTACCAAGGTTTTACAGATTAACTTCTTCATGATCTGCATTATATGGACCCTGTCAGTACTGGCCAACCAGGAATCATTTAACTTTATTTGCATCCTAGGTCAAATCCTCCCCCCTAGCTTTGTCGCCCAGCTGGACATCCAAATGAGTCCTGTTCTCACCTTAGTCCCAGTAACAGAAGTCTCACTGTGGCAGAAGAAAGGAGAAAAGTCAAGCTGCATCCTGCCCCGCTGCCTTTTCTCTCTGATTTTCCTAAGTAGCTGAATCTCTCCCTAGGCTTATAATATCAAGGAGTCAAAGTTGACAGTATTACAGCATACTTCACCCCATAGAACTCAAAATTGGACCATGATAGCCAAGGTTTTGTTCCCCTCAATCAGACTTGAAAATCATGCTAGGACTCATTTCACAATAAGAAAAAGATGAATCATCTCATGTTTTTTTAAAGGCATCTGATGTAATCATTTAAAGCGTGTTCTGCATACACACAAAAAAACAGATGTTGAATATGCTCTTTCAAGATTAATAAATGTCAAGGATTTTCCTCTATAGTATTTGATAGCTGTGGGAATTTTTAAAGTACAGAATGTCCAGCACTACTCTTAATCACTCATGTATGCTGAACTATCACCATTTGCCAAATGAAGTATAGTTATTTATGTTTGATGAGTTCCAACAATGCATTAAGTTTCATTCTGAAATTTTCTAGGTACTGTGTAGATTGTAAAATTAGACATTGTCTCTACTTCATGAGATGCAATCCAGGTTTCTTATAATTTCTACAAGGACAAGAGGCATGAATCTTAATAAGAGTAAAATAGCATTAAACTGGGTAATTTGTAATATTGTAGCTTAGTTTTTTATCTAGCCTGCTAAACTTGACCTCCATTCGAAGAGAGTTTTACCTAAAAGATAGATAAAAAATTAAAATTTTTCTTTCATTTGTACTAATAGACTTCTCCTCTCCATAAAGTATCCAATAGTGTAATTAACATGCAGTGTGAGGTGAAGGTGTATGAACTGCGTATAAAAGACTGTGCAGACGTTACACAAAACTTGGCAGTATCTCCAGTTGCCTGAACATTTTAAGTATTTATTGCCTTCAACTACCTGAAAACAAAATACAACCTTATAAATTCAAATTCAGCTAGTGACAAAATTAATAGAATATAATCATAGATACTATACCTAGGCTCCTATTGTTCAAAGAATATTCCTCAAATAAATACAATCCTAAAACTATATTTAATTTAATATTTTCTGATGATTCTAATGGCAACTTGGGGTCAGTTCATGCTTCAGTGCCATCACTGTGAATATTGTTTATCATTGTACAGTACTCTAGAAAACACTGTGATGTCATTAACATTTATGTTCAAAGGGCTAATTTAGATCTCTGATAAATAAGAATTTGTCATATTACCTCAGGAAGAGTAATAATGTATTCTGATTAAGCATTGAAACATAATTTTGTTTTTTGCTTCTACCTAGGGTGTAAAAACCTGTAAAAAGAGTGGCACTTGTTACCTAACAATGAGAGAAAGCCATGTAAAACTATCAAATCACTTTTCTTGAACCCATCAGAGAGCTGGCATTGCAGGACAACCAAGCAACCTGAAATCCCAGGAGGCCTCACCAAGGAGAGCTGGAGCAAAGATGGTCCCAGCTGTGGCAGAACATGGTGGGAAGATGAGGCTTCCATTCAAGTGGGTAAAAAGAAATCAACCAGCATTCGTGTGTGCTTCCTTGAGTGCAGGGGGAGCTGCACACAAAGGGAGTTCCCACACACTTTCAGGCTTTATTTGACAGATGTTCCCAAGAAATACTGGCGGCACGGCAGGAAGACTCCCTCTGGGAGAAAGAATGAGCCACCGCTGTTGGAAGGCAAGGAGCCCTGCTCCTCCGGTGGACCCTTCTCTCAAAAGGCTCAAGCTTCTGGTGGAGGGGCAGTAAACACTGTCACCTCCAGCAGGACAGACCCTGTTTCCTGAAAGGCTAGAAGAAAATACCTCTATCCCTGGGGGGGTGGGGAGTGGGTGGAGGGCAGGAAATAGTCCTGAGTCAGGATCCTGCACCAGCACAATTAGAGGGCTCCCGCCACTGGACTAGGGCAAGAAAATCTGCACAACACCTGTCACAGATACAGGAGGAAAACTGGCTGCTTGTTGTGAGGAGGAGGATCACTAAGAAAACTCCAGTCCCAGAAGTCCAATCACAGCGGTCTACTTGAGCCCAAATGTGGGCCAGAAAAATAGAAGACCCTCCTGCCCTGCTCTCCACCAGTCTAGGAAACACTGAGCAACAAGCCACATCCGCCTACCATTTGGGGAGGGGCAGGACCATGGTGCAGCTAAAAGTTAAGTGTTGAAGGCAAACATTGAGATAAAACTTCAGGCGCCAGATCTTCATTCTAAGAACAAGACATCATTCGAGTAATTTGGCATGCTGAAGATAACCATAGCAACTACAAAACCCAAACCCAGCTTCTCTACATTAACTCCTATAATGAAATTAAATTAGATACCAATAACAAATATATGTGGAAGATCCGTGAAGACATGAAATTCAAACAGCAAATTTCTAAATAAATAAATCAAAAAAGGAGTTGCAAGGAAAATTAGAGAATACTTTGTATTGAATGAAAATGTAAATACAACATATCAAAATTTGTGAGATGCTGCTAAAACAGAATCCAGTTGCTAAATCAATATCCAAGCTTCCAGCATAAAAAAAATTTAAAGAAGAAATTTAACCAAGAGCCATCACAGGAAGAAAATAATAGAGATTAATGAAATTAAGAACAGAAAAACTATAGGAAAAAATCAATGAAACCAAAAACTGATTTCTTGAAAAGATCAATAAAATTTACAAATTTCTCACCAGAATGACCAGGTTAAAAAGAGAAATGATAAATAACAAATATCATGAATGAAAGAGGACACATTACTACAGACCCCACAAACATTCAAAAGATAATAAGGAATATTACCGAAAGAACTCTGGGACTTCCCTGGTGGCAGGGGACACAGGTTCAAGCCCTGGTCCGGGAAGATCCCACATGCCTCAGAGCAACTAAGCCCATGCGCCACAACTACTGAGCCTGTGCTCTAGAGCCCACGAGCCACAGCTACCGAGCCCGCATCCACAACTACTGAAGCCCATGCACATAGAGCCCGTGCTCTGCAACAAGGGAAGCCACCGCAATGAGAAACTCGCGCACCACAGGGAAGAGTAGCCCCTGCTCGCCTCAACTAGAGAAACCCTGCACACAGCAACAAAGACCCAATGCAGCCAAAAATAAATAAATGAATAAATAAATTAAAAAAAAAGAACTCTATGCCCACAGACTTAGCAATTTAGATGAAATGGACAAATTCCTTGAAAGACACAAACTTCCCAAGTTCACTCCAAAAGGATTCTATAGCCTGATTAGTCCTATACCTACTAAAGAATTTGAATTCATACATAAAAATCTGCAAACAAAACTCCTTGTCCAGATAACTTCATTGGCAAGTGCTATCAAACATTTAAGGAAGAAATACAATTAAAAAAAAAATCTTCCAGATTACAGAGGAGGAAGGAACACTTCTCAACTCATTTTATGAGGATAGCATTACCCTGACAACAGCACCAGAAAAAATTATTATAAGAAAAGATAACGATAGATGGCTACCTGTCATGAACATAAATAAAAAGACTCTCAACAAAACACAAGCAAATCAAGTCCAGCAATATTTTAAAAATGAACAAACTTCATGACCAAATGAGGTTTATCTAGGTATCGCAAGACTGATTCGACATTCAAAAAAAAATCAAATCAGCCAATATAATTCACCATATCAACAGGTTAAGAAGAAAAACTGTATGGTCATCTCAATTGTTGCAGAAAGAAGCATTTAAACAAAATCCAACATATTGTCCTGATTTAAAAAAAAAAAAGTCCCAGCAAACTAAGTACAAAATGAAACTTCCTTAACATGATAAGGAACATCTACAAAGATACCTACCACAACATCATAGTTAATGGTTAAAGACAATGCTTTCTTCCTAAGATCAGGAACAAGACAAGCATTTCCGTTCTCACCAATGATATTTAACATCATACTAGAGGTACAAGCCAATGCAAATAAGGCAAGAAAAAGAAATAAAAATCCAATAAATTGGTAAAGAAGAAATAAAGCCATATCTATTCATAGGCCGCATTATTATTATTTTAGTCCATTTGTACTGTAATAACAAAATACCACAGACTGGGTGGCTTATGAACAATACAGATTTTTTTCCCATAGTTCTGGGGGCTGGAATTCCAAGATGAGGGGTGCTGGCATGGTTGGGTTAGGGCCCTCTTCCAGGTACAGACTTCTCATTGTATCCTTACAGGGTGGAAGGGACTAAAGATCTCTCTAGAGCCTCTTTTACAAGAGCACTAATCTCACTCATGTGGGTTCCACCTTCATAACTTAATCACTTCCCAAAAGCCCCAGCTCCTATTATCACCACCTTTGGGAGTTAAGATTACAGCATATGAATTTTTAGGGGACACAACCATTCAAACTAAAGCAATTATTTACAGATAAAATCCCCCCCAAAATCTACAAAAACTAAAAGTAATGTGAGTTTAGAAAGTTTATAAGATATAAGGCAAGTATACAAAAATTCAACTGTATTTCTATATGCTAGGAAAGAACAATTGGAAATTAAACTTTTAAAAAAGTATATAATAGCATCAAAAAATATGAGTTATTTAGGTATAAACCTAACAAAATTGTATTTTGTAAGATCTAGGTGTTGAAAACTACAAAACATTGATACAATTTAAAAAATCTAAGTGAATGAAGACACACTGTATCCATGGTTTGGATGACTCAGTATTGTGAAGATGTCAATTGTCCTTAAACTGACCTATACATTCAATACAATTCTAATCAAATCCTAGAAGGATACTTTTATGCAAATTTACAAGCTAAATTTAAAATGGATATGGAAAGGCAAATAGATATAGGAAAGACCTACATATATAGTCAATTGAGTTTTGACATAAGGCAAAGGCAATCCAGTGGAGAAAAGAAAGTCTTTTCATCAAGTGGTACTTGAACAATTGAATATCCATATGCAAAAACAAACAAAACTTTGACTCACATTTCACATCTTAAAAAAAAATTCAAAACAGATAATAGACTTAAATGTAAAACAATAGCAGAAAAATTTTGTGATATCATGAAAGATTGCTTAGATACAACACCAAAAGCATGATCTGTAAAGAAAAGTTCATAAATTGGACTTTATCCAGATTAAAAATATCTGCTCTGCAAAACACACTGTACGAACAGAAAATAGATCAGAGCTTGCCAAGGGCTGAGAGTAGAGGAAAGTGCTGGCCACAAGGGGCCTGAGGTAATTTGGGGGGTGTTGGAAATCTTCTATATCTTGATTACGCTGGTGTATATATGCCTGTATGCATTTATCAAAAGTTATACAGCTAAGAGTGAATTTTACTGTATATAAATTATACCTCAATAAACAACAAATGTAATTATATAAAATGTTAATATATTTTACTACCCTTGTGTTTTTTTGAGATGAATCCAGAAGAGTACTTTTTCTCTCCAAGAAAATCAACAAGCACAGCATGGATTTGACAAAGTTTTGATAAGTAGACAAATGGAATAGAATAGAGAGTCATGAAAAAGACCCCCTCATATATGGAAACACGGTTTGTGATAAAGGTGGCAATACAGAGCAGTACATAAAGCCTTTATTTAATGAATGGTATAGTGACAATCTGATATCCACATGGAAAAAAGTGAAACTTAACTCCTACCTCCCACCCCATGCAATAATCAATTCCAGATGGATTATGCATCTAAATGTGAAAAATAACAATAAAATTTCTAAGATATAACATATGAGATTATTTTATGACTTTTGTGTCAGTAATTATTTCCTAAGTAAGACATAAAATGTCATAATTATGAAGGCAAAGATTGATTAATTGGACAATATTAAAATTAGTAAATTTTATTTATCAAAGATACCATGAAGAGAGTGAAAAAAAGCAAGACACAGACCAGTAGAAAACCCTCACCACACATACAATTCACAAAGGGCTTATTACCATAATATACAAAAAGTTTTTGCAAATTAATTAGAATAAGACAGACAACCTAATAGAAAAATTGACAAGAAATTTCAAAGGCATTTCACAAACAAGATATCCAAATGTCCAATAAACACAAAAAGGGTGTTCAAACTCACTACTCACTCAAGAAACACAAGTTAAAACCACAGTGAGATACCACTTCACATCTACCAGAATGGCTAAAATAAAGTGAATGAAAATGTCGCATTTTAACTAAGATATGAACCATGAGGAGGGCCTGGAGGCAGGGCGATGCAGTTGCAACAATCCCCAGAAGAAATACTAAGCAGCAGCTGGCTGAAACAGGCAACAGCAGTGGAGATGGAGGAAAAGGAATGTGTGTGAGAGAGCATGTAAAAGAACTGCCAGAAATTGTTAACTAGTTAGATGCAAGGGGAGAGAAGGCAGAAACGAAATAATAATATTTCAAGCAAATAAGGGAAGCTGAACCACCACATACTTCAAAAAATTTTTATCTTCTTTCATTGTAGAGAAAACATCATGAATTACAATCATTACTTTGTTGGATCTTTGTCACACCCAGAAGTATTTATGTTGTACACATTAGACACAGTGCCAGGATAGCGATTTTAGAAACCCTGCATCCCCATATTTACCTAGCAAGAAGAAAATTATATATTGAATATTAAGTTTTTTTCTCCATTTGCTCTTATAGCATTTTTGCACATATATGCAATTACTGACATCATTGTCTCATAAATCATTCAACTATGTCACCGCCCCCAAAATTCATCTTCTATAAAGTTTTCTAATTATGAAGACCAATAAACCATAGTCTTGAATGACCCAACCTTGTAGTACTTTTCTCTGCTGGACTGATACCAATTACCCAAGACCGTATCAAGCTTCATCAGAGAGCTCTATTCATTTAAATATTTCTAGGCTAAATTAAGATACATTTTGTTTAGTTTATGGTAAGCTTGGTTTAGCTGTTTATCATTTAAGATTCCCAGGTCACCAAACTTTCAACCACAAGACCCAGCTGCTTTATGTCTTAAGTGAGTGGCCACTGGTCAACAGACATGTTTTAGAAGTCAAAAGGCTGAGTGTGAGTCAGGCTGAGTCTGCCCTGGGCAATTAGAAGACAGCTCATGTCTTCCATTACTTTGTTTTATTGTGATTTGTTTTGTTTTGAGGAATCTCCCCACATAAAAATGTGATCTTACTTTTCCAATCTCCCAGTGTCCCTATCTTGCCCTGGAATCCTTCTAGCTTTGCCTTCACATTTGCTCCAATGTCACACACTATCATAGCTGAACCTTAAAACTTTTCTCCAATAAAAGAAACCAAAAACTATGAAATCAATAACGTACTTCAACCTGGAGTACAACGCCAATATTTCTAAAAAGTTAACATGTGAATTGCATTCACAGTTTGACCTTGGTATTCTTCAAGCCTCTGCCATGGTGATCAGGGTCTACACAGTCCAAACTAGTCAAAACAGACTAGTCCAAGCACTTCCTCTGTGGTGTCCTCGGGGAAGAAATCCAGCAGAAAGGACAGGGTTTGGGACTTCAGATGCAGAGCTCTGTGTTCCCCGGACCCAACTCACGAAAGAAGCCAGCATTTGAGAAAGGCGCACAAAAATGTTTGTTGATGAAGTAAGTTAATGCAACTTCACAGTTTTACTCCTACACTCCAGACTCTGCAGGAAATGGGTGCCCTTTTCTAAGGCTGAAAGGCATTTACTCTCTCCTTGTAACAGTGGAAACATCAAATGGGGAAAAAAGAGACTTGTGTTTTTGGTTGTTGCTTTTTTTTAAAATTTGACCCATTAAGGGGCACAAAATTGCCAACGTTTCAATTACACATTAATGTAGGTTCTTGTAACCCACACATGAGCTCAGGAGTAAATTTGGTTGTGCAAAGGGGATTATGGAATGAATATTTAGAGAAAACAGTGTCATGCAAATTGCAGAATTCCAATATATTAGCAAGTAAGGAAACATTACATCTGAAGGAAAAATGTAAAGTAGAAGAAAAAGAATAAATTGCAAAAGGTAAGTTAAGGGATGTTTGAAAGTATTGTTAAGAAATTTTAACATCATTAATACTAAAACTAACTAATCTAAATGTGGAGAAAGAAACATAGACTGAGAGATTCCATCAACAGCTCTAAATTTCCCTGGCTTTCCCCATACCCCTTCTTCTGAACACTGCTATTAACACGTCTAACTCACATCAGTGAATCGAGTGAATATAAATTTCAGTGGTACCATCAGAGACTATTTCAAGCAAACGTGAACTATATGAAATAATTTCTGATCAGCAACATACTCAGGTTGTATTAAAAATAGATATGACCTTCTTGGATTTTTTGTGTGTACTCCAGCCTTTAAAAATTTTAACCTAGGCAAGCACAGATTGGTAGTCACACTCTTAAAGTTGCAAAAGTCAGGAAAGTCAGTCAAGAAAAGAATCACCAGCTCTGTCCAACACTTCTAACAGGAGGGTAAAATGAGAGATTAGAATTAACCACTGACTAATTAGAAATCACCAGTGACCTTGATAAGGACAGTTTGGCTGAAATGGTGGGAACAAAACTCTAGTTGGAGTAGGTTCAAGTGTAGCTCTCCCTCTTAGCACTAGGTCAATCTGTCCCAAGCCAGAAATTTAAGGTCAGTCTGGGGAAACCTTATCTGTACTGTTCACTACTCTGTAAACACTAGTGCAACACATGCTACAGAGCAGATGTTCAATAAATACGTGTCAGATGAATGAATTAACGGTACCCCTTGTATCTTGATGCTTTAATTCCCCCATCAACCAGAGGCCAATTTTCTTCTTTTCACCTTATATCCCAAGTCCTTCCTCCACACCCAGTCTCTGAATAAACTAGTGATGTCTCATGTACCCCAAGAGAAACTTAGGTCTCTACCTTCTTTTCTCATTTAACAGCAATGTATTGAGTACCTATGATGCACTGAAGAGTGTGTTAGGGAAACCACAGAAACAACTGAAACTTGCCCCCTTGCTTTCAAGGGGTTTGCGGTCCTCACACTAACGACAATATGCTGGTCCTCACAATAACTAGATCCCCCTTCCTTACCCCCATCTCCACATCACCGAGTTCCCAACACTTGCTGCTCTTGGTCCATATTACCTGCACTCTCACTTCCACTAACAGAAAATGCCTGGACGACACTACACGCTCACGGTGGGAATAACAGTGGCACAGACCAGTGCAGCTTGGACCCTTAGATGGGCTGGTCTAATCACTTTCAGATCTTCCTTCCCCATATCCCAAAAAATCAGACCAGCTATCTTACCTAAATGAAATGGACCTTGGAGTCCCCATCTTTAGTCTACTACCAGTCATCTTGCTTGACCACTGACTAGCCCTGATTCCATTGTAAAGGTGGTGGTGGTGGTGAATTTGCTTATTTCAGATTTGCAGATACTTAGATTCTAGGTAAGTGGATGTCTCCTATAAAGATATGTTCACTAAAATCTAGAGGAACAGATGTCTGCTATAAATACAATTATATTCTTAACATTCTCACCGTATAATGATTTCAGTCCGCACAGAAAAAGTCACACTTAAAGTTCCTACCTTCTAAAATGTAAAAAGATACAAAATTTGTACCCCAAGGCAAAGAGACATTTTGCAAAGGTCATTCCCTTCTATACTAGTGTTTTTAGAAAGACACAATGGAAGAAAGAAGATTTGGTTTTCTGAAAATATATGCTCTTAACTAGGCTATAAAAGGAAGTCGTTCATCCAAAAAGGAAAAAGTCAGGAATATAAGGATCCAAAAGGAGATATCTTTAGGGCTTTCTGGCAGTCTTTCCTTAGAGCTGGTTTTTCTACTAAAAATTAAATATCTTCTTTTTTTTAGAAAACAAAATGTACGTAGAGATATTACTGTGAGGAAAAATGTTTACTAATGTAATTTATAAAAGATATATCACTTTAGTAAGATGTACCCATAACAATTAAAACATGCTCATTTTTTCTTTCTTCCAATAACAAATCTAGGCTGGACTGTCTTAAGGTAATAATTCCTTAGTTAACTACTCCAAATCATCATGAGACATTAAGAAGTTTAAGATTCTATTCTCCAAGCAGACTATCAGTCAAGTACTTATGTAAGTTTAATAAATTTTTTGCCTATATACAAAATAATTAACATGACTATAATTCTCAATTTTTCTTGATATTCTATTCATCACGCTTTTCTAGGCATGATGTTCTGGCAACTGTTAAATTTTCCAAGGAGAGAAATAATGATTTTAGGAATCCACCAATTTCAGAGTATGATTCTATCATAGTATCAAAATATGATTCTATCTTAGTTTTATCTTGTTCTTTCATCTGGGGCTTATTCCTCTGCTGTCTCATTTTGTCTAATTTTTTGTGATTGCGGTTTTCATTCTGCAGGCTGCAGGGTTGTAGTTCTTCTTGCTTCTGCTGTCTGCTCCCTGGTTTATGAGGCTGTCTAAGAGGCTTGTGCAGGCTTCCTGTTGGGAGGGTCTGGTACATGCCCACTGGTGGGTGGAGCTGGGTCTTGCCCCTGTGGCACGCAGGGCCGTGACAAGGGGCATGTCCAAAGGGCTGTGGGCTCAGAAGACTTTAAGTGTCCTTTCTGCTGTTGGGTGGGGTTGTGTTCCTGCCCTGTTGGTTGTTTGGCCCAAGGCGTCCCAGCACTGGAGGCTACAGGCTGTTGGGTGGGGCCCGGTCTTGGGGAGAAAATGGTGCCTTCCAGAAGGGCTCACACCAGTGAGTACTCTCCAGAACTGCCACCAGCCATGTCTTTGTCCCTGCAGTGAGCCACAGCTGCCCCCACCTCTGCAGAAGACCCTCCAATAGTAGCAAGTAGGTCTGGCCCAGTCTCTTGTGGGGTCACTGCTTCTTTCCCTGGGTCCTGGTGTGCACAAGATCTTGTGTGTGCCCTCCAAGAGTGGAGTTTCTGTTTCCCCCAGTCCTGTGGAAGTCCTGCAGTCAAACCTCACTGGGTTTCAAAGCCAGATTCTCTGGGGTCTCCTCTTCCCATTGTCAGACCCCCAGGCTGGGGAGCCTGATGTGGGACTCAGAACTTTCACTCCTGTGGGAGAACTTCTGTGGTATAATTATCTTCCAGTTTGTGGGTTGCCCACCCAGTGTGTATAGGATTTGATTTTATTGTGATTACGCCCCTCCTACCATCTTGTTGTAGCTTCTTCTTTGTCTTTGGATGTAGGTTACCTTTTTTGGTAGGTTCCAGCATTTCTCCATAAATTGTTCTTCAGCAGTTAGTTGTGATTTTGGTGTTTTCATAAGAAGCAGTGAGCTCACATCCTTCTACTCTGCCCTCTTGTCTCCATGTCTATATATTTCTTTAAATAATTCACAGAACATAAATACTGCACTGAAAATAAGAATGCTAAAGTTGTTCTATGGGGTGATTTATAGCTCAGTGTTACTCATAGATCATGAATTCTCCATGTTATTTTTCAGGGATTTATCTAGAATTTAGCAAAGTATTTACAGTAGTGTATCCTAGTTGCCATTCACTCATAAGAAATTTGTGGGTTAACCATTTGGAATTCTTAAAAGTATTTTTGTACTAATTTTTGTAATGCTACTATTACAAAGTTTTATACTTGTAGAGTACTCCCAAAAAGAAGTCACCTGTATTCATCACTGATCTTTTCTGCTCCCCTGCCCAATGGATAAGGGAGAATTATCCTTCTTTATTTATCTATTTAGTTTTTGGCCACACCATGCGGCATGTGGGATCTTAGTTCCCCAACCAGGTATGGAACCCGTGCCCCCTGCAGTGGAAGCATGGAGTCTTAACAACTGGACCGCCAGGGAAGTCCCCAAAAGATACTTTATCACTTCTTTTCCTTCTTTATTTATTGATTAGAATTCTTTTCATTGCAAATGATATAAACCCAATCACAAATTAGTTAAGTAAAAAGATAAAGTTTTGTCTCCTCTAACTGGAAAGTCCAGGGGAGAACTTGCCTCAGGCATGGCTTGATAAAAGAAATAAAGGGATAAAATGGCACCAATACTCTTTATTTCTAGAAAAACTGTAGTATATTTTTATTGGACTGGCTTAGGTCACATGGGCATGGCTGAACCGATCATCGTAGCCACAGAAATATAAGAAAGTAATTGGCTGAGGCCTGGATTGAGGTTTGGGGATAGGCACCCAGATGGAAGTTGGGGCTATTGGCAGAAGGAAGCAGAGATGCTGAGCGGCAAACAATCAACAGCCACAACTCCAACCCGTGGTTCTCTGTGATGCTTCAGACAGTCCATTCATACGCACAAGTTGCTTTACCCAAAAGATGTCCCAGTCTAGGAAGGAGATAAGTAGCAAATTACAAGTGCAAAATGTAGGAATGAAGGACATTTGGGTCTTTTCTCTTGAGGCCTTTGTTGCGGACCCCAGTCTTTCAGAAAAATGACTCTTTATGTCAGGACTCCAAATATAACTTCCATTTCAAGACAGATTGCCCTCTCTACAACTACCTGGCCCCTGAGACTAACTATGCCCCCCACACTGAGCTCCAGCATCCCATCACCTCCCATACAAAGCCAGTTTCATCAGTTGAATTGTATTGCTTTACCTGGGTGACTTTAGTATACCTTCCTTATTTATCTTTCTCAAAAAATCCTTAGACATTATAGTCCAGACAACTTGGGCTCTTTTCTCCAATCATATTCTTTCTTACATCTCCTGCCTTTGACTCATCTCCAGTGAGAGGTTGTATATACCCTTTCATAATTAAGGAAAGCAATGCGGTCCAGTGGTTCAGGCTCCGGAGTGAGAGTGCCTGAATTCAGATACTGACTCTGCTTAACTAGCTATGAAGCTTTGGACAAGCAGCTTCATAATTCAACTTCATCTGTAAAATCAGGAAAATTTCATCCTCCCTAGCTAGATAGACAGGTAATAGATTACATATTACATGTTACATATATGATACATATATCACGTCATATATATTGGAGGATATATATATCCCCTATGGTTGTTGAGATAATGCCTGGGAAGAACTCGCACATAGTATCTGCACATAGTGAGCCTTCAAAAGATATAAATGTCTGTATTATGACTGATATTGTAACTACCACCTTTCCCACTCCCTGGAGTGTCCCAGCTTCCCACCATCAACAGCTTTTCTTTCCAAGACTGCCCATGGGTGATGAGCTAGGGGAGGAGTGGGGAGAGGGAGTTCCAGACACCAGGGAGGGTCTCTGGGAACAGGATGCTCATTCAGAGTAGAGTCCCCATTCCTCAGCTCCCTGGTGCCTCTTCTCTACTCCTACTCCTCCCAGGCTTTTTCCACGTTCTTTCCTCTCCTGTGAGTAATTCCTTTGCCTTCCTTTCCCTCTCATCCAGCCCACGTTTCTGAGAATTCAAAGAGTCTCTGAATCTCCCAGCCTGACATTTCAGCCACTGGCCTTTCTCTATAAATTTCCTAGTCATTAGGGCTACTTCAGATGCAGGTGACTATTGTCAAAAGAAATGGACTGGGAAAGGAGGCATTATCAGGGTCCTGTGAAAGGAGGAAGTATTTGAGATACAAATTAATACCCTAGAATATTATCCAGTCACAATTTTGGTTTTTGTTATTCTTTTTGTTGTTGTTATTCTAACTGATGTTAAATCAACATTAGCATTTCCAAAACTCATCCTTCCGACAACATATGTAGAGTTGAATTTTTATTTTCCAGGAATAAACAAAAAGAGGGAGGTAAGTTTAGATTACGTCTTTACCTTGGGAGAAGTATTTTCAACCCAACACTATCCATTGAATGGGACATTTATTATCTTTAAAGCAATAAATCCCTCACTGAATAAATTATTCCACATCCCAGCAGTGAAAATGATACAGCCATTAAAAGAATGAGGTAGATCTCTATGTGCTGCTATAAAACAATCTTTAAGACATTGTTAAAGTTAGGAAAGCAAATTATAAAATTATTTATTCTCGTGCATATGTGTTTTTTAAATAATGCTATTTAAATTTTTTAACATGTTTTTAAATTATTCATTGATTTTTAAAAAATAAATTTATTTATTTTTGGCTGCGTTGGGTCTTTGTTGTTGCGCGCAGGCTTTCTCTAGTTGTGGCGAGTGGGGGCTACTCTTCCTTGTGGTGTGTGGGCTTCTCTTTGCAGTGGCTTCTCTTGTGGAGCATGGGCTCTAGGCGTGTGGGCTTCAGTAGTTGTGGCATGAGAACTCAGTAGTTGTGGCTCGTGGGCTCTAGAGTGCAGGCTCAGTAGTTGCGGTGCACGGGGTTAGTTGCTCCGTGGCATGTGGGATCTTCCTGGACCAGGGTTTGAACCCATGTCCCCTGCATTGGCAGGCGGATTCTTAACCACTGCACCACCAGGGAAGTCCCTTCACTGATGTTTATACATGAAAAATTTCTGGAAGGAACTACCTCTGGTGAATGAAACTGTGGGTTAAGTGTCAAATAATCACTTTTAACTGGATATACCTTTTTTTGTTTGATTTTTTGCCGTGTGTTCATCATTTCATAATATGAAAATAAAGAAAATTTAGTTCTTTAATACATTTGAAAGTTTATGTTCCTTCAAAGCTTATGCAAGTTATGTCAGCAAGGGACACAGATTTATGCTTACAAAAATAAAATGTGGCTCAGGCATGGGAAATTAATTCAAAATCCTGTCCTTAAACTGTCTTCTCTCCCTGCAGGGTCCTGAGAAATACGCATACACAGAAGGCAATATACACTCAGACGGGAATGGCACCAAGTAAACACGTTATTGCTCCGAGTCTGTGGCCCTGCACACTAAACCAGTCTAGACTATCAGGAGACTCCTTTTGCCTAGGTTAGGTGAGCCTATGTAACCCAGAATCAAAACAACACAAATGGTCTCTTTTTCCCCTTTTCTTCCCATGCCTTCAACCAAATATGAGGTTCTCCCACTCCAAAGCACAGAAGGCTGATACAGAACACACCAGAAAGAAAAACAGTCCAGGCGATAGGGCATTTGCCCATGCCCCGGGCAGTGAGAGCTGATCTACAGATCTGAGCCCAGATTGCTCTTGGGAAACAGGCTATCAACTGGGTGGCATCAGCGGGAGGCTTCCAGGACAGTTCGACCTCAGGACAGAGGCAGACCATACCGAGAACTGTTGCCCTAGGCACCATCACTGACCCTGTACAGGGACCTCCACTTTGGGGTGCGGTCAAGTGCACTGTCCTGAACCATCCTTGGTCAAAGAATAAGGAAGACGACCCACTCCTGCTGGGCGATAACCCCAACAAGGTAAACTTACTTTGTAAAGAGTATTTCTTCAAGATCCAGCTATGTGTGTGGAGACACCATCCGGTTGGCAATGTCACTTTTTAAAATGTATTTTCAAGGGCTTCCCTGGTGGCGCAGTGGTTGGTAGTCTGCCTGCTAATGCAGGGGACACGGGTTCGAGCCCTGATCTGGGAAGATCCCACATGCCGCGGAGCAACTGGGCCCGTGAGCCACAACTGCTGAGCCTGCGCGTCTGGAGCCTGTGCTCTGCAACAAGAGAGGCCGTGATAGTGAGAGGCCCGCGCACCGCGATGAAGAGTGGCCCCTGCTCGCTGCAACTGGAGAGGGCCCTAGCACAGAAACGAAGACCCAACACAGCCAAAAATAAATAAATAAAAATAAATTTAAAAAAATGTATTTTCAAGTGGTCACCAGTGTATTTACCTTGATTAAATGTGTCATCTTTCATTTCAGAATTAATTGGAATTAAATTTGGCTAGTATTCTATAGACATTAACATTGAGAAGCCAACTGACAAAAAGCATCAAATCAAATGGAACTCTAAGGAATAATTCTTTGAAATAACAACATCATCTTTAAGTGTTTTTCCACATGACGTAGCACTTTAATGCCCAATCCCAAACATTATCTCGCCACAAAAAAAAAAACACAACACCCAAAATAGAGTCAGATGTGCAGGCTATGGCACATGTTTCAAATGTTTGTTGGTCTAACATTTGAAATACTGGTCAAAGGTATTTATTCATAACATCTTTAACATCCATATATGCCAGAATTTCAAATAGTGCCTAGAACATAGTAGGCCACCAACAAATATTTGTAGGAGGAATGAATGAACACTCAAAAGTTAAGAAGTCTTAAACCAAAAGAATATTTTTTCTATTCTGTGAACACTGTTTATTACCATTTTTATTCAATTATCTCATTTTTTTATTGTATCTCCCTTAATTATATTGTGGCTTTGATCATCTTCAGAACTGAAAATGTTTCCTGGTAATATAACAGATAATAATATACATGTGCTATGTCACCTCACTTCTTCTCCATCAACTATATATTTAAGAGACTGTTGCTGCTATTTTGAATTTGCTAAAGAATTTAATGAATATGTTTAATAACTCAGAAATGAAAATGTATATTAAAAATATCAGAAAAGAACTTAGATAAAAAATGTCTAAAGGAAGTAGAAATGTAAGCATAAAATAATAAATAATCAGAATCAACAGTAAAGAATTAACACTTTACAAAATCACATCTATGCTGTAGACCCTGGAGAACCAATGTCAAATCTCTTCCAGGATACAGAGGAAAAGGACTAAGAGAAGAACATGCTAAAAAAGAGAATGATGGATGTGGAGGGTAAAGAAGAGAGATCTGGAAATACAGACATGATAAAAGGCTGGAACTAGTGGAACTGAAGAAGCAATTTCAAACACATATGAACAGGAAAGGTTAGAGTTTGAAAATGAAAGTGATTCATAGTGGTAAAAGGGAAATGTTTATGTAAAAGAACCAAGACCTATATAAATCCTGGTGGATCTTTTTTTAACTGAAATTCATATTGAGATCATTGTAAGCTCATCTACAGCTGTAATAAATAAGACAGGGAGATCTCATGTACCCTTTACCCAGTTTCCCTTAATGGTAGCAGCTCACAAAGTGTAGTATAATATCATAACCAGATTATTAACATTGAAAAAAATCCACCCATCTTATTCAGATTCCTCCAGTTTTACTTGTACTCATTTGTATGTGTATATATTTGAATTGTATGTGTATTTGGTACAATTTTATCACATATGTAGATTTGTGTATCCACCACCATAGTAAAGATGCTGAACATTTCGATCAAAAAAGAAAAAATATCAGTCTGGATCTTTTACATCACCCACACAAATGGATATGTCTCAATGTGTCTGTTTTCTGATGACAACTCAACTGGTTAAACATAGGCACCTCTGGTTATTAGTATTCAAATTTCATGGCAGTGCCTGTAGAATCAAAGTCCTGATCCTAGGTCAGTGTCAGCTGTAGCAAAGATGTTTGTTTAGTTGGAGGGACAGGATACCAGGGTTGATAAAAACCAGAAGCCCCTATTGGTGTAAACCACCCAGGATGTAATCAGCACAATGTATTAGAGGATTATGTGGTATGCATGTAGTTAAAAATAATGGTTGATAGACTGGGGCCAGATTGTAAAGTGTAATGTATACCAGACTAGATACATTACATTTTATTCTGTTGCAATGGGAAACCATCAAGAGATTTTAAGTAATACAGTGACATGATTTCGACCAGGAATCAGCAAACTGCCCAAGGCCCAAACCTGGCTCACTGCTTGTTCTTCTAAATAAAATGTTACGGGAACATAGCCACACCCAGTCCTTATGTATTATCTATGGCTGCTTTTGCTCTACAATGGGAGAGTTGAGTAGTTGCGACAGATACCAAGACTGTATGACCCATAAAATCGAAAATACTTACTATCTGACCCTTTACAGAAAACATTTGCTGACACTTAATTTAGACTAGTGTTTTAGAAAGAATTCTGGTGGCAGAAAAGATTAGACAGAGGGCAAGGAGACAACTTACGAGGTTCATCACTTGTGAATGTTTTCAGCATTCCCAGTGAATGAAAGGTGGGGAAGACTTCTCTGAGACTGAAAATCTGCGTTCTTACTGACACTGCCAGTACCTTGTAAAATCCAGGGCTGGAAGAATTCTGAATCACTACTTATAAATTATCTTCCCAAATTCCGTACTCCTTAGTCTACTAGAATAATTAAAACTTCATCAAAATGCCAATCTTTCATACAATTTCATTAAAAAATCCCCAAACTTCTTTCAAGCACTTATAGTTAGGCTTACATTTACCAAGTGCAGAAGCTGGAACACAAATTAGATACATGAGACAGTTCCTGTCCTTGAAGAATTTGGGGCCTATTGAGTCACAAGTAAATTTCCCAGTTTCCAAGTAAAGTAGTAACAGTGGCCTAAGAATTAAGGAGACTATACTAATTTCTTACTTTGTAGGAATACCAATATCAATTAACCAATTAAATCTTCTCTTTCAACCTAAACTGTGAGTCATAAAATGTCTACATCAGTATGTCCCAACCTGTTTCATGAGAATATGGTTCTATTTCAAAAAACATGCAAACTTCCACTTACTTCTAAAGAATCCCAAAACACATTAGAAGTGAAAAATTCTAAGTCCAGGATTTAAAAAAAAAAAAAATTCTGGCTAGTTGTTTCCCAAACTAAATTGGACAAAGAAGTTTTTTTGTACCTTAACACCTATTAGCAACCCGGAATTCCCCATAATTTGGGAAATGGTAATTATATAATTCCAAGCAGAAGAATTTAAATTTAATAATTTTCTAAACAGAAGTATTGTGTTTGCCTATCTGGTGTTTGAAACATTGTAGCAGCTTAGATATTCATTTACCTACCTGAATGTTTTACTGTTTGAGGTTATGTAGGCCCAACTGTAATCTCATTACCTTCGCAAAGAAAGCGGCATTTGCCTGCGTTTAGAAAAAAAAAAAAGACCATATGCCAAATGAACTTGGTTAAGTACAACCAAGTTTAAAGAATTGTTCAAATGTGACTTGTGACTTTATCAAGAATCCATTTATAAGTGCTGCTCCCTATATCATATTTCATTTTTCAAACCACCAGTTTCTACTATCTGCCAGTCATAAGTATGTATATGTATACATAAACATTTTTAATTAAACATTTTATTGATACATACCATATAACCAGAAATGTATACAAATTGTGAATTATCACAAAATGAACACACTGTCAGAAGACCTGTGGAACGTGAACAACGGTGTCCTCATTAACGGGTGAAGAAATGAAAGCTTAGAGATATTATTTGACTTAGACACACAGCTGGTGGGTGAAGGAATTTGGAACAGACCACATCAATCAAGTCCCCTGGGGTTACCCAGTAGAATACTGCAAGCCCAACCCTGCCGGACAAAGAAGTACAAAAAAAACAGAAATGGTCTTATACATTTCCTGGTTCGACTCTTAATTGTGTTTTGCTTGCTTGTGCTATACCAGATCTGCAAGTGATCTGAACCTCTGAATCTCTGATTCTTCCATTTTTTACTCCCAGACCTCCTAATTGCTCCTCCCTGACTCTGTCTGATGTCCTGGCTTCCTGACCTCCATCTTGTTCTTGGCCATATTGAACTACTGACTCCCAGGTCTTCATTTCCTGACTCCCAAATCACTGGCTTAACCCAGACCCTGACATCTGTCTGGTTCTCTCCTGACCCCCTACTGGCCCAACCCAAGCCTGCTGCTGCCCACACAACTGCATCACAGACATTCCCAGGGGAGGGGTTGACATTTTTCACTGAAACCATCTCAATCATTTGGAACTTTTGCCAATCAGGCAACTGTTCTGCTGCTGACTTTCAGGGTCACTCCAGGATTAAGCAACACATTATGTTTCCTAGGAGAGAAGGATTACATGTCAGTTGTAACTTAGCCATATCAGCAGTAACTACTTTTAGCACAGTCTATTCAATTTACTTAGTTTAAGATGAGATACAGAAGTATGGGTTGGGGGGGAAGCCTTGTGTCATTTTCCCCTTTGTCTTCTCTTTTGAATCCTCAACTGTCTTTAATTAATTAAATGTGTTAACATCATGAGTTTGGTTTCTGAAGCTACTTAAATTTCTTGAAACAAAGTGAATTGAGCAGATCTTCTTAGTGTCCGTAATCTGTAGAGCCATGGAGGTCCTGTGTTCTCATGTCATTTGAATGTTCTTAACCCTGACATCAAAAGCTGAATCAAAATGAACTCAAGGTTCTTGGCTCCGTCAAAACTGCCTGAAACTGAGCAGGACCCTGTAGGGCTCCTGGGCACAGAAGCCTTTGTGTGTCCCTCATTTCCTGTAGGGAACAGACTCTAGCCTCCATGACTTTCCCTGAGTTCCAAAGGGCAGATTCAAATAGTTGCTAATCCAGGAAGGGAGGGGATGCAGAGACAAGGAAGGAGTAGCCAAGAAACAACAGTGCAGCCTTGGGGCAGGGTCTACCTCAAGGGATACACATAACAATGTCTTTAAGCTCTTTATATAATTAAAACCCAACAAATGGAAGATGTCAGCATTCTTTATACCAGAGAAGACCACCTGAGGCCAGATTAAAGGAACCAAAGAAGCTCATCCAGAAAATTACCTGAGACCAGATTAGAGGAGTGCAGGCCCTGCACACACCCTAATCTTATCATCAACTCCACCCTTGAACTGTTGCTATAAAAAACCTCACCAAATCCTCTCAGGTGGGGACACACAGTTTCTGGGGCAGGAGCCCACTCTGTCCCCCTTTGCCTGTGAAAGCAATAAAACTATTCTTTTCTACTTCACCCAAAACTCTGTCTCCGAGATTCGATTGGGCACCAGTGCACAGAGGCTGAGTTTTCAACATCATGCCCACTTCTGAAAAAAGGTCCACACTGACCTCTGCACACCCATGGTGAGTCCCTGAAGAGGGTGACACTGCAGCATGAGAACCAGTGGTTATTGAAAAAAACTACTGTCATTGTCTTGGGTCAGTTTAGTTTCCAATGGCTGTGTGAGATGAGCCCTTAATCCAATGACCATTATTAGACACATTCAGAAAAACCTCTACAACTTAAAACAAAAGATATTCTAACCAGAATAGAAAACATACAATTTTTATTCATCACAGAGAAAAGGTAAAGAGATATAAACAACAAACAGGTTTGGTAGAAAGGAGATTACACTGCAGGAAAATCATGATAAATATGCACCAAACCTGTTTAGAATTTTTAAAAGGTTTGTAAACAATTATGCCATCTTCCAAATAGATTATTTCATGCTAATTGCCATTGGTGACCATTGTAACTTCTCCACAGTGTCTACTCATTGCCCCAAGTATCTCAGCTCTAAGAATGCGAGTCTCCCACTCCAAAGGGACATTCAGTTAAGAGACGACCATTTGTTGGCTTTTACTTTGCCGAGTCACTATGCCAAGTGACTTACATTACTTCCCCTATGGTTTCCTCAAGCAACTCTTATTTATAAATAATTTTAAAAACTGAGACAGAGAGAGGCTAAGTAACTTGCCCACAATAACACAGTTAGTAAGGAAGAGCAAAAGAAAATGGAGAGAAAGAAGGAAGCAGGAAAAGGCACATAAGGAGGAAACTGTAAAACCCAGACAGGGGACTTCCCTGGTGGTGCAGTGGTTAAGAATCCGCCTGTCAATGCAGGGGACACGGGTTCGAGCCCTGGTCCAGGAAGATCCCACATGCCACAGAGCAACTAAGCCCGTGCACCACAAATACTGAGCCTGCGCTCTAGAGCCCACGAGCCACAACTACTGAAGCCCATGCACTCTGGGGCCCTAGTGCTGCAACTACTGAGCCCGCGTACTGCAACTACTGAAGCCTGTGCGCCTAGAGGCCGTGCTCTGCAACAAAGAGAAGCCACCGCAATGAGAAGACCGCGCACCACAACGAAGAGTAGCCCCAGCTCGTTGCAACTAGAGAAAGCCCACGCACAGCAACGAAGATCTAGCACAGACAAAAAACCAAAAAAAAAAAAAAAAACCCAGACAGGGCCATAGTGAATACGTGTATGCCCTTCAGCTCTGTTTTCAGGCTGCGGGTTTGGACAGCGATAGCTTGTAGTCAGACAAGATAGAAAGCCATAAGATATAACATAACATATAACACGTATAAGTCAAGAAGAATAGGTGCCAAACTGAATGGAATATATAATCATTGTTGTGTGGATTAGAATTTGAGAGTTGTTTTAGGCTGTTTTTGATTGTGTTTTCTGGGTTTTCTGTAATGGGCATGTAAACTTTTAAATAATTTTTTTTTAAAAAATGATTTTCTTCCAAAAAAGGAGGGTTGGGGTTATGTATCCCACTCTTGTTATCAGAATCCAGGCCAGTGAAGATAGATACATTTTAAGAGGAAATACATTTTCAATCTTCAAAGATAAATCAAAAGGGTTCAGTATTTATCCTTAGAGCAAAGGCAGATTTATTAAGCCAAATATTTTAAATACTTATTTAAACCACTAGGACTCCTTTGTTCCCTAAGACTGGTGCTAGATTTATTTGTTTGAAATCTCCCCATAACCACAGTAATAAATAAGTAAATACTCTGAGGATATGCTCTCTGGTCTGAGTTTTTTATTTAAAAATAGACCTGTGAGTGTTTTTAGTTAATTACAACTAGCAGGTCCCCATAAATCTTGAGAACAGAGCTTAACTGCCAAGAGAGTACCAGCTTCAGGGGCATTACCATGAGGTTTTATTTGATGTTCGTTATTATCCAAAAGGAATTTGTTTATAAGAGAAGGTATCCAAACCATCAGAGACAACAAACAAATGCCCTGCATGGCTGAGTCTATCAGTTATTGATTCATGAGTCATTTGGAAAACTCCTTTGAAGACCCTCAGGCAGTACAAATTTTGTTCAGTTCTGCTTTGCTCTTTGCACCAGAAACCACAGTCTCATTAACAGAAAATGAAGAAAATGTTCTCTGGACTGTTTAAAACACACATGCAACTGGATCCACAAGAGAAGACTGAAATAGCAGGGGTCATTTTTCGTGTGTGATGGTTTGAGAACTGCATCTCTCTTTTAGGTTTGTACATTGAATACCCACCACAGCACATCCTCATTGATTTAGAAGACGTTAAATAATATAGAAACATAAGCACCAGCAACTTTGTGCAAGAACAAAACCTCTCAAAAGACTGTAAATGATAACGTTACTGCTTACTTTCCCAACCACCTGGAGTGGAATTTGTCATCCATTCTTTACAGAACCATTTCATATATTTTATTAATATGGCCTCTAATTATGATTAACTGGGGAATCCAGGCTCTGCCCAAACAAAGTTAAGCATTTGCAATTGGGAACCATTAGAGATGGTTTCAACATATTTCAGGGAGAAGTGTTTTCAGAAACATTCATAATGTGTGTCTCACTGGGTGAAGCCTGGCATCTGAATCCACTCCAGTACTGAGGAGAGTCCCCACGTGGGTGTGAGGGTTGCCCAGGTCTCCACAAGACTCTCCCCAGAGGTTCATGGCAATGGGGTAGAGACATATCCAAATGGCAGGCTTCTACCCACTAATAATTTGATATTTTTCTCTCAGGAGAAATAAGGAAACTTTTGATAATCAACAGGAAGCAAAGGTTTTCATTCTCATGACTTTTTCAATCATAATTCTAAGTAGTCAAATCAATGTATATTATAAAACTTATGTTTTATTGAATTATAGAATCCATTGGATCTACTCACCTTTCTAGTGTAAAAAGGAGCCTTTCACTTGTATGTGATTTCCTGGAAGATCTTTCTTCCACTGAAAATGAAGCCTACCTTCTAGTTGGTGCCTATCAAAAACACATTGTTTGAGTGTCTCCAGTCCTGGGCTTAACTAGCCCAACTTTGCTGATTCTAGTATGATAGAACCGTTGTCCACTTCTTCCCCTTCTCTTTGTCAGTCCAGATGACAGCCAGTCTCCCGTTTCTTGTCCTCCCAGAGCTATACTGTGAATATTCCATCTCTAGCACTTGCGGGTCTGAAGCCCCCGCTCCCTGAATGCGCCAATGCTCCTGTTCCCGACCTCCAAACATGCATCCAGAACCCACAGAAGTCTTCACCATATTTTTCTCCCCAGCTTCACCTCCCTTCCTGCTTCACTTCATGGCCTTACTTGCTAGACCCATTCTTTCAATTTTACTTTGCCCCTCTCCATAACCCTCACCCCCCCCCCACCTGCTGTTCCAACCTCACAGCAAAACACCAACCCTGGGTAACCCAACTGGCCACTTTCACTGTACCCACACACGGGCCACTGAGTACTTCCAGAGAATGGTACTATTTCCCATTCATACCAGACTATGTATAACTCCTTGTCATGGTAGCTCAGATCTTTCCATATTATTCCTCCTACCTGAAACCCATTTCTTTTCCCCTAATTCTTTGCTAATCCTATTTGCAAAGGACTTGCTCATGAATATAACCTCTGAGAAGCAGCTATTGGCTCTTTTCTACCTGCAAACTCCCCCATTTAAACATTCTTCTATATGTCAAATTATCCTGAGCATGCCTCTAACACAGCATTTATCTAACTCAACAGTAATTACTGACTTACCCATCTATCTTCTGCATTAGACTGTGGGTTCCAGATGGAAAGAATACCACAGAATTGGATTCCAGCCTGATAAGTTATCAGAATTACCAAAGGTGCTTTTAAAGTACACATTCCCAGACATTATCTTGATTTACTGCATCAGATTATCTGGAAGTGAGATCCAAGAGTCTATATTTATAAGCACTTCCTCGGGTAATTTTAGTAATTAACAAGATTTGATTATACTTGCCTAGAGTACATTCTATAGTACTTAGTACAAAACAGTAGCTCAATAAATATTTTATAGCAGGACAAAAGGGGCAAAGCGTTGGGAGAAAGATAGCTTCTAAAATAGCTTCCAGTTATCTCCACTTCCCGGTATCCACATCTTCTGTAATCCCCTCTCCTTGTGTGTGAGCTGGATCTGGTGACATGCTTCCAATGACTACAGTACGACGAAAGTGATGAGATGGTACTTTCGAGATTAGGATTGTTAATAAATCAAAAATACACATTAAATAAGTTGCCTTTAGACAGAAACACAAAAAAACAAGGTTACGTATAGAGCAGGTGGTGAAAATATGACTAGAAGCTCACGGGAACCTAATCCTGTATTTCCCCCAGGAGCAATGACTCAGTATTTGCTAATTCTCTGGTGATTTTATAGAATATAACTACTGCAACTAAATAGAATAAAATGTACTAGAAATTTTGCTTTAAACCCTTCATCTGTTTGTTTATTACAATACATTTAAATGTGGAGATGGTGAGAGCTCAGTGTCTTAGTAGAATAAGATTTGAATGTGAGGATGGAGAAGAGTGTGTGAAATATTCTTCCTTATAAGCTGATATGAAATATAATTTCTTATGAGCTGATGTGAAGGGAAGACAAGATAGCATGGTAGTCAAATGGAAAATGAGGGCCAAGACTTATCCATCTGGTTAGCATATCTATATGTTGAAAGAAGAGGCAGTTCAGTTAGATGTTAAATATGGAGAAAAAGTAATTATAGATCAAGTCCTGGACAAGTTGGGGAAAAGTGGGATCAACAGTTATTTGATAAATTGGTAGATCGTGTTTGAAATCAGGGATACTGCTACCTTTGGAAGAGAAGGAAATCAGATAAGGAAGAATGAGTGCTTAGATAACATTATAAATGAAAAGTAGAAAATTGAGAAGTTTATAGTTGTGATGCTTGATTTTATTTATTTATTTATTTATTTATTTATTTATTTATTTATTTATTTTTGGCTGTGTTGAGTCTTCGTTTCTGTGCGAGGGCTTTCTCTAGTTTCGGCGAGCGGGGGCCACTCTTCATCGCGGTGCACGGGCCTCTCACTGTCGCGGCCTCTCTTGTTGCGGAGCATGGGCTCCAGATGTGCAGCCTCAGTAGTTGTGGCTCGCGGGCTCAGTAGTTGTGGCTCACGGGCCTAGTTGCTCCGCGGCACGTGGGATCTTCCCAGACCAGGGCTCGAACCCGTGTCCACTGCATTGGCAGGCAGATTCTCAACCACTGCGCCACCAGGGAAGCCCGATGCTTGATTTTATTTAATGTTATTTCCTAGGAGAAGAGAGAGAGGATGAATAGAAGAATATAACAAGTTGGCAAGTTCTGGAATGGTAAGAATGAACTTTGATTGGTCAAAGATAACATTTCTTTTGACACTGATCTTTCTATAAGACTGGCTACTTGATTTTCCTATGAAATAAAGTTTAAGTTTTAATAAGGATTTCTTCTTTACAAAGTGTATGTCTCTTAAGTTTCTTGCCTGTTCATGAATCGTTTAGTTGTTCTGCAAGTATTCTTTAAGATTTATTGTGTCTACCTCAGTCCTCTAAACTCACATCTACCTATACAAACGGGAGGAATAGCAGAAACCAGCAACTCATTGTTAAAGTTTCCACTTGGTACCACTTATTTGGGAGTTAGTTTCTCAAATACATCCTTAAAATAGAGCCATTTTAAATGAAAATGTGAGCAGTCACCAAGAGCAAGAATTCTTTCAAATTTATAAATTGATTCATAAAACTATGCTTAGGTGTAAGAATGAAAATGAATTAATCAATAAATATTCATTCAATGCTTATATATGCATGGTATATTTTATTTTTATTTTTATTTTTTTTAACATCTTTATTGGAGTATAATTGTTTTACAATGGTGTGTTAGTTTCTGCTTTATAACAAAGTGAATCAGTTATACATATACATATATCCCCATTCTCTTCCCTCTTGCGTCTCCCTCCCTCCCACCCCTCTAGGTGGTCACAAAGCACCGAGCTGATCTACCTGTGCTATGCGGCTGCTTCCCACTACCTATCTATTTTACATTTGGTAGTGTATATATGTGCATGGTATATTTTAATAGCAAGAGATAATAGGGAAAAATGCATGAAAGGTCTTCAGATCCCCATCTTCAGAGGACTTATAATCCAGCTGAGGACACAAGACATACACACATAAAAAGATAATCTAGATTTCAATGTGACATATGGACAATAAAAAAAGGTTGATGAATTTGACAATAGTTATAGGACTGCAGAGGAGGGGGCATAACTGTGTGCTGGAGTGGTTGAGAAAGGTGGTGTTTGAATGGGGGGTGGATAGATGTGAACAATTTTCAAAAGTAGAGAGGGAAAGCATGTGGTATTCAAACCAAAGGAAATGTTTTTAAAAATGCAAGGAATATAAACTATGCCATGTTCGGGAGCCTATACCTAGACAAATATGGTTAAAATATAGATGCCATTCAATTTGTAAAATGTGCTCGGAACACTTACCACAGTCTAACCTTGTTCTAGGAGCTGGGACATCACAGTGAAGAGGTTGAAGAGGTCCGGGGGAGATGTCACTTCTCAGGGAGTTTATAGTCCAGTGGGTGGAAGCAGGCAATAAATAAGTAAACAAAAATAAGGATAAGTTCTGTAAAGAATATAAAATAAGAAAGTAGAACAGAAAGTACACAGAACTCTTGCATAGGTTGGATGATCAGGGAAGACATCTCTGGGAAGGCAGCATTTGAGCTGAAATCTAAATGACCAGAAGGATTAAGCCATGTGAAGCTCTGGGGAACCGACACCCCAGTCAGAAGTGGCAGGAAGGGCAAGGCCATCAGGAAGGAACAGGCTTGCACGTTCTGAGTAAAAACAAGACCAGTGTGATGGAGCCTAGTGAATGGTGGCGTGAAACGGTAGCAGAAGAAGGAAGCCAAGCCATGCAGGGCCTTGGAGCCATGGTAATGAATGCAAACTTGAATCTATGAAATATGGGGAATAATTGGATGGTTTTAAGAAGGGGAGTGATATAACTTGATACAAATGTTTTAAGATTCCTCTTTATGTGGAAGTTGAGATTTAGACGAAGACATGGAAACAGGAAAATATTTAGGAGTCTATCACAGTCATTTAGTAAGAATGATGGTAACTCAGAGTAGATGGAAGCAGTGGATGTAATAGGAAATAGTTCAATTTGGATGTAATTAACAGGTATCCTGGATAGAATGTGGTGATGAGTTGACTATGACAGGGTCATGAAGGAAGCGTAAGAATCCAGGACGACATATAACCTTTTGACCTGATGGTGGATGCAGATGCCATGTACTGAGATGTGGAAGCCTGGGGAAGCAACAGGTGACGGAAATAGGAATCAAAAGTCTTTGTTTTGGACATACAACATGTGAGACGTCTATATCTAAGTTGAGATGTCAAGTAGTCAGTTGGATTTGAAAATTAACACGGGGGGTTATATTTTAGTTAAGCAGTGTTACAAAGGTACAGAAAAATTGATGCAGATTGTGCAAATCTTGAATAAATGTTAAGAATATGACCTTTAATTTGCAGGAATAAGAACCATTGAGTGTCTCTGTGAAGATAGTGACATAGGTGTTTTAGGAAGTTTTATAGGACTGCAGGTATAGGGTTGGAAGAACCTAACAGAGTCTGGGGGTGAATGGTCCACTAGGAGGTAACTGAGGTCATCCACATTCAAGAGGATTAAAGTTATTTTCCATAGAAACATAATTTAAAATGAGAACACTAGCCAAACTTTTTTTTTAATGTTTCTGATTATGTGACCTCTGGGAGACTAAAGTTTAGATGTTTTTTTTCACAATTTTTGTGCTATATGCTACTGTTTTTCACCAAGTGAAGCATAAACATGACAGTTTCTACATACCCAGCTGACTTAGCATTTGTGGTGGTCAAAATCCCTATAGAACCAGCTAAGTGTGTCAAACAACCCCTTGTCTGCAATCTGTTCTGCCCCATTTTTATAGCTGACCTAACCAGAGTGCTACATATTCATTAGCCTGATCCGTGTGAAAGGTGGACAGAGCCTCACCCCTCATCCAGCTCACCAGGATCCATGCAGTGGCTTTTCCAGAGTAATTAAATCTCGAGTTCATAGCTAGAAATCAGCAAGTGTCCTGAATTTTTTCAGCCTTCCCTCTACTTCCTTCCTTTTTTTCTGTCCATCTTCAAACTCTGGCCTCTATTCTCTACGTTTCTATATTGAGTAGGAAAAGAACACAGAAGATTCCTTTCTGAGTGAATCAAAGAATCATGCCAATGGGGAAAAAAGATCATAAAATTTTTTCAGTCATCTGCAAGTAGATCCAAGCTTCAACAGATCCATGTGCTAGGTTATTCCCTAAACTTTCACAGCAGAAATATTCCCCGATCTACTGCAACTCAACTCTAGAACTGGTATCGTTAGGAAAGACTGAAGGAATTGCAAATAACACAATTCTGTCTCATTTTTTAGTTTTTTCATATACACGTTGTTGGCTGCCCATAAAGATGATGACCAAAAGATAGTTAAAAGAAACCATGTCAGCACTTTTTTTCCTAGACCTGTGCAGAAGCTTTTGACAAAAAAGTCCTCATAAATTACGCCTTTAAAATAATCATGAAAGGCATATTTCCAGCTGTGTAGTACTGCAAAAGTCCATTTATTTTTCTGAATGATACCTCTCTCACTTGTGAAATTACTTTATTAATTCCCCCTTCACAGAGTTTTTGACATCATTAATATTTCTATGCTGAAACTAGTAGATTACTATACAATATCATTCTTAATATTACGTTATGAGACAGCAAAGGAAAATCTTTCAATAAGTCTGGAAGTTTCTATATAGCTCCTGTGGGATAAACTTACCTTTTAAACAGAAAGGTAATAACACAACAGTTCAAATTACTTAATTAAAACAACTATAGTTAATGCAACAAAACCTATTATCCATGTGGTAGGCAGCCCCTAACGTGGCTCCTAATGATACCCAACTCCTGATATTCACGCCCGTATGTAGACCCTTCCCCTTATATGTAGCTGGACCTAGTCACTCAATTTATCAAATAAAATGTGACAAAAGTGACAGGATGTGACTTTCAAGCTTAGGTTACAGAAGGACTATTTTCTATCCTGTTTGCTCTCTCTTGAGTGCTCACTCTGATGGAGGCCAGCTGTCAGGTTGTAAGCTGCCCTGTGGAGAGTTCCACATGCAAGGGAACTGAGGGAGGTCTCTAGCCAACAGCCAGCAAGGAATTGAATCCTGCCAACAAACACATGAGTGAGCTTGGAAATGGATCCTTCCCCAGCCAACACCTTGAGTGCAAGACCCTGAGTTGCACCCAGATTTTTGACCCACCAAAGCTGAAAGATAATATGAGTTTGTTATTTTAAGCTATGAAGTTTTGGAGTAATTTATAACACAGCTCTAGGTAACAAATGCAATCCATATTAGCTGTGTTCATGGAATATAATTATGAGCAATTAAAGAGATTTCAGGTTTGCTATTGATGGCTCATGATCAGTTGTCAATGTTCGAGTGATTCTGATTGACAGCCATAGAAGCACATAGAAGCACATAGAGCCATAGAAGCACATAGAAGCACAAGAGCCAACAGTTCTATGAGAAGGAAACAGACTGTAAATGGGCTACACTGCTTTTCTCAAAAGAAATTTATTCCCATCGACTTATTTTATACTTGGTAAACTTCTCTGCCTACTTTGTAGAACAGTATCTATAGAGTCTCCTTTTACTTAGAATAGACCCTTCTGTAAAACTTTTGCCAAGACTTCTGCCAACCTAATATATGTCAAGAAGCCGGGAACTTTCCAAAAAACCAAAGCCTGTTACTTAATCCTCTCTGGATGAGATGGCATGCTTCCTTCTACTAAAAAATGGAAGCTCATAATCATGATATTTTCATTTGACTTTACTGCTAGGAAACTTAGAGTTAAGCTTAGTTAGTATGGAAAAATAATAAAACTTAACATCTCCAAATAAGCAGTAGATGATCTATACCCTGTCTTGGGCTAAAGACATACACTTTTAAACCACCCAGCTGGTTTTAGCAAGAGGGCATGAAGACATTGTTTTCCTTCTTCTGATAATTATAGAAATATTTTTGAAACAAGTATATTTCCTTTTTAGTACCGAAAAGAAATAACATTAATCTTTTGTTCCCTACTTGTAACGTAAAGGAACTTGCTTAAAAATGTATCTCAAAACCAAAGTTGAGGAATCAATAGAAAATAATATTGACCATATCTGTCCCTGGGACTGAAATCTGCTTCCAAACCAAATTTAGTCTCCCAGACTAAAGTTATCTGGGCATTGGCCAAGATCCTGTGATGTACGTAGGGCCCAAATGGTACAGAAACCAGTAACTGACAACGTGGAGAGTGAACCTCTGCTTCAGGGAGTATCACACAACACTAAACGATGTAAACGAAAGACATAGAATTTATCAATTATTGCCAAAATACCTAAAATTTCTGGGTTTTTTTGGGCAGTATATGTAGCTATAAAGGAAATATTCCACCATTTAGGTAGTAGGGAATATCTGGAGGTGACTCTTTTTAATAAGTGTTAATTAGGTTTCAGCTGAGGTATAGATGCTGACAAAAACATGCCTTTCATGGTGGTTTTTCTGTCCACACCCCCGTCTCCCACTCCCTGACATTCAACTTCTAGTTTTCTCAATATATATTGGCGTTGGGGTATCCTTGGAGAGACTTAGATGACAGGGCTTAGAAACCATAAGTGACCAGAATTAATTCCCCTTTTCATTGCTATGATCAAAAGCTAGAGCTGTGAATTGAACTATTTTACTAGGAACAGTTTAAGATCAAACTTTTGCTCTTATTAATTTGGAGAATGAGAATTCCTGCATTTCAAATACTATTTAAAGTTGAAGATAGCTTTGAATCACTGAACTGCCAGCATTTTTTATTTGCTTCTGAGGCTAGTTTAAGTTGGAGGGGCATAGGGTTATCAACTATTAAAGAAGGATAAATTGTATTACCCTTGGATGGCTACATTCTTCCTACCAGATTTATCATGTCCTAAGTTATACAAAAGTTGCTGTTATTTTGAACAACCCAGTAATATTGACCTTGATGGATACAGTGCATTGCAGGAGGCAGGACCAAGGCATTGTGATTTCCTAGCTATCCAGGAAAAGTCATATTCAACACATTTTCCAATGACTTACCAAATTCCCATTAGAGTTGTATTAGTTTGCTAGAGCTGCCATAACAAAGTACCACGAACGGTGTAGCTTAGACAGCATAAATTTACTGTCTCACAGTTCTGAGGCTGGAAGTCCAAGATCAAGGTATGAACAGGACCATGCTCCCTTTGAAGGCTCTAGAGAAAGATTTGTCCCAGGCTTCTTTCTTAACTTAGGTAGTTTCTCGGCTTGTGGCAGCATAACTGCTTCACATGGCATTCTCCCTCTATGCGTGTCTGTGTTCAAATTTCCCCTTTTTAAGGAAACCCGTCATATTGGATTAGGAGTCCACTCTACTCCAGTATGACCTCATCCTAACTTAACTAATTACATCTGCGACAGCCATATTTCCAAATAAGGTAACATTCTGAGGCTTTGGGGTTAGGACTTCAATGTATTAATTGGGGGGAAGGGGGCAATTCCACCCATAACAGTGTCACTAAGCATTTCTGCTAACAAGTTATTTTGATAGACCACGGTGGCTCCTTTGGACGAGTGATGGTGCAAGAAGCATTCCTAGAAGAGAAGCCTGAGCTGGTAGCCAGGACAGAGCGGGAGATTTATCTACAAAGAAGACATCCTGATGCCTGTTTAAAAATCAGAGGTAAACCCTGGGGTGAAATTGAATATTGAGTAGGGTCTAGGGAATGGGGCAGAAAAGAAGGTCCTGGCATTCACACCCAGGATCCCTGTCACCAACAGGCCTTTCCTGAGGGGACTGTATCCAGTCCAAGTTTCTCCCAGCAGCACATTCTATGCATAATTAAATACACATAGCCACCAGACAAGAAGGCAAAGCACATTTTTTTAGCATGTGGCATAGGTATCCCTCACTTCACAGAAATTTTGCATAATTCATTTGAGCTCATTTATGTCTGTTCAATAAGCTGATAGAAAACAAAAGCCAACCCTTAAATCCAAAGGAAACACCTATTTTAATTATGCACAAAATTAAAAGGAGGTCAAACTGGGAGCACAGAAAACAGGTTGCTGTAGAAACATCTCAGGGAATGGTAATAAACTGAAAGGCAGCTGAGTAAAACCCCCTTTAAATGTTACATTTCTCAGCTTCATCACCAGGAAGCCACATAAAAAACATTTAAGAAAGCAGTGTTTTAACGCTTGTTTTTCTCATTTAGTTCTAACCCTTTTCAATACATGATACATGGTAGAAGGAAAAAACTGGGAATCAGGAGTCCTGGATTTCTTCTGCTACAAAGATGTGTGACCTTGATCAACTTCTTTAACCTCCGAAGTTTTAATTGCCTCAACTTTAAAACAAGGATCTGGTTTAAATGATCTCAAATGACATTTGCAGCTTTACCTTCTATAAGTCCTTGAAATCAGTTCTGCCGGGTACTAAATTCTAAAGTCTAGCAAACCTCCTTGGCATGGAACATTCCTATTTGTAAATATGTGTACATTGAAAAGGGGCCTATATGATGAATGGGGTGGCCTTGGCAACAAGCCTAAAAGCTAAGCAGTCACAAGTTATGATGCTTAATACTTACTTCAAATATCAAAAACCTTTTTTTAATACAATTTGGAATAATAATAATTTCCCCAAGAATTTGCAAACACTCAGAAACATCTTGTGATCTTGCCTCATACCTTGTGACCTGACAAGTAAGCTGTTAGACCAGCAGCAACATTTCATTGTAGCAAACTTGTCACCTTTATAGTGAGCAGCTGTGACCACTAATGGACTCAGAAGCTCCTCCTGGTCAAACTCATAAATACTTTCCCCCAAATTTGAGTTCATAAAGCAGAGGTCAAATACCTTTATTTCCACTCAACTATTCCCAAATTTAAATTATTAAATTAGTGACTTCTTCCCAGCATAGCATTTACAAGCTACAAAATGATAGACAGTAAATCTAAGGTGCAATTCATCTTTGGAATTATTTTTGGACAAATGAATTGAGGCCGCTACAAACAGGCAATGAATTAACTTCCCCATTAGCTCTGGCAGGGCAATTTCGTATCCGCTTATTACCTATTAAAGACAAGAGAAATGTGTAAGCATTTCTGTTGATGTGGTCAACTTCAGTTCTTTTGTTTTGCTTCTAGAATGCTTATAGTCTCAGATTTCCAGAGGAAATACATGCCAAACAACTAAAATCCTTTAGCGACTCCACTGCACAGCCCAAAATATCAGTAACATGAGAGCTCCTTTTCCTGTTTGCCACATGACAGTTCCTTATAGTTCACCTGGCAGAAAATGTAAGATTTCAATGGTAGTCCATAGGAAAAACTAAGCTGAAGGATGGGGCTAGGGACCCAATTGAGCTATGAGTCCAGGGTGATCTGAAGTCCAAATTGCAAGAAAGAGGACTTGTAAATCTTGTGTTCAATCAAGACTTATGTCTAAATCCCAAGGATCCATGTAATGGAGAGAAGCAATAGCAGAAGACTGTGAGGTGCATCTATACTTTGAGTCTGGTGGGTGAAAACATTATGGTCCATTGAGGCCCATTCCCTGTGAAGTCAGATGTCAGACCGTGACTGGGGATGTGAGGACCAAGATCCCGTATCTGTTGTAAAGAGAAAAGTAGGAAGCTTACGGTAGCTGGGTAGAAGGTCAAGGTCTTCTAGTTCCAGAGTAGAAAACTAGGACAACTCCAAGAATCAAAGAAGTCTAGGAATTTAGAACTATATCTCAGTAAACCCAGAGCCTTCCACAGGACCACCAGATTGTGGAATTAGGAAGTATAATTCAGACACCTCTCACCCACCTAAACAGCCACTCTAACCCCCAGGATAGTAAGGATGGAGCTGTTTTTAATTTATTTTTTAAAATTTTTATTGGAGTAGAGTTGATTTAAAATGTTGTGTTAGTTTCAGGTGTACAGCAGAGTGAATCATTTATACATATTACATATATCCACTCTTTTTTTTAGATTCTTTTCTCATATAGGCCATTACAGAATACTGAGTAGAGTTCCCTGTGCTATGCAGTAGGTCCTTATTAGTTATCTATTTTATAGAGAGTAGTGTGTATATGTCAGTGTCAATCTCCCAGTTCATCCTCCCCGCCCCCGCCATTCCCTGGTAACCATAAGTTTGTTTTCTACGACTGTGGCTCTACTTCTGTTTTGTAAAGGATGGAACTCTTGATGGCTATCTGGTTTGGCTCTCCCCATTTCAAGAACTCCACAGAGATGATGCTAGAAAATAAGCCTCTTGACAGTAAGACCCAAGGTGGTGTCAGGGCAGGCAGGAACTGATGCTGCTTGTCAAGAACATACTAACAAGTCCCGCCTTCCTCTCTAACCTGCAATCTGCCTTTTCCCTCCGTCAAGGTCTCCTGTTGAGGCCGGGGAGGAGCTCAAGTGGAGAAGGACAGAGCAACGTGGAAATGAAACTCATTATTAACAACCATTCAATAGCACTAGTAAGATTCTTAGACTTGTAAACTGAAGGGTTTTAAGAATGGAGTCCCAACCAAATGAGGAAACTGAAGCACAGAGAGGGAATTGTCTCACTCAAGTTCACACAGCCTGTCAGTCACAGACAGGACTGGAAACAAAGCATCCTGCCTCTTAATCCAATATACATCCCACCACAAGACATGGTCATCAAAGCAGATGGTACCAAAATAAAGTTTGGGGGACAGTAAATATCCCAGGGACCCATGGTTATTTGTCCCACTTGACAACTAATTTATTTGGAGCTGACTGTATTCTTTTCTAATCATTATTGTGCCAGAATTACTTACGGCTTTTTAGAAAACATATCAGTCCTAACACTGCATTTCATGACCTCTAGAAACAAACAAAAAATAACGGATGGATTTGGATCTGATGTTTCAGAACACTCCAGGAGGAGAATGACAAATACTAGAATGAAATATTGTACAGTCAGCCTAAGAAGCCCCAGGAAGCCCAGATTTATATGTAAAAGATGACCAGTTGCCAAGCATACCCTCAGAAAATGCCTGGAACTCAAAGGGCACCATTCGGAAAACAGTCATACAGATGCATTTTTCATATACAGCACTCGCAAAGCTTTGTTCCTAGAACAAGCTAACATTTTTCTAATTCCCAAATGTAATGCCAATACTTGATGAAAAAAAAAAATAGGTGGCAGCAACACACGTTAGAATGGACCTAGTTTATCCAGGTCAATAAAGTAGGATCCCAGATGACTCCTCACGTGAATCCTAACAGAAGTGGTTGGTTGGTTTCCAGATGAAACACCAGCTTTAGAAGCCAAAATGATTCTATGTCCCAGACAGTATATGACAGGACACTATACGCAGTGGGTGGAAAAAATGTCCATTTCCCCTTCTCCTGCCAGGTCACCGTGGCCATGTGAGGACACCCTTGCACATTCCCAGTCGCCTCCTGCTGTCTCTGAGGAGTTTCTGTCTTGCGGCAACTGCTTGACCAGGACAAGAATTAAGCTAATTACTATGTGAAACATACATCAGTAATCACCAATGGAAAGTTCTTGGCAAAGCAAAGCAATGCTGAGTCTGTCTTTTGGATTATTTATAATTCAAGCGCTCTGCAATGATTATGGAAAACAGTATGTTAGGAATATTGACAACTCGAAGGTAATGTTAGGTTGAGAAAACTAGGTACCTCGTTCATACAAAAAAAAAAAAAAAAAAAGCAAGACCAAAGGAGCATTTCATCTCTGGTCTGTACATTTCTGAAATCCTAAGAAGTGGCTTCCTATGAATTCTTTTGATCTTCATTCTCTGGAACACTGGGCAACAGTAAGGCAGATCCAGCCATAAATGAAAGCCACATAAATGAAAGCTATAGATAGAATTAGTACTCACAACTCTGAGCATATGTTGACCAAGGGCTTTCCCTGTGGCCAGAGCCTATTTTACACTCCATTCTTTTTTTTTTTTTGCTCTTTCAGCCATTTCTTTTTATTTACAGTTTGTGTTTAATGCAAATCAATTCCATAACATGAGAAGTTACTATGAATCAAAGCATAAATACACAAACACAGTATACAATCCAAAATAGATGTACAGCATTCAGGTATGAAACAAAAGAGAATGTTCATTCACACACACAGTAGCTTGAGATCCGTTGGATATGGTTGTTCCAGTGTAGATTTCTAAAGATGGAAAAAAAATGACTTTGGTTATCAAGACTACTGTGGCCATATTAGATTTTGGAACATCTAAGCATCAGTGTGTGACCGTGCGAAGAAAAGACTTTAGGGAGTGTCTATTTTTAAACAGGTTTCTGTGCATCAAGACAGTTGTGAAAAGAGTTACTTTCCAAAATCAAGCCCACTTTAGGCTTAGGACCAGGTTCTAACTATATAAAAATATTGAATGATAACAGAAAATGTTCCAAGTGTGGCTATTCTGATTCAGTTTAAAAAGAAGTATTTACAGAAAAGAGTATAAAAGTTTTTCTAAATTTAATGTAAGCAAGCTTCCGGTCCTTCCTTTGCCAAATATATTTGATTTATAGTTTAGCTCCTTCACATATTTGCCTTTTTAATTTCAAGATTTGTCAACCTTACCTTCAAAACAGATCATTATTTAAACTGTAAAAAGTATTCGACATATGCAGAAATAAAAAGCATTTTGAAATTAGTTGAGATCAGTGTAATTCTACTCTTTGTTATCTGTTTAGCTAAATGAATCTAATGCTCTTTTTGAATAAGAATAGTTGATAAGTATATAAGCAAAATGTACTCATTATGCTTGGATTTGGGGTAGATTCCAATCCATCGTTACCCTGGTACATATTAATGACTATATAAAAATTCAAATGCAATGTCAAACCCAAACCCCAAGGGAAAGAGTTCAGTTCCCAAGAGAACAATGATAGCTTAACATAAAATTTTCTCTAGAGTACATCAGCATGAAATTAGCGCTGCTGAAACAACACATTGAGGATTTGCAGTAACAACTGGAAGTTCCTTCTAATGTACATATAAATAGAATCACAGAAGCTTTCTGTTTTACCTCATTGTTTTATGGGCTTATAAATTTAATGAACCAAATGAAAACTGAATCTCTGTTCCACATCCCATTCTTTATCTCTAAGATAAAATCTATTCTCACTTTTAAGGTAGAGTTTTATGTGTCCATACTTCTTAAGCCATATTTAAGGAAACCATCTCTTAACTAATTTTGGATGTTGTCTCTCCATCTTGTAAAGGAAACTCCAGCAGATTTAATATTGGCATTCATCATCTAGTCAAACCCTTCACATGCCCTTCAAACCAATCAAATTTGGGATCCTCAACAGTTTCTGTCCCTAAAATAAGGTGTGGAACTAGCAGATTCATTCAATGAAGACCTGTTTTTTTTTTTTTTTCCCTTGTCACACTGGATGTCTGGATGCCATCTGATTTGGGTTTAGAGGATGGGGAGGTATAGATGTTTCTTGGCCTGAGTCTCTTAACGGTAGAGATGTAGAAGGGAGACAGAGGTCACCAAAAGACTGGCTGTTGACTGCAGAGCACCGTCACTTGCCTTGGTGGCATTCGCTGGATTGGGGGCAGCTGAGGTATGCTGGGAGGAGTTACTTGAAGGTGTTACAGCAGTTGTTTGATTTGAATAAATCTGAGTAGGTAAGAGCAGTGCCAGAAGCAGCAGCCCCAGTCCGAGCCTGGCCACCATCGCTCTGCCCATGTCCACTCCGTCGGTGCGCAACGCGTCTCACTGGATGCGGGGTACGTAGAGGATCGCTCTCTCTGAGCCGGGGCAGGCAAGGTGGACTCTACACTCCCTTCTAAGGAGCACCCAGCCTCTGTTCACATGTAGTTTTTGCTCATATTTTGTGAGAGTTTTTTAACACTACTTTGTTGTATTTTTTAGATTCCACACATAAGTCATCTCATACAGTATTTGTCTTTCTCTGTCTGACTTATCTCACTAAGAATAATACCCTGCAAGTCCATCCACATTGTTGCAAATGGCAAAATTTTATTCTTTTTTATGGCTGAGTAGTATTCCATTATATCTATCTATCATCTATCTATCTATCATCTATCTATCTATCTATCTATCTATCTATCTATCATCTATCATCTATCTATCTATCTCACATCTTCTTTATCCATCTGTTAGACACTTAGGCTGCTTCCACATCTTGGCAATTGTAAATAATGCTGCTATGAACATTGGGTGCATGTATGTTTTCAAATTAGTGTTTTCTTTTCTTTTTTTTGGACATATACCCAGGAGTAGGATTGCTGGATCATATGGTAGCTCTATTTTTAGTTTTTTAAGGAAACTCCATACTGTTCTCCATAGTGGCTGTATCAATTTTCACTCCCGCCAACAGTGCAAGAAGGTTCACTTTTCTCCACATCCTCACCAACATTTGTTATTTGTGTTTTTTGATGATAGCCATTCTGACAGGTGTGAGGTGGTATCTCATTGTGGTTTTAATTTGTATTTCTCTGATGATTAAGGTTGTTGAGCATCTTTTCATGTGCCTGTTGGCCATCTGTATGTCTTCTTTGGAAACATGTCTATTAGGCCTTCTGCCCATTTTTAATTGGGTTGTTTATTTTTTGATGTTAAATTGTATAAATTGTTTAGATATTTTGTACATTAACCCCTTATCAGTCATATCATTTGCAAATATTTTCTCCCATTACTTTTAGGCTTCAAAGTTAGTTCCATCACTATCACCTGTATTTCTAGTAGGGTGGTGAAAAGAGAACATTATTGACACAAGAAACAAGAGCATTTTATACTTCAGAGAGGTAGGCTATTACTTACATGATTATCATTTGTAGACTCTTGAGAGTGTCCACTTCTCCCCAGATCTCTGTTTTTGATTCACTGATGGCTACCATTCTACCATCTGTATCCCTTTGGTTATGGTTTTGTTTCTACTGAGAGACAAGAAGCAGAGAGAGAAACACTTGCATCTCATTTGTCATTTCTACCTCTCTGTGAATGAGTTGATAAAATTCTTTCTTTTGTTTTATACAAATAAGAGGACATAAGATACATCATGGGTGGAGTCTGGAGAAGAAAGCAAAAGGAACCCAGTGAAAGCGGATAGAGAAAGGCATTTTAATATAAATGTCACCTACTTCCTAACTTTGCTGAGAAATGATTTTATATGTTAATAGCCAGCTTTGCAGAAATAATGAGAAAGTCAGTAGGGAGCACTTTCTGGATCTAACCAAGGCCTCGCCTTCATTTTCCTGGGTAAATTTAAAGTCCCTTTAAATCACTTTTGGGGCAGTGTTGATCTAACTTCTTTCCAAACCAGTAAAATGTATTTCTCAAACACACCAATGTCTTGCTTTTTGATTTCTTTAACTACACAACGACTGAATCATTTTGAAGTCAATGACTATGAATTTTCAGCAAAATGGAACTCTCCAGTAGTCTACACAAAGATTATAAGAGACTGGCTTGACTACATGTTACATGTCACCAAACACATGCTTGCAGACTGAGTGGCACACTTACAATTTGACTGCTGACCAAAAACGTGCTGATTTCTTAAAGGAGGTATTAGTGTTGAACATTTCTTCCTAGATTAGGCTTAAACACTGAAAAAATATTTTTTGGCTGTTAAAAGAGGTGTATGTGGTAAACAGCATCACCACCTGTCACCTGCCACTTAAACCCTGAAGCAAACATTTCCCAGTCACACCATCAGAGTAGGCGAAGCCCAGGATGTGACAGGGGAAATTCCCTGGACGCTCATTCTGTTGCTATCCTTAGCTGCTGTGAGGAAGCCGTGTGAGACCCTGGGAAGTGACTGCAACATTAATGAGACTTTCCAGATGCTCTTGAATATTCTTACTCCTGGGCTAGAAGGAAAAGAGCCCCTTGGAACGGGGCCACTTTCTGCAGGTTTGGCAGCTGCTGGTAGCTGAATCTGAAGTTGGAGGAAGGAGTTGGGACAAATTCTAGGTCCAGAAGCTATAGGGGAAACACGTTTCCTTTCATGGGACTTAAAGTCATTCTGTGAGGAAAAAAAGTTTCTAATTTTACTTTATTTGAATAATTCTAAGAATTACTGCATTAGACAATCATGGATTTGGAAGATTCCTTAGACGTCCAACTCCCTAGTTTTATAGATGAGAAAATTAAGATCCAGAAAGGGTAAGGAATTGCCAGAATGAGGAGCCAAATTTGTGTAGGAGCTGATGATTTCTTCTCTGTTGAATTTTGAATAGTTTTACTAAATGAGAGTCTCAATTTGGCAAACATAGGAATTTCGGTTCTATGTTGCGTTATGTTAAGTTACATGATCACATTATGTTTTATGCTATGTTGAATGTTCCATTGTTGAAACCAAATAAAATTTCATTTCTAGTGCTATTTTCACAGTCCAGATCCACAGAACTGTTTGTTTTGTACCCCCTTTCCAACAGTGGGGCTACTTTCTTTCTTCCCTTTTCCAAACAAATTCCTCATGACCCTAAACATTAAATAGAGCTTGAACAGGAAGCAGTGTTTGTTATGGTCCTTAAAAATGTGGTTCTCCCCAGCCCCAGAACGCCCACTTCGGTCTTCCTGAGACTGTCCCCCACTGGACTCTTGTGCAAATGTAAGATTGAGTGGTGGTGAGATTTTTCTCTTTCAGTTCCTGGTGTTGCATCAAATACTCTGAGCCTCGGGTTTGCTATTAGACCTTGAGGTATGACCTCATGTCCTACGGCCTGGGTTCCTATGTGCTCAGTTCTACTTGCTTATCCTGATCTCTCTGTTCTCTCAGGGCCCTTGCCCCTCAGCCTCCTCATCCCTACTCCTGTACACCGAGAAAGCAAGCGTATCCTTCTCTCATTGCCTTGCTCTTGACTTGATCTCTGTGAAAACTTGTACTGTTTCTTTTAAACTTATACTTTAAAATGCTTCACCATGATACAATTTTTCATGTCTTTGCAATGAAACAATTGAATGTCACATTTCCCCTTTATCTTGTTAATATTATCAAAACTATTAAGGGGCACTGATAAAATACTAAAACAATCTCATTTGCTTAGTGTATCAACCCAGGGTTGTTTTTTTTTTTTTTGGGCTTAATATCCTTATTCAATTTAATTATGGATTAAATTTTTGATTTTGTCTTTAGTTAAATATTTCCAACTACCTCTAAAAATGGCAGCCTAATAAAGACTGACAGATCATATGTACAGTCAGACAATTTTAGAGCAATTTTTCTTTTACCCTAAAATCATGGTAAAGTGTTATTCTTTTGAGAGCTACTTGTCAGATAGTGATATAGAACAATAACTACTTTTTCTCCTTGGCACTGTGAGAAAAGATATTTTTAACCAATGTTTTCTGAGCTCTTTTATTAAATCTTGCCCAGAAGCAATCTTGTACAAATCCATAAAAACTGAAGCTTCTTTTTAGTTTAAATCTTAAAAAAGGAAAAGTGAACCCCTTGCTCCCCACACCAGCCGCTTCCTCCTCTGGGTCTTTGATCCTTGAGAGAATAAATCAGAACACAGTTTAAACATCACAATTTTAAACAACAATTTACACGGGCAGCTTCAAAATCGGGAGTGGGTTATATTCCAAAAGAATGTAAATTAATTGCTTTAAACCCAGAATTTAAGGTGTTTCAGGTTGGAGAGTAAATTGGTACGGTATTTCGGGGAAGAGGAAAATTTAGCAATGTAAATTAAAATTATTTTTCTACTCTAAGAAGATTCAGTAATTCCACTCCTAGAATTTAACCCTTGGGAATAAATGATCAGAAAATTTTCCAAAATGTATATGTAATAATGTTAATCACAATGTTGCATGTAATAGTGAAATACAGAGAACAATCTACAAGTCAGACAATAGGGCAATTTATTAATCATGTGCATTCATGCAGTGGATTCTAAGTAGCTTTAAAAGTGGTAATATAGTTATATCTTCTTTATTTCTGTTTGACATGGAAACATGTCTGTAATATATTAACAATATTAAAGATAGTATTTATGCTTTATAATCCCACTTAGAACGTGTATGTGTATATATACAAATATAAAATCTGGACAAATGTTCACCAAAGTATTAATTGATGATTTCCATGTGGTAGAATTAGAGATAATTTTCTAATTATTTTGTTATCTTTATGCATTTCTTATTTAAAAAATGAATGTGTTGCTGTCATAGTCAGAAAAAGACAATAGTATTATTTTTGGTATTTTGGTTAACAAAATATTATTATATTACTAGGCAGTTTCCATAATTGACTATTTCACACAGAGTATGTAGAATGTTAGTGGTAGAACTTCTTTTTGTCTACAGAGTGTATACTTCTTCCCCTTTACATACTAAGATTAAACCTTGAATCTTTTGAGCTTTTAATCCTGTGCCCGTTATAGGGCTACAGGTGGGTTGAAGCTGCAAGGGACTGGGTAGGTTCTTTTTGGTGACAAGCACTGCAATGGCCAAGGGACAATTTGGCAGGCATCCAGAGGGGCAGGAAGCCTCCAGTGATGGGGACAGGGCATTCAGAAGTTCATAAGACAAAGCCTGCTTGTATTAAACATTACCACAAAGTGATACCAACCCTAAATTAAAGTAGAAGCTATTCATTTTGCATCAGAGCCCCTAACTCTGTTTACATGAAGCCAGCGAAGGGCTATTCTGAAGCACAGAATACCGTTCTTACTGGCTTGAAAGATGAAACTCTCCTTAGTCATCCTGAGGCATCACCACAGTCCAGATGTATAGTTTATATATTCCAGGAAATGTCTGAGGAAATTACTTCCTCACAGAAGTATAAGATTATATTTTCTCCAGTTGACTCTTCCTGGCTGCACTTTAAGCCTCTATTGATTCCTTAGTGTTATTCCTTAGTATAGTAAGCAGTACTTCTTTGTGCTTCTAATGCAGATAGTAGGAGGTAAAACTACCAGAATCAGAGGTGAGGGATTATCTAAGGAGTAGAACCAATAGGTCAAATTCTCACCCAATCTTTCAGTCAAAGGACCCAAACAGTGTCAGCCTTGAATGAGAAGACAGTGTTTTGTGTGTTTATAGAAACACATGTAATACATATGTCTATACCTATATTTATATCCACATGAATGTATACACATATGACAAAATTCTCTCAATAAAGCCAAGTAAGGAAGTTCAGTTATGGCTGCGTCTACATGACCACAAACATCTTGATAAAAAACCAGCAGCAGTGGTTAATTAATCTGCTCTGTTTACACAAATTACCCTGTAGTAGATGTAATCAGGGAAATAAATATGAAATTATGAGGCTATCAAAAGACTTAAAGGGAAGATAAAGATTCGCTATGGAGGTTGGTCTTAGAGGAAAGACTTGAGGTAGACAAGAATCTTTCTGGAAGAACATCATAAATGTGGTTGATTGAAGAAGATAGGTAAAGAATTACAAGTGAAGAAACAGTATGAGAAAAACAGAAAGGCAAGATGGCTATGATTTGTGGGAGATGATAGGACACCACGGTTAGTTGTGTGAACAGTTCTTTGTTTCATGGGACTTTTGCAAGATATTAATCATCCTTGGCCTCTGGGTAATAAATGCCAATAGCTCTTCCCAGTCATTGTGACAACCAAAAATGTCCCACAAGTTTCCAAACATCCCTGATGGGAGATTTATTATTCTGCCTTAAGAACCATTGGGCAAGATAATGAGAGCTTCTGAATGCCAGGATGAAAGGCCAGGATGCCATCAGATTTTCATGTATGAACTACTTCTGTTTTTATTTTTCTATTTCCTTTAGGAAGTCACACTGTAAAACTATACTTTTCTCCATAGTATTTACAACACATCCACATCCACTATTAACTGTGGTGAATTCAGTTTAGAGTTAATTCTGATTCCTATGGCATCCATTACATGCTGCCTTAATCTCAGTTATTGCTGCTTATAATTATCTTTATTTATGGCAGGTTTGGGTGAAACTTCGGGGCACCAGTGGGTTCATCAAACATCTGGAACAATTTTTCAAAAATTCTGGATTTACTAAAACCCAAACATTCTGCCAAGCACCTCTTCTCACCCCCTTTCTCCAAACTTAAAAAAAAATACCATATATTTTAGAGAACATTGATTCCATGTGTTATTAATTCATTTTAGTTCATATCATCAAATAAAAGAAAGCGATTTGGCAACCAGGAAGCCCATTGAGCCTTTAAAATAAATAAATTTTTAACAACTTGAAAAAATGTCACATAAATATATTGAAATAACAAAAGGATAAAGTTTTGATGGAGAATGATTGGAAATGAAATTTGGCAAAGTTATTTTTCCACACTAATTTATACTTTTCCATCCAACTTCCAATCCATGATCTGGAGAGAATGAATTGGGTTAGTTAATCTAAAAAAAATGCTGTATCAAATTCTCTGTGCTAAGACATGTAGCATTATGGAGAAAATATTAGGAAACCAACTTGAATCAAATGGTCTATTAACTCTTAATATTGGGGATTTTTTACCATATAGTTGGCCATAATTACATAAGAAACTCTTAGGGCAAACTGGAAAATGTAAGAAGTAACAAGAATAATAGTAATTTGAGAAAGGAAATGAATTTAGTCATGCACTAGCTTATAATTGTGATATGTTAGTTATTCTAATAATTTCAGAGGTCGAAGATTAGCTTGCTGATGTTCATTGATGATAAACGTGCACACAAACACACACAGAGCTATATAAATATACCTGTTCATATATTAGTGAAAAATCCACTACAGCACTTATGCTGAGGCAAATGACTTGCATAATATAAGGAATGGTTAAAAACCCTATTTAAAATCTGTCCATCTAAATAACTGAAGAGAATTTTCAGGAAGATTACAGAGATGACTTTTGCGGGTTTGAAAATAAGAACTCTGACATTATACTAAAGACTAAAGATACAGATTCTTTAATAAACTTGGTGAAAAATGTTAAATATTATTAGTATGGGAATGCAAATTTGAATGAGATAAGCATTTTCCATTTCATATCAGAAAAGATATTTAAGCTAAGAATATCCTATGATCTTCCATATCTTTCTTCAGTATTATTCAAGGCCTCCAAAAGAAATGTTCATGTACTGTTGATAGAAAAGTAAAATAAATTTGAAGATGCAAAGTAAAAAGGTAATAATCTTTAAGGTAGTAACTCTACTCTATTAAGGTAGTAACTCTACTCTTAAGAATAAATCTAAACACACACCCATACACACACACTCATATGTTTGTGGCAAAAAGTGTACAACAATCTAAGTGTCCAAAAACAAGGAAGAATTAAACATATTATAATGTCTATACAATGGAAAGTTGTGTGATGTTAAAAATGATGTTGATGAAATGTTTATGATAAGTTAGAGAAATGGTTATGTAAAGTGAAATACAAAATATTATAATATCAACTTTTAAAATTGCATGGAAAAAATATGGTATACGAAAGTTCCTGATTTTACTCTATCCACCCCATAGCTTTAGGTTAATGGAAGGGACAGAACTTAAGTACTCTACAGGTCCTAACTTTATATTTGCATACTGTTAGCACTCAATAAATGGATACTATTTTTCATGTTAAAGCTTTCAAATTAATTGCATGCAAAGTTAATTGTTTTTCTTTAATAAGAAAAATGAAATCATTAGGGGAAAAAGCAAGGCTTCTTGTATTTGAGAATAAAAGTTATCTTGTTAATTAATTTTAGGGAAAAATCAAGATTTTTTTTTAAAAATCTTTATTGAAGTATAATTGCCTTACAATGGTGTGTTAGCTTCTGCTTTATAACAAAGTTAATCAGTTATACATATACAATATGTTCCCATATCTCTTCCCTCTTGCATCTCCCTCCCTCCCACCCTCCCCATCCCACCCCTCTAGGTGGTCACAAAGCACCGAGCTGATCTCCCTGTGCTATGCGGCTGCTTCCCACTAGCTATCTATTTTACATTTGGTAGTGTATATATGTCCATGACACTCTCTCACCCTGTCACATCTCACCCCACCCCCTCCCCATATCCTCAAGTCCATTCTCTAGTAGGTCTGTGTCTTTATTCCCGTCTTGCCACTAGGTTCTTCATGGCCTTTTTATTTATTTATTTTTTTCCTTAGATTCCGTATATATGTGTTAGCATACTGTATTTGTTTTTCTCTTTCTGACTTACTTCACTCTGTATGACAGACTCTAACTCCATCCACCTCATTACAAATACCTCCATTTCATTTCTTTTTATGGCTGAGTAATATTCCATTGTATATATATGCCACATCTTCTTTATCCATTCATCTGTCGATGGACATTTAGGTTGCTTCCATGTCCTGGCTATTGTAAATAGAGCTGCAATGAACATTTTGGTACATGACTCTTTTTGAACTATGGTTTTCTCAGGGTATATGCCCAGTAGTGGGATTGCTGGGTCGTATGGTAGTTCTATTTGTAGTTTTTTAAGGAACCTCCATACTGTTCTCCATAGTGGCTGTATCAATTTACATTCCCACCAACAGTGCAAGAGGGTTCCCTTTCCTCCACACCCTCTCCAGCATTTATTGTTTCTAGATTTTTTGATGATGGCCATTCTGACCGGTGTGAGATGATATCTCATTGTAGTTTTGATTTGCATTTCTCTAATGATTAATGATGTTGAGCATTCTTTCATGTGTCTGTAGGCCATCTGTATATCTTCTTTGGAGAAATGTCTATTTAGGTCTTCTGCCCATTTTTGGATTGGGTTGTTCGTTTTTTTGTTATTGAGCTGCATGAGCTGCTTGTAAATCTTGGAGATTAATCCTTTGTCAGTTGCTTCATTTGCAAATATTTTCTCCCATTCTGATGGTTGTCTTTTGGTCTTGTTTATGGTTTCCTTTGCTGTGCAAAAGCTTTTAAGTTTCATTAGGTTCCATTTGTTTATTTGTGTTCTTATTTCCATTTCTCTGGGAACTGGGTCAAAAAGAATCTTGCTGTGATGTATGTCATAGAGTGTTCTGCCTATGTTTTCCTCTAAGAGTTTGATAGTGTCTGGCCTTACACTTAGGTCTTTAATCCATTTTGAGTTTATTTTTGTGCATGGTGTCAGGGAGTGTTCTAATTTCATACTTTTACATGTATCTGTCCAATTTTCCCAGCACCACTTATTGAAGAGGCTGTCTTTTCTCCACTGTATATGCTTGCCTCCTTTATCAAAGATAAGGTGACCATATGTGCGTGGGTTTATCTCTGGGCTTTCTATCCTGTTCCATTGATCTATATTTCTGTTTTTGTGCCAGTACCAAACTGTCTTGATTACTGTAGCTTTGTAGTATAGTCTGAAGTCAGGGAGCCTGATTCCCCCAGCTCCATTTTTCGTTCTCAAGATTGCTTTGGCTATTCGGGGTCTTTTGTGTTTCCATACAAATTGTGAAATTTTTTGTTCTAGTTCTGTGAAAAATGCCAGTGGTAGTTTGATAGGGATTGCATTGAATCTGTAGATTGCTTTGGGTAGTAGAGTCATTTTCACAATGTTGATTCTTCCAATCCAGGAACATGGTATATCTCTCCATCTATTTGTATCATCTTTAATTTCTTATAATTTTCTGCATACAGGTCTTTTGTCTCCTTAGGTAGTTTTATTCCTAGATATTTTATTCTTTTTGTTGCAATGGTAAACGGGAGTGTTTTCTTAATTTCACTTTCAGATTTTTCGTCATTAGTGTATAGAAATGCAAGAGATTTCTGTGCATTAATTTTGTATCCTGCTACTTTACCAGATTCATTGATTATCTGTAGTAGTTTTCTGGTAGCATCTCTAGGATTCTCTATGTATAGTATCATGTCATCTGCAAACAGTGACAGCTTTACTTCTTCTTTTCCGATTTGGATTCCTTTTATTTCTTTGTCTTCTCTGATTGCTGTGGCTAACACTTCCAAAACTATGTTGAATAATAGTGGTGAGAGTGGACAACCTTGTCTTGTTCCTGATCTTAGTGGAAACGGTTTCAGTTTTTCCCCATTGAGGACAGTGTTGGCTGTGGGTTTGTCATATATGGCCTTAAAATAAAGATTTTTGAGAAGAAGAAGTCTTCATAGTTTAAATTACAATTTGAGTTAGGTTTAATCATCGTGAAAACAGTTTTTCCAGGCTTCCCTGGTGGCGCAGTGGTTAAGAACCCGCCTGCCAATGCAAGGGACACGGATTTGAGCCCTGGCCCAGGAAGATTCCACATGCCACGGAGCAACAAAGCCCGTGTGCCACAACTACTGAGCCCACACACCACAACTACTGAAGCCCGCATGCCTAGCGTCTGTACTCCGCAACAAGAGAAGCCACCTCAATGAGAAGCCCGTGCACTGCAAGGGAGAGTAGCCCTCGCTCGCTGCAACTAGACAAAGCCCATGTAGCAACGAAGACCCAACGCAGCCAAAACAAACAAACAAAAAAACTAGTTTCTCCATTGAAGGTAAATTTTTGTCATTTACACTTCTACTGTGTATAGATGTGGTATTGAATTTGAGGGGCAAATTTCATGTCCTAATTAGTCCAGAGTGGTCTTCTACCATTGCCAATAGGAGGAAGACATCCCTCGAAGATCCCATTATTCCTCTTTTATATGTCTATGGGTCCCTATCTATATTTCAGTGGTCTGAGGAACAGAAGAAAGGTCTCTGATTTGATCCTAACTCAGTAGGCTGACTCTCTTAGAGGGCCTGCTTCCTGAGTAGAAGCCGCCTTAGTAGGTTGTGCTGGAAACACAAGATGGGGGAGGGCTCCCTGTGTTCTGGAATGGTGTCCTGCCTACCCTGAAAAGGCAGACTCTCCTAATTTCTAAGGTACCTCTGATTTAAAAGAGTTCCTCACAAATTGACTGGTGCCTTCAGGGTCAAAGTTCTATCAATTCCTGAGCCAAGGCATTTCCACGGGCTGCACCAGGGAGCACAATCCGGAAACGTTTTGATGCTCATCGTCTTACAGGTGAGCAATGATGGAGAGCTGGGCTCCAAAGGAAACAGGCCAGTGGGTAACACTGATTAGGAGTAGCCACACTGTCTCCTGAGGGAAACATGGGTCACAGGAAGACGCAAATTTATCCTGAGCCCAGGGATTGGGCTCACTCCCCCAGCTCCAGCCCTCCCAAGAATGGGAGTGCAGAGTCCTATTTCAAGCTCAAGGAAACTCTATGCCTTGGAAGACTAAGCCTGCAGTGTTTCAGCTCTGTCAACATTCTGTACTGCTGTTAGGTTGGATTGTATAAGACTGTCATTTTTATAGGTCACAAATGGTTGGCTATTGGCAATTTTATAAGGTTTAATCTAATATTTCTTGGGACACAGTGGCTCCAAGAAGTGTAGGTCCAGACAGGTTCAGGCTTGTACCTTGTATGTTAGTCTGTGTCCCTCGAGAAGTAGATGCCAAGATGGAATTAAACATACAAGAATTCTATTGGGGGGAGGGGAGTGCCTGTATGAAAGGAGAGAGATGGAAGATGCTAGTCTGATCCCAAGTGAGGGAGGGAGGGGGAGCAGGTTGGGTGCCAGCCTCCTAGACTGCTGTGTGGTGTAAGGAAGATTTGGCAAAGTCTTTGGGGAGTTCTTAAGTCAAAGCCAGGCAGAAAAGGAGTCCCATATCTCCCCCAAACAGGTCATTGGCAGAAGGTCACCCATGGGATGTGTGGCCTTGGCACAAATCCAGGGATGGTTTTCAGAGTGCGGCCACTGGGGCCTCAGTTGATGACGCTCTTGTAGGTGGAGGTCCACCAGGCTCATTTTCATAGCTGCTGCACCTTGAGACACAGACGTGCATATGGCACCTGATTCATCCCTGGCCTCCATCACTGTCCCTTTGCTCTCCACCCTTGTTCTAACCCCATTCCAGTCTTGTTCTTCAGTGCTTCTTGATTTGCCACCCAAATCTACCTTGACTTCTATGGAGAGGAAGTTGGGGACAGGGAAAAGTACTGTGGTCCTTTCTATTCCAGAAAATCATTGACTCCTTATGCAAATTGGCCCACAACTTCCAAGAGCTAATAGAGAAGGGACTGCTTTAGTAAATATAACAAAAGCCCCCCCATTCCTTATTTCCAAGGGTGACGTTCAGTGTGACAAAAACCTGCAAAACAAATAGAGATCACATGCATTGGATCACATTTTGAAAGCCTGCATAGAGTATCTAAACACTTTGTTTCATAAAGGTGAAATATGGCTATGATAGGGCTCTCAGCTGCATATAACAGCCTTTAATAAGAAAACCCACATAATAATAAAATTAACACAAACCAAATGTGCACATATAACCTTATATTATAAAATAACCTTTATAAGTCACATTTAATTTTCATTATTGAAATATAAAATTGGAAAGCGAAATTTTTATGGGGAAAGTTAAAATGGAAATTTAATTGCCTCAATGACAAATTAAACAAAAGTTGATTTGACTCTGACTTACTTTTCTGCTAAGGACAATTGGGAGAAGAGAAGTTAGTCAAGTTATCTGGGTAATTTCTCATTTCTCTCCCTAGTATAGATCAGATCTTTTGGGGGAACCTTTAACCATGATCTTAAAAAGGACATGTAAATTAAACTTGTGTGAAAAAAAAGAAAACCCTCAAAATAAATGTTGAAAGGAGGGATGAAAACAGAAATAGAATTCTTTTTTCCTGAAGGGGAGACTAAAACCATCCACATAAAGCATCCAGGAGATCTGGCAAATATGCCCTTGCACGTTCCTTACACAAGATGCAGTCTTACACAATTCTTCCATTCACTCATGGGCTCACATCTGTTGGCCACCCATGCTCCCTGAAGACAGTTTATGGCATTGGATTGCATCAGTGAGGCGTGATGGATGATAGGGAGGACATCACCAGGGAGGGAGTACTCTGCCTTTGGCTTGGTTTAGAGTCAGATGTGAAGGAAAGAGGAGCAGTAAATTTGGAAGCTATGTTGGAAGAAACTAAAATTTATTTTTAATCTCTGTAAGTTCCAAAGAAGGAATAAAACCTGCAAATATGATGATAAGATGATTGGACTAATTTGTAAGGTAATTTATCAGAACACGGGAACTGGGAGTTCAGCTCTGCAGGCATGGGGAGATGCTTAGGAAGGACTGTGTTTTAACTTCCTCATTTGGGAGTACTTAAATAGACTTCAGACTCTGATTCTACAAGTGCAATTGGAAAGGCCAAGAAAGGACAACCTTCTTTATACTCTGCTTTGTGATCCAGCTAGATTTTGATGTGATAGTGGAACAAAACCTCCTTAAACAGGAGGTTAAACAGAAATGAAAATGATTTAACACATAGCACATAAATTTAATTAAGGATACTAGATCCTAACAGCATCACAGAAAACTTAAATCAACAAGTTTTGGAGGGATTTGTCAAACTCTTTCTGCCCATGCTACCCATTAATAAAGCTTCATCTAGAGCTGAGAGCTGTGAAGAAAGAGATTTTTTGCAAAGATGATTGTGGTATTTCTTTGATTTTTATGCTATCCTGCAAATGAGTTTGTGCTGGTATCCACTGGCTTTGTTGACTACATTTTTGTGGCAATATCTCTCTACTTAGTTTTAAGGAATTTTCAGTAGACTTTGCAAAGACCACATAATACTTCAATGGTGCTATGTTTTCATCTAGGTGAATAAGATCCTAAACTGGCAATTAAATTTATGTTTACAGGATCAAAGCCAAGAAGTGCATTTCATAACTATTTTGACAATTTGATGATATAGTGTATGTAAAACCCTGTGTTGGATATAATAGTGGATACAAAAATTGCATCCTTTATAGATCCTGGCCTTGTTCACTTGCAGTTCATATGGAAGATAGGACATGTACCCAGATGATTAGATTAGAAAGTATAAAATAAAACATATTGCAAAAATATTATGGATGGTTTGGGAAATTCAAAGGAGGTGAGAAATTACTTGCATGTGTCATAGAAATGAGGATCTCATTAGAGATAGGGAAAAGGATTCAAGGAGAGAGAAAGCATGAACAAATAGTGATGATGCAATTTCAGTGTGTATCAGAGGGAGCAACTGATTCAACTGGGCTGGAGTAAAGGAGTCATTAAGAAAAGCAGGTGGGAAACAATGTTGGAAACACAGGATATGGGCCATATCATAGGGACCTGAGAATGCCAGGGAAAAGGGGCTGTCTAGGTAATGGAGAATCACTGAGGTTTCTGAACAGGTAAGTCATTTAATGAGAATTGTGATTAAGAAGAGCATACTGTAAAATGGATTAGGATTGAGGGAGATTCTGAGAGCAGAAAAACTTATAGGAGACCTTTCCAATATCATAGACAATAAATGATAGGGACTAAATTAAGAGAGAGAGAGGGCTGAGATGAAAAAATTATTCTAAAAGATATCACAGGAGTAGAATTTATAGAATTTAGCTAAAACTTAAGTATTATGGAGGATAAGAGAAAAAAGAGTGAGAGGTGATGCCAACATTGTAAATCTTGATGCATGGAAAGATGACCACCCTATTAGTAGGAGCAGAGAAGACAAGAGGAGGATCTAGTTGGGTGGAAATGGGGCAAATATACTGAGTAGGAGGTAAAGATGGGACAGGTGGAGCCCTCTAGGAGGCAGCTGGAAATACAGAACTGAAACGTGGGAGAGAGAACATGACTTGTATTTCAGATTTGGAGACCATCTTCATAGAAGTGTTGACTAAGGACAGGGGATTGAATACATTGCTCAAGGGGAAGACAGTTGAGAAAAAGAAGTGAAAATGCAATGAAACTTGGATCATAAAGACCTACATTCCAGGAGCTGAAGTAGGAAAGAAGAGAGAAATGATGACGTGTGTGAGGCGACCCAGAGAACAGTCTCTCACTGGAAGCCAAGGGAAGAGCAACCAAAAGGAATGTGGTCAACAGATGAGAATGGGAGAATGGGGAAAAGACCACCGAATTGTGTTTTTTTGTTTTTTTTTTTAAAAAAATAATTACAGTGTGCATGTGATTTTTAAAATAATTAATTAATTAACTTATTACTTATTTTTGGCTGGGTTGGGTCTTTGTTGCTGAGCGCAGGGTTTCTCTAGTTGCGGCATGTGGGCTCAGTAGTTGCGACTTGCAAGCTCTAGAGCGCAGGCTCAGTAGTTGTGGTGCATGGGCTTAGTTGCTCTGCAGCATGTGGGATCTTCCTAGACCAGGGCTCGAACCCGTGTCCCTTGCATTGGCAGGTGGATTCTTAACCACTGCGCCACCAGGGAAGTCCTGAATTGTGGTTTTAAGTCCTCTAGCTTTTTCATTTGAAAATTTTTTTGGGGGGGTCTGGATCATTCTTAATGCCTATTAGTTTTGTCCTAACCCAGGCAGCTTGCTTTAAAATTTGCCCTAAAAGACACAGTTGGTTTAATATGTGTAAAATCTCATTTTCAACTTCTCCATTAAAAAATAATAACCATATATTAATTTTTCTTATGCAGAGGCACCATACTAAGCTCTTTATATGCATTATTTTAATTTAATCTTCATAATGAATTGTGTAGCTTTATTCTGCCATTTGACAGATGGGCCCGGAGAGATTAAGTAGTTTGTCCAAGATCATGATTGGTAAATGAACAAGTCTTTCCATCTCCTGGTCCTTATCCTTAATGACTAGTCTATATTACTTCCCTAATTTCATGTGCTTTCACACATATGAAAGTACCAATAACCTGAAAAGTGTGTATTCATGACATTATTAGGTAGAGCATTTTTGTCAAGGTGCTTTAGCATAGAAGGTTAAATTGCTTCATTGATGATGTTTCATATATATTTTCTTATAAATGTACCTTATTATCCAGACTTCCTTCATTTCTCTTCATTTATAGCATATGAGCCAAATGTTCATTTTATAATGGAAAAGTCTTAGATACACAGTGTCTTTATAATATCAAGATCTAGAAATTGCCAAGAGAACTTGAATATAATATGATATATGAGATGTTAAAGAAAAAAAAAAGCAATCTGTTATCCTGGTCTTTCAGAAATGTGACATCAAGTTCTCATTCACAATTTACAAAGCCCAGAAATCTGGCACTTTGGGCTCACATGGAAGGACAGAAACATTCCTATTAAGTTTGAAATATCCAAGAAAACAGAAAATGTGTACAGCTATTAAAAACTTTAGAGTGAAGTAGGAGGCAAAATAATAGTGTAAACAATTTCCCATTTTTAAAAGCAAGAAAATAATTTTGGAAAAGACTACATTTTGATCAACTCTCTAGTCATAACTCACTTATGGCTAGAGCATTATTTGAATCTTATGATCAGTTTTCATTTAAAAAAATTATGCTTCCCTAACACTGCACTAGTGGATTTGGATATTCTGCCTGTTGAATAACCAACCATTATTTGGGCAAATACTCATATCCATCCAGAAATAGATTATGCAGAATTTGCATTATCATGATCTCTCATATTCCACCCCACCCTTTCTTTCTACCCTGCAGATTCCCCTCCTCTTCCTTCAGTGTTCTGAGTATTTCCATTCGAGGACAAAACCAAGAGGAAAATCTTGGAAGAGTAGAGAGCAATCTTGTTTTGATCATCATCCGTCAAGAAGGGGGATTAATAAATATGCAATCTCTCTCCTTCTTTTCATAATTGAATCAATAATTGGCTATTCTAATGCTTTGACAGTGTGTACCTGTACCAAGTAGCCCACTGTACAAGTGTCTGTTCATTTCTGTTCTCTATTCTGTTACATCAATCTATGTATCTGTTTTTGTGCAAGTACCATACTGTTTTAATTACTGTAGCTATATAATACAGTTTGAAAACAGGGAGTGTGATAGCTCCAGCTTTGTTATTCTTTCTCAAGATTGCTTTGGCTATTCGGGGTCTTTTTTGTTTCCATACAAATTTTAGAATTATTTGTTCTAGTTCTGTGATAAATTGCATTGATATTTTAATAGGGATTGCATTAAATCTGTAGTTTACCTTGGGTAGTATTGTCATTTTAACAATGTTAATTATTCTAATCCATGAACACAGTATCTCTTTCCATTTGCTTGTGTTGTTTTCAGTTTCTTTCATCAGTGTCTTACAATTTCCTGAGTACAGGTCTTTTAGTTTCTCGGTTAGACTTATTCTGAGGTATTTTTTTTTTTTTTGATGGAATTGTAAATAGGGTTGTTTTCTTAATTTCTCTTTTTGATAGTTTGCTGTTAGTCTATAGAAACACAACAGATTTCTGTATATTAATTTTGTATCTTACAACTACACTGAATTTGTTTATTAGTTCTAATAGTTTTTTGGTGGCATATTTAAGATTTTCTATATGTAGTATTATGTCATCTGCAAACAGTGACAGTTTTACTTCTTCCTTTCCAGTTTGGATTCATTTTAATTCTTCTTCTTGCCTGATTGCTGTGGTTAGTACTTCCAACACTATGTTGAATGAAGGTAGTCAGAATGGGCATTTTTGTCACGTTCCTGATCTTAGAGGAAACGCTTTCAGCTTTTCACCATGGAGTATGATGTTGGCTGTAGGTGTGTTATATATGGACTTTATTATGTTGAGGATTAAACATACCCACTTTATAGGGAGTTTTCATTATGAATGCATGTTGGATTTTGTCAAGAGCTTTTTCCTGCATCTATTGAGATGATCACATGAATTTTATTCTTCAATTTGTTAATGTGGTGTATCACAGTGATTGATTTGCAGATATTGAACCATCCTTGCATCCTTGGGATGAACCACTTGGTCATGTTTTATGATCCTTTCAAAGTATTGTTGAATCTGGTTTGCTAATATTTTGTTGAGGATTTTTGCATCAAAGTTCATCAGTGATTTGGTCTGTAATTTTCTTTTTTTGTGTGGGGTCTTTGTCTGGTTTTGGTATCAGGGTGATGCTGGCTTCATAGAAGGAGTTCAGAGGTTTTCCTTACTCTTCAGTTTTTTGGAATAGTTTGAGAATGATAGGTGTAAACTCTTCTCTAAATGTTTGGTAGAATTCACCTGTGTACCTGTCTAGTCTTGGACTTTTATTATTGGGAGTTCCTTAAATTATTAATTCAATTTCATTACTGGTAATTGGTCTGTTCATATTTTATATTTTCTATTTCTTCCTGAGTTAGTCTTAAGAGATTCTACATTTCTAGGAATTTATCCATCTCTTATAGGTTGTCTGTTTTATTAGCATATAACTGTAGTAATCTTTTATGATACTTTGTATTTCTGTGGTGTTGTAACTCCTTTTTCATTTCTGATTTCATTTTCTGATAAGTAAAACTTATCTCTTTTTTAATGATTTCGGCTAAAGTTTTATCAATTTTGTTTATCTTTTCAAAGAATCAGCTCTTATTTTCATTGTTCTTTGCTGTTGTTTATTAGTCTCTATTTCATATTTCTATTCTGATCTTTATTTTTTCTCTCCTTCTACTAATATTGAATTTTGTTTGTTACTCTTTTTCTAGCTCCTTTTTATGTAAGGTTAGGTTGTTTATTTGAGATTTTTCTTTTTTGCTGAGGTAGGCTTGTACCACTATAAACTTCCCTCTAGAAATGCTTTTCCTGCATTCCATAGGTTTTTGCATGGTTGTATTTCCATTTTTGTTTCCAAGTTTTTAAAATTTCCTTTTTGATTTCTTCAGTGACCCACTGGTTGGTTAGTAGCATATTGGTTAACTTCCACATGTTTGTATTTTTTTGCAGTTTTTTTCTTGTAGTTGATTCTAGTATCATATATCTGTGGTTAGAAAAGGTGTTTGATAGGATTCCAATCTTCTTAAATTTACTGAGACTTATTTTGTAGCCTAGCAAATGCTCTATCCTGGAGAATGAATGTTCCATGTGCCCTTGAAAAGATGTTCCATGTGCATGGCTCTTTTTGGTTCTACTAATGTTCTATTAATTTTGTCTGCTCTAATGTGTCACTTAAGGCCAGTGTTTCCTTATTGATATCCTGTCTGGATGATCTATCTGTTGATGTAAGTGGGGTGTTAGAGTCCCCGACTATTATTGTGTTACTGTCAATTTCTTCCTTTATGTTTGTTAATATTTGCTTTATATATTCATGTTCTCCTATGTTGGGTGCATAGTTATTTACAATTGCTGAATCTTCTTGGATTTGTCCCTTTATCATCATATAATGTCCTTATACCAATCTTGGTAAAGTGGTCATATGTAGGAGACATCCTAAGGGGTCCTGTGGTGCACTCCCCTCTGGTCACCAGAGCTCTGGGGTGCTCTCTACTTTGGCTGCTTAAGCCCTTCTGTTGTGGTGGGGTGACTACTGTAGGCATGCTGGTAGGTGTGTCTGGCCACTAGTCTGGTTGGTTGCCATGCTCTACCTAGTGTGCAGACTGATAACTGCTGGTGGTTAGGTCTGGGTCCTGACATGGCTGGCTTCACAGCCTGGGGTGTCACGGTGCTGTTGCTGGCCCACTGATGGGTAGAACCATGTCCCAGGATGGCTGGCTGTGGGGTTGGTGTCCTGGAGCTAGCGCCAGCCTGCTGGTTGGCTGGGTTGTGGCCTGGTGGTTATGGAGTTGTGACAGCCTGCTGATGGGCAGGGTTAGTTTCTGAGATGGCTGGCTGCAGTGTATAGGGTATTTTAGAGCTGGTGTTGGTCTGCTGGTGGGTGGGGCTAGATTCTGGGTAGCTAGGTGAGGGGCCCAATATGTCCTAGAGGAGGTGTCAGCCTTCTTGTGGTGGGCAGGGTCCTGACACAGCTGGCTGTGGGACTGTGTTGGTCCTTGTGTTGGTATTTGCCCGCTGGTGGTTGAGGCTAGGTCCCAGGGCTATTGCCCGCCCACTGTTGGGCAGAGCCAGGTCCTGATAACTCTAGCTGTTGGGTCCTGGGTTTCCTGGATCTGTAGGGTCCCAAAGGCTGGCTATGGGTCTCTAGGGGTCCTGGGGCTATTGCCAGCCAGCCCACTGGTGGGTGGGTCTCGGCCTTGATGCTAATAAGCAGGAGGAACATTCCAAAATGGTGCTTACCAGCACCCATATCCTCGTGGTAGAATGAGCTCGCCCAGATTGCTGCTGTCAGAGTCCTTTTTCTCAGGGTAAGTCCCAGTTGCCCCTGGCCTCTCAGAGAGGGTATCTAAGATCAGCAGGTGGATCTGACACAGGGTCCTTTCAAATTATTGCTTCCGCCTTGGGTCCTGGAGTGTGAGATTTTGTGTGTACCCTTTAAGAGTGGAGTATCTGTATCCCACAGTCCTCTGGCTCTCCTGAAAGTAAGCCCTGTTGGCCTTCAAAACCAAACATTCTCGGAGCTTGTCTCCCCAGTGAAGGATCCCTGGGCAGGGAAGCCTGATGTGGTCCTTGGACCCCTTGCTCCTTGGGGAGAACCTCTGAAATTGTAATTATTCTCCGATTTGTGTGTTGCCCGCCTAAGGATGTGGCCCTTTCTTTTAAACTTTGGGTTTTATTTATTTATTTATTTATTTATTTATTTATTTATTTATGGCTGTGTTGGGTCTTCATTTCTGTGCAAGGGCTTTTCTCTAGTTGTGGCAAGCGGGGGCCACTCTTCATCGCGGTGCGTGGGCCTCTCATTATCGCGGCCTCTCTTGTTGCGGAGCACAGGCTCCAGACGCGCAGGCTCAGTAGTTGTGGCTCACGGGCCTAGTTGCTCCGCGGCACGTGGGATCCTCCCAGACCAGGGCTCGAACCCGTGCCCCCTGCATTGGCAGGCAGATTCTCAACCACTGTGCCACCAGGGAAGCCCAAGATGTGGCTCTTGACTATACCCCATCTCCACCCCTCCTACCCATCTTGTTGTGATTCCATCTTTATATATTTAGTTGTATAAGATCTTTTCTGCTAGTCTTCAGGTTGTTCCAATCAATAGTTGTTCTGTAAACAGTTGTAATTTTGGTGTGCCCCTGGGAGTAGGTGAGCTCAGCGCCTTCCTACTCTGCCATATTTGCCACTCCCTACATTTCTACTTTTAATAGCTAGAAAATATACGTTGCTTCTGTTGTTAGAGTTATAGCTTTAGTTTAAACAGAGCAATATTTGTGGCCACTATTCCCCACTATTTGGGGAAGTGCACAGTGAATTTGCAGAATAGCAGGTGGTACATGTTGATTGAAAGACAGAGTATGTGAAGACAGAGGCAGTGAAGACTCAAAGGCCCAGAGAGTTTCTGTGATTTTACAAAGGTCACACTAATAGTAGCTGAGAGAGTGGAGCAGCCCTCAGGCTTGGATAACCAGTCTTACAAACTTCACGCTCCGTAATGTTCTGTGGACATTGGGGGCAGTTCAGCAACGGCCTATTCACCCAACAGAACAGGAAAGGAGGCATGGACCACAATTTGATTGGAAATCTGTCCTTAAAAGGGAATTGATCCTTGGGGAATTATGCTGGGTGATCTGCTGGCTTCTTCAAGTAGGCATTTTAATGCAGCTCAAGTAAATAAATATGGATATAATGGGTAGCTTTGAAAAAGAAAGTAATTATACAGAGCTCCATATAATGATGTATACAGCTAAGGGGGTTGAAAAAGGAGAAATTATGCAGTCTACACAGCCCAGTGTACAGTAATGGATATTCATTGACAGGAGTGTATGAAAGCTAAAAAGTCAGGACCCACTTTGGGAAGTCTTAGCAAGGTGTCATATTCAGAAGAAACACAACTTAGATATCTCAAAAATCTTTGAAAAGCTATTTAAGTGTGTACTAAAGACTAGTGAAAAGATTTTAGGGTGTAATGCATTTATCACACAGAAAACTATCTTAAAATACTTCCTCCATCAGTCTCACTATATCTCACTACTGTTTGGCAGTGACTTTAGCCTCTCATAATATTTTGTCAAAGCTCCCTAGCATTCACTTTCCAAACTCAACTCACACTGGCTCTTCTCCTTTTCACCCTCTTCTATCTTTCTGCTTTATTTTCTTCCTCTGCAGAGGTTACTCAGCCCCGACACACCAAACGGCTAGGGAAGCATGTACTGAAATCTCCTTGGAAGGGAAACCTCTTTGGAAGGAAGACTCTGTGAATCTTACATAATCAGAATATTATTGGGGTCCCATGTGGCCCAGGGTCTGGGTCATATCACTGTCAAAGAAACAGCAGCGTGACTCTAGAAGCCAAGACAAATAGTGTTGATCTTAAGTGTTTTGAAAGAGCACAGTGCACAGGTTTCATACAACACTTTATGTAGAAAGCTTCCTAAAAATATTTCTACATCTCTCTCTCCCTCAAAGTATCTCATTTGAGACAAATGTGAGGAATCCCCAAGTAGGGGAATTCATTGGGTCACCACTAGTGGAGTGAGAGGGAGTGTGAGAGTAGTTTGTGATATGCCTGGTAGAGGGGTCATTCCTAGCATTCTTTCATTCACTCAGTCAACAAGTGTTCATTAAGCCCCAACTAGAGGCTGGGCACTGTGGTAGGGACTAGAGATGCTATAGCGAATTTGACACAGTCTGTCAGGAAAGGAGATATCAAACATTAAAATTGTGATGAGTGCTATAATGATATCTTACATATATTGAATGTTAACTTTGTGCCAGGTATTGTGCTAAAAACTGTACATTTAATCTTCACTTAATTGTCTACTATTTTCAAGAAACCAATATGAGGGGCTTCCCTGGTGGTGCAGTGGTTGAGAATCTGCCTGCCAATGCGGGGGACACGGGTTCGAGCCCTGGTCTGGGAAGATCCCACATGCCGCGGAGCAACTAGGCCCGTGAGCCACAACTGCTGAGCCTGCGCGTCTGGAGCCTGTGCTCCGCAACAAGAGAGGCCGCGATAGTGAGAGGCCCGCGCATCGCGATGAAGAGTGGCCCCCACTCGCCGCAACTGGAGAAAGCCCTGGCACAGAAACGAAGACCCAACACAGCCAAAAATAAAATAAATAAATAAATTAATTAAAAAAAACAAAAACAAAAACAAAAACATGAAACTGGATACTACAGGAAGTTTCAAAAAAAAAAAAAAAGAAAGAAACCAATATGATAAATACCATTATTATCTCCATTATACCAGTGCAGAAGCTGGGTGTTACACAATAACTTACCCAGGGTCACACATTGGAGCCAGGATTTAAAACAAAGTTTATCTAACTTTTGACCTAAAGTTCTTAGCCAGTGGTAAAGTACTGTTGCTTTCTAGAAGGGAAGGAGAAGACAGAGAACAGGAAAGGATGCCATCATGGAAAGGAACTGAAAAGATTCTACCCCTACCATTCAGAAGTTGGGCTGACCTCAGGGAATCAAGAGAACAGAATGTACAGAGGAAGACCCTTTGGGGCTGGGTTCCGGAGCACTCAGCTGATGCTCTGGCAGAGACTATAAAACAAACAGGCAGCTTGGCCCATAACTTGAGAAGCAGGGTAAGGGGCATGGGCCTCAGTGAGGAGGCCTACTGTGGGGAGAGGCCCTGTGCCCACTGTGTGAACAATCATTTAAAAGACTGGCATTTGGTAGAATTCTCAATTTCTCTCTGAGATGTGATAAATTCAGCCAGCATACGGTCAATAGCATCAGCTCTGGCCTCAAACAGTCCTGGCATAAAGATGCAACTCACAGCTGTGTGGCTTTGGCTAAGTACTTAACTTTTCTGTGCCTCAGTTTACTAATGTATAAGATGAGCAATTTCAGGTTTCAAATGAGTAGGTCTAGGGTAGTTATAAAGATTATATTAAGTTATTTATAAAAATTGCTTAGTCCAGTAACAGATACAGAGTATACCTGCAATAAATGATGGGTATTATTATTACAGGTTGTTTGCAGGTTAAATGCTTCCTATGTTGTTTTCTAAGAACCAGAGTTCTTTCTGGGGCTTTGTTTTTTGAGAACGTACACAAATAGATCCTCTTGGACAACCCAATATGCAATGTGTTTTTGGCATACTCGATGGGGCATTATTAACTTTTATTATTATTTGCATCAATACCTATAGCTGATGTTTATGGACCGCTTACCATGTCAGCCGGTATGCTAGGGAGTTTGCATACACCATGGCATTCCATCTTCACAGCAAATCTGTGAGGTGGACACTCTTATTAACCCTATTTAAGTGACAGGGATGTTAGGGTTGTGAGACCTAAGTGACTTGCCCAATGCCACGTACTGGTAGATTTTGGTGCCAGGTTTTGAGTTCAGTTCTGCCTCCTATGCTTGAAAGGAGCCCTTTTCAAGGGGGTGAGCTGGTCCCTGGGGTGGGCAGTGTGGCAGTCAGAACTGGTCTTCCTTGCACACGCATCTGTGGCCTCTTTCCTGATCCCCTGGTTAGGAGACTTGTCTTGGCACACGTCCAGGTCATGCAGAGGCGCAGGATCACCCATGGGTGGGATACAGAGGTAGGCCTGCTCCAGGAGGGCTGGGGGCTTTCAATGTATGTGAAGTATTTCATGCTCAATGGCCCATCTAACATCTTTAAACATGCCTGTGGGCCTCTGAGGTGAAGTATTAGGAAAGGATGAATGTCCAGGGAGTAGCAAGGCCTGGGGCAATTCTAAGCTTTTCATGGAGTGAGAGCTTCCAGCAAGTCAGGTTCCATTTCTTCCTGGAAAGTTTTCTTTCTTTTTTCTTTTGGATACTCTATCTGACTGGGATTATCGCATTTTGATTTTCTTGGAATGTCTCAGAGCTTGGTGGAAAATGGAAAGCTGGTGTGAACGTTCTTTCCCTTCTCAGGGATTTGGAGTCTTATTACTGTATGGTTTTAGCTTTCCATGATTTGTTTTTTAATGCTGTGGTCTACACAGAGCTAAGGAATGTGTAATGCTATCATTTTGCTTTCCTGAGATTTCCTTCAGAGCTGTTATTGTTTATAATTTTAAACTTACTTTATTTCCAAAAAATGCCTTTGAGGTGGCTTCCAATATGAAACAAATATAATACAGTACAATTATAAACTAACATTCAAATACAGATCTGAAGTTAAATACAGGGTGATAAATAGACGTAGTGATTATCCGGGATGAGTAACTGACTATGTTGGAGGTTTAAATTAAACTTTGAGCTTCTTGTAAATCAAGGTAAGGATGACATAATGGATTTTGCAGTGTCTTTGAACTGAAAAAAGGAAATTGTTCTTGTAGAAGAGAATTCTTCTGGCACCAAAATTCTAGTAGATGAAATGTGTAAGCTTATGTGTTATAGAAACATATGAAGGTATAGATACAATTTTGCCCTTAAAACATATAGATATATAGGTACAGATGTGCAAACATAAACACAGGCATATTAGTCCCTGTGTGTGAATACACACCTACATAGCTACATACATACATGCATATTGTGGTAGGCAGACAAATGGCCACCCGAAGCTGTCCACATCTTATTCCCTGGAATTTGTGAATGTGTTAGATTAGGGTAATTAGGTTGCATGTGAAATTAAGGTTGCTAATCATATGACTTTAGTTTAAGGAGATTATACTGGATTTTCTGTGTTGGCTAAATATAATCACAAGGGCCCTTAAAAGTAGAAGAAGGAGGTAGAAGAGGCGTCAGAGTGATACCATATGAGAAGGACTGAATGTGCTGTTGTGGTTTTAAAGATGGAGGGAGAGGACCGTAAGCCAAGGAATACAGATGGTATCTAGAAACTGAAAAAGGCAAGGGCACGGATTCTCCTGTAGAGTTTCCAGAAAGAAACACAGCCCTGCCAACACCTTGATCTTAGCTCCAAGAGACCTATGTCAGACTTCTGACCTACACAAATAAAAGATAATGAGTTTATGTTAAGCCACTAACTTTGTAGTAATTTATTTCAGTGGCAATAGAAAACTAATGCACACACACAGAAAAATTTACACAGACACAACTAAAATAAGGAGAAGAGCAGAAAAAGAGAGAGAAGAAAGAGAAAAGGGATCAGTGAAGATATTTCTATAGGGAATTAAGATAATGCAGTTTAGGTACCTTGATTGCAAAATATACCACTTAGATCTCGTATATAAATGCAATTAATTTCTTGACTCTTGGGTATCTAACAGGGTTTTTAATTTTAGTCCAGACTACATTAGAATTCTTGATTTTATTCCTTCTTCAAAACTTGTTCCAACAATGATGTGCTGGAGCAGACTTCTCCCAGGTCCTGAAAGCTGACTTGGGACCATCTCTCATTCACTGATGTCATGTCTATAGAATGAGTTGGGCAATGGTGGGAGTATCCACATCCTGATATCAAACACGAAGTTTTCTTCCAAAGGGCTTTTACCTCTAAAGAGTTGGTTGTTACACATTTACCAGTATACCACTGCTTTCACAGACTTATCTACCTCAGTAAATGGTATGATCATGCACCTAGTTGCTAAATACTTAGGAGTCATCTTTGTATATCTAATCAGCCTATACCTAATCAGATATCTAGTCCTGTCACCTCTACCTCCAGATCATATAAATCTTTTTCTGTCTCCATGTTATCACTCAAAGCTACCACTACATCTTGTCTGAACAATTGCGATGGGCTTGTAATGGACCCCCTGTACTCTGCTGTAGGCCCCCTACCATCTTTTAAAATATAGGTCATATCATGCCACTTCATGTCTTAAAATTCTCCATTACCCTTAGAGTAAAAGCCAAGCACCTTAACTCCAGCCTGTAACACCCTCCCTTCCTTGCCTCAGCCTAACTTTCCAGTTGCATTTTGTCTTCTCTCCAACCAGCTCCCTGCGTTCTGGCCACACTGCTCTTTTCACCAAGCTCATGTCTGTCTTAAGGCCTTTGCCACAGTGGTTGCCTTTGCTGTGGACGTCCCTCTCCTTCCCCCAGTTCTTTATGTGGCTCCCTCTTTCCCATTATTTAGGACTTGGCTTAAATGTTCCCACCTCAGTGAGACTATCCGTGACCACCCAACCTAAAATAGTCTTTAATATTCCTGTTATATCACTCTGTATCATTTTCATCTTAGCACCTTCTCCTACCTACTGTTTCTTTGTTCATTTATAGAGCCTGGCACACAGTAGACTCAGTAAATTGCTTGTTGAAAGAATGAATTAACTTAGTGTTTAAAACATTGGCTAGAAATATGTTCCATAGACAGCGTCTTTCCTGTCTGGGGCTCAGTGGCAGCAGGTGGCTAGTAAAAACTGTCAACCCTAGTGTGAGATAAGGAGGTGGAAAATGGCTGGGGTAGCAGAAATGTAAGTTAGAGGGTCCAACGGCCAAGGGAGCTTGGGTGAGAATATTGCAGCTTTGGTAAAAGGCATCCAAGTGTCAGATATCAGGATAGGGATGGCGGCTAAGTGCTAATCTGTAAGCAAGAAAAGCGTGTAGGCTGAATGCATGGGTCAGTCCTGGTCCAGACAGGCAGGGGACCAGCATGGCGGCTCATGCCACCCTCCCTAGGTCCATCAGCTGTGCTTACCTATCCTGAGCTCTTTCTGAAGGCCTCTTCCTGGCCCGACTTTGCTATCATAAAGGCCTAACTCTCACATATCAGTTATCACAACTGAATTTCCCTTTTGGAGAAGTTTCGGGACAGATAAATACTCCACTGCTAGAGTTCATGGCTCTTCCAAATAGGATTTTCATACTCTCTAGGTATAAAAAGGCAAACTTTTTTTTATTGTTACATTAATGAGTTTCTCTTTTTAAAAATTTTTGTTGGAGCACAGTTGATTTACAATGTTGTATTAGTTTCAGGTGTACAGCAAAGTGAATCTGTTATACATATAACCACTCGTTTTTAGATCCTATTCCCATATAGGTCATTACAGAGTACTTAGTAGAGTTCCCTGTACTATACAGTAGGTCTTATTAGTTACCTATTTTATATACACTAGTGTGTATATGTCAATCCCAATCTCCCAATTTATCCCTCCCACCACCATTTCCTCCCCTGGTAACGGAAATGAACCCAGTTAAGTTTGTTTTCTACATCTGTGACTCTATTTCTGTTTTGTAAATAAGTTCATCTGTACCATTTTTATAGATTCCACATATAAGTAATATCATATGATATTTGTCCTTCTCTGACTTACTTCACTCAGTATGACAATCTCTAGGTCCATCCATGTTGCTGCAAATGGCATTATTTCATTCTTTTTAATGGCTGAGTAATATTCCATTGTATATATATACCACATCTTTATCCATTCCTCTGTCGATGGACATTTAGGTTGCTTCCATGTCCTGGCTATTGTAAATAGTGCTGCAGTGAACATTGGGGCACATGTATCTTTTCAAATTATGGTTTTCTTTGGATATATGCCCAGGAGTGGGATTGCTGGATAATGGTAGCTCTAGTTTTAGTTTTTTTAAGGAACCTCCATACTGTTCTCCATAGTGGCTACACCAAATTACATTCCACCAAAAGTGTAGGAGGGTTTCCTTTTCTCCACACCCTCTCCAGCATTTATTATTTGTAGAGTTTTTGATGATGGCCATCCTGACTGGTGTGATGTGATACCTCATTATAGTTTTGATTTGCATTTCTTTAATAATTAGTGATGTTGAGCATCTTTTTATGTGATTTTTTTGCCATTTGCATGTCTTCTTTGGAAAAATGTCTATTTAGGTTTTCTGCCCGTTTTTTGATTGGGTTTTTTGTTTTTTGATATTAAGTTGTATGAGCTCTTTATATATTTTGGATGTTAACCTCTTTATTGGTCATGTTATTTACAAATATTTCATCCTAATAGGTAGGTTGTCTTTTTGTTTTGTCAGTGGTTTCCTTTTCCGTGCAAAAGTTTAATTAGGTCCCATTTGTTTATTTTGTTTTTATTTCTTTTGCCTTAAAGACAGATTCAAAAAAATATTGCTACAGTTTATGTCAAAGAGTGTTCTGCCGCACAGGGGAGATCAGCTCAGTGCTTTGTGATCACCTAGAGGGGTGGGATAGGGAGGGTGGGAGGGAGGGAGACTCAAGAGGGAAGAGATATGGGGATATATGTATATGTATAACTGATTCACTTTGTTATAAAGCAGAAACTAATATACCATTGTAAAGCAATTATACTCCAATAAAGATGTTAAGAAAAAAAGAATGGAAACTGGGGGACTTCCCTGGTGGCACAGAGGTTAAGAATTCACCTGCGAATGCAGGGGTCACGGGTTCGAGCCCTGGTCCAGGAATATCCCATATGCCGTGGAGCAACTAAGCCCATACACCACAACTACTGAGCCTGTGCTCTAGAGCCCACATGCCACAACTACTGAGCCTGCGTGCCACAACTACTGAAGCCTGTGCACCTAGAGCCTATGCTCTGCAACAAGAGAAGCCATCGCAATGAGAAGCCCACACACCATAATGAAGAGTAGCCACCACTCACCGCAACTAGAGAAAGACCAACACAGCAGCAAAGACCCAACACAGTCAAAAATAAATAAATAAAATTAAAAAAAAAAAAAAGAGTGTTCTGCTTATGTTCTCTTCCAAAAATTTTATGTTTGCAGATCTTACCCTTAGGTCTTTAACCCATTTTGAGTTTATTTTTGTATGTGGTGTGAGGGAGTGTTCTAGTCTCATTCTTTTACATTGTAGCTGTCCAGTTTTCCCAGCACCACTTATTGAAGAGATTGTCTTTTCTCCATTGTATATTCTTGTCTCCTTTGTCATATATTAATTGACCATAAGTGCCTGGGTATATTTCTGGGCTCTCTATTCTCTTCCATTGATCTTTGTGTCTGTTTTTGTGCCAGTACCATATTGTTTTGATTATGTAGGTTTGTAGTATAGTCTGAAGTCAGGGAGCATGATACCTCCAGCTTTGTTCTTTTTTCTCAAGATTACTTTGGCAATTTTGGGTCTCCTGTGGTTCCTTATAAATTTTAGGATTATTTATTATAGTTTTGTGGAAAGTGTCATGGGTATTTTGATAGGGATTTCGTTAAATCTGCGGATTGCTTTGGGTAGTACAGCCATTTTAACATTATTAATTCTTCTAATCAAAGAGCATGGGAAATCTTTCCATTTCTTTGTATCACCTTCAGTTTCTATCATAATGTTTTAAAGATTTCATCGTATAAGTTTTTCACCTCCTTGGTTAAGTTTATTCCTAGGCATTTTATTCTTTTGATACAATTTTAAATGAGGTTTTTCTTTTTACTTTTTCTTTATGATATTTCATTATTAGTGTATAGAAAAGCAACAGATTTCTTACATTAATCTTGTATCCTGCAACTTTACTGAATTCATTTAGTAGTTTGAATAGATTTTTGGTGGAGACTTTTGGATTTTCTATATATAGTATCATGTCATCTGCAAATAGTGACAGTTTTACTTCTTCCCTTCTAATTTGGATGCCTTTTATTTCTTTTCTTGTCTGATTGTTGTGGCTAGGACTTCTAACACTATGTTAAATAGAGGTGGTGAGAGTGGGCATCCTTGTCTTGTTCCTTATTTTAGAGGAAAGACTTTCAACTTTTCACCTTTGAGCATGGTGTTGGCTGTGGGTTTGTCATAAATGGCCTTTATTATGTTGAGATATGTTCCCTCTATACCAATAATATACTCTCTCCTTTTTCTTTTCTACTGTTCCTGGGAAAAACTACATCTTTCTTTCCCAGATCTTTCCCATCTCCAATCTATTTGTAAACCACAGGAAAATTAATCTTCTTAATACACTAAAGACACACACATATATGTCTTACTCTTTAAAAAAAACCCTCAGTGTCTCTCTGATGAACCCAAACTCCTGATGTGAATGTTTCTGGTTTCTCTCTGTTCTGGCTCTAGCCTCTTGGCCTCAGAGCTCACCCTGAACACTGCACTGCTCCTGAAGTAGAGAAGGCTATTTCCACTTCCCTGCACAGAATGATTTTTTTCTTCCCACTTTGCTGAATCTCACCTGATCCTGATGAAGTCCCAACTCTTCTGTGAAGCCTTCTTGTATTTCGTCTTCCTTCTGAATTACTCATTTTGGGGAAAGCTATGGAAATAATTGTCTTAACGACAACCACCTTCAATTGTTATTCATTGTGTCAAGTATGTTTCTTGGCTCAATAATTGTTGTTATGGGCTGAATAGTTATGTCCTTCCAAAATTCATATGTTGAAACCCTACTGCCACAGTGTGATGGTACTGGGAGGTGTGGGCCTTTGGGAGGTAATTAGAATTAGATGAGGTCATTCATGGCAGAGCCCCCGTGAATTGGTTAGTGCCCTTATCAGAGTCAGGAGAGAGCTTGCTGTGCTCTGCTGTCCAAAGGAGAAGTCAGCACCTACAGCTTGGAAAAGAGCTCTCACCAGAACCTAACCATGTAGAAACCTATTCCTGGACTTCCAGTTTCCAGAACTGTGAGAAATAAATGTCCATCACTTATAAGCCACCCAGTCTATGGTAATTTGTTATGGCAGCTTGAACTAAAGTAATTGGATCTCTGATTTCTTCTATAAACATAAAATATACAAGAAATGATGAGGAATATTGCTGTTATCAAAAGTAATAGATACTTCTGTCAGCACTCTAGAATAATAAAAGTATCATTTAAACATAATTTATGGCTTCTAAACCCTTTATTATTTTAGGATAAAACTTACGAAGTTTTTTCTAAAATATAATTTTACTTTCAAATAAATTATATACATAAACCTAGTTAAGTACATGCTTTTCTTTGAGGAGTAAATTGCTTTTTAAATAAGAAAATGAAGAATATATTACATATATTGCTTTAGTACAGATGAATAAATTCTTTTAATGTTTTGGAAATAAAAGTCTGTGATTAATGAAGATGTTTTATGGAAATATTTAAAACTGTCTTTTGTTTATACATGAATTCTCTTCACTATAAATATTTTTGCAGAAAAGAAAGAATATTTTGCGCTGGGATGTCCCTTTCTGCTCTACCTATACTCTGTTGAATTTAGAAAAGCATGTGCTGTATCAAATCAGAGTCTGCCTTACTTATCATTTTGATTAATATTGACTTTCTGAGCTACCTATTATTTCTTCACTGAAGTACAGCAAGGTTATTGTATGACTTGATCACTTTGTAACTCCTCAAAACCTAAAGAGAACTATATTCAGCTAAGTGTAAGCAGGTTTATTTTAGTTTGACTCAAAATGCAAAAGCAAGGTTTGAAAAATTCACTCATTCATTACTTCAGCAAATATTTATTGAGTGATTACAGGTGTCACACACTGTATTAATTCCTGGAAAATCCCTGACTTCACTGAGCCTTGTCAAGGGGGAAATTAAGGAAGGAAAACAAGCAATTACAGCACACACATATTATGATAGGGTGAGATAGAAGAACTGGAACGGGCTCCGGAGTATCCTGAACCCAGGCACCAGGGAAGACTTCCAGGATAAGATGACCTTCCCAGTGACGTGTTATTTAGAGGGGACAGCGAATACCAAGGTCCTGTGGTGAGAGAACAGTCTTGGAATTTAGGAATGGAGAGGTGACGGCAGGGATGGAAGGAAAAGCAAGGCTGAAGGTTGGAGAAGTTCCAAGGGTGTTCTGGAGGGAGCCATGTTGGAGAAGTTTGGAACCTTGAAGAGAAAGTTTTCCCCACTGAAGCTTTCCTGCTTTTTCTTTTTAATCTTTATCTTAAGAATTTTAAGGAGGAAGTTATCTCCAAGTTAACCAGTCAACATTTTTAAAATGTAGAGCTTGTTTATCCTTTATATTGGAAGAGTGAAAGATTCTGTCTTTCTTCCAGACACTTAGGGAGTTTTTAAGCATGGGAACATGAACAATTACAGTGGAAAGAGTAACTGAGCCAAGTTGCTGGAAATGAATACTTCTGCAGCAAGGCTTTATCCCCTGAAAGAACACTTGCCTGTCTGTGGAATGGAACCTTAGAGCTGTGGAAATAGTGCTTATATGGGGCTCAGAATTCTTTAATAAGAGGAAAAATGTGGTGTGCTGAGGGGAATGGGAAGTATTGGCTATTATCAAGCTTGAAGAATCTGAAATCTTGTCAGCTGTTTAAAAAAAGAGTTTTCAAGTCAATTGTTGGTAATCATGATCATAATTAGATGTTTTCTCTACCATTTTTCATTATTAGTGACTCAAATCCCTTACATTGAATTTTCTACATGATGTGTACAGAGACAGAGGACAATGAAGGAGGATCTGAGCTGCCACAAGGAAGCTTTGCCTTATTTTTTGCTCTAGTGGCCAAAATTTGAAGAACTCTCATTTGATCTGAGGAGCTCTTTAACTGGTTCCAAAGGATAATTGATTCCAATTTGTATGGAGAGATGGAGTAACTGAGACAGGTTCCAAACTTCCTTCTAAGGATTTAGAGTATAGAATGCTTATTTTAGGAACAAAAATTATGTCAAGTTTTCTTTTTTCTTCCTTTTCCCTTAATGTTGATATAGATTTAAGCTTTGGCTTTTCAATATATATTTGAAGTGACTGTCCATATGGAACACCATACAGTAGAAAAGTATTTCCAGATGCTGTTCCTTTGTAACCAAATGTTAGACTTGACAGAAGTCAGAGGGATTTTGCCACCTGATATTGTAGCTCCCCAGAATGACTGCCTGCTTCTGACACTGCAGTAGACAAAGGAGATGGCAGGAGGCCCTATCCTCACAGCGTTTTCTCTCCATTTTCCACCTCAGAGATTACTGAGCCTTATGGATGGGAAGCCAGTGTCTTTCCTGATCTCTGGGCAGTCCTCATGTCTTCCTCCTTCACTGTTACAAGAAGCTACCTTCATGAAATGTGAAAGGCTCTGGTGAGAGCTGTGCAGTTCGCCTGTAGGAAAGGTAACAGGTTTTACTTAACAACCTTCTGAACTTGCAGAAGCACTACCCTTTAGCTCCCTGCAGAGTTGAAACTGATGCAGCACTACGTAGGCTGTTGCCCAAACTCCTGGGAGTCTTTGGCCTGAGAGGTTACCAGTCTTTGACCAAGATTTTCTTGCTCTGTTCTTTATTATGAGATTATATCTTTTCTAACTACTTTCATATAAGGAGGGTGATAGTAAATGGTAGAATTTTTTATTTTTTAAATTAAAATTTAGGGAAGAGAGAGTTGGCAATTATTTTGGTCTGTATTTTTAAAAATGGTCAAGAACTCTGAAGGTTCTGAGATTTTACGACACTTGCAAGCTAATAAGTTAGGGTGTTATAGTTTGATGGATGCTGGCAGAAGACAAGAGACTGCTCATTCAGAGACAAAGGACTTTATTTTTCATAACACAACATGCAGCATGGGCACCAGCACATGTGTATTAGTTCCTTGAGTCCTAAGGGAAATACGCAGAGGGCCTGTGTGACACTAGAACATGCAGTGAGTTGCATGAGAGGAGAGAAATCCTGAGCTTAGGGAATTTGAATCTTTTGTAATGGACAGCAAGCATGCCGCCTTTGGTAGGAGAGAATGGCATCTTTATCCTGCAAGGCTATGTGCAATAGACACATTCTTGGAACAATTTTGGAACAAGAGATGGTAAATGTCACATGTTGAAGCACAAAAGTAACATGGCAATTTTCACTCAACAAAAGGTCATTTTTCTGGTCAGTCAAATCTCTAAGTCTGGAAACTACTGAATTGAATATAATTCTAGGGAATAAGGAGAAAGGAAAGAAAACAACAAAAATGAGAGAAGGACAGTTACTTTGAGCCAGTGTGTGGAAGTGACAAAAGTTCTTCCTGAGATTCCATATCTAACTGATGCCTAATTCTAATTCAGCTTTTAAAGTTAGCTTTATGCTCTCTGTGCTATTAATACAAATATTAACTTTAATTATTTTCAGCAGTGTTTATTGCCATAATGCTTCCGACGTCTTTCCTTCAGAAAGACATTGTTTCCAAATGTAAACAATTTGGACCACGTCATGTTTAGTGAATCAGTGGCTTTGTGTTACTAACTTTTGAATTGTTATTAATAATATGAATATTAGCATTCTTTAATGAAAAGGCATGATAATCTTACATTTTTGTGAGTGTTCATTGCAGTTTTCAAAACAATTTCAAAAATGAATGTGTATTTTTTGGGGAGAAAATTGTATGACAATTTACTACAAGCATCTTACATGAAGTCTTCCCCTATGTAACTACTCTGATTTTTTTATATTAAGATTTCAGTTTTGTTAGGATTGAATCCAGTCAGAAATAGCTGTGTGTTTCCAAAGAACACAGGCTAAGGAAGGTTATGGATACTGAGTACGTGTCAGACTTACTTGATTGAAGAAAGAGGAAACTTCTGTAGAAACCAGAAAAAAAAGACTTCAGGCATTTGTGGCAGGAGCCATTTAAAAAAATGGATTTCCAGGAAGTATTTCCATAGAGGATACTAGAATATACTTGATTAAACTGCTAAGATTTTGGGATTTCTAAATTACTTTGGTAAATGTGTAGAAATCAGATTTTCAATAGTAAAGTTTAAAAAAGTCTTCATGACAGAGTAATCATGAAGTCCTTGTAATATGCCAAGTGATGGATAAGGGACACAAGTGACATAGTTTTCACCCTTTTGGGAGCAACTGCCATGAACTACAAAACAGAAAAAAAGTTTAAATGAAAATTTTACATATTCTGTCCAAATAATGGAGATACAAAGTGGTTTAAGGAAAAAGAAGGAAAAGAAGAAAACAAAGCAATGCTGGTTTTCCTAAGGGAATTATTCTGTTTGATGGCTGACTACAAAACTGTACAATCCTAATGTATTTTCTCTTCAAATGGGGAAGATTGACATACTGCCATTCACTGTTAATCACAGCACTAGATGAAGGGTTTTCATTTTAAGAAACACAAGAAACATTGACTTGAGAACATTGATAAGACTGGTGGCATTGTGGCTAGTAGGGAAAAAGATGGGGAAAGAAAGGTGAAGCACGTAAAAGAACAGTAAAATTCTGTCTTTTGTAATATAATAGGGAAGAACAAATCTGACTCCATGTTAGATATATTCCTTTTACTTTAACCTTTGTGCTCTGTTGCTTGTGCTTAGTTATGCTGCTCTGCACGTTTCGTAAAAGAATGTTTCCTATAGTCTGAAATATATAGGACAGCCCATTCTCAAGGCTCTGACTTTAAGGGTGTAACACTTTCCCATTCATATAGACATAAAAAGTTGCAGAGCAGAAAATAATATTTGTCTTATTGGAGGTTTACAGGAACAAAGTAAATTATTAAAATAAATAACCTCAGCTATCCAAAATCAAATCAGAGATCTCATACTCTGTAATATTCTCAGCCCAAGTATTTGTATTCTGTGACATATATGTAACTGAAATTAAAGTAATTCACAAAATATCTATTTTTTTAAAGAAAACTTTGTTTCTTCTGTTGAGAAAAAAGTTACTTTTAAATTTATTTGTAATTTGTTTGTAATATCTGAATACATTTAGTTTTGGTGAGTTAATATTTTATAGATAGCCTGAGATAAACAGGAGAAGCTATTCTCATAAAAGACACACCCTTTTTAAAAATAAATTCGTTTATTTATTTATTTATTTATGGCTGTGTTGGGTCTTCATTGCTGCGTGGGCTTTCTCTAGTTGCGGTGAGTGGGGGCTACTCTTCGTTGTGGTGCATGGACTTCTCATTGTGGTGGCTTCTCTTGTTGCGGAGCACAGGCTCTAGGCGCGTGGGCTTTAGTAGTTGTGGCACGTGGGCTCAGTAGCTGTGGCTCGTGGGCTCTAGAGTGCAGTCCCAGTATTTGTGGTGCATGGGCTTAGTTGCTCTGTGGCATGTGGGATCTTCCCGGACCAGGGCTCGAACCAGTGTCCCCTGCATTGGCAGGTGGATTCTTAACCACTGCACCACCAGGGAAGCCTCAAAAGACACACTCTTGTCTCTTTATTTAGCAAGTTGAATTTAAGGGAAGTATTTAGAACACTAGGCCATGTTAATTAATAGTTTCTTAATCACTCAATTCCAGCTAGCATCCATCTTTTTCTGCAGAAGCTAAACATGTAAATTGATTTCTGTTGAGTAAAATGTTTTCCATTTCAAAGATGGAACTACATTTTTTTAAAAAGCACTTTTCTTGGTTACAAGTCTGGTTGCTTCTTCCTTAAATCCTTCTTTAAGGATTTTCTGACAGCTCAGTGATAAGGTTGACTATTTCCCCCAGACACTCCCATAAGCTTGCAGTGGAGAGACTGGCGTTTTATCCAAATTCTCTCAGGAAAATCTTTTGCCAGGAAAACATACAGACCTTTCTAATGTTGCTTTCAGAATTCTTTACCTTCATATGTCCCTGGAACATTCAGTTCATGGCATAGCTGCTAGGTTCATCTGCTCAGGGCGCTGGTGGTGCCAAAAAAAGTAGTTTTGCCTTTAAAAATCAAATGTGCACTAGTGTGGACCAAACTGCCAAGAAGAAGTGTTTTAAAAGGTACACCATATGGGTTTCTGGGGCGCAACTAAGGGAAGAGGACTGAGACACTCCATCACGCAACAAATGATAACTGGCGAAGTTCAGAGTTGTAGGACATTGATCAGAAATCATCAAATAATCCATTTTAAGAAAATGGGGTGATGGTTGCTTTTAAGAGCCAGCTAAGAGCAATGCAATGGAAAAGAACATGTTCAACATTTTTTTAAACTGGATTTTTAAAAAATAATTTTTATTGGAGTAGAGTTGCTTTATAATGTTGTGCTAGTTTCTGCCATACAGCAAAGTGAATCAGCCACACGTAGACAGATATTCCCTCTTTTTTGTATTTGCCTCCCATTTAGGTCACCACAGAGCAATGAGTAGAGTACCCTGTGCTATACAGTCTGTTCTCATTAGTTATCTGTTTTATACATGGCAGTGTATATATGTCAATCCCAATCTCCCAGTCCATCCAACCCCTCCTTCCCCCCTGGGTATCCATACATTTGTTCTCTCTGTCTGTGTCTCTATTTCTTCTTTGTAAATAAGTTCATCGACACTATTTTTCTAGATTCCACATATATGTGATATTATATGATATTTGTTTTTCTCTTTCTGACTTACTTCACTCTGTATGACAGTCTCTAGGTCCATTCACATCTCTGCAAATGGCACAATTTTGTTCCTTTTTATGGCTGAGTAATATTCCATTGTATATATGTACCACATCTTCTTTATCAATTCATCTGTCGATGGACATTTAGGTTGCTTCCATGTCCTGGCTATTGTAAATAGTGCTGCAATGAACACTGGGTGCATATGTCTTTTCTAATTATGGTTTTCCCCAGATATATGCCCAGGAGTGGGATTGCTGGATCATATGGTAGCTCTATTTTTAGTTTTTTAAGGAACCTCCATACTGTTCTCCAAAGTGGCTGTACCAGTTTACGTTCCTACCTACCAACAGTGTAGGAGGGTTCCCTTTTCTCCACACCCTCTCCAGCATTCATTGTTTGTAGACTTTTTGATGATGCCTATTCTGACTGGTGTGAGGTGATACCTCATTGTAGTTTTGATTTGCATTTCTCTAATAATTAGTGATGTTGAGCAGCTTTTCATGTGCTTCTTGGCCATCTGTATGTCTTCTTTGGAGAAATGTCTGTTTAGATCTTCTGCCCATTTTTTGATTGGGTTGTTTATTTTTTTGATATTGAGCTGCATAAGCTGTTTGTATATTTTGGAGATTAATCCCTTGTCAGTTGCTTCGTTTGCAAATATTTTCTCCCATTTTGAGGGTTGTCTTTTCATTTTGTTTATGGTCTCCTTTGCAGTGCAAAAACTTTTGAGTTTAATTATGTCCCATTTGTTTATCTTTGTTTTTCTGTCCATTACTCTGGGAGACAAATCGAAAAAGATATTGTCGCGATTTATGTCAGAAAGTGTTCTGCCTATGTTTTCCTCTAAGGGTTTTATAGTGTCTGGCCTTACATTCAGGTCTTTAATCCATTTTGAGTTTATTTTTGTGTATGGTGATAGGGAGTGTTCTAATTTCATTCTTTTACATGTAGCTATCCAGTTTTCCCAGCACCACTTATTGAAGAGGCTGTCTTTTCTCCATTGTATGTTCTTGCCTCCTTTGTCATGTTAGGTGTCTATAGGTGTGTGGGTTTATCTCTGGGCTTTCTATCCTGTTCCACTGATCTATATTTCTGTTTTTGTGCCAGTACCATACAGTTTTGGTTACTGTAGCTTTGTAATATAGTGTAAAGTCAGGGAGCCTGATTCCTCCAGTTCTGTTTTTCTTTCTCAAGATTGCTTCGGCTATTTGGGGTCTTTTGTGTTTCCATACAAATGTACAATTTTTTGTTCTAATTCTGTGAAAAATGCCATTGGTAATTTGACAGGGATTGCATTGAATCTGTAGATTGCTTTGAGTAGTATAGTCATTTTCACAATATTGATTCTTCCAATTCAAGAATATGGTATATCTCTCCATCTGTTTGTGTCATCTTTGTTTTCTTTCATCAGTATCTTATACTTTTCTGAGTACGGGTCTTTTGCTTCCTTAGGCTGGTTTATTCCTAGGTATTTTATTCTTTTTGATGTGATGGTAAATGCGATTGTTTCCTCGATTTCTTTCTGATCTTTCAATGTTAGCGTATAGGAATGCAAGACATTTCTGTGTATTAATTTTGTATCCTGAGACTTTACCAAATTCATTGATTAGCTCTAGTAGTTTTCTGGTGGCATTGTTAGGATTATCTATGTATAGTATCATGTCATCTGCAAACAATGACAGTTTTACTTCTTCTCTTCCAATTTGGATTCCTTATTTCTTTTTCTTCTCTGATTGCCATAGCTAGGACTTCCAAAAGAATGTGGAATAATAGTGGTGAGAGTTGACCTTCTTGTCTTGTTCCTGATCTTAGAGGAAATGCTTTCAGTTTTTCACCATTGAGAATGATGTTTGTTGTGGGTTTATCATATATGACCTTTATTATGTTGAGGTAAGTTTCCTCTATGCCCACTTTCTGGAGAGTTTTTATCATAAATGGGTGTTGAATTTTGTCAGAAGATTTTTCTGCATCTATTGAGATGATCACATGGTTTTTATTCTTCAGTTTGTGGATTTTAATTCCATTGGAAACAAGCTGATTGCTCTCTGGGAAACAGTGCCTTTGGTAAGTGTTTGGGCATCCTGAAAATAGAAATGCATCTATTGCCTTACCCATTTTGCAGATAATATCTCTGAAGTATAATATAATAAATGGGTTTTAAATGTTAGTAAAAAGTAATTACTATTTTTATATTAATAGCTTCATATTAATATATTAATAACTGAAACTCTATCAGTTAGTACTTCCATTTGCAAGCAAAAAATGATTTTTAGAATGTAAGTCCTAAAGGAATAAAACTAGGTAACATCTGAAGCAGCAGGGAGCTCTTCCTTGATTCCTTGATTTGTTTATTTTTCCCCTAGCCATTCATTAATCTGACAAGTATTTGTGTTTCCTACTATGGGCGAGGTTTAGTTCTAGGCACTGGAGAAATAGCTGTGAGCAAAGAGATAAGCTCACATTCTCGTTTTTTGTTTTGATTTTTCAAAAGTAAACAAAACATATATGTACATGCACAAATATTAATATAGTTAAAGGTTCTATGAAGAAAAAGAAAGCTAGTAAAGGGGACAGGAAGTGATGGGGAGGTTAAGTCTGACAAAATATGTCAGGATTTGCGATTGTTAGGGGCTCTAGAGGGAAGGAAAGGGAGCAGTAATGGGGGGTGGGAGGTGCTTTTCATGAAATGGGGAAGACTGGGGAAGGAGGGGGATTGTAGAGGAAGCGGGGAAAGTGTCAGTGGGAAGTCAAAAGTTCATATTCAAATGGAGACGCTGAATTGTCAGTTGGATAGCAAACCTGGAGCTGGGAAAGAAGTCAGGGAGTCAGGGTTTCATATGTAAATTTGGGATTCATGAGCATATTAATGGTATTTGACACCACAGGGTTGGCTAAAATAACCTTGGAAGTGAGAATAATGAGTATAAATGGAGGAGAAGGCTGAGGATTGAGTCAGGGGCACTCCACCAGTTAAAGGTCAAGCAGAGGAGGAGCAACCAGCAATAGAAACTGAAGTTGTAGCCAGTGTGGTGGGAAGAGAACCGAGAGTGTGTGTCCTACAAGACAAGTGGCAAAGAAACTGTAAGAAATCATTGAAGACGAGTGCTGCAGAGAGTCAAATGAGTCATGAGAAATGACTTAAATTTGTTTAAGTGGAAGATACACAAAATAATTCAGGAAGAAAGAACACATGATAAAGAGTGAGGGAGAGAAATATTAATATAGTAACTGGCCATTCAGTCCCTGCATATCTTTGATGCAACTTCCCCTTGGAACATTATCTATCATGATTTAAATCTTGAGAAGAGGCATTTACCTCAATGAATCCCAAAGGAAACTTTGCTTTGTAATACAAAACAAAACTTCGGCAGTTATAGCCAAAGACTCTAGAGATGGTAGTCCAATGCCATTTGATATAATTTAAGATCTCTGCATTCTACCTTCCCCCACATCTAATCACACAGCAGACAGTTGTTGTGCATTATTTCATTGTAATATATGTCAATACATGTAATATCTGCCCACTTCTCTTCATCTCCTCTGCCAATTTCCTCCTTCAAGCTGGTATCATCCCTTGCCTGGACTACTGCAACTAATTCTGTGTTAGGTCTTTGGAGAAGCAGCCACCAAGGTGAGATTCTATGTACAAGAGATTTACTGGGGAAGATTCCTGTAAGGGATAAACAGGGAGGCAATAGAAGTAGACAGAAAGAGCTTTCAGACCTTGGGACAGGTCTGATATCTGTGAGTAAAGAGGGAGGCAGAAAACTCTCAGACAGAGGGGCAATTCTGAGAAAGTTTCGAACAGGATTGTGAGGAGTCCGCAGCCAAAGTTGCCCATTAGTGGAGTCTCACATCCCATAGGAATGGGCTAGTACTAGTATCACACCATGCCCAGGCATTAACAGGAATTGACCATGGCTTGGGTAAGAGGGGCAGAGGTAAGGGCCTGGGGGTTTGACTTCAGCTCAATTGTGGTAGTGGGGCCACAGTGGAGGCCTCAGTTGGTGCTGTCAGTCACCTAAGCCCTTCACAACCAGTTCTCTTAAAGAAGATTTGAGTTTAATATGGTTGGAATCATTAAAACTCAGAAACTTAGAGAAGAGACCCCATAGAACTGAAACTCAAAACCTTCGAGAGGATACCAGCTGGATGGTGCTATTACCTCTGAGACTGATTTTGAAGGTGCTGGAAAAATTGCAAACAACATTCAGATGTTTTTGCAGGAGGCCACTGCTGCTGCTGCCAGGGTGAAGAAGCTTTGCTTACCAGGAACTGCCATAGACAGGAAATCCTCAGGAAACAGACAGGAAAGAGCAAATGCCTTCTTTCTCCTCTAGCCTTCCAGTCTCCTTCTAGAGCCCCTGTTTGAGGACCATAACTGAGAAGGAGCTGGCAAAGCAGAAATGTAGTTTGCATAGTCCCAAAAGCAGTATCACAAGGCAGAGTAAATAAGGGTGTGTTTGGGGCTGAGAGACAATAACTTAACACCTTAATAACTGGCACACCATGTGACCCATTTTTTGCTGTAAGGGAACTCCTGTGTCTTGTCTTGTTGACCTGAAATAAATAGAACACTAGATATTACTCCAACAAAAATGGGTTTATTCAGGATCAGCAGAGAATTGCAATTTGTGGTCTGCAAGGATGGTGAACCTTGTGCAAGTCCCCACATGGTAAGGGAAGAGAATACTTCTATAGAGAAAAAGGAAGTTGGGAGGGCTCTAGTAAGAAAGAGTCTATAGCTCTTCATTGACTGAGTCCTTGCCAGGAAAGAAGAGGAGTCTTTCTTCTTCTTGTTGGACCCTGCTATCATCACAGGGTGTGAGAGCTCCCCCTTCTGGTCTCTTAACTCTATTCAATTGAGGTTTTTGTTAATTAATTTCTACATTTCCCCCTTTTGACCAAGATCTTTCTCTGGAAGCTTGGTTAATCAAGAGTCAGTTTTTCTAGTTTCATCGGCTTTTTGTCCCTCAATGTCAGGAAAGATTTTTCCTGGGTAGTGCCTTATATCAGACGGAAAGTGTACAAATTGGAAACCTATTAAGATCAATTTGAGTAAAGGGAAGGGATAGGAGGGAGAACTCTCAGGCACTTTTTATCTAAAGTGCTTATGTTATCAAGTTCATAGACATTGGAGATCATCTGAAGCATTATGTCATCTTTAGAGCTTTAGTGACAAACTTCCAACAGGCCCGGTCTGGATATCTTGCACAAGCTGTCTCATCAGATGTTGTCTGCTTCAGTTCTAGAAAATATTTACTTTCAGGTCACCAGATGATATGCAGTTCTAGTCAGTGTTTGGTGCTTTTCTTAGGTGTGTCATGTGAATCCAAGAGTCTATTCCTTGGAGTTTGGCAGCACAAGGATTTGTTAGTAGTACCTGATAGGAGCCTTTCTAAGGAGGTTGCAGAGAGTTTTGGAGGTGTCTTGCCTAATAGATGAAATCTCCAGCTTGCAAGGTGTGATGCTTAAGGTCTTCATCTTCCAAGAGAGCACTGTGAAAAGATTGCTTTATCAAAGCATGGTTATTTTTAATAGAAACAATTACACCTTAGCAATTGGAGTATCTTGGAGTATCTTTCCTTTTATCAGTTGTGGGTCAAAAGCAGCAGGAGCCAAGTGCAGTTAGTGTCATTTGACTATCTCAATGAGTGAAAGTCTGAGTTCCAAAAGGGGGGGATCTGACATGTAGAAGAACCAACAGCAATGCTTTTGGCCAAGGTATTTGGATGGCCTCTACGAATTTTGCCAGTGGAGTCAATAATGTCATTAGTGTGTTTAACTGAACCAGAGGATTGAGGGTGGTAAGCATAGTGAAAATGTTGTAAAACCAGCTTTGGCTGTGCAGGGCAGATTTTGCAGACTTGTTGAAGTACCTGGCCAGGAAAATGGGTTCCTTGATCACTATGAAGTGACAGAGGAGAGATAATCTTTTTCAAAAGGACTTTAACCACAGAAGAGGCAGTAGCCTGTCTGCAAGGAAAGGCTTCAGTTCATTGTGAAAACCTACAGACAATGACAAAAATATATGTATATCCATTAGTCAGAGGAAGTTGTATGAAATCCATTTTCCAGACCTCAAATGGTCCATTAGGCAGTTTAAAATGTCTGGGAGCAGTATGAACGGGCTTCTCTGGATTGTACTTCAGACAAATGGGACAAGTGAGGAAGGCACATTTTGTGGCCTTGTTAATATTTCCTCACCAATATTGATTCATGAAGGCTATCATTTTGTCAGTAGACCGCTGATTTAATGCATGTACAGTGGTGAAGAATGGGAATTTAGAGGCTCCGGTAGGACTGGGTTGTTATTTGGTCCAAACCAGAGCTTTATCTTTTTTTTTTTTTTTTTTTTTTTTAATCAAACCAAAAATTGTTGAATTTCCAGTCTTATTTTTTCTTTTCTAAGGTCAATTGTTGGGTTTTTCTAAGTTATCATTTGGGATAATCCTTTGGACCATGACAGAAGTTTTGGCTGTTATTGGTCCCTTTAAGGACAGCATTTCTAATAGAAATATCATCAAGGTGATTTCCCTAATTTCCAGAGAGTCAAGTTGAGAATGTCTCTGAATCTTAATAACAGCTAAAGTGACAGGTAAAAGTATCACATTCAATAATTCCTGAACATAGGGGCCATAAAAAATTTTATTTCCACTTGAAGTAAGGAAGCCACAGTACTTCCACAACAGTCCAACACTCCATCATGAGCTGCTCCAAAAGCATATCTACTATCAGCATAAATATTGGCATTTTGTCCTTGGCTAAAATATAAGCCTGTGTGAGAGCATATAATCCAGTCTGTTGGACTGAAGTAGTCATAGGTAAAGATGCTCCCTCAACAACATCAGAAAGAGTTGTAATAGCATAGCATGTAAAAGCATATCACCTTTTTATATTGTCACCTTTTAAATAAGAAACATAAGTGAACCATGAGAAGTCAGTGTTACCCAATGGCATTTCTTGTAGGTTGTCACAAGGGGTCAGGAGGTGTTCTGTCAGCATGAAGCAGTTGTGAGGGACTTTGCCGATTAAAGTGGGGAGAAGAGTAGCAGGTTTAAGGTTATTACAATGTAAAAGAGTTATGTGAGGAGCAGTTAACCAAAGGACTTCCGAGGAGGTGAGGTGGCTGACTGAGAGATGTTGAGTGTGTTGGGAATTCAGGAGAGCTTCTACTGCATGAAGTACAAAAGTGGTTAAAGGGGATCCCACAGCAATTTTCTCAGTGACCTTAACTAAAAGGACAATGGGAATCATGGCTCTAAAGCAAGGGAGATGACCCTGTGCCACAGGGTCTAGTTGCCGGCTATACTACCTGATGGGTTGATGGTGGTCCCTATGTTTTTGGATGAGTACCCAAAGGGCATTCCCTTCCTTTTCATATACAAAAAGGAAAAGGGGAATCTGATAGTTGGGCTACCCAGGGGCAGGTGGGTTCATCAAACTCTCCTTTAAGGCCTCAAAGGCTATGTTGTCCAATTCTTCCCATAAAATTGGGTTGGGATTACTATTGTTGGGTAAAACATATAGAGGTTTGGCCAGAAGAGAGAAATTTGGAATCTAATCTTGGCAATAACCAATTAGCCTGAGAAAACCATACAGTTAGCACTTAGTTTTGGGTTTTGGGAAACTTAGGATACCATGAAGCCTATCCGGATGTAGGTGTAGCTCTTGTTCTGATATCAGATGCCCTAAATATCAAACCTGGGTTTGGGCAAATGGCATTTTTTTCTGGTGACTTTGTGTCCTTCTAAGGCTAAAAGCTTTAGCAAGTATTGATAGATGTTGTCTTCCTGTGAGGAGACTTGAGAAAGAGAGCAAAGAAGCAAATCATGTACATATTGCAACATATCTCTAGGGAACTGTATATCATCCAGATAAACCTTCAGGATTTGGGAGAAATAAGGATTCTCAGTAAAACCCTGAGGCATTACTGTCTAGGTGAATTGATTTCTTCCAAGGTGAAGGCAAAAAAGTATTGCCTAGCTCCATCAACTGGAATACTAAGGGATGCACTGCATAAATCAGTTACAGTAAAGAATTTGCTTCAGGTAGGAATGGATGTTAGTAGCGTATGAGGGTTAGAAACAACAGGGTGTGGAGGGATAACAGTGTTTACTGCTCTGAGATCCTGGACAAACCTCCACCCTCAGCCGTTAAGTTTTCTCAGTGGTAAAATGGGAATGTTACAGGGGCTAGTACAGGATCATGAGGCTTTGAGACTTGTAATCTTCTATTATGAGCTTTATGCCTTGAAGGGCTTCTTTACTTATTGGTATTGATCACTTCTGGGAGGAGGTTTTAAAGGGTCTATTTGAATCTTGATAGGAGGTATGATATGAATATTGCCAATATTAGTTGGAGATTTTGCCCATAAACAAGATAGTAGCTGATTCAATAGGAACAAATTAACAGTGTTTTCAGAATCTGCTATATTACTGTTAGAGATGAAACAAATTAAACATGTCAAATGGTCATTTAATTCTCCCAGTTGATTATTTTGATGACGACTGTCAAGTTTTAGAATTATTTCCCCCTTTCAGAAGAAAGAAATTCTGGCATGATACTTCTCTAAGAAATCTTGGCCTAATAAATGAGTAGAGGCAGAGGAACTGAGGAGAAAAGAGTATCTCTCAAAGGGCCTAAACAAAAGAGAGTGGGTTCAGAGACAAGCACCTCTTGAGGTTCATTATAGATCCCACTATTTAAACTGTTTTAGTACTCAGAGGCAGGGGCTGTTTTATAGCAGTGGGGATGATCACCAAGAGTGTGGCTTTGGTGTCATCTAGGACTAGAAGAGATTCATCCCTGATCTGGAGAAATGTTTCCCTAAGCCCATTAAGAGGGAGGATTGGGAAGAGCCCCTGTAGTTCCTTGGAACCCCATCATTGAGAATTAGGAGCACGTTGGAAAGGCTAGTTAGTGGGCTGAAGGTTCCTGAAGTGCTTAAGTTTGTAATAATCTCTCTTCCAATGTCCTGTCTCTTTGCAATAATAGCAAAAACTAGAAGAATTATGACTTTTGTCCAGGTGCCTTCATTTACTGAATTTGCAGATTAAGAATTTTGGCAATCTTTCTTTGAGATGACTCATCTACAGCACAAGAGAGCTAGTTTGCCAGATTAACTAATTCTGGGGTGGACATAGTTTCCCATTTCATCCCTGTCCTTTTTACTAGAAGGGAAAGGTCCCAGTTCAGCCCATTAATAAACATAGAGTTAAAAGCTACCTTTTCTTTAAAACCTAACTGAAGTCGATTGTAATTATCTTGATAGGTTCATCATATTTTTGTGTGCAAGCCCAAATTCTATTCCAATCAACAGGCTTTAGAAAAGCCCTAGGAGTTACAAGAGACAAAGAAGGACACTACATAATGATCAAGGGATCAAACCAAGAAGAAGATATAACAGTTATAAATATATATGCACCCAATATAGGAGCACATCAATACATAAGGCAACTGCTAACAGCTATAAAAGAGGAAATCAACAGTAACACAATAATAGTGGGGGACTTTAACACCTCACTTACACCAATGGACAGATCTTCCAAACAGAAAATTAATAAGGAAACACAAGCTTTAAATGACACAATAGACCAGATAGACTTAATTGAAATTTTTGGACATTCTATCCCAAAACAGCAGATTACACTTCTCAAGTGCGCATGGAACATTCTCCAGAATAGATCACATCTTGGGTCACAAATCAAGCCTCAGTAAATTTAAGAAAATTGAAATCATATCAAGAATCTTTTCTGACCACAATGTTATGAGATTAGAAATGAATTACAGGGAAAAAAACGTAAAAGACACAAACACATGGAGGCTAAACAATACATTACTAAGTAGCCAAGAGATCACTGAAGAAATCAAAGAGGAAATCAAAAAATACCTAGAGACAAATGATAATGAAAACACAATGATCCAAAACCTATGGGATGCAGCAAAAGCAGTTCTAAGAGGGAAGTTTAGAGCTATACAAGCCTACCTCAAGAAACAAGAAAAATCTCAAATAAACAATCTAACCTTACACCTAAAGGAACTAGAGAAAGAAGAACAAACAAAACCCAAAGTTAGCAGAAGGAAAGAAATCATAAAGATCAGAGCAGAAATAAATGAAATAGAAACAAAGAAAACATCAGCAAAGATCAATAAGACTAAAAGCTGGTTCTTTGAGAAGATAAACAAATTGATAAACCATTAGCCAGACTCATCAAGAAAAAGAGGGAGAGGACTCAAATCAATAAAATTAGACATGAAAAAGGAGAAGTTACAACAGACACACAAAGCATCCCAAGAGACTACTACAAGCAACTCTATGCCAATAAAATGGACAACCTGGAAGAAATGGACAAATTCTTACAAAGGTCTACCCTTCCAAGACTGAACCAGGAAGAAATAGAAAATGTGAACAGACCAATCACAAGTAATGAAATAGAAACTGTGATTAAAAGTCTTCCAACAAACAAAAGTCCAGGACCAGATGGCTTCACAGGTGAATTCTATCAAATATTTAGAGAAGAGCTAACACCCATCCTTCTCAAACTCTTCCAAAAAATTGCAGAGGGAGGAACACTCCCAAACTCATTCTATGATGTCACAATCACCCAGATACCGAAAGCAGACAAAGATACTACGAAAAAGAAAATTAAAGACCAACATCGCTGATGAATATAGATGAAAAAATCCTCAACAAACCACTAGCAAACAGAATCCAACAACACATTAAAAGGATCATACACCATGATCAAGTGGGATTTATCCCAGGGATGCAAGGATTCTTCAATATACACAAATCAATCAATGTGATACACCATATTAACAAATTGAAGAATAAAAACCATATGATCATCTCAATAGATGCAGAAAAATCTTCTGACAAAATTCAACACTGATTTATGATAAAAACTCTCCAGAAAGTGGGCATAGAGGGAACCTACCTCAACATAATAAAGGCCATATACAACAAACCCACAGCAAACATCATTCTCAATGGTGAAAAACTGAAATCATTTCCTCTAAGATCAGGAACAATACAAGGATGTCCGCTCTCGCCACTGTTATTCAACATAGTTTTGGAAGTCTTAGCCATGGCAGTCAGAGAAGAAAAAGAAATACAAATTGGAAAAGAAGAAGTAAAAATGTCACTGTTTGCAGATGACATGGTACTATACATAGAGAATCCTAAGAATGCCACCAGAAAATTACTAGAGCTAATCAATAAATTTGGTAAAGTTGCAGGATACAAAATTAATACACAGAAATCTCCTGCATTCCTATACACTAATGATGAAAAATCTGAAAGAGAGATTAAGGAAACACTCCCATTTACCCTTGCAACAAAAAGAATAAAATACCTAGGAATAAACCTACCTAGGGAGACAAAAGACCTGTATGCAGAAAACTATAAGACACTGTTGAAAAAAATTAAAATTGATACCAACAGATGGAGAGATATACCATGTTCTTGGATTGGAAGAATCAATATTGTGAAAATGACTATACTACCCAAAGCTATCTACAGATTCAATGCAATCCCTATCAAACTACCACTGGCATTTTTCACAGAACTAGAACAAAATAAATCTTTAAATTTGTATGGAGACACAAAAGTCCCCGAATAGCCAAAGCAGTCTTGAGGTAAAAAAATGGAGCTGGAGGAATCAGACTCCCTGACTTCAGACTATACTACAAAGCTACAGTAATCAAGACACTATGGTCCTGGCACAAAAACAGAAATATAGATCAATGGAACGGGATAGAAAGCCCAGAGATAAACCCACGCACCTATGGCCAACTAATCTATGACAAAGGAGGCAAGGATATATAATGGAGAAAAGACAGTCTCTTCAATAAGTGGTGCTAGGAAAACTGGACAGCTGCATGTAGAAGAATGAAATTAGAACACTCCCTAACACCATACACAAAAATAAACTCAAAATGGATTAGAGACCTAAATGTAAGACTGGACACTATAAAATTCTTAGAGGAAAACATAGGAAGAACACTCTTTGACATAAATCACAGCAAGATCCTTTTTGATCCACCTCCTAGAGAAATGCAAATAAAAACAAAAATAAACAAATGGGACCTAATGAAACTTAAAAGCTTTTGCAAAGCAAAGGAAACTCCAAGCAAGATGAAAAGACAACCCTCAGAATGGGAAAAAATATTTGCAAATGAATCAATGGGCAAAGGATTAATCTCCAAAATATATAAACAGCTCAATATTAAAAAAAGCAAACAACCCAATCAAAAAATGGACAGAAGACCTAAATAGACATTTCTCCAAAGAGGACATACAGATGGTCAAGAGGCACATGAAAAGCTGCTCAACATCACTAATTATTAGAGAAATGCAAATCAAAACTACAATGAGGTATCACCTCACACCAGTTAGAATGGGCATCATCAGAAAATCTACAAACAACAAATGCTGGAGAGGGTGTGGAGAAAAGGAAACCCTCTTGCACTGTTGGTGGGAATGTCAATTGATACAGCCACTTTGTAGAACAGTATGGAGGTTCCTTAACAAACTAAAAATAGAATTACCATATGACCCAGCAGTCCCACTACTGGGCATATATTCAGAGAAAACCATAATTCAAAAACACACATGCACCCCAATGTTTATTGCAGCACTATTTACAATAGCCAGGTCATGGAAGCAACCTAAATGCCCATCGACAGACGAATGGATAAAGAAGATGTGGTACATATATACAATGGAATATTACTCAGCCATAAAAAGGAATGAAATTGGGTCATTTGTAGAGACGTGGATGGATCTAGAGACTGTCATACAGAGTTAAATAAGTCGGAAAGAGAAAAACAAATATCACATATTAATGCATATATGTGGTACCTAGAAAAATGGTACAGATGAACTGGTTTTCAGGGCAGAAATTGAGACACAGATGTAGCGAAGAAACGTATGGACACCAAGGGGGGAAAACCGCGCTGGGGTGGGGATGGTGGTGTGATGAATTGAGTGATTGGGATTGACATGCATACACTGATGTGTATAAAATGGATGACTAATAAGAACCTGCTGTATAAAAAAATAAATAAAAGAAAATTCAAAAAAACAAAACAAAACAAAAAACTAAATGCAAATCACATCATATCAAAAAAAGAAAAGAAAAGCCCTAGGAATTGCTCAGTGAAGTCACCTAGTCATTGCCTGAGCCTGTTCATATAATAAGTTAGCAGGCTGGTCTCATTGTAATTCTAGAGACCTTTCAGGATTTTCCCAATTAGCGGTTTTCATCCAGTGCTGGGCCTGTCGTTTACTGACAAGGCTGTGAACTAGTTGATATAAGAGAAACCAGGTTGATAAGTTTGAATGACTGTATTAAATTCCTCAGCAAATCTGTGAGGATTCTTTGACTATGGCTCTTAGTTCAGCTTTAGTCCAGGGAATACAAAAAATTAAGGATTTAGCCTCTGGATTCTCAGAAGGCTAAATTTTATTTATTTTATTTTTAAAATTGAAGTATAGTTGCTGTACAATATTGTGTAAGTTACAGATGTACAACATAGTGATTCAAAATTTTTAAAGGTTATATGCCACTTATAGTTATTGTAAAATATTGGTTATATTCCCCATGTTGTATGATATATCCTTGTAGCTTATTTTATACCTAAGAGGTTATAACTCTTAATCCCCTACTCTTATCTTGCCCCTCTCCCCTACCCTCTCCCCACTGTTAACCACTAGTTTGTTCTCTTTATCAGAAGATTTAATTTAAAAGGGACAGGTTCTGACAAATGCAGAGGAAAGGGAAGTGGGGAGAGTTTCAGAGAAAAGGAGAAGTTTGGTAAGATAATTAGTATGGGGGGATTGAAGGTATAGAGGAGGCATAGGCAGCATAGAAGAGAAGGAGAAAGATGGTGCAGGAGGTGAAGTCTGACCATGAGGAGCTGAGGGAAAGAGACAAGGTGGCGCCAGAGGTGGAGCCTGAGACAGAGAAGCCAAGGAGGCGGAGCCTGAAGTTTTGGGCGTCATTTGGTGTTTCCTTCATCAACTGTTTGCCTCCATTATTCTTAAAATTTTATTTTTCAGAGAGTCAATTTTAGACTCCTGTTAATGCTAGGAAGCCTCAAAACACCAATCAAAATAAGCATTCTACTCAATTCTGGAAATTTCTGAGCCATTGTAGTCAGTTCAGTTTGAAAAAAATTAAATTTGGAAATATCACAATTTCCCATAATGGCTATTGATATTCTAAATTGCCTTTGGTCAGGTTGGTCAATTTAGTTAGAAATGGGCATAAGGAAGGGCCACAATTTTTAAACATAAAATTGGCTGAAGTCCCTGTGGGGTGGGTGGAGGGGGGACCCATGAGATGCTTAGATAACTGGGATCCCATTTCTAAGAGAGTTTGCCTCTAAAGAACAATTTTCAAACAGCTCAAACAGCTTACAGAACAAACAGCTCAATTCAAATATCTTGCAAGCTAATCCCAGCCAGTCCTAAGGAGACAGCTTGGTCCCAGAGGAGCCAGTGTGAAGGCTTTCAGACAGCCCCTTCCAAAGGAATATGTTAAAGGCTGAAAAACCAGCACAGTTTCAGAGAAACAACCCCTGGCCTTGAAGGAATGGGTTGAAGGCTAGCCAGTTTCAGTGAAACAGTCGATCTCAAAATCAGACTAAAGTTTCAAACAAGCACCCACATACAGAACAAGGCCTTAACCAGAAAGAAAAACTTTTAAATAGATTGGGATAAAATCTGGTGAACTTCAAATGCAAAGAGGGTGTGAGTTCAGATCCAAGAGGAAGACATGTCTTCAAACTCTAAGATTAGTGAGGAAAGCAGTGAGTGACATTGGGCTCAGTTGTGGGTACTGCCCTTGTTTACTCACCAGCCCCGGAGCCTTTGGGGAGGTCTTCTCTGGACCCCATATAGACAACCAAAATGTTGACCTGAAACATATAGACTGCCAGATATTTCTCTAGCAAAGTTGGGTTTATTCAGGATTGGCTGAGAATTGCAGTTTGGGGTCTGCAACCATTGTGAGCTGTGTGCAAGTCCCCTGCACAGCAAGGGAAGGAGAACACTTTGATAGAGGGGAAAAGGAATGTGGGAGGGCTGGGAGTAAACAAAGAGTCCATGGCTTTTCATTGGCTGAGTCCTGGCCAGGAAAGAAGAGGAGTCTTTCTTCTTCCTGTTGGGCTCTGCTATCTTTACAGGTGGTGAGAGCGCCCCCTACTGGTCTCCTGCATCTATTTAATTGAGGTTTCACTTTATTAATTTTTTATAGTTTCATCCTTTATGGTGAATCCACAGTAATCTCTGGGCCCTCTTGATGTGAATAGCCTTGGGCCATCACTCCAACTCCAGGCAGAATACAGTAAGATAGCATGTCAGGGATGTTTCTGCTCTAGAGACTATCCTGTCGGTTCCAGTTCTCTCAGGACCAGAACCAGTATGCCTTCTCACAGAGAGAAATGCCCCCTTTCCTTTTCCTTTGGAGCTTGACTTTTGTTAGTGGGTCCTGCCACTGGGGCCTAACTCCCTGCAGCATCAGTATCCTTTACCAAGGGACCTCCCTTACCTGTTCTGGTTGCCTCAAGATTCTTCAGTTTATTCCCAAGTAAGCACTAAGAGCAGTCTGTCCCTGTATTCTCCCCAGGGTGCTGCACATAGTAGATGCTCATTAAATGTTGCTTGACCTGACAGAATTAGTTCAACAGCCCTGGACACCCAGTGATATGTGTGCAGAGAGGCCATTTACTGCAGGAGTTCACAAATCCCTTTTTCTTAGAGGCCACATAGTAAAACTTGTAGAATTTGCAGACCAAAGGGCAAAATCAAGGATATTATGTATGCACCTATATTAGGATTGCCAAATAAAATATTTTTAGTGTAAGTTATGTCCCATATAATATCTGGGACATACTTGTACTTAAAAATTATTCGTTGTTTATCTGAAATCAAATTTAACTTGGCATCCAGTATTTTTATCTAACAAATCTGGCAACTCTACCTTATATAATTATTTAAAATGTAACCATTTAAAAATGTGAAAACCATTCATAGCTCCTAGGCCATAAAAACCAGGTGGTTGGCCAGGTTTGGCTCAAGGACTGTCGTTTGCTGAGCTCTAATATGTTGTATCATTCAGGCTCCAGTTTTAGGAAAAAGAAACCACTGGCATAAAGGAATATAATATAGAGACATAAGTGCTTAAAAATCACTAGACTAGCTGGAGAAGCAGACTTTACACTGGAACTCCAGATGAACCGTAGAACAACATGGCAGAACAGGCCTGCCAAGGACCCTGCCATCTCCGTCTGTGTCCAGTATTAAGGTCCTCAGCCTCTGAAGAAAATCCTCCTGAATCTGATTCCCCCACGAGTTTTCATCCTGTTTCTCATATTGCTTTCACTCCCAGAACTCTTGAAAGCTTAGTATATCTACACTCTCTTCTCTTTCTTACAACTTAACTTCCTGTATTTCCACAGCTGTAATTTCCACAGCTCCTTCCCTTTCTACTCCAGAAACATAGCATCTTACCTCTGATGGGGGAATGCTGAAGCCACTGCCAGAACTGTTGATTTCAGAGCCACCTGATGTCTGCGAATCAGCACCAGTTAACTATATTTCAAGTGCTACATCTCTCCACTCTCTCTCTATTTAACTTCAATTCTGAATATAAGTCCCATGAACGTGCATCTGATTGGCAGATTCTGAGTCACACCCGGAACAGTAGCAGAAAAGTGTCTGAGAAAACTTTTAGCTTTCTGCAGAATATGGAAAGGTGATTATAAAAAAGAGCAGGTTTGACATGGAACAAATCTATTCACCATTCCTGCTACCTTCCTCCTTCTCAGGGTTCTCTTAGAATTCTCACTACCTGGGCTGGCACTGCACAGAGGGTTTTGACTTGCATCTCTGAAGATATGGGTCAGGTTGGCAATGCTACACCAGTGAACATAAATATCCTCCTTTTTAGTCTGAAACCTTGTCAATCCCCTCTCTTTTATTTTTGTTAGGAAGAAGACAGAGCCTTTGTTCCCTATGGCTTTGTTTACTGCCATGAGTAATTCCCTAAATCCTGTGATTTTTTTACTTCATCAGTATGACTCCAGCCTCTCAATTTAAGTTGTTTAAGTATATTCTTTCTCAATCCAGTGCAAATAGAGCATAGAGACACGGCACCAGACGTGAAGCAGATTTCAAACAAAACCATGTAAATGAGAAATTCAAATGAAGCATAAGATTGCTATGCCTGAGTTACACTTAACATAATTGATTCATTAACGACAACCATTCATAAAGACTTTGGGAGAATTCGGACTAAGTTTGAAGTTACTCCCTTTCTCAAAATATCTTTGCGTATGCATTCACTGAACCTTCTTTTTGTTCTTTCTCTGAGGCAAACTGCTTATCCTTTCTCCAGGACTAATCTTTCAGCCTATGCTCTGCGTTTTGTTTCTTCCCAATGCCTTCATGCCTCCTTAAGCAATCATTCCCTTTTTTCAGTGCCTTTATTTTTCCCTCTCTAGAGGTATCTTTCTCTCTTCTGCAAATACATTCAGTCCTTTTGACTTTGTATAAATCTTTTGATTTGCATCTCTTGAATTATTACCCATTCTCCTCCTTTTTCTTCCACAAAAGTTCTCAAAAGAGTGGTCTACATTTATTGCCTCTACTTCCTACCTTTCCCTTCCTATCCTTCTGCAATATTGCTTTTGTTCCCAACAACCAGTTGAAGATGCTCCTCTCAAAAGCACAGTTTGATCTCTTGGTGGGTGACCAATGGTCCCTTCTCAGATTTCCTTATTCATTTTTTTCTAGCATTTGAGGCTGTTAATACCCCTTTATCCATTTCTTCATATCTTTTTCTTCAATCTCTCTCGTGCTACACTGTCTTCTTTCCTCCTAATATGTGGCTATGACTGTCTGATTTCCTCCCCTTTGCCAACCTTGTGAGCTTGTTCCATCAATGATTCCATCAAGAATCAATGATCCTTTTCTCTCATTTTATCTTCAAGCTTTCAGTTTCAATGACCACATCATCTGCCTGCAAATATGTTTCCGTCTCTGTATTCACAGAAAAGAAAAACCCTTCTCTTGAACCTGATTCTACCACAAGTTTTCATCCTATTTCTCACATTGCTTTCACTTTCAGAATTCTTGAAAGTTTTGTATATTTATACTCTCTTCACTATATTTAGAACTTAACCTCTTGTATGTGATTCCTATAACTTCTGTCTTTCTCTACTCCTTGAAATTCTTTCCTTCCTTGCACTCTGTGATCTGCCATATACTGGTCATTTTACTGTCTTTTGATGGTTCCTTTTGTGCTCCTTTTGTTGCATGTTCTCCTTTTCACTCCTAAAAGTGGATATTTTCTAAAGCTACCCAATTGTTTTATCACTCTGCAATCTTGCTCTGGTGGTCTCGTTCATGACTACAGTACTGACTCTGGGATGACTCCAACATTGCCATCTCAAGCTCTTTCTAAATTCTTTCATCATGGTTGTTTGAATGGACACAGTTTGAGGACTCTAAGACATATATGGAAAGGAATCTGTGTTTTGAATTATAACTGATACAGACATGACATTTAAAACATTAAAAAAAATAGACCAGGATGGGAGCTGTGGGCAGGGGAGGCTCTCTGGAGTATCAAGAACTTCTAGGAGTTATTTCAAGTTCAGTCTTTCAAGGAGACTTGAGAGTTAATATGGGAACATCAAAAATCAATGTTAAGTGCTCAGGTTAGGAGCAGGAGTACATGTGGAGAATGGAGCCAAGAGTTTGGTCTTCTCAATAAAGGACTCAATGGGAGCAAGTGTAAAACAAGCAGTGAATATCCAGGATCATTTCTGCAGATGGTTGTGGGGAATCCGTGGGTTGTTTCAGATAGCAGATGATATGTCCTGGGTGCTACCGCATTACGTCAAGGTGAAGATTTCAGGCGGTCAAGTCCAAAATTCTCTCTGGTCCTTATTTCTATCTGCCGGTTATACTTTTCCACATTGATTTCACTTCGGAAACTAATGTTCTTTTTTTTTTGTTCCTAACAATAACACTGGCATCTTACTATTAACATTATCCAAAACCTTTAGTCTTTGAGCTCTCTATCAACTCCCACACCTAATCAGTTGCCAGATCTGGCCAGCTCTTCCTAATATATCTTCTATTTGTTTTTTCTGTTTCCAACGTTTCCCCTTATTTACTCTTGCCTGGATACATCAGTGGTTTTCTAATTGACCTCTTCATGTGTACTATTGGAGTTTGAGTTTTTGAAAATCAATGATGAGATTTTACATCCATGCCAATAGCTTGCTTCTAATTAAGGAATACTAATTGGATTTAAGGAGTACTAATTGGATGAGGACTCTGGAATATAAGGGTGGTGTAGTAAGTTGTGTTCTTGGTATGGTTCCCTGAGATACCTTTGCCCCACTTAGATGCCCTGTAAGTGGACCCATATGTTTGACATCATGATGTTGGTCTGGAGCCTGCTTATACCTACTCTTTCCAGCCTTTACTTTTTTTTTTTTTTTTTTGTGTTTTTTTTTTTTTTTAAACATCTTTATTGAAGTATAATTGCCTTACAATGGTGTGTTAGCTTCTGCTTTATAACAAAGTGAATCAGTTATACATATACAATATGTTCCCATTTCTCTTCCCTCTTGCATCTCCCTCCCTCCCACCCTCCCCATCCCACCCCTCTAGGTGGTCACAAAGCACCGAGCTGATCTCCCTGTGCTATGCGGCTGCTTCCCACTAGCTATCTATTTTACATTTGGTAGTGTATATATGTCCATGACACTCTCTCACCCTGTCACATCTCACCCCACCCCCTCCCCATATCCTCAAGTCCATTCTCTAGTAGGTCTGTGTCTTTATTCCTGTCTTGCCACTAGGTTCTTCATGGCCTTTTTTTTTTTTTTTTTCCTTAGATTCCGTATATATGTGTTAGCATACTGTATTTGTTTTTCTCTTTCTGACTTACTTCACTCTGTATGACAGACTCTAACTCCATCCACCTCATTACAAATACCTCCATTTCATTTCTTTTTATGGCTGAGTAATATTCCATTGTATATATGTGCCACATCTTCTTTATCCATTCATCTGTCGATGGACATTTAGGTTGCTTCCATGTCCTGGCTATTGTAAATAGAGCTGCAATGAACATTTTGGTACATGACTCTTTTTGACCTATGGTTTTCTCAGGGTATATGCCCAGTAGTGGGATTGCTGCCCACACTTTGCTGAAAGATGGAAATTCATCAAGCACAATTGTGATTGACACTTCATTCTTCAAGGAAAATAAATTCTATTGCCTAGAATTTAAGGTCCTACACAATTTTACCCCAATCTGATATTCTGACAAGTGGCCATGAATCCTTTTTGGAACAAGACAAGATATAAATAAATGAACAAATAATTTACCAATATTTCTTTGCAAAGGTTTCCTTATCATACTTAGAACATGGTAAGCTCTCTTTTATTTCTGCAACTCTTTTTTTGTCCTAATGCCTTCCTTCAATGCTCACTCCCTGCTTTAGGTCTTTTCCTTAAGAACTAGGTTCATAGTCACTGCCTTCTCTGCCTGCCCCAGCTCATCATATGACTTTTAATGCAATACAAATCTTTTATTACTATTTTTTAAAAAATTGATTTATTTTTATTTATTTATTTTTGGTTGCATTGGGTCTTCATTGCTGCGTGTGGGCTTTCTCTAGTTGCGGCGAGCAGGGGCTACTCTTTGTTGTGGTGCACGGGCTTCTTATTGCAGTGGCTTCTCTTGTTGCGGAGCACGGGCTCTAGACGCGCGGGCTTCAGTAGTTGTGGCTCGCGGGCTCTAGAGCGCAGGCTCAGTAGTTGTGGCGCATGGTCTTAGTTGCTACGTGGCATGTGGGATCTTCCCGAACCAGGGATCGAACCCGTGTCCCCTGCATTGGTAGGCAGATTCTTAAACACTGCGCAACCAGGGAAGCCCTATGTGATACAAATCTCGATATTGATTGTAACGTTTGTTCTTTTACCTCCACCTCCTATCATGTCCCAAGTTTTAGTGAGTCCCTTGTCACTGTACACAGAAATAACTGGGCCATTGGAAGTTTTTATTATTAATGAATTTTTATCCAGATGGCCAGACCTTTGAGAGTTAATAGCATATTGCTCATTCTTCACTGAAAATTTTTATCTTACCTCAGTTGTGTTAATGTCTTGGCCAGCTCAAATCATAGAGGGTCAGCAAAGCAGCTGGGAATCACAGATTCATTCCCCTGCCCTCCATTATCCCAGAACTTCCTCTGCAGAGATGTAACCATGATTGGTCTCAACAATTTTTGCATCCATCTCACTGTTGTCACCAATTTGCATAATCATTTTGTTGAAAATATTAATAGTAGGCTCAGAATGCTGAAAGGAGCCATACACAGGTACCACTTGGGTAAATCAAAAAGATTTAATCATCTAAAATAAGCAAAAGGAAGTCAGCTCAATTAGAGTACTTAATAGAGAAATCACAACATTGTTTAATGACAGATGGAGGTGTAAGCTTATGGAATCCTCAAATGGAACTTACCAGTGAGCAGACAGTTGCATATGTTAAGTTTGAGTGAGCAAGGGTAACATCAGGTCTCATAAGGTTCAGAGTTGCACAATGTACAGTAGATTGCAAAAGTACAGTGTACACTCCATACCTTTAGCCCTGAACATCTTATCCATCACTCCCAACCTCCTGAGCTGTCTTAGCTTGGGCCAAACACATTCTTAAGTTAATTTCTGTGGATCTGTAGCAAAAGTCTATAATCCAGGTGTCTTTGGGAATCTGGAATTTGACAAGCTTTTAGAACTGTCACTAGGTCTATTCTGTGTAAGATTTATAGTCCTGTAGCAACTCCTGTTTCTATCTTTTCCTTTGTCATCCAGATTTTTCTACCTAACAGTGTCATTTATATTTTCATAAGATTTATATGATCAAATAAATAATACATTTTATACATTTTCTATCCATGATGCCTAACGTACTGTACTGCATTTTAAAATGTCATTTCATGAGTCAGACAGAGAAAGACAAATACTGTAAGGTATCACTTATATGTGGAGTCTAAAAAATAAAACAAGTGGATGAATATAATAAAACAGAAACAGACTTACAGATATAGACAAAAAACTAGTGGTTACCAGTGGGGAGAGGAAAGGGAGGAGAGGAAGTATAGGAGTAGGAGATTAAGAGGTACAAGCTGTTAGGTATAAAATAAACTACAAGGATATATTGTACAACATGGGGAATATTGCCAATATTTTATAATAACTATAAATGGAGTATAACCTTTGAAAATTGTGAATCACTATATAGTACACCTGTAACATCTAATATTGTCCAGCAACTATATTTCAATAAAAAATAAATTATATTGACAAACTATTTTTAAAAATATTATTTTATTAAGCATTTCTTATGCACTTACTGAGTTTCAGGCACTATAATAAATGCTGGACACAGGAATAGACTACAACTTGATCTGGGGCTTGAAAGAGTTCAGCATTTGAGCAATCAGACAAGAGCAGCTGTGCCGGTGCACTTCTCAGCTCTCCATTCAAGAGAGTACTTGCCATTCCGTGCAGTTACCAGGCATCTCCTGTGCCAGTGGGATCTACAGCAGTATTTGAGCTGAGGTGAAGCTCTCCCCGTGAAGCTCCCCCAACCATGGTTGAGAATGTGGAGGTACTGGGGCTGACTACTTTTGTCTAAAGCAAGACTCCTCCACAGGTAATTTTCTTTGCTGCATTTCCCCATTGGCCTGGCCAAGACTTTCTTAGCATTGCTCTGCAGTCTGAAGCTCTTCTTACCCAATCCTGCTACCATCTCCTTTTCCATGCACGGGTGGCAGATGTGCATCACAGTGTAAAAGCTTTCCCTGCCAACTCCTGCTCCTTTCATTGTGTTTCATAAACTTTACCTCCAATACATTTCTTGTACTTTATCTTGGCGTCTGCTTGTAAGAGGACCTGAACTGATAACGCACAGATACAAAAAATAATTATAAAAAATGTGTCCATCGACAGATGAATGGATAAAGAAGCTGTGGCACATATATACGATGGAATATTACTCAGCCATAAAAAGGAATGAAATTGAGTTATTTGTAGTGAGGTGGATGGACCTAGAGTCTGTCATACAGAGTGAAGTAAGTCAGAAAGAGAAAAACAAATACCGTATGCTAACACATATATATGGAATCTGAAAAAAAAAAAGGGGGTCTGAAGAACCTAGGACAGGAATAAAGATGCAGACATAGAGAATGGACTTGAGGACACGGGGAGGGGGAAGGGTAAGCTGGGATGAAGTGAAAGAGTGGCATGGACATATATACACTACCAAATGTAAAATAGATAGCTAGTGGGAAGCAGCCGCATAGCACAGGGAGATCAGCTCGGTGCTTTGTGACCACCTAGAGGGGTGGGATAAGGAGGGTGGGAGGGAGACGCAAGAGGGAGGGGATATGGGGATATATGTATACGTATAGCTGATTCACTTTGTTATACAGCAGAAACTAACACATCATTGTAAAGCAATTATACTCCAATAAAGATGTTAAAAAAAAAAGGAGCCAGTATTCCTTGTAGAATTAGTGGACTCCAAGATTAAGCCAGGGAAAATATAAGATGGTGTGGGATAACTTGTAGGGCCAGAAAGTAAGGACGTACTCAGAAACTGATGGGGACATGTTGAGAGGATACAGAAACCAACTTGAAAAAGCTCTACATGGTAAAATTTGGACAAATTGAGCAATAAAATAGTGATAGTAATGGATTATACCCCATAGAATAAAATATCTGAGTCCAAATTGATATAAATAATGGAATGAATAATTATGTGGGTTAGAAAGGACCACTATTCCTTACAATAGGATTCCGATGAATAAATGTAGAAGAAATGGTGGAAATAAAAATTACTATTAGGCAAACTGTAATAACTGTTCCAGGCAAGAAAAAAAATGTGGTAACTATTATAATTAGGAGAATGTGCAAACTATAAGGGAATCTTTTCTTGCCTTCCACAAAGAGACAGATATTTCTTATGTTTTCTACTTTACCTTGTACAAGTTCTGCCTGTATTATAAAACACCTCGTATTATATTATAACTCTTTCTGTGTATGTTTGTCACTTCATTAGATTGTGAGCTCCCTGAAAGACAATGACATTTTGTCTTTCTATACCTAAGGGTCTTTTATTAAGTTCAGTGGTACCAAAAATGCTTGCTGAGGAATGGAGAGGGCTTTGAGGAAAGAATCACAGAGGTGGAATAAATGATGTGGGTTTTGAAAAATAAGTTGGCACTTTCCAGGTGAATAAGGAGAAGAATGAGCATTTGATAGGACCATCTTCTAGAATCATGTGCTAAGCATAGGGACATGAACAAGTGTTCAGGGAGGGGAAGGTCATTTGGAAAGGCTAGAGCTTATTGGGCTTGGGGATGTTGAGGAATAGGAAATGATGATAGATAAATCAACCTTGCACATAGATTGTGCTGCATGTTTGTACATAAAAACCGTATGTGTCACTTCTCAAAAATGTTCTTTGAGGAAATGTGTGTGTGTGTGTGTGTGTGTGTGCATAGTAACGCGAGGTGAGGTGACCAAAATAAAAAGATCTGGGTATATTTCATTCTACATGAAAAGCAGAAGAAAATTATGATAAAAAATGATCTGTGACCATGAACGTTTCAATTTTCTATAAAGAGACCACGATAAAAATAAATTTGTGTTTGCTTATGATACTACAGCAATGCAAAACACTCTCCAGTCTCATAACTTCAGAGCTATTTCTGACTTTTTCTTCTCCGTTGGTGCACCCTTCTATTGTATGCCAAATCCTTCTAGGTTTTCCTCTGGAATAACTTAGGAGTCACTCCTTTTTTTCCATATTCACTCACCACCCTTCTGCAGGCACTATAAGCTTCCTATTGAATCTCTATACTATGTCCCAACGTCTCTAACTCAGGCCTTGTAGACCCTTACTCACAATTGCAAGAAAATATCCCACAAGAACTGTTTTTATTACATTGCCTTCCTTGGTCAAGAACTGAACGGTGGTTTTCTGTCATCATTTATCACATATATAAAGTTTTGAGCTTGATCGCCAAGATTCTCTAATCCCTACTTTCATGCATCACCATCTGACCATTTTTACCTCCATCTCTTGGTACTTCTCAACATGGCCAAAGACATCCCTCAATTATTTTCTATACAGTTTATTCCTTTTAGCCTCTGTAATGCTAGTTTTTCCTGTTTGGAAAATTCTTTCATTTCAACCAGTATATTTCCTTATTAACCTGCCCACCTTTACTCTGAGTATATTCAGGTACGTATATATGTACCTATATACATGCGAGCATCCACACACATAAAGTATGATATATATGTATATATAACATATGTTTCATACTTATTCTCTCTTATTTCATTCATATATGTTTCATTTTCCTTCTTTTCTAAGATTAGGTAAAGACTGCGTCTTTTAAGGCTCTTGGGTATGTCTGGTAATATTGGTAGCTGTTGTAAATTCCACAGGTTCTTCAGGAAGGAAGTGATGAATAAGAGCATATCTCTCTGATAATATATTTTTAGACCTTGATTGCCTTTAATTCTTTCATTTTCAATCACCTCCTACATAGAGCTCAGCTTTTTTCTTCCCTGACAGATCTCAAAGGCCGTGGTTGGGAGGATGTGGAGGTGAGGCTGGGCAGAGCAATTGTGGTCAGCACCCGCTAAGGGACCACACTATAATCAAGGGGGGACATGAAGACATTCTCAGTTTGAAGTGTTTGAAAACATTTTATCAGAATTATGATTTGCTCCCCCCAGGGCATATGTCTCCTCTCCACCCTGCCAAAAATCACTAATCACCATATTATGTTACTCTTTAGATGACTCAACAACTGGATTTATTTTGAGGCTCAATTTCATTATGATTAATCATATTTTCACAAGTAAAAATTTCAATTCATTTGAGTTTTTTGAATATAACTAGTGAGCTAGAAAGAGCCAATGTTAATAATTAGGCAAACATCAGAGAAGAAAAGGGTCCTTTTTTTAACCATAAGAATGACAGCTAATACTGAGCAGTTTGATTCATGAAGCACCATACTTATCAATCAGCAAATATTGTAAGAACACTGCACTAAGAGGCAAGACTTTCGTTTGTCTTCTCAGCCCTGCCACTGTCTTTGTGGGCTTGGGCTCCTAGATCTCACTGATTCATTTGTAGCATGAAGCTAATGAGCCTTACCTACTTGTAATTTTAATAACCTCTTCGAATTCCTGCTTGCTGCCAGGCATGGCACAAGATGAATATGAAGTAAATAAGACTTGATTTCCACTTTCAAAGTGGTAGAGAATCTTAGAGAAATAGTACCGTGGGTCTGAACATCTTCCTTGGAAGTTGTTATTTATAAAAAAAATTTACAATTTACAAAGGATGTAAACACACTGTCAACAACTTCTCAGAAGAGAATATCTCCATAAAAAGTAGAAATATCATCATCCAACCTCTAAAAATTCACAAAGTTAGTTATATTGTAAAGCACAAGTTATAGCCTCATTTATATTAGAACATATACTTTTAGAAAATCATCAAGAGAGGAAATAAAAACCTGGCACCATTATGTCTAAGCAATCTGTGCTTTCCCTCTCCTCCCTCCAAATCAAATATATCAGCAATTCTGTTTTTATGAGGAAGAGAGGCAGAGAGAAGGGCAACAGAAGGAAGTCTGTTGTGTCTCTAGAGCTTGCTTCCTTCCACGTGATGCTCTGTCAAGTACTGTAAGATCGTACATTTCCAAAGAGCAGGACTTAGTCTTTTTCACTTGTCTCCCCAGAGTTCCTGGCAAAGGCTAGATAGTCACTAATTATTTGTTGTCAAATAGACGAGTTCAAATGATTGGAGAATTATATCTCATATTTGTTAGTGAGCTTAAGTCATGCCAAGATTTTAGATAAGCATCTCCAGTTCTCTCCTGTTGCTCTTCTTGTTATTTCCCACTTCTTACTTTGTTAGGTGTTAAGTTAGGCTCACATAAGCTACCTGTACAAAGAAATTCCAAAATTCAATGGCTGAGAGACTACGGTTTCCTTCTTTCTCACTTTATCTGGGGTGAGCGCTCCAGACTGGCAGCTGTGTCTGCTCCGTGCAGGGGTTTCTGGAACCAGGTTAAGAGTGGTGGTGTTGCAATGGTCAACAGGTGACTTTCAAAATCTCCTAGCAAGAAGGGAGGAAGAGCGAAAGTCTGGGGCCAGAGGATTCCACCTAAGCAAGTGATATGGGATCAGACAAATAATCTTTGCTCTAGTCTGCTGGTGAAGCTGTGGGTCTAACCATATAACCACACAAAGGGAGGGGGGACTGCCATCCCAACCTGCTCCATCCCAACCTGTCAGCCGTTTCACAACTGCAACTTTTACATGGAAGAAAGGAAGAACTTTATTCTCTTTCTTGGTAGACAGCTAGCAGTCTTCGCAACATCTTTTCCTTCCAGCAATTTGCCATGTTTTTCTTACAGACTCAGACTCTTGAAAACATTTTGAGGAAAACCTGTTTTTTTTTTTTTTTTTCTTTAGGCACTGATTTCCATTTCTTTACAGTTTTGGTGATACTACTCAGGTGAAAGGTATTATAGCCCATCTCAGTTACTCTGACCTTTGGGGAGTCCTTAGCTTATTTCTGAGTTCTTGACATTTATTAGTTTTATAGTAAAACAACCTTAGATTTATGTTGCCAAGTTTCAGAAAAATCTCACATCAGTGGTCTAAACCAAAGAATACAAAGTGCTTAAAATACTGGAAGATTGCCCCGAGCTGAATTTGAAAGCTAATATGGTTCCCTGGGTTCATTAGAATAATTAGTCTTTGGTTTGATACATTCCCGGTACAGTCTGTTCTAGTATAACCGTGATATACTATTTTATTGCCTTTTAGAATTTAGTAAGGAAGAGACTTTTCTAGTTTTGTAATTCTGAATTATAATCTATAAATAGATATTCTTTAATAAGTCTAATGTAAATTAGAATTTACAACAAATCAATTCTGGGTGCTTGTACAATTGTGCTCCAAGAAAATAGCTGGATGTTTACCTCCCGGGGTTAAGGTTCTTGATCTTTATAATAACAGAATAAGGAGCACCCCTAAATATTCATTCTTTTGTAAGATAAGTGTCTCCAATCTAGCTAAAGTGTGACAATTTTGAAAAACACCATCTGTGAAAATATTCTGGGTAAAGTTCACAAACTTAAATGTGCTTGGTTTCTGAGGAAAAAGCATGTGTACAAAAGGTGTGTCTGATATGGTTAACATCATAATATTTATCTCAGAAAACACTGTGTAAAATGCTGTCTGTGAAAAAATAAAAACTCTGTTTATAAAAAAAAAAGAAAATAGCTAGATACAAGAGACAGGTCTGTAACAATTCAAAGGATTTTTCTCTTTCTTTTTATGTTTTCTCCTATACCTGCTCCTACTTAACCTTTGAGGATACTGCAGTTCCATTTATTTTTGGCAGAATAATTTCAAGGAAAGCTGGAATGAAAGATCACTTATGTTTTAATGGCTCTGCCTGTCAACAGCTGGCTTTCTGTTAATAGCAGAGCATGCTGTATTTGCACACAGAGGGGCGTACAACACCCATTTCATTATTTGTATATCCTTGGGGCCATCTGCGTTATTGATTGCCAGTTTTAGAGATGCTGACAAGTGTAGATAGAGGTGGAGAAGACTTTTTTCATAAACTTTTTCTTTGAATTGTAAACGAAAACCGTGATGTATAGGTACTAGAACAGAAAGAAAGATTCTTACATGCTTTTCTCCATAACACAGTTTTTGGTCCAGAACAATTATCTTTCATTACAGAATTATAGAAAACGATGCCATGGTAAATAAATTCTCTATTAATTGCTTACAGGTAATGACCTGAAACTCAAGGGATTTTAGGCCAGGGCTAGTTTGATACGATTAGTATACTTGGGCCAAAGAAAGACTTTACAGAAGCTGATGTGGGTAGAAAAAGCCCTGTGGGGAAATAATAATAATAATAATAAAACTGTTGTGCTTAACACTTTATATCTACTCTTGTTTATGCAAAGATGGCTACAATCCTTAATTGACTGCTTTCCTTAAGAAATGCAGAGTGATGAGAAGACACTTTAGGGAAACCATTTAAAATTGCCCCTAGTTTCCTTCTAATGGGGGAAGAAAAGTTTAAAAGTTCAAGTCTTCAGTCCTTAGGATTTTCACTTTGAAATTTACCTTTCACTATTTTCATTCCATTAACCCTAGCTGAAATACTTTTTTTTTCCCATACTCAGTATTTAAGAGTTTAAAAAATATAAACAATGATGGATTGACAGAGCAGCTGTGTTCCCTAATATTTACATCTTTATAATAAAGAAATTTGCAGTGGGATTGTGGGGACTTGATGAAAGAGAAAGGCCGACAGGATAGGTCAGCTGTGCTTCCCTTGTAGGGTGCCCAGAAGGGAAAATGAAGGGAGAACTCTTCACTCAGCTTTTGAGGAGAATGCACCCTCCTGCCCTTTTTCTGTTCTGACTCTGTGTTTATTTAGTCTCTGGGGTCCTGATGATGTGGTTTCCTCCTCACATGGGAAGCCACGCAGGCTTGCCAGCCCACTTGGGGGTTTTGCACAGTGTCATAGCATGTTGGATGCATGGATGGGGTCCAAAGGCAGAAATGAGCTAATGCATTTTATTGTAGAATGTTGCTTTTAAAAAGTGTTTATTCCTCATGGTTCTTTGTTGAGACAAGAGCAGTGGGTGGAAAAGTGGAAAGTTTCGGGAGAAGTGGAGAGGATCAACACCTGCAGAACCAGATACCAGCACTGCCTAATCCTGGGCACATTTGCCACGGGCTTCAGACGATGAGAACTTGCTCCTGGAAGGGATAACGGAGAAGGCTCTGTGGCTGTGTATTCTCTGTCTTTATTTTTAGAATTCAAAATTTATGACTTAAAAGTCACATGCATAAAATGTATTATTATGTCATCTTCTTAATCTGAAGATTAAGAAGATGACCTAATGAGATTCCTTTTAAAAATATTTATTTATAAAGGGGAAGCTGGGAGTTGAGGTGTGGATGAGGTAGCTTTTTTAGCCGTGATGGTTCAAATTGTTTGGTGCCAGCACCCTACTTGATATTTCAGAGGAAATGGAAATAGGCTGTGGCTTTTCCTTTAAAAATCAGGCTTCTTTAGTTCTTCAAGGATGTGATGGGAAAAGGCCTGTATTTTGTTTCTGATTGGTGGTGTGACTATAGAAATTGAAGATTCTTCTGGGGGCAGAAAATAATATTGCTACTCAGATAGATAAAAGGCAGAACTTTTTGGAGAGAAGGCTATCCCTGGGGAGTGTCATACAGGGGACCACAGCTGGGGAAGTTTCCAGCAAGCTGGAACTGTCAGGGAGCTCGTACGGCCAACTGGGTGGGTTTGCGAGGTTCCCATGGGTCCCTGTGGATTCCAGCTGCCTTAGGGGCACAGGAACCGTCCTGAGTTGTTGGGTATCTGGCTCTCAGGTGATGAGTGCTAGTACCTAGTGGGCCTGAGTGTGAGAATCTGATAGAAGGGCATGGGGGTGTGGACTTAACTGATTGCTCAAGATAAGGGGAGCTGCCTGGCCAGGGCCTCAAAGCTCGGTCAAGACAGCTTTAAAACAACAACAAAGCCTCCTAAGACCCCAATGTTACAAGATATAACAGATTTCCCATAGTAAAATGGTTTAAATATGAGTATTAATTAAAAAAAATAGGTTACATTCAATATCTAGGTTCTGCCTATGTATACACCCGACCCTTCCCAGCACCATATAAGTGAGCAGGTAAAAATCGATGCCTGGGTATGGATTGCAAGAGCAATAAAGAATACGACAATCCCATGTGTTTCCTTCCTTCTGTCACTGGATTTTTATTTTATTTTATTATTTTCCAAGGCCGTTTGGAATGGAAGGGAAGGTGGAAGGCTTTGTGTGTGTGTGTGCATGTGTGTGCGTGTGCGTGTGCATGTGTGTGTGTGTGTCAGGGTAGGTAACTTTGAATATCATGGTACTGCTGTTGAGTCAGGGGTGGAAGCTCCGTTCTCCTCCAGAACATCCTTCCTCTGATGTAATTGTGGAGGCTGAATTAGCCCTCTAGTTTAGGATTAGGGAGCAATTCCTGAAAACCTAAAAAGTGAGCTGCAGGAAAATTAGGCTGCATATTTATGACCAGTTGAAAAAAGTTGGAGTCTTTCTCCTCTGTTTCTGGGGTCCTGCCTGGGGCTCTAGTTGAGTCTGTTCCTGGACATGTGTGCTGGCTCTGAGTGGGCCTCAGAGGACCTCTGCGCGGTCTGTGGGTAGATACTTGATTTCCAACAAAGGTTCAGGATGCTCAATTAGACCCATAAACTACATTCCTAATGCCCAGTTCAGAAGGGAGAGCCCAGACAAATCAGTCAAAGGCAACCATATTTTCTTGGACTGTTGTAAAATGGGAAAGAATCTAATGGGGAAGCCCAGAACTAGTGTAGTCTTGACAGATCTTCACCAAGCCCTCTTAAATTTAGTTCTATAAAGAAAATATCATGTTGCTGTAAGGGTTCTACAGAGCCTTACCTCTTGAATTCAGGCCAAGACAAGCTGTCTTACCCTGAGGCAAATCCTTGCATTTCATGTTTAAAGATTTCCCAAGGTCTGTATGAAAGAAATATTGACTGGACAACTTCAGGTTTGACTTCATTCTGCTTCTCCAACTGGATTCTCAGTTTAGTTCAGGGACTAGACGATGTTTACTCTGGTAGAGAGGTATTTGGTTGGACTTCAATCATTGACTGAGTTATTGTAGGAAATGGCTTTGAGTAGAGCTTCATTCCAAGGGGTGTATGTAATTTGTAATAATGACAATTACATTTGTATGTTCCATCCCTTTGAATCTTGAAATTGAAACCAACTTGTAAACAAGCAGTAAAAGCAGCATGTTTGGCCTTTTGTCAAACTTACTTTTGGGACTTTATTGGCTGCCTGAGAGTACATTCAAGATCTCTAAAAATTATTTGTTATTTGTACAAATGGACTCTAATAAGTACAATTTATTGCCTAGATACAGAAAACATAGAAAAATTTAGAATAAAAAGATGCCCTCTGGAAATGTTTCATAGGAACCATTGAAATCTTTGCCAGAAATTCAGAGTGACACTAATTGGACATCGTTATCTGTCTGTGATGCTGAAATAGAATTTCAGTAGTGGAATTCCAGAGAAGATATTGGAGGATTTTCCTACCCTAATTTAAATCTGGAGCAAGGGGAGAAGAATACAGAGAACAGACATTTCATTGATGGGGAAACTGGAAAAGAGTTCTGCCTTCTGGGGACTCAGTGATAAACGGGATCTGGGGGGAACCCAAGGGCTACAAGTGGTGTACCCAAGTGCTACCGGATACTTCTTGTGCACAATTTTACATCCCTTCAGCCTCATTTCACAGTCTATACATGGCTGTGGTGACTAGTTCTGGACTGCTTTTGAGCGGATATAACCAGAAATCAGCTCATCCCAGCCCCATGTTGTATGCCTCTCCCTTCTTGCCCTGAGGTTTCACTGGCACTGAGGTTTGGGGACCAACAGAAACCATCCAGAAGTCAGGCATACACCAGTGCCAGGAAGTGTGAGAGCATCTGCACTCAGCAAGGCAAGACTTGACCAGTGGGGTACAGGAGCCTAGAGATAAGTCCTTCCTCTTTCCTTCCTGATACACATCCATCTTATAACGCTCCTTAGGAAATCTGTGGGTTTCTGCCAACCACAACTTGAAAATTGCCCTTTGTATTGGCTCTCTCTTCTTCCGCATATACTGTCCTGTCCCTCATCCTTGTTTTCTGAGATCATATTCCTAAATAAATCATGCCTACATTAACCATTTTCCCAGACTACGCTTTCAGAGGACCCCAGGGAAAGATTATTTAAAATTCTATAAATTCATGGTAAATGACAAAGCACACTAGAAAAATGGGCAAAGGAATAAGCTGGAAGTTTAACGAAAAGAAAAAAAGACGTGTAGATTTTAATTAATAAGAAATATAAATTAAGGCAAAAATACCAATTTTTGTTTTAGTCAAATTCTGAGATAAAATTTTCCCTCATAAGAATGGCAAACTAAGAGAAAGTTGATAACATTGTTATAGTAAATGTTTGAGGAAACAGTCTCAAACGTAGCAGTGAGGATGGCAAACTGAAGGTGAATTTGCTAATGTCCTTTATGGAAGTCAGTTCTCCATGGATATTCTCACATTTCTGCACGGTCTGGGTTTTCTGAGCAAGGGGCTTGTTTGAATAGCAAAAGTCTTGGAAGCTAGAGGCTGTGAATTTCTCCAGAGAGATGAAGAAACTTACCTTTCCCAGGGAGACATTTGCTTACCTTCCAGGGTTGTAAAGCATTCTCTCTTTTCTCTGCTGAGGGGGGCAGGTGCTGCCACATGATATAAGCCATGTGTCTCCTAATTTCAAGGATCCTTTCCTGTGGTGCAAAGCCTGCCACCTTTGCAGGGGAACATCTTGTCTCCACCGTGTCACCCTGTGGGGAAAAAATGCAAGATGCCGCTCTGGCTGCTCTTCTTGCTGTGAGTGATAAATGGTCTGTTCTCTGACCCAGAGAGCTGACGTTTCTGTCAGTACAAACACACACACACACACACACACACACACACACACACACACACACACGTATATGTCACCATGGCAGGCTAACTTGTAAGCTTATAAGTAGGCTAAAATCTCTGAGCTTTTGCAGTTTTGGACTCAACATATCTCTCAAAATGAAAGGTGAGTTAGTTTTAAGCCTCTAGAAACCTAATATTTTCTATGATGGCATAAGGGCACATGTGTTGGGTGCCTGCCCAACATCCATTCCTTCCCTCTGCAATGGCATTTTCTTTTGGAGAACTACCCACCCCTATTGCATAGCAGCTGCACAGTTTTTTTGGAGTGTGTGTCGGGGAATTGACTCTATCCCAGTTCCCAGAGTGAGTCCTCACAGACCTAAGCAAATCTGCCTCATATGACACAGTTGCCATGATGATTGGTTCAGTAGCCAGTCCTTTGACTCTCAGTGTTATTTACCTGGATACTGTGTTGCTTAAGATTTATTGGGCCAAGCAGAGTGGAGTAGGTGAAATAAAGGGCATCCATTCTAAGGTAGGATGAAGAGAAAAATCTCTTTATCTCAGTGGTGTGGATACAGATGCACAGCCTGGAACTGCTGTAACCATTTGTAAAAATGGAGAGAAATTAGGCTAAGGTTTAAGTGTTAATAGAAGACTGAGAAAGAATTAGAGAAAAATGGAGCCAACACCCTGATTAAACCATGCCTGAACTCCCTGTGGATTTTCAAGTTATGTGAGTAAATAAAATCCTATATTGTTTATGTCAATTTGAAATGAGTTTTCTAATATGTGTAATAAAAACCTACCTTACTGTTAAAGGGGATGAGAGAGGAAGGGAGAAAGGAGGCCAATACTCATAATCTACCTGTCTGAAATTCCTACCCTCAGAGATATTCCTTTGTGTTAAATTATTGATCTAGTGCAGAAACATCTAATAGAACTTTCTGTTATGATGGAAATATTCTACATTTGGGCTGCCCAATATGGTAGACATTAGGGAAATGTTGAGGAAGTGAATTGATGAAGTGGATCTTAAATTTGACTTAATTTTAATTAAGCTTAAATTTAAATAGCTGCAGACAGTTAGTATCTATCATATGGGGCAGGGAAAATATAGATTCCACAGTTAAAAAGCAAAGTACCTAGAAAAATAATAAGTTGGACTCATCACATTTTTAATAACTCATTAAAAACTTCTTCTTGGGAAACTTAAACTTGGGCCTGGAACACAGGAGGTTTGGTGTATTTAATAATTTGATTTGCATTTGTTTTGGAGTTGAGTCATGTAGGAGAGACCCAGAATATGGAAACACTTTTACCTTTTCTCCCAGTTGGAAATTCAAGGATCCACTATTCTGTGAAATTACTTTAAAAAAAAGAAAATCGTTGCCAATTTTCTTGATATGGGCAGTGTATTTTCTTAGAGCTTAGTTTCACATCAATGGGAATATAAACAAGTGGTATAAATAAATATATCAGGAATTCCTTACAAACGAAGTAAATGATGTGTTCTAGATGTGTGGATTTTGAAAACAGACTATATTACATCAATGAATCTAATCAAGAAATAAAAGCTAAGCCCTATCAATTTCCTTCTCTCTTCCCTTCCTTTTTTCCCTTCTTTTTCTTCCCTATCTGTACTAGTCTGCCAGGGCTGCCATAAAAAAAAATACCACAGACGGGAGGGCTTAAACAACAGACATTTATTTTCTTACAGTTCTGAAGGCTAGAACTCCAAGATTCTGCTCTTCTCAGGTTTGGTTTCTCCTGAGACCGCTCACCTTGCCTTGCAGATGGCCGCCTTCTTGCTGTGTCCTCTCATGGCCTCTTCTAACATGGCAAACACATCTCTGGTGTCTCTTCCTCTTCTTATGAGGACACCATTTCTATTGGATTAGGGCCCCATCCTTTTGACACCTTTAACCTTAATTTCCTCTTTAAAGGCTCTATCTCTAAATACAGTCATATTAGGGGTTAGTGCTTCAACATATGAATTTGGGGTGAACAAAATTCAGTCCATAAACCTATCTTCCTTTCTTCCACAGGTATGTGCTAAGGACCTATGTTATGAAAGGCACTGAGGTCACAATAAGAATGAGGAAGCTATAGTCTCTGTCCTAACAGAGCCCCGGTCTCTCTGTGTGGAAGAGAGAGATAACAAGCAACCTAGTTAAAAATGTACTATGAGTTCTCATGGGAGAAACATTATGAGAACACATGAGAGGGGCATCTAAACCTCTCGGGTGGCTATGAGGGGAGGCTTTTGGGAGTAAGTGACACCAAGATGATATCTGAAGAAAGAGTAGGAATGAGCCCAAGAAGGGGGTGATGGCTTTGGAGGAGGAAGCCAGAGGGAACAGGAAGGGTGAAGGCATGGAGGAGAGATACAGCTCAGTGCAAACAGAACGTGGTGACAAAGAGAAGAGGCATAGAACTCTGTGGTTGCTTAGATGGGCTGGGGTGGTATAAGGGGATGGGTGATGGCCAGGCCAGCATTTACGCCCTGTAATTCCAGGAGAGGGCGGGCAGGAGAGCGGGAGAGGCCGTGTCAGTTGCGTCAGGTCATTTGAAGGATTTTATGTTGGTAACTTGGTGCTATTTCCCCTTCACTTCTCTCTTCTGTGTTCAGGGACTTGAATCCTGGAAAGTACATTTTCCAGACTTCCTGTCAGCAAGGTTCCTATTTAAATTTTGTTGATGAGAGGCATTTATATTCGACTTGGGAGTCAGGGAGAAGCCAAGGCGCTATTTCAATGTAAAGTCTGGTGTCCTGAGAGTGACCCCCTCCGTTGCTGCAGGCAACTGAGACCATCAGTGCTGTCTCCCTGAGACTCCTGCACAGCCCGAGCCTTCCAACAGCTTTTGACATCTCTAATTCCCAGAATTAAAACCCTTCCTGCTCAAAATACCTGAAATAATTCTTGTTTTCTTGATCAGACTCTGACTTATGGCCATTGGGCTGAGCATTCCATATCAGATGCTAAAACTTATTTCTACCAGTCCTCTGAGATACTTTCAGAACCAGCTCCATTATTCCTCACACCCACATTTGGCTCAGTTACACCCGAAGATCCAAGCATCCCCGTCAAACATTATGACCCAGCCTTTCCTTCCCACCCTACTCTAGCCATCATCAAATTGAATCCAACCTCCTTTCCTTCTCTTTCTCTTAAACCTGTGCATGTATCTTCTGGAACTCTCTACCTCTGTTTAGCAATCCCACTGCATCTTCAACATCTCCTCTGAATGCTCTTTCTATCTCCTCACTAAATTAAAAATCTGGCTGTCCTCGAGAATACCGATTTCCCTTGGAGCGATGTATCTCAGGGCCAGGAAGTGGGGCATTGTTTTCCAATGTCCCACGGCCGTTTCCAAATAATTTCTCCTAGTTCACTTGGAGTAATTACAACTGCTGATACTGTGCCCCGTCTTCTCACTGCGGGTCTACAATTAAAGTCATTTGGTTGCATGAACCGTTCAACTCTTTCCTCCCTCTTTAATATTTTGTTTGTAATGTTTCCACCCAGGGTTATTTAAAGTTCATCATATGTAAATCATTTAGAAAAATGGCACAAAGTAAGTTCTCAGTGAATATTATCATCGTCCTCTTCCTCTTGTTTCCCTGCTTGCACCAGAACAAGTAAATATTGCTGCAAAAAATCACACAACTGTTTTATTGGTTTCTCTTTGAATTCATGATTTCATCCCTGAAACTGGCTCTCAACCCTGCCCAGCCATCGATATTGTTCTTTATAAAGCTTACTTTCCCATTCAGGGAGACGACATTACATTTTCTTCTTTTTTTCCTGTCCCACACCTCTTCACTCTAATTCTCAGCTGAGGATCTCAGTTCACACTTAATTATAATGCAGACAATACAGATGAATTTGCAAACTCTCTCATCTTCTTCCAGCAAATCATTTCTCCTTAATGCATCTGCACCCACTCCTCTTTCTTCCTCCCTATTTTCATGAGGGAAGTGGCCCTTCTTTGATCACAGCCAATCCTTCTACTTGTTCTTTGCATTCCTTTTCCCATCCTCTCTCTCTCTTTTTTTTTTTTTAATATTGATTGATTGATTGATTGATTGATTGATTGCTATGTTGGGTCTTCGTTTCTGTGCGAGGGCTTTCTCTAGTTGTGGCAAGCAGGGGCCACTCTTCATCGTGGTGCACGGGCCTCTCACTATCGTGGCCTCTCTTGTTGTGGAGCACAGGCTCCAGACGCGCAGGCTCAGTAGTTGTGGCTCACGGGCCCAGTTGCTCTGCGGCATGTGGGATCTTCCCAGACCAGGGCTTGAACCCGTGTTCCCTGCATTAGCAGGCAGATTCTCAACCACTGCGCCACCAGGGAAGCCCTCCCATCCTCTCTTAAGACCCTGCGCTTCCTGTTACCCACTCTCCCATTACCACCAACTGAAAAAAAATTAAATAACAAACAACTCTTGCACACACCCTCTTCCTGTTCCCATTCATGGTAAGACTTCGAAAGTAGTATTCTGCAATTACTGTCCCCACTTCCTGATCTCCAACCACTTTCAGCCCTTTCCAGTCTGGTACCTGAACCCATACCTCTGCAGAGACCAAGAGCACTTCTGAGGAGGTCAGTATCTCCATGTAGCCAAATTCAGTGGCCTTGCTTGGTCCTCATGTTTATCAACCTCACAGTAGCATTCAGCCCAGTTGAAACATTTTCCCCTTCTTGAAGAATTTTCATATTTTGCCTTAAATGACCCCCTGGATCCTTGGTTTCACTCAAAGTTTTCTATTCTTTTCCATCCAACCTGGGGCATGTTTCTGAGCTATTCATTCAGGCCTTATTCTTACATTATCTCTTAAGTTGGTGAATACTAGTATAAAGCGGAGAATAAGAGCATGGCCGAGGAGCCATGTATCTGCATACACATTCTGGCTCCACCATTTCCTAGCTGTGTGACCTTGGGCAGATTACTTGACTTTTCTGTATCTCAGTTTCTTCATCCATATAATTAGGATAATAGTGCTTTAGTTATGTGATTATTGTGAGGATTATATTAACAGTGTGTGACTTGTACTAAGTTCTCAATAAATGTTAGATATTATTATATGCTTAAAACTCTCAGATTTAGATCTCTTGTCTAGACCTTCTAAAGTTTAGATTCATATGCAGCTGCCTATTTAAGAACTACACATGGATGACTAGTAGGATCTCCAGATTAACATGTTCAAAAGAGAGGTAAAAATGAGTTGGATCCCCAAATTAACGTGTTCCAAACAAACTTCAGAATTCTTGATTAACCACCAAACCTTTTTCTCTGTGTTAACTCTCTCACTAAATGGCATTATCTTCATCTATTCAGCAAAAATTATTTATGAATAATACGTAATCTGAAATCAGGAAATTGAACTATAGGTAGAAAAAATTAAAATTAGTGTTTCTTGGATTAGATAAATCTACCATCAACCTAAAGTACCTTGTTGAACTTTCATGATACAAAAATCCACTGAGTGTGTGTGGGTGTGTGTGTAGGCACTGGTGTGTTTGCCTGCTAGAAGTTAGGAGGAAAGTGACATGCATCCTAGAAATAGAAGATCTGGTCTCATGACTTCCATTCTACAGGAATATTTTTATTTACCTGGACAGCTAAAACACATAGTATACACAGAATCACATGTATCATTCAAACGTGTATGAAACAACCATATGCTATCAAAATAATCTATAAATATCTGTCATCTTGTCACGATTACATTTGACACTTGTTCCATTTCTAGTATGTTTTCCAGGTATTTTTATAACATTTTCTCTTATGTGGTTATTTATTTTCTGCAATATTCAGTTTTGCTGGCTCATGTTTTTACAACTCTTCTTTGATTGCTTTCATAATGACTCCAGATATAGATACAAAATTCTTTATGGTACATTACCAAAGGAAAGAAATTTTGGATTCACAAAGAAAATAAATACCTTGGACTTTCACAGTCTTATAAATTCAGCAGTCTTTTAATGATCATTGCAGACACTGCACAATATTAATTACTAAGCACATACTACGTTCCAGCCACTGGACTAAACAATTTTTATGCAATATGTCATAGAAGCATCACATTAATTCTACCAGGTAGGTGTATTATTAACTACAATACCAGATGGAGAAAGTGGGTTAAAAGATGCTAATTAATTTGCTTTCATTAAGGTCACAAAGCTAGTAAAGGACACAGCCAGCGTCCAAGCTCATATCCTCCTACCTCCAAAGCCAGTGCTCTTTATTATTAACTTAATTTAAAACTTTACATAGTGATTACAAAGAAATAGTTTATTCAGTCGTGTGCCCTAACAGTTTATTAACTGGCTTATTCTTTCCATTTAAATTTTGTCTTTTTTCCAGTTGATGAGTTCTTAATTTTTTTTTTTTTTTTTTTTTTTTTTTTTGAGTTCTTAATTTTTTTTGAGATTTTTCACATGAGCAGCTTTATTAATTTTTTTTACACATTGGACAGAAAACTTCATTACCTCATTCTTCATTATTTACCCAACTGTAAGATTCAACTTCTAAGTTCCAGCTAAGTGTTTATAGATCACTTTTTGTTGTATTCACCATCTCTCTTAGTACTATGGTTTCATTGTATGATGATCATTTTGAAGTCTGCATTTATTGCAAAGGTAAGACTTTCCACATATTAGTTCTTTTAAAAATTTAGCTCAATTCCCGGATCATGTCCTCGGGCTGCCAAAATGGCTGTGTGGCAACGCTGAAAACTGATGATAAATCGGGAATGTTTAGATTGAGACTTGTGAAACTGGACTGAAGCACTTATCTTTAGATCCAATTTTGGTGATGTATGTATTATGACTCCTGGCAAGGAAAAAGCAGTTTCTCGTGGATGGAAACCTTTCTCTGAAGTAGACTCTCACAGAAACTCCCTAGGGAGCAATGAAAAGAAAATGTTGAATTCTCTGACTTTGTTATTGAAGAATATAATAAGCAGTGTCTTCCACAGCAGTTTTACCAGTCATGCAGAAAATGTCTTCATAGGGCTGTTTCCACAATGTCGGCTTTCAATGAACGTTTAAGGAATCATTTTTATATTGTAGTGTGGAAGATATTCCCACAGGGAGCTGACGCGATGAAGGCCAGGGAAGTAACTTTCCTATGACTAGACTGGATCAGAAATAAGACTGAGGTTGTTGAGACAGAGTGATTTGGCTAGAATACTTCTTAGATTTAGTTGCCTGTCACTCTTAATTAATCAACACCCCACGTCATTCTGTAAAAGATCTTAACCAAATTAACATATGCAGTTAAAAAAAAATCAAACAATTGAACAAATCTGGGTAAGGAGAAAAGCTGGGTATGGAATTAATAAAGACAGCAAGAAGACTGATGCCCATAACACACCATCCTGAAGAGTGTGTGGAGGATGGGCAAAGAAAAAGTGAAAGATAATTATAAATGTCAGTGTCCATTATAAAGAAGCCAACTAATGAGAAGCATCGATATTTCTGTTATGGAGACTTGAGTTTTCCCCCAGAAGTATTCATAAACAGCCTGAAATCCCTAATGACATCATACTGAGGCAGTTACATATTGTGCTATTTGAATATATCCTTTGGAGTAAGCTGAGTACATGAATCAGCCATATCATGCAGTGAAAGTGTTTCTATTGCCATAGTTGGGAGTGGGCACTAAATAATTTGGCCCATATGTTTAGCTCTGAGATGATATGGTGTGTTTCAAGGGAAAAATTAGACCAACTAGTTACAGCATACGTGAATGGACTACATACTCTTAGGGCCATAAGTATTTTCTAATTAAAAATAATCTTTTGTTATTACACAGTAGTATATGTATATTGTAGAAAATCAAATGATACAGATACATAAGAATAAGAAAGAAGACATTTTACCCCTACCCAGAAAAAATGATCATAGTGTGTCTTGCGGAAAGGTCATATAATGCACAATGTTTTGTAAATTGCTTTTTCCAGTTACACTGTTAGTTAAAATATTTAATTTTTCATGTCAAAAAGTTTTATGTCTTCTAAAAACCAGTCCATATTCCATCTTCCATTTCCCAACTTTCCCCCAAATGTCCTTTATATAAATAGTTTGTTGAAACCAGAATCCAATGCAGGTCCATACACTGAATCTTGTTTTTATGTCATTTAAAGTTTGTTAATCTAGAACAGTGCTTTTATCATGACACTGACTTGCTGAAGAAACTGTGCTAGTTGTCCTATATAATATTTTATCTTCTGGATTTATGTGGCTGTTCTCTTATAGAAAACCTCCTATGTTTCCTAATTAACTGGAATGAATTCCAATTAAACAATTTTGGCTGGAATACACCATGGGTAATGCTGTGTCCTTCATGGTGCATCAAATCAGGAAATACATTATATCTGGTTGTCCCACACTTAGCAGTGCTCAGACTGACCTGTGGATTAGGGTGATGAAAGCCTCATCCCCTCTTTGTACAGACATGTTTTCTCATTGAATCGTGTAAGTAATCAGTAGAGTGTTGCTTTGTCACTACATAAGTGTACAGTTCTCCATCAACCATTTATCTAATGTTTTAATGAAAATTGGTAATCCTTAAATGAATTAATATTTTTTCTATCATTTGATATTTATTTACTGGCATTTCTCCAGACCATGGAAGAATGGGTCCAATTAGTCTATTTAGTTACCTTGAAGTACAGTTTCTACAGGGAAATCAGGATACCTACTTAACTCTTTCACTTTAAGTACCAATTTTCGAACTATGAAGGTGGCTCAGAAGACACCTTAGAGAATGACAGCTGAATTTTCTGGCATCTTTTTCTGAGCATAATGTTCTGGATTTCCAGGAGATCCATGTGTGTTAATTTACTAGAATCATTCTTCTTTGTGTTGTTCGAAAGTTCACAACTTTAGCCAGTGGGAGCCCCTTCGTATTAGCTCTCGTATCCTATGACCAACCCACTAACCTTTGAAAGCTTCTTGCTTCCTGTCACAACACAGCTCAGACTCACCTGTACCATCCCTGCCTCAGTCTTGGAATCAGCTATTTGTCCAAGTGGAGAATGGTATTGGAGATTAAGATGTGACATGAGAACTACAATGGTAATGTTTGCTTCTAATGACTATAAATATTTTTTCCAAAATGGTTTTTAATAAACACTGGCAGATGAAATTTCAAAGATGTGTTCACCGGATATTTTCTGGTATAACTAGGATACTTATTAAGGGCAGATGTTTATAATATAACAACCAGTCCAAAAGTAGAATAAGGGCCTCTTTTGAAAAGTGAGAAGTCTTTTTTGTTGTTGTTGTTATAATGAAATCTTCAAAGTGACTCTTTACTTCCGAAGACGTTCGTCATTGGGAATTCGTGAGTTACAAACCTATGAAGAGATTGAAATACTGGCAGAATGTCACAGAATATAAAAGGCATAAATAAATAAAATGGGAAGGCTACGAATTCTTGGAAGGGACAATTAAATCAGCATTTTTTAAAGAGAGTGGCGTTATATATTTTGACATATTTCTTAAGGTAGAACCTGATTTGGTAGTGACTATTTCAAATAAGGTTGCATCTGTATTTCCTATATGATTTTGTAATGGAAACACTGAACTAAGAGTGACCTTCAGACTTCCAAGAAGCTCCAGATTTGTATAGGTAGATATATTTTGAACAAATCTGATTGGATCTAATATTTAAAAGACAAGTGAATTCAGCAATGAATTTCTCTGTTTGTATGACTCCTAGTCTGGATACAGCTGTAAGGACAAAGTCAACTTAAGAATCCTAGGATTTGTCTGAGAATCCGTATTTAAGTTAAGACATATATATATATATGTAAGCATTAAAGAAAACAAACTATCGAGATTTATTTATGAACATAAAGGAACAGAAAAGAGTAAGAAATTTCTTTACTTTGAGATTATTAAGCAATTACTGAATGATTAGGGCACTAGGGTATAACTTTTGAAGTGCCTTACTTTCCTATGTTCTAGTTGCAGTTAAACATTTTTTTCTCAATTCTTTACTTTTTAGGGATACCATTATCAAATTCTCAATCCACTTAACCTCTCAAGTTTTCAGTATAAGAATCTCATGGAGCAATTCCACAGGAAGCCAGACACAAGTTTGCTCAGTTTTCTTGCCAAGACCTCCCCGTGTTTCTGCCTCTGCCACCCCTGGTGGCCTGGTGGGAAAGCTGCCTTGCTCATCCCTCAGGCCCAAGTGGGTTCAAGACTCAACGTCTCCCACCAGGGACCCTCATGATACCGAGGACTGCAAGTTGTTCCTCTGAACTCTCCCTGCTTCTAAGCGACCGTCACTCAGACCGATCTGTGACCGTGTCCACCCAGGATTTCGGGTCACCAACTATGAACAGGGAGTGGAGGAGAGCTATTGCTCATCTAGCCCTCCACACGGGGACCTGTCTTGGGGCTGCAGCCCCAAGGCAGAGAACCCACACTCTGCTGAAGATGGAGGTAGGGGGGGCAAGGCCCCTGTGGCTGCAGGGCCTCCAGCTTCTTCCATGAACAGATGACTCAAGTGGAAGCAACTTGCTTACTTATGCACTTACTCTGCCAGGACGACTGCCTGACCCTGAGCCGACGGGCAAACATCACACATCATCCAAAGTAGACAGTGGAAACACTGCCTTCTGATTCTTCTTCACCTCATAAACTGTCTGAATTAAAAATTTTTATTTATTCTTCCGCCAAACACAACTGATTTCCATCTACAATTATTTTTTAAGGTAAGAAACAGTGAGTCAACGGAAGAAAGGCCTGTGACCTTGAGCTAGGGAAGAGTGACACTGTGACACTCGACTGAGCCGCCGGGCTGTGGGGATGAGCTTGGGCCGCGCAGGACGGGACCTGGGTCAGCGAACCTTCTCCAGGGCAGCTCTGCAGCACCGCACGCACTGCTGGTAGATGGTCTCAAAGTGAGCATTACTGCCGTGCTAGCGATCTTCAAAAATGAGTTGTTTTTGTGGCTCGTAGCTCCCAAGTAGTTCAATTTTCGCTCTACAGTTTTTAACTTGGTTACTTTTTCTATTCAAATCTCTACGGTTGCTTTCATCCATACGTAGTATACAGTCAAAAGCAGCGGCAAAGTCTTCTTTGGTAACCTGCCGGGCAACGTGACTCATGGGAGTACCATGCTTCTTCATGCAAGCCTGCCCCCGATAATCAGGAGGGTTTCCTAGTTCATACGTGGACGTCGCTGCACTGTCCATCCTCCAAGTATCTGAAACGTTTTGATCAGTTACAAGTTTCCTGAAGACTGCTTCTGCAGTGGGTAATAGACAGAGGTTACCCAGACACACGAACACCACCGACTTGGTCACCTGCTCGGCCATCCTCCCCCGGCACCAAGAAATCTTAATTAAGATTGATGCCTGAATGAATAACATTCTCGCCTTTGCATAAAAGTGAAATTAAAGACAGCAAGTCTTCAGTTCCCAGCCAATTTAGTTATTATGTATATCAGAGTTTAGCAAAATCTCAGAATAGGAGAGTTGTGCCTAAGTCCAACTTTTTTTTTTCTTATGTAGTATTTTTGTTAAAGACACAGTTCTGCAGTTCATGAAAATCTTATAATTTGAGGGCCTCATTCATCAAATGGCCAAATCTATAAGTTTGGCTAAGAGATAGAAAATGGAACTCTTTTGAGTCAGAAATTTGATCCACAATCATTACCAAATAATGTCTCCAGACTCTCTTACTTACCTTTCTCAAAAAAAAAAAAAAAAAATCAGAATATAAAAGTGTTTACATGTAATGAATGCTTTCTTTGGATTGTCCTTGAAATGGGATACTTTTCACTTTGCTAGACCTTTTCTTCTTTAAATTTCTTAGACTTTCTTGAGACAAGAAATTGTATGACTATTTCCTAGTGTCTACTATGGGCAGGGTAGTTTTTATATCTTTTTTGTTTCTTTGTTCTTTTGTGCTTTTGCATTGTTTTGTGGCTTGCAATTGGTGGGTAAATATTTCCTAGAAATTTGGAGAATAGAATGTGCAAATTGCTTGGAATAGAGATTAATTATTGTTCAAAGAAACCCATGCTCCACCTCAGACTTCTGAGCTCTGCCCACCTCCAGTCTTATTATTTCAGACATGTGAGATTAAACTCATAAGACAGAATAAAAATAAGTAAAAAAAATCATTTATGGAAGTAAGGAATACTTTCTACTTAGTGTCTAAGTTGTCCATCTGATAGAAGGACATACACTAGAATATTTAATTATTAAATAAGAAATAACTCTGGCCCTTTGCATAAAATTGAATAGCCATAGGTTGGAATTAGAGATTTTTGGCTAAACATTATTCTCTTTGATTAATATATCTTAACCGCAGGCATCTATATATCTATATTCACACTATATCTATCTATATCTCTGCTGTCTATTACTACGGGCTGAGGATTAAAAACCAAGTTATTGAACTTCTTCAACCTTAGAATTCCCTGACTTCTTCAGAGCCTAGGAAGGAGTTAGGGAACTCCACTATCCCAGGGAAGTGTTCACTTACTTTTGAAACTATTTAGTTGCTCTCTGATACATGGGTATCTTCATTTCAGAAGCTCTTGGACTCATGTTGTCTCCATGTTTTCTTTTGAAGCCATTCTCATGATTTATAAACCACATGTTTGTGTTCTGGGCAGGGTTGATGCATTGTCTTCATACCTTACACAGAAGCCTTGGTGTCAATCACACCACAAAACCTCACCAGGATGAGATCAGTTTGTTCTGAGTAGCACAGCAATAAGAGAAACTTTCCATTATGTTCCCTTTGATTCTTTAAACAACCAAAACATGGTTCATCCATAACTACTTTCTGTGATTTAAAATACTGAGGGTTTTAACAAAAATATTTACTGAATAATACTGCAAGTTAACAACAACTTACTTCTACTTTGAGAATATTTACATTCAGGATGAGAAATTATGCTACTAGAAAAGTTTTATTTTAAAACTATAAACTGTATGGAAACCTATTAATGAAAATAAACAGATTATTCTCCATGGAGTTAATGTTTTCCAAAAGTTCAATGATTTAGATTTCTCTAAGCATTATAATATTTTTAAACGCAGCTTTTCATAACTAGTGAAAAATAGAACCGAAATCACAGAATCTAAATCTCAGAGTTTTAGATATTGCAATGTTTTGCTTTGGCAATTTTATAATTATTACAATGTTCTATGGTAAGAAACGTCTTTGAAAATCTGAAAGAAAATGTATCTAAGGTCAGGTTAAGAGAGATGAACTAAATCTTCACAAATGAGATGAAGAATTGCTAAAAATTTAAGTAAGGACATTAAAATCATAAGAAAGGTTCATACAGGAATGCTTGCCCTCGAATCTAACATTTGCAAATATGTTTTATACATTTTGGGAGAATTTTTAAAGAAAATTCCAAACCAACTGCAAAGTCAACATTCTGTGAAGGATGATATAGTAATGTGAACATGTGATTGTCATCAACAATGAACTCATTAGAAAGTATTGGGAGAAATGCAAATTTCAAAAAATTTTTGACTTCCAAGATTATATTTTAAATTTGAATTGGTTTTAAATCTTAATATTACTATAAATTATAGACATATATTAATTTAACAAAGACTGTAAATTCTGTGTTCCAGGCACTGTAACAGGCATTGGGGATATAAATTAGCATAAATGTGCTATGAAGGAAATGGATTTCTATAGCAGTTAGAAGTAATTTTGGCTGTACCTAAGGAAAACCTATTAGTACTTTAAATGAGTAGTTTTCTCTTACTGAGGATTTCTGGAGTTGGGAGGCTGCTAGCTTTGGTTCAATGGCACTGAATGATAGAACCATCCTTATGGTCATTCTTTCATGCTTGCAAATTCCAGGCATTGGCATTGTGACTGCTTTAAAGATAGGTAGACAGGAGCAGGAGCTGTGCTAATGACATCTTTTCTTTCTATCAGGAAAACAAATGCTTTCCTAGATGTCATCTAACAAAATTCCATTTGTTTATCATTGGCCAAAACTTGTCACGTGCCCACTTCTAGCTGCAAAGGGAACTATAGCTGAGTATTTAGTTTTTCCAACTTCTGTGATGGAGATGGAATGGAGGAGGAGGGTGAATATCAAGTTGGGTTAGCTTATCAATAAGGTCTACTGTAACCATCTCCCCTACTTGAAAAGTAATACCTGATACATGATAAGGAAGCCAACTGTATTTTTCAGCAACTACTGAGTGACATGATTGATAACCTCTTATATTCTCTAGCTATTGTGGTATAACAGGAAGAAGGGCTCTACTAGGAAGTTAGAATAAGCCTGTGAAGTAAGAGTAGAAGTTACTGCAGTAGAATTTCTGTGTATTTTTAAAGGGAAGAGGGTAATTTTAACATGTAATAAAAGAATTACCTTTTTTTTTTTAAAATTTATTATTTATTTATTTATTTATTTATGTCTGTGTTGGTCTTCGTTTCTGTGCGAGGGCTTTCTCTAGTTGCGGCAAGCGGGGGCCACTCTTCATCGCAGTGCGCGGGCCTCTCATTATCGCGGCCTCTCTTGTAGAGGAGCACAGGCTCCAGATGCGCAGGCTCAGCAATTGTGGCCCACGGGCCCAGTTGCCCCGCGGCATGTGGGATCTTCCCAGACCAGGGCTCGAACCCGTGTCCCCTGCATTGGCAGGCAGACTCTCAACCACTGCGCCACCAGGGGAGCCCTACCTTTTTTTTTTTGTCTTTGAATTTGTGGGAGTTAAATGCATATATTTTAAACATTTGTTCACTAGAAAGTAGGGAACTGTTTATTTTTATTTTTTTGGCTGCATGGGCTCTTCATTGTGGCCCGTGGGTTTCTCTAGTTGTGGCGTATGGACTCCAGAGCATGTGGGCTCAGTAGTTGCAGCACACAGGCTTAGTTGCCCCGTGACATGTGGGATCTTAGTTCCCTGACCAGGGATGGAACCCACGGCCCCTGCATTGGAAGCATGGAGTCTTAACCACTGGACCACCTGAGAAGTCCCCGGGAGCTGTTTTTTTTTTTTTTTTTTTATGTTTTCTATTCAAATAAGCTGGAGTTAGGTATTATTTTATCTTAAAAAACTATAAATAGGGGGTGTTACTTCAGTTAATGGTAGAGTAGCTTGTATTAGACAAACCGTTATGCAGAGAAGAATAATAAATTCTTGGTGAAGTAAAAAACATCTAGTTGAAGGCACTGGAGAGTGACCAAAAGCAGGCAGAAACAGGAGTATAGACACTTGAAAAGGGAAACTGCTCTGGGTGCGTTTTACATTTATGAATTTTCTGCCTGAGGTCATTCTCTTTGAGAGTGACATGGAATGGCTGGAATTCAAGCAGAAATTTGCAGTCTTACTGGCTGGAGGAGTCAAAGAATGGAGTTTGATATTGCCAAGGTAGAAGATAAGTGAGGAAAAGGCTTTCTGGAAAGGGAGCTAATTGAGGTGGAGGCCCCCAAACCAGCAGATAAACCCCACTTTGATTGGTCTCTGAACTATGCATACATGGGGGAATGCAGCAGACTTGCCAGAAAGCAAAACTGAGTAGACATTTCAGCTGCTTACAGAAGAGCCAGAGTTTGGAATTTGAATCCAATCAAGTTAACTGACTACTAGAACAAAAATCAACACTATAGGAAAAACTGACAGAATCCAGGATATTAAAATGCATAATTCATAATGATCAGTATGAATTGAAATGTAAAGAAACAGGAAAATGTGACCCACAGACAAGATAGAAAGTAGTAAGGAGAAACCAACCACAAGATGACTCAGATATTTGAATTAATGGAGAAGTTTTTTTTTTAAGGCTGTTGTAAATATTTTCATGGGTTGGAACAAAAATATTTCATAATGAATGAACAGATGGAGAATCTCAGCAGAGAAATGGAAATTATAAAAGAAGACCAAATGGAAACTATAAAACTGAAAATACAGTATTTGAAATGAAAAATTTGAACTGAATGGGCTTAATACGAGATTGGAAATTAGTGAATGTGAAGAGAAGTCAATAGAACAGGGGAAAAACTAGGAGAAAAAAAACCCAGCTCAGGTCTTACAAAATGTATTGCTTAAATGATAAGAATTGAAAGTTGAAATTACTCTTTGATCCATGGGCTAAGGAATAGATGTTGTGTTAGCAGGCATGAAAACATTAATCTCATTGTATATCTCCATCAGATCCCTCAGGTGACCCGGTGCATTGTCAATGAGCAGTAATATTTTGAAGAGGATTTTTTTTTCTGAGCAGTAGTTTTCGGCAGCGGGCTTAAAATATTCAGTAAACCATGTAGTAAACAGACGTGCTGTTATCCAGGCTTTATTGTTGCATTTATAGAGCACAAACAGAGTTAAGTTAGCACAATTGTTAAGGGCCTTAGAATTTTCAGAATGGTAAATTGGCTTCAACTTAAATTCACCAGCTGCATTAGCCCCTAACAAGAGAGTCAGTCTGTCCTTTGAAACTTTGAAGCCAGGCATTGACTTCTCCTCTCTAGCTATAAAAGTCCCAGATGGAATCTTCTTCCAATAGAAGGCTGTTGTGTTTACATTGAAAATCTGTTGTCTAATATAGCTACCTTCATGAATTATCTTAGCTATATCTTCTGGACAACTTGTTACAGCTTCTACATCAGCTTCTTCACTTTGCACTTTTATGTTATAGAGATGGCTTAAACCTCATGAACCAACCTCTGCTCGCTTCAAACTTCCTCACCTCTCTCAGCCTTCATAGGCTTGAAGAGAGTTAGGGCCTTGCTCTGGATTCAACTTTGTCTTAAGGGGGTTGTTGTGTCTTAAGGGGGTTTGATCTTCTATCCAGACTGCTAAAACTTTCTTCATATCAACAAGAAGGATGTTTCACTTTCTTAACATTCATTAGTTCACTGAAGTAACACTTTTAATTTCCTTTAAGAACTTTTCCTTTGCATCCACAACTTGGCTAACTCTTTGGTGTAAGAAGCCTAGCTTTCAGCCTGTCTTGGCTTTCAATATGCCTTCCGCACTAAGCTTGATCATTTCTAGCTTTTAATTTAAAGTAAGAGACATGCAACTCTTCTTTTCACTTGAACACTTAGAGGCCATTGTAGGGTTATTAATCGGCCTAATTTCAATAATGTTGAAATTAGGGAGGCCGAAGGAGAGGGAGTGAGATGGAGAAATGGCCAGTCAGTGGAGAAGTCAGAACACACACAATTATCAGTTAAATTTGCCATTGTATATGGGTGCAATTCGTGGTGTCCCAAAATAATTACAGTAGTAACATCAAAGATCACCATAGCATATATAATTATAATGAAAAAGTTTGAAATATTGTGAGAATTACAAAAATGTAATGCAGAGGCCTGAAGTAAGCAAAAGCTGTTGGAAAAATTGCACCAATAGACTTGCTAGATGCAGGGTTGACACAAACCTTCAATTTATAAAAAATACAATATCTGTGAAGCATTATAAAGCAAAACACAATAAAGCAAGGTATGTTTATAGTCTAAAATGCATGTAACTGTAAGACTAGAATGAAAAAAAAAATAGTGAGAGAACACAAGAAGTATGTGAAGACATCATGCCTAAAATTTTTCCAAAACTGGTGAAAAACATAAACTTAAAATCCAAGAATTTTAGCAAAACCCAAGAAGGGTAAATGCAAATAATGCCACACCTAGGAATATCATAGTCAAACTGGTGGAATCCAAAGATACAGAGAAAGTCTTGAAAGTCACTTGAAAATATTGACTCATTACATATGACTCATACATATTACAATGATGCATGTAACTGCTGACAGTGATATATACATAACTGTTCCTTATCAGAAACAATGGCGGCCAACAGACAATGAAGCAGCATATTTAAGTGCTGAAAACTAAGAAGAAAATGTTCTGTCAATCCAGTGTTATGACCAGTGAAAATGTTTTTTTAAAGTGAAGGCAAAATTAAGAAATTTTCAGGCTTAAAATAAAACTGAATTAGTCACAGCAGTCCTGCATTACAAGAAATGATAAGCAAATTCTTCAGTCTGAAGAGAAATGACTATCTAGAAACTCAGATCTACAGAAGGAATTGAATGGCACAAGAAATAGTAAATATGTGGGTAAATATTACAAATTTTTCTTCTTTTAATTTCTTTAAAAGACATATGACTATTCAAGGCAAAAATTATAACACTGAATGGTGAAGTTTATAATGTATGTATGTATAACATATATGACAACAATAACACAAAGTCTGAGGTGGGGAGTGTAAATAAAAGTATAATATTTTTACATTTGACGTGAAGTAGTACAAAATTAACTCTATGTAGACTGTGAAAATTTAAGGATGCACATTTTAATCCCTACAGATTCACCAAAAATAATGCAAAGAGGTATAGCTTCTTAGCCAATAAAAAATTTTAAATGGAATACTAAAAATATTCAAATCTGTTAAATATAGGCAGAAAAATAGGAGCAAAGGAAGAAAAAACAAATAGTGCAAATAAAAAAAAATCAGAGTACTAGATCTAAGTGCAACTGTTTCAATAATTGCATTACATATAAGTGGATTAACATTCCAATGAAAAGAGGTTGTAAGACTAGATAAAAAGGCAAGACTCAATTATATGCTGTCTATGAGAGACACTTTAGATATAAAGACTGAACATTTTTACCTTTCTCACTTTTATTTCGTCTTCCCATTTGGATGGATAAAGATATACCATTAAAACATTAACCATAAGAATAATATTAGGCCAAAGTGATCTCAAGTCAAGGAGTATTATCAGAGATAGAGAGGAACAAGTCATAACGATGAGGGTCAATTCAACAAGAAGACTTAATATTTGTAATTGTGTATGTGCCTAAGAGCTTCAGAATATGTGAATCAAAAACTGAGAGAAGAAAGAGGATGCTAGGAAAATTCACAATCATGGTTAGAGTTTTTTTAAAAACACCAATCTCTCAGTGATATACAGAACAAATAGGCAAAAAATCAGGCAGAATATAGAAGACTTGAGCAACACTGCCAATCATTTGAGTCTATTACTATTTATAGGGTTTGCAAGAAGGGACAGGCCCTTCTTCTTCACCAACACCCTTAAGCTATTGTAAATTTCAGAGGCCCTCTTCAGGTTTCTCTTGATTCTGAACATAGATAACAGGTTCTTAGGAACCCCCTGCAGTTTTATCTGACTTTGTTTTTCTGCTTGAGAATAAATGTTCTTTTTTCTGTTGTCTGGAAAAAAAAATTTGCAAAATTCAACACCTGCTCATTATAAAAACGTTGAGCAATTACAAGAAGGTAACTTCCTCAGTCCAACAAAGAACACCTATAAATCATAAACTACAGCTAACTATACTAAATGATGCAAAATTCTATAATTTTCCCCCAGGATGAGTAGCAAAGCAAGAATACTAATGCTCACCACTTTAACAGTGTCCTAGAGGTTCCAGTCAGTACAATAAGGCAAGAGAAAGAAATAAAAAGCATAAAGATTGTAATGGAAGATGTAAAATAATCTCTATTCACAGAGGACGTAATTATCTATGTAGACATTCCTAAGGAATCTCAAAGCAACTACAAGAAATAATGAATGGATTTAGAGATTTCATAGGTAAGAGATCAATTTACAAAAATCAAAGGTATATCTATATACTGTGTATAAATAGGAAACAAGTTAAAACAACATTACATTTAAAATATAAAAACAAAATATTCTGGAATAAATTTAATAAAATATGTGAATGTCCTCTGTACTGAAATCCACAAAACAATGCTGAAAGAAATGGAGTGGCAAAATATACCATATTCATGAATTGGAAGACTGAATTTCATTAATTGTTAATTTTTCCAACTTAATTTGTCAATTTGGTGAAATCCTGATCATAATACCAACAGAAAATTTTGTACAAATTATTCAGCTCATTATAAAATTTATATAAAAATACAAAGGTCCTGGAATATTCAAAATAATTTTTTAAATGAATGAAGTTGGAGGATTTAAACTTCCTCATTTCAAGGGTGACAATAAAGAATTGTTATTCAAGAGAGTGGGTTATTGACATAATAATAGACAAAGAGATCAATGAAACCAAATAGCAAGGCTGAAAATAGACTACACATATACAATCAATTGATGTTTGACAAAGGTGCTAAAGCAATTCTTTGAGGGAATGGATGATACACTTAAATGTAAAAGCTAAATCCCTGACATTTTTAGAAGAAAATATAACCTGAGGTTGGCAAATATTTCTTAGAAAGCAAATACAGAATAATAAAAGTAAAATTTAAAAATGATTAATTAGATTTCTTCAAAATTAAAAGCTTCTTCTCATCAAAATACTCTATTAAGTAATTAAAAAGCAGGATAGACTGGGAGAAAGTATGTACAAAGCTTCTCTCTGACAAAGAACTTGTATCTAGAATATTTAACAAAATAATATAACACATATAATAAAATAATAAATACAATCAATCAATTAAAAAATGGGCAAAATTTTGGACAAACAATTCATCAATGAAGATTTATCAAATGGCCAATAAGCACTTTTTTTTTTTAACATCTTTGTTGGAGTATAATTGCTTTACAATGGTGTGTTAGTTTCTGCTGTATGACAAAGTGAATCAGCTATACATATACATATACCCACATATCTCCTCCCTCTTGCGTCTCCCTCCCACCCTCCCTATCCCACCCCTCTAGGTGGACACAAAGCACCAAGCTGATCTCCCTGCGCTATATATAGCACATTTGTTTTTTGTTTTTTATTTTATTTTTGGCTGCGTTTGGTCTTTGTTGCTGTGCATGGGCTCTCTCTAGTTGCGGTGAGCGAGGACTACTCTTCATTGCAGTGCGTGGGCTTCTTATTACAGTAGCTTCTCTTGTTGCAGAGCATGGGCTCTAGGTGCGTGGGGTTCAGTAGTTGTGGCACGTGGGCTCAGTAGTTGTGGCTCATGGGCTTAGTTGCTCCACGGCATGTGGGATCTTCCCAGACAAGGGCTCGAACCCGTGTCTCCTGCACTGGTAGGCAGATTCTTAACCACTGGGCCACCAGGGAAGCCCAGCACATTTGAAAATGTAATACCCGTGATCATCATGGAAATGCAAACTAAAACCACAATAACATAGCACTACACAACCATGAAATTGACCCATTTCAACTGGATGAAGTCATATGACAAATTCTGGCCAATGGGTTGGGAGCAAAAGTGACCTGTGTCGCTTCTGGGCTGGCCCATTTAATTATCAATGTAAAGCCTGTAGATCTCTCTTTTCCCCTCTGGTATGATAACTTGTAACCCTTGAGATGTTTGTAAGCAGGATGGTTAATTTTATGTGTCAGTTTGACTGGGCCATGGAGTACCCAGATATCTAATTAAACATTATTTCTGGGTGTGTCTGTCAGGGTGTCTTTGGATGAGACAAACATTTGAATCAGTAGACTAGAAACGAAGATTGCCCTCCTTGATGTGGGTACCTCGTCCAATCTGCTGAAGGCCTGTATATAATACAAGGCTGAGTAAGAAAGAAGTCTCCCTCCCTGTCTGACTGTCTTCAAGGCAGGACATTGGTTTTCTCCTGCTTTCAGACTCAGACTGGAACTTACGCATTGGCTCTCCTGGGTCTCCAGCTTGCCAACCACAGATCTTGGACTGCTCAGTCTCCACAATTACATGAGCCAATTTCTTTTAGTAAATCATATATATATACATGTATATATATATGTTTTTTTTCCTATGGAGAATTTGGACTAATACATATTTCTGTACTACGAAGTGGGGCTCTGCTGTAACAAATACCACAATGCACAAGCAGCTTTGGAACTGAGTGTGGGTAGAGGCTGGAGGGGTTTTGAGGTGAATCCTAGGAATATGGACATTAAGGGTGATTCTGGTGAGAGCTCAGAAAGAAAAGAGGACTGGAGAAAATGCTTCCATCTTTGAGAATACATAAATAATCATAAATAGAATGTTGGTGGTAATATAGACATTAAAGGCCATTCTGATGCGGTCTCAGACAGAAATAAGGAACACATTATTGGAAACTGAAGGAAAGATGATCCTTGTTAAAAAGTGGCAAAGAATTTAGCTGAATTGTGTTCATGTTCTAGTGTTTTGTGGAAGATAGAACTTGTGAGTGGTGAAATAGGGTATTTAGCTGAGGTTATATCTAAGCAAAATGTGCTTGGTTCCTCTTGATTGCTTATAGTGAAATGTGAGAAGAGAAAAATGAATTGAAGAAGGAATTGTTAAGCAAAAAGAAAAGATTTGGAAGATTCTCAGCCTGTCCATAATGCAAAAAATGAGGAAACATGTTTAGTAGACAATGCCAAAAGTTTGACTGGAGTATCACTTGATAAAGAGATTATGGGATTATATGAGCAGAAAAATTGCCAGTTTTTTTAAAGGTTATACTCCATTTATAGTTATTTAAAATATTTGATATATTCCCCATGTTGTACAATATATCCTTGTAGCTTATTTTATACCTAATAGTTTATACCTCTTAATCCCCTGCCCCTATATTGCCCCTTCTGGTTTTAACTGAAGGAGATAGAAATGGAATGAAAGGAAGGAAGGCTATTGGACTTCTTAGATCTTACAGGACCAGACCGTAGAGTTATTTGGCTGTGAACACATACTGTTCTTCAAAACAGAGGAAGAATGGAGCCTTAAGGGTGGGGTCCCTGCCTGGCAAAGTCTTGGGGACATGACCTCACCTAGCAGAGCCTTGGGCACATGACCCCATCTGGCAGAGCCTGGGCAGTGCGACCCCTGCCCAGCAGGGCTGTGGAGTCGGGTCTGCTGCCTCAGTGGATCCAAAAGGCAGAGCATCAAACCAAAGAGGATTATTTCCAAGCCTTAAGATCTTACGGAATTTGCCTTGTTAGGTTTTGGACGTTCTTGGAACCCGTCACCCCATTCTTCCTTCTGATTCTCCCTTTTGGAATGGGAATGTCTGTCTTATGTCTGTTCCACCATTGTATTTTGGAAACACACCACTTATCTGGTTCTTCAGGTTCACAGCAGGAGATGAGTTTTGCCTCAGGTTAAGTTGTACCTCAAGTCTCACGCATATCTGATTTAGATGATATTTAGATGAGATTTTGGACTTTAAACACTGGAATGAGTTAAGACTTGGGGAGGTTGGGATGGAATGAATGTATTTTGCATGTAGAAAGATTTAAATTTGGGGGGCCAAGGAGCAGAATATCATAGATTAAGGATTTATGTCCCCCCGTAATTCATATATTGAAGCCCTAATCCCCAATGTGATGGTATTTGATGGTGGGGCCTTTGGGAGATAATTAGCTTTAGAAGAGGATATGAGGATGGGTCCTCTGTGATGGGATTAGTGTTTTTCTAAGAAGAGGAAGAGAGACCAGTGCTTTCTCTCTTTCTCTGTCCTATGGGGACACAGTGAGAAGGCCATCTGCATAATTTTTTCCTACACTGTCAGCGTTATCCCGTTACATTGTTAACAGATTGTATAATAATGGCTATTGTCAGTTGACGTATTTCACCTCTGAAATGTTGACTGCTGTGTGGTCATGCCCAACAATTGTCTCCTGTCATGCAAGGCCTGGGAGATACTGAACATCAATTTCAGTCCTGGCCAGGGACTACCCCAAAGAACTACTCTTTTACTTTTTATTGTGAAAATAGGTCATCATACTTGTTATATGCTCTGATAAGATTATTTCAGTAACTCTGGTACTTCTCAAATAAATCACAAAATTCAAGGATGTCAATATTTTAGATAAGGCCAATTCCTATACGGTCAGCCCTTCACATCCATGGGGCTCACCTGTGAATAGAGGTTGTTGACTGTAAGGAACTGGAGCATGTGCAGATTTTGGTACCCACGGGGGTCCTAGAACCAATGCCCGGCAGACACTGAGGGACAACTGTATATTGTTTTCTAATATTACTATTTTTCTCTGAATTGTGTAGATCTACCATACGTACTTTCCTTTTTTATTCTCTGGTTTAGTAATTTTTGCTCAACAGAATATAATAAATGGTATCCTAAAAACAGAGTGGCCACATCTAAGTCCTTATTTTATTGGGAAAAGTTAATGTAAGTAAGAGCAAGTCTTTTGATAATTTGTCAGTCTGCATATGTAGTGTAAAAATTAGAACTGAGTAGTTTTGAATTTTAGCCTTATATGTATGCTTCAGATGTAATCTGTTTGTCTGAAATATTGTTGGAAGTAGTTAAATTATTTGTAACAGCTGAGATTTCCGCTTTGATTCGCCAGAAATGAGGAAAAAAAAGTTTTCTACTGAAGCCAAAGCTCATATCATTAAAAAGTTTTCCCAAAAAAACCCCTTCTCAAACTTATCATATGACAATGTGATATGACATAATTAAACATAATTCCATTTCTCTTATTTATTCTATCATGTCACAGTATATCACATTAAACTGATTGCTCTTGGAAGAAAAGCTAACTTCAGAAGTTTTTTTGGTATCAACCAATAATTATTTGCAGCAGCACAAGGCTGCTTCTGTCCTCAGACTTTAGAATTTTGAAACATCTTTTCTGAACTTCAGAGCAAGCTAGATAGAATTCTGTCACAAAGGTGGCTGGGATCAGCCCCATAGAGCTTGTGATGTTCTGCGTGATATCTGGAGTGGGAAAGAGATAGTGCAGGTCACTTGAGAGGCGAAATAACTGAGTATATATTAAATAAATTCATGTGCCCTCCAAGGTATGCTCATGAAATCTGCCCTCAACAGATTGGTTCTTAGTCTCTACAATATTTTAGGTGGAGAGATTAAAGATATTTGAACAGAAGCACAAGGAGGTTCAAGGTGCATTTCCCTTTTGCCACCAAAGATGTACTTTTGAGAAGTCTGGTATATGTATTGTTTTATGCCTCTGACGTTTTAAGATTATTAGGAATGTTTGAGAGGAACAAGGGGACACTGTTAGTAATTATGCCAAGTAACATGCCTAAACCTGGACTTTAAAAAGGCAAACCAGGATGTGTGTATACATTTTCTCATTTAGTTTTAAAATAATTATATTTAATACAAATTGCACACAAAATAATCCAAAATACAAAATTCATTACATAAAATAATTACAGAGGCACTTGAACTTCATTTAACTTTACATCTGATTTAGTGTTCAGTACATACATAGCTTTCTATAGGCTTGGTTCATCTAGTTGATAAACTGAAGCCAGAAATAGATTGAAATCTTCCTGTTGTCACTCTTGTTGAGCAGATCCTGAGTGGATCCTGCTCTAAGACCCCATAGTTAAGAATTTCATGGAAAAATCAAAAGAAGTTAGAAATGTAAATACCTAGAGCTGGGTTTCATTTCCAAGGATGCTGTGCTTTATGAGATGGGCACCAACCCTCAACTCTTGCTTTCACTGTACAGATAGTAAGAGAAGACACTATAGGTGCCACAGAAAAGAAGCAAGCAAGAGAATCTTCAGAAATGCTTTGTTCTCTGATTTAAGAAATCCAGATTTAAGAAATGCTTTGTTCTCTGATTTAAGAAAATAATTTAAAATAATTATTTTCTTTAACATAAGGCAAGGTTAATTCTTGATTAACCAGGATAATGGTAGTGAAGGAAGTTATGAATACCCAAATATATGGTTAGAATAAAACTAGTCAAGTATAATACACAATAGAATGATTGTAAAGTTATTTTATTAAAATTGCATTAGATGTTTGAAAACATTCAGTATTCTATGGATATTATCCATATATGAAAATAATAGACATATAATAGCTTAGGAATATAAAACATAGAAATTTTTTGATGAAAAATGGCCAAAATTCTCTATCTGTTGAGAATGTCTGCTACTTGCTTTTTATTTCCTGTCTGACTCTCTCTCTGCCTCTTCCCCAGTCCCCTCCTGCCCTCCCTTCCTACCCTCTCCTTCTTTTTAATTGAATGAGACCTGAGTTGGGCAGAGACGCAGAGATATGTGTGTGCTCCCTTCCTCTCCTCTTCAGCCCTCATTTAATGCTTCAGAGGTTTCTGTCTCTGTTTTGTAGCTGTGCACTGGCTCTCTGGCTATTTGATAGAGGTGACACATTTGCGCATGGCAGTGAACACAAATTGGTGTCTGCCATTGTGTGGGACCAGATGACAGAGGTAAGCTTCTTAATTTAGCTGTGTGTGGACGGAATAGTGACAGGGAGGGTAGGGTTGGTGAGGAATGGAGCCAGGTTGAGGCAGGGCTCTAGGTGATGTTATAATGTAGTGTAGGGGCCACTTTCTCAGCATGGTACACATGGTCTTTGGTCCTCACACATGCCCTGGTGGCAGGACGAGCCTCTGGTCAGTTTCTTACTACAGACCTTCATGCAGTTTTCAGTCCATGACCCAGTGTCATTTGATGTTGCTCTATATAATGCCAAAGAATTCCCACCAGTCACTAGACATCCTTTGATCTTTACCTCTACCAGATTCTTCAAGGTGACCGAGGTGCCATGAAATTGGATTTCTAATATTCTTGATGCTCTTCTTTGCTTTGGTCCAGAATTATCATGTCCATATCTTTTCATTAGTTCTTACAGATCAACAACATAAATGGTAGAAAGAGAGGTCCAAGTGGAGGAAACATGGTCCATTGCAGAACTGCCTTGCCCAGGGTGACGTGGTACAGGGCACACTGTCATGGGCATTGCTGCAATGTGCCGTTCTCACTGGCCCAGAGAGTGAGAGCTCTGAGAGTGTGGCTAAAGCATGCATTGTCGGTGCCCTAGAATGAATATGATCACAATCACTACTCAACTCAACTGCTTTTGTACATGTGTTGTTTTATATATGTGCAAACATATATGGCATTCCCGTAGTAGAGGCTGTCCAGCGGTCTCTTTCTGTGCTTCCCCCTCCTGCCACTCCCATGTACTTCCTTGCATTCATATGTGTCCTTAGTACATTCCCTGTCTCACTAGAAGTAGACTTTCAGATTAAAGCTTCCTTCCTGGGGCCTCTGGGGTGAGCCCCTTCTTCTCATACCTCCTCAGGGACCTCAATTGATTAATTATTTCCCAAAGGGTGGGTAGTGCTCTCGCACATACAAATCTTGGTAGTGGTAGCAAATATTCAACTAAAAATGGAAGGCAGTGTCTCCATTTTTCTAGTTGCTTGATATTGAGAAATTCTCTTGCTTCTCATTTGACTCTAGAACTCATGGCAAATGGACTTTTCTAGGATCCGGCTTTTCTGGGCCAGCTGCTAAGAGTAGCTCTTGGGATGTGTAGGTCACTCTGTTGACAGCTTCTCTCTCCTCATTTTTTCCCAGCAGTTCTGAGCTATTGACAGTAGAGAATTGTCTACCGAGGGACCACTGGAGCTTCTTATCTCTTTTCTCATGGTCCCAAACACATTAAATAAAAGAAGGTCCTTTCTCTAAATCTGAATCTTATTTTGTTTTGGGTAAAAAAGCATAATATAAGAGATGGGCATTAAAACAGGCAAATAATTAAAATAAAACAACCACAGACTTACATATTTGAATCTTACCCTAGTGATTCAGAACATGTTTTTAGTCTTGTAAAGTAGTAAATGGCTTAAATGGATTCTACTGAAGTTTAAAAACAGGCTGATCTCCATAAGCTATAATTTTGAGAAAAAGATTTCAGATCACACATTGGTCTTTGTAGCTACATACCCACACAGGGATACTACTGCCAGCAGCACCATCTTTGCATTAAAAAGAAAGACAATATTTGTATTGTAATTAAAACTGAAAGGGATAATAATCTCAGGAGAGATTTATTATAGTCTGTCGCACTTAATTATCTTTTCTTTTATGTACCAGTGAAAATAATGAAAACTTTTTTTTGAAATATGAACACCTCAAGTAAAATCATAGCATAGCAGGATGAAGATTGTAGAAAATGAAGATTGAGCAGGGAAAAAGGGCATGAGAAATTGAAGATAAGACCATGCAAAGAATTATTTTAATATGATTCAGAGCTGGAGTTAAGATGGTGACAACGGCTTGTTGGTTACCTGATCTGATGCTCAGTTATACATTTTATATAACGTTTTCTTTAATAATATCTACAAGGTAGATATTTTTCTTCCCATACTTATGGACGAGGAGCTGAGATTCAGAGAGAGCAAAGAACCTGAGTGACAAAGCTAGTTGGTGGGAGGATTTAGTCTAGGTCTCTGACTTCATGGCCAGTGTCTTTCTACTTTCTCAAAAAGCAGACTGAACAGAGAACTAAAGTGTTGGCTTACCCTGTGATCTCCAAGCACCTCCAGCTCTCTCTACTTAAAATTTCCATGTACATTTTCTTTTATTTTTTTCAAGATTATGTAATCAATAGTTACATCCTGTAAAACTTGAGGAACAAATTTAGATTCGTTGAAAGCATTTTAAGTGATATCACTCAAATCAACAGCCAATACTATCAGAAAACCCCATTTCAAAGATAAACTAGCATCACCTTTAAAACTGATAAATTGAGAATCTCAATATTAAAGAACACTTACAGTTTTCTAGTGAGTAGATAAATTGTAGATTTAAGAATCCCCCTTTTTGAACCCTGCTACACTGTTGGTGGGAATGTAAATTGGTGCAGCCACTGTGGAAAACAGTATGGAGGTGCCTCAAAAAACTCAAAATAGAGTTGCCATATGATCCAATCCCACTCCTGGGCATATATCCATAAAAAAACAAAAGAGTAATTTGAAAAGATACATGCACCCCAACGTTCATAGCAGCACTATTTACAATGGCAAAGGTATGGAAGCAACCTAAGTGTCCATCAATAGATAAATGGATAAAGAAGATGTAATATATATATATATATATATATATATATATATATATATATATATATATATATATATGTATATATACATAATGGAATACTCAGCTATAAAAAAAGAATAAAATTTTGCCACTTGCAGCAAAATGGATGGACTTGGAGGGCATTATGCTAAGTGAAATAAGTCAGACAGAGAAAGACAAATACTGTATGATATTACTTATATGTGGAATGTAAAAAATACAACAAACTAGTAAGTCAAATAAAAAAGAAGCAGATTCACAGATATAGAGAACAAACCAGTGGTTACTAGTGGAGAGAGGGAAGGGAGGAGGGGCAAGATAGAGGTGGGGAAAAAAAGGGTTTTTAAAGGATTATATGAAATCATGTGTGTGAAACTTTTAAAAATTGTAAAGCACTATAGAATTTAAAGAATCTTTCATTCAAAAAAAAAAACACTTTTAACCTTTGATCTAAAAATAAACGCTAAAAATGTACAATACTTATAAATGTATTATGCACAAAATTAAGTTCAAAATAGTTCACATGTTTCGTGCTGTATGTTATAGATATGCTAAGATTAATTTCAAGCAGATTAAATAAACATTGAAGTGCAAAAAAAGACCCCCCCTTTTTAACCATTTCAACCCCCATTTCTCAAGCTTGAGAGTCATTTCATTTCTTGCTATGTGTTATGGGAACTGATTTATATTTTTAAAAAGGTTGAGAGTCAGAAAGTTATTTTTCAAATACAAAACACTAAGTCACATTTTTGCTAAAGAAAGGCTTGTGTAAGCACATGCTGTTTCATTTTATCAGCCCTCCTACCAGTGTTATTTGTGAGGGTGGATACAAGACCCCTAATTGTAACATGAATGCTTGTGACCCAGGTGGGGTGCATTGCTAGCATGCTTTTGGGTAGAAAACGGATACTGAACCCATGAGAACTTGTCCAAACTTCCCATTTCTTAAGCGATGTCTATGATTTCTGAATAACTGGTTTCTGCTTTAATCTAGCATTCCACCAGGAGCACATCATGACATCTCTGATTTGTCGATACATTTATTTCTGAGTTTGTATATGGTGACTTTTGTCCAAAGTTCTAGACACTGAATAAGCTTCAGAAAGAGATTGTTCTTAAAAACCACTCTTCAAACAAGCATGATATAAAATGATGTAAAATTTATGTCATTAGTTCACCACAGTCCTCTAAAGATCAGTTATGTTGTTTCATTTTTGTGGAATTACATATGAGTGTAAATACATTTATTTTAATCTGTATCTGTACACGATGAAAAATTACTAGTGCATTGCTGTGGACACAAGCTGGGGAATTAATCTTCTTTTTACCACAAGTTGAATATGTGCCCTGGACAAGTTAATGAATGTCTCTGAGCTTAGGTTCCCATTCTGAGTTGCTGAAAGTATATGGGGCTGGACTAACATCAATCTCTTGTCTTCCCCCCCTCCCTTAACCTTGTCAAATGCTATGCACGTTTCCATTCCTCTGTTTTGGATATCACTGATTCCTCCCTCTGGAATGCTTTCTCCTCTTTCCTGGCTCCTACCCATGATTTCTTTTAGAGCATCAATAAGAAAGGAAATGCTCCAATGAGAAAGTACAAATTATACATGCGTCATTGGAAGACAAGTGTAAGTTAACCAGACTTTAGGCCCTGAAATGGTGTCATTTAAAGATCAAATACCTGCTGAGTAATTGCCATGTGCCACACCCTGAGCTCAAGATATGACTGGAAAACCAAACGCCAGCCCTCCTGTTGTTAACTAGACAGTGTGGAAGACAGTGAGTGAGTCAATAGAAGTTTATGCAGTTCCTCTGTGGAGTCTTAAAGGATGGTATAGATAATATTTTCTGAAGGGATGAAAGAGGAAGAATTTTCCTGATAGTCAAACACAAATGTTCAATGAAGTCCACTGTGCCATTGCAGAGATCAAGTGATGAGTTAATATTTGTCTCTATCTTCACCAGCCAGAATGACATCTTACTATGAATTAGAGTGTTTGTTGCTGCATCTAAGCCAGGAAGACCACCTAACTCAATCTAGCAACTAAAAATTACTTACATTTTTATCAAAGAGATAAATGCACAGAGTTTAAAAAACAAATGATTCTTCAAAGTTTATAAGAAAAAACGGCAGCCTCTTACCAGACCCCATCCATCATCTAGTTTCTCTGCTAGAGGCAACCACTGGTGAACACTTTTACCTCTTAAAGCAGTTTATTCTGGTATTTTTCTACATATTCTAAAATAATATACTCATATTGTTATTATTCATCTATCAATTTTAAGTATTATATTGACTAATTAAAGAAATGGGGTTTACTCTTCTAGTAACACCGCCTTGTTCCACCTTCCAAATAGTTATATCACAATTACTGATTAAATCAATATCCAGTGTTTACATTCTTATGACATTATAACAGCATATTACTGTTAAGTAAAGTGGTGTGTTCTAAAGACATTTGCTTTTTTATACAATTTTGTTTTCCCTGGGGTTATTAATTGCTTCATATTTTTATATTTCGTATTTTGCTTAGTTTTCTATGTATCTATTTCTTCCTAGATATTTAAGATCAGATTCAGTTAGAGTGACAGAAAAAAATAGCAGTGGCTTAAATAAGTAGAAGTTTACTTATCCTTGGAAAACGGAGTCTGTAGGTGAGCAGTTGAGAGCTGTTGTGGCAGGGCTGTGGTCATCAGTGTTTAAGTCTTCTCCTTTTATCTTACTGCTCTTCCATTTTCAACACGTGGCTTGTACCTTATGATTCAAGATAGCTACTCAAGTTGTATCTAGTTGCCCACCTTACATTCAGAAGCAGAGAGGAAGAAAGAAATAAGAGCATATCTCCCTCCCCTTTCTTCTTTTGTTCTTGTCTCTTGTGATTTGATAACTATCTTTAGTGTTATGTTTGGATTCTTTTTTCTTTTTTGTGCGCTTATCTATTATAGATTTTTGGTCTGTAATTACCATGAGGTTTTTGTATAGCAGTCTATATATATATATGCATATATATGTGCTTAAGTTGCTGATCTCTTAATTTCAAATGCATTTTAGATACCCTGCATCTGTACTCTCCTCACTTCATGATTACTGTATTTGATATCATATTTACATCTAATTGTTTTGTGTATCCCTTAACTTATTGTGGATACAAATGATTTTACTATTTTTGTCTTTTAACCTCCCTACTAGCTTTTTTAAGGGGATTAAAAAAAAATAATTTATTGTATTTTTGGCTGCGTTGGGTCTTTGTTGCTGCACATGAGCTTTCTCTAGTGTGGTGAGCGGGGGCTACTCTTCATTGCAGTGCACGGGCTTCTCACTGCAGTGGCTTCTCGATTTCTTACCTTTATTGTATGCTTGCCTTTACCAGTGAGATTTTCCATTTTGTTATTTTCTTGTTTCTAGTTGTAGCCTTTTCTTTTCATCCTAGAGAAGTTCCTTCAGCATTTGTTGTAAAACTTGTTTGGTGGTGTTGAATTCTTTCAGCTTTTGCTTGCCTGTAAAGCTTTTGATTTCTCCTTCAAATCTGATTGAGAGCCTTACTAGGTGGAGTATTCTTGGTTGTAGGTTTTTCTCTTTCATCACTTTAAGTATATTGTGCCACTCTTCTGGCCTGCAGAGTTTCTGCCAAAAAGTCAGCTGATAGATAGCCTTATGGGAGTTCCCCTGTATGTTAAATATTTGTTGCTTTTCCCTTGTTGTTTTTAATATTCTCTTTTTATCTTTAATTTTTGTCATTTTGATTACAATGTGCCATGGTGTATTCTTCTGTGGGTTAATCCTGTATGAGACTCTCTGTGTCTCCTGGATTTGAGTGACTGTTTCCTTTCCCAGATTAGGGAAATTTTCAGCTATTATCTCTTCAAATATTTTCTCAGGCCCTTTCTCTCTCTCTTCTCCTGGGACCCCTATAATGTGAATATTAGCGCACTTGATGTTGCCCCAGATGTCTCTTAAACTGTCCTCATTTCTTTTCATTCTTTTTTCTGCTCTGTGGTAGTGATTTCCCCTACTCTCTCTTTCAGCTCACTGATCCATTCTTCTGCCTCATTTAGTCTACTATTGATTCCATCTAGTGTATTTTTCATTTCAGTTATTGTATTCATCAACTCTGGTTGTTCTTTATATTTTCTATATTTTTGTTAAAAGCTTCTAATTTCTTGCTCTGTGCATACATTCTTCTCCCAAGTTCTTTGATCATCTTTATGATCATTACTCTGAACTCTTTCTTGGGTAGATTGCCTATCTCTACATCACTTAGTTCTTCTTCTGGGTTTTTATCTTTTTCCTTCATCTGAAACATTTTCTCTGTCACGTCATTTTGTCTAAATTGTTATTTGTATGTTTATGTATGTGGTAGGTTAGTATGTCTCTCAACCTTGGAGTAGTGTCCCCTGTAGGATACATCTTATGCATCCCAGCTGTGCACTCCCCGCTTGTCATCCAAGGGCCAGGGGCCAACTGGTCCCAGGGTAGTGTCTGGCCTGCATTTGTGGACTCGGTTTGAAGGCTTCAGGACTGTACTATTCTTGCTTCTGGTGTCTGCCTTCTGGTGGGTGAGGCTAGTCTAGAGGCTTGTGCAGGCTTCCTGGTGGGAGAAGCCAGTGCCTGCCCATTGGAGGGTGGAGACGAGTCCTGGGCACTCTTATGGACAGGGCTGTGTCTAGGGACATGTCTAAAGGGGGCTGAGGGCTCAGGAAGTTTGTAGGCAGCCTGTCTGCTGATGGGTGGGGATGTGTCCACACTGGACACAAGATATGAATGAAAAGCACTGGAACCTACAGGCTTTTGGGTGGGGCCAGGTCTTGGTAATAATGACCCAAGCAAGATGTCAGTCTCTGGGAGAGTTCATGCAGATAAATACTCCTGATAGAGCCATTACCAGTGTCTATGTCCCCAGGGTGAGCCACAGCTGCCCCCTGCCTCCCCAGGAGACCCTCTAAGACCAGCAGGTAGGTTTGGCCCAGGCTCCTATCAAATTACTGTTTTTTCCCTTGGTCAGGTGCATGTGAGATTTTCTGTACACCCTTTAAGAGTAAAGTCTCTATTTCCCCTAATCCCTTGGAGCTCCTGCAATCAAGCCCAGCTGGTCTTCAAAACCAAATGTTCTGGGGGCTTCTCTTCTCAGTGCCAGACCCCTGGGCTGGGGCGCTGATGTGGAGCTCAGAACTCTCACTCCTGTAGGAGAGCCTCTGTAATATAATTATTCTCCAGTTTGTGGTTTGCTCACCCTGGGGGATATGGGATTTGATTATATTGCAAGTGTTTCTTCCCTTATGTCTTTAGTTGTAGAAGATCTTTCCTGGTAGGGTTTTCAACAATGGTTGTTTCGCAGGTGGTTGTGATTTTGGTATGCTCGTGAGAGGAGGTGAGCTTAGGGTCCTTCTACTCCGTCATCTTGGCTGTTCTCTCCAAGCTATTTCCTTTCTTTGAGGATACTTTCCAGGAGTTTCAAACATCACCTCCATTTACATTCTGTTAGCCAGAGCTTAGTCCTATAACTGCCCCTAGATGCAAAGAAAGCTGGGAAACATCCTTCTTATTCCAAGAAGGTATGTGAGTAAGAATATGAGAAAGGAAATTGTGAGACACTTAGAAGTTTCTGCCACATGTCCCAAATATTCCAATAAAATTGTAGAACCTTCCAATGCTCTATTTCACAGACTTAAACACATTAGATGATCTGTCAGTGTCTTTACCTCTGAAGACTTGTCTCTGGGAGACTTCAATTCCTTTACTCCACATTGGCCTGATTACTCTCTAGGCCTGGTAGCAGCCTGGAACTTTTCTCCTGAACTTTCTCTGCTAATATCCCATCTGACAGCTCTTGTTTTCTAGATTCTATGTGCTCTTCCTTCTGTTTTCTTGCTCATTTTGTCAAAGCACATCCTTCAGTAGTTTCCTGAGAAAGGGTACATAAAAAGTACATTTTTTGAGATTTGGCACGTGTGACTATGTCATTATTCTAGCCTCAGACTTGATTGAGATTTCACTGGATACAATATTCTAAATTGAAAAGTATTGTTCATCAAAGTTTTGAAGAGAAAGATTAGGAAATGAAATTAACCTCAAGAATTTTTGGAAGATGGGAGGAAACTGCATTGTTTTAAAATGTCACTGAATTTTCCCAATGAAACAAACAGAAAAACTAGAATGGGAAAACTAACAAAACTAGGAGACAAAGTATTTCGGAAAACAACAAAATACGAGCAAATGGGAACAAACCACTAATAGCTCCATGTGGTATCAGAAGCAATTCAAGAGGAAGAGGAGGGAAAACAATAAGATTTTGATAATCCAGAGACCTGGAGAATACCACTACCACAATCAGGTACTAACTGGAAAGCTTCACAGGCAATTCTGAAGGGAGCAGCTGAAACTGAGAGAGAATGATTCCATCTTAAGTCGAGTACAAGAGCATTACAGGAAATTCTGATGCTGCTGGAGCAGCCTGGTGGCACAACCTTAGAGAGACGAATTTTTACAAGTGACTTTGCAACACAGTGATTTGACTATACATTCTTAGCTCTGTAAAGACAAAATAAGTGCAAAAACATCTTAAACTATTACAGTTCTCATAAAGATGATGATAGTGTTAGTATTGTTACTCTTGAATAGCTTTGTATGCATATAAGATAAAACAAATATTAATTACGTCAGTGTCCTTTAGAATAGAAATATTGTTATTGTTGTTGTTATTATAGAAGGGAAGGAAATATGTAAGAGTTAACAGGAATAAGTAAAAAACCAATATGTTGAATTTTAATTGAAATTATCAATGATATATTATTGATGTATTATATCATGATGTATTTTGTCTGAAAAATTACATATTACATATTTTCCAACTCTGTCAACTGAAAAAGTCTAGACACAATGAGCAACCCCGTGTCTTTGTATCCACCTAGCACCCAGATTATTATGTTTTTTAAATGCCATTTCTTCGGAAAGAAATCAGAAAGCTTGGAGAAATAGCTTATTCCAGATCTGGGTCAGGAAATATAAAAAATAAACCTGGAATTTTTTTATTATTCTAGAAAGCAAGGAAGCTGAAAAAACTATTGGATCATGTCCCAAGGACTTGGGGCCAATTTAAAAAGGGTTACATGGCCAACGATGCAATGATTTGGGCATCAGTAAGCAAAATAACCTCAATGGACTGAGACACATGAACACATCAAATATACTTAAAGTCATAAGTTCATCTAACCCCCCCAAATTCATTGGTTACTATTGGAAGGTACCAGAAAAGTAACTTATTTTGAAAATTGGTAAATAGAGAACAATGAAGAATTTATCTTGCCTTTCCAATAGGAACCATGTCAGGTAACTAAACAGTTGATAAGAGGACATTTGTTTTTCTTTTTATATGACTATTCCAGATAACAAGTTAAGAACAAAGAAAAACAAGAAAAAATAGAACAAAAGTAGTGGAATTTTGCAATTACCAGTGAATGAATGGATGCAGTCAAGGCTCATCAGGGGCTGCTAACATCATCTTTATATAGCTCCTGATTGAAATACAGAACACAGCCTATGAAGTAGTCAAGCTAAAAAAATACTTGAATCTAAATCTGTTCAAACCTCATGATCTCCTGACCAATTTACAGGAATTACAAGGCAGAGAGGAACACAGTAACTGACACCACAGAGAGGCAATCAGCAAAATCCAGGCAATGGGAAACTTTGAAGGAAAAATGACTCAGTCTCTTCAACAAAAATTTTACAAGGGATAAAAGAGAGATGGAGAGGAAACCTATTGATTAAAAGAGATCAGAGACATATGAACAATGGCAATGTATGAATTTTACTTATATCCAGATTCAAACTGTTAAAAAGAAAAAGAAAAAAGAAGAACATTTAGAAGATAATTATGGAAATGTGAACATCGACTTATTGGTTATTAAAGAATTTTGTATAATTATTTGGGATAGAATAATAGTGTTGTGATTATGTTTTAAAATGGGTGTTTTTCCTTTTTAGATATGCACTGATATATTTACAGATGATGTATGTTGCCTAGATTTTATTCAAACTTTTCAGAGAGAAGGAGAAATAGGTGGAGGTAAAAAGAAACAATATTTGCAACGAGTAAATAATTGTTGAACCTAGGTGATATGTACATTGAGATGCCTTATACTATGCTCTCTACTTTTGATATTTCCATAATCAAAATTTGTGGCTGTTTTCTATTGTCTTCCAATTTCCAGTGATGCTTTGATGAAGTCTCACACTATTCTTACCATCAGTACTTTGTATATGGCCTTTTAAGTTTTTCTCTAGAAGTTGTTAGGCTCTAACCCTTATCCATGGTGTTTTTAAAATTCGCAGTGATGTGCCTTGGTCTGGGTCTTTGTTCATCCATTGTACCAAGCACTTACTGAAATTTTGATCTAGAAACTCAGTTTTCAGCTCTGGGAAATTTTTCTATTATTATTTATTTGATAATTCAGTTTTACCTGTTACCTATTTTTGTGATGCTTATTAGTCATGCCAGATTCCTGTAGTGACCTGCTTATATTTATTGTTTCTTGCCTGTTATTAATCTCTTGTTCTTTAATTCTGCCTTCTGGAAAAATTTTAATTTTATCCTTCAATCCTTGTTTTAGATGTTTTTCTTTCTTCTATCATAATTGTGATTTTAAAAAGTTTTTTGTTTTTATCTGGTACCTTATTTATTGTCTTCTCTTTTTTTCCCCTTACAAATGCAATAATTAATTTTATGTTTCAGAGGTTGATTAAGAAGTTTTCTTCCGCTTTGCATAGTGTCCATTTAATTACCCTTTCACGCTGGAGGCTTTCCTCAAATATCTGGCAATCTTTGCCATTTACATTTGAGAGTGAGGAACTAAAATTCATAGGACTCATAAGGTCAAGAATGTTGCTATTTCATCTTGGGATCATTGAATGTCAGTCTTGGTAGCATTTTCTCTTGAATCCACCAGTCTCTTTCTGGAGAGTATAGCCCTAGCTCCCGCATTCTGGGAGCCAAAGGATTGGGAGGTGAAGGAGGAAGCTAGGCATCTCCCTGTTCTGAGTGTTAACTTTCATTAAATCCCCCTGACTTTAGTAGGTATGTTTCTTTCAGCTCTTCCTGATATTTTCAAATACACAGTTCCTGTTTTGCACACTCTCCAGAGAATAATCATCCTGTCTCCTGGGTTAGGGAAGATGATCTAGATCCTTGATTCCATCTCTGAGACTTTCAACTAGCCCCACCTTCTCTGCCTTGAGATGTTCCTGAATCCTCCAATTCCTGAGACTGTTGGCCTCACCCTCTCTGTTTTCAGAAATACTAGAATCATCTAATCCCTGAGCCTTCTACACCAGGAATAGTAAATACACTTCAACATGTGGGTGCAACATTTAACTGATAATGCTTCTCTCTGAAACTGGGTTGATATAGATTCTCTTTGGGTAAGGTTCATGATATGATGGTTTAGGACCAATGGGCTTGCCAAGTGAAGGTTTTGAGGCAAGGGTTTCAAAGAGAGTCTTGGAGAGTGAACAGTGATTTGATGGCATCAATTGAAAAGTTGAGCAGTTTGATGGTCATTTATTTGCAACTCTTTCTTCCTGGGCAAAATTGCTTGGAGTAATAAAGTCATGTTGAAGAATACAGCCCAAGAGTAGTGCCATATTATTGAAGACAGTACACTGGAAGGGTGTAGATGTTTTCATTTCTCACTAATAATAGTAAGATGAGATAGATTCAAAATATCCATTCCAGGAATCTGGAAGAAAAATACTGATTCTTGCTTTTATAGGCAGGATTGTTTCGGTTATACTACAGTAAAGATTCTCAAATCTCAGTGGTTTAACATAAGTTAGTGATGCTGCAGTCCCTTATGGGTTGGTATGAGGCTCTGCTTTCTATGGACCTTGGCTGATAGAGGCTACACCATCCTCAGCAATTCCCTCTTAAACTCATGGAGAAGGTGAGGAGAGGAAGAGAGCTTTGCACCTGCAGTTAGGTCTTTTGGTCAGGAATTGAAGGATACCACTTCAGCCCATAGCCTACCAGCTGGAACTAGTTACATGGTTCTGCCTAATTACTGAGGGGCTGAGAAATGTACTTGCTCATGTACTCATGAAGTAGAGGTGAACAATGGTCAGTTTATCACATTGCTTAAGAAAGAGTTGAAGAGTAATTACACCAATAGAATAGCACTTCAAATATTTTTACATTTCTTAAGTACTGAGCTGTGTTTTTTATTGATGTCCAATTCTCATGGATTGCTGTTCATATTAAAACCCCAGTCTCAGCTTTTATAGGCAACATTCTAAGAAGTCTTTCTTTTCATCTCCCATGGACGAAGACATAGGGATAATAATCCAGAGTTATTTATTCATATTTAGTAACACTGTCATTACTAAGCTTATGAATTAGATATTTTGCAATAACTGGGAAGGTAGGACATGAAAAGAATGGTGAAATTTATAATGCAAAATATCTAAACTTGGTTTAGTCTCAAAGGAACCTATCTCCATCTCTCACACTAAATACGCTTGTCTTATGGCATTTCCTTCATTAGGCTAGTAAATGTTTTTCCTTCCATCTGGACTCAATTTTGAGCTATGTCACTGATGACACTGTCCAGACTATAATGCAGATGGGATTAGAGAAAAGGAATGTCTATAATCACACATGCAGGCACTCTTACACAACAGAAGACCTATAATCCAACTAGGCTTATGTAATATGCTCCATGTGTTTGAGCGCAGTGTGATATGGGTATTATTGAAGATTTACCTACTTGTTTTCGGAACAGTATGTACTTTGCATGCTAGACAGCATACACTGTTAACAGTGTATATTTTTGAAATTACATGGTATTGGATTTATTATCCGTTGTCCCAGAAAAAAATATAAAACATTTCCCTTTTAGAACAGAGCTAATAGCTAAAACTTTTGAGTACTTATTATGTGCCAGAGAGTAAGTGCTTTGCATGGATAACTCATTAATTTCCCAACACAGCCTGTGATATTGGTACTCTTATTATTTACCCACTTGGCAGTGGGGAAATAGACTCAGGGAGTCTGAGTCACCTGCCCTGGCTACGTAGCCGAAGTGGGTTCTGGCTCAGGCATCTGACTCCAGGGCTGGAACTCTTAGCCATGGCCAAGCTCCTCCAGAGTCAGAACTTCCTTATACGCACCTTTGGCAACTGGGTGTTCCATTGGAGTTTTATGAAAAGTGGGATTAGTATAGAACATGGTATTTAATTGTAGAGAACACTGAATGCTTAACAATATTTTCTCAAGCTCTGTAATTCCAAGGTCCTACAGGAAGCCCAAAATGGATTTTTTTAATCCCCGACTCTGATTCCAGGTAAGAAGATTAAAAAACACAAGATGTGGTTTGTAAGGTTGGAAGTTATACTCTAAGGTTGAGGCTTAAGGTCCAAATGCTACTTAAACAAACAACAACAACAAAAACCCTTCTGACTTTGCCTGGTTTTTAATTCTGACTCTGTTATTCTCTTTCTATATAGTCTTTGGTAAGTTAAATTCATTCAGTTTTAGTTTCCCTGTCTGAAAACTAAAGTTATAACTGCCATAAACACTTCACTGAACTGTTGGGACATCAAATGTGGTGACAGTGGTGCTTCAAAGCCCACATGTATCACTCTCCTTGTTCTCCTCCTTCCTTCCCTCATCCCCTCCCTTTCTCCTCCTCTTCCTTTTCTTCTGCATCATTTGGACATATTTTCTTCTAGCAGTTGTTACCAATGGAACTTAGAAATACCCTTTGACTGAATTTATGTGTGTTAAAGTGAAAATATGGATGAGATCTATGGGATTCCTACATTTTATAAAAATGTTAGCAGTAAATTATTTTGACATGTTTTTCAGAATTGAACAGTTGTTCCATTGACACATTTAGACGTTTAGGTTCTGTGTAAACATAGCCCAAAGCAGTAGAGAATTGAGGCAAAATTGAGGTTTTTACGGATCATAAAATCTCTTTATTACACTCTTAAGCTGAAAATCAATTAGCTTAAAATAAATTTGAAAAAACTCAATTCACAAAATTTACTAAATCTATTCAATTTATTAAAATTTTGTTTCTTCTAAACTATTTTAAAAGTTTTTGTAAATTATGGAGTGACATTAACAGGTTACAATGATTCCTGCAAAATTTTAATCAGCTCTTTCATAACAGCAGTAGAAAACATTCAACCTACCAGGATCGAAGATCACAGTGTTTTAGCTACTATGAATGTATTTAAAGTTCAGAAAAGTATATTTTAAAGTGAGTAAAATTTTTTTTCAAAGCTTAATATGGATTTTTTTTCAGTTTATGCTGATTTTGTCTAGTTCATATTTTCAATAATTTTTCATTTTCCTCAAATTTTAGCATTTTTATGATTTTATTTTCAATTTCTTAATTAGAATATCAAACTTGATTTATGATTTGTAGCAATTACCAGGTAAAATTTATTATTAATTCCTAGTACATTTCGTATTTTATCTTTCTGTATCTGGAGATTTTTAAACAATTTATTTTTTTGAAAATTCCTTTATCATTTTATTCATGATTATTAAGTACAAAATTTTAAGTACCAATCATACAATTATTTCTATTTCTATTTCACTTCTTTTCTGTTGGGTTAAATATTCTCACACTTTCATTTACACTTTCTTGCCTCTTCTTTCTGCAAACTTCTACAAGCTGATTATCTCAATTGCTCCTTGTACAGAAAATGAAAAGTTGAGTGTTGTAGTGTATGGGTATTGTTTTAGTTTCTTCTGATTTATTTGGATGTTTTTGAGTGTCATTTCTATTGTTTTAAATTTTAACCACTTTTAGTTTTCCTTTTCATCAAGCCCTCATAGACCACATGTGTCAGAATGTCTGGAGGTAGAGCCGAAGCATTACTATTTTTCAAAAGTTCTGTAGGTGAGTCTCATTTGCAGCCAGTGTTGAAAGCCACTGACTGGAATGATGATTTTCATTACGTCCAATTTGTAAGATCCTTTCTCAGTAGAACCTGTTCTTCTCATTCAGGAGGCTCTGTGAACTGGTACATGCTTGGCAACCAGGTAAGAGGCTGAGAATTCTCATTACAGTGATGGGAGTGAGATCTTGAATTTTTCCATTTATAAATATTAAGGTGCACCAGCAATGATTTTATTCCTAGGTAGCCATTGCCACAGATTCCTGTTGGTCAAAATTGATTACTGCCTTGTCTGTACAACTGATATGGCTCTGGTGGTTAGGCCCTCCCACCTGGCCCCTGCTACCTGATCCCATGATTGCCATTAAAGTAAGGGAGCCCCATTCATCTACAACATCTTCATCTCTGACCTGCAGGAGACAGACATCACAGAGCTTTCCCTCACCACTGCATTTCTTAGTGTCTTCGTGAAAAGTTGTCCCCTGAGCCCTCCAGGGGTTATGATTAGGGGGTGACTGAGCAGGCTGTACATAAATAGGTCCAGGCAAGCATTCTTATCTCTGTGGAATTCTGGACTCCTTCCTCTACAGAATGTCAGGGATTTAAGTTCTGGTATTTCAATCTCACTGATTATAAATGTCAGTTGAGTCCAAGCTCAATTCATCAACATAGCAGACTATTATTGTTAACCATATACATTATGGCTAAATCCGGAATCCTGGTGATTGTATTATATCTATTTATTTGCTCCATTCTAATGTAACATCAGGATTTATCCATTTGTATACATGCTCCCCAGATTCCTGCTGATTTCTGTTGTCAGGATCCTGCATTTCTTTAGGAGAGCAGGCTCTCTCCATCTGGGCCAGGCCTTAGTCTTCCCTGACTAGGCTATACTGGTATTCAGCTTTCACTATGGACCTGGAGACAACAAGGGATGTTGTGGATAGGTCCTCAGGGGAACAGGCATTTCCTTGTTAGTCAGCTGTCCTGGTGATAGCAGGGGAAGGTTGGTTCCTCTGTGCCAGGAGGGATGGGGCTGCTTCTGTTGGGAGGAAAAGTCCAGGGAGATAATGGGGACTCAAAATTCTCAGCCTTATCTTGTCTGCTCAATATCCTCATCCCATGTCTCAGGGTCCCACTCCTTCCCCAACAAGAGGATAAGAGATATGTCAAGGTTACACACTTATGTGGTGTTGCAACTCCTAAACCCTTACATTCGGGCTTTGTACTTGATCTTTGACTGTATCTGCTGTGGATACAGACAAGGAACTGTTTTATAGCTGCAATAGAGGCTTTCTAATTTTTGACCTGTGCCCTGTAGCTTTCAATTTGTCTTTTTCCTGTGATGTTCTCTAGGATTATCAGAAGAAGCTATCACATGATACAGCTTTTATAATGGCCATTATCATCATAGCAACTAACACTGCAATCACTTGATCTCTCAGTGTCTTGGTCTCCACCTGCACTGTCTTCCACAATGCCGATGATAATTCAAGTGAACATGAGGCTACTTCACGCCATGGATTACTCTCCCTCCCCCACCACGAAATAAGGTTATCTATATGCTTACTAAACATGTAAGCAAACCTCTCCTAAAATCCAGTTTTGAGGTTTTGTTTCCTTGGGCCTGCCCTGGTAACAATTACTATAAATTTTATGATACTGAAAGAGAATAGATGCTGTATGCAAAGAGAGTGATTTTGCTGCAGGCAAAGAGATGTGATTCTGGATTCAAATCTGGTCCAGGATTTTTTTTTTGAAAAAATTTGAAAAATGTTGAATAAGATCTGCAGTTTAGAAAATAATATTGCATTAATGTTCATTTTTTCCCCTTATTTTCATAATCATTCTATGGATATGTAAGAGAATGTCCTTGGTCTTTGTTTTTAGGAAATACACACTGAATTATTAGGGTAGAAAGGGCATCAAGCATTTAACTTACTCTTAGATAATTGAGAAAAAGTAATAAAAGTTTTATACAAAGAGAGAGAGAACTAACATGTATGATGTTAAACACTGGGGAATCTGAGTGAAGGGTATACAGGGGTTCTTTATATTATTTTTGATTTTTAATGATATTTAAATATATCTTTATATAAAATAAAATAAAAAGTTAGAAAAGGGAGGGTTGAATGAAGAGAGTTTAATAAAGGGACAAAGACAGGGCAAGATTAAAGGGGCGGTGAAGCATCCAGGGTTGGCAACAGGAAGAAACTGTTACCTACTCCAGGTCTGAAAGAACGAGTTGACTGAGCAGTTACCAGCACCCAGAAAAACCTGCAGCTGTTAGAGGAGTGCAACCTAATAGGAGCTTCCAACCTGTGGCCCAACAGGGAAGAACTCAGGGAAATTGTCCTTGCCTTGTCCTCTCATCCTCTATATCGGTTCAGGGACTTCGAGAAGCAGACATCAAGATGGAATTAGTCGTGCAGTAGATTTATCAGGGAAATGCCTGTGAGAGAAATAGAGAGGGAACCCGATGAGGCTGTGAGTCATTAGACCACCATCTAAAACCTGTAGGAAGGAAGATTTGGTAGAACAAGTCAGACTGTGATACAGTTTTAATAAAGCCTTGAAAAAGCCATTGGGAAGTCCTCAAGTCAAACTATCCATCAGAGGAGTCCTAGATCTTGTAGGCATGAAACTCCCTTAGGTTCTCTATTATGTTCGATGACTGCCTGGGAGTAGCACATGGGAAGTGTGGTGATGGATTTTAGAATGCACCAGCTGGCCCTGCTGTTGGAGATCTGAGAGGTGCATTTTTATAGCTGCTGTACTCTCCATTGCCCAACCAATTGAGAGCTAGAGGGAGAAGGACTCAGGTTAATCTGGTTTTTAAAAGTCAAGTTTCATAAGTCAAATGTCAACCTAAAGAAGGTTGGAGAAAGTTGGAGTAGGATGGAGCTGGGTGGATCTTCAGGGTCCAACAGAGTCCACTGAGTCGAAAAAGAGAGGAATTTTCAGGCAGATGTAGGGCCCTGAAGACAATCTGTGTAGCTGTTCTTAGATGTTGGGTGCAATTAAGAGGTCAGGCAAGGTACAACCAACCCTTTGCTATTGAGGTTTGAAAAGGAAAGAAGGAAAATTGCCTAATCCTGGCAGTGATGAAGACTAGGGGGAAGGAAAGGAGACAAATATTTCATGTGTGGTATGACTGGCAGTCAGGGGAATGGCGACGTATGAAAAATTTTAAAATACCACGAGAGCTAAAATCTGTGACACTAAGAGCCCAAGTGAGGTCAGCTCACTTGAGTGAGCCAGACAGCAGAGCAATGGATTGTCCTCCCTCAGAGAACTGTGGCAACCTGTGATGGAAGATGGGCCAGTGAGCTTTCTCACACTGAGCATATTCTAAACCTATTAACAGCTATTTTGCTAAGGGGACGAGCTTAGAACATTGCCCCATTCTGGGGACAGCAGGAAGAGACAGTGGTGGATTGATTAGAATCCAAGCTCTCCCTGTCTACCTGAGATGCTGAGTTATGTCATCAACTCTGGTCAGCTTGTCTGGTGTGGGAACGATTCCAGACCAACGCTGAGCCCTTTAAAATTTCTCTAAAAAAGTGTGAAAGTAATTGACAAGCCTGGGTGCAAAAAATGTTTATATCTTGTATTGTGCTCAAATACAAACAATGGTCTCACCCCCAGTGATAGACTAGAAGGGACTTTTTAGGACTTTTTCCACTTTCCATACAAGAAGCCTGAAGGAGACGAAAAATGAGTAGGTAACAAAGTAAGCGGCAAAGCCGGTTGATAAACTAAGTTTCTTGAATCTTATACGACTACTTATTTAGGAAAGTCATGTGGGGTCACTAGGGAGACAGGATATGATGGTTAGAGGGGGGACAGAGTACAGTTGTCACAGAGAGAGAGAGGAGTAATTGATTTGTCCAGGAAGATGTAATTAAATAGAAAGAGATGCAAGTTGAAAAGAGAAAAAACAACAACAATAAACTCCAAAAAACACAACAGATGCTGGAAGCTTTTTTCTTCCATGAAAGGACCCATGATATAGTGTTTCCAAAACTCAGCCCCTTTCTATAAAAGAAAGAAAAATAAATGTAAATCCTCTGTCACTTCAGTCTTACCACCACTGTAGTGATGCATTATCTAATTTCTAAGCTTTTCTACTGATTTGGGGAAGTAAGCATTTTTTATAATAAATTTTACGGTATTTCAATAGTTAGTACCATTTTGAGAATTAGTCCTACTTTGGCAGCTCTTTCATTAATGAAAAAAGGATTACCCAGTGAATATTTTCTAAGATTTATAACAGATGGGAGTTGCAAAATATTAAAACAATTTAGTGTCCTAACAAAAATACCTATGAAAATTTACAGCTTTGATGTTCTGTGACACTTTTTTTTGGAGGACAGGGTGTAATTTAACACACATGCTTCTTATTATAATACTTATTTTAGATTTGTTTAGCAAAATTCCTGACCATAATTTTTCCTAGCTGAGGACGTCACTTAATTATATATACAGATGGTTTTTCTGATAGGTTGCCTTTTTATTCTAACTGTTACAATTTTTTGGTTGTTATCTTCTGGGTTACCAGTCAATCCAGGCTTCCTGATGGTGGCATGTGTCCTTTTATTGGCTGACAATCAAAGGTTCTTGTTGAAAGAATGATAATGTGAATTATTATAGAGAATAAAAAACATGCTGGACTCTACCAGTTTATTAGAAAATGAGAGTTTTAAAGTATTTTATACATCTGGATTATAATCTTTTAAGGCATTTAGTATACATAGTGTTTCATTGGCATTATAATTCTATTTTTATGTATAGACTCACGGTTCCAATACTTTTAGTATTTATACAGTTGCAATGTCAACTTGAATACTTCAAACCACTAAGAGTTAAGAGTAAGAGTTAACACTCCCTCTTGCGAGAGCACCAGAATCACAACTGGCTGCTGAACAATCATTGACAGGAAGACCCTGGACTTCACCAAGGAGGATACCCCACGTCCAAGGGCAGAGGAGAAGCCACAGTGAGACGGTAGGAGGGGCGCAATCAGAGTAAAATCAAATCCCATAACTGCTGGGTGGGTGACTCACAGACTGGCGAACACTTATAACACAGAAGTCCACCCACTGGAGTGAAGGTTCTGAGCCCCATGTCAGCCTCCCCAACCTGGGGGTCCGGCAACGGGAGGAGGAATTCCTAGAGAATCAGACTTTGAAGCCTAGTGGGAATTGATTGCAGGACTTTGACAGGACTGGGGGAAACAGAGACCCCACTCTTGGAGGGCACACACAAAGTAATGTGTGCATCGGGACCCAGGGGAAGGAGCAGTGACCCTGGGGGAGACTGAACCAGACCTACTTGCTGGTGTTGGGGGGTCTCCTGCAGAGGCGGGTGGTGGCTCTGTTTCACCGTGGGGATAAGGACACTGGCAGCAGAGGTTCTGGGAAGTTCTCCTTGGTGTGAGCCCTCCCAGAGTCTGCCATTAACCCCACCAAAGAGCATGGGTAGGCTCCAGTGTTGGGTTGCCTCAGGCAAAACAACCAACAGGGAGGGAACCCAGCCCCACCCATCAACAGTCAAGTGGATTAAGGTTTTACTGAGCTCTGACCGCCACAGCAACAGGGAGGGAACCCAGCCCCACCCATCAACAGTCAAGTGGATTAAGGTTTTACTGAGCTCTGACCGCCACAGCAACAGGGAGGGAACCCAGCCCCACCCATCAACAGTCAAGTGGATTAAGGTTTTACTGAGCTCTGACCGCCACAGCAACAGTCAGCTCTACCCACCACCAGAGCCTCCCATCAAGCCTCTTAGATAGCCTCAACCACCAGAGGGCAGACAGCAGAAGCAAGAAAAACTACAATCCTGCAGCCTGTGGACCAAAAATCACAGTTACAGAAAGATAGACAAGATGAAAAGGCAGAGGGCTATGTACCAGATGAAGGAACAAGAAAAAACCCCAGAAAAACAACTAAATGAAGTGGAGATAGGCAACCTTCCAGAAAAAGAATTCAGAATAATGATAGTGAAGATGATCCAGGACCTCGGAATAAGAATGGAGGCAAAGATTGAGAAGATGCAAGAAATGATTAACAAAGACCTAGAAGAATTAAAGAACAAACAAACAGAGATGACCAATACAATAACTGAAATGAAAACTACACTAGAAGGAATCAACAGCAGAATAACTGAGGCAGAAGAACGGATAAGTGACCTGGAAGACAGAATGGTGGAATTCACTGCTGTGGAACAGACTAAAGAAAAAAGAATGAAAAGAAATGAAGACAGCCTAAGAGACCTCTGGGACAACATTTAATGCAACAACATTCGCATTATAGGGGTCCCAGAAGGTGAAGAGAGAGAGAAAGGACCAGAGAAAATATTTGAAGAGATTATAGTCAAAAACTTCCCTAACATGGGAAAGGAAATAGCCACCCAAGTCCAGGAAGCGCACAGAGTCCCATACAGAATAAACCCAAGGAGAAACACGCCAAGACACATAGTAATCAAAGTGGTAAAAATTAAAGACAAAGAAAAATTATTGAAAGCAGCAAGGGAAAAACGACAAATAACATACAAGGGAACTCCCATAAGGTTACCAGCTGATTTCTCAGCAGAAACTCTGCAAGCCAGAAGGGAGTGGCATGATATACTTAAAGTGATGAAAGGGAAGAACCTACAACCAAGATTACTCTACCCGGCAAGGATCTCATTTAGATTTGATGGAGAAATCAAAAGCTTTACAGACAAGCAAAAGCTAAGAGAATTCAGCACCACCAAACCAGCTCTACAACAAATGCTAAAGGAACTTCTCTAAGTGGGAAACACAAGAGAAGAAAAGGACCTACAAAAACAAACCCAAAACAATTAAGAAAATGGTCATAGGAGCGTACATATCGATAATTACCTTAAACGTGAATGGATTAAATGCCCCAACCAAAAGACATAGACTGGCTGAATGGATACAAAAACAAGACCCATATATATGCTGTCTACAAGAGACCCACTTTAGACCTAGGGACACATACAGACTGAAAGTGAGGGGATGGAAAAAGATATTCCATGCAAATGGAAATCAAAAGAAAGCTGGAGTAGCTATACTCATATCAGATAAAATAGACTTTAAAATAAAGAATGTTACAAGAGACAAGGAAGGACACTACATAATGATCCAGGGATCAATCCAAGAAGAAGATATAACAATTATAAATATATATGCACCCAACATAGGAGCACCACAATACATAAGGCAACTGCTAACAGCTATAAAAGAGGAAATCGACAGTAACACAGTAATAGTGGGGGACTTTAACACCTCACTTACACCAATGGACAGATCATCCAAAATGAAAATAAATAAGGAAACAGAAGCTTTAAATGACACAATAGACCAGATAGATTTAATTGATATATACAGGACATTCCATCCAAAAACAGCAGATTACACGTTCTTCTCAAGTGCGCACGGAACATTCTCCAGGATAGATCACATCTTGGGTCACAAATCAAGCCTCAGTAAATTTAAGAAAATTGAAATCATATCAAGCATCTTTTCTGACCACAACGCTATGAGATTAGAAATGAATTACAGGGAAAAAAACGTAAAAAAGACAAACACGTGGAGGCTAAACAATACGTTACTAAATAACCAAGAGATCACTGAAGAAATCAAAGAGGAAAAAAAAAAAATACCTAGAGACAAATGACAATGAAAACACGACGACCCAAAACCTATGGGATGCAGCAAAAGCAGTTCTAAGAGGGAAGTTTATAGCTATACAAGCCTACCTAAAGAAACAAGAAAAATCTCAAGTAAACAATCTAACCTTACACCTAAAGAAACTAGAGAAAGAAGAACAAACAAAACCCAAAGTTAGCAGAAGGAAAGAAATCATAAAGATCAGAGCAGAAATAAATGAAATAGAAACAGAGAAAACAATAGCAAAGATCAATAAAACTAAAAGCTTGTTCTTTGAGAAGATAAACAAAATTGATAAGCCATTAGCCAGACTCATCAAGAAAAAGAGGGAGAGGACTCAAATCAATAAAATCAGAACTGAAAAAGGAGAAGTTACAACAGACACCACAGAAATACAAAGCATCCTAAGAGACTACTACAAGCAACTTTATGCCAATAAAATGGACAACCTGGAAGAAATGGACAAATTCTTAGAAAGGTATAACCTTCCAAGACTGAACCAGGAAGAAACAGAAAATATGAACAGACCAATCACAAGTAATGACATTGAAACTGTGATTAAAAATCTTCCAACAAACAAAAGTCCTGGACCAGATGGCTTCACAGGTGAATTCTATCAAACATTTAGAGAAGAGCTAACACCCATCCTTCTCAAACTCTTCCAAAAAATTGCAGAGGAAGGAACACTCCCAAACTCATTCTATGAGGCCACCATCACCCTGATACCAAAACCAAACAAAGGCACTACAAAAAAAGAAAATTACAGACCAATATTGCTGAGGAATATAGATGCAAAAATCCTCAACAAAATACTAGCAAACAGAATCCAACAACACATTAAAAGGATCATACACCACGATCAAGTGGGATTTATCCCAGGGATGCAAGGATTCTTCAATATACGCGAATCAATCAATGTGATACGCCATATTAACAAATTGAAGAATAAAAACCATATGATCATCTCAATAGATACAGAAAAAGCTTTTGACAAAATTCAACACCCATTTCTGATAAAAACTCTCCAGAAAGTGGGCATAGAGGGAACCTACCTCAACATAATAAAGGCCATATATGACAAACCCACAGCAAACATCATTCTCAATGGTGAAAAACTGAAAGCATTTCCTCTAAGATCAGGAACGAGACAAGGATGTCCACTCTCACCACTATTATTCAGCATAGTTTTGGAAGTCCTAGCCACGGCAATCAGAGAAGAAAAAGAAATAAAAGGAATACAAATTGGAAAAGAAGAAGTAAAACTGTCACTGTTTGCGGATGACATGATACTATACATAGAGAATCCTAAAACTGCCACCAGAAAACTGCTAGAGCTAATCAATGAATATGGTAAAGTTGCAGGATACAAAAATAATGCACAGAAATCTCTTGCATTCCTATACACTAATGATGAAAAATCTGAAAGAGAAATTAAGGAAACACTCCCATTTACCATTGCAACAAAAAGAATAAAATACCTAGGAATAAACCTACCTAGGGAGACAAAAGACCTGTATGCAGAAAACTATAAGACACTGATGAAAGAAATTAAAGATGATACGAACAGGTGGAGAGATATACCATGTTCTTGGATTGGAAGAATCAACATTGTGAAAATAAGTATACTACCCAAAGCAATCTACAGATTAAATGCAATCCCTATCAAATTACCAATGGCATTTTTTACGGAGCTAGAACAAATCATCTTAAAATTTGTATGGAGACACAAAAGACCCCGAATAGCCAAAGCAGTCTTGAGGCAAAAAAATGGAGCGGGAGGAATCAGACTCCCTGACTTCAGACTCTACTACAAAGCTACAGTAATCAAGACAATATGGTACTGGCACAAAAACAGAAACATAGATCAATGGAACAAGATAGAAAGCCCAGAGATTAACCCACGCACCTATGGTCAACTAATCTATGACAAAGGAGGCAAAGATATACAATGGAGAAAAGACAGTCTCTTCAATAAGTGGTGCTGGGAAAACTGGACAGCTACATGTAAAAGAATGAAATTAGAATACTCCCTAACACCATACACAAAAATAAACTCAAAATGGATTAGAGACCTAAATATAAGACTGGACACTGTAAAACTCTTAGAGGAAAACATAGGAAGAACACTCTTTGACATAAATCACAGCAAGATCTTTTTTGATCCACCTCCTAGAGTAATGGAAATAAAAACAAAAATAAACAAGTGGGACCTAATGAAACTTCAAAGCTTTTGCACAGCAAAGGAAACCATAAACAAGACGAAAAGACAACCCTCAGAATGGGAGAAAATATTTGCAAATGAATCAACGGACAAAGGATTAATCTCCAAAATATATAAACAGCTCATTCAGCTCAATATTAAAGAAACAAACACCCCAATCCAAAAATGGGCAGAAGACCTAAATAGACATTTCTCCAAAGAAGACATACAGACGGCCACGAAGCACATGAAAAGATGCTCAACATCACTAATTATTAGAGAAATGCAAATCAAAACTACAATGAGGTATCACCTCACTCCTGTTAGAATGGGCATCATCAGAAAATCTACAAACAACAAATGCTGGAGAGGGTGTGGAGAAAAGGGAACCCTCTTGCACTGTTGGTGGGAATGTAAATTGATACAGCCACTATGGAGAACAATATGGAGGTTCCTTAAAAAACTAAAAATAGAATTACCATATGACCCAGCAATCCCACTACTGGGCATATACCCAGAGAAAACTGTAATTCAAAAAGACACATGCACCCCAATGTTCATTGCAGCACTATTTACAATAGCCAGGTCATGGAAGCAACCTAAATGCCCATCAACAGACGAATGGATAAAGAAGATTTGGTACATATATACAATGGAATATTACTCAGCCATAAAAAGGAACAAAATTGAGTCATTTGTTGAGACGTGGATGGATCTAGAGACTGTCATACAGAGTGAAGTAAGTCAGAAAGAGAAAAACAAATATCGTATATTAATGCATGTATGTGGAACCTAGAAAAATGGTACAGATGAGCCAGTTTGCAGGGCAGAAGTTGAGACACAGATGTAGAGAATGGACATATGGACACCAAGGGGGGAAAACTGCGGTGGTGTGGGGATGGTGGTGTGCTGAATTGGGCGATTGGGATTGACATGTATACACTGATGTGTATAAAACTGATGCCTAATAAGAACCTGCAGTATAAAAAAACAAACAAAACAACTAATACTAAACTTTCATTGGGTTATTTGTATGGAAATATGTTAATATAAATGTTTCAGACATTACATGAAATTTCTAAAAAAAAAAAAAAAAAGAGTAAGAGTTAAGAGTTAAGAGTAAGAGTTAAATGTCCAGATCAAAGAGTTTCTCTGATTTAATATTTTAATGACAAATAATGATGTTTTAACTGTAATTATAGTTTTATATTGTGTATACCACATTAAATTAAACGGGTGGAGTTTTTCAGGAACAGTTTCATGGTAGTTATCATTTAAATGATAAATTGTTGGGTCTTTCCCCTTTAGGATATAGAATAAGTCAAATTAGTTTCAGCAGAGAAAAAATTGGCCTAGTGTGTAAAAATAAATTTCAAACTTGTCCTTTGACTTTACTGATGAATTAATCATTAGTTGATCCTTCGACATTTGCAGTTGACCTTTGTAGTTATGTGTGGTCTTAAATCTCCCATTTTTGGCACAATTCAGTGGATAAAATACTGTGGATATTTTGGCTACAGTACAGTCAGCTCTTTTGAACTATTATATTAATAAGAAAATGTTAATAACGTAATACATATTAATTTAGCAGTATGATTATTATAACTTGAAGTATTATTTAATGTTGACATTACTACCACTGCCATTATAACAAGATTATGTATTAACTATTCCCAAGCTTCATAACCATGCTAGCATTAACACAAACTATTTTAAACAAATATTATATTTCTTCTCTGTGGTTTTTATGGCCTTTAATCCAAAACTGATAGTATTGACCAATAAGATAATCTAAAATATTTGAAACTATTGATTTGGCAGAATGAGGTATGTTGGTATAAAAATAAATATAAATGGGAAAAAGAAACCTCCAGAAAAAATTGGTATGAACTTTTTTTCTGTAAAATGAGTTAACTTTTCGATGAGTTTGAGAACAGAGAGAAAATAAATAATTGATTCCATATAAAAAAACCTTCATAAACTGGTCTGTACATCTCTAAGCTAAGGGAAATTAGCCTTTGTTTCGGCCCTGCTCTGTGCCAGAAATTGCACTGAGTTGTTTACTTTATGGACTCTTTCCATTTGAGTTCTTCTTGGTGAACTTTTGTAGATAATTTCTAGCTCTAAGTCATTGTCCTGAGGTTATAACCACTGTTTTATACAGATAAAATAATTTCATTTTTAACTTAGTTATAAAGCATAAATTGAACTTAAGTGGCAAAGGCTTTAGTACTTGAACAAATAATTTTAGGTAAAGATAAAGACTTTTTAAAAAATATAAGGTGGTTACCCCCCACCCCCCATCCCCTGGAGTGGATGAAGCTAGATGACCAAAGATAAAATTTTGGGTGTCACACTTCCTGATTCTGTTTAGCTGTAAACTGATTAAAAATAAAGTGGTGCTAACATTTACAAATAGGATTAAGTCTTCTAGACATTGAAAGGTAAATAGGAAGGGCAAACCAGTTTTGCTAAGAACTTGACTTACGATTATTTATATAAATATGGCAAGAATCAGAAAGAATTTTGCTAATTTATGTGAAGAAAACCAATTGAAACGTGATAATATTTCTAGTAAAGTAAATTTCTTTGGTTTATTTATTTATTTTTAGTTCTCAAGAAAACACGTTATTTACTTTTAGGTGCTGACACCAATAAAATTCTCTTAAGTGTTTGACCTCTTCAACAGGGGTTTAATGTGACAGAATAAGTAAGTGGACAGTATGCTTGGAGTCAACCAACCGTGCACCATGTAGTAGTATGGTAGTTACTATTGAAAAAAATCTGCATGCAAGTGGACCTACACTGTTCAAATGCCCGTTGTTCAAGGGACTGTATTTGTCACAGAGCCTGGCGCATAACAGACACCCTGTGTTTGCTAATTATTTTTGAAAATCCCAGAGTCTATTTGGTACATATTGCATCTTTTTACAAAGTGTGTGCGGTTGCTTCCATGTTTATCTCTCATGGTGCGTCACCCTAGCCATGAATCTTCATCTACAACATGGTAAACTCATCTCTTTACTTGCTTTCCTCCTAGTTTAAAAATGCGCTTATCTCAAGCCTTAACACACAGACTACAATCTTCCTCTAAGACTTCCTCTGTTTGAATATATATTTGCTTCTTTTCTGTAATTTTCAACTTCTTGGTCCTCTTCATCAACCGTTTCTTATTCAAGCGTATAAATTGGTTTTGGCCACCACCACTTGGTTGAAATGTGCTCTGAAGGCTTGCAGTGCCCTCCTAAGCCTATGAGACTCATGAGAATTTACTCCTCCTGGATGCTCTAGCTGCCTCAGTGTTTGTGACATGATGCTACGTACTTTGGCTCTCCAATTGCTCCTTCCCATTCTTTTTTGCTGTCTCTTATTTTGCCACTTGTAGGGTAACCCATCATCCCATTTTGCCGGGAGTCCCCTGTCCCAGGAAACCCCAATGTCCTGGGCAAACCAAGAAAGTTGGTCACCCAAAATTTTTCCCGTAAATGTTGTCATTCCCCAGACTTCTGTCCTTAGTTCTCATCTTTTTTTACTTAGTAAGAATTTTTGTCTTTTGCAAAGGTTTCAACTATTTACTACGCATCAGTGGTGACCAATTGTATTTCTCCAGCCATAAGTGCTCTACCAAACCCCAAACACTGTTTCTGAGAAAAGAACATGAGCTCTGCACTGGGATCCTAAAATCCAAACCATGCTAGCTACCAAGTGTGGACCTTGTGTAATTTACTTAAACTCTCCACATCATAGTTTACTAACTTGTGAATGGGGATAATGCTTAATTTAATGGGTTGTTGTGAGGATTAAAACAAAAAAAATTTAAAGGTCTCAGTGCAGTGCTGGTGCAAAGCAACATCAAATAACTTGCAGCTATTTTAATTTATTATTATTGGTCCTATATCCACCAATGATCCAGTGTTTTTCAGCATTTTTTCCACCTCAATTCATCTGAAGGACATAAAAATACTCCAAGCAGTACAATGGCTGACTATGACAAGAATTTTCAGTGGGTAAGAGGGAAAGAGACGTGTCCAGCTTAAATAAAGCACCCCCACGTGATCCTGGCATTCAAGCTCTTGGGAGGTCCGTGTCTCTCCAATTCCCGCCTCCCCGTGCCTTTGTTCTCTCAAGTTCAAAACACTTTGTTACTTATGAATATACACTTAAATAACATAATTCAAAATAAATAATCATTTTATTGTATCCTCCTTACATTCCTCAATATTTCTTTATCCCATTCAGAGAATGAGCTTATTCAGTCACCTAACATCCATTAATTGAATGCACCCCGTTTTTGCTAGAATGGTAGTCTTAGTATTAGATAATAGAACTTAAAACTTAGCTGTAGTCCTTGAAATTCATTGTGCATCAGAATCACCTGGAGGTTGTATTAACACACAGAGTCCCCCAACCAGAGTTTCTGGGGTGGAGCCTGAAGATGTGCATCTCTAACATGTTCCTAGGTGTTGCTGGTCCAGAGGCTATATACTTTGAAAACCACTGTTCTAGTGTATTCAAATGGCATAGCAGTTAACTTAATTTTAACCTCAAGTATACGTTTTCTTTTTCCTTCTCTCCTTCTCATTCTTCTCCACCTCTCTCTCTGTCTTTTGGCTTTTCTTATCTTGAAATCTGATTTCTCTCCCTCACCCTTTGACATTTTAAATGGGTCTTGGGATTCCACTAATTTTCATTTTTTAAATATAATCTTTATTTGCAAATGCAATTTATTAATAGGAATCTAGTATGTGAATTCCATATCATCACTAAGTCTTAACCATATTTACACACATGGAACCTGATACTCAGTTAAGAGCTTCAGAGAAAGTGAAAGTTAGTTATGTTTAAATGCCTTGAATTTCAGCTTTTGTTCTGCCTTCCTGTCTTGATATAAATGTATAAAACGTTTCTTTGAGTAAAAATGGTCACTCCTTTATTTTGTAGACTTGAGCACAAAAAATTTAAGTGACAGTCTCAAAGTCACACAAATAGTTAATGGCAGCTCAAGGAAGAACATTTTCGATTTCTTAGTTTAGTGCATTTCCCACCTCCTCTTAATATAACAGTTCAGGTTATGGATGATGTGATGTTTAGGTCACTGTTAAGGTAATAACAGCCCCAGAGATATATATATAAATTTTTAATTGGGGTATAATTGCTTTACAATGTTGTGTTAGTTTCTGCTGTACAATGAAATGAATCAGCTATATGTACACATATATCCCCTCCCTCTTTGACCTCCGTCCCCCCTCCCCCCCCATCTAGGTCATCACAGAGCACCGAGCTGAGCTCCCTGTGCTGTACAGTAGGCTCCCACTAGCTATCTGTTTGACACATGGTAATCCATTTATGTCAAACCTAATCTTTGGATTTCCATATTACTTAGAATTATTGACTATGCCTTCCTCGCATAGAGACATCCAGCTACGTAAAATAAAATGAAGGGCTACAATTTTCCCTATGATCAAAATGGTGGATTTTTGGAACCTCAGTGTTACTAATAGGAATTTTTGCTTTTCTCCTTGTGAACGTAACCATTGTTTTTAAAAAAATACTGCAGAGCAGAGCAGTGTGTGGAATGTGTGTGATCCTCAAATGGGGAACACAGAACCTTTTAACCTAATGAGAGCTTCCACTTCCCAGGGCGACCTGTTTGTACTCTGTGCCAAAAGACCTCTAAAAGGCCTACAGCTGCTTTCATTTTGTCATTTCAGACATGAAGTACAGCCCCCTGCAGCAGCTGCAGAGACCCCCCACCACCTGTTCTGCATACACTCAGGAAAGGAGCTCTTTAATCTCTGGGCTTGGGAAAAAATTTTATTAAGGAAAGAAATGGGGCCATGGAATTCCTGGGGTGAGCCTCAGAAACACAGCAGGTGGTGACCAAGAAGCCATGACAAAACTAAGGAAAAGGATTCAGATTCTTTTCAAGGCTATGCGTGATTAGCAAAGTACATGTGGGTTCCAGCTGTCTTTTAGAGAAGACCATGTTTTTCATCTCTAAGAATGAAGGATGGCTTTCCATCTAATGAACTTGGAAGACTCTCTTGGCAGGTTGTTTTGTTATAAGCTAGATATCTCCAGTTATACTTTGTTTTTATTCTTTTCTGAAACCAGCTCCATCCAGACTAATTCGGAAAGCTCTTCTCAAGTTTACAATAGGAAATGAGATTTCTTTTCTTTCTTACTCTCATTTCATTTCTGTTTTTTTCTTTATTAAATGTGGTCTTAATTAACTCTTGGACAAGGCCGCTCTCTGTGATGCGTTGCTCTCAAGAAGATCTGCTGGTGATGGCTGTCTGTCATTCTGCTTCCAAGGTAAACTCACTGGGTATTGACATAGAGGCAGAACAGACAGAACGAAGGCTGATACCAAAGACAAATAGCAGCAGCAGTAGCAGATTTATAAAAGCCTTTAAAAAATACCAACAACACTGGGAATTTTTAGGGACAATTGACTTGAGAAAAGTCAACCAACAGGCTCATTTCCTACAGACTCATTCTCGATGCTCCACAACCAAGGTATCACCAACGATATGCGTGACTCTCAATCTGTCATATACAATGAGAGATTAGGGGGAGGTTGATCTTATTTTTCTAAATCATAACCCTTTTTTGCTTCTTATAGTTATTTTGTGTGTTTGCATCCTGCATATGTTATCTCCTGGAGCGCCAGGTAACTAAAGTGGAATAAACATACTGATTTCTCTGATTGAAAATGCTGCTGTGTTCATTATTCACTGCACATGCTATCCAAATATTCTTAACATTGATTTGTTTACATCCACATATCTGCCAATGGAAACAATTTGGTAGCAAAGTTATTTATTTTATTTTTTTTTTAGTAAATGAAGGTATAGATCAAAATAATTTGCACTGATATGTTATCTAAAAGTTAAGGAGAAAACAAACAAAAAAAGATAAAAGAAAAAGAAAGCTAAACAAAAACTAAACTGGCTTCTGTAGAGAACCTCTATATTGTTTGCTATATTTTTGCCCTGACAGGAAAGTGTATGGGATTCACATGTGCTTGATGCCTCCAAACATTTGGTCAGATATTGGACCCTTCCTTTCTCAAGGTAACCTATTCATAGTTGGTGCCAAAAGCCTCCCAGGAGGACTGCAGCTACTTGCATTTTGCCATTTCAGACACACCTATAGATTCTGCCACAGCTGTGGGTCTCCCCTTCCACTCTGTAAACTGCCTTTTCTCCCCCTTCAGGGTCTCCCCTCCACACCCCAGGGCCAGGGCCTTCGGAATGACGGACAGTTCCCCAAACCTACTGTGCTGCCAAGCTGACTGGAACCTTGGCCTCAAATGCCCTTCCTCTTTCTCTTCACTTCGTTAACTCTTACTCATCCTTCACAATGTATCTTAGATACCACCTGCTCTAGGAGCTTTCCTTGATCTGTCACCTCCCTGACCCCCAATCTTGTATAGTCTCTCCTTTGTGCTTGTATGGCATACAAGGTTGTATCCCGCAGTTACCTGTGCTGTTTGCTTATTTCCTTTTCCAATCAGTTTCAGAAGTTTTTGGTGACAAAAAGTGTGTTTTACTGATTTCCCTATCCTTTGTAAGTATAGTGATAAGGAGCTGAAAAAAAGTGCTGTTGAATGAAAATTAATTGATTGACTCCAGGCAGATATTCCAGTTATATTTAAAGAGTGGTGCTTCATGCTAATGATAGGTGCTCTTTCAAATAGACTCAAAATATATGTGGCTCAAACACACTAGAAGTCTATTTCTTGTTCACATAGCAGTTGGAGGTGGTATTTTTGGTCAGTGGGACCAGAAATTCTCTGTGGGATGGATCAGTAACCCTGGCTGACAGAGGCTCTGCCATCTTCCAGGGCTAACACACTAGTACACGAAATTAGCAAAACATCAGTGTGACTCCTTTTCATACTGGACCAACCATTAATTACATTTCTATAAAACCATGAAATTGCTAGTTTCTGAATATTTTACTTTACGTCTTCAAACAGAAAGCTGCTTTTGGTTTATTATGAAACAATTTTCTAACACTAAGATCATAACAAAAGATAACTCAAAATATATTTTATTTGCCTAAGCCCCATCACATGTTTCCCTGTCCTAATCTGGATTCTGTTCTCCAACCTGGGTCTGAGAGAGAGAGAGAAAAAGAAAGTATGCTCGTTAACCCTGCTATATATTCCTATTAGGTACCAGGTGCCATGCTCAATGCTAAGAACACAAAATGAGTGAGGCAGTATCTGCTTTCAGGGTTCTTATAATCTAGTGGCACTAACATGAATGGAAAATGATCAGTGTTCTAGGCAAGTTTCTCTCTTCCTGGTATTCATTTTCAATCTATTTCTTGACTTATTTTCTCTTATCCAGTGTTCCTCAAATTGAACTTCAAGCTTCCAATTTTGTGCAATTATAGACCTTTAAAATTCTGTTTATATCCTATCCCAAAAGAGGTATCATTTATACAGTCTCTTCAAACCAGTGCTAGTGATTTATGAGAGCTACTATTAGACCTTAGGTGTTTTTATTTATGTTCTTTTTATAGAGGAAACCAGTATTATTTAATGTCTTTTAGAAGCCTCAAATATTAGGTAGAAAATATAAGCATCACCAGTCATAAGGAAAATGCAAATCAAAACCACAATGAGCTATCATCTCAGACCTGTGAGAATGGTTCTCATCAAGAAGACAAGAGATAACAAGTGCTGGTGAGGATGTGAAGAAAGGGAACTTTTGTACACTGTTGGTGGGAATACAAATTGGTTAAACCACTATGAAAATTTAAAACAGATCTACCATATGATCCAGCAATTCCACTTCTTGGTATACGCCCAAAGAAAATGAAAACAGGATTTTGAAGGAATATATACACTCCTATGTTGATTGCAGCATATTTACAATAGCCAAGATATGGAAACAACCTAAGTGCCCATGAATGGATGAATGGATAAAGAAGATGTGGTGTATATACGCAATGGAGTGTTATTCAGTCATGAGAAAGAAGGGCATCCTGCCATTTGCAATGACTTAAATGGACCTTGAGCACATTATGCTAAGTGAGACAAGTCTGACAGAGTAAGACAAGTACTATATGGTATCACTTGCATGTGGAATCTAAAAAAGCCAAACTCATAAAAAAACGGAGAGTAAAATGGTAATTATGAGGAGATTGAGAGGTGAGAAGATAGGACAAATGTTTAAGGGTACAAATTTATAACAAGTAGTAAATAGGCCTTAGAGAGCTAATGTACAGCATGGTGAATATAGACCACAATATTGTATTATAATCAACAAAATTGGTAAGATACTAGAAATTAATTATTCCAGCTACTAAAAAAGGATAATTATGTAACATGAGAGGTGTTAATTATCACTGCAATGGCAATCCTATTACAATATGTAAATGTAACAAATTAACTTGGGTACCTTAAATTTACACATTATATGTCAAATATATTTCAATAAAAATATAATATTCATTATATTCACACACATGCACATAGGATTTTCAAAAAATTTTGAGAAATTCTAAAACATATCATTTAATTTCTTTTACTTAAATTTAAGAGAAATTACTAAAAAAGAAACAACCATTATTATTCATCTTATATTAGCTTTGACATAATGTTTTTTGTATATCACAGGAGAATAATTCTTTTAGAAAAGCTTTCTATATATATATCTTTTTCTATGTCAGTTTCAGATAGGTCTAGGTGAAAAAAACAAACAAACAACAAAAACTTGTTTCATACAAGTTCTGGGAAAGTACAGGTGAAACATTTTTTTCCTCATTATTCATTTTTCCTCATTCATATAATGCAAATTCAAATCACATAATGTAAAATTAAATATTACACTAAATGTTGACTAAATGTTTTATATGGTTATATTTTGTCTCATCATTCAGATTGCAAGCTTCCTGAATATTGAAATCAACATTTTATTTCTCTTTTCAACTCTATCATGATAGTATGTCTCATAATTACTGATTATTGGATCATGTATTAATTCTCTTATGTGAAATATGCTACTAACAATTTTGCTTTTTCGTTTTCTGCTTATATATATATTTAAAATGTTTTTCTTAATGATTGCAATTTAGTATTTACTTATATGATTATGTTGATCATATGTTCAAAGAGGTCATTTAAAAAGTAGAGAAAATTTGAATTTTCTTTACTTCTCTCAGAAGATTCTCAGATAAGTTAAAACAAATACATTGCAAGAATAGCTCTCAAAATATTAGACAAATCATTTAAAATATAGTAAAAGGCAATATGCATATAAAAGAAGTAAACTATTCTTAAGACTTACAAAAATGGAGAGAATAAAAAGAAAGTCAGCCTTTGTAAAAGGATTGTTAAGTCAGACGTTCCAAACTTCATCAAAGTCTTAAAAAACAAACCAAGAAAAAGACAAACAAAGAAACCAGATGCATATTTGGGGCCCATCTATAGAAAGTATTATATTTTTTATGGTTTCAGCAAAGGTACTAGAATAATAAAATGATCATTGTTGCAGTCAACCCTCTTATCCTAAATGAATTCAATTAGATACCCTTGAAAATTTGCATTTTACCAGGTTGGGGCTGCGTGATAGAGAGTGGACACCAACCTAACAGCTGGAAGTACGAGCTAGGTGCCCTCGTGAATTACAAGGGAAGCGTTGCCAGAAGTCCTCCAATCTGAATTTGAAGGAGCCACCGCAAGGGTAAGTTAGGAGACCACTTTGAGGGGCATTGTTGCCACTTTCCCCTGTCTGTCTATCATCTATCTGTCTGACTCAACATTATTGAGGTATAATTTGCTTACAGTTTTATTGAGATATAATTGACATACTACTGTATTCATTTAAGGTGTGCAGCATAATAATTTGACTTACATACATCATGAAATGATTCCCATAATAACTTTAGTGAACATCCATCATCTTATATAGACACAAAGTAACAGAAAAAGAAAAAAATTTTTCTTGTGATGAGAACTTAGGATTTACTCTTAACTTTAATACATAACAAAAGCAGTATTAATTATATTAACCATGTTGTACATTACTTCCCTAGTACTTACTTATCTATAAACTGGAAGTTTGTACTTTTTGACTACCTTTCTCTGATCCCACTCTCTCCCTCCACCGTGATAGGCACAAATCTGATCTCTTTTTCTATGAGTTTGTTTGTTTGTTGAAGTATAATTGACCTACAACACGATATTAATTCCTGGTGCACAACATAGTGATTTGATATTTCTGTTCATAACAAAATGATCACCATGATAAGTCTAGTTACTGTCTGTCACCATACAAAGATATTACACTATTACTGACTATATTCCTCGTGCTGTACGCTTCAGCCCCATGACTCATTTATTTTGTAACTGGAAGTTCATACCTCTTAATTTACCTATTTTAAATGTACAGTGGCTGAATTTTGTTAATATTATAATGATAATGATGTAAGTCCTGTACCTCTGCAGTTGTCCTCCTCCCTTGACACTTGGCCATGGGCAGCCACTGATCTTTCTGCCACTTCAATTTTTCCTCTTCCAGAGTTTCATATAAATTAAATTGTATAATAAATCTTTTGACTTCTTTGATCTAGCATATGGTTTTGAGATTCCTCCATGTTGTTGTGTACAATATTGTTTCATTTATTGCCAAGTAGTATTCTATTTTATATCACAAGTTGTTTATTCACCAGTTGATGGGCATTTGGATTATTTCTAGTTTTGGGCTATTATGAGTAATATTACAATGAACACTTGTTTACAAGTCTTCATGTGGACATATATTTTCATTTGTGTTAGACAAACATTCAGTAGTAGGATTGCTGTGTCCTATGATAAGCATATGTAAGACTTTGTAAGGTATTCCATACTAATTTTTCAAAAGTGGCAGTATCATTTTCCACTCCTACTAACAAAGTAGGAGGGTTATAGTAACTCCTCATCCTCACCAACACTTGATATGGACAGTCTTCTAAATTTTAGCTATTTTAATGAATGTGCAGTGATATGTTATTGTGATTTTAATTTGCATTTCCCTGATGCCTACTAATGTTGAGCATCTTGTCATATGCTTATTTTATGTTTGTATATTTTCCGGTCAAATCGTTAAATTATTTTGTAATTGGGTTGTCTTATAATGTTGTAAGAGTTCTTTATATATTCACTATACACAAGCTCCTTGTCAGACGTATGTTTTGCAGACACTTTCTCCCAGTCTATGCCTTGTCTTTTCATTTTCTTAAGTACGTCTTACAAAGAAAAAAAGGTTTTAACTTTGATGTTAAAAACTGTTTCATAATTTGATATTCTAGATGTTATTTTTCAAATTTCAAATTCCAGTTGTTACTAACATGCAGAAATTCATTTGGTTTTTGTATATTGATCTTTATTCTGCAAAATTACTATATTAACTTATTATATTTACTAGCTATGCATATTTCATAAAATTTTCTACATAGATGATCATGTTACCAGTAAATAGTACCCACCCCACCCCCCCAAATCTGGATTCCTTTTGTTTCCTTTTATTTTATTGCTCCTGTGCAATGTTGAATAGAAATGGCCAGATCAAGCATCATTGTCTGGTCCCTGATGTTAGGAGGACATCATTCAGGCTTCACCATCAAGTATGGTATCAGTTGTAGGTCTTTTTAGAAACCTTTTAGTAAGTTGGGGTTCTCTTTTTTTTTAAATTTTTTATTCAATAAAAGATTCTTTAAATTCTCTAGTGCTTTAAAATTTTCACAAGTTTCACACACATGATTTCGGATAATCCCATAATAAACTTTTTTTCTCCCCTACTCCTATGTTGCCCCTACCCCCTTCCCTCTCCCCACTGGTAACCACTAGTTTGTTCTCAATATCTATGAGTCTGCTTCTGTTTTGTTTTATTCACTAGTTTGTTGTATTTTTTTTTTAAACAACTTCATTGGAGTATAATTGCTTTACAGTGTTGTGTTAGTTTCTGCTGTATAACAAAGTGAATCAGCTATATGTATACATATATCCCCATATCTCCTCCCTCTTGCGTCTTCCTCCCACCCTCCCTATCCCACCCCTCTAGGTGGTCACAAAGAACAGAGCTGATCTCCCTGTGCTATGTAGCTGCTTCCCACTAACTATTTTACATTTGGTAGTGTATATATGTCAACACTACTCTTGCACTTCGTCACAGCTTACCCTTCCCCATCCCCATTTCCTCAAGTCCATTCTCTACATCTGTGTCTTTATTCATGTCCATCCCCTAGGTTCATCAGAACCATTTTTTTCCTTTAGATTCCATATACATGTGTTAGCATACGGTATTTGTTTTTCTCTTTCTGACTTACTTCACTCTGTGTAACAGACTCTAGGTCCATCCACCTCACTACAAATAACTCAATTTTGTTTCTTTTTATGGCTGAGTAATATTGCATTGAATATATGTGTCATATCTCCTTTATCCATTCTGTCAATGGACTCCTAGGTTGCTTACATGTCCTGGCTATTGTAAATAGTGCTGCAGTGAACATTGTGATACATGACTCTTTTTGAATTACGGTTTTCTCAGGGTATATGCCCAGTAGTGGGATTGCTGGATTATATGGTAATTCTATTTTTACTTTTTTAAGGAACCTCCATACTGTTCTCCATGGTGACTATATCAATTTACATTCCCACCAACAGTGCAAGAGGGTTCCCTTTTCTCCACACCCTCTCCAGCATTTATTGTTTGTAGATATTTTGATGGTGGCCGTTCTGACTGGTGTGAGGTGATACCTCACTGTAGATTTGATTTGCATTTCTCTAATGATTAGTGATGTTGAGCATTCTTTCATGTGTTTGTTGGCAATCTGTATATCTTCTTTGGAGAAATGTCTATGTAGGTCTTCTGCTCATTTTTGGATTGGGTTGTTTTTTTTTTTGATATTGAGCTGCATGAGCTACTTGTAAATTTTGGAGATTAATCCTCTGTCAGTTGCTTCATTTTATGCACATTTTAAAAGAATGTTGATTCTGCTGTTGTTGGTTAAAGAGTTGTATAAGTGTCAATCAGGCAAAGTTGGTTGATAATATCCACATCTATATCTTTACTAATTTTTGGCCTATTTTTCCATCAATTATTGAGAAAAGGATATTAAAATCTGACTAAAGTTGTGAATTTGTGTATTTCTCCTTATAGGTCTAACAGTTTCTACTTTATGTATTTTGAAGCTCTCTTATTAGTGGCATAAGTATTTAGAATTCTTATGGCCTCCTGATTAATTGACCCTTTCATCATCTTGTCATAAACTTCTTTATCCCTGAAAATATTCTTTGATCTAAAATATACTCTTTCCAAACCAAAACCTATGGGAAGAAGCAAAATCAGTTCTAAGAGGGAAGTTGATAGCAATACAATCCTACCTCAAGAAACAAGAAAAATATCAAATAAACAATCTAACCTTATACCTAAAGGAACTAGAGAATGAAGAACAAACAAAACCCAGTTAGTAGAATGAAAGAAATCATAAAGATCAGAGCAGAAATAAATGAAATAGAAACAACGAAAACAATAGCAAAGATCAATAAAACTAAAAGCTTGTTCTTTGAAAAGATAAACAAAATTGATAAACCTTTAGCCAGACTCATCAAGAAAAAGAGGGAGAGGACACAAATCAATAAAATTAGAAATAAAAAAGCAGAAGTTACAAAGGACACTGCAGAAATACAAAGCATCATAAGAGACTACTACAAGCAACTCTATGCCAATAAAATGGACAACCTGGAAGAAATGTACAAATTCTTAGAAAGGTATAATATTCCAAGACTGAATCAGAAAGAAATAGAAAATATGAACAGATCAATCACAAGTAATGAAATTGAAACTGTGATTAAAAATCTTCCAACAAACAGAAGTCTAGGACCAGATGGTTTCACAGGTGAATTCTGTCAAACATTTAGAGAAGAGCTAACACCCATCCTTCTCAAAGTCTTCCAAAAAATCATAGAGGGAGGAACACTCCCAAACTCATTCTACAAGGCCACTATCACACTGATACCAAAACCAGAAAAGATACTGCAAAGAAAGAAAATTACAGACCAATATCACTTATGAATATAGAAGCAAAAAAATCCTCAACAAAACACTAGCAAACAGAATCCAACAACACAATAAAAGAATCATACACCAAGATCAAGTGGGATTTATCCCGGGGATGCAAGGATTCTTCAATATATGCAAATCAATCAATGTGATACACCATATTAACAAATTGAAGGATAAAAACCATACGATCATCTCAATAGATGCAGAAAAAGCTTTTGACAAAAGTCAACACCCATTTATGATAAAAACTCTCCAGAAATTGGGCATAGAGGGAACCTACCTCAACATAATAAAGGCCATTTACAACAAACCCACAGCAAACATCATTCTCAATGGTGAAAAACTGAAAGCATTTCCTCTAAGATCAGGAACAAGACAAAGATGTCCACTCTTGCCACTGTTATTCAACATAGTTTTAGAAGTCCTAGCCATGGCAATCAGAGAAGAAAAAGAAATAAAAGGAATCCAAATTGGAAAAGAAGAAGTAAAACTGTCACTCTTTGCAGATGACATGATACTATACATACTCCTAAATATGCCATCAGAAAACTACTAGAGCTAGTCAATGAATTTGGTAAAGTAGTAGGTTACAAAATGAATACACAGAAATCTCTTGCATTCCTATACACTAACAATGAAAGATCAGAAAGAGAAATTAAGGAAACCATCCCATTCACCATTGCAACAAAAAGAATAAAATACCGAGGAATAAACCTACCTAAGGAGGTTAAAGACCTGTATGCAGAAAACTATAAGATACTGATGAAAGAAATCAAAGATGACACAAACAGATGGATATACGATGTTCTTGGATTGGAAGAACCAATATTGTGAAAATGACTATACTACCCAAAGCAATCTACAGATTCAATGCAATCCCTATCAAATTACCATGCTATTTTTAACAGAACTAGAACAAAAAATCTTAAAATTTGTATGGAGGCACAAAAGACCCTGAATAGCCAAAGCAATCTTGAGGTAAAAACATGGACCTGGAGGAATCAGACTCCTTGACTTCAGACTATACTACAAAGCTACAGTAATCAGGACAATATGGTACTGGCACAAAAACAGAAATATAGATCAACGGAACAGGATAGAAAGCCCAGAGATAAACCCACGCACCTATGGTCAACTAATCTGTGACAAAGGAAGCAAGGATATACAATGGAGAAAAGACAGTCTCTTCAATAAGTGGTGCTGGAAAAACTGGACACTACATGTAAAAAGCCGAAATTAGAACACTCCCTAACACCATACACAAAAACAAACTCAAAATGGATTAAAGACTTAAATGTAAGAACAGACACTATAAAGCTCTTACAGGAAAACATAGGAAGAACACTCTTTGACATAAATCACAGCAAGATCTTTTTTGATCCACCTCCTAGAGTAATGGGAGTCTAAACAAAAATAAACAAATGGGACCTAATGAAACTTAAAAGCTTTTGCACAGTGAAGGAGACTATAAACAAGATGCAAAGACAACCTTCAGAATGGAAGAAAATATTTACAAACAAATCAATAGACAAAGGATTAAGCTCCAAAATATATAAATAGCTCATGCAGCTCCATGTTAAAAAAACAACAACCTAATCAAAAAATGGGCAGAAGACCTAAATAGACATTTCTCCAAAGAAGACATACAGGTGGCCAAGAGGCACATGAAAAGGTGCTCAACAATTATTAGAGAAATGCAAATCAAAACTAAAATGATGTATCACCTCACACCAGTTCGAATGGGCATCATGAGAAAATCTACAAACAACAAATGCTGGAGAGGGTGTGGAGAAAAGGGAACCCTCTTGCACTGTTGGTGGGAATGTAAATTGATATAGCCACTATGGAGAACAATATGGAGGTTCCTTAAAGAACTAAAAATAGAATTACCATATGACCCAGCAAATCCCACTATTGTGCATATACCCAGAGAAAACCATAATTCCAAAAGACACATGCACCCCAATGTTCATTGCAGCACTATTTACAATAGCCAGGTCATGGAAGCAACCTAAATGCCCATTGACAGACGAATGGCTAAAGAAGATGTGGTACATATATACAATGGAATATTACTCAGCCATAAAAAGGAACGAAAATGGGTCATTTGTAGAAACGTGGATGGACATAGAGACTGTCATACAGAGTGAAGTAAGTCGGAAACCCCCCCCCCCAAATATCATATATTAATGCATATATGTGGAATCTAGGAAAATCGTATAGGTGAACTGGTTTGCAAGGCAGAAATAGAGACACAGATTAAAATATACTCTTCCTGATATTTTTATAGCTATACCAGCTTTCTCTTGAGTACTGCTGTCATTATATATCTCATTATATATACCATTATTGCTGTCATTATATATATCATTATATATCTTTCCATACTTTTAACTTATTTGTGTCTTTTTATTTAATGTAGTTTTTTTTTTTTTTTTTTTAGACAGCATATAGTTGATCTTCCTTTTTGAATCCAGTATGACAATTTCTTCCTTTTAACTGGGGGTGTTTAGACCATTTATATTTAATGTGGTTATTGATATATTTGGATTTAAATGTACTATCATGCTATTTATTTCCTAATTGTTTCATCTGTTCTGTTTCCCTTTCCTCTTTGTCAGTCTTCCTTTGGATATTTTTTATGATTTTTTTTATTGCCTTTGCTGGCTTAGCTGTAACTTTTTGTTGTGTATTTTAGCCTTAGGTGTTGCTTTATGTTTTATAGAATACATCTTTAATTCAGCATAATGTACCTTCAAGGGATATTACCTCATTTCACATATAGTATAAGAACTTTTCTATAGTGTACTTCTACTCCTTTCCCCTTGGATATTATACTGTTGTTTTCATACATTTAACTTCTATATGTGTTATAAATTACACATTTCATTACCATCTTTTTTTTTTTTTTTTGCTTTGAACATTTACTAACTTTTAAATGGATTTAAATAATAAGAAAAATATTTTTATATTTATTCTCTAATTACCATTTCTGGTGCTATTTATTCCATTTCATAGATAGAGATTTGCACCTAGTTTTAATTTTCTGTTTGATGGACTTCCTTTATCATTTCTTATATAGCAGATCTTCTTTTTTTTTGTTCCTCTACTTTCGTTTGTTTGAAAAAAATCTTTATTTTATCTTCCTTTTTGTTTATGTTTTTTTCTAAATTTTTTATTGTAGTAAAATATATGTAACATAAAACTTACCATTTTAATCTTTTTTTTTAGTGTACATTAAGTACATTTACAATGTTGTGCAAACACAATCACTGTCTATTTTCAGAGCTTTTAAAAATCAGCCCAAACAATAATTCTGTACCCATCAAGCAGTACGTATCCATTCTACCCTATTGATTCTTTCTTTTTTCTGGAGAGATTTCTTTTTTCTGGGTAAAAAATTCCAAGTTGACCTTTTAATTTTTTTATAGAGCTTTAATAATATTTCTCCACTGTTTCCTAGCTTCCATTGTTTCTGACAAGACATATGGCATACTCCTTATTTTTGTTTTTCTCTATGTATGTTTTTTTTATAGCTGCTTTTTAGATTTTTTCTTCACTATTTTAAGCAATTTGATTACTATCACCTTTGTTGGCTTAGCTGTAACTCTTTGTTATGTATTTTAGTTTTAGGTGTTTCTTTATGTTTTATAGAATACAACTTTAACTCAGCATAGTCTACCTTCAGGGGATATGTGTTTTATTCTAGCTTTCTTCATATTTCTTGTGTTTGTGCCTCATTGAATGCCTTTGATATATTGATTTATTATTCATTATTTTCTCAAAAATTTTTTTTCTATTCTCTCTCTATTTTCTTTCAGGACTTCAGACACAATTATAGGAGGCTACTTGAAGTCTTCTTATAGATCACTAGTGTTTGGTTCAATATTTTTCAGTCTTTTTTTTTCATTTTGAGTTTTATTTTAGTTAGTATATATTGCCATGTTTTCAAGTTTACTAATATTTTCTTTTGTCATTTCTATTCTATCTTTAATCTTATCCAGTGTATTTTCCTTTAGGAAATGATGTGATGAACAAAACACTTTGACTCTACTATTATGACCAGTTTACAGTGGGACCCAGTTTGGCACGCTGCTTATATTTTTCCCAAACTCATCAGAAAAATAGTCTAAGTTGACTATTTAAAAAATATTTTTAGAGTGTATCTCCTCAATTTTATGGCCTTATTTCTATTTTAGCCTCAGGTTATTTGTTGTGCAATTTAAAAGTAAATTGTCACATCATCTTTTGGCCTTGAAAATTAAGATCATCCAGGCAAATTCTATTCTATAAACATACTAGCTTACTTGTACTAACAGATATAAAAATATTAACATGTTTTTCTCATGTTAAATAAGGACAATGATTGACCTATCCCCCAGTACTTCGAATAGGGGTACACTTTATATGCTAAATAAAAATATGTTGGTTGTCCCTGGTCAGGGAACTAGATTCCACATGCATGCTACAACTAAGAGTTCACATGCCGCAACTAAGGAGCCAGCCTGCCACAACCAAGACCCGGCACAACCAAATAAGTAAATAAATATTAAAAAAAAACCAGCCAGCTGAGATGACAAGATAACTTAAAGGAAGTCTATATATGGAAGATAGAGACCAAAATCAATAAGAGAATACAAAGCAATTAGGTAGAAAGAAATCATGCAAAGAAAATTTTAAGAAAAAAAATATTTCCAAGAGATACTTAAAACAAATTAAACTTTAAAAGAAATATAAAAAGAGGAAGGAACACTTCTAAACTAATTTTATGAGGCCAGCATTACCCTGATGCCAAAGCCAGACAAGGACACCAGAAGAAAAGAAAATTACAAGCCAGTATCCCTGATGCACATGGATGTAAAAATCCTCAACAAAATATTAGCAAACCAAATTCAACAATACATTAAAAAGATTATACATAATAATCAAGTGGGATTTAATCCAGGGATTTAAGGATGGCTCAACATCTACAAATCAATCAATATGATACACCACATCAACATAATGAAGGATAAAAATATGATCATCTTAATAGATGAAGAAAAAGCATTTGACGAAATTCAACATCCATTTGCGATTAAAAAAAAAAATCTCAACAAAGTAGGTATAGAGGGGATATACTCAACATAATAAAGGCCATATATGACAAGCCCACAGCTAACATCATCCAGATTAGAAAAGAATAAGTGAAATTATTTGTTTGCATATGACATCCTCTTATATGTAGAAAACCCTAAAGACTTATTTTAAAACTGTTAGAATAAACAAATTCAGTAAAGTTGCAGGATACAAAATCAATATGCAAAAAATCGGTTGCATTTCTATACCCTAACAGCAAACTATCAGAAAGAGAAACTAAGAAAGCATGCTACAAACTACAAATACACCTACTACTGTATGAATAGCATTTTGAGTGCTTCTTAAGGGCAAAAACGAAACTTGAAGCAAAATAAAATCTCGTGTTCATAATACATTTAAACCACAAACCACAGTGTTCATCATGCAGTCAGTTTAAAAAAATGTAACGTCCCAACAACAGAAAAACATAAACTCTTTATCCACTGAAGAGATGTATACTCATATGTACTCCAGGGAGTAATTCTCTTCAGATGAGGTATTTGTAAAATCTCTCTCATTAATGACAGTGCAGATGTGCTGACATCCTCGGGATGTTTCACTGAGATTCAAACTCACTGTATCCCATCTCCGGGGTCTCTTCTTTGATGAGCTGCATTTCCCCCCTTCTGTATTATCCATGATGTTAGTAAGGTTAGAACTAAAACAGACTTAATTACAGTACCTTTCAAATAAGTTACTAAATATAGTTCTTTGTTCGGTCAACTGTGATTGCCCATGAAAATTACAGGAGTGTTTAAAAACAAGATGAATAGGAGTCTATTAAATTATGTCTGGGACCAAAGCTTTTTTTTATATGGGACTTTATGAGATAACTTATATTTGGAGAATTGATTACAATTTTAGGAAAGTGAACTTGTTCTGCCATATGGGTCTCAAAATGGCAATACCTGAAACACTGGGATTTACAAGTACAGTACGGAGTCCCCCCTTATCTACGTGGGATGTGTTCCAAGGATGCCTAAAACCATGAACAGTAGCGAACTCTAGATATACTATGCTTTTTCCTATACATACATACCTAGGATAAAGTTTAATTTATAAATTAGGCACAGTAAGAGATTAACAACAACTAACAATAAAATAGAGCAATAATAACAATATACTGTAATAAAAGTTATGTGAATGTGGTCTCTCACAATATTGTACAAATTTAATGCCTTTTCCATCTTAACTAAGCATTGTATAAAGCACTGTGGCCGTAAAACTAGCACGAACTTGTTTATCTCGGAAAGTAAAACTGAGGGTAAGGGGGACCACTGTGTATATTGTGCCTGTTCATTTTGAAACAAAGAATTGCTTATATAAGAGCCAAGCAAAGAAAGATCAAAGTAAATTTATGAGACCTAACTACAGGTTCAGCCAAGATCAAGAGAGGATATCCTTTGACTCACTTGCGTCCACATTCCTCAAGGCATCAATTTAAACCTTACTTTCTTTCATAAGGTTCTTTTCCCCAAACCTTTTCTTTCCTAGTTGCCTGCTGCTAATTAGACAAATTGATATTGATACAAAGAGCATATATTATGTAACATATAATACAGAGCTACTTGGTTATAGAGCTACTTGGTAGAAAATGTTCTGTTTCTCAAGTTCATTATGCTGTATTAATTTACTAATCTAAAAGAAATTTGTAGAGCAGTCTTTCAGACCTTCTGTTTTTACATTTATAATTAGCAAAGTAGAGAGAAGTTCTATTGTTTTTAGAAATAATCATTTTATGAGTTAGGCACACCAAATTCATGACAGGTTGCCTCTCATGGAAAGAGACAGAAATGAGACAAAGATGGGGTGGGGATAGGATAAAGGGTAATTTAGCTTTATACATTCACGTTTTATTACTTTTATTTAAAATATTTAAATATTGGAATTTCTCAAAATAAAAATTTTTAAGAACTGTGTAGGAACTCATATAAACTCCTTATCACAGCCAACCAATCTCCTTTCTATAGGCTGTATAGGAAATCACAATGTGCAGAGTTTCCAATGGGGAAAGGCCAGTTACTTTCTCCCACACAGCTTTAAAGTCCCAATTATCCAATAAGTCACTGAGAAAATACCCAAAGGCTCTCTGAGGTAGTCCAAACCAGGTTCTCACTAACTTCTCAAAAGACCCACATAGGTACATATTATTATTGTTAACTGGTATCTCTGAGGTCCAGAATCCACTTCTACCTGAGTAATGACATCTTCTTATAGACATCTTACAGCATGAACACTCTGGCATAATTCATCTTATATTCTCAGACATGAAATACTATTTTCATCTGGGGAGATTTCTATAACTATTAGAATCTTGATAGAACTCTCAAAGCTACACGAATATAATCAGTGATAAAATCATAAAACATTAAGTCTATTTGTTCTTCAGTAGTGAGAGACTGATTATACAAATATACAATGACCAGATCATATACAACTCTGACACACAGTCTCTTTGGAGGGCAAACAACCTGGGAAGTCAAATCACCATCTCTGCAGCAATCAGTTCAGAAGTTAGAATTTGGTCAATGACTGCCAGCTTCCTTTTTCTTTTTTTTTTTCTCCACAGCCCACCACATGCTTTCAACTCAGCACCAACCAGAGAAAGACAAATATGCTTCCCAAACCAATTACCTAAGATGACTGGCTTCTAGTTAGCATTTCAGCTTCCCCATGCCAAACAGTCTCCAATCAGCGTATCTTTTCTCTTTTTCACCATAAAACTTGCCCACTCCCATGTCAATCTGCCAAATGCAAGTGATGGTGATAATTTTCTTGTTATCGCCAAGCTTTGAATTTATAGGCTGTTTGTTCTCATTTTGGGTGGTCTTTATTTCCACAGTAGTGCAAAAATCATGCAAAAAGAAAACTAACATTATGAGCATTTTATTCTAATCCAATTAAGATCACACTTCAATCTGGCTGTTAGTTATTGTTCTGTTTGCCAATCAGCTCACCAGAAACACTTTATTTCTTTTGATAAATGGTTTTTCATCACTTGAAAGACAAATCTGGTATTCTACTTCAATATTTGATGTTTCAGACTCACATTGGTATAGTTTCTTTCTTGAGAACTGTGATCACTTGAAAATAATAACCTAAGAAAAGATTGTGCTATATTTTAGAAAAACAATAATGCTGATTGTATAACTTAGAGCTAAATAGTGCAGTAAAATATCTGCTGTCAATCTGTGAATATATCTGCAGAAAATATCAGAGGGTGATTCCTAAATTTTGTTGATATTGAAATGATAAACCAGAGCAACCTACAAAGAGTTATGAAAATTTATCTGCAGTAAATTGAAGTTGTTTTGGGTAAATTGTGAGTTTAGACCTACAATTGCATAACTAATGTGACTAGAAATTTTAATGACTTTATAAAAAAAAGGTTAAGAATGAAAAATCAAGAGCGTTATATTTTCAATCACATCTTTTAGATTTGGTAATAATGTAATTTCTTAAGGAAGTAAAACAAAACTCCAAAATGTGAAAAAAAAAAAATGTTAGTTGAATGACTAGAAAGAAGCATTATACAATTTCTTAGTTGACTATAACAATTCTGCTTTTGCTTTCTCCAACTCAGCTTATATTCTGGGTCATTGAGTTGAAATTAATTATGGATAGGTGCTTCCAGGCTCCATAGAGAGAAGTAAAGTGATTAACACTGTCTTTCATATGTGAAAGGAATTGGTAACATTCTATCTATGTTGTAGTCAATGAAAAATTAATGTTGTTTGATTTGGTAGATACTTTAGTCATCTATCCAACAGGCATTCTTGTCTTTCTTTTGTCTTGCTGGCAGAAACCACCTCCCATAATGAAGAGAGATAATACCAGATACTTGAATTCCCAACCAGTCTTGCTAATCAGGTATGAGTATGTGATTCAATCCTGGCCAAAAGAAGCTGAGAGTCAATAACCTGCAGGTTGTGATAAAAAGATAGAGATACATGAAGATATCCTGTCTGGGTTGGATGTGATAATGAGATGCTTGGAGTTTTTGTGGTTCCCATTTTATATTGAAGGGAAGACCAAAGAGTTGTAGACAAGGTAATTCAGAATTCTAACATTCCTGACATATTAAATCAATAGTGTTATCATCTTTAAGAATTGCTTGGAGTGACATTATCAACAGGGCAGAGCATGAATTTTCTGCTGTCTTCCTCCAAAAGAATAGCAGGTTAGGCAATCACCCACAGATGAGAGTGTCTTTGTGGAAGGTGAAGAGTCTAATGGAGAAGATTCAGTACAATGTTAGAACAGCAACAAAAAAATCCAAGATAGGACATATTGAAGAAGGTAAGAGGAACAGTTTCACTTTACCTGCATCATTCCTCTCCCAAGGTGGCACAGCTCAGTCACAAGAGAAATCTTCAGACCATAACTTCCCTCATGGGGGAGAGTGAGAGTGTGGGAGTGAGCTTTCCCATCTGTGCAGTATTCTGGAAAAGAGACCCACTTCTTTCTTGCTCCATCTAGAACACTGAGGGGAGGTGTGAGACTATGGGGAGGACAGCCGCTGGGAAAATAGCAGCCAGGGCTCTCAGAGGACATTAAATAATATGGATCCTACTAACTGCTTTGCAGATTCCATCAAGAAGGCCACCCCAGAGCCGCTGGGGATGTCTCACCTTCCAATCCCCCCAACTGGTTCATGGGTTCCCCCAGTGCTATGCACACTTCATACACACTCCTCTTATGACATGGATGGCTCCCTGAATGCACCCTCAGGACAGCAAGAGAAAGCATTTGTAGAAAAACAATTCTAAAATTTATATGGAAGCACAAAAGGCCCTAAATAGCTAAAGCAATCCTGAGAAGAAAGAGGGAGGCATCACACTTCTGATTTCAAGCTATAATATAAAACTGTAGTAATCTATTCAGTATGTTACTGGCATAAAAACAGATACATAAACCAACAAAACAGAATCAAAAGCCCAGATGCAAACCCATGCATATGCCATCAACTAATACCTTACAAGGAATCTAAGAATATTCAGTGGAAAGTGATAGTCTCTTTGACAAATGGTGATGGGTAAGCTAGATATCTATATGCAAAAAAGAATAAAATTGGACACCTATATTATACCACTCACAAAAATTAATTTGAAATGGATTAAAAACTTAAATATAACACCTGAAACCATAACACCTCTAGAAGAAATCATAGGGGAAAAGTTGATATTAGTCTTGGCAATTTATTTTTGGATATGACACCAAAAGCACAAAGCAACAAAAGCAAAAGTAAACAAATGGCAGTACATAAAACTAAAAAGCTTCTGCACAGCAAAAGAGACAATCAATATAATGAAAATCTAACCTATGGAATGGGAGAAAATATTGGCAAATCATATAGCTGATAATTGGTTAATATCTGAAATATACAAAGAACTCATACAAAAGACAAATAACAAAAAGACAAATAATCCTACTAAAGATGGCCAGAGGACCTGTATAAACATTTTTCTAAAGAAGACATACAAGTGGCTAATTTCTCATTAGAGAAATGTTAATAAAAATCACAGTGAGATATCACTTCATACGTCATGGAATGGTTATTATGAAAGGAGATAACAAGTGTTGATGAGGATATGGAGAAAAGAGAACACTTGTGGGAATGTAAATTTGTTGAGCCACTAAAGAAAATAGTATGTAGAGTTCTCAAAAATTAAAAATAAACTATGATATAAGCCAGTCATACAAGTTGTTGGTATATATCTGAAAAGAATGAAATCACTTTTGAAAAGATATCTGTACTCTCATGTTTATTGCAGCATTATTCACAATAATCAAGATATAGAAACAGCCTAAGTTCCAACAGTGGATGAATAGATAAAAGATATATATATATATATATATATATATATATATATATATATAGATAGATAGATAGATAGATAGATATATATAATTCAGCCATAAAAAATAAGGAAATCCTGCCATTTGTGATACATAGATGGATCTTGAAGGCATTATGCTAAGTGAAATAACACAGACAGAGAAAGACATATGCTGGATGATCTCAATTATATGTGGAATATAGAAAAGCTGAGCTCATAAAAACAAAGAGTAGAATAGTGGTTGCTAGGGGCTACAGGATGGGGGAATGGGGAGATACTGGTCAAAGAGTACAAACTTCCATTTATAACATGAATAAGTTCCGAGGATCTAATGTACAGTGTGGTGACTTTAGTTAACAATACTGTCTTGTATACTTGAAAGTTGCTAAGTGATTAGGTGTAATAAACAATAAACATGGGTTAACTAAACCTATTGTGGTAATCGTTTCACAATACACACATTTATCAAGTCATCATGTTGTACACCTTAAACATACACAACGTTATATGTCAGTTATATCACAATAAAGCTGGAAAAAATCCATAGTTGTCTATGTTACTATTTCTGAAACTTTAACATGAATATGAATCACTTGAGGATCTTGCTAAGGTGATTATTTAGATTCAGTTGTTCTGGAGACTCTGCATTTCTAGCAAGTGTTCGGGTGATCCTGATACTATTGTTTTATGGACCATACTTTGTGTAGTAAGAAATAAAGCCATTTTAGGGCTTCCCTGGTGGTGCAATGGTTAAGAATATGCCTGCCAATGCAGAAGACATGGGTTTGAGCCCTGGTCTGGGAAGATCCCACATGCCGTGGAGCAACTAAGCCTGTGCACCACAACTACTGAGCCTGTGCTCTAGAGCCCATGCGCCACAACTACCAAAGCCTGTGTGCCTAGAGCTGGTGCTCTGCAACAAGAGAAGCCACCGCAATGAGAAGCCTGCACACCACAACGAGGAACAGCCCCTGCTCGCCACAACTAGAGAAAGCCGCATGCAGCAACAAAGACCCAACACAGCCAAAAATAAATAAAAAATAAAATAAATAAATTTATTAAAAAAAAAGAAAGAAAGCCATTTTAATCAGGAACTATAATATATAGCTGAAACAGCCTCATGGTTTCCCTATTACCTAATGGTGAGAGCCACTAAGCCATGACAGTAAAAATTTCTGGCAAAGAATAACACTGAATAAGTTTTAAGGAATTTGATGATAGAATGCAGAGTTAAACGTATTTAGCTAAGGCTACATACAACAGTGTGCTGGTAAATGTTTAACAACTGGCTCTTTGGGGAAAAAATAAAGGCCTGGATTTTTAAAAATCAGCTCTCTAGGGAAATGAAAGCCATGCCAACTCCTTTCATATAAATATTCCCACCATGGCTGATCACAAGCTATTAACATGACATAGCTGAGTGTGGATTTGGGAACCAAGAAACCCTGTGGTCTTGTACCAGCCAGCTCACCACATCAGTTGCTCCATAAACCATAGTCCAATAAATTATACACCAAATAAAGATCTTATGAAGAAAATAATATTTTTCTCTGATTATAAAATGACATATATTTATATGAGTAATAAACAAGTATAAAGAAGAAAGTAAAACCAGTTCATAAACTTTTCAGATAACTTAAATTTAAATTTTTGGTATTATTGTAAGAGTTCTTAATCATAAGCAGTAGAAGCTGATTCTGGCTTAATTAAGCAGGAAAGGAACTCATTAAGTGAATGTTGGGCTGCTTAGAGGATTTTTGGGAGTCCAGGAGAGTCAGATGTACTAAGCAGCCAGCGCAAATGGCCCAAACGCAGAACTAGTTCTTCTAGAGGAACTCTTCCTACCACACCAGATAGAATACTAGAATACTCTGTCTCTCATCTCTTGGGTCAGTAGCTCTTGAGCCAAAGTCTGTGACAGTTTCACAAGCCAATTTGCATGTCTATGCCTTAACTGCAAAGGAATGTGGGAAAAACAGTATTGGCTCCTAGAATTTGGAGGCCATTCTTGCCTCCCACCAGGACTTGAAAGGCAGACAATTCTCCAAATATTGGAAGGATATTGAGTAGTCAAAAAGAATAACACATTTTCACCATTATTTAAATTGGGATCACACAAACCATATAGTTATATATTTTGATTTTTAAATTATTTTGCCTTGTATAATGAGTCTTTTCTTATCAGTCAGTGTTCTTTGAGAGCATGGTTTTAATGATTGCGTAATATTCCACCATACACCACTTCCCCATTGTACAAATCCCATTTTTTTTCTAAAAACACCAATCTCTTTAAATCTCTTAAAACTTTTGCAATTTTTAATTTCGATGACTCACCAAAAATTTGATTTCCTATAATTTATCAAATCTGGGAATAAACTTTCTTGGTTTCTTAGTTTTAGTCCAATGTTTTGTAATTTAAGAAATTTCAACCAGGGACCTTCAAGATGGTGGAGGAGTAAGATGTGGAGATCACCTTACTCCCCACAAGTACATCAAAAATACATCTACATGTGGAACAGCTCCTATAGAACACCTACTGAACGCTGGCAGAATATCTCAGACTTCCTAAAAGGCAAGAAACTCCCCACTTTCCTGGTAGGGCAAAAGAAAAAAGAAAAAATAGACATAAAAGAATAGGGACGGACCTGCACCTCTGGGAGGTAGGTGTGAAGGAGGAAAAGTTTCCACACGCTAGGAAGCCCCTTCACTGGTGGAGATGGGGGTGGGTAGGGGGGAAGCTTCGGAGCCATGGAGGAGAGTGCAGCAACAGGGGTGCAGAGGGCAAAGCGGAGAGATTCCCGCACAGAGGATCAGTGCCGACCAGCACTCACCAGCCTGAGAGGCTTCTCTGCTCACCTGCCGGGGCAGGTAGGGGCTGGGAGCTGAGGCTTGGGCTTCAGAGGTAAGACCCCAGGGAGGAGACTGGGGTTGGTTGCATGAACACAGCCTGAAGTGGGCTAGTGCACCACGGCTGGCCGGGAGGGAGTCTGGGAAAAGTCTGGAACTGACTAAGAGGCAAGGGACCATTGCTTTGGGGTGCACGCAGAGCACTGCCTAAATGAGCTCCAGAGACAGGCGTGAGCTGCGGCTATCAGCACGGACACCAGAGACAGGCATGAGACTCTAAGGCTGCTGCTGCAGCCACCAAGAATCCTGTGTGTGAGCACAGGTCACTCTCCACACCTCCCCTCCCGGGAGCCTGTGCAGCCTGCCACTACTAGGGTCCTGTGATCTAGGGACAACGTCCACGGAAGAACACATGGTGTGCCTCAGGCTGTTGCAATGTCACGCCGGCCTCTGCCGCTGCAGCCTCACCACTCATTCCATACCCCTCCCTGCCCCCGACCTGAGTGAGCCAGAGCCCCTGAATCAGCTGCTTCTTTAACCCCGTCCTGTCTGAGCCAATAACAGATGCCCTCAGGCGACATACATGCAGAGGCTGGGCCAAATCCAAAGCTGAACCCCAGGAGCTGTGTGAACAAAGAAGAGAAAGGGAAATCTCTCCCAGCAGCCTCAGGAGTAGTGGATTAGATCTCCACAATCAACTTGATGTATGCTGCATCTGTGGAATACCTGAATAGACAACGAATCATCCCAAAATTGAGGCAGTGGACATGGGGAGCAACGGTAGACTTGGGGTTTGCTTTCTGCATCTAACTTGTTTCTGGTTTTATGTTTATGTTAGTTTAGTATTTAGAGTTTATTATCATTGGTAGATTTGTTTATTGATTTCGTTGCTCTCTTCCTTTTATATATATATATATATATATTTATATATATATATATATATTTTCCTTTTTCTCTTTGTGTGTGTGTATTCTTCTTTGTGTGATCTTATCTGTATAGCTCTGCTTTTACCATTTATCCTAGGGTTATTTCTGTCCGTTTTTGTATTTTTTTACTCTAGTTTTTAGTGCTTATTATCATTGGTGGATTTGTTTTTTGGATTGGTTGCTCTCTTCACTCTTTCTTTTTTTATTACTTTTTTATTTTTAATAATTTATTTTTTATTTTAATAACGTTTTAATTTAATTTTATTATTTTCTTTCTTTCTTTTTTTTCCTCCTTTTTGTTCTGACCTGAGTGGCTGACAGGAACTTGGTGCTCCAGCCAAGTGTCAAGCCTAAGCCTCTGAGGTGGGAGAGTCGAGTTCAGGACATTGGTCGACAAGAGACCTCCCGGCCCCACACAATATCAAACAGCAAAACCTTTCCCAGAAATCTTCATTTCAAAGCTAAGACCCAGCTCCACTAAACAACCAGCAAGCTACAGTGCTGGACACCCTATGCCAAACAACTAGCAAGACAAGAACACAACCCCACCCATTAGCAGACAGGCTGCCTAAAATCATACTAAGGTCACAGACAGCCCAAAACACGCCACTGGACGCAGTCCTTCCCACCAGAAATACGAAATCCACCCTCATCCACCAGAACACAGGCACAAGTTCCCTCCACCAGGAAGCCTACACAACACACTGAACCAACCTTACCTACTGGGGGAAGACACCAAATACAATGGGAACTACGAACATGCAGCCTGCGTAAAGGAGACACCAAATACAGTAACTTAAGCAAAATGAGAAGACAGAGAAATACACAGCAGAAGAAGCAAGGTAAAAACCCACCAGACCAAACAAATGAAGAGGAAATAGGCAGTCTACCTGAAAAAGAATTCAGAATAATGATAGTAAAGATGATCCAAAATTTGGAAATAAAATGGAGAAAATACAAGAAATGTTTAACAAGGACCTAGAAGAAATAAAGAGCAAATAAACAATGATGAACAACACAATAAATGAAATTATAAATTCTCTAGAAGGAATCAATAGCAGAATAACTGAGGCAGAAGAACAGACAAATGACCTGAAAGATAAAATAGTTGAAATAACTACCACAGAGCAGAATAAAGAAAAAAGAATGAAAAGAATTGAGGACAGACTCAGAGACCTGTGGGACAACATTAAATGCACCAACGTTCGAATTATAGGGGCCCCAGAAGAAGAAGAGAAAAACAAGGGACTGAGAAAATATTTGAAGAGATTATAGTTGAAAACTTCCCTAATATGGTAAAGGAAATAGTCAATCAAGTCCATGAAGCACAGAGAATCCCATACAGGAAAAATCCAAGGAGAAACATGCCAATAGACATATTAATCAAACTATCAAAAATTAAATACAAAGAACAAATATTAAAAGCAGCAAGGGAAACGCAACAAATAACATACAAGGGAATCCTCATAACGTGAACAGCTGATCTTTTAGCAGAAACTCTGCAAGCCAGAAGGGAGTGACAAAACATATTTAAAGTAATAAAACGGAAAAACCTACAACCAAGATTACTCTACCCAGCAAGTAACTCATTCAGATTCAATGGGGAAACTAAAACCTTTACAGACAAACAAAAGCTAAGAGAATTCAGCACCACAAAACCAGCTTTACAAATGCTAAAGGATCTTCTCTAGGCAGGAAACACAAGAGAAGGAAAAGACATACAAAAACAAACCCAAAACAATTAAGAAAATGGTAATAGGTTCATACAAATAGATAACTACCTTAAATGTAAATGGATTAAATGCTCCAACCAAAAGACATAGACTGGCTGAATGAATACAAAAACAAAACCCATATATATGTTGTCTACAAGACACCCACTTCAGACCTAGGGACACATACAGACTGAAGGTGAGGGGATGGTAAAAAGATATTCCATGCAAACAAAAATCAAAAGAAAGCTGGAGAAGCAATGCTCATATCAGACAAAATAGACTTTAAAATAAAGACTATTACAAGACACAAAGAAGGACACTACATAATGATCAAGGGATCAATCCAAGAAGAAGATATAACAATTGTAAATATTTATGCACGCAACATAGGAGCACCTCAATACATAAGGCAAATGCTAACAACCATGAAAGGGGAAATTGACAGTAACACAATAATAGTAGGGGATTTTAACACAGCACTTTCACCAATGGACAGATCATCCAAAATGAAAATAAATAAGGGAACACAAGCTTTAAATGATACATTAAACAAGATGGACTTAATTGATATTTATAGGACATTCCATCCCAAAAAACAGAATACACTTTCTTCTCAAGTGCTCATGGAACATTCTCCAGGATAGATCATATCTTGGGTCACAAATCAAGCCTTGGTACATTTAAGAAAATGGAAATCATATCAAGTATCTTTTGCGACCCCAATGCTATGAGACTAGATATCAATTACAGGAAAAAATCTGTTAAAAATACAAACACATGGAGGAAAACAATACACTACTAAATAACCAAGAGATCACTGAAGAAATCAAAGAGAAAATAAAAAAATACCTAGAAACAAATGACAATGAAAACACGATGACCCAAAACCTATGGGATGCAGCCAAAGCAGTTTAAGAGGGAAGTCTATAGCAATATAATCCTACCTCAAGAAAGAAGAAAAATCTCAAATAAGCAATCTAACCTTACACCTAAAGCAATTATAGAAAGAAGAACAAAAAATCCCCAAAGTTTGCAGAAGGAAAGAAATCATAAAGATCAGATCAGAAATAAATGAAAAATAAATGAATGAAATGATAGCAAAGATCAATAATACTAAAAGCTTGTTCTTTGAGAAGATAAACAAAATTGATAAAGCATTATCCAGACCCATCAAGAAAAAATGGGAGAAGACTCAAATCAACAGAATTAGAAATGAAGAAGGAGAAGTGACAACTGACACTGCAGAAATACAAAGGGTCATGAGAGATTACTACAAGCAACTTTATGCCAATAAAATGGACAACCTGGAAACAATGGACAAATTCTTAGAAAAGCACAACCTTTGGAGACTGAATCAAGAAGAAATAGAAAATATAAACAGACCAATCACAAGTACTGAAATGGAAACTGTGATTAAAAATCTTCCAACAAACAAAAGCCCAGGAACAGATGGCTTCACAGGCAAATTCTATCAAACATTTAGAGGGGAGCTAACGCCTATCCTTCTCAAACTCTTTCAAAATATAGCAGAGGGAGGAACACTCCCAAACTCATTCTACGAGGCCACCATCACCCTGATACCAAAACCAGACAAAGATGTCACAAAAAAAGAAAACTACAGGCCAATATCACTGATGAACATAGATGCAAAAATCGTCAACAAAATACTAGCAAACAGAATCCAGCAGCACATTAAAGGGATCATACACCATTATCAAGTGGGGTTTATCCGTGTAATACACGGATTCTTCACAATATGCAAATCAGTCAATGTGATACACCATATTATCAAACTGAAGGATAAAAACCATATGATAATCTCAATAGATGCATAAAAAGCTTTTGACAAAATTCAACACCCATTTATGATAAAAACCCTCCAGAAATAGGCATAGAGGGGCCTTACCTCCACATAATAAAGGCCATATATGACAGACCCACAGCCAGCATCATTCTCAATGGTGAAAAACTGAAACCATTTCCACTAAGATCAGGAACAAGACAAGGTTGCCCACTCTCACCACTGTTATTCAACATAGTTTTGGAAGTTTTAGCCACAGAGATCAGAGAAGAAAAAGAAATAAAAGGAATCCAAATCGGAAAAGAAGAAGTAAAGCTGTCACTGTTTGCAGATTACATGATACTATACATAGAGAATCCTAAGATGCCACCAGAAAACTACTAGAGCTAATCAATGAATCTGGTAAGGTATCAGGATACAAAACCAATGCACAGAAATCTGTTGCATTCCTATACACTAATGATGAAAACTCTGAAAGAGAAATTAAGGAAACACTCCAATTTACCATTGCAACAGAAAGAATAAAGTACCTAGGAATAAACCTACCTAAGGAGACCAAAGATCTGTATGCACAAAACTATAAGACACTGATGAAAGAAATTAAAGATGCTACAAAGAGATGGAGAGATATACCATGTTCTTGGATAAGAGGAATCAACATTGTGAAAATGACTATACTACCTAAAGCAATCTACAGATTCAATGCAATCCCTATCAAACTACCAATGGCATTTTCCACAGAACTAGAACAAAAATTTTCACAATTTTATGGAAACACAAAAGACCCCGAGTAGCCAAAGCAATCTTGAGAAAGAAAAGTGGAGCTGGAGGAATCAGGCTTCCAGACTTCAGACTATACTACAAAGCTACAGTAATCAAGACAGTATGGTACTGGCACAAAAAACAGAAATATAGATCAATGGAACAGGATAGAAAGCTCAGAGATAAACCTACACACATACTGTCACCTTATCTTTGGTAAAGGATACAAGAATATACAATGGAGAAAAGACAGCCTCTTCAATAAGTGGTGCTGGGAAAACTGGACAGCTACATGTAAAACAATGAAATTAGAACACTCTCGAATACCGTACACAAAAATAAAGTCAAAATGGATTAAACACCTAATGTAAGAACAGACGCTATAAAACTCTTAGAGGAAAACATAGGCAGAACACTCTATGACATAAATCACAGCAAGATCTTTTTTGACCCACCTCCTAGAGACATGGAAATAAAAACAAAAATAAACAATTGGGACCTAATGAAACTTCAAAGCTTTTGCACAGCAAAGGAAACCATAAACAAGATGAAAAGACAACCTTCAGAATGGGAGAAAATATTTTCAAATAAAGCAACTGACAAAGGACTAATCTCCAAGATTTACAAGCAGCTCATGCAGCTCAATATCAAAAAAACAAACAACCCAATCCAAAAATGGGCAGGTCTAAACAGACATTTCTCCAAAGATATACAGATTGCCAAGAAACACATGAAAGGATTCTCAACATCACTAATCATTAGAAAAATGCAAATCAAAACTACAGTGAGATATCACCTCACCCCAGTCAGAATGACCATCATCAAAAAATCTACAAACAATAAATGCTGGAGAGGGTGTGGAGAAAAGGGATCCCTCTTGCACTGTTGGTGGGAATGTAGATTGATACAGCCACTATGGAGAATAGTACGGAGGTTCCTTAAAAAACTAAAAATAGGGCTTCTCTGGTGGCGCAGTGGTTGAGAATCTGCCTGCCAATGCAGGGGACACGGGTTCGAGCCCTGGTCTGGGAGGATCCCATGTGCCGTGGAGCAACTAGGCCCGTGGGCCACAACTACTGAGCCTGCGCATCTGGAGCCTGTGCTCCGCAACAAGAGAGGCCGCGACAGTGAGAGGCCCGCTCACCGCGATGAAAAGTGGCCCCCACTTGCCGCAACTAGGGAAAGCCCTCACACAGAAAACGAAGACCCAACACAGCCAAAAGTAAATAAATAAATAAATAAAATTTAAAAAAACCAAAACACTAAAAATAGAACTACCATATGACCCAGCAATCCCACTACTGGGCATATACCCTGAGAAAACCAAAATTCAAAAAGAGTCATGTACCACAATGTTCATTGCAGCATTATTTACAATAGCCAAGACATAAAAACAACCTAAGTGTCCATTGACAGATGAATGGATAAAGAAGATGTGGCACATATATACAATGGAATATTCCTCAGCCATAAAAAGAAATGAAATTGAGTTATTTGTAGTGAGGTGGATGGACCTAGCGTCTGTCATACAGAGTGAAATAAGTCAGAAAGAGAAAAACAAATACCGTATGCTAACACATATGTATGGAATCAAAAAAAAAAAACCAAAATGGTTCTGAAGAACCTAGGGAGGACAGGAATAAAGACGCAGATGTAGTGACTGGTCTTGAGGACACAGGGAGGGGGAAGGGTAAGGTGGCACAAAGTGAGAGAGTGGCATGGCCATATATACAGTACCAAATGTAAAATAGATAGCTAGTGGGAAGCAGCTGCATAGCACAGGGAGATCAGCTCGGTGCTTTGTGACCACCTAGAGGGGTGGGATAGGGAGGGTGGGAGGGAGGCTCAAGAGGGAGGAGAAATGGGGATATATGTATACGTATAGCTGATTCACTTTGTTATACAGCAGAAACTAACACACCATTGTAAAGCAATTATATGCCAATAAAGATGATTAAAAAAAAAAAAGAACCAAGTGAGGAAAATAAAAGTCTCTGTGAAGGAAAAAGAAAAAAAAAATTTCAACCATCTTAAGATTTTGGCATATGGATTGAAGGAGTTTCAGTTTCCAAGAAGGAATTACCTTTGTTTTAGGTATTTACATCTAGTACACAAATGATGTTATAATGTTACTTTACAGGTATGTATTAGCTGGCCTATGGCAAAGTTCTGTCAAACTCTAGATTTCTTCACCTATTATTGAGTAGTTTCTCCTCAATAATTCTCATTCATTTGGGCTCTTATTCCTGAATAGCTTGGGAAGCAATCTTTTATTATTATTTGTAATATTTCTAAGAACTATGGTCTCAGAAATTCTTGAATTTTAATTTTACATTCATATGTTGTGTGAGCAGTAACCACATACATCTAGAGAAGTATAATGCCAGTGTAAAAGGTGTCTACTGACTGCTAACAAAACTAGTCGCGTCAGAGACTAGTGTTAGATTATCAGTGTGTCCTGGAACTCTTTTCTTGTTTTTTCTCACTAGTTTATATAGACTTATACACAACTTTCTCATGCAGAAAGCTAATATTTTATCTCTTCTAAAATTCCATCATATAGCTGTGCTAAGTTGCTGTTAAATTCCTTCAACTGCTTCCACAAAATGACTATAGAATGGTTTGAACTAATGTTGAATGTTAGAAGAGGAAAAACATCAGTTACTGTGTGACTTTTGTCAAAGTTCAGCAAGTATGTTTAATGTACACTTAGAAGCTGAGTTTATGCAAATAAATGTCTAGTTTATTCTTTCATACTCTCCTTTAGACTAATTTCAATAAAAACTTCATTATTTTTAATTTATATATTTTTCATTATTTTAATAATGAAACTTTTAACAGAGGTTCTCCAACTATAAACAACTTTTGTTTATCATATACCCAGTAAATACATTCTTCTCTTATTTTTTGATCTCTACATAACAGTTTTATAATATATTTGATATAATATGCTAACATTCATATTGGGAAAATCGTAAATTGTTTGGAAACTCATATAGAAAATAAAACATTTTGTTCAAATGTGACAGAGTTCTGGAAAATTATAATTTTTTCTGAGCTTATGGGATTAAAAAGTCACTCATTGAATTGATAGTAATTTCCATTAATTTTATTAAATATTTAAAGTGCTAAGACTTTTTATACTAATTCAAGCTAATTTTAAAGGACACTGCAACTGCTAAGTTTAGCATAGGAAAAATATACATAAAAGTACAGGCCCGATTATTTAAGTAAGAAAATTATTGTATTTTCAGAGATAGGAAATTCCAGAGAAGCTAGTAATAATGGTTCATCAATTTCTTCAGCTCCCCAAATTTGGTATTTAGACACTTTAAAAAATAGAATATTTTTAGAATAAATAGTCTTTTATTATCATTAAACTTCTAGAGAGAAAAATGAAGGGGATGATATGGCCAAGATTGAGATGTTAAAAGTTTTCACCTAATTCTGCAAGCCATTTTTTAGTGACATTATGGAAATCCATGAAGTCTGTTCCCTCAGCTACGTACTGTACTGGGATGGCTGCTGGCACTAATTGATTGAGTGACATGAAAACTGAATTCTGTGCTCTATAGATCCACCTCTTTGTAAGCAAAAGAAATGACTTTAAATGTGTTCCATTTTATACATCAAAGTGGCACTTGCGCACCATCTGTGGGGCATGTGGTCTGAGATTTTGCTGACAGTGGGAATAAACTTATAACGATTCAACCACATCTCTTGCCAAGACCCCACTTATGACCAACAAGTTGGCCAGGGTTAGAGGCTGCTAGTTACAGACATAGATCACAGAAAACTAACTGCCTTTCTTGGGTTTGGACATTTTCTCCCAGCCCAGTATTATAACCAATCAGAATCTTTATAAATATAGAACTTGTTCTGAATAGTAGAGTCTATAGTGAAACCCCCCAGCCATACCCATGCAGGTATACCGTGCCTGTGCCAGCCATAGTCTTTTTGGCATAACTTCTGAGAGTGGAAAGATACAACAGAGGAGGCCTCAGTGCTAAAATATTTTCAAGTCTCTGGAGCTATTCTGAGTATTAATAATGCCTGACAGCCTATCAACAACACAAATGCTTTTGGAAGAGTTTGACAACCTTTAAAAAATAATTCCTAAAAGAGAAGCATGTGAGAGTAATGGATAATAAAATACATAAAGAACACACATGTATAAGCACACACATAAATGACATACGCTTGTACTAAGTATTCAGCTGAAAATAACAGCTAGGTATGGACATTATTTAACTTTCTACAACTCTATGCCAGAAGTATTTCTCAGTCATTGATTTTATTAATCATTGTTAGTCAATGTTTAAAACAAATAAGAAAAATACAAATTTGGAAACTATTTCAGATAAGATTGAGATAGAATATTTATTTAAAATGATCTCTAAGTTATAATAAAAATAAATTTAAAAAATGAACTCATGGTCATAATATATAAACGTCTGTCTCACATTAACTTCTGTTCCATGCAGGTTGTATAAAATGTCCTTTACCTCCCATGTTCTATGTACTGCAGAAGGATAAGAAGTTCTCCACTTGTTCTGTTCACATAGTTAAGTCTCCTGGAAAATTACATATATGTCCAGGGAGGGAGGCTCAAGAAATCAAAAGTTTGGAGTCATAGAAAAAATATTTTTGCTTTTGAAAACATATTTACTACTTTTCTTGTCTGGGGAAACTTCCAAGTAGTTTGAATAAGTATTCATTTATATATTTCCTGGAGCATGTGAACAGTAAACCTCAAAAACAATTACCACATGGTTCATAGTTAGGAAAAAAACAGTTTGTCTTTGTGACTTGTATTAATTAACATTGAGTAATTTCAGATGTTAATTGTCTTCTTCACCTATTTGATTTCCTTTAGAGAGTTAGTTTACTCACCATAGGGGTCAATTTCATTATAGTTAGACTTTTTAGTTTGGTAGTATATAATTTGTTTTCTCGGTGAATGAATTAACTCTATTACAGAAGAGTATTTTTTGTCAAAAATGTTTTATTAAAATATATGTTTATCTTAAACTTTTCTCCCATTTTATGATGGACTGTATTTGTTTGATGCTCTATGTACAATATAATCAATTAATAATCCCTTCATTAAAAAATTTATTGTAAAACAATAAACAAAATCAAGCAGTGGTATCAAATAAAAAATACTCTATCTCACCACTAATTGCCACTATTGAAATATAAACTCTTTTAGTTGTTTTTATGTTTAGCTTTATGGTGGTTATCTCCATAACTTCAAATAAAAATTCATGCATTTGTTTCTAAATTTATGTATTTTAATCAATATTTATAGATGCCTGTTAGAAAAGATGCAACCTTTTTCTTGTTTACACTGGTAACTCTTGCTGCATTTTATCACTGTTTTATTTGTAATTATTTTCAGTTCTTTATTTTAAAATGTTGTATTATTACTTTTAAACATTAACTAATATACATAAAACTCCAAATTTCTGCACTCAACTTTCTTGACTCCAAAAAATGTAATAAGATGAAGTTTTTAGTGCTATAATTAACTTTACTTTTCCCTCCCACCTTCCATTTTTTAAAATTGAAGTAGAGTTGATTTACAATATTATATTAGTTTTTGGTGTACAACATAGTGAATTAATATTTTTATAGATAGTACTCCACTTACAGTTATTATAAAATAATGGTGATATTTCCCTGTTCCATACAATATATACTTGTAGCTTATTTATTTTATACATAGTAGTATGTATCTCTTAATCCTCTATCCCTACTGTGTTCCTCACCCCTTCCCTCTCCCCACTAGTAACTACTAGTTTGTTTTCTATATCTGTAAGTCAGTTTCTGTTTTGTTATAGTACTTGTTTGTTTTATTTTTTAGATTCCATGTATAAATGATGACATACACTATTTGTTTTTTCTGTCTGACTTATTTCACTTAGCATAATACCTTCTAGGTCCACCCATGTTGCAAATATGTCAGAATTTCATTCTTTTTTATGTCTGAGTAACATTCCATTAATATATATATATATCACTTTTTCTTTATCCATTCTTGTTTTTTTAAACTTTTTATTTTATGTTGGAGTACAGTTGATTAACAATGTTGTGTTCGTTTCAGGTGTACAGCAAAGTGATTCATTTATACATATACGTGTATCTATTCTTTTTCAAATTCTTCTCCCATTTAGGTTGTTACATAATATTGAGCAGAGTTCACAGTGCATGTGAGTTCACAGTAGGTCCTTGTCGGTTATCCATTTTAAGATTTTTTATGTTTTGATTGTGGGCCATTTTAAAAGTCTTCATTGAATTTGTTACAACATTGCCTCTCTTTTATGTTTTTTTGGTTTTTTGGACACGAGGCCTGTGGGATCCCAGCTCCCCGACCAGGGATCGAACCTGCACCTCCTGCATTGGAAGGCAAAGTCCCAACCACTGGACCACCAGGGAAGTCCCCGTTACCCATTTTAAACATAGCAGTGTGTACATGTCAATCCTAAAATCCCTAACTATCCCTCCCCTCCACCCTTTCCCCTGGTAGCCATAAGTTTGTTCTCTAAGTCTGTGAGTCTGTTTCTGTTATATAAATAAGTTCATTTTTATAATTTTTTAACAGATTCTTCATATAAGTGATATCATACGATATTTGTCTTTCTCTGTCTGACTTACTTCACTCAGTATGACAGACTCTATGTCCATCCATGTTGCTCCAACTGGCATTATTTCATTCTTTTTAATGGCTGAGTAATATCCTATTGTGTTTATGTATCACATCTTCTTTATCCATTCATTTGTCAATGGACATTTAGATTATTTCCATGTCTTGGGTATTGTAAACAGTGCTGCAATGAACATTGGGGTGCATGTATCCTTTTGGACCATGTTTTTCTCCGTACATATGCCCAGGAGTGGGATGGCAGGATCATATGATAGCCCTATTTTTAGTGTTTTAAGGAACCTCCAAACTGTTCTCCACAGTGGCTGCACCAATTTACATTCCCACCAACAGTGTAGGAGAGTTCCTTTCTCTCCACAACCTCTCCAGCATTTATTGTTTGTAGATTTTTTGATGATGGCTATTCTGACAGGTGTGAGATGAAATCTCATTGTAATTTTGATTTGCATTTCTCCACTAATTAGTGATGTTGAATATCTTTTCATGTACCTCTTGACCATCTGTATGTCTTCTTTGGAGAAATGTCTGTTTAAGTCTTCTGCCCATTGTTTGATTGAGTTGTTTATTTTTATGATATTAAGCTATATGAGCTGTTTGTAAATTTTAGAGACTAATCCCTTGTTAGTCTCACTGTTTGCAAATATTTTCTCCCATTCTGCAGGTTGTCTTTTCATTTTGTTTATGTTCTCCTTTGCAGTTCAAAAGGTTTTGAGTTTAATTAGGTCTCATTTGTTTATTTTTGTTTTTCTTTCCATTACTCTGGGAGACAAATCAAAAAAGATATTGCTGTGATTTATGTCAGAGAGTGTTCTGCCTATGTTTTCCTCTAAGAGTTTTATAATGTCTGATCATACATTTATGTCTTTAATCCATTTTGAGTTTATTCTTGTGTATGGTGTTCAAGAATGTTTTAATTTCATTTTTTTACATGTAGCTGTCCAGTCTTCCCAGAACCATTTATTGAAGAGACTGTCTTTCTTCCATTGCATATTCTTGCCTCCTTTGTTGTAGATTAATTGCACAGAGGTGTGTGGGTTTATTTCTGGGCTTTCTATTCGCTTCCATTGATCTATATTTCTGTTTTTGTGCCAGTACCATACTGTTTTGATGACTATAGCTTTGTATTATAGCCTGAGGTCAGGGAGCCTGATTCCTCTAGCTCCGTTTTTTGTTTTTTTTTCCTCAAGATTGCTCTGACTATTCAGGGTCTTTTGTGTTTCCATACAAATTGTGCAATTTTTTGTTCTAATTCTGTGAGAAATGCCATTGGTAATTTGATAGGGATTGCATTGAATCTGTAGATCGCTTTGGGTAGTATAGCCATTTTCACAATATTGATTCCTCCTATCCAAGAACATAGTATATCTCTCCATCTGTTTGTGTCATCTTGGATTTCTTTCATCAACATCTTATAGTTTTCAGAGTACAGGTCTTTTGCCTCCTTAGGTAGGTTTATTCCTAGGTATTTTATTCTTTTTGATATGATGGTAAATAGGACTGTTTCCTTAATTTCTCTTTCTGATCTTTCCTTGTTAGTGTATAGAAATGCAACAGATTTCTGTGTATTAATTTTGTAACTTGAACTTTACCAAATTCATTGATGAGCTCTAGTAGTTTTCTCATAGCATCTTTAGGATTTTCTATGTATAGTATCATGTCATATGCAAACAGTGACAGTTTTACTTCTTCTTTTCCAATTTGGATTCCTTTTATTTCTTTTTCTTCTCTGATTGCTATAGCTAGGACTTCCAAAACTATGTTGAACAAAAGCAGTGAGAGTGGACATCCTTGTCTTGTTCCTGACCTTAGAGGAAATGCTTTCAGCTTTTCACCGTTGAGTATGATGCTAGCTGTAGGTTTGTCATATATGGCCTTTATTATGTTGAGGTATGTTCTCTCTATGCCCACTTTCTGGAGAGTTTTTTTTTTTAATCATAAATGGGTGTTGAATTTTGTCAAAAGCTTTTCCTGCATCTATTGAGGTGATCATATGGTTTTTATTCTTTAATTTGTTGATGTGATGTATCACACTAATTGATTTGTGGATATTGAAAAATCCTTGCATCCCTGAGATAAATCCTACTTGATCATGGTGTATGATCCTTTTTAATGTATCATTGGATTCTGGTTGCTAGTTTTCTTGTTGAGGATTTTTTTCATGTATGTTCATCAATGATACTGGCCTGTAATTTTCTTTTTTTGTGATATCTTTGTCTGGTTTTGGCATCAGGGAGACGTTGGCCTCATAAAATGAGTTTGGGAGTTTTCCTTCCTCTGTAATTTTTGTAAACATTTTCAGAAGGATAGATATTATCTCTTCTCTAAATGTTTGATAGAATTCACCTTTGAAGCAATCTGGTCCTGGACTTTTGTTTGTTGGGAGTCTTTAATCACAGTTTCAATTTCAGTACTGTGATTGATCTGTTCATATTTTCTATTTCTTCCTGGTTCAGTTTTGGGAGATTGTACCTTTCTAAGAATTTGTCCATTTCTTCCAGGTTGTCCATTTTATTGGCATACAGTTGCTTGTAGTAGTCTCTTATGATCCTTTGTATTTCTGTGATATTTGTAACTTCTCCTTTTTTATTTCTAATTTTATTGATTTGAGTCCTCTCCTTTTTTGTTGTTGATGAGTCTGGCTAAAAGTTTATCAGTTTTTTGTTTTTTTTATCTTCTGAAAGAACCAGCTTTTAGTTTCATTTATCTTTGCTATTGTTTTCTTCACCTCTATTTCATTTATTTCTGCTCTAATCTTAATGATTTCTCTCCTTCTACTAACTTTAGGTTTTGTTTGTTCTTCTCTCTCTAGTTGCTTTAGGTGTAACATTAGGTTATTTATTTGAGATTTTTCTTGTTTCCTGAGGTTAGGTTGTATTGTTATATAAACTTCCCTGTTAGAACTTCTTTTGCTGCGTCCCATAGGTTTTTGGATCATTGTGCTTTCGTTTTCATTTGTTTCTAGGTATTTTTTGATTTCCTCTTTGATTTCTTCAGTGATCCATTGGTTGTTTAGTAGCATATTCTTTAGCTTTCACGTGTTTGTGTTTTTACAGTCTTTTTTTCTTGTAATTTATTTCTAATCTCATAGCATTGTGGTCGAGAAAGGTGCTTGATATGATTTCAATTTTCTTTAATTTACCAAGGCTCACTTTGTGGCCCAGCATGTGGTCAATCCTGGACAATGTTCCATGTGCGCAAGAGAAGAATGTGTATTCTGCTGCTTTTGGATGGAATGCTCTATAAATATCAATTAAGTCTGTCTGGTGTAATGTGTCATTTAAGGCCTGTGTTTCCTTATGGTTTTTCTGTCTGCATGGTCTCTCCATTGATGAAAGTGGGGTGTTAAAGTCCTTCACCATTATTGTGTTACTGCCGATGTCCCCTTTTATGGTTGTTAACATTTTCTTTATATATTGAGGTGCTCCTATGTTGGGTGCATATATATTTGCAATTGTTATATATTCTTTTTGGATTGATCTCATGATCATTATGTAATGTCCTTCCTTGTCTCTTGTAACAGTCTTTATTTTAAAGTTTACTTTGTCTAATATGAGTATTGCCACTCCATCTTTCTTTTGATTTCCATTTGCATGGAATACCTTTTTCCATCCTCTCACTTTCAGTCTGTACGTGTCCCTAGAACTGAAGTGGGTTTCTGCTAGACAACATATATATGGGTCTTGTTTTGTATCCATTCATCCACTCTATGTCTTTTGGCTGGAGCGTTTAATTCGTTTATGTTTAAGGTGATTATCATTATGTATGTTCTTACTGCCATTTTGTTACTTGTTATGGATTTGTTTTTGTAGGTGTTTTTTTTTCTTCCCTTCCTCTTTTGTTTTCTTCTCTTGTGATTTGATGACTAACTTTAGTGTTGTGTTTGGATTCCTTTTTCCTTTTTATGTGTGCATCTATTGTAGATTTTTGGTTTGCAGTTACTATGAGGTTTTGATATAGCAGTCTATATATAAACAATATTGTTTTAAGTTGCTGGTCTCTTAATTTCAAATGGATTTTCAATGGCCTCCATTTGTGCTCTCCTATTCTCACAATTGCTGGTTTTGATATCATATTTGTATGTGAATGATTTCCTACCTTTACCGTATGTTTGCCTTTACAGGTGAGATCTTCCATTTGTAATTTTCTTGTTTCTAGTTGTGGTCTTTTCTTGGCCACTTAGAGAAGTTCCTTTAGCATTTGTTGCAAAGCTGTTCTGGTGGTGCTGAATTCTTTTAGCTTTTACTTCTCTGTAAATCTTTTGATTTCTCTGTCAAATCTGAATGAGAGCCTTGCTAAGTAGAGTATTCTTGGTTGTAGGTTTTCCCCTTTTATCATTTTAAATATGTTGTTCCACTCCCTTCTGGTCTGCAGAGTTTCTGCTGAGAAATCAGCTGATAACCTTATGGGAGTTTTCTTGTATGTTATTTGTTGCTTTTCCCTTGTTGCTTTTAATATTTTTTCTTTGTCTTCAATTTTTGTCAATTTGTTTACTATGTGTCTTGGTGTGTTCCTCTTTGGGTTTATCCTGCCTGGGACTCTCTGCACTTCCTGGGCTTGGGTGACTGTTTTCTTTCCCATGTGAGGGAAGTTTTCAGCTATTTTCTCTTCAAATATTTTCTCAGTTCCTTTCTCTCTCTCTTCTCTTTCTGGGACCCTTATAATGTGAATTTGGTGCAGTTCATGTTGTCCCAGAGGTCTCTTAGACTGTCGTAATTTCTTTTCATTCTTTTTTCTTTATTCTGTTCCGTGGCAGTAAGTTCCACCATTCTGTCTTCCAGGTCACTTATCCATTCTTCTGCCTGAGTTATTCTGTTATTGATTCCTTCTGGTGTATTTTTCATTTCAATTATTGTATTTTTCATCTTCTTTGTTCTTTAGTTCTTCTAGGTCTTTGCTAAACATTTCTTGCATCTTCTTGATCCTTGCCTCCTTTTTTCCCCAAAATCTTGGATCATCTTCACTATCATTATTCTGAATTCTTATTCCTGTAGGTTGGCTTTCCCCACTTCACTTAGTTGTTCTTCTGGGGTTTCATCTTATTCCTTCATCTGGGACGTATTCCTCTGCCATCTCATTTTATCTAAATTTCTGTGATTGCATTTTCTGTTCTGAAGGCTGCAGGACTGTAGTTCTTGCTTCTGATGTCTGCCCTCTGGTGGATGAGGCTGTCTAAGAGGCTTATGCAGGCTTCCTGATGGGAGGGGCTGGTTCCTGCCCAGTGGTGGGTGAAGCTGGGTCTTGTCCCTCTGGTGGGCAGGCCCATGCTCAGGAAGACTTTAGGAAACCATCTGCTGATGGGTGGGGCTGTGTTCCCACCCTGTTGGTTGTTTGGCCTGATGTGTCCCAGCACTGGAGCCTACAGGCTGTTGGGTGGGGCCAGGTCTTGGGAAGGAAATGACAACCTCCAGGAGGACTCACACCAATAAGTATTTGCAGAACTGCTGCTACCAGTGTCTTTGTCCCTGCAGTGAACCACAGCTGTGCCCTGCCTTTACAGGAGATCTTCCAATACTAGGCAGGTAGGTCTTGCCCAGTCTCTTATGGAGTCACTGCTTTTTCCCCCTGGGTCCTGGTGCACATGAGACTTTGTGGGCACCCTCCAAGAGTGGAGTTTCCATCTCCCCCAGTCCTGTGGAAGTCCTGTGATCAAACCCCACTGCCCTTCAAAGCCAGATTCTTTAAGGACTCCTCATCCTGTTGCCAGACTCCCAGGCTGGTAAACCTGATGGGGGCTCAGAACTTTCACTCCTGGGGGATAACTTCTGTGGTATAATTGTCTTCCAGTTTGTGGTTTGCCCACCTGGCAGGTACAGGATTTGATTTTATCACGATTGCACCCCTCCTACCATCTCGTTGTGGCTTCTTCTTTGTCTTTGGATGTAGGGTACCTTTTTTGGTAGGTTCCAGCGTTTTTTTTGTCAATGGTTGTTTAGCAGTTAGTTGTGATTTTGGTGTTTTCGTAAGAAGGGGGTGAGCTCACATCCTTCTAGTCTGCTGTCTTGAGCTGGGAATCTCCCATTCATTTGTTGTTGGACACTTAGGTTGCTCCCATATCTTGGCTATTATAAATAATGTCAGTGTGAATACTGTGGTGCATGTATCTTTTCAAATTAGTGTTTTCATTTTCTTCAGGTATATACCCAGCAGTGGAATTGGTGGATCATATGGTAGTTCTAGTTTTAGTTTTCTGGGGAACTTCCATACTGTTTTCCATGGTGACTACATCAATTTACACTCCCACCAACAGTGTGTTAAGGTTCCTTTTTCTTCACATCCTCGCCAACACTTGTTATTTCTTGTCTTTTTGATAAGAGCCATTTTAACAGGTGTGAGATTATATCTCATTGTGGTTTTGATTTGCATTTCTCTGATGATTAGCAATATTGAGCATTTTTTTCATGTGCCTATTGGACATCTGTATATATTCTTTGGAAAAATGTCTATTCAGGTCTTCTGCCCATTTTAAAATTTGGTTGTTTGCTTTTATGATATTGAGTTGTATGAGCAGTTGATATATTTTGGATATTAACCTCTTATTGGTCATATCATTTGCAAATATTTTCTCCCATTCAGTAGGTTGTCTTTTTGTTTTATTAATGGCTTGCTTTGCTGTGCAAAAGGTTTTAAGTTTAATTAGGACTCTCTTGTTTATTTTTGCTTTTGTTTCCTTTGCCTGAGGAGACAGATCCAAAAATATACTGCTATGATTTATGTCAAAGACTTTTCTGCCTATGTTCTCTTCTAAGAGTTTTATGGTTTCTGGTCTTACCTTTAGAATTTTAATCTATTTTGAGATTATTTTTGTATACAATGTGAGGAAATGTTCTAATTTCATTCTTTTACATGTACTTGTCCAGTTTTCCCAGCACCACTTATGTTATTGAAGAGACTGTCTTTTCTCTATTGTATATTCTTGCATCCTATGTCATAGAATAATTAATCATAGGTGTGTGGGTTCATTTCTGGACTCTGTATTCCGTGTCATTGATCTATGTGTCTGTTTTTGAGCTAGAACCATACTGTTTTGATTACTGTAGCTTTGTAGTATAGTCTGAAGTTAGGGAGTGTGATGCTTCGAGCTTTGTTCTTTCTTCTGAAGCTTATTTTGGCTATTTGGGGTCTTTTGTGGTTCCATATAAATTTTAGGATTATTTGTTCTTGTTCTGTGAAAAATATCATGGTATTTTGGTGGTGATTACATTAAATATGTAAATTGCTTTGGGTAATATGGATATTTTAACAATATTAATTCTTCCAATCATTGAACATGGGATATCTTTCCATTTCTTTCTATTATCTTTAATTTTCTTCATAATGTTTTATAGCTTTCAGCTTATAGGTCTTTCACCTCCTTGGTTAAACTTATTCCTAGGTATTTTATTATTTTTGATGTGATTTTAACTGGACTTTTTTTTTTTTTGCTTTCTATTTCTGGTAGTTTATTATTAGTGTATAGAAAAGCAACAGATTTCTTTATATTGAGCTTTAACCCTGTAATTTTCCTGAATTCATTTATCAGTTTTCATACCTTTTTTTTTTTTTTTCGTGTAGACTTTAGGGTTTTATATGTAGAGTATTATGTCATCTGCAAATAATGAAAGTTTTACTTCTTCCCTTCCAATCTGGATGCCTTTTATTTCTTTTCTTTTCTTGTTGTTGTGGGTAGAACTTCCAATACTATGTTAAATTGAAGTGGTAAAACTGAGTATCCTTGTCTAGTTCCTGATTTTAAAGGAAAAGATTTCAGCTTTTCACTGTTGAGTATGATGTTAGCTGCAGGATTATCATAAATGTTATGATATGTTGAGATATGTTTGTTGTGATGAGATATGTTCCCTCTATACCAACTTTGGTGAGAGTTTTTATCATGAACTCATGTTGAATTTTATCAGATGCTTTTTCTGCATTTATTGAGATGAGCATGCGATTTGTACCTTTCCTTTTATTAATGCAGTGTATCGCATTGGTTGATTTGTGGATATTCAATCATCCTTTCATCCCTGGACTAAACCCTGCTTTATCATGGTGTATGTCCTTTTTTATGTGTGTGTTTTTTTTTTAAACATCTTTATTGAAGTATAATTGCTTCACGGTGGTGTGTTAGTTTCTGCTTTATAACAAAGTGAATCAGCTACACATATACACACGTTCTCATATCTCCTCCCTCCCGCATCTCCCTCCCTCCCACCCTCCCCATCCCACCCCCCCAGGTGGTCACAAAGCACCGAGCTGATCTCCCTGTGCTATGCGGCTGCTTCCCACTAGCTATCTATTTTACATTTGGTAGTGTATATATGTCCATGACACTCTCTCACCCTGTCACATCTCACCCCTCCCCCTCCCCATATCCTCAAGTCCATTCTTTAGTAGGTCTGTGTCTTTATTCCCATCTTGCCACTAGGTTCTTCATGACATTTTTTTTCCCTTAGATTCCATATATATGTGTTAGTATACTGTATTTGTTTTTCTCTTTCTGACTTACTTCACTCTGTATGACAGACTCTAACTCCATCCACCTCATTACAAATACCTCCATTTCATTTCTTTTTATGGCTGAGTAATATTCCATTGTATATATGTGCCACATCTTCTTTATCCATTCATCCGATGATGGACACTTAGGTTGCTTCCATGTCCTGGCTATTGTAAATAGAGCTGCAATGAACATTTTGGTACATGACTGTTTTTTTTTTTTAATTAATTTATTAATTTTATTATTTATGGCTGTGCTGGGTCTTCGTTTCTGTGCAAGGGCTTTCCCCAGTTGCGGCGAGCGGGGGCCACTCTTCATCGCGGTGCGCGGGCCTCTCACTATCGCGGCCTCTCCCATTGCGGAGCACAGGCTCCAGACGTGCAGGCTCAGCAATTGTGGCTCACGGGCCCAGCTGCTCCGCGGCATGTGGGATCCTCCCAGACCAGGGCTCGAACCCGTGTCCCCTGCACTGGCAGGCAGACTCTCAACCACTGCACCACCAGGGAAGCCCCAACATGACTCTTTTTGAATTATGGTTTTCTCAGGGTATATGCCCAGTAGTGGGATTGCTGGGTCGTATGGTAGTTCTATTTTTAGTTTTTTAAGGAACCTCCATACTGTTCTCCATAGTGGCTGTATCAATTTACATTCCCACCAACAGTGCAAGAGGGTTCCCTTTTATGTGTTGTTAAATTCAGTTTGCTAGTATTTTGTTGAGGATTTTTGCATCTGTAATCATCAGAGATATTGGTCTGTAATTTTCTTTTTTTCTTTTTTGGAGTGTCTTTGGTTTTGATATCAGAGTAATTGTGGCCTTGTAGAATAAATTTGGGAGTGTTTCCTCCTCTCATTTTTTTTGGAATAATTTTAGAAGGATAGGTATTAGCTCTTCTTCATATGTTTGATAGAATTCCCCTGTGAAGCCATCTGGTCCTGGTCTTTTGTTTGCTGGCAGTTTTTATACTACAAATTCAGTTTCACTATGAATGAACAGTTTGTTCAGATTGTCTGTTTCTTCCTGATTCATTCTTGGAAGTTTATATGTTTCTAAAAATTTGTTCATTTCTTCTATGTTGTTCAATTTTTTGGCATATAACTGTTCATAATATTCTCTTGTGATTTTTTTGTATCTCTGTGATTTTGTTTGTTATTTCTCCTCTTTCATTTCTTATTTTGTTTGTTTGGATCTTCTTTCTTTTTGTCTTAATGAGACTTGCTAATGGCTTATCAATTTTATTTATCTTTTCAAGAAACCAGCTATTGGTTATATTGATGTTTTCTGTTGGTTTTTTTGTCTCTATTTTATCTATTTCCTTTCTGATGTTTATTATTGCCTTTCTTCTGCTGACTTTGGGGTTAGCCTGTTCTTTTTTTCTAATTCATTTAGATGGTAGTTAGGTTTTTTATTTGAGATTTTTCTTGTTTCTTGATCCCTATCACTTAACTTCTACTAAGTTACTTCCTATGATTAAAGTTTAGAGCATTTATATTTTTCCTTTTTATATTTAGTCAATATGTTTTATCTGTAGACTAATTCTATAAATTGATAATAATAAGTGATTTTAATTAATTTTGATTTTATCATTTCTTTATAATATCAGTCACTGAGAGTACAAGTAGTATGACTTGATATTAGAAATGAAAAGTAAAATATTCTGCTCTTGGCCATCATAGGATAAATAGTTTGGACCAACATTCCCACTTAAAACAACTAGATAAGGTGGACAAAATTTTTTTTGAGGAATTATAAAAGTACCAAAGCAGTAAGGAATTGCAGGGCCAATATCCAGGAGAGGAGAGAACCATAGAAATATGAGCCCAGAATTGGAGGTTGTTTTTATCCAGAGAAATCTTGTGATTCTGAAAGTGATGGTGGAGATTATAAAAAGATGAACAAGTCTTACAACAGATTTCTTAGGCTGAAGGGGCAAAAATGGGAGTCAGAACCTGAGGAGAATAAGCAGTATGAGAAAAAAACCTAAACAAACTTTTGGTTGGGTTCCAATCGTTACCCTTTAGGACTAAGAGTAATCCATCAAAATATCATCTCTCAAGGATTTTAAGTTTAATTTCAGATTATCTCAGTACATAATTTTATTAAGATACTCTAAAATTCCTACTTTTCCTAGTCTAGCTTCTTGCCAAAAATAAAAGTAAATTCTGTCTGATATACTTGACATAATTCAGAGCCTAAAATTGTCTCTATAAAATTTCAAATACAATGTCTGGCATTCCATAAAAAAGTAACTAAACAAATGAAAAAAACAAAGAATAGCCCAAGCCAAAGAGAAACAATACAAGTTGAACATGACGCAGAGGAAATACAAATAATTATGTGTTATCAGAGACAGATTTTAAAATAATTATGATTAATATATTCAAGGAATTCAAAACACGCTTGAAAATTTGTCAGAAAAGTGGAAACAACCAAAAAATACCTGATGAAAATGGAATAGTATGAAGAAAAAAAACAAAACCTCAATGGATGAATTACCTGCAAATTAGAAACCATTGAAAAGAGAATATATGGCCTGGAAGATGGGTCCAAAGGAAATACTCAGATTCAAGGTTAGAAAGACTGAAAAACAAAGAGAACAGTGTGAGGTATGATTTAAATATCTAACACAGGCATAATCTGAATAGCAGACATAAAGGAGAGAATGGGATAGAATCAATATTCAATGACATGGTGATTGAGAATTTTCTAAATTTGTCACGTGGTATCAGCTAGATACATTATAGCAAAACGATTAAAACCAAAGGGGAAAAAATTAAAAGGAGAGAAGACATAGAATGTTAAAAGCATTGACTTTAAAATACACAGCTGACTTCTTAACTGAAATTATGGAAGGAAGAAATCACTAGATTTTAAAATCTTTAAAGCACTGAATGACTGGAGCCAGGTGGGGAGAAAGGGAATTACCCACTAACAATAATTTTAGTTCAGTCGTGAGATCAAGACACCCACTTGTATCTAGGCTATGGATCTAGATAGTAGAGGGAAAAAAAATAGTTGCCAACCTAGAAGTCCATATCCAGCAAAAAACTGTCTTCAAAGTGAAAGCTAAATAAGTAAGTTTCTATATAAAATAAAAAGGAGAAAATTTGTCACTGGCAGAACTTTACTAAAGGGTCTTAAAACTGCTATCTGCCACCTGGCAGATGTGAAATATTTGTAACTGAAAGTGCATGATAAAACGTGTTCACAGCTGTATAAAAAAGTTCTGGGGCTTCCCTGGTGGTGCAGTGGTTAGGAATCCACCTGCCAATGCAGGGGACACAGGTTCAAGCCCTGTTCTGGGAAGATCCCACATGCTTCGGAACAACTAAGCCCATGCACCACAACTACTGAGCCTGCGCTCTAGAGCCTGTGAACCACAACTACTGAAGCCTGCATGCCTAGAGCCCAGCTCCGCAACAAGAGAAGCCATCGCAATGAGAAGCCCGCACACCACAATGAAGAGTAGCCCTGCTTGCTGCAACTAGAGAAAGCCCACGTGCAGCAACGAAGACACAACACAGCCAAAAATAAATACATAAAAATTTTTTAAAAAAAGTTCTGTTTATGTTTTGATATTTTGCCAAAAGCCCTATTCAGAATGAGTGTCAGCATCTTGGAAGAAAACTGTAACACAACATTGGAACACTTTTATATGATACACTTCTTCACTAATGTTCTTGATAATGCAGAGGACAAAGTAAGTGGAAAAACACGGATATTGTTGACTCAGTTAAAAATGATTCTCCTGGGCTAGGAAATATATGAGTCTGGAGAATCTTATAGTGACAGTAAATTAAAAAGTACTGAAAAAAAAAAAAAAAAGCCACAATGATAAGGATGTGTTAAAGAAACACTGGAGACAACTGAAGGGCTCCCAATGGTCAAAACTGGAACAATTTGAGTAATAACGTAAGAATAGAATTGGATTATAGCCCAAAGTATAAGATAAGTATCTGTCAGTACATACTGACATTAAATAAATGATTAGATAAATAAAAAAATGGGGAAGAGGAGACAAATCTCCCTGCAGAAGAATTTCAAATAACTTACATAGATACCCCACCCTCAAGGAAGTGGAGCATAAATTAATTATGGGCTGGTCATAGTAACTTTCTTCCAAAGAGTATAGTACGGAACTTTACCATGGAGAAACGTGACAAACATGACTTCAGCTAGGTGTTCAAGGTCAACATCAACCATGATGATGTCATCTTGATAATATATACCCTTGATATGTTATGGTATTCTTCTACAGAACCTATGACCCCAGTCTAATCATGAGAGAAACATAAGACAAATCCTAATAGAGGACATTCTACAAAATACCTGACCAGTACTTCCCCAAATTGTTAATGTCATTAAAAACAAGGAAAATTTGAGGGATTGCCATATTTAAGAGGAGACTAAGGAGAAATGACAACTAAATGTAATGTTATGTAATGGATGATATTCTGGAACATAAAGAGGACATTAGGTAAAAACTAAAGAAATTTGAATAATTAGTTAAATTTAGTTAAAATAATTAGTTAAATTAGTTAATAATTTATCCATATTAGTTCATTCATGGCAACAAATATATCATGCAAATACAAGATGTTAATAATAGGGGAAACTGGCTACGGGGTATACTGAAACTATCTCTGCAACTTCTCAGTAAATCTAAAACGATTATAAAACAGTTTGTTTCTGAAACGTGATTCAGAAGTGTTTGACTTTGAATGTGACGTTTTAAAAACAATTTAACACATTTTATTTATATCTGTTGTATATTTAATATACATTATATAATAAAATCATGTTTAATAGACTCTTTAAAGCATATCCAATAAAGACAATAATGTAATGGACCCGAGTATATCTATTATCTAGCTTCCAAAGTTACCAATTTCCTGTAATTTTTGTTTTATCTTTCCCTGCTCCTATTTTTGGGGGGGGGGGGCAACAGAGTATTCAAAATCAAATGCCAGATATCACACCACTCTTAAATTCCTCATTGTGTATCTCTAACATATAAGGAATTCAAAAAACACATAACCATCATAGTATTATTTCACTCACTAGTAGTAATAATAATTCTTTAATAAAAAGTTAATACCCTGTCCGTATTCAGTTTTTCCTGCTTACCTGAAAAATTAATCTGTACATTTGGTTTGTTAGAATTAGGTTTCAAACAAGATCTACAAGTTGTATTTGGTTAATATGTTTCAACTTTCTTTTAATCTATAGTAGTTCACTCTTTCTCTATGCTATTTTTGCTGTTGTTAAATAAACAGGTTTGTTTTTGTAATAGAATGTCTCACATTTTGGATTTGGCTGACTATCTCTTCATGATGCCTTTTAACATGTTTTAAAATAGCTCTTTCATTAAGCATAAAATAAAATTCTAAATTATGAAGAATATTGTGTTATAATTTAATTAATGGCATTTTGTTTTCTTCCTTGGTGATATGTTAAAAAAATGGTGTGTCTTACTATGACTCTTTTTTTTTTAAAATTTTATTTATTTATTTATTTATTTATTTATTTATTTATTTATGGCTGTGTTGGGTCTTCGTTTCTGTGTGAGGGCTTTCTCTAGTTGCGGCAAGTGGGGGCCACTCTTCATCGCGGTTTCGCGGGCCTCTCACTATCGCGGCCTCTCTTGTTGTGGAGCACAGGCTCCAGACGCGCAGGCTCAGTAATTGTGGCTCACGGGCCCAGTTGCTCCGCGGCATGTGGGATCCTCCCAGACCAGGGCTCGAATCCGTGCCCCCTGCATTGGCAGGCAGACTCTCAACCACTGCACCACCAGGGAAGCCCTACTATGACTCTTAGATCTAATGAAATAGAGTAAAAGTCAATTCATTTCTCTGTCTCAGTTTCCTCTCTGTACGCATAGAGGATTAGATAATGATTCTCTGAGGATCTTTTTCATTCTAAAAGTCTATGAATTTGCCTACATGAGAAAAGATACTATAAACACTAAGCTAGTAGACACAGATCTAAGCAACCTCTTTTCCCACCTTGAAGTATATAGAATTTCTTTGCATGTCCTTGAAACAAATCGACTGTCATGATGTTAGGGAGTAACAGATTTCACTAAAGATTTTGTAGGCAATGGCGTGTGTAGTCTCAAAGACCATAAAGTAAGCCTTAAAAGAGCCATTAGAAATTCTTGTTCTACTCCTCTCCAACTTCTTTTTCTGCCTTTGGTTCCTTTCTTCATGAAAACTCATCTTGCAGGTCCTCTAGCTCATTTTATCTTTTTCCACTTCCTGGAATTCTTCTCTGATATTTCTATATCTTTACATTTTTTCTTAAGCAGATAAGTTTGTCTGTCTTTGTTGTGCTTGCATCCTCATATCCACCACACTGATCATCACACAATCTGCCTCTTAGAAGCAAGGTGTGGAGGAGGTAGGGAAGTGAGAGATTTTCTTCATAATAACAGATAATATTTCACACATACACTTATACTAACTTCATGCCCTTATGAAGCACCTACCACATATATGCCAGGAATTAGACTAAATGGTAATAATGACTAACAATAACTGCTTCCTTTCCCTTGTGAATGTATGGTCAAATTATTTATACGCCTTTAGTAAGATGTCAAGCTTATGTACAGAATAAAAGTCAGTGTGAATGACTTAAAAAAAAGAAAACCAGTATTCACACTTTAATCCACTTTTGCAAATCCATTGAACATTTGCATATTCCCTTAGCGTTTCTGGGTGACAGCAAGCTGTAGTGAAGCCAGGACTCCCCTGCCAGGATTCCATCCGGAGTTACACGCTGGCTCTCTGTCTCAGTCTGCACTCAGAGCCAGGACGAGAAAACTTTGCCACAGGAAATGAGATAATGCATCCACAAACTCTTCTCAGGAAAAAACGTTACCCTAAGATGTATATTTATGCCCCAGACATTTTAACAGATACATAGCAATTACACTTGGTTTTTCTTCTTCTTTAGTGTTACTGATTCACAATCATAATTAAGACCGTTAAGTATACCTCTATGAAACAAAAGAAAAGTTTCTAGTTTTCTAGGCAAAACATTCCAAAATGGCATATTTTCCATAAAAAAGACAGTAAGGTGGTGTAGAGTGAGGGGGAGAGTGCTATAGAATTAGAAGACTAGATGGACTTTGGTCTTGATTTTCCATTTAAAAAATGTGACCTTGAGCAAGTCTGTTAGCCTCACTTTACTCATTAAATGGTAAGAGGGAATCTAGTTTGTAGGAATTTTGAGAGGATTAAATTAGATAATATGAACGAAAATACTGAAATAAGAATGCACATGCAGAGACTTTGTCAGTCTACTGGTGCGGACTGGTACTTTGAACTTTAATGGCCCCTTCTTCGGGTTAATACACAAAAAACAAATACAAAACACTTAAAATGTAAAGAGGTAGTGACATCACTGGCTGAATTGAGTCAGAAGTTTCAATTCAAATTGTTCAACCTGTGTATACATGGGAGAATTTCCATTCCAGTGGGAACATTTCACTAGCCAAGCAACAGCTTTAGACATAATTTCCTGTATATCTTGAAATGGATGTTGTGGTTTGTTCTTAATGATTGGAGGAAGTTCCAGTTCTTGCTGGAATGATCTCATTTAAACATAAAGCAGGATATGAGAAAGAACAATTAACTTGTTGTTCTGGTTGATGTTGTATATTTTACACACAGCTGGAGAGATCTGTGAATGTAGTAATTAACAGTTTCTTGCGTTAGATTATTTTTTCCTTTTATGAGTATTTATTGAATACCTATTATACTCTAGGCATTGTTATAGGGATTAGTTATGACAACAATGAACAAAACATAGTCCTTGCTTTCAAGGAGTTGATGATCTGATTTAGAAAGCAGACAAGGAAATCAGTGAGTACAGTATAAAGAGGTAAATGTTTTTCAGAAGTTGGTGTGATCTTCTCATATTAGATGTTTCTCAGCTCCTGCCTCTGGAGTCATTTTTAATGGTGCTCCGTACGAATTATAGTGTTCACATGAGTATGTAACAGAAGGTCTACAGAAGCTCAGATTCATTTACTGGCTTCTTATCCCCCTAATTCCCAGCAAGTACTTATTGAGTTCTTGTGTGACAAACAATAACTGACTCTTCCCAATGTAAGTCTTTAACAGTGTCCTTTCTCTTGTCCTATATTTACAGAATTTCTGCTGTTGCAGCAAAAACCCAGTCCCCAGAAATACGGACACAGATTATTTTAAATAGTTTAGATTAAAGAGTTAGACAATAAGGGTGGAACTGTGCATCCTCACAGCAGGTATTTTGTCAAGCAAATTGGAAGGAAGCCAAAGCTTTCATAGAAATCAGCTGATAATGATCCAATACTTAAAAATTATAATTTGAAAAGGTACAAGGGAGAGATGATTTCTTAGGAATGAAAGCCCAGAAACAGCCATATCAGTGTTGACAGCAGGGGACAAGAGGGACACAGAGGTTTCTGATAAGACCAGTGTCTTTGTCTTTGTCACTCTGGGTCAGAGTTATCACTAGTTTTCTAGTGGGGAAGAACTTGAGATTAGTATCAGAATTTACTGATTATACCATATAGGTCATTGTTTTGTGGGTACTATTTTCAGAGAAGAATGTGAAAAATGTAACACTTTTTCTTGCAAATCAATTTAATGTTACCTTCTCAGTCCTTATTCTGCTTGATGGTAGGAAACTTAATCTAGTCAATTCCAGATGAGCTCAGACATCTTCCAGTATTTTACTTGTCTTCAGGAGATCATCTAGGGTCTGGGGGCTCACATAACGTGCTGGCTGTGGGAGAACTACACGACCCATGCTGGCATCTGTCGAGATGCCTGTGTTTGCCTCACTCTGAGTTCTGCTCAGTCTGGCTACATGGCCTCCGCAGACCTCCAGGTCATTTCATTTCTCAGCTAACTTCCATGTTCTTTTGCTGTTTTGCTTTGCCACTTGCAGATGGGACTGCAAAAGACTCCCTGGGCTGTGAACCCACATGGTCCGGGCTGTGAACCCACATGGTCCAGGCTGGCCCGCAGCTTCTCATCCCCTACTGCCCTATGGAAGCAGAAGGAGCTTTAGTCAGGCTGCTGCCCGGAGTTCTAGACAAGCAGACAGCACGTGCCCTGACAATGGGGCCCTCAGAATGTGTCCTTCCCTGGAGGTCTGCCTGAAGAGAAGTGGACCATCTCCTCTACCTTCCAGTCTAAGGCTCTTCAGCTAGTTTTGGGGTAGGAGACAGTGATAAAAACCCCTGTGCCTGGTCACGTCGTCTTCCAAATATTACTGTCATACAGCTGGACTACTTTCAAAATTAAAAATCTGAGAATTTCATGTCTTATTTTTACTCTGATTCTACTCTCCTGGGGGGGGATGGAGTACTCATATCTAGTTTGGAAACACACATCATCTTCCCTCTCTCCATTAAATATAAATACCTATCATGAACGGAATAGGGTTCTCATTATAAAATGTGCAAATGGTCATTCTTGAGACATTTTACTCTTACCTTCATAAGGTTAGGTTTAACAATGCCTCCAGGTATCTTTACAGATAAATATGTCCATTAGGTCTCTTTTACATACACAATTTCAATGCCCAGAGCAGGTTAAAATTGATCAGCACTATCCTTGGAGAATTCTATAGAACAGTTTTTCTCTGTCTGGTGTGGTAACAGTTGCTTATCTGAAGAGAGCCAAGAATCATAGAAGAGGGATTATGTTAACATTTTAACTGAGGAACACAGAAAATTGTGATTGGTCTAATTTATTTTGCTACATGTGCCCCTTTGGAAATTTAGAGTTGAAAGACCTAAAATGACCACTTTATGGGAAATTCCTTAAGGAAAAGGCCTATGTATTATAGTTTTAAATTAATCCTACTGTCGAAGAGCATGTAATAGGCCTTCAATTTTGTTGCATGAATATTGTTTCAGACTACTAGAATACCTAGGTGCCTATAAATTTTTCAGATAATTTGATATTTTCCAAGCATATCCCTCAGAACAGAGTCCCAAGTAAAGTCAAATGACAAAAACAAAAATAAAACAAAACAACAGAGTAGTTTCTTAGCAAGTAACTTTGAGAAGTAGCTGCATACCACATGTACTTTTGAGAGAATATGTTGAATAACCTTATATGAAAATTCCTTCTTTTTTCCTTTCTGTATCCCCTCTAATTGATATGCTATTTATTTTCTCATTTATTAAACATTAGAATTTAGTATGTTAACTTTTTTCTTTTCTACCAGCTATAGCTATCATGATAATCATGATTTATTAAATCATAAGGCATGATCTTGGGGTGATATGAAGCCTGCAAGGCAAGCTTTCATATGAGACAGTACTCAAGGTTGGAGTACTTTTCACACATTGTAAATCCATTCAAAATCTTAGGAGGAGTTTCTAACGTATAATACAAATGCCGATAATTAAGCAGTTCGGAGTTTTCTTGTCTACCTTCCTATTTATTGAAAATTTATTTTAAAATTACCTTTACTGATTTTCTTCATGACTATGCTTGACCTGCATGAGTTGCTTTTACCTAGCTATCTGTACACACGTTATTATTTCTTCAAGAAAGCTAAATTACAGAAAGTTATAAATTGTTAAAAATATTATACTGAACTGTAAAATGAATCATCACTTAGATTCCAATATATTTGTTTATTCTATTTATATACTACTTTATTTCAAAAGCAATTTGATGGTGCTTATTATTTCATACAAAGAATTTTTTTGTGAAGACTGTAATGAATACAGTAAGCACAGCTGTAATTACTATTCCAGCCTTGCAAGCCGCTGTGATGAAGTCATGGAATTATGATCTCTTCTAAGCTTATAATTGTGTGTGAACATATGTACAAGTTTATCTTACTGCAGTGGGCTCCTCAGAAAGAAGCACGTTCTGGAAACATTTAAGGAAAAATAAGTCTTTCTGATCTGTTAATAAAGTAAACAATCTTGATTTAAAAAGAATAAATCACATGTTAGGGACCAAAATGTCAAGTTCTTTGTATGGGGTCACGACTCAGTGTTTTCTTCTCTTCAAAAATGGAAAAAAAAAAAAAAAAAAAAAAAAAGGCTTGTAGTTGTTTTTATTGTTGAAATGTAAATGATTCACATTCCAAAAGTTTCTTCAGGCTAAATAAGCAATATTTTAAGAAGTTTTTTTCTTCTTTGAGTTTACCTGGGCCCTGAGCTGATCTCTTAAAGTATGTAGGCTGTGTTCTGTAGAATAATTGGAACATCAGTCACTAGTCAGCCCTGAGGCACATTTCAGGGCCATTGGACACCCAACACCCACTTCACAGGAGGCTGTGCCTGGTGAAAAAAGGGCCTGGCCATCCAAATGACTGTACTTGGAGATTCTGCAAAGAGACTTTCCCTAATAATGACGCCTTTATACAGCCCATGTTTGACTGTGCAAAGTGGTAAGACAGAAATGAAAACTGTGAATTGATTTACCTGCTCAGGAAGCCAAACTTAAAAAGAAACCATTCATTTGACCTTTCTGACTGCTTTACCTTGTCTGAGAGGCCAAAAGGAGCTGGGCCTTTTCTTCTACCATTTTTTTCTGCTTCTGCAACTTGGCATGAGTTCTGAACTGGCAACAGAGCTGGAAGTCTTTTTTGGTGTTAGATTTATTCAGGGAAAAATATATCCAAGGACTTATAATTCTGAATTTTCAAGGAAAAATCCTAAATGCAGAAAAAAACACATTTTTAAGCAAACATGAAAGCATATATACCATAATTTACTTAAACTGCTGATGCGTTTTAAGATGTTGAAAAATTCTTTTATTAAAATGACTTGAATTTATATGCTTATTGTAGAAAACTTGAAAACTGTAGAAAAATGTAAAGAACATTTGAAGTCCCACTTCTGTCCTAAGTAAACTAGCTCTAACAAGAAAGTCTACTCCAAAAGGGACATCACGCCAGTGTTCTGATTGCGGTATCCTTATTGAAGCCATCCTTGGAATAAGATCAGGCTACAGGGTCCTCCATGTAATAGATAGATGCAGGATAAATAGAGCTCAGGAACCAGAGTGCAGCACTCCTCCTAACACATTGCTTCTCTTGAATAACATTCATTTAAACCAACAAAGATGGTTTCTAACACACCTTGTACTGCTTAACAAAGCATTTGGTATAGGTTTGATTAGGGACATGTTGTGTTTCAAGTATAGTTCTCTTTAGGTACTGAGTCCTGATTAAATAGTGAACTGTTCCTGGAGTGTAGATTTGAAACAACTTGTTCAAAATACACATCCTGCTGTTTACACTAATGCATTTTAAAATAAATAGTCATATCCACAGTATAAAAACTCTTTTATTTCACAAAAGTAAATTTATCTAGGTAGGAAACTCCATATCAGTACTGTAATTGAAAAATGGGTAACAATGCTATGAATAGAAGCCACCTCTAAAAATGAACACAGTGTATCAGAACAACACTGGGTACCATGACCTAGTTAAGGCTCTACATGAGGCCAGTTATCTCTTTGTTTAAAAAGATGAGTAATTGAGATTCTTTTCCTTGACTTAATTGGCAGGGAAAAAACTGAAAAGGGAGTCATTTCCTTAGCCGGTTATTCAAAGTTATTTAAAACTCTCTAAGTGTACCACCAGTGCCTAGGTCTTAGACTGTGAAAAACTGGATTAGATGATTTCAAAGTTCTTGACAAGTTTGATAATCTCTGAAATGCAATTTTTCTCATTCTTCTTTTGTAAAGCTGTGGGTGGAAATGTATGTCATCACAGGAAATAGTACATAGGTCATTGGTATCTTATACAGATTAGTTGCTGTGAACACTCAAACTAGTGAAGTATTTATTTTCCTAATGAGCTCATTAATAAATGAGAACATTATAGGCAATAACATATTTTTCCTTGTGCTGTTTATATTATGTGTTTATACTATTTACATTACAGATTTTAAGCTGTATTAAGAATGCAAGTTCAGGACTCCTGGTTTCCTAGTTTTAGTGAAAACAAAACAAAACAAAGCAACCCCCCAAATGGTTTATTTGTCTAAAAGCTTTCAGAATCTAATAAGCCAGTGATGAAGTAGCAGTATCTGGTACAGCTTGAATCGGGGCACCACTCAGCGTTCTTTCAATGGTATAGAGCTCACGTGCTTTGATGGATAAGTACTTCCAAGTGACCATTACAAAAGTCATCATGATGTCAGCTGAACTAAAAGAGCCTATACTAATAACCAGTAGTTTGGTTTTTCATCGGCTTTGTGACATGTTTGGCAGAGTATCTGCATTCTTTATGACTTGCTGCAGAAGAGAACTATTCTCTATATAACTTACAGGAAAATGAGAAAAAGTGTTTTATGACTTTGGGGAATGATATAGGTTCTGGTGCCTGGAATTACTCACCCGTGGATAACCTCTCCCATTCATTTTCAATAGTGGGAAGTGAAGTTCAGGAACAACATTTATCCACTTCTTACATTTTTCGATTTTAAAGTTTGTCCTCAAATACACATTTTATTAGCCTGACTAAAAATTTGAGAGAGATAACTATTTGAGTTCTTTTAAAAAAATTCTCTAACAGTCTTCAATTTCTTTCATACAATTTTATCAAGAACAAAAAAGGCCAAACATTTCTGCTACAGTATTTCTCCTACAGAGTTTTAGCAACGGCTGGTGAAAGGTATCTTCTGAAAGGTATCTGCTGAAACTTTCCAATCTCCAACCATCTTACATTTTGTTTTAATATTTTAGCATTTTTAACCTTTTTGAAGTTTAATATTGAAACCAGTTTTTTCTTTCTCTTTATTACTAGTTGTTACTTTCTCTTGTTCCAAGGAGTGGGTTTTTTCTAGCATCTAATTAAATGTTAATAACTGAAAGTAGGTTGTATTAAGGACAAGATATAAAAGAACAAATGCAACCAAAAATAAAATTAGCAATTAATTGGTGGAGCTTTCTTTAATGCTTCTCCAGATCCCTCACAGCCTTCACTCACTCTGTTTATTGATTTTCTATGCTTCTAAACTTCCATCAATATTCATATGTTTTATGTCTCACTTCTGCATGAGATAACATGATAGCGTAGTCATCTCTAAGGTATTAGTATTGACAGCTACAGTTTTCCTCAAAGGCAACATATGGTTTGACAACTGCCTTTTATCCAGTCTAGAGCAGTAACAAACAGTGACAATTTTGGCACTGAGGCAAGAAAGTGACAAAGAGCTTTTTGCTGTAATTTGTAAGTTTTTTTTTGGGAGGGGGGTATGCATCAAACTACACCATGCGTATGGCTAAATATGGCACAGATTCTATCTGAAGTAGAGCATAATCTTTCATTAAGGTTATAATTTTTGCTCACTCTGCTAACAAAGCTTTTTTTTTCTGCAGAAGAATGTGTTTCTCATTGAGATACAAGCATGCCAAGTCTGAGATTTAAAATCCAAAACATACTATATTATCTAAGAGCAAATAAAGCTTTGGAAAAAATTATCTGATGGAAAATTACTAGATTGTTTTTTTCCCTTGTGCCCAAATATATTTCTTTTAAACATTTGTCAGCTAATCATTTTGTAGTTTTAGGGACATAAACATTTATTTGGGAAAACTTATAGAACATTAAAACCAGCAATGGCAGGGCTGATAACCTTGGAAGTTTATACTATATATCCATTAACACTGTCAGAAATGTTTGAATTTCTAAATCCATGTGATTTATTTAGCTCATTTTTTACACTGAGATATGTAATGGTTAAACATTAAAGTCATTGTATAATGTTAATCCTGGGCAAATTGCACCAGTTTGACAACTGGGTGGTTTGACGTGCAAAAGAATGGATCGTTGGATATGTCTAGGTTGTATTACATGTATATGGCTACATGGATTAGGGCACTATAGATGTGTTTTAGCCAAATGTTGTGTTAAGTGGTTCCTACCTTTCATATCACTTCTCCTGTGACCTATGCTTGTCCTGAGGTATAACCAATTCATACACTCAGGACAGAAATGCCTTACCGAGAGTGAGAGCAGACAAAGCAGTGAGGATGTATGGTGTGTTACATTCAAACAGCCAGACTCGGTTATGGGAGTCATTTAACTTTAGTGTCCTTAGCTGTGAAACTGGGATTATAATCAGCCTGACTATGACGATGAAATACGTAAAGCAAGTAACACTTTTGCTTGGCAAATGGAAGTTGCGCAAGTAGTGCTACATTTTACATATATTTTAATCTTAGGGATTAAAATTGCCCAGCAGGTGCTGGAGGTTGAGGATATGGTGGCTGGGATTTTGCTAGACAGAATTAATGATAATAATTCCAGTTGTACTGACCTGAATTTGATCTATTTTTCTCTTTTCTTAGGCTGATGCATTCTTTTAGAAATGTTTTCTATTTTAGCAAGACCAAAATCAGTTATGATGATGTAGTGCAAGAGCAATGTGCTCTAGAATCGGGAGATATTATTTCTAGCTGTGGCTTTGCCACTTACTTGCTGGAAATGAGGGTGGTCTGCTGTGAGGTCTGAGACCACACCAGGTGTGGAATGGGGCAACTGCACTAATCAGATCATCTGCGCCGCTTCCCTTCCTCCCCTCTCCTGAACTCTATCCTCCAGAGTCAGGAAAGAAAGTGGTATAACTCTGCAATTCAGGAAATTTAATTAGCTAGGCTCCCTGGTTAGAAACTCCCTAAATTGATCATTGACCTTGTTTTAGAATAGATACTTTCTTGTTGTCATCTCTACAATAGTTGTAGCAAAGTTGTGGTCCGCTGCCCGTTGAGTACTGCAGAAGTGCCCTCCAGCCTTTTAAACCCCCAAAAATGTCACGCAACACTTTCCACTCTTTTTAAGGACCATTCGACTTTAACTCAGACACCGCAGCAGCCATTCAGAGTCAAAGACTAAGATATGATGCTGAAACTATGTGGTTCTCAAAAAGCAAATTGAAACAAAATTTAAAAAATAAACAAACTGCCGGCCCCATCACAAACAATTCTGAAAGCCATGTTAAAATATACTCCTGAAACCTTCCTATAAGCCTGAGCCCTTCATGTCCCTCCCTCCAAGCAGAAGTCCGCTGGGGTTGTTATGTGTGCATGATTTCATTATCTCTTCTTCAAGGAGTGGGAATGCAATGTTGGTTTCAGGGTGCCTGCTTCATTTCTACTGCCGTATGCAAGACACCGGCTTCTCTCAAGTACCTCCCAGGGGTGTTTCCCACATCTCGGTACAGTGCATCCTAGCCTACCAAGGCTTTATCAGGGTGCCAGGTTGATATCTGGTTGTCTTCGATCTTTCCTGGGAATTTCATCATCCTCTCTAATTCTTCCTCTCCATCCACACTTTCTAAAGTTCGAAACAACTAATATTTTATGATTCATGATAATATTCTAATGGGGCTGATGATATTCACCTGATTTGGGGGAATGTGACCCTTTTGCCAGTGATCTTTTTGGGACACGCAATGCATTGCCTTTGCTTTCTAAATGCAGAGATGATTCCCCTTTCCCCTGCAGTCCACTATCTTTTTTCTTCAGGAAGGAAAGGAGGCAGAATGAAAAAGAGATGGTGTAACGACATTTTATAGTCAAGTACTCGCCTATTAAAGCTGCTCTGCTATAAAAGCCATTTTATACCTTTTACTCTTTTGTATGATCATGAGATCTTTCGTGAGGATCAGTTAGTTTTATAACAACTTCCAGGGCCATGACATGGCTTTTCATTCTAAAAGAAGATAAATGAATGAAGGGCTTGGGAGAGTATTACACTATTTTGAGAACACTCCCTGGGCAGTTCTGTTTACTAATACCTGGATTCCACAGTTGTGGTAAATTTATCATCCTGCTGGCCAGTCTGTCCTTGTTCCTAGCTTCCAAAGTCTGCTCCCAAACAGATGACACCCCCAAACAGATGTTCTGGCTCCACGCTCGGACTCCCACCTAGCAGCTTTTGGCTGCTACTCATTTATTTCTCATCACGAGTTTCTCCTGGGGCAGAGGAAGACCAGATCCCAACACCTGGGAGGGTCTTTGAATGACCTTGGCTCTTGTTATCTTCTACTTAATCACCATATAATTTACTTCTTTCCATTGCTGCCACCCCTGTTCCACCTCCCATTTCAGAGACAAGAGCCCGTCTTTTCTAGAAGGCATTTTTGCTACTACTCAGAATCATAGACCATATTTAATTAGACTTTAAATCCTCAGTGCACAATAGTAAGTAATACATAGTTCAATAAGCTAATAAAATTCCCAACATTGCTGAGGGTACATTTCAGAAATCACCCAATTCTCTAAGAAGAAACAACAACAAAGAAAATAGGACTGTTATTAGTTCATTAATTTCCTTACTCCCATGTTCACTTTACACAGTTTACTTTTAGTCGTATTCTCTAATCATGAGAACATAAATCATAAATTCATTAATATGCAGTCGAATCCCCAACCCATTTGACTTTGGAATGCATTCTGTGGTTACAGGCAGATTCATACGTCTAAAGCCTGGGAGAGACACTACCAATAAATCAAGAGGTCCGGACATCTCTCAGTTTGGGAGGAACTGGGAATATCTCCAATTCCCTCTTATATTTTTCTCTGCCTCCCTTTCTCCATCCTATAGATAAACATCTTGGCCTCATTCTGAAGCAAATAATGAGCAGAAGTGCCCTTTCAGACTTTTACTGAAGAAGAGAGGCATTTAAATGTCTGGGGTTAAAGGACTTCTTTGCGTGGTATGTTCAAAATAATTAGACTCAAAACCCCTTAGACAAACATTGTATGTACTGAGCACACTACATTCCCAGGGAATTCAGGAGATAAAGACAGAGGTTGATTTTAAGATAGGGGATGCAAATCACTACGTACAGAAAAAATATTATATGCAGTACAGTAATAATAGCCATCTGCCTGACACAGACAATAAAAGTTCTGGGCCTTCAGAGGAAGGATAAATCCTTTCATCTGGGGGCAAAGAGGAGTGACCAATAGTTGGAGCAATTTTTACCTAGGCCTGCGATTATGGAATGAATGTTTTGGTAGAATGGGTTAAAGGCATTCCAGTTTGAGGGAATGGCCTGAACGTAGAGGTAGAGGCAAAACATAGCCACTTGTGCCAAGAGAACAGGATAAATGTATGAAAATGGTGCCATATAAGAGAGCAGGAGAGCACAGTGGTTTTACAGTAAGTTTATCATTGTTGAATGAGCGAGGGTATGACATGATAGGATTACTAAAATGGAAGCAGTTTATAGGAAAACTAGACAGCTGGGGTCAGAAAAGCTGGCTAGAAATTCCTTTCAGTAAGAGAAAATATGTAGTAAAAAGTCTTTGAATAGGGTGGCAACCACGGCCAGCTTCCCAGACCTGGGCCCTGTGGAGTCCCACACAGGGTCCCGGTCTAGAGGGGCCTCATGCTTGATGTAATGCTCTGCTATGGTTGCCTTGAAATTCATAATTTTTGATCAAGAGGCTCCACATTTTCATTTTGCACTGGGCCCCACAGATTAAGTAGCTGATTCTGCTGCTCAACAATGGAAGTTAATGAAGGGGCCGTGCCCAGGGGCACGAGGAAGGAAGAAGGGACGTGACCGGCGACCAGAGTGTTAAAACCCACAGGGTCGTACATTGGGACTCCTCCAGCACAGGCAATGCAGGAAGAGTTGGGTTGGGCCCAGGGGGTTCCTCGGGGCAGGTGGTCTGTTGGGAACCACTGTGTTTAGTACTGAAAGCCAGAGGCATGTGATAGGACAAGGTGTGCATGAAACAATGGTGAAGAAAGTGGCAGCGGTGGGCAGAAAAAAGGAAGGCACGGATTCTAGAAATCAGGACAGAGAAGAATGGGGAGCTTGTAATTCAGCAACAGGACAGGTGATCTGTGGACAAAGAAGAAAAGGAGTAGACTTGAGAGGCCCCAGTGGTGTTGACTCCTTAGGGTAGGGGCACCCGGAAGGCAGGAAGAAGGTTTCCAGGTTAGTCGTGGTGGGAGACGCTGATCCAAGGCAGGACGTAGAACGGGCCTCCTGCAGGGAGTGGAGGAGCCACTTCTCTTTCCAATCCTGTGCTTCTCAAAGGGGGTAAAGGTCTTTCTGGTTCTCAAAGCCACAGGAGAATGTACGCACATTCCTGAAGCATTGATTGTATGTGTAGATGTAGGGAAATTTTTACATTAAGACAAATACTACTGAACTATGAAGTTGGAAGAAACATCCACACGGATGTTTAAGGTAAACCCTGAAACGTTCAAAGACATTTCTGCTCTCAGCCACTGGCTTGCATCACTGTCTCCAGCTCACCAGGGACACGTTCAGGACTGACTGGCCAGGCTCGCGGCAGGAGGCGGGACCTTGAGCATCACTGGGGAGTTTTGAAAAATCTCCATTCCTGGAAACTGAGTTAGTATGATTTGTGTTTCTTAAGGATTTCACAGGTGATAGATACTTGACTGTTATAGGCCTTTTTTTCTCCTTTCTTCTCCTCTTCCCTCCCTCCCTCCTTCTACCCTTCTCTTCTCCCTCCCTTCCTTCTCTTTCTCCCCCACCCCCCCCTCTCTAATATGAAGGAATATAGCTCTGTTTGGGGACAATCCCAAATAGTGTCCATCAAATGAGGGCCTTCAAGCTGAAGAGTAAGCTGTAGCTTTTAAATTAGGCCTAAGTCACTGAAAATATGCTTTTATTTCTGTGTATTTTCCCCTGTTATCTAAACCTTTAATAAAAAGTTATTTAGAACATTCTATCCAAGGCTCTAATATATAGTGTTAAAGGAAGGGTTGTAGATCCCCTCGAGCCGGCTCATCTAAAAGCGAGCAGAGTTCTCCAGATGGAAATGAGAGAGAGGTCTCCAGGGAACCACTAGGGCGTCTGCGCTACAAAGTCCAGCACCCTCTCCACTCAGAAGCCTCCTCCCACAGATAACTTGGGAGGGTTTGAGAGTATTTTGTCTTATTTAATAAGCCAGCAGCTTTTCTTTTCTTTTCTTTTTCTTTCTTTCTTTTCTTTCTTTCTTTCTTTCTTTCTTTCTTTCTTTCTTTCTTTCTCTCTTTCTCTCTTTCCCTCTTTCCTTCTTTCCTTCTTTCTTTCTCTCCTTCTCTCTTTCTCTCTTTCTCTCTCTCTTTCATTCTTTCCTTCTTTCTTTCTTTCTTTCTTTCTCTCTTTCTCTCTATCTTTCCCTCTTTCCTTCTTTCTTTCTCTCCTTCTCTCTTTCTCTCTATCTTTCCCTCTTTCCTTCTTTCTTTCTCTCCTTCTCTCTTTCTCTCTTTCCTTCCTTCTTTCTTTCTTTCTTTCTTTCTTTCTTTCTTTCTTTCTTTCTTTCTTTCTTTCTTCCTTCCTTCCTTTCTTTCTTTCTTTCTTTCTTTCTTTCTTTCTTTCTTTCTTTCTCTCTCTCTCTCTTTCTTTCTTTCTTTCTTTTTCCCCTCAGACACAAAGAGTTGCTGTGAAGCAGAACCTCTGAGGAGGCAGTGGGTGCCGAGGACGAAGTGACATTTGATTTCAGAGGCTTACAATGGCTGACCGAGACAGCGTGAGGAAAAGAAAAGTGACTGAGAAGAGTGGATGTCAAGCCTAGGCGGCTGTGTTTATTGTGGTTTCACACAGAAACGGATAAGGAAAGCGACCTTTGGTGGAGAGACAATGAGCACCTTGTAGTTGGCGGGATCGCAGGGCTCAGGGAGCGCGATGCAGGACGCACCTGGAGCTCGGAAGGAAGAGAGATGGGCGCTGGACTCACCTTGTGCCGCACGCTGTGCTTAGCGTCTTACATGCATTTAGTTACTTGTGGTAGGAAAGACATCAGATGATACATGGCTTCTTATAGGCAAAGCTACTATCTCATAGAGAAGAAAGACCTTGAAAGCTAGACTTACAAGAAATCTTGTGCTATTTTGGTTCTGTATTTAAGCCCCATTGATTCAGAAGATATTTACTTCAAGATATTACTTGCTCTTGTGTTTAAGATGTTCATTTGAGCCATTACTTTTTGTGTGTGTGATAATTGAAGTATCAAGATAATTGAGAGGAACAAGATATAGTGTAGTTCTCATTATACACTTTAGAAATAAATGAAAGAGATCACCTTCATTGGTACATTTGCTTCTAGGTTTCAGAAACTCAAATTGGTTTAACGACAGGTAAGTTGGTCAAAGTATTCTAGGATTTAGCAGATAATTTTCATTTGTGGCCAACCAAAATTTTTGAGTGTTTTCCCTGTATGTTGATAATTTATGACTCTTGACTTCTCAAGGAAATTAGAAATCTCTATCTCCTTTATAGCTAGGAGTAACCCTGTGTTCTGGTGGGAGTCCCTGGGAGAGCTCTTTCTCAAATAAAATCTCGTGCCTGCTCTTCATCTTGCCTGAAATTCAGATACATCACCTTGCAGAGTCTCATCAAACCTAAGAGGCGCCACAGCCTCTTGTACCATTGTGATAAATGCTCCAAGAGTGGTGGAGCTGGGAAGCTGCAGAGAACGTGGATACTTAATGTCATCCTTACTTCAGCTCTGGACTTCCTGCAGTCTGAAAAAAAAATTGAAGCCACTACTGATTGAGTTTTCTATTCCTTGTAGCGGAGTGGGTGATTTCTGGCTAATACGTGGGGTGTCTCAGAGAAGCAAGGGCAGTAATGTAATCAGTTCTCAAGAACAACCAGAACGCAAATGAAGCCAGGGCTCTCCATTTCCACTTTTCTTTCTACTTTGGCTTCGTTCTTTACTTGCAGCAGAGTAGATTTTGTGGTGAAAACATGAACTCCTAGCTCCCAGCTTTAATCTTATAGCTCTGGCCACCAGCTCCACAAATCCTGAAGAATGGTTCCCTTGTCTTGGCTTAGGTCACATTCCGTTTCTATATCAATCAATTTTGAAATTTGTTAAGAACTTAACGGTTCCCAGAAAAACCATATAGATGGAGAGAGTGCTGGGGGAGCTCTCACAGGCATTGGCAGTGGGGCATTCTGGGAACATAAGTCAATAGCTCTCCGTTACAGTGTGCCCTGGTAACAGGAGCAAACTGTATTGTGTGTCTAATTGCCCACTAGGAGCTATGTATTTTATGCAGTTAGGGGTAAGAGCAGTTGTCTCATCCTTTTTTATTTTTAATGTTTGTACCCAGACTTAATAAGCTTGAGCAAAATAGGAGATATCAGCTTTCCATGACATGATACATTTTGGTAATTTCAGAAAACAGAAAATACTGGAATCTTTTCAACCCAAGTGGTTCTTCTGAATATAGCAGTTCAATTTTTATGTTAACAAACTCTGCAATGCCTTCCATAGGAACTGTAATAAACCTCACTGGCATTTGAAGATGCAACTCTCACTTTTGTAACTGGTAACATAAGCTTCTATCTTTCCACATCCCTTTAGTGATTTCACTGTTTACTGTTAAGGCTGTACAGCAGCAGCTGTTTAATTGCTTGTGTGTATAGTAGAATATTGGAATGCTCTCCTGAAATTAGAATTATTTGTGTTTCAAAATTTATATTCACTCATTATCTATGTAAAATTCTGCACAACTGTGTATTTTTTTTTTTTTTTTTTGCTGTGGATACTGTATAAATAATATTTAAAATAAGAAGAAGGATGTTTCTCTTCTTTATATGTTTGCCACATTATTTACTCTAAGTCTACTGATATTAGTTAATGTTCTTTCCTAACAATGATGTGCTTTGATGTGTGACACATTCTTACTGGAATCCGGCCTAAGGCAGATTGTATTTTCTAAAAAGTGCCACACCAATGTAGATAGCCCATTCCGTGATCTTCTTACAATGTGACATGCCCCTCTCTAGCCTAAATTTGGGACGATGCACCCTTTCTTTGAATATGGGTTGATTTTTAAAATGCCTGGACCAATAGAAGGTGGCAGAAATGATGCCATGTGACTTCTGAGACTAGAGCATAAGATGTGCTATGGCTTCTTCCTTGCTCTCTCTTTCTCGGGATGTTTCCTTTGGGACCTCACTACCATGTTGTGAGGCAGCAACATAGAGAGGCCACATGCAGCTGTTCCAGGCTGCGGCTGAAGCGCAATTCCCAGCTGACAGCCAACATCCACTGTCAGACACGTGAGTAAATGAATCTTTATGTCATTTCAGAGCCCAGCCTTTTAAGTCCTCTTGCTGAGGCCCTAGGTTATTTTATGTTTTTAATTTGGGGGGGGTAATTTTTTTACATAATCATAGAAATCCATTCTGTTTCTGAAAGACATTTAAGGGTAAAAACATTAAAAATAAATTAAGGTCTTTCTAATAATGCTACACTCTATATAACATAAGAATCCTTTATTTAAGGATCCAGCTAGCTCTTCCAAGGGGATGTTTAGATATATCACCCTCTTTGGAATAACATCTGCTTACTAACTATTAAGTTATAAAAATTATCTCAGGATGGTCATCTCCTACTGATTTGAAACAGTGGAATTTAAATAATTTAGAAAAAAGATATTTTGGAGAAGACCCAAGGAGATGTTCCTGTGATGAAATACTGGAATGACTACTGATGAAAGCAGGGTTACGTTCATCTCTAAAATTATTTGAAAGTAACTGCAGGTTTATCTAGCCTAGTTTTATTTAGAGAATAAACATAAAGATTGGAACAGTTTTGAGGTCTTGTATTGCTTTATTTTTATGGCTTTGTAAAGTCCTCAATTTATCAATTACTTATGAAGAGAATATTATACATTAAAGATATAATGACTAAAGATTAATTTTGATTAATGCTCATGAAAAGGAAGTTATAGTCTTGCATGTTGTGGTTTGATCTCCTACATATGAAATAGAGCTCTATATTATGGTTTTCCAGTAATTTGAAAGATTTATTTAGATTGCTAATTTTAGATTTTCTAAAATTTATAAAATTTTGAATTTTATTTGTACTGCTTTTAGTTTGCTTTCTGAAGAATTTCTCAATTATCAGTGTATGCTGGATATCACAGCTTTGTGTCCCTGAGATTAAAGCACATTTTTGCTTCTGCATTCTCACCCAGCCATATTTTTTTGGTTTGGACTGTGTTCATATTAAGTTTTATCTCTTCAAATATTTGTTGCTACACGGTCAATTCTTTACCACACTTGGGACTCTAATAAACATAAAGAATTCAAACAAGCAATTTGACAATAGCATTATATTTAGCCAGAAACCACAAGCACCACCAACTAGAAGCTTGAACTTCTGGAACAAATTTCTGCACTGACAGCAAGATTTATAGCTGCTCCACTCCACAACTTACCTAACACTCATTTATTTATAAACTATGTACATATAGTTTTTTGATAGCTGTTCAATACTCAGGTTTCCTTGTTGCCGATTTGTCACTGGATGCTCAACTTCAGGATATAGAGAATCATGCAGGTAAGCTGTTCAAAACCTCTTCTTAACCTGTTTTTTTCTTTCTATCTTTTAACAGACTGAACTGACATTCTCTCTGGTGCTTAGTGTGTCCCACAGGGAACTCATTTATTCCCCTCCTCAGAAACTGAAACTCTCTCCCTTCTGTATTTCCCATCTCAATTATGACCCAACCGAATATCCAAATGTCCAAGCCAGGGAGGTAAGGATAATCCTAGACCCTTACTCTTTCTCAGCCATCAAATGCCGTTCCTTTCCAAATCTTGCTGATCTATCTCTAGTCATTTCTCAAATCTGCCTCCTCCCCGTCTCTCTTGGTCACTGCCTCACCTCTGATCTGATACTTACAGCCTCCATCTATCGTCTGTCTCTCTGCTCTGCTCATGCCCTCTTAGGTACATCTCCACTAGGACATCAGAGCCTCTACACAAAATGCAAATCATATCCTGTCAATGTGCTGCTTGAAATCAATCAAAAGCTTTTCATAACCTACTGGATAAAATAAAATCTACTCATTTAGCATGCAGGAGCCTCTATAACTGTGTCTTTCAGTCTCTTTTTTGTTTTTCTTTTTTTTCACCTAGTACTCAGCATGGATATTAAACTTCCTGTGGTTTCCCCCAAACACCATGAGTTTTCTTTCTTTGTAACAAGACATTTTTGGTGGTTGCACTGGGATCTTTTTAGGAAGTGAAAAGAACAACTTCTCGTTCCCCACAACCTCTACCCATTTGCATTCATTTAATCCACACTTAGTGGATTAAAACAACACAAATTTATTATCATATAGTTCTGGAGGTTAGAAGTCTGAAATGGGGCAGCATGGCTCTGTTCCCTTTGGAGGCTCTAGGGGAGAATTGTTCCTTTGCCTTTTCCAGTTTCTAGCAGCTGCAAAATTCCTTGGCTTGTGGCCAAGGAGATGCATCATCACATCTTCTCTGACTCTGACTCTCCTCCTACCTCCCTCTTTTCTCTAATAAGGACCCTTGTAAATAAATTGGGTGCCCCTGGATAGTTGGTAATGTTATCAAGAAAGAAGAATAGTTAGACAGATTGGTATAGCTCCTTTGGAAACCGGTAAGGCAATACCTTATAAAGTTGAAAATGTACATACGCTATGGCCCAGAAATATCTTTCCTGGAGTATATTCTCTAGAGATGCTATTGTATGTTTCTGCCAGAGGTCATATATGAGACCTTTCAGGTTAGCATTTCTCCAAAGAGTGAAAACCAGACACAATTTAATGTCCATCAGTCGAACAGGTGACAAATTGTTGTGTATACATACAACAGAATGGTTTGCAACAGTGAAAATGAATTAACTGTAAGTACACACATCAACATGTCTGACTCTCAAAATCATGCAATGCTAAGCAAAAAATGTGACTGATGAATGCATATGAAATGATTCTATTTACGTACATGACAAAATGGGTAAAACTAAACAATAGTCAACCTAAGTATGTCTGTGTCTATGTGTGGTAAAAATTTTTAAAAGCAAAGGAAAGATAAATATTGGGGATAGTAGTTTACCAATGATGGAGAGAGAGGGATCCCATCATATTAGGAATAGGAGACTTCAAATCTATACTGGTGATATTCTATTTCAAGCATGGTGGTGGAGGTGCATGGGTGCTTATTTTTTTCTAATATTATATGTCATACATATATGTTTATGCATGGAATATTTAATAATAAAAGAGTAATTTTTTTTAAAAAGAAAGAGTACTGGTAAAAAGCCTTAGGAGCCCAGGTGCCAGTCTCAGCTACACTTCTAACAGGTGTTTACTTGGGCAAATATTTGAGTCTGAGCTTCCTCATCTATAAAGATAGGATTTGAAACAGACAATCTTGAAGAAGGCCAACAAATCAAGTTCTTGGTTGTTCTTAGATATTCAGCCTTTTTAATTTGGCTGTGACGATTTTGAAAGACAGAAGAATAAGATTCCTCTTGGGAAAAATACATTATATTCTAACGATCATAGATAAACCCAATGAATTTGAAGGCCTCCCAGTGGTTCATCACATTTGGACTTGTCTCATTTACTCATATCTTACTCAGTATTTTCATATTGGGCCATAAGTCATTCACCATGACTTGCTGTTTTCTGATTCTGATTTCCCTGGGGCCCAAGAAGAAGTTAAATATCTATGCTTATTCTGACCATGGATTTATACTGATGCTACATGGAGGTGGACTGAGGGTGATGGACATATGAATGTGGCCAAAGAGTATACTGGGTGGTTTACTTTGGGCATTAGAGGTATTGTGGGAAGGGATTCATATAATTAAGAAAAGGAATTAATAAGTTACAAAGGTCAGACGGTAGCTTCCATGTGTATATTCTGGGCAGGTTGTTGATAGGAGTAAGGCACAACCCTATGTATTTGTGTGTATGTATATAAAAAGATGCTTACTATATCTTTTGGTAGACCTCTCTATATTTGAGGGAGATTGCATCCAGTCTCTTTACTGCTTACTGCCAAAGCTGTACTCTGAGACATCTGTGATTTCTGATCCCTAGCATACCCTGTTCTTTACTTTTGATATTGATTGCAATAGAAAATGGATGCCTTTTTTTCTTTTTTTTGCTTTCAATTTTATATTTTTAACATCTTTATTGGAGTATAATTGCTTTACAATGGTGTGTTAGTTTCTGCTTTATAACAAAGTGAATAAGCTATATGTATACATATATCCCCATATCTCCTCCCTCTTGCGTCTCCCTCCCACCCTCCCCATCCCACCCCTCTAGGTGGTCACAAAGCACCGAGCTGATCTCCCTGTGCTATGTGGCTGCTTCCCACCAGCTATCTATTTTACATTTGGTAGTGTATATAAGTCCATGCCACTCTCTCACTTTGTCCCAGCTTATACTTCCCCCTCCCCATGTCCCCAAGACCATTCTCTATGTCTGAGTCTTTATTCCTATCCTGCCCCTAGGTTCTTCAAAAACATTTTTTTTTTTTTTTAGATTCCATATATATGTGTTAGCATACGGTATTTGTTTTTCTCTTTCTGACTTACTTCACTCTGTATGACAGACTCTAGGTCCATCCACCTCACTACACATAACTGAATTTTGTTTCTTTTTATGGCTGAGTAGTATTCCATTGTGTATATGTGCCACATCTTCTTTATCCATTCATCTGTCGATGGACACTTAGGTTGCTTCCATGTCCTGGCTATTGTAAATAGTGTTGCACTGAACATTGTGGTACATGACTCTTTTTGATTTATGGTTTTCTCAGGGTATATGCCCAGTAGTGGGATGGCTGAGTCATATGGTAGTTCTATTGTTAGTTTTTTAAGGAACCTCCATACTGTTCTCCATAGTGGCTGTATCAATTTACATTCCCACAAACAGTGAAAGAGTGTTCCCTTTTCTCCACACCCTCTACAGCGTTTAGTGTTTGTAGACTTTTAATGACGGCCATTCTGACTGGTGAGAGGTGGTACCTCATTGTAGTTTTGATTTGCATTTCTCTAACATTAGTGATGTTGAGCAACCTTTCATGTGTTTGTTGGCAATCTTTATATCGTCTTTGCAGAAATGTCTATTTAGGTCTTCTGCCCATTTTTTGATTGGGTTGTTTGTTTTTTTAATATTGAGCTGCATGAGCTGCTCGTACATTTTGGAGATTAATCCTTTGTCAGTTGCTTCATTTGCAAATATTCTCTCCCATTCTGAGGGTTGTCTTTTCATCTTGTTTATGGTTTCCTTTGCTGTGCAAAAGCTTTTAAGTTCCATTAGGTGCCATTTGTTTATTTTTGCTTTTATTTCCATTTTTCTAGGAGGTAGGTCATAAAGAATCTTGTTGTGATTTATGCCATAGAGTGTTCTGCCTATGTTTTCCTCTAACAGTTTTATAGTGTCTGGCCTTACATTTAGGTCTTTGATCCATTTTGAGTTTATTTTTGTGTGTGGTGTTAGGGAGTGTTCTAATTTCATTCTTTGACATGTAGCTGTCCAGTTTTCCTAACACCACTTATTGAAGAGGCTGTCTTTTCTCCATTGTATATTCTTGCCTCCTTTATCAAAGATAAGGTGACCATATGTGCATGGGTTTATCTCTGGGCTTTCTATCCTGTTCCATTGATCTATATTTCTGTTTTTGTGCCAGGACCATACCATCTTGATTACTGTAGCTTTGTAGTAGTCTGAAGTAAGGGAGCCTGATTCTTCCAGCTCTGTTTTTCTTTCTCAAGACTGCTTTGGCTCTTCAGAGTCTTTTGTGTTTCCATACAAATTGTGAAAATTTTTGTTCTAGTCCTGTGAAAAATGCCATTGGTAGTTTGATAGGGATTGCATTGAATCTGTAGATTGCTTTGGGTAGTAAAGTCATTTTCAGAATGTTGATTCTTCTAATCCAAGAAAATGGTATATCTCCCCATCTCTTTGTAGCATCTTTAATTTCTTTCATCAGTGTCTTATAATTTTCTGCATACAGGTCTTTTGTCGCCTTAGGTAGGTTTATTCCTAGGTATTTTATTTTTTGTTGCAATGGTAAATGGGAGTGTTTCCTTAATTTCTCTTTCAGATTTTTCATCGTTAGTGTATAGGAATGCAAGAGATTTCTGTGCATTAATTTTGTATCTAAATACTTTACCAAATTCGTTGATTAGCTCTAGTAGTTTTCTGGTAGCATCTTTAGGATTCTCTGTGTATAGAATCATGTCATCTGCAAACAGTGACAGTTTTACTTCTGTTCTGGTTTGGATTCCTTTTATTTCTTTGTCTTCTCTGATTGCTGTGGCTAACACTTCCAAAACTATGTTGAATAATAGTGGTGAGAGTGGGCAACCTTGTCTTGCTCCTGATCTTAGTGGAAATGGTTTCAGTTTTTCACCATTGAGAATGATGTTGGCTGTGGGTTTGTCATATATGGCCTTTATTATGTTGAGGTAAGTTCCCTCTATGCCTATTTCTGGAAGGTTTTTATCATAAATGGGTGTTGAATTTTGTCGAAAGCTTTTTCTGGATCCATTGAGATGATCATAAGTTTTTTCTCCTTCAGTTTGTTAATATGGTTTAACACATTGATTGATTTGCATATATTGAAGAATCCTTGCATTCCTGGGATAAACCGCACTTGATCATGGTGTATGATCCTTATAATGTGGTTTCGGATTCTGTTTGCTAGTATTTTGTTGACGATTTTTGCATCTATGTTCATCAGTGATATTGGTCTGTAGTTTTCTTTTTTTGTGACATCTTGTCTGGTTTTGGTATCAGGGTGATGGTGGCCTCGTAGAATGAGTTTGAGAGTGTTCCTCCCTCTGCAATATTTTGGAAGAGTTTGAGAAGGATGGGTGTTAGCTCTTCTCTAAATGATTGATAGAATTCGCCTGTGAAGCCATCTGGTCCTGGACTTTTGTTTGTTGGAAGATTTTTAATCACAGTTTCAATTTCAGTGCTTGTGATTGGTCTATTTATATTTTCTATTTCATCCTGGTTCAGTTTTGGAAGGTTGTGCTTTTCTAAGAATTTGTCCATTTCTTCCAGGTTGCCCATTTTATTGGCAGATAACTGCTTGAAGTAATCTCTCATGATCTTTTGTATTTCTGTAGTGTCAGTTGTTACTTCTCCTTTTTCATTTCTAATTCTGTTGATATGAGTCTTCTCCCTTTTTTTCTTGATGAGTCTGGTTAATTGTTTATCAATTTCTTTACTTCTCAAAGAACCAGCTTTTAGTTTTATTGATCTTTGCTATTGTTTCCTTCATTTCTTTTTCATTTATGTCTGATCTGACCTTTATGATTTCTTTCCTTCTGCGAACTTTGGAGTTTTTTTGTTCTTCTTTCTCTAATTGTTTTTGTTGTAAGGTTAGGTTTTTTATTGGAAATGTTTCTTGTTTCTTCAGGTAGGATTGTATTGCTCTAAGCTTCCCTCTTAGAACTGCTTTTGCTGCATCCCATAGGCTTTGGGTCGTTGTGTTTTCATTGTCATTTGTTTCTAGGTATTTTTTGTTTTCCTCTTTGATTTCTTCGATGATATCTTGGTTATTTAGTAGTGTGTTGTTTAGCCTCCATGTGTTTGTATTTTTTACAATTTTTTTCCTGTAAGTGATATCTAGTCTCATAGCTTTGTGGTGGGAAAGGATACTTGATATAATTTCAATTTTCTTAAATATACCACTGCTTGATTTGTGACCCAAGATATGATCTATTCTGGAGAATGTTCCATGAGCACTTGAGAGGAAAGTGTATTCTGTTGTTTTTGGATGGAATGTCCTATAAATATCAGTTAAGTCCATCTTGTTTAATGTCTCACTTAAAGCTTGTGTTTCCTTATTTATTTTCATTTTGGATGACCTGTCCATTGGTGAAAGTAGGGTATTAAAGACCCCTACTATTATTGTGTTACTGTCAATTTCCCCTTTTATGGCTGTTAGCATCTGCCTTGTGTACTGAGGTGCTCATATGTTGGGTGCATAAATATTTATAATTGTTATATCTTCTTCTTGGATTGATCCCATGGTCATTATGTAGTGTCCTTCTTTGTCTCTTGTAATAGTCTTTATTTTAAAGTCTATTTTTTCTGATATGTGGATTGCTACTCCAGCTTTCTTTTGGTTTCCATTTGCTTGGAATATCTTTTTCCATCCCCTCACTTTCAATCTGTATGTTTCCATAGGTCTGAAGTGGTTCTCTTTTAGACAGCATATATATGGGTCTTGTTTTTGTATCCATTCAGCCAGTCTATGTCTTTTGGTTGGAGCATTTAATCCATTTACATTTAAGGTAATTATCAATATGTATTTTCCTGTATCATTTTCTTAATTTTGGGGGGTTTGCTTTGTAGGTCTTTTCCCTCTCTTGTGTTTCCTGCGTAGAGAAGTTCCTTTAGCATTTGTTGTAAAGGTGGTTTGGTGGTGCTGAATTTTCTTAGCTTTTGCTTGTCTGTAAAGGTTTTAATTTCTCCATAGAATCTGAATGAGACCCTTGCTGGGTAGATTAATTTTTTGTGTAGGGTTTTCCCTTTCATCACTTTAAATATGTCCTGCCACACCCTTCCTGCTTGCAGAGTTTCTGCTGAAAGATCAGCTGTTAACCTTATGGAAATTCCCTTGTATGTTAATTGTTGCTTTTCCCTTGCTGCTTTTAATATTTTTTCTTTGTATTTAAATTTTGATAGTTTGATTAATATGTGTCTTGGTGTGTTTCTCCTTGGATTTATCCTGTATGGGACTCTCTTCACTTCCTGGACTTGACTGACCATTTCCTTTCCCATATTAGGGAAGTTTTCAACTATAATCTCTTCAAATATTTTCTCAGTCCCTTTCTTTATCTCTTCTTTTTCTGGGACCACTATAATTCAAATGCTGGTGCCTTTAATGTTGTCCCGGAAGTCTGTGAAACTGTCCTCAATTCTTTTCATTCTTTTTTCTTTATTCTGCTCTGCGGTAGTTAATTCCACTCTTTTATCTTCCATGTTACTTATCCGTTTTTCTGCCTTAGTTATTCTGCTATTGATTCCTTCTAGAGAATTATTAATTTCATTTATTGTGTTGTTCATCATTGTTTGTTTGCCTTTTAGTTCTTCTAAGTCCTTGTTAAATGTTTCTTTTATTTTTTCCATTCTATTTCCAAGATTTTGGATCATCTTTACTGTCATTACTCTGAATTCTTTTTCAGGTAGACTGCCTATTTCCTCTTCATTTATTTGGTCTGGTGGGGTCTTACCTTGCTACTTCTTCTGCTCTGTATTTCTCTGTCTTCTCATTTTGCTTAACTTACTGTGTTTGGGGTCTCCTTTCGCAGCCTGCAGGTTCATAGTTCCCATTGTTTTTGGTGTCTGCCCCCCATGGGTAAGTTTGATTCAGTGGGTTGTGTAGGCTTCCTGGTGGAGGGGACTAGTGCCTGCTTTCTGGTGGATGAAGCTGGATCTTGTCTTCCTGGTGGGCAGGACCACATCCGGTGGTGTGTTTTGGGGTGTCTGTGAACTTAATATGATTTTAGGCAGCCTCTTTGCTAATGGGTGGGGTTATATTCCTGTCTTAATAGTTGTTTGGCATGGGGTGTCCATCACTGGTGGTTGCTGGTCGTTGAGTGGAGCTGGGTCTTAGCATTGAAACAGAGATCTCTGCAAGAGCTCTCACTGATTGACGTTACATGGGGCCAGGATGTCTCTGGTGGACCAATGTCCTGAACTCGGCTCTCCCACCTCAGAAGTTCAGGCCTGTCACCCTGCTGGAGCACCAAGACCCTGTCAGCCACACAGCTCAGGAGAAAAGGGAGAAAAAAAAGAAAGAAAAAAAATAATAAAGTAAAATAAAGTTATTAAAATAAAAAAATAAAAAAAATTATTGAAATAAAATTATAAAAATGATTTTAAAAAAAAGAAGAGAGCAACCAAACCAATAAACAATTCCACCAATGATAACAAGCTTTAAAAACTATACTAAAAAAAAGCAGACAGACTGGACGCTAGGACAAATGGTAAAAGTAAACCTATACAGACCAAATCACACAAAGAAGTATATACATAGACACTCACAAAAAGAGAAAAAGGAAAAAATATGTATATAAAATAAAAGGGAGCAACCAAATCAATAAACAAATCTACCAATGATAATAAGCTCTAAATACTAAACTAAGATAAACATAAAACCAGAAACAAATTAGATGCAGAAAGCAAACCCCAAGTCTACAGTTGCTCCCAAAGTCTACCACCTCAATTTTGGGATGATTTGTTGTGTATTCAGGTATACCACAGATGCAGGGTACATCAAGTTGATTGTGGAGATCTAATCCTCTGCTTCTGAGGCTGCATGGAGAAATTTCCCTTTCTCTTCTTTATTTGCACAGCTCTTGGGGTTCAGCTTTGGATTTGGCCCTGCCTCTCCATGTAGGTTGCCTGTGGACGTCTGTTCTTCCCCCAGACATCATGGGGTTAAAGAAGTGGTTTATTAGGGGTCTCTGGCTTACTCAGGCTGGGGGGAGGGAGCGGTATGGAATGCAGGGCGAGCCTGTGGTGGCAGAGGCCAGCATGACGTTGCAACAGCCTGAGGCGTACCGTGTGTTCTTCCGAGGAAGTTGTTCTTGGATCATGGAACCCTGGCACTGGTGGGCTACACAGCCTCCTGGGAGGGGAGATGTGGATCGTGACCTGTGCTTGCACATATGTTTCTTGGTGGCTGCAGCAGCAGCCTTAGCATTTCATGCTCATCTCTGGTGTCTGCATTGATAGCCATGGCTTGTGTCCATCTCTGAAGCTCACTTAGGCAGTGCTCTGCCTTCGTGGGCACACAGGGAATGAATCCCCTCTCCTCGTGCACCACGAAACAATGTTCCCTTGCCTCTTAGGCAGTTCCAGACTTTCTCCCGGACTCCCTCAAGTTTAGCTGTGGTGCACTAGCCCCCTTCAGGCTGTGTTCACTCAGCTAACCCCAGTCCTTTCCTTGGGATCTGACCTCTGAGGCCCGAGCCTCAGCTCCCACCCACATCCGCCCTGGCAGGTGAGCAGACAACCTCTCAGGCTGGTGAGAGCTGGTTGGCACTGATCCTCTGTGCGGGAATCTCTCCGCTTTGCCCTCTGTACCCCTGTTGCTGTGCTCTCCTCCATGGCTCCAAAGATTCCCCCCACCCACTCCCCATCTCCACCAATAAAGGGGCTCCCCAGTGTGTGGACTTTTCCTCCTTCACAGCTCCCTCCCAGAGGTGCAGGTCCCGTCCCTATTCTTTTGTCTCTGTTTTTCTTTTTTCTTTTGCCCTAACCAGGTACATGGGAAGTTTCTTGCCTTTTGGGAAGTCTGAGGTCTCCTGCCAGCATTCAGTAGGTGTTTTATAGGAGCTGTTCCACATATAGATGTATTTTTGATGTATTTGTGGGGAGGAAGGTGATCTCCTTGTCTTACTCCTCCGCCATCTTGAAGGTCCTCTGAAAATGGATGCCTTTTGATTCAGCTCTTCACTGTGGCCCTGTTTCTTCTGGTTGTCTTGTTTGTGGTTAACTTCGTTTGACCACCTCAAATAGCTGTGGCATTCAGCTGTCATCTTTTGGTCACATACAACACAGTTCAGCTGAGTGACTGCAAGCTTTATTTCAGCACCAGCAACACTCCACAAGTCTGGAGTTTTATTCCTTGGGTAATGTTTTTTCTTGCTATTTGTTGTTGATGTGGTTTCTAGATGACCCTAATGAAAATGTCCAGGAAGTTTTGCATGATATTGTTGACAGTTCCAAGTCTAACAGCTGCTTATTAGGATAGATGTCTGACTTAATTTGGTGCCTGATGCTTTGTTGTGATTTAGTATTCCACTGACTGGATATTATTGTGGTATTCATAACAGATAGACAATTTGGTCTCTGCCTTCTGGGAACTAATGCCATCTAATTCACAGAGCTTGGAAGGGTATAGGACCACCCTCAGAATGTCTGGTAAAGACAGTGAAATTTTCCTTAGCACTCTCAGCTTTTGAATCATTTCCTTCTTTTTCCTCTTTGGTGGCCTATACCCTAATCTCACACCTTTCATTCCTACTAAAAAGAATAGTGTTCCTCAAACAAGATAAAGGACTATCCCTACTGAAGTGAATTGAATTTTAACAGTGAGTTAATTTCAAACAAATAGGAATAAGTTGTAATATTTAAGTTTCAAATATCAATAACAGAGGAATAATTTTATCAATAACAGAGGAGTCTTCTCTTTATTACTTACAAGTGGCCCATGTGGCTATTGACATTGATATGATTTTCTAATAAAAAGGTTCACATTATGTTAATTTGTGTATATCCTTTTAAGTAATCCCTGTTAAAACAATTCGGTTTACTAAGAGTAGGGGCAGTTGTGAGCTGATCCCTCTGTGTATTAGTAATCATACTCAGATGACTAAGTAGACTAATATCAGAAGAACTTATCACAGCATCTGACTTGGGGTCAAGGATTATTTTTTCCAGCTTTATTGAGATATAATTGATATATAACATTGTGTAAGCTTAAGGTGAAAAATGTGATAATTTGATACACATATATTGTGAAATGATTAAGGTATGCTTTTGATTATTAGTATCTTTTGGGCATACATGGTATGTATATCTCAGGAAAGAATATATGGGTTTTTTAATTTACTTGAATGTTTTTAAATACCATATTGTATTAGTTATCAATTCCTATATAACAAATTACCCTGAAATTTAGTGACTTAGAACAACAAACACTTATTAAAATCAGTTTCTGTGAGTCAGGGGTTTGAGAGCAGCTTAGCTGAGGTGCAGCATTTGTCATGAGTCTGAAGCCCAGCTGTCAACTGGGGCTGCATCATCTGAAGGTTTGACTGTTGCTGGAGGATCCACTTCTAAGATGTCTCACTCACGTGGCTTTTTGTAGGAGGCCTTAGTTCCTTGCCACGTGGGATCCTTGAGTGTCCTTAAAACATGATAGCTGGCTTCCCTCAGAGCGACTGGTCCAAGAAGAAGAACAAGGAGGACCCTCATTGACTTTTATGACCTAGTTGTAGTGCATCAGTTCTGCCATATTCTATTTCTTTAGACATTAATCACTAAAGTTAGCCTATATGCCAAGAGAGGTAAATTAAGCTCCAGCTCTTGAAGAGAGGAGAATAAAGGAATTTGTGGACATATTTTAAAACCACCACACAAATCGAAAAGACAGGAAGATGGTGTTAAAGAAATCATCCAATATAACAGAGCCACTAAGGATCCAACTTTATTTTGAGAAGTTTCTTTATTTCTCCTATTACCTGGGAAATATCTTCTCTTGACTTCTGGAGTGACTGCTCTGTATCTGATTGCTATAGGTCTATTCTTAATAAAGTCTAAACTAATTTTTAGGTGAAGTGAACCCACAGAAATTATATGGTTATTCTTTCATTCTAGAGCCCCGTATGACCTTCCTGTTGGCACAGAGTTTCAGCAGAGGCTTCAAAGCTGGCAACAATGGATTTTAAGTGGTCTCTTGTTCTGAAGACCAGTACTGACATTTCTATAAGACTTGCTAAAAGGAAAATTAAAAATGATCTTATGACCCTTAGCCCATGTTACATGAGATGATAAAAGTAGAACAGAGGGATCTGATGGAGGAGGAAGATGCTTTGAAAATGATGGTTGTTCTAGCCAGGAGCGAGATGTTTTTCTCTGATTCAAGCTAACTGGGGTGGGTGCCTTCTTTGAGGCTGAGGGGAAACTGACCCCTTACCCCTGGCTGGTTGCTGTCTGACCTTCAGAAATGAGTCAGCCGTGAGAATGGAGTGGATTAGCAAGTTCTTTGGTGATGTCGATCCGTTTACCCTGGTTTCAGTAGGCAGCAGGCATGTGTCTGATTTTCATCTAGAAAATGGGCTTGCTGCTGAAAATCCAGTGAGGAGAAAACTATAGTCAGAGCAACTAACTCCACCAGTGGGAGGGCAGGAGTTTGTTTTCTCGAGGCAGGGAGGGCACTGTGGAAGGAAGCAAACACAGAGCCCTGTAGAGACAATGTCTAGCAGGGGGGGAAGGTGAACCACAGTGGAGAGTGTAGGGGGTGCCATCAGGAATGTGAAGTTATCCAGAAAGAATATTGCCCACATTTTTAAACAGTGTAATGTTGAAGGTTTCTAAGGGGAGACCCCAAAAAACATCCCTTGTGTGAGGAAGCCAACATTTGGGCATCTTCCATGATAGAGGGTTTCTAATAACCGATACCACATAACCAATAACACAGGGCACCTACTAATTTAAAATAGATTTTTCCCTTTTAATGTTCATCCCCCTTCCCATCTCCAGTTTGGCCAAGCCGGAAGCAGCATAGTGCATCAGGGATGATGATGGAACAGCAATGTGGGGACATAATGAAAGATCAAGCCATGCCCTTCCTTCCAGCTGCCATGAAATCACAAATCAGGTTTCAGTGAAGGAGGAGAGGAGAAGTTTAAAGATTGGCTGAAAATGGATGTGTTGAGTTATATTAAACTGGAAAGGAGATAAGGAGATAGAAAAGGAGACTGTTCTAATGTCTGAAAGTAATCAGAAAGCTGTAGAATCTGCCTGAGATATGACCAAAGGGTAGGGAAGGAAAATATGACAGAATAGGTTTGAAGACAGCTATGTGAAAAAATAAAAATATTTCCTACTTATAGTGTTCAGTTCATTCAATAAATTGGTTGCACAAGAGCTTGTTGAGCACAATATTTTAAAATCAATGTCTTGTGGCATGCTGGATGCCTTCCCAGGTGTTCATCAAATGGTGATAAATGGGAACAATGTATCTCTATTCCCACTGAGTAATCATCCTGTGAAGTCTGTGGGATGAAATGGTAAATTAAGAGGCTCATGAAAAGTGATACTGAGGGGCAAGCTGGCTATGAACAAGAGGGAAGAGGAGTAGCATAACGTTGATTAACTGCCAATGAGAGATTGCACACACACTGGAGTGTACTAAGTGTTGCTTCGCCAATCAGAAGTGAACAGATCTGAGCAAATATGGCAATAAATGGTGACAAGTAAATAGACAACACCTTGAATACTTTTCTAGACACCATAAGGACTAATAATTGCACTGTGGTTATTTCTGATTTGTCTTGGAATTACTTAGAATCTTTTAATCCCTTCAATTCTATTACCATAAACTCCTAGTATTTGAAAGTGCACCTGGAACCACTGTGGTAGATAACAAATGTCAAATGATATCCAAAGTCAAGTGATGTCCAAAAGGAAAGTACAGTTAAAAAATGATGATGAAGATGATAATCATAATTATAATAATAATAAATGCTGAACTTATTGTGATGCAAACTGCAATGCAAACTGACTAAAAACTGTTAGTGTTCAAGTTTTTTTAAAAAGTACCATATAGGTTGGCTTCCCTGGTGGCGCAGTGGTTGAGAATCTGCCTGCCAATGCAGGGGACACGGGTTCGAGCCCTGGTCCGGGAAGATCCCACATGCCGCGGAGCAACTGGGCCCGTGAGCCACAGCTACTGAGCCTGTGCGTCTGGAGCCTGTGCTCGGCATCAAGAGAGGCCGCGATAGTGAGAGGCCAGCGCACCGCAATGAAGAGTGGCCCCCACTCGCCGCAACTAGAGAAAGCCCTCGCACAGAAACGAAGACCCAACACAGCCATAAATAAATAAATAAATAATTAAAAAAAAAAAAAAGAAAAAAGTACCATATAGGCTCATTCCATAGGGAAAGATAGAATACTCTTTTCCCCTGCTTAGTACAGTTTTGCATGAAGAGCTTCTTTTACATATTTGAGAGAGACTCTTCACACAGAAGAGGTGTTGTTTAATTTGTCGTTTGTGACTCATTTGTTTCAATTAAACATTGTAATATCAGTGTTAAATGTGCTCTTAAATGACAGGGTTTTTGTTACCATATGTGGTAGTTTACTGTGCATACTAGCTATTTAAAACAGATGAAAGTTAAAAAAAAAAAAAAAAAGGGAACAGACGTAAGTAAAATAAGGTTTGTTTGAGGGAGGAATAGAGTTTCTCCAGAATAAAGAATACAGAGACCAAATGGAAACATACCTGCTTCACTGCTTGTGGCTTCTGTACTTGGCCCTATTGGCTTACCATTTTATGGTTACCAGATTTATATCCTTTAAAATTATGAACACTGGATCAAATTCTCATGTTGTAAAACACTTCAAGGTGACATTAAATGAATATGTGATTTGAACTACTTACAATTTTCACACAGGTTTGGATTACCAAAGTAAAAATATTTCCCATAAAATGCTGTAAATTTGCTAAAATTTAATACAAACCCCCTATGGTGTAATAATACAAAGAAACTCTGTTTACTAAAAAAAGAAAAATTCTGAAATATCTTTTCTGGATTTTATTTTAAACAGTTTCTATGGAGAACCATCTCACAGATACAAAAGAAGTATGACATCTGTTCAATTCAAGGGGTTATTTTTAAACAAGAGGCTAACATGATACGTTATCAGAGAAGGTTGTTATTAAGAAAACAGAATCTCAGAGTTGGAAGACTCTTAGATAATTTACATCCACTGTGTAAGAAGACTTTTTCTCAGATTAGTCATAACTGATCCATCAAGCACAGCTATCAATTTGTAAGAATTTTCTATTTCTGTAGAACAGGGTATGACAAATTTAGTGGCTTAAAACAACACCCATTTATTGTCTCACAGTTGTGTAGGTCAGAAGTCTGGTCACAGTGCAACTAGTATCTCTCAGGGTCTCACTGGGCTGAAATCAAAGTGTTGTTCAGGGCTGCTCTAGTTTGAGGTTTGGGATCTCTACCAAGTTCATTGGTTGCAGGCAGAATTCATTTCCTGTGGGTGTAGGACTGAACTCCGTTGTCTGCTAGCTGTCAGTGGGGGATGACTATCAGCTTCTAGAGGCTACTCTGAGGCCATGCTATGTGGTATCCTCTATCTTCAAGTCAACAATGGTGCTTCATATCTCTGACTTTCCCCTCTGCCACAAGTCGGAGAGAACTCTGCTTTTAAAAGGATCATGTGATTAGGTCATGCTCACCTGGATAATCTCCTTTGGCAGTATCATGTTAACATGATCACAGGAGTGATATCTCATCCCTTTCACAGGTTCTGTTCACAATCAAAGAGGAGTTAACTTAGAATTTTGCCTACCACACATCTATATATACACACCAGTGACTACAACTTTGCAATCTGCAGGACTATTTATGTCAGGAAATCTGCATTCTGGGAAGTGGTCAGGAGCTCTGACATCTTCAAGGTCCATGATGAGTGGACAGATTCTAGTTCCATAGTATTTAAAATAAAGTTCTTTCATTTTCTATTTATAAGGAGATTTTTGGTTTAGAAATTTGTATAGAAACACACTCAATTCATCCCCTTTCCTTTTTCTTGTAATGAAACAACAATATTTGTCCCTTGATCTTTTAGGTTTTGGAGAAGAGCACATATCTGACATTACCTGAGATGAGCTTGCTCAGCAAAGTACATACTCATTCCTTCTTGTTAACACCCCCATATTTTAGTGGAAGGTAAATTTTTGTTTACATGTAGGATTTGCTTCAATTTTTCACACACGTTTCTAAGAATGTGCATCTTGAGGTTGGTGGGGATTACTGTACATAAGGGATTTATATTTATGCTCTTTTTTGGCCTATATTTATTGGAAAGACCAACTTGCCAAGGTTCTATGAGTTCAGACAAACACATCTGAATATTTTCCATCAGGCGGAAGGTAGAGGTTCAGGCATGAATTTTCTCTTTATAACACTTCGAATAAGAGGCTTTGGAGTAAAATTCATGTATTCCTTCTCCAACTTGGTAACCACAACATCTCTTTGTCTCCATTGGCTTTTGGCCATTGATCTACTGTCTCCTGTAGAAGACACCCACGATCCCTCATAAGGCCAAATGGTGATGAGAAACAAGCAGTTCTCAAGTGATTTTAGTCATGGAATGAGTCATAGCCAAGTCATGGCCTGGTTACATCATTTAAAGTAATTGAAGAGGGGCTTAATTTTATGTTTTTCTCTGATTTGGGGGACTGAATGATTAATAGTAGCTATTTATTTAGAGGAGGAAAAAGTCAAGAGATTTAGATTGGAACCCAGCAAACACATTCCCTACTTATTCAATATAGGACAAGATGTGTAGATTTACTTTTTTGACTACAAGAACCACCGAAAGAAATTAGTTGGTTTTCATAAATTTAGGGAGTGAAAGTTTAACTTTATATTAAAAAAGCTTAATTTCCTATTAAAATTAATATAATATATATGTTTAAAGCAAACATTTTCAAAAATCAAAACACTATTTTTTCCAAGTTTTTAAAAAATGATTTTTCCATTACGTAACAAAAATAGCTCATAACTTTGCCACAACATTATTGCTACTTCTAAAACTGTGATTTGCAACTGTTAGGCAAAACAATGAAAAGTTCAGGAGAGGACATTGCATTCAAGATTAGTGGTGTCAGGATCTTCCAACAGCCTGGAGCCTCCAAGCTGTACTTTGATCAAGGATTCTTTTGGTGTTGGTACTTCTCGTTGGATTACTGCTTAGTTTTGCTTTGTCCTGGCTGACCACACCTTGTCCAGCTGTGATAGATCATTTAGCTGATGCTTCTTCTCCCCCTTCCCCTTCCCGTCGTCCCTCTCCTCCTCCTCCCCTCCCCCTCCTGCTCCCCCTCCTCCTTCCCCCTCCTCCTCCCTCCCTCTCCTCCTCCCTCTCCCCCTCCTCCTCCTTCCTACTTCTTCTTCTTCCTCTTCTTTTGGTTTAACTGAAATTGTTTAAATTACCTTATAGAAAACATAAGCCAAGCCCCTTTAGAAGCAGGAAGACTTGGACTGGGAATCTAGGCTAGTGCTGCAAAACAGCTTCTCTCTAAGACCCTGATCAAAGCACTTTCCCTTAGATTTCTGAGCTGAGGTGCTCTGATCTGCATTTGCCTCTGCCTCCAGTCTTACCATCTTCTCTGTTACATCTACTGCTCATTCTGTGCACAAAATGATACCTTCTGCTACCCCTGTGTCTGCTGACACTTCCTAGTTTCTGGGTCATATCTCTTTTGTGATGATTCTCTCATATGACCTTGGTTTGTCTCTGGCCCAAATTGAGCCTCTTGAATTCTGCCCTCTTGACCTTTCTCCCAGCTGGAGCTGTATCTTATCACACTGTGCTAGAACAGAGGAAACCCAGAAGAACAAGATTGATGTGGCATCCAGCCTCAAGGAACCCTCAGACTAGTAGAAAAGGCAGGCCTTCATTAATTACTTACAGTATTAATCCCTCATGCTCTAATTCTAAATGGTCTAAAAGTGTGAAACTTTTTTTTTTCTGTCCAGCTTTCATGTTGGTTATTCCTAAATATTCCAACACTCACTCATTTAAAGTAAGGCTGGTTCTTAACATGGCTGCTTCTCTGCTTTGGGGTGCTCACTAAATCCCCAACTTAGGAGTCAATGGTAAGAAATAAAACATTGAGTAGATGGATTTGATCTTAGGCTGCCCTTTGTCATGAAAGTGCCTTGGCCCCTGAGCTTTGACTGTCCGTCGTTCTTTACTCCATGAAAACTTTCATCCATATGAAATTGCCTCTATGTGACTCTGCACGCTGACTGAAGAGAAAATAGGAAGGAATAAATCTAAGTTGTTACAGAAGAGAATGTCCCAATATAGGGGCCTTTTTTCTTTCTGTTTAACCTTTATAATTTTGCCTGTAATATTTTCTGGAAAACATCTTAGAAGGTATGCAGAGTCTTAGCTATATTTATGGTAAATTCAAATATGATGAGATTAAAGGAATTGTCCAGGGACCTACACAAATGGAAGGCAGATCCCAGAACTCCACACTCATCCTCTTGTGTTCTAGCCTTTGGGATTCTTTCTTGGTCTCTCTTTGTTCTATATGCCAAAGCATGATCAGAGCAGAAAACATCCTTAACCAATTTAGTCAAGCTCCCCATTTGGTGATTGCCTTGTTCTGAGAACATCTTGTGTATTACTACATTTGGAGCTCCAGTTGGAGCTTCATTCACATTTGGGGACAGCTTCTTTCAAAGAACTGACCTTCTGACTGAGCCGGGAGGAGCAGGGCTAAGATTTTTTTCAGCTGGAAGTTACATGTTACGTATTTAAAGTGTGTGGTCATTTCAGATCTGTATAATGCAGGGGTGGGAAAAGCTATGCCTTACAAGGCTCCTGAGTATATCTCCAATCCTGTAAGTCCAACTTGGTTGCTACTAGATTTACTCTTATGTAAATCTTTATCTGACATCTTTGTACATCTGACTGTAGAAGAGTACCACTACAATATTTTAATGTTTATTAATTGAAAATCCAGGCCATTTTAATCTGGTTATGTTTAGCTATCACACCAAAATCAATTTAATTATAGTGTTTAAAGATCCTAGATTGTCCAAATATGGCAACTATGAAAATAAAACATTAGCCAAAAAGAAAAGTTTGTGTGTTAAGATACTAATCTTTCTCTCATACTTTTTTTTCTCTTTCTTGCTGTTTCTCTACTAATTTATATCTGTGAATCTCTCAGTCATCGTTTTTATCTAATTTACAAATTCACACATTTCTTATAACTCTGTGATGGCAAATGCCTGGTACTTATGTCACTCCCTCCCCTCTTATACCCATGTCAGATATCATTAAACAATGACAATACTCCCTCCTACTGAGCTGTGGATTTGGCTTCAGGGAATGTGTTTGCTGGGTTCCAATCAACACAGTAGTCTAAGCACTATTAATCTTATAGAACTGGATCATAAACTTTAATCTGTTTGCTATTCCTGCTACTTCAACATTCTCAAACACTGTTAGAAGCAGAAGATAGAAACAAAAAATGAAAAATGGACTAAATTCAATAAAACCTGTTAACTTAGGTTATTATAGCCACTGATTGATGAAAAGGATTAAAATGCTTTAAGGAGAATATTTATATTGGGTGTTTGTACCAGACAACCTCTAACAGTAGGCCATTCTGCCTCTGTATGAATGTTTCCAAATACAATTAATTTACTTTTTGATGAAATAGCTTATTACGTGATTGAAAATGCTGAAGTTTAGAGTTTCCTTATATTGCCCTGAAGTTGCTTTCCTTATAACTCCACCTATTTGCCTTGCATTCCTTCAGTGGAAAGAAGGTCAATGTTTTAAATGTTTTATATTTTAATATTAAGATATAATTTACTGAAGATAAAATACATAGACCTTTAGTGTTCAATTTGATGAGTTTTGAAAATTGAGTAACCCATGTAACTATCACCTAATACAAGATATAGAACATTCCTATCACCCAGAAATCTTCCCCATGCCCACATTAATTCAACTCCTTGCCTCTCACCTACCAAAGAGAAACACTGTCTCATTTCTATCACCATAGATTAATGTATTAGTCAGAGTTCTCCAGAGAAACAGAATTAATAAAATATATATAGATTTAGATAAGAGGAGACTTATTGTAGGAATTGGCTTACATGGTTACAGAGACCAAGAATTCCCAAGATCTATTGTCTGCAAGGAAGGCTAGTGGTGTAATTCAGTTCAGTTTGGAAGGTCTGAGAATCAGACTTAGTGAAAGGTCTGAGAAGAATCAGACTGATTGGTATAAGTCCTGATATGAATCTAAAAGCCCAAGAACAAGGAACACCAATGCAGGAGAAGATGGCTATCTCAGCTCTAGCAGAGAGAGTGAATTTGCCCTTCCTCCACCATTTTGTTCTATGCAGGCCCTAAACAGGTTGGCTCACGCCCACCCCCATTGGTGAGGGCAATCTTCTTTACTCAGTCTACTGATTCAAATTCTAATCTCTTCCAGAGGCACTTTACAGACACACTCAGAAATAATGTTTTACTAGCTATCTGGGTATCCTTTAGACCAGAGGTCCCCAACCCCCGGGGTTGCAGACTGGTACCAGCTATCTGCAGGACTCACTCTTTTATCTCTCAAGTATGTGCCCAGATGTCACCTTCTCAATGAGGCCTTTCCATGACCACTCTGCTTAAAATTGAAATTTGCCCCCATCCCTGCCCCAGACCAGCACAATTCCTTCTTATCTTCTATCTTTATTTTCCTCCTTATAACACTAAACACCAACTGACTATATATTCATTTTTATTATTTATTTCCTGTGTATTCCCTTTGAGTGTAAGTGCCTTGATAATAAAAATTTTGTCTGCTCTGTTTATAGCTATAAACAGTTTTGGTTGCATAGTCATCTACTATACTCAATAAATATTTCCATATACATTTATTTATATAGATTAATGAGTGAACTCTTGCTATTTTATATCTTAAAGTTGGAAAGAGGTCCTAGAGGCCAATTGATACAATTTTCAATTAGGATTTCCTCACTGGTATGTGCAAATTTCTATATTCAAATGCTATATCTCCCCAACTATAATGTAAACTTTTGGGGAATAGATGCCTTGTGTGTAATCTTTGTATTACCTACACTATCTTAGGGCAATAGGTTCTTAACACATATTTTTATAATAAGTGAATAGGTATAAAGCAGATAGAAAGTGCCTTTAATGTGCTACAATTTCTATTTTTATGATTTTTTCCCTAACAATTTGTATTCATTAGGATTTGAAAGCAGCATATACCTACAATTGTGTTTCTAAAAGTCAAAGTATAGTACATTTTCATACCTAGTTTCCATTAAATTTTATTAAAATGCTTTTGAAATGTTAATTCATACTCCCAATGATATTCTAAACACATAAAAAATATAAAAATTCTTTTTTTTGATTTCAGCTTAAACAATAAATATTCCATAACACAGATTTATATGTATATATCATGATCTTAATCCTGTATTTTTTATGCCTTTAACTAATTTTAGAAAAGAGAAAGAACTTATACTCACACATGTACACATGCACGACACACATGGGAAAATAAGGGACTTTGAAACAAATGTTGAAAGGAGTTGAAGAATGCCAAATACTGTCCTAATTCACAACAGTACAATAAATTATACACTTAATTATTCCCCTAGTAAAATGAAAAGAACTTATGGGAAATTGCTAACAATGAAAATGAGATCTGTTCTGTGTCAAGTAAAAATTCTCCTCAATAAAGTTGAAATATGTGTGTATGAATGCACCTAAAATTAATTCAACATTCTAAAATGGAATGACATTCTATTCACAAGATATACAAATTAGAATGAGTTTGAAAGTGAACCTGTGGATTTAGAGGTGAATAAAGCAAATGATTAGCCTCTGCATTTGCTCTTGAGCCCTTCTGTGTCGGGTGCACAGCCTGGATTCATGCATGGGGTGAGGGCAGTGATTCTGCCTTGGCTATTTCCAGCATTGTTTCTTGCACTACCAAATATCAGAAAGTATAAGTAAAATGAATAAATAAATACAAAAAAAGAAAAGTTTAGAATATGTTGTCAAGAGGGATTGTGAGTTTTACAAGATCATACAGACATTTAGTGGACCTGCTGTAACTAACACCTAAACTCTCCTGATTTCACTGTCAAATAAAATTATTTTAGTTACATGAATAATAAAATGTTTTAGGTCAAGAGGTTATAAATTTTAATGTGTTTGGGAGTAAAATTTGTTCCTGATTATAGAGAAAATTCTTTTAGGTTTTCACCATTTTGAGTATGATGTTAGCTGTGTGCTTGTCATATATGTCCTTTATTTATGTTGAGGTATGTTCTCTCTATACCCACTTTGTGGAAAGATTTTATCATAAATGGATGTTAAATTTTGTCAGAAACTTCTGTGTCTGTTGCGATGATCATATGATTTTTATTTTTGATTAAAAATTTTTTTTCTTCAATATTTCTTTTACATTGGAGTACAGTTGCTTTACAATATTGTGTTAATTTATACTGCACAGCAAAGTGAATAAGCTATATGTATATCCTTTTTTTGGATTTCCTTCTCATTTAGGTCACCACAGAGGATTGAGTAGAGTTCCCTGTACTATACAGTAGGTTCTCATTTGTTATCTATTTTATACATAGTACCAATAGTGTATATATGCAATCCCAATCTCCCAATTCATCCCACCCCATTTCCCCCTTGGTATCTATACATTTATTCTCTACATCTGTGTCTCTATTTCTGCTTTGTAAATAAGATCATCTGCACCAATTTTTTTCAGATTCCACATATATGCATTAATATACAATATTTGTTTTTCTCTTTCTGACATACTTCTCTCTGTATGACAGTCTCTAGGTCCATCCATGTCTCTACAAATGATCCAATTTCATTCCTTTTTATGGCTGAATAATATTTCATTGTATATATGTACTATATCTTCTTTATACATGCCTCTGTTGATGCACATTTAGGTTGATTTCTTGTCCTGGCTATTATAAATAGTGCTGCAATGAACATTGGGGTGTATGTGTCTTTTGAACCATGGTTTTCTCTGGGTATATGCCCAGGAGTGGAATTGCTGGGTCATATGGTAGTTCTATTTTGAGTTTTTTAAGGAACCTTCATACTGTTCTTCATGGTGGCTCTACCAATTCACATTCCCAACAAGAGTATAGGAGGGTTCCATTTTCTCCACACCCTCTCCACCATTTATTGTTTGTAGATTTTTTGATGATGGCCATTATGACCAATGTGATGTGATAGCTTATTGTATCAATAGTTTTGATTTGCATTTCACTAAAAATTAGTGATCTTGAGCAATTTTTCATGTGTTTTTTGGCCATCTGTATGTCTTCTTTGGAGAAATGTCTATTTAGATCTTCTGCCCATTTTCTGATATTTGTTTCTTTGATTGATTTGATTTGTTTTTTTGATATTGAGCTCCATGATATGCTTGTATATTTTGGAGATTAATCCTTTGTCAGTTGCTTCATTTGCAAATATTTTCTCCCATTTTGAGGGTTGTCTTTTCATCTTGTTTAGGGTTTACTTTGCTGTGCAAAAGCTTTTAAGTTTTATTAGGTCCCATTTGTTTATTTCTGTTTTTATTCTCATTACTCTAGGAGGTGGGTCAAAAAATTTCTTGCTGCGATTTATATCAAAGAGTGTTCTGCCTATGTTTTCCTCTAAGAGTTTTATAGTGTCCGGCCTTACATTCAGATCTTTAATCCATTTTGAGTTTACTTTTGTGTATGGTGCTAAGGAGTGTTCTAATTTCATTCTTTTACATGTAGCTATCCAGTTTTCCCAGCACCACTTATTGAAGAGGCTACCTTTGTTCCATTGTATATTCTGGCCTCCTCTATCATAGGTTAGGTGACCAAAAATGTGTGGGCTTATCTCTGGGCTTTCTATCCTATTCCATTAATTGATATTTCTGTTTTTGTGCCAGTACCATTCTGTCTTGATTACTGTAGCTTTGTAGTATAGTCTAAAGTCGGAAGCATGATTCCTCTAGCTCCATTTTTTTCTCTCAAGATTGCTTTTGATATTTGAGGTCTTTCTGTTTCCATACAAATTGTAAAATTTTTTTGTTCTAGTTCTGTGAAAAATGTCATTGGTAATTTGATAGGGATTGCACTGAATCTGTAGATTGCTTTGGGTAGTACAGTCATTTTCACAACACTGACTCTACTAATCCAAGAACATGGTATATCTCTCCATCTGTTTGTGTCATCTTTGATTCTTTCATCAGTATCTTATAGTTTTCTGTATACAGGTCTTTTGCCTCTCTAGGCAGGTTTATTCCTAGGTATTTTATTCTTTTTATTGCAGTGGTAAATGGGATTGTTTCCTTAATTTCTCTTTCTGATCATTTGTTGCTAGCATATAGAAATGAAAGAGATTTCTATGTACTAATTTTGTATCCTGCAACTTTACTAAATTCATTGATTAGCTCTAGAAGTTTTCTGGTGACATCTTTAGGATTTTCTATGTATAGTATCATGTCATTTGCAAAGAGTTACAGTTTTACTTCTTTGCCAATTTGGATTCCTTTTATTTCTTTTTCTTCTCTGATTGCCATGGTTAGGACTTCCAAAACTATGTTGATAACAGTGTCAAGAGTGAGCATACTTGTATTCTTCCTGACCTTAGAGGAAGAGCTTTAAGTTTTTCATCACTGAGAATAATGTTTGCTGTGGGTTTCTTGCATATGGCCTTTATTATGTTGAGGTAGGTTCTCTCTATGCCCACTGTCTGGAGAGTTTTTATCATAAATGGGTGTTGAATTTTGTCAAAAGGCTTTTCTGCATCTATTGAGATGATCATATGGTTTTTATTCTTCAATTTGTTAATATGGTGTATCACATTGATTGATTTGCATATATTGGAGAATCCTTGCATCCCTGGGATAAATCACACTGATCATGGTGTATGATCCTTTTAATATGTTGTTGGATTCTGTTTGCTAATATTTTTTTGAGAATTTTTGCGTCTATGTTCATCAGTGTTATTGGCATGTAATTTTCTTTTATTGTGATATCTTTGTCTAGTTTGGTATCAGGGTGATGGTGGCCTCATAGAATGAGCTCTGCAGTGTTCCTTCTTCTGTAATTTTTTGGAAGAGTTTGAGAAGGATAGGTGTTATTTCTTCTCTAAAGGTTTGATAGAATTCGCCTGTGAAGCCATCTGGTCCTGGACTTTTGTTTGTTGGAAGATTTTTAACAGTTTCAATTTCATTACTTGTGATTTGTCTGTTCATGTTTTCTATTTCATCCTGGTTCAGTCTTGGAAGGTTGTACTTTTCTAACATTTTGTCCATTTCTTCCAGGTTGTCCATTTCATTGGCATAGAGTTGCTTGTAGTAGTCTCTTATGATCCTTTGTATTTCTGTGGTGTCATTAGTAACTTGTTTTTCACTTCTAATTTTATCTATTTGAGTCCTCTCCCTCTTTTTCTTGATGAGTCTGGCTGAAGTTTCATCAATTTTGTTTATCTTCTCAAAGAAACAGCTTTTAGTTTTATTGATCTTTGCTATTGGTTTTTTTTTAAAATTTCTATTTCACTTATTTCTGCCCTGATCTTTATGATTTATTTCTTTCTACTGACTTTGGGTTTTCTTTGTTCTTCTTTTCCAGTTGTTTTAGGTGTAACGTGAGCTTGTTTATTTGAGATTTTCTTGTTTCTTGAGGTAGGATTGTATTGCTATAAACATCCTTCTTCGGACTGTTTTTGCTTCATCCCATAGGCTTTGGGTTGTCGTGTTTTCATTGTCATTTGTTTCTAGGTATTTTTTGATTTCCTCTTTGATTTCTTCAGTGATCTCTTGGTTATTTAGTAGCATATTGTTTAGTCTCCATCTATTTGTGTTTTTTACAGTTTTTCCCCCTGTAATTGACTTCTAATCTCATAGCATTGTGGTCAGGAAAGTTGCTTGATACAATTCAATTTTCTTAAATTTACCTAAGCTCACTTTGTGACCCAGCATGTGATCTATTCTGGTGAATGTTCCATGTGCACTTGAGAAGAAAGTGTATTCTGCCACTTTCGGATGGATTGTCACATAAATATCAGTTAAGTCTACCTGGTCTTATGTGTAATTTAAGGCTTGTGTTTCCTTATTAATTTTCTCTCTGGATCGTCTATCCATTGGTGTAAGTGGGGTGTTAAAGTCCCCCACTATTTTTGTGTTACTGTTGATTTCCCCTTTTATGGTTGTTAGCATTTACCTTATGTCTTGAGGTGTTCCTATGTTGGGTGCATAAATATTTACAATTGTTATATCTTCTTCTTGGATTGATCCCTTGATCATTATGTAGTGTCCTCCCTTGTCTCTTGTGACAGTCTTTATTTTAAAGTCTATTTTGTCTGACATGAGTATTGCTACTCCAGCTTTCTTTTGATTTCCATTTTCATGGAATATCTTTCCATCCCCTCACTATCAGTCTGTATGTGTCCCAGGGTCTGAAGTGGGTCTCTTGTAGACAACATATGTATAGGTCTTGTTTTTGTATCTATTCAGCCAGTCTGTGTCTCTTGATTGGAGCATTTAATCCATTTACATTTAAGGTCTTTATTGATATGTATGTTCCTATTACCATTTTCTTAATTGTTTTGGGTTTGTTTTTATAGGTCTTTTTCTTCTCTTGTGTTTCCTGCCTAGAGAAGTTCTTTTAGAGTTTGTAGTAAAGCTGGTCTGGTGGTGCTGAAATCTCGTAGTTTTCGCTTTTCTCTAAAGCTTTTGATTTCCTCATCAAATCTGAATGTGATCCTTGCTGGGTAGAGTAATCTTTGTTGTAGGTTTTCCCCTTTCACCACTTTAGATATATCCTGCCACTCCCTTCTGGCCTGCAGAGTTTCTACTTAAAGTTCAGCTGATAACCTTATGGGGATTCCCTTGTATGTTATTTGTTGTTTTTCCCATGCTGTTTTTAATATTTTTCCTTGTATTTAATTTTTGTTAGCTTGATTAATATGTGTCTTGGCATGTTTCTCCTTGGTTTTATCCTGTATGGGACTCTCTGTGCTTACTGTACTTGATTGACTATTTACTTTCCCATGTTGGGAAGTTTTCAACTATACTCTCTTCATGTATTCTTAGACCGTTTCTCTTTCTCTTCTTCTTCTGGGACCACTAAAATTCAAATGTTTGTGGGTTTAATATTGTTCCAGAAGTCTCTGAGACTGTCCTCAATTCTTTTCATTCTTTTTTCTTTATTCTGCTCCATGGTAGTTATTTCCACCATTCTATCTTCCAGTTCACTTATCCGTTCTTCTGCCTCAGTTATTCTGCTATTGATTTCTTATAGTGTATATTTTATTTCAGTTATTGCATTGTTCATCACAGTTTGTTTTTTATTTAGTTATTCTAGGTCCTTTTTAAATGTTTCTTGTATTTTCTCCATTCTATTTCCAAGATTTTGGATCATCTTTACTGTCATTACTCTGAATTCTTTTTCGGGTAGTTTGCCTATTTCCTCTTCATTTATTAGATCTTGTGGGTTTTTATCTTGCTCCTTTGCCTGCAAGATATTTCTCTGTCTTCTCATTGTGTCTAACTTACTGTGTTTGAGGTCTCCTTTCTGCAGACTGCACAGTCATATTTCCTCTTGCTTCTGGTGTCTGCCCCCAGTGGGTGAGGTTGTTCCAGTGGCTTGTGTAGGCTTCCTCGTGGGAGGGATTGGTGCCGGCGTTCTGGTGGGTGGAGCTGCATCTTGTCCCTCTGATGGGCACAGCCACCTCAGGTGGTGTGTTTTAGGGTGTCTGTGGGCTTAGTACGACTTTAGGCAGCCTGTCTGCTGATGGGTGGGTTTGTTTTCTTGTCTTGCTTGTTGTTTGGCATGGGGTGTTCAGTACTGGAGCCTGTAGGCAGTTGGGTGGAGCCATGTCTTGGAGTTGAGATGGAGACCTCCAGGAGAGCTCTTGCTGTTTAATATTCCCTGGGACTGGGAATTCTCTGGCATTCCAGCATCCTGGACTCAGCATTACCTCCCCAGAGGCTCAGGCCTGACACCCAGACTGGGAACCAAGACCCTGCAAACCACACGGCTTGGCAATAAAAGGGAAAAAAAGAGAAAAGACAGGAAAAAACCAAATGAAAACAAACAGACCAAAAATACCACACACACATACAAAAAAAGAAATACAAACAAAAACAGGGAAAACACAAAACAAGGGAACAACCAGCCCATCAAAAGAACCCCAAAATGAAATCAAAAGTTTAAAAATCAAATTGACAAAAACAACAAAAAAAAAGACAAAACAATAGCAGAATGCAAACTGAAGGGAAAAAGGAAGAAAACAAAACAAACACACAAAAATGATATAAAAAGATAAAACAAATAGAACAAAGGAAGAAAGATATAAGCAAAATTGAATAAAGGTAAGAAAAAAGAAAACAAGGAAAAAATACAGAAGAACAAAAATGTAACATAGAAATAGAAATATAAAAAATATATTAAAAAAATGTAAAAAAAAGAAATGAAAATAAAAACAATATTAAAACAACAACAGAACAAAACAAAACACAAAAAATAGTAATAATTATATTTTCCTGGTGTCTCAGCTGTCCATGTCCTTGCCCCCACTGTGAGTCCCAGCCAACTCCGCCTCCCAGGAGGCCCTCCAAAACCTCTAGGTAGGTCTCTGGTCCCCCTGTGGGCACTGTGGGGGCAGCTCAGACTCTGACCTGGCCCAACTCCTGGGTGTACGAGCTCCCAAAATCCACAGCTGCTAGAGCTAGACTGGTTTCATTTGTGGGAAGACTTGTTGTCCATTCAGATAGTCCATAGATGCAGTGTTTACCACACTGATCATGGGAATATAATCTGAGGTTGTGCAGCTGCACAGGAAGACTTTTGTTGCTCTTCCTTAGTGACCGTGACCCTGGGACTCAGCTGTGGTTTTAGCCTCACCTCTGCCTGTGAGCCACCAACAGGAGTCTGCTCCCAAGGTTGCCCTGGAGCACTTGGGTCTGCCCCAGTGAGAACAGGGTGAGGAGGTGGTATGGCTGCCTGGGTCATTGGGTCCCTCATGGTGACAAGTGCATGGAAAGCCAGAGGCCACAGGCACAATAGATCCAGCCCTAGCACCTGGCCTAGGGTCAGGTCAGCTGTGGAGGGGACTTTTCTTAGCTCTGGCTGCAGGTGCGAGGTCAGCCCTCTTGGGGCCTTTTCTTAGAATCTGGCTGCAGGCACGAAAAGGTTAGCCCTGGAGAGGACTTTTCATAGCACCTTGCGGGACAGGGGGCCAGCGCATGGAAAGAGAGGCTGCAATGGCGGCTCCACCCCTGTGCATCACTCAACAGTGGTGCCTTGCTTCTATTGCAGTCTGGGTTTTCCTCCACAAGCATTCCCGGTTGTGAATTTCCTCCCTCCCATCCCCTCAGACTGTTTCCTTGCAGCCAACAGCAGTCCTCCCCACTGGTTTGCTCTCCAATCAACATGTCCCAGCACCCAACCCCCATGTGCATTGGCAGACACACATCCCAGTCTGTAGCATGCAGGGCTGTGGCATGGACCGTCTGTGTAGGTCTCGCTCTGTCCTGTCTGTAACAGACTGGCCATTTCACCCTCCTCTGACAGCCTCAGATACTCTCCTTCTGTGCCAGCTGATTTCCCCATCAGTGAGGGGGCTTCCCTGGATGCGGGAGCCTCTCCTCTGCTTCAGCTCCCTCCGAGAGGTACAGAGCTGATCCAACTTCCTCTCCTCTTCTTTTCCCCTTCTTTCTTTTGTCCTACCCAGTTATGTGGGGATCTTTCTTGTCCTTTCTGGTGTCCACGGTCTTCTGCTAGTGTTCAGCTGGTGTTCTGTGAGAATTGTTCCATCTGTAGATGTATTTTTGATGCATTTGTGGAGAGAGATGAGCTCCACGCCCTCCTACTCCTCCACCATCTTGGTGAGTCTCTTTAGTTTGTTAAAGTGGTGTATTACATTGGTTGATTTTCAAATATTGAACCCTGGGATCCCTGGGATTAAATCCCACTTGATCATGGTGTATGATCCTTTTCATGCATGGTTGAATTTCATGCATAGTTTGTTAATATTTTGTTGAGAATTTTTGCATCTATGTTCATCAGTGATATTGCCTGTACTTTCCTTTTTTTGTGATATCTTTTTCTGGTTTTGGTATCAGGGTGAGGCTGACCTCATATAATGAGTTTGGAAATGTTTTTTCCTCTGAAATTTTTTGAAATAGTTTGAGAAGAGTAGGTGTTAACTCTCCCTTAAAAGTTTGGTGGAATTCACCTGTGAAGTTGTCTTGTCCTGGACTTTTGTTTGTTGGGAGTTTTAAAAAAAATTACTCGTTCAATTTCAATACTGATAAATGGCCTGTTCATGTTTTCTATTTCTTCCTGATTCAGACTTGGAAGATTGAACCTTTCTAGGAATTTGTCGATTTCTTCTAAGTTGTCCATTTTATTGACATACAATTGTTAGTAGTAATCTATTATGATTCTTTGTATTTCTGTGGTGTTAGTTGTAACTTCTTTTTCATTTCTAAGTTTATTTATTTGGGCCCTCTTTCTTTTTTTCTGATTAGTCTGGCTAAAGGTTTATCAATTTTGTTTATCTTTTCAAAGAACCAGCTCTTGGTTTCATTATCTTTTCCATTTTTTTAGTCTGTATTTTACTTACTTCTGCTGTGATCTTTATGATTCCTTTCCTTCTATCAACTGAGTTTTGTTTATTCTTCTTTTTCTAATTCCTTTAGGTACAATGTTAGGTTGTTTATTTGAGATTTTTTTGTGTTTCCTGAGTTAAGTTTGTATTCCTATAAACTTCCCTCTTAGAATTGCTTTTGTTGAGTTCCATAAATTTTGGATATTTATGTTTCTGTTTTCATTAGTCTCCTGGTATTTTTTTTGATTTCCTCTTTGATTTCTTCATTGACCCATTTGGTTGTTCAGTTGCATATTGTTTAGTCTCCACATGGTTGTGTTTTTTGCAGCTTTATTCTTGTAACTGATTTCTAGTTTCATAGTGTTGTGGTCAGAAAGGATGCTTGATATGATTTCAATCTTTTTAAATTTACTGAGATTTGTTTTGTGGCCCAGCATGTGATCTCTCCTGGAGAATCCTTTATGTCCACATGAAAAGAATGTATATTCTGCTGCTCTTGCATGGAATGTTCTATATACCTATAAGCCCATCAGGTCTAATGTGTCATTTAATGCCAGTGTTGCCTTATTGATTTTGTCTGGATGATCTGTCCATTAATATAAGTGGGGTTTTAAAGTCCCCTACTATTATTGTGTTACTGTCAGTTTCTTCCTTTATGTTTGTTAATATATATATTTTTTGTATTTAGATGCTCTTATGTAGTGTACATATATATTTATAATTGTTATATCTTCTTGTTGGATTGATCCCTTTATCATTATGTAATACCCAGCTTTGTCTCTTGTTACAGTCTTGTTTTAAAGTCTATTTTGTCTGGTATAAATATTTCTACTCCAGCTTTCTTTTCATTTCTATTTTCATGGAATACCTTTTTCCATCCTCTCACTTTCAGTCTGTGTGTGTCTTTGGATCTGAAGTGAGTCTCTTGTAGGCAGAATATATTGGGTCTTCTTTTTTTAGCCATTCAGCCACTCTATGTCTTTTGAATGGAACATTTAGTCCAGTTACATTTAAAGTAATTGTTGATATATACGGTCTTGTTGCCATTTTGTTGTTTTTGGGTTGTATTTGCAATTCTTTTTGTCCTCTTCTTTTGTTTTTTTCTGTTGTGATTTGATGACCATCTTCAGTGTTTTGTTTGAATTCCTTCCTCTTTTGTGTGTATCTATTATAGATTTTTGGTTTGGTTTATGTATAGCAACATATATATATGTATGTATGTCATGATTATCTTAAGTTCAAATGCATTTTAAAAATCCTGCATTTTACTCTCCCTCCTCTCATGTTTAATATTTTTGACATTGTATTTTCCATATTTCTTGTGTGTATCCCTTGACTACCTATTGTGGATATAGATGATTTTACTACTTTTGTCTTTTAACCTTCCTACTATTTTTATTAGTGGTTGTTCTACTACCTTTATTGTGTATTTGCCTTTACTGATGAGATTTTTCCTTTAGTAATTTTTATATTTCTAGTTGTGGTCTTTTCTTTTCCACTTAGAGAAGTCCTTTTAACATTTCTTTTAAATCTGATTTAGTGGTGCTGAACTCTTTTAGCTTTTGCTTTTCTGTAAAACTCTATCTCCCCTTCAACACTGAATGATAGCCTTGCTGGATAGAGTATTCTTGGTTGTAGGGTTTTTCCTTTCATCAATTTAAATATATAGTGCCACTCTCTTCTGGCCTGCAGAGTTTCTGCTGAAAAGTCAGCATATATTCTTATGGGAGTTCCCTTGTACATTACTATTGTTTTTCCCTTGCTGCCTTTAATATTCTCTCTTTATCTAATTTTTGCCACTTTAATTACAATGTGTTTGGTGTGGTCCTCTTTGGGTAGGTCCTGTTTGGGACTCTGTGCTTCCTGGACCTGGATGTCTGTTTCCTCTTCCAGGTTAGGGAAGTTTTCATCTATTATGTTTTCAAATATGTTCTCTGCCCCTTTCTCTCTTTCTTCTCCTTCTAGCACACCTATAATGTGAACTTTAGTATGACTGATGTTGTTCCACAAGTCTCTTAAACTGTCTTCATTTTTTCTTCTTCAGATTGCATGGTTTCCACTATTCTGTATTCCAATTAATTTGCGGATCCATTCCTCTGTATAACCTTATCTACTGTGGATTTCTTCTAGTGCATTTTTTAATTTAAGTTATTTTATGCTTCGGCTTAGTTTGGCTCTTCTTTGTATTTTCTAACTCTTTGTTAAACTTCTCACTCCGTTCATCTACTCTTCTCTCACATTCATTGAGTATCTTTATGGTCATTACCTTGAGCCCTTTATGGGTAATTGCTTATCTCCTCTTCACTTAGCTCTTCTTCTGGGGTTTCACCTTGTTCCTTTGTTTCAAAAATATTCCTCTGTCACCTCATTTTTCCTGATTTTCTGTTTTTATTTCTATGTATCAGATAGGTCAGTTACATTTCTTGATCTTGGAGAAGCGGCCTTATGTAGAAGATGTTTTATGGGGCCCAGCAGAACATTCCTCTCCTTCACCAGAGCTATGTGCCCTAAGGATCTTCCCTATGTGGCCTGTACAGACTCCTCTGTTGTGGCTTGGCTGGCTACTGTGGGCATACTGATAGGCAGGGATGGCCCTTGGCCTAGTGGCTGCCAGGCCCTGGCTAGTATGGAGTCTGCTGGCCCAATGGTGGTTGGAGATGGGTCGCAACACAGCTGGCTGCAGCCACAGGGGTCCTGAGGTTATTGCTGGCCCACTGGTGGGTTCTAGGGAGGCTTACTGCAGGGGTCTTGAGTGTCCTGGACCTGGTGTCAGCCTGCAGATGGGCAGGGTCATGGCCATCTTCCTTGGGCTGTTGCCCACCTGCTAGTGCATAAGACCAGGTCAAAGGGCTAGTGCTGGCCTACTGTTGGGCAGGACTGGATACTGGGGTAGCTGGCTAAGGGACTGGGGTGTCCCAGTGCTAATGTCAGCCTGCTCATGGATCAGGTGGGCTTGGGGATCCCAGGGCTGGCTTTGGCTCTCTGGTGGGTGAGCTGGGGAGGAAAGGTGATCCTGGCACCATTGCCCTCCTGCTAATGGGTGAGGCTGGTCCTGGAGCCAGTGCTGGCCCACTGGTGTGCAGAGCTGGGTCATGAGGTGGCTGGCTGAAGGACCCCAGTGACCCAAATCTAGGATCCCAGAGCTGGTGTCTGCTGCTGGTGGGTGGGGCCAGGGATCCTGGGGGTAGTGCCTTCCCATTGGTGGGCATGGCCTCATCCTGGGTATTCTTATGGGCAGGGCCAGATTCTTACACCACTGGGGGACTCAAGGTGGCCTATGGCTGTTGATGGCATACTGGTGGGTGGGGCTGTGTCCCTGCACAACTGGCTTCTTGGTTGGGTTGGACACTCCAGGGCTCATGCAGAATGGCTGGAGCGTGGGCCAGGTCCTGGCCACTAATAAGCTAGAAGTAAGAGTCCAAAAATGCACTTTCCAAGCACCAGTGTCCTCATGGTAGAATGAGCTCCCCAAAATGGCTGCTGTCAGTGTCTATCTCCAAGGGAGTCCCAGTTGCTTCTTGCCTTTCTGGGAGGCTCTTCAAGATCAGCAGGTGGGTCTGACCACAACCCTTTTCATGTTACTTCTGCCTTGGGTCTCACAGTGTGTGAGATTTTGTGTGCTACATTTAAGGGCAAAATTTTTGATTCCCACAGCCCTCTGGGTCTCCCAAAAGTAAGCCCCACTGGCCTTCAAAGTCAGATGTTCTAGGGGCTTGTCTTCCTTGTGCAGGATCCCCAGATTGGGGAGCTGTTGTAGGACTTAGACCCCTTGCTCCTTAGGGAGAACCTCTGCAATTGTGACTATCCTTTTATTTGTGGGTTGCATAGCTGGGTGTGTGGGTCTTGACTATATTATGCCTCTGCCCCTACTACCTATCTTGTTGTGGTTTCTTATTTTTACCTTCAGTGGTAGAAGATCTTTTCTGCTAGTCTTCAGGTCATTCTCATCAATAGTTGCTCTGTAAATAGTTGTAATTCTGGTGTGCCCATGGAAGGATCTTCCTACTCCTCTCCCCTACCATCTTGGCTACTCCCCTCCCTCTGGGGGGTGTGAATTCTGATTAGAATACATCTCTGCTCCTCCTACCTATTTCAATGTGGCCTTTTTTTAAACATCCTTATTTGCAGAAAATACATTTTGCTAGTCTTCAGGTTGTTTTCAGAAATAGTTGTTCTATATAGTTTTAGTTTTGATGTATTTGTGGGAGGTGGTAAGCTCAGGATCTTCCTACTCTGCCATCATGATCCAGCTCTCTAGTTCTGATGTATTTAAGAAATTCATTTTAAAACACATATAAATAATAATTTACGAAGTGCAAAATCTTGCTATTTTTACTGAATGTGCATAAGATTTTTTAGATTAAAATATTTAAATTAAAATTTAAAAATTATATTAAAATCTACATGTAATTTTAGTAGAAAAAATAAACTTTAACTTTCTTGGCTTTTGATACAAGTAATCTCTTTACAATGAATTTAATGTGAAGTATTTAGAAAGAAACAATCTTAAACAATTACACCAATACAGTTTTAAAACTGATCATGTATGAATAAATCACTTTCCTCAATGTGAATTCCCTTTATTAGTTAAAGTTTTAATATAAATTTTAGAAAATAGTTGATCTTAATTATTAAAAGACATTCTAATATGTGAAATTTACATTGCAGAGTCTAATTTTATAACTTATTAATAAAGAATATCATAAAAATTATGTAATTGATTTTAGAAATTCAGTAATCCTTATGCCCTATGGGCCTCTTTTTAAAACAAGACGTCTAATTCTATTCTTACAAAGTTCCTAGTTTTTACTACAGTAAATTTCTAAAACTGATTCCTTAACATAATTTTTCCCATAGAGTCAGTATTATTACTGGAATTATTGTTTCTGACTGTAGACATGCCATGAAATAATTTTAAAAAATGCATATTTATGATAGTCACATAGTGAAACAGAAAAGTGATGATATGTTTTTATATATTTAAAAGTTTCAAACTATGCGCCATTTTTGTTGGATGGTCATTAATGTATGTACATGTGGAAAGGGATATCAGTTACAGAGCTGCAAGAATTCTCACGGTATGTAGAGAAAAACTCTCTTCTAACCACATTTTCCCTGAAACTAATTTCTAGTAATAATAGCAATTAAACTTTTTTATAGCCAAAAATTTAATTTGCATTTTTTTGGAAATTAAAAGGAATGGGGTGTGATTGCGTGGAGATTTGGATATTTGAACATTGCAAATCTTTATAAAGATGAGCAAAGGCTTTGAAATGATGCCATCTTCTTTTCTTGCTCTTTATTTCTCCCTAGCCAATAGAGGCATTCTAAATAATTGTATTGGCTGTAAAGTTGCTTTACGTTTCTGTATACATTAACACTTTGTCAACAAAGTGTCAAAACTTTCAGAACAATGGACATTTCTCCACAAAGCCTTGGAAATGTTTACCACAACTTTGACATAGTCTTTTAAAGAGAAATTTCCGTTTCTTTTGCAGGATTGCTAAGAAGTACCTAGATTATATAAGCTCTTTTGCCTTCCTAACATTAATTAGAATTGTGGCAATTTATGTGTTAGCCAATGGATTTACTGTTAATGGTTACTTAGTAGATTCGTCCACAAACAGCTTCTGGAACAGGTTTGTCTCTCCTGAAGGTGCTTGGAATGTTTGGCTAATAGGTAGTCAAGAAGATGGCTTGCAGCACTTAGGATTTCAGCGAATGAACAGTGTCTTGATGTGAGGTCAATTGGGCTTCATCCTTACTCCTTGTATATATGCCCTGTGAAACAGGGGGAAAGTTAGGAGACATTTTCCCAGATTTCCTTATCTAAAGTGTTCCAGTTAGATTCTGTTGATGGGAAGCACTAGGAAACAATTTGCAAGTCGAAAGTTAAGGAGAAATAATTATTTTCTAGCAGCAACTGTGAGTAGGTGTACAATAAACAGAAGTGAGGCTTGTGGTAGCTTCTTGGAGAGGCCTGTGATGGGGCATGTCTTAATTTCATGCACTCTATCAGCAGTTTCCTTGAATTTTGTTCCCCCAGTCCTTCCTGTAGTCTTATAACCCCCTTCCTACTTGATACCTATAGGTTTTATATTTTTCTGATAAAATCTTGGAGTGATAACCACAAAACTTTAAAAATCAGGCATTGTTTCAACAAATGAAATCAGAATTTGGCTAAAAAGTACTTAGAAGTCTGTGTGATAGAGAGACTGCATTGATGCGCATTCCTTTTCTCTCACCATTGTCTTTGGTTGTGTTCCCCCAGAAGCACACTCTGAAACTAAGATTTAGTATAAGTAGTTTATTTGGAGGATAATTCCAGAAAACACTGGTAAAGGAATCAGGAAGTAACATGTAAGGGAAGGAAACTAATACAGGGTAAGTTTAATTAGCATGTTATTGTGGTTGGCTATTGTGGCTCAGTCATACTGGGGATCCCTATGTGTGGGTGTAGAGCATGCCTCAGAATTGTCCTACCCAAGGTGCAAGAAAGCTGGTGTATTAGTCACCAACTCCCATCTATCTTTGGTTGAGGGCTACTCCTGGGGGCATTAATTTCCCAGTATTTATGATCTGCTCTTCATGCTGATGGGTCAAACAGGCTTCAGCAGCCAGAGATAGATCTCAAGTAGAGAGAATCCAAGTTCTAGCAGTAAGACACCATTGACATGTATAAGAAATTGTGAGTGTTAAAGAGCTATGGATTCTGAAAAACGTCTGTTACAACCATTTTTATCTAAAAAACAAAAAAAGTACATACATGGCTACATTTGAAAGCTCAAATAGAAATTATTGATAAATAAGAGTTTGTAAGTAATCCCTGAGAAACTAAAAGCAGACAGGATCCAATTAAAAAATGGAAGTCAAGAACCTATGCAGGAACTCTTGCAGGATAATATTGGCATAAAAAGGGGGTGATATTGTGGCACTCTACCTACAGAATTAGTGGTAGCAGAGAACAGGGGGTATCCCAGGAGAAAGCATCAGAGGAATTAAGTAGGAACCACAGTGTTCTGACCCCTGTGGATTCCTTTCTGATCAGCCAAGAACCAGGCATCAGTGATGGAGCTGTCTATCTTCAGGCAGAAGCAGTGTTTGAAGAAAGTAGACAGTGGTACCCAGTGTGGCTAGTGATGCCCAAGGGAACTGGGATCAGCCAAACTCAGAAGACTAGATAGAGAGGTACTCTGCCTGCTATAGAATTTCTACCTCTTGGAGGTGGCTGATTGCTTCCTTGGAGATAGTATTTGGCTTGTTCTTCTATCCCCTATATTTTCTGTAAAGTAGAAATTAGATCTAAAGCCTTGACTAGATTCAAGTTAAACAGTTTTGACTAGGATCAATAATATCCCCAATGTATTAAGCGCCTAACCCACATGAAAGAGAGAAAAAAGTCAGCAAAGAACTTATACACACAAAAACTTACATACACCTCAGGGACGAGTTAATAGAGAAACCAGAACACTAAAAACAATGTATTTCATATTCTCAGATACAAAAGGCAAAATATAACATTTATGAAACAGGAAAAGAAGTTACAGAAATAAATTAATCATAGATTTAGGAAATAAAAATACCATTATTGACATAAAAACTAAAGATGGTCTGAAAAGCTGAATGAATACACCTAAAGATTGAATTAATGAGCTAGAAAATAGAGGCAAGGAATTCTTCAAAAGTAGAACAGAGAAATAAAGTTTTGAAAGGATAAAAGATATATCAAGTGATACAGAAATTCAAATCTGAAATTGCCAACTTTTTATTTATTTATTTCCATTACTCTAGGAGATCCAAAAAAACTTGTTGCAATTTATGTCAGAGTGTTCTGCCCATGTTTTCCTCTAGAAGTTTTATAGTATCCAGTCTTACATTTAGGTCTTTAATCCATTTTGAGTTTATTTTTGTATATGGTATTAGAGAATTTCTAATTTCATTCTTTTACATGTAGCAGTCCAGCTTTCCAGGTCCACTTGTTGAAGAGACTGTCTTGTCTCCATTGTATATTCTTGCCTCTTTTGTTGTAGTTAATTCACCATAAGTGCATGGGTTTATTTCTGTGCTTTCTATTCGGTTCCTTTGATCTATATTTCTTTTTTTGTGCCAGTACCATACTGTTTCAATGACTAGAGCTTTGAATTATAGTCTGAAGTCAGGTAGCCTGAGTCTTCCAGCTCCTTTTTTTTTTTTTTCCTCAAGATTGCTTTGGCTATTCGGGGTCTTTTATGTCTCCATACAAATTTTAAGACTTTTTGTTCTAGTTCTGTGAAAAATGCCATTGGTAATTTGATAGGGATTGCATTGAATCTATAGATGGCCTTGGGTAGTACAGTCATTTTAACAATATTGATTCTTCCAATCCAAAAACATGATATATCTTTTCATTTGTTTGTGTCAACTTTGATTTCTTTCATCAGTGTCTAATAGTTTTCAGAGTACAGTCTTTTGTCTCTTTAGGTAGGTTTATTCGTTGGTATTTTTTACTATTTTTGATGCGAAGGTAAATGGGATGTTACCTTAATTTCTCTTTCTGGTCTTTTGTTAGTGTATAGGAATGTAAGAGATTTCTCTGTATTAATTTTGTATACCAAATTCATTGATGAGGTCTAGTAGTTTACTGGTAACATCTATAGGATTTTCTATGTATAGTATCATGTCATCTGCAAACAGTGACAGTTTTACTTCTTTTCCAACTTGGATTCCTTTTATTTCTTTTTCTTCTCTGATTACTGTGGCTAGGACTACCAAAACTATGTTGAATAAAAGTGGCTAGAGTGGGCATCCTTGTCTTATTCCTGAGCTTACAAGAAATGCTTTCAGGTTTTTACCACCAAATATGATGAAACCATATAACTGACAAGGGATTAATTTCAAAACTATACAAACAGCTTATACAGCTCAATATCAAAAAAACAAACAAAACAAACAAATCAAAAAATGAGCAGGTGATCTGAATAAACATTTCCCCAAAGAAGACATACAGATGGCCAAAAGGCACATGAAAAAATGCTCAACATCACTAACTATTAGAGAAGTGTAAATAAAAACTCACTGGTCAGAATGGCCATCATCAAAGAGTCTACAAATAATAAATGCTGAAGGGGGTATGGAGAAAATGGAACCTTCCTTTACTGTTGGGAGGAATGTAAATTGGTACAGCCACTATGGAGAACAGTATGGAGGTTCCTTAAAAAAACTACAAATATTGTTACCATATGATCCATTGATCACACTCCTGGGCATATATCTAAAGAAAATGCTAATTTGAAAAGATAGATGCACCCCAGTGTTCATAGCAACATTATTTACAATAGCCAAGACATGGAAGCAATCTAAGTGTCCATTGACAGATGAATGGCTAAAGAATATGTGGTATATATACACAGTGGAATATTACTCAGCCATGAGAAAGAATGAAATAATACCATTTGCAGCAACATGGATGAACCCAGAACTCATCATACTAAGTGAAGTAAGCCAGACAGAGGAAGACAAACATATGATGTTGCTTATATGTGGAATCTAAAAAAATGATGCAAGTGAACTTATTTACAAAACAGAAATAGACTCACAGGTATAGAGAACAAACTTATGGTTATCAAAGAGGAGAGGAGGTGGAGGAATAAATTAGGAGTTTGGTATTAAATATTCACACTACTATATGTAAAAAACATAACCAATAAAGACCTACTGTATAACACAGGGAGCTATATTCAGTACCTTGTAACAACCTATAATGGCAAAAAATCTAAAAAAGTACACATATGTATATAAATTGAATCACTTTGCTGTACATCTGAAACTAACACAACATTGTAAATCAACTATATTTCAATAAAATTTTAAAAAAGAAAAAGTGAGTGAGTAGCACAATAGTAATGACTTGACCTTTTCATGAAGCCCTAGAAGAGGAATAGCTATTGAAAGACATAGAGAGATGCTGACCCACATATAATGATAGCTGCAAATATACTCAATGATTAAAAAAAGAAAGTGTTCACATTCTCTCAGATCCAGGTGGACTTGGAAAGAGAACTAAACCATAAAGCTTACCATACCAGGTTAGTTTGACCTTATTATTGATTATTAGCTGCCATATATATATATATATATAAATATATATATATATATTTATATATATATAAACTCTTATTTCACTTAATTCTTACATTTTTGCCACGCTGGCTGGCTGGTACATTTAACTAATCCAGCATATTCTCCAGTGGCCTTTGAAAGTTTGTCTTCTTACTTACTTTTTTTCAAAAAGGATGTTAAATAAGTTCTACACATTTTTTAAAACTACTAAGACAGTTGTTACTAATAAAGACAAACAAACATTATAGTAAAAGATAGTGATTTGACATCATATACGTGTAAATTAAACACAAAATATACCAGCCCAAGAATCCCCAAAATATATGGGTTTGCACAGAGATGAGAAGCATAGCCTTAGCATGAGCCTTCCCTGGATTCCTACTATTGACCTGGAGCAAAAGAGTGTGGAGACGGGTTCTGGAGGAGCTGAGCACTTTGGGGTAATGGAGAGAAAGAAGTATATGTCTGTTTTTAGATAGCTTTGTTCTGAATTTTGAGGATAGTGTGACCATTGCAATCCAAAGCAAAAATTAGTGAAATGAAGTTGTCAAAAGATTTGAAGAATAAAACAACTTCCACTCAGTATTTGATTAGGTTTTTAAATATTTGGGATCAGAAAGGCAGAACTGTGCATATACTTGCATATGCTATCACCAAGTGTTGACCTTTTATTTAATAAACAACTTTGCCAAGAGATTAACTTTTCCTCATTATTCTCTCTTAAGACAAGGAGAAGTAGAAGGTGTGAAAATACATGCTGTTGAAGCCAACACAAACTATGTCATTACGTATATATCTTTCAGGTTCTCAACAAGGAATAAATTGTGTTTTATTGTCCCACTTTTATAAAAGGGGACCATGTGGCTTAGAAATTTCTTTAGAAACTTGATTAAGATCATGCATCTAAAATATGGTAGAGTTAAGATTCAAATCCAGGTCTATATCACTGATTCATTCATCCAAAAGTATTTATTGACTATGTGCCAGGAACTGTGTTAGATGTTACAGACCCAAGAGTGAACAAAGCCAGGCATTGTCTCTGCCCGCAAGGAACTTACAGTCTGGTTGGGGAGATTAGCCTTAATCAAAGGATGACACAAATTATGTACATTGCTATGGTAATAAGTGTTCCAAAGGAAAGTTAAAGGATGCTGCAAGAGCTTATAATGGGGAGTTTGATTTCATCAGTGGGGGATAGGAAAGGCTGTTGTGAGGAAGTGGTGGCTGAGTTCACTCTGACAGTGAGTGCAGAGGCCAGTGAAGTCTGGTCCACGCAGATGCATCAACTTGCCCAGGGAAAGCTCTTGGGCTGAGGGAGCCTGAGGTTAAAGGAGAGGAGCCTTGTTGGCTTTTGGTCATTTGGTTAGGATTTTGGTCTTTATCTCAAGAGTAATTAGAAGCTATTGAAAGTTTCAAAGTTGATTTATGTTTTGAAAAGGCGCCTCTTTCTGCTTGTAAAACACTCAATTGGCCACATTTTCACTTACTTTTCAACTGGGAACTGTAGGCACGCTTGGGGAAAAAGAAGTTAGCTTACGTTTTTACCCCTCTCAATGTTTCTAATTTTCAGTTTGTAAGAAATAAAAAAAAATGAATTATAAAATTTCACCTCAACTCTTGAAAGGGAGATTCCATAATTTCAGACCTTGGATGAGAAGACAAAACACTAACAACGCGATGTTGATCAAGATCTTTCTTTGGCATTTCCTGTCGGCCTCCACATAGTCGTCAGACATTTGATCCTAGTTTTCATACAATGGGCATTACTAATTTCCTCTAGTTCCTCTATGTGCTTGCACGAAAGAGGAAAAACATGTCTGAAAGGCTAATAAAAAAAATAGTGAAACACATAGTTGAATGGTTAAAATATTAAATATTTCAAAATGGTAAAATGTGAAACTCTGAGTAAGAGACTGAGTATGAATGATTTAAAAAAATGAATACATTTCGATTTGTTTCTGAAAAAAAGAAATGGAAGCATTCTGCTTAAATATTTAGTTTCTCTTTTTTTCAAAATTTTGATATTTCATTGCTGAGTTATTTTTATTTTATTAGATAACATTTGATATTTCATTAACATTGAATATATTTTTTAAACATAAAATTTGTCTTTAAAAGAGTCTTCTGTGATACTGAAATGATGTAGCAATCAGTTGACCTTAAGTTCAAATGTAGACCAGAATATTAATTTTCAAGTTACAGAATTCCTAGCACAGAGGGGTGCGGTTATAGCTATGAAAACACTCCAAATATATGATAAACAGAAAGAAACAGTAAATATCAGCAGTAACAAGCTTATGAATTACTTTCATTCTATAGTTTTATGGTCAAATTTCCTGTTTTCTAAGAGGACCAAAAATATGTTAAAACATGACATGAACAGAACATTTACTAGTTAGTGAAAGTTATAATTTATATTTTGTAGAATTGCACAAAGAAACATGAATGGCAATGCAGACAAGCGGGTGATTTTGGGGAAACGATTAGACTTAGAATAAAGTGCTTGCAACACCGGGCTAACAGCATGAAGTTAGTTACTGTTAAAATACAAAAAAAAAAAAAAAAAAAAATTGCTTTCCTGAGGCTAGCTAAGTGACTAGAAGTGAGGAAACAGCTTGAGCCAAATCCAGATTAAAATCTTTGTGTCCAGACAATCTGAAAGCTTCCTTTTTCCTTTATTGCATATTTCATGAAAGAATAAGCTATATCATATGTTAAAATATCTGCTATTCCCTCTTTAAGAAGTCAGATTCAAAACCATCCATTGTCCACTTCCACTCAGAAATATTTAAACATATTTAGTTCACACCATTGCTCAGGTTTGTGTTCAAAAGTAGGTAATGAAGAAGCAAGGAGAAAAGAGTTCACTTGAGTTGATAACTATCACTAAGAAAAATTTGAGACGTATTCAAATTTATATGTAAGTTTCATTAATTTTTATTTGAATTTTAAATGTAAAAAATTCTGCTATTCAAAAATATTTCACCTCTAGAGTAAATAACATTCAAAGATTAAAAAATATTTACACTTTGAACTCTACAAATATTAGTCCCTTGAAAGATTTTTTCAGTTACAAAATATTTCTGTTACTAGTAGCAGATGTGCAGACTCTACAACAGTTGGGAACTCAGGAAATTAATTATTCGTGTACAAATTCCCCCTCATAAATTTTGGCTGCCTTCACGGAAGGCTTTCACCAAAGTGCTATCCAATTTTCACCTCTCCTTCATTCTCATGCTCTCTTATGAAAACAAAAGGAAGAAGAAAAAATAAATCTAAGATTAAATGACTCTTCCACAAATTCACACTCAAAGTTAAAAAAGAACATTTGGGGACCCCATAATACACCTATCTTCCCCCAAAAAAGTATCAAGAAAATTGGAAACAATTATTGTTAAACATAAAACATAGACCTAATTTCCTATACCTTTGCTGAAACACAACTGGTCTTTTAAGAGAGTGAAAATATAACTGAAAAATACAGTATTTGTCTTTCTCTTATTTCACTAAGCATAATAAAACAAACCAGTGAATATAACAAACTGAAGCACACTCAGAGATACAGAGAACAAACTAGTGGTTACCAGTGGGGAGAGGGGTGGGAGAAGGGGCAGGATTAGGGAAGGGGATTAAGTGATACAGACTGCTACATATAAAATAAATAGGATACAAGGATGTAATGTACAGCACAGGGAATATTACCAATATTTTATAATAACTTTATATGGAATATAATCTATAAAAATATTGAATCACTGTGTTATACACCTGAAACTAATATAGTATTGTAAATCAATTATACTTCAATTGAGAAAAAAAAAGAGAGTGAAAATAAATAGTTTATATTATTACAGGCTTTTGGGGGAGCATCAAGCATCACCTGTGGTTTTGCTCTGGTAGCAAAATGAAATGGCAAGTTTTTATTAACGCATGTGGGACTCTCTCACCCCCTGCCAGAATGCTTCAATCACCCCTCCACTTGCCTGGTGGATATTTATGATCACAATGTGTGATTCTTCTGGTGACGATTTCTGGAGATTTGTGATGGAAAACGGAACATTGAGGGAGTTTTTACCATGTTCTTAGAGATGAACAGGTCAGTACAAAAATTAAAGTATTGTTGAGGAGAAAGTCCTTGCCTATGGAAACCAGTTGCAAAAGACCTAATCATTCATTTCCTTCATCTGTTATTTTCAAACAGTTGTTTTACTTAACTAATAACATTGTTGTTGCAATGTTAATTTTAAAATTTAATGTTCAGCTTTCAACAAGATCAAAATAGCCTGGCAGAGTTCAGTGGAAGAAGAGAAATGCTATATGCATCATCAAGGCATTTATATGTTTAGAGCAAGTTACCAGCGACACATACAGTCACCATGTCTAACAGGTGTTCCAAGGGGATGCTTTTACCTGCTGCATTTTATTTGTCCTATAGAACTTGCTTTGTGTTAACAGATTTAAGAAAATAGACGTCTAAGGAAAACACAAGTAAATTTAGACCCCTTCTCTCTAGCGTGATTAAAATGTTTCCTTTACAACCGTAGGTTTTTACTTATTAGGACTATGACCGATATTCTTACTTTCTCCAGGAAGCTAGTTGAAAGTGTTTAAATATCTAAAGTTAGAACAATAAAAAAATTATCCAAGTATAAAATAATACTTCAATGGATATATTATAGCAAAACAAATTACAGTCTCCAGTGAGATTGGATACCATGACCTGAAAAATTATATACTGCATTCTAACAGTGAGAAAAAATTTTAATTAAATATTCACATTTTAATAAAAATATATCAAGCTACTTCAAACCTTTTCCTCAGCAACACTTCAGTATGTATACTGAGCTGGTCATCTTAAGATCATGGTAAGAAATCTTCTAATGCTCTGCTTTAATCACAGAAAGATTAAATAAATTTCACATAATTCATTTTTCTAATAAACTTAAATCAGAAAACAGAAAATTTCTTGAAAGTTTTTGTTATTTTTTAGATTATCTGATAATTCTTTCAAGTTAAGACCTCTGTATCTTTTTTTTTTTTTAATTTTTATTTATTTATTTATGGCTGTGTTGGGTCTTCGTTTCTGTGCGAGGGCTTTCCGTAGTTGTGGCGAGCGGGGGCCACTCTTCATCGCGGTGTGCGGGCCTCTCACTATCGCGGCCTCTCTTGCTGCGGAGCACAGGCTCCAGACGCGCAGGCTCAGTAGTTGTGGCTCACGGGCCCAGTTGCTCCGCGGCATGTGGGATCTTCCCAGACCAGGGCTCGAACCCTTGTCCCCTGCATTGGCAGGCAGATTCTCAACCACTGCGCCACCAGGGAAGCCCCAAGACCTCTGTATCTTTAAATTTATTCTTCACTGGAATATTCTATGCTGTTCAAATTATTGCTTATGGGTCTCAGGTGCCTTAATAACATACAATTGTATAAGATAGAAGATTGTTGATCATGGTATCTCATAGTTCTAGAGGGAATTTATTTTAATTGAAAAATGTGTTTACCCAGAATTAGCAAAATATAGGAAATTGAGCCCTGCCATCTACTAACTCTTTGATATGTTGTTTAATCTCTTTGATCTCCAAATTTCTCACCAAATGAGTGGAAATTGTAATAAGCAACATCATAAAGATGTTGTTAAAATTATGAGACTTATAAAGTACAATGTCTGCTACATGATTTATTATTGTAGTTGTTATTTTCACTTTTTGACAGTATAAATATAATATGGTATTTCATTTTGTTAATTTGCCTGACATATAAGAAACAAATAAATTTCTGGTACTATTTATAACCAAAATTTATGGAAAAACAGTTGTCTTGAAGTACATAAAGTTGAAAGACAGCCTTCATAACAAAACTGCATATTATCATTTCAGGAATAGTGAAAGCACATGGCTGGCAATAGAACACTAAAAAATGTCTGGTATTGTCTCATTCAGAAATAGAGGTAATTTTTCATAGTTCTGAAAACATCAAAGAATGGATGGAGTTAGGAGTAATATAACATATCCATTTCTATAATGTGTAGTTATAGACCAGTAAAAGTGAGTCTATACGATGAGGCAATTACATGGACATTTAAAAAAAATAAAAACTAATTTAATACCAAGGTCTTCTCTTTTTTTATCTAGATATTTTGACTAAAAGACTACCTCAGCAATGAATTATCTAATGTAAGTACATTATTTATTCCATTTTCTTTGCTAATATAGTATTTACCTATTGTTTATTATGATTGTTGAGTTACTGTTGAGATAATAGACAATATATATACCTTGATGTATAATATATTTCAAAGAAAAATACAAATTATTGAAAAATTTTGTTTTCTTCATGTAGTTTCTTAATCATGTATTTTGACTATTCCCCAAAGGAAATAATAATTTTAAAAACACACCTCAGATTTTCAGTTTCTATTTTTCAGTTTTTCCTTTGCTTATTTAGAACTGACCCTGAGCAAAAAACAAAAAACAAAAAAACCCAAAAAACAAAAAACTGTGGAGTGGATTTGTTCTGTTTTCCTCCTAGTTTCCTTTCCCATATTTGACACTCTTTATCCACAGGCGCCAGAGCATGTCCTTGGAGTTGTTTTTCCAGTAGTGGTGATGGATTTACATTGATTCATCCACACTCTTTGGCTCAGTCTCTTGTGGACACCATCCTGCCCCCGTTGGACACCAGGTCAACATCAGTGTTCTGGTTTTGCCTTGGAGCTGAGTAAAATGAACTGTCCCACATGTAGACTTCACTCAGCTCATCCCAGGTAAAACAAAAGTAGGGTTGCCCTTTTCCCAACCATCCTTCCTAACTCTTCTAACAAACTACCAATGTGCCTGAGCTCTAAGGATTCTAGGGAAGTTGTCTGTATTTAATCCTGTTCTCTTCTTTACAGGTAGGACTTGGAGGCCAAAACTTACGAGAAAAACCTCCAAGTGATGTGCATTTTAAAAAGAAAGCCCAGAAATTACAACTCCATACAAGTGAGTAAGATATCTTTTTAATGTTCTCTAGGTAACTGTTTACTTCAGCTGTTCACTGTTCTACTAAAGGTAGTGATGTCTTCAGTGTTATGCAAGAGTCCCCCTCACCTCATGTTGCCTTGTGTCATTTGCCTTTAAGAAATTCATATTCTTGCGTTCAGTTGCTTAACTTTTACATTTCCAGACAACCTAGTCATTGGAGAACTCATATTTCTGAGTTCCTTGCTTAAACAATATTTAGCCGGCTGAAGGGTCCAATTATCAGACTTTATATTAGCTTTAGGTGAAGAATTCCTAAAACAATAGAAGTATTATCAAATAATTCACTTCCTGTCTCTACAAAAGATATTGATTGTCCTTCCTAAAAACATAGACTGTTGTAATGTGTTCATCTTTGTATTTTCCTAATGTTTACATGTAGCCCATTCTTCATTCCAGAAGATGAAATCTCTTGATTCCATGATTAGGAAATAAGTTTTCTCATTTTCCCCTGAGTACATTTTACACTGTGTATATTTAATGCTGCTTGTAGAAAAGAAAGACCTAATTTTTTCATCAATTGGTAAAATAAAGAAAAAAATAGGTAATAATCTAAACACACTATGCTATCCCAGGCAAAATAATATAGGAATGCCACACTAGTCTAATCCATAGTTTGTCTAGCATAATGCTCAATTTCTTAGAGAGGAAATTTCTAACATAAATGAGTGGCATAGATGCATTTGATCTTTTAATTTTACTTTTATTTACTTTACTGGTAACATTATAACAATATAAAGAATAATCAAAATGGAGTATGCTTATCCAGGGTCTTTAATTCTAAATGATTAAAATGTATTTCACCTTTTACGTTTTAATTGTTATATTTGCTAATCTTTTAGTTGACAAGTAAAATCATTTAAATTAGCCAAAGACAGAAAATTAAGAGAATTTTTGATGAAATTTTTGATGAATTTTTGATGAAAACATTTAAAGAAATTTGAAACAATCTCAAACTTACAGAAATTTGTAAGTATAATACAAAACTTTTTTTTTGTCCTGAATCATTCGAGAATTGGTTGCTGATATGATATTATATCACACCCCAAATACTTTAGTGCAGCCATCCCCAGTCTTTTTGGCACCAGGGACCAGTTTCGTGGAAGACAATTTTTCCACGGACGGGGCGGGTGTGGGGCGAGGTCCAGGCGGTAACACGAGCGATAGGGAGGATGGTTCAGGAGGTAATGAGAGCGACGGGGAATGATGGGGAACGGCAGGTGAAGCTTCGCTCGCTAGCCTGCAGTTCACCTCCTGCTCTGTGGCCTGGTTCCTAACAGGCCGCGGACTGGGGAATGGGGACCCCTGCTTTAGTGTATATTTCCTACAAGTAGGGATATTCTCCTACACAACCACAATGCAGTCATCTAAGTCTGGACATTGACTTTGATAGTTTACTACCATCTAATCCTTAGACTTCACTCAAGTTTCCCAATTATCCCAATGTTCTTCATAGAAAAAAGACAGTTTACCAATACGTTGTATATTTAGTTGTGTCTCATATTATCCTTCAATTTGAAAGAATCTCCCAGTTGTTCTTTGTCTCTTATGACTTTGTTATGTTTGAATTTTGTTGTTACTTTGTAGAACGTCCCTCAACTTGGATTTAGCTAATGGTTCTTTCTGATTAGATTCAACTTCTGTGCATTTGGCAGGAATATGGCAGAAGTTATGCTGTGTTATTTTAATTGCCTCCTATAAGGTGGCACACATTTTAAAATTTTTCCTATTACTGGTAATATTTACTTTTATCACTGGAATGATGTGGTATCTGCTAGGCTGCTCCACTGTAAAATGACTCCTTTTCTCTTTGTATAAATAAATATTTTGTAGGAAGGTAGCATGTAACTATGTAATTATCCTGTTCTTTAGAAAACTTTCAATTTATTTAATTATATTAGTTGAATTCCTAGTTCCTATTTTGCTCAATGAGTTATAATCTATTACTCTAAATGTTTATTTTCATGCTCAAATTACCTCCAGTTTAGTCAATGGCTTCCATGAAATTTAGGCTTGCTTCTGGGTTCTTTTAAAAAAGTGCCCTTTGAGCCAAGAATGGTAAGTGAGGAAAAATAGTCTTTTCAATAAACAGTGTTGGGAAAACTGTATATTCACAAGCAAAAGAATGAAATTGGACTCCTACCTTACTAACTTCAAAAATTAACTTGAAATAGATTAAAGACTTAAATGAAAGTCTTGAAACCATAAAACTCCTAGAAGAAAACACAAGGAAAAAGTCTCTTGACAAGGGTCTTAGTAATGATTTTTTTTGGATATGACATCAAAAGCACAAAGGGAAAAAAGCAAAAATAAATAAGTGGGGTTACATCAAACTAAAAAGCTTCTGTCCAGGAAAGGAACCAATCAATAAAATGAAGGGGCAGCCTACAGAACAGAAGAAAATATTTGAAAACCATACATAAGATAGTGGGTTAATATCCAAAATACATCATGTACTCTTACAACTCAATAACAAAAAAAATAAACAAAAACAAGTCATCTGATTAAAAAGTGGGCGGAGAACCTGAATAGACATTTTTCTAAAGAAGACATACAAATGACTGGCAGGTACATGAAAAGGTGCTCAACATCACTAATCATCAGGGAAATGCAAATCAAAACTACAGGGAGATATCACCTCACCCATGTTAGAATAGCTATCATCAAAAAGACAGGAGGATGTTGGGGAAGATATGGAGAAAAGGGAAACTTTGTGCACTGTTGGTGGGAATGTAAATTGGTACAGCCATATGAAAAACAGTATGGAGATTCTTCAAAAAATTAAAAATAGAACGACTATACGACCCAGCAATTCCACATTTGGGTATATATCTGAAGGAAATAAAATCACTATCTCAAAGATCTATCTATACCCCCATATTCATAGCAGCATTATTCACAGTAGCCAAGGTATGGAAGCAACCAAAGTGTCATCAACAGATGAATGGATAAAGAAAATATGAGAGAGAGAGATAGACAGACAATGGAATTTCATTCAACCATAAAAATAAGGAAATTCTGCTATTTGTCACACATGGAAGGACCTTGAGGACATTATGCTCAGTGAAATAAGTCAGTTAGAGAAAGACAAATACTGAATGATCTCACTTGTATGTGGAATCTAAAAAAAGCTGAACCCATGGAAACAGAGTAGAAAGGGGGTTGCCAGGGGCTGGGGGTCAGGGGAAATAGGGTGATATTGGTCAAAGGATACAAACTTCCAGTTATAAGATGAATAAGTTCTCTGATCTAATGTACAGCATGGTGACTCTAGTTAACAATACTCTATTATATACTTGAAAGTTGCTAACAGAGTAGATCTTAAATGTTGCCGAAATATGCAGAAACAAAATTATAGTTATATGAGGTGATGGCTGTGTTGACAAATCTTATTGTGGTAGTCATGTCACCATATGTATATGTATCAAATCATCATGTTTTATACCTTAAACTTACACAATGTTATAAGTTAATTATATCTCAATAAAGCTATAAAAAAATAAAAAGTCCTCTTCATTCTTTGGGTATTTTCTTATTTTCTACCACCACAAAATGTTCGTTCTTAAATTTTCTGGCACAACATGGTCCATTCTGTATTTTCCCTGCCCCAGCTGTCAAGTTGGCTATTTCTCCAATGCTCCTTTGGTTGAAGAATGACAATTAGAAGTAGCAATCTGAGGGTTACATTTGCCTACTGTTATTGGGTGTTGCTGCTCCCAGGCCATTTTGGGGGACAAAGCTATATTAGCTTTGACATCTACCTATATAAGTATTGAAATGCATGAGTTTACATTGCAATATTCAATTTCAAACCAATGCTGCAGGGTCCGTCCTAGTTTTCTCACTTTCCATATTGTTCACCCACCATGAGAAATCTGACTACCATTAGCCTTAATGTATTGATTATTTAACCAGTCTCCTGCCTGTTAACCAACCTCCCCTTGCCAGTGCTTCCCCTCCCCTGCATAGATGCCCTCCCCACCTGCTCTGGGCTCCAACACAACCAACATGGGCACTTTTCTCACCACACTGGCCCCGACACCCACACTGGGCAGCCCTCCTTACCCTGCTCAGGCTTTGATACCCACCTCTGTAGCACTGCAGCTCCCCTGGCTTGCTTGATGCTCCCTGATGATTTGGGGTCTAAATTGCCTGTAAAAGAAAGGGAACAGGAAGAGGAAGAGTCATCTTTGTATTTTAAAAATCTAATTTAATAAAAGAACTTACTGTTTGACATTCTGTGGCACCCTTTGGGATGCCTTGTTCATCTTGATCTCACTACTACTGGACAGCTTAAACGTGTTTCCTCTTACTTCTCTCTTGAAACACTTTTCTCTCTTGTTTTGTAAGGCAACATCTTAGATAATTTTTCTTTATTATTATTGACCACTTTCCCCCAATTGCCTGCATTTATTTCTTTTCTTGTACTCATTCATTAAATAATAATGTTCTCCAGAGTCCTGTCTTCAGGTCTTTTATCCATGGGAGAGCTACTTGATAGGGTTCAGCAATGACCTATACTATTTAAGTGCAAAAACCTAATTGCAATAAAAAAAAAAAAAACCTAATTACTGGGCCAGACTCATACACCTCATAGCCTGGAGCCCAGGTGAGGCTCCTACTTTAGCAGCATAGCCCCATAATAACATGCATGGCCCCTGAACACTGTGTGCCCTTGGAAAGTAAGCTGCAAGTTTATCGGTGGTACAATGAGGTAACCCAAGTTCTCATGAGCATCGTTGTGGGTCTCAAGTACAGGCATAAGGTCAGAGCAGCACAAAGTTCTGGTAAGGTGTTGGCAAGGACTTAGTTGTATGGGCACTGAGTTTCAAAGTTGGTAATGTGTAGCCTGTGAGATGAGATGGCTCTTACCATAGGTTACCTAGCTCTTTGCAGAATTAAGAGAGTGGGTAGTAATCAAAGTTGTGTGAAAAGGGTGTGAGACCCTGATCAGGAGAGCCAAAGACAAATTCGGGGGTGCTGGCTGGCACTAGGAGTGTCCGAGAGGTGCTAAGCAAGATGGTGCTGGAATCCTGGAAGACAAGGCATGAAGACAGGGCATGTATGAGTGCCAGGGGTGAGAAAAAGTGATTATTTCACCCAGGCTGGCAGTTTGAGGTAAGAACGCACTTTGCCATCATGAGCTGGTCCCTGTTTCTCTTTACTATTTGGTGATGTTCTCTTTGTCTATCTAAAAAGGAAAAAAAAAAAAAAAAATTCCAAAGTAACTTTTAGAAATATTTGTGCAAAAGTTAAAATTGAGATGAAAGTAAGGAATTCCAGCAATATTACAAATTAATGTGTTAATCTCAACACAAATAAGAATATAACATTTCTATGTCTTGCATCAACTTTGTCATTGTTTTTGATGAATCAATTTTAGATTGTTTATTTACTCTCAAAGGAATAACATGTGATCTATTTCTTTTTTATTTGTTGGTTTTAAGAAAATATGCTTATAGAACCACTTAGCAATTTCAGGGAAAAATTTCTTCTTTTCACTATGAGGTAACTTATTTGTAGCTTTACAACTACATTAATGGGACTAAATAGCATATTTTAAAAGAGGTTGAACCAATCAAAGAAAGGACTTGCAAATTATTCTGGTCTTGTCCTCATTTCTTCTCCCTTTGGATGTAATCTCATTGATAGTGGAGTAAGGACAGAGTAAAAAGCCGATGTAGAGGAAATAATAAAAAGAAAAACAAAAAAGGCTGAGCTCATCTTCAGCCTGGGCTGCATCTCATGCGTCTCAGCACTGGTCATGTTTATCAGAGTTCCCAAGTGTGGCAGTGACAAACCCTTTTTCCTGGCTTCTTGCCTTACACAGGATTAATAAGTAATGAGTTCATTATCTTAGGAAAGAGTGGTTCCATTATCGTATCTTTTTAAAATCATTTACTTTGGTTACTAGCCATTATTGATTCATATTTGAGACACAATATTATGACAGATATCTATATTTATATCTATGAATCTCAAATCGAAGACAACATGGCACAGCACACACACACACATGCATAACATATGTCTATGTATGTAAATATATTGTTATTATGCAAATGAATGATAATCATTTTCTAATGAGAGCTTACCATTTTATTCTTTAAAATATTTATTTGATTTCATGGCTTGATTTGGAAAAGACCCATTGAAGGACGTCAACTGTAGAGGCTTTTTAGAAAGTTAAGTTTTCTGATTTCTCACATCCAATAAGTAGAAAGCATCATGTATGGGGTGGAGGCAGGGAGAGGAGTGGACAGAATGATGGAAGCTGAAAGCTGCTCATGGTCTGCTTGCCTTGAAAGGTAGCTCACAGAGAGGAACACTGGTTTCATAGCCATCTTTTCAAATCAGTCCTCCTCAGAGAACAACTGCCACCATTTAAAAATCTGCTATCTCTTTGCTGATTATCTGGGATAAAATCATCACAATTCTCTTCCTAATGAGCAGCATTTTTTTTTTTTAATGTCGAAGGAGCAGAATTAGCCACAGCATAGATGAAGGCATTTGTGTAATATCTGGTAAATATACCACCGTGCCTCATAAATATTAAGTTCAGGACAACTTTCATCCAAAAGTGGGATTAGTTTGATCCAAACCAGATGAATGAAGAAAGCAGCTACCGTGTAAATAGTTCACTTGTTACTTTTCCAGATAGAAAACCAGCTAACTATAAATAATTTGGGGGCTATTTAAAAGGCTTTCATAGTTTTGTCAGGATAACATTAATTTTTGGAATCTTTAGAATGTAATATTTTCCAGAGGTAAACTCTACAGGGTTAGATGAGCATATAGACACATCAAAATATTTAAAGTGATACAACGGCAGATTTCTTCCCTACATGTTTTCAGTTTTAGTTGGGGACTGGTTTTTCTAGGTAATGTTTTTAAGACATAATGTTTAAACAGGTATAAAGAAGGTACTTTGTTTGTAGACCTAGTGGACCATGACATGTCCATAACGGAAGAAGGAACGTCTTTGTGGTGTTTGCTTCAGACCACCGTTCCCTGGCTATGTATCCATTGTCTACTTCAGCAAAAAACAAGCAGTGATGTTTTCAGTGAAGAATGCCATTATATAACCATCCACCAATATGTGAATGGTCAGAGTGCTCTATCAAGTCCTACTGCCTGCCTTTCCGCCCTTACCTTACCATTCCGTTACACCTGTGATGAGAAAGAGAAAAGAAAAGAAAGGAGCAGAGCAATGCTTTAGACAAAGCTTGAATCCCTTCCTCTCCAAAAACAAAATTCATTTTGCAATTTGAATCCCAACATCTCATTTTTCTTCTTCTTCCTATTTTTTTTTTTTTTGTACTAACCCTCTTCTCTTTTAGGTTCAGAGCCTGTGCTGAATTTTCAACTCTCTCTACTTTCTCTTCCTGTCCACCCTTGCATTCTGAAGGCTGAGATCCTTTCAGTAAATGATAGTTTGAATTAGTTCTGTTTTTTAATCTTGAATCTTCATATCCACATGCCTTGGGATCCACATGTTTTATTGAACATTAGAATGAGGTATTATCTTGAGACTAGGTTCTGTTTTATTTATTTGTATCCTTCCCTCTCTGATGAATGGAGCAGCTAGCACAGTGCTTGGCACATAATAAAAGGTGCTCAATAAATAATTGCTGGAAAAGGGAGTCACATACCTGAGTTCTAGTGCTGGCCTTCCGTAATTAAGCCACAGGGAACTTTAGTTTTTTTCTGCTATAAAACTGGATGTGGACATTATGTAGTTGTTATCTTAACTAAATGAGATAACTTATCTAAAAAGTGACCTGCAGAGTTCCAAGGACACAGTAAGTCCTCAATAAATATTACTTCCAGTCTCTGTAGGCTAGTCATTTAATTTTCATGAACTGTACTCTCCTCTTTTGCACAAGAGGATTATAGTATTCCCTGGAACTTCCTGACAGGCGTGTTCTGAGGATTAAATAAGTTTAGGTTTGTGGAACTCCTTTTGCAATATTAAAAAAAAATGATATAAATTTTTATTAAGGTATTGAACATGTTTATCAAACAGATTCAAAAACTGATGGCTTAAGGAATTTAAGAACAAGACTGCTGTTGAGTGATTCTTCTCTTTCAAGGACAAATCAGTATTTATACTTTTTTAAAAGGTGTTTATGATTACTTGTGGTCCGTTTGTCTAAAATGCATAATGTGGTGACTAATTGCAGAGTTGTGAGGCAGTTCTGCTTGGGTTTCAGTTCTGGCTTTAGCACTTTCCAGATATATAATCTTAGGCCACATCTCAATGCTTTAGTTTCCCCACTTGTGAGATGGCCACAGTAAGAGTGCTGACATTATGGAGTTGGCATGACTAAATGAGATAACGTGTAGAACTTGCTTTGAGCAGAGACTGAGGTGTACTAAGTACTCAGTATATGTCAGCTCTTGCTTTAAATAGAATCATCACTTTTTCTTATGTTTTCATGTAACCCTGACAACTTTAAATTTTTGGTCAATTCCTTCACTTTATGCTCCAGCATGGAAGAAATATCACACTGCATTTTGATCCATACTGAAGAAGCATAAATAAAAATATATGGGGGCAAGGGGGATCTTTCACTTCAGTAAACTGACATTTTACATAAAAGATGAGATTTTGTAATAAAAAAATTTTAAGTGATTAAGACTCTCCATTTTAACTATCGATGATCCTAATAATATCGACGATCATTCTGCTGGGGAAAATGATTATGTCTTGGTCAATGTCCTCTTAGTTGAAATGAACAGGAACACACATCAAATTGTGTAAGCTACAAAGGGGCTTTTGTGGACAAATACTAGGTATTTCACAGAATCCAAGATCAGCTAGGCCATGGGAGAACTTATTCCAGGAGTACGTAGTACTCTCAGTTCTTTATTTCTACTTTTCTCTCTGTGCTCTGTAGTCATGTTTCCACTGAACTTGGTCCCCCTTGACGGGCCAGTACATGGTGTCAGGGAGGAAAGCATGGTTGCCGAGAGACCACCCTAACCCGCGGGGCAGAGCTTGGAGAGAAGGGCTGGCTGTGCGCTGAGCAACCCGGAAGGTCTCTACTGCAGATTTCCACCTAAAATAAATGTATACTATAATGTTGAACCAGGAAAACTTTCAGTGTCATACCTTTAAAAGAAAAGCACATTTTGATTTAAAAATATACCCAGAAGAGAAATAATAATGCTATCCTGCAATCCACTGCATATATTGTTCCCAAATGGGAAGGATTAATTTGTTTACTAACTGAAAATGTATGAGATTCAATGTGTTTCTGATAAGTCTGTTTTGAATGGAATGCTCAGTACTTTTTAATATTCATTTTTAAAGCCAAATAAAGTATAAAAATTATTTGAATTTTAACCGTGGGCCAGGAAAAGGTAAGTGGCAAAATTCCTATAAATTTATAAACCCTCTATATTTCAAGTTGATCATTTAGTCTTTCAAGTAGAATTTGTGCTCCTGGAATAGCTATAATAACTCACACATGTAAATTACCGTTTGGTCACATCTTTAATCTGCCCCCAAATTGTTTTTGGAGGCATCTTAATTTCTTCTGGCTTCATAGAAGTTGGCAGACAAGGCAGCAGGGAGCTATTGTGCATTTGTCTGTTGATATAAGGCCAGAGCTTCTGCTCCTGTCCTGAATTAGGTTCATTGACAATATTCCCCTCACCACCCCACTCTTTCCTAGACTTTATTTGAAGATTTTTACGGTTCCGTTGGATGCAAAGAACAGAGATTTGGGAAATGAGTAGAAAAAGCAAGATCTGGGAGAATGAGTGAGAGGAAGACAAAGGAAAAGATTGTTAAAGTTTAGGACTTTAGATAAATTTTCATTGGCCTGATAGCATCTTAGCACTTTAGTTCATAACCCAGAAATATGTATTATATGTATATATTTGGTAAAGATGTGTGTGTGTTCTATATATAATAAAACACATGGCATTATACCTTCGGTTTTTTTTAGTAACACTTATAGTTTGCAAAGAAATAATAATATATACTGTCTCTGGCTAAAATTACTAATATGGGTTTAGCAATAATTATTAGAACATGCAGTCCTTTGGCAAGCACACCATTAAACAAATTAGCAGACAGAGTCTCTACAATGGCTTATTTTCCATATTGATTTGATGGTTCATAACAAGTAGCACAAATAATTGATGATGTTGGTAAAATAAGCTGCCAGGGCCAAATTCATGAAGAATCTTTCATCAGGCATTTTAAAAGAGAGGTGATCATTTAGAAATATTTAGGCAGCCTTGGAGGAAACTTGCATTGGATAATTAGATCTGACACTTTTATTTATTTATTTGGTTGCGCCGTGTCTTAGTGGTAGCAGGCAGGCTCCTTAGTTGTTGCTTGCCAGCTCCTTAGTTGTGACACGTGGGTTCCTTAGTTGTGCCAGGCAGGCTCCTTTAGTTGTCGCTTGCGGGCTCCTTAGTTGTAGCATGCGAACTCTTGGTTGTGGCATGCATGTGGGACTGACCTCACAATTCTGCCCAGGATTATAAAAAATAAATAAATAGTCATAAAACAAAGCAGATATTTTTAATATTAAAGTTTAATTTCTTCCAACGTACATTAGTTTTACATGTTGCAAACAAAATGCCTATATGATGCTTCCTTAGTCTTTAAAAAAGCCCACTTTCCCATTTTGATTATTTCCTGTTTGAATCATTCAAAGTTTTCCAAAGATACAAATATCTTGTCAGAATAGAAGTTACTAGCCATTATATGTTTTATGGAGAAGTACTCTAATTTCATACATTTAAAATTACTATTTAGGAAGATTGTATGGTGGTTCCTAAACTCCAGAAAGATATTAAATTTAGAGAATAATAAGCTTAAATGACAAAGTTTCCAAGCTACTTTATAAATAGAACGATAACAAATACTTTCCTTGGCATCAACTCACTACTTTTGTAATAAATCAATTGTAAGTGAGTAAATCCATCGTTGGTTGGAAAGAAAGATTAGCATATCACTTTCTACAGTTCTTTTCAGTAAACAGGTGGATGGAAACAAAGAGGAAGGAATAGATGTGAGTGGGAGATAAGAAATGACAGTTCCTCCAGGATGAGAGAAGAGATATGGAGTATGTCCTTAGGTGCCCTGAAGACTTAGTTTAACCAGGTTCTTCCTCTCGCAGCAGGCTCATACCTACACAACCCATCATCTTCCCAGGAGCTCAATAACCACCTGGGTCTCACTTGATGAGAAGGATGAAGAAGAGAATCCAGTTCCTGTGGAGACCATCAGCAGGATAATGGCTTGTCATTGAATTCATCAGTCAGAGAGTCGGGGCTCCACCTATGATCATCCATAAGATATTCTTTCATGACAGATGAGATGAGAATTCAGCACCTAAGACTCCAATCATAGCAAATTCTGTGGAGGAACACAGCATAACTCTTTTTTTCCATGCCACCCTCTGAGGCTAGATAGGAAATATCATTTGCTCTCTTAGTAGAAATCCACTTTAATTAAGAGTCTATCTTCCTCAAACAGTCTTCCCTTGGGTTTCATGACACCTCATTTTCTTCATTTTTCTCTTAGTATTCTTTATGATTTATAAATACATTCATTATCTAGCTTATATTAATTTTTATTTCATATGGTTCAGTGGTCATTCATTAAGATACTTTTTTTCTCCATCAGATATTTGATGAACTTCATTTATGTTAAATTAATTCAAGGATACAGAAGACAATGGGATGAAGGAAATAAAACTAGTGTTGGGTGGGGCTGGGGGTCCAGAAGTGGTTCAAGTTGATGCTGATGAAAACTAAGTACTTCAATGAAATAAAAATTGAAGTTTTATTTGAGGCCTATGAAATCTTCCTTAATATAGTGCTGTCTGTTTTTGAAAGAGGAAAATGTTTCAAAGGGAAAACATTTAGAAAGAAAACAGTGTGTTTTCACATGCTGATGTCATCCTAGGAAAGTAAAATGCAAATGACTACAAAGGATTAAAATTTGGAGATCGGATACAGCATTTATCTGTTTGGACTAGGTAAACATGAGCCAAAGAGCAATATTTCTACATGATTTTGCCTGGGAGTGATTAAATTAGAGTGCTCTGTGACTTCTGAATTATGATTATTTTCTTGGTCTTTATTTTTGCCTGCAGAGTGCCAGGTTGCTATTCCCTTTCTTGGTGAATTACTCAAATACTCTGAGATCTTTCTAGACCTCTTTCTTGCTCCATAATAAAAACTGTTGTTCTTACACAAATTACAGCTTTAAGGAACAGATATATTGGAATAAAAGAGATGGATGTAGCTTGCAGAAGAGACTTATTAGATGGAGCAACACTTAAATATTTGAATGGTTGTAATTTGAGAGATTTATAATGCAGTTAGCATTCATTATGTGGTTATTATGTGGCAGGTGTTGTGCTCAGGCCTCCACACAAATTGCCCCATTTAAATTCAAATCAATATTATGATGTAGACACTATTGATTATATTATCATATTATCTCTGTTTTTCAGATGGAGAAGTCCAGCACACAGCAGTTCAGTAATTTTCCTGAGGACACACAGATACTGAAACATGAGTCCAGGATATGAACCTGGTATTCTGACCCAGGGCACTGATGAAAACACTCCAGCTCATTAATTCTTTGCTTTGTATACCTTTGGCCAAGACAAGAAACACTGACCAATGGAAGCCACAGCAAGGCAGATGCAAGCTGAATAAAAAGAACTTTCTAATGATGAGATCTGTGCAAAGTAGAATGGAGTGCTTTGGAAATGATTGCTGCCTCCTTGGTTTTGTTTAACTGGAGATGGAATGAAGGCTTTGTGGCAATGGATATTTTTACTTCATGACAAAGTTAAACTATTTTTCTTTTTTTTTTTCCTTCTTGTCCTAGAGTCTATGATACTATGAAAAAATTTCATGCGGATATGTCTATTCCTAACTTGCCAGCAAGAGAAGCTGTCTCTGTCTCTTAAGTTTCCTTTCACAAAATGCCTCCTCTGCTCACGTTGACTGGATCTTTTCCTCAATTTCCTTTACAAAGATCTGTATTAGATTAGAAATGGAGTCTGAGCATGGAAGAGGAATGCTAATGAAATTCAAAGTATGAAAAGAAGATGGAGAAAAAGAAGACCAAATGCAGAAAAATAAAAGAAAGAATGGCTAAGCCTCTCCTCTTTCTAAGTTAGTGGTTGAAAATTTCTTCTGAATTTCTTAATGAAAATGGGGTATGTAAGTACAGATACTCCTTAGTTTATAAACATATTAGCTTTCAAAAAGCTCCTTCTTAAGTCCGTTTTGTTTTTAAGCTCAAATGGACTTAAGAAACTGATTAAGTCAGGTTCAAGTCCAGAATATATTTTTATAAAATTGGATAGTAAATGAGTTCAAAGTTTTACAATTTGCATATTCCATCCCAATGATGTCTTTCTTGTTAGGGATCCTTTTACAAAACTGGTCATTATTGGGCATTTTCCTGCTAACAATAATCTACACACACTACTTGAACCCTTGATACCAGATGCCAATTATACTTGTGATAAAATTTTTATCAATAGTATTTTACCTGATCAGGCTTTAATTTCTCAAACTCCTATATTTCATCTGATTTAACAGTAGGTTTTTCCTTTTGTGAATTGCTATCTCTTGCTCGTTATCAATTGCCTGGACACAATTTTTCATAAGTGATATGATTTTCTTTATATCCTTTAGAAATATTCTTACAGTTGAAACACTCAACCAACATGTCTGTAAAATAGTTTCATTTCCTTATCACTTTCATTTAAAAATACGTCTATTTTTATTTTTATCATAATTATACATCACTTTTTACTGGCATTTTTAAGTCTCCCATTTTTTTTTTTTTTTTTACTTTATTGGAAAAGATGGTGTATAAGTCAAGATAGTTTATGCTGAGGTAACAAAAAATACCAAAATCTCAATGCCTTAACACAACTAAAGTTTATTTAGGTGCTTGCGTTGCATGTCCATTTTGGGTCAGTGGTGGAGCTGGGCGTTCTGCCCCAGCAAGTCATTCCTCGCTATCCTGAAATGCTAGCGCCTTTTCAGTGTGCTACTTCAGAGTTTTTGAAATGGAACAGGATCCTATGGGGACTTCCCAGGACAGACACCACACACACACACCCCATTTCCTCTGCTTGCCTTTTACCTGTAGAGAAATTTTAGCTGAAGATTAAACTTAATCAGAGAAGTGAGAAAATGCAGAAGCAAAGGAAAACAGTCAAACAAGACCAAATAAATAATAGTTTAGTCATTAAACAAAGTCAAGGACCTTTAGTTCCTCCTCAAGGGTTATAGATAATATTCTGAGCCATATTGTTTTAGCTGTTTTGTAGATGCTGAAACCCTCACTGGGTGGAAGAAGTTAACTACATGATGACCAGGCTGTAGCCATGACATAAGTTTCCACAATTCTGAGAACTGGCCTCAAGGAAATGGGAACAAACTGACCCCGGAACTGAAGATTAACTGTATTTAAAACAATCAAGATGACACTGATCAGACCATAGCATGACCAATTTCAAGATGATTGTCAGAGCTGACTGTGCTGTTCTGCTTGTAGCCCCCTTCCTCCACCTATACACCCCTGAAACTCTGCTTTAAAAACTTTTGCCCACTGGTCAGCAGCGGGGAATTGACCTTTGGACATGAATCCATCTTATCCCCTGGTTCCTGAATAAAGCAACCTTTCCTTTCTAACAACACTTACCTCTCGAGTATTGGCTTTTGAGCAGCAAGCAGCTGGACCTGAGTTCAGTAACATTTTCAGCTTCAGAGGAAAAGGGGGCAAGAGCAAAGCATTGAAAATTAAATGCTTCCTCCCAAAATGGCATGAGTTACTTCCACTCACATTTTATTGGCCAAATCAGGGCACATCATCTCTCTTAACTTCCAGGAGGTGGGGAAGCACAACCTTTTGTGTACTTATAAATAAAGAAGAACAGGCTATTGGTGAACATTGGTGGTAGCCTACCATACACTGGGATTTTAGTTTTCTTAAGCACTCTTAAATCTAAATCATGTAACATATACCCTAACAGGTTTGTATGCAAGGCTACAGCTGAGATTAAAATGACCACCCTTGCAATCTGTCGATGTGGGCAGAGTTGATGTACTTCGTTCTAGATGGAGACTTTGTGTATCTGTGAGGGTGCTTTAGTTGAAAATACATTGATTTCAGTAACACAAGGCTGGCATGAACTCCTCTGCCTGACCTTCAGGGGTTTCCTATGATGCAGGCCTCTTTCAGTAGAGCTGGTTGGGTCAGCAGTATTTCAGAGAAATTTCTGAGCTGCTTGCTGGGTTCCAAGGACTATGAATTGAGACCCCTCTGTAAAGGTGCTAGGGAAGCAATGAAGAAGATATTACTAATTTTACTAAAATAAGAATTATTTTTATAAAAGACATTAGCCCATGACATAACGTTACATTCTTGGCCATAGTCTCCACATTAAAAACAATCCAGAAATGGCACAATCTTACAAACCATTGTCCAGGGTTGGGTCAAAATGGTGTTTACAGAGCCTTCAAGGTCTCAGAAACCTTTCTGTAAATGAGTTTATTTCAGAAACTTAAATTTAGACATTAGTTATAGCCCTTCACCCTTTTCCCAAGAATTCAGATGCTCTCTTTGTACAATTTCAAACCTCTAACTAGCTGAAGATTGTTAAAAGTGAACAAGTGTTGTCTTAGAGTCAAGATAGTGGTGTGGGGAGATGCAGAGTTTGTGTCTCCCCACAACTAATGCAACTGTCAGACACTGGTGGGGAGCCCCAATGCCCAAGGAGATGGGAAGAACCCCCAAGTGAACTGGTAGGAGGTGGGGGAACTGAGGGGGGAGGAGAAGTGGACACCAGACAGGACTGGCACCCCTGAGGGGTGGCTAAGAAGGGAGAGGGGTTCCCACACCTGGAGAGACCCTCGGGGGCTCAGATCAGGGGGGAGCAGACCCAGCGTTTCCCCTGCCCAATCGGCCAAGGAAGTCTGCCCAGCTCTCAGGCTGGGTCCTATGCCATCAGAGGTCCCCTCTGGGCTGGGTTTGTCCTGGGGGTGAAGGAGGGAGGCCGGGAGAGAACAGGAGAGGCAGACAAGAGGGACCTTCCAGTACTAGAGGAGGGGGAAAGGAGCGGAGAGCATTTGCCTTTCCCAATCGGGCACTGGGAGCCTGCTGAACTCGAAGGCTAGTCCTCTGCCCTCCAAAGCCCCCTACAGGCCACATGGACCCTGAGGTCATAGGAGGGAGGCTGGGGAAATCAAGAGAGACAGGTGGGAGGGGACCTCCAGGACCAGAGGAGCACAGGGCATTTGCCCCGCCCACTAGAGCCCAGAAAGCCTGCTGGGGTCCCAGGTGGGGTCCCCCATAGTCTGAGACCAGAGGCAGAAGGCACACCTGGGCCCCTTCTGTTCTGTTGAGCCTAAGCCCCACCCCCCACAACCCCCTGACCTTTTCCAGCCCTGTGGGTCCTAAGCATTGGCCCCACCCACTGCCCAAACATCACCCCTGCTTAGGTCCTGCCCTCCACAGCCAAGGGCTTTTCCACCTTTTTTTTTTCTCCTCCTCTTTTTTATTATTGTGGTCTGTTTACCTTCTGGCTGTTGTTTCATCTACATTTTTATTTGTATATTTTTTCTAACATAGCTGCTAGTTTCCTAGTTTAATTTTATTTTTTACTTTACTATTGTTCTCCTTTTTTTTTTTTTTTTTTTGTTTTTGCCACTCTGCATGGCTTGCAGGATCTTGGTTCACGAGCCAGGGGTCAGGCCAAAGCTCCTGCAGTGGGAGCTCCAAGTCCAAACCACTGGACTAACAGAGAACCTCAGACCCCAGGGAATATTCGTCAGAGTGAGGTCTCCCAGAAGTCCTCATCTCAGCACCAAGACCCAGGTCTACCCAACAGCTTACAACCTCCAGTGTTGGAAGTCTCAGGCCAAACAACTAGTAAGACAGGAACACAATCCCCAAAATAAAAAAAAATTTAAAAATTGAGAGAGCAAAAAGATATGTCACAGATGAAGGAGCAAGGTAAAAACCGACAAGACCAAATATATGAAGAGGAAATAGATAATCTACCTGAAAAAGAATGCAGAGTAATGATAGTAAAGTTGATCCAGAATCTCGGAAATAGAATGGAGGCATGCATTGAGAAAATACAAGAAATGTTTAACAAAGATCTAGAAGAACTAAAGAACAAACAAACAGAGATGAACAACACAATAACTGAAATGAAAAATATACTAAAAGGAATCAATAACAGAGTAACTGAGGCAGAAGGACAAATAAGTGAGCTGGAAGACAAAATGGTGGAAATAACTGTTGAGGAGCAGAATAAAGAAAAAAGAATTGAAGACAATCTCAGAGATCTCTGGGACAACACTAAATGCATCAACATTCGAGTTATAGGGGTCCCAGAAGAATAAGAGAAAAAGAAAGAGTCTGAGAAAATATTTGAAGAAATTATAGTGGAAAACTTCCCTAACATGGGAAAGGAAGTAGTCACCCAAGTTCAAGAAGATCAGACTCCTATACAGGATAAAACCTAGGAGAAACACACCAAGACACATATTAATCAAACTAACAAAAATTAAATTTAAAGAAAAAATATTAAAAGCAGCGAGGGAAAAACAAAAAATAACATGCAAAGGAGTCCCCATAAGGTTATCAGCTGATTTTTCAGCAGAAACTCTGCAGGCCAGAAGGGGTTGGCAGGATATAATTAAAGTGATGAAAGAGAAAGACCTACAACCAAGATTACTGTACCCAGCAAGGATCTCCTGTGGATTTGATGGAGAAATCAAAAGCTTTTAGACAAGCAAAAGCTAAGAGAATTCAGCACCACCAAACCAGCTCTACCACAAATGCTAAAGGAACTTCTCTAGGCGGGAAACACAAGAAGAAAATGACCCACAAAAACAAACCCAAAACAATTAAGAAAATGGTAATAGGAACATACATATCAAAAATAACCTTGAATGTAAATGGATTAAATGCTCCAACCAAAAGACAGAGACTAGATGAATGGATACAAAACAAGACCCATATATATGCTGTCTACAAGAGACCCACTTCAGACCTAGGGACACATACAGACTGAAAGTGAAGGGATGGAGAAAGGTGTTCCATGAAAATGGACATCAAAAGCTGGAGTAGCAACACTCGTATCAGATAAAATAGAATTTAAAATAAAGACTGTTACAAGAGACAAGGAAGGACACTACATAATGATCAAGGGATCAATCCAAGAAGAAGATATAACAATTATAAATGTTTATGCACGCACCATAGGAGCACCTCAATACATAAGGCAAATGCTAACAACCATGAAAGGGGAAATCAACCGTAACACAGAAATAGGGGAATTTAACATCCCACTTACACCAATGGACAGATCATCCAAACAGAAAATAAATAAGGAAACACAAGCTTTAAATGACACAATAGACCAGATAGATATAATTGATATTATAGAACATTCCACACAAAAGTGGGAAAACACACTTTCTTCTCAAGTGCACACAGAACATTATCCAGGATAGATCACATCTTGGGTCACAAATCAAGCCTTGGAAAATTTAAGAAAATTGAAATCATAACAAATATCTTTTCTGACCACAACACTATGAGATTGGAAATCAGTTACAGGAAAAAAACTGTAAAAACCACAAGTAATGGAGGCTAAACAGTGCACTACTAAATAAGCAAGAGATCACTGAAGAACTCAAAGAAGAAATAAAAAAATACACAGAAACAAATGACAATGAAAACACAATGACCCAAAACCTATGGGACTCAGCAAAACAATTCTAAGAGGAAAGTTTATAGCAATTCAACCTCACCTCAAGAAACATGAAAAATCTCAAATAAACAATCTAACCATACACCTAAAGCAACTAGAGAAAGAAGAACAAAGAAAACCAAAAGTCAGTAGAAGGAAAGAAATCATAAAGATCCGAGCAGAAATAAGTGAAATAGAAACAAAGAAAACAATAGCAAAGATCAATAAAACTAAAAGCTGGCTCTTTGAGAAGACAAACAAAATTGATAAACCCTTCACCAGACACATCAAGAAAAAAAGGAAGAGGACACAAATCAATTAAATTAGAAATGAAAAAGGAGAAATCACAATTAACACCACAGAAATACAAAGGACTCTAAGAGACTACTACGAAACAATTATATGCCAATTAAATGGACAACCACAAAGAAAAGGACAAATTCTTGGAAGGTACAATTTTCCAAGACTGAACAAGGAAGAATTAGAAAATATAAACAGACCTGTCGTAAGTAATGAAATTGAAACTGTTATTAAAAATCTTTCAACAAGCAAAAGTCCAGACAAGATGGCTTTACAGGCGAATACTATCAAACATTTAGAGAAGAGCTAACAGTGATCCTTCTCAAATTCTTCCAAAAAATTGCAGAGGGAGGAACACTCCCAAATTCATTCTATGAAGCCACCATCACCCTGATACCAAAATCAGAAAAAGATATCACAAAAAAAGAAAATTATAGACCAATATCACTGATGAACATAGATGCAAAAATCATAAACAAAACACTAACAAACAGAATCCAACAACATACTAAAAGGATCATACACCATGATCAAGTGGGATTTATCCCAGGGATGCAAGGATTCTTCAATATATGGAAATCAATCAATGTGATACACCATATTAACAAATTAAAGAATAAAAACCATATGATCATCTCAATAGATTCAGAAAAAGCTTTTGACAAAATTCAACACCGATTTATGATAAAAAAACTGTCTAGAAAATGGACATAGAGGGAACATACCTCAACATGATAAAAGCCATACATGACAAACCCACAGCAAACATCATTCTCAATGGTGAAAAACTGAAAGCATTTCCACTAAGATCAGGAACAAGACAAGGAGGTCCACTCTCACCACTCTTATTCAACATAGTTTTGGAAGTCCTAGCCACGGCGATCAGAGAAGAAAAAGAAATAAAAGCAATACAAATTGGAAAGGAAGAAGTAGAACTGTCACTGTTTGCAGATGACATGATACTATACATAGAAAATCCTAAAGATGCCACCAGAAAACTACTAGAACTAATCAATTAATTTGGCAAGGTTGCAGGATACAAAATTAATGCACAGAAATCCCTGGCATTCCTATACACTAACAACTAAAATCAGAAAGAGATATTAAGTGAACAATCCCATTTACCATCACAACAAAAAGAATGAAATACCTAGGAACAAATCTACCTAAGGTGACCAAAGACTTGTACTCAGAAAATTATAAAACACTGATGAAAGAAATCGAAGGTGACATAAACACCTGGCGAGATATACCATGTACTTGGATTGGAAGAATCAACATTGTGAAAATAACTATACTACCCAAAGCAATCTACAGATTCAATGCAATCCCTATCAAACTACCACTGGCATTCTTCACAGAATTAGAACAAAAAATTTCACAATTCGTATGGCAACACAAGAGACCCTGAATAGCCAAAGCAATCTTGAGAAAGAAAAACGGAGCTGGAGGAATCAGGCTCCCTGGCTTCAGACTATACTACAAAGCTACAGTAATCAAGACAGTATGGTACTGGCACAAAAACAGAAATATAGATCAATGGTACAGGATAGAAAGCCCAGAGATAAACCCATGCACATACAGCCACCTAATTTGTGACAAAGGAGGCAAGAACGTATGATGGAGAAAAGACAGTCTCTTCAATAAGTGGTGCTGGGAAAACTGGACAGTACATGTAAAAGAATGAAATTAGAACACTCCCTAACACCATACACAAAAATAAACTCAAAATGGATTAAAGACCTCAATGTAAGATTGGACACTATAAAACTCCTAGAGAAAAACATAGAAAGAACACTCTTTGACATAATCACAGCAAGATCTCTTTTGACCCACCTCCTAGAGTAATGGAAATAAAAACAAAAATAAACAAATGGGACCTAATGAAACTTAAAAGCTTTTGCACAGCAAAAGATACCATAAACAAGATGAAAAGACAATCTTCAGAGTGGGAGAAAATATTTGCAAATGAAACAAGGGACAAAGGATTAATCTCCAAAATATACAAACAAACAGCTCATGGAGCTCAATATCAAAAAAAACCAAACAATTCAATTAAAAAATGGCTGGAAGACCTAAATAGACATTTCTCCAAAGAAGACATACAGATGGCCAAGAGGCACATGAAAAGATGCTCAACATCACTAATTATTAGAGAACTGAAACAAAACTACAATGAGGTATCACCTCACACCAGTCAGAATGGCCATTATCAAAAATTCTAGAAACAATAAATGCTGGAAAGGGTGTGGTGAAAAGGGAACTCTCCTGCACTGTTGGTGGGAATGTAAATTGATACAACCACTATGGAGAACAGTATGGAGATTCCTTAATAAACTAAAAATAGAACTACCATATGACCCAGCAATCCCACTAGTGGGCTTGTACCCTGAGAAAACCATAATTCAAAAAGAGACATGTACCACAGTGTTCATTGCAGCACTATTTACAGTAGCCAGGACATGGAACCAACTTAAATGTCCATCGACAGATGAATGGATAAAGAAGATGTGGCACATATATACAATGGAATATTACTCAGCCATAAAAAGAAACAAAACTGAGTTATTTGTAGTGAGGTGGATGGACCTAGAGTCTGTCATACAGAGTGAATTAAGTTAGAAAGAGAAAAACAAATATTGTATGCTAACACATACATATGGAATCTAAAAAAAAAAAAAATGGTACTGGTGAACCTCGTGGCAGGGCAGGAATAAAGACATAGACATAGAGAATGGACTTGAGGAGACGGGGGGAGGGGGAAGCTGTGGGGAAGTGAGAGTGGCATGGACATCTATACACTACCACATGTAAAATAGGTAGTGGGAAGCAGCCGCATAGCACAGGGAGATGAGCTCGGTGACCCCAAGAGGGGTGGGATAGGGAGGGTGAGAGGGAGGCTCAAGAGGGAGGGGATATGGAGACATACGTATGCATATGGCTGATTCTCTTTGTTGTACAACAGAAACTAACACAGTATTGTGAAGGAATTATACTCAAATAAAGATCTATTAAAAAAAAAAGTTAACAAGTATTGACCCTTAGAAAGAAGCTACCTGACTTTTATTTCTGCAGAGATTTGAATATTGCTTCCAAAGTCTTTAAACAACAACAGGGTTGACTAATCAGGATCAACCTCGCCTCCTGTCTTCCCTCTCTTCCTTTTTCTCACTTCCTCTTTTTCTCTCTCTCATTTGCTTGCTCTCACTTTCTGCCTCTCTTTCCCTCAGGTGACCTTTCTCTCTCTTTTTATTTATGTTGTCTTCTCTTTATTTTTTCTTTCATTCTCTGAATTAAAAAGAGATAAATAGTTCTCTCTGAAATGTTTTACTTAGCAGCCTAGCCCCTGGCCTGGTGTGATCTGACTAATCTCTTGGAGGATGGTTTAAGCAGTACAGAAGTATATGGAAGGCACTCAAATGAAACTGGTCCTTTCTTTAGATAATGATTAAATGTTTTGTCATTTGGAAAAAAGTGGAAATGTAAGCAATAATTCATTAACGTTCAATGTTTCTTTTTTCTTCCTTTAAAATTCCTTATTTCTTGGGAAGAATACAAGACATAATTTTGTACTGTTGAATAAATCCTGGTCGGAGGAACACTTAGAATGATGGCAATCATCTATGTTAATCGGATGAAACTTTGTAAACTCCTCCAACCAGGTTATTGTGGCATCTTTTCTGACTTAGGGAGCCCTTTTCTATGACATAACTTCATTCTCAACATAGCCCTCTAAACTTCCTAATCTTTCTGTCATAAAATAGATCTCACTGAAGCTTAACTATATAATTTCCTAAAACATTTTTTTTTCTGAAGTCATAGAAATAATTTCTGTTCACTGACAGGAAGTAAGTACATTTTTAAAGAGAAAAGATGTACAGCTACTAAACGGCCCAACTGTATTCAAAATAATTCTAGCACTTTTCCACCAGATGGCACCCCCTTTTTGAACTTTGGCAAGAGATTCTGAAGGCTGAGGAAAGCCTCTCTCATTTTAGAAATGGGGTTGGTTCTGGAAAAGATTTTCAGTCAGCGAAATTGAATTAATAAAAAATAATACTTAGACTTTTCTAAGATGCTTCCAAATAAAATGCATGATTAAATAATATGTTTAATTTGGTAAAATTAAATCTATGTAAATAAAGCCAATCCCAGTTTAACCTGAACTCCCCAGGACTTAAGTTCCATTAAGTTTTAATTTTCATATGATCTTTCTAAATGACTCTCATTTTGAGTGCCTCCTTTAACTTTTAAAAAAGCACAGCAACCGAGTATATTTAGCAATTGAGTGTCCCAAATGAAGACTTGACTTAATTTATAAATCAACCATCCACCTGCCCATCAAAATTCCTAGGTAAACACTTTAACATTTTGTTCAAAACCATGGGATTGGTAGTGGGATCTTCCAAGTTAAACAATATGGGGCCAAGTCTACTGGCTGCACACTTCTTCTCCATGTATGTGGCTCTGTCTGAATCTCTGACTAAAGCCTAACACTATCTTTGCTGCTCTTCTGTGGTGACCTTTTCAAGTGGATCAGGGCATGAGATACCTTCCCAGATGTCACCCCAACACAATGTCAGTGGAAAAGCATCTTATTTCACAGTCTTGTATTCACTAAAGACATTACATTTTACTGAATAGGATCCAAATTGGATGACGTCCTTTGTTTTTATTGGAGTTTTGCTCATTGATGATAAACAATCCCGCTGAGAACTCAGGAACAGATCTTCGTCATTTAGAGGGAAAAAGAGCCAGTGGGAGAGATCTATCTAAAAATACACATCTGAGGCTTCAAGGCCAGGCTTCTTGTCCCTCTTGCTTCTCACATGTGTTACATAGCCTATGTCTTGAGGCTGGTAAATTCAGTAAAGTTAATGAAGACTGTCAGGGAGGTGGGAGGGGGCCCAGCACAAGATAAACTGACTTAGATGGAACTAGAAAGGATTATCAGAACTGGTTTCTACGTCACTGGCTTTACACTTGCTTTAAAATGAGACGTTCACATCTTCCCACACTCCCCTACATACGGATGCTCAGCTTGATAATAATATTTTTCTCATCTCTGAATTTGCTCAAGATCAAGGTAAAATTAGTATCTCACCTTATGAGATGAAATTTCAAAAAAGAGAAATGTTAGGTTTTTATCGTGGTATTCTTTCACTAACTATTAAGTTATTTATTTCTTCTAGTATAGTTCATATTTTAGACAAATGTCACATTATTTGATTCCTATAATGAAACTATCAATTGTAATATTTGATAGGTTCAGGGAAGATGTATTTTTGATAAGGTATCTAAAATAATTCTTTAGGAACTTTTATTTGCTTCTGATATGATTGAGCATCTTAATCTGTCCACATGGTTGTCAGATTTAACAAATAAAAGTACAAGATGCCCAGCTAAGTTTGAATTTCAAATAAATAATACATAAGTTTTTAGTATAAGTATACTTCATGCAATATTTGGGACATACTTATATTTTTAAAAACTGTAGTTTATCTGAAATTCAAATTAACTGCGAAATTCAAAATTTCCTATCTTTTGTGTGTCATCTCCACCTAGTAAGTGACTCTTCTAGTGCAGCCTTCCTCCACAGTTTCCACAGCAAGGACTGTGGAAAACCTTCCCCATAGACCCACCCCTCAGGACCTCTCAACCTTTTTACCAGTATCTTACTTTCCAAGTATGGGCTCCTAGTTTTAAGAAATGAACCACTGCAGTTTACTATTCTTGGGAAAATTCCATGCCAACTTCATATGAAATTGAAGAGCCAGTACGATAGAAAGTTGTCAGAGAGGTTCCCGGATTCTCTGAAGGGAGTCTCCTGAAGAAGAGCTTTGCTTTTAGTAGTTTTCCGAACTTCCCTTCACAGTGTTATATTAAACTACCCAGGAACCCCTGGGTTGTGAGTAACCAGACTAACTTTCATTCTGACCATTCATGATCTAGCATGATGGGCATCATATTTTACCTTTGCCTTCTACACCCCATGCCTTGCAATGAGGAATGGCTGTGGAGAATATCAATTCATCACGCAAGTCACAGAGAGTTTGTCTGGGAAGAGTTCTGAAACCAGCTCTGTATTGTTCCTTTTCCTCATTCATGGAGGAGGTAGCATGGGACTTAGGCGTGTATTCAAGGTACATCCTGGTTCTCACAATTGTTTATCTCACTCAGGGTCACCTATAAGCCTTTAAAGAAGTCTTAAAATATAAACCTTTCTTGAGAAACAAGAAAAGAAAACTTGCAGCATTAAAAACCTCCCATATAAGTATATAACTTTGCTTTAGTACATACTAAAAAAATCTGATAGTCAGTTAAGTGTATAGCATTATGTTAGTAGGTATAACTGGGTACACAAACACAGAAAATGAGAATTCTTATCTCACCGAAGTTATAATCTCACAGGAGAGGCTGATATAGGCATATGAATCAGTTAAGCAATGATGCAAAGTCGTATATGAACAAGCGCCAAAGTTGACCGAAGAAAGAACAAATGCACAGCAGTTCATTGAAGTGGGAGATCCATGTAGGCTTGAGTGGACCTTGAGGGATGGGTACCACGAGGATTAAGGAAGGAGGTTAGGAAACAGCATGAAGGAAGGCTGAAAAGGAGCAGGAGCACTTGAGGGCCAAGGAGAACCAGGTATAGATGGAGGAGTGGATCCCTATGGAGGCAAATGTGGAGGTAAATTTACACGCGGAGAATGATGCAATATCAGAGCAGGATGTGGAGTTGGCACTTGGTCCCATAGGTGATGGGGAGCTACTGGAGATTTTTGAATCATGGAATGATATCATGAAAGTGCTTTGGCAACAGTGTAAGCTGGAAAAGAGGGAAAAAATATGGATTTTACACAGTGTTGGTTTGAGGTGCTTGTGCACTTTACCCAGCATTAGTCTAAAAGCGAACAAAAAGATTTCTTAATGCCTGTAAATCAGTAAAGGTAAAAACACAAATGTACACAGAGATGCATATAACATGCATGTAAAGTATAGTCTCTGCTCTCTGCTTCCCAAAGAATTACTCTTCTCTGTGGTACGCAATCCCCAGGAGAAGTTTGTGGAAAGTGGAGTGAATTTCTTTCGTTACCTTTGTTCTTTGACTTAACTGCATGTAGGTTGAGGTGTACATTGTGTTCATTCTGTTTCTTGGTATTCCGTCATCACTATATTGCAAAGGGGGAGAGGTGGGGAACTATAGTCCTTCTTGTGTAGGAATAGTCTTTGATTTTTTTTTGCAGATTCTTCAAGGCTTCATGATCATAGAAAAATTAAAACCAGAAAGAGTGGTGTCCCTTTGTCACATAATTAAAAATAGTCTTTCAAGTGACAAAATTAAATGTTAAAGGAAATTCTAGCCACAGTCAATTCCAGAAAAATTCCTAACGACCTTAGAAATGCAAAACCCATTTGTTGTATGCAAATAGAAAACAAGTTGTCTTTTTTTAAAAAAAACACGCATTTTAGAGAGAAACAAGTAAATCTAACACGGTGAGATGATTTCAACATAAAAAGGAAGTGTCCTGTAAATACCACACAGATTTAAAACTTGGTTCTAACTAGTTTTTCCTGTGTTGTAAGATATAGTTACAGAATCCTGGGAGAAAACAGAATGGGAATAATGTTACTCTTAAAAGGCTTTGATGTTCCAAAACAGATTTCCTGTTACTTTAGTACCTATAACCTGTTTTTATTACTGCTTGCAAGTTAATCTTGATTTTTATTGTCTAAATTCTAAAGTCCTTTGGGCTGTGTCTCTACATGAAATCAAAAATAGAGGATGAAACTGGATTAATTCACATACTTGCCTCAAGTCTCTGATGGACTTTGCTTAATCAAGAAGTCAATCTCTGTATTAGACAGGGTTCTTCAGAGAAGCAGAACCAATAAGATATATTGGTACCAGGGAAACCAACAGTATAAGTCCCAGTCTGAGTCCAGAAGCTGAGAGCCAGGAGCTTTGATGTTGGGAGGGCACAAGATGGATATCTCAGCTCAGGCAGAGAGAGCGGAATTTGCTCTTTTTCTGCCTTTTTGTTCTATTTAGGCCCTCAAGGGATTGGGTGGCACCCACCTGCATTGGTGAGGACTATCTTCTTTACTCAGTCTATTGATTCAAATGCTAATCTCTTCTAGAAACACCCTCATGGACACACCCAGAGATGATGTTTTACCAGCACTCTGGGCATCTCAGTCAAGTCAATACATAAAATTAACCATCACTATCTCTGTGGCCTTAGTGTGTAAGTAGCTAATTAAAATATGGCTCAAATGGTGACCTTTCAGGAGAAATTTAAACATCTCTTCTGCCCCCCAAAAGCATTCAGCTTTATTCAAGATTATATTTGGAAGTGGTGAGGAAGACATTAAAGAGAATCAATTAGTCCAATTTTAATGTACTTACTATTCTGGTAAGTGCTATTGAGACAGGAGATAGATGGGCTCCAGGCTAGGTATTTACAAGTGGCCTCCTGTTTACATTTCTTGGAGCAGGAAAAAGGTGGGCTTCAGGCTGGACACTTACAACTAGCCTCCTGTTTGCATTTCCTGAGACAGGAGGTAGGTGGGCTCCAGGTTCAGCCTTTACAACCAGCCTTCTGTTTGCACTTTGAAATAGAAATAACAACACAAAGAGGATAAATAGCCAGGCTTTGTCTCCTGAGGACACTTTAAGATAACAGTCACAGTCACGGCAGGAACAGAGAGGGGCTAAACCCTGTTTGAGGAAAAGATAAGAGGTCATAGACTTCCCATCCTTGGGGCAAGGGAGACATTGAACATGTGCGGAAAGGCTCCTGGGGGTCCAAAAGGAGGGGGCACCACCCCAGAATAGGTGATGGCAAGGCCCCCCTCATAGGACTCTGGGCTGGAATCCATCTTGGAAAAAAGTTGCACACGCAAGTTGGGGAGGGCCCTAGGGCAGGTCAGGTGTGGGAAAAGAAACCAGATAATTGGCCAAAGGTAAACAAAGACCCGGAAGCACTGCCCTATATACCTGATCTAACCACCTCTTTACTGCGCCCCTCCTCGTTAGGGAGGACGCCCACACCCTTCTCTCTGGGTGTGTATTTCTGCCTTGCTTCTGTCTTAAATAAACAAACTGCTTCTCTGTGTGCTCTCCCACTTGTTGTGTTGTGCCTCTAATAATAAACTTGGTACCTGTTTTTACAGTTTTTGCCTGCTTGAAACATTCTTGCTTTCAAATGGGGGTAAGAGCCAGGGGAATTTTGCTTCTAGCCTCTAGCCCCTGGTGGTCTAGTGGCTAGGATTCCTGGTTTTCATCTGGGCTACCCAGGTCCAATTCCTGGGCAGGGAACTAAGATCTCACTTCAAGCCACCACTCACTGCTGCTGCCTCTCCGAGATCACTATGAAGGAAAATGGTAGCATGCTATTAGACAACCTAAATAGGAGAAAATATATATATGTTTGGGGATTCCCTGAGGAAGTGGTATTTAAGCTGAAACGGAAAGATGGTTAAGGGAAGGAAGATGAGCGAGCAGAAAAGAGAGTATCCCCACAGAGGAAAGTGATTACTGGAGGACCTAAAAAGCAAGATAAAGATGGCACAGGAAGAGAAAGAATGACAGACGAGTGTTGTGGGAGCTCAGAGTATGGTGAGTGATATATTTTTTCGCAATTATTCATTCTCTATCTGCTCTTGGATGCCTCTTCCCCACTGACTTTGGAACTTGGCTATATGACATTCTTTGGGCAATGAGTATTTTTCACGTATAAGTTAAAGCTTTCAATGCACTGGTATGACTTAGCTGGACCTTTTTTTCCCCCCTTCTTTCTGCCTGGATAGATCAGCATGCACTGGATAGGAGCTGACTCCTTTGGCCTTCATCCCCAAACATAAAGACAGGGGTGAGGATCACATTTCTCCCACAGCCCAGACCAGAAATTTAGATGGTCACAGTTGACATGTAACTTAAGTGACAAATTACCCTGTGGGGTTATAAGCCACTGAGACCTTGGGGATTTGTTTGTTAGGCATCATTAATTCAATGAAAGCTGAATGATATTAAGGAAGGAAAACCCAGAGATATATAAAAAGGTCAGACCACGCAGGGACTTTTAGGCAATATTAAGGACTGCTTAATCACAAGAAGTCACTGAAGCAAGGTATTGACATAATCAGAATTTTATTAAAAATAAGAGAGAGAGAGAGAGAGAGAGAAGAAGAATACAAGAAACCTTTGTAGTTTACTGCACTAAGGAAGATTATCTAAAAATTTAAGTACTTAACATTGCCAGACTTTCATTTAAACACTTTACCTGTAATAGCTAATGAAATTCAAATGTATTAACCTTGGCTGAGCCAGGAATCAAACTTCAACAGTCTGGTTTCACTGCCACAGTCAGAGGGATCCAGAGGAGACAGGATGGTGGTTTGAACCAGGGTTGAGCAGAAAGATGGAGAGATTGCGATGGAAGTTGAGAGATACGCACAAAGTAGAAATATCAGGGCTTGATTTTTTGTCTGGCTGTAGGAGATTTCAAAGATGGCTTCCAGATTTGTGAAATGCGTAATACACCAGGAGAGGAGGTACTGGGAGAGGGTGAGTTGGGAGAATCTTAATTCAGATTGTAAGCTGCTTAAGGGTAGAAACTATGTGTTATCAAGATTTTGCCTGTGTGTTATAAAGCCTCAGTGATGACTTAGAAAATAAATGAAACATAGATTTACAAAAGTCTATTTTAAAGTATCACAGGACTTTAGTATAACATTTTCTTAGATGAAGATGAGTTTTTCTTAAGAGTTTCTGTTGATAGAATTCACAAATTTGAATCAGAGAGAACATTCATGTTTGGCATGAGTATTTCTTCCATACACTCAAGGTTAGTGCTTGTGTTGTAATTTTGCATTCCATTGTTACCTCTTTTTATTAGTGGAAAATGCTAATTCCTCAGGTGTAGCCACATGCTATTCAGAAACTTTATTGTCATATTAGAGCAAATTTAATGTGATTCACAGTTTTAACATAGAACAGCATTTGTATTGTAAATTCAGTAGTGAAGAAACAAGCATTTATTCTAAGACTGCTTTGTGCCAACACTGTTTCATTTATTTATTTATTTTTGGCTGCATTGAGTCTTTGTTGCTGCATGCAGTCTTTCTCTAGTTGCGGTGTGCAGGCTTCTCATTGCAGTGGCTTCTCTTTGTTGCGGAGCACGGGCTCTAGGCACGTGAGCTTCAGTAGTTGTGGCATGTGGCCTCAGTAGTTATGGCTCACAGGCTCTAGAGGGCAAGCTCAGTAGTTGTGGTGCATGGGCTTAGTTGCTCCGCGGCATGTGGGGTCTTCCCAGACCAGGGCTTGAACCCGTGTCCCCTGCATTGGCAGGCGGATTCTCAACCACTGCGCCACCAGGGAAGTCACGTGTGCCAACACTATGTTAACAGGTTATAACAAGATTATTTCATTTAGTCCTCACAGCTGTTCTGTCACAAATTATAAGTGTTTTTGCCTTGGCTACAGTTTCTTCCTATTGCATTACATTTCTGGATTTTAACAGTAATTAATTGTGTTTTTTTTTTGAGAAGTCTTTAGTATTTTGTAGCATTTATTATTAAGCATGAATAGTAACTAAAAACTTTCCTTAAATGCATAGATATTAATACAAATACTCTATGCCACACTCCTTTACAGGAGTCCATTAGGAAAGCTGGTGTCTTTCAGAATCAGCACTGCCAAGTTACGCCTTACATTGCAGGGCTCAAGAGACTTGCTGTTCTTACTTTTTAATGACACATACAATCCCTTTGTCTGTCTCTTTCCCCTTCTTGGCTGGAGTTAGGGTCACCTAATTGTCTTCTGCTGAGACACTTAAGCACAGTCTTCAAGCAACATAAGGGCTGTGCAAAGAAAGCCAGAGCCATGGTGCAGTCAGGCCAAAAGGAAATGGAGAATGGAGTAAGACTGATGTAGGAATGTCAGGAAAGAGATACAGTAAGTCCCCTACATACGAACCTTTGAAAGTTGTAAACTTTCAAAGATGCGAACGTGCATTCCATCATCAGGCATGAGTGAAATTGCAGCTTGCCCTCCGTCTCCTGTCTCCTATTGCTGATGATACTCCAGCTCTACCACCTCCCACCTCCTCTCCCTCCTCCAGTCAGTAAGTCTTCTTGCCTGTTCACTCGATGCCAGCCCCTGTATGCCAGCTGTTGTACTGTACTACTGTACTATTCAAGGTACTGTACTGTAAGATTAAAAATGTTTTCTTTATTTGTGGTGTTTGTTTTTTATGTATTATTTGTGTGAAAAGTATTATAAACCTATTACAGTACAGTACTATATAGCTGATTGTGTTGGTTGGGTACCTAGGCTAACTTTGTTGGACTTAACGAACAAATTGGACTCACAAATGCGCTCTCAGACGGAACTCATTCATATGTAGGGGACTTACTGTAGTGATTTGTGTATCCTCTTCTGTCTGAGGTAACTATGTGTGGCTAAGGTGACATATAAAATGTCCAACAACCAGTGTGGTCTAGTTACCTACAATCAGAACAGATGCATCACAAATTAGAACAGAAATCAATCACCAATCACCAAAAAGATATCAATCACAAATAGTCTTTAGGGCCTGCAGGTAACTTCTAGCTGAACATCAGTCTTGGCAGTAATTTTCTAAGTGTGGTGAGCATGAGTTGTTGGGTTTTTTTTAGATTTTTTATTTAATTTTAATTTAATTTAATTTTATTTTTTTGGCCACCCATGTGGCATGTGTGATCTTAGTTTCCCTACCAGGGATCGAACCTGTGACCCCTGCATTGGAAGCATGGAGTCTTAACCACTGGACCGCTAGGGAAGTCCCGAGCATGAATTTTAAGAAGGCTTGGGCTGCCTGTACTATATAAAATTATGTACTTATTTGTCTCGATAATAGGAAGTAATTGATTTGAAAAGGAATACAGTGGTATGTTTTAACAGTCAAATGTTTTACCCTCAATAAAGGTATTTATTAATAAAAATTAATATTTGCATTATCCCAGGAACTTGTGTGTATTTATTTAGTACCCTGTGATTTATAAAGCACTTCCAAGTCTGCAGTCTTACAAGACTCCTGAGAGGTGGATGGAGAAGGTGGGAGATGAATAGAGAAGTTAAATATTTGTCCAAGACCAGATGGCTAATATGCAGAGTAGTCATAATGAGACATGACTTTTAGAAACATGTGAAATTGTGAAAATTAACTATTGTATTTCTTATAAAAACATTGAATGGCTTCTGAACTGCCTAAGGAAGCTCAAAATTATAATGAAAATAAGTAGTAACTAATTTTTTTCTTGGGAAATAGTGAAATAAGGTAAGTTCTGGCATTGTTGTGTTTGTGCTTATGAAAATAAACAGAAGAGCACATATTTATTAGCCTCTCAAGACAATTGATCTTAATTCTGTGAAAAATCTATTTCTATCTATTGTCCAGCTGTTGATTTCTAAATATCGTTCTCCAGTAAAATGAACCAGGTATCCTTGGAGAAATCACCTATTCTAGAGCTAAGACAGAAAAAATACAAGATCAGTCTGGGCCATTTCACAGTGCCAGAAAGAAAAGAATTGGGGGAAAAAACTCAGAAAACAACAACAATAAGAAAGAAAAAAACAGAAACAACAGGATGGGGGCATGTTCAAGGGACACCAGGAACAATCTGAAAGCGTTCCTAATGGTCAAAGCTGGAACAATTCAAGAAACAGAAGTAGAATTAGATTATAATAGAAAATAGAAAATAATATCCACAAGTCCATATTAAATAACCCATTATTGAATAAATAAATTAGAACAAAAAGACAAATCTTCCTTACATAAAAATTCCAAATAATATATGTGCATAATCCTCTCTCCAGGAGAAGGAATTTACCACCCCTTCCCCGGTTTGAGTGTGGGCTAGAGTTAGTGGCTTACTTCCAAAGAACAGTGTATGAAAAGGGGAAAAATAGTAACTTTACAGTGAAGAAAACTGGCAAACACCATTTTAATCAAGTGATCAGGGTTAACCTCACTGGTGTTAAGCCATGTTCATATCATGGACCCCCCGATACCTTTTGATAAAAAAGCACTTTATCTTTTATTAAATCTTTCTAAAAACTTATAATCTCAGTCTAATTATGAGAAAAACATTATACAGACCCAAACTGAACTGCATTCTATAAAATATCTGACAGAATTCCTCAAAACAGTTGAGGTCATGAAAAACAAAGATCAAGAATCTGTCGTAGATCACAGGAGCCTAATTTGAGACATGACAAATAAATGTATTATGGGATCCTAGACTGGATCAGAACTGGAACAGAACTTGGACATTAAGGGAAAAACTGGTGAAACCTGTATACATTCTGAAGTTGAGATAATAATTTTAAAAATGTAAAAATGTTGGTTTCTTAGTTTTGCCAAATGTGCCATGGTAAAATAAGGTGATACATTAGGAGAAACTGAAACCCGGGCGTATGGGAACTCTGTGCTATCTTTGCAACCCTTCCATAAATCTAAAATTATTCCAAAATAAAAAAGCTTATTGAAAATAAACTACTCAGAACGTCCTTGTGTACACGTGGGTCTACGTATGTATCTGTATATGTAGGTACGCATAAATGTCAATCAGTAGAGCTGAGCACTTTACTGACAATTCTATAATATTGAGTAATAGTGACAACTATTTTTATCTTAGCGCTTGTATTACACTTTGGCTATTTTTGGTATGTGTTCATAAGCCAACATGGCATGGCTTGTGTGTGCATGCTGTCATGCTCACACATATCTTTACGTATGTTTTTTTTCATTCAGCTCTGAAATGAAAGTGTGGAAAATGACCAATTTTTTGAACATTAAGGAACCTTCTATCCAGGGACAAGAGCCAATGGGCAGCCAGAGCACATACTTGCTTTTATTTACTGTGATGATTAAAGGGATTCATTTTTCTAAAAGATCAGCCTCTGTATCCAGTGCTCATTCTGGTGGGAATCAAAAGTCTTCTGGGAGTCATAATGGATAGGACAGGATTACTGTCTTTCAGCAGCAGTGAAGCATCAGATCAAAGTTTTTACACTCCTCTAGAGCCCTCAAACCTCATCCAGTTTTGTCTCTGGTGATGGTCAAATAGTGAAGTCATTATAATGGCAAAGAGTATCTCTTGCTCAATGTAAAATAGCTTGGCATGTATCACCTTTCTGTAGTGATGTTAATGGGATGAATAAAAAAAAATTGTGAAAGTAGAACTGGCTATTTAGTGAAATAAGAAGAGAAATGTGGAAGACCAGTATTTTCTGCACAGCTTTGTTGTTCATCAAATTCAATTTGGTATCCTTGGAGGCAAGAGCAAGAAAGATGTACAGGTTTTCCCTGCTATCTGAAAGTAGAGCATTCCTATAAAGCCTTTTGTAAGCTGAGAAGGCATAAAGTGAAGAAGCAATTACCTTAACATACATCTTGCTAATGGACACACAGAATAAATCAAGATAAAGCACAGACGCTCACAGACACAGTTCAAAGCTCTGGCGGCTTGATGCTGAGATGCTGTATGTATTGATGGCTCCTGGGGAAGGAACTTGGCGGTGCCATTCTGGCTACTGGGCTGTGTGCGGCTCAGTGCAGAGCAAACGATGAATGTGATTTTCCCTTTTCACCTTTTTTTTTTTTTGGTTTTACTTGTTTATTACTTTTATTATTTTTTTAACGTTTTTATTGGAGTATAATTGCCTTACAATGGTGTGTTAGTTTCTGCTTTATAACAAAGTGAATCAGTTATACATATACATATGTTCCCATATCTCTTCCCTCTTGCATCTCCCTCCCTCCCATCCTCCCTATCCCACCCCTCTAGCTGGTCACAAAGCACCGAGCTGATCTCCCTGTGCTATGTGACTGCTTCCCACTAGCTATCTGTTTTACATTTGGTAGTGTATATATGTTCATGCCACTCTCTCACTTTGTCCCAGCTTACCCTTCCCCTTCCCCATGTCCTCAAGTCCATTCTCTAGTATGTCTGCATCTTTATTCCCATCTTGCCCCTAGGTTCTTCATGACCATTTTTTTTTTTTTTTAGATTCCATATATATGTGTTAGCATACTGTATTTGTTTTTCTCTTTCTGACTTACTTCACTCTGTATGACAGAATCTAGGTCCATCCACCTCACTATAAATAACTCAATTTTGTTTCTTTTTATGGCTGAGTAATATTCCATTGTATATATGAGTCACATCTTCTTTATCCATTCATCTGTTGATGGACACTTAGGTTGCTTCCACAGCCACTATGAAGAACAGTATGGAGGTTCCTTAAAAAACTAAAAATAGAACTACCTTTTCACCTTTTTAAGTAAAAGTGAAAATCCTCTTCAGATTTCTTTTGGTTAGTGAAAACAGGCGCCACTGTAGGTTTTCATAAAAGTGAAGGGGCATAAAGCAAACTTTTGAAAACCGAAGGATACCTATATTCATTCCTTAATGTTGAACTTATCAGTTTGGTTTTTTTTTTAATATTTATTTACTTTCCTTTTTTTTTTTTTTTTGGCCGCGTTTTTTTGTCTTAGCTGAAGCACATGGGACCTTTGTTGAGGCATGCGGGATCTTTTCATTACAGCGCATGGTCCACTCGGGCTTCTCTCTAGTTGTGGCATGCAGGATTTCTCTCTCTCTAGTTATGGTGCGTGGGCTTAGTTATCCCCTGGCATGTGGGATCATAATTCCCCGACCAGGGATCGAACCCACGTCTCCTGCATTGGAAGGCGGATTTTTTACTGCTGAACCACCAGGGAAGTCCCTATCAGTTTATTAATAACATCATCAGTGCAGGGCTTTTATAGCTCTACACTAAGCTGGCCTGATATGAGGAAGCTATTCATCCATTTTTCATGTATAAATAATTTCAAAATGACTTAATCTTTTGGTTTATATTCCCAGATTTTCTCAGTCAATTCCCCTGTCTTTCAGGCTGTGTTCCTAATATGCCAAATAAAATAGTAAATTCAGTGAAAAAAAACCACCAAAACTCCAACATATTCATCCTGTTGTTGGGTGTTGTTTTGACAATATGACTTGATGGATGATGGGTCTTATTCCAATCTGAGTAGTTGTGTAGACATAGCCTCTTATCCTGCCAAAAGACAGTTTGGGGAATTTTTTCTTGACTCAAATGATTTGCCAGTATCTGCAATGTAGATATAGACAACATCTTCATAATGCCAGGCTTCTAGATAACGATTGAAAAATCCACTCTAAGCATCCTAGAATTTGGAAATTTCCTGACAGTAAGTTGCCTTTTTTCAGTTTATATTCAATAATTTTGTATTGATTAAATGTTCACACATATTTATGTAAACTTTTAGGCAAAATAAAACTGTGAAATAACCTTACTTTCTTAAAATGGAATAACCAATGTTTTTAATATATAGAAATTAAAGTATTAAAATCCATCATCACATCTAAAATACTTTTCAAGTGGTAAATCTATCCCTAAACCATGAAGGGATGTATTCCTAATTGTGAATTATTAGGTCTAAATAGGTTACTAACAAAAATATTAAGATTAGTAGCTTTTGATTTCTGGTTTTACATATTTTTACATATTTCCTCAAATTTTACAGTATTTTACATATTTGCTCAGAAAATTATAAAATCAAATACAATAAGATCTCTTCAATTTTTTAAGAAAAACTATTATTTGGTAAGAAATAACTTCTCTGAAGAATATTAACTTATTTCCTGAGGATATGTTAGGCAGTTCTTAGTGCTTTTTTCATTTCCTCCTGTTGGGCTATGGACTTTCAAACCTGATCCTTGACCCTTGAAATTGAAAGCTGTTTCTTATCCACGTTGCCTGAACTTAGTACCTGCTGAGATTTGTGGGACAATGTTTTAGTGAGGAAACTGTGCACAGGTTGGGGTCTTCCACACAGAACTCTGGGGAAAGTGCCCACTCTCCTTAGCTGAGTGGAACCACAGCAATAAACCTTCGGGGGTAAGAATAATGGAGAAGGGATAGAATGGAAATTTCCAAGACTTTGCTAGCAATAAAATGTTTTAACAAGGACGTTTTCCAGAGTTATCTGATTCTTGGGTGTAATAAATCCTCTGCTAGGAGTCTGTGGAAAATGGTCTACAGTAGTAAGGGTTTGCGTTAATGGGTTCTGGAACAGAGGTGACAAAATGTTCTCTCTTTCTGTCTCTCTCTCTCTTTTTTGTTTGTCCCAAGTGTAATCTTTGGTCAGAATTCCTGCTCCCAACTTCACCTCTGAGTCTGTTTTGAGAGTGGGCTTAGTAAAAAATGTAATTTTTTTTTTGGCTTGCCTTTTTGTCTGATAGAGAGATCTTAAGGTGAATAATTTTTGGGCAGTTTCACTTGAGCAAGGTAATGTTTCTTTCACTTTTTTCAGGTATTATTCTTTACTACCTCAAAATCCATGTGATTCTTTTTCTAGAAATTGTTTTTCAAAAATAAAAAGAGATCATGCCAAGAATCTTGTAAAGTCATGTCTGAGGAATTCAAATGCAAGTGTCTTGATTCCAGCTCCTTGGGAATATGAGTAAGAGGAAGAAAAAAGGATGAGTCAATTCTGCCACCCAAAAAACTGAAAACTACTGAATATTTTGCAAAACAGCAGACGTCATTAAAATTTCTGAGAATATGTAATAGAATATACATGCTCTGGTTTTCAAAGTAATATGCATTCATTGTATTTATTTAGAAAATAAAGGATAAGAAAAAGAAGAAACTATTCAATCAAAACCTCACAGAGATAAAGAATATTAATATGTTAGACCTTTAAAAAACTTTTTTCCATGAAATTCTTTAATAGTTTCTGAAAATTCTTTTTCTTTTAGAAAATCTTTTGGTTCCTTTTGAACATTACATTAATTTTTTTTCACAAAATTCTTTCCATACTTAAATCTTTAAAATCCTAGAAGAAAAATAATCTTAAGGTAATTTTATGTATTTTGCTTTTTAAAAGTAAATCAAATGCTCTTTTTTTTTTCTTTTTGTACTGTTATCTTTGGTTTAGTGCTTCTTTGTGAGTGATACTTGATTTATTTCTCTTAAAGGTCAACTTCTTAAGGAGGAAGTCTACCTAAATTTTTCTAAATCATGCTATTTCTTTAGACATAGGATTTTAAATCTCAACCCAATCTTCATAATCTCAACCCAATCTTTATAATAAACTCAGAGTTAAGAAGTCAAGATTCTGTGGCATTTGTCTTTTTAAAAGGGAGACAATGATGGATCAAGTTAACACTGATTAAAATAAAATGGGAACTCTTTGAATTCTGCACGTTCTTAGTCAAGATTATTCCATGGGCTTCAGTATGTTTTGTAAAATCATCCTGAATCTTAGACTTAGTTGGAGTTTTTCTCATCAGTATGAAGAATCATTGATCGAAGACATCTACTCATTTTTCTCTTGGGTAAGGGGAGGGGCAAAGTGCTCTTGAGTCCAGTGTTTTGGTCCAGTTATCATTAGTTTTTTCAGTGACCACATATTGAACTTCTAATTGCAGCCAACTCTCTCAAAATAGTTGTTTTGGGTTACAAAGGGAAATAAAATGAGGGTACATGAGTCATTCTACATTCTTTCAAATGACTAGCACAACAATTTTCCTAAGGAAGGGCAGTAGGGTCATGTTCATCTTGAAAGGATACACCTTAAATAATTGAATAATACAGTGAAACTACAATAAAAGATGATGCATACATTTCCATTTAAACAGGGATTCTACCTGTGTCCTCTTTTATAGCTAAGATCCACCAGCCAAGCAGCAGAAGTTCTGGAGTTTACTGGACACCCCTGAGAAATACAGCTGTCATCAACAGCTTGAGGCTTCTGTACCTGAAATACAGCTGCTAGCTGTCATCTAGAAGCAGGAGTTTTTAGGGTGGAATTAGGTGAAAGAAGACAGTGCTTATGAAGAGGGCCAGAAAGAGGTTCCCCTTGAAAAAGATGTGAAAAATTTGGGTCCAGGAGTAATCAGATTTATTGGAAATGCTTATTCAGGAGCCTGGTGAACCAAGCCAGAGCCTGCCCCCTTCAAGTCTCTGAAGAACTAGCCCTTAAGGGAGAGGCAATCTTGAGCTCAAGAAGTTCTCTTTCTACACAGGCTCAAAATATGCTGTGCAGGGCAGCCAATGGGTAGCTTCATATTAATAATTATCAGCCTCAGTTGATGTTGTTACTTATGTGAATTATAATTGGATATAGCAATTACAAAAGAGCAATAAAATTTCAGAGTCATGAATTGATTAGAAAAAAGAAGTAAAAAAAAACCCAAAATAATGAAGCCCATTTTATATTGTTTCCCTACAAAAGAAATGCAATCAAAAGAAAGGAAGTGTGGTTGAAAAGTGCCTTGTTTAAGTATATACAGACTAGGTGTTTCCTATATTAGATGAAAATAGGTGTATATTCCACTTTCTATTACCCGAGAAAAATCAGACACATCTTTTCCCAAAGAAAGAAAAGGTTAGACAATGGGATAGGCTAAAACCCATAGTATTATAAATTAGATTTTTATTTTGATATCAGTAATTTTTTTAAAAGGAAAAGGGAGAGCAATAAGGCTGATCTTTTCTCCTATGTATGAAATAAGCTTTCCCGTGCAATTCGTCATAGCTTTGAAAAGTTGAAAACTTTTTGTTTTTAAATATACTTGGCAAAATTCTGCTCAAACCTAATAATAATAAGAAACCATCTTTTTTCCTACTGGACAGCTGTTAGCCATTAAAATAATGGACTTTGAACTTTAATCTTTAAATCATGTGCAAATATTTATATATCTGCAAATTAGGAAAAATATTTTCCCAACACTGCTTAACAAAAACGTTTAATCTCTGCGTTATTCTTATATTATTGTAACATTTCAGGTGTCTCTTAAGAGACAGTTTAAGCTTCCAGCTTACAGTAATATTAACTGTGTCCAGCCAAAATCTGAAGTAGCTTAGTGGCTACCGATTACTTAGTCAAAGCTGAATACTATGCATTTAACTGTTCATCTTTTAGGGCATGTTCTTATTATAGCTTCATTTATTACCAAGTAATTATGAAATATTATATCATCAATTGAAAAAAAGGGCATTTTAACTTGAAATAGGAATTTTTAAATCACATAATAATCTTGATTTCACGAGAGAGTCAAGAGAGATAGCCCATTAGAATTACATTTTGTATCACGCAGTGCTTAGGGTCTATCACTTTACTCATTTATTACACATTCTGGAGTGTCCACAAGAGGCCAGACACTAGGTTAAGAGGTAAGCTTACAGAGAAAACATGAAATAGTCCTTGTCCCTAAGCAATTGAGAATAAATTATAGTAATATTGTATTATAAGTGCTATAATAAGTGTCTGCAGAGGACATCATTGGAATAAAGTAGGAGTCAGAACAAGGGTATTTGGTGCTACCTGGGTATAGAGGTAAGGACACAAGTCTAAGAAAAGGTGACATAATCTGATATTTGAAATCTGAGTGTAACAATTTGTTATGGCTAAAGGTCAAACTGAAGTTAATCTTCTCCATGCTGGAAGAGGCATTTACACGTGTGTTTTGTGTAGATCTGGGTGCCTGTCCTCTAGACTCACTCTCCTCATTGATAAGTCTTCCTGCTTACCTTTGATCATATAATTACCTAATTTCAAAATTGACAGGCCTCTTATTCATCATCTATCCCAATGGTTCTCAAATATGTTGTGCATCAGGATTACCTGGAGGGATTGTTAAAACATAGATTGCTGGGCCCTACTCAGTGTTTTTGACTCAGTAGGTCTGGGGTGGAGATCGGCAATTTGCATTTTTACGTTCCCAGATGACTCAGACGCTGCTAAGCCATGGACCATACTTGTCCTATTATCAGAATCATCTGAGAATGTTTTAAAAATACATGGGGTCCATTTCTAGAGATTCAAATTTAGTCGAACTTGGGTGAGAACGAGGAATCTGTGTTTTTAATATATCTCCCCAGTTGATTCTGATCATCAGTGAAGTTTGGGATCCACTGACACAGTCCAGTTCTCTCATTTTACAAATGATAAAATTGAGATGTTGAAAAGTAATGACAATTCACCAAAACATACACAACTAACAAGGATCAGAGAAAGCTCTTGTCCCCACTGTACCTCCATTTCCTTTCCCTTCAAGAAATCATAATGAGAATTTGTTCTTTACTGAATCAAGTCAATACTCTTATTGTAATATTCAGTGATTTCCAAAATCTCTTCCTTTTAACTTATAGTCCCAATAGTTAGTCTTGGATACAATTAGGCTGGCCCCAAATCAATGAGCAGGAGAAAAGTGTCTACTATATTCTATGGGAGGGGTTGGGGTGGGCTCAGATTAGAATATAACTCAGTCACCTCTTTCAAGGAACTTCCAGATAAGTAGCAGACACCACATTCCCAAACATGCACAAATACACACCCTTGCATAATGGTAATAAAAGACAGATTTATAGTAAATACTATTGAAGAAGTACAATGTATCAGAAGAGCCTCAGCATGATGAAACAAATATTTATAAAGATCTACTTGCCAGACACTATGCCAGCTTCTTAGGGTTGCAAAAAGTGTTAAGGCTTAGTTTTCTACTGAATGAAATCATAATAAAACTAGGCAAAACACAATTGACTCTATACTGAAACATAGTTAAACTATAAAAATGGCATGAGTAAAATGCTATCAGAAAATAGAAGTGGGAGTGATTAATTCAGCTGAAATATGTGGAAATGTCCACAGAAAGGGTTATAGAAAAGGCATTTACACGTTTTGTTTAGATTTGGGTACTTTTCCTTTAGTTTCTCCTCTTGATTCATTTTTACTTGGCCGGGTGAAGGAGAGGGCAGAGCAAAAGCACAAAGGTGAACTTGTAACATGGATTTTTTCAAAAATAGGTAATGGACAGAGAAGGCTAGAACACAAAGCATGTGGACACAGAATAATATTCATGAAGGTGAATTTAAGCTAGGCTTTGAAAGATACATAGAATTTGGTAAATAATACTAATTTTTGCACACATTAATTATATTATTTTTTTAGAATTCGTCCCCATTTATTTCCAAACTACCAAAAGTTTTACCCATTCCCTGGGTTCAAATCAAGGCCCTTAAAATTTACTACTTTGGTGCTTGTGAACCCTTTCTGAGAATCACAGTTACCTCTGATGTTTAAAAAAAATACAGAAGGTCTGGCTCCACTTGAGAGGTTTTGATCCTGAAGATTTCAATTCAGGGTGCCTGATGGTTGAACCCTGGTATTTCTAGTAGGTAGTTTTTTAAGCTAATTTTGATCTGAACCACTGGCTTACCGAATGCCAAAACCTAAGATGGGTTCAGTGGATAATTGCTAAACTGAATGTTTCTCTGCAATCTAAATGCTTAGATAAGTTCTCTTCACAATTTTATTATCTTTGTCCCAGGAAGATAGTTTTAAAGTATATACCCTGAGATCCTAAGAGATCAAATCAGGGACGAATAAGCTATGCAAATATTTTGGGAATAAGGAAACTCAATATGTCTAGTTATCTGCTCATGTTCACACACATGCTTCCATAAAGAAATACCATCCCGCTGGACTAGTTTGTTCTGTAACCAAACAAAGATTCTAAATGTACACGAATTTAAAGTCAAGAATATTCATACTTAACTCTAAAATGAATTTTAATTCACTATCCAAATTGAACCAAATTGTTCAAATTGCATAAGTGTTACAGAAAACCTCAGGAAATAAAAATGTCTAATTGATCCCTATTGGATATTGAAGAATTAGTCATCACTGAGTAGTGCTGCATTTCTAGAGTCTGCTTTCGATGCTCACTCCCATTAGTCATAGAGCCTTGTGTGGGTGGATATATTGTGGTTAGAGCAGTTGCTGATGACTTGTTTTTCTTAGACCATTTAGTAAGCATTTTTATTGAATAAGGTTTGAATTATTTGTATGTCCTCACAGGTCATAGTGAATGTGTCGCTTCAAAATATAAATAAAATATTTTTTACTTCTGAGACATGATGTTCTGAAGAGTCAAATCCCATAGCTGTCCATTTAATTAGATCTTGCTGGATTGGGATTTTATTATTAGGCATTCCATTAGCTCAATACTCAAGGTCAGTGTTGTTAGGACTAAAAAAATGTGTTTTCTCATGGACAAAGGATGTGACCTTGGAAGGCAAAGCAAAGATATTTAACATATGATGACATTGTAAAATATTTTATAATTTTTTTCTGAGTACTACAGATACTATACTCTCCCCCCTTCCAGTCCCTCAGTGAGAGAAAATTTGAGCATATATGATACATAAGGACTTACATTTTGAGATTTATTTTAAAATAGTAAAAAAAATGCTATTCCAAAGTATAGTATTTGTAAGCTGTATCATATGTGATATCATTTCTTCTCTCTTCATAGTACGTAACTTTTCATCTGTGTGAAAAACTTATGCACATCAGGTATAATATTTCAATATCATGTTTTTTAAAATGAGATTTAGTATGGCATTTACATTTTAAAATCAACATGGGTACAAATTAGTAGAACCTAAGGTATTTTATAAAGTGACAGTAAAATAGGCAATATTGTTGCATGTAAACTTTAAATACTACTTGATAATGTGTGTGGTGATGAGGACTGAAAAATAAAGGAAGAAGCCTGTTCTGACCCAGCGCAGGTAATTTATTAGGAACAGCTAATTTGATATTTATCACCACTTTAAAGTAGATATTATTACACTACAAATGAAGAACTTGAAGTGAAGTGTTTAAGTAGTTTAACTCATAGTTGAATAAGTGGAAGAACTGATATTTGAACCTAGGTGATCTACTCCAGGATTTCTGATCTTAATCACTGCACTATACTGAGAGAAGAATTTGCATATATAACTCTTAACATTATGATTCATGCTGGGAAGAAAGCCCCTTAAAAGGTGAAAGAGAAAAATTCAGCAGCTATGTAACACACAAATTATTTTTATACTCTGCCTGATACATAAGAAACTTCATTTGCTAAAGTAGAAAAAAAAATGTTTAAAAATTTGAAAAGAAACAAAATATATTGCCCATGAATTTTTAATATAGTGGAGAGAACATTGGACTTAGAATTAGGGATTTTGAACTCTAGATTCATCCCTATCTTGGTCTAGACCCATGGTTCTCTAACTGCACCAAAGCACCCTGGGATACAGGCAGTGAACTCACAGAGTACCATGAGGTACTTTAACAGTGACACTTGACATATGTTGGGCACTGCACAAACTACTAGCTCAAGATAGTTCATGGTTTTGATATTATTTCACACTACAGTCCTTCAATTACATAATATTTTTGTGAAGCTCATGTTTCAACAATCACTGTGATAAAAAGCAAGTAGCACTTGAACGTCAATATGGAACAGGAAAGGTGATGGCAATATACAACCTGATTCCAAGGTCTGAGAAATCAGGCAGTGCCTAGAGGGAGCATATATCCCATCAATAAGTAACTAAGTAACTAACTGTGGTTAAGAATGAAGTAAAGGTGCTATTTTTTCTTTCAATTAGCATGCATGATTTTGTTTAAATGGCTGCTGAGTTGTTAGAGTGCAAATAATTTATTAATTTGTTTGCATTAATTACTTAATAAATGGGACTGATAAGTATTTATTTTGTACTAAGAGCATCATAAAAAATTTGCTGGGGACCTAAGGGCTTCATGAACTAAGAGACTTTAAGAAACTCTGGAGTAGAAGTTTGGTATATTGAAGTTTTGTATGTTGAAGTTTTTGTTCTAGCTTCAGTTTGCTTTTCTGAAAAAGTCTCAAATTCTAGTCTAATTCTAAGCAATGATTCTATGGCAAGACAGAGGGTAATTTAGGCAACTCTGAGAATTCCATACCCCATTCACCTACAGTACTTAAGTATTACACTAAATTGGGAACATTTAATGATTTTCTAATGCATTTTAAACCAGATCTTTTAAAATAAGTTAACTGTTAGGTATAAATGAGTTAATTATTTTACAAACATATCTCACCTACCTCTTTAATCCATAGAGCTTGTGGTTTGGGGGGTTTTTTGTGTTTTGTTTTGTTTTGTTTTTTGGCATTCAGGTGTTTTCTCCATCTGTTAACACGTTGAATTAGAAAATTCCCAGATTAAGTGAAAATCTGTACTTTGTAAATATTAGAAAATCTAGAGTGTCTGAACTACCTAAGAAAATATTGTTACGTGAAAATTTCAAATCAAAAACAAATAGCCCACTGTTTTCAATAAAAATTCTAGTTAATAACCACACCAGAATTGCAGTCTTTTATATTGCCAACTTACACAAGGAAATGCCCATTTAGAAAATATTTAAATATGTGTCTATAAAAAAATAATATTTTTGTTACATGGAAAAGTATTAATCATATTAGGATGCTTGATTCTTTATTTGAGGTACAATAGGTTTGTATTTACTTGGTTGGTATTTTGGGGGGCTGTTTTTGGCTAAAAAAATGGGCCAAAATAGGTGTTATGTTACAGCCAGACGATTAACACATTTGATTTTATTGGCAATACCTGAAAGAAAGAAAATTGCAAAATATTTGTGAGAGACTCGTATCCTTGGGTTAGTGAATTTAGAAATACAGAAAGAAATCTTTTATTTTGGACAACTGGGTAGTGACAGAATGGTTCTGTGAATGGAGTGTGAGCTCTTGGATAGTACTTGCTTAATGAGTGTTTATTGAATTAAAACAACACCCTAAAATGCCCCCAACTGCCACCCATTGTTTTAATTCTATAGTAAAGTGCATATATGGAAACAAGTAACTCAAATCCTTTGTTGGTCATATGGCCACAGAGACAGTTCATAGTTAGTCTGAATAAAGTTGTGGAATATTTCAACAAATATTGTCAGGGTTCATTTCCTTTTTTAATAGGAATAAAGATTTCCTCAACGAATGGATATAGAAAATGTAGTATACATATACAATAGAATATTATGTAGCCTTAAGAAAGAGGGAAATCCTTTCATTTTTGGCAACGTGAGTGAACCTGGAGGGCATTATGTTAAGTGAAATAAGCCAGGCATAGAAGGAAAATACTGCCTATATGAGGAGTCTAAAATAGTCAAATTCATAGAAGCAGAAAATAGAATGCTGGTTAGAAAGCAGAGCATAGGGGCTGGAAGGTGGAGGAAATGGGGAGGTATTAGTCAGAGGGTACAAATCGTGAGTCGTATAAGATGAATAAGTCCTAGAGAGCTACTGTATAGCTCAGTGCCTACAGTTAACAATATCATATTGTATGCTTAAAAATTTGCTAAGAAAGAAGATCTTATGTTAAAAGTGTTTGTATCACAAAATAAATAATAAAGAAGGCAGGAGAAAACTTTTCAAAGTGATGTATATGTTAACGGCAAAGATTGTGGTGACAGTTTCATTTATCTCCAAACTCATTAAGTTGTACACATATATACACCTTTTGGTATGTCAATCATACCTCAGTAGAGCGATTTATTTTTTTCAAAGATTTCCTTTAAGTAGCAAAGAGAACACTTGGTGATTTAAAATAAAAATGAAGACTCATAAATATGTAAAAGCTTAGAGGTTATCTACTGTTTCCAAACAAAATTTAGATGCATTATAAGGTCTTGGTTGGATCACAATAAGGGTATCAATCTTGGAAACAAACCAGCAATTGTTATTTTTTTACATGTGAACTGAAGTGGCAGTAACAGTTCTGCCCATTTTTGTGAGCAGCCTATTCAAGTGTTTCTATACATTTGTTTCAAATATTTGCTCTTGGTATATATTGATTTAATTAAGTGTATGCATTTCCTACTGCCGGTGTAACAAATTACCAAAAAGTGGCTTAAACAACACAGATTTATTATCTTCCAGTTTTGGAGGTCAAAATTCTAGTGGACTAATATAAACAAAAAATGGTACAAATGAACTTATTTACAAGACAGAAACAGAGTCACAGATGTAGAAAACAAACTTATGGTTACCAGGGTGGAAAGGGGAAGGATAAATTGGGAGATTGGGATTGACATATACACACTACTGTATATAAAATAAGTAATTAATAAGGATCTACTGTATAGCACAGGGAACTCTACCCAATATTCTGTAATGGCCTATATGGGAAAAGAATTTTAAAAAGAGTGGATATATGTATATGTATAGCTGATTCACTTTGCTGTACACCTGAAACTAACACAACATTGTAAATCAACTATATTCCAATAAAAAAAATTCTAGTGGGCTAAAATGTAGGCGTCAGCAAGGCTGTGTTCCTTCTGAGGCACTAGGGGAGAATCTATTTCCTTGCCTTTTCCAGCTTCTAGAGACTGTTCTCATTCCTTGGCTTGTGGCCCTCTCCATCTTAAAAGTTTCGCTCTGACCTCTGCCTCTGAAGTTACATCTTCTTTGCTTCTCCTGCCTCCTTCTTTCCCCGATAAGGACTCTTGTCATTACATTGGTCCCACCTGGATCTGTGCAGTCCCTTTTCCATGTAAGGTAACATCTTTGGTGGGAAGGAGAGGTAAGGGATGTTATTCTGCCTATCACATTAAGGTATGTTTTGCTTCATTCAACAAAGTATTTTAGGAGACAGTATGAATATTCTATGAAGGCTCTGAATTTAGTGGATTAACTCCCCTTATTTGACACATACAATTCAAGTTAACATTTGATAGAATAATTATAAATCAAAACCAATCAGCTACTAACACATATTTCATTAAATGCAGTTATAAGTTATAGCAAAAAAGTGAAATGATGAGACTTGTAGTATAAAATATTTTCTACAATTTGAAAACAGTTTTTAAATCTAAAATTTATATTAGGTTTCTGTTTACCTGAAATAAACCTAAAGAATATTTACAAATATTTTTATAGTAAATGAGCAGGATAAATAAATGGCCCTGATTAGAAGTTAATTCTTATCTTTAACGATGGAGCACATCTTTCTTGTGTTCCCAGAAGAAAGCTCTTTCACACCAAAAAGGGCATAAAGTAATCCACCTTTTGGCTCCATCTATGTGGAGCTTGTTGATTTCACACAGAGATTTTGGCCGCCAAGAACACAGTACCATTTGAGAGAAACAGCTGTAAAATCATACAGCTATTTACTTGTACAAGAAAAGCAGGCAGCAAGCATTTTTTAGGACAGAGGTTCCCAAACCTTAATATGGATAAATATCACGTGGGGAATCTTATTACACTGTAGATTCCAGTTCAGATCTGGGGAGTCCAAAGATTCTGGGTTTGTTATGAGATGCGAAGTGATGCTGATTGGTCTCTGAACCACATTTTGTATAGCAGGGTTGTAGAACATTCTGGGAAGGAGCAAACGCTACTATGGAAATCATCTTAGAAATACATGGTTCTTAACACATTACCTTGAGTAAGCATTTAAGTGACAACCAAAAACTTTTTGGGAGTACTAATAAGAAACAAGAAATGGACATCTCAGTAAAGGTTGGGTAGGATGTATGATTATCACCATTTCTTTAATGAGGAAGAACTAAAACTGTGTTTTAATTAGAATCCTCTGTATATACTTTCTAGTCAGTTGTGAGTAGGGACATGTGGTAAAAACATTGTTCATATTATAATGTATGAATTTACTTATTCTCACTAAATCAATTTTTTTCATTTAAGTAATACCTTATATTATTGTTCAATATATATATATATACATATATATATATATATATATATATATATATATATGTATATATATATTACTGATACCACTGTTTTTTTCTATTTCTGGTATCAAGTTTTGTTGCTCAGAGTGGGAAAAACTGGGTGAGCCTTAAACTTTAATAATTTCATTCTTATTTTTGTAGGTTAGTATAGAGCTCTGTATTTAAACATATTTGTTTCCCTTAATTGAAAATAATCAGATAATAAACAAGCAAACAAGTAAACAATACAATTTCAGATAGTTAAAATGGTGTAGAGAAAAAGAATGGAGGGTGAGAGACCTGTGGAACAGAGTTTGGATAAAGTCAGACAAAAGTGTGGAGTAAAGATTCTAGGTTGAGAGGAATAACAAATGTAAAGACCTTGATCAACAGAACAGCTAGGCTCATTCAAGGAATGGGAAAGACTGGAGTGAAGTGAGTGACAAAGAGCACAGAGGAAATGCCTTCAAGAGTTTGTTGGGGAAGAGCTCCCTTTGGGAGCTAGGGAGTTAAGACATTTGGATTTTATTGCAAGTGTGATACAATACACTTGCATCAGTAGAAGACAGACAGTGGTGAAAGGAACAGAATAATGACCACAAATCAACACTCTCCTGTGATGTAAGCTCCTATTTTTCTGTTCCCCATCAGGACACCCATCACTCTATTTCTTTCTTATTTATTTATTTAATGTCTGTCTTTCAATACGGAATGTAAGGTCCTTGAATTTTCACATTGCTATCACTGTATCCCTGGGTTACATCGCCTGACTTGGGACAGTATCTTAGTAATTTGTTGTTTTCCGAAGGTATGGGTGGGTAGGACTTCTTGGTTGATGAGTTTGAGGAGAAGATACAAAAAGGAAGAGTCCAAGGTAATGGATATTTTTTCTTTTTCAGAGAAAATGGATACAAAAATGGCACAGTATATGACAGCTGAAAAAAATACTGAAATTAGAAAGATAAATTCAGTTCGGAAAGAAAGAAAAATTGAGTTTAACTCGAAATACATTATTTCTTAGCTTGAAATACCATTATCCTAATGGTGAGCTGTTCAAGGGCAAAATGTTCTGTAGCAATTTGGAGAAGAGAGACTTCTGTAGTGATTCTCATTCCCACAGAACACCAGTTCCATGTGATTTAATAGGTGTTCTGCCAAAGAAAATTTACAAAGTTTGCATCCACCCACTGGATCCTTCTTTCATCTTTTTCTTGGCTTTGGTACTTCTCCAGGTCTTCATTTTAATCTGTTTAGCTGTTTTCAGTATGTCTCTATAGCTGATTTTCTTCATTATAATGATTATTTATTGTAACAATTATCTCAAAATTTATGTATTTCGTATTTATTTTTGTTAATTGTATGCATTTAAATTTAGCATGTTCTGTTAACTAATTTTCTAATTTTATTTAAAATTTGTATTTTAATACCATATGCTAATGCATATATATGGAATCTAAAAAAACAGTACTGATGAACCTAGGGGCAGGGCAGGAATAAAGATGCAGACGTAGAGAATGGCCTTGAGAACACAGGGGGAAGGGGAAGCTGGGACGAAATGAGAGAGTAGCATTGACATATACACACTACCAAGTGTAAAATGGATAGCTAGTGGGAAGCTGCCGCATAGCACAGGGAGATCAGCTCGGTGCTTTGTGTCCACCTAGAGGGGTGGGTTAGGCAGAGTGGGAGGGAGGCTCAAGAGGGAGGGGATATGGGGATATATGTATACATATAGCTGATTCACTTTGTCATACAGCAGAAACTAACACACCATTGTAAATCAACTATACTCCAATAAAGATGTAAAAAAAAATTTGTATTTTATCTTTTATTGTTGTTGTTCTAGAAAAAACAAGCATAGCATGTAGATGTGTGATAGGCATCTGAGAGGAACACCTGAGGAATTATCATGCCCTAAAAAACAGTGTTTTCATATTCAGTCTCCCATTCCTACTATTACTAATTAGAAAGCTTTCCTGGACTCTTAGTTTCAGTCCTGGTGAAATAAATGTGAATTAAAATAACAGTGCTCTTTTTTAGATCTCATGTTTTCTGTTCTAAATAATGCTGGACACTATAGACTCGATTTGTATCCCCTTCAAATATCATTGTTGAAGTCTTAACCCCCAATGTGGCTGGATTTGAAGATAGGGCCTTTAGGGAATAATTAAGGTTAAATGAGGTTTTAAGGTTAGGCCCTAATCCAATATGACTGATGTCTTTAGAAGAAGAGAAAGAGACACCAGGGAGTCAAACACACAGAGCAAAGGCCATGTGAGGACAAAGGGAGAAGGAGACCATCTGCCAGACATGGAGGGAGGCCTTAGGAGAAACCAAACCCACCAATACCTTTATCTTGGACTTCCAGCCTCTACAACCGTGAGAAAATAAACTTCCACTGTTTAAGCCACATGGTCTGTGGTATTTTGTTACAGCAGCCCTCGCAGAGTAGGCTAATACAGCAGGTTCTAAGCTATCACTGCTGTGTATCAAGCTGACAGAGACACACATAGCTTCCTCTCCTATTCCAATGGGCAGAACAAGACACATGGCTCTACCTCACATCAAGGGGCAAGAGTGAGGGGCGTGCACAAAGGAGAGCAGATGTGCACCACACGCCCAGTTGTTGGTTGTTTCTCTGAACAGGTTACACTGATTTCTCACCCTCTTCATATCGCCTAAGACTCGGTGCTCCCATTGACTTGCACTCACATTTGATTTCACTTTTTCCAGTTACAGAAAGTAAGTTGTTCATAACTGGCTATTCAGACCCATTGTTACATAGGTGACCTGCTCTACGAAGCCTATTTCTCATCACAAGATGGCTCATATTCAGGAGATTAAAATTAAAATTACTGTAAGAACACATGCTTAATTAATAAAGATATAAGGAGCTACATTGTGTATATGTAGTGTACACACATACATTTCTCGGTTACGACAACTGAGAGGGCCTAAAAGAAAAGATACTCCATAGCAACAAGCACACCTAGTGCTCAGGTCTTGGTTTCTAATACCATTCTTCAATAAAAGGAACCAGGGATCTTGAGAGAAATAGTTGATTATGGGACTGGGGCGGAATATATACAAGATGAATCTGGAGCAACTAACTTAAAAGAAGGAAATCCACAGTGATGGGGATGACGGGAATATGTCAGAAGAACATAGAAGTCAAGTGAAAGAGCTATCAATGGCCAAAACTGGAACATTTTGAGCAAAAAATAAATAGTATTAGATTATAACCGAAGGTATAAAATGAATATCCAACTACATGAAGAAGAGAAAAGTCTCCTGTGTAGAATTCCAAATAAATTATGTAGTTACTCTTCCCTAATGGAAAGGGAGCATAAGTCCCCATTTCTTAAGTGTGGGGTGTACATAATGACTTTCTTACAAAGAGTACAATATGAAGAGGGGGGAAAAGAGTAATTTAATAATGGAGAAACCTGACAAACACGACTTCAGCCAAGGTCAACATCAACAGTCACAAATTATGTTGATAGCCTTAATATGATGTGATGAAATGATACTCTACCTATACCTGTGTGACATTCCTCCCCCAAAACCCAGAACCCCAGGCTAATAGTGAGAAAAACATGATTTCTATAGAGAGGCGTTCTACAGTGTACCTGACCAATACTTCTCAAAGCTGTCAAGGTCATCAAAAACAGTCACGTGTGCGAAACTGTCAGAGTCAAGAGGAATTGAAGGTAATATGACGACTAAATGTAATGTGGTACACTGGATGGGATCCCAGAACAGAAAAAGGGTATTACATAAAAACTAAGGAAATCTGAATAAATATGGATTTTAGTTGATAATAATATATCAATACTGGTTTATTAATTGGAACAAATATAGTAGCAGTAAGATGGTAATAAAAGGGGAAACATATTTTTACTACCTGTACAAATTTTCTGTAAGTCTAAAACTGCTCTTTAAAAAGTACACTACTAATAAAAAATGATTGGTGGAAAAAATTTCAATTACTGATTACATCCTATGTGCCTTTGTTAATCTTAGCTCAGGGAAACATCTGAATGAATACAGTACAGTCTTCTAAAATGTTGCTAGAGGAGACAGTTATGTTAGAAAACAAAATCCCACATGTTCAAACTTTAGAACCTTTTTTTCTCTTGCCATGCAGCAAACTGATGTTGGCATAGATAAGAATGGCTAAAATAACTTAGTCATATTTAATGTTAAAACTATGATTTTTAATTACCTGGAACATGTAAGAGGAACTTTTTTTCATCTGATGCTGATTTAGCAAACTTCAAAATGAACATGGTACGTCATGGCAATTACATTACTTCTGCCAGGGTGCATGCAAATTTTTTAGATATCTGGTCTCAATTTGACAGTCTTTTGAACTTTACATATCTGCCATGCACCATCAGCTAACATCATAATTCTAAGAGATCTGATAATCAGGTTGACAATGTTTCCACTATCTCACTCATAAAAATAAACCTCAACTAGGGATAAATGTATTCCCTGGGACCATTAATGAGGTATTGTGTAAATCAATTAGGAAAATAAAAACACCTGGCTAAATTAATTTATGAACAGAATCTACTAATGTTGAATGGCAGTCTAGCATTCCTCCTCAAAACACCAGTTCCATGTGATTTAATAGGCATTCTGTGAAAAACCGTTGTCATATAAGTTTGGGAAAAGCTAGGTTTAACTAAATTAGATAGGATATCTTTTCCAAGACTTCTCATAATATACTGGTATTTTATGATTCCTCAAATGTGCATAATTTCCCAAGATTTTTTGAAAAAAAACCCACTTTCAAAGAAAACATGGTTATTCTAAGAAACCACTTTCTATGGAGCTCCAGTTGGGAAAACTTGGTCTTGGTCGATGTTTTTCAAAAGCTGGTTTCGGAATCAACAGCATCTGCATCAGCAGGGAAATTGTTAGAAATGTAAATTCTTGTGCACTACCTTACACATTCTGAATCAGAAACTGGTTGGTTTCTAGAACTCTGTGTTTTAACAGGCCTTCCAGGTGCTTCTGATGCATATTAAAATTTGAGCACAATTAACCTAGAAGAAACTTGCGTCTTGAATTTACAGACCAATGTTGTTGATTGCTTAATATCTACAATATGGTTGTTCTCCTTCAAAGGATTGATGTCTTCAAATAGACTGAAAGCCATTACTTCATCTTGACTTTCAAAGGAGCTGTATATGACTTCTTAGTTCACAGAACTGGATCAGTGGGATGTATTAAGAAGTCTCAGATGAACCAAAAGAGTTCTTCGATTCTTACGTATCTGAATTCTGTTCAGTGTGGAATGAATGAATGAGGAGATCCTACTTCTTTCGGTAGGACTTGAAAGAAGGATGACATTATGGAAAAAGAGACATAAATACTTTATTGTGGACTATGAGAAACAGCTTTTATTTCAAGGTTCAATTACTCAGTAAAGGTAAAGAAAGTGAATTAGATTGGCAATGAAAAATCTGTGCAGTAAGGCATCACATATAGAGTAATTGATAGCCTAGTCTCTGGGTCCAGATTGCTTGGGTTTAAAACCCAGCTCTACATTGGGCAAATAATTTAATCTCTATGCTTTAGTTTTCTTGTCTGTAAAATGGGGATAATAATAGTACTTATCTCATAGGATGCTAAAAAGATGAACTAAATGAGGTAATGTATTTTAGATGGTTTCTTTTTTTCCCAGTTTCCTTAATAAAACTTAATGTACCTTAATATGTGATTGACAAATAAAATTGTATATGTTTAAGTGTCTAATACAATGTTTTAATATACATATAAACTGTGAAATAGTTACCACAATCAACCAGTTAAAATATCCATCACCTCACCTGCTCACATAGTTACCTTGTGTGTGTGTGTGTGTGTGTGTGTGTGTGTGTGTGTGTGTGTGTGTGATGAGAACACCTGAGATCTACTCTCTCAGAAAATTTCAAGTATATGTTATTATTAACTATAGTCATCATATTGTACATTAGGTCTCCAAAACTTATTCATCTTGTAACTAAAAGTATGTACCCATTGACAAGCATCTCCCTATTTTCCCCACCCCATGGCCCCTGGTAACCAACATTCTATTCTCTGTTACTAGGAGTTCAACATTTTTTAGATTCCACATGTAAGTGAGAATAGGAAGTGTTGCCTTTGTGTCTGGTTTATTTCACTTAGCATGATGTCCTCCAGATTCATCTGTGTTGTTGCAAAGAGCAGAGTTTCCTTCTTTTTTAAGGTTGAATTGTGTTCCATTGCATAATTATACCACAATTCTTTATCCATTCATCCACTGACAATTAGGTTGTATATATCTCAACTACTTAATAATATTACAATAAACAAAGGAGTGCAAATATCTCTTTAAAATAGTGTTTTTCCCCTTTGGATAAATACCCAGAAGTGGAATTTCTGGGTCATATGGTAGTTCTATTTTTAATTTGGAGGGGGAGATCCTCCATCCTGTTTTCCATAGTGCTTGAATTAATTTTTCCCACCAACAATGCAGAGTTCCCATTTTTCCACATCCTTGATTTTCTCGTCTTTTTGATAATAGCTGTTCTAACAGGAGTGAGGTAATATATCCTCGTGGGTTTGATTTGCATTTCCCTGATGATTAGTGATGTTGAACATATTTTCATGTACCTGTTGGCCATCTGTATGTTTTCTTTGGAAAAATGTCTATTCAGATTCTCTGCCCATTTTTAAATTGTATTTTGTTTTGCTATTGAGTTGCATGAGTTCTTTATATATTTTGAATGTTAACCCCTTATCAGATATATGATTTGCAAATATTTTCTCCCCTTCAGGATGTTGCTGAAAATGAAAAATTGTGTTGATGATTTCCTTTGCTGTGCAGAAACTTTTTAGTTTGATATATTCCAATTTGTTTATATTTGCTCTTGTTGCCTTTGCTTCTGGTGCCAAATCAAAAAATTATTGCAAAGACCAATGACAAGACTTCCCCCTACAATTGCCTCTGAGAGTTTTAGAGTTTCAGGTCTTACATTTAAGTTTTTTAAAAATAAATTTATTTATTTATTTTTGGCTGCATTGGGTCTTCATTGCTGCGAGTGGAGGCTACTCTTCATTGCGGTGCATGGGCTTCTTATTGCGATGGCTTCTCTTGTTGCAGAGCAAGGGCTCTAGGCACATGGGCTCAGTAGTTGCAGCGCATGGTCTCAGTAGTTGCAGCTCATGGGCTTCAGAGCATGGGCTCAGTAGTTGTGATGCATGGGCTTAGTTGCTCTGTGGCATGTGGGATGTTCCTGGACCAGGGATTGAACCTGTGTCCCCTGAATTGGCAGGTGGATTCTTAACCACTGGACCACCAGGGAAGTCTTACATTTCAGTTTCTAATCCATTTTGAGTTGAACTTCTTGTGAAATAAATGTCCAATTTCATTCTAGTTTGTTCTTTATATCTTTATATCTGTGAGTCTGTTTCTTTTTTATGTTCACTAGTTTGTTTTCTTTTTTATATTCCACATATAAGTGATATAATACAGTATTTATCTTTCTCTGTCTGACTTATTTCACTTAGCATAATACCCTCCAAGTTCAACTATGTTGTTGCAAATGGAAAAATCTCATTTTTTTTTGTGGCTGAGTAGTATTCCATTGTATATATGTAGCACATTTTCTTCATATATTTGTTTGTTGATGGACACTTAGGTTGCTTCCATATCTTGACAATTGTAATTAATGCTGCTATGAATATTGGGATGCATGTTATCTTTTCAAATTAGCATTTTTGTTTTTCTGGATATACATTCAGGAGTGGAATTGCTGGGTCATATGGTAGTTCTATTTTTAATTTTTTGAGAAACCTCCATACTGTTTTCCACAGTGGCTATACCAATTTACATACATACCAACAGTGTGCTAGGGTTCCCTTTTCTCCACATCATTGCCAACATTTGTTATTTGTGGGTTTTTTTGATGATAACCATTCAGACTGGTGTAAGGTGATAGCTTATTGTGATTTTGATTTACATTTCTCTGATGATTGTTGAGATTTTTTTCACGTGCCTGTTGGCCACCTGTATGTCTTCTTTGGAAAAATGATTATTCAGACCTTGGCTTTTTTTTTTTTTTTTTTTTTTGAAGCCCACAACATTGGCAACAGGTCACAGGATTTAAAATGTGAAAGGCATCATCTAGTTCAAACTCCACCTTTTAACCTTGGCTCATTTTTAATTTTTCTTTTTTTTGATACTGAGTGGTAAGAGTTCTTTTTATATTTTGTGTATTAACCCCTATCTGTCATATCATTTATAAATATTCTTTCCTAATCAGTCTTTTCATTTTCTTGGTGGTTTACTTTTCTGTGCAAAAGCTTTCAAGTTTAATTATGTCCCATTTGTTTATTTTTGCTGTTGTTTCCTTTACCTGGAAGACAGATCCAAAAACTATTGCTATGATTCATATCAAAGAGTGTTCTGCCTATTTTTTTCTAGAGCTTTTATTGTCTCTTGTCTTACATTTAGGTCTTTAATCTATTTTGACTTTATTTTTGTATATGGTGTGACGAAATGTTATAATTTTATTGTTTTACATCTAACTGTCCATTTTCCCCAGCACCACTTATTGAGGAGACTGTCTTTACCACATTGAATGTTCTTACCTCCTTCATCATAGATTAAGTGAGCATAAGAGCATGTGTTTATTTCTGGGCTTTTTATTCTGTTCCATTGATTGATGTGTCTGTTTTTGTGCCACCATCATACTATTTTGATGACTGTAGCTTTGTGGTATAGTCTGCAGTCAGAGAGCATGATACCTCCAGCTTTGTTCTTTTATCACAAGATTGTTTTGACTATTTGGGGTCTTTTGTGGTTCCATATAAATTTCAGAATTATTTGTTATAGTTCTATGAAAAATGTCACGTGTATTTAGATAGGGATTGCATTAAATCTTTAGATTGCTTTAGGTAGTATGGACATTATAACAATATTAATAATTCCAATCCATGAACATGGGATATCTTTTCATTTCTTTGTATCACCTTAAATTTCCTTCATAAATGTTTTAGAGAATTCAGAGTATAGTTCTTTCACCTCCTTGGTTAAGTTTATTCCTATGCATTTTGTTCTTCTTGATGTGGTTTTAAACGAGATTGTTTTCTTCATTTCCGTTTCTGATGCTTTAGTATTAGTGTATAGAAAAACAACAGATTTCAGTATATTAATGTTGTTTCCTACAACTTTTTGTAACAGTTTTTAATGGAAATTTTAGAGTTTTCCATATATAGTATCATGTCATTTGCAAATAGTGACAGTTTTACTTCTTCTCTTCTAATTTGACAGTGGCTTTGGTGGGAGAACTCGATCTGAATGAGCATTGGTCATGTCTTCCCCCTGGGTGTGCTTGTAGCTATCATATTTGTGGGTGGTGGAGCTGGAGATGGAGGGGCTAGAGCCAGGGCCAGGTGTGAGCTGTGGCTTCTTTTATGCTCAGTGGCTGTCACCACCCTATTGGGGTTGGAGGTATGTCTCAAGGTGCTGGAGCAGAAGCCCTGACAGCTGGATCTGAGCTGGTTCCATTTCACGTGTGTGCTCTCTTCCCTTCCAGCTTGGCAGCTTTGCCCCAAAGGGAAGCAGCACTGAAGCAAGAGTGTCTGTAACAAGTGCCTGGTGTGGGCTGGATTGTGTACTGCAACAGTTCCAGCATGCCAGTCAGAGCTCCAGACAGCTCCCGATTCACTGTCTCCAAGATTGCCAGCAATGGCTGCCCTCACCCCATTCAGAAGCAATTCCAGGTACAAGCCAGGTCTGTCCCTCCCAAGTGTGCACTCTCTTCAGCAGCAGGCTTTGCCCTACTGAGGAGCTGCCCCAGAGCTAGAGGGGTTAAGGTGTGTGCACAGTGCAGGCCAGGGTACATGCCAGGATGGTAAGATGAAACTGGCCAGAGCTCTGGGCCATTTCAATCTGCCTCCTCTGCTTTGTTCCCAAGAGGAAGCAATCATGTACATGGTCTTCACTAGCAGAGTCTCATTTTTTATGCCCTCTTATACATCCCACTTGTTTTCAGACCAGATGAAGGAAATTGCCTTCCCAGGGTTGGATCCCAGGGCTCGGATGCCCTATATGTGGTTCGGATTTCTTACTCCCCAGGGAGGATCTCCAAGCCCCTGATATTTCCCTTTTCTTTTGTGTTTCCTTCTAGGGGTGCAGGTCTCGACATTTTTGTTTTTCCTTCCTTCCTACCTGACTCCATGTGAATTTTTCTTTGTAGTCTTGGTTGTAGAAGAGTCTTTCTGCCAATGTCCAGTTTGTTTTCAGTGAGAATTACTCTGCATGTAGATGTATTTTTGAAGTGTTCAGGGTGGGAGGTGAGCTCAGCATCCTCCTACTTCACCATCTTCATCTCTTCCCTCTTTGTTCTTTACATAGGCACTTACTGCTATAAATTTCCCTCTTAGAATTTCATTTGCTGCATCCCATAAGTTTTTCTGATAAGTTTCCATTCTGTTGTTTCAAAATATTTTTTTTTACCTTTTGATTTCTTCTTGAACTCATTGGTTTTTCAGGAGCATGATGTTTAATTTAACATATTTGTGAATTTTCTAATTTTTAACTTTTTACTGATTTCTACTTTTATTGTTTTCTTACCACCAAGAGATGTGAGAAATGTCCCCCTCTGCTTTACAAATTTTCAATCTTGACTTTTGACTTCCGTCTTTGTGCAGCTTCAAAATTTACTAAACATCCAACAGTGCACACCAGCTACATGCTTGAGACCCCAAGTTTTTTTTGTTTTTTTTTAACATCTTTATTGGAGTATAATTGCTTTACAATGGTGTGTTACTTTCTGCTTTATAACAAAGTGAATCAGTTATACATATACATATATCCCCATATCTCTTCCCTCTTGTGTCTCCCTCCCTCCCACTCTCCCTATCCCACCCCTCTAGGTGGTCACAAAGCACCGAGCTGATCTCTGTGTGCTATGCGGCTGCTTCCCACTAGTTATCTATTTTACATTTCGTAGTGTACATATGTCCATGCCACTCTCTCACTTTGTCCCAGCTTAACCTTCCCCCTCCCCACATCCTCAAGTCCATTCTCTAGTAGGTCTGTGCCTTTATTCTCATCTTGCCCCTAGGTTCGTCATGACCATTTTCTTTTCTCTTAGATTCCATATATATGTGGTAGCATACGGTATTTGTTTTTGTCTTTCTGACTTACTTCACTTTGTATGACAGACTCTAGGTCCATCCACCTCACTACAAATAACTCAGTTTCATTTCTTTTTATGGCTGAGTAATATTCCATTGTATATACGTGTCACATCTTCTTTATCCATTCATCTATTTTGTCTGACATGAGAGTTGCTCCTCCAGCTTTCTTTTGATTTCCATTTGCATGGAATATCTTTTTCCATCCCCTCACTTTCAGTCTGTTTGTGTACCTAGGTCTGAAGTGGGTCTCTTGTAGACAGCACATATACGGGTCTTGTTTTTGTATCCATTCAGCCAGTGTATGTCTTTTGGTTGGAGCATTTAATCCATTTACATTTAAGGTGATTTTCGATATTTATGTTCCTTATACCATTTTCTTAATTGTTTTGGGTTTGTTATTGTAGGTCTTTTCCTTCTCTTGTGTTTCCTGCCTAGAGAAGTTCCTTTATCATTTGTTGTAAAGCTGGTTTGGTGCTGCTGAATTCTCTTAGCTTTTGCTTGCCTGTAAAGGTTTTAATTTCTCCATCAAATCTGAATGAGAATCTTGCTGGATAGAGTAATCTTCATTGTAGTTTTTTCTCCTTCATCACTTTAAATATGTCCTGCCACTCCCTTCTGGCTTGGAGAGTTTCTGCTGAAAGATCAGTTCTTAACCTTATGGGGATTCCCTTGTATGTTATTTGTTGTTTTTCCCTTGCTGCTTTTAATAGCTTTTCTTTGTATTTAATTTTTGATAGTTTGATTAATATGTGTCTTGGTGTGTTTCTCCTTGGATTTATCCTGTATGGGACTCTCTGTGCTTCCTGGAATTGATTAACTATTTCCTTTCCCATATTAGGGAAGTATTCGACTATAATATCTTCAAATATTTTCTCAGACCCTTTCTTTTTCTCTTCTTCTTCTGGGACCCCTATAATTCGAATGTTGGTGAGTTTAATGTTGTCCCAGAGGTCTCTGAGCCTGTCCTCAATTCTTTTCCTTTTTTTCCCCCTTTATTCTGCTCTGCCGTAGTTATTTCCACTATTTTTTCTTCCAGGTCACTTATCCATTCTTTGGCCTCAGTTATTCTCCTATTGATCCCTTTTAGAGAATTTTTAATTTCATTTATTTTGTTGTTCATCAGTGTTTGTTTGCTCTTTAGTTCTTCTAGGTCCTTGTTAAGCATTTCTTGTATTTTCTCTATTCTATTTCCAAGATTTTGGGTCATCTTTACTATCATTATTCTGAATTCTTTTTCAGGTAGACTGCTTATTTCCTCTTCATTTGTTAGGTCTGGTGTGTTTTGACCCTGCTCCTTCATCTGCTGTGTGTTTTTCTGTCTTCTCATTTTGCTTATCTTACTGTGTTTGGGGTCTCCTTTTCACAGGCTGCAGGTTCGTAGTTCCCGTTGTTTTTGGTATCTGTCCCCAGTGGCTAAGGTTGGTTCAGTGGGTTGTGTAGGCTTCCTGGTGGAGGGGACTAGTGCCTGTGTGCTGGTGGATGAGGCTGGATCTTGTCTGGTCGTCAGGTCCACGTCTGGTGGTGTGTTTTAGGGTTTCTGTGGCTTTATTATGATTTTAGGCAGCCTCTCTACTAATGGGTGGGGTTGTGTTCCTGTCTTGCTAGTTGTTTGGCATAGGGTGTCCAGCACTGGAGCTTGCTGGTCATTGAGTGGAGCTGGGTCTTGGCGTTGAAATGGAGATCTCTGGGAGATTTTTGCAGTTTGATATTATGTGGAGCTGGGAGGTCTCTTGTGGACCAGTGTTCTGAACTTGGTTCTCCCACCTCAGGGGCACAGTTCTGATGCCTGGCTGGAGCACCAAGAGCCTTTCATTCACACAGCTCAGAATAAAAGGGAGGAAAAAGAAAGAAAGAAAGAAAGAAGATAAAATAAAATAAAATAAAGTTATTAAAATAAAAAATAATTATTAAAAAAAATTTTTAAGTAATAAAAAAAAAAAGAAAGAAAGAAGAGGGCAACCAAACCAAAAAGCAAATCCACCAATGACAACAAGTGCTAAAAACTATATTAAAAAAACCCAAAAAGCAAAAAAACGGATGGACAGAACCTTAGGACAAATGGTGAAAGCAAACCTATACAGACAAAATCACACAGAGAAGCATACACATACACACTCACAAAAAAAGAAAAAGGGGAAAAATATATATATATCATTGCTCCCAAAGTCCACCTCCTCAATTTGGGATAATTCGTTGTCTCTTCAGGTAATCCAGAGATGCAGGTTACATCAAGTTGTTTGTGGAGCTTTAATCCGCTGCTCCTGAGGCTGCTGAGAGAGATTTCGCCTTCTCTTCTTTGTTCGCACAGCTCCCGGGGTTCAGCTTTGGATTTGGAACCGCTTCTGCTTGTAGGTAGCCTGAGGGCGTCTGTTCTTCGCTCACACAGAACGGGGTTAAAGGAGCAGCTGATTTGGGGGCTCTGGCTCACTCAGGCCGGGGGGAGGGAGGGGTACGGAGGAGGCGGGGCGAGCCTGCGGCGTCAGAGGCGTCGTGACGTTGCAGCAGCCTGAGGCGCGCCGTGCGTTCTCCCGAGGAAGTTGTCCCTGGATCACAGGACCCTGGCAGTGGCGGGCTGTACCGGCTCCCGGGAGGGGCGGTGTGGAGAGTGACCTGTGCTCGCACACAGGCCTCTTGGTAGTGGCAGCAGCAGCCCTAGCGTCTCATGCCCGTCTCTGGGATCTGCGCTGATAACCGCGGCTCGTGCCCGTCTCTGGAGCTCGTTTGGGCGGCGTTCTGAATCCCTCTCCTCGCGCACCAGGAAACAAAGAGGCAAGAAAAAGTCTCTTGCCTCTTCGGCAGCTGCAGACCTTTTCCCAGACTCCCTCCCGGCCAGCTGTGGCGCACTAGCCCCCTTCAGGCTGTGTTCACGCCGCCAACCCCAGTCCTCTCCCTGCGATCCGACCGAAGCCTGAGCCTCAGCTCCCAGCCCCGCCCGCCCCGGCGGGTGAGCAGACAGGCCTCTCGGGCTGGTGAGTGCTGGTCGGCACCGATCCTCCGTGCAGGAATCTCTCCGCTTTGCCCTCCGCACCCCTGTGGCTGCGCTCTCCTCCGTGGCTCCGAAGCTCCCCCCTCCGCCACCCGCAGTCTACACCCGTGAAGGGGCTTCCTAGTGTGTGGACACCTTTCCTCCTTCACAGCTCCCTCCCAGAGGTGCTGGTCCCATCCCTATTCTTTTGTCTCTGTTGTTTCTTTTTTCTTTTGCCCTACCCAAGTACGGGGGGAGTTTCTTGCCTTTTGGGAAGTCTGAGGTCTTCTGCCAGCGTTCAGTAGGTGTTCTGTAGGAGTTGTTCCACGTGTAGATGTATTTCTGATGTATTTGTGGGGAGGAAGGTGATCTCCACGTCGTACTCTTCTGCCATCTTGAAGCTCCTCCAAGACCTCTGGTGTTGTTACAACCATCCCCATGACTCACAAATGTGTGTTGGTTTCCCTATACCTCACAGCAACCTCCTCCCAGGGGCCAAGCCTTGATTCTCAGAGTCTAGCTACAGCCAGAGTCTGCAAGTAACCCAAGAGGTAAACTGGATGCAGTTGTCAGCAGACTATCCGCCACCCACCCCCTCCATCCAGTACTTTTACATTTCTCTTGCTCTCTTCACAGGGGCCTCTTCTCATGGAGGGTCTTTGTCTCTTCAGAATGAAAAGACTCCTATAGTTTCTGCTTTGATTTTCAGAAGTTTTGCCTTAGCTTTTTATCTTCCATCTTGAACAGCTTCAACTCTGACAAATATTTTGAAGGGGAAAACTGCCTTTGCATGGAGACCCATCAAGCCTCTAATTTTATCACTCTGGCACTGTGGGAGCACAAAAGTTCTACTGGTTTCCTTATTCCCCATCTAAAGTGCTCTACCAGGGGTTAAATTTAAATTCTCAGAGAACATCTTTGCCCCATATTGGCATATGCTTCCTCTCTGAATTTTTAGTTCCCCTAGTCTTCAGTTCTTCCACAGCTCTCAGGTAGCTTTAAACACACTTATTTCACTCAGGCTTTAATTGTTGTCTGTTGTTGAGTGTTGGTCGGCCACAAACTACTCCATATAACTTAGCAGTAGAATTTTTCTTTATTGGACTTTTATCTCCTCTGAGGCAGAAACAAGAAAACAGATTATCTGCTCCCAAAGTACAATAGTGGGACAGGCATAAGATAACAGCTAAAACCATTCACATTTAAAAAAGGAAGAAAGTAGAATGAAAAAAAAGAGTCATATTCCTAAGAAATCTCAAAATCCACTGGGGAAAACTCCATTAGGCTGTCAGGCATGGGAATAACACTCTGTGTCCCACTTTGCTATCTGTTGGGCCCATGGCTCTGTCCACTGGGTCTGCAGCTCTACCTTCAGATTATCTTTCCTTTTTCAAGAAGGGCAATATTTTTTGACTGCTGAGTAGTTTTATCAGCCTGTTTCCTGCCTATAGAATTTGGGAGGTTAACAGCCTTTTTCAATTTTGTCCTTTCTCGATCCTTTTCAGTCTAACTTGGCACTGTTTCTGCTGATATATCTTCTCAAGAATCTTGTAGATCTCCCATGTATATTACAGGGATTTACTCATTAGACAAAGTGATCCTCCTCAGATGTTTCCTGAGTAATCTCATCTTTACTCTTTGATTCTTCTTAGATAGCTGAGGAGGTCCATGGGTCACATGTCTAATCTCTTCATGGAGTCTTCTGTAAGAATGAATATTCTGATCTTTTGACCCTTTTGAAGTCCTGGTAAAAGGGTTCACAGTCTTAGGTTTCTCTTCAGAGGACACTTTCCTAACAATGAATCTCATAATTTTAACATGTTTTGCAATCTAGATAGGCTGAAGATTCCCCAAATTATTAAATTCATATTCCTTTTTGCTTAACAGTTTTTCCCTCAATTTATTTCCTTTCTCTCACATTATATTACAAGCAACAAGGAGAAAGTGGGCTGGACCTTCAATACTTTGCTTGTAACTCTTCTCAGTTAAATATACATGTTCATCCATTACAAGTTTTGCTTTCTGTATAACTGTCAGACATAATTTAACTAAACTTTCTGTCCCTATGTAACAAGGGCCCCCTTCCAGATAGTTTTAAATAACATGTTCATTTCCTTCTGAGCCTTTACCAGCACACTTTTAAAGTTCATATTTCTGACAACAGACTGTTAATGATGATTTGAGTATTCACTAAGATGATATAGGATTTCTCTACATGCTCCTTACTTCATTCTGAACCCTCACCAGCAGTTCCCAGTTCCTTTAACCATATTTCTACCAACAGTGTGTTCAAGGCAATCTAGAGTTTTTCTGTTATGCTCCTCAAAATTCTCCCAGCTTCTACCCAAAACCCAATTTCAAAACTATTCTACACATTTAAGTGTTTGCTCCAGCAGTACCTCACTCTCAGTACCAAAATCTGTATTACTTATTTCTCTTGTAACAAATTACCACAAATTAAACAATACAAGGCTTAGAACAATACAAGTTAATTATCTGGAGGTGAGAAGTGCAAAACAGATTGGCAGGGCCACAATCCTTTTGGAGACTCTAGGGAAGAATCTCCTTGTCTTTTCCAGCTTCTAGAGGCTGCCTGCATTCCTTGGCTCGTGGTGCAATCTTCCATCTTCAAAGCCAAAATCATAATATTTTTCTAGCTCTGGGCCTCTGTCCCATCATAACACCTCTTCTGACTCTAATCCTCCTGCATCCTTAATCACAAGGGCTCTTGTGATTACACTGTGTCCATCAGGATGATACAGGATAATCTTCCTTTCTCAAAATCCTTAGCAGAGTCATATTTGCCTTTTGACATGTGAGGTAACATACTCAGTTTCTCAAGATTAGAAGGTTGATGTCTTTGGGTGGCCTCTGCTCTGATTAACACATGCACCTAATTTGGGGGCATAAATTTCAAGCCCTGAGTCCTACAGGATTTTGAATTTTTAAATTTAAAACTTTCTTTTCCCCGCTTAAGCTATTGTTTATTTCTGAGATGGTAAATCCCATACTGACCATTTTTCTTAGTATTTCTGCTGTGACCTTCCTTCCTTTAGGCAGAAAAGGCAGAATGCCTTAGATTCTTGCAGAGCCATGGAGTACAATGGGAATGGGAATTAGACACAACTCTTGATACCTCCACTGTAATTCCATTTTTTTTTTCATGCTGTAATCTTCTAATCTTCTCTCCAAACGTCCATTCTTTACCATATATAAAGAGAAGTAGAAGTACTTCTCCAGGACAGTGTTAATTAAACTAACAGAATCATAGAGCAGGAGACTTCTGTTACGTATTAAACAAAATGAAGAGAAAGAATGCTTTCCTCAAAAGGTGACATCTGGGGTACAGTATCTGAGAAGAATAAACCTGAAGGGCAACAAAACCTCATTATCTAGCTTTTTCTGATAACATACTTAAACAACTTTATGTTTGAAGCATAACTTTGATAGTTGATGTTCCTACTGATTTGCAGTACTACTGGTTAACAGACTCTTGCTTATGCTTTAGCATGCACAGCTGGTTAAGATGCAATGATTCTTATAATTAATCTAACTATATCTGTAATTCTCCTTTTTAGTGTAAAAGTCACTCTCTGGAAGAATTTTCTTTTTCTTTTTTTTAGTAAAACAAGCTCTTTTGTGCAAAAGTGAAAATAAAAATTTGACACCTTTGCATAATCAAATAGTCTACAAAGATTGCTTTCGAATGCCTTTGGGGGAAATCAACTGTGTAAGACTGTATAGAAAAGACATATTTTAAGCCTGCTGGAGATTGTTGAATTTGGCACAAAGACAGAGAAGTGTAAAGTCGGTGGTTTATTATCCTGTAATCCTTGGAGCTCTGAGGATTTCATGGAAGGGCCCCAGAGACTGCTGCAAAGTGTAAAAGGGCCAAAGAGGCAAGTCTTCAGCCAGAGTGCTCTGTTTTATCTGATTTATGTGTTGGTTCTGGATATCTTTTGATTGAACAAAGGCTTTTATTCGGCTAAACAATTGGATACGAATTGCATCAAATAACATGACCTAAATCCTGGTCAGTGGGAAGCAGGGCCAGGACTAAATCCTACTCATTTCATTCTTTCACTTAAGTCCCTTCAGTGGCTCCCTGTCAACTTCAAGATAAAATATATACTCTTTCACCATGGTATTCATATTCTTACTGACCTGACTCTTGTCTATTTCTTTAGTCTATTTCTTGCTTTGCAGTCTTCTAAATCCCTTAAAGACTCTCCACAAGTTATGTTTTATACCTAGAGTGTCCTAATACCTGGCAATCTTCATAATCTTTGAGATTCTTTACTTCCTACTTCCTTGATTATCACAGTAAGGTTTAGGGCCCTCTTCTATACTCCCATAGAACGCTTTACATACTCTATTATGGGGCTTAAATAATGTAATTCAATTGTTGGTTTGTTTTTCTCACCCAACTAAACTGTTCATAGTATGCTTTCTAAAGATTTCATCTCTGGATGTCTAGTGCGTGGCATAGGTATTGGGCCACTTTGATGATGAAATAGGCAAATCTCAATTTCTTTCTTTCTCCTCTATACCATGCTATGCAGAAATATTCCTGGGGCATGAGGAATTAGGATGGTTACCTGAGCCAGCACTTAGAAATACTCTGCAGCACTGACAGCTGGATTCAGGAGCAATACCAGGGAGGAAAGAAATGATTCCAGCTGGCATTAAATAGACTCTCTAAAGATACTTATTTAAATAATTAAATAATTAAGCTCATATCTGTTAAGTATCCTCTATATAGCCCCAGGCACTATTCTAAGTGAAATACTGTGGATACAGCAGTGAAACATAGAGACAAAATATTTACCTTGAAGCTTCCATTCCAGTGAGGGTGAGATAGGTAATCAGCAATTACATAAAATGTCAGGGAGTAATAAAACTTCTGAAGGAAATTAAAGCAGGGTGAGGGAAATAGAGAGTAAATAAGAAAGGAAATTACTCTTTTATAGAGCAATATTAAGAAAAAGGCCTCCCAAAAAGGTGAGGGGTGAGAACTGAATAAGTTCAGAGGAAAGTAAGATTGAGCCATGCTGGTATTTGTGGGAAGATGCTCCAGCCAGGAGGAGGTCAAGTTCAAAGGCCCTGAGGCAGAAGCATCCTTCTTGTGTTGAAGAAGAGGAAGGAAACAGGGTCAGTGCGGCTGCAACATAGTAGAGAAATGAAGCAAGGAGGAGATGAGGTCAGACAGGCCATAGAATTGATCTGATAAGTCAGGGTAAGAATTTTAGTTCTTATTCTGGGTGTGGTGGAAAAATCATTGTATCATTCTGTCTAGAGTTTTGATCTCATCTGATTTGAGTGTTTAGGGGATCTCTGTATGAGAGTAGAATACAGGGAAACAGAGGTAAGAAGCTATTGAAATAATGCAGGTAAGAGATGTTGGTGATCTAAATCAGAGTAGGAGTCACGGAGGCAGTGAGAAGTGGTTGAATTCTAAATACATTTAGAAGGTATAGCTGACTTGAGGTTGCATTGGATGTAGAGTACGAGAGAAGGGAGGAGACAAGTATGACCCTTGACCAATTGGAAGAATGGGTCATAATTTCCAATACTAAAGTAGGAAGAATTTTAGAGGAGCAGATTTTGGGAGGAAATCAAGATATTCTAGATATGTTGTTTGAGATGAGTATTAGAAATCCAAGTGGAGATGTGAAAAATGCAGTTGAATATTTAACACTTGGATTTAGAGGCACATTCAAGCAGGAGTGATAAAGTTGGAAGTCATCAGAGTATAGAGAGCATTTACTGCCATGACTGGATGAGATCACTCTAAGAGTAAGTGTCAAAAGAAGTTCCAAGGCCTGAGCCCTGGAGGCACTTTATTGTTCAGGAGTCAGGAAGATGAAGAGGAATCAGCAAAAGAGATTGAGAAGAGGCCAGTGGGAAAAAACAGAAACAGTAATGTCCCAGATGGGAAATGAAATACAATTTCTAGAAGGAGGAAGTTGATCAACCATGTTAAAAGTTGTTACATCACATAAAATGAGAACTGAGAATTATTCACTGGGTTTGGCAACTTGAGGTTAATTGGTGAGATAGTAGGGAAAAAGTTTCACTGGAGTGGATTCAAGAGAGAGTTGAAAAGAAATTAGATCCTGAGAAGTTTTTCTATAAAATGTGGTGACTTGAGGGGAACATGGGGTAAAGGGATTTATTTTATTTTATTTTTTTGTAATTTAAGTCAAGAGATACTGTAGCAGATATTTAACTCAGTCTACAGATCCTAATAGGCTGCTGGCTGAAGTCTTTGGAACTGTTAACTGGATCTTTGAGGACATAAGATACTGGATAGCTTTCTAAAGATGCCAACCATTGGCACATGTAAACAACATGCCAAGCTGGGCCAGCAGCAGCTGTAGGTGTTATTGAGGTAGTCCTCAGTACCTGCCACTTTTCAAGAACACCATCAAGCAGGTAATCAGTTTCAATCAATGTCGACAAACACTGGACTCAAAAATTAAATCCCACAGACTTTAAATACAGCACACTGGCAGTCCTTGTAGGATTCCCTGATATCTTTGGGATTTCTATTTTTAATAGAAGATTTAAAAGATGATAGTTTGCTTTTTAAAATTAATCGTAGGGTCCAAAAACCTTTTTGAAAAGAAAAATGTGAAGATTCAACCTTTCCTCTTGGTGAGGAGCACCCGAGGAGAACCTCCTCATTTTAAATGTAGAAAATGGTCAATTCCTGATGTGTCCCTTTGGGCAAATTTTAATTGTAGTCTCAGAGACTTCTTTTTTCAGTTTATTTTTTATTGAGGTAACATTGGTTGATAACATTGTACAAGTTTCATGAGTACAACATTATATTTCTACTTCTGTGTACACTACAGTGTGCTCACCACGAAGAATTTAGTTTCCATCCATCACCATAGAGTTGATCCCCTTTACCCATTTTGCCTTCCCCCTGCCTCTTCCCCTCTGGTAATCACTACTCTGTCCTCTGTTTCTAAGGGTTTGTTTTTGTTTGGTTTGGTTTGTTCTTTTACTTTGATTGTTTTTTTGTTTGTTTATTCTACTTGTGAGTTAAATCATAAGTTCTTTCTCCATCTGAATTATTTCACTTAGCATAATACCCTTCAGGTCCATCCATGTTGTCACAAAGGGCAAGATTTCTTTTTTTTTTTTTTATGGCTGGGGAGTATTTTATTTTGTATGTGTGTGTGTGTGTGTGTGTGTGTGTGCGTGTGTGTGTGTGTGTACCACATTTTCTTTCTCCATTTATCTGTTAATGGGCACTTAGGTGGTTTCCATATCTTGGTTATTGTAAATAATGCTGAGATAAACATAGAAGATCATGTATCTTTTTGAATTAGTGTTCTCGTATTTTTAGGACAAATACCCAGAAATGGGATAGGTGAATCATATGGTAGATCTTTTCTTATTTTTTGAGGAATCTCTGTACTATTTCCCATAGTGGCTGCACCAGTTGACACGTCCAACAATAGTGCATGAGGGTTCCCTTTTCTCCACATCCTCACTAATACTTAGTATTCCTTGCCTTTTTTTTTTTTTTTTTAATTTTTATTTATTTATTTATTTATGGCTGTGTTGGGTCTTCGTTTCTGTGCGAGGGCTTTCTCTAGTTGTGGCAAGTGGGGGCCACTCTTCATCGCGGTGCGCAGGCCTCTCATTATCGCGGCCTCTCTTGTTGTGGAGCACAGGCTCCAGACGCGCAGGCTCAGTAATTGTGGCTCACGGGCCTAATTGCTCCGTGGCATGTGGGATCTTCCCAGACCAGGGCTCGAACCCGTGTCCCCTGCATTGGCAGGCAGACTCTCAACCACTGCGCCACCAGGGAAGCCCCTCCTTGCCTTTTTGATAACAGCCATTTTAATGTGTGTAAAGTGATATATCATTGTGATTTTGATTTGCATTTCCTAATAACTAGTGATTTTGAGTATGTTTTCATGTGCTTGTTGGCCATCAGCATATCTTCTTTGGAAAAATGTCTATTTAGATTCTCTGCCCACTTTTTAATTGGGCTTTTTGTTTTTTTGTTGTTGAATTGTATGAGTTCTTCATATACTTTGGATATTAAACCCTTATTGGATATATCATTTGCAAATATCTCCTCCCATTCAGTAGGTTGTCTTTTCATTTTGTTGACAGTTTCTTTTGTTGTGCAGAAGCTTTTTAGTTTGATGTAGTCCCATTTGTTTATTTTTGCTTTTGTTTCCCTTGCCTGAGGAGACAGATCTGAAAGACATTGCTAAGACCAAAGTCAAAGAGCATACTACTTATGTTTTCTTCTAAGAGTTTTATGGCTTCAGGTTTTACATTTAAGTCTTTAATGCATTTTGAGTTGATTTTTGTGTATGGTGTGAGATAGTCATCTGATTTCTTTTCTTTTCTTCTTTTCCTTTCTTTCCTTTCCTTTCCTTTCCTTTCCTTTCCTTTCCTTTCCTTTCCTTTTCTTTTCTTATGTGGCAGTCCAGTTTTCCCAGCACCATTTACTGAAGAGACTATCCTTTCTCCATTGTATGTTCTTTGCTTCTTTGTCATAAATTACTTGTCCATATATGCATGAGTTTATTTCTGGGCTCTCTATTCTGTTCCATTGATCTACGTAGCTGTTTTTCTGCCAATATCATGCTGTTTTGATTATTATGGCTTTTAATTAATTAATTTATTTATGGCTGTGTTGGGTCTTTGTTGCTGTGCATGGGCTTTCTCTAGTTGTGGCGAGCAGGGGCTACTCTTCATTACTGTGCACGGGTTTCTCATTGCAGTGGCTTCTCTTGTTGTGGAGCACAGGCTCTAGGTGCGAAGGCTTCAGTAGTTGTGGTGCATGGGCTTAGTTGCTCTGCAGCATGTGGGATCTTCCCAGACCAGGGCTTGAACCCATGTCCCCTGCTTTGGCAGGTGGATTCTTAACCACTGTACCACCAGGGAAGCCCTTAATGTATTGTTGTACTCAGTTTGCTAACATTTTGTTGAAGATTTTTGGGTTTATGTTAATTAGAGATATTGGCCTGTAATTTTCTTTTTTTGTGTTCTCTTTGTCTGGTTTTAGTATTAGGGTGATGTTGGCCTTGTAAAATGAGTTAGGAAGCATTCCCTCCTCTTCAGTATTTTTGGAAGAGTTTGAGAAGAACAGGTATTAAATTTTATTTGAATGTGTGGTAGAATTCACCTATGAAGCTGTCTTGTCCTGGACCTTTTTGGAGGGGGGAGGTTTTTGGTTACCATTTCAACCTCTGTACCAGTGATTGGTTTATTCAGGTTTTTTTATTTCTTCATGATTCAGTCTTGGAAGTTTTTATGATTCTAAGAATTTGTCGATTTCTTCCAGGTTATCCAAATAGTTGGCATATAACTGTTCATAATATTCTCTTATAATCCCTTGTATTTCTGTGGTATCCATTATTATTTCTCTTCTTTTGTTTCTGATTTTATCAGAAACATGTCTCTTTTTTTCTGAGTCTAGTGAAAGGTTTATCAATTTTGTTTGTCTTTTCAAAGAACCAGCTTTTAGTTTCATTGATCTTTTCTATTGTCTTTTAGTTTCTATTTTATTTACTTCTACTCTGGTCTTTATTATTTCCTTCTTTCTGCTAACTGTAGGCTTCATTTGTTCTTTTTCTAGTTCTTTTAGATGTAAGGTTAGATTGTTTATTTGAAATTTTTCTTTTTTTCTTGAGTTGGGGCTGTATAACTATAATCTTCCTTCTTAGTAAATCTTTTGCTGACTCCCACAGATTTTGGCATGTCGTATTTTCACTTTCATTTGTCTTCAAGTAAGCTGTGATCTCTCCTTTGATTTCTTCACTGACCTAATAGTTGTTCATTAGCATGTTGTTCAGTCTCCACATTTTTGTGATTTTTCAGCTTTCTTCAAATAGTTTATTTCTAGTTTCATACCATTGTGACCAGAAAAGATGCTTGATATGATTTCAATCTTCTAAAATTTATTGGGACTTGTTTTTTTCCCAACAGATGGTCTATCCTTGAGAAAGTTCCATGTGCACTTGAGAAGAATGCGTATCCTGTTGCATTTGGATGGAATGTTCTGTACAAATCTGTCAAATCCTTCTGGTCTAATATTTTATTTAAGGCCACTCTTTCCTTGTTGACTTTCTGTCTGAATGACCTCTCTGTTAATGTAAATGAGGTGCTAAATTCCCCTACTATTATTTTGTTGTTGTAAATTTCTCCCTTTTGTCCTGTCAGTAATTGTTTACATATTTTGGTGTTCCTATGTTAGGTGCTCCTATGTATATTAATAATTGTTATGTCTTCTTGATTAATTGTCCCCTTTATCATTATATACTGTCCATCTTTGCCTCTTTTACCTTTTTGGCTTCAAGTCTATTTTGTCTGATATGAGTATGGCTACACCCTCTTTATTTTGGCTGCCATTTTCTTGGAGTATCATCTTCCATCCCTTCATTCTGAGCCTATGTTTGTTTTTAGAGCTGAGGTGAGTGTCCTGAAGTCAGAATATAGTTGGGTCTTATTTTTTAATCCATCCAGTCACTCTGTGTCTTCTGATTGATGAATTACATTTATTTAAATTTAGGGTGATTATTGATAAATGAGGACTTAGTATTGCTATTTTATCTTTTGTTTTCTGGTTGCTCTATGTCTCCATTGTTTCTTTTTCCCTGTGTTTCTGTCTACCATTTTGGTTTGGTGGTTTTCTATGATGTCTTTCTCAGTTTCCTCTTTTTCTATGTTTCACATCTCTGCTCTAGATTTATGTTTTGTGGTTACCATTAGGCTTGAAAATAACTTCTCATAGGTAAAATAGTCTTTTTTCTGCTGATTGTGTCTTATCTTTGTTTACCTATATGGATTCCATCCTTTTTCTCTTTCCCTTTTGTGTTTTTCTTGTCTCAAATGATGCATTTTTATGTTTGAGGTCATTACCAAATTGAAGTAGCTATAGTTATTTTTTCTGTTTTTTTTCCCTTTAACCTTTATGTTATAATAAAGTGTTTAAAACCTACTCTAATACGGAGTTTCAATTTTCTTATTCTGTCTGTCTATTTATCACCTTAAAGTTTTGTGTACTTTTGCCTTTTTGTGTTTGGTAGAAGAACTCCTTTCAACATTTCTTGTAAGTCAAGTCTAGTGGTGATGAACTCTCTCATGCTTTGTTTGTCTTGGAATGTCTTTATGTCTCCTTCATATCTGAATGATAATTTTGTTGGATAGAGTGTTTTTGGGTGACAGTTTTTCTCTCAGTATTTTGAGAATGTCTTTCCACTGTCTCCTGGCCTATAGAATTTCTGCTGGGAAATCTGCTGATAGCCTAATGGGAATTCTTTTGTAGGTTACCATCCTTTTTTCCCTGCTGCCTTTAAAATTCTTTGTCATTGACTTTTGACAATTCTAATATAATCTGCCCCAGAGAAGGTCTTTTTGCATCGAGGTAATTAGGTGTTCCTTTAGCTTCATGAATTTGTATACCCAGTTCCTTCTCCAGGTTTGGGAAGTTCTCAGCTATTATTCATTTAAATAAACTCTTTTTTCCCTTCTCCCTCTCTTTTTCCCTAAGATACCCATTACTCAAATGTTGCCCTTCCTAAAAGAGCTGAATAGCTCTCATAGAATTTCCTCACTTTTCTATGTCTTGATTCTGTTTACTCTTCTACTTGTATTATTTCTATTTTTCTATCTTTGATCTTGCTAATTCTCTCTTCTATGAGGTCTTCTCTCTTTATAATGCTTTCTAATGTATTATTGTCTAGGTTATTGAGTTCTTCAGTTCCAGAATTTCTTTTTTTTAAATAAATTTATTATTTTATTTATTTATTTTTGGCTGCTTTGGGTCTTCATTGCTGCACGTGGGCTTTCTTCAGTTGTGGTAAGCAGGGCTACTCTTTGGTGTGGTGCACAGGCTTCTCATTGCCTTGGCTTCTCTCATTGCAGAGCATGGGCTCTAGGTGAGCGGGCTTCAGTAGTTGTGGCACACGGGCTCAGTAGTGACTCGTAGGCTCTAGAGCGCAGGCTCAGTAGTTGTGGCACAAGGGCTTAGTTGCTTCCCAGACCAGGACTCAAACCTGTGTCCCCTGCATTGGCAGGCAGATTCTTAACCACTGCGCACCAGGAAAGCCCCAGAATTTCTGTTTCATTCTTTTTTAGAGTTTCATTCTCTTTGGTAAAGTATTCCTTCTGTTTATTAATTTTATTCCTGAGCTCAAATTCAAAGGCAATTGAATTGCCTTTCTGACTTTTCTTGTACATCATTGTTTCTTTATGACAGCTATTTTGAATTCTCTATCAGTTAGATTTCAATATTCTGTGACTTTAACTTTGGTTTCTGGAGAACAGTCATTTTCTTTTTGTGGTACAGGGTTACTAAGTTTCTTTATGGTGCTTGGTAAGTTGTTTCACTGCTGGCTAACTTGATGTAATGGTCACCTTTCTACTTGATTCTAATGATTTAATGTTAGAAATTAGAGGCCTTTCATTTGTTTTACTCTAGGTGGCGCTGTATCACAAGTTTTTGGTTTCTCTTGCCTAAGCTGCCTCTGGGTATATTTGAGAGTCAGCACTTTCCACTCTCCGCTGCCTCTGTCAAAGCTGTTGCCCTGTGGTTTCTTGTGCCTCTGGGGTCATTGATGCCTTGCTACTGCCAGTGTTGCTCGATCATCACCTGGGGCACTGTTACGGTGAGCTCTTCCTGTGCCTCCAGGATCCCCTGAATCGCAAGCTCCACCCATGGAGGGAGGGAGTAGGTGAGGGGGGAGCTGTGGTTGCCCCAGCTCCTCTGCAGTGGCCTATGTTGAGAGGTTTTCAGGCTCCACCACTGATAGTGGGGTGGGGGCAGGGACCCCCAGAGTCATGGGCACCTCAGTGGCTGGAGAGATGGGGTCCCAGGCCCCACTGCTATTGCCGCCCAGTTACCTGTGGCTATGGGTGCTGCTGTGTCTGGAAGGCTGGAGTCATGTGCGTCATCTCTCTGCTGCGACCAGGTTCTCTGGGGCTGTGGACTCAGCTGCCATAGCTGGAGGCCGGGATCAAAGGAACTGCTTCCACTGTTCCCCTGGTTCTACCTCTTTTATGTTTTCCAGGCCACCCACCTTTACATGCACAGATTTATGGAATTCTCTGGCATCCTGGTGTGTTGGGCAGGAGCACCTTTGATGCTTTACTGGTTGTAGGTAGAAGGGGAGAGACAAAACAAGTGTCTCATTTTGCCGTGCTACTGACATCACTCGATTAGAGACTTCTACGCCTGCCTGCCTTCTCTTGTTCTTTTCATCTTTCCACTGTACTGTTATTTTGGCCTCTTTCTCTCTATTACACCAACACCTCATTCTTCCCTTTTGTCTGTGTGATTCACCTGTTTGACACCTCACCCAGCTCTCCCTGCTCTTAACTCACATTGACTCTCTGATTTCCTTCTCTAAACCAAGTGGGAACCTGGGGTGCCAGTCTTGGTTTTGGAGTGTGAATCTTGAACTCCTAAGAACTTCTTTGGGATTTCTGAGTTGGTCATGCAGTCCAGATCCAGGAGATAAAGACAGGACAATGCAAAAGGGCCCAGAGACATGGAGACAGGATGTGGGAAGTAGGAAGACAGTACTCTAAGGAACTTCCTGATCCCACAGGGCTACAGAGCAACTCTTCTGAACATGACTCCCAAAGCCTGCTCTTAGGGTTTAAAAGAACATGTCCTATACATCAGACTGCCGATTTAATATCTCCACTTGAATGTCCAATGATCACCTCAACTCATAATTTCCAGAACCAAACTGGGCTCTTTTTACTCTACAAATCTACTTCACCTGAAGCCTCTCTCATTTCATTTAATAGCACTACATACTTCTAGTTTAGGCAAATACTGTGGAGTTATATTTGAGTGCTAATTCTCACCCTACATTCAATATGTCAGGAAATTCTCATTGAATTTATCATCAGAATATATCCAGAATTTGTCTACATCTTACCACCTCCACTACAACCGCCAAGGTGAGAACCACCATCATCTCCTGCTTGGATTACTGCAGAAAAGCTCTATTGTGTCTTCTTGATTTTACTATGGGCCACTTAGAATCTATTCTCAATAGAGCAGCCAGAGTGATTGCTTGAAAATATAACTTAATTTTTGTCAGTTCTTCTACATAAAATTCTGCAAAGTTTCTCATTTTTAGTAGAGAGCAATTCTGTAAATATATATTTGGGCTACTGAATCATCTGGGCTAGTTGTTCAAATGAAAATTACTGGGTCATACCCAGCAATCTCCCAAAGGTTTTCTATGCATAAGAAGAAAAACCTAGGAAAATTTCAAGGAGGAGATAGGACTTAGATGATGGACTGAATCTGCATCAGGAAAAAAATGGAAGAGGATGAAGAGCTTCTGCACTTTAAAGGAAACCAACGGGCTGTTGTTTATAACTTTCCTACAGGTACCAGCAGGTAGATATGTATGTGCTGGGCAGTCCCAATCTATCCACCATAAGGTTGGATTTGAGACCCCGTAATGGCTGTGGATTTGTCAAACCAGACTGTCAGCAAAACTGTACCTCCACGACATTGACAAGTGCTATCCATGATGCAGGCCATCAGTATACCTGTAATTCCATGAAGGCATTCTTGCTCAGTCCCATGCAGGGGCAAAGCACACTGCTAAGGTTGTGGTCCCCTTGGCTTTGAGGACTTGGAGGCCCAATACGGTCCCTGCTCCAACAAGTCCACTGACTTGTCACTTCACATTTTATTATCAACTGAATAAGAACCAAAGCCCATTTATCCTCCTCCTGTTATAATTTCAAGAAAAAAATGTTTTATAAACACGTGGTATTTATAGGTAGCATACCATATATGATTTAAATTGTACAATTTGTAAATGATAGATGTTGCAATATGGTGTATATAGTTAAACTATTGGGTGGACTTGATATTATTTTTATTTCCTTAGCATTAGAGAATATAGAGATCAGAAATGTTATGAAATTTTCTTCCCTTCCTTCTATTTCTTTTCCAATTATTTTTAAAGAAAATGAAAACTATTAAATTTTTGGCTATTACACATTCTCTAGTTTTATTTAGATTTCCCACCACCATAATTCACATGAGCAGCACACGTTGCTCTGAATGTCAGGGAAATGAAACTTCTGAATGTGGTTCATAAAGTAGTTGAAAGTCTTTTGACAAGAGACACCCCTCAGAGAAAATTGTGTGCTCCTTTCCCTTGAAAATGACTCCCAAAGAATGCTGACATTAACGTACACCAAGACCCATTAACAAGGTTCCTACCTGCAGATTCTTTAGAGTAAACCTAATTAACATATGGGGAGTGGCTGGATGTAGAAATTGTCACTATTAAATAAATGTAGGTAGAAACAATTTTTCTTGGCTACATTTTGAAATGATTTCCAAATGATTAACTTAAGGAGAAATTTGTTTCATCAGTAGAACAATTCTATAAAGGAATACTTCAAACATTTAACTCCTAAGTTAATAACTTCCTAAAGTTTTAAAGGCTACATATTATTATAATGTCACAGTAAATAAGGAATATGTATGTCATAGTAAGGCCTCATGTAGAATGTTGGTTGTGTATTGAGGAATATCCTTCCCAGTGCTATTTGAAATACTTAGCTTAATTCTATTACTATTTATTCAACAGTATTTCATTTAATATAATTTTTTTGTGAATTAGAGAATTTTTAAAAAATTCTAAACTAAATTAGTAGTATAATATAAGCATTTTTTTCTAAATAAAGTTTGCACTCAGTGAATTAAATAATACCTAATTTGATTTTCTGTAACTCTGTACATAAGGAATATTCCAAATAACTAGAGATTGTGTTGATTTCTCTGTAGATTCTGGAAGCTTACTTTACTTGAGAGTTTTCTCTCCACTCACTGTAAAAGCTTTTACTTTGGAGGGAAAGGACCTTTTTTTACTGTAAACTATAAGATATACCAATATATTAAAAAGGAATGTTATTATAGATTTATGAGGGTAAGTCAGATGCAAAAAATTGAAAGTCATAGTAGTCTAATGATTACTCATAAAACCAAAGCAGGTTATTCACCTATTCTTCATCTTGTCTTCACAACTGATTGAGTATCAGCTACCTAGAAATAGTGGTTCTGCTTCACAATGAATAATGATCTTAACCAACAACGTGTTAACTCCAGTGGATCAAGGGCAGATGGATAGATACAATCACCTTGCTTTCTAGGATCAGACTCTGGGTGGAACATCTTAAAGAAAGACCAACGTCAAAACAAGGGCATTTCACTTCCTTCCTCATCTGACTTTACAGAGCAGTATGACTTCTTATTCCCATGGCTATGTCACATTCTGAAATCTATTAAAACCATAACAATAAACTCCTAAAATTTCATGTCAGAAACATAGCATCTAAGGCTTAGTGATGAAAATTTAAAAGGGGTAGCTTGTGTGTTAAAATAACAATAACAAAACTTGGCATCACTTCTCACTCCTTCTTGTAGGAACTGTTTCAAAGAAATTCTTGTTTAAAGGAAATGCACATTGTAGAAGCTAAATAATAAATGTGGTATGAATAAATAGGATTAAGGTTAATTAGGACTGGGGAAGTTTTCTGAGCATAAAAACAACTGTGAAGAGAAGAACATAGTTTTGAGTGCCAGGAGATCTAGGCCCTAGCTAACTAACCAGCCCTGCCTTACTAACCTGCTGTGTGTCCTAGAGATTCTCACATCAATCTCTGGGCCGAGATGGCTTAAAAAGTTCTTTCTAAGTGTATTATATTGGCGATTCTAAATTTTTTAGAAAACAATTTTCATATCTAGCAAGATATTTGTATGTACAAACAAATAAGGTTTATAGATGTTTAGCTTTTCCCTGCATCAAATGATTTTTTTCAGTTATAATCATGGAGAAGGGGGAACCCAATCACCAAAGATTTGCTAAAGTGACTGCCCATGAAGCAATTTTGCAAATGCCTGAATGATATATTGCATAAAAGACCTATAAGCAATTAACAGAGAACTTATTAAAGAGTGAATTTTTAAGTTCAAACACCAAAATATTCCTTTAAAATAAACATATGTGCATGTAATAGAAAAAAAGCTGCTTGATGTTACTATGTCAAATTAGCTTTCAGTACTAATTGGAAGAAAGCATGGAAATCATCCTTGGGAAGGATGCAAAAAGCTAACTCATTTACTGGAACTGAGAAAAAGTTCTTGATAATATTTATTTTCACATAAACAATTGAATAGTTGTTTAAGAATTCATATGTTATTTAAAAATCCACAGGATATTTGCCAAATCATCAACATTTTTCCAACTTTCTGTCTTTTATACTTCCATTTTCTGCTGTAATTTCTAAACCTGATGGCATGAAGTATGATTTAATAGAAGAGTAGATGAAGCACAGTGTAGCCCGGACCATGATTCTGAGGAGAAACGTAGTCCTGAATATATAGAGAACACTACTTGTTGCTACTAAGAGAGAGAATTACTAAAACATAATATCCATTTGCCTCTGTTATGTATTTTTATTTTTTAATTATTATTTTCTTCTTATGATATTAATTAGCAATCGGTAACAAATATAAACATCTTAGAAATATTTATCGTAAAAAGTGAGAAGCCCCTATAATCTCAACTCCTGGAGCAATCTAGCAGATTAGCAGCCTTCTGTACTTGCCTCCTAGAACTTTCCCCTATGAATATATTAACGTATGCAGTACATTACTTGATCATTTATATGTTGGGCCATGGGGAGAGGTGATAGATAATTGTGCTGGGTAGCTGAACAAATCTGAGTAGTTCTTAAAATTCAGTGCATATAACATCAGCAGAAAACAGGTAATTATAGGTTATGTTTAAAGTACTTTAATGTTAATAATAACGTGCTCTAAATGGTGCAAGATGTGGACTGATTTGGAAGATCTAAGATAGTCTCACGTCAGTTCAAATCAATAGAATAAATTCTTTCTAAATGTGGGACATGAATGCTTTACACCATAGCATCTTAGAATTGGAAGACACCCTAGTACTCTTCTAAAGCTTAGGCCAACAGGTTTGACTCACTGACCAGGCCAGAGAGCAGGTTCAGCACAGCTCAGGCCAGTTCAGTGGATTGTCTTGTGAAAAATGAGATTCTAGAAATTGAACATATAAAGATGATACAAACTCTATCCTTTCCCTTGATAAGAGACAGGCATATTAACCGTTAAATGAAAAGCAAAATAGAGTTATGATGAAAGCAGGAAAGGCTTGTTGTGGGATTAAGGAATTAAAACCTGGCTCTAGCTTTGGGATACAAGGAGCTGATGCTCAGGGAAGAGCCCTTAGTGATACAGGAAGGAAGGGGGCAGAGCACAACCACTCAAAGAATGGCACAACCATTAAGAAGAACAGGATACCACAAAAACCGGTTAGAACTTACTAGGCCCAAGACGGTGGATGAGTTGACTTCCAGTTGACCTTGAGCCTCATTATATGCTCATCAGCATCTAAATGACACACTCACAGGTGCCAGGACAGTTCTGATGAGGTCGACCATAGAAGGCCAATAATTGGGCAGTGGCCCAATCCCTGGAAAACCCCACCCCTTCCCCAAGATAGTTAGAATACCCCTCCTACTCGTTAGCCTACGAAATTACCCAGCTCATAAAAACTAACCACCGGCATACCTCCTGTCATTCCCACTTTTCTAGATATGACCCCATGCCCTCTGGCCTCTCACCTTCTGAGATGGCCTACACTGCCTATGGAATGTGCATCTCTATAAATAAACCTGCTTTCACTTTACTGTGGCTCGCTCTTGAATCCTTTCCTGCCTGAAGCCAAGGACCCTCACTTGGCGGCCCATCCCAGGGACTCACTCAAGACCTGGGATGTGACCATCTTCTCTCGCTCCTTTTTTCCTACAACATTAGGAGAACTGGCACCTGCATTGGATCCTGAAGTATTAACAGGAAGTGCAGAAGCCATGGAGGGAAAGACAGACAGTGAATATGGGCCACAGGAAAGCCTGAAACAGAGTCATGCATTGGGGAAGCTACATGCAATTCTGTGTATCTGAACTGTGAAATGCAAAGTAAAGAGGTGGGACAGTGGGCTTGAGTAGCAGCAAGGGTTGTGGCCGGCCAGCCTACCATGCTGATGGGCCTGGATGAGGCTCTGTGGTGACACGGAAGCCTTGGAGGGCTTTCATCTTGCAGATTTATACTTCAGGTATCTTATTTTGTGGGCAATAAATAGAAAGTACCCCATGCTTAAAGTTTTCCTTCAGTCTGTGTCCTCTGCAGTGGTTTCCCTTCTCCCTGGCTGCAGTCCATGAAAGGTGCCCAGCATGAAGGGGACTTAGGCTGCTTTCTGACAAAGTGCTAATTCCTGTCCTTGAAGAGGTGCGGTGTTTTTGTTAGGTGCTTTTATTTGTCTTTGTACAGGTGGAAATTCTTTCATATCACGAAACTTTCTTTCTTTTTTTCAAAGTTGCTTTTATTCTTTACTGATATAATGACACACAGAAGGCAGATAGATGAAGGAGTAAATACTGTTTCCTAATCAACTATCTCAGGACAACAGTGCAGCTATGACATCAGTGTTTGGAATGAAAAATCTCCTTAATCAGGAAAACAGAGTGACCTTTTCTGTTTTTATGATGGTAATGTCTGAGAGGCATCGTGTTTCTTTTTCAAAACTCTAATTTCTAGATTCTTTTCCAAAAGTGAAGTCTGTTTTTTTCTTTCTTTTTTTTTTTTTTAGTTTTGAAATTTAAAAATTATCATCAAAGCATTGTTAGTATTTCATGAATGTGTGTGTGTCTGTGTGTGTCTGTGTCTGTGTGTGTATGTGTTAGAGACAGGGGACTTTCTTTTAACAACACCAACATGACAATATTGTTGGTTGAACATTGAGTACTATATATGTGGAAAGAAATTACGATATTAATGCCATTTGCTGGCAGTGACTTGTAAATGTGAGAGAAAGCAAACTTTAAAATAAAGATATCATTGTATATCTATCATCTTGAAATACACACTCAGGATGTGCATTCTAAGTCATAGTCATCTTATAGGTAAAGAGGTAGAATGGGGAATTGGAACCTTTATCTCCCTAATATGAAGAGAGAAATAAGATAAAAAAATAATGTGTTCACTCTCTTCTGAAGTACCTACTCATTTAAGAATGCCTAATCTATTTTCTACCCAGTAGAGAGCAGTAAAAGCCCATGATGCTCTCATAAAATCTACACCTCAGAATCACAGGCACATGACTGTTGGTACTCTCATCTGGGTTCTAGCTGAGTAAGGGCCGTCTAGGACACTGGCCTCGTGTACTTTCCTATATGTCACATTCCTTCTCATACTTGTTCTTAATATTAACTAAAACATTTATATATCAATTTATATGGACGTTTATTTGGATACAAATGAAGACATGGGTCAAGCTTGTGGTCAAGTAGCATGCTTTAAAGATCTGTAGGTATACAAAGTATGGTGTTGGAAGAACTTGTAGACACAGGGGAAACTCACAGCATGAAGGTAGGATAAACTTAGGATTCCTGAAAGAATACCCTAAGTGCCACTAGTTAGGCAAGCCTCATAATTACCAGCAACTAATATGCGACATTCTTATGGCAATATTAGTGAAACACAGGGATTTTGACTGGTAGACAAACTGAGGAAAAATTAAACTAAAATCACCAACAGAAGGTGTTGTGAGGGATACGTATGTGGGTTTCACCAGACTCCATCTTTGTTACCTTTCCCTTGTTCTTTCAGTGTTTCCAGAGGGGATTAAAATATGGAGGGATGCTATCTAGTTATACAGATAGAAAGTACATCTCATCATCTTTTCTTTCTTAGTTATCTGCGGTTTTGATTTGTATTGTAAAAAACCTTTGAGTGTAGACATTTTGGGCTTTTCAGACGTGTGTTCCCAGAAAACAGTTCTGAAGGAGATATTTTTGAAAATGCAGATACTGTAGTAGTTTCTGTTTAGCCTCATTGACAGAAACCAATATACAACTGAGTAAGTAACTGAGTAAGTAACTGGAAATAAAGAATTAGATGCATTAGAAAAGTGTCAGAATAAAGACTTTTTATATATATATATATATTTTTTTTTTTTTTTTCTGGGCACTGAAAAATATGTTCATCTTTTCTTTTTATAAAAATAATGTGCACCAAGGGTAGATTCAGAGAGTATGTTAAAATGTCATCTACATTTATGCATCAATGACGTTATTGATTCATCATCAATAAGGCGTAGAATTTAAGGTGGTTTTTTCCCAGTAGCGATGCTGTCACAAGATGCTACATTCTTTGATGTGGCCATCCTTACAACCACAGTCATACACTTTAATTGGTAGACAAGAGTTAGGTGTGCAATTTGTGGCAGTGGAGCAGACTGGAACTAACTACCCAACATGTGGTAAGCTTGAATGTCACCCTGATCAGCTCTACTCTTGCCAGCTGAGCTAGTGAATCACAGCAACCATTGTTAAGAATGATTTAATCACCACTAGTAACAACTTCTTGTACTTTCTTCCAAAGTGTAAGCATCTATTGAGGTTCAAAGTTTTGTCACTGAGGAATTAACAATGTTTGAATTTGGCTGTAATGTTTTTCTCAACATGTCAATATTCCTCAACAATGAAATAAGAACTATTTTTTGAGTAAGCTTGCATCTTTTTCCATCTATTATGAGATTTACTAAAAGTGTCATTTCAATGGTCAGTATGTATTAATTAAAAACAATTACTTTTTAAAATTATAATTTAGTCTTACCCTAGGTTGATTAGTAACCAAATAGTTTTATTTTAGAAAAACAATACAGAGATACACACTATCATGTCTCTTTGTGTTTACACTTGAATGAGACAATGTAGTATAGCCAGAAGAACTTGGACTTCAGAGTTAGGAGATTCTGATCCTAATCCTGTAATCTAAAGTCCTATGCTCTTAATACACCATGCTTTGCTCTGCACGAATAAGAAACTGTGGTCAGTATGTGTAGAAATAGGGCAAATTGGATCCTAAGTATCAGTGGAGACAAGGGGTGGCTTTGGTGACTTTTAGCTCTTCGTCATCCCCATCATTTCCATTAGCCCTTCAACCTACTCTTTGATTTAGATAATGAATATTTTTGCCTGGCTTTGTTTAAAATGCTATACACATGAAGCCTTAAAATAAGTCCTCTAGCCCCTCCTTCCAATCAGATAACTGCTCTAAGCCATTTCTACAGAGACATAATTCTGAGGATAAAAGTGATGATAGAGTTCAAGAGGCAAGGCCATGTTCCAAACCTCAGTTGTGGTTTAGAGTCAAACTCTAGGGGCCACCATCCCATCTCAGAAGAGGAGGAATGTATGGTCCTGATGTGAAATGACATGGATCTAGGCCAAGTGGGAGCTCTGGGACAGAGATAAGGACTAAAGCCAAAAGACATTTCAAGGAGGCAGGCTGGGTGGATCCAGTGCGTATAAGAACATGCAGCACAGTGAGAAGAAAGCATGAAAAGTGATTGCACATTTTCTAGTGTGTGAAGGGGACCGTTTTGTGGAGGAGAAAAATGAATCCAACTGTCAGTGTGTTGAGACCTGAGTGGTCCCATGGTATCTTAGGATGTTCTTTATATATCTTCAGACATGGGTTGAAGTGCAGGTCAGAGATTAAACTGGAGACATAGATTTAAGTGTAGATGAAGTATAATGCTGCTCATCTTTATCTTTTCTCTTACTACCGTACTTATGACTCTCTTTGCTCCTTCGACAGAAATGGGGGTTGGATTTTGCAGTTACTTTCAGTTCAGTCTATTGCAGTGTTTCCACAGTTGACAATGTTTTCTATAATGTAGGCCTCTTACACTTGAACATGCATATGCCCACAGATGATTCAAGGAGGTGTGTTTCCATCACTTTAGAGCAGGCTGTGCTATTCATTCTGCCCTCAGAAGTTAATGCAAAGCTCTATGGCATGTCTGGCTGGTATTGGAAATTTGATGGAAATAAAAGCTAAAAAAAAAACTAAACAAATCTCTTTTACATATTATATGGGCAAAGCAACCAGATAAAAGAAAGGATTTTTAAAATTTCCCAGTAGCAATTTTTGCCACCATCCAGGTGTGATTATATTTAATCTCCTCTGGGAGTTTATATTTTGCATTTAAATGGTTTGAATAGTTTGTTTATTCTTTCCAGCAAATATATGAGGAGCTCTACTATGTTCCAGGCAGTTTTCTAGGAGCTAAGGATACAGTGGAGAATAAGACAGGTAATACTCCAATTTACATACCAAGGAGGTAGACAGGCAAAATACACGTGAACCAATATATAGAAGGTGATTTTAGATAGAGTTAAGGCTATGAAGAGTATGAAATGGGGTATTGTAATAGTGGGTTAGAAGCATGTTGGGTTTCACTTGGAATGGGCAATCAATGAAGAGGTATGTTTTGCATTCAGAGTTGAAAGGCAAGAATGTATTAGCAATGTGAGGACATGGGGTCAGCATTCCAGGGAGAATGAAGAGAAAGTGCAAAGACTCCAAGGCAGGGAAAAAGTTGGCCACTGAAGGACTTAAGGAAGGACAATGTGGCTGAAGTGTGATGGGAGAAGAAGAGAGGCCAGAGATATGGCTGGGGAGGTAGTTGGAGACAGGTCAAGTGGGGCTTTGTGGGTCACGGAAGAGTATTTGGATTTTATTCCTAGTGCATGGGAATTTATGCAGAAGGGTGAGATGTTGTACTTAATCACACTCTTTGTAGTATTGGATTGGCCAGAAAGTTCATTTGGGTTTTTCCGTAACATCTTACGGAAAAACCCAAACAAACTTTTTGGCCAGCCCAGTAATACTGCCGTTTTTCAGCATTTGTGCATCTGCATTTCCATTTTAATGAAAAGTTAAGCAGTTTCTAGGTTCTAGAATTTTTATGTTAGAGTATCCCAACAATAAGGTAGAAATGTACATATGCTAGTGTGTTAAAAAGGTATGCAGGAAATATAATAGACCCAGTGTCCTCATAGTCAATATATACTTGTACTTGAAGGCAGGTTTGTTGGCCCAGTGACTCTGTGTGGGAGACAGTACACCTTTGCCGGGCAGATCAGTATCACTGTCATAAAGGCAGAGACAGGTCAAGGTAAACATGTTTTCAGCGTATCATGCTGCTGACCAATGTCTCTCAAACACCCAAAGCCATTAAATGGATGTTTTGAAAACTATCATCTGAACCTGAATATGAATTAAAATGTTTCTTAAGGCTGGCTCTTGAAATGTGTAGGACTTCACTTCCTTTGGACTGTAATATGATTCCCACACATGGTCTGACAATAGCTTTCCCTTGAAAAACAACAACAAAAAACCACCCTGCCCTTAGCAAAACATTTTTTTTTTTCTTTTGTGTTGTGTTGGAGCCAACACCTTACAATTTGAATTTGGAGAATTATGCCTTCCATTTGAAAACAAACAGTGCTGAGGGTGTATCCTCTTTTTTGGAAACATTGAGAGGATTTTACATGTTCATGACTATGATGAGGGTGTATGATGGGTTTCCTGGATCTTGAGGAATCTGCTTGGTGGCCTCCTTGAGAAGAAAGAGTCTTTGTGAGGGCCATCCTCTGACCTCCTTCAAAAACAAGATGAGGATCAGATCCTGGGGGTTGTGTTTATGGAAAGTTCTTTACTTGTATTCTCAAGAACCTAGAGGTGAAAGGACGAAGGGAAGAAAACGACTCTTCCTTAAGCTCTCTATTCCCTGAAATGATCTCAGAACAGCCCTGAATGGAAGCCTAAAGGTAGAGAGTACAGTCAGACGAGATTTATACCATGAATAGTATCTCTTAGATTTCATATGCTGAGTTAGAGGTTGTGTTTTATATATACGCTTGTGTTTGTGTATATACCTGTATGTATATTTGACTCTCATTATTCCCAGTGGTTATGTTCTCTGGAATTGCTGTGGACATGGAATTAGTGAATCCTGAACCAACCATTGCTCCTAGGGGAAATACAGGGTTAGGGTCCCATGAGCTTCTGGTTACATTTTTTGTCAACTGATGAGTATGTAACTTTTTAATGTGTTTTTCTGTTTAGACACCTTATAAAATATGTTATTGGTTCATTTACACTGAATGAGATTAAAACTCATGCCTTGAGTTAAGTTTGCCGACACACATATTGTTCTCATAAGGTACATACATCACAATCTTTCTGCACTTAGGAACACTAGACAGCACTTCGGCACTACTCTTGGTGTCCATTTTAAACAACGAAATCACCAACAAAAAGCACAAAAATGTTCTGGCAGAAGAGCCAAGTGTACGGATTTTGCCATTACAAATAAATTTTAGAGAGGAGGAGGTGAATTTGCAAATATGGGATTCTTGAATAATAAGGATTATAAATATATAATTTTTACTATTGCATTCAATTTTTCCATTAGTGCTACACAGGAAAAAGTTCTTTTTGTTTTGACACTTTCTCTGCATCATTTTCCAAGAGTAATACTGATAATGATTGTTGTAAACACATAGTCTGAGTGAAGCTTTTCATCTTTACTTTGAAATTGACATTTCATTTTTTCCAAAGTGAAAAGTGTCAATCAATCAGTGAAAGAATAGCCAGAAAGTGTCAGTTCCCATCAGCGAATGCATAAAGCATGCTAGTGTGTTTTTTCTCAGAACCTGAGAGAGAAATTCAGAAATATCTTAAGTAGATTTTTCTAGCAGAAAATGGGAGCATATTGATTTTTAAACTCCCACCTATAACTATTGAGAATATAATGCAACCGGAGACAACTTGCTTTTTAACTTGGTGGTTATTTTTTCTCTTGAAATACAAATATGATTTCATCCTCTATAAATCAATAAAAGCTTGAGTTGGTCATATTTTCTAAACTTTGTAAAAAGGAAATTGCATCATAATAGCAGTCTTCAGATAAATAAGAAAAGCTCATTCCCTAATGTCAGCATTTAAACCACAAATTGAATATCAAGACCTTAAATTGTTGTTTTCATTTCATTGTAAAGTTATGAAAAAAATTCAGAATGATTCAAACCAAAAAAAATATAAAAACAAACCCAGAAAACTACATATTCGATTGTTTTTATCAGGACAATACATGGAAAAATTCTTAGTAAGAAATAAGTTGATGGAAACATGTAATCTTGACTTATACACTTGAAAATTAAAAGAGCATAATAGCAAAATATAATTCATTTTAGTTAGAAATGACCATCACTTTGAGTAGAAAGCTTGTACCTGAAGCCTGGTGTATGGGAAAGACGATTGATCACCTTTAGGAGAGTGGAATTCCCAGACCCGGCTCTGCTACCAATTAGAGGCACGCACTTGGGTTGAACATTTAGCACCTCAGGTTTTTGCTTCTTAGCACTAAAATGTGGAATTTCGCCTACAAGGTCTCCATTACCTCTCTCTCGGCCCTGAAATTTTCTGGGGCTCTAGTATCAATACAAAACACCTATAGTAGACATTTACTTGAATTTCAGAAAATTGCTCAAGAATTGATTATGAATAAAAAGGAGTAACAGAGTAATTCTAAAAAGCACTATGACTATGTCAATCATATAATTTACCATAAAGCCAGAGCATTTTTGAGAGGGATGCTAAAATAATTTAAAATACATACGCTTTTGAGATATTTATTAACAAATTGTTTTTATTATATTTGTGGACCAATAAAACAGTTCTTTTCAAAAAGTGCTTGAAAACAAAATTCTTTTAAAAAGTAATATTTTATACATAAAAACAATATAAAACAATTATTCATATTGCTTATTTTAATTTTAAAAATTGCATAAGTAGGGTATTTATTCAAGAACTTTAATCAATATTTTTAAAAAACCCATATCTATCTCTAATATAACTGGTATTTTCCCAATGAATGTAGTTTTTATACTACATGGGCTTATTTTTTATACATTTATACTACAAGGGCTTATTACCTTTTATTCATGAAATCGCATGTAATCTTGCTCAAAGTTATATTTATGGTTAATAAATCTGAAAAGCTTTTTTATTTTAGACATTTCTCTGTATAACCTTAATTGAGAAAATATTTTCTCTACAGATATTAAATTACCTGGAAAGTTCAGAGCAAATTCTTGCTAAATATAGGCTATTCTCATTTCCAATTATTTAATTGAAATATGTAAATATTTCAGTCCAAATACTGATACTGTTTTTTATTTTAAACTTTTATTTAGATACCTCAACAAATATTTTTATAAGAAAATCAAAGTAAATGTCTCTATTTATAATCCTTTTGACTTTTGCCAAATTCAGATGCTGCAAAATCATAAGCATATACTTGTATCCAGTGGAATATGGGAACTGTATCAAAAGATTTCTCCAAAGAGAAATTATAAAATTTCAAAATTAAATTTTGTGTACTTTTGATTGTCATCATTTAATTGATTCAATTCCTCCTGTGTTTTAAACGGATACATTTTGATGCCTTCTCAATTGCAAGCTTGATTTCCAAGAAAAGCAATTCACTAAAATCTTTAAATACTATTTTGTTGGTACTTCATTTTTTGAATAATTTAATTAGAGATTTCCAGCTAATTTTGAACACAGTAGAAATATAAAGGACTCATTTGTAAAACGTTTCACATGAATTGTAAGATATGTTGACTTACAGAATAATTCTTTAAAATTCCAACCATTTAAAAATCTGATTGGTAGCAAGTAACAGAAAGTAAAAGTACTCTTTGGCATGTTAAACAATTTTTTTTTGTATTCAACACCTGCAACAGAATTTGCAACAGAATTTTGAGGTAATAGTTGCTCTGTAAAAATATATAGAAATGTAAATTTTGACTACAGTTTCCATTTAAATTGACAGAGTCTTGTTTGAGCACAATTGTGAATTGTGTATGTGCCACAATCAATTCTAGGTGTATTTCTGATGTTTGTGTTTCTTAGTAAAAGAATAGTATTTGTACCATTTTGCTCTGTTCCCCAAAAATTAATATTTGTATTATTACTGCAAAATATTATCTTCTGTGTAAACTTTAAAAAGAAAGATCTGTTAAGTCTCTGCATACTTCATGTGTGTCTCAGACACAAATAGGTAAGAGGTACCTTGGAAGAAGTTAGAACTATCAAGTGGAGTAGCATCAAACCCATGAAAGCTTATTTTAATGTAAGTGTTAATAATCAAATCTGGTTAAATTTTTTTTTAAATCTGGAACAAATTCTTAATCAGATAAGACTTTAGGAAAGTAAATATAAATCAGAAAAACTGGCATGTCTGGTTATCCTGAAAATGACTAAACTTATAGGAACTTGACCTTATTGGAAGTTTTGGGAACTATGGCAATTCTTAAAAGCAGTTCTTTAACATTTTGCTTTTTGTTTCCATGTTTTCGTGTGATCCTTGAGCATAGTCATAGGCAGAACAAATGAAACAAATTACAGAGTTGTGTTCTTACAAGACTGACATAAGAATATATTTGTAGGAAATTAGTAGTTTCTTATGCCTATAGGGTTTTAAATAAATGTTATTTACTTTTAAAACTTTTATCTTGCTGGCTAGTTTTCTTAAATTGCTAGCAATTGATTCATTTATCCAAATCACATTAGAGGGATATTTAGGATATTTATATTTTTTTATACATTTATATCCTAAATATAACACAGTAGACAGCATAACAGGCAAGACCAAAATTAAGCATGGACCTTACCTTCAAGAAACTTACATGGTGGAAGGAAAGATAAAACATCTGTTTTATATTTATACATGAGTCCACGCACACACACTCTAATACCAGCCTTATTGATATTCTTTTTATCACTGCTCATGTCATCATTCTTGCTGTTGGCTTCCTCCTTTATGGTCTACTTGATATTTTGTTCACTCCACACTTAACTTCCTCACTCCACTGGTGTTATTTTCTCTCACCCCACCTCAGCACCCCACTCCCAAGGTCTTTTCTGTAACTCTGTATCAGTAACGACTATGTAAACTCCAAAATCTGTGTCAGGATCTTGATCTCTGGCTACTCCCCTCTATCCACCTGGCTTACTTAAATTGTACCAGTACTGAGTCCAAGCTAGTACTGCTCACCGCACAACAGACCACTAAATCTAAAGATGAGTCACTGGGGCAAGAAATAATGACTTTATTCAGAAAGCCAGCAGACTGAGAAGAGGGTGGACTATTGTCCCAAAGAACCATCTTACCCGAGTTAGAATCTGGACTTCTTTTATACTTAAAAAGGGAGGGGCTATGGCTGGTTGCTCCAAACTTCTTGGTGCTGGAATCCTTTGTTCTTGCAGCGGTCTATATAGATCTGGTCACAATGGTCCTATAAACCTCCAGCAAGACTATTGTTATTTCCAGTTTTGCAACTTTTTATCTCTATATGAATGGGAAAATGTTATGCCTTTAACAGTCAGAGCCTTGAGAATGGGCTATCATGCATATTTCAGGCTAGAGATAACATTCTTTTACAGAAGGTGCAGAGCCAGCATGACTAAGCACAGGCAACACAGCACAGGGTTAGAGCTAAAGGAATAGATCTGATACAGAGTCAGGTTTTTTCTTCTCTGTTCCAGTACTCCTACACCCACAATTCTCTGATCCCTCTTTGAACCCCATCACTTTGGTTCTCCTTTTCACTATATAGCATCCTCTTTATAGTTCAATTTCCTCCTTACTCACTGTGAAGTCCTTGGCTCCATGGTCCACTACTATAATCACTTTCTTGTAAACAGTCTTTCTCCTGTTTCACTTTATTGTAGGTAAGGCCTCAGATTTAGACCTAGCTCCCTGGGGAAAAAACCTCAATGTTCTCATATTAAATTAATGATCACAAATCCCAGATGGTCTCCAGTTTTGGCTAATAGTTCTCCATTCTTCTACTAAATTTCCATCCCCACATTCTAAGAAAGTTATTCTACACCTTTTCTTCTTCACAACACTCCCAACTCTGACATATGACCTCAGACCAGATACCACTGATAAGCTGTAAACTCACTGACAAGACCTACCTCACCTCACCACCACGTCTTCAGACCAGCCTTCATCTGTTCCAAGATTCTTTGCTTCACCTCTTGTTAAGAAGAGTCTGTGATCTTACTGAGGACAAAGACCCTACCCTTGTCTACTCAAGAACTTGACTCATGTAATAATTGTGTCTTGCTCTTTTTTGCAACTTCAATTTCACTTACATTGGATGGTTTCTAATGGCATATAAAAAAGCCTTAATATCTTTTATCTAAGAAAAAACCCACACATTTAAAATCCTTCTCTCATCCCATATCTCTATACTTCATAGAAAAACTTCTCAAAAAGATTGATTACTCTTTTATTTTCCCTTTCTTCCCTCTCTATTCTTTCATTATTCTATTCCAATCAAGCTTTCTTCACCGCTCCAAAAAATAACCCATTTTCAAGGTAATCAATGGCTTCTACCTATCCTGGCAAGTCCACTGGTCATGCTGTGTCCTCCTCTTACATGATCGTTCAGCGATTTTTGACAAAATGGAGCCACCTCTCCTTCTTGAAACGTTTTCTTGTCTTGACTGACATCAGAGTCTCCCGGTTCCTTTCTACTCCACTGACTGCTCCTTTTCATTTGCCTATGCTGGTTCCTTGTTCTCAGTCAGACCTCAAATGCAGAAGTACCCTTTCAGCTCAATTCTGAGTCCTCTATCTTTTCTGTGTCTCAGAGACGGTTTTGACCTTGCTTCAGAATCACCTGAACATCGATCAAAACACAGAGTGCTGGGTCTCACTCTCAGAGTTTCTGATTTGGTAGGTCTGGAGTAGGGTCTAAGAATTTGCATTTATAACAAATTTCCTGGTGATGGCTTGTGCTGCTGGTCTAGGGACCACTCTCTGAGAACCCCTGGTTTAGTGACTCAATTACACCAAATGGTTTAGAATCGGCCTGACTTTCAATTATACTTCCATCTTTTATTATCTGTGCAAAACTGGGCAAATTATTTAACCTTTATGTTCCTCAGTCTGATTGTAAAATAAAGATAATACAAGTTGCTATCTCAGGTGTTGGGAGAATTAAATGGAATAATCACATGACTATAATACTTTTTAAAAAAAAACTGTTCTTCCTACTTATACTCTTACCTCTCTAAAATCTGTTTTCTGAAAAGTAGCAGAGATGTAGTTTTAAAGCTGTATGTTAGGTAAGAATCACACTCCCTCTCCAATCTTGTCATTCAAGGGAACCCGGAATAAAATGTCTGGTCCCCTTCCAGATCACGAGCTCCTTGATGCATCATGCACCTACCATATACTGTTCCAGTTACTCTTCACTGTATAACAAACTTCTCCAAAATTTAGTGGCTTAAAACAACAACCATCTTATCATTTCTCACATGTTTGTGAGTCAGGAATTCCAATAGAGCTTGGCTGGGTGATGCTTCTATTCTTCACGGTGCATTCAAACGGCCGCCGGCCTGGAGAGGTCAAAAATAGCTTCTGTCATGTGTCTGGAGCCATGAATGAGTAGCCAGGAAGGCTGCACTCAACAGGACCCCTCTCCATCTGCCCTTGCTTTTAGTCATGTCCTCTTCCTGGGGTCTCTCCAGGAGGGTTGCTAGAGCTACCTATCTGCTAAGGGCTCTGAGAAACCAGGTGGAAGATTCCAGTTCTCTGAGAGACTGGCCTGAAATAAGTACAGCCTCACTTCTAACACTCTTTGGGTCAAAGCAGTTGGAAGCCTGCCTAAATTCAAGGAGAGGGAGAAAAGATGCCACCTTGCAATGGGAAAAAAAGCGTCTAAGAATTTGCCACATTTAATCTACCAGGGGAGTACCCCGAGATCATTCCTGCTAAATGCCTTTCATACCTGTTCCTTCCTCCGGGAATTCTGCTTCCAAATCCTTCCATGACTGACTCCTTCAAGTCTCAGCTCAGCCATCACCTCTTCATTACAGAAGAGTTCTTCTGACTGCCTTATATAAATGCACTTCCTCCCATCGTCATGTACTCCATCAACCGTTTATTTTCTTCTGAAATTACTGTATTTATGACCTGCTGTCTCCCACTGTAATGTCAAATCCACAAGCATAGAAACCCTGTCTTGCTCGTCAACACTATGGTTCTAGAACTCAGAATGATGCTTGACACATAGAATTTTCTCAATAAATATTTTCTGAAAGAATGAAGTAGTGATGACTATATAATTCATTCATAGAAATGTAAAGAAAATTTATAATTACCATAAAACCAGTTTTAGTATTACTATCTGTACCTGAATTTTCTGAGTGTAAGGTATTTATGTGTATAAAAGACTTTTTTTTTCTCTAAATTGATTCCTTTTGATCATAGATAAAACTGACCTATCAAGTGAGAAGATGGTATTTTTGCAGTTCCATAATGGTACCGTTTTCTTCATTACATTTTTGAGACGCGTTCATTTGAATGACACTTTTACCTAGAATTACTTTTGCTTATCCAAGAGATCTTCAAGGAAATTAAACAGATTTCTACTGACTTACTAAAAACAATGTCATAAATGTCAAACCAAGTAAAACTTAACATTAAGAGCCATCTATACCTACTATGTTTTCAAGTTTCTTCTTACTGTGTTAAAGAAAACATTAGTTTCAGTAAAGAAACTCAGTCTCTCAGTATAGTAAGTAGTTCTTAAAAAGCAGTAGGAATTAAATGAAAGAGATTGGAAAATGACTTCATGTTTTTTCAGTATAACCAAGCATTTGATGTTTTCTGAGAAAATAAATTTAGATTTTATAGACCCAAAAATGTTTGGAAAACATTTTAAGTTGCTTAGTCCAACATGCATCTGATTTCACCTTTTTCTCTAGTACATCCAACATTTTCAAGATTATCTAAACAACCAAGTAATAAATTTGAGAGTAAATTTATAAATAGGAATATTTTTTTAAGTTCAAGACCAAACATTGGTAAACAGAGAGATAAACCATTTTTTACTTTGTTATACAGCCAAAGTCATGGCAAAACACTAACCTTTTGTAAGTTTGTTAAAGAAATAGATTCAAGGGCTTTTTTTTTAATGGCTCCTCTAGTGGATTCTGCCTTCCCATCTTCAATCGTTACTCCAATATAAGTGCTCATAATACTCTGCTTTACATATGGGAGTCTGATATGCACATAGTCAAGACTCAGTACATATTCATTCCAGTGAATAATTATATTATAAAAGTACCTACAAAAACTTCAATGCATTTATAGCAAAACTTACATATATGCTTTTACAAATAATAGCTAATGTAGCATTAAAATATGTCTATTTTCTTTATTTTCCCCCAACTTTTTCCAGTCTTTATTCAGGAAAGGATAATGAAGTAAAAAGTATGGAAGCACAAAGTATAGCAACAAAACGTAGAATAAAGGAAGAGAAAAGTTAAAGGTAAGTGGAATAAAAGAAAGCGGGTGATGGGCCTCAGTAGTAAAATGTGTATGCCAGATTATTCCATTCCCTCTAAGATTTACTATTTTCTATATTTGTGTTTATGATTTCCTATAAGGCAAATGAAGCAACTGAGGTAAGTATTTTTAAAATATTTTTCTGCCTGGTATACTCATGTCATGATTTCTGAGTGTGCTGGTCCTAACTGCTGCAGGGTTTTAAGGCCCTCAAGAAGAGAATGACACTGCAGTCATTGTGGACACATCATGTTAATTGTGGTTCCTTAATTAACGATAAATGGGCTAACTAGCTTATGCTAAGTACTGTATTCAGTTCTCCAGGAAAAGCAAAATAAATATAATGGCCTCTGTCTCAAAGAGTTGGCAGTCTAGTGAGGAAGTAAAATTTTTTATAGATCTGGGATAAAATGTGTTGAGATAATAAGTAATTGACTTGGAATTTAGATCTAAAATTTAAATCTGATCACAAATTACAGGTATGCATTTTTTTTAAAGAACATGTATAATACCTTCTCCGATATGTTAGACCTTCCTGTCTCCACTGAATCTTCTATTGCTTTGAGTGATTTTTAGGTAAAGAAAGTCTTTGATGTTTATAATTTATCTCAGGATGTGTCTGAATATGAACAAATCAAAAAAACAAAAAACAAAAAACAAAAAAACACAGACCTTTCTGGTTCACATTTTTTTAAAAAAAGGTTTATGTTGGGTTCTTGAAATGACATACCTGGATTACAGTCATAGGTACATTTACATTAACATAGTCAGAGCTTGGATTACCTCTATCTCTAATTTTGTGAGACAACTAAACGTTCAATATTTAACTAATTTTCTTCTGACTCATTTCACTTTTCTCTTGAGCTCCTCAGTCTACATTTTTTCCTCTTCTGTTTTCCCCTTTTAACCTCCTTTAAAATTTGTCTTTCTTTACTAAGTTACCTTGATGTTTAGCTTAGGTTTAACATTAAATCTTCATTTTTAGTGAGTCTTTGAGATGGATCTGAAACATGACATAAGATACTTCAGAAAAAGATGAGCTCATTAACGTTCATTTAAGTAAATGCTAGACATGTAATCGGTCAACAGCTTCTTCTGGCTTAATAAGAAAAACAACCTGGAGTTTTTGTTTTAAGTTAAGTAAAATTTGCAGGATTACATCCCCATAAAATGTTGTACTAGTTGGCCAAGGAAAATATAGTATAATTTACAACATTTCTTTTTGTTAGATATCTATTGGAAAAATGCTTTTGCAATTAGAAAGAAGTAAATGGACTCATTCTTCCCTCATTAATTTGGCAAACACTTTATTAAACTATTGAAACTAAAAATGGTCACTTCTAGTGAAATCATAAGGTTCAAATGAAAAGCACCACTACAATGGTGCAATATTCTTATATTCTGGGAAAGAAGAAAGAGAATTAATATTTTTGAACACATAATGTAAGCCATACCTGAGCTGGGAAATTTCTACTACATTCATAATATTATATTTTTACAACATTATTGTAATCAGTAGCCCATATTTCATGTAAAGAGATGTGAAGTAATTTGTCTAAACCCGAGATATAGCATATGGCCAAGCTTCAGTCTGCCTTGTTCCAAAGCCAGACCTCTTTCCATAAATCAAGTTATCTCCAATTTACTTCATAAATAATAAATCTTTTTTATTATTCTTGTGCATGATAATCTACACAATTATTTATCAGTAAAGGTAATGCCAAAAATTCAGACAATTTCCATAAAAAATGAATGACAGATAATTTTAATGCAGATGTAACAATGTTCTTGAAAGTTATTTTTATAATGTTCAGAAATTACAGCAAAATTTATAATAAAAAAGTATTTAAAAAGCTGCATAAAAATGAAAATAAATTACAGTGAAAAAATGATCAATTTGTATGTAATAGCATTCTATATACAAACTGAAATTATTTTCTAAACTGAATGAAAATATTTCTCTCAGTACCAAAAACTAACTTATGTCATGCCTAAGTAGCACTTACTAACTGTAGAATTTAGTACAAGAATATTTAAGCAAATGATAGGATTCTGCAGTGGCTACTGAGGCTAGTTCATTTGCAGAAGAGGTTCTTTGAGCCAAAGCTGGGTTTTTTCTAAGTGCTGGACCAGCCAAGTTTTAGACAAGTTTTTCTGTCCTTGAGTTAATTGATATGATGTAATTGATTTCTGAGCCAGAAACCAAGATTATTTCCAAGACAAGAGAAAGAATCATGATCTCTTTCAAACTGATTTATAAGTCAGGGCTATAACTTTCTCAGTAGACTAAGGATTGAGAGCTTTGAGTTTCTATAGCAGGTTTGAGTTTCTATAGTAGGTTTGTTTCTTCACAAACAAACCTAAAAGACATTTTACCTGTATCTCAGTATTTTCATCTTTAAAATGGGCATATTTCTCTAAGGAAGTCCTCTGATCTTTGAAACTGTTGAATGTAGAATTGCTGAGGAAGCCATTTGGGATAAATGCTTAGAGATGAAAAATAAGAAGGGAAGTAAGTGGGCAGAGAGAGACAGCAAGAGAGAGAGAGAGAGAGAGAGAGAGAGAGAGAGAAAGAGAAGTAACAGGTGAATTTCAAAAGGAATTTATCTATGGAAATAAGAATTTCTCTATCAAAACAGAGACTTGCACATTTCACTTAAATGTTATCTTTTCAGGAAATTAAAGCATTTTGCTATTTTCAGAAGCTACCACTAGAACACTAAATAATTAGAAAAGGGGCTTAAAATTTATGAAAAGTGTTTATAGGGACAGGAGGCAGGTAATATAGAGGTCAATTTTAGGAGTAATATAGCAGATTAATCAACACTCTGACATTCTTTAACTCAACTTCACAGATAAGTCCAAGATGATCCTTGTTCTTCTTGATAAGGCTGAACCTTAATGGTGAAAACTCCTTAAATCCAGTCTCAACAAGAAGGGCACAATCAGGGCCTTGAAGGGCACTCTGTAAGCACAAAGGCATAAAGTGTTTGAAACATCAGAACCACAAATTACTTGAATCTAATTTTCAGGTGTACAAGAGGCCATTGTAACATGAGCGCTACAAGAAATGGAAAAAGTGAGATGTACTGCAGAACTTTGGATGGACTTAAAGCATGTGATGGATGAATGGAGAAGGGCGGCCAAGGAGCTGTTAAGTGAGGACTGAAGCCCGAGCCAGAATCTTGGCAGCCAACAAGTGAAGACATCAGCAGATTCTGAAAAGATTAAACAGATCACAATGAGAGGATACTGTGGTGATAAGGTTTCCCCAATAACTGGTGATAAACAGGATTTCTCAGATTATGAATGTCTAAACAAAGAGCAGGGAGACTATCAGCAAATCACTTATTGTTATTATTATTTGTTTGCTTTTGTTGTTGTCATTTTGTAATGAATGGAGACCTGATCGTTTCTCTGCTAAGAATCATTTTTCTTGGCTCTCCTGTTTACTAAATTAAAATGAACTTCTTAGCATGCAGTTATAAGCCCTCCATGATCTGGCTGGCTCTGACCTGCCTTCCCAACTCTTGACCTGACTACCACCTCACGCATTCTCCATTACCCTCTGCAACGTTGACCTGGTCAGTGCTCACTGGAAAAGTTCTCTCACTGACCACCTCTAGGCACTTCTTTCTCAGAGCATTTCTTTCATTTTCTTATGCCTTCTTCTGCTTTTTTTCCCCTAATTTCTAATGACCATTTGAAACCTCTGGCATGAAATCTTCCTTGATTCTTCCCCAAAGAAATTATCCTACATCTTTCGTTCCATTGTGAGACTTTGGTTTCTGATTATAGCACCTTAGAGATGATCCCCATATATTTCCTTCTGACAGACTTTGTGCAGCTGTCAGTCTCTCCACATGGGCTGTGTTTTGCTTAAGGCATGACTTGCCTTGTTTGTCTCTCCATCCCCAAACGCATAATAAACATGTCTGCCTGATTTTTGCTTCAATTGGTATGGAAGACTTTTGGTTTAGGAGATGACAACTTAAACTGGAAGAGCAAGAAGCTATGGTTACTATTATGGCTTTGATTTGTCATGCTGTAATCGCAGCATGTGGCAAAATATTAAGCACGCAAGGTGACATCAATGTTTCCAAACCCTTAGAAAACAGACCAGGGTGTATGCATGTGTGTGCAATTGAAAAAATTGAACTAATACTTTTTATTGACGTTTTCTACAATAAAAATTGTTGTTTAAAACATAAAATGAACTGAACAAAACAGATTGACAGAGTATTATTCCTGTGCCTATTTCTACCCTGACGACGTGAATTTAGGGCAAGCTATCAGCCTTTTTGAGATTTATTTTCTTCTGTTATGGAATAAAGGTGTTGCAGCAAAGGTGATCTCCAAGCTACAGCTCAGCTTTATAGCTCCATGATTCTGTTATACCCCATACTAACAGAAGTAGCAACTTATGACTTATTTTCATCTTCTCGGTTTGTGTATCATATAAACGCTCATGTCTATCATTCCTGATTAGAGGGGTTTGGTTAGGAAGAGTAATGGGCTGGGCATGTGGATGATGACAGCCAGCCCCCAGCTAATAGTCCTCGGGAGAATGAGGGTCATCCCTGAGTATTCAAGGCATTGACTGAAAGAGACATTTAGGGTGTCCAAGCTGGATGAGGGAAAGTGCTCTCGTCTGGCACTAGGCCTGTTCTGTCTTAGTTCAGGCTGCTAGAACAAAATGTAACATACCGAGTGGCTTAAACAATGAGACATATATTTCTTACAGTCATGGAGGCTGGGAAGTCCAAGATCAAGGTGCTGGCAGATTTCATTCCTGGTGAGAGCTCTCTTTCTGATTTACAAATGGCCCCTTCCTGCAGTGTCTCTTTTGGTAGAGAGATAGGTAGAGACAGAGATAGAGAGAGAGAGAGATCTGGTCTCTCTTCCTCTTCTTGTAAGGGCACCAATCCCATCATTGGGGCCCCACCATCGTAACCTCATTTAAACTAATTACCTCCCAAAGGCCAGATTTCCATGTGTCATCACGTTGGGGGGTTAGGGCTTCAACATATGCATTTTGGGGGGACACAAGCATTCAGTGCATAACATTCCACGATCATTTCCTTTGGATTAATCAGAGTCCCAGGGCTAGGGGGTTGTAATTAAAACAGAGAAAAACCAGGTAACTGAGGAGGTTTGGTGGGACGTCAAGAACCCAGGGTGAAGCTGCTGCATCTCACCCGCAGATGGCAGTAAGGCTGTCTGCAGCAGATTCTCTAACGGGTGAGCCCCATACAATATTGAGATTGGTTGCTTTAGGGCAATGACCAGTGAATCAAGAGGCCAAGTAAGAATGTGGAGGCATTCTAGTTCTGAGACTTTGCATTCACCTTCCCCACTGAGCCAGAGACTCAAGCAAGAAAGAGGTTCAACTTTCCAACAAATGTGCAGCACCAGTGAGCAAAGCAAAAAGAAAATCAATGTTATTTTTGATCAACTTTTTAATCAACTCTTTTGATTTTTTTCCTGCTCTATTATTCATCTGTGCTGGTAGCACTTAGGGCAAAGGATGATAAAACATTTATATGGATGATTTTATGGTTGCTTTCAGCTCTAATTTTCTATATCTTTACATACAAATAGAGTTTAATAGAAGAGTAGAGGAGTTGTGCTTTTGGCAGCATAACTAAATTTACTGGAGCTGTGAAATTTGGTCTTTACAAGTGGGACAGAATAATGAGGGAGGTGAGTTAAAATAAGGCTGAATATAAGAGAGTTGCCTTGTATACACCACACTCTAAAACCTGATAGCTCTTTACTTCTATATGAAGCAAAATGCACTTATTCAGAACATGAGTTTTAAAAGTTTTTTTAAAGAAATCTCTTATTTATGTCCTTGAAACATAAAAAGACCTCACTTTGGAGGAAAAAAAACCTGAGTAATATTTTGTGCTTATGGTGTGTATGTTTATAAAACTTAAAAAAATAAACCTATTCCAAGAGATTAAAGACTTAAGAAAACTTCACCCCCTTCCATAACAATGCAGTGTCGTATTTTTATTCTTGGTCCCATGTCTGACTTGATTTGTGAATTACCGTTTGTTAAAGACTTCAGATATCCTGGACACCCAGAAGTTGTTTCCATGTTCTATAGTCAGCATGTGAAATGTTATTTAAAGCCCACATTTTTCTTTTAAATATTACCCCGTGGTTTCAATTCTACAGAGGTCGAATTTCAACCCAACTCCTTGGACTTCCAGGCCTGGAAACCTTTTAGCACACTCTGTCTCTGTTTCCATCTCCTGAAAAAGTTGTCTCTGCAGACAGAGGTTTGGCATCTGCATACTTCCTTCACATATTATATATGACTTATGGAACCTGGGGAAACCAAAAAGCCTCATGGATGGAAAACATGGAATGTATAAGAATCCCCGGATATCTGCATTCAGTTGTTTAGTATTTCTTCATTAATGAAGTTAAAATTTAGAAATTAAAACTCAAAATCAGATGTTTTAAAGAGGGTTAGAACATAACACATTTATTTATTTATTTATTTATTTATATTGGAATATAATTGACATACAATATTATATTAGTTTTAATTGTATTGTACAGTGATTTGACACTTACATTATGAAATGATCACCACGATAACTCTAGTAACCATCTGTCTCTATACAAAGTTATTACATTGTTATCGACCATATTCCTTATGCTCTATGTTACATCCCAGTGGGTTATTTATTTTAGAACTGGAGGTTTGTACTTCTTAATCCCCTCCACTTATTTCACCCATCTCCCCACCTCACTCTCCTCTGGCAAGCACCCATTTGTTTTCTGTTTCTATGAGTCTGTTTTTGTGTTGTTTTGTTTGTTGGTTTGTTTTGTTTTCTAAATTCCACATATAAGTGAGATCATATGGCATTTGTCTTTCTGATTTATTTCACTTAGCATAATATCCTCTAGATCCATCCATTTGTCTTAAATGGCAAGATTTTATTTTTTATGGCTGAGTATTATTCCATTATATTTCCAAGCAATAACATTTCTTCTTTATCCATTCATCTACTGATGGTCACTCAAGTTGTTTCTATCTCCTGGCCACTGTATATAATGCTGCAGTGAACATCAGAGTGCATATATCTTTTCAAATTTTTGTTTTTGTTTTCTTCAGGTGAACTCATACAATGCAACATCAAAAAATCAAACAAACTGATTAAAAAATGGGCTGAGAACATGAAAAGACATTTTTCCAGAGAAGACATATAGATGGCCAACAGGCATAGGAAAAGATGCTCAACATCACTAATCAGGGAAATGCAAAGGAAAACCACACTGCTGTATCACCTCATACCAAGTCAGAATAGCTATCATCAAAAAAAACAAGAAAAGACAAGTGTTGGCAGGAATGTGAAGAAGAGGGAACACTCATGCGCTGTTGGTTGGATTGTAAATTTGTGCAGCCTCTACGGAAAACAAGATGAAGATTCCCCAAAAACTTAAAAATAAAACTGCCATATGATCCAGCAGTTTCACAACAAAATGTACTTAAAAAGCTAGGGAATTCATTGTGGAATTACAGGACAAATCTTGAAACCTGTGCTACAGTGTATGTCAAAGCATGTTTTCTGAATGATCAGATTTTTTTTTCTGGTCATCCCAAGTCAGTTCTAGATTTGATATAGTCCTATATTTTTGCCACATTAGGTGAAAACTCAGTTTATTATTGCTGTTTTGGCTCCGTAGTGGTAAAATACTGGATACAAAACCCCCAGAGTCCAGATCTACTCATGGTTGAATAAGCAATTCAGTGTGTGGCAGATTCTATTCAGCATGTTACATAGCAAGGTTTGGTAACCTGAGAGTAAGCACTGAAAAAGTCAATTGTGTTTATGATTGGAAATGGAAGTACAGTAGTATTTTCAATTATCTCAAAGGTTATATTCAATATTTTAAAGTGCATAATTCCATTTGCTGTCTTTATTAAGTTTTATGACATAGTTTTTTTTACTTAGGGACAACTGATGATAAAACATTATTGGAATGATTTTGAAGCTTCTTCCAGCTCTAATACAATATATTAAAAAATAAGAGAATTGCCTTGTATATACAACACTCTAAAACCTGATAGTACTTTACTTCTATATTAACCAAGATATACTTATTTGGAACATGATTTCGAAATTCCTTCTATTCATTACTTCTTTTCTTATATTTTCTGTTTTATATGTTATATATGTGTATATATATATATACTTATCTCCTAGATATATTATCTAGCTCCTAGCATTTTTAATAACAAAAACACTTAAGGCTATGAATTTGCTTTTGGGAAAATCTTTGACCATATATTCTGCTTCTTATATAAATTGTTTTTTAAAAATTATTTTCTAAATATCCTATAATTGCAGCATAATTTCCTATTTCCTCCAGAAACTCTTTATGTAAGATTTTCTTATTTTTGAAAATTTAATTTCCAGGGCTTCCCTGGTGGCACAGTGGTTGAGAATCTGCCTGCTAATGCAGGGGACACGGGTTCGAGCCCTGGTCTGGGAAGATCCCACATGCCGCGGAGCAGCTAGGCCCGTGAGCCACAACTACTGAGCCTGCGCGTCCGGAGCCTGTGCTCCGCAACGAGAGGCCACGATAGTGAGAGGCCCGTGCACCGCAATGAAGAGTGGCCCCCGCTTGCCACAACTAGAGAAAGCCCTCGCACAGAAACGAAGACCCAATACAGCCAAAAATAAATAAATAAATAAATTAATTAAAATGAATAATGCTAAAAAAAATTTAATTTCCATATAATTAGTCTTTTATATTCTAATTTATTTTTACCTACTTGTTCTGTGTACTGCTACATCGTTTCCACTGTATTTCTTGTATTTCTAAATATTTAAAAATTTTTGTTGTTCAATTTTAATGCTACATTATCCATAAAATTTGATCACTGTTGTAGACATAGTTATAGATTTTATATAAAATAATATAAAAAATAAAAAAAACTTATCCTTGCTTATTTCACCTGAATCCTACTTGACCAGCTACTCCTTCTGAGATTCCTACTTTATTTTGTATTTTCTTCAAATATATTTTCAGAATATTTTACTTTGAAACATTCCAAAAAACTTATTTTAGATTGTCTGTTTTACAAAACACATGGTTAGAGAATTTTTTTTGTTGGGGAGCTCAATCTAAGAGTCCTCGTCTTTTGATAGAGGAATTAAAACATTTGTATATATTGTGGTAACAGATATATCAATTTTTACTGAAATCAATTTATTCATAATTTTTATACTCCTTTTTTGTTCCCTGTGTTTTGTCTCTTTTATGTTATAAGCTAAGTTTTTTCTTTCTCTTTTGAAGTTTTCCAATAGTAATGTAAAAGAAATTGTCCTGTTTCTATTCTTTGTTACCCTTAAGTGTTTGAAAAAAGTATTGTACTAATCTTTCAATTATTAGCTGATTCTTATTTCATTTATCACTTGAGAATGTTATCACTTGCATTTCTCATTTGTTTTTCCTGCTCTTGTTAGTATAATCCCACATCCAAAATGAAGTTTTTAATTATTGGGTTTTGCAATTTATGTCTTCTCTTACAATTTTTCAAAAACATTTGAATAATTTTATAATTATATTCACAGAAACAATTTAGTTTTAATTTCATAATTAAGCAGTTTTAGTGTTCAGTATATATTTAAGAAACATCTTCAACTTGGGCCCACTGGTAGAATATTTCTTTAATTCTTATATATCTGAGAATGCTTATCATTTTCTTCAGAAATTAGAAAAACACAATTTCTGCATTAAAAAAATACTGGTTTATAAACATTTTTACTCAAAACTCCTCAGTCACTCATCTATCTGTTTCAATTTTTTATGTAATAAGAAGTAAATAAGAAGCAGCTTTTTTTTTTCCAACTAATATTTTGTATTTTTCTGGCTTGGATGCCTATATTTATTTTCCTTGAAATAATACAAAAATAATTAGATTAAGAATGGGATACTGAATAGACTATAAAACCTTTACACTATGAAAAGGAATCAAATTCTCATCCAAGTTGTGGAATCTTATATTAAGAAAATAAAGTCAAAAAGGAGGAAAATGTATAATTAAGCAGAATTGCATTTAGCCAGTTGACCTTAATTACAAGCTTGAAAATGTGTTAAATGAGTCCAAGAGAAGTGATTCCTGGAAAGAACAATGAAGAAAAAACATCTGAGTTTTCTTCCTTTATTTATGTACTCTGGAGTGCAACTGGTATGGGATCCCACGTGCTAGGCTGTGTGCCAGGTGCTTGTTATGTGTTCTTTTCCTCAGAAAGTTAATACCATAATAGAGGGAGACACGTCTTTAAACAAGTGTGAAAAAAAAATGAAAATATTGTCAATGTGATAATAAAAGCCTATCAGGGATAGTATTAGACCCAAAGGAAAGAACACAGTCAATTCTGAGCTAGCAGGTCATAGATCTCAGGGAAACTAGTGACTATGCCTGAGGTTCCTGCCCCATCCCATTTCCTTAAGAGAAATGTTGCTCCTGATGATGCCCAATGCTTCAAAAATGAAACCAGGGTTGTCTGTGCTCCATGGATTTAATCAACACGATACCATGGTTGAGGGATTGGGTGACACAATTCGGGAAAACATGTTTGTTTTGGTTTGATTTTTTGCTTTATTTTGTTTTGTTTTATTCTGTTATTGGAAACAAATTGTATCCACATTTCTAAAGGCAGAGAGGACAAAGGAAGGGAGGACTCGTGATCCATATGAAACCACAAATAAAATAATTTTAAAATGTTTGTTTTGCACTTTTTGCTTTGTTTTTTTATTGTAAAAATCTGCCAGTATTAAGAAAACATTTATTGGAATTAGTGAGAGGAGAAAATGTCTCATTGAAGTGTTCTTTGGAAGAATTCAACTGAATGTTAACTGGACGAGCTCACATAAGTCAGAAGGTGGGAGAACTGATTGACTTATTCTGTCCCCAAACATAGGTAGAAGTATACAAATTATGGTATAATCATTTAAAATTTGAAATTATCCTTTTTGTTTTCATAAACATTATGCCCAGTTAACTAACCCAAAAGTTAAACCACACGTAAGCAACTATTCCTTTGCTGTAAACTGTCTGTTCTAACCCTTTCTCAAACCAGGTCTATGATTTGGCACTTCCATATCATCAATGGTCTTCTGTTCTGGCTCTGTGTTCCCAAGACCTGGGAAGCTTTGTAAACAGCAGAGCCTGCTCCCCCACCCACTTCCAAAAAGAAAACAAAAAAAAAAGATTCTAATTTAACAGGTCTGCTCAGAGACCTGATAAGGGTATTAAAAAATTCCTCCTATTTATGAGGCTGTAAGGCACAGCCACTGACCTACTGAGAACCACTAACATTTAGAAAGGGAATGAATACCTCCAAGAAAAAGGAAAAAGAAGGATGGTGATATGATGTAATTTTACTATTGTTTTTAGCATCTGGCTATTACTATTATTACTACCAGTCTATAATTAATATTAGTATTTCTTTTGTACTTAGAGACTGTGAAGGTATATTAAATTATATAAAATATAGTGGGACTTTTTTTTTTTAAGTTTTCTTCAAGGAGCTTATATCTATCAAGGAATAAATGTAAAAAATTCTATTCTATTCTATTCTATTCTATTCTATTCTATTCTATTCTATTCTATTCTACTCATGTTGAGAGTAGAATGTATGAAGTGCCATTGTTCTACAGTAGTTAATTTAGTTCACGGGGTAGAGGTGAGGTTGAACGAATGCTACAGAAACAAAAGGGGGCATTTCAGTCAGACTTTATTGGTTAGAATTTTCTATGTAGGAAAAGGAGGAATTGGGAAGAGGTTGAATACTGGCATCCAGATGAAGAAAGCAACACAGGTGTTTGTTTGATCCATTATAGTGAGGGGGGAAATTGAGACTTAGACTAATCAGATGGCTTACCAAAGACAGTATTTGCTGTCAGAGCCAATATTCCCCTCCTCCTTTTTTTAAAAAGAAATTTCCTGTTTTAGTGGTCTTTTCACTGAACTATGTCACTAAGGACTGGGAACCACCCAAGTCTCAAGAACCTTTTCTCTACTTGCTAAGTTTTCTAGCCTTTTAAAAAAATGTATTTTAAGGAAATACAGAGAAATAGATGGCATTTTATGAAGATATATTGGTCTTGTTAAGACGTTCAGTTTAAACAACAATTCAATAATTAATCAATACTATTGTTATTTTGAGAAAATACAAGCTCATTTTGGGAAATAACTTGCAATTGGGAAGCTGTAGATTACTTGATGTTGTTTAAAATTGTGCTTATACTAGAAAATATATAATGTACTTAAAATCTTCATGTAGGCAAATAACTCTTTAAATTCCCTTTTCTGTATTACTTTTTATTCAATGAAATAATTTTATTTAGGTCTCTGTATCAACTGTATGAAAAGTTGATCTAGAACTGATTTTAGTGCCAGATTCTACAATGAACTTATTGACAAGGAATAATATTTTGAATTTAGTTTTTGAATTTTAAAAATTTGCCCAGTGTTTTTTTGAAGTAGATTTGTCCTTTGAAGAAACAAAGGCATCCATATACTTGAGATGAGAAAAAGAATTATGCAATAGAAATGATTACTCTTACAGAATGAATTGTGGAATATTTAAAATGAAGTGTATGTACTTTGGATAAGTATATTGTGAAGAGTGAGTTTTGTAGCTGATCTTTCAAAGGTATTTGGGTTTAAATCCCAGATTCATCACTCTATGTGAACCTGGATTAGCATTTAAAATTTCTAAGCCTATCTCCTCAACCTTAATAAGAATTACATATGGTTATTTTGAGGATTTAAATCCCTGCCTGGTACATAGTTAGAGCTTAAGAAAGATCAACGATCTGTTTCTCTTCTCCTTTGTTTTGTCTTCTGGAAGAAGGTTCTGATATCAGTTTCTGTTACAACTTGTGGTTATGAAGGGAAAGGTATAGTAACAACTCCTTTTCTGTGACCCACCAAGTTGGTATTCACAGTCAGCTGGCAAAACTATCACTGTGTTTGTTTGCACCATTGGAAGTATTGCTAATGCACCAGTTTTAAACATCTGTCAGCTCTGGGCACCAACAGCATGGCTACAGTTGTTAAGTCTTGGTCAAGTTCAAACATGCATTTAAAGCAATGTCTGAATGAGTGACTTAATACAACTCTTTATAAATACAACAGAATACATTCATTAGAAATGGCTGACTGAGAAAGGCAAATATTGAATGGTATCACTTATATGTGGAACCTAAAAAAGCTGAACTAATAGATATGAGACTGGAATGGTGGTTACCAGGGGATGGAAGGTGGGGAAAAAGGGTAATTGTTGGTCAGAATACAAACTTCCAGATATAAGCTGAATAAGTTCTGGGGATCTAATGTACAGCATAGTGATTATAATTAATAATACTGTATTATGTTCTTGAAAGTTGCTAAGACAGCAATTATTAATATAATTTAATATTCTCACCACAAAAGGGAACGGTAGTTATATGATGTGATGTAAATATTAACTAATGCTATGGTGGTAATTATTTTGCAATATATATGTGTATCAAGTCAACACGTTGTACATCTTAAACTCACAATACTGTATGTCAATTATATCTCAATACAGCTGGAAAAGAAAAAAAAAGAAAAAAGAAATGGCTGATCCACTTCATAGATGAATAACTATATGTTAATTACCATAGTGTTTTAAGCATAATTACAAATAGCAAAACACATTTTAAAAACCTGATGGTGGGGTTCTGATATGAATTTATAATTCATCCTCTAGAAATTGGTAAAACTTCTATTTCAATATAAAGCTGAGGTGTTTGTTTTGTTTTGTTTTGTTTCCTGGAATGACTGCAACTTTGCTGCTTCTTTACTCTTCTTAGTTTGGATGATTCTCTGCTCTGTGTCTCACCCTATTTTTCCTCTTCCCGGACTGTGCTAAAGTCACTTTCTTATACTCATTTATTCACTAAGTTTTTACCCAGTCCCTATTATGTATCAAGCACTACTCTAGGCATTGGAATGCAATGCAAAAGGAATGACAAAACCCCTGTACCCATAGGAATTTATAGAGCAGGAGACAGAAAACAAAATCCATACATAGTTGTTTCAGGCAGTGCTCTGTGCTGCATAGAGAAACAAGTACTGTAAGGAGTTGGGCAGAGAGAGTGAGGTTGTTGTGGTTTAGTGGGATATTTGGAGGTCTCTGTGAGAGGACACTCCTTGACTAGAGACCTGCTATAAAGTCTGGATGTTAAAGGAAAACTACAGAGAACTTTTATTCTCTATCTGCAATTGCCTTAGATTTCAAAGAGTCTTTATCAAATATCAGATCAAAAAATTGCTTTCTAAAATATATTATGGGGGACTTCCCTGATGGCGCAGTGGTTAAGAATCCACCTGCCAATGCAGGGGACACAGGTTCGAGCCCTGGTCTGGGAAGATCCCACATGCCGTGGAGCAACGAAGTCCATGCGTCACAACTACTGAGCCTGTGCTCTAGAGCCTGCGAGCCACAACTGCTGAGCCCACGTGCCACAACTACTGAAGCCCACGCACCTAGAGCCCCTGCTCCACAACAAGAGAAGCCACCACAATGAGAAGCCTGTGCACTGCAATGAAGAGTAACCCTCACTCGCCGCAACTAGAGAAAACCCGCACGCAGCAATGAAGACCCAACGCAGCCAAAACTAACTAAATAAATTAATTAATTAAGAATAAAATAAAATATATGGTGTAAAGCTTGATAGCAAGTACTTACTACTGGACATGGCTTCACACTCTGTATTTGCCCCCCACCCCTTTTCTCACTCTGTCTCTTCCTCATCCTCTCTCTTCCCCTCTCTCCCTCCTTTCCCTCCCTTTTTTCCTTCCCTTTCTTTCCCTTCCCCTCTCCTTATATTTCTCTGGCTCCTGTAGACTTGGAATTCATTGATTATCCATTTCATAACTCCTGTTTATAGGATTCGCCATCAGTAAAGGAAGGATTTTAAAGGTGTGGTGGAAAAGACTGAAATATTTATTTCAAAAGTGACCAATATAGAAATAAATATAATTGACATGATTATCTAATTATAAATCTTTTAACTGGTCATTGTTTTGATACATTTTGGATTAAGCTCAAATAAAATTTTAGTTTTGAAATTATAGGAACGATCTACGGAGAAGAAAAATAAAAGCAAATTTCTGCACAAAGTCTAGTATTTTTAAAGGTTATCTACAGAAATTCTAGATATGTGTTTTCCTACAACATAAATAAAATAGATTTATCTTTTCTACCCACCATGACTATTTAATAAATATAGTGAAGAAAAAAGCTTATATATTAAAAAAAATTTTATTTTTCTATACTGACTCTATCAAGCCTATCCCAACTGTATTGGGATAGGAGGAAAAATAACTACATGAAATATGAAAAGTTCAGTAGGTAATTTAAGATTACCCAAGGTAGAGAAATGTTAACATTTATTGTATATCTGACACACACACAATAACATTTCTGTAATATTTATTTATTAAAACAAACCTAAGAGGTTATCCATGCCACTACTTTACAGATAAGGAGTTTCACAGGGTAACTTTCCCAAGGTTAGTTACATATCAGCCCCCTCAAAAGTCGGGATTTTTAAGGTCTTTCTAGATTGTAAAAAGCGTGCTCTATTCCTTGTAATATGTATCCTCCCTAGAAAAACAATCAGGCATGGATGGGGTGCTCAGAGAAGATAGGAGTAGACATGAAATATTGAATCAGCCAACTGCTATTTTTCCTAGAATTGACCCCAGATGTAGATAAAGATTCAGAGTTTCCATCAAAGTAGTATTTTAAATTTAGATGGTGAAACTTCATGCAAAATCAAGTCAGTTATATTGATTCCCATTTTCTACAAATTAAGATAAAGGCATTTTTGCTTTTTTTACACTCCTTTCATGATCTACTAAAGACATTAAGAACACAATATTGAAATTTACTGTGGACTATCCATTTTCACAATGACATCAATTCTTTAGCCTAATATTTAAATGCCAGATCAGTCCCTAGTAATGGAATTGTTGGCTGATATAAGAAATTGCTTAATTAATTTTACTCAAATTACTTTTATTTTCCATTGCAATATAAGTTAATAAAACGAAAAGGATGACACATTTAAACTCACTGTTCATTACGCAGGTGATAATGATCTTATATACAGAAAATTCTGAAGACTCAACCAAAAAACTGTTGGAACTAATCTATGAATTCAGTAAAGCTGCAGGTTATAAAATCAACATACAGAAATCAGTTGTGTTTTTATACATCAATAGCTAAATATCTGAAAAAGGAATAAAGAAAACAATTCCATTCACAATAGTATCAAAAGCCATAAAACACTTAGGAATAAATTTAACTAAAGAAGTGAAAGATTTGTACAATGAAAACTACAATACTTTGATGAAAGAAACTGAATAAGATACAAATGGAAAGATATCCCTTGTTTATGGATCAGAAAAATTTATATTAATAAAATGTTCATACTACACAAAGCCATCTATAGATTCAATGTAATCCCTATCAAAATTCCAATGGCATTTTTCACAGAAATAGAAAAAAAACCTTTAAATTTGTGTGAAGCCACAAAAGCTCTCAAATAACCAAAGCAATCTTGAGAAAGAAGAATGATGCTGAAGGCATCACACTTCCTGATTTTAAATGTGCTACAAAGTTATAGTGAGCAAAGAGTATGGTACTGGCATAATAACAGATACATAGATCAACGAGACAGAATAGAGAATCCATAAAACCCTCTGCATATAAGGTCAGTTGATATTTAATAAGTGAGCTAAGAATACTCAATGGGGAAAGGATAGTCTCTTCATAAATGGTGTTGGGAAAACTGGATAACCACATACAGAAAAATGAAACTGGATCCCTATCTTATACCACTCACAAAAATTAACTCAAAATATTTTAAACCCTTAAAAATAAGACCAGAAACCATAAAAGTTTCAGAAGAAAACATATGGGGAAAGCCTATTAATCTTGGTAATATTTTTGAGGGTATGACACCAAAAGCACAAGCAACAAAATACAAAAAGCAGCAAGTGGGACTACATCAAACTAAAAAGTTTCTGCACAGCAAAAAAACCCCCCAAAACAATCAGCAGTGTGAAAAGGCAACCTATGGAATGGAAGAACATATTTGCAAACCATATATTGTATAAAGAGTTAATTTCCAAAATATATAAAGACTCATCAGTTGATGAGGATGACGAAGATGAAGATGACGATGATGAAGATGATGAGAATGACGAAGATAAATCTGAAGAAGAAGCTATGGAGACTGCACCAGCCAAAGGAAAGAAAGTTCCAGCAAAGGCTGCTCCTGCGAAGGCAAAGGGCACTGCTGAAGATGAAGAGGAGGATGACGAGGATGACGAGGAGGAGGAAGAAGAGGAGGAAGAGGAGGAAGAACCTGTCAAAGAAGCACCTGGAAAACAAAAGAAGGAAATGACCAAACAAAAACAGCTCCTGAAGCCAAGAAACAGAAAGTGGAAGCCACAGAACCAACTACATCTTTCAATCTCTTTGTTGGAAACCTGAACTTCAGTACATCTTCTCCTGAATTGAAAACGGGTATCAGTGACCTTTTTGCTAAAAATGATCTTGCAGTTGTTGATGTCAGAATTGGTGTGTCTAGGAAGTTTGGCTATGTGGATTTTGAATCTGCTGAAGACCTGGGAAAAGCCTTGGAACTCACTGGTTTGAAAGTCTTTGGCAATGAAATTAAACTTGAAAAACCAAAGGGAAAAGGCAATAAGAAAGATCGAGATGCGAGAACACTTTTGGCTAAAATCTGCCTTATAAAATTACTCAGGAAGAATTAAAAGAAGTGTTTGAAGATGCTGTAGTGATCAGATTAGTCAGCAAGGATGGGAAGAGTAAAGGGATTGCTTATATTGAATTTAAGACAGAAACTGATTCAGAGAAAAACTTGGAAGAAAAGCAGGGAACAGAGATAGATGGGCGATCCATTTCCCTGTACTATACCAGAGAGAAAGGTCAAAGTCAAGACTATAGAGGTGGAGAGAATAGCACTTGGAGTGGTGAATCAAAAACCCTGGTTTTGAGCAACCTCTCCTATAGTGCAACAGAAGAAACTCTTCAGGAAGCATTTGAGAAGGCAACGTTTATCAAAGTGCCCCAGAACCAAAATGGCAAATCTAAAGGCTATGCAATTATAGAATTTGCTTCATTTGAAGATGCTAAAGAAGCTTTAAATTCATGTAATAAAATGGAAATTGAGGGCAGAGCAATCAGGCTGGAGTTGCAAGAACCCAGGGGATCACCTAATGCAAGAAGCCAGCCATCCAAAACTCTGTTTGTCAAAGGTCTGTCTGAGGATACTACAGAAGAGACACTAAAGGAGTCATTTGATGGCTCCATTCATGCAAATATAGTCACTAAACGGGAGACTGGATCCTCCAAGGGGCTTGGTTTTGTAGACTTCAACAGCGAGGAAGATGCCAAAGCTGCCAAGGAGACCATGGAAGATGGTGAAATTGATGGAAACAAAGTTAATCTGGACTGGGCCAAGCCTAAGCGTGAAGGTGGCTTTGGAGGCCAAGGTGGTGGCAGAGGTGGCCGAGGTGGATCTGGTGGCAGAGGCTGGGGAGGCTTTGGAGGGTGAGGAGGCTTCCAAGGAGGCAGAGGAGGAGGAGGAGACCACAAGCCACAAGGAAAGAAGAAGTTTCTTCTATCCCTGTCTTTCCCTCTTCCAGTTGAAAGAAAAGACTCTGGGGTGTTTACTCTGTTACCTGCTCAGTGACAGAGCCTTCTGAGGACATTCCAAGAGAGTATACAGCCCTGTGGTCTACTTGGAAATCCGCATAGATAACATTTCAAGGGAGATGATCCTGTTGGTGTTCACTAGATATTCGTATAAACTTTTTAAAGAGATGAGTGATGGAGCTAACCCTTATCTGTAAGTTTTGAATTTATATTGTTTCCTCCCATGTACAAAACCATTTTTTTCCTACGGAATTTTTTGGTTTTGGTTTTTTTGTTTGTTTGTTTTTGGGTTTTTTTTTTTTTTTTTTTGCGTTGGGGGGTTATAAAGGAAAGCAGAATGTTTTATCATGATTTTTGCTTTAGCAACTTTGGGACAAATTAAAAGTCCCAAAACTCATACAGCTCATACAATAACAGAAAACCAATCTAACTGAAAAGTGGGCAGAGGAACTGAATAAGAAGTTCTTCGGATAAAACATGCAAATGGTCAACAGGTACATGAAAAGATGCTTGACATCACTAATTATCAGGGAAATGCAAATCAAAACCATAATGAGATATCACCTAACACCTGTTAGAACGGCTATTATGAAGAAGAGAAGAGATTAAAAAGTGTTGGCAAGGATGTAAAAACAAAACAAAACAAAACAAAACAAAAAACAAACCCAAAAGCCTTTTGTACTGTTGGTGGGAATGTAAATTGTTTTGACCACTATGGAAAACAGTATGAAATTTCCTCAAAAATTTAAAATAGAACTACCATATGATCCAGCAATTCCACTTCTGGGCATATATCCAAAAAAATGAAAACAGGAAATCAAAAAAGAATCTGCACCCCCATGTTTATTGCAGCATTATTCACTATAGTCAAAATATGAAAGCAACATAAGTCAACAGATGAATGAATAAAGAAAACATGGTATACACACATATATATGTGTGTGTGTGTATATATATATATACATATATATATATATACGCACACACACATATATGTACAATGGAATATTATTCAGCCAGGGGAAAGAAGAAAAGCCTGCTATTTTCGACAACATGGATGGACCCTGAGGGCATTACATTAAGTAAGATAAGTCAGACAGAGAAAGAGTTGTGTGATGTTACTTATATGTAGAATCTACAAAAAGCTGAATTTACAGAAACAGAGAGTAGAATGGAGGATACCAGGAGCTGAGGGTAGGGGGACAGGAATTGGGAAGATGTTGGTCAGAGGGTACAAACTATATATTTTCATAGTTTGTTGTAATTAATTAATTATTGATAATATTAATCTGTGCTATACATTTTCTTCTGTTGTTAATAAATAAAAATCCAAGAGCCAGCCATTATTTTATTTTCAGATGTTATATAATGCAGGAAAAAAATAAGGAAAAGTAATCATCCCATTAGAGGTTTTCCTCAAGATTATTTTTTATTAATGTGCCTAATAGACATCATTAACTATGATTTCTGGCATTTTAAGGTTAACAAAAGATATGTGAGACTCTGGATATGATGATAACCAATAAAATTTTTTAAATGTAACTTTTTAGATAAACTAGAACCAAACAAAATATCTCGTCATTTTAAAAAATTTTTTGCCTGGCACCATCATCTGTTAATAATGCCACTATAAACAAAGATGGTTGCCTGGGTACCAAAAATAGGAGACCTGGTCTGGTTAGGATGATAGCACAGTCACTCATGGAAAGCATATGGTCACTGTGAAGAAATATTCACCCCCCCCATATAAATAAACTGGGGCAAGAAAACAAAAGAATGTTTTTAGGAAAATGAAAGTAATCTGGTAGTAAAGAGGATAAAGCTTCATTTAGTACAAGACATAATTGAAGTGTTAAAACATTAATATTGAGCAGAAAGATGTGTACCTTGTGAAAAAGTTAGCTGCCAATTATAAATGTTTACCTGTGCAAGTACTATTTTAAATACTTTACCTTTAAGCCTCATCACAATTCTATGAGCTAGCTACTATTATCTCCCCACTTTACAGACAAGGAAACTGAGGTACAAACGGTAAGTATCTTCCTCAGTCTTCCATGGCTAATAGATGATAGAGTTGGGAGTTGAACCCATGCAAAGAGGTTCTGGAATCCATGCACTTAAACAAAGTATTGTGAGATACTGAGGTTTGAGAGGAAATTAAGGTTCAATGATAGCGTACCATTTCAATGATATTTGACACTAAATTGTGCTTGGGTTATGCCACATTTGCTGTGAAGCTAGGCCTCATTTGAATTTATTTAGCACAAGTTGTGGCCATCCATAGGACCACTGATGCTACACAATAAATACTCATTACTATTATCATTAAGAAAAAAAACGTATTGGAAAACTTTTGGTCTCCACATCTTCAATTAAAAGAAGGACACAAGTAAGTTCCAATCATACATCTCATCCAGAAAGGACTGTCAAGCTTTAACCACCAAAATTAGAGTCCACCCAGAATTTATAAGATTGGCATTTGGAAGAAAATGCAAATGTTCCGCTGTTTTATGCCACTCCCTTTGGCAAAATGCAACTTTTATTCTTGAAAATAATTATCTTTGCCAACGCTGCTTGCAAAAGTCATGTAGAAGTTAATAGAAATGACAGACAACATAGTTCACATAACTGAAGTGACTGTGGGATAATAGCAAAAGGTTATTAACAAGTATATTTTTAAAAATTTAGACAACATTCAAAGCAGCTAGATTTTTTTGGTTTATCCATTCGTGCCTTTAAATTTAAACCTCATTTGACAAAAATCTACAAAGCAGTAAAACTGAATTAGAAGTAGTTTATTAAAGGGAATTTAGTATCATCAAACTATATATATACTCTTTATATGTACTATGAATATAGTAAAGAGATTATTTTTAAAAGCAAATTTAAAAGTCTACTGGGTGAGAATTTATTTTTATAATATTTTTATTGTCAAAAATTATACCTTGTATAATATTGACCATTTTAACCATTTATAAGTGTATAATTCAGTAGCATTAAATACATTCTCAAACTTGTATAACCATCACCACTACCTACACCTAAAACCTTTTTCATCACCCCCACCAAAACCTCTGTACCCATTAAACGATAACTTTCCCCTCCTGTTCTCCCCAGTCCCTGGGACCTCTATTGTACTTTGTGTCTCTATGCATTTTACTGTTCTAGGTACTTCATATAAATGGAATAATATAATATTTGTCCTTTGTGTCTGGCTTATTTCACTAAGCATAATGTTTTTTTTTTAATTTAAGTATAGCTTACTTTCAATGTTATATTAGTTTCAGGTGTACAAAATAGTGATTCAATAATTTTTAGATTATACTCCCTTTAAAGTTATTATAAAATATTGGCAATATTTCCTGTGCTGTACATTATACCCTTGGTTCTTATTTATTTTATACCTAGTAGTTTGTACCTCTTAATCCCTTCCTCTATCTTTCCCTCCCCCCATGACTTTCCCGTCCGGTAACCACTAGTTTGTTCTCTGTATCTATAAGTCTGCTTTGGCTTTATTACATTCATTCTTTTGTTGTATTTTTTAGATTCCACATATAAGTGAAAACATACAGTATTTGTCTTTCTCTGCCTGATTTACTTCACTTAGCATAACACACTCCAGGTCCATTCATGCTGTCACAAATAGCAAAAGCTCATTCTTTTTTATGGATGAGTAATATTCCATTATGTGTATATGTACTTCCATATCTTAGCTATTGTAAATAATGAGGCTATGAACATTGGAGTGTTAAGGTGCATATATCTTTTTGAACTAGTGTTTTCATATTCTTCACTCATACACCCAGGAGTGGAATTGCTGGATATGATAGTTCTATTTTTAATTTTTTGAGGAATCTTTATACTGTTTTCCAAAGTGGCTGTACCAACTTACATTTCCACCAACAGTGAACTATGGTTCCCTTTTTCCCTCATCCTTGCCAAATTTATTATTTGCTGTATTTTTGATGATAACCATTCTGTCAGGTGTTAGGTGATAACTCATTTCAGTTTTGATTCACATTTCCTTAATGATTAGTGATGTTGAGGATCATTTCATGTGCCTGTGTTTTCTTTGGGAAAATGTCTATTCAGGTCTTCTGCCCATTTTTTAATTGGATTGCTTGTTTTTTTCATATTGAGTTGTTCATATGAGCTCTTTATATATTTTGGATATTAACCCTTTATCAGACATATCATTTACAAATATCTTCTATGTAGTAGGTTGTCTTTTCATTCTATTGATGGTTTTCTTTGCTGTTCAAAAACTTTTATACACAACATTGTAAATCAACTATACTATAACATAAAATAAAAATTAAATTAAAAAAAAAGCTTTTAGGTTTAATTAGGTCCCATTTTTTAATATTTGCCTTTGTTTCCCTTGTCTGAGGAGACAGAAGCAAAAAAAGTATTGCGTAGACCTATGTTAAAGAGTCTACTGCTGGGCTTCCCTGGTGGCACAGTGGTTAAGAATCCACCTTAACCTGCCAAGGCAGGGGACACAGGTTTGAGCCCTGGTCTGGGAAGATACCACATGCCACGGAGCAACTAAGCCCATGTGCCACGACTACTGAGTCTGTGCTCTAGAGCCTGTGAGCAACAACTACTGAGCCCACGTGCCACAACTACTGAAGCCTGTGTGCCTAGAGCCCATGTTCTGCAACAAGAGAAGCCACTGCAATGAGAAGCCCGTGCACCGCAACGAAGAATAGCCCACATTCGCCGCAACTAGAGAAAGCCTGTGGACAGCAACGGAGACCCAACACAGCCAAAAATAAATAAATAAAATTTTAAAAAAGTAAAAATAAAAACGAGTCTACTGCTTATGTTTTCTTCTAGGAGTTTATGGTTTCATATCTTATGCTTAGGTGTTTAATTTATTTTGAGTTTATTTCTGGTGTGAGAAAATGTTCCAATTTCATTCTTTTGTGTGTAACTGTCCAATTTTCCCAGCATCACTTACTGAAGAGACTATCTTTTCCCCATTGATATTTTTGCCTCCTTTGTCATACATTAATTGACAATAGATGTGAGGGTTTGTTTCTGGGCTCTCTGTTCTGTTCTATTGATTTATGTGCCTGTTTTGGTGCCAATGACATACTGTTTTGATTACTATGGTTTTGTAGTGTAGTGTCAGGTCAGGAAGCATGATACATCCAACTTTGTTCTTTTTTCTCAAGATTGCTTTGGCTTTTTGAGGTCTTTTGTGGTTCTATAGAAATTTTAAAATTATTTCTTCTAGTTTTGTGAAAAATGTCATTGGTATTTTGATGGATTGAGTTGAATCTCTAGATTGCTCTATGTAGTATGGACATTTTAACAATATTAATTCTTCTAATCCATGAACAAGGGATGTCATTCCATTTATTTGTATTGTTTTCAATTTCCTTCATCAATGTCTTATAGTTTTCAGAGTATAGGTCTTTCACCTCCTTAAGTTTACTCCTATGCATTTTACTCTTTTTGATCCATTTTTAAATGGGATTTTTTTGCTTTCTCTTTGATATTTCATTGTTGTATAGAAAATCAACAGATTTCTATATATTAATCTTGTACCCTGCAACTTTACTGAATTATTAATTCTAATTCTTTTTTGGTGGAGACCTTAAGGTTTTCTATATGTAGTATCATGCCATTTGCAAGTTGTGACAGTTTTACCTCTTGTCTTCCAATGTGGATGCTTTTTATTTCTTTTTCTTGTCTGATTGCTGTGACTAGGACTTCCAATACAATGTTAACTACAAATGGTGAGAATGGGCATCCTTGTTCCTAACTTTAGAAGAAAAGTTTTCATTTTTTCACCATTGAGTGTAATGTAAGCTGTGGGTTTGTCATAGATAACCTTTATCATGTGGAGACATATCCCCTCTATACAAATTTTGTTGAGAGTTTTTATCCCAAATGGGTGTTGAATTTTGTCAGATGCTTTTTGTGGGTCTATTGAAATGTTCATGTTATTTTTATCCTTCCTTTTGTTAATGTGGTGCATCACATTAATTGATTTTGGGTACTGAACCATCCTTGAATCCCTGGAATAAATCCCACTTGATCATGATTATGATCCTTTTTATGTATTGTGGAATTTCATTTGCTAATATTTTGTTGAGGATTTTTGCATCTATATTCATTAAGAATATTGGACTGTAATTTTTTTTATAGTATCTTTATCTGGTTTTGCTATCAGGGTAATGATGGCCTCAGAATGAATTTGGGAGTGTTCCCTCTTAAATATTTTGGAATAGTTTAAGAAGGATAGGTATTAACTCTTCTTTTATATGTTTGGTAGAATTACCCTTTGGTGGGAGGTAGGGCTGGAGTAGGAGGGGCTAGAGTCAGAGTCAGGTGCAAGCTGAGGCTTCTCCTATGCTCAGTGGTGTCACTGTCCTGGTGCACTCTCATCAGCAATAGCAGCCTTCACCCTAGTGGAGAGCAGTGCTGGAGCAAGGGGGGCTGGAACAAGTGCCTGGTGCAGGTTGGGGAGCATGTTGGGGTGATCCTGGAAAGCTAGACAAAGCCTCAAGCAGTTTTCAATCTGCTGCCTCTGCACTGTGATTGGGAGTGGGAAAATCCATGTACACTCTTCAAGAACGAAGTCTTAGTTTCTTACAGCCCTCTGGTAAGCCCCCAGCTAAGGGGGCTTGTCTTCTCAGTGTCAGATCCCAGGGCTGAGGTAGCTAATATGTGTCTTGAACCCTTTGCTCCCCAGGGATTATCCTGGAGCCTATGATATCCCTTTCCTCTTCTGTGTTCCCTGCTAGGGGTGTGAATTCTGACCAGATTGCTTCTCCTCCCTTCCTACCCGACTCCATGTGGTTCTTTCTTTACAGCCTTGGTTGTAGTAGAGCTGTTCTGCTAGTCCCCAGGTAGATTTCAGTGAGTCACGCTATATGTAGTTTTAGTTTTGATGTGTTTTTGAGGGGAGGGGATCCCAGCATCCTCCTACTCTGACAACTTTATCTCTTCTCTCAGCATAATGTTTTCAAGATCCATCCATATTGTAGCAAAAATAAAAATTTCATTCCTTTTTATGACTGAATAATATTTCAGTGTGTGTGTGTGTGCATGTGTGTATCACATTTTGCTCATTCATTCATCAGTTGATGGACCCATGGGCTATTGTGAAAAATGTTGGTATGAATACTGGTATATAAATATCTGTTTGAATCCTTACTTTCAATTCTTTTTGATTTATTGCTTGGAATGGGATTGTTAACTTTGTATAGTTTGAGGAACCATATATATGGCTCTAGGAACCACCATACTATTTTCTACAGTGGCTGCACAATTTTACATTGCCATCAGTAAAGCCCAAGTGTTCCAATTTCTCCAAATTCTAATCAACACTGTTACTTTCCATTTTTAAACAATTATTACCTTCCTATTAGGTGGGAAATGCTATTTCTTTCTGGTTTTGATTTGTATTCATCTAATTACTAATGATGTTAAGTATCTTTTTATGTCCTTATTGCCTATTTGTATATCTTTGAAGAAACGTCTCTTCAAGGCCATTCAGCTGGGTTTGTTGTTGTTGTTGAGTTGTAAGAGTTCTTTACTTATTCTGAATTTTAATCTCTTACCACATATATAATTTGCAAATATTTTCTCCAATTCAGTAAGTTGTCTTTTTGCTTTCTTGATAGTATCCTTTGATGCACGAAAATGTTCTTAATTTTGATGAAGTCCAGTTTATCTAGTTTTCTTTTGTTGCCTGTTCTTTTGGTGTTTCTATCCATGAACATGAGATATATTTCCATTTATTTAGTTCTTCTTTAATTCTTGCAACAATAATTTGTAGTTTACAGTGTACAAGATTTTCACCACTATGGTTAGACTTACTCCTAAGTATTTGATTTTTTTTGGTACTATTATAAACGTAATTGCTTTCCCAAATTCCTTTTTGAATTATTCATTGCTGAAGTAAAGAGCCACAGATGATTTTATGTGTTCATCTTGCACCATGCAACTTTGATGAATTTGTTTATCACCTCTAACAGTTTTTTTGTGGATTCTTTAGGATTGTCTGCAGGTAAGGTCTTACTCCTTGTAATCTGATCTTTACTCCAACACTGTAATTTCATCATTCCAAGAATGTCATATAAATGGAATCACACAGTATACAATCCTTTGATATTGGCTTTTTAAATTTAGCATAATGCCCTTGAAATCCATAAAGTTTTTGTGTATATTGGTAGTTAATTTAATTAATGAATATTTTTTCGTTGTATGATTATATCACAGTTTGTTTCTCTATTCATCTTTTGAAAAATATTTGTGCTATTTTCAGTGTTTGGCTATTACTGATAAAGCTGCAATGCACATTCATGTACAGATTTTCATGTGAACATAACTTTTCATTTCTTTAACATATATACCTGAAAGTGCAATTTCTGTGTCTTATGGTAAGTGTATATTTAGTTTCATAAGAAACTTAACTGTTTTCTAGAGTGCTGTATCATTTTATATTATCACTAGCAATTGTAAAATATCTGTTTGTTCCTCAACAGAACTTGATATTGCTAGTATTTTTTATTTTAGCTACTGTAGTTGGAGTATATATCATAGTGGTTTTTATTTACAATTCTCTAATAGCTAATGAAGTTGAACATCTTTTCACGTGCTTATTGCCATTGGTATGTCTTCTTTGATGAAGGGTCTGTACAAGTCTTTTTACATTTTATAATTGGATTTTTTTGTTTTTCTACTATTAAGTTTAAAGAGTTCTTCATATATTGTGATACAATTCTTTGTCAGATATATGATTTATAAATATTTTCCTCCAGTCCATGGCTTGTCTTTAAATCATTTTTACAGGTTACTTAATAGAGAAAAGTTTTTTATTCTTTAATATGAATGATATCTATTTTTTTTAATGTATAGTGATTTAGATGTCTAAGTATAGTGATAGTCCTAAGAATTCTTTGCCTAGTCCCTGGTCACAAAGATTCTTTCCTGTTTTTCTTTCTTTTTTTTCTAAAAGTTTTATAGTTATACACTTTTCTGTGAGATCTATGACCCATTTTGAGTTACTTTTTTACAAGATATGAGGTTTAGGTCTAGATTTATATTTTTGCCTGTGGAATCCCAATTGGTTCAACACTATTTGTTGAAAAAAATCTTTTTTCTATTGAATTATTTTTGTATTTTTGGCAAAAGTCAAAAGCAGACCTACTTGTGTAGATCTCTTTCTGGACTTTATTCTGTTCAATTGATGTGTGTGTCTATTCTTTATCAATTCCACATTTCTTTGTTTTTATAGCAGAATAATAAGTCTTAACATTATGATTCCTCCAAGTACATTCTCTTTTTCAATATTGTTTTAGCTTTTCTAGTCCCTTCATCCTTCCATATAAATTTTTGAAACTGCTTGTCTATAGCTCCAAAAAAGTTTGCTGGAATTTTGATAGGCATTGTTTACACCTGTAAATCAATTTAGTGAAAATTCACATCTTACTGTGGTGAGTCTTCTAATCAATGAACACTGTGTCTTTCCATTTATTTATAAATTATTTTAATTATTTCAGAACTGTTTTGTAGTTTTCAGCATACAGACTATGCACATGTTTTAATAGGCTTATATCTAAGTATTTCTTTTTTGTTAAGCTATTATCGATGATATTGTATTTTAAATTTAGGTTTCCAATTATTCATTTCTATTGTAGAGAAATACACAGTCTTTGTAGATTGACCTTTGTTTCCTGTGACCTTGCTACATTCACTTGTTACTTATAGGAATTTTTTTGTTTTGGTTTGTTTTGGTTTTTGGTAGATTCCTTGAGACTTTCTACATAGGCAATTATCATCTGCAAATAGGGCAGTTTTATTTCTTCCTTTCCAATCTATATGTCTTCTATTTCCTTTGTTGCTTTAATGAACTAAGACATCTATTACTATGTTAAACTGCAGTAGAGAAAGTGGAATCCCTAATTTTTCCAGACTTTAGGGAAATTATTCAGTTTTATACCATTAAGTATGATATTAGCTGTATGTTATTTTACGGATGCTCTTTATCAGGTTGAAAAAAGTTTTCTTCTATTCCTAGTTTGTTGATAGTTTTATTGTAAATGGGTAATGTGAATTTTGTCAAATGATTTTTCTACATCAATTGATATGATACTGTGGCTTTTATCCTATAGACTGTTTATATGGTGATTATATTGATTGATTTTTAAGTAACTCTTGCATTCCTGGAGTAATCCCCATTTGGTCATGTTGTATTTTTTGTTTCATATATTGAAGGATATGATTTACTAATGTTTGTTGAGGATTTTATGTCTATGTTCATGAGAGATATTGTTTATAGTTTTCTCTACTTGTTCTATCTTTGTCTAGTTTGGGAATTAGGGTAATGCGAGCCACATAAGATGATTTGGAAAGTGTTCTCTCCTATTTTTCGGGAAGAGACTGTGTAGAATTGATTTTATTTCTTCCCTAAATGTCTTGTAGAATTCACCAGTAAAATCATATGGAACTGGAATCTCTCTTTTTGAATATTTTAACTAAAAATTTAGTGTATTTAATAGATATAGGACTATTAAAGCTATCTTTTTTTTTTTTCTTAAGTGTGTTTTGGTGGTTTGCATCTCAAGAAATTTATTCATTTCATCTAAGTTGTTGAATTTATGGGTTTCGAGTTGTTTGCAGTATTTTCTCATTATCACCCCACATGATTCTCAGGTCCCTATTCTCAGGAGAGGACGGAGAGTTGACTCTGCTCACAGTACTGGAGGTCCGGGATGACTGACAGGCTCCATCCCACAGTCTCTACAATTCCTAGTGGAGAGTGGGAAAGTAGACATAGGTGAAAAGTTCCATTATACAGATTTAACTTCTTCCTGGTTCTTGTTTTATGTGTGTTTCTGTTAAAAGACAACCTATTTAATATGTATTATTGATTCATTAACATTGAAGGCATGGCCCATGGCACTATAACTCATGCCTAAACAAAGCTTACCTCAAGGCACGTTCTCTCCTTAAGGCACATTGCAGTATTCTTGTGCTTATAAACTCTAGAAAATACTTCAGCAACATGCTTGGCGGGGAGCCTTTTAAACAACAAAACCACCAACAGAAAGTATGAAAATATGAAAAATATGGCATTAAATAGACTGAAAAGGACACACTTGTTTACAGTATGAGATCTGAAACAAGAGGGCAGAACAATGCTTAGTTTGATCTTGGCTGATAAAGTGTGTGGTGGGTGACTCAAGATTTTTGCAAGTCTGCACATGTCCATGAATGACCTTGAAACCACTGCCAGTATAGATTTGGGGGTTACAAAGAAATTTTAGGAAGTAGGCAAATTGGAAAATACAAAATGGATGAATAATAAGGATTGTATTTGAGCTCTAAACCTAGGATCCTAAATACCATGAGAAATAAAGACGCTCACTGACAAGTTACTTAAGAAAAGCATATAATTTGACAGTCATCCTTGACATGTATGAACATACTTAGGTAACAAATATTACAATAATTTCAGGTGTTAGGAACTTGAAAGATTCCTGTAAAGACCCCAGCTTCAGAAGTCTTTAGCTTCTTCAGTAACTTTTAATGGAAAAGAATCCTAGGAATCCACATGCAAGGTGGAGATGCCATTTCTCACTCTCCCGTGTAAGAAAAAATATTCTTAAGAACAGTGGTGTCAAGGTGGGAGTTTTTTCCTTATTTTAGATTTCTACTGGATAATTGTTATCAATCAATGTCAATTTAAAAGTAAAGTTAGTGAAGACAGATTTTTTTCTTTCAAAAGTAAAGTGAAATAATTTGTAAATAAAAAATAAAATGCAAATAAAAAAAGAACAAGTGTCCAGGAAGAAACTGCACAGAACAATAATATAAGTCTGTGGTCATTACAGAAAAAAGAGACAAAGTTCACAATTTCTGATTGCATAAATTAACAAAAAGAGGCTCTGTCTGCTAATGATGAGAGAGCTTGGCATTCAATGTTAAATGTCATAAACTTTGTTTCTCCTTTTATTTTCCTTTTTGGTGCTGGTTTCCATTGGTACAGCATGTCATCTGTAAGAAATGTCAATGCATTTCACTGAAAATAGGACTCTGAAAAATGTTTTCTCTTGAATATAAATTTAAAAACAGCCAGTCATTTAGAAAACAAAAATCAAGTTCTCTCTGGCAGGACTTACATTCAGTAAAATTTCCTACACAATCTCTTGGAATTAAATGCTAATTTTTTAATTACTTATAATTATTGCAAAAATGGTCTGCTTTGAAGAAGAAAGCCCCCAGAACTACATAAAAGGAATCAAAAGACTATTTGTCTAATCTAGACCAAATCACTTAGCTTCATTTAAAAAGTAAGGGAGGAAATAATGAATGATAGTGTTTATTGAGTAATTACAAAGCACTAGACACTGTTCCGGTCCCTATGAGATAGGCACTGTCATCATTACTATTTACAGATCAAGAAACGAAGCCTCTGAGAGATTAAGTATCTTGCCGTGTCTTACAACAAGTAGGTGGCCGAGTTGGGATGGAAAACCAGGCCATCTGATTCCAAGACCAAAGCACTTGATGCTGCCTCCATATAATGAGAAATGTTGCTTCTATGAGAAGAAGAAAAATGAATATGAAAGTATTTTTTACTTTTTAAATTTTTTTTTTTAATTTTTATTGAAATATAGTTGATTTACAATGTTGTACCAGTTTCAGGTGTACAGCAAAGTGGCTCAATTATACATATATATATGTCTATATATCATATATATATATATATATATATATATATATATATATTCTTTTTTTTACATTCTCTTCCATTATAGCTTATTACAAGATATTGAGTATAGTTCCCTGTGCCATACAGTAGGTCCTTGTTGCTTATTATATAGAAGTATTTTTTAAATGATGAAGTAATACACACAAGTTAGGAAACATGATGATAATTGTGGGCTTTATTGAATTTGGTGTGACTGTGGAGACGTGAAAGATGAATACTGACCAGTCAGGTGAAGTGTGTGCATGTGTGTGAGTGTATGTGTTATTCCTGGCAAAGAAAACCACTTGTGAGAATATCCTGGGATTGAAAGGAACTGAAAGGAAGCCAGTGTGACTGTATTTTAGTGTGCAAGTCTAGGGACAGTGGTCAATACAAAGAGGCAAAGTGTATCTAAACTATAGACATTTTACCCATACATTGATTTATTTGTTCCAGTAAAACACTAATACACAGTGTAGGGGTCTCTTTTTGCCATTGGTTGATTGATTGTTTTTGATTGGTTTCCAGGTTAGAGATGGGCACGTTCAGTGACTCTGGGTGCATGAATGCTGTTACCTTTTTATTTCTAAAACAAGCGCTTAAAGAGACTCCGCACACTGTAATTTTCAAGTGTTTTGGGCTCAAATCCCCAGTGAAGTAAACTGAATGATGTTTGAGTCTCAAAATAAATAAATAGATAGATAGATAGATAGATAAATAAATAAATAAAAGGGATTTAGCCCATTCAGTTGGATGCTGGCTGAATGGTCTCCTTTTGTGACAGAGAACAAAGCTGCCTCCATAGTGGATCTACTTCTTTAGCTCTAACGTCTGTGCTCTGCTGCCTGTGCTTAGTCACTCTGGCTCTGCAATTTTTGCAAACTAATGTTTCCTCTAGCCTGAAATGTACAGGATAGCACATTCCCTAACCTTTAAGAGTATAACACTTTTTTATTCCTATAGAGACACAAAGTTGCAGAAGAGAGAATAACATGTGTCTTGCTGGAGGTTCACAGGAACATGTGACCAGACCTACGTGGACAACTGCAAGAACAAAGGATTCCAGCACCAAGAAGTTTGCAGCAACCAACCACCACTGTGTCCCCTTTTAGTGTAAAAAGAACCCTGAATTCTAACTCAGGTAAAATGGTTCTTTGGGACACTAGTCCACCATCTTCTTGGTCTACTGGCTTTCTGAATAAAGTCACTATTCCTTGCCTCAACACTCCGTCTCTTGATTTACTGGCCTGTTGTGCAGTGAGCAGTACAAGTTTGGACTCGGTAACATTTTGACCCTTTCCCCTGGATCTATGCTTTTCAAATTGTGGTACTTATATTCCCTGGGTAAGAGGAATTATACTGGGGACACAAAAACGTTTAGGGAAAGAAGTTTTAAAATTTTTTACACTTAAAATATTGCTTCAACTCCATTCAGAAGGAAAATTGGAAGCACTCATATTAACCAATCTCACATTTACTTGTAAATGTCCAGATAACAAATAAATTTTATTTTATGTTTAACGAGTAATTAGAAGATTTACTATTTTGTTAGTGGGAGATCTTATAGCTTTAACCCAGTAGACATCGTGTTTACCATTGTTTACCATTATAATATGAAAAGATTATGCTTAAAGCATCAGAAATGCATGAAAAGGGCTTGCTGATGAGAGCAGACAATAGCTACATGCATGAGTTCAGAGAGGATTATACAGCTGTTTTTGAAAAACAAGTCTGTCATTAAAAAAATCAGAGATTTTTTCTTTTTAATTTTGATTATATAAACACGTATTTTCTCCTAAAATTAGGTCAATTTCCAGCCACAATTTTCTTCATCAGCATGTTTATAAACAAGTTGAAAATACTGGGAGTTTCTTGATGAGATAAAAATTAAAATTCTGAGTACTTTCTGAGTGTGATTTTGGATTGCTGTTTACTGATAGTTTTAAGATGTAGTCTTTATAAATTTATGGTTTCAATTGGGAACATGGCTCCGTAGCTAAAAACAGGAGGTTTGTACTTGACTTTGAAATCAGAAAAATATTCAAGTGAAGTAAAGGATCAACTGAATCATGGAGGGCTGCGGCAGGAAGGGAATGCTGTGATAGTGAGCTTCCCAAAGTGAATTCAAAGACTGTGCTTCTCCAACCGTAACTGATAAGTTGGTAGTGAGCAGCAAAAGTCAATGTAAAGGTATAAAACATATGCAAATGCTTATTTGTTTATTTTATGCTAGTGTAGAGATACAGGTGTATCTTAATTTTAGTGACCTGCTTGAGGAAACATGGACAATGATACATGAAACCATCACTCTTTCAAATGACCCTAAAAAATCATCCATGCAAATTTGAAGGGAACTCAGCAGGAATCTTTAAAAGGAAAAGAGAGGTAGTGCTGAGTAGTAAGAAATAGGATAAAAAGTAAAATCGAATAATAAAATAAAGATGTTTGAAACTTCTTTTGAAGTCATTTTAGTTTGCAGTTATCTTGGATGGAGAGATCAAGAAAGAATAAAAAAATTGACAAAGACATGGGGTACAAATGTGAGTAAATTTGTTTTTAACAAATGATATAGTTAACCTATTTAGAAGACATGATTTAAAAACCACTTAAGAGGTTGAATTATTTCTCTCAAGTATAAACCGTTTATTATTTTTATTAAAAAATTATAACATTTAGGTGGCACAGTGGTTGAGAATCTGCCTGCCAATGCAGGGGACACGGGTTCGAGCCCTGGTCTGGGAAGATCCCACATGCCGCGGAGCGACTAGGCCCGTGAGCCACAACTACTGAGCCTGCGTGTCTGGAGCCTGTGCTCCGCAACAAGAGAGGCCGCGATAGTGAGAGGCCCATGCACCGCGATGAAGAGTGGCCCCCACTCGCCGCAACTAGAGAAAGCCCTCGCACAGAAACGAAGACCTAACACAGCCATAAATAAATAAATAAATAAATAAATAATTTTTAAAAAATTATAACATTCCATATAAAAATAAAAATAATACTGAATACAACAAACAGCTGAACAATAAACAGTGTTATTATTTTGTGTTCATCTTCCAATTCAACTTTGTGTGCTATACACAGAAAGATACATATGTAAATATGTGATAGATAAGTACACAGAACCATAATTATTATTCAAATAAATTAAATTATGTGTAGTAGAAATTAATAGATGAAAAGAAACCCATCGAAAGAACTGGGCAAAATCTGATAAAATTTCCTTACTCAAGTTATATTTGCCCTAGTAAGATTTAACTAGCATTAAGAAAATTAAAAATAGCTAGTAGGTTGTTACTTATTTTAAAATATTTTTGTAAATAAACATTTTAGTGAAAGTAGAACACATATGGAAAAATAAACAAATTATAAGTGAACAAATTATAAACAAATCATAAGCAATGTATTTTCACAGGTGAGCACATCCAGATCACCTCTTCTCAGGGAGATAAATAATAAATGCTTGCCAATATCTCAGAAGATTCCTTCATACTGCCTCATAGGACTTCTCTCTCTTTTCCTCAGAGGCAACATGATTCTCACTTCTAACACCATTGAAACCAAAGGCTAGTTTTATCTGTTTTAGAACTTTTGCAATGAAATCACATCATATGCACTCCTGTATTTGATCTTTAAGATTATTTTTGAGAAATTAATCCATGTTCCTGGAGTAGTATTAGCTTTGTTGATGTACACCATTCCATTATATGAATATACCATATATTTTAAAACTCTATTTTACTCTTTCCAGTTTTTCCTATTACAAAAATCACTACTATATTTCTGTATGTATCCTTAAATAAACCTATGTGTTTCTCTGGGAAAATTGCTTTGTCATACATTTGTTCACCTTTAGGAGATTCTGACAAATGGTTTTCTAAATTGTACCAATTTAAACATTCACCAGCAGCATATAACTGTTCCAGTTGCTTCACATCTTCATCATTGTTTAATGTTGTTAGTGTTTTTAATTTTAGGTATTTTTGTGGATGTTTGCTGGAATCCTACATTTACTTAATGATTAATGGGGTCAATGTGTTTATTGTCCATTTTGATATCCTCTTCCATGAATTGCCTTTTAAAGTCTCTTCCTCATTTTTGAAATTGGTTTACTAATTTTTCATTATTGATATGTAAGAATTCTTCACATACTCTAGATACGAGGCCTGTCTTAGTTCATTTGGACTGCTATAACAGAAAAACACAGATTAGTTAACTTATAAACAACAGAAATTTATTCTTTACAGTTCTGGAGACTGGGAAGTCCAAGATTAAGGCACCAGAATGCTTGGGTGAAGGCCCTCTTCCTGGTTCACAGCCAGCAACTTCTGAGTCCTCACATGGTGGAAGGGGCAAGGGTTATCTGTGGGGTCTTTTTTATAAGAACACTAGTCCCATTCATGAGGGTTCCATTCTCATTACTTAGGCACCTCCCAAAGACCCCACTTTCAAGTACCATCACCTTTGGGGGTTAGGATTCAGTATATGAATTTTGGGAAGACACATTCAATGCATAGCAAGGTCTTTTACGCATTAAAAATTGCTAACATCTCCCACTCTGTGGTTTGCCTTTTACCCCTGTAATGGTAGATTTTTATGAATAGAAAGTCTTCATTTTATGAACAGAAAGTCTTCATATTTTCCTTTATGGCTTGTGCATTTATTGACCATTTAAGAAATCCACGCACACTCCAATGACATGATGATATCATTCTAGATATATTCTATAAGCTATATTGTTTTACTTTTTACACAGAGATCTACAATCAGTCTAGAATTGGTTGTTGCAACTAGGTAGAGGGCTCAGGATTCATTTATTTTCCTTCATGTGCATATCCAGCTGAGCTGTGGTTGTTTAAGAGAGGCATTATTTTTCTCTGTGCAGTGTAAATTTTGTCAAAGCATGTGTCTATGTATTTGTAAGTCTGTTTCTTGATTCCTTTTGACGTTTCATTGTCTATTCTTGTTCCAACACTACATAATTTTAGTTATTGTAAGTTTAAAATAATTCTTGATATCTGTTTGTGTAAATTTTCTAACCTCATTCATCTTCAAGGTTGCTTTGGCTATCCTTAACTCTTTAAATTTCCGTATCAATTTTGGAAATAGCCTGTTAATTGAAAAATTTCTGGGATTTTGAATTGGATTTCATTGAATCACTATTGCTCTGGGGATAACTGACACCTTTACAATATTAAGCTTTTAAATCTATGAACATGGCATACCTTTCCATTTATTTAGGTGTTCAGAAATAGATTCATTGGAACCCAATCAAATCCTCTTGCCCTCACCTCTTAGTGCATATCACCAGCCCAGCTTCTAAATGCCAACAACCACATTTTGTTGTTGTTGCTGAAAACATTCTCAGTCCCCTGGAGACTCTTTGCTGCCAGCAGTAGCAAATCAGAATTTCGAAGGAATTAACTCTGTTAGGAGAACTCAACCAATGACTGATAGGAGTTGTTGTATAGCCCAGTTCCTTTGCGTATCAGTTAGATACCTCTGAAGTTTGTATTTTACACCAGCTCTCAGAGTACCCCCTTGGAATTAAACTTCATTTACCCAGAGTAGTAACTTTAGTAGATACCCTTATTCAGATTAGGAAATTATGTTTTTTCTTTGCTATGTTTATGTTTTAATCACGAGTGAACAGTGAATTTTGTCACCTGTTTTGGACTCATTGAGATAATCATAAGATTTTTTTTCCCTTTTATTCAACAATATAGTATTTATATTGATTGTTTTCTAAGGGTAGACAATGGCATTCTTGGAATAATAATTTAAAAAACCCTCAGTTATGGTGTGTTATCTTTCTTATATATTGCTAGATTTATTTTGTTCATATTTTGATTATTTAAGTTTGCATCTATGATTATGAAAGTGATCTATAATTTTCCTTTGTTATAATGTCCTTGTCATGGTTTGAAATCACAGTTATGCTGGTCTCATACGTGAGTCAGGAAGTGTTGTCTCTTTTCCAATTCTCTAATTTCAAAAAAAATTGTGTAAGACTGTTGCTTCTTTTCCTAAAATGTTTGGAAGAATTTACTAGTAAAGCATTCTGTGACTAAAGTTTTCTTTGTGGGAGGATATTTAATTAATTTCTTTGATGTATGACTACTAAGTTTTTCAATTTCTTCTTCTTCTGTCAGTTTTTATTGGTTATGTTTTTCTCAGAACTTGTCCATCTCATCAAAATATCTTTTTTAATATTGATAGGATCTTAAAGTTGTATACCTTTTCATTGTTGGAGTTGGTAATTTATACACCTCTCTTTTTACATAATCAGTTTTAATAGGGATTATTAGAATTTTTTTGTTGAAATGAACCAAGTTTTAGCTTTGTATATTCACTTTGTGTTACATTTGTTTTCCATTTCATTAATTTGGCTCTCTATTTTTTAAAAAGATTTTTTGTTTGATGTGGACGATTTTTAAAGTCTTTATTGAATATTTTACAATATTCCTTCTGTTTTGTGTTTTGGTTTTTTGCCCACTAGGCATATGGGATCTTAGCTCCCCGACCAGGGATTGAACCCACACCCCCTGCATTGGAAGGCAAAGTCTTAACCACTGGACTGCCAGGGAAGTCCCTGGCTCTCTTCTTTTTTTCTTATCATTCTATCCCTTCCACTTTCTCCGTGTTTAATTTGCTGCTTTAAAATTTTTTTAACACAAAAATATTTAGATCATTGATTTCCACTGAGTCTTTTCTTTTTTCTAATATATGCATCTAAGACTACATCCCTCTTTCAGTACTGCTTTAGCTACATTTCACAAGGTTTAATATATTGTATTTTCATTATCCTTCACTTAAAATATTTTCTATTTTAAAATATTTGTATCTTTTTTGATCTATGGGTCAGTAAAAACTTATTATTCAATTTCTACATATTTTGGGACTTAGAAATAATTTAAATATTGATTTCTAGCTTGGTGTCCTTATAATAAAAAATCAAATTCTCTATGATTTTAATCTTTTGAATATTGTTGAGATTTAATTGTGCCCAATATATGATCAGTTTTGGGAAATGTTCGTGTGCTCTTGGGTAGAATATGTATTCTGTGGTTGTTAGATTCGATGTTACATATATGTTAATTTGGCCAAGTTTGTTAATCATGGTATTTAAATCCACTATATATATTGTTTGTTTGCTTATTCTATCAGTTACTGAGAGAGGTGTATTAAAATCTTGCCCTAAGCTTGTGTGCTTTTCTATTTGTCTATGTAACCCTTTAACTCACCTGATGCATTTAGAGTCTATATTATTAAGTGCATATATATTTAGAATTTGTTTTACTGACAATTGATTCTTCTATCATTATGAAATATCCCACTTTGTTTATGTTGTTTCTTGCCTTCATGTCCACTTGACATACATCTGTATTTTTTAGCTTCACGAGTTTTCTTTAGTTTGTGTCTTGTGCACTTGTGATTTTTTAATCTGAAAATATTTGTCTTTTAGCTTTTAAAAACTGAATCTGACATTTTTGCCTTATAATTATAATTTAATTTTAATACAATGGAATTCAATTACAGGTATATTTGTATTGAAATCTACTGTCTTGCTCTTTGTTCTCTGTCTGACTTGTTTTACACTCTTTTCTTTCTCTCCTTTCTTACATTTGGGGATTTTATAAAATACTTTTATTATTCTATTTCTCTTTTCAATTAACTTCTTAGCTGTAAATTTTAAACTATTATCGATGATTAACCTAAAATTACAATCTACATTTTACTTCATCAACGTCTAATATAAGTACTTTTGCCAATTCCTGAACAATGAATGGACCTTAGAACACTTTAATTCTATTTGCATACCCATCTTTTATATTGTTTGTTGTATATTATAATTATGTGTATATTTTAAGCCTCTCATTATTGTTTTATATAATCAGTATCATTTTAGATTTGCTCACATATTTATTCTTTCTGTTGCTCTTCATTCCTTACTATATACCTGTGTTTCTATCTGGAATTATTTCCTTCTCTCTAAATAATTCCCTTTATTAATTATTTTTTTTGTCTGCAGGTCCTCTTCATGATTCTTTCCATTTTTGTTACCTGCAAAGTCATTTTGAAAGAATATTTTTGCTCTATATAGTATTGTATGTTGGCAGTAATTTTCTTTTTTATTTGCTTTTAAGAATAATTGTCTTCTGGCTACCATATCTTCTTTTGAAAGTACACTGGAAATGAGACATCACCTCATATAGTTCAGATTGGCTAGCAAAAAAAAGAACACAAATAACAAATTTTGGTGAGAATGGGGAGAAAAGGAAACCCTTGTACACAGTTGGTGTGAATGTAAACTGGTGCAACACCTGTGGAAAACAGTGTGGAGGTTTCTCAAAAAACTAAAGTATAACTACCATATGACATAGCATTTTTACTCCTGGGTATATATTAAAAAAAAAAAACACTCGAAAACTTTAATTTGAAAAGATACATGCACCCCACTGTTCATAGCAGAATTATTTACAATTGCCAAGATATGGAAGCAACCTAAGTTTCCGTCAACAGATGAATGGGTAAAGAAGATGTAGTATATATATTCAATGGAATACTTCTCAGCTGTAAAATGAATGAATTTTTTCCATTTGCAACAACATGGATGGACCTTAGGGGTATTATTCTTAGTGAAATAAGTCAGATAGAGAAAGACAAATACTGTATGTTATCACTTATATGTGGAATCTAAGAAATACAACAAAATAGTTAATATAACAAAAAAGAAGCAGAATCACATATATATAGAGCAAAGTAGTTGTTACCAGGGGGAGAGGGAAGGGAGGAGGGGCAAAATAGGAGTCGGGGATTAAGAGGTACAAACTATTATGCATAAAAAAAGCTACAAGGATATATTGTACAACACAGGGAATATAGCCAATATTTTATAATAACTATAAATGGAATATAACCTTTAAAAATTATGAATCACTACATTGTATACCTGTAACATATAATATTGTACACCAATTGTACTTTAATTAAAAATTTTTAAAGATGGACTTTCAAGATGGCGGAGGGGTAAGATGTGTAGATCACCTTCCTCCCCACAAATACATCAAAAATACATCTACATGTGGAACAACTCCTACAGAACACCTACTGAATGCTGGCAGAAGACCTCAGACCTCCCAAAAGGCAAGAAACTCCCCAAGTACCTGGGTAGGGCAAAAGATAAAAGAAAAAACAGAGACAAAAGAATAGGGATGGGACCTGCACCTCTGGGAGGGAGCTGTGAAGAAGGAAAAGTTTCCACACACTAGGAAGCCCCTTCACTGGTGGAGACGGAGGGTGGGTGGGGGGGAAACTTCTGAGCCACGGAGGAGAGCGCAGTAACAGGAGTGCAGAGGACAAAGTGGAGAGATTCTCGCACAGAGGATCAGTGCCGACCAGCACTCACCAGCCTGAGAGGCTTGTCCGCTCACCTGCCGGGACAGGTGGGGGCTGGGAGCTGAGGCTTGGGCTTTGGAGGTCAGATCCCAGGGATAGGACTGGGGTAGGCTGCGTGAACACAGCCTGAAGGGGGCTAGTGAGCCACACCTAGCTGGAAGGGACTCCAGGAAAAAGTCTGGAACTGCCTAAGAGTCAAGAGACCATTGTTTCAGGGTGCATGAGGAGAGGGGATTCCTTCCCTGTGTGCCCACAGAAGACAGAGCACCACCTAAGTGAGCTCCAGAGACAGGCGTGAGCCACAGCTATCAGCGCAGACACCAGAGACAGGCATGAAATGCTAAAGCTGCTGCTGCAGCCGCCAAGAAGCCTGTGTGCGAGCACAGGTCACTCTCCACACCGCCCCTCCCGGGAGCCTGTGCAGCCAACCACTACCAGGGTCTCATGATCCAGGGACAACTTCCCAGGGAGAACACACGGCATGCCCCAGGCTATTGCAATGTTATGCTGGCCTCTGATACCGTGGGCTCACCCCGTATTCCGTACCCCTCCATACCCCCAGCCTGAGTGAGCCAGAGCCCCCGAATCAGCTGCTCCTTTAACCCCATCCTGTCTGGGTGGGGAACAGACACCCCCGGGTGACCTACACATAGAGGCGGGGCCAAAACCAAAGCTGAACCCCAGGAGCTGTGTGAACAAAGAAGAGAAAGGGAAATCTCTCCCAGCAGCCTCAGGAGCAATGGATTAAATCTCCACAATCAACTTGATGTACCCTGCATCTGTTGAATGCCTGAATAGACAACGAATCATCCCAAAATTGAGGCAGTGGACATGGGGAGCAACTGTAAACTTGGGGTTTGCTGTCTGCAACTGACTTGTTTCTGGTTTTATGTTTATCTTAGTTCAGTATTTAGAGATTATTATCACTGGTAGATTTGTTGATTTGGTTGCTCTCTTCCTTTTTAAAAAATATATATATATATTTCTCCTTTTTCTCTTTTTGTGAGTCTGTATGTGTATGAGTCTTTGTGTGATTTTGTCAGTATAGCTTTGCTTTTACCATTTGTCCTAGGGCTCTGTCTGTCTGTTTTTTTTGCTGTTGTTTTGCTTTTTGTATACTTTTCAGTACTTGTTATCATTGGTGGATTTGTTTTTTGGTTTGGTTGCTCTATTTTTTTTTTTAAATTACTTTTAAATTTTTTTACTTCTAATAATATTTTTTTATTTTTGATTTTAATAACTTTATTTTAATTTATACTATTTTTTCTTTCTTTCTTTCTTTTCTCCCTTTTCTTCTGAGCGAAGTGACTGACAGGGTCTTGGTGCTCTGGCCGGGTGTCAGGCCTGAGCCTCTGAGGTGAGAGAGACGAGTTCAGGACATTGATCCACCAGAGAACTCCTGGCCCCACGTAGTATGAAACAGCGAAAGCGCTCCCAGAGATATCCATCTTAAGGTGAAGACCCAGCTCCATTCAACGACCAGCAAGCTATAGTGCTGGACACCCTATGCCAAACAACTAGCAAGACAGGAACACAAACCCAACCATTAGCAGACAGGCAGCCTAAAATCATAATAAGTTCACAGACACCCCCAAAACACACAAATGGATGCTGCCCTTCTCACCAGAAAGACAAGATCCACCCTCATCCACCAGAACAGAGGCACCAGTCCTCTCCACCAGGGAGCCTACATAAGCCACTGAACCAACCTTACCCACCAGGGGCAGACACCAAAAACAACGGGAACTATGAACCTGCAACCTGTGAAAAGGAGACCCCAAACACAGTAAGTTAAACAAAATGCGAAGACAGAGAACTACACAGCAGATGAAGGAGCGAGGAAAAAACCCACCAGACCAAACAAATGAAGAGGAAATAGGTAGCCTACCTGAAAAAGAATTCAGAGTAATGATAGTAAAGATGATCCAAAATCTTGGAAATAGAATGGAGAAAATACAAGAAAGGTTAAACAAAGACCTAGAAAAACAAAGAGCAAACAAACAATGATGAACAACACAATAAGTGAAATTAAAAATTCTCTAGAAGGAAACAATAGCAGAATAACTGAGGCAAAAGAACAGATACGCGACCTGCAAGATAAAGTAGTGGAAATAACTACCGCAGAGCAGAATAAAGAAAAATGAATGAAAAGAATTGAGGACAGTCTCAGAGACCTCTGGGACAACATTAAATGCACCAATATTAGAATTATAGGGGTCCCAGAAGAAGAAGAGAAAAAAAAAAAGTACTGAGAAAATATTTGAAAAGATTATAGTTGAAAAATTCCCTAATATGGGAAAGGAAATAGTCAATCAAGTCCGAGAAGCACAGATAGTCCCATACAGGATAAATCCAAGGAGAAACACATCAAGACATATTAATCAAACTATCAAAAATTAAATACAAAGAACAAATATTAAAAGCAGCAAGGGTAAAACAACAAATAACATACAAGGGAATCCCCATAAGGTTAACAGCTGATCTTTCAGCAGAAACTCTGCAACTTAGAAGGGAGTGGCAGGACATATTTAAAGTGATGAAAGGGAAAAACCTACAACCAAGATTACTCTACCCAACAAGGATCTCATTCAGATTCAGTGAAGAAATTAAAATCTTTACAGACAACCAAAAGCTAAGAGAATGCAGTGCCACAAAACCAGCTTTACAACAAATTCTAAAGGAACTTCCCTAGGCAGAAAACACAAGAGAAGGAAAAGACCTAAAAAAACAAACCCAAAACAATTAAGAAAATGGTAATAGGAACATACATATGGATAACTACCTTAAATGAAAATGGATTAAATGCTCCAAGCAAAGGCATAGACTGGCTGAATGAATACAAAAACAAGACATGTATATATGCTATCTACAAGAGACCCATTTCAGACCTAGGGACACATACAGACTGAAAGTGAGTGGACAGAAAACGTTATTCCATGTAAATGGAAATCAAAAGAAAGCTGGAGCAGCAATTCTCATATCAGACAAAATAGACTTTAAAGTAAAGACTATTACAAGAGACAAAGAAGGACACTACATAATGATGAAGGGATCAATCCAAGAAGAAGATGTAACAATTGTAAATATTTATGCACCCAACATAGGAGCACCTCAATACATAAGGCAAATGCTAACAGCCATAAAAGGGGAAATCAACAGTAATACAATCATAGTAGGGGACGTTAACACCCCACTTTCATCAATAGACAGATCATCAAAAATGAAAATAAATAAGGACACACAAGCTTTAAATGATACAACAAACAAGATGGACTTAATTGATAGTTATAGGACATTCCATCCAAAAACAACAGAATATTTTCTTCTCAAGTGCACATGGAACATTCCCCAGGGTAGATCATATCTTGGGTCACAAAGCAAGCCATGGTAAATTTAAGAAATGAAATCCTGTCAAGTATCTCTTTTGACCACAATGCTATGAGACTAGGTATCAATTACAGGAAAAAATCTGTAAAAAATACAAACACATGTAGGTTAAAAATACGCTACTAAATAGGAGATCACTGAAAAAAATCAAAGAGGAAATCAAATATACCTAAGAACAAATGACAATGAAAACATGATGACCCAAAACCTATAGGATGCAGCAAAAGCAGTCCTAAGAGGGAAGTTTATAGCAATACAATCCTACCTCAAGAAACAAGAAATATCTCAAATAAACAACTTTACATCTAAAACAATTAGAGGAAGAAGAACAAAAAAATCCCAAAGTTAGCAGAAGGAAAGAAATCATAAATATAAGATCAGAAATAAATGAAGAAGAAATGAAGGAAAAGATCAATAAAACTAAAAGCTGGTTCTTTGAGAAGATAAACAAAATTGATAAACCATTCGCCAGACTCATCATGAAAAAAAGGGAGGAGACTCAAATCAGTAGAATTAGAAGTGAAAAAGGAGAAGTAACAACTGACACTGCAGAAATACAAACGATCATGAGAGATTACTATAAGCAACTATATGCCAATAAAATGGGCAAATTGGAAGAAATCGACAAATTCTTAGAAAAGCACAACCTTCTGAGACTGAACCAGGAAGAAATAGAAAATATAAACAGACCAATCACAAGCACTGAAATTGAAACTGTGATTAAAAATCTTCCAACAAACAAAAGCCCAGGAACAGATGGCTTCACAGGCGAATTCTATCAAACATTTAGAGAAGAGCTAACCTATCCTTCTGAAACTCTTCCAAAATATAGCAGAGGGAGGAACACTCCCAAACGCATTCAACGAGGCCACCATCACCCTGATACCAAAATCAGACAAAGATGTCACAAAGAAAGAAGACTACAGGCCAATATCACTGATGAACATAGATGCAAAAATCCTCAGCAAAATACTAGCAAACAGAATCCAACAGCACATTAAAAGGATCATTCATCATGATCAAGTGGGGTTTATTCCAGGAATGCAAGGATTCTTCAATATATGCAAATCAATCAGTGTGATACATCATATTAACAAATTAAAGGATAAAAACCATATGATAATCTCAAGAGATGCAGAAAAAGCTTTTGACATAATTCAACATCCATTTATGATAAAAACCCTCCATAAGTAGGCATAGAGGGAACTTACTTCAACATAATAAAGGCCGTATATGACAAACCCACAGCCAGCATCATTCTCAATGGTGAAAAACTGAAACCATTTCCTCTGAGATCAGGAACAAGACAAGGTTGCCCACTCTCACCACTATTAGTCAACATAGTTTTGGAAGTTTTAGCCACAGCAATCGGAGAAGAAAAAGAAATAAAATGAATCGAAATAGGACAAGTAGAAGTAAAGCTGTCACTGTTTTCAGATGACATGATACTATACAAAAATAATCCTAAAGATGCTACCAGAAAACTACTAGAGCTAATCAATGAATTTGGTAAAGTAGTAGGATATAAAATTTATGCACAGAAATCTCTTGCATTCCTATACACTAATGATGAAAAATCTGAAAAGGAAATGAAGGAAAAATTCGCATTTACCACTGTAACAAAAAGAATAAAATACCTAAGAGTTAACCTACCTAAAGAGACAAAAGACCTCTATGCAGAAAACTATAAGACACTGATGAAAGAAATTAAAGATGATATAAATAGATAGAGAGATATACCATGTTCTTGGATTGGATGAATCAACCTTGTGAAAATTATACTACCCAAAGCAATCTACAGATTCAATGCAATCCCTGTTAAACTACCAATGGCATTGTTCACAGAACTAGAACAAAAAAGTTCACAATTCGTATGGAAACACAGAAGACCGTGAATAGCCAAAGCAGTCTTGAGAAAGAAAAACGGAGCTGGAGGAATCAGGTTCCCTGCCTTCAGACTATACTACGAAGCTACAGTAATCAATACAGAATGGTACTGGCATAAAAACAGAAATATAGATCAATGGAACAGGATAGAAAGCCCAGAGATAAACCCACGCACATATGGTCACCTTATCTTTGATAAAGGAGGCAAGAATATACAATGGAGAAAAGACAGCTGCTTCAGTAAGTGGTGCTGGGAAAACTGGACAGCTACATGTCAAAGAATGAAATTAGAACACTCCCTAACACCACACACAAAAATAAACTCAATATGGATTAAAGACCTAAATGTAAGGCCAGACACTATAAAACTCTTAGAGGAAAACATAGGAAGAACTCTTTTTGACATAAATCACAGAAAGACCCCTTTTGACCCAACTCCTAGAGTAATGGAAATAAAAACAAAAATAAACAAATGAAACCTAATGAAACTTAAAAGCTTTTGCACAGCAAAGGAAATCGTAAACTAGACAAAAAGACAACCCTCAGAATGGGAAAAAATATTTGCAAATGAATCAACTGACAAAGGATTAATCTCCAAAATATATAAGCAGGTCATGCAGCTCAATTTAAAAAAACAAACAACCCAATCCAAAAATGGGCAGAAGACCTAAATAGACATTTCTCCAAAGAAGATATACAGATTGCCAACAAACACATGAAAGAGTGCTCAACATCACTAATCATTAAAGAAATGCGAATCAAATCTACAATGAGGTATCACCTCACACCAGTCAGAATGGCCATCATCAAAAAGTCTACAAACAATAAATGCTGGAGAGGGTGTGGAGAAAAGGGAACCCTCCTGCAGTGTTGGTGGGAATGCAAATTGATACAGCCACTATGGAGAACAGTATGGAGGTTCCTTAAAAAACTAAAACTAGAACTACCATAAAACCCAACAATCCCACTACTGGGCATATACCCTGAGAAAACCATAATTCAAAAAGAGACATGTACCACAATATTCATTGCAGCTCTATTTACAATAGCCAGGACATGGAAGCAACCTAAGTGTCCATCAACAGATGAATGGATAGACAAGATGTGGCACATATATACAATGGAATATTACTCAGCCATAAAAAGAAACGAAATTGAGTTATTTGTAGTGAGGTGGATAGACCTAGAGACTGTCATACAGAGTGAAGTCAGTCAGAAAGAGAAAAACAAATACCATATGCTAACACATATATATGGAATCTAAAAAAAAAGGTTCTTAAGAACCTAGGGGCAGGACAGGAGTAAAGACACAGATGTAGAGAATAGACTTGAGGACAGGGAGAGGGTGAAGGGTAAGCTGGGACGAAGTGAAAGTGTGGCATGGACACATACACACTACCAAGGGTAAAATAGCTAGTGGGAAGCAGCCACATAGCACAGGGAGATCAGCTTTGTGACCACCTATAGGGGTGGGATAGGGAGGGTGGGAGGGAGACGCAAGAGAGAGGAGAAATGGAGATACATGTATCTGTATAGCTGATTCACTTTGTTATACAGCAGAAACACACCACTGTAAAGCAATTATACTCCAATATAGATGAAAAAAAAATTTTTTTAATAAAAAGGAAAGAAAAAAATGTACACTGAGATTCATATTGTTGCTCCTTTGAAAGTTATGTGTCTTTTATTCTCTGGCTGCCTATAACATATGTCCTATTTCTCTTTGAATTTCAGCAAATTTATCATTTTTGTCTAAGTGTAGTTTTCTTTGCTACACATCTTAAATCTGAGGCTTTTGGAAAATTATCAGCCATTATCTTTTCAAATATTGTTTCTGCCGATTTTCTGTTATTTCTTCTTCTGGCTGCATTGGGTCTTCATTGCTGCACGCGGACTTTCTCTAGTTGCGGTGAATGGGGGCTACTCTTCCTTGCTGTGCGCGGGCTTCTCATTGTGGTGGATTCTCTTGTTGTGGAGCATGGGCTGTAGGTGTGCGGGCTTCAGTAGTTGTGGCACGAGGGCTCAGTAGTTGTCCTCATGGGCTATAGAGTGCAGGCTCAGTAGTTGCGGCACACGGGCTTAGCTGCTCCGCAGCATGTGGGATCTTCCCGGACCAGGGCTCGAACCTGTGCCCCTTGCATTGGCAGGTGGATTCTTAACCATTGTGCCACCAGAGAAGTCCAGAGGTGGTGTTTTTATTTAAACAAATAATAGTTACACTTATTTCTTTAATTACTCCAATGGTATAACTTACCTTCATCTTTGAAAATCTCTTCCTTTCTCAAAGACAAAGAGAGAAATCTGAAAACAACCAGAGTGATGGTACAGATTATATAAAGAGGAATGAGACCAAGAAGTTTTTGGAACAATAAAAATAGATCAAAAGATGGTTCACTAGTGTTCCAGTTACTATGGCTGCATAACCAGTTACCGTAAAACTTAGTGTCTTAAAACAACACTTTTATTGTGCTCACAGAGTCTGTGAGCCAGGAATTTGGACAGGGCATAGAGCCAAGGTCTTGTTCCTGTTCCAAAATGTCTGAATTCTTAGCTGGGACAACAAGACAGCTGGGGTTACTCAGCAGCTGGGGAATGGAGTCATTTAGAGGAGTCTTCATTCATGTGTGTGTTGGCTGATTCTGCTTGTTAACTGGGACCATACCTGAGGCTGTGACTAGAGCATCTGGCCTACATTTCCCCAGGTGGCCTACAGGATAGTGAGACTTCCTAAATGGCCACTCAGAGCTCAAAAGTAATGTCTGTGAAAAAGATAGAAGTTGCATAAACCTTTTTGAATTTGCATGTAAGTTATACAGTCTCATTTTTGCCAGAGTCTACTGGTTACAAGTGAGTCAAAAAACTGCCAGATTTGGTGTTGGGAGGAGGGTAGCATAGATTCCCACCACTCGATGTGGGAAAATCAAGGTCATATTGTAGAAGAACTTATAAGGTGGGAGACATTTTTATGTCAAGCTTTGGAAGATATAGTTGGTCACAAGAAATATTTCTACAGTGCCGAAGTGTAACAAGTGCAACCTAAAATTAAAAAAAAAACTCTTAAGTCTCAAAAGTCAATATAAAGGTACCTTTATTCAAACAAAATCTGAGAGTTGACCATGAGCAGACCTATACTGAAGCATCTTTAACAAGATATACTTCAGGAAACTGAATCCAATGTGAAGTGAGTTGGCAAGAAGCAAGTATGAACAAAGAAATTTGTGACTATATAAGACAGCCTAAAAATACAGAATGTGAAAGCCAATAATAATTATAGGAAATAATGGGGGAGGGTAAAAACAATGTGGAACTAAAATATTGGACAGCAATAAGTTAAGGGAAAGATGTTAACCAGAGTTAAAATGTTCTCATCATTATTCATGAGGAGAGAAGGGATATAGATTCTCCCTAAATTAAACATGTTAAAGAAGCAAAGGAAAAAGACGGCATATAGAAAGCATAATATTGCATGGCAGAAAAATGCAAAATATCTGTATTTAATTTGTATTTATTTATTTATTTATTTTGGCCATGCTACGTGGCATGTGGGATCTCAGTTCCCCGACCACAGATCGAACCCATGCCCCTTGCAGTGGGAGTGGGGAGTCTTAACCCCTGGACTGCCAGGGAAGTCCCAAAATATTAGTATTTAAAGCAAATGTAAAGAGATTAATTTTACTGGTTAAAGTAAAAAATTAAATTACAAAATAAAAGTTATTAGTGACATTACCTGAATGTTAATGACAAAAAATTTTAAAACAAATGGAAAGATGGAAGAGATAAACTACATAAATACCAACCAAAGAAAAGTTTTATTTTATTATCAGAAAAAAATTTGATAAGAGCAATAACTTTACTCTCAAACACTTGAGAGTAAAGCAATTTTGAACCTTGTACATTTAATGATATAACTTTAAAATACATTAAAGGAGAAATTGACAGAAGTAAAAGGAAAACCGAAAAACTTCAGTCATAAAGGGAATTTTTGCACATCTCTTTTGAGAAAGAGTGTAGAGGAAGTGTTGATGAATTGAGACATCCAAAATAAGTGAGAACAGAGAGAATATAGCCAGTCTCTTATAATGTTGATGTATGGGCAAAAACATGGATATTAAAAACATGTTGAGTGAAAAATGCTAGCTGTGGAAAGGGTATGAATGGTATGACTTGAACTGCTTCTGAGAATAAGAGTGCTATTAGTACTTATGTTAGAACAACGAATGTAAACCAGACTATCCTAAGTAAACTGGAATGTAAATTCTCGTTAAATATAATATCATTGAAAAATTTAAATACACAAAACAATACTATAAAAACACATATTTCAAAAATATGTTGAAAAACAGTAAAAAAATATTCTAGGAGTGAAGAGGGAGAGAGAGATGAGGCAATTGGCGTTGACCATATCTGAGAGACAGAATAATGCTCTAACTCCCAACTACAAGGTCCACATCCTAATCCCTGGAACCTGTGAATACGTCAGGTTATGCTGCAAATGGGGATTAAGCTTGCAAGTGGAATTAAGGTTGCTGATTGGCTGACTTTATGATAGGGAGATCATCTTGGATTTCTGGGTAGACCCAGTGTAATCATAAACGTCCTTAAAGGGGGAAGAAGGAGGCAGAAGAGGAGGGCACGGTGCTGTGATGTGAGAAGGACTAGACCCTCTGATATGTCTTTGAAGAGGGAGGAAGGAGACTGTGAACCAAGGATGCAGGCAGCCTCTAGAAACTGGAAAAGGGAAAGGGGGGATTCTCTCCTAAGAACCTATGAAAGTAATTCATCCCTGCCAACACCTTGATTTTAGCCCAGTAAGACCCATGTCAGATTTCTAATCTCTAGAAAAATAAACAATGTGTGTTGTTTCAGTCACTGTTTGTGGTAACTTATGATGATAGTGGTAGAAACTAATTCATGTTTTATTTCATTACATAAGGTGGAAAAATAAAGCCTGTGTGGTGGGCACTTAAGTATCTGTATTTTATAGATATTCAAATAATCCATACTTTAAAATTCAATAAAATGTATAATATACATAATATGTTTTGCATACATATAATCTAAATGTAATAGATATAATACAATTTTGGCTTAGTCTTCATGCAGTGTTGATTCAAAGAAACAGCATTTAGCAGGAAAAAAATGTATGTCTATATATTTAAATATATCCATATGTAATTGATATATTCATTTTTTACAAACATTTAAAGTTGGAAGGATGTTTGTATGCATGGGTTGGAGGTTTGGGGGAGCACTTTTTGGGTACACAAACAGCTTAAAATTCCTCTTCTTCAGTCACTGTCTGACTCGCCGTCCTTTACAGTAGCCCCTTGCTAACACCTTTCTCTCACGTACTCTTAACTCTCAACCAGGAAGTTTTCCTTTCATTCATCCTATATGCGTTCTTGTCCTTAATCCTTATCCCTTTTCTTTCTATCTCAGTTATTCCTTTTCTTGGTGATTTCTGCTCCTAATTCCCCAGTGTTGCCAGCTGTACATCTTAAAATTATGTACGTAGCTGGAATTCTCCTTAAATTGGTCATACTGGTGGGTGTTTTAGTTCGCTAGGGCTGTGGGAACAAAGATCCCAAACTGAGTGGCTTCAACAACAGAAATATATTGTCTCTCAGTCTGGAGGCTGGAAGCCTGAGATCAAGGTGTCAGCAGGAATGGTTTCTTCTGAGGGCTGTGAGGGAGAATCTGTTCCGCGAGTTTTGCCTACCTTTCTGTGGTTTGCTGGCAATCTTTGGCATTCCTTGGCTTATAGAAACATCACTCTAATTTCTTCCTTTATTTCTAAGTGGTGTTCTCCCTGTGTGTGTGTGTCTGTGCCCAAAGTTTCCTTTTTATAAAGGTTCCAGACATACAGGATTAGGGGTCCAACTTTCTCCATTATGATCTCATCTTAATTAATTAAGTATCTGCAAATACTCTGTATTTTCAAATTAGGTTACCTTCTGAGGTACTGGAGGTTAAGGACCTCGATATACAAATCTGTTTTTGAAAGGGACAGAATTCAACCTGTAACAGTAGCTGAGAAATGAGGAAGCCTGTGGAACTCACTCTTTGCCATTACTTTTTGAATTTCAATTTTTAAACAGATTATTTAGCAGATATTTTTTCCAGGGAAAGATGCTTATCAAAAATATATTTTAAAATACTTTTATTGCACTCATTATAGATTTGCAAAGAAAATAAAACTGAATTGAACAATGATAGCTCTTTCTGGAACTCATTGTCTGGAACTCAATATGGTGACAGTGATAGATGAAAGACCGCATTTTCAGTCATCTCCCATCGTTGGATAAAGTCTTTTGACAAAAATCTCTGTGATAATAAAGAGATTTACAGTCCATCAGAGGATCTTTCAATGCATTGTATGATCAGTGATTTGACCTCTCATCAAGTAGACCTACTAACTGAAATTCTTATTAAGAAGTCCTTAAGAAACAAGCGCTATCCTGTTCCTTTTGGTGCACATTTCTCTGGCAGGTTGTTTTTTGTGGGAGGGGCATATTTGCTGTCCCAGTTGAGGAGCAGTCAGACTGCAGTGTGTTTTCTCTTTTATTCCATATTATTTGTAGAACTTTAAGCAATTTTCTTAAGAACTACAAACATCAGTTTCCTCATCTAAAATATTATGGCACCAATAATTTCTATTCTGAACTCCTAATAGGCTTACTGGGAAATTCTAATAAAACAATGCTTGTCAAAGCATATTGAAATTATATATATTATAAAAATATAAAGTTTTGTTATGAAAATAATTAATATCTACCTACTTAATAGCAACTAAATGTAAGTTGGCATAGAGGATAAGGCTTAGGGAAAAAGGGCCTGGGGTTACTCAGAGTAGAAGAGGAGGAGAGTAAATAACAACAAAAAGATTCATATAAATTATATCATGATAAATATTTGCTATTTAAGAACCTTTGTTTTTGCTCCTTGGATGTACTTCATGGTTTACAAGTTAAAGGTATTTGTTTTCGATAGTCTAGGTGATGTGGTTCCTTTCCCCACAATAGATGGAATGTCCCTGTTATTATCTGTCAACAATCACTGAAGATGTTGAAGCCACTGTGTAGAGATGGGAGTGCAGAGAATTTGTTTCTTTAAGGTCTTACCGTGCTCACCCCAACTTTATAAATATTAGAACTTATCAAAGTGATCCCAAAGTGTTAGAAAGCATTAAAGACAAGAAGAATCAAGAAGCAATCAGTCACAAACAGCATATAATTCTAACCAGATTGATAAATTGGCTGGATATGTCATGGATTTATGGCTCTAGAAGAGTGAACTGCAGTTCCTCCCTCTCAACCAGCAAATTAAGCTTTTAGAAGAAATTTCTGATTACAGTTCATTCTTTTGCTAATTAAGAGATGATAGAACCTCACCTTAACCCCACTTTGCAGGAATATTCTTGGGTAAATCTTGTATTCGTCCTTTGGATCCTGACTTGTATTTATTAGCTTCTGGACACAGGTACTGCTCTTGACTCATGAAAGAAAAGTCTAACTTCTTTCTAGGAACTTTGTTCTCCTTGACTCCAACCACTCTAAATAAATCCTATTTCCTCACGTGTGGTTCGCAAATATTCAATCAGCCAACAATATTTTACTTTTAATTTTTTTCTAATTGCTGCTGACAAGTATCCTCTTCCCACAACAAAATTTATGTAAACAGTGGAGATGTTTACCACATTGCAATTGTCTCAGTAATATTTTTAAATGTTAGCACCAAATACTAACAGCTTAAAATCATTTGTGTTCTTTGGCTAGGTTTTATTTTTCTCTAGCGTGTTTATTTTTTCCCCATAAGCAGTGTTTCTCTTCTTCATCATATTCAGTATAAAGAATGCTTTTTAGGTGTATATTACCTTTTAAGATGATTATTTTAATAGATAATATATGCACATAATCCATATTCAAAATGAATAAAATGGAATTCAGTGAGAGGTAAGTCTCTTGCCCACTCTGTACACTAGTTGATATTTAATCCTATCTCACAGGCAAACTGTATTACCAATTTCTTACATAAGCTCCCAGAGATATTGTATTTATTTATGAGTGTATATGCACTTATAACTGCAAGCAACTGTATATCTTACATACTTTTATAAAACCTAGTTTTTTTCTTTTGATAATATATCTCATTGGGTATTCTATATAGGTCAAATTGGAGCTGCTTTTTGCTTTTTAACTTCTGGATAGCTTTCCATTGTACTGACCTACCTTCATTTATTAAATAGCCTTATGTTGGTGGGCATTTGGGTTGTTTTCAATCTTTTGCTCTTACAGGACAATGCTGCAGTAAATATATTTGTACATAAATCTCTGCAAAATTTTTGAAATACAGTTGCAGGATAAATTCCTAAAAATGAATTTCTCAGTAGAAGAATAGGTATATTTGTAAGAGATAGATGATAAGTAGGTCAATATTGCCAAATTGTACTCTGTAGTGATTGATGACATCAATTTTTAAAGAAAAATATTTTCCTTTAGGAGCCAAAGAGCTAAATATTAATAATATATTATGCTCAAGTATATCAGTTACCTCAATGACAAAAATGGGACTACCATATGCTTTTAAAGTGACTCTGTAATTGTAACCAAGAGAGGTTAATTCCAGAATCTTACTTTGGGGAGGAGAAGGCAGAGAGTTCCTTGTGGTATTTGGCTTAGGGATTTTTGGTTGGGTCATTTAAAAATGAAATCAAAATAAAGTTTGTAACCCATGCATGAGGGTTTGGTTTGGCTTAAAAAACCTAATTTATATAGAAGAGGGAGGAAAAAGGAGCCTGTGGCTAGATTTTTTCCATAGTAGTTTGCTTATATTTCATTATAACTTGAAAGATATAGAAAACATCATTACAGTCTGACTCATACAGCAATTTGAACTTTAAGTCTATAAGAAGGATATGTTTATTTTACTCACTTTCTAATAGTGAAAAAGAGGGAGTGGAAGACACATTCTTTCTTTTGTTTGGAAATTTGGTATTTTCAGGCTTTATGCCTCATGCATTTTCCTGGTATAGCTTTCTGGAAAAACAAATGCTCATATATTTCCTCGAGCTTTCCTTAATACCCCAAATGCCTTAGAGCATATTTAAATATTCACTGGAGTGGAAACACTCCTTGAAGAATATATTTATGCATTAAATAAAAATCTTAAACTCTGATTGCCTACAGCATAATATGGGTATTAACCACACTTTTAAAAGAAAGAATTCCTTAAGGAAAATGTTGCAGAATTCTAATAAGGAGATTTCTATAAAAATCCACAGTAATTTTCCATCTCATAAATGTCTTTTTAAGTACTTTAGAAACATTTTTTTTTTCTTTTAGCTGCTCCCAGGGCCCTAGTCCATCCAATATATTTTCATCATTTTCCAATTTTCAATCAACCACAAAATACTGCAAAATTCTTGCACATCTTCAGAAAATAACCAATTCTCAAGTATGTATGAGGAAGTTAATAAGTCTAAATTCCAGAAAGGAAACTATCAGACCCATTAGACCAAGTCATAAGAACTAATCAATTCTTGTTGTTACTTATGCCATGAAATAGCCAAAATTACTAATTGCAAAGGAATACACACACATACACACAGTTTTTGATTAACTCACTTTTTTTTGTTTTGTTTTGTCAAACACCTGGTGAATTAAACATTGTACATAGTTAGATCTCCATTTCAATCAGTTTTGTTTGCTATAACAAGTCTCACATCTACCTTACACTAAATTTTTTAAAGTTCTAATGCATGTAAACATATATAAATGTAGCATGTTTAAGGTTTATGTCCGTAATAGATACAAACTTTAATTGTATTTGTAGAACATTATACATTTTTTAGTGAAAATAGGAGAGTAGAAAGTCCCCTGTCCCTGATTTGACTGATGGTGATCTATGAGGTGACCTGCCCAAAGTCAAACACTGAATTCTTTCAACTACCTTATATATGCAGCATCTGTAGAATGGGTTAGTAACACTGAGCTTATAATACTGAGAAGAATGAGTCTGTAGTAGTAATACTGGTGTAATATGAGGGCTAAGACTTTTTGGTTTTTTTTTTTTTGACGCATAGATATTATCACAGCACCATCTGTTGAAAAGACATCTTTTCCTCCCATTGAATCCATCGAATTGTGTTTGCTCCTTTATTGAATATCAATTTTCCATACATATGTAGAATATTTCTGGACTTTTAATTCTTCTCCATTGATCTATGTCTGATCCTACACCAGTACCTCATTGCCTTGTTTATTCTAGCTCTATAATATAAAGTCTTGATGCCAGGTAATGGAAGTCTTTTGACTTCATTCTGCTTTGCCAAAATTGTTCCGGTTATTCTAGGCCCTTTGCATTTTCATAAAAACTCTTAGAATCAGCTTGTGTATGTCACAACAACAACAAAAAAAACCTAGGTTTTTTTTTTTTAGGCTTTTGGTAAGGCTATAAATCAACTTGGGGAAACCTGACATTTCATAATTCTGAGTCTTCCCATTCATGAGCCTGGGATGTCTCTTAATTTAGTTAGGTCTTTAATTTCTCTCAGCAGTGTTTTGTCATTTCTAGGGTACAGACTTCCCAAGTATTTTATTAAACTTGTCCATAATCATCTCATATTTTTATGCTATTATAAATTATGTTTTTATTTTTAAACATCAATATCCAATTTTTCATTATAAGTATATAGAAAGTGTTGATTTTTTTACATGGAATTTTTAATTATGACTTTGCTAAAGATAATTATTTATTCTAGGACTGCATAGATGGCCACTCACTTACCTGTGTGCAGAGCCAATTCTGGCCACAACATGTAAGAACAACAGTAAAGTGGAAGTGGAAACCTGCTTCAGTAGCTTCTATCAGTTGCTCCAGGTCACTATTCACTTTTGTGAATTTTGGAAAGTTTGATCTGCTTCCCATCTTGATTAGATGTGGAGGCCTTGGGACTGGCTTGGCATATCTACACAGGTCCGCTATCTAGGTCTTTCATGGCCAAGCCCCAGTGGACTTCGTGTGTGACTAGAAATGTGCTCTTTTTAACACAAGGCAAAGAGAAATGAACCACAAAGAGTGGCAGGATCTAAAACAGTAAAATAAACATTTGTGGATACACAAAATAAATATACTATACGTCTTTATAAGTTAGATACACACCCCGGGATGTAACACTGTTGTTTGGAAGGCGGTATGAGGACATCTTTAAATATACAGATAACAAGCTGTAAAATTTCTGCCCATCACCATTACAAAAAAAAATGTGTTTCTATATACATATGTATATGTATGCATATCCTTCAATAAAACCTAAATAATGGACATTTTGGATATCAAGTATCTAGAAGTGGCACAAAAGCTGTTGAATGTGGGAAAGAGTGAAGAGTATTTTAAGTGTGTCTGTTTCATACTTTGATCCCCAAAGATTTCAAGTTTGTTTTTCCCCACTGTGAAATCAAGGGGTAAGAGCCACACATTTGGGTTTTCCTTGTAGCCGAACAATACATCCAGCTGGATCTGGGTTCGTTCGGGCATCCCGGGTGCCCGAACATCATCCCACATTCTCAAGCCCCCTGGAATTCAGAGTCTCTGTGAACACCGGCTGTGTAAATAGGAGGCTCAGCCAGAGTGGCACTTGTGGCCTTGTACCCACAGAGGGTCAGTGTTTAGCAAAACTCTATAATTTTAGCTTTCAAAGCCCCAAGCCCCCAGTTTTGTAACCTTTCTTAGCTTTTTACTGAAATTTCTTCACTAAGGGAGGGAAGGAGAGAGAAGAGAGTTTGCTACTTCATTCTCAGGTTTTCAAGCATGTTATTAGTTTGACCAGCAAATCTCTGAAGGTTGCCCAGAAGTCACATGCTACTGTTTCAGAAAACTATGGGGGAATTCTTCTGGGGGATTTATAGTTTCTGAGAAGGAACTTTTTTTGGATCTTAGTTCCCCGACCAGGGATGGAACCTGTGCCCCCACAGTGGTAGCCCGGAGTCTTAACCACCAGACCATCAGGGAAGTCCCAGAAGGAATTTTAAGTTGTAAACACTTTGCATTTGGGGGCCCATTTCTCAGGATACCCTTTACAATCATATTTTCTAAGTGATTTGAGGGTTTCTGGACTGAATTCTGTCTTGTCTCCTTCATTTCCTTTGGGATAAGCTTGCTGAGTGATTGCAACATCCTGCAGTCTCAGTAGCTTTGTACTTATAACTGGAATTGGATAAGCCTGTCTCATATTAAGTGCTTAATAAATGTTGGATGAACTTAATTACATTAAGAAATAGAATTGAATATTACCAGAGAAGGTTTTGACCTGATATGACCTTGGTTAAGATTCTTTATTGCTTTGGACCACCTTCTACCTCATAAATGATATGAGGAGTTTGAAACAAACAGTCTCTAAAATTCCTTCCATTTTTAAAACTATCTTATTATGCATTGGTAAATTGCAAAAGGTAATTTAAAAATACATAGACGTTACCTATATAGAAACATATTGCAATGCATCTTAAATTTTGACTGATTGTTAGCTTTTATTTATGCTATATAAATATAGCCTAGGATTTATGGGTTTTTTCCTTACATGATGCAAAAATTAGTAGTTAAAAATGAAGATTCTATTACAACCATTTGTTTAGTCTACTTTTCCCAACTAGCTTGTTATGTATTTTGCTATATTTAGAAATTGACTAGTTGCACTGAGGTTACATATATGAAGCAATATCCACAGATTTAAAAAAGGAAGAATTCAAATAAAATATGATTACATAAAATGCCATGTTTTATTGAAAAATAGCTAATAAAATGAAAAGAGAAAGCTAAAACAAGTGCCCCTCTTAAGAAGGCACAACTTGCTGAGTATCTTTATCTTAATTTGTCTGAACAATTACACTATTTTAAAAATCTTTGAGACTACCCTTTCTATTTTGTTTGTGAAGTTGTTTTCTTAGTGAAAAGCCACTTCCCCATAAAGTTATATTTTCAAATTTGTCTACCCAGTGTTTTCCAGAGCATGTTCCTTGTGGGATAATAGATGTTTTAAAATTTTTAAATGGAGTCTATTGTGAAATAAGTTTGAGAAACGCTGAATTAAATAAAATTGAACAGATCATGGCAGGTCTGTCTAAAGACTATGTAGTAATGTACATTATAAATATCCAATAGGGGGTAAATAGCAAGTGGTGATTTACAGACTTCACCATGAGCCTCTTATTGGAGAGAAATATACACAATGGAAAATGCTACTGAGAAAATGTTAAAAAAATTTTTAATTTACAGAATTGTAAATGGTTAGGAAATCTCACTACTTAAAAATACACTATTTTTCCTTCCATAGCATGCGTATATTTGTGTAATATATACAGTGAACAGAATAATGGGTTTCTTGGTATCAGTGAAAATTAAGATGTTTCTCCCTTTTGATAGAAATTAATTTTTCAGGGAAACCTAAAATCTTCAGTATTTTGAAAAAAGCTAGCTATATGTTGTGTAAAACTTTTCCTTCTTTATGATCTCCTACAATCATGTCATGACGTTTGTTCCAGCTGTTAGATTTATGATTTTGGCACTTAAATAATTTCTGCCCTGTAAATGTTGACTTAAAACCAGTTCTGAGTCTCCTTTTAAAGTTTGCTTTGACTGTAGTCTTGACATGTTTCTGTATGTGTGACTTCGCACATCTGGACACCAACATATTTCAATTTACGTTATTCAGTTTCTGGTCCAAGCCTAAGCTAAATGAAAACATTTATGTTGCCTCCTTCATTAACAATCCTTCCAGGAAACTGGATTAAAATTTTTTTTTCACTCTTCTTTAAGGCCCCTTCCAAACTTTGATGTATGCAGTGTCAGACACCCCAGGTTAGTCTAGGTCTAGTACATGATTTTTGGTTTGCAAACCTAAGAGTCATATGAATTACCTAATGAGGTGGTTAAAAATTTAAATTTCTGGGACCCTTCTTCTAGACATTTTGACTTATTTCATCTTGAATTTTATACACTCCCAGCCTGATTTTGATGCACTGCCAGACTTGAAAACCACTGTACTATATATTATATGATAAATATTTTAAATGATGCTAAGCTAGTGATCCAGTGGAATGTGTAAGAAGAAATGAAGATTAGATGTGGAATTTAAAATTGTTATAAACTCATCTGTGTTATCTCATCAGAAGTTATAATATCTAGAATTAATTGCTGGCATATCTGCATCTTTTAATCAGATTCTCTCATATATATAACTTATAGCAATTACATGAATATAGAAGGATAGAAATTCTGTCTGATCCACAATGCCAAGTCACCATTGCAATTGATTCATCTTAACCAGGTGTCAAAATATAAAAGTACAAATAATTCTAAGCATTTTCCCTAACCATTATAAGAAAGTAGAGGCTAAACTTCTTTGGAAAGAAACTTCCTTTGATTCATAGACTAGATTAGGACATCCTCTTTTTCATTTTTCTATAACCATTCTGTGTCTTAGTATCTTCTTCTATAAACTGAGGTTAATAATAATATTTAACTCATAGGGTTGTTACTTAAATGAGTCATATGTAACATTTAGAACAGTGTCTGGCACTTAGTAAGAATTCATAAAAATCGCTATTATTTTATTGTCATTCCAGCAATCTCCTTGTCTCTAGTCAGAAGTAAGCCTAAATAAATTGCCATTCTGTTAGGGGTACTTCTTTCTGGCTTTTCCTACTCTGGGAACCAGACTCCTGAGTACAACTGTCAGAGGTGATATTCTCCTTCTTGTATCTACCTGGAACAACATACTGTGATTATTTAACCTGGAAATCTATAAGAATTATAATTAATAGAAATGATTGGATTTTTTTGAGGAAAAAATGTTTATAGTTTACTATGAAATGATATTAAAATTGAGCATCCATACTTATTTTCAAGTTTTTCACACAAGAAATTCATGCAAATCTCTTAATTTGTCAAGCCAATGTTTCTTCTTGAGCGCTATATGGATTTGTCTTCTTGTGTTATTCTTATCCTGTTGATCTTCTTTATGTGGACCACTCATCATGGCTTCAAACAACATGTGTTCATGGCTCATGTTGTTTGCTGTAGCTCAACTTTATTTTTCACACCGTTGGTTATGTGAAATATATTTACATGCTCTTATGTGGTCAGCAGTGAAAGACAATGTTTATTTTATGTAGCTACTTAACAACTTGCTCCAAGTTCATTGTCAATAGAGTCTTAATAATTGGGTCCTCCTGATCAAGAATTTACTTGTCACATCAGGACAAGTAATGGACAAATAATGGACACCAGGACAAGGATGACAAATCTGTCATCCAGATTTCTGAAGATATCAGTGGAAGCCATGTCAACATACTGGGATCATGTCAACATACTGGGATCTTAAAAGTGTGTGTGTGTGTGTGTGTGTGTGTGTGTGTTGGTGTATGTATGAGCATTTGTGTGTGTGGAGAGGTGTTAGTTTGTTCCTTATTTCACTCAGACTCCAATTAGCAGGAACACAGATATCACAAAACTTCTTTATGCTTAACAACATCCAAATTTTGTCTTGGGTACATGTAGGTTATATTTGCACACATTGCTGATTTGTCTTTATTATCACATATGTAAGTAGGTAAGATTTTAGTTTGCAGATCTGCATTTATTTGTTTTATCTTGCACAACTCATGCTCTTATATTTATTTATTCAAAATATTTGCTTCACTATTGAAGAAGACACACATGGCATTGTTCTCACTGATCTCTTAGTTTATTCATTTATTTATTTTTTCTTTTTTTTAACATCTTTATTGGAGTATAATTGCTTTACAATGGTGTGTTAGTTTCTGCTTTATAACAAAGTGAATTAGTTATACATATACATATGTCCCCATATGTCTTCTCTCTTGCATCTCCCTACCTCCCACCCTCCCTATCCCAGCCCTCTAGGTGGTCACAAAGCACCGAGCTGATCTCCCTGTGCTATGCGGCTGCTTCCCACTAGCTATCTATTTTACGTTTGGTAGTGTATATATGTCCATGCCACTCTCTCACTTTGTGCCAGCTTACCCTTCCCCGCTTCCCCCTTCCTGTGTCCTCAAGTCCATTCTCTAGTAGGTCTGCATCTTTATTCCCGTCTTGCCCCTAGGTTCTTCTGACCATTTTTTTTTTCCTTTTTTATTTTTTTTTAGATTCCATATATATGTGTTAGCATACGGTATTTGTATTTCTCTTTCTGACTTACTTCACTCTGTATGACAGTCTCTAGGTCCATCCACCTCACTACAAATAACTCAATTTCGTTCCTTTTTATGGCTAAGTAATATTCCATTGTATATATGTGCCACATCTTCTTTATCCATTTATCTGTTGATGGACACTTAGGTTGCTTCCATGTCCTGGCTATTGTAAATAGAGCTGCAATGAACATTTTGGTACATGACTCTTAGTTTAGACATGAAGTTTCTAGTATGGTATTGTAATATGGGTTTGATTTGATTCTTGACATTGCTTGGGTTTAATATGAGTGTGGTTGTAGGATAATTTGAAAATGCTTAACTAGCTCTACAGGGATATGCTCTATTCTGTTCCACAGATTTATTTGTATATTTTCATTCAAAAGTTGAAGTATTATACTATTATCATCCAGATTTCTAGCTACCTAGTACCTTGTCTTCAGTAAGGTGCAGACTCTAGAATATAGGATTTTATTTATTGAAATCTGCCTCCTTAGGGGAGAGTCTTAAACATTTTGAAACTTATGTATTCTTTTCTCCTTTAAAGAGTGCTCACAGAATTAATTAAGTATTAGCATTAGGTGATAACCTACTCAAAATCCAAACTATGTGTTCAGAGAGGATTTTGCTTTTTCACTCTTCTTTCTGAGAAAGACATTGCTTTACGCAAGTTAATAGGCCAACTTCATTCATTTGGAATGTTGAGGTTGAATACATTTTTAGCCTTTTTACCCAATAAGGTAAACCATTCATATTGGGTTTATTTAAACTAAATTTGGAGAATGATCGCAGATTAGGTTCATAGTACTCGAGCAACTCTCAAACCACAAGAAAAGGCTTGTAATCATCAATAATATGTTACCAAATCCAAGATGAAATGTAATCAGGATATGTTTATCACTCCATAAGAAAAAATATGTAAAACAGACTTCTAAATTGCAGTGTTTCATCAGAGCTATCAATTGCCAAAGACTGCATAAACTGTTTCTGTGAGAGACCTGTGACTTAATTGCTCTTATGGTCAACTAGTTACGTAATCAATTACTTTGGGGGGATGAACGTGAAATTTGAACACAATTTTAAGACTAAGCTCTGAACTAACTTTTCCTCAGTAGAAAGGCCCACTGTCAGTGATGTCTGTCTTTTGACACTTTCTGGGACACACCACATTTCAACCACTATTATTCCAAAATGTATTTTAAACAGGTGTGTCTAAGGTACATATTTCAGTGAATTACATCTTCTGACTAGGTAATCTTATATTGATGATGAGTTCCCGTGACAAGATGTGTGAACTAGCTTAGATAGTCTTCTTTATATATATTGATCAAATAATACTTATCATTTAATATTTAAAAAGATCTGAGGCTTATTTTCAAATGAAGAGAGGAATGTTATTTCTACAAATAGGAGACTTTAGGGAGGAAAGCTTAGGATATAATATCTAGAAATAAAATATGGAAATAATTATTTTCAATAGATTCATCAATTATGAGATTTCATTCACAGGCAGACACACAAGCACACCTCAACACTGAGGGTTTATAGCTACAGTTGATTATGCTGAGTGGATATCTCTGGTCTTGGTGAAGTAGGAGGCAGATTTCCTTTGAATAGAAGTAGAGATAATATGCCATTACTCCCCCTTCAGGGTCCATTCTCAAGGTCTTTTATACAAGTTCACACCTCTCTCCTTGTCCATGCCTCCCTGATCAATGGATCTATGGAGATTATGATATCTAGTAAGGCTGGAACATGTTGATATTGGAATGGGAGTTCTTTAATCAATAAAATATCCCCAAAAGTCCATTTTTGTTTTGACAAGTAGAAAAGGTTTTTTTGGTTCAAATAAGACTTTTAAATTCTTCAGTCCATTTTTGTGCCAAAGATTCTGAAGATGAGATTGTCCTATTAAACTCATGAGGTGACTTTGTATTTATGAAGTGAAATCTTCATAAGATATGTTCTTTAGATCCACTTTGATATTGGTGAGATGTTGCTACCCATATATTAATTCTTAAGCAAGTTATCCTCGGACAACCATTCAAATAGGCAAATGAGACCTTAATCTCTTTTTCTGAAGTCACCTTTTTCTCCATTTAAGGAAAAATTTAATTCTATTGTCTGACTGACCAGAAGCATGCGTTACCAATAGTCCATTGACAACATGAGACTTTATTTACTGAAAAGCTGTTGCTTGACCAGCTTCTGCAACTGCTCTTTCATTTGTCCACATATTGTTTAAATTCTTGATTTAAATATCCCCTATTATATATTTTTAATAACAGCTTTACTTAGATATAATTCACATAGCATACAATTCATCTATTTAATGTGTACAGAGTGTGGCCAAAATGATAGAGTAGGAAGACTCTGAGCTCACTTCCACCCACAGACACACCAAATTTACTGACTAGCTTCTTCCAAGGTTCACCAGTGTTTTAGCATGTAATAGTGGTTCGTTTCTTTCCACTCCTAAGTAATATTGCAGTATATGAATATACCACATTTTATTTATCCATTTATGAGTTGATAGACATTTGGGTTGTTTCTATTTTTGGGCTATTATGAATAACATTGCTATCAACATTTGTGTGCAAGTTTTTGTGTGGCCATGTTTTTATTTCTCTTAAATACATATGCAGAAGGGAAATTGCTGGGTCATAAGACAACTCTACCCTTAACATTTTGAGAAATAACCAGTCTAATTTTCCAAGTAAGCTGCATCATTGTGCATTTTTACCAGTACTAGATAAGGATTTAATTTCTGTACATCCTCATCAACAGTTGTTTTTATCTTTTTGATTATAGTCATTCTAGTGGATACAAAGTGCTATCTCATTATGCTTTTCATTTGCATTTCCCTGATGTATGAGGATGTTGATCATCCTTTCTTTTGCTTGTTGGTCCTTTGTCATCTTCTTTGGAGAAATATCTATTCAGATTCTTTTAATAGGGTTATTTCTATTATTAGTATTGAGTTATAGGAGTTTTTATATACTCTAAATATGAGTCCTTATCAGATATATTCTGTGTGCTGTCTTTAGTCTGAGTCTTGGAATACAAAGACATGTGGGCCAGAGGGATAACAGTTGACCCACAGCCATTGATAGCTAAAAACCATTAAAATTACCACTATAACAATTTCGGTGGGTAAAATGATCAGCATGTTTTACGACTGTTTTTGAAATGAGGGTACTCTAACTGAAGGGTAGAAGCTAAAAACAGAAGATTGAAATCTTCTCTAAGTCAAAGCATAGCTATAAAGTTCATGTGAGAGCAAAGCATAAGATATGACTTCTAAGAATCATGTTTATTATTGCCATGAAATCACAAATATGATCAGCTTTATATTGTGAATTTGGCAGTTTTTCTCACAAGAGAACTCATTATCTCTTGATGGCCCCCCGTTTTCATATATATCATGCCCCTCTACTTTTCAGCTGTTGCTAAAAACCCTAAATCTTATTGCCTTTAAGTCTATCTCTCCCAGGTCATTTCCTGTTCATTATCACCATTTCTCCATCAAAACTATTTGGACATACGTCTCATTAACTTAGGAAGTAAGTCACTTCTTTCTTTCTAAGAGTGTTAAAAGTCTAACAGGTATAGATATAGATATATAATTTATGCTACTGGATTAATGGGATAGTGTTACCGAGGCCAAGCTCATTCTGCTCGCCACACAACAGGCCAATAAATCGGGAGACAAGTTGTTGGAACAAGGAATAACGATTTTAATCGGAAAGCTAACAGACTGAGAAGATGGCAGCCTAGCATTTCAAGAAACCAACTCATCTCCGACCGACTTCGGGCTCCTTTTATGTACAAGAGGGGAAGGGGGCGGGGCCCACTGTGGCACTGACCAATGGCTGAGCGGGACCACTAATGTCGCTGGTAGACAGTTACTCGCTTCTGGGGAGGGGCCCACTGCGGCGCCAGCCAATGGCTGAGCGAGGCTGCTGTAGCCCTCGCCTGCCTCGCGGCTACCACACCAGGAGCAGAAAGATGTGACACCAGAAAGAGGCCCGGGGGGCTGGTGTCCCCGGAGCAGAGCTCCCCCGTGTCCGCTCGCGCAGTGAGCGTGCGGGTGGGCGCGGGGACAGTCTGGTGGGCTAAGGAGCGGCGGAGCGGCCCCTGATGCAACCGCGCGCGGGCCACGCGCCAAGGAGGGAGGAGGGAAGGGCCCGCCAGGCTTCGGGTTCCGGCTGCTACAAGAGGACTAGAGCCTTAAACCTTTAGTCTCTGTCAGATAATATTTGCACACTAAAATTATGCTGCATAGTTGGCCATCGTTTGCCTATGTGCAAAATTAATCCTGGCTAAGAAAGTAAAAGCAGTACGAAACAAATATAATGTAAAAGACGTAATCCAGATTCTGCAACTGCAACAATTCCCCAATCATTTATTCATCAACAAATATGTATTCTACTTTTAATAATGTAAGGCATTGCATTAGATGAATACAAAGTCAATTTAGAATTAAATTCCATGTAATTCCATTCCATTTCATCCTGTTGCAAGAATAGAGGCAGCACCCGTTTTGGCTACGCCTACTTTACAGCCATACCAGTCAGAACATGAATGATTGTATGCCTACGTGTAGGCACACCACACTACAGTGTGGAGTTGTTTAAAATCACTTTACTCTTCAATTTTGTATACCATGAAACAGTTCTCTGGGGTAATTATGTGTGACCCTCTAGAGTCCAACTCTGAACAGGGCAAGAAACAGAAGTAACAAATAGAAGAAATCTCACCTAAGCAGTGGGGCAAAACGTTCCCAAAGGACAGAAAAGATAACATAGGAATAATGTGGTGATGACTCAGCGGTGTTCGACAGTTTGAAAAATAAATTTTATGAGAAAGCACAAAACAATGGGCATATTTAGCTAGGCAGAGAAGTTTGACATATATTAATCAGCTGTCTTGGCATTGGAAATTTGTGTACTAAAGGTTGTTTATCAAGTTGTGTTCCGGAGTTGTCCATATCCTATGGCTGGGTCCAGTTTTACGGTAGCAGCACGATCCAGAAATCTTTATGTCAGTTTTTGAGACTCTTTTCAGTAGTTTTCATTTGAAAGATCCGTTGGCAGAGACCTACTTCGGATAAATTACTCTTATCAGCATAGTTTAAAGAAGTCCTTAAGTATTATTTTCATCATTAAGATATAAAAATACCTTTCCTTCAACATCATATAAGTGTACATTCCATTACAACTTATCATTCTGCTGCTTTTAATAATTGTTTTCATGAAAAAAGTGTCTTTGGGAGAGTCCTTTGAAGAACAGCCAGTATCACGAGAAGTTATAACTAAATCCCTTTTATTGGTTATAAACATCAGAACTAGTTGGATGTTTGAAACATTATGAACATCATGAACATCAAACAAGTTTGAATTTTGGCAGAGAGGTACTTTCTGGGTACCTTCTGGGTACTTTCTGGGTAGACAGAATGTTTACTGCATGTCTGTGAACACAGGGTTGCTAAAAAACCTTCCCACGAAACCCATATCCTGCCCAAAAGGTTTACAGTTCCTTCTCTTTGGAAATTCTGGTGGAGTCAGCAGCTAATCGGGTTTAAATAACACTTTTTAATAATGTTACTCGTCAGTGGCTGAGAATTCAGACACACAGGTATGTTCTTGAGTAAGAATTTGACTTTAATTAAAGGGTTGGACCTAATATATTTTGGTTACACATCAGTTTTATAAGTAATAATATTTTTTTGAAAATGTTCAGAACAACTTTATAATGGTTTGTTAAATTCCTGAGGTAAATCTCCCACAGCTTACCTCCATATGGAGAAGAGATCTGCCTTTCATTCAATGAGAATAACTGATTTAGCCCCTTTATGTTCAAAATCACAGGCTAAATCCCATCTTTTAATATGGATATGAATACTCCCAGCCCCAGATCCTATCAGGATATGTAACTTTGAACCACTACTATCCAGATATAACCTCAGCAAAGAAATGTTTCCCAGATCTAACAATCTAAGGACATTGTTAGTTGTGCTTGCTTGTGATTATTTGTGAGATGCTGTAGAAATAGAAAATTACAAGCTTTAAATACTTTGAATCAACCTTAGTTAAAATGAAAAGAAGCCACAAATGACAATGGTATTATTTTAAAGTACTTTACCAGTCATTACTGTTTTATGTAAAGGGGAGGGAGAAAATGGGGGAATATTTTCACACTAGTGTCCATAAGAACATTAACCAGCTGGTGCAAAAGTATTCTTTTTTTAAATAAACTTTTTGTGTTATAACAGTTTTTTATTTACAGAAAAGTTGGAAAGACAGTACAGAGAGTTCCCCTATATCCTTCACACACCCAGTTTCCCTGTTATTAATGTGTTACATTACTATGGTACATTTGTCACACTAAGAAGCCAACACTGGTGCATTACTTTTAACTGAACTCATTTTATTCACATTTGATCTTAGCCAAGAGTCTGCGGAGCTCTTCACATTTTATTCAGAGTTGACTAGTTTTTTCCTATGTCTTTTATGTTCCAGGATACAATCCGGGACATTATATTTAGTGGTCATGTCTCCTTAGCCTTCCCTGCTTTGTGACAGAGTCTCCGTCTTTGCTTATTTTTGATGCCTTTCTTTTGACAAAAGCTATTTTGTCAGGTATCTTGTCTCTTGCTGGATGCTTTTCTCATGATTAAACGGGGGTTGTGCATTTAGGGGAAGGTGACCACAGAGATGAACTTCCATTCTCATGACATCTCATGGGTGTACGTTGGGGGATAGATGACTTATCACTGGGGTGAGGTTGACCTTCATCACCTGGCTAAGGCAGTGTTTGCCAGGGTTCTTTACTGCCAAATAGAAAAATAACGTCTTATTCATAATGTTAATCTATACATGTGCTGTGTAGCAGATATTTGTCACTCTTTTTGGCTACCTCATTCTCTGAACCTCTTTCCTATAATAAGAAATTTCTCACCTTGTAAGTTCTTGCTTTGCCGGGGCACAAGGCTGAAATGTGCAGCCTTCTTGCAGTAGAAGTGAGGAACTCTTGCTGTAGCAATCACAGGCATTACACCTCTAGTGAGGCAGATGACATGTGGAACCCACTCTAGTGAGGAGATGGTAGAGACACCTAGTTTTAGAGGCAGTATGACACCTTGCTTATTTGTCAAAAAGGGATAGAATACTGGTCTTGGCTTTGAAAGACCAAGAAACTCATGCTAATGGATTCTTTCTAACCACAGCAAAAAGTTCTTCCACAGTGTATTACTACTTATTTTTTAACAATGGGAAAGTCCTGAAGTTGACAAATAATTTATAGTATAATAAAAAGTAAGTCAGAGCAAAGTCAAGGCTGGCCTCGTGATTGTGTTGTTCTTATGCTCTTGATTCCATTATCTTCCTTGAGTGATAGAGGGAAGTTGTATCTGATGCACATGGGTGTGTGCTGTGCATGCAAGCATAATCTGGTAGGAATCAAAGTGAGAAATATTTGAACATTTCTGGGCTGTTACACCCTCCTTTATTTGTTTAAAATTTAGTTTTTCAAATAGGCATTTATACTTTTGGACCATATCATATTAGATCATTATCAAATCATCTTTACCAAATAATGCTTCAACTTCTATTGTCTTCTAGTTTTTATGAAAAGTTACTATAAGAATTAGACATATAATTTCCACTTTGACATTTTCTATTTCTACAACCTTTTTAATGATATAAATACCTCGTTTGTACCTACGTAATAAACAATTAAGCAAAATCAAATTTGGTTTTCCCTAAATATTTGATACAGTTTTTTTACCTCTAATCAAGGGAAATTTTAAATTATTTTGACATAATTATAGATATACAGGAAGTTGCAAATAAATGTACAGGAAGGTCTCTGCACTTTTCCCCTTAGATTCCCCCAGAGTTAACATATCGTATAACTATAGTACGATAAGGATACCAAGAAATTGACATTGGTACAACCCACAGAGCTTGTTCAGATTTCTCCAATTATGCATGCCATCATTTGTGTTTATGTGTATGTATGTGTGTATTGAAGTAAAATTATTAACATTTTACAGTTTCTCTTTGCTTTACTGAATTGATTATGCTAAGTGATAAACTCCAAAATCTCAGCAGCTTAATGCAATAAGAATTATTTCTCATTCACACAAATGCTGACGTGTGTGTTTCTGGCTGTAGGTCACCTTCTATGTGGTCACTTGAAAACTCAGGCTCCTTCTAGCTTGCTGGTCCATCCTCTCTTAAGTCCTACAGTAGGGTCCATTCATCTTGCAGATGGGGAAAGGCCAGGCATGGAAGCGTTGCACATCTCTGTGGTCCAGATTTCACTGGTCAGGACTCAGTCACCTGACTACTCTCAGTGCAAGGGTGGGTGGGAAATATACTGTAGCTGTATGTCCAGCGGGAAAAGGAAAAAGGTGTTGGTTTCCACTACATTTGGTTCCTTGAGGTTAAGAACCAGGTTTTATGTGTTATCATGTCTTGTTGAAAGTACTGGTTACTGTTTTCAGTATCATTTTCTCTTAATCTGTTTTCAAATTTTCTTTATAAATTTAGTTATCTTAAATTCTCTGTATCTACTTTATCATTTTTTGCAAAGGAATGGGAAATGAATAAATTCAGTAAGCTCTAAAGGAGTTAAATAAGTTTTGCAGCATTTCAATTGCAAAAGTCGATTTTTTTTTATTTTTCAAATTCTTTTCTTCCTCGTTCTCCGATATGCTAAAAATTAATAATCAAAATTTATACTGTGACTACATGATAAAAAATATTTGGATTAAAAATAAAAACTTTGATCAATGATCCATATATTAGACTACGTAAGAGCCAAATAAAACATTAGAAATATAAAAATAATTTTACTTCTTTTCATAGAAGAAGATTTTATCACAGTAGTTTACATGTGGAATATGGATCATAAAAAGAAAAAAGTCATTTTCTATGAATTTTTATGAGGGATATTTTATTTACATAGATTATCTGAAAGTTTCTTTCTAGCTTTGCTGTTAACAGTAATATTGAAAATAGAAGTCTTACAGTATTTCGTTGTTAGCAATAGTAGTTCTATAACCTAATTCCACTGAACTCTGCAACTCTATGAGTTCAATGAGTCTATCTTTCATGTTTAGGTACATAAACTCTGATGGAGATAATGTAATTTAGCCTCCTTGCAAATCTGCAAAAGGGATTTTACAAGCCCTAATGATCGCAGCATGCTGCAGTGAACGACTGAGCTTAATCATAAGAAAGTGGCCACTTTCCCAACTGTAATTCTTCCAGGAAACTCTCATAATAAAGGAGATAAGAACTTAATTAAAAAAAAAAATTCGTCGTTCCATGGAAAGTCCTTAAATGAACATGAAAGTCAGTTCTGCTCTTTAGCAATTTTTGATTCTCAAATCATTATTTCCCCTGTATGGTACTGTGGTCTTTGTTGTTTGAGTTGTTATTAAGAGATTAAGGCACAAGTCTAAGTATCTAGAAATCAGAGAATAGATGGAAAACGGTGGCATGTTTATAGAAGCATTTCCATCTGAAATTTTATATCAGTTGTGGATTTGTCAAATGTATTGAAGGAATACTGAAAAGAAACCCTAAGTTTAATTGGGAAAATCTTCCACGATAGTGTATCTATGTAAATAAGAGGAAGACTCGATGATCTATCTCTGGTAAGAGTAACATCTTGACTATGTATGGTGTAAAACCTGAATCCCTGAAGCACATCAGGCTTTCCTGTTCCTTCCCAGACACTTAACATTCCTTTTCTTTCTCCCTTTCATCCTTTTCTGGCATGGCATATACAGATGTGAATATGGAAATCATCTATGGAGTTTTAAGGGACAAGCAATTCAAGCTGTTTTTCAGAGCAAAAAAATTTCCCACCCAATTTTTCTATACTTTAGTACTTTACAAGTTTTATTAACATTTATTAATATTCTTCAACCTATTTTCCATTTTCATGCCAGAAGCTTGTTCTCAAGGATGCTTTAAAGAAAACTTAAGCAGTTTTCTTCCAGATATATGACATGAATTTGCCATGAGTTAATTTTTAACTAGTAGCTGACAATAGGTATTATGCTATGAAACTGTCATCTGGTCATTTGTCTGTCTTGAGCTATGGGATATATAAATCTTGAAGTATGAGAATTTGCATCCTGCTATTTGAGTGAAAGACTAAAGTTGCAGAACGAGAAGATGGTATTTTATCTTTCGTGTGGACATTTTTGATTTTATGAACTAACTGGGGTGAATTTTACCTTCCTGTTTTGATTTCTCTCCTGGGCCAGATGTCTGCTTCCCATGTTGGCTGATGTGTGTTCAGTGGTTCCAGACTGCTGTTCATTTGAGCCGAGAACAAAATAATTAAGATGAGAAATCTTGTTTAAAAACAGCATATACAATAAAACCAAAAACCAAAAATGTTTGGAATGTTTTCAGTATCTAAGACCATGACAACCCTTTTTTGGGCAGGTAATAATTCATTAGTTATGGTTCTGTTATTTAGTTCATTCACCAGTTTGTCACAACCAAAGAATGAAAAATTGTCATATCTTTCCCCAAACCTACCTTACTTTCTATAATTCCTCTAACAGAAAAGGGGAGTATAAAAAGAAATTCACAGTTCTCCATAAAAATTACAGTGTTGACTAAATATATGAAAACATGTTCAATATTACCAACAATTACATAATGAAAATTAAATCAGAGCGATAACATTTACCTCTTACCACATCACTAATTTCTTAAAAATATACCAATATCTAGTATGGGAGATACATTCAAATGAGTGCTGGCATATTCAGAGGTGATAATCAAAATATTTTACAAGTAGTACAGTATGGCACTGACCAAAGAATAGCCATCCAACCAATCAGCTCCCTGTTCTGATTGAAGCATAAAGCCTTGCAAATTTTCTGATGGATAATGTCAAAATAGATCATATTCTTTGACTCAGAAGTTCTTCCATGCATGTGTTAAATCTGTTTGATAAATTTCCACATTACTTTCCAGACACATTTTATCAATTTGCACTTTTATTAGCAGTTAATGAGAATCTGTTTCCTCATATCCAAAACAACACTAGATATTTTAAATTATTTAAAATTTTTTGCCAATACGATAGGTGAAAATACTATTGGTTTGTTTAGCATTTCTTTGGCTATTAATACAGTTGGCTGTTTGTATTTTTTCCTTTGTGTACTGACTGTTCTTGTCCTGTTACTTTTTTATGCTACATGTTGAAACCTTGTTAATTTATGAGTAGAAGAAAAGAGATTTAAATGATTTTTCTTTCATTCACATGGCCATACCCAATTAGTTTTCACTGTGGAAACTAGTCTCCTTTAGGACACAGTGTTCTGAATGGAAAACTCAAGAATGGAAGAACATATTTTGTAACATTTTGGCCAGGAACAAATCACTACATTTAAAAGAGCGTGCATTACAACAGAAAGGGGTGGATATTGGCTGATGTGTTGGTGGCATAATTGCATTTAGTTCTGTAGGCCTGTCTTCTCTGCCTCATGCATTGCTTCCCTTTTCCCCTAGCCCCTGCCAATGTGGGACCACCCAAGCTCCTGAATGCAGCTCTTTCTGTAGGACCTTAAGTAAAGCCCAAATTGCAGGGTAGGAGGTCTTTAGCTTGCTGTTTGAGGCATGACTAATTTCTCTGCCATCTCTTTCACTCCACTCAAGTTACCATGTGGAATGCCATTTTGGGTAGGTTGGAAATGGTTCTGGGCTCGTATCATAAAAAGACCCAGACATTTTTTGTGTACTTTGTGATGGCAGAGAGAAAATAAGGAAAGGATTCAGGGTTTGACCTAGAAATCCCATCCAAATTGGTTGGGGTTTCGGGTTTCCTGAGTTGTCATGTCTGGGGGAACCTTGCAAATAGGTTGGTAATGAGGCATTTGAGGGCTGTTGATTTGGGCAATGGATCAAGTTGTCTTGGGTACGTGGCATCCCATCTGCTTTTGCATTCTATCTTGCATTTAAAACATAAACCTAGTATTGTGGGGTTATTGACATTTAGCTATACTATTAATTCTCATAGAAGAGGATCTAGGAGAAATTTTAGAACCATGCCTTAATCATGAAAAATATGATAATTATTATATTTTCCTGAGGAATATCCACTTTTTTGACTGAACTGTGTCCACAAGGTTTTCAATATTTGTCTGATTCCTTGTTTGCCAGTGACTGGTCTGTAGAGGGCTTTAAAACTGTATTCATAACAATAAAAGGCAGCTATTATGTTGCAGTAGAAAGAGTTGTCAAAGAGGCTTTAGAAACTTGCTTGCTTCCTGTGCGGCCTCAGGACAGTTACTTGTCTTCTCCAAATCAGTGTCTTCCTATGTAAAAAGGAGATGCATTATCCATAATATCTAACTCACAAGGCTATGATCAGAATCAAATAAAAGACTGAATGTTAAAATGCTAAGTAAAATATCATATGAATGCAAGTTACTATTATCAACTGATAAATAACATGCTACGAGTTAGAAACTTCTATAAATATCTCCTAATGGAATGACCATTTTGACAAAAGTTATGGGAGACACCAAAAGATCATGTGGTGTGTGTTTGTTTTTAATGTGTGTTTGCACATGTGAAGTACATATTTTCCCTCTTGGATTATTTTATCTATCATTTACTCATAATAAAAAAAAATTATTTCAAATTTCTGCTTCCTGAAAACGTTTTTACTTTTTTGAGATAACAAACCCACTGATTTAAATTCTTTTAAAGCTTGAAGTGATCAATGCTATTTTCCTAAAATAAAAAAAAGTTGGAAATAAAATATATCTATGCATATGTATATCTACCTACCTATATGTATATAAGCACATGTACAGAAGTTGAATTACCAAATACGGCAGGTAATCTAAATGGCTAGTATAAAAAGTACATTTTTCAGTCTTGGTTCATTCACTGTGGCCACAAAACATTCAGTCTTGATGTCACTATCTTATTCAGCACTCCATTTGAAGGAAATGACTTTATGTTTTGGTCTGGCACATCTGGGTCAGATTCTAAATGACTGAAGGATTAGACTAAAATTAGGAGGAAATAACTGTTTCAATTTCTCTATAAAGGTGTCAGATGGCTTAATATTAGTTTTACAATTCTGTTTCAGTTTGTTTTACCTATGTTTTCTTTGTAGAAAATGTTTCACAATATACTAACACTGAAACATAGAATATGAAATTTCTCCTTCAAGTATCTCAAAGTTGGCTGTTGTACCAACTAATTTACCACATGTAGCCGAGAAACACAGTGTTTCATATTTTACAGATTGAGAAACCAGTGCACAGGCAAGCATTAAAATAAGTTAGTAGGAGGTTAATGTTACTGATTTTACAAACTCAGAGATGAGATCATCAGTGAACTAAAGGAAAGAAAAGGTTAATGTACCCAGCTGATGCTAAAATAGTCGGAAGATCAGGTCACTTGGGCCAAAAAAACCTGATCAGTTCAGTAAATAAAAAAGTTTAACCATTTTGACTGTATTTCCATCAAGAGGGTCCCAAATCTTCCTAGACTTAATTTCGTATTGTTTGTAACAGCTCTGAATTCCTAAATGTGACAATTTGCCTTTGAACAAAGTGGGTAATTGATTATCCTTTTAAAACCTCACATATTAATTAAGCTGCTTCTTCCAGTTGAAATACCCTTCCTTTCTCACAACTTCCGGTTGAAAATTGGCTCACTCTTCAAGCTCCATCTCACATGCCCCATAACCCCCAACACAATATTATCTTGTTGCCTTTGAAATCTACCCCTTCATAGCCCATAACATGTACCTTCATCATAATAATTTAAATATTGCTTTCACAATTACTCTTCCCTCTATACTAAGTTCTTGTTGACAAAGACTGTATATTCATCACTCCTGTATCCTTCAGTACAATATATGCTCCAGGCTGATATTGCATATATTGTTCGGTAGATATATTTTAACTTGTACTGAAATATGAAGAATTTATATCTCAGATATATCCCCAAAGCTCCAGGTCTATATTCACATGTATACCATTTAATTTATGATGTAAATGGATAAGAAAGAGGAAGGGGCAAAATCCCAAAGTACAGTTGCCAGCTAGGTTCAGAGTTATAAAGAACTTTTCTGAATTCCAGAAGCTTCTTCTCACATCTTATTGGTCACCTCAAACTGCAATTGATGTAGCGAAATTTATATCTCTAACCAGGTACATTGGTCACCTTGACAATATAAGGGAGAGTAAAGCAACTAGCAGACTCTAACAGAAACACAAAACTAAAAGAACCTACAGGAGAGCCTATGTGTAAAGTCCAAGATCAGTTCAAGCTCAACATGTCCCAAATCCAACTTCCTCTCCTCTTATACTCACTCCTTTTGCTGTGGATCCATCTCTATGAATAATATAGTCAATAATCCTGTCAATCACCCAAACCAAAAATGCTAGAAAAATCCCAGATCCCAATCTCTCGCGCAAACTCTGAGTTAATTCATTTACTGCAGGTTCAGTTTCTCTGCTATCTCTCATATCTGTCCCTACTCACAGTTTCTATTGTCAGTATCCTAGAGAGATTTCTTGATGTTGAGGTAGTAGTCATTTTTATCACCTTCTCAGCTTTTATATCTGCCCTATCTCCCCTTACCCCACTACAACCACCATCATCACCCCTCACCATCTCCCACCCAGTCCTTGGCCGTTCCGGCCCAGTAACTCCCCATTTTCATCTGGATTCCAGAGAATCTGGCACCACCTTTTATTTTAAAGATAAAGCACATGACCAATCAGCACCTACTATCCTGAACGCAGAGACTGGTTCCCAGACGGTCACATAACCTTAGTCAGTATAAACACTGAAAATCTATGGACTTTCTCTGTGAATTCTGAGACAGTGACACTCTTTTCTGTGTGATACTAATACAGAAGCATGTGGAACTGAGACATGACGGAAGCCATTTGGGGATCATAAATACTTGCCTGTGATGAAGCCTACACCAGGAAGTGTAGAAGGAAGAGGCAGAACAAAATCAGGTCCTGATGTCACTGTTGGGCCACTGGATTCACCTCTACCTAGGTCAGCTCAGTCTTTGAATCTTTTAGGAATGGAAGATATTAAATTCTATTTATTGAATAAGCAAGTTTGAATTGGATTTTCTGTTTCTGGCAACCAAAAGCTTCTTATTGATTTAGTCCAGCAATTTCTTGTTTAATTGGAAGAGGAAAGTATGTAGTATATTCAGAAGTCTGTAAGCTATGGTTATCTATTTGGAGCCTTTGAAAATGAAGGCCAGATTTTGAAATAATTGTTATTCTGGAACATTTAAAATAAGAAGGGTGGTATACTGTAGTGTTCTGCTTATCAAGGGACTGCCACATAAGAAGGGTGGCCGTTAGTCCTAGTTGACCTAGGATAGTCCCCAGTTTATGCCTCTTGAAAAAGCATAATTATTAATAACTCCACATTTCATAATCAAGTGTCCCAATTTGAACAATAAATTAAGTGATCACTGTACTAATAAGGTATCCAAGGCTCAAATAATCGTTTAGTTTGGGTACCAATTACCAAACACATAACAATAATCATCTCTGATTAAAAAGACTGAGAAGATCTTTACCTGGAAGAAGTGTATATGAACCTCTAAATAGTGTTTCTGGCTGCCCCAGCTGTCTCAGCATTCAGCAGTCTCCACACCATTTACCCAGTAGATCACGCCAGCAATATGAAGGAGGAACACATGATTTGAAAGCATCACCACCCCCCTAGTAAAGTAGTTCAGAGGGTTGAAAGTAACTTATCTTCCTGCCAATCGACGTTACTATAGTGGTTTTCAAGCGTTTTAAGACTTTTTGTTTGTTTTTAATGCCTTAGACCTTAACTTCTTTTTTTTTTTTATTATTTATATTTATTTATTTATTTTTGGCTGTGTTGGGTCTTCATTTCTGTGCCAGGGCTCTCTCTAGTTGCGGCGAGCGGGGGCCACCCTTCATCGCGGTGTGCGGGCCTCTCACTGTCGCGGCCTCTCTTGTTGCGGAGCACAGGCTCCAGACGCGCAGGCTCAGTAATTGTGGCTCACGGGCCTAGTTGCTCCGTGGCATGCGGGATCCTCCCAGACCAGGGCTCGAACCCGTGTCCCCTGCATTGGCAGGCAGATTCTCAACCACTGCGCCACCAGAGAAGCCCCCGGTAGTAGTCCAGCTTTGCTAAATTTCACCAGCCTCACAGGCAAATGCCAACCTCTCACACGGTGACTTACTTGTGATTACCTCTTACTCTACACCTAACCAAGCTCTTAGAGCCATGTTTGAACCTCTTGCTACCAAACACCCTTGAGGAATTGGTTTAACAACAGGCAAAGAATTTCTCTAGACCACCCGGGTCCCAGTCAAAGCAATAGAGGCAGTTGGCCAATACAGGCACTTTCCTCAGGCTGGGAAAACAAACAGCCCATAGGATTAAGCTGGGCAGGGGGCACGAGCAGCTAGGACTCATGGAATTTGGATGAATCAAAAAGCACGAGCAAAGACTCCCTGAGAGAGTGAAGCACCTGGGGAAGGGCTGAGGACAAGATGTCTCTGTTCGTCCACTGTCCCCAGCCCTTGGTCATTTTACATTAGTGCGAATGGGAAAATGAAAGAAGGTGTGAAAAGCAAGAGTGGTTCAGTGACTGTCAGGGCTTGAATAGAAGCAGAAATAAACGGCCCTGGTTGTAGAAGGATTAGTCTAGATGGAAATGTAAAGACATTTTTATTAAGTGCTTAAGCTGAGTACCTGACTGGAAACCAACATCTAAATTCTTAGTAATTAGATTTATTCGTTTGATCCAATAATCAACGTGCATAATTTTGATAAAAATAATTTCACCTCTCCTTCAAATGGGAACGACTAATCTCATGTGCCATTACAATGGTAGATTGTATTAAAGCCCTGTACAAATCCTCCACATCCAAGAGTGGCTCTGCTCAGTTACTGGATAGGTGTTAACTTAAGAGAGCCAGAGGCTAGACTGAGGTTGGACCCTGCATATTGGGGCTGGAGCCCGGGTTGTGGTTTAAATTTCCAGGGGAACCATCAACACCACTTTCTGTGGCCAGAAATGTAATTAACCATTACAAACACACTTGACCCATCTACAATATTAAAGAAAATAATTTGCATTTCTCTACCTTACAAGAGAACGATTCTGTTTATGTTCCATTGTATGCAGGAGCATATTGTGCTGGTTTGAAAGAGTATGATGCGTACAATTTTCTAGCAATTTTCTTTGTTTCTTTTTACAACATTGTAAAAAGGTCCAACCCCAGAAATACCACCCAAAGAAGAATCCATGAGTTGTCACAGAGTGGCTGTGTAGCAGGAAGTGAAGAGTAACAAACAACCTACTCGTCAGAAACAGGAAGGGAGACGGGTTGTGGTACCCAAATGAAAGTACAGCTGGGCAGGCCTCTGAGGGCCAGTGGGTGATCCAGAAGATGGAGCAGGCAGGGTAGTTAGCAGGACCCAGGTGGGTGGGGTTCACTATTTAATATTGGCTTTGTGGACGTTATACGCGCAGACTGGTGGGACAGGTGTGCTCTGTGGGAATCTGGTTATTTTATTGGTCAAGAAAATGTGTTCCATGAACAAACAGTTCTTGTATTATTTGAATTTAAAATGTAATTGTTAGGTGCCAAGATAGGAATTCTGTGGATCTCTACTGACTATTTTATGTATCAAGTTTGATTATGTTTTATAGGATCAGAGTATGTAATTTTATTGACATCAGTTAAGAAAAGGAGCTAAAAAGGTTTGCCCATTTTGTCCCCCCAAAAGCAAAAGATGTGGAGAACCTAGAAGAATCTGTTATTTCCCTCAATCTCCTAAAAGTAGGGTTTTAAAAGTCTCTTCGACATTGATCAGAACCATGTGGTAAGCGATTGGAGTCTTAGCTCGCTGCCCCAATTCTCTGTCACACACACAGTGCAGGATGTGAGCGCTGAAGCCTCTTAAGGGGTTCATTGTCAGTTTCTCTAAAGGAAGTTACACATGTGCATCAATGGGAGAACAATTAGGCCTTTAATTCCATAAAGGATCCATTCTACACAGAATCAATAATGTAGGCATTGTTCAAGATCTCTGTTCTATTGAGCAGGATTTTTATTTTCCCATTCTGTGAAGTATATCATTATACAGCATTTGATATTTTAATTAGTTCTTCAGACTATGATTCAGGGAGTTTCTGAGGTTTCATTTAGAAATACCAGATATTTGCTATAAGCGACTATGGAAGACTGTGGATGACTATGGAAGTGGAAACAGTAGAATTCTTTTTTCAGGGAAAAGAATAAGCATTTTCTCAATGAAATGTAATAATCAAAAGCAGAATTTAAAACCTTAGTAGAATGGAAATAATTTCATACAAGACAAATTGTTTATTTGGATTATATAAAATTCCAAGTAAAATAGGTTAACTATAATCTTTTCGTACCCACTTTAGACCTTTTTTGGTGAGTGCAAATGGTCACTAGATGATTTTTGACCAAATAAAAATAGATTGGTTTCACTTTTTTAAGCAAAATATAACTGAAGCAAGGTAAATATATATTATTTTAAGCAACTTTTAATATTGAATTCTGTAGGGTCATAGCTCTTTTTTCCTAAGTGTATATTTTATTATATTCTTTGAACTTCCTCTGACATGCACATATAATTCAGTCACTCCTGCTATGTAAGTCTATGTAACATTTTGCATGAGCAGAAAGCAGAGTGATGGAAATGTCTTGTTGCCAGTGTACAAGGACTTTCTAATCATATACTGCCAGGTTACAGGGGGTGCTATATACAAGTCTCAAAATCCACAGGGAAATTGATTTAAGAGTGACTGACATACTGAACACCTGTCAGGTGGCATCACTCTGGCTAGCACATTCAGTTTGATACATGGGATCTGAAGGAGGCAGAGCAGTACAGGTACTAGAACCTGGGCTTGAAGTCAAAGACTTCAGAGAAGATTACTCAGGAATACACACTTAGTTGCTCACCAGCTGTCTTAATTGGATTAGTTGCTTAACCTCTTGGTCTTATTTTCTTAATTTTCAATGGGGATAATAATGTTTCCTGAATGATTGTTGTAAGCCTTAAATAAAATAAGCTGTTTAAGACGTATAGGTTAATCAATAAATCTTATTTCCTTACACATTTTCTCTACCATTTAGCTACAAAAATAGCATAAAACAATGCTCTTTTTTTTGGATGTATAGTTGATGTACAATATTATATAAGTTACAGGTGTACAATATAGGGATTCACTATTTTAAAAGTTATATTCCATTTATAGTTATTATAAAATATTAGCTATATTTCTCTTATTGTACAATATATCCTTGTAGCTTATTTTATATCTAATAGTTTTTACTTCCTTATTCCCTAACCCCTCTATTACCCCTTCCCCCTTCCCTCTCCCCACTGGTAACCTCTAGTTTGTTCTCTATATCTGTGAGTCTGCTTCTTTTTTGCTATATTCACTAGTTTGCTGTATTTTTTTAGAGTCCACATATAAGTGATATCATTCAGTATTTGTCGGTCTCTGTCTGGATTTCACTTAGCATAATACCCTCCCAGTCTGTCCATGTTGCTGCAAATGGCAAAATTTCATTCTTTTTTATGGTTGAGTAGTATTTCATTGTATATATATATATATATATATATATATATATATATATATATATATATATCTATCTCACAGCTTCTTTATCAGTTCATCTACTGATGGACACTTAGGTTGCTTCCATATCTTGACAATTGTAAATAATGCTGCTATGAACATTGGGGTGCATGTATCCTTTCAAGTTATTTATTTATTAAAAAATAAAATGATGTTCTTTTGTTTCAATCCAGTTGCGAGAAACAGAAGAACGTGAAATCATAAAACCATTTGGTGAGGCTACTGGAAGTACCATAAGCAATGTTAATATTAGTTTTTCATCATCTTTCAGATGAGTAGATTTCATTCAAATTACAATAGAAATGCATGCAAAGTAATAAATTCTCATTAAAAGGTAGAAAAAACACAGATATACCATCTTCTTAGAATTACTATGTGAATTTAAGTCAGTTGTTTAAAATGAGGTATTAAAGAAGCCAAGGCTGATTATAAGAACTCATATGACCTCTCCCCTGATAGTTCTTGAGTCTAAAACTTTAAACCGTGGCAGAGAGAGACTCAGAGGAGAACCCTTTAATTATTTGAGATCTCCCTAGTTTTTTATTCCTACATTTTATAACCACCTATGGCACAGGAATTCTGTGGAAATATTGCCTAGGGTATGGATTTTGTGTCAAAACTCTAAAGTATGAAGTTATATTAGTCAGAATATATAGATATATTTCTGTCTATCAATGTAGATATTAATCATTATTTGGGGGCTAAGAGAATGTCAGAGAGGCCGAGGATACCAAGAAAATGGGTGAAGTCCAATATTCCAAATTCTATCACTTTATACATCCAACTGCACCGAATGAGGAGACACAAGCCCCCTCAAGGCAGAGCAGTCTTATGCATCGTGTTTATGCTGCTCTTGTCCATGGAACATGCCCACTGATCTGTTCATCTTTCTCAAAGTCTAGGAAAATAATTTGCATTCACACTATCAAACATGGAAGACTTCATTCATCCACCCTGAAAAACAATACGAGCACCAGATTAAAATTAGAAAACACATTCTGGCCTGCTCCCTATCTCCTTTTCTGTGTTCTCCAGTTCAGTAATGTTAGGCGAGAAATAAAGAGCCTTTTAAATAAGTCAGGCACCTGTGCCTTTTTTTCCCCTGGTAACTGTGCCCTTGCCCCTTTCTTACAGACATCCTTGTAAGAGCTTTAAGTGCTGTCTCATTTTATCATCCCAACAACTCTATAAAAGATAGACCTTTTACCATGCCCATTTTACAGAGGAAGAAATTGAAACCTAGGGCTAAGTGATTTACCAAAAGCCATACAGCCAGTAAATGGTGGTGCTAGCGTGTGAACCCAGGTTCTATTATTTCAGGGCCATGCCTTTAACCACTAAGTAAATGATAATGTATCCAAATTAGGGCTTTTGTATTAAAAAAATTAGTACATATTCTAGCTCTCCAGCAAATTTATGGCCTTGTTCTTTAGGCCTTACATCTTCAGATGTAAGGATGACTCAGGGCGGATCAACTCTTCTATAGGAAAATTCAATGTGAATCAACTCTTCTATAGGAAAATTCAATTCAGTTTACTTAATTTTGTGCATAATTTGATCCTTACATTTGGCAGAATACTGGTCTCCCAAAGATGGCCAACTCCTAATTCCTGGAACTTGTGATTATGTTAGGCTATATGACAAAGGGGAATAAAGTTCACAGATGGAATTAAGGTTGCTAATCAGCTAACATTAAGATAGGGAGATTATTTTGGATTATCCAGGTGAGCTTAAAGTAATCACAAGGGTCCTTACAAGTGAAAGAAGGAGGCAGAAGAGAAGGTCAGATTGATGTGATGTGAGAACACGTCCCTCTACTGTTGGCTTTGAAGATGGGGGAAGGTGGCCACAAGCCAAGGAATGCGAGTGACGTCTGGAAGCTAGAAAAGGCAAAGAAACAGGATTTCTCCTGGAGCCAACAGAAGGAGCTTTGCCAACACCTTCATTTCAGCCCAGTGAGACATCTCAGACTTCTGACCTCCAGAACTGTAAGAAAATAAATTTATGTTGTTTTAAGCCACCAAGTTTCTGATAATATGTTACACAGCAATTGCAAACTAACGCAATCCTGAAAACAAATGGGCAAACAAAAATCCCTGAGTTATGTTCATTTACGGAATTGGTGTAAAAGAATTTACCAAGTGGGCAAGGGAATGCTTTCAGAGGCCTGACGCAGACTCCAGTGTTACAGCATCTTATCTTACTCTTGCCTTCACAGCTCTCCCCAAGCCTCAACACACATTTAACCAAACAGGAAGTACGTGTTTGGATGGCCTGTGACTTAATTTAATCTTAATCTAACCTTTCTTCTTATTAATTAGCAAGAGTACAGAAGATCTCTCTTACCAATGGGCTTCCTCAAGCCAAGATTCATTCCCTTGAGAATAAGAATTCACTGAGTATAGTAATTAAGGAAAATCAGCTACTCTCACCAATCGTATATTCCATAGGAAACTTATCATATACATCTTGTCTATCATTATTTCAGTAAAAAACTATGAATCAATGCATTGTAGCTGAGCTACTTATACTGAAAACAAAGGTTATAATCACTTTATGGTCTTCAGACTACACACATGACTAAAATCTGAAAATTTTATTAAATTGTGAATTATTATAAATATCCCAATGCCTCACGTCAGACACAGAAACTTAATAATAAACTGTTTCACAGAATAATCTCATTTAAATCACAATATTGTAATTGTATACAGGAAGGGTCAGCAAAAAACTGCTCTTGGAACAAAATCTGGCATACCACCTGACGTTGAAAATAAAGTTTTATAGGAACACAGCCTCATGTGCTTGTTTACATATTCTCTAGAGCTGCTTTCACACAGCAGTAGCAGAGTTGAGTCATGGTGACAGTGGTTGTATGTCCCACAAAGCCTAAAATACTTACAATCTGACCCTTTATAGAAAAGGTTTTCAGACCCTTGCAATACAGACAAAACAATCGCACAGATATTGTCGTATTTTTAACCTTAAACATTTAGTTATAATTTAGAGTGTGACTGAGGCTAATTCCTCTAACTTCCCATGTTTAAAAATCACTTAAAAATTCACAAATATCAAGAAAATTAGAAGTGCAAGATATTGACCAATGGTTTGCTAGTTTTCATGAAAAATCACCCTAACCATAGAATTAACATGCTGGATTAAGAAATGTTCTTTGGCTAGTTTATACGTAAGCCTCTGGGAGAGCACGAAATGACCAGTAAGGAAAGAGGCAGAAGTGGGTTCTTTCTACTCCAAGAAAAACTCCATTGTCATCTGCATGTCACTGGGAAAAACTTTTGTGAACATACATGCCAACTAACAAAAAGATGGGCTGAAGAAGAAACTCAAAAAAGGAAAGGGGCTATTGAAATAGAAGGATGATAGTACCATTAATACAACTGAAAATATAAAAATATATTTTAAACTATGCTTAATGAAATCATAATCCAGTGAAGATAGCCAGGTTACACAGCTTGAAATTATAAAGTAGAGAGATGGAAAAAGTAATAGAGTGTTGAATAGTATTGATATATGCAGTAGTCAAAATTATATTTGTTGTTGATAATTTGAAAAATATGGATAAAAGCTTATTTCTCAAAAACTTAAACATTACTATTACATAATTTAAAATATTACGTATATATGATTATCATGGAAGAAGATTAAAGTAACTAAGTCATAATTAATATAGAAAAATCAGAAGTCAAAAAAAATGGCAAGTGAGTTTTATAATTCAGACTGCCCGAAAATGCACTAGGCATTTGTCTGTTATAACCTTAAGCTCTTAATATTGTTTAAATAAATGCAGACAAAATGATTTCATACATAAAAATATATGACAAATAAATTACCAAAGAGAAAATTTAAATATTTATAAATCCAAAATATGTTTTTTTGAGAAAAAACTAGCAATGAGATAGAAAAATTAATGAAAGTTATAATAAAATTAAGAAAAATAGAAAACAGGAGAAACACAACACAAAAGCAGAAAGGAGAATGTGAAGGTATCAGCAGTTACAGAGATTTGTTAAGTGTAAGGAAAGCCAGGTAATGGCTTTTGCTCATTAATTTGAAGAGATGCACAAAGTAGACAAGTATATTAAAAGTAAAAATTACTAAAAATTAGTCAAAATAAGCAAAATCAGAAAAAAAGGAAGTAGAGATAATCTAATAAAGATAGAAATAATCATGTAAATAATTGAAAAAGTTTTCAAAGAGTTACATATAAAAATAACTCCAGGTTCCTCATAGGACATACTTTCAAATTTAAATATAATAAACTGTTCCAAATGATTAAAAACAATGCACAGCCACTGATTCAATCAATCATTCGTGAATCAGCATTACCATTATACTAAAAGCTGACAATAGCACAAAAAAAATTACAGAGCAATTATAGTTGTGTGATACATCAATTCTAGATAAATACTTAATAGGCATATTTCTATAGTTCTTAGAAAGAAGTATTCACTCTAATAAAATAGAATTTATTCCAGGAGTTAAAGGATGGTATAATATTACAAAAATTATTAGTATAGTATATCATTATCAATAGATTAGAGAAGAATAGATACATGATAATATCAATAGTTTTTTTTAATAGTTTTTTATGTGTTTTGTGATTAAATGTAATGCCAGTTCATTATTTAAAAAAAGCAAAACTAGATAAAGTAGGAATAGAAAGCTCCATACCTAATATAATAAAAAGTATCTTAAAGTAATAGCCAGATTCATACTTAATTAGAGATAGACAACTGCTTCCCAAATTGCCATTCTTTGGTGCACAAGTCTCACACGCTGTTTTCTTAAACAAAGGAGACTACTTGATCAATAATTTTGGGAAAGGTAGCCTTTTCTTGGTGCTGTACTTTAAAGTAATTAAAGATTCCAAGAAGTGTCAGTAAATAGATCAGACTGTCTTGTTTAAACCAACATTTTTCAACTTAAGGGACCAGAGAATCCATTTTTTTAGGATTCCGTTAATTATATTCCACAGAACATGCTTTGGAAAATACTTCACCAGATACATACTTACTGGTACATGAGTGAGAAATAAAGTTCTCTTGTATTTAACTCTCTCTACGTGAGGCTATTTGGTACTGAAGTTTACTATATTACTGAGAAGAGTTGCTGGTTCTATTGTCTCTACATATATCCCAAACCTGTTTAATAGTTTTCATTTCCTGCCACAGCCTTTGTTCTAGTCTCTGTCATGCTTTACCTGAATTGCTGTGAACACCTCTAACGCATCTTCTTGTTCTCACTCCTGTTTCTCTACAATCTGTTTTCCACAACTCAAGTAGAGAAGTTTTTTTTTTTTTTAATTGGGAATCAGATCACATCTGTTACGGGTTGAATTATATCACCCCAAATTCATATGTTGAAGTCCTAACCTCCAGGACCTCAGAACGTGTCTGTATTGGAGGTAGGACTTTTAAAGAAGTAATTAAGGTAAAATAAGGTCATATGGGTCACTACAACTGGTGTCTTTACAAGAGGAGATTAAGACAGGGACTGGCACAGAGGAAAGACCATGAGAAGGTGTTGAAAAAAGATAGTCATCTACAAGTCAAGGAGAGAGGGCCTCAGAAGAAATCAACCCTGCCAACACTTTGATTTGGACTTCTAGCCTCCAGAATTGTGAGGAATTAAATTTCTGTTGCTTAAGCCATGCAGTTTGTGGTGCTTTGTAATGGCAGCCTTAGCAAACTAATAAAATGTCCATGTCTTGTTTAAAATATTTCAACAACTAAATGCAATCTGAAACTTCTTCCTCGGGCATAGAAGCTGCTGCATTATCTGGCCCTCTCTCATCCTACTCTTCTTATCTCTTCCTGCTTTTGTTAATTCACCTCCAGCATCACTGCCTTTATTTCCTTCATTAAATATAGTAAAATCCTTCCTGCATCAGGTCATTTGCACTTGCCCTTCTCCCAGTCTAGAAAGCTCTTCCCATTGATCTTACATGACAGATCTTTCTTATTGTTCAGAATTCAGCTTAAATGTCACCTCCTCAGAGGGGCCTTCCTGGCCACTTTTTCTAATGTTCTCCACACTCACATGACAATAACTTTTAATTTTCTTCCCCTGATTAATTTTCTTCATTGGATTCTTCAGTTCTGAAATGCTCTTGTGCATTTATAATTTAAGCTCTACATTAGCAGAGACATCTGTTTATCACTGTCTATCTGGAGACTGTAATGGTTACTGGCCCATTGCAACCACGAAAAAATATTTGTTAAATGTAGTATCGAGTGCTCTTGAGAGCATTTTTGATCATTGCTCATCAGGATATAAATTGGTACCATCTTTGTGAAAAGCAATTTCCCATTATGTCTGAAAAGCTTAATGATGTTCATATCTGTTTAATCTAGTAATCTCCTCCTAGGAAAATAATTTCAAAAATCAGAGAAGGGAGCAAAGATGCTATAGAATTATATATAATACTAATACATATTATATATGTACACATATATAATATGTATTAGTATTATATATTTATAAAATATGGTATACTGTGTTATATACAATAACAAAATTAGAAACAACTTAATTGTCCAACAATGGGGAATAATTAAATGAATCATTGTATCACACAAATGACAATATTCATTCCATCTTGTTTTGGTAACTATACTTCCCCAAATCTCTCCCTATAAGAGATTAGGTGTTCCGTATTCTCTTAGTCACAGGATAGACATTTGACCCAAGCTAGGCCAACGGAGTCTTTCCGTCACATTTGAATATTTTCAGATCGATGGAAAGAAGAATGAGATAGTCATAGTTTATTCATTTCATTGCAGGTCCTTAAGGTTCCCCTAGATTGCCTGGCTCCTGCCATGTATGAGACCATGCTGGGTCTACTGTTCTGCTTTCTGGTTGTCAAAATATTTAATTACTTCTGTTGGGGCTTAGGGCAGGGCAGCCCGAAACATGCAAAAGCAGTATATCGATTATTTTGAATTAAGATGACTTAAGAAACAGTCAATGCAAGAGGGACGCTTTGACCCTCCTTGCTGTGTCCCTGAAAGCAGGAAGCAAATCTCCCATACCCTTGTTGCCAGAGATAAGGAATTTGGGGCCAAGAAGCCTACATAAACATACTTCGTTACTTCTTTACTAATTTACTATTCCAAGCCCAAACTCTTGTTTAGATTCTTTATTAATTAAGGACCCTAAGTTTCTTTGTCCAGTCAATTCCTCACAAATTTATTGTTTTTTCATCTAAAAAGTATAAAAGCTGCCTGCTTTGGCCACTTTTGGGGTCTTATTTCTCTGAGACCTTCATGTGAGCAAATTAAATTTTTTTCTCCTTTTGATCTGTCTTGTGTCAATTTAATTATTACCCCAGCCAAAAGAACTCAAGAAAGGTAGGGGGAAATTTCCCCCTCCTTGACACTTCCGTACTTGTTTGTGAACAGCCATTGCCCCTGAGAGTCCTTCATTTCCCCCCTAACTCAGCCTTTCCTCCAGGACCCCGTGGATGGCCCCAAAATTGAGCAAATAACGGCGTAATACCTAGCCCAGCAGCTCCATGGCTGACGTGGATTCTGAAAGATACAATGCCCCATGCCATTCAGGTTTTTAAATATTTTGAATAGGATTTCTTCTTCCTGTCCTGAGTCCCTCTGATCTTGTATGTTCATGCATATTTTTCCTTTAATTTTATATTTGCTATGTTAATTCAGTATTTGTGGCTGACAAAAGAACTTTATTTGATGTGCTCTAAGTTTTGTTTTCAACTAAATCATGTTTGAAAAGTTGGAAAATTCTTAATGTTAAGTTAAAAAATAAGCATACAGAACTATACGATGCCCACATTTATTTAAAATATATTTTGAAATATTGCCACTTATAAAATATTGAGATGCATACATACACACTATATATGCCAAATACAACAAAATCTTATAATGGTCACTCTTTGGTATTGGAGTTCACAGGAGATATTTATTTTTTCTTCAAAAATGTCTGCATCTGTGTGCCTGTGTGTATGTGTGTATGCTTTGATTCACTTTGTTGTATAGCAGAAGCTAACACAACATTGTAAAACAATTATACTCCAATAAAGATGTATAAAAATAAATAAATAAATAAATAAATAAATAAAATTAGTTAGGATGGACAATAGCTCCTTCAGGAGGCTTCCCTGTATCAAGTACTGTTGCAGGTAAATTTACATCCTTATAATTAATGATTACAGTATGTGTTTTCAACCTCTGTCTAGATGAGGATTAATTAAATGATTTCCTTAGGATCACAGGTTATAAACAGTTGAATGGAACGGAAAGCTATGCACTCTCACACCTATTTCTTCCATTAGACCACCTTGCCTAATGAATGTGTGAGGTGTCCTGGATTAGAGCTGCAAATGATTCTCTGTTACTATTTTAATTGCACACGTTGATCTTCTCCACCTCATGTGTCTGTTCCATATTTATCAAATTCACGATGTGTAATTCCTGCTGACTGTGCTGATAAGCTGACTTGAGGTTAATTTACACAGTCTTACAAGATGATAAATAACATGGTTACCCACTTTTTAGAGGTTACGTCCATTCGCAATTTACACAGTTGTTTAGGAAAAAATAGTTCTTCAGCTGTCACTGGCCTTCTCTGTGTTACTGGAATGTACCCGGGGACAGTCTCTACCTACGGGGCATGATAACACAAATGCATTTGATTTTAAAGGCAAAAACTGGGAGACATGGTGGTATTAGCATAGGTAGTTTTTAGCTCGGTTTCTTTTGGATGAATGCTTTGAAAAATACCACATGCCATAAAATTCTGGGAAAAAAAACCTCACTTCACAATGCTGAATTCGGTTTACAAACCAGCAGACAGAAAGAGTTATGTTCAACAGGCAAGCCTTCTGGTGACCCACAGCTAGCGCTGGGCCTGGCTGCACATTTAACACAAGGAAGAAATGTCTCTTGGATGCCTCACTCCCCAGCATGGAAGGTACTGAAGATCATCTGCCAGGTGTGTAGATTAAATGGTGCACAGGAACATTATTGAAAAGTATATTATGAAACTTTCTGAACTTCTTTTCCAGAGGAAAAAATGCTCAAGTTATTGTAAATAAATGTATTTTGAAGTGTATTGCAGTTACATTATACATTAGTAGCCTTAGCAAGTTCACAGTTTGATAATAGGTACAAATTACTTGGGGCCATGTGCCTACCTCTGGCCAATTGAATGTATATAGCATTGCACGTGGCCTCTGAACTTGTCCCTGAGATTCTCTGCTGGTGATCTCTCTCCCCTCATCTCCAGGCCAGACTCAGAGTAGCCAACGGAGTATTTGGAGCAGCCAATATGTGGAAGGAGCCTGGGTCCCTGAATCACCTTGTTGGCTACCTGAAAAATAATTAATTGACACGAATGAGAAACAAACTCGATTGTGACAATAAATACACACACATATAAAAATATAAGGATATTTTATACATCCGTAATATATAAAAATGCCCATAATGTCTATAATAAAATAAGGAACTCTACAAATGCCATAAGAAAAAGAAACATCCTACGGGACCTGAATGAAGAGGAAATCCATCTAGCGTGACTGTAACTCAGGAGAGGCACTCTTTCCTAGGAAGCATTCTCTGACAGCTCATTCTGGACCAGAACCTCGCATTTGACCCTGTGTGAAGCCCACTAGGCTTGCTGGTCTGACCCCCCAGCTACACAGTCAGCTCCGCATGGCAGGGCTGTATCTTATTTATCTCTGAGTACCTAGTACTTGCTTAGTGCCAGAGACGCAGCAGTCTCAGCAAATGTCTCTTTAAGGAGTGATATATGAAAACGAGAAACACTTCATGGTTAGAGAGAGCAGTAGAGATGAAATTTGTTGGATAATAGAATTTTGGTGAGTGGAGACTGCGACGAGGAGGATGGTTCAAAGCAAACAACCTGAGCAAAGGGCAGAGCAAACAGCATGTGCAAAGGGCATAGAAGCAGGTAAGCAACACTCTATGATATAAGACAGGCTTGAGGACTGTAGATATAACAGGAAAGGAGTCTTTGGTATTTCACTTCTATATAGAAATTTATACTCCCTCGTGATTATTAGCAGGATGAGTCCAGACTTTTGTCTACTGGTACTTGCTTCCATCTTTAATACATGTATGGCTGTTAGTGTGTGTATGTAAATTTAGATGAAAAGCAGAGAGAACATAAACAACATTCTTGAATATAAAACCATGTAAAATTACAGTTTCCAAATGACAGTGACATCTTTGTGTAGGAAACAAAGTTGATGAACATTTTAGTAACACTAACTTCCTACTCTGATAATTGACAAAGAAGAAAAATGCAAAACGAAGTATCCTAATGGTATTGTAGATATCAAAATAATTTACCAATAAGATTAGCATTTCGTTAAATAGCTTGCTTTTTACTAATAAATCATGTAAAATCACGTATTTGTTCAAAGTATATTTTTATTAAGTGTGTCGTATGAGTCAGGCCCCATTCAGGCTGCTAGTTACGCACTGGAAATACAATAAACATGGTCCCGTCTTGTTTGGGAATTATAGTATGGTGGGGTAAATTGGGAAGGAAATAAATTGTGGAAAATGATAGATCACAATGAGTACTATGAAAAAAAGCAACAGAGTGCCGAGTTGTGAAATAACTGTGGGGACTGCTTGGATAGAATCAGTAGAAAGGCATTTCTATCGAGGCAACATTTAAGATAAGACATGTGAGTCAAAGAGCCAGGTAGGTAGAATGGGGAGGTGTGTTCTAAGCAGAGTGGCTCACAGATGACATTTATCTCAGCTATTGATCAGAGTATCTGCCCTTTCTTCTTTCCTTCCCCAAATATTTGGTGTGTGGCTCTACTACATAAATCAATGTGCTTAGTGCTTAAAGAGATAGAAAGTGGACCAGACACATTTCTTATCTTCAGGAAGCTTAGAGTCATGGAGGGATTGTAAATTTGAAGTTGCGACTGAGGGGTGGAATGCTGCAGCCAGCTTCTACTGACTTGTCAGAGCTGCTTGTGAAATATTTCGGAATGCTGCAAGCTGGTTGTTCCATAGTTAGTAACTTGAAATTGACCATGGCAAGAGTATTGACACTACAATAATTGGCAATTACTGCAAATTAGGGTGTTTTTCCCTCCAGAGGGTTGGTGGTTAAATATTTATCAGTACTCCACTGGTCATGAGAAAAACTGACTTAGAGGAGGAACAGGGACTGTTCCCTGTCTTTGGTCTCTATGGTATGCAACTATCAGCTGTTTAAATGGGGTATGACTTTAAAAGAGCCAAGAAAGTATTAGGTTATAGCTCCATCTCGATTGAATGCAAAGTGCTTTCAGCAGCAATTAGGGTTGGAAACATGAGACTGTAAACTTGATAAGATCACAGACAATATGGCTCTTATTCTCCACTCACCCTCAGCATCCACCGTACCTGTGACCATGGCTCACCTGTGTTTGCTCTCCCAGACACTCTGCCCATCACACGCTCCATCTGTCGCATCCGTCTGTCTTTCTTACAAGTATGGTATAAATCTCCCATCCTGGGGGAAAAAATGCTTCCTTTACTGCATGGGCTCATCCTTCCGTAGCTCCATTTCTTCATCTCTCATTCTCGAGAGAGTATTTTGTTCTCTGTCCCAAAGTCCTTGTTTCGTATTCTCTTTCGAATCAGCTACAGGCAGCTTCTGTCTCCACCACTTCACTAAACTGTTCCTGGGGAGGGCATGAGTACAAAGGGTGGTTTCAGTCTTCGTCTTCCTCAGTCTTGCAGGGGAATTGGGCACAGACGGTGACTCATGCTTCTTCAAATACTTGCTGTGTGAGAGGCACGTTCTCCCCATTCTTCCCCAGCTCAACGCCCACTCCTGAGTCTCCGAGGCTGTATGCTCATCCAGATGCCGAATCCCAAATTCAGCTGTTCTCCCGGGTTCAGTCATCGAAAATCGCTCTTCTCTGTTTACTTTCGCTGGTATCTATGGGTTGATGACTCTAAAAAAAAGCCTTTCCATAGTCTGACCTCTGCCTCGCTCTCTGTCATCCTCTCCTTCTACTCTTTTCCTGACTCTCCACCCTCAATCACACAGGACTTCTTATTTTTTTTCTTGAAGAAATAAACCCGAGTTGTTCCTCAGGACCTTTTATTTGAGATGTGCTCTGCTTGGAATACTCCAGACCTATTTCTTCCATGACTTCCTCTCCTGCCTCATTCAACGTTCTCCTCAAAGGTCACCTCCCTAATCACCTCATCTAAAATGGCAGCACCATTGCCTGACGATTATTTATTTTTCTTCATACTGCTTATTATAATATCTCACGATTTAACATGTTTTCTAAGATATCAATCAATACAATATTATCTAATATACTGCATACTACATAGCATGAAGTAGAAAAATATAACATTTCACATATAACATAATATGACATAATATAATAGATCACTAGAATGTAAGCTCCCTGAGAATGAAACTTTCCTTCCATCACCTATAAACAACAGTGCCTGACATAGAGTAAGAACTTAATTTTTTTTTGAATGATTGAAAAAAATTACCTAAAAATCAATAATCCTTTTCTAATCTTTTTATGTGGTAATTTTTTAACCCTTCCTCACCTCTCCCCACCCCACTTTTTTCCACTGCAGACACAATGCTCACCTCTAGGCCATACAGCAGTAATTTATGGGGACCAGAACTTGAATCCAGCTCTTTTCATTATTTTACTTCAAATCCATTTTTTCCCCATTCTAGTGCCACCTCGAATTATAATATTTTTTAGCTGACACCCATTCACTTATCATATGGTCCCTCACTGGCAGTTTCTGGTCACAGGATTTATTTATCAGGAAGATCTATTGAACATCTACTAGGTAGCCATTCTACTGGTGCTTGAGATCCAAAGACAAATGAACACTGTTCTGGCATTCAAGGAACTCTCTGCCTTACACAAGCACGCATGCACAAAACTATTGCACTAATTTCTGGGAAAATGTTTCGTAATCTGCACAGCAAAAGCCTCATGTTTCAACTTTAAAAATTCTGTTTGCAGAATTAATTGCACACACATCCACGCAATCATAACATACACATATGTGCTTCATAACAACCTTAATTGTATGGATGGTTGATATTAATTTTTCTATTCTTTAAGGAAACCTCAGAACCAGGTATAACCACAGAAACACCTGGCCTCGGCAGAAAAAATGATCTCATCTTCTTATTTGTCAAAGCGTGAGCAACAAAATCAGATGCTAGACTACAAAACAGCAGCTTCGCTTATATCTCCACACAGTTCTTGCCCTTAAAAGAGAGTTAATGGAAAGTAAAGGCTTTTTTAATTATTCACTTTTTCCAACTTGGAAAACTTTTTAATACTTGTTCTTCACTCTGGATATCAGCTATTTCTTTCACTGACTTGCATTATCTTTCCATATACACATTTTTTCCAGGATCATATTTGTCTGCAAATAACCTCAAAGGTAATTTATTTTGCAAGTTCGTGTTTGATCTATGTGGCATGACAAATAGCTTTCATATTATTTAGCTGGCTAGGATGGAAATTTGAAAAGGAAATTCTATTCGACAGTCTGTCAGCAGGCTGCTAGTGTGTTTAATGGGTCAGAGTGCCTGCAGAAACAATACCACTGGCATTCTCAACTTTTTAAAGGCTACCAAATTCTTTCATCCTATGATGATGGTAACTCTACCTTAATGAGCATGGTTTTGGCAAAGTCTGTCCTTAAATATACAAAATTCGTGTAAGTGTTGATTAAATAACCTCAAGCATTCAGTACTGTTCTTTGTAAGAATTTACCTCAAAAGAAATAAGGACTTGAAACTGTCTTGTCTTCACCCAAAAAGCACTAAAAGATTTTATTATAAAATTTAATATTTAATCTCGACAGTCCATGTTATAGTGATTTTTTTTTGTTAACATTCTGAATACAAGAATTACATTGAGGACTGAAGGTTTACAAACACCCTGTTCTTTTAAAAATGCAGAATAATGCTCAAATAGTAATGACAATAATAATAATTAATATATTCATACCATGTATCAGGTACTCTTTTGCAATGTAAATTGTTTGTGGCCCTTAAGAAATCCTTTGATCAGAGATGGATGAGGTAATGTAAAATTGAACATAAGTACCCAATATTTCTCAAGTTGCATCAAACTATAAATTAAAAAAAGAATCATAACGAATAGTTCCTTGTGGGGTTTTGTGGAGTTCTCGTTAGAAACAAAAACCACTCTCAATGGTTTGTGGAACTGCAGGTGTAAGGTGTAACCCACCCAAGAATGTGCTATACAGTAGTGTCTTTGGCCACTAATGAGCCCCCACATTTCCCTGCCCCGATTCCTGCTTGCTGCAGTGGAATCTCTTGTCACCTCGGATGCCAAAGCAACAAGTGTGCCGTCAAATCTCATGTCTGCAGGAGAAGAGAGAACCCCAGTCTCTCAATGCAAAAGAAAACTAATGACAGCAAGACATCACAAAGTCCCACAGAGATTCTACTCAAAGACTGCCACTTTTTTTTTTGCAGTACAAGTTGAGCACAAAAACTAGACCATCCCCAGAACCAAAGGCCTCCCCCCGCCCCGCAGCAGTGAAACAAACCTGCGCCCTTAAAAACCACAAGAAGGAAGGCCATCCCAACATTCTTGACGTCATAATTTTCCAAGACAGCAATAAATCAGGATATTTATGTACAATTTACTGATGTTTAAGTCTTCATTTAATTTTTTCCATTAAAAATTTTTTTATTGAAATATAGTTTACAATGTAAATTTAAAATTTACGATGTTGTGTTATTTTCAGTTGTACAGGAAAATGATTCAGTTATATTATACATACATATATATGTGTGTATATATATATATATATATATATATATATATATATATATATATTCTTTTTTAACAGTCTCTTTCATTATAGGTTATCATAAGATATTGAGTACAGCTCCCTGGGCTGTACAGTAGGTCCCTTGTTGGTTTCCTGTTTTATATATAGTAGTGTGTATATTTTAATCCCAAACTCCTAATTTATGTCCTGATGTTTAAGTCTTGTTAGCTGATTTAAACTCAGTGAGTAATATTTTTACTATAATATAGAAAAATACCTGAGATGTTTTGATTTATAATAAGACATGCATACTTTGGTCCTCATCCATGGCTCCTGACACACGGCTCCTACATTCCTTGTAATTCACCAAGTGATAAAAGCCAGAAAGCCATCTTTTGTTATAATATTTGAACTTTGTTTCCAGTTCCTGAAATGGATCCAGAGTAATAAAAGTGAAATGCGTGTCTCTTGCTTTCAACCACACCGGAGTTTATATTAATGAGGTGATTTTTGGAAAGCTCCTCGATAACCGGAGGAGGGGGATTGGTTGCCAGGGGAACAAACCCTGTAACTAAGAGGGTTAGAGATTTCAGCCCCACCCTCTGACCTCTGAGGACGGGAAAGGAGATGGAGTTTGAATCAATTACCATTGGTCAATGATTTAATCAATCATGTCTATGTAATGAATCGTATATAAAAATCCTAAACGACAGGGTCTGGAGAGCTTGCTGGTTGTGAACACGTGGAGATGCTGGGAAGGCAGCACCCAGGGAAAACAAGGAAGCTCCGTGCTCCTTTCCGCCTACCTACCCACACACATATCTTCTTTCTGGCTGCTTCTGGGTTATATCTTTTTATAATAAACTGGTAATCTAGGAAGTAAACTGTTTTCCTGAGTTCTGTGAGGTGCTCTAGCAAATTAACGGAACCTAACTGGAAGTGGGGGGTGGGGTGGGGGTGGGAATCTTTGATTTTATCACCAGTGGGTCTTAACAACCTGGACCTGTGATTGGCATCTGAAGTGAAATTGGGGGCAGTCTTGTGGGACTGAGATCTTAACGTGTGGGATGTGACGTAACTCCAGGTAGCCAGTGTCAGAAGTGAGATGAATTGAGGTAACATAGGGTGATAACAAAGAAAAACTAATGAAACTTTTGGATTATGATATAAAGCAGAAAAAGGGAGATTTTATAAGCAAACTAACGTTCCAAAGTGAGCAATTTAGCTTACGGCTGATCATAGGGAATATTTTATTTTTCTGGATGTGAGAATGCCTTTCTGGCAAGAAAACCCAGCATTTCAGGGGCAATCACATTTCACCCTGGAGCAGAGAAACCAAGTAGTTTCCCCCAAGTACAGAAACCCCTGAGAACTCAATGCCATAGTTCCCATTCCATGAGGTTGAGATTTGAGTATGAGACACCAATTTAATAAAACTGTTCATTTAAATTGGTTAATGACGAAGCATAGTTATTTTTAGATATTACTTCGTTCTTTTAAGCTGTTTGTACAGATAAAATTGATTGCATTGTGTTTCAATTCAATGTTTTCCCTCCACAGTTGAAATAGAATTCAGTTTGATCACATCAAATTATAATCGATAGCCCAAAAACTTCCCATAGGAACAGAAGATAAAGTGATCAGAAAAAATAGAACCGAGTTATTAAAAGCTTTGGACAAAACTCAGAAAGATTAATAGAACTTTATTAATTGCACTGCATCACTTAAATATCTCAGGCTTTCATGGTTTCAAACAAGGCGGGGTCTGCCAAATTGTGCATTCAGTCAGAAAAGCTTCAAATTCCCAAAGACTCCCTTAACTGGAAAATTTATGCGGCAGTTCAGTAACGGATTTCAGTTTGTTATGAAATGCCATGTAAACTGATCTCCCGAATCCCAGATTTTCCTGGTATACCCAAGCATGTGATTTGAACAGCTGAATCCATTTGCAGTTAGTCAACAAAAATGATTAACAGACGTAAAATGGTAAATGCCATCCCACGCAAAGGACGACTCGCGAGGGAAGTGATGTACAGTTCACGAGGCTTGCCTTCCAACACAGACCCTTGGGCCTTACCTGTGGAGGTCAAGTTACATGCACTTTAACTCTGGATATATTTCATTTAGAGACCGTTAGACACAGTCCAACAATTATATTGAGATATTTATGTTCTTACAATTAATCTATTTACCACTTAACCTCAGGGGTGGGCAAACTATACCCATGAGCCAAATCTGGTGTACCTCCCATTTTTTAAATAAGGTTTTACTGGCACGCAGTCACACACATTCATTTCTTTGTTGTCTGGCTACTTTTGTGCTACAGCAAGAAAGTTTGAGTAGTTATTGCAGAAACCGTTTGGTCTGAAAACCCTAAAATATTGACTATTTTGCCCTTTATAGGAAAAGTTTGTCGAACCCAGTTTTTGTCTCTAATGTGATAGGTAATCAGATTTAGCATTTATCACAATGAGAGTTCCCTACTGTTTATTATCTGCCAGGCATTGTACTACATCTTTCCTATACTTCTTTAACCATACTACAGCCCTATCGTGTATTATTATTTCCATTATGAGAAAGGAGAGGTTTTGGAAGTTTAAATGTCTCACCCATGTGAACAGTGGAGTCAAGATTCAGCCTCAAGGCTGATTCGAAACCCTTGTTATTCCTCTTTAACCCATCTATTCTCCAGTAAGTCCATGGCCTTCCTCTTCCAGGCAATTTGCATGATTTGAACCGATGAGAAATAGTGTCAATAGATTTAAGGTAAGCCACTTAGCCACCTGGATGTGAAGTTAAGTTTAATATAGAGCAGAGGGGAAAAAGAGCTTTAAAAGTGTCCTTGAAGTGTAAAGAGTTCCATCTAAGTACTTAGATGGGCCCTGCCACCGTCTGTTTTAAAGCTTTCAAACCAGCCTCTGCCTGCGAGTCACAATTTGGTCATTAATTAGTAAACATCTTTTGGTAAACCATTTATATGACTTCTCTGAGCTTCTGTTTCTTCACCTCTTAATAAGGAATGAGAGCTAAGGGATGCAGGGTCATCAGAAGAACAACAGCATACACCCTCCATCCTGTGCTCTTAGCCGGGCCTCCCCGTGGGGTCCTCTGTGTCCAAAGAGCTTGAAGGCTCTGACTTCCCCTAACGAGTGAGCTATATGCCTAGACCTGAAGGGCCCAGCTTATCTTCCTGGTGATAGCACATTTCATTGATGGCAACCAATCCATTCATTGAACCACCTGGTAAGGCTGCACCCCCGTGGGCTGTTTATTATTTTCTCTTGACACAGGTATTCCTCACCTGTTTTCCAAGTAATTTCATATATTCCTTGGGAACTGTCAGTCAAGGTTGTCGACATGATCTTACCCTTCCAGTCAAGGATTATGGCTTTAACTGTGGCTTTTTATCCCCACTGGAAGCTGGCAAAGTAGGCGTCTTGATTGTTTCTTATTTTTTTTCCTTCCAGATTTACCCATGAAGAATTTGAGATAGTTACAACAAGAATATACACATCTACAAGAATATACTGAAGTATTAACAGGCTGTTCTACCTGAGGACAGCAACTTGATTGTGTTCTGGCAACTTCCAGAAGCTGGATATTTCCACACAGAAGGATACCTGTCTTGGTATGGAAGGCAAGAGACATGTGTCTTTACAGTGTCGCCAAACCACAGAATTTCAAAGGAAAATACTCTTGGAAGACGTCTAGGCCGGCCCCCTGATTTTGTGAATGAGTAAATGGAGAACTTCATCCTCAAGTAGAATGTAAGAAAGGAAGTTCCTCACTTCAGCTTCACTCACATGGAACACAGTACATCAACGTCTCTTGGAAGGAATCATGTTATCCTACAGATCTGCTCATTCCAGCATTCTCCCTTCAGGATTTTGACATTATGCAAATTAAGAAAATATTTCTGGTTTACAAAGGATAAAATAAGATTGTCAATAATAAAATTACTTTGAGAAGTTAAAATCATCATATAACTTGAAGTGATATTATTAGTGATAATTTGCTCCTTCCTCCTCCCAAAAATATAATCTTAGCAGTATGACAAAAGGAAATTAAAGTGTGAAATTTTGACATAACTAACCATTAAATTATTTTTCTCTAGCCATGAAGTCAGCTTCAATATACAGTAAAAGTAAAGTAAAATAAAATAAAAGTCACTTCCTAGTGATTTTTCACTTCCTAGTGAAAAGTCTGGCAAAAACAAGGCCTATTTATGGAGACTTGCTTTCCTCATCGTTCATCTTTCTTCACCCGTCCCTCCAACCCCACACCTCCCTGTTCCTGGTCCTCTTTGTGTCTCCACCCAAGAAGGAAATATTTCTGCAGCATGAAAACGGGAAGACTGAGATCAAGGGATTTCTGGAATTGTTGAGTTTCCATCCTTGAGGATTCTTTGAAACAGAGGCAAAACTTCAAATACTGAATGGTACACGTCAAATTACACTGAGAGAACTCAAGGGCACGTTTGCACTAAATGAAAAGCACACGTCTCTGAAGTCTGTAGCTCCGCATTTGGTCTCATTCCTTAGACCAAGTTCACATTATTTTTTGTGTCTAAATGTGCACGGAGCTTCCAGCCAGCCTGTGACACCTCATGTCCACGTTCCTTCCATGAGTTCAGCCATCAGGGACATTTCACGCTCACATCCATCATTTACGTGTCCTCGTGGTATTGCACCTGATAGTGGAAAATATTATCAGCATCTTATTCTAGTTACTTTGGCAAAGTGAATTCTCCTAAATAGTATTCTATTCCATACGCGATGTGAGACCAAGGGACTCACAGGCTTTTTTTCCCTGTTCTCCCTGAGTCATCTTGTCTGGCATTTCATAAAACATTCCAGAAGGCAAGGCGAAGAGAGGAACTGCAACCGTAGCAGAGGCAGTTCTCCGGGAGGAAAGGCCTTTGTTTAAGGGAGGGGAAGAAAGAGAGCAAGAAGAAGGGAAGGGGGCTGACAGAAGGGGAATCACACTGTAAGCAACTAAGAAAATAAAGAATATAGGTTACTCGTTACTGTATTCACCTCCTTGTAAGTGAAACGCAGGAAGAAGGATAAAGAGATTCAAGGAAAAAATTAAAAACCAAAACTTAGCTCTTGATCTTGATCTTGGCCTGTCTTCAACCCCAGTATACTGGGATTCTACTTAGGGACAGGCCAAGAAGATTTAGGACACATCAGACTGGTCCTGTGTGTGTGTGTGTGTGTGTGTGTGTGTGAGCTTCCAACTTTAAGTTTTAGTCTTTGAGATTGGAATAATATTCAGTCTTTAGTCTAAGAACTTTCCTATTGTTTTTAAGGGCATTTTATACGAATGCCATTTTCCTTTCCAAAACAATCTCCAAGTAAGTATGGTAGCCTCAAAATTTCTGTTAATCTAGGAGATATTAACCTAGTTTTTTTTTTAATTAATTAATTTATTTTTAGCTGTGTTGGGTCTTCTTTTCTGTGCAAGGGCTTTCTCTAGTTGTGGCGAGTGGGGACCACTCTTCATTGCGGTGCGCGGGCCTCTCACTATCGCGGCCTCTCTTGTTGCGGAGCACAGGCTCCAGACGCGCAGGCTCAGTAGTTGTGGCTCACGGGCCTAGTTGCTCCGCGGCATGTGGGATCTTCCCAGACCAGGGCTCGAACCCGTGTCCCCTGAATTGGCAGGCAGATTCTCAACCACTGCGCCACCAGGGAAACCCCCAACCTAGTTTTTAAAGAAAGATCAAGAATGACTTTTTTCTCACCTACCAAGCAAAACTGTCATTACTTAAATAGCAGAAAGCCTAACAAAAAGGCCTGTCATAACAGAAACAAAGGTACACAGTTTGCAAATATATTTAAGCTAAGTTACTGAGTTATTTCAATGGTAGGTGGGCATATGACAGCACAGACAGTAGAGATAAAGGGTGGTGTGAGAAGTGTGAAACAGATACATATTCTCCAGCTGTTCCACACCCCCCAAAAGATGCCCAAGAATTGCACATACTGGCCACAATGTTTAAAGGCTATTATTCTGACATCTTTCTGACCTTAAATTTCTGCATTTTGAGTTTCACAAAGACAGCGGAGTTAGACGTTACCTATTTTATATTACATACTCTTTGTATAAAAATAATATTACTTTACAGCAAAGAAGACCAAAGGCTGGCACTAGCACCAGGGCAACTGCTGAGATAGTCACGTCGCCTGGAACGCGTTAGATGAGGGTCAGGAAGTGCAGGTAATTTCATCCACTGGCTTCACTGCCTCTCACAGTGGAAACTTCTGTGACTGTGGCTATCTTGCACCAGCCATAGGAAAAGAATTTTGTTAGCCTCTAATCATTTCCCAGACATACGAGGGCAAAAGGACCCAGCAGCCATTGAAAGCTCTCATGCGGGTGGAGGCCAGAGCTGCGGACATGCTCCCAGGCTTTCTAGAGTTTATTCATTTGTTTATATCGCAGAGTATGGGGGGCTAAAGAGAGGCCGGTTAATGAAGTTTCCATAGGAGGATGTGTGCCAATCTCTGCCATTCTACTAAAAGAGAGTCGTCAAAACACTGAAATTGAGATTTTACGTCTAACACCCAACCATCATAGAACTGGGAGAGGTAGAAATGTATGATCTGCAAAAGACCATTAGGCTGAGTTAATTCTCCCACCCAGCCCTCAGAGGGGGAGGGGGAGAGAAGAGGGAGAACGCTGCAGCATCAGGGGCCGTTAAGCCAGGATGGGGCCCCAAGAACATGCCTCAATCTTTCTGAGTAAAGTCCGGCTTCCATTTATGGCAGAACAGAGCCAGAAGTTTTCAATGGAAAAACTGTAACTAATTCAGCTTCACCGGGACCCTACTGGCAGTTGATAAAATGCTCAAATTTGACAGAGTTCATCAGTTATTTGTGGCCGAAGTAGTGTTGGATAACAGACCCCCCCCCCCCAAAACTCTGTGGCTTTAAATATGAAGCATTTAGTTAGCTTATGGGTCTGTAGTTTAGCAATTTAGATGGACGGGGCAGTGGGGCACCTTGGGTGACCCAGCTCTCCTCCATGTGTCTCTCAGCCCTTGGCAGGCTGGCCCGTGTATATTCTTACACCGGTGGCAGAGAGGCACAAGAGGGCAAAAGTGATAACAAAACCTCGTTTTTTAATCCTTATCTGTTATTGAGTTTGCCAGCACCCCATTAGCCAAAGGCAATCGCACGGCCAGCCATGGCAAAGGGCACAGACACAAAGTGGGTGAAAAATTCGAGCCATGAACGCAGCCTGCCATTTGAGACAGACACTGTCAGTCAGCTAGTGGGCCCTCAGCTTTCCCAGAGTGATAAGATGCTGGCATGAAAGAGATAGCAGTGAGAGGTGAAGAGTCTGGGAAAAAAAGGAATGCTTTTAGTAGAATTAGAAGAGCTCGTGGCCAAGTAGGAGGAAACCATGACAACCTCTGTGAAATCAGCGGGTGTTGTGATTGGCAGGGCACCAGCCCCTTGGCTGGCTGTGTGGGGAAAGAAGGAAATGCATATTTTTTCTTTGCAGCTACTGTATATCTAGAGCTATGTTAGGAACATTGTATTTATTGTTCAGTTAACCCTTGCAACATTTCTAATGTTTCATTGTAATTATTTCCATTTTATACATGAAGAACACGAATCAGGGTTAATTTCTTGAAATAACAGTACCAGCAAGAGGTGGAGTTGCCTTTTTCCGATTTCAAAGCTCATACTCTCTGCACGGCATCTTGTACCCTTCGACCCTACCTTCTTCTTTAGCTAACATTTTCTGTCTCTGTTTTCCTTCATTTCAAATATTTCGAAGAAACCCCTGTACCTATTGCCTCCGTTTCCTTATTTTTCATTCATCAGAGAACAGTGGAGCATAGTGGTTAAGATGGGCTCTGAGCACAAACGGCCCGGTTCAAATCCTAAAATTCTGCTACTTTTCTTAATCTGTGTGATGTTCGTAAATCACTATCTCTGTGCTTCATTTCCTCATGAGAAAAATGGGGGTGATTCTGATAGCACTACTGACCTCACAGAGCACTTGTGGGGATTAAATGCACTTATACTCAAAGAGGACGGAGGAAAGGGCCTGGCACTCAATAAATAAGTAGAAAATGTTAGCTATTACTGTTCCTATTCTTCAACCAAGTGGAATCTGGCTTCCGTCCTTGTAAGTCTATTGAAATGTTTCCATCAAATGTCATCAAGGTTCTTAGGGTTGTCAAATACAGTAATATCTTTTTGGTATTCATCATGCAGCACTTTGCCCACTTTTCCGTCTTCATTTTATGAAGCTCTCCTCTTAGCCTCTCAGCAATTCTTTTTCCTCTGCGCACCCATTAGATATTAGTGGTTGGTTCTTTGTGAGTTGTATAGATTGAGGTATCCAGCTGCCTGAGAATATCTCTGCAGATACCTCAGACTCAGCATGTCTGAAATCAAGCTCACTGTGTCACTTCCTGGATCTCCACTTCTGCTTGCCACCTGCCCATCTTGATGAACTGTCAGCTAGGTCCCCAGGACCCAAAGTTGGGGGCATTTCAGATTTTGCCATGTATTTCATACCCTCTCATCTAATCTTACACTAAATCCTTTATCATTTCCCTCACAATCAGGTCTCAATCAACATCCTTTTCTCAATCCCAGATGCCCCTTATTTAGTTAAGACCCTAATAATTTCTCACTTGTATTATTGCAATAGCTTCCTCATGGGTCTCCTTTTCTACACTTGTATCCACTCCAAACTTATTCTCTACACTGAAGGAAATGTTACCTTTCAAAAATGTGAATTGATAAACGTCAGTCTCTTGCTATAAAACCTTTCAGTATAAAACCTGAGCTCCCTTATGCAACCATAGTATATGCTGTGATCTGCCTACCTCTCTATCTTCATGCCCACAACTCCCTACAATCCTCTCAGAAGGAAAGGATTAAAGAAGAGTTGGTTAAGTTTGGAAATGCCTAGGAAAGGGGCAAGTTAAGGTAGTTAATGTGTCTTTACCATAGCATGCAAAAACCTAGAGGATTTGGTTTATCCTTATTCATTCACGCATTTTATCAATAAATATTTGCTTTGAGCCTCTGATAAGGGCTGGAGTGCTAGGGATGCAGCAGTGAAACAGTTTATCTGGGTTCTGGAGATATACTGCAAAACAAAACAGACAAATTCCTGCTCACACAGGGGAAGAATGACGATAAACAAATGTGTAAACTTATATAGGATAGGATAACGACACATGCTTTAGAGGAAAAGTTAACAAGATAAAGGCGATATGGAGTGCTGGCAGAGGTAATTGGGAGTTGCTACTATACATAGAGTGGTCAGAGGCAGCTTCCCTGGAAAGGTGATACTTCAGCAAAGAACTGAAGAAAGCAAGGGAGAGCAAGCCACGCAGATATGTGTGGACAGAGCATTCCTGGTGGAGGGAACAGCAGGTGCAAAGGCCTTGAAGCGGAATCAAGCTAAGGATGTTTGAGGGAGAGAAATTAGGTCCTTGTGGCTTAAGAAGAAGGAGTGAGGGGAGAATAGTAGGAGGTGAAGCCCAAGCAGTGTCTAGAGCCAGACCATGAGATCTTAAAACTCATTCCAAGGGTTCTGGCTTCTGCTAAGAGGGAACCGGGGAGCGCTTGCAGAGATTTGAAGAGAGGAGTGACATGATCACTCTGGAAGGCTCCCGTCATGTCCTTTTTTCCTTTCACACTAATTACTTGAAGTTCCTCACACTTACTCTCCCTCTGAACCCCTCTATGTGCTGCTACCTCTGCCTGGTACATCCTTCCCCCGCAGACCTGGCCCTCCTTGGAATACCAATCTCCTAGTAGATTCTCAGGTTCCATCAGAGATACTACTTCTCCAAGAAGGTTGAAGTAGGCATCCTTCCCTAGCTCCCCCATGACATTTTGTCAGTCAAGATGCTTCTGGATGCAAGTAACAGAAAACCTAACTATCAGTGGCTTAAATCATAAGAACATTAAATGCCTGTCCTTGGGATGGTTAGTTCAGCAACTCAATATATTCACATAGACCCAGGTTCTTCCACGCTTCTGGTTCACCACAATAAGTGTATTGACTTTCATCCTCCATATTGTCTCTACTGGTTGCAAAATGGACCCCATCTTAACCTCACAGACATGTGACTTCAAACAATAGAATCGAGAGCAGGGACAAGGGGAAGGGATTCCAAGAACTTTTCTTTTGCAGTGTCCTTGCCCTTTGGCAGGGGAGGTCATCTCCCCCAGAAGCCCTTTAGAGGTTTCTTTATGTCTAATTAGTCAGGACTGGGTCATATTTATTTATTTTTAAAAATTTATTTATTTATTTATTTATTTTTGGCTGTGTTGGGTCTTCGTTTCTGTGCGAGGGCTTTCTCTAGTTGCGACAAGCGGGGGCCACTCTTCATCGCGGTGCGCGGGCCTCTCACTATCGCGGGCTCTCTTGTTGGGAGCACAGGCTCCAGACGCGCAGGCTCAGTAGTTGTGGCTCATGGGCCTAGTTGCTCCACGGCATGTGGGATCTTCCCAGACCAGGGCTCGAACCCATGTCCCCTGCATTGGCAGGCAGATTCTCAACCACTGTGCCACCAGGGAAGCCCTGGGTCATATTTATTACAGGTGCCTACTTACCTGTGTCCTCCAACCACTGTATCCTCGCACGTAGCACAGATCGTGACATATAGTTGGTGTTCAATAAATATTTGTTGAATAAAATAAATGTTAAATGGTTTTTATTCTCTTTGTAAAATAGAACATGAGGTTGAGGGGTGAGACTTTTATGAAAATGACATACTTCTCATAAAAGACCTCCTGACTAGAAATGAGTAGAAGAATTGCTAGATCATGTTATGGCCTCACCTCTGTCAGAGAACAGCAAAGCAATAGAGTTCCAATCTGTACTTTAGAGTTTCCAAATAAAAATTCACAAATCCTCAAAGGGTTGAAACTAAGTTCTCATTATCTAAAACCATGAAATCTAACATGCCTTGAATATTTCCTCCACCCTGGTTTTGGTTCATTGATAATGATTTTTAAAAATCCTTTCTCTGTTCTCTACTGAACTATATCTGAACCTCACTGGTCCACGAGCAGACCACAGGCCCTGAGATATAGGACAAGCACAAACACAAAATAACACCCAGCGAGAGAGCCCTGGAGAGCCAGATGTTGATGGTACAGTGGGGAATTTCTACACTGGCACAGGAATGAAGGATGTTTGGTAGTTCAACGTAGAAAGTGTCTTGTTGTCAGTGACTGGCTCAATGGAAACACATTTTTGCAGGCATCCTTCACTTAAAGCTGGTGTCCAGGAAGTCTCAGTCCCCTCAATGGCCCCCTTCCACCCCTGAGCAAGCCTGCAGGTATCCTATGGAAAGGTCTAGTGGCTACAGCCCCTTAGAGGCAGTCTCTAGGCTCTGCTCTCCACTTTCTATTCCAAGTCAGCTTGTTGTGTCCTAGTGTCCGCCTTTCCTGGCCTGCTCTGTTTTACTTCCCAGGCCCTTCATACCTCAGCAGAAAAGGCCAGTTGGCCTGATCCAGGCTTTAGCTCTCGATCTCCCATAATTCCCTATTCTGGAGCCTCTGGCCAGAGCAGCTCTACTCTGAGGCCAACCCAGGCTCTAAGAACTGCAGCCCAAGTGTAATACTCATTTGTCATTTTAGAGTTTTAGAAGCAGCCTCTTTATCTTTTAGAAGGACACTTAGTGCCCTACAGAAAGGGCCAACTGAGAGCCTTAGACTAAGAAAGAGAAAGAGCAGAGACAGAGAAAAAACGCTGGGCTGGGCTGGACAACCAAGGTGGTCATGTACCACCCAATAATGAGGTAGAGAAAGAAGCTATTTGAAGTCAAAGGGAATATTACAGTGCTCACTGAAGGAGTGTACACTTGTTTATATGTCAGAATTTTAATGTTATGTACAGTAGCAAATTAGGAAGTGCAGCAACTAGAACTATCAAAACAAAATGATGAAGAACCTTAGACTTACATTATGAATGTTGTATAATTGTGAACCCACACAGAAATCTGTATAATGAGTTTCTTAGCTCTGATACAACAAAGGCCCTCTTTTAATGTAGATGTGAACAAGTGTGGAGACAGTTAAGCAACCACAAATCACATGGAATCAAGCTCTGGACATACGTGGGATGAAAACATGTTCTCTTATCCAATACTATGAATTTCACTAAAATTTTCTAGTTGCAGAAATTTGTATTTAGTACTAGGATTATACTACTGCTTATCTGAGCTTTGTGATTATATCTGAGCATATGAGTGTGTATGTGTAGAGAGTTTGAGTTATATGCAGTACATTTACTCTCTACTAATCCTTTTATTGACTTCTAAGTTTAAAATCATCTCCCCACACCAAGCACACACACCTGCCATCAGGTATGGTTGAGGAGTGATATATGGGAGACCTTCAAGATGGCAGAGGAGTAAGACGTGGAGATCACCTTCCTCCCCACAAATACATCAGAAATACATCTACATGTGGAACAACTCCTACAGAACACCCACTGAACGCTGGCAGAAGACCTCAGACCTCCCAAAAAGCATGAAGCTCCCCCACGTACCTGGGTAGAGCAAAAGAAAAGAGAAACAACAGAGACAAAAGAATAGGGACGGGACCTGCACCAGTGGGAGGGAGCCATGAAGGAGGAAAGGTTTCCACACACTAGGAAGCCCCTTTGCGGGCGGAGACTGCGGGTGGCAGAGGGGGGAGCTTCGGAGCCACGGAGGAGAGCGCAGCCACAGGGGTGCGGAGGGCAAAGTGGAGAGATTCCCGCACAGAGGCTCGGCGCCGACCAGCACTCACCAGCCCGAGAGGCTTGTCTGCTCACCCACCGGGGCGGGCAGGGCTGGGAGCTGAGGCTCGGGCTTCAGTCGGATCGCAGGGAGAGGACTGGGGTTGGCGGCGTGAACACAGCCTGAAGGGGTTAGCGCGCCACAGCTAGCCGGGAGGGAGTCCGGGAAAAGGTCTGCAGCTGCCGAACAGGCAAGAGACTTTTTCTTGCCTCTTTGCTTCCTGGTGCGCGAGGAGAGGGGATTCAGAGCGCCGCTTAAACGAGCTCCAGAAATGGGCGCGAGCCGCGGCGATCAGTGCGGACCCCAGAGACGGGCATGAGACGCTAAGGCTGCTGCTGCCGCCACCAAGAAGCCTGTGTGCGAGCACAGGTCACTCTCCACACCGCCCCTCCCGGGAGCCGGTGCAGCCCGCCACGGCCAGGGTCCCGTGATCCAGGGACAACTTCCCCGGGAGAACGCACGGCGCGCCTCAGGCTGCTGCAACGTCACGCCGGCCTCTGACGCCGCAGGCTCGCCCCGCCTCCTCCGTACCCCTCCCTCCCCGCGGCCTGAGTGAGCCAGAGCCCCCGAAGCAGCTGCTCCTTTAACCCCGTCCTGTCTGAGCGAAGAATAGACGCCCTCAGGCGACCTACACGCAGAGGCAGGGCCAAATCCAACGCTGAACCCCAGGAGCTGTGCGAACAAAGAAGAGAAAGGGAAATCTCTCCCAGCAGCCTCAGGAGCAGCGGATTAAATCTCCACAATCAATTAGATGTACCTGCATCTGTGGAATACCTGAATAGACAACGAATCCTCCCAAATTGAGGTGGTGGACTTGGGAGCAACTGTAGACTTGGGGTTTGCTGTATGCGACTGACTGGTTTCTGGTTTTATGTTTATCATAGTTTTGTATTTAGAGTTTATTATCATTGGTAGATTGATTTATTGATTTGGTTGCTCTCTTCCTTTTTTTAAATATATAGATATATATATATATATTTCCTTTTTCTCTTTTTTGTGAGTGTGTATGTGTATACTTCTTTGAGTGATTTTGTCTGCATAGCTTTGCTTTTACCATTTGTCCTAGGGTTCTGTCTGTCATTTTCTTTTTTTTTTAGTAGTTATTGGAGATTGTTATCATTGGTGGATTTGTTTTTTGGTCTGGTTGCTCTCTTCTTTCTTTCTTTTTTTATTACTTTTTTTTATTTTTAATAATTTATTTTAAAAACTTTACTTCTTTTTATTTTTTTTTCTTTCTTTTTTTCTCCCTTTTCTCCTGAGATGTGTGGCTGACAGGGTCTTGGTGCTCTGGCCCGCTGTCAGGCCTCTGCCTCAGAGGTGGGAGAGCCAAGTTCAGGACACTGGTCCACCAGAGACCTCCTGGCTCCACGTAATATCAAACAGCAAAAGCTCTCCCAGAGATCTCCATCTCAACACTAAGACCCTACTCCACTCAACAACCAGCAAGCTACAGCACAGGACACCCCATGCCAAACAACTAGCAAGACAGGAACACAACCCCACCCATTAGCAGAGAGGCTGCCTAAAATCATACAAAGGTCACAGACACCCAAACACACACCACCGGACGAGGTCCAGCCCACAAGAAAGACAAGATCCAGCCTCATCCACCAGAACACAGGCACTAGTCCCCTCCATCAGGAAGCCTACACAACTCACTGAACCAACCTTAGCCACTGGGGGCAGACACCAAAAGCAATGGGATGTATGAACCTGCAGCCTACAGAAAGGAGACCCCAAACACAGTAAGTTAAGGAAAATGAGAAGACAGAGAAACACACAGCAGGTGAAGGAACAAGGTAAAAATTCACCAGACCAAACAAATGAAGAGGAAATAGGCAGTCTACCTGAAAAAGAATTCAGAGTAATGATAGTAAAGATGATCCAAAATCTTGGAAATAGAATGGAGAAAATACGAGAAACATTTACAGGGAGCTAGAAGAACTAAAGAGCAAACAAACAATGATGAACAACACAATAAATGAAATTTAAAATTCTCTAGAAGGAATCAATAGCAGAATAACTGAGGCAGAAGAACGGCCAAGTGACCTGGAAGATAAAATAGTGGAAATAACTACTGCAGAGCAGAATAAAGAGAAAAGAATGAAAAGAATTGAGGACAGTCTTAGAGACCTCAGGGACAACATTACACGCAACAACATTCGAATTATAGGGGTCCCAGAAGAAGAAGAGAAAAAGAAAGGGACTGAAAAAATATTTGAAGAGATTATAGTTGAAAACTTCCCTAATTAGGGAAAGGAAATAGTTAATCAAGTCCAGGAGGTGCAGAGAGTCCCATACAGGATAAATCCAAGGAGAAACACACCAAGACACATATTAATCAAACTATCAATAATTAAATAGAAAGAAAAAATATTAAAAGCAGCAAGGGAAAAACAACAAATAACATACAAGGGAATCCCCATAAGGTTAACAGCTGATCTTTCAGCAGAAACTCTGCAAACCAGAAGCGAGTGGCAAGACATATTTAAAGTGATGAAAGGGAAAAACCTACAACCAAGACTACTCTACCCAGCAAGAATCTCATTCAGATTCGACAGAGAAATTAAAACCTTTAAAGACAAGCAAAAGCTAAGAGAATTCAAAACCACCAAACCACTTTACAACAAATGCTAAAGGAACTTCTCTAGGCAGGAAACACAAGAGAAGGAAAAGACCTACAACAACAAGCCCAAGCAATTAAGAAAATGGTAATAGGAACATACATATCAATAATTACCTTAAATGTAAATGGATTAAATGCTTCCACCAAAAGACATATACTGGCTGAATGCATACAAAAACAAGACCCATATATATGCTGTCTACAAGAGACCCACTTCAGACCTAGGGACACATACAGACTGAAAATGAGGGGATGGAAAAGATATTCCATGCAAATGGAAATCAAAGGAAAGCTGGAGTAGCAATTCTCATATCAGACAAAACAGACTATAAAGACTACTACAAGAGACAAGGAAGGACACTACATAATGATCAAGGGATCAATCCAAGAAGAAGATATAACAATTGTAAATATTTATGCACCCAACAGAGGAGCACCTCAATACATAAGGCAAATGCTAACAGCCATAAAAGGGGAAATCAAAAGTAACACAATCATAGTAGGGGACTTTAACACCCCACATTCACCAAAGGACAGATCATCTAAAATGAAAATATATAAGGAAACACAAGCTTTAAAAGATACATTAAACAAGATGTACTTAACTGATATTTATAGGACATTCCATCCAAAAACAAGAGAATACACTTTCTTCTCAAGTGCTCATGGAATAGTCCCCAGGATAGATCACACCTTGGGTCACAAATCAAGCCTTGATAAATTTAAGAAAATTGAAATAATATCTAGTATCTTTTCCGACCGCAATGCTATGAGACTAGATATCAATTACAGGAAAATATCTGTAAAAAATACAAACACATGGAGGCTAAACAATACACTACCTAATAACTAAAAGATCACTGAAGAAATCAAAGAGGAAATCAAAAAATACCTAGAAAAAAATGACAATGAAAACAGGAAGACCCAAAACCTATGGGATGCAGCAAAAACAGTTCTAAGAGGGAAGTTTAGAGCAATACAATCCTACCTCAAGAAAGAAGAAACATCTCAAATAAACAACCTAACCTTACACCAAAAGCAAATAGAGAAAGAAGAAGAAAAAAACTGAAAGTTAGCAGAAGGAAAGAAATCATAAAGATCAGATCAGAAATAAATGAAAAAAAATGAAGGAAACAATAGCAAAGATCAATAAAACTAAGAGCTGATTCTTTGAATAGATAAACAAAATTGATAAACCATTCGTCAGACTCATCAAGAAGAAATGGGGGAAGACTCAAATCAATAGAATTAGAAATGAAAAAGGAGAAGTAACAACTGACACTGCAGAAATACAAAGGATCATGAGAGATTACTACAAGCAACTATATGCCAATAAAATGGACAAATTGGAAGAAATGGACAAATTCTTAGAAAAGCACAACTTTCCAAGACTGAACCAGGAGAAATAGAAAGTATAAACAGACCAATCACAAGCACTGAAATTGAGACTGTGATAAAAAATCATCCAACAAACAAAAGCCCAGGACCAGATGGCTTCACAGGCGAATTCTATCAAACATTTAGAGAAGAGCTAACACCTATCCTTCTCAACCTCTTCCAAAACATAGCAGAGGGAGGAACACTCCCAAACTCATTCTACAAGGCCATCATCACCCTGATACCAAAACCAGACAAAGATGTCACAAAGAAAGAAAACTACAGGCCAATATCACTGATGATATAGATTCAAAAATCCTCAACAAGATACTAGCAAACAGAATCCAACAGCACATTAAAAAGATCATACACCATGATCAAGTGGGGTTTATCCCAGGAATGCAAGGATTCTTTAATTTACGCAAATCAATCAATGTGATATACCATATTAACAAATGGAAGAGTAAAAGCCATATGATCATCTCAATAGATGCAGAAAAAGCTTTTGACAAAATTCAACACCCATTTATGATAAAAGCCCTGCAGAAAGTAGGCATAGAGGGAACTTACCTCAACATAATAAAGGCCATATATGACAAACGTGCAGCCAACATCATTCTCAATGGTGAAAAACTGAAACAATTTCCTCTAAGATCAGGAACAAGAAAGGTTGTCCACTCTCACCACTGTTATTCAACATAGTTTTGGAAGTTTAGCCACAGCAATCAGAGAAGAATAAGAAATTAAAGGAATCCAAATCAGAAAAGAAGAAGTAAAGCTGTCACTGTTTACAGATGACATGAATCTTAAAGATGCTACCAGAATACTACTAGAGCTAATCAGTGAATCTGGTAAAGTAGCAGGATACAAAATTAATGCACAGAAATCTCTTGCATTCCTGTAAACTAATGATGACTAATCTGAAAGAGAAATTAAGGAAATACTTCCATTTACCATTGCAACAAAAAGAAAAAAATACCTAGGAATAAACATACCTAAGGAGACAAAAGACCTGTATGCAGAAAACTATAAGACACTGAAGAAAGAAATTAAAGATGATACAAACAGATGGGGAGATATATCATGTTCTTGGATTGGAAGAATCAACACTGTGAAAATAACTATACTACCCAAAGCAATCTACAGATTCAATGCAATCCCCATCAAACTACCAATGGCATTTTTCACTGAACAAGAACAAAATTTCACAATTTGTATGGAAACACAAAAGACCACGAATAGCCAAAGCAATCTTGAGGGAAAAAAACAGAGCTGGAGGAATCAGACTCCCTGACTTCAGACGATACTACAAAGCTACAGTAATCAAGACAGTATGGTACTGGCACAAAAACAGACATATAGATCAATGGAACAGGATAGAAAGCCCAGAGATAAACCCAGCACATATGGGCATCTTATTTTTGATAAAGGAGGCAAGAATATACAATGGAGAAAAGACAGCCTCTTCAATAAGTGGTGCTGGGAAAACTGGACAGCTGCATGCAAAAGAATGAAATTAGAGCACTCCCTAACACCATATACAAAAAGAAACTCAAAATAGATTAAAGACCTAAATGTAAGGCCAGACACTATAAAACCCTTAGAGGAAAACATAGGCAGAACATTCTATGACATAAATCACAGCAAGATCCTTTTTGACCCACCTCCTAGAGAAAAGGAAATAAAAACAAAAATAAACAAATGGGACATATTGAAACTTAAAAGCTTTTGCACAGCAAAGGAAACCATAAACAAGATGAAAAGACAACCCTCAGAGTGGGAGAAAATATTTGCAAATGAAGCAACTGACAAAAGATTAACTTCCAAAATTTACAAGCAGCTCCTGTAGCTCAATATCAAAAAAACAAACAACCCAATCCAAAAATGGGCGGACAACCTAAATAGACATTTCTCAAAGAAGATATACAGATTGCCAACAAACACATGAAAGAATGCTCAACATCACTAATCATTAGAGAAATGCAAATCAAAACTACAGTGAGGTATTATCTCACACCAGTCAAAATGGCCATCATCAAAATATCTACAAACAATAAATGCTGGAAAGGGTTTGGAGAAAAGGGAACTCTCTTGCACTGTTGGTGGGAATGTAAATTGATACAGCCACTATGGAAAACAGTAGGGAGGTTCCTTAAAAAACTAAAAGTAGAACTACCATATGACATAGCAATCCCACTACCGGGCATATACCCTGAGAAAACCAAAATCAAAAACACTCATGTATCACAATGTTCACTGCAGCTCTATTTACAATAGCTGGGACATAGAAGCAACCTAAGTGTCCATCAACAGATGAATAGATAAAGAAGATGTGGCACATATATACAATGGAATATTACTCAGCCATAAAAAGAAATGAAATTGAGTTATTTGTAGTGAGGTGGATGGACCTAGGGTTTGTCATACAGAGTGAAGTAAGTCAGAAAGAAAAAATAAACACAGTATGCTAACACATATATATAGAATCTAAAAAAAAATATATATATATATATGGCTCTGAAAAACCTAGGAGCAGGACAGGAATAAAGACGCAGATGTAGAAAATGGACTTGAGGACACGGAGAGGGGGAAGGGTAAACTGGGACGAAGTGAGAGATTGGCATGAATTTATCTACACTACCAAATGTAAAATAGTTAGCTGGTGGGAAACAGCCGCATAGCACAGGGAGATCATTTCTGAGCTTTGTGACCACCTAGAGGGGGGAGGTAGGGAGGGTGGGAGGGAGAAGTAAGAGGGAGATATGGGGATATATGTATATGTATAGCTGATTCACTTTGTTATAAATCAGAAACTAACACACCATTGTAAAGCAATTTTACTCCAATAAAGACGTTAAAAAAAAAAAAGTGTGTTATATGAATCCAGAATGATCCAAACCATCATTGAACAGAGATTTGACTGCACATGGCTTGAAAGCAGCTGTCTTTACAGAATTCTGCCTTAACAGATTTTTTTTCCTGTTTAGTGGATCACACATTATAATTAAAAATTAACATACTTCAACTTTTGAAATATAAGAAACTTGTGATATGCCAAGACATTTTATACGGTCTCTTCAGATTTGTAAATTAAATTGTCAATTCATTAATTATCAAGTAGCCCTTGCTTTGGGCTAATTCATACCATTAAAAAAAAAAACTAAAAGTGATGTTTAAAATTAAGAAATTTTATTGTTTTCTTGTCAGTCACACAGAGCTTATATATTCCCTTGGTATGGGAACTATTTTCATCACAGGAGATCTTATTTAAATGGAAAGATTGTATACTATCTCTAAAAGATTTCTCTTGGGATTTTGACTAAAAATTAACTTAAGGGACAGAATGCGTGTAATTTATACTATATGTCAGAAAAGACAAGTTAAGACTGGCTTATTAGCTATTTGGCTTTCTTTGGCCTATTAAACACACCACTACTAACAACATTTCACAGTCAGAGAGCTCTAGAAAGTTTTATGGCAGCAGTTTAAAAATGATACACAATATCATTTTTTTTCCCTTTCCTGACTTTTATGCTGTGAAATCCTGTTTTAAGAAAGAACTATTATAGAACATTTTATTGCTGTTATTTATCTAAGTACTACCCAAATACATTCCACAGAGCTCAAAAAATTCTCAGGTTAACTTGTAAAATTTTATGCTTTCCAGTACTGTAATTTTTATACAATTGTTCTTTTCATACAGATATCTATTTCAGCATGCTAACATTGACTCTATTTGGTGGAACTTCTGATGTAACCCATCTCCTCCAAAAAAAGCTTTTCTTTTGATTAACTACTGTTCTAAATTCTATAAAATATTCTGTCATGAAAAATTGAACTTTGTAATTTAAATTAACATAATTAAATTGTATTTTATTTAGACTTTTTCATCTGACTTAAAGTATTTTACACTAAATAAAAACAAAACTTGCACAAAATGTGGAGTGTGACATGAAAGGACCAATACAAAGTAAAACTATAAATCTGGCAGCACTCACCTCACAGTTGACTCATACTCATCAATTTTATAATTTTTGTAAATCGACCTAATTTACTTGAAAATCAAAACTGATCTATTAATGCTTCATCATGTTGCTGTTCAATTAGATTTTCCTTCACATTTTTTGAAATTGGAAAACTTTCAAAAGGTTTCATTACATGGTAGAGGTGTTTGTCTTCTGGGATGTATATGAACAAAGTCCTTAATATGACTTTGGAAATGACTTTTAATTATGACCACACTCTTACTTAGAGCCATCTCATCCAAGTCAATATGTTCAGGAGCAGTTGGGAAGAAGTAAATGTTATTACTTTAAGTAAATATATTTTTGCCAAAATAACATTTTAAAGAAATCCTTTTATATGTCAAATCTTCTGAATGAGGCCTGTAACTTATTTTCATTCCCACCTCTCTCTGCTTGCCCTCTCAGTCTACTTTTACTCAACTTGCCTTTTATGTTTTGTTTTTCCACCCCTCATCACCTTCTAACAAACTACATAGTTTACTTATTTAGTATATTTACGGTTTATTGTCTGTCTTCCCTAGAACCTGAGGACCGTAACCTCAGTCATCTTTTTTTAGCTAAAGTATCTCAAACCCTTAGAATAATAATGTCACGCATATAATATATGCTTAATTTTTTTTAATAAAAAGAATTGGGACTACAGATATACTTCATTCAATTATGGAAAGTGTCCCCATACTATCTAATGGCCATGCAAACTCAGAATGTACAATATCAAGATCGAATCCTGACGTAAACTGTGGACTTTGGGTGATAATGAGGCGTTAGTGTAGGGTCACTGATTGTAACAAACGCGCCACTCTGGTGGGCATGCTGATGGTGAGGGCTAGGGAGCGCGCTAAGACAGCCCTGCCAAGCTGGTCGGAGACCCAGGCAGTTTTCAATCTGCTGCCTCTGTGCTCTGACCATGAGTAGGCAAACCTGTAGATGCTCTCTTCAAGAGCAGAGTTCTCCAGTAGGTCCCACTGGTTTTCCATCCAGCCAAGGGGACTCATCTTCCTGGTGTCAGACCCCAGGCTAAGGTGAATAATATGTGGCTTGAGCCCCTTCCTCAGGGGGCATCCCAGAGACTATGCTATCTCCTTCCTTTCCTGAGTCCCCTGCTAGGGGTGTGGGATCCAACCAGATCCCTTCTCCTCCCTTCCTACCCGACTCCACATGGATCTTTCTTTATAGTCTTGGTTGTAGAAGAGCCGCTCTACCAGTCTCCAGGGCGATTTCAGGGAGAGCTGCTCCACATGCAATTGTATTTTTGATGTGTTCACGGAGGGGGGGTGAGCTCAGTGTCTTTCTGCTCCACCATCTTGATCTCTCTCCTCCCATATTCCTTGTTCTATTAAAGTATTTGAAGAGATCTGTTTACAACACCCACATAGACTGTGATTTCTAGGACAGTGGATAACTTGATTTTCCTGCATACTTTTCCATCCACGTCTCCTCTGTCCTATAAATAACTTATGGTCCTACCAAATGGGAAGACATGACATTACCTGGATGTAATCCCCAACATCCCACTTCTTCCTTGTATCACTCTCTCATCCTGGAGTGTCCTTGCCTCTGATCTGTAGTCATTCAAGTCCTACCATATTTCATCTTCCCTATCAACTTACAGCTCATTTTTTCCTGTGTGTTTTTTGTTTGTGTTTATCTTGAATGTGACACATCTTTGAATTTCTCCCTCCTTTCTCCTTTCTCTCTCTGAGTAGTCGCTCCATTCAATCTTGTTTGGTACGCAGAAGATGGACTTTGGTGTGAAGATCTACATTTAAGGCACAGTTCTGAGTAAAAAATCTGTAAATCTCAAAAGATTATGATAAACTTCATAAAATGTGGCTGCAAAAACAGAATTAGGTGTTGTGTATTAAAATACTTTGTAGTACGAGAAGCTCTACACACACACACACACACACACACACACACACACATATATATATATATATACACACACACACATATACAGGTTGCAGTTGGCAAACTGGAGACCCAGGAGAGCCAGTGGGGTAGTTGCATTCTGAATCCAACAACCTGAGAACCAGGACATTTGATGGTGTAAGTTCTGGTCTGAGTCTGTCCCAGGCAGAGGCTGATGCCCCAGCTTGAAGACAGTGAGGCAGAGAGAATGTATTCTCTCTTACTTCTCCTTTTTGTTCTACTCAGACCTGTAGTGGCTTGGATGAGGTCCACCTACACTGGGAAGGCAATCTATTTTACTCAGTCTACAGATTCAAATGTTAATCTCATCTAGACACAATCTCACGGACACTCCCTGAATACTGTTTAACCAAATATCTGTGCACCTGTGGCCCAGTCAAGTTGACATATAAAATTAACTACCACACCCCATAAATGCAAGGACTGGTCTTATTTATCTGTGCTTCCATGAGAGCAAGGACTTTGCTATATTTCCCCAGAATTACTAGCACCTAACACAATGCCTGGCATATTTGGTATTAAATCAATCTTAACTGTTCAACTGATTGATTGGGGAGTTAATTAAATTAATAAATGTGTGAATGATTGATTGAATCATTGATTGAATCATGAATGGAAGGGTGTTTAGTAAATAACTACAAAAAACATTTTCTTTCCTCCACTTTATTCTTGGCCATTTTTATAAACATTTGTTTTTCTTTTTCTTAATACTTAACAGTACCATCCTTTGTATTTTCAAACAATTTTGGAAAATAACTTTAAACATAGTTTTACATTTCATAACTTTTCTTGGCAGGTTTATAACACTCATCATATTGAATAGTAATCGTGTAGCGATATGTCCACGTTACACTGAGATGGATCTTTTAATTTTTGTTAACCTTAGCATTTTCACTATGTCAAGAACAAAATAGGTGCCCAATAAATTTTTTGCTGCATTGCATCAAATTAAATGTGCTTCGGCACTCTTTTACCATCATTCTGCTCTCCCTGTTGTGAGCAGTTTACTCAACTCCCCTGTCCTTCTTCAGATTTGCCACCTGAGCCCTGGTGGTTCTGAGGGACAAATGAGTACTGGATTTGTGTTCACATCTTCCAAAGCAGATCTCCATATGAGGACACATGAGATGTGTGTGGGGGGATGGCATCAGGGGACCAGAATGAACCCCTTCACTACATTCATGCACTCTATTCTGTGGTGGCAATTTAACATTTTTTTAACCTCATTTTATAGTTAAGACTCATTGGAGATTAATTGGCTTTCTAGAAGATCCAAGACCTGGCCTAGGAAAATCCAGTCATGTACTCCCCTGATTAACACCCTTCCCATGGCCCTGGGGATAAAGTCCAAATCTTTTAACTCCTTTGCAAAGTCCTTCATGACTTGGCCCTCTCCCATCTCTAGGCTCTAGCCACCAGCAGCTTCTTACAGACCTTTGAACCCCCTACTCTCTCTTACTGCCTCTGCCTAGAATACTCCGAATGACCCTATCCCTTGCTCATTCTTTCCCAACCTTTAGAAGTTTCATGGGCTCCCAGTGGGGGCCTTAGAAGGCAGCTGAGGTGAGAGCAGAGGCCAGAATGGAAGCCTCAGGGCCAGATGATTAGTTACAGAAAGCATAGGTGACCGAAAGTCATCACATTCTCAAAGTTGTAACAAACTATTCCTCAGAAATTGGCAGCTCGTCAATGTCATCAGCAAGCCAATAAACATCAAAATTTTCAATTAAGATAGTCTTCATCAGAAGAATCCTCAACTGAAGGGGTCCCTCCCTCTTGAATTTTTTCTTGAATTAAAAGCATTCTTTTCTTAACCTCTTTATTTCAGACACGAAATGCAAGTAACCCAGACAGTTAAAACAAGCTGGTGTATCAAAGGAAAAATATTGACACAAAACACCATTTTCGTTTGCATAAATATTTTTCACATTTTAAGTCCACTGAAAAATGCCGAGAGAGAGAGAGAGAGAGAGAGAGAGAGAAAGAGAGAGAAAGAGGCTCACAGACTAAGCTCTATGACTGACCACATATCAAAGGGGCCCTGAGTCTCTCAGTCCCTTCTTTTCTTGGTCAACCACTGGGCTGCTCCCAGCCACACTTCCTTTCACTGTTGACTCTACTCCTGCTTACCAATGGGAGGGTTTCATGCCACTTTCCTTTTAATCTGCTTGCCATTTCTCACTAGGATTTGACAGTCTGCATGGGTGTGCCTGGTTGCCAATGGCAGAGGCAAGCCCTTCATTTGGGACCCAAGTAGGACTGTGAAAAGTGAGGCTTGGTTAACCTCAGGTCACTCTAAGTGCACCCCTTTCAAACATAGGAAGGTCCCTTTTTGGGGAAAAAGGAAAAAAGTTGGAGCATAATTATGTCCTCTAAAAATGTAATGTGCACTGGAAATTGATCTTATAAATTTCCTACTTATTACTGCAAACAGAATTTCCTCTTTGACATCCCAAGCGTGTCAGAAAGAATTCTTGTTCCTTGAGCTAAAAATAACATTTTATTTTCTCTTTTCTTTTTCAAATATGTGTATATAAAACTTCTCATTGAAGATACAAAGAGAAAGCATATTTTCTGTATTATTCCTATCTTTATTATAGTGCAAAACTTTGATTTTTGTTCAGATGACTTTCTTTCTTTCTCTTAAGAAGTTATTCATCTGCAACAACTTTTTACTTAAAAACATTTGTCCCAAGAGAGATACACTACCAGAGCAAGCAAAGGGAAGTAAAATATCTCTGCTTCGAAAGTTCTTAGGAATTATCAGATTATTTCTCTTCGTCCTGCTCAAACATATGGACTTCCTCAAATCTAAAAAATAGGATTGTTTTGAAAAGAATTTTACACATAGGGAAGACATTTTAAAGGAATGAAGATAATTTTACTCAGAGGTTTCTGTGTATCAAACTACAAACTATAAATCAGAAATAGACACAATGACCCACCACTAGTAATAGGTGAGTAAATACAATTGTCAGACATCATTTACAATGTTACAGAAGTAGAAAAGTTTCTGTGTATTCTTCCTTCACAATGACACAGTTAATATCTCTATAGGCCTTTGTAATTTACAAAGGGTTTTCAGATCCCATAGTTCATCTGAGCCTTATTACAAAGGTTTCTTTTGGGCCAAAAGCAGATGTCTCTCTTAAGGCCTACCTTTATTAAGAAATTTCTATTATTCCGTTTCAAGTTTGCTCCTTCTGCCTTTCTGTGATAACTTAATTTTCACTTTTGTTTTAAGATTATTAGACTCTCAATCAAATTATCATTTATTAAACACTTTTATGTTTAAATCATCTTGTTGGTTCTGAAGTGAAAATGTAGGAGATAGTCTCATCTAGAGGAGTCTGATTTCTGATTCTATTTGGATAAATTTTAAAACACTAAATATTATAAAACCATAACCTATTTAAATAAAAGTTTATGACGCTCATGTAGTGATTGTCAAATGACGGTTAAAGAAGTTTCAGTCTGATTGCCCTCAGTCCCAGGATGTGCAAGACAGATATTTGATCACTTGAATTTATAAGAGCCAACACTTAGAAATTAGAAATTTTCACACTGACAGTGCAAAATCTTTGAAAAATTGGAACTCATGGCAACATTGGGCCCACAATCCCACACATGAGTCAGTTAGAGAGGAGGCAGCTTCATTTAGACGAAGCAGATTTGTGCAACCCTGAGGCTCGGTGTAAGAGGCTATCCTGTTACACCTAGCCCAGCTTACTCATTCAGATCCTGTCCTCTCTCTGCAACTAAATTTGCAACCTTTTTTAAACTAATAACCGCTGTGGACGTTTGGAAGACAGAGTTTCCACAGGCTCAGGTTCTAAGTTCAAAGAAGATAAGTATGAGAGGCATACTCAGGGGAGAGACAACAGGATGGCACGAACAAAAGCACCAAGACCAGAAAGCAGACAGTGTCTTTTGTGAGAAATAGGGAATCGGTTGTCTAGATCACAATATTAAGGGTGGAACCCAAACCTTCTTGAGGAGGATAGTGGCAGTGGCATTCTCTTTGACCTAATCAAACTTGTCCCCTAAATAATTACAATTTGACTACTTCCCAGTCAGGACTTGCTTTTCCTGCCTGTCTGCATCACCTTAAAAGTGTAGTCCTGAGTGATTTCCATGCAGTGTGATTTGTCCGTGGCAGGTATGATCTCCCTGATGTGGCTGATGGCTGGTGGTCACAGCCACTACCAGATTAGTATGGGAATAGCCACTACTACAGGGGATCAATAAAGTAATAATACATTTTCATATGTCTACTCCCGTAAGCCCTTCTGATAAATAGTCATCAAACACTGCTGCTCTAAAATCAAAAAATGTGTTTCTGGATCATACTAAAATTGAGAACACTAGAACTTAACTATCTGAGCTTTGTTTATTTGCTTAAAGAACGTGTTGGGATTGTATAGCAGGGAAAATAGAATATATAACAGAAAATTGTAAGGAAGCTTCACTGTTTACACGTTTCAGAAAGTTTATTTTGCTGGCTTAACTAGTTTCTCCTAACGCTAGAAAGATTAATTGGAGCAAAGAAAAACTAAATACAGAAGGACTATTCTTTTGTATCCATTCTTGTAGAATGGAGCATGTAAAAACACAACCAAAAAAAGTACCTATGAAGTTGCTGATTGCTATTAATTTTCCCCAAATACTGAATGATGTCAGTCTATAAAAATGAATTGCTTCACTTTCGAGGTAATTCAGTTGCCGTGTGTAAGTTCAGTGAATATGATGTCTTTATAATTGACATTAATCTTTTGGAAAAAAGCTCAGTGTGCACTTTGGAATGTCCCGCGTCTCTTCCCTCTGAAATTTCATCTGGTCCCAATTACCGTCTGCTCCTAGTTTGATCCAGTGGCAGAGAACGAGCTGAGCTTCTGTCCTGCAGCTGAAGCAGACACACTTCATTAGCCTCATTCTGCTGTTGTTTTTTATAGATCAGCTAAAGTTTACAGAAAGATTTATATAGACTCAGCAACTTTACGAAGTCCTGTTAAAAATACATAGAGCTGCACTCAAGAAATGCATTTTGGACCTCTTAGCTGTCAAGTTCACTGAAAGCTGTAATGGGACTTTTTAGCTAGTTAAATAAACAAGAGTTTCTGCTACAGCTCTTATTTTATATTATTTTATTTTTTCTTTCCACATCAGAATCTTTATCATAAAGCAGCTGAATTGACTCATTTGGAATAGACTAAGTATATGTCTCCCAGGGTCCCTTTGAGCCTTCTGGTCTATTCATTTTGGGTCATCTAATACGTAAGGGTTGTTGCAATGTGCCAGGCATCGTGATAAGCACTGACCTAGAGCAGGGAAATGACTGAAAGAGCCCTTACTTTCCTGAGTTTCAGAGAAGACAGACATTAACTATGAAGACTTAAAAACTAAAACAGTCTTTACAGTTCAAAAGAGTTGTTTTTTTTACTCCCTGTCTCTCTTCTGTACCCGCGGTGTCCTTGGGTGCTGGTCAAAAGGGAACTGGGTGTGATCCGCTCTGGCTGCATTCACCACCTGCACCGCGATGTGGCCTGTGGAGACCCCCCAGGCAACAACTCTGATTCCTAGCCTTCTTTTTCCATCCAGACAAAAAGCCATCCATCCATCTAAGGCAGGGGTTGGCAAAGCATGGTCTGCAGGCCAAGTCTGGCCTGCTATCTCTTTTAGCGTGGTCCACAGGCTAAGAATGATTTTATGTTTTTAAATAGTTGAAAGCAAGTTGAAAGAAAAATATTTCATGACACATGAAAATTGTATGAAAATCAAATGTCAGTGCCCATAAGTAAAGTAATATTAGAATACAGTCATGTTTATTCATTTACAGATTGTCTCTGTCTGTTTTCTTGCTACAATAGCAGAGTTGAGTAGTTACAAGAGAGAGAATAACGGCCCATAAAACCAAAAGTATTCTCTATTTAGCCCTTTATAGAAATGTTTGCCAACTCCTGATCAAAGCTTCCATATTATCTCTTTTTGGATTTTTCCCACCCATCTATTCACTGTACAATGTGGGGCTTATTATATGTCATCTCCTCCTCTATCCTAGTTCTTGAATCTCTCCTCCAATAAGTGCATGACAACCTCACCTTATAAAAACTCCATAACTCATTATTCAAAACAGGGAGGAGAGATGATAGGCTTCTAGCAAGCCAGAGGCATACCATCCTATGAATCTGACCTGAGTTTTTGAGCCTCATAGCATGACATAATTCATGCATCTATGTTTAAGATGTTTCAATTTTTAGGACAAAAACTGCATTCCTCTAAATAGATTTTCTATGCCACTATTTGAATAGACTGATTCTATAATATAGATTAACAAGACATTTTGGTTTCTTAATTTTCTAAAATTATCAAGGGTTAAGTTACAGAATTTTAAATACATTTGGCCACTAGCTTTACTTTATAATAGTTATTCTCCTCTAAAATTTCTAACAACTTCCGTAATCAGGAATTCCTGAAGAGCTGATATACTCTCCAAATGGCAAAGTTGGCCATTAGCTAGCTAGCCCTAGTAAGCACTTATTTAGTTATCTAGTTATATTAAGTACGTACTGGAACTCCCCAGTATATGACAGTGATAATTGATCCATGGGAGTGGATTTTACTATTTAGAATAAATTTCTTCATCTTCTATATTTGTCTCCATAGAATAGGCATGACTGATTATAACCATCTAATATTTTCCAGTTTAGTACTTTTCTCACAGATAATCATAGGCAATATTTTCCTCATTTCATAATCACATGCCAGTTAAATGCTTACTTTAAAATATAATGAAAATTTCATTTTATTCTCTTAACCCCAGATAATATTGCAGCAAGTGAAATACATTTAAGCCATTTTTGTTAGATTCTTACTTCTAACAAATAATTTTTGATTGTGAAATACTACAGTTTGGGGCCAAGAGAAAATTATTATGTTTAACCTAATTCTTTGAAGAATATCCAATTCCTTTCACTACCATTCAAAGACACTTCTACAGTTGTTAACATTGGATGCAATTTTATATTTAAATAATATGTGTGAGAAACAGGTGGCTAGTATTTGGCTTATGAGAAAAGGGAAAGAAAGCTGTAAAATTGTTCCTCAAAAGACGAAAGAAGAAAAGTTACAGGCCTTGATGACTTTTGCAGTATAGACAGCGGGGACTAGGTGAAATTCATGTGGAATCTCTGCCTCAAATATTAGTCATTCTTGAAAAAACGGAAACGCTCAATCTAATTTCTGACAAGTACCCGAGAAAACCAATATCTACTGCTAAAAGGTAGAGCTTTTTGATCCATGGTTCTGCCAGTCAGTTTCTGAGACTGAAGTGGGCAATGAAGCAGCAGTCTGGCAGACGTGCCCGGTGAGACAGCTGACCTCTTCTTCGTGGAGCAGAATTGGCTCTGACATGTCCCAGAGGTAGAAACGGAAACCCTAGCACTTAGGTGTGTTGCATAGAGCCTGTGGTTAAGCAATATCTGAACCTGGATCTTGGGGATCTTCTTTTGCTAAGCCTGGGACCAGACCAAGAGAATACACGGCACACTGCTTTTGACCATCTTGACCAGAACCACAAAGTACTGGAAATGTCTCAGGAATGGATGTTCTCTACTGATTTCCAAACCTTAGGTACGTCCTCTTAGGTAAGTGTAAGGAAAAATCCGATGCCTGTAAAAGAAGTTTCCAAGCCACAGAAACTACATAGAACTGAGACAATGTTTGACCTTGTGCCCACTTAATTTGTGAAGTATTATTGTTGCCTACTATTTTATTCTGCAGCTTTGAAGAAGAACACAACTCATTTGCACTCACATCTCTATGGAACTTTAATATACAATTTCTCTAGGATGGAATAAAAGACAGAGGCATCAAAAGATGAACTAATTCCTTGAGATTTTAGTACTTGCACCAAATAAATGACAACACTGTCCCCTGCAGTATGCAACACTGATTTGACTTGTTCTTAATATCCTTGAGCATTACTTTCCTAGAGCAAGCCATTGAATCTAAACCTAATTTTAAGTGACTGTAAGTTCAGTTTGATTCCTCAGACATTTATTAAGTGCCTGCTGTATTTCAGATCAATACTAAGCACTGGGATAAATGAATTATGAATTATTCACAGCCTCTGCTCTCTAAAAGCTTATAATCTAGTGGAAGAAACAAATTTCTAAGTAAATTAATTCAGTATTAAATGTACAGGCTAACTGAGAAACACCAGGGGTTATGGCAGAGATATTTAGTCAACTTCGTCCCAACAAGAAGGTGGCTCCAGGAAGGGGAAGCTACCTTAGTTGTGTGTCACAGTAGGAGTGAGCTTTATTCAGGGCATATTATGCAGGAGAAATAGCCTGAACAAACCCTTAAAGAGTGAAATTGCATAACGTACACATTCTATAGTACACAGTAAAATATGGGGAGAGAAAGATGAAGCTGAGGAGGGGTGGGTCACAGAAGGATTATTTTATGCCACACTAAGGGGTTTGATTCTATAGGCAATGGAACACCACTTAAGGACAGTTATGTAGTCATATCTTCACTCGAAATAAATTTCTTAAATTATACTGTAGAGAGTCGTTCTAAAGGACCCAAGACTAGAGGTAGGGAGACAAGGTAAGAGGCTGTTTCACAGCACAGACCAGAGATAGTGGGAGCCTGATCTGGGAAAGTGACAGCAAGGATGGAGATAGAAAGAACAAGATGGGAGAAATATGTAGAAAGTAAAGTTCCTGGGATAGAGTGATTGGGTTTGACGTGATCACCGAAGAGAGGAAGTCTAGGGCATGCTTCTGACTGGAGAACAAGTTGGATAGTTGGGTCATTGGCAAAAAATAATAATAGAGGGAGAGGAGAGGGTTTGAGGATGCATGGATAAAAAGATGAAAGAAATTTGTCATAGTTCCACATGCATAGCAACCAATATTCATATTTTGAAATATCTCTTTCTTGTCTTTATTCTTCATATATTTTGTGCATAATTAAGTCCATACTACATTTAAAATAATTTATTCTGCTTTCTATTTGACAAAAGAATCATTTCTTGGAAAAAGAAGTATTATTTCATAATATTAAAAATTCTTTTTGAACATACTTTTCAATAACTGCATAGTATTTCTTAGCATTAAACACCTATGAAATAAAACACTTTTATCTGTAAACTACATATGACAACTGAATGGATGCAACCTAAAGATCTGGTTAGAGTGAAGTACTTATAAAATGTTCTACAGGAAATGAGACAATATTTTTTAGAAACAAGTAGTGAGTTCATAGGAGTCAATCAAATACAATATCTTAAGATAAAAATACGAAAATTCTTCTAATTAGGTTATGTAAAAGATCAAAATTGGTCACTTATACTAACATAGTAACAGCACTGTATTCTCGTTAAAATATGGCCTTGCAGTGAAAGGGATATATAGTCAAGAACAAACACAGTGAGATTTGTCATTAATCTTTTTCCTCTTTTCTCTAGTCATATGGTGCAGAGGAACGAAGTATACAGATGAAAAAAAAATTTCATTTCACTAGAGCTGGCCTTAGGCAAATCCACACCGTCAATCACATGGATAAAATGTAGGCCAGGCTGCCAAGTGTTTTTCAAAATAGACCATAAATGAAATACAAGTAGTGAATATGACCAGGTATTTATAATTCTCACTTCTTAGTTGGCATAGTCCAAAATTATTAAATATATAGACAATGTTCCCATTATTTTGGGGTTTCTTCTCTTTTTTTTTTCCATCTTCTCAACAGGGAATTTCGGTGTACATTTTTGCCCTTTGGCTTCATCTTTTAGCAGCTCGTGAAAAGTGATACGTAGGTGGTTTACACTCAACGCCAGAATCAACATTCTTTCTGTTCCGAAAAGCTCAGGATTTGAAAACGTTTTTCCTTCTCATAAGGATTTACTCAAGTATTTATATATCCTGTAATAGTTGGCGTCAGTAATATTATTCCTTCGTATTGTGGGATACTTTTATTTAGAATAACCTGCTTCACAACCAGAGAAGCAAACTACCTATAAAGGAATAAATACAACTTTATTTCCAATTATTTTTCTTCACATCACTGTGGAAGTTGCATTTAAATATATTTCATTCCAACGTCCTATTTTCCTCAAGTGGAAATTCTAGTAGTTCAAGGGGAACATGATATTTTTAGAACTGTTTAATCTTTCACTGACTGATGAAGATCCAATTCAAACAAAGAACATTCTTCATATACAAAATATTGATTCGCTGTAAGTTTGAACTTAGTAACTTAGAACTTTAAGATTTGAGGAGAGGGTGGGTATCAGCTGTTACAAGCAGAGACACCAGGGAATTTTTATTCAAAAATAAGTGGACAGAAAAAAGTCTTAGCTGCTCAAAGGCATAGAGTAGAGGTATGCCTTAGAGTACACAGTATTTTTGCACATTTCTGTCAATCTTAAGAGGCTATACGATCAACAGATTTTTCTACAAAATAAAAGAAGCTAAGATTTTCAATAATTCCTCTTTTTTTTGGTTAAGCTATATTTTCTGAGCACAAATTAGTACACATTCCCTAACAGAAATAGAAATGTGTTTATGGGGAAAAGGAGACAGAGTATTTGAAATGGTGCCCTCATAGGAAACTTTAATATAAACCACTCTGAAGGATCAGGACATATCCACGTTAGACAAAAAAATTGCATTCCTAACTACAAAATGGTACAAGGTATTAGAAATAGGTAATGGTCTTTAATATCTGTGACCCAAGCATCTGAAGAAGACAAACTACTCAAAATTCTACAACACAGTACATGACTTTGCACAAATTGGATTGTTGTTTTTCATTAGATCATGTATTTGCTTGCAGGCAAGAGAGCTTGTATTAGCCACCCACACTGGTCTACCCCTGCCAGTGTGAGGAAGATACCATGAGCCACAGACACACTTAAAGTCAGGAAATAGGGAACATTTTGGGTGAGCCTTTGGCATAAGGCAGTTCTCTGATGCTTTCTGGTTACATAGTGATATTGATACATAAAGTATAAGCATTAAATGTTCATTATGATCTAAACCTCTTTTTTCTTAATATGGTTTTGTTAAAGGCCCCAGTGCTTACAACATCGTACAAGAGCCACCATTAGCCTATGGCCTGGGCTCAGTGTCACTGGCTCCTTCATTCTGGCAAAAATACATTGAATGAACACTGTGTAAGGAGAATTTCCATTTCTGGTTTGAGTAAATCAACATCTGATTCATACTTTAAGTGTTTTGTTCTTTGAAGGAATAAAGCATATATCCTTCCTTCAGTCAGGGCTGTATAAGCATCATCTTGAAGACATATTTATTAAAGAAAAGAATTAATTATTTCTTAAAAGTCCTGGCCAGGTCCACCCTAATAAAATTTCCTTTGGACCACAAATGTTGACAATCTCTAATGTTCTTTTGATGAATACTGGAATGTGTGAGGAGGCCCCACGGTGGCATGGTTGACTTTACGTTGCAGAAAGAGTGGAGTTTGGCTCTCAAAGCTAAGTCCGATGCAAATGAGCCACTCTTGTTTTCCGCCTACCTGAGCATGGCGGGAAATTGCCCCCTGTCCCCTTCAGGCAGAGCACAATCCACGGCAGTGTGGTCAGTCAGAGGGCAGCGTAGCTCTGCTTTCTCAGGCTGCTGGTATTGTTTACAGAGCTGACCTATGCTCAGAACCTGTTTTTCATTATTATGTTTCAAGAAAAACAAAGTGCCATTCATGCAAACCAAAAGGAAGTTACAAGCCCGCGGCTCAAAGCTGAAAATGGTCAATTGAATTAGCATGCTTTTTGTACATGTGAGTAGAAATGTACAGGTACATTTGTACATGAGCAGGCTGGCCATTTAACATAGTACTTTAACATGATTATGAAAAGCAAAATACCTGTATTTGTGGGCAGGGACCTATGTGCAAAAGTACTTTCGAGTTCCAAGAATGTGTGCACCTTCTGAAAAAAGAAACAAGAACCTTGCAAGTCATCTTGCGTGTATGGTGTCTGGACCACAATAACACTCAAGAAATAGCTTTTGAACATGTTCATGTATAAATGAACGTGAAAACATGAATTGTGTACAATACTAAAGAATTCATTTTTTTTTGCATTTGAGTGTATGTGTTTTTCTTTTTTTTCCCCTCACTCTAGGTATGTATTATAAAAACAGTGACTGTATATGGTGAAAATTCAAATAGAAGGATACAAAAGTCTTTCCCCCTACCTAATGGCCCCATTCCCATCTTTCTTTCTCTAGCATTGCTACTAAAATTGTGTTCATTTTTAACAAACTGGATCATATTTTATGTACTGTTTTGCACATAGTTTATTCCATCTAATTTTTTGGAGATTTTTCCACATTTACCCAGATTACCACCTTTACACACATATACTTATTTAATTCTTTTAAAATTTGACTCTAAATATTCTAGTCTACTACATGGCTAAACAATAATTAATTTCCAGTTCCTAGAAGATAGGCAATAGTGTTGCTTCCAATTCTTTTTTTAAATTAATAGCTACAAATAACGATGAACTGAATACACATGCACATATATTTTTATGCAACTATGTCAGAATATACGTAGAATAACTTACTAGAACTGAAATAGGTGCGTCAAAGGAATATGCATTTTTAATTTGGATAGCTACTGCTAAATTGCCATTCCACCGCAGTCTATGAGAACACTCGCTTTTCTGCATCTTTGTCAAACTGTGGTGACAAACTTTTAACCTTAGCTAATCTGAGAAGTAAAAACAAATACTAATTCATTGTTATCTTAATTTGAATTTCTATCATAATTATTCAGGTTGAGCATTTTATATTTATTGACCAACTTTGTTTCTTTCTTTTTGAATTGCCCAGAAATGATTTTTTTTAAAGATATCAGATGACAATCTGTGCTGTATGTGTGATCAGATACCGTAACTGAGAAGAAAGACATTTTCAATGCCAAGATGGAAATACTCTTTTCTTCCCATTGTACAAGTATTATACAGTTCAAGCCAATTTTAGAGAACACTCTCTGAAAGCTACGAAGAAATAAAATGTGGATTTTTCTCCTGAACCAGCTGCAATGAACCACAGAAAATGGAACCGTCTACTCATTGGATATATCTTTGCTGTTATCCTCAAAAGATGAAATTCCAGAGATAGCATTGTACATTCATTGTGGTATGTGTCTTTTATTTTATTTATTCATTAACTTTTAGTTATTGATGGTTTATTATGTACAAAACCATCAATATAGGATCTAGAAAGGCAAGTAATCAAATAAAATAAGACAACGAATTAGCCATAATTTTTCCTCTTAAGGCATTTAGAGTGCTTCTGAGAACAAACAGGAGAGGAAAATAAATAGCAGGTTTGGGATCTTACTTGAGTACTAAGGAGTTTGGACTTCACTTGGGGCAAGAAAGTGACTGCAGATAATTAACAATATTCAAATTGCTCTTTAAGCAAATTCTTCTAAAATCCCTGTAGATGAGAGGAGAAGGGCTAGAGGTGGAGAGACTAATTAGGAGGCTATTATCTCTCACAGGTGACAGATAATCAAGGTCAAGACAACCACAGTGGCAAGGGAAGTGGCACGCTGGCAACTACCAGTGGGGATGCTTGGGGGATGCACAATTGTCAGTCCAGGAACTAATCCTGGATGGTTAGAACCATCAAAGCCAAGGAAGGATGAGGCCCAAGAAGGAGGGGACATCAAGAATGTAAAATGCTACAGACTAACAGAATCCTTACACTAGACAATCTTTATTCATCCTAGAGGAAATGAGAACATGTCATTATTACCTTTGTCCAATCAGTACATGCTCATTGAATTCCCTCTGTGCCCAGACACTGTGCTATGTGCTGTTGATAAAATGGTGAGCAAAATCGATAAGGTCCTTACTATCACGTAACTTAAAATCTACCAGAGAGAGCATTGAATCGAAAGCAACAATGGCACCTCCTTTTTGCTCTGGGAGAACCACCCCTCAGCCTTTGTTAGCCCGCGTGCCTTAGGTAAACCAAACCCTCCCCCAGACCTGAAATGGTCTATTTGAACTAAGCCCAGACCCATGGGAGGAAGGGAGGGTGCGTTCCTCCCTCTGGCCATAGTGAATGTCCATGCATAGGTAGGATCCATGGGGGCCGAACGTAGCTGCAGAAATTTCATTCTGAGCCTTTTGTTTCCGATCTCAGAGAAGCAGACTGTCTCCCTTACATGGTGGGTACCTGGAAGTATGAAGAACCAGAGCCGTGGCCGCCAACCATGGAGTCAACCTTGTCTACAGTAAGTAGAAAGCAGAGCCAAGGGTTGCAGAGAAAAACCATGTCCTGATGATGTCATTTGAGTCTGGTCAAGCTCTGACCAAAGCTAGACTTATTCTTGAACTTTTGGGTTAGGTGAGGCAATAAATTCTATTTTAGTTCCAACCAGTTTGGTTTGGATTTTCATTCACTTGTAATCAAAAAAAAGTCTAACCATTACAGCTCAGCTCTAAAAAAATGTCCTGTCCTTCTTTTCCCCAGATGGCAAAAAGTTTTAAAATTACTTGTCTCTGCACATTTTATTGCAAAACTATGGTGTATTACAAAATTTAAGGCATTTGAAATCTAAGAAGGATGGTATTTCCGTAGAAATAATTAAATGACGATCTAAGGAAAGTTATAGTATCTTCCAGTCTGTTTTAAATTATGGTATAAAGTTCCCAGCTGTATGTTCTTCAATTACCAGAACTCAGAGAAGTCTGGTATTTAGGCCATTACAAACCTACATTTATACCTCTTTTGAGGTAGCAAGAATGTTATTGAGTAACTATTTTATTGAAAAATGACTAGAGTTTACTTTTTATCTTTAGGTAAAATATTTTTAAAAATTAAATAAATTTAAAAATTTTATTTTGGAAAATCTCCCAGTTCAGTGGAGAAGGTAAACACGTAAACCACTAAATGCACTGAAATCAGTGCATACTTTGCCTTAATCTTTATGTTTTAAGCATTGTGCATTGAAATGTCTTTCATCTGGAAGGAATGATGACACTGATTGAGTATTCTGAGGAATTTCTTTGTGCAGGACCTGGTCATCATTCAGAATCTGCTTGGAAATGCCGTATTAGACATAATCAGACTTTCAGACATGAGTAAATACAGTGATGCCTGCCTAACCCAGAATTTCCCTCCCATGCAGGTATAACTTACGTAGTCTTACTTGTTATGGTTTTGGAGCAACCACAAGGGTTTCAATTCCGCTATTCTGTATTCTTTCCTTTGGGGATAGTTAGAAAAAGAAGGTAACAGCACTTGACCACAGAAAGGGAACATAACATTGTAGAATGTCTTTTTCCCTAATGAAGATGTGAGAGAGAAAGAGAATTGAAAACAATCACGCTAGTTTCCTCAGCCCAATTTTTAACATATCAGCTCAGTATGAGGGTGAAAACATCACCTTTTCTAACTACCTCACAGGCTTATCAGGAAGGGTAAACAAAATAACTTTTATGAAAGTGGCTTGCCCATTTTCAACTGCTAGACAAAGTTAATCATACTTCCTGTTTGGGTTTCCTAGAAGCAATGTGTGGTCAGGGCCAGTTGGTCAGGCTGTACATTGCACAAGGGTGTCAGAGCATGTCATGTCGATTTCTATATCTCTGTCAATAATTTTCTGGCAAATGGGACTAAAGAGAGTCTTGTTCTGATAAACTCTGTGTGTTACGACAAGGTTCCACCAGGAAGGGGTGCCTTTTTAAAATTCTCACCAAGACCCTTTGTACAGTGATAGAGGAAGCATGGTCTTGACCTCCTTTCTCTCCCTTTCTCCAATCCAACATTCACACTACAATCTGATAATTGCTGCTAAAATGCAAACTTTAGTACTATCGCTCTGCCAAGATCCCTACAACGACTCTTCCATTGCCTTCAGAGTAATGCCCAAATGTCTAAATTTGACAAGATTCTGGGCCCCTCACCAGCCCAGTCTCGTCGCTCCCTGCCATCCTTACCTGTGCTCCAGCGTCAGGAGGTACCTACAGCTCCCTGAACAGCAGAACAGCATGTGCTTTCTTGCCTCTGAGTCCGAGGAAATACTCCTCATGCCTGAAACATCCTTCTGCTTCTCTTCTCTTATATGCAGCTCAGAGGTCACATTAGGCTTCCTCTAGGAAGCCCCTTTTACCCAACCCTGGAGGAATCTTTATTTCTTCCTATGTTCTCCCTTGTAGTAACCTTGTTAGTCATTCAACTCCCTCAGGTAGATAATGAGTACTCGGAGGACAGAGCATGTGTACCCCTCACCTGTGTGCCTGGCACATGTTACCCCCCACATATATTTGCTGAATGAAATGAGGTCTGGCTTCTAGTGTTGGATGTGCTGCTTATTTGCCTTGGGACCTTGAACATGTCACTCAATCTATATCCCACTTTCCTGCTAGAAAAATAGAAGCTGAATTAGCCAATCCATAAAGAAGAACACCTAGACTTGGAAATATGCCGTACGTTTTTCTCACCTAAATTCAGAATCTTCTATCTTTGCTGCTGAAATAGAAAAGAAAAGGGGGAGGGACCTTTTGGTGGTTGAGACCTAAATACACATGAAACGTGTGTGTGTTTATGTTGCCTTCTTAATATTAAATTTCCTTGACCAGCTTTAAGAAGTTTTCTACCAAATGATCATGGTAATGAAAATGCTTGACAAGTGAAATTCAGTTATTTTACAGTGGTCTAACATTTTCCAAATGCCAAATGTAATAGGTGTTTGCCATTGCACATAATTCACTGGATCCTTATTTCATTTTTACTACAGATTTATGGATTGAACTTCAGGGTAAATAGCTTCAACATACAGTCTGTGACTGTTCTGGGACTGGGAAATGGAGATTGGTACAATTATCTCATTAATTTGAAAGTCAATATACAGAACTCACGTGCCAACTCCTTCTGGGCAGCGGTGCCTTCATCTTAATCATCCCGAGGATTTTGGAATGTGGGCAAAGCAGCGTATCATTAGAATCTGGGTGGAAGTAGCAAAAAAGTGAAAAAGGGGCTCTTGGAATTGGAAAGTGATGGTAGGAAGGCAAGTAGTGAATCACAGAGAGCAGCTGAAAGAAGAGAAAGCCCTTGGTGCCTTGAGATTTAACAGTTTGAGCGATCCTATCGCATAAACAGTGCTGATCGGTGTTTTGTGATATGTCCGTTTTGGTACCTACAGGATGGGAATGCTTTTGTAACCCCTGCCAATTAAGATACATTATGGCGGGTGATACCCAGAGGAATCCATTAACTTCTGTGGATCTTCACTATACAAGTTTGGTTGAGCCTTATTTTCTGTAGGTTATATTATAAAAACAATATTTTTCCCAAATTAAACATTACAGTAAAACACTGATTCTGGCTTTCGACATATACATGTGGTCTTCCTACAACTATGAGAAATATACTTCTTTGGAGGATTTGGCCCTCCAATTTAGAATCACGGATGGGTTGGGTGTTGAAGAAGCAGCATGACAACCGGAAAAGGAAATGCAGCAGAGCTACATATGATTGAGAATTATTTCTGAGTAAACCCCTTGAGTTATTGAAGAGTTCATCTCAGAGGAGATGAACACAAATCCGCTGACGGCAGCGGGCCGTCACACATATTTGTCAAGTGAATACTGGACGGAAAGTATCAGTTGTTTTATAGGTGACAGCCAGGGTCATAAATGCATCCACCTGCTTGAGGAGAAAGGAACATATTTTACTACCATGTCACCCTTTATAGAGTCACACAAACAGGCATCTGACGTATATTCCAGTTTAATAAATCAGTGATTTTTAAAGACCTGTCAGTGAACCGGTGCCAGACTAACAAGAGAAGAATCACGCAAGGAGCGTGTTATAAATCAATCCACCTGAGTCTCTTTCCAGTCTTCCTGGATTAGAATCTGGGGGCAGGGTGGGTGGGGGGCGTCCAGGAATCTTTATTTTAAAACAGCTTTGGTGGTAATTCATTTGACCAGGTTTTGGAACCAGAGGACTAAGTCATATTTCACGTGTTAGTAGCTGTACAATGAACTCTCCCCTCACCATGATATTGTATGTAATACTCTTTTCTGAGAAAATAACTGAAAAGCTTGATAACATCAATTCTCTGTAGAAAATAAGCATTAACGGGCCATGAAGCACAGTATCAGAACTGGGGCATCAATTGCCTATCTTCTGCAGATTAAAGACTTTTTATCTGTGGAATCTTAATTGCCCTTTTGGCTGGGTCCTGAAATTGGAATCTTCCCGAAGTGAAGGTACATTAGTAGACTTTTACTCACTTTCTGGAACGAAATGGAAAAGTCTGTATCCATTCACAGCAGAAAAAGAATGTTCTCTTTAAGTCAACACATCTTAACACTTCAAAATAGGGCAGACTTTACTACTGCACAACAGAAAACATTTCCAAAGAAGTTGAATGACCTGCAGTAGCTCATGCCTTGCCATGATTCACCCAAGCACCCATATTTTTATGGGTGTGAATGTAAAGGTGAGCAAATAAATTCCAGCAAATATAAAGCTGTGAATCTAAAGGTGCAAATAAATTGCAGCAAATATCAATGTGTGAATCTAAAGGTGAGCCTTTTACCCAATTTCTTGATGTCAAGATAATGGAATTTGGGGAGAAGCTCAAATGCCAGACTGTTAATCTGTACCAGAAAAACACTGTTCAATGTGGAGTTTTATAAATACACATGAAAAATGATTGGAAAAAAGTCTTTAGCAGGAGTTACTTTTTCTTCAACTCATGAGAATGTGAACTTTCATTCATACTGTGCCGGCGATGGTTCAGGCACCCCGAGTAGCCTGCACACACAACTGGAGTTATTCACATTTAATTACATCTTTCCTGCCCACTAAACAATTATTCACAAAACATGAAGAAGTAAGTGACATATTTATTCACTCATTTATTTAAATAATTTTTTCTTGACGATCTTGTTTAACACTATGCTATGCTCTATTAAGGATTTTTTAAAGTTCTGTACAGGGCTTCTCTTGTAACAGTTTACAATCCATAACTGGTAAAAATGACGGCAGAAAATAAATGCTTTACTTTCAGCTTCCTGGCTTCCTTATAAGAAAGAGAAAGACTGTTGTGAGAGGAGCCAAAGAAATACAGGTACAAGTTCTTTCCCAGGAGCTCTATGCAGATTGATAGAGTGTGTTGTTTCTTTTAAATCAGCAGAGAGGTAGTTTGAAAATGATTTATTAGCCCATGAAATGGAATCCCGTGACCACTCATTACAACAGGTCTCTTACATCCCTTCAACATCCTTCCAAACTCACCTGTCACAAATCCAGCCCAGCTGAAATCCAACCCTCCCCAGGTCCCAGCCTGCACCAGGGCAGCTGAAGGTGGCTGGAGACCAACTCACACACTGATTCTTTTCCCTTTAAATTCACCTTCGTTCTTCCCAACAGTCACACAGTTTCTCTCCAAACTCTCCTCCTCTCTGACTTTTTCAAACCTTTTTCTCTCCCCCTCAAACTCCTACACCTTTTCCATCCTCACTTTCAAGTGAAATGTTTTAAAATTTTCACAGGTATTTCAATGAACTATTTCTGCCTTACAAAGTCCCCAAAATTAATGGCTTAAAACTGATGTGTTATTTCTCACGATTGGTGGTCAGGAACTTGGGCAGGACTCGGCTGGGTAGTTTTTCTGCTCTACGGGCAGCAGCTTAGGGTGATTCAATCGGGAGCCCCACTGGCCTCGAGCTCCACAATGGCCTCTTAACCTCCGTGGTTCTGCGTTTGAACCCTGAGCATCCGGTGCCGGGGGTTTCTTAGAGTGTGGCAGTGGGTTCGAAGAAGGAGGCAGCAGAAGATGACAACTTCTTAACGCTCAGGCTTGGAAAGCCCAGAATGTCACTCCCACATTATTCTATTAGTCAAAGCAAGGCACAAGGTCAGGAGGATTCAAGAGAAGGAAAAGAGATTCAACTTCTTGATGTGAGAATCTGCATGTGAATACAGGGTTGGGAGGAACAGTTGGTAGACGTAATTAAAAACTATCTACTACGACTCATTAAATATTAGTTACCATGCCCTACACCACACCCAGCACCTTACCCATATCTGTGCCCACGCACCCACACTCCCTCATGTGACTGCTGATGAATGCTCCCACACCTAACGAAGGCCAATCCCCTCCACTCTTACAATAGAATCCACTTTCACCTACTCACGGTCGCTGTTTCAGTAACTTTTCTTCTTTCTCCTGCAGCATCAACTTTTCTTCTTCTCCGCTACGTAATTCCTGTTGGCAAACACATGTAATTTCTCTCCTCTTAAAAAACAACCAAGGAAACCAAAATTTCTCTCCTGAATCCATATCCCCCTACAGATATTATTCTTTTCTGTTACCCTACATAGCAAAACTCCTTATTGCCTTCAATCCCTCTTAGTCCATCCTCTCCTGAACCCATGCCAATCAGGTTTTGTTCCACCAAAACAGCCCTTCCCTCTATCACCATATCTTCCAGTCTTCAAAATGCAACATACAATTCTCTGTTCTCATCTCACTTGACCTCTCTGGAACATTGGGCTCAACTGATCCCTCCTCCTTGAAACACTTTTTTTTTTTTCTTCTTGTCTTCAAAAGCATTACACTTTTCCTGATTTTCCTCCTACTTCAGTAGTGGCTTTTTTTCAGTCTCCTTTGTTGATTTCTTCTCATTTCCTCAATCTCTGCTCCAAGGCTCAGTCGTTGGTTTTTTTCTCTTGTTTATTTACTCACATTTCAAGATTTTTAAACCTTTTTCTATATTTGTATCTATATTCTGAAAACTCTAATACTTATGTCTCCAATCCAGACCTCTTTCCCAAACTGCAGATTATAGCTAATGGCCCACTTGATATCTCTACCTGGACATCTAATCAGAATCTCAAACTAAAGTGTCCAAAAGTGAATGGCTAATCATGTCCCCAGATGGTCCTCCCACAGATTTCCCATCTCAATAAATGACAACTCATCTTTCCAGTTGCTCTGGCCAAAAATGTGGAATAATCTTGGGTTCTCTCTTTTTCTCACAATCGTCATTGAGTTTGTCCTCAAATCCTGTTGCCTCTTCCTTTAAAATGCTCTCATAATCTGAATACTTCTCACCATCATCTCTCACATGAATTTCTCTAAATAATGCCCATTCTTGCTTCCTTCTGGTCTATTCTCACTCCAGTAGACAGAGGGATCTTCTTAAAATGTAAGTCAGATGATCCCACTCTTCTGCTTTAAACCCTTCAGTGATTTCCTGTTTCACTCAGAATAAAGGCTCGTGTCCTCACAGTGACCTCCTATGTCCTACAGTCTGTCCTGATACCCTGTCATTCTGTGCCTGTGATCTCATCTCCCACCATCCTGCCCCTTACTCATTCACTCCAGCCACACTGAACACCTTTCTGTCCCCTGCCCACCAGGAATGTTCTCATCACAGGGCCTTTGTACTTGCTATGCCCTCTGCCTATAAAGCTCTTTCACCCTCGCCCCTCTGGACATAGCGTTGATTCTACTTGTCTATTCATTTATAGCGTGTCTCTCTCCATCACAATATAAGCTCCACCAAGGCAAGCACTTTCATCGGTTTTGTTTGCTGTGGTATCCCCGACACCAAGAATAGCAAAGCTACACAGTAGGCACTCCATTAATAGGTGTTAGAATTAGTAAACTTCTATTTCCTTTTCTTGTTTGTTTCATTTGTTTTTAAACATAGTTAATTCTTCTTGCCCCTTGAAATGTATTTTATCTTATGATGAATTGTGAGATAGAAATCACTAACCAGTTCTTTCAACACTTTTGGGTGAGGCTAAATTGTGATGCTTATTCTGTTTTATATTTATCATTACTGGAATCTGTGTGTCCTTGCACTTGTTTCATGCTGCTGGAATTAACATGGCTTTGTGAATGTGTTTTAACAAATCATAATCACCCTCTCTTCTCAGTCCCAAATTTCTCGTTTTCCCCTGCTCGTTCTTAGTTAGATATCTCTGCCAAGCCACTCACATGCTCCATCCTGATTAGCTGAGTGACAAGAAGCAGAATCTAGTTTAGACAGTTTCCACAGATCCTTTTCTATGTACTATTTCCCACTTACATCTTCTCTCGACTTCTAGGATTTGGGGGTTTCTGGTATGCCTCTTGGGACGGACTTGATGTCCCCTTCTCTTTCCTTTACCACCAATTCTGCTTGCCTTCCTGGGACTGAACTTTATTTGATCACACAGTTTCCAATTCTGTTTGATCCTCTGTCTTTGGAGTCTGCCATCCACTCAGGTGAGACCTTCCTCTGCATGAACAGAGCCAGGCCCCCAACAAAGAACAATGGCGCCAGCCTCTGGACATGCTTTTAAGGAATGGGTGCAAATCTGGCTCTTCCAGATGCATTTTATAGTTTTGTCATTTTTGCTTAAAGTGTTTCATTGGGATTTTGTTAATATCAGAACACTTTATAAGTTGGGAAGAGTTGTTAACATCTTTTCAAATAAGAACATTTTATTTCTTATTCAAATTTTCCTGTAAATGGTTGACTAAAGTATAGTTTTTTAAAAATTGGTAATGTGTCTCATTAAGGGTAAGATTGGGTATTTACATATTCATTGCTATTGTGAATAAGAGCTTTATTCATTGAGTTTATGGGTAATATATGAGACAGTATGTTCTGTGTTTGGGGGATTTTGGAGGGGGGAGTAAAATATTTGACATCCGGGCATCTTTTAAAATTCTTCATCATAAAAGCATTTTAAACTAATTTTCAGTATTATAATGTATATAATAACTTTGTCTCTGACTATTTATGCCTTTGTTCAAGTTGGATATATAAAGAGCTTCTTTATCACAAAGAACTGAATAACAAAACATTCTGTATAACAAGAATAACATAGAATCTTGTTGAGGTTTCATAGAAAGAAGAACCTTGATTTTAATGATATGTATTCTAAGATTTTATGAGCTCTTTGTGTATATTTGGAGTTGGTCTAAATTATAGGACATTCACATATTACCCATGTCACTCCATCACTGCCTCAAACACCACATACTGTGGAAATGGACCTGGAATAATAACTAGATTTTCACATCAGTGTTGCACTTTCTCCTATCATTGTGTCAAGAAATATACTTGGAAATATATATATTGGAAATAATCCAATGTGCAACTTTTTCATGGAGCGCTTGGCTACACGGTCTGAGTGAGGGAAGCTTCAAGAGGCTTTGAGCTAGCTCTGAAGAGGTGGACTGGCGTGAACCTACTGTTTCAGAGTTGAGAAGTTTTATACCCTTTTGAGACACTCAAAATGGAAGCAATAAGAGTTGGTGGCAGAAGAATAGCCAGTCTCACATGCTTATACCTTCTCTCACTCTCTTTTTTTAAACTGAAGTATAGTTTATTTACAATATTATATTAGTCTCAGGTATACAGCAGAGTGATTTGGTATTTTTGCAGATTATATTCCATTATAGGTTTTTACAAGATAATGGCTGTAATTCCCTGTGCTCTATAGTAAATCCTTGTTGCTTATCTATTTTATACATAGTAGTTTGTATCTGTTAATACCATACCCCTAATTTGTCCCTCTCCCTTCCCTCTCCCCTTTGGTAACCACAAGTTTGTTTTGGATGTCTGTGACTTTGTTTCTGTTTTGCATACACATTCAGTTGTATTACTTTTTAGATTCCACACATAAGTGATATCATGCAGTATTTGTCTTTGTCTGACTTATTTCACTAAGCACAGTACCCTCTAGGTCCATCCATGTTCCTGCAAATGGCAGAATTGTATTCTTTTTTATGGCTGAGTAATAGTTCATTGTATATACCACATCTTAATCAAGTCATCTGTTGATGGGTTGCTTCCATGTTGACTACTGTAAATATTGGGTGCTATGAACATTGGGGTAAATATGTCTTTTCAGATTAGTGTTTTCATTTTTTCCATATACCCAGGAACAAAATTGCTGGATCACATGGTAGTTCTAATTTTACTTTTGTGAGGAACCTCCATACTGTTCTCCATAGTGGCTGCACCAATTTACATTCCCACCAACAGTGCAAGAGGGTTCCCTTTTCTCCACATCCCCTCCAGCATTTGTTATTTGCAGGTTTTTTGATGATGGCCATTCTGACCCATGTGAGGCGATATCTCATTGTTGTTTTGACTTGTAATTCTCTAATAATTACCGATACTGAGCATCTTTTCATGTGCCTGTTGGCCATCTGTATGCCTTCTTTGGAAAATGTCTATTCAGGTCTTCTGCCAATTTTTTGATTGGGTTGTTTGGTCTTTTTGATATTGAGTTGTATGAGCTGTTTATATATTTTGGACATTAACGCCTTGTCAGTCATGGTCATATCATTTGCAAATATTTTCTCCCATTTAGTAGGTTGTCTTTTCATTTTGTCAATAGTTTCCTTTGCTGTGCAAAAGCCTTTAAGTTTAATTAGGTCCCTTTTGTTTATTTTTGCTTTTATTTCTTTTGCCTTAGGAGACTGATCCAAAAAAATATTGCCATGATTTATGTCAGAGTGTTCTGCCTATGTTCTCTTCTAGTTTTATGGTTTCCGCCCTCACATTTAGATCTTTAAACTATTTGAGTTTATTTTTTTATCTGGTGTGAAGGAATGTCCTCATCTCAATGTTTTACATATGGGTGTCCACATACCTTTTCTCTTAACCTTTCTCTATTGGAGAAAGACTGGTGCTGCCCAAGATAACCTCATAACCAGAATACCCCAAATAGAAATAGGGCTACCTAAGAGCAAGCCCACCAGGAAAACACTGGATTTCCTCATTAAACAGTTAATATAATTCTAAGAGCATGGTTTGCTAAGCATGGGGCAAGGGATTTAAATAAGGATCCATTAGGATGCTTTTGCAGGGAACATTCCTGGAGCACATGCACACACACACACACACACACACACACACATCTTGGTAATTCTGCTTTTGTTAGACTAGGAAAATTGCATTCTTTAAACATGCAACACTTGATGATGGAGCCAGATGTCAAAAAGCATGTGGAGTTGGAGAAGGATAGAATCTTAAGACTGAAGATTTGCCATGGAAAATCCAAATGCAGATCAAGGAATTTTTCTAAGGAAAACTTTTAACAGCCTATTGTTTGTAGTCTGTTTCGGAGATAAGATATCCTAATACTGTGAAAACAGTCATTCTTCTGAGAGTAAGATTGATTATAAAACCTATTTTTTCATCACCACTGTATTAACAGTAATCAACTGACTGTACTGGCATTCATATTGTCAGGTTGAACATATACACAATCCTTTTCCCCAGTTCCGATAATGTAACGAAGTCCACTTTCTCCAAAGTCTAACTAACATCACACACTGAGGCTGACATCTTTGTTAGTTTTACTTTAGATTCTCTACTGGTGTAAAAGTGTTTTATTTTACATCTCTGAGTACAACTTTGGTTTGGGGAAAACATGGAGGTTTATAAGGGTTGTGTGTAAAGGAAGGGGCTCATTAATAAACACATTTCACTTTAGGATTTTAAGGAAAGCTATCCAAAAATTGCAGCATGATGATAAGCTGACACATTGTTTTGTCTAAATAAATCCATGTGTTGGAGCGCCGATTCTAGGACATCTTCCAAAGCTACAGACCTTTGGTGTTACCCTTGCTGCGTGCATGTGCGCAGCTGAGCCAGCAGGCTATGCTGCTTTGACTCAAAGAGCGGTCCATATCCAGGCATTAAGTCACTATACCGGACACGCACAACTGGAACGCTGTGACCTACATACAGTGTATGTGGTTTACATTTTCAGTAACTGGGAGGCAATTTAATTGTCTGACTCAATTACAGTAAGTGAGAACCAGCCTGCCAAGTCTTCAGTCACCTCCTGAAAACGGACCCCTCAAAGTCAGGCCAGATTCGCGAAGGAGAAGCTAGGTCAGTGAAGCTGCTGATGAAGCACGTGTGTTCCAGTGTGTATCTTGAGAAAACTGCTGCTTTTCCTTGATCCTCTGTTTCCAGCTCTGGCTCTCTGAAACAGGTCAAACTCTAGGATCAACAGTACAATTGAGTTTGACTCTAGCAGAACGGGAATCCTATTTTGGGCAATTGTTTCTTAGAGTAAAGCCAAAAGAAATATTGCCCAGTAGGAGGAACCATAATAAAGCTGGGTTTTGATTAAGTTGGAAAGTGTACATTTTCCGAGCAGCACTGTTACACTTGGAATTTTATATTAGTCTTAATCTCCACTGGAGAGGGGTAGCCTGGGCTCTGGAGACTAGACTACCCCATGTCTTCCGTGGTCAACTGACTAAAGATTGGTTTGTCAAGGGACTCCTCCTTTGATCTGCCAAAACTGGCTTCTGACCAGAAAGTGCACGGTGTGCTTAGCCAGAGCACTGCTGCTTAGCGAGAAACAGCCCAAGTGTCTACTGAGAAACAGCTAGTCTAACTCTCAGCTCCTCATGAAACAAAAGGAATCTGTTCACATCTCTTTCTTGGAATGTTCCAAGCAGTAAGCATTCAATTTGATGTCTTCCCCTCTTCGGCAACTCTGTTAAAAAAATATTGGAGACAATTCTTGGGAGTGATGATCAAGCCTGACATCTACTAGGAGAAGTCCTAGAGAGATGCAGGTAAAATTCTAGTAAGAAAAGTAAAACTAGAGTGAGAGGAGATCCTTTTTTTTTTTAATCCATCAGCTCTGAAAACAAATAATTCTGCAGTATTTATAGTAACTATGGAAATCCCAGCAACTTGATAATAAGCAGGTGGACCACTGACACTTGTTAACAGTACTAATAATTATGATGGAAGCTTGTTCCTCTTTCTCCCACATGCTGAGTTCATGAAGTTAAGGGAGGACCGAGAGTGGGGCAGGTGACGCGGCCGTGAGAGAACAATCTGACCTGAGGCCGATGTTTTCCTTTTTTTCATTTTAAAATTTTATTTTATTTTATTTTTAATTGTGGTAAAAGACACATAACATAAAATTTACCACCTTAACTATTTTTAAGTGTACAGGTCAGTAGTATTAAGTACATTCACACTGTTCACAACCAATCTCCAAAACTCTTTTCATCTTGAAAAACTGAAATTCTATACCCATTAGACAACAACGACTTGCTATTTTTTTTTTTTCAAATCAATGTTATATCTCAGAAATTATCGTCAGTGAGTACAGAACAGAGAATTTATTTTTTAACCCAGTAAGATCTGTATAGGCTCAGTAAAATGCCTTTTGCTACTAATAAGGACTTCAAATTATTTGAAGAGGTTAAAATACTTATAACTTGTAAGTCCAAGCACTTCATTTTCTGTTTATATATTATCAATGTCTTTAGAAACACATGGCTATATTTGAAAGACTATTGAGCCAGGAATTACCATAATTTAGATTCCATGCCATTATGTCTGTTCAAAATATGATATAGAGAGGATGCAATAAAATATAATAAACTTGTAAAGCAGATATGCCATTACCCACCCCCACCAAAGGCTTGAAGCCGTTCTACTTTATGAGGAGACTATTAATCAATGCCACCTGGCTCTGTCAGAGTCTTCACTTCCCTTTCCAAAGAGTACGTATTTTCAATAATATCCCAGAATTTGTTAACAATTCATTAATATTAAGTATATTTCGTTTTGGAAATTTTATGCTTTGAAAGATATTCTTCAAATCATTGGGTCCACACAGTTTTGAGGGGAGAGTGGTAGGGGCTGGGGAAGTGTGGTTGAGTGTAGTGGCCCTGGGTTTGGGGTCACTGCAGATGAACCTGTGTTTGGACCCAAGCTCTGCCATTTTGCAACCATTGGCTATACCTTTCCGTTTCTACTCCTCAGTTTCCTCATCTATTAAATGGGTGGGAAAAAAACTAATGAAATAATACTCTCAGCTCTCAGCATGGGATATAGGAAACAGTTAACAAAAGTTACCGATTATTATTATCTTAAAAATAAGCAGATCAGCATGTACACACACATATTGTCCTTTGCCCGGCCAACAGTACTAGAATCTCCATGCACTTCTGTAGCATAAGGGCCTGTAACATTCTTGTTCTTAGATGAAATTAACATAATACTAACCAGATTGAGTAAGGGACCATCTATAGAACATGGTTTCAATGTTCCTGGAAGACCCCTCCTCACATGCTGAGGGCTGATGTTCCAAAAACTATCAGCTTCATCTTATTTAATTTCATTTCATAGTATGTTTAAATTTAAGTTTGAACAAATCCTCCCCTTCTTTCTCTCTTTCTCTTCTTTTTTCCTCTCCCTCACCTTTTCTCTTCCCCATCTGGGATGTCTTAGTGGGCTTCTCAACTTCGCTGTAAATGGTAGGAAGCTGCCACCAGCTGTTCCGGGTCAAGATTCACTGAGCAGGTCTGAAAAGTTGGCGTTACCATCTGCCAGTTATTCTTTAGTTAACATTAAGATGAAAATATTTTTGGAGGAATAGACTTTAAGCTCTAGGTGGTAGCAATACGTTTTTATTTTCTTCATTTTCTTTTGTTTTTTTCTTTTTCTTTTTTTTTTTTTTTTTGCAATGAACATGTATGACTGTCACAATCAGAAAAAAAAGTGTTTAAGAAAAATAAAGAAAGAAATTGATAGCATGATTTAGAGAGTGCAAATTCAGGCCAGGAATCATTTGTTCCCTTTCTGCTCCTTCTACCACAATTCCTAAGGATTTGGGGTGTATGACTTGGATAACTTGGTTATGTATTTTATTGTTCTTGACTTTCATCATGACATTTCTGACAGTTTCCTGGGGGATAAAAAAGTCTATGAAATACATTGACACAAAACATATATATTTTTTTTCCTTCCTGGGGTTTGTACAGCTTATAAATTAGATTGCAAGTGTGAAAATTATTTGCTTTCTTTATCTGCCTTTTGGCCTCAGAGGTTTCCTCACACATTGACTTTTCCTTCTCAGCATATGACGTTCTAGAATGTTACATGCTTTAGCTTTTTACCTTCAGTATGCCAGATCAATTTCTCATGTTCACGTGAGAGTATGTTTCAGTAGAATGGCACATCAATTTACACAACGAATAAGAGATAATACTAAAAGCACTTTCTGAAAGTAACATACAAAAGTAAAATTTATAAATATATCTTTAGAAATCAACTTAGAGTAGCAATTTCTCTGGTACAGGGACACATTTTTCTTCCTTGAAAAGTATCTAAATTCACGTCTATCCCTTTGAAGAAACTGTGACAGTACAGTTATGACTTTTCCCAGTGAGAAAAAAAGAAATTACATACGTCAGTTGTTCCATATGCCTGCTTTATGTCAAAGTCTTTAACATTTTATTGACTCTGGTCAGATATCTCAGGAAACACATCAGCTTATGACACACACGTTCAATCCTTGAATCCATTTTCTTATACTGCTTTGAACTCGCTTTTCTTTGTGAGGCAAGAACATTAAAGTTTCAATAAGCCTGGCATTAAAGACAATGAGGATACTATCAGTAAACCCGGGGGCCATCTCATCACACAGGCTTAGAAAAGAGGAGCATATTTTTCAGACTCAGAAAACTCTTTTGAAGTTCGCACTTTTATGACTTGTGGCAGAGCCACTGTGGGATTTCTGGGGTTTCCATCATCCCTTCTTTGGAAATCCTGAAAGCAGAGTCTCTCCCTGTGCTCCTGGCCAGCTCCGACCATCTCGGCTTCCTGTACCACTTCCTCCCCAGAGATTCCTTACTTGAAACTTATTATACCACAACACTTGTTGGAGTCCTTCTTCCCATATGGCAACTTTATCTCCAAGTTATTTACAAAAAAAACAAAAACTAACGAAGAACATTACTCATAGATTTGAGTGGCAACTTTCAACTGAATTTTTACATATTTGGAAAAGAAACGCAATGAAGATTTGCAGTAGGACAACTTTGATGAGCGGCTTTTGAAGTAAGTAGTAAAGAGTCTGTCCTTTTTACAGACACTTTCCAAATCCACAGAGTCACATATTGAATATATTATGGGCCGTATTCTCATTCTTTTCCCCTCTTTTGATATGTAAGATGATACTTTTCCTTCCTTTGAGTCTTTGAATCCTTTAACATACTGATGGTTCGTTCTTTGGCTGCTCATGGACCCAAAAACTGGTTCTCCTCCTGCTGCTTTTCCAGAGAAAGTCTCTTTAATCTTACCTTATATGTGACATGTATCATTGTGCTATCATCCCCTGTAGCATGTTAACAGACAGGACACCACACACGTTCAGAAACTATTTGGAGAACTTCCAGAAGAGGGCAATCAGTTCTTAAGAAAATGCAAAATTAATTAAGATGATGAAATTTTTGTCATTTATATTTATATCTATACATGTTAAATTTCTCTAACGTAATAAAATGCTATGATGCTTTGTCACATTTTATTAATTTATATGCTATAGCAACACATAATTATTCTGTTCTCTATGTCAGTTACTTGTACCACGATTTTTTATAGCATTTATCATATTATAACACTCTTCGACATGCCTTTCTAAGTAAACTGATATTATCTCCAAAGCAAAGACTGGGTCTTAGTCTTCCTTGATTTTGAAGTACTTTGCATGATCCTTGGTAGAGAGTAGACAGTGAAAGGCACAGTGGTTGAATAAATGAAAAACAGGCAGATAGATGATTGGATGTATGGACAATCAGACACATATATTTGATACTATAATCTTGTCTGTAAAACAAATGTAGGAGAATTTACTCGATTTTTCCTAGAGAGCTCTTTAGGATTAGGCATGATATAAATAGAATGACATTGTAATACTGTACAACAAGGCTTCACAACAGTGGCAATGCAGACATTTAGGCAAGTTAATGTTTTGTTGCAGGTGCCGTCCGATGAATTGTAAGATGTTTAGCAACATCCCTGGCCTCTACCCAGTAGATGCCAATAGCAACACCCGCCTCCCCAGCTCTGACAACCAAAAATGCCTCCAGACTGTGCCAGCTGGCCCTGAGAGAGGGAGGGGCAAAATCACCTTCAGTGGAGAAATGCTGCTATATAGTGTCTGATTTCAGGACGGTATGATGCATTTGTATCGCATTTTAGAAAGTGAGTACGTAACTGGGTTGGGAAATAAAGGGAATAGTAATGCCATTTTCCTACCTAGATTAGGAAAGATAAGAAGCAATCTTTGTCTTCCAGAAAAAATTGTTTCAAGCGATGTCATTTATTCTGGTAAACTGCGTATTTCCAAGCTATAAAATGAAAAGAAGCCTCTGATGTCCAAAATCCTAGTGTTCCAAAGCATGGGCTCTCCATGTAGTTTCCTTCTATAAGACAAACATTCTCACATCTGTTGGAAGTGCCTAACACTACCTTCTTTTCTCTTCTATGCTTGGCTTATTTTTAGCACGTATTTCACAATTTTTTAATTAAATATTCCCATTTAACAAATTCTGCAAAATATGCCTCTGTTTTGTTTTATTTTAGAAATTGGGCAGAGTATCACTGAGTTGTGGACTCCTTAGTTTATCCATAAAATTTAATTAAATCTAATGATCATTTCATTAAGTTTTCAGAATGCTTTCACGTTTAAGAAAACATATTCTCCCTGAAGAGTCAGGTCAGATAAGGTTTAGGTAATGAATGAGGAAGTAAAGAAAACCTAGAGAATTAGGAAACTGTGTGGGTCAGGGTATATTGCTGGCAGAACCAGCAGTGAATCTGAAGTCTTGCGTCCCAATCCCAAATTCTAAGCTCAAATTTCAGCAAGCATAAGAATGGCCTTGGGAACTTGTTAAAAATGCAAATTCTTGTGCTGCACAGCCAAAGATTCTGCTTTGGTAGATTTGGGTGCTGTCCAAGAATTTACCTTTTTTTTTTGGTAGGAAGTCTGGTGCCCAGGGTTGAGATCCTTATACGTCTCTGATTATGGCCCACTTCACTGCAAGGTTCTCTTCTGGACTATTTTTGGCTTCTCCCTTCTTCCCAGTTCTCACTCTTACTGCCCCTCTCCATCACAGAGATTCACTTTAATGTGTTTAATATATGTTCTTAGATATGTATGCATTCCATAAAGTCTATAGGCTGTTTTGTGTGTACTTGTGCTTTTTTTTTCTTTCAACATCTTTATTGGACTATAATTGCTTTACAATGGTGTGTTAGTTTCTGCTTTATAACAAAGTGAATCAGCTATACATATACATATATCCCCATATCTCTTCCCTCTTGCATCTCCCTCCCTCCCACCCTCCCTATCCCACCCCTCTAGGTGGTCACAAAGCACCGAGCTGATCTCCCTGTGCTATGCAGCTGCTTCCCACTAGCTATCAATTTTACATTTGGTAGTGTATATATGTCCATGCCACTCTCTCACTTTGTGCCAGCTTACCCTTCTCCCTTTCCGTGTCCTCAAGTCCATTCTCTAGTAGGTCTGCGTCTTTATTCCCGTCCTGCCCCTAGGTTCTTCACAACCTTTATTTTTTTCTTTAAGATTCCATATATAGGTTTTAGCATACGGTATTTGTTTTTCTGTTTCTGACTTGCTTCACTCTGTATGACTGATTCTAGGTCCATCCACCTCACTACAAATAACTCAATTTCATTTCTTTTTATGGCTGAGTAATATTCCATTGTATATAAGTGCCACATCTTCTTTATCCATTCATCTGTTGATGGACACTTAGGTTGCTTCCATGTCCTGGCTATTGTAAATAGAGCTGCAATGAACATTGTGGTACATGCCTCTTCTTGAATTATGGTTTTCTCAAGGTATAGGCCCAGTAGTGGGATTGCTGGGTCGTATGGTAGTTCTATTTTTAGTTTTTTAGGGAACCTCCATACTGTTCTCCATAGTGGCTGTATTAATTTACATTTCCACCAACAGTGCAAGAGGGTTCCCTATTCTCCACACCTCTCCAGCATTTATTGTTTGTAGATTTTTTGAGGATGGCCATTCTGACTGGGGTGAGGTGATACCTCATTGTAGTTTTGATTTGCATTTCTCTAATGATTAATGATATTGAGCATTCTTTCATGTGTTTGTTGGCAATCTGTATATCTTCTTTGGAGAAATGTCTATTTAGGTCTTCTGCCTTAAATACATTGGGTTAATTGTTTTTTTTGATATTGATATTTTTGATATTTGATATTGAGCTGCATGAGCTGCTTGTATATTTTGGAGATTAATCCTTTGTCAGTTCCTTCATGTGCAAATATTTTCTCCCATTCTGAGGGTTGTCTTTTCAACTTGTTTATGGTTCCTTTGCTATGCAAAAGCTTTTAAGTTTCATTAGGTCCTATTTGTTTATTTTTGTTTCTATTTCCATTTCTCTAGGAGGTGGGTCAAAAAGGATCTTGCAGTGTTTTATGTCATAGAGTGTTCTGCATATGTTTTCCTCTAAGAGTTTTAAAGTGTCTGGTGTTACATTTAGGTCTTTAATCCATTTTGAGTTTCTTTTTGTGTAAGGTGTTAAGAAGTGTTCTGATTTCATTCTTTTACATGTAGCTGTCCAGTGTTCCCAGCACCACTTATCGAAGAGGCTGTCTATTCTCCATTGTATATTCTTGCATCCTTTATCAAATATAAGGTGACCATATGTGCGTAGGTTTATCTCTGGGCTTTCTATCCTGTTCCATTGATCTATATATCTGTTTTTGTGCCAGTACCATACTGTCTTGATTACTGTAGCTTTGTAGTATAGTCTGAAGTCAAGGAGCCTGATTCCTCCAGCTCTGTTTTTCTTTCTCAAGATTGCTTTGGCTATTCAGGGTGTTTTGTGTTTCAATAAAAATTGTAAAATTGTAAAAATTGTAAAATTGTAAAATTTTTGTTCTAGTTCTGTGAAAAATGCCGGTGGTAGTTTGATAGGGATTGCATTGAACCAGTAGATGGCTTTGGGTAGTATAGTCATTTTCACAATGCTGATTCTTCCACTCCAAGAACATGGTATATCTCTCTATCTGTTTGTATCATCTTTAATTTCTTTCATCATTGTCTTATAGTTTTCTGCATACAGCTCTTTTGTCTCCTTAGGTAGGTTTATTCCTAGATATTTTATTCTTTTTGTTGCAATGGTAAAAGGGAGTGTTTTCTTAAGTTCTCTTTCAGATTATTCATCATTAGTGTATAGGAATGCAGGAGATTTCTGTGCATTAATTTTGTATCCTGCTAGTTTACCAGATTCATTGATTAGCTATAGTAGTTTTCTGGTAGCATCTTTAGGATTCTCTATGTATAGTATCATGTCATCTGCAAACAGTGACAGCTTTATTTCTACTTATCTGATTTCGATTCATTTTATTTCTTTTTTTTCTCTGATTGCTGTGGCTAAAACTTTCAAAACAATGTTGAATAATTGTGGTGAAAGTGGGCAACCTTGTCTTATTCCTGATCTTAGTGGAATGGTTTCAGTTTTTCACCATTGAGGACAATGTTGGCTGTGGGTTTGTCATTTATGGCCTTTATTATGTTAAGGAAAGTTCCCTCTATGGCTACTTTCTGCAGGGCTTTTATCATAAATGGGTGTTGAATTTTGTCAAAAGCTTTTTCTGCATCTATTGAGATTATCATATGGTTTTTATTCTTCAATTTGTTAATATGGTGTATCACACTATTTATTTGCATATACTGAAGAATCCTTGCATTCCTGGGATAAACCCCATTTGGTCATGGTGTATGATCCTTTTAATGTGCTGTTGGATTCTGTTTCCTAGTATTTTGTTGAGGATTTTTGCATCTACGTTCATCAGTGATATCAGCCTGTAGTTTTCTTTCTTTGTGACATCTTTGTCTGGTTTTGGTATCAGGGTGATGGTGGCCTCGTAGAATGAGTTGGGGAGTGTTCCTCCCTCAGCTATATTTTGGAAGAGTTTGAGAAGGATAGGTGTTAGCTCTTCTCTGAATGTTTGATAGAATTTGCCTGTGAAGCCATCTGGTCCTGGGCTTTTGTTTATTGGAAGATTTTTAATCACAGTTTCAATTTCAGTGCTTGTGATTGGTCTGTTTATATTTTCTATTTCATTCTGGTTCAGTCTCAGAAGGTTGTGCTTTTCTAAGAATTTGTCCATTTCTTCCCATATGTCCATTTTATTGGCATGTAGTTGCTTGTAGTAATCTCTCATGATCCTTTGTATTTCTACTGTGTCAGTTGTTACTTCTCTTTTTTCATTTCTAATTCTATTGATTTGAGTCTTCTCCCTTTTTTTCTTGATGAGTCTGGTGAATGGTTTATCAATTTTGTTTACCTTCTCAAAGAACCAGCTTTTAGTTTTACTGATCTTTGCTATTGTTTCCTTCATTTCTTTTTCATTTTTTTCTGATCTGATCTTTATGATTTCTTTCCTTCTCCTAACTTTGGGGTTTTTTTGTTCTTCTTTCTCTAATTGCTTTAGGTGTAAGGTTAGGTTGTTTATTTGAGATGTTTCTTCTTTCTTGAGGTAGGATTGTATTGCTCTAAACTTCCCTCTTAGAACTGCTTTTGTTGCATCCCATAGGTTTTTGTTCATCGTGTTTTCATTGTCATTTGTCTCTAGGTATTCTTTGATTTCCTCTTTGATTTCTTCAGTGATCTCTTGGTTATTAAGTAGTGTATTCTTTAGCCTCCATGTGTTTGTATTTTTTACAAATTTTTTTCCTGGAATTGATGTCTAGTGTCATAGCGTTGTTGTTGGAAAAGATACTTGATACTATTTCAATTTTCTTAAATTTATCAAGGCTTGATTTGTGACACAAGATATGATCTATCCTGGAGAATGTTCCGTGAGCACTTGAGAAGAAAGTGTATTCTGTTGTTTTTGGATGGAATGTCCTATAAATATCAGTTAAGTCCATCTTGTTTAATGTGTCATTTAAAGCTTGTGTTTCCTTATTTATTTTCATTTTAGATGATCTGTCCTTTGGTGAAAGTGGGGTGTTAAAATCCCCTACTATGATTGTGTTACTGTCGATTTTTTTTAGATTCCACATACAAGAGAAATCATACAGCATTTGTCTTCATCTGCCTTATTTTGCACAGCACAATACCCTCTATGGTATTATTATGACCATCCATGTTGCCACAAATGGAAAGATTTCAGTCTTTTTTATGACTGAGTAAATAAATATCATATATATTACTATGATATATATATATATATATATATATATATATATATATAAAATCTCACATAGTCTTTATCTATTCATCTATCTATGGACACTTATATTGTTTCCATATTCCATATCTTGGCTGTCATGAATAATGCTGCAATGAACACAGAGGTGAATAAATCATTTCAAATTAGTGTTTTGGTTTCTTTAGAAAAATACCCAGAAGTGGAATTGCTGGATTGTTCGGTTGATCTATGTTAAACTTTTTGAGGAACCTCTATACATTTTTCCATAGTGACTGCACCAATTTGCATTCCCACCAAAACTGAACAAGAGTGCCCTTTTCTCCATATCCTTGTCAACACTAGTTCTTTGTGGTCTTTTTGACAACAGCCATTCCAATAGGTATGAAGAGGTATCATTGTGGTTTTGATTTGCATTTCCCTGATGATTAGTGATGTTGAGCACCTTTTTATGTGCCTGCTGGACATCTCTATGTCTTCTGTGGAAAAATGTTTACTCAAGTACTCTGCCCATTTTTTGGTTGTTTGGGGTTTTTTTGATGTTGAGTTATATGAGTTCTTTGCATATTTTGGATATTAACCTCTTTGCAAAGATGTGTGCAAATATCTTCTCCCTTTCAGTAGGCAGAGTTTTCGTTTTATTGATAGATTCCTTCACTGTGCAAGTTTTTCATTTTATGTAGTTACATTTATTTACTTTTATTTTTTTTCCCCTTGTGTGGGGAGACAGATAAAAAAAAATATTGCTAAAACCAATGTCAAAAGTGTACTGCCTATATTTATTCTAGAAGTTTTACGGTTTAGGTCTTACATTTAAGTCTTTAATTCATTTTAAGTTTCTTTTTATATGATATGAGAAAGCAGTCCAGTTTGATTCTTTTGCATGTAGCTGTCCAGTTTTCCCAACCACTTATTTTGAAGACACTGCCTTTTCCCCAACATATATTCTTGCCTCCTTTGTCACAGATTAATTGCATATGTAAGCGTGAGTTCACTTCTACGTTTTTCTAGCCTGTTCCATTGATCTATACGTCTGTTTTTGTGGTGATACCATACTGTTCTGATTACTGTAGCTTTGTAGTATAGTTTGAAGTCAGGAAGTGTGATATTTCCAACTCTGTTCTTCTTTCTTAAGATTACTTTGTCTATAGGGGGTCTTTTGTGTTTGCATACAAATTTTAGAGGACTTCCCTGGTGGTGCAGTTGTTATGAATCCACCTGCCAATGCACAGGTTCGAGCCCTAGTCTGGGAAGATCTCACATGCTTGAAGCAACTAAGCCCGTGAGCCACAATTACTGAGCCTGAGCTCTAGAGCCTATGAGCCATAACTACTGAACCAAAGTGCCACCACTACTGAAGCCCATGCACCTAGAGCCTGTGCTCTGCAACAAGAGAAGCCACCACAATGAGAAGCCCATGCACTGCAATGAAGAAAAACCCCTTCTCGCCACAACTAGAGAAAGCCTGCACGCAGCAACGAAGACCCAATGCAGCCAAAAATAAATAAATAAATAAATAAATAAATAAATAAATAAATAAATAAATGAGACACTACTCCCTCAAAAAAAAAATTTAGATTTATTTTTGTAGTTCTGTGAAAAATGCCACTGACATTTTGGTAAGCATTGTATTGAACTTGTAGATTACCTTAGGTAGTAAGATTGTTTTAACAATATTAATTCTTCGAATCCATGAGCACAGTACATCTTTTCATTTGTTTGTGTTGCCTTCAATTTCTTTCATCAGTGTCTTATAGTTTTTGAGTACAGTCTTTTACTCCCTTAATTAGATTTATTCTTAAATATTTTATTCCTTTTGATGTGATTGTAAATGAGATTGTTTTCTTAATTTCTCTTTCTGGTAATTCATTGTTAGTATATAGAGATGCAACAGATTTCTGTATATTAACTTTGTACCCTGCAACTTTACTAAATTCAATTATGAGTACTAATAGCTTTTTAGTGAACTCTTTAAAATTTTCTCTATATAGTATCATGATATTTGCAAAATAGTAACAGTTTTACTTCTTCCTTTCCAATTTGGATTCCTTTTATTACTTTTGTTGTCTGATTGCTGTGGCTAGGACTTCGAATACTTCACTGAATAAAAGTGGTGAGAGTGGGTATCCCTGTCTTATTCCTGATCTTAGAGGCAAAGTTTTCAGCTTTTCACCATTGAGTATGATGTTAGCTGTGAGTTTGTCACATATGGCCTTTATTATGTTGAGCTATGTTTTCTCTATGCCCATTTTGTTAAGAGTTTTAACATAAATGGATGTTGAATTTTGTCAAAAGCTTTTTCTGCATTTATTGAGATGATCACGTGATTTTTATTCTTCAATGTGTTAATATGGTGTGTCACACTGATTGATTTGCAGATATTGAACCATCCTTACATCCCTGGGATAAATCTTACCTGATGATCCTTTTAGTGCATTGTTGAATTTTGTTTGCTAATATTTTGGTGAGGATTTTTACATCTATGTCATTAGTGATATTGGTCTGTAATTTTTTTCTGTGTATGAGACTATCATCCGGTTTTGTTATCAGGGTGATGCTGGCCTTATAGAACAATTTTGGAAGAGTTCCCTCTTCAATTTTTTGAAATAGTTTTAGAAGGATAGGGATTAGCTCTTCTTTAAATGTTTGGTAGAATTCTCCAGTGAAGCTGTCTGGTCCCTGACTTTTGTTTGTTGGAAGTTTTTATTTATTTATTTTTTTGAGCCTGTTGCCTATTCTACTGATCTCAGAGTTGTCAACCTCTACAATCACATGAGCCAATTCCTTAAAATAAATACCTCTCTCTCTCTCTTTAAAAAAATTTGTCTGGGTGGTATAAAGGTGCTATGGACTAAGTAGTAGCTATTTGTACAAAATCCATTAAGAATTCAAGATAGCTCTAGCACTGTCAGTGCTACCTAGGGACCCCAGAGAATGCTTCTTGAAGGAGGAAATCCTCCAACTGAGACTTGAGGGATGTAGAGTTCCCCAGATAGAAAGGGTTGGGGGAATAGGGCAAAGATTATTTATCTTTGTAAATCCAGCACCTAGAACCAATGTCTACTGCTTAAGAGGTATTCCATAAATGTGTGAAACTCCAACCAATCAGAACTATATAGGAGAGAAGGAGATAGACTTTAAACATGAAAAGTAGGAAAATAACAAATTTTCTTTTTTTTTTTCCCTGAGGAGGGCTCTGCCAGGTGATGTGAAAACTTATAAAACCTACCAGGTAGAAATAGCCCAAACTTTAGATATTCCATCTTTTCCATTCACAAACACCCATTGAAGTCTTGAGTTATCATAATTCCTTTCAGGAAATGCAATCAATTTGTATATGAATTTAGCAAGTGTATTATTGCTCAGTGCAAACAAAAATTTAGAAGTCAAGCTTTTAAGGCATATTCGATGTTTAACTTTTGCATTCTGGCCTTAAAACAAGAAAAAATATTTGATTATACTGAAATATAGTGAACATATTTTCAAATATTTAACATAAATATTATTATGTAACATAAATAAAATTTGCTAAACTTAAATATCCCTTCGTCTTTTATTATTAAAACAATTTCCTACTCTTTCTAAACTTTTAAAACGTCTTTCCCATTACGGTCCCTAAGTCCAATTACTATTTAAAAATTTCCCTCTAATTCTCTGTAGATTCAAATCACTCCCTTGTTCATTCACATAAGCAAACCCAACAGCTGGAGTGGAGAAGAAAAATAAATAGTATCTTGTGGGTTAACTAAAAAGGAAATCTACTTGTCTTCTATAATTTGAATCTGAGTTAGAGACAAATAAAAAATAGAATTTTTTTAAATGAACATTTTCAAGGTTTTTAGAAAAAAATGTAAAGCAGAGTCAGCTCTACCCACCACCAGTCCCTCTAATCAGAAAACTTGCACAAGCCTCTTATATAGCCTCATCCACCAGAGGGCAGACACAGAAGCAATAAGAACTACAATCCTACAGCCTGTGGAACAAAAACCACATTCACAGAAAGATAGACAAGATGAAAAGGAAGAGGGCTATGTACCAGATGAAGGAACAAGATAAAACCCAGGAAAAACAACTAAAGGAAGTGGAGATAGGTAACCTTCCAGAAAAAGAATTCAGAATAATGATAGTAAAGATGATCCAGGATCTCAGAAAACTAATGGGGGCAAAGATCGAGAAGATGCAAGAAATGTTTAACAAAGACCTAGAAGAATTAAAGAACAAACAAACAGAGATGAACAGTACAATAACTGAAATGAAAACCACACTAGAAGGAATCAATAGCAGAATAACTGAGGCAGAAGAACGGATAAGTGACCTGGAAGACAGAATGGTGGAATTCACTGCTGCAGAACAGAATAAAGAAAAAAGAATGAAAAGAAATGAAGACAGCCTAAGAGACTTCTGGGACAACATTAAACACAACAACATTCACATTCACATTATAGGGGTCCCAGAAGGAGAAGAGAGAGAGAAAGGACCCAAGAAAATATTTGAAGAGATTATAGTCGAACACTTCCCCAACATGGGAAAGGAAATAGCCACCCAAGTCCAGGAAGTGCAGAGAGTCCCATACAGGATAAACCCAAGGAGAAACACACTGAGACACATAGTATTCAAATTGGCAAAAACTAAAGACAAAGAAAAATTATTGAAACAGCAAGGGAAAAATGACAAATAACATACAAGGGAACTCCCATAAGGTTAAAAGCTGATTTCTCAGCAGAAACTCTACAAGCCAGAAGGGAGTGGCATGATATACTTAAAGTGATGAAAGGGAAGAACCTACAACCAAGATTACTCTACCCGGCAAGGACCTCATTCAGATTCGATGGAGAAATCAAAAGCTTTACAGACAAGAAAAAGCTAAGGGAATTCAGCACCACAAAACCAGCTCTACAACAAATGCTAAAGGAACTTCTCTAAGTGGGAAACACAAGAGAAGAAAAAGACCTACAAAAACAAATGCAAAACAATTAAGAAAATGGTCATAGGAACATACATATCGATAATTACCTTAAACGTGAATGGATTAAATGCTCCAACCAAAAGACACAGGCTTGCTGAATGGATACAAAAGCAAGACCCATCTATATGCTGTCTACAAGAGACCCACTTCAGACCTAGGGACACATACAGACTGAAAGTGAGGGGATGGAAAAAGATATTCCATGCAAATTGAAATCAAAAGAAAGCTGGAGCAGCAATACTCATATCAGATAAAATACACTTTAAAATAAAGAATGTTACAAGACACAAGGAAGGACACTACATAATGATCAAGGGATCAATCTAAGAAGAAGATATAACAATTATAAAAATATATGCAGCCAACAGAGGAGCACCTGAATACATAAGGCAACTGCTAACAGCTCTAAAAGAGGAAATCGACAGTAACACAATAATAGTGGGGGACTTTAACACTTCACTTACACCAATGGACAGATCATCCAAAATGAAAATAAATAAGGAAACAGAAGCTTTAAATGACACAATAGACCAGATAGATTTAATTGATATTTATAGGACATTCCATCCAAAAACAGCAGATTACACTTTCTTCTCAAGTGCACATGGAACATTCTCCAGGATAGATCACACGTTGGGTGACAAATCAAGCCACAGTAAATTTAAGAATATTGAAATTATATCAAGCATCTTTTCTGACCACAATGCTATGAGATTAGAAATGAATTACAGGGGGAAAAAAACGTAAAAAACACAGACACATGGAGGCTAAACAATACGTTACTAAATAACCAAGAGATCACTGAAGAAATCAAAGAGGAAATCAAAAACTACCTAGAGACAAATGACAATGAAAACACGATGATCCAAAACCTATGGGATGCAGCAAAAACAGCTTTAAGACGGAAGTCTATAGCTATATAAGCCTACCTCAAGAAACAAGAAAAATCTCAAATAAACAATCTAACCTTACAACTAAAGGAACTAGAGAAAGAAGAACAAACAAAACCCAAAGTTAGCAGAAGGAAAGAAATCATAAAGATCAGAGCAGAAATAAATGAAATAGAAACAAAGAAAACAATAGCAAAGATGAATAAAACTAACAACTGGTTCTTTGAGAAGATAAACAAAATTGATAAACCATTAGGCAGACTCATCAAGAAAAAGAGGGAAAGGACACAAATCAATAAAATTAGAAATGAAAAAGGAGAAGTTACAACAGACACGGCAGAAACACAAAGCATCATAAGAGACTACTACAAGCAACTTTATGCCAAAAAAATGGACAACCTGGAAGAAATGGACAAATTCTTAGAAAGGTATAACCTTCCAAGACTGAACCAGGAAGAAATAGATTCAGACCAATGAATGGACCAATCACAAGTAATGAAATTGAAACTGTGATTAAAAATCTTCCAACAAACAAAAGTCCAGGACCAGATGGCTTCACAGGCGAATTCTAGCAAACATTTAGAGAAGAGCCAACACCCATCCTTCTCAAACTCTTCCAAAAAATTGCAGAGGAAGGAACACTCCCAAAGTCATTCTATGAGGCCACCATCACCCTGATACCAAAACCAGACAAAGATACTACAAAAAAAGAAAATTACAGACCAATATCACTGATGAATATAGATGCAAAAATCCTCCACAAAATACTAGCAAACAGAATCCAACAACACATTAAAAGGATCATACACCATGATCAAGTGGGATTTATTCCAGGGATGCAAGGATTCTTCAATATACATAAGTCAATCAATATGATAAACCATATTAACAAATTGAAGAATAAAAACCATATGATCATCTCAATCGATGCAGAAAAAGCTTTTGACAAAATTCAACACCATTTATGATAAAAACTCTCCACAAAGTGGGCATAGAGGGAACTACCTCAACATAATAAAGGCCATATACGACAAACCCACAGCAACCATCATTCTCAATGTTGAAAAACTGAAAGCATTTCCCCTATGTTCAGGAACAAGACAAGGATGTCCACTCTCCCCACTATTATTCAACAAAGTTTTGGAAGTCCTAGCCATGGCAATCAGAGAAGAAAAAGAAATTAAAGGAATACAAATTGGAAAAGAAGAAGTAAAACTGTCACTGTTTGCAGATGACATACTATACATAGAGAATCTTAAAGATGCCACCAGAAAACTAGCAGAGCTAATCAATGAATTTGGTAACATTGCAGGATACAAAATTAAGGCACAGAAATCTCTTGCATTCCTATACACTAATGTTGAAAAACGTGAAAGAGAAATTAAGGAAAGTCTCCCATTTACCATTGCAAGAAAAAGAATAAAATACCTAGAAATAAACCTACCTAGGGAGACAAAAGACCTGTATGCAGAAAACTATAAGACATTGATGAAAGAAATTAAAGATGATACCAACAGATGGAGAGATATACCATGTTCTTGGACTGGAAGAATGAATATTGTGAAAATGACTATACTACCCAAAGCAATCTACAGATTCAATGCAATCCCTATCAAATTACCAATGACATTTTTTATGGAACTAGAACAAAAAATCTTAAAATTTGTATGGAGACACAAAAGACCCCGAATAGCCAAAAGCAGTCTTGAGGGAAAAAATCGGAGCTGGGGGAATCAGACTCCCTGACTTCAGACTATTCTACAAAGCTGCAGTAATCAAGACAGTATGGTAGTGGCACAAAAACAGAAACATAGATCAATGGAACAAGATAGAAAGCCCAGAGATAAACCCACACACCTATGGTCAACTAATCTATGACAAATGAGGCAAGGCTATACAATGGAGACAAGACAGTCTCTTCAATAAGTGGTGCTGAGAAAACTGGACAGTTACATGTAAAAGTATGAAATTAGAACACTCCCTAACACCATACACGAAAATAAACTCAAATGGAATAGAGACCTAAATGTAAGACCGGATACTATAAAACTCTTAGAGGAAAACATAGGAAGAACACTCTTTGACATAAATAACAGCAAGATGTTTTTTGATCCACCTCCTAGAGTAATGGAAATAAAAACGAAAATAAACAAATGGGACCTACTGAAACTTAAAAGCTTTTGCACAGCAAAGGAAACCATAAACAAGACGAAAAGACAACCCTCAGAATGGGAGAAAATATTTACCAATGAATCAATGGACAAAGGATTAATCTCCAAAATATATAAACAGCTCATGCAGCTCAATATTAAAAAAACAAACAACCCAATCCAAAAATGGGCAGAAGACCTAAATAGACATTTCTCCAAAGAAGACATACAGATGGCCAAGAAGCACATGAAAAGCTGCTCAACATCACTAATTATTAGAGGAATGCAAATCAAAACTACAATGAGGTATCACCTCACACCAGTTAGAATGGGCATCATCAAAAAATCTACAAACAACCAATGCTGGAGAGGGTGTGGAGAAAAGGGAACTCTCTTGCACTGTTGGTGGGAATGTAAATTGATACAGCCACTATGGAGAACAGTATGGAGGTTCCTTAAAGAACTAAAAATAGAATTACCATATGATCCAGCAATCCCCCTACTGGGCATATACCCTGAGAAATCCATAATTCAAAAAGACACATGCACCACAATGTTCATTGCAGCACTATTTACAATAGCCAGGACATGGAAACAACCTAAATGCCCATCAACAGACGAATGGATAAAGAAGATGTGTTACATATATACAATGGATTATTACTGAGCCATAAAAAGGAACGAAATTGGGTCATTTGTTGAGACGTGGATGGATCTAGAGACTGTCATACAGAGTGAAGTAAGTGAGAAAGAGAAAAACAAATATCGTATATTAACTTATATATGTGGAACCTAGAAAAATGGTAGAGATGAACTGGTTTGCAGGGCAGAAATTGAGACAAAGATGTAGAGAACAAACTTATGGACACCAAGGGGGGAAAGCCATGGCAGGGTGTGGGTGTTGGTGTGATGAATTGGGCTATTGGGATTGACATGTATACACTGATATGTATAAAATTGATGACTAATGAGGACCTGCTGTATAAAAAAAATAAAATTTTATTTTATTCAAAAATTCAAAAAAAGAAGGAAAAAAATGTAAAGCAAGTTTCATTTAATAGAATAACTTCAGTAAATTATCTGAATTTGTATGTTCTATAGTTTCATGCCACTTTTTGGTGTATGTTTCTATAAATGTTAACATTGCAAAATAGAATCAAGCACAGCTTTGCAGGAGCAAATTTGAAAGTTTGCAATCAACATAGGATATAGATACTGAATTCTTTAGACAATAGCTAATTGTCTAAAGAAATTAATAGCATGGTTATTATTATTGTTATTAAAAAGACAATCAAAAACCATTCATTACCCTGTGTAAATTTAAGACACAGAAGTTAGCGCATATTCATATAGTTTATAAAAACTGCAACAGAAAGTTAGAAATAGAAAACTAGTTAATGGTGATCTTTGGATTTCCACAGGCTGAACGGTTTAAACAATTATATAAACCTCTTGTTTCTCACTAAGTAACACTGATTCAGAAGACAGTATTTTTTCCCTCCTCTAATAATGAAATGTATTCTGTTAATTTTAGTTTTTTTGCTCTTTAAAGACAATGGAAAAATATATGCTCCTGGTGTTGGCAGAGTTGGTGCATCCTAGTTATGTGGACACATCAATGTTTTGAGATAGATTTATATTCTTTTTCCTCAGAGTAGACTATGAGGTTTAACTTGGAACTTATCGAGTAATTATATTCCATTTAAATGAACAATTCAGGCAATTTACATTACAAACTATAAAATAAGTGACTTGAAATTTTCACTTTTTTGTAATTACATATGTGAAATAATGAGAAACACAAGAGTAACACATTCAATGTTCATAGTTAGAGATGACAAAAATGCACATAAAAATACATACCAGCATGACAGATGTCATGTATACATATATGTGTGGGTGTGTGAGTATATACAAAGTGAGTAATATATGTATACATTATAAACAGGTGCTTTTCAAATTTGTGCTGAGTACTCCCTCATCATGCCAGGAACTCTACTCAAAATTTTGTTTATTTTCTCCTTTCATCCTCATGAAAACCTTACAGGATATGTAATATTACTATCACCATTTTATAGAAGAGATAACTGAAGCTCAGAAAAGTTAAGTGACTTGCCCAAGTACTCCAGCTAGTAAGGAGTGAAATCAGAATATTAAAAAAAAAAAAAAGCTGGCCTGACTACTCAGACACTAGGCGCCCCATAGACCCCACTGAAGCTAATGCTCTCTAAGCATAGCAGGATGCATGGAAACGTGTATTTCTTAAACTTGTCTACTTAATTTTTTAAAACCACAGTCTCTATTTATCAAAGGGTATGGTTAAATTAATTCATTGTTAAGAATTCTTTTAAAAAGCCATTTCCCAGCAATTGTCCAAAATTGGTGGGGGGGGGGGGAAGAAGTGACATGTTCAAGGAATAGAAATTAAGCAATCCATACGGCTAGGTTTTCCTTGGAAACAGCATATTTTGGTTTAGTGCTGGACCACGCATCAGAGCTGGGCAGGCTCTAGAACATTTCCCAGACCACCTGATGATTGCTTTAGCAGGAGGCACCGACACGAGCAGAGTTAAGCCAGGCGTTTGTGTGGATGAGTCCTGACTCCTCTGTGAACAACTGACAGAAGACAGACGGTGTGTGCTCTAGTGTGGGAGAGCTTCAGGGCATGTCATGGTCCTTTTAGTCACATGCTCATATAAATGAGCTGCTTCACAGAACGATAGAGCTGGAAGGGACCAGAGAGAACGTCTTATCTAACTCTCATATTTTGCAGCCAGATCTAGAGAATAAAGGGATCGGCTCCAAGACACGCAGATAATCAGTGGCAGGGTTAGGAAGGGAACTGAGGTCTCCTGACTCAAATACAGTGATTTTAGCTCCCTTAACACAAGCTGAGATGTATTCTTTTCATTGCAAGTGTGAAACTGTATAATTCAAAGTGGTTGGAGTTTAAAGGAGGTATTGTCGGTTCATGTAACTGAAACAGCCACAAAAATACCAAAAGGAGCCAGCTTTTCTCTCCATCTTTCACCAACACTTCCCCTACATTGACTCCATTCTCAGGCTTCCCTTGGTAGCAAGATGGTTACAGCATGTATAGCTTCAATATCCTCTTAAGTTCAAGTGCAGGGGAAATGTGAACTTCTCTTTCTCCAAACAGATTCAAACTAAAATCTTGCCCTAGCTTTCTCGAGCCAGAAATGCACTTGTCTCTGTTCCTGAAAAATCATCAGTGCCAGGGCAATGGAATGCCTGGAGCAGGGTCAAGTTCACATGCCCATCCCCAGAGCCTTTTTAAAACCACATGACTGAGAGTGGGGCTGGGGTATTTGGGGTATTTTCAACAGGAGAAGAGTAAATGAATGGAGAGTGCCAAACAACATATGCCCACGATATGAATGTAAATAATGCTATTATAAAGTATGGAAGTGGCTAGTGATCTTTACAGAAATGAATAAAAGTCTCTATCATTGAAAGAAGACACATCATGATTTGCGTCACAAGTATTATTCAGGTTACTTACACTTTATTAAATTATAAATCATTTTAAACAAAGAAGGGATAGAAAAATATTTTAATAACAATGACCAAAAATCCAAAGTGTACTGCAAGTTATTGGGAGGAAGAGCAGAGAGGAAAAATGTTATCTCACCTGCAGGAAGTGGAAATGGTGATAACATTAAATCAATATTTTTACCTATCCCAATAGAATGAAAGAGTTCTTATGCTGCATTTCATCTACTCTCTACATCCAATGCTTTTCACTCTTGCCTGTGTTTTCCTTTTCATTTTTCCATAATATCATAATTTAAGATATTATATGATATATGTACATTTCTATGGTTTGCTGACTGTGTTTCCAGCTAGAATATAAGCTCCTAAAAGGTAGGGATCTTTGTCCTTTGTGCTGATATGTCTCAATGTGCGGAAGAGTCCCCAGCACAGAGTAAACAGTTAATAAATTTTTGTTTATTGCTATAGAGTCAGATATGGTGGCCATTACCCACATGTGACTATTTAAATTTTAATTTAAATTAATTAAAAGGAAATTACTCGTAAAAGCCAGTACATAAGTCACACTAGCCACATTTTAGGTGTTCAGTAGCCTCATGTGCTAGAGGCCACCATAATAGAAGGTACAGATATATGTCATTGTTATCATTTTAAGAAAGTTCTACTGGACACTATTCACTTAATGAATGCATAAATATTCAGAGTAAAGAAGAAGACAAGTGAATGTCATTACAATAATTGTCAGGCTGTGAAGTTAACATTTAAAAGCAGAAGGCTGTATCAAATCCTGAAAGACCTTTGTGGAAAATCAGAAACAATTAATAGTATCAAGATTAGAGAAGTTTTTGATAAAATGCAAACCTGAATTTGACTCTAGATCAATAATGTAAAAGCTGAGAGACTAAATGATTTGGGAATAGACCTGAAAATGGACATTAGAAAATCTTAGGCCTTTAAATAGAGTACTCAATAGCATAAGGAAGGATTTTTCACCTTATTATCTTCATTAAAATCACTTCATAAAAATAAGGAGAAGAAGAAAGATACATAATTTTTATTTTCAATGAAACTAGATGACATTAGTAACCTTAACTACAAATATATAAATATGGAAAGCCAATAGAGAATTGGAATATGACACAATACCAGCTTTTTAGTGCCTCATCTTAAATTACAAATAGACAGCAAATGATCACCATGCATGTATGCAAAGCCTTCAACATGGAAGAGAGAAGCCAAAAAACCTGAGGGAAAAAAAGAATGGGAGAAATGAGAAACAGTATAAGAACCAGGAAAAAATCCTCAGAGGAAGAAGATGATATTATATGCATTAAACAAAAACATTATGTTATAAAAAGGAGAAAGAAAGACCAAACTGTTTGAAATTAAAAATAAAATGGTATTTTTTTAATTAAGAAGAAAATAACAAAAAAATAAGGAGGAAGGATCAGAAAAAAAGTAAAGGGTAGGATCAATCCAGGAGGTCCAAAATCCAACTAATAGGCATTCTATAAACAGTAAATGGAACAGGACCTTCAAGATGGCGGAGGAGTAAGACATGGAGACCACCTTCCTCCCCACAAATACATCAAAAATACATCTACAAGTGGAACAACTACTACAGAACACCTACTGAACGCTGGTGGAAGACCTCACACTTCCCAAAAAGCAAGAAAATCCCCATGTACCTGGGGTCTTGGTGCTCCAGCCTGGTGTCAGGCCTGAGCCTCTGAGGTGGGAGAGCCAAGTTCAAGATATTGGACCAGCAGAGACCTTGAGGCCCCATGTAATATCAAACAGCGAGAGCTCTCCCAGAGATCTCCATCTCAACACTAAGACTAGGCCCCATCAAATGGCCAGCAAGCTCCAGTGTTGGATGCCACATGCCAAACAACTAGCAAAGCAGGAGCACAACCCCACCCATTACCAAAGAGGCTGGTTAAAATCATACTAAATTCACAGACACCCCAAAAACACACAAATGGATGCTGCCCTGCTCACCAGAAAGACAAGATCCAGCCCAACCCACCAGAACACAGGCACCAGTCCCCTCCATCAGAAAGCCTACACAAGCCACTGAACAAACCTTACCTACTGCGGACAGACACCAAAAACAATGGGAACTACAAACCTGCAGCCTGCAAAAAGGAGACCCCAAACACAGTAAGTTAAGCAAAATGAGAACACAGAGAAATGCACAGCAGATGAAGGAGCAAGATAAAAACCCACCAGACCAAAAAAATGAAGAGGAAATAGGCAGTCTACCTGAAAAAGAATTCAGAGTAATGATAGTAAAGATGAACCAAATCTTGGAATTAGAATGGAGAAAATACAAGAAACATTTAACAAAGACCCAGAAGAACTAAAGAGCAAACACTGATGAATAACACAATAAGTGACATTAAAAATTCTCTAGAAGGAATCAATAGCAGAATAACTGAGGCAGAAGAACAGATAAGTGACCTGGAAGATAAAATAGTGGATATAACTGCCACAGAGCAGAATAAAGAAAAAAGAATGAAAAGAATTGTGGACAGTCTCAGAGACCTCTGGGACAACATTAAACACACCGACATTTGAATAATAGGGGTCCCAGAAGAAGAAGAAAAAAAGAAATGGTCTGAGAAAATATTTGAAGAGATTATAGTTGAAAAATGACCTAACATGGGAAAGGAAATAATCAATCAAGTCCAAGAAGCAGAGAGAGTACCATACAAGATAAATCCAAGGGGAAACATGCCAAGACACATATTAATCAAACTATTAAAAATTAAATACAAGGAAAATATATTAAAAGCAACAAGGAAAAGCAACAAATAACATACAAGGGAATCCCCATAAGGTTAACACCTGATCTTTCAGTAGAAACTCTGCAAGCCATAAGGGAGTGGCAGGACATATTTAAAGTGATGAAAGGGAAAAATCTACAACCAAGATTACTCTACCCAGCAAGGATCTCATTCAGATTTGATGGAAAAATTAAAACTTTTACAGACAAGCAACAGCTAAGAGAATTCAGCACCACAAAACCAGCTTTACAACAAAACCTAAAGGAACTTCTCTAGGCAGGAAACACAAGAGAAGGAAAAGACCTACAAACACAAATGCAGAGCAATTAAGAAAATGGTGATAGGAACATACATACCGATAATTACCTTAAATGTAAATGGATTAAATTCTCCCACCAAAAGACATAGACTGGCTGAATGGATACAAAAACAAGACCCATATATATGCTATCTAAAAGAGACCCATTTCAGACCTAGGGACACATACAGACTGATAGTGAGGGGATGGAAAAAGTTATTCCATGCAAATGGAAATCAAAAGAAGGCTGGAGTAGCAATTCTCATATCAGACAAAATAGTCTTTAAAATAAAGACTGTTACAAGGGAAAAAGAATGACACTACATGATAATGAAAGGATCAATCCAAGAAGAAGATATAACAACTGTAAATATTTATGCACCCAACATAGGAACACCTCAGTACATAAGGCAAATGCTAACAGCCATAAAAGGGGAAATAGACAGTAACACAAACATAGTAGGGGACTTTAACACCCCATTTTCACCAGTGGACAGATCTTCCAAAATGAAAATAAATAAGGAAACACAAGCTTTAAATTACATATAAAACAAGATGGAACTAATTGATATTTATTGGACATTCCTTCCAAAAACAAGAGAATACATTTTTTTTTTAAGAGAATACATTTTCTTCTCAACTGCTTATGGAACATTCTCCAGGATAGATCATATCTTGGGTCACAAAGCAAGCCTTGGTAAATTTAAGAAAATTGGGATCGTATCAAGTATCTCTTCTGATCACAACATTATGAGACTAGATATCAATTACAGGAAAAGAAACTGTAAAAAACACAAACACATGGAGGCTAAACAATATGCTACTAAATAACCAAGAGGTCACTGAAAAAAACAAAGAGGAAATCAAAAAATACCTAGAAACAAATGACAATGAAAACACGATGAACAAAAACCTATGGGATGCAGCAAAAGCAGTTCTAAGAGGGAATTTTAGAGCAATACAATCCTACCTCAAGAAAGAAGAAACAACTCAAATAAACAACCTAACATTACACCTAAAGCAATTAGAGAAAGAAGAACAAAAAACCCCAAAGTTACCAGAAGGAAAGAAATCATAAAGATCAGATCAGAAATAAATGAAAAAGAAATGAAGGAAATGATCACAAAGATCAATAAAACTATAAGCTGGTTCTTTGAGAAGATAAACAAAACTGATAAACCATTAGCCAGACTCATCAAGAAAAAAAGGGAGAAGACTTAAATCAACAGAATCAGAAATGAGAAAGAAGTAACAACTGACACTGATGAAATACAAAGGATCATGAGAGATTACTACAAGCAACTATATGCCAATAAAATGGACATATGGGAAGAAATGGACAAATTCTTAGAAAAGCACAACCTTCTGAGACTGAACCAGGAAAAAATAGAAAATATAAATAGACCAATCACAAACACTGAAATTGAAACTGTGATTAAAAATCTTACAACAAACAAAACCCCAGGATCAGATGGCTTCACAGGCGAATTCTATCAAACATTCAGAGAAGAGCTATCACCTATCCTTCTCAAACTCTTCCAAAATATAGCAGAGGGAGGAACACTCCCAAACTCCTTCTACGAGGCCACCATCACCCTGATACCAAAATCAGACAAAGATGTCGCAAAGAAAGAAGACTACAGGCCAATATCACTGTTGAACATAGATGCAAAAATCCTCAACAAAATACTAGCCAACTGAATCCAACAGCACATTAAAAGGATCATACAACATGATCAAGTGGGGTTTATGCCAAGAATGCAAGGATTCTTCAATATACGCAAATCAATCAATGTGATACACCATATTAACAAACTGAAGAATAAAATCCATATGATAATCTCAGTAGATGCAGAAAAAGCTTTTGGCAAAATTCAATGCCAGTTAAGATAAAAACACTCCAGAAAGAAGACATAGAGGAAACTTACCTTAACATAATAAAGGTCATATACGACAAACCCAAACCCAACGCCAACATCGTTCTCAATGGTGAAAAACTGAAACCATTTCCTCTAAAATCAGGAAGAAGACAAGGATGCCCACTCTCACCACTATTATTCAACATAGTTTTGGAAGTCCTAACCACGGCAATCAGAGAAGAAAAAGAAATAAAAGGAATACAAATTGGAAAAGAAGTAAAGCTGTTACTCTTTGCAGATGACATGATACTATACATAGAGAATCCTAAACATGCTACTGGAAAATTACAAGAGCTAAACAAATGAATTTGGTAAAGCAGCAGGATACAAAATTAATGCACAGAAACCTCTTGCATTCCTATACACTAATGATGAAAAATTTGAAAGAGAAATTAAGGAAACACTCCCATTTACCACTGCAACAAAAAGAAAAAAATACCTAGGAATAGGGGCTTCCCTGGTGGCGCAGTGGTTGAGAATCTGCCTGCCAATGCAGGGGACACGGGTTCGAGCCCTGGTCTGGGAAGATCCCACATGCTACAGAGCGACTAGACTCGTGAGCCACAACTACTGAGCCTGTGCGTCTGGAGCCTGTGCTCTGCAACAAGAGAGGCCGCGATAGTGAGAGGCCCGCACACTGCAATGAAGAGTGGCCCCCACTTGCCACAACTAGAGAAAGCCCTCGCACAGAAACGAAGACCCAACACAGCCAAAAATAAATTAATTAATTAATTAAAATACCTAGGAATAAACCTACTTAAGGAGACCAAAGAGCTGTATGCAGAAAACTATAAGACACTGATGAAAGAATTAAAGATGATACAAACAGATGGAGAGATATACCATGTTCTTGGATCAGAAGAATCAACATTGTGAAAATGACTATACTACCCAAAGCAATCTACAGATTCAATGCAATCCCTATCAAACTACCAATGGCATTTTTCACAGAACTAGAACAAAAAATTTCATAATTTGTATGGAAACACAAAAGACCCTGAATAGCCAAAGCAATCTTGAGAAAGAAAAACAGAGCTGCAGGAATCAGGCTCCCAGACTTCAGACTATACTACAAAGCTACAGTAATCAAGACAGTATGGTCCTGGCACAAAAACAGACATATAGATCAATGGAACAGGATAGAAAGCCCAGAGATGAACCCACGCACATATGGTCACCTTATTTTTGATAAAGAAGGCAAGAATATACAATGGAGAAAAGACAGCCTCTTCGAAAAGTGGTGCTGGGAAAAGTGCACAGCTACATGTAAAAGAATGAAATTTGAACACTTCCTAACACCATACGCAAAAAGAAAGTGAAAATGGATTAAAGACCTAAATGTAAAGCCAGACACTATAAAACTCTTAGAGGAAAACATAGGAAGAACACTCTTTGACATAAATTACAGCAAGATCCTTTTTGACCCACCTCCTAGAGAAATAGAAATAAAAACAAAAATAAACAAATGGGACCTATTGAAATTTAAAAGCTTTTGCACAGCAAAGGAAACCATAAACAAGATGAAAATACAACCCTCAGAATGGGAGAAAATATTTGCCAATGAAGCAACTGACAAAGGATTAATCTCCAAAATATACAAGCAGCTCATCCAGCTCAATCTCAAAAAAAGGATAAACCCAATTCAAAAATGTGCAGAATATCTAAATAGACATTTCTCCAAAGGAGATACACAGATTGCCAACAAACACATGAAAGGATGCTCAACATCACTCATCATTAGAGAAATGCAAAACAAAACTACAATGAGGTATCACCTCACACCAGTCAGAATGGCCATCATCAAAAAATCTACAAACAATAAATGCTGGAGAGGGTTTTGAGAAAAGGGAACCCTCTTGCACTGTTGGTGGGAATGTAAACTGATACAGCCACTATGGAGAACAGTATGGAGGTTCCTTAAAAAACTAAAAACAGAACTATCATATGACCCAGCAATCCCACTACTGGGCATATACCCTGAGAAAACCATAATTCAAAAAGAGACATGTACCACAATGTTCATTGCAACACTATTTGTAATAGCCAGGACATGGAAGCAACCTAAGTGTCCATCAATAGATGTATGGATAAAGATGTGGCACATATATACAATGGAATATTACTCAGCCATAAAAAGAAATGAAATTGAGTTGTTTGTAGTGAGGTGGATGGACCTAGTGTCTGTCATACAGAGTGAAATAAGTCAGAAAAAGAAAAACAAATACCGTATGTTAACATATATATATGGAATCAAAAAAAAAAAGTTCTGATTAACCTAGGGACAGGACAGGAATAAAGATGTAGACATAGAGAATGGACTTGAGGACACACGCAGGGGGAAGGGTAAGCTGGGACGAAGTGAGAGAGTAGCATTGACATATATACACTACCAAATGTAAAATAGATAACTAGTCAGAAGCAGCTGCATAGCACAGGGAGATCATTTCTGTGCTTTGTGACCACCTAGAGGGATGGGATAGGAGGGTGGGAGGGAGATGTAAGAAGGAGGGGATATGGGGATATATGTATACATATAGCTGATTCACTTTGTTATACAGCAGAAACTAATACAACATTGTAAAGCAATTATACTCCAATAAAGATGTTAAAAATAAAAACAGTAAATGGAAGATAGAGGAGAATAAATTTTCAAAAAATAATAAAAGTAAATTTCCCAGGACCAAATGGTCCATAAATATGAAAAGAAATGTGCCAGGAAGTATATACATTGTATACTACGTGACACAACAATAATAATCAATGCATAATATTTATGTATTCACAGTAATAGATTTTAAAATGTGATATAACTATATTGAGTAATTGGGAGGAAGAAAGGAAGGGGTGAAGGAGAACCAAAAAATCTCTTCTATGGAAAGAGAAAATCAATGGCAAATCTAAAATTTGTAATTGAAGAAATAGCACTGTATGAATGAATATTATTTGGAAATATGGTAAAATTTTAAAACATCTCAAATAATTGGAAAGTGGAGTTGTTTTGTTCTTTTTATATGAAGTTTTATAGTTATATATATATATATATATATATATATATATATATATATATATATATATATATATATAAAGGTTTCTACATGCCTTTTAAAACTATCTGCGTGTAGTGATTAGATAAAAATAGTAAACATGAGGCATAGTAGCCTATATTCATTCCATAACCACAGACAACTTTAGCTTTGCACTTTTATCACTATTAGGGTTGTAAATCAGTCTAAATGCTTTTTTCTTATTATTCTTTAAGTGCTTATCTCTAGCGAGTTGCAATCATTATAGGCCACAGAAGAGAAGAGGGTAAATCATTCCATCATGATATATATACATATATATGACATATAAGAATCTCTTCTATTTCTCTACTTAATTTTTGAAAATACTTTCCTGTTGTCCCCATAGTTTAAAGAACTACCTCTAGCTTCCTATTCCAATTAAAAAAACACTTTTACTAAAATATTATTTATGCTTACTGATCTGGAGAAACTTCTTTCTCTGTGTGAAGCTTGGGAAAACATTTTTCTTTTCCACTAGTTAATCTGTAAGCTCCTGAAATGACTTTTCAGCGTGTATTGGATAGAACTCTGGAGGCCTCAATCACGCATGTTGACATGTATTCACTCAAGAAGCACCTACAACAATCTTGCTGGAACTGCATCACTCACTGTTTGTTTTTTCAAGGGTCTCACTAGAATTTAAGCTCCATAAGTGCAGGGTTTTTACTCTCCTTATTCAGCATCTCCCTAGAATCAAGACTAGAATCTGGGATGTGGAAGACACTCAAGCAATGTGCATGTCTGTTGACTGACTCACAGAGGAAGTAGAACTTAGTGTTTTAGAGTCAGATGGTCCCGGATTTAGACCCTGGCTCCGAGATTTATCATATCTCTGATCTTGTCAAATTTCTTAAACCATTTTGTACATTTCTTCATTTATAAGATAGAAATATGATGCATTGTACATAGCTCTTGTAAGTATTAAGCATGAAACAAAGTGTAAAATGCATAAAATCGTGTCTGGCACAAAGTAAACTCTCAGTAAAAGGTATCTGTAACTATTAAGGCAGTTAACCTCATAGGAAAAATTAGAATTTATTGAGAGTCATAAGAAAAGTAAGGTTTACTAGAGCAAATATTTGTGCCAGTAAATTCAGAAAAGCTATTTCTTAAAGTTTTCTGATTGGGTAATTGTCAGAAATAAAATCTCCTGGAAGAAATTGTCCTTCTAATTCCTGTTCTCTCCTTGTCTATAGGAGAATAGTTGATTACATTACTACTGTTAATATTTTAAATGCTAAATTTTATAAATGCAAAACATGTCTTCTGATGATCTCAAATCACTCATCTCTCTTTAAACCTCCACAGTGGTAAGAGGAGGTTTGTTACAGTGGGTAAAAATCAGTCACAGGCCAACTATTGAAAAATACCTCCTTCTTAACACTTCCCCAGACTGCAGGCAGCCCCTATGATGAAATATATGGCCTGTGTCCAATTATTTGCTCTGGTAGATGTTCTCTCATCTCTGTAAGACATTAACTGAAAGCTTAAGCTAATGTATTTGATATAGTTTATGCATGATCCTTCCAAGATAGCATTTGAATAATTCATATGTGGTGACCGCTAAAAAAAGAAACAGAAACATTGGGCAAAATCCTTCATTCCTATGTCAAAAGACTTGAGGGTTCTCACACTTTCCCTAATTGTAGTAGAGATATTTGCAGGAGAGACACAAAAAAATTACCATTGAGAAAAGCTAGTTATGAACTAGAAGAATTCATAATATTCCATGTGGTTGCTATTCTTTTCTCATTTAAACTCAGACATAAGTAACATCTTTACAACCCTTAAGAAAACTTTAAAAAGTCTTAGGAAATTTATGAGGAAATTACTACATAGCAGACTCTCCATTGATTATAAATGTTTATATATTTATATAATATTAATGAATGATATCATCATTTGAAATAGACAAAATAATAAAATGATAACAGCTGATGACATTTCTTTTTATTTGGCCAGACCTTTTATGTCTAAATGGGTAAAAAAAGGGACCACACCACTATAGAAATCACCCATAACCTAACCTAGGAACCACCCAAAACCTAACCTAGGAACACAGTCTGAAAAATAGAAGAAAATTCTTCAAGTAGTTTTACTAAAAGAAAATATAATAATCACATGAGTACAATAACACAAAAAGACATAATAAAACCACAGAATGAAATGAGTTGGGATTGCAGTGGGAAAACTCCGAAACTGAGACATCACTTAAGCCTGATGACAAACTTCTAAATGAGTTAGAAATAATAAGGAACGTAATAGAGTGAGCTGAAATGGAGTTACTTTAATAGACGAAAGGACCAAGATAACCCCAGTGAAAGCAGAGGAAAAAATAATATATATGAAGAAAAGAGCCCTGAAACGAAGGAAGGATTGCATCTGCAGAGTGAAAGACCACACCCTCTTCCAAGAAAAATGAGTATGGAGCAGTCAATCTCAGACCTCTCCTGGGTGAGTTACTGTTACTTCCAAGATAATAATTCTTCAGGCATCCAAGGAGAAAAACAAACCACTCACAAGGAACGATGTGAGCAAAATAGGCCATCCTCGGACGTGGTCCCAGCCACATTCAACGCCATGACACAGAGGAGCCATGTCTGCAAGTTGTGTAGAAGGACCCCAGGAGAATGCACACTGTTGTCACACTGTCATTCAAATATAGGGGCAAGAGGCAGATACTTTCAAATATGAAAGACCTCGAGGACTAAAGCACTTTTGAGCCCTTCTTGCAGAAAAAAGTACCATGCAATTAAATCAAGCCAATAAAGTCATCGATGGAGAAGCCTCAGTGAAAGGCACTCAGTGTGGAGGTACCACGGAGCAATGTCTCTAAAATTCTGAGAAAAAAGCAGTATTGTCAAGTTCTATACGCAGCCATGTTATTCTGTTATCAAGGCAACAGGCAGATATTCTCAAACCTGCAAGGACTCGGGGAATGTAGAAGCTCTGAATTTCTTTTCAACGATTGATGGTGAAATTCAGTCACTCAAAGGTCATTCAAATTGAGGTTGGAAATGAAAAAGCCATAGAAAGACTAAATACAATGGAAAATAATCAATGCATAAAAAGAATGTAAATATTATTATGCCCTTTATCAACTTAAAAAATTTCTAAATAACAAAATTTAGATTTAGGGCACAAGGGATGGGTCAAGGAGGAAATACACTAATATTAATAGCTGGGAGCCAATTGTGATTCTCAAAAAGCAAAACACGTAGTTAAAAAATAAAACTGTAATTAGTATTTTTTATTATGTCTTTAAACTTGAACGGTCTTTTGCAGATTAAATATCTTTTGTGCAGAAATACTTATCTGAAGTTCCACAATTACTTTAATTCCCTCCTACTAAATATAAATTTAAATGTAATGGTTCATACTTTAAGAATAGTATGCATGGTGTGATACATTTTTATAAATGTATTTATCTTTCTGTATATATATGAATATATCTTTTATAGACATAAATATATGCACAGAGATGTTGGAATTATGTTCATTCAATGTTAATAATATCTCTTTACAAGTAGTGTGATTTTACTTATTTTTTTCCAAGTATGTGATTTTAAATTTTCTTCTTTTTTTTTCTGTATTGGTTGACATTGTAATAAGCATGCATCATATTTATAAAAATAGTAATATCATTATCCTAAGAAAAACTTATAAAGGAATAAAGGAAGAGAAAGAATCAAGGGAAGTCAGTGACAGTGTGAGACTGGATGTCCCCAGGTCTGAAGGTGTCATTTCAGGTTAATCATTTCATTTGCTTCATTCATCAGAGTGGCTACAAAGCCATCCAGTAAAATGCCTTTAATGCTGCTTCACCCTCAAAACCGCAGAGAAGAGCCACTCTCTTCCATTCCTGGGAAAATAAACAAGGTTCAGAATTTCTCTCTGGCACCCAGGGCATTGCGGTGTAAAGGCACCAATACCAGCTCTGTGTTATTTACCATGTGTATCTGATGACATGTCTTTGCATATAGTTTAACATTATTAATATTTTATTTGTAATTTGGCAAGAGAAAATTCTTTCTTTTAACAAACATCTATCGAGTGCTTACAAATATGAAGTACTAAATAATGAATGCTATCATCAAAAGCTTTGGTCTCATCAGGGAGACAAACATATAAAGATCATTAATGATTTGCCAGGCAACTGAGAAATCACTGCATATTCTCAACTTGTGCTACTATATTCTACCAGTCCCAGAGGTTGTCTCTTCACATTCATTAAATTCAGTGCCAGCTGGATATGACATGATTTTTTTTTAATGTATTTGAATGTTTCTGTTTAGACATTTGTTGGGAGCATGTGAATAAGTTTTATATTATGCATTATTTATATTCTTATTTGGCAAAACAAAATTAATGTTTAAAAATAATAAATGTTGCAGTTTACCCTATGGTCTTTTAGAGTCCTTGTTACTATTGTGTTCAGTGCCATCCAATTCATTTTTAAATGGATTTTCCGTTGAAGCTGATGTCTAATGCAATTAATGCATGAAGTGAGGGCCAGACAGCAGGAATTATTCACTGGGTTCTCACACTTGCCTTTATGGTTAAGTCATCATAATATATCATTGTTACCTTGGAGAATGTTAAGTCTCTAAAACCAAAAATTATTACTCTTTTTAAAGTTTCTTTTATATTTCACATAAGTATATGTGTTATGAGACCCATTATCAGGGACAAAGGACTTCACTTAAAGAATAAATTTTGATATTATAACTTTAAATAAAACATAATCTTTATCTTTAATGAACTCAGATTTGTGTACATATAGTTTCCTAAGAAATAAAGCACTTTTAAAGCGTTTATCTTCCTTCAAGACTGAGTTTGAATTAAATATATTTATTTTAGTACATTAGTCTATAATTATTTCTGATTTTATATCCCCTAAGATTATTCATGAACACAAAGTGAGGAAAAATACCAAATTTGATCTGCAAGAATACTGTTTTTTAGGTGTCTGTCTTTTCTTAACTTAATCATTTTAATTTGAGTTTTAATATATCTCAGAGTAGTGACACGCTCTTCATTTATTTCTAAGGCATGTGTTTGAAAATGGAGTTTACAGGCTATGGTACCATTGCACTTAGATTAAAATGTAAAAGTCCTCCTGATAACCCATTCAGCCTTCAGGACTTGCTGTGTTGACCACATTTCCTCAAGCTCCTCCTCTACCCTCTATTCTACCCGCACTGGCCTCTCTGAAGACTCCAAACTCATTTCTGACTTTAGGCTCTTGCCTTTGCCCTTCCTTCCGTGTAGTGAGTGAGCTCTCTCCAAATCTTCACACTGTAGCCAAGCCAGGTGTTCAGAGCTTAGTTCAAATGTCACCTCGGAGAAGATATATCATTGTTATATTTTCTTCATAACAAATTACTATTTAAAGTTACCTCATTAATGTATGGTTTGTACTTCACAAACCATAATTACAAGTTAATTGTGATCTGTACCACATGCAATGCAACCTACATGAGACTTAGACACTGGTTTCTGCCTCTTTTGGTCCCTGTGTCCCTTATCACCAGAGCCAGGGAGCACTCCCAACACAGAGTGAGCGGTCATTACATATTTGTAAAGTGAATGAACCAGGATCATCTAGGGCAGGGGCTGGCAAACATTTTCTGGAAAGGGTCTGATGATAAATATTTCAGGCTTTGTGGGGGGTATATCCTTCCCTTCCCTTCCCTTCTCTTCCTTGTCTTTGCTTTCCTTTCTTTCTGCAACCCTTTAAAAATGTAAAAAACACTCTTAGGCAGACTTTACAAGGACAGGCCATAGGACAATTTTGCTCATTGGCTGGATTTTGCCCATGAGTCAGAGGCATGGTATCCCAACCCTGATCAAGGTGCCTTATTATATCACAGATTCTTACTCTAGACCCCTGAATCAGTCTCTAAAGGTGGCCCAAGAATCTGCATTTTCTTCAAGGAGATTTTCTTGACACTTAGTCGCTGATAAATTTGAGAACCAGGGGATTGAAGTGAAGTGAATAAGTTTAGTGAGTCACCTAGGAAAGAAAATAATCACAGTAAAATTTCACTAAGCAATAAGGTTTGGGTTTTTTTTTTTTTTGGAAAATGTTAAATTATAGTTTAATTTTTGTAGAATTTATCACATTAATTTACCTTAAGTTCTCCACATTTAATGAGGAATGGCACTGTATCTACTTTTCTTAGATGCCAAGAAGTGGAGTTTGTCTATTCTATTCCATTATAGAAGTGATTTTAAAAAAAGCCAAACAAATTTAAATGAAAATATCCAATGCTTTGCTCTACACCTATTTTCAGACTTTTCAGTGGGCACCAAGGCTGGCTACGAACTCTTTGTTTAGTAGAAACCTGACATGGAATTGTGTCACTGAGAAGGAGAAAGCTTTAATAGGGCTTTCTTTGAAGGGCCCTTAAATTCTATTCCAGTCTATTTGTGCAGTAGCATTTAGTGAAATGGAAAGCACAGCTGTGACTATTCTCACTTTCAATGTAGCAACCCTTGAACACAAGCTTAAAAAGAGTTTTCGCATCTGTAGATTTTAGTGTCAAATTTATTCATCATTTACCAGATGCTAGGAGCAATGTGAAAAGTAGAAAGAAGAATAATTAAAAGTAATAACTGCAATCTATTTGTAATTGTTTAGGTTTTTTTGTTTCTTTGTTTCCAATTATATAGAAGCTTGGACTATATTTTCTCATGATCTGACTTTGATCATATCCAGTCCAAAGATTTGTGATTCATATAACCTCTCGTTTTATTATTTCTATACTTTTATTTATTAGTGGTATTTATGCCTTTATTACTTACTTATAATGCTTATTTTACACACTGAGTGTGCTCCAGGCACTGTACGAAGCACTGCCTAAGCATGATCTGCTTTAATCCTCTCTCCCTGCTCCCTGCCCTCTCATTTTGTGGATTAAGAAGCCAAGGCTGAAAGAGGTTACACCCATGGGAAGTGGTGGAGTTGGGAGGGCCATCATTCAGGCAGGCCTGAAATATGCCAATAGAAGAAGAAGAGGAGAGAAACAAAGGATTTGGATATGCAAAGGAGGAAAGAGGATAAATAAGGTGGAAAAGGTAGAGAAACAAAGAGTTGCCTTGAGTTCATGTCACTTGATAAGACTTCTCAAGACAATGTCAAGCAATGGAGAACAGCACTTCTCTCCAGTATCTTCGTCTGTTTAGTGGCTTTTAACTTCTTTGTGAAAAATAAGTATTATGATGCTACTTAAAATGAAGTACATCTTGTCATTTTTCCTAAATTTTGTGTGTTTTGAAGAAAAAAGACTTTTCCTTAAACAGAACGGAAATCATCCTTACCCAAATCACATATATTAAACTTCTATCCACTCATGGCAATTTTTACCCTAGAAAACCCACAACCGAATGTCAGATAGATAATAACCAATCTAGACCAAAAGTTTATATATAATTGTGAGGGACCTGGATTGAACATTCTTTAATGGAACGTTTTTTCGGAAAATGTCACTTCATAATAGATTCCAAAACATGGGGTCATGATATGCTAAGAGGCCAGAATACAATGTGGAAAGTTGATTCAAATATGCAGAGTCACGTACATACACATGGTTCTGCATACACGTGCACGTATACAAAACACACCCAGCTTTCTCTCCAGAAAATGTTTTAACTGTTTATTGTTCTGTTACCATATAAACACATAGAATCATATTCCTATGGTTATGTCAGTGCTTTAAAAATCTATTATTTTATATTCAATGCTAATTTTCTAAAACCATGAGGTACTTATTATAGGATATAAATGATCTTAAACAATTAAATCCTACACTGCTAGAAGGTGTCTATTTCAATTAGGAAGATCTTTTATGTGATAAAAAGTGATGGCAGATGCCTAATAAAGCATGACCTACAATCAACAAGTTAAAGCATTTTGTCATGTAATAATCTCAAAACCAAAGACATATATGACACATTAGTATCTCCTTAAAAGTCATACAAATTGAACATTTTCCTCCAGCTCTCTAAATGTCCATTTGCAAAGCGTAATGTGGTGTCATGATGATTTTCTTTCATGCCCCTGTGAAGTTTAGTTAGTACCAAAGCTTAATATGATCAAAATGCTGTGAAGCAACCAAGGATCAGAGGGTAACAACGGTGATCTCAAACACATTGTGGCCATATTATTCAATAGTTTTAAAAGGAACTAATGACCATGGTTTTTCTTGGTGGGGAAGAGTGGTTACTGCGTGGAAAGAAAAATTAGAGAATTCCAAAATAATTGCACAGCAGCTATTCTTCAACTTCCATATGAATTTGTATTATTATTACTACTATTATTATCCTTAGAACTACAAATTGTTTTAATTAATACCTTCATAGGAAAATGATAATTGATATGATAATCAACTGATAAAATGATTTAGAACAACATACAGACTTGCATTTCTGATAATATAATAATCCTGAAATTATTATCCCCACAAAATCCTCAAAATATTAAAATATCTTTTTAAAATGGATAACCAAGATCACAAAAAAGTAAAGAGAATCTTTAGAAGGCAAAAATGAAGTGAGAATGCCAATACACAGTGGCTTTAAAAATGTCCAAATCCAGAAGCTTGTCCTGGGGACATTTTCTAATTCCCATGGAGCTGTAAGTCATAATGAATCATGCAAGCAACATGAGACAAGGACTTAAAAGTGGGGAGTCCAATTAGACATCTTTTATATAAAGCCAGAGCCCCATGGGGCTACTACATCAGGAAAAGGAAAAAATTAGGGGGACAATTGTCCCATTGGTGGAAATTGCAAGGAAGCTGGTCTGACAAAGCCCTGACTCTCAGGTAAAGTGTGAGCGTGGGGGAAATATTAAGTAAAAATTCTTGCCAGAAGCCAGCCTTCTTGTAGTACTTGGGTTAAAATTTACAGTAACATCAAGGTACAAAAAAACCCTACAAACCTTTAACAGATAAATTAGTTTATGGTCCTCCAGACACCATATCTAGAAAAAAGTAATTATTTTCTCTCTCTCAAAAAAGAAAAAAAAAATGAAAGAAAGAAAGGAAGAAAGCCTCTTCAAGTCAGATCCCATTGAATTCTTACTGATACATAAACATGAGGTCACATACAAGAAATACACAAAACTAAACAAGGTACCAAGTTGAAGATTAAGCAGAGACATTAAAGAGAGGAATAAGACTTTCAAAGACTCAAAATATCGGAATTGTTCCTTAAATGTAAAATTAGTGTGCTTGATATGCTTACAGAAATAAAGGAAGGGATTAAAAACACAACTAACAAATAAAAGGCTATCATAAACGGTTAGGCAAATGTAAAAAATAACATAACAAGGAACTTTTATAAAGGTAAAATATAATAATTAAAAATTTAAAATTACTTATTGGAAGAGATAAACAGCAGATTGAAAATTGCTCAAGATATTTAAAAATTGGAAAAAATTCTGAAAAAATTATTCAGAAATCATAAGGAGAAACAGAAAAATTTGAAAGAGATTATAAACATAGAGTGAGGCGCTCTAACAAACATTTAATCAAAATTCCTAAAGGAAATAATAGAGAAAATTATAGAGAGAAACTTAAAGATATAATAGCAGAGAATTTTCCAAAATTGATAAAAGATGCATATTTTCAGATTTAAAAGTGCATATTAAGCAATATAAACAAGATGAAATACATAGCTAGTCATTTTATGGTGAAATTGTAGAACCAAAGACAAATATTAAAAGCATCTAAAAAAGAAAAACAGATTAGCTACAAGGTAACAGTAGACATCCAACTTCTCAAAATAAAAAAATGAATGCTACAAGAGAATGAAATAACATAAAGTTTTAGAAAAAAATATGCTAACACATAATTGTATACCTAGCAAATGAGAATGAAAAAAAGACACATTCAGATAATCAAAAAGGAGAGTTTACCACCAAAAGATTTCCACTAAAAGAAATTTTTAAATATGTCCTTCAAGAAGAAGAAAAATGATTCAAATTGAAGGTCAGAAATGAAGAAGAAATAAATGAGGAAAGAAAAAGACAAACATATAGATAATTCTAAATAAACATTGACTGTATAAAACAGTAATAATAACTTCTAATAAGAGGTTAAATATAGAATTAAAATACTCTTCAAGAATTTTCATGCCAGCTAGCATAAGAAAGTTGGGTGTTGTCAGGAGTTAATGATATAAGGTCTCGTATTATTCAGTAGAAGAATAAAGAGATCAAATTTAGACTTTACCAAGCAAGCTAAAATTTCAAAGTAACCACTAAAATAAAAAATGAAATAGAATTTATAAATTTTGAACCAACAGAGGGAAATTGGTAGCATAAGAAAGAAAAAAATTGTAATGGAATAGAAGGGATGCAAAAGGGAAAAAAGCAACCCAAGAAGGATATAGCAAAAAAAAAAAAGTAGACATAGTATAATGGAAATAAATCCTAATATATTAATGTTCATAATAAATCTGAATGGATAAAATTCATCATATAAAAGGTAACAATAATCAGACCGAATTGAAAAAATACACAGATACTTTTTAGAAGAAACAAGGAGAAACATTGAAAATAATAGAAAGAAGGCTGAGAGTGAGAAGAGCATACAGGGAGATAGAAAAAGATACATGCAGATATTTGGGAGTAGGAATGATCATGGCACATGGAAGCTTAGTGTTGGAGCAAAATGAGTGGGTTTCCTTCTATTAATGTGAAAGATGAGATTAGAGAGGGAGGTGAATTTTGAGCATAAAGAACCTTGTAAGCAAGATAAGAATTTTGGATTTTATTCTAAAGGGAATGGGAACTAACCACTTTTAGCAGTGGAATCATGTAAACTGTGTAACAGATTGAGTTAGGGAGAAATCAAGAATCCAGCTTGGTGCTTATAAATTATGAGAGACATTCAGTGGAGGTGTCAAGTAAGCAGTTGGATCTGCATATCTGAACTTAAAATGCCAGGTCTAAACTGGAGCTCTAGGTTTGGAAATTCTCAGTACACAAGCGGTATTAAAATGCGCATGGTCTCTTTAGAGAATGTTGGCTGAAAAGAACCCAAGATAGAGCCTCAATAATTCAACATTTAGAGGGGGTACAGAGAGGGTAGAACTATCAAAGGAGTCTGAGAAGGAGTTCCAAAGAAACAGCAGGAAGACAGGGGGAGTGTGTGTTAATTACAACTAACTGTAACACAAGCACTCATAAGTTCATCTCTCAGTCATAGTAGTTCATTTGCCAACTCTCTGAATTTCAATCAATAACTTGGAGCAGATATTAAAATATTAGTATATTTTCCCTACAGTTTTGTCCAAAATGTGTCTTTCATTTGATACAGAGCACTGAAAACTCTATTTTATGAAAATTTATACAATGGAAGAGATAATTTGGGAAAATTCACTCCCATACTTAGCAACAACAGCTTCTTTCCTCCCATAACCTTCTTTCTTTTCTTTAATAATGGAACCTCCAGAATTTTAGGTGGGCACTCCTCTATACATCAATGTAGCCATCTGGCTAATATTTGGACAAGGGAGTAGAAGAAATGTGTGAAATTTCCAGGATGTTTCTTTAGACAGATGGGATTTGTGCTTTATTTTACTTTTCTCCTGGAAAGAGAGCATGATGGTAGAAAGAGGAGCCATCCTGTACTACAAGATGGAAACCTAATTTTGAATGAGACAGTAACAAGATTGAAGAAATAGTTTTTGTCACCATTAAGTCACTAACAAAGCCTTGGCCTAACTAAACAGATCTTAATTAAGAATAAATACATTTCTATCTACTTTAAGTCACAGTAGTTTTGCTTCTCTTTGTTACAGCAGGCTAACCTGTTTGCCATGCCCATATAGTTACTTCTATCCACTGAAATATTTTTGCCTACTTTTTTTTTTTTAATGTGATAAGTCTTCTCAGAACAGCATCAGTAGTATGTCGGACTTTTTTTGGATTTTTTTTTTTTTTTCTTTTTCTTTTGGGCCATGCCATGTGGCTTGCAGAATCTCAGGTCCCCAACCAGGGATTGAGCCCAGGTCTCTGGTGAAAGTGCTAAATCCTAACCACTAGAGAACCAGGGAACTCCCTTTTGCATACTTCTATTACCCAGAGAATTGCTACATACCTCAAATGTTCCCCCAGCTCAAGGCCCATCTTGAAAAGCCTATGCGAACAAGCTCGTCCCCTTTCCAGTATCTCAAAAATGACTTTTAATTTGTTTAACTTCCCATATAATTTTATATTGCCATGACATTAACCATAGTTTATTGTCGTTAGTGAACCATCACCCCCTTTTGAAATGCATTCTGCCCAAGGATAGGAACTTAAAATTTTTTTTCTTTATTGAATCATAATTGATTTACAATATTATATTATTTTTGGGTGTACAACATAGTGGTTCAAAATTTTTATACTTGATACTCCATTGAAAGTTATTATAAAATATTGGCTATATTCCCTATGCTGTGCAATATAACTTTGTAGCTTATTTATTTTATATCCCCTACCCCTCCCGTCTTTTGTTTTCCCATTAGTAACCACTAGTTGGTTGTCTATATCTGTGAGTCTGTTTCTGTTTTGTTGTATTCATCCATTTGTTTTAATTTTTAGATTCCACATATAAGTGATATCATACAGTAGTAGTCTTTCTGTGACTTATTTGCTAAGCAAAATTGCCTTCAAGTCCATCCATGTTGTTGCAAATGGCAAAATTTCATTCTTTTTTATGACTAAGTAGTATTCCATTATATACACATAACACATATTCTTTATCCATTCATCTGTTGATGGACTTAGGTTGCTTCCCTATCTTAGTTATTGTAAATAATGCTGCTATGAACACTGGGGTACATGTATATTTTTTAATTAGTGGTTTCATTTTCTTTGGATATATACCCAGGAGTAGAATTGCTGGATGATAGTTCTTTATTAGTTTTCTGAGGAAACTCCATAATGTTTTCACAGTGGATACACCAATTTACATTCCCACCAACAGTATATAAGGGTTCCCCTTTCTCTACATCCTCACCAACATTGGTTATTTGTGGTCTTTTTGATGATAGCCATCTGACGGGTGTGAGGTAGTATCTCACTGTGGTTTTCATTTGCATTTCCCTGATGATTAGTGATGTTGAGCATCTTTTCATATGCCTGTTGGCCAACCCCATGTCTGCTTAGGAAAAAGTCTCTTCAGGTCTTCTACCTATTATTTTAATTGTTTTTTTTCTTTTTGATGTTGAGTTGTATGAGCTGTTTTTATATTTTGGATATTAACCTCTTATTGTTCATATCATTTGCAAATATTTTCTCCCAATCAGTAGGTTGCCTTTTTGTTTTGTCCATGGTTTTGTTTGCTGTACCAAACCTTTTAAAGGTTAATTTTGTCCTATTTACTTTTGTTTTTGTTTCCTATGTCTTAGGAGACAGATCCAAAAAAATGTTGCTACCAAGATTGTTGCTGCTAAAGATTGTTCTTCCTATGTTTTCCTTTAGGAGTTTTATGATTTCTAGTCTTACATTTAGGTCTTTAATCAATTTTGAGTGTATTTTTGTATACGGTGTGAGAAAATGTTCTATTTCATTCTTTTACATGTAATTGTCCAGTTTTCCCGTCATGACTTATGGAAGAAACTATCTTTTCCCCATTGAATATTCTTGCTTCCTTTATCAAAGATTAATTGATCATAAGTATGTGGGTTTATTTCTGGGCTCTCTATTGTGTTCCATTGATTTATGTGCCTGTTTTTGTGCCAGTACCATACTATTTTAATTACTATAGCTTTGTAGTGTAGTCTGATATCAGGGAGTGTGATACCTCCAGTTTTGTTCTTTTTTCTCAAGACTGGTTTGGTTATTGGGGGGATCTTATGTGTTTCCATACAAATTTTAAAATTATTTGTTCATTTTCTGTGGTATTTTGATAAGGATTGCATTGAATTGGTAGATTACCTTGGGTAGTATGGTCATTTCAACAATACAAATTTTTTCCAGGGCTTCCCTGGTGGCACAGTGGTTAAGAATCCGCCTGCCAATACAGGGGCATGGGTTCGAGTCCTGGTCCTGGAAGATCCCACATGCCGTGGAGCTACAAAGCCCATGCGGCACAACTACTGAGCCTGCGCTCTAGAGCCCTCAAGCCACAACTACTGGAGCCCACGTGCCTCGAGCCCATGCTTCACAGCAAGAGAAGCCACCACAATGAGAAGCCCTTTTTTTTTCTAGTTACTTTAGGTGTAAGTAAGTTTAGACTGTTTATTTGAGATTTTTCTTGTTTCCCAAGGTAGGCTTGTATAGCTATGGATGTTTGTCTTAGAACTGCTTTTGCTACGCCCCATAGATTTTGGATCATTGTGTCTTTAGTTCATTTGTCTCCGTGTATTTCTTTTTATTTCTTCTTTGATTTCTTCAGTGATCCATTAGTTATTTAGTAACATAATATTTAGCCTCCATGTGTTTGTACATTTTTTGCAGTTTTTTTCTAGTAGCTGATTTCTAGCCTTAAAACACTGTAGTGTTTTACAACATGCTTGATATGATTTCAATTTGCTTAAATTTACTGAGACTTGTGGCCTAGCATGTGATCTATCCTGGAGAATGTTCCATGTGCACTTGGAAAGAATGTGTATTCTGTTGCTTTTACATGGAATGCCCTATAGATATCCATTAATTCTATCTGGTATGATGTGTCATTTAAGGAATTTCCTTATTGATTTTCTGTTTGGATGATTTGTCCATTGATGTAAGTGAGGTGTTAAAGTTCCCTACTATTACTGTGTTATTGTCTATATCTCCCTTTATGTGTGTTAATATTTGCTTTATATATTTAGGTGCTTCTATGTTGGATGCATATATATTTACAATTGTTATATCTTCTTCTAGGATTCATCCCTTGATCATTATATAATATTCTTCTTTGTTACAGCTTGTTTTAAAGTGTATTTTGTCTCATATGAGTATTGCTACCTGGGTTTTCTTTTGATTTCCATTTGCATTGAATACTTTTTTTCATCCCCTCACACTCAGTCTCCATATGCTTTTAGATCTGAAGTGACTCTCTTGCATACAGCATATATATGAGTCTTTGCTTTGAATCCATTTAGCCATGCTTTATCTTTGATTAGAGCATTTAGTCCATACAAATTTAAAGTAATGAATGATATCTATGTACTTATTGATATTTTGTTAATTGTTTTTGAGTTGTTTATATAGTTCTTTTTAGTTCCTTTCTTCTTCTTTTGTTTTCATCCCTTGTGATTTGAACTATGTTTAGTGTTATATTTGGATTCCTATTTCTTTTTGTGTGTATATATATTATAGGTTTTATTATTTGTGGTTACCGAGAGGTTTATATATATAGCAGTCTATATATATATAATTATTTTTAAGTTGCTGATCTTTTAGTATCAAAAGCATTTTAAGAACCCTGCATTTTAACTCCCCCCTTACCACAATTACTATTTTTGAAATAATATTTTACATATTATCATATGTGTATCCCTTAACTATTTATTGGGGAATAAATGATTTTACTACTTTTGTCTTTTAACTTTCTTATTAGCTTTGTATGTCATTGATTTGCTAACTATTTTATATTTGCCTTTACCAATGAACTTTTTCCTTTCATAATTTTTATGTTTCTAGTTGTGTACTTTTCTTTTCTGCTTAAAGAATTCCCTTGAATGTTTTTTGTAAAGCTGGTCTTCTGATGCTGAACAAAAGACAGCAACACAAGCTTTTGCTTCTCTGTAAAACTTTTGATTTTTCTGTCAAATCTGATTGAAAGCCTTGCCAGGTAGAATTTCTTTATTGTAGGTTTTTTCCTTCCACCACTTTAGATATATTGTGCCACTCCCTTCTGGCCTGCAGAATTTCTGCTGAAAAGGTTGGCTGATAGCCTTGTGGGAGTTCCCTTGTACATAACTAGTTGCTTTCCCCTTGCTGCTTTTAATATTTTCTCTTTATCTCTACTTTTTGCCATTTTAATTACAATGTGTTTTAGTGTGGTCCTCTTTGGGTTGATTCTGTTTGGGACTCTCTGTGATTCCTGGACCTGGATGTCTGTTTCCTTTCCCATGTTAGGGAAGTTTTCAGCTATTATCTCTTCAAATATATTTTCTTCCCCTTTCTCTCTTCTCCTTCTGAGACCCCTATAATGCAAATGTTGGTGCACTTGATGTTGTGCCAGAGGTCTCTTAAACTCTACTCATTTTTTTATTCTTTTTTCTTTTTCTTTCAGCTTCAGTGATTTCCACTTCTCTGTCTTCCAGCTTGCTAACCCATTCATCTGTATCACTTAATCTACTGTTGATTCCTTCTTGTGTATTTTTTATTTTGGTTATTATATTCTTCGTCTTTGATTCTTCTTCATATTTTCTAACTGTTTTTTTAAAACTTCTCACTTCTCACTCTGTTCATCCATTCTTCTCCCAAGTTCTCTGATCAACTTTACAATCTTTACCTTGAACTCTTTATTGGGTAGATTGCCTATCTCCACTTTACTTAGTTGTTCTTCTGGGGTTTGATATCATTCCTTTGTTTGGAATAGTTCCTCTGTCACCTTATTTTGCTCAATTTGCTGTTTTTCTTTCTATGTTTCTATGTATCTGGTAGGTTGGTTATGTTTCCCAACCTTGCAGAAGTGACATTTTGTAGGAGACATCCTATGTATCCCAGCAGCATATTCCTCTCTGGTCATGAACATCTGATTCTCCCCATTCAACCTCTCCTCTCTTAAGTACTTTCCTATGTCTTCTTTCTGGGAAGAGGAGTTGCTTATCCAGTTGTCCAGAATATGAAATAATTGGGCCACATTTAGTGATGTGTCAGTTTACTATACCTTACAGGTAACAATACTTTATTTCTCATCTCCTCTTCCACTACAAATGCATCAGGCTCTCTTCTTTCTGGTTCCACCTGGACAGGGTTTTGTTCTGCTGGGAGAAGTCTGTCTTTTTTTCTTTCTGATCCAGCTCCTATAATATGAGGCTATTCAGGTAAAAAGACTTGGTAACTTCCCCATAATCACAATCTCATTCCATAGACATCTGTGAGCATGTGGGTTCCAATATTCACATTCAGGATACTCAAGAGAAAACGCAATTTGGCATGATACCTAGGCCACACTCAAAAATCAAATCTTTGTTACAGCTTTGCTCTGTTATATTAAACACCTTCCAAGGAACTGATAAAATTGTTATATAATTTCATACATGACTTTCATTTCTTTGTGCCACCTTCTATTAGTTTAGAACTATAAAAGCAAAAGAGGATAAATGATAGTAGCATTTGGGTACTTAAACTTCACCCAAACTTTAACAGATACTTCCACACTCAAAGTAACACTTTAATATCATTGTGTATTATGCACCTTGTTCTTACAATGAATACTCGCTTATATGTAATAATTTATTTAATAATCAGTTGATATAAGAAAGCAGAGACAAGCCTCTTAGACAGCATCATCCACCAGAGGACAGACAGCAGAAGCAAGAAGAACTAAAATCCTGCAGCCTGTGGACAAAAACTACATTCACAGAAATATAGACAAGATGAAAAGGCAGAGGGTTATGTACCAGATGAAAGAACAAGATAAAACCCCAGAAAACAACTACATGAAATGGAGATAGGCAATCTTCCAGAAAAAGAATTCAGAATAATGATAGTGAAGATGATCCAGGACCTCGGAATAAGAATGGAGGCAAAGACGAGACGATGCAAGAAATGTTTAACAAAGATCTAGAAGAATTAAAGAACACACAAACAGAGAGGAACTATACAATAACTGAAATGAAAAATACACTAGAAGGAATCAATAGCAGAATAACTGAGGCAGAAGAACGGATAAGTGACCTGGAAGACAGAACGGTGGAATTCACTGCTGCAGAACAGAATAAAGGAAAAAGAATGAAAAGAAATGAAGACAGCCTAAGAGACCTCTGGGACAACATTAAACACAACAACATTCGCATTATAGGGGTCCCAGAAGGAGAAGAGAGAGAGAGAAAAGACCAGAGAAAATATTTGAAGAGATTATAGTCGAAAACTTCCCTAACATGGGAAAGGAAATAGCCACCCAAGTCCAGGAAGTGCAGAGAGTCCCATACAGGATAAACCCAAGGAGAAACATGCCGAGACACATAGTAATCAAAGTGGCAAAAATTAAAGACAAAGAAAAATTATTGAAAGCAACAAGGGAAAAATGACAAATAACATACAAGGGAACTCCCATAAGGTTAACAGCTGATTTCTCAGCAGAAACTCTACAAGCCAGAAGGGAGTGGCATGATATACTTAAAGTGATGAAAGGGAAGAACCTACAACCAAGATTACTCTACCCGGCGAGGATCTCATTCAGATTCGATGGAGAAATCAAAAGCTTTACAGACAAGAAAAAGCTAAGAGAATTCAGCACCACAAAACCAGCTCTACAACAAATGCTAAAGGAACTTCTCTAAGTGGGAAACACAAGAGAAGAAAAGGACCTACAAAAACAAACCCAAAACAATTAAGAAAATGGTCATAGGAACATACATATCGATAATTACCTTAAACGTGAATGGATTAAATGCTCCAACCAAAAGACACAGCCTTGTTGAATGGATACAAAAACAAGACACATATCAATGCTGTCTACAAGAGACCCACTTCAGACTTAGGGACACATACAGACTGAAAGTGAGGGGAAGGAAAAAGATATTCCATGCAAATGGAAATCAGAAGAAAGCTGGAGTGACAATATTTATATCAGATAAAAAAGACTTTAAAATAAAGAGTGTTACAAGAGACAAGGAAGGACACTACGTAATGATCAAGGGATCAATCCTAGAAGAAGATATAACAATCATAAATATATATGCACCCAACATAGGAGCACCTCAATACATAAGGCAACTGCTAACAGCTATAAAAGAGGAAATCGACAGTAACACAATAATAGTGGGGGAATTTAACACCTCACACTAATAGACAGATGATCCAAACAGAAAATTAATAAGGAAATGGAAACTTTAAATGACACCATAGACCAAATAGATTTAATTGATATTTATAGGACATTCCATCCAAAAACAGCAGATTACACTTTCTTCTCAAGGGCGCATGGAACATTCTCTAGGATAGATCACATCTTGGGTCAAAAATCAAGCCTCAGTAAATTTAAGAAAATTGAAATCATATCAAGCATCTTTTCTGACCACAACGCTATGAGATTAGAAATCAATTACAGGGAAAAGTCGTAAAAAACACAAACACATGGAGGTTAAACAATACGTTAGTAAATAACCAAGAGATCACTGAAGAAATCAAAGAGGAAATCAAAAAATACCTAGAGACAAATGACAATGAAAACACAATGATCCAAAACCTATGGGATGCAGCAAAAGCAGTTCTAAGACAGAAGTTTCTAGCTATATAAGCTTACCTCAAGAAACAAGAAAAATCTCAAATAAACAATCTAACGTTACACCTAAAGGAACTAGAGAAAGAAGAACAAACAAAACCCAAAGTTAGCAGAAAGAAAGAAATCAAAAAGATCAGAGCAGAAATAAATGAAACAGAAACAAAGAAAACAATAGCAAAAATCAATAAAACTAAAAGCTGGTTCTTCGAGAAGATAAGCAAAATTGATAAACCATTAGCCAGACTCATCAAGAAAAAGGGGGAGAGGACTCAAATCAATAAAATTAGAAATGAAAAAGAAGTTACAAGAGACACAGCAGAAATACAAAGCATCCTAAGAGACTATGACAAGCAACTCTATGCCAAAAAATTGGACAACCTGGAAGAAATGGACTAATTCTTAGAAAGGTATAACCTTCCAAGACTGAACAAGGAAGAAATAGAAAATATGAACAGACCAATCACAAGTAATGAAATTGAAACTGTGATTAAAAATCTTCCAACAAACAAAAGTCCAGGACAAGATGACTTCACAGGTGAATTCCATCAAACATTTAGAGAAGAGCCAACACCCATCCTTCTCAAACTCTTCCAAAAAATTGCAGAGGAAGGAACACTCCCAAAGTCATTCTATGAAGCCACCATCACCCTGATACCAAAACGAGACAAAGATACTACAAAAAAAGAAAATTACAGACCAATATCACTGATGAATACAGATGCAAAAATCCTCAACAAAATTCTAAGAAACAGAACCCAACAACAAATTAAAAGGATTATACACCATGATCAAGTTGAAGTTATTCCAGATATGCAAGGATTCTTCAATAAACACAAATCAATCAATGTGATATACCATATTAACAAATTGAAGAAAAAAAGCATATGGTCATCTCAATAGTTGCAGAAAAAGCTTTTGACAAAATTCAACATCCATTTATGATAAAAACTCTCCACAAAGTGGGCATAGAGGAAACCTACTTCAACATAATAAAGGCCATATGTGACAAACCCACAGCAAACATCATTCTCAATGGTGAAAAACTGAAAGCATTTCCTCTAAGATCAGGAACAAGACAAGGATGTCCACTCTCATCACTATTATTCAACATAGTTTTGGAAGTCCTAGCCACGGCAATCAGAGAAGAAAAAGAAATGAAAGGAATACAAATTGGAAAAGAAGAAGTAAAACTGTCACTGTCTGCAGGTGACATGACACTATACATAGAGAATCCTAAAGATGATACCAGAAAACTACTAGAGCTAATCAGTGAATCTGGTAAAGTAGCAGGATACAAAATTAATGCACAGAAGTCTCTTGCATTCCTATACACTAATGATGAAAAATCTGAAAGAGAAATTAAGGAAACACTCCCATTTACCATTGCAACAAAAAGAATAAAATACCTAGGAATAAACCTACCTAGGGAGACAAAAGACCTGTATGCAGAAAACTATAAGACACTGATGAAAGAAATTAAAGATGATACCAACAGATGGAATGATATACCATGTTCTTGGATTGGAAGAATCAATATTGTGAAAATGACTATACTACACAAAGCAATCTACAGATTCAATGCAATCCCCATCAAATTACCAATGGCATTTTTTACGGAGCTAGAACAAATCATCTTAAAATTTGTATGGAGACACAAAAGACCCTGAATAGCCAAAGCAGTCTTGAGGGAAAAAAACGGAGCTGGAGGAATCAAGCTCCCTGACATCAGACTATACTACAAATCCACAGTAATCAAGCCAAATGGTACTGGCACAAAACCAGAAATATAGATCAATGGAACAGGATAGAAAGCCCAGAGATAAACCCACACACCTATGGTCAACTAATCTATGACAAAGGAAGAAAGGATATACAATGGAGAAAAAATAGTCTCTTCAGTTAGTGGTGCTGGGAAAACTGGACAGCTACATGTAAAACAATGAAATTAGAACACTCCCTAACACCATATGGAAAAATAAACTCAAAATGGATTAGAGACTAAATATAAGAGTAGACACTATAAAACTCTTAGAGGATAACATAGGAAGAAAACTCTTTGACGTAAATCACAGCAAGATATTTTATGATCCACCTCCTAGAGTAATGGAAATAAAAACAAAAATAAACAAATGGGACCTAATGAAACGTAAAAGCTTTTGCACAACAAAGGAAACCATAAACACGATGAAAAGACAACCCTCAGAATGGGAGAAAATATTTGCAAATGAATCATCAGACAAAGAATTAATCTCCAAACTATATAAACAGCTCATGCAGCTCAATATTAAAAAAACAAACAACCCAATCCAAAAATGGGCAGAAGACCTAAATAGACATTTCTCCAAAGAAGACATACAGATGGCCAAGAAGCACATGAAAAGCTGCTCAACATCACTACTTATTAGAGGAATGCAAATCAAAACTACAATGAGGTATCACCTCACACCAGTTAGAATGGGCATCATCAGAAAATCTACAAATAACCAATGTTGGAGAGGGTGTGGAGAAAAGGGAACCCTCTTGTACTGTTGGTGGGAATGTAAATTGATACAGCCAATTTGGAGAACAGTATGGAGGGTCCTTTAAAAACTAAAAATAGAATTACCATATGATCCAGCAATCCCACTACTGGGCATATACCCTGAGAAAACCATAATTTAAAAAGACACATGTACCACAATGTTCATTGCAGCACTATTTACAATAGCCAGGTCATGGAAGCAACCTAAATGCCCATTGACAGACGAATGGATAAAGAAGATGTGTTACATATATACAATGGAATGTTACTCAGCCATAAAAAGGAACGAAATTGGGTCTTTTGTAGAGACGTGGATGGATATAGAGACTGTCACACAGAGTGAAGTAAGTCAGAAAGAGAAAAACAAATATCGTATATTAACGTATATATGTGGAACCTAGAAAACGTTACAGATGAACCAGTTTGCAGAGCAGAAATTGAGACACAGAAGTAGAGAACAAACTTATGGACACCAAGGGGGGAAAGTGGCGGGGGGTGGGGGGTGGTGGTGGGATGAATTGGGAGATTGGGATTGACATGTCTACACTGATGTGTATAAAATGGATGACTGGGCTTCCCTGGTGGCGCAGTGGTTGAGAATCTGCCTGCCAATGCAGGGGACATGGGTTCGAGCCCTGGTCTGGGAGGATCCCACATGCCGCGGAGCAATTGGGCCCGTGAGCCACAATTACTGAGCCTGCGCGTCTGGAGCCTGTGCTCCGCAACAAGGGAGGCCGCGATAGTGAGAGGCCTGTGCACCACGATGAAGAGTGGCCCCCGCTTGCCGCAACTGGAGAAAGCCCTCGCACAGAAACAAAGACCCAACACAGCCATAAATAAATAAATAAAATTTAAAAAGAAAAATTAAAAAAATGGATGACTAATAAGAGAAAAAATAAATAAACTAATTAATTAAAGAAAGAAAAGAAAGCAGAAAAAGTTCATAGACTACAGCTAGGTAGTATCTGTATAAGAACTTACCTTAAGGTTTATTCTAGGCAGTGAAGGTAAAAAGACATAAATGAGGTAAAGAATGATAACACTGAGAGAATCAATGGATTGAAAGTCCCAGTAGGGCTGCTAGGTTGTTGGCATTGGGGTTCTAATGGAAATGAGCTTAAAAGATATTGGTTAGTAATTGGGATACATGGTTAAAATTATGCAGAAGTTCAGTTAACAGACTGTCAAGGTTTGGGGAACGGCCATGGGATTGTGAAACTGAGTCATCAGTTAGATCCCTTAAACTATAACTTGCTTAATAAACAATATCTTGTAACCTGCCTTCATAAATCAAGCTTGTCTTAAACATTCTTGCAAATTGCATACCCTCCCAACTTCACACAGCTTAGACAATATACCACAAGACTCCTTTACCCGCCCCCAGTAAATAACACCTCTGATGTATGGGTTGCTCTAGTAAAGGTTGCTTAAATTGTTTTTTAGGAACATGGAGTTAGTCTTGCCCAGATCAAACTGGTCAGACCACTGTGTGCATCTCCCAGCTAACTTGATGCCTCACTGGGTCACTGCCTTTTGTGGAGCTTGAGATGGAGCTGTTCTGTATGGTACTGGAGTGGTGGGCCATGCCTACACGCATTTGTCAAATATCTTAGAACTCTACATCACAAAGAATGAGTGTTAATGTGTACAATTTAAAAATCAATCAAAATTTTGGGGATTCTGGATGGAGTGCAGACTGCAACAAACAAATCTAACTGTATTATAAAGGTATATATGGCATTGCCTCACAGAAGGGGGTGGGGGGAAAATGAGCTGATGAGAAATGTGTTTTGACCAGATAAAGACAAAAGGAAGTGAATATGAACACTGCACTCTAATTGGCAAGCTTGCTTCTGGCTGCGGCTTGTGTTAACAATTCTGAACCTGCTTTACATATATACTGGGTTGAACAAATTCATGGATGGTGGATGCTGGGAGCCAGGGCTCTCACTGTTGCAGAGGGGAGTAACAGATAAGCAAGGTGGAGGGAGAAAGGTTAGACTGAACCCTATGGAACTGAATTGGTGTGGATGCATTAATATGAATGCTGTTTAACTTTATATTTAGATAAATACAAAAATAATTATAGATATGTGTGTACACATGGGTTAGTTTACATACATATATTCCCTTGATCTGCCCTCTTGAAAAGTCTTGAATGGTGATAATACAGGAGCAATAAGCACACTTAGCACTCAGATCGTGATTTCTAAATACCATTCTCAGTGAAAGGAAACCTGGCTTCTCAGAGAAGTGGATGATTCCAAATCTGAGCGGGGAATATATATGATGAAGATGGATCATCTCATAGTGCCTGAAAGTAAGGATGGGCTCAAAAACACAAAATGATGGAGTTACGAAAAAGGGATGCAGAAAACATCTAGAAAGAGCTTCCAGTGGTCAAAGCTAGAAGAAACTGAGAAACCAAATAAACAGTGTGGTACTATATTGCATCCCAAAGTATAAAATAAATATCCATGTGTCCATACTGATAAAAAGAAATGAGTGAATAAATATATGGGAGAGAAGGGACAAATCTTCCATACGGAAGAATTCTAAACAATATAAGCAGATATTCAAACCTCCAGGAGGGGGAACTTAACCTCAAGTGCTGGCTAGACTTAGTAATTTGCATCCAAAGAATAGATTATACAAAGCTGAGTCCCTCTTCTGAATCGCCCTTGGCAGAAGCAGGCTGCTTGTCTCAAGGTTATCCATTATGATCATCTTGCCACTCACCCCTATCCAATGACTTGTTGATGCAAGGGATCATCTAGAAGACAAAGACTCACCCTCTTAACTCAAAAGGGGCAACACTGAAGGTTATGCAAATTCCAGAGCCCCCTGTAAGATTTGCTGGAATCTCATTTCCAATTGCATCAAAGTTCAATTTCTCCCGGCTCAACCCTGCTCCTTACTTTCATTTATACATGTTTTCCAGGCAGGCCTCTCTAGGAAACCACCTGCATGCAAATCCCCATCTCAAAGTGACCTCTCAGGGGCTTTACCTAAGACACTCTGCAAAAAAGAAGGAAGGAGGCAGGGAGAATGTAGGTGATAGGTATACAGTGACGAAGAAAGTATTAGATTAGGGAATAGATGCAATGATTAAGCAGGAATAAAAACTTGGAGAAGTAAAGAATGATAAGTAGATTTTACTAGTCTAGAGGGCAGGGTACAGCGCGTAGTATGACAGGAGATGGACGCGTTTGAGAGAGTGGAGATAGAAAATCTCTTGGATTTCAGCTGGTCCTGAATGTAGAGGGGGCCTCTACTCCCCCCATAGATCCCCTAACACCCTTTGAGTGCGCACCAAGTGTGGCTCTTCTTCTACTCACCTTCAGCCGCTGCTCGTGGATCACTGGAATGACCTGTCCCTGTCATAGTTTACAAAGGGTCACTTTGGCCCAGCCCAAACAGTCTTAATAATTTAATAGTCTTAATTCCAGTTTAGCAGGAATATAAATATTACTGCCAAGTTTCATCAAGTCTAAAAATGTCTTTGGGATCTAAACTGACCCAGAAATAATGGAATTATTTATCCTAATTGAGAAGTAAAGAGAAATTAAGAAAGTGCTGGAGAGTACATGAAATAATTAGCTACCCTGTTGTATAAATTGAGTTCGTGACTACAACGTGGAAATGAATGTAATATAAAACATAGGCTAGATTTGGTTAGACTCATATTTCCATAAGGGAGCAGGTTCAGCTGAGATTTCTTATGGGTAGCTCTGGGGCCCTGGAGGGTAACAAGAGTGATTGGATTCCTACAAATTTGGATGGATAGACCAGCATTAAAAAGGATGAGGAGCAGGCTTCCCTGGTGGCACAGTGGTTAAGAATCTGCCTGCCAGTGCAAGGGACACGGGTTCGAGCCCTGGCCCAGGAAGATCCCACATGTCGCAGAGCAACTAAGTCCATGCACCACAACTACTGAGCCTGAGCTCTAAAGCCCACAAGCCACAACTACTGAGCCCACATGCCACAACTACTGAGCCCACATGCCACAACTACTGAAGTCTATACGCCTAGAGCCCACACTCCGCAACAAGAGAAGTCACGACAATGAGAAGCCCATGCACCACAACGAAGAGTAACCCCCACTCACCGCAACTAGAGAAAGCCTGCACACAGCAACAAAGACCCAACACAGCCAAAAATAAATAAATAAATAAATTTATTAAAAAAAAAAAAAAAGATCAGGAACACTAGAAGTGTAATGATGGGCCAAGGGTTCTATACACAGACAAATCCAGTTTCTCAAGGAGAACCCTGCGACTAGAGAAACAGTCCAATTATGATGCAAATTCCAGATTCTCACAGGCTGATGTCATGCCATCCCATTGTACTCTTACCTCAATTAAACTGTAAATAGAAGCCATACCTTTCTAGTGAATAGGTATTTTCATCCACAGTAAAGAAGTATCAATAGAAAACTATGTATCTTTTTACAGACTCTTACCAAATTCTATGGTGTGTATCATCTAATTATTAAAGATTATGGTTAGAGAAAGAAATGACTCTAAAAAAACTGTCCTACCGAAAGAAATCTATTTCCTAATTGATTTCGATAGAAAATAATTTAACCTGTAAGTAAAATCAAGAATTTCCTAAATAACCACATTGAAAACTGAACCAGAGATCATAAAATAATCTAGAAGAAAATTTGAAAGTCTTGGAATTTTCAAACCCCCAAGACAGTGCAAGAAACAGACATGTTTTTGCCTATTTCAAAGATTTTCATTCCAAAAGCATTTTTCAACATAATATTAAGCAATTCCTTTATGTGTGGGAGAGCAGGGGGAAGGGGGTTGTAGTGTGGGCAACTTTCCTAAAATGGAATAAAGGTATTTTATATTTATATATTTTATATTTTTTATATTTTATATTTTATGTTTATATTTTATGTATTTTATACTTATATTTTTCTTCTTCCTCCCCTTTGTTTCTACTAATCAAATTGTGCTTTTAATGAAATCATTACAGCATCATTAATAGTTTTGAAAGGTTATCTGTTTCTGTCTCCTGCAGAATGTTGTTCCAAACTTAATCATTTTGTTTTAAGCTTTTTGTATGTGTCAATATCTACCCATTATCAACATTAAGATTTTGGAAATAAAAACTGCAACTGACAAATTGTTTAAATTTGCATATATAGATAGAAGTTAATTTTAGAAATTCCTATAGCCACTGTATTTTATCTATTCATTTTTCTCCTAACAATTTAGAATGGTATAAATTAGAATGTATATAAAATACTTACAGAGAAAAAAATATAACCATGATTTTGTGCTGGGGATTTCAGGATGTTTTAAATTTAGCTAATCTGCTTTCATAAAAAATCCTGTTAATTTTCCTTTGCAAATATGTATAACTCATGCAAACTTCACTTATTTCTTTTCATTTATGCTAAATGATTTTAGAATAATAAATGATTCATATATGAGATAGCCATTTCAAGCATATAGAAATAATTTCTAGAATACGTACTATGCAGTAACCACTTATTCATGGCATTTCCTTTTTTCTTGCATTTAATTCATTTTTCCTCCCTCTACTTCCATCCATTCTATGTTTTATCAGAACGAGAAAACTGTGTTTACACAGTTAAGGAAAATGAATCAACTTATCACATCTAATTTTCCTGAGTTTAAAATTAAGAACAGAAGATGGCAAAATTTGGCTGCATCTTAAAATGCTCTGAATTATCTTGCTAACTCTGTTACTAATTATTCTAAAATTGGATTTAATTTTATAACTAACACCATGATTCCCATTTTTTTTTTACTACTCCCAGTTGGAAAAATACCAGAGTCTAAAATAAATGCCTTAGGCAATTTCACATCTAAAATTGCATTTTAGGAGTGGCAGAGGAAGACACCAGAATAATGTGTTAGGAAATTAAAAAACACGACCCAGTGAATGTTTGTTTTCTGGAGGACCCTTCTTCCATAGCTGTTGAGCAAGGAGTAATTTTCACTGGAAGAATTCTGTACTATTTCTTCCACCAGCATCATAAAAGTGCTTTTTCTTGCTCAAATCCTATGACAATTGATTCTGAGAATAATCCAGAGAACACAAACTATGATATAAAATGAAAGTGTAATTTTTTTTCCAAATATACTTTTACTCTGTGACCAAGAAAGCAAAGACAAGTTATTGCAAAGACAGTTGCATTTAATAGAGGAAAAGAGGTAAGCCATGGGGATCAACCTGCAACAGTGAGGTTTCAGACTCCACTCTACTAGACAAGGGAGGTCTTCCTTGGAAAGGCAGTGATAGAGTGGGAAGAGCTCACTGGAAAGAAAGGCTGACTCTGAATCCTGGCTCTGTCACTTACTAGGCCTGAATAAGAACAAGTTTTCAGCCTTTTTCTGAGTCTTGGTTTCCTTACTTGTAAAACAGACAGAATAAAAACAACCTTATATGGTTATTTTGACTATCAAATAAACAGTGAGGGTTAAGCATGAAATAGGTGTTCAATGCTAACCTCTGCATGGGTCTACTCAGAAAGCTGGTCTCATCAGCTTTAAAGTGTGGGATGCTTCATCACCTTGCTCTGGCTGAAGAGTCAAATATATGTAACTCAAAGTAAGCTGTACATTTCTGGAAAATTCTATTTTAAGGGAACTGAAGGAGAATAAAAAGAAGGTTATACATTTATCTAGTACCTACCAAGTGACAGACACTGTTTCCACAAACATATTATATGATAACTAATTTAATCCTGAGACACACCCTACGAGATAGGTACTATTCTAGTTCTCACTTTTTTAGCATAAGGAAGCTAAGAAATGTGCTTGAGGAGAGGAGGAGTCAAGATGGCAGAATAGGAGTATGCAGAATTTGTTGCTCCTCACAAATACATCAAGAATACATCTACAGATGGGACAGTTCTCACAGAGCACCTGCTGAACATTAGTTGAACACTTCAGACACCTAAAAGGACAAGAAAAATCCCCTCACAACCGGGTAGGACAAAAGAAAGAAGAAAAAAAGAAAAGAAGAATCAAAAAAGGGACCAGCAATCCTGGTGGGAAGCTGAAGGTGAGGGGAGGTCTCCACACTCAGAAAAATTCCCTCTCAGTGGGAAATCAGCCAGAACAGAAAGAAATCTTTGGGGGATCAAAGGATAATGCCGCAGGCAGTCTGTGAAAGGCAGGATAAAGTAAGGACTGTGCACATAGTCTACACTGTAGCTCTGAGCATTCCAGCCTGAGCTGTGAGTCTCCAGTTCAGACTGGGGGATGGGTGCTAGAAAGTGGGGTTTGGAGTGCAGACCCAGGGAGGGGACAACTATTGGCTGTGAAAAGACAGCTGAAGGGATGGGAGTAAGGAGCTCCACAGCCAGGAAAGTTTGCAAAAAAAGCCTGGGTCACCATAGAAGCAAGGCATGATTGCTGAGTGGCATGCAATGGGCAGGGCCACCATTACAATCCCTTTCCCCACCCACCAGCTTCTTTGGCCTCTGCAGGTACTGGGAGGGGCTCCCATCTGAGTAGGCTTGCCCGTCCCTCAAGCCAAGACCTCCTCCACCCGCATAGGCTCTGGGGTCCTGAGCGCCACCCATCCCAAAGCTTCCTGGGGAATCGCCCTGGGTGGCCCTGCCTGAGATGGAAATCCACCAGTGCTGGTGGGAGCTGAGTGCTAAAGCATGAGGCTAAGAGAGCAGATCTGGGGAGAGGACTGCTGTTGGCTGAGCGAATACAACAGAGGGGATGGGAGTGAGGGGCTCCATGGCCGGGAATGCCCCTAGTGGAAGCGTGGTCTGTCCAAGAAATGAGTCACTATTGTAGAGAGGCATGCAAGGGGCGGGACTGCCACTGCCCCCACACGCCAGTCCCTGTCTCACCGGGCACTGGGAGGGACTCCCAGAAGAGCAAGCACACCCCAGTCTGTTGCAACTGCCTGCTGGTCTCTGCCGCCACAGACAACTCATGCACACCCCAACTGCGGCAGCCGTACCCCTCCCCAGCCTGCGGGAGTAAGTGTGCCCCAATCAACTGCTGCATTTGCTCCCTCTTGCCTGGGCAAGGAGCAGATGCCTGAGGGTGGCACACATGCAGAGGTGGGGCCAAAGCCAAAGTTGAGCCCCAGGGGCAGGGCGACTAAGGAAGAGGAACGCTAACCCTTCCCTGCAACTACACAAGCTGCAGATTAAACCCCCAACATCAGCTTGGGAAATTCTGTGTCTGTGGAATAGCTGAATAGACAACAAGTGTTCTCACAATTGATACTGGTATAGCCTTAACAGCAGTGGACTTTGGGGACAAGTATACACAGGAGTTGGGCCAGGTTAGTGTCTGAGCTGGTCCCACAGTGCACACAGCAGGTCCAGAGACCTACCTAGTGGTACTGGAGGGCCTCCTGGGGAGGTGAGGATTGGCTCTGGCTCAATGTGAGAGCAAGGACACTGATAGCTGAGGCCCCAAGAAAATATACTTATTAATATTATTATGCTTTTTTTTGCTTCATTTTGTTCAGTTGTTGGTGGTGTTGTTTCTATTATTTTTAATTTTTATTTTCATTTTCAAAAAAAATTTTTTAATATATGTATGTTAATTTTTCTATTTTTACTTTTTGTTGTTCTGTGTCTTTTCTTTTCTGGTGTATTTGGTTCTTTTTTTTTTACTTTATTTTATTATCTTTTTCTTTTTTTGATTGTTTTTATGTGTTTTTTTATGTTTTCTTTGATTTTTTTTATTTGCTTTCTGTTTTTGTTTTATTTTCCATTTTTTGTTTTTCTTAGTTTAGTCCTTATTGATTTTTCTCATTTTTCAGTTCTTTGCTCTCTTGAGGTTTTTGGTTTTTGGTTTTGGGTTTTTTTTTTTTTTTTTTTCTTTTCCTTTTCAGTCTGCTTCTTGTTTGTTTCTGTTAGTTTGGTTTTGTTGTTATCATTTATCTTGGATTTGGTGTGTCTGTTTGTTTTCTTTCTTCTATTTTTTTTTCTGTGTGTGCGTTGTGTTGTTGCTACTGTGTGTTTGTTTTTGTCTTTGCTATTTCTCTTGGGTTTTGTTTGTCTGTTTGTTTTCTTTTCTTCTTTTATCTTGCTTTTCTTTCTTTTTTCTCTGGCTGCACTACATGTCTTGTGTGCTCTTGGCTCCCCAGCCAGGGGTTGGGCCAGGGCCTCTGGGGTGAGAGTGTCAAGTCGAGGACGCTGGATTACCAGAGAATTCACAAACTCAGGGAATATTAATTGGCATGCATTCTCCAGGAGGTATCCATCTCATCACCAAGACCCAGCTCCACCCACCTACCTGCAAGCTCCAGTGCTGAAAACCTCACACCACACAACCAGCAAGACAGGAAAACAGACTCAGCCACAAGCAGCAGGCTGCTTAGAGTCATACTAAGCTCACAGACATCCCAAAACACACCACCTGACATGGTCCTGCCCATCAGAGGAAAAGACTGAGCTCCACTCACCAGAGCACAGGCACCAGTTGCTCCCACCAGGAAACCTACACAGGCACCAGGACCAACCTCACTCACCATGGAGCAGACAACAGAGCAAGAGGAATTACAACCCTGCAGCCTGTAGAAAGGAGACCATACACATGGTGGGTTAGACAAAATGAGATGACAGAGAAATATGTTGCAGATGAAGGAGCAAGGTAAAATCCCACAAGAACAAATAAATGAAGAGGAAATAGGTAATCTACCCAAAAAAGAACTCAGAGTAATGATAGTAAAGATATCCAAGATCTCAGAAATAGAATCGAGGCACAGATAGAGAAGATATAAGAAATATTTAACGACGACCTAGAAGAAATAAAGAACAAACAGTCAGTGATAGATGACACAATACCTGAAATGAAAAATACACTAGAAGGAATCAATAGCAGAATAACTGAGGCAGAAGAAAAGATAAGTGAGCTGGAAGATATAATGGTGAAAGTGACTGCCGAGGAGCAGAATAAGGAAAAAAAAAGAAAACAAATGAGTACGTACAGTCTCAGAGACTTCTGGGACAACATTAAACACACCAACATTCAAATTATAGAGGTCCCAGAAGAAGAAGAGAAAGGGAAAGGGCCTGAGAAAATATTTGAAGAGATTATAGTCAAAAACTTCCTGAATGTGGGAAAAGAAATAGTCAATCAAGTCCAGGAAGCACAGAGAGTCCCATACAGGATAAACCCAAGGAGAAACATGCCAAGACACATATTAAGCAAACTAACAAAAATTAAAAACAAAGAAAAAATATTAAAAGCAGCAAGGGAAAAGCAAAAAATAACATACAAGAGAATCCCTATGAGGTTATCAGCTGATTTGTCAGCAGAAACTCTGCAAGCCAGAAGAGAGTGGCAGGACATATTTAGAGTGATGAAAGGTAATAACCTACAACCAAGATTACTCTACCCAGCAAGAATCTCATTCAGATTTGACGGAGAAATTAAAACATTTACAGACAAGCAAAAGCTAAGCAAATTCAGCACAACCAAACCAGCTTTACAAAAAATGCTAAAGAAATTTCTCTAGGTGGGAAACACGAGAGAAGAAAAAGACCTACCAAAACAAACTCAAAACAAGAAAATGGTAATAGGAACGTACCTATTGATAATTACCATAAATGTAAATGGATTAAATCCTCAACCAAAAGACACAGACTGGCTGAATGGATAAAAAAACAAGATCCAGGGACTTCGCTGGTGGCACAGTGGTTAAGAATCTGCCTGCCAATGCAGGGCAATGGGCTTGAGCCCTGGTCCAGCAAGAATCCACATGCCACGGAGCAGCTAAGCCTGTTTACCACAACTACTGAGCCTGCACTCTAGAGGTCATGAGCCACAACTACTGAGGCCGCATGCTACAACTACTGAAGCCCACGTGCCTAGAACCTGTGCTCCACAACAAGAGAAGTCACCGCAATGAGAAGCCCATGCACCAAAATGAAGAGTAGCCCCCGCTTGCTGCAACTAGAGAAAGCCCGCATGCAGCAACGAAGACCCAATTCAGCCAAAAATAAATAAATATGTAAGTAAATAAATAAATAAAATAAAAAATAAAAACAAGATCCATATATATGCTCTCTACACGAGACCTGCTTCAGACCTAGGGACCCATAAAGACTGAAAGTGAGGGAATGGAAAAAGATATTCCATGCAAATGGAATCAAAAGAAAGCTGGAATAGTAATACTCACATCTTATGAAATAGATTTTAAAATAAAGACTATTACAAGAGACAAGGAAGGACACTACATAATGATCAAGGGATCAATCCAAGAATACGATATAACAATTGTAAATGTGTATGCACCCAAAATAGGATCACCTCAATACATAAGGCAAATGCTAACAGCCATAAAAGGGGAAATCAATAGTCACACAATGACAGTGGGGGACGTTAACACTCCAATTATATAAATGGATAGATCATCCAGACAGAAAAGTAAGAAAACACAAGCCTTAAGTGACACATTTGACTAGATAGACTTAATGGATATTTATAGGACGTTCCATCCAAAAGCAGCAGAATACATTCTCCTCAAGTGCACATGGAACATTCTCTAGGATAGATCACAAATTGGGTCACAAATCAAGCCTCAGTAAATTTAAGAAAACTGAACTCATATCAAGCATCTTCTTCAACCCAATGCTACAAGATTAGAAATCAATTACAGGAAAAAAAACCTGTAAATAACACACACAAACGTAGGCTAAACAATATGCCACTAAAAACCAAGAGATCATTGAGGAAATCAAAAAATACCTAGAAATAAATGCCAATGAAAACAAGACTACCCAAAACCTATGGGATGTAGCAAAAGCAGTTCTAAAAGGGAAGTTTATAGCAATGCAATCCTACATCAAGAAACAAGATAAATCTCAAATAAACAACCCAACCTTACACCTAAAGCAACTAGAGAAAGAAGAATAAACAAAACCCAAAGTTAATAAAGGAAAGAAATCATTAAAATCAGAGCAGAAATAAATGAAACAGAAATGAAGAAAACAATAACAAAGAACAATAATACTAAAAGCTGTTTCTTTGAGAAGATAAAGAAAATTGATAAACCTTTAGCAAGACTCATCAAGGAAAAAAAGGGAGAGGACTCAAATCAATAAAATTAGAAATGAAAAAGGAAAAGTTACAATGGACACTGCAGAAATACAAAGGACCATAAGAGACTACTACAAGCAACTATATGCCAATCAAAGGGACAACATGGAAGAAATGGACAAATTCTTGGAAAAGTACAATATTCCAAAACTGAACCAGGAAGAAATAGAAAACTATAAAAAGACCAATCACAAATAATGAAATTGAAACTGTGAATAAAATTTTTTCAACAAACAAAGGTCAGTACCAGATGGCTTCACAGGCAAATTCTATCAAACATTTAGAAAAGAGCTAACACCTATCCCTCTCAAACTCTTCCAAAAATTTGCAGAGAGGGGGACACTCCCAAACTCATTCTACAAGGCCACTATCATCCTGATACCAAAACCAGGCAAGATATCACACACACAAAAAGTTACCAGCCAATACCACTGATAAACATAGTCACAAAAATCCTCACAAAAAGTACTAGCAAACACATCCAACAACACATTAGAAGGATCATACACCATGATCAAGTGGGATTTACCCCAGGGATGCAAGGATTCTTCAACATATCAATCAATCAGTGTGATACACCATATTAATAAATTAAAGATTAAAAACCATATGATTATCTCAATAGATGCAGAAAAAGCTTTCAACAAAATTCAACACCCATTTATAATAAAAACTCTCCAGAAAGTGGGTATAGTGGGAACCTACCTCAATATAATAAAGGCCATATACAACAAACTCACAGCAAACATGGGTGAAAATGGTGAAAAACTGAAAGAATTTCCTCTAAGATGAGGAATAAGACAAGGATGTCCACTCTCACCACTATTATTCAACGTAGTGTTGGAAATCCTAGACACGGCAATCAGAGAAGAAAAAGCAATAAAAGAATCCAAATTGGAAAAAAAGAAAGATGTAAAACTATCACTGTTTGCAGATGACATGATGCTATACATAGAAAATCCCAAAGATGCCACCAGAAAACTACTCGAGCTCATCAATGAATTTGGTAAAGTAGCAGGATACAAAATTAATGCACAGAAATCTCTTACATTCCTATGCATTAACGATGAAATATCATAAAGAGAAAGTAAGGAAACAATCCCATTTACCACTGCAACAAAAAGAATAAAATACCTAGTAATAAACCTACCTAAGGAGGCAAAAGACTTGTACACAGAAAACTATAAGACCTGGAGAAAGAAATTAAAGATGAAACAAACAGATGGTGAGATATACCATGTTCTTAGATTGCAAGAATCAATATTGTGAAAATGACTATACTACCCAAGAAATCTACAGATTCAATGCAACCTATCAAATTACCAATGGCATTTTTCACAGAATTAGATCAAAAAATTTTACAGTTTGTATGGAAACACAAAAGACCCCAAATAGCCAAAGCAATCTTGGGGAAGAAAAACAGAGCTGGAGTTAGTCATCAAAACCTTATGGTACTGGCACAAAAACAGAAATATAAATCAATGGAACAGGATAGAAAGTCCAGAGATAAACCCATGCACCTATGGTCACCTAATCTATGACAAAGTAGGCAAGAATACAATGGAGAAAAGGCAGTCTCTTCAATAAGTGGTACTGAGAAAACTGGAGAGCTACATGTAAAAAAATGAAATTAGAACACTTCCTAACACCATACACAAAAATAATCTCAAAATGGATTAAAGACCTAGATGTAAGGCCAGACACTATAAAACTCTTCGAAGAAAATATAGGCAGAACACTCTACGACATAAATCGCAGCAAGATCTTTTTTGACCCACCTCCTAGAGTAATGAGAATAAAAACAAAAATAAACAAATGGGATCTAATTAAACTTAAAAGCTTTTGCACAGCAAAGGAAACCATAAGTAAGACAAAAAGACAACACTCAGAATGAGAGAAAATATTTGCAAATGAAGCAACTAACAAGGGATTAATCTCCAAAATATACAAACAGCTCACACAGCTTAATATCAAAAAAACAAAAAACCCAATCCAAAAATGGGCAGAAGATCTAAACAGACATTTCTCCAAAGAAGACATACAGATGACCAAAAGGCACATGAAAAGATGCTCAACATCACTAATTATTAACAGAAATGCTAATCAAAACTACAGTGAGGTATCCCCTCACACTGGTCAGAATGGCCATCATCAAAATATCTACAAACAATAAATGCTGAAGAGGGTGTGGAGAAAAGGAAACCCTCCTACACTTTTGGTGGAATGTAAATTAGTAGAGCCACTATGGAGAACAGTATGGAGGTTCCTTAAAAACTAAAAATAGAACTACCATATGACCCAGCAATCCCACTCCTAGGCATATACCCAGAGAAAACCATAATTCAAAAAGACACATGCACCTCAGTGTTCATTGCCACGCTATTTACAATAGCCAGGACATGGAAGCAAACTTAATGTCCATCAACAGAAGAATGAATAAAAGAAGATGTGGTACATATATACAATGGAATATTACTCCGCCATAAAAAAGAACAAAATAATGCCATTTGCAGCAACATGGGTGGACCTAGAGATTGTCATACAGAGTGAAGTCAGACAAAGAAAGACAAATTATCATATGATATTACTTATATGTGGAATCTAACAAAAGCATACAAATATACTTATTTACAGAACAGAAGTAGAGTCACTGATATGGAAATAATGTTATGATTACTAGGGGTAAGCAGGGAAGGGATAAATTGGGAGATTGGGATTGACATGTACATACTACTATACATAAAATAGTTAACTAATAAGGACCTACTGTATAGCACAGGGAACACTGCTCAATACTCTGTAATGGACTATATGGGAAAAGAATCTAAAAAAAGAATAGATATGTTTATATGTATAACTGGTTCACTTTGCTGTACACCTGAAACTGACAACACACTCCAATAAAAAATTTTTTTTAAAAAGTAAGGGTGTCATCTTTATGTGAGGTTTAAATGTCAATATTAACCACAATTCCTACTGAGCTCTGTATGAGTTTGGCCACATGTGTCTTAGAGTGTCCCTGAATATATATCTCATTTTCTACAGGAAAAACAAGTGAGTGAAACTGACATATTCTCCCAGATTTCCTCTCTTCTTTCTCATTTATATTTCCACAATTACTCTCCACACTAGTTTCTTGGTTTTCTCTTTACTTGTTCTCCATACTCATTAACCTTTCCTATATTGCCCTCTCTTTTATTTTTCCCTCTTTTTCTTTCTATCAACTTTTTTAAAAATTATTTTTCAGTGTTATTGAGGCATAGCTAACAAAGAAAATTGTAAGATATTTAAAGTGTACAAACTGATGATTTGATATACAAACACATTGTGAAAGGATTCCCCAAATCAAGTTAATTAAAAAACCCATCATCTCACATATTTACCTTTTATTTCATTTGGGTGAGAACATTTAAGTTCTACTCTCTTAGCAAATTTCAATTATACAGTACAGTATTATCAACTATAGTCACTACGTTAATAGATCCTCAGACCTAATTCATCTTATTCCTGAAAATGTGTACTTTTACCAACCTCTTCCTATTTCCCCCACCCACCCCCAGTCCCTGGCAACCACTTTTCTATGAGTTTGAGGGTTTTTAAAAAATTTATATTCCACATAGTAAGTGAATGGAGTATTTGCCATGCAGTATTTGCCTTTTTCTGTCTGACTTATTTTACGTCACATAATGACCTTCTTTATCTCTTGTTACAGTCTTTGGCTTAAATTCTATTTTGTCTGATATAATTACTCCTGTTTTTTTTTGGGTTTCCCTTTGCATGGAAAATATTTTCCTATTTTTTCTCTTTCAGTCTGTATGTTCCTGAAAGCTGAAGTGCCTCTTATAGGCAGAATATAATTAGTTGAGTCTTTTTTATAAAAATCCATTCAGCCACTCCATGACTTTTGATTGGATAATTTAGGTCATTTATATTTAACATAATTATTGATAGGTATGAACTTACTATTATCATTTTGTTTACTATTTTCTGACTTTTTTGTATTTCCTCTATTCTTTTCTTCTTCTCTTGTTCTATTTCCCTATGATTTGATGATTTTTTCAGGTGGTATGCTTTGATTCCTTTCTGTTTATCTTTTGCATGTCTATTATAGACTTTTGTTTTGTGATTGCCAAGAGAATTACGTAAAACATATTTATAACAATTCTATTTTAAACCAATAACAGCTTAACTTCAAGCATAGTACAGAGTTCTAGATTTTTACACTCCCACTCTCCTTTTGTTTTTCATGTCACAATTTACATCTTTTTACACTGTGTATCCATTCATTAATTATTACAATTATAGTTATTTTTAATACTTGTCTTTTAACCTTCATACAGTGAAGTGAATCATAAAGTGATTTATCCACCAGCACTGTAACATTAGGATGTTCTGAATTTAACTCTATATTTATATTTATCAGTGAATTTTATACCGTGGACAAAAAATGTTGCCTGCCATTTCAGTAAATAATGAATGTTGCCCACCAACAAGCCATCAGCCACAGCAACCCCCCCTAGGTGGTGCGTCTTGAGGGGAATTCAGGATGGAGAAAAACAGGATACTGGCCCTAGATAGTTAAGATGCATATCAAAGGAATAATTTCAATGAGCCCAGACTCTTGCATCTTCCCATATGCAAAAAAGCATTAAAATCATTAACTTGAAATGTCTGTTTTTTGTGATTAGCAGTAATATTTTGATGTTCAACCACATTTGTTTGTTTTTTGTTTGTTTGTTTTCAGGAAAAACTACTATATATCCTGGCTCTTCCCTTACCTCTTTGGAATAGTTCCTCAGAGCTATCTGAGAGGCTGTCTCCTGGGCTATTGTACTCAGTAAAGTCCCCAAATAAAACATAACTCACAACTTTTAAGTTGTGCATTTTTTTTTTCAGTCAACAATACTTACCCATGTTTTCCTGTTACTAATTAGCTTCCTTTAGTTTCAGCTCAGAGAACTTTTAACATTTCTTGTTAGGCTGGTCTAGTTGTAATGAATTCCAACAGCATATGTTTGTCTGGAAAACTCTTTTTTATCATTTATTCAATTTTGAAGGACAACTTTGCTGAGTAGCTTATTCTTGCTAGGTAGCTTTTAAAGTATGCAGATAAATCTGTTTTCAGGGAAACACTGGGCGATGGGTGAATTTTGCCTGCTTCCTCTGTGCTAAACCCTGGGGGACAGACACAGTGAGTGCTCTCACATTAACAACTGCTTCTTTTTTGGTATAGTTTTGTGGGTATCATAGATTAAAGACTCTTTGGCTTTCAGAGGTAGCTGTTTTGGGGAGGTCCATCCCTCAGGTGAAAGTTTTAAATTTGGGATGCTGATCGTGTGGTCAAATCCTTTGCTCCTCAGGGAGAAACTGGGAACTGGGCATTCTTTTCAGATTGTATGACCCTGGGCCAGGCATGGGGTTTATGGCCAGACTGTGTCTCAGCTTTTCCTACCCATTTCATTGTGTACCTTCTCACTGGCTCAACGTGTAGGAGCCACTCAGCTGGTTTCTGTATCTCTTTCATTGGAAAGTGCCATGTGAATAGCTATAGAGCTGGTGCAACCATGAAAGCGGGGGAACTCAGGAGCTTCTTATGTCATCATCTTGATCCTCTGTCTCTCAAGCTTCTCATTCCATTGTTAACTCAGAGAAACCTGTTAAACAGCACTACAAGAATGCAATCAGCAAAATCCAGAATGTGGGAAACTCAAAAGGGAAAATAACTTGGTTTCTTTAACAAATGAATTGCAAGGGGAAAAAAAGGAGATCTATAAAAAGATATATTAATCAACTGCAATATATGGAGTTTATAAGCACTTCCATTTGAAGTAGTTAAAAAATAGAATCAAAGAAATTTGAACGCTGTCATATATTTTATGACATTAAGGATTATTGATATTTTTTGTGTAATGTTTTTAAAATTCCTTATCTTTTAGAGATACAGTCTCAAAAATATATATATATAACATAAAATGTTTCTTAATTTGTCTGTTAATATATATGTGCATATATACACACACATACACATGTATACATGCACACACGGGCACATGTATGAAATGAAAAGATATAGATCTTATTGAGAATAATGGGGTTGTACATAATGGCAATGAATGTAAATAAAAGAAGATTGGCATGAGTTTATCATTATTGAAGCAACATGTTACGTATTTTGGTGTCTGATATTATTCTATGTTGGTATATGTTTGAAATGTTCCATAGCCAAAAAAAAATTGAAAAATTTCAGAAGAACACATTTAACCTTTGCCATTTAACATTCCCATGAGCCTTCGCTCTTGGAGGGAACTCCCTCTTGTATTGGAGGTGGGCTGGGGTTAGAGCTGATACACATAATTCGGGTAATTCTCCATGTAGGACTACTGTGGAAAAGAACAGGAGGAAAGGAGAAGGAGATTAAGTGACAGGGAAATTACACCATCTACCTTGTACCCTAGTCCATGCAGGGACTCAATCTCCTTTCTGCTTCTCTCTTCCTACCTGGAGTCTAAAACCCAGGCTACGTTGCCTGATTTTATTCCTCCATAAAGGAGAATAATTCTAACTCAGATGAGGAGACACGTTTCCTCATATTCAGTTTAAATTGATTTGGAACTTCCAAAGCCTGGATTTTGGGCACACCTGTCTGTAGAAGGCCCTGGAACCCTATGCTTTGGGCATTCCTTACTGGGGAAGAAAGAAGTCAGCATTTACCTCTAGCGATATTTCTCCAACTTTCCTGATATTAAGAATCCTCTGGGATTCTAATAAAAATTTTTGGTTTGTTCTCTATATATGGCCAGATTTAGAAAAAAATATATAGAAATACAGTTATTCATTGTTTATGTGAAATAAAATATAGGAATACAATTATTTATCATCTACATGAAATTCAAATTTAACTGTATTCTGTATTTTATCTGGCATCCCTACTGGGATGATGTTCAGGAATCATGTTTTTAACTTGCACTTCAGGTGGTTTTTGTTACAATGTCTTGAGTAGAATCTCTGAGCAGTTTCCTTTTCAGCTGAGCCTACCAATCACCTTTTAAATGATTTTAAAATGCTCAAATCAGTGGTGTAAATGTCACCAATCTCATTGTTAGTTTCTATTTATGACTACTTACCTTATCTTGTAATCATAATTATGTTGATTATTAGATGCATTTAGTTCTATCCTTTTTTTATTATAACACTAAACTCTTGACTTATAGTTGGTCTTCAAATTTTATAGTTCATAATTATTGTCTCAATTTTTTAAATTAGAAGGAAAATTTCACAGGATACCCAGAAGCTGTAAAAGCAGGTCCTTGGAGGTGGAATTTATTGGTTCTATTTGACCTTGAATTTATGACATCATTTGAATCAAGCTGATTAATGATATAATGTGGTGAACATTGACTCACAGTTTTGTCCTCAGAGGATCCTCAACTCTGGAATGTGCTTCTTCTCTTGGTCCAATGAAACATGAGCTTCTTGGCTCCAAGGATACCTTCAAGGGCCAATTGTTTACAAAAACATCTGCCTGCAGCCTTAATAATAGGGGTTCAGAGGATAGACATCATTTTAAATGCTTTTGCCATGAATGAATCCCAAGGGGATCAGTAATGAAAACATTTCAAAAAGTAATACCACTAATTAGGCATGTTGGTTTCTGAAAAATTAGCTTCATATACTTTGAAGGTTTGGCATGCCAATGATTCCCAGATTTCTAAACTCAAGGTGTAAGAAACTGATTGCCAAAAAATTTCGAGATGGATTTAATAAACATAACTCAGTCCAGCTTCAATAGCCCAGAAGGCCAAGAAAATTTCAGGGCTTGATTTCTCAGAACTTCTATGACCTTTGGGAGCCTTCCATTAAAGAAAAATGAAGCAGATATGCTTTAAGTAATTCCAACCTTCAATGATAAATAGAAGGAATCCTTCGCAAACATCAGAGATCATTTAGTTTTTATTTTAAAAGGCCCAAACGTTTTGTTGGGTCTTTAAATTATTTTCATTGATTTGGAGAAGGTTTTGGCTTCTCAGGGCCAATACTCTGGGAACAATGAAAGATGTACTGGGAGACCTGCCCTCCTGCAGAGCCTATGTTAAAAGGAAGTATGATGTAAGATTTAGATGGTTTCCTTGTTTTGGTCTGACTAGTACTTGAAATCTACCCATTTTCCATAAGATTGTACAGAATGGCTGGCCCCTAAAATTCTCATTAAACTTTTTACCTTCAGACTTTGTTAAAACTTTGGACAACACCTCTCCCCTCCTCACTTTCAAATGGTTTAACTCCTGCAGGAGAGAACATGATTACTTTCCTATAAAAATTACTCAGTTATTTTTTCCTTCACAAAATAGTAGGGATTTGAATTCTCCAGTATGCATTAGAACACAGGAGTTCTTAGTTTTCTTAATATACTGAAGTAGTGTTTCTTTTTGCCAATTTTACTGCCCATCAGTTTACTTGGTGCTATTTCAAGGCTTTCTTTGAATGTAAGCAGACTTTTTCCCATGTTTGACGTTAATTCAAGGAGCTTTATCTACCACAAGTAGTTATTTGCTATTGATTTTTACTACCAAATTGTTTCTCTTTTAAGAACAGTTAACTTGAAATTTGGTCAGGCCGTCCCAAGTCTTAGAAACTTGCTCTACCCCCAAATCTGTTCCACTTATTTTCACTCAGTTTCTTGAGGTAAAGTTTACATACAATAAAATTCTCCAATTTTAGTGTAAAATTCAGTGAGTTTTGAAAAATATATATCCATGTGTACATATTCCCTTATGCCACTTCGTAGTCAATTTCCTTCCCTCAACTTCAGCCTCTGACAAACTCAGATTTGCTTTCAGTCACTAGGGGTGTGCTTTTTCTTGTAATGTTTTATAAATGTCTGTATTTAGCTTCTTTCACTTAGAGTAATGACTTTGAGACTCATCCATGTTGTGTGTATCAGTCGTTTGCTCCTTTTCATTAGTGAGTAGTAGTCCATTATAGAGATATATCATGATTTGTTTACTCACTCACATGTTGATGGACAACTGGGTACCATCAATGATTTGGCCATTATGAACATTTATATACAAATATATGTGTGAACATATGTTTTAATTTCTCTTGAGTAAATACCTAAGAGAATCCAGTTAAGGGTTGCTGGATCTTATGGTAAGTGTAAGTATAACCTATTAAGCACATCCAAAATGTTTTCTAAAGTGGCTGTGGCATTTTTCATTTCCCACCAGCAATGTATGAGAATTCTACCAACAAGAATAAAACAAAATCCCATTGAGTAGATTTCTCACAAGGAGAAAAATTCAACAATTAATAATAATTTAGAAAACACAAACTTTGCCATTTCTGGATCTCTTTCTATTGATTGTTTTGTGTCCTGGTTAGGGATCATATTTTCCTGCTTCTTAGAATTTATGGTTGAATTATAATTGGATGGTGAACAATTTGAATTTCACTTTTTTCCTTGCTAGATTTTGTTGTATTCCCTAAAAGAATATTAGATTTTTTGAACCTTTTGACTCCTTTGTGACTGTCTTTTAAGCTTTGTTAGAGTGGGTCCAGATTAGACTTTAGGGTAAGGCTAACTTAACTCCTTTACCAAGGAAATATTCTTGTGAGTATTCACCTGCTTGTTGGGTTTCTCAGTGTAACAATATTAGAACAATTCTTTCTGTTGCAGTACGTTTTCATCATAAGCAACCTTCTTTAACCTTAATTGCTTTTCAGAGACTTATAATTGATAAGTTTTGGAGGATTATAATTTTGATATGCAATTATTGTTATGGCCCATCCTCTTTAATTGACTGATATGTAGCAGTCAAGTTTATCCTAAGTTTTAGCATCTAAAAGAGGAATTCAACCTTATTAAAAAATGAGGAAAACAGCAGCTGGCTTATTCTGACCTTTCTCTTCTCCATTAGTTCCATTAATTTTTTTCCAAAATCATTCTTTATCTACTTATTCTTTTATTTATTTATTTATTTAGACTCTCCTCATATTTGTTTTAGTGTTGTACTCTATATCAAATAAATTGGATTGAAGTAGGACTGCTTGGGCTGCCTCTCAAGATTTTTAAGTAGGCTTCCTTCAAGGAGTGTCCTCAATGCTTCATTAAGTTTTCCTCATTATATGTGATAAAAGAAACCAGTTGAACTGGAGTTCCAGTTATTGGAGAATGTGAATTTGTGAGTCCAACATGTGCATCAACCCAAGTACAAAAGACATAAGATGGTTAGGAGGTGGAAGAGTGGAAACTTTAACTATATCCTATGACTCTAGCTTTGTCAACAGGAGTCTTAGAAGCAGTAACATTTCAGTATCAATAAGCACACTTAATGTCCAGATTTTAGTTTCTAATAACACTCCCTTAAAAAAGGAACCAAGTCTCCTTGGAGAAATGGATAATTCTAGGACTGGGACAGGAAAAATACCAGATGAGGCTGGATCATCTTGAAGTGCCAGGAAGTAAGGAAGTGCTCAAAACACAAAACAATGGGGGTAGGAGAAAGTGACACAGGAGCGCAGTGATGAGCTCTGAATGGCTAAAGCTGGAGCAACTTGAATGACAAAATAAAGTAATATTGTATTATACCCTGAAGTACAAAATAAATACCCATGAGTCTATACTGATATAAATAAGTGATTAAGTAATAACTGAGGGGAAAGAGACAAATCTCTACAGAATTGCAAATAATTTATGTAGCTCTTCCCCTTCAAGGACATGGAACTTAACACCCTACCCCTTGGAGTGCAGGGTACACTGGGTATGGGGGGAGGGAGAAGAGATATCCTTATAAGTGAAAAATTTGACAAATACAGCCTCAATGAAGTAATCAATGTTAACGTCATCAGTGATAAATCATGTTTATAGCAGGCACCCTTGATACGATATAATGAAAATGGCATTTTACCTCTGCGTTTGCCCTTTCAAAAACTCATAACCCCAATATAGCCACAAGTAGAGCATCCAATAAACCCAATAAACTCAAAGTTATCAGTTATCAAGGAAAAAAAAAAAAGAAAGAAAGAAGGGAAGTCTGAGGAACTGTCACAGTCAAAGGAGCCTAGGGACACATGATGATTAAATGTAATGTGATGCAATTACTGAGCCTGCGCGTCTGGAGCCTGTGCTCCGCAACAAGAGAGACCGCGATAGTGAGAGGCCCGCGCACCGCGATGAAGAGTGGCCCCCGCTTGCCGCAACTAGAGAAAGCCCCCGCACAGAAACTAAGACCCAACACAGCCGTAAATAAATAAATTAAAAAAAAAAAAAAATGTAGTGTGATGTCCTAGATGGAATCTTGGAACAGAAAAAGGACATTAGGTTAGTGATTTAAATAAATTATAAAGTTTAGTTAGTAATGTGTCAATATTGGTTCATTAGTTGTGACAAATGTATCGTAGTCATGGCAAACGTTAACAAAATGGGAACCAGATGCAGAGTTTATGAGAACTGCTTGTACTATCTTCACAAATTTTCTGTAAATCTTATCTTCTAAATTAAGTTTATTAAAACAAAAGGACATTTTGAGCTTTATGCTCTAGCCCAAATAAAGATGTCTCCTGTATTCAAGTTGAAGTATGCCTTAGTTATTAGGAAGTAATTCACACTGTCATTAAATATTGACTATGCCTGGAGAACACATATAAATTCTTATAAACTCACTTTTGAGAAGTTCCACTGTCATTGAAAATACTAAGGGAAATTTACTAAATTATAATTATCTGCTTATTAGATATCCACAATTACCTATAGAGGAAGACAAGAAGGTGTGTTGCAAAATAAAAATCTAAATCAAAGGCTAAAGCACTCTTAGCAACTTTGGAAAAAAGAAAGCAGGCAGTACAGAATTTCTTTTTCTCTAGTCTCTGTAGTAGCTGCAATTTTAATCATATTTTAAACATTCCAAACTGGTTTGAATCAGCAAATGAAGAGCAGATAAGATTGAGGAAGGCGACAAGAAAAATCAAGTAAGATTCGATAGCAATGTAGGATGAAAATATTTATTTCAGTTCACAGGCTATGGCTAGGGAACTCAGATAAACTGAAAAGATGATCTATTTTCTGGGGAAAAAAAATATAAGAACAAAGAGCTAATGGAGCCAGGACCGTAAACCCTTTTCCTTTCTCTGCAGAATCTGAAGGAGAGCACTGACGGAGAGTAGAGATTGGGAGAACCATCCTGGACTGTCTGCTGCCCGTGAGTGGTGAGCTGTAAATTGCTGCTACTTCTAGCAAATCTAATGGAAACCACCTCCTGCCTCTGCTGGAATATGATCCTGTTTAGCTCAGTGTTAAGAACTATGCTGTGTATTTCAAGGGCCTTAAAAGAGAAAACCCAGAAAACGTGCCAATAACACTAGGTGAAATTTATATCCTTTCCTAAAATGATCCTGCTGACCTGCTCTACCTTGCACTGTTCTTTATTAATATCCTTCCATTTTAATCAGCCAACTGAAAAAACAAATTATTTCTTATTGTATGACCTGACACATGAAATTAATGACTGGCTGGTGGTATTTTTTTAAACTTTTAATTACATGCCTTGCCAAGGACAGAATTTATTGTGTTTTCCATGAAAGCTAATGCTTTCATAATATGTTCTTCTTGCAGTCAGTATAAATATTGAGAATTTTATGATACATTGTTGTCTAAAATGAATCTTTCAGAATGGAATTCTATTCATCTTAGAGTTTATAGGGGAAGGGTAAGAATTTTATCTCTTTACACTGGTCATGTTTTGCCTTAGAATGAGCCAAATGGTGTTAAAACAATATAAATGAGATGCAGTATAACTTTTCATGGAGTGCTATATACTCTATAATTTTTTTTGTCTTTCCTTTTTTTTGGTTGGTGATTCAACTAAAAACACAAACAAATTAAGTACAATGCAAACTTTCTGCTGATGTTTTTAAACAGCTTTATTGAGGTATAATTGACATGCAATAAACTGCACATATTCAAAGTGTACAATTTGTAAGTTTAGGTATATGTATAAACCCATAAAACCACCATTACAAGCAAGATAATTAATGTGTCCATCACCTCCAAACATTTCTTTGTGCCCTAGTATAATCCTTCCCATTCCCTAACCCCTATTCCCAGGCAGCCAGTTATCTGTTTTCTTTCACTATAGATTTGTTTACATTTTCTAGTATTTTATATAAATGGAATCATAAAGTATGTACACTTTTTTCTTCTGGCTTCTTCCACTCAATATAGTTATGTTGAGGATCATTCATTTTATCACACATATCAACAGTTCATTCCTTCTTACTGCTGAATACTATTCTAGTGTTTGGATACCACAATTTGTTTATCCTCTCACCTGCTGATGTGTATTTGGATTGTTTCCAGATTTTGGCTTTTGCAAACCAAGCTTCTCTGAACATTTGTGGCCAAGTCTTTAAAATACCCTGTTGAATGAAAAGACATGACACAGACTGGAGAAAATATGTGCAAATGATATATTTGTTAAAGAACTTGTATCCTGAGTATATAAAAAACTCTCAAACCTCAATAATAAGAAAACATCCCAAAAAAAACACTGGGCAAAAGATTTTAACCAATCTTTTAACTAAGTAAAAAATTATAACAGAATAAAGAAGATATAAAAATAAATAGACTTAAGGAAAGATGCTCAATATTATTGGTCATGAGGAAATGCAAATTAAAACCACAATTAGGTACCACTATACACCTCTTCTTAATGTTGGCAAGGATGTGGAGGAACTGAAACTCTCAGAACTCTCATATATTGCCAGTAGGAATGTAAAACAGTACAACCACTTTGGAAAACAGCTTCATAGTTTCTCAAAAAGTTAAACATAGACCCACCAGATGACTCAGGCTGTTCACTCCCAGATATTTATCCAAGAGAAATAAAAGCATATGCCCTTTCTGATGAGTTTAGTCATTCTGACATTTTTTCTTCTGATCACTATTCAGTTTGACTCATACCTGTTTACCTTTAGTTGTATCAAGCTGTTGTATATTTTATAATACTAGGCTGAACATTTTTTTAACATTGCAATAAAATCCCCCCCCAACATTTATCACATGGTTAATTCCTACTCACTAGTTATTCACCCGTAGTAAAAATGGTAGATTTTGATGAATTTGTTTCAACTAATGTCTAATCTTAACCCTAAAGATGGAGTTAGTTAGTAAATTTTCTAATAGCCCAGGAGTACATTTTTAAAGTTGTTGGTACCAGACAAATCCTCTAAGGAAGGTAACAAAATGCATCTGAAAGAGATCATTTGAAACCCCAATCTAAACAAGTTAGACTACTACATTAGTTCTATACCAAGGTCTGTATATGTTATAACTCAGATATAGCAAGGAAGAAACATAAGTATATTTGAAAATTAAATTATCTATAATTCTATGGCAATTCTATCAATTCCGTTTCCAAGCCTTGGTTTCCCGTCTGTAGAGTGGGAATGCTAGTAGTTCCAGCTCACAGGGTTGTTTGAAGTTACGTGAGAGGAGGGGTCCCTGGCTCACCGCCAATGCTCACCAAACGTGCTTCATGGCGACTATGGGGGATTCTTTGTTTAATCGCGTCATTTACACAAATAAGCTGGCGATAAAATTAACTCACCTAATGTTTTTGCAGATGTGAATGAGAAATCTGAATTCTGGTAGATTTACATAAGGCTCAAACATATTTTCATTTGGCCACAAATATCAAGAAACTCTCCTAACTCTAAGGAAGACCATTTATATACTAAAGTTTATACTCTCCAGCAGATATGTGAAAGGGCCATATAACATGAATTTGTTCATTACCGATTTTCTGTCTTCAGTTTAATCATTAGCTGTGACATAGTTACTATTGCAGACCAATAATTTTTTGAAATTCCAACATCGTATGTTGAGTGCATTTGTAGTTTTAAATCTGTAGATTTATGTTCTAAATTTCTATAACTTTACTAGTGAAAATCTTAAGAGATATTACAAGTCAGAAGCACATTTCATGAGATATATATTATACAAATATAGGTAGACATTTTAATTCTATTTTCCGTTTTGTATCATTCTTGCCTTAGTCTGAAATATATATTTTTTAACATCTTTATTGCAGTATAATTGATTTACAAGGTTGTGTGAGTTTCTGCTGTATAACAAAGTGAATCAGCTATATGTATACATATATCCCCATATCTCCTCCCTCTTGCGTCACCCTCCCACCCTCCCTATCCCACCGCTCTAGGCGGTCACAAAGCACCGAGCTGATCTCCCTGTGCTATGCACCTGCTTCCCACTAGCTATCTATTTTACATTTGGTAGTATATATATGTCAATGCTACTCTCTCACTTCGTCCCAGCTTACCCTTCCTCATACCCCCTTGGTGTCCATACGTTTTTTTCTCTGCTTCTGTGTCTCAATTTCTGCTCTGCAAACTGGTTCATCAGTACCATTTTTCTAGGTTCCACATATATGCGTTAATATACGATATTTGTTTTTCTCTTTCTGACTGACTTCACTCTGTATGACAGTCTCTAGATGCATCCACGTCTCTACAAATGACCCAATTTCGTTCCTTTTTATGGCTGAGTAATATTCCATTGTATATATGTGCCACATCTTCTTTATCCATTCATCTGTTGATGGGCACTTAGGTTGCTTCCATGACCTGGCTATTGTAAATAGTGCTGCAATGAACATTGTGGTGCATGTGTCTTTTTGAATTATGGTTTTCTCTGGGTATATGCCCAGTAGTGGGATTGCTGGATCATATGGTAATTCTATTTTTAGTTTTTAAAGGACCCTCCATACTGTTCTCCAAAGTGGCTGTATCAATTTACATTCCCATCAACAGTGCAAGGGGGTTCCCTTTTCTCCACACCCTCTCCAGCACTGGTTTTTTGTAGATTTTCTGATGATGCCTATTCTAACTGGTGTGAGGTGATACCTCATTGTAGTTTTGATTTGCATTTCTCTAATAATTAGTGATGTTGAGCACCTTATCATGTGCTTCTTGGCCATCTGTATGTCTTCTTTGGAGAAATGTCTATTTAGGTCTTCTGCCCATTTTTGGATTGGGTTGTTTGTTTTTTTAATATTGAGCTGCATGAGCTGTTTATATAGTTTGGAGATTAATTCTTTGTCTGATGATTCATTTGCAAATATTTTCTCCCATTCTGAGGGTTGTCTTTTCATCGTGTTTATGGTTTCCTTTGCTGTGCAAAAGCTTTGAAGTTTCATTAGGTCCCATTTGTTTATTTTTCTTTTAATTTCCATTACTCTAGGAGGTGTATCAAAAAAGATCTTGCTGTGATTTATATCAAAGAGTGTCCTTCTTATGTTTTCCTCTAAGAGTTTAATAGTGCCTGGTCTTACATTTAGGTCTAAATCCATTTTGAGTTTATTTTTGTGTATGGTGTTAGGGAGTGCTCTAATTTCATTCTTTTACACGTAGCTGTCCAGTTTTCCCAGCACCACTTATTGAAGAGACTGTCTTGTCTCCATTTTATATCCTTGCCTCCTTTGTCATAGATTAGTTGACCATAGGTGTGTGGGTTTATCTCTGTGCTTTCTATCTTGTTCCATTGATCTATATTTCTATTTTTGTGCCAGTACCATATTGTCTTGATGACTGTAGCCTTGTAGTATAGTCTGAAGTCAAGGAGTCTGATTCCTCCAGCTCTGTTTTTTTCCCTCAATACTGCTTTGGCTATTTGGGGTCTTTTGTGTCTCCATACAAATTTTAAGATTTTTTGTTCTAGTTCCATAAAAAATGCCATTGGTTATTTGATAGGGATGGCATTGAATCTGTAGATTACTTTGGGTAATACAGTCTTTTTCACAATATTGATTCTTCCAATCCAAGAACATGGTATATCTCTCCATCTGTTGGTATCATCTTTAACTTCTTTCATCAGTGTCTTATAGCTTTCTACATACAGGTCTTTTGTCTCCCTAGGTAGGTTTACTCCTGGGTATTTTATTCTTTTTGTTGCAGTGGTAAATGGGAGTGTTTCCATAATTTCTCTTTCATATTCTTCATCATTAGTGTGCAGGAATGCAAGAGATTTCTGTGCATTAATTTTGTATCCTGTTACTTTACTAGATTTATTGATTAGCTCTAGTAGTTTTCTGGTAGCATCTTTAGGATTCTGTATGTATAGTATCGTGTCATCTGCAAGCAGTGACAGCTTTACTTCTTCTTTTCCGATTTGGATTCCTTTTATTTCTTTTTCTTCTCTGATTGCTGTGGCTAAAACTTCCAAAACTCTGTTGAATAATAGTGGTGAGAGTGGGCATCCTTGTCTTCTTCCTGATTTTAGAGGAACTGGTTTCAGTTTTTCAACATTGAAAACGATGTTGGCTGTTGGTTTGTCATTTATGGCCTTTATTATGTTGAGGTAAGTTCTCTCTATGCCTTTTTCTAGAGAGTTTTTATCCTAAATAGGTGTTGAATTTTGTCAAAATTTTTCTGCGTCTGTTGAGATTATCATATGGTTTTTATCCTTCAGTTTGTTAATATGGTGTATCACATTGATTGATTTCCATATATTGAAGAATCCTTGCATTCCTGGGATAAAGTCCTCTTGATCATGGTGTATGATCCTTTTAATTAGAAGACTCAAATCAACAGAATTAGAAATGAAAAAGGAGAAGTAACAACTGACACTGCAGAAATGCAAAGAATCATGAGGGATTGCTACAAGCAACTATATGCCAATAAAATGGACAACCTGAAGAAATGCACAAATTCTTAGAAAAGCACAACCTTCCAAGACTGAACCAGGAAGAAATAGAAAGTATAAACAGACCAATCACATGTACTGAAATTGAAACTGTGACTAAAAATCTTCCAACAGGGCTTCCCTGGTGGCGCAGTGGTTGAGAATCTGCCTGCTAATGCAGGGGACACGGGTTTGAGCCCTGGTCTGGGAAGATCCCACGTGCCATGGGGCAACTAGGCCTGTGAGCCACAACTACTGAGCCTGCGCGTCTGGAGCCTGTGCTCCGCAACAAGAGAGGCCATGATAGTGAGAGGCCTGCACACCGCGATGAAGAGTGGCCCCCGCTTGCCGCAACTAGAGAAAGCCCTCTCACAGAAACGAAGACCCAACACAGCCAAAAATAAATAAATAAAAATAAATTTAAAAAAAAAATCTTCCAACAAACAAAAGCCCAGGACCAGATTGCTTCACAGGCAAATTCTATCAAACATTTAGAGAAGAGCTAACACCTATCTTTCTCAAAGTCTTCCAAAATATAGCAGAGGTAAGAACACTCTCAAACTCATTCTATGAGGCCACCATCACCCTGATACCAAAACCAGACAAAGATGTCACAAAGAAAGGAAACTACAGACCAATATCACCGATGAACGTAGATGCAAAAATCCTCAGCAAATACTAGCAAACAGAATCGAACAGCACATTAAAATGTATTTTAAATGACACCAAATAAACTGATTTTATCATTAAATGAAACATTCAGTTTCACTTAAAATTGTCTCATTTTGTCACTTATGGTTTTACCTTCCCAGAACATTTCTATCCCTTGCAATTATTGTATCACATTATAAGATTCTATTTACTAAATTGATTCCTGACTCTAAAATAGAATGTTGCTATAGTGTCCAGACATTCAATATTTTTGACAGATGTGCTATGTCTATGTAGTGGAATAATATTTCTTGGAGTATTTTTAGGAATGCCTAGATAATGTTTTTTTTAAATATCCCAGTGATTTGAAGAAGGCAACAATTACCTAATGGATGCTTAGAGTCATATGTGGTTGAAAAAAACCCCTCCATTATTATTAGTAGTGTTAATGTTACAAATATTAAATTATAACTACCAACAGCCAATATTTCCTAAAAATTGAAATTCTAAGAAATATTTTTTTTAATTTTAAGGTTGTATTTTTGGTTGATATATAAATAGTTCAATATTACAGTTTATTCAAAATGAATGAGTATAATATGTTCATAATTTCATAAGTAATTAGATATTCATTCAAGAATATACAAGCCATCAAGTTAAAGTGTGAGATAAATATATTTTTTAAACTTATTTCTACATATAATCAAGGATTACATTCAATCTCTCATTCTTTTCTTGTTAAGAAGTTGTAGTAGAGTGATTAAGTTCACTTTATTTTATTTCCTTTTGCTTGATTGTATTGTATTTCAAACAGAGGTGGCACTCACGGCCCCATCTCTAAAGGAAGCTGCATGGAATTCGACAACAGGTCAGAGGTTTACAAGCTTGGGCATCCAACTTGGAATCTAGAAGGCCAGTTTTGAGTAGTGAAGTGGAAATGATGAAGAATCATGAAACAGGATACAATGTCATATGAAAAAGACCATAGCATGGAAGTATCCCTGCTTTGGTTACAACAATATTTAGATATGGACAAACTAGAAAAAAGAAAAATGAGAACTGTTGATATGTCAGCATGAGGACAATGTGAGTAAATTTTTCTCCTATTTGATATCCTTTATTGTTGCAATAATGTTGATTAGGCAATAAATTCAAGATAAGAGAAAGCAAAAATAAAGACTAAAAAGTTTTAAAAACTGTAAAACTACCATGGGCAAGTGAAAAATATCAAATTGAAATGAAGCACTATTTATTTAAAGCATTGTCTTGAAATACCATCCAAAGTAATCCTTAACATATGGAAACTCAACCTGTAGATCAAAACAACATTAATCAATTAAACAGAATCTATCCTTTACTACTCACCTCTCCTTCTCCCCATTGTAGAACTTTTTCTCTCTACAGCGAGATCCTGGGTGTCCAAAGTTCTGCCCCTTCTTTCTCCTCTTCCTGAGGCCCTCCTTTGCCACCAGAGTTCCGTATCACTTCTGAAACCCACATCTCCCAAGGGATCAGAACTTAGAAAAGCCATTGATGCAAAGTTAGGTCTAATGAAATAGAGTTTTGTTAGACATCTGTGCACTAGCTTGGGACTACCTCTCATTTGTAACTTTATTTTATGAAAAAATGTACTTAGCAGGTAAATTTTCCTATAAACTTTTAACTTTCAAATGAAATTTAAGAACAAAATCTATTCTTGCCTGTGTCCTGAAAGACACAGATTTTGCAAGTTTGGTTCCAGACAAACTCAGTAAAGCAAGTCACACAAAATTTTTGATTTCCCAGTGCATATAAAAGTTATGTTTACACTATACTGTAACATAATTATGCACTAGGATTATGCTTAAAATAACCATGTACATACCTTAATTTAAAAGTACTTTATTGCTAAAAAATGCTAACCACCTCCTGAGCCCTCAGCAAGTCATAATCTTTTTGCTGGTGGAGGGTCTTGCTTGGATATTGATGGCTGCTGATTGACCACGGTGGTGGTTGCTAAAGGTAGGGGCGACTAGGGCAATTTCTTAAAATAAGATCACAACAAGCTTGTCTCATTGATTGACTCTTCTTTCCATGAATGATTTCTCTGTAGCATGCAATGCTGTTTGATTGTATTTACCCACAGAAGAACTTCTTTCAAAGTTGGAGTAAGTCTTCTCAAACCCTGCTGCTGCTTTATCAACTAAGTCTGTGTAATATTCTAAATCCTTTGTTGTCATTTCAACAGTCTTAACACTATCTTCACCAGGAGTAGATTCCATGTCAAAAAATCACTTTCTTTGCTCACCCATAAGAAGCAGCCCCTCATCCATTCAAGTTTTATCATGAGACTGCAGAAATTCAGTCACATCTTTAAGCTCCACTTTGAATTCTAGTTCTCTTGCTGTTTCCACCACCTCTGTAATTACTTCCTCCACTGAAGTCTTGACCCACTCAAAGTCATCTTGGAGGGTTGAAATCAACTTCTCCCAAATTCCTGTTAATGTTGATATTTTAATCTCTTCCCATGCATCACAAATCTTCTTAGTGGCACCTAGAATGTTGAAGCCTTTCTAGAAGGTTTTCAATTGACTGTGCTCACATCCATCAGAAGAATCATTATCTCCGGTAGTTATAACATTACAAAATATATTTCTTGAATAAAAGACTTGAAAGTCAAAATTACTCCTTGCTTCATGGATGTAGTATTAGCAGACATGAAAACAACATAAATCTTGTTGTATACCTCCACCAGAGCTCTTGGGTGACCAGGTGCATTGTCAGTGAGCAGTAATATTTTGAAATAAATCTTTTTCCTGAGCAGTAAGTCTCAATAGTGGGCTTAAAATATTCAGTAAATCATGTTGTAAACCTACGTGTTGTCATCCAGGTTTTGTAGTTCCATTTATAGAGCACAGGTAGAGTAGATTTAGCATAATTGTTAAGGGCCCTAGGATTTTTAAAAGGATAAATGATCATTGGCTTCAACTTCAAGTCACCAGCTTCATGAGCCTCTAACAAGAGAGTCAGCCTGTCCTTTGAAGCTTTGAAACCAGGCATTGACTTCTCCTCTCTAGCTATGAAAGTCCTAGATGGCATCTTCTTTCAATATAAGGCTGTTCCATCTACACTGAAAATTTGTGGTTTGGTATAGCCACCTACATTAATGATCTTAGCTAGATCTTCTGGATAACTTGCTGCAGCTTCTACATCAGCTGCTTCACCTTGCACTTTTATGTTATGGAGGTGGATTCTTTCCTTAAACCTCATGAATCAACCTCAGCTGGGTTCAAACTTTTCTTCTGAAGCTTCCTCACCTCTCTCATCCTTCACAGAATTGAAGAGAGTTAGGGTCTTTCTCTGGATTAGGCTTTGGCTTAAGGGAATGTTGTGGCTGGTTTGATCTTCTATCCAGACCATTAAAACTTTCTCCATATCAGCAATATGGCTGTTTCACTTTCTTATCATTCATGAGTTCACTGGAGTAGCATTTTTCATTTCCTTCAATAACGTTTTCTTTGCATTCACAACTTGGTTAACTGGTGAAAGAGGCCTAGCTAACAGTGTATCTCAGTTTTTGAAATGCCTTGCTTACTAAGCTTAATCATTTCTAGCTTTTGATTTAAAGTAAGAGACATGTGAATCTTCCTTTCACTCAAACACTTAGAGACCATAGCAGGGTTATTAATTGGAATAATTTCAATGTTGCTGTGTTTCAGGGAATAGGAAGGCCCAAGGAGAGGGAGAGAGGTAGAGAAATGGCCAGTCAGTGGAGCAATCAGAACACACACATTTATCAATTAAGTTCAACATCTTATATAGGTATGGTTCATGGCACCACAAAACAATGACAGTGGTAACATCACTGGTCATCGTCATTGATCACAGATGACCGCAGCAAATATAATAAAATGAAAAAGTTTGAAATATTGCAGGAATTAACAAAATATGACACAGTGTGTCATATATGAAGTGAATAAATGCTGCTGGACGTGGGGTTGCCGTAAACCTTCCATTTGTGAAAAACACAGTATCTGTGAAGCCTGATAAAGTGAAGCACAATAAAACAAGGTATGCCTGTACTATATAACGCCTGTATTCAGACATTTCACTTAAAAGTCATATACTTACAGGCAACTGATCAATAAGTAAATCAGCCTCTATTAGTACTCATGAAATCCTGAATATTAGCACTTTTTAAAAAATATTTATTTATTTATTTTTGGCTGTGTTGGGTCTTCGTTTCTGTGCGAGGGCTTTCTCTAGTTGCGGCGAGTGGGGGCCACTCTTCATCGCGGTGCGCGGGCCTCTCACTATCGCGGCCTCTCTTGTTGCGGAGCACAGGCTCCAGACGCTCAGGCTCAGTAGTTGTGGCTCACGGGCCTAGTTGCTCCACAGCATGTGGGATCTTCCCAGACCAGGGCTCGAACCCGTGTCCCCTGCATTGGCAGTCAGATTCTCAACCACTGCGTCACCAGGGAAGCCCAACACTTTTAAATTGAGTTGTTCTCTTTCTAAACTTAAGGAAGATTTAGCATCGTAAGCCATCACGTAGAGGCCAACATCTGTACTTCTGAGAGATATTGTAAATGACAGGGTCCACGCATTTCCGCTAGAATGCTGAGTTCTAGCGGAACACGATGACACTCTCTGTTCTCATATAAACACAAGAACGATAGCTTTGTTTTATGTCTTTTGAGTTATAGGAAAGGGAGGACTATATGGGGAAATGACTTAATCTAGATTGTCAGCAAAGTCATAGTATTGCAAGGTCCTTTATATGATGTTTTACTGGACTAAAACATTTTGGAAACTAATTCATCTGTGTTCCATTTTTTGTTTTATAACTTTCGATAACCTAGGTACTTACAAAAGGAAGTTAGTATATAATGTGGCAATAACTACCTTTTACCTGCTAAAAACAATGTCTTGGGGAAAATGCAAAAGAAAAAATTCAACTGGTGCTTTTATTAATGATATTTCTCCAGAAATTCAGATACTGATCCATTCTGGAAACTCCTCCAACCTAAGTTTCACTAGCATTTTTATTCCTAGAACATTATTATGTATTTCCTTATGAAAGGTTATATAACTGTTCCCTAAGTGTTCTCTATCTGTGTGTTTCATCTGTCAAATTATATTGTTGTTTCCTCTCAGGGAGTGAGCATGGCTTTTCTTTTTCACGCCTCCTTTGAAATCATTCTTAAGTGGTTTAACTCTAAAGTAATGGATAGGAAAAATAGTCATATAGTTTACACAATTTTACTACCACAAAATAAAATATTTATTTCCAAAGAAACCAAATTGCATTAATTTGGATAGCTGTCTCTGATGAAATGAGTGGCTATTTTACTTATTAATAATATGTGTGCCGTAACATCTGCTCTGTGCTACCCTCCATACGTTGCATGCACAAGCTGGACCCAGGCATGGTGAGCTGCCCAGATTCCCTCTCCAGGACTGAGGCCCTCAGTGTTGCCTGCTGATGGTACAAACATGAAGCCCTCTCTAGAAATTTTCCTAGACCATGAGGAACTGCCTGGCTGAAGGCTATTATCCCCTCCCCAGGAGCAGCCTTTCTTACCTTCCTCCTCAAATAAGGACAACTGTGGAAGAGCCATTCCTGCTCCCATGAGCCCAGTGGAACCAGCTAAGACCTCTTTTGAATCTGCATCACAGCTCAACCCTCCCTCTGCCCACGCCTGGCTCCCTCATGCCCTTACAGGAGTAATCCCAAGGCATTACTCAATAACCCCTGCACACAAACCTGTTTCATGTCTGCTGCCTGAGAGCTCAACCTGGGACCTTCCTGCCTCAGGAAGGAAAAGAAAGTGATCTGAGAGAAAGTATAATATGGGAAAGAAAAATAATCTGTTCACAGGCACATTTTGCTTCCAAAATACCTGCGTCTGGTATTCGGTGTTTCCTTAAGTGAAAAAGAACAGCAGCTAGGAGGTTTTAATCCTTTTATTTCTCCTGTTGGTGGCTCAGTCCAGGCACTCCCTTGTCAGGAATTTAAACTATGTAAATCCATTAAACAGGACTTTAGAAACTCCTTACCCATGATGTATGTGCCAAAACAAATGTACTGCTAACCATCAAGCAGAGCTAATGGATATTTAATGAGACATTTAAAGCACTATTGTATGATGAAAAAGAAAAATCTATAGTAAAAGAAATCGGTAATACTTCCCTTTGTCCTATGTGCAGCATAACTCAGAGTTTGGTATGAAAATACAGTTATATCCATTTTTTTTTCCAGTTAATTTCTCAAACTCCAAATTGCCCTTATTAGCAGGAAGTCCAATGTCTCAATTCTGAGGCTGGATAGGAATTCAAAGAGAAGTTAAACTCTGATGTTTTATTCCTTAACAAAAATTTGAAATAAATAGGATAAGATAGTAATAAGTGTTAATTCTGAGCAGATGTATATGTATATTTGTATTGCTTTCAGTGCTTTTCCATATTTATGAAAATTTTCACAGAAGATAGATGAATAACCTTACAGTCAGTGGAATAAATAAAATCTTGATTCACTAGGTACCCAACAGCATATGGAAGAGACAGTTTGATTTATCTTAAATTCATTTATTTGAGAATCAGTTCAAACCCCACCCTCCCAAGCAGTGGTTGCCCAGCTCTGGGCACTGCCAACGTGTCACTACAGTAAGTCCCCTACATACAAATGAGTTCCGTTCAGAGAGCGTGTTTGTAAGTCCAATTTGTTCCTTAAGTCCAACAAAGTTAGCCTAGGTACCCAACTAACATAATCAGATATATAGTACTGTACTGTAATAGGTTTATAATACTTTTTGCACAAATAATACATAAAAAACAAAGAAACACAAAAATTAAACATTTTTAATCTTACAGGACAGTACCTTGAAAAGTAGAGTAGTACCAGCTACATCACAACTGCTTTTACGCTTGCTTCTGGACATCCTGAGCTTGAAATAAAGATACTGTACTACTGTACTCTATACAGTACTGTACAGTAAAGTACACAAAAGCACAACCACTTGTAGAGGATGCACACACGTGACAATGCACGCCAGACACGTGAACTAACTTACGTGACTGGACATGCGAATGCATGTTCACATCTTTGAATGTTCACAACTTGAAGGTTCGTATGTAGGGGATTTACTGTACTGTGTCCCAGACAGTGGCTATGTCCCTTCTCTCTGACTTGGTGGCTGAGACATTTCTGTTCTCTATTTGCCAATCACCCCAGGTACCTCTTCTTATTCATCTGAACTACGACGTCATGCAAGATTCACTCTCGCTCATGAGAGTCTCCCACTCAGAATCAAGTCCTAGGTGTTGTTTGCATTTACCCTCTTTACCCCCTCTTCACCTTGCTTTTTGGCAGTCCTCAATTTGCACATCAGGGCCAAAGTTTCCCTGTTTTTATCTTCTCAAATCTCTCTAGAGCTCCAATCAGCAAGTTTAGAGGTGTGCAAATGTCCTAATAATAAAAAAGAGATGTTAACAAGTCTTTATAAAGAGCAACCATGAAAACACAAAGTGGAACAGGTAGAGTCATGCTTTCTTTGTCCAGAACTTGGGGATCTGGCATTTAAATTTATCTGGAATATGTCCCACAACCTAAATATTGAGACAAAAAATAAAATAAAAAAGCATCTGAAAAGTGTAGAGAACATCAAGTCCACAGATTGTCACATATATTTTTTTTAACATCTTTATTGGAGTATAATTGCTTTACAATGGTGTGTTAGTTTCTGCTTTATAACAAAGTGAATCAGTTATACATATACATATGTTCCCATATCTCTTCCCTCTTGTGTCTCCCTCCCTCCCACCCCCCCTATCCCACCCCTCTAAGTGGTCACACCACCGAGCTGATCTCCTTGTGCTATGCGGCTGCTTCCCACTAGCTATCTATTTTACGTTTGGTAGTATTTATATGTCCACGCCACTCTCTCATTTTGTCACAACTTACCCTTCCCCCTCCCCATATCCTCAAGTCCATTCTCTAGTAGGTCTGTGTCTTTATTCCTGTCTTATCCCTAGGTTCTTCATGACCTTTTTTTTTTTTTCTTAGATTCCATATATATGTGTTAGCATACAGTATTTGTTTTTCTCTTTCTGACTTACTTCACTCTGTATGACAGACTCTAGGTCCATCCACCTCACTACAAATAACTCAATTTCGTTTCTTTTTATGGCTGAGTAATATTCCATTGTATATATGTGCCACATCTTCTTTATCCTTTCATCTGTTGATGGACACTTAGGTTGCTTCCATGTCCTGGCTATTGTAAATAGAGCTGCAATGAACATTGTGGTACATGAATCTTTTTGAATTATGGTTTTCTCAGGGTATATGCCCAGCAGTGGGATTGCTGGGTCATATGGTAATTCTATTTTTAGTTTTTTAAGGAACCTCCATACTGTTCTCCATAGTGGCTGTATCAATTTACTTTCCCACCAACAGTGCAAGAGGGTTTCCTTTTCTCCACACCCTCTCCAGCATTTATTGTTTGTAGATTTCTTGATGATGGCCATTCTGACTGGTGTGAAGTGATACCACATTGTAGTTTTGACTTGCATTTCTCTAATGATTAATGATGTTGAGCATTCTTTCATGTGTTTGTTGGCAATCTGTATATCTTCTTTGGAGAAATGTCTATTTAGGTCTTCTGCCCATTTTTGGATTGGGTTGTTTATTTTTTTGTTATTGAGCTGCATGAGCTGCTTGTAGATCTTGGAGATTAATCCTTTGTCAGTTGCTTCATTTGCAAATATTTTCTCCCATTCTGAGGGTTGTCTTTTGGTCTTGTTTATGGTTTCCTTTGCTGTGCAAAAGCTTTTAAGTTTCATTAAGTCCCATTTGTTTATTTTTGGTTTTATTTCCATTTCTCTAGGAGGTGGGTCAAAAAGGATCTTGCTGTGATTTACGTCATAGAGTGTTCTGCCTATGTTTTCCTCTAAGAGTTTGATAGTGTCTGGCCTTACATTTAGGTCTTTAATCCATTTTGAGTTTATTTTTGTGTATGGTGTTAGGGAGTGTTCTAATTTCATACTTTTACATGTACCTGTCCAGTTTTCCCAGCACCACTTATTGAAGAGGCTGCCTTTTCTCCACTGTATATTCTTGCCTCCTTTATCAGAGATAAGGTGACCATATGTGCGTGGGTTTATCTCTGGGCTTTCTATCCTGTTCCATTGATCTATATTTCTGTTTTTGTGCCAGTACCATACTGTCTTGATTACTGTAGCTTTGTAGTATAGTCTGAAGTCAGGGAGCCTGATTCCCCCAACTCCATTTTTCTTTCTCAAGATTGCTTTGGCTATTCGGGGTCTTTTGTGTTTCCATACTAAGTCACATATTAAGTTTGGTTAGAGGAGCATCCTCTGAATTCAGCATCCTCTGAATTTCTGAATTCAGAAAGTGTTTGCCTTAATTTAGATACAATTTTACTAAGCCTGGTAATCTGGGTTTCATGCTCTCTGAATATAAATTAAATTGGATGAGTCAAGAAGAACTTATAATAATAATAACTAGATGAAGGAGAAGAGGCTAAATTTTTCTGAAAATCAATAATAGGAATTTCAAAATAATAATAATGTGGGGTCACTTAATATACAGACTCAGGATTTTAAAAAACTGAGTAGACTTAAAGACCTCTCTGTATCATGCCACAGTATAATAGTAATAATGTCATAAAGAAAAAATTAAGTCCTGTAAAGATAGTGATTAACAAATCAAAAAAAGTCTAAACTACATATTAGAAAGCTTTCTATCCATCCAAAATGACAGAATTAAAATATTTACTTAAAGCTCTCTAAGAAACTGGGCTACAGAGCAGTTTTTCCAATTCAAGTCTAAGTGTGTCATTTCTGTGCTTAGTGTTTTACTTTGGTTTCTATTTCCACAACTATGGTCTCCAAAGGGGGGTACATGTACCTCAGGGGGGAAGAGACAATCTTTTGGAGTGAAGGAAGAAAATATTGAATTTTTTGCATTCATTACACTGTATTGTAAGAAGAAAAAGAAACTCACTACACTCTGTTGATATGTGATATACAGGTGGGCCCTGGTGCCCTCCTTCAGTTCCACTGATAATAAATGGCCACATAAAGAATTCACAAGCAAGAGTTGGGTGCCTCAGTGCAGTTTATGATGACACCCTCACTCTTTCACTTACTTTCAAAGTATTGCAATGTACTGCAGTTTATATGAATCAGCAAGTGAATGTATCATTTATATTATTTAGTTTTGACTAAATCTCAGAAAATGAGCAAATTGCTTAAGAACACTCTCCCGAAGAAACCATTGATTGAAGACAATAATGTAAGCAAAGAGAGCAATTAAAAAATTACAGAGCTAAGACATCTTCTTCTTCCCTTCACACAAGCTTTCTCCCAGCCACATCGCAAGGTAAAGAGAAGGGTGACCTAATAAGAGTTGAGAAGATGGGGCAAAAAAGTTCAAAATTATCAAGAAGATTATTAAATATACTGATTAACATCTACCATTATTATAGATGAACCTCAAAGTATGTTTTGTACCTAGAGATATCAGCTAATGATAATATAAAGCTATCCCAATTAGCAAAACCCTTCAAACTCCATTTTATTTCATCTTTAGCACATCCTCTTGAAAATTCTATTTTTATTTGTGTTTAGTAATGTGCCTCATTCACTGAACGGCTATTTATTGAGTCCTCTTGTGCCAGGTACTGTTATGGACACTTGAAAGATATCAATAAGTAAGACAGATGTTTTTTAAAACTGCCCTTATGGAGGTTACAGACAATTAAATAAATAAATAGACATACAGATATTGAAAGAGTGTTTTTTTTTTTTTTTTAACAAATTGTATGTGTAAAAACTAAAAAGTTTGTATACCACTGGTATCCAAAAAAATGCCTTACCTGGCATGCAAGAACCTTCCTACATATGTGACTTTAATTCTTGCCATGTGTAGTATCAAACTTCACTCCCCTGTAATTGTGACATATTTGCATTTCTTCAAACATTTCCTTATACTACTCCTCTCCTCAGTGCTTTGTTGTCTCTCTTCACTTTGACCAAAGTAATTTGTCTACCCGTTATTTCCTGGCCATCTTGTTTCTCACGTCTCCTTTATATCCTTCAAACTAAGCTCAGTCCCTCTTCTCTGTGGAACCTCATGTGGTTGTTCTCCAGAACGAATGAGTCCTTTCTTATGCCCTCCATTACTGTACACTGTGTCGAAGTCCATTATTGCAATTTTCACATTGTTCTGACACAATTTTTGACATACCTATGATATTTCCTCGAAGGAGAGATTACATCTTATCCTTTGTTCTATCTCCAGGCCTAGTACCATATCTAGCTAGCACACAGTAAGCCCTATAAAAATTTTTAAGAGAACTGTCAACTAATCTCAAAATCGTTTTCAGATAACTAAAGTTTCACCTTTTCGTTTCATCAAAAAAAATTAATTAAGGGACAAGCTTTGCTGGTTTTCCAAGAGAATATGTGTCTGGTCAACATGAAGTTAATAACAGTTATTTGTATCATATGCTGTCTTGATTTTACAGTGTCTAAAAGCATTATCCTGATTCCTGTTTGGCAATGTTTGTTCCACAAACAAAATTGTTGTAAATCTGTAAGGTAGACTAATATGCTAACATTGTTTGAACAAAATTGCTAGAAGTTGCCTGTAATTTTTTTCACTTCCAGGAAGCAAATTGAATTAGAGAGACAGTGTGATCCCAGGAGTATCTCACTTCCTTATTAATTTTATCAAAAGGTTACTTTGAAAACTAAAGAACACACTAAAGACTAAAGAATACACATATTATAGCTATGAATACTGATAATGTATGTAGAATTGCAGGAACCCAAGTTGTGTAGTCTTCAAAACACCAAATAAATTTCAACTACCAAGGTTTTCATTTGGCATTTTGATTAGCTGTTTCTTGCCTCTGGCTAAATTGTGCATTTTATGGCATTTGTTCTTACAGGCCATCTTGTGCTACATGCAAAATGGATTTCAAAAGACTCCAGCGATCTATGTTCCAAGGAAGAAAACACTGTGGGTGAGCCATTAAAGAATTTAGGGATGAACTTTACCTGGTAATTTTAGCCACTTAATGCCACATCCACAAATGAGAGAAAGAGAGAGAGAGAATATTTAAGAGGTTCAGCTGCAACTATGATTGCAATAAAAAATATGCAGAAAGCAACAGGAAATGCCTAACAGAAAATATGCAAAGGCACAACTTCTTTTGTTTTTATTATTTTGACAATAAATCTTAATATTTTCCAGAAATGTGGATGGATATGATAAGAAACTATGTTTATAATAATGTGATTACGTTTGCTAAATTAAGAACAGCAAGAAGGTCATGTATCCTCTGCTATTTTGGGAAACAATGAACAACTAAAAAGACTGGTATCTATAGAAATTCCAGACTGCTGTTGGTCCCATTAATTCTTATTATAATTGAAATAAGGGAACGCTTACATGTTCTATAAGATCATTTTGCCTAAGCTACCTTAACCATTTTCTTACTGGTATTGAGTAAGTTCCATTGCTTTCTTAAAACCCTTTCTAATGCAACATTTGTTATGTTCTATATCCACATCTAAAATATGAATCTTCTACTTGTGACTTCTGTGTTTGGTACTTTGGCTTAATCAGACATGGTATTTTAATCATTTATCATCTGGTTTATTACGATATGATAAACCTTACCAAGAATTTTTTTTTCCTGAAATTCACCTTTTATTGTGGTCCAAGTACAGAATTGCCAAACTGTTTTTTGTTAAATATGTAAAAACAAAATTAAAACCAATATTATAGTTGATGATATAAATAAATCTACATGTGTTTTTGTAGTAAATTATGTGAACGTAAAAGAAAAACACAAGTGGTGGCTACCATAATAACTTAAATCAGTGGCTTTTATGCATTCTTTTCCTTTGACAGAATTCTCTCATTATATGACATCTGATGTCAAAGGCTACTGAATAAAATAGATCAAAGTGGAGCTCCTCTAGTGGAACCTGACTTTATGGGGTCAGAGCTCTTTCTCCTGGCACCTCTCCCTTGTCCCAACCGTGTCCCCCAAGGCACTGCCACAGAAGCTGTATGATTCTAGAAATTCCTGATGTCAAAACTGTGGTTTTAAAGTATAAGATTCTTTAGAAGAATGGAATATTACTTCTAGGAAACTTATGTGCCAGTTATTTCATACATATATTCTTATTTCACCCTTGAATCAACTCTGTAGATGGGATATTTATTCCCACATTACACCTATGGTAGCTGAAATTCAACACAATGAAGCCGTTAACCTGGGCATTTATGCTGCCCATGAGTGGTAGAGTTGAGGTTTCCGTTCACATCTGTCTATTCCAAAAGCTGACTTTTTTTTAAGTTTACCCTCTGCATTTCCTTAAAAAAATAAAAGGGTGGGAGAGAGACAACAAGGCTGTGATTAGACCCTTTTACGAGAATTTGCCATTAGATATATATTAAAAAAAAAATCATTTGCTGTTCTCTAGGTTAAAGACACCAAGTTACTAAGTTGGTAGTTGGAAGTTGAGCAGTTTGCTCTTTTTGGGTCAAAAGAATGGTCACAGGGTAAATGGTTTCTTTTGAGCCAAAACCCATGTGTGCCCAGAAGTGTGCTGGGCCCTGCCCAGGCATGTGATGGTGGAGAACAATTTTTTCACTGCTAAACTGGGAGGGAAATGTTGAGCAGTGGATTCCCAAGCCTGGTTGGCTTTTAAAATTACGTGGGGAGGTTTCTAAACAAAATGATACCTTCATCCCACCCAGGGATTCTGATAATTGGTGGGGGTGGGGATCTGGGCTTTGGTGTTTTTAAAAGTGATTTATCAGGTAGTCAGAACTAATGTCAAGAAAGTGCTCAGGGGCGGAGCTTCAAGATGGCGGAAGAGTAAGACGCGGAGATCACCTTCCTCCCCACAAATACATCAGAAATACATCTACACGTGGAACAACTCCTACAGGACACCTACTGAACGCGGGCAGAAGACCTCAGACCTCCCAAAAGGCAAGAAAGTCCCCCCGTACTTGGGTAGGGCAAAAGAAAAGAGAAACAACAGAGACAAAAGAATAGGGACGGGCCCTGCACCAGTGGGAGGGAGCCGTGAAGGAGGAAAGGTGTCCACGCACTAGGAGCCCCTTCGCGGGCGGAGACTGCGGGTGGCGGAGGGGGGAAGCTTCGGAGCCGCGGAGGAGAGCGCAGCCACAGGGGTGCGGAGGGCAAAGCAGAGAGATTCCCGCACGGAGGCTCGGCAACGAGCAGCACTCACCAGCCCGAGAGGCTTGTCTGCTCCCCCGCCGGGGCGGGCGGGGCTGGGAGCTGAGGCTCGGGCTTCGGTCGGATCGCAGGGAGAGGACTGGGGTTGGCGGCGTAAACACAGCCTGAAGGGGTTAGTGTGCCACAGCTGGCCGGGAGGGAGTCCGGGAAAAAGTCTGCAGCTGCCGAAGAGGCAAGAGACTTTTTCTTCCTTGTTTCCTGGTGCGCGAGGAGAGGGGATTCAGAGCGCCGCCTAAACGAGCTCCAGAGACAGGCACGAGCCGCGGGTCTCAGCACGGACCCCAGAGACGGGCATGAGACGCTGGGGCTGCTGCTGCCGCCACCAAGAAGCCCGTGTGCGAGCACAGGTCACTCTCCACACCGCCCCTCCCGGGAGCCGGTGCAGCCCGCCACGGCCAGGGTCCCGTGATCCGGGGACAACTTCCCCGGGAGAACGCATGGCGCGCCTCAGGCTGCTGCAACGTCACGACGCCTCTGACGCCGCAGGCTCGCCCCGCCTCCTCCGTACCCCTCCCTCCCCGCGGCCTGAGTGAGCCAGAGCCCCCGAAGCAGCTGCTCCTTTAACCCCGTTCTGTCTGAGCGAAGAACAGACGCCCTCAGGCGACCTCCACACAGAGGCGGGTCCAAATCCAAAGCTGAACCCCGGGAGCTGTGCGAACAAAGAAGAGAAAGGGAAATCTCTCCCAGCAGCCTCGGGAGCAGTGGATTAAATCTCACCACCAACTTGTTGTACCCTGCATCTCTGGAATACTTGAATAGACAAGGAATCATCCCAAATTGAGGTGGTGGACTTTGGGAGCAACGATATATATATATATGTTTCTCTTTTTCTCTTCTGTGAGTGTGTATGTGTGTGCTTCTGTGTGTGATTTTGTCTGTATAGCTTTGCTTTTGCTTTTACCATTTGTCCTGGGGTTCTGTCTGCCCGTTTGTTTTTTTTTTTTAGTATAGTTTTTAGCACTTGTTATCATTGGTGGAATTGTTTTTTGGTTTGGTTGCTCTCTTCTGTCTTTTTTCCTTCTTTTTCTTATTACTTAAAAAAATTTTTTTATTGTTAATAATCATTTTTTACTGTAATAACTTTATTGTATTTTATTTTATTTTGTTTGTTTCTTTTTTCTCCCTTTTGTTCTGAGCCATGCAGATGACAGGGTCTTGGTGCTCTGGCCAGGTATTAGGGCTGTGCCTCTGAGATGGGAGAGCAGACTTCAGGACATTGGACCACCAGAGACCATCCAGCTCCACGTAATATGAAACAGCAAAAATCTCCCAGAGATCTCCATCTCAACGTCAAGACCCAGCTCCAATCAATGGCCAGCAAGCTACAGTGCTGGACACCTTATGCTAAACAACTAGCAAGACAGGAACACAACCCCACCCATTAGCAGAGAGTCTGCCTAAAATCATAATAAGGTCACAGACACCCAAAAACACACTACCAGACAAGGTCCAGCCCACCAGAAACACAAGATCCAGCCTCATCCAACAGCACACAGGCACTAGTCCCCTCCACCAGGAAGCCTACACAACCAACCTTAGCCACTCGGGGAAGACACGAAAAACAACGAGAACTACAAACCTGCAACCTGGGGAAAGGAGACCCCAAACACAGTAAGTTAAGCAAAATGAGAAGACAGAGAAAAACACAGCTGATGAAGGAGCAAGGTTAAAACCCATCAGACCTAACAAATGAAGAGGACATAGGCAGTCTACCTGAAAAAGAAGTCAGAATAATGATAGCAAAGATGATCCAAAATCTTGGAAATAGAATGGAGAAAATACAAGAAACATTTAACAAGGACCTAGAAGAACTAAAGAGCAAACAAACAATGATGAACAACACAATAAGTGAAATTAAAAATTCTCTAGAAGGAATCAATAGCAGAATAACTGAGGCAGAAGAACAGATAATTAACCTGGAAGATAAAAGAGTGGAAATAACTACTGCAGAGCAGAATAAAGAAAAAAGAATGAAAAGAATTGAGGACAGTCTCACAGATGTTTAATGACTATACCACCCAAAGCAATCTACAGATTCAATGTAATCCCTATCAAACTACCACTGGTGTTTTTCACAGAACTAGAAAAAAAAAGTTCACAATTTGTATGGAAACACAAAAGACCCTGAATAGTCAAAGCAATCTTCAGAAAGAAGAACAGAGCTGGAGGAATCAGACTCCCAGAATTCAGACTATACTACAAAGCTACAGTAATCAAGACAGTATGGTACTGGCACAAAAACAGAAATATAGATCAATGGAACAGGGTAGAAAGCCCAGAGATAAACCTACACACATATGGTCACCTTATCTTTGATAAAGGAGGCAAGAATATACAATGAAGAAAAGACAGCCTCTTCAATAAGTGGTGCTGGGAAAACTAGACAGCAACATGTAAAAGAATGAAATTAGAACACTCCCTAACACCATACACAAAAATAAACTCAAAATGGATTAAAGACCTAAATGTAAGGCCAGGCACTATCAAACTCTTAGAGGAAAACATAGGCAGAACACTCTATGACATAAATCACAGCAAGATCCTTTTTGACCCACCTCCTAGAGAAATGGAAATAAAACCAAAAATAAACAAATGGGACCTAATGAAACTTAAAAGCTTTTGCACAGCAAAGGAAACCATAAACAAGACCAAAAGACAACCCTCAGAATGGGAGAAAATATTTGCAAATGAAGCAACTGACAAACGCTTAATCTCTAAAACTACAAGCAGCTCATGCTGCTCAATATCAAAAAAACAAACAACCCAATCCAAAAATGGGCAGAAGACCTAAATAGACATTTTTCCAAAGAAGATATACAGATTGCCAACAAACACATGAAAAGTTGCTCAACATCACTAATCATTAGAGAAATGCCAATCAAAACTACAATGAGATATCTCACACCAGTCAGAATGGCCATCATCAAAAAATCTGGAAGCAAGAAATGCTGGAGAGGGTGTGGAGAAAAGGGAACCCTCTTGCACTGTCGGTGGGAATGTAAACTGATACAGCCACTATTAAGAACAGTATGGATGTTCTTTAAAAAACTAAAAATAGAATCACCATACAACCCAGCAATCCCACTGCTGGGCATATACCCTGAGAAAACCATAATTCAAAAAGACACATGCACCCCAATGTTCATTGCAGCATTATTTACAATAGCCAGGACATGGAAGCAACCTAAGTGTCCATTAACAGATGAATGGATAAAGAAGATGTGGCACATATATACAATGGAATATTACTCAGCCATAAAAAGAAACGAAATTGAGTTATTTGTAGTGAGGTGGATGGACCTAGAGTCTGTCATACAGAGTGAAGTAAGTCAGAAAGAGAAAAACAAATACCATATGCTAACACATATGTATGGAATCTAAAAAAAAAAAAAATGGTCATGACGAACCTAGGGGCAGGACGGGAATAAAGACACAGACCTACTAGAGAAAGGACTTGAGGACATGGGGTGAGGGAAGGGTAAGGTGGGACAAAGTGAGACAGTGGCATGGACATATATACACTACCAAGCGTAAAACCAATAGCTAGTGGGAAGCAGCCGCATAGCACAGGGAGATCAGCTCGGTGCTTTGTGACCACCTAGAGGCGTGGGATAGGGAGGGTGGGAGGGAGGGAGACACAAGAGGGAAGAGATATGGGGATATATGTATATGTATAGCTGATTCACTTTGTTATAAAGCAGAAAGTAACACACCATTGTAAAGCAATTATACTCCAATAAAGACGTTAAAAAATAATTTAAAAAAAAAAAGTGCTCAGTTAGGGAAAGTTTACGTGTCGAGGTACAGTGTTACATGGCTGTGACAGCGGCAAGGCTAGAAGGCATGGATGTGGGGATATGGCGTGTAAGAGACGTTTAATAGCATCTTTATTTCTTTGTTGAAAAAAAAGAAAACTCATTAAAGAATTTTAGATCCTTTCCAAAATGAGGCCTATATATAAAATGTTGACAAACTTCTGAATTGCTGAAGTTTCTGACTTAAATGTCTACATGTTCAAAATTTTTAAACAGAACAAGGAAAATTAGTGTACACCTGTAGATCAAAGCAACTGAATTATAAGTTCAAGTTTGGATTTCATCTTGATTTCAATCAAGTTTTAAGTTTTCCAATGGAAGAATATTTTCAAACATGAAAAATCTATTTTTTTGGCCATACCCCATGCATGCGGGATCTTATCCCCAACCAGGGATGGAACCCCCACCCCCTATTGTGGAAAGTGGATTCTTAACCACTGGAGCACCAGGGAAGTCCCTGAATAATCTTTTAATAATCAGCTTATGTGCTCAATAATGAGTAAACAATCCAAGTATTTTTATTATAGAAAAAATTATCTAATGGTTTAAAAATTAGGTCATTGGCTGTTCTGAACAGATATAATTTTACATCTTAAAAAGAATGAATTGTTCTGACTGTATTTATCCAACAATAATATTGCATGTCCATAAAATATTTCTTTTCATTAGAAATGTCTAAATAGTCAAAGATTAATGAAGATAATGAGCAACTAATGGATTATTTGCAAGACTTAGAACATTATCCCATCCAAACAAAAACTACCTGAATGGATTTTTCTGCAAACACAAGGTCCTTGGGAACTTGAGAAGAATTTGTAGAACTGTCTCATATTTAAGTAACTTTCTGAATCTGCTAGTGATTAGAATATGAAAAATTAACATGGAATGCAAATAAGTAGAATAAACATTTAACAAAAAAACCTAAAGCCCTACTTTGATAAAGCATCTAAGTCTGTGAGGAAGACTACATCTAACAAAGAACAGACCAGTCAGAATATACTTTCTGGCCAAGATTTCTGAGTCTATTAATGTGTCCAGTCCCTAAAGTAATATTTCCTGAGTTTCAAAACATGTGTGCCTATGTACACCAAAGATAAAAATGAAGTTCAAGTGAGTTTTCTTTCTTTGATTCCTCCTTAGCCTCAATCTTTCCTCACTTTGCTCCATGTTACTAGCTGTTCAATCCCATCTGTGAAGAACAGACTTGCTTCCCCCAATGTTACCACCTCTGACAGGAAAACCCTGAAATAGAGCCATTCCTCTGCCCCTTGTTATCTTTTTCTGAACCTCTTCTCAAGTACTTCCCAGCCCTTGTACTACACATGGTGACAGGGCTAATTTTCATCCCAGATAATCAGATATTTGTTCTACAGAAACTCTCCAGATAGGTTCAAGTATGCTATAAACTCGTTGATATTTTCGTTTTGTAGAATTTAGTCCATCCTTTTCTATCTTTCTCATTGTTATCAATAATCTGATCAAATGACACATAGCAATTAAACATTTGAAAAACTACAAGGGCCAATCAAACTTAAAAATGTTAATGTCTGTTTCCTTATGATATGATTATTTTTCTGCTTATTATAATTTTTTTAAGGCCTTAAACCTGGGCTAACTTAAACACTGGAAAATTGTAGTTACAACAAAAGTTATGCTCATATCTGTGCTCTCCCTCTTACTAACCCTCTTGCCTTGGACAAACCCTAGCTTCTCTGAGCCTCACTTTCTTTATCAGTAAGATGAATTTAATATTACACCTGGCTTTCCTACTGCAAGGGATGATTGCAAGAACAAAACAAAATCATTTATGTAAGGATGACTAGTACATAACAGTGTGGTATCTAAATACTATTGTTGGCATGTTGTGTGCCATTTTCCTTGCGCACTGACAATGGATATGGGTAAGACATTGTAAGTGTCCAGTTGCCCATATAACTGTGCTCACAATATTAACATCCTAAATGCCAAGAAGCAGGTGAAACAGAGCTCCTAACATGACAGATTATATACTCAATAAATATAATTTAATGAATACCACATTTTAAACTAATTTTCAACAATTCTTATTTAGAGTCCCCCCCAAAAAATAAGCCTGAATTTGAAGTAAAAGGGCAGGTGGTTATATTTATCATGTCGGGTTCGATATATTCATTCAATGTTTGAGTTCTTTCATGAAGTTTTGAAGACCCCTAAACATGTAAGGCTGGTAAATTCTTCCCCATTTTATGGGTGGGCAGACTGAGAAGCTGGGAACTAAGTGAGCCCCCGTGATGGACGGCTGGGAGGGAAAACATGTTCTGAGCACCAGCCCTCATGCTGCCTTCACAGACCAGCAAACCCGGCAGTGCCTTTGCAGTTTGGACTAAATCCCCACTTGATTATTAACCAATGTGCCCTTTCCTTACTTACCCTGCAAACACATGTGTTTCGTGTTTGTAGTTGGATGTTAGTTCTCATCTTACTGGAATATTTTGTCTACTGTTATATAATTAAACTAGAAGGAACACTGTGGAATGTGGAATAGCAATGTGACCCAAAGATCATCAAAGAAGTCACAAGTCTTTTAATGATCATGTATAATTGGTTAACCACACAAAGTAGTCTTGATTTTGCTTATATCAAGGAAAAATTAATAATATTTTGAAAACAGTATCTGTGCCTTATTTTGTTTTTTTTTTTGTTTGTTTCTTTGTCTGCAGCATACCAATACCTAACAAGATTGTGTAGAAGGACCTGTTGTCTATTGAGGACAATTCCTGGATCACAGAACAAAAGTGATCATCCTCATTGTGGATATATTGTTATAATCATCAAGATATTGGCTGAAAGCCAATTTGTGTATTTATAAAGTCATTTTGTTTTAGGTTGAATAATTCTAACTGTAATTTGTCACTTGGAATAGCAGTGACACTTCTGTTCACAGAGCCAGAAGAGTTTAAATGGAATGGGATTCTCTGGAAATTTTTTCCTCTTTTAATTTTAAAAGTGTGTCAGAATGTTCTCTTTTCCATTCCATCAAATCATGAGCTTTTCAGTAAAACACCAGTGAAAGAGAAAAACGAGGGAAATACTGAGTTTGCAAACGGTATCCATGAGTCTTTTCTCTTAAAGACCCTTACCAACTTTTTAGTTCAGCTACACTCAGATCTTTTTTTATTTTAAGACAATAAATAATTTTTTCATAATTAATCTGGTCATATTCATTCTGACAAAACAGAGCTCAGTATTTAAAGTTATCCTAGGACAAACACAAAAACTGCCAAAAACAGTAGATTCAAGACGCACTGTTGTTCAATTACTCGCTGAAGTACCCTGAAGTTTGACTTTGCTGATTTTCACACGTTCTCTGTCTTGCAGGATTCACTAACCTGTGCCTGGTTGAGAGTCCTGATTTGAAGTCTCCTTGGCAAAACAGCTGTTTATTCCAGAAGTTTTTCTCGTTGCTTTTGTAACATTTTTCTTAAATCCACTATAAGGAAAGACAATTTTACATTAATTTTTCAAAAGCATGGGTGTACAGTGCTATGAAATTCTTCATGAATTTTATTTTCCACCAGAGATTATGTACCATACAGGTAATCAAAGCCAAACAAACTAAACAAAAAAACAATTGACTTGACTGGAAAGGAGGGATCTCTGACCTTTCTCCCACCGTGGGTTAGAACCCAGATCTTTGGGGCTGAGACTGGAGTGTGAGAGACTGAAAATATGCCAACCTTTGATTTCTACCCGAGAGTACACGTATTTCTGAGCGTAGGTTCCCTTCTGGTGCTTCACACCACACAGCACATGCCATTCCATATACCACACGATGTAATGCCATGTTTGATGATAGTCAGAATCAGTTTCTCATCTTCATCCTCTGCTTCTTATATTATTATTACCTGAGTGCTAGATTTATAGTCTTGACTTTCCCAAATGGAAATGGGAACACATCAGAACACATTTTTCCAAACGTGTAATTAACCATAGAGTCATATTATTTCGTATGTGTGATTTCTTCAAAGAGCTTTGAGTTTTTTTAATTTAAATTTATTTTAAACAACATTTTGGAGAATGTACTGTGTTGACACTAGAGGAGGTCATCTAGGCAACAACAAAATGCTCACTTTGTCCTCTTATTATGGTTCAGAAATAAGATAGATACACAAATAATTACAATATAAAGCAGAATGTGAATTGTTTCAATCAGGGGAATATGTTTTTATTTTCCCTTCCTTGTGTGACAACTTACTGTAACTTTTCCTGACTGCTTTTTCTTTATATGTTTATAATGTATGCTGTGGCCTTTGACATTTATGTATGCTTGAAGCAATCTAGGTTGTTATTTCTTCAAAGGAAAATATTTGTTTGTACTTTCCAATAGTTTGACATTTGAAGTGTTGAATTTTATCTAATAAAAAGGAAAAAAATAAAGTGCAGTTGCTTACAAGACATTGCCATTACTTCTCAGTTTCATAAAAGCATACTCCTTTGCCTGTAGTAAATGTAAGTAGAAGGTGAAATGTTTATAGAGTACGATAGCCACCGGGATGGCTTTGGTTTTATTTTTGCTATATGACCATGCTCTATGACGGTTTCATTTCCAGCCAGACACAATGACCTTCCCAATTTCAGAAAAATTTTCTCCATGATTGCTTCATCTTAGAACTGTAGAGCACATGTTTCCATCTGGAAATGAATCACTCAGTGATCCGCATGTGCCATACCAACTAAAGTCAATCTGGGGCCCGTCTCCAGTGGCTCTGCCAAATACAAGGGTAATCCAAGCCATGAGATGTTGGCTTTCCTATTTGATTAATGAGGGCAATACTTAAATTTGATATATTTTAAGGTCAATCGTTTGCTTAAAAGCAAAAGGCCTTCATTTATCTTATTCTTAATAAAATGGTCAAGTGTAAATGTGGATTAAAACCTTCTTCATTTTGAGCCATTGAAACCTGCTTCATTTTAGAAAGTGGATTGTTTCTATCTAATTTTCTCTTTTTTCCTGACGACAAAGAATTTCATTTATTGAATTTGTTGAATTTCATTTACTTCCCATTTATTTTACTGATGGCAAGGGATTTTATTTATTGAACTATTGAATTTCATTTATTTTTCTTTTATGATATGAATTTCTCTTTCATTCTTTAAAACAAATTTTGAAAATCATTTGACAAAGCAAAATAACCTAAGTGCCCTCATGTCTCAACAAACATACCTACCAAAGGACACAATGGGTTTAAGAAGAAAATGAATAGACTATACCATATAGACACACCAATTCTGTTATCAGCAATATCAGTGAGCACAATTCTTTTTGTCCATGCAATTATCTTTTTGTTGTAAAATTTATACCTTGTTTACCAAAGGTCAAGATCACTGAAGATCTTATTAAGTAAAGGTGGAAATGATAGCGATAATTTACTTATAAGTCAAACTCACATAAACCTTGAAATAAGGTGGGCTTGTGTTAAATATGAAAAAAATCTTTATTCTTCCCTCCCTATCAGATGTAGAATGTGAGTTTTGTTTCATACACAATTCCTCATAGCTTGTGTACTAAGTTCAAAAGATAGAAAGCACAAGATTTGTTATCTATATTATATTCCATATAGAGTATATAGCATATATTAGATAGGTCCTTATCTTATATAAGGACCTATCTAATATTGACTTAGCTTAGGTTCCCCAGAAACCAGAGCCTGAGACAAGAGTTTGTATGCAGGCAGGTCATTTGAGAACTGATCCTATTTATAGTAATGAGGGACTTGAGAGAGTGAAAGAAGGAAGGAGGGAGAGAGTCAACACAATTGTCACTGTTTGAGCACCACTATGAGTAAAAAGGTGCTCAATCCTTCTGGGAACTTCAAGGGAAGGGGACTTAGAACATTTAGTTGTAGATGGCCAGTAAGGTCTATTATATCTTCCAAGCTTATGACCTGTACCTCATTGCTAAATCAATACAGTTATATTCTTTCAGAGCAACAATGCCCGAGATGGTTTCCTTAGAATACATGAATAATGATAACATTTGTAACCGGTACCCCAAGTTTTATGTTCAAGTAAATATAAGAAATATTTAAACAAACTGGAATAGATTTCTTTGCTCAACACTTTCTGAATATTTAATACTTTGATGAGTTTCTGAATCATGATTTTAAATGATCTGCTACTAAAATTTTTTTTTTCTATTTCAACTATGTTTATTGTCTCATTTGGATTTTCTCTTTCTCCTTAATTTTGTTTAAATTTTAATGTATTCTTTAAAAATAAAATTTTCAATTAAAATTTCCTACTATCATAATACTTTTTTACTATTTCAATCTCATCCATATTCATTATGACCCCATTCTTATTCCCAATATTATTTATATTTATGTCTTCTCTCATTTATATAGACCTGTTACTTTTGTAAAAGAAGTAATTTCTGGATTTAGGTTTCAATTGGAATTTTTTTCTAAATTAATCCTTTTATCTTTCTCATTCTGTTTTCCATATATTAATTTTTTACTTGTTTTTCTTTTAATAACTTCTTTTTTATTCCAAATTCTGAAATTTAATTTTTATTGAATTATAATTGACTTAAAATATATTAGTTTCAGGTATACAAAATGTGGATTCTCTATTTTTATACATTATGGAAGGATCACCACAATAAGTCTAGTTACCATCTGTCATCATACAAAGATATTAAGTTATTATTGACGATATTCCCCACAATGTACATTTCATCCTGTGACTCATTTATTTTGTAACTGGAGTTTTGTACCTCTTAATTTCTCTTACCTTTCACTCATGCCCGTACCCCCTTCCCCTTTGGCAACCACATGTTTGTTCTCTGTATCTATGTCTGTTTTGTTATGTTTGTTCATTTGTTTTATTTTTTAGGATCCACAAATAAGCGAGATATATATATATATATATATATATATATATATATATATATATATATATATCTCACATCTTCTTTATCTATTCATCTATTTATGGGCACTTAGGTTGCTATCATATCTTGGCTATTGTAAATAATGCCAGGAGTGGAATTGCTGTATTGTATGGTAGTTCTACTTTTAATTTTTTGAGGTACCTCCATATTGTTTTCCATAGTGGCTGTACAACTTTGCATTCCCACCAGCAATGCATGAGGATTCTTTTTTCTCCACATCCTCACCAACACTTGTTATTTCTTGTCTTTTTGATGGTAGTCATTCTAACAGGTATGAAGCGATGTCTCACTGTGGTTTTGATTTGCGTTTCCCTGATAATTAGTGATGCTGAGCATCTTTTCATGTGCCTGTTGGCCATCTGTATGTCTTCTTTAGAAAACAGTCTGTTCAGGTCTGCTGCCCATTTTTTAATTGAATTATTTGATTTTTTTATATCAAGTCATATAAGTTCTTTATCTATTATATTCTGGATATCAACCTCTTATTGAATACATCATTTGCAAATATATTCTCCCATTCAGTAGGTGGTCTTTTGGTTTTGTTGATGGTTTCCTTTGCTGTGCAAACCTTTTTAGTTTGATATAGTCCCATGTGTTTATTCTTGCTTTTGTTTCCCTTGCCTGAGGACACATCAAAAAAAAAAAAAAAAATGCTAAGACTGATGTCAAAGAGCATAATGCCTATGTTTTTTCCTAAAGGTTTTATGGCTTCAGGTCTTACATTCAAGTCTTTAATCCATTTTGAGTTTATTTTTGTTTGTTTGAGAAAGTGGTACCATTTCGTTCTTTTAGGTGTAGCTGCCCAGTTTTCCCAACACAATTTATTGAAAAGACTGTCTTTTCACCATTGTATAGTCTTCCTTCCTTTGTCATAGATTAATTGACCATACCAGTGTGGGTTTATTTCTAAACTCTATTTTTTCCTATTGATTTATGTGTCTATTTTTGTGCCAGTACCACACTGTTTTGATGACTGCAGCTTTGCAGTATAGTTTGAATTCAGGGAACACAATACCTTTAGCTTTGTTCTTCTTTCTCAAGATCGTTTTAGCCATTCAGGGTCTTTTGTGCTTTTATACAAATTTTAGAATTATTTGTTCTAGTTCTGTGAAAAAATACCATGGGTATTTTGATAGGAATTGCATTGAATTTGTACATTGTTTTGGGCAGTATGGACATTTTAACAACATTAATTCTTCCAATCCATGGGCATGGAATATCCTTCCATTTATTTGTGTCATCTTCAGTTTTTTTCATCAATGTCTTGTAGTTTGCAGAGTATAGGTCTTTCACCTCCTTGGTTAAATTTATTCCTAAGTACTTTATTCTTTTCAATGCAATTGTAAATGAGATTGTTTTCTTAATTTCTCTTTCTGATAGTTTGTTATTAGTTTACAGAAATGCAACAAATTTCTGTGTATTAATTTTGTATCCTGCAACATTACTGTATCAGTTATTAGTTCTAATAGTTTTTTGGTGGCGCCTTTAGGATTTCTATATATTGGTATCATGTCATCTGCAAATAGTGACAGTTTTACTTCTTTCTTTCCAATTTGAATGCCTTTTATTTCTTTTTCTTGCCTAATTTCTGTGGCTAGGACTTCCAATATGTTGAATAAAAGTGGTGAGAGTAGGCATTCTTGTCTTATTCCTGATCTTAGAGGAAAAGCTTTCAGCTTTTCACTGTTGAATATGATGTTACCTGTGGGTTTTGTCATATATGGTCTTTATTATGTCGAGGTACATTTCCTCAATATCCACCTTGTTGAGAGTTAATATCATAAATAGATGTTGAATTTTGTCAAATGCTTTTTCTGCATCTATTGAAATGATCATATGATTTTTATTTTTTGTTTTGTTAATGTGACGTATCACATTGATTGATTTGCAAGTGTTGAACCATCTTTGCATCCCTGGAATAATTCCCACTTGATTATGGTATGTGATCCTTTTAATGTATTGTTGAATTAGGTTTGCTAATATTTTGTTGAGGGTTTTTGCATTTGTGTTCATTGTTGGCCTGTAATTTTCTTATTTTGTAGTACCTGTGTCTGGTTTTGGTATCAGGGTAATGCTGGCCTCAAATAATGTGTTTGGAAGCATACCTTCCTCTTCATATTTTGGAATAGTTTGAGAAGAGTAGCTATTATTTTGTTTTAAATGTTTGGAAGAGTTCACGGGGGAAGCCATCTGGTCCTGGAATTTTGTTTGTCATGAGTTTTTTGATTCCTGATTCAATTTCGTTGCTAGTAATTGGTCTATTCAGATTTTCTGTTTCTTCATGGTTCAGTTTTAGAAGATTTTATGCTTCTAGGAATTTGTCTGTTTATTCTAGATGGTCCAATTTGTTTGCATATGATTGTTTATAGTTGTTTCTTACTATCTTTTGTATTTCTGTGTTGGTTGTAACTTCTTTTTCATTTCTGATTATATTTATTTTGGTCTACCTTTTTTTTCATGATGAGTCTGGCTAAAGTTTTATCAATTTTATTTATCTTTTCAAAGAATCAGCTCTTAGTTTCATTGATCTTTTCTATTGTTTTTTAGTCTATTTCATTTATTACTACTCTGATCTTTATTATTTTCTTCCTTCTAATTACTTTGTGTTTTGTTTGTTCTTTTCCTAGTTCCTTTAGGTTTAAAATTATTTTTTTTTATTTGAGAATTTTCGTGTTTCTTGAGTAGATGTGTATTGCTATGAACTTTCCTCTTAGAACTGCTTTTGTTTTGATACCATTTTATACCAGTGTGGTCAGAAAAGATGCTTGATACGATTTCAATCTTCTTAAATTTATTAACATTTGTTTTGTGACATAATATGTGATCTATCCTGGGGAATGTTTTATGTGCACTTGAAAAGAATGTGAATTGCTCTTTGGGGATGGAATATTCTGTATGTATCTATTAAGCCCTTTGGTCAAATATATCATTTAAAGCCAATGTTTTCTTGATTTTCTGTCTAGATGACCTATTCATTGATGTAAGTAGGGTGCTAAATCCCCTATTATTATTGTATTGCTGCCAATTTCTCCCTTTATATCTCTTAATATTTGGTTTATTTACTTAAGTTCTTCTATGTTGGTGCATAAATATTTACAAATGTTTTATTCTTTTGGATTGACCCCTTTATCACTATGTAATACCTTTATTTGTCTTTCGCTAGAGTCTTTGTTTTAAAGTCTATTTTGTCTGATATAAGTATTGCTACCTCACTTTTCTTTTTGTTTCCACTTGCAGAGATTATCTTTTTCTATCCCTTCACTTTCAGTCTGTGTGTGTCTTTAGATCTGAAGTGTGTCTCTTATGGGTAGCATATATATGGGACTTTTTAAAAATCCATTCAGCCACCCTATGTCTTTTTATTGGATAATTTAATCTCTTTATATTTAAAGTAATTATTGATTAGCATGTACTTATTACCATTCTGTTAATTGCTTTTTTTTTTTTCTTTTGGTAGTTCTTCTCTGTTCTTTTCTTCTTTTTTGCTCTCTTTCCTTATGGTTTTATGACTCTCTTTAGTGTCATGTTTGGATTGCTTTCTCTTTATTGAATTATTTGTGTGTTTGTGTGTGTCTATTATATACTTTTGGTTTGTGGTTACCATGAGGTTCATATACAACAACCTATATATATAGTAGTCTGCCTCTGCTCTACATTTTTACTTCCTCACTCTTCCCCAGATTTTGTGTTTTGGGCATCATAATTTACATCTTTTTATGTTGTGTATCCCTTAACTAGTTATTGTAGTTATAGTTGATTTTATTTTATAAGTGGTTGATCTACTACCTTTACTATATGTTTGCCTTTACTAGTGAGGATTTTTCTTTTATGTATTTTCTTATTTCTAGTTATGGCCTTTTCTTTTCCACTTAAAGAAATTCCTTTAACATTTTTTATAAGGCCACTTTAGTGGCGATAAATTTCTCTAGATTTTACTTCTCTGGGAACCTTTTCATCTCTCCTTCAGTTCTAAATGATAACCCTGACAGGTGGAGCATTCTTGGTTGTAAGTTTTTTCCTTTCAGCACATTGAATATAACATGCCACTACCTTCTGACCTAGAAAGTTTCTACTGAAAAATCTATTGACAGGCTTATGGGGTTTCCCTTGTAAGTATTAAATTGTTTTTCTCTAGCTGCTTTTAAGAGTCTCTCTTTATCCTTAACTCTGATGATTTTAATTATAACGTGTCTTGATGTGGTTCTCCTTGGGCTGATCCTGTTTGGAACTCTGTGCTTCCTGGACCTGGATATCTGTTTCTTTTCCCAGGCTAGGAAAACTTTTTGCCATTATTTCTTTATATAATTTTTCAGACCCCTTCTCTCTCTTTCTCCTTCTATACCATGAATGACAGTCTGCTTGATGTTATCCTAGAGGCCCTTAAGGTATCCTTAGTTTTTAAAACTCTTTTTGTTAAAATATTGCCACTATGTGTGGGTGAGATACATTGTTTTCTCTTCCAGTTCACTGATTTGTGCTTCTACTTCATCTATTCTGCTCTCAAACCCCTCTAGCATATTTTTCATTTTAATTATAACCTCTGTTTGGTACTTTCTTTATTTTCTGCCTCTTTGTTGAAGTTCTCATTGTGTTCATCTATTCTTCTCCCCAGCCGAGTGAGCATCTTTATGACCATTATTTTGAACTCCTTATCTGGTAGCTTGCTTATCTCCATTTCATTAAGGTCTTTTTCTGGTGATTTGTCTTGTTCTTTGGTGTCTTATTCTCTGTCTCCCCGTATTGCCTGATTCTGTGTCTGTATGTACTAGGCAATACAGCTACCTCTCCCAGTCTTGAAGATGTGGTCTCATGGGGTCTTGTGGGGTCTTGTGGTGTGTGGGGCCCAGAAGCACAATCTCTCCTAGTCTCCAGAGCCCAGCACTCAAGGGTCATCCCTTGAGCAGACTGAGCACCCTTGCAAGGTATGGTGGGGCCACAGCTGCTGCACAAGATAGGCTGGGCCCAGGGCACTCAACCAACTTGGTTGTGCAGGGCAGGTGGGACTTGGGACAAGCCCATTGGTGCTATGGGGAGAGCACCAAAACTGGGGTCCTCAGCTCCATCACCAGCAATTTAGAATGAAATTGCAAAAATGGCACCCACTCAACATTTATGTCCCCAGAGAAAATCACTGGAGCTTCCTGCCTCTCTAGCAGCTGCTTTAGGATTAGCAAGTGGGTCCCTCTCACTTCTAGTTTAGGCACTTTTCAAACTGTTGTTTTTGTTCTGGATGTCAGGGTAACTGAGTCTGTGTGGGAGGTCTTTTAAAGCAGGTCCTCAGCTGCTGTGTGGGATGGGTGGGACATAGGACCTGCCCACCAGTGCTAGCAGGCTAGAGGGAGGGCACCAAAAATAGCACCCACCAGCTCCGTCACAGGCAAGTTAGAATGAGGTTGCAGAAATGATGCATGTCAGTGTTGCCATCCTCAGAGAATGTCACTGCAGGTTCCTCCCTCTCCAGCAGCTGCTTTAGGATTTGTAGGTGGGTCTCCCTCACTTTTCAAATTGTTGCTTTTGCGTTGGATCTCAGGGCAAGTGAGTTCTCACATGAGCTTTTCAAGAGTGTGTTCTCCATTCCCCACAGTTCTATGGTTCCCCTGGATTTAATCCCTATTGATTTTCAAAACCAGGCATTTGGGGGGCTCGTTTTTCTAGTGTTGAACCCAGGGGTCAAGGTGCCTGATGTAAGGCACAGACCCTTCACTCCATGAAGGAAAGTCCATATTTTGGGGACCCCTTCCCAGTTGTGGGACATTGAACCTGGCGTGGAGTCCTAGACGAGAGACTGATTCTCTGCCTCTCTTACTGTCTCCATACAATACATCTTTTTTATCTTTTGTTGTGCAGGTGCTTTTCATCTAGTTCTCAAGTCCTTTTCAGAGGAAAATTATTCCATGTGTAGCTGTAAATTTGTTGTGTCCATGAGAAGAGATGAGGATAGGCCTCCTATGCTACCATATTGAACTCTTTCCCTCCCTATCTTATTTTTTTATAAAGGAAGATTTTCTTCATGGAGAACTTCAAAAGATGTAGGTGCCATAAATTTATAATTTTAAAAAGTAATAGGTAATACATTTTGAGCTTGTGTTATGTGCAAAGCACCGCTCTAAGAGCTTTATGTGTATTAATGTATTTAATTTTCACAATTTTGCAAGACAAGGAAGATTATTTTCTCCACTTTACAGAAATAAAAAATTGAGGCACAAAGTAAACTGCAGGAAATTTGCCTTAGAGTTTTAAAGATGGTCCAAGACAGAATCTTTTGAATAAGTAATACAAGTGGGTATGAAAACTGCATCGGCATATTTATTTTCCAATTGTGTCCGAAGTTTGGTGTATCTGGAAGTTTCGGTAGTATATATTTATAGTTTATTTTCAAACATATTTTATACATCATAAATACATCATAACTTTTAAATATATTTTTCAATACATCAATAAAACATCTATGATATTCATTCTATTTTTCTCTCTATAGTAGTCTTTTGGTCTTTCTGAAAGCATCTTATTTCCAATTCTAGGGATGACTTTCTTAATAATACTTATTTTGAAAAAAATGTTTTATTTTCATATCTAACTCTTTTAGCTACTTTCTGAGGTTGAATATGGTTATATTAGTAAACCAAGTCAGGGTTGAACCCATGAACTTTTCAGGGTATGGTATTTTTGAGGAAATAATGATATTTTAGAAATTTTGATTAACCAGATTCTCTAAGACAAGATTAAATAAGTGTTTCATGAAGCTGGACTGAAAAAATCTCAGCCTAAATTGATATCAGTTTAGATTTTTTGCTTTGGTAAAATACAATTATATGTCACTTCCCTCCAAGTTTTATTGTCTGGCTTCTGCTATTCTGTTACCAAGATAATTTCACTCACCCTTATGTCTTTACTAATAATATCTGCAGATAATTATGCATAAAATAGAAGATAGAGTAAATACTTCATAAATATATAATAATTAATGAAATTTCAAACTTTTATGTCTTGTTATAATATATATTCCAAATTCTATCCATCCAATCCATTCTCCATATATTCACCAAATATTTATTGAGTACCTCCTTCCAGACACTATGTTCCAGAATTAATGTCCAATTCCAATTTCCCCTCTGCAAAATAGGAATATTGAAATCTTATTCATTGAGTATTGTAAATAATAGGGGGGACAATATATATAGCTATGATTACCTGTTATATATTGTCTGTGGCTGCTATAATGGCAGTACAGCTGAGTAGTTGCAACGGAGACCAGGTGGCTCACAAAGCCAATAATGTTTACTTCCTGGCTTTTTACAGAAAAAGTTTGCCAACTTGTATTTCCCAAATTACCCAGATTCTACTACCTATTATATATAAAAGAACTTGTTATATACAGAAATTCTCATTCCTCCATTTGGATTCTGATTATAGCGATTTGGGGTGAAGCAGAAATTCTGTGCTCAACAAGATTTCTTATAATGCTTATGAAAAAAACAATTAAGTAAATTTAGGAAACCTCCCTAAGTAAAGACTGTCTAGAGATAGAATTCAAGATTCTGGGGCATCTTAGCAGAGGAGAAAATTTTCAGGAACGAGAGACAGATCTTTTAATCTGATTTGGCAGTAAGGTAACCCTGAGCAAAACAAGAAAAGACAAAATTTACTAAAATGCAACTTCTCATTCCTGGGCTAGAATTTCTAAGTACAAGTTTTAACACTGAGTACAACATATCTCAGTACTAGACAAGCTAAAATCATGAAGAGAGGACTCAGATGATAAAATGCAGAACACTGAGGAGACTAGAAGATCTGCATTAAGAGGAAAAAAGAACTGAGTCAAATTCTGACAGAGTTGTAAGCATTTTAAACTCAATGAGAAGGCTTTCTCAAGAGTCCAAGTGCTAGTAACAAGGCAGAAGAGTAAGAAAGAAACAAACTAAGGATGATGAAATTTGCAATCTTGGCAAGTTAGGGCACATTTTCTCAGCCAAATGTGGCACCAATCCCTTTCTTAATCTTACTGAAATCAAAATCAATCCAAGTAGTAAAGTCATGAAGACACTTACTTTGAAGAACAATGACAAAAGAGTTTAAATCCACTTTTTTATTTCTACAATGGAGATGTAGAGAATGGCACCTCAGATTGTAAGATTTACTTGCACTCTAGTTTGAAAGAAGTAAGAAATTGGGCCTAGTTGGCTAGAGATTAAGTGAAAAGTTGCCATAAAGCCAAGCTGTGACTGCTGCTTGGGTAGTTAGCTATCCTACCCCCAGACAGGACCCAGAAGACCTTTCTTGGAAGATGCTTTAATGACAGTAAACTTTCCAGCAACTCTGGGAACCATATGGAGTAAAAGAAACCCTCTACATCCTGAGCCCTACCTGGGGCCACTGAGCTCATTCTCTGTCTTGACTTGCAGCTCTTCAGCTGAGATGTTTGGGAATAAAATCATTAGTGGGAGTCTTCAATCCAACCTTTAATGTTCTCACAACTGGTCACAGAAAGACATCTTCTTCAACTTTCTTTCATAAGTTTTCCTGAATCTGTCAAGTCCACCTCAGTAAACTTTCAATTATATAGAGCTTAATTTAATTTGGAAGAAGTAAATTTGTCTTCTCAGATGCTATGCACAAACAGGGTGGAATCTGTATGAAAAACCTGTGAAATTTTATTTCTAATCAGGAAGGAATTTTCTGGCAATGGATTTAATTCATTCACTCAACCTCACCCTCCTTCATAAGCAATGCCTAATCATCGAGTGGTTTTCTATATTTATTTTGCCATTTAAAAATGTAACATCTACCAAGGGTCTGCTTTCAATTTTTTAAGGGACCAGGCTTTTTCCTCTTGGAATATTTTCAAACTATTTAAATAAAACAATGTGGAAAATAACTTTAAATAGAAATGTAGAGTGGTTTCACTACTCAAGCAAGACACCCATATAGTCATAATACGTGTATGCTAACCCTTAGAGACTCTCAAATACTTTGGAAAACAACAAATCCATATAAATGTCTGGATTTAAATATTCATACCCTTATAATCCATGACATTTGTTTTTTGGACCATATACATATAAGTAACTTGTATACATAATATATGTATACATATGTATAGTGTACGTATAAGCTAACATATATCACATACACCTGTATTTTTGCCTTTTTCCACTTTCCAGCCATGGACACTCAGAGAAGCTCAGAACCAAGAGACATTATCAGTGGCTCAACATGGTGATTTTAAATTATGTCTGTAGAAGTTTCAACACTCTTACCACCAGGGAGTAGTGTACTTTTGTAATGTTTCAGTTAATAGATGTGGTGGAATTGATGTTATGTGACTTCAGGGGTCAGGTCATAAAAGGAGATTCAGCTTCTGCCTGGACACTCACTTCCAGGAAAGTCAGCTACCATATAAGTAGTCAAACTGCCCTGAGGTTGCCATGCTATGAAGAAACCCAAATTAGTGTATTCAAAAGGCCACATGAAGAGACAGATGCCTGGGGAGCTCCTGACTACACTCTGCTACAGTTCTTCTCACCATCTCATCTGTCTGCAATGATTTGAAAGACTTCAATCAAATCCACCCGGTCCAACTCTGTCCAAATTCTTGACCCACAGACACTGTGAGAGACAGTAAACTGACTCTGTTTTAAGCCATGATATTCTAGGGTAATTTATTTTACATCAATAGATAACTGGAATGCTCAGGTGAACATGGGTTTTTCATTATCTCTAGCTGCATAAGACAATTTGGGTCCAGGATGCTTCCTTTGCCTTCAGGCCCTGGTGACAGTGGCCATGGCAGTAATCTCTTGAGGAAGAGAATAACTAGAGTGATGCAGAAGGTTGACAATGTTTCCCCCCAAACTCCTCTATGTCGAAATTATTTTACTGTATTCACTCGTAGACCTTTAGTAAAACTGGAGACAGGGCTAAATTAAGCTCTCTTCCTACCATAGCAAAAAAAAAGTGTTGATTTATAACTGTAGTAGAACAAGATCCAGGTGAACTGATTCAATTCACTCTGGCTTTTGATGGATTTGGGTTCAAATTCTGGCTCAACTATGCATTAGTTATTTGACCATGAATATAATGCTTTCTAAGAGGGCAATTGCGACCAAGTGTTCAAAATGAAGTTTGAAGAACCAGAAGCAAATATCCAAGCGCGAGTTTTAGAAAAGATTCATAAGTTTGATGGGTATACGCTGGAAGTTGGTTTGGAGGATTTGATGGGATTAGGATTAGCGTTAGGGTTAGGGTTAGTGTTGGGATTTGGATTGGGGGTGAGGATGAGGAAGGAAAGGAAGCTGATGGGTAATTTACATTAAGCAGTTAGACAGCAGTTAATAGTGTCAATTATTATTATTACTGTAATTTGTATATCACAATTATTTACATTAAAATATTTAGTAAATATTTATATTGGTTATTTTAACAATTATGAAACTGAGCAGGACACTTTGGGGCCCTCCTGGGTACAAAACCCTTTCAGTGTGCCATGTTTCTCATTTGTAGGAAAAAGGCTTCAGTCTCCTAGACCTTCCCTGAATTCCAAAGGGCAGATTCAAACAGTTACTAATTAGGGAAGGGAGGGAATGCAGAAACTAAGGAGGAGTGGTCAAGAAACAATAGTGCAGGGATAAATCAGTGTCCTGGTTCCTCCTCAAGGGACATACATAACAATATACCTCTGAGTTCTTCTACAGGAACTAAGGCCCCCACCCGGGCAGAGGATGGTAACTTCAGGCTAAGCACAAGCATGTGGGGTCCAGACTGGTTGGAACCATAAGGCTGATGATTGAAATTTCTAGGACACCAACCTGTTACATCACCACCAACCAGTCAGTTGAAGGTTACACACCCTGCAGCTCTCCCCCCAGATTTTACCATTAAAAACTCTCCCCCAAAAACCATTGGGGAGTTCTAGTCATTTAAGCACTAGCAACCCGTTATCCTTGCTCATCCACTGCAATACAGTTTCTGTGCTCCAAACTCCAACATTTTGGCTTGTTTGGTCTCCCTGTGCATCGGGCACACAAGCTTGGGTTCAACAACAGTTACAGTGTAATAAGTTAGGGTGGATTGTAAATGCCTTCCAAGTCTGGGGAAACCTAATTGGTTGGTTCTCAATACCATAAACCTGATTCCAAAGTGCTCTTTGTGTGTTGAATCGTCAAATAATTATTTGTTAATTGTTTAACCAGTGTTTATAAAAGCTTAGCCTTAGCACCGCCTGGAGTACTTATTCAAAATTGAGGCTCCTGGGCCTCACCGCAGATGTACCAAATCTGAATTTCTAGTAAGGAGGCCCTGATATCTGCATTTTCAGAAGCTCTCTGAGTAGCTGTGAGAAACACTATTGGAAAACTATTATGTAGGCCAAAGTGATGAACAACTGTCCCAAGAAAGTCATGGTCCCTAGATCAATTCCCAGATTTAAGTGGGTTTATAAACGCAGAACCCTTTGAAAGCAGGGGAGGTGGTGAGCTCCCCTTGAGGAAGGACCTCAGTACACTACCAAAAATTCATACTCTTAACTGTTATCCCAGCTTTTCACCAAAGGACATGCGGCCTTTTACCAGAGTAACTGCTATGAGGAAAGGACATAATCAAGCCTTTCAGAGACTACTGGATACTGGCTCTGAACTGACATTAATTCCAGGACTCAAAATGTCATTGTGGTCCACCAGTCAGAGTAAGCACTTATGGATGTCAGGTGATCAATGGAGTTTTAGCTCAAGTCTGTCTCACAGTGGGCCCAGTGGGTCTCTGAACCCATCCTGTGGATGTTTTCCAGTTCCAGAATTCATAACTGGAATATATATACTCAACAGCTAGCAGAATTCCCACATTGATTCTTTACCTGTGGCTATCATGGTAGGAAAGTCCAGGTGGGAGCCACTAGAACTGCCTCTACCTGGGAAAATCATAAACCAAAAGCAATACTGCATTGCTGGAGGGATTACAGAGATTAGAGCCACTATCGAGAACCTGAAAGACTCAGGGATAGTGATTCCCACCACATCCCTGTTCAACTAGTCTATTTGGCTTGTACACAAGACAGATGGAGGTTAGAGAATGACAGTGGATTATTGTAAGCTTAACCAGGTGATGATTCCAATTACAGCTACTGTATCAGATGTGATTTCATTGCTTGAGCAAATTAACACATTCACTGGTACCTAGTGTGCAGCTGTTGATCTAGCAAATGCCTTTTTCTCCATATTTGTCCAAAAGGCACCAAAATCAGTTTCCTTGCAGCTGGCAAGATGAGCAGCACACTTTCCCTGCCCTACCTCAGGAAAGTATCAACTCTCCAGCCCTACGTAATAATTTAGTTTCCAGGAATCTTGATCACCTTTCCCTTCCACAGGATAACACACTGGTCCATTACATATTCTGATTGGAACTAGTGAGCAAGAAGACATGACTACCTTAGACTTACTGGTAAGACTTATTGGTATGTCATTGGCTGAGAAATAAATCTGACCAAATTTCAAGGGTCTTCCAGGGGTCCAGTGGTGTGGGCATGTAGACAATAAGTTGTTGCTCTAGCCTCTTCTACAGTCAAAAAAAGGCACAATGCCTAGTGAGCCTCTTTGGATTTTGGAGACAAAATATTCCTCATTTGGGTGTGTTACTCTGGCCCATTTACCGAGTGAAGCTGCTAGTTTTAGGTGAGGCCTAGAACAAGAGAAAGCTCTGCAACAGGTCCAGGCAGTTGTTGCAAGCTGTTCTGCCACTTGGTCCATATGATCCCGCAGACCCAATTCTGCCTGCAGTATTGGTGGCAAATAGGGATGCTGTTTGGAGCCTTTGGCAGGTCCTGTAGATAAATTTCAGTGCAGGTCCTCAGGATTTTAGAGCAAAAAACTGCCATCCTCTATAAATAACTGTTCCTCTTATGAGAATGAGCCCTTGGCCTGCTACTGGGCTTTAGTAGAGGCTGAATGCTTAACCATGGGTCTCCAAGTTAACTAAGCAACCTGAGTTGACCATCCTGAACTGGGTGTTTTCTGACACAGCAAACCATAAAGCTGGACATGAACAGCAGTACTCCACCATCAAATGAAAGTGGTATGTGTGATCAGGTCCAAGCAAACCCCAAAGACACATGAAGATGTAGCCCAAATACTCATGGTTCAAGCTCCTGCTATACTGCCTTCTCTTTCCCAGACTGCACCTATGGCCTACTGGGGAGTTTCCTATGATTAGCTGACAGAGGAGGAGAGTCTTGAGCCTGGTTTAGATATGGTTCTGAACAATATGCTGGCACCACCCAAAAGTGTATAGCTGCAGCACTACAGCCTCTTAGTCGGATATCCCTGAAGGACAGTGGTGAAAAGAAATTCTCCCAGTGGGCGGAACTTTGAGTAACGCACCTGGTTTTTCACTTTACATGAAAGGAGAAATGGCCAGACGTGTGGTTATATAGCAATTCATGGGCTGTGGCCAATAGTTTGGTTGAATGGTCATGGACTTGGAAAGAAAATGATTGAAAAATTGGTTGGAAAGAAATTTGGGGAAGAGGTATTGTATGAATAGACATCTCTGAATAGGGCAAAAAAATATGTGAAGATATTTGTGTCCCCTGTGAATACTCACCAAAGGGTGACCTCAACAGAAGGGGATTTTAATAATCAAGTGGGGGGGATGGTGACCCATTTTGTGGGTACCAGTCAGTCTCTTTGCTCAGCCACACTTGTCATCAACAAATGGGCTCATGAGCAAAGTGGCTATGGTGGCAGGGATAGAGTTTATGCATGGGCACAGCAACAAGGACTTCCATTCACCAAGGTCAACCTGGCTACGGCCATCACTGAGTGCCCAATCTGCCTGCAGCAGAGACAAACACTGAGTCCCTGATATCATATCATTCCACGTATCAGCCAGTTACCTGGTGGCAGATTGATTACATTGGACTGCTTTCATCATGGAAGAGACCGTGTTTTGTTCTTATTGGAATAGTTACTCTAGATATAGATTTGCTTTCCCTGCACACTATGATTTTGCCAAAACTATCATCCATAGACATACAGAATGCCTTATCCACCATCATGGTATTCCATACAATATTGTTTCTGATCGAGGAACACTTCACAGGAAAAGAAGTGTGTCAACGGGTCCATGTCCATAGAATTCACTGGTCTTACCATGTTCCCTACCATTCTGAAACAGCTGGCTCAACAGAATTGTGAAATGGCCTTTTTAAGACAGTTACAGTACCAGCTAGGTGGCAATAACTTACAAGGTCGAGACAAGGTTCTCCAGAAGGCTGTCTATGCTCTCAACCAGTTTTCAATACATGGTGTTGTTTCTTCCTTAGCTAGAATTCATGAGTCTAGGAATTAAGTAGTGGAAATGGGAGTGGCACTACTTCCTAGTGATTCACTAGCAAAGTTTTTGCTTCCTGTTTCCAAGACTTTATGCTCTGCTGGCCCGGAGGTCTTATTTCCAAAGGGAGGAATGCTTCCTCTAGAAGATACAGCAGTGATGCCACTGAACAGGAAGTTAAGAGTGCCATTGACTTTTTGGGCTCTTTATGTCTCTGAATCAAAGAAGGGAGTTACTGTGCTGTCTGGGGGGATTGATTGTGACTACTCTGAAGAAGCTGTATGACTACAGTAGAGGTGAGGAGTAGTAGGTCTGGATACAGGAGATCCCCTAGGGTGTCCCTTAGCAACACCATGCTCTGAGATTAAGGTCAATGGAAAATTACAACAACCCAATTCAGGCAGGACTACTAATGGCCTGGACCCTTCAGGAATGAAAGTTTGGGTGCCCCCACCAAGCAAAGAATAAAACCCAGTTGAAGAGCTTTTTGAGGCAAAGAGAATACAAAATGGGTAGTGGAAGGAGATAGTTATAAATACCAGGTATGGTTATGTGACCAGTAGCAGAAATTAGGATTATAATTTTCATGAATATTTCCTCCTTATTTTATGAATACATTTGTTTGTGTATTTTATATAAAATATGTTATAATAAAATTATATATATATATCAATATATCCATAATATCATAGTATTTAAGTTCTATTAATTTTACATCACAGTATTTAAGTTTCAGGACATCAAAGAGAAGAGTAAACATCACTCAAGGATTTTAGCTCCTCTTCTGGGAAAAGAGTTAATGCACTTTCAGTTGTACGCAAGAGAGTTGTATCACATTAGTGGAATTAAGACCTTGCTATTGCCTTTATTTGGAGATTAAGCATGGCTTAAGGAGATGCATATAGGTGCCAAGTTGACAAGGGGAGGACACGTGATGTCTAAATCAACTTGACTGAGCCATGGGTTGCCCAGATATTTGTCAAACATTATTCTGGGTATGTTTGTGAGGGTGTTTGGGGATGAGATTAACGTTTCAATTGGTAGACTGAGTAAAGTAGATTGCCCTCCCTAATGTGGGTGGGCCTCCTTCAATCAGTTGAATGCCTGAATAGAACAAAAAGGCTGACCCTCCTGTGAATAAGAGGGAACCATCCCCTTGTCTGTTTGAGCTGGAACACTGTTTTCTAGCTTTCCAGGACTCAGACTGAACCACTGGCCCTTCTTGGATACTGAGACTGCTGCTGGCTTTCAGACTGAAACTTATCATTAATTCCCCTGGTTCTTAGATCTTCAAACTAGAATTCAGATTAGAAATATATATCTACTCTCCTGGATGTTCAACTTACTGACTGCAGATCTTGGAATGTCTTGGTCTCAATAATTATGTGAGCTAATTCCTTATTTTTATCATATATCACTCTTTACATAAATGAAAAGATCAATACAAATAAAATAATTTGGTTAAAGTATTCAGAACATTTTGAATTAATTTTAGAATTAAATTCATTGATTTTTGTATTTCTCCACAAGATATTCTTTTCAATGTCTTCATGATCATGGATCATACAGCATTTCCTAAAAGATTTCATCATTGTACCCAGAGTGTTAGCTCAAGCTGACGACACTCATTATACATATTTTGACCATTTCTTAATATTTCCAAAAATGTCAGGTAAAACAACTATGCCGTATTAATCATCTGACTGATAACAATTATAAGACATTGACTGAAAAACACATTCTGACACCAGAGATGTTAAAATATGAAAAAAAAATCGTTCATCTTAGAAATGATGAAATGTTGACGGTTCTCAATAAATAAATAGATATTCTTATCGATGATGATGGTGATAATAATGATGAATATTAGCTGGGAGAAGTGTCCTTGTGCCTGATGAAGTGTGTTTATATATTGGGGAATGTGTGCCTGATATTTGGTGCATTTATGGACAGGCTAAAAGACTTGTGCAAAATGAACATGAAAACCAATGGTCGGAGGTGTCACCTGGCAACAATTTTAGTTCCACATGTGACAGTGACCAACTTTTCAGGATATCATTGGTGCTGCTAAAGCTGGCTGTTCCGACACCATACAAGTTAAGCATTTCACTCTCAACACTATCATTGAGCTTATTATCACTGTTTTTCCATTGCTTGTGACAGAATTCTTATGAGTAAAATTCTTCATGGAAAAAAAAAATCAAATATTCCAATTCCAGAATTCCTTTATTTCAGGGCTCCCTTCCTCTGGATATGCTCTTTTACATTCTACACTTACCTCTTCTTTTTCTTTATACTCCCTACATTGAAAAATAAGTAAATTCTACTCCAAAAATAAAAACAGACTGGAATGGATGGTCCAGAACATCAAGATGAAAGCCATTTAGACCTATTCACTTTTCAGCAACTGGTTAGCATTCCTTTTCAAATAGTCCATATTTATTTTGAAGCTTGTTCAGTTAATATCTTTGTTCTTCTATTTCCTACATATGATGTACTTATGCCAGTGAAGCTGAATTATGCGTTTTCCAGATGGCAAAACTTTCTGAAGAAAGTATTTTGGTGGTAGACCTGGCCAGCAGACTGCACCAACTCTTCCTTGTTCAGCTCTATTAGGAATAAATTAGATTAAGGCTTGGCCTCCAGGAATGCAGTCAAGGTCACATTTCTCCTTTAATTCTGCAAAACAACAGTTCTGAAGAGAAGGAGTACACTGCATAAATTCCGAGCTGCTTTTCATTGGAAGTTTCAAATCATCTAGAGAATCTGATGTGGCCAATAGCAATCCAGAAGAAAGTTTTCATTTTTACTTTGTTTAATATCTCTAGCAGGTTTGTAAGTTGTTTTATTGGAAATACATCATCTTTATTTATCTCTAACCATCAATCCTGGCTTGGAATCCCTCCCCTTTCTTTGTTTCCCAGCTATATATGTAGGCAGGTAGCCAGAGTGAACAGGGTCTTATTTTATTTTTTGCTAGTTCATGTTTATTATGGAAGGGAGAATTTCTTGAATCGTCACAGGAATACAAAAATAAAAAGATTTAATTTTCCCCTTAGATTGCCTACAATCTTCACATCTGAGTATTTAAAATTATCTTGATATCTGAGAAAAGGAAACCAGCACAGGAACCAAAGCCATAGTTCTGAGTAATTCCTGGTAGGTAAGCAGCTCCAACTGATGAATGGGTTACATCCCAAAGGGGAACTGCCAGGCTGCTGTTTCATTCACTGAAGGATCCATGCATGCGTTCACTCATTCACCCATTTGGGGGGAAGAATTTACTTTGATGGGCCCTGAGATTGCAAAGACAAACATACGATCATTTGTTCTAAGAGATTTGCCCTCTAATAGGGGAAGAAAGATATGAAAACAGGGAAGAACAAAGAAATATTTCAGGTATGACAAGAGAAGAAACAAGATACATAGGGGTGTGATGGAGAGAACAGCCAAATCGTCCTGGGAGAGTCATAAAAGGCTGAAAAATGAGCCGTTGTCTGTTGTCTTAAAAAATGAGACACTATTTTCCTATCACCTAATCTAGGAAATCCAACGCAAGTTGGGCTGAGGGTATGGGTGGGAGTGAGGGCAGGGGCTGGAGGTTTTGAGCAGATCCCAAAGACATGAGACCTCCCTATGTGTTCCCAGAACTACAAACATTCTATCTGATTAACAGTAATGAGAGACTGCAGATTTATCTCAAAATAAGGGTAGATCATGAAGTACAAATTATTTGCCATTCTGAGGCATTTTCTGATGGGAACTCTAAGGAGTTTGTTTTTTTGGAATTTAAAATGCACATACAATAATGATTAGGTTCCCATTCTCCTCAGCAAGGGGCTTTTTCTTTTCACCATTAAAAAAACTGAAACATAGTGAGACTGTTAATATATTATGTGTAATTCCTGAGAGCCGGGAATGAGTAATTTAGGAGTAAGGGGGAAAAGTTCAATTTCACTACCCTTTTCAGTTGCTTTGCAATTTATTTTCTTTCTTTACAAATTCCCTGGATATCACTCATGTCCTAACTGCCTCTAATCCCTATTCTTCCCTAAACCTTGACAACTGGACTTCTGCTTCTGTCACTCCTTTCCCAGGCTCAGGATAAAGCCCTTTTAAACTTCCTGTAGGTACCCATGCACCTTTTTTTTCTGCAGAGCCTTAGAACATTCCATCCTGCTGTGCCAGGACTTCTTGCTGAAGGGAATCCTGCCTAGTCACTCCACCTGCTTTCTGTACAAACTCCTAGTCCCAGAGTGGGATCTCACTTTAGTTCCTAGCAAAAAAACCAATCTGATTGAGCTCATTTCTCTAACACTCCATACATTTCCCGGAAGTATCTGTATTTATAACTCAAATGTATTGGTGGAATTTTTTTCCTTTTTATTTTACTTTTTTTTAATTTAATTTAGTTTATTTTTTATACCAGAGGTTCTTATTCGTTATCTATTTTATACATATTAGCGTATACATGTCAATCCCAATCTCCCACTTCATCCCACCACCACCCCCCGGCCACTTTTGCCCCACCTTGGTGTCCATACATTTGTTCTCTACATCTGTGTCTCTATTTCTGCCCTGCAAACTGGTTCATCTGTACCACTTTTCTAGATTCCACATGTATGCATTATTATATGATATTTGTTTTTCTCTTTCTGACTTACTTCACTCTGTATGACAGTCTCTAGGTCCATTCACGTCTCTACAAATAACCCAATTTCATTCCTTTTTATGGCTGAGTAATATTCCATTGTATACATGTAACACATCTTCTTTATCCATTCATCTGTCAATGGGCATTTAGGTTGTTTCCATGTCTTGGCTATTGTAAATAGTGCTGCAATGAGCATTGGGGTGCATGTGTCTTTCTGAATTATGGCTTTCTCTGGGTATATGCCCGAATTGGTGGAATTTTAAGCAATAACGTAAACTGAAGGGAATATATTCAGGCTTTAGGAAGAAACACCCTTAGGAAATGGTGAGCTGGCACCATTCAGGCCCACTGGTTGTGCCTCAGACACTACCCAGTATGAATTCCACAATACTGTTGCAGCTTTTCCAAGCTCAACTTCACCTAACATGTGGAACCCTCAAGTTCTCTAAAAGTTTGATGTATTTTTTACAGAATCACCTGTGGGAGCAACAGCAGGAGCTGAACAGCAATTTAAAAAGCAGTGGCCTCATACAGGGAAAGTAAGCAGGAGGTTATATGGAGGACCTTATTTTCAATAAAGGTATAATCTTACCCCCCAGAAATAATAATACTTGTAACCACATTCACATTAACATTTCTGGAACTTGACACTGAAGATTATTGGGGTCTGTGGGGAATATAAGAAATTGTGCATTAATTCATGCATTTATTTACATGTTTAACATTTTTCCTGCGTATTTTTTGTATTCCTTTTTTATTGCATTATATAGTGGTAGATCCTCTGAGATTCAAATAAAGATTTTTCATAAAGGTTTAAAAAGTCAAATTTCAGTGAAATCTCTTCTTTTAAAAAGTGATTTCTACTGCTTGCAAATATTGTTTATTTGTGTTGTATGATAACAATTTACATAGATTTTTAAAAACCTAATTCATGTTTCTAAGCAATCAGTTCCTAGAGTGTAATGGCAAAAATATTTGCATTCACTAAATTATTCCAAAAGCTTTTAAAAAATTACCACACGGTTAATTTTAAAGTTGTAAACTGTATTCTAAAAATCAGATGATAGTATATGAGTGGTCTAAAAATGTCATTTGCTGCAAGAGCTTAAATATATTAGCCAATGTAAAACTATTTACCAAATATTTATTAAATATCTGCTATGTATAGTATTTTCCTACACCAATAAGTGTTCATTTCATTTGATTTAATTTTTGAGTCAGAAAGGAATATCTTTTAAAGTCTTTCACTCTGCACCTTCTAATTTTGCTGTTTCTTTTCTTTTTCCTTTTAACCAGAAAGACTATGTTGGCTAAAGTTGAAAATATGGGGTTCCAACCTAACTCTTCCTTCCCATCTTCTTGACCTCAGACCATAAATGAAGTTATTCTTTATAATGTGGGGCTTCACAGATTCATACATAATAGTGAACACAATGAACTTCAAATGCTTCAATTTTGATATAATTAAAGCAAGCAGGCATAAAGTGAATAATCTCTTTTCATGAATTAATGCCCTTTGGAACTTTAGTAGACCCTTATCTTTGTTAAACCTGAGATAATTCTCCATGGATTACAATGAGGCTTAGTCAACTTCATTGAACTTTTCCATCTCTTGACATCTACTTAGAGAGCAGTATGTACCTAATACCTAGTCCCCAAACTGAGCTTCTCATTCTAAATAACCCACAGGTAAACTAGAGTGTGAGAAAGGACAAAATGTCCTATACCAAGAAAGTCACTTCTTCTTGCCTTCCAACTAGCCAAGTCAATCCCAGCGTGTACACTTAAGCTTTTCCAGATTCTGAATTAAGGGATCTTGGTTTCTTGGTGATTTCCTAGGTAAATATAGTCATTCTGTTCTTGGTAGAATAGAAATGATCCAAGATTTGGAGCTAAGGAGGCCTGGTTTTAAATCCACATCCTGACATTCAATAGCAGATTACATAACCTCGTTTTAGTTTTGATAACATCATCTATAAAATATGAATGAATAAAATGTCTGCCTTACAAGGTTGTCCTGAGTAAAGAACTTAGCACCACAGTGGCTCACAATAGAGGTTTCATGAATCAGTAGCTTCAGTGACAGAGGCAGTAGTAGTAGTAGGTGGCTATAGTGGTGGCAGTAAAAGTAATAGTAGTAGAAGTAGTCATAGTAGGTGGTGGAAAGACAGCAGTAGTAGTAGCTGGTACCAGTGTTAGTACTAGTAGCGGTGGAAGAGAAAAAACACAGGTGGCCATTTTCTTGTGCTGGAACACTGTAAGAGTCTCATAGACAAGGCTATCTTAAAAGGGGGGACTCAGAAAGTTCTACAGAGTTATTTTGGTCCTTGTCTTGGGAAGACATCATAATTGGGAAAATGAGATTGAATATGGATTGAAGTTGTCAGGGATTTAAGAAAGAAATGTGGAAGAATTATTGGTAATAGAAAATAAAAAAGAGTCATTGGCTAGAAAAATGTCATCTGGGCAGGTTGTACTGTAAGTGAGATGTTTGCTTAGAGTTATCTTAGATTGTGGACATCAGCAATATGTCCTAGGTGTTGGTAGATCTGATCTGCTGGGACTCATGCCTGTCTTGGTGACATTTGATATCCCTAAGGTAGATGAGTAAAAGGACACAGTAGACCTTTATCAAGCAGTAATAAATATTCAAAGAACACTTCAGGTGAGACAAAATGAGGAACTCTGACCAGCCTTGATTGACACTGAGAACCGCATATTTATAACTGAAGTACAACATTTAGAAGTATACCTACCTCCATCCTTAAAAGATTCCATCAGATAAAAATGCCTGATCCAGCCACTCTTCCTTGGCTCATTAAGAAAGATAGGACAGAAAACTTAGTTGAGTATGATTGAGTTTAATGACACACTTAAAGACATGTTTGTATAAAATATATTCCTATAAACTGATTGCAACTGTTGTCCCTGATTTCAAGGAGTTTGGTTGGAAAATTCAGAAGGACTTGATTATTGGTTGGTTTAACTTATTACAAATAAGTATCTTTCTTTAGATATAACATCTCACTCACTTTTCTTATTATGAAATTATCTGTTTGAACATCAAGTAATCAATTAAATTGGAAGCTTTGCATCTTAATCATATCTGCATATAGTATTGTATAATTCATTTTCAAGCTGTTTTACTATGTTTTTTAATTACTATTCTCTTTGTTCTAATTTGAGAAAGAAACAGGAAGGATATAGTTTTGTAAATTTGTGGTCCTTAACTCTTTCAGTTACCCCATCCCACTTACGTTTTCAATCTTTCCTCTACCCTCATTGTTTCCATTAACACATGTAAACACACATACACACATACACGCAGACCCTTCTACATTTAACTCTCCTCATCTCTGCCTCTACCTGTTCCTGGTATCCTCACTCTCCATTTCTTCTTATGCTCTCCTATGTTGAAATTACATCCATGTCTTCACTTCCATTTTGTTTATAAATCCACCTCAATCTTATCTTGACTTTAGTGTTTCTCTGTATCTACTTTCATTGGAGCTACCATTGATCATTTAATCATTCATTCCATACATTGATGATAATGTGTGGTAGGTACAATGGATGTAAAAAGGAACTGATATTGTCTTTGATCTCAGTGAATTTGTAGTGCAGTAAGTAAAATTATTCAATACTTTCTCTTAGGGTCTATCTTGTCCACCACCCATGCCTAAGTTCTGTCCTTGACTTTTTAAATTATAATTCCTTGAACAGACATATATTGAGGGTCTACTACGATTCTAAGCATGTTAAGTAATGAGTGGGTGGTATCTGTGTCTCTGTACCATTCATCTTTTAATCTTCATACTCTTTCTCTTAGTCTAGTCTGGCTTCCTACTTGCTGTTCTCTGGTTTCTGTGTTTTTCTGAGCAGATTGCTCAGAGCATGACTGGGGTGCCTGATACTTCTTTTATAATTTCTGTGAAACATATTTCTTAGACTTGTCAAGGGTGCTAGGGCTTCTGTTGACAAGTAAACAAACATTGTGCAACAAATTAAAAAGCAGGTAGGTAGAAGGGGTGTCATGCTGTGTATTAGCTTCAGAGCTAATAAACAATCCCAAGCTCAAGCAGACATTTTTGTTATAAATAATGTGTCTAATCCCAACACACTACCAATTTGGAAGCACTAGAAGAGGAGAAACAGAAGAATTAAAAACTATGGCTGGGTTTATAAAATAATTTAAAGCAAATTAGACAGAATAGAGAATGTTTAATAATTGGATTTCCTCTTCCTAGAGCATCAGATTTTTAACCTAAGACAGTAAAACTGTTCTTGACTTATAATCATGTTATAAATCCCTTAAAGATTGGTTCCAGTTACTACTCTGTACTTTTTAAAGACTTGCTATGTCCACATTAATCAATTGACTTCAGTGGAAATGTAAGAAGATAGTTAATAACAGTAAATTTTTTTCCTCATAGCTTGATATTATTCTGGAACAAATAAACTGCATATTTTTGATGAGTTAGTGTAATTTTTGTGCAAAAATTTTAGACCAAAATTACCTAGCTCAAATCTTTCTATCTCCACCCTAGAATATCAATTCTAGGACCCAGGGCTTCCAGCAGCCATTAGGTTACACCTTTCCACTACAATTGAATTAGTAAATAAAGAATTCCAGTGTGATGAAAATTTGACAAGATACCAAGATGCAATGCTTAGATATTGAGGTTACTGGTTAAGATTTTGAGTTTATAGCTTAACATTGTTATTAAGTAGTGATGATAGTATGGTAAAATGTGTTTTATGATTATTGAATAGTAATTCTAGGATTATCTCTCAGCCCTATAAACTTTACTTTTCTTGTCTAAAAACTGAAAGGAGAGACTATCTGTCATTGTATTTATTTCTATTTATTTTAAAATATCCTATATGTCATAAATTAATGATATGGAAAAAACAATAAAAGTAAATGACTAAAGAAGTGAAAAAAAAAGAAAAACAAATTATAAGCACATTTTTCAAAATTATTAAAGGATCAGGCATATAATTAATCAATCTAATTACTACAAAATTGCTATAAAATACACTTAATTTGTATATTTAATTGACAAAACACAGTGATGAATAGTCCAGGAACTGGCACTGATCTTCACCACACTTTGAAAAGCTTACATTATTATGGTCATTTTTATCGTTCCCTCGGAGTTAACATTTTACGATATAATATTAGTGAGCAAACAAATGGAATTAAAAGACCAACAAGCGATTTTTAAAACTTTAAAGCAATGTTTTTTGTTTTAAAATATTTCTCCTGGAGAGTTGATTTTAGATATTAAATGGAGGAAGAGACATGCTTTGTGGAAAGAGGAGGGAAAGCAACTGTGGCAGGGACTGCTATCAGTTTACCCAATATCCACGCTTCTTACCTTCTTTTGTAGCACAAACATGTTTTTATTCAAGGTGGTGGTGAGCTCCCTTGCAGTTAGAATAGCAAAGTAAAAGTCACTAGGTAAGTCTTCTGAAATCTTTAAAGAGATTTCAAAGAAGCTTACTCAACTAGAAGTGCCTTTTTTTCCACCCCTCTTCCCCTAATTTATTCCTTAAAAGTGAACAAGATGGCTAGAGTTGCAGCAGCCGTCTTGTAATCACAAGGCACCCTCAAAGGTGAAATACATAAAGAATGGCAAGGCAGAAAGTCAGAGGAAACCTGGGACATTAATGGTTTCAGAAGAGCCTACTTTTAGATTTTTATCCCACAAGAGAATGAACCCCTAAATTGTTGAAGCACTGTTGTTGGCTGTTACAAGTAATTAAATGCAATTCTAAATGGCTACAGGAACTAACATTTATTTCCCAACTTTTACCCTTACTCCAAGAATTATCCAAACCCATAGAATTTCTATAATCTCTGAACTAATCTCTGAACTGTACATGAAAATAAAATTGAGGCTGGTCATCTTGGAGGGAATTGTTCTGACTGGGGGTGTATTTTAGACATAAAATGACAGTACTTGCTGAAGAATGGAATAATCAAGAATGCTGAGACATTTATATATTTGAGCAATTGAGTGGATGAGGGTACCACTGACTGAGATGGGGAAGTCCGTGAGATCACTTATTTGGGATTGGCTAACAGGAGTTTGATTTTGGCCATGTTATGTTTGAGATACATATTACAACATCCAAGAGGAGATGCCAAGTGGGCAGCTGATACATGAAACTGGAGTTCTGGGGATGGCCAGGACAATGAGATTTGGGAGATATTGTTACATAGATGATATCAAAGTCATGTGACTGTAAGAAATCACACAGAAACAGTGTATAAATACACAAAGAAGAAAACTAAGGAGTGCTCAGTGAGATCAAAGGAAAACTATGAAATGCCATGTTATACATGCCAACAGAAAAAGGAGGAAGTGGTCAGCTAATCAAATGAAATCACTGAAAGATCAAGAAAGCTAAGAGCAGAGAAATGACCACTAGATGAAGCAATCTAATTGCCATTTCTAACCTTGTTTTGTTTTGTTTTCATAAGATGGTTGCCAGGTTTCTTTCCTCTTTTTTTCTTTTTTTAATTAAGATATAATTGACATATAACACTATAAAAGTTTAAGGTGTGCAAGGTGTTGATTTGATACACATATATTGCAATATGACTACCATGTAGCATTAGCTAAAATTTCCATCACATCACATAATTATCTTTTCCTTTTGTGGTGAGGACATTTAAGTCTGGTCTCTTAGCAACTTTCAGTATATAATGCAGTATATTGTTATAGTCACAATGCTGTGTATTAGATCCCCAAAACTTATTCATCTTCTAACTACAAGTTTGTACCCTTTGACTAATATTTCCCCGTATCTCCCAGCCCCCAGACCCTGATAACCACCATTTCCACATATAAGTGATAATTTTGTCAGCAAGGTCTTAGAGTAGTGATGACAGAAACCTGAAAGGAGCAGGTGAAGGAAATAACATTATGTAAGAAATTTATCCTTTCAAAAAGTTTGCCAGGAAGAAGCATAGACAAAGGGGGCAGTGTCTAGAGTAGAATGTGGACTTCCCATTGCAATTAGAAAAATCCCAAATCTCTCATGTTGTCCTATCAGCCCTGACATGGTCCACTCTCCCTACCTTTTTGAATCATCTCCTAACAATGGCCTCTGCCCCATTCACTACTTTTCAGCCAAAAAAGGCCTTCTCTCTGCCCTTCGAAATCTTCAGAAAGCATTTTTTTTTTTTTCTATCATAGGGTCCATGCACTTACTTTTCTTCTGTTTCTTTTGCCTGGAATGTTTTCCAACTGATTCCACATGACTGGCTCATTTTGTCATTACTATCTCAACTCAAATGTCATCTCCAGGGAGGCACTACATAACCATAACACTTAAAAGGGCACAGACGTTATCCCATCACCCCGTCTTTCTTCTCCACAACATACACCACAATATAAAATTCATGTATTTGCCTGTATTGCTACCCACAATGGATTGTGAGCTTCACAAAGGCTGGAGCACTGGCTGTGTTGTTTGCACAATGTTGTTCACTGTGTCTTCAATACCTGGTACATAGCAGGAGCTTAATTAATAATGTTGAGTAAATGGATGAATGGTAGCAAATACTAACCAACTGGTAAATTTAGCTAAGTTCTCTCAACTGTGAAGAAAACAGAAAAACATTCAGAAACCTTCAAGAACTCAGGGAAAGCAACACTTATGAGTAGTTCTTCAGAATGAAAGCAAACAAAGGAAACCGACAATGAAAGAAAACCAAATAAAAGATAAATCTAATAAGGAACTCTGAAATGGAGAAGCCATAGTAAAATGGATTCATGGTGTATTTTAGATTAGTGCAAAACTAAACAATTATGGAAATTATGGTTACACAAGAGAATGTAAAATTTAAAACACATCAATGTCAGAAAGAATAGGAGGTGTGGGGAAGGAAAATTGGGAGAAGCTTAAATGGGGTATTTTCTCATCTTTTTAGCAGGGTAGTCAACTGATTCTGTCTTTTGTTGAAATGTATAGCTTAAAAAGAGCCACCAGCTTTTAAATTTTTCATAATCTTTTAATTAACTTTAGAAGCATCTTCTAAGATTTGTTAACTTTTGTTGGAAGAAAAAAATCATTTGAAGTTTAACAATTCCTTTACTAACTTTACTTTGGTTAAATTCAAGAAAAATTTAATATATTTTTATTAAAACAGAATGTATCTTGTGATTCTATTTTCCTTAAAATATACATTATATTTTATATGGCCAATTATTTCCTTTTTTTTTCACAACTCACACACACACACTGTATTTTATTTTTACAAGAGATAAATAAACTGACACCAAGCACTGTAAATGGATGACCACAACAAAAACAACAATGACTGCAATTACCAAACACGAAACACACTCTTACTAAGCCATAGTATTGACATTCGGTCCAGTAATCCTCCACTGTAACAGCTCCTTTACTTTGCAGTGAAAATTGATTTGTATATTTTTTGCCTGTGAGTCCTTGTGGGATTTTTTTTTTTTTTATTCAAAGAGAAAGTCACAAAAATTATAATCATCCTCATCACTTCACTCAGTCCCATGTAATTAATTTTTTTTTCATCTTGATCTTTTGTTAGCACTTTTATGAATTCATCAGTTTTCCATTAGAGTTCTGAAAATGCTTATTCATTCAGTTCAGCAGTATAGTCAGTTACCAGAAACGTGCACTTGTCAGAGTCTTTTCCATGAATTCCTTGAAAATGAAACCCTTTTATAGGAACATTTTTGGGAAAGCATCAGAGTACACCCAGAACTGTCTGTAAATGACAAAAGACTTAAAATTGACCACGGTTAAAGATTTGATGAAAGTTCATAATAATACAATTGACAAGGAAATTTAGTTATTTCTGAGATATACATTTTAAAGTAATAACTAGAATTATGACTTATAACATTATAGCAGAACATATAAGATTTTTAGAAATTTCATGTAATGTCTGAAACATTTATATTAACATATTTCCATACAAATAACCCAAACAAAGTTTAGTATTAGTTGGGGTTTTTTGTTTGTTTTTTTATACTGCAGGTTCTTATTAGTCATCAATTTTATACACATCAGTGTATACATGTCAATCCCAATCGCCCAAATCAGCACACCACCATCCCCACCCCACTGCGGTTTCCCCCCCCTTGGTGTCCATACATCTGTTGTCTACATCTGTGTCTCAACTTCTGCCCTGAAATCCAGTTCATCTGTACCATTTTTCTAGATTCCACATACATGTGTTAATATACGATATTTGTTTTTCTCTTTCTGACTTACTTCACTCTGTATAACAGTCTCTAGATCCATCCACGTCTCAACAAATGATTCATTTTCGTTCCTTTTTATGGCTGAGTAATATTCCATTGTATATACGTACCACATCTTCTTTATCCATTCATCTGTCGCTGGGCATTTAGGTTGCTTCCATGACCTGGCTATTGTAAATAGTGCTGCAATGAACATTGGGGTGCATCCGTCTTTTTGAATTATGGTTTTCTCTGGGTATATGCCCAGTAGTGGGATTGCTGGATCATATGGTAATTCTATTTATAGTTTTTTAAGGAACCTCCATACTGTTCTCCAAAGTGGCTGTATCAATTTACATTCCCACCAACAGTGCGAGAGGGTTCCCTTTATCTCCACACCCTCTCTAACATTGGATGTTTATAGATTTTCTGATGATGCCCATTCTAACTGGTGTGAGGTGATACCTCACTGTAGTGTTGATTTGCATTTCTCTAATAATTAGTGATGTTGAGCACCTTATCATGTGCTTCTTGGCCATCTGTATGTCTTCTTTGGAGAAATGTCTATTTAGGTCTTCTGCGCATTTTTGCTAGAATTCACCTGTGAAGCCGTCTGGTCCTGGACGTTTGTTGGAAGATTTTTAATCACAGTTTCAATTTCATTACTTGTGACTGGTCTGTTCATATTTTCTGTTTCTTCCTGGTTCAGTCATGGAAGGTTAAACCTTTCCAAGAATTTGTCCATTTCTTCCAGGTTGTCCATTTTATTGGCCTAGAGTTGCTTGTAGTAGTCTCTTAGGATGCTTTGTATTTCTGTGGTGTCTGTCGTAACTTCTCCTTTTTCATTTCTAATTTTATTGATTTGAGCCCTCTCCCTCTTTTTCTTGATGTGTCTGCCTAATGTTTTATCAATTTTGTTTATCTTCTCAAAGAACCAGCTTTTAGTTTTATTGATCTTTGCTGTTGTTTTCTTTGTTTCTATTTCATTTATTGCTGCACTGATCTTTATGATTTCTTTCCTTTTGCTAACTTTGGGTTTTGTTTGTTCTTCTTTCTCTAGTTCCTTTAGGTGTAAGGTTAGATTATTTACTTGAGATTTTTGTTGTTTCTTGAGGTAGGCTTGTATAACTATAAAATTCCCTCTTAGAACTGCTTTTGCTGCATCCCATAGGTTTTGGATCATCGTGTTTTCATTGTCATTTGTCTGTAGGTATTTTTTGATTTCCTCTTTGATTTCTTCAGTGATCTCTTGGTTATTTAGTAACGTATTGTTTAGCCTTCATGTGTTTTTGTTTTTACATTTTTTTCCCTGTGATTCATTTCTAATCTCATAGCGTTGTGGTCAGAAAAGATGCTTGATACGATTTCAATTTTCTTAAATTTACTGAGGTTTGATTGGTGACCCAAGATGTGATCTATACTGGAGAATGTTCTGTGCACACTTGAGAAGAAAGTGTAATCTGCTGTTTTGGGATGGAATGTCCTATAAATATCAATTACATCTATCTGGTCTATTGTGTCTTTTAAAGCTTCTGTTCCTTATTTATATTCATTTTGGATGATCTGTCCATTGGTGTAAGTGAGGTGTTAAAGTCCCCCACTATTATTGTGTTACTGTCGATTTCCTCTTTTATAGCTGTTAGCAGTTGCCTTATGTATTGAGGTGCTCCTATGTTGGGTGCATATATATTTATAATTGTTATATCTTCTTCTTGGATCGATCCCTTGATCATTATGTAGTGTCCTTCCTTGTCTCTTGTAACATTCTTTATTTTAAAGTCTATTTTATCTGATATAAGTATAACTACTTCAGCTTTCTTTTGATTTCCATTCACATGGAATATCTTTTTCCATTCCCTCACTTTCAGTCTGTATGTGTCCCTAGGTCTGAAGTGGGTCTCTTGTAGACAACATATATATGGATCTTGTTTTTGTATCCATTCAACAAGCCTGTGTCTTTTGGTTGGAGCATTTAATCCATTCACGTTTAAGGTAATTATCGATATGTATGTTCCTATGACCATTTTCTTAATTGTTTTGGGTATGTTTTTGTAGATCCTTTTCTTCTCTTGTGTTTCCCACTTAGAGAAATTCCTTTAGCATTTGTTGTAGAGCTGGTTTGGTGGTGCTGAATTCTCTTAGCCTTTGCTTGTCTGTAAAGCTTTTGATTTCTCCATCGAATCTGAATGAGATCCTTGCCGGGTAGAGTAATCTTGGTTGTAGGTTCTTCCCTTTCATTACTTTAAGTATATCATGCCACCCCCTTCTGGCCTGTAGAGTTTCTGCTGAGAAATCAGCTGTTAACCTTATGGGAGTTCCCTTGTATGTTATTTGTCATTTTTCCCTTGCTGCTTTCAATAATTTTTCTTTGTCTTTAATTTTTGTCAATTTGATTACTGTGTATCTTGACATGTTTCTCCTTGGGTTTATCCTGTATGGGACTCGCTGCACTTCCTGGACTTGGGTGGCTATTTCCTTTCCCATGTTAGGGAAGTGTTCGACTATAATCTCTTCAAATATTTTCTCTGGTCCTTTCTCTCTCTCTTCTCCTTCTGGGACCCCTATAAGGCGAATGTTGTTGCATTTAATGTTGTCCCAGAGGTCTCTTAGGCTGTCTTCATTTCTTTTCATTCTTTTTTCTTTATTCTGTTCTGCAGCAGTGAATTCCACCTTTCTGTCTTCCAGGTCACTTATCCGTTCTTCTGCCTCAGTTATTCTACTATTGATTCCTTCTAGTGTAGTTTTCATTTCAGTTATTTTATTGTTCATCTCTGTTTGTTTGTTCTTTAATTCTTCTAGGTCTTTGTTAAACATTTCTTGCATCTTCTCGATCTTTGTCTCCATTCTTATTCCGAGGTCCTGGATCATCTTCACTATCATTATTCTAAATTCTTTTTCTGGAAGGTTGCCTATCTCCACTTCACTTCGTTGTTTTTCTGGGGTTTTATCTTGTTCCTTCATCTGGTACATAGCCCTCTGCCTTTTCATCTTGTCTATCTTTCTGTGAATGTGGGTTTTGTTCCACAGGCTGCAGGGTTGTAGTTCTTCTTGCTTCTGCTGTCTGCCCTCTGGTGGTTGAGGCTATCTAAGAGGCTTGTGCAAGCTTCCTGATGGGAGGGACTGGTGGTGGGTAGAGCTGACAGTTGCTCTGGTGGGCAGAGCTCAGTGAAACTTTAATCCACTTGACTGTTGATGGGTGGGGCTGGGTTCCCTCCCTATTGGTTGTTTGGCCTGAGGCAACCCAACACTGGAGCCTACCTGGGCTCTTTGGTGGGGCTAATGACAGACTCTGGGAGGGCCAATGCCAAGGAGTACTTCCCGGAACTTCTGCTGCCAGTGTCCTTGTCCCCACGGTGAGCCACAGCCCCCCCACACCCCGCCTCTGCAGGAGACCCTGCAACACTAGCATGTAGTTCTGGTTCAGTCTCCCCTGGGGTCACCGCTCCTTCCCCTGGGTCCTGATGCGCACCCTACTTTGTGTGTGCCCTCCAAGAGTGGAGTCTCTGGTTCCCCGAGTCCTGTCAAAGTCCTGCAATCAATTCCCACTAGGCTTCAAAGTCTGATTCTCTAGGAATTCCTCCTCCTATTGTCGGACCCCCAGGTTGGGAAGCCTGACATGGGGCTCAGAACCTTCACTCCAGTGAGTGGACTTCTCTGGTATAAGTGTTCTCCAGTCTGTGAGACACCCACCCAGCAGTTATGGGATTTGATTTTACTGTGATTGCACTCCTCCTACCATCTTATTGTGGCTTCTCCTTTGTCTTTGGATGTGGGGTATCTTTTTTGGTGAGTTCCAGTGTCTTCCTGTCGATGATTGTCCAGCAGCTAGTTGTTATTCTGGTGTTCTCGCAAGAGAGAGTGAGAGCACGTCCTTCTACTCCGCCATCTTGGTTCCTCCCCCCCGACCTATTACTTCTTATATTGTGTGTGTGTGTGTGTGTGTGTGTGTGTGTAGATATAGATATAGATATACAGGTGCAGATAGATGATAGAAAGTTAGATAGATAGATAGATAATAGATAGATGATAGATAGATAAATAGATAGATAGATAGATAGATAGATAGATAGATATAGTGAGTGAAAGAGTGGGGGGGAGAGAGTTTCTGGATGAAATCACATATCTTTCATTTTTATTTCTAGTTGGTTAGATATGGAATGGTTTTTAAAAATCCTTCTTCTCATTTTATGTATTTCTTAAATATTTATCCCAAGTATACATAATTTTTATAAAATAATAAAACCATTAATCTAAAAAAGTAAAATTTATGAGCTCAATTTTTATGAAAATATTCAAGAGATAGCTGGAGATATTGATTGTTCAGATTTGGTAGGCAATGAGATCAAATATATCTTTTAAAAGCCAAGTGCTTTATAGTTAGGTAAAGAATTCCTCAAGCATTTTCATTATTTCTAATGGTATTTAACTGATTTGATGACATTCTAAAAATATTACCTAATTATTTGGAAATATGCAAAAGTGTTTACATAATCATTTTTACCATTGATATTTTGGACTATGGAATAGTAACATGACAGTAATAAATAACACTTTAATCTGTTTTAGTTCTTCCAAAATGAAGTGAAATGATTGTCTGTCCTATCAATTTTTTCCTTTTGAACCTCTAGCAAAAGAAGAGAATTTATCATCTATTGAAAGATCATTGAAAGAGAAGAAAATTGAAAGAGATAGAAATATAATTTTAGTTTTTTCTCATTTGTTTGACTTTTATTATAAAATACATGACTAACACTTGAGAAGTGGCATGTCTTTTTCAACAATGGTACAAATTCTATAGATTAAGCAATATACTAACTAAAAAAAAAAGAAGAAGAATGTTGTTGTAATGAGAAAGAGGAAAAAAAAAAGAGAGATTGCACTTTTTCTACTCTTTATCCTGTGGATAAGGGAACATTTTGTTCCTGATACGCATTTTTAAATCCCTTTGGCAATCATTCTCTCATGGGTAATCTACCAACATTCCAACATTTTATGGTCTTCAATACTCTCCAAAAGAAACAGATTCCTTTAAACCATTAGGTTCTTCAAAAGAGGTTGCCTTTCCACAGTCCCCTGCTCGGCTTTGGATGCAGTTAAAACAAGATAAATGGGGAGAGAATTTAGGACGGCTGATCAGATGCACCTGTTAAAGCCAAACCAGAAGGTCCCCTGCCGGCTCCCTAGTCCACGTGGTTCATCATCAGATTATTTTACTCTCCTGCCTAAAATCTTCCTATTGCTTCTCCTGACTTTTAGAATAGAGTCAAATTTTACCAGAGCCCACAGAGCCCTACACCATACGGCCCCTGACTACTTTTCCTACATCATCTTTTACAGCCTGTTTCACTAGAACCCAGCTACTTAGTTTTCTTCCACTTCCACAGATGATCAATCTTGTTCCTGCCCCTAGCTTTTCACACTTGGGGTCTCTCTGCTTGGAGCAGGTTGCCTCAAATTTCCACATGCCTAACTGCTTTGCATATATCAGGTTTTGGAATAGATACGCCTCCTCAAGGATGCCTTTTCTATCTCTATACCTAAAATACTACATTCTCCAGTCATTATTCCCATATTCCACTACCCACCTTTATTTTCTTTATAACTCTGAAAAGCATTTGAAATGTTATCATTTTTAACATTTGTCTACATGTTTCCATGCTGCCTTCCCCCAGTAGAAAAGAAGCTCCGTGAGAATAGAGACTTTGCTTGTATTGTTTACTTATCACCTGGTATGTGTCCAGCAAATAAATAAATGAATGAAAAGAAACAGAAAAAGCAAACAACCTCTCTGTCAATCTTAACCTGAAAATACTCTCTGAAAGTCTGAGGAGTTATCACCCTGAGGTGTTATGTGTGTGAATTTACATAAAACTGGTCTTTAGTTAATTTTATGAAATATATCTGTGTTAAGATAAGGTTTTTCTATCTACTGTTACTTATATCTAGTGCCCTTTGATTACCATAAAAAGTTCTTTATTTACTATATACATGTCACTTGTTTATTGATCATATTTAATTATATACTCTATGTACCATTTTTACAATTACTTAATATGTGAATGATATTAAAAAATATATAAGTATTGTCCCAAGGTACACTGGCTATTAAGAAAGAATATAATTAAAATATATAATAATTAAAATATAATTAAAAGCAAAGGTTGAAATGGAGTGTATAAGAGGAAAGGGACACACATAGTAATGTTTCTATTTTGTCTCACTATGCTTATACTTTCAGATAAATAAACATATGTATATACATACATATACATACATGCTGACCTATGAAAATTATATAAAAGCATTAAATGGAATCAAGTGATTTAAGAAAAATATTAATATTTTTGATATCTAGTTAGGGTTTTAAAATGTTTTATCTTTATATATCTAGATAATTTTAAATGACACCAAAAGCAGTTTTGTAGGAGAAAAAATAAATCGGCTCCTTTTCTGACTTGGAGATGTTCTGTATATTAATTACAAAAATCATCATTAAATATCTTTTAATATTGAGTTAGTACAATGTGATTGGTGACACTCTATGTTGTCAGTAATTCAGATATAAAATGGAAGAGACAAACATTTAATTTTACCCTATTTGCAGCCATCAACAGAGCACAAGATTGCTCCTTACTTTTTCCCTCCAACCTCTAATACCTTGAGGAACTCAGAAGATTAGACCAGAGAAAGACACTAGGGAGCCAAACTGAGGTCAAAGATAGTCTCTGTAGGAGTGAGCTAAGAATAGCACATGGCAGCCTTTCAAAGTTGGTCTTTTTGGTTTTCTTATCCTTTTTAATAAGAATGAAGGAGTTTAATTTATCATTTATAATTCTCTCTCTCTCCGTGGCTATGCTTCTAATGACACCCTCACCAGCACCCAATCCAGCCAGCCTTTGCAAAAATGGGACATATGGTCCAGATGGAGGCATAGCTCCTTCCTTTCACTCAGAATTTGCTCTCCTCTGGGACTCCTGATTCCTATCTGGACTTTGCCTCTGCTTCTCCAGGTTGCCACCTGAGAGGGACTGCTCACCTGACTCTTGAGCTCTGCATTGCCCCCAGACACATCTTTGCATCAGGACTGTCTCCTTGTCCTGCAGTCTAAGGCCAGATTCATCTGACAAGTCCAGCAAGAGTTCACTGCTATTTAGAGAGGAAATATCAGTCCTAGTCAAACCCTTCACTAAGGTAATGAAATCAGAAAATTTAAAACTATAAAAACTATAATTTATAGCTCTAAAACTATAAAAACTATAATTTATAGCTCTAAACACCTATATTTTAAAAAGAATAAAATTAATAACTAAAATTTCATCCTTAAAGAATTCAAAATAATGCAAACTAAACCCAAATTGAGGGAAGAAAAAAATAAAGATTAAAGAAGAAATAAATAGGAAATAGAAAAAAATGAGAAAAATCAATAAAACTAAAATTGGTTCTTTTAAAAGTCGATACAATTGGCAAGTCTTTAGTTTGACTCATAAAGTAAAAAAAAAAAAAAAAAAAAGAGAGAGAGAGAGAAGCTTCAAATTACTACTATGAAGAATGAAAGTGGGGACATAAATACCAACGTCACAGAAGAAAAAAAAAGTGGCGGGCAGGATGAAAGCAAAAAGGTTCCATGGTAACCAGGGAATAAAAAATTAAGTTTAGACTACTCATTTGAGATATTTATTGGTGAAAGAAATTAGTTAATTGAGGCAAGAGCTTAGGGAGTGAAGAGTAAAGAAGGGTTTCTGGGAAGAGGGTATATTTTCGAATGTTGTGATTGTTCATTTTATGTGTCAGTTTGGCTAAGGGATGCCCAGATTACTGGCAAAACATTATTTCTAGGTGTGTCTGTGAGGGTGTGTCAGGAAGAGATTAGCATTTGAATCAGTAGACTGACTAGAGAAGATTGGGGGACATCAATCTGCTGAGGGCCCGAATGGAAAAAAAAGAGGTAGAAAGGAAGTGCAAACTTGCTTTCTCTGCTTGAGCTGAGACATACATCTTCTCCTCTTCTCGGACACCAGCGCTCCTGGTTCTCAGGTCTTTGGACTCACAACAGGACTTATGCCACTGGGCCCTCTTTCTCAGAACTTTGGACTTAGACTATTGGCTTCCCTGGATCGTCAGGCCCTTGGACTAGGACTGAGTTACACCACTGGCTTTTGTGGTTCTTCAGCTTGCAGTGGCAGATTGTGGGACTTCTCAACCCCCATAATCCCATGAGCCTATTCCTATAACAAATCTCTTATCTGTATCTATATCTATATCTATAGCTATACCCTATTGGTTCTGTTTCTTTGGAGAATCCTGTTAAATACAAATCTTATATTTGGAAGAGATAAATTAGAACAATTAAGCAAAATATAAGTGGCAATTTACTGGTTCATTAAATTAGAAGGGATAATGGTGGGGTTGAAATCAAGCATCACTGGTTTTAAGAATTTAAACAAGTCCCTCTGTCTCTCTCTTTTACTCTCACTCTCTCACCCTCTTCCTGTGTTGACCTTATTCTTTCTATTTTTCCATACTGTACTTTGTGGAAGGAAATCACTATGCTATATCACTTAAGAAGTGAGGAGTTATGCTTCACCTCCTTGAGGGCAGAGTATCTACATAAATTATTTGTATATCTGCTAACCCATGTATATACACACAGCAATAAACATTTCTATATGTAACCATATTCTTCTATATTAAGCTAAACATGAGTTCATACCAATGTTTATTCTGCTTATATTTTATAATATTACAGAATACCTTGAGATTCAGTTGGACACAGAGGAGGGAGAAAGGAAAATGCAGATTCTCATGCTCCAGAGCAGTACTAACCAATGAAAAGATAATGTGAGCCACAAATGCAAGCCACATATATAATTCTGAATTTTGTTTGGAATTGACATGTACACACCGCTCTATTTAAAGTAGATAACCAACAAGGACCTACTGTATAACACAGGGAACTCTGCTCAGTACTCTGTAATAACCTAAATGGGAAAAGAATTTGAAAAAGAATAGATGCAAGTGTATGTATAACTGAATCACTTTGCTGTACACCTGAAACAAACACAACATTGTTAATCAACTATACTTCAATATAAAATTAAAAAATTTTTAAATAAATAAAAAAGTAAAAGGAAATAATTGAAATGAATTTTATAATATTTTAATTTAATCCAGTATATCAAGAATACTATCACTTCTATATGTGATGCTAGACATGGTTCAAGTGCTCAGTAGCTGCCTGCAGGTAGTAGCTACTGTATAGGACAACATGGCTCCAGGGAAAAATAACAATCGAGATCACTTTCCAACAATGCAGAAAGTGAATTGTATCACTGAGAGCATAAGAACGTTTCAGAGCTTTCTTTCCCTTTAATTTAAATTTCTTCTCTAGAATCCTACTCTCAGATCATATGAAATTGTGATCATAGTATTTGAGATCTTTTATACTGAACTGAAGAGGGGGCCTTTGTTTGTACTTTGTACTCTTAAGGTTAAAGTAATAGGCATTTCATTTGCTTTTTTGTAGGTTTTTCTTTACTAGTTTATTCTGTTTTACAAGTACTGAAGGTGATTGTGAGAAAGATGGTGATGGTGGTATAGTTTTGTAATTGCCTCAAATCTCCCCTCACAAAATGTAAAACAATTAGGATAATAAAACATAAAATACACAGACAATATCTACAGAAAAACTAAGAATTCCCAGTAACTTTAATGTGCAAGTGGGTGAGGACAAAAGAAAGATAACAAGAAGACTATTTCCTATATTAACTATGTAGAAGGAAGTGAAGGAGGACTAGACATTCTGGGGGCTCTAAGAGCTGGAGAACTCCAAAATCAGCAGGCCAATTTGAGGCTAGTGGCTGAAACAAATGTGGACTTCTGCAGGCTCAAATTCACAGGTAAGAACAAGGCACCCATGGAAGTTCAGATGGTGTTAAATTGGTTGGTTGGCCCCTTATGAACTCTGAAACTTAACCAATTGAAACTCCATTCTAGAAAAACAATCCTGCATTGGGTAGAAACTGCTGAAGATATAATCCAAACTGAGCAAGAAAAAAACACCAGGAAGAAAGGACAGAGAAAGCCCAGATAAAGGTAAGAGGTCTCAGTATGAGGCCATATTTGTGAACTTATTTATAACAATGGAAGGGGAAGCTCTAAGTCTTGAAACTGGGCTGTCCTCATCCACCATCTCTTCCTAAGAGTTCAGTTTAAAAAACCAATTAAATATAAGTAGTAGGAATGAACTTAGTTGAATCACTTAAAAATTTATTGTAGGAAAAGAAAATAATGAATCGATAAAATAAGTGTACATTAGAAAGGTATGCCCATGCAACAAATACATAATTTAACCAAAAATTTCAAATCAAGCTAAAAGAAATTAAGAAATGCTAGAAGCAATAAAAGATCGACACAAACCAGAATTATAAAAACCCATAAGTGAGAATGTAAGATGAACTGAAAAGGAAGAAAATAAAAGAATTAAAAGAAAAAAATAACTATAGATTTGAAGACCAAATTAGAAAGAACACTAAAGCATATTAAAATAACAACTAATGTAAAAGATAAAGAGAATATAGAAATAAAATTTTAAAACAAGTAATGAAAGAGATGGAAAGGATTTGAGAGAAAGTGCTAGATAGAGGACATGTAAAGAAGATCTAATATAAGTACACCAGGAGTCACTGAAAGTGAATATCAAAGCATTAGTACAGAATAAATACTAAGCATTACAATTTCAGAAAAGAATTCCTAAACTTTATAAAAGAGCTTGAAACTATATTTAAAAGGTTATGCCACCTACTGGGGGGAATTGACCCAGAACAGCCAATGTTGCAATATATTTTAATAAAACTATTGACCTGAAAACTAAAGGAAAGAATATTTGGAGAATCCAGGCACAAAGACCAAGTCACTTAAAATGAAAAAATAAATAAATAAATAGATTGCAGGCCTTTCCAGATCAGTGTTTTATACTAGAATGCAATGGAGTAACGTGTAAGATTTTAAGAAAAAAATTATCAATAAAGAATTCTTTTCAGATCAAATTGATCTTCTTGTATAAATAGACAAACCACGAGGAAAATGAAATAACATAGGAAATATTATTGCTGAATCTACTTGAGAATAAGCTTCAAATAATCTACTTGAGAATAATAATCTACTTGAGAATAAGCTTCAAAAAACAAAAATGACCAGAAATGCACTGGCATAAAGGACTGGTTATGGCCATAGAATCTACATTTACCTGTAGAACAAAGACTAGATAATGATTTTCAGGGAGGTGGAATAGTATATGATAGTTATATTCTCTGACAAGGTAGAAACAGTGCAACTACAACAATGTTGTAATAATTGGGAGTGTATATAAAATGTAGAACAAACTCAGTGATTTCAAGTATGTTGCTTGAGATTAGACCACTGGAGATGGAGAAGAGTAGAAGATAGTACTAGTTCATTTTTCTCCTGCGTGGGGGGAACAGATTAATGGTCTGTAAAAAGAGGGTGGGTATGAAGATTACTGTATAAAAGAATTAATATACAGGGAGTTATTAAGACAAGAAAACAAAACTTTCTAAATATTTGATAAAACAAAAAGTAAGAACAAATATATGAAATTACATTTAAAAGTATATTTATATAAACATGTAAATGTATATATATGAATATATAATCATATAAATATAGTATATTTATATTCATCATATAAAATAATGAAACACAACATTGCAGAACTAAAGCCAAACACATTAATTTTGTCAGCAAACATAAATTGGCAAAACATAGCTATCAAAAGAAAAGGATGTTCAAATTTGTCAACAAAGCAAAATCCAAAGATATGCTATTTAGTAGAGATGTACCTACAACCAAGAAATTCATAATGATTAAAATGACAGGATGGGGGCTTCCCTGGTGGCGCAGTGGTTGAGAATCTGCCTGCCAATGCAGGGCACACGGGTTCGAGCCCTGGTCTGGGAAGATCCCACATGCCGCAGAGCAACTAGGCCCGTAAGCCACAACTGCTGAGCCTGCGTGTCTGGAACCTGTGCTCTGCAACAAGAGAGAGGCCCGCGCACCGCGATGAAGAGTGGCCCCCCGTTCGCCACAACTAGAGAAAGCCCTCGCACAGAAACGAAGACCCAACACAGCCAAAAATAAATAAATAAATAAATATTTAGACTCAGGTTTAAAAAAAAAATGACAGGATGAACAAATATATACCACCATAAAAATAAAAAGAAAGCAAAGTTGGAAATTTTAGAATCTGTTGAGATAGCAATCAGAACATTAAAAAAGGCAAAGAAGGATATTTTCTAGTGCTAGCAGCTACAATTTACAACAGAGATTTAATTACTGATATTTATGCATCCAATAGTAAAGAAATTTCATAAGGAAAAAACTACATGAGTTTGCAGGATAGACAGAAACACAACTATAATAGGAGATTTTAATATACACATTTAGGATTGCCACGCCTTCTTTGAGAATTGATTCCTGTATCATAACGTATCCTACTTATCCATGATAATCTTTATTGTTCTAAAGTCTACTTTGTATGAAATTAATACAACTACTCAAACTTTCTTTTTGTTAGTGCTCTCACATTAGCCTAAACTCAGTCTTCAGCAGTTCATTAAAAAATTCTACCTTAATCTTTCTACCAAATTAGATCGCATTCTATCTGAGGCAAGCAAATGCATGGATCTTGTTTCTCGTTACAGGTGCCTCTCTACAAATTTCAGGTAAGCTGCCTAACCTGCAACTTTATTTCTCTGGTGAGTGCAAGAAAAGTCATTAATTTGTAGTTCGCCTAGGTTTTCATTTTGTTAGGATAGAAACGATGCTCTTTCCAGCTCTGTATATCTCTGAGGTGAAAGTGGAAGCACTCTACTAGGTTTTTTATTTGACTTTAGTGAGAGTAGACATCTGATTTGTATGTCTGACAATATGTACGCAACTCTACTTACTCAACAAAGGAGACTTTGGAAGGAGTTAATAAATAATATCCCTTCATCAGGCAAAACCAGGATGCTGAGAGGCTCACCCGGATGCTTATCAAGCACCCCTGTGCCTTAACCTATGTTTGGACTATTTTAAAAGCAGAAAAATCCATTCTTAGTGTTTTCTGGCACAGTATCTTTTCCCCCAACTGGAAATGTGGTTGTCTCTATTATCTGCTGCTTCATGAGCTGGATGGTACATGAGTTGTTAGAAAGGAAGTTACTTGGTCTTTTTTGTACTTTCCCATCTCCCTTTCTCTGTCATTTGCACAGTGAAATTCTGGGAACTTTCGTTCTGTTCACAGATTGTCATGGAAACTGAACATTTGAAGGGACTCAGAGATAATGTATTTCAACTCTTCATTTAGGGATGGGAAAAGGAAACCTAGGGAATCAAAATGACTCTAGTTTTACAGAAAGAAGGATTGTTGTCATATTACCAGTGATCCAGTTCTCTTTAAAGAGTTCAAATAATCAAATAGCAGACAGCCCACAAACTGCTATTTAGTATTTATATTTTAAAACATGGTCAGTGAATGAGCATGAAGAAGAAGAAAATGTATGAAGCATAAGATACGTTAACACCTAGTCTAGCCTGTTGACTACATGGTTAAAGTACTACCAAAAATTATCTAAGACTTTATAAATTTCATCCAATTTTAACATAACTTTTCTTCTATCCTAAAAATATTCTCTTATATTTAAGCATCCTTTCTATTCACAAGCATTTAAAATAGATTTTTATGTATGTTGTTTTCACAGTATAATGTGCTGCGACATCCATAGCTTATTTTTTAAAAATCTAAAAATACTCCTTTTTGAATTTGGCAATATGCTCTCGAGGTGGTTACAACCATGATTTTATAAGTTAATGGCTATGCGAGCATTTCTATAATTTTGCCTGGCTTCTCCAGATGTCTTTATTTTCTCCTCAATACATTATCTCCTGGGTTTTTCATACATAGTGTGGCAATTAACTTTTTTTAATAAAATAAATAAAAACGATTCAGCCTCCCAGCATTCCTACTTCTATTTTTGGTTGTATCAGTGTACATATTTCATAAAGTTTTTACAGAGCTAACCCCAAAATAAAGAAAATATAAAGTTTACTATGTAACTAATCATTTTCAGTCGCTTTCATAGCTACATTATGAATAGTTAATATGGGTTTCCTTTGTTTTATTGCTAGATTTCATAACACCTCGGCTGGAAACTACCAAACTAATAAAAAAAGGAAAATAAGCATTAGATAATTAAGTTTACATGGGATTAAATTTTGGTGGCACAATTTAATGAGGGACCTCAAATTCATGATGAACGTTTAGTTGGCCCCTCTTCTTTCAGCCAAGCATCTTACGTGATTGGTTTAATAACACTCAGTGTTTAAATGTTACAGGATGTGAATAAATTTGATGATTTGAGAGTGTAAGACATAAAATAGATTTTGATTTATTTGCACCCCATTATTTTGATTAAATTTTCCATGAAACTACACAGTTTTAAGTTCTGGGGAGCTTGGGTAAATTTTTGCATGAGTAACATATAAAAATATTTAGATAAATATTGCAAAATTCAGCTAGCTCTGTGGCTCCTTGACTACACCGTGTCAAAAATTTAGATCTTTTGAAATTGCTGGCTGATTTAGTGAAATTTCCATTCCAATATTTGGCATCTTGTGAATTCAAGTTTGACTGGCTTTGTCTTATTTTATATTTTATCACTGGTTAGTTACCACAGATAAAAAGGATACTGAATTCGGAATAAGTTAAAGTGTAAGGACAGTCAGCAGAAAACACATGAAAAATCATGATTCTATTATTTCAGATAATTGGGGCAAAGTATGAATAAACAAAATTCCTGAATTTTGCTTTAGCCTGTAATTTTACTTTCTTGTTTTGCACTTTCTTTGCCAAACTATCTTAACCCAAATTACTATTAGAGTGAACAATTAACTTCAGATGACTTGCATGTTGTTTTTAAATTTTTTTATCAGATAGGTCAAAAACACAGAGACATATAAAGAAAAAGTAACAACCATGTGACCACCAGTGAACTTTATCAGATCTGAGTCTTTTGTCATGTTTGCTTTAGATTTTGCAAGCAATTAAACATTAGAGATAATACAAAGTTATCATTCCAGAAACCAGTGGACCCCAGACAGTACATATCTAAGGACTAGCTCAAAGACAAAAGACCACTACCATCTCCCTCTCTACCACTAAGGTTCCCTTGTTCACTTATACCCAAAACTATCTAAAGGAAGAGGTAGAGGAATGACGATGATGTTAAGAGACAAAATATTACCAAAGTGACTATTGAAAATATCAGCTCAGATTAGGTTTAAAAACCAGAATGTATGAGTTCCTTCTTTCTCCAGCTAAAAAGTTTGTGAGGATTTGTGAAGCAGTGATCAGCTTTATCCAAATAATGTAACACATTTTCCTCTACATGTCTGAATTGTAGTAAAAGAACATGCACATACATATAAAATCTATATATATACACATATATTTATATATGCACATATATATGCATAGATATAAATTAAGTCAACTACTTTGCATTAAGTATAACAGAATATTCAACTTGTCAGAGTCACACAATTTTCCATTTAGGGAATAGGTATGTTTTTCATTATTAATGTGAATATACCACAATAAAGCAATTTTTTAATACTATGAAATTGCAATGCGCTAAACACCTAACCAAATAATAATGGAAGAGGGTAATGTCCATTTGAAATGGAATACTACTCAAGTAGTAAAATTAAATTATTTCTAAGTAAAAATTTTAAATCTAGAGTGGGTTGCAATGGCTTAAGTAAAATATAACTTTATGAATTCAGCCAATGGAAATTCAGATATTAATCCATAGTTTCTTCATTAAGTTATTTATTTATTCATAAATATGTATTGATAATTTAGTGTATGAATAGCATTGTGCTAGGTTATGGATTATAAAATGACCAAGTCTACCTGCTACAATCCTCAAGGCAGCTCATCATCCTTAATAGATATGCTCAGATTCTGTCACATAAACTGTTGAGGTTTAATTAGGGACAGGGGATTATTTTTGAAAATGTAAGGGAAAAACTGACTCTAAGAGACAGATGCAATACCTGAGTCTTCAGAGAAATCCAACTATTTTTATGTCTTTTAATATGATCTTTTTATTGATGAATTCAAACTACTCTAGCCTTTTAAAATTATTTGATCAGGCAAGTATTACTGTCAGAAACTAGCTCAAATCAAAATTATCATGTAGCTAGTTAAACTCATTGCATTTGAATATTAATTTCTGCCAATCCATAATCTAATCGTTTCAAAATAATCTGCCTAATGATTTCTCAAGGAATTAAACCCTTGGGAAAACATTACAACATGTTCTGCTGGGTGCAAACTAGCCCTTTATATCTGTATTTTTCAAAACATTTATTGTGGCCTATGGGTGAGCCATGATATTTTTAAGTATGTCTCTGTAAGTATTTCATAATGAAATAGATAGAATATAATAGAGTACAATACAATATAATACAAAATGGGAATAACTAAATGGCATTTAATGCAATAAGGATAAATATTGTTTTGTGAAATTTGTTTCAACTTCGATGTGTGTGTGGGGGGTGTGTGTGTGTGTGTGTTATGTCTGGATGTAAAATATATTTCTTATATGTGGATCGAGAAAAAACAGTTCAAATCTTCTGCTCTTATGCCTTTTTCAGTGTTGTTCCAGGACCAGACACATAGCATATAAGTCTTATAAGAGGAGTCTTAACAATAAGCAACAGGAAGGTAAAGAAAATAAAAAACATCTTCCTTGGGGAATTGGAAAAGGCTTTTTGAAGGAGGTGAGATTTGAACAGAGTTCTGAAGAACTCATGATTACATACAAGAATCCCAATAGGTCGACATACTAGGAAAATGATACTTACTTTAGGATGGCTGGAAAGATGAAGACAAATGCTTCATGTGAATCAGAATCATCTAGATGCTTGTCAAAATGCAGATCTGGGGGCCTTGCACCCAGATATTCTGATTCAATAGATCTGGAGTGTGACCAAGAAATCTGCATTTTTAATAAGCATCTGCTCCATACAAACACTCCTTGGGATTCTGATTCATGGGCTCCAAACACCCTGCTGGCTTAGAGAAACGAAAGCATGAACAAATTTATGAGAGGCCAACTAGGACAGTTTGACTGAAATGAAGTGAGGGTCCATAAAGGAAAATTTTAGAAGAATAAGCTAAAAAGCCAGATTGAGCCACGTTTTAAAGAGCTGGGTATTTCGATTTAAAGAGTGTGCACTTTACCTCAAAGCCATAGAGAATAATTTTTATGGAACAGAGAGACACCACCTACAATGATTAATTTGATGTTGGTATTAAAAGAAAGATAAATTGAAAGTGGAAAATTGGTTATAAGCGTGTTGAATATCTAAGTATGAGTTAAAAGACCTGGCTTATTGCAGAGGGAGAGAAAATTTTGCACATTGAGAGTGTCTTGGTTTTTACATAAAATATCAAGTAAAGTGATAAATTTTCAGACGATAGACTTAATCAGAATGTTTAACCACTTATATCAGGTGCATCCATGACCACTAAAAGAACAGCCAATATTTTGTTCCAATCAAAATTCAGCATATCATGTTGTCCCTGAGATTTAATAACAATGTTGTCCCCTGCAAAACCTCATTCTGTCCCTTGAAGAAAATAATAATCCATTTTATTCCTAACAAAGTAGGAAAACATTTTTGGTGCGTTAAGTTTCAGCAGAATTCACATTAATTTTCAAAATAGACCACCTTTGTATTAGAGAATAATAATTCATTCCTCATTATATCCAGAATGTTTTCATTTAGCCTTAAATATGCATAAATACAATCTCCAATTTCTGCTTGTTTTATCTAAATTATGTGTTTCCGGGAACAAATCTTGCTCGTTCAAAAATGAAAATAAATTAGCATTAATTTTCATATCCTTGAATCCTGATATCTATCTATAAAGTCACTATTTATTAATCTATTTAAAATGGTCTCTGCTCATTTGAAAGGATATTAACGTGTTTCTTCTGCAATGTGAACAACTCAAAAAAAAAAAAAAATAGAACAATGGAAATGAAGCCCACGTGAACTGCAGAATGTGCTAGATTTTTTTTTTAATTTTATTTTTTCCCAAAGAAAACTGCATGGGGATGTCTGGAGGCCAGGGTTGTCTTTATAAGGAAATTGAACTTTAAGGAAAAACAGATCTGACCTCAAGCTACACATGCATAGATGGAACTTGGCAAACTTTCCCGTGGTCTAATGATTCTGGGAGTAAACAGGGTGCATGCATCCCCACCAAATGGCATCGTGCAGTCAGAATAGAATAGGACTCCTTCCTCTACAAGCCTCAAGCTGAGTAAAACAACACATTTTCAGATTATAGACTTAATCAAAACACTTAACCGCAGATGGCAGGCACATCTATGACCACTAACACAATTGTTAATATTTTGTTCTAAGAGCCTACACTGGGTTCTGTTTCTCTAAAGCACACTTATTTTAATCATTAGAATCATTAGAACTAAATTTGATCGTTAGCATTTCAAAGCCACAATTCAGATTAGAGTTTACAAAAGCAGCTCTCTAATTGTTCAAGCTCAATAACCACTGATGTCTCGTGTTGGAAGTGACTTTACAGCTAAATTGAGAGTCTTAATATTAGGAGTGTTTTCTAAAATCAACTTATGTACCATACAGTCTTTGCTTTTGAATTTTTAAATGCTTATAGGATATACACTATACCAAAGGCCAAATTTACTTCTATTAATAAACTGTGTCTATGGGGTTGCTTAAGCTAAATGTCTATGGCAGCATTTATTAAATTTATGTTTATTAAATGCCTGGCATGGTACTAAGTGCTCTCTATATGATCACACAAACATACCTAGAAGAGGAAGAGCCATTGTTACATATGAATGAGAGCAAACTTAACCTGCCCATGGTAACACAGCTAGTAAATTGCAGATTTGAGATTGAAGACCAAGCAGTCTGGCTCCGAAGCCCATGACCTTAACTGAAATAAATATTATAAATATTTATTGATGAATATCTAAGGAAATCATAGCTTTAAAGGATCCATCCCTATGTGTTCTGATTACCTTTTGCTACTGAGCCAAAATAGAAGGTAGAAATGAGAAGCTATTTTCCTCTGCAAGTTCCCATTTGAAAGTAATAAAGGAAATGTTTTTCAGGTGACGTCTGCTCTATTATTGCACATTATCAACTGGATCACATTTCCTATTACTTTGCAAATTATTTGGCATTTATTTGCTATATTTAGCTGCAATTGGTCGTTAGTCTACTTTGCTGGGTAACTTGAATTCTCTAAGTAGGGTTTTTTAAAGTACTAAAGAATATATTTTTGCTACAAAAAGTACAGGGAAGGAATTTAAAACCATTATTATTCCCACTATCCAAAGATAACCACTCAACACATTTTGGTATAAATCATTCCAGGCATTTTTTTTCCCCTCTGCTTATATGGACAGATAATTTGTTGAGTGTCTTCTTCTATCTGCTGTAGGTATTTTTCTTCCTTTGTCCCGAGAAGTTAGCCAAATCTTGTCTTTCGGTGGCTTCTATATTGCAGAAATACCACAAGACGTGACGGGACTTTTGTTGAGAAGCTAAGAGATATGCAAGGTTCCCCAAATTAAGAACTGAGCTGTGGAAGGCCATGGGAAACTATGCTGGACCAAGGCCAGCAAGAATGCACTCAGGCCCCCCACCAACAAGCTTCAGAACGATTACATCAGTGGTAACCAACACAGAATGAGGCTTTTCCTTGAATGGGACACGTAGCATAGGACAATCAGAACTTTTTATGCCCCCTGAAGAGACAGCAGGGAGAAATTGTAAAATGTTATGTGTCTTGTACTCTGTATCAAAATAAATTTATAAATATGTGTAATTTCAAGCTGAGTATAAATTGGTATGTGAGTCTGTCAAAGTCCCATGCATTTACTTGCCTGAATTAATGTGATAAAGACTTTTGTTTGTGACTGAAGTCCTCCTTCAGTTTTTTTTTTCTTTTAATTATTTTATTTTATTTATTTTTGGCTGTGTTGGGTCTTCGTTGCTGCACGTGGGCTTTCTCTGGTTGCGGTGAGCAGGGGCACTCTTCGTTGCGGTGCGCAGTCTTCTCATTGCGGCGGCTTCTCTTGTTGCGGAGCACGGACTCTAGGCGCACAGGCTTCAGTAGTTGTGGCTCACGGGCTCTAGAGCGCAGGCTCAGTAGTTGTGGTGCACGGGCTTAGTTGCTCCGTGGCATGTGGGATCTTCCCCGACCAGGGCTCGAACCCCCGTCCCCTGCATTGGCAGGCGGATTCTTAACCACTCCCTCCTGCAGTTTTTTTCATTGAGATATAATTTACATACCATGAAATTCACCAATTTAAGATATACAACTCAGTGGTTTTTCCTACATTCAAGAGGTTGTGCAGCCAATACAACTATCTAATTTCAGAATATTTACAATCACTCAGAAAAAAAAAACCAACAAGCAAACAAACAAAAACTTGTAGGTGTTTGCAGTCACTTCCATTCCCCTCCTAATCCCCAATCTCTGGCAACCACTAATCTACTTTCTGTCTGATTTTCCTTTTCTAGACTTGTCACATAAATAGAACCATATAACTGTGGCCTTTTTTGTCAGGCTTCTTGCACAAAGCATGTTTTCAAGTTTCATCCATGTTGCAACATTTACCAGAACTTTATTCCTTTTTCCGGTAGAATAATATTGCATTGTATGGACATACTGCTATTATTTATCCATTCATCGGTTGGTAGACATTTGGTTTGTTTCTACATTTTGGCCATTATGAAGACTGCTGCCATTAATATTTGTATACAAGTCTTTGTGTAAAGTGTTTGTGTGTTTTTATTTCTCTCTGTGTACATACCAAGGAGTGCAATTACTGTGTAATACTGTAACTCTATATTTAACTTTTTGAGGAACTGCCCAAGTTTTCCACAGTAGTTGCACATTTTTGCATTCCCACAAGCAATGTATGATGGTTCCATTTTCTCCACAACCTTGCCAGCACTTTTTATCATCCACTTTTTTTATTATAACTACCTGAGGGGGTTGGAAGTAGTATATCATTGTGGTTTTGATTTGCTGATGATATTGATCATCTTTTCATGTGCTTATTGGCCATTTGTTCATCTTCTTTAAAGAAAAGTTTTCAGATACTTTACTCATTTTTAAATTGAGATATTTGTATTTTTATTGTTGAGTTGTGAGAGCTCTTTACATATTCTGGATACTAGACTCTTATCAAATAAGTGATTTGCAGATATTTCTCTTAGTCTCTAGTTGTCTTTTCACTTTCTTGATGCTACCCTTTAAAACACAAAATTTTGAATTTTAATTTTGTCCACTTTATCTACTTTTTCTTTGGTGTTGTGTACTTTTTGTGTTATAAATAAGAAATCATTACCTAATCCAAGGTTGTGAAAATTTACATGAGTGATTTTTTCTATGAGTTTTATAGTTTTAGTGCTTACATTAGGTCCTTAATCAATTTTGTGTAAATTATATTACATGGTAAAAATAGAGGTAAAAATTCTTTTTTTTTGCATGTTGATATCCAGTTCTCTCAACACCATTTGTTGAAAAGAGCACTCTTCTTCATTGAATTGTCTTGGCAACCTTGTCAAAAATAAATTGACTATAAATGTTGATATCTGGATTCTCAATTCTATTCTATTAATCTATATGCATATCTTTGAGTACCACAGAATCTTGACTTATGTATCTTTATAGTAAGTTTTGAAATCAGGAAGTATGAGCTCTCCAATTTTTTCTTCTTTTTCAGGATTTTTTGGTTATTTTGGGACACTTGCAATTCCACATAAATTTTAAGATCATCTTTTCCATTTCCGTAAAAAAGGAAGTTGGAATTTTAATAGATATTGTGATGAATGTGTAGATTAATTTGGGGATTACTGCTATCTTAACAATATTGTCTTCTAATCCATGAACACAGGATGTCTTTCCACCTATTTAGGTTTTCTTTCATTTCTTTCAACAACGTTTTGTAGTTTTTAGTCTATAAATCTTGTACATTTTTTGTTAAATTTATTCTTAAGTATTTTTAATGTTAATGTAAATGGAGTTGTTTTCTCAATTTCATTTTAGAATTATTAATTCTAGTATATAGAAATACAACCAATGTTTATATTGATCTTGTATCCCGCAACCAAACTACACTTGTTTTTTAGCTTTAATAGTTTTTTTATGGACTTTAAAGGATTTTTTACATGAAAGACCATATAATCTGAAAATAGAAGAGTTTTTACATCTTCCTTTCTAATCTGGATGCGTTTTATTTCTTTTTCGTGCTTAATTGTCTTGGCCAGATCCAGTAGTACAATGTTGAATAGAAGTGAAAATTGCTGGCATGTTTGTCTTATTCCTGATTTTAGGAGGAAAGTCTTCAGTGTTTCACTATTATATACTATATTAGCCATGGATTTTTCATGTATGTCATTTATCAGGTTGAGGAAGTTTGGATTTTTTCAGATTCTTTTCTGCCTCTCTTAAGATGATCAGGTGGTTCGTTTGGTGTATGTATGTATGTATGTATTTTTACTTTATTCTACTAATATGATGTATTACATTCATTGATTTTCACTTGTTGAACCAAACTTGCATTCTTGGCATAAATCCCCCTTGGTCTTGGTGTTTAATCCTTTTCATATACTGCTTGTTTTGATTTGCCAGTATTTTATTGAGGATTTTGGGGTTCATATTCATATGGTGTATTGGCCTATAGTTTTCTTTTCTTGTGATATCCTGGTCTGGTTTTCCTATCGGGAAAACACTGGCCTAAAATAGTTAGTTAGGAATGGTTCCCTGTCCCCTATTTTTTGGAAGTTTCATTAATTTTCTCTATACCTTCTCTTTTCTATTTAATTGACTTTTTCACTCAAATCTGTATTATTTCTTTCTTTTGGTTAGTTTGATTGTCTTTCCCAGTTTCTTAAGAAGGAAGATTAGGTAATGGATTTATGGGGTTTTTTTTATTGTAAGCATGTACATCTATAAATTTCCCTTTTGCTATTGTTAAATCCCATAAGTTTTGATATGTTTTCTTTTCATTTTTATTCATCTCAAATAATTTTCTAGTATCTCTGATTTCTTCCTTCACTTATTAGTTATATAGGAATGCATTGTTTAATTTCCACATGTTTATGAATTTCCAAAATATCCTTCTGTTATTGATTTCTAATTTTAGTCCATTGTGGTTGGGGAACATACATTGTAAGATTTATATCCTATTAAGTTTTTGAGGCTTTTTTATGGCCTTGATATGATCTATACTGCAGAATGCTCCATATGCACTAGAGAAGAATGTATAATCAACTGTTCTTCAGTAGAGTGTTCTATAGATGTCTGTTAGGTCTAGCTGGTTTATAGTATCAATCAAGTCTTCTATTTCCTTGTCGATCATCTTTCTAGTTGTTCCATACATTTTTATGAGGTATAATAATAATCTTCTATTATTGTTGATATATCTATATTTCCCTTTAATTCTGTCAGTTTTTCTTTCATCTATTTGGGGACTCAGTTGTTTGTTTGTTTGTTTTACTAATTCTGCCAATCTCCTCTGCCTTTTAACTGGGGAGTTTAATAAATTTACTTTAACTAAATTACAGATAAGATTTATGCCTGTCATTTTGCTCTTTATTTTCTATATATCTCATGTCCTTTTGTTCCTCCTTTCCTCCATTTTTGTCTTCTTTTGTGTTAAATGGCTATTTTCTTGTTTACCGTTTTAATTCTCTTGTTGCTCCTTTACTATATAATTTTTAGTTTTTTTTTTTTTCCTTTTAGTGGTTCCATTGGGAATTATCATCATCATCAGCTTAATTTATAACAACCTATTCAGGTTAATACTAACTTAATTTTAGTAGTATACAAAAACTTTCTTCTAATATGTCTCTGTTCCCTACCTCCTTTAAGCTGCCTGTTCAAATCTGCCGTTGAATGCCTCTAATGATTTTAATTTTTTATTTCAGTTATTGGACTTTTCAATTCCAATGAGAAAGTGAAAGGAAGAAAAAAATAAAGGGGATGGGTCCTCATCCTACCCTCCTCATAACAGCCTGGCTAGACCAGTCAAGGCAACCACTATGGAACACCAGTCTGTTTTGCTGGAAACATAGACAAGAAGGTCCACAGAGCACCTACCCCTGCAGTGCAGCATTCCTTTCAGGGGCTCTAGCAGCTGTGCTGATGGTAAAGGGCATGTTTCTCAGATTGTTAGCACAGTGGACCTCACATAGGCAGCCTGAGTCAGTGACCATGAATACACTATTTACTGACACCTGTGAGACAACCTTGAGGACTCCTAGGTACACCTGGAGAGACTATGAAGTAACACAGAGGTGCAGCATATTTTGAATATTAAATATTAATGTGACATCATATATTCTCACAGACTCCCTCCACCTTTAAAGTAAATTTCATTTTTTAGAGCAGTTATAGGTGGGATCAAAACATTCAGCAATATATTTTCTGAATTGGTGTCTGCCTGCAGTAAATGCTGTGCTTCTGATTTACTATAGCTTTTAATGCAGGGTACCTATACCCTTCTCTTTAAATTCATTTTCTTATAGAATAGTTTATCATCTTTGGAGTAAAAAGCATCTCCTTTTACTTGAGTAATTACTATTTTGGGTGGTTCATCATCTCTTCCTTTATCTCTACCTTTGCATTCATTTCTGCCATTTTCTGCTTGGCTCACCAATGTTGTAGTGAAAAATGGTGAAGAAACTGGTTTACTTTGTGTAATATTTTTGCCCAAAACCTGGTCTGCCAAGGGAAAATAAAAATCCAGTCAGGGGGCCAAAGCTTAACAAGCCTAAAACAGAGGCATCAATTTTCTTGCAAAAGCGTCTGTTGCTCCTAGCAATGGGTCCATTGTCTTTTCAGACACAGACTTCACTTTCTTTTCAGATGTAGCTTTCGTTTTGCTGTCATGAAACAAAAATGATGATTCTTGTTGTAATTTGTTTGAACCAAATAGGGAAAGAGACTGTGTTTCAACCAACATTTTGTTAGTTCCATTTTGATAATTATTACTGCCACTGTTCCCATGTTTAATGTTTGCTAAATATTTCTTACAGTCTTTAAAGATAGGTGCCAGGTCAGAGCGGGTTTGTGTCACATGCTTCACTATCCAATCATGAAGAAAAAGTTTAACACAGCTGACTTCTTGTTACTAGCATTCCATTGGTATGCTTTATCCCAATAAAGACAGGAAAAGGGCCACTAGTTTTGGGATTTGAACTCTTTTTCTAACCTTTTGAAGTAATAGAATCAAAGGCTGCCTTGGTCCACGTCCCAGTCTTTGGACTATTGAGGGAAGGGGCACTAATTACTGCTCTTTCCATTTGACAGTCCTTGTGAAGGCTGAACTCCAGTGCCTTTACCAAATCCAGAAAACTGTCCTCCTCCAGAAAGTATAACCACACCGTTGAAACATTTAAAAGCCCCTTCGCTATCAGATTGAAATTTAACCTTCCTACACTTTGCTTCTTTTAATGACTATTCCTCAAGACTTCCTCACTGACCACAGAGAATGCTCCCACATCTTCTGTTTTGTCATCTTGATCCCAATTTCCATTTATTCCTTCTCTGTGATTCTTTTGGCAGGTCCAAGGTCACGATAGAGGAGCTCGAGTCTGAGGTAGATGCTGGTCTCCTGGAAGAGCGCTTGGTTGCTCCCAGTGAATTTCTAGGGCTCATGCTATTCCGAAAACTTCATGGTTATTAAGCCCAGAGTCTCAAACACTGCTTTTCCCAGGGGCCTCATTGCTATGTTCAGAGTGAGGAGGAGACCATCTCCCACTTCAGTGTAACAGTGTAATAGTGCCAAGCTCTGGGCTGCCATCTTGTAACTACGGGGGCATTTTATATTTTTTAGTTACTAAATCTGGCAACCTATACTGAGGAGCGAGATAGTTCAGGGAAAGGATGAAAGACATAGTCAAGACGTAGCGGATCGACATTCCTAGAAGGAGCTAAGAGGAGGGTCTTGTTTGTAGGGAGATATAACCAAGATTCCTGCACACTGGTGGTACCCAGGGTTCGCTTCCCCTTGAAAGCCCTAGATAAGGGAAAATCACCTGGAAAAAAAGGTATTTTTGTATACTGAACTACGTACCCTGAAAGCAACTGTTTTGAAACAGTGTTCCTGCAAGTGGCACTATTAAGTGTTTTCCCCTGAACAGAAATAAACACTCTTGGGAAAGTTTAAGTTACATTTCAAAAAATATGAGTTTGTGACTGTAAATTTTTTTTTTTTAATATTTCCTCTGTCCCTTTTTTTTATTTTGGAAAGTTTAAACTTTATATCTACACTAGATATTCTAGAATTTACACATCATTACAGAGCAATGTTCATGAACAAATTAACTTCCAAAATTCCAAAGAGAAGGGAAAAAGAAAGGGAAAGAAGAAACAAGAGGAAGCCAGCTTAAGATAGATATAAAATTATCAATAAAAGGCTAATTATCTAACCTCTGCAAGCAAGGGAAACGGGTCAGATGAAAGAAACCCTATTTTTACAGATATACACACAAGAGAAAAAGCATTACAGTTTATTTAAACAATAACTAGGACCTTTAACTATTCCATCAAAACTTATGATTAAAAAACTGGTACTCGTTAATCACCAAAGTAGGAAAACTTGAGGGATGGATCTCTTAAGTTAAAAACTAACCTCTTTCACATGTAGCTGTCCAGTTTTCCCCAAACCACTTAGAGACTGTCTTTTATCCATCGTATATTCTTGCCTCCTTTGTCATAGACGAATTGACCATATGTGTGTGGGTTTATTTCTGGAATCTCTATTCCATTCCATTGATCTATGTGTCTGTTTTTGTGCCAATACTATGCTGTTTTGATTAGTGTGGCTTTGTAGTGTATTCTGAAGTCAGGGAGATTGATACCTCTGGTTTTGTTCTTTTTCCTTAAGATTGCTTTGGTTATTTGAGGTCTTTTGTGGTTGCATTTTTTGTTCTAATATTTGTTCTAGTATTTGTGGTAGTATTATTTGTTCTAGTTCTGTGAAAAATATCATGGGTATTGATATTTCACTTATATGTGGAATCTAAAAAATAAAACAAACAAATGAATATAATAAAAAAGAAACAGACTCAAAGATACTGAGAACAAACTAGTGTTTCCCAGTGGGGAAAGGGGTTGGAGGGAGAGGTAAGGTAGAGGAAGGAAATTAAGAGGTACAAAGACTAGGTATAAAATAAATAAGATACAAGGATGTAATAAATAAGATACAAGGATGTACATGGGGAATATAGCCAATATTTTATAACTTTAAATGGAGTATAAACTATAAAACTATCAAATCACTATGTTGTACATTTGAAACTAATATAATATTGTAAAACAATTATAATTCAATTTTTTAAAAAAGTAACATCTTGTTTGGACACACAAGTCAGAGAATCTCCTCCCAAGGTTTTCTTCCCACTTGCATCTTGTTCATGTCAGAAATTCCCTGAAATGGCCACAGTAATTCTAAAACCTTCTTGGTGAAATAGGCTGATGAGAGAAATATTCACATGAATGAAAGCGTGAAGGCAGCACATGTGTGCCTCAGAGTGTCAAAGAAGACCTCATGAGAACTGCAACACTTGGTGAGAATCTGGCCAATCAGCAAGTCTCACAGGCTTCAGACTTCCAGCTCACAGACCCGTGGATTTGCTCTTGTTACTCAGGCGTCCATTTGGACGAATTCTGCTGAGGGTCACCAAAAACCTGATGAGTTTTTCCTTCCATCTTGACTTTTTATCTTGAGAGCTTGGCATTGATCCAGATAGACTGTTCACTCTGGTTTTCTGCTGTTGATCCACTTTGAGCCTGGAGTTTTCTTTATACAGTTGACCCTTGAACAACACAGGTTTGAACTGCATGGGTCCACTTATATGTGAATTCTTTCGAGTGAACATATTGGATTTTTTTTTTTTTAGATTTGTGACAATTTGAAAAAACTTCAGGAAGAATTGCATAGCCTTTCAGCCAAGTTCACAAATTATCTCTTTCATTTCACCATTTCCTCAGACATTTCCTCCATATGGTCAGTTCTGGAACCTGGGAAGTCCGAGATCAAGGTGCCAACAGATTCGGTTCTTGGTGAAGGCCCTCTTCCTGCCTTATAGATGGCCACCTTCTTGCTGTGTCCTCAGGTGATGACAGAAACAGGAAGCTCTGGTCTATCTTCCTCTTCTTATAACAGAAATCCCATCATGATGACTCCATCCTCATGACCTCACCTAAACCTAATTACCTCCCAAAGACCTCACTTCCTAGCACCATCACATTTCCTTAGGGCTTCAATACATGAATTCTGGGGGGACACCAGCATTCAGTACTTAACAGTAGGTATTTTAACCAAGTCCTCTGAAATTGGGGAAAGGATGGGAGAAGGTAGGGCCTGGGTATTCCTCTGTAAGTCTCCCATGATATATGTCTGAAGCAAGGTCCTGGAGCAACACCCCACCGTGTTGTGACTGTAAATTTTAACCTGTGACAGTTGCCTCTTTGAGATGTGTTGCCAGTGCCAAGATATATTATCAGGGTTGCATATAGCAAGAGAATGGGGACAGGGGCACCCCTCACACAGCAAAGGATAGTGCCTTTGCTTCTGTGACAGTGACCACCGCAGTTCCCTGAATACTAACCCACCTCTTCCCCAGAAGAGCCAGGGATAGCAAGACTTGTGTTCATAATTTCTTTCTTTAAAAAAAAAAAAAGAATTATCTTATCAAAATAATATCCCTCTTTTTAATGAGAAAAAGTAAATAGTCCTAAAATCTTATTTAAAAGAAAAAATAGCAATACCTTGCCTCACAATTCCTCATCCAGACCCCCACTACCTAAAATTTAACTGAGACCTTTTCTTTGCCATTTGCTCCTATTCTGACTACAAGTTTATACCTTTTCTGTTCTTCTACACTCATTCAAGTGGGGTTTGTGGAAGATTTTCAGATAAATACGTGTGTCTTCAATACGAAGTCTAGAAGTCTGATTTTCTTTATAATTCTTCATGGTGACTAGCACAGTGATCTATCCAAAAGGGCAAATCAGTAAACAAAACTGAATGTTACTGAGCACATAGAAGCAAACAGCTGCTCTGAAAAACAGAAACTGGCAAATTCCCATTGGTAAATCTGTTTTTAGTGATGACCAAATACCTGTGGTCTGGATCTGCTGCACATCAGTGTTCTTGTAGTTCTTCAACCATGTGTAAACAGTCTCCAAAGTTATTTGGAGATCCACAAGAGCATCAGAGCACATGCATGAAATCGGTGGCCACTGCCAGTTTTTCAATGCCATGTCCCTCTCTTTTACTAGGCAATAGAGTCATAAGTTCTTTCCTCTGTGTGCTCATGGAGAGAGCGATTTCTGGTGTCTTTTCCTCTTCTTATGAAAACTTCTTATGAGGACACAATCCCTGTGGAATTAGGGCCACATTTAACCTCATTTAAATGACCTCATTTAATCTTAAATACCTCCATATAAAGCCCTATCTCAAAATACGGTCAAATTGGGGGTTAAGGACTTCAACATACGAATGGGGATAGGCACAATTCAGTTCATAACAAACAAAAATCATCTAAATAAATATTCAGTGGTTACATGTTATTAGTATATTAAAAAGTATATTTAATGCTCAGGGGAAGGTCTGGGAAAGTTGAAAGCAGGAGTTAAACAAAGACACAAATTTTCAGTTTTCCCTCAATTTCACTTGAAAATAAAAGCATGACTTTAAATATGTCATTGCAAGGCAGGGGAACCAGCTCTATAAATCAGGATATTACATTACAGTTAGTAAATACCTCTTCTAAAAGGAGGTATCCTTATCAGTTGCTACCTAGTTTATAGAAATTTACTAAAAATAGGGTCCCATGATCCAGGGACAACTTCCCCAGGGGAGCAAATGTCACGCCTCAGGCTGTTGCAACATCACACTGGCCTCTGCTGCCGCAGGCTCACCCGACATTCCATACCCCTTCCCCCCACCCCGGCCTGAGTGAACCAGAGACCCCTAATCAGCTGTAACCTTAACCCCCTCCTGTCTGAGCAAGGAACAGACGCCCTCAGGCGACCTACACGCAGAGGCAGGACCAAATCCAAAGCTGAACCCCAGGAGCTGTGCGAACAAAGAAGAGAAAGGGAAATCTCTCCATGTAGCTCCAGGAGCAGCAGATTAAATCCCCACAATTAACTTGATGTACCTGCATCTCTGGAATACCTGAACAGACGATGAATCATCCCAAAATTGATGCGGTGGACTTTGGGAGCAACTGTAGACTTGGGGTTTGCTTTCTGCATCTAATTTGTTTCTGGTTTTATGTTTACCTTAGTTTAGTATTTAGAGCGTATTACCATTGGTAGGTTTGTTTATTGATTTGGTTGCTCTCTTCCTTTTTTTTTTAATATATATATATATATATTTTTTTTTTCCTTTTTCTCCTTTTGCTAGTGTGTATGTGTATGCTCCTTTGTGTGATTTTGTCTGTATAGCTTTGCTTTTACTATTTGTCTTAGGGTTCTGTTTGTCCATTTTTTGTTTGTTTGTTTGTTTTAGTATAATTTTTAGCGCTTGTTATCATTGGTGGATTTGTTTTTTTGGTTTGGTTGCTCTCTCTTTCTTCTTTTTTTCTTTTTAATAATTCTTTTATTTTTTATTTTAATAACTATTTTATTTCATCTATTTATTCTTTCTTTCTTTCTTTCTTTCTTTTTTCTCCCTTTTCTTCTGAGCCACGTGGCTGACAGTGTCTTGGTGCTCCAGCAGGTGTCAGGCCTGAGCCTCTTAGGTGGGAGAGCCGAGTTCAGGACATTGGTCCACCAGAGACCTCCCAGCCCCATGTAATATCAAATGGCAAAAGCTCAGCCAGAGATCTCCATTGCACGCTAAGACCCAGCTCCACTCAACGACCAGCAAGCCACAGTGCTGAACACCCTATGCCAAACAACTAGCAAGACAGGAACACATCCCCACCCATTAGCAGAGAGGCTGCCTAAAATCATAATAAGGCCACAGACACCCCAAAACACACCACCGGACGCAGTCCTGCCCACCAGAAAGACAAGATCCAGCCTTATCCACTAGAACACAGGCACCAGTCCCCTCCATCAGGAAGCCTACACAACCCACTGAACCAACCTTAGCCACTGGGGGCAGACACCAAAAACAACGGGAACTACTAACCTGCAGCCTTCAGAAAGAAGACCCCAAACACAGTAAGTTAAGCAAAATGAGAAGATAGAGAAATGCACAGCAGATAAAGGAGCAAGGTAAAAACCCACCAGACCAAACAAATGAAGAGGAAAGAGGCAGTCTACCTGAAAAAGAATTCAGAGTAATGATAGTAAAGATGATCCAAAATCTTGGAAAGAGAATAGAGAAAATACAAGAAATGTTTAACAAGGACCTAGAAGAACTAAAGAGCAAACAAACAATGATGAACAACACAATAAATGAAATTTAAAATTCTCTAGAAGGAATCAATAGCAGAATAACTGAGGCAGAAGAATGGATAAGTGACCTGGAAGATAAAAGAGTTGAAATAACTACTGCAGAGCAGAATAAAGAAAAAAGAATGAAAAGAATTGGAGAGTCCCAGAGACCTCTGGGACAACATTATACACCCCAACATTCAAATGATAGGGGTCCCAGAAGAAGAAGAGAAAAAGAAAAGGACAGAGAAAATATTTGAAGAGATTATAGTTGAAAACTTCCCTAATATGGGAATGGAAATAGTCAGTCAAGTCCAGGAAGCACAGAGAGTCCCATAAAGGATAAATCCAAGGAGAAACACGCCAAGACACATATTAATCAAACTATCAACAATTAAATACAAAGAAAAAATATTAAAAGCAGCAAGGGAAAAGCAGCAAATAACATACAAGGGAATCCCCATAAGGTTAAATGATCTTTCATCAGAAACTCTGCAAGCCAGGAGGGAGTGGCAGGACATAGTTAAAGTGATGAAAGAGAAAAACCTACAACCAAGATTACTCTACCCAGCAAGGATCTCATTCAGATTCAATGGAGAAATTAAAACCTTTACAGACAAGCAAAAGCTAAGAGAATTCACCACCACCAAACCAGCTTTACAAAAAATCCTAAAGGAACTTCTCTAGGCAGGAAACACAAGAGAAGGAAAAGACTTACAATAACAAACTCAAAACAATTTATAAAATGGTAATAGGAACACACATATCAATAACTACCTTAAATGTGAATGGATTAAATGCTCCCACCAAAAGACATAGACTGGCTGTATGGAGACAGAAACAAGAGCCGTATATATGCGGTCTACAAGAGACCCACTTCAGACCTAGGGACACATACAGATTGAAAGTGAGGGGATGGAAAAGACATTCCATGCAAATGGAAATCAAAAGAAAGCTGGAGTAGCAATTCTCATATCAGACAAAATAGACTTTAAAATAAAGACTATTACAAGAGACAAAGAAGGACACTACATAATGATCAAGGGATCGATCCAAGAAGAAGATGTAACACTTGTAAATATTTATGCACCCAACATAGGAGCACCTCAACACAAAAGGCAAATGCTAACAGCCATAAAAGGGGAAATCGACAGTAACACAATCATAGTGGGGGACTTTAACACCCCACTTTCACCAATGGACAGATCATCCAAAATGAAAATAAATAAGGACACACAAGCTTTAAATGATACATTAAACAAGATGGACTTAATTGATATTTATAGGACATTCCATACAAAAACAACAGAATACACTTTCTTCTCAAGTGCTCACGGAACATTCTCCAGGATAGAGAATATTGGGCATATACCCTGAGAAAGCCATAATTCAAAAAGAGACATGTACCACAATGTTCTTTGCAGCACTATTTACAATAGCCAGGACATGGAAGCAACCTAAGTGTCCATCGACAGACGAATGGATAAAGAAGATGTGGCACATATATACAATGGAATATTACTCCACCATAAAAAGAAACAAAATTGAGTTATTTGTAGTGAGGTGGATGGACCTAGAGACTATCATACAGAGTGAAGTAAGTCAGAAAGAGAAAAACAAATATCATATGCTAATACATATATATGGAATCTAAAAAAAAAAAAAATTGGTTCTGAAGAACCTAGGGGTAGGACAGGAATAAAGACGCAGACGTAGAGAATGGACTTGAGGACACGGGTAGGGGGAAGGGTAAGCTGTGACAAAGTGAGAGAGTAGCATGGACATACATACACTACCAAATGTAAAACAGCTAGTGGGAAGCAGCCGCATAGCACAGGGAGATCAGCTTGGTGCTTTGTGACCACCTAGAGGGGTGGGAGAGGGAGGGTGGGAGGGAGATGCAAGAGGGAGGAGATATAGGGATATATGTATATGTATAGCTGATTCACTTTGTTATACAGCAGAAAGTAACACACCATTGTAAAGCAATTATACTCCAATACAGATGTTAGGGAAAAAAAAAACGCCCAGAAGAGAGATCCAGTTTATTCACAGTTTTGCAAGAGTCTGAACCTCAGTGTGTGACTTTTAACATATGATAATGTTTTGATGAATATAGTAATTTGTGAAACTTTGAACTATTAACTTTGAAAAATAAGAGACTGAACAGAAAGAAGCATGGTCTATGAATCATTTTTCACAGATTTTTCTTTCAGTCACTGTTAGCCAGTTTTCCCTCTTTTATCATAAATACGTGTGTCCATCATGGCAGGAAGTTCTCGTGGGAGTTCAGAAAAATTTTAAATTCAATGCCTGTGGATTCACTCATTTAAAAGTCTGTATTGAGAGCGTATTTGGTGCTTGTGCTTGGTGCTGGGACAGAGCAGGAAGAAGCCGACATTCATGATCTTTGCCCCCAGGTATCCCGGTCTATGGATACTTCAGAGTTAGAGCTGATTGTCCACTGAGACACACTCAAACTGGCTGTTTATGATCAACTTCCATTCTGATTGGCCAGTGATCTATTTTGATGGGCTAGTGTCTATGCCATAAAAGGTGCCTAAATATTCTGAATATCTCCCTGATGATAATGTTATAGCAAGTATTCAGCTTAAATTTTCAAACGATATTATTTCAGTGATACGTGTGTGTGTGCATACACTTGATTTCACTTTATAGTAATATAAAAATTCTGAATATCATTTGACAGATTTTACAACTCCAAAGTAGACAAAATAAGCCAGTATGAAGCCAACTGACCCTATTCTTGGGTGTTGTATGCCCTACAAAGAGCACCATCTCTTCACGCTACTAAACAGTCCTGACTAATCCAAGCAGCATTATATATGAAGCAGGGGCTGCGATAATGAAGGAGAGGCTTAACCCAAGTCTCAGTTCTGAGAACTTGCACACATCATCACCTCTGTAAGTGAAAGCCTCCTTACCTCTAAAATAGAATCAAACAACATGACCTCATCTTTTCCAAAAGGCTGCTGTGAGAGGCAGGCGAGAAGGTAACACAAATGTAAGGTCTTATTTTTTCATTTTGTTTCCACTGGCTTTTAAAATCCAATCCATGAACTTTTCTTACTTTTAGGGATAGTGGTGCTTAAACCAATTCTCTTTGGTTCACTTGGGTTCACTGTTTACACTGAAGAGAAAGTACCTACAGCAGAATTCTTAAGAAGTTGGCCCTGATAACTGGCTGTTTCCTCATTTTTCTCCTGTTAAGCTGAACTTCTTGGACCATCTTCTATACTGAAGAAACCTAGCGTCATTATCCCTACCTCCACGTGTTCAAGTCTCTTTCAAATACACTTTCCCCAGTATATGACGCGAAGTGACTGGAAGCATATCGCATTTTTATTTCATACAACATAGCAAACATTGGATTTTTTAAACTGTCACAATGGCTGCACATGGGAGGTAAACATAAAGTGAATTTTGTTATAGCCCCTCTGTCAGAGAATTATTTTTACACTTAATAAAAAGGGGAATTTTATGAGAGGTTTTGAAATCTGTTGTACAGTGTGAGCTAAAAACACAAAGGCCACATAACTAACTGCAAATGTGAGAAGTGGCTGAGGGTGGAAGTGGGGACAAAGGGTAAGCGTTCTGTGTGGGAAGCAACCTCTTCTCCTGGATTTAACCTAAGTTGTAACTGTGATTTTTTAAATTTACACAGACTTTGCCAATCTTATAAAGAATCCAAAGGCATACTGAGTCATGATAAAAATAGCAAATCATATCTGGCCACCTCCATTGTAAAGTGGGGGTGGTATCCAAGAAAGGGGAGTCCATGCCAGCACCTGTGGGTCAGGTGACTTCAGAGAGCCTGACCGCATGGAAAAGTAGCTCTTGTGTCTGCTAGACAACTGAGGAAGGCAAAGTATTCAGGACTAGCATTATTTTTGCTTAAAGATTCCAAGAGGGAGAGATAGACTATACTGAAAATAATGGCATTCTGAAAAGTCACAGGTGGTTTCAGAAACTCATGGCAGTCCCTCTACCCAGAGCCTTTACCAAAATGTCAAGGCTGCGAGGACTTGGGAAATTTGGTTGCTGGTTGAGTAGCTGTTTCCCAGAGACAATTCTATACCAAGAAAGGAGAAGTACATGTTTGATGAGCCCTAGTCATCTCTGCCACAGCTAAATCTTTGGCTTTAAAACGTTTGGGTAAACAATTTGCATACAATTTTCAAACTGAGCTGTGTATGAAATCTTGAACGATATTATTTCCTTGAGTGATTTTTATGATAAATCTAAAGTTGAGGTTTCATTTTAAATGGATGAAGGGTAGAACCCAGCTTCCAGTATAATCTTTGATTGCATTGCTAATCAAAGTGAGATTATTAATTTAGGGAGTGTTGCATTACGCATGGTTTTTGAGGAGGAGCCAGCTGAGATTGCTTCATCTTTGGTCTCGGCCGCGTCCCAAGTTGCTGACTCTCCTTTTGTGGCCAATGAGTTCTTATGACAATCACCAATCTCACTGATCCAATAATTTTTCTCTCTTGAAAGACATTCCTTATGCTACCTAGTGAGCAAGATTACTGCTGCCTAAGAAAACAAGACTCCCAGTAGATTAAAAATCATAAAATGTATAGAAATTGGGGGGATTTGAGGTGGGGCAGAATCCAGATGGTTTAGACTGGTATGACGGATTTTGCATGCTTGGTTTTAGTTACTATTACCACTAATAGCCATATCATCAAACCACTCAAGCCTAAAAACATCATATGGTAAAATCACTCAGTTTTCACTTAAATGACAAATGGAAGAGTTTATATGTACACTAAAAACCCATAAGTGACAAGGAATATGTCAAAGAAGGACATATACTCATTTTCCTATGTGACCATTTTTCGGTTAAGTAGAATTCTAAACATGAAAATAATTTATATACGGATTAGGAAAATAAAGCTTGTAACTTACTCTCATGTTAGGTGAAGTTTTGAATTTTAAAAAGGGCATGAGATGTTAGTAATCAACATTACAGAGGCCAGAGGATGAACATCTGAATGGGAGCAGGGGCTGGTACTTCTATGTAAAGAAACACATCTAGAATATCTCTTATATTCATGAGGAGTCTATGATTATTACTGTTACAAAAGAAAAAGAAAAAGACACAACATTTTGCTTACAATGTGAATTCATGAATTCAGCTTGTGTGTCCTACTCTGAATGCATAGGCATAAGCTATCAAACAGCAATAGATTTACTGAACCAAAAAATGAGATAAAAAATTATTTTAAAATACTTAACCTCGGTTCAGGATTTCAGATTATACTTCGGTAAAAACAATTATTTTAATAAGAACCTTTGGCTTCTACTATCAATAAGTATTTTGTAATACATAGATATATATAAAGGTTAACTTTAAATTTATTGTATATTTTTTAATTCAGTCTAGGAATATATTTTGGCATCTATAAAAAAGTTTTGAATTCAAATTTAAATACTTTATTGTCAGAAAGGTCAGTAAATTCACTGAATGAAAAAAGCCTACTATAACTTTATTAAACCTTCAGTGTTTGGTAAATTCCACATAAATCAGACTAAAAGCAGTGATCACATTTCAGCATTCTACCTTATGACAGTATAAATACGCCACAGATCAAGATCTTTAGGTAAAGGATGTTTTCTGATGAGAAAAAAAGTGGAAATTCAAAAGGATAAGCAAATTAGCTTGAAAAATATTTTTACACACAACCATAATAAAACTTTAGAATAAAAATCAAGTTATTTTTTTTAGAAAATACAGTTATGAAAATAAAATTTTCTTACATATTCCCTATGGATATTTTTAAATTATTTTAAATGTAAGAATTTGTGTCTGGTTAACAGCTTAGAAGTATATATTTGTTTACAACTGTATAGTCATATTCAGCAGAAAATGGCAACTAAATATGAAGAGTCATAAAATGAAAGCTATATTTTTCCCTCAGCTTATTTTAGTTTTTGGATTTATTCTGGTGCATGGTCAAACGTCCTAAATCATTGCTGGGGTATTAGGTTCCCAGAGCTGCTATAACAAAATACCACAAACTGGGTGGATTAAACAGACATTTACAGCCACACAGCCTGGTGGCTAGAAGTCCAAGATGAAGGTGTAGGCAGGGTTGGTTTCTTCTGAGGGCTGTGAGGGAAGGACCTATTCCATGCCTCCCTCCTTGGCTTGTAGATGGCCGTTTTCATGTCCCTATGGCTTTTCCCCTGTATGTGGGTCCATCTCCAAATTTCTCTTTATAAGGAAAACAGTCATATTGGATCAGGGCCCATAATCACCTCATTTTAACTTGGTAAAAACCCTATCTCTAAATAAGGTCACATTCTGAGGTACTAGGGTTAGGACTTCAGCATATGAATGGGGGAGCACACTACAGCCCATCACAACTATAAATCTCCGTAATCATGGTATCGTCGGAGGACATATGATTGAGGCAGGTATATATATATATATATATATATGATTGAGACAGGTATATATATATATATATATGATTGAGGCAGGTATATATATATATATATATATGATTGAGGCAGGTATATATATATATGTATATATATATATGATTGAGGCAGGTATATATATATATGTATATATATATATGATTGAGGCAGGTATATATATATATGTATATATATATATGATTGAGGCAGGTATATATATATATGTATATATATATATGATTGAGGCAGGTATATATATATATGTATATATATATATGATTGAGGCAGGTATATATATATATGTGTATATATATATGATTGAGGCAGGTATATATATATATGTATATATATATATGATTGAGACAGGTATATATATATATATATATGTCATCTTTCCAACTCTTGTGGAAGCAGAGGGTCTTTCTATCCAGGGGAGAGCACTGACAGCCTTCTCAGTTTTCACTACCACAAAGTAGTCAAAACTCCTGCTTCTCTGGCTTCCCAAAGTGAACGTGTTGTTTGACAATGAGTGGTATATTATGTCTGCAATCCAGAATGAGTGCTTTGTGAACATTCATTTAAGGATTCTAATGCTACTCTTGAATCAAATGAGTCATTAAAGGTCTACTTGAGAGCTCTCCATACCAAATAAATACATTAACATTTGTTACACTAACTCCTTGCAGGGGGTTGATCACAGACTTACAATGTAGTTTTAGCCCTTGGAGTTTATCAAGGTGAATGTTGGAAATAAACCTTTGAATTCTGATTCTACATTTACTGTAAAACTACTGTTGTCCATTTTTTTTTAAGTTTGGTAATTAGGAACAGAATTGTCTTTCTCAATAGCCATCCTGTTCTCCCTTCTCTGATTATGAAAATATGTAACTTAAAATGCTACCTTTTTGGCCTTTGTGACTGTTATCAGAATTGATGCTGTCAGAGGAATTATGGAGCATAATTATTTTTCTCCTCTTAGATGCATTATTTTCTTTTAAAAATATTCCACATTTAATCTGTGTGTGTGTGTGTGTGTGTGTGTGTGTCTGTGCACATTTACCCATGCATGTGTGTGTGTGTCTCTTCTTTGGCAAGATTTTCCTTAAAAATTTTGTAAATACATGAGGGGAAAGTGAGTCAATAACTTAAAATTTAATATCACAAGAAAAAACCAAACTACCTTCTTGTTTCTTATACTGTCTATTAATCTACACCACCACCTATGATGACACAATTACTCTCAGTAACTAAGGAGAATTAAGCCAATTTTATCTGTCCACAAGCAGAATGGTTCTTAGAGTCTATAAATGTCAGTTATTCCAACTGCATCACATGATTAATATGCCAACACTGAATGGTTTAAGTAGATGTCACAACTGAAATATTACAGGAATCTTAGCTCCTGCTACTGAGCCATTAAATATCACCTGTTGTCTTAGTACCATATGATTTATCAAGGACTTAAATAAAATTAAGTCTCTAATAGTACTTTCAGTAGATTTAAAGTTGAGGTTACACTTCTCCAATGCCTGGACATTTGTGTTAATTTAAAAATTACTCATAGCTATAAGAGCATTCTATATCAATTCTACAAACAAATTCAGAGGCAGCAAATTTAAATCATATTTCTTCTTTAATATGTTTTATAAAGTTAATTTTGTTTGCTTTGACCTGTGATATCACCAAAATCTGGTGAACAATTGAGACTAAACAACATTCTAGGAATGTACATTTATAAGTTGGGTAACACTTGAACAAATTCTTTAATTTCTCTATCAAGATCCCCCATATCAGATCATTACACGTTCACATCAGGGTTGTTTCATTATTGAGTTGTATATCCCATCTCAATAATTGATACATAACTCTTAGAGATATTAAATTGCCAATTGGATAATAACCATGGGATTCTTATTTCCCCACTTCTAAGAAACTGTTTGGTATCTAGGGTATTTTTTTTATTATATAGCTGATAGGATCAATCAAAGTATTATTTTAATTCACAGATTTTCTAGATCAGTTGCCGCTTTCTATCTTGTCTGTAAGAGTTTTGTGTAACAAAGACTATTAATTCAGAGTCCTTGCTTACCTGAAAAGTTCCTTCATTTCACGAGAAAACCCCATTATCCAACAACTCCTCCCACTAATTGGTCTTAAAACCATTCTATCTTCTGGGCCTGTGTTTCAATAATTCAGCAGCATTTTTTGTTCATGATAAAGAGTATGCTTTTATTTTTCATTATAATGTGGTTCCAGACCACGGCCTGTCTTGTCCTCAAAATCACCTGTTCACTTTCCAGGGGGCAGCCTCTGAGTATTTAATCCAAGTAGAGGGATCGGTTGGGATTGTGATGCCTAGAAATGAGGCAGATAAGTGTGTGCAGGGAGGAGACACCCATACTTTCAACAAAATATATTAATGAATTCTTTGTGGATTCCACAATGTTCTTTTCTAAAAATAGATGTAATATTCCAAGTTTCAGTAGAAAGTCTGAAAGTCTAAATTAGAGTGTGAAACTTTCCACTCTTCAAGTTATAGAATCACGTATTTTCCAAGCCATTCATAACAGTTTGTACCAAAATGAAATGTGTTGATTTCATCGGAGCCTTCTAGAACAAAATATCTATGCCAAATTGTAGAGGAAAAAGTAACCAAGATCCATGAACTAAATATCTGAATTTTTAGAAGTTAATATATCATGTTATCTGCAGTTCAGAAGTTTCAATTTGTCAAAATTGGAGGAATCTTGTTGGGTTGCTGAATGGCAATGCCACACTTTATTCCATATAGACAATAGTTTGTTTATATGCATACATTATTATATTTTCATATACTTACTATAAATAATGTCATAAATTATGTATACCATTTTATATGTATACATTTCTGTAGAACAAGTACCTTTACACTTGTAACCAAAGGGATAAAATTATCCGTGTTTATTTTTAAAGTATATTTCAGTATTTGTGGGACTTAATACCAGAGATTTTGTCTAAATAGATAGCTGGATGATAATTCAATATTACTTTTCAACAACGTTTTTTTAACTAAATTACAAAGTTCATCTTCTCTATATCTATAGTAGCTATGAAAAACCTCTCATTTCCCTTCTCTTTTTCCAGGAGAAAACTGGTACTGATGTGTTAAGAAAAAGAAGTAAACAACCTTTAGATATTATAAGTGGTAGCAACAAGAGAACGTTGTCAGAGCTTTAGAAATTCAACTTCATAATCCCATAACATACATTGTAGATATATTTGGTGATGAGACCATCTGCAACTCTTGGTGCTAACAGGAAACATCCTTACATGACAGATTTAGGGTATTTTTTAAAGTATTTTAATCTCATTTTATCCACCCAGAATGTCAGTTCTGCTCTCCAAAGAAATTTAACAGTTACTCTATGTAATGTTTGAATTAAGAGGTGCTAAAAAACAATCATAAGTAGATGTTGCATAGTTTCCAGGCAGCTAAACACAGAGTGTAAGGATGTACAGAAAATATTCAGTTGTTAATTTACCTCATGAATATTATTATTAAAATACAAATTTTTTATTCTTCAAGTAACATAAATTTATAGGATTGATAACATGCTACAGTAATTTGCAGTCAAGTTTCTGTTGGACAAATAGCCTACATTTATAAAGTTTTTAAACTTATTATCTGTTAGAAATTATACTAAGATGCCATCATGGGTCCTATAACTCAATAAGTTAGAATGGCCATCATGAGATGATATCTCAGTGTGGTTTTGATTTGCAGTTCCCTAATGATTAGTGATTTTGAGTATTTTTTGTACCTGTTGGCTATCTGGATGTCTTCCTTGGAAAAATGTCTATTTAGATCTTCTGCCCGTTTTAAAATTAGATTGTTTTCTTATTATTGTGTTTTGTGAATTCATTATATGTTTTGGATATTAACCCATTATTAGATATATGATTTGCAACTATTATCTCCCATTTGGTAGGTTGCTTTTTCATGTGGTTAATGGTTTCCTTTTCTGTTCAGAAGCTTTTTAGTTTGACGCAGTCCCACTTATTTTTGCTTTTGTTGTTTTGCAAAAAATCGTAGCTAAGATTGATATCAAAAAGCCTACCACCTGTTTTCTTCCAGGATTTTTATGTTTCAGGTCCTACATTCAAGTCTTTAATCCATTTTGAGTTGATTTTTGTGTATGGTGTAAGATAGTGATCCAGTTTCATTCTTTTACACGTGACTGTCTAGTTTGCCCAACACCATTCGTTGTACAGTTTTGATTCCTTTATCATAAATTAATTGACCATATATGTATGGGTTTACTGCTGTCCTCTTTTTTTGTTTCAATTGATATATATGTCTGTTTTATGCCAATACCATACTCCTTGGACTGCGATAGCTTTGTTGTATAGTTTGAAATCAGGAAGCATGATGCCTTCAACTTTGTTCTTCTTTCTCAAGATTGTTTTGGCTATTCAGAGTCTTTTGTGGTTCCATACAAATTTTAGGATTGTTTGTTCTATTTCTGTGAAAAATGCCATTGGAATTTTGATAACAATTGTATTGAATCTGAAGATTGTTTTGGGCAGTATGGACATTTTAACAATGTTAATTCTTCCAATCCATGAGCATGGGACATCATTCCATTCATTTGTATCATCTTTAATTTCTTTCATCAATGTCATATAGTTTTCAGTGTACAGGTCATTATTAGTGTATAGAAATGCAAAGAAAACTTAATATGTTGATTTTGTATCCTGCAACTTTACCAAATTCATGTATTAGTTCTAACAGTTTTTGGTGGATTCTTTAGGGTTTTCTATAATGTAGTATCATGTTATCTGCAAATAGTGATGGTTTTACTACTTTTCTTATTTGGATGCTCTTCATTTCTTTTTCTTTCCTAATTTCTCTGAGTAGGACTTCCAGTACTATGTCAAATAAAAGTGGCAAGACTGGGTATCCTTGTCTCGTTTCTGATCTTAGAGGAAAATTATCAGCTTTTCACAATTGACTATGATGTTAGCTGTGGACTCCAATCAATTTCTTCTGCCTAGAAATTAAACACTACTGATTTTACTAGATATCTACCATGTTTTTTTGAAGGGTGACTTGTTATGCTGTGTAGTTTATGCCCAGCCAAAAAGCTTGAGTGACAACCAAAATCCTTATTGCTTCACTCACCAAACATTGCTCTTTGGCTTCGGTTCTTATCAACTCAGAGGGTGAGTCTTTTTTCTAGCTTGTCAATTCAGACTGTACCTTTTCTAAATAACTGTATGTGATGATGGGGTAGCCCCATCTTTGGGGTCATTTTATTTTCAGTTAAAACTATCGAAAGTTTCCTTTAAGGCTAGGAAGTTCATATAATATCAGTCTGAGAGGTTTGTCATTTAAAAGCCTTCTGGAGGGGACTTCCCTGGTGGCACAGTGGTTAAGAATCCACCTGCCCACTAGCTAACTGTTTTGCATTTTGTAGTGTATATAAGTTGATGCAGCAGCATAGCACAGGGAGATCAGCTCGGTGCTTTGCGACAACCAAGAGGGGTGGGATAGGGAGGATGGGAGGGAGGCCCAAGAGGGAGGGGATGTAGGGATATACGTATGCATATGGCTGATTCACTTTGTTGTACAACAGAAGCTAACACATTATTGTGAAGCAATTATACCCCAATAAAGACTTATTTAAAAAAAAAAAGAATCTGCCTGCCAATGCAGGGGACACAGGTTCGAGCCCTGGTCCAGGAAGATCCCATATGCCACGGAGCAGCTAAGCCCGTGCGCCACAACTACTGAAGCCCACGTGCACAAGCACTGGAGATTATACAGACAAGAAAAGATGGGGAATCCCTAAGTTGGAGCACATTTCCCCACTTCCACAGATCATCAGTAGGGGTGGGGTTGGAGGGGACACCAGGAGCCAATGCATTACCAGTACTTTTCCTCTAACCTCACTTCTTAACTGTTAGGTGTTAGGTGTGGAGGTAAGAGTGGGTTGTGTGAGATGGAAAAGAATATCCCCAAAGCCAACTCTGCAGTTTCAGAACAAAGGTAACTTTGGGGTAAAAAAATGTACTGACTTAAGAGACAATAATGTCAATCAAACATTTTTCTAAACTGTATTCTCACCAAAGTGCTGGCTCACCCAGGAGCAAAAGTTGTGTCACAATTTGCCAACACAATAGTCTCAAGCAATTAAAGAAAAATCACACAAAGAAACAAAACAGAGAAAAACAAAAACTCAGATTGTAGCTGCAAATAACAAAGTCAAGGAAATTACTGGGGCTTCCCTGGTGGTGCAGTGGTTGAGAATCTGCCTGCTAATGCAGGGGACACGGGTTCGAGTGCTGGTCTGGGAAGATCCCACATGCCGCAGAGCAACTAGGCCCGTGAGCCACAACTACTGAGCCTGCGCGTCTGGAGCCTGTGCTCCGCAACAAGAGAGGCTGCGATAGTGAGAGGCCCGCGCACTGCAATGAAGAATGGCCCCCACTTGCCACAACTAGAGAAAGCCCTCGCACAGAAACAAAGACCCAACACAGCCAAAAATAAATAAATAATAAAAATAAGTAAAAAAAAAAAAAAAGTCAAGGAAATTACAACTACACTATTCTGGAACAAATAATAGGTGGAGAAATAACCATTTATTCCAAGGTATGTAGATAGAAAAATATTGCAACCTGAAACTTCATCAAAAAGACTTCAGGTATACATTACAAAAAGTACAGAGGATGTCAGAAACGAGAAACAATTTTAGGAAATTGAAATATATCACAAAGAATTAAATAACATGTGTCTGTACTTTCAAGGAATGTTGAGAACACTAACTCTATGAAACATGCTGAAACATGAGTTAATAAGGCATTAGGGTGATATTTTATTTTAAAAATCAAATAGGCACAAAGAAAAACTACAGAGAAAAATAATGCTAATGAAGGGTTTATAATTTAATTAGAACCATTAATACACAGAAGACTCTAATGATGGTGTGGAAAAGTAACTTCAGAAAAATTACACAAAATGAAGAAATGGACAAAGAGATAAAAAATAATTATAGATAGATATGAAGACAGATATTGGGGACCCAAAATATGGTGTTCTTTGAAAATTGACTAGGATAAATGGAACAGGGAAAAAACCCTCACAGATATAATAGAGGGCTTTCACATAAATATGACAAGCTAGCCACATGTTTCTATCCTCCCTTACATAAATCTGCACTCAGATCACATTACAGTAATGAAAAGTGGTAATGAAAGTCCATATGGACAAAAGAATTTGAAAGGGGATACCAGTGAGATAAGATTCCAACCAAGTTTGGGAAGAAGGAAAGCAGATGAATTACAATGTTTTGGCCCTGGAAAGCAATATCGAAGAGAGGTTCAGAATTGGGGCAAACCGTGAAGTTGGAAAGTGAGGCCCTTGTTTCAGGCATCCCAAGACCACCCACAATTTTGATGATTCTCTAGAAGGAATCACAGGATTCAGCATATAGTTGTACTCACAGCGAAGATTTATTACAGAGATACAAGAAGGATCCGTAGGAAAGACATAGGTAGAGCCTGGAGGAATCAATGTGAGGGCTTCCTACACTCCATCCTCTGTCACACAGAGCACACATTCCTGCCATTGAGGAAAATGCAGCAACATGTGTGATGTTGCTGCCCAGGGAAGCCTGTTTGAGACTAAAAGTTTAGGGTTTTTACTGGTGGCTGATCATGTAAGCACCTTTTGCCTAGCAACTACAAAAATCTACACTCCCAGCAAGAAAGCAGGTATTCACCATAAATCACAGTATTGTACAAACAGATGAGGCACAGCAACTAACCTTACCACTTAGGGACAAAGGAAACATTTTGAAAGCCAAGGTACCAGAAGCCAGCCAAGGACCAACCTTGCAAGCAGGCCCATCTAAAGACAGGAGCTTCAACCTGCTATGCAATGTCTCCCCAGGCCCATCTCAACTTTTACAAAATGACTTCCTCTTCCTCCACTCCTTTGCCAGATAAAAGAGACTTATTCCCTGGAGAAATTGAACCAGGCTGTTTTAAACTGTGGATGCAGACCTCATGTAGCACAAAAAATGAGGCACAGGATGAAATGCAAGGAGAGTAGGTAAAAGTCTATGCATTGAGCTATGGAGCTCTTGGGCCACCTCTGCTAGAAGGTTGGAAGATTCTAGTCTAGAGAATGATTCCCCAAGAAAATTATCATGTACTTCAGGTAAAGATTTTCCAATGAAAGAATTTTAAAGATATTTAAATGCATTTCTCTCAGTTAACTGACTAAGTTACTTTAGTGGACACCTGAGGTGGTGTGCTAAGGATCTCCTGTCTACAAACTGCCTCTTCCCGCATCATTATGGTTTAGATGGAAATGCTTCTTTCAGTACGGTGTGACCTTGTCCCTTGGACCAATTTGATTTATGTTTTGTGCTCAAGTTGAATCCTTTTCTAGGGTATTTTAATTCAGCCCTAGGGAGATATCTTGAGGTCATTCTCTTCCTGGTGTCTTAAATGATGAAGTGTAAAGATTGGAAGTCACTGGCCATCACATGTTCTGCCATGTGGAGAAGTGTGTTCTTCAATGGAAGAGAATAAAGTTCAACAACAGACAGGAATGGTGGCATTTGAGTACCTGGCGTGGAATGTGCCTCACGCCCAACTGCATCCTTGCCCTTCCCAGGGTTTGGTAGTCAACATTTTCCTGAATTCTATAAGCCAACCCATTTGCCTTTATTCATACGCCATTTGGAGTTGGCTTGCAGTCGTTTGCCAATAAGTGTTATTACTAAATATCTTATGGTAATAAATCATTCCTGTTAGGTCAATTTTTAAGTTTATTTTTAGTTTTATGCATTCTTCTGGAACCCAAATGACATTTTACCAATATTTCTTCTGATTCAATTATTTCATCTGTAAGATAAAAGTTTGGACACTGGTTTTTCAACCCTGGCTGGGCATTGGGAGTCACTTGGAGGGTTTGTGTGTGTATGTGTTTAATGTCCAGACCCCACTCTGCATACTTTCTTTTTCTTCTTCAAATACTAAAATTTATTAGTCTATGATTCAACTTGAGCATTCATGCAATACATTAGGCTAACCTGAGAGATATTTTTGGTGGTGAAAGGTTTAAGAAAAGCTTAATTGACATTATATAACAGAATATAAATCTAATCTAATTTATCAGTACTCCAAAAGAAGCTAGTCAGTTAAATGTCAGATTTGCTGTGGTTGTTATCTTTTACTATAATAGCAGGAAAGGAACAAAAATATCTGAGGCAAGAGAAAAATTACATAGTATGTAAATAATACCAGTGCAGAATATTTTTTTTAAAGAAGTAGTATTTAAGGAAAATCTCACTGTACAAAGGCAAGAATCTCTTAAAGAAAATAATATTAAATCTAGTCATCTGCAAAGAATTCAAGAATTGCTTTCAAATGCCTATTTCGTCATAGAAAACAGCTATAAAACAAAGATGAACAGCTCTTGTAGCGGAGCCTTACAGACCTCCAGCCTTGTATAAATACCCTGCAAAGTCCCACACACCCGAGGTCACAGCCTTTTTCCTCCTTCCCACAGAAAGAAACAGAAGAAACATGTCTCTTTCTCATTTTCATTCAAGTCTTAATCATAATCCAAAGCTTTTATCTGCCATTAGCTTTTTCATTATTTTTCACTAATTGAGTCAACTAAATATTAAATCATCTATTCTAGACAAAATACAAAGCTAACTCAAAGGAAAAAATAATTAAAATACAAATTCTACTATACTCTGAATTTGTGGGGATAAAGCAGGTCTACATATGAAATATATGGGCACCACAAATATATAAATAACAGATGAGCTCTAAAGAGAATAAAATCAAACACGGGAGCCATTGTACAGTGAAGGGTGAAAGTCTAGATTTTGAATCCAGGCCATTTTCATTTTCCTGCTTTGTGACTTTAATAGGCATTTAGTCTCAGCTTCCTTATTTTCAAAATGGGGATGATGATATCCCCATTTTGAATTTTTGAAATTCAGAAAGTAGTGGTAAGAATTAAATTGATTAACATATACACCATGACTATCACAGTACCTAGAATAGGGTAGTCATAAACCAAAAGAATTGTCTTAGTCAAGGCTCTTTTGAGGGCAAGTTTCAGAGAAAAAGAAAAACCCTTACTACCTTAAATGGGATTATCTCAAGGAAATCCAAAGAAGAAATTTCTTAGGGGAGAAGAAAGGACAAAAATCAAGACCTAGCCTCTGGAAGTCTCGGTAGCCATTCTGCCAGTTGTCTCTCTCTCCTCCTCTTTTCCTTTCTCCTCACATAGCCATAACACATACAAACCCACACTTTATAACCTGGAAACATCTCCTAACCAACCGTCAGGAACCAGTTTAAATTTGATTTGTTCTACAAATTGTTCACAAATGCCCCAGAGCAGAATTAATTACTCTCCTTTCTATATTCCTGTACATGCTGTATTCTCATACATACATACATACATACATACATATGTAATACTCTGTGCAGGTCTGATCTCTTTGAGCGTGATCAGAGTGGAAACCTCAGAACCCATGACTACAGAAACCACTCAGAAGCAGTTTGATCTTTCCTAAAAATGGTTTCACCTAGCTGCCTCTTCCACTTCTTAAGTTCATAGTGCTTCCTTTTGGGCTTCTTGGATCAGGAATTCTGGAATAGCATGGATGGGGTGTTCTGAGTCAGTCTCTCTCTGAGTCAGTCAAATGTTGGCTGCAGCTGGAGCAGGTGACTGGCTGGGATCTAGTTTTCTAAATGCAGTCTAAGAGCTTCTCCGTAAGGTCTCTCCATGTGGGGTAGCTTGGGCTTCCCTGATGAATGGCTTCCCTGGGGCAACTGAGCTGCTTACAAGGCAGTTTAGGCCTCCAGTACTATTGTTGCATAGCAAACTACCCCAAAATTTAGTGACAACAAAAAAATCATTAATTTGTTCATGAATGACTTCAAATTTCATGAATCTGAAATCTGAGCAGGTCTAAGCACAGTGTCAGCTAAAGTCATTCAACTAGGGACTGGATAGTTAACTTTCAAGATGGCTTATTCACATGACTGACACACTGGTATAGACTATTGGTGGATAACTCACCTATGAGTATGGAATGAAGCCCCATGTTGGCCTTTTCATAGGTTTCTTGGGCTTCCTCACAATGTGGTGCCTGGACTCCAAGAGCAAGTGTCCCACAAGAACAAGGGCATTTGTGGCATTTTTAAATACAGCCTTAGAAAACACATAGTGTTAATAATGTCACATTCTATTAATTATAAGCAAGCCCCAAACATGCCAAAATTCAAAGGAAAGGAATTAGATCCTACCTCTTGATGAGATCATGTTAAGGTTCTAAAAGAATATGTGGAATAGGGAATTTTGTTGAGGACATTTTTGGGAAACAATTTCCACAGCATATCCCTAAGAATACGGAAAATCTTATCTGAAAGCTTTGGGGTTGTGTGTGTTTAAAAATTCAGAATTTTATACCTTTTAGAAAGGTAACATGGTACCTGAATGCTTCCTATATAAAATCCCCAGCAGATCTGGGGAAGCAAATGTAATCAAGAATAGTAATATTTTTCCAGGGCAACAGTCATTCTAAGTAAACTAAATAAACCTTGGAATGACATTATGTCAGCTCAGATCCTGTTTTGCCACCAAATATTTGCCACATATTTACAAAAAAAAAAAAAAAACACTTATTTTCAGAGCTTTTTGGGGTTTTGGATTTGTAAATAAATGATTATACAACAAGAGTTATAATTTTTAAGAAAAGATTAATGTCAGTGATATCTCATGGATATATATCTTTAAACACTGTATTTCTTTTTTTTAATTATTCATTTTTTTAGGTCATACATCCTTCAAGTAGTACTAGCTTGTAACTTTTATATCTTGCTGTGATACACGGAAAGCAGAATATTAATTTAACATCTCAAGATTTCAAGATTTGGGGGAAAAAATTTTCCAAAATCATGTTGACAACATCCAACCATGAAAACTGTCTTCTATCCAGAAGTAATAAAGAATATGAAGAAAAAGCAATGGTGTTAGAGAAAAGTGGGGCTTTTCAACCACCAGTTGAATGTTTATTTGACAACACAAATGTGGTTTGGAGGAAGCTCAGAGCCATTTGTTGTCCGCAGTGCTGAGAGACCATTGCTCCTGAGTTACTTAACACCTTTAAATGTTTACTATGAACAGTTATCAAGGACAATTTAATAATAAATAATTATTGGATAAAATTTCAGCTTTCCTCCATTGCCCCAGAGGCTCATTCTACGATGGTGATCTTCAGCTTTGACTTAAACTAGGCATTGATTTTAATGCCCAAACTTCCAGCATCTGGCCAAAATGTGTATTTTGTTACCTCTTTGAACAGTTTAATCTGTAAAACCGTTACTCCTTCATTTAAAAAAAAATTATCTTGACTACAAAAGCAAAATAAGGATGAATTAAATATTACTTGATCTTTAATAATTTTTATTTTTCAAAAGCAAGATGTGTAGTACTCACTTTATAGTGTTGTATGTTTTTTAAATCAACTGCCCTTTAGATAATTAAGAAGATAGCAGAAACATTGAATTTTAAAGCCTGGAACATTTTTATATAGTTAATCCAAACTGACTTTATACATGAGGCAACCAAAGCATAAAGCAGCTAGCAGATTTGCCCAAGGAAGTTTCTTTCATTGTTATAGAAATTTTCTCCGCTTTCTTTTTCTCAATAAACCCATTTAAAGTAAACTAAATGAATCTTTTCACAATAAAAGATAGCCCAAGCTTTGTTCCTGACTTCCACATATTTCCAGAAACCAAAAAAATAGGGAATTCCTTCCACAACTTTTCTTCAGTAAAACCTTTCTTAACATCTCTTTTTAATAAAATAATTATTAATGATATGCATAGTTTTCCTGAAAAAGTACATGATTTCTCAAGAACATGTGGAATAGGAAATGTTGTTGACGTTTTTGGGAAACAATCTTCCACAGCATATCCCTAAGAATACGGAAAATCTTATCTGAAAGCTTTGGGGCTGTGTGTGTTTAAAAATTCAGAATTTTATACCTTTTAGAAAGGTAACATGGTGATACCATGTGATCAAGTGATACTTTCACTCTGTTTAGTAACAAAGTATAATTAAGAAAAAAGCAGCTGGGGACTTCCCTGGTGGTCCAGTGGTTAAGAATCCACCTGCCAATGCAGGGGACATGGGTTCCGTCCCTGGTCCGGCAAGATCCCACATGCCGCGGGGCAACTAAGCGCGTGCGCCACAACTACTGAGCCCGTGCTCTAGAGCCCACGAGCCACAACTACTGAGCCCGTGCGCCACAACTACTGGAGCCCGTGCGCCTAGAGCCCGTGCTCTGCAACAAGAGAAGCACCACAATGAGAAGTCCGCCCACCGTAGCGAAGAGTAGACCCTGCTCGCTGCAACTAGAGAAAGCCCGCGCACAGCAACGAAGGCCCAGCACAGCCAAAAAAGAAAGAAAGAAAGAAAGAAAAAAGCAGCTGAATAAAATATGTGATGTTTGAAGCTTAAATGGTATCAACAAAATTGCACATAAAAGATTTTTAGTTTCTTTTTTTCCAAAATGAACCTAAAGGGTTTGTGCAGTTTGGATCTGACATAATTCAGTAGAGTATGAATAACAAGCCAAATTACATTTACTCTTTCTTTTCTTGAAATCTAATTGAGAAAGTTTGTAACCATCATCACACTTAACACCCCTGAGGAATGCTTTTTGGGTGAACACAACTTGACTTTCATTTTGATAAAATAGCTGATGTACCTGAATTCAAAATTTATAATAATCCAATCCAGTTTCAGCATTTTTTCCAGAAAGCCTTTTACACGCTACATTTTTCTGGAAAATATGAACTATAAGGCATGTATTCACCTTCCTCAAGTTCATTTCGTCCTTTTCCCGCTGCTTCATTCCTCAGAAAGAGAAAATAAAATAAAACTGATGTGACACTTTTAATATTAACCTCAGCTATGTCTGCAAGAATATAGTGATGTGATTTTTGTTTTGAGGTTTCTTTCTTTTCCGTTTGGAATGTGGAATGTTAGGTCATGCCTCAATTTTGTCCAGACTTAACCATCCCTCCTCTATTTTATATGTCTTGATGGACCCACAGAGTCTGAGAATGTGACGGAGGAGGCTTCCACATCTGGGAATGTGACGGGGAACCGATTATATCTATTTTTAAATCTTCAAAATTTTTGTAGTAGCTGAAACCTGGAAACTGGACTTGAATTATCTCATTGTTGGCCCTCACCTAACAAACACCCACTTATCCTTTCCCGCACGTGGTCGCTTGGAGATTTCTCCTGCCATTTCTGTGCTTCCTGCAATGTTGTCAGGGGCCACCATCACTTCCTCATTCATTCCCCAACCACTCGCCACCTCAATAGTCTAACTAAATGATAACCTACTGGCTGGAAAGCATTAAGATAGCTTTCTAAAGGCCAAACTAAATTCCATTCAGTAAAGTAATTGGATGGTATCTTTGTGAGTTTGAATAGTTAAATAACGTCCACAGGAATGCAGACTAACAAAATCCAATAGAGCAGACTAACTAAGAGACCAGAGCCTCACACTCTGGGGAGAGGAGTTGAGTTTTTGTCCCTTTAAATAACATTGATACACGAGAAATAAGCTGAATATGCTACAGCCGCTCCATTTCCAGATGTATTCCCAATGGGTTCTTCATCCGAGATTCAGTTTAACTGAGTACATGCTTACCGAGTACTTCCTGCAGGAGAGGCTCTGTGTTTACTACTCCTCTCTGTCAGACTCTGTAATAAGAAATGGGTCCCATGCATTCTCCTTCCTTGACGGGCTCATAGTTTAATAGGGAAGAGAGACACTGGCAACTCTATTAGAAAAGGGTTGACCTGGAAATACAGTCAGTATGAGCTGGGACCCCAGCAAAGGGACGCCAATCCAGCCTGAAGATAAAAGTGAATCGTTTCCGGAGAGAGACACCTGGTAGATGACAGTGGGTGGATAACAGAAAGGGTGGGAGATGAGAGGAGGTGCTTTTAGGCAAGGGGAACAACACAGATGAAGGCATTTAACAAAATACAGTACGTTAAGGAACAACAAATTGTCTGGTGTGCTGGGAGCACATAAGAAGGTGTGAGCTGATATGGGCTGGGGAGATAATAGCACAAGATAGTATCATGAAGGGTCTTGTATTCCCAGCCTACAGAATGTGGATTTTATCTACAGGCAATGAGGAGCCATTGAATCGGTGCATGATTTAACCAGGGGAAAGAAGAGATTTTCATTAAAAAAAATTCTGGAAGTAGGATGCTGAGTTAGAGTTGTAAACTAAAGCAGTGGTCATGGAAATGAGAAAGAAATTTGGAAGCTGTTTGGAAGTGCTCGATCACTCTTGATACAGGGTATTTGGGAAAAGAAGCAAGTTAGGGAGGGAAGTAATGTGAGAGGAATAATAGAAGCAAGTTAGGGAGTGTTTTGATGTAGGTAAGTTTGAGGTGCCTGAGAGACATCCAGGAAAAAGTGGAAATAATTATACATGTATACACCAATAATGCAGCTCAGGAAAGAGTTTTGTGCTAGAAAGTGATATCATGAGCTCTTGAACAAAGCTCACATGTCACAAAAATATTCAAAAGATAAACAAAGCACAGGTAAGTGAGAAGTTAACCCAGGGATTCTCCTTCCCTGAGACTTTCACTCATGAAGGCATTTGTTCAACCACATCTCTTGGAGGCTGCTGAGGGATAGACTCTCTGCCAGGGCTTTTAAAGATGAGTAGAATCCAGCTTCTGCCCTCAAGCGCTCACAGTTGGGGGGAAGGTTCTTAAATAGGAACAAACAATACAATGTGAAGAATAAGTAACAGGGGCACACTACAGTGGTTGTTTAGGACATATTTTGTTTTTCCTAGGAGACAGAGTCATAAGGAGACAGTGTCACAGAAAGCTTCACATAGTAAGAGTGACATATAAGAAAAGTCTTGAATATCTTTAAATGTAAATTAAATGAAGAAGAGAGTACTATAGCACAGAGTTAAAAGTTCCACATAGTAAGACTCTCTAGAGTTCAATAGTGCTAGACACAGACCAGAGTTTCCAAAACAAAAGGAAGAATGGCTCAAGATGATATAAGGGTTAGTTTTTTATGTTTGTTTGCTTATTTTGAGTTTTCATTTTCAAATAATGATGAACTAGATTAAGCCATGGTTTCTCAAAATCAGCATTATTGAAATGTTGGACCAGATAATTCTTATTGTGAGGGCTGCCCTGTGCGCTATAGGATGTTCATCAGTAGCCCCGGCCTTTACCCACTAGATATCAGTAGCACCCTCACCCTCATTTATGACAAGACAGCGCAAACATCCCCTGGGGGGAAAACAACCCACTTGAGAACCACTGGGTTAAGTCATCCATACTTTCAATTTCCCACATCACACATAAAAGACAATAGTTAAAAGGTCCATGTGCCTTTTCTGCATTCTAGTACCTAAGTTCTTACCCATGCAACAAAATTACATTCATATTTGAATCAGGGGTCACCGGAATCGTAATTTCCCAACCTCTGAACAAGATTCAACTTATACTTCTGCTCTCCTCTGATTATCACTAAGTGATTACATTTAGCAATATCTATGCCTTCTGGTCTCCTTTATATTTCTATTAATCTTCCTTTCTATTTCCATAACAAAAGTTACTTAACATTACTACAGTACTTTATAGTGTTCAGCGTTCTTCCACAAAGAGAAACAATTAGGCATGTTCCGTCGTTGTGAAGACAGGGAGTTTGGAAGTCTGTTATTGACAAATCTTGGAAATGAGGGAGAATAAAGAAGTAGACATAGTAGCTAAGGAAATCAGCTATACTGGGAAACAGGAGGGAGAGAGGGAGGAAGAGCAGGAAGGAGGGAAGGGAAGGGGCCTGCTTAATAGACACAATCTTTTTTCTCTCCCTTCTCTTTTGAGAAGCCCATTAAGCCTTCAGAAAGAGAATGATTCATTTTTATATACACTGGATATTCTGTAAAAGTCCATAATTACATTAACAATGAAAACCTCATGGATGCGTTGGAATAGTGCTAAGGCCTCCCAGGTTCAATACCCTACAAATCATTTAACAGAAAACAAACACAGGGCAGTCGTGCAACCAGGTCACCACGTAAATAGGTTCCATCCCCATCCGCTCAAACTTTTGACACATTTAAGCCTCAATATCCTTTCATCTAAGAAATTTTCAGAAATGTTTCATTTTAAGAAGAGCCAAAGGAAAACCTCTTTGCATTTCAAATACCTTATTTAGACATTGAGTAGCTAATGTTTTATTTAGAAAAATGAGTAATCATCCTGCAAGACTTACAAAATGCTTATGAGAGGAAAAAAAGACCTTTAAGTTGGAAAATTCCTCTCGAAGGAATTCTAAATGTTGCAAAGAACATACTGGACCAATTTTTTTTTTTTTTTTTAATTCTCTTTGCATCAGCGTGTATAATTCACATCTGGGTTGCAACACAGAGGCTGAGACTGTTTACAGATCATCATTATCAGAGACAGAAAAATGTAACTCTAGTGAAGTGGGGTCCAGGGTGACTGAAATCACCAGCAGATCCCCCCGAAGGAAGCCCTTGAATCTGGCCTCCTCTGCAAGCCAGAGAAGTGGAGCCAGACCATGAAAACATTTTTGTGTAGATACATGCTGCCCCCCGCAGAGGACTCCCTGGTAGGACAAAGACTTCTTGGTGGTTAGCGCTTTCCCATCATTTCTGTCCCCTTCCACCAGTCTGCCTCTGGACCAACTTTACAAGGTTGGATAAGATAAATGTTTTCTGTAAGCCTCCATGTGAGCTGGAGAAAGTGTACTCCAATCCTTTCACTGAAATGAAGAATTTACAGCTTCCTACCAGTAGTTTGGGTTTACGTTCTGGGCCTCAAGGCAAGATTTCTGCGACGGCTTCACTGCCCCACAGACCGTTCGCTCTACAGATCCTCTGACTGGTCCTCCTTGAAACCCAGTCCTGCCTAGCAGAGAGTTCTTCCAAATCCAGTGCCTGGGCAAAACAGGGCCAGACTGGGAGGCCCAGGACACCTCTGTGGGATACCCTGGGTGGATTAGAAACAACAGAAGAAAACAGGGAGTAAGGGGAGGATGTAAGAGAATCCAAACAGCTAAGCATCCTTTTCAGTTGCTTTAAATGCCCTTCTTCCTCCCTCCAGACCCCCAGGAGGAAGGACTGCATTCATTTGTTGCCTTTCCTTTTGATCAAATGCTCTAGAGCTCAGCTGCCACAGATAGTAAAGTAAATCAATGTCTAGAATCCTGCCAGAAGGGAGGTGTTGCTACAGAGGGTGTGAGGAACCAGAACTGAGTTCAACAGCCATGTTGCCTGCAGAGAAGCTGCCCTCCCTGCGTGGGTCCCCAGTCCTGGATGAGGCGGCTTACTTACTTTTATATCCATGATTTCCACAAAGGTATGACCCTGATCATTGTTATATCTGGGAAGAACAAACTAAAAAGGTTTTTCTCTCAGTAAATGAGCTCCCCAGTAAGGAATAGATGAAGGTCTTCTCAATGAACCTTCTACATAACATCACGAATCCAAGGACGACTCTCCATAAACTAAATTGCCAATCCTATGATCAGCTTCGGGCATTAGAATGGACACCATCATTTGTTGTCCAAATGAAATGCAAACCTCAGAATATCTTAAAGGATATCAGTATTTGTTGGGAAAATAAAGTATTAACAGAAGATACTTAATAAATTCACGATGAAGTTTTATTTGTTTATAAAGCTTATGTTTGGTTTTTTTTAATCTGGTGTTTATCCTTTCTTCTACATTTATGACTTTACCCTATTTGTCAAACATCAGATGTTTAAAAAATTATTTCTGCTAATATTGTGCTTTTAAAAATTGTATCTCATTAAAATTCTCATTTGCTCTTTTTTTTTCAGTATTGACTCTGAGATCATGACTTTTCTTTTCATATGTTTAAGAGTCATTTCTATTTCTATTTCTCTCTGGTCACATTCTTTGTGCATTTTATTGTGGTTTTTCTGACCTTTTTTTTTTTAAATCAATTTGTAAAAGCTGTTCTTATAGCAAGGAAATTAACCAGTTAGCTGTCTTATGAATTTGAAATTACTTTTTTTCTGCCATGTTATCTGTTTTGACTTTTTATAGTACATATGCCATATACAATCTTTTTTTTTCTGACACCACTTTTCTTTCTAGAGGTATAATGGTATATAATATTTCTGGGTTGTTGATTATATGTTCATATCTGTTTCTTTAAAAAGTATTTGAAGGCGGGAATTATATTCATCTTTACAGCCTCAACACAGTGTCTGGTACATATTGGATGCTCAATGAATGTTTCAGTTCCCTCATGGCAGAGGTTTTCTCTATTTTGTTCACTAGCTTGTACCTAGGACCTAACCAGAGTGGGTCTACTTCTCAAAAGTATTTGCCAAAAGAATGCATGAATGAATAACTCAAACAATGTTCTGGGAGAAACAGTAATTCAGGCATCATTATTTTTTGTCTTTAGAGAAGAAATTCAGATTTTTAAATATAATACAGTGTTATCAACTGTAGTCACCATGTTTTTACATTAGATCCTCAGAAGTTATTCACCTTATAGCTGAAAGTTTTTACCCATTTCCAACCTCTCCCTATTTGCCCCTTCCCCCAGCCCCTGGCAACCACTTTCAACTCTCTATTTCTAAGAGTTTGACTTTTTACTTAGATTCCATACATAAGTAATACTGTGCAGTATCTGTCTTTCTCTGTCTGGCTTATTTCACTTAGTATAATGCCCTCAAGCGCCATCCATGTTGTCACAAAAGGCAGGATTTCCTTCTTCCTGATGGTTGAGTAATATTCCACATCCCTTTTATCCATTCATCTGTTAACAGACACTGAGGTTATTTCCATATCTAGGCTGTTGTGAATAACACTGCAACGAACATGAAAGTGCAGTTATCGCTTCGATATCCTGCTTTCATTTCCTTTGGATATACACCCAGAAGTGGGATTGTTGGATCATATGGTAGTGCTATTTTTAACTTTTTGAGGAACCTCCATACTGTTTTCCACAGTGGTTGCACCCATTAACAATCCCACCAGCAGTGTACTAGGGTTCCCTTTTCTCCACATCTTTACCAATATTTGTTATTTACTGACATGAAATGCCGCCTTCACCATATACAAAATTCCCACGTGAATACTCAGTTTGGTTCCATGGATCTGTTTGTGTTTTCATGGATCCATGTTGTTTAATTCATTTCTTGAACAAACTTTCCTGAGCGTCTACTAAGTGCCAGGCATTGTTCTGTTTCAGGCGCTAAAGATACAGCCTTTGGAGGGTTTTGAGCAAGGGAATTATATGATACGCTTTTTGCATTAAAAAATTATGATGAGAAATGTATTGAGAATAATTACAGGTTGAAGGTGTAGAAAAAGGGCAACAATTTAGGAGGTGAACAACAATGGTAGCTTAGAGCTAAATGGTAGAGGTGAAGTTGGAAAGAAGTGGTAATAGTATGGATGTATTTTGAAGGTAAAACCAATCGGACTGACTATCAGATTGGAGGTTGAGTGTGAAAGAAAGAGAAACATGGAAGATAAGATTTTTTAACAAAAAAACAGAGCAAATGGAATTGCTATTAAGTAAATTGGGAAGAATATGAAAGAAACAGGCTTGGGGGAAGTATCAGGATTGCTAAGAATTCTTGTGCATTCCACATCTGCACCACAGATGGGCAAGTTAAAATAGCAAAAGCTAGAACCAATTACTATTTTGCTCCAAAGATTATAAAATTCGTTAGAGCTGTTCACAAACATTCCAGTTTTCTTTCCAGGCATGTGGTAGTCTTACACTTCCCCATCCAATTTGAAGTTAGGTGTAGCCAAGTAACTAGCTGTAGTCAATGAACGCTAGTTACATGGAGCCTTTATCAACTAGAGGCTCCGTCAGTCTGAGTCCCTGAACATCCACAAGAAAAAAAGTTCTTCTATTATCCTGTGTTGGACATGTAGCTGGAGGAGGAAATAAACTTTGTTGGGTTAAGCCACTGAAGTTTTAGGGATGTTTGTTACTACAGCATATTCTAGCTAGCACTACATAGCATATCCTTACTGATACAGAAATTAGCACTTAGTGTGAGATGCAGTCATGATATACAACATAAAACCACAAATACATAGCATTGCTTAGTAATCAGGTGATGGGCAGCTAGGAAACTGTTATTGGAAGCTGAAAGGATGAGCATCAATGCTACGTACCAATGATATTTTTGGTAAAACCGTTGCCTGAAATAACTTGGAGGGAAGATAATATGTAGAGAGAATCTGTAGCTTTAGTGAAAGAGATAAGGAAATAATGTTACTGTTGTGTGTTCGTTGCTGTTAGCTTCATTTGATAAAATATTATGAGGAATAGATGAGTTCAGAAAAGAATCGGCTAGCTTCAGGGCAGAAGTAAAAGCAAATAAACTGGACTAGATAAAATCCACAAATAAAAAAGCTGCAAGAGGCTACTAATTCTCCTTTCTCAATTTGTAAAAGAAAGAATTAAGGGTGCCTTAGAATGATAAAGACCAGTTAGAACCCATGGAGAATAAAATCAAGGGTGTGGCTTTCAAATTCATTGTTAAAACCTCTGAATAGATTAAGGAGACAGAAGAGCAAGGTACAGCTAAAGGTTGAATGCTTATTTCTTCCAACTGGAAACAGGGTTTAGGGAAAAAAGATAATAAAAGCTTCATACGCTCTTAATTAACTCAAGTGGAGACAGGAGAACTTCAGCAAAATGAATTAGTATGTCTAAAATGAACTGGTTATTGGCAAATATAACTGAACGGAATCTAAAAGATATGGTGTTTGCTGTTTTCAACAGAGTTAGACTACCACAGAAACCATATATGTGAACTGAAAAACGGTGGTGACTGTTCAAGCCTTAAAATGATCTCAGGTCTCCACAGGTATGAAGCACATTGATAAAACTGCTCAGTACTCACTGACAGACAGACTTCCCAGTATCTGTTTTGATTATATCAAAGAATAATGGAAAAGAAAGACTATTCTAGAGCGACAGATTCAAAAGCCATGGGGAACAGTGGACCAGGAAGATCTCCCAGTGAGCAGAGTTGGGGTCTAAATCAAGGAATGTTCCTCACTGTCAATGTAGACCCAGCTGGATTTCAGAATCGCTACGGACCTGAAGCTGCTTTGTGTCTCCTGTTCTTCCCTCTTTCTAAATGGAAATGTTGACTTTGGTTGTCCTATGCCTCTCCCACCACTTTGTAATGGGTGTGTGGGAGATAGGTAATTTGTCTATCGCATTCACAGATCTTCAGACTTAAGAGCGGCCATGTCTAGACCTGGTAAAGACATTCTGCAGCATCACTCAGAGATTTTGGACTTGGGGCTGAATGCAATACCTGGATGGAACTTTTGGATAAGAGGTAGCCAGCTATTTGAGGACCAGAAAGGTAGACTACAGTGGTCACTGGCTGATAAAAACTGACCAGAAGTGAGATAATCCACTTCCAGGCGGAAACTTTAAGAATGTAGGATCCCCTCACATTCCCTTTTTCCTCCATCTGTCAGTGTAAAAGTACATAAGGGAGTGGGTAAGTGTAACTCTTCCAAGTGGCAGGACGGAGAACGGAAACCCCAGTGAGCAGCTCTAATGACCACCGGAGTCTGCCTGTCCTCAGAGAAGAGCAGTTATCCCTGAGGTATTCTAGTCTCAGCCTCCTTTCTGCAAGTGAAAGGGAAATAAAAGAGCAGACCCTGCCCACTCCCATTCCAGATCTACTGGCAGAGAGGAGGAGCTCAGTTTTCAGTCAGAAAGGAGACCAGAGTTTTAAAATCGACTCACTTTAAATCATCCAAAGTGACCCCAATTTTAATCTGGCCAAGATGTTGTCCAAGATACAACAAAGAGGAATTCATCTGAGCGTGGTCCCAGTCAGTGACTACAGGAAAACTGGATGGTTTCGTATTCATTCCCCACTGAGTTCTGACTGCTTAAGAAACCAGTTACAGCTGTGACCCCGTCGGAGCCCTTTTGTGCAAAGATAAACGTGCACTCTCAAAACGACGGATGTGGGAAATACCAGTGGATGTGACAGAACTGAGTTTGAAAGCATGTACAGAATGCTTTAAATCTCCTAAGAAAGTGTAGAGCAATACTCAAAAAGTTTAGAAAGGAAAAATCGTTGAGAACAATCTTAAGAGTTTGCCTAAGAGGTGGATTTCTCTGTCATTACTAGAGAAACACCAAAAATAGAGGAAAATAGAAATTGATTTTTGAAGTCTCTGTCTCAGATCTTGAATTTCCAAACAGGAAATGTCTTCATAAACAAGAAGTGCCCACGATGACCTGGGTGCCAAAGTCCTGGGGTATGAAAACACTCCCATGGTCCCTCACTTAAACACACCACCCAAGACAGCAGCTAACACACTGAAACAGGCAGTGGGGGGAAGCTGTATTCCCTTTGATGCAAAAAGTAAATTATCAATAACCGAGTTTATTTTCCAAAAACGGAATTCCCACCCATTAGGGCTTTAGTGAATGTGAATGACTGTCTCACTAATGAAACCAGATGCCCCGATGTGTTGAATACCAGAGATCAGAGCATGTCAGTTTTTTGAATGAACGCCAGGAGGCCAGTTGAACAGGTGTGTGTGTAGATACACACTACAATGTGGACGATTGGAGGGCTTCTAGCCACGGTCCCTTTAGACTCAGGAAATGTGGATGGTGTCTTAAAAACAAGTACAGCAGGACAATTTTCAGCCACTTGCTTTGCTCTGAGATCAGTTTGACTAAACCCTGACACATCTCTCATTTTTTTCAACTACCGATGCCATAATAGAAAAAAAGCAGAGGAAGACAGTAATGGCCCGCATCCAGTATTTGAGAAACAGGTGTCAAATGGATGATTTCAGGGGAACTGGTCTAGTCTGTAACCAGCTAAAGTGGACGACACATTATCAGAGCAGCTGAAAGCTGAGTCAGCTGCTTTGGCAGCTTTTGGGAAGCCTGGGGTCAGCACCTTTCCTGAGGCCCCTTGCAAAACACACTGGCAAGATAAGATAGCTCATACCTACTGGTGGGCAGGCCTGTCAGTCTGCTAGCTTGAGACTAGTTAGTGTGACTAGTCGGGCAACAGGCAAAGGTCCAGGGTTTGCAGGAGCAGGACTGAGCCCCCAGTGAGGCTAAGAATCCCACCGTACAACCACAACAAGGGGGTTGAGAAGTGCAACTGCCCATTGGTTAGCTTTACGTGTGGGCAAGGCGAGGGGGCTGGAGCAAGCTGCACCCACCAATCTGAAATCAAGGGCATAGGCCTCACGTGAAAGCAAAAGCAGGCCTGGTGGAGCTTGAAAACCACAAACCAGCTGGGGAGAGAGAATGTCCTGGTCACCCCAAGAAACTAGTCTCTGATCCAGGTAGGGAAGAGAACAAAACCTGAAATTACACCTGGTGATGGGCACGCAGTAGAAAAGGGATGGGCTGTGAAGTGGCAATGCCAGCCTCTCCTGGGCCCAGGAAGGGCCTGTAAAGTCCACAGCCTGGATCCTCCTCTCCCAGGGACCTCCGTCGAAATAGAAAGGGGATTAAAACATGACATTTTTGAGATTCTCAGTTAGAGATTCTGGTTGGAAGATCAGCCCAACTTTCAGCTCAAAATTAAATCCTACATGGCTTCCTTTAAGGCAAAGGCAGCTTCTCACTGGCTGATGGAGCTGTGGCTGCTATAACCATGGGAAAGTGAGGCGCTCAGAGGGTCCTGGCCCAAATTTTCTGACCAGTTAAGCCCCTGGAACTTCTGCCAAGGCCTCTGGAAGAATAGAATCTTCTAATAAAAGCAGAACTACCGTTAAATTTCCCACCAATAAAGCACAGAGCCTGGAAGCCAGGTTATACTTGAGTAACAAAATATATTAAAATGTGCCTTTTTTCCACCTGAGTTTCATGGTGCAAATTCAAATCTAAATACATGTATTACATAGATAGGACTCCAATCAAGAGCTACTCTTTTATACAAAAAAATATTTTTTGTATTATTTGGAAAACATGGATAAAAAAGAGAAGGAATATCTGCATGATTTGGCCACTAAAACTTCAGGCCATTAGTGATGAGTGGGTGTATGACTTCAACCAAAAGAGTCATTCTAATGGGTCAGACAGCATTATGTACCTCTTGGAACAAACAGCCTTGGAGTTGTTCAAGGTTTGATATAGTTGCTATTATTACTCCCAGTCTCATAATTTTGTTTATTGAAGTATAGTTGATGTACAATATCGTGTTAGTTTCAGGTGTACAGCACAGCGATTCAGTTATATATACAAAAATGTGTACTCTTTTTCAGATTCTTTTCCCTTATAGCTTATTACAAGATATTGAGTGTAGTTCCCTGGGCTCTACAGTAGGTCGTTGTTGATTATCTATATTATATATAGTAGTGTGAATATGTTGTCTCTCCCCCCCACCTTCTTTTTCCCTTTGGTAACCGCAAGTTTGTTTTCTGTGTCTGTGAGTCTCTTTCTGTTTTGGGAATAAGTTCATTTGTATCTTTTTTTTAAGATTCCACATATAAGTGATATCATATGATATTTGTCTTTCTCTATCTGGCTTACTTCACTTAGTAGGATAAGCTCTAGGCCCACCCGTTTTGCTACAAATGACATCGTTTCATTCTTTTTTTATGGCTGAGAAATATTCCATTGTGTGTGTATGTGTGTGTATATGTATATATACATATATACACATATATATATACCACAGTCCCATAATTTAAATACCATCTGTATATTCTAATGATTTCAAAGTTTATGTTTTCATCCTACACTCACTTCTAAGCTCCATGCATTCAACTGTCTGCTTTATACCTCCACCTGATGTTCACAAATCAAACTTCGTTTGCACATCTCTTCTTCCACTTGTGCTCTCCACCTTAACCGGTGCCACTTCCATCACTCAGTCACTCAAGCAGGGATTCTGAGAATCACTCTTGATAGTGCCTCATCACTCAGTCTTCATTTTTTTAAAAAATCCATCCTAATTACTGTCAGTTCTACACACAAAATAGATTTCGAACTCATCCACTTTTCACGAGTTCCACCGCCCCACCCTAATCCCTAGTCCCAGCCTCCATCATCCCTCCTCTGGGCCACCACTGCCCAGCCTCCTCTTTTGTCTCCTTTTCTTCTCCTGCTGCTCTCAACGCTATGTCTCCATCATCCAGTTTTCTTCTCCCACATGAGGTCTTCTTTCGGTTCTTCTTGCAGCACTGGCACTGTGGAAGATGAAAACGCTCATGGAAATCCGACCTCAATCTAGGATCACAAGATCCCTTCCTTCCCCATGTTTCTTTCAAGTTTGCTTAAAAATGTAAAACATGAAAAAAATTGTACATGATTTTGAAGAACTCAAACATTGTGGTTCAACAGAGCAGACTTCTTTTTCCTACCAACCAAGACTTTCCTTCCTTCTAATGCCAATTTATGCTCAAATACCGTTTTTCCCCTAACAACCTGAAGTGTGAAAACATATGCTTTCCTCTGCTCACACCCTTTCCGTAGCACATCCTGTAAAATTCCATCCTTCAGCAGTTAATTTATAGCTGTAGAATGATTATAGGTCTTAAAATGAAAGTTCGAAGGCTCAAGGAAAATAGTGGGTTCCTAATGTAAATATATCATGATGCCAAACATTTCAGAAAATATTTGAGTTCCATAAACTTGCCTGTCTTAAAGGAGTCTTTGGAGAGCTATTGCTTTTCTCGTTTCCATTTAAAAATATGAAGTTTGTGCAATGATCATTTCCCCTAGGTTTGTAAATGGAGGCAAGCTGTACTTGCCTCTCCAAGAAAGATCACGAAGCCTAACCTTTCAGGATACTCTGGAAAAATGAACCATTTTTAAAGCAGTTCCTGCAGTGTTGGGATAAATTGCAGTACTGAACTCAGTGTATGCCTCAGTCTAGAAAAAGAAGTTTTTAAACCCTCAATAAACTTTTTTTGGTCTAATATGAGTATGATCCAAAAGTAGATAAGGTGGCATTGTTCAGTAGCTAAAAGTTAGGTGGCAAAATGTACGGTAGCCAAGCCATTTCTGTATGGATCCCAGAACCTCAGAAAACAGTGCAGTGAATGAAGTGAGTATGAATATCCCATATTCTGTCAAAACCTATAATAATGAAGGGAGTAAGGAGAATAAAACTTATCATTTTAGTGCAGGTGGATTCAATTAGGGGGAAAAAATGTTTTTTTTTTTTTGGATCCAGAAATTGCAGAGGCATAATAGGTATCTTTTGAATGAAATAAAAGAGGGGGATAGTCTTTTATTAATAGCAATGAGCATATATAACTGAAAGGATAACCAGAAGGGGAAGATGATGGAAAACAAATCACCAGACCTGGAAGTCCATTGTAGCAGAGTGACTGACACTGTGTAACTTATTTCAAGGGGCGACTGAGAACTGGAGATGGGTTTCTCTTCTATGGGACTTCGGCATCGCTCGGTCTCTCCCTCGTCTGTTTCCGAATGTAAAGGTTGTGTGAGATAATGTCCAATGGCGACGTTTGCATGAACGGGCTGTACCATGTCCCTAAGAAAGAATCACACCTGTGCAACCTCCCACAGGCTTTAAAACGCCAGAAAATACTAAGTAGCCTTTCCAAAGGATAGCCGTATTCTATACCTGGAATCCCAGATGCATTTTATTAAAGAAATACTGAGTTCAAAACTGACAATTAATATGGATGATTCGGGGTGGGGGGGTTGTTTTGTTTTGTAGCATTAAAAGTAACCCTAGATCATGCCAAATAACGGGAGGGTAGAGAAATATCAAAGTCTGACAAGTAGAGAGGAATGACTGAGCTAATTGTTATGTTGTCTTGATGAAACAGTATGCAGCTACTGAAGATGATAATTATGAAAATGAAACATTAAAACCATTATGATTTAATCGTCATTGATAAGAACACAACACTGATTACAGTCAAGGAAAAATATTTTTTGCACAAGGGCTAGAAGGGAGTATAACACATGAAAGTTATGTTTGGATGGTTGTATGATGGATTTTTAAAAATTTTTTCGATCAATTTTAATATTGTTTTATACATTTTAAAACAATTCCTGACTATCAAGTGTATTACACTCTGTATGTTTAATATGAAAATAGAAATTTAAAATTCGAAATTAAGCAATTTTTATCTTCACTAAAGAGATACAAGAGCGTAACATTCGGCTGGTTCAAAGCCTAGCTCTGCCCCTAGATAAGGGGGTTAACTTTTGATAAGTTAACCTTTCTGCCCCTCAATTCTCTCCTCCACAAAATGGAAATCCTAACCCCTCATGCCTATTGTCAAAACTAAATTAGATCATTCATAAAAAGACTTAGCAGAGTACTTGGCACATAGGAAATGACAACTACTATTGTGAATATACAAAATATAAAGCTCATTTATATACATGTTTGTATTACATATATGTTTACGTACGTAAAGGCACTTAGCACATGCCTGTCACATACACTCAGTACGAGGGAGCGATAACATGATACTCATGTAGCTACATCTATGAGCACATACTATATGCCAAGAATTCTGCTAAGACTCTTAAACACATATATTATGCACTGTATGTGACATGTTATATGTTCTATATGATAGCATCTCATTCTTACAAATATTCTGAGGGTGGGGAATTATTATCCCCATTCTACAGATAAGGAAATGGAGGCTCAAAAAGCTTAAATAACTTCCCCAAGATCACAGAACTGCTAAATGGCATAGCTAGACAAGAACAAGGTTAGCTGACACCAAATACAAACTCTTCACTGCTAGCCATACTGCTTTCAATAAATGAGAAATAAGATATACTTAGCTCATATTTCAGCCCAGTAGATGCTTCAATGGTCTGGTGACACTCAGTAAAACGGAGGTGCCAGTTTTTCCCTCAGTCACCTGTGAGTGTAAAGTCCTGTTGTGTAGACCGTGACTTTTCTTGTTGCTAAGAACCCTGGTCCTTCTGACCTCAGCTGCACCCAGCAAAGGCTGTGGGCTACTCTAATTTGAGAAATGAGGATGAGGGGTGTGAGGTCATCCCAAACTGGTGTTAAGGGAAAATAATTCCCCATTAGCAAGATGTACAAAGAAAGTCTTCCTCTGCAAATATGTCATTTTAAATATTAACACTGTTAAAGATGTTTTTTTGTTTTGGAGGGTTTTGTTTTGTTTTGTTTTTACTTTTGGAACTCCTTTAAGTTTCTAATGTGCTACTATGAAACTTGGATCCCCAAGAGAAAGATTTAACATGCAATATTTCCAAGACTCTTTTCCTCCCTAGAACCCTTTGTTCTGGGAGCTCCAATTAATACCTTCTGGAATGAATGCCCCTAGCAGCCCATTCCGGGGATGCTGATCGAGCAGGATAAGCCACTGCCTGGCATCAGGAGATGGGGTCTGAATCCCAGCCCTCCACGCACTCCAAGTGATCTTAGGCAACTGCCGTGAGCCTCGGTTCTCTCTTGTAAGATTAGGAGATGGTATCTAAAATGCTATGAGTGGTACAGAATGTCTTTCTCTGTCAACTTCTGGAAAAAATCAACCCACGCGATTACTCCACACCAGTGTGGCTCTTAATTCCATCCTTCCATGTGGTTGAGAACTGGTTGATACAGGAACAAGTGTTAAAAAGATTGAAGCCCATGTTGTTTGTTCTCAGCATAATACAGGAGGAATGTAAGAATTATAAAGCTAATAATGGAAAACTTAACAAGCTAACAGGGCTCAGGAAAAATATTCTTCTGCCAGGCAACACACTGATGCCATGCTCAGAAAGCAATCCCAAGTGTTTTTACTGTGGAATTTCTCTCTTTGCCTACCCAGCCCTACCGCCCACCACTCTCCAATATCCCCTCCCCTCCAGCCAAGGCAATGCCTCAGGTAAACAAAGCTCACCACACCTAAAATGCTTACTCCCTTCCCGTAATGCTCTATTCTTTTGCCCAAAACAGTGCCTCTCACCTGACGTGTGATGCCTTCCTTGATGCAGGGGATTCTGACCTTCTTGAGAATAAGAACTCTGTCTTCTTGAATTTCCAGTTCCTCACATGATACTAGGCATATTGTAAAGACCAAATGATAACACCAGCTCAGCATGTTCTCTCCAATCGCTAACGCTTTTTCTACTTCTGTAAGCATACAGATATGCATTTAAAGCTATAATCTGCCACATATAATCATTTTTTCCATATTTTTCCTGGCTGCTTGTGGTATCTCTTCAGTAGGTTATAAGAGACTTATTCCTGCAGGTCATAATACCAAGAAAAGTATTAGGCAAGTAGAAAGTATTCCTTGAATACTTGGGATTGTCTAGTTGATTGCAGTCCTTTTTTAAGAACCATTATAATATTAATAATATTGCTAGACTGTGATTAGCACTTGACACCTATTATTTTCTTTATCCCTCATACTTAACTTTGACATAAGTAACATTATCCCCATTTGTACATAAGAAAAATAAGACTAATGTAGTTAAGTGATTTCCTTAAGGTCATGCAGCTACGAAAATAAGATGTCTATAAAATCTGCTGTCAACTGGGATACATCTGAACATGAGCAAAAACACTAAAAGTCATTAAAGTTGTAGGACTTTTTGAAATATTTATTAACTGAGAGTTGGTTTTATTACATTAGTAAACCTACTAAATAATTTTATTCAAAATTTTTCAAAATTATAATTGTTTTAAAATAAAAATAAAGGAAATTGAAAAAATTCATGACTAACTGAACATTAAAAATAACAAATTAATAATTAGTTATGATACATATTTCAATATCTATAATTGTTTTATAGTATCTTTTGAGGAATTTTCTTTTCATGATAGTTTTATTATTTTTACATTTTTCATAAAGTTTCCTGAAATCTTCTTCAAAATTGCATTTTTGATAAGTAGATATAAAATTATAACACTTTCAATGGAATTTTTCCTATGAAACATACTTTTTATTAATTAAGAAAAATACTTTCTAAAGGTTTTGAGGTACTCAGAAAAATGTCTGCTAAAGGAAGTCTATCCTCATTTCTATTTTCCTCATCTTTTTTCTTTTGGAACAGATCAATTTTGTAGGCCAAGTAATTTCATTCAGCGTTGTCTATTCAAAGAATGTTTCCTTTTAAGGAAAGTTCTTAAAATAAGTTGATTTATTACCCCTTAAATACTTTTACAAACACAGACCCTGAAAAATTGTAGGTAGACACTCTCATTCCACTGCAATTCCAATATATAATAAATATTTGTCCAATTAAAACAGGAGTTCCACCAAAAGGTTCTTCCCATGAGTCAAGATATTCTAAAATACAAGTACAGAATTTATAAATCATCTTTTTTTCAGCTTTACTGGGGTATAATTGACCTATGAGATTGTCAGATATTTAAAGTGTACCTTGTGGTGATTTGCTATAAGTACACATTGTGAAAGAATTCCCCTTATCTAGTTAATTAACATGTCCATCACATCACATCTTTCTGTGTGTGTGAACATTTAAGTTTTACTCTCTTAGCAAATTTTGATTATACAATACAGTGTTATAAAATATACTCACCGTATTTTATATGAGATCTGAGGACCTTATTCATCTTATAGGTGAAAATCATAGTAACTTTTTTACCAACTTTTTCCTATTTTCCTCACTCCCTAACCCTTGGCAACCACTTTTCTACTCTGTTTCTATGAGTTTTGACTTTTATTTTTGATTCCACATGTAAGTGATACCATGCATGACTTGTTTTTCTCTGTTTGGCTTATTTCACTTAGTATAATTTGTCCAATTAAAATAGGAGGGTCCATCCATGTTGTCAACAAAGGGCAGGATTTTCTTCTTTGTCATGGCTGAATAACATTCCATGGTGTGTGTGTGTGTGTGTGTGTGTGTATAATACCACATCTTCATCCATTCATCCATCAGTTATTGACATATCTCGGCTATTGTGATTAATGCTGCAATGAACATGGAAGTACAGATATCTCTTTAATATCCTGCTTTCATTTCCTTTGGATATATACCCAGAAGTAGAACTGCTGGATTGTATGGTAGTTCTATTTTTAATTTTTTGAAGAATCTCCGTACTGTTCTCCACAGTGGCTGCACCAACTTACATTCCCCCCAATAGTGCACAAGGGTCCCCCTTTCTCCACAGATTCCCTGGCACTTGTTATCTCTTGTCTTTTTTGATGAGAGACATTCCAGCAGGTGTGAGGTGATATCTCATTATGGTTTTGCTTTGCATTTCCCTGACGATTAGTGAGGTTGATTATTTTTAGATAATTGTCTCTTCATCCAGACAATAAGTTTCGAAAAAGCAGGAATTTCTAATTATTAAAGTTTCTCTTTCTAGTTACTACTTTATCATCTCTTTTTACTTCAATTAAATAATTAAATCGGCCGTTTTCTAAAAAGTAGAATTTTTTTAATTAAAAAATTTTCAACTCAGAGGTCTCTGTAGATAGGAACAAAGCTATGCCTTGGAGCAAAAGCTCATCACCAACACATAGTGTTAGTGTTTGTAGCAGGTTGTTACAGAACTGGCCATTGTGGATTTTGTTAGTCAATGTGTTTTCTCTATATGTGATTAATTTTTAACTATTTTCCAAACATTAGAGACTTTATAAGGTCCTGGAAGTGCAAACACACAGTGAGAATGTTGAAAGTGTTATTAAAAGGCATAAAATTACAAGAGAAATAAAAATAGAAAAAATAAAAATGAAAGTGGAGAAAAAATGACAAATGTTGTACCCCATACAGGATGAGTCGTTTGACAATGGAAATATTTGTGAAGAATAAAGAAACTAGGCATGCAAGAGTTGCATCGTGCCTGTGCAGTGACATTAATCCAAATAATTCAAACGTGAGTTCCATGAGGACAGAGATCCTGTCTGACTTTTCAGCTTTGTCCACTGTGCCTGGCGCATGTGCAACAAATATTTGTTGAATAAGTTAATCAATCAACCAATCAACCAAAGACAAGGAAATGTAATTGGCCAAATACAGACATTTTAGTGTATATTTAGAGAATCAGCATCCATGTTTCTTAAAGACTGCAGGGAAAACTTAAATGCTGAGCCTGATAGAAGCACTATCACCCACAGATTATGACCACCCAGGAATAATTCAGTGGGTTCACGACCCCTTAAAGTCATCAGAAGCAGAGAGTGTGTGGCAAGGTAATGTTGCTTCCAAGGAGCTTTCTGCCTCAGTGGTGTCACAATCTAGAAAAATAACTGTTTTTTTAAAAGATGCCTGAAGAAAGTTGTCAGCCAGAATTACAGGACTGCACTCATTTAGAAACGAGCAAAGAAAATGCATCTACGCTTCCTCACAAGTCCTCATCCCAGGCTGAAGAGAGTGAGATCTTAACCTTGCAGACTAGTGGCATCTCAACATCTTCCAGTACAAGGGACAATTTTCTGTGACTCTGTCTCTTTTGAATAAAGGCTTAATCATTCAAATTTCCTCCCCTCTCCATACTCCCCTTCAAGATCGATCTGGGTTAAAGCAGGAGGTGTAGGAGGTCCACATGCCTTCATTGCGGGGAAGGAACAGCAATCCTTGTCTCCTCCATCTGGGGGGATTTCTGCTCTCCATGGTGCTGTCCCCAGCCAGCCTGGTCATTTGTACCCTGCTGGCCTCCAGGCAGCTGTGTTGTCTTGTCTGCATATCTTGATGACTAGGTCTACTGTAGCTTTCACCTGCACTTGGGTCTCCTATGAGGTCTGCCTGTGACTTCTATTGCATCCTGCCTCAACAAGTCTGCCTTTCTCCAGTCCTGGTGAAACATCCAGTCTACTATGGGTTTATCTACTATGATAAACCCTCTGGCAAGTTCACCAGTCAAACTCTTAAATATATTCCACTTCATCCAGAGAGCATGTCAGAATTTCTGGACCCCTTCCATGATACCAGAATCCAAGGTCAGCTTGACCCAAACAAGCCTGTTTTTCCAGACGTCTTTTTCTGCTACTGCTACTCTAATGGAAACCACTATTAGCCCTCTGCCATGTTGTTTTTGAGACCACACACTAAGACAAACTCTTTCTAAGGTTCCAAAAGGGGAGTGGCCTAACATTCCTCTACATTGGGTTTTTCCCTTAGACTAAATGACACAATCTGTTCCCTAAGATTTGAGCCTAGAGTTAGAAGTTTTGTCACTTATCTAATCTCCATCTATCCCTTTCCACAATCCCTGGGAGAAACTGTTGGCTTCCTACTCCCTCTTCCTTTCTGGGTGGAACTTTGTCTGTATCTTACCCTACTTCTTCCAGAGAAAAGACTGCTGGTCTCCATCTTAATGGCAAAAAGTTATCCTTTCTTTACAATGGGAAAATTTTGTGATCTAAATCAGGCAACTAAAGATATTCATAAATAAGGGCTTAATATCCAAAATATACCAAAAATTCATACAATTCAATGTAAAGAAAAAACAGATTAAAAATGGGTAGAAGACCTGAATAGACATTTTTCTGAAAGAAGGCATACAGATGGCCAGCAGGCCCATGAAAATATGCTCAACATCACTAATCATCAGGGAAATGCAAATCAAAACCACAATGAGATACTACTTCCTAGCTGTCAGAATGGCTATTATCAAAAAGACAACAAATAAGTGTTAGGATGTGGAGGAGAGGGAACCCTTGTGCACTGTTGGGGGGAATGTAAATTAGTGCAGCCACTGTGGAGAACAGTGTGCAGGTTCCTCAAAAAATTAAAAATAGAACTACCAGGACTTCCCTGGTGGCGCAGTGGTTAAGAATCCGCCTGCCAATGCAGGGGACACGGGCTCGAGCCCTGGTCCGGGAAGATCCCACATGTCACGGAGCAACTAAGTGCATGCGCTACAACTACTGAGCCTGTGCTCCAGAGCCCGTGAGCCACAACTAGTGAGTCCGCGTGCTGCTCCTACTGAAGCCCACACTCCTAGAGCCCGTGCTCTGCAACAAGAGAAGTCACTGCAATGAGAAGCCCGTGCACCGCAACGAAGAGTAGCCCCTCTCTATGCAACTAGAGAAAGCCCGCGCGCAGCAATAAATTAATTAATTAATTAACTTTTTTAAAAAAATAGAACTACCATATGATTCAGCAATTCCACTTCTAGGTGTTTTTCCTAAAGAAAATGAAAACACTGATTCCAAAAGATATATAACACCCCTATGTTCATTGAGCATTACTTACAATAGCCAAGATATGGAAGCAACATAAGTGCTCATTGATAGATGAATGGGTAAAGGCTATGTGAGATATCTATATAAAGATAGATAGATATACAATAGAATATATATACCCTATATATAATAGATAATATATATAACGTATAATACAATATTATTCAACCATAAAAAAGACTGAAATCTTGCCTTTTGTGACAACATGGATAGACCTTGAGGGCATTAATCTAAGTGAAATAAGTCAGACAGAGTAAGACAAATACCATATGATTTCCCTTATACGTGGAACCTAAAAAACAAAACAAAAGAGCAACCATAACAAAACAAAACAGAAACAGAGTCATAGATAGATACAAAGAAAAAACGGGTGGTTGCCAGAGGGCAGCGAGGTGGAGAGATGAGTGAAATAGGTAAGGAGATTAAGAGGTACAAACTTCCAGTTACAAAATAAATGAGACACGGGGGTGAAATGTACACAATGGGGAATATAGTCGATAATAATTTAATATATTTGAATGGTGATGAAGGGTTCCAGCTATATAATAAATAAGCCCTAGGGGTGTGATGTACAACATGATTAATATAATGAGTGCTGATGTGTGTCACAGATGAGAGCTGCTAAGAGAGTAATTCCTGAGAGCCCTCATCACAAGGAAAATATTTTCCTATTTTGTATCTACATGAGATGATGGACATTCACAGTAACTGTTTTTAGAATTATATACTCTATATATAAATAAATATGTATTATTTATAAGTATCATAAAAGCTTAAGATTCAGAAGTAATGTATAATTCAAATAATATTCAATTGCTTAATATGACACCACAAAACTAGGAATTTGGCTATATTTTATTCAAACTATTTCAGATGAAGAATTTAACTTTATTTTGTCCTTTCCTTTGCATGTTTTATATGGAATCTGTTCATTTCTGTTTTTCCCATCTGGAGACTTGGTGAATTCAGCAAGTACATTTGGTTTCTTGAATTGCCTTGTTCACATTTGGTTTAATCATATAAAAATGTCAGAAAAAAATAGATCACTATGTAAAAAATACCTAGTGTTTAAAATAATAATAATAATCAAATAAGAAATTAAGAAAGTGCTCCATTGATTGGTATTTATAATTTTTCACCAGGCCCCCAAAATGATCCTTTTGTAAAATTATGGACAAACAGCATTTAAATACGTTGAACAAAATTTACCTTAATTAAAACCAAATCCAGTTGAAAACAAAGATCCAGAACCTGGAGCCCAGAATAACAGCAAATACTGCCATTTGAGAATGCCACTCTTCTTTTCCTCAAAGTGGTGCTTTTACCACCCACTCTCTGTCCTTCTGTGCACAATTTTAACAAGCTCCCTTAAAGTTCTTAGGAAAAAAAAGGAGATAAATGCATGTTCCATTGAATGCTGATTTTTGAGAATTTTGTCACTTTTTTATTATGATATAAATCAGTTTCTAAGTGCGTGTGTGGTGTACAGAGAGACAGCGAGACACAGAGATAGATATTGATTAAATGTACTTAAAAAAAGATCTAGAAAGACGCACTATGACCTGTTAACAGTGCTCAACTCTAAGGAGTGAGATTACAAAGGTAGATTTTTCTTGTATACTTTTATATTCTTTGCATTTCCCACAAATATTACACTTAAAAATATTTAAGTAAAGGAAAACTACTTCTTGGTGCACTTAACGTAACAAAACATAGCAAGCTACATTCAAGAGTTAGGATAATTCTTCCCTCAAGTTTTCCCCCCTCAAAGGCAGCATTCACCCTCTCACATAGGAGCAAAACATAGGATTCATGTTGGCTTCTCTTTCCTTGACAGGGTACTTCCAGCAAGATTTGTTGGCTCCTTGCCTCCTTCGCCAGCAGCAGGCCAGGTCCAAGCCACGTCCTCGGCCATGTGGGCTCCAGCACATGCCTGGGAACTGGTCTTCTACTTCTGCTTCACTCTACTGAGTCACTCATGTCAATCCCCTGTGCAAAAACCTGTTCACACTTACTAGGAACAAAACCCAGCTTCCTTATCACCATGTGATCCAGCCTTTGTCTGTCTTTTCAGTCCTATCTCCTACCACTCATTGTTCCCTTCTCAGTCTGATCTACCTGCCATTCATCAAACATATCAAGCCCTTGACAGCTGACCTACTTGTATTAGTTGGCTTGGGCTGCCATAACAAAACACCAGAGTCTGGGTGGCTTAAACAATAGAAATTAATTCCTCCCAGTTCTGGAGACTGGAAGTATAGGATCAAAGTGTCGGCAGGTTTGGTTTGTCCTGAGGTCCCTCTCCTTGGCTCACAGATGCTACCTTTCCTGTGTCTTCACGTGACCATCTCTGTCTGTGTCTGTGTCTGTGTCTAAATCCCCCTTTCTCATAAAGATACCAGTCATATTGGATTAGAGACCACCCATGTGACCTCATTTTACCTTAATTGCCTCTTTAAAGGCTGTATCTCCAAACATAGTCACATTCTGAGGTGCTGGGAGTTAGGACCTCAACATCGCAATATGGAAAGGATACAATTGAGGCCGTAACAGTGCTCTTGCCTCTGCCTAAAATGTTCTTTCCCAAGGACTTTCATGGTTCCTTCTTTCATATCATTCAGCCCTCTGCCTAAATATCATCTCTTCAAGCAGGCTGTCTTCTATACCAGTTTACAGTAGCACGTAGGACCTCTTCATCCTATACTTTACTTACTTTAGTTTTCTTCATGGCACCTCAATGCTTTAGTAGCACTATATGATTTTTTTTTAATTTTCATTGTTTCTTCACCCTCACTTCCAGCACACATGCACACACTTGCATTCACACACATGCATACACACATTAATGTATGTTTTATGAAGGCAGGGATTTTTATGTCTTATTTTTTGCTGTAACTCAGTGTGCATAATTCTACCCAGAACACATTCTCAGTTCAGCAAATATTTACTTAACTAATTAATAATATTTCAAAGATTTTGCAAAGAAATTTCCATGAGGTCTTTCTAAGAGCATAAAGGCACGGGGTAAAAAATAAACAATTCCTTATATAGACCATGTACAGAAATGAGCATGGAACATGTTATTTTGGTCATGCTGCTTACAATTAATGTTTGCTGTTGGCTATTTAACAACAAATTTAACAGAATGTGTTTTACCGTGATTGATGTAGTTTATTAATTATATACTGAATTAGACCAGCTGTTCTCAACCAAGGTCACTTTTATTCCCCCCAGAAGACAGTTGGCAGCAACTTATATATTTTTGGTTGTCACAACTGGGGCAGGAGTTCTCCTGGCGTCTAGTAGGTAGAAGCCAGGGATGCTTTAAACATTATACAGTTCAATGGATATCTTCCCACAACAAAAAATTATTTGGCCCAAAATGTCAATAGTGCAGAGGTTGAAAAACCCTGATCTAAAGAAATTTAAATCAGAATAACAGAGATTCTTCCACTAATTACCCCTAATTTACACCTATAGCTTTTTTTTTGCATAAATGATGGGTTCTATATAATAAAATATCAATATGTCTTTTTAAAATGCCCTATTCCTAGCCAGCTCTAGACAAAATTGCAAATTCTGTCTTCGGAAGCCTTTCACTTTTTCCCTTCCGCCTTACTCCCCTTTTAATACCTCTTTATCCCTGTTAGTGTGGTCCCTTAAAGACTAAGATGTTCTCCCACCTAAGCTCCCTAGGGGCCAAAGTTTTCACTAGATACAATACCAGGATCTATCCTTACATGGGATAAGCCCCAGATGCCCACCAAGATTTGTCACTTGTCTATGTCAGCTCAAAATGCTAGAACACTGGAAACAAACCATGAAAAAACTAACTAGGGGCTTCCCTGGTGGCGCAGTGGTTGAGAATCTGCCTGCCAATGCAGGGGACGCGGGTTCGAGCCCTGGTCTGGGGAGATCCCACATGCCGCGGAGCAACTAGGCCCGTGAGCCACAATTACTGAGCCTGCGCGTCTGGAGCCTGTGCTGCCAACAAGAGAGGCGGCGACAGTGAGAGGCCCGCTCACCATGATGAAGAGTGGCCCCCACTTGCCGCAACTAGAGAAAGCCCTCGCACAGAAACGAAGACCCAACACAGCCATAAATAAATAAATAAATAAATAAAAATAACTTCAGAAATTATTTAAAAAAAAAAAAAACTAGAAGGGGAAAATATAGAGCTCTGTATTTAAGTCTCATGGACCAAACTTCACCAAGACTGGATCAGAGAGATGAATCAAATTTCACCAAGACTGGATCAGGGAGATGATTTTCATGTTGAAAAGATCTGGGATATTTTATTGGCCCCCAAGCTCAGCATGAGCCAGGCCTGTACTGGAGGCTTGATGCCCTAATCCAAGAGTGTAATAAAACAATCATACTTGATCTGGTAAGCAGAACCTGGAATATACAAGAAAGTGTTGGGAACCCACAATGATTATGTGAGCATCAATTTCTGGGGGTACACTGATAAATCACTCTATTCAGTGGAACTGCTGAAGTGACTGTGTACCTCAAAGCCATGCTTTATGTGGAACAACTAAAGAAACTTGAAATGCTGGTGCAGCAGAAGAGAACACTTAGAACAGACAGAATAACAGTCTCCAAATTTTTGTGCAATGACTACCCAAATAAATAAATAAATTTTTTTCCCTTGCTTTAGAGGGAAGAACTAATACTATTGAGGTGAAGTGGCTGCCTTATGCTCAATATGGAAGAATTTTATGACATCTTGGTAAAAAGTGCTGCTTCACAAATAGTGTGTTTCTTATTACTAGAAATATGCAAGCAGAGACCACAGGACTGCTTCTCAGAGACACTGCAGAAAAGATTCCTATTTTGGGGAAGAAGTTAGACTAGAAATCTCTATGTGCCCTTCCAATTCTGAGATTCCATGAGTCTAACCATTCTTTTATTAAAAGCAAAATATTTAACTATTTTCTCCCAAAAGAAAATATATTTGAAATAAGTTTTTCTCCTTACTCTCAATGGCCCTAAGCAAATCTTGAGAGAAATATATTATCGAACATCTTTCAAACACTAGAAGGTTGTCATTAAATAAGTACCCTAACAAAGTTATAATAAAAATTATAATTGATATCACTTTTTTGACATATAATTATAGTTTACGCTGGGCATTACAGTAAGAATACATATAACTTTTAGTAGCACAATCTGTTTATTAATCTCTTTTGATTTTAATTTAAACGCTTTCTTAGATATATTTTTTAATGTAGGTATAAAAATTTTCTATTAGTTACATTTTTTTAACAGACATTAGGGAATAATCAAAAAAGCTATTAATTAGTTAGAGAAATGGGTTTCCAGTTCTGGCTTGTTCCAGTATTCTAGCATTCTGGCCACTAATGACTGTGTCCTCTATCCAATTAATAAGTCTCTGGATCTCATTTTCCTCATCCTTAAAATTAAAGTTTGTACTCGATTATACCTGAGATTTCTTTCATCACTTATTTTTATTATTCTATTACTTGCCATCATAGATTAAGTTGCTACCCAAGCTACCAGTATAAGTCTTGAAGACTTCAAAGAATTACAAAAAAAAGAGAGGTCAGAAAATCAAAGGAATAGGATGGACCCCAGACTCCTCAAAATGCTGACGTTTCACGTGTCATTACTGACATATAAAAGTGTAAGCAGAACTGTGGTGCCCCAATCAACTAATTTTAGAAATCACAGCTTTTTGAGAATTAATCATTCACATGGTCCTGTTTGGTATGATGGAATCAAAAAGGATGTGAATATTCTTATGTGAATTCTTATTCTTATGTGAATAAGAGCAAGGGAAGTAAACCTATATCATATTTTTTCTTTTCCTTTCATTCAATTCTACCCAAAGACTCAGTACCTGCAGCAGTTGAGAAAAACTGAGTTTCTTTGGCAAAGGTGAAGAAGCCATTCTGAAATGTCTATAGCAGCCTAAAATGCCAAGCCACAGTGCTGATTAATATTGGTGAGAATACTGATTGGTTCTTCACACTTGGGTTTCTTCAATGCCACATCAATGTGACTGTAAAACCACATGGAAGCCCCAACGCTATGAGTGGACCAGTGAAATAGAAGAAGTCACCATAAAAGCTGTTGTCTTCCCCTCTTCATCAGATAGGGAAATTGAGATTCTTTACTTGAAATCTCTATGTTATATCAAAACTTTAAGCAAGTTACACTCTTGACAATTAAAATTGTACTTTAACAACTTTCTCAACTTGATGATGAAACAACATCATTGTTCAATTATTTCTTTTTTCCCACAAAGGAAACCCCTCAATATTATGATTTAAATCAATAGTTTATTGGCTGTCATCTACCATGTATGTCTCATTTTTAACCAACAATCTGAAATTTCCCAGCATATGATATGTAAGCGGTATTGCTTGAGATTGAGAACTCACACTCGGAACTGGTACAGTGCTGGGCCCCTCCAATGAACTCTCCACCCTTCTCCACTCTGCTCTGTAGCCTAAGGGGCTGACCTGTATGGACAAGATCAGTGAATTCCAGGGCCTTCTGTTGGCTTCCGGTTGGGTTCACCAATGGGGAATTCCATCCGGAGACAGGAAGGAGAGAGCGGAGTGAGGCCGGGGCATATACTCCTTGCCTCCTTCCCCGCAGGGTCAATGCAGGCTGGCTTTGACTCTGCACTGAAAGCCATGGACGATGGCTTCCCTGCACAATTCTCCTCTTCCGCGTTCTACTTGTAGCTTCCTCTCCTTGTCCCTTCAAAAGTGAATAGTGATAACATCTCTACCGTTAATACCTGAAGATACTGTGCTACTTTCCTCATTTTTCCTACCCCATACCCTTGTCTTAGTGAACAGTATCTTTTTCAAACCTTCCTGGAATTATCCTAATCATTTGAGTGAACCATTTATTTTTTTGTTGGAGCCTGATCTTGTCACATATTTAGGTGAAGTTTAATAGAAATATATAGTTTTCTTTCAAAAAAACCTGCTTTTGGACTCATTTCTCCTTTTAATCATTTTTGCTTTCTATTTCATTAAATTTAGGTCTTATATCCCCTCTTCCCAGTTTCTTTTGGTTTATTTTTAATTTCAGTAAGAGAAGTAGCTAGTTATTTTGTCTCATCCTTACTTTTTAATAATGGTGATATCTAATATTATACTTTTTTTCCTGAGAACTACAGCTGCTAGGTTTCAATGAACTTGAATAAAGTATTTTTTCCCCATGGATTTCTAGAAAATGATTTTCCTTTTAATTTCCTTTTTGGTTCAAATGTTATCTAGCACTATTTCTTAATTTGTAAATATTTTAAGTTTTTGATGGGGTCTCCATCTTACGATTTATTTGTAATTTTAACACAGTACATATCCTTTAAATTCTCCCTTTTTTTGAATTTAGTAAGGACTTCTTTGTGGCCTAGTACATGATCAATTGCTTTGTACTTAGATACTTGAAAAAAGAATATTTTCTATTTGAAGAATGTAAGATCCATACATCAAATACATCAAGTTTGCTGAAGAAATTCTTATTTTTCTGCCTAATAAATTGATCTATTTCTGAGAGAGATATTATCAAAAATTTTTCACCATCATTGTACTTGTATGAGGTTTTCTTTGCATTTCTAATAGTTTTTGCTTTGTCATTTTATGACAAATCTTTATTGACTTAGATTTATATCATTACACAATATGTCTGTTTATTCTAAGTGCTTTTAATCTTCAATTTCATCTTGTGTGATGTTAATATTGTCATTCCAGTTTTCTTCTGGTTTGCATTTCCTTATGTGGCCCTACCCCTTTACTGGGAAGAAGGAAAAAAGGAAGGAAGGAAGGAAGGAAGGAAGGAAGGAGGGACAGAGGGAAGGAGGGAGGGAGGAAGGAGGGACAGAGGGAAGGAGGGAGGGAGGAAGGAAGAGAGAGAGAGACAATTATTTTTGACTCAATATGCACTTCATTGCAAACTCACATATCTGGAATCTGTTTTTTAGCCCAAAGTAGCAGTTTCTAGATTTTAATGGATGAATTCAGTCCATTCACATTTGGCACAAGATCTAATGTTGTTGATTTTATTCTTTCCACTTTACTTCATTGTCTTCTACTCATTTACACTGTCGTTTCCCTGTTTTTCTTCCCCTTGGTTTTGTTAGTTTGATTGAATTGCTGCTTGTTCCTATTTCCCCCATGTTAATTTAAAGGTTCTGGTGTATTTTTCCATTTCCTTAATGGTTACCATCTCTTTCCCTGCTCTCCTAATCAGACACATATGTCACTACGATTGCTTTAAAAACAAGGTACTAACTACATTCCTGTTTTCCCCACCATGATGTTCTAATCCTACCTTCTTTCCCACCTTTCCAATAGCAAAAGAGCTTTAAAGTAACTGATCAACCCTCCCATCCTTCCCTCCTGACATATGCCCCCCATCCCTTGGGATACTTTTATCTCTTCTTTCTTGCCCCCGCAGAGCAAAGGTTTGCCAGGATTCTTAAGTGCTCACTGTATCAAAACTTCCCTTATGGAATGTCTCCTCTATTTCAGGACTCCTTAACCAGCAGTTATATTGTCTATTCTTAGACAGCATTTTCTTAAACTATTGTATAGACTAATAATGATATAACATTTACTGAGCATATATTACATGCCAGATTCTCTTCTAAATGTTTTACATTTATTAAACCACTTATTCTTTGCAACCACACTATGGGATAAACTCTACCATTTTTCCCATTCTTTATTTTACAGATGAAGAAACTGAGGCAAAGAGATGTTCAATACATGCCTAATGTCACACAGAAAATGTGACACAATCGAGAATTGAATCCAGGTGTGCTACTCAGACCTTGTGTTTCCCAGTTCTGGACCACACTGTCTCACCACTGTGGTTGTCTCTCTTCATTGCTGTTCAGGTTGAAGTCCCTACTTTGGTTAATTTGTTGTCTAGTTATAGTCTATTTCGTGCATTTTCCTAATATGGGGAACGTGGGTGGCATTCAGCCTGAGTTCTTGCCTATTCCCGAGATCATGCCTTTCACCCCGACATATGAATGAGTCTTGACTATGTATAGGATTCTTGGACTGTGAATCTTTTCTCTATATGGCTTGTCTCCTAGTTGCTGAGACTGAAAATGAGAAGACTTCCTTACCTTACTCGACCAAGAAACTATGGGTAGGTGGAGAGTAAAGAGACTTTACAGGGTGCTAACATCCTGCCTGTAGCCCATAGGCTAATGAATGAATTGCAGCAGGATTCCCAACAGTCCCACCAATATTTCAAGCTCCAATGTGCTGGCAGAAAAAAATAACTACTGATCTATGGAGCCCCAAAATCCTAAAAGAAAAGGATCAAACTAACAATTTGAACACACACTATAGAACTGCTAGAAGAGACAAGTGACTATCTGAATAAAAATTAATCATGAATGCTTAAGGAGAACAAAATGGAATAACACAAACAAAAACAATTTCTAGAAATTAAAATCATTTTCAAACTAAGACAAATCAGTAGATAATAAAGGAGAGTTTGACCACCAAATGCTCGGATCAGCAGCTTAATTTGAAGAAATATCTTAAAGCACAAGAATGAAAGAAGTAGAAGTCATGTGGGAAAAGGTGAAAGAGTGGTAGAAGATCTAGCAAACACATCATGGGTGTCTGGGGAGAAAAAAGTGGACCAGATACATGAAAGAAAAGTATTCCTGGGGCTGAAAAAAGATCTGAATCTGCACACTGTGATTCAAATGGTTTTCATGAAAAAAATTCACGTCTAGGTACGTTCTGATGGATAAGAAAAATACATCAAAATCTAGATAGGAAGAAAAAGTTACCTATCAGTGTTTATTTCACTCTCAACCTGTGAACAGAAAACTGAAGTGTTGTCAATGTTGAGAACAAACTGAATCCCATCCCAAAATAATCCACAAAGTTGTTCCTACCGTAGTTGTTGGACAATATATTTAAAAGAAGGAGACCCATCCTGCAGGCAAGTGGCCCTGTTTGCTCAGCAAAATGGTGTCATGATACTAAGGGTCTGTGCTAGATGGAAAGAGACTTAAGGGGCATAACTACCCAAAGCAAACTGTGGGTGTAAATCAGACACTCTTTTGGACACACCAACCACAGAGGTCATCCTGGAGTCAACTGGAGAAATTTCAATAAACTTTGGGTTATCACATGAAAGAGAAATGCACTGAAATAGTAAAATGGAGATGGTTAACTGAAAAAAGCAGGTTACGAAGCAACAAACCACACACACCACACACACGTATATGCATGTATTTTTATATGTATGTACATACACAAAACATACAAATGTGTTTACATATACATAACAACTATATAAATATATATATATGAAAAACCACATATGTATATTATATACGTTCTATATAGATATGAGACCTGAAATGATGTACATTAGAGTTTAAAATGATGAGCTAGGGTCGGTGGCAATATGATGTTTATTCACCTGATTTTCTAATTTTTAACAATGCAAAATACTGCTACCATTACATTTATATCTATATACTTATATCTAAATTTATAAGATAAGGAAGAGGAAGGGAGAGAGGAGGAAGATGAGGGGCAATAGGAGAGGAGGGGTGAGAAGAGGAGAAGAGAAATGGGAGGAAGAGGAGAAGCAGGAAGGGAAATTGTGAAAGAAAATCCAAAGGCCTCCAGATAGAAGGAGGGTGCAGATTCAAGGACAAAGGACACCCACATTGCACGATCGTTGTGGAGTGTCTGGTGCACAGCACAGATACAGATGCACAGTATGGAAGGGTGTTGCTTGTTGCAAATCACCCCAAACTACCATCGGAGGAAGATCTAACCCTGACCATTTATGTTTAGTTTTTCACACATCAAAATGTTGCATAAAAGGTTTCAGAAAGACAGAACTAGATTCCATTTTGAAAAAAGAATCCCAAAACATAAATTAATTACTGATGTCCCCAATTTACAGTGCTTGTTTATACACATGTTAATGATTTGATGAGTTTTACGATGTATATTGCTCTTGTAAAAATATCTAAAATTATTAAAAATGAACCTGGTCTTTGTTTTGTTATGTCCATATTCTCAGTAGTTTTAAATATCATTAATTTAGACTTCACAAGTTTGAACTATATAAAAGTTTAAGCTGGCGCAAAGCAATAGTTACATAAAGTAGTCCATGAAAAGGGATTTGTTTGGACGAGTTCATCTTGTAAATAAAATTGCATGAAGCATGCTTAATTTTCATAATTACATACTCTTATTGAAGAATTTGTGAAACTCTATGGACACTGAAGATGCTGAATTCGGTTAAATCTTAGTATACATCAGCTGCAGCTGACCAAGCTCATCAGTACTTTGTTTCCCTGACTTTTACTGACTATGCCAACTTGACAAAATAGGCTTAGTTCTGTATTAATCCTCCCAGCAATTAGTCAAGATTGGGGAACCTCGAATGTTCTGAGAGTTAAATATATTTAAAATAAATTTCCAATTTAGTTTTTTCTCTATTTCATAAGGAAACGCACATTGGGCATGTTGATATTGTTGCACTGAGTCACATTCAGGGTTAACTCCCACACACGCTGTGATAATGTCCTTCATCAGCTGTTGCTAGGACGGTATAGAATTTTCAAGCCAAATGGTTTGATGAATTTCCTTACACCAACTGACTGATCCTAATTAAAATTTCCCCCATTTTTGGTTCTGTAACACTTCATTTTGGGGGGTTCCCAGGAACTAACAAACAGCCACAAAACCAACATAAGAATACAAATTATTGACATTGTTAAACAATCAATGTGATGTATGTACAATGATATTGCTGAAGCCAAACCTCTTACCACCGGTGTTTGGCCCCGTGACAGCATGAAGAATCAGATTTCATGCTGCTTTGAGAGTTTTCCTCTTGCACCTTAAAATTATGTCTATGTGGCAGCATAGAAACCAAACATTCAGTCAATCATTTTTTCTGCAACACAGTTATTTTTAGTTTGTTATATATGTAAATACTGAGTCAACAAATAATGTTACCTTCAGAGAATTTTGACACTCTTTCAAGTTAATTACTGTTTGTCAAAATACAACAACATATAAAGAATTCAATCAGGGTCCTCTTTTTTTTTTTTTTTGTACATAAAATTCTTCCGAAGGTATTCAACTAAATATGGTTCTAATGAAATGCTGGCAGTAATGTCATAAAGTAGCAAAACCTTCCAGGCAGTCTGAGATTTTGTTTTCCAGGAAGCATGAAATGTAAACGGTTGGAATGTCTCTTGGGATGAGGAATATCAGTGGCATGCTTACACAAACAGAGGAGATAACTTTTCCAGTTCTCTGATATACCAGATCCATAGAGCATATGGACACAGTTGGCATTATATCCTACTATCTTATTCCCTGTGTGCTGAATTGAACACACTGTCCTCTGCCCTAAATTATCAACTCTTTCCCATTCATGGTTAGTCTGAATACTTTCACCTAGCCACAGAGCCCACAGCTGCCAAAGCTGCATGCAGACACACCCTCGTATTCTTAAAATGGACGTACTTACAAATTTCAGGAGCTCCCTTGCTTAATGTCTCAAGATTTTCTGCTGTCAGCCTGTCTGTTCAACTTTAAAATAAGCTTGTTTCCGTAATTGTTCAGGTTTTAAAAGTGTTGGTGTGCCTAAAATCTGGGTCACGGTTCACAAGCAACTTCAGTCATTCATTTTTGCATTAACTAGTTGTCATTTGTTCTAATTAGGGCCTTGTCTCAATTTGGATGAAGGCAGAAATCTCCCGATAGGAAGAAGCATGCGGAGAGAGAGACACTTAACCGCCAAGATTCGCACAACGTGATCTTTTCCTTTTCCACAGTCATTCTTTACTTCCCATTGGCTTTGTGTGGTCAACGCCTTTACACAAGGCAGGTACTGCAGTCTTTCCTAACTGAACGTGATGAAACCAGTCTTAGTGATCAGATCGCTCTTACAAGCAGGCCACCATGATGGCTGACAGGTAGGGTCAAGTGTGAAAGCTGGGGTTGTCTGTGACAGAGGCTCCCTCAGTTCACTTCAGCTGAAGATACTTGTGGTCCAGCTGGAACCGCCACCCCCAGGGGGCTGCCAATCCTTCTGTCTGCACATGTGGTCAGCTCTCATCTCACCCTCATTGTTCTCTTCTTATTCTATGACCTTAGTTAACTAGCTGCTCCTCCAACAGAACAGTGCTTCATGCCAAACCACCTCCTTAGACACTGGCCAAGCCTCAACTGGACACAATTGAGTCAACAGCCTGAGTCTGATGCAACACGGGTCTGCCTCTGAGCCTGGGGATGAGTGTAGTCAGTTCAGCAAGATTGAAAATAGTACATGGTGAGCACGCCCTCTGGCAGATGCAGCGCAGGTCACCAGGCTCCACAGCTTGATAAAAGGTTTTATTTATAATGTAGCGTGCCCCACAAGACAGTATTTTCCACTCAAGTTTTGAGCCACATCTTCTTGGTTACTCTTGACTTTTATCCAACTGATTTTCAGCAAAACTCAGAATGCTGGTTCTGGTGGATGAAGTCCCAATTCTGTTTTCTTATTTTGACAACTTGCATTTTCAGTAGCCAGTCTATTGAATTCTTTTAACTGACTCTAAGACTTAGTTCTTCTGGTACGTAAGAAGAATTCCAGATCTTTAAGGCGGGGAGGTGAAACTACACAAAAGCAATACTGCATTTTTTAGCTAGTTTCCTCAAAAACCAGACCCCTTTACCAGAAAAAGAAGATTATACTAAGAAATTCATAAGATGGCATGACAGGTAAGGAACTCAAGGGTCTTCAGTTAAAAGGTTCATGGATGGAATCATGGATTATGGAGGTTATGCCCTCACTACACCAGGGCACTTGCCTGGAATAACTGCCCTTCTTCAGTGCTTTCAGATACTATAAGAGTGAGAATGCAAGTGGAAACTGATATTTTGCTAAGTTGACTCTCAGGACAGTTTTCTCCCCTCTGGAGGTGTGTATATGTGTAGAGCCTGGGTCCACATTTTTTTTTTTTTTTTTGGTCCACATTTATTGCTGAAGAGATCATCCCATTTACGTAACCAGCTGTTTCAATAAATGTCACAGATTTTAGATATAATTACAAAAAAGAGTTAGAGAACTTCAGCCCCCTAAGGAAAGCAGAATATGTCTTTATTATTTAAAATGTGATCCCCAGACATCAGATATGTTAGGATTAGCCATAAAACAAACAGATTCAAAAGAAGACAAAATCAACTAGATAAAATGAGTGATGCCAGGTGAAGAAAAGAATAAGGCAATTCTATAATCTGGACTATTAGTTATATGTTGACAAATTAAAGGCAATTTTCTTGGATTTCAGAAAGTCACATTCATTTCTATTGCCATATTTCTTATATTAGAGCACAGCTTAAGGCTGTACAGGTTGTTCACTGCACAAATCTAGGGAGTGCAATTCATATGAACAATACTCATATGAAGCATATTATAGAGATAAGCCCCTAGGAACTGTTCAGGGCAGCAGCTCTGCCTTCCAGCCTGTGTAGCATAAGAACAATAGCATTAAAAGACACTTGTCTTTTTACAGGTTTCTCTATCTTCTATGGCTCATTTGATACAGTATTTCTTTATAATTCATGGGAATTTAAGTCTTCCTAGCTTGCCCAACACCTAAACAAAAAAATAGAAGTTGAAGTCAGTTCCTCACCCAAAGTCACACCTCTTCCAAGGTGGCTCACATCCAATGATTAATTGATGGAGAGACAAAGGCTTGGTCCTCTCCTCTACCTCGAGACAGCTCAGAAAGGCCATCCCATCGTAAGAACTTTGTCACTGTCAGCTGAGGTCTCCATTGCGGCTACATCAAAGCTCGATTTCTTCCTCCCTCCTAACCCTAACCCTAACCCTAACCCTTCTTTCCTTCCCTTCCATGGGTGTTGATCTCAAGAGCACTCCCCAGTAAACCTCCTACACACGAATTTCATCACAGATTCTGTTTCTGGGAGAACCCAAGTCCCATGCTCTCTTTAGCAAATTGCACTTGACACCCTCATGAAGTTTGTCTGTAGTAGATTTGGAACAACTCAATCATTCGTAGAATAGACAGGCCCTTTTCTGTTCACACCTCCTTAATTTTTCTCATCCCCAAGCATCCCTTTCTCATCACTGATTCTTGAAATCCCCTTAACAATGCAAAATTGTCCATTCTACAGAGTATATTTTTATGACAATACCTACAAAGGGTAACACAATAAAAAGTGACTCCAGTACATGATGTGCAGGCCGGAGTTCAGGGATCCTTCTACTGGAAGTGTATGGGGATAAGATGAATGATAACACAATCTACCTGATAAAGTAAATCTATGTGTAATCCGGTCATTGTTAGCTCTGTGTTGCATCTACACACTCAGCAGACACGTTTGTGCATAAGGGTCAATGTCTCATAGACTTACTTCCTCTGCCCTCTCTCATGGCTCAGCTCCCTGGACAACAGGTTTAATGTCCCTCTTCTTCATGAAGATTCAATCATGCCTCTTATATAGCATTAACATATAACAACATAAAGTCATAAGCTAGACAGATCTGCAAAAGCAACCAGATTCAATTCCTTCCTAATTATTAGACAGAAACAAGACAGTATTCTCCTTGTCCTCCTCACCCAATAAGAAATGGAGGAAACAAACCCCAGACTTGACCACTCTTCCTTGTCCACTCACTTCTCTAAATAGAAGAGATTAATTATAGGGAGAGAGAGGAATGCGTAGCATGAAGAATGGGAAAAGTTTTATCATCCAGTGTCCACACACAAGTAAGGATGCATGCACAAGATCACACACACACACACACACACACACAATCCTACTGATCCCTTGTAAGCCTCTGTTGTTGTTGCTATTGTTTACCTAATTATAACTCTGTAGCAGTCAATGCACATCAAATCATACTGTGACAAAAACCAACCCCAGTGGCTTGCACCATAAAGCAAATTTTCACTCAAACTACCTGTGCATCACAAGACTTCACATTGTCTTCATTCTGGGACCCAGGCTGAGGGAATGGCTCTGATTGGTTTTCTTCTACATATTTAGTAATATATTGATATTGTGTGAAGTAGAAGAATGTGTTTAAGTTTCTTCATATGTACCTGGCAGAGGAAGCAAACAGATGATTTTTTATTTTAAAAAACTGGAAAACTGAATAATAAAAGGCTTTCTTAGCCATATTTTACCACATATAAAAAATAGATTTCTGTTTTCTAGGTTGAAGGCTTTTTATTTTTTAATGTCCTTAAGGATTTAGTCTAGAAAGACATACTGTCCACTTTGAAGGAAGGATAAGGTAAATCTGCACTCCTTTGTCCTATCACTCAAGGCCAAGGTAAATGTGATGATTCAGGTCACTATGAGGTTATGACTGAGAAAGCTTATCATCTGCCATCTTTGTTCCTGATTCTTTTGTCCAAGTTTGACTCACAAACCAGTTACAAACCTCCTCTGACCTCACACCTGCTGAGGAAAGTGCGTCAACCTGACCAGTCTTGGCCACAGTCAGCGAGCTCTCTAAAAAAAAAACAAAAAACAAAAACAATGAAACAAAACAAAACTTGAAAATAGTACTTCAATAACAGTTTCAACTATTATCCTGATGTTCTGGCTTCTACTGAAAATCTTGCTTAAGATTATCTTAATTTCAGATTTGGGGGGTTTTCCCCCTAAAAAAACTATCTCCTGGTTCACCTCTGTCCCATACTCCATTTTGTCAGCAAGTAGCCACATTGGAGGGTGAGTTATTACAGGAAGACAGCAAAAAAGACCAAACAGGAAGGCAGCTAAGAAAAGAGTAAGAAGAATAAATGGCTTGAACGGGTATTCTGTGAACATTTTTCAATGCTAAGGACCGTGTTTTGATGGAGACATTGAAACAGAAAGCAAATACTCATTCTTAAGAGGAAGTTTACAGTCCTAGCTACATAAAGACCACACCTGGGACTTTAGGGGGGAAAAGCGATACATGAGTAAGACCATTATTCCCATCACTTGAATGACCTCAGGCATAAAGTTACAGAAGCCACATCTTGATTCAAGTACCGCAAGTTGCCAAGAGTGCTGCCCCCAGCCTTGACAACCTAGATTGCTGGAAATAACTAGTCACTAGTAACTAGTCACTTCTTTGGATTAAGATATTTTAGGGCCACTTGTCAAGTCTTAATATAATTATATTATTTTAAAGAAAGAAACAAACAATGTTTAGTTATTTTTTTCCATGGTTTATTAAAGCCTTAAGACGAAAGAAATATAATATTTCCTAGAAAATAAGAAAGCAATGTCTGGGCTCAGCAGCAGTACAAAGGGGCCCCCCTGGGAAGACTGAACCCCACTGCCCATAATCTCCATCAGCCTCTCCCTAAGCACCTCAAATATGTGTTCAATCTGAAGAAAATGGTGTGTCTGTTCACAAATGTACCTTCACAGCAAATCTCACAGATTTCCCTTCCAATCAGATTTCCCATCCTAATTTCCTCACACAAACTCTGCATCGGCCAGACCACAGGCCCCTCCCGACCCTGAGCAGAGCCAAAGACAGCCCCGCATGTGGAAGCTCCGGAGAGCAGGAGGGTGGCATTTGGTATGTGACAAGCTGAGTTGGGAAAGTTAAGGAAACACAAATTGGGGAAGGCAACATTGCAGTTCACGGCTGTATCAAAACTTGCTTCTTGGAAGCAATGGCAACAAGAATTCCAAACTAGCTGATGGAGAAAAGCACCAGCCAGAGCAACAGGAAAGTTTGTGACTGGGAGGTGGGTGCATTCACAGCAAGGCCCCAACCAGGATTAGAGGTTCAGAGAACAGAAGCAAACTCCCTGGGAAGAGGACAAGCATTAACCAAGGCCCCAGCCGAGGAGGCCTGGCTCAGCTCGTGCCGTTCCCAGCACAATCAAACTCAATCCTTGCCAAAGAGAAGACCCACCATACCAGGCCACTCTTGGCTTAGGAACTGGACTATATCTGGGACTAAACATAGGCCCAAAATAGCTCTACCCCAGGAACTCAGGAGCAGAAGCAGGGGACAATTTTTAAAACAATATCTGTATTTTATGATGCGTGTTCTAACAAAGTTCTCAGGTAATAAAGCTTAACATCGTTGTAAAAATTTAAAGTAGTTGGCTAATGCTATTTTGATTTTGCTAAGTTTTTAGAAAGAAAATACAAATGGTAGCATATAGTTTGCAATAACTTTCATCTTAGAACAAATAGCTACTTTATTTCCTGCCTACTTTGAGAACATTACTCAGTAATCTGTTAATATATTAACACTCAAATTTGATCCAATGATTATATGCACAAGAAACAAACATTTCCACTGGTTTGACGTTATTCACCTGATGTTTAAAATTTAACGTGTAGTTCCTCATTCATATCAGCTGTCTATACGGCTCACTATAAATATTTAAACCGAACCACACTTGGACATCTCAAGTAGCTTTCCCCTAGGATTATGATCTTGTACAGAAGCTCTAGATAAACACGATCCACCAATTCAACTGTGACCAGAACAAAGGCCTCTCTCTCAAGGGCTGAAAACAAAGCTGACAATGAGAGAGGGGCAAGGGAGCCAAGGAAAAGTTGATGAGGAGACTGGGTAAAACATATCTCTGTTTTTATCTTTTTTTATTATTATTTATTTATTTATTTATTTATTTATTTATTTATTTATGGCTGTGTTGGGTCTTTGTTGCCGCACGCGGGCTTTCTCTAGCTATGGTGAGCAGGGGCTACTCTTCGTTGTGGTGCGCGGGCTTCTCATTGCGGTGGCTTCTCTTGTTGCGGAGGACGGGCTCTAGGCATGCGGGCTTCAGTAGTTGTGGCATGTGGGCTCAGTATTTGTGGCTCGTGGGCTCTAGAGCGCAGGCTCAGTAGTTGTGGCCGCACAGGCTTAGTTGCTCCACGGCATGTGGGATCTTCCCGGACCAGGGCTCAAACCCGTGTCCCCTGCATTGGCAGGCAGGTTCTTAACCACTGCACTACGAGGGAAGTCCCTGTTTTTACCTTTAAGAGTCATATTTCATGAAGCAAATTTTCATATACAATTGTGAAGTCTCTTTCAGATGGGACTGTGCCCCTCTTGCGGCTTAAAGGTACTAAAGACAGAGGAAATGACTCGTGTCTCATGTTCCATGTTGGCTTCTGTGGAATTTTATTGGTTCTCAAAAAAATTAAAAGAAAAGAAAAGAAAATCAAACATACTTTGTATCTACCAGGTTTACAGAGCTGTTAATAGATTTGAGCCTCCTTCCATGTTGATAGCTCTACAGTGTCAGCGAAGTTCCTTGAAAACACATAAGCTTGTAGTCCTAGGAATAAGAGATACTCAAACCATCAGGGAATCCCAGCATTCAAGGGGATTCAGATGCCTGTGTCCAGACCCACTAGATGTCACTGTGTGTGGGAGTACATCTGAGTTAGACCGATACACGCAGAAGAGGAGAGACATCACAACATACAAAAGAGAACACCACGAGAGGATAGAGGTAGCGATTGACATGTGCGTCTACAAGCAAAGAGAAAGGTATGAAACAAACTCTCCCCTAGAGACTTCAGCAAGAGCTTGGCCCCTCCAACACCTTGATTTTGGACTTCTAGCCTCAAGAACTGTGAGAGAATAAATGCCCATTGTTTTAAGCCTCCTAGTTTGTGGTACTTTGCTATGGTAACCCCAGGAAACTAAAACAGCCCAGCCACTTCTAGACCAGGCCTGACCTGACCAGCAATGCCCCAACTAAACACACTCTGCCTGTTCAGCAATGTCCAGACTTCCTTGCTGCCTAGAATACGGATCAATGCTCTTTTCAACAGCTACCACTAATTTTTCCCAAGAAGTTCCAGTTACTTTTTCCACTTCTGGCTCATTCCAAAGAGTTCAAGAGGTTTATGAAATGTTTGGAAAACTAGAGGTTTCTTTTTACAAAAGGAAAAAGAACTCTCTCATCTTAAACCTCTCTCCCAGAGTGACCTTAAAAAGCTTGAAATTGTAGGTTATTATGGGTACTTAAAAAGCCCCTATTTGAAGACTTGTTTGGGGACTGTCTCTTCTGCGGATCACACTGGGGAAAGGAGATGAGACATTCCTGCTGTAAGTTGGCCTCTCAATTGCCGTCTTCTAGGTCTATCCCAGAAACAACAGTCAGGGCTTTCTCTCAGGGAATTAGGAAAGTAAGAAACATATTCTCCAGTTAAAACCGCTGGCCTAGCAATTGACTCAGAGTATAGACCATAGTTCCCTTCCCATATACCTGTGATCTGAGTCAAGACATTTATTCTCTCTGGATAAATTTATGACTTAAGATGTTGAAATGTTCTTTATCAGCTCCCTTGCACCAGTAAAATCTGATCATTCCACACCTTGCTTGGTCAATTCCTTACCCTCATGTCTTCTCACCTAAATTAGAGCATTAAACGTGTCTTTCTCCAGCACTGCTGCAGACATTTTATTCAAGAGCTTGGCTGGCTCTTCAGGCCTCTGTGACTCCTCTGACTTGTATTAGAAGACGGAAGTTCTTACGCTTTGCGATGTGTGCCTGTGGCTTTATCTCCCAGCCATTGTCAGCATGAATGGAAATCACATTTGTATTGCCCTTCAGTCTCAACAACCTGATTAAAAAGGTTTGGGATACGGTTGCAATCCTGGCCATCCCTTCCTTCACCTAAATGAGTAATTCAGGGGAGATGTTATTTGGGAGAAGTGGTGGGTGGAATGGAACCCAGAGGAATGAGAAGCTCACACGAAAGCTGTCTCCCACATGCAAAATTTTGGGGTGAACTTCTTCAAAAATGAGAGAATTTGGAAGAGAGATGTACGTGTAGTAACCTTAGCAATCCTTATTGCTATGTATATGGTATGAATATGCATACCATTCCTCTTCACAAACTGTGCTTCAAATTTGATCTAAATTAGCTGTTTAGTCCAGAAAAATCTGAGAGCCCAACCCCAATTTCTGGGGTATAGCAGTCTACTAACAAAATTCCAGCCACAAGAAAAGCCAGAGATGGTTCCCTGGGAACTAAAATTCTCTTCCTTTTTTATTGTAGAGTTGCACTGACCAAGATTACAGCCACTAGCCACACGTGACTATTTAAACCTCAATTTTAAATCAACATTAAATAAAATTTAAAATTCACTGTTTTAGTCTTGGTAGTCACACTTTCAGTGCCTAAGAGTCCCCTACATCTAGCGGCTCCTTACTGGACAGCACAGACAGGCTTCATCCAGAAGAGGCAGTAGATCCAAGAATGAGTTCATAAGGGGTTCTCAGCCTTACATCACCATGTGTAGCATTCTTTCATTTAAAAAAAATTTAAGCTTACAATTCACAATAGTATAATTATGTATCACATTTTCTTCCTAACTAGAAAAATATGGAAGCAATTTGTTTATCAGATTTCTCATTTTAAATATGTTTTTCTCCAATACTTTTCTATTCCCTTAGAAAAGAAATGTCCAAGATCATTGTAAAAACAGCTGTCTTGGCATTTTACCATATAATGAACTTGAGCCTACTGTCTTTGTGTTGGAATATATAGGTAATTTGGTTTTTAAATGTAAGATATTCTGGAAATATAATGAAGTACCATGAAATTAATAAATTTTCAAGAAAACCCTTCCCCCAGATGTTTTTAATTTCAATACTGTTTGAATTTTTTAAAGAAGGGGTTTTTTTTAATATAGACACACACAGTGAAGAGCTATGAAAAATTTTATGGCTATCATAAAATAAGACAATATTTATATTTATATACATGATGTCATCTATGTACCATCCCAATTTGTGTTGACTATATGCTTTGCACCTCACCATACTTTGAACTTTATACTAGAGCCATGCTAACAATATTTTGATGATACAGACATTCCCAAGTCAGTTTCAACTCTAAGAAGCAGTAACAATTCTCTTTCTAGGTTGTTGGTTGTATTAGCTAAAATCTTATTTTAAACAAACCAATTCTTCATATAGATCTGACTTACAAATATGGGTAGAAAGAGAAGTCGTGGTTTTCAAAAGTAAAACAGCAATACCAGTGATCTGTGGTTGCCCTTATTTAAACCATGAGATTCCTGATACTTGAAATTATAACCAGACACCTCCTCTCCCAGTATATGTTCCCCTGAAAGTGTGGATGACTGAAAGAAACTGATTACCTTTCTGGTAAAACAACATATGTTCTCTGGACACTTGACTCAGTAGCTTCTTCTTCCTACGTGAAATAACACGCTTCATCTGAATCAGTTGATGCATATCAAAACAGACTAAAAATAGACTAAAAATTCATGTAAGCATGTTGTCCTGTTCATGTTTCTCCTCAAAGAAACATACTCTGTAAAAACAACATAATCTTCAATGAGTGTTTAGTAAGTGTCCACAGAGAGCTGACTCACTCTTTCATATTTAACGATGGTGTGGACCACAAGGATTATATGTGTATTTAGACTGAAAAGATTGATACGGGACAAAGAGCATAAAAGGAGAGTCCATGAGTGAGACAATTCAATTTCAACTCAACAAGTATTAAATGAGCAATTACTGTATGTGGGACATACCCTACAGGAGATGGTTGGGGGCTGGAAGTAGGTGAATAAAAGGTAAAAATTAAGAAGACATAAAGACAATGTTAATTTTTATCACATATATCTAAGTCAGCTTGATTTTTTGAAAAATGTAAGCACCTCTCCCTACTAAACATGAAGAAATTAATACTATCTAGTAAATAAATGTCACTGATCTGAACTAGGTTTAATTTTTCCTCTGTAACTTTTCATTAAAAGGTTAGAGAGGTGGCTAGGACATAGTCTGCAAGGAAACCACAGATACATCAACATAGATCATATGCTAGTGTGCTTTTCTATAAGTTGCCACATGTGGAATGTATGCTTGGAACTTTTGTTGAGCTAACTTTCATAGTGGTTATCTACATGTTCTTTTTTTTTTTCATTAAAGTGCACGGTTTAAAGTATCACACATATGGAAGACATTTTAAACTACAGGAGAGGTTCTTTACAGATAGAAATATATAATCAAATATTTTTCTTTTCATCTAAAATGATATTGTCTACTGTATAGCACAGGGAACTCTACTCAGTATTCTGTAATAACCTACATGGGAAAATAATCTGAAAAAGAATGTATATAAATATATGTATAACTGAAGCACTTTGCTGTGCACCTGAAACTAACACAACATTGTAAATCAACTATACCCCAATATAAAATAAAAATTAAATTAAAAATAAAAAATAATAAAATGATTTTGTCAAAATACAAAACACAAAATTACCTTATTTAAAAAGAGAACATCAAGAATACAGAAGACAACATTTTTAAATATCACTGCTAATCAAACTATATTGAGTAAATTAAATGTGTCAGAAAGGTCTTCTCATGCTCTGAGGCTATGCTTCTCAAACTTTAATATGCATGTGAATCACCCAAGGACACTTTAAAATGCAGATTATGATTCAGGAGGTCCAAGGTGAAGCCAAAGGAGATAACATGTATAACAAGTTTCCAGGTGAAGCAAGTGCTATTGTTCCTTCTCACCTTGAATAGCACTCGTCTGAAGAGTATTTTTATCAGCAACGATCACAAGCAAGATCCTCTGCTTGCAGACTTTATGACAGAGTAACTTATTTTAGAATTACACAATTAATTTCAAAATTAAGATCTCAGTTTATCAGTGTGGAGGGACAAGAGAGTGGCCCATATTTGTGATTTAAGGGCCATTAGAACAAACTCCCCCCAAAGAAAGAAGAAAAAAAGATACCAATCATAGAGGATGGCATGTAATCATCAGAAATTGAGTTATTTGGCCTAAAATCGTTTTTTTTTTCAAACTTCCCCCAAAATATTAATTCCTGAGGTAGTTATTTAAAATATAGATTCCCAGAGCCCATCCTGGACCACCTAAGCCTGAATCTCCAAGGATGGGATTAGAAGGTTGAACAGCCTTGAGTATTTCTTGCCATCAGGCAGGTTTGGGAAACAAAAGATTGCTTCCTCAAGAGTTTTATTTAAAATGCAAATGCCACAGGGAAAAGTCACCTCTAAACTGGTCTCAGTCATAACCTATCCAACTACATTTCTTGTGAAAATTAAGATTACAGCTGTTGGGAAAGAAATTTGGATAAGGAGATGAATAGGTCATTTTGAAGTGCTGTCAGGGGAAAGCTAGACTGGGTAAGGTGTCTAAAGTGAACTTTCCTAAGCAGACAGATTATGAGAAGTGGAGAAAGAGAACATGGAAATCATAGCTCTCCTTTACTAAGAGCTTAATAAGTGCCCAGCACGATTCTTAAATGTCATGTTCAATAACACCTTTCACCCTCACAATGTCAATAGAAGGTAGGTTCTACTTTTAGCCCCATTGCACAGATGAGGAAACTGAGGCAAAGCAGCTAGAAAATGGCAGAGCCAGTTTTCAAACCTAGGCAGTCTCGCTCCATAGCCCACACTTTTATTCATCATGTTAAATTCCCCCCAAAATATCTTCTGATGCTCAAGGCTAACCATCTTATTTGGGTTCGTATCTGAGAAAGGAGGTGACTTTGAGCCAGTCACAATACCACAACAGTGACTTTTTTGGGTCAAAAGAAATCAAATATTGCCCATTTCATACAGCTCAATCTACATCAAATGTTTTAATCAACATTTGAGCATTCCTTCGCCACTCACTTTCTGCTTTGTCCTGCACTAGTTACAACTATGTTCTAAGGTATATCAAGCCCTTCTCTGCCTACAAGTGCTGACACTCTAGGTGGACGGACTGCAAGCGGATTAGCACAGAGTCAAATGGCTGTTTAGGGCTTCTGTGATTGAGACCCACACAATTTCTGAGCCTTTAACCCATTACCATTCTCTCTCCCAAAGAGTTCCACTCTCCTTCCTGAAGTCAATAGCGCAAAGGAAGATGACCAGTTTCTCCCTAAAGGCTTTCTCGAGTAAAAGAAAGGCAGAAACCTTCAAGTAATAAAGACTGCTCAGCATGGCATACCATCTCAGAGTTTGCAACCTGTCAGTTATTAACTAGAAATATGTTTTGGTTAGCCTACACAGTATTTTTTTTTAAAACCAACTTGAATTAAATTCCAATGTTTCAAATGTGAGAGATGTCTTTACATGAACGACTGGATTTCTGGCTCCTCTTGAAACCCTGAGAGAACAGGCATGTCCACATCTCCCCGTGACAACAGATGGTGGCAGCTGATTGGCAGGGGGAGCTTTCAGACCTGCAGTCCTCTCCCAGCCCTGCTCCCCACCAGCCCCCTTGTCTCCTATACCTGCAGCGTTTTTGAGCCATTGGAGTTTGAATCTCCCTGTTCTACCTCCCCTTCCTTAACGTCTTGTGTCTCCTAGAAGGGCCTTGAGCAATTCCATCATGTTACCCTCCGAACAACATCTCCACGGACTGTTCACAGGAAGATGAAAGATGTAGGAACACAGGCTTTGGAGGAAGACTGACTAGAGTTCAAAGACCTCAATGTCTCATGTGATAGCAGTTTCACTGCCAGGTGAGTCACAGAGACAACCTGGTCCACAAGTCTTTTCCATTTGATCTTTTCATAATTCTATCTTGTTCTCTCCTCACTTCTTCAGTTTATTTAGATCTCTGTTGAACCTGGAAAGTGTTTTATTGTTTCATCTTTCATCTTATTTTCCCGCCAGGACAGAATGTTTTCCCTGCCGTGCCTTTGGCCTAGGTTGGGAGTTACTCCTTCTCAGCATGACCAACGGTATCTTTAGTTTACTCAAGACTATTCAGAATCAGCAAGATGTCAAATGTACCTGTAAAGTGGAAAAGTTCTTCTTCGATTTTTGTTTGTTTGTCAGTTCCACTGGGGCTCCACGTTCTTAACAGAACCTATGATGAGATTACAGTCTGGTTGGCACTGTGCTGAATGTTTTTACCTATCAAAAGGAATTTGTGGGCTTCCCTGGTGGCGCAGTGGTTGAGAGTCCGCCTGCCAATGCAGGGGACACGGGTTCGAGCCCTGGTCTGGGAAGATCCCACATGCCACGGAGCAACTGGGCCCGTGAGCCACAACTACTGAGCCTGCGCGTCTGGAGCCTGTGCTCCGCAACAAGAGAGGCCGCGATAGTGAGAGGCCCGCGCACCGCGATGAAGAGTGGCCCCCGCTCGCCGCAACTAGAGGAAGCCCTCGCACGGAAACGAAGACCCAACAGAGCCCAAAAAAAATTAATTAATTAATTAATTAATTAATTAAAATATTTTAAAAAAAAAGGAATTTGTGTTTTCTACACTACCCTTGAATTATTGTCTATGCATGTTTCTCCACCTAAATATAAAGATCCTTATGGGCAGAGATGATTCTTCTATGTCTTCTCTGCACCACTGGGCACTTAAAACAGTATTAGGCCCATCACAGGCCTCAAATAAATAGTTCTTGGTCACTGACTCAGTTTCTATCATTCAATTTCATTTGCTTGGAAGTTAATGTGTATGCTTTAAGATAATATTTCATTTTGTTTACTTAAAATATAACCAAAAGAAAAAAATATTATGAAATCACACCAAGAATTTCACAGATCATCTGTGTCTTTTGTTTGGGATTTTAGTCTGCATCACAACTTTGGCATTCCATTTCTGTTAGAAATAATGCCTTTAGACATTGAAGCTTTAAAAAATATATGAGGTAAGCCCTCCTGCCTTAAAGAAATGGACGTGATACCTGCTTTGGGAAACACCTATCAAAGAAGCTATTTTGGCATGAATTGCATCTACATGTTGCCACATGTCCAAAAGACTAATTCATTGAATATATTATTTTTAAAGTTTTTTAAAATGTTGCTTCTAAGGGAAACTCAAGACCAGAAAATCAGAAAAATAGAGTTCGATAGTGATAAAAGCAAATATAAGGAAACAAGCAAGAGTCACACATGGGGAGGGGGAGGGGGTTGAGGGCGTGGTGGATGGAGGTGGTAAGATTCAGGATTAACACTGCGTCCGCCATGTTTGCCAGGATATCCTGCATTGCCAACCCTGAAGTGTATGGCTATACGCAGTCTTGCTGGCTCTGCTCTGCCCAGTGCTAGGGGATGCCAGGCACACAGACTCTGATGGGTATGGTGCCCTGAGGTGTATAACACAGAGGCCCTGGACAATCCTACAGAATCCAAACCAGTCCAGACCAGCAAGCCCCATGTGTGCATTACCAGAATAAGGGAGCACATAAGATAGTTTATAACATACCAACATACTATTTATAATTTGTTTCCCATTCCAAACAAGCAGCAAAACCTTTAATACTTCCTTGGGCTTGGATAAAAAGACTCTTGTTAACTTTCTGGATTGAGGGAGATACGGCATCAGCTTACAGCCCCTGCAGGACACTTGACCAAACAAAATGGATGTCCCGGCAGAAATATCATGGAGTGGTTTAGCCAAGCTCTGGACACCTGGACTCTCTTCTACTCTTTTAAGTGCCACCTGGAATTAAACTTCTTAATCTAGATATTCTCTGCAACCCAGTGTACAATGAGTTCCTTCCCATGATTATAATATTAGACCCATACTAATATATCCTGAGGTAACCTAAGGATTTTTTGGAACCTCCTTTTTTCTTTGTTAACCTTATATTGACTTTATGATCAGAACTTGTCTTTAATTCCTAACAAATAACGTTTATTAGCTGGGAGAAGATTTCAATCTGTAAATCCATGTCTATCTCCAGCATTGCTCTATTTGTTGAGTAAACAATTTGCTGAGTGAATTGTTTATTGAATGAATAAATTAATTATGGATTAATACTGGAAAAATCTTGACCAAAGGGGTATTACAAAAAGATTTTTCAAAAGCTTTTCTAAAATCAATACAGATGATAGTAATCAAATTCCATTGATTTCAGCTGGGAACCACCTAGAAATCCAGATATTCTGTCCCTATGCCAGACCTACAGACACAGAAACTCCAAAGGTGAGGCCCAGAGAACTTGTTTTAACAAGCTTTCTAGTGATCCTGATACAAAAGTTTGAGAACAACCATCCTAGTTTATCAGACTGATCTTTCTGATGCTGTTCCTTTGATTTGCGGTCTTCACTGTGTTTGGCAGATCTTTCCAGGTGACCCACTCTGTCATCATCTGCAAAATAAACACAATAACATCAATCTTGCACCGTCACAGGAGGGACTAAGTGCAATATAGACATAAAACCACTAACTATACTTAAGGTACTTAACACATATCTGTTCTCACCCCCTTTCCTCCTCCTTTCATTATATTTTCATATCTGTGGAATCACCTATTTCTTGATACTCCATCTTAATGATCCAATTTGATTTTGAGAAGCATTTCCAAATATTTACTCTTTATAATTCTCATTTAGCTAAATTTCCATTTGGCCATGAAGCTTCTACTCTCTATATACAGTGATTTTAAATTTACGTCTAGGAAATAACTTTTAAAGTCATTAAATGTTATTAAAAGTTATTAAACATGGGTGTGGAGTGGATATCAGGGTTAAGCTTTCCACCTAAAGTGCACCTTCAAAGATCTAAGTTTATTAACATCACCTTTCATGAGGTTTGCCCAACTAGAGTCAACAAGTCTTTACTGAGTCCACCCCTTGGGCAGGACATTTAGCACTGGGTCCTGGGGAAAGGACAGTGAGTATCACACAACCCCTCCCCTCAAGGACCTTGCAGCTGAAAGGGTTTATCTTATTTATACAGTTGATGTCTCCCTCTATGCCAGAATTTATTTTTCTGAAAAGAAAAGCCACCATTCAGCGACTGAAGTAAGGAATCATGATGGAGATAGACGTGTAACTAAGTACAAGAAGGAAAAGACAGAGTGTCTCAGAAAAGGAAACACTGACTTGAAGCCTGCCCTTCACTAGCCTATACTCACTAGAAGGATTTCCAGTTGTACCAAATGCTAGCCCTGTCAGGACCTCCTGGGAATATAAACTTTCTTTTAATCCCTACTGAAAGAGGAAAAATTCTGTTTAGAAAAAGCTTGATTAATTTCAGTGTTCTAATCACGATTTTAGTCAAATGCATTGTTATTATTACCGGGTATTCAAAAGTTTTTGGTGAAAAAGCCAGTGGTGTCTCTGTGAGCTTGATTTCCTCAAAGTCTGCATATCATAAGCTTCTTGAGGAAAAGTAAAGAACAGAGTTTTGTCTTGCCCACAAATCTAGCACACTGTGCAGCCTGCAGCAATACCTCAATAGGGGATAATTTATAGAAGATGGTAGTGGTTTTTCAGCCAAAAAGTAATCTAAAGTGGACCTGCTGGTTCCAAGGATATGCTCATTGAAAATTTAATAACTATAGATACCCTAACCCCAAGAAAGGTGGTACCAATTTACATTTTTCACTAACAGGGAAAAAGTGTACATTTCCTCAAATCCTCACCAGTGCTCAGTTTTGTTAGTCTTTCTACCCTTTGCCAATCTAATCAATAAAGCATTATAATTAGATGTCCTTATTTGCATGGCATAGATGTAAGGTTGATCATAATTTTGTGTCTCTATTGGTCTATTGTTCTTCCTTCTGTGAATTGTCTGTGTTTTTGTACATGTTATTAATGATATGTTTAACGTTTTGCCTATTGATTTTATTATAGTTTTTGCAGATATTTTTGTAAATTTAGTGTGCATGTCTTTATTTTGGCTTTGTGCCCCAGTGCTCACTAATAGAGAATTTGGCTGAGTAGAGGATAGTACTTGTATTCCATGGAATATTACACAGCCATTAAAAATGATGATGTAGATCTCTATTCATGAATACAAGCACACGTTCATTACACATTGTTGAGTTTACATGAAAACACAGTAAAGATTGGTTTGAGTTTTGTTACCTCATTTGTATAAAGTGTATGAATGTATGAGTAAGTGCTCAAAGGTCAGCATTTTCCATATTTTTTGGTTTTGTTTTCCAAAAAGGAATTCCAGTGTCCGAAGTTTGGGAACTACTGTATGCTAAATTTTTCTTCGTGGTTCTCACAGCATAACCAGATATTAAAAGTTCTGAGGAAGTTACAATAAAGAAATACGCTTAACATTGTTCAAAGTAGTATTTCTCAGACTTAATTTATCACTAAACTGTTCTCATTAAAAAATAATATATTAACTGAACCAGGGTTCTGAGAGCACAATTTGAGAACTGTAGTATGGAAAACCATTTGGAAGGACAGTCACTAAAATGGTAGGAGACGTTATTGCTGGATACTGGAATATAGGTAACTTTTACGTTGTTATAATATTTTTCTTTAACGTTGGGATTTTTTACATGTATTATTTTACACTTAAAATAAATAATAGAACTTTTTTCATTTTGAAAAATAAAAGGAAAATCTTAAAAGAAAACCAAATTTAGGGATCTTAAAAATTAATCACCATCAGTTTAACTGATTTGTCATAAGAAGTTTAATGACATTTGTTTTGTAAACAAAATGCTATCAATATCATCTGGAATTGTTTTTCCAGTCACATGGGTGGATTTGGACTGATTCTGTCCTACTCATTTCTCAGGTACTAGAGAGTATGCATCTGTGTACTGATACCCTCAAATAGAGGTTCCCCAGCAAAGAGCAGTTATTCTACTAGGCAAGGGGATAGGAGATACAGAGACGAAGAAGGCCTGGGTTGACAGACAGCTGGCAGATTAGGGTTTTTATGGACCAGAGTCCCCACTCCCGTGTTGATGTTCAGCATCTGTCCACTTCCTTAAGGACTATGTTTGTATAACCTTATCATAGTGATCGTGTTGTTTTAAGACAGGAGGAAAGCAGGGATATTATTCAAGGAAAACATGTCTTTGACTTTCTTCTTAAAATTAAAATGTCTCACTATTTTTATTTACATAAACTTTTTTCCAGTATTTGCTGAAAGTGCCTTCAAAAAACTTTCTAAAACAAGCTTCAACTCAGATGAAAATGCAGTTGAGCTTGAATAACCTGAGTTCTCAGGGAGAACGTCTCTTCATCAGCTTCTATGAACAAAACCAAAGACACAATTTTGCAACAGATTTGGTCATATGGTGGCACTTATGGGCATTGCCTTCTTGGGCAAGCAGCAACTTGGAAGGAGTCATGCTGATTCCAGCAAAAAAGGTTTTATTAAAAGTGTAGGCAAACTACAAATGGTATTCATACAGAAGGGGTGCTGCCTAAGGCCTTAGGCACAAGAAAAGCACCGCAGGGTGGCACCACAGTCTCATGACTCAAGCTTAGTCAAAGTCTTATGTCGGAGTCTTTCAAGGTTACTTCCAAAAAAATCTAAACATCTGGGGGGAACAATTGGTTCTGGACAAAGAAGATACTAGAGCTCAAATTTCAAACAAAACTAAGCTTCCACTTAAGGAAAGTCCAATAAATCAGGATCCCATGACTCTGAGACAGAACTGTCAGCCGTAATCCCAGGAAATCACCCCACATACCTGGCATAGAGGGGTTTTCAGTGGGAACCATAACTAATTTTCATCAAGATGGCAGAATGTGCCAGCTCAGCCAACAGAGACTAACTAGCACAGAGCTGAGAAAATCGTGGAATTTCTCATTTACTGACTTCTAACCCAGATTAGGGAATGGATTTCAGGAAGAATTCATGTTCACATTTCACTATTTAAGACAATTTGTATATTCTTGAAGCCCAATGCTGCATCTGTCTGCTTTTTTCCATGGAAACGAAAGGTAATTTGTGACAATAAAGGCATCTCAAACCTTCCTTAAGAAGCCTTCTCAGATTCCCCTCAGGGTTATTTATCCCTCTCTTGACTCTTTAACACTTTCCTGATATTTCTGTTCGGATCTGAGAGCATGGATCTAATTTTTCATATCTCTGTCCCTCTATATACTTTTTTACAGTGAAAATAAAGGGAAACAACGGACATCGTAAATCAAAGGACAATGTTACTGAAGTTATTCCTCCCATCTCTAAGCAGAAAGTCACCTAATCTATTCAGAACTATGTTAGCTACATAATGGACACTCAAGAAAGATGCCTTAAATACAACTAAAGTGACTCTCCTCCTTTGCAGGTGTATTTGTTCTGCTTTTTCTTAGATCGTAACCAAGATTTATAATACATTTGTATAGAACTGAATTATAGACAGAGTACACATTTTTTTAGCTTGAAGAGACTTCAGCAGATATCAGGTAATAATAAGTCAACACTTACACTGTACTAACAGCTTAGTAGTTATTATTCATGCAGTCCTCACAAAAATCAGACAAGCCTATTGTCATTTTACAGCAAAGAAACCAAAGCACAATGAGTTAAGGTATATGCTCACAGTCATGCAATTAGTAAGCGACAAAATCAGGATTGGAATGTAAGGCGGTCTGGCCACACAGGCGGTACCCCCCAGACCGTCCTCCTGTATTTCGGCTCAATTGCTCCTTTTACAAATAGACTCAGTGTGATTCATGGCCTTCCTAAAATCAGAGAACAGGGTCTACATTCCTGAGCCCAAGATCAATACTCTCGTTTTCTAAATTTGAGTACAAGCCACCCAGCTACCTGCAAATAGATTCCCAGAGATGGACCATGATATTTATTTACAAACCTTTCAAAGAAGAGATCTAATAATTGACAGGAATGTATGACAGCCCGCACTGGCAAATCCTTCTTTTCATCCCATCTGGTCTCTGCTTCTCCACTGCCTTCACCCTCCAAGGACTGAGGACAGTCACGCTCTACAGAGCAGCCCTTCATGGGGAGCCTAATGGGGACAGAAGAAGCAGCCCTGAGTCAGGCGACAGTGTATGTGAGTTTCAGTCCTGGATCTTCACTAACCAGCTTTGTAAACTTATGGAAAAGATTTAATCTCTTGTGGTATAATTCCTCACGTGAAAAATAATTGAGTCAGATAGATTGCTTTAAAAAATGAAAAACCCTTTCGTTTTCAATAATTTGTATGACAGAGTGCCTAGCACAGAGTATAAGTGCTGGATAAATGTTTGTTGCACTAAATAAACTTTGGCCAGACATTGTGTTCTAATATTCTGTTTTGACACATACTTGTCCTCTTTCAGTCGTTACTTATGTTGGCTCAGTTTTCCGGCTGGGACATCCTTCTGCAGACAAAAGAGAAGGCTGTAAATGCTAGTGGGAACCACTCAATGTTCCCAATTGCTTCAGCGACACCAGTAAAGTAACCACCCCTTATCTCGGAAAAATAACTGTGAATAATACTACTAATAATGCTCTGATCCAAATTTCCACCATGGTGATAATCAACTAATTTTCTAGACGCTTCAGAGAGTAAATGGTATCCTTGAGATGATCCGAACTCTAGCCATCCCCTACCTCTTATAACATGCTTAGCTAAGTCCTAGGAATAAGTGTCCGGTTGGCACAGTGTGTGTGGATCACATGCCCACACATTGAATGTCCCCAGGGCAAGAAGAAGAATCTGGCCCCTTTGACAGTTGCACTAAGAGGGAAAACTGGGAACCCCTTCATATCAAGGCCACTTGTGATGGTAATTCCCCACCAGGAATTCAAGGCTCTTCTGCAAACAGAAAGGAATATTGGGAAACCAAAGAACAAACAAATGTGTACTCACAAGATTAATGCATATATCCCTTCATATTTTCTGTAACAAAGTCAAAGTGACTAATCATTTGCTCTTTCTGATGTAATATGACCTGACATATTGTAACCAGATTTAATAGATTACAATTTTCATGCTGAACCTGAGGATAAAAAGTTTGGACAGCACTGAAATATTCTTGCTAAAGAATCTGGCATGGCCCTTTTGTTCATTGTTTGCAGACTTTGCTTACAAAATAGTCCTGTTTGGAATTTCACAATCACATTAGTATATTAAAATGTGTGTATAATTCTGCACAAAAGAAACTTACTTCACCTGGTATAATCCACATTTATTTAACCACGGAACAATTATTTTAGTTTTATTTGACCATACTTTTTCACAAAATAAATATCATTTCAAAGAAGTGTTTAACAGGGAATGCATATCAAAATCATCTGTGGAATTTTTAAGAAAAATACGTATGTAGCTCTCCCAACTCCAGTTGGTGGGGGGATAGAAGAAGGAATAGGAGATATTTGTATTTTTTAAATCTCTAGAAGTGACACTCACTCCCAGCTGGAAATCAACATCCTAGAGGAGGACAAGGGTCCTGTAGAACCCAGCGTGAGCCAGGCCCCCTGAGCTGATGTGTAGGAGATATTAGCCATTTTGCTCTTTATCATTCAAAACACAGATTCCAGCCCTTTTAGATCAAAAGTCTACTTAATAATCTGTATATTCTAGGGCTTCCCTGGTGGCGCAGAGGTTGAGAATCTGCCTGCCAATTCAGGGGACACGGGTTCGAGCCCTGGTCTGGGAAAATCCCACTTGCCGCGGAGCAGCTGGGCCCGTGAGCCACAACTACTGAGCCTGCGCGTCTGGAGCCTGTGCTCCGCAACGAGAGAGGCCGTGATAGTGAGAGGCCCGCGCACCGCGATGAAGAGTGGCCCCCGCTCGCCACAACTAGAGAAAAGCCCTCGCACAGAAACGAAGACCCAACACAGCCATAAATAAATAAATAAATAAACAAATACTTTAAAAAATAATGACTCCCTTCTTTATAAAAAAATAAAATTAAAAAAAAATAATCTGTATATTCTAGTGCTGTGCATTAGAGGGTATATAAAATAATAGCTATTTTCTAGATAACATGTATCCACAAAGGAAAGAAATCTGCAGTAAAATACAACATTGCAAACTTGGGTTGCTATTTCTCATTTAAAAGATCATCACTTGAAAATGTAAGGTGACTTACTCAGGTTGCTTCTTTCCAGATTGAGGCATATTAGAGCGAATTCTCAGGATTTCATGGACTCGTCACTACGGCTCCTGGGGAGTGCTGTGGGTTTAGGAGCCTTGCCATGCCAGAATCATGTTTCTTTCTTTAGCTGTAACTCTTTGAAGCCTGAGTTTCGTCCCTTTCTGGTTTTGATTGCTGCTTTGGACTTTTTTGCCTAGTTTTTCCTTTGTTGTTGTTGTTTATTTCATTATGAATTGCAGCAGGGAGATTCTACAAGACAGTTTCATTTCAGTATCTTATCCGGAAAATGTCTCTTAAATGTAACTATGTTTATGAAATAATTTATATTTAATTTTATATTAGCTAGTTCTTTCAAACTCAATTATTTTGCTGAAATCTAGGCGCAGAACTTCTTACACGTAACTAAATTGGAGGCTGTAAGAGCTCTCATTTGAAAGAGAAAAAACATGAAACCAGAAATGTGAGTCTCCTTTTTACAGTCAGCTGTAATTTTGTTAAAAAATTGTGAAGCCATTCACCGATTCCTGAGGGAATTTATTTTATTCCAGCACCGTGATGTACATATCTTCTCTTTGCTGATGAGAGAAGTTAGAGGATACAGAATACATATGACCCAGGCTGCTAAACTAAGGACTATTTTCTAACTATGTTCTAGTGCAACTGAAATTATTTTCTGTTGTGTTTTCACACCACTCAATGTAACAAAATAAGGATTATATTGCTATTAAATTCTTTTAACATAAAGGACTCTTTTTAGATATCAGCTCTATAAACTTCTAAAAGCTTTTATAAGTGTAAAGAATCATGAAATGTGTTTCATGTTATTGTGGTAACTCACAAACTGGTGACAAAAAATGTAATTTTTAATTTTCAATTTTTCTCCCCAAAGCTATATCGTTGTTTCCACCAGTACCGTAAACACTACTGTGTTAGTTCCAGTGTTTGAAACGGCAGCACTCTGTCTCTGCTCTGACATGTTTAAGACAAAGATTGCCTCTAACGTCACAAATCCTGTAGCAGAACTCAAAACTTTATTTTTCAACAAGGTCAACCTGTAGAAAAAATTTGTTATCAGACTATTAATTTTAATTATTTTCTTCTCTGCTCCTTTTATCGTATCTTCTTGACTCTTTATTTAGGTTCTTCCCGTTTTATCTGAGTTTCTCAGTACCTATAATTTTCTGCTCCTTGTTCATAGTGGTCAGGCAGGTCATTCTGCACCCCACCTAGGATGCCAAATAGCATATAAAAGTTTTCTCTGACTTCCAAGAAAATCATTTAGAGCAGCATGCTACAAATGGTATTCTTTTTCCACTCTCCTATTGTATTTCTATTGGCTCTGTGTACGTTTTGTATTGTCTACTTAGCCTCAAATAAGGAGAGCCCTATGAAGACCTGATGTTTCCAAAAGACCTGGGAAATAGCAGGTCCTTGGCCCTGCTTATCCTCTGATTGGGTGTTGGTCAAAATTCCATCCATCAAAATTCTGCAGAGGAGCATGATAACACGTGCAGTTTCTAATCCAATTCCCAGTGTCTTTGAGGCTAAACTGCGATGAGATTATCTTCATATCCCACTCCCTAGATATCTGATATTCCTAACAGACTGTGTGCATTTATGAGCCACAGCATCCACTGAAACCAGGACTCTTCCTATTTCTACCCTGTTCGCCTCAGTTTTAAATGTCATCACCACTCATTCTCTCCCTGCTTCCTAAACTGTGAGAGCTAAGACCACTTGTGTCCACAGAACTTAACTATCAGAATGGAGGAATCCGGCCATGTGTGTCAACATGACTTTATTTATTCCAGGACATTATTAAAGGAAGAGAGGGATGCAAGCCAGTAAATAATTTCACTGCTGGCTTCAGTAAATTCCTACAAACCAATGTATTTTTTTTAATCTAAGCAAACAGCTTGCTTAGTAAGACTCCCTCAAGATCGTAGTTCCACTGCATTCACTAATGCTAAACTATTATGTCATGAACTTTGCTCAGTCCAAATACATATGCTCCCCGCCCCGAACAACTAGCTTTAAGCCACTTTAGCCGGGATACTAACACCCTATAAATATCCTTCCCAGACCTTCCTCTTCTGAGACACTTCTAAGATGACAAAAGTAGTGTTCTCCTTTATTGCATTAGGTCTAATCAATACAGATTTGACCGATCACCAGAATTTTTGGTAGTCTTCTGGAGAGTTGACATCTTCGGGAGATACTTGTCCTAATGAGCTTGCATTTTATTAATATGGAGAAAAAAATGGGGAGTAGAAGAATAGTATCATGCTCTTCCAAAAGCATGGGTAGAAGAATCCCTTGCCTCATTTCCTAACTGATTCACCACCTGGGTCTAAATCTAGACTAGTAAATAAAGGAGATGTCTTCCATTACTTCAGGTATGTGAGGTTTGTTTTGTTACATTAGGCAAAATACAGCTAGGTTAGTTGCATTGTTGTCAGTCCAGATATTGGCAAACTTATTATCTTGGGATTTCTCCAAGAATCTGCAGTAGGTTGTCTCTAAGACTTACAGTTAGGCTGTGATTTGATTTTTACTATATTTTTATTTTTTTAACTATTTGAGAAGAAGTTGGAAGATATTCCATAAAGAGTTTTTAGGCAGATGTTGTTTTAAACCATAAGTTTGTACTCCTTTTCAAAATGAAATATCTGTGCTTCATTCAAATTGGCCATTCATTTGTTTTTTTCTTTTCTTCTTTAAACTAATATTTACAGAGTATCTACCCTAGGCCAAGCCTTGGGAAAGGAGTTAGAGGTTTGCCTTCCCCACTCTCAAGGATAATGTATTAGAGCAGTCCTATACAAGACAGCTTTTATCTACCTACCATTTATGTGAACACAGATTTTCTCCTTGAGAAGAAAAAGGTATTACATAATGAAAAACGGGGTTGAATGGTAGAGGGGAACAGAAGGTATTAAAAAAAATCCCAACTATTTAAGGTAGGAAAAAGGTTCTCTCCTTAAAATTGGTTTCGAAAAGGCCACATTTCCAAGTCTTATTTTCTCATGTTTTCTCTAGAATAGTCTTATAACTGGTCACTTCCATAAACACCTGAGAAAAGTTGTTATGTGTCTCAGGCTAGAAGCTGACACTGACTTCACTCCACTTCCTTCCATGCACCTCCATGCCGGAAGGCAGCCCAGCCCATAAAAAATATGATGAAGAACTAGTGTTCTGTATGCTTGTTGGAGATGATTTTCAAATAAATTCAGTAATCATATCCTCAAGTCCACTTACACAAGGCTATATTATGAGTCTTACTGAAGTGAAAGTGACTTCAAAGAATTTCTAATAATGTGTTAGCTTTCCCAACTTATGTTTGACCGATTTCCAGAGTTGATGTTAGGAGCCTAAATCCACTGTTAACTAGCAGTTAAAAAAAAAAGAGAGAAGGTAACGTTAGGCAGGATTTTGACTCAGAATTAACACAAAAAAAGTAGAATATATAAAGATACAGTGGGTGACCTCTCCAGTGTGGAATGAACTTTTGTCTTAATTTTTCCAGGACAATCTCTAGTTCAAATGTTTTGCTCTGTCATCACATGAAAACTATTCAAAATAGTTAGTTTCAAGTCAGAAATTATGGTCTAAGTTCCTATATTGTATAATTTCTACAGAGTGCAATCCACTACATAGAACTCTACCTCCCATACTACTGATTGATTGGAATTCCACAGAAAGTTTCACAGTTGATTTACTCAGTGATCTTTGGTATAAATAGTCCTGGTAGCGCTAACACAACGTGGATGCATTTTTCATCTCTTCCTGAATGCAAGTTTTTAAAAAGGGGGGTGGAGGGAACATATAAGGGTGCATGACAGTCTGGGAATTTGTATTAGAGAATACTAGGATAGTGCCCAGATATGGAGATTAAAAATATAAAAACACATATTTTGTGTCCTCAGAATTTGCCTAGATTTGGCCCTGCATACAGTGCCTTCTCTTCTCATGCACATTAAGAGTTCCATATCAGTTATATTCTCACTTTGACTCCACCCACTATGCATATCTATAGCTATTAAGTGGGGAATGTTGTTCTCCTTTCCCTGAATACAGAAGGGAAAAAGAGATTTTCATGGTAATCTAACACCAAAGTGATTGTGAGGAAAGGAAGGTATTTTTCTACCACTAGAAATTACTCAACTCTATCCCAGCTTTAGGGATGTTTACTGAGGCCAAATTCCACAAGTTAAACCTCAGTCTTTGCATCCAGCATAAAAGCCTCTGTAGGCCAGCCAGTTCTAAGGCTATCTTGGTATTAAGGTTCAAAACAGTTTGCTCAAAGTAGGCCTGAGGAGTTCTTAAAAACCCAACCTCTGAAATTTGACCTGGAGGTGAATCTGGAATTCCTAGTCCATTTCAGTGTCAAACTATCCTCTGAAATGAAAGAGACGAAAGGATTTGACACCTTGTCAGTTCATATCATTCACGTGCACATTTAAACAGAAGGCAGGATTTCTTAAGAGGCATCATTAAGATGCTAGTGAAGAGGTTATAAAATTCCCATTGGCAAAGAATCTGTGTGGGCAGAAGTGAGAGTCTGCCTTGGGGTAGGGAATGGCCCTCCGAAAGTCCCCTCCGAACCAAGACATTTCACGACCTACCATTGGACGCAAGCTGTACTGAGATCGTTGTGCTGCTCACGGTCATAAACACGTCTATTACGTGTGCGTGCTTTTATTTAATGGAACTAGAAACACCATAATGGACAAAGGAGAACAAGGTTAATACAATCCCCCACCACCACCACCACCGTGAAGAGTGATAATGATGCAGAGGACAAAGGAAGCCGGAAGCAAAGGAAGTAACCAATCAGGAAAGGAACAGTAACCGAAACAGATGAGCAAGTGACTTGTAAACAAACGCTTCATAATGAATGCTCCAAAGCTGATGTGATAAGCAAATCCTATTAATTTTTGTATTACACAGAAATGTGGCAATAGGCTGACCAAGGGCAGGGAGGAACCAGAGTCTGAGAGGAAGGCACAGATCTGATGTGGAAATAGGAAGAGATGCTATCTGGTATCAACCTGCAAAATCTTCACAGGTACAGCATCGAGCTTTCAACATGCGGATGTTGGTGTGAGCCAATTTGCGACCTCTCAAAATAAGAAATTCTTGGAAGCAGAGGGAAGAGACTGGTTATGAAAGAGGTGGAGGAATTTTAGTAGCCAAAGAAAAGGCTTTCTGCAACTTGGAATTCCCTTCAGGTTAAGCTGGCATGCCAAAAACGTATTCATTCCAAGGTCTTTTCAAAGAAGTCTGCAAGTGAAATAAAAACACCTGTCATGACTGTGGCAAACTCCTCTGGACAATTTGGCAAAAAGTGATCCCCTTGCTCTGTGGTGAAGAGTGCACCCAGGTCCACGCTGTAATTACTGAGCAATCTGTTGGATGGAAGGCAGAGCCTATACGTACCTTCCTTCCAAAGACTGAGACTGGCCTGGCACCTAAATTGCACTATTAAATTCTGCAGCCCGGAGCATTCCTCTCTCTTTAAAAGCATGAGAATGTCTTTTCTATTTGTACAACCTAGTTGGGAAGTCTGGCTACAGCAGACGGTGCAGGACCAGCCTCATGACCTCCACCCCTGTGCCTTCCACAAAGGCATGGACCCCATGCGTGAAGCCTACAGAGTACAGAGTACACCAGTGAAGTCTACAGCTGGCTCTCAGGCTCTTCCTGGGCAAATTCAAAAAGGTAAACAAAATTAGTCTCTTTCTACCACTTCCATGAGGTAACAGCTGCCTCAGTCGCTCAAGGCCAAAATTTTATGGCCCAATGGACCTGGCAGCTTCCATTATTCCAGACCATTGCACCTCCTTCCCCTAAAATCATCATAAAATTCACATCAACTGGCTGCAAGTCCATAAGTAAGTTAATCAGCTTGCCAAGCCTTGGATCGCCTCATTTTTTTAAAATGCTCATTGGTTTTATGCATTCTATATTCTAGGTAAGCTTTCATGTGATGAATGGTATCTACAGCTCTATCGGTATTTGTAATTGCAAGCCACAGAAACCTACTGAGAAAAAAATTTAAGGAATTTATTAAAAGGACCTAGCTCATAGGATCTTAAGATGGCTGCAGAACCAGGAATGGAAGCTACACAGCCAGAGCAATACCTCATATCACAGCACAGAACTACTCTGCTGGTGAAGACACATAGCCAACACTGGGCCTAAGCTCACCCCGCTGATAACACCGAAACTAGATAGCAGTGCCCAGCAAACTCACTCCTTCCACACCCTTCACCAGAATGGATTCCACGTGACCCCTTACTCTTCCTGTCACTAGATTCTTGAACAATTATAAACTGTTTTTATTATCCTAATTTTACTTATATATGGTCATTAGAAATAAAAGTAAATTTATTTTCAAATAATCTACAATTCAGATTTTCTTATGAGTCACATGGGCTTTCTCCCCTATAATTTATACCAAATTAATTACTTTTACTTATAATCGAGTAAATGTGGTTACCATCAAGAAAGAATTAGACAACTTACCATGAATAAGCCCACAGCATCTATAAAATGTCAGGGAAGGCAGAAAGATAGGAAAGGTTTGAGTTTTTAAAAATCAGTGCTTGAATCATTATCACCTCAATTCAAAATTTTGAAAGAAAACATGAAGCAGTTGATCTAAAAAAATTAGTTTACATATATCCATATGCATCCATGAAAAATTATATTTTGGGAAATATTCAATGATATGATAAAATGCTTAGATTTCTTGTTAAATGAGAAAAGCAGGTGTCACAATAGTGTGACTACTGTGATCTTAATTTAGTGTGTGTGCTCGTACACACACACACACACACACACACATCCATGCATACAGACTGCAGGAATATATTCCAAAATTCTTAACGTTTTTATTTTTAAAAACTTAATGTAATTTTATCTCACGATATGTCATCTCTCATCTTAAAGTGGTTGCCTATTGGGAAGTAAGAGTATGTCATCCTCCTGGGTTTAGTTTGACAATCAAATGCTTTTGGTGATCAAACTCTCCTCAAGTTATTAAATCAAGTATTGGAAAATTGAAAACTATCTGCCGCCCACTCTTAACACTCTTTCTTTTTGTATTCAATTTTAAATTAAAATGTATCCAACTATAACCCTAATAAAGTTCTGGACCTATGGCACTCAGATGTGAGGTAATATGGCTACTACGAAAAAGAATTCCAATCTTTACTCCTGTCTCATAACAGTAAAAAGAAATACAGTTCATAACATCCAGCAACACTTTTCATGGGCCCCATTCCCAGTGACCACGCAACCTACACTCCTCAGACTTTTGTTCCATAGCCCCCAACTCTTCATTTTTCCTTCACTGCCCTTGATTTTACCTCTCTTTTTTCTGATATCTCTCTTTTATTACAGCAGGATTTGATGCTATTTATTTAGGAGGTAAAGAAGGACCAAAGGGAGGTTGTTGCTTGTGTAATTTGGAAGAATCTGATGACATTTACTGAAATAGGAAACGAGGAAAAAAAGAGAAAATAGATAATATTGAGTACTTACGATTGTTGAAATCTTGTGCAGTTTTTCTTGATGAATTATCTTACTTGATATTTACCACGAACCAGTGAAAGGGATACTATTATAACCCTCATTTTATAGATAAGTAAACTAAGGCTTCGAGAAGCTAAATTACATGTGCAAGGTCACAAAATTAACACATAGATGAGTTGTCATTTGAAAGTCAACAGAGCACATGATCTTCAATACTTACCCTCCTTGAGGGAGAATGTATAATAACTTCAATTTTAGACCCTTGGAGGAAGAGGTATCCATGGACCCATGGATCAACCAAATGAACATTTCTCGTTGGAATTTAGATAAACAGATCCAACTCTCAAGAGATGCGAGTATTAGGTAATTAGAATGAAATTTTTGAAGAATGTCATAAACCACTTAAGAATTTTAAACTGATACGTGGACTCTGGTTTTCTTCTAGCATTAATAAGCTGTGAGACTCATAAGTAAATGAGAGCATGGGACAATACATATGATTTTCAAGGTCCTTCTCTTTGACAATTTATATTTGTAAGATTCACACACACACAAAAAGAGTTACATTTCAAGAATAAAAGAGATTTAGTTTTCTATAAAGTAAAATCACAGATAAACATATTCAACCTGCAAGGACTCTTAAAGTTTCCTAGTGAATCTCCAATAGTGGGATTTACACAAGAGAAGGAAGAGAGGAAATCAATAGAAAGCATAAATCTTCTCTTTCCCAAATAACAAATTCTGCCTCAGCTTTCAAAAATTGATTCTTATGGTTTCAAATATCCTGTAGGTAGTACTGGAGATGAAATTAAAACAAATGTATTTAGTCATTTGAAAAGATGGCTATCATAATGTTTCAACTTGTCTATTAGTGTCTATGATTCATTCTGTCTCCAGATTAAACAAAAGTCACCATGTGTAGAAGCTTGTCAATGAAATAAGAGGGGGGATAACTAGAAAGAACTAGAAATAGTAAGAGGGGAAAAAACTGGAAGAATCTGAAACAAAATAAGATTAGGGTAGATGATTTTTTCATCCATAAAGAATGATTCTATGATCTTTATGGTACATGAAGCTTTCTTAGGGTAGAATTTACATACTACAAAATTCACCCAATTTAAGTATACAGGTCATTGATTGTATTTCATGGGTTGACAGAGTTTTGGAGAATTCTCACTGCCCTAAAAAGTTTTCTCAGCCCATTTTCTCCCATTCCAGCCCAAGTCAACCACTGCTTTGATTTCTGCCTTTTCTAAGAATTTTACATAACTGGAATTATACACTATACAATCTTTATGTCTGGTTTCTTTCTCTGAATATAATTTTTGAGATCCATGCATGCTATAGTATATATCAAATGGTTTGTTCCTCTTTATTGCTGAATACTATTGCATTGTATGGATAGATGACATTTTGCTTAACCATTCATTAGTTGATGGATGCTTGGATTTTTTTCCAGTTTTTGGCTGTTGTGAATAATGTTGCTCTGAACATTCATATTCCAAGCCTTTGTATAGACATATATTTTCAAGTCTCTTTCAAGATTTCTTGGAGAGGAACTGTTATATGATTCCAGGATTCTAACAGCAAAATCTAAATTGAAAAGTGATTAAAGCAAAGATATTTTCAAAACATGGAATCAAAGAATGAAAAGTAGACAAATTTCTCTCCCAACCTGCCATGCTCATTTCAGGAAAGCCCATTGTTTGTTTTTACATTTTCAGTTCTCTCTCTGGTGGTCAGCCCAGCAAAACTACTGCACCTCACTGGCTAGATCCATCTGTCTATCTTATGGCCTTCTCTTTGCCATTTAGAAAACAAAAGAAAGCAAGAAATCCAACCTCATCACCTCTAACTCTTCTTCCCCTGACACACCTTCCCACTAGAAATTCATGGAATTTGGACTTCTTTTAAGTAAGAGGAGACTAGTCAGCTCCTTATGAATTGGGAAGGACTTAATAAAACTGTACCTAAATTTCTCTGACAGTTTTCTCTCTGACTACTTTGCTGCTGTCTCTGCCTCTCTTCATCCTGCAAATATCCATATTTTCTGGGGAATCAATTTCTTGACTTCTCTTCTTGCTCTGTGCCTCCCCTCTTCACGTACCCAGGACTTTCACATCTGTATTCCCTGACCTCCTATCCTACCCCAAGACTTACATTTGCAGTTTCCTTCTCAGCCTCCTCCTCGGTCACCTGCTGTAGCTCACCATTTCACAGACCTGCTTCCCCTACTCTGTTCCTCATTTTAGGAACTAGGATCACCTCTCACCCAAGCCTGCAGCATAAAGGTCATCCTTGACTCCTACTCCTCCCTTTACTCTTTTCTCCTATATAATCAAATACCATTTCTGTGAATTCTGCCTCCTAAAGTACGTGTCTGACACTCCCCTCCACTCTAAATGCGGTACCTTGGTTGTGGCCCTTCTCTGCTCTCACCGGGACCACCCACTCACCCTTTGTGCAGCCTACCTGTTCTATCCTCTCTACTGATTCCAGGGTGATTTTTATAAAATGAAAGTCTCATCATGTCTCTACCCATTTGAAAATCCATCAATGGCACTCCATCACTTTCAGAATTATGGCCAGCATTTTAAGCATGGCTTCCATGCTTTGTATTATCTGGTCATTGCTTATCTCTCATTTCATATCTGGAGAATCCACCACAGAGAGAAAAACCACATAATGTGCAGTTCCTCAAAAATACAAAGGATGTTTCTCACATCTCATGCATATCTTTGCACATGCACTTCTCTCTGCCTGGTGTGCTCATCTTTGCTGTTTCCCATCTTCACGTTGCAAACTCAACTCCAGGAGGTTTCCCCTGTATCCGCAGAATGCCCATAGAATGTGTCCTTCTTTTGTGCTTCCAGTATCTTTCCCATACCTTGTAATGACAACCTTCATTCTGTGTTGTAGTTTTACTTAGTTTTCTGACTCCCCCACTTGAGTAAGAGCCTCTTTGAGGCCATGGACAGTAAAATGTTAAGAACACAGATTGCTTGGGTTTGAATCTTGGCTCTGCCTCTTATTAACTCCATGATCTGGGCAAGATCATTTAAACTACCAATGCCTCGATTTTCTCATTGGCAAAATGGGGGAAATAATAGCATCTGCTGCATAGGATTATTGGGCAAATGAAATTAGTTAACCCATCGAAGACACCTTGAAGGTTGATACTCTTCATCATATCCTTATCACCACCTCTACAAATCCAGTTTCTAGCTAAGCACACAGCACATCAGATGCACTGTTCATGGAAGAATTCGTAAACTAACAATCTTTATGGAAGTGATGGCTGGAACAAGAGGACGTAATTTTGCCTTCCCCCACCCCAAAGGCTACAAAGTCAGAAGTACATAGAGCCCGTGAAGTCCTGAAAGGTACCCATGGTTAGTAGGGGTGATACAGTGTCACAAGGGCAGAGGAACAGACTGTTTCAAAATAAAGATGATGAGGTTTGGCATGTTTGAGAGAGGTCCAGGAGACAGAAACCTGAACCAAGCCATTTGGATCTGGGCACTTTCAGTGGAATGGGCTTGATGACAGTCACGCTGCTGGAGGTGGGGAGGGTGAGTGAGTGGTGAGGAAATCAGGACACAGGGGCAGACCAGCTCAAGAGATATGACAGTGCACAGGAGAGGAAAAAAAGTAGGATGGAGGTTAAGGGGAGAAAGAGAATGCTTATGAGGTAGTTTCCTAACCACACTAGTTTATTAGTTTTCCCCTTTGAGGGGATAAATGTTACCTTAACCAGAGGAAAGACTTGCTTCTTACCTTGCGACCAACTTCTTTATTTGCTAATCATCAGTGTCTGGCCAAGAATAAAAATGGTGACAAATCCTATGGGAATGTCTGACTTTTATTTTTATATTTTTACTTTGTGTATTGCTCCATTTACTGAAAGAAATTCATTGTCCCACAATTCTTGCCACATTTTAAAGTTGAAGAGATAAACATGAGAGAGAAGAGCAAGGATATCACCTGCTTGCTGAAGCTTGCAAGGAATGAATTAAATGTTTGAGTCAGAGATATTCATCAAGACATTAGTCAATTTTACATAGCTCATCAAGAGACATTTTAAGTTCAAAATTTCCAAGTGAACTAATCTTATTACCAAAGTAAATACTAAATTTTTAACTTTAAAATGGTATGTTTCTCCTAATTAACATATTAAATCAAACTTCATGTAGCCACTGTAAAAATTATAAAATATTAAAAAAAACCCCAAAATCTCCTGTAATCCTACCACCTAGAAAAAAGTACTATTGACACTTTAATATATTTCCAAACAGCTTTTTCTCCCTATACATATGTGTGTGCACACACACACAAGAAAATTCTTACAAAATTTACAGCATACTCTATATAAATTTTCTCTACGGCCATGTCTCACTCAATATCATATCAGGACATTCCATGTCTTGAAAATTACTTGAAAACATAATTTATAATAACAATATAATATTCTACTTATTTTATTTGATAATCTTATTTTTGTTGGAGAGCTCTTTTCAATTTATTTGCCACTATGAATAGTGAGGCAAAAGTTCTACTAGTTTATCAGCATTTGACTCTAAGTCTTATAATTTCTTAAGAATGTTTTCCTAGAATAATTACAATGTTAAAATGGTCCTCACCAGACAGCACACATTGCTGTATAATTTTCCAGGAGTTAATAACAATTGACATTTCTACCACTGACATGGGATGGGGCCAGTCTCCTTGTGCATACCCTTGCCAGCATTCCTAGTAGCATTTTCCAGATGATATGTGACATAGGAATCCAATTTTTATTGCATTTTCACTTACCAATGAATCTGAACCTTTTTAGAATCCATTATAGCACATTTGCATTTCCTATTTTATAGGAAAAAAAACCATTATTTGACCATTATTTTATTGAAGCCTTGTTGTTTTTCTTAATAACATTCCTTGTAAGAAAGATATTAATCCTTTGACTACATTTATTTGCCTTTTAATTTTGATGGTACATTCTTACATAGCTAAAATTTTGTACAGTTAAACTTTGTACATCAGAATGTTAATGTAGTTTAAATATTTGGCACTTCTTCATGGCTTTTATTCTTAGAAAGACTTCCCTAATCTAAATCACATGAGTTTTATTCATATTTTTCTTTTAAAATGGTTTTATATTTTATGTTTAAATCTTTAATCCATCTGGAGTTTACTTTGGAATATATGACAAGGTAAAGTTTTATCTTTGTAGTTTCCAAATATTACCTAATCATCACAACACAATCTCATTAACTTTTAATCCAACATTGCCTTCTACTACTGATTTTTGGGGCCACTTTTATAGGTAATAGACAAATTTTTCTGCCTACTAAGATCTGTTTTATATTTTCCATTTTGTCCGTTGATCTGTTTATTGATTCTGGTGCTAGTAAAGTAATATTTTGATGGCTAGCTTTAGAGTATGTTTTGGTGCCTCATAGGACATTAATGGCTTTTTATTGTTTTAAATCTAGAGCTTCTGGTGCTTTGCTTTCCCGTGGACATAATCTATCCCAATACTGAATTGTCAAACCATCTGTAGGAAATACAAGTCTTTGATCCCAAGTGGTGCCATCAGACTTTTCTAAGTGACCTCTTGGTTCTTAGTAAGCATTCTTTCTCTGGTGATAAGGTCACGGTGAGCCCAGATATCTTCCTTATAGGGGTAGTTAAAGAACAAACCACCCTGGACTAGGAAAGTATCATGTCAAGCACACTGCTTCCCAACCTATATGAGGAAAAGATGTGAATGACTAATTTTTAAAAAAGAGGATCTAAGTTTTCAATAAAAATTAAACCAAACAGGTTTCTTTTTAGTTTTTCAGCCCTTCCATCATAAACCTTAATTGAATAAGAAAACTATTTCTTTCTCTTCATCAAACTATCTAACAAAATATATTCAGTTAATTAGTCCTGTGAAAATAAGAAGGTGGAGAGTGTTTATACTATTATTTTTAACTTGACTAATAAAGTTCCCTCCTTTAGTATAGAGAGCACAAAATAGTGATTCCTACTTATTTCTCAAGTTGATACTCACAAATGGAACCAAGTTGATACTCACAAATTGTGTTTAAGAAGAAGTTCCTTCCTGGAAATAAGATGAAACAAAATGGCTATTTATTGAAAATGCACAGATCTATCAGGTTGGTGACCATCCAGAGGAGGGGACTCAAGCAATTTCAACAACAAAAGAAAGGTTGCATTTCTTTAATCACAATAACATTAACAAATGCTCTTCTGGATATCACATAACTCCATGCTTAGACCTTGCCAAGTCAATTGTTTAAATTCATTGGCTAGTGCACAATTAAAATTTTTTCTTCCCTTAAATTAATCCAGTCCAAACATATCAGTTGCTAATCCTGTATGTGCAATCTAAATGTCAGCTTTCTCACCAACTTAGTAAAGGGCTTTCTTGTAAGGAAAATTTAAGAATTCATTTTCCAAAGAGACTGTTTCCATCTAAAAAGAGACTGTTTCCATCTGATTAACTCTGAAAATAACCCTGTGTTTGAAAGGAGGAAGCAAAGATTTTGGTTTTTTTGAGAGGTTTGTGGTCTCTCTGTTTTAAGGTACTCTAATAAAGAATCCTAAGACATAAATTATAAAATAAAAATGTGATAGTATTTAATTGAATCCAAAAAGCTTCCTTTCATTTTATTTGCAAAGAATTGGAAGAAAATTAGTTCTGTTTATTATAAAAAAAAAAGTAAGTAAGTAAGCTTACAGAAGATTAAACTCCCTCTCATGATCCAATTTGCAAGTCTTATAACACAAGAGACCTTGAAGCCATATTTAACATTTCTTTGTCTCTGTGTTTAATGCCTTAGATTAATCAGTCCACAACTTCAAAGCCAATGTCACTGACCAAAACATCTGGGAAATCAATAGTGATTTGGAATGTATTTGGATTGACCTTGACTTTTACTTAATAACAAAATGTCCTATAGTTTCTTCTCAAATAGCATTCAGGCTGAAGGTTTAAATAGGAACTTACAAGAGATTTATGGTGACCTGAAAAATATAAGTATTGTATAGCACAGGACATGTATAATGAATAATCAAATATTAGAATGAGTTGAACTCCCAGTAGGGTACAGATGTTAAATAAAGGACTATCTGGTGGCCAGAGCCTCAAATAACAAGGAAACAACGGGAAAACAGGCAACAATGGATGTGTGTATGTATGTATGTTGGGAGCAGGGCAAAGGTAGGAATGAAGGAAGGGAAGAGTATGCTAATATTTTTTAAAAACTGATTAACATATACTCATAAACATACAATAAAAGTTAATTTTTTCTTAGGGTAGTCAGTGATTGTTTAGTTCCACAATTAGTCCTTACAACAATCCTGGAAATTAGATATTCTCCTCAAAGCAAGCATCGTTGATGTTCAATTTAATGGCCAAACATTATTTAGCATTTACTCTATGTGAAGCTATCTGCTAAGTACCACCTCTCCAAGGGATAATGCACCAAATGCTCTGCAGTATTCCAGTATTTAGTACCCCATGGCTTAAAATAAATACAACAATCTTTTCTATTTATCTTTCCTAATCAAGCATTGTGTTGACTTTTATACAGCCACAGATATTGAAGTAAAATCTTTACAGATTCATTTCCTATATTTTATCTTAAAATTCAAAACCTACAATATTTAACACAAAGAGATTCTATTTCCTAAATGTATTGTTATACTTAATGCGCTAAAATGAAGAGAGCACGCTCCTGGGTTGCACCAAGTAGGTCTGCCCCAACTCTGACTGCTCGTCAAAAGATAAAGTAAGACTTCCTGTGAGCTATACGGTAATATCACCCAAACCACTATGATATTTATAGTTTCTGGCATTCAATCAAAACTTATCAGTATTCTCAATAAATAGGATCAGAGAATAAACAGACTAAAAAAATTCACAGGTGATCCAGATTTTTGAATTCTCAATCATGGACTTAAAAATAATTGTGATTAATATTTTTAAGAGGTGAAAAAAAGAAAAGAGATGAAAATGGAGCATTTAGTCACAAAAATTGAAATTTATAAGAAAAAAATTGAAATTCTGGAACTTAACAATAACTAAATTAGGAACACAGTAAACGAATTTAACTTGTAGAACATAGCTGGAGAAGAAACAAGTGAACTAGAAGACAGATCAGTAGAATATTTACAAACTTAAAAACACAGAGGAAAAAAATAGAAAATACAGAATAGAATGTAAAACATATGGGCCATAGTGAATATGTCTGCATATGTATAATTTGAGCCTTGGGTAAGAGAGAGAGAGAGAATGAAGCAGAAATAATATCTAAAGAGTAATAATCCTTATCTAGACTGACTAGGTAAAAAAGAGAGCAGATTCAAATTACTAAAATAATGAATGAAAGAAGGAAATTACTATAGACATTCAGAAAAAAAGTATAAGGGAATATTAAGAACAAGTGTACAACAAATTAGATAACAGATGAAATGTAAGAGTTTCTAGAAATATATAATTACCAATAATGACTGAGGAATAAATAGAAAAGCTGAATAGACCTATAATAAGTAGAGAGACTCCATTAATAATTTTAAAACTCTCCCAGACCCTAATAGTTTCCTTGGTAAATTCTACCAAACATTTAAAGAAGAATTAATACCATTCTTCACAAACACTTTGTATGAAACAGAAGAGAAAGGAACAATTCCCAGCTCATTTGCATGAAAACAATGTATTAACCTGTGCCAAAACCAGTCAGAGCTATAACAAGGAAAAACAAAACAAAACACTACAAACCAATAGCTCTTATGAATATATGGAAACATCCTATCAAACTGAATCCAGCAAACCATAAAAAGATTATACACTGTAATCAAGTGGGATTTATTCCAAGAATTCAAGGTAGGTGTAATATTCAAAATCCAATTACTGTGAAGAAGGTGTGACCAAGATGGCAGTAGGAAGACCCTGAGCTCACCTCCTCCAGTGGGAACACCAAAATTACTACTATTTACAGAGCAAATTTCTTTTTCTTTTTTTTTAACATCTTTATTGGAGTATAATTGCTTTACAATGTTGTGTTAGTTTCTGCTGTATAACAAAGTGAATCAGCTATACATATACATATATCCCCATATCCCCTCCCTCCTGTGTCTCCTTCCCACCCTCCTTATCCCATCCCTCTAGGAGGTCACAAAGCACCGAGCTGATCTCCCTGTGCTATGCGGCTGCTTCCCACTAGCTATCTATTTTACATTTGGTAGTGTATATATGTCCATGCCACTCTCTCACTTCATCCCAGCTTATCTTTCCCCCTCCCCATGTCCTCAAGTCCATTCTCTATGTCTGCCTCTTTATTCCTGTCCTGCCCCTAGGTTCTTCAGAACCTTTTTTTTTTTTTTAGATTCCATATATATGTGTTAGCATACGGTATTTGTTTTTCTCTTTCTGACTTACTTCACTCTGTATGACAGACTCTAGGTCCAGCCACCTCACTACAAATAACTCAATTTCATTTCTTTTTATGGTTGAGTAATATTCCACTGTATATATGTGCCACATCTTCTTTATCCATTCATCTGTCAGTGGACACTTAGGTTGCTTCCATGTCCTGGCTATTGTAAATAGTGCTGCAATGAACATTGTGGTACATGTCTCTTTTTGAATTATGGTTTTCTCAGGGTATATGCCCACTAATGGGATTACAGAGCAAATTTCTATGAGAAGAACTGAAGATTAGCTAAAGTGTTAGTCTTTACAACTAAAGTTATAAAGAAGGGGTACAAGAGAGGAGGCATGGTATAGGCAAGACACACACCCTTGATAAGTGACCCAAAACAGAAGATGATCACCATTGCAGAGGTTCTCCCCAAAGAGTGAGAGGTCCAAACCTCACATCAGGGTCCCCAGCCCAGGTCCCCATCTTCTGCACTGGGAAGATGAGCCTCCAGAACTTCTTGCTTTGAAGATCTGTGGGACTTGCATACAAGAAAGCTTGAGGGCTGTGGGAAACAGACTCCACTCTTAAAGGGCACACACAAAATCTCATACCTTCCAAGACTCAGCACAGAGACAATAATTTGAAAGGAGTCTGGATGAGACCCACTCGCTGATCTTGGAGAGCCTACCAGAAAAGCAAGAGGCCACTAGGACTCCCGCTGAAGACACAGACACTGGCAGCCATTTGGGGGAGCTTGTTTTACTACAAGGACACTAGTGCTTGTAAGCAACATTCTGGAGTCCTACCTCTAGTCTATTAGTGCCAGGGGCTTACTGCCTCCCAGCAGACCTGCCTCAGCCTTGGGCCTAACAGCACATGCAGCGAGTTGCTCCAAGAACTGGCCTTGACCATCAGCAGGACATAACCACTGCATGAGACAGTGCCTGACAGCCAAACTGGGCCAGGGTCTAGCCCCACCTACCAGTGTGCCCACAGTAGTCAGCCCCAGCACTACACCCCCGAGAGGGGGCATCCCTAGAGCAATAGCTCTGATGACCAGAGGGTAGTATATTTCTGAGTCCCATAGGACATCTCCCACATAAGGCAGTGTCACTAAGATTGGAAAACAAAACCAACCTACCTAATACGTAGAAATAAACACAGAGACTGAGTCAGATTGAAGAGACAGATGAATATTTTCCATGAGAATATCCTATGAACTAGTAATTCTACACCCTCAGTATAATGCCCCTCAGAAATACATGTTTATGTGCATCAAAAATCATGTACGAAAATGTGAAGAGTAGCATTATTAAAAACAGGCAAATACTGGGGAAAAAATCCAATGTCCATCGACAGGAGAACAGATAAATAAAATATGGGATATCCATACGATGGAATACCACTCAGCAATGAGAAAAATCAGCACAGTAACATCGATGAATCTATAAAACATAAAAAAGCACATGCTCTGTGTCTCCATTTAATAAAACCTCCAAAACAAATAAGACTAATCAATGCTGTTACATATCAGAATAGTGGTTAACTCATTGGAAGTAGACAAAAGGGAGGCTGCAGTGGTTAACATCTTGATACAGGAAGTAATTATATGGATATATGTACCATGTGAAAATTCAGCTATATTCTAAAAAACTGTACACTTTTATTTCTGTGTGTTATGCTTCAATCAAAAGTTAAAAAATGCCAGCATGGTGGTTATTTGCAATGATACATTATTCACTTCACGATTTTACAAATATAAGATTTCCAATGGTCCTTGCAAACCCTTAAGTGGTACTCCTATGTTAACCCTTTGTTATCAAGCTTACAAGTGGCCCTTGAATGGTCTGAGATGGTTAGATCTTGACCTCTACTTCAAATGCCTGCTTGAGGGTAAAATGCCCAGTAAACTCCTCTTCATCTTCTTCAGGGATCAGATTCAGCCCTGCTCAAGGTTTTTTGTTTTTTTTTTTTTAAGATAGTAGTCATCTTTTCTTTTTAAATTTTATTTTTTTATGTATTTATTTTTGGCTGTGTTGGGTCTTCGTTTCTGTGCGAGGGCTTTCTCTAGTTGTGGCGAGTGGGGGCCACTCTTCATCGCAGTGCGTGGGCCTCTCACTGTCACGGCCTCTCTTGTTGCGGAGCACAGGCTCCAGACGCACGGGCTCAGTAGTTGTGGCTCACGGGCCCAGTTGCTCCGCGGCATGTGGGATCTTCCCAGACCAGGGCTCGAACCCGTGTCCCCTGCATTGGCAGGCGGATTCTCAACCACTGCGCCACCAGGGAAGCCCTCAAGGTATTTTTATTTCAAAAATATCTAAAGTGTGACTTTCCTTAACCTTCTGATGTAAAATCTATTAATCTTGATTACACTCCATTACAGGGGAAAAGAAATCATCTTTCTGAGTAAAACTGCGAAATAGGGCTCTGTATTTACGTACATGGTCTTTAGGAGGATACAGGATGTCGGTGGGTATCACTAACGCTCACTGCACATGGATGTGGCTGATATTCATGCCAAGATAAGTTATTGTTCACTCTCCACAGGATTTATGTTCCGTCTGCCACAGATAGGGTGTTTCCTCACACCCCAGGGCTGTGCGTGTAAACGCAGGCGCCTGTAATCTCTCCACATGTAGACCCTTTATTTGGGTCTTCCATTGGAATTATTTTCTCCACACCCAAATTCATACTGGGAGGAGAAAAAAAAAGGGGAGAGAGAGAGAGAGAGAAAGAGAGGTCCACGGTTCGTAGGACTATCTTTGTAGTTAATCAGGTGTGTTGTACAGGCAGGCACGAGGGGCCACACCAAATCCATTTTTTCTGCCTCAGATAATCTCCCTCCTTTTGTGGTTGGGTATAATATATATTACCATCATCAAGCTTGTTTGTTTTGGCTGCAGAAAACAAGTTCACACTCACTTGACACACATTCACTTGACATTTTCTGGCTGGGGCTCCATCTCACAGCCGATGTGTGTAGCATCAGAGGCTGATAAACCTACCAAACAGGTTTGGAGGTGGGGACCGTGCTCTGGGCATCTTCTGGTCCCCTAGTCCAATCCCAGGCCTGCTTCCACGCCTGAAATCGGGCTAGAATAATAACATCAACCACAAGGGTTTCCTGTAAGACATCACTGATGTGTGGCTAAACACAAAGATAAAAACCTTCAGTTTGAACAACTCTGAGAATCAATCATTCAACATTATTTAACCAGACTGCTCTGCTGCAAATTGGAAGTATAAAATGGTTTCAATTTAATAAGCCTTTGAATATGTTTATTATAGATATTGCGGTCAAGGCCAGAAGTTCCTTTAAAACATCAGGTCACATCTCTCCTCTGCTCAAAGTCCTCACTCGAGTGAAAGCCAGTCCTCACCGTGGCTGCAGGCCAGTGAGATGTGCCTGGGCCCTCCTCACTTCCTAACCTCCCCACCCAGGCCCCAGATGTTCCCACCTCAGCTGCTGACACCAGCCATTCTCTATGCCTGTCGTGCTCTCCCCATATAGCCTCTCCATGCTTTTACTTAGTTGTCACCTCTATGAGGCCTTATTCAAAGTTTCAACACCTACCCTTACCCTACACTCCCGATTCCCCCTTATCCTCTGTGATTTTATCTTTTCTTATAGCAATTGTTACCTCCAAAAGATATCTAATTTACTTATTTACGTAAGTTGTTTTTTGTTGTTCCCTCCCCTCCAAAATGTGAGTCCCGTGAAGGCAGGGATTGCTGTTTGATTTATCCTCAACACCAGAATAGGGCCTTCGCCATGATGGTTGTGCAATAAATATTTTTGAATAAATGAATTACTGAAATACAAACATCTCCTCTGAATTCGGAAACCTGACAGTTGCTAGAATAGTAGCACCAAGTTTCAAAGCTATTTCCCCCACTTCCCAGTGGATTGAGTCACAGGGACCCTGGCAAGTAGAGCCAGATTTGCAGACTCTGGGACTCAAGCTCTAGACAGGATATAGAAATTTGGGGAAAACAGTAGGAACTAGTCTTTGTTGAATGCCTTACAAATTACAAAACACTTTCTCATTGGACCCTCAAAGGAACCTTTTGAAGAATACAATATTATCCTTATTTTTAAATAAAGAACTAAGAATCATATATTCTAATTTAATTTTCCAAAGTCTCTTTGTGACCAAGTAACAGAGTCAGGACTTGAAAATGGGTTTTCATCCAGTTCTTGGTTTTTCTGTCATCCCCAGCCTCTCCTATAACAATAATACACATCCTGGGGAATAGACCAGAGATACATACATTTAATAAAGATATTTTTTAAATCACACACAGAGTTTGGTAAAGGACAGTCAAGCACTTCCAAAAAATTACATCAATAAACTGAGCCTTGTAGCCTTGTGATAGAACCACGAGACATAACTCTGTCACCTTCCAAGTTGCACAGCGGTGAAAAATAATGTCAGTATTCTTATCAGACATGTAAGGCCCCTTAATGGCAAATCTGACTGATATCTGTAATAATTTTTTAAAGCAGGTTAAGTGCTAACAACCATGACAGTTCTAGAAACTGCCCAGAACTTAGCTCTATGGATCATTTAATATAGGAAAAATTATTTTTTTATATATAATAAATATAATACCTTTCATTATTTCACCACTTTACAAAAGAGGGAAATTCTGGTGCTGATAATTTAAGCACATACCTGGGATTATTGAGTTTAAACAAAAAAGTCATTTGCTGAAGTAACAGGTTAAGGCCTCTTATCTTTTACCTTACTTGAATTCAACATCTGTTTATTGGGCACTTGGAGAAAAAAACAAGCATCACAGAGGAGCTTGAAAGCTAAGAGGAGGAATAAAATAATTACAAGCATCATAATAATGAAAAGCAGCACACAGTGCTACGGAGAGATACAAGGTCGTATGAGGGTTCCAATACTAAAGAGATCATATCTGGTTGAGATATTTAGAAAATGTAAAGGGATTGGACTTACTCTCCTGCCTAAGACTAACAAAATACCCAAACAAAATATCTGAAACCACGGGGGCTTCCCTGGTGGCGCAGTGGTTGAGAATCTGCCTGCCGGTGCAGGGGACACGGGTTCGAGCCCTGATCTGGGAAGATCCCACATGCCGCGGAGCAACTGGGCCCGTGAGCCACAGCTACTGAGCCTGCGCGTCTGGAGCCTGTGCTCCTCAACAAGAGAGGCCGCGATGGTGAGAGGCCCGCGCACCGCGATGAAGAGTGGCCCCCGCTTGCCGCAACTAGAGAAAGCCCTCGCACAGAAACGAAGACCTAACACAGCCAAAAATAAATAAATAAACAAGAAAACACAACTAAAACTCAACTTTATTGTAACATAGCTTTAAAAAACAAATATTTGAAACCACGATTTTCAAGACACTGTCTATCAGACGACAAAGAACAGTAATCCATGAGAGACCAGAAATAACGAAGGTGAGCCAGCTGCTGAGCTGACGTCCTTGAGAGGGTTTCCAGGCAGCAGTGCAGGCAGAGGGAACCCGGATGGGAACCAGTGGATTCTGATTGAGGCGACGGAACTGAAAGTCTGATAGCCCAAAGTGGGTAGAGTTTGCAGGATAGAGTGCTGACAGTGGGAGAGCTTTGGAGAAAAAGAACTCTGAAGATCTTCAGAGGGGTCCCCCTTGAATATTTAGCAGACTTCTAATCATCACATGCATATGAAGAAACTACCCTAGGCCAGGGGAAGAGCCATCTAAGGACTAGGGGAAAACAGGGCCAGCGCTCACACAGAACGAGAATAGTGCCTGGTCCTACCAGGAAGATAGAAAAATCACGTGATTCATGGGGCTTTGGGTAGAGTACTCGGGACTTTTGGTAGAGTGCACAGAAGGGTCTTGCCTCAGTGTTGGGGAATAATTAGCTCTAGACTGGTCCCATCTAATAAAACTTAAAAGCAAAGCATAAAAGAATCAAACTGCCTTCAAGTGTTTTAACTGCATCCCAGAACAAAGTTCAAGAATATTTATAGATGTACAAAACTATCCAACACCCAAGAAGGTAAAATTTCAAAATATTCTGAATTTTAAAAAGCCAGACCAAAAAAAAAGAGTAGATAGTAGATACTGAATGATTCCATGTATATAACTCTAGAAGAAGCAAACTAATAGATAGTGACAGAAAGCAGATCAGTGCTTGCTTGGGAAAGAGAATTGAGAAGGAAGGAGATGGAGGGATTATAAAGTGGCACAAGGACACTTTTGGGGGTGATGGACATGTTTATTATTTTGACTGTAGTCGTGGTTTCTTGGGTGTATACATATGTCAAAGCTTCAAATTCTATACTTTAAGTATCTACAGTTGAGTGTATATCAATTATAGCTCAATAATGCTGTTTAAATAGAATGTATAGACCTGCTTCACTAAAATCCTTCCTGCTTGGATCCTATAGTTATGTGAGTTTGCAAGAGAAGAACATAAAATTTTGCTTAATAGAATACAGAGTATATTCTGAAAAATAGCAGCGGACAAGTGGAAAGGAAAGATATGTGGATGTCCTTAATAAATAGCATTTTAATTGGGTAGAAAATGAGTAGCCTACAAAGGGTTTTGGGGTTGTTTTGTGTTTTTTTTTCAAAAGATGATATGCTCAGAGTTACGCTTGATGAAGCTAAATTTGCTAAATTTGGCCGTAGTGTTTTGAGATGTATAGAGAAGTCTTTTAAAGTGTGAAGATTATTTCAGAAGCTACCATATTAGCCTGGTTAATGAAATTAAAAGTTGAACTAGAATGGTGCCTGTGTGATTTGCAAAAAGAGGATAAAGATAACTGCCTTTGCAAAAACAGAGGAGGTGAGAGAGGAGGAGGGTCTGCATGATCAATTTGAGGGCCTTTTAGCAGAAATTATTCCAAGGAGTTGATTTGGGACCAGGTAGTATTAACTGGTTTAGATCCATAGAAATGCTTTCATTCATTCAGTACTGATCTGGATGTTAACTAGCGTGGTTTATCTTAGAGTAACTTAGATGAGAATTCACTGGTAGGTTTGTGAAGGAAAGGCTTTTTCTAACTTCTCAGAAAGAGGATTTACTCTCAAATCATTGTCTCATATAAAATATTCTGTATATTCATTATTTTTAGGATCACCCAAGAGCTCTGTTACTCTGAATTCCTATTTTATTGCTATCCACTCCACTTTTTCAAATCACAGCTGCGAAATATGCATAAAGTGTCTTGAGAAGTTTATAGCATCATTGGGAGACTAAAATGGTCAGAGTATTTTCTGAGCAAAAAGATCTCAGATCCTGCCAGGAAGGATCATATCCAAATCAACAGATATCATAGTGAAATAATTTTTTTAATGTATATATAGAGTCTCAAACTTTGTAACTGATTTGGCAGACAAAGTTGAAAATTCTGTTTGAGAAAAACTATAGTGAGAGAGGCCATTGGATTGGTGTGTATCCCCAGAAAATTCTGGGGGGAAAAAGACTTTTCTAATTCAGAGTCCATTTAGTTTAATTAATGGAACTATTATCAATATTTTAATTAATTATGTGAATGACCAATTCTTTCAAAAAATTCACTCCAAAACAAAGTAACAATGAGGAGTTACACAGTATAGCAAGGTCCCAGTTAAGTGTCTGAGTCCTTAATAATGAATCAAAAATGTTAGTGAAAGACAGTTAATCTTATTCAGTGGCAAACTAACAAGTCTAAGAATGAGAGGCTCCCTGTTTACCTGGGATTCCAGCAACTAGAGAGTTGACTAGTTCTTACTTTTATATACGATTTGTAAAATTAACCGTGTATTTGTATCATGCAGATTAATGTTCTGCTTCAAATAGTCACCTGGGCTTTCAGATTTAAGATCTTTCTGAAGATCTTCCCAAAACAAAAAGAAAAGCAAACTCCCATTTTCAATTAAACAAAGTAATAACCACAACGCATAAAGATCGAAAAAAGACTTGGGACTGGTAAACACCTGAACAGAGGAAAGGGAGCTCTAAACCAAAGGCCTGGAGCGGGAGATACTCACTAGAAATAGGCTGCAGGACTCCAACAGCCCTGCTTTTGGAGACATCAGTTATGGCAGAAGGAAAGAGTGAAATAAGGCCACAAACCATAAGCGTAGATTTAAAGTCTATATAAGGAGCAGTTAGATCTCCACATTCCTATCCCTGCTGTAACCCCCATCTAGCAACAACTACTCCCCCATCATTATAGGAGAAGGAAGTATGTTTCCTAGATGAATTGAATCTGAGATCAGAGACATTCTGGACTCAGGACCAGGGGTAGAAAAGAGGACTGGAATGAGGTGCTAGGCTGAAACTGGTGTACTCAGTGAAAATGTACACATTGATTAGCAAGATGAAAACTTCACCTGCACAGATCCAGAGTGCCACCTCCCAATCTTATACTGTCTCTGGAGTTCAGCCAGATTGGAGAATCTACCCTTCTCTGGAGAAATGTAACATACTCAGAAAAAAATGCCTAATAAGTAGGTTGCAACCCCAAAACTGGATGACTGCCCATTTTCTTGCAATGAGTTCTCCCTGCCAATGAAATAAATTATGTACAAAGGGTTCATAACTGATTCTTCAAGCTCTCACTTTCAAATGTGAATGAACACCAGGGATCGCCAACAGATATTTGAGTAAAGTCTCTTACATGAAGAAGGTAAATCATGCAAGAGAATCAGAAGAAAGTGAGACTTCAAGGAGTAGAAGAAAATAAAACAACAGAAAGAAAAGAAAAATCTATATCATCCACCCTCAGGGATAAGAGAGTATATTCTATGCATGAAGGAAGAAGAGGGTATTATTTTTAAGGGATATTTAGAAACTATAAAAGAGCTCTTAGAAATCAGAGATATGATAGCCAAAGTAAAAGTTATGAGCACAAGTGGGAAGATGAAATAAAGAAATCTTCCTAAAAGTAAAACACAGAGGTACACAAAGATGAAGAGAAGATAACAAAGATGAAGAGAAGATTAGGGAGCTGGGATGTCAAATCTATTAAGATTTTCAGAACTGATGGAAAAAAATAATACAAGAAATTTTTTCAGGGCTGGAAAGCATAAGGTTCCCAATTGAAAACATTCAGGACAATGAACATAAAAAAAATATTCATTCCAAGACACCTCACCATGGATTTTTAGGGTAAAAGAGAAAATCCTAGAAAAAATAAGTCAGAAACAAAGAATTGAGAATGAGTCACTGGGCTTCTCAACAGCAATGATGGAAACAAAATAATGGAGTAACATCTTCAAAATTCTTAGGAAAATTATTTTCTACTTAGAAGTTTATGTCTCACTAAGCTGTAAAGAAAGTGCAAGAATAGAATGGAGACAATTTCAGACATTCATGGTCTCTATTTATTTCCTGTGTACCCCTTCTCAGGAAGCTATTGGACAATGTACTTCACCAAACTGAAGGGAAAAAAAGAAAGAAAAGATGTGAAACAGGGAATCAGAATCTAATATAGGAACAAGATGTAGAGAATTCCTGGAACTTCTGCAAAGGAGAGTCCCGGGATGACAGCTATGCTCCTGTAGAGCAAATCTAGATTGAATCAGGAATATAGATGGCACCAGAAGGGAAGTCCCAGGAAGAAAAATTGGAAATTACAGATTACCTGGCCAATTTGACCATATAGGGAATTGTAAAGGAAAGTAATCTACAGAGCAATTGGAAAATGTGTGGAGAATCAGTCTTAGGTTCAAAGAAACAACAAATAAAAAAATAAAAAAAAACATTGAGTAAATTACTAACTCCAGGAAAAGCAAACAGCAGTAAAAGAAAGAGAATAATTACGTATATTAGTTGTCTGAGCAGTGAACAATATTTAATATCATAATAAGGAAAACATTTAATAAAAAATTGTAGTACTGCTATACTTAAAAGATATGGAAAAAGTGAGAAGCAACAGAGTTTCAATCTTTATGTACCAAAATAGGAAGTCAATAGAAAATGCATAAAAATGCTTAATCAAGAGAAAGCATTATACATGTACATTATTTAGAATTATGAAGATAATTTCTTGAAGAAATAGCTAAAAATTAGAAGCAGCTATCTCTTAGAAGTGTAACGGGATGAAAAAGTAATCCAATAGGGGTTCTACTTTTTTTTATTAAGAGCTTTCTAGCACTATTTAAACGTTTAAATTATCTTCAATATTTGAAGCCTTCATTGTTTCTAAAGTCTTCCTCCGCAAATGGCAGCATAACCAGTAATTCTCCCTTCCAACGGTATGACTATATTTACTAACAACTAATTTTTAAATTCCCTTTTCAACTTTTGCCAAATAAACACTGAAGTCTTGGTTTTCTCACTGGCCACAGAAGTCCAGTTTGTAAACTCAGAATTTTTTTCTAAATACTTTTTAAAATATTTGCTCAAATGTATTTTCTGATCTTTTATCAATTTCTCATTGAAATATTTAAATTTTTGCTATGTGAGCAATAACATATTTGAATTTATCCAGAAAGCTTCATTGAAGAAGTTACATGATTAAAATTTTAAGTATAAAGTTGTGTTTTTAAAAAAATCACTTAGGTGTCTCCTGAAATTTTTTACAATTCTTCAGTTGTTCATATACTGCCTAAGCCCATATTAACCAGTACCGTTCACCAGTAGTATTTTTACAACTAAATACGTAACGCAACGTGTATTCATTTCTAACAGAGTGCTAAATTGGAAGTTTCAACCAAGGCGCCAAGGTCAATGGACATCAGATACCAAAATGAGTTATTAAACTAGCTTGGAGGAATTCACAGTAGGTGTTTGAAAATCAGTTAGATAAATCAAATAGATCTAGGGATGTTATAAGTTGAATTGTGTCCCACTAAAAAAGATATGTTGAAGTTCTAACCTCACCACCTCTGAATAAGACCTTATCTGGGAATAAGACTATTGCAGATGTAATTAGTTAAGTTGAAGCCATACTGGAGTAGGGGCCCACTAATTCAACGTGACCGGTGTCCTTATAAGAAGATGGCTATGTGAAGACAGACATACATACAGGGAAAATGCCCTGTGGAGAAAGAAGATCAGAGTGATGCATCTACAAGCCAAGAAATGCTAAAGATTGCCGGCAAACCACCAGAAATCAAGTAGAGGCAAGAAAGGGCCCCCCTAAAGCTTTCAGAGGGAGCATGGCCCTACCAACTCCTTGATTTCACTTCTAGTCTGTACAATTGTGAGACAATAAAATTCTATTGGTTTAATCTCCCACTTTGTTGTACTTTGTTACAACAGCCCTAGGACACTAATGCAAAGGTTTAAATGGTTAAGAGATGGAGTTTGAGGGTTTTTTTTTAAGATAGAAATTCCTTTCAAGAAAGCTGCTAGTGTACCATGAGTTAGCAAGGGTGTGTGTTTTCTCCAAGGATAGAGGGACTTCAAAGAGCCCAATCAGAAGGCTTAGTGTGTCTTTCCCGGGGTATGAAAGGGATCACAATGGATTGCTGTATGATACATAAAAACACTTAAAGAATCTAAAGTCAAATGGCTGTAACTATCAGCCCAAGGTAGTAAGGCAGAAAGACCAGAATATATTAAAAACTAGTTGCACTTTCACTGACATCAGAGGCAAGGATTCTGAATGTCTCTCATGAACAAGATAGGGATACAAGGGAGAGAAAAGTGATCTGAAGTCTTGCCAAAGATAGATGCCTGGAAAAGCAATGGAATCCAATTAGAAAGAGACCATCCAGGAGACCACTAGAAAATCAGAGGATGAGAGGAGATTTCTCACTAGAGGAAGATGCACTGACTGCAATATAAGAAGGGCAGATAAACATTTAAAGTGGGTCCTCAGAAGGAACTACCAAAACGCCCGCAAGAGAAGCAATTTTAAATGTCCACTAGACCCAGAGAGAATAAAATCATCTTACTGCACTAACAATCAAGTAAGAAGTTACATGTACACTATATACACCTCCCTGCATCTTTTTCATTGTGGTTAGCAAAATAGGGGTGGTGGTGAGGAGAAGCCCATGGCAGTGTCAGCTAGGGTTAACGGGGTGGAAGAGGGATTGCCAAGAGAAGATTTAACTTAAAATCGATTTCAGGGAGGACTTCTGTCTGGATAATCTAGCTTGTAGAAGACTAATCACTTCACTAAAAATAACTAGAGAAGCTGCATAAATACAAAAATGTATAAGTTTGGAGGCATCATACAGATAACAGGGCAGCCAGGATTTGAGGGGTCAAGATCCTAGAGAAATTGGCAGCACATTGAGATGACTCCAAAACTCTAACCGACAAGAACTGGAACTCAAGGCTACCAAAACAGGAGAATTCTAAGTCAAAAATTCCAAAGAGATGATAATAGCAGTGCCTGACATTCTGCACCTCTTTTTCCCTAGCAGCATATGCCAATTCCTAAATGGTATATAGGATCCTGATAAACTCAACAGAATTTCTGATGTGAAGGACTACATCTTAAGAATAAAAGCAAACTGTAATTAGGTGAGGCCTTATAAAGACTGAAACCCAACTTGAATTGGCTCCATCTTTGTACAAAGATGATCTGTTATTCTAACTATCTGGCAGAAGCTGTAATTAATCCTCTCAGGAATGAGATAATAGTCTCTGGAGCTTTATAATGTTTTCACATACACACAGAAAATCTTGTATTAAGTAAAAAATTTACCAAGAATACCTGAAAATGGGGTCAAAAGAAAATAAATTATAGAAATACAGCTAAAAATGAATTATATATTAGATTATCAGATATAGACTTTAAAATAACTGTGATTAATTTGTTAGAGAGCAAATGACAAAATGTAAAATTTGCCATCAAATTAGAATTATAAAAAAGTAATCTAAAGGAAATTCTCCAACTCAATGACAAATCAGTAACAAAATTAACTGAACTGATGAGTTTAAAAGCAGAATGAATTGAGCTGAAGAGAAATGAGAAATAGATTGCTTCAGTAGAAACTATGCAAACTGGAACATGAAGAGGAAAAGAAGATAGAAAATACATATATAAATGGTACATACATAGTGAAAAATCCTACCATATATGTAATTGGAATTTTAGAAAGAGATGAAAGAGTAGGGCAAAAGCAATATTTGAAGAGTTAGATAATAATTAATTTTCTAAATTTGGTGAAAGTCACTAAGTAACAGCATGAAAAATTCCACAAACTCAAAGCAGAATACAAAGAAAATGATGTCCAGAAACATTATAGTAAAACTGCTGGGAGAGGATAATCTTAAAGGCAGCCATTGATTTTATAAAAAACAAACAAACCAAAACGTTTTCAATGCAACAGTAAGACAGACTATTAAGCAGAAATGATGGAAGCCAGAAAATAATGGAATCATAACTTTCAAAAGCTGGAAAAAAAAATAGCTGCCAACTTTAAAGTCTACACATTTTAGAATACACCCTTTAAAAATTAAGATAAAACTAAACTAAACAAAACTAAATTAATAAGTGAGAGGTCTTTAGGCAAAGGGAAAATAATTTAAAACAGAAATATGGCAGATAAGAAAGAAACCGAAATCAATATGACAGTATAAAACAATAATAATAATGTTACGTGGTGTTTAAACTATATGTAGAATTAAAGTAGACAACAGCAGACAACAACAATAACATAAAAGGTGGTAGGTGGTAAATGGAGTTCTAAGATCTTAACATTATACAGAAACTGGTAAATGTATTCATTTATACTAGACTCTATTAAGTAAAAGCAACATGTTTTAGCCCTAGGCTAACAACTAAAACAATATATAACTAAAAGCTAATTTTTAAAAATATAAAATGTTAAATAAACCTTGATTCAATAAACAATACACTTCTAAACAAAACATTGGTCAAAGAAGAAAACGTAGTAGAAATTACAAAACACTTAGAACTAAATGGAAATGGAAATGCATCATACCAAAACTTGTGAGAGGCAGCTAAAGACTTGCTTAGAGGAAAAATTATAGCCTCAAATGCATGTTTTAGAAAAAGTAGAAAGGCATAAAATCAATATCTTTCACTCACCTCAAAAAGTTAAAAGAAAAAAACTGAAAATAAACCCAAAGAGAGTAGAAAAAAGGAAATAAAAAGAGAGAAATTAATAAAATGGATTAAAAAATATAATAAAGAAAAATAAACAAGAACAAAGAAAAAACAAAAACAACTACCACAATACACAGGAAGAAATAGAAAATGTAAATAGTCATGTATCTACCAAGGAAACAATCTGTAATTAAAATCTTTCCTGTGAAGAAAACTCTCAGGCCTCACAGAGGACTCAGTGAAAACCAGGAACCAAGTAGATCACTCAAGCAGTGATTCTCCAAGGGCCTAGAGAAGTTCAAAAAATAATTTGATAGCAATAACATGAAATAATACAGTGGTAAAAGAAAAACATAGACAAAAATAAAATTGATTTCTGAATTTGTCCTTTATTAATGTACTTGTGAAGTAATGTGTTTTTTAGATTCTGTACAGAAAATAATTGCTTTTAAAATCTTTTCTGCTTCTCATCTAACGCACATATGACTTTTTGTTTTTCTATTTTGAGAACAAGTTTACAGCTAGCAAAAGTAGGCTGGCTGAACTTTTTTAAAATATCTTTATAATTGTGAGGTGTTTTAAAATACTACAATAGGACATCTGTTTCAGAAGAGGAGAGGTTGATGGCGATAAGAGTGCCAGGGGCTATGCATAAAATTATATATTTCCAAGGGAGCAGAACAAGAAGAAATGTTCATGTGAAAGTAAGTAAGTTATATTTAACAATCTCCATATTGATTTGCAGTAAGTATTTCCATTTTTACCTAAAGGCTTTCAGCTACCATTTTGTGAAAATGTATTATAAATAGCATGGGTTAATTAAAACTCAGATTTAGCCAGCTATTAGGCTGACTTGAAGAAATTCACTCTTTAATTCTTTCATCCTGCCTGGCTCTGTTCTCAAAAGTGGACGTGAGTTTACACTGGCAATCACATGCTCCACACCAGAAGTGCTACAATCCTTGCTTATTTTAAATACAGGAATTTTGGATTAAATAGAAGACACTAACTCTAACATGTTGAGCGTTAGTGTCTGGGTAAATCAGATTCTCCTGCCCTTAATTTTTTAGATTTTGAATATATCCAATATTTTTGGCTAAATACCACTCACTATGCTTCCATAACTGCATTTTTTTAATAAATACTTCTGTTCTGGTTGATATGTTTAAATCTTTTGTGAACTGCATATCAATAAAACAGCAATTGAGCAATAACTTCCATTATATTAATTTCATGCAATGTGAAATTAATTTATATTTTATTGACAGCCTCACTTAAAATTAATTTGATTTTTTTAAAGTTATAGGATGATCTCTTGGATTTTCTTTCAAGAGGATATGCACCATCCATGTGATGAAGCTAGCCGATAAAAATCTAGATTTACAAAAAAGCCAATTAGAAAGTGGCATCCACATTAAAAATGTAACCAAACTTGGGACCTGTTTAATATCTTGTGCCCCTTATGCTTTTACAATATCTTGTGATTTATCAAAATGTGATTTTACCTACTACATTTCTGAAATATATATAGTATGATGAGTGTCCATTGGTCATCTTAATTAAATAGCCAAAGAAAAGCATTTGTTTGAGTGTGGCCAAGATGGTGGTGTAGGAAGACTCTGAGCTCACCTCCACCCACATGCACACCAAATTTACAACTAACTACAGAGAAACTATCTATGAGAACAACCTGAGAACTTGCAAGAAGATTTTCCATAATATAAAATATAAAGAAGAAACCAGAATGATACGGGTAGGAGGGGCAGGGATGCAATATAGTCAAGACTCTCACCCCCAGGTAAGTGACCCACAAACAGGAGGATAATTGCAATTGCAGAGGTTCTCACCAAGTAGCAAGGGATCCAAACTGCACATCGGGCTCCCTAGCCCAGTGGACCTGCATCAGGAAGGCAAATCCCCAGAACATTTGTCATTGAAAGCCAGCAAGCTCTGCTATGAGAGATCCAGAGGGCTATAAGAAATAGAGGTTCCACTCTTAAAGGGCATGTACAGAATCTCACACATTCCAAGTTCCAGTGCAGAGGCAGTAATTTGAAAGGAGCCTGGGTCAGACCCACTTGCTGATCTTGAAGAGTCTCCCAGACTGACAGGAGACTCCCCCTGGGGACATAGATACTGATGGCAGCCATTTGTGGGAGCTCATTCTAGGACACTGTTGCTGGCAAGTGCCATTTTTGAGCCCTTACTCTGACCTTTTTGAACGAGGAGCTAACCCACCAGCAGGTGGGCCAGAAGCAGCCCCAGTTCAATGCCCAGCCCACCTATGGGCCAACACCAGCCCAGGCTAACTCAGGCCTTGTACCCAGCCATTCAGGCACCTTGCCTCATCTACCAGCAGGCTGGCAACCACCACATAAGGCATGGCTTGGCAGTGTCCAAGCCAAGGGCCAGTTGTGCCTACTACTACACCCATAATAGTCAGCCCCACCACAAATGAAGGACTCATGCAGCCCATAAAAGGGCATGTAGCTCTGGTGAGTGGAGAGGAGTGTGCTGCTGGGCCCCATAGGATATCTCCTGCATAAGGCCACTTCTTCAAGATCAGAAAATGTGAATGACCTACTAATATACAGAAATAAACACAGAGAATTAGGCAAAATGAGGTGACAGAGGAATATATTTCAAAAGAAAGAACAAGATTAAACCTCAGAAAAAGAACTAAAGGAAGTGGAAATAAGCAATTTACCAGCTAAAGAGTTCAATTTAATGATCAAAAATCAGGAGAAAATGCGTGAACACAGAGAGAGTTTAACAAAGAGTTAGAAATATAAAGATGAACCAAACAGAGCTAAAGAATACAATAACTGAAACAAAAAATGCACCACGAGGAATCAACAATAGACTATACGATACAGAGAAATAGATCAGCAAACTGGAAGACAGAGTAGTGGAAATTATCCAAGCTCAACAGAAAAAATTTTGAAAAATGAGAATAGTTTAAGAGAACTTAGGGATAACATCAAGCATAGCAACATTAACATTATAGGAAACCCAGAAGGAGAAAAGACAGAGAAAGGGACAAAGAACTTATTTGAAGAAATAATAGCTGAAAACTTCTCTAACTTGGGAAAGAAAACAGACATCCAGGTCCAGGAATCACAGAGAGTCCCAGACAAGATGAATCCAAAGAGATCCACACCAAGAAACACTGTATTTAAAAAGGCAAGTTTTCCCTTTTTTAATGGCTGAGTAATATTCCATTGTATATATATATATCTATACCACAATTTCTTTATCCATTCATCTATTGATACACAGTTAGATAAGTTCCACATCTTGGCTATTGTAAGTAATGCTGCAATGGACATCGGAGTGCATATATCTTTTTTAATTAGTGCTTTTGTTTTTTTCTGGTAAATACCCAGAAGTGAAATTCCTAGATCTTATGTCAGGTCTATTTTCAATTTTCTGAGGAACATGGACACTGCTTTTCATAGTAACAATACCAGATTATAATACCAACATCAGCGCACAAGTGTTCCCTTTTCTCCACATGATTAGCAACACTTGTTTTCTGTCTTTTTGGTGATAGCCATGCTGACATGTGTGAGGTGGTATCTCGTTGTGGTTTGATTAACATTTCCCTGAAAATTAGTGATGTTGAGCATCTTTTCATCTGTTGGCCATCTGTATGTCTCCTTTGGAAAAATGTCTACTTAGGCCCTCTGTCAATTTTTTTGATTGGGTTCTTTGTTTTGTAATTTGAGTTAGATGAGTTCTTTGTGTATTTTGGATATTAACCATTTATCAGATACATCATTCACAAATATCTTATCCCATTCAGTAACTTACCTTTTCATTTTGTTGATATTTCCTTTGCTGTGCAAAAGCCTTTTAGTTTGATATAGTCCCATTTGATTATTTTGCTTTTGTTGCCCTTGCCTGAGTAGACTGATCCAAACAGTATTGCTAAGACTGACATCAAAGAGTGTGCTGCCTATGTTTTCTTCTAGTAGTTTTTTGATTCAAGGTTTTACATTTAAGTCCGCAATCAATTTAGGGATTATTTTTGTATGTAGTATGAGAGAGTAGTCCAGTTTGATTCTTTTCATGTAACTGTCCAATTTTCCCAGCATCATTACTGAAGAGGCTGTCTTTTCCCCATTTTATATTCTTGCCTCCTTTGTCATAGATTAATTGATCTAATAAGTGTGAGTTTATTCCTGGGCTCTCTATTCTGCTCCATTCATTGATCTATGTATCTGTTTTTGTACAAGTACCATACTGTTTAGATTACTGTATCTTTGTAATATAGTCTGAAATCAGGGAGCATGACACCTCCAGCTTTTTTCTTTTTCTCAAATTTTTTTGAGAGCCTTTCCTGTTTCTATTTTAAAAACGTAGAATTACTTATTCTAGTTCTGTTGAAAAAATGCCATTGGTATTTTGATAGGGATGGCATTAAATCTGTAGATTGCCTTGGGGAGTATGGTCATTTTGACAATATTAATTCTTTCAATCCATGAGCATGGTATACATCTTCCCATTTGTGTCATCTTCAGTTTCGTTCATCAGTGTCCTATAGTCTTCCAACTACAAGTCTTTTACCTCCGTCATTAGGTTTATTCCTAGATGTTTTATTCTTTTTGATGCAGTTGTAAATGAGGTTTTTTTAAATTTCTCTTTCTGATAGTTCATTTTTAGTGTACAGAAATGCAATAGATTTTTGTATATTAATTTTGTATAATGAAACTTTACTGAATTCATTTATTACTTCTAATAGTTTTTTGGTGACATCTTTAGGGTTTTCTATATATACTATCAGGTCATCTGCAAACAGTGACAGCTTTACTTCTTCCTTTTCAATTTGGATTTCTTTCATTTCTTTTTCTTCTCTGATTGCTGTGGCCAGAACTTCCAATATTATGTTGAATAAAAGTGGTGAGAGTGGGCATCCTTGTCTTATTCCTGATCTTAGAGGAAATGATTTCAGCTTTTCACTGTTGAGTATGATGTTGGCTGTAGGTTTGTCATATAGGGGTTTTATGATGTTGAGGTATGTTTTCTCTATACCCACTTTGTTGAGAGATTTTATCATAAATCGATGCTGAATTTTGTTTAAGGCATTTTCTGCATCTATGTAGATGACCATATGATTTTTATTCTTCACTTTGTTAATGTGGTGTATCACATTGGTTGATTTGTGGATATTGAGCCATATTTGCATCCCTGGCATAAACCCTACTTGATCATGGTCTATGTTCCTTTTCATCTATTGTTTAATTCTGTTTGCTAATATTTTGTGGAGGGATTTTGTATCTATGTTCATTAGTGATATTGGCCTGTAATTTTCTTCTGTTGTTGGTGTTTCTTTGTCTGCATTTGCTATCAGGGTGATGCAGGCCTTATAAAATGAGTTTGGAAGCATTCCTTCCTCTTCAATTTTTAGGACTAGTTTAAGAAGAATAAGTGTTAACTCTTCTTTAAATGTTTTATAAAATTCCCCAAAACCAGTCTGGAGAAAGGACAGCCAGAAATAGCTGATCACGAACATTACATTACCCTCTTCAAGAAAAAAAAAAAAAATGCAATAAAGTGGTCAAAGAAATCCCTTTAAAATTACCTATTCAAAATAATTGTTCATTATTCTATTTTAACTGAAAATTGTGTCCTTTAAGAATTAAAAAATTGAGGGTCAAAATGCCCCCTGCACTGTTGCAGAAAGAGATGCAGAACACTGAAAGAACTTCCAGAAAGTCATTAGTTGCATTTCAGTTTTTTAAAAATTAAAACCTGTTTTTTGGTTGTTGTTTGGTTTTTAAAATTTGCTTAACTTTTATTGGCCTGTGAGTGACTTGGTTAGTTCATTGACACAAGAAGTGTTTGTGTGTGTGTATCTGCACATGTAATATGGATCTTTACAAACAAATTATGTGCACCATCTGTGTTTCTACTTTGTCTTATAAGCTTATATGATGATCATATATTATTTTTTATCTCACTCCAATTCTGAAAACAGCATTTCTGTTTTCCTCACAGTCAAAAACAAAGACCACAGTAGATATGCAATAAAAACCCTATCTAAACAATCCAAATTATGAAGGAATTATAGTAACATTCTATTCCTAGACCAAAAATATATTAAAAGTTTAACCTACATTATAGTTTTCCCTCATATTACTCATCCTAGAAAGTAGTTTTACTTTGAATTCCCCTGTTCTCTGACAACTGTGTTTACCTAAAGGATGTTCTTGCCAAATTATTTGTTGCCTTTTGCTGTTTAAAGTTGCTTTCTTCTTACATCCAGTGTTCTGAATTAATCTATTCATTCCTTTACTTCAGCTTATAGCCTCTATTTCACTCACTTTTCTGCTCCTTTGTTTTTTGCATTTCTGGTTGGATTTAAAGGATTTTAAAACAAACAAAAACTACAGGTTATGTTACTGTATTCTTTCTTTTAGCAAAATCATGTTTGCTAAATGCAAGGAAATGTGGATTGGGACATTTAAAACCCTCTTTATGCCTATATTATTACATCAGCATCCTAGCTCTTCTCCATTCAATCTACCTGCAGCCTTCCGCCAAAAGTGCTCTTTTAAGCACTTCTTTCTATCATGTCACTTTTTGTGGGGGAAGTCTATACTAGCTGACTCTTCACTGCCAGACTTCCCTTGGCCATCATCCTGAGAATCGTCTGTCTCTTAATTTTCCAGGTCCCATACTTCTATCTCTTATATCCTTCAGTGAAAAATCATGCAGGACAGATGATTTTTCAAGAGCTTGAATAATCTAAATAGTACTATAATTTCTAGGAAGGATATTTTTTCCCTCATAATTTTGAAAGTATTTCTTCATTTTTCTTCAGTTCAGTTTCTTTGAGCAATCCATGGCATTCTTAGCCCTAGGTTGAAAATATGACATATCATCAACCTAGATTTTTTCAGAATCTTCTATTTCCTAATAAATCTTAGTGTGGGTCTTTTTTTTATTATTATTCTGGACACTTGATAGACCCTTTAATCTGGAAATTTATGTCCTTGTATTGATTATTTGAAATTTCTTCCAGTTTTCCTGTCCTCTATAATTTCTCTTGAGTGAATGTTGCCTTCCAAGGACTTCTTAGAACCTAGATTGAGCTACAAGTTTTCATATCTTTTTTCCTTATCTATTTCTCTGTGTGTCATTCTGCTTTCTTAGGTGTTTCTTCAACTTTGTCTTGTGTTTAATTTTAATTTGGAGTATTATATTTTTAACACTCATGTGTTTTCTGCTTCTCAATATTATTCTTTCCAGCATCCTATTCTAATACTATGGATGCAGTGAATTTTGTCTCTCTGAGGATATTAACTCTAGGAGTTTGTTTTGTTTTGTTTTTTTAAGATTTTTTTTCCTTTTCCCTTCATTGTATTTATTTCCCTTTTCCTGTTTACTTGTTATAGTCTCTAGTCAATGAAGGAGGCTTTTACTGATTATTTCTTGGAGATCCTTGGCTATCAGTTCATGTTTAAGGTGAGGTTATAAACAAGGATGATTGGAAGTTCTCCATGCAGGGGGAAGTGAAGAGGAGAGAATATGAGGTGTGGGGAGGAAAGGAGCTGTCAGTTAATGGTTTTCACCAGCGAGTGACTAGGCAAGAAGACGGATTTCTTACTGGGATTCCTCCAAATATCAGAATGCCCGGGTCCTTTCAGTTTCTCCAGAGAAAGATTCTCCCGTCTCCTGCCTGGGAAGTAGATGTCTGAGAACCAGAGTCCTGGGAGCAGACAGTTGGGGGTTGTGTGACTCACCAGCCATGTAAAGACTTCACTTGATTCCCTTTTTTTCAGCCCAGCAGCTCAATCCTGCTCCCTATCTCTCTAAGTCAAGAACTAATCTGGTGGGCTTCCCTGGTGGTGCAGTGGTTAAGAATCTGCCTGCCAATGCAGGGGACACGGGTTTGAGCCCTGGTCCAGGAAGATCCCACATGCCGCAGAGCAACTAAGCCCGTGCACCACAACTACTGAGCCTGCGTTCTAGAGCCTGCGTGCCACAATTACTGATCCCACGTGCCACAAGTACTGAAGCCCACGTGCCTAGAGCCTGTGCTCCACAACAAGAGAAGCCACCACAATGAGAAGCCCGCGCACCTCAACGAAGAGTAGCCCCCGCTCGCTGCAACTAGAGAATGTCCACGTGCAGCAACGAAGACCCAACGCAACCAAAAATAAAAAATAAGTAAAATAAATAAATTTATTTAAAAAAAAAAACTAATCTGGTGTAACATCCCTGTAGTCATAAATCCCCAGGGCTCTGCACCTGTGGAGGAGAAGTACTCACCTGCCCTCCAGGAGGGAACTACACAAAACCCCAATTCACCCTCCCAGTTTTAGCCCCATGACTTTTGCATTATTTGGTGTCTCCATCTCGCGAGCCTTTGCTGGGTTCTGCAGGAAAAACTCAGCTTCCTCTCCTATGCGATCCCTCCTGTAGACCCTTTCAGCTGCAACTTTCTTTCAAACCAGTTAGAAATCCTCTAATTTGTACCTTCCAAAACTTGTTGTCATCTCTCACCTGCTATTACCTCCTCTCTCTGCCTCTTCATCATTTTGGTTTATTCATCTTTTTGGTTTACTCTCTGTTTTATTCCCATGCCATTAGTTTAGTAGGATTTTGAAGAGGAGCAGATACAAACACTTGTGTTACTTCTGCTTTGTTTACCCAGGAGACAAATACAAATTTTTAATTAAAACTATTAAAAAAGCAAATCGCAAGCTCTTTGGGGACAGTTGACCCACAGCACCTATTGCAGGAAAGGGAAGACAGGAGTTAGTAAGAACTTCATTTATTTTGAGAGGAGCTTACAGGTTAAATATTCACAGAAAGTGTACTGGTATTTCACAAACTAGAACAAAGGATTTCTTCCTTGCTGTGATAGAGCCTCCTTCCGGAGACATTTACGGTAAATTTGACCAGACCTTCCTCCCACTCATTCTTCTATTTGTTTTCATTTCAGATAAAAAAAGAAGAACGTTTTGTTTAGTCTTTTTTTTCTGCAGACATGAGTATGGGTGGGAAATGGAAAGGGGGTTCTGTTACCATTATTCACGTGGGTAGAAGTGGCCGGGGAACCTACACAAGTGTCCTGCCAAACCACAGCCTACGTGCGACGGAGCACAAGACTTTTTTCCACGTATCCGGTACCAGATAAGTGTAGGATACGTTAAAGATGTTCAAGTTCGACTGTTGTAAGGGACAGCGGAGGACGGAGAAGGGCACATTTTTCAACGATTTGTTTTTGCCCCGAAATTCACCACAACCTTGGCTTCTTCAGAGCCTGACACTGAGGCGCTCCACAGCTGGAGGAATGTGGTTTTAAGTTTGCCCAGTGAATGGTACTTTTCTCTACTCGCGGCCCTCAGAGTTCGATGTCAGAGATGCCTGAACCCTTCATCTAAATAAACAGACCCAGTTCTTGCTGGAGGAGTACATCTGAGTGATGTCTAAGAAATAGATCCCCCCTCCACATACCAATTTCACCATGAATTCCTGTATATGGGACCCTCTTCTCACGGAAGGGGTTTAGCTTATGACAAGGTGTGGAATCTGTATTATATAACTCCTCATTTAAGAGTCAGTAAACAAAGATCTTTTCAAGAAAATTTATACAAAAATCTGATCAAATGAGCATTCTTGGACTTATAATTAACATTCCAAAAAGAACCACAAATTCTGCTGTTTCTGCCTCAGCCCCAGTCCCACCTCATCCTTTCATAAAAACATCACAGTAAGCAGTAGCTAGCTAAGAGAAAGAAAAGGAGAGAAAAAGATTAGGTAATTTTCCATGCTCACAATAAAATCATCTTAAAGGATATGGAGAATGAATAAGCTACCTGCTGTTAAATATTTTAACTAGATTTTATGAAGATCATATTTGGGGAGAAAAAATGTTTTTTTTTCCCATAAATTTTTAAACTCCAACACATTAGGAGAAGGAGAAGCATCTGGCATTTGTTTGCTATCAACTTTGTGCCAGGAACTTTGCTGTTCCTTTGTACAGATTATCTCATTTAATATTCACAGCAACCCAGTAGAATAGGTGTTAATCTGCCTCTTTTACAGATGACAAAACTGAGACCTAGTTTCTAGGGTTACTCAGTTAACACGAGATCTAGCCAGGATTTGAACCTAAGTCTTTTTGAGTTTGAATTATGTGGGAGACCGCATGGTATGTGGTAAAAATCACAGATTCTAGATCAAGATTGCCTATGTTTGAATTCTAATTCTACCTTTTCTAAATGACCTTAAGTAAGTTGTTTCAATTCTCTGTGCTTTAATTTTCTCATCAATAAAATGGAGAGGATAAAATTAATAATCTCACAGGAACATTGTAGAAATTAATGAAGTGAGACCTGCAAAGTCCTTAAGATCAGTGCTTTGCAAATAGTAGGCTTTCACTAAATGTTAACTATTATTATTGCATTATCTACTTCCATGAAAATATTTCTCTTATTATTTCTAATAGGCAAAAAAAGTTTTCATAAATAGACCCAATAAGAGGCATTTTCATCTCCCAGAATTTCACTTGATACAAAACAGAAGTTGAATTTGCCCAGACATTCAACCAAATTGGAAGTTACACATAAACTTAATCATCTTGTTCATTTATACATCCCAAAGGACTTCCAATAACTCTTTCCTAAAATTTCAAGTATTTTTATTGGACCTTGACACACATATTTTGATATTTTAAAATCTGAGGCCTAAGAGCTCGTTAAGAAATAGAGTTGGCTGACTTTATGGGTAGAAACTACTTTTAGTAACCATATTAAGAAGGGGAAAAAAGGCTAAAGTCTCAAGTATTGACTCTTAGACTTGGGAAGGACCATGGTAGACAAAATAGGACAGTGAAGTTAAGTTCATGCTCTTAATTACTTCTTTGCTTAATGATTGACAGATTCAAAGTGTTTCTACACACGTATTTCAAGAGATCTTTATATTCCTAACATCACTATCTGTTCTCTGCTTCTAGTGATGTCAAGCTCATTGCTTTGAGGAGGGGAAAATTGAGGAAATTAATCTTTGAAATTTTCCATATCAGGTCAAAGTCGATCAGAGATTTTAAAGAAAATATATTTTATGAATTCTGCTCTTCTCTCTGGATGCTGAATTTCTTGGAATTCATTAAATTGACTAAGCATTTACAGTCTTCAGACCATTTTTCCAACCCGTAGAATGAAACTGTTCATAAAGCTCTCAGGGTCCCATAAATATTCAGCATATGCCATTTTAATGCAGCCTCCAGGTTAATTAGTGCACAATGGGATAGTGTAATAGGTGGCATGAAAACAGGGAAAAAGGAAAGAAAACAAAGCAGTAGTTTTTAAAGGATTTTCTGCCACAAAAATGTGCTTACATATACATGTATTTCTCTTATAAGATTAAAGTAAGCAAGATGTACTCTTACAGAACATCAGATCAGGTGTCTTCTGTTTGTTTAAGTGGTTTAGTTTTAAGGAAAACAAGACAAAACAAAATACTTCTCAGTTGTCATTTTACTTTTATAAATATCTTTTTTGAAATTTAAAAGAAATATAAATGCTTTAAATTGTATATATACTTACTTACATAGTGTGCATGTGTCCAGAAATTGATGCCCCAGCTGGATGAAGATAAACGTGGACCCAGGTGAGGAACTATTTCGATGAAAGGAGTTGTTGAGGAAGGCAGGGGAGTTTAGATAACAGCGGGAGAGAATCAAAGAGCCAGCGATGGCAAATCCTCAACACTGATCTTTAAGTCTCTTCTGCCTCTCACACTCAACTACCTTTTCCCCACATACACAACAGCGTACGAAACCTGCCCAGGGTTTTTCATCACACAATGAATCTGGGTATTCCTTCAAAACACAGTATAAGAGAATCTTGCTTAAATATTTTTGGATCCAAAGGTATACCTTTGGATCAAAAGGTATACCTTTATTGTTTTGGATCCAAAGGTATACCTTTATTGGTTGTGTTTTCTCAACCAGTTTTGGTTGAGAAGGTCTGCCTTGCCTCTAAATTAACACATCTAGTCTCCCAGATTTTCTTGCAACTTTTTATTTTGCATGTTTTAGTTGCTAATCTATGTGGAATTTATATTTGTGTGTGCTGCAAGATAAGGGCTCAATTTTCTTTTATCTCATGTGAGTAGCCAATTATGGCACCATTTAGTAACTAAGTACTCATTTCCCACTGAACTGAAATACCAACTTTAACACATATTAACTTCTTGTACATAATGGGAAATATTTCTGCTGTATCTATTTTATACCTTCTACTTATATTCTCTTCTTATATTAATATTTTATTGATTTGATCACAGAGTTTTTTTAACGTTTTTATTGGCGTATAATTGCTTTACAATGGTGTGTTAGTTTTTGCTTTATAACAAAGTGAATCAGTTATACATATTCATATATCCCCATATCTCTTCCGTCTTGCATCTCCCTCCCTCCCACCCTCCCTATCCCACCCCTCTAGGTGGTCACAGAGCACCAAGCTGATCTCCCTGTGCTATGCAAGTGCTTCCCACTAGCTATCTATCTATTTTACATTTGATAGTGTATATATGCCCATGCCACTCTCTCACTTTGTCCCAGCTTACCCTTCCCCCTCCCCATGTCCTCAAGTCCATTCTCTAGTAGGTCTGTGTCTTTATTCCCACCTTGCCCCTAGGTTCTTCATGACCTTTTTTATTTTTTTAGATTCCATATATATCTGTTAGCATATGGTATTTGTTTTTCTCTTTCTGACTTACTTCACTCTGTATGACAGACTCTAAGTCCATCCACCTCACTACAAATAACTCAATTTCATTTCTTTTTATGACTGAGTAATATTCCATTGTATATATGTGCCACATCTTTATCCATTCATCTGTCAATGGACACTTAGGTTGCTTCCATGTCCTGGCTATTGTAAATAGAGCCGCAATGAACACTGTGGGACATGACTCTTTTTGAATTATGGTTTTCTCAGGTTATATGCCCAGTAGTGGGATTGCTGGGTCGTATGGTAGTTCTATTTTTAGTTTTTTAAGGAACCTCCGTACTGTTCTCCATAGTGGCTGTATCAATGTACATTCCCACCAACAGCGTATGAGGGTTCCCTTTTCTCCACACCCTCTCCAGCATTTATTGTTTGTAGATTTTTTGATGATGGCCATTCTGACCCCTGTGAGGTGATACCTCATTGTAGTTTTGATTTGCATTTCTCTAATGATTAATGATGTTGAGCATTCTTTCATGTGTTTGTTGGCAATCTGTATATTTTCTTTGGAGAAATGCCTATTTAGCTCTTCTGCCCATTTTTGGATTGGGTTGTTTGTTTTTTTGTTATTGAGCTGCATGAGCTGCTTGTAAATTTTGGAGATTAATCCTTTGTCAGTTGCTTCATTTGCAAATATTTTCTCCCATTCTGAAGGCTGTCTTTTCGTCTTGTTTATGGTTTCCTTTGCTGTGCAAAAGCTTTTAAGTTTCATTAGGTCCCATTTGTTTATTTGTGTTTTTATTTCCATTTCTCTAGGAGGTGGGTCAAAAAGGATCTTGCTGTGATGTATGTCATAGAGTGTTCTGCCTATGTTTTCCTCTAAGAGTTTGATAGTGTCTAGCCTTACACTAGGTCTTTAATCCATTTTGAGTTTATTTTTGTGTATGGTGTTAGGGAGCGTTCTAATTTCATTCTTTTACATGTAGCTGTCCAGTTTTCCCAGCACCACTTATTGAAGAGGCTGTCTTTTCTCCACTGTATATTCTTGCCTCCTTTATCAAAGATAAGGTGACCATGTGTGCATGGGTTTATCTCTGATCAGAGAGATTTTTAACATGTTAGTTACATCTAAGGAAAACAAGTAAATATTTAAATTTAAAGAAACATTTTTCTATATTTTTCTCTCCATATCAGATATAAACATTGGTTGATTTGGTATAGCTTATGTATTCTTCAGTGATTCCACACATGGAAAAGTCAATAACTAAACTCATTTTTTACAAACCAATGCCAATCATAACATTAGTTTCAAATAAATAGAATACCCAAGCTTGGCATCTGGCAATACCTTAAATGCAAAAGTATTTAAGGTATATACATGTCTCTCTGCTTTCAACCCCAGACTCTACTTTGTGATACTAATCTACACTTTGATTCCTAAGAACTAAGATTCTAATACAGCATAAGTACTAATGCTCTGACAATAATTCTGTCCCACATTAAACTGAGATATTGCTTCCTCAGGGATCATATTTCCTAAACCAGTGGGCCTGAAGAAACCCAGGCCTGAGAAAACCCCCTGCTCTCCTGTAGAAATATATTCCAGATACAAATGAGCGACAAGTTCTAGAATTATGCTCTGCCTGGGAGAGATAAGTCTGTTGAGTCAAATTTCCACATTCATGTAGTTAGAAAATTGTCATCAAAGCAATTAAATGCTAATTGGTTTGATCTAAAGTACAATGTGTTTCAAACACTTTGTTATACGCATACATAAACTTTGATAATATTGTCTCTATCTTTCACAATTTAGGCATGCAGTGCTTCAAAAGGGGAAATTTTCCAGCCTGATGCCCAAATTAAATTCTTCTTCAACACAAAGCTCTTACATCCAGCTTGTCAGAACAATCAGAAGTACACCACATACAAATTAGACAGAATTCCAGAGCTCACCACTTCTTCCTTCGTAGTGTAGAATTTTAAAAACAGTAACAATGATACTAATGTGCATGTATATACACATATACATATATATTTGTGTGTTAGCATCCTACCTTGTTCTGAAGTGGAGTGATGGCATTAAACAAAGTTATAGAAAATAAAGCAAGATAGCGTAAATTGGAAATAAATGAGAAAGAAAAAATAAACTTAGGAATGAAGCAAATATAAAACTTCGTGTCACAAATTTGTACACATGTGGTACCAATAGACAATAAAGGTGCACTAAGATTTCTCGAAAATAATACTACTACTTCGTATCTGTAGTACTCTTATGTAGATTATCTCACTAATGGCCTTGTGCCTGCAATGCAGGTGAGATAATCCACTACTCAAATGTAGATTCCAACACGCAGGACATCATGGGACATAAAGCTTTAAGCCTCACAAAATAGAGTGTATGCCATGAACAGCCCTCAGATTTTTCTTAAAGAGTGCTGTGGAAGCATCATGTTTTAGGAACCAAAGGGAATATTTGCAAAAGCATAATGACTTACTGAATGCTTGCTATAGTCTAGGCACTTTTTTATCTAAATAATTTATTACTGATGAGGATCTAAGCCAGTTATCAATGGACTTATTTGGACTATGAGAAAACTAAAGACTGGCAAAATGAAAGAACGCACACAAGATTGCACAGCTAGAAAGACTTACCTTTAGAGCCCAGCACCAGCGCTCCTTCCACTGCTATGTCAACCTCAAAATAGTCAAGTTAATGGCTTGTTTTAGACTTGGGGTCACCATGAACTACTAGCAATCCAAAGTCTAAGTTCAAAAAGGGCTGTAGTGCTCCCCTGGTGGTGCAGTGGTTGAGAATCCGCCTGCCAATGCAGGGGACACGGGTTCGAGCCCTGGTCTGGTAAGATCCCACATGCCGCGGAGCAACTAAGCCCGTGCGCCACAACTACTGACCTGCGCTCTAGAGCCCGTGCGCCACAACTACTGAGCCTGCGCGTCTGGAGCCTGTGCGCCGCAACAAGAGAGGCCACGATAGTGAGAGGCCCGCACACCGTGATGAAGAGTGGCCCCCACTCGCCGCAACTAGAGAAAGCCCTCGCACAGAAACAAAGACCCAACACAGCCAAAAATAAATAAATTAATTAATTAATTAATTTAAAAAAAATAAAAGGGCTGTAAATTAAATATAAAGTCCCTTATAATTGTGTCTATTGTTTGGGTACAACGGATTGTCTATTCTAAGCTTATTTTATACTTGGGTTTAATTTTCTAATCCAATTACTTTAGTATGCTTAGTAAACATTTTACTTAAAAGGACATGCAATGAATGTCTATAGTAATAATGATAAAAACTATAGTTTAGAGTCCTTTCCAACATTGACATTCTATAATTACATGTCCTTGAATATTATAAAACAGTTTACATAAATCTCAACACGACTATTAGGTATGTTTTGTATATTTCATACAAATTTCAGGTTTTCAGATCAAAAAATAATTAAAGTGAGGTTTTTCTAAAATGCATTCAAGTCTCCTGATGTTCATTTGCCTGACAACAAAGGAGAATAAGAATTTCCAAAGTAAATTTTTGTAATTGGTATCAAAATGACTCCAAAACTATAACAGACAACTTTCTCTACCTCAGTGACCAAAGCCATCCAACATATAAAAACAAGCAACCATTTAATTATTATTTTTGGCAAAATAACTAAAAAGAACTTAAGGAAGGTTTAGGTTTTGTTGATAGGTTTTTAAAAATCCATGAGTGAAAAAGTTAATGAAAGTAATCAAATGAGTCAAGAATGTAAATATATTGAGGTAGATTAAAGTAAATATCACATCAAATACATAGTACAGAATGTTCTAAAGGAACAGAAGAATTACTATGCAAACTAGAAAGACAAAACTCTTGGGGTAAAATAAGGGAAAGTTATATTATCAAAATATCTGTATTTCATAATGAAAAGAAGTTGTGAGATCAATTAATTCTGCCTTCTAATAACTGTAGAAGAGATAATTAATATTCTGCTGAAAATTAAACTGGAAGTTTTTGGTCCTGAATTTGAGCTACCGTGTCTCACATCCTAAATCCAAGTCCTCAAATCTCACTCCATGCTGAGAAATCATAAAAGTTAGGATAAAATATTTCCCTTTGACAAATACATTTAAACATCCATCTGCCACCAAAGCAAGCAAAGCTACATTTGAAAATTAAGCATGACACATAGAGCTCTTACTCATGGAACCTTCTGTAAAACTCCACCTCCTAGTGGAGGTGGCCGTGTTAGACAGAGTCTCCCATGGACATTGGCTCTCAGGGTGAGGCAGGCACTCAGAGAAATCATCAAGAAGCAACACTTAAAGGAATTAGAGGTTATCTTAGACCAAAACCCTCATGGTAGAGTTGAGGACACTGGAACTGGAGGGTTTAAGTGACTCATCCCAGGTTACATAATCACCAAGTACAGAGCCTGAACTTGAACCCATATATCTCAACTTCCAGTCTGGTCTTCTTTCCACACTCACCTTCTGAGTTATGGTTCCATGGAAACAGCTCCAGACTACAAATCACAAATTGTTGCCAACTTTACTTTGATCATCAGGAGTGAAGAATATAATTCTAGAGAAAAGGTAAGACACAGCCGCACTCACAGTCATGTTCACTATATTGGTCTCTATTGCTGCTGTAAGAAATTACCACAAACTGAGTGGTTTAAGTCATAAATTTATTATCATATAGTTCTGTAGGTTAGAAGTCCAACACAGGTCTCACTGGGCTAAAAGCAAGGTGTCAGCAGGGCTGCATAACTTTCTGGAGTTTCTAGGGGACAGTCTGTTTTCTCGCCTTTTCCAGCCCTTAGAGATTGTCTCCATATATTGGCTCGTGGTCCCCTTCTCCATTTCCAAAGCCCACAACACTGCTTCTCTCTGGCCATTCTTCCACGGTCACATCTCCCTCTTATTCTGACCATAGCAAGGAATGATTCTCTATGTTTGATTCTTGTGATTAGATTGGTCCCATCTGAATAATCCAGAATAATCTCCCCTGGAGGAAGGGGAAAACTTGTTACTAGTCCCTCCCCAGGGAGAGTTTTGATTTTAAATCAGAAGTCTTGAGAATCTTTCAGATGCCATATTTAACATTGACTGAGGGTCCTTTGGTCTTCAGTCCAGAAACCTCTACTCCTGGGCCTCCATGATTCCCTGACCTTTACCTTCCTCTCTCTACTCTCCAGCACTTACAGAAAGCAAATAATTATATCCAGTTGAAATTCAACAAAATCAGTAGATTCCAAGAATGTAGAATCTCAAGGGGAATTCACAGATGGTGTAATTCAATCCCATTTCCTCTCCCTGATTTTTCAAATAAACAAACTGTGACCAGAAGTTTAAAGTCCTTTCTAGAGGCCATTCTGTTGGCGAAAGTGCCAGAGCTTGAACCCAGGTATGGGACAGGGTTCTTTGTAAAGCATGATGTTTTTATCAGTCAGTCCTCCAAATCTTTTGGGTTTTATAATAATGTCTTTATCTTTGTTTCAGTCAAGGATCCTTTGGCTACAAGAAACAGAAATTGCTCAGACTAAGTCAGGTTAAAAGGATGAGGGGCTCTCACAAATCTAGGGCATGGCAGACACTTCCCAGCATCATGGGAACCTGGGAGGGAGGGCCTGAAAGCCTTCAGGCTCTTGTGGGGCTAATGGTCCCTCCCTCTGATCCCCTCTAATGCCCTCTAAAGCATCCCTACATCTGCTGCCTTCACTTACTCATACTCCAATGAAGCACATGGTACAAGGTCATCACCTCCAATCTCCTCAACCCCAACTGTCTGCTTCCTTTTGTGTTCCTTATTTCTAAGTTTTACAAAATGAGATCTGATCAGAGAAGATCAGCTATATTGGGGCATAGCTTTTTCCTCTAGGAACACACAGAAGTCCAGTGGTCACTTTTGGTTCAGTGGCCACATATGCTTGGTGGGTAGTAAGTTAAGCAACAGAGGAAAGATGGATACGACAGGAATATTGATTTATATCCCTAGAACAACTTTTACTTGACACATTTTTCCCTTTTAGATTTGGAGACCAAATCTTCTTCAAAGATTAGTTTCTGCATTTGCCCAAATTTACATTTGTATGCTGAAAGACTGAGTAGGTTCAATTCACTGCAGCCTAGTAAGACGGACCCCCAGGTCAGAGACTAGGAACCAGTGGATTACCCAGCCCTCAGGGCCAGAGACTTGAGGATGCCCTGAGAAGGCTAAATATTTAGTACTCCTTCAAACCACAAATATATAAATCCCTTTGAACTTTTGTTTAGTCAGATAAAAAGAACCGGATTTTTCTGCTAATAAAAATTTTATGTTCTCTGTTCATGTTCAAAATAAGGGATTTATTACATGCATTTACTTTATGTGCTTCTGAGCCAGTCAGCATCTTAGTAGGCATTTGAAAGGGTTTAACTTTAGATAATAAAACAAGCCAGTCTTCTTGGGAAATAGCCTTATGCCACATATTATTTGGTTTCAGAGTAACAGCTGACTATGCCTGACAACTTTGGAAGAGGAAACTCTCTTGTCTCTTGGTAGAGCGGCTTGGAATTGTTCCATGAAGTTTGCACAGATTTTTAACAGAGATGGAGACGTATGGGTGAAAAGTGTTTAACTTTCTACTAGGGGCACTGTCTCTAATCGCTGGATCAAGACAACTGGTATTTCATCAATTATGTAAGTAGCAGTGGAAACTTGAGTTAACTGATACCATGTTTCTAATTTATTTTAGTGAACTTTTTTAACACCTCTTTATCTGGCTCTTGTTCAGATTGCTAATGACTTGAGCCTCTGAAATCTCTGAGTTTCCTGACTATAATCAGACCCATACTTTCTTAAGTGTTATTTGACAAAAAAAATACAAATACAAGAAATGCTTTTCAGAAAGGTACTTGTCTATGAAAAGGAGCGTTGGTACTCCAATTCATGGATATCATTAATTTTAAAAAGCTAAAGCAGGACTTCCCTGGTGGTGCAGTGGTTAAGAACCTGCCTGCCAATGCAGGGGACACAGGTTCAATCCCTGGTCCTGGAAGATCCCACATGCCACGCAGCAACAAAGCCCACATGCCACAACTACTGTGCCTGCACTCTAGAGCCAGCAAGCCACAACAACTGAGCCCGCGTGCTGCAACTACTGAAGCCCATGCACCTAAAGCCTGTGCTCCGCAACAAGAGAAGCCACCGCAATGAGAAGCCCGCGCACCGCAACGAAGAGCAGCCCCCGCTCGCCACAACTAGAGAAAGCCCACGCGCAGCAATGAAGACCCAATGCAACCAAAAATAATAAATTAATTAAATAAATTTATTTTTAAAATAAATAAACATAAAAAGGTACAGCAAATACTCTCCCCCAAGAACACGGAAACAAATGTCTTGAGCTGGTTTGTGCCTTGCACAAATCAATAAAGAATCCCTTAAGGACTCCAGACAACAGTCTAACTTTAAGTTCTCAGTCTCATAGAACAACTATTTTAATTAAATACAGAGATTCCCCCACCAACTTCAATCCTCAATTATTTAAGACTTTTTTTAAAAAAAGGCATTAAAATGGCTTTAATAAAGATACTGACAAACTCATGACCATCGAGAGCAGAAAATGAGTTTTCAATGAAAGGGATGGTTATTGCTGCTATTTTAATAAATGAGGTCCTATAATTAGGAAGGTCTGGGCACTGCCCTCATGCTGTTTAAATTAATCCATAAAACTCTACATGTGCAGCTTGTTCCACACTCACCCTGAAAAAATGTGACTGCAGAAGGCAACGAAAGTCCACATGTCTACTGATAGTAAGGAAGGCTCACTGGGGAACACTTTGTAAAGGCCTGGGATGTGCACAGTTAAGGTTAAGATTCGTAAATTGAGATAAAAAGAAACATCATAGAGGCTGCTCCATAAACCCGAGTGTTCAAACATCTCTCTGCATCTTACAACTGTGGAAAGAAAATAAAAGAGCAAATTTAGGCACAGTAATGACTCTCCCAGGAGAATTTCCTTTCCTGTTCCCTCTTAACGAATCTGATAAGGAAATGCATGGGATCAGAAGTATAAAAGTTACATGAAGTAATTAATATCACTTTTTATTTTTAAATCCAAACTTAAAAAAAAATGACTATAATTAGTTGCAGGAAAAATTCTTTGTAACCAAAGTTATATTAATGGGTAAATAAATAGAATATGCTGTTTTTTAATAAATGTTCCCCCCAAATTATTTCAACCAGACAGGAAAAAAATCCTATTGAAAAGAAATTAATGTGGAAGAAATTCAATCTTGTTCCAAAAAGCACACATCAAAAGTTGGCATTCTGTAATCCTTAGGCAAAACTAGCATTCCATTAAGTATCAGAGATGCAAGCATTTTTCCAGATAAATGAATTCCATTTCTGGTCTATTACTTTGAAAAGGCTGACAACTTAGTTAAGTATATGGCACACCCTCATCAAACACTCTCCAAGCCACAACATCCTGGAAGAAATCATATCAGTCCTCCTTTCTAACATCTATAATTAATAAAAAATATATGAATTTTCTATATATATTTCCAAGTCATAACAACAGACTACAATAACTTCATAGGGATTATTTGAAGGTTTTAAAACAAAATCTGAGTGAATAACAGAGGGAAGGACATACCATATTCATAAATGGGAAAATTTACTACCATTAAAGTGGCAATTTTATCTCAAAATAAAATACAAATTTAAGAAAATTCCAATTAGAATCCCAATGTGGTTTTATTTGGAATAGATTAAAATAACTATACATTTCATGTGAATAAAATGTGTATGAATGAATTAATAAGTGAAAATTGCCAAGAAGTGTTTAAAAGAAAAAAGGAAGGTTAAGGGGTAAGAGACTTATTAAAGAAATGTGGCCCACTAGATATTAAAACTGACTATAAAATCACTATCACCAAAACAGTATTTTATTGACATGAAAATAGACAAGTAGACAAATGGAATTAAGTAGAAAGCCCAAAGAAATCTTAATATATGAAAAGAGGGACATTTCAGTTTTTAATGGATGGATTATTTAATGGTATTGGCAGAACCACAATCCATCTAGAAAAAAATGTCATGCCATTTACATGAATAAATTTCAGATGGGTTAAAGATCTAATTGTGTGTGTGTGTGTTTTAAGTTTTTTTAAATTTTATTTTGGTAAGAACACTTAACATGAGACCTTAACAGATTTTTAAGTGTACAATATGGTACTGTAAACTATAAGCACAGTGGTACCTCTAGATCTTATATCAGATCTCTAGAGCTTGTTTATCTTCCATAACAGAAATTTCATACACGTTGATTAGTGACTCTCCATTTCCCCCTCCTCCCAGCCCCTGGCAACTACCATTCTATTCTATGAGTTTGGCTGTTTTAAATACCTCATATAAGTGCAATCATGCAGTATTTGTCCTTCTGTGACTGGCTTATTTAATGCAGCATAATGTTCTCAAGGTGATCCGTGTTTTCACATATTGCAGGATCTAATTTTATATACATATAACACAGGATGCGTGTAGACCTTCATCAGAAAGACAGGAAATCCAGAATTCCCCAGAAGAGAAGACTGGCAAATTTGACTTCTTTAAAATGTAAAAATGGGACTTCCCTGGTGGTCCAGTGGTTGAGACTTTGCCTTCCAACGCAGGGGGTGTGAGTTTGATCCCTGGTTGGGGAGCTAAGATCCCACATGCCTCGCAGCCAGAAAACCAAAAAACATAAGAAGCAATACTGTAACAAATTCAATAAAGACTTAAAAAAAAATTTTTTTTAATGTAAAATGCCTCTTTGATAAAGATTGTATTTCCTCACAGAAGACATTTGCAGCCCTTGTAATTAACTCTTGGTAAATATCTGTAGACAAAGAGCCCCTCAAACTGCCCATTAGAAAAATGGGCAAAGGGTAACTGACAGAAGCAGAATAGAAAATTTGAATGGCTAATAAGCATATAAAATGAGCTCAAGTTCATTGGTTGTCTTCAAAATGCAAAGAAAAAAAAATGACAAGAATGAGAGGCTACTTTTTACTCACCAGATGGACAAATATTAGCAATCACTAATGCCTGGTATTGGCAGGGGCTCTCATATACTGGTGATGAGAATATGAGTAAATATATTTCCAGCCAGTGATTTGGCATATCTATTAAAACTACAGATGTGTGTAACCTTTGATCCAGGAATTCCATATCTAAGTTACATTCACAGAAATAAGACCACCAGTACCTAAAGATGAATGTTCATGAGTGCTTTCTGCAGTACTGCTTGTAGTAGTAAAAACTGGTAACCTCCATTCCCATCAGTAGAGGAAGAGCTGGATAAACTAACATAAAATCACACTTAGAGAATCTATAGAATATTGCTACTGAAAAGAGTAGGTTTATCGATATGTAGTTACCTGAAAAGATATTCATCATATATTCTTCACGTAAAAGAAAGAAATTTACCAAATAATGTGTATAGTATAATAGTGAAATTTTAAAAACTCTTTGTATCTGGGTATATTTGTAGATAAACAGAAAAAAAAAAACATGGAATAACACATACCAAATGGCTAACATTAAATTCAAAGAGTAGGAAGAGAGACTCTGTAGATCAGAAAGAGAAAGGAGAAGGCTAATATTTGATTTGCTATCTTATTACCTGAGGAATTTAAAGGTACAAATACATTGTAAGGCAATATGTTGCCATTGTTCACGGATACTTTTTCACCTAAACTACACCTGCTCCTTTGGCCTACACATGTTCCCACTGCTGTCATCTGGCCTTCAAAACAGGTGGCTCACGGATAAACTGACTGATCTAAGAATTCATGTGAGTCAAAAGCATTTTATTTACTAAAACATTGCCCAAAATGACCTAACAGAGGCTCTCCAATAATTATAGTGAAAAGGAAATTTCAACCTAATTTTCCCTGTGAGTAGTCAACAAAGAGGGGTAGAATAGTAAGCCAGACCTCTGATATCTTACCTCTTAGAAACTGTGCAAAACAATCTGTGGTCTGAGCTTTCTTTTTTTTAATAAAAATTTGGGCCTAGGAAGAACGTATCTCAAACCAGCTCAGTTATTTATCCAATTATTCTCTGAAAGCATATCCATTGACACCTGAGTATTTTTGTACTCAAATACTCATAAAGTTTTACTTTCTAAAGAATGGGAACAATTTTCAAATGTTTAAGCACTTTTGTAATAATAAAAAAGTTACTAACATTTTTGGAAAGCTTACTTTGTGTCAGGCACTGTGCTAAAAGTGCTTCATATACATATTTTATCCCATTATGACAACAATTCCATTAGGTAGATATTATTATCCACTCTGTTTTACAAATGAAGAAGCTGAGGTTAGGGACTATATGTAATCTACACAAAGGTACGCAGCCAGGAATTGGCTTGGCCACTAGGGAAGCCACTCTTAGGGAAGTCACTTTGCCTCCCTAAAGAGTATCAGAGCCTCCTACAAAGTAGAAGAGGTTTCCCTCAGAATGTTCTTAGGGCTGGTGAAACAGGTCAGCCAGGGGGTCCCCTCATAGACAGGACCACAGGTGTTCCAAAGGATCCATTCATTCTTAAGGTGGTTCAAGGACCATGAGCCGTCAGCCAATGAGCTTTGACTTCATTATCTAAATCCTACAGCAACAGGGCTGTGATAAGTGAGCAGGTAAACACTCTAAGAATAGAAGCAGTAATAATCGCATAGGACACTGGGAATATGAGGCATCGACAGACCTTGGATCTTCACAGCAGTGCCACTCACTTTGCACCCACCCCCCAGGAACAAACCAGCAACAGACACATTTAGAGGCTGTTTGCAGTGGTGAGAGATATTACCCTACATACCAGCACTACAGGACGGAGAAAGAGCCAGCACCACGCAGCTCTGAGCAGACCAACGTGCAGCAGGCCTGTGAGTTGGACAAGAATTCCCATCCAGTGGGGAAGATGGAGAGAAATGTTTCATTGTCACTGCTTTATTTACCCTGTTTTTAAAAACATGCACCATCCTTGCAGAAACTTCCCTAGATCTGACCTATATTTTCCCACACAAAGAACTTTGGAGAACTCTTCCTCATCTTTTAGTTTTGGGGGGAACAACCTTTAAGGAGAGCTCATTCTATTCAGAATGTGAGGGTCAAACATGACATTAAGGTATATAGAGCCATAGGTAAAGTGAACTCCATAAACTTACAGAACAGAATCGTAGGGCAACGAGATTTAACCAGCTTGTATTCACTTAGCTTTGCAGATACACAAAACTAGGTGCCTACTGGAAATACAAGGTTGACTTTCCAGGTTTTTTACTGCCCACCGGAATTTTCGGATGAATTAATTTCAATCTATGGAAGACAAGCTAAAAAGTATTATGGCATGGTATCAGAGAGATTAAAAGATTGAAGAGGTTTGCTGTAGTGATCCTCTGTGTCAGTCTAGATACCAACAAGAGACAGATGGTATGCTCAAATAAAGAAAATATGAAAACTTTAAGAAAGGTTTGTTGACAGAGGTGTGAGTAGGGTATAGAGAAACCCCAAGGGCCTCAGGAGTTGTCGTTCTACTTACCACTCCCGTGCCTGAAGAGGGAAGGGGAGGCAAGTTACCAAGGGAGCTGTGTGGAGAAGACCATCTTAGAAGAGCTGTGACCCTCAGCTGAGGCACAAAATCAGCCAGTTGAGAACCCACAAGAAGGGGTGTCTCCCCATGGGCCAAATCCAACTCATAACCAGAGAGCAAGAGACATTATTGATGTAATCTCCAAAGGTCAGCCTGCTTGCCATAGAGCAGGGTGGAGAATAAGAAAGAGTGACTGAAGCGACAAAGGGAAGATACCCAGGACAGCATCTGTCTTTCCACTCAACGCCTGTAGCAGCCTAGGCTGCTGATAGTTTAAAACTAAGAAGAACACAGTATCTTTTGGCATAGTCCATGGAATAGAACATCTCATTCAGAGCACAAACTGAATGGCACAAACATGCCTTAGGCAGTTTGGTAAGAGGACAGGGGTTCATTCACTGCAAGAACAAAAAGATCATTAATTTTAGACTTGGCTTCTCCTATTCCATTTGTAGAACCAAAATATACTACAAGCATAAAGATCCACAGTATCAATAGCTGTATCAATACAGTATCAAACTGTAACCACATTTCCTTAGCTGCTTTCATTACAGCACCTGACAGAGAGAGAAAATTAACTGGGAAGAGACAGAAAGTAAGGAAGATGAATGTTCTTAAGTTTATTACAGCCCACATGCACATATTTTAAACATTACTTGTTTCCAGCAGGTCAAAGGTCAAAGCTACCTGTAGGAATTGTGATGGTCTCTACCTGAGCCAATAATCATTCCATGTGTCCAGGAAAGTTCATTTTTCTGTGTATGCTATTGGCAAATTATCAGAATTGTATGAAGGGCTTGGACTTCCTTCCCTCTCATTGGAATATTTCGAGGGTAATTTCAGCTGACATCCAGGATTCATGACCATAAGATGATATGTCACTATAAGATTTTAACATATGGTAAGTTCAGATATTAACCTAAGAGTGTCACATCCATTAATACCTCTATAATGAAAAGTATGCCAGAATATCTTTTATTTTGTCTGCTTGTTGGGTTTGCGACATTTAGATAGATAGATAATAGATAGATGGATAGAGAGATAGATGATAGATAGATAGATAATAGATCCTTTACTCTCCTTTTCTATATTTTTTTTCAATTTAGAAAAATAAAACTTGGCTCATTTCTTATGCAAAATGGATCAAACTTCCACCTAGGAATTTCAGAGAAAAGTTCTCTTTCAGTAGTCAATTACTTTGGTTTAAAAAAAAAAAAAAAATGTTGGTCAGAGAAGGATTCGCTCCCAAGGTCTCTCCAAGCATCCCTCCTGCTTGTTGTGAGACGGACTCCTGGTCTCTAGGGCCCAGTTTATGAAAGAGAGTGGGCTGATGGAGAACTCCAGGCCCAGAGGGTTTCATAGTGAATTCTACTAAACATTTAAGGAAGAAGTAATAACAATTTGACAAAATCTCTTCCAGAACGTAAGAGGAGGGAACACTTCTCAACTCATTTTGTGAAGCCAGCCTTGCCCTGATACCAAAATAGACAGAGACATTACAAGAAAACCAGGAACCAAAACTATGAACTCTCATGAACACAGACCAAGGGTCAGCAAACTGCAGTCTGTGGGCTGGCAAGCTGTAAATAAAGCTTTATTGGAACACAGCCACATCCATTCATTTGCTATGACAGAGCTGAACAGTTGCAGATGCAACAGAAAATATGTGGTCCGAAAGTCAACAATATTTACTATATGACCGTTTACAAAGTTTGCCGACCGCTGACGCAAAATTTCTCAACAAAATAGCAGCAAAGTTGAGTTGAGCAATACGTAAAAGCATAAAATACCTAGTGACCAAGTCCACAAAGGGCAAGGCAGGGTGGGGTAGATCCCAGAGCCGAAGTCGGGTGAGGAGGGCGTCTGCGCATGGGCACAGGGCCAGCAGCCCAAGCAGACAGAGAGTGTCTGCAAAGTGAGCTCAGGGACCCAAGTAAAATGACGGGGTATTCATGCTGCAGGCAGCAATGGCAGCAGGAAAATAGTTACCTACACAGGGAACATAGACAATATGGAAGCATGCAGAGAACAATCTTCCTGCACCAGAACTAAAAATCCCAAAAGTCCTAAAAGAATCATGAGGATATGTCAGAAGGTAAAAGATGCCAGTTTAAAGGGCCTCCTACTGGCCCAACTGTGGACAATTATGATATTAATGGATTACAATCTATTGAATAAAAATAGGTATGGATGAGTTCATACTTATAAATAAATAAAGAAGCTGTTCTTTAGGGTTAGAAGGCCAGCTAATAAGTGTGGAAGGAACAGCTGAATGATAAAAACTTACCTTTTGGCAGCCATCATAGTAATAATTAATTCAGCCAAGAAACACCCATGGATATTCAAACCAGAGGCACTGGCGTGTTGGAGTCAATGGTTAACTCTTCAGGAACTTTGTGAATCCGTTGTTAAAATTATTAAAATGTAGATGATTTGAATGTGCAGTTGACTCAGTTACGTATAAATAAAGGTAGCAGGCACTCAAACCTCCCCGCTTAGGCGGCCCTGAGGACAAGCTCGTCTGCTTCGGCCCTGCCCGCTGCACGGAGGCCGCTTCGTCTGACTCAGGCTACACCGTCCCGTCCTGCCTCCCTCTCTCCTCACTTCCTTTGGCAGAAGTAAAATTGTCACCTGCAGGTCTAGACTTCTATATTAACAGGTCAGCATTGCCAGAGACCAAAAAGCTTTCCTTCCCAGTAGTTGTAGCAAATGTTCCAGCCTGCCACGGACTGGCTTGATTCGGGTCACACAGCCACCCCTCCATCAGTCCCTGTGGTAGGGCAGGAGCTGAGGACCTGGATGCAATACGCTGACTGTAGAGGCCAGGTCCAGGTGCCTGGCCCTGGAACCAAGGAGCTGGGCCAGCCCCTCTGGGACCACGTGGGCTGCGGACGATGGGGAGGTTGATCCTCTGAAGGAAAACTGAGAGCTAGAACCAGAAGAGTAGGGCAGGCAAGAAAACCCTGCAGGTACCCACATATACGGGAAACAAAGGGGAGTGGACCCATCAGGCAAGGGAGAGAGCAGCCCTTCAGGTAACTAGAAGGTGCGAATTTCGTGGGAAACACGGAAGAGAGTCATAAAGGGGGGAGGAGGCAAAAGTGTTTTATTCAGCAAACATCAAAAACCAGCATAGGGGCTTCCCTGGTGGCACAGTGGTTGAGAATCTGCCTGCCAATGCAGGGGACACGGGTTCGAGCCCTGGGCTGGGAAGATCCCACATGCCGCGGAGCAACTGGGCCCGTGAGCCACAACTACTGAGCCTGCGCGTCTGGAGCCTGTGCTCCGCAACGGGAGAGGCCGCGACGGTGAGAGGCCCGCGCACCGCCGTGAAGAGGGGCCTCCACTTGCCGCAACTGGAGAAAGCCCTCGCACAGAAACGAAGACCCAACACAGCCAAAAAAATAATAATAAAAATAAATAAATAAATAAATAAATAAAATTTTAACAGTATAAAAAGAAAAAAGTCTTTGTATCCAGCAATCGTTAGTAACACTGCGAGGGCTACCTGAGCAGAGTTGGGGAGGGGGGGCTGTTAGTCATAGTTCAATAGTTCACAGAATGATGGCTTAAGTGGATGGTGAGGAGGTGGAAGCAAAAGGCAGAGACTCATCTTTCCAGAAGTTTCTCTGTCAAAGGACAGAACGAGATTCAGTGTGTAACCCTAACCCTAACCATCTAACCTTAACTCTAACCCTAACATGATTTTTCTGAAGGGGAAAACCTGAATATATTTAGGGGCAGACAGAAAGAAACGCATAAATTGTGCCACGTTTGCGAACACTGGAAATGTATTGAGATAAAGAAGTAGATAGCTAGTGGGCTACTATTTGAGCTGTGCTCCAAATGATGTCACTTTCATACTGTCTAAGAAATGATCCTTTGCTATAAACTAAAAATTTGTGAAGACCAGGAGGTATCTTACTTCTTCAGTTTACCAAAAAAGGCTGACACAGTGCCTCTGAATAAGTAAGTTAATAATAAAAAACATATTTTAAGTGTGCTCTGTTGAATTAGAGGTCTCAAAATGAACAAATTGTACTTGGAAAGCCTCAGATTTCAAATCTTCGATACCAAGCAAACAGAAGCAGGCAAAACAAAACAAAACCTGGCCAAAGCTGCGAAATTCCCACAGAGGGAGACATGTCCAAGTAGTTTAGCCTTACACTGGAATATCATACACCTATAAGTCATTCAATTTCCCGGAGAATATTTGCTCAATATTTATTTTAAAAATATTTGATTGCCTACTATGTGTTTAATAATAACACACATCTATAATGTGGGTTTCCATTAGTGTAGATTGAGAAGCTCTTTTGTTTGACTGCTTTCCAGATAACTTCTCTGATTTTTTCAGTATAATCTAAAAATATCAGTCACAGGGACAGCCCTCCAGTTTGGAAATCTTGATACATTCTCGAATGAGAACACACTGTGCCTTGGGCAGGAACTGAATCTCTTTGTCTGCTCTTTTCTCCTTCCTTGAGGGTAAGCCTGGCTTAGCAGAATAATCTGCCCATTTGAACAGTGAACATAGCTGCCTGCTTGAGAGAGTTCTTAAGTCCACATCTGCATAATCCTAATGAAAAATGAGAAGGAGGAATGAGTGAAGAAAAGTCCCTTAATAACAATATAATACCTCTGTCCATATTTGTAGGATTTGAGTTTCCATTCAGTCAGAATTGGCTAGGAAATTCAAATGTGTCTTCAGCGCAGCAAAGGACACAAAACAGATGCATGATGAGGAACTATTGCTCTTCTGGTTCCCTGACTCTATTCAAACAAATATGTTGACAGGTCATCTAACAGTAATTTTATAAGCAAGTTCAGTTTCCCTCTAAATTAAGCAAAGTAGTCATACCCCAGGCAAGAAAGGAACTCTTAAGTAACTCGCTGCCCCCGGTCCGGTTCTCTCCCCTCTGGCTCACGGCTGCCTCTCTGTTTCTCAGCCAGTGACTGGAGGGGAGGATTCCAGAGTGACTCTGAGACGCAGCCAGGCCGGGGAAAAGTCTGGATTAAATAAATTAAACAAATCCAAGCACTTCTGATCATGTCACACTCGGAGTGAATATCTCCCTCCCCGTCTCTCCATCACCTCCACACTCATCCTCAAGATAAAAGTTAGGCTTCTCAGCTTGATTGCAAGGCCCTTTCTCCACCATCTGGTTCCCATTTCCCTCTCCCGACATATCCCTGTGCCCACCCGGTCTCCCTTCCCCCTCCGCGTTCCTTCACACCTTTTTCAAAGTGGCTTCTTCTGCCAGAAATGCCTTTCCTCTAGGAAACAGAAATTGCTTGGTTATATTGCAATGTTCTTGTCTGAGAAAATAGTAAAATCCCGAAGGTAGTGCCTCACTGGTACCTCTTGCCACCTACAAAAGGAGCCTATGTTTCAGTCTAAAGTTTTACTTTTGGTCTCTTTTAGGGGAGCCTAAACTCTGTTTTTGGTAATCCACTTTGAATTGATAAATCATTAGAATTCTAATGGAAACAAGAATAACACCAATGAAAGCTCAAGAGAAACACTCACCATCATATATATGATAGGTGCAATTTGACTTTCACCTTAACGGTGTGGATTGGACTCTATTGTGTATTATATTTGCAGCCACTATTGCTGGCTACCTTTGCTCATAGCTGAAATGCTGAAGGACTTAAGGGTGTCAACAAAAATTTTTAAGTAAAATGTCATTTGAAAATCATAATTAAAGCCCATCATTTAAAAGGTCTTTGGAAACAATAATTTAAGCTTCCAAGGGCCTTGGGGATTCAAGAAGTTAATTTCAGATCAACTCTCATGACTATGATGTATCATTTCTATAAAAGCTATAGTACCAGAATAACTGGAAATTATAGTCTACAATTTCCTAGAGCTATGTATTCTAGTATTTTATGGAGATAAAGAGTCACTAGGAGTTTCTTACAATCTGTGATAAATATCAAGAGGGAATATCTTAATGATATTCATCAGATTAGAGAATTGGTCCCCAGTCTCCTCTTTGGTGTTTCTCCCATATACTTTTCTTCCCTACAGCCCCAGGTTTTGATGGCTTCTACACTAAAAATTAGGCCTTCTATTGCTTTTCCCAAGATAATTTCTTGGTGTTCTTGGATCTGAGGAACATGAGCTATGGATAAGGCAACAAGGAAAAAGAAGATGACCACAGAATTAAGTGCCGTGAATAACGACAGTGTACATGCCAAAAAGATGACATACTAATAGAATGAGACATTTAGGTCTTGCTCTGATATGCCAAAGCTGAATTGATTCAAGCTGCTCTTGGAATAAGGATTCCTTGGAACCTTAATGTGCAAATGATGCTGGCTGGGTAAAAAATACCCCAAATAAAATCAAACAGAACTGATAAAAGCTGGAAGAACTTCAAAAGGAATCCATAGAGCATTAATGGAATAGGGAGTGTTCCTTGGCTTCGGAAGCTGATTCTTACACCTAGAAAAGCTATTCCCATCACAGACATCAATTAAATGATTGCTCTCACTTTTAATAAGAATGTCTATGCTCATTTCAATTGACCTTTCCTTTCTTATGATGAGTGAAAAACAATGAGCAAAATCAAGTGGTGGATGTTATTCCATTTGTTCTTATTTTCAAAATTTATTAAATTATGTTAGACAGCTTATCCTTGAGCCTTTTCAAAAATTCATTCATTCCAATATCATATGAATATAGTATTTTTGTGAGTCATCACCTTCCGCATTTCTTCTGGAAAAATTACTTCCAAATTAAATATTCAATGAAAAATTCTCAGAATATCACTGAGGTCGTTTTCTTTTCTTCTACATTTAGTCAAGAAGCTAACATACTGTAGCCATCATTCCTCTTCATTTGCTCATTTGTTGAGCAAAATTTAGCTCTCAGCCCCTCTCGCTCTCTGTCTCTTTACAAATATATTTCTTCTCTCCATCAATTTCATCATTTGTTTTTCTCTGCTTACTTTTCCTCCATAGTCTCTCACTCATCTCCACATTCAACATTTCAGTAGCTCACCTTCTGCTACAGTTCAACAGCACATTAGGACCCTCCAGGAAAGAGGAACTCTGTAAGCTGAATGAATAACTCTGGTTTTATTTAAAATTTATGTGGTTTACAAATGCTGGAGAGGGTGTGGAGAAAAGGGAACCCTCTTGCAGTGTTGGAGGGAATGTAAATTGATACAGCCACTATGGAGAACAGTATGGAGGTTCCTTAAAAAACTAAAAATAGAATTACCATATGACCCAGCAATCCCACTACTGGGCATATACCCAGAGAAAACCGTAATTCAAAAAGACACATGCACCCGAATGTTCATTGCAGCACTATTTACAATAGCCAGGTCATGGAAGCAACCTAAATGCCCATCAACAGACGAATGGATAGAGAAGATGTGGTACATATATACAATGGAATATTACTCAGCCATAAAAAGGAACGAAATTGAGTCATTTGTTGAGACGTGGATGGATCTAGAGACTGTCATACAGAGTGAAGTAAGTCAGAAATAGAAAAACAAATATCGTATATTAACTCATGTATGTGGAACCTAGAAAAATGGTACAGATGAGCCGGTTTGCAGGGCAGAAGTTGAGACACAGATGTAGAGAATGGACATATGGACACCAAGGGGGGAAAACTGCGGTGGGGCGGGGATGGCGGTGTGCTGAATTGGGCGATTGGGATTGACATGTATAAAGTGATGTGCATAAAACTGATGACTGATTAAAAAAAAAAATTTATGTGGTTTTTCAATAAAATATAAATTTAAACCCTCCAATTTTGTGCTTTCTAAGACCTGGGAATGGAAAAGTATGTTGAAAAAAACAAACAAACAAACTCATTGGGAGTGGCAAGTGGAACCTGACAAAGTCTAAGAACTGAATGAATGAAGACACTGGCCCTAGGAGGGCACCTAGAAGGATCTAAAACTAGAGTCCAGGGGATGCCCACATCTGCAGGCCGCAGCTCCCCACACGTGCTGTTAGGCAATGATGGCAAGCCGCCCATATCTCTGCAGTGACTTAATCCTCCTTAACTACAGCATTTGGGAATCAAGGAAACGGCTGCCTTCTCCCACAGGAAGTCCACTTCTCCCAGCTTCCTGTGCCCTTGCATCAGTTTTCCTTATCTAGAGGAAATCCAGCCTGAGATTATATGTGGCTTGAGAATTTTCTTAGTATTTTTCTCTTACAAAGATAAACATTTCTTTACAGTGCCTCAGATAGTTTCCAGTTCACCCTGTTTGTACTTGTATCTGCTTCCACTATCTAAAAATGACAAGGCTTGTCACCCAACCCAAAGTGCCACTTTCTCTTTCAATCACGTACGCCATGTATGGCTTGGAGTCAAAGGATAATGTCTTGCCCTTTCTCCATGAGGTGAAACAGAGGTTCAGAAAAGCTAAAGCATTTTCTCCAGAGATCCCTGAATCAATTAGTGGCCAGTTTACTTCTAATTCCAATCCAGTGTTCTTCTCTGAAGTCTTGACCCCTTGTGTATCAGTCAGAGTTACAGAAGGAAAGAAATTTCTCCCAAAGTGTGCAAATGCTATAAGGCTTTAGTAAAAAGATGATTTACATAGAAAATAAACTAAGAACCGTAAAGCATTCAGAAACTAGCAATGGGAACTTGCTAATGGGAAGGCATTACCATTCCCAGCGCTGGAGGCATGCAGGTAGAAACATCTATGCGGCTGTTGTCAGAGTTCAGTGGGAGCTGGGGGTGAGGAGAAAAAGACACCCAGCAAGAGGCAGAGCATGGTGGGACAGGGCTACTGACAGAGATGGGGCAGCAAAGACTTGCCTCCTTCTCCCTCTCATCTCCTGCTGGCGCTCCCTGTTGCCTGAGCCCCTCCCAAAGCCAGCCAGGAAAAGATCCCAAGTGATTGCTTCCTAAGGAGTCAGCTTCCACAGGCCAAGGGTGCAGGATAGATTTAGAGGTTAGGGCTAGAGGGTGAGGAAAAAAACAAATAACCAGCACACTTTATTTAGGCCATATTTGTGAACTGATGATTCTATTTTTCAAGGTATAATTCATACCACTAGAGATACGAATCATTCCCATTTGAAAGAGTATGCTTAATACTTAATTGACATGTCATCCTTGTGTGATCTTACATATAAAAAGAGGCTATGACCTCAAATACTCCTAAAAACTATAAGACTCTTGTTTTCTGGTCAACCAATCATCCAGCATCAGAAAACTCATGTTACCAGGCCACGAGCTTTCTGGAGTGTAGTATGAGCCTCCCTAGGAGAGTCTACGTAGACCACATGAGAATTTTTAATGCTCTTTTTCATGAGAGGCCCCATGGAAAAAGCTGGAGAGAGGTCTGAACATCTGATCAAGATGAAACATCGCAATTGGTGAACTAACACTTCCTCAACCCTCACAGTCACTGAGTCAAATGCAGCCCTAGCTCCACTGCTCCAAAAACGGAAAGTGCCCTTGCATCTCATCAAAGAGAAATGTCCTTTGTTCCCATATATCCCACTGGTCTACAACGCTATCAACACTTTCTATTCCATGTCTTTAACAGTGCTTTCTCATTTTATTTTCTACGTATTTCCACCAACCAAAAGGACTATGGAACTTCATTCTCTGCAATTTGTGTTACTAACCGAATAAGCATAGTGAACATGCATCTTCAAATACACACATACTCTCATCCTTCAAATTCTGATATCATCCTTACCCCTCCCCAGGGAAAATGTTTCCCGCCATAATTGAGAATCACTAACCTAGAGTCCTTGGGCCACGCAGGTGGAGAGCATTCATAATGAAGTTATCTAGATTATATTTTGATAGCCCAATTTTCTCCTGGAAGTATTCCCAACACCCCAGACAGAAGAAGTTTCCCCCTGGCTTTCCATGATTTGGTCTAGACTGGGCTTGTCACACACACGGATATCTGGTACAGCTATTGGCCCCAAGAGTCCACATAAAAGTGGGACAAAGACCTTCTTGGCCAGTCTGACCCGTATGGTGTGGGACCTTTAACTGTAGAATTCATGTCTACAAACTGTGACAACCAAAGGAGAGCTCTAGGTTGAGCTGTGATCTTAACAAAACAGGCTTCTTGTTCTTCCTTTTCTTAGCCTTTCAAATTCCATTCACCAGATATCTTTACATGACATCTGGTGTCTTCATAGGTTCTTCCCCTTTTCCCTAATCAAACCTTTTTCCAAAATTCATTTGCCCTGGAATATAGATCACAAATATCTTAAAGTGTTATCCACTGCACACTCCACCACATACACACACGCAGTGGACTTGATCATAAGCAATGATCCAAGTCAGACAAGAAAGGAGCAAGCCAAACACCAGTGGAGACTGATAAGATCTTCAAAAGAAAAATGTCTTTAACATCGAATTCCTTGAATTTCTGACTTCTACTCAGTTCTAACCCAACTTTTCTTTCCCATTTTAGAATTCTGGGATGTCTCTGTGCCTTTACCTGACCCAGATGTGGGCCTCCTTTTTCTTATTTTTAATTTTGTTTAATTGTGCATCTCTTTTTGAAGTATAACTGAATACAATATTATATTAGTTTCAGGTGTATAACATAGTAATTCAACATTTATATATGTTACAAGTTGATCACCATGTTAAGTCCAGTAACCATCTGTCACCACCCCAGAGTTATTATAATATTATTGACTATATTCCCTTTGTTGTTCATTACATCCGTGATTTATTTCATAACTGGCAATTTGTACCTCTAAATCCCCTTCACCTATTTCACCCAACCGGCTACCATCCTCCCCTCTGGCAACCACCAGCTTGTTCTCTATATCTATGACTCTGTTTCTGTTTTGTTTTGTTTGTTCATTTGTTTTGATTTTTAGATTTACATATAAGTGAAATTATACAGTATTTATCTTTCTCTGTCTGATTTATTTCACTTAGCATAATACCCAGTAGGTCCATCCGTGTTGTTGCAAATGGCAAGATTTCATTCTCTTTTATGGCTGAGTAATATTCCATTATATATATGGAATATATATAATTATATATATATACAAGATATATATAATCTTTTTATCCATTCATCTAATGATGGACACTTAAGTTGTTTCCATATTCCATATCTTGGCTATTGTAAGTAATGCTGCAATGAACACAGAGGTTCATATATCTTTTCAAATGAATGTTTTCATTTCTTAGGATAAATACCCAGAAGTGGAATTGTTGGATCATATGGGAGTTTTTAAAAATTTTTTGAGGAAAGTCCATAACATTTTCTAGAGTGGCTGTACAAATTTACGTTCCCACCATCAGTGCACAAAGGCTCCCATTTCTCCACATCCTTGCCAGCGCTTGTAATTTTTTGCCTTTTTAATAATAGCCATTCTGACAGATATGAGGTGATATATCATTGTGGTTTTGACATGCATTTCCCTGACAATTCATGATGAAGAGCATTGTTTCATGTGTCTGTTGGCCATCTATATGCCTTCTTTTGAGAAATGTCTTTTCAGGTCCTCTGCTCATTTGTTAATAAGATTTTTTTTATATTGAGATGTGTGAAGTCTGTATATAGTTTGAATATTAACCCCTTATCAGATATATCATTTGCAAATATTTTCTCCCATTCAGTAGGTTTCCCTTTTGTTTTGTTGATGGTTTCTTTTGTTGTGCAAAAGCTTTTTGGTTTGATGTAGTCCCATTTGTTTTAGATTTTGTTGCCTTTGCCTGAGGAGACAGATCCAAAAAGTATTGCTGCGACTGATGTCAAAGAGTGTATGGCTTATGTTTTCTTCTAGGAGTTTTCTAGTATCAGACCATACATTAAGTCTTTAAACAATTTTGAGTTTATTTTTTGTATATGGTGTCAGAAAGTGGTCCAGTTTCATTCTTTGCATGTAGTTGTCTGGTTTCCCCAACACCATTTATTGAAGAGACTATCTTTTCCCCACTGTATATTTTTGCCTCCTTTATCATAAATAAATTGACCAGACAAGCATGGGTTTATTTCTAGGCTCTCTATTCTGTTCCAATGATCTATGAGTCTGTTTTTGTGCCAGTACCATACAGTTTTGATTAGTATGTAGTATAGTTTGAAACCAGGGAGCATGATATCTCCAGCTTTGTTCTTCTTTCTTAAGAACATTTTGACTATTCACAGTCTTATGTGTTTCCATACAAATTTTTAAATTGTTTGTTCTGGTTCTATAAATAATGCCATTGATATTTTGATAGTGATTGCATTAAATAAGTAGATTGCTTTGAGTAGTATGGACATTGTAACAATATTAATTATTATAATCCATGAGCACTGTATTTCTTTCCACTTCTTTGTGCTATCTTCAATTTCTTTCATCAGTGTCTTATAGTTTTCAGAGTAGTCTCTCACCTCCTTGGTTAAATTTATTTCTAGGCATTTTAACCTTTTTCAGGTAAATGTACATGGGATTGTTTTCTTAATTTCTCTTTCTGATAGTTCATTATTAGTGTGTAGAAATGCAACAGGTTTCTGTTACTAACTAAGTATCCTACAACTTTACTGTATTCATTTATTCTAATAGTTTTTTGGAGGAGTCTTTAGGGTTTTCTATATATAATATTATGTCATCTGCAAACAGTGACAGTTTTACTTCTTCCTTTTCAATTTGGATGTTTTTATCTCTTTTTATTGTCAGATTGTTCAGCTAGGACTTTCAATACTATGTTGAATCAAAGTGGTGAGAGTGAACATCCTTGTCTTGCTCCTGATTTTAGAGGAAATGCTTTAGGCTTTTCACCATTGACTATGATGTAAGCTATGGGTTTGTCACTGATGGTCTTTATTATATTGAGGTATGTCCCCTCTATACCCACTTCACTGAGAATTTTTATCATAAGTGGATGTTGAATTTTGTCAAATGCTTTTTCTGCATCTATTGAGGTTATAATATGATTTTAATCCTTCATTTTGTTAATGTGGTGTATCATGTTGATTGATTTGTGGATGTAGAACTGTCCTTATAGAGAATAGAGGAAAACAAAAACAATTGGAAGAAAGAGGAGAGAGCAAATAAATAAGCAAATCAAAACCAAGGGCTTCTATTTTGCTGGAGTTTGTAAATGTAGCTGATTGGCAAATTGCTTGATGCAGATCTAATGGTAGAACACAAAATCCATATAAATCCCCAATATAATTTAAGGACTACCAGGTTTGCTTCTTAGGTTTCCCGGGGGCTGCCACGTGCCTTTATTGACTCCCAAGTTGACCTGTCTCCTCCCCCACCAGATGATTCCTTAAACAGACACAAATTCATTTCTTATGCCTAGTGAGACATTTTTTTACCAGTATTATCAGACTCCTGGTACATCTGTAGCCCCTGTAAATGCTTATCTGCTTTATCTTCAGAGATTTTAAATCTCACTAATGAATAAATTCTTGTTCATTACAATGTACAACACTTATCAGGCCTTAAAAAAAACTGACTAACAATAGTCTAGACTAAAGCCATGTGGATTAATTCATGTTCTCCTTACTATTACTTAATATGAAGCTTAAAGATTGTTGGAGAATAATTTTAATAAACTGAGTATTATAATAATTCAGAGCTTGGGCTCTGAGTTAGAGTTTCCTGAATTCCAATACCAAATTTGTTAATTACTAGGTTTGTGACTTTGAGTAAATTACTAAATCTCTTCAAACTTCTGTCCCCATATTCATTTTCTAATAGATTGTATATAACAGTAGATTTGTGATGAATAATAATTGTTAAAAATGCTTTTGAGCATTTACTATGTGCCAGGAACTGATCTAAGTGCTTTCCATGTATTAACCCATTTAATGCATATTGTATGTTTGTCATCTTGGTGACACATGATAAAGAGCTTAATAAATGTTTGCTATTATTAATAATGTTAATGAATCAACTTAAATGTTGACTACCGCCTAAAAATCAGAAATAAAACAAGGGTCTACCCTTTTTTCACAATAAAAACTAGCTTAGTCTTTGTAGAATATAATCTTTCTATATTTGTTTTCAAGTATGTTGTAGCAATAATGAGACAACATTTTACCAAAGTGATTCAGATTAGCACCATACTTGACAATGATAAAAGGGAAGTCTTCTTCTCTTTGTTGACCTAGCTCAGCCATAAGCGTCTCCAAGAAGACTCCCTCCTAGTAAATCCTCCACACCCCTCACATACCCTGCCAACATAACTCAGTTGTTCCCTTATCTTCTACGACTCTTCTCATAGTATCACATTCGATTTTAATAATAGGATTTCACTGAAAACTCACTATATGAATGCCCACTTTCAGTGCACTAGTGACCAAAGGTCTAATGAGAATTTGGGGCAGATTTTTTAGGAAGTTTCTCCTGACCCACAAGTTCCAGGAAGAGACTTTGGATTTCACATGGAAAGTACTGAGTGGTTACGGCTGCCTGCCCACAAAATCAAAACCCCAAACAAAATCCATTTGAGGTTCTTGCGTCCCAAGACAGCGGAGTCCCCACCTCCCCTTACCAAACCACATACCACAGTATATCAAAGGGTGTTTTGACTCCTGGTTGACATGTGCTATTATTTTTATTCAATTCTGAAAAGGTAGAGTGGTTGAGGAAATGGCCCAGACTCGTTCATTTTGTTCATAAATAGATTATTGAGCTCTAAATTTGTTGAAGTGATTTTCTAGATATATATATTTTATTCACCTGCAGGTCAGAATATTATTTGCAGAATGGATATGCTAGAAATCCAAGGAATAATTCAGTCAGTAATTATCTTATTGGCTAGCCCAATTTGAGGACGCTCTCAAAATACCCAAGGTAAAGTCATAGTAAAAATTGGATTGCATCCAGTTTGGATGGTACATGTAATTAACATCTCGGTGCCGTTACCTGATTGATCGGTCTCGTAAGATATTTCCACTAGTAACAATACCTATCATTTCTTGAACACGTTTTACTAACATGACAGCATCTAATCCTTACGTCAATTCTAAAGCTGGTTATTAGCTTCACTAAGAGTCCTCTAAATTCTAGATAGATCTCTGCTAAAAAATATGCCATGACAAATATAATCCTGCTAAACACCCAATTAACTTGAGGACTGAGGAGGAATTTCCAATCAGCCATAACTTAGATGTAGAATGTTTCTGAGGAAAGCTACATTTTTTCTCTGGCACTTACTCTCTCATAACAGCTTGCTCGTATCCTACTCATTATAATGAATCACAGAACATCAACATGGAAATAATCCCTATATCAAATATAGAAAAAAACCCAATTCTACTCATTTAGAAATTTCCACTAAATTAAAAATCAATTACTATATATCAAGTGTTTATACATGTATTAACTCTAATTACCTCTAATACAACATTGCAAAAGAGATATTATACCCTTTTTTTTAAAATTATTTATTTATTTATTTATTTATTTATTTATTTATTTTTGGCTGTGTTGGGTCTTGGTTTCTGTGCAAGGGCTTTCTCTAGTTGCGGCAAGTGGGGGGCCACTCTTCATCGCGGTGCGCGGGCCTCTCACTGTCGCGGCCTCTCCTGTTGCGGAGCACAGGCTCCAGACGCGCAGGCTCAGTAGTTCTGGCTCACGGGCCTAATTGTTCCGCGGCATGTGGGATCTTCCCAGACCAGGGCTCGAACCCGTGTCCCCTGCATTGGCAGGCGGATTCTCAACCACTGCGCCACCAGGGAAGCCCTATACCCATTTTATAGATCAGAAAAGTAAAGCTCAGAGAAGTTGCATTACTTTCCCAAAGCAGGTAGTAAGTGGCAAAGTCGAGACTTACATCCAGGTTTTCCTGGCTCCAGAGCCTTTCTTTCTCCCCTACTGCACTGCCAATCCCCAGATGGGCTGCTTTCTCTTGGTATTTTGTTCTTAAAAATGTAACCCTACTCCACAACTTAAGAACACAATGTTATTTAAGAATGACATAATACTAATGCCTTCAAAAATTGTGAAACTATTCTCATTAACAAATTCTGATAAAGGTTTACGTACTCCCAGAGTGTTCCTGTTTCATACATCCTTTCCACTTTCCTCCTCCACATTCTTCCATCTGGTTAAGTCAAGGCAAGGAATGTTAAATTCCTGTGGTATAAGATCCTTACTAAAACCTTGTGCAAAGTCTTCACCATAATCCCCAAGAAGCACTGAGAAATCCAGTCACATGTCAAGACAAATTTACTGGAGCTACTGGATGGCTAAAGTGGAGAGAGAGCATCTATTCAGGGACCAGTGCTACGCATCACATCATTATCGTCTCTGAGTCTATTGATAAGAGGGAAGAAGCGAAGGATGATCCGCTATCAAAATGTGAAAGGAGAAACAGATGTTAGAACTTAAAGTGATGGAATGAAAACTGAAGAGAAAGTAAGAAAGCTTCAGCTGGAAAGTGAACGGGAAAAACCCTAGCCTAAGCTGGAATAGCTACTGGAGACGTTTCTAATGCTTCTTCACGGGATTTGTATCCAGGTTAATTTTTTAATATGGTCAAAATTACTACAAATATTGGCATGAATGTCCCCACAACTCTAGAGGTAGGTATGAGGCCCAACTCTTCAGAACTTTGGAATCAAAGAGGTTAAGAAAATTCTTCATAACACAGAAAGCACCTGAGGAAGGGTTCAAACCCAGGTTTATCTGAGAGCAAAGTTTGCACTCCTAACGCCATCATGATTTATACACAGGATTACGCCTTCATCACCACAGGTAAACAGTAAGGACAGCAGAGTGTAGGAGAAAGGCACAGACTGAAAACCTCTCTTAACTGTATGAGCTTCAATAATAGTTTAATTTTTTTGAAATTTTTTTCTAATCTGTACAATGAAGATAATAATACCTATAAGAATAGCTAAGTAAAGGCACTTAGCACCATGTCAGGCAAAGATAACTTACATGTGAGTTTTATTTCATGTCTTTAAAATATCTATGAAATATCTATGAAAAATATTTTTTAACTTCATTAGACGTTCTCCTAATATCTAACTTAATGTCTTTGCATCAATTACATTTTGCATTCTGTTCTGAAATTAATATTGCTAAATGAGAAACTAAGAAATTGAGAGGTCAAGAAACATATTATTATAAGAAAATCTAAAGTTAAAAGGTATATATAGAAGAAAAAAATGTGTAAATTGTCTGTTAGCGTAGTTCAACTTGAATAAATTGACCTTAAACAATGTATTCCAGTGGCATTTGCTTTGAGGGATCTAAAATTTAGACTGATAAATATCTCACATCTGCTTTGATTTGGCAACCCTGGGGGATGTTCTGATTAAAGGTATTTCCCATTTGACACACTTGACTTATCCTATTTGGGGTAACTTGAACTACAATCAAAAGCTCCAGTGATTGACAACACTTCTCACCAGGACCTCTCTCAACAATTAATTTTATAACAAATTCCATTGTCTAATAATCCTGTCATACGCTGACTCTTGGGGGCATGGCTTGGGCAAAATAGTTCTTTCTAATGGAATAAGGCATTCTTTCTTCTCTGTGTCATTTCTTGAACACCTTAGGCTTTTTTTTAATTAATAACTCAATGGGATTTGGGGGCAACCTCTTTATCTTATTTTCCAGTTATGAACCCTGAAAAAGAAAAGAACATGAAATGTTTCCTATAACCTAGCCAATTATCTTCCCTTCATTGCTCACATTACCTTGAATTCAAAGGTATAAGTGTTGGTTCGAAAGCTCAGGAGCTTCCTGGGTGAAAGCTGACACCAGCCCCTGTACACAGAGGGCAAGGAGAGACCAAAGAAAGAGGCAGAGCACTCCGGATTGGTAGGTAGCAGGTTTAATAAGCAAGGGGACTTACTTAGGGGGCTTGTCTTGGGTGGCCCCAAGACCAGAAGATCTCCACATCCACCTACCAGAGTCATGAGTTTATATGGAGGCCTTAACCGGGTGCAGACATATATTCAGTCCAGATGGTTCAAGACCACATTGCTCCCTCAAGGCTGCATCCTTGAAAACAGTTCCTAATGTAAGAACGGCGGGTGGAACGTATAACCCCCGTTAGAGGAAAGGGGGTGAGGAGCCTCCAGTTGCCCAGATCTAGATGGAGGGTCAACAGGATGTCATGTTCTCTCAATGATCTCCTCCAACGGTAGAACAGCACCATGAAAAGAAGCACAATTGTATAATAGCCCAGAGTAAAGAATAAACAAGGCTTCCTGTCACTAGTGGCTCTTACAGAGGGAAATAAATAACTAAATATTTTTTAAAAAATATGGTGGCATCCTCCCCTGCTCTGCAACAAAGTGGACATGAAGAAGTTCAATTACATGTGCATTATTCAATCTTCATACAGTATTTTGATGTTTCAAATAAAATTTTGTGTATCAAGGAAGAGAGTTTGCTCCACTGAAATTACTCATTCAACAAATATTTATTAAACACCACCTAAACACCAGTACTCTGGTGGCTACTGGAAACATAAAAGTAAACAAAATAAATATGATTCCTGCCCTTATATAAACTTGCTATCCAGTGGGGAAGGCAAATTGGGTAAGAAATTGCTGGTATGATAGAAGTTATCAAAGGGAACATAAGTGGTATTCATGCACACTGCAGGAATCTTGAACTTTGAAAGTGACAAACGGGTGTCCCAAAGGAAGTGATTATTTGAGCATCAAATTAAAGGATGAACAGGATGTGACCAAATGAAGAGACCATGTTCCAGATAAAGGAAATAGCACCCAGGAAGGCTCAGGATTAAGAAGGGGTAGAGCAGGAATTCCAGGGTAGTTGGGGAAAATCAATTGAGATAAGCGAGGTATCATGATGGCAAAAGTAGGAAGAGCCCAGATCCTTGATGGCACCTGAGTCTTGTTAAGGTTTCTGAACTTGATACCACCAAAAATTTAGGAAATGCCATGATATGACCAGATTTGCATTCTTCACAATCATTTTGGCTGCTAAGCTGTGAGAAAAATGGATTGGAGAGAGGTAAGAGTGGCTGGAAAAAGATCAGATGGAAGTCTTTGGAGGAATCCAGACAAGACACCGGGGCCTAGAGGAAGAGAATGGCAGTGGGGATACAGGGAGATGAGCAATTGAAAGATGCTTAGAAAACAGAAGCCAAAGGATTTACTGATGGACGTGACGTAGGAGGTGAGAGAAAGAGAAATCATGTCAATTCCCGGGTTCTGGATGAAGCAATTGAGAGGGTGGTGGAACCACTCACCAAGGCAAGAAACTTGTAGAAAGAAGCTGGTGTGGAAAGGACGGTGAGGGGTTTCACTTTGTTCATATTAAATTCGAAATGCCTCTAAAACGTCCAACTAGAGACATACCAAGGCAGTTGGAGATACATGCCTCAAGGATCGAAAGAAAAGACTGGGCTAAAAATACAGTTTGGGCATAAAAATAATATCCAAAGCCAAAGAGAGAGGGTGTAAAATTTCCCATCCTTGCTGATTATATGACTCCCCTGAAGAATATATTTAAATTATACAGATTCTTGAGCCTCCGTCTCTAACATGCTGAATCAGAATCTCTAGGTCATAGCTTGACTCCTTAGCTGTACTTTTTAATTACCTGGGACCTTTTACAAATCCTTATCATCAGACCTCACCCTAACCCAATTAACCAGAATTTATGAGGGTGGGATTCAGACATGAGGATTTTTTTTTAAGTTCCCCAGGTGTGTAGGCAAAAGTCAAGAACTACCGCTCTAGGGATATGGCTAGTAATCTACATAATTACAAAAGCATCCAATTATACAATTATCGGCCAGATGCCAGCTTATGCTTTCAGTCACCCTTCTTTCAGGTCTCTGTTCAGACAGGCATTTCCTACCACCCTACCTAAACTAGAACGCGTACCGAGCACTGCCTATCCTTTAGGCCTGCTATATCTTCCTTCATAGTACCTAACGCCCTCTGACTATATATGCTTTACCTGTTTACTTATTAGGGTCTGTTCTCACTCCAAAAATGTAAGCCCCATGAAGGAAAGGACTTTGTCTATGATGTTTTCCAATGTACATTGTAGAATCCTAGCACCATTTCTAACAGCACCTACCACTGAGTAGGTGCTTAATCCAATATTTGCGGAAGGAATAAAAAAGGGTTCAGAATTCAAGGAGTAGAGATGCTCCTTTTGTTGACACAGGAGGAAAGGGTGGGTCCAGATGCAGGTGGTTTTGTAGCCCTGGTGACAGAAAGGTGAGGTTCCAGTTTGGCTTCTCATTTCAATATGAAATAACTTCTTCTATGAGAAGTAATGAGAAATCTCATGATCAGGGTGAGGTATAGGTTTGGAGTTTGGAAATTTTTGAAAAGAGTTGGGAATATGGCTAGTCAAACTACTGTGTTGACAGGCAAGTTGAGGTTGATCATAATGGATTTACAGACAACCCTCTGCCCCAATGGTTGATTTTCTCCTACTGTGCGAAGTACCCTGGGTATAGTCATGGATATTACAAGCAGTTGGGATAATCTGGAGTTAGGGTTTTAATACATAGGTGTGACAGAAGAATAAAGGAGCAAGGCAGTTTGGCTCATCTGGATAATTGAGCTATTAAATGGGGCTTTTCCTTTTGACTCAGAAGTTGACAAATGGCCATAAAGATAAAAGAAAACCATTAAGTACCACCCACATTCTAAAGAGAGCCATAAAGCACATTCCATTGGAACTTCCAAGAATTGGTAGAACTGGCTCTGCCATCCAAACTGACTCCATCACACCAAAGCAGCCTATATTTGCAAAAGAAAGAATCAAGAAGAATCCTTGGAAGCAGGTGATCATTGGTGTAGGGCAGAAAGTTGTGGTTTTTACTTTCTATTATAGAAAGAGTGCTTCACAGGGAGATCAGCTGGGTGCTTTGTGACCACCTAGAGGGGTGGGATAGGAAGGGTGGGAGGGAGACGCAAGAGGGAGGAGATATGGGGATATATGTATATGTATAGCTGATTCACTTTGTTATAAAACAGAAACTAACACACCATTGTAAAGCAATTATACTCCAATAAAGATGTTAAAAAAAAAAAAAAAAGAGTGCTTCAAACCTTCACCCAGTGAGCCACATGAGAGAAGCTCTAAGGAAAACCATTTATAGAGATTGAGGGGGTGTCTTCAAGAAGAGCATATTATTCCATGGATGGGTATGTATTACACAGTAGAGACTTGCTGACCTAACTCACATGCCTACGTGCTTGAATGAGGAAAAATGAATGGGAGGCAGCAAGGCAAAGAGAGGTCGCATTTGTGGGAGCAGACTTTCATTTTTCATTTGTCTTGACAAGGATGCTTCAGTCTCCTGTGGTCAAATGGGCACTTAGAAAGTAACCAGACTTGGGCCATCTTACTGGAATCCCCCCTAACAGGACTTTAGGTTCAGGGAGAGGACATGACTAGCAAGTAGCTGTGAGGTATTCCATGGGGACAAAAGCTGACTGGGGGTTGGGAGAGGTCATTCTGGACATAACTGGGTAGCGGATGGGGCCCTTCGTGGGTGGGGGGGGGCCTTCTTCCCCTTCGGGGGGGGTCTCCTCTGAAGAACATACACAGGTACCCAACAAGAGGAGTAGTACTTGGGTACACATCATGCAGTGAGCATTGACATTCAAGACAGGATTCTAGTAATACACATTAAGTGGAGAAAACCTTAACCTCCTTCTTCTCTAGTCCTCATCCCCTAGCTGAATTCTGAAGAAGCTGGAGTGAAAGAGCTGACATACCATCTCTACAGTCCAAGTCCTAAGTTTCGACTTTAAGGATGAAAGGAAAAGGAATACTAAATTAGATTTGAGATTCACATTTTCAAGTGGATTAAATTGCACTGGACTGGACTGGAGTATTCACACTTGAAATAATCTAAAAGCAATGGGCTGTGTCTGAGGTATGGGAAGGGACAGAAAAAGAATATCCAACAGAGCATAACTGAAGGCAGTGCCTAAAGAAAAATAAAACTAGTTTTGTACTCCTTGGAGTTCAGGTGGTTCATTAAACTGGGCATGTTACCAAGACATGAAATCCAACGTAGACAAGGAAAGGAGTGAAGATGAGGAGGAGGTGATGGATAGGAAGATCACAGAAGCTTCATCACATTGAGTGTCATGACGAAGCTGGAAGAGCTGCCGTGTGGGTACTTGAGTAGGTGAGCTGGAAATCCAAGAAGATTGGTCTGTCTAAATCAGTGATTACGGGACTTCCCTGGTGGCGCAGTGGTTAAGAATCTGCCTGCCAATGCAGGGGACATGGTTTGAGCCCTGGTCCGGGAAGATTCCACATGCCGCGGAGCAACTAAGCCCGTGCGCCACAACTACTGAGCCTGCACTCTAGAACCCGTGAGCCACAACTACTGAGCCCATGTGTCACAACTACTGGAGCCCGTGCTCCACAAGAGAAGCCCCCGCAATGAGAAGCCCTCGCACCGCAACGAAGCGTAGCCCCCACTCGCCACAACTAGAGAAAAGCCCGCGCGCAGCAACGAGGACCCAACGTGGCCAATAATTAATTAATTAATTAATAATAAAAAAAAAGACAGTGATTTCAAAGTAGTGGCAGTGTGATACAAGTCCAAGACCTTCAAGAGACTGAGTAGCTGAGATTAAGTGAGAGAAAATGATTTTGAAGAGAAGAAGATAACTGAGATAATTACGTATTTGTCATCCAACGTGGAGGCTTAAGACACCCAGAAGATATCGGGGTGGATCAAAGCACTGATGGCCCTGTACCAGCCACTACTGAATGGAGTGGAGTGACCGTGAAGTAACTAGATGACAGTTATGGGGAGTTGGGTATGAGCCTCAAATGATAAAGGCGTTTTATAGAAGGAAGGATTGTTGGTCTGGAAACAGTGCTGAGGACTCAGGAGGACACATCCCCACCCACCAACTCTGGGAGGTATTAACCATCTCTGCGGTGTCTTCAGGGTCAAGCCAGGAGGTGCTGGGATTGCTCACTGAAGAGGCTAAGGTTTTGGGGGCAGTTTGTTGAGAATGGAATGGGAATTCCAGATGTTCCAGTGGAAAGGCTGATGATAAAGGAGGAATAGGGAGTTGGCAGAGTCAAGATTTGTTAGAGAAATCTGTAAACCTCTTGAAGAATGTTGAGCAGAGGACATGACATGGTCAGGTTTGCATTTTAGATAAATCACACTGGCATGTGTGAAAGACTTCTTCGAGGGCTCCAAGGCTATAGGAAAAAGGACCACTTGAGAAACTGTGCTTTCTGGCTAGAAACTGCCTCGAACTTATTAGATGCTCAGTATCTCCTTCCTAAACACTAGTTTGTGGCCCAGACAACTTCTTTTATTTGGAACTGGATGTGACTATAAATGTAATAGAACCAAAGTCCTTTATCTTGCAGCAACGTATAAGGTTTTTGTGTCAAAATGTGGGAAAAATGAAGGTAAATTTCTTGCATTTCTCCTCTCTTTACTAACTTCAGCTCTTCTTAACAGTCATAATCCAGAGAAGGGGAGCTGGAATCACCTGTATGACATTATCTAAGCATTACTTTGGGTCTGCACAACAACTCCCTGTTTCATTTAAAAGGAAATTGGATAAATGGTTGATTTGTATAAATAAACTGTCAATGAATCAAACACACACACGCACAAAAAAGAGACTGTAATTATACTCCTGATAAGAAATCCCAAGGGTCTAAAATCGAGTAGTAACAACAGGGTGATTAAGATATGTACGTAGGAGCTCAATCAGCTAGACTTGATGAATTGGATGTGAGAAGTGAAAGAAGAAAGAGTTTACAATGACTCTCAAATTTCTAGCCTCAGGAACTGGTGGTTGGTGGGGACAATGGAGGAAAATTAGATTTAAGAGGAGATACTTCGGATTTGGACATTGTGTCAAAGACTAAAGTCTTGAGCTGATGCCCAGTATTCATTTCCCCTCCTATCGTTATAGGTAGCTGATTTTAGTTTGGTACATGGCCGCCCAAAATAATGACAGCATTTCACAGCCATAGCTGCATGTAGCCACGTGACAAAGTTCTGGCAACTGGCATGTAATATAAGTTCGGTGTTGTAAGCTGTGTTTGCAACTTCCAGAAGCATCCTTAAAAGGAGGGGTGAGTTTTTCTTCACTCCTTCCTCCTTCCGGCAGGGGACTATGGACATAATAGCTAGAGGTCTACTAACCATCTTGGTCTAGAAGTGTAACTTGGCCACAGAAGCCACAAAAAGCAGAGCAGAAAAACAGAAGGCGCCTGGGCTTTGACTTCGTAAACGTGAAAAATAAATTTCTGCTTGTTTAAACCACTGTTATTTTGTGACTTTCTGTTAGTCACAGCTGAATCTAATCCTAATACATATCACATGTGTTAATCTTGAAGTATCTGCGGGACTTCAAGGAAGGATATACAGTTGGATATACTGATATGGAAGCAGGCAAGAGATGAGTTGGAGACAAAATCCATAAGTGACCAGCACACAGGTCATTTCCTGAAAGCAAATCCATGTGATTTTTCCCTATAGCCTTCAGCAGCCTCGTTTTAAGATGAAAAAGTTAATAAATGTTCACTTAGACATTCACATCTAAATTCATTTTCTAACCACAAGTATAAGGTGAATTAGGGATCAATATTAATTTGCATCTAAAAGGTTGCCTTTGAAAATGAAAGATTTACCACAGCTGTTCTTGTATAATTGGCTGCTTTTTACAAGGCACTCAGACCCCATGAGGATAGTATAGTCAAGCCCCCTTTTATTATAGAGTAATTATGACTAAACCCAAATGATGAATAATCTTATGTGCCAAATACAGTGCAATGGATATAATAATAAATACTTAGGAACAATTACATTGATGTGATTTGTAGAAAAAATAAAGTGTAAGTTTGACCAAGTGAATAGGCAGCATAATTCTTTACAGATTCAAAAACAGATGTTCACAAATATGAGAAAATATACATGCAGCCACCTATTCAACTTGCTAAATTGCTAATCCCATTGTACAAATATTCTATAAAAAAAAAATACTCAGCACTTAGGATCTATGTAAGCGCTGTTTTTAAAGTTTGAAAACTTTCCCACTGTAGAGCTCATTAGAAGCTACCACCTCTTCCCACAGTTATGTCTGTCTAATTTCTTAAAAATAAGAGCCCTAGCTTCAAATAAAAGTTATAATGAATTTCTTATAATACTTCCAGATTTAAAGAACTAGAAAATGTGTTTCAAGTTGTTCTGTATTCCCTCAGAGGAAGTGTGAATAAATAAGCCAGCACCTACAGGTTTGATTTGGGGGGGTGTGGGTTACCACTGGGTTTTAAACCCAGACTATCTGGCCATCTTCTCCCTATCACTCGTCAGTATGCACTCAGGGATTACAGAAATAATTTTAAGTTCATCAAGGAGGAAATATACTATGAAAGTAAAAATCCCAACATATATCTCAGTTATTTATTAATTTGTGCTTAGGACTGCCTTGGCACCTCCCCCCCTCTCCCAGCACAGACCAGAAGGTAGCATCTGGCATCTGCATCGCCAACATCAAGAATTGAACCCACATCGAGCCGGTGAGGGAAGGTGGAATTCCTTTGCGCCTCAAATCCATGTGGCCCTGGGACCCAGCTGGGTGAGTGACAAGGAACTGAACCCATCTTCAGGCCCCTGATACAGAGGCTCATTATCAAGGAGTATCAGAAACCCAAATGAATCAGAAATTAATGAAGATAAATTCATAGAACCTTGAAAGATGAAAGATCCTGCCCAGAAAGTAAGGGCTCCCAGGGAGAGGAGAGTATTTGATGATAAAACCAGGTGAGAAGCACAAGGCCTAGAGTCTTAGTCTTGCTCTGATACTGATTAGCCGAGTCTGTTTCTTCCTAACAGAAAGCAAAGAATTAGACTGGGATGATCTCAGTGGTCTCCTTCAACTTTAAAATGTATGTATCAGAAACTACAGACGAATGCTATGAACTTGGCAATCTGCTTGAAACCTCTTGATCACAATACATTTATTATCTAGTCCTTTTGATTGGGGTCTCCAGGAAGTATTTAACTCAAGATGTTTTGCTCTGTGGAAAATGTTCTTTCAGTACTTCTCTCTTCAATTGATGTCAGTTCTTTCAAACAAACATTTACATTGTTTTCTTTGATATTTAAAATGATATTATTGTATTCATAAAAGTAAAAAAAAAAAGAAGGTATCACTAAATGTAAACATTTCCATTAAGGATTATCCTTTTTGCAGTTAAACATGCTATTGGGTAAAGTATGGTATAGGAAATTGACTGAATGCATATGAAATCTTGTGGCTTGCTAAAGGTTGTTTGGTTGTTTGGGGTCTCCTAGGATACTTAGTTGTTTTTCCACCAACCCACACTTCCTCTACATTCCTAATAAAGCCTTTGGAATCTGCTGGGCTTTTTAAGGCTCTCTCACTACTCTCTTTCTATGACTTCACCACATCATTAAAAACCTAAAGTTATTTAGCATAATTTAATAGTATTAGCAAGATCTGTAACTGTATCCAAGGATATGAACTTGTTTGTTTTAACAACCGCCTGGACAGTCCAAAAGGCCATTAAAGAAAAAACATACCATGTCAAATTTTCAGTAGTTTTATTGAAAAATGCCTCTTTTGTTTCAGAAATAAATAATATAAGGCAGTGAAATTCACAATCTGCAGTTAAAATATAAAAGCAGCAATTCTATGTTCATAGTCTTGCAAACATTTTCCAACTGCTTTTGATAACTAAGAAACATTATGTTCTGGGAAAAAAAAAAAAGTTCATACTAAATGTACAACACAAACATGCAATTCCATCTCTGCGGAATAATCTGCAATTTGGTATAAATGTTAGCGTGTCTAAAACAAGGAGGTTTAAGGCAATATGGAACTGTATCCAGTTGATACAATAATTTCAGCTACATGGCTTAAGGTTTGTGGTTGTTAAAGGAGATGTATAAGAGCATACTATGCCCTAATGTATAACAGAAGATAGAAGAGGAAGATAAATAGTTGCAACAGAGTTGACTTTTCCCTCTTTTTTGGTTTTAGTAGGGGAACTGCTTGGATCGGGATGTAATTGAACTGCAAATAAGCATTGGAAAAGATAAACTGCCCTCTCGAAATACACAGTCGTTCTGGGTTCCAGGACTTACTGCTTAACCTAAGAGTTTCACTGAGGCTTCCCGCTGTGCTACCTAAAGGCACAAGGCGCCTTCTCTCCCTGCAGCTTTTGTGAACAAAGTATTTTGCAAGCACTTCAAGGGCAAAGGCAAAGACTTCTACAGACTGCGTGCGGCGAGCTAGGCTTCCTGCAGAAACAAGGTTCTCTACAGCCAGAAAGGGTACTCTCGGATGAAGCAACGCCGGAAGAAACGTGACAGATAACACGTGCACCGCTCCGTCTGACCTGGAAATGAGAATCCCAACACCACCCCCCGCCCCAGCCTGGCCGTGCTGCGCGCGCGCGCGCGCGGTGTCAGGTTCACTGCCGGGGGCCGCGGAGCAGGGCGCGCCGCCGGCGCGCATGCGGAGGGCGCTCCTCGGCGGGCTCGTCGGCGCCATAGTCCTCGTACTCGTCCGCCGTCCGCTCGGGCTCCACCGGCACGATGAAGGGCTCGCGCTCAGGCAGGTAGGCCCCGCCCTCGGGCACGTAGGGCTCTGTCCGATTCAACATTACAGTTATGGCATGATTTGGAAGGCACACACACACACACACACACACATACACAGCAAAAGCTAAATCATCACCCGAGGGGATGGCACTCCAGTCTTAATCTCATAACTATAAATAGATAAATTACAATGTTCTGATTGCTTCCATTTGCAGAGAGAATTTGGTGATCAATAATGAAATGGCACTCGTTTTTAACCTTCAAAGATCCAGCAGTAAGTACAATCATTGCACAAATACCTGGGAAGGCTCAGAGACTGGGCCAAGGAGAACTGTAAACCAACCTAGGTAGGATATTTGCAAATCCCCCAAGTGACTGTTCACGACTTCAAACTCCTCAGTTCAAAGAACCATTTGGAAAGATGAGGAGGTGAGGGGAAGTTTTACATTGGCTCCTAGAAACTGAACTCTGGAGGTGAAAATCAACTATCACCAGGTAATATACAGTACATGACATTTTCTGTGGCTCTCTCCCCCACGGCCTGAGTTACAGCTGGTGGGTGAGGACCACCAGTGACTACAGCGAAACAGGAAGAGGAGAAGTGACTCTCAAACTGTGGTTTGAAAATTGCGATTACAAAATCCAAATGAAAGTACATGTACAAAAGGTAATCATAGTAAGACACAGGCCCTGAATCAGACACATCGCTAACAAGCTAGAGATGAGGAGATTCTATTTGGTGTTATTCCGGCAGAGAGCAAGCAGCAGGCAGAAGCTGATTGCACAGGACTGTTAAGTGATTTTAGTGGACAGGATCACATACAAATCATTTACAAGCCATAATTAGTTTATTATTTACATAGGATATTTCTCTTTAACCAGGTTAATTGTTTTTCTCAAAATGGCATCATCTCTGCGGTTAGTAGTTTTATTATGCGCCTCTTTCAAAGCTGAGGCCCCTCATGAGCTGTGTGTTTGAACTTTTTTTTTTAAATAATATTTTTCTACATTATTACTGAAATGCATCAGGCTTATAAACTAACACCACTGCTTTTGTCTCATTCAAGTTAGTAATAAAGAGTCTCCACCCTCCGTTATGATGTCCACCCGGTTCATTAACCACATCTGTGGTGAGATTTCCATACAGACTCATTTCCTAATAAGCACGTGCGCAAACATCTCAGAAACAGGATTTTCATGTATTCAAACTGTAAGCAGCACTGGCGACTTAGAAAATTTGTTAGCCGGAACCTGAAACAGGTCAAAGATGATAGTTTTTAAAAGTTGAATTACTATGCAAAAAAAAACATCTATACACATTCATCTAAGTATGTAATGGTTAAAGTATATATGTATATATCCATATATTTCAAGTTATTCACACATACCAGAAGGCAGAGGTAATTCAAATTTCTTTTATAAAGAGTGAAATTGTAATTTTGTGAATGGGTTGCTTGAGAAATTGACGATTCATGATTACTTTTTGGTCATATGTAAGTATGCACATAAATATATAGATATATAGATATTTAGATATTCAACTACTCATGCACTACTTGCTAGTAGCCAACCATATCAAACAGCAGTATCATTTTTAAAACTTGCAAGATGCTTGAGGGTGTGCTGATGAAAAGGTCACCGCTGACCGCTGCCCACAGCATTAATATATTTATTTTCAGATCAGCATATCGCCTTTATCCCCACAGTCCCCAAAATCAGGCTTAAGAGACTTCTGCCTCCTGTAATTGTCAAGTCCTAGGATTTCATGACTGACTCTAAAAACATTAAGTCCCAGAGTTTATAAATATTAATTCCACGGACAATGTGAAATAGTGAAATATTTTCAGTTGTCTGCACCATGTGATCAAATAGTCTGCCTACACATTAGAGTCTCAAAACAATTTTTTAGATATATTCTTGTATTCAACAGATCCCTCTTCCCAGCCTTTAGGGTTAAAAAAAAACAAAACAAAACAGTCAATTGGTAGCATTCTTTGAACTCCCAAGAGAAATAAAGAGAGGTTTATGATGTGATTTGGTAAGTGCAGAAGTATAGAAAGGAGGAGAAAATAATTATTCAACTCCTAACAGTGAAATAATGTGATAAAATTAACATTAATTCTTTTGAGAGAGAATAACAAAACATACAACTGAAAGAGTTGATATCTTGAAGAAATCCTCAAATCAACTTTCCTTCAGTCCTAGGGAACTTCATTTCCATAAAGGTTTTTTAATTCAGGTGAATTTGGGCCCCTATAATGGCAACAACATACCTGGATAGCCTTGTCCATTGTATGGGATGCTGGCACACTGGGAAGAGTCACAGTATCCAGGAGGACCTGGGGGGCCTCGGATACCTGAGTTTCCAGGGCGACCAGGGGGACCTGGAGGACCTCTTGAACCTGTGGACCCTGGTGGACCCGTTCTGGATTCTCCTTGTGGACCTATTATGGGTTGAAAACAAATATTTCCCCTCTTGTCACACACATCTCCTGAGGCAGTCAACAATACTTTGGCACCTCCACTACTTCAAGACTAGACGATTCACTAGTGTATGGTAAGAAAATATTTCCTTAAGAAATCACCAGTCTGACCCAGTGTAGAACTTTCTTACCAGTGATTCAAGAATTAATGCCAAAAATCCAACTATGTTAATGATTTTATTCAAAGAAAACTGACTTAGCAAGAATTGAGCCAAACTAAAGATATCAGTGAGTTCTCTGGTTTGCTCCCGCTGTCTTAGAGATAAGACTCGCTGCAGGAAATGGCTGTGGTAGCCAAGGCAGACAGTCGGGATGCCTGCTCCACGCCTCCAGACGGTGTGAAGCAGTGTTATCTCTGGATCAAGTGACACTTACTCATGGTTAACATAAATGTAAAGATTTAACCTCTAGGACGGACCATGGTTGCAAAGGTCTCCCGGACCTTATAACGAAGAAAAAAATTCATTTTCAATCTAGTAAACAAAATGCACAGAACAACTATTACTTCCTTCCAAAACATTAACAAAGAAACTGTGAATGAAATCTTGCAATGTGTCAGGATTTCTAATGAGAGTCTATTTCCTCAGTCTACTAGCGACATCTTAAAGAATACCAGAAGGAACAGGAAACGACACCATCCTTAAAGGCTACGAGGCCAAACAAAACAAATAGGAATCCCATAAAAAGAAAACGACAGCCCTCTGTGTCACTAAAACTCAAACCCTCATGTATTAAAGTTAGAGTGAATGCTTCAATAGAACGCACTGAAACATTTTTTGAACAAAGAGAACATAAAAATGAGGAGGTTATACAAGTGGGACTTCTTGCTAAAATATATTCCGTGATGGTCAGTATGCCTGAAGCTAACAGGATGAGTTTGTGCATCTCGTGGGGTCGTATGCTCTCTCAGTAATGATATGTTCACTTGTTTGATGTACTAGCAAACCTACCTGAGGGTCCAGGCAGCCCTCGAGGTCCTGGAGATCCAATACCCCTTTCACCTTTCTCTCCCGGCAAACCTAAGCAAGCACAAAATGGGAAAACACAGAGGGAAAATTATCCGGAAATATGTAGTCTTCATCGGAACCGATGGTACTTGGTTCAAGTAATGCATTTCCCTTAGTGAAAGCAGAACCCAATTTTTCACAGAAGTCCACTCTTTAAGCCAAATTCTTTCTAGACATTTGTGTAATTCCAGATTCATGGCCAAGAAACAAATCTGAAGAAGATGTACAGATGGCCAACAGACACATGAAAGGATGCTCAACATCATTAATCATTAGAGAAATGCAAATCAAAACTACAAGGAGATATCATCTCACACCGGTCAGAATGGCCATCATCAAAAAATCTAGAAACAATAAATGCTGGAGAGGGCGTGGAGGAGAGGGAACTCTCTTGCACTGTTGGTGGGAAGGTAAATTGATACAGCCAGTATGGAGAACAGTATGGAGGTTCCTTAAAAAACTACAAATAGAACTACCATACGATCCAGCAATCCCACTACTGGGCATATACCCTGAGAAAACCATAGGTCGAAAAGAGTCATGTACCAAAATGTTCATTGCAGCTCTATTTACAATAGCCAGGACATGGAAGCAACCTAAATGTCCATCGACAGATGAATGGATAAAGAAGATGTGGCACATATATACAATGGAATATTACTCAGCCATAAAAAGAAATGAAATGGAGGTATTTGTAATGAGGTGGATGGAGTTAGAGTCTGTCATACAGAGTGAAGTAAGTCAGAAAGAGAAAAACAAATACAGTATGCTAACACATATATACGGAATCTAAGGGGAAAAAAAGCCATGAAGAACCTAGTGGCAAGACGGGAATAAAGACACAGACCTACTAGAGAATGGACTTGAGGATATGGGGAGGGGGTGGGGTGAGATGTGACAGGGTGAGAGAGTGTCATGGACATATATACACTACCAAATGTAAAATAGATAGCTAGTGGGAAGCAGCCGCATAGCACAGGGAGATCAGCTCGGTGCTTTGTGACCACCTAGAGGGGTGGGATGGGGAGGGTGGGAGGGAGGGAGATGCAAGAGGGAAGAGATATGGGAACATATTGTATATGTATAACTGATTCACTTTGTTATAAAGCAGAAGCTAACACACCATTGTAAGGCAATTATACTTCAATAAAGATGTTTAAAAAACAAAACAAAACAAAACAAACAAAAAAAAAAGAAACAAATCTGGCTACAAGTCAGGGGAAAAATTATTTGAAGAAAACAAACACATCTAATATATTATTTTAGAAACAGCAATTAAGAACAGAAATCTTGAATAAATAGTTACAACTCACTGAAGACATCTTAAAGGTATCTTATCTTTAGTAGCCCTATCAGTACCGCATCTAAATAATCAGAATTATAGACATATCTAAGATTTCCGCAGAATGTTAACCATCACTTTGACAAAAGTGAGTACCCAGCATCCTGAAACATCTGGAATCAGATAATCCTGTTTTTCTTCTTTTCCTTCTGTTACACTTACCTACCATGAAATTAAAGCCAAATAAACACAGAAGACCAGTTTCCAGGCCCTGAATAAAGGAACCAGAAGAATTTAGATCTAAAATCTTAGGGCTGCTTACATTCAGTTGCTGCCCAGCTCTTGCCAGTCAAAACAATTAATAAGATTTTATGCCTGATTCACTTTGCCAGGATACAGTTTTTCCCATTAACGACAACAACAATCAGAAAATAGCATTGCCTTTACTGAGGTCTCATGACAAAATCTTCCTGTTTTCTAAGACAGGGATCTCTACAGCCTGCAGCTGCCTGGAAAGAAAGACAGGTTCATAGATGCACGGCTCTTCTGGGGCTGTCCAAACAGGACCGGTGTAGTTTGCTAAGTCCAGTCTTCTACATGCTTTTCAACCGGACCCGGCTCCTACGCTTGCAGATTCCTTCCTTTATCCCTATGCAGCGGTCAGGAATGCCTACCTCGTTCACCCGGGGGTCCCTGCATCCCTGGTGTGCCCGGGAAGCCTGGCCGCCCCCCGGGTCCTGGTTCTCCTCTGGTTCCCGCGGTGCCAGGGGGCCCGGGAGGGCCCGGTGGGCCTGGTTGGTTGCGACTAGAGTGGTAGTCGTTTGGAATCTGATTCAGCATCTGATTGAATCTGCTCATCTGCCCTAAAAAAATAAGTAAGACTTATTAGTAAGAAACCCAACAAGGGAGGGATGAGAGGATGAAATGGTTTTCTCTTAGCGTCTGGTGAAATCCACCTCTGTTCCGGCACCCTCCAGCAAACATTCTAATTAGAATCCTAAAACTGAAATAAAACACTCCAGTCATCCTGGACAAAATGATCCCTGATAAACAACCGTCTCCACGAAATACTGACCGGTAAGCCATCAGCATTACTATAAACATCAAGGAGTTGTGAAAGTTTAACAGGGCTCTGATATAAAGCCCCGAGGTTTGCCCAATGATGTCACTCAAAAGAGAACCTTTTTTAAATTAATGAATTATAGCACTTTCGTGTGTGTGCCTATGGCAGTGATAATGAGGCTTTAGTGTAAACTGGAATCACCTGTGGGATACATTGAAAACTACAAATTTCTGGGCCTCATCTCCAAAGACAGTGAGTGACCAGGTTTAAGGCGTGGCCCAGGAGTCTCATTTCTCGAATGCAGCATAGGTGAGTGTAACGCGGGTGCCCCTCAGGACCACACTGGGAGACACCTGGACTAAGGCTTCTGAAAAGGGGGGGCCCTGAGTTTGAGGCCACACTCAGTTTGCAGGCACTGAGCCTTGTCACTTAATAGGTCTCATGGAATAAGGAGAAAGAGTCTGTGCAAAATAACGAGGCAAGAAAAAGTTCCCCATCAGCAGGGACTTTCTAGGATCAAATTAATCTCAGTGGTCCTCCAGGAAAACTCAAAGGTCATAACTTAAATGAGCCAATGTTCGCTGCTTCAGTGTACAATGAGGTGAAGATCACTAAAAATCCTAATACTGAAACTGAAAGGCCCTTTTAAAATACAATTTTGTATCAGACTGAATGTAACGATAACAGGCTATTATTTTACCTTGGGTTATTGTTTTTTCTTAATGATAGTCATTAAAATATCATTGGCCTTATCTAACAGGATACAAAACTGACAATGTATAAAAATAAGGGCTCATGAAAATGAAATAGAAACATATATCTTTGAAACTTTATGTCACAAACTGCATTTTCCTGCAATTAACTAAAAAAAAAAAAAGAACCGCACACTCATACATTAAAAGGAAAAGAAATTTTACCACTTATCAGTTGTTCACAGACTTGTCTTGCAACTGCTCGCATCATGTTCTGGGAAGCAATGTCTCCCTAGTTAATTAAATCAATAGGTAGGATCAGCATATTATTTCCACAGTTTCAGAGTTCAATGTTTAACACACGATATAAATTTGTAAGTCAAATTTTAAGAAATACATACTCTATCACCTTTCTCTCCTTTCAATCCCGATGGACCCTGAAATATAGGAATTTCAGATATTAGAAACTGACAAACATGGTCTAAAATGACTCATGAATGGACAGGATGATGAAAGAGGGCAAGGTCTGCTTTCTAACAAATTAGCAAAATGACACATCACATTTACATCCATGTTACTCACATTTTGCTTGTCTGTCAAAAGGAATCTAATCTGTCTCCCTGTCTCTCTCTCTCCCTCTCTCAGAAGCACGTGTCCTCCAATATAGTGCTGAGATGTGAATTTTATGATCACCAATTTAGAAGTTATGCACTGTGCATACATTTTATGATGCCATTCGCAATATAGGTCTGGAACTGAAACACATGTACAATTGCCCTTGCTACCATTCGACTTTCCACCATGGCTGGGGAGCTCAGGTGGTTATTTTAGGTTGTGCATGAGGTTAATCTTGGTTCAGTTAGAACCCATAAGAACCTGTTCTAGTAAGAGCTTTCTGTCAATTCCCTAACTAAATATATATCTGTAACCTCTTCCAGTGATTTTTTGTGCAGTGGGCATGAAAGGAACCACGTGCCTCCCTTATTAAAGGGCTCAATCCAAATGGTGGTTCCCACATCCAAACGCAACCACAGAACATTTGTCCCTATTCTGTCAGGCCTCTCACTGGCCATGAGAGGATCTTGGAACAAGTCTTCCTTCTAGGGCAAGAAGTTTTTGTCTTTCAATATATCTCCAGGCTGCCAGCTGAAAGGAACACCCAAACCGTTGACAAATCTGATGGTCAGATAACATCCCAAACCAAACTGCCTCTTACCGTCTCCAAGACTCTTGCCTGAACGGCTCCAATATCCTCCTAACTGGTCCTCCTGCATCCCGTTTGGCCCCTTTTGAGTCTGTTCTCCACAGAGAAACCAGACTGATATTTTTAAAAAGAAAATTGGCCCGTGTCACTCTTTGGCTGCAAGGGCTTCCCATCACACTAAGAATAAGATAAGAGATCCTCACCATGGGCTGGGGGGTCCACACACTCACCCCTGCCCAGCTAGCTGACCTCATCTTCCATCCCTCTCCCCTCACTCCCTTTACTTGCGGCGCCCGGGCCTCTCTGCTGTGCCTTCCACGTGCCACCTTCACCCTCCCTCGGCCTTTGTTCATGCTGTTCCCACTGCTGCTCCCTTGTTTCATTCCACCTCCTCAGACAGGCTCCCTGACTGCTGTATCTGAAATAGCCCCCTTCCGCCACCACAGTTACCCCCTAACCCCTTACTCTGTGTTTCTTTTCTTTGTTATCACTCATCATCACCAGAAACCATATTGTTTATTTACATTTAGGGGTCTATATCCTCCACTAGAATCTCCATGAGGGCAAGGACTTTGTCTTGTTCACGTTTATATCCCCAGACCTTAAAACACCCACGAGCACATTTAGGCACCAAACAAATGGGTGTTGAGTAAATGAATAAAAAATATTCCAGCAGCAGTTCCTGGAAACATCCACTACACAACATCAGGTGTTACAAGTTAGCAAGAAGACACCACTGGTTCCAAGAGCTAATGACATAAGCTAACAGTGACTGAGCTAAGCTCTCTGCTAAGACCTTTATACTCCCGTCTGCTAGTTTTGGTTTTAGAAACTAAAGGTAAGATAGAAGAGAGAAGAAAAGGAGAGGTAATTTGCTACCTTAGAAGGATGAGGAAGATAAAGGGGGAAAAGGGGGTAGATAAGGTCCAAATAAATGTTACCAAATTATAGTCATAAGAAAAACTGTTAAGAGTATATTGTAGAGCTGAACTTTGAGTTACTGTGCAATTATTTTTTTCATGCTGTCATTTGTAATATGTTTTGTGAGAATCCTTGGGATTAAAGTTTTGGTTGCAAAAGAAAAAAAAAAAAAAAAGAAAAACTGGAGTTTGACTGCCCTTTGCTAAAAGTACTGGACTCTTATGGAAACATTATTTAGTTTGGAGCCTTTTGTAAATTTCAGGAAATTTTTTTTTTACATTTACTGCTACTTTGTTCCCATGTGTTCTTTTTTAATTTACTGCCACTCTGAGATTGTTCTAGGATATATGATTTAGAACTCATCTTTATTGCCAGTATCTAGAGCTCTCATTTCAAGTAAAGGAAGTAGAAGTTTCTTTCAGGTTTCTAACTTCAGCCATCAATTACATCAGTGATATTCTTACATTAGACTCTCTTTCAGTCATAGTAAAACGAAATAGAATTCTGAAAGGGTTAACAAGTTCTGTGTACTTTTAAGTGCTCTTGTGAAGTTTCTGTCATGATTCATTGAGGAAAAGAAAGTAATAAAGTCATATGCTAGAGTACACACAGAGTATGAAGTACATCAGGAGTCCTTTCATCTTTATGCTGCTTGCTTAATTTTATGTAAACATAGAAGGCAGGCCATATCACATAAAGATTCTAAGTTAGTTTGACATTAAAAAAATTTTTAAGCTTGGGTTTATATAACTTTGGACAATACTTCAGAAGAGAGAAGTTCTGTTCAGAGAACAGCCCTGATAGATGTGTCATTACTAATAATTGGACTTGTTGATCTTTGAGATAAATTTTTATATTTCAGAATTCTATTCAGACAAAAAAAACCTGCTTAAAATAAATTCATTCCTCACACATACAAATAAGGAAGAGCTTGTAACGAAGAATATGGAGCCCAACAGTCATTACAAATACTTCTGGATATTTTAGAAACTATGAATTCAGTTCTGGAGATACTGATTTGAAAATAGAAGATATGCATCATACCATCTCAACTATTATTTTAATCAAAACATTTGATGAAAAGAAAATTAAACTGGATGTAAATTGGAGCAGGGCAGTATAAAAAAGTAGAATGGTGGGTGAGATAAATCCTTTTAATTCTGGGACGAATGTTCTAGCAACCTCAGCACAAGAGAAAAGAGCCTGTAGCGGTGTGGCTACAGGATACTGACAAAGGGTTAACTTCTGCAGAAGCACCCATGGAGGCGCCATGCACCATCATGTATTTTTCTATCTTAAGCTGCATACCGCTCCTAAATAAAAAGAATGATTTTGCTGACCCAGCTCTGAGTGTTTATTCAGTGCAGAAATATGTGTCTTGGCTCATAATCCCATTCTCCTTTTAAAGAAACCCTATGACCATGATTTTCATCCCAGAATGTTATAACTTAGAGAGAAAATTTTTAGAACTAGTACCAAGTTAAATCCATGGGTTTAGCATAGCTGCAACAAATGCTTCACACACATTACAGCAGAGATAACATAAACATGCCACAGCCTTGCCGTCTCCTCATTCACGGCCACAGTGGAATCACTAGGCATGCAAACCGTCCACTTACTGGTCTGCCGTGGTCTCCGGGTTTTCCTGGTTTCCCACTCGGTCCTGTGACTCCTGGAGAGCCTGGGCTTCCCTACAACACAGGGAAGCTTACCATTAAAGAAGAATTTCATCTAAAGTAAACTAACAAAGCATGGCTGGTTTTAAAAGCTTTTAGCACATAATCACATACTAAGGAAGAGCAAAATCAAATTTTAAGATAACATGGAGGAAAAAAAATCTTGAAAATTCCCATTCAGTCTTTATGGACTATATTTCATCAGTTTCACTATTCACAGACTGTGATCCTAGTAAATTGGCTGCTAAGTGAATTTGCAGAAAGCAATTCCTATTAGTTTGTTTCTACTACCAAACCAGAAAACTCATCAAAAGACAGGAGTGAACTCTGGCTGGGGAAGAAATTGAGAAGGTAACAGGGCACCACGTGGTGGAGCTTCCCCTTGTCTCTTGGGAGTTGTATCTCAGCCTAGAAACTCACTTTTTCTTTGGTGCATTCAAATAAAGGGTGCCTCCTCTTCTGTCATATCAGCACCCTCCATCCCATCAAAACCATAAGAATTTCTCCCTGTTCCTTTTAGCACAGCTTTAAGACATTTTAGCAACATTTTTAGTAAAATATTTATAATATCGCTAGTCAATACATTATGTTCTAAAGCTAAAATATCCTTAAAATAGAATCATCAGATTTTTGTAAAACAATCCTTTATTCATCAATTATGTACATTTTAATCTCTGTAGTAAATACTTTAAATCAAAGTTTATTATACATTTTCAACTCTACTTGAGAACATATATATTAAACATAAATAATAAAATTATTTTAACATATGCTCTCCAGTCTTCATATCCAGCCAGAAGCCATGAAGAGCATCCGTCAACTCAAACAATGTCATTGTGATCCCACCTGGATGCAGGTGTACAGATGCTTCTTTCAAAATCATTGGCTTCAGTATTTTCCCCAAAGATCTTAATTAGAAAACCTACTCGGGTAAAACTTACTTCCTCTGAATGACTTAAAGCTGTTCCATCATTAATGTCCATAAAATTCAAATATCATAGGCTACAGACTCTTAAAATTCTAGAACAGAAAGTTAACCAGTAAGGTCATAAAACCTACCACTTAATGTGGGCATGGAAGGAACTGGTTGGTGAGGGGTATTTTTGTTGTTGTTGTTTTTCAAATATAACTTGATTAAACAGAAAGACTCTCTATTTTAACACCTCTGTTTTCTCTAGCCCATTTTGATTTAGGAGAATAAAAACAAGTAGCTCCCTCGACGGTGTGCCCCCCAGCACAGATGGAACATGCCTCAAAGGTCAGGTTACCAGGCTCTTCCCTAGCAAGTGGGGCTAGGGGTTTAGGGTGGGGAGACAAGAGTGTCACCTATTCCATTCTTACCGGTGGCCCAGGGGGGCCCCTAGGTCCCATTGCTCCATCTTTTCCAGTAAAGCCCTATTGTAAAAATGAAATTAATTACAGATTAGTGAAATAATGACCGAGTAAAATGGAAAGACACTAGACAGGTTGATAAGAGTGACAGGTGAGGGGTTTAACCCAACTGCAGGTAACCTTTCAATATAAAGACAAATATGCCAAAAAATGTTTTCCATTTAAGTTATGCGTTTTATTGAATACTTCATTTCTATACTCAGTCGTTTATATAGTTATAGATAAAATCATTTTAAGAATCAATCCAGTCTTCTCCGAAGAAAGCAGATTCCTTTTACGAAGATACTCACTTTTACTTTTTTAAGAGTTGTAAAGAAGTCTAAAAGGAAGACTTAGCCCTTTCTACCAGAAAGTCAATGTCGACTAACTGGCCCAGCAATGATCAAAGTAAGATGCAGGGAGTGTTGCATCACAGAAGATGCAGGAGGGGCCAACCACCCGGTTAGAAAACTCCCTTCCTTGTTTCCTAAGCAACGCCAGCCAGCCAGGGCGGAGCCACTGACGCTTCACTCCTGAGGGATTTCTCTCCTCCCCTCCAAGAAAGAGGCAAAACTATCTTAACTCCTCCACTCAGAAGAAAGGAAAACCTCAATCCTCACTCAATTTTTTTTATCGGTCCGTCTCTCCTCATCTCACAGAAACGCCAGACCCAGTCAGGGTTGCACTGGGAGGAGAGATCTGTACAGAAGCGCCGGGCATCTCTGAGCAGCTTGCATGGTGCCAAACGACCTCTGCCAGGAATGAGTCCCTCGCTACCCAGTTAGCGTTCATCCCAAGTACAGATCTCTGAAATCCAGCCAAGGATTTCTGAGTCAGGTCGTTTTTTGTGTTGTTGCATTCCGCTGTCAAAGGAGATTTTTGTCTCCTTTGAGAATAAGTGTTAATTTTCTGCATATTCTTGGATTCTAGCACAAATCAAGAACATTTGGATCAATACCTCCATTAAGTATCCACACTCCCATTGATTTTACAAAAGAGGAAGTTTAAATTATTTCTTTAAAAAACTGTGTTAGAAATATTCCACCCCCTGCAAAAAAAAAATTTTTTTTTTCAGAAACTTATAGAGATAAACATTTCAGACTGTCTTCTGGAAGATCTAGGCCTGCTTAACAAAAAACAGACTACCAAGTTCATCTCATATAACATCAACACTGCTTCTGAGAGCCACTTAAGAAGCAGAAATGCTCGGAGTATTGCTTGGACAGTTCAAATGGCATTTCTACCATCTAAATTTCCTCCAGCTGCTGTCGAAGATACACTTTTTTTTCACTTTTTTTGGGTAAGTATCATATCTCTGAATAATCCTCCTTCAGTCATCCTAAGAACTTCCTGATCAACCATTTTCTCTTTTTTTCCTAGCTTTATTGGGGTATAATTGACAAATAAAAATTGTATGTATTTATGGCGTACATGTGGTGTTTTGATATATGTATACGTTGTGAAATGATTACCGCAATCAAGATAATTAACACATGCATCACCTCACACAGTTATCATTTTCTTATGTAGGAGAATATTTAAGATGTACTCTATCGGCAGATTTCAAATACACAATATGGTATTAACTATAGTCATCACACTGTACATTAGATCTCCAGAACTTATCTTGCATAACTGAAACTTTGTATCCTTTTTTTTTTTTTTTTTAAAGGCTCTGGGTTTCTTTGTTTGTTTTGTTATTTATTTATTTTTTATTTTTGGCTGCACTGGGTCTCTGTTGCTGCACCCGGGCTTTTCTCTAGTTGAGGCGAGCGGGGGCTACTTTTTGCTGCGGTGCACTGGCTTCTCATTGCGGTGGCCTCCCTTGTTGTGGAGCTCCGGCTCTAGAGCGCAGGCTCAGTAGTTGTGGCTCACGGACTTAGTTGTTCCGTGGCATGTGGGATCTTCCCAGACCAGGGCTCGAACCCGTGTCCCCTGCATTGGCAGGCGGATTCCTAACCACTGCGCCACCAGGGAAGCCCCTGTATCCTTTTTAAAAACATTTTTATTGGGGAGTAGTTGCTTTACAATGTTGTGTTAGTTTCTACTGTACAGCAAAGTGTATCCGCTATATGCGTACATATATCCTCTCTTTTTTGGATTTCCTTCCCATTTAGGTCACCACAGAGCACTGAGTAGAGCTCCCTGTGCTATACAGTAGGTTCTCATTAGTTATCTATTTTGCACATAGTATCAATAGTGTATATATGTCAATCTCCATGAAACTTTGTATCCTTTGTCTAATATCTCCCCATTTCTCCCTCTTCCCCTGCCCCTGGCAACCACCACTGTACTCTGTTTCCATGAGCTCAACTTTTTAAGGATTCCATACATTAAGTGAGATCATGCAGTATTTATCTTCCTGCGCTTGGCTTATTTCAGCTGGCATGTCCTCCAAGTTCAAGGTTCATCCATGTTGTTGCAAATGACAGGATTTCCCTCTTCTTTAAGACAGAGTAATATTCCATTATATACATGATATATATATATATATATATATATATATCATATTTTTTAATCCATTCATCCATGGATGGACACTTTGGTGTAACCAACCATCTTCTTTTAGAAGAAATACATATGTAAGTTGGGGTGGAGCGGATTTTATTCTGACGGCCTCAGAAGGGCTACCACTGAGCCATCTGTAGAACTTTGTACTAATTTGTTTTTTTATTCTCCATTTTCAAAACTGTAGCAGTTATTGCTGCTTCCCTCCGCGGGAGGGTGGCTGAGAGGACCTATGGCTGCTTTCACAGATACACTGCATGTCACGCCTGCACCTGTGGTTCTCTTGCTACTTTCTGACAGTCCCCAAAGCTGTGCCTCATTTGAAAATCATCTGTGCTGAAGGCAAGCCACGCCCCCTGCTCCTACCAGCTCCACCTCGGCAACCTGTCTTCCTCACCATGGTCCTCGGGCTTGCCCTCCTGAGCTTTCTTCTCTTCTCTTCTACCACAGGGTTCAACTTTCTTCCTTTCTTTCATGTTTCAGCGGAGATGCCTGCACCCAAAGTCTAACTTTCCAAAACTGTTTATGTTCCCTCAGCTGTGCCTTCTACCCTCAGCATTAGCAGTAGGAAACTAAGTGGGAGGTCGGTGTACGAGACTGTGATGGAAAAAGGCAAGTGATTTCCTGAAGACTTTCCTCACCCTCAACACGAGAGTCCTGGGTGGCCTCACCGGGACTGGAGTCACAGGTTAGAACTAGACGAACGCAGTCCTTCCCACTCCCTCACTTTCCAGGGACACAGAGGTGGCAGCAGTGGCTGCCTGACTGCCAGTTCCGGAGGAGCGTCTTGATGGGACGGCACTGGCCACCCAGCGGGTCTGCACAAAGCCCGCGCTGCATCAGTGTGATGGGCCCAACAGGGCTTCAGTAGTGGCGGCAGCAAGAGAGGCGGCCCATCATTACTTCTTTTTATTGAACTATCGTTGATTTACAACATGGTGTTTAATTTCTGCTGTATAGCAAAGTGACTCACTTATACATATATACACACATACACATATATATATATTCTTTTTCATATTCTTTCCCATTATGGTTTATCACAGGATATTGAACTATATTCAGTATGCATCATTACTTCCTGATTGCGGTATTTTGGGTTTTGTTGACTAACTGAATAGACTGACTTGTCACCTTTGCGATCTCACTATTGTCCTTTATTGTGAAATAAGAACTCCAAAAAACTAAAGTGCCAGTCTCAAAAGAGTCAGAAGAATATGTATATAGAAGTACCACTGGGTCCCAGACTCCCAGAGAATACAGTTTTCTCTTTGACCTCACTCTCTCATAAACTCAAGAGTAGGCTTTGGAGCAAATAACTTTCACTGGCAAATCAGCCAAATTTGGTATTGTCTGGGCAAATCTTTGCTCCATCTGACTGGCCCAACTCTCCTGCCCCATGATGTCTCGGAGGTGTTAAGGGTAACAAAGCAATGCCTTTAGTGGCAGCTATTACAGCCCTGGCCCTCTCAGATCCTGATGCTGGTCCTGTGTTTTTACTTGATTAGTCAGAATACAGACAACTCTCAGACTGTGGTCTGAACCAGAAGATGCTGAAAAGTCATTAGTGCCTTGGTTCTGAGCAATTCTCTAAAATATTTTATTAAAGCATTCGTCGTCTCCTATGAAACCAAATGTTTCTGTAACACTGGATTAGAGCACAGAAGCCATGTTCACTGTGCTTCTCATTTACCTGTCCCAGAAAAACTTGGGTCTCCTGCACTGATTTCATCATAAGTCAAGAGCAAACCTGAAATCTGCCACAAATGAGCAAAATCCCTACTAAGTTCCAGTCGGCTTTCCATCACAGAGGCCTACAGGGGGTATCTGAGTTCTAAAGGTGTAGAAAAGATGTCCCTGCCTGCATAGAAAGTGCCACGGAAATCAAGACTATTCTCAGAGTTACGTAAAAGATGCCTCATAACAAAGCCTTTAATTTTAGGGTTCAAAGCAATTTGCTTGGATTCTTGAATCTCTTTCCAATGAACCAAAATTCCTTTTAGGGACTTGTTTTTCCAAATATGATAAAATAAAAAAATGTTTCCAAAATTAAAATTCTGACAACTCGTTTGAAGTCCCACCATTTTGTTCCATAGACCTCGAGATGGACCTGGTATCGGTTGGTCCACTGATACTAGCTTTTCTGCCTCCCATGAGATATGTGAACTCTGCATTTCCAGCCACGCAAACTGAATTATGGGGGGTTCTTAATTAATAGGCAACAATGTGATATCATTTCCAACATCATTACAGCCTGCCCAAGAAAACTTACTCTGTCTCCCGGAGGGCCCATTGGTCCCGGTGGGCCAGGTAATCCTGGGGTTCCCTACACAAAAGGAAACAAACAAGTGAAACACTGTAATTAACTTCTTGTGTGAGAAAAGGGATTTGTGTTATTCTCTAAGATGTTTGGAAAAAAAAAAACGCAGGGGGCTCTGAAAGGAAACAGACACTCAGAACCAAGCCCAGTGCCAGCCCAAGAGCAAGATGCTCGCTCAGTCAACAAGCCCAGACCTGACTGAACAGTGCAAGCTTGAAGACTAAGACCAGGCAACGGAATGGAAATGATGTGCAACGCACGGCCAGGCTCCTGCTTTGCTGCTTAACCTTGGTTCACCTTTTGAGGCACTACAAGGGCAACTTTGCAAATAACACTCGACAAGAAAAGAAAAGGCAGCGTGAAGAGGAACTCACCGTCCGGCCTGGAAGTCCCGGCTCTCCAGCATCTCCCTTCATGCCCTGACGACCCTGGAGCAAGCAGCGGGAAAACAGGTCTCAGGTGTTTTACAGAAATTAAGTGAAAAGGAAAGACGTGAGCCATTCCTGAAATCTCTTGTCACTTCATAAATCCAATGAAGCATATTTGTGAAGGGAGGTGAATAAATTATTTGGGGGACTGATGTTCACTTTTTAAGCTACAAATGCTGTTATAATTTCCACTTACCATGTTATGGGATAATTTTATATAAGCATGGGATAATATGTCTCCTTTGAAAGAACCTAATTTAACATAGGGATTTTCATAGAAATAAAAGTTGAAGGGAAAACTGTTTTGTATTTAATATATTTCATTTGGTGCTAATTTTAATAGATATTCAATGAAACATTGTAACACAATTTTGGTCTTTGTAACTACATGCTAGAAGACACTCGTTACACAGGCAAATCTGAATTAATTAAAGCTGATAAACTTCATTTAGTAGTAATAAGAAGAAAAGGTAAAAGCCCCTAAAACTCCCTTTTGGACCTAAGAAGCTAAAAGTAGATGCATTCAACCCTTTTGAGTGAAAAAGTCTTAGTCCTTCAAATGTTTCATTTCTAGTGATATCTGATACAGATTGTTTTTTCTCTAAATGCCAAAAAAATGTATGCGTCTTCTATTATGGCATCTTTAAAAAGGAGTTTAGAACTAAACTTAAAACTATGAAATTATCTGTATTCTTATTCATTTACTGTATGTTTTAAAGTATAGAAAAAAGTAGTTAAATAAAATATGAGCCTTTAAAGATAAAACACCTCTTTATGAGTTCAGATTAGCATTTGGAACAAAAGGTAAACATTTTATTAAAAATTTTTATAGAAGTAATGACGTAGATAAATAATGCAAGCTTGCCTTGAAGTCATAAACATTAGAAAAGGACCCCCGGGGCTGCCACAGACTCAAAGCAGTATCAAAGCTTTCAGGATGTTGAAGGATATTTGCATTACTTAGTAAAAAATTTTTTTAAGGTCAAATAATTAGCAACAATTTTTCCTACACAGTTACATATTATTACGTACACTATTTACATATCTGAAATTACAGTCATAGGAAGTCACCTCAATGACTAAAATTTGTTGAGTTCTCTGAGAAAACATTTGAGTTTGGCGAAATAGAATAAAAAAATGTTCCCATTAAACTCAACGTTAATCCACCATCCTCATTTCATACAGAAAGCCTTTGTGCTTACTTGTTCTCCTGGAATAGAGAGGCCGTTGGGTCCCTGGGGGCCTGGAGGACCCTGGGGACCGGGAGGACCTGTATCTCCACGAGCACCAGGGGGACCCTAAATACACAGGAGAGAAACAGTCACAAAGTCATGGAATGCCCTTCCAGTGCCTGTCTGCATAACTCTAAGACACCAATCGTATAATCTTTGCAAACATTTTACAAATCTATCCATCTATAAAAACATTTAATGCCATTCCTTTCTTCCCTTTGCTACTCATTAAAAGAACAACTGGAAAGTACAATAAATTCACAAGAGCACTTATATTTCCAAAATTCCTATTAAAAGTAGGTTTCTAAAAGAAGTAAAATACATTGAATATAATATATTCATATATTTATAGTCCTAGATTCATTCAGAGATCAAAGCTCAAAATTCACTGGATTTGATTTATTTTAAGCTCGTCCTGATTTCTCTTAGACTTGGGCTTATTTCCGGGACTAACGTATGTATAAATCAAGCAAGGAAAGAGCAGATAGGTTCACTCTATGCTGGAGCTTCTTTGCAGTGTGTCTAGGTGGAAAAGGCACAAACTTGGAGTCAGACAGACCTGGGTCAGCACCCCAGCCTCACTTTCCTAACTGGGTTAGCTTATCATTAGTGATAGTATGACAAAAACTACACATCATCTTCATAATATATTCCCCTAAGAAGCTTCAGTTGTCTTATGGAGACCAGTATGGAACCGGTAGAAGGGGCTGGTGACCTGCCATGAACACACATGTGGCTGCTCAGCTATTTCTCTGAGACAGGTGAACCGTCCCAGCAGGACTCTGCTCCCTGTGGGGTCTTGCAACTGATGGCCAGGTCACCCCCTCTGCTTCCCCATGTGACAGCAGAGCCCTTAGGTGCTTCTGCAGATTTCCCATGTGCGATTCCTACATCAGTGAGATGCCCAGTACATTCTTTATCTGGCTAGCCTAATCCATCATTTTGACACCCAGAGACAAGACAGAGATAATTATATTGCCTAAGGCACACTAAACTTGAAGCAACTTGCTCAAGGTCACATACCCCGTTAGTGGAAATTTGAATAACCAGACTTTAACATACAGGTGAAGATAAAAATGCACTCTAAAATATACTTACAATTGCCCCACTGATACCTCTTTCACCTCTGGGACCTTTAGCACCAGGTCCTCCCTAAAATACAAAGTAAGAGCACATTTTAGAGTGAACACAGGAAAGTAGGAAGAAGTTGATACATAAAAATTGCTTCGAGGGGCTTCCCTGGTGGCGCAGTGGTTGAGAATCTGCCTGCTAATGCAGGGGACACGGGTTCGAGCCCTGGTCTGGGAAGATCCCACGTGCCGCGGAGCAACTAGGCCCGTGAGCCACAACTACTGAGCCTGCGCGTCTGGAGCCTGTGCTCCGCAACAAGAGAGGCCGCGACAGTGAGAGGCCCGCGCACCGCGATGAAGAGTGGCCCCCGCTCGCCGCAACTAGAGAAAGCCCTCGCACAGAAACGAAGACCCAACACAGCCATAAATAAATAAATAAATAAATATATTAAAAAAAAAAAAAATTTCTTCGAGAAGCAGTGCATTCTCCAGACAATACAGTTATTTATGAAATATGGAAGTAAATACTTTATATCCTACAAATGTGTGGGGAAAGAGAATTTCAAAACTTTGTACATTCTAAGGCTCTCATTTTTACGTTCTGAACGTTTCTTAATTGTTAGCAAATTTTGAAGTTTATTTGAAAATTTGAGGTTTATTGGGAAAAAAAACAAGCATTACTTAAATACCATAGTTAAGTATTTTTAAGGAGAAAAATCTGTTTTGGAATCATATGAATGCATTCTTCAGGGAAAATAATATGCAAAAAGAAGAATCTCCCAAAATCTCAGAACGTGTAGTTTAGTAACAGGAATTCAGAGACCACTGAACAAAGACAAAATAAACATGATAATGATATCCAACAATGTTATACAATTAGAGGAGAAAAAATCCCTACTTCTCAAGAACATCTGAGTCACATCCAGCATATAATTTTATGATTACAAATATAAATCAGGTAAGTCACTGTTAATTGCAGAAAGTCTTATGTTGAATCTTGCTTTGCTCTTTAATATCTTTATTTTATGTTTTGCTTTAGGAAAACTCACATCACAAAACTATGTTTACAAAACCATCATCAGGACCACTGGTAATTCCAGAGACATTTTGATTCCGTATACAAGGAGCTGGTTTGTAATTAACTTAAAATCAATTTACATTATTTGCTATGACCCATGTATGGTAAAATCTGGTGTTCTGAGGCTCTCTGAACTGTTCGTATGTTAATTAACCATTTTCTTAAAAGAGTTCAATAGAGCTTAAAGGTAATCACTTCCATTCTGAAAAACCAGCCCAGGTCAGATGTTAGATTGACTAAATCGGGGAGTCCGCATTGATTAATGAGACATATCAGTGTACTCTTCAGTGTTTTGCATTGCATTTTCTTGGTCTCCCCTCCACCCATGAATAGACCTGGTCAGTCTTCTCACTCAAGTTATTCCTAACACCCACACTTTCACCCAGAGTTTATGATATCATCACATATGTAAATTATCCTCTATGTTATTCTATGATATGTTTGCTAATAACACACACATATCCTAGGTTCTAAACAAGTTGTTGTTGGGCCAGCCTCTCAACCATGGCTCCGTAACATACGTACGAGAAGCGTCAGGAAATGAAGGAATTTTCAAAATCAAGTGATTACGGAGAGAAACCCAAATTCGTATCTTTAAGAGAAAAGCTCTTGAATGCTAGCCGATAGCATTCGTTCTTGTGTGGCTAGAGAAATGTGTTCAAATGTGTTCAAACTTTCTTCTTGATTTACTCCATTTCAGATCTCAAAACATGCTACAAAAATGGTGCGCAATGCGGCTTGTTCTGTCCTAGAACACACCAGTGGCTGGAAGCTTCTTATGCATGACATACCGGCCAAAGGGTGATCATGCCCAAGATTTAACAGGAAAAACTAGAGGAGCTATTTGTTTCCTTACCGCAGGGCCTGGTGGTCCTGGAGGTCCAATGCTGTCCTGCGTACACGTGCAAGCATTTGGAAGACTGGGGCATTTGGCTTCATCTCTCTGAAATTTTGAAAAGAATATTTATCTATGAATTGATGGTAAAAACAGCTTCCCATCCCCCACGCCCACTTATCTTATATAAACAGGGAATCTATTTCCCAACTTGAAGAAATAATTTTTAGCTATGATTACAAAGAGTCTTATGTTGAATCTTGCTTTGCTCCTTAATGTCTTTATTTTATGTTTTGCTTTAGGAAATCTCACACAACAAAAATAGGTTTACAAAACTATCATCAAGACCATTGGTAATTTAATCCAATTTTCTCTAGTCTGGTGTTAGAGAAAGGCTGAGTATCTCAGACATGGAGGCCCATTCCCTTCAGAACAAAATCTGAAATCCTTTCCAGGCCTACAGGGGCTTACATGTGCTGCCAAGCCCCTCCCACTGCCCTTCACTCTGCCCCAGCCCCCCCTCATCCACTTCACACTTCTCAGATGTTTAGGGCACCTTGCCGCCTCAGGGCCTTTGCACTTACGGTCCCCTCTGGCTGGAAGGCTCTCTCTCCGTTATCCACATTGTTTGTCCTCTCACTTCACTCAGGTCTCTGCTTAAATCTCCCCTTATCACTGACGGCTGAGGGCACTCACCTAGCTATCTCTCCCTGTACCCTGGTGTGTTTTCACGCAAGGACTTTTCACTCTATAACGTAGTGTATACCTACTTGTTCATTCCTCCTCTCCGCCTGCCTTTCACTAGAATATTCCCTCTCACTGCTGTAACCCCGGCACATAGGATAGCGCCTGGCTTACAACAGGTGCTCAGTAAGTATCTGTTGAATAAATAACGCACACATCCTGTGGGTACGTGTAGCTCACTGTTCGCCTAAAGCTTCAAATCCATCATCAGCATTCACCTTTGTAATTATTACAACCTACACAGATACTGTGGGTGAAAGCCATCATCTCGAAAAGAAATATGGTTATTTCTACTTAGATATCCAGAGAGGCGATGGCTTATCCTGTAACATGCTGGTATTTTACAAGCAATAGGAAGGACTCTGCAATAAGTGGGTTTACCAAACACACTGATTAAGCTGGACTTTTCTGACTATGCATAACCACCTTGGCTGGCAGGGAGAACTTCCAGATGTGGTTCTCTACATTCTGGACTTTCGAGGGAGAGGTCCCCAGCCTGAGCTGTGACCACTGATGAGCACACACAACTTGCGTGTCCCTGGTTCCATCCTGGAGATGCAGCCGCAGAGGGTTACTTCCTCTCGCAAGCCATCCACGCCCACATCCCTTATTCCTCGGGGACTATTAACACCGCCACAGAATTCCATTCTGTTTTACTTACCCTGGAAGGAATATCACAGCATCTGTCTCTACTGGTCCACACTGGACTGCAGACAATATCAAAATCCTGGATTTGGAACTGCAAACAACCAACAGCAACATGAGCTAAAGATGCGTGAAAACATTTCATATTAACATTTCCACATTTTAACCCCTGCCAACTTCTCACAGAGACTCTCTGGAGGGAACAGGCAATGAAAGCAATGTGATCCTTACTTCATAAGAACAGAAAAACCTATGCCTGAGAGAAAGCGACAGTAAAGCAAAATGCATATGTGATTTTCCCACTTTTGATCCACTTCCTTGGCTAAAATGAAATGTTTGATTGAGTTTTGGGTTTTTTAAAAAAACATTAATTTCTTTATTTACTTAAAAATTAAGAATGTATTTAGGGCTTCCCTGGTGGCGCAGTGGTTGAGAGTCTGCCTGCCAATGCAGGGGACACGGGCTCGAGCCCTGGTCTGGGAAGGTCCCACGTGCCGCGGAGCAGCTGGGCCCGTGAGCCACAACTACTGAGCCTGCGCATCTGGAGCCTGTGCTCCGTCCGCAACAAGAGAGGCCACAACAGTGAGAGGCCCGCGCGCCGCGATGAAGAGTGGCCCCCGCTTGCCGCAACTAGAGAAAGCCCTCGCACAGAAACGAAGACCCAACACAGCCATAAATAAATAAATAAACAAATACTTAAAAAAAAAAAGTAAAAGTCTATTAAAAAAAAAAGAAATAAAAAAGAATGTATTTAATTCAGAATTTGAAGACTACACACATTTAAATCAACTTTTAAGAGTCCACCCTTGCAGAAAAGTAACATTAAAAAAAATATTCCTCATTTATTCTAAAATTGATGCCCTTCCTTTCATAAATTCTTACCTAGGGGCTAACTGATAATTTTATGATTACCTTCAGCTTAACTATTTCAATATAATATATATTTTCTATCTTTCTTAGATAGAAATAGAGCTTTTTTGATAGAAAAGATTGTTCAGCTACAGCCATTCTTTTATAAACCTAGTGTAATTGTTCTATTTAAATATCAAATCCAACATTCAGTAAATGATTTTAATCCCAATTATATTAAATTTGCACTCTTTGGTTCTACATTGTGGAATAAAAATTTCACTTTTGAATCAAGAAGAAGAAAATCCTGTCCGTGGAAGAAAGCTACATTCAGTAAATGCAATTTTAAAAATAATAGAAGCCAGGGATATTAGTCTTGCTTTTAGAACAATGTTATTATTGGTCGACATCTAATATGAACTTAATTAGCCTGGTACAGTGAAAACCTTATGTTTAAAATTTTACTACTAAATAGCGTTGTAAAAGGGTTGGCAAGCCCCCGCCTCCAACTTGAGCCAGTGACACTTGTAAGTGAGGTGGCCGACCGACTACACTCATCTTCCTTCTGAAGCGGATGTGACCCCCCAGTGAGGGGAGAGCAAGTCTGTGACGGTCACAGCCAGTGTCCACAAATGCGTAGTGTCCTGAGTGCACAAATTTTTATTAACAGTTACTACCTTTGAAGAACAAAAAATGAATTAGTTTAGATTTCACTGATGATCCTGGCAACTATTTGTGTTGTACTCTCCAGTCTGATTCAGTTTCAAGTCGACTACATGATGCTGTCTGGTGCCTTGACAACTTAATTTGTTCCTAGCAGTAAAGCACATTATCATGTTTTGTCAGTAGCATATTTTCTCAGTGTAACTTTTCCAGCATTTCAATCTAACCAAGAAATAAAACAATTTAAAACTCACTGAGGAAAAAAACCTCACTGATTACTTTTTTAAATGTCATTTCAATCTTAATACAAGATACCAAGAAAAATAAAAATGTGTTACTTACTGTGGCTGATTTCCGCTCCCCTTTAAGTAGTTTTCCAAGAATTTCATAACCATCAGTTGTGATATTTCCAGCTTCCTTGATGTCCTTCTCTATAATTTCATAGCAGTCAATGTAAATCTTAACACTTTTTGAGGTCACTACGATATGAACCTAAAAAGATCATTTGTTTCCATTACAAAATTTCTACCCAGAACAATCTGGCTTCTACAAATTTCAGATCACAGTTTTTAAAAAATGTGTTCTTAAAGCTATTCTCATCCCAAATCAAGAGGCTTGGACTAAAAATCCAAGCACGAGGTTGCAGTGTCAATGTCATTTATTAACAGCATCAAATTAAATGAACCACTTAACCTTTCTGGGTCCCAGTTTCCTTCAGCTATTATACACTTGCATAATTTCTTATTTTCCCCACTCTGTACTCTTCCTGAGATGGCCAGAGATATTGTAGTAGATGAGATGCTTCTGGAAACTATAGAGAGCTATTCAGAAAAGAAGCAGACTCACAGATATAGAGAACGAACTAGTGGTTACCAGTGGGGAGAGGGAAGCAGAGGGGCAGGGAGGGAGGCAGCAAAATAGGGGTAGGGGACTAAGAGGTATAAACTATTATGTATAAAATAAGCTACAAGGATATATTGTACAACACAGGGAACAGAGCCAATATTTTAGAGTAGGTATTTAAGAATAAATTACAAAAAATGAACTATTCAAATATAAGTTAATAAATCATTAATATATTATTATACTCAGGACAAAGGAGCCTCGAATGTCTTCCACTGATTTTGCTAAATTCAATTTTTAATCCGTTATCCCTAATCCCTGCCAAAAAGATCTTACACACCATGTAGATACCGAACATAGGAAAGAGCTAGCACGTGTCTTTTACAGAGATTCAGCTCTGGAAATCAATAGATTCAAGATTCAATTTCCTTATCAGAAAACAATCTTGTTGATTTATTTTTTATCTGATATTGAAGACACTCAGAATCTTAAAAAATCTATGAGTACAGATAATTAAGAAAACATCTGTATTTCAGTCATGTAAAGAATGGCTGCGGGTAATCTTTGACTTTATAGTTATGCTCATAGTTTCCACTTATCACAGCCCAGATACTCAAGTAAGCCCATGACGATTACTTTGCAAAGTTTGGCTCCAAGTTAAGGAACAGAAATTCCCTTAAATGCTTTGAGTAAATAAGCATAAGGACAATCTCTAGAGATTTTTTTAAACAGTAAATATTTTTTCCACATAGAATCACCACCAAAACACTAATTTAGTGCATCTATAAGTGGTAAGTATGAATTATATATTGCTTTTATATAAAAGTGATATATGGCTTACTAAAAATAATTTTCAATACCCCTAGGGCAATCATCTAATCCTGAATTCAAGAAGAACACCATACAAACATTCCCAAGATATTTATTATCTAATAAGAACTAAAACTTATTTGTTGGCTCTTATATGAACAATCTCAGAAGCAAACATTCACAAACTATTTGAAAAATCATAGTATCCAGAAAAATTATTTCAAAATCAAAAGTTTCAATTTTTGAAACAAAATTATTCCAAATACACTTGTCATTCAATGCTAACCAGAAAGAAACACATGCTAAAAATATATTTTGCTACAATCTCTTCAGTGTGTTTCATTGCATTTTAAACACATGCATAATTACATTTCAGAGCGGCTTTTATCTGGAGACCATTGTCCCAAGTATTTAGGGACTCTTTCCCAACTGGGAAGGATTGTTGGTCACAGACCAGTAGAAAGAAATAGGAACACCCTTGTAAACTCATCACCCTTCCCAAGGTCTCCCATTCCCTAAAACCTTATTTGTCATCTATTCCACTTCTTTGTCTCATTAGAAATCTCTCTCTTGAATCTATGTCATCTGTTACAACAGGATGGAGACATAGAAAACGCTTCAAGAGAATTCTCCTGAAGCAGTAGTTGTCTGCCATTCCTTACTTAAGCTATCCCCTCTCTCCCAAGAGCCCCCTGTATGTTATTCTCACTAATTTGCTGCTATCAGAGAACTACTTGTTCTTATCTCAAGGACTGAAGAACTTCAGTGCCCGAATTACATGGAAAATGAGAGAGGAGTGTTCGAATCCTTGGATCAGTGGAATGTAAGTAGCCAGTAGTGATCGCACTTGGTACTTGAATAGATAGGATAAATGAGAGTAGGTTAGAAGAACGGTGTGGGGGAATGAAGGAGGGAAAACAGCATAATGAAAAAGTAGAGGAGGAACTAAAAACAAAGAAAGACATTATGAAAAAAGAAGGTAGAGAATTTGAGGAGAAAAGAACGCTTGTGAGAACAGGAAAGAAGAGGCATTATGTAAAACCTAAGAATACAAATACCTCTCTCTATAAAGCCAAATTAAGAAGGGAATGTCAAAAAATAATTATCTTGATTTGCAACAATTAATGAATGTCCCTCTTGACCTCTTCAAAATACTGCCTTATTTTGCTCAAGTAAAATGAAGCATTCAATGAAAGTTGGAAATTAATAATAGTTATGTTATTAATCATAGTTCCTAAATGGTTATCGGTTGGTTAATAGAGGGCTGAATTTCTAATATCTTCAGTGGGTATGGAAGAAAAATAAAATAGTCTTTTTGGGCAAGTTACTCAAGTGTAAGTTTAATAGGTGTATCAATGAGCCAAAAAAAAGTTCATAAGAACTTTGCCAGATTCAACATCTATTATCGGACAAGGAGCAGTTGAAGCCCGTAATATTTGTCTAGAATCTGCTTTCCCAATAAGGCATTTATTTTGCTGCACTTTACCAGGAAAGTCTGTAAACTGTTAAGCAAATACGCCTTTATTCTCAGAGATCTCTGTCTTTCCATCATTGTTTTTTGCTTCTCACTAATGTGCACGCTGAGGCCTCTCCAAGCCCCATGAAGAAAGTCCCTTGCCATCCTCACCAAGAATCTGATTCATGAATAAGAAAAACATTCTGGAAAGAAGCCAAGATTCTCAGGAATAGAATCAGCAAGAAATTCAGCTAAATCTACCCAAGTACAGGGTAGTTCTTCAATTTTCACTTGAGAATCACATTGAACTAGAAATATTTGTCTTCTGTGTATGGGGACTAACTTTCTGAGCGCTATACTGGGGAAATTTTAGACCACTTGCACGACAAGTGGTCTTCCTCCTGTTAACTTGATCCAGTGGATGAAGAAATTCCATTAAAAAGTCCACTCCTAACCTCGACTGTTCTTTTCATTTCTAATGCTGCCAACTTCAGCACTCTTATCTGTAAGTTAATTGTCCTGACAGCAAGTTTCTATTTATCCTCGATGTTGAGATAAAAAAAATTAAGATCATCAAGAATAGATAATCCCCTAAGAATTTATCTTAGAACTTTTAATAAGATTTTTTTAGAGAAGTTGTAAATGTGTTCATGCAGAAGTTAATTTAGTAAACAGTTATCTTAATTATTTTGATAGTTAATGATAACTTTTGGACTGGCATGTTTGTAACTTTTCAACAAACAAGCAGGCAGAAGCAGCTTACTATTCTCTATAAAAGAATAAATAATTTGATCAATTAAATACAATCCACAAAAATTAAGCTTTTGAAACAAAATGACATAAAGGTTCAAAATAAAATGGTAGGTAGAAAAATGGGCACACAATATTGTATATACTACACGACTCATATTCTGAAAAGACATTAGCATTGAAAATACATTGAAATGTTCATAGTAGTTATCTCATGGTTAGTAGAATTATCATTTTAAATTTCCTTCTTTGAATTAATCAAATTCTTTGAAATAAGGTATTGTTTTTAAAAGACATGGCTATGTTTCCACCAGTTTAACATGACATTTTAATAAATAATAAAATAAATTAGTTTAAATTTTAAGTCATATACTTTTTTCTACAAATAACTTTTTTCTATCAATATTTATTTTTCTATAATCTTACGTTTTTACCTTATGAAAACTTCCATAGAATAATGTCTTCACTTCATCTGTGTCAAACGTAACAGTTTGTACCTCACCCCTTGTATCCTTGTTAAAGAATGATAATGTCTTGCTAGAAGCTGTAATCAACACATAATTGTCATTAAATCAAATGCCTGGACACTCTATATTGAAAGTATTAACAAATAATTCTTGTTGGAGAATTCTCTAAAAAAATTAATAATTTCAGTTAAGATAAAATGTAATTCAAATATTTACTGATATATTTTTAAAACTTTAAACATAAAAGCATAATCAAGTAAATATATATATATATATATATATCTCCAGAAGGTTCTTAAAGAAAAAGGAAAAACATAAAAGTATGCATGCATGTGCCTTAAAATAAGATAAATTATAATCCTTACGATCTGCAATCACCCCAACTTGTGGTTTGTGGTCTCTGTCTGTGATCTGCCAAATTGCAAAAGGGTCATTGGGAGTTTCTGGGAGAAGTCTGAATAGTAATATAATCGTATATGAAGGGGGAAGGCCATTGGGATGTAGATCTCTGTTGGATGAAACAAAATTAATTAATTAATAAGGATTTCTCATCAGAAATAGAGGATATTTTAAATCTTTGGGCTAGAATCTCATCATGAGTAGTATTAGACGCCATTTATAATAATCTGGCTACATATTAGAAGGGGAAAAATTTAAGAATGACCTCAAAATAGCAAACACTAAAGACCCATTATGTAAGCAGTAATAGATGATTTATAATCTGATAAAGTCACAAAAGTCTGGGAAATTGCCAAATGGTCTTTCATCCTACTGTTAATAAATCATTTTTTCTAAGCACATAGATGATTATAAAACTATATAGTGATTTTAGGGTGATAAAACTTGTATCTAGGGGTGTAATTTAAAGAGAGTAAATCTTACTAAATATATTCAATTTCCAACATCAGGGGTATGAGATCATAAGCAAGATGGCTTAAGGCTTTAATTGCTCCCTCCCTATATCTAATAGTTTTTACACTTCCCAAGTCCTCCCTTAAAATCAAGTAAATCAAATAATCTCCAGAAGGTCACATGTTCCCCGAAACAAAACCAATAATAGATTTTACGGCCACGTACATGTGCAAACATTTAGTGCTGATAAAGGGATGTGATTCAATTAAAAGGAAATGTTTCTTGGCTCTAGGGCTGTTAGACGTAAAATGTGGCCCCCTTCTAGAGTTGAGTCAGTCATTGTTCTGGGGGAATCTCTGAAGCAGAATTAATGGTTTTCTGTCTGAGACCATTTAATAGCACGTTCTTCCTGAAGGTAGGAAAAGGGGCTTAATAATCAGCTCTTGGAATGGACTTGAGGACACGGGGAGGGGGAAGGGTAAGCTGGGACGAAGTGAAAGAGTGGCATGGACTTATATATACTACCAAATGTAAAATAGATAGCTAGTGGGAAGCAGCCGCATAGCACAGGGAGATCAGCTCGGTGCTTTGTGACCACCTAGAGGGGTGGGATAGGGAGGGTGGGAGCGAGACGCAAGAGGGAGGAGATATGGGGATATATGTATATGTATAGCTGATTCACTATGTTATAAAGCAGAAACGAACGCACCATTGTAAAGCAATTATACTCCAATAAAGATGTTAAAAAAAAAAAATCAGCTCTTGAACAGAAGAGAAGCAACTCCTCCAAGGATTTTGACAGAGGGCACAGAATGTCTCTTGAGGTTTCATGTCCTAGTACCACACTGCTAGTACTTCTGGAATATAACGCTGCCCTACTGTTTTTTTTTTTTAATTTTTATTGGAGTATAGTTGATTTACAATGTTGTGCTACTTTCTGCTGTACAGCAAAGTGCATCAGTTATACATATACATATCCACTCTTTTTTAGATTCTTTTCCCATATGTATAGCACAGGGAACTCTACTCAATACTCTGTAATGCCCTACTTCTTAAAGCATATGTTCTGGGCAAGCTGACACGATGCCTTTTGTATGTCCAAAAACTGACCATCTTCATAATATTCCACATTAAAAATAATTTCTCCATATTAATTCATTTCTCACCTAGCCCATTTTCCCCCTTTTTTAGTTAATGAGTGATTAGGAAAAAAATTATTTAATTGCATTTATGCCTCTTTCAGCCACAAGTTCTGAATCTTAAGAGGACAGCAGGCTGTCATAAGTTAAAATGTAGGAATCATATCTTGAGGTGACAGAGTTAAATGCTGGGTACTTAGGTTCACTGGTAAACCTAAAACTGTGAACCAGTGTGGTTAGCCATAAAAGAGTTAGGAACTCACAGTGTGGTCACACTACAACAATAAAATCTGCTTCCTTAAAAGAAATGAGCTTTGGTTTTACTCTGAATTTTCCGTCAGCTTTCTCAGAGCATTTCAAATTTCAGGCATCATTGTCTGACCCTGTCCTAAGTTTCGGAAAACTCTATTTCTTCTTGTTCTTTTCCCTCCATAAGATGCCAAACACATATTTTTCGACATTCAAGTGTTTTCATTCTAATAAATAAAAAGTACATATTTTGGTTATTGGACCCAGGTACAAACTTTCATCCCGTAAAATAACAACATCTAGAGCTACCCAACAGATTGCCAGAGCACCAGCCAATAAAAACTAAGTGCTGCCTGTCAGATCACAGATCATGGACAAGCAAAACCACTGCAGTCTTTCATCCTCTGGAGTCGGAAACACTAGGAAGAATGCCTCTTCTCATTCTGCACTGATTCCATCCAGGCCCTCTGCACCAAGGGAGAAATGTTCAAAAGAAGAAGTTGCCTCCCTGTTTAAACAACCTCTCTTAAGAAGCGTAACTATAATCCTAGACTTAAATTCAAAAGGATCAGTAATCCATCATATGGCGGACACAGGATGAGATTCTTGGGTCTCAGAGTAGCAAGCTTGAGTCCTAGTCTCCCATGTGACCCAGTGGAACACAGTTAACCCAACTGTACTTAAGGAAACTAAACCAGGTCATCCATAGGGCTCTTCCGACAATTCTAAAATACCAGGGTTCTAAGACATCAGCAAAGATTCCAAGCCTCAAAAAAGCATCTGGCCCGTGGTAAGAAAGAGAACTCCTGTTGTCACACTCACGCTGTAGGCTGATGCACAAAGGCGTTCTTCTGAAGCCTGTAAGATGAGTAGCTGGGAAAAGACCCTGACTCCAAAGAGACTCCTTGCACAAAAGCAAAATTCTTTTCTGTCAGGTTGTATGCTTCAAGCATCTTAAAACCTTTACATCAGAAAAAAAAAATATATTGAAATGAGGTCATTTTAATTATCTGATTGCTTAAATCCTGAAATAAATTAGCCCGAGTATGAACGCTTACCTGGTGAGGTGTAGCCATCCAAATAAATGAGAGGACAACCTGCAAAGTACAGTGTTCTTTAAGTATGATTTGCCAACAAGGTATACAAATATTATACATGCACAGAAAGCACCTGCATACATACATCAAGTAACAGAACTGGTCATTCGTTTATAAAGCATATCAATCTAACCTTTTCTAAGTTATTTTGTGTAGACTTTCCATGTGTACGTGAAATTATACTACTGACCAGCGTGACCATGTTTTCTGGACATTCTCCAGTCCAGCTGGAATTTTACAATGTTCTTAAGAATGGTAAGGTTGCGGCTTCCCTGGTGGCGCAGTGGTTAAGAATCCGCCTGCCAATGTGGGGGGCACGAGTTCGAGCCCTGGTCTGGGAAGATCCCACATGCCGCGGAGCAGCTGGGCCCGTACGCCGCAACTGCTGAGCCTGCGAGCCACAACTACTGAGCTCGCGTACTACAACTACCGAAGCCCATGCGCCCTAGAGCCCGTGCTCCACAACAAGAGAAGCCACCACAATGAGAAGCCGCGCATCACAACGAGGAGTGGCCCCAGCTCGCCACAACTAGAGAAAGCCTGCGCACAGCAAAGAAGACCCAACGTTGCCAGAAATAAATTAAAAAAAAAAAAAAAAAAAGAATGGTAAGATTGAATTAAAGGGGGGAAATTTTTAGATATTTTTCAATAGATTAAAGAACTTTTACTGATGAGGATGATTATAATTTTTGTGACTTTCTGTTTGAATAAAAAAAAAAAAACTCCCACAAGGACTCAGAGGCAAAGAATATACAAATCAATTTTCACCGCAAAGTAAAGGAGCTGTTACAGTGGAGGATTACTGGACCGAATGTCAATATTATGACATAGTATGAGTGTATTTCGTGTTTGGTAATTGCAATCATTGTTGCTTTTGTTGTGGTCATCCATGTACAATGCTTGGTGTCAGTCTATTTATCTCTTGTAAAAATAAAATACAGTGTGTGTGTGTGAGTTGTGGAAAAAAATAAAAAAGAAATCTAAAATAAAAGAACTTTTCTCCCAGGAAACTTCAGATCTGTGCAAGGGCAGGAGGAGTTTGCCGTCACTCAGTCCTCTTCTCTGCCAAGCCACGGAGGCTCACGCTGGCCACCAAACCTCACGGTGGCAGGAGTGCAGGGGGTCCCACCCCGGGCCCTGGAGCTGGGGCAGCAGAGGGCTGCATCCAGGACCTCGTGAAATGGAAGGGGCAGCTGGTGCTCCCTGCTCGCGTGCACTAGTGCGACTCCATTCTGAGCTTCAGTGTAAGTTTTACCGTAAACCACTGATGTTTGTTCACTACTGCCGCCTCTAACCCGAGTTCTGAGATCTCAACATAATGTCTAATAGGGGAAAACAGAACACTTAAAAAGCATAGCCCTGCCTGGGATCAGGGGTCTGGACCAGCCACGCAACTGTCTCCATAATCTAAGACCCCCAAGAATCAGAGTTCATGGATGGAGAAGAGGAACAGATCAACTTAAATAATCAACATTTTGTCCTACACTGTATTTTAAGAGTTGAGCTTGAGGTCTCGGTATAATATGAAAAATCTACACCCAAGGAAACAAGTGGGAACCAAGTGTATTTCTACAGTGCACACTCACACAAGTCAGTTTTCTCGTGGCTCTCTTGAAGCACGGATGTTGACGGAACAAACACCAATTGATTACTAACAGGGGAAAACTTTCATCTCATGGAAATGCTTCTATAAATGCATTTCTAAGTTGAAGATTAATCTTCTCAAATGTCACAGGCATTGGGATGGTGGGAAAAGGATCTGTTCAAACACTTTATTTCCATACAAGGAACATTGCATCTTCAAGGCTAAAAATGGACCTCTGACAAGCATACAGTTAGCGTGATCTCAATAGAACAGTGATTCATCAGGTTCTCAAGTGGTTTCCCAGGATCTATTTATGCACAGACTTGATCTCGTATAGGATAGAGAACGGTCTACTCCAGCGGTCCCCAACCTTTTTGGTACCAGGGATCGGTTTCGTGGAAGACAGTTTTTCCACGGACGGCGGGCAGTGGCGGTTCGGGCGGTGATGCGGGCGATGGGGAGCGGCAGATGAAGCTTCGCTCACTCACTCCACCGCCCACCTCCTGCTGTGCGGTCCGGTTCCTAACAGGCTGCCGACCAGGACCGGTCCGCGGCCCAGGGGTTGGGGACCCGTGGTCTACTCAGTAGTTACTTTTTCAAAACAACTGAGACTGTGGATCCATGTGGACCATGACTTACTTGAAGTGGCAGTTTCACAGACAAATGTGATGAGGTTGTCCTCTATCTTCTCAAAAGATTCAAAGTCATCCACGATGAACACGTGCCGTTCGCTTGGTTTGCTGGCTATGTTGGCAAGTTCATTGTAGTCGACGTCAGCCACGCCAACTACAAAGACACTGAACCCTGCAGAGCAGTGTTTATAGAGAGAATTACATATCCTTTTTTCCATCCTTTATGGTTTAAACAATTCAAAATACAATCTCATCAGAAATGATGCCATATTTTCTCAGCTAATGCAACAAGTTCTTTTAATTGACATAAACTCTCTTTAATGAATAGGTACTTTTTCCAGGTCTTCCTATTTTCTGGCTTATAAAATTCAATTAACTGGATTTCCTAAAGTCTTAACAATTAAAAGATGAACACTTTAAGAGCAGAATGACTTAATGTGGTACTCATTTCCTTCCACACATCCACAGTCTTAATATACCCATTAATTCTGCAGCTGTCTTAGGCAACATTAACATTTCAAGCTCATGTGCCTCAGAAATCAACAATGGGCTCATTTTAAACTCCGAATTCCTGAAACTGATTTACTCAATAAACTCAGGCTCAGAGTCAGCACTTTGACCACTTTCAAAATGGAATCTACAACTCCCACTGGCAATAAACTTTCACTTATTTAGCCTAATACAAATAAACAAAGTTTTCACTCCAAAAGCTTAATTCAACAGTAGAAAAAATAGACTATATAAAGAATTAGTTACATAATTAGATATAAATAAGGTAACTTGAGAAGCAAACATTCATAACCCCAAAGTTAAATCACAAAGGAGCCTAAAATATACAGGAATCTGCTCAAAGTGCATAACATAACGGCAACAACTGATAAAAAGATCAGTGCATAGAACAATCTCTGTTGTAAGAAGACAGCATGACTTAGCACTAATCATGACTCATACTTTTAGCCAAAGACCCATGTATGTGCAGATGACAAATTCCATGTAATGAAGTACTTTACAATTTACACCACAATAAATCATGCATAGCATAGAATTCTCTCTAAAACATGTCCACGTTGGACGCTGCCTGAAGGATTGCGGGTGCTAATGCAACTATAAAGACTTAGTTTCATCTCTAATCATCCTGAATAACTAATCCAAAGGGCAGTGTAACAAGGAGGCTTTCAGCATGTTTGATTGACAAGATCTACACGAGCAATATCTCCCTGAGGTCTCTCTGCTCCTTTGCAGTGAACCTTCCAGCAATCTGTTTGGGGTCTGCATCTGCCAGGACGTGCGAAACCTATGTCTCTCCTTGCATAGGACTGAACCAGCGTCAAGACTCATTTATGCTACGGCAGGAAGCCTGCTTGAGGATCATCCCATTACTGCTGTTGTGTAGGCTTCCAGCCACTATGCGGGACAGACCCTGAGGCACGTCTCATACAAAGAACACACCATGTCATTTCTGAGCAATTATCAAACCATTCCATGATGAAATGTAAACTAACATTAGAAGGGTACGGAATACAGAGTAAAACAGAAACTAAAGTAACATCAGTAATTTTGGTCTTTTGCAATCATTCCTGGATGTTTGAAACTGTGAAAATAATGAGTGCAATCACTAGGCATCAAATTCATGCTTGTGCTATGTGGAAAACAAACTTACGGTTACCAGGGGGTAAGGAGCGGGGCGGGGGGACAAACTGGGAGATTGGGATTGACATATACCCACTACTATATATAAAACAGATAACTAATAAGAACCTGCTGTATAGCACAGGGAACTCTACTCAATACTCAGTAATGGCCTATATGGGAAAAGAATCTAAAAAAGAGTGGACATATGTACATGTATCACTGAATCACTTTGCTGTACACCTGAAACTAACACAACATTGTAAATCAACTATACCCTAATAAAAATTATTTTTTAAATGTATGCTTGTGCTTACCTGACTGCTGGATGACGAAAGCCGCCTTCTTGACCTCGTCCTGTGACCGACCGTCTGTGACCACAACCAGCACCTTGGGGACATTCTTCCTCATACCACTCTCCCAGGTCAAGACCTTCTCCTTGATAAACGTGAGAGCTTTGCCTATAGAATGTGGCATGGAACACTTTAGTGTCATCTCAGGGAAAACTATCCAAGTGCCCTTAGCCACGCCCAACTGATAAGCAATTGAATGTTAGAGTTACACTCTGCCTATCACTCCAAAGGCTTTGGAGAGTAAAGGTCTGTGTACACGCTGACGAACTGCACCTGTTCTCGTGTTTCCTCCTCTGTACCGGATATTCTGGAGGGCCCCGAGGGCCAGGGCCTTGTCGTTGTACGTGTTCAGCTTAAACTCAGACTTGACCTCGTCGCTGTACTGCACGAATGAGACCTGAAAGGAAAGGCGGTTTGGTGGTGAGGGTAAGTCACCTCTTTCAACGTTTCAATTGTCAAGTGATTCTTCTAGCTGCATAATGCGAAAAAGAAGTGTATTAGACCTGACGGAATATGGTACGCTCTTTATAGCTAATACAACTACTGCTGTCTCACTAAATTCTCTAATTTCTGATCTTCAGTGAAAGTGTCAGTAATTGATATTAATAATGTACATGCACTGTATTTATTCTCTAGGATGTAAGAAGGGATGGGTAAAACTGGAGAGCAATGAGATTCCAAGATTAGAAATGAGAACATACCATCTTGAGCTCAAATATTGGCTAAGCAATTGCTTCTCAGACAACTGACCCTCCACACTGACCACATCTATTCTTCATGGTAATATAAAAATGGCACGTGTGTGATAATAATCAGCACTCATCACAAATTCAGTGACAGTGTGATTTAGTGGAAAGAATAAAAGCTTTATAGTCAGGATTCAATGGGCTCAAATCTTAGCGCTGCCAGTTAATAGCTTTGTGACATTGGGTAGGTTCCCAACATCTCTGGGCCTTCGTTTTTTATCAGTAAAATGGAGATAATTATACTTACTTCTATGGCCAGTTTAAGGAATGAGAATCATGTATACAAAGTAGCTGGCACATAGAAGTTAATAAAATATGGTAGCTTTTTTTCTTATTTTTTATCAGAAATCTTAATTTCTAAAAGGATTTCAAAAAAGGCTTACTTGCTCACACTTTAAATTAAGACTATAACTAGCCTGACATTTTACTCTTCTTGGGTTGGAATAACATCTACAGGATTATTTGGGGATTTGAAATTTAATACATTCCACAAAGCATTATTCCATAAAAGAAGACATGATTTGTTTATGAAATTATTTGTGGTTTATGTCAAAAATCTCTTATTTTCATAACATCTGTAAGACGTACCTGTCTAAATAAAGAAGAAAATTCACCAAGAGAAATGGGAAGGGAAAGAGAATTCAGAAAAATAATAATACAATACAGTCTCTTGCCTTAAGCAGTCAATGATTTAGACAGAAGAGAATCACACAAATAATGACAATATAAAGAGATACGCGCCACAACAGCAACACAGACAAAACCCTTCAGGAGTCTGAAATGCCTAAAACTATCAAGGCAGCCTCTCCAGAAAGGGCGGAATTGAAGTGGGTCTTCAAGGTTGCAGAACCCAGGTAGTAAGTAACAGAGCCACTGGCCCTGAGTCCAGGGGTATGTTGGGAGTGGAGGAGATCCTCAGCTTTACTGGTGGGTCAGAGCTAAGTGAGGAATTATTCTTTGCGGTGTGCCATGGAAGGATTAATTTTTCTAACTTCCCACTCTAGTAAAAGCAATAAATTTGGAGTGATTCCAAAGCAAGATAATTGGTAGTTATCATTGTAGGAAAACAAATTAATTTCCCTTTGAGTTAACAATGGCCTTTCTTCTTCTGGTTCAGGTAGTATCTGCAATGTCATGATAGAGGGGGCAATAGGGTTCCACACACCCGCCTCCAGTCACTATCTATCACTGAATCTTCTGACTTAACGGGGTTACAACAATCACAATGCATTTAACTTCCAGAACATAAAATGACCTTTTAGGAAAATGTATCATTGTCAGAAGATTTAAGCAGGAAGTTATTAGACTCCCCTAAATTCTGCAACAGGAATATCATCTAGCCAAGAGAATACCTAGAGGAATATTTATTTTTCTATTTATTTATCATTTGCACCCAAGTCCTTCCCAAAAGTCTATGTGTAAAGAAAAAAGAAAATAACAAAGTCAAAATGGAGTTTAAACTGAAAAGTCTTTCTACTTAAAAGGTTGAAGGAAAATAGCAAGACATTACACATGAATAACCTTTGAAACGACACCCACCTGAATTCCAGCAGGACTGATTTCATCAAAGGCTCCCACAGTATTGAAGATGAATTTTACAACTTTGTTAAAATTATCATCCCCGATACTCCAGGAGGCGTCAGTCAAGAATACAATATCTGCCTTGGCCCCTTTGCACACTGGGGGAAAAACACAGAGGAAGCCCCAAATCTCATGAATTCTTTCATTTCAGTGAAGTTACACAACTGAGAAACGTAATCTAACACCCTGCTACTCCTCCAAGTGCGGTTCAGCAGCAACGGCATTGCCTGGGAGCCTGATAGAAATGCAGAGTCCTGGGGCCCACCCCCGACTTCCTGCATCCGAATCAACGGTAGCAAGGTGCCAGATGATTCACGTGCACAGTGAAGTCTGAAAAGCGCTAGTCTAACTGGCCCCCAATTTCTGCTCTGGAATTACTCCATCTCCTCACTCTACACGCATATGCTCCCTCCTCATGGGATTCTTCAAGTAGCTTCAAACAATAACTAAGGAGGAAATCAAGTGAAAAAACAACCATGCTCAGAACTTAAGAAGAGTCCTCAGTGGGTTTGGAGATTTTTGTATATAATTATCAAAGACTTGGTGTAGATAAGGTGTCTTTTCATTTTAAATTAGGCCACTAGAATCTTATGGAGGGAGGGAAGGGATGGAATAAAATAAAGAAACACCTTTAATTAGAATCTTCAGACTTGAAAGCTAAAAATTCTGAAAGTAAAAATTTAACATTTTAGTGATAAAAACTTACCGTGTAGAATGTTTAACACCAAGAATGAGCCCTAATGTAAATATGGACTTTGGGTGATAAAGATGTGCCAATATAGGTTCACAGAATGTATCAAACGTCCCACTCCGGGTTGGTAGGGGGCACGTTGAGAGTGGAGGGAAGCTGTGCACGTGAGGGGGCAGGGCATGTCGGGAGTTCTGTGTACTTTCAGCTCAAATTTGCTGTGAACCTAAAACTGCTCTAAAAAATAAAGCCGATTAAGAAAAAAACCTTAACGTGTCTTTTTTTTTTTTTTTTCAAAATTCACACTCTTATATGTTGTGGAATACGAATACACCAGAGCAGTAAGTCATTACCACCAAAAAGGTAACAAACATATCCATCACCCCCAAAAGTTCACTGGTGTCCTTTTATAATAGTCTCTCCCTGTCAGTCCTCTCCACACCCCTTCCCATCCCCAGAAAATCACTGATCTCCTTTTGACATGATAGATTAATTTGCGTTCTCCAGAATTTTATATAAATGGAATCAGACAGTATCTTTCTTTTTTCCTCAGGCATCGTGAACCCAGCAGCATTATTTGGAGATTCATCTACGTTGTTGCGTTTAACAATAGCTTGTTCCTTTCTCTTGCTGAGAAGAATTCCATTTATTCCATTATTGCTTATTATTTCACTTTTTGATGAACATTTGGGGCATTTCCTGTTTTTTTCCAATTACCCGGTTTTTTTTTTCTTACAAATAAAACTGCTATGAATATTCATGTAGAAGTCTTTGTGTGAACATATACTTTCATTTCTCTCGGTTTAGCACCTCGTAATGAAATGACTGAGTGGTACCGTAGGTTTATGTTCAACTTGAAGAAGCTGCCAAGCTGTTTCCAGCGTAGTTATACATTTTACATTCCCACCAGCAGTGTATGAGGGTTCTAGTTACTCTACGTCTTTGCCAACACATGGTCATTTTAATTTTAGACATTCTGATATCTCATTGTGGTTTTGGCTTGCATGTCTCTAATGACTGATACTGAGCATTCATATATCTTCTTTGGTAAAATGTCTTTTCAAATTTTTTGCTCACTTATTAAAATTGGGTTGTTTGTATTTTTATTACTGTGATTTGAGAATTATTTATGTAACATGGATATAAGTATTTTAGCAGATTATGTGATTTGTAAATATTTTCTCCTAATCTGCGACTTGTCTTCTCATTCTCTTAACAATGTTGTTCAAAGAGAAGTTCTTAATTTGGATGAAGTACAATTTATCAATTATTTCTTTGCTCACATTTTTGGTGTGATATTGAAGAAATCTTGGCCTAACTTCAGGTCACAAAGACACAAAGGTTTATAGATTTAATTATTATATGTGGGCTTATGATCCATTTTTTAAAATGTTTTTTTATCGTGGTAAAAGCCACATAATATAAAACATACTATTTTAACCACATTTAACTATACAGTTCAGTGGCACTAAATACCTTCACATTGCTGTGCAACTCTCACCATCATCCATCGCCCTAATTTTTTACCTTCCTCAACTGAAACTCTGTCCCCACTAAACACTAACTCCCCATTCCCCCTCCCCACCCCCCTTGCCCTCCTGCTCCTGGCATCTACCAATGTACTTTCTGACTCTACGAATTTGACTCTTCTAGGTACTTCATTTAAGTGGAGTCAAACAGTATTTGTCTGCACCTACTGTATACTGGAATGCATTTTTAAGGTAAACTTAATATATGCCTTACAAACAGATTGTACCTTCTTTTTTTTTCCCCCTGTGCTATACAGTAGGTTCTCAATTAGGTATCTATTGTATACATAGTAGTGTGTATATGTTGAATCCCAATCTCCCAATTTATCCCACCCCCTTTCCACCCCCTTGGTGTCCACATGTTTGTTCTCTACGTCTGTGTCTCTATTTCTGCTCTGTAAATAGGTTCATCTGTACTATTTTTCTAGATTCCACATATATGCGTTAATATATGATATTTGTTTTTCTCTTTCTGACTTACTTCACTCTGTATGACAGTCTCTAGGTCCATCCACGCCTCTGCAAATGGCACAATTTCCTTTTTATGGCTGAGTAACATTCCATTGTGTATACGTACCACATCTTCTTTATCCATTCCTCTGTTGATGGACATTTAGGTTGCTTCCATGTCCTGGCTATTGTAAATAGTGCTGCAACGAACATTGTGGTACATGTCTCTTTTGGAATTATGGTTTTCTCTGGGTATATGCCCAGGAGTGGCATTGCTGGATCATATGGTAGTTCTATTTTTAGTTTTTTAAGGAACCTCCATACTGGTCTTCATAGTGGCTGTATCAATTTACATTCCCACCAACAGTGCAAGAGGGTTCCCTTTTCTCCACACCCTCTCCAGCATTTACTGTTTGTAGATTTTTTGATGATGGCCATTCTGACCAGTGTGAGGTGATACCTCACTGTAGTTTTGTTTTGCATTTCTCTAATAATTAGTGATGTTGAGCACCTTTTCATGTGCCTCTTGGCCATCTGCATGTCTTCTTTGGAGAAATGTCTATTTAGGTCTTCTGCCCATTTTTGGATTGGGTTGTTTGTTTTTTTTGATATTGAGCTGCATGAGCTGCTTGTATATTTTGGAGATTAATCCTTTGTCAGTTGCTTCGTTTGCAAATATTTTCTCCCATTCTGAGGGTTGTCTTTTCGTCTTGCTGAACATGTCTTTAAGCCAAAAATATTTACTGAATTCCTTTCAACAGTCTAGAGAAACACATTACTATTTTATCCTATAATAATACACCTTTAATTTTTAATTTTACTTCTTTAATAGGCTTAATAAAGCCATAACATTCTAGAGCCTTCTAAGAGAAAAGAAAAATACTTTCAATTAAATGTTGGAAACAGAATGTGGGAAAAGAATAAACCAGTCGTTAATCAGCTAAAACTTAATTTGATGAAGCACTGAGCATTGCCCCAAATCACTGAGAGACCAATCTTAATAGCTCAGTCTATGTCTTTTTACCAGTTCACTACAAGGGACAATTATGTCTCCAACTTTGGTGAACAGAACGTTTCTAGCTTTGTGTAATCCAGGGCCCTTCTCAGGTCAGAAGCCAGGAATTCCAAAGCCAAAGGCCCCATGGGTTACGCTGCAAATTTAGCCCAAAAGGTTCCCAGTGCCTGTTGATGCCAGCAGCCGCAAGAAAGAAATGCCCGCCATGTGACAATGGATTATTTAAGGCACCCCTAGACCTTCACCTGCAAAATCGAGGCAACAGAGTTCCAGCTGAAGAGGCGGAGTGGTTTATGATTGGTTTTATTCACACTAAAATGGGCCTGGAGCAGAAGAGCAAATGACTGGTAATCTTTGCCTTTAACTGAAAAACTCTTTGAGCAGGAATAATAGGTCAGAAATGTTCTGTATCAACTGCATAAGTAAGAAGGCTATGAATCTCTATCAGCTGGATGCATTGCCTAATAGCAGTGCTTACCTTCCCGGGCTGGTGGAATCGTGGGAGGGGGAGGAGGTGTAGGTGGCTCTGTAGGAGCTTCTGTTGGTTTTACAGCTAGAATTAAAAGTAATAATTAGAAAAACGCAACATGTGCACATTTCATATCTCAGAAAGTAAATTTTAAGAGCCATTTAAGTCCTCGATAACAAAGCAAGTGTCAATGGGCACTGACATACTGGGAATCCTATCTGATCCAAAATTGGTACCATTGGTAGTCACTCAACATTGACTACAGCAGCGCGAAGCGGAGCCCAGATGCAAAGGGAGAACGTAAGACCTTCAGATACAGTCAGATGAGCAAAGGTCACTAATACGGATACATGTTCACCCTCTCACTGTCAGCTAGAGCCAGCTCTCCCTCCTTTAGGTCTTTCCTTACGATTACGCCAACTCTAACAGGGGCAGCACGGATTTGCTGCAGATAAAGGTGCTGCACCAGCCACAGACGCCACTTCAAGGACCTGCCATCATGCCACTATTGCTGCTCGTGAGGAGAAGTGCCACACAGGAGTCACTTACGTCTCCCACACCCAGAGCATCCTACTCTGAAGCCTTACAGAGACTCCCCAGATTACTCAAAAACACTTACTAGTATGTTCTTTGACAGAGACACCTGGTCCCTCAAGATTTGGTGTCTGCACAAAGACAGTGACGCCATAATCAGTGTCTGGTGACAGGCCGGTGAAACAGTGACTGGTTTCTGACCCACGCACGGTAATCTCCTGTCCTCTTGTTCCTGATGAGGACAGCAGAGGAAAAATGCCAGTGTCACCAGTAATTCTATTTAAAGACATTTTGATACATCATTGTATAAATAGAACGACACCTTTACGGAAGTTTTAAATGTGGCTACTATGTGCTCCGGGTCACGTTTTTGCACACGTACCATCTGCAGGGCTCAGTTTCAGCCTGTAGGAAGTTGCTGCCCGGTGAGCTGACCATCTAACACAGAACGTGTCCCACCCGACCTGGTAAGTTTTCAGATCCGTCACGTTCAAATATACTACAAGAGAAGGACAGAAAGAAATAGATTTACTTCACAAATAAAGGCAAAAAGCATACTTTTAGTCACAACACAATTTTCAAACTTCCACTGGGGCTGAAAAAAATAATGTCTAAAGTCTCACATTGTTTCTTCATGAGAAACATACATGAAACAAATACGAAAACATGGTATTGTCAAAACCGACCTCCCTTCCTATGACTGATTTTCAAGGGAAGGAAAATCCACATTCAGGCGTACCTCTGAGATACTGCGGGTTCAGTTTCAGACCACCAGAATAAAGCAAATATTGGTACAATAAAGCGAGTGACACAAATATTTTGATTTCCCAGTGCATAAAAGTTATGTTTACACTATACCTTAGTTTATTAAGTGTGCAATAGCGTTATGTCTAAAAGAATAACGTTCATACCTTCATTAAAAACACTTTATTGCTAAAAAATATTAACCATCATTTGAGCCTTCAACAAATTGTAATCTTTTTGCAATAGTAACATCAAAGATTACGGATCTCCGATCACCATAACAAACATAATAACAATGAAAAAGTTTGAAAAACTGCAAAAACTACCAAATGTGACACAGAGACATGAAGTGAGCAAATACTGATGGAAAAATGGCACCAGTAGACTTGCTCCATGCCGGGTGGCCACAAACCTTCAATTTATAAAAAAACACCGCATCCGCCAAGCACAATACAGCCAAGTGCAATGAAACGAGGTCTGTCTATAGCCCCTCTCAACACAATGAATGTCAACGACACCTCATGAAAAATAATAAAACAAATTTTCTGAAAGGCTATCTGCTAAGTCCTCAAATAGCCATTAAAGCACTTGATGACAACAAAATCTATCTGTAAGCTGCATCAGTCATCATGGCATTTATGTGAAAACTTTCAATTAGATCAATACATTTAGGTAATATACGTTTAACATCAAATGTCAGGAAAAACCACATAGCATCCCACATGGATAAAATCATAATTTTTATAATTTTTATCTTTTAAAATTCAAAATGTATTTTCTATGAAACAAACATATCTCATCATTATACATTTTGTATACTTGATTATATGACGTTAAGTATTTGTTTAGCTGGACACAAAAGAGTTACCTACTCAATGCTGAGGAAACACGTGTAAGAAAAAGAAAGAAAGAAAATTAAAACAGACTGACCTGGTCATTTATACTACGCTTTTTCTTACAACCACAAAAAGCTACGTGACTCACATGTAGTGCCTTGGTCCGTCAGAGGGACACTGAGTCCAGAATCATACTGAGCATAAACATTCACGTCATAGGTGGTGCTGGGGTTGAGATTGTGTAACGTGTATGATGTCACTTCTCCAACAAAGACCTCCATGGGCTCATTGGAACCTTTAATAACAATCACAAAAATACATAGAAATATGCCATCCCTAGTCTCAAATTTTTCTTAAAATCAAATAACCTATACTCAAATGATAGTATGAACACCATTAATTCCATAGCCCTTATGCACGTGCTCCCCGTAACACACGCTGCATTACGTGGTGAATACAAAACTGTAAGCAGAGACCGAAGCCTTTTCCTTGTTATTCTCAAAGCATAGCACAGTAGCTAGCATGTGTACTAATGAATGTAGCATGTGTGTAATTAATGTTCCTTTAACGAACAGATCATCACACCGTCAACTACTCTAGACTCTCAAGCCTCTTCTTTACGCTCCAGTTTGCCAGCATAGTGCTTTGTACATACTGGGTGCTCAATTAACATTTTTCTGCTGTAGAGATGATTTGAGAACGTCTATCTCCCACCCCGTTCCATGCAGTGTGGTTACTGAAAGTCCTCCACCTTGAAGTTCCCTCTCCATTTCTTACACAGGCTCACATATCCTTACACTTGCCTTCTCTCCTTTATTTTTTTCTAGTTCACATCCTTCCTGGGTGCATGGAAGATACCCCAGCAAATTTACGATGAAAGTATTTTGCTTCCATTTTGCTAAACATATAGACAGAAGGTGGAAACATAGATGGCGAATAACTTAATAGAGGGGACATCCATTTAGGTGAAAGTGGCAGTGGGAAGCTGAAAGCAAGCCTGCCGTGACTAAACTAAAATGCACATGCCCTGAATGGAATAATACCTTGACCTGATGGGAAAAATACACAAGTTTATACTAATTAAGTACTCATTATTTCACAATCATAATAACATATAGGTTGTCTGAACACAGCTTCAATTTGTGCAATTATATGAACCAGATCAGACGTTTCAGTCATGCAGATTAACGGGAGTGGCATCTAAACCCATAGTAACAATGATACTTTAGACCATTGGCTTAAATACTATTTCCAGAAACGTTACCTCTGGTAGGAGAGGACTTGATGTGATAACTGAACTATCAGGAGAATCTAATCATGGGGGATGCAACAAAGAACACCCTCATGCACAAATAACCCTCCAATGCATTTCTAAGATGATAAAGGTGCTTCCTTACCCACTGGCTTATACACAATTTTATATCCGAGAACGGGAGATGGTGAAGGATCCCAGGACACTCTGAATCTCGTATACCATTCATCTGAGATGTGTATGTTCTGAGGAGGAAGTAATCCCACTGGAAACAAATATTGGCACACGTTACTGACCTCTTATTGACAAACGAGGAGAGAGCACAGAACTTTATGAGTATTGACCATGAATATTGACAGTGCAGCCTCATGAGAGCAAATTAATAATATCCCATATTGTCCCTCTCCAGAAAACAATTAAAAGGTATTGAAATGTTCAACAGAAAGCTTAGTAGTTTTCCAAATTCAAACAGCAAATCAAATGGACTCAGGAACTGGTGATTTCTAGAACTGGATTCAGAATTATAAAAAGTAAAAGAGATCTCATACCATTTTTTTGGATGTTGTAGATCACAGATTGTTAGAGCCAAAAAAATGATTTACAGACTATTTAATCTAACCATCTTATCACAAAAATAAGATATGATTTGCCCAAGACCACACAGCTAGCTAGTGACGAAAACGAGGTTCTTCCCCAGCACCACTATAACCTCTACCAACATAACCTAGAGTAAATGCTCACACCTCCAGAGCACTACCCAACTCTACCCCCTATTAGATCAATGCTGTGAGGTAGGCCGTTAGTCAGCCGCTGAGTTATTATTCACAGCATTACACAAATAAGGACTCAACTTCAAAAACTTTTTTACAAGAGAAACCAGAAGTGGCTTTGGCCCTTCCTAGAAAACTAAAGATCTAGTAGAGATTTGTTTATGTTCTTGATTAAGCATAGAATTCTGAAATACGGCATTTCCTCCAGAAAAATACCAAAATATATTCTGAAACCTAAGGGAAGAGTGAAAATGGGAAGCTGTTAAATTAAAATCATCTTGAGTCGCTAGATGGAGTCTCTGTTGACTCAGTCCTGTAGACAACAGGTGTCAATAAATATACAAATTCCTGGCCTCCAAAGACTGAGCTGAAACCCTCTGGTCCTGCTTTTCTCTCAGGAGTTTTCAGATGTTACCTCTCCCAAATCCTGTAATGTTGTCAAAATCATTTAAGTAGAAAAAGAGTTTGGGCGACTAAGTGTAGCAAGGAGCCTGAAATCATGTGACTTAAGTGGATTTTGGCTGAACGAAGTGGAAAAGTGTCTTACCCATGTCTCCCAGTAACGGAACCCAGCGGACCCATGGCCCAGCCCACCTTCACGCTCAGCCAGGGACTCTCAACTTTGCCTGCACACTAGAACTTCGGCAGGTCTGGACCACGTCTAGACCATTAACATCAGTATCTCTCGGGGTGGCGTCCAGGCGTAAGCCTTTTTAAAGGTCTTCAGATGATTCCAGCAACCAAATTAGAGGACTTTTGATCTAAACCATAAGAAACTGCCACCCACGCAGGCTAGAAAAGCGGCCTGAACCCTGGTAAACCATTAGTACAATAGAAAAAATAGTTTTTAAAAAAAAGCTAAATTTGTAAAGACAGAAGATGATTACCAATCATCTTGCTTCTTTTTCATGACTTAAGATTCTATGGTGATGGGGTCTTTTTTGCTGACACTTAATTGACTGAGTTAACAGCTACAGCCTTAACTGATACCACACAAACTAAAACATGATTCAGTGACTAAGCAGTGGTTTTCCAAAGAATAAAACTATCTCAAGCAAAGCAAAATATGCAGATTTGTGTCTCATTTTCCTTCTTTCAGTGGACCTTTAAAAAGTTAATAACACATTCCGTTGTCATATCATTCTGACAAAATTCAATATCTAATACAAATGTTAATGCAGTATCAATGGAGTGTCTGAGATGTATATACTCAAATACTACCAAATTTAAAGATTATAAAGGGTTTAAGACATTTACCAGTTCTTCCATTTCCTGTCAAATGGGTACCATCTCCGTCTTCATAAACAGCAATAACAGTAATTTTATATGGGGTATCAGATTGCAGGGGCTGTAGCATTACATTGTTTCTTCTGCCTGGGACAGTGGTCTGCAGGGGAAGTTAAATTATGAAGTTATCATCAGCTAGAGGACTTCCAGATCAATACTTTTGTATGTATTACCATAAACGGTAATGTTTTCTTCGTGGTTTCTTTTTCTTGCACAATGCTCAGGGCGAGGCAAACTGTCTACCACTGTGCGACAAGGGAAATGGTTTTAGAGTCAGGCAGGTCTCAGCTCAAATCCCGCATCAGCCACCTCCCAGTCCTGTGGCTCAGCGTCTCAGAAGGATGGAAGCCGTGAGGACGAAAGGCAGTATCTCGTACAGCACCTCCACACACGTGACTGTGCTCCCCTCCTTCCCCGCTCCGCCATGTGTGTCAGTTTCATGGTGCTCCTCCCACAAATATGCACCCTGCGCCCACCGTGGGCCAGGTGTGGTACCAGCCGCTGGGAACCCACTGGGGAGCAAAAGCGGACTCAGTTTCTGTCCTCAAGAGAATCAGTTTTGGCTTCCCTGGTGGCGCAGTGGTTAAGAATCCGCCTGCCAATGCAGGGGACACGGGTTCGAGCCCTGGTCCGGGAAGATCCCACATGCCGCAGAGCAACTAAGCCCGTGTGCCACAACTACTGAGCCTGCGAGCCACAACTACTGAGCCTGCGCTCCACAACGAGAAGTCACCACAATGAGAAGCCCGCGCACCGCAACGAAGAGTAGTCCCTGCTCGCTGCAACTAGAGAAAGCCCACGCGCAGCAACGAAGACCCAGCGCAGCCAAACATAAAATAAATAAATTTATATTAAAAAAAGTATCAGTTTTGCTAATATTAATTAGGGGAAAAAGAGGAAATGGAAAATACATTCAGCTGCCCCCACAAAGAGCAAATGAACCAGACAGGCCTCTCAGTCTCTCTTCCAACTCTATGCTTTGCTTCTACAAAAAGCAGGGATCACTTAAACCATGAATTCCAGCGCAGAGTTCCCTAATTCCAAATGGTGAATTGGGAGGGAAATTACATTTTTAATGTTTTCAGAAAGTGACGGGAAATTGCGTATTTGTCCATGGCAAGTCTGAATAAACAGTAAAGCAGGACCTTCTTTGCTTTGGCAAACTAAGTGTGGTAATACCGCTTACCCCAGCCTGATCAGAAACTCTTAAATGGCCGTTACATGGGTTTCTGATTAATAAAAATAGGAGCTTGAATTAAAGCCTAATATATCAAGTTCAAGTAGATATCATATTTTATAACATGGGGATAATGAAGGGAGAACCATCAGAGAGGATGTATGTGGCAAAATGGCTGCAAACCACAGACCTCACTGCCTTACAATCAACATTCTGTGTAAGAGTCTACTAAACTATCACATCAATGAATCACTAGACTTTAAAGAAAGTCGTGAGTTCTTCCATCCATAACGGATGGATGTACATACTGAGGGCTAGGAGGAAGTTAGAAGAAACTTGAATCTGGTTCTAGAGTGACGAAATATGACACTCAAAAAGGTTAAAGCTAATATGAGAGTATGTATACTCCAAAACCAAAGTGTACCCAAAAATGTTAACTTCAGAGCAAAGAGAGCTTGATTAGCCCTGGAGTATTGAAGGGAGACCTTGTGGAGGAATTGTATTTCAAGAAAGGTTAAGATTTAGAGAGTCACATAACTCGAACATTAAGTTAGGTAGCTCAGAATAATAGGTACCATGTTTCACCGACTCAGTTCCCATGGTATAATTAGATAGTTAGAAATACACATTTTTATGAGATAAGATAATTTTTCAACCTGTGCGTAGAAGAGAAATGAGCCCAAAGATACTGATTGTGCAGGTGGCCCCAAGATCACATCAGAGAAAGACTCAACTGTAATCACAGCACTTCCTAAAGAAGAAAGCTTCCTTTCACCCTCCAACCTGGTGAGAGATTACAAAATGCTCAGATGAAAGAGTGACAGACTCACGTATTCATCGATTGGGTCACCAACGGTGGGAGAATAAATGATCCTGTATTGCTGAACCGGCCCATCAGCGTGGTCCCAGGCTACCGAGAGGCTGTTGGTTGTCTCCCCAAAGACTCTCAGATTTCTTGGTCCACTTCGCGGTACTAAATAAATAAATACAACAGAGTTGGTTTCCTGTCTCTGACCATAGTGGACACAGGGGTGGAGGGAGGGGCATGAAAGAATGGAACCCAGGGCAGAGTAACTGTACCCTGGTACTTCACCACTCTCTGGGTTGCTTACTCCCTTATGATGAAATACACATGTACGGCTCTAATGTGAAACCATAAACAGTAGAAAGTGCTGCATTCAGAGCTACGATTACATGTGACAGAGACAGAGAGCTTCCAGTGACAGAGAGCTAAGTTTGAACCTGAAAGTACAGCCTAGGAGAGAAAGGGATTATTTTAACTGCATAAGCACCTCCTGTTTAATGAAACAGAGAGGCCGCGCCCTAACACTTCCAAAGTGCCCAGTTGGTGAGAAGACCCACCGCAGGCAGAAGAAGGGAAGAAACGCCTCCCTAACTGGGGTCCCAGATGAGAAAACGGCCAAACGACATCACTCAGCTGGGAGGGCAGTCATGGGCCCAAGGCTCCAGGCTGAACGTGACTGTGGGCAACCCAGCGCTCCCCTCACCTGCGCAAGGTAGAGGCGATTCCCCACACCCCTCACTCACCACCCACACCCCCCAGGCCTCCCGCCCCAAGTCACAAGGGAACCCGGTGGAGAAAGGATTTCCGCCTCACACGTGCGGCCCTGGGCAGGGCTGGGATTCCCCTCCGCGTCCGGGTAGAGGGCAACGATGTTCACGGAATAGGGTGTGTCCGGAATCAGCCGCTCCAAGTGCACCGTGCGGGTGTTTCCCGGCACCACGATCTGGAGGGGAGGACACGCCAGATTCTACTTGACCACAACCCAAATGCTTACTGAGTCTTTTATTAGTCGGCATGATAATGTTTACAGTAAAAGGCTGAGCCCAGCACAGCAGAAACCAGCTTCTATGCTACCTCATGAGATCTGCCCAAGCCACACTGTTAAATGCAATTTATCCTCAGAAATTTCCTCTCCAAAAGAAGTTAGTTCATACTTGACCCTTAGTGACTTCAACTATCTCCCATTTGTGTTCATTATAAAGGTTCTCAAATACAACATCCAGGGCTCATGACAGTTACCCAAAAGCATCCCGAATGTTAGGTACACATAAGAAAAGGGACCACACACACACACACACACACACACACACACACACACACACTGTGGTAAAATAGAGAGCTACTCCATGCAATGGATAAGGGCAGTACTGTCTGAATGTGTCCTACCATACACAGGGACATACAAATCAATATTCTTACAGAGCACATCTATCTCTCCTCATTTGTTTACCTTTGTTCGTCGTCATTGTCTATTTTGGTAAAGACTTGTAAATTAAATTAGTCTATAAATTTACTTTCCCACAGGTGTTCTATCCCTTGTCAAATTAGTAATTTCTGATCTCAAAATTATTAATCTACTTAGAAAACTGCATAGTACTATGAATTGAAGATAGATTGGGCAACCTGTTAAGAGCCAATGAACGCAAACTTTAAGGTATTTTCATAACAAAGACGTGTATGTTACAACAAAAGCCCATACTGACGAGGTCTAGCAATGATTTGCATTCACTACTGGGGCTTTTAACTTATATAGCTAATTTGCATTTTTCCAAAATTCATTTTTGCTAACTAACCCTATCGTTAATACACCTACTTTAATTCATCAAAAGCAATCATTTAAGCCTTACACATGGGCATGCCCGTGGCTTGCATCCTCACAGGCAACCAAACAGGACACAAACTTGAGACTAAGCTCATCAGGAAAGGAGGTTTCCAGGAGACCCGGTGCCACACCAACTGACTTATTGTTGCTGGCCAGCAACTAGAGCAGGAGGCACGGTAAAATCTACAGCATTCTTCTGTCGAGCTCTACGACGACAGCATGACTTACAGATTCCGAGGGTCTCGGGCCAGCCAGGGGCGAATACACGACGCGGTACTGCTGCACCGGCCCAGGCGCCGAGTCCCAGCGAACGTCCAGGCTGTTTGGCGTTGGATTGTACACTTGGACGTTTCTTGCCAGCCCTCTCACCACTGAGGAAAGAAAAGCCAACACATATTTCTTACATCTGTTTACGTATGTCAAGTTTTTGCTATCACTTCTCCAAAACTTCTACTCTGTAACAGGATAAAATACTGTCCTCCTTAAACTTCTAATTATCTACACACAAAAGCAGATTAAAATTCTCCAAATCCAAATGTAGTCAAAATTAGCCAACTATGTCCTTGGTCTATATGGAAGCAAAGTTGTTGCCAATAAAAACAAGCTAGTAAAAGCACAATGATAGCACTGGGTTGGCCACGAAAGAACAAGGGGCAAGGGACAAGATGCTTCAGTTTTCCAACACAGGTAATGGAGAGACAGAGGATTTTATAGCTCTGCCTTCTAGGTGAAAACTGACAACACCGATGAAGCCATCTAATTCCATCAGCTACATTCACCCATTCATTCCTTCTCATTCAACAAATAGATACTGAATGTCTTCTGTGATTAAAAGAAAAGGCAAAAGGAGGGAGAAAAGATACACTCAGTTCTCAGTTACCTGCCCCAATAGGGACTTAGAAAACATGCAAATTAAATCCATGTATTAACCCCAAACTCTAGTTTAGCCAATAACATCATCTTTCCAGACCGCTAATCTTTTGCCAAAAGAAGTCATCTGTATTTGCTCTCTTTTAGCCATCAGCAAGTGTATTTTTAAAGCCAAAGAAATATTTATAGGTATGCCCCAAAGCCTTTAAGCAGTACTAGAAAGAATTGTAAAACCACTATACGCTGCTTTCTCAAGATGTTAATGGCAAATGAAAGCACACGGATTTTCAGCGCCAAAAAGCACTTCATCAGCAAACCAGAGAAATGTGCGATCAAGTAATGTGATGAACAGATTTCAACAATTGACGCTACGCAAGCCAATTACAAAACACTGCTTCACACAAATTTATAAGGCACAAAGCAAAGCTCATGAACTTTTGTGAGTGAAACAGAATACTGGTGATTACATACACATTTATAAATCCTGAAATTATCATTTCAGAAGAAGAATGCCATTATAACTTTTTATTTCATACACTAAAATATTAACAGTTGGTGGTGTTTGGATGGTAAACTATGGGTAATTTTTATGTTTTTGTTCTATCATGAATTTTCCAAATTTTCTTCAGTGGGCCTATATGGCCTTCACACGGAAAAGCAAAGCGTGTCACGAAAAAAGCTATATTTTTCTGCCTTCTTACTTACATGTCCTTCCAGTATCTGATATGCGTCCTCCATCACCTTCAGAATAAACGGGAACGACTGTAACAGTGTATGAGGTATCTGGCTGCAGATTCCTAAGAATGGCATAATTGGTATTCCCAGGGATTGGTACCTAAAGATTTTAATAAAATGTAAAGTATCTGATTTGAAAAACCTGTCAAAGAAATAATACTTCGAATAATATAATACTCAAAATATTAACTCAAGACCAAGTCAAGAAGCAAGTTCTGTAATATCGGGATGTAACGACGTGCCCCCAGACGAACTGTTATAAGAGTCTCCGAAGAAAGACTTCTCTACACTCACCCCAGGCTCCCCCTCAGAACTCCCTGAAAGGATTACTTCCCCTAGCCCCAATCCCCCGCAAAAACTCCCTGATCACCCAGGCACAAGACACCAACCTACCGCCCTCTGCCAAGTCCTACTGAATGAATATGAACTGCTTCAGCACTAAGGTAAATCGGTTATCTCTTTAGCTCCACTTTGCAATCATTCGGCTACAGCGAAAACAAACACGCTTTTTTCCCTACAGGAAATAAGTACCAGTTCCTCCGCACCGCCTGCTGTGGGTACGTAGAAGAGCTTGTACTGGCGAGGATTGCCCTCTGCATGGTCCCAGCGAACGTTCAAAGTGCTGGTGGAAGGGTCGTACACTCTGAGGTTCCTTACAGTATTCAAAGGCTCTGAAATGCACGGAAAGCCCATCACAGTGCGGTCCTAACAACCCAGCACTCACAAAACACAGGTTCCCTGATGTCTCCCCACCCCACAAACGTTTGTTGAAGTCCTGAATAAGTGAAAGAACGTCTGTGATCATCTGACACGTGTCTCATCTCTCCAGAGAGATTTTGGCCCCTGAGCCGTTTTTGTTTGTCTTATCCTAGAAAGTAATAAACGTCTTTCTCCTTGAACAGAGACAGATGACTCCAAGTAAGGATATTGAAAACAATTAAGATCGTTATTAACACGGCTTTTAAAAGATTAGCAAAAGGCTGTGTCACCCCGGGGTTTCCAGAGGAAGATGTGATTCCATCCCCGCGAACGTTATGTAAAGAGCCGTGGGAGTCTGGGTTCACTTACTGGTCTTGCCCCTTCCTGTCATGCGACCGCCTTCACCGTCTGGATACAGGGAGGACACAGTGATGGTGTAAGGAGTGTCAGGCTTCAGCTTCTGCAGGAGCACGCTGTTTTGCCGTCCTCCTATCGTGGTCTTGAGTAAAACAGGGATAAGTGTGAGCCTTGCTCTCTCCATCTCACTGATCTGTTAGAAAAAGCTCTTTCTACAGGGGAGCTATTTGAGATCTTTGCCAAGATCTGGAAACAGGTCCCACAGTGAAAGCTGAAAATATATCTTAGGGTATAATTTTAAATGTAAAATATGCACTTTCAATCATAAAAAAGGATTTTAAGCCTTAAACTGGTGACCTTAAAAAAGATATTTCAACTTGCTGGCCGCCAGCACTGTGAAATTTCATCCAAAACACATTTCACAGATCTCTTCCCCAAAAAGGCATTAATCATAAGTGAGCTGCAAAGGAACTTTAAGATAGCAAAGAATTGCACGACAGTAGAGGCTCTGCACCATTAAGTGTTATTCTTACCTTTTTACAGATGTTTTTTATTTGCTTAAGAAACATATTAAAATGATTCAGCAAAAGATCTAAAGCTTTTGGTTTTCCCCCTCAAAAACTGCCCCTCTAACAGCATGAGCTGTGTAAACTACGTGACGGGACCCTCTGCCAGGCCACACTCAGGATTCCAGCCTTGTGGTATGAAGCTTTTTCAATGTCCTCTGATTACAGAGTTTGAAGGTTTTAATTCATTGCTTAAGGCCATCTAGTTATCTTGCTGAAAGGAAATTTGTATGATTTGTTAACGGTCTACCAGATTCAGATGTTTATGCCATACTAATTAAAATCGCATGAAAGTGGCATGTGGCCCGCGAAGCCACATGGGGATGGCTGGTCCAGATGTTCCCCACTTAGCACGCATCCACTCAAGCAGTCTGCGTTTCAGAGAAAGCCTCAGTGAATCGCTGTACTCCTCCTCAATATGGGCAAATTGGACCACAGTGGCTAATTCTAACAGATTTAGTATCTGAGGTTATGAGAACAAAGTATCGACGTATTTGATACTTAACAAATCTGAAAGCATCCGCTTAGTAGAACTAGCCTCATGAGGAAGCGGAATGGGGTGTGCCTGCTTCCCCCATCCAGCCCTCCAAAATATGCCAGCATCGGTGATTCATTCCTTTGATTATTTCGCAGACTAGCATTAAAATGCAAATATCCTTAAGAATAACAGACCTTAAGGGATTATCAGCTAATACTGTACAGAGGATACGTTTATGAGACTCCTTCTAATTATAACAAACAGCTGAGAGACAGGAAAGAGAGACCCAGGGCAGCATTTGGATGGTCAGTACCACCAAGAACAGAAATGCTAAGGACAAGCTTTGCCTAAATCTGGCCTGGCACAGATGAAAGTTCTGTTTCTGCCATTAAAATATCAGTCCATCAGATGTGTCTCATTTTATATAAAAGCCAGTTGATGACACTTGGTATTTAGTTTACTACTGATAAACTATAAGAAATTCTTAATCCAAATGTATCACACTACCTAAGTCTAGATCTATGGAAACCTCAACAGAGCAGCTCACAAGAGCACTAGTTCAGCTAAACCCGCTTACTGCGCAGGTTCAGAGACCTTTAACCACTGCCAGCATCTACCTCTGCTAACGCCTCTAAACTGGGAAGAGGTATGACCCATTTGCTGGAGCTCAGAGAGTCAGACAATTCAAAGTTAATAACTCACTCTAAGGCAACATGAGGAAAAAATCACAGCCCCCAAGAGTCAACAAAACGTTAGACCTCACCAAAAGAGGTATTTGAAATAAATCAGAAAGCATCGCCCTATCTGTGTAAAAAATCGTGCTGCTTCCTGACCCAGGGTAATGTGTGCAGTTCTGGTCACACATTTCATAAAACAAAGCTGAAGAAGATTCAAAGACAGACAACTAAAGTAAGCAAGGTAAATGGACAAGGGGTCTGTTAAATACGGGAAGGCTGGGAAGAAAACGAAGATGAAGGCCGAGTTTAGAGTCCCACAGTCCTTCTCAGGAACCTCCACTTGGATAAATATAAAAGTGATAAATAGTATAAGTTAGGTTGAACAGATACCCAGATCTAGAAACATCAGATCTAGAAGATACCTTATGACATGCAAAACACAGGAAAATTAGAATAATGGAAGTTTAGCAGACTCTCAACACTTGATCAAGTTAGAGAGGTAAGAAATGAAAATACAAATAGAGTCACAAATCCAGCTATCTCCGTGGATGACCCATCCCTAATAGTTTTTAAGGAAAACATGAGTGCATTGAGGCACATGCCTGATGCTTTGAGGCTCCGTCAGGGATGAAGCCAAAAAATTCCATCCAATACAGCAAATCTTGCAACTCTCAAAACAGTAAGTGTGACTAACTAAACACTGGGAGTGAGAGGAGTCTGAGAAGGAGAGGGTAGAATTTATCTAAAAGTCACGTTTTTTCCCAAATGAATTACCGTCTGTTCACTGCCTTCCCCTGCTGAAGGCTGATAGGTGATTCTGTATTTCTGCACACGACCACTAGCAGGATCCCACTTAACAGTCAAACTGTTAGATGTTGCATTGTACACCTGAAGGTTTCGTGGGCCACTTTTCGGAGCTGAAAAAGGATTGTTGAGAAACGGAGTAAACAAACTGGAGAATGCCTCTCCCACAAATATGCACTGTTCCCAAGGAAATCAAGAGAGCTGTATACTTCTAGGCTTAGAACTAAATTTTTTTTTTTAAACATCTTTATTGGAGTATAATTGCTTTACAATGGTGTGTTAGTTTCTGCTGTATAACAAAGTGAGTCAGTTATACATATACATATGTCCCCATATCTCCTTCCTCTTGCGTTTCTCTCCCTCCCACCCTCCCTATCCCACCCCGCTAGGTGGTCACAAAGCACCGAGCTGATCTCCCTGTGCTATGTGGCTGGTTCCCACTAGCTATCTGTTTTACGTTTGGTAGTGTATATATGTCCATGCCACTCTCTCACTTTGTCCCAGCTTACCCTTCCCCCTCCCCGTATCCTCAAGTCCATTCTCTAGTAGGTCTGTGTCTTTATTCCCGTCTTGCCCCTAGGTTTAGAACTAAATTTGACCCGACGGTCAATGATGGTCATTGACTCTCAAATGACTCCTCAACACATAGTAGCAAAGAGCAACGTTTTTCGAGAAAGACCTGTTTAAAAGAGGTCCCAATCGACACCTTACGATTTAAAAGCAGAAGGCCTGTTTGCAATGGATTTTGTGTTATTTTTCATTCATTCATTCATTATTTGGTCATCCGTACAATCAGCAAATTAAATTCTTACCTTGTGTTGTTAAGGGTATCAAACGCACTACAAAAAACAGAATATGGGGAAATATTACGAATATAGGCATAGCTCTATTCTGTTCATTTTAAGATAACAACGTCCTACTGAAGGCTGAACACCTACACGTGCGCTCGCTGCCAGTCAGGTCTTCGCTTTCTGACTCATCAGGATAGATGGCAGTAACAGAAACTTCATAGAGAGTGTTCGGGTTCAGGTTTTCAAACAGCAAAGTATTCTCATCTCCATTTAGGATGGTCTTAGGGGAAGAGGAAGAAACAACAAACCCACACAAGGTTAAGTCACAGGTGCATCATGAACTCCATGGCAGTTGGTTGACATCATTTAGCCAGATATTCCTCCTGCTTTGAGGCATGCCATGAGCTCAAAAGTCACTAGTAGGAAAGGATGCTTTTCAGGCAACAGAGGTAATACATATTTCAAACAAGAGTCCCTATAATGAAATGCGATCTAAAAAAAAAAGAGAGCGAGAAAAAAAGAGTTAACACTACCTCCATCTTATCTGTGCTTCCAGAAGGTGCCCAGGTGATTCTGTAGAGAGACACATCAGAAGCTCCGTGATCCCAAGTCCCTCTGAAACTCTCCGGTGTTACTTCAGTAATCTGTAGGTTTGCTGGGGCTGGCACAGTGCCTGTCATGAGAAAAGGCAGGACTGTTTTTCGATGTGATCCCCAAACTTAATATAATAAAACTGCCTTGTTCTATTTTAATGGACATGGGAAAACTGGTTGACAACATTGCTTAGAACCAAGTATCTTACCAATTCAGTTCATTTGAAAGTAAGTATGAGAGAGAGCCCCGAAAACTGCAAGCATTTTATGGCTATAATAGACTACTTCCCGTCCATTAAAATGGTGATTTTTTTTTTTTAAAAGGTACCATTTAGTCATACTGTTCTAACACGGTGGTTCTTCATCGTTTTGTCCCTCACGCTTTTTGAGAATCTACGGAAAACCCTGGACTCTTTTGCACAGCAGTACAGAAGCACAGACTTTAGCCCATAATATCAGAGGGTTCATGGACCTTCATGGTCCATGAAATCTTATGATCTAAGTAATCCACGCATAAGCTTTTCCGGCAGGTCACTAACCTTACACACAATGTGAAGCTGACTGTATCAGCTCTATTCACAGGCAGGACTAGCCCTGCAGTGCTGATGATGGCTGAAATCCCAACTAAGAGCCCTTCTGTTGACCAGGCACTGCAGCTGGTTTGCGGCACAAGCAATTTGGAACGTCTGACACCAGTTCTGAGCTTTCATTGTCAATTATTTCTCTATCATCTCCTGGTAACCAAAGCCAACTACACAAAAGCCAGAGCCACCAAAAATTTCTTTCTATTAGTTACAATGAAAAGGCCCATTGAGATAATACCACTTTCACACGCACAACTGCAAAACAAACCAACCATTAAGGGTGCACTTTGGATGTATCTAAAAGTTCTTAGGAAATCTTAAGGATTAAAAACAAGTATTAATTTAGTATATTAAATGACAGGCTTTGACTGGTCTTTCTTCTTGACTTTTTCTTCCCTTTACTATTCCTTTACTTCCCTTTAAATTCCTGTTGTATTTATGAAAATCTGTCAGCCTGCTCATGTGGACAAATTTTCGTCTCTAGCCACTACCCTTCCAGGAAAGAACTGATGCCAAGAAGGTTATTAAAGTTGCTAAGAGATTTCACATGGTAAGAAAACAGCAGAAGTGGATACTGTCTGGAGTTAAGGAGGAGGCTGTGAAATTTGACAAGATGCCTTGATCATGTATAGACAGCTGGGCACTGAAGGAGAAGCTTCTGAGCCCCTGGTGACGGAGTTGCTGGATAGGAGGTAAAGTTCTGGACTATAGCACTGATCCCTCACCACTAGCTTCCTGGACGAGGCTGGGCAAGTCATTTAAATTCTCTAGACTCCCTGTGCTGTCCACCATGGGAGGCACCAGCCACATGTAGCTATTGAGCATTTGAAATGAGGCATCTGAATTGAGATGTGCTAAAGGTGTAAATTAAGACACACCGGGACCTAATGAAACTTAAAAGCTTTTGCACAGCAAAGGAAACCGTAAACAAGACCAAAAGACAACCCTCAGAATGGGAGAAAATATTTGCAAATGAAGCAACTGACAAAGGATTAATCTCCAAGATTTACAAGCAGCTCATGCAGCTCAATAACAAAAAAACAAACAACCCAATCCAAAAATGGGCAGAAGACCTAAACAGACATTTCTCCAAAGAAGATATACAGATGGGCAACAGACACATGAAAGAATGCTCAACATCCTTAATCATTAGAGAAATGCAAATCAAAACTACAATGAGGTATCATCTCACACCGGTCAGAATGGCCATCATCAAAAAATCGAGAAACGATAAATGCTGGAGAGGGTGTGGAGAAAAGGGAACCCTCTTGCACTGTTGGTGGGAATGTAAATTGATACAGCCACTATGGAGAACAGTATGGAGGTTCCTTAAAAAACTAAAAATAGAACTACCATACGACCCAGCAATCCCACTACTGGGCATATACACTGAGAAAACCATAATTCAAAAAGAGTCATGTACCAAAATGTTCATTGCAGCTCTATTTACAATAGCCAGGACGTGGAAGCAACCAAAGTGTCCATCACTGGATGAATGGATAAAGAAGATGTGGCACATATATACAGTGGAATATTACTCAGCCATAAAAAGAAATGAAATGGAGGTATTTGTAATGAGGTGGATGGAGTTAGAGTCTGTCATACAGAGTGAAGTAAGTCAGAAAGAGAAAAACAAATACAGTATGCTAACACATATATATGGAATCTAAGGAAAAAAAAAAAAAAGGTCATGAGGAACCTAGTGGCAAGATGGGAATAAAGACACAGACCTACTAAAGAATGGACTTGAGGATATGGGGAGGGGGAGGGGTGAGATGTGACAGGGTGAGAGAGTGTCATGGACATATATACACTACCAAATGTAAAATAGATAGCTAGTGGGAAGCAGCCGCATAGCACAGGGAGATCAGCTTGGTGCTTTGTGACCACCTAGAGGGGTGGGATAGGGAGGGTGGGAGGGAGGGAGATGCAAGAGGGAAGAGATATGGGAACATATGTATATGTATAACTGATTCACTTTGTTTTAAAGCAGAAACTAACACACCATTGTAAAGCAATTATACTTCAATAAAGATGTTAAAAAAAAAAAAGACACACCGGATTGCGAAAACATTACTACCAAAAAAAAATGTGAAATATAAATAATTAGTATACGGATAAATGTTGAAATGCTAACATTTTAGATACACTGGGCTGAATAAAACACATTATTAAAATTCATTTTTCTCCTTACCTTTTCTATTTTCTAGAAAATTTTGAGTTACCTCTGTGGCTCCCATTATAGTTCTTGGGAACCCTGCTGGCTCTAGACCTCAATTTCTTAACCAGCATTTAAATAGGAAATGGGGCTTCCCTGGTGGCGCAGTGGTTGAGGGTCCGCCTGCCAATGCAGGGGACACGGGTTCGAGCCCTGGTCTGGGAGGATCCCACATGCCGCGGAGCAACTGGGCCCGTGAGCCACAATTACTGAGCCTGCGCATCTGGAGCCTGTGCTCCGCAACAAGAGAGGCCACGATAGTGAGAGGCCCGCGCACCGCGATGAAGAGTGGCCCCCGCTTGCCACAACTGGAGAAAGTCCTCGCACAGAAACGAAGACCCAACACAGCCAAAAATAAATAAATAAATAAATAAATAAATAAATAGGAAATGATGGGCTGAACACTGAGTCAGAAACTGGAGATTCAAAACTGAGCAAAATAAATATGTTTGTGCCTTCATGAGGAAGGAGCCAGGGGGAAGTAGAATAGATAGGAAAAGACCAACAGGCAATAATAATTGGGTTAAATACTATGGAAGCAGCATGAGAAGGAGAGAAAGCGACATCCCCTGAGGTGGCCCAGAATGGAGCAGGGAAGGTGGGGCCCCTGCAGGTGCCCTGTATCCTTCCACCTTCCCGCTGTGGAATCTCCCCTTCCTCTGAGTGCCATGTACCTCACCTTCCTTACGTGATCCCATGTATCGTTACTTTTTATCTTCACAATGGAATACTACTGAGAGCAAAGATGCTTTTATTTTGTTAGCCCTGATAGCACTTTACATATAGTAAGATCTCAAAAAAAACTGATAACTTTCCAGAGAAAACGTCCCATATGCTTTCTCCCCACCCCCTTACACACACACACACACACACACACACACACACACACACCCTGGTTAAGTATCTGGAAGATGAATTAGGGACAGTGGCTGATAGAATAATAGGAAAGAAATGATCATAAAAGGAATGGACATAAAGATAGAAGATGGGAAGAAAATAAGTGAAAAACAATCTATGAACCCATACAGTATTAAATTCTGGCAAAAATAACATTAAGAAATGCACAGAGAACTATACTCAGTATTTTGTGATAACCTATAAGGGAAAAGAATCTGAAAAGGAATACGTATACACATGTGCGTGTGTGTGTATAACTGAATCACTTTGCTGTACACCTGAAACTAACACAACATTGCAAATCGACTGTACACCAATAAAAAAAAATGTTTTTTTAAAGAAACGAAATAGCCCAGTTAGTTCAGTGACACGTGCATGCAGTGTTGTTTTCCAATTATCAATAAAGCGTAAGCACAACTCACGGGTGGTTTCCTGGGCAGTCGCTGGGGGAGACTCCCCCTCATCATAGACCGCAGACACGCTGACTGTGTACCGGGTTTGTGAGATGAGGTCTTTAAGAGGTGTGCTGGTCCGTGACCTGTCCACCTCTACCTACAATAGAGCAGTGGAACCATGTTTACAAAGTTGAATTTTGACAGCCCTCTGTTGTTGGCTATATCTCTCAGCGCAAGAGCATAAGAATTGTGGTACAAAAAACAGCAGTGTTTTCCAATTTGCATAAGAGTCCAGGAACTGGAGATCATTTAAAATGTTTCCAAAGCGGAAAAAATGTATGTACTGAGCTGTATCTGGCACTAGTGTCTGGTAAATGATGACTGCCTAGGAATTCAAACAACCTAATCGTTTCCCCCACTTCCCCGTCTCCCTTTGTATCATTGTGCAATTTCTTTCAGAAAAACTCTCCTGTGCCTTAGCTGATTAGACCCACTGGTCATTGTACTGCTTTCGACATTGAAACCCAGAATGAAATGAATGTGTGCACAGGTATAAATTAGCTTGTGTGCAATGCAAATGACCAGCACAGTCTGTAACCGGGTGCTTAGAGAAACGATTTCTAGCTTCCAAAAATGCCTCTGGGATTCTCACACTAATGCCCCTTCAGGCAAACGTAAGTTTTAAACCCATTCGCCGGTGAAGCTCCTCAGTTTGCTTCCACTTTGAAGCGGGTTGTCATGGAAATAACTCCCCATCTCAGCATCACCTCAAAAATGCTCAAAGCCAAAGGGACAATCCTCTGACATTATGTTCCGACTTTCTCTCTGTCCTGCTCAAGTGGCCTATCTTCCCATTCCCTGACAAACTCCCCCTCTTCTTTCCTGCATCCCCTGGCTAGCTTTCATTTTTAGAAACATTATTATGCCATTTTTTAGTAATTCGTAGAATGCAGAGCACCATATTAAGCATCTGGAGGAGAGCGAAATGCCATCTAGATTCTATAACTCTTTATCTACAAAGGGTGATGTTTTCAGGATTAATGTCACACAGCAGAACATTTCTAAACTAAATGCAAGACAGTCCAATATATTATCAACATTCAAATAGTGCTCTGTAAATATATAACGTTTCCAACACTATGTTCATAAAGTGACGAGTATTCAAAACACGCTATACTTGTTTAGGTTCTTCTGCTAAACCTACTAGGACTAAACAAATATTTCTAAACCCCTTCTAACCTCAACCTACCTCTTTGGCATCCTCTTCTGGTGTTTTGTAGCGAACAATGTATTTACGCACTTTTCCAGGTGCAGGTTCCCATAAGACGTTCATGGTGCTGTGAGTCACATCTCTGAGTTTCAGGTCTCGAGGACTGGGCAAAGGCACTGGAAATGCATGAGAAATTAGGGCCAGATGTGGTTCTCAGCCACAGAGCTCTAAAGCATCCACACAAGCTTTCAAGAAGTTGTTTGGAGAAAACTTAAAGGTGTGCAGCAAAGTAACTAAACAAACTGGCTATGATGATAAAAGCACTTTGATTCTACCAGGTACAGCTGAATTCTTCTTAAGGAGGCTTTTTAAAAACAGGATAAATTTAAATTTTTATCACAACTCTAACTTCTCATTTATATGTTAACTTTCTCCCATTCTATTTAAGTAAGCTCTTACTTGTTGCTCAGCTATAATAGATCATAATTAATCATAAATGTACAGCTCACGTGTCTTTATCAGATATTTAAATTGGTTAAGATAGAAATCAAAATGAGTCATGCTGGGCTTCCCTGGTGGCACAGTGGTTGAGAATCTGCCTGCCAATGCAGGGGACACGGGTTCGAGCCCTGGCCTGGGAAGATCCCACATGCCGCGGAGCAACTAGGCCCGTGAGCCACAACTACTGAGCCTGCACGTCTGGAGCCTGTGCTCCGCAACAAGAGAGGCCGCAACAGTGAGAGGCCCGCGCACCGCGATGAAGAGTGGCCCCCGCTCGCCGCAACTAGAGAAAGCCCTCGCACAGAAATGAAGACCCAACACAGCCAAAAATAAATTAATTAATTAATTAATTTAAAAAGAAAATGATTCATGCTTCCTGAAGAACGTGATAGAAAAACAAATGGTTACAAGAGTGAAGCATGAAGATAAGCCGAAATTAAGCAACCAATAAGCTTACGAGAAAACCCACAGGAGCCCAAACGGTTAGAAGAAAATCCAAATGATAAATTTTCACCAAGTCGAACAAAGCTTTACCTTAAAAAGGACAAGGAGGAGGAGAACTAATGGAGAGATCTTCTCTTGTTATTTGAGACGTATCTCACTCTCGCGAGCTGCCTCTTTCATCAACCTCCTTTGTCTCTCCTTTCAAGTCTGTACGTCTCTCTTCCTGAATCTCTGTCTCCACTTCCATGTTTCTGCACCTCCATCCCTTCAATGTCTTCGTCTCTCAGCGCCTCTCTGTGCCCTCGCCTGCCCTACTGCTGCAGTCTAGCCCCACATCCAAATCCATAGCCGCATTCGTCTTTCACCCCACTATGACTCGGGTCCCCTCGCCCAGCACTCCCAGAACACGTTTCCACGCCTGGCTCGCTCCCCACTCTCTCCACCTGCCGTCAACCCACTGCCGCAAACCACCAGCTCCAGATAGGATCCGACACATGACAGATGATTATTTGTTGTCAGTGACTGTATCCTGCTTCGCCTTGTGGGGTTTCTCTTTTCTGCCTCATCATGCTTCTGTCTCAACGCCGTTCCCCCTTGAACGTTTCTTCCAACTTCTTAATTTCCTTCGAAATGTGGTCTGAGACTCACAAAATTTAAGCCAAGACATACTTAGAATCCCAGCATGCCCACCTCGAGAAGCATGAAACAAAACTACCGGCTGCGTAAGGCCAGGAGCCTAAGAACAATCACTGTCACTTTCCAAGGAAAAGCACCTAAATGCTAGGGAAGCAACCCAGAAACACAAAAGGGGCTGAACAATACACACAAGAGAAGTGCAGACCATGAAAGGGTCCGGGTCCTCCACGCTGCTCTACATTTTTATCAGTACATTCTCAACACCTAAGCGCAAGACTGGAGTGTCGTAGATGATCAGTATGTTTGGGGATTGAGTTAATTTACTTAACAGAAACAGACTTATTCGTGTGTGCCATAGTTTCTACTTCAACGAGAACTTGGAACATCTTGATCTTAAACCTAGTATCTTCCTCCAAAACTACACTCACCCGACATTCCCTTCTCACCAGTGCCATGCATCTACAACAATAGGGATTGTAAGATGCACCTTTATTTTATGTTCTATTCCCTGACTGACACCTCGCCAAGAGCAATTGTAAGACACCACTGACTGTAAGATACATCTCAAAATATGGGAAAATAAATGTGAATCTTACAATCAATTTAAGATGCTGCCATAAGTCCAGAAATAACCTTAATTCTCAAGTTAGATTGCCATAAGTAATAACCCTACAACTGACACACAGATTATCAAAATTATCGTTAGCACGATCGGGTGAAAGAAGAAGCCTAAGGAACGTGTCGTATTCACAGCAGTAAGGGAGGAAGGAGAACTGGCGACGTCTTACAGGTGACCTCCCTCGCGGTGAAGGGGTCGCTGGTGAGGTCGTGAAGGGAGGCCTGGACCGTGACCGCGTACTCAGTGTTGGGGAAGAGGTCACTCAGCTGCACGTTGGTCACTGTCGGCTCCAAGCGCATCTGCCGAAGGACATGCCGAGGGGAGACAACACATTCAAATTAAACGTTTCCACTAACAGGGGATGGACAATTACACCAATCGGTGACTGCTAGATTTTCACACAACTTTGATTTTTCATTTCTCTGCCCTGCATTTCCTTTCTCACGCTGATGTTTTTTTAAGATTCGTCACAGGTCACAAATCTAATCTTGTGTTTTTCTGCTTTGGGTGTAAAGTTATAAATGAGTTCGTGAGTAACTGCCCCTTAATGGGGACTCTGCAACCCTGAAGTCCCAGGAAGACCCAACAATAAAGAAACAAACGCCTCCCACCTCTTTGGGTTTGGTCGGCTCTGTGGCGTTGATGGGTTCGTAGGACAAGGAGTAGCCAGTAGCGCCCCCCACTGGCTGCCACTGCACGTGCATGGTGGTCGAGCCAATGTCGTAAATGTTCAGGCTGACCACGGGCACCGGCACTGTTGGAATGTAAAAGAAGACACCAGTCTAGTTCTTGTCAGTCTACCCATTTTTCAATCGTTTCCTACTTAGTTATTGATATTTGTATATGCTAAATAGAAAATAGGTTGCTGTGAGAAATCAATGAGAGTTAATATAACCCTTTCCTCTCCCCGCGAAAGCTCGATCTCATTGTTTATCGCCACCTCATACTAGGACTGCATGTGATAACTATTTCATAGAGCAAAGAAATTTAAGTGTAAAATGGCATTCTAGTGAGCTCACGTGGAAGCCAAAACAGAGACCAACTTCCTGAGATTTCAATCCCTTTTTCCGGAACATCTGTAAGTTGACCATTTTCATTCTTCAACCATAAAATTTCATACATAAAAAGCCAACATCATATTTCATTTCAATTTTCTTTTTAAAAAATTTTAAATGAGAGTACCATCTATTAATAAGTGGAACTTAGGGGATTCTTCAGAAAGAAGATTAGCCCACGAGGCAGAGTAAAAGGCTTACTGCCTTCTCTCCACTTAACACCTACACAGCTTTCTATTTTTTGTCCTAAGATTGAGTTTAAAGTTTTAAGGAATTAGCAGATTAATCCTGCCCATTATGAAATACATTATTTCCCACCTCTGACGGTCTAACATAAAGGGAAATAAGAGAAGAGATAAAGACCTAAGGGACTGAGCAGTAAGTAGAGGCGATGCAGTGACGCCCACTCCTCCCTCTCGTAAGAGGCCTCCCTTCTTCCTGCAGCCCAGCCACAAAGATGGGAGAAGGAAAGAGTATTTTCATATGGCTTCAGAAGCCCTACCAGGAATAGGAGTGAGGAACATCGTTCCCCAAAGCTCTACTCGAAGCCAAAGCCATTAGAGCTTCTCCAGTAAAGGCCAGAGTCCAAAAGTCAGTAAAAAAAAAAAGGGGGAGCTCTCACTGCCCGCAGGAAGAACTGAGCTGGGTCACTCCTGCAAGCTGCTCTTCCAGGTAATCTGAGTCCCACTCCCCACATGGTATCTTCCCTTAAGAAGTGGATAACTGTTAAAGGTACTTTGCCCTCTAAGATATCTCAGACCATGACTACCCAGCCAGGTCTCATGATGGCAGGAGCAGCCAGTAAAAGCAGAAAACCACAGAGTATTTATTGAGGATCTGCACAAAGTACGCATTCAGTAAATATGTGTTGAATGGATATCGAATAAAGGAATGATTTGGAAGGCTGACAAAAGTCCCACACGGTACAAATGAACTTATTTAACAAAACACAAATAGACTCACAGACATAGAAAACAAACTTATGGTTACCAAAGAGGATTGGGGTAGGGGGGACAGAGAAATTAGGAGTTTGGGGTTAACATATACACACTACTATATATAAAATAGATAACCAACCAGGACCTACTGTATAGCACAGGGAACTCTACTCAATATCTGGTAATAACCTAGAAGGGAAAAGAATCTAAAAAAGAATGTATACGTATAACTGAATCACTTTGCTGTGCACCTGAAACTAACACAACACTGTAAATCAACTACATTTCGATAAAATTTTTTTAAAAAAGAACACACAAAAAATCCCACAAGGGCTGTCACCTCTTTATCTTAAAAAATAAAACAATGAGAAGATTTTTTTAAAAATCTGACTTACAGGTTTTTTCTGTGCCCTTCAGAGGCTCACTGTATTCATCTTCTACCACAGAATACACATTAACAACATACTCAGTTTCAGGCTTCAGGTCTTTCAGTACTGTGCTACTTTCCAATCGGCTCACATAAAACTAGGGGAAAAATTTTAAAAAGAGTAACAACTTATGTTATAATCACTTCCCTCTCTTCTCCTATAATTGTGAAGTAGTTAACTACGATGAGCTTAGAAATTATATTTTAATGAGACCATTGTCTTTTGTTTCTGGAAACCACCAGATTACAATGAGATCTTGGACAATTCATACAGTTTATTCTCCCAGCTGTTGTTTCCTTATTTGTAAAATTAGTGGGTAGAACTAGAAGGTCTTCGATGTTCTCTTCCTACTCGATGATTCTAATATAAACTCATGAATAAATTAAGCATCCTCTTAATCCTTAATTAAAAATACTTAATTAAAAAACCATAAGAAATTAAGCAAAGCTCTTTCCCTCTAATTAAGCCCAAATGGAAGTGCTTGCCTAGAAAGAAATGGAGAGCGCCATCTTGGACTCAGTTCTGCCCCCTACATCCCCCCAGCATTCCTCTCAGAGCCCTAAGGAGGAGGACCCAATCTCAGGACCAGGAAGGAGCGGGTTGTAGCTGTTGTCTACTCACTTCTTGCCGTTTCCCTCCAGAAACTGGGTAGTATTCCACCTTATATCTATCCACGCTGTCAGAAGGAGGTGTCCAGCTCACTCTCATAGAACGATGGGTCTGCTCAGAGATAACTAGGTTGGAAGGTGCTTCCAAGTCACCTACACGTGGAAATGAAGTACATACACTTTTTTCATTATTATAGCAAGGCGATGACATTTAAATTTGGTTGAAATGGTATTCCTCTCCATATTTCAAGCTTTTACATGTATTCTTTCACATACTAAGAAGTTACGGTAAATCAGCTTAGAGGCCCAATACTCATAAGTCCTCTCTGAATGGATGGCCAAAGGGTTCTTCAGCCTCAGGAAATTCAAACCTGAGCTCATTATCTTTCATGAAAAGTTGCTCCCCCTCTTCCTGAAAGCACCACAGTTTATCAGTCACCTAGACTCAAAACCTCTGACTTAGCCTTGGATACTTGCTCTGGTCTCTAACCTTGTACATATACCAGTCAATGACACCATGAGTCCTGACAGCTCCACTGCCTTTATCACTCTTGGCACCATCCAAGTTCACTGCCCTCATTATCTTATTGACTATTTATATTCGTGTCTTATCTCCATAACTGTAAGTTATACTCTGTGAAGACAGAATTGGCTTCCTATTCATGTTTAGTTCCTTTACAAGATCTAATTCAGTGGTACGAGAAGCTAACCATTTTCTCACTCAGGAGACAGGAGAAACCACCAAGTCTTCTAAAATTCGGGAATATCCTACTGCCTGTGATTGTTTTCTCTGTTCATAAGTATAGGTGAAATGACTGATACAGAAAAATATTTGGAATAAATGTCAATGAAAATAGAAATATTAGGCTCATTAGGACCGTTAGACAGATGTTCCAAATAATAATTATACGAGAACAAATGCAGTGACTCTGTGAGCATGGCAAATCATTCTCATGTAAACTCTTTCTACTTTCTTTGGAAGCCAAAGCTGAGAAAAAGAATTTCCATTCTTAGTATCCTAACCTTTACTGTACTTGGGTCATAATCAAGCCTACAAAATTATCAAGCAATTTTACTGTCTGGGAAACTAAATGAATGCAACTATTACGTAGCTGATGTAAAAAAAAATAAAGAAAAAGAGATAAAAGATGTTTTCATCCCCACTCAAAATTCTCTCCAACTGAATAAAACCGCAACTCTCTCAGCTAATCCAGAGCCAGATGCCTACAAATTCTGGATTCCTGGCTGGTCTGTTTCTCCTGGGAAAAGGTCAGCCTATTGTTCAAAATCCAAAAAGAAAATCTGCAAACTTTTGGAGAGAGAAATTCAAGAAGGAACATTCAAATAAATGTATCCTCAGTATCCAAAGCACGTGAAACATTTCTACCACTTTATGTATTAAACACATTCCAACTTTCCAAAACCAGAATAAATTAGTGAAAGACAATCTTTACCAGAATCTACACGTATTTAAAAGAAATTTTTCTCATATAATAAGAACCATAGTTTTTATCATTAGTTTTCCAAAAACCTTCAATTTGGTGCTTACCATGTTTTTTGCCTTATGATTTACACAAATAGTAATCATTTTATACCACTCCTTGTCACTAAAAATTCACTTCCATAATTTTATTTCTAAATCTTAATTCCTTATCAATAGCTACCTTTTTTCAAGGACCTCTCAAAATGTCTTTACCCACTTGGCCTTGAGTAAGTAATTGAACTTCTCTAAATCTGTTTCTTCAGTGGTAAAGAGAGATGATATCCTTTCCAAAAGTCCAAATTCTAAAATTGTAATTTGTCTTTATATTTAGAGGTTACAAGTGCAAAGTATCAAATGTGATCATCTGTAGTTGGGGCAAAGCGAATCATATATAAGCCCCTCTTCCATTTCTAATCAAAAACAAAAGGCAGCAAACTTTAGAAAATAAAAGTCTGAGAACAACCATTTAATAGTTATATAGAGTGAAGATGCTTTACCAGAGAATAGATATAAACCAGGAAAGAAAGCATCTCTCTTTCTTCCCCAATCTCACTTGTGTGTGTGTGTGTGTGTGTGTGTGTGTGTGTGTGTGTGTGGTGCAGGCACATATAAACTAAATGTATCCTCAAATAAGCTAGAAGTCATGTACAGTTTGATGCCATCAGAAAAATATCAGGGACTAAATCAATGATTCTCAGCTGGAGGCAGTATTCTCCCCAGCAGACATCTGGCAAATTCTGAAGATATTTTTAGTTGTCATGACTCAGGGGATGTTACTGGTATTCCAGCGGGAAGAGTCCAGGGATGCTGCAAAATTTCTCACAAGGCACAAAAGAATCCACTTCCTCCATCCTGAAAAGAATTATCTGGACCAAAATACCAATAGTGCTGAGGGTGAGAAACCCTGGGCTAACCTTACCTGGACCTTTGACGCTGTTACACAAGTTGACGACGAGGTCATCCACGATCCTGGAGAGGGACTCAAAATCCGCCACATTGTATGCATGGGTATCATCGGGATCTGTTGCAATCATCTTTAACTCAACTTCATCAGCATTTTTAATACCTTGGGGAAAATGGATGTACACAAATTAAAAGCATGTCTCAGAAAAAAATTAATGGAACGAAGCAAATATTTCATGGGCTACCCTTATATATTCAATGTTAACTAGAATGTATATATGATTTTCCTGAATAATAAAATGATTACATATATAAAATAGAAACAAAAAATAATATAAACTAAAGGCTGTTTTGTTTAGCTTCTTCTAAATGCTTCTAGCACTGATTCCCCATCAAAAAGTGTCTCTTCAGTGTTTTTTCTGGAAAGTGAAATAACGGATATCAAAAATAAACATGGTGCTGTGGAAAACCAAACAAGAATTTCCTGAATCCTATTAATAGTACATTTGTCCTCTTGATTCGTTACTCCCTTCCAAGAAGCCATGTAGTTTCGTCCCATTACAAGGAGAAAAGAAAAACACGAACGAACTTCCTGGTACATTATTTTGATAAATAACGTGATAGGGCAAGTGTGTCTGTTTGTTTTTTCATGCTTCAGAAAATATCTTTACAAAAATATCCTCGGCACATTTGTCACCCCTGGGGGCGTGGCAATTCCCGTCCATGCTTACCAACAGCAAACAGCTCCACGCCTTCATCCTTGAGTTTTTTTGAAGGTGCCTCAACGTCATCTTGTGATTTTCCGTCAGTGATGAGAACTCCGATTTTTCGAGCTCGAGGCCTCATGCCAGCTTGGGGCTTGAAGCTCTGCTGGCGAATGAAATTCAAAGCCATGCCTAGTGGGATTGTTAAAAGAGAATCGGTCACATCATTACTCAGCCACAAGCTCTGACCGAAAGCAGGAGCTGACAGCGCACTGGAGCACCTGACTCACCTGTGAGGGTATTGCCTCCTTTGTAAGGTAGGTTTGCCACAGCCTGCAACAAGCTCTTCTTGTCTTTGTGAGCGTTTAACTGCCACTCTGTTCTGGGGTCCCCGCTATACTGAGCAAGGGCTAAAAGGACACCATTGGCATTAGCATATATAAAAGAGCATGACGAAGACGTCTAAATGCCTTCAATGTTGTCACACCTACCAATCTGTACTCTTTTGGGGCCAATCTCAAAGACTTCCACGATACGAGAGATGAAGCTTCTCACAGTTCTAAAATTCGCCCGGCCGATGCTCCACGATCCATCCACCAGCAACACGATGTCTGCTTCAGCCCTGGTGAGACACTCCAACCCTGACACAGCAATCGTGAGACAGCACAGAGTAAGGAGCGCGTTCTTTGTCGGGTTACTTCCTAGCCACGCCTCGGCCACCCCCGGGGGGCTCAGTGTCGCCTAACTAACTGTCCCAGTTCTGTGGCTCAGCGATGTAATTTGGAGTTGAAGGCTTTGAAAACATGTCCATATGATTTACTAACCTCAAATAAGAGTCATAGGAACCATCCATCCCTCCAATAATTATTTCAGTGGAAAATCTTTCCTTCATCTTTGACTATATTTCTGGCCGCAATCATAGAACACGGAGACTTAAACCGTCATCGTAAATTTGAATGAGCTCACAAAGCCAAAAGGTAAAATATATAAGTGGGAATGTACAGCCATAATTTTAATAAAACTTTTAATGTGACCTAGATTGGATGTTGTTGCATTTTTTCTAAATATTCAATGGTCATTAGCAGACAAGTATGAGATGAACTGTTAAAATGTGTAAGCTACAAAAAGTTTCAGTGAGCCAAAAATATCTTTTAAATTAATTAAAGCCCCCAGTATTACATATATTATAAAGGATTAGGCACATAACTCTTAAAATTAGAACTTTTTGAAGTAAAGATAGAGTGTTTAAAAGCCTGATAACTATTATTTAGTTATTAATTATTTAACTCAATCATCTACTATGTATAACAATCAGGTAAGTACAGCTGGTGAGGTCTGCACATTTAAAAAATCAAGAGAGAAGGAAGACAATCTAGAAAAAAGATACAACAAGTATACAGACTGAGAGCTACAGAGACCACACGCACAAACACTGATACAAAGCTAGGGTGCTTTGGAAAGAGAGAATTATCCCAATATCCTCAGTGCACAAGCTACAAAATAAAAACATAAGTCAGTTAACATCATCATAAGAGAAACAATTGAACATTAATGCAAAACAGCAAGAGTTGACCCTTTCACTTCTTTTATCCACATCCATGTTTTCAAATGCTCTCTTTTCCAGGAGCTTATGTTACCAGCTACAAATTTTTCAACTTCCTGCCATGTTAGCATCTGATCTTTATATTACAAAAAAACAACAACAATAACAAAAAAAAACTCACTGAGAAAGATTCAGTGATGCCCATCACGCTACAAAGGCATCACTGCGTATTGGACGCTCCATCAGGAATTAGGATTCCCAAGTACTATTCCAAGCACCTAAGCCTTTACAAGTCTGCTCCTGATCTGCCAAGACCTACTCTTTGTTAGCAAGTGATTAAAATATTTAGAAGCAAACTCTACCCGCCACCCTCACCTGGAAGAATGTTCAAAACTAGCTTCATGCGTATCAAAGTTGTAGTCGTGGCAGGAGCAGAAAAGTATGAGGGCTTTATGTTACCATTTTGCTTCCCAAGTCTTAGTTGCCCACCTATTTACGGAACACAGTGCTGCTTGCTCAGCCCAGATAAATCATTTTTACGATTACTTGAACAAAATAAAACTGCATTTTAATCATTAAAAAGAGAGAAAATGTATATTATCATTGTAAAATCTCAACTTTAAATAATCCAGGACTATGTAACTAATGCAATACTGACAAGAAAGCCTTAAAACATGTTGGCAAAAGTGTGCTTAGCTGGATCTTTGAAGAATTTTTTAAGTATATGTTACTGAAATAAATTTTAAAATTTAAAATTTTTTTTTAAAATTTAATAGTGTAAAATTTAACAGTCAATTTTCATGGTATGATTCACCTAACAATTCATATTTGAAAAAAGTTGCAAAATACTGACTTTTCCTAGGGGAATGTAACTCAATTTCTTACCGGAGGATAAAACTGGCATTACAGTTGTGTCAGAGAGAGTTGTCATTTCTTGTCCAACAAGTGGTGAACTTTCTCCTCCATCAAACATTCCAAAAACATTTACTTTATAGGTGGTACCTGCCCTGAAATGTTAAAATATATAGTCTGTATGCATAATAACCTCAAGTGGTAGCTTTTTTTTTTTTTTTTTTTGCTTTGTTATAAACATTCATCTTGATTTACAAACTTTCACTCAGAGGAACTTATAATACATAACATTGCAGGAGAAGGAAACTAATTTCCATCACATTCTAGTCTAAGCCCACACTATGAGGTGTCAAGGGAAACTAGCCCGCCAGCATTCTAGAGAATACTAGGGGTTCACGGCACCAGCTTCCACCTTGCCTTTCCACTAGATGTAGAATCCCCACCTTCCCACTGAGCAAGTCAGGGAAGGATCGGGCTTTCACTCTTATTGCTTCTAAGTGATGCGCTTTAAGAAAACAATTTAAATGGTGTACTTGCAAGGGAACATACAGCACCTAGCACAGTGCCTGGCACGTAGGAGGCTCAATAAATTTCATCCTCCCTATTCGGATAAAAGTAAATATCAAGCATTTATACAGATTTCAATATTGTTGAATGAATCGTTGGAACAAACCAACTTTCCACTAGGCAATGCATAGCAGTCTGTTCTTTTTACTGGGAAGAATGCTGCTGTTCCAACTCAAACCTCCTTCTTTCCCACCACACAGCCTGCAGCAAGAGCTTGCATCAGCCCCCCCTTCCCCAATCCTCCCAGCTGAGCCCAAGAGCAAAGGCCTGCCCCCTGACTCCTGCAGCCCACCCTGGGAGAGGATGCACGCTCGCATCTCAGTGTCATTCACCTTGGGCCTTTCCAGAAGGCATGGGGACCCCTACATTTCCATAAGGCTGGCTGGTGATAAACTGCTTTTGGTGAAATCGTGCAATGTGGATGTTAATTTTTAAAAAGCAGGGTGTTGCTGAAAAAAAACACCACTCCTGATCACTTAATAACAAAAGTCATTAAAAGAGTACAACTGCTCAGGCCTAAATTCGAGTCTCTGAACCCTAACCTCAACTTCAGCAGCACCAAGAGTGAGAAAGCAACTTTGGCTGATTTTAAATACTCTGCCGGCAAACGGACACATGAGTGACCATGTGTGGAAGGCACAATCCGTGAACAAAAACGGGATAGAGTTCATGCCCACCTAAGTTCCTCCAAAACAACTGTGTTGTCATATGGTCCAACCACTAACTCCCCCAGTCTTCTGTCGTCTCCCGTGGGGTGAAATGTGACCTTGTAACCCTTGACCTCCCCAGGCGCAGGCTCCCAAGTCACCCGGAAGCTTGACATGGTTGGGTCAGATGTTTTGAGGTTTCTGGGTGATTTAAATCGAGAGGCTGGAAAGATAATAGATGTTAAAATATTATCCATAAGCCTAGGCTTTGGGGGTTTTTTTTAGCCCCTACAATAATAAGTTGAATCCAAAATATCTAAGTGATATACATGGCAATCATCACAAACAAAATGCTTCAAAATATACATTTATAAAAAGGATTAAGTCAGAAAGCACAAGCTATAATACCCGATAAAAATCAGAATAATAGAGTAGAGTGCTACCCAAGTGGAAGTATAAATAGTACTCACAATTCAGAAGATTAGATTAGCATTAGAACATTAATATGGAGAATCATTTTACCAGGAACTAGATTGGTAAAAATCATAGGCTAATTAGGCATCCTACCTAACTATTATGATATAACTTATTACAGACTCCATTTTAGACATTTACAAATGAAGTAGATGTATTAAAATCTCCCTTTAAAATATTACACACTTTTCCAAAAAAATTATTATGGTTTTATACCTGTTGTTCCTGATCCTTGCCTAACCTTTCCTTCTCCTGTCTTGTAAACTGGGAGAACTGTGATGTCATACGTGGTCTGGGGCTGAAGTCGCTTTAACATTGTTGAGGTGACGGTGGGTGACACCTTGGCAACCATCTGTCTCCCGCCCACACGGGGGCGATACACAACACGGTAGTTAACAACTTTCCCAGGTGCTGGTTTCCAGGTAACTCTCATTGTGTTTTCTGTTTCTTCATCCACTTTCAAGGTTTTCAAATCATCGGATACTGTGAGATGAAAGGAAGATTACAATGTATATTGTGCTGAAAGAAAATGTTTATGTCCACCTCCCCATTTATGTGACAAGACGCTACGTGTGGTTTCTTAAATACGTACGCTATTCCTTTACTTAGCACTGTGAGCTCTCCTAAGTTCAAGATGGCATGTGAGCCTAATCTCAGTGAGGTCACAGTGAGATGTTTTCTCTTTATCTGGCTAATAACTAAAAAATGGAAATTCATATTGCAAGGATTTCGTATTTGCATTCCAGGGACTTTAGGAAAGAAAACACCCATTTCTGGAGATGAGCTTTTAGAATTTTTATTATATTTCCATCTGTAAAGAATTCCTGTAGAAATTACAGTGTGCAGAATACTAAAAATCACGAATACAGGGTCAGAAATATTCCTTGAGTCTTTTCAGAAAAAAGAACAATGCATAAATGACTAGCCAGAGCGACTGCAGTTAACACCATCCTTTGTGACTGCCGTGAACACGTAAGACTATCAGCACAAAGGAACAGGAAACTGACACAGAAAAATATCTCAAGGGCTCTGGAGATAAATTAGTATACACTGAGTAGCTTTAGAAAGCACTGTATGTAAGAAGGTTTTGATTAATATACAATAAACATTATTTATTAAATTATCTTTTATTAATAACTGTATCAGAAACAGGTCACCCAACATCCACAAAGAGCCCATACGTCCCTCTTCTTATACCTAATTGAGCTTATAAGCAGGATCATTTCATTCAGTTCTGTATTCTCAGCATTCAAAGGTCGTAAGTATCTTCTAGAGAGAGAGACTAAGCTGAAGGAAACACTGCAAAGAATCATTTTTGATTCTAAAAGAAATTTTCACGTTCAGGGCTTCCCTGGTGGTGCAGTGGTTGAGAATCCGCCTGCCAATGCAGGGGACACAGGTTTGAGCCCTGGTCTGGGAAGATCCCACATGATGCGGAGCAACTGGGCCCGTGAGCCACAACTACTGAGCCTGCGCGTCTGGAGCCCGTGCTCCGCAACAAGAGAGGCCGCGATAGTGAGAGGCCCGCGCACCGCGATGAAGAGTGGCCCCCGCTTGCCGCAACTAGAGAAAGCCCTTGCACAGAAACGAAGACCCAACACAGCCAAAAGTAAATTAATTAATTAATTTAAAAAATTTTTTTTCATGTTCAAACAGGCAAGAACCACTTGAAACAACTAAAAAAAACCTGAAAAACTTTAAAATATATATGTATACATATATATCAACATTCTTCAGACATTGAACATCAGGCAGCACAGGACCATGGTCTCTGGGAGAAGAGAAACAAATGAGAAGGAGTTTGATCGTTGCCCTGACTTATTGCTTGGAGAGACTTTCCAGCCCCCGTACAGGAAGGGGGCGCCCAGATGAAGCACCCTTACTTGAGGAGGTAGTTTTGTGAGTCTGGAGAGTCCAAGGCACTTAGAGCTGGTGGAGCAAAGTCCTGTAGAAATGGTGCTACAGAGAAAAAGCTCCCCAAATCAGCAGAAGTTCCTCCTTGAGTCTTCGACCCAGTACTACTCAGTGCATATGAATGAGGAAACTACCCAAAACCAGAGGAAGAAGCACCTAAAAACAGCAGGGGGAACAATTCCCGAAGTTTATGCAGGGCCAGAAATGTTCCCCCTCGCCAGAGTAAAAACCCTCAAAATTCTCAGAACGTCATGTAGAACACTAAGGAGGTCATTGCCCCAGTAGTGGAGCAAAATTAGCCCTCAACTAGAGGTTTCTCTGGTCTAGCTCTAACAGAGTTTTAAAGAAAGCTTCAAAAATATCAAACTGTTTCCAAGTGAGTTAGCTGCAAGGCTTAAGGATATTTATAAGAACATAAAAATATCTGACACCCAACAAAGTTAAATTCATAATGTTTGGCTTCTAATAAAAATTACCAGGAATGCAAAGAAAGAAAAATAAATTACCCATGTTATGGACTGAATGACTGTGTCTCCCCAAAATTCATATGTTAAAGCCTTAACCTCCAATGTGGACCTGTAGGGAGGTAATTAGGGTTAAATGAGGTTCTAAAGGTAGGGCCCTAATCTGATGAATTGGAATCCTTATAAGAGAACGAGGAGACACCGGAGAGCTCGATTTCCTTCTCTCTCTCTCTCTCTCTCTCTCTCTCTCGTCTCCCCCACTCCCCCACAATATGCATAGACTGAGGCCATGTGAGGACATAGAAGATGTCCATCTGCAAGTCAGGAAGAGAGCTCTCACCAGAAACCAAATTCTGCTAATAGAAACGGCACTACAAATAATGCATATGACAGAATTATTCAAAAGGGACTTTAAAACAGCTATTATAACTATATTCCATATGCTGATGATGGTAGAAGAAATGTTAAGCATGTTAAGTAAACACATGGAACAAATAAGAAAGACTCAAACCAAACTTCTAGAGGTGAAAAGTACAATGTCTATGATGAAACACGCACAGGGTGACATTAAGAGCAGATTAGAAATTGCAGGAAAAAAACTAGCGAACTTGATGACATGATAATAGAAACTATCTAAAATGAAACACAAGGGACTTCCCTGGTGGTGCAGTGGATAAGACTCCGCGCTCCTAATGCAGGGGCCCTGGCTTTGATCCCCGGTCAGGAAACTAGATCCCACATGCGTGCCGCAACTAAGAGTTCGCGTGCCACATCTAAGGAGCCCACATGCTGCAACTAAGACCTGGTGCAACCAAATAAATTAATTAAATAAATAAATATGTTTTAAAATAAATAAATAAAAATAAAATGAAACACAAGAAAAGAGAAAAGATGGACAAACTGAACAGCACAGCAGTGAGCTTTGTGATAACTTCAAGCAGACGAGTACATGTAGAACCGTAGTATCTGAAGAAAGTGGGGGGCAATAAATAAAATATTTGAAGAAATAATGGTCTGAATATTTTCAAATTTTATATAACTATAAACCCACAGATCCAACAATCTCAATGAACCCTAAGCACAAGAAACATGAAAAAACTACACCAAGGCATATCATAAGCAAATTACTTAAAATCAGTATAAAAAGAAAATCTTGACAGCAGCCATAAAAGCAAAAGATATATTATGTACAGAGGGCAAAGGTAAGAATGACAAAATAGGTAAAGAAATTCAATATATGGTTATGAGTTAGTTTTCTGAAAGATGCACATATAATTTCAACTAAGAGTATATTGGTTGCAATTTTTTAATTTTAGGGTTTAAAGAAAGTAAGAGAATTCTCAGCCAATTCCATTACTTTCTGGAAATATTAAAATTTATTTAGTTAATCCTCAATTCTCCATTACTATTCTCCAGGTAAGTGAACTATTAAAAGAAAAAAAATATATATTTTCAAACAAAAAATGTAAAGACCTTACATAGGATTTTGGAAAGAGTATGGGAAAGAATAGTACACAGAACAGTCTATCTGTTACAAATGTTGAATAAATCAATGTGCGTCTAACACTTTTCTAGAAAGAGTTCTGCTAAAATATGTTTTCTGACCTCTTGTTTCCATCTCTTCAACTTTTGTTTAGTGGAAAAGGACATCTCTCCCTTACACAAATTTCTCAAACCAATTTCATACAACTCAGAATTGAGAAAAATGGACATTTAAATCTTATGAGTATTGGTCTAAAAAGAAACCTATGTCCCCAAAAGAGTGGGATCCCAAACTTTAAAATATTCCCAAATTTAAACATGTTAATAATAGTCAAATATTGTACTTCATACCTTGAAATGCTTCAAGGATCTCAATTGTATTCCTGACTTTTAATTAATTCTTTAAAATAGAGGAATTGAAGCTAAATAAAGTCCAACATATCTCATCTTAGATTTAATGGGAAACTTTGGATTTTAAGGAGAGAAAAAAAATCCTTGCTGGCTTCCCATAAGGAAAAAGCAAGATTTTTCACTCCATTCACAGGTATGCCACACGCTATAAAATGCTGTTAATACTCCCACTCTAAGTTCTTTTCATGTTTTAGTAACTCTCACAAGATGCTTTCCAACACCCACTGTACCTCTGCTAAACCAGCTGCCATAATTGGAGGGCCAGTAGAAAGTTTCCCATCTGCTGGCTTTCTAGCCACAATTCATGGTTTTCATTGTATCAACAGTCTGCATACCATGTCTCTGAGTGTCAGGTGAAAACAGAAAATATTTCCTGAAAATACTTCCAAAATGTCTCCTTGGAAGTTTAGAAGAAACTCGAAGAGCATGACCCAGTGACTCGACCCAGTTATCTGCACCATTTAGGACTCATCCACCACCTGAATATACTACATCTGACTCAGATTTCTCCAAGTACTTTCTAAACTACCTCACTTTCCACAAAGAGAGCAAAGCAAAACACGACAAAATGGTAGTAGAACAAAGAAAGGTTCCTGTTTTCCATCGTACTTGCCTAGCTGCTTGAGCAGCTGGCATAATCTCTAGAAAATGTACTTTCATTGCTGCCTAGTCTGTTCATAGGTCAAAAGAGGCTTTTCTGTTCACTCACCTTTAAATCAATCAATTAGCCAAGAAATAGTGAAAATTTCTTAGATGCTCAGCTTCTTAGAGATGAAAGTCTATCTAGGATTTCTGCTAACATACTTACTTTGGACGAAAACATATCCTTGGGGAGATTTTAAATCCCAAATAAATATCTGAGGATTCAGTCTTTTCACAAGAAGAAATGATGGAGGAGAATCTTTGGAAAACGTTTCCCTCTAAATACATAAATTTTGATAATTTCTCAGCCACGTGAATTGTATCTTCACTCCTACAAATAAATTTAGCTAGATGTGTCATATGTGGCCTAAATTTACAACACGGCTTCTCTTTACAACAAGTGAACATTTACCAGAAATAGAGATGAATTTGGGCCAGCTTCTTGAACTATATCAGCCAATATATTCAGACACAAGATTTCAATCACTACCATGGAAACCAATCATGTGACTATCTGAGAAATATGCCTTTTGTTGTATTTAAATCTCCTATAAGGAGTTTGATTTTTTTAATCTGGTTAATTTTGACACAGATTTAAGCTTAGACATGTCCAACTGAGTTTGCCAGTGATTTAAAAAAAAAAAAAAAAAAAAAGATGAATTCCTCAGAGAACTCAGACCAAAAGATTTTCATTTAAGGACAACCTAAAATCAGGATACAGGACTTCATTGAAATTGCTCATGGCGTTTCCCTCTCTCCTCCTTTGGCAGAAAAACCACCCCTTTCCTCCAATTCTTTCTAATAAAAGGAAATGCAAGAATGCCCCAATCTTTCCCCTTTTCCTAAAATCCTCCCAAACAATGGGAATAAACTTTCCTCCTATAAATACTTAGAAATGCCCATCCTTAACAAATTACTTTTTAGGAAAGACAATTAAGAAATACCAACGCACCTCTCACTAGCCACCTGATAATAAATGATGAGAGGGTGATTCAAAATTTTTCACAAGAAAGAATATTAATGAGATAAAGGTAAATTTTTGCCCCCAGAAACCTGAGTAGACTTGATTTAGCCTCCCCAAACATAGTAAAAATAATCTAGGATTAGTCTTGGGTGTATAACAATCATAGTCTCAATAGCCAGATCATTTCTCAACCTTCTCTAAGTAGCTAGGCACTATGCTTGGTGCTTTGCCCACTGTTATTTCATTTAATCCTCAAGACAATCTGAGGCTGCATTCTACACATTAGGAAACTGAGGCTCAAAGAAGGTTCAAGAACTTGCCCAAGGTAATATAGTTATAAATGTGCCTGAATTTTCTTTGTCTCCATAGCTTCTGATCTTTTTACTAGCCGAGCTTCTTATCTAGTTGATCTTTCCACCAGAAAAAAAAAAAAAAAAAGAGAGAGAGAGAGAGACTGAGAGAGAGACAAACACAGTTCACTTTTGAACAATGAAGGTTTGAACTTCGAGGGTCCACTTATACACGGATTTTTTTCACTAGCAAATGCTACAGGACTACATGATCTGAGGTTGGTTTTTTCCTGAGATGCAGAGGAACCTCAGATAAGCAGAGTCGACTATAAATTATACTCACATTAACCCTCACATTGTTCAAGGGTCAACTGTGTAGGTAGTTGGAAGGGATTCAGTATTTCAGACTTTGATATAATTTTAGATGCAAAACAAACCTGAATTTAAACCACATTCATTAAAGGTCCTAATTTTTTAGTCCCCATTTGTCATATAAGGAAACAAAATGCAAGTGGTTATCATGAGCTGATAGCTATTAGGTAGCGCCAACACACTCAAACCCCTTGGACTGTTACCTACATTCAGTTGTGGCTTCTCCACTCAAAGGTTCTCCTTCTCCACTACTGTAAATTGCAAATACTGAAACTCTGTATTTGGTCTCTGGCTGCAGATTTTCTATCACAGTATGAATTGCATCTCTAGGAAGACTCTTCTCTCCAGCCTCAATATCATCATACAGCGATTTCCACGAGACCCTGTAACCGCGAACCATTCCTGGAGCAGACGTCCAATAAGCACCAATCGATGTGTCGGTGATATCTTTAGTAATCAAATCCTGAGGTGAACCACGCTCTAGAATAGAAATGAAAGGGGGATCATTTTTTAATGTCTACTATACATGTAAATACTCCTTCATCCTAGTAGACATCCTGATTTGCTGGAGTCAATTTGTCTAATGTTGCCCAGTTCTTCCTTCTAAGCTGTCTGTCCTATTCTGTCAGTGGAACAGAAGATGGGATTAAACTTTAGAATTATACCTGATTCCTGCCTATCACCCTGGTCCCCATATGTCCAATCAGATTGAAATGTCCTTCAGGACAAGAATGGCATCGAAATATGAAGAAGTACGTGCCTAAAAAAGAAGTGCAAAGGAAAACAAAGCATCTAAATCCCCAAATTTTACAGTTCAGTTCTCCTTATTGTGCACAAAGATCTTTATTTCTTCACCATCATCTTTTCCTCTCTTATCTTATTTAAATAAGCTCAGTTTCAACATACCACTTCCAGTAACTCCAACAATCTCATATCACTTGCAAATCTTAATTCCAACAATCCTTTTGGGGGGGAAACTCTATTTGTTCACAAAGCTAAAAAAAAGCAGAAATGCAAATTTCCAATTATAGCTTAACCCTAAGGAAACTAAAAACCACCAATTCTTCTGGAAAATCTAAAAGCAACTAGTCATCAAAATAAAACACACCACTTGTTCTAGCTAATCAAAAATGCTTGCTGCTAAATTTTGGCTCTCTCATTTAAAAAAAAAGTACAACCCAAATGGAAAAACACGGCAACCTTGACTTAATAGGAGACACAGATGTCTACCAATAAAACCCTAACTTTCCGTAATTTAAATGTACAATAAATATACAGGTCACTTTATATTGGCTACCTTTACTAGGGTTCATGCCACAGTATGACATAAATATAAAACTATCTGCTTCTACAGCATACGTTTTACCAGTAATTGTTGTGTATTCAAGAAAATGATATATAATGCTGCTACAAGAATTTTGAAGACTGTTATTTCACTTGAATCAGAGTAAAAATGAGTATCTTTAAAATACTCATAATTATTTAAATTTCAGTACATAAAGATAACAGTAAATGAAAAAGAAATCTTAGTGGACAAAAACCTATCATATATGGTAGATTACAGAGGGAAAAATAAATAAAATGGGAGCCGGGCATCCTACCAGACCCCGAGATGAAATGGAAAATTCTAACTCCATTATAAATAACTTCAACTGCTGACAGGACATCTCATCTCTGGAGGGAAATTAGTTACATATTTCACTGCAACCTAGAATATTTATTTTCAAGAACATACTGACTTCTTTCCCCCAGTACTTGAGGCTAATCTTCATTTGAAGGTCTTCTTTAATCGTATTTGCTACTTAAATGGTCACACATCTTTACATCTTCTCTATTTACAGGAATATAAACAAATTGTTTCTTTGGCTGGGTTGGGTTGGGTTTGGTTTGACTTGGTTGTTGGTTTTTTTCTTTTTTGCTTTTTATTTTGTTTTGATCATTGATAGCCCAACTACTGGTCTCTAAGTTTTAAATCTGCAGCATGTGTCCTTTGCTTGATATACACTACATCCTTTTTTCATATGTGCCTCTTCACTTAAATTTCCTAAGTTGCAGTTAGCAACAACTGTTGTGAAATAATACTTGAAAGTACTTGAAAGTGATTCTGAATTTAAGTGAGCTAACGAGCTGCATTAATAACATTCCCAAAAAGTATAAGACAAAGTTAGCTTAGAACATGGGAATTATATTCCAAATTAATACTGGAGTCATTTACAAACAATAATTTTAGTTTCTAGTTTTCCCAAAGGTTATGCTTCTCAGCCTGTTTTTCTCCCTACTTTCTATAGCACTGAATTTGACATTGTTTATTTCCATGGCAACACGACATCAATCTCACAAACACAGGCTAATGATTTCACTGTGAGAAAATAATAGGAAGGGAACTGTGGTTGAAGCAAAAATACATTCACAAAGATACTTCTGGGCTACAAACAAAAAGAGCCTAGCTCACAAGACATGTATTCCCATGGATTTTAATCAACTATGTTAACACTCTCAAGACCTGGAAAGCTAGAACAAAATACTAGTAAAACTGCAGTAAAGGCCTTTGTAAGGTTTGTCAACGTCCTGGAAAGAATCTGTAAAACCACTTTTTAAGATTCAAATAAAATATTAGCTGAAAAATATTCCTGAGTTCCAATTAATGGCATGACAACACTAATTCAAGTGAACACTAAGTAAATTCTCAATCACAGAAAAAAATCCTCAAAAAATTATAGTTTCTGTCTCACGCATAAAGGCATTACTGGCAGGCACTGGCACTGCAACATTGCATGTTCATGACAAAGAAATGTGGAATCCAAAGAAAGAAAAAAGACACCTCAAATCAGAAGCCAAGATTGAAAAGATAAGCTGCTTCAATGGGTTTCTTGTTATGTCAATCAGTCAATTTGATAAAAATAATCCTAGGGCTTCCCTAGTGGCGCAGTGGTTGAGAGTCTGCCTGCCAGTGCAGGGGACACGGGTTCGAGCCCTGGTCTGGGAAGATCCCACATGCCGCGGAGCAACTAAGCCCGTGAGCCACAATTACTGAGCCTGTGCGTTTAGAGCCTGTGCTCCGCAACAAGAGAGGCCGCGATAGTGAGAGGCCCGCGCAACGCGATAAAGAGTGGTCCCCGCTTGCCGCAACTAGAGAAAGCCCTCGCACAGAAACGAAGACCCAACACAGCCATAAATTAATTAATTAATTAATTAAAAATAATAATAATAATCCTAAATATTAAGTTTATACTGTTGTCAAATGCATTGAAAAACCTTTTTTCTCCAAAAAGCGGGGGAGTTGGGTTTTCAAGCTGTTGCATTACACCCACGAATCTTGAGAATATGATGTACTCGTGACAAGTCTATTTTATCAGACCTATAACCCTTGAAATTTTAAAACATGGAAACTTGGCTTCGCCAAATATTAACTTACAAAAAAAGCAGCAGTTGAATTCACCCTGTGATCTGACTGTCAGGCTGCCAAATGGCCAAGCTGGTCTGGGGACCTGGTGAGCAGGCCGTCACCTCCTGGGGCCCTGGGACCCTCAGCAATGCAATAATTGGACTGGACCCGATCAGATACACAGAATCACCCAGAGAGCTAAAGACTCGGCCATGCCCAGATCAATTAAATTGGAGTATCTGGAGATGTGCCTGAGCCCTGATGCTTTCTAAAAATCTTTTCGATCTCCTCTGTGATCCTAATTCCTCCACGATTCTCTACTCTTTTCTCATTTGGGGGCATTTATTTGGAAGTTGTTTGGTCAGTGTGGGAAGGAACCCTCACACTCGCTTTCACTCTGAGAGACAGGTGTGGTGAAATAAAGGCCAGTGTGATTAAAGCAAAGCTGGTCAAAATTGGCGGACACAGGGACGCTGTGTAGGACGGCGTGATGGTTTCTATATCGCATGGGTCTATGGCCACACACAACAAGTCACTCTTTAGGTAGTGGCACGTGCCCAAGGCTGACCCTCGGAGAACGGAGAAGTTGACTGAAGCCTCTCATCACACCCTTTCCATCCCATAACATGAGTGGGATTTCACCACTGTCTCCTCCCCTCCATCCTGCGTCAGAAGGAAATGGCTCTCAATGCATGTTTCTTCTTCAAGTGTCGATCACATTTTCCTGTGAATGAGGTTTGACCCAAGTGTTACCTAGCCAGGCATTTGCTTTGGCTTAATATATTGAATTGTAGGTTTTGTCCTCAAACTATGGAACTTCAGACATCAGTAGCTACAGAAAGAGATTATTTGGCTTGGATTGGGTTTGCAAGAGAGTCTCTTTTTAGTGTACCTGGGAAGGAAGAGGAAAGAGAGAGGAATAAGAAAGATGTAAGAAGACCAGTATATAGCCTCTGCCCAGCAAAGGTTACCATTCTTCAAAAGGGGAAGACGTAGAAACAGCGGCAGCAAGCAGAAACCAACTCCAGGAGACTTTTTGCCACTTTGTCTCAACCTTTCCCCAAACGTGGACCCACTTCTGCACCAGCAAAGGCTCCCCTGTTTTGAGCTCCTCCTCTCCCTTTGCCCCAAGACTTACAAATATATGTTTTATGATGTTTGGGTTTGTTCACGTTTTTTACCTAAGTGACATTGTTTTCAATACTTTAATCTCATGGTACTTGTTTTCTGCTGTTCTGAACCATATGCCTGCACTTTGCATATGACTTTTACCTCTGGGAATAGAATATCCGGCAATCGTTTCAAACAAGTCATCTTCTGCAATGACGGCATGCCTTCATCTCTATTCCTTTGATTCCATCTCAATAGTTCTCCCTTCTACTCTGTTCTGCCCAGTATAGTACCAGGATAGATGTAAGGAATAACAATGCTTTTCTGTCATAAATTTAAACAAACAAAATGCATCAGTTTTTGAAATTTTGATACTCAGTATTTCTGATCTGATTACAGGACATACTCACATATATTCAAAAGGCATCATTTCTGGTGCCTGCGTGCATGCATCTCTGTGCTGCTGGGGCAAGTAATTAGACAGGTGCATTTCTCATGATCTGAACATCCACAGAGGGTTGATTCTACTTTTTCCACAGATGAGGCCAAAGAACTAAGGCCTCATTTAAGTAACTTTCCTACATTTCCTTAGCTCTTTTCCATTTGCTTTCTAAAAAGCAAATCGTCATCCAATTCAAACATAATTATACACAAATTAGCCAATGATGATAACGGAAATATTAATCATTATGAAATGAAACTCTATTTTCACCTTATAGATGGTTCCAGCCGGCTTCCATTGAGTTTCCCATACCACTTTCAAAAATAGAAGTTAAATTGAAAATGTAATGTAAACCCTCTTCTGAATCAATTTGTCTTTTCCGTTAGAGCTCAGCTCAAAGTCATCCAACTTTCCACAGCAGAATACAGACGACCTGCTCTGGATAACGTTCATGTGGAAACACACTTGATTTACAACCAACGACTTGGAGTCACCATTCCAAAGGACAAAGTTCACTATTGATCAGTTAACTTAGTTACTTTAAGCAGCACATAGTTCTATAAAACCCCTAAACAATTAAATGGACCTTCAACCTCAAAGCCCGGGTGAGATTTCTTCCATAAGTGTCACCTCTCTGATGTAATATAGATTTTTCTCTGATAAGCCATTGATTTGCAGAAAAGAAAATATGAATTACTGTTTGGTGATTGTGCTAAAGTTCCCTGGAAACATCAGTGTTGTTATACGCAGAATGTATGATTTTTCAAATTATGAGACAGCAGTAAATCTAGGAAAACATAGAGGCCTTATTTAGTCCATCTTGGAGGGGCCCCATGTCATTCAACATCTTGCAGAAGAACTCCTGTAATGTGCTGAAAACCTCATTGTAACAAAATCTCAGCTGAGTTAGCTTGCTTTGATGTATAGGAAGCCATTCATGTGTAGGACACTGGAGAGTTGCTATGGCAACTGAAACAAAGGAAATTCTGAAAAAATCATCTTTTCCATAGCCAAAAAACACACTCAAAAATAAAAGAACTGTATTATTCCAAAACTGAAATTTTCATTCACTTGTGGTAATCTCTGAATTAAAATGGGCATTATTCGTTTCGAGGTTTATAAGAGCAGGTTTCCCTCTCTGTAAACACTAACAGTGACAACCAAAAGTTCTTTCAAGACTTGAAGTTCATTTGCATGTACAGCAGTGTTTTAGTAATTACATTAAACCCACTTTACCAACAACAGGAGTAAGAAACAATGTAAATCAAACCTAATAGTTTGTGCTCAGATTCCTCTGAAGTTTGGATCTGAAATGGTAATAAACTCTGGCTTTGTGAATCTGTTTCATACAGTACTGGGGCCAACCATGAACTTCCCCAACGCCAATGCTAATAAATCTCTCTTCCAGGGACAGGGGAATTTTCTGATCATTGGCGGCATTTCAAGAAAGCACTAGGAAACAGATTCAAGTTAGGGATGGTTGTAGACCACACTAATTATGTTTTTTAATTCTTTTTTAATTGAATAGAATGCACTTCAGTCAATCTATAAAATTTTCAACCCACAGAATGCCCTTGCTGGCTGAGCCATGCTTCTGGATGGAAGAAACATTCCTTTGAGGTCTGCTCTAACCACCTCCTCTCCCAAGAGAAAAACAGATTAGAAAAACAGCAACCCTCAAAAGCAGTTGCCTGGCTCTGATTCTGGGCTTTCCATTCCCTGCATTTACCATCATATCCTATTCCTGTATATGGTATGTGGATTTGGCTAGGTTAATATAATAAAATGAAATAGAATAACCAGGGGCACAAATCTTCTATTATTTTCACTTAGTCACAACTATGCTTTCACATATTCCTCAAGTTTACCACACATCATGCAATGAGATAAATATGTTAATAAAATCAGGCTGGCAGCAATTTCTCTAATCCTTCACTATAGTAAAGAGCTTTGGTGTCAATGGAAAAAAATCTACTCTTACAATTTAGTTATGAATTAACTATATTTTTAAAGGGAACTTGCAAATCATCTAGCTTTCTTCCTTCTCAGGGAATGGGAAACAGTAATTTTTAAATTTATTTTACTACCTGTGTATCTCCCATCGAGATTATTTCTGATCAGATACACGTGTGTGCACACTCACACATGCATACAAGTTGGTAGATTTTCTATACCACATGTGCAAAGGCATAAAACTATAAACAATTTAGCTATACACCTGGCCTAGAAAAATCATCACCCAGTAGTATATGTTTGCTGTTAAGTTAAAATGTGCATTTTATTTTCTCAAAATTGGTAATACATTATTCTTAGTAAAGATGCCTTAATCTTTAGAATCAAGATTTTTGACTGAATATAAATATATTTTTAAAGTAAGAAATGCAGAAGAATATCAGCAGGTTAAAAGGTACAAGCAGAAGTAAAACTATTAAATTATTTCTAAGATATCCTTTATAAGGGAGAAATGTTCGCAAATATAAATAATCTACAACTATTCTATAAAAATAAAAGCTCAAAAGTTGATCCTTAAAAAATCCTATGAATAATCTATGTTGAAAGCCTGTAGAAAGCACATGAGAAAGAGAACTTCAAAGGTCAAAAGAAAAGGACAATCTTCTCAGAAATTCTGAATGTTGCTCCAGATATGAAGATCACATGCTTTTGTTGTTTGGATTATGTCTCCATAATTAAGGCAATTTCCATTTCTCTCATTAGTTTCAAGACTTTAGAGTAACCAATCAATATCTTTGAAATACTTACAAAAGCTGTATTTTTAGATATCAGTTCTAAAGTGAATGTTGTTTCCCCTTGATAAATTTCATACACATGGGGTATTTTAGAGTTCCCAAAGCGTTTCACTTACATTCTCCCATTTGATCTCCACAGTAAGTCTGGGAGGAAGGGGGAACAGTGGTCATCCCCTCTTTATAGATGGGTAAACTGAGGCTCAGCAGGGTTAAGGGATTATTTCAAGGTCACATGGCAAGGTAGCCAAACCAGGACTCTTCTGATAATCAGTACTTTACACACTGATATTTAATCTTTCGTTTAAATCCTCTTCTAATAATAAATCTCACAGAGTATTGGACTTCAACTCTTGATGACTATTAGAGATAGAATTCTGATTAGAATGTTTTTGTCTATTTGTTTTTATTTTTTAACTAAGTCTTGACGCTTTAATCAAAACTGCCTCTTGTAGGCCTCGTCCCTGTTAATCATAACATATACAGTCCTCCAAGCTCTTGGATCCACTAAATTTGATGGATATTTTGCCTAATATCACTGTGATCTCACTTTACAAAAGATACTTCAGATTTATTTTCTTCCTACAATTATTTTAAATAAGTCATAGAAAAGATGGTGATAACAAAAGGAAAGCTATACCTGATCTCCCATTTAGGCCCCCAACTATGGAACTGAGTCATCATTGGAACCATCCACGGATAATTCTTTTTAACACTACAATCCATTCTCATTGTGGTTAAGTTAAATTTGTATTTTGTCTCACACAGGACTTACTTTGTGATTGTGGTGAGTCAAATCGAAGCTGCCATTATAGTTCAGAAGAGCCTAAGAAATATGAAGCCCTCTGACAATGAACTCCAGAGAACCAAGGAAACAGCTCCGGTCTTGATGGTTCTTACTAAGTACTCCATTAACGTTGAACTTCTAACCCTGAACTGCATTTTAGAGATCATTTAGGAAACAAATCAACAGTAACTTGGATTCTCACATTTTTCAAGCTATTATGACTGCTTATATGCATGGTGCATGAAAAGAGGCTGAGAGTCAAAAAAGGTTTCTACCTGCTCCTGGGTGATGACAGCAGTTGTGTTACCTTGGACAATCCAAACCCTCTTCCTCCGCAAACGTTTCCCAAGGCCCCTGCCCACCCAAGTGTCACACACCTATTCTCCATTTAACCAGCCCATGGCATTGCAGACACATTTCTACGGCTTTACCATGCACTCAGCTCCCCAATACACTTCTCCCCAATCAAATTTAATTTTTTCAGTAGCTTACATTCTACGTCTCTGAATAAGAGGCAGTTTTATGACTACTTATTTTTCAATACAAATTCCTTTTAAGAGAAAGGATCGTACATTCCCAGATTTCATTCTCTGAATACATTTTAAGCTCCCTAAATGCGATCACAAGCAAGCTCAGGGATTTCTATAAAATATGACAGTAATTACCTTCAAGCGTTGCCCCTTCTCCAAAAAGGGCATCTCCAGCCCCAGACGCATACAAGGCTGTCACAGATAAGGCATACTGTGTCCCTTCGTTTAATCCTCTCAGGACAGTATTGGTTGTGTCTCCCCTCACAGTGACCTCTTGAGTCTCGCCTCCTGCCACGGGGGTGTATGTGACGAGATACTGTTTCACTTTTCCTGGTGCTCCAGTCCAAGATAATTTCATAGTTGATGTCGTAGGGTCAGAAACTCTTAAATCTCTTGGGTTCCCTCTAACTTCATTAAAAAATAACAACAACATCAAAACTCATTATTTGATAAAATGACTTAAAATACACTTTGTTGCTTTATATATATATATTATGTGTATATATATATATATGAAATCAAATTTATATCCTAGGTGAGATTATGGCTATTGTAACTATTGACTAGCCAGAAGAGTTTAAGCATCTCTAAATTGGGCCCTATGTGTCAGTAGAAACAAAGCAAAAGCCATCTAATTCCTCTTCCGTATTTACACATGCTAAAGTCTTTCATGTTAGAATCTTTCATGTAAAAACTTCAATGTTTTCTCTAAAAGTGGAACAAAGCACTATAAAATGTATATGTGTTGATCAGTATCACAATGGAGATTTTAACTCTGCTAAGAAATCATCAATAAAAAGGGTTTGTTAGCACAATGCTATGAACATCTAAATGTGATGGCCAGGAAACACACCAATGTGATAAAAATGATAAATGATAAAAATGAATGCCATCCCTAGAAAAAAATATATGAGAGGAAACAGCCCAAGTGAGGTCGAGTCTTGGATAAAACTCAAGGGCTGGGCTGCCCATCTCTTTGCAACTATGTTTGGCTTTTCATGCCTTTCCTGGTACAGTGGCCATGTGGTCTCTGAAGGGTCTCAAGGCACCCAAGTCTATGACTCTCACCAGCAGGCGCACATCGCCAGCCACTTTAACTCCAGAAAACAGAAAGATGAAGCGTCACTGGGTCTTCTTCTGGTGCCTGGCACAAAGAGCCCTAGGTCCCCAACTGGAAAGAGTGAAAGAGAGGTGACTTCCCAGAGGGAAGAGAGGAGGAAGACAGCAGGTGGAAAGAGAAAGTGTCTCTGCAGGAGAGGCTAACTAGCTAGGCTGTACCAGGAGGGAAGTAGTGACGCAGGGCCAGCTAGAACGTGAGTGTCTGCACAAGGGCGAGAAAGTCCACAAACTCAGATTCACCGCTTATGAGCAACATGACTCTGAGCTATTATTTAGTTCCCTTAGCCTCAATTTTTTTTGTAAAACTGGGATAAAAAAGTAACAACTTCATAGATTCTATGCAGGGATTAAATGAGATAATATATGAAAAGCTCTTCGCACAGAACCTGATACAAATAGTTGTTTAATAACTTCATTATTGCTAATATGTAGTTATTATTATTTTTTAAAAACTTTAAAGATAAGGAATAAAATGAAAATTAAGAGTGTCTTAATTTTCCTCAATGAAACCACACATTAAATGTTAATAATTTGCAACTAATATCAGAATCTATCCTAGGAGCCTAACCATTCCATTTAAATAAAAACATGTGAATATTCTTAAATCTTCCTGAAGAAACAATATGTAATCTGTCTCAATGGTACATAACGGTTTGATTTTTAATCCCTAGTCATCCTTCAGTTTATATTAGAATATTTAATAATATTATTTTGAAAGAATATTTGGACCATCTCATAGCATTCAGGTTCTTTTGACACCAATAAATGCTGTCATGAGTAAGTCAAATATTTGAGTAAGTCAAGTCTAATAGGACTACCATCGAAGGTACTCAGATAATTGAGACAAAGTGTTTCATGGCCCACAGCATCTGGATAGTTGTCCGAAGCTTCTCCTACAGTCTAAGATTTCGGTTGTTAACAAATGATGAGCATATTTCCTCTACCTTCTTCAGTGGCTGCATTTCCAGTCAACGGAGAGCCAGATCCTGAGAAGTATTCAGGAATTACAGATACTTCATATTTTGTGTCTGGTGTCAGGTTCTCCAGCGTTCTCCTCCTCTGATTGGCTGGGGTGGTAACCTCTTTGCTTTCTCCACCAGCAACTGGTCTATAGATAATTCGATACCTTAAGACTCTCCCCGGAGCCTGAGTCCAGGTAATTTTAAAGCTATCTGTGGTCTCATCCGTCACCTTTAGGTTTCGAGGTGCTCCTTTTACTGAAATTTAAAAAATAACAAGTTGACTGATTTTATGCGACAAATAAAACACTAGTTTTTGATCACTAAATTACAGCATTTCTCTCAGCAAATCCATGAGCAGTTTTTTGACAAACATCCTGGTTCCTGCATGCATTTAGCCAGATATTAACTAGATTCTGAAAGAGCAAACACTCCGCAATACCCAGAAAGAAAAGAAGTACTGTCAACTTTTTAATCAGATAAAGAGGTATATAACAGTAAACTTTTAATATCATAAATACTCTATGAAATTGTAAATTAATGTTGACATAAAATTCAAAAATAAAAACAATCTGTTTCTTCAAATGTAAGTAACAAGGCTTTCACTCTTACTAGATTTTCTCAGAAAAGTAGGAGAATAATACCTAAAAACCCAGGTCTACCACATTTACCCACTTGAACAAACTCTCTTATCCAATCAGTCCCACAACTCATTTTTTTATCTGCACAGTCATTTGCCGTGAGAATAATTAGACCATACATGTGCTAGACCAAATACATTGTAGGTACCTAATGAATGCTACTTGAATCTAAATCCCGAGGTTAAACTGCAATGTAAGTAACATCCACACACTGACAGTCTTAAATGAAATCTCCGTTACGCCCAAATGAGAACATCATTTGATTTTGTGGTTTAATGACCTTTTTGTTTAAGAAGCAAATTGTTCATATGGACAACACAGTCAGGAAAGATGAACTAAATCTACTGGGGAAGACCACAGTGCAATATATCTGCATGCACCTCACATACAATTAGAAGTTTATCTAAATGTCCAACACACCAATAGACCACTCCAGGGAAAAAGGAGTTGTATATCTCAAGAAAAGAAAGAAATGGCAGGTGGCAGACTTACATCCATGATTCATTCAATATGGCAAGGAAAAAGACTAAATGAGTTAAAACAAAACTGATGGATTTGAATGCTGGCTCTGAAATTTAATTAATGTGTAATTTTGAGTCTCAGATTACCCAACAGTAAAAATGTGACTATCTGTAGGGTTACTGAGGCGGTTAAATGAGACAATCCATGGAAACAATTATCATAGTACCTGACACATGGCAGAAGCTCAATAACTGCTAGTCTAATAAAGGTATTGAATCAGACACTTCCTTATTGACAAAAGAAAATCTAAATCTCAGATTTCAGTACAGACAGCAGAATTGGGAAGGTATTACCAAATTCTATTGTAGTAGCCCAATGACCAAAAACTAGAGTGTAAACGAATATAGTTGGCTCTGTTCAAAAACCCTTTAGACTTCAATTTCTTCTTGAGGCATAGTTCCATCCCCATCCCAAAGTGCTGAAGAAAGAGGGCCAGGCTCATGAAGCCGCAATGTGGGCATTACAGAGAAATCATCAGAAAGTCATAAATATCTAAGTGTGGACTGTTAGGTTATACTATCACAAAAATCATAAGACAAGAAGACATCTTAGGCCATTTAGTTTATCTACTAGCCTTCAGGCAGAAATATACCTAAACCATGCACAAAAGAAAAATCAATCTTACTTGAAAATTTTTTCAGAGAAAAGATTCTCTGGCTTTTATCAGCAAGTAGACCAACATATGCCCTCCCTGTCAGCCAGTACTTCTTTGTAACTAAAATTGCTCACGCTGCTGTTTCAGCCTCTTCTGTACCAAATAAAAATGGAGGAGAATGACTGATATCTCCTGTAATATTCACTGTATACATCAAGAGTAACTGTCTGGTGCTGGCCTTCTAACCAGGTTCATTGGAATCCTTTAAATGTCAAATGTAGAGAAATGTATCAGAAAGTACTCAAATCTATCCAGTGAAGTGGACACATCTAAACAAATATTGCTTAAAATATCTGGTAAACTTTGTACACCCATGTTCTTAGCAGCATTATCCACAATAACTAAAGGGTGGAAGCAACCCAAGTGTCCACCGATGTTGGTACATACAAACAACAGAATATCATTCAGCCATAGAAGAAAGAACATTCTGACACATGCTACAAGCACTGATGAACCCTGAGGACACTAGGCTAAGTGAAATAAGTCAGTCACCAAAGGACAAATACTGTATGATTCCACTCATATGGAAACCTAGAGTCATCAAATTCATAGAAACAGAAAGCAGAATGTTTGTTGCCATGGTCGGGGGGACAGAGGGTAGCAGGAATGGAAAGTTATTGCTTAACAGGTAGAGAGTTTCAGTTTTGCAAGATGAAAAAGTTCTGGAGATGAATGTGGTGATGTTAGCACAACCATTGAATGTGTTAATTGCCACTGAAATGTACACTTGAAATGGTTAAAATGGTCAATTTTATGTTTTACGTATATACAGGTATATTTTACCACAATTTTAAAAAAGAAAAAAATTTTGGTAATATATATTCACCATCAGAAGTTTGGTAGTTTCAGAAGTATCTGAACAAGACACTGTTGGTACATGGGACAGAAAATGCTAGATAAGCAGTATTTCCAGAGTTAGTTCCATAATTATTAACAGTTCTCTATGTCTCAACCTCAAATTCATCACAATAAATCTAGGGTCTTTTACTTAAGAGTTTTTCTCTTTTTAAAAAGATTTATGAGGGCTTCCCTGGTGGCGCAGTGGTTGAGAATCTGCCTGCCAATGCAGGGGACACGGGTTCGAGCCCTGGTCTGGGAAGATCCCACATGCCGCGGAGCAGCTGGGCCCGTGAGCCACAACTACTGAGCCTGCGCGTCTGGAGCCCGTGCTCCGCAACAAGAGAGGCCGTGACAGTGAGAGGCCCGCGCACCGCGATGAAGAGTGGCCCCCGCTTGCCACAACTAGAGAAAGTCCTCGCACAGAAACGAAGACCCAACACAGCCAAAAATAAATAATAAATAATAAATAAATAAATAAAGATCTATGAGTAGCTGTGTTTTAAAGGTACTGAATCTTACGAAGGCATTCACAGTGTTGGACTATAAAGCAGATGGTTATTTCAAATGGTAACTTTGTTCTACAATAAACTGTTAGTTTGGGGAAAACAGTGGAGAACCCTCTCACACCTTCTGCGGTGGTCTCCTCTCCAGCTAAGGGTGTACTGAAGCCATCCTCGTATTCCGCGGTCACGTTGACCAGGTACAGGGTCTCTGGCTTCAAGTTGCTGAGAACGACACTGGTGCTCGAGGCTGGCTCCACCACTGTCACCTCACCATCCCCAGTAGCCTCCTTGTAGGTGATGTGGTATGAAAAAACATTTTCTCCAGCAGGAGACCAACTGGTTTTCAAATTGTAGGAAGTCACCTCAGAAAAACTAAGATCCTTTGGAGGCACATAAGCTGTTAAGGAAAAAAAAAAAAGGACATAGTTAAAATTTTTAAATCTATAAAGCAAAAATGGACCTAATGACTACACACATTTTCAAATGCCTTACATTCATTTGGGAGAGTGGTCATTGAGACCAATGCACTGAGTAAACGTTGCACACAAGACCACTGAGAGAAAGCCTCTCACTCACAGCCCCGCAAAGAGGTCCTGATCATTTGTCTTGACCATTCATAATACTAAGTTATGTGTTTAAATAACCAGTTAAAACTGAATTAGAGTTTTGAGCTTCTTAAGACAAAGCGCTAATGGAATGGTCCTGCCCACAACGGGAATACTTAAACAGTAACAGACCTAAAATGAACCATCAAAATGTTCCCATTCATGCCGGGCAATCAGATATTAACCTTTGGTGGTAGACAGATATTTCAAAGTAATAATTTAACATTTTTTCCTAACAAAAGAATATTTATTAAACTAAATCATAGGAAGGCGCAATGTTTAAGGCACACTCACTATCCTTAGGGGACATACAATCAAATTGGAGAGACAAGAGAGTGTAAAGTTATTAACAAAACAAAGTAGTATATTTGAATGCCAAATGACTACAAGTGATAAGTGTTATAGCCCTAGAACAGTTAAGAAGCTTGATGAAAGAGATGGGACTTTTAATCGAATGTTGAAAAACATAATTTGGACAAATGAAGAAAAAAGGATAGGGAATTCCAGATGTGAGGAAGGATGCCCAAAAATGGTCCAGGAAAGAGAATGCATAAGAAGGATTCAAAGATCCAGGACTATGTTCCAGTCGCCTTTGATTCAAAGCAACTAGCTCCGCATCTAACACATGGTAGACACTCAATTCGTGGTTATTGAATTGGATGCGACAAATGGGTTTGATAAAGCTGGTTCCCCGCCCTGACTGAGGATCTAAGATCAAAAACAGCTCATGACTCTTAGGATAAACAGCTTTTTCACCAATAAATACCTGACCCATACCCAGGAGAAAGGCATATCTCAGAGCTAAATGAGCTAAGTTCAGTAGTTTTCAATAACATAGGAAAGTTACTTTTTCCTATAGATAAAAAGAATTGACAAAGCATATTATCCACAACTTTAGAACCAAAAATGCTTTGTTCATGAAGAGATAACTTTTACTTTACAAAGTCTACTGACCTTTTTTCTTTATAGCTGCCAATTCTTGCTCAATTCTAAGACAGATAGACTGTGTGAGTTCAAAAGATATCCTCTGAAAAGCATCAAAATCTTCCACTGTGAACACATGGGTCTCAGCAGGAGGAGAGGCAATGGCTTCTAATTCTGAGCGAACAGCATCCTTCACACCAACCGCAAAGATTTCAACATCTGAATTCCTTAGTTTTATAGCTGGGTCTCTGAAAGCATCGGAAGATTTTCCATCCGTGATAAGAATCATGACCTTTGGGACGTTGCTTCTTGAACCCTTGCTCGGCACAAATATTTTCTCTCTAACGTAAGTCATTGCTTTCCCAGTGTTGGTAGATCCTCCTCTGTAGGGGAAGGTGTTTATTGCTTCAAGTATATCTTCAACTTTGGTGAATTTTTTCAATGTGAACTCAGTATGAGGATCCCGGCTGTACTGGACAAGACTTATCTGTACCCTATTTGGTGAAATCTCAAAACTTTTTACGAGAACTTCCAAAAAGGCTCTAACTTTAACAAAATTTGCAATCCCAATGCTATAGGAACCATCAACCAAAAACACAATATCGGCTTTTATATCCACACCACGTGAGCATTCTGTAAAAAGAAAGAAAGCCCATTAAAGTTCAACAAATACAAATTAATCAATAAAATATAGATACAGCTGTCCCTCTGCATCCTTGGGGGATAGGTTCCAGGACCTCCTTCCCCACACCAAACTCCAGGGATGCTCAAGTCCATTCTATAAAATGGCACAGGGAAGTAAGCCCTCCAGATCCACGGATTCCGCATCTGCAGATTCAACCAACGTCAGACCACACAGTGGCTGAATCTGTGGATATGGAACCTCACATATGGAAGGTCTATGGTATCCGGTTTTCTTAGTAAGCAGCCTTCTTTAAAAGAAAACTGTTGCAAACATTTTGTTTAAAAGTAAACCTGAACCAGGAAGGCATACTATCAAATGGACCTTCAGGTATTCCAAACTCAGTGATACACCCATTAACTCACCCACTTGAATTTTCACTGGCTGAGTCTTCTCCATTATTGAAACCGGTTCACTGGATGTCAGTCCCTTCATGGCAGAAACGCTGATCTGGTATTCTGTGTCTGCTGAGAGGTCACGAACACTGAGTGTGGTCGTCTGAGGACCCACACTCAGAGCATGCTGTCGGCTTCCTGTGGTCATGGGTGTAAGGAGAACTTTATAGCCAGTCACTGGGCTAGGAGACGGATTCCAACTTAGCTTAACGTATTTTGATGAGACTTCCGTGGCAATCAAATTTGAAGGAGGTTCAACAACTACAAAATAACAAGCAGAAGAGTGATTAAAAACAGTGAGATGCAACCCTATTAGTGAGGTCTTCCTGTTTGCACCTCAATTTTCCTTATTCGAATTAATTGTGAATGCATCAGGAAAAGTTCCCCAATCCCAGTCCCCCACTTCCACCTGTACCCATCAAACCGAAAGAGACTCAGTGCCTGAATTTTAATCAGGGAGATGAGAAGTTTAGGGAAAAAGAAGTCCTTGGAGAAATTAATAATAGGACATCTGATGCCTAATTCATTCTCTGGGACCAAGATTTTCCATTCTGGTTTTGGTATTACACTCATTGCATTTATTCAGGTACCAAAGGAGGCACTTGATGAATATTTGTTAAATTAATGACTTACTCAATGCTTTAGAAAGTTTTTCTCTTTTAATAGTAATATAAGCATAATAATGTAATATTTAAGATACTTTATAATATGCCAAGAAAGATAAAGAATTCAGCAGTTCTTAAATGACAGGTTCTTACCATCTTAAGCAATTGTATTTCCACTTATTCAAGACAAGAAAAAAAGTTCAGCTATGTTCATAATGCCACCAAACAGGGGTGAAACAATGGTTTACAACATGCATATTGACAAGCAAATACTGATAATCTAAAAATGTTCTATCCTTACTCAGTGTAGAACCTAGTCGTGTATTGGGCTGGCCAAAAAGTTCATTCGGGTCTTTCCGTTAACATGTTCCGAACGAACTTTTCAGCCAATCCAATACTTAGCAGATAACAAAGTATTTTAAGCTATTTCAGACCAAATCTTCAAGGTTTTAGATTTGCCAGGGGAATCAGTTTCCCAGAAGATATAGTTCTAAGTTTTTATTATAAGTCAGGCTGCAACAGTGGATGACAAAATATATACAAGGTTACTCACTGTCTTCTCAAAAAGGCAGTCAGATGTGGTCCACACAAACGATGCCTAAAGAAGTGAGAAGCAGTGGGAGGAAAGCAGTGGATGTGCCAACCGGAAGTTTAGGCAAAACTCTGGAGTGATGCGGAGACAGTGCTGGGGGGCAGAAGTCGCAGGCGATCGCCAGCAACAGAGAAAAGGCCCCAAAAAAGACTGCGAACACCTGCAATGCAGCCCACACTCCCTCCAGGGAGAGTTCAAACGGGGGCAGAACAAAACTTTGGCCTAACCTCGCACACACACCCTAGCGAAGGTGAAAAACTTGAATGTTTTAAAAGACTGAGTAAAGAGTGGTTGACCAGGGGAAAGTTGGGCGGGGGTGGATTTTGTAATAAAGCAGAGCAAAAAATCAGACATTAGGCAGTAAAACAAAGAAAGAGATTCAGAGCCCATGAAGTAATAAGAAGGAGTTCTGAGACAAATTAGAGCCAATGAACATTGCCAAAATACTTGGGGTTTGTAGATTAAAGAGTTTATATGATTGAAGATGTAGCTATTTGGAACTTATCTTTAATCAGTTGTGAATTCTTAGGCTAAGAGGCGAACAATTATGGAAACTGTGACTTCTTAATACTCCAAAGGATGCTTATGAAATGTCTTTTCTCTCTCCCATGTATTTAAAAGCAATGACTGATAAAATGGAAGCATTTTCCAAATGTGGGAGGATCAAATTGACTGATCTTTGAAATATTCTTAAGAGCCCTGAAAACGCTATGCAGATTATGGTGATGGAAACTCTTTTCCTCTGCCATTTAATAGAAACAGGATGCTAAACTAAATGTCCCCCTGCCTGTGAAGCCGTAACTGCTCTCAAGTAATGGAAAAGGGGGACACATGGGAACACCCAACAATTCACTCACCTTCTTCTCCACTAACCAATTCACCAAGCTGGTCATCCACACCTGAGCACACCTGGGAGATGATCTCATTCTGAATATCCACAATCGCATCGAAGTTGGCCACGTTGAAAACGTGATTTAGTGAAGGTGTGGAGGCGATTTGTTTGAGTTCTTTTGCATCTGCAGCTTTAATGCCTTAAAAAAAAAAAAAAGGACGAGGATATGGGAAGGGAAATGTGGGAAGTACAGACATTTTCAAGTCCTATTCAGTCATAAACTGGAATTGTTTTGCGTCCTAATGAATGTGCAACTGTTGAAATGACAAAAGCACTTTCCCATTTCACGTAACATGGCCAAAGAGGCAAAAGACTGGTTGGTAAAACAGAGTGGGCTCTCATGCCAACCATGCCATCATTTGTCCCTGCCATCTGTAAAGATAATACGTTTTTCTTCCAGAGTCCTGAATGAGCTGGAACCCTCTGAATTCTTCAAGTGTTACGTAAGAGACGAAACATAAAAAACACTTAATGATAATACAAGGAGGATCTTTATTAGAATCATTGGCCCAGCATTCACTGAAAAGCAGAGTGTTGACAAAGAATGTGAATACCGCCTTACTTAATGCATATGCTAAAGGAGTTACGTGAGAGAAATAGATAAGCAGAACTTCTACTCAAAAATGATTTGGATTAACACTACACTATCAAATGCAGTAAAAACTGCTTTCCTTCCTTGAGAAAGAATCCTTCTTTGAGGAATCAACCCTTCATCTTCCTGGCCATTAAGTATTAAAGTCGTTCTAAAATGAAAATACTTAACCAAACTTGACCTACCCAAAGAGAAAACTTCAACCCCAATACTTCGAAGCTCTCTTGCTGGAATTTCCACTTCGTCCTGGGATTTGCCATCTGTAATAATAATTGCCACTTTGGGAAAGCCAACTCTTGCTCCAGCAGATTCCGTGAAAGTATTTTTAATTAAGTAATCAATGGCTTCCCCTGAAATGAAAAAGAAATATGTTCAGTTCCACGTGACACAATTTTACCAAACTCAAAAGCTATGGGATTCTACTGGGCATATACCCTGAGAAAACCATAATTCAAAAAGAGTCATGTACCAAAATGTTCATTGCAGCTCTATTTACAATAGCCAGGACATGGAAGCAACCTAAGTGTCCATCATCGGATGAATGGATAAAGAAGATGTGGCACATATATACAATGGAATATTACTCAGCCATAAAATGAAACGAAACTGAGTTATTCGTAGTGAGGTGGATGGACCTAGAGTCTGTCATACAGAGTGAAGTAAGTCAGAAAGAGAAAAACAAATACAATATGCTAACACATATATATGGAATCTAAGGGGAAAAAAAAAATGGTCATGAAGAACCTAGTGGCAAGACAGGAGTAAAGACACAGACCTACTAGAGAATGGACTTGAGGATATGGGGAGGGGGAAGGGTAAGATGTGACAAAGTGAGAGAGTGGCATGGACATATATACACTACCAAATGTAAAATAGATAGCTAGTGGGAAGCAACTGCATAGCACAGGGAGATCAGCTCGGTGCTTTGTGACCACCTACAGGGGTGGGATAGGGAGGGTGGGAGGGAGGGAGACGCAAGAGGGAAGAGATATGGGAACATATGTATATGTATAACTGATTCACTTTGTTATAAAGCAGAAACTAACACACCATTGTAAAGCAATTACACTCCAATAAAGATGTTAAAAAAAAAAAAAGCTATGGGATTAATTTCAAAATTATTTAACATATGATAATTTGTGCAATGCATCATTTCTTTCCCAAACAGACATTTCATTTATCTTAAACAATACCACAGGGGCTTCCCTGGTGGTGCAGTGGTTGAGAGTCTGCCTGCCAATGCAGAGGACACGGGTTCGAGCCCTGGTCTGGGAAGATCCCACATGCCACGGAGCAACTGGGCCCGTGAGCCACACCTACTGAGCCTGCGCGTCTGGAGCCTGTGCTCCGCAACAAGAGAGGCCGCGACAGTGAGAGGCCCGCGCACCGCGATGAAGAGTGGCCCCCGCTCACCGCAACTAGAGGAAGCCCTCGCACAGAAATGAAGACCCAACACAGCCAAAAATAAATTAATTAATTAATTAATTTAAAAAAAGAAAAAAACACAATACCACAATTTGTAAAAACATACCTGTCATTGTGTTGCCACCTTTGTATGGGATTTTTTTAATTGCAGCAAGCAGCTCGTCCCGTTGGTAGTACTGATTTAAGTTAAATTCCGTCCTGGTGTCAGAGCTGTACTGAACAACTCCAACCCTTGTCTTCTCTTCCCCAACGTCAAACGCAGACACAAGAGCAGCAATGAAGTCTAAAATGTACTTGAAGTTATTTCTTCCCACACTCCATGAGCCATCCACAAGGAACACTAAATCAGTCCAGGCACTGACAGAGCACTCTGAAATACATGTGATGTAGTTTTTAAATGACACACTAATAAATCTATCTAGCATTAAGGAATACAAACTAACATGGCAAAAAGGTTGGCTCCTAAAATCGTTTTGTTCATTAGAACTTTTCACATTGTTCTTTACCCGCAACTGACATGCACAAAGGAGTGTAAAACTTTACTGGCACATACAGAAGCATTTTCAGTGCCTTCGTGAACATGCATTTCTGCAACTATATGTCTTTAAACTGTTGTATAAGACATTGTGCAAGACGAGATACGTATATGACCTATTCTCCAAGAGCCTGTGACCCAAGTATCGTTGCTATTGATTTGTCTGTTTTTATAACTATATCCTCACTCTTTTCTCCAAGTAAAAACTATATAAAATATCTAGGAGACATACAAAAGAAATGTAAGCAAAGTGTTTTCATTCTTGGTATTCTGAGATCAATAAATACAAAACAATTGCTGTACCATTTAAGCAAATGCGGTAGGGTTGAAGAAAAGAGCAAATCTTTTTTTAACATTCTCCTGCATTTTATAATATAATTGTCTAAAGTTTGCAGCTGGTTAGTCTAGAGGGTTAATGGAGTCTTAACAGAAGTACCAACAAGCATAAATGTGATGCAAAATAGCCATAATACCTTGTCCTAATTATCAATGTATTTAAATTTGACAACTAAAACCTTCTTGTACTAAACAAAACAGGGGGGGAACATTTTCATTCAAAAGTAAAAATATATGTAGTACCCTTAAATCACTAAAAATACAACAATTGGCCTTTATAACCAAACATATTATTCCCTCTCTCTGTGGTCAGGTGGGGAGGGGGAAACAGGTTGGTTTTTATGAAAATCTGTATTCATAAGGCAAAGCTGAGTGAATTTTCTGAAGATATTTTTGTCCCTGCAGTCAGTTGGTAGATAATAAGAGAAGTATTTGGCTAGGAAGAGGAGGAAAGGTCCTGGGAAATTTGCAAGCCACTACAAGTTGCATGCCTAAATAATTTTTGCATACTATTTAATGGGCCAATTCAAGCCTACTGATAGTCAATATTTAGAATAATGCTTTGATTTAGAATAAATATTGATGATTCAGGGAAAATATCTGCATTGTAACTGCATACTATAAACTTCGCTTCAGATGATTAGACCTCAAAAAGAATTATAAACAGTGATCTGGAGGGAAAAATTCAGGATAAAGGGAACTTCATGTTCACAATCTTTTTATTGTTATCCTGAGTCATAAATCCAATTTACAAGGTGGCAAAATTAGAAGTCCAAGAAACCCTTCAAGGCTCCATCCCAGCAAGTCACACAAAGCAGTGTAAGACCAAAAGGGGCTAGAAGCCACAAAACCAGACAATAAAATTGTTTTCATTTGATTACAAATGCATCAACTTATCAGAGACGTCTTACAGAGACTCTGGAAACGGTTACAACTGCACCAACTAAGCCCATGTAAACACCCTAGAAATAAGCATAACATATACAGAGACCTAGAAATACATTTTCATGGCAATGGAATTGCTGAAAACACTGTGAGGGCATCTCCCTTGTGGTCCAGCCTTATAGTTCCCATGTATCCCTGAGCTACCACCTATTTCTATAGTTTGTCTTTGAGAAAGGAGTTAAGTCCAATGATGAGCTTTGTTTTTCACCTACTGCCAAAATCCTGCAGGGGAACCTGGACACACACAAATTTAAAACACTCCCAGTAAAAAGAATATTTAGTACATAGAATGAATGGTTAGAAAGTCAGAACGTAGGTGTTATAACCACTTCGTCATACATTACTATTACATTGCCTGTACTTCTTGTAGATAAAGCTTACAGAAATTAATATATCATTAATCATATAATGTTATAAGTCATAATTCTAGTTATTACTTTAAAATGTATATCTCAGAAAAAAAAATTTTATGTTAGAATAGTTTCAGATTTACAGAAAAGTTACAAAGATAGTACAAAGCATCTGTTCCCTTTTACTTTCTTCTTTTGTGTTAAACAAATATTTTTAGGTGTACCATTTTATTTTATTTTTAGCTGTATTTTTGATTACTTATTTATTCTTAGTGGTTGTTCTTGGAATTGCAGTATGCATCTTCAGTGTATCACAGTATTCTTCAGGTTACTACTGATTTAATTCCAGTAAAATATAGTAACTGCGCTCCAGAATAACTTCATTCTACCTGCCCCCACTTCTTTTTGGCTATTATCATCATATATATTGTATCTATGTATGCTATAAACTCAACAATACAATGTTACAATTACTGCTTTAAACAATCTTACATTTATTAAAGAAATTAAGAAATAAAGTCTTATATTTGCCCACATTAAAAAAAAAAAAAAGAAATTAATATAGGAGTGAGATCAAACTATGCACCTAGTTGGAACACCTCCTTTATATTACATTTATAACTTCTGCAAAGCCAAGCACAAATATTAAGGGAAATGCTTACTTTGTATCTCTGTTTTTCCAGGTTTCTTCTCCCCTGGCTTTATTGGGCCACCTGTTTGAACTGAATCAAAACTTGATTATTACAAAAAGAAATGGACCCATACAAATACTTCCTAAGAAGAAAATAAGTACGTTGTTTTTCAAATGTATGGTCCATTCCCAGCTGGTCAGAGAATACAGCCAAATAAGCATTCTCTAGCAAATAAATTATTTTTAGTGAGATTTTAGATATATTTCAAAATGGATATTAACATTGTTGTCCGGCAAAGCCTAATGTTTTTAACAGTTTTCATTCATAATATTCCTGCTGTTTCCAGAGACCAGGATTATAAAGCAGGAATGAATTACTCACAGCTACTAACATCTAGGATCATTGAAAGAAGAGTTAATATGGATATAAATTAACTCTGCATAATAACAACTTAAATTTGAAAGTTGGAGAAACCTTCTGCAAAATATAAGGTATAAAAGTACTTTATATGTGTGCTTACTTGTTAATTGGCCTATAACTGGTACACTTTCTTCTACTTCATCATATGAAGTGATTGTCACCACATACTCTATTTCAGGTATAAGCTCTGTTAATAAAGTTTCAGTGGTACTAGCTGCAAGGGTAAATTCTTTAGTGGGCCCATCTGCAAACATAGAAAGAAAAACATCAATGCAACAAAACTTTTTTCACATATAACATAACATATACTCAAAATCTGAAGATTCAAAATATACATTTTTTTAGAATACCCAAACGTTATTTTTTACTGCTTTCCAAGACAAACATTTTGAATTCTAGAAATTCAATAAATGAACTGGCATTGCCTTTACTTGTTACAGTCGTATTCCATATTTGTTTGAGGACTCAAGTATTCCTCTAGATTAAAGATATGCCAGAATATCAAACAAAAATCTCTCATTATTTTTGAATATTAATGGTAGATAACAAATTTTTTTACAAATGCGATATAAAGCAGAAAATAATTTAATTTTAAATGATGCATTGGAGGAGAGCACTGAAAGAAATAGAAGGGCTGAAAATCAACTCAAAGACAACAAACCCCATAGGCTAAAAGGAACATCTACTGGGAGACAGCATCCTCTTCTACAGAAGAAGTGCCTCCTCCATACTCCAGCAGGCGATGGGAGCATACTCTAATGGGTAACCATGGTCCTCTGAATTGACTTAACTAGGTATCAAACATTTCAAGGTACAGTGTACTGAGCGTTTCCTTATATATTGACGATTATGTACTTCCTTCTGGATTATGATAATGCTCAATTCAATCAGGAAACACAGTAGTTCTTAGGGACTAAGTGACTTTTAAAATTCTTAAACATATTAAATTTTCATCAAAACATAAATAATCAAAAAAGGTAACGAGTGTAAAAGAACCCTGAGAAATGCTCCAGGTTTACGTGTGGAGCATTGCAGAACCCACCAGGGCCCCCATGGGAAAACAAGACACCAGGGCTCTGCTAGGTTGGATGGTCCCAGTGTCAGTTTTTAAGGTATAGGGGTCAGTCATTTCCAACATCTGGAAACCAGATGAACTCTTTTTCAACTGTTTTTCTGCTTTGGAATAAATGAAATAGTTAACGGCAAATATATTTGGGAAGAAAATATTCAAGGAATAAAAAGTAAATTCTTGATCACTTTTTAAGTTCTTGGATCATATGGGAGAAAAATACAGCTTCCCAATCCCCTGATAAATCAGCATTTAAAATCAGTGGTATTTTTTTAAGGCCATAAGTATGTAAACACAGCTCTGGTGCTAAGTCATGTTGACATCATCTATCGCTTCTGTCAGCCAATACAGACCTCTTCCTACCACTTGGCCATTGCTAGTAAAAATGGTTATTTTCCCATTCCACATTAGAAATAAAAGTTACTTAACAGAAATGGGTTCTCCACACTTGGGCAACATCATGAATACTAAAGAAAACTTTTGAGAACAAGCAAACAAGTTTTCTTCTTTCAAAGACTCTTAGCCTTAGGATCTACAGAATCTATCTAGTAAATCCTTGTCTTCCATCGTGGCAGCTCACCACCATCCCAGAATCTGTGTCCTGAGTACCGAAGTGTGCAGGACACTGGGCAAGGCGTAACAACTCACTTCATCACTTGTCACTTGAAGTGTTGGACAGATTAAGTGATTCAAGAAGAATGTCAAGAAGTGATCATTCTATTTTATAAAATCAAAGATTACCAGCAATATTCTGATCGGGGGAGGGGGGGAGTCTATTTTTATTAACAACAGCTTAGCACAGCAAGCCGAGTTAATAAAGCTAACACTATAAAAATATAATAATGGGTACTGGGCTGGAAATCTGGAGATCTGAGTCCACCAAATATCTTGCGACGTTAGGTAAACCCCTCAGGTTTGCTAAATCCTGGCTTCCTCATAATGAAATGGAAGGAGGGCAAAAGATCAGCTTATATCACCTTTGATGTCTCTGTCCTAAAATCCCAACATCTCAAAACTTACCCGTTGTGGAGTCCACTGTTATTTTGAAACCCACAATTGGATCAGGTGGTCTTGCCCATGACATATGAACAGTATTTTCATCTATAATTTTAAAATTCAAGTCTGAAGGTGGGTCAACTGCAAGAGAGAGAGTTGATATCAGTTACATTTTCCAATGTCACAAAACGGTCACTTTAATTAATAAAGAATTGTGTTGAGCAAAGCTTACTAAAATTGTCTTTGCATAAATTTGTTTCCAACAAATATAAAAGATATCTTGTTGGACAAGAATAAAATTAAAAGCTGACAAGATGTGACACAACATCAGAGAGTATACATATTACAGAAGACAGCACAAAACACTTTGGATTCTTGAGTTGCTAGGTCATCCAAGAATGGCCAGCAAAATCAAGCAAAATAGAAACATATTTGGATACAAGTACATACAGGTACAATGAAATCACATATAATAACCACATATGCAAACAATTCACATAACAATTAAGGAATTTTCGATACATGCTGAGTGCATTTTGAATAAGCATGCCAAATCACAACCTGCTTACAACCACAGAGGTTAAGTGAGAACACTGACATAATACATTTTTTCCATAATGTGGAAAAGAATCAATGATATTTTAGTTCATTCTCTGCATCATTGCCTTGTTATTAATTTTTGTTTGATAATTCTCAATCTGTGGCAGAGATGAAAAATGTATTTTAATAAAAAGGAGGAATCATGGGAAATTTAGCACTGTTATGTCTCACAAGGAAATATACATTTAAATGTATATTTGTATTCATATAGACCAATATTCAAAAATAGTAATAAGGGATGTCAATCGTTTATAAGTATATAAAGAGGGATATACAGATGTTTATAAAACTAACAAACATTCTGCCTGTTTACACCAATTTGCTGTACGTTTGCAAGGTGTAAACCAACACTGTTATTTTCCTTTGCAGCAGGTATACTCCATACTAGAAGTGGCATTTTAAATTAAAATGCCAGTATGGTCCTTTACAAAACAATGGTTAATTATGAAAAGACAACATCAATGTATATTTATGGACATTTATTTACAGAACTTAAAGAAAATAGTGAGGAAGGATCAGCAATCTGAAGTCATGACTGTGCATAAATCTTGGAGAAGTCAATGACAGGAATAATTGAAAAGTACAGAGAGCAATAGTTTGCATACAAAACTGTACAGCATCATGCATGTGTCAATGAAATGTTGACTTGTTTTTAGTTTCCCACAATGAACGAAAGCCTCCATGTACAATAGTCATTACACAAAGACATTCCAGAAATATTTTATAATGATATTCTCTCTGCGGTGTTCATGCCTCATCATGCAGCATTGTACTGACTCACTGTCAGTGCATGGTCGATGCATTAAAAATTATTACTCTTGAAGCAGGTCAACACAAGAAGATGACTTTCCGCCATACTCTTCTTAAAGTGTTTCAGATTGAAAGTATTCCTCGTGAGTCAGAATTTTTGTCTCTGTTTTGAGAGATTACAGTCTCCTTTTAGGTTTTCCTAAAGGTCAATTGAACTATAGCAGTAGCTTTGAGACATGAGTCATAGAATTTAACTGGGGTTAGGGATTTATGTAATATTAATAGCACATTTTAATGGAAATTATACAAATTAAGCAAACATTTGCTTTAATGAACTGCTGCTTCCAACTGTAGGAGATGGCTTTTTATTTTTATCGGATACGCTAGTAATGGCATGAATGTTATTTTCTTACTATCCATACACAGGCAGTGAGATTAGACTATTAATCTACATGCATAGTTTAATTATTCAACATTCTGCTGTCTGTAACCGTTTTGCGAGGTTTACTGGTAGTCATCACTTAGTAGAACAAGCATGCAACAGATGTTAATAGGACAGTAGGTATTAAGAATATCATTATAAAATATTGTTCCAGTAGCAATGGCTCAGGACAAATTTAATGCAAAGGCAGACGCAACTGGCCTGAGCATGCTTTTAAAAAATATCAGTACATGGAAAAACAGTACCACCAACCTTGCAAGGAAATTGACCTGAAGCAGCAGACATTAGGTTAAAACTGCTGAAGGGCAGCAGCAGCCCACCTTGTTGATTTCCAAATGACCAGGATTCCAGAAAAACTGAAAAATTGACTGTTGGGAAAAGTCTTTAACATTTCAGAGGATTTTAAGGTGTTTATAGAAACTCAGATGTGGTACTTGGGGATCAAAAGTAGGAAAGAATGGTCGACCAGCAATGTGTACAACAGAGAGCCCTTTCCACTTTTCTTCTTGCCACTTTTATCACTTGTGAAACCTTTTAGGCTTGCCATTCTGTTTATATATTTTGCTTGTTTGTTTCATGAAAAAAGATAATGAAGCAGGTGTGAGTGCGGACCCCTGTCAACTTGAATCAATGCGAAATGTATTTTCATTAACTTTGAAAATCTTTTATTTTATATAAAAATAATTCACAACTGCCCTTGCATTGTTACAAGCGGCGTCTACGCAGATGCCAGCATATTTCTAAAATGAACAATCTACATAGGGATTATGATTGTAAAGAGTCATAGTTGTGTAGAGTAAGAATCTGAACGAAGACAAATAGAAGTAAAATTATAAATAAATAAGATAGCAATCAGATAGATATTCACAAAACTGAATACTGAGAGTGAAGAAACTACAATTTTAAGTATTCATAACACTAGCAGTTTAAGTTCATATTTATGAATAATGCTTTTTGTTATCAAAAAGCTATGCTAGGAAAGCTGTATTCTGCTAATATCTTCCTTACATAAATTGGCAGGACTTAGGACTTTTTAGGAATAATTATAGCTAGCATTTGCTGAGTGTCTCTTCTGTGACAGGCAGAGAGCTAGTCACTTTATATATCGTCTCCTTCTTTTCTCATGATCACCCAGAAGAGTGGCCTAATTATCCCTGATTCACGGATGAGTCAGTGAAATTCGGAAGGTTTAACACAGCTAATAAGCAGCAAAACTTTGATCCCATAGTCTGACTCCAGAGCATACAGTTTCCTACCATACCGGCTTAAATGTAAAAACTAAGAAATATTTGAGTAGAAGATTAACTTTAGAAACCAATATTGATATGTATTTGCCTATTAAAATATACATAAGTATTTCTCTACTCTATAAAAAACCTTTATTTGATGCCTGGTCAACAATAAATATGTGCTATTTAGACATCTCTAGTTCAGATACAGATAGAATTTGGTATATTAACTTTACAACTTGTTCAAGCAATTTTGAAACCAAAGTATCTATCTTGATATATAATTTTTTTACAAAACATTGTTTTTAATTATGGCACCCAAGAGGAAGACATAATAGTTTACCCAGAGATGGATGGATGGATGGATGGATGGATGGATGGATGGATGGATGGACAGACAGGTGGGAGGAGATAAGTCTAGTAAGATTTGGCAAGTGTATAAAATGTATTAAAGGTAAAGGAAAAGTGAGAACACACTACGAAAATATCATCTTGATGAACTAGTAAGACCTTTAGTCTAATCTCTGTGATAGCAACACTGAGAAGGGTACTACCTTAATGGCAGAAACCTTGAGAAGTGCACAAAGTGTGGTTTTACTATATTCAGTATGCATTAATTTATATTTTCCGTCCAAAGCTAGTATAAATTTAATGATCTCTGCCATGATACAGATACTCATTTCGTCTGTGTTTATAAGATACCAAAAATAAGCAGTTGAAAAGTTCATATTTTAGACAAGTAATAAATTATTCTGTACAGATTACAAAATGCATCCTTTCATGAAACTGACTGGGTTGACCCGTTTTCAAGCAAGAAAGCAGCACAGTGTGGGCAAACTAGCACGAAACCAGGACTAGAAGACCTGGGTCTTGTCTATGCCTTGTCCCTAGGCAATCAGGTTAGTTGACTGAGTTATTCAGCTTCTCTGGTCCTCATTTTCTCATTTGGAAAATGAGAGAATTAGAATAGATGATCTAATAAGTTCCCGTCGAGTTTGAAATTTCTGTTAGAACATAAGTTAGACACAGGATTATAGAAATATACATTAATTAGCCTCTTAACTAGACGTAAGATAATTAAAGCTTATGACTTCAACTCACTGATGAATTAAAAATATCCAGTCACTCATTATATATTATGAACTACAAATCAGACTTACTAAAATTACAACTCTGTTTTTTACAAAACATATGTTCATCTCAAATTCTAGATTAACTAGAAAGGTGTCTAATTCTCAGGGAACACTGGCCATTAACCTTTAAATGCAAAGTGTTGAACTTTCTAAATGGCAATTTACATATTATATGATACAGGAACCAAAAATAAGTCACACATTCTAGATCTTACAGAGCACTGGCCAGGTTATAAGGTTAATAAAGTCTATGCTGTAGCTAAAAATTACAAATATTAAAAGCAAAAAAAAAATCATTTTCACTCTTATTTCTATGGAACAAATACTGTATTATGAAAAATAAAGTTCCTTGTATAAGTAGGTAGAAGAAAACAACATGACAAAGGTGGTACCCCTATAAAAAAGGAGCAATGCAAAAAGTGAATGCCAAAACCTTTTAATTAAAGGTACTGAGCTTCAACATATAAAAAAAAGTAAGTAGAAATTGACTGGAAAATAGTATGAATACAAGAGTACAAGTATGAGTTGCAAAAGGGAAAGAAAAGTAGCAATGGCACTTTTTTTTTTTTAATGTACTCTTTTTTTTTTAACATCTTTATTGGAGTATAATTGCTTTACAATGGTGTGTTAGTTTCTGCTTTATAAGAAAGTGAATCAGCTATACATATACATACATCCCCATATCTCCTCCCTCCTGCGTCTCCCTCCCACTCTCCGCGATGGCTACTTTTGAACTAAAATCAAAATAACATATCAAGAAGCAGGGCTGCGAGTTGAATTTTTGAAATGTGCCATCAGAAATACTTCAGAGAAATTCTGTTTGCAGCCCATTGTCCCCAGAAGGGCCTTGGCCACAAACTTTGTTAGCCCTTCCCAGGCTCCTGGGGCCACTTAGTAATTAACACCCGAGCTTTGCTGTCCAGTACTGGAGCCACGAGCCCCACGTGGCTGTCAAGTGCTTGAAATGTGGCCAGTCCAGATGAAATGCGCTGCAAGCATAACCTACATACCCCATTTCAGACTTAGTTACAAAGAATGCAAAATATCTTACTAATAATTTTTATATTGATTACATGTTAAAATGGTAATATTATGGATATATTAGGTTAAGTGAAATATGTTATAAAGATTCATTTCTCCTGCTTCTTTTTCCTTTTTTAATGTCACAACCAGAAGATTTTAAGTTACAAATGTAGCTTGCATTTGTGGCTCACAATCTATTTCTATTTGACAGGGCCAAACTAGAATAAGGCCCCCTCCAAATAATACATCTTACAAAAAGATCATTATTAAACGCTGGCCTAAGGGGGTGAGAGACAAGAAGAGAAACAGCTTAAGAAAGCAAAAGAAAGAGCTGTATGATGTGGAAATAAATACAAATCTAAAAGATAAATTATGAGAAATACGGAAACAATCAGTAATGTAGAGAGTAAAATGTTCTTTTCAACTGCACTTTGCTAACCAGCCATTATCCAATTCAGAACTGATTTTTTCCATTTACATCATTTCCAACCCAATTCTGGTCCTAAGAATTCTCAACCCTTTCTGCTTTTCAAATAACTATTTTCTTAATGAGCAATAAATATGCCACTTTAGTGAATTATCTAAAAATATCTTCAGTAGGGCTTCCAGAAGGTCCTCAAGTGAAATTCCTTCCTAACAACGACATAGAAAGGAACATTAAAGGCAATCTCATCTGAATATTACTTCACAGAGGCCACTCTGAAAAGCCTCTACATTCATAAAGTATTAATCAGATAAGAAGAGCCAGCAAGTTTCCCTCACTTTTCTGAACAAGCTGTACATTTTGAAGACTCTCTGCTTTGCCCAGTCTTAGTTTTTTGTATCTGCAGTCTCGAACTAGAGAATCAAACACAATAGAAAAGTTTTTGAAAATCTCAGTGTGGTCATGAAACAGCTCTACTTCCCCACAGCCTCTAAGAAACACAAACCCCCCTACCTTACCCCCCTTCCACACTGACCCACACAGAAGTATTGCTCTTCTCCCTTAATTTCATCGGGGGCATTTCTGCATTGGAAAAAAAGTATACATTTTTAAGATGTCTTTTATGGTATTACCCCATTTACCTTGCAGAACAATAAATCTAGTTTATCAGGTCTCCAACGATAACTGAGAGGACACAGAAGCCCCTCTTGGGTCAATATACAGAAAGGGCTTGTTCCGCGAATGCTGAGAAAGGAAGGCATCAAGTGCACACCGCAGCAAGCCTAAAACAAGGTTAATTAAAACTCTTAGCAGAAGTCTTTCGTTTCCCAAGGGCTGGAGCGTACTGAGCCGTTTTGCAGACCCTGAGGCCCCGAGACCCATCTCCGAGCCTCTGACCGACTCCGCACTCAGGTCTGGAGCTGAGGGAAGGAGGGAGGGGTAGGCGGTGCCCGGCTTGCCAGGCGCCCGCTAGCTTCCTAGCTTGAGAACCTTGGCCCGGACCCAACCTGTTCGCGTGGGGCTGGGCCTGGGCTTGGGCCACGGGTCTCGTGGCCCAGCGAACCAGACAGAGACAGCGGCGACCTCGGGCGGCGAGAACACACGCCGCGTCCCGGATCCCTGCTGGCGCGCCAGCCCCGGGGCGGTTGGGCTGCTACCTCATTTGCCTGCACCGCCCGCCTGGCCGACTGGACTCCCCACAAAACACACGGAGGCGCGGAGCCGGCGCTGTTGGAGTCCTTTATTGCGTGCTGTCACCGAGGTCGCCGTGCCGAGCCAGGCGCTAACCAGCCACGCGCACGGGCGAGCGCGCCCGCGCTCCGGGGCTCCCGGGGACCCCCCCGGAGGTGTTCGTTCCGCAGCGCTGGGTGCAGCCGTCGCCCCCTCCCGGACGGCTGGTCCTCCCGGAAGGCGGCCGTGTCGGTGGCAGTGCGGACAGCACACCGCAGAGACCAGAGCGAGGAGGGCACACAGCACTGTACGGAACGGCTGAAGCAGAATACGAAAGAGCGGGACCTGAGAGCTGGGAGGTGGACAGACCTCAGAGAAGGGGGCGTTTCTCCGAAGGAGAGAAACCCCGGGAGAAAACACGAAGCGCAGGGAGAAACAGAGCAAGCAACAGAGACAAGAAAGATCTGCTTCCTTCCTTTCTAGACTTCTGCATGGTCACGGGGGAGAAGGAGGGAAGAGCCTTTTACCTTCTGCCTCAATGGAAGACAGGAGCAGGGCCGCGCCCAGGGCGGCGAGCGCTGGGGGAAGCCTGGTCCGCATGCTCGGCCTCGGGGCTCACAGCCGCATGAAGGGATCTGCGGGAGGAAGCAGTGACGGCATCAGAACCGGGTCCGGGCAGGCCGGGGGCCAGGTTAGAACTGGAGCCTGGACCCGGGCCAGGACCCGACCAGATCTGCCGTAATGACCATAGGGCCCAGACCAGCATATAATGGGCCTATTGTGAAGCAGTGTAAGTCAAGTTCATCTGCAGCAGTTTAATCACGGCACTAAGAGGGAGTTCAAGTTTAAAGACGGTCCTGTTTTCCTGGAGGCTGGTCCTGCTTAACATCCGGGGTGAAGGCCTTACCACGCCCCACATAACTCCATCCCCCTGGCTGATGGCTAATTCAGAGGTCATCTTTTCCCTGACTCAACCAAATGCCTCTTCCAGCTGGGGTTTTTATTTGGCCAGCCGTTTTATCCTAGCTGCTGAACTCTTTAGGTAACGGTACTTTAGTGGTCTCAGGGTAATTTGTAAAAGTATAATAAACCTCTTTTACTCTCTTTTTGCTTCATTTTGTTCTGCCTACAAATATGCAGCTCTTGAAGGTCTGACATGGATTATACAGAAATATGTACAGACCAAGAGAAACTTGACCCCCCTGCTAGCTATGTTGTCTTCACAGCTGATAAATCTTTTACTCAGGATGAGGAAAAAAAAAAAACAACTCTAAAATACATAATAAAAAGGGAAAGGCAATAGAAGAAAGCAAAGCACTCTTTCCTGTTTTCCCAAGACATTTTTTAATAAAATTCTCAGTAATAATTAATCTTCTCATTTAACTGTTCATTTGTTCCAGAAGATTACAGGTTTATATGCTCAGGAGGAGAATACATTCTACACTGATTTTTCCTGATTCTGTAACTAGGTTATTAATTCTTTAAAGACAAATAGTCTTATTCGTCTTTTGTGGTTCCCGGCACACAGTAGGTGCCTAACCCCTGTCAGTAGAAGGAAATCTTCCAAAATATTCTAAGGTCCAATTCAGAGACAAAAGCTACTAGCAACGAACTTAAAAGTGGGAGGCTGCCAGAAGCAAAACATAAAAAGAGAATCGATTCTGAGGTACATAAATGATTGTAAGGCAACACACCAGACCTCGTGAAAAACGAAGTCATGCTTGGGAATCCAAAAATGAGCCAAAGGTCGAGCCCTCTTTGAGAAAAGAAACTGACAACCTCCAACCATGTCTTTCCAAATTATTGGCACAATGTATCAGGGCAGGGCAGCTTTCCTGGGCCTGAGTGTAAATTGCATTTTAAATGTCTGATGAACAGGCGTGCCAAATTGCCCGGAGCACCTTTTTATGAAGCCAAGATTAAACTTTTGTCGCTGCTCTGGGGATCCAAGAACTCTAGTTGTTTCTTTCTTCCCAATTAACAACTGTTTGACATTTCTAACCCTTTTCTACATCAGTGAAAAGCAAGAGGTGGGACTGGCCCATTGTCCCGTCATCTGGCCTTAACTTTAATAATTTCCAACTCAGTTGGCAGTCATGCTCGAGAAAAGTTAACGGCTGACAGTCGACCCACCGAAAAACCGTGTGCCGCTTTTTTTTTTTTTTTTTTTAACCTCTGTACTAGCTACAAAAACCTGAGTAGTGGAAGGGCTATCGCCTGGGTCTAGAGCGCCACCTATCGGCTACCTGACTCAGCGGCACAAGGAACCGTGTCTCGGGGTTATCTGAACATAGAATCAGTTCAGCCAGGCCAGCCAGGCATTCCATCCATATGGTAAAAAAAAAAAAAAAAAAAAAAGTTTTCTCTCCTTTTGGCCAAAATATTTATATGAATGTTTAGCAGCACTTCATTGAGCACGCTCAGACATAAAATCTGAAAGCGGCCGCCCCTACGTGGCAGCGAGGATTCCCTCACTTCACCCTCATGAATGAATATGAGTCAATTGCGGGGGTGGGGAAAGGGGTAGGAGTCTTACGGGATTCATCTCCTCCTGCCAACTCGTCCCCTCCCCCCTCCCCGCTGGAAAAGGCCAATTCCTTTAACTCCCTTGTCAAGTTAAAAAAGGAAATTACACCCTCACCCCTACCCCGCGGGGTGCCTCCAGATCGCCTGCGCGTCACCCACGGCGACCTTGACATTCGTTACCCAAGGACCGAGCTTAGCGCTCATTTCCTTTCTTGCCCCGTCCCTCCCCGGCGTTCCAGCACACTTCAGCGTTCCACCACGTAATCCGGGGTGAGCTGGGGGGGAAAGGGGTCCCGGAAAGCCCCGAAAGGACCACCGGCGGGTCCCTGCGGGTGCCTGATTTGGTGTACCTCTTCTGCTCCCTGGCTAACAGCCCCCGCTCCGTAAATAACTCTCTGATCCCTACCCTCTTTGGATGTGGGATGGAAACTCCCCCCCCCAGAGGTTCCACGACCCTGAGTAGGGCGTCCACCTATGCACTGAGGGGGGAGGGAGCCGTCTCCAGAAGCTGGATAAAGTCGGCCTAGGCTGAGTCCCCCAGAGCTGAACTGACCCACCATGTGGGATGCTTTGAAAAGCAGAGGAAGGAGGCAGATCACTCGCCCGGGAGTCTGTCTCCGGATGCCACACGCACCGACGCAGCCTCGACGAGGGGCAGAGCCCTCCGCCGGCCCTGCAAAGAACTCCGCACCGTGCATCGCTGAAACACCTTCCCCGCGCGCGTGCGGCCCCGCGGCAGCCGCGAGGCCCTGGGGGACCCCAGGCGCCGGCGCGCCCTGCGTCAATTTTCAGCGAAGCCTCTACAGACGAAATCCCTCCACACTCTGGGACATCGAACGGGGTGCTTTACGCGCGCACAGCCTCCCTGCATCAGCTCTTCAGAAAACCCACAATTCTCTCCCCCTCAATGACTCAAACGAATCACAAAAAGCTCAGAATACCCGGCAGATCTCAGGCACAAGACCAAACGGTCCCCGCTCGGGCTCCCTAATGGCTTAGAAGCGAGCAAGGAAGAGGCTAGAAGCAAGTCTCCCTAGTTATCTTTGGAAGGGGCGAGGTGCCGGGGCCGGACCGACCTGAGGCGGTGGTGACCGAGGTAGCGGCGGCGATAGTGGCTTCCCGGCGTGGCAGAGGCCGGCCCCTCGGTGTGGCCCGCGCACGCCCGGGCGATCGGCGCTGCGCTCCGGGCGCACCTGGCGGCTGCCCGCAGGCGGGCAGCGGCAGGGCCACCGGGGCGGAGGAGGAGGAGAAGGAGGATCCCGGGCGGAGAGGCGGGCGCCGCGGGACAGGCGGAGACGGCCCGGGACCGCAGCTGCCGGCGCGCGGACGCGTCTGGGGCGGCTCGCCTTCGTCGAGTGGGAAGAGGCTCCGCGCCGCGGGCTACTTAATAGAGGGCTGTTCCCAGCTCTCAGTTTACTCGGTTACGAAACGCCTGAGAAGGTGGACGGCTGCCACGGGGTGATGTATGCTCCTCCGGCGGTGAAGGAGGTCTACTTTTGGGAACGTGTGCATACTTCGAGCATTCCTTCTGCGTGAGGTGGCGATCGCCGTAGTAGCAGTGCCCCGCCGGGGAGGAGGGAGGGGGGCAGGGCCGGGGGAGGAGGAAGCGGGGAGGGGGACAGCCGCGGCCGGGTTCACTGCCAAGGGAATCCGCTCACTCCTCCGCTTGGGGCGGGCTGGGGAGCTCGGGTTTCCCTATCCGTGCGATTTTCTTTAATAAATTTATTTTTCTAAATTAAGAACGATGGGAGGGAAGTCAGCGACTCTCGTTTTCAGAAATGCAAGGATGTGACTGACCCCACCCCATCATAGCCCCATCCCCCATCATCACCACCTACACCTTCCTCCCCTTCCGTCCTGGGTGCACTTAAAACCGATTTACAGGGTTTCCATTAACTAACTGTCTGCGCACGCGGCACGCCTTCTGTCTTTCTCAGTCTCCGGCGATTGGAAACCCGGATGGTCGCCTGCGCGGGGCTCAGAGAGGGGATGGCTTTCCCAGTCCTGTCTTTCTTCCCTGGGGCTTCGGGACGGAACTGGGAAGCTTAACTGGAGCCAAGAGAGAGGGCAAGGAACGCTAGGAAACCTAGGGATCCTCAGAATTGGAAGCCGCTCAGGAGTTACATCCACCGTAGAAATTTCTCACTTGGGCCAGAGCAAAGCTTGGTCGCGAAGTCGAGGCTTCGGAAGGAAAGCTCTGCCCTTAAAACGCCCCGGGGTCAAGGCGGCTAAGGGGTGTCAGTTTCCCCCCGCCCCGCACTGCTGGGGGCTGGAGGCCAAACGCGGGGCTGACGTTCTGCCAGCACCTTCTCGAGGTCTTGCCGCCCCTCCTCGCTCTGCCCCACCTCTTGGCCCTGAGAGCGGAGCCTGACACTAAGGGTTGCCAAATCGTACTGGACGCACGGGGGGAAGCGCGGGGACCTTACACTGTGGCATCAGAAAAGCGCTTTGGGAAAGGTTCGGATTACACACGTCTGTGCGCTCAGCACAAGTCCTGCACCTTTTGGCCTCCTGGAGCCCAGGGGTTACTCCCACAAGTTTAAGCTACTGGGGATGGAGGAGGGGGCCGGAGGGGAACGCAGGAGCGGCGTCCCTGAAATTCACCGCCCGCAACAGAGGAGGAGGTCGTGTGGCCAGTGTAAACTTCTTCTCCCTATTTGATCTGACATCTGCTAACCTGGCCTTCCCTTCACCAGGCGCGATAGCCTACGAACTCGCCTTTAGAATGATGACAAGAACTTGCAGGGCCGACGGTCCCCTGCACGCCGCCCCACGCACAGGCTGCTCCAGCGAAAGCCGGAGGAAGCCTGGGAGAAGCCTGCAGGGAGAGAATGGAGGAACACGGGAATCGCCACCTCTGCACATTCCCCGAGTACACACGGCCCACTCGAAGTCTAGCTGGGAGCTCACACAAAGAGCCCACACACGCACGATGCATAGGCCTCTTCCCCTTCAAACTCACCCCCCGGCGCCCCGGGCGTGAATAACACGACGGGCACACCCCAGCGCGCGGTGATCACCGGGGTAGCAGCCCTTCACCTGCACTCTCACTCCACTCCCCTCTCACGGACGCACGTAGGCGGGTGGCAGCCTCGGGGACAGAGCGTGGAGCAAACAAGTCCCGGCGGCCGCCGTCCGGGCACCCAGCGGGGCTGCGCCGCGGCCTGGAACCGCCACGGACTCCCCTGGGAAATACGGACTCCCCAGGGAAATCCACACTCCCGTCTAGAGAAGGAAAACTGCTTGCACGTCAGCCCAAGCTGGCTGCAGTTTGCATTTCGCCCAGGTGGCCGTGTGTGTGTGTGTGTGTGTGTGTGTGTGTGCGCGCGCGCGCGCTTTTTCTTTATGTACTTAAAAAAAAAAAAAAATTGTGATGGCGGTGTTGACTAGGAAGCAACTTAACTCTGGGTGTTGATATTCTTGGTTAAAAAAAGAGTTCTCCCCTGCTGATTTGATTCAGAGCCGCAAATGCATCTGTCAGCCCGGGCGGGAGTCCAGCAGTCGGCCACCCTCCGGGGAGCAGAGGGCAGAGGCGGGCTTCCCCTCCCCGAGGCTGGAGGCCGCAGACTGGGTGGGAGAGGCGTCCGCCCCCAGAGGCCGCGCACTGCGCCGCTCTCCAGCCCCGCGCGGCGGCCGGGGACCCGCGTGGGCGGGGACCCAGCCTCTTCTGCTCAAAGCATTCCCGTCCGCATGCTCGGATTTAATGCATTCGAAAATAGTTGCTGCGAAGAAGTGTAGGTAACGTTAAACCACCGACCCCCAAAGCACTCCCTCACTCGGAAAAAAGATCATACGGAAAACTTGCAGAGTATGACGAGGGGAGAAGGGAGGGGACACCGCCGTCGGGAAGTACACGGACGCACGTCCACAAACACACGCACGTCCACAAACACTCGCACATCCACATCCCAGGGGACACGAGTGCAATTCAAACGTATCCAAAGGTGCGCCGGCGTGGGCGGGGTTCCTCCCAGCGTGCGGTCTGCACTGTTTGACCTCAGGGGGCCCTTCCGCTGGGCTCCCAGTTTGGTACGCGGACAAACGAGTAAAAAGGCACTAATATGTATAAAATAGATAACTAATAAGAACCTGCTGTATAAAAAATACATAGAAAAAGATTTTTTTTTTAAAGTGTAATCCGTCTTCCAATCTGTGCCCTTCCGTAGTGCGTCCAACTCTTCATACCCCTTGGAACCCGTTAGTATGTGCAACAAATTGATGATAGTTATCGACTGAGGCAGAGCTGGTTGGATTTATTCAGTTTGGGGTTTTTTTTCTGTGGCTTTTACTCCTCAGGCTACATCCCGGGATCTCCCTCACCTCCCTCTCCCGGTCCACTGCTCCCACCTCTTCTCCCTCCGACTCCTGGGTTCCCGGCGGGTCCGGAGCTTCAGGATTTCTTGTCCGACAGCGCGATCTAGCGGTCAGCGCGGTCCCTGGCGTCGGAGGTCAAAGTCACAGAAACTTAGAGGCTGAAGTTGACGGGTTGAGGTTGAGTTTTTGGAAAATGTGTCATCCATGTATCTGACTCCCAGGATTGACTGAGAAACGACAGGATGGAGGAACGAGTGTGAAGGTGACATAAACCTTCTGTGTGCCCATCAATTAGCCGCCCATAGATATGCTTGCCCCAAGGCTGCTGCGAGGTTCTGGTTAGGGGTAGACAAAGGAAGAGGTGCTAATTTCAGGAAGAAGTGCAGCTTACAGCACCGCCCTTAACTTCTCAAAGGGCAAAAGCGGCCTCGTCGTTGATTTGCTTGGCGTTAGGACAGCCAGCATTCCTGGCGACAGGATAGTATTGTTTCCATCGCAAGTTCTTGCTGATTCCCTTTGTGGGAAAGAGAAACCTGGGCTCAGCGAGCACGGATGGTCCAGCTCTTAGGGCTGTGCGCGGGCCGCCCCCAGAGTGAGCTTTAAGGGTCTTGGTGAAGAAAGCCCTCACAATCCCTTTGAGATAAGGGTGTGAAGGAGGAGGCAGAGAGGCAGTGACAGCAGGAGTGAGGGACAAGGTATCTGGTATCCTGTTCTTCAGGTCCCCATTCTCTAGGCAAGTTAAATCACACTTCCCAGAACCTTCCATGTGTCTGTACAGAGCCAAGCTCAGAGCGGTGGATATAAAGATAACTACACAGAGGCCTCGCCCTCAGAACTCTATCTCACAACACCTGGGGCACCTGAAGCAACTTCACGTTGGGCCCACTCAAATCCCCCAAGAGATTCTGCCTCCAAAATGGTTTACCGTGAAAAGTGAGAAGCAGCAGACCACTACCCGCTCTGCACTAGCAAAGCTGAGGAATCGGAGACCCAAGGAATCCCTGCACGAGGGGAGAGGGAAGCCGTGCCCTCCTGCCTTCCTGAAAGCTTCTGCTTCCTCACAAAGGTCTATTTCAGGGAAGCCCACAGGCTTGGTGTCACTTCACCCAGACCTCTCAACTGCACTGACACACCCTCCCCTATCAGAGTGTGAGCAACTCTGGAGCAGAAAACGGTAACGCACCGTGTTCATCCTACTACACAAGGTGACTCAGCCTCGCGTGACCTCAAAAAGTTGTGGGAAGTTCCCATTCCTAGCATGGGAAGCTAGGAAGCTGCAAACACAGTGCATCCGAATGCAATATCTGCTTAGGATGAACCCTTCAGATTTAATGAAAGTCAAGGGCTGCTGGGAGGGGATTATTCAGTTAGCTCTGAACTCCTTAAGCAAAGTGAAAAAGATAGAAGAAAATAAATTCACTTAAGAGTTCAGAAAGCAACCCTCTGCCACTTCCTCTTTCATCTCTGTAAGATTCAACACCGTTCAAGTCATCCTTACACCGCAGGGCACTGGGAATCTCTTTAGTTTGTAACTATCAAAGTAGCAGAAGGTCCAGAATTTCTAGCCAGGCCACTGCGCTGTGTGTCAGCAGTGGGTTTGTGTACACTGACACTGGGGATTGTGTGCTTGACATACACTTTCAGGCTGGTGGAAAATGTGAAAAATCATAGGAACGCATTCTTCAAGATTTGGTCTTGGCCTTCAAACTCACGGCATAGTAGACTGAAACGCAGTGATGATGAAACCATAGTCAAAAGAGAGGTTTCATTGGTCTCAGTTGGAGCTCCTGTGTAGGATGAAGTGTAACCAGACCAAGGCTCCACTTGATAATGCATTTTATACACTTACTAATCCATTCAGCTACGTTTATGGTGCACAGACACCCAGGTAGTCAAAGCAAACAAGAGCTCAGATTTGGGGTGCTCCTGAATGTGGAGTGCGCCCTCTGGTGGAGAGGAGGAGAAGGGTGGCCATTGTCTGATCAGACTCGGGGTTTAATCGTTTTACCTTGAGCTTTCATTCAGAAATTGCTGTTATTCTAGTCACGATGTTCACTAGGAAAGGTGGGAGAGTTTTTTCCTAAAGACAAATCAAAATAAGTCCTGTCCATAAAAACTTCAATGTAGTAACAGAGACTAGAAATAAGCATAAGCAAGAGTCAAATGTTTCAAGAGAGGTCTGGAGACTGTGTAGTTGGAAGCTGAAAAACCAATATAAAAAATAATTTGGGTGGAAAAACATGGTATAGAGGAACAAGATAAATGACATCGCAGGAAGCAATCAGCTCAATCCACGATTCAGAACATTCCACAAGAAAAAAGATTTTTTTGCACAAACCAATCTCTCTGTAAACCAGTCTTTGCACAAACCAATGACAAAAGAGGAGGGAAAGAGTAGATTGTTATGAAAAAGTATTTAGGAGCTACTACAACCAAATAAATAACAATAACAATGATAATAATAGTCACCAAGAAATGTGAAGGGTCTGGAATTTTATCCTACTTGCAGGCTAACAAACTACCCTGCTGCAGTTTCATGGCTGCTGGCAGACAACCCAAGGAACCAGAGACAAAGGACTATATTACTCACAGCAGCAGCAGCAGCCAGAGTATCGTGCTTTGCACAGTTCCCTAAGCCCCAATTCCCACAGGGTGATGCAGAGGGGACCAGCGACCTTGCATTCACAGTGGCTGCATCACAGGACCCAAATGTGAGCGTGGGGAACCCAAGTCTTTCACAAGGGCAGTAAGCTTGCCTGACTTTTGCCTTGAAAAGAGACATTATATTTGTTATATTGGACAGTAAACAAACTTGCCCTTTGCTCTTCCAAGGCTGCTAGTGTACAAACACCCTAGAGGAGCTCATCTGGAACAAAAGCAGCCTGTGTCTCTGCTCAAAAGACACACAGACACAGGAGAGACCCACAGAGAAACGTCTCAGCAGTAAGAACGGTTGGGAGTTCTCGGAAGGGAGAAAGCCCTGTGTCGAGATGGCCCCTGAAGCATTTCTGGAGGAGGGAGACTTGAAAGGACTAGAACTAAGCATTCCAAACACCAGATTCAGAATGAGAAGCTGAAAAATTAGCAAAGGACAGGAAATATCTTGGGCAATAAACAAAGCTGAGTTGTTTCAGCAGAAAGTTTGTGAACACAACTGGAATAGCAGTGAAGCGTGGAAGTAGCTGTGATTCTGGAATTTAATCCTTTAAATATAATCATTTACAGAGTGTATTCCAGACCCTGCACAAAACATTTTCTACTTATTAGTTCACGGAATCTGATTTTTCTCTCTGTGCTATAGGGGAGAAATTGAGGCTCAGAGGAGTCTAGTGATTTGCTAGTCAATTTTGGAACCAGGATCTGAATTCAGCTCTCTGACATCTAAGCCTATGGTCTTTCTATTATATTAGAATAAGTGCTTGCTAAAAGAATGATTGAAAAAATCTTGTTGTAAAAAAGCCTAATCTGGCAACGGAGCTCATAGTAACCTGCTGGGAAGACAGCCTCAAGCCAGGAGACTGGGGGAGAGGGCATGCCGAAGTCCAGGCAGAAGATGCAGAGGGTCTGTATCAAGGTGGTCACAGCGGTGGCCGGCAAAGAGGAAGATGACTGGCTGTAGGAAGTAAGGATGGGAAGATATCTTAAGATGACCAAGCAAAGTCAGATGACTGCAAGAATGATGATACCATGGAGAAAACTAGGGAAGCGAGGCAGGCAAGCTAGCTTTAGGAGGACAGGACACACAGCTTTATTTTTTTTATTATTTTTTTATTGATTGATTGACTGCTATGTTGGGTCTTTGTTTCTGTGCTAGGGCTTTCTCTAGTTGCGGCAAGCGGGGGCCACTCTTCGTCGTGGTGCGCGGGCCTCTCACTATCGTGGCCGCTCTTGTTGCGGAGCACAGGCTCCAGACGCGCAGGCTCAGTAGTTGTGGCTCACGGGCCTAGTTGCTCCACGGCACGTGGGATCTTCCCAGACCAGGGCTCGAACCCGTGTCCCCTGCATTGGCAGGCAGATTCTCAACCACTGCGCCACCAGGGAAGCCCGACACACAGCTTTAGATGTGCCTTCTATATGATCAAAATCCTTGTGGGTTTTTTCCTAATAAAGTTTATTGGTAGCTTTCTATTATATTAATAACTATTATATAATTTCTATTATATTAATAAATTATTATAATTTTTAATATATTAAAAATAGTATCTCAGATTCTTTTTTTTAATATTTATTGGAGTATAATTGCTTTACAATGTTGTGTTAGGTTCTACTGTACAGCAAAGTGAATCAGCTCTACGTGTACATATATCCCCTTTTTTGGATTTCCTTCCCATTTAGATCACCACAGAGCATTGAGTAGAGTTCCCTGTGCTATACAGTAGGTTCTCATTAGTTATCTATTTTATAAATAGTATCAATAGTGTATATATGTCAATCCCAATCTCCCAATTCATCCCACCCCCCCCTTCCCCTTTGGTATCCATACGTTTGTTCTCTACGTCTGTGTCTCTATTTCTGCTTTGTAAATAAGATTGTCTATACCAATTTTTTCAGATTCCACATATATGCGTTAATATACGATATTTGTTTTTCTCTTTCTGACTTACTTCACTCTGTATGACAGTCTCCAGGTCCATCTACATCTCCACAAATGACCTCAGATTCAAATATGGATTTATTTTTTTAAGACAGAGGTGTATTCGTGTCTCTTTTTTTCAGGATTTTGCAAACCGTGAAAAACTACTAGAGTCACATTTGCACTCTCTGAGACAGGCAGTTATTCAAAGGGAAAACGATGGCGTTGTTTGGCCTTGGCGTCCTGCAAGCTTATTCATGGGTAGCTAAATACATAACACTGCATGTAATACAAAAGCATCTGGAAAATGCTTAAACAATTTCTCCATCCTCCCCCTGTCTAACTGCTGCCTGAGTGTTGGACTCCTCTAGATGAAGTACATAAAGTTCTCATTCATCGCTTAAGTTGAGAAAATAATCACCTCAAACTCTCGCATATGGCCTAGTTTTTCCTTTTTAAAAAAAAGGATGGTTTTATTTATTGAATGGCTTCTTTTCTTGCAATTTTGGGGGTTTTTTTCTGGTAGCAACAGCTTTGGAACAAAACCACAAACTGCTTCCAAAATAAAAGATTATGATCTCTGGTGTTAGGAACACTGAAGGCTGTGTTCGTAACAGGGACGTAATTAGAAAACCAAGGATTGCGGATCACGTTTATCTTTTTATTACCACGTTTTTGAAACGAAGTCCTAGGCCCTTACTATTTTGATTATGATCTATGAAAATGAAGTTGCAACGTCTGGTATTGCATTTTCCAGCAGTGCCTGATACTGTTTCCAATTTTTACACTGGAGCTGAGGTGAGGGTCTCAGCAAGTCAATAATGGGCTTTCACAGTGTGGTCACGGTGTGGGCCTGGCTCAGCCATATTCCTCCCACTGCTGTCCTACTGCAAGGTCACCATGTGGCTTGAGGTGGCCCTGGAGGGTCTAAGCTAATAGGTCCCAAGCCTGCCTGCACAAAAAGTCACTTGGCGAGACTGACCAATTTCTGTCGATTTCTGTACTGATGCCTGAGCAACGCCCTTGCACCCGTTAAACCTGATCCAGGCTGGCGCGGGCATCTGTATGCTTTTGAAGCTGCCTGGATAATTCTGATGGCCAATGAGGGTTGACACGTGCCCGTCTAAGCCAAGCCCCCTTTGTGTTAAGGAAATGCTGGGAACCCAGCTGCCAGTGGAAGATGGAGAGTCCTCACCTACAACCGGCAGGTAAGGAGGACCAACCACCCGTAGGGGCTGGTCCCCAAATCCGTGGTCCAAGGGGGTGTTTAAATTTGGGTTCAGTGTTGGCAGCAGCAGTTAGGAAAAGTATTATGAGAAAACCAGCAAACTGAGGGAAAGTGTATTGGCCAGAGCTGGCAAGTGGGCCAGCGAATCAGACCCAGCCCCGCCAGCTTCTCAAGTCTCCACAATGCCCACCTCCACGTCACACCTGCAGGGACCCTGGCTCATTGTTGTCAGTGGCTCAAAAGTCTAAATCAGACAAAAACAAGGTCCAGTGTCATTTGCCGAAGGACACTCGAGATTCAAGATGCTATTTATCTCTTGTTCTTACTGATGCTGATGTTAAAGTAGATGTCCCAAGGTGAGAAATTTCTGTTTTATTTCTTCTGATGAAAATACTGGTAATGTTTTTTACTGTATCTGTACTCAACAGTCTAAACTATGGCACAAAATAAACCTATCTATGAAACAGAAACAGAATCAGGGACATAGAGAATAGACTTGTGGTTGCCAAGAGGGAGGGGTGTGGGAGAGGGAGGGATTGGGAGGTTAGGGTTAGCAGATGCAAACCGGTATATCTAGAATGGATAAACAACGCAGTCCTACTGTACAGCACAGGGAACTATATTCAATGTCCTGTGATAAACCATAATGGAAGAGAATATGAAAAAGAATGTATATAGATGTATAATTGAGTCACTCTGCTGTACAGCAGAAATTAATACAACATTGTAAATCAACTGTACTTCAGTTTAAAAAAAGTAAATATTTGTCCTCAACAGATTAGTTGAATAATTTTAGAGAAAGACATGAAACAGTATGGTGGGTGGGCCTCAGCTAATGATGATGGGATTATCACAGAGTGATGGGAGCAAAGGGATCTTAGAAATCATGCAACCCGCTCCCTCATTTCACATTTGCAAAACCTGGGAACCAGAGCAGCTGAGTAGCCGGCTCAAGGTCATGTTTGTATCAGCTTCTCAGTGGTGCCAGGACTAGAATCCAGGTGCCAAATGCCTGGTTGGTCTTCTTTCCACTCTTCTGGGTACCCTATTCCTGGGTATGTCATTGATTTTGCAAAATATGTTGGGACTCATCGCCTCACTGTCTCAAGGATGGGCTGGACTAGAGCAGTGGAAGTCTCCCTGCCACCTATCACAACATATCTGCATCTGCAATCCTTTAAAGTTAAAGCACAACAAAACTTGCCACAAATAGGCAGTGACATATGCAACGAACGAGATGCGCCTGGCCCACTCAACGCTTAGCAGTACAGCGGACAGAGCTGCTAAGAAGGAGACCAGACGCCTGGGGCCATGAGTTCTGCTCCCAGAGCAAGAAGGGGCGGTAGCTCCCTCCTTGATGCAGACACTAAAGCAGCACCCTAGCAGCCTGCGTGTGTTCTGAGGGCAGGTGAAGATACAGACCAGCACAGTGACTCGTGTCCTGTGACAGGCAATGTCTGCTTTCTTCCCAAGAAAGATTCTCCTCTGGGAACCCGTGAGAACTTTGCTGCACCCACTTTTTAAAAAAAAGTTTTTAATGATGTATGGTTGATTTACAATATCATGTTAGTTTCAGGTGTACAGCACAGCGATTCTTTTTATATATATGTGTATATATATATTATTCTTCAGACTCTCTTCCCTTATAGATTATTACAAAATATTGAGTATAGTTCCCCATGCTCTACAGTAGGTCCTTGTTGCTTATCTATTTTATGTATAGTAGTCTGTATTTTATGTATAATCGTCTGTATATGTTAATCCCAACCTCCTCATTTATCCCTCCCTCCACACCCCTTTCCCCTTTGGTAACCATAAGTTTGTTTTCTATGTCTGTGAGTCTCTTTACAACTGGCATTCTATTGCATCAGAAGGGTTCCGCGGCTGGCAGCAGAAAACGGAAAAAGCAGAGACTAAAACACTCATGAAAGCAAGAGGGAGGCAGTCCACAGCTGATACAGTGGATTTGTTCCATGAATTCTTCAGATACCCGGGCTCCTTCCATCTTATGACTCCACGGGTGAGTTCTCTGTTTCAAGGTATACACATACAAGACATGACGTACAATTTTAGCAAGAAGGAAACAGCAAAGGGCAAAATAAGGTGTGGGGTGGTCACATGGTGATCTGTGTGGTCTTCTGAGGAAGCTTCCCACAAGCTGCTCTTTGACGACTGCGATTATATCTCATTGGCCAGAACTTAGTCACGTGGTCATATCTAGCTGCAAAGGAGCTTGACAATGTAGTCTATTCTGGCCGTCCAGGTGCCCATCTAAAACTCTAAGGTTCTATTATTATGGAAGAAGGAGAGGAGAGAACGGGGGGTAACCACTGATAGATAGCAATCCAGTGGTAAATGTCCACTTTCTGTGGACATTCGATGTCCATAGAAAGTGGGCACTTGGTAGCTAATAAGTAAGCTAGGCCAAGCCCTAGCCAAGGCGTCATAAAGTCCTGGTTACTGATATCAGATTTAACAAGACCATATTCAAATTTTGGACTCATGCTACTCAGTCTGGAGAACTAGCTGCAAAGTACAGAGGAATCCCCTTTGCACTATTGTCTTCAGAAATTCCTTAACTCCTGCTAAGTCCTGGCCCGCACACTTAGTATAATTTGGAGATTGGCTTTACTTGAAAGCAAAACCATCCTGTGAGCTAGACAGTCTGTGGAAACAGCAGGTCCCCAGAGAACAATGAGGCCATGGAATCATCATTGGTGACATCACTGCACAGACATGTGTTTTCCCCAGCGAATCATTTACTCCATTAAAACTTCATTTCATCTTTCCTCTCATAGAGGGCATTGAAAGGATTACATGACATCGTTTTTACAAACATTATTCTGGAACACAAAAAAAGGCAAAACAAAATGCAGTTATAAATAGAAAGGGAATATAGGAAATTTTCCAGGAAAATGTAGGCATTTTATAAATGACTATGACTTAGCTTCTCCTGTAAAAAGGTGCTGTGTTTGTCTTAGAGACAAGAGAAAAGGCACAGAAGGACGCCTGTATCCCTCAGAAATTAAGAAGGCTCCTTCTAGCATCTCAGATCAGTCTGCATCCCACTGCAGGTTGATTGAAATGTAATTTGAGTGTTCTCTGACGGATCACAGAACCCGAAACTGAAGGGCATGGCCCAGTCGTATCTCAGACCTCACGGTTTTGTTTTCTGGGTCTGAGATGGGCTGGAGTGGAAAGAAATTTATGAAAGTGCCACCAACTGCCTACTATAAAGTGTGTAGGATGTTTCAAAGGGGCAGGAAAAGAGATTAATCTGCTGCGAGGAGACACCATTGATATGGTAGGTAGGGGGTAAAAGTCAAAAGAAGGTTCAACAGAAGAGAATTAACGGAGGGAAAGCTGTTTAAAAATCTGACCAAATAAAAGACACTCATGAAGCAGAAAGTGCACTTAGGGTTAGGCTTCCCGTGCATCTCCATGCAATGTCCACAACAACAGTCATTCAGTGCAGATGGAGCTAATGTTATTTCCTCAGCACCCCAGATGAAAACAAAGAAATGTGATGTTTAAATAGGAGGCTACAGGTTGCATGATTTGCTTAAAGCCACATGACTAGGAAGTGGCACCGCTCGTTCTCAAACCCAGTTCTACTGCCCGTTCCTGCCCCAGCCTCCTTCCTGCCTGGTTGTTGGCCTGGTTGTTGGTGGTCTGTCCTGTCTCTCCCTCATGGTGGCATCCCACTTCCCGTCTTTGCCTCGTCTGTGGACTCAGACTCTCCATTCTCGGAATGGCTCTCACCACCCAACTCTTAGCTAGGCCTTTGGAAAATGATCCTGATAAACCCTGATGGAGTGATCCTGTCAGATCAGCTTCCTGGGGACTCTGAATTCGAACAAATTTGGCAGGAAACATGACACTGCAAAGAAGGAATTTCAAGTATTGCTCACTAAAACAATGGAGGAATTATTTGGGGAGGAATCGGTCTGATTCAATATCTTTCTACTCTGGCAACCAAAAAGGCTAGACCTCAGCACATCTATCCATCTACTTTGACACATTGTTGTTTTTTTTTTTTCCATAACTTAGTAATATCTTACAACTATAAAACCGAAAATCTAGTACATGTATGGTTATGATATTTATTTTCAAAGCCCTAGTGAACTGAAAACTGCATACACTGCCAGTAGAAATGTAAATTGGTACAATTGCCTTGGGGAAAGTTAGCCTTTTATTATTATAAACACACACTTACTGTATGACCCAGAAATCCCTATCCTATGTATTTAGCCAAGAGAAATGAAAATATATGTCCATATAAAGACCTATGTGTGAATGTTTATAGCAGCCTTACCCATAACAGTAAAAAACTGAAAACAACTATAATATCATCTAGTGGATAAACACATTTAGACCATGCATACAAGGGATATTACTTAGATACAAAAACGAATAAACTACTGAAATTGGTAACATGGGTGGATCTCAAACTCATTAGATTAGACCCAGTGAAAAAAAGTCAGACACAAAGGGATACAAACTACATATGATTTCATTTATATGACAGTATAGCTAGCAAACTATAGAGACAGAAATCAGAACAGTGATTTCCAGGGGCTGGGGGTAGGGGTGGGGGATTGACTGCAAAGGAGCAAATGGATCTTTTGGGGGGTGAAGGAAATGCTCTATATCATAATGGTGGTGTGGTGTTTGAGATTTTTTGAATCTCAGATCTGAGAAAAATATGTTTAAAAAAAGAATTTATTGCATATTTGCCATAAGTCATGCACTTTGCTGGGATCTAGGAATACAGAGATGAAAGACCTGGTCCATGACTTTAAGGAGTTTATAATCCAATGGAGAAAAGAGGGGAGCAAACCATGACACTGAGTAACAAGTGCATTGGTGGAGACACGCAGAGCATGTCAGTGAGACATACTAAAATGTGACTTGTTCTTTCCAAGGAAGTGGTAGATGATCTTGAGAACCCAGAAAACGAAGTTCATAAATAAACAGGACTGTTACATAGTAAGAACAAGAATCCTTGGCTTTAGCATCATGATCTGTCAATTCCTCAGTGACTCAAGGATCAACACAGGCTTTACTGATCGTTCCATTTCTAATATCTACTATTTTACTACTTCGTGTCCTGTTTACTTCAATTCGTTGATTTAATAGCTTGACTTCAACTTTCTTCTTCCTATTGTTTTCACCTTTAAAAAAAAGTTAAGCGCACAGAAAATCTGGTTGACTGTCATACTGCATCACTGTGGGACATCCAGGAATCATTTAGCATGGTGTGTTACTTCATGGTACGAAAGTCCCTTCCCAAAGAGGCAACAAAAACAGTACAATCTGATGATCTAAGTAAAGCATATACATAGTCTCATAAAGCAGGTTACTGCATGTTACCCCACAATACTTCCATATCTATTCCATTGGCCAGAACTTAGTCACATGGCCATGCCTAGCGGGAAGGGATGATGAGAAATGTAGTCTTTATTCCAAGAAGTCGTGAGCCAGCTGCTAGTAATGGAAAGGACGGGTAGTGTAGGATAACCAGTAGTCTCAAAGATGAGATTCCCTTTATCCCTCAGAATACTGGGGTCTTCAAGATAATGCATTTTCTAGTTAAAACATGAACTCTACAATTTAATTGTCAAAATTTTCTTCTGATTGGGAGCTATCTGTTTTTTCACCTAGTATTACCCTGAAGCTTCACAGATTACTTTATGAAGCTCTAAGGACAGTGCCTGGCACAGAGTAGGTGCTAGGCAAATATTAGCTGTTACAGCCATGGTCTCTCGGTCAGGAGGTCATAGAATCTTATAGCCGGAAAAGAGAGAATTTAGCCTAATCCTCTCCCCTCCCTCACCCCTCACGCAGATGTTCGCATACAGTCCTGGTAACCTAGTTTAAAAAAAGGAGGCGGATTTGGTAGAACAGTGCTCCACGAAAGCAAATAGCACTTAATAATGTATTTATAAAATGAGAAAAATGTCTTTTGCAGAGTTGTGTTTTCCTTTAAAAATATTTTATTTTCCATTAAATTCCACCTCATAGGCCTTCCTTAAAGCTTCCATGGCAGGTTGGTTGTCAGATACACCTGGTTAGTTCTGCCTCTATCAACTGCAACTTTGTGTGTGAATTCTTACTGCACTTGCCAAGGGTAAAATTTGTATTCCTGTACAAGATAGTGCCAAAACTCTCCAAATAAAAAGTTCTTCTTGGGACTTCCCTGGTGGTCCGGTGGGTAAGACTCTGCGCTCCCAATGCAGGGGGCCCGGGTTCGATCCCTGGTCGGGGAACTAGATTCTGTAGATTCTGCATGCATGCTGCAACTAAGACCCGCGCGGCCTAAATAAATAAATAATAAATAAATAAATATTTTTTAAAAAAACAGTTTGTTCCCTTTTTTAAAAAAAAAGTTCTTCTTATATATATTTTCTAATTATTAATTTATTATAACCAGGCACATTTGCTAATTAGTTGGCTACATTCTTGGTAACAAAACAAAACTGAGGGACTTCCCTGTTGGTCCAGTGATTGAGACTCTGCACTCCCAACACAGCAAGGGGGCCACAAAAAAAAAAAAAAAAAAAAAAATTACAGTTGCCTTTTCCAGTTATCTGGTAGCCATTGAAGGCCGTGCCCAAATTTGCATGTCAATATATCAAAGAGAATTGGCTTTCTTTTTATAAATTCAGGCTTTCATTTCCAAGAATGTCACTGAAAACTGGGCAAGAAAATGCAAAAAATTTTCGGCTTTCTGTATATCTTTTCCTGGGAACCAAGCTCAAAAATGACCTTTTGTTGTATACACTCATGTTCTATTTTGGCAGATATTTCCTGATGGCTAATTTTACAAGGTAGACCTGAGAAAACCCAGATAAGATTGTTGATCTATTATTTTTATTTTATTAGAAAGCATCCTGGGTAATTTCCATAGCATCAGAATGAACTGGCGGAGGGGGGGAGAGGAATAACTACATATTTCCATTAATTGCAATGTAATAACAAAAACAAGCAAGGACATTTCCATTACTTTTCTTTTTTTAGGAAATTAAATAGAAAACAGCATTGCAATTTACTTATGGACTAACTGTTTTGAGAACTGAATGTATAATTAGGCCAAAGACTAATCACATGAATTATTATACGAAGGAAACAAATTTGCCTCCAAACAACCTTAAAAAGGAGTCAATCCAACAGATCTTGGATCATATTCTTTAGGAAACTAATTTATTTTCTGGGAACACAGAGCAAAAATAAAATCTTTCGAGTGTTTCCTTATTCACTAGTAAATGTAAAGCGTTAGCAATATTTCTAACATCTTTGTCTCACAGCTATGCACAGTCTACCATCAGTGATTCAGGGACTTCCCTGGTGGCGCAGTGGTTAAGAATCCGCCTGCCAATGCAGGGGACACGTGTTCGAGCCCTGGTCCAGGAAGATCCCACATGCCACAGAGCAACTAACCCCGTGCACCACAACTACTGAGCCCACGTGCCTAGAGCCCCAGGGGCACAACTACTGAAGTCCACGTGTCTAGAGCCCGTGCGCCACAACAAAGAGAAGCCACTGCAATGAGAAGCCTGCGCACTGCAACGAAGAGTAGCCCCTGCTCGCTGCAACTAGAGAAAGCCCGCATGCAGCAACAAAGACCAAATGCAGCCAAAAAAAAAAAAAAATCAGTGACTCAGACTTTATTCTGTCTCTTCTCCTTCACAAAGACCTCATTATCCAAGAAGTGGCTCCAAAATCTTCCATGAAAAATCCCTCTCTCAGCACACTCTCCGCTTTTCCAAGTCTCTTATTCTTTCCCAAGTTAGACTGAGACCTGTGGGCAAACCTGGCAGCCTAATAATGCGATGCCACCTTCAAACCATACTCTATAAACATCTATTTGACATAGAGTGCAGGTGGGACGAAACTGATTACCTATTGATAAGAAAAGTATGCCCTTCAAAACAAGTGGCACTGGATATACTATGGTATATATGGTATATGGTGTTTTAACTCATTTGGAAATGTCTCAAGTTGCAATGTTGTCACCCCTCCTTTTATGAGCGATGAAAAGAAGGGATAAAGAAACTATAACCCAATTACCATATGTCAAATGTCATGTATCAGTCGTATTAGTTTGCTGGGGCTTTCATAACAAAATACCACAGCCTAGGCGAATGAAATAACAGAAATTTATTTCCTCACAGTTCTAGAGGCTGGAAGCCCGAGATCAAAGCGTAGACAAGTCTGATTTCTCCTGAGGCCTCTCTCCCTGGCTTGCAGACGGCTGCCTCCTCACTGTGTGTCCACATGGTCATTCTCTGTGTGTGTCTGTGTCCCGATCTCTTCTTATAAGGACACCAGTCATATTGGATTAGGGCTCAACCTAACTACCCCGCTTTAACTTAATAAGCTCTTGAAGGCTCTATTCCCAAAATACAGTCACATTCTGAGGAGCCAGGGGTTAGGGCTTCAACATATGAATTGAGGGCGACACAATTCAGCATGCAACAGCTGGCTATCCTCTAATGCTAAAATCAGACAGGGAAGGACTTAATTTCAACCCCTGACAGCCTTTGACTACAAAATCCTAAAAGTAACAATCTGACATAGCATTTCATACTTCACTTTTGGATTTCAGATTATTTTCCGCACAAAAAAATTTGCAGAAACTGAAGGAACAAAAATAGATCTATTACTAATTTGCTTCAACTTGCTAAAGCAGAGTCAGTATCCTGAGACGGAAAAAACAGCAAAATAGGCCCTGCTTTTATTAAGTGCTAGTTCTCCCTTCAGCTTTCTTTTGTGACTTTTGGAACAAGGCGACCTCTTGGGAGATACACTAAAGGATTTTAAATTTAGAAAGCAATTTTTAAATCACTCATTCCTTAGAAGCCACAAATGTCAACTGCATCAATTATGGTTTTGGCTACAAATAATAGGAAACCTTGCTAAAAGAGGTTTAAGCATTTAAGGACACTGATTATCTAACAAGAAGCCCAGCGGCCCGCAGTTCCAGGTTGGTGAATTCAGCAGCCAAGTGAAGAAGGAACCAGTGGTTTCTTTCCTGTCCCCTCCGCCAGGGCAGGAGTTGGTTCCTGTCACCTCGGGGTTGCCAGGTGGGCGCCAGGCATTATCTCGTCACACCCGGAGGCTGGAGGGAAGCCCTTATCCTCCTGCACCTTTGTATCAAGGAGCAAAGATTTGCCCAGAAGTCAGCCTCTTCCACCTCATGGTGCTGAAGGGAGCAGAATCTGCCACCCCAAAGCATGACAGTAGGAGTTGAGGACATGCACCCCAACATATGCTGCTCTGATATATTGATTGTTTTGAACTGTAGGCACTTGAAAAACCGCAAATGCAGGAAGAGGCTTTCTCTGAACTCCCCTCGTGTGTCTAAAGATAGATTCTCCAGAAGGAACTCAAATGCCATAAATCCCCTCACGGGAGTTTCCTCAACCTGGGAAGACTGACGCTTATCACAGGAAAGGGGACTGAAAGTCATACCACATCCAGACAAACTCTTGTCGCCAACTGTCACACCACTACCTGTTCTTCTAAGGGCCCACTCATCTCCCCTAAGAATCATTTGCCCTCTTCTAAGAGGCCTGCATCCCTCCCCTTTCCCTAGTAAGATGGTGTTTAGTCCTCATCTCTAAACCACCACAAGGAGTCACTCATTTTCCCCCAGGGGTCTCCCACACACACATGAGGTCTACACGCTAATAAACTTCTGCTTGTTTTTCTCTGTTAACCTGTCTTTTCTTGCAGCGGTCTCAGCCAAGACCTCAGAAGGGTGGAGGGAAAGTTATTTCCCCCTCCTTCCGTCCCAGCCTCCCCAGGCCCGTCCTGATGAAAGGAGATGGAATTTATTCTATTGCTTTTCACACAGATACACAGCAGAGATGGACACGTGCTGAACTGAAGTGCTTTTAAACGAATCACCGTTCACTTCAGTGGAGGCAAATCAACGCACATTTCATCGGAATTGTCATGAGGGAACTTAAGTGTATCAGCATCATTCTTTCAATGTGTTCGGCAGTGTTTTAGTACCCTGTTCCAATTGTCTATTGATGCGTAAAAAGTTACCCCAAATCATGGCTCAGAACAATAATATTCATTTCCTTTGCTCCGTGACTGCAGTCCCCATGTGGCTGCAGTCGGGCAGTGGCTGGGCTGAGGTCATCCTGAAGCTTCTCCACTCACCTCTGCACCTGGGCTGGAGCAGCCCAACAGCTGGGGCTCCCTGGACACTTTTCTGTCTTCCTCTCTGGGAGGGCCCCCCACGGGCTGACCTCCGGTGAACCGTTGACAGGGCAGCTGAGGCTCCATGAGCGAGTGTCCCAAGGGAAAGTGTCTGATGCCGTGTGACTTCCCACCCCAGCCTGGGAAGTCACCGAGCATCACTTCAGCTGTATGTGTTCCTCAAGGCAGCCACAGGACCGCTCCGGGTCAAGGAGAGGGAACAGAGATTCCGCCTCTTGACAGGAGGAGTGTCACAGGACTGGTGGGCATAATTAAGTACCACCACACACCCCTTAAAGACTGGCCCTCCTGTCACCTACTCGATTGAACCACCGTCACTGACCTGAGTCCACAGAGCCTGCTTTCCACGGTCACCTCCAGACGCTCAGCCCTCGTTACTCTCCCTGTGAGTAATTCCCACTTGAGCGTCACGTACCTCCTCCCCCAGGATGGACTATTTCAAGGGAGAAGTCATGGTCTTTGTGAAAAGGGACCAGGACTTCTGGTCAACCCCAGGTTATTTTTTTTGACAAGGCCAAAATCAACTCCACTAAGACAAAGACACTCATAACCAGAATTTCAAACTAGTAAACTTGGAGGCTTATTTTCTCTCACACTTCATGGTCTCCAAAGGAAAAGAAAATGCAAAGACAGCCAACTAGTAGTGGGAGAGGTTCTCCTACACCTAAACCCACGAATACCTGGCTGTCAGGTTTGTCCATCCCTCCAACAGACATGAGCAGAGAAAAAAAGGCAAGCAGCCCAGTGTGAAAGGAATGCCCACTTGGTGGACCATTCTGGGCCTGCCTGTCCTCCCCTCTGAAGGTGGAGGGCTGGTTTCATATTGCTTTGCACACCTAACAAAGCGGACGAGCATCTGGAATCTCTTCCCTTTCTCCTCTGAACACCTCTCGCTCAGTATTGATCAAGCTGACCAACTTTTTCTTAAATAAGAGATTCAAGTGAGAGCCTGGAGTAATGAGTATTCCTCAGAACAATGTCACAAGAAAAATCAAATAGGGACTTCCCTGATGGCGCAGTGGTTAAGAATCCAACTGCCAATGCAGGGGACACGGGTTTGAGCCCTGGTCAGGGAAGATCCCACATGCTGCAGAGCAACTAAGCCCGCGCACCACAACTACCGAGCCTGCGCTCTGGAGCCCGTGAGCCACAACTACTGAGCCCACGTGCCACAACTACTGAAGCCTGTGCACCTAGAGCCTGTGCTCCGCAACAAGAGAAGCCACCACAATGAGAAGCCCACGCACAGCAACAAAGAGTAGCCCCCGCTCGCCGCAACTAGAGAAATCCCACGCGCAGCAATGAAGACCCAACGCAGCCAAAAATAAATAAATTAATTAATTAAATAAATTTATTTTTAAAAAAAGAAAACTCAAATAAAATCCCTAGGGACAGCTCAACCATTCGGAAATAAAGAGAACCTGATATATTTTGCACATAGTGGTAGGAGGAAAGGGAAGGAATTCAACGATGCTCCAACTAAGATAGAGTCTGCTATGTAGAAATAAATTATTCAATACCCAAATATTGTCAACTCAGTCTTAATTTATATTAAATTATATTATTTATATTACTCTGTTCATTTGTTTGTTTTTCTTTGTTTTAAGCAGGAAACGTTGGAGGAAATTTTAGGAAGTTATTTTTAAGAGTACATTTGAGAATGCAAAGCACAAGACTTACAAATAGCTTTGTTTGGATAACATAGAATTGAGCATACATACACACCAGTTACCATCAACTATATAAAATCTATACTTCTGTATTTTGTGATATATAAAATGACATAAAAGACATTTGGGGGTTGAGACAAACGAACACAGCCAGTATAATAGGAAATAATATTTCATTCATTAGGAGTGAATTTGCTACTGTGTTATGTAGGATAATATTGTGAAGCATTTTGGTGTGAAATTTCATATACTCTACAATTTTAAATGATTTAGTAAAAAAATACATACATGAAGTATATGCAGCAAGATAGCAATTGTCAGATATAGATGGCAAGTATACAAGTATTGATTGTACTTTTTTCTGTTTTTCTTTGTGTCTGAAAATTTTCAAAATAGAAGTTTTTTAAATACATGGATATTATTCCTGTCCCCCAGTTTTTAAAATTCTTAAAATAAGAAGAAAGGCATGTTGAAGTTGGCCTAAGAAGATGGGACCTGTCACTTCCAAAAAGAGCTGGCGAATACAGTAAAGGGCTCTCCCTCAGATGTTAAGGGCTCGTCCTCAGAACAAAACAAGAAATCTGGGCTCACCCTTAGCTTTCGGGGCTCGACAGTGCTCCGCCAACAGTGCTCCCCTCATGCGTGGCAGCCTGGAAGGGCCTAGGAGCTGCCAGGTCACCAGTGGTGAAAAGTGTTGGGCTCTCTGTTGGTTTCAGTGTTTCTGTCTCCCAAACTCAGTAAGACATGGTCAGAATCAGCCTCCGTGGCATGATATGACAACAGTGACAATAAGAACGCTATGAGCAGATAATAATGCCTAACATTTATCAGGCACTCAGTAAAAGGCCTTGATAAAGGCACAGTCAAGATGACATGTGGGGGGCTTCCCTGGTGGCGCAGTGGTTGAGAATCTGCCTGCCAATGCAGGGGACACGGGTTCGAGCCCTGGTCCGGGAAGATCCCACATGCTGCGGGGCAACTAAGCCTGTGCTGAACCTGCGCTCTACAGCCTGCGAGCCACAACTACTGAGCCTGCGCTCTACAGTCCGCAAGCCACAACTACTGAAGCCCGCACGCCTAGAGCCCGTGCTCCACAAGAGAAGCCACCGCAATGAGAAGCCCCCGCACCGCAACGAAGAGTAGCCCCCTCTCGCCGCAACTAGAGAAAAGCCTGTGCATGGCAATGAAGACCCAACGCAGCCAAAAATAAACAAATAAAATAAATAAATTCAAAAAAAAAAAAAAAGATGACACGTGGATATTAATGACAGATAAGGCGTGTGGTCATGGTGGAGAGTCTTCCCTTCAGCCGGGTGTCCAGCAGAAAGTTATGAAGTCTTTCCTAGTGGACGGACTCTCACAGTCAAGCACTGGGGCAGCAGTAGAGGGGCTGCGTGGGCTGGGACACCCCTCTGTCCATGTGCCCCCCTCTCCCCTGATCCGGCCTGACCTGTGTCCAACCGACTGCGTCCAGGAGAACCTCCTCCACCGCAGCTGGCCCCGGCGGCCTGCAGGCGCCCGCGCGCCAGTCCTCACCCTCAGCGCCGCCTGTAAGCTGTCCACCTGTCCCACGCGGCTCGGGACCAACATCGTCTCATTTCTATTCATTGTTTTTTCATATCTCTACCAATTTTTCAACTTGTGCCTCCTGCCCCCGCCTGCCTGAGTAGCCAGAGACACTGTGTCTTCCCTCTGGGAACTTCCGCTGTGCCAGAGTGCTCAGGAAAAGAAGGAATGAACACTGACTGAAGAACGAGGGTGCCATCAGCCTGGCCTCCCCATCCAAGAACAAGCTCAGTCTCTGGGGGCTGTGGTTCCTCCGGGCCACCTGGACTCAGTATTCAACTCACTCCACAGGGTTATTAAGAGGATCAAACGACCTAACAGAGGTGGCAACACTTAACAAAGAAAGAACTGTATGTTCGTTGTTATATAAACCAATGTCGGGTTAGTTTTGTCTCCCTTACTTAATACTTTCTACTCCACATTAAACTTCGAAATTGTATTTTTATAAAAATGTCCTCAACCATTAAAAAGTTAGCATATGTTCAGAGGGTACTCATAAAATATTCACTTATTCAGCAAATATTATGTCATAGGCTAAAGAAGCATCAGTCGACTTCAAGGAACTTTACAGTTGAATGGAGGAAATAACAAATGCGAAGCAGGCTTGCTGTTAGGGGTTCGTGTTAGCAGTGCTGCAGGAGTTCAGAGGAGATAACTTCTGTCGGGCAAAAGCCTGATATTTTAAATTCGGGTTTACTGAAATATTATTTAATTCTACGGCAATAGGATGGAGGCGAAGTTTTTCTCTGTCTCTATACAACACTGCCCCCTAGTGGTGCCGTGGCCCCCTTGCAGCGCCTCCCAACGCCCCGACGGGGTACAGAACAGGCAATGGAAACGCTGTGCCAAATCACTACCGAACCTGGCTGGATGTGTGAGTATTCGTTTCCAGTTGAGCCGTTTTAAGTGAAGCCGTTATTTCCCTTGTTTTCCCCTTCCAGGAAAACCGTGTCCTACCGTAAAAGTACCCTGTCCTTTGGGTCCTAGCCTTTTATCACAGGGTGCGCTGGGAGAAGGCAATGACGCCCAAAAAACGATATAAAAGGGAAAAGCTGACCTTCCGCGGCCTTCAGGGAAGAGCCCATTCCTGCTCCCAGGCCGCTGTTGAGAGTGGCGCCCGCGGAGCCGGCGAAGGGGCGGGCAGCGCACCGTTCTTTCCCCGGGTCTGCGTCTCACGGAAACGTGCTCCTGGGAACACGGACATCTTGAGGCCTGTACCAAAAGCCAAAGCTCCTGTCGTGTCAAAAGTGGGGCTGTTTTGCTCTGGAAGAGGTGACGATTTCGGCGCTCCTTCGGGGCAGGCTCTTACCTTCTTCTGGGAAGAGCCCGGGATGGGGCCACGTGACTCTTCAAGAGTCATGGGAAAGGCTGTCAGTGCCGCAGGCGGAGTTACAGCCGTGAATGCTTTTGTTCCATCAACAGAAAGAAATGATCGCTCTCTAAATATGGGTGGGGTGGGGTGTGCCTAAAAACAGTCGCTTCTTTTTGTGGCACGTGAGGGTTTTGTTGGAGAGGTGCTAAAAGGAGGAGCCCAAAGCCGGGACGGTCATCGTCACCAGAAATTTTGCCAGACTCAAGGCCTCGCTGGGGAAGCGGCTCGGGGTATAACTCACTGAGGCCAGGGATTTTGTCTGTCTCGTTCATGGAGGTATAACCCAGGGCCTAGCTCCTTAAATAGAAGAAGCTATTGGTTGGCAAGGAGTGGGCCCCAAAACAAAGGGGGCCAGTTATGGTACCTTTGCATTGATGGATCCTGGGCCAGAGCCCTTGCTTGAAATTTATGAACAAAAGACCAGAAATAACCCTTATTTTCTTTCAGGTGTGTCCCCTCAAAATTCATATTTGAAGTCACCTCAAGGTGACTGTATTTGGAGATGGGGTCTTTATGGCAGTAATTAAGGTTAAATGAGATCATAAGAGTTGGGCTTTAATCCAATAAGATCGGTGCCACTTTTAAGAAGAAGAGACACCAGAGCACTCTCCCCCCACACCACAGTGGAAGGACCACGTGAGGACGCAGTGAGGTGACCACCTGCAAGCCAGGAACAAAGCTCTCACAAGGAAGCAAATAGGCCATCACCTTGATCTTGGACTTCCCAGAAAGAAAGAAGTTGAAAATGGCTCAAAGAAATGGATTGTAATAATTAATATTGTTCTAATGTCCATACTACCCAAAGCAATCTACAGATATAATGCAATCATTATCAAAATACCAATGGCATTATTCATAGAACCAGAACAAATAATTTTAAAATGTGTATAGAAATACATGAGACCCTGAATAGTCAAAATATTCTTAAGAAAAAAGAACAAAGCTGGAGATATCATGCTCCCTAACTTCAGACTCTACTACAAAGCTATACTAATCCAAACTGTAAGGAACTGGCAGAAAAACAGACACACAGATCAGTGGAACAGAATAGAGAGCCTAGAAATAAACCCATGCTTATATGGTCAATTAATTTATGATAAAGGAGGCAAGAATATACAATGGGGAAAAGACAGTCTCTTCAATAAAGTGTTGGGAAAACCAGACAACTACATGCAAAAGAATTAAACTGGACCACTTTCTTACACCATATACACAAATAAACGCAACATTGATTAAAGACTTAAATGTAAGTTCTGCTAGTAGAAAACTCCTAGAAGAAAACATTAACCGTACACTCTTTGACATCAGTCTCAGCAATATTTTTTTTGCATCTGTCTCCTCAGGCAAGGGAATCAAAAGCAAAAATAAACAAAGGGGATCTAATCAAACTTAAAAGCTTTTGAACAACAAAGGAAACCATGAACAAAATGAAAAGGCAACCTACTAAATGGGAGAAGATATCTGCAGACATTATGTCTGATAAGGGGTTAATATTCAAAATATATTTTTAAAAACTCATACAACTCAATATCAAAAAAAGCAATCCAACTAAAAATAATAAGCAGAGGACCTAAATAGGCATTTTTCCAAAGAAGACATACAGGCAGCCAACAGGCACATGAAAAGATGCTCAACATCGCTAATCATCAGGGAAATGCAAATCAAAACCACAATATCACCCACACCTGTCAGAATGGCTATCATCAAAAAGGCAAGAAATAGCAAGTGTTGGCGAGGTTGTGTCTGGAAATGTAAATTGGTACAGTCAGTATGGAAAACAAAAATTAAAAATAAAACTGTCATACAATCTAGCAATTCCACACCTGGGTATTTATCCAAAGAAAATGAAAACATTAATTGGAAAAGATACATGAACGTATGTGTTCATAGCAGTATTATTTACAATAGCCAAGATATGGAAAACAACTAAGTGCCCACCATTGGACGAATGGATAAAGATGTGCCATATATACACAGCGGAATATTCCTCAGCCATAAAAAAGAATACAGTTTTGCCATTGCAACAATATGGGTGGATCTGGGGGGTATTATGCTTAGTGCAATAAATCAGACAGAGAAGGACAAATACTGTATGTTTTCACGTACATGTGGAATCTAAAAAATAAAACAAACAAACATATAGAACAGAAACAGACTCAAAGATACAGAGAACAAAATAGTGTTTACCAGGGCAGAGTGGGGTTGGGGGAGGGGAAAAATAGGTGAAGGGGATTAAAAGGTACAAGCAACTAGGTATAAAATAAATAACTTACAAGGATATAATGTACAGCACGTGGAATATAGTCAATGTTTTATAGTAACTTTGTATGAAGTGAAATCTGAAAATATCAAATTACTATACTGTACACCTGAAACTGATACAATGTTGTAAGTCAACTATACTTCAATTAAAAATTAAAATAAATACAAATAAATAAATAATCATTACAATGATCATTAGGATAGAATCAAGGTGGGAAATGACCAGATTCTAAAGATGAATTTTTGTGACCAAAACAGTCACAATGATTCATCACATTCTGACTTCCCAAAGAAGATACTGTTTTAAGAAAAAGCACCATGGGAAAAGTATCCAATAGTAATGGCCATGAATAAAACATTTAGCACATTAATTGGGGTAAAATGGCCTGGAAAGAGATTAACAAGGCCAAACAAAGACATTCGCCTTTAATCGTCAGAATAACACCAGAGAATACTTTTAGCAACTCCCCAGAGGGAAGATGACAGCCTCCTACAAGAGGTCAATGAAGATCTGACCTAGTCTCAGAATTAAGGGAAACAGCCCACCTTTCATTATACTAATGGAACATTTATAATTGGAAACCAGTGATCACATAATTAGAAACCAAAAATGAAAGCCATACAAGTATATACATACACACACATTTATTATATTCTAGCACTAAGGCTGCAGAATCTAATACTGTGATCTCCTCTTCCTCTGGCAAACTTCATGTGTGCTTTGAAATACCCATTTCGGTAGACAGCTCTCTATAGTTTCCAAGCAATTTACTTGTAAACATTTAATCATGACCTCCCTTTGGTGTATTATACTAGGATAAACATTAGAAAATGTCTTATGTTTTGATTGGTTTTCCTCACTAATGAGTTCTTCAAAATATCCCTGACTTGGAGTTGCTTTAAAATATATATATATATATTAGAAGCAACTGTAAAACTATAATTTCAATAGAGACAGGCAGTCAGAGCAGATACATGGTCAGCTTCACGGGAATCACAGAGGAGAGAGAGACAATAAAAAATTGCCAATCATTAAGATGCAGACTTACCAAACATAACCAGTGAATCAGCAGTGTTCACGCAGAATGAAGTCTATGAGGGAACCAACTAGTACAGTTGTCCTAAGTATCTTTTTCTTCTTTCCCCATCTAAGAAGTAACATGGTACATAGTGGATTTTAAAACTGGGATTCGGAATAGGATAGATTTTGATTTGGGATCAGGTTCAAACATAACTGCTGTGTGTTTGATCTCCCCTTACCTGTATTTCCTCAGCTTCTAGTTCTTGCTAATAACAGTGACAACAGCTGTCTGGAACAGAATATTCACCTACTAGTTTCTGTTTAGACTTTTGGATAAATCAATGCTATGGTTATCAGACTGTGTTGTGTAACATGAAACCAGAAAAAAAGCAATCTGGACCCTGAGTGTAGGAAGAGGGCCAGGTGTTGTGTTGGTCGCGGGGGAAGAGATAACCACTGCTGCCGTCTTTCTCCAGCTCCCTGTGTTCCAACAACACTGGTCTTCTATCTGCAATTCAAACAGGCAAAGCAACTTCCCTTTCCCCTCAATGCTTTTCTCCTGACTTTTAGCACGGTAGACTCCCTTTTTTCTGGTCTTGTTTCAAATGTCACTTTCTCTGAGGCCTTTTCTAGCTTCCACTCCGGCACTTTTCCTGAGATCACACTGTTGATTCCTTTACAGCCGTTCCCATTGTAGACCATTACCAGGCTTATGAATTTATTTACTGTCTATGCCCACTGACTAGAATGTAAGTTCCATAGAAGAGCTTGCTGGTCTAGTTCACAGTTGTAGTCTCAGAGCTGAGAACAGTGCCTTACACAAAGTAGGCTTTCAGTAAGTAATTGTTGGATGGATGGATGGATGGATGGATGGACAGGTGGATGGCTGGATGGTTGGATGGAGAAGGGCAAGGTCTAAGTGGCTGATGAGTAAAACTCCTCCTCTGTTCATAATCCGACCACTTTCCATTGCCTCCATCACTCCTTACCTGAATAGCTGCACGAGGCTTCCTGATGGGTCTGCCTGCTTCTACCCTGGGTCCCCTATGGTCTATTTCAACGTGACAGCCAAGCCAGTCCTCTTCAGAACATATAAGTCTCTCTTCTGTGAGAAACTCTGCAATGGTTCCCATACCACTCAGAGTAACAGCCCAAGTCCTGACAATAGCCTGCAAGGCCCTCCTTGGTGCGATCCCTTCTTCCCCCTCTGCCCTCTCCTCTCTCACTCAGTCAGCCATAACTGCTCCTGCCTTCCTGTTCTTGCACGTGCTGGGCACATTAGGGCGCCCGCTCTAAGCTGCTCCCTCTTCCTTTAATGCCCTTTCCCTATATATCTGCGTGACCGGCTCCCTCACCTCTACAGCTTTTATTTGAATCTAACCACCCCATTGAAACCCATCTTCATACCCCATTTACTGCTACACCCAGTCAGCCCACGCCCACGCCAGCTGTCCCCTTTCGTCTTAATTCCCCATAGACTTGATTACCTACTAACATACTGTACAATTTATTTGTACGTTTTATTGTCTTCCCTGCTACCCCTCACTATAATGTAAACTCTATGAGGGCAGGAATGTGCATATTTTGCTCACCAATGATCCCCAGGCACCCACAACAGTGTCTGGCACCCAGTAGGTACTCAGTATCTGTTAACTTGCATTATTGATCTTGAAATATATGTAGAAGCAAAGTCCTGGGTAGTGGATCATGACATGTTGCTTACAGGACCCAGGCAGTGGGAGTCCCAAGCTGGAGGCCTGTGAAACTGGCAGCTTTGGGGAACTTGTGCATAACTATCTCAAACGGCAGGAAGGGTTCTGCAAACCCTGAACCAAATTGGCTATACCAGCACTATAATTCTTAATCATTCTTGTATTCTGTGTATCTATTTGCATTTACGGTGCATTGAGCCATTCCTGTCTGCTATGAGAAACCAGTAACGGCTGCCTTTATTAAGCACCTAACTATGGTTTAGAGTAAATGGTAGAAGTGTGCTCCTATTAGATGGTATGATATAGACGGGAAACTCAGGAAATCCTGCTTTGGTTGGTTCCTGGTTGAGAAACCTACCTGAACTAACTTAAGCACAAAGAGAAAGTTATTGGACGAGGAAATGCAACCAAGCCTACCAGCAGGCATGGCTGTGGGCATCAGAAACAACTAGAAGTAGGAACCAAAATGCTCCTAGGTCCTGTCCTGTCTCCTCCGGTGTGGACTTCATTCTTTGAAAAAACAAACTGGCTGGGGGAGAGACTATTAGTTGTCAGCTCAATACCCAGTCTCACCTTCTTATTAAACAGAACTCCAATTCTGCTTGGCAATATGCCCATTTGAGACATTTCTTGGCCTCCTTGAATGCAGGCATGATCATGTGGCAGAACATCTGGCCAAAGGGATATAAGTTTAAGTCTTTGTGTGGGGCTTCGGAGGCTCTTTAAAGAGAGCTCGTTTGTTTAGCACGTGCTCTTTTCACCAATCCTTCTTCCTGCAGGGAAACAAACACAATAGCAGGAACTGCAGCAGCCATCTTACAAGGAGAACGAAAGCCATACACTAAGGATAGCAGAGCCAAAAGAAGGCACCCAGGACATGGATCAAAGTGTGAACCTCTCCTACCAGCCCTGACCGGCTCATGGTCCCTGCTCTGTGCCAAGTTGATAGGGATATGAGTTGAAAAGGTACAGTTCCTTCTCTCAGAGAGCTAACAACAGAAGTACCTAGCATTTATTGCACACTCGGTATGTGTCAGAAACCATTTTTCGTGCTTTACTTGCATTAGAATAACCACGTGCACTAGGCATTATTCCATTTATGCAGATGAGGATACAAGTTTAGCAAGGTTGGCCACCCATGGTCATCTAATCCAAGGGTTGAAGCTGGGTCTTCTGACTCCATGATCTGTAATTAACTACAATGCTACACTGGTTCCCAGTCTTATCAACAATTGTAACTCAAATTTGAGTTCAGACTCAGAGGCATGAAACTCTTGATAAAGATGAGTACAGGGAACGTTGGGAGCAAAGGGAAGAATTTCAAAGTTTCCAGCAGAATCTGGGGGGCTTTCCCAGATTCTCAGTCAAGAACGAGTATGCACGCACCAAGAAGAAGGGCACCGTGGCTGGTGATGAGTGCCGACTTTAGATCTCACTTATAAAATGGAAGAGACAGATGTTAAGTAGGTAGGTAGGTTGCAAGTTATACAGAGGGATCAATGTGAAACTGAATAAAGGAACTGGAGACTGTACAGATCACTCTTCCCAGAAGCCTGACAGGGCAGGGGATGGAAGTCTGTAGGGCATTCGTATTTGCATACGACGCTACCAGCGGTGCACTGAAGCTATCCCAGCCGATATAATTAAACACCTGGTAAGATGAAGCATACTAGAAAGACCATGAACTTTAAGAATCAGATAAAAACGGACTTGGAAATCGTGCTGCCATTTATTTGTAGCTTTGGGTAAACTGCATGCCCCGAGTTTTCATTTTTTCGATGTAACTTCATCTAGAACAGCTAGACTACAAACCCGATTCTGAGCACAGTAATAATTGTAACAAAGTTTCACTTAAATATAGTTCCCATGGCGTTTATATTAGTGGGATAATATCATCAGAGAATTTCTTCCATTTAGTAGCAGATACTATTCTCAAAAGGATAATAACGTGGTCAAGATACAAAGGAGATTGGAACGATAGTTGTTGTTTCCTGAAGTCCACATCTGCAATACTTCTTACGGACTCTATTCTATGGACATTTGGTTAGTCTTTGAATCAATCATAGTAATCTCTCTCTTACTAAATGCTAAGAGCAGCAGATAATTTCATGGGCTCCTATCCAGCAACCCCTCTTCTGAGACCTCACCCCGTGTCCCCTCCCCACCTCCACCCCTGCTGACAAGGTAGAATTTTTGGATGAAGGGCAAAACCTTAATCACAGCATTTAAAAATATTTTAAAGTCTCTTCAGCATTTAACCTACTCCTACCTTATCCAATCTTGTCATGTTAATTGAACATTTTGGCATTAAAAAAAAGTTTTAATTGTCTGACTAGGTTACACCAGAAATAGAAAAGCACCTCTCACAGCCTCAAGAGCTGAAGGTTGTAGAAGATACCAAGATGTTCTTCCTTTTTATTGCACAAAAGTATCTTTCACATCATGTTATAAAAGCATTTCAAATCACATTGATGAAATTCTCCTTTGTACAATGCTGATAAATATAGCTTGTTTCAAAATATTATCACTGGTTGCTTTTTAGCTCTGAATCATAGAATTGGACCAGATTCCAGGCCTGCTTAAGATATTTCTCAGCATTTAGAAATGTCTAACAATATTCATTCCACTCCCTTCAAAAGCAGTGTTCTCTGCTGATGTTAGTAATGAGATTCTGTAAGAGGCTGGGCGGATTCCTGCATTCAGTGGCAGGTTAGATATATGGCTAGCCAAGATCTAATTTTCAAGACTCAAGGCTGAAACACCTTTCATTAGGTACCTCTTGAGATGGATTTGTACCATAAGCCTCAATGTTTTAAAAGGAAAAGACTTAGTTTGGTATTTCAGACTTGACTCCATTTTTCTAACTATATTAGTTTTCTCAATTTTATCCAGAAATTGAAGCTTTTATAAAACCCTTACTCATAGATTTCCCCTAGATCTGACGCATCTAGACTCTTAATCTTCATACCGTTACAAATGCACACCTTGCAGAGGAGATGACAAAGTCTGACTCCTTCCGTTCCCCCAGAAGATAACTTTTACAAATGAACTAAGTATTTTAAGGAAAGGTACACTGTTATGTTATGGATTAAACTAATGTAACAGAAGCCCATTCTGAGTGTGAAAAGAACAAATACTGGATTATTTTACAGCTATTCTACTAAAGCCTACTCTAAACTGTGGAATACATCCAATATTCTTAAACATAAACACACACAGCTAAGAGAGAAAAAAAGAAACTTGAACCCCATGAGCCAAAAATAACCTGCTTCCACTAACCCTAGGTGCTAGCATATCCCAGGATACAGCACAGCAGGGAAGAGAGGGGAGGGGAAGACTCAAAGAAACATGCACTCCGAGTGTCAAGCTCAATTAAAAGCTGAAGACCATCCCCTGTTGTAATTCTAAGCTGCTAAAAGTAAAATTTCACTAAAATAATACCACAAGGGTACCATATATAACCTAACGACAAAAGAATCACTTTTTCCTCCTTACCTAAGGTTTATAAGGCTGCTATTACTGGTATCATGTATCCTAAAGTGATAAAATAAAACAAAGCATGGTAAAGACTGCTTTATTGGTGGCAGTTAGTACAAGTCAATAAATATTGATCCCCAAAGAACTCAAGTTAGTTATCAGATACTGGTCCACAGAGAGCTGAATGGAGTTGAAGCAACTGATTGCTGGGAGGATAAACTGAGGTCAACCCTGCTTCTTGGGGAATGAAGCCACAGCCAGCTGGTAGATGGCATACGCTGTTCCTGAAATATAAAAAGAAGGAAATAAGAACGTAACAGGAAATCCTCAGGCTTAAATGTATAAACCCAATATCCCAGCTAAAAAGTTGTAAGATAAAGAGGCAAGGCTGGTATTAAGACTACTTTTACGGGAACATACAGAAGTATTTTGATAGGTGCTGGCAAAATTTAAAATAAATACATACCAAACACGTTTAATCTGGTTTTAATAGTACTTAACTTGTATACAAAGTGTTCGATGCAGCACAGTAATGTTATTTGTTAACGTAATGACATGTAAAAATTTTAGAATAAGATTAAGAACATATAACCTAAGATTGCCTGAGAAATGCTAAGAATGATTCAAAAGCCAAAAGAGGTCAAACAGACAAACTAAGATTGCCTGAGAAATGCTAAGAATGATTCAAAAGCCAAAAGAGGTCAAACAGACAAAGCCTTCCCTGAAGTGCATTATCAATATAAAACCAAGGAAGAGTGACATACAATTTTTAATCAAATTTGAAGTAAGAATTTCTAATAACTGGAAATTTATTTTTAAAACTAACTACCAAAACGTGTACGCAACAGTCACACCGGCCAAAAGGAATTTAGGACTTTACCTTAAGAAAGCCCAAACGTCACTATCCGCTTGCTGTCCATAAAATGTCCCTTCACTGCATTCAATTCAAGCCAAAGAAGGCACCTTGGCATACGCAAGGGGACTTCGTGATTAGGGTCCAAATACCAGCTCTTCCAGAGAAGCAATATTATCTGGGTAATTAACAGAATTTCTCCATCTTTGAAACGAGGATACATCACAGACTTGACACAAGGGTTACAGAAACCCACGTATGTGGCACTCCTACCGATAGGATGAGCACACAGTAATCACTCTAATACCGTTTCCCTTTCTCCCCCCAGGGAGCAAGCACTCCGATTCCTAACTCTGCCCCTAGCACGCTGATTTGTGATATTCCACTGCTAATATTGAATAACGGACCTGCCCAATCCACAGAAAAAAGTATCAAAGCACTTTACATGCAGTAAAAGTACTGTGCTGTACAGGGTTTTATTTGTCATAAATACGTATGTACAGGGATTAGATGTAAAGTGTATTATTATACATCACAGTCAAGATATTTAAGAACCCCTGTTATAGGCGATGAGACAGAGCCGCTATCTTTGGCTCTTCCGAAGGCCTGCAGGGCCACCAGTGGCACATTCCACAAGCCACCTCTATCACAAGACAGTTATCAAACTGTATTGGTTTGTTTTTTAAAAAAAGACATTAAAACGTTCTTATACAGCATGTGTCGATCACCTTCGTGAGTCATTATACGTAAAGCAGGGGGACCTCAGGTTCTGGGGACAGACTGGCTGTGTTAACATGCTGGCACAGCGAGCGCGACGGTGCTGTCAGTTACCGCTACTGTGACTTTGCTGTAGAGCAAGCATTCCAAATGTCTTACCAGCAACCGTGAGGATCATGGTGGTTCTGTACAGGAGGGCATCAGCTACCCCGCCCTTTAGATGCACTGGGATGCCATTATCCTCCTAGGTTAAAACAAATAATAATGAACGTGTGCCATCTGTTTCCAGCTAAATGAAAAAGACTAATCCATTCGTATAAAATTAAGTGGCTTCTTAAACCCCTGGAATTGAAATATTTTAAATATCGAAATTAAAAAGGACTACCCTTTTCCTGAATCTTTCTCTACTGCAACTACTTTTAAAATAAAAACTCCTAAAAATCAACATTCTTCCTTTTAAAGTTAATTTGAGATCTAATAAAATGTCCTTTCCAAAGAACATATAAACAGTAAAGCTGTGAAAATATATTCATTGAGTTCATCAATTTAATTATTAAAAAAGCAATAATCATCACACTTTGGTCACAGGTAAGATCTTTTTTTCCCTTAAAAAAAAAGGACGGAGAGTTTTGGTTTCTAACCCTATATTATATCCTTAGTCTCCCCGGTCCAGCACCTGGCATAGAGTAGGATACTTAACACATCTGTTAAATATAAGTATTTTATTTTTATGCAGCATACATAATACTTGTTTTTTAACCACTTAAAATTTTCTTTATGAAAAATCAGAGATCACAATTAAACAAAAAAATCACTGATAACCTAACTACTTATAAAGGTAAGTGCTCTGTCCCACTAAGTCTTTCCTCATGAGAAGACCACTATTAACACATATTAATACATATCCTCAATTTTTTAAAGCTTGTATTGTCATAGCTTCTAATTTATGCACATACTTGTTTAATACACAAAATGAGATTATGCTATATAATGGCCTATCACAGATTTTTCACTCAACATTATCTTAAAAGCCATCTAGCCCATTTAAACCTACTTTGTTCCTTTTAATGGCTACACAGCATTCCACTGTGCAAAAAATAAAATTACATTAGCCAATCCTTTATTAATGGGTATTTAGGTTGTTGGGTTTTTTTGAGATTAAACTCCCATAATGAATAATAGCCTATTTCCTATTTTTATATATTTATGCTACTATTCTGTAGGAAAGATTCTTAAAATGGGAGTCCTGGATGATAGGATATGTACAATAATTTGCTTCTAATACCTTCAAATACTCTAAAATTTCTGTACCAATACTACTTCCTAGCATGTATCAACGTACTGTATAGGAACGCACTTATCTCCCACACCTGGCTAACATAACCTATTTTAAATCTTCTAAAATTTTGACAATCGAACAGGGAAAAAAAGTAGCAACTTGTCATTTTAATTTGCATTTCTTACTGATTTGTAGGAGCTCTCTGTATGCTAAGGATATTAACTTTTTGTTAATATTAAAAATTTTGTTAATTTAAAAATTTTCCCCTCAATTTGTCACTTACCTCAATTTGTACCATAAGTACATTTAAAAGTTTCATATCACCAAACCTTGCAATTTTTCTCCTTTACAGCTTCTAGGCTTTGTAAAGACTTTCTTAGGATGACCCCTAAGATTAAACCTGATTGTAGTAATCATTCATAGATACATTAAATATCACACTGTTTGTACACCTTAAAAAAAAAATCAGGTACAACCTAAATACAAACTATTTATTTATATTTTCTTTCTTTCTTTATTGGTTTGTTTGTTTGTTTGCGTCAGGTCTTAGTTGCGGCACGCAGGATCTTCGTTGTGGCATGCGGGATCTTCGTTGTGGTGCGTGGGCTCAGTAGTTGCGGTGCGTGGTCTTAGTTCCCCCGGGGCAGGAAGGATCTTAGTTCCCCCATCCCCAGGGATCGAACCCGCCTCCCTTGCATAGGACGGCGGATTCTCAACCAGTGGACCACCAGGGAATTCCCAATACTTACGATTTTTACTTGTCAATCATACCTCAATAAGCTGGAAAAAAATTCTCCTATATTTTCTTTTAATATTTTTTGAGGGAGAAGTATTTACATCTGCAATTAATCTTTTAACACACAATACAGAACGGATATAACTTTACTTTCTTCAAAACAGCCACCCAATTTTTCCATTCCCCACTGATATGAAATAGCACCTTTAACATATATCAAGTTTCTACATATATTAATGTATTTGTTCTGTTTCTGGGCTCTTTCTATGGTCTATTTGTCTATTACTGTGCAGCTACCCCGAAGAGTGCCAACCCAATGTGACTCCTCCAAAAGAAAGAGTCTTTGATCTTTACCCCCTCATTTCTTCTGCTTTCCCAAGGGCCTCTTGGTTATAGCAAATGCCCAGTTAGCTATCGACAGACAGTTTCTTATTACTCTTCTGCTAATACAACAGGACTGCTAACAATCAGACGTCTCCAGATTTACCTCCTATCTCCAACTTTTGGTAATCTAATCATAACAAGTAACAATCTCTTATAAAATACTTCAGTACCTGAAACAGCTTTTGTTTCTCTGGAACTTTATTTTCAAACTGCCTGCGTGAAGCAGTACTTATGGTCCTCTGGGCAATCTGACGAAGAGCCTGAAATTAAAAAAAAAATCCATATATATTAAACAGACTTAGGGCTTAAAGAAACCTTCAAAACCAACCACTTCCAATCTTCAGTATTACAGAAAAGTGAAACTGAGAGTTAAAACATATCCGATTTGTCAATAACAAAGTCACAGACAAGCACTGAGGTTTTCCTATTTGTTGCCCGGCCACTGCTCTTTATATTATATTCTGAAGTCTCCAACCACCACATTTAAGAAGCAATTCATGTAGATTTTGAGGGGAAAAAAAAATCATGATCTTAACCTGAATTGAACCAGTAGCATTATATGAGGAAAACATACTGATATACAGATATTACAGAAATAAAGAATGGTTACAAAATACACGAGGTTCGAAATTTTTTATTTAAATACTCTACCATATTATTAAAAATCTATTACTTGATATCAAAATAAACTGGCATGATTCCTACTTAATTAAAATGCTTCCCTCATTACACTTTTCCCAAAGAATTAACAGGGCATAAATCTTTTACAAGAGACTTGCATTACATATCCAGTTGAATTAAATTACAAATATGCACTCCACTTTCTAAAATAAATAATATATTGAAAAGGTAAGTAAAGCTTTATTGGATAACTACCGAAGAAAACGATCACCGTTACATTTTCCTTCTCTTTTTCAAAATTTGGGGAAAATATTTCACATGCTCAAAGTCGGTGGAGGGGTGAAGGACACTGCAGAACCGCCTGATGGAAGCAACACGACCCTTCGGCCATGAATGCTCCTAAAGTGCCAGCCAAAACGGAATGGCTTGCTTTTTTTTTTTTTTTTTTTTAAGCAGCGTGGAATGGCTTGCTTTTTAAACTGCCTTCTGATGCTCACAAAGCCCAGAGTCACTGAAACTCAAACCTCTCGGTATCAGAGGAACATCCTCTGCTGACGCTTCCGGGTATCAGAAACTTCCCACCCGCACCCACAAGATTAGGGGTGGCGACTAGGAACCCAAGGCTTGTCTAACGCACAATCCTCTGGTCACCTCCCCAGCTTCTCCACTCCTTACAACTACCCAGCACAGCTTGGGGGCAAGTGGGATGGATCCATGGAAGGGAAGGAAGGTCAAGCGAAAAGGACACGGACCAAGGTGACCTGCGAAGCCGCCCTCTCCCTCTCTCCTTCCCTCCCAGGAGAGGCTTTCCTGTCGCGACCCTCTAGCCTCCGCTCCCAACCCTCCCGCCCCACATCCCGAATGCCAGCCGAGAAGCTCCTCACCAGCACACTCCGCAGCATCTTGGCTCCGTTACTGCCCACCAACCGCGAGAACTGAACACCAGGAACGAAGATCCACACGCCGGAACCGGAACTACCTTCTGGCTTTGCGCAAGCGCCTGGAATCTAAATAGTTCCGGGCGGAGGCGGGACTTGCTCCTAATCATAGAGAGCGGAAGAAAAGAGAGAGCGGCCGGGCGGCTGTGGCCGCTCTAGCCGGCGGGCTGTCTCTGCGCCTCGACCTTGCTCTTGAGCCGCAGGTTACCCCGGGGGCGGAGGCTGGGGAGAAATGAATGACTTTTGAGACCTGAGAGGCAGGGAGCGAGGCATTACGTACTCGTTTAACTAGCTTAGACAAAACTAATGTGAGACCAGGCTATCGAAGAAAATTAGTGTGTGTATTTTGAACGAGAAGACGCAAAACTCTGAGCAACCTTTGAGCCACTGTTTAGAACGCTGGTTTGGCCGGACTCTATAAACTGTGAAGCTGGATGAAATACAAAACAAAAAGTATAACTTGTCTTACACGGATACAATCAGCTTTTTCCACTGTTGTGAGGACGTACTGTTCCGTGTGCTGAGAGCGTGCTGTGTAGAGATGCGTCGGGATAATAGTTTTTATCTTGCTGCACCTTTGGATGCTGCAGAACTCCCCGTGCAGGAAGCTCTCCCACAGTGTCGCCAAAGTGTGGAAGCTGTTCACTCGTTTCTCGGAGTCTGGGAGAACGCGGAAAAGAGGGGGGAATTTTAATTGGGGGACCAGAAATGGGAGGGCAAATCTGGACTCTTGAGTCTTGCTGTCTCAGGCTAGCAGGGCACTTTCCGTGGTTGGAGTTGCCAGGCACAGCAATTATTGTACAGATACCAATTGTGCTTAAATAATGCCACGTTACAAGTGTCTGTTACAAGTGCCCACCCTCAAGCGGGTGTAAATACAAAAGTATCCACCCTATACTACAGTAAATATCTGTCCACCTTTTTACAAACTCATAATTATTCCATTGTCATTTCAAATAGACAGCTGATGGGTTCAGCATAGGTGAAATATGTAGATAAAATTAGTAATATTGAAATTATTATTCCTTCTAATCTTTAGGCTTAGACCCACCAAGTTACTTGTTCCCAGTTCAAGTTTTTTTCCTCACCGATTTTAATACCCAATTATTTATAAATTTATACATTTACAACTTACAAATACCCAATTCATCTCTTCCCTAGATTAGGACTGAAAGGACCCGGTTTATTCTCCACTCTGTATTATGCACTGTAATCAAATGCTTGAGGATAATTACCAGGTGCCAACAGCTGGGGCATGGCTATTTTTTAATAGTGAATAGTCTATAATTTGAAATTGTATGGTTCAAATTATATGGTTGTATATGCTCTTATCTTTTCTCCATTTAGCCAACTGGACTGTAAACTTCTCAAGAACAAAGATTATGTGAATTTCTTACCATTCCCCCAGGACTGCTTAAAGGGGGTAATCTGCTAACCAGCAGATGAATTAATGACATATAGTGGGTGATAGCTCTAGGACACTTATGGCTCTGTCCAAAAAGAACCAAAGAGGCACATAAAATAGATTCTAAAGTAGATGCAGATCCTTATATTCATGTCATTACAATTATCCCCTCTTTACTGGATCGTTCCATGGGCATATAAACACATACCCAAATTAAACAAACCTCTTTTGAGTTCAGTTACCATACCATTTCTCTTCTCCAACGTAAAACACAGATTTCTTTATATTTGTCTTCCCTTCCACTCCTCCTTTAAACTGTCAATATCGATTCTCCTCTTTTCCATCTATCAGCAACATTTAACACAGTTGATCATCCCCTCACAATATCTTTTCAATTTTTAATTTGGAAACAAACCACATATGCAATACAATATAATGTGTAGAGTTTGAAACGTGGTCTTAATGAGGGTTCCACACACTACTCTTTCCGTGGTTCTATTTCAGAAGCTGCTACTATTAGTTTCCTTTCTTGGATCCTCATCCTCTCAGTTTCTAAATTTCAGAGTCCCACTTCTTTTCTACATTCATCCCTTTTAAGACTTCATCCAATGCCATGAAACACCATTTGTGTGCGGACAACTCTCCAGTCTGACTTTGCCCTTTCACTCCAAACATCCCCACTTAGTTGTCTATTGGGCATCTCAAACTTCACGACCAAAACTGAATTCTACTTTCCACTCCTTATTTCCAAGCTTTCTCTGTGCTTTTCTTTATTTCAAGCCCCAAACTTTGGCTGTTTTCTATCATACCCTGTAACTAATCCATAAGAGAATCCTGTTGGCTGCACCTTCAAAATATAATCTGAAACTGACCACTTCTCATGTCTCCACGGCAACTACCAATCCAGGCCAAGCCATCATCTCTTGCTTGCATTACTGCAAAAGCCTTTTAAGCTGGTTTCCCTGCTTCTACTCTTCCATTCAGTCTATCTTCAATGATAGATCATCACAGCAATGATCTTTTTAAGGACTTAAGTTAGATAATGACTCTGCTTAAAACTTTTTGTTCAATGCTGTATCCGCAGCGCCTAGAGTAGTAACTGGCACAAAGAAAATGCTCAGTAAATATCGGTTAAGTGAATAGTATGCTGCAAAAAAGAGTGAACTCATTTTACTGAGTCTAAAAATTCACAAAGTCTTTCTTAATACTTGTACTCCTTTCAAACGTTTTTCAGTCCCAGGGTTCCTCACTCATCATGCCCTTGCTCTGTCAATTGTGACTTTCGTGACAGAAAAATATGGCTGAAATTTGCTTGGTGCCTATCAAGCCTTATTTAATCTTCCCAGGCACACTTTAAATTTGTTACCTGATTTGTAAGTTCATCCTCTGAAGCAGAATACTTATTTTCAAAATAGGTTCCTTTCCAAAACATCAGTTTGATGTTCTTTTGTAATATTAGAAAATTCTTAGAAATGACTCTTTCGTTGAAAACTATTTCCTTCAGAGGCCTCTGGAACATCATAAAAGAACTGGCAGTATGCTATTTAGATATGTGGAAATTCTGAGGTCGGTAAGGGTTTACTTGACTCTTGCTGTAAGATAGCTTTATGGACATCAGATGTGAAAGTACTAAGGGAAAAAATTTCACAATTAATGATGCAAAGTTACCAAATCACACAGTTAACTCAATCTTTTGTTTCCTTTAAAAAACAAACAGGATGACAACGCTTACTTTGATCCTGCCTATAGCATCTCTAAATAAAAAGCAGAGGAAAGCCAGAATAGAGTTTTGTGTGACTGAGATGTGTATATTTTAATTCTGGAACCATCCTTAATCCACTCACAGTTTTAACAAAAATAATGTAGTAGAACAGCTTCATGTGAAATGTAATGTATAAAAACTACTAGTTAGACAAAAGATAGCATTTCAATATAATTTCATATTTTCTTTGATTATTACGTAGTTAGGAATCAGGAGAACTTTGGTTGTCTCAACTGCTGTATTATTTTATTATTAATTGATTTATCTAATTGCAAGCCTCAGTCTTTTCGTTATTAAAGTTAGGGACTGGGCTAATGATCTTTATCCCTGGATCTAAAATCCTTATGTATGAAAAATACTTTCATAAAACAGCAATATGAATTCATTACTCGTTGAGCAATAATTTATTGGCTACCCTGCTATGACGGCAACACTTTGTGATATGCTCAGGGGATAACTTTAAATCCCTGACCTTTAATTTAGTAATTTAATTACAATGATAATACATCATAGTAGATTATGATGCAGACAAAAATGACTGGTAACTGGTATAGCAAAGGTTGCTATGAGAAACTCAAGGAAAGTTTTGAAAAGACTGGATTTTAGCAAGGTCCAGTAGAATTAAAATAAATGGGGTAAAGATTCAAAGGCATTCCAGACTTAGGGCAAGAACATGATTAATACCTTAGGTTTGGAATCAAGCATCATCTACTGCAGGAACTGTAAAACAGAGGCCTAGATGGGAGTGAAAAGGGGAAAAAATATTATTATAGTTAAGAACCTGGAAGTCAGACAGATCCTGGATCTGTCATTTAATAGTAATATGAATGAAGGCAGATTTCATTATTTACACCTATTTACCTGTAAAATGGAGATACCAGTATCCATCATCAAGTGGCTGTGAAGATGAAATGATACAATTCGGTAAATGTTAGCTATTATCATGGGAGGAAATGTTGGAAAGGAGAAATGGGTCAACAGAGGAAGTATGCAGGCAGAAGATACAGCATATGCAGAGGCAAAGAAGAGATGGTGAACAGATCTCTTGGGGAAGTGCATGCAAATAGTTTGGTTTGGCAGCAGGACAAATGGGAGATGTGGGGCAACAGGGGAAGACAGATTTTTAATGATGAATTTAAATTTTATCCTGAAGGTGTTTTAGGGCCATTTAAAGGTTTAAATGGCAAATGGTCAAGGATCAGAACTTTATTTCAATATCATTGTAGTAGTGAAACGCTGGATTGGATATGAGTTACCAGGACACAGAGTCCATTAGAAGGTACTTATAGTAATCCAAAGCAAAAAGAAAACCTGAAATAAGTCAACAGCAAAAGAGATGTAGCTAAAGGGATGTAGATAAGGGGATGGGTTAGAGAGCCAACAATGAGGAATTGCCTTCAAAAATCAACAGAATGTAGTGATTTACTGGATTGGGAAGTTGGGGAGGAGAGCAGATGTCTGGCTTAACTCATAAGACGGTTGGTCATACCTACCATTCACTACATAGAGGAATATAAGAGAAACACGCTAGGATGGATGAGTTCAGTTGATTTGACAGAAAGGAGTGGTAGTCGTTCACTGAGTGCCATTTTTCTATACTTTGTGCTAAATGCGTTTCATCTATCACTTCCCTTATTCCTCAAATCAAAATCTGTCAAGTGGGTATTAAAATGCCCATTTTACAGACAAGGAAATGGTAAAGTAAATGATTTAGGAGATTAAATAATCTGAAGATACAGTTTATGTATTTAAGAGCCAGGTCAGCCTGATTCTAAAAACCGTATTCTGAATCTTTCAGACGCAGATTAATAGTGAAGAGACTACAGTGCAATAGTGGGATGAAAGCCTGGCTGAAGCTGAAAATAGTAACAAAATATAAACTGCTCTTTTGCAAGCTTTGTCGTGAAAAAGGAATGACAACATACCCCAGGGATTATTTTAGACCAGATTCAATTGCAATTTGACATGTAATTGTAAATCTATTTTTTTCTGCATTTCTTGTCCTTGAAACAAAGTGGCATATAAGTCTTGACAGTGAAAGTGATGTATGGTGAGTTCAATCTTCTTCCACATCACCCTGCATAGAAAAGCTTGTGACATACAGACAAGCTCCCATTAATGTCACTTAAAGTACATAGTTTTTAAAAATGTACTAAGATCACCAAAAGGTACTTCAAGGTGGTTCCGGTTTAAGATAGCGGATTGGCCCCAAGAGTTTGTCTGTCCTCCCTATCACTCCAGTAAAATGAAAGAAAAGGCACTGAAAGGGTATGAGGTTTTTTCATTTTCTTTTCTTTTTTTTTTTTGTACAGCAGTTTCTTATTAGTTATCTATTCTATATGTATTAGTGTATATATGTCAATCCCAATCTCCCAATTCATCCTACCACCCACACCCCGCCACTTTCCCCCCTTGGTGTCCATATGTTTGTTCATATGAGGTATTTTTAGATACATCACCTTAAATGAATCTCAAAGGCATTATGCTGAGTAAAAGGAGCCAGTTTCAAAAGGTCACATATGACATGATTCCATTTATGACATTCCAGAAGGCAAAACTATGGGGATGGAAAAGAGATCAGTGGTTGCCTGGGCTTATGGGTGGAGGGAAGGGTGACTATAAAGGTGTATAGTAAAAGGGAGGTTGGGAGGTTTTGGTACTGCTCTGTATTCTAAAATGGTTACACAAACCTATGCGTGTGTTAAAATTCGCAGAGCTGTACACTACAAGTACAAAAAGTAAAGTTTACTGTACGACAGTCTAAAAATCATTTTTTAAAAGACAGCCCAAAAGGATGGCGACCAAAGAGGAGACAGAAACAGAAAATCAATTTCAACAGATTTCTGGAAAACAGAAAGCAGATGGGATGTAGCTGAGCAGGACCAAGGAAGCCACAATCTAAAGGGACTGCAAGGGGGATGGAGACCAGTGAGAGAAGCATGTTGATCGGTTCTAAAACCCCTGAGAAGCTCAGACTTGAAAGTAGAATTTATAGCAAAGAGTGGAATCAAGGGACAGGCCTGAAAATGAGTAGTTGAAAATTATATACAACAGAATGGTCAGTTCCCTACAATCTCTGCCCTACCCCTCTCAGCCAAATACAATCTCTCACCTTGGTCACTGTCTCCCATAGGTAGAAGACAAGAACATTTTTATCTGGAAAAAGTAATGGGAGACAACTAGGTGGAAAGCATATGCAAAGGGACAGGTATAGCGGAAATATGTGAAGTGGAAAACAGAAGCTGAGGTGCAAGACAAGGCAGAAGCAGAGAGTTCAAAGCAGTTAAGAGACAGAGCCTCTTTCAACCCCTTCCTTTTGCAGAAGACTAGAGAATTCTTCCTTAGAGAAACTGAACAGTCCCACAGAAAAGGCCTCCAGCCAAATAACTGGCTCCCTGACAGTCATTCCCTAATGCAGTGCTTCTCAAAATTCAGTCTACCTACAGTTGCTGACCTGCCAACTATTTATTACTTGTCTAAGCATTTTATCATGAACAGGAACAAATAATGCACTCGGTGGCATTTTTGAGTAGCACTGTGCTACTGAGGCCATCACTTGTCAAGCACTGCCCACGAACAAAGAGCTTTCAATGAGTTTTGGGGGTCCATTTATACATGATAGATTGCTGAGACTAACCAGAAATACAAGGAAAGTCACCTACGTGAAAAACTGAAAATAGCTCCAGTAAACAAGAGAGTGAACTAGGAAACAGCAGATCCAACACAGGAGGGTGACAAAAAGAGGGAATGTGATAATGGCTGAGTAGCTGTCTGAAAAAACCACCAGTACAGATTGGCAGAGAAAGACAAATGCAGAATAGACCTTTCTAGCAAAAACAGGGAATCAGGTTATCAGGTATCTGGGGGCAAAAAACCTTCAAAAGACTGGCAATAAGAACATGGTGGACCTGATAGAAAAGTTGGGAAAACTTTAAGATAGGCTTCCAGAAAGTTACGTTGATGTTAAAAAGTGGGGTGATTATTAATTCCAGGAAAAATAAAGTGTACAAAGTATAATCTTGGTGCTCTGCTTTGCTCTAAAGTATACAGTATTTTTAAAGTCATAATTAAACAATTGCTAATGTGTTTATTAAATATTATAACTATATAATGGGAGAAGGGGAGGTATGTGTGTCAGCTACATCATCAGGTAATATTATCAAGAAGACAATAATGTCTAAAACTGTTAAATCAAGCAATAGTAGAACAGGCATATAATTTAGATACACTAAGATAAATACCAAAAGTAACAACTTTTGAAGTCAAAGTAATTGTCTCTAGAAGTTAGAAAGTTGGGACAGGTACTGCTGTTTTTCATCATAAGGCCTTTAGATTTTTAACTGTGTACACATGTTACTTTGACAAATTTTACATATGTGAAAGAAAATAAGGTCACCATGGTCTGATTTGATTTTAGACATGATATTTATTTATTTATTTTTAAATGATATTTATTCTGAAATTTCAAATAACATTAGGGGAAATGTGATTTTTACGTTTATTGAATGGGGTGTGGGCTAAAAAGGGGCTCTACAACACTTTACTAGATTATCCAAATACTACAACAAACATTTATGCACCAAATTCTTCTTGAAGCAGCACTTCCTTACTCCCTCCACCCTCCCCTCAAACTAACCATGTTCACAAAGAACAGAACTTTGCAGCTTAACCAACAAAGGATCGTACAATAATTCTAAGGCAGTGTCTCCATAAAGGCAGCAGGCGACGGGCTTCCCTGGTGGTGCAGTGGTTGAGAATCTGCCTGCCAATGCAGGAGACACGGGTTCGAGCCCTGCTCTGGGAAGATCCCACGTGCCGCGGAGCAACTGGGCCCGTGAGCCACAGCTACTGAGCCTGCGCGTCTGGAGCCTGTGCTCCGCAACAAGAGGAGCCGCGATAGTGAGAGGCCTGCGCACCGCGATAAAGAGTGGCCCCCGCTCGCCGCAACTAGAGAAAGCCCTTGCACAGAAACGAAGACCCAACACAGCCAAAAATAAATAAATAAATAAGTTAAAAAAAAAAAGAGAGAGACAGGAGGCGAGCAGGCTGAATGAACAGCAATCATTAAGCCTACCACTCAGTGCTCCTCTTTCCTAGTCCGGCTTTTCATTTCCTATGTCCCTGCCCACTTCATTATTTTCATCATCATTGTCTCTCTACCAGTTACTCATTTCCTATTTACCAGAAACTTCCCTTGATCTAATACCAAATTTAGCCTGTCTGCTTATAACAGGTTATAATCTGACCATTTCTTGGTAAGAACAGATGTTTCTCATTAACATGTATAAATCCTGCAGTTAATGCTATCAGAGTGATTAACATATCCACATATGGCAATCAAATCTAGGCATGGAAATGTTAAAATTTGGACTCATTGAGCCTGGGCTACAATTTAGTGCTAAACATTAGCAACAACACTGGGGCACTGTTATTTTAGCAAGACACCTGAACATAGCAAAATTAATTTTGTTCATTTTTATTAATACAGAACATACTAACAGAAAGTTATCTTTCAATATAATCAAGGTTACAAATACTGTTACTAACCAAGAAACAAATAATATTCGCTTGACTCTCCTCTTCGTTGAATAATTTTCTATTAGGTAGTACAGTTATTTTTACCAATTTACTTTTAAACTGCTTTCTGATTTCAAAGAAATTTCTTAGCTTTTACTTATTAAATACTTCCTTCAGTTGGGAACTTCATATATCAAAATATTTCCTGCAAGTTAGTGCATTCTTCAATGCCTTCTACTTAACCTAGTTGTCTTAAAATGCAATATGATTCTTTGAAAGTTGAGTATGACATCAGTGTTTCCAAAAGATCAGCATAAAGCCCATAAGAAAGAAATGTTTTCCTTCCGCCAGTCACAGAGGCCATATGAATGTTCCACATTCTTCATATTCAGCAACAGGAGTCGCTTACAGCTCAAATGGCAGGAGACAAGGGAGAACTTAGGCCATCAATGTACTTGTAAAAATAGACAAAACTCCAAATATATTTTAAGATTCCATCTTCACCATAGATGAGAAAGTGTTGGAAGAGCTCTTCAACTTTTCTGTAGCAGCACCTCTGGTCCCCCAGTTAGAAAAAGAGACGCAGGATGGCAGTCCTTCTTAACCAGCACAAACTCAATCTGCAAAGACTGGGAGAAGCCCTCTCCCCCAATGATATACCCCAGAAAATAAACTGCCATGTGCAAGAGGGTCAATTATCAGAATAAATAACCATATTCTGAAGGACTGATAAAACAAAGAATAGTTTTACACAAAGAATACCCTATGCACTCAGAAATTTCAGGACAATTATACATTAAGTACTCCATGCAAGTAATATTGTATCGGTTGAAAGTCATTATGAACTACAAGTTCTTTTAACTGAATTTCATATTATACAAAACTTAAGAAGTGTGGCACATTTCTACTATTAACCATTACATTATTTTTTGTTTTTTAAAAAAAAAACATATATTAATCAAAATCGATACATTACCCAGACCTTTTGATTTAAAATATAAACAAAGGAAACCATTACAAACGCTGAATTCAAACAGGCATTCTTCTATACAAACATATGAGTTATTTTAGTTAAAAAAAAAAAAAATAGCCATTTCAATGCAATTAAGCCACCTCTGATTAAGACATATATTTCATGCATGTGAAAAAATAAGTTTACATTCAAGAATAAGTTCCATAGCAAACAAATTACAGCATTTATTCAATAAGGAATATTAAAAATAATTCCAGTTAACAGAAAATAAAATAACTTCAAGCACATATATTATCATTTATCATGTACATACTCCAAAATCTCCAGAATTTAATAAGGAAATTTAAAGAACTTCTTTTTAAAGTACATCTTAGAAAAACCAACCAAAACAATCGGTGGCTTAACTAAAGAGAAGGTGCATACATAGTCATCCTTGACCTATATGTAAAAATTGAATGAAATATAGAGGAAATGAAGGTTACTGTTTTCCAAAATTTCTGCAAGATAATATTAGTACTTAAGTCAAAACACTTACCTGCAAAATAAAAACAGCTTGAGGTATTTCCAATGCTGAAGCAAATTTCTTAATGTTAAATACCACAAGAATGAAAACAGTCTCCTTTGAACATCTACATCTGGTTGACAGTTGAGGCAGAAGATAAAGGTCGGCCAAGAAGCTTTCCCATCTCACCTATATTCTTTCATCCCTTATGAAGTGTGAGCTTCAAGGGAAATGGTCACATGTAAAAACATCAAGTGAGATGGGTTTCCTGACTGCAACATCTTAACCAAATGGAAAGAGGAATTTTAAACCTTCCTACCTGAGACCTACCATGAGCATTAATTCCTATTCTAGACAGGTAAATATGTCCTTTGAAATCAAATCTAAGCTTGACAAAGAACTGTACTGGATAAACTGAATGCATGAACCACCTCAACAAAGATGGTACTTTAAGCCTTTACACACGACCTGTGAAAAGGATGAAGTGTTTTATTTAGATTTGGTCTTTCTTCATCTTTTTGTAACTATGAATCCTGAAGGGTTAGCAAGTCATTATACTCACACATCTTGTAATCCCTTTCTTCACACAATAGGCACACATATACAGTATCATATGTCAATATAATATTATCAACACAGCATAAACATTTAAGCAGCAGACGCATTTCACATGAAAGAGGCTCCACGCATCGTACAGCCTGTCCCAACGAAAAGGAAACATCAGAATGCCATTTCAGCAGTTACAGTGTTGATATGATCAATATAGCTAATTTGTTTTATACCTGTCATATATTTTCATAAGTCATCCATAAGGAAGAAGCAAAGGACAAAGACAGCTTTAAAAAAAAAAAGGTATGTGCCAACTTCAAAAATGACATACTAACCAGACATCAGCATTTGAAAGCTAGGTTGAATAGGACTGGCCTTGATGCACATGCAGTAAATTTGTTTTCAAAATATAAAATTAAATGGTAATGTCAGCAGTATTACTACTGTTTCTATATTTATGATTAATTACTAGCAGTACAACTCCCAGAAGGAAGGAGATGGATCCAATAGCGATGTAAGCAATCCCCAAAAATGGATTTTTTCCTCCCATCCATGAAATAGTGCTCAAGATCATCCGTTTTCGTCCATCAAATGAATGTACAGGGTAATCTGAAGAGTGTATAGGAAGACTTTTCCATGTCTAGTTACTTGATTTTTAAAATACAACTTAAAAAGTTGGCATTTAATTGCTTGTAATTCATTGGTATAATTCTACAACACACAGGCACCTTACTCATATGTTCTGAATCACAAAATAATTATATAATTATTATCCGAAAGGAATGATTTCACAAATTAACTGTTAGTAGTAAAAGCCAATATAGAGACAAGATGAAAAGGCAGAGGGCTATGTACCAGATGAAGGAACAAGATAAAACCCCAGAAAAACAACTAAATGAAATGGAGATAGGCAATCTTCCAAAAAAAGAATTCAGAATAATGATAGTGAAGTTGATCTAGGACGTTGGAAAAAGAATGGAGGCAAAGATTGAGAAGATGCAAGAAATGTTTAACAAAGATCTAGAAGAATTAAAGAACAAATAGAGATGAACAAAACAATAACTGAAATGAAAAATACACTAGAAGGAATCAATAGCAGAATAACTGAGGCAGAAGAACGGATAAGTGACCTGGAAGACAGAATGGTGGAATTCACTGCGGCGGAACACAATAAAGAAAAAAGAATGAAAAGAAATGAAGACAGCCTAAGAGACCTATGGGACAACATTAAATGCAACAACATTCGCATTACAGGGGTCCCAGAAGGAGAAGAGAGAGAGAAAGGACCTGAAAAAAATATGTGAAGGATTATAGTCGAAAACTTCCCTAACATGGGAAAGGAAATGGCCACCCAAGTCCAGGAAGCACAGAGAGTCCCAGGCAGGATAAACCCAAGGAGAAACACACCGAGACACATAGTAATCAAAATAGCAAAAATTAAAGACAAAGAAAAATTATTGAAAGCAGCAAGGGAAAAACAACAAATAACATACAAGGGAACTCCCATAAGGTTAACAGCTGATTTCTCAGCAGAAACTCTACAAGCCAGAAGGGAGTGGCATGATATACTTAAAGTGATGAAAGGGAAGAACCTACAACCAACATTACTCTACCCAGCAAGGATCTCATTCAGATTCGATGGACAAATCAAAAGCTTTACAGACAAGCAAAAGCTAAGAGAATTCAGCAGCACCAAACTAGCTCTACAACAAATGCTAAAGGAACTTCTCTAAGTGGGAAACACAAGAGAAGAAAAGGACCTACAGAAACAAACCCAAAACAATTAAGAAAATGGTAATAGGAACATACATATCAATAATTACCTTAAACGTAAATGGAGTAAATGCTCCAACCAAAAAACACAGGCTCGCTGAATGGATACAAAAACAAGACCCATATATATGCTGTCTACAAGAGACCCACTTCAGACCTAGGGACACATACAGACTGAAGGTGAGGGGATGGAAAAAGATATTCCATGCAAATGGAAATCAAAAGAAAGCTGGAGTAGCAATACTCATATCAGATAAAATAGACTTTAAAATAAAGAATGTTACAAGAGACAAGGAAGGACACTATGTAATGATCAAGGGTTCAATCCAAGTAGAAGATATAACAATTATAAATATATATGCACCCAACATAGGAGCACCTCAATACATAAGGCAAATGCTAACAGCTCTAAAAGGGGAAATCGACAGTAACACAATAATAGTGGGGGACTTTAACACCTCACTTACACCAATGGACAGATCATCCAAAATGAAAATTAATAAGGAAACACAAGCTTTAAATGACACAATACACCAGATAGATTTAATTGATATTTATAGGACATTCCATCCAAAAACAGCAGATTACACTTTCTTCTCAAGTGTACACGGAACATTCTCCAGGGTATATCACATCTTGGGTCACAAATCAAGCCTCAGTAAATTTAAGAAAACTGAAATCATATCAAGCATCTTTTCTGACCACAATGCTATGAGATTAGAAATCAATTACAGGGAAAAAAACGTAAAATACACAAACACATGGAGGCTATAAACAATACGTTACTAAATAACCAAGAGATCACTGAAGAAATCAAAGAGGAAATCAAAAAATACCTAGAGACAAATGACAATGAAAACACGATGATCCAAGACCTATGGGATGCAGCAAAAGCAGTTCTAAGAGGGAAGTTTATTGCTATACAAGCCTACCTCAAGAAACAAGAAAAATCTCAAATAAACAATCTAACCTTACACCTAAAGGAACTAGAGAAAGAGGAACAAACAAAACCCAAAGTTAGCAGAAGGAAAGAAATCATAAAGATCAGAGCAGAAATAAATGAAATAGAAACAAAGAAAACAATAGCAAAGATCAATAAAACTAAAAGCTGGTTCTTTGAGAAGATAAACAAAATCGATAAACCATTAGCCAGACTTATCAAGAAAAAGAGGGAGAGGACCCAAATCAATAAAATTAGACATGAAAAAGGAGAAGTTACAACAGACACCGCAGAAATACAAAGCATCCTAAGAGACTACTGTAAGCAACTCTATGCCAATAAAATGGACAACCTGGAAGAAATGGACAAATTCTTAGAAAGGTATAACCTTCCAAGACTGAACCAGGAAGAAACAGAAAATATGAACAGACCAATCACAAGTAATGACATTGAAACTGTGATTAAAAATCTTCCAACAAACAAAAGCCCAGGACCAGATGGCTTCACAGGTGAATTCTATTAAACATTCAGAGACGAGCTAATACTCATCCTTCTCAAACTCTTCCAAAAAATTGCAGAGGAAGGAAAACTCCCAAACTCATTCTATGAGGCCACCAGCACCCTGATACCAAAACCAGACAAAAATACTACAAAAAAAGAAAATTACAGACCAATATCACTGATGAATATAGATGCAAAAATCCTCAACAAAATACTAGCAAACAGAATCCAACAACACGTTAAAAGGATCATACCCCATGATCAAGTGGGATTTATCACAGGGATGCAAGGATTCTGCAGTATACGCAAATCAATCAATGTGATACACCATATTAACAAACTGAAGAATAAAAACCATATGATCATCTCAATAGATGCAGGAAAAGCTTTTGACAAAATTCAACACCCATTTATGATAAAAACTCTCCAGAAAGTGGGCATAGAGGGAACCTACCTCAACATAATAAGGGCCATATATGACAAACCCACAGCAAACATCATTCTCAATGGTGAAAAACTGAAAGCATTTCCTCTAAGATCAGGAAGAAGACAAAGATGTCCACTCTCACCACTGTCATTTAACGTAGTTTTGGAAGTCCTAGCCATGGCATTAGGGAAGAAAAAGAAATAAAAGGAATACAAATTGGAAAAGAAGAAGTAAAACTGTCACTGTTTGCAGATGATATGATACTATACATAGAGAATCCTAAAGATGCCACCAGAAAACTACTAGAGCTCATCAATTAATTTGGTAAAGTAGCAGGATACAAAATTAATGCACAGAAATCTCTTGCATCCCTTTACACTAATGATGAAAAATCTGAAAGAGAAATTAAGGAAACACTCCCATTTACCATTGCAACAAAAGGAATAAAATACCTAGGAATAAACCTACCTAGGGAGACAAAAGACCTGTATGCAGAAAACTGTAAGACACTGATGAAAGAAATTAAAGATGATACCAACAGATGGAGAGATATATCATGTTCTTGGATTGGAAGAATCAATACTGTGAAAATGACTATACTACCCAAAGCAATCTACAGATTCAATGCAATCCCTATCAAATTACCAATGGCATTTTTTACAGAACTAGAAGAAAGAATCTTAAAATTTGTAATGGAGACACAAAAGACCCCGAATAGCCAAAGCAGTCTTGAGGGAAAAAAACAGAGCTGGAGGAATCAGACTCCCTGACTTCAGACTATACTACAAAGGTACAGTCATCAAGACAATATGTACTGGCACAAAAACAGAAATATAGATCAATGGAACACGATAGAAAGCCCAGAGATAAACCCACACACCTATGGTCAACTAATCTATGACAAAGGAGGCAAGGATATACAATGGAGAAAGGAAAGTCTCTTCAATAAGTGGTGCTGGGAAAACTGGACAGCTACATGTAAAAGAATGAAATTAGAACACTCCCTAACACCATACACAAAAATAAACTCAAAATGGATTAGAGACCTAAATGTAAGACCGGGCACTATAAAACTCTTAGAGGAAAACACAGGAAGAACACTCTTTGACATAAATCACAGCAAGATCTTTTTTGATCCACCTCCTAGAGTAATGGAAATAAAAACAAAAATAAACAAATGGGACCTAATGAAACTTAAAAGCTTTTGCACAGCGAAGGAAACCATAAACAAGACGAAAAGACAACCCTCAGAATGGGAGAAAATATTTGCAAATGAATCATCGGACAAAGGATTAATCTCCAAAATATATAAACAGCTCATGCAGCTCAATATTAAAAAAACAAACAACCCAATCCAAAAATGGGCAGAAGACCTAAATAGACATTTCTCCAAAGAAGACATACAGATGGCCAAGAAGCACATGAAAAGCTGCTCAACATCATTAATTATTAGAGAAATGCAAATCAAAACTACAATGAGGTATCACCTCACACCAGTTAGAATGGGCATCATCAGAAAATCTACAAAGAACAAATGCTGGAGAGGGTGTGGACAAAAGGGAACCCTCTTGCACTGTTGGTGGGAATACAAATTGATATAGCCACTATGGAGAACAGTATGGAGGTTCCTTAAAGAACAAAAAATAGAATTACCATATGACCCAGCAATCCCAGTACTGGGCATATACCCTGAGAAAACCAGAATTCAAAAAGACACATGCACCCCAATGTTCACTGCAGCACTATTTACAATAGCCAGGTCATGGAAGCAACCTAAATGCCCATCAACAGATGAATGGATAAAGAAGATGTGGTACATATATATAATGGAATATTACTCAGCCATGAAAAGGAATGAAATTGGGTCATTTGTAGTGACGTGGATGGATCCAGAGACTATCATACAGAGTGAAGTAAGTCAGAAAGAGAAAAACAAATATCATATATTAACGCATATATGTGGAACCTAGAAAACGGTACAGATGAACCAGTTTGCAGAGCAGAAATAGAGACACAGATGCAGAGAACAAATGTATGGACACCAAGGGGGGAAAGCGGGGCGGGGGGGTTGAGGGTGGTGTGATGTATTGGGAGACTGGGATTGACATGTATACACTGATGTGTATAAAATGGATGACTAATAAGAAAATAAATAGGAAAAATAAAAAAATAAAAGCCAATACAGTTTACAAGCAAAAACAACTAAAGTTAAGGGTTATATAATTTCTCATTTCTTAGATATTTCTGTTCTCATTACACAGGAGGGGTAAAAGGTCTGTAATGTGAAAATATATTTCAGATAAATAGCAATGAAACCCATAGAGGAAAAAGAGCTTGACAGAGCAGGTGAAACAGGAAGAATGAAGAGATGAGGGGTCTCTATGAGCTCAAAGAGTGTAGCTATGAGAGTACGGGAGGACGCAGCACAAGGTCGAAAAGCATGACAATGAAGTTTTACATTGCTGATTTGGAGCAATGGTGAAACTCACGGTGTGACACGGTGTTTGATGACTAAAACAGAGTGGAATTGAAGGGTGGATCCTTAAACAAATTTGAGAAATGGGACACCAACATGTTGGATGAGCTGCCTACATGGACCAGTTCTAGGATTTTGGCAAGAGTTAGGGAAGAGAAGAAGACAGAACCAAGTCCCTATGCAAAAGGTTTACAACCTTTTCAAAAGCATCTTTTGAATCAAGTGTTAGTTCCCATCTGTTTCTCCAGCTTCCGTAGCTCCCCGGCCCGGCAGATGACTCCCCAGCCCAGTTGTGACTCCCCAGCCCGGCTGTGACTCCAATGGCAGGCTCAGCTCTACGAGTTCTTAAATCAATCCCAACCTGAGCCAGGAATGATTGTAAGAGCTCTAACTAACCCAACACTCTATGGGATGTGGTATCAAATCACCCATGCTGGTCTCTCTATATCGCAATCCTAAAAAGTGGGCTTCTGCCTTGATTCTAATACCTAGTTCCCACCTTATACCCGATTTTGATAATTAACCCTTAATGTTCTGCAGGTCAAATTCCTGTCTTATCGATTTTCAAAATAGTCTGCATTCCTCCTAAAAGTTCTCTTGGTGCAAATTATCTATCAACTAAGAATTCCTAAGTGCTCCAAAGACTTCCCTTTATTGTGCTGTAGGCTACAGGTTGCCCTCTACTTTGGCCATAGCCTCAAGATAATGTTCTTTCTACCAGCACCTAAACTGGGTCTGTCTGTCTAAAATTTCTGCTATGTAGGCCTAGTTTCAAACACTTGGTCACTTTCAGTCTGTCACTATCAGGTCATGTTCAGTTGTCTACTGAGGTGCAAAATCAAAAGACTAAGGCTACAAATAGATCTTTATTTTGAAATTAGGTCTATTAACCGTTTATTAATCCATTATAAAGCTAAAACTATATACTTATAGCTAATTTGGGTTATGAAAAATCAAAAATGTAAGATCATCAGCACACATGCTAATATTTGAAAATTTTTCATTCATGATATATACAAGCAATGGGCTAGAAATTAAAAGATGTAAGGACTTTGTTGAGAATAAAAGTTAGTGCCCAATATTTCTGGCTTAGGAAAGACTTTGCATCCAGGCCAGTACAAACTGGTCTGACTACCTGAATGAACCAGCTAGGGATGCAGCCTACAGTGATGGTTGATGGTAAAGTCAACAGCTTGATTATGAACCCTGATTCTTCTATCACCTGTGTAATCTCAGTTAAGTTACTTAAATGCTCTATGTTCCTATATTCTTGTCTATAACATGGAGATGATACCTGCCTCACAATGCTTGAAATAAATAAAATAATACATGGAAAGTACTTAGTATAACGTTGACATATAGTCAGGATGAAATTAATGATATTTATCAGCACTGAAAAGTATGCCTAAATTATTAAGGTGGAACAATACAGCTAATGATAAAAATGTTTTGATACTGTAAACAGAGCAATAATTATAAATAATTATGTTGATATGAACTAACAAATTTGCTGATTTTTATTATCTAAAAAAATATAGATTAAAACAGCCCAGTACCACCAACACTTAGATTTACCAAGTGAGTACTAGCCTTTGCATTAAGCTGAATTACAATCTCTCTTGTAAAAATATCTAACTTACTAATAAATCTAGCACCTACATTTTAAATAATTTTACCAAATAAGATGCTTGAACTCTAGTACAAAGTATTTAAAAATTAAAGGCATTTCTGGGAGAAACAAGTTAAAAGAGACTTTCTCATACATACACATATACTCAAAAATGCAGAGAGCAAAACTAAAACACAAAGTAGCATGCCACATAACTGAGACAAGGTTGGACTACACTCCTTTCAAATTATTTGAATCTGTGCACATGGCCAAAAAAGGATACTGTATGTGATATTCAAATAGTATCGTCCAGCTGGTAATGTTGGATGTAAATCATTTTTCCTCTCTATAAGACGATACAACTTACGAAAAGTAGGTAATGCTGCAGTACGCATCCAAACAATAAAATCCTCATTTATGAACCCACTATTATCTTCGTCAGGATCCAGCATGTACACTGGTTTAACCCAGTTTACTGGCTTTGTTGTGCCTTAAAAAGGAGAGATCGGTGTGGGGTGGGGAGACAAGACATTCAATTCTATTGAGAGTTTCACTGAAAATTCACACTCTAATAAAACAAAGATACACAATATGAATAGTTTCCTTATGTTCAAAAGTAGAAATATATTCATATTCTAAGGAAGTCTTAAAGTCAAAAAAGAAACCAATTCCTCACATAAAAACTTAACAAATAATTACAAAGATTTGACTGATACCTCAATTAAGAGAATACTAAAAGTAGGCTATTGAGTATATTCCAAAAAGCAAATGACTTAATACAAAGATATAATGGTGAGAAACATTACATTGTGAAATCAAGGAGGCATAGAAACAAAAAGAAATTTGGACTTATAATTATTAATAATTTAAATAAATAAATAAATAAATAAATAAATACTTGTTTAAAATAAACTTTGTCACAATTTTAAAAGATTATGGCTGAGCTGAAACACTTACAAGGAAATACCAGAGAAATTCAAGATTAAAAGTATACTACGTTTCTTTTAGAATTTCAATACATTAGAAGATACTACATATTTTACCTAACTTGACATCAAGTTAAGAAAAGTTGTCTTTTAAAAAGCATAAAATAAAATAAAATAATAAAAAGCATACTTTTTTAAGATTCTAAAGACAGAAAATTTTAGGTACTTCATTAAAACGCCTAGCTTATGTTTTAAGGGATATTAGTAATATTTTACCTTTGAATCGTTCTTCTAGGGGAATGCCTGCTCCAGGGGGGTTTCTGAATTTCACATTTTTATCTGTCCACCAAGCAATACCTTTCTTTTTCAAAGGAATAGGCGTAGGATCAGATTCATTGCCAACCAGAAACAAATCTAGTGTATCTAAACACAAGAAAAGGAAGATACTGCTAAACATCTACTGAAAATCCACAGTACTGGCTTTATTCCATGAGAAATGAGGATCTGGTACTTGCTCCCAAAGTGGTTGTAACGAAGTAGGCACATGATGAGCATTTGCTCTTGATCATTTACACGTGAATTAACTACGGTAACTTTATAATCCTAGATGAACTTGCCTTCCCTGCATAGTTCCAGGTCCTTTTCCTACATGGCTAGCTGATATGTGATATGGTCAAATGTTTTAATATTAACCCAAATAAAACAATTTGCAAGGTAAATCTGCCTCTCTTTCTAGTCTTTAAAAAAAAAAAAAAAAAAAAAGCATTGCTAAATAGCTCCTGGCTTATCAATTTCTCTCTCTGCACTGTCCAAACTGGTAATCACTAGCTATATGGCTACAGAGCCCCTGAAATTACGGCTGGTCCAAATGACTATGTTTTGTAAGGATATAATATACATCAGACATCAAAGGTTTAGTATAAAAATTAGTATATAAAATATCTCACTAATAACTTTTATATACTGAATATCACTTACATGCTGAAATGACAATATGTGGGGCATACTGAGTTTATAAAATATAATTAAAATTAATTTCACTTGCTTCTTTTTTATTGTTTTTAACGTGACTACCAGAAAGCTTAAAATTATACACGTCTCACATTTATGGTTCACATTACATTCATATCAGACAGTGCTGTTCTAAATGATCAACTGTAGCCCCTTTTTAACGGTATAAATATTCAAAGTTGTTGGTAAAGGTAGCCTGGCATTTATTTTGTCATGTATGAAATAGTAAGTTAGCAGAATGTCCCTGCTTCTTTCTTCCCAGAGACAGAAATTCATTCTTAAAATATAAGAATTCATAAAAGAAAGTCATAAAGCATTATAATACCCCACTAAATAACTAATCCACATATTTATCTTAAAGCTGTCGAATTTCTCAATTTCATTCATGTTTCTGAAAGATTATACAAATATTCCTAACTACAGTATAATATATATGTATATAATCTTTGTTTATCTCTGTCTCATACCATTAAACATGCTGTTGGCAATAGCTCCACAAGGAGCAATTGGTTTGTCTTCATTTCTTCGATAAGGCTCACATTCCTTACTGGGATTCTGATATTTAGAAGGAAAGAAGAGAGAAGTTATTACCCAGGCCTCTGGGAGAACTATGAGTTAGTCCTAATTACTGATTAAAAATTCAATCCCTACATATTTCTCACTTGCAATGCATATAAAATGTCTATAGTATAAACAGGCTGTAAATAATACCACATTTAATTACTCAAAATATACTCCTTAACATTACTGCATTATAGCCTTTCTTTGCATATACTGTCATATAGGTATATGTCAAATTGACTTTTTTTTCTTTTTATAAATTTATTTATTTTATTTATTTTATTTTTGGCTGCGTTGGGTCTTTGTTGCTGTGCACGGGCTTTCTCTAGTTGCAGCGAGCGGGGGCTACTCTTTGTTGCGGTGTACGGGCTTCTTATTGCGGTGGCTTCTCTTGTTGCAGAACACGGGCTCTAGGCGCACGGGCTCAGTAGTTGTGGCTCACGGGCTCTGGAGTGCAGGCTCAGTAGTTGTGGCGCACGGGCTTAGTTGCTCCACGGCATGTGGGATCTTCCCAGACTAGGGTGTGAACCCGTGACCCCTGCATTGGCAGGCGGATTCTTAACCACTGCGCCACCAGGGAAGCCCCCAAACTGATATTTTTAAAAATTTTCATATCAACACAGAAATCATAGTTACAAACTGTTTTCTGCCCAAGAAAAACTAAGAAGCTGTCTATTGTCAATCCAGCTGTAACAGAATGAAAGGAATCTTAAACTGGAAGTAAGAAGACTGGAGCTTCGGGACTTCCCTGGTCGTCCAGTGGTTAAGACTCTGCGCTCCCAATGCAGGGGGTCTGGGTTTGATCCCTGGTCAGGGAACTAGATCCCTCATGCATGCCGCAACTAAGAGCCCGCATGCTGCAACTAAAAAAGATCCTGCATGTCGCAACTAAAAAAAACAAAGATCCCGCATGCTGCAACAAAGATCCCACACGCGGCTCCCACATGCTGCAACTAAGACCCAGCGCAGCCAAATAAATAAATATTAAAAAAAAAAAAAAAAGACCTGAGCTTCTAGTTCCAGCTATGTACTATGGGACTTCGCGCAAGTCCCTTGATTTATCTGCACTTCACTTATAAAATGAACATGTTCAAGTAGATAATTTCAAATTTTGCAATTTGGGGTTAAATCCCACATGGAAGGAAGGGAGGGAGGGAGGAAGGAAAAGTCTAATGCAGATTCCTAGAATATACCAATCTTCTCTAAACTGTGCACCCAGGTATAAAGAAAACAAAAATGTTGGCAAGGCAAACAGCACTTCACCTGTCCTCCAGATTTGGTTTTGACTTAGTCCCTCTTGAAGATCTCAAGCAAACGTGGAAGCTGTAGGATTAATCCAGAGATTCTACCAAGTCTGATATTAGGTGTACATCTGAGTTGTTCTGCGACTCCAAGGCCACATTAAGCCATGTCTCACAACACATAAACAAACCAAGATAGTCTCAATTTGAAATTAACTAGAACCTAGTTAGGCCTCTTAGGGCTATTCCATTATAACCAACCTTGACTCGTATCTACATTCTCTGTGTCTACACTGGAAAAAGAACTACAGGAGTGAAAAAGACAGGAGAAGGTAAAGAAAATGTGGCAGGGAATCTCGTAAAGTCTCTTTAATATTTGACTTCTCAGCTTTTTGGTCCCTAAGACATCTACATTCATAAAGTTAGTATTCTAAGACCATGAAGATAGACAATGTATAACTGCTTTTTACTATTTGAATGTTTTGATGAAAACTGCTTTCAAAAAAATAAGGTAAATAAACTCTCAATGGGGCAAATATATTCTAACCACTAAACCATTTTGGAGGGGAGGGGGGCAAGGAACGGCAACTTTATTTGGAAAACCAGCAGACAGAAAAGATGATGGACTAGTGTCCCCAAGAACCATCTTCTAACTACTAAATTATTGAAGAAGTTTTTTTTAAAAAAAAGGAAAATATTTACTACCTATGCATCAGGTACTGAACTAAGCAATGCTAGGTACTTTGCAGTAACTGGCTTAGGAAAGCCATTTAATAAACAGTACCTAACATGTACCACATACCATGTAAGGCGCGAGAAATGGAAAAATGAAAAAAAAGTCCCTGCTTTTCAGCAGCTCACAATGTAATATAGGAAACAGACTCAAATACAACCAACTATAATATGAAATAAGAGCCATGATAAAGGTGTCTATATTCATTCCATATATATTTATTAAATGCCCTTCATGTGCTAGGTACTGGAGAGGCACTTGGTATACGGTGATTAAAGAAAGTCATGCTCCCTGTTCTCATGAGCTTGCAGTGTAGTTGGGAGGACAGAAGATAAGGGGAGACTGTCTCTAGAGGTAGTATCGTGAAAGTTAAGACCTAGAGAAAGTAGGAGACAGCCACACGAAGAGCAGACAGAAGAGGGCTTTAAGCAGAGCGAACAGTACACACCATTTAGAAAGAACTTGATACTTCTGAGAAGGTAAACAGGGAATGTAGTTAGAGTATGGCAATAAAGAAAATGACATATGATGAGACTGGAGAGTCATGCATAGCTCAGATCATCCTGAGTAAACAAACCACTGAAAGATTTTAAGCAGGGAAGTGGTATTTCCTTTTTTTAAAAGATCACTCTAGCAGCTATGTAGAAAATGGCCTGGAAAGGAAGAGCAAGAGTGCATGATATGGGGAAACAGTCTGTTAAGTAAAGCGAGAAGTGACTTGGAACAGGGTATGGATGAAGTAAATATGTAAAGAAGTTATTTTGCATCCAAAGACACTCAAGTAAACAGCAGGCCTGAGGTGAGAGCACCTCCAGGGAAAGAGTAAAAACCAGGCCAAAGGTACATTAAGGATAGAATATAAAATCAAAGGCTGAAGTGGTAGGTTGACACCAGACTGTGAAGGGCCTTCCATACAATGTTAAGTTACTTGAACTTCAATCTGTCTGTTCTTAACATCTTTACAATTTTTGAAAGCCACCTGGTCTTAAAGTCATATATTTTGGTCTAGTCCAGGGATCGATAAATGACAGCCTGCAGGCCAAATCCAGCCCAGCACCTGTTTTTGTAAATAAAGTTTTATTGGAACACAGCTACCCATTCACTTAAGTATTCTCCATGGCTGCATTCATTCTACGATGGCAGAGGTGAGTAGCTGCAATAGACTATATAACCTGCAAAGCTGAAAATGTTTACTATTGGCCCTTTACAGAAAAAATTCATCAATCCTTAGGTTTAGTCTAAAAGCTCTGCTTGAGGTTTGGAAGAAAAGAATCTCAGCTTCTTTTGCCCTCAGTGAAGAGAGTGTGTATCTATATAAAAGAACTGTAAATCAACCACCACTTCTAGGTCTTTCAACACACCCAATCTATGATCCCAATCAACAAATTCTTGGTGTGTCTCATCAACTTGGTGTGTCTCACAGAACTTCACCTTCTCTGGACTTGAGTCCTTAAAGTTGGATCCCACAACATAAATCCCACATGGACTACAAGATATTGCAGACCTAACCAGAATCTGTAAATAGACTTATTATTTCTTAAGATCCCAAACATCAGGAAATAGCAATAAAACCAGGAAGGATAACCTAGAGTAACTTTACGTTTACCAGGACCATTCTGGTCCCAGTATGGTCCTAAACTGCATTTTAAGAGATACTTGAATTGCTGAAGTTTTGCTGCATTGGCAGCAATAATATAAAATACTTGGGCACCAACCACTACTCTGAGAAGCTGAACAACAGTCAGGAAACTAAGATCCTCCAGTCCACAGATTCCCACACCAGGCTGAGCATCAGAAGGGGAGCTTGTTAAGAATAGATATTTTAGGGCTTCCCTGGTGGCGCAGTGGTTGAGAATCTGCCTGCCAATGCAGGGGACACGGGTTCGAGCCCTGGTCTGGGAGGATCCCACATGCCGCGGAGCAACTGGGCCCGTGAGCCACAATTACTGAGCCTGCACGTCTGGAGCCTGTGCTCCGCAACAAGAGAGGCCGCGATAGTGAGAGGCCCGCGCACCGCGATGAAGAGTCGCCCCCACTCGCCGCAACTAGAGAAAGCCCTCGCACAGAAACGAAGACCCAACATAGCCAAAAATAAACAAATTAATAAAAAAAAAAATAGGTATTTTAGAGCTCCACCCCTGTAGACACAGACATATGAGACTTAGGAGAATCCTGGAATCTGTATTTTCAAAAAGCTCCTCAGACAGTTTTTCAGTAACCCACACCCTTTGGACTTTACGACTCGGGCTTCCCACAAGGTAAAAAGCAAAGAACATGCATGTTCAATTCTAAAACACAATCTCAGAAATTAAAAGTAGCTTATTTACGTATTCCTACCCAGTGTAATAATAATGAGTAAACTCATACAGAACAAATTATATTCCCAGAATGCTAGACTCATCAAAATTCTATTACAAACAGATTAACATAGCAAAAATCCCAATGATACTACCGGAAACAAGCAGGTTGTAATGTGTCCTCTAGCTGCAAGAAATCATTAATCTGTGCAAATTCCAGGGGAAAAAATTTTAACTAAAAACCTTCACTAAACAAACTAAAAATGTCAAACAACACTTTAATTTCATCAAACGTTATTAAATTTAACATTTCTAATTGAACAATCACCACATGTTCTTAGTTCTTAGACACCGTAGTTTCATGTTCCATCATTTTACTTACAAGTAAAGCACTAGGATCTCCATTTAGTTGACTATCATCTCGAGATTTCACATAACGACGATGGTTTTGATAGAAATTAGACAGTCCATAATACATAAACACATTGCCCTAGAGAAACAGAAAGGGAAAAAATGTTCATATAAAACTATTAAGTATGAAGTTGTTTCATGCATACATAAAAGCTATGTAATTTGCACTAGTTTAGAATTTGTGATAACTTAAAACAGTTACTGGGGTGAATTCTACCAGTACTTAGCAATCTAAAATGGTACAAATTGTAAATAAGGTTTAACAGTCAAACCAAATCAAATAATGTTAAAGAATCAAATCAAATAAGGTCAAAAATCCAAGAGTCAACTTTGAAAATACTCTGAAAGACCTCAAAGATGTCTATTTACATTAAAACAAACAAACAAACAAAAAAGCTCTCAAGGAATCTATTAGCCTAGTCTGATCTACTTTCAGTTGTATTTATCTATTTTTTAAAAGATTTTTTTTTTTGATGTGGACCATTTTTAAAGTCTTTACTGAATTTGTTACAATATTGCTTCTGTTTTACGTTTTGGTTTTTTGGCCATGAGGCATGTGGGATCTTAGTTTCCCAACCAGGGATCGAACCTGCACCCCCTGCATTGAAAGGCAAAGCCTTAACCACTGGACCGCCAGGGAAGTCCCTACTTTCAATTTTAAATCTTCTCTAATTCAGATTGGTCTTCATCCAATTAGCATCAACTTTTCAAAGGAATAATGCTTTCAAGCTTTCATTTACTGCCCAAAATAAATTCTGAACTTGAATTGGGACATAGTAAATTTCTCAGTAGGATACTATATAATATTAGTAATGAACAAATTAATAATTAGTAAAGTATCTAAGATAATGAGTCATTTTATAATAATCAAGAAAAGTACTTAAGTGTATTCAGTGGAGTCAACTTGGAAATAACCTGGGAAATAAGGGTAACCTACATACACTGTAACTATTTAGAAGATGTTATGAAGTCATCTTGAATGACTAAGATTTTTAGAGGTGGCAAAAACATCAGCTATTTTCTCCTTTCTGGTTGCTACCTCCATTGTCTATAACTTTATACTCAATTAAAAGGAATTCAGAAAAAAAAAAAAAGGAATTCAATAACATTTTGCTTTATTTGATTTGCTGTTTTCATATGCACAATCATTTATTTAAAGCTTGATTTTCAAACGTCAAAATATGCAAACTTTCCCATTCCATATAAAGAAAACACTTACATAGAAATCTTTCATTTATTTATTTGGTTGGTTGGATTTTTGTTCTCTGAAAAGGCTTTTAGTCTAAGTCAGTTTGGGCTTGTAAAGGAACAGAGAGCCCACAAAAGAATGAATCTGAGGATGATCACCTTTGCAGAAGAAAAGTTCTGAAATGCTAAGTGTTTTTGTATGGGGGAAGAAACTAGTGGAGCTTCTAAATCATTGCAAGTCTCTTCCATGTCTTTAATTCTGCCTGTTCTGACAAAAGCAGAACTTAATGCTTCTTTATAGTTTGTCCATCACATAAAAAAATCAAATTTTTATGATGTTTTAAAGTTATATGTTATTTCTGCCAAAACAAAATAAAATAATTAAATTCCTGTCTTCTCCCTCATTTATTTTCATACTTTTTAAAAAGGGAGCGTTACAGTCCCCTATCTCAGGGCAACAGCACCCACAACCAATAGATGGCAACCATCTACTAGGGACCTCAGAAGTCATCGCGACCTTTACAAAAATCTAAAGCATAGCTATAAAAATCTAAAAAGTTGGCATGTATTAAAGCAGTTTTGCTCCCTGAAGAATAAAACAATAATTTTTTAAAGCTCAATTTTCAGGTAAAGGAGAACACAAACGGGTCTTGCCATGCCTATTTCTGAATCTTTGTGTCCTTTAGCATCTGCTCAGTTTCCAAGAAGAATGACAGATAAGTGTGAATGCAAAAGACACACAGACCACACACACACACACACACACACACACACACACACACACGGATGGTATTCTAACTGCTTGTCAATAAGGTTTTACTAAGTGTTTGCATTTATGTTAAAGTATCATATCTGATGAAAAAATAATGCAATTAAATAATGGGTGAATTCGTATTTATTTTCCAAAGTAAAACTTACAGTATTAAAAGTAGGCAAAACAGTTTGAGCAATAATTTTTTACATACAAGTAGATGTAGATAGAAACTTGATATAAAAAAAATTTTTATACAGTTATAAAATTTTCCAGAAAAAGAATAGGTTTTAAATTTAATCTAAACTACTAACTACAATAAACTATTAAATTAATGTATTTAATTATCAGACGGCATAATCCAATAGCAAAGCAAAACAATCTTCCTCAAAAGTGTACAGATTCCCAATAAATTAAAGCAACATCTCAACAAGAAGAAAATAACTAGTAAAAAAAAAAAAAATTTAATATAATATCAATATTTTTTAAAGCATGGCTTTTCTAAAACATTACTTGGGAATACAGACCTCAAATGACTGTTCCAGTGTGAAGTTAATGGTACAAATACAAGGCGTCACGTTCGGAGACAAACATTTATTGCAAGGACTGGCAGGGTCCGTGCCGGTATAATCAATCTGCAAGAGAAAAATATAACTGAGCACACTTCCTTGGAGAACGTGGACACACTCTGAAATAATTTGCTATCAGAGGGAAAAATGAGTCTGACGGAGCAATAATAGCCCAGAAAAAAACTTTTTATAGGATCATCTGTTTATTTTGACAGTGTGAGGTGTAAAAACTGGAAAGGGTCCTATGTCATCCTACTGGCTCATCTCTCCTTTTTACCAAAAGAAATACATTTATGCATAAAATCATAAATACAAAATTCAAACTGCATGATGTATAAAGATTTAAATAACTATAAAGTCTAAACAACTTTTCCATCATCTCAGCTTTCCATGGCACATTTTCAAATTAAAAAAACAAACACACAGACAAAAAACTACCAGGTTTCTCAAGGGCTACCATTTTTTTAAAACCTGGTGTTGGATAATTAAGAATCTGTCTTATCTTTCTCCTGGGTTCCTGGCAGGGAGCCTCTAAATCCCTTAAAATTCCCCTGGTGATAAGAGTGTATTTGTTTTCGATAAGCCCCTTGATTCACACCAGAGTTTATGCTAAGGAGATGGCTCAGGTGAGGGCTGGTCACCAGAAAGACTAGATGTGATTAGGGACTCTGGACCAGCCCAAACTCTGGAAGGAGGGAGAAGGCTGGAAATTTAGTTCAATCATGTGGCCAATGTTTAATCAATCATGCCTTCATCATGGAATTCCAATAAAAACTCTGGCCACCAAAGCACAGGTGAGCTCCCAGGTTGGTTAACCCATCAATGTGCCCTGATTCTACAGGGAGAGGGCACGAAGTTCTATATTCAAGACTCTCCCAGACCTTGCCAAATGTGTCTCTTCATTTAGCTGGTCCTAGTTTATATGATTTATGATAAAACTATAATTGTAAGGCTAGCACTTCCCTGAGTTCTGAGTCATTCCAGCAAATGATGGAACCTGAGAGAAGTTACAGTAACCTTCCATATTTTTAGGCAGTTGGTCAGAAATGCAAGTGGCCTGGAGACCTCTGAACTTGCAACTGGCATGTGAAGTGAGGGCAGTCTGGGGGAGGGGGGCTTGGGAACTCCCGGGTTTGTAGCCGGTTGGCCAGAAGTATGGGTAGCCTGGGGCCCTGACTCGCAGCTGGTGACTGAGTGGTCCTGAAGCACAGTGTTGGGGACCGTGCCCTTACACCTGCAGAGTCTGACACTAACTCAGGTGGTCAGTGTCAGAACTGAATTGCAGTACACCAGCTGCTGTCAGAAGACCTGACCTGAGAGCTAAAATGAGAAAACTTTTTCCATTATACAAATTTTTTAAAATAGATTTTATTTTTTAGAGTGGTTTGAGGTTCACAGCAAAATTGAGTGCAAACTACAGAGTTCCCATATACTCCCTGGACCTACACATACACAATCTCCTTGATTATCAATATCCCTCACCAGAGTAAGGCATTTGTCACCAATGATGACCCTACAATGACACATCATTATCATCCAAAGGCAGTGGTTTACCTTAAGATTCACTCTTGGTGTTGTACATTCCACGGGTTTTGACAAGGGTATAATGACATACATACACCATCACAGTATCATACAGAATAGTTTCACTGCCTAAAAAATGCTCTGTACTCTGTCTATTCATTCCTCTCTTATCCCTAACCCCTGACAACCATGGATCTTTTTACTGTCTCCATAGTTCTGCCTTTTCCAGAATGTCACATAATTGGAATCATAAAGTACGTAGCCTTTTCGGATTTACCTCTTTCACTTAGGAATATGCATTTAAGGTTCCTCACTGTCTTTTCATGGCTTGACAGCACATTTCTTTTTAGCATTAAAGATTATTCCATTTTCTTGGTCCACCATAGATTATTTATCCATTCACCTGCTGAAGGATATCTTGGTTGTTTCCAAGTTTTGGCAAGTACAAGTAAAACTGTTATAAACATCCATGTGCAGGTTTTTGTGTGGACCTAAGTTTTCAGCCCATTTACGTAAATAACAAGGAGTAGAAATGCTGGATTACATGGTAAGAGTATGTTTAGCGATTTTTTTTTTAATTGCTTTATTTATTTATTTATTTATTTATTTATGGCTGTGTTGGGTCTTCGTTTCTGTGTGAGGGCTTTCTCTAGTTGTTGTTTTAATTTGCAATTCCCTAATGATAATGTCAAGCATCTTTCACTTGTTTACTTGTCATCTGTGTACTATATGGACTAAAGGTTTATGTCCCCCCAAAATTCATATGTTGAAGCCCTAATTCCCAATGTGATTAAGTTGGAGGTGGGGACATTGGATTAGGGTTATTTATTTATCTTTTAAATTTTATTTATATTTTTGGCTGCGTTAGGTCTTTGTTGCGGCGCACGGGCTTTCTCTAGTTGTGGCAAGCAGGGGCTACTCTTCGTTGAGGTGTGCGGGCTTCTCAATGCAGTGGCTTCTCTTGTTGCGGAGCACAGGCTCTAGGCATGCAGGCTTCAGTAGTTGCAGCATGTGAGCTCTAGAGCACACGGGCTTCAGTAGTTGCTATGCATGGGCTCAGGAGTTGCGGTGTGCAGGCTCTAGAGCATGAGGGCTTCAGTAGTTGTAGCATGCGGGCTCAGTAGTTGTGGCTCGAGGGCTCCAGAGCACAGGCTCAGTAGTTGTGGCTCACGGGCTCTAGAGAGCAGGCTCAGTAGTTGTGGCGCACAGGCTCAGTTGCTTCACAGCATGTGGGATCTTCCTGGACCAGGGATTGAACCTGTGTCCCCTGCATTGGCAGCTGGATTCTTAACCACTGCGCAACCAGGGAAGTCCCTGGATTAGGTTTAGATGAGGTCATGAAGGTAGGGCCTCCGTGATAGGACTAGTATCCTCCTAAGATGAAGAAGAAAGACCAGAGCGCGCTCACGCTCACACTCTCTCTCTCTCTCTCAGCTACGTGAGGACAAAGTGAGAAGGCAGCCATCTATCAATACAAGTCAGGAAAAGGGTCTTCACCCTTTTCAGGGTGAAGAATCTGAAGGAACTGAATCTGCCAGCACCCTGATCTGGACTTCCCAGCCTCTAAGACTGTGAGAAATAAATGTCTGTTGTTTAAGCCATCTAGTTTATATTATTTTTTTTTTATAGCAGCCCAAATTGACAGATTTTGGTACTGAAAAGTGGGGTGCTGCTTTAACAAATACTCAAAAAGACAGAAGTGGCTTTGGAACTGGGAAACGGTTAGAGGCTGGAGATTTGAGATGCATGCTAGAAATATAAACATTAAAGGTGATTCTGGTGACATCTCAGACAGAAATGAGGAGAGTTAGAAAGAAAGCTTCCATCTCCTTAGAGAATTAATAAATAAATGTGATCAGAATATTGGTAGAAATATAGATGGTAAAAGGCCATCCTGGTGACGTCTTACTCAGAAATGAGGAACATTATTGGACAATGGAAAAAAAGGTGATCCTTGTCATAAAGTGGCAGAGAATTTGGCTAAAGTGTGCTCTAGTGTTTTGTGGAATGTAGAACTTGTGAGGGATGAAACTGGATATTTAGGTAGATTTCCAAGCAAAGAGTTCAAAGAGTGTCTTGGTTCCACCTGACTGCTTATAGTAAAATGGAAGAAGAGAGAAACAAATGGAATAAGGAATAATGTTAAGCAAAAAGGGACCAAAACTTATGATTTGGGAAATTCTCAAACCTATCCATACTACAAAAAATGAGAAAGCTTGTTCTGAAGAGAATACTACACGGTGTAGCTGAACAATCATTCGATAAAGAGATTAGTGTGGGTTTGAACCATGGACCTAATCAGCCATTCCAGCAGAAACACTGCCAGTGTGAATGGAAGGGGAAAGAGAAGGGACAAAATGAAGGAAAGCTGAGGGACTTGCTTAGATCCTACAGGACTGGCCCATACAGCCATTCGGCTACAGAATGTGCTATTGATTCTCCAAGATGAGAAGAATGATCCCAAAGATGATTTCGACACCATCAGGGCTACATCCTCGGTTCATACTGGGGGAGGAGTTCAACAGACCAGATAGCAGCAATCGGAGCCTTGGGGCAGGACTTCTACCCCAGTGGATCCTGAAGGCAGAGTGTTAGACCAAAGAGTATTATTCTCAAGCCTTAAGATCTGATGATATTTGTCTTGCTAGGTTTTGGAGACTTGCTTGGAACTCATCACCCCTTTCTTTTCATTTTTTCCCCTTTCAAATTTGAGTGTCTATACTATGTCTGTCCCTCTATGGAATTTTGGAAGCACATCTGGTTCCACAGGTTCACAGCTGGAGAGAAATTTTGCCTCAGGATGAATCATACCTTGAGTCTCACCCATATCTGATTAAAATGATATTGAGAAGACAGTTTAGACTTTAGAGTCGATACTGGAACCAGTTGAGACTTTTGGGGCTGATGATGGAATGAAAGTATTTTGCATGTGAGAAGGACATGAATTTGAGGAGCACAGGGGCAGAATGTATGAACTGAATGTTTGTGTCTCCTCTCCCTCCAAATTCTATGCTGAAGCCCTAATCCCCAATATGATAGCATTTGGTGGTAGGCCTTTGGAAGGTAATTAGGTTTAGATGAGGTCAGGAGGGTGGGGCCCCCATGATGGGATTAGTATCCTTAATAAGAAGAGGAAAAGAAATCAGAGCTCCTTCTCTCTATGTCATGGTAAGGACACAGCAAGAAGGTGGCCATCTGCAAGCCAGAAAGAGGGTCCTCACCAAGAAGTGAACCTATCAGCACCATGATCTTGGACATCCCTGCCTCAAGGACTGTGAGAAACGAGTACCCGTTGTTTAAGCCACCTAGCCTACATTTTGTTATAGCAACCTAAGCTGACTAAGATATTGTCAGGTGAGGTATCTGTTCAGGTCTTTTGCCCATTTTTAATAGGGTTTTCCATTTTCTTTTATTGACTATTAAGAGTTCTTTGTACATTTTGGTAACAGTCCTTTATCAGATATGCCTTTTAACAATTTTTTCTCCCAGACTATGACTTGTCTTATCACTCTCTTGATAAGTTAATAATTTTATCATAAGCAACCCTAATTAACTGTCCTTAATAAAGTAAAAAAAAAAAAAAAGCCAACTAATTTTTATTTCTGAAACTGAACATTTAAACTTTATATATGGATATTCAATTTCTTTCCATAATTGAAAAAAAAGGTTAAAATATGTATATAGAAAATAGAGCATCAAATTACAACATCTACCGAACCCTCCTACATTGTTGGTGGAAATGTAAATTGGTACAATTTACAATTGTACCTATTCTTGCTATGGAGAACAGTATGGAGGTTCCTTAAAAAACTAAAAATAAAACTACCACGTTATCCAGCAATCCCACTCCTGGGCATATATCCAGAGAAAACCATAATTCGAAAAAATACATGCACCCCCCAATGTTCACTGCAGCACTATTTACAACAGTCAAGACATGGAAGCAACCTAAATGGCCATCAACAGAGGAATGGATAAAGAAGATGTGGTACATAGGGACTTCCCTGGTGGTCCAGTGGTAAAGAATCCACCTTACAATGCAGGGGACGCGGGTTTGATCCCTGGTCAGGGAACTAAGATCCCACATGCAGTGGGGCAACTAAGCCTGCGTGCCACGACTACTGGGCTCACATGCCTCAACTAGAGCCCACGTGCCGCAAAACTACAGAACCCACGCACTCTGGAACCCACGCACCACTACAGAGCCCACACACCCTGGAGACTGTACACCACAACTAGAGAGGAGAAAACCCACACGCCACAACTAGAGAGAAGGCCACGCACCTCAACGAAAGATCCTGCATGCCTCAGCGAAGATCCCACATGCCGCAACTAAGACCCAACACAGCCAAAAATAAATAAATAATAAATAAATAAATCTTTAAAAAAAAAGATGTGGTACATATATACAGTGGAACATTACTCAGCCATATAAAAGGAACAAAAGAATGCCATTTGCAGCTACATGGATGGACCTAGAGATTATCAAACTAAGTAAGTCAGACAGAGAAAGACAAATATCATATGATATCACTCATATGTGGAATCTAATTTAAAAAATAATAAAAAATGAACTTATTTATGAAACAGAAACAGACTCACAGATTTCAAAAACAAACTTATGGTTACCAAAGGGGAAACGGGGTGGGGGGGATAAATTAGGAGCTTGGGATTAACATACACATACTACCATATATAAAATAAATAACCAACAAGGAGCTACTGGGTAGCACAGGGAACTCTGCTCAATAGTCTATAATAACCTATATGGGTAAAGAGTCTGAAAAAGAATGAATATATGTATATGCATAACTGAATCACTTTGCTGTACACCTGAAACTAACAAAACATTGTTAATCAACCATACTCCAATAAAAATTTTTTAAAATAAAAAAATTTACATCTAATTGCTTTTCAAAAACCACAAAACTGCTTAATAAAACTTGGTTTTGTCAAATTCCAATATAACCTACTGAAATGTCCTCCATCAAAGCTTACTTACTAATGAAACTTTGTTTACAGAAAATTTTCATTCACTGCAAATATCTAAGAGAAGCTAGGCACGTAATTAAAACAAGCTAAAAAAACAGGTCTCCTAAATGAAGAGAGGCAAAGCATATATAATTTTTCACTAAACCTGCGGGGCCACAGCTTTCCACCCAGGGCTTATTCATGCACAATATCGCACTTAAAAGCCAAGTTTTATGATTTTGACAAGATGAAAGAAAAGATGAGACCATTTAGAAAAATGAACTATATTCAAAATTCTATATTAAAATATATTAAATTTTTTTCGATTTTTTTAACTTAATAATCTCTGCACATCTTCTCTCTCTTCTAAGTCAAATTTAAGGATCAAAAAGAAAAAGTTGTCAGCTGGGCCTATTACCATATTGTTTGCCTTTGAACAGAAAGCTCGTTTTTTCTTTTTGAGAAATGTCTATTTAGGTCTTCTGCCCATTTTTTTTTAATAAATTAATTAATTTATTTATTTATGGCTGCACTGGGTCTTCGTTGTGGTGCGTGGGCTTTGTGCATGGGCTTCTCTTGTTGCGGAGCACGGGCTCTAGGCACATGGGCTCAGTAGTTGTGGCGCACGGGCTTAGTTGCTCCGTGGCATGTGGGATCTTCCCGGACCAGGGCTCGAACCCATGTCCCCTACATTGGCAGGTGGATTCTTAACCACTGCGCCACCAGGGAAGCCCCTGAACAGAAACCTCTTAAACCACTCTCTTTCAAATTATTTTCTAGGGCAAAGGAGGAAAGACAGATCATCAGCTGTGATTAAGCAAAGATATATATTCTTTATTTAATTGAACAACAATAATACAATGGAATGTGAAATCTAATAAATTATACTACAGTATATTAAAACTGAACATTTTTTGAAACCAAGAATTATTGCTGAATGTTAAATTATACTTCAAAGAATAGCTATAACATTTTCATCACAATCTTTTAATTATACTTTTTTAAATGTACAAAAAAATTGCATGTTTTTTGATTCCAGGAAATTCTGAAAGTAAAAAAATTGTCATTAACATTTTAAGCCTTACTATGTGCAAGGCATGACATGAAGATACAAAAGTAATCATATCTTATACTTAGTCGATACAGTTTACACAGTCCTTTCTATTCCACACATATTTCATCTGATCCTCACCAAAATCCTATAGTATTATCCTCATTTTACATAAAGAGAACATTCAGAAACCTGCCCAAGGATACACGAATAGCAGTTGCTGGTGCTACGCTAGAAGCAAGGATTTTTTACTCCAAGTCCAATGTTCCTTCTACTAAACTGCTTCTTCACCACCACAGTCAGTCCCCTTGGCCCTCCAGAAGACTATCAAAGATAGTGCATAAACACAAAGAAAATGACTATCAACATTAAGTGCTAAACTGAACGGCAAAGAGGGCAGTAAGTACTAGATGGACGAGCACTTTCTCACTGAGAAGAAAAGAGGATTTGAACTGAGCCATTAAAAGGAAAAAAAGGATGGAAAAAGGCGACATATGGAGAAGCGCGAAGGTAGAGAGCACAGGTACATTTAAGGACGACGAGCATAAACGCTTTGGATGTGTGGAGAGTTTTCATGTTGGAAGGAAACGAGACAATGCTAAAAGGTAAACTGGATCCGTAACCACATGCTTTGTTTTACTGGTCACTGTTGATTGAATGTACATACTAAGTGTCAGACATTACAAGCACTTAGCACACACCATCTCATTAAAACATAGTCCTGAAAAGTTAATTTTTATTTTCCTTATTTTAACCTAGGAAACTGACATTTAGAGAGGTTTAGTAATTTTCCCAAGGTCACCCAGCAAGAATTTGAACCCAGCTCTGTCTTTCTCCAAAATCTCTGTTCTCTCCACCATCCTATGTCCTCTTGCACAATGAACATACCATCCTTTCTGATATACAAACTCAGAGCCTGCAGATTATAAGAATGAAGAAAAATCTGGGGGATAACTGTGACTTATTGTTGTTGTTAATTTGGGTGCCCAGCACCCAAACACACTTCCAAGCCCTGGGGAATTCTCCTGGTGGAGAGTTTCGGAGGCAGGCAGGGCTCCAACTTCCACTTCAGAAGCCAAGGGAATAAATGAGTCCTTCCTCTCCCTAACCCCAGGAGCCAGGACAAAAGCATACATAGGATCAATCCTGACTGAGACTAGAGAACTGAATCTCCGTATAAATCGGAGAGGAGTGGGTGTGATGAGATCAGCAGCCCGGCAGAAGTCTAACAGGGAACTCAACAGCAGCTGTGGCATCTGAGCCACTGTTTCTGCTTCCAAACTTCCCTTCCTTCCCTCCTGTCTCCAAACCTGAACCTCTAGACCTCCTATCTATTTTGTGTGAGAGCTACCCAATCTCCTCCAATAAATCCCTTTCCCCTGTCAGCTACCCAGAGTTGGTTAATATTGCTGACAACAAAGCCTCTGAAAGCTAAATAACCCTGAGTGTTAAAAATGTCCTGCAGGAAATAAGGAAATGGGACTACCCTGGTGGCGCAGTGGTTGAGAATCTGCCTGCCAATGCAGGGGACACGGGTTCAATCCCTGATCCGGGAAGATCCCACATGCCGCGGAGCAGCTGGGCCCGTGAGGCACAACTACTGAAGCCCGCGCGCCTAGAGCCCGTGCTCCGCAACAAGAGAAGCCACCGCAATGAGAAGCCCGCGCACCACAACGGAGAGCAAGCAGCCCCCGCTCGCCGCCACTAGGGAAAGCTCGCGTGCAGCAACGAAGACCCAACGCAGCCAAAAAAATAAAAATTAAAATTAAAAAAAGGAAATAAGGAAACGGAGACAGAGGAGGCTAACACAATCAAACACTTGTATTGATATAACAACAGATTTTTTAAAAAGTCTAAGATAACGAGACTTTCATTTCTTCCTGAACACCCTGTCAGGAAAGAATCACTTATTAACTTAATATTTACTTGAATGTCTGTGTGTTCCAGGCAAGAGGGACTCAACCCAATACCAAACCACATGGAGCTCACTGTCTAGTACAGAACACGGTCACTAAGATGGAATGGGTGTTTTGGTAAAAGAAGTACAGGTACTATGGAAACACATACCTAATCCAGTATCTAGCAAATTTCCCCATGAGGGCTGACAAGTGGATGTTATCTACAGGGAGACAGTACCAAGAGGGACAATCTCTAATGGAGGGCTTAGCACAGGAACAAACCCAAGATGCATGAATTTAGGACAAAGTTCTGAGTTAAAGATCTGATAACCAATCAGGGGTTCTCCAGTTAAAGTATCTAATTTTTCTACAGTGTCCACTTATAAAACAGTTGGCAACCAGTAACAAGGAAAATCTAGGAAAGTGGAATTGGACTGCAGAGTCGAAGCTAACGGGGTAGCTTTTGTGACGAGCCACTATAAGCTAGAGCAGTGTGGCTTTGCAGTCCAGGTGACAAAATGGGGATAGAGCCGTGGAAGAGGCCATCCCAGTACTGTTCTAGAACTCTTAGAAATGACGGTATCAGAAGCTTCAGGAGAAGGCACCCTCCACCAGCACTGCTGCACACACGAGGCGCAGTAACCTCAGCAGCAACAAGGAAGCTCGTGCAGTTACCATCAGGCAAGGCAGAGGGCTAGGGGATAGGAAGGTCAAGACCGTAACCTTGCCCTAGGTGCCTAGAGCAGATTCTTTAGTTTTATAAGTCACACTGATGCCACTGGTGTGGCACAACAGCAGCCAACTTCCCTGCTTCGTTACTCAGAGATCTTCGGCAAAAAGAGAAGGCTGTAAAGGCTGAGCCATGGTCCACGTTCTTGCCTCAGAGGAAGTTAATGCAAGTTACACTGCTTCCTACTCAAAGCTCAAACATGAGGGACAGCACTGAATTTTCCACAGAGATTACTATGACTGTAGACAAGGTAATTTGCATAACCCAGGCCTGAGTAGGAAAGAAGGTGGGCATTGATTGACTGAGAGAGTGAGAGGAAAAGTAAAAGAGGCACAAAAAGACAGCAGGATGTTGTGGAGTACCGAACATTTTAAAAAGTATTTAAAATGCTTCTTTTTTATTAAATTGGTAATACATCAATAAGAAAAATTCCCTTCAAAAATGCTCATCAGGGCTTCCCTGGTGGCGCAGTGGTTGAGAGTCTGCCTGTCAATGCAGGGGACACGGGTTCGAGCCCTGGTCTGGGAAGATCCCACATGCCGCGGAGCAACTGGGCCCGTGAGCCACAACTACTGAGCCTGCGCGTCTGGAGCCTGTGCTCCGCAACAAGAGAGGCCGCGATAGTGAGAGGCCCGCGCACCGCGATGAAGAATGGCCCCCGCTTGCCGCAACTGGAGAAAGCCCTCGCACAGAAACGAAGACCCAACACAGCCAAAAATTAATTAATTAATTAATTAATTTTTAAAAAAGCTCATCAGATAAAGGGGGTGGAGGAAAGAAATAAACATAGACATGTGGACAGGGAATGTGGCCCCCATCCCAGCTCTGCAAGAGTCAAGCCATGAGCCACCCAGCTGCCCACCAACAGTGCACCCTGAGGGAAGATTCAGGATGGAGAAAAACAGGAAGCATTCTGTGTTTTACATACTGGCCCGAGATAGTTAAGATGCACGTGTAAGGTATAATTTCAGTGAGCCCAGACTCTCGCATCTTCCCATACACAGAAAAGCACTAAAGTCATGAACTTTGACTGCCTGTTCTTTGTGGTTAGTCCAGCAGAGACTCCTGCACATCCTGACTCTTCCCATACCTCCTCAGAGCAGTTTCTCAGAGCCAAGAGGCTGTGTCCTGGACTGCAGTCCTCAGTAAGATCCCCAAACAAAACTTAACTCCCAGCTTTTAGGTTACGGGTTTTTCTTCAGTCGACACATACTTAAATGATTTAGAGCCTGTTAAAAGTTAAGAGTGGAATTTTTTTTTTAATTCAGTCACTCTTTTATTTTTGAAGATTAGTTTTTAAAAAATCAAAAGCTTAGTTCTAAACTGATAGCTATAGAACATGCTCAATCCTTTATATCCTAATGAAATTCTATGGGTCACATGAAATCTGCTGCATGTTTCTGCAGGTTAAAGAATCTGAGTGGGAGCCACGGAAAAGATGTTTACTTCTAATTCAATCAGTAAGTCTCGTGCTCACAGGTGGAAATGATAAATGAATGAATTAGGTGATATACAAATGTAAACTATCTTTGAAGAAAGAATAGCAATAGAAAAACTAGCTATTATTTCCCAAATGTCTATTCCATACCAGAACTATTTTAATCTTTTACAAAGAGATTGAGATTCAGAGGTTAAATGACTGCCCAAAGCCAATCAGCTAGTATGTGACAATTATTAGTTTCCTAGGGCTGGTGAAACAAAATACCACAAACTGGGTGTCTTAGAACAAGAGAAATTTCTTCTCTCACAGTTCTGGAGGCTAGAAGTCTGAATTCAAGGTGTCAGCAGGGCTATTCTCCCTCTGAGACTGCAAACCAAGAAAACCGTCCTTGCCTCCTGCTAGCTTCTGGCAGCGGCCGGCATTCCTTGGTTTGCAGCTGCATCATACCACCTCTGTCTCTGCTGTTACGCAATTCTCCCTATGTCTCTGTCTTCACATCTTCTTCCCTCTGTGCCTGTCTCTTCTTATAGGGACACCAGTCATACTGGATAGGAGCCCACCCGAATAATCTCATCTTGAGTACATTTGCAATGACTCTATTTCCAAATAAAGTCATATTCACAGGTACTAGAAGTTAAGATTTCAGCACATCTTTCGCTGGGACACAATTCAATCCATGACAGTGACATAATCATATCTGTCCAGCTCCAAAGTTGCTGTTCTTTCCATTAGACTGCACTGCTGCCTCCCATTAATCCTGAATAACATGCACCCTACAATAATTTAGAAATATGGAAGTCAATTTAAAAGACGTTATAGTCTAAAAATAAAATTGGCACTGTTCATGAATATGCTGATGTTTTAAAGAGTACTACCAAATCTTCAGAGTTTTCACCTAAAATACAGATCAAAAACAACAACTTTGTTATGATAGGTAGATGTCATTCTAGCACCATCTTAACTTTTAGAATCTGAAATAGAATTTTATAATATAAATTTTCACACACAAAGTTTTTATATCTGGCATTTAATGCATTTCTACAAACGAAAAAGTAAATTCCAACCTGAAGTTTTAGTTTACCCCTTAAAACTCTTGCAAAAGTATCAAGTTATAAAAACTGCCTAGGACAGAACTGATGAAAAGGGCTTTGCTAATTATGCTGCAATCTATGTAACAAGGTAGATCAAAGGAACAGATAAGCAGTTAATATGAGTAAAGCAGGGCTTTTATTTTAAGGAAATACATGGTCTTTTCTATATAAAACATTGTTTTTGTATAGTCATGTAACTGATGTTCAAACATTAGTGGCTTTTATCTTTGTCTTCAGTGCTACTTTCTGACAATAACCTCATGCTACCTCATATCATATTTCATACATTATACTCTCCTCTCTAAATCATCACTGGTCTTATTTTCACCCCCCAGTCCCATTTTTATATCCCTAGATGTATTCATTTGGTTGAATTTCTTCCTTCCCACTTGAAACTCTTACCATCTCTCTCTATTTCAAATCTACGGTGATCTTTCCAAAACTAAGTCAGACATATGTGATTTATTAATTTGGGGTGGGGGGGGCGTTACGCTTCACTGAAAACTTTACTTAAAAAAAGAAATCAACGGTGATGATTCACTGAACCCCATAATCTCACACCCAACTGTGATCTTTTGATGCCTATAAATGGTACCACCATTGTCCCAAGCATCCAAGCTCAAAATCTTGGCATCATCTTGGGAATTAGCACCCAAATTCTGTCAATTCTTCCTTAGCAATATGCTTAGTATCCTTGAATTTGACTCTCACTTCTTCCAGTACAAATCAAGCTTTGAGACTTCATGCCAGTTTTTTAAAAGGGAGAAGAAAAAGTACATTCTATCGTTTTAAAAATCAAGGAAAAACAAATAATTTCTAAAAACTTTTTCAAAGTTAAATATAATTGTATATAATGTGAGACCTGAGAGCTTAGAACAATAGCCAACTTACTCAGCATAGTGATGCACAATGTTATTAAATGTCACATAATCGTTCTTACATTTTAATTAATTTAGAAATTAAACTACAAATCCATGTAATTGGAGGTTGGTCTATGGTTTCCAGCTTTTCAGAACTAATAGGTATACAACAGTACCTCCTTCTAAAATAAGCACCAAAAAAATCTGCCAGTTTTAAAATCATCATCAGCCCTCTTCTGCTTGCAGCATTTACCAAAAAACTTGTTTGCTGAATTTTTACTGTTCAATAAGCAGATTTGTTTGCCTTTAGATATGGATGGATACCATAGTTATACATGTTTGATCTTGTAGTATTATATATATCATTTTCCTTGAAAATGGAAAGGGGAGAAATCAGGGAAGACTTTCCATAGTGTTGACAGGAACGTAATTTGAAAACCATGGTAGAATAGGAAAAGGAAGGACATTTCAGGTAGATCTAGCAGCATGCCACATTCCATAAACTACAGCAGTTTGCTATGGTTAGAGCAAAGGGCAGGGGAGTGGTAGGAGATGAGGCCGGAGAAACAGAAAGTAGCCTATCATGAAGAAAGTTACATTCCACATTAAGGGTTTTGAACATTATCCTGAATGCTGCAGGGAGACACACAAGAAATTTTAAGCAAGAGAATGAGATATTCAGATTAGGCTGCTTAAAAGATCACTCTGGCAGTAACATGCAGAAAGACTAAAGAAAATGCCAGACTAGAACGCAAAAAGAAGAAAGAAAAGAAAGAATGCTACTGCAATAATCCAGATGAGAAATGTTAAGAATATAAACTGAGAAAAAGGCAGTGGTAATGGGAAAAAAGATTTTGAAAATATAGAGAAAGTAAAACCCATAGAACTTAACACCTAGAGATGGGATGGTAAGTTTAGGTAGCCTCCCAGAGTTGCCGGCTTGAAGACCCGTGTGGACGGTGGCGCCATGCACTGAGAGGCCGCTCCTGTCATGGTGTGAACCCCAAAGCCAGCTCTCAGCCCTCCACTTACGGCAGCTATCACCGCTGGGCATGGTTACTCACACACTCTACTTGAAACTGCTTTCCAGAATATCACACTTCCCTTGTTTTTCACCTACCTCACTGGCTGCTCCTTTTCAGTCTCCTTTGCTAGTTCCTCCTCATCTCCCCAACTTCTATAAACACTGGAGTGACTCCGGGCTTCCTTTGGATGTTCTCACTTTTTCTGACCTATAATCACTCTTTTGACTTCATTCCATCTTATGTCTTTGTATATCATCTACGCTGATGAGTCCTCAGTGCTTAAACCCAGTCTCAACCTTCCCCCTAAACTCTAGCCTCATATATTCAATTGTCTACTCATTATTTCCAACTTGGATGTTTAAAAGGCATCTCATCGTAACAAGTGAAAAACAGAACTTTACTCAGCTTCTCACACCCCAACCCCCTACTATCACACTAAAACTTTTTCTACAGTCTTCCCCATCTTGATAAATTGAAGCCGAGTTTCCCTAAAACCGTGTTCCTTACTGAGTTTATGATTAATCTGTCTCTCCAAAGCTTTATTCCCTTTTTTGTCCCCCCGGACCTCAATTCTGTGCTAAGTGAACACTAATCATCCAGAGTCAGATGACTAAGATTGCTGTTGTGATAACATCCTTAATGTACTAAAATTTTTGTTGTAGATATCATCATTAACGCACAAACTCAGGCTGTTTCTCCAGGGCAAGATGAGCCTACAGACCCCCGAGCCATGGACCACCTGGCCGGAGAACTGTAAACCAAAGATATCCTGATTCCCAAAACCATTCTGCCCCTTTAAAACATCCCTAACCCAAAGACCGAGGTGGAGTGGATCTGAGGCTTGTCTCCCATGCCCTTGCATGGCACCCTGCAAATAAACCCCTACACTTTGCTGCAAATGCTTGCTGTCAGAGTTTGTCTTTCTGCAACCAGGCACACAAGCTCTTGCTTGGTTACAAAATTACAATTCCATCCTTCCAATGCAGGCCAAAATATCTTAGAGTTATCTTTGATTCTACAATTTCTCTCACACCCAACACATCCACTACATGAGAAAATTCTATTAGCTCTACTTCCATAATACATCCTAAATCTAACCGCGCTTCACTGCAACCGTTCTACGGTGGACACCACCATCTCATTGAAACAGGAGGGAAGGGGGCAGGGCACAACCTTTAAAAGAATGACACAGCCCAAGGACGCGACATAAACTTACTTAGAACCAAATAGATCCAAGACGGCGGACAAGTCGACTTCCACTAGACCTTGAGCCTCAGTATACACTCACTGTTACACATCAGCAAGCTAAATGACACACCCACAGGCGCCAGGACAGTTCCAAGGCCGACCATAAAGGTCAAACAGTGGGCAGTGGCCCCATTCCTAGAAATTCCCACTCCCTCCCCAAAATAGCTGGAATATTCCTCCGACTCATTAGCCTATGAAATTACCCACCCCTATAAAAACTGACAACCCCACATCCTGGTGCCGCTCTCGCCTTACGAGATGGCCCATGCTCTGTCTGTGGAGTGTGTTTCTCCCCAGCCCGCTCCCAAGTCCTGAGACCAGGTGTGTGATCTCAGTTAAAAGACCGTGGGTTCAAGTCTCAGTCTGGGTTTTGGCTCGGTTCGCGTTCCGACGCGTGGGTTCAAGTCCCAATCTAAGTTAGACGGTTTCATCATTATCAAATACCCAGTCTATCCACAACCTGGCACCAGCTTATTTACCCTTACTCCTACTTTCTCTAGACACCTTTTGATTTCCTGCCACTACAATTTTGTTCATATAAATCTCCTTTCTTGGAATGCATCCAACCTCCTCTTTAGAAGTGCTATTTATCCTTCAAGTTCCAGCTCAAAGCCCACTTCCACCAGAAGGTTTTCCATGGTTATTAGAGACAGATGTAATCTTGTCTTCTTTTGGACTACTAAGGCATATTCTTTCTGTCTGTGCCACTCATCTAGCAATGCTTGGTTTTCCTTTAATATGTATGTTTCATCTCCCCCCAGTAGATTCCAGGTTCAGGTACCTTCAGAAGGGTTCTCTGTTTGAGGGAGGAGGAAAAAAAAAAAGAGGCCCTGTCCACAAACTTTTTTCTGTCACCCACTATGCCCAGAGCAGCACTTTACATACAGAAAATGCTCAATGTTGATTAAAACTCTTGATAAATTTAACTCAGTCTGTGAATTTTTACCATCAAAAGACCACTATATCCTTCATGAGCTAAAATTCAAGGGCAGCCTGGCCTAACGTCCAGATTGTAATAAAATCCATTTGGGTATAAAAACAAAGTTTGTGCACGTGGGAGTGCAGATATCTCCTCGAGATACTGATTTGATTTCCTTTAAATGTATACCTAGTGGAAGTGCTAGATCTTATGGTAGTTCTATATTTTAACTTTTTGAGCAACCTCCATACTCTTGTCCATAATGGCTGTATGAATTTACATCGCACAAGAGTTCCCTGTTCTCTACACCCTCACCAACACTTGTTATCGCTTGTCTTTTTAATAAGAGAGTAACTATGGGAAGTGATGGACATGTTAATTAGCTTTATTATGGCGATTATTTCACAGTATATACATATATCAAGCCATCACAATGAACACTGTAAATATATACAATTTTTGTCAATTGTAACCCTAATAAAGGTAGGGAAAAAAAGCTTATACTAAAGATAATAGTTCATAACTTATCCTAGAAAGAAAGAGGCTACCAGGTGGTACAGGAACTACAGTTCCCTTATTTTTAAAAATTAATGCCTGTTAAATGTCAAAAGCATACAAGGCACAGTGCAGAATATAATGATAAACTGGAGACCTGCCAATAGCTTAAATTCAAAACACAAAGAGCCAGAGACAAAGCAGAACAACAGATGGAGATGAATGGATTAGTTTAAGAGTTATCATATTTCTCAACTTTGTTCTGCTACCATTGTAATTGCTCTCCTAAATCAAACTGGCAATTCTTCTTAGTAATTCTAAAAATGCATCCCATTCTTAAGAAACTGACTGAATTTAATGTGGTGGGAAAGGAGGAATTTGAAGGACATGCCATTTTTACCCTGCATAAGAACTGGAGAACTTGCATTTTTGAATGTACATCTGTCTCAAAGGAAATCAATATAATACCTAAACAGGTCACTCAACAAAATGCTGAGTAATAAGGTAAGTCATTTTAAGTATTAAGTAGATTAAATTAAAAACGGCATTTTTAAGTACCCCTTTGAACTGATTCCACACTAAAGAATTTATCTTTAAAAGAAAAAAATTAAAAAATAAAAGATCAAAATAAAAAAGAATTATTTGTCCTTTCTAGAGGCTGTAATGAAGACAAAAGGTAATTAAAGTAAAAATTTCAAAAACAATTTTCTTTAGTTGCTTCAACTTTATCTGACTGTGACACAGAAATGAAGAATGATATTACCTGTGCCAAGGTTAATGGTAAATTCAGCTAAGGTATTCTACATCTATTTGTACAAAGAAGGTAGAACACAAGCAATTATCAGTGATCACTACACTTACCTTGAAAAGATTATTGAGGATTAGAATGTATAAGTTAAACACTGCTATTTTTGTAACAACTGCTAAATTTGCCAGTATGTCTCTTTAAAACTCTAAGTCAAGGGTAGGAAATTCTTTTCTGTAAGGAGCCAGAAAGTAAATATTTTAGGCTTTGCAAACCAAGAGGATATTTGTAGGTTCTTATATAACAGAGAGAAAACAAATTTGCACAAACTTTTAATGACGAAGTTCAACATATAATAACAATTGTGTACAATTTTCTGGTAACACAGGTCTACTAGTAAGAATAAAATTCTTTTGCGGGGGGTAACATTTCTCATTATTGGAGTTCAAAGTCAGTGTTCCCTATCATCAAACTCAGTTGCAAATGTTCATCTGTAAAACCATTCTCAGTTCCTGGGCTTCAAAAAAATGGTCTGGCTAGCCATATTTACTTTGTCGTGCCTTGCCCTAAGTACTAAAGTTACATGAGGAACAAATAATAACACTACCACCACAAACCTCTTAATTTCCAAGAGTCAACTTCTAAGTCAACTTCTAAGCAACTGCAATTCATTTGACTATTAAAATCTTTACACTTGCCTAATTTTTAGTGCCTAATCCACTAAAATTTGATGAAAATGCATGTTGAACACTTTGGCAATATTAATTTGAAGTAAATGTTGTTTTAAGTTTATACTGAATATCACTCAGAATAACGTCCTCATCTGGTCCTAACCATTAATTTACAGCTATATAGGACTTCCTATATAGGTGGCACAGTGGTTAAGAATCCACCTGCCAATGCAGGGGACATGGGTTCGAGGCCTGGTCCGGGAAGATCCCACATGCCGCGGAGCAACTAAGCCCGTGCGCCACAACTACTGAGCCTGCGCTCTAGAGCCCGCGAGCCACAACTACTGAGCCCACGTGCCACAACTACTGAGCCCGCGTGCCTAGAGCCCGTGCTCCGCAACAAGAGAAGCCCCCGCGCCGCAACAGAGAGTAGCCCCCGCTCACTGCAACTAGAGAAAGCCCACACGCAGCAACGAAGACCCAACGCAGCCAAAAATAAGTTAATTAATTTAAAAAAAAATTTATAACTATATAACTTCACACTGATAAATGTGTGAAATTGCAAAAATTAAGAATACCTCCTACCTGTTTCAAGTTAGCCCCATTCAATTAATATCTCTGCCTCACCAACAAGGGCCCTCAACTAGAAAAACACTACCTTTAGAAAGACGTGCCTGACTCCTACAATTGCCAAATTACAGAAAATATTCATTCCTTGCTGCTAATAATAAATGAAGATATTAAGTCTTAGTCTTAACGAGATATTAAATATTTAAAATATTTTCTTATGAATGATAAAATTAACAACTTTAGTTTTCTAATAACTTTATTAGATTATGGAAAATCTACAAACCAACTAAACAAGATATATACACCTAATGGGGGGGAGGAGATATCCTTCCAAATATAAGCATTAAAATTTTTAAATACCTTTTTTACTCCCTTTTTAGGAGAGTCCAACATGCTTTACAAGAGTAGTAATTTTTTGTATAAAATTTCTGGTTAAAGGATGAAGACCCTCTGATTTTTACACCTAAAAAGTCTGGATTTCTGATCTTAGCACTTTAAGCTATATTACAAAAGCATTCTGATTGGACAAGTCTCCTTTGGCCTAGTAATTTGATGTATTGATAACACAGAAATACAAGTTCTTAAAATTTTCAATAATGAGGCAGTAGGCTAAAGAGCTGTGAGCAACTTATAGTATGGAAGTGAATGTTGCCAAGAGCTTCTCGTTACACATTTAGTTTTTTTTTTTTTTTATAAATTTATTTATTTATTTATTTATGGCTGTGTTGAGTCTTCGTTTCTGTGCGAGGGCTTTCTCTAGTTGCGGCAAGTGGGGGCCACTCTTCATCGCGGTGCGCGGGCCTCTCACTGTCACGGCATCTCCCGTTGCTGCGGCCTCTCTCATTGCGGAGCACAGGCTCCAGACACACAGGCTCAGCAGTTGTGGTGCACGGGCTTACTTGCTCCGTGGCATGTGGGATCTTCCCAGACCAGGGCTCGAACCCATGTCCCCTGTAATGGCAGGCGGATTCTTAACCACTGCGGCACCAGGGAAGTCCCCTACACATTTACTTTTAATAACCCTCAACATATTTGATTACTGAACTAGTGGTTGGCAAAGGGTGGACAGCAGTCGGAAACAAGCATGTGTGTCTTGGGAAAGCTCCCTAGGTTTTTCTAATAACTCCAGACCCAATTCTGAACGAATTCTCCACATAATCAACCAATTTTTTAAAATTTATTCTATTTGCATAACTATGTGAGCATTGGTACAAAATTCCTAATCATTCCTAATTTTCATTTCCTCTGGTTCCAAAGGTGAAAGAATTTGAATATGCAGCGTTTTTCTTTAAATCGCATTAAAGTTGGAAGTCATAGAAGATTAGAGTTGAACAGCCTCTTAGAGACCACCTAGTCTAAATCTTTTGGCTCTTCAAGTAAAATGAAAATTGAGACTCAAAAATATGCCTAAGATCACAAACTAGGGAGTAAAAGTTGGGACTTCAACTCTCATGCCTTGACTCTTAACTTTAGTGCCCTTCTAACTAGATCAAGCTGCAGAAGACTCTTCAGGCAACTTGAAATCAGAACTATGTACATGAGAACTATTGAAGAAATTTCCTACTCAGTGCTCTGTGGTGACCTAAATGGGAAGGAAATCCAAAAAAGAGGGGATATATGTATACGTATAGCTGATTCACTTTGCTGTACAGCAGAAACTAATACAACATTGTAAAGCAACTATACTCCAATAAAAATTAATTTAAAAAAAATTTTTTTAAGAAATTTCCATTTCACCAACTACTTGGTGTGAAGAACTTTATTTTATTTCAGAATCCGAAAGTGTTAAAGAAAGTAAACATTTATCTTCATAGTATAGTAAATATCTATAGAAGGTGAGTTCTGATAATTTAGTAAATACTCATCATATAAAATTCCAAACTATTGCTACTTTCATCTTAATATCCTAAGAAGTTTCAAGGACTTCCCTGGCAGTCCAGTGGTTAAGACTTCACCTTCTTATGCAGGGGGTGCGGGTTCAATACCTGGTGGGGGAGTTAAGATCCCACATGCCTCATGGCCAAAAAACCAAAACAGAAAACAGAAGCAATATAGTAACAAACTCAGTGGAGACTTTAAAAATGGTCCACATCAAAAAAATCCTAAAAAAAAAAAAAAAATCCTAAGAAGTTTAAATAAGATGACGAAATTTCTAACGTTAAATTTTCTTCTACTTAATTACTAACATTGCAGTAAGGGTCCTAGTGTAGTGTGGAAGCTTAAGACTGAACATCAAGACATCTGGGTTTGGTTTCTGTCTCAACTTTACAATACTCTTCTCGCTTACTAGTAAATACCAACCCCTCTGACTCCATTTCTCATCTCCTGATTCGGGGTCATCACAGTAATAGTAACTATTGTACAAACTTAGTGCCAGGAATATTACCTATATTGTTTCTGATTCTCACATTTCACAAGATGGGCATTATTTACCGATTTTACAGGTGAGGAAACTGAGGCTCAGAGAGATTCTGTTTTCCAATAAACTGAGCTAGTTAGTGGCTGAGCTGGAATTTAAACCCAGCTCTGCCTGACTCCTGCTTAGAGCCCACGGTCCTTGTATTACACCACTTTGCTCACATCCTGATACGCGTGGTCCTCGTGCAGTTGGGAGAACAAGAAGTACTACATTTGAAGGACTACTAGGAGATAAAAATGATAAAACAAAACTTTATGCTTAAGAAACATACTGTGTTACTTTCTTTAGTTATTAAACTGAAAATGCATTTTTAGTAAAAGATTTAAAAACTAGGCTGTAGATATTGTACAATTCTTATTACTATTATTAACACAAAAATGAGCACTGTACAATTAAAAAATATAACGATTTTGCTTTTACAGGTAACATTGTGAATTAAACTGGAAAGTATGCCTATTCCTGTAGTTGAAATAAAATTGCTTTGAAAGCCCTATTAAAAAGCATGCATAATTTTTAAGTATTTAATAAAATTAGAGGGGAAAAAAATGACACAATCTGATAGAATAGAAGAAATCAAGAGAACTCTGTACCAGCTCCCCGCCTTTCGAACAGATAAAAATATTTCTCAGATATTCAAGAAAAGTAGACGAGCAGATGTTTAATATTGGACATCTACACAAAGTATTTACATTCTGTATCAACCTATGTTCACCACTGCAGATGGATGAAGATACTATGATTGTTTCGCTGACAAAAGTCAAGATGCTTCCCCAAGTTTCTCTAACACGTCTTATAAAAGTAAGATGTTCAGTAGACAATTCACAAATTAGTCTCTGTGTTATGGTCATTGACTCTTTTTCTTTTCTTTTTTTTTTTTTTTAAGTTTGGGGAAAAAAAAAAACTAGGGCGAATGTACGGCATGGTTATTAATCAATGTAGCCTAAAGGCAAAACCGGAATTGAAGTTTCAGGTTACCTTTTACCTCATGCCCTATAACTAAAAGCATCTATTAACTCAAAAGGTACTGTACACACCTCGGTCCCACGTCCTAATATGTGATCTGGTAACATGACACCTTCCTGACATAAAAATCATCAATGCCTCTATGACTCTGGGTCCTTTTCCCCAACAATGGCCAAGGTGTTAATCTCCGTGTCCCGGGATAATCCCCACACAGGTAATGACACTCTGGCCGTGTCAACTCTCCCGGCGTTTTATCTCCACAGAACTTCCTTCCACTTCTCTTTTTCTTTGTTTCTTTTTTCCACCGCCGTCGGAAGTTAAAACCACACACACCGCCCAGGAAAGGGGCGCTCTTCCCCCGACCCACACTCTGCATTAAACATTCATTCCCTCTCTAACCCGGTAAACAGCGAGAGGAAGCGCGGGCAAGACTGCAAATTCAGAAAACCCGTAGGAAGAGAAAGAGGAAACTGAGGAAGAGAGAAGGTAGGGGAGGGCGGGGCCCGCCTGTCAAGCCCCGGGACCCGAGGAAGGAGTCGGGCCGGCGGGGGGACCCCGCTCCCCGGCGGCGCCAACTCCCACCGCCGCTGCCTCCCGTCCGCTCACCTCGATCTCGCGGATGTTGTTGGAGGTGACGAAGATGCCGATGCCAATGGGGATGAAGATGAGGCCGATGATGAAGAAGGTGGGGAGCACCGTGCCGGCGGTAAGGATGGGCTGCCAAGCCGGCAGCCGTTGCTGTTTGAAGGCCGTGTTATCCGGCCTCCGGTTCTTAGCGGTGCCCCCGGGAGCACACGGGGGCCCACCATCCACTTCATCCTTCGCGTTATAGTTCATCGCCATCGACCCCCAGGGCGCGGCTCCGCGACGCGCAGGTGGACCGCCCAGGTGACCCGCCTGCTGACCCTGACAGAAGACGCGCAGGCGCCGCCGCCGCCGCCGCCGCCGCCGCCGCCTCCGCCGCCACCTCGGCTGTAAAGGCGGAAGAGGCGGGACTGCCGCCGACCGGAAGCGGGACTCGGCTGGGGACGCCAGAGGGAGGGAGAGAGGAACGAGGGAGAAGCCTGAGGGGCGAGGGGAGGGGAAAAGGGAGGAGGGTAGAAGTGGGAGGGAGAAGGCCGACGCCCCCTGATCATCGGCCCTGTGACGACAAAGTGAGGGCCTCTGTCCCCAGAGCGTGAAGCTGCGTTGTCGCCTGCGAGGCCCCGGGTGGGTGGGGCGAAGAGGCCTCGGCCATTGCGCCACAGGCGCGTCTTCGCTCCGCTCGCAGAAGTTTCGGTTCGCACGCACCTGCCCGCTTCTTCGGGATCGTGGCGACGGCCGTTCCGGGTGGCGGGTCAGACCCGGCCGACCCGGGCCACACCCGTTAGCCCAGGAGCGGGTGGCTCCGGTGCCAGACAGGTTTTTGTTTCACCTCGAAGCCCTTTCGGAAGGGGATCGGAGCACTGAAAAGGCCACAGCGAGAGAGCCTGAGGCTCGTGGGATCGGCAGTATTTGCTTGAGTTGTAAAACCACGACTTTCTCTAATTCAAAACGTAAACCTCCACACAAGGTGCAAGTGTAAATATTAAGTGAGATGCATGATGGGTGCCCCTTTTGTCCTCAAGAATAAATCATCTGACTTGGTTAAGCCTGTTATCTTGGCCGAGATTGAGCTGTTCTCGCTTGTTTTTCCGCCATTGATAGTGTCCAAGTTACTTTGTACCGTCTTTTCTGAGTCCACGTTTATCTTTTGCACATTGATTTAAGAAGTCTTTTTTTCTTTATTTGCGATATAGTTGATGTACAGTATTATATAAGTTTCGGGTGTACAACATAGTGAATCACAATTTTTAAAGGTTATGCTCCATTTATAGTTATTATGAAATATTGGCTGTATGCCCTGTGCTGTACAGTGTATCCTTGTAGCTTATTTATACATAGTAGTTTGTACCTTTTAATCCCATATCCCTACCTTGCCCCTCCCCCTTTCCCTCTCCCCACTGGTAACAAACTAGTTTGTTTTCTATGCTATCTGTGAGTCTGTTTCTTTTTGTTATATTCACTAGTTTGTTCTATCGTTTAAGTTCCACATATAAGCAATATTACGCAGTATTGTCTTTCTCTGTCTGACTTATTTTAATTAGCAACATACCCTCCAAGTCCGTCCATGTTGTTGTAAATGGTAAAATTCCATTCTTTTTATGGCTGAGTAGTATTCCATTTTATATATACCACCTCTTCTTTATCCATTCATGTGTTGATGGATACTTAGGTTATGTCTATAGCTTGGTACATAATTGTAAATAACGCTGCTGTGCACATCAGGGGTGCATGTATCTTTTCAAATTAGTGTTTTCATTTTGGGGAGATACATACCCAGGAGTGGAATTGCTGGGTCATATCGTATTTCTATTTTTAATTTTTTGAGAAACCTCCATGCTGTTTTCCACAGTGGATGCACCAGTTTACATTTCCACTAACAGTGCAGGAAGCTTCCCTTTTCTCCACATCCTTGCCAACATGTTATTTGTGGTCTTTTTGATGATAGCCATTCTGACAGGTGTGAGGTGATAGCTCATTGTGGTTTTGATTTGCATTTCTCTGATGATTCACGATGTTGAACATCTTTTCATGTGCCAGTTGGCTATCTGTATGTCTTCTTTGGAAAAATGTCTATTCAGGTCGTTAAGAAGTCTTTTGTAATAAGCTGTAGCTCTTTATTTTACTTTTTTTTTTTTTTTAAAGCTAACACCAGGAAAACATTTTAATTAAACTACAGAAACAATGGTTATAGTACAGAATATTCATGAGCAAGAAGATACACCATAAGTGCTTACAAAGTTACGAGCCATCTGTTTGCTTCCTTAACATTTTCCATATTTTAAGTTCATATGTGAAGATGATCAGATTTACCATTTTTGGGGGGGAGAGGAAGAAAAATAAAAGGTGTATTTATCATCGCTAGATGTGCTCGCTGTGTGCTCCGTTATTTATATTCAAGGCCCAGGTGACTGGAAGTGCAGGTGTCAGGCATTTTAATAAACTGGACAGCCATTTGTTTCTGCACGACAGGCATCTTTACGCACGAGCAACCAGGAGAAAACAGGAAACAGCCAAAAGCACTCTGTGCTGCAACACGCCGCCTTAACGGCTAACCAGCATTATTCAACTGCTACACAACTGCCAGTTTTCAATAGCCAGTTCTTTATTTTACTTTGGATAATTCAAAAAACCTCAACAAAGTATGGCATTATCATAAAATAAGATTCTGTGCAGACACTTTAAAACTACCAAGTATTTAATGACCCAAGGAAATACTCATGCTACAAAAAGTGACTAAATCATAATACCAAAGTAGCATAGGTATGTAGTATGAAGCCCAACTAAAAAGGAAATAGTGGTAACCTCCAGTGACCAGATGGAGAATGTTTGTTCTCTACTTTGCAATCTTGTATTTTCCAAAATTTCTGCAATAAGTATATATTTGTAAAAAAAATTATTTTAATTATATATAACCCACATTAAATTGGCATCTTTGAAATCCAGAGCAGAGAGTAAGTCACATCATTTGAAAAAAATACCCAACATGTATTTTCTTTAAGGCTTTGTCTATAGTTACTCCTTTTGGAAGGTGAGCTAAGGGAAGGGGAACTAAAAGAGTGTTTGGGCCTCATAATTTATAATTAAATGTATTTTCAAAATGACTGCAAGTCTCAGGAGGTGAGCCAATCTAATATTTATCTGGCAGATAACTCACTTGCTTACATGATGTCATTATCTCTCAAATTCTTAGCACAGCACTGGTAACATAAGTAGGTCTATATGTTGTTTTGATCTATGTAAATTTCCTTTCAACCTCAGGCACAAGTGGAAAACGTTCACCTATCAAAGTTAATGGAGAAGCGTTTTGCTAAGTTCTGTTGACTGGTAAATGTATATAAACAACATCAGGCATAATGCAAAAATATAAAGCATAAGGCAAGTTTTCTCTCCCCATTTCCGCCTACGTCATTATACCCACTAAATGTGATAGTTGCTTAAGTGGTTTGCTGTTCCAGCTTTCTGTGAGGATGGTCAATTATTTTGCTTTCAGGTTTTTATTGTTGTTCTAGTGATCTGAGTGATCATGATATACTTTTTCTGATACACTGTTTCCTTTTTCTTTAGTATTGTTTGTTCATAGGAAAGATTATTTAACTCCTTGTCTCTTTTTTTCTTATAAAAAGTCCATTTTGACTGAAATATAGACCTGTGTGTCTGGGCCCCTTGTGATTTTAGTACCCTCTAACATTTTAGCAACTGGAATCAAACAATTTAAATTCTGATTAGACCTTGTTTGCGCACACATGTTGACCGCCTGCTGCCTGCCCAGCTCCACTTGTTCTCACGATATAACTTTTAGATGCAGAAGTACTATTTCTTGGTCAGGCAGGAGGAGGTAACTCCAGGGTCACAAGGAGAATTTATGAGTTTGTGTTGCAGAAGAAATGGATGACCTTAAGGAAGATATGACCAGCTGCTGCCACCCAGAAGTCTGGCTGCACCAGGTGTTTTCTGAGACTGAAGAAACAGATTTCCCCCACAGTTCCCTGAAGCCTCCTCTCTCTTGCCCCCTAACTGCATAAAACTCCCCGCTTTAGCTTCTTTGTTAAGGTGGAGCCGAGAGGTCTTGCTCTCTAGTCTTCTCACTTCGGCTAAATGAAATAAACCTTTCTCTACGTACGCACACCAGTGCCTCAGTGGTTGGTTTTGGCTGCACATCGGACGCCCAAACCTGAATTTGGGAGGTTTGGCAACCCTTGTAGAACTGAAAACTTCCTTAGATTTTTAATCTAAAACGTACCTTTTCAGATGAGGTCCAAATAGATGAAATGACTTTTCTAGATGCCTTGATATCTTTCCAGTTCCTTTCCATTTCCTGCGCTCTGCCATCGTAGTAGCTGCTTTACCCACCTAACTTTTTTTCACCTCCACTTCATTATCTGTATATGTGTGTTGTAGACGTGTAGTATTGCCAGAATTAATTTGTAAAAGAGCTCTATTTAATTGGCTTGAAGAAAATTAAGTGCTTTTATGCTCAGAAATATTAAAAAAAAAAAAACTAACCCAAATGAACTTCAAGATCACAATATCTAAGATTAATGATTAATGCATGAAAACAAGTTTAAGTTGTCAGTTTAATTAATGCAGACATGTCTTTAGAGTCATCAGCATTAAGTATAATACTTTTATTGTACCTAGCTAGGTTTACCAGAAGTCAAATAAGATCTTATTATTCCTGTTACAATATTTGGCAACAAGAAAAATAACTTGAATGATGAACCTTTTAAGTAAATCGAATGTAAATGAGATGACAGATTGATAGCAGATTGTAAAGTTTCTTTACCTTTTAAGTTATGTGTTATAACTTTATTAGCTTTTGAAATCTTTTATTGTTACTTTGGTTAAGCGTATAAGTATTGATCCACAATGACCTATGATCTTATTTGACTAAGTGTTTTGAAACCTTTTTGATATTTTTGAAACTTCCCAAAGATCAAATTCTAATTGAAATTTGTTTGACCTGTAGCTACCTTTGATGCTTTCTAAAGGGCCCCTGGAACATCTCAAGAGAATTGTTTTCTCTCCTTACCAAGGAAAGATATTAAACTAATTGGACTTATTTGGTATGTTAAATTACATGACAAACATTGTCCAATGAGTGCTAATAAACCTTCTTAGGTTATATTGTATGGGTAAATGTCATTATTATGAATGTCCTAGAGATTATATGAAATTTCTAAAAGTTGACTACGTCCTAGTAAAATGTTATCAGTAATAATTCTAGTTATTACCTAAATGTTGTTTGCCTCAACAATAACCAGCTTTCTTTGTCAACTGCATTGTAATCAGATCTTTAACCTTGTCTTTTTAAGTCTTTTGTCATTTACAGATAGTTATTGTTGTACTCTAATGCTTTTGCGAAAGAAATGCTTTGTCTTCAAGAAGATTCATAGAAAGGACTTTTTGACAAATACAGGCTTCTGATAACTTTTAGATCATACTGCTGAACTGGGTAAGAAATTATACAATTCTAATGGAAAAGCTGATGGCTTCATAGAACTCTTAACAGAATATTAAGATCAGGGATTAGTTACATAGGACTGAGGGAGCTGATGAATAGGGTTATAATTTTTTTTGTTTTTTTATCTGAAATATTACTGGTGTTTAATCTGTGTTTTCCAGATATAAGGAAACCCTTCCCCTCAAGCTATAATTATAACTTATAGCAATTTGGTAAATTATACCTTTATAAGTGGAATTGTAACATTTATCTTTTCTCTCTACCTGTTCTCTCCAGAAATTGGAGACTCTTAGGTTCCCAGCAGCCTTATCAGGTGGATAAGAAAGGCCACCTCCTGGCAGGTGCAGGAATCTCGAGATATTTTGGGGACCTTGAGAAGAGAGGAATACACTGGAGTCTATAGATGTTGCAGGCAGAATCCGATGGCAAGCCCTTGACATGGCTTTCCCGGCCTTGATGCCTTTTAAAAGTTTAATTTGAGATTCCATATAATAATTTCCAGCACAGCCAACTTAAAAGAGCCTATATGATCAATTACACTTGTGTAAATAATTAGACCAAATTTATTGAAACCAGAATTATTTTGCAAATAAATTAGTCTTAATTTGGCTACATTTGATAGAAATAACGATAATTTTAGAGAGAAAAAAATTATGTTTCAGTGGACATTAAATTCTAGGTCTTTGAGGGTTTTTTATATTTACTACCAATGACGTGCTTTCTCAGATGGCTCCTAGTTTCTATGTTGCATTACTGTGAAGTTTGTTTCTGAAGCTTATCACAGTAATCTATCTTTGGATGAAGATCAGATGCCCCATGACCTGCAACCACAAGATTATGCATACCAGAAAAGACATCAGATAAAGGACTCTACAGCCAAGTTGGAGGGGGCCATATTAGGCCTTGTTTCCTGAATAAACTGCAATCCTGTTTCTGACACCCAACTTTGACTAACTTAGACCAGCACTACCAGATCAGGACGAGATGAATGAAGATGACATCTGAAGTAGACAGCTGACCCAAGATACTGGACCAGGACTGTATTTTGCTTATGAAGCAAATGTATTTATTCCTTGGGCTCACTCATTTGCAAGTTTCAAAAAAAAAATTAATCTAGTTGCTTTTTTTAATTTGTGGCCAATTACCTACTTCCTGTACTCCTAGATTACCTTGGTAGTTTTCTCCTCTCCAAAGCTCTAATTGGATGGTCCTTAGAAATTTTAGTTTAAAAGAAAGAAACCATGCAAGCTGCCATTACTGCCAATATTACCAAGTGGGATCTTCTTACCTGGCCAATTTAATGACACCTCCTCTGAACCTGGCCATGAATACTCCTCTTCATTAGATGCTAAATATTGGGTTGCTCCTAATGGGACCAATGGATTTGTGGAACAAGTTTATGGCCTTGGCTCTCCCCAGGTTGGTTGGGAAGATGCACAGTTGGTTTCTTTTGGGCTCAAGATCACCTGTGTGTAGCCTTGGAAACAGCCCCCGTCAATCTGCTTTTAATGTGAGCATGCTGGGTTTCAATCAGTTTTCCAATGGTATGACCATTTGGCCAGTGTATTCATTTCTTTACTTGGAATAGAAGATATCATTAATCACATAGTAGCTTTAACAAAATTTGCTGAGCAAACTTTAAATGATAGTCATCAAACCAATAGCTCGCTCAGTTCTGAAGTCTCCATAAGGAGGAAAGTGGTCTTACAAAATCACATAGTCCTTGATATTCTAACTGCTTCCCAAGGGGGAACTTGTGATATAATGCATACTGAATGTTGGGTTTTTATACCTGATGTGTCTTCTGATGTAACTCATCTTATGACACATATGAAGAATCAAATTTCTGCTCTGAATGATCCTCTTCCCATTTTAGGAGAATATTAGGAAAATGGTTTGATTTAGAAGGATCTTGGCTGAAACATTTACGTAATGACATTTGTTACTTCTATTGGCAATTTTGATTACAGTTTGTGTAACTTATAAATTGGCAGCTTCTTGCCCCTTTTGTGCTGTATATTACCTACTTCTACTAAGATAATGATATCTAGACAACTTGAAACTACTGATCACATCCACAGTTCTCAATAAATTAATGAATGTGCAAAATGCACATATGAGGTAAAATTGGCATAAGTCCTACTGGACAACTTGGAATTTATTATTAGTTCTTGCCAGACATCTTACTAGTACAACCCCCTGAAAGGAAAGAAAGAACCAGACTATTAAGACCCAACATCAAGGGACATGATAGACCCAGGGCATGTAAGCAACCATCCTGGCATCAAGGGACCAAATGTTTCATCACCTAATGCTTTCCATCCAAAGATTAATGATCAAAAAGGGGAAATTGATGAAATAAAATTCATATTTTATGGCAAGACAAGAAAAATTTGAACATAAAATTTTTCTCTGCCTGTTTGGGCCTCCTCCCTCCCCTTCAGTGTGTGTTGTGCATCTGCATTAATCAGACTTCCTTAGAAAACAAGCTTCCCTCTTAATCTTGTAAAGGGTCAGGATGATCCACTACTCCCTTTGTACGAGCAGATCTGGATTGTATAAACTGGCAATACTGTACATCATTTGACATATAACCCTTTGTCTCAAAAACTTATGTGACTGTACTTTGACCTCTAACAGATGGAACAGTCCTCAGAGTTTTCTAAAAGATTGTCTCCCAGGTTATAATCCTCAGATTGGCTCAAATAAAATTTACCATTTTTTTCTTAGATTGACTATTGATTAATTTTTCATCTACTGTATAATAAATTTGATTTCTTGTATTTATTGCATCAGAGATTGATCCAAATTGATTTTAAAGTTGACCTTTTCCTGATTTTTATGTAGTGTATTTATTAAACTTTTTCAGTTAGGCATTTAAGAAAATCCTTTTGTTCTCACACTGCGAGACTGTCTGATTAGCCTGAGGTCATTGGTGTTGTGATGAAGATTTTGCAAGTTCACAAATAACCACAGTCAGTAATCAGAAATACAAGTCAAGCAAGATATTTTAATGGTTAATCTCATTAGAGGAAAGACAATGACACCAAAATTCCTTAGTAGACAGTCTAAGAACTTTGTTTTGGGAAGGAAATAAGGTTTCATTTCTCATAATTCCACACTTTCTTTAAATGAAAGAACATAACTCCAATGAGACCTCAGACTTCATAACTTCCACTGTATAGAACCTCAGTCAATTACATACCATGGCATATAGTTTTCCATCATTTATCTATTACAGGTGCCATCAATTATAGATAAGGTCTTCCTTTCAAATACGATGTTGCAATTTCTTGTTTGACAGCCAACCGACACATGTGTAACAGTGAAATTATTTTTAAAAAGGGAGGGGCCATGGAGGAAAGAAACTTTCCTTACTCCATGAGAAAGACAATTTGCCAACAAACAATTGAAATATAATGAGGTCAGTGCCATATAAAATGTGTGCACAGGGACTTGTAGAGGGTCTGGGGAGGTACCACACCTTATCCTCTTTATGATGTCAAAAACTAAATTGTGAGGAAATTGGTCCTCAGGTCTAAGTGATATTGTGGTTCTCTACCCAGGAGAGAAGAGATTCAAAAATAAAGGGACGTAGAGAAAGTTGAACCTTATACTACACTTATTATTAATAATTTGCAAAACCGTATACCCTGGCTGATCATGTCCTTTTTCTCAAGCAAGATCTTAGCAGATTGCCATTGCCCTAGAAACAGAGATCTCCGGTTCCTTCCACTTCGGGGAGATGCTCAGTTTGTTAGCTTATGTACTCCATTTGTCCCACTGCCTACTTGCACCAGTGCTCTATGTGGGAACCGGTGCTTAGCCTCTTTGTGAATCAAAAATGACTGACCACAACTCTCTTGTTAGGATAGCACAGACCATCTGGTGATCTGATGATAAGGGCCCTTTGTCCTTGCAGAGAGCATATCTTCCCTTAGAATCAGTGATTATTGAGAGTTTTCTCTTGTTAAATCCAGATACTCTGCATCTGAAACCTTCAATGGGTACAGAGGCTTCTGCAAGGGTAGAATCACCAGGCAGGGCAATTTGGTGAGGAAGATCTGGCACAGAACACCCTGCTGAAGGAGCAACCCTTTGGGATTAGGAGTCAATAATTAAGTGCCTATAAAACACCCTGCCATTTTGACTATCCATATACCTTGTTCTCAAGGAGGAGAAAGAAATGGGAGTAAGAGTCAGAAAGACCAAAACTGAGTATGTGTTTATGGTCATGGAAAACTTCTGTGAAGATTAGGAGACAGAGCAGTTGGAAGAAGGAATTATATTGCCTTTTGCAAACATTTATCCAGTATATTCTATTCACTGTGAGGAATATGCAAGTCCTGCCTCTGAGAAGCTTACAGTCAAACTAGGGAGGCAGAATTTTACACCAATGCCGGTCAGTATAAGGCAGAATGGGACAAATGGACTCCTGAAGAGAAAGAAGAAAATTATTTTATCCTTAGAGATACTTATCTCTGAAAGAGATGCTGGAAATAATGCCAGGGAAAACTAAAGGAGGACTGATTATCTTTAAAAAAAAAATGATCTGGGAACTGCAGGGAACTGGGTTCCTACCATCATCTGTGGACCAGGTTGCTGTGCCTGGAACCACGCAGTCACTAGTGTTGCCCCAGCTGAAGACAGACCTCAGTGTTTGACATTGTTCATACGTTCCTTGGGATTCACTGAATACAAATTACAAAAGCAGACTTTAATGACATTCAGAAAAAGAAAAAGAAAAGCGTTTGGTGCAGTGTGCCCTATTGCCAACAAACATGGGGCCCAGAGAAGTTGCTCCGGTTTCTCTACCTGGGGGAAAATCCTGTCCTCATTAAAAGTGACTCTAGCCCAGGACTCAAAGGCTAGACTCAAATCCATTTGAGCGTATTTGATGGAAAGCCTGAGACCCCTTCTCCCAGGAAGTCATGAAATAACAGTCTTTTGGCCAGGGCTCTTAAACCATGTGCCCCAAAGTGCTCCACTCCTCCAAGAAGAGAAGCCAAAGAGCTGCAATTATGGGCAAGACCCCTAACATCTGCACCTTTCCTGTGGAAGGCATCTTTGGGTAGACATCAGCCTTGCCTGCTTTTTGGATATGTGTATCTTTAAATAATAGGAGAAACCCATTCCTTTGTCCCCAGTAAGGCAAAGATACATTTGGATTGGCTATGGCAATGGACCACCATTTCCGGCACAAGGCTGACAAATAAAAGAGATCAGAGCACAACCCCACAGTCACTCCCAGCACACTCTACTGAAACCATTACCCAACTGCCAATGTAGAGGCTGGCTGAGGGCTGCTGGAAAACCTCAGGAGCGTTCACTCTACTGAGTAATCTCCCTTTAGACTGACAGCGGAACGCAGTGGGAAATATCTGAATGTTGATGGACAAAGCATTTGGGGAGGCTAAAGGGGCGAGGGAAACCCTGCAACCAGCTGCGTCTCTTGGTGTCTTACAGTGTTCATCTCACTAAGGCATCAAACTATGATGTAACTCCAAGGAAAAGCGTCTCTCATTTTGGCAGATCTGCTGTACCGCTTCTGCATATTCACAGTGATAAACACCATATTTTAAAGAAAATACAAAATGCAGAAGGGAAAACTATTTTAAAGCAAACAATTTTAAGTAAAAAAGAAGGTTGAATAATCATTTTAAATGATTTTAATTTGATGAATATTATGTTCCAACTCAAAAAAGAATATTGCACAATGCTTTCATACCACAATTGTTATTTTTCTCACTCTGGTGAGATTTTGATAAACACAGTTGGCTTTGGAAATAACACAGAGAATGTCTTAATTGGTTAAATAATTTCAATAGCCTGTCGAGAACTGAAAGTAGGATATTACATTCATAGAAAAAACAAGTACATATCCATAAATTCACTCGGCTGTAGTGAAAAATAATAAACTTCTCATGGATTTAATAAAACTTAAAGGAAACAAAATTGAGAATGCTGTGAAAATAGAATGTAGCTCCAAAATTTTTCAATGCAATCTTTTGCTTTTGAAAATCCATTAAACCTTGCAAGACTTCTAAGAATACCTGATCACATTGTAAGTCTCTTATATTGGAAGAGCTAACATCTGATATTTTTAAAGCAAAATCTAAATAAATACAGATCTGAATTGTTAAAATAACAAAATCTGTGAATGGTGAGGTAAAATTACCCAAATAACATAAACAAACAAAAAGAAAACAACACCAGAAAATAAATGAATCATGTCATGGCACCTAATAAACATTTCTGTGTAAATTTATGAATCTACAGCATTTTCTGTAAGTAACAAACACAATTTTCATCATTTAGTTATGGAGTAAATGCTGAAAATTTAAGAAAATAAAATTTTAGTGGTCACTAAGCAAAATTAATTCCATGAAACTCTCCCAATTTTTATGAACTTGTTACAACAATTTTTGTCATTTTTCCTTTTTGCCTTCTAATTAGTATTTTTAGCAGAGGCGTAAACACTGGAGTCCGGAGGGGCGTATAGGCCTCAGATGCCAGATATGTTTTTTTTTAAACTTTCATCTTGCATTTTTGTTGTTTTTAGAATTGTTGCTCATCAAATTCATGAACACACCCTACCTTTGCTATGTTTTTTATTTATTTCCAGGAAAATTCAACCACAGTATAAATAGAAAAGGCACAGACATATTAAATGCATTGTCTGATACACCATTTACTCCTCGCACTGGTTTTTAGAAGCTGTGAATTATTTCAATAGTGTTGGTGTCTCTGTTAATGTTTAAGCTAGATATTCCACACCATGATTTTTTTTCAAATGGTGGTCCTAAGATGCAGTTCATTCTGCACATTTTGTGACCATTCCAGGCATCTAATATCTGGAATATTTCCTCTACCACTAACTTCATCAAACCCTAATATTTTTTGACATACTTGAAAAAAAATCTTTGTAGAAGATACCCTCAAAAAACATTCTCCTATCAAAAAGAAAAGGGCAACATAATGGATTAGTTCAATTATATGCCTTAACCTGGAAACACTGATTATGACTATATTTCAGAAAACCTAATTATTCCATTCAAAACTGATTCTCATTCATACTGATGATTGGAGATTTGCTTATGATAAAAAATATAGAAATTATGTGAGTCTGGGATGGTGCCAGGATTGCACATGGGGGGCAATTTTTTCAATTGGATGTTGATATTGGAATATGACTATTTATGACCTTGTTTGTTTATTCATTAGATAAGGATATGACTATTTGGTGTTTTCTATTTTCTGTTAATTTTTAATATTCTATTATTTTATTTCAAGACTTTTTTTTATTAATTTAGGTTAATTTTACTCATCTGTCACTCAGATTCCATTAGAGTTTAAAGAAAGGATTTAACCATAGCAGAGGAAGAAAAGAGCTCTGTATCCATCTGAATGACTTGGATCACACCATCACCCTCACTCTGCTTTGCAAGTACCAAATTTCATTATAAATGCAGGAGGAATAAAAACTTTCGGTCCAAATATATATAAATTTTTTGTAATATTTTAAATTAAAGTCAAGAAGTATTTAAAGCTTTATCCTCTAGCCTGTTCACTCTTAGTGTAATAAAATTCCCACATGTTCAGAAAGTTACTTGTTTCAGATGCTAGTTTGTGATAGATCAGAATATTTTTGCCATAAGAAGTATAAGCATTGGCAAATAGGGAACTTAACTGTGAATCAAAAAATACAACAATACTAAATAAAACCCTTTTCTCATTGAAATTGTCTTTACAATTCAGAAACATTTTCAGAAATCAAAAGCCATAACAATTTTTAAAATCTTCACACATACACACTCTAGTTTTCTTAATCAGTAATGAAAGCCTTGTAGGTCTGTGATGCATTCACAATCATTCATGCTAGGACAAACCTACTGTAGCATTTCTTTTACTTACAAAAATCAAAACTAATTTTACATAAAATATAGTTATTTAATTTATAATAGCTACTGAATATGATTTGCTAATTCCACAAGGTATACCTTAAAACCTAATATTTCTCTTCCAGAGATTCAGTGTGGATTTCCCTCTGTGGCCTTAGGAGCCTGGATAAAGCCGTGGACTGGAGAAATGGGCCAATAGTATTACTTGTGTGCTTTCTAGTTATCCTTGTGACACTCAGAAGCATTCTTCCTTTAATCTCAGTAAAGTGACGTGAGGCATGATTTCTGCACCTAGAAAATGTGTCAACTCTTCAGTTATCTTTCAGTTATCTTTTTAAAGACCTTATTGAAAACATGTCCATATTAACAAAGTCTTTTTTTAAAAAAACCTATACTATTAGGGTTTCAAGTAGATTTCTGATGCATATTTTCACATAAACCTAAATTCAACAGCAGGTCTGACACTGAGATTTGAGTAATGTATGTTTGCTTTGAACCTTTAAAGAATATATTCTCCAACCTATATGTGGTTATGAAAACCTGTCCAAATCCTAGCTATCAAGAAAAAAAAAGTTATCTATCTTGGGATTTCTCCTACCATATTTTAAAAAGATGCTGATAGCATCTAGGTCAGTGTTTATTTTCAGGCTTTCATTTGGGTAGATTGTGAGAAATATCCTGATATCACAGTCCTTATTATAAGTCCTGTACATATAAGTAAACAACGCAAACAAATATAATTGAACTGTCAGTAGAGGATGTTCCTGTAAGTCTTACTGGTTAAACGCATACAGCTCCTTCTATTAATTTGTTCCATACGAAACCCAATTCATCCAGGGTTTTGGGCACAGAACACTAGAAAGAGCAACTTTAAAAACTGGCTTAAGTATTTAAAATTAAGCTCTTAAGTCAGTGTTATTTGTTAGTGTTGAACCATGATCAGAACCACAGCACTGTACAAACAATAATAACACATCTTCCAGAATCTCCTGCTTTGCATTTACCTCTTGAATTTACCCCAGGAAATATGTAGAGTGTTGTACTTTCTTTTTTTTTTTTTTCAGAAATAACAAATTGATGAAAGAAAATAAGTATAGGTTACCATTTTGAATGCACCAATACCCATGCTTTGAAGAACTGACAGTGTATTCTACAGATACATGTGCCATAGACTATGAAAAAGGAAACACTTTAGTAAAAAATCACATTACAAAGTGTATTATAAAAATAAATTACACAGCATGTGCCCATGGACCTGAAAGCTTTGCCAAAGGAAGAGAAATTTATTTTGACATAAAGATTGAATTGCTCTCATGCTACGTATTTTTATTTTGTCAGCAACACCATGTTCAGTTTTTACATTTGTATCCTCAAAAAAATTCACTGGAAGTAGAAAATTATTTCCAGTCCTGATCAGTAGCATAGAGGACCTTAGTGATGGTGGAGAGCTGGAGAAATACTATCCATTCAACAGGGATTCAGAAGACGTACACACACCCAGTGTGTGCTCGGTTTACCATTTCATCTGGAGTTCATACGTAACTGGTGTATGATGATGCTTTCTACAAAGAGAAGAAAGATACGGCATTTTCAATTAAACTGAGACTCAAATCAGTAGTTTATGTGAGGGTCAATACCAAATCATTTCACTAAAAGACCATAGGTGTTAAACAAGAAAACAAACAAAAATAGGTGCATGAGCCCAATAGCTTCTCCCGCAGACCTTTCCTATTCTTGGGTAAGTTCTTTATATTGACATAGGAGCTTTACCCCTAAATTCTTGAAGCTTTTTAGAAACCATGTCTAATATTCTAACCATATTCGATTGATTTTCCCCAAGAAAAGCACTGAACACAAAGACAGTCTTTACTATATACAAGCCCCATAGTGGAAACCAGACTATTGCCTAGAATTTCTGTGCTGAACGATAGTCACATACTTCTATTTGTTTATGGGTGTAGATTTGAGTTTTAATAAGGAAATATTCATTATTCCCAAAAAGTCACTAAATACAGATGACTCATTTTTGTCTCTGACTGCTGCTTTTTGCATAATTCTGCATATGCTCTTAAATCTGAATTCATTTTTATGAAAGTAAATAAAAATAGATTCAGAAATAACAATTAGAACAGTACCAGCCACAATGAGTAATATTTATATTTATTTGATTGATTTCACTTTTAACCTTTATGCCTTTGTGAACATTTATCATCCTTTTTTTCATTATGCCATGGAGGCCCTACTACATGCCCATCACTGTGCTGGGCATGGAACTACATTGGTGAGCAAAATGAAGCAGGGCCCTGCCTTTGCTGAGATAAAGAGCAGAGGAAAGAAATAACTAAGCCTCAAATGGTTTCTCTGTCTGAAAAATGTATTACCTCCCGGTCAACTAATGTCAAGGTTTATGAACAGCGTAAGGAAATTTCCACCTAGTATTTTCATGTTAGTCTCAAATTCTTACTATTTACATTTTTTTAACATGGATAATTAATATCTAAGTAAACATTAATTAAAACTCATTATGTCATAGACCTAGAGGTTTACTTCACACTGACCACTAGGTGGAGATATTTCCATTCCTTCCCTTGACCTTTCCGAATTGAATTTGGGATAAAACAGATAAAGTAAATACATAAATGTTTTATATACTTAATAATAACTAGCTATGAAGGTTTTGAAAAGCTTTTAAGACATAGGTATGATTTTTTTACTGTACCAGAAACCCATAAAAATCATTATCTCGTTTTATCTTTGGAAAATTGTTCTAGCCTCAAATTTTTTCAGGGCCTAAAATTGTATCAAAACCTTCAGGTAAAAACTAAAAACACTAAATAAAATATTATGCAGGTAAAAATCAGGATCTCACATTAAAATGTTATTTCCCACTCAACACTTTTTCTTTTTAAAAATTTCTATAGTAGGTTTCAAAGAGGGAAATGACGTAGGTCTCAAACCTCCTTAATAGAATTATCTTCCCCATTTTCCTCCCTTAAGAGATCATAGGAAACATACATTTAAAAGAGAGAAATCTAGAATTGTTCTTATTGTAGATGTAATTCAGAATGCGTGTGCCTTTGTTTCCTCATTACAAAATGAGGGTATCAGAAATCATCTCTCAAATCCCTGGCAGGGCTAATATTTTTTTACTACAGTACCTTCTTCTCTCCCCTTGAGTGTGCAAACCTCTAAATTCCTAGAGTTGCCTTCTCCTAATCCTAGCATTTTATAGTCTCCGTAATAATAATGGCTTTTCAAGATACATGCACCCCAATGTTCATTGCAGCACTATTTACAATAGCCAGGACATGGAAGCAACCTAAGTGTCCATTGACAGATGAATGGATAAAGAAGATGTGGTATGTATATACAATGGACTATTACTCAGCCATAAAAAGGAAAACGAAGTTGTGCCATTTGCAGCAACATGGATGGACCTAGAGACTGTCATACTGAGTGAAGTAAGTCAGACAGAGAAAGACAATTATCCTATGATATCACTCATATGTGGAATCTAAAAAACTGGTACAAACAAATTTATTTACAAAACAGAAATAGAGTCACAGATGTAGAAAACAATTTTATGGTTACCAGGGGTGAAGGGGGGAGGGAGGGATAAACTGGGAGATTGGGATTGACATATACACACAACTATATATAAAATAGATAACTAATAAGAACCTACTGTATAGCACAGGGAACTCTACTCAGTACTCTGTAATGACCTATATGGGAAAAGAATATAAAAAAGAGTGGATATACGTATATGTAAAACTGATTCTCTTTGCTGTACAGTAGAAAGTAACACAACATTGTAAGTCACCTATACTCCAATTTAGAAAAAAAATAATAATAGCTTTTCAGAATTAGTATTTGGTGAAAATACATATGGCAAGAGTACATACATAGAAACAATGTCTTGGTTGGACCATTACATCTTATTATTATTTTTAAGGTAGCAAACTGGTAATCCATGCATGATATATATATTAATGCTATTAATCAGATTATGTTACTAAAAAGACTATCTCAAAAATACTTGACAATGCCAAATAAGAGAGTTTATTTTATTTTATTCAACTTCAATAATAAAAGATGGGGTTTAATATTTATGTACATAAAATTTACTTTAAGTCAAACAAGCCCAAGTTATTTTATTTTATAACATAGAGTCATATTTCATCTTGTTTCTAAAGACAGTGAGATAAGATCTATATGATAGTGGCTCTATCATAGAGACATATTTCATCTTGTTTCTAAAGACAGTGAGATAAGATCTATATGATAGTGGCTCTATCATTTGAAACTTACTAAGCATATTTGTTAAATCTATGTTTGCTTATTATCTATGTTTTCCCCAAATCTGTAAACTGACTCAGATAAGAATCACCCAGTGAATACACAAACTTATGAGAAATAAAAAATGTTGTTTTAAGGTATTAAATTTTGAGGTGACTTATTACACAGCAAAACTATCTGATGCATAGGGAGTTATTGGTTGCCAGCAAAAGTAATAATAAAATAAAAATGCTTCGGGGATTAATGCCATTATTTGTGCGCTTTTTTTTTAAAGACTGAATTCCCAAGTCTCTTCCTTTTTTTTTTATGATTTAGTACAATAAAATAATGTTATAGATTTTATTGAAGTTACAAAGTCAGTGAGCAAATCTTTTTCCATCTACTACTCTGTCTTCATTTCATCTCAGAATAAGACCCAAATAAGTCATTTGGGACCTCTAAGGTGACCTAAGTACAATCAGATGTAATTCTGTAATCTAAATTTTACTCTTTTTACAGATACCACTTTTCTGACATTAGTAATCTGTAGAATATATGAGGAAGATTGAGACCAAAGCCACAGTTAATTACCACCTCTATCAGCAAACTCAAAATAGCGAAGCATTTAAATTTGGGGCCCTCTGTTGTGTAGATGTTTAATAACAATTTCCATTTTTCTAACTGTAAGAAGAAAAAAACCCTCTAAATCTTAATCAGCATATGTACATGGGATACTGGATTTTTACATATATTTTTATATTAACAGTTGACCAAAGCACTTTTTCCTCTATATGTTTCTCTCAAGTGTTATCTTGAAGTTTTTTTTCTTGAGAAGCTTCAGGTAACACATTAAATACATTGTTTTCATAATATTATTGTGAAATGAATTCATTCTTTTATTACACTAGCTATTAGATAACTTCCCTGGAAAGGAAGTTTAACGTATTATCAATTCCTAATTACACTTGATTTCTGACCTTACAAAGATGACTCATTTATCCTACTTGGGTGGTATCCCCAAAACTACTGGCCAGCCAGATGACTTGAGATCCAAAGTTGTATACATAAGACAGGATTTGGGGAGAAATCTGGGGGAGAATGTCTCTTGAGTGCTACAGTGGGGCAACCTGGTAACAAACTGGAATTCTGATTCCTCCCAGGAGAACCCCTTGGCTGTGGAGTAAGAAAGATGTATTCCCTGCAAAGTCAGTGCCTTCCTCCCGAGCAGTGCCTATGTTTATGCCCTGCCGAGCCTCAAGGGGACTCTTGAGCTCTGAATTTTAAAAATCAACTCTAGTAAATGAGATCACATCACTTTCATAGGCTCCAAATTCATATACCGAAGACAAAGCAGAGCAAAAGTTCAATTTATAGCAGGACTTTGCATCAGCAAAGGAGGGCTGCTTTATTCACAGAAAACTGCACACCAATGTTACAGAAAACATTTCCTGTTGGATTCTGCATCAATTTGGCTGGCATACGGCCTGTTCCCCTGTTCCATGGCTCCTACTCCCAGGAGCTCTGCCTGGAGAGCGAGGCACTGGCTTAGGGCTATGCCTTTCTTCTCCACCAGCTACCAAACCCCAGCTTTGACCTTGCTGCCTGCAGGGGCATTTATCCTCCTGCAAAAATATCCGCATTCTCTACACCTTTTAGAAGTAGGAGTGCCTAGATATTGTTTACTTCTAAGGTTCATTTTAAGAAACGGCTTCAGTATTCAGTCCTGTTACTATCACGTGAATTCAGACGTTATTCAGAGTTCTGATAAAACATCTGTTTTAAATAGGAAATCCAATAAACTTCCTCTGTTGATTTGGACTTGTATTCTTCTTTTGGATTCAGCTCGGCTAATTAAAAATACTTCCGCTAATCAGTTGTGTCATTTGCTTCAGGAAACTTTGGAATCGGATGATACAAACTCTCTTGAGGTTTCTCAACCACCTAAGAGTTTATTTGCTTCCTTACAAAACATTTTCCACTCCATCATCAGGCCAAATCTTCCCCTCGCCCGCCCCCCAGGTTGCAGGAGTTACCAATCATCGCAGTTATGATTGGTAGCTTTTTTTTCAGGCAAACTAATTGTTACCTCTCACACAGATTACTGTTCCACCAGATACAAGCAAATTGGAACTAGTTATCCCATAGATAACATTAATTATAAATAAAAACTAAATGGTGGAAAAATAGCTAAGTACCTGAGCCAAGCATGCTCCGGGTCTACTTTTTAGACACAGGTGTTAGATGCTAGATGCTGAGATCAGCTTAGGTTGATCTAAGTCTACGGTTGGTCACAGGACAGCATGGAATATAACATTATGTGTGAAAATTGAGAAGGGCATTGTGTTTTTTAGATAAGGATAATGTTCATCAAATTGCTGTTATGAGAACTTTGACACACAGGGTTTCTATGTAGATAGCTCAATATCTCAAATCCTTTGGCAATATTATTTTGGCCCATTGAGCGGGTATTTTTAGTCTATGTATGAATATACACTTTGCTCACTTGAAGTAGTTTACTTGTATGAAATCCTGAATAAGGTACTGGGAGAAACTGAAGCTCTGGCTTCATCATTAATAAGATAATGAGACACTCTAAGCGTTGGGGGTTTTCTTGTTTTGTTTTTGTTTTCATCTTTAATAATAGGGATAATTATCTTCTTGGCCTCTAAAGTCTAGTTCATTTCTAAACAGCCCTTGGCTTTGCAATTCTGTCCATCACACATACATAATATTAGCACAAGTAGAGAGGCCAAAACTACTTTTACCAGATAAGCAATTAATTATTAGTTCTTAGGAAAAGCATTATGGCAGACTCTTTTAAGTGGCTCACTGAACAAGAGTGAAGCGTCTCATATTATCACTCTAGGGAGGAATGCCAGAATCATAAAAGATCATAGCTGAATGCTAAGCCATAAGCCAAGGTAAGGTGGTTTGCCAAAGGTTACAGAGCCTTCCTCTGATCTCCTGGTCAGTCCTATGTCAGGAATCTAGTCCGTTGTTCAGCAATCCACCTTCTCTCCATGTTCGCCTTAATATCTATCCTCAATCTAAAACCTGCTTATGGGTGGTGGTGTTTGATCCCTTAAAACAGAAGCCTCTCTGATGTCTTTCAGAGGGTCCTTCGTGAAACTGAAGAGCAGGACAGATCACCTGGAACTTTTTCTTTCCTGAAGTGCTTTCATGCTCCTCTGGGGGAGTAAGAGAGGATGAGCCGTTCGTAAATAACTCAAGTATGTTTGTGCTTCGCAGGAAGCTCCCAGGCCCCCCTTAGCTCTCCACACGTGTGATAGCGTCAGAGGCGAGAACTCCCCAGTCCAGGACTGCTGGCCGTTTTGCACCCATCACCTGCCACGGTGCCTTTGGAGGGAAACAGCAGTGACTTACACCGTCCAGAACGGCAGCACCCGGATTTCCCCTAATTCTGCTCCCTCTCTCCCTCTGTGTTCTCACGCATGATGTGCCAGCGCCCTCCATATCATTCTCGCAGGTTTCTATTGCAGACTAAGGAGGAAGCAAGAACACCTCTTTCTTCTCCAACTCCCAGCCATCCTTTGACTGTTGGTTTTCTTTCTCTACAGTAAGTACCAACTTTTTTTTACAGCATTTGCTGTAAAAATGTTAAAAATGACAGGCTTTAAACCCCGGCTTAGATTCTGAAATAATGGCTTGTCTTGTTCATGGAGGCAAAGTTCTTAAAAGAGATTTTGAACAGAGGACAGAACCACCAGAAGGAAAGGTTGGAGGAAGGGCAACCCAGGGAGAAGAAAAAAGTTGAGCAAGTCAAGGGAAGGTGATCTGGCCACTGTGCAAGGCGTTCTGTGGGCCTGGGGGTGGGGGTCCAGGCGAGGGAAAGGGAGGGTGGGGAGGTAGGGCGCCAGATCACAGAGCCTTGAGTGCCACACCAGGGAGCTGGCCTTGAATGCTGTGGATAGCAAGGAAGCTTGGGAGGGCTTTACATAGAGGAGTGAGATGATCAACTTGCACTTTGACAAACAAAATGAAAAATGAATCAGGAAGTGTTGAGGCTGGAGATTATGGGATCGGTTGGGAGAGTATTAGAGTCATCCAGATGAGAAGTAGTTAGAACCTCCACTCAGGCAGTGACGGGGAAAATGGAGATGTGGGTGCAGCTGCCTCAGGTGTCAGGGGTTTGACAGGGGTATGAGAGACTTGCTGAATGAGTCTCCTTGATGGGCGAGGGGGAAGGAGGGGCCTGAAGTGGCTTCTGGCTTTCTTGAGGGACTGGGTAGCTCCGGACGTTCCTGCTGAGGTGGAGAATTATAGGAGAAGGAAAAAACTTGGAAGAGGGCTGGAAGGGTTGTTGAGAATGGCTTTGAGACGAACTGAGTTGGAGATGTACAGTGCCACGTTGAGTGCGTGGTTGGAGATAGAGGTTTGGTCGTCATCAGCATATGGGAGATAACTGAAGCCATGGGAGTGAATAAAGTAACCAGAATGAGCATGTAGTGCAAGCAAATGGCTTTTGAAAAGGTGAGGAGAAAACCAACCCTTAAGATGCATGCACAAGCAACATGGATGGACCTAGAGATGCTCATACTAAGGGAAGTAAGTCAGACAGAGAAAGACAAATACCATATGATATCACTTATGTGTGGAATCTAAGATATGATACAAGTGAAACTATCTATGAAACAAAACCAGAATCAGGGACATAGAGAACAGACTGGTGGTTGCCAAGGGGGAGGGGGTTGGGGGAGGGATGGATTGGGAGGCTGGGATTAGCAGATGTAAACTTTTATATATAGAATGGATAAACAACAAGGTCCTAGTGTAGAGCGCAGGGAACTATATTCAATATGCTGTGATAAACCATAATGGAAAAGAATATTAAAAAAAAGAATGTATATATATGTGTAACTGAATCACTTTGCTGTACAGCAGTAATGAACACAACATTGTAAATCAATTATACTTCAATAAAAAAAAAATGCATGCATACAATAAGGAGCCAGCAAGGGAGACTGAGGCAGGGCAGTCAGAGAAGTTCAAGGAATCAGAAGGAGATTAGATGTCTCAGGCACAGAGGGAGAGGAGCATAGCCTCACCCTACTTTCACCCTTACAGAGATCCGGGGTTTATTCCCTGAAAACACTGACCTGAAAACACTGGGCTGAATGCAAGGGAGTGCCTAAACTGTGAGATTCTCCACTTCATCTCCCTGATCTGTTCCCAGAATGCAGGTAGCCTGCCTCAGGAAGGTTACTGGAGGATTTTTCTCCGTAGAAACTACTGGAAGATGAGCTTCGATAGATAGATAGATAGATAGGTGATAGATAGATAGATAGGCAGACAGACAAACAGGTAAGCAAAAGAAGTAGAAGATAAGAACTCCAGGAAACAGAGGATTCAATGTAGGCAATAGGACAACAGCTGAACAGCAGGTGTAAAGGACCACCATTCCAGACTAAGTGGGGAAGCAGAGGGTTGAACTAGTAAGGCTTCCAGGGAAAAGTATGAAACTGATGTGCTTAAGTGTTTGGAAAAATTACTCATATGTGTTTGGTAGATCTATCGGAGCATTTGGAAAAAATACAGATACATAGAAAAGCAAGCAGATGAAAAATTAAAGCAATTATTCTTTTGAAGGGGGAACACGGTAAGAGGAAGGAAACATAATCATAGTAGACTACTTGGCTCAGCAGGGAACAATATTTAAACTTACATTGTAAACATATGAACATGAAACATGCTGGCTGCTGGCTGCTGATGTATCAAAAAATGTGTGATGCAATCATATTGTGAGGATGGGGAAAAGGGAAGGGGAGAGACATGTAAGAGGACTAAATTCTCAAACGTCAAAACAATAATGGGAAGAAAAAGACATCCAAAATTTATCAATTTAGAGTGAGAAATAATTTTCTCTAGGGAGTAGAGCTGAGTTTGGAAAGGGGGGGGGGTGAGGTGAGGAACAGCTGTTTTCATTGTCTTTCAGCACTGGCTTGTATTTTAACTGTGTATGAGTTACTTTCACAAAAGTAAAGAATAATTAAAGAATCAACGGGAACAGTGGAAGTGGAGGCAGAAAAGGCCGAGCGTTGTGTCAGTGGCTCCACTGGGCAGGCAAGGAAGGGGGTCAGGGCAGTAGCTATAGAGGACTGCATGGCTGAAGGAAAAACTGTGCTGAGACGGAAGAGGCCAGAGCATATTTACATCCTATGTGGAGGTAACAGGTGAAAAGGAGAAGTTGAAAGAGCAGAGGGTGAGGAGATAACCAAGGATGAGACTGGAGGAGGAAGCAGGGGGGAAGCACTGACCATCGGCTGGGTTGGGGAGGTTTGGGAATAATGCATTCCTGTTTACTGGGAAGCCCCCTCCGTGCTCATCCTGTTACCTCTTGCTCTCTCTCTCTCTCTGCCCTCCTGCCGCCCACATAAACGTGCCCTTCTCATCTAATATCCCTGGGGTTTTCCCAACCAGGAAAGTCTTGCTCTCTCCCCAGTATTCCAAATCTATGAAAGGAATGAGAAATTCAAATCTTTGTGCATCTCACATTCTTGGACAGGTTTTTGTTTCCCTGAAATTATACTCTTCCCACACTGCACATCAAAGCTATGTCTTCACTTCTTTCTTAAAGACATTCAACTAAGAGATCTGGTAACACCCTACCCTTAATGAATACCCTAAAATCTCCAGACAGCCCAAATGCTCCCCGTTCACCTGTCCTCAATGAAAATATAATAAAGATGCCAGTAGAAACTGAATGACTCTGTTTAAGCAGGTGACCTAGACAGGATAGTCATTTTCAAGAAATGATAAATACCTTTTGGGCCGTGTCCCATCTTGGAATGTTTCTGGTACCATGCATAGAATGTGGCCACCATCGTAGTATGTGGAAACAGCCAACCCACAAAAATTATTCTCAGGAGGGTAAGACCAGGGCTGCCTCTGTAGCTGTGTGGATGGGGCCCTGCCTGTCCCCCGACGGAGCCGTCACACTGAAATCTGTGGAAACGGCACCCCTCCCTCCCCAGGACGGGACCTGACAGCAGCTGTTCCTAGCTGCCCTAGTGACACCCCTGCTATTTCACTACACAGTACTATGTTTCAGGACAGGGAAAAGACTCTAACTTTTTCATCCCATTCACTCTTACAAAAGCACATGAAACTGCATCCCAGAAGCATTATACTCACACGTAGAAGCCGGAGATGGAGTGCATGCAATCCTCCATCTCCAATCCCCGGTGGATTTCATTTCTAATATGCAGTTGAAAACAAAGCTAGCCAATAAATGTGGAGTTGGTTCTGAAATTACAAAGGAAAACTGCCACGGCAGTTGCACTCTATCATTTCTGAAAAGCGAGTATGTGTCGTGCCGCCAAGTTTTCTTAGCGGTTGTCCTTTGCAGGTGGCTGTATTCCAAGATCCAGATTATGTATAAACTTCCTGCCCGCTCACGGTTAAGCCCTTACAGCCTCTCCCTGCAGATGGAATGAGCTTCCGGGCAGAACCGACATAAGCATGGTGTGAGCAGGTAAAAAAGCAAAACAGCAGCAGGGACACTTGATTAACATAAGGGTCACCGAAGAATGGCAGGTAGTATAAAACAGAACACAGTGTTTCTTTCTCCTGACACCTCCGTTTGCTCAAATACAGCATGTACAGTAACACTAAATAGCCTAAGTGCCAGGGAGGCATTTGAAAAACAGTGGAGCGTCCTTGTTTCTGAAAGGGATCATGTCCACTTTACAAAAGGGGGGAAATTCCCTTTCAAAAAAACACGAGTCAGTATTCGAAATGGCAAGATCTCTTGTTTAAACTTGTTCAAAATCGTATTTCATAAAGTCTTTTTTTCTCAGTCTCCCTCTCCTTCTGCCTTGAAATTCCATTATTAGGGCATGTCTCCCATAGTTGCTCAATATTTTAAAATACATTTGCTGAGAACTGAGCTGTAGGCAACAGTGATCTGATTAAGTAAATGTGAATATTGTGAGGGGTCTATCTCCTTCATCCACAATTTGAGCCCCAGTTCTACAAGGGGCCGGAAGAACAGTGTGGAAAGAACTCAGAGGACAGTCTCTATACCATGAAGCACGATGACTCCTGGGCTAAAAAGCAATCATATATCTTTAAAAAAAAAAAATCTACCTTTTACCAAATATCAGGAGCAGGGACTATTCAAATGATTCTGGAACCCTCACAATTTAGAAGTAGAAAATAGCAACCTGTAACTTAATACTCACTGTGTTATTTGTAAAGTTCACCCACTTGCCTCAAAGATTTCGAGAAAGGTGCTGCCTACCTGAGACCTCAGATGCTAAGCTGGGGGTTATCAGCCTTGAGCTCATTTGTGGTTATTTGACTACCAAGCACCAAGTCCACGTCAACACGTTTAATCTTCTCACGGACGCTGGCATTTTGCATTCACACACTCTTCATGCTTATGAAAACATGCTGAAAATTAACAATGATACAAACACAGGTAATAATAATACACTTCACCACACCACACACACACACACACAATCATGAACTGGTCCTATACTTGCAAAGTCAAGTCCACACTTGACTGTGAAAATGTTTCAATTCAATTAAGCTATGCATGATGTCATTTTATTTCTTGGCAACAATGTATCAAAATTTACTGTCCGCTATTTTCTATCCATTACAACCTCTCTTGAGCTATAAAGGGCCATTTGGCAGCTCTATTCAAACTGCTCCACAATTTAAATCCGTTGCACACTTGAATAGAGCATGAGTCTGACATTAACGGTTCTAAAATTCCAAAATCTTTACAATACACACTCACACAAATAAGTAAAACTCTGTTTTTAGTATTCCATATTTCGTTTCCATTTTATTTCACATTCAAATTGTTTCCTGAAATCGTCTCAGAGGCTTTTGTTTTTGCAAAACCTTAGAGGTCCAGGCCCTGTGATAACTAGGAGATGGGTTTTGTTTTGGGGGTTTTGTTTGTTTGTTTGTTTCCAGCACATGAAGCAAATTTGGAATCTGATCGAGGCCAATGACCATTGTTAACCTATTTCCTATTTCATAAAAGAGTTTTTGAAAAATCAATGATGGTGGAACAAAGCCTATTACATTTGATTAACAATTAGGAGCCGGCTTTGGAGAGGCTGTGATCCAGCCCCCAGATCTTACTGATTTAACTAACGGGTCCACTTTCTAGAAGCAAAACTGGGTCTAGAAGTCAGGCCCTGCCTCGGGCCCAGCATCCTCCGCAAAGCACACAGCACACGGTAGTTTTGCTAGTTAGTTCTGTTCCCCAGGATCAAAACAAATCCACAAAATAGGAAAGACACGTGGCTATTAGTTGATTATTTTATGAACAGGATATCGAAAACTTAAATTAGTACATGTAGAGAGTTGGCACGAACAGACGGCAGCAGTAGCATCTGCGCGACATACCCCCTCCGCCACTGCCCTCAGCCCTTCCCCCCTCCAGGAGAGGTAGCGCTGCCGGCTGCAGATTTCTTCAGCTCTATTTTCATAGACTGAGTCTCAGCTCGAGGCTCGAATTTGGTCAGATTTCCTGCTCCTGGGGCTGCCACTACTGGCTTTCCTGCTTTCATACCTTTTGACATAGGAATGCGGGTGGGTGTAGGCCGCTGGGATGACCCGTCTTGTCCCGACTGTAAGAGAGAAAACACAGAAACGCAAGGGCGATGTTGGTGAGTTTCCCCCGGAAGTGCCATCACTCTGAGCATACGCAGGGCTCTTGCCACAGAACTACCCACAGACGACCCCTCTCCAGATCAGATTATCGTCAGCAAGTTGGAGTTGGTGTCGAGTCCATTCCAGTCGCCCCCCACCCCTTCCCCTCTCCCGGAACATCTGTGCCACTCTTCCTTCTCTTCTCAAGCCCCTCACCTACCTCCTCTACCCTGACTGAAGACGACCTTCACTCCTACTTCACAGAGAAGCTGCAGGACACCCTGCGTATACTCAGGCATCTTTACTCCTACTGTGCCCCAAATCACCTCACTTTCTTTACATGAAGCAGCTCTCCTTTCCCCTCCTAAGGCGGCCAGATCTTCTCTTTTTTGTATTGTCACTGCTGACCACACCCTCTTTTTTTTTTGCCATGCCGCATGGCATGCAGGATCTTAGTTCCTCGGCCAGGGATGAACCCGTGCCCCCTGCAGTGAGAGCTCGGAGTCCTAACCACTGGACTGCCAGGGAAGTCCCCCACACCCCCCCCTTCTTGAAGTGCTCCTGAAACTCTCCTGCTGTGATTTCTTACTTGGGTCTCACCCATTCCCCTCCTCTCTCTGACGACTCCTTTTCACTCTGGCGCTGGCTCCTGGTTCCAGCTTGCCTGCCTTCTAAATGTGGGTGTCACCATGCTCCATCCTCGGCCCTCTTTTCATTTTTCACATTCACCCTGAGAATCGTCTCAGTTGTCACCTACATGTTGCTGAGTCCCAGGACCTCGAGCCTTCCGTGCTCTCCTTAAATGCAGATCCAGATTTCCAACCACGCGCTAGACATTTTCAGTGTCCCTCAGGCATCTCAATTATAACAGGCCCCAAACATTACTAAACTTCTCCCCCAAACAGTAGTCCCCCCTGGGTTTCTCGTTTTATCCACCTCTACAGCCAAGCCAGAAACCTCAGAGCTGCCCTCTGTACTCAGTTTGTCATGAAATCTTCAATTCCGTCTTCAATCTATTTCTGTCCTCATTTTCGCTACCGCAGTTCAAGCCTACACCATCTCCAGCCTACAGAACTGCAACAGTATCCCTGACCTCGGCCTCTATTTCCTCCAATTTATCCTTTCAATTGTTTTACAGACATACCTAAAACATAAAGAATGTAGTTTTAAAAATCATGACCCTGTTTCTGGGTCCCTTTGTCTACTCTCTGAGATTAAATGTCAATTTCATAAAAAGACCCACGCATCTTCAGTATCTGACCCCAGTGCGCCTCTCCTTTTCTGCTCCTGCGTTTTGTCTCCAGCCCCAGCTGCTGCAGCGCAAAGGGACTGCTCACCATTCCCAACAAGCCGGTTCCTCACATTGCCATCACCACGCCTGTGCACACGCTGCCCTCTCTCTGTATCTGTGAAGACCTCTTCCCCCGGTGAAGCCTGCTCTGCTTGTTCCTTTGTACATACCCCTCTCATAGAACCACTAAGGAGGTTTCAATCCTGCCTTTCCCATTAAGCCAAGAACTTCGACAGGTCCTCTTTACAGTCAGCATCTAACCCCATGCCTAAAGTGTTGCTAATGGTCAATAAATGTTGACTAAATGCACAAATGAACTAGCCACACTATTCGATTTCTGAGAGGGGTATTCCCAAACTTTCTGTTGCCCTTGGTCTTATGGGATCTGATATACCTGAAGTATGTGAATCATCATTTAGGCCTTAGAAATCTCACACAGTTGTTTTGAAATCCTATTTGTGTATGGGCTTTAGTCAGTAATCCAAAATGTTGCTACAGAAGGGAAGCCTATCTTGACCTGACCCTTAAAATGGGAATAAGATGTTCCAGCAGAAAATCTGCTCTAAATTACAACAATTACACCTCCACTAGCTTTTATAAAAATCCAAGCTACGCTGTGTTGCTTCAATTAAAGCAGCACTGAACCATTTGAGAAGGGTGAGCAGTTCTGAATGCTATTCAGCTCCCATCGAGCCAATAACAAAAAGCTTTACTGGCAAAGCACTTAGTAAGTAATTCACACTTTGAAGCCTGTCTTGGGTCTATGCTTGTGCACAGAGAATTAAAGTAAATTATAGTGAAGATATGGGAAAATGAGCCACAGTTTCTATACTTAAATAATAAGCTTCCTCTCCTTCTTAAGAGTTTCTAATATATGCTGCAGAATTTATTCAGAGATTAGGAGTCATAATTTCTAGTCTATTAGTTTAAACTAACATCTAAGTAGTGCATGCTCTTCTATAATTTCATCTACCAATTGTCCTCAATAAATGAAGAAAATCACTGGAGGTATTTTGAAAAATAGAATTCATTTTTAAGTTCTGGCTTTTATACTTTGGACATGCTTTTTTAATAATCCTTCATTTAGCCTCCCAGCTGGTATTACCTAAATATTTATCGAGCACCTGCTCTCTGCACGATACTATTAATAAAATATAGTGTTTAGACATATAAACTCACTTCTTTTTTACTTTAAAAAAAGTTTTGGATATAATAATCTTTTAATCTTACTTTTCGAATAAAGTATGACTATGACCATACGTAAATGTATTTTAAATATTTTAGGTTCTAGAACTATAACCCAGGAATAGTTTATTTATTTATTTATTTTTATTTTTATTTTTTGGCTGCATTGGGTCTTAGTTGTTGCGGGCGGGCTTTCTCTAGTTGCAGGGAGCGGGGGCTACTCTTCCTTGCAGTGCGAGGGCTTCTCATTGTGGTGGCTTCTCCTGTTGCAGAGCACGGGCTCTAGGCGCACGGGCTTCAGTAGTTGTAGCGCTCGGGCTCAGTAGTTGTGGCTCACGGGCTCTAGAGCGCAGGCTCAGTAGCTGTGGCGCACAGGCTTAGTTGCTCCGCGGCACGTGGGATCTTCCTAGACCAGGGCTCAAACCCGTGTCCCCTGCATTGGCAGGCGGATTCTTAACCACTGTGCCACCAGGGAAGCCCAACCCAGGAACGGTTTTAATAATTTTCTGCATATTGACCATTTCTCTCCAGTCTCCATTTTTCAAAATAGTTTAAACATAAAAATCAAATTTTAAACCTTATTATTCCCATATGCTGACACTGCAAGAGGCCATCTTTGCAAGGATTTTTGGAGTCTCCATAATTGATATGAAAAAAAAATTATCCCTCATAATTAGCTCAAATTCATAAAGTATTAGGCCACATTTTACTCCTGTTTCTTGATGTAGATAGTCCCCTAGGAGACACCTGGTAGTGGGTTCGGGTGGAGGAGGGGCACGTGCTTTTGCTGTATTCTGGGCACTGCGTTATTCTCACTCCCCCCGCGCCCCCCGCCTTGGCGTGAACTTTGGAGCCCCCTCTACTCACCACTGACTGGGTTCCTCTGGCCGATGAGGTCGTGACCGGTGTAATGGTGATGGTGCTGGTCACCTTGCTCGCGCCAGGGCGAGACGAGAGGTGGTTCCTGGGCGAGCGAAGGACTGTGCCGGTGGACACCTCCTTCTCCGCGGTCACGCTGACGGGTCGGACAGTAATCACCGGGCTTGCTCCTTCAGCTGAAGTCCCAGGGGCTCGCTTAAACTGCGAACCTAAGTGAATGTGAATTTTATTGTCTTCCGTGGTTATGATATTGGCATTGGAGTTGTACTTCCGGACTGGGGCTGGCACAGTCTGCTTCTCTGGCGTGACCTTGAGGACAGTCCTTCCCACGGGCATTTCCTGGGATTCGGGAGGGACAGCGATGTCCGCCGGGGCCGCCGATGTGGACACGGTCATGATCTGAATGGGGGACGTGGGCCTGTCCGCAAACGGCCCTCTTCCGCTTTCTGGCGTCTTCTCCCTGGAGAAGGTAGTAATTGTGACCGGGGACATGGCTCGCTCCGCGCTGAGAGTAGCGTCTCCGCTCTTCTGTTTCTGAGACATGACGTTTGGTGATGGGATAATGGTTATCCTCGGTTTCTGATTCCCCAGGGTGGGAATGACGGTGGTACTGGAAAAAAATTCTTCCGCCGTGGGGCTCGTAATCTCCAAAGTGGCAGTGCTGTTCTCGTGGTCTGGCGTCACGCGAATGTGCAGGGGCTGGCCCTGCTTGGGCGAAAGAACCAGCTCTCCTGGGTGCCCCGGGCTGGAACCGGCTCGAGGCCCCTTCTCGTGAGTCACCGGGGGCCCATTCTCCCTTTTCCTCATCCATGGAATCCAAGACTTCCTCATGGTGAGCTCGTTGGCCGCGGGCGGATACCTGTCTAGGACAGAGGAACGTTCCATAGGTTTCTTCAGTCCCACCTGTCGAAGGTTACTCATGATATGGTTTTCTTCTTGAAAGGATTTGCGTATAAACACCGCTGGCGTGTCCTCCTCCGCCGCCTCGCTGCCGACAGCATCCGTCTGGACGCCAGTGGACGTCACGGGGACATCCACCATCCTCCTGCCGTTCACACTGGGCCGGAGAGCGCGACTGTACCGCTTGGACAGCTCCAACTCTTTGGTCAGATGGAGGACCTCCTGCCCCATGTTCTTGTTCTTATTTTCTTCTTCCATAAATCTTTGTTGAAGGACAGAATAATCCACTTGGAGCTGAGAAAGCTGATCTTCTTTGTTCATCAGTTCATGAATCTTCTCTTTCAGGGCTTGGACTTCTGCTTTTAAGTCTCGACTTTTAGCTTCTTCCAACCGAAATCTGTGTCTCAGCTCGGCTTCCTGGCTCACTGCCTCACCTTTCTCTATTGCTTTATTCTTGGCGATTTGGTGTTTTATCTCCTCCAGTTGTTGAGAGAGGAAGTTGGCCTTATCCTGCTCGCTTCTAAATTTCTGCTCTAGCTGGTCATACTCATCTTCCGTCTTCATCAAATCCCCTTCCACCACCTCCAGTTGTTGGAGACGTTTCTTCAGTCTCTCAATTTCAAGTGTTAGCTCCTTAATTTTGTTATCTTCTGGGCAGGTGAGCTCAGGTCCTTTTCGACACCTTCCTCTTGTTATTTCTCTCTCCACTTCCTCTATCCCATCAAGTCTCTTCTTTAATAAGTCAACACTGCAGCTTAATTCAGAGGATTTTTCTTCTTCACTTTTCAGTTTGCCTATTAACTCATCTCTCTCTTTGGTCAAACTGTATACCTTTTCCTCCATTTCAGATTTCAGTTTTAAAAGCTTCTTACTTTCTTCGATGAGTTTTTCCGTTACATCCATAACCTTGCCTTGTTCCACCTTAAAATTTTTATTGAGTCCATCCACTTTTCTCTCTTCTTGCTTTATTTTTTCCATCATATTTTTCCTTTCATCAACCAGCATCACGGTAAAGGACTTCAACTTTGTGAGATCGTCTTTTAGGCTTAATTCAGCCTTTTCCAATCGACTTTCAGAACATTCCAGTTCTTTAACCCGACTCTTGACGACCTCCAATTCATTGAGCAGGTCCTTGGTTAAGTTCTTTTCTTTCTCCAGATTGAAATGCAGCTGGGTGCACTCCGACTTACTCTTGCTAAATGCTTCCTCCAATTTCTCCAGTTCAGACATTCTCATCTGTAACTTCTCAACTTCAAGTTTGAGCTCCCGGCTATGGTGTTCTTCCTCCTGCAGCTTCTTCCTCAGTTCCCTGCACTGAGATTCGGTTTTCGTGATCTCCTCATCTTTACCCTCCATCTCAAGTACGCGCTTCCGAAGCTTTTCCACTTCTGCCATGAGGCTGGAGTTGCCACATTCCCCTTTGGCAATTTTATCTCTGAGTTCCTGAAGTTCTACTTCTGCCTTTTGAAGATTTTTGTTGGTCTCTTCCAGCTCCTCAATTCTCTGAGTCAAGCCAACCAGCTTGAGTCTGAGCTGCCTGTTGTGAGACTCTTGATTGGCCAACTTAGCGTTCATCTCTTCATGCTCCTGGGAAAACCTCGAAGCCTTGTGTTCAAAGTCCACTTCCAACTTGAGCAATTTCTGCCTGTCTTCTTTGGATTTAGAAGTGATGGCTTTGAGCTTTTCTTCCTCTTCCCTCAGTTTCTGAGTCAGGTCCTGTACTTTCTGGCTCTGCAGGCCAAGTTGCTCGATATGCATCTGCCTTTCATCCACCAGCATGAGTGCGAAGGACTTGAGTTTCACAAGCTCATCTCTCAGTTTGTTGAGCCGCTTAGCATTTTCCTTTTCTTTGCGGGCTTGGTAAGCCTTTTCTTGTTCAAGGAGTTTTTTCAATCTAGAAAACAAAATATATTAAAATATTCTATTTTATTACATTAAACTTTGTATATTATATCATACATAAATATTTCATATACATATTAAAAGATTAGTCTGCAAAGAAGTTTCTCTTAGATATTAAATAAAAATAAAATAAAATGCTGTTACAATAAATCCCTTATCAATTACTGCAGTATGAAGGTTTAACAAATAGCCATTAATGAAGCTAATCAGAAGTCGGGATGCTGGTTACCGAAACTGAAGGGTAACGACTAGAAGGGAGCATGAAGAGGGCTTTTCAGGTACTAGTTTCTGTTTCATAATTTGTGTGCGCAGGACGTTAGCGATGGGAAGAATAGGATGAATTGTGACAACTTTGCAAAAGATAACATGGACTTTGTGACTGATTATTAACTGGTAGGAAGGGAGAGAGAGAGAGAAAAAAAATTACTTCAGTGCTTTGGGTCTGAATAATTGCAAACAATAATACTTTTAACTGAAATAGGAAAAACAGGTGAGAAAGGGTATGGGCAGAAATTGAGAACTGAAGCAACAGCAAGTTGAAAAGTATACCAGACAATAGTTAACAATACTGTATTGTATACTTAAAATTTTTTAAAGAGGGTAGATCTCATGTTAAGTGTTCTTACCATGATTGAAACAAACAAATAAATAAACGTGCCAACAATTAGAAATGTAGTGCTTTGAAAATAAGTCCTATAAATTTTACAGCTCATATACACCTTAACCCATAGCCTTAATGCCTCCCCACTGTCTCTACTCCCGTCCAAGTCCTAGCATCTGCTGATAATTCTGCAACAGCCTCCAAACTGGTCCCTTCACAACCTCAGCTGTGCCACTTCCTAGCTGTATGATCTTGGACAAGTTATATAACCTCTGTGTATCTCACTTTTCTCACTTATAAATTGAGCATCAAAATAGTAGCTAATTCATAAGGTTTGTCTGAGGTGCATATCAGTTAATATATGGAAAGCACGTATAACAGTGCCTGGCCCATAGTAAGTGTAGCTAAAACTACACTTTATATTATAAATTTATAATTATATTATTATAATTATGTTTATGTTATCATTATTATTATTACTACTTACTCTCACCCAAATTCTAATATAATCATGTCACTCCTGGTAAATGGAATATTTATAAATGGCATATTTCCTGCCACATCAATAAACAAAGGGTGTCACAGTCATCAACAACTGCAACCCTCCAACTTGAGCCAGTGAGCCCTGAGGAAACCCAGGGCTGAAAAGAATACCTGCCATCTAGCCGCCATCAAACTGCAGCCACTCCCTGCGGTGAGCCCTGAGGAAACTCAGGATGTGAAAATACAGGATACTGGCCCCAGGTAGCTGAGGTGCATATCAAAGGAATGATTTCAGTGAGCCCAGACTCTTGCATATTCCCATACACAGAAAAGCGCTGAATTCCTTAACCTGAGATACCTGGTTTTCTTTAATTAACAATAATCTTTTGACATTCCGACTACCTGCCCTTTTGTTGCAAAACTCCTGTATATCCTGGCTCCTCCCCTCACCTCCTTGGAGCAGTTTCTCAGATATCTGAAATGCTGTCTCGGGGCTGTAGTCCTCATTTTGCCCCCAGTAAAGCTTAACTTGCAACTCTCACGTTGTGCATTTTTTTAAGTCCACACTCCCATGGCTTCCTATTGCTTTAAGAATAGAGGCATGAAATCCATAACAAGGCCCAGACTGATGTGATTCCTGACCACCTGGGCAGGTTGATCTCAAGCTGATCTCTCACCTGTTATCTAAGCTCCTAACATTCCTCAAATACACTGGTCCCTCTGCTTAGTACCTCCCCGCTCTTCCTTTCTCCCTGACACATACACACACACACATGAACATATCTGGTTGACTTTTTGTCCTTTGAGTCTCACTCAAATGTCACTCCCTTCAGGAAGCCTTCCCTGACCAAACTAAGTCAGATCCTCTTAGAAACTCTCACAATAACCTGCAGTCTTCTGTTATAACACTTATCAACTTATAATTTTTTAATGTCTGCCTACCTCTGTTCATGAAAGTTCTGTGAGAGTGGGTGCCAGGTCCTTGTTCACCCCCTAGCACAATGCCTGACACATAGGAGGTGCTCAAGAAATATTGACTGAATGGATAAATGGAAGAAAGAACAAATAGATAAGCTTGAGCTAGAAATAAAGCTCAAGCCACCTACACAGGGCTGTGTGAACTAAAGTCCTTACAATGCTGAGCTGAGTATAAATTTTTGTCGAATGTATGTTATGGTTGTTACTAGGCCAGTAATTGGATATTACTAGTGGCTATTAGACAATGAATGTCTCTGATCTCATTAGCAATGGCCTCTCTTAAAGAATATGGTCATTCTAGTCATCAGCTCTGGGAGAAGAGGAGTTTCTCTTAAGTGGGAAACCTCACATGAGAGAGGGAGCCTTCTCTGTGTAGACTGGAAAGATAGCCCTAATGGTCTGTCTATCCTTAGTCCTGGTGGACGAACAACCTTCAGATAACCTATAACATGCTTATGGGAATATTAGAACCCTAAATGATGTTTTGTAGACCAGGCTAAACTAAATTAAGGCTTTCTGTGTCTCTCCCACAGGTCTTAGTGTTCTTTTTGTTTGTTTGCTTGTTTGTTTTAGTTTTTTTTTTTTTAAGTTCTAACCTCTATTAGAGAGAAAAGAGAGAAATGATTTTATCCACAGTTGGACCAGAAGTTTAATGTTGGAGCAGCACACATCTGGGATCTAGTGGGAGGAACAGTGGTAATAAAGTAAGAGAAGTCCAGGAGGAAGGAAATCATAGGAGATTTTGGGACTCTTTTGTCAGACATCCCTCCCTACATAGAAACTTACAGTGCTAAAAGCTTGGTAATTCTTGGGTTTTTATTTCAATAAGGGAGGTGATAGTCCCTTAGACATGGAAATAAATGTGATCTCCAAAGGAGAAATATGCAGAGAGAGAAAAAGGAAAGGATAGAGAAAAAAGTTTGGGAAATGCTCAGAAAGAAGGGGTGAAAAGAATGAGGAGGAGCTATGGAACACCTGTTGTGAGAGAGAGAGAGATAGAGAGAGAGAGAGAGGTACAAGGAGAGACCCATGGAAAAACACAGGAGTGCCTAAGAAAGAGGCTGCTTGTCTCTTTTTATCCACCTTTCCAGTCAATTTGGCATTCCACTTTCAGGTGTTTTTTTTCTTCTTCCCCCATATCTAGAAATCCTCTTTTTTTACATTAAACAAGCATTCAGAAGCATTATCACATCATTGTGCAACTATTCACAAAGCATAATGACTATTGCACAATTTTCTAATAGTTACAATTTCACTTTGTGCTTTAAACACTTAATTTGCTGTACATTATGGGGGCATTTCCATGTAATTATGCTATTGAAGGAGCAAAATAAGAGGATTTCGGTGTTCTGACTGTTATGGTGTACACATTTATCAAAACTCATCAAAATGTATAATTAAAATAGGTGAATTTTGTAATATGTAAATTATATCTCAATTTTAAAATATATTAAGAAAAATAATATTAAAAGCCCTGCAAAGTGTTCTAAAATGTCAGATAAAGGGAGAAAAGTTGTAAAGAAATATAAAAGAGTGACTTAAAATATGATTGAAAACATAAAATAGGTTATTAATCTCAAGGCAGAAAGAGGTGAAAGCAGAAGTTGTAAAAATAAAGAGAAGACAGCTAACATTTCCAGGTGGAATTCCGGCTGACAAGAAAACTTGTTCCAGGAAAATAATGTTTCAGGTATGAGAAAAACCTTGAGTCCTAATATTATTTCAAGAGGCTCGTAAAAGCCCACTCCAAACTCAAATATTTACTAATACTTAATTTTTAAAAAAATAAAGGATAGGAAGAAAGGTCTTTTGATAATAAAACATTTTATTTACCAACTATCTGTTACAACCTAGGCTGTGTGTTAAGTGTTTTATTATTTCATTTCATTTTCATAACAACACTTTGAGCAAGGCATTACTATGCCATTTTATAAATAGGGAAGTCATTTGACTTATCATGGGAACAGGACTAAGAAGGGGCAGGTTGGGATTTTGGACCAGATCTGTTTGACCACAGTGTGCTTTTAACAATGCTATTCCTCAAACAGGTATTGCTTGAACAGCTGAAATTCGCAAGACTTTGTGTTTGTTTAGGTTAACTTCATCTTACTTGATTCACCTATCCTTCTGGAATTGTCAAGATCCTCCTTGGACTGTTTTGTCACCCAATATATCAGTTTACATCTAGCACTGTGTCAATGGCAACACAACCCCAGTGATTAATAGAAAGACAGGTCAATGCACAGAGCCCTTCAGACACAGTCAAGCTCTCCCTGCTGCTGAGTTCAACCCATTCAGCAGCAGGGACATTGTTCATCAGTCACCCATGAGCCCGCGGGGCTGTTAGCCATTATCTCTCTGAGCTCCCAGCCCTCCCTTGCACCTGTTCCAACCAGAGCTTCCTCACGTCAGTCAACTACAACCAAATTCTTCCAGATGCTTGGGCCCCAGATCTAGAGTCATCCTTGAGTTCTGTCCTTCTCTCACAAGCCCACATTCAGTTCTCCAATAAATCTTGTCAACTCTACCTTCAAAATACATCTCGAATCCAGTCACTTCTCATCCCACTATTGCTCTTACCCTGGCCCACGCCACCGTCATCCCTTATCTGTATTATTGCAATAGCAACCTAACCTGACTCTCAACTTCCACTCTTGCTCACCCTCATCTGTTCTCTGCCCAGGAGCCAGCGTGATTTACAAAGGGTAAATCAGATCCTGTCGCTCCTCAGCTCCAAGCCCAAATCATCACAATGGCCTAAAAGGCCCCACGTCATCACTCTTTTCCTCCTACTTCTGTGACTTCATCTCTCAAAACTCTTTCTTTTATCCTTGAGATATTCTAATAGATCACTCCTTCATTTCCTTCAAGTCTTTGTACAATTATCCCCTCTCAGGGAGGCCTGCTTTGCCAACCTTATTTGTCTTGTGCATTTCATGGTAGAACTTCCTATTTTCTTTTTCTGCTTTCTTTTTCTCCAGAGCACTTATTACCATCTAATACACTATATATTTTACTTATTCCTTTTTTTTTTAAATTGACTGTTGCTCTTCTCTAAACTGTAAACACCTTGAAAGGAGGGTTTTTGTGTATTTTATTCACTGCTGCAGCCCCAGCACCTAGAATGTGGCCGATGGTGAGCTCTTCACACGTTTGTTGAAGATGATCGCAAAAGGCCTTCTCAAAAGTCTTGCTGAAATTCAAATGTGCTCCGCCAAATCCTTAACTTCTTTGTGCCTCTGTTGTGAAAACTAAAGGAAACGGCCTCTGTAAAGTGCTTAGACAGTGGCCAGCCCACAGAATGTTCTCAGTAAATGCCATCAGCCAGTGCTATTGGTCACACCTCTTCTTGTTTACTCATTTGACAATCATTTACTGAACATTTACTTTGTGCCAGGCACTCTGCTAGGCACATAAAGCAAAAAAATGACACAGTTCTTGCCCCTAAGGCATTTACTCTCTAAAGACGAGAACAATTAAACCAATACAGAGACAAAGACATGCAGAGGAAGCCTCTACCTCTGTGGGAAACCAGAGGAAGGGCAGCTAAGTCATATCAGGGGAGTGGAGTCAGGGAGGCTTCTAGGAGGAGGTGACTCTTAACCTGAGTCTTAAAAGCTAAGTAGGAGCTAAGTAAGTAGAGAAGGCATGGAAAGGGCCCTCTAGATCAGGGGTTAGTAGTATTATCTGTGGGCCAAATCTAGATCAAGGCCAGTATCTGGACAGTCCTGGAGCTAAAAATTGTTCTTACATTTTTAAAGGCTTATAAAACATAACGAAGAAGAAGAGGCAGACACTGTAGGTGGCCTGCAAAGCCTAAAATAGGAGTCTAGTGGAAACAGCACGTAAAAGCACAGAATTGGGAAATAGACCCCACAGGTAACTCAACTAAAGTAAAGGGTACCTGTGGGAACAGTGGAAGGAAAGGAGGTTGGAAAGGAAGGCCAAGTGAACAAAGCCCCCAGCGGGCTAAGAGGATGACTCTGAACTTGGGATTCAGATTATGAGGAAGTTCGACAGGTGTGGAGGAGCTGGAGATCAGTTAGGAGCTCCTGAGAAAGCAGGAGCTGAGAAACGGAGTCTGAACTAAGGTCATGTCATTGAATAAAAAGAGAAGGGGGTTCACGTGGTGATTTTCAGGAGACAGAAGTCATAGGGTTTGGTAACAGACTGAGTGAGGATGGAGAGGGAGAAATTTGGACAGACCCTGCTGCTTCTGGACAGTGTTATTTGTTTGCTGTCAGTGCTTATCACATATAGGCTAATAGAAGAGAAACAGCCTCGGAGGGGATGATCATCATGCTCCAAAAAAGGCACATCGGGGCTTCCCTGCTGGTGCCAACTGTGAAGAATCCGCCTGCCAATGCAGGGGACATGGGTTCAAGCCCTGGTCCAGGACGATCCCAAATGCCGCGGAGCAACTAAGCCTGTGCGCCGCAACTACTGAGCCTGCGCTCTAGAGCCGGCGTGCCACAACTACTGAGCCTGCATGCCACAACTACTGAAGCCCATGCGCCTAAAGCCCGTGCTCCGCATCAAGAGAAGCCACCACAATGAGAAGCCCACGCACCGCAATGAAGAGTAGCCCCCGCTCGCCGCAACTAGAGAAAGCCCACGCACAGCAACGAAGACCCAACGCAGCCAAAAATAAAATAAAATTTTAAAAAGGCACATCGACTTTGAGGTTGTTGGAACCTACAAGTGAAATGCTTATTGGTACCCTGGAGATTAGGAGATGAATCTAGGCCAAAGTTACAGGCTGGGAGTGTCCAGCGACGGGTGCAATCTAAAGCCATGAGAGAGGATGAGATGAGTAAGACGTGTGAGACATCAGAGAGAAAGAGGAGCAAGGACAGAAAAAAGACACTGAGATGCGAAAACATCAAGGAACTTAAATGAGAGCCAGAGAGTCAGGAGGGAATCCAGGCAACAGTGGATTTGCAGCCGCCAGGAGGGCAGGAGTGGGGCATGTCCATACTGCAATACTCTGGAGGGACCAAGTGAGAGACAGGAAAATGTTCCTTGTTTTCATTTAAATTCAGATTTAAAGAAAACTTCTTCCATTGGATATGTCAACATGGATATCGACAGTACTTCACTCTAGCGGTTTTAGTGGGGTTAGGGAACAAAATACAAAATAAAGCTTAGCTGAAGAAAAACCAAAGCAGAAAAAAAAAAAAAAAAATAGAGACAAGTACCTGAGACTAATTATTTGAGATCTTGATTGTGAAAGGAAGGAGAAACAGGGATGTGGACACAGGACACAGGTAGGGCAGGTCAACATTTTTAACCTCATATGTATATGAGAGATATTAGCATGTTCCCACTTAACTTTAAAGCTCTTTGTTTTTCTTTATAGAAATAGTCCAGTTAATAAATAATGATAGAATAATAAATAAAGAAGTAATTATACAATACCACCATTTTGCAATCCCCAATAAAATAATGGGTGTGGGCAACGCTCATCAATGTCTCCCAAAAGAGAGACAGCCAGATACTGTATACATATATATAGACCTCCACCCAAGAAATCTTCTTACCAAAAAAATTGAACCTGAATCAGATCGAGCTTCTATAACCATTAGTTTACAGAAAAGACAGGGGCAAGAAACATACTAAATGACACTGTGATGATGCAATCAGAAAAGTCCAAAATGTAGGGGACTATACAGGTTAAAAAACCTAGTTTCTTCAATAAATAAATTCTAAGAAAAAAGAATGGGGGAGGGGAAACTATAGATTAAAAGAAATTTAGAAGACATACCAACCAATTATAATCTGTTTGGAGTCTCATTCAAATTATTAAAAATAAGACAATTGGAAAAAATACATTAAGGAATTATTAAATTTTAGGTGTGACAAAGGATTTTGACAATATTTTTAAAAGAATCCTTACATTTTAGAAATACATATTGAAATATTTATGAATGAAATGATATGTCTGGAATTTACATTACAGTAATCCAGGGGAGTTAGGATAGATGAAACCAGATTGGTCATGAGTTGATTAATTGTTGAAGTTAAGTGCTGGGTACATAGAAGATCATTGCACTATTCTTTTTATTTTTGTAGATGTTTGAAATTTTCCATAATAAGATTTAACCCTCTTTTGTAATGTTTAGCTTTTCTCCACCTAAGTCTCAGCTAGTTTGGAGTCTGGTCATATTTTCATCTTCCTTACTCTATGATGTGACTCTCATATTTCTATGATTCTGGGTGATTCTTTCATTCCTTTCCATGTTTATAATTAAGCTTGTTAGAGACTTCTACTTTTTCTTCCTCACTGTGATCTGTTTATGCTTACTCAAACTTATGCTAGAAAAAGCAGCTCATTCTTATCTGTTCCACGGATATTTGTTAATTTAGCTTTCCTTTTAGAGTCTAAAGATAAATTGTTTTGGAGGGGAAAGGGGAAGTGAAAGATTTTTTTAAAACCCTCTTCTGGATATCCGTCTCTGAGATAAACACCTTCCCTGGAACAGTGGTCAATCCGTGCTCCTGAAGACTCAGGGCCTCACTGGACTATATTCATTCTCACTTTTCTTCCTTGAACCATTTCTCCAAATTTCTCAGCATTAGCCCCAGAGCAGCAATTCTCTCTTTGCTTCCTTTGTCACTTGTCACCATTTTAATCCATCAGACCCCATTTGAAACCCTGATGTCATCCTAGGTTTGTTTCTCAGCCAGATCACGCTAATTTCCCTTCTCACTGTTTCCTTCCCCTCCACTGTTTTTGTTCTTCTCCAACTCTCCCTGTGTGTATGCCTCTCTGTCAAGAGAAAAGGCAGGTTAAAACCAGCAAGGGCATGATAGTGATTAGAGATGAATGAACCTCAAAAGAGTTAAGCTTTCCTGCAGTTTGAAACCTTGAATCACAATGCATTTTTTCCCAACTAGAGCATATAGTACAGAACTAAGCAGCTTGGTAACATGATAGGACATGGTTTAACCAGATGACCCAGGAAGAAGTGTTACTCTTTCATAAATCACCTCAGTTCCTCAAGATGGTGACTATTATAATAATTATGCAGAATTAATCTAATGTCCCCAATATACTGTGCAGGGTGGGGATTAGGGTGAAGTGGAGGAGACTGGGTTGTGCAGCTGCAGAGTCAGGTCCTGTTCTCATTTGAAATTTTGATATTTTTGTTCATCATGGATTTTTTTGCATTGATTTTAATTTTTAAAAATAGTGCATTAAAATATTACGTATGTTGATTACTGAGTTTTTTTGGCATCCCCTTAAATTTTGCGCCCAAAGGTGAGAGTCTCATTTGCCTCACCCTAGTCCCAGCCCTGGGCGCTGAGTGCTAGATAATTTTTTACATATACAGAAATGGTGGGTCCTTTATCATAGGGCACAGACTTTTTTGAGCTTTGTTTCTGTTTTGTGTTTCTTAGTAGTGGGGATGAGTTTACAAAGCCCTTGTGCACTTTTTCCTTTTCCCCTATTGTGAAGACCAGCAGTATTGTAGGGTACCTATCTGATGTCAAACTTTTATCACTATCCCACTGTGGTGGGATGGGGCCTAGCTCACCTATTCTCATGAAAAAGAACTTGGTGATAAAAATTAAAAGAAAAGAAAAGAAGTAAACATTTTGCTAGCGCCTTTTATGAACTGCTTTTATGTTGCAAGAGAAGACCCTGAACTTATACACATGATTTCATGTTATAAAACTATATCCTATAAATTTATAATCCAGTAATCTCACTACTTTCAGTTCAAGAGTATAATCCAAATAATTCAAATAGCATTCACACACACCCTCAAGCAGATTATTACAAATGAAGGTTTACTCTCCAGATTTTGAGGGGATTATGTATAATTCTGCTGTAGAATAGGTACCTTGAGGTCTAGTTGTGAAAAATTATAAAACAAGGATATGCATTATGGCTCCTCTCTGGGTTAGCCCAACAACCGACAATAAACTAAACTGATTATGAAATTTAATTGATAGTAATCTATCTTTAAAAGGCACAGCTGGCAGCAACTGAAAGCCATGAAAATCTCGTGGCTGATAACAAATTATTCTTGGAGGTTGTGAGATTTCCTACTACCAGGTGAGCACACGCTCAGTGCTTGCCATCATTTGGTAACAACTGGACTCCACGGTAAAATACAAATTTAGTCTTCATGAAAATCTAGTAACATGCTAATTTAAATTTACAAATGCTAAATTCAGAAATAAATCACTTACTCTACTACTAGTAAATTGCTCTCAGTTATCGGAGAAATTAAAGTCTAGGGAATTGTTTGTTTTTTGCCTAAAACCATTGAAACAACTATTTTTTCCCTGATAGTTTGCTGCCCAACAGGAGACCCATATCTGAGAATCACTATTTGAGAACAAGCTCTCTAATCAAACATTCTAGTATGAAGCTTCCCGACTCATACAGAATATAGCCATGATTCATTAATTCACTCACTAATTCAACAAAGATGGGTTGAATACTCTACCATTGTCAAATAATGTATCAGGTGCTTGGAATTTTTTAAAAAATTGCAATCCTATGTAAAAAGTGCCATTTATGCTTTAAATATAGGCTACTCCATCCAAGGGTGGAGATGTGATTGGAGGAAGTAATTGCTCAAAGCTTTTGTAACTGTTTTTCCCAATAGTGCTCCCCCGCTGTCAGGGGGTAGCCCATATGGCCCCTCTGGGAGACCTAGATAAGGGCTGCCCTCCTCCTTAGGGAACAAGCCCCGTGCTGGGGTGCCTGGCTGGATACGCTGAAGGAAGACTGGATTTCAGCCCCAGTCCTTCCCGGTCAGGGGCTACTACCTGCACAGCCACACCCCATGGTCCCAGGGGCTCTTTTTTCTCATCCTTTGGGTTTCAGTTCATATGTCTCCTCCCCAGAGAGGCATTCTCTGATTAGCCTATTGAAAACAGCTTCCCCAGCCACACGCCATCATGGTACCATATTTATTTCTTTTACTGCACTTTCACTGTCTGAAATGATCTGGTTCATTCATTCGTGTACTTAGGTATTATCTGTCTTTCCACCTCTGCACAGAAGAAAAGCACCATAAGAGCAGAGTCCAGCCCTCAACACCAGCCCCCCTAGCACAGTGCCTAACACACAGTAGGTGCTCAATCAGTATTTGTTCGATGAGTGAATAAGCAAAGTTATCCAGATGAAGAATGGGGAAAATGCGGTGCCACGTAAAGGGAAAAGGGTGTGCAGACGCAAGAACACAGGACGTCACTCAGAGCAGCAGTCAACCTCAGGGCACACGGTACGAGGTGGGACAATGCCAAGAGGTAAGGCTCCTGTGGAAGGTGGAGGTCAGATCATCAAGCAGTTTGGATGTCATCCCAAGGAGTCAGGCACCTCCTGAGGATTATACTGAGTTCTCGAAGGACTTTAAGAACAGCGATAATATACAATTTCAATATTAGGACAGTCTGATGACAACATGGTATATGGACTACAGAAGGGGAGACTGGAGGCAGGGAGACCGGTTATGTAAGTGTTGACATTTCCCAAGCCAAAAAAAAGACAAACTAAGATCACATTGCAACATGAGAAAAGGAGATCATAGGAATAGTTAGGGTGTAGAATTGTCTGGTTTGGGCAAAGGTTAAGGTAGAAAGAATTAGATGGGATTATTCCTGCATTTTGATATGGGTGAGCGTGTGAATGATAATCTCTCCTTGACCACACTGGCTTCAGTAGCACCACAGTCTAGCCAGCTGATCTAACTGGTACCACGGGGAACCTTAGTATGTTATGATGGACCCATTGCCCTGTTTTTTCTCAAGGCTCTACTGACTCGAGCTGAGGGCAAAACTATATTTTTGAAAAACTCAACTGAATCAGCATGGGCAAGATGAGTTTTTTATGACTTTTTGAAGTGTTCTCTTTTAGATCTCACTTTTCTTCAGCTTTGAAAAAAAATATATAGTTTTCTCTTATTAACTTGTGAGGGATGCAAATTAGGGCTCCAAACCTCTTTCTTGGTTAGAGAGTGTTTTTGAATAGGGACCTTGATTCACTCTATGAGATCAATACTATATACAGCTGTAGAAAAAAAAAATTGTTATTGAAGTTACTAAATTACCAAGCCATTAATGTGTATATTGTATTACTTAATAACATAAAATTCTATACTTCTCATTATTATCCTTTGTACTAGGCATTGTCTTAACAACCTCCTTCTAGCCTCAGGTTTGCATTAGTCAATAGGAGGCACTGACAGGAGATCGGAGAATGTGGTATTAATTCCCTCTTGAGACTTGGATAGTTGGCTTCATTCTTCTACTAAGGGCCACAGTCCCTGTTCGAGGCCCTCTCCTATAGATACAGTTACGCCTGAGGGTTCTGGTAACTACTCCCTCCGTCCAAGTTAATGGGTAGTAAGAGGTACACACTCTCACATTCCAACCCGCCTTCCGCCCACCCAGGGAACTGCAGGGTCCCTTATTAGCTTCACTCTACTCTACCTGCACATTTATAAAGCTATCAAATTACCCTGTTTGAACCCTCTGGGTTTTGTTTTGTTTTGTTTTTTTCCTGTGACCTTGAATGATATACTGTATCTTGACCAGATCTTACAATATGTAAATTGCAGGGCTAGGTGTCACTTCCCTTCTCTACACCCAACGCAAAACTGTATGAGTCATGATTTCTCCCAAGACAGACTTAGAACTTGGGATAATAGGACAAATCCTCAGCAACATGGATGGACCTAGACATTTTCATACTGAGTGAAAGACAAATATATCGCTTATATGTGGAATCTAAAAAAAAGGGGGTACAGATGAACTTATTTACAAAACAGGAGTGGAGTCACGGATGTAGAAAACAATCTTATGGTTACCAGGGGATAAGGGGGGGGAGGATCAATTGGGACATTGGGACTGACATATACACACTACTATATATAAAATAGATAACTAATAATAACCTGCTGTATAGCACAGGGAACTCTACTCAGTACTCTGTAATGGCCTATATGGGGAAAGAATTTTCAAAAACAAAGAGTGAATATATGTTTATGTATAACCGATTCACTTTGCTGTACACCTGAAACTAACACAACACTGTAAATCAACTTCACTCCAATAAAAATTTAAAAATAAAAAAATACAAAGTAAATAGGACAAATCCAAGAAGAGAGGAGTCACAGAGAGCAGTGGTCAAGGGTGGGTCAATGAAGAGTTGAGGAAAAAGAAGAATGACCTGTGATAGCACGTGTACACATTGCTAAGGATGGAGAACAGGAACAAGAATGAAAAGGAAGCTGAAGCAAGAAGCGGGAGGGAGGGTGGTACTCCTCCTCCCTGGGACCGGATACGGACCAGACACCAAGGGGTCTCATCTGTTCCTGCCCTAAGGCTGGGCAGCAGGGAAGGGCCTTGCCTTGGATCCCAGTGCAACAATCTTGAAGCCTAGCTCTTTACCCTTTACATTTTGCACTGCAGATTCTTTAGAGCTGGAAAATTTCTGGTTGATAAAGGAGAAAGACCACAGATACTGAAAACTGAATGGGAACATTCAGGAAAATAAAAAAGGATAACTCCTGATAGAGGACCAAATATGAAATCATAGGTAGTAATCTGTATAGGTAATCAATGTAACTCTGTGTAACTCTGTGTAACTCAATCATGCCAATAATTTTCATTGACAGAAAATAAATGTATTTTGGGGGGCACTTGTCATTTCAAAGCTAACCCTCTGTTCAGTGTAGTAGTTCTGAGCACGTGCTCTAGAGCCAGAATATCTGGTTTGAGTCTAGTTCTGCCCCGTCCTAACTTGAGTAAGTTTCTTAATTTATATTTCTTCCTCAGTTTCCTTCTCTATCAAAGTGGGATAATAGTATCTGTGCACAGGATTGTCAGAATCACAGAATTATTATATGTAAAAGGATAAGTGCTCAATAAATGTTAGATACTATTAGCAAGAACGCTAAATTGAAATTTACTGCCAATCTGTATCTTTCCCCTCCAACGGAAGGGATTCTTCAAACACAGTGGCGGGGGGAAGGTGCTGGTGCATCTACTGGTGCAGTGGGAAAGATCACTTCATTCTTGAAACCTGAAACTGTTGTTGTTTGCAGGCATGGATGAGTAGTTTCTACCAACAATAACATACCATTTATTGTGTTTTCATATTTCCTGAGTTGTTCAAAATACTATTCAAACACCCTCAGATTGATCAGATGAATATTTGTAAAACAGTAGAAAGAAGATATCATTCTTTCCCTTTGATGTTGTTTACAAAGAATCAGCCAGGTGCATAAATTTACTGAATGATTTTCAGGAGGAACAGAAAAAGCCATGAAGCAGAGAAGTTTGTCACCTAACTGTGTGGCCTTGGGCTCTTTCTTCCAGCTGGCCCCCTCACCTTCCCTCACTCAATCCCAAAGACCTCTCCCACCCCCAAAGAAGGTGTCACCAAGCTGTATCACACCTAATGATGGGATGTTCCATCTAGGTGACACTGTGCCTTATCACAGGAAAGGCTCGCCCTCAGACAATAAGCTAAACGAAGTGGTTTCCCAGGGAAGCCAGAGAGTAGGGTGGGTCTTCAGAGGCGGGTGGGTTTTGAGGGTCCCTGCAACCACAGTGTGACGGGTCCTCCCACAGGCCTGCGTAGAGGCCTCTCCTGTGTTCACTCAGAACACAGGAAGGAGGAATGGGAGCATGAATCAGATTTCCTGAGACTATTCAAACAAGCTGAAGAGAATCCATAAAGGTACAAATATACCCCATTTTACTCTGTACGTGTATTTATAGAGTGCTGGGCAAAAGTCACATTCTAAGCTTATAAATTATGGGAATTCATCATATAAAAACATATCCTGTTGTAAAGCCTTTTATTAAGATACTATTAATCTGTCTCTTGGGCACATCTATTTTCATAAATAAGATTTGTTTAAAATAATACAGACGTGAAATAAGTAGTGAATTAATTTAAGTACATAAATCACTGATAGCAGCGCATTCGCATGCATTTATTTACTCAGAAAAACAACACTCTCCCTTTTTAAAATGGCAGTAGAATTTATTGCCATTGTATCTAAAGGTTTTTTTTAAAAGCTTTTAAATATAAGCATATGTGAAATTTCACTAAATACTTTAAAAATTATGTTGATGTTTATCTAATAATTACTTTATCCAGTGTTTAAATAACTTTAAAGCTAATTTTAAAAGTAAAAAGTCAAAACAATAAGTAAAACTCCAAAACCCCAGACTTAATTTTGTATTGATCCTGACTATTGTTGACCAAGAGAAAAAAGAAATGTGCACGCGCCTTTCTGTTGTGGAAAGGATATTTGGTTTTAGAAGCAAACAGAAGTTCATCCAGTCACATGGAATTAAGAATACAGGCAGATCGATGTAGTGAACCCAAGATTTTCATCACAGTTGAACTCAAGATTTTTGTCACTTTAAACACAGAGACAAAATATTTACAATCAATGTTACACAAAATTAAATCTACACAAATGAAAACCATACCATCTGCCCTTATGTTCAAATTTCTGTACAACAGGTCGTATGAATCTGAAATCACGCTATAAAAATTAGATTTTGGCCAAGTGAAGTTCTTTTGTGAAAGACTTACACTACCCTCCAGCCCTACTGAGCGCTAAATACAAGTTATTTATTTTATATACTCTGCTAAATTCAGACAATGTTTTTGGCAGTTTGAAAAACTACTAAAGTTGAACTTTTTACACAATTGTTTAACACAGTCCAAATTTTAATGCCATTTACACTTTAAAATAAAACCTCCTGTCCGCTTTGTTATTCTTGTTATCACTGCCACACTGACTGTTTCAGAACAAAAACGGCTCTCTTTAGATCACTGTACAATCTAATTCATTGCCAACTTTTACAAGCCTTCTCTGCATATGCAAAGAGAGATCTGCAGAAAATCCACATAACAATAACAAAAACCTCAAAAATAATATTTTCACCTCAAATTAGTTTTTTGCTCACCAAGAAATCATAAGTTAGAAGAGACATTTACAGCACATGGAGAGGTTGTTAAAAGCCTTCAGAACATATTAGTAGGACTGATGGCAGCAAGATAAGAGATTTTTCCATTCTTATACAAACTCCCCAAGTTTCTGTAGGATGAGATTACTGTTCCCCTCCATAGAAAAACAGGAGCACGCTTCATACCGCAAGTCGCATGTTGGCCAGTTCCAATCAAGGAGTCTGAGGTATTAAGGAAAGTCTCAGTACGCTGGTCATTTTCAAGGGCTGTCACCGTCCACGCTCAGTAAAACCTGTAGCCGAAAGTTGAAAGGTTGTCGAGTTCTTACAGCCCTGGTCAGATTAGTCAAGTCTCTACAAATGTCCAAACTCAGCTTCCAAGATGCTCTTTGCAACCACACTGAGAAATGAGTTTACTGCCAAGTAAGCCTATGACCAAATGAAGTGCGCATGGACCAAAGCAACTAGCTTTGCTTAAATCAAAACAGATCTTGACTTCCTTACCTTAATACTAGGAAGCATGGTAGCTTTTGTTTTTGTTTTTGTTTTTTATAAGGGGGTACTGAAGTTTGTTCAACAGCAGCAGGCCCTGCTCAGCTCCCTACTCCACAGGGATTTAACCGTCACATTCCAGCCCTGTCATCAGAACAATGAAAGGTGAATGTTGTGCAAAACAGCTCGGGACCACTAACTGGTGATGTCATGCCTCCCTTCCACGGTTCATTATTGTGCAGATTTACTTTGGTCCGTGAAAAGGGGTGGAGCTGCCCAGGACGGGAAGGGAAGGCAGCTCTTAAGAAGCGAAGCCAGTGAATGGGAATTACGCCCTACACTGAGGAAAATGCGTTTGGGGAGGGGGTTGAAGTTGGGGAGGAGGAAAAAGTTAAAGAAAAGATATGCATAAAATGTCAAATGGGCCTCACTCCTGATTTTTCAAACTACTTAAACTCCATACAGCTCTATTCAACACGTGCTGGAATTTAACTAAATAGGGATCCCACTAGAGCCTTATCTACGATTCAGCCAATGGGAGGAGATTCACGTTTCAAGCAAAGTGCCAGTTAATTTACATGTTATCTAAATGAAAACACTACAGCGTGGGCCAAAGAATGCCAGGTACCCATTAGTTTAAGGATCATTGTGTCTTAAAAAAAAAAGTTTTTTACCTGAATTTGTTTCTTTCCTAAAAGTGTTTTGAAATGGCAAAAAACTATGGCTATCCACGCAAACAAAGCTGAGTACATTCAGCCAGATTTCAAGGACTGTCTGTAACATCATTCATGCAAATGGTCTCAAAATCTTCTAACACCTTCAGACTAGTTTTTCTCTCTTCTCCTTCTTTTATTCTCTCTTCTTTCTTTCTTTCTTTCTTTTTTCCTTGTTTCCTTTCTTTTCTTTCCTGAGTCTGTGAGTGAGTGATAATTCAGCCAAAAAACCATTAGGTAACTTAAAAGTTCCAGTATAAGTTTTTCTAACCCATATGTATAGAATATGTATATCATCTGTGTTAAATTCTGTTTTAATTATAGAATAAAAGCATATTACCAGATAAATTAGTCAAATTAACTTTGAAGTTAACAGAATGAAATGTTTGCCGAGCGTTTTTTTAAAAAAGAATTTTATTTATTTTTGGCTGCGTTGGGTCTTCGTTGCTGCGTGTGGGCTTTCTCTAGTCGCAGCGAGCGGGGGCTACTCTTCGTTGCAGGCTTCTCATTGTGGTGGCTTCTCTTGTTGCAGAGCACGGGCTCTAGGCATGCGGGCTTCAGTAGTTGTGGCACGCGGTCTCAGCAGTTGTGGCTTGCGGGCTCTAGAGCGCAGGCTCAGTAGTTGTGGCGCACGGGCTCAGTTGCTCCGCGGCATGTGGGATCTTCCCGGACCAGGGCTCGAACCCGTGTCCCCTGCATTGGCAGGCAGATTCTTAACCACTGTGCCACCAGGGAAGTCCCTGCAGAGCATTTTTAAGTCCTCAGATAACTTTTATATTATATTTAAGCTATTATGTTATGGCATAGAAAAATATGAAAGAAAAATAAGTTAAAGATAATTGCTTTCTTACCTCCCTAATGTTCAATCATGCCTTTTGCTTTAAGAACATGTCTATCTTCTTAATAGCATGAACTAAGTATAATGATTAGTGCATGTTGCAGGGTCGCAGGTCTGAATAAATGTGTTTTGATTATCGAGTTATTTTGGTAAAAGTTACATAAAGCAACATTCATGGTTAAGGTAAAATTATAGATATTGAACCAATTAGTTGTTGTTTATGGTTTTTTGTTTTTTTAATTTTTTGGAGGGTTTTTCCCAACTGTTTTAATATAGATGGGAAAAACTGAAATTCAAGAAGGAAAGAAGAAACTGTGGCCATCACCTGTTGTACGCAAGTTCGAGTGAGTGTTGCAGAAAGGGCCTTCTTGGCAATTGATAGACCCAAGATTGAATCTTGGCTTGACATCTACCTGGTAGGTCACTAAGAATATGTTTTATAACTCCACTGGCTTCCGTTTATCCAGCTGTATAATAGAGATATGGATTCTAACTTACAGGGTTATTATGAGAATTAGATAAGACAATGTGAGTCAAGGCCACAGAATCTGGCAATAGATAATTCATAATATGCTTAGGCACAGTTTACTCATTTTGATAATAGTAGGCACTTGGCAAAAATACAAATTTGTGGTCTAAATTTGACACAGACAATACAAATCCAAGCTGCAAAAGGAAATGAAGGAGTCAAGATTGATTATATAGTCAAGTGGCATCTTGCATTCAGTCTGCTTCTGGTTATTCAAGCTTGAGTTATAATCCCAGGGAGTCATTGATTATGTTCAAAACCATATCAAATCAATATTTAGAGACACATGACAATAGAAAAGTTTTATCACCTTTGAAAAATCATTAAAACAAATGCTATAAATGTCAATCACAGAAATGTCTTTTTTCTTCCCTGCTTAATACCACTAAATAGTTACATTCAAAATTAATTTAAAGCCCTACTATTAAGGCTCTCCTAAAATAGCTGTATTTATCATAATTAATTGAGGTTCCCTGGACAAATGACATTATTTATTGAAGTCTCTTGGAACTGAGAGGAAATGTTTAAATGGGCAATAGAACCCTCTTTAGAGTTACAGTAGCTAGAAACGTCCCAGTATTAGATCCTGAAGGGCAAGGGCCACACCTTTTTTTTTTTTGAGCTTTATTTATGTATAATTGACAAATAAAAGTGTAAGATATTTAAAGTGTACATCGTGGTGATTTGATATACATATACATTGTGAAAAGATTCCCCCCATCTGGTTCATTAACACATCTATCAATTGTATCTCTCTTTTTTTGGTGAAAACATTTAAATTTTACCTTCTTAGCAAATTTCAATTATACAATACAGTGTTGTCAAGTCACCATGTCTTACATTATATCCTCAGACATTATTCAACTTATAGCTGAAAGTTTGTACCCTTTTACTAACTAACCTCTCCTTATTTCCCCCACCTGCTCAACCCCTGGCAATCACTTTTCTACTTTCTGTTTCTGTGAGTTGACTTTTTTTTTTTTTAGATTCCACGAATAAGAGATTATCATGCAGTATTTATCTTTGTCTGGCTTATTTCACTTAGCATAATGCTCTCAAGGTCCATCCATGTTGTCAAAAATGACACAGTTTCCTTTTTTCTCACGGCTGAATAATATTTCGTTATATACATATATACATCACATCTTCTTTATCCATTCATCCTTTGATGGACACTTAGGTTGTTTCTGTGTCTTGGCTGTTGTGAATAAGGCTGCAATGAACATGGGAGTGCAGATATCTCTTTGATATCCTGTCTTCGTTTCCTTTGGATCCCAGAAATGGGATTGCTGAGTCATATGGTAGTTCTATTTTTAAATTTTTTGAGGGAACTTCCTACTATTTTCCATAGAGGTTAAACCAATGTACATTCCCACCAACAGGGATTCCTTTTTCCCATATCCCTGCCAACAATCATTATCTCTTGTCTTTTTGATTATAGCAAATCTAATAGGTATGAGGTGATGTTGCATTGTGCTTTTGATCTGGGTTTCCCCAATGATTATTTCATTCACTCATTCTGAATTGGCTGCCCACCAAGGATCAGGCATTGTGTTAGGCACAAGGGATGGGGTGTGAACAGGACAGACAAGGTCCCCATCCTGGTGGAGCTCAAGCTACAGTGATAAATGCCCTGAGGAAAGGGAGTGGGGTGTTTTCAAAGAAGGTGACAGAGGGCAGGCGACCTGCTCTGTGAAGTCTTTCCCTAAGTCAGTGACTCTGGAGGCTAAAGGATCAAAAAAACCGGCCATGCAAAAAAGCAGAGGCAGGGGTTCTAGGTGCAAAGGCCCTGGAGTGGGAAGGAGTGTGGGAGGTTCTAGGCACAGGAAAAGGCCAGCGTCACCAGAGCATGAAGAGAGGAACCAGGTCCACTCAAGTGACCGGTAGAGGGAGTTAACATTTGAAGTCTCCTTATCAGGAGTATGTCCTCCAGAGGCAGCTCTGATAAGATATAAGTGCTTCAACGCGCACTAGAAGGTTTTCTAATTAGCATGAGGAAGGTTAGAAATAATTTTTTTCATCAGTGAAATGAGTGATTCAAAATGTGCGGCACTTCCATCCTTGTAGAAATGAGACATGAGCACCTGGTGAGACCAGCAGATTTATGTCCTTGGAGTGTGGCTCTAGACTCAGGCCTCCATCTGGTCCTTTGTCCCCCAAGCTTAGCCTAGGATTCCATCACCTAATTTAACTAAAAAATTAGCTGATCCTGTAGCTAGAATATTGCTGCCTCTGCCTGATTAAACCTTTCAGGTGGGGAACTTGTTGGCATGTCTGCAGGATGGAGACTGAAGCTTCACCAAGCTGAAAAGCACTGCTTCCTAATAAGTATATCTGTAGCAAAATTCAGTTAGACAACTGCTTTCATCGTGCCATACCATGTGTCATTAGCTACCAAAATCTTCTAATAAGATTTGACGATTGGAAAAAAGCAAGTTCTCTTGGCCCAATTTGCCACACCATGGTAAGGAGTTGGGTTTTATTCTGAAGGATCTGATTTACATGACTAATATGTAGAGACTGTACTTGGGGGTTGGGAGCACAAGAGTGGAAACAAGATGTCTGAAGGAAGCTTTTACAGCAGCCCAGACAAGCAATGCGATGGTGGCTTGGATAAAGCTTTATCTTGGACTAGGACAGTGGCCATGGTTCTGGTAAAAAACGGACAAATTCCAGATAGAATTTGAAAGCAGAATCAATACAACTTACGGGTGTTTATATATGGAAGGCTGAGAAAAACAAGGATTAAGGATAATTGCTAGCATTTTAGTTCGAGTAATTAGATTGCAGTACCCGTTGACTGAGATGGTCACAACCAGGAGGAAGAGATTTGCAGGAAGAAACCAAGAGTTCCATTTTGGACACTTTAAGTTGGAGAAACCTATTAAACATCCAAATGAACTGGTCAAGTATGAACATTCACTCAATTATAATTTACTCAGTGAATTAGATAAACATTTTTGTTTAAAGAAGATTTGTAATTTTCTTTTCTATGAATGATATACAACCAAATGGAGGGTCCCCCTGTCTCAAACTTTTTAGCATGTATTAACTGAAATGTGTACTCAAATGTAATCTAATGCACATGGAGAGTATTATTGTGATTATGAGTCCCCAAGTCAAGTTTTTTTTTTTTTAAATTTTATTTATTTTTGGCTGCGTTGGGTCCCCATTGCTGCACGTGGGCCTCTTCCAGTTGTGGCGAGAGGGGGCTACTCTTCGTTGTGGTACACGGGCTTCTCACCACGGTGGCCTCTCACGCTGCAGAGCACGGGCTCTAGGTGCGCGGGCTCAGTAGTTGTGGCGCGTGGGCCCAGCCACTCCACAGCATGTGGGATCTTCCTGGACCAGGGCTCGAACCCGTGTCCCCTGCATTGGCAGGTGGACTCCCAACCACTGTGCCACCAGAGAAGTCCCTCAAGTCAAGTTTTAAATGTACTGTGGGTGGAGATCTTCTAAGACAATCATAACTTATTAGAGCACTGGATCCTGGAAACAGAGTATCTAGGCTCCCACCTTCTTTTATTTATTTATTTATTGATTTTAAGATTTTTTTTTTTTTTATATCGACCATTTTTTTAAAGTCTTTTACTGAATTTGTTACAATATTGCTTCTGTTTTATATTTTGGTTTTTTGACCATGAGGCATGTGGGATTTTAGCTCCCCAACCAGGGATTGAACCCGTACCCGCTGCATTGGAAGGTGAAGTCTTAACCACTGGACCACCAGGGAAGTCCCTCCCACTTTCCTTTAAACATCAAGGTGATCACTGAGCATCATGACCTGAACAAGTGGCTCTTAAAACCAGTTGCTTACAATTGTTCCTGTAATATTGTGATTTGTAATAAGAAATATATATTTGGTCTTCATCCTGATTCTGGCACAGAGCTCCTAAAACCCTTAGAATTTCCTAAAGGATGACGATAATAAAGGTGTCTTGTTATGTTAATGAGGTGACTTTTGGAAAGCTCCTAGGTAACCTAAGGATTGGAGGGTTAGAATTTTCAGTTCCACCCCTTGGACCTTCAGGGAGGGGAAAGAGACTGAAGATTGAGTTCAATCACCAATAGTCAATGATTTAGTCAACCATGCCTATGTAATGGAGCCATCATAAAAACCCAAAAGAATGAAGCTTCTGGGTTGGTGAACACATGGTAATTTGGAGAGAGCGGCGCACCTGGAGAGGGGCACAGAAAATCTGCACCCACCCCCCATATTTCACCCCATGTATCTCTTCCATCTGGCTGTTCCTGAGTTGTATTCTTTTATAATAAACCAGAGATTTAGAAAGTAAAATGTTTCTCTAAGTTCTGTGCAAATTAATGGAACCCAAGGAGAAGGTCATTGGAACCTCCAATCTATAGCCTCTTGGTCAGAAACACAAGTGAACAGGAGATAAAGAGGACATGTTTCCTGAACATTTCTGAGAAAGATCTAGTTTAGCATATGGCAAGCGGGACGTTTCTCAGTGTGTGGGCGATCACTGGGATTGCCAGTTCAGTGTGCTTTTATCTCAAGAGACAGGTTTTGCAGCAGAGAAGGTTGTGTTCCAGAACTTTGAGAAGTGGATGCACTGGGGGGCTGGAGTGACAGGCTGGGAGAAGAAAGTCATAGGATGTTCTAGAAGCATTGCACTTGCATTCCTTAGTTGGGGCAGGAGAACTTTCTTCCAAGATCTCTCTCTGGAGGTTTGGTCATGGTGTATTAAGTCTGGGCAGTAGCTCTACACACATTTATCTTCTTCTTTGGGAGAAATATAATCCAAAGCTTCTCAAATATGACAGATTGCAGAAGTCAGACAAATCTGTGAGCATTGGAAAGCTGAGCAAATCAGAAAGTACTGGAGGGAAGGATGACAGGTATATATAAGTGGGTGAAGTAAGAACACTTGCATCATTAGAATACTGCAGGATTTGGTGACATTGCAACGAATGACAAAGACTAGGTAGACCAGATCATTGTCCCTTTCTTTTTTTTTTTTTTTAATTTATTTATTTTATTTATTCTTTTTTGGGGGGCTGCGTTGGGTCTCCGTTGCTGCGTGCGGGCTTTCTCTAGTTGAGGCGAGTGCGGGCTACTTTTCTTTGTGGTGCGCGGGCTTCTCATTGCAGTGGCTTCTCTTGTGGAGCATGGGCTCTAGGTGCACGGGCTTCAGTAGTGACTCGTGGGCTCTAGAACACAGGCTCAGTGGTTGTGGCGCACGGGCTTAGTTACTCTGTGGCATGTGGGATCTTCCTGGACCAGGGCTCGAACCCGTGTCCCCTGCATTGGCAGGCGGATTCTTAACCACTGCGCCACCAGGGAAGCCCCTCATTGTCCCCTTTCTAAAGCACACTGGGTGCAGAACAGTCAGAGCTCACCACTTCCAGTTTCCTTCACAGTTCAGGTCAGACACAAGTGCTTCCTTAAGCATTTCAGAATAAAATAAATGCTTATTTATTTTAACTCTCAGTGAACTCCTATAGGATATTGAAAACTATACGGAAAATATAAAGCAAATCCTTAAGGTACAGCATTTCTGAACTTAAGAGGAATGAGTTAAGATTAAATAAAGTTGACCTGTAGTTTGCAGTTGAAGCTCACATTCAGCCCCTGAATATTATTTGAATAGTTTCTTAGCTAAGAGTTCTCATCCAAGAGCTGAATATGTCATGATCGAGCATGAAAGACCCAACCTTTGATTAATTTTTTCTGTTTAAACTTTTCACCTCCATGAAGTACTTTCCAAACACAAGCATTCTTGGAAAAAGAGGGTACACTTGGTCAAGAAGCCAGAAAGGAACAACCTCCAACCACTGAAAACACACCTTCCCAAGTTCCAACTCCCTCTCTGAAATCCAGGATTTGTAATGCTAATCTGAGTACCTTCCTCCATCCCGGAAAAAAAGTAAAAATTATTCATTGTAGGTGCTAAGAAACAACACATTTTTCCAGCACTTTCTTTTCTTAACTCTTTCTTGGTGTATGAATTTGTGCAAAAAAAAAAACCTTTTGCCTGATATTTATTATGGCTGCCAATTTAGGGCAGCATTCCCAAGGCTTTTCATTCCAGAATAATCTTACTTATTACTTTTCAATACCTTATTTTGTCCATGATGCTGAAATAAACTATCAGCTCAATTAAAAACTCAATCCAACTAGTTTGAAATTTGGGGACCAAAAACAGCCAATCAGTTGTTAGAAATGTTCACTTTTAACCCAGCTGCTTTTGCAACCTGGATTCAGGTGTTTTCTTTGGAACTTACATATTTCACTAATGCTTCAATTAACTAAAAAAAAATCTATAGGAGATTTTGGTTTTGTATTTTCTAACATACAGAATGCCTGTCAGAATTGATCAATTGCCTGGCATTACAACCGCCTGGATTACAATTGATAGTATCAGTGTAGTGATAGATCAGAAATAATTTTTAAAAATCTGTCACTACATTAGGAAATTCACTGTATTTTTGTCACTTGGGTAGACTCTGAGGCTGTAGTTATTTTCTTTTTAAATTTTTATTTATTTATTTATTTGTTTATTTATTTGGCTGCGTTGGGTCTTTGTTGCTGCACGCGGGCGGGCTTTCTCTAGTTGCAGCAAGCGGGGGCTACTCTTGGTTGCAGTGCGCGGGCTTCTCATTGCGGTGGCTTCTCTTGTTACAGAGCACGGGCTCTAGGAGCGCGGGCTTCAGTAGTTGTGGCGCACGGGCTCAGCTGTTCCACGGCATGTGGGATCTTCCCGGACCTGGGCTCGAACCCGTGTCCTCTGCATTGGCAGGCGGATTCTTAACCACTGTGCCACCAGGGAAGTCCAAGGCTATAGTTACTGATTGAAAATTTGTCAATTAAACTTCCATTCTAGCTGGGCTGATTGTTATTTCTTAATGATTTTCATTGTGTGTTTCTTAAAACTTACCATCTGCTCTAGTTCCTGAGAGCTCTCTGAATAACTGTGAAGATAGGCATGAAATTTTATTTTCATACATATACTGTACCACTTACAATCAACTTTTTAATCCAAAAATTATAAGCCAATCTGCATTAGACTTTCTAAATAAGTGAATTTGTATCTGGACTCCATTTAATAACCCATAATAACTTCTCTGAAAAATACATGCATTTAAATCACTCAATTTTATACACTACTAGGTACAAATCTTTAGTTTTTTTTCTCATTGTTTTATGCAGCTGTTGGGGAAAGAAAATAATTATTCCCCAGGTTATTCTAGTAAATCAGTCCAAGTTGGGCTTAAGCTTTTATTCTTTTCACTATATAAAATGTGTTGTCACTTCTTTTTAACGTATTAATTTTTTAAATATACAAAGTTATAGAAAAATGGCTGTAAATTTATGACCTCAGCAAAGTTACTATAGCAGTTTTTCTTCCAAAGGATGCCAATAGTTACCACATATTTTACTTCTCATAAAATTTTATGTGGCTAAAAATCATAATACTGCTTTTTTTTTTGGAGAAAGTAAGTCATTTTCTTGCTATATATTTTATTTCTCAAATATAATTTTTTATTACATGGGATTTATCTATCCGTTGGAAACTTAAAAAGTAAATGCTAAATCTTCCCTTGACATAGGTCAGGACAGAAAAAAATAGCCTTGGCTATAATATGGGCAACTGTCCCCATGTCTACAAATAAATTACCTATCCTATACATAAAAATGACTATAATAATAGCCATTCCTAAGAGACTCAGCTTTTTCCAACTGATTTAGAATGCCATCTTTAACATATATTAAACTTCTATATCTACCATAATCTATTTCTAGAAATATATCAGCTCCATTGATCTGTCCATTCATGTACCAGTGCCACACTGTTTTACTTACTGTGGCTTTAAAATGAGTTGTTTTTTGTTTGTTTGTTTGTTAGTTTTCCTGATAGGAAACTTTTCTTCTCTACTACTTTTCGTTTTCAATATTTGACTATTCTTGTTTGTGTATTTTTTATATGAACTTCAGAATAACTTCATTTAGTTCTGATGCTTAAAAAAAAACCTGATGGTGTTTTTATTAGGACCACATTAAGTTTGTGGATTAATATATGGAGATGACATCTTTACAACGTTGAGTTCTCCAGTCCTAGAATGGTAAGCCTTTCCATTGGTCTCAATCTTTTTCATACCTCTAGGTAGCATTAAAAATCTTTCTTTACGCAGATCTTTCACATTCTTAAGTTTATTCCTAGATAGTTGATATTTAATATAGTTTATATTATTTTGTCTTTTGGAAATATGAAAACTATTGATTTTTGAATATTGATTCTATGTAGTTTTGTACCCTGCCACCTCACTTTATAGAATTCTCTGTTTGTAGTAGGTTTTCAGTTTTCCTGAGTCTACCTACAATCTAAATACAAAACAACTACCCCGGGACAACAGTATAGTTTACTTTTCCAATACTTTGCATTGTTCTCAGAACATCTTAGTCTGAGAAAATGTAAACTGTGATTTAGTGAAATCATAGTTTTCCTCTTAGTGTTTGATACACAGGTGAGCAGAAGAAATGATCACTATTAGGCAGTAAACTTGTAGAAGGGGCTTTATATTCATTACCTCATGAACATAAACAACTCTATGAGATAGGTTATCCCCATTCTATAGATAAAGAAACCAAGAATCAGAGAGGTTAGATAACCTGTCCAAGAGTTATCTAACTGGTCTAGTAAGTGGCATAATCAGCATTTGAATTCAAGGCTCTCTGGCTCCCAGTGAAATGCAGGAGATTGAGAAAACAACTGTCTCTAGGTTACAGATTTTGAGGGGGTCAGGTACCATGTAGCTAGAGTAACCCAGGGAAAGAGTTAACTGGCTGTAAAGGTTAGACTTAGATCAGATGATCCTCTAAATTTCACAAAACATTAGTAAGCACACCTTCAGTACTCTGGAACCAGACACAACACTACATTATTTCTCTTTAGCACACACCCGGATGATTTTACTAACGAAGGGGGTACTAACTGCAGGCCTCAAACTCATGCGTGCAAGAAATACAATTATCTTCATATTTCTATATCTCTAGGTTTCTTTTATGGGCTCCCATTCCATTTTATTTAATTAATTAATTTATTTATTTAATACACCAGCGGGTCTTTCCTCCTGTATCACTGAGGTAGGGTCAGGCTGAGCTCCTGAGAAAATACATCTGCAGATTCACTGAAGGATGGGTACGTCAAGGGTAGGAGCGTGTCTGGCTGGGGCAGTTACAAGCACGCGGGCCGTCGAGGCTCAGCAGCCCGCTTCCTGGCTTGGGTCATCCTTTCGGCAGTGGCGGCTCGGACCAGGCCAGGCCCAGCCACCTCACCTGCTGCCACCATCAGCGCCACTGTCCTCTTACACTGGCTAGCGGTCACCACCACGGCCGCCACCTCTGCCTCATTCTATTTTATTTCAGTTAATTCTGGGTAAACCCAGTCAAGTAAGGTTTTCCTTTGTAAATTTAAAGACTCCTCAGTCAAGTCGGGGTCTCCTGAGTTAACTCTAGGGCTTCAGGACCCCATGTCTGGAGTTGGGGCTGAGTTCTGGGGCCATCAGGGGTGGGGGGAGGTCATGTAGACATCGTCCTTCCACGCTGGCATTCTCTGAGATGCACATTGTGGTCTCTGGCCTCAGTTGCATTCCTGCTCAGATTGCTGATCCAAATGGGTCACAGTTCTGTTCTCATTCCAGCCCTGAATCAGCTATTCCCGTGGCCCTTCAGAAACACAGGCAAAATCTAGATATTCCTTTAGGGTTGCAGGATACTGAAGCCATATCAAGCTCTCTCCAATTGGACACGTCAGACACCAAGTTTTACTCTCTTTCTCTTGAGTTATTGGAGGGAGAACCACAAGTTTTGCCATGCCCTTTGCTATTTGCCCCCTCAAATTCATATATTGAAGGCCTAACCCCCATTGTGATTATGCTTGGAGATACAGCTTTTAGGAGGTAAAAAGGTTAGGTGAAGTCATAAGGGTAGGGTCCTCATCTAATAGTATTGGAGGCCTGATAAGAAGATCTCTCTTCACGTACATGCACAGAGGAAAGGCCATGTGAGGACACAGCGAGAAGGTGGACATCTGCAAGTCAGGAAGAGAGGCCTCACCAGAAGCTGACCATTCTGGCAACCCTGATCTTGAACTTCCAGCATACAGGACTGGGAGAAGATAAACTTCTGTTGTTTAAGCCACCCAGTCTATTTTGTTATGACAGCCAAAGCAGACTGAGACACCCTTGGACTCTACCTAGTAATAGCTCCATTCTCAAATTCTTCACACCCATATATCTGGGGTTTATATTACTCTCCACTTTTCCTTCCCCACCCCCACACCCCAAATAAGCTCAGAACAGAGCCTCTTCTTTTGCACTGGCTACTCCCATGACGTAGACCTCTCTTGCTGTCTTGCTTCTCTCTTAAAAGAAGCATTTATCTAAACAGGAAAGGAGGGGTGATAAAAATTGAATCAACTTGATTATATATTCTTTCTCAAGCTACACTGAGATCTTTGCTTCTGGAATCCAGAAGAGAAGCTATTCACTTCTCTCCTTCAGCTATGGCAAGTTTCCCTTGAAGCTGTGATTGCTATTGGCTGGCTGCTCTAATGAGGACCAGGTCACAGGGTAAGAGAAAAGATTAGGTTAAAAAACCCAAGTATTATCATACTGTAGTAAATTTCTATAACAGCATCGGCAAATGAAAATGTCAAAGCTGTAACAATGTTATACTTGAATGACAGTCTTTAGGTGGTAAGGGACAGAGTCACCCAGGGAGTTCTGAGAAAGAATACCCCAGAGGGAATCAGGCGCAGGGAGAAGTGGAAAATTGTGCATCACTGTGGCGCATGCACCTGCAGCCTTAGTAACCCTAGAGCACACGCTTGTGACCCAGTGCTTGGCACCCCTCAGACAGATTGGTTCAGAACTAGAGAGACTCTGACAAGCTGACCACCTCCCACTAGTGGGCTCTCACTCTTTAACTCTCACATTCAAATTCCAAATACCGCCCTCTAGTCTCACCTCTCCTAGGACTTTTCTAGAATAAGGGGTATCAAATACCAGGACTGAGGCATTCTTACATGCTAAAATCTTAAGCAGTGAAATATGTTTCTTGCCCGTTGTCTCTCAAGACCTCCCTTTCAACGCTATTCCTTTCTTATGGTCAATGTACTTTGATTATTATCCCACCCCTTTGAATAACATCAGAGTCCTTCCTGGTTCAAGTTCTGTTGCTGTTGTTGTAAAAGTCCAAATATGTTGAATCTAATTAACTAAAATTCTCAGTTAGCCGGGTTAAGCCCTAAGATCCGGAAAACATCTTCACCATCCTCTCAACAATAAAATACAACCATAATTGACATTTAGATTTGAATATAATCTAATAGGCCCTGAGGTTGTAACATACAGAGTCACCCAGATAGCAGCACTACAAGATCCTGAAATCTTCAAATATGACTTAACTGGATTTTGTGGTATATTAAAATTTTTCTTAAAAAAGTAAAATGTATTTGAGAAATATCTTCTATAACAGTAAAAGTAAATTAATTCATATCATAACCTTTGATTAGTTAGAAAATCATGTTGATCAGATAACCTATCTTCCCTGGCATATCTGTTAAAAGTTATATTACTAAAACTCTGAAGAATCTTAGACCAGAGGTTGCTAACTCAATGACATTGAGAATGAGAACACTATAAAGCTTGGGAAAAAGATCATACCCACCCAAGACTCATCATTTTTGTACAGATGGGATCTGGTGAAATGCACCTCAAGGGCATTTTTAATGGACTCGTTCATATTTCATCCAGGGGGTGTCTAGTTAAGAATGAGTAGCAGGCTCCTAGTTCTACAGTGTTGATAGTAGATATGTTAATATCCTGGGTCTTTTAAGAGGACCAACCCTCTTCCAACTCCCATCTTCCAACTTTGGGAAGCTATCTTTTTGAGTCACTGATTGCCTGATCCGTTAGGTAAGATATAACATCACTTCCTTTACACTGTCCCCACCTACCCCATCCCCCAACACAAACACCCTAGCTATGCAAAATCAAAATCACCTCAGGCTCCTTCATTTCAATCACATTTTCCAGTAGGAAGTGGGATTTGCAAGTTGCAAGGGTGAGAGCCATTGGAAGGTGGAGTTTGATCCTGGCGTTCTTTCAGAAAATCAACCATAAAACATATTCTTTCTGTGATTGAGTCTCTGAATTCTAATTCCTCTTCTTTCTTAGAAGCTGTCTATTCCCAGCAATTTTCTTGGTCAGCAGTTTTCTTGGTCAGGATATTGATAGCAGGTGGCATATCTCAATGACAGGTAAAGGTCTGTGAATTCGAATCCTGAACCTGCAAACAGAATGGATGTGCCATCCACAGAGCCAACATTTCAAGTCATCTTTTCTTCCTCCAAACGTTGGAGAAATGAAGTGTTCATTTCAATCAGAAGGTAAGAACTTGGAAGTGGAAAAGGTTTTTTTGGTTGTTTGTTTGCTTGTTTGTTTGTTTGTTTTTACTGTAGGAAACTCAGTTCAAACACTGATTCTTCCAATTAACTGTTGGCAAGTGACCTTGGTGGAAGGAATTTAACCTGCTTTCCCATCTTCTAAATAGGGATAGTAACTATACTTCATGCAGTTTTGTAAGGATTAAACCAGATGTGTATGTGTCCAGCGTATCGGGGGGGGGGGGGGGGTGGTCAATGAAATCTAGCCCAGCTAGTGAGCAGCGTGTAGCTGAGGGCTAAGCAGAGACAAGAGGGCTCCGTTGTTTCCTGCTGATATGTTCCACCTATTGATTACTTTCCACATGATCAAACTTGATCATTTACACATCAGCAGCAATCTTTTTCTACAAAGTGCTTTATTGTGCTTCTCCACGCTACCAATGAGAAAAGTCCATTTTATTGCGATAGTTTAGAGATACGGCATCTAAATCTGAGAAATTTAGGGAAAATATGCCAGGGAACCAGATGTGCATCTTTTTCTATAAAGCGTGCCAAGAATATCTCCCAGGATCCCCGGCCGCTAGAGCCACTTTTCACAAACTTGCTCTGACCGGTCATCCCCGCCGCAGGCAAGCGCGATGGGGCAGCTCGTCCCACAGGCCACCAGGCCTAAAGGAACAATACCAATGGGGCTTGAAAGTTTCCCCTCCATCAAGCCCCTGTTCCTGCATTCTTTGCTTCACAAGTTAAGAGATTTCTCTCGAGATGCTGGTTTGTAGTTTTTTTAAAAAATGACCCTATACTTGGAAGCCTTGCTGCAATATTATATGATGATGTAATTATTTATGTAGTCCCAGCTGAGCCTATAGAATCCAAAAGCTTTCAAATCTATATCTACAGTTATAGATTTAGACAGCCCTCCCCACATCATTTACACACACACACACACACACACACGTACACACATCCCCCTCAAATATTTCTTTACATTCCAAAGCACTTTTTGATGTAACTGTATTCTCTCTATCCTGACATTCTTGAAGCAGCCCTAGAGAAAGTGTAAGATTAAAATTACAAGTCTTGCAGTTCATACGGAGAATAAAGCATAAACTCTGAAGGTGATCTCATGTGCTCAGAATTATGCCTTTTAAGGTCAAGTTGACTCAAAATACGGACCAAACAGAATATAGCAGTTAGAAAGGGAGCTTTCTTTATCTAATCTTAATTACTGCAATGAAGGATATTTTCACCTATATTTCAAACAATGCTAGTTAAGCCAATGAGTTTTTTCATGCTATTTCCACTTTTTAATTTGGGAATATGACTCTTTGTAAAAATAAATAGCAGTAAATGATGGTAACAGATTATGATCAGTCTTTTGGTTTAGAATAAAGGAAGCCCAGAACAATATATTGTCCATTTTAGGCACTTAATTTGTGGAATTTTTATATAGGATGAATTTAACAACTCCTGAAAAGTGAAAAATAACTTCTGCTTAGTTTTTACACTTTCAGGGTCTAGGTCAGTGGCCATAACAAGGAGGTAGCTTGGAGGGGTGCTTTATTTAGCTCCCCCATAACCAGCATCAGCCTCCCATCAGAATGCAACAGAAGTAGAACACTGTGTGTGCTATTCAAACTCCGCTCCAAAACAAGTCCCCAGGCTGCTCCTTCCAACAGATGCTGTTCCAAAGCTTCTCCAGTCTTGACAGTTGAAAGACACCAGTGGTCCAAATAGATCTGTTTATATCCTCCCAACAACCATCATTCTGCCTTTTAACATTCTGTGTCATAGTTTGGACATAAGAGCTTGGAGGTTGGGAGCCCACACACACACACACGAAGAAAACATAAAACAAGACATTCTGCCCAAGGGACTCATTCGTACAACAGTGCTGGACCAGTGGCCTGCACTGTCGTCTTAGTTGAGCTACATAATTTTTCTGGGCCTCAGTTACCCAACCTGTAGGATGAGGGACTTGAAAGGGCTTAACTCAGAAGTCTTTTGCAATACTAGTCAAACCAAGGCTTTTTTTTTTGAAAACCAAGAATTTCTGGTTTCATCAAATATCTGAATCTGGATAGCTACTGATCCTGTCTGCCTGGATCCCTTTCTATTACCTTTAACCATTTTCCAGAGGACGTGAGAAACCCTTACAGAGCAGGACAAGTACAGAGAACGGAGGCTAGATGTTCTGCATGTGTGGAGGGTCCCCTGGGTCTGCACCCCCGTCCACCCATGGTCACCAAATCAGAAAGCTGTCTAGGTAAAGGCAGCCTGCAGAGTCACACGCCCAGTAGAAACTGGGTGATTACAGGGAACAAACAACTTGGGCTTATCTCGTCTCACTTTTTTCCTTCCTTGACTCGCGCTCACAGGAGAAATAAAGGGAAATGTTTCTGAAGGAAAGTTCTTGGCTCTCTCTCTCTCTCTCTTTTTTTTTCACAAAAGGGACTTTTCCGGAGAAAGAGGGAAGGGAGTGCAAAACAAAGAGGCAAACAAAGGACTTGGAATAGTCTATGCCAGAATTCCCACTCGGGCTCGGAAAAACCAGCTCTCTATCAGCAATAGCCCAGCTTCCCCTGCAGGGGCTGCGGCCGAGTGGGGCGCTGGGGCCTGGCTGAGCCACGGCCCAGGTCCTGGTGGGGACCAGCCCCCGGTGACATTGCCCACAGGAAAGAAAGCCCCGGGGTCAGCAAACTGCCATCCCCCATAAGTACATCTAATTATGACCGCTTACTTCAAAAAGAGGATTTAACCCAAAGCAGATTTAGCAGGGCCTCTTCCAAAGGGCAGCAGGAGTCCCAGGTCTGACCTTTGAGAAAATCCTAAAGGCTTCACTGCCCAGGGAACTCAGCAAACCCGGTCACCGTGGACGCCTCAGAGAAATTCAGCGATGCCAACTTCAGTTATTAGGGTCCTAGTGAGGGTGTTTAATTTAGCATAACGAGTGTCGGTCAGCATGTGCCCAGAGCATGTGCACTGGTGGTCAGTCAGGGGGGTGGCCTGGGCAAAAACATTGACAGGAAAATATATAAAGCACTAAAGTATAACCTGTTGAGTCAAAACTACTGTTTCAGAATCTTAAAGTGGTTGGATATTTAGTGAGTCAAAGATTCTTATCTAAAACATGTACAACTGGTGACATATCTCAGCGGTGCTGATCAAAGTATGAAAAGCATCATGATATATATATAATTTTTAAATTCTGCGTTGATTTTTAAAACCTCCTACATAGCGCTTTGCTCAGGAGAAATCGTTGTGTAATTGCTCTAGTAAAATTAAACAACTCCAAAGGAGGGGCATGGGATTGGAATTGTTAGTCTTGAACTGGTCAACATGAAGTTAGTAAATAAATACACTTGGGACAGGCTCATTGTATAATGAATATAAAAGTACTTTGTGAACTATAGAGCTCTCCATCAAGTGTTATTATTTCAATTATTCTCACAGTACACAAATACTAGGAAAACAAAAAAGAAAGAAAAAGAAACAGCTGGGTAAGTACGGTCTCTCCATCCACATACTTCATTTAAACCTACCACTCTGTAGGTGAATTCACCTCAGCCATTTAGCTTAGGTGGGAAATTGTAGAAAAGGCAGACATATCTGGTTCGAGACCAAATGATTTACAAAGTGATCAGAAAATATTAATTCACACAGCTGGTTCTTTAAAATTATTTGATTTCAGATCTTTTAAAGACATATCAAACAAGTTGCTACTCTCACCTGACCACATTCCAACACAGGACACCTAGATATATGTAATTTACACCATCATTAAAACCTTGTTTGCAATACCTATGCTTGATGTTGGAAAGTTCATGGAGGTTGAGGAGGTAGAGTTTATTCTCACTGTTTGGTTGCTCCAAAATATCAAATTGGACCATCTATTTGTCCAAACAAGAAGCTGATAAACTTGAGCTTCCAGCAGCAGAAGACAGACTTAAAGAAACCGTAAGTGGAGGGTATTGTACATAACACTCCAGCCATTGCTCCCTTTTCCATTTCTCCTTCCTCAAGAGATGTACCAAGTCCAATAATAAGTAAGCATTACCAATAACTTAAAAATTTAACACAAACCTGTTGTTTCATGCTTTTATTTACTTTCCTATTGAGGTAACTTTTTCTGGCAAATAAACTAATCTGGGAAAACCAGATCTCCTTTTTGTAACTAGATATAGCAAAGCTGGGACTGGTGAAGCTCTTTCCCAATGGCTCTTAATTTGCAAGTCCTAAACACAGACGCAGACACGCTTGGTAACTCAAAGCGTCGGGATTCAATGCCATTGGTTTCAAAGACTGTGGAATTCACAGATGTAACCATTCAGCTGAGGGGAGGAAAAGGAGAGAATAAGCTAAAAAGAAGATGCTGAAAAACTGGAGAGTATCAAAGAGTTCATCACAAAGCGTTTCAATTTGAAGTCTCTGCTTCAAATGTGCTAATCCCTGGTCTGAGAAAACTACCTACAGTGTTCAAGGCTCAACGCTGAATTTTTGTTTTGTTTTCTTTTGTTCTACACTGAGTTTTAACAGTTACGCAACCCTGAAAAAGTTAAGCAGGTAATTCTAGTCATTAAGTAATTCATACACAACCAAGTAGTAAGATTTTCTGTACCAGTTTTAAGAATGAATAGGATTCATTTAAAATGATGATCATTTGTCTCACTGAATAAGTGGATTTTAATCGCAAAGAGAAAAAGTATATTATTTCTAATAAAAGGCAGTTCGTAGAGAGGCTTTTCAAACGTAGGTGCTTCGTTGATGAAGTTAAAACAGAAGCTCCCTTAGTTTGTGGCTTTTCTGGCTTTTCACATCCTAGTGGGAATGTTGTTGCCGTATTTATACGAACCCCCAACATGCTCACATTAATGGTTCCAAGCAAAGTCTGTCTCACTGTCTGCAAACCGTTGGGAAATTAGGCATTGGACCCCGGGCACGTGTCCGCGGAGTCACGGGTGGAAATCTGATCCAGGACGGGAGGCGCAGGACGAGAGCGCCGCCCTCCGGGATGCGCGAGCGCAGTTACCTCTCCCGCTCCTGCTCCAGCAGGTTGGTGAAGTCATCGCTCTTGTTCATGTAGTCTGTGTGCTTATGTTTCTCGTTCTCCAGCTCGTACACCGTGCGCCGGTGACACTTCTCGGCCAGCAGCAGCTGCTCTAGCATGCGCCGGTAGGTTTCCTTCTGTTTTTCCTCAAGTCTGTCCAGCTGAGGAAGCAAACATGGGAAAGAGCTTAATATTTTATTTCATTTACGTAGGGCTCTAAATAATTTGTTTGCGTTGGTCTAGTGATTTATTACCCGTAGGGGAGGACCTCGAGTCTGCTATTCTCTGCCATTTTCCCCATCCCATCATTTTCTCTAGGCCTGTTGGATTTATGAACTAGCCACAATAGGGCTGCAGTAATGTCTGGCCTCTGGCCTTTTTCTCTGTGAACATATGTGTGGTTCCTAAACTTTCAGGAGAGCAAACTCACTGTTTCAATGAGACAGCGAAGCCCTATACTCAGAAAGAAAGAGAATAGCGTCTGGCCTGATCTCAGAAAAATGAAGAGCTCAGCAGGCACGTGTACCAAACTCCTCCCCTGGGAGGAGGAAATTATCCTCATTGCAACCTTTTTTTTTTTTTTTCAAGGCTTGCAGTTAAGTGCATTTCTAGGAAAAGTATATGAAGGACCCACAATCCTCTTCTTTCAAGAGGTACTAAATATAGGGAGAATCTCAGAACTTGCAGAGCGCACATATCTCAAACTAAAAGAGATCTTATCAAATATCATTACAGGGCTTTTTGTGTCTGTTTCTCCCGCCAGGCTATAAGATCTTTAAGGGACCATATGCCTTGATCATCTTTTTAGTCCCTGGTCCCTAGCACAGCACCTGGAAGAAAGTAGGAGTTCAGTACATGTTTGTTAAATTGGACCCAATCTTACAATATTGATAGTTCCCTATCCTACTCTCCTCTTCAAACCCTAGTGCAGGAGTTCTCACCCTCAGCACTACTGACCTTTTTGGCCAAGTAATTCTTATTTGAGGGGCTGTCCTGTGCACTAGAGGATGCTCACCTGCCCACTAGATGCCGGTACTACCACCTCCAGCTGTGACAAAACTATCCCCAGACGTGGTCAAATGTCTCCTGGAAGGAAAAGTCCCCATGTCCCCCTCCCTGTTGAGAACCACTGCTCTAGGTGAATCAGACATATTTAGAATCCATTCTTTTTTTTTTTTTTAACAATTTTTAAAATTTTATTTTATTTATTTAATTTTGGACCTGTTGGGTCTTCACTGCTGCATGCGGGTATCTCTAGTTGTGGGGAGCGGGGGCTACTCTTCGTTGCTGCGCCCGGGCTTCTCATTGAGGTGGCTTCTCTCGTTGCAGAGCACGGGTTCTAGGCGCGTGGGCTTCAGTAGCTGTGGCACGCAGGCTCAGTAGTTGTGGCTCGCAGGCTCTAGAGCACAGGCTCAGTAGTTGTGGCGCACGGGCTTAGTTGCTCTGCGGCATGTGGGATCTTCCCAGAGCAGGGCTCCAACCGGTGTCCCCTGCATTGGCAGGCGGATTCTTAACCACTGCGCCACCAGGAAAGTCCCTAGAATCCGTTCTTAATCCCACAGCCAACTCTGTAAGACTCAGTGGAGTAGCTCCATGGGTATCAATTTCAGAGCTATTCCCCTGATGTTCCACGTTTGCCCTTCAGTCATAAGGCGGATCTGAGTTTCCCTTTACAATTTTATTATATTTTCAGTGTGAATGAATCATTTGTGGGACCCAAAATAAAAGAGATATTGCCCCCATAATCCTCAGTGCCTTCTGATTAGACCTCCACCCCTTTGCCTAAGAACAGGTGACCAGTCAGACTGGTGAAGCCCAGGTTGACCAGCCATACCAGAGATCATTGGGGAGGCAAATCGTACTTTTATGTGTTCTGATAAATGACTGCAGTCTTAATGGGAGAGTCTATACAAGAGGTTTTTTCACTGGAGTAACTCCCTGTTACAAAATATTCTCCCCAAGAACTCTCCATTTTTCCACAAGTGTGATTTTCACCATATGTTATAGAATTTGTCAAGCATTGCTGGAACATCATCAGAAATGTGGAAGGAGCAGCTCTTTCCCCTTTTTGATCCTTCTTAACTTTGTCGTAAAGTAAAGTAAGGCCTTCCCTCCTTTTGAGAGTACTTGGAAGAGCAGCTTCTGCCTGTTTCCTGATACCCTGACCCACTCCTCTCTGAGGAAGGAATGGTATTTAAAGGTTGTATTGGGGACAGGGAGCTGGGCATGAACAGCCCAGCCTTTTCATTTCTTATTTTCTACTCTGTCTGCCATAAGATGGTACATGGTACTCTCCCTCAGGTGCTGTCTCCAGAGTCTAGGAGAGAAAGTAATAGGAACCTGGTGGTGGTCATCTATCTATTTATGTCAATAATAAAGTTAATGCTTCAAGTCATCTGTCAGACTCCTGCAGTTATCCCTCAATCCGTTCAAGGAACTTGGGAGGCAAAGATGGGGGCACTATTAATTGGATGGTTGACTGAGATACCCAGAGAGAGAAACACTGTAGGGGCATCTGGAGGAAAAACAGCATATGTTGATATTAATTGTTCCAGGGCAGCCTAGGTAGGACTGCTGGGCCTTAGCTTTAGTATGTTCTGTCCATGTGGGCCTTTGAGATTGGCTGTTCTCAGCAGCTACCGTGCTGGGACTAGGCCCCTGGAGTAGCTGCTGTGGTCTCTGTGGGCTGTGTTCACCTCACCTGCACCAGTACAGCTTGACCTCAGTACTGGTTGCATAACCAGGAAGACAGTCTTTTTGTCCTTTAATGCATCCAGAAGGACGCTGAGACATTGGTGTGTGAGCTGCGTTTTTCACCCAGAACTGCAGACCAGACTTTCTTTTTTTTTTTTAATTTATTTTTGGCTGCGTTGGGTCTTCGTTGCTGCGTGCGGGCTTTCTCTAGTTGTGGCGAGCGGGGGCTACTCTTCGTGGTGGTGCACGGGCTTCTCATTGCAGTGGCTTCTCTTGTTGCGGAGCACGGGCTCTAGGAGCGTGGGCTTCGGTAGTTGTGGCACATGGGTTCAGTAGTTGTGGCTCGCGGGCTCTAGAGCGCAGGATCAGTAGTTGTGGCACATGGGCTTAGTTGCTCCGCGGCATGTGGGGTCTTCCTGGACATTGGATTCTTAACCACTGTTCCAGCAGGGAAGCCCTGCAGACCAGATTTTAAACTGCAAAGGTAGTAAATTCCTCTTTAGCAATAAAGCATTAGTGTATGAGGATCTAGCTTTCAGTTTTAAATTCTGGATGTAAGAACTAACATAGGTAGCAACAGATTAGCTGTGCCAGACCCTGTTTCTCGTTATTTTGTTTGGAACTGCACTGAGCCCCTAGGAGAGACCTGAGGTGGGCTGACCTCTTGGATCTGTGTGGCTTGTCCAGAGATTCTGAAGACCACCTCCCAGTGGATTCATTAATCATGTATACTGTGTCCCATGGCTTTTGGTTTTCAGGCTCCAAAATGTGGCTCAACCACAGAGGAAAGGTAGTTCTTATTACTGAATAGTGAAAGCGAAATGGGCACCTGTTACTTTGGAAATGTAGCTCCCACTTGGACAGAGGTGGAAGGAAAATTGAATGAGATCATCATAGCAACAAAGGTCAAAACTTACTAAGGAAAGAGTGTACCTGAATCAAGTTGGTGGAGAAGAAGTTCAGGGACTTGAGATGGGGAGAAATTTCAGTACGTTTCAGACAAAAGGACCATGGTTTAGGAAATGATTTTAGCTCTGTTATCAACAGAGAGCTAATGGGGAAAATATTAAAGAATTTAAGAAGAGAGAAATCTACTTAAGAGGAAACATGGGGCCTTAAGGACCAAACTGGAAAGACCAAAAGGGAAATGGATCTAAGTGCCCTTAAAGATAGGGCTATAAAAAAAAAAAAAGAGAGATTTTAGTCTTTGTTGAATCAGAATGGGTGACAGAGGAGGTAGAGACAGGAGAGCCTAGAGAGCAGAGCAGCGTGACTGCCCCACGAAGAGGGTGTCGGGGTCAAGGAAACGTTTGAGGAGCATGCTGTAAAACTGCAGATGGTTCTTCATGAGATCAGTTGGGGCCCTTTCTCTTGAAGACTGCAACAGCTGTTCAAAGTGGTTACCTAAAATATAGACACGCTGAAGAATTAAAATCTGAGATCAGGGTAGGATATGTAAAGCAATTTGGGGGGAGTTTCATGGTGTCAGCCATGGTAGATGGGCCCTGAGCGAACACGCTCAAGAAACTTGGAGATGTAGGTTTCGAAGGAAAGATGAGACAAACGAAAGGGGATTCAGGCAGGACAGCAGCAGATTCGGTCCAAACACCGGTGTGCTGTGACGGGAAAAGACTCCTTAGGAGGGATCATCCAACTCAAGAACATAAAAGTAGGTAAGATTTGTGTTGAACAAAGGATCCTTTTGGCAGACTCATAACTCCTTGGTTTTGCTTCTCTCACTGAGGGTGACCACACACTACACAATACGGAAGGTAATATTCAGAAAACAAATGTCTGGGCCTGAAAGCATAGGGGAAGTTAGAGGCAAACAAACAAAAACTCTACGATCCCTAAAATAGTGATAGAGAAAGAAGGGGCCATTTGAAAAACTGGTCAAAAACAACAATAACAATGAAACTCAGCTGAGCCTTCCTACTGGAGGAAAGGTTGTGACAAAAGAAAACATTTTTGTTGCCTTGAGTAGGACAAGTTACCCAAGAATTAGAGAGTTCAAACACGAGAGAAGGCGAAGTTCTGAGGAACGGTCACCTGGGTAAGGTTAGGTACCCACTAGGCCCCAAGGCAGACAGGCTTCAGAAGGTCACCTGCGGGAAGGGGTAATACCACCCCGAAACAAGGGGGCAGTAAGGAAAACCACCAGTACGAGATGGGTTTCCTAGGCCTGGACATCGTGGCTGAAAAAAGAAAAAGATTAAAGAGATTTCACGTATACAGGTGGGCGCTTCCCTGGCAACGCAGTGGTTAAGAATCTGCCTGCCAATGCAGGGGACACGGGTTCAAGCCCTGGTCCGGGAAGATCCCACGTGCCGCGGAGCAACTAAGCCCGTGCGCCATAACTACTGAGCCTGCACTCTAGAGCCTGCGTGCCATAGCTACTGAAGCCCACGCACCTAGAGCCCGTGCTCCGCAACAAGAGGAGCCACCGCAATGAGAAGCCCACGCACTGCAACAAAGACCCAACACAGCCAAAAATAAATAAATAAATAAAAATATGCAGGTGGAAAAGTAGAGCACCTAAAATAAGACCTAGGCATGGAGGATGTCACCACTGTGAATGCCTAAACTTCACAAAAAGACAGATAGCTTTCAAATGCCACTCACTGAGGGCAAGGATAATACATGAAACAGATGCCTCCACCCAACCCAGGATTCGCCACTTCCCATAATTATTAGCCTCTTGGTGGCGGCAGGCTCTGTCTGATGGGGACAAGTTCCCCCACACTGACTGGCATCCTGTTGTACCTGAAGATTTTCTCTATCCACCCTCCTTCCCTCAGACATCCTCTAAGTCTCTGCCTTGATCTTGGTGACATGAGCCTGCTTTGTGCTGAGTCCTGAGGTCAAGGAATATCATTACACTTGAGATAAATTGACCTTGGAGCTGGGGCTTTTCTTGCATTTTTAACAATTTATGAATGTGAGGTTGGTACTGTGATAAGTGCACATGTCCTAATAATCTTTGGACTCTTTGAGTAAACGTAGAATAAAGGACTTCAGGATGTATTAATTCAACTTTGAAAATGCCTAAGATTAAGATCCTTCTGGCTAAGGCTAAGCAGAATAAGAATTTGGGAAGGAAAGAAACTGAACCCTTAATTTCTTTGAAATTTTGCTTAAGAATGATGAACTTTGATATCTCAGACTTTAGTTTACAAGGAAGTTCAGGGGGAGTTAATATTTGCTGCTTAATTTCTCCCCAGATACCTGGCAAGAGAGGGGGGTCCACCATATTGGGTTCACTGCTTAAACTTTGGTGAGTTCTGTTGGATGACCTAGCTGGGCCTAATGTGGGATGAAAATTGGAATAAGCAGTGATTTTTGGCTTGAGGTACAGCATGGCTTCTAGGAACATTACCTCATGAACTTGGAAGCAACTCTCTTGCTCCTGAGCAACAGGAACTTGATTATTAAGCCCAAAGGGTTAAGAAACCAAAAATCTGTAAATGGTGGAAGAAATCTTTTCTCCTTTCAGCATTCTGTTTCTCTCACAAAGCAGGACTTCACCATTTTGCCAGTGCTGGGAAAAGTAGCTTCTGTCCTTCCCTCTACCTCCTTATTTATTCCTCCCCAAGGGAGGAACAGCTGTTCAGATTGTTGAGTTGAGGGGAGAAAGGAACCAAGAAGCATGCCCAGCTTAAGCGAACTCCAGCAGGACAACCCAAAAGAAAGGTGAGTGTTTTCTGCTCTGCTCCTCTGTCCACTTGGGTTAGGTCTACTTTCTGAAGGTAAGTTGGAAACGCCTTCCTTTATGTACTGTCCGTAGAACTCAGTGGGTCAGAGGCAGTACTTCTGGATGTGTGAGCTCTGCAGACCTACCTCTCCCTTGAGGGGTCATTCCAAGCTCTACCTTGGGAGAAAAGAACTAAGAAGCCCAAATGATACTATTTATCCAAGCCAAGTTCTTCAATCCAGGTGATTATAATAATAATATAAAACTGATATTTTGACCTCTCTGTGTCTTTTACTGCTCAAGTCCCTCCAGGTTTGGAACTAAATAAGAGTGTGAGCAATTATCACCCTCAGCTCCCAGCAGATACTAATGGCTGCTATTTGTTGAGTAGCTAGTATGTTCCAGACACTATGTTAAAAGTGTTACAGGCATTGCTTCATTTAATCCTCACAACTCTATGAGATGTGCACCTGACAGAGAAGAACACTAAGGCTTAAAGGGCTGAAGTGACCTGGCCAAAACTACAGGCAGCTAATAACTGTGGGTTATCTCAAACGTGAAAGTGGATTCAGCCAGTTGACTCTATTCTATCATATACTGATAATTATCTCTTAATGCTTAAAGAAAAGATGAGAACAGCTCCAGTTCATCCTGGTTGCAGAAATTAGAAAATTATGGGGCTCTCGATCTGTCGTGAATACCTTCTAAAGCAGATCTTTCTGAGATCTGTCAAGCTGAGCTGCTGCAAAGGCTTGTCTCAAGCTAAATTACGATAAATTGCTTCGCACTTTTCATTTCTGTGTTCTTTATTCATTTATGATACTAATTTCACATCTATGATTTTTTTTTTAACATGAATTCCGAAGAGTCAGTATGGCTAGATCCATCAACTGGTTCCCTGATTCTTCATTGAACTTCTACTATGATGTGAGAGTATTTTTAACGTGTAATATCATGGGTAATTAACAACAATAGTTGATAGTTCCTAATACAGTCTTGTATAAAAATGATTCAATATTGTCCTATTAGATTCCCTTTCATCTTAAAGAACTGCCCTAAGCCTTCCATTGGGATTTTGCTTCAACTTTTATGTTTTAGCCATTCACATGAGACCATTTTAATGGTCTATAAGATATCAAAACTGAGTGGCTTTATAACCATAAATATCAATAATAAAAATCGGTTTAATTTTAGGCTACCAATTTGACAATAATCTGAAAATTCAATGCTAAAACCCATAAGCACCTCAAATTTTTACACATATCCCCTCTTAGAGAAATAAAAGAATAACAGACTGAAGAGCAGGTAGCTATCATAATCACATGAGAAACATATTTCGGGCTTTAAGTATATTTAAGGAAATACTTCTACAATTCTTATCAATGAAATGTATCCACAGTAATTCTGAATTATTTAATTATACTTTAATTCTATACTAGGGCATCATAAAATGCTTGCCTTTGAAAGAAAATGTTAAGGCGTGTAAAATGGAAGGATGTGGAGACATCCCTCTGAGGCTTCCTTCTCAGGGACTTGTCAGGGTATGTTTTTACCTCTGAGATGGGTTTCTCATACACATCTTCTCCTATGGACTTCTCCTGGGCCAGGATGGCGTCTCGGTGCAGGACCCGCAACACTTTCTCCGGCTCCGCAGACCCGTAATGAGCCTCCAGAACCTCAGGCTTGGTTTTCTCCGTCTTCAGCATGTGGATCACATCTTCCCTGGCCTGTGGTGGAAAGTGCAGCAAGGTCAGACGGTTGACAGCATAAATGCTATGCCGGGCTCACAAAATCAACACGGAGTTTATTGAATATATCCCTGTCTCGTCAGGGCTATGGGCAAATTTACTGGGTGTTTTTTGTTCTTTTTTTTTTTTTTTTTTTTTTTTTTTTTAACCAAAAGCAGATTGGCAAGCAGATACTCTGCTTCAGGTTGCTAGGAAGCCGGCAAGCAGAAAAAGGGTTTGTGCTAATATTAACTACATAAAAAGTGCTCGATCCAAGTAGCAGTGATTCTGAGAAGGGGGAGGACTGCTCCTGGGGACACTTAGCCCTTTTCAGTGCACATGAGGTCAATGACAATTTAAAGTTTTCTAGTTTTCTGTTTATGCCCTCAATATATAGTATTCAAACCTGGCTTAAAATAAAACCCTGCTCTCCCCTATTCCGGTTCTAACTCCGTGTATAATTAACAAAAACAGCCTTTATTAGTGATTTCCTGTTTCCCATCAAGTGATTCATTTTGCACAGAAACACATGGTTGGGAGCTCTCATGGTGCTGGGCTGGGCTTCTCAATCTAATGTATTCCTGCTGAAGGTGAAACTTAACTCCTGTAGTATCCAGACTGCCAATCAGAGTCAGGTTGGTGGGGTCAGAGTTGTTCTTTCGGTTTCTTAGCAAAACTTTAGTGTCTTGTTGAAGCTCTTGAGAAAACCACATGATTATAGGCTTTCAATCATATTGACTGTGGCTCCCATCACATGATGCAGATACATCTGGATGTATTTTCTACTGATGAGGAATGATGAACTTTGTAGTTATCACGGAACTGACTTTGACCAAACGTACTCCCATCTGGTTGTATACTTGTTTTTCCAGTAATGGTGATGGGTATGAAGTACCCTGACTTCATCCCAACTTGTACCGAAGAACACACTGGTGGCAATAGAATTTCAGTCTGTGACAATGGAATAGAGTTTTCCCCTGTGTTATGCTAACTGGGGGTTTTAAATCATAAACCTGGCTCATTATCATGGTATTCTAAACAAGGGAGCTAACTAGTTAGCCCTGAGACAGGACCATTATAAAGTTTGTCTTTCTTGAGATTTCTCACTTTTATTGCTTTTTCGTACGTAGTCTCCAAATTCATCTAATTCCAAACGGCTAAAGACGAATTTATTACAGAAACGTCACTGGACTGGAATTTGCAAATTTTCCCTATGTTGTCTCTGCCACATATACATGTGCTCCTTTCAAGACAAAAATGGAAAATATTAATTTTGAAGAAACCAGTGGTTTGGAATTAGCGAGAAAGTTAAAGTCAGAAAATAGTTGAATGGAAAGGCAATGTGTTTCCATGCAGGGCGAAAGGACAAAGCGCAGACACAGAGTCAGGCTAGCTGTACAGTGTCTTTGTGCAAATTAGAAAGAGGTGCCCGCTTCTTCCAGGAGACACAACCCCGAGTCAGAGTGCAGCCTGCCTAACGAGCAAAGAGTGGGCTGTAGTTCACCCCTATGCGGTCCCTCTGCCAGGCACCCCTGTGCAAGGCGCAACTCCACATCTGTGTATGGTGACCCTGTACTGAAGCAGTCCAAGGTATGTCCATTGTTCTCAGTCTTCAGGCAGACAATGTAAACAAAGAGCTTTGCAACTGTAAATAGGTAGCTATTTCAGTTTAAAAGTTTAAGCTATCCAGTTTAAAAATATGTAAATATTATTGGTATCTTTCTTTTTAACCAAATCTTTCTAGTTCTCTTAGAAGAAAACAACTGACGTGAAACACCTATTTCTTCTCTCCCTAAAAAAATGTGCTTATGCTTGAACTGTATTGACTGCGTTATGCTGCATATACCAGACATTTCATTCTGAGCTCAATTACCCTAGACACCAGTTACCAAAGAAAAAGAGGCCATGGTTATGTAACACTGTGCATTATGTATTTAGAGCCACATTACTCTTCAGGAACTAACTAAAAGCTTTTTAATTGCTGTAATAATGATCATACAAGGAATACGAATGTTGCCCATAAATCACTGCTATTTAGAATAGTTTACTATAGTAAATCAAATATTCATATTGTGATATCTGTTTAATCAATGGAATAATAAAGATGTGATCACAATAAATTTTTTTCATTACTTTAAACGTGATTCAATTTATGTAATTAAGATCCTACGTTTTGGGGAGAAAACCACTTTACGCCTCTGTTTTGAGAGTCTTGTTAATTTTTGTAGAAAAGACTGAAGTTCAAAATGTAAGAAAGTTCCTATCCTTGAACATTACTATTTTCACTCGGAAGTTTTATCACAAGCAAGTAGTTAAAGTCTTAGGGTGCGGGAGAGCTGCTAAATAGACCACTGTATTTACGTAGATGTAAAAGGACCCAGAGGGAGGAATACTTTGAAGAGGGCTCTAGAAAGGGGAGAAGAGGAGGTCAGAGGAAGAAGAGACAATGAAAATGTTCAACTGACTTAGTCTTGGTGATGGAGGAGAATAAATAGGAGACTAGGGTATAGAAACAGACACAGAGGGGTCACAGGCTTCTCTTTCATCCTACCTGGTTCCCCTTTGTGCCAAGGGAGACATACGGAGGCCAACAACAAAGATGTCCCTGCAGAATTGAAACTGCACCCCATGGAGCAAGGGGTTGTCTCAACTGGCTGCATAAGGAGCTGATTCCAAACACGGGGGGGCAGCAGAGGGCCGCTGTGCAAAGCCTGGGGCCGACAGGTAAGTGTGTGATCCGTCTCACAAAGTCAAGGGTGGGTATCTGGTCTTTGCTGTGAAAGTAGGGATGGGGCGACAGACACAGGACAGGTGGAGCCCACACAGGTGATATAGTTCAAAAGAGCACTCAATCCAATCATCCACTCAATAAATATTTGTGCACATTCAGTACTGGAGATATAATTGCATCCTGAGGCATTGAAGTCTAAGGGGAAATAGACAACCAGTTGAAAGTCATTTCCATTATAACATGAGAAGCCTTAGGATGGAGGAGACACAGGGGGCTAAGAACTTGGTCCAGAAGAACACTTGACTTGAATCTGAGCTGACGGAGGAGGCTTCCTGGAGAAAGTGACCCGAAATCTCACAATAAGTACTTGAGCCAGAGAAAGAGGGGTGGAGCTAGGCTAAGAGTGTTCTTGGCCAAGGGAAACCTGTAGGCAAAGGCCAAACCGAATAGATTTAGATGCATGGGCTGGGGCCACAGGAGGCCGAAGTGATTAAACAATGGGCAACTCATGAAAAGCCTGTAAACCAAGCAGTGAGTTTGCATTTTATCACAGAACAGCAAGAAGCCTTGGAATTTTTAAGCATCGGGATTGTGACATGGTCAGATGGTGGAAAGATCATTCCATCTGCTGTGTTAAACACAAATTCTGAATCAGCAGATCTGATGGTGTAACCCAGGAATTGTGATTTAAAATATCTCTGCAGGTGATTAGGAAGCATAGCTGCACTTAGAAACCACTACTTTAGGCCAATTCAGCACCAAAAGCACTGAAAATGTCTGCTCTGTTCAAGGTTCCCAGCAGGCTCACCTGATTCCCGGGGACTTGCTTGCCCCAGAGGTTTCTCCTGTTCTCACTGTGTCATCAATTCCACTGATTCTTCTTCACCAAGGAATCATGGTCACTTCAGACCAGCAGCATAAACTAGGAGGGTCCCCAGAAACTGGTGAAAGTATTTGCTACCTCTGTGCAAATGAGGGTGACCAACTGTCCTGGTTTGCCTGGGACCAAGAAGAACGGAATCCCACAAAGCTGGACTTGTGCAAATCAGGACAGTCCCAGGCAAGTTGGGACGAGTTGGTTATCCTAGGGCAAACACGGAGTGGTCAGGAGACTGGATATTCCAAAATGTCCCTGAATCTGGCAGGACAGCCATGGTGGACTTACTGTACTCAGAAACTGAATTTCACTGACAGTGTTTCCCAAACTTAGCTTTCTTTACAGGCAAAACTCCATCATTGATGATTATGCCTAGTGACAATTTTAACTTTTTTAAACTTGTGGGGTTTTTGAATCTTTGGGAAAAACCCATAATGAGTAGGAAAGAATGCTTAGTTCTTATGCCCATGTGACATAGCTGTTCCACACTCCTAAAATGGGTACGTGTCTAACTTTGGGAGGACAGAGGAATCAGAATGAGTTGTGGAGCTTCAAATTAAACATGGTGCATCCTCTTGAAGCACTCGGATTACTTAAGGACTAGGGGTAGGTGGTAAGTAGTTTAAAACTCTTTCAGAAGATTAATACAATATTGATATTTACTTGAATGTTTAGGACAAAACACAAGACTTAAAAAGCATCTGCTTGAGGTGGACAGCTTGGGACAGCTTCTTAGATGATGCCACCATGATCCCCCGCCTGGCGGTCCGCTCGCTTAGGTTGAGAGGGAACACAGCCAGATGGGAAGTTTGAGAAGCCTGCCCCTAACTATTGACATTGCACACCTCAAACAAGACATTCCCTGCCAAGAGCTGTTGACCTTGAATGGAGGATGCATTTTTTTTTTTCTTTTTGGGCACGCCAAGCGGCACATGGGATCTTAGTTCCCCAACCAGGGATCAAACCCGCAACCCCTGCAGTGGAAGCTCGGAGTCTTAACCACTGGACACCAGGGAAGTCCCTGGAGGATGCATTTTGAGGAAAGAAATTTATTTCTATGCTATGGAAGAATCAGAATGTCACAGTTTCTAAACACCATCACTTCTTCGAATTATTCAGTTACCCACATAAATATGGTCTGTTGCTGCACTGAGCTAAGGAGCCCTGGAAAAGATGGTCCTGGAATACCAACATATGCCCATTCTGTAAATGCTTTCCCATTCTGGGAACTCAACTCAATGTTCTGTATCTGTTTAAATAATGTAATTTATTAGTTTACTTGCCTATTTCTTTCTTAGGCTGTGAGCTGCTTTGAGGACAGGGACGGTGTCTGCAGCGTCTACTAAAGGGTGCTTGCCCACATGATAGGCACTCAGTAAATATTTGTGGAAATAAACGTAAAATTAAGTGATGTGAAGTCAGAGAGGCATAAACTGGCGCTGCAAATCTCAGAACAACCTTAACTATTTAGCCTTGTTTAAAAGAGTTAAACAATTACATTTTTCAACTTCTGCTCTTTCATCTGACGTTCTTGTCTACAATTTAGGAGTCACTTTGTTCTTCTTAAGTTTATTCCAAAAAGAAAATATGTAAACTGAATAAGGAAAAACAGTACATTCCACTAGAATGTTACAACAGGAAACAATCTTTAAACCTCATACAAATTGAATTATACCATTTACCCTAGTTAGGTAAAATGGAGTATTATAAATGTATTGGAAGAAAAAAAGCTATGTAATTTATGATGGCATTAGCTATTACTATAGAAATTAAACCCATTTTTTTCCTCCTCAGTGTTAGAAAGCCAAGTTAACATAATTAGTGACACAACAACAGACAAGGAGAAGATTCAGATATGGTTAGTTTAGAGGGCCATTGGGGCTAAAAATGTGTCTTTAGGCTTTTCTGGAGAAATTTCTCTCCACAACTATATGGTTAATAATAGCCTAAAAGTCTCTATACTGCTTGTTCATTAAAGATTACTCCTTTCTAGCACTTCAGACAAAATATTATCCAAAAGAAATCTTTTATTAAAATATCACAAGCAGATGCTGTTTTTCATATTAAAACTTGCTTTTATTAATACCATGATAGCTTGAATTTTTAAAAGTAAAATTCCTCAAAATCCCAGTTATGTTTTTTGCAGAAATAGAAAAATCCATTCTAAAGTGCATATGGAATTTCAAGGGACCCCAAAGAGCCAAACAGTCTTGAAAGAGAACCAAGCTGGAGGTCTCACACTTTCTGATTTCAAAACTTACAACAAAGCTACAGCAATCAAAACAGTGTGATACTGGCATAAATACAGACACTTAGACTAGTAGAATAGAATAGAGATCCCAGAAGTAAAACCTCACATACATGGTCAAATGATTTTCAATCAGAATGCCAAGACCATTCAATGGAAAAGGATAGTCTTTTCAACAAATGATGTTGGGAAAACTGGATATCCACAAAGAATCAAGACGGACCCTTACCTTACACCACATACAAAAATTAACTCAAAATGAATCAAAGACCTGAATGGAGAGCTAAAACTCTTAGAAGAAAACATAGGGGAAAAACTTCATAATATTGGATTTGGCAATGATTTCTTGGATATGACACCAAAAAAACAAGCAATAAAATAAAAAATAGATAAGTTGAACTACATCTAAATTTAAAACTTCTGTGTATCAAAGAACACATTCAACAGAGTGAAAAGCAACCCACAGAATGGGAGAAAATATTTGCAAATCATATATCTGATAAGGGATTAATATCCAGAGTATACAAAGAACTCCTATAACTGAACAACAACAAAAACTCTGATTTTAAAATGGGCAAAAGACTTAAATAGATGTTTCTTTTTAAAATTTTATTGAAGTATAGTTGATATACAATATTATATAAGTTACAGGTGTACAATATAGTGATTCACAATTTTTAAAGGTTATACTCCATTTATAGTTATTATAAAATATTGACCATATTCCCCATGTGGTACAATATATCCTTGTGGCTTACTTTATACCTAACAGTTTGTACCTCTTAATCCCCTACCCCTGTATTGCCCTTCCCCCCTTCCCTCTCCCCACTGGTAACCACTAGTTTGTTCTGTATATCTGTGAGTCTGCTTCTTTTTTGTTATATTCACTAGTTTGTTGTATTTTTTAGATTCCACATATAAGTGATATCATACAGTATTTGTCTTTCTCTGCCTGACTTATTTCACTTAGCTTAATGTCCTTCAAGTCCATCCATGGTGTTACAAATGGCAAAATTTTGTTCTTTTTTATGGCTGAGTAGTATTCCATTGTATGTATGTATTTATGTGTGTGTGTGTGTGTACATATATATATATACACACACACACACACCTTCTTTATCCATTCATCTGTTGCTTCCATATCTTGTTAGGCTGCTTCCATATCTTGGCAGTTGTAAATAATGCTGCTATGAACATTGGGGTGCATGTATCTTTTTGAATTTGTGTTTTTGGTTTTTTTCAGATACATACCTAAATAGACATTTCTCTAAAAATATACAAGTGGCCAACAAGCACATGAAGAGACACTCAGTATTGCTAACCATTAGGGAAATGCACATCAAAACCACAATGAGATACCACTTCACACACATTAGGATGGCTATCAGCAAAACAAACAAACAAACAAACAAAAACAAAAAACAGGAAATAATATTGGCAAGGATGTAGAGAAACTGGAATCCTTGTACACTGTAAAATGGTTTAGGCACTGTGGAAAACAGTATGGTCGTTTTTCAAAAAATTACAAATAAATGACCATATGATCCAGTAATTCTATTACAAATAAATTACCATAGGATCCAGTAATTGAAAGCAGGAACACTTAGGCTTATAGCAGCATACTATTAGCAATAGCCAAAAGGTGGAATACAACATCTGTACCCACTGACAGATGAATGGATAAACAAATGTAGTATATACATACCCTCCAATATTGCTCAGCCTTTTGAGAAAAAGGAAATTCTGACAGATGCTACAGCCTGGATGAACCTTGAAGACACTTAGCCAAGTGAAATTAAGCCAGTCACAAAAGGACAAATACTATTCCACTTATATGAGGTACTTAGAAAAGTCAAATTCATAGAGACAGAAGGTAGAGTGGTGGTTGGCAGGGACAGGAGGGAAAGGAGGATGGAGAGCTATTGTTTAATGTGTGCAGAGTTCCAGGTTTGGAAAATGAAAAACACTCTAGAGATGGGTGCATGGTGGCGATAGTGCACAGCAAAGTGAATGCATTTAATGCCAATGGATTGTACACTTAAAAATGGTTAAAATGGTAAATGTTATGCTATGTATATTTTGCCACAATTAAAAAAAAAAGTACCACCTTGTTCACCCCCGAAAATTCAAATAAAAGAAAATACAAACCATCCCCAATCCTTTATCTAGAGAATACCACTTTTTTAAAAAGGTAAAATTCCATGTAGAAAATTATAAAAGTGCAGTCATGTTTTCTTGTGATTAGTTATCTGAACACTACAGGCACCCATGGATTTAAACACATTTTCTTTACTTATGAGGTTTTCTTCTTTTTTCTTTTTTACCCACATTGGGATATTAATAGCAAGACAACTGCCGTGTCCCGGATTAGAAATTAGATAAGGCCACAGGTTCCCCCCTTCAGTGCTGTGGTTCTGCAGTGTATAGTTTCTTAAATTCCAAAAGACTACAGGCTTTTGGTTCTGTGCTAATAAAGACCTTAGGCAGAGCCCTTAAACTGCCTACCCCTACATGTAATCAGGTCCAACAGACAGAGTCCAGCTTTCTGTGAGCTGGTTGAGAAGCTGAATTCCGTAAAACGTGGGAGAAGTCATTGCTGAGGCACAACTCTATGACTGTTTTCTCACTGTAGTTGTTTATCCAGCTGTGTGAATTTAACCCCGTCAACATAAACCAGCTAGAGGAGACCCAAGACAGATACAGCATCTGTACCAGACCTTGCATAGATATCTCTATATAGACACCTCTGGTACAATTCTGCTTATTTATGTAAATTTTCTTCACCTCCTTACTTTATCCTGTGATTGTCTCCTTCCCATATGGTCTCTAGAAGTATTTTTCAAGCTTGAGTGAAATCCTTCCACGTAATCTTGTCTGGAGGATTGACTGGCAGGGTGGCCCTGACACAGGGCTATTTGCATGAGGAACCCAGGCTCTTCCTGGGAAAGAGCTCATCCCAGGGGAGGAAGGGCATCATTTTGGTTGAAGGACAATGGGGCAGGGTCAGAGGGGAAGGGTGAGTCTGAGTGCAGCACAGCGTCTGTCACTCCGACGCCCTTCCAGCCCAGCCGCCTCGACCCCCGCCTGAGTCCCAGGGTGAGGGACTGCCATAAGAGAGCCCAATAAGAACTAGAAGAATTGGTAAATTAGAATTCAGCAGGACGCAGGGAAGGCAGGAAGGGGCAGCTCTCCCTCTATCTGGCACCCTGCTCTCAGTGTACACATCAGTCTGAGCCGCCTCCAAGTAGACACCAACCGACGTACACGGAGGAGAAAGCCCTGGGTCTCACACAGCACAGCTGGCTGTGGGCTGGAGGGGGGAAAAGGGCCAAATGGCAAATGCCAAATGGTAGCCCGGAGCAGGGTGTGCAACACGTGTGGGTCACCCTCTGGGGACTCCCTGCGCATAAGGGGCCTGGCATCCCACAGAGCAGGTGAGGGCACAGGGAACGAGAGGGAAAAGGTAGTTTCTTTGCTCTTATTTTCATCCTCTGACTGGTGAGGGCTGGGAAATATAAGTAATACTCTTTCCAAAGAGAAGATATTTCAATCAAACAAGACTACATTGTCTAGAAAAAATTTATATGTAAGGTTTATTTGAATCACATAACATTAAATTCCTTTCGATTTGTTGTGTTTTTTTTTTTAATTTTTTATTAATTAATTAATTTATTTTTGGCTGTGTTGGGTCTTCGTTTCTGTGCGAGGGCTTTCTCTAGTTGCGGCGAGCGGGGGCCACTCTTCATCGCGGCGCGCGGGCCTCTCACTATCGCGGCCTCTCTCGTTGCGGAGCACAGGCTCCAGATGCGCAGGCTCAGTAGTTGTGGCTCACGGGCCCAGTTGCTCCGCGGCATGTGGGATCTTCCCAGACCAGGGCTCGAACCCGTGTGCCCTGCATTGGCAGGCAGACTCTCAACCACCGCGCCACCAGGGAAGCTCCTGTTGTGTTTTTTGATGTATTCATTTCAGCCTCTGACCTAAGTGATTTGTATATTTGTAGCATACCTTTGACCAACTTAGAACAAGTAGAGTTTTATTTTTTGAACAAAAATACAAGAAAATCTCAGCCACTATGAACCTACAGGGCATGTCACACTGAATATTTACTTTTATAAGTAAATGAAAAATATTTACTTTAAACAACAGAGTTGTTTAACTGTAGGGGTTTGGGAATAGGATGAATTCCCAAACTGAATTCATTTAGAATTCAAATGAATTATGAAGTCCCTTTCCTTTTAAAAAAAGAATATAATATACATAAGTTAATGTCTTTCTGAGAACTCGGGGTCGTCATTCTAACTATCAGCTGTTCTGGTGTACTGAAGATGTTTATTGTAATGTGCTTCCTTAACCCACTTGCTTTTTGTCTTTCTCTTTATTTTTTTATTATTTTTATTTTTGGCTGCATCGGGTCTTAGTTGCAGCACGTGGCCTCTTCGTTGTGACACTCAGGCTCTCTCTAGTTGAGGCGCTCAGGCTCTGTAGTTGTGGCATGCAGGCTTAGTTGCCCTGCAGCATGTGTGTGGGATGTTAGTTCCCCAACCAGGGATTTAACCCACGTCCCCTGCATTGGTAGGTGGATTCTTAACCGCTGGACCGCCAGGGAAGTCTCTGTCTTTCTGTTTAAACAAGTTGCTGATAGAAACTTAGAGCTAGTTTTTTTTTTTTTTTTAAAGGGAACGCTATTTATTTATTTATTTATTTTGGCTGTGTTGGGTCTTCGTTTCTGTGCGAGGGCTTTCTCCAGTTGCAGCGATCAGGGGCCACTCTTCATCACGGTGCGCGGGTCTCTCACTGTCGTGGCCTCTCTTATTGCGGAGCACAAGCTCCAGATGCGCAGGCTCAGTAGTTGTGGCTCACGGGCCTAGTTGCTCCGCGGCATGTGGGATCTTCCCAGCCCAGGGCTCGAACCCGTGTCCCCTGCACTGGCAGGCAGATTCTCAACCACTGTGCCACCAGGGAAGCCCTAGAGCTAGTTTTTTGCTTATTTTTACTCCTACTCGAGAGAAGCAATGTGGTAGAAACAGCATGCACTTGGGACTCTTGAGTTAGAAACATACATCAGCACTACTGCTAGTGTGACTTGAATGAGTGAGTTAGCTTCTCTGAACTCAGTTTCTTCATCTGTAAAATGGGCACAACAGTAGTTCCCTCACAGGTTTTACATGAGCTGATGTATAAAGGTACCTGGCAAATGTTAGCTACCCTGTCCTTTAGCAGCCAAACAGACATATTGTGGCTCTGCTAATGTGACCTTCAGCCACTTAGCTCTGAACTTCAGCTTCCCCACCCTGTAAGAGATTGAAATATATGTGAAGTGGTTAATATAGTGCCTGAAATGCTGTGGATGCCCAATAAAAGGCAATTTCCTTTTTTTCTTTCCTCATAGGAGTGAGTTGACTGATGTGGAACAGCTGGATCTATTGGGCAACACAGCCAAAAGCCTTTCCACAAACTGCATCAGTAAGTCAAAGGCTAAGGCAGTTCTCCTCATCCCTGTGGCTCTCAATATCCTGTGACTCCCCGGACCACTCATAACAGTACCTGCAATTCCTGTGCCACAGGCTTCACAGACACTGGCAGCCCCTGCTGGCTTGCCCTGCTTCTCCGAGACCCCTGCACTATTTGTTGGTGTGATTTGAAGGAGCAGCTCCTTGTCGAATTCAAGCATTTGGACTCCACAGTTTATGCTAGAGTCTGCAGTTTCTTCATCACCCCTGTCAAAAGTTTATATTGCAGCAGGAATGACTTAACAATTTTTCCTAAACTTTTCTGAGTATTCTATTTAAAACCTGGCATCAGTAAGAAACAATGTCAAACAGCACATCTTGTGCTAGCGCTGAGGCTGGAAGCATTGCCTCTAAATGAAGGTGCAACCAAAGCCAAGCCTTCTGATTTAGGAAAAGAAAATAAAAATAAGTACAAAAATAGAAATGTTGAGTTTCCCTGGTGGCGCAGTGGTTAAGAATCCGCCTGCCAATGCAGGGGACACGGGTTTGAGCCCTGGTCCGGGAAGATCCCACATGCCACGGAGCAACTAAGCCCGTGTGCCACAACTACAGAGCCTGCGCATCTGGAGCCTGTGCTCCGCAACAAGAGAGGCCGCGATAGTGAGAGGCCCGCGCACCGCGATGAGGAGCGGCCCCCGCTCGCCACAACTAGAGAAAGCCCGCGCGCAGCAACGAAGCCCCAACGCAGCCAAAACTAAATAAAATAAAATAAATTAATTAAAGAAAAAAAATAGAAATGTTAATTTTTAAAAAATTGCATCTTTGATGTTTAATAAAATTCTTATGAGTTCCTAGTTGGAATGCCCTTTTTTAAAGAAAGGAGACCCCTGAAAAAGGCACAAGATTTCTGTACTGTTTGTGATCGGCTAACTGCTTTTTTTTTTTTTTTTACATAAATTTATTTATTATTTATTTATTTATTATTTTTGACTGCGTTGGGTCTTCGTTGCTGTGCGCAGGCTTTCTCTAGTTGCGGCGAGTGGGGGCTACTCTTCGTTGCAGTGTATGGGCTTCTCATTGCAGTGGCTTCTCTTGTTGCGGAGCACGGGCTCTAGGCGCACTGGCTTCAGTAGTTGTGGCTCCCGGGCTTTCAGTAGTTGTGGGTCGTGGGTTCTAGCGCACAGGCTCAGTAGTTGTGGCGCACAGGCTAGTTGCTCTGCGGCATGTGGGATCTTCCCGGACCAGGGCTCAAACCCATGTCCCCTGCACTGGCAGGCGGATTCTTAACCACTGCGCCACCAGGGAAGCCCCAGCTAACTGCTTTTATGGACAATATTTGGCATTCTGGTGCCAAATCCCAGATTGAAATGCTAAATCTACCCTTTTAAAGAGAAAATGTAGTTGATTACATCTGCTTATACAATTACCATGTTTTTTTTACTCTATTGGACCACATTCAAAAATTTTTTATCAAGAAAACCTTATGTGTGCTGTTACCTAAGTGTCAGTGTTCAGGAACCATGTGATGCGCTGTGATTTGAGAATAGATGTAAAATGTGTAGGCCTGCCCTTTCTGTCGCCGGATACTTCCCTAATCACTGTACTCATCACTTTGTAACCACTATTGCTCGTTTTCTCCCTTCCCGCAAGACTGGCAGCCCAGGGAGGCCACAGCCTCTTGTTCTCTTGTGTCCCTGGCCCCTAGCACAGGGACCAACTCAATAAACTTTTGTTACATGTATGAGTAAAGTGTGTGTGTGTGTGTGTGTGTGTGTGTGTTGTGTACGTGTATTCTCCTTATCCAACAGCAGTGTCCTGTGTTTCCCCTTTTCTAAGCATGTCTACTTTCTCTTTTGAGGACAGAACAGCTTCTTAAAAATCTACCTTTTTCCTTTCACTACACAAAGCTTGGACCCCAAAAGATACTGGCTTATTACTTCCTTTTATGTTCATGAAGTTCCTGTCAAATCTCCCCATGATTCAAGGAACAAATAGAAATGAATTACAGTTGATTCTCATTACCTGCAATAGTTGTTTTCTGTAAAGTTACCACAGACAATGAGTTAGAGAACACGGAATCGTTGCTCTGGGGGAAATGCAGTTAGGTTCCCACAAGTCTCTCATCACAATATTTTCATCAGCCATCAGTATATAACCTTGTTTTATGTGTTTCTTTGTTTAAAGACAGATGAGTGAATGAATGAATGAATGAATAAATGAATGATGAATGAATATACATGAGTAGTTATCTGACTTTGAAGGGGGAAAACATTTTCTCTGAAATAACAAAGAAAGAGATTAGAGATTCTACATGTGAAAAAAAATCATAGCCGATTAAATGGCCAAAAAACATATTTGTAACAACTATGACAGACATAAGGTAACTATCCTCAATTATAAAGAATTCACATGTATCAGTGAAAAGAACCCCTAAGGCTCAATAGAAAGGCATAAATATACAATTTACTTATGTATAAAATGTTCATTAGGAAATAGTTCAACTTAACTAACAACTAAATAAATGTAAATTAAAGCAATGGTGAGATACCATTGCTCAGCCTTAAATCAGAACACATTTTAGAACTATAATAGTCATTGTAGTGAGAGTTTGATTAATGGGCATTTTCATAATTTTGTTGGGAAGGTTCTGGAAAACAACTTGGTAATAGATGCATACAAGAGACCTTTTTCATTGAGGAGTTTAACAAGAAGGACAGAGATTTGTGCATGAGTATGTTCATTATGACGCTATTTGTAACAGTGAAAAGATTGGAATCAATGTAAATATTCAATGATAAGGAAATATTTGAGTCAAATATAATACTTCCATAGGATAGAATATTTTACAGACTTCAAATAATGTATTTCAAGGGATGTTGAATGATGTGGGAAATGCTTATAACATTATTCAAATTTGTGTGTACACCGTGCTTGCAATTATGTAAAAAAAATATATGTGAAGAAAAATACACATATATTCACAATTGTCCTTTCAGGATGTTAGAATTATGGGTGATTAATGTTTTTCTTTGTAACTTTTAAATATTTCTAAATCAGTGTTTCTCAAACTTTTTTCAGTTTTGTCCTTCTAAGGAGACTTTTTAGATATTTTTTTCCTAATCTCCCCCTTATGAAATTTTAATGTACATCTGTTAATGTACCATGATCTTTTTGAGGTGCACAAACCATTATGACATTTAAAATTTCTTTATCCCTCTCTAAGAACTAATTTTACCCTGTTGGGAAACTCTCATTGAGAATACATATTCTAAATGATCTACATTGAACTACTTTTACTTTGATAATCAGATAAAATGTTTTTTAAAAGAAAGTTCCAGAATGGGTAGTGTCAACTCAGAGGAATAAATCTCTAATAGTAGAATTTCTCCTACTCTGGTACCTGAAATTTTGAAACAGTTATCTTTTTATCATGTCTAAAATTGCTTATGTAAGTAAACATGTATTCCAACTAATATGTCAGGCTCTATATGTGTAATATGAAACTAACATTTTTCAGGGAAGGATAGAGTTGAATTTAATAACAACCAATATTTTAATTGCACCCTGGTGTGAACAAAATTATTTTCATGGGTATTACTTATTTCTCATAACTCCATTCTACAGATGAAGAAAATAAGGCTCAAAGAAATTAAATAGCTTGCCCAAGGTTACATGATTTGTAAGAAACAGAGTTATCTGATTTCAAAATGTTTATTCTTTCCATTACAAGTTGCTCTGGGGGTCAGTAACAGTTTTCTGTGAGAATATGATATAAACACAAAGCAAGAGAAGGCCCTGGAATGAAACTCACTGGGTAATATTTCCCATAGTAACATTCATCCACAAATGGTACCACCACCATCTGGTCCAGTTTCCCCACACGATGTAACTTAACTGGCTTGCCATGATCTTGCCAACATTTTTTGAGCACTGTCATCTTTTTAGTAACTTCCCTAAAAATGTCACATTTCTCTCTTCAGGCCAGGGCATGTGAGGTCGGTGAACCCGATCCTGCAAACTTCCTTCTCTGACTCTCCAAGACCCCTCCACTGCTGCTGGGAGACGGCCCTAGAGTATGACTTCTTGCAATGTACTTTGAAGTAGATAAAATATGCACTCATGGACATCTGTCTGTTATTTCCTGCACTCACAGCTTTGTTCTTCTTTATTGCCAGAGAATTCTATGGATGATGTCACTTTTCTCTGAAAAGAACAGGCCATCAGAGCTTTTCACTGACATAATTAATTATCTGTAGCTTGACTCTAAGCCAGAAAATTCTCAAGGCACAGCCCCCAAAGAATTAACTCTACTGTGCTTGCTATTCTTAAACTTTTAAAGAGACAGGGTACCCTATCTTTTTTTTCTCAGACCCTGATAATGGTATTTTTGTTCAGTGATATCAAGTAACAGAAAGTGAACTGGGGCAGTATTCTATGATTTCACAAGGAAGACCTCCGGTTCAATAGGCAGCAAACTCAAAAGGTCGCTACAGATCAAGTATACAAAGCAAAGCTTTTAGGGCTTAGTCTTAAATGCTACAGGACTGCATCACAATTACTGAATAGACTGGGGGATCCTGTGAATCTGCAGCCATAAAAATGAGATCTCAACCAAAGCTAACCATGTTAAATTACCCACAAGGTGGAAAGCTTCAGTTTATTTACCAGCCACAAAAGCCTAAAACATCACTGTATTTAAACTTTAAAAGATATAAGAAATTACCAGAATGACTCACATATTTTGAGTTTTCACCTGTGTCTTTATATAGATCTAAGGCAAATTAGCCAGTTCATCAGAAAATGTCACCATCCATTCTGCTGAGTTTACGAGATTATGTAAATGAGCTATTACTTGTCTCTTTCAACCTGGGGCTCTGTAGGGAATGATCAACACAGCGCATGTCATAACGTGGTGGAGGGGTCTGAAAGAATCAAGGCCCTGAGTTCTGGCCCCGCTCTTCACTGGCTGAGTGATAACATAAAATGCAGGAAATCTCTCAACTTTCTCAACTCGGGTAGAAAGAGCAGTATCCTATCTAGCTCAAAGAATTATCTAAGACCGCAGATTTGAATGTGTATATAATTATGGCCTCCCCCCAAAAGGAATTGTTACTTACGGCCTCTTTTGCTGCCTTGATTCTGCGTAAACTAGTTTAAATTGTGTTCTCTCTGGATTAATTTAATTTAGTAAATTATCTCTTTAGATCTACTGTCAAAATTTTTAAAGATTTAAACTTATAATGTAATAAATGTTGATTATTTTTTAAAGATCAACATTACAGAATCAACAGTGAAGAAAAAGTGAAGGTGTATGCCACTTTCTCCCAAATTCCACTCCCCAGGGCTGATTCTATTAATAATTTGAAGTCGATCTTTTCAGGATTGTTTTTCTCTATAGATACATAAATGCAGATGTCAGCACAGACACACTTTCTCTGTCTCTGTCTCTCTTTCTATTGCTCTCTCCCTAATATTATTGAGCACTTACTATATGCCAGAAAATGTGTAGAGTGCTTTGCAAACATTATCTTGTTTAAACTTCACAATAACCTTAACAAATAGGTACTATTATTATCACCATTTTGTGGACGAGGGATCTGAATTGGTACAAAGAAGTTCCGTAATTTGCCCAACCTGTGTGGTGTCAAGATGCAAATCTAGGCAGCCTAACTCCAGAGCTGGCAATCTTAATATTATACTTTATGAATTCCCCCTACGTACCTAACAATATAGAGTCTCTCAAATATGTACCACTTTTTTTTTTTTTATTCTAATAGAATGGAAAGCTCAAGAAGAATGAAATTCTATTGATGCTAATTCTCATTTCACCAGAACTAACAGTTATGTCTTGCTTATTTGTTTTTCAATAACTTGATTGTCTTCTTTATTTATACATGTCCAGTTGTCAACTGAGTCTTTTCCAGTTTTCTTAATTCTTTTTGCCTGAATCTGTAACCCAAAGTTTAGATCAAACACTAATACCCACCGCCCCCCCCCCCCCCAAAAAAAAAATCCAAGGGAAAGACCAGATAATTGTGTTGGACTAGAATTCCACTGTGTTGAATTTGTTTGAAATAAAGATCTCTACTGTGATTATGCCTGTAGTAATTAAATAAAATCTTTACCAAACATCTCTTTGATTTGTCCCGTTACCTTCTCTGGATGAAAGCTGAAGGATCTGGCTACTGCTTCCGTTTCCACTAACATCAGCACACACCACAGACGGAGCAGTTAATTAACTCCTTCCTTCTTCCTTCCCTCTTTCCTTTCTTCTTTCTTTCTTTTTTTTTTTTTTTTAATTTATTTGTTTATTTTGGCCGTGTTGGGTCTTCGTTTCTGTGCAAGGGCTTTCTCTAGTTGCGGCAAGTGGGGGCCACTCTTCATCGCGGTGCGTGGGCCTCTCACTATCGCGGCCTCTCTTGTTGCGGAGCACAGGCTCCAGACGCGCAGGCTCAGTAATTGTGGCTCACGGGCCTAGTTGCTCCGCGGCATGTGGGATCCTCCCAGACCAGGGCTCGAACCCGTGTCCCCTGCATTAGCAGGCAGATTCTCAACCACTGTGCCACCAGGGAAGCCCTCTTCTTTCTTTCTATTTACTCATTTATTAACTTAGCAGCTCCGTGTAAAGTTATTTTGCTAGTTGTTACGATGAATCCCACATGAGCAGGACATAGTCCCATTCTTGCATGACTTTATAATCCACTAGGAATGAAATTTGGGAAGGTAACTCCTATAGCTAATTATTCATCAAGCCACCTTTTGAAAGGAAAGATGGGAGGAAAGTTCTAGAGCATGGGATAGCATACGGAAGCCATGAGAAAGGATTAACTTTAATTTCAGTTTTTTGACTAACTTAAATGGCTCCAAGTTTTAGCAGAACAGTTGATTCATAGAATTGTAGGAATTTAGAGTAGGAAAGACCTGGAACCCTTTGATTTACAACTAAGGAAACAGAGGTTCAGGGAAGCCAATGATTTGCCCAAGAGACACAACGGATTGGTTGTTGATTATATATTAGTACCCAGGTCTCTTGATTCTCAGACCAGAGAGCTCTCCACTTTACTAAATCACTAGTGAATACATGGCAACAATCTCAAGTAGGAATTAATCCATATGTTAATTAATTAGTTTTAAAAATGTGAACTGAGCAATTTTTTGGCCAGATCAATTTTTAAAATAAACATTTGAATTCTATTGGGCACACTTGAAGGAATCTTGGCATGCTATAAAATCAATGCCCTAAAAAAGTAGTTGATATTTCTCTGAAATTTGATTATATATTCAAACACATTATTTGTCCATTAGCAATAGGAATATTGATGCTGAGCTCAAAAATATTGGATTCAACATTTTTACCTTAATTTTCAGATCAGTGAGTACATATATAAAGTATTATTTATAGCATGCGTCTTCCCATGTGCAATTCCTACATCAACCGATATTTTTATAGTCCTCTTGAGAGAAGATGTTGGAAAAACTTGATTTTGTTATGTTTGTCAGCAACTACTGCCAATAACCAATCATCATTCAAAGTGGGGAGCACTCTGGTTAAGCATGTTATATATCATGTTTTCATTACTTGCAGCCCCTTAGGATTTTTTTTTCATGATAGCCTAAGCCTGAGCTTTATCTGACAGCATGAGTTTGATTCTGATGTTTAAAAATCTCTGCCTTACTAGCTTGTATAATGTTCCCGGTGTATCAGCTTTTTCACAATAAATGACCAAGAACAACTGGCTAAGATTCATATTAATTGCTGGGAAGTTTCAGGGAAAAAACTTTGATTATGATAGAGTGGATAAAATGGCTCATGGTCCCCAAGTCTACTTCAAACTCCTGCTGCTTATTTGTAGTTACCAAGTTGCCAAACATTGTTGTTTCAGATGATTGATATGCATTGACCTCTACTGAGTTTTCATGGTTAGGAATCTTATCTGAGCTGTCATTATCTTGCTTCATCATCCAAAAGCCAGTGGTCGGATGAAAGTGTGGTGAAGATGACTAAATAGAAGAGGCAGGTGGATGAGATCAGACAACCAGTGTTGCCAGATTGCTCAATGCTGAACTCATCATGTCATGTTCAACAGTGATTAGTCTTAAATAATATGATGGGAATATCCCAAAATTTCCTTCCAATTTCCCCATGACCTTCAAGGCCAACAAGCATGAAGTCTGAATGGCCTCTTTCTGCAGCCACTCTTCACACATGCTTAATCCCAAGAACTAATTTAGCCAGACACCACGGAGCTGCAGCAATATGGCCTCACTCTTTCCAGCTGAAGTACTAGTAGCCATCTCACAGATGGTGTCATTTTCATGGGGATCAGTTGAAAGGCTTCCATCCCAAGATGACTTAACCAGAGCAAAACTATTTGAAGCATCTCCTCCTGACATATCTGGCGCAGCTCCTAAGGACTCACCAAAGCCGTAAATAAAGAAAACAATTGTGTCCTTCTGATATTGCAGCTGCTAAAATGGAGACACTTTGTACTTTAGGTACCACAAGTAAAACCCAGAGAAAACTCATCCCCCTCACCTCGCAAGACTCAAGTCTGCATTTGGCGTCTTTTATAATGCTGTATCTCACCTAATCCCCATCTCCTGAAACTCTTTCACTATGCTCTTTGAAACACACATTCAACCACAAGCCACTTCTAAGTTCACAAAAGCTTCTGAAAATGTTCCCATCACCTCCTTGTTCTAAAAGCAGCGATTCTCAAATTTGACAGCACCCTGGAATCCTGTGAAGCTTTTAAAATATACTGATTCCTGCCTCTCACTTCCAGGGGTTGTTATTTAATTGGTCTGGGTGTGGCCTGAGCATTTGCAGCCAAGTTTGAGAATCACTTCCCTAAGAGAACCCTGGCTCTTTCCTGAGGACACCACTTCCCCAAGAGCCCTCAGAAGTGGATAGTTTCTCTCCCACTCTCCTTAGATTTCTTCTTGCTCCACATTAACCGCTTCCAGATCATTCTCTCTCCCTCTTCCCTAAAATATCCTGGCTTTGAATCTCATGACAATATCAATTTGTATCCTTTCTGTCTGTAGTCATGTTCTATTCACACCCCCAGGGCATTCACTCCCCTTCCTTCCTTGAAGATATGAGCTCCTGGATTGCTCTTATGCCCTCCAACACTACTTCTGTCAAGTTTCTTGGTGATTTCAATATTCCCTTAGATGATTATTCTGGTACCCTGACCTCCCAATTCCCTGAACGTCTCTCTTCTAATAATTCTGTCCTTCACTCTACTTCAGCCCCTCACTTCTGTGGTCATACTCTAGTCCTTGTCATTATTACCAAGAATTGCAACCAACTATATCCATTGATTTTATCATATTTCCCTGCCCTTCACCCTCCCTCCCCACATGTGCTCACTTTCCTTCTCTTCCAGCTTCAATTTCCATTGTACACATCCTCAATTTCATACCCCTTCTCTCACTTGATTATACCCTCTTGGTCAAATCACAGCCAAATCAACTCTAACTCTTGGTCAAGTCCCATCTCTAATGCTTGTACCCACAGGCAGAAAAAACACATCATGCCAAGTGATCTCACTTTAAATTCGTCATCACTAATTTTACCTAGGCTCTTAATGCTACCAAGAAATCACACTATATTCCTCTAGTTCACTTTCATTCACTACAATTTTATAGCTTCTCTCTTATCAAATCTTTCACACATCTTTCCTCTTGCTACCCAGCCCACCAAGAAAATTGAAACAATTATAGAAGAACTACCACAATCTCCCACCATCTCTGTACACCTACAGCATCTTTGTCCATACGTACGTAATCTTCTCTTCTGTTACTAGACGTGAACTGTTGGTGCTTCTAGTTAACGCCAACTTCTTGACTTATCCATTAGCTCCCATCCTCTCATTATGACCTAGGACACGATCCAGCCTTTGCCCACCATCAATGTTGCCCTCCGTACTAGCTGTTCTCATAAGCGTGCAAACGTACTGTTATTTCTACCATCATAATAAAACCCCCTCTTGACCCCTACAAGTCCCAGTTCATTTTTCTCCTTCTCTCTACAACGAAACTCATTGAAAGAGTTGCCCATACTTCCTGACCCCAATATTCTCTCCTACCAAACGAGCAGTAGCTCACTCACGTGAGCCCACTCCAATCAGGCTTCTGCCCCTATCACTGCACTGAAACGTCTCTTATCAAGACATACCATCACTTCCCTGTTGCTGAAAGCAATGGTCAACTCTCATTCCTCATTTTCCTTGATCCGTTGGCAGCATCTGACACTTTTGATCTTTCTCTCCACCTTGAAAAATTCCTCACTTTGACTCCAGAACACTCTAGTTTGCTAATTTCCCTCCCACCTCTCTAGGTGCTCATTCTCATTCTCCTTTGCTGATTCCTCCTCCTCATCTTCCCAACCTCTCGGTGCTAGAATTCCCCAGGGCTCAGTCCTTGGACCTCTTACCTCTTCTATCTAAATTTACTTTCTTCATGATTTTCACCCACTTTCATGGCATTAACTACCGTCTACATACTGGTGACTTCCAAATTGATAACTCCAGTCCAGACGTCTCCCCTGAACTCTAGACTCTTATCCAGATGCCTACTGGCTATCTCTCTGCAGTTGAATGTCTAACCGCATCTCATGCATAATGCAAAACTACATTTCTGGTCTCCACTTGTCTACTGTGCTTCCCTACTCAGTAAACGGCAACCCCTCTTTTCCATTTGCTGGATCCAACAACCTCGCAGACAGCCTTAACTAATCGTTTTCTCACATATTCCATATTCAACCTGCCGTCTAATACTATCAGCTCTCCTACAAAATTTGTGCAGAAGTGGAGCACTTGTCACCACCACTGATACCACCCTGGTCCGAGCCACCATCAGCTCTTGTCTGGATTACACAAACAGCTGTAAGATGTTCTGGAAAAACTTGAACGAGCTTTTTGGCCAACTCAATAGATAAAGAACTGCTGACAAAGGCAAAGATCTCTGCATTTTCTCTATATGCTCAACCACTGCCAATACAATAAAACTAAAATTGGTTTGGAGTTCACAGGAATGGAATAAAAAAAAGACACAATGACATTTTAAATTTTCAGCTAGTTATTCTGCAAGTATTTGTTAAGTACCTCATATATAGAGGTTCCGATTACCATGAACAATGAAACCTATCCAAAAGAAAATAAATGACTTTTTTAATAAAAAGTGTTCTGATTTTTAAATTCCTTTAAAGATCCTTTGAGTATAAAGTCACCTCTTTTAAAAGTAAATAAGAAGAGCTAGGAAAATTCAGAAAAAGTGTAATGAGAAAAGGTCAGTGTATCCGACCTTTTCACATATGAAAACATAGTCCTACGGTAATTAAAACAGTGTGGTACTAGAGCATGAAATAGAGAAATCTATGGACTAAACTATAACTTGGAAATAGATTTAAATATTATATTACAGGATAAAAGTGACATTTCAAATCATAGGGGAAAATTCATTGTTCAGTTAACGGGTATTTACTTATTGTCTCTCATTTGTCTTTATTCTACTCTGGGCCACTGAGTCTGGAACACTGTCAATTGCATTTCCTGACTCCTGTGCTTGCTGCTTCCTGTTGGATTCTGCCATGGGGTCATTAGTGGGATTAGAAGGTGGGGAGCAGAGAGAGGGGAGCTCCTTTCTGCTTTGTTTTGACAGCACTGCTCCAGCAGCAGCATTAGCTCCAGCTCCAGCTTCTTCAGACCTTCCAGACCCAGCCTCCCTCAGAGGAACCCACAGAAGCTGGGCAGTGAGCCCTCCTCAGAGAGGTCCCTCCTCTGAGCTCCTGTGTTGTACTAAGTCTACCTCTTCCCTTTCTTTCCCCAGCTCTTGAGGTGGTAACTGCTTCCTGAAGTTATTATCTCTGGTTACTTCAGCATTCTCTTTTTACCTTTCAGCTTCCAATGTCTGTGTCACCAAATCTTTTTATTAACTCCTTTCTGTTGAAATACCTAGAGTGGTTTCTGTCTTCCTGACAGTAGTCATCTACAAAAAAGTGAAATGTCTCACCTTAAACAAAGATGAATTCCAGATGGATAAAATATTTAAATGGGAAAACTGGGCAGGGGGGAGTACTAGAAGAAAATTTGAAAGAAATCTTCCGTAATCTAAGAGTGAGACAGCCTTTCTAAATTTGATCCAAATCAGAAGTCATAAAAGAAAAGATTGATGTTTGACTAATAATAGTAATAATAAATTCTGCATGGCAAGAAATGCCAAAAGCAAAGTCAAAATAAAAATAATGAGATGGGAAAATATTTTGTTTACTTATATCACAGGTAAAGAACTAATTTCTTTACTATATAAAGAGCTCTTATTAATCAATAAAAGCCAAAAAATTCACTAGAAAAACAGGCAAAGAATAGAAACAGACCAGTCACAGAAAAGAAAATACAAATACTTCTAAAAACATTGGAAAAGATGTTCAACCTCACTCATAAGAGACATGTAAATTTAAACTACAAGGACATATCCATTTCACCTATCAGATTGGCAAAGGAATTAAAACATCAGATTGGCAAAACAACTGATAATAAAGTGTGTTGTCAAGAGTGTGGGAAAGCAGATCTATAAAGGGCAACTTAGCAAAATCTACCACAAATTTATATATCCTTTGACTCAACAATTTCCCATGTTGGCAATACGACCAAGAAAAATTCTTACCTGTGTGATAAGATGTATGTATAATGTATTCAAGCAGCATCGATTGTGATAGCAAAAGACTGGGTACCCCTTAAATGTCCATCAACAGGGGGCTGCACTAAGGTACACCCAACTGTCAGACACTCTGCAGCCTTTAAACAGAATGTAAAATCTCTGTATGTTCTAATAGGGAAAGATTTTCAAGGCATATTTGACATCTGAAAAAGGCCAATTGCAGAATGGTATATATAATATGCTCCATTTGTGTAAAAAACAAAAAGAATATATACATACTTGCATACATTATACCTTTTTCTAGCTTTTCAACCATATGTGTGAATTAACCATTCCAACTTTCAAATTATTTTTAAGTTACCTAGATTTACTGTAGTGATCATTTTGCAATAGACACAAATATCAAATCACTACATCGTACACCTGAAACTAATATCATGTTTTATGTCAATTTACCTCAATAACAACAAAAAAGAAAGATAATAAAATTGTTTTAAATCACACAGAAAATATTTTTAACGTAAAATTTTAAAAATATAAACACTTTACCCTAGAATTGTATTTTTGTATTTGGTCTGATTTGGCGGCTCAGGTTTACTACTGAATCAGGGGATGGCTCTATCCATACACTTGTTTTATAATTACAAGGTGATTCCTGAGGATGTAACTACAGTAAAACTCCACCTTTGAAGAGATACAGGAATGACACTCTATCAAAATATAAAAACCTCTGAACGCCTGGACAGAACAGAAGTTCTGTCCCAGGAAGTCTTTGAGGAAACGTGATCAAGTTATAACACATAATGGAAAAAGCTTTTAAGCACAGACAAACAGTGTTTGTCTGGAGAATTGCTTCCCCTGCCTAAGGACCTTCACTGGATGTGGAAAGACATTAAAAATAAAGTAGGACAGAATCAATGAATAGAACAAATGCAGTGGCCCCCATCAGCCAACCTGAAACATGTGGAATATTAGTGCCTTTCCAATCATTTGCATAATACATAATGAAAGAGAATAGTCCTCAATAAGAAGGGGCTCTCAACAATCCTGAGGACAGGAAACGTTCAGGGGACTGCAGACAAGTCAGTGTGACAGGACCACAGACAGGGGGACGCAGTGAAAGATGAACCTCAAGAGGTGAGCAGATGCCTGTGCATGAAATCCTCTCAGCGCAACAGGGAGTATCTGAATTTTCAGCAGAGGAAAGAGTTGATCAATGTGGATTTTGAAAAGCTAACACTTGCTGTGATATGGAGAACTGTGGATGACGAGACCGCAGGAAGTAGTACCAGTTAGGCTGTTGCAGTAAACCATGAAAACAGCGGGAAGGACACCGAAGTGAGGCACTGACGGTGGAGATCATGTCTCTGCAGTTAGTTGAGGTCAGGGACCCTATGGCTTATTCCTCCCCCTCTCATTCTCCCTACTACCTAGCCGGTATTCCACGATTGCCTGTCAATTATTCCCTGGTCAGTTGAATCAACTGTCATATGGCAGTAGATAGTCCATAGGAAGGACCAAGTTGTTTTTTGTTTTTAATTTTTTATTTATTTATTTTTGGCTGCGTTGGGTCTTTGTTGCTGTGCATGGGCTTTTCTCTAGTTGTGGCGAGCGGGGGCTACTCTTCGTTGTAGTGCGCGGGTTTCTCATTGCAGTGGCTTCTCTTGTTGTGGAGCACAGGCTCTAGGTGTGCGGGCTCAGTAGTTGTGGCACGCGGGCTCAGTAGTTGTGGCACGCGGGCTCAGTAGTTGTGGTGCACGGGCTTAGTTGCTCTGCAGCATGTGGGATCTTCCCGGACCAGGGATAGAACCCGTGTCCCCTGCATTGGCAGGCGGATTCTTAAGCACTGCGCCACCAGGGAAGTCCCCAGGACCAGGTTGTTGATCCACTCTCTGCTGTAATGGACAATGGTGTGAAACTATGAAGATCATGGCACAAGGCAGTGAGACTCAGGGGGAGACGGAATCTTACAACCACTACATCTTATCGCACAGATGAAGGAGGGGCCCTATATCCCTCCCCACTTAAGCAATTAGAGCTCTGGAGAGGGGGAGAGGAAGGGCAATGTTTGCAGCTTCCTGCGTTCCACTCTTCAGTGACCCAGAAGTGCCTCTCGGTCAGGATGCGTAAGTTTCTTTTCAGGAGACGTCTTTGCCCAGGTCTTTTGCAGCCAGCATACCTGGCACTTCAGGCTGACATGTTAGACCACAACCACCTGTAAAGTCATGTCAGATATTGCAAAGATAAATACTCTGGGCTCACACTCTGCATGCAACGGTAATCTTATCTGCACTCAAATGATTGTCCCTTGTAAACTCAAAGCCAAGAATTTACATTCCATTTTTTTAAAAAAGGCGTGCACATTTTGATTGTTTCAGAACACAGTTCATCTTACACATTGCTTGCTTTCAGGTTTAAAAAAATGTTTGGTGGGCTTCCCTGGTGGCACAGTGGTTGAGAATCTGCCTGCCAATGCAGGGGACACGGGTTCAAGCCCTGGTCTGGGAAGATCCCACATGCCACGGAGCAACTAGGCCCGTGAGCCACAATTACTGAGCCTGCGCGTCTGGAGCCTGTGCTCCGCAACAAGAGAGGTCGCGATAGTGAGAGGCCCGCGCACCGCGATGAAGAGTGGCCCCCGCTCGCCACAACTAGAGAAAGCCCTCGCACAGAAACGAAGACCCAACACAGCCAAAAATAAATAAATAAATAAATAAAAATTAAAAAAAAATGTTTGGTAATTTTCAAAAATTACATGTATATAATTTATATCATATATATATATATATATATCACATATTAAATTTTTTTCACTATTCCAAGGTGGCAGGGGTTATAATATGCCTTAAATGGACTGACCCATTTAAGGCTCAAAAACAGTAGCACTGCTATTCAAGGGACACTCAGTTTCATTGGTCCCAGGGCTGGTTTTGAGCCCATTAGACCGTTTCCTACATCTGCTTAGGGACATACAGACGTTTGGTTTATCACTGATTTTCCTCATAAATTAGCTATCCCTCACAGAGCCTTGGACTTGCAAATGTGCTTTCATTATTGCTATTTTTAAAAGGCAGGGGGAGAGCAGAGTCTACTAAAATGTGTGCACATTGTTTCTTGTTTCCTTTCAGGCCCTTGATCAGGAAATGTTTAACATGAGAGTAAGCACTGCCAGGGATTAGGGCCTGCTGTTTGGAAAGGTGGTAGAAGCTCTTTCCTGCCAATAAAAAAAATACATATCATCAAAGCACAAAACTGTGTCCACAGACAGGATTACATGTGAGCCGAAAAGACCCAGGTGATAACACTTTTCTTGAATCAGTCCATATTCTTTCTTTTGATCATGCACTAATATCACTGTGAAATGATTTCAACAATTCTCATCAGTGCCCTGCTTTCTCTTTTAAATACAGATGGTTTGGATAAAAATAATTCTCTGTTGACAGCCGTGTGACCTGAGTTTCTTTGAGCCCTTCATGTATTTTGAGGCCGGTCTATGACTGGTTGATGTGATGCTTATGAAGTCAGATTTCAAATCCCACCTGGGCCAGTTAGCTTTGCCAGCAGAAATACTCCACACATTGTCTGCATTTGGAACTCCATCTGGCAAACCCTAGGATGCCACAGATCACTCAAGGTTCAGAACAAACCTCCTGCACCGTCACCACTGCACCAGGAAAGGTCCCCGAGGATCACCAGGGCTGAAACAAGGGAAGACGATGAGGAAGAAAGTGCCTAAAAAAAACGCTGCTCTTTATCTACTAAGTCTTCGCCCAGTGAGTTTCCGGATATCACCAGAACGGCTCAGAAGAGAGGAGGGAATAAGAAAGAGTAACGCTAAAAGCTGGCCAGGGAATTTGTGAACAATGTCAAGCTGCTAGCAGTTGTAAGCAGTGCCGCTGCAGTGGCATCTCACTAATGTGGACACCATCAACTTAAACTCACCACGGTCTAGGTGTGCAGTTCTACAGTTTACTCTTAAAAACATTTAATAACTATAAAAATGTGTTAAATGAATTAATAAACTAGAAAAATGCACCTAAAGTGAAGATTTGACTTTACTTTTCATGAAAAATGTTTCCAGTCACCAATTTGACAGTGGCATTGGCATCAGTCACGGGTGGATTCATTAGAAGTGATTTCTACTTTTCAGTATGTTATAATTCTACGGAGAAGCATGAAAAAAAAGAGCAAGATGCAGGGGAGGAGATAAAGCAGCCTCCTGATGATAGGGATAGAGTAGGGTTATTAGTTAGTTTAGAAATCCCACTAGGGGATTAAAGACAGAAAGGGAATTTTAAGAGAGTTTGGGAAACTGTTGTAGGCTAACGACCACTCAAGAAGAGAATCCAGTAACCTAGCAACAATCTACACTACCTTGAAGGAAGACCAGGTGCATTCAAGCTCCTGACACACTCAAGCCACAAACCCTGATAGTTAAAACACAAGACAATAGAGATGGGGTCTGAATCTTGTTACATGAATCAGGGAGTTAATGATCCTTGAAGAGTAGCATCTCTGCATGTAGACAAGACAGGAATATAGGTGAAAAGGGAAAGGGGACATTACACCGAAACCTGAGATGAATTACCACATTTTAGTATATGTCACCACCCTTTTGCTAATATACATATGATTCAACTAGCACCATGACAGTCCTGGTTAGACCATATAGGGTCAAAGGAGGAACTAATGATGTAAGCCTTGACATCTCCCCACTTTTCCTTGGATTATAAAAATGTAGCCCTTTGTTCTCGGGGCTGTGCTCCCTTGCCAGCCTGCTTGTACCTCTCACAGCGTCCATTGCTAATAAACTCACTCTTTGCCTGTCACTTTGCCTCACCCTGAATTCTTTCTGTGACAATAGAACCTGAGCTTAAGTAAGTCCTGACACCAGGCGAGTGGTTTCAATTAAAAGACAGTGGGTTTGAGTCCCTTCCTAAGTCAGGGATCATGGGTTCAAGTCCCAATCTGAGGTGCAAGTGGGTTCAAGTCCCAGTCTGAGTTTTTGGCTGGGTTTAATCCCACCCAAGAAGCAGTGCGGTTTCACTGAAAGGAGCCTAAACATTAATTCAAATTGTGATTTAGAGACCCCAAAAATTATTCCAAGTTGTAAATTTTAAACTTTGTTGTTTTGTATGGAAAAAGTTCTGTTGGCAAATAATAAGTGCTCTGACCCTTATCTGTGGAAGAGTTCTCTTTTCCAGTGAGTTTGTTCTTCCGTTTGGACTACAGAAACAGCAGTGGCATATTATTTTTCTGGCATACGACAGGCACTGGCTTTAAGGTCAGAAAGGCATGGTACACCTTACTAGGTCATCCTTGGGTGAGTTTACTTAACCCATCTAAGCCTCTGTTTATTCCTCATCTAACTTTTTAGGGCTAGTGTGATTATTAAATCAAATGTGAAGTTCCTGGCGTATGGTAGGTAGCACAGGAAAGACGAATGGGTGATATAGACATTATTATCTCCTGCCATTTCATTGTCATTTATTTGTTTTTCTAACTTCGTATTATGAAAAAGTTTTAAACATACACCAAAGTGAACAAACTAGTATAATGAAGCACTCTTCACCTCCTCATACACTTTTTTTGGGGAGGAAAGGCTGGAGCATGTTAAAGAAAAGTCCAGACATCCTTTCACCCAGCAAGAAGGAGCTTATGATGACAGTGTTTTCAGGGCAGGTTACCATCTGGTCCCTGGGTGACAGATGGCTCTGCAACTAATATTGGTCTAACATATCCAACCAGAAAATGCATAAAGTGATGCAGGGGTAAGGTATAGGGTTGGCCAAAAAGTTCGTTCGGGTTTTGCCATAGGAGCTGATGAAAAACCAGAACAAACTTTTTGGCCAACCCCATACCATGAAAGGTAGAAACCAGAATGTTCACTGTCACCTGATGTTTCCTTGGCACAGACTCACTCTTGGTCACTATGCTGAAGGTTCTGCCAAAGCCAGTCTCTGGATTTAACATGCATTACTTTAGAAAAAAACTAAAATGGTAATCCACTTTTTGTTAAAAAAAAAAAAAAAAGCCTTTATATTTACCAATTGTAACTATAAAGTAATTTTCCAAAAGCATTTATCTAGTGCTTCACAGAGTCTGTCCTCTAGGAATCTGTAATTTAAAATTGTTCTTAAAAAGAAAAACATGGACAAGTAGAAGTTTTGTTAAAAATAGTCAAACAAGATAGAAAATGATGGAGATGAATTTACCTAGGGTGGAAGTAGGGTGGAAGGAGAGAAGGGGAGTAGGCATATAGTCAGGAGAAGATTAGAAAATAAGTGACCTAAATATTCCATGCCCAGACCCCCTGGGGGACGAAGACCTTGCTGACAGACCATAATTCCATGTCTAAACAACCCCAGGAGCTTTGATCAATCTAGCTCCCCTTATGTGGAAAGTTTCCATGCCCCCAACAAGCTGGGGATAAAGACGGGGGAGAGGAGAGAGGGAGATTTGGGATGGGAAGGGGGAGGGTAAAGAGGTGTGTAAATTAGTCTGGGAAGAAAGTATGATCAAGTCAACAGAAATAACCTTGATAAAAAGGGAAACTTCTCTCTGAGTGAAGGGGAAGGGGAGAAAGGGGAGGCAAAGAATGGAGATTCGGGGGATGGAGAGAAGTTGGGAAGACCTCAGTCACCTAAGTAAGAGAGATCAAAGTATCTGTGAGGGATAAAGGGAGCAAGGGGAGGGGAGTGAGTTTTTTTGGGAAGACGTCTGTATCTAACACCTAAAGACCTGTTCAGGTGTTCCCTTCCAAAAAATGTCAAAAACAAATAAAAAGCCTTCCCCCACCCCTACTATTCCCTCATATCCAGCCCTGCCAATTCTCTCTATCCACAAACAAGAGGAAAGCTGGCCCGAGCACTTCTGGGCACCAGCAATCTGGTACCAACACTCACCATTCCTTTGAAACTGCACCTTTCAAATGCTAACTCAATAAATGGCTGTTCTCGGTTTCCATCCTCTGACTTTGCAGCAGCACTGAGAACTCTAAATGTCTTCTTCCTGAAAGTCTCTCCTCCCTGGAACCCATGACACATCGTGGTTCTGGTCTGTCTTCCTTTCTCTTTAATCATGTCTTCTCTTCCTTTTTGACCAGTTCTTTTGTCTCTCCTCCTCTTAACCATAGTTGTTCTCTAAGGGTCTGTTTTTGGACTTGACTTTTTCCTTTTATTCTCTATCCCTTGGCTTCAACTACTGTCTCTTCAGATGAGTGTCCTGTTTGTTTCTCTATATCTTTGTTGTAGCCACTAGCCACATGTGGCTATTTTAATTAATTATTATTAAATAAAGTTTAAAATTCAGTTCCTCAGCCATAGTAGCCATATTTTAAATGCTCACAAGCCACATGTGGCTAGTGGCTGCCATATAGGACAGCACAGATATAAAACATTTTCTTCTTCATAGAAAGTTCTTTTGGACACCACAGGTCTGGATCTTACCTCTCCCTTGAGCGTCTGACCTGTCAGTATTCTAACTGACATGTCTCCCGGAATCACAAATCTATTATGCACCCAATCTTACTCCATTTAACACACATTTCTCATAACAGTTACCTGTACAAACTCCAATTTCATTTAAAAACAGCTCCATGTAATAAGTGAACATGCCCAAATAACTGAGAAATATTTACATAGATAAGTTGGATATTTAGATGTGGTTTGTTTTACTAAAAGTAAACGAGACCATTTTCACTGAAAAAAATACAGGCTATAGTCATTTATGGGAGAACTCTGCATCTTTCACATACTACCCCTGTATAGTATTTCCCCATGTCCAAAGTTTCATAAAATAATAAAAAGATTTATTTTGTGGGACATTTTCCCTATTAATTTTTTTACATTTCTCAATAAAATCAAGCTTCTCCCCTACAGTGCCAATGAGTACCTTATTATCACTGCAGAGAAGCCAATTTTCTGATTCTATTAGGAGCACTAAAAATATTCTGCCTAACAATGAAAATCAGACACCAAAACTCTTTGCCAAAATACTGACAATCCTACTGGATACATGAGATTCTGAGGCATCATATTCAAGGAAGAATCAGATCTGGTCTTGATTTTAATCAGAAAGTAACCTGTCTCTTTGCTGCTTCCTAAACTTAGCAAAGACCTACCATTCTCAGCACACTGAGCATTTTGGTGGTATGAGGTTTCACTGGGCAGCCTCGCTCAGAGTGACCTCAGCCCAAGATTCTAAAGATGGAGCATAGTAAGTGCAGGTGAGTCATCAATTTAAAAAGTCATGCAGAGTAACTAAAAGCCTCATTCTTCAGAAGCACAGAGATTCCATGGGAGGCCTTACCGTGTGACAAATGGAACTCACTAAGGAAAAGAAAACCCATCCCTAAGGAAAAGAGTGATAAATGGAACTCCTGTAGGATAAACCTATCGTGCTTGGTTGCTCTAGGTAATTCCATCTGAACAGATTATTACCATTCCCAGTGGAGTTATGACATCTCTCGTCAAAGATGACAGAAAAGTAAAATCTTAGTGTGGTAGTAGGAACATCACTGTAAACATTTGGGGCCATTACTGTTAAATCAATAACATTGTGTATACTATGAACTTACACTTTCTCTATATAGTTCAAAGTCTTTTGCAGACATGAAAAAATGGATTTTATGACTGTCTCATAGAGTGTACAAATATTAGGACCTTCTGAGATTAATCATCAGTTACCAGTAGACAAACAATGATGTGTCCAGCCCTTTTCTAGGTACAATGAGGCACACGAAAGAAGCAGAAGACACAACCCCTTCTCTCAAGTTGTTTCAGGCAGCAAATATAAGTAAGTACATAAAACACTTGGGGAATGTGTATGTATGGGAACTATGGTTTATATTTATACCAAAATAATGTAGGATTTCAGGACAGGAGAAAGACAAGTGTCAGGGAGCAAGTAATTAATTAGAAGATACTTCACAGAGGAGGTCAGCCTTTGGTGGTCCCTAAAAGAAATTTGTGAGAGGTTGGGAGAGGGGTGAATAGGCGGAGCACAGAGGATTTTGAGAGCAGTGAAAATACTCTGTTAGGATGCTAATAATGGTATATACATGTCATAATACATTTTCCAAACCCACAGAGTATACAACACCAAAAATGAACCCCAAGGTAAACTACAGGCCTTGGGTGATTATGATGTGTCCATGTAGGTGCATCAGTTGTAACAAATGTCCCACTCTGGTGGGGGATGCTGATAATAGCAGGAGACCATGCATGTGGTCAGAGGGCATAGGGGAAAATCACTGTACCTTCCGCTCAGTTTTACTGTGATCCCAAAACTGCTATAAAAAATAGCCTTTAATAAAAAAGGAAAAAAAGAAATGTTGACTAGTACATGAAGGGAGTACAGGATAGAATAAGGACAAATACATGCCCTGAATTTTCCTAAAGATCCCCAGTTTCTGTCCTGTAAGTAGTCTTAAGGTGGAAGAAACATATAAAGAAGCTTACGGGAAAAAACACTGGGATGGTGATAGTATTTGAGATTGTACGTGTGAGTGTCTAGGTCAGGGCTGGGAAAGAATTTGAGACTGCCTGATTGGATAGGCAGGGTCAAGTTAAGGAAAACAAAAAAAGAGATTTAATGACTACGGGGGTGGGGTGAGATGGGGGGTGGGGGGGAAGCCTGTTAATAAATAGTTTTTACGCACCAGTCTGATCAATTTAGATTTCAATCTGACAGGGTCTCGAGACCTCTTGTAAATTCCTAAGCACCAGCATGACATGATCAGAGAAGCATTTTAGAACAAATAGTCTGGTAGCAATTATCTCCTGAGCTTCTGCTCCCCAGCCCTCATACTTACTAAATGATACAGACTTGCTCTCCACTCCAAATCCTACCATCATCCTAGGAGGTGTCAACATTCACGACTTTAGCCAATATCTTCCCTTTACCATTCCTTGACCTCATTAATTCTAATTGCCTTCACTTCCACTCCCAGGACCGCACCCGAGACCGTGCATTAGTTAAAACCACACCACGCAGAAAACCTAAGTGCAAAAAGCCCAGCTTCAGGTCTCTGCAGCCCTCTCCGGCCCACGCTCCCATGGATGTCGCTTCCTTGCTGGGCGCTGTCTCACCGACACACTCTACTTTCTTTCATTTCTGTCCTTTCACTGCACCCACTGGGACAACTTCAACCCCAGATACAGAGCTATAAAATATATCTCCCCTGTACACTCAGGCTTCTAGACAGACTGCTGCCACTGCACACACACGGTCTCTCTGCTGGCTGAGTCCTCAACTCTACTCATTAATGTTCCTATTTGTCCACAGTCTCCTTCCTCTGACATTCCCCTCCGTAGCGATACGGCATATACATCTTTATCCTTAAGACCACTGCTTGGTCCCGTCTCCTTATTTTCAGCAGAATATCACTTTGTCTTTTCCTTGCTGAGAAAGCCGAGGCTTTGGGGAGATCTCCCTCAATTGCCCACCTTCCTCTACAAATGGTATATTTATCCCCACCCATTCTTTCTCCTTCTCTCTGTCACAGAAGATGAAGGCTCTCCCTCCTTTTCAAGGGCAAAACCAAGGTCAGCCCCCAGACTGTGAGAGGAGCCACTGAACAAAACCACCCGCCCTGGTCAGGCAAGATAGGAACCACTTGCATCAGTTCTCTTACAACAGGAGGTCCTGGTAAGGAACGCAGAACTAACAAGCTACCACCAACTGGAAGAATTAGGGAAAGGTCAAAAGGAGAGAGGAGACACCAGTCCACATGTCCTACCAACCTTCCAGAATCCTCGCTGGAATCCATCTTGGCTGAGTGATGAGCACGCCACCAGGAAGGACCCTGAGTCAGGATGATTGGCCACAGAAAACCCAGAAACTAACCCAATTACCATAAAACCCGAGACTGCGAGCCACATGGCAGAGCAGTTCTTCTGGGTTCCCTTACCCTGCTGCTCTCCGCTCAGGCTCCCCTTTCCAATAAAGTCTCTTGCTTTGTCAGCACATGTGTCTCCTCGGACAATTCATTTCCGGGTGTTAGATGAGAGCCCACGCTCGGGTTCTGGAAGGGGTCCCCCTTCCTGCAACAAAACCATACTTTTGATTCTCTCCCCCTGCCTCCTTCAAGACATTGCTTCATCAAAAATCCTTGCTCTTTCCCATATTTTTGACCCTGCTCATTTTTGGTTCTATAACCCTTTAACACAAAAACACGTAAAGTCTCTTTCATCATTAAAAACACTCCCTTCACCTGAGTTGCCTTCTAGCTACCATCCTATTTTTCTCCTCCTTCATTATCTAAAGTTTTCCAAATAACATCTACATCGGCTGAGTCTAGTAATCACAACAGCCCCAGAAAGCAGAAAATACACAGACAGGGAGTAAACTAAGGCTCCGAGTCAACACTAATAAGGTCAATTACCAAACCATCTGGGTTCTACAACACTTCCCTGCAGGACCTGGCATTCAAGTTATGCTGTTTTAGCCTTTTACTTTTTAATACTACCATGTTTCACTTAAAGCCCCAAAATAGAGAAAAGCAGCATGGTGATTTCAAAGCAGGAAGTCATCAAATGTACTAAGGGCATACTCTGTGCCAGACAAATGATTTACTGCTATGCTAAGCAAAAGGGAAATTTAGCTTCTTCGGCTGTGTCCAAAAAAAAAAAAAAAAAAAAAAAAAAATCTGATTAACTCTTCCAGACAAAAAAAGATTTTCTAAATTCCTGGATTTTCACTAGAACATGTTACTCTAGTTCTTTAACTTCCCTTCACTTCTCCACCCACTGACAGTAGGCTTACACTCACTGAAACTGCCCTGGCAAATGTTCCCAATGACCTCCAGACCCACAAACCCAACAAACACTCTTCAGTCATATCCAACTGAAACTCTCTGCTGCTTGGACTGAAGCAACCTCTCTGTCCTTCTTGACAGTCTTGACTCCCTTGGCTTCTGCGTCCTCCACCTCTTCACACCTGCTGACGGTTGTTTTTCGGATGTCTTATTTGTGGTCTCCAAATGGAGGTGCAGTTTTCCCTCCACCAAATACTTCCCCACAGAAGGCAGACTATTCACTGATGAACACGACCCACACTTTTCCACCCACTCAGTGTTTGATTCTGCTCAGGGGGGTCCCTATGCTCCTCTCTGCCTGTCCAAGACCTACCAATCCTTCAAGGTCCAATTCTTCAGTGAAACGTTCCTCCACTCATCACCTGAGATTTTCACAATCGTTCCCACCTTTGTACTCCCATAGTTTGCATTGCAGTTACCCTACAAAATATTCATTCCTGTACACTCTCATCTGTCCTACAGGTTGGGAGCTCTTTCTTCATGACTGCTGTAATAGCCGGTGCCTAAAACCACGCTTGACACATAGTTGGAGCTCATCAGATTTTAGCTATGAGTATTATTATTACTCACCTTTGCATTTTTCAGACCTCCAGTTTCTTAAATATCGGAAAATCAATCAATTTTGAATTAATTAATTAATTAGTGCCTTAAGAAGGAATAGACTTTCTTGGTGAGAAAAAAGAGTGGACAGAGGACTCACCTATAGTAGGTAGTAGTGAGGTTAAAAAAGAAAAAAAGAACAAACTAGTGAACAATATTAAAGAAAATGGCTAGGAGCCCCAAAAGGAGAGAATAGAGGAAACTTCTAACAATCCACAGGCATATTGAAACCGAGCAGAGCCTTGTGGGGCTCCTAGGCATGGAGGCCTTTTTTGTTCCCCATTTCTTGTAGGCAAGACTCCAGCCTCCATGACCTTCCCTGAGCTCCAAAGGGCAGATTCAAGCAGTTGCTAATCAAGGGAGGAGCAGCCAAGAAACCTCCCGAGGCAAGACTAAAGGGACCAGAGAAGCTCATCAAGATTAGGAGACCGGGGGCTTCCCTGGTGGTGCAGTGGTTAAGAATCCGCCTACCAATGCCGGGGACACGGGTTCGAGCTCTGGTCCGGGAAGATCCCACATGCTGTGGAGCAACTAAGCCCGTGTGCCACAACTACTGAGCCTGCACTCTAGAGCCCGTGAGCCACAACTACTGAAGCCCGCGCGCCTAGAGCCCGTGCTCCGCAACAAGAGAAGCCACCGCAGTGAGAAGCCCGTGCACTGCAACGAAGAGTAGGCCCTGCTCGCTGCAACTAAAGAAAGCCAGCATGCAGCAAGACCCAAGGCAGCCATAAATAAATAAATAAAAGATTAGGAGGCCGACCACCTGAGACCCTGCACACACCCTAATCTTGCCAGCAACTCCATCCTTGGAAAGTACTGTTGTAAAACTCCTTATCAAATCCTCTTGGGTTGGGACACAACCCCTCATGGGTTTTGGAGAAAGGAGACTGCTGTGTTCCCCCTTTGCCTGGCAAAGTAATAAAACTATCCTTTTCTACATCACCCAGAACTCTGTCTCCGAGATTCGATTCGGCACTGGTGTACAGAGAAGCTGAGCTTTCAGTAACAATATTATCTGTTTCATAAATTATCTTTGAAATACAACAACTCCTTCTGCCAGTCACCCAGATGAAGGAAGATTTCTCACTGTGTAGTGACTCTGCCTCTGAGTCAGCCTGGCGAACACCAAAGCCCAGTGGAATGGTAGCGCATCGTGTAGTTACATTATCTTGTTTTCTCTGAGCCTCCTTAAGCACAGGTAGAAGAGAACTAACTATAAGGACAAAGGAAAAAATGATGAAAGCCAATTTGAGGTTGGTTTTTCTAATATGTATTTGAGTGGCTATATCAAGGGGATTTACTATATAAAAGAGCTAGATATTCTTTTCATCAAGAAAAAGAATCAGTTAGTATCCTGTTTTTGAATTATTCTACAAGAATATCCTTCTGCCAAGTATGCTGTATTATGGCTTTTTGATGTAAGTACCATTTCCTTTGAACTTTTGTCGTTTTTAGTTCAGCCAAATTGACTGGCTTCTTGAAAGCACTATTTTTGGACAAATACAAGGGGAAATTAATCATGATGCCCAAGTGATGGTCTGGGTGTACTATTTCATTATTTTCAGTTTAGTCTAAGACATATGTAAGCAGCTTTTCACCCAGAGAGTAAAACTGTTCCAATTCATTAGAAAGTACTTGTCACTGGAAGCAGTCAAGGGCAGACGTGTAATCATGGAAACCATCCCAGCTGCTTCTATGCAGGCAATGCCGGCCAGTAATTGTGCTGAAATGACGAGCTTGCATCTGCTAAGGTGTGGCTTGAAAAGTCTGGAAGATGTCCCTCTCCAAGACCAAGGGCATGACATGACCAGTTCCAGACAAGACTCCTTAAAATGCAAAAATCCCTGGGAGGAGCAACTCCATTTCTAATGCATGTCTTGAAGGTGAACTTCAAGAGTTCACTGGACACCTCACTGGCAAAAACAAAACAAAACAAAACAAAACAAACAAAAAACCAGCCAATTTGCAAATTTTGCAAAAAGCCAATGCTAACAATAAAGGTCAAAGGTCATTCTGTCTACAATGTTGGTTCAACAGATTCCCATAGATCACACAACAGATTCCAAAGACGGCAGAGTACTGGTACCAGAAAACACAGAGAATTGTCTATAATGTCCAAAACCCTGGCTATGGAGATGAAGAGAATGAGTGAGATCAAAAAGGAGCCTAAGAAAAAGAAAACTGGCATGAAGGGCCTGAGTGAAACGCCATCTCCTAGTTTCCCCCCAAGTCACTTCCAGGGTACATCTCCTACAGGCAGACTTGATCTCAGTCTCATCTCCCCAATATTATAAGCCTTTTTCTCTGTGTGTCGCCCTCCTGATTTTGACCAGTGGTTCCAGCCCCCCACAAGGCTGACCCTCACAGATCAGTGAATATGAAGCCCCAGGGTTGCGCGGTGCCCAGCCCGAGGCCATGTGACACTCCTCCCCGCCTCCCCAGTTTTCTCAAGATCCAGATCACACCAAAATGCAAGGCCCAGGTCATGGTCCACTTCCTTGATGTGAAAGAAACCTTCCTCACTTTCTCTTACCTAAAAAATTCTCGTCATTTCACAAAATGGCTTTGGCCCTGGAGTTCACAGAGCGAGTCTACTTCAAAGAAATCCTGAAGATGAAGAGTAAATATAAAGGTCCTAGAGCCCACCCCTGCACATCCCCCGAGTGGAAATGTTATAAAGGAATGGACACTGAACTGAGAGACAGAGAATCTGGATCTGGAGAAAACGTTAACTAAATTGCTGTGCGACCTTGGGCAAGTCACATAACTTGTCTGAGTGTCAGTTTCACACTTGAAATATAAAGGAGGTGGATAGACGACTCAAAGCTGCTTGTCAGCCCTGATACTTTATAGAACCTCGGAACAGCACATGCAGAGGAAGGGTATTTGAGTCATAACACAGCTGCTCCATAAAGGGAGGGTGATAGGTGGCCTTTGAGGTCTGGGAGACAACTCACTAAATGCTCATGAGTGTCAAGCTGAAGAGCATATAGGCCTGAGCCGAGGGTACCTAAACCCTCTTTCTCTCTTCTCAAGTGCCAGATCTTTAAATAGACTTTTTTTTTCTTGTCTCTATTGTGGCAAACCTGGCCCATAGCTGTCACATTTTCACCAGCCCACTCACATTTGCTAATGCCGACTTCCCCCCACTCTTAGCTTCAACACACACACACCCTCCTGTGACGATGAAATGTAAATATGGGAAATATAAATATTCCTCTAAATATAGGAACACTCTCATTTTTAACAAATCTAGTATTGCAAAATCTGCATTTACAAGTACAGATACTTACATATGTATGTGTGTGCATATAAATATATGGGGGGACGGATTATTTGCTTTGCAAATGAATTCACCATGAAATTCCTTATAATATCAGGTCCTTCATTTCTCCACTGCCTCCCCTACAAATATCTTACACTCTTTCCTTATGTATTGCTGCTCAGGAATACATCTATTTTGGAAGGTAAGGTATCCTGTATTCACAAAGATTAAGGGAGAGCAAAATGCATTTCTTTGGCGCCTTCTACTTAATTTCTTTAATGTCCCAGGTGTATGGGCTTGTATTTTGCATGCCTAGGCTCTGGAACCATATCTGGAAACACCATGAACATAAAAGCCATGTGAATCTTAAATACGGTCCGCAATCTACCATGACATAACATCCTTCTACAGAAATTAGAGTCTAGAAGAGCCACAGGCTTCACACAAGCCACGATGCCTGGAGGAAATAAGCTGATGACACTGCTTTGTGAAGATTTCTTAGGTCACTGTTGTACCTTCCACTCAGGTCAATAGCTGTAGGCTGGGAGCAGCTTAAAAAATTGGACTAATATACTCTGCCTCCTTAAACAATAAATGTTAATGGAACAATAACCACATTTCTGGCAGTGGTGAAGCTATTTTTAGTAACGGTGGTGCTCTGGAAATTTTCATCTTTTGCTGTGAAATGCAAAGGTGATTTTTCTCAGCCCATAAATGGTAAGCTCAATCGCACTTGTTTGTTTTTAATTTGAGTTTTGCATGTTCTCTATTTCTCTTTACCCCAGGGGTTTCCTTATCTGTAGGCACTCACAGATCAGAACAGGAACAGATCAGATCACCCTAGTTTAGGGTAGGTTGCAAGTAATATGTCTGATGCTAACAGCACCAAACAAAGGCTTCATCTCATTCAATTTTTAGTATTCCCCTAGAGGCTTATGCAAGTTAAGAACCTAACAAAAGCAAAAAGGAAAACAGCAACCTCACTCTTAAATCATCCTCTCCTCAAAAAAAAAAAAAATAAAGTTATTGTTTCCCCACTTGGAGAAATATAATTGTCCAAGGCTCAGAAACTCAGAAGAATCCCAGCTCCCTCTTGGATCCTTAAACACATTCTCTTAGTGGGGGACCTGGCAGCCACAGAAGGTTGGTGAGGATGGACAGTGGAAAGTGCCCTGGACCAAGAGTCAGGAGGCCTAAGACGAGATCTGGACAACGCATTAACCCTTCCGGGCCTGTCTCCTCATTATAAATTATAGATAATGATACCCACATTATTATTGAGATCGAATGAGATAATAGACTTGAAAATGCTTTGTGAAAGTAACAAGTTTTCACAATACAATGCTCTGCTGATTTGAGTGCATCTCAACTCCTATGACATTGTAGAAAATTAAAGCTGAAAGTCACAAAGAAGAGAGAAAAGAGTAAGACTGGTTTAAACGAAGTTTCCTTCTCTTTCTCTCTGTCTCTCTGTCTTTCCCTCTACCTCTTTATCTCCCTTTTACTCTACCTTCTGGAAAAAAGCAAAAGTAGCAATTGATCTTAACTCTGCCTTCTAATAATCATGACTTTTCCACAGTTTGCAACCACAGTCAAGGGCTAAATTAGATATTCTCATTGATTACCTACTCCTAAGTGTTAAATTATTATCAAAATTATGTCATGAAGAAATTTTCTGCTCCTAGAGAAGCTCGATGTTAGAATCAGCATCTTTTCATTTATTCGTTCATTCAACAAAAACGTATTCAGTGCAAACTTGTGCCAGGCACTAGGGATGCAGGAATGAATAAGGAAAATAGTCCTTTTCGCCATGAAGTTCACAATCCAGTGAGGTAGACAGGTTCATAATCTCTTATTTTATACCTTCAGACTAGAGACACAATAATTGAAAAAAATGGACTCTACCTGCAGCTCCCCTTCCATTATACTCAGCAGCTGGATGAGGTCTTCTTTGGATAACTCCAGGGATTTCTTATTCTTTCGTTCACTTTCTCCAGATGGTTTTAGGTGTCGTTTGACAGTTCCTGAGGCCATGACATCTTCCTCCTTTCTATTTGATTTGTTCTTCTTTTTTGTATCTTCCGAGAGACTTTTATCATCAGCATTGCTGATGATGGAGGACTTGGGGCAGGAGACATGCCCGTTGGATGAACTTTCACCACCCTGGTTTCGGGATCTCATTCCCACCTACAACACATGAAAAAAGATAAGATGTTTTTACCACCACTGAAATTATTTTTGTCTAACTACTTAGAAACTAATAGCAGCTTTACAACATCACCAAGAAAGAAAAACCAAAAGATCAGTCCCAAGTTAGTTTCCTTATAGCTTTAATGAACGTGTCGTTAAAAACTTCAGGAAAATACTTTGACCATCTTCAGGAAAAAATGAAAATGTGATTCTAACCTCACAAACATCTCAAGCCAAGTAATCAAGGTCAACATCAGCAAGGCTAAGTCACATTGATAGCACTGCTGATTCTATCAAGTATCTTTGATAGAATGTGATAAGAATGGCGCTTTACCTTTGTGATCTTCCTTCTCTAAAACATGACCCAAGTCTAATAATGAGAAAAGCATCAAGCTGATCCCAACTGAGAGACACTCTACAGAATGCCTGACCAGTAATTTTTAAAACTATCAAGGTCATCAGAAACAAGGAAAATTTGAATAACTGTCACAGCCAAGAGAAGGCTAAGAACACATGAGAACTAAACATAATGTGGCATCCTGGATGGGATCCTGAAACAGAAAAAAGACATTAGGGAAAAATTGAGGAACTATGAATAAAACGTGGACTTTAGTCAATAATAATGTGTCAATATTGGTTTATTAATTATAACAAATGTATGATACTAACATAAGGTATTAATTATAGAGGAAACTGGGGGTGGGGTGTATGGGAACCCCCAGTATTATCTTTGCAATAATTCTGTGAATCTAAAGCTTTTGTAAAATAAAAAGGTTACTTTTTTTTAAATGATTCTAAATTGTCTGTCAGAAAATGCAAACCTCAAACCCTGCCAGGAACAAGTTGGAAGTCACAATGTGCAGAAAAATCCACATAGAGTGAGGGTTGGCGGGGCTTGAAGTGGAGAGAGAAAAAGGGAAAAGCCAAGGGAAGGGGGGGTAGTTTTTAGTGATATGGAATTCTATTTTTCCATAACCTCTTTTTCAAAAGCAGATTTTTTTTTTTTAAATGTCAGTCATTTACAGTAATAAGAACAAGAGTACAAAGAATTGGGAGAAAACATATCAATTTCAAAATCAAAATTTTAAAAAATATTTTGAGGTAAAGTAAAGAAAAAAGACAAAACAGTGGTTAATCTGTCCCATGGGGAGCACATTTGAGTCATTCTGTTTTGAACGCTTTGCAGAGTCTGTGTCAATCTCTGAGCAAAAGAACTTGACTAACAGGTATGATACAAACACACTGAGCTCAAAGGCTAAGCCTCCAAGTTCAGGGAAGATAGCTCTAATATCCTGGGGGCGGTACCACAAAATTTGCCTAAACCCTTGAATAGAGTAGCTTAGTGCATGGGCTTATTTAAAACTCACAGTATAAATAGTCCTTCCCTTGAACAGCTAAGCAGCAAGATTTTCGTTACTCATTCCAGAGAAAATACAGAGACTTGTTTTCTGAAAGTATATTTCCTTTATGAACCCAACCATAGTTAAGAAACCAAAAAAAAAAAGGAAAGCTTTTCAAAACACTAGGTTTATAATAGAAAAATAAATACAGTGTGATGTTTCCTTTTAGATAGTGAATATTCAATTCTTCTAACAAATCTTGAAATCTACATTCATGCTCCTTTTTTGAACTGAACCCTTACAACCAGATGGACCCTTTTGTGTGTGTGTGAACTTTCTATAGCACCCTAATTTTGAACACTGTAAACTGAAAACGTGGTCCTTAATACTAGCGCCGTGTTTTCTGGTTGACTCAGTGATTAGTTCCTGAAATTTTAGAGCATTTTTGTGCTTTGCTGGTGAACAAAGAATAACTGTTTCTTTGTAATGGAAGCCAGAGCACTTTAGAGCAGACCTACTGTATTTTCTCACAGCTTGTTTGTGGCAGAGTGGGCTGACTTAAATCCCAAGCCAAAAAAAAAAGACAAGACGAATAGAAGGTTTTGAATGTCAGCACAACACACCACCCCGGATAGGCCTCTTTGGCATATTGATTACTTTAAGCTCATTATTTTTAAGGAACAGCAGACACATGTGGAGCTCTGAAGCCTGGGTAGAAATTACCCTTTTTTAAGACATATTTACATTTATAAGGGAAATCTCTGTAAGGGTGTCTCCCTCTCTGTACCAGGAAGAGAAGGATGACTCTAAAATCTCTAGAAACTCTTATCAATGCAGAAGGCAATGACTTAAATCTGCATTTACTATGCTTTCCTTGTTTACTGTGGTTTCCTCATAACCTCTCATAAGTGGCTCCCCAACTCCCGACATCTTTCTTTTGTCTTTAGCTGAAGCTGGTATTTAAGGTGATGGCTTGGGCCATTTCAGATAGTTACGTGGTTTTCCTGGGTCTCTCCCATGTATACCAGAGGTATACATGTTAATAAACTTCTGTTTGTTTTCTCCTACTAATCTGTACTTTTATGACAGGGCTATATCAGCCAAGAACCTTAGAAGGGTAAAGGGAAAATTATTTTTCCTCCCCCCACAGTTTCAAATTTAACTCTTGACCTGTTACACATCATAACTAAGACACATGGGCTTCCCAGATTGAATTGTGACTCCCTATGATTCCATGCCACATGTGAATTTCTTTGATCTGAAATAATTTTCTCGCTTAGACCTTAAGGCTCTTTGGGATGGTACATCAAATATTGATTTAACAACTTCAATTTAGATCATGCGTTAATGGAAGTTCCAGGCAATATTTCCCAAGGCACAGGAAGTAAGATGGTAATGTTTTAAAGTTAATCATACGCAACATTTGTATTTGACTCTAGCATGTGCTTGTGTCTCTTTTCCCTGGATTTCCTGTATCTTTTATAGGATCTACAGCATTAGGATATTTGTAAAATAGGACAAATGCATATCTATCTATATATTACATGCACTTAATTATATTTGCAAACACACAGAAAGTGACATTTACTTAGTACCAATTCTATATTTAGTTGTTTCTAAAAATTTCAGTCTAATATTGAAATGAAGCAAATCCTGTGGGGCCCTCCCAGGTGCAAAAGTCCATCCATGTTCCCCATTTCTTGTTTGTAGAAAAAGGTGTTAGTCTCCTAGGCCTTCCCTGAGTTACAAAAAGCAGACTCAAGCAGTTACCAATTAGGAAAGTGAGGGATCGAAGAAGCAAAGGAAAAGCAGTCAAGCAAGAAAAGTAATAATAGCTTAAACAATAGTTCAGCAATAAAGCAGAGTCTCAGTTCCTCCTCAAGGGATATACATAATATATCTTTGAGTTGTTCTGCAGAAACAAAGACCCACCCACCCCCCCCCCCCGCAGGTGGAGGATGGTGACTACATGCTGACCACAAGCAGGTAGATCCCAGACTGGTTGGAACTAGAAGGTTGATGTTGAAGATTCCTGAAACACCATCCCATTACCTCACCACCAACCAACTGGAGGAAAGTCATGCACCCTACAATCCTCACCCCAAATGTTGCCTTAAGAAAACCTTCCTTGAAAGCCACAGGGAGTTTGGGTCCTTTGAGCATAAGCCACCCATTCTCCTCGTTGAGCCCTGCAATAAACGCTGCACTTTCCTTCATCACAACCCAGTGTCAGTAGATTGGCTTTGCTGTGCCACAGGCGAGTGGACTCAAGTTCAGTTCAGTAATGATATTAATATTTTTAAATAAAATTTTTGTAGTATTACTAGCTTTCACAGAATTATATTAATTAATGAAGATTAATTATAGATTTAATTAATGATTGGCAGGATTAATTACTTTTACAGAAAAAACACATATTTTAGAATTATCTAATTGTTTTGTATCACCAATCAGGTCAAAAGCTTGAGTTTCCTATTCTCTTCCACATGAATTCACTTTAGCTGATGGAAAATCTCATGTGCTGGACCTGTGATGTTAATTCTGTCTTAGCAAGTATTTTTTCTCTGTGACTCTGAAATTTCACATTAATTGCTTTTGCTTTGACACGTGCACAAAAATTTTAGTCCTTTCCTAGTGATCCAAATGGGGTCTTCTATCTTTACCTCCACAACAAAGTCAGCCGTCAGCACCTCTTCTATCTCAGAATTGCAAAAGTACTCAGAGATAGCAAACTAGTCAAGAAATGTTTTAGAAAGGAATTGGACAACATGTAAGAAGGAGAAAAACATAATTTCTCAATAGTATAACCAAGCCTGCCCTCAATAATATCCACTTTAAACCACTTTATTCTATTTAGTAGGAGATAGAGTCCAGACAAGAACACACTTTCATGTATCACATTTAGTGACATTCATACTCTTCTGTATTCTAATAGCTCTCACTGTTTCTTAAGTGCTACACAATGTGCTAAGCATTTTACATACAACATCTCAATTAAATTAATTTTCACATCAACCCTAGTGGGTGCTATTATTCTCAGTTTTACAGATGAGGCCACTGAGGTTCAAAGAGATTAAATATCTTTTTCCAGATCACACAGCTACTCCTAGGGAATAGAAGAGCTAGGATTTGAACCCAGGTGTGACCCTAAATACTTACTCTCTATATGGCTTTTTTCTAAGTTCTTAAACACATGCAAATTGGAAGGGAAGGGGCCACCCTGGAAAGCAGATGACCCAGAAAGTTTTACAAATGTTTTCTAAATTCATGTTTTTTCACTTCATACTACAGAGTTGGAGAAATTCATTCATCTGTCTTCTTCCATAGGCACTCTTGCAAAACTCACACAGCAACTGAAATTAGGTTGCTAAGCAAAAATACTCTTCCCAAAATAATTAACCTGCTGCAGACCTTGTAAAATGATGACTCATTTAAAAATCTTTCTGAGAAGCAACAGGGCTAATTATTAAGGATACAGGTTATGAAAACAGGATGTAGTCTGAACAGGGACCATTACAGACTTAATGTGTTAAAAGTCCCAGAGTTGAACAGTAGTAAATAAACATTTAGTCAGAGTTGGCCAAATTCTGTCCATTGTGCTCACAGGAGTAGCAGGCAGATAACAGAAAGGCATCTGGCACTCTGTAGGCTTCTTAATAGTTAGTTGGGGGTTGGGGCAGAATACATGACCCCAAATATGCCACTTTGGCATGAGGATTGTTTTGAGCTAAAGGCAATCAAAACCCAGCAGACTCAGGTAAAGCTCTTTTCCTCCCCATCAACTGCCTAAATTTACATTGGAAAGAGGGCCTATACCAGGAAGAGAGATAACGTTTTACCTAAGAAACGTGATCTGTAATAGGGCAACATTTGTTTTTCAAACATTTCCTCTGCCTTCCTGTGAATGGCCTTCCTCCCCCTTGTATCCCCAGACCCATACCCCTTTCCTTAGCTCAAGGTTTTATATAAGCTTCAATTACCTGGCTGCCATTCAGGTCTCAGATTTTCATGGGACTCCTGTATGTATAAAATTAAATTTGTTTTTCTCCTATTAATCTGTCTTATATCAATTTCATTATTAAACCGGCCAAAGAAGGTTGGGACATGTAAATAACAAACTTTCTGAACGAAGCCAAGAATGCCTTTGCTTCGTCCCAATGCATACCCTTTGAAGAAAGTGCTCCTCAAGAAAATGGTGTAAATAAATTGAAGATTCACAATAGATTTAGGACTGTTATTTTTTTTTTTTTGAATCAATGTTATTTGGGGCACAGATTCTTCTATTTAATAAGTAAATCATCCTAACATAGTTCATGAAATACACTTACTTTTCCTTGCATAGTAATTAGTCAGCAACACTTTGCATGGAATTTTCTGACTGCGGTGTGAAGAAAAGAAAGACCAAATTTTATTCCAAACCTCCCTCTTTTAGGTCTATGGTCATCTCTCTTCTTCCCTTTCCTCCCCACATATTGGGCAATAAACAGTGTACTGTCAGATGAACAATATCCTAGGAATCAGAAAATATTTATAACAATTTTGAGTAATTTATACTGAACTAACAAGTATTTCTAGAGCCTTTGAACAAGTAAAAAGGACAAAGAAAAAAGTCCTCAGCAATTAAACACCCGTTCCAGCTTCCATCCTCATTAGCTCCTGCAAATCTTGACCTTGAATTTTCCCTAGCAGTCTCACCCTTGCTCTCGCCTCCTTTCAGATTTGTCTTTCCATGTTATGATTCAATGTTGGTCACAATACTCTCCATCCCTACCACCAACAAAAACTTCTTTTCTGCATAAATTAGGTTTTGGCATCTTTCCTATGCTTCTCAAGTATCCATCCACCTCCTGTTTGTTCCTGGTTTTAATTTATTTATATTCTTTTTCAAGAACCTACCCAAGGCACAGGTTGAGATACCACAATAATTTTACTTATATAATTTCCATTTTTTAATTACTTTATAGAATTATAACTATATTGCATAGCAAAAAGGAGAGCACAAAATTACAGAAAGCCTACTTTTTCCAGTGTGGCCTGGCAAAAAGCCTGCTGCAAGTGGGGCTTCCAGAACATGAGCATGGAACTGTCCTGATTCTTTCTTTTATACATAAATGACAATACCACAGCACCCAAAACTAGAGGCAAAAGAAAACATCTGTTCTAGCGTTATGTGAATTTTAAGATGCAAAAGACCCATCAAATCAACTAGTATATTTCCTATCAGTGCCAGATTATTCCCTCTGCTTATCTTATTTACTTGGTTAAGTCTAGTTATAAATATCCCAACTCATGAAATGTTCAAACGTTTCTCAGGAGATTATCATTCATTCTAACAGCATATACTGTTAATAAATGTTCCTAGGTTTGCCCTTAAATTTTCTTTACAATTTTCTTTCATTTTCGTAATCCTATTTATGCAGCAAGCCATGTTAAATGATTTTTCACTTCTCATTATCTACACTCATAAAATCCTCAAAATAACTAAGGTTTTTGTTTATGTGAAACCTTTTCATTCTACTAGGACAAATCTATCTAGACCAACTGAAAATTCTTCTAAATGATTTCACAAAATGTTAGAATTCAAGAAAGGGGATTCTCCTGGAGTCACTGCAGTGATGTTGTAACCAAAAGTTTAAGCAAAATATTATAACTGTGGCAAAATAGAAAAATATTATTCTACTCTAGCCTAAAACCATGGTGAAATATTTTACGAAGTTCTGCTTAATATTTTTCAAGGAAGATAACAGCAGACCTGGAAAAGGTTTCCAGAAAAAAATACAAAAACAAAAAATAACAAGAGAATAGATCAGGGAACTGCCATGACATAAGAAAAAAAAATTTAATTGTATATTGAGTCTGAACGAATGTACAATTGGAGGGTTTTAAAACTTTGAATATAAAATAGGGTGGCCTCTCTTTTTGTTTTATCTGACAAAGAAAACATCTCTGGAAAATTACCAGACTCCTGGTTAGCCAGAACTAGAATTCCTTCCTGTATTTCATCACTTCTGAAAAGGCCCAGCCCCACAATTGACAAGAATCAGTCGTTTCCTTTCACTCACAAAAGAGCCTTATCTATAGCTACAGAGAAAAATATCTTAGGCTTTCTCTCAGCAGTCTATATGTGATGAATTATTCTTAAATATTATTATACTTCTATTCACAATAATAGTAGCTGACCTTTACCGAGGAGTTTATGCTCTGAGCATTGGGTTAAGTATCTGACATAGATAGTATCATCTCATGAAATCCTGATAACAATGCATAAAGCAGGTGCTATAATTACTTCTTTTAAAAAGATAAGGAAAGTGAGGCTTAGAGAGATTTAGACATTTGCCCAAAAGAGCACGGCCAGTACCTGGGAAAGGCTGAACCAGAACACAGGCTTGTTTGGATTCTCCAGGTGCAAGGAGGAAGCTGAATGGCAGTTTTTACCTCTATATCAGGACCACAGCAACACAAATGAACTCGCAGCCATCCTTTCCTGGGGCTGAAATAAGTTTACTCACAGGGTATGGCATTCAGTAAATAGTCTCAAGCAACAAGAGTTAACGTAGAATCCCACTATTGCAGCAGATTTTTTTCTCTAATTTCTACTTGTGTAATACCTTGTTCTTCTAAGACCACCTTCTCTTCCCCTGCTCCCCTGACACTGGCTTTTTACTTCTCAGTGCTTGAGGTTCTCAAAGGAGCTGAAGAGTAACTTTGCCCTTGCGGTGTTTTGACTTCTGAGGCATTGAATTAGAAAAGTCACTAAGACTCAAGAAATACAATAATTGCTATACGACTGGATATGGATGAACTGATTCTTTTAATTAGGCAAATTAAGAAATAATATCAGGTCAAAAGCTTTGCACAGTAGCTGATTATTCTAGTAAGCCAACTGTGCAAAATTTCCTGTTAGAAAAAAATGTTTGTCTTTCTGCAGAAAATATTCTCAAATAATTGAACTGCATTTTTCAAGAAATGCGAGGCAAATCACAACGGCTGGATGTTAACAAGATGGGTCAGCCTCCCTGCGGAGAAAGACATGCAGTGGTTTGGGTGATATCACAGTTTCATGCTGACAAGGGAGAAGATGGAATACTGCACAGATCACCCCATCCGTGTGCTGACGATGACTTCATGAGTTCTAATTGCCTACACTTATGTCAACTGTATTCAGGTGTCCTTTGAATGCCTTTTATTTTAAATTTCTCAACCACTTCTTTTTTTTTTAACATCTTTATTGGAGTATAATTGCTTTATAATGTTGTGTTAGTTTCTGCTGTATAACAAAATGAATCAGCTATAGGTATACATACATCCCCATATCCCCTCCCTCTTGCATCTCCCTCCCACCCTCCCTATCTCACCCCTCTAGGTGGTCACAAAGCACAGAGCTGATCTCCCTGTGCTATGCGGCTGCTTCCCACTAGCTATCTATTTTACATTTGGTAGTGTATATATGTCCATGCTACTCTCATACTTTGTCCCAGCTTACCCTTCCCCCTCCCTGTGTCCTCAAGTCTATTCTCTATGTCTGCGTCTTTATTCCTGTCCTGCCCCTAGGTTCATCAGAACCTTTTTTTTTTTTTTAAGATTCCATATATATGTGTTAGCATACGGTATTTATTTTTCTCTTTCTGACTACTTCACTCTGCATGACAGACTCTAGGTCTATCCAGCTCACTACAAATAGTTCAATTTTGTTTCTTTTTATGGCTGAGTAATATTCCACTGTATATATGTGCCACATCTTCTTTATCCATTCATCCGTCGATGGACACTTAGGTTGCTTCCATGGTCTGGCTATTGTAAATAGTGCTGCAATGAACAGCAACCTAAAATCAGTTGTAATGTAGGAAGTCATGGGTTGTGTCTGTTTTGAACTCCTCCTGACTTTGGTCTTTTCTGAGCATCCCTTGTCTTGGGATAGATCAGAGTATAGGGAGCCTAAACTGAAAACAAACACAGTTACTTTATAAACCAAGCCAGGAGAAAAGTAAAAATTTTTCCTATTGAAACACATTCTATGAATGCTACTGAAGCCATATGATTGTTAAAGGTGTTTGATGTTTAAAGACTCTCTTCACTTTGATGCTGTGTGAAGAGGCTGTGAATTCTATGGCCATTAGCCAAACTTCATAAACCTAGTTGCTATTTGAATGCGAAGGCTGGAAAGAACAGTCAAGAGGAGAATTTTGTGATTAGCTAATTAAGGTGCATTAGGAATTGACTCTATCTAAAATGCCATGCTATCCCAGTGCAGAAGTTTCAGGCTCATTTTGTGGAAAGGAAGTATGTAAGAAAATGAGTCACCACCTTTTGGAATAATTTTTTCAAGCACGTAATGGCCCCTAACCCCCTCTCTTCTCCACCCTCCAGCCACCCTACCTCAGCGTACCACCCAACTCCACGGTGGACCTAAAGGTGTCCCAAGACCTCATGTAGCAACATCCTCAGCATTTGTTTTTCTAACATGCTGAATCCTCCCGGAGATGTTTGCCATTAACCCCAAGGAATCAAGAGATCCACGTCCCCACCGTTAACCCCACACTTACTTATTCTGTAATCCTGGACAAGTTCCTGAAGCTCTCCAACCTGTACTTTTTTCATCTTTAAACTGAGGATAATAAGGTCTGTTCCACCCACCATGTGTATGTGAAATCATAACGCCTGTTCTACTCCCTGTATGTGTGTGAAAGTATCTACTAGCAGTGGTAAGGCAGGAAGCATTAATCTGCGGCAGATTAACCGCCAGGGTCATCAAACATCTCTCAGCACCTCCACGTAGGTACCACCAGTGACAAAGACACTTTACTTTCAGCTGTGATCATCTAGCACAGAGGTTAGCAAACTTCTTCTGTAAAGGGGTAAACATTAAATATTTTGGGCTTTGCAGGCCGTGTGGTCTCTGTTCCATTTACTCAACTCTGCTATTGCAGCATGAAAGCAGCCACAGACAATTCATAAATGGGTGGGTGTGGCCAGATTTGGCCCCTAGTCCTTAGTTTGCCAGCCCTGAATTAGACTGCGTGACAAATATGATTGATGGTTGCATTTAACCTGGGAGAAAGGGAACTGGTTTCTGCCACTCCCCACCCCCTCCCCCAGTGTACAGTAATCAGGAAAATGCCTGAAAATAAGAGAGAAGAAAAAAATTAGGGGAAAAAATAATGCAGTAACTGTGCCATCTGCCTACCCATCCTCTTCTTCTCTTGCAGGTAAGTTGAGGAAGGACAACTTTACCTGGCTCTTTCCTTTCCTTCACAAAGTCTGAGGGATCTAAAGTGGAAGAGCTTGACAGGCTAAAATTTGAGAGTAGGATAACCCCTGGCACTAGTCATGCCCGGGATATGCAGACAGACAGTAGAGACTTAGCAGCACGTGTCTGTACAACGTGGGTGATGGAGACACGCCCACTCAGTATGTGAAGGAGACAGAGAAGTGGCCACGGGCCAGGCAAGGGTGGAAGGGAGCCGAGAAGGACGGTCGGCGTGCTCATGGCAGAGTCACAGGGCAGAGGGCTTCACAGCAGACCACCCAAACGGGATGAGACGGAAGGCGCAGCTACTCTCAGGGTATCTGCAGCATCTGAGGGTCATGGAGAGACACTGAACAGCCCAGAAACAGCCTCAGCCACTACTTTCACCAGGAGCCAGGCTGGGAGAATACAGGTAACCCGCTTCGTAGGAGTGTGACCTGTGCAGTTGCACCAGCCCTGCACTCAGCTTAATGTTCTGCTATTGCTGTCTTAAAATTCTTAATTTTTTTAAACTAGAGTCCCCCAAGTTCCCATTATGCACGGGGCCCCTGAATTATGTGGCCAGTCCCGACAGCCTCAGGACACTCCCTCTGAACCAGGTGTGGATGCTAGCAGACTACACCACGCCCTCACAACCCCCCAGAGGAAGCACAGTGTCTGCGTGGTACCAAATACAGGGGAGGAGAGCTCAGCAGGAGGGAAAGGAAAGACCAAAATGGAATTCTGATTTGTTCTAGGATTGAACTATGCATATTGAATTTAACCAAAAAAAAAAAAAAAAAAAAAAACCCCACCAGATAAAATTGAATTTACCAGGAAATAGCCAGGTTAAGGTCTCTGCTTCAGGTGGGGATTGGAGGCACGGAGAACGGGAGAGGTAACCAAAGCTGAGTTCAGTCATAAAGAAAGTATTAGAATTACGTCCTTGTGTTTTATGGGGCGTCTTAACCGTGAAATATAACACTGGTTACAGCTTTGTAAACCTTAAAGTACTACAGGACTTTCAGGCAATATTATGTAAAGGAGTCTTCCTTTAAATCACATCGCTATTGCTCTCGCCCTGGCTTTGAAAAAGAAAAGCAAGGAATGAGACTCACGCACGGGGCCGGAGGAAGCCAGAGCTGGGGGCCTTCCAACAGTGAAGTGAGTGCACGACACCTGGGAGAAGAGGCTGATGCAGAGAGGGGGTGACACAGGGAGCTCTGCCCCGAGGCCGCCACTGCGTGGACTTTCTCTGCACCCCCCCACCTCCCTCTCTAGGCACCTCTCTTGTTTTCCCATCTGGGTTCCTCACTATGCCTTTCATTGAAATTATAAAAATGAGATCCCGGTGATGTCATTCTGCTCCACAGTGGGCCTTCCCAGCCCAGACTTGCATGAGGTGTTCCCCAAACCCGAACCTGACCCATCTACTAAACTCTAAGCCTTCTGGGTTCTAAGGATGGGGTTAAGAAATCACCTGGCTAGGGACTTCCCTGGCGGTCCAGTGGTTAAGACTTCGCCTTCCAATGCAGGGGGTGCAGGTTCAATCCCTGGTCGGGGACCTAAGATCCCACATGCCTCGGGGCCAAAAAATGGAAACATAAAAAAAGAGAAGCAATATTGTAACAAATTAAATAAAGACTTTAAAAATGGCCCACAGCAAAAAAAAATCTTTAAAAAAAAAAAAAAGAAAGAAATCACCTGGCTAGATTTAAATCACATCATAGCATCACTACCCTTACTCTGTATTCCTCAGTCTTAACCCCAGTGAACCTTTAATTGAAATGAAAAGGGAAGTAGTCATTTTAAAGAGGCTCGATTGAAGGTAGGGTGAGGACAGTTTTTCTTTAAATCATACCACTGGGCGATTCTCCTGTGTAAAAGAAGTCATGGCAGGGTGAGGGTAAGAAGCACTCCAGGAACACAGGAACATAATTTTTTCTTCTCTTCTCTCTCGACACATGCAGTTCCCAGATCCCCTTTTCTCTACTACCAAGTGCCAGCGTCCTCTCTGGTGTCACATACCTTCTTTGGAGAGCCAAGCTGGACCCAGAGTTCACACAGCAGACAGGTCTTGGCTCCTAAAACCTGGTGCTGAGGGTGCGGGATCAGGAAGCCCAGGGTTACACCAACGGCCAGGGCTCCGGGAACACACTGCAGAAAGAGCAGCTCCCTCTGCAAGCCTAGGGCAGTGGATCTCACACTTCAGAATCACCTGGAGAGTAGGTTAACACGCAGATTGCTGGTCCCCATGTCCAGGGTTTCTAATTCTGTGGGTCTAGGCTGGGGCCTGAGAGTTTGCATTTCTAACAAGTTCCCAGGTGACGCTACTGCTGGTGGTCCCAGGACCACACACGGAGAACCAACGCTCTAGGGTTGAGATAGGTCCGGACAGTTGCAAGGAGGCCTCAGGACATCTACCTCTTTCAGCTAGAAACTCTCTGCTTTTCCCATAACTAAACTAGAAATGGTTGACTTGGCCGGAAAAAATGTTAATTGTAACTATTTACATGACTGATTACATGCCTGATTATCATTCATCCTCCAGCAGAGGCCCTGTTTGAGTGTTTAAACTTGTAGGCTACAAAGAGGCCAAAACCTCTTTGCAGATATGGGTGTGTGTGTTTAACAAGACAGTTTTTATCAGAAGACTCACAAATAATCTAGATTTTCAGATTTTATTGAAAAAAATCAGAAGGTCTGGCACTACGGAGCCCATCTTCCCACGTAGCTACGTTTAGCTGGGGTTGAGTGGTGGCCGACCCACTTAGATGGAGAATTTGCTCACTAGTTCACACCTGTCCTTACTACTCTCCATTACCTCTTGAACACTGAGACCCAAAAGTCAGTTGCCATATATTTATCTGTACTCTGTTTTTCTTCTAGTAGAGAAAGTCTTCTCTTTACCTGAGAAAAGCAAAAGCTACATCCAGAAAGTTTCAGGTTTCAAGAAAAAAAAATATCTAGTAATGACTACTCCTGTGGGTTTATATGCAACTACTCTGCCAGCTTCATCTGTCTCCAGCCACCTGTCTTCTGAATCCATTTGCGTTTGGGTCCAGTCTGGACAAGCCTGGATGGCAGGCAGAAATGCGCGGGGAGGAACTAGAGGCGAGAAGCAGACTGCTGGGCAGGGTGGTCAAAGAAACCATCTGGAAAGGAATTGTCCAAAAGGAAGAAGCCGCAGTCTGTCACAAGCTTGACCGAGGACAGCGTCACTTTGCCAAGGGAGAGAGAATGTTGTGCGTGGCGGGAATACGCTCACATGATGCCTCCACAGACACACGGCCAAAGCCGAGGCTGATGGGGGGCTGCAATAAGGGCACACACGGAAACAGAGATGTGCACTAGGAGAGGCTCTGTAAGGAGCTGGGGTCTTGCTTGGAGAACTGGCCATGCAGAAGGCAGGGGAGGGTCTGGGGAACTTCTGCAGGGTCACTGTTGGGACCGGCAGAGGTGGCAGAGGCATCAGTAGATCGTCAAGCCAGCTCAGGGACAGGGCAGTGGAGGGCCTGGCGGACCGCCCCTGGGGACCACCTCTTAAATTAACCTGAGTGGAGAGGACGTTCTGCAATTGTTTAGGTAGAACCTAAGACAAGGAAAAACCATGCTGATCTCGTACTATTAACTCCCTGGCTTTCTCAGCTTCAGAACTCTGGGTTATAGCTCATCCCACAGAGTTTTTTGTGCACCACTATACAAAATAACAAGCACACAGGAACCATGTTGGGTGCCAGGATACACACACACACACACACACACACACACACAAACATATTCCTTCCCTCAAGAATGTCATAGTCCAAGATAGTGGTCTATAAGTTTTTTTTAACAGTTCAATCCATTATTTAAAAACGTAATCGCTTATCCCAACATTTGTATATTTACCTATAAATTATAATCTCCTAATGTATTAGGCTTATTATAAATTATAACCCCAAATAGAAAAAAACTAACTAAATAAATAATAACAAACATTATCAATAAATATAGGAAGCTCATACCCCAATGACTTCTCCTGTGATAATTTCTGTACAAAACAGACATTTAAACAGATTTAAAAAATAAAAGGAAGCTTGGGAAATGCTTTAATAGCAGTCTTGGATCTGAGGATTAACTGGACCTGATCCTGAATAACTCCTGAGTTCTTAAAGGAATTGGAAACATGCAAAGACAAATGGCTGTAGATTAGGACAGAGTGAAAAGCTCTGAGGACCAACCATTTCTCAGATTGTGGTACTTCAGCTGGGCCCAGGGAATGAGTAAACTCTTTCCAGGGAGAGGAAAGAGTATAAACAAAAGTACATAGCTGTTCAGTGGCTTGACGTGGACTTAGGAGAACTTCAAAATGGAGAACAAATGCAGCAAAATGCTAATTATGTGTGCAACAAAACATAATGGATTAACTCAGGCAAGTTGCATCTGATAATGAGACTACAGTCTGTGTTGGCATGTTCAGCCTTCAGTTTGTCCCTCATATGGCACTGTTATTTTTTCCCATCAGAAAAAAAAAAAAAGTGAACCTTGGTGGTCACCATGGTAACTAAATAGTGGGAGCGAGGGCAGAGGAAGGTCAAGGAATGTTCTATCAAGAAAGTACAAAACACAGGTTATTTTTAATTTTGGCTCTGTTCCTATAATTTTAATGTCTGAAAATTAAGATGTACATAAATAGTAATGTCTGTTTCTCAAGCAGCCATGAGAAAAAATACTTTCCCAGTAATTCAATACAACCTTCTTATTTTGTTGACGTTTCATTTTCATCAGCTGCCATTCAAGCCAACAAAAATGCCCAAAGTGAGTATTTTCCAAATTTGTAACCAGGGAGGGTGAAGGGGGTCCTGTACCCTCCTCCTCCCCCTTGTTTTCTGTTCTCCTCTGTTCTTTGTACACTAGCATGACTCACCGTCCACAGAACAGATTGATAATTGCTTGTCTAGGAGTGGTGATGTGTTTACTCGCAGTCACCCATATTCTCTCATCTAATGACACTTGTGGCCAAGGACAAAGATTTGCCAGGCAGCTGACAAACCAGAGTGGGGAGGTGACGTAGCTTGTGAACCAAGGGTTTTCCCCCCGTACAGGCCCAGCCAGCTGTCCCCGGCAGAGAAAAGCCTACATGACTGCACTCCGGGGCCAACTGAGTGGACCTGAATGTTACTCTGCCCTCCCCACACCCCTGCTCGAAGGAAATGTGCCCAAGGGCAAATAGCAGGAGCAGCAAAAGAAATATAAAACAGAAAAAAAAAGTCAAAACCTCAGAACATAAGAAAAATACCTCTTAAAAAACTCTCACAATACTTTATGCCAAAGAGGGTGACATAGGTGAATTGTGTGAAAATAGTTTCCTAAGGATTACACATAGCTGGATTTTGCTTAAACAAGAGTCCTCACCAAGAACACAGACTTAGAGGTTTTCTATTTCTCTATAGATTTCATTTAGATTATAAACCAATCATAACCTATATTGGGCAGGCCGTTTAGATTTTACCAAAACAGTCCCACCGTTTTCATGAAATAGTTTTGTCACTTGTGTATTTATAAATATGCCACACCCTACATATGAATGCATCACTGAAAAGGAAATTTTAGAATTAACCTTTCTTTGTTACTTTAAAATGTATCACTCAAAACTAAATTTAAAGATAGGATTCATGTTACCGTCATCAGCGAAATTATTTTCAGGATCCACTTTCTTATTTTCATTCAATACATACTCATAACGTGACTTCATGGTGTTTTCAGTCCTAGGTGAAGAAAAGAACTGTGGGGGGGGTCTGTGCCATCATGGACCTCACAGTCTAGTAAAGTTGTTCCAGTTGACTAGGTAAGTCACAGAGAGAGCTGGAGAAACTAGGAAGACCTTTTGCCTATGCTCGCTGATTGGCTGAATCAGTTATTTCCAGGTCAGTTTTTTAAAATTTATTATGATAAGAATGAGTCAATGTTTCTATCTCAAAGCCAATTCCATAGAAATGTTCCTGAGCACCTTCCCTATGCAAGGCATACTGGTTTCATCCACAGTGGCTCAAAGAGAGGGATCTTTAATGTGATCTTTTAAAAAATGAAAAAGACACTTTGTATTCTAGCAGCTGATTTTTTTCAAAGCACAAAATTATATCATAGGTGCACTGGCAATTTAGAGGCCCTGGTAACTTTTCTTCAGAGGAGAATATTGGTTTATTGGAGATTGCTTTGCTTTTTTCATCTTGGACTATGAATGAGTGGATAGGTGACTGTTAGGGGCTTAACCAATAGTTAAATCTTGTCTCACTGAATTCAGATTCCACCTTTCTGAGCTGCTGCCATTTCACAAACTGAGAACTTGAAATCAGGTCCCGTGGAATACAGTAACCTGGAGGTAAAACTGTGGCCTCTCAAACTCTGCTCCCACGCATGACTGGGGACGTCCAGACTCTCCTCAAAGACCCTCACTCAGCTATTTCTAGAAGTCCCCAAGCGGAGGGGGTAAGGAACCGAGCTCGTCAGCGCTGTCCTGATGGCTACCAGGAGACCTTCTGACACTTCCTTCTCTCTTGCTCTTGCTGCCAGCGGCCTCTGCTGTCATCACTGAAGTTGCTCTGCAGTTATCAAGGGCAACAAAGAAGAGATTGCAGGAAGAGGGGAGGTCTCCAGGATTGAACCCCAGTGCTCAGATAGCAACCAAACTTCCCACACACTGAAGGCATTGGTGGGGCCAGAATCCCTGATGGTCTCGAAGTCCTTATGGTCACTGAAGCCCCCAGAGTCACAGAAGTCACTGCACAAAAGGCCTCCAACTGTAACTGTGGATGCACCAAAGTTGGGAGCAAGGGTGGCTCCTGAGGGGACAGGAGACCTAGTGAGAGAAACCTGGTTGGAAGCGGGAACAAGGGATTATAGGTTATCTTAAAGCAGCATTTGCTTAGAAAGCACACTTTTGTGGCTCATAATATCGATACTTATTTGGTGGCGCTTTAAAGGGTTGCTCATGGAGGTTACAGGTCAGATAAAGCCCTGTCCCCAACATATCTTTTGATGATGGCACAGGTGGAGAAATCATCTCTTCCTAACTCCTTTTTTTTTTTTTTTTAATTAATTAATTTATTTATTTATTTATTTTTGGCTGTGTTGGGTCTTCGTTTCTGTGTGAGGGCTTTCTTTGGTTGTGGCGAGCGGGGGCCACTCTTCATCGCGGTCGCGGGCCTCTCACTATCGCGGCCTCTCTTGTTGTGGAGCACAGGCTCCAGACGCGCAGGCTCAGTAGTTGTGGCTCACGGGCCCAGTTGCTCCGCGGCATGTGGGATCTTCCCAGACCAGGGCTCGAACCCGTGTCCCCTGCATTGGCAGGCAGATTCTCAACCACTGCGCCACCAGGGAAGCCCTTCCTAACTCCTTTTGAATTGCCATCTTGTGTCCACAGTATGTCGGAGGTTTGGTGAAGTTTTACTGGACACTGGCAGAAATCCTTCAGGTATAGATAGATAGGTTAAGGACAGAGGGCAGTGATGTGCTGGTAAGCCAGCTCTTTAGAGAAAGAAAAAAAATCCTTGATTAGTAGGTAGCATTTGCAGATTTCTATGGTGTAAATTCCCCCATTGTGGCCAAGTTCATGATGATCACCAGCATGATGTCACTGAACACGGCCAGTGCCACTTGGCACCAGCACAGGACTGAGGAAGGGCCAAGTGACGGCCACAGCCTCACTCCCCGGCTCTCGCTTTCCCATGAAGACAGAATCAGATTGGAGAAACTTCCCTGCATTCCTAAGCAAGATATTACAAAGGCAGAAGTAAGAAGTGAGTAAGAAGACAGCCGGTTATCAGACAAACCTAGCATCACTTGCTACTGCCTTCATTGGACCCTCTGTCTGCCTGACAAAGATAAACACATTCTGACAAGCCAAGCCTCAGTCCAAGGGCTGCAGTGTTGCAAAGCAGACCAAGAAGCGGGTAGAAGGAGGGAAAAGTCAGACGAAGAATCTGTCTTCTTAAAGTATGTGACAGTAAGCCAGGGAGAAAACACGTGAGTTTGTATGGACAAACTTAAAACAAACGGCCTTTGTAAAGAAAACAGGCTGGGTTTTGAACGGAAGTCAATGTTTTGTTCTTGTTTTCTGTTATTGGGAATACAGCTTAGTTCACAAGGATACTGGCTTTCTCATCTTCCTTGCACTCCTCGTTTCAGCAGTCCTCTTGGCCAGAGATGCCTCATGGGAGAGCCTGGGTCTGTAATGTTTCGGTAACAGTTCCTGATGTGTTGACACAGTGAGGGATCTCTACAAAGATACTCACCATGAGGTAACACTGCCTCAAGCACAGTCCAAAAGATGATGTCAAAGATATGTACAAACAGGCAGTGACCTCGAAGGCTTCTACTGCATGTGGTGGACCAAGCAGAGCAGTGCTCATTGGTCATGAGCTTCATGATTTGCTGAGAATATATTTGAGCCGGGGAAGAGCTGTGGTCAAGAACCAAGAATTAGTCATCAGCAATGTTGGTTAAGGGGCTAGCTGGACATTCCAAAGAAATTAACTGCTCACAGGATATTTCAGAGAAATTAACTGCTTGCTTTGTGCCTCAGTTTTTCCATCTAAGGCAGGAGATCACAAACTGTTATCCTTTTCATAGGGGTAAGCTATGAGGTTTCATGAATTAATTTATTGAAAGGAGAGATTTTAGAAATGAGGCCCTATGTATGATGGCTGTCTTAGCCAAGTTGCATTGGAACAATTCCTGCATTATCTCTATTACATTCTATGACTGTGGCACAGGGACAGTCCAAAGACAACCAGTTTTACTGTCATGAACTCAAGAATATGCTTCTTCCAGCTGTGCTAAGTTGTATGCCTGCCAGTAGATCATTTTGGGTTGAAAATATTAATCAAAGAGGGTTAACGCTTCATCATAGGTTATTTGTAGATAGTAAAGCTACAGGGCTTCCCTGGTGGCACAGTGGTTGAGAATCTGCCTGCTAATGCAGGGGACACGGGTTCGAGCCCTGGTCTGGGAAGATCCCACATGCCACGGAGCACCTAGGCCTGTGAGCCACAACTACTGAGCCTGCGCATCTGGAGCCTGTGCTCCGCAACAAAAGAGGCCGGGAGAGTGAGAGGCCCGTGCACCGCGATGAAGAGTGGCCTCCGCTTGCCACAACTAGAGAAAGCCCTTGCACAGAAACGAAGACCCAACACAGCCATAAATAAATAAATAAATAAATAATTTTTTTTAAAAAAGCTACAAAAGATATAGTCTTAGGACTTTTTGTCATTCACTGAGCTATGGGATAAACCCAACATCTGGACTTCACACTTTGGAGCTACACTATTCACAGCACATGATGAATATATTCAGCCCAAGAACTTTGCTTTTCTCTTCTTCCTCTCCTTTATTCCACAGGGCTTTGACTAGAAAGCTTTAGATAAATTTAACCCAAGTAAGCAATAAAAACAGAAACGGAAATAAATAAAAATAGAAACAAAAATTATACTTATTTTTGTCTGTATATTACAGCTTTGGTCTACTTAACATTTTCTTATGATCCCACAAGATCATAACCTGCTTGAGGGCAAAAGCTGTCTAATTCACTTATGTAACCCCTGAGGCAATTAGCACAGGGCTTACACAGAATTTATGAGCAATACATCTTTACGTAATTGAATTAAGCTAAGGGGGAAAAAGGCAGGGTATGAGAAAGTGCAATGGACACCAGCATATTCTACTTGATCTCCTGGAAAACGTGGCCCCATTCTGGCTGAAATAAATTGAAGGAAGCAAAAAATGTAGACTGATCTCTCAAAAAGTCCTCAGAAATCATAAGGACCCTCTAGAAAGATGCTTCTACTCATGGGTTCTTCATTCAGAAGGTGAAGAAGTTGCAGGATTTCCCAAATATTACAGAGAAAACAGGAAAGCCAAAAAGTGACTGAAAGGTTCAGAAACTAGATGAATTTTGAATGACTCCCCAGTAGGAAAGCTCTGCCGGAGATGAGGGATACAAACAGGCTGTTGATCAACTTGATAGGCTAATATTACATTCTCCCCAAATAGCCTCTAATGAAATTCTCCAGATCTCTGAATTCTCACCCTCAGAATGTTAACCCAGAGGTCCTATATCACAGCAATTCCCCAGCTTGTTGAGAGAAGGACAACTAAAAGCTCTTGAGAAAAGGTTAAAGGAATAGTAAGCTAATATAGTCATGACCGGGGTGTGCAAACCTGTTGTTCTCTGTCTCTTAAAATACAGAACAATAGCTGCATGTGCAAACATAGTAGAACTCCTTAAAGTATGCAGGAGGGCAGACATAGGGACAATGAAAAGTAAGCTATTAACACTGTAGAACAAGTGGGATATATTCACTCCTTGGGATTAATCAAGCATCTCAGATTTGAAAAAGATTTAGATAAATAAATGATCAGTGGAAAATAGGATGCTAAAAAGAAGTTAGGAAATACTTATACACACCACTAGCCTTTGAGTATAATGTCCTAGAGAGCAACTGCCATACTCTTCCTGAAAGGTCATTGTGGACCTGCCATGGTTTGAATGTTTGTGTTCCCCCCAAACTCATGTTGAAATCTTAATGCTAATGTGACAGTGTTAGAAGGTGGGGTCTTTGGGAGGTGCATAGGTCATGAAGATGGAGCCCTCCTGAATGGGATAAGTGCTCTTACAAGAGACCCCACAGAGCCCCTTAGCCTCTCCCACCATGGAGAGAAGTCAGCCGTCTGCAACCCGGAAGAGAGCCCTCACCAGAAAACGACCCTGCTGCCACCTGGTCTTCCAACCTCCAGAACTGTGAGAAATAAATTCTTGTTGTTTGTAAGCCACCCAGACTGTGTTATACTAAGACAGGACCCCTGTGCAAAATAAAGCTCTGGGTTAGGGGGACCACATATCTGAACTAGTGCACAGTTAAGTCCTTCCTAACACTGAAATACAAACTAGGCCATTGCTAAGTAATTCTCAATTAAAGGGCGAAGAGGTGTCATCAAACCCTCCCTTTTCTATACACCAGTCAACAAATATTTCTTGAAAACCTACTGAATGCAGAGTGCTATGGATATCCCCCCTCACTTGAGTCAGTTAAAAACTACATGAATTTGCATGACCATGACCATATGTTATTGCTATGATGGTTTACTTTTCCTGTCAAAGGTAAAACACATATATAACAATTGCATCGAGTAAATGATATAAATAAGATAGGGAAATAATTTCTAGGTTCTTTTTTAAACAGAATTTATTTTGAAAATATACTGTGGGCTCTTTTGGCAACTTGTGTGTAAATCTAAAGTTATTGCAAAATAAAAGTTAAAAAAAAATACATTGCGGATAAATCTGAAAATGAGATATGAGCTGAACTTCTAAAATGCTTAATTCCAAGTCAGTAAAATCCTAAGAACCTGGAAATTCAGGATTCCATCTGCCTTCCCCAACCTTCAGGGCAAGTCAGCCTGTTTACTGCCAGGCCCCTGATAGTGCAGGAGGTAAAGGGGAAGTTGCAGAGGAAGCGAGGCCTCACTGTGGTTGAGCTTACTGGAGATATTTAACACGCGTACTATTAAGAACCAGACAGTCAGCAACAGGGAAATGCTGAGACCCATCTACAAAGTATAATGGCGGGCAGGATTGGCTTCTTGCGATGAAGAATCTCATGTCTCCATGAGGCCACGTGGTTGAGGGCCCACTGAGAACCCCTCCAACCCCACCAATTTGTCCCTCTTGACTCCCCTGACTTCTTTTAAGAAATGGGTGTGATATGGGTCAGAACGGCCATCATTAAAAAGTCTACAAATAACAAATGCTGGAGAGGGTGTGGAGAAAAGGGAACCCTCCCACACTGTTGGTGGGAATGTAAATTGGTGCAGCCGCTATGGAGAACAGTATGGACATTCCTTTAAAAAACTAAAAATAGAACTACCATATGACCCAGCAATCCCACTCCTGAGCATATATCCAGACAAACCTATAATTCAAAAAGATACATGCACTCCTATGTTCACAGCTGCACTATTCACAATAGCCAAGACATGGAAACAACCTAAACGTCCATCGACAGATGAACGGGTAAAGAAGATGTGGTACATATATACATTGGAATACTACTCAGCCATAAAAAAGAATGAAATAATGTCATTTACAGCAACATGGATGGACCTAGAGATTATCATACTAAGTGAAGTAAGTCAGAAAGAGAAAGACAAATATCATATGATATCACTTATATGTGGAATCTAAAATATGACACAAATGAACCTATCTATTAAATAGAAACAGGATTACGGACATAGAGAACAGACTGGTAGTTGCCAAGGAGGTGGGGGGAAGGATTGGAGTGGGAGGCTGGCGTGAGCAGATGTAAACTTTTATATTTAGAATGGATAAACAACAAGTTTCTACTGTACAGAACAGAGAACTATATTCAATATTCTACAATAAACCATAATAGAAAATAGTATTAAAAAATGTATATATATGTATAACTGAATCACTTTGCTGTATAGCAGAAATTAACACTACATTGTAAATCAACTATACTTCAATTAAAAAAAAGAAATGGGTGTGATAGAAGAGTGAAACCTTCTCCCTTCTCCAACTTCATTTCTCTTATATTCTTATATTCAAAACCCTCATCCACATACATCCATATCTGCACACATGCAGGATCTTTAGCTGGCGCTATCAGTGGAGTAGCCCCTCCTGGATTCCTTGACGACCCAGCTGATGAATGGAGGAACAAGGAGTTCCTGTAAGAGCTATCTTTTTACCACTAGAGAAACAAGGAAGGGAGAAAATGTTAACAGTTAAGCTATAAAATGACACTATCATTGTCGTGGTCCACAATGAAAACTCTTGAAATAAAAGTGGAAAATTTCTTTATTATTTGGGAAAATGATTCCCTAACTCATTTCTCCAGTTTTTGGATTAAATGAAAATTGAAGACTATTAGAAAATTTGTAGTTAGAAGTCATTATGCTCCTGAAACATCCATTAAACAAAAGTTAAAAATCAACTCATGTTTTTCTTAGAAGTCCTATTCTCCAAATTACACTGTTTAAAACTCTTTATAAAGTCATTAAGCAAAGCAATCAGCAGAAGGGAAAGCAAATATTTATAAATATTTATGTCAAAAGCATTATCATTATGTGTCAATTTTTAATAGAATATATCGAGGAAGTAAACAATTTTTAAATACCTTTCAAAAATCTGTAGTCAATCTATTCCCTGTCACTCACTAGCTCATTTCCCCAGCTACACACTTCAAATTTTTCTGAAAAATGTAAAGAAATGTTTTGGTAACTTGTAATCTAACATGATTTCAGGGGGAAAAAGTGGAAGAAATATGTATCGCACATTGATTCCCAGCTATACCACTGAATTGTTGTGTGACGTTGGGCAGCTCTCTTCACCTCTCTGTGTCTCATTTGTAAAATAATGGGATTGTACTTAATTAGAAGTTGCTGACTGGTGGCCCTTGGCCCAGATATAGCCATTGGACGTAACTTGTTTGCCCAGCATGCTTTAAAAATTGGGAAATTACGCATTCAAATCCAAATTCCTGATTTCTCTTTTAAAATTACAAGGTCGGCAACAATAAGCCTACATTCCCATGTGGCAACAAAGGCTGCTACTGAATAGCAGCTGTCCCCGTTGGATAAGGCATGGAGTCTCGGTGTTACCTTATCTGCCTTACTGTGTAGCATCTAAGCTTCTGATGAAATAGATGACCTCAAGTTTCTTTCTGCTCTAACATTCTCACATTTAAGGTGAGCCGTAGAGAAAAAAGTCCGTTCAACCTCTCCAAGCCTCAGCTTTACTGCAATATGGGGATAATAATAACCTCTGACTACCCCTTGAGCTTTGGAGAGACAAAATGAAATCGTGAGTGGTGACTGCTTTGTAGAGTGCCGTGCAAGTAGAAAGTGCTCAATAAACAGTAGAGGTAACAATGCAAATAATGGTGAACATAATGACTCAAATACAATTCTCTGATAGTCGATGCAATCTAAATTAAAATTGGTTTACTGCTTCTTCTCTTCCAAATGCACCACTGGCCCCATCAAAAACCAACTATTTGCCTCTAATTTTCAGATACACTTTGTTCAGTGAATAATAAACAGGTTGAGATTCCCAAATGAGATGCAGAAATTTAAAGAAAACAGTGTTCTTTGAGGGTCTCTAGTTCTCATATTCCCCTTTTCTGGTTGAACCAGCTGTCAACATTTGATTCACTGTAAGCTTTGATCCTACTTACTGCACTTGCGAGGTACACAGTGTACCATTGTTTATTATTGTTAAATGCAAATAACAAATTGAACAGAGACATTTATACATGAGCTGCAAATGAGCCCATAGAGAGTGAACTCCCATGGGAGTTTTTGTCATAGTGTCCCCGCCCCTTCAAGTCACTCTGTAGTCACTCATACGCAGTGATGTCACCCTGTCACTCACTAGCTCATTTCCTCAGTCACACACTTTATCTAGCAGACTGCCTTATTAATCACAGAGCTTAAATGGGCCTGTTCCAGTGTGTGACTGCCACAGATTTGCCCATACTTTAAAAGATCCATGTTTAAATGAATTTCGACTTACACATACCATTACTATATGCGTACATTTGTGGAGAAAACAATTTCATAAGTTCTATCCGACAATACTTTAGGTAACAAAATATAAGAAAAATAAGATAATTTGTACACCTCCCCTCCAGAGTTTTTTTTAATGGGGATTTTTACCCATAATTGTGCAAGTGTTATTTATATGATCTCAGAGCTTATGGCATTCCACTGACTTTCAGCCCAGCAGAAGGCTGAGCTGAGACGCACGGGAATGGGGCTGTCAGAGGGGAGCCCATGGCCAATGTGGTCTGACTTCCACCCCCTACCTGGATCCTTTCTCCCCCCAGCTCCGCAAGCCCGCCCCCAAGTGTCAGTCTCTCCGACTCATACTCTGCAGAGCTCTCAGAAAAAGAGATTTAACACAGAAGTGTCTTTGTGTCACTCCTCTGCTCAAGAGTCTTAAGTAATTTGCTATTACCCAGAAGTAAATCCTACAGTCCTACATGACCTAGACCCTGTCAAGCTCTCTGCATTCTCTTCCTGCCCTTGCCCTCAAAGAACCAAGTCCAACTCTGTTTCTGAACACACCACCCTTTCTCCAGGCCTCTGGACTGCTCTTCTCCTCCCCACCATTAGTCCCACTCTTCCTTCAAGTGTCAACTCAAGCATTGCTTTCTCTTCCTTGGGTCCCTTAGGAAAACTTAGCTGCTTCTTTCTTTACTCTCCATGAATGTTGTTCACATATAACTATGGCAACTACCATGTTTATTTGCCTATGTGTGAACTTCCTGAAAGCAGAAACCAAGTTTTTAAATATTTTTACTCCTAGCACCTAATAGAGTGTCTGCATATTGTAGGCAACAGGATATTTGCTAAATAGTGAATAAATGAAACTGCTTTGTTCCCATGGCCTATACATTTGCAGATTCCATTCTGCAAAGTCATGACTGTTCTTATTATCACTATAAATACTTAAGAGTATATTTCTGCACATCTTTCTTTTCAAATACATTTTACTTTCTTCATTTATTCCTTTGGGACAGTTCATCTGTTCCTGCTTAATACCTATTAACAACAACAAAGTGTGTGATCCCATCAATTTAGTAATTCATTATTTCGCTGAATCTTACAAATATGAAAATTTCTAAGTATCCATAGTATATTTGTTGTGAAATTTAGAGAATAATTTATGCCACAGAGTATTTTGAGAATTAATTTTAAAATAAATAATCAGGATGGTTAGAGGACAAAGATAAAAAATTGAGAGATTTTTTACTTATAATCACCCAGTTCTAAAAACTCACACAATTTTCATTTTCTGAAGCTATTGATATAGCTCAATTTTTATGAGAATAGGTCCCTGCCTTGTTCCATTCACCATTTAAATCTTGCCTTTCACAGCTAAAGGCATGCACTCTTCTAACCGCCATGGAGAGGTAGTGTTTGCGGCTGCAATCATTATAAAACATAACAAACTCTTAGACTTAACGAGCCAAAGTCTGAATTCTTTACAGTGACATAACTTTGTTTCTTATTAATTAAATGCTGTGGATGTAACCACTACCTATCTCGGTGAAATCGCCCTCTTGCATGTTTAGCCCCAAACTTAAATGAGCTAACCTACGTTTCATAGTCATTCACGGAGAAAACTGTGGCTGTAGAGAATGGCATGCTGTCTATGAATGGGACCATGCACCTCAGTGGTTTCAAATCCACGGTGGCTTCTATAGCTGTAAACATTTAGGTTACCTGGGTTCACACCCTTGACTTTCTCTTGGACACACCTGAAAGCTCCAGCCAGCTCGAACTGCCAACTTTTGCATAGTTTTCTACCCACAACCATCAGTCTCTCCCTGGCAATAAAAGGAGACTAAACCTTGCTTTGCCCCAGCGTCACCTGGAAAGATGATGAATCTTTCAGTGCATCTGAGCCAAGGATGACGTTACCCAGCAAAGTAAACCCGGTGTACAACGTTCTACCAGTTCTGTAATTTGGGGAGTTGGACTCTCTACACACAATGTGGCACATTTCCTGGACCAGCTAATGGAGCCAGTTGCTTCTACTGGTGCCAAGTGTCTGCCCAATGATTTAACACACCTTCCCTTTTGGTTTTTTTACTGTTCAATGTTCATTTCCTTGGTTAACATTGGTGTCATGTCAAATGAAGTCACCAAACCTCAGGGAGGAGACAACTTGCCTCCAAAAGAGTAGCATATTATTCTGAGGAGATGTTTAGTCAGAACTGAAAACGAATGACTGGGGCACAAAGTTGGTGTGAACACAGCTAGTCTATAAATGTGTGTAGTGTTCATTAAGAACCTATAGGTAGTTTTAGCTAAAATCAGTTTCAATGTAGTTAGGGAAATAAGAGAGAAAATGGCTACACGCATATGAAAACAGATTTTTAGATTTCTTTAAAGAATTGTCTTTTTCTGGCAAGAAACACTTAATAAAACTTAAACTTAATTCCCTGAAAATCATTTGCAATTATCTTCTTCCTTTGTTTTTAATTGGCAGGAAGCATTTTCAATGAAAACTAGAGCTAGAACTGTTATCTAGAGCTAAGAACTGGTTTTTCAAATCTAAGAACTTTGGATAAGGTCACTGTCAATTGAGGGAAACTAGTGGGGCAGTGTGGAGGGTGGGCCTGGGGTTCCACCCACCATGTGAAGAGGAAGGGCAGTGCTTTCCACCACTGGGTTTGTAGACTTGAGATTTGCTTTATCAAGCTGATGTTATTTTAAATATTCATAGGACAAAATAAAAGATGAAGGCTAGTTGTCTAGGGAATAGAGAATAGTAAATTTTGAAAGCTAATGATGAGGCCTAAAAAGAGCTGGAGTTATTTCTGCTTTACAGGTATATGGGGCTTTGATCAAGGAAGCTCTGAAAAGATCTTTATTTTACAACTACGACTCAGGATCTTTTGGGTGTGCCCTTAGCTAAACATCCAGGTGAGGTTACATGGACTAAATCTTCATCTTGAAAAAAAACTGCATTTTAAAACCTACACAGACCCAGATATTGTCACAGATGCAAATCAGGCCTCTTTTCCAATTCTTTGAAGACTGAGCTCTTGAGGAAATCAAACCAGGTGTCAATATGTAAGAAAGGGAATTTTCTCAGGATTCTTCAACACTTTTCAAATAAAAAAAAATTAAAATAGTTGTAATATCAAACTCTTTCCACAGAGAGCTGTTCTCTACAAATAGAGTAACACCTTCTAAAACAAATGAGGAAAAAATGTCTTTGGAATTTTACTTCAAAGACAGCATGCCAGCAACTAAATAAATGAGAAAATCAGTTTGTATTTCAACTTTCAAATTAGTAATTACATTTCCTTTAACCTGGGCTGGTAAATACACAGCATGAGTTTTGTCACACTTTCCTCCCAGATCATTAATTGGTTGTGGCATTTTTTGGCTGTTGAGCCTGAATACATTCCCAGAGTTCTCAACACTTCACCCGAACCACCTCTACTAATAGATGAGTGTTCCTGGTCACAGAATATGGGTTTGGCATTTCTGCTCTCAATTCTTTTAAAGTGAAACATGATTCATTCCTTGAATGAATTAGATAGCAAATGAATCCTTTTAAAAATGATGCCTAAGTAGCCTGGCTAAAGACAAGGCTGATCAAAGCTCACCAAGAATACAACAGTGTAAGAAATAATAATGCTTATTTGACTGCTGTGGCAAAAATTCCAAGACAGTCCCAAAGCCACTCCTTAGAGTGAGTGGCTATATCAACTCCTGCCTTATATCTAACTCAAACACTCAGGTTATGAGTGTTTACGACTCATTCAAAATAATCAATGGAGTCTGCGATTTCACTCAGAGCAATATGATAACCAGTTAAGACCTATTACTCCAGGTAAAAATGCACATAATTCTGAGTGCTAAGTTGTTATATCTAATTATTCTAAAAGAGAATTCATTGGTGGGATTATTAAACAATCATAAAGCATTTATAGAACACTTCTTGAATTCAAGAATTAGTTGATATAAGTAATGTAATCAATTTACACCACATTGGAAGTAATATAAGTCCCAACGTTAGTAGACTTTCTGTTCCATGTTGGGGCAGCTGGGATAGAGTTGGATGGCAGGGAGAGAGAAGAAAACATGTTTGAGGACAATTTTTTTTTCAAGCCATTGACTTGCCTTGTTTACGTTGGGGTATTACTTTGAAATCTTGATGTTGCATAAACATAAACAAAATTCAAAAGCAAACTATAAAATGGGAACATTATTTGCAAGTACTATGTATAAATATATTCCATTAACATACCGATTAATTATTAGTATGATAATCACAATATCAATAATTAATGATAATATATAAAGAGCTCTTATAAATCAAAAACACTAGTATATAAAAAAGGATGCAGGGACTTCCCTGGTGGTGCAGTGGTTACGAACCCGCCTGCTGAAATACAAAGGATCATGAGAGATTACTACAAGCAACTATATACCAATAAAATGGACAACCTGGAAGAAATGGACAAATTCTTAGAAATGTACAACCTTCTGAGACTGAACCAGGAAGAAATAGAAAATATGAACAGACAAATCACAAGCACTGAAATTGAAACTGTGATTAAAAAACTTCCAACAAACAAAAGCCCAGGACCAGATGGCTTCACAGGCGAATTCTATCAAACATTTAGAGAAGAGAAACAACTATCCTTCTCAAACTCTTCCAAAATATAGCAGAGGGAGGAACACTCCCAAACACATTCTACGAGGCCACCATCACCCTGATACCAAAACCAGACAAAGTTGTCACAAAGAAAGAAAACTACAGGCCAATATCACTGATGAACATAGATGCAAAAATCCTCAACAAGATACTAGCAAACAGAATCCAACAGCACATTAAAAGGATCATACACCGTGATCAAGTGGGGTTTATCCCAGGAATGCAAGGATTCTTCAATATACACAAATCAATCAATGTGATACACCACATTAACAAATTGAAGGAGAAAAACCATATGATCATCTCAATAGATGCAGAGAAAGCTTTCGACAAAATTCAACACCCATTTATCATAAAAATCCTCCAGAAAGTAGGCATAGAGGGGACTTTCCTCAACATAATAAAGGCCATATATGACAAACCCACAGCAAACATCGTCCTCAATGGTGTAAAACTGAAACCATTTCCACTAAGATCAGGAACAAGACAAGGTTGCCCACTCTCACCACTATTATTCAACATAGTTTTGGAAGTTTTAGCCACAGCAGTGAGAGAAGAAAAAGAAATAAAAGGAATCCAAATCGGAAAGAAGTAAAGCTGTCACTGTTTGCAGATGACATGATACTATACATAGAGAATCCTAAAGATGCTACCAAAAAACTACTAGAGCTAATCAATGAATTTGATAAAGTAGCAGGATACAAAATTAATGCACAGAAATCTCTTGCATTCCTATACACTAATGATGAAAAATCTGAAAGTGAAATTAAGAAAACACTCCCATTTACCATTGCAACAAAAAGAATAAAATATCTAGGAATAAACCTACCTAAGGAGACAAGAGACCTGTATGCAGAAAACTATAAGACACTGATGATACAGTGATACAAATAGATGGAGAGATATACCATGTTCTTGGATTGGAAGAATCAACATTGTGAAAATGACTATACTACCCAAAGCAATCTACAGATTCAATGCAATCCCTATCAAACTACCACTGGCACTTTTCACAGAACTAGAACAAAAAACTTCACAATTTGTATGGACACAAAAGACCCCGAATAGCCAAAGCAATCTTGAGAAAGAAAAACGGAGATGGAGGAATCAGGCTCCCTGACTTCATACTATACTACAAAGCTATAGTAATCAAGACAGTATGGCACTGGCACAAAAACAGAAATATAGATCAATGGAACAGGATAGAAAGCCCAGAGATAAACCCACACACACATGGTCACCTTATCTTTGATAAAGGAGGCAAGAATATACAGTGGAGAAAAGGCAGCCTCTTCAATAAGTGGTGCTGGGAAAACTGGACAGCTACATGTAAAAGAATGAAATTAGAACACTCCCTAACACCATACACAAAAATAAACTCAAAATGGATTTAAAAAAAAATGGATTAAAGGCCTAAATGTAAGGCTAGACACTATCAAACTCTTAGAGGAAAACATAGGCAGAACACTCTATGACATAAATCACAGCAAGATCCTTTTTGACCCACCTCCTAGAATAATGGAAATAAAAACAAAAATAAACAAATGGGACCTAATGAAACTTAAAAGCTTTTGCACAGCAAAGGAAACCTTAAACAAGATGAAAAGACCACTCTCAGTATGGGAGAAAATATTTGCAAATGAAGCAACTGACAAAGGATTAATCTCCAAAATTTACAAGCAGCTCATGCAGCTCAATATCAAAAAAACAAACAACCCAATCCAAAAATGGGCAGAAGACCTAAATAAACATTTCTCCAAAGAAGATATACAAATTGCCAACAAACACATGAAAGAATGCTCAACATCATTAATCATTAGAGAAATGCAAATCAAAACTAAAATGCAATATCATCTCACACCAGTCAGAATGGCCATCATAAAAAAATCTACAAACAATAAATGCTGGAGAGGGTGTGGAGAAAAGGAAACCCTCTTGCACTGTTGGTGGGAATGTAAATTGATGCAGCCACTATGGAGAATAGTATGGAGGTTCCTTAAAAACTAAAAATAGAACTACCATACAACCCAGCAATCCAAATACTGGGCATATACCCTGAGAAAACCATAATTCAAAAAGAGTCATGTACCACAATGTTCATTGCAGCTCTATTTATAATAGCCAGGACATGGAAGCAACCTAAGTGTCCATCGACAGATGAATGGATAAAGAAGATGTGGCACATATATACAATGGAATATTACTCAGCCATAAAAAGAAACGAAATGGAATTATTTGTAGTGAGGTGGATGGAGTTAGAGTCTGTCATACAGAGTGAAGTAAGTCAGAAAGAGAAAAACAAATACAGTATGCTAACACATATATATGCAATCTAAGGGAAAAAAAAAAAAAGGTCTTGAAGAACCTAGTGGCAAGATGGGAATAAAGACACAGACCTACTAGAGAATGGACTTGAGGATATGGGGAGGGGGAAGGGTAAGATGTGACAAAGAGAGAGAGTGGCATGGACATATATACACTACCAAATGTAAAATAGATAGCTAGTGGGAAGCAACCGCATAGCACAGGGAGATCAGCTCTGTGCTTTGTGACCACCTAGAGGGGTGGGATAGGGAGGGTGGGAGGGAGGGAGATGCAAGAGGGAAGAGATATGGGAACATATGTATATGTATAACTGATTCACTTCATTATAAAGCAGAAACTAACACACCATTGTAAAGCAATTATACTCCAATAAAGATGTTAAAAAAAAAAAAAAAGAGTCATGTACCACAATGTTCACTGCAGCTCTATTTACAATAGCCAGGACATGGAAGCAACCTAAGTGTCCATCAACAGATGAATGGATAAAGAAGATGTGGCACATATAATGGAATATTACTCAGCCATAAAAAGAAAGGAAATTGAGTTATTTGTAGTGAGGTGGATGGACCTAGAGTTGGTCATACAGAGTGAAGTAAGTCAGAAAGAGAAAAACAAATACCGTATGCTAACACATATATGTGGAATCTAAAAAAAAAAAAATGGTCATGAAGAACCTAGGGACAAGATGGGAATAAAGACACAGATGTAGAGAATGGACTTGAGGATATGGGGAGGGGGAAGGGTAAGCTGGGACAAAGTGAGAGTGGCATGGACATATATACACTACCAAACGTAAAATATATAGCTAGTGGGAAGCAGCCACATAGCACAGGGAGATCAGCTCTGTGCTTTGTGACCACCTAGAGGGGTGGAATAGGGAGGGTGGGAGGGAGGGAGACAGAAGAGGGAAGAGATATGGGGACATATGTATATGTATAACTGATTCACTTTGTTATAAAGCAGAAACTAACACACCATTGTAAAGCAATTATATTCCAATAAAGATGTTTAAAAAAAAAAAAAAAGAATCCGCCTGCCAATGCAGGGGACACGGTTTCGAGCCCTGGTCCAGGAAGATCCCACATGCCGTGGAGCAACTAAGCCCGTGTGCCACAACTACTGAGCCTGTGCTCTAGAGCTTGTGAGCCACAACTACTGAGCCCACATGCCACAACTACTGAAACTCACTTGCCTAGAGCCCGTGCTCCGCAACAAGAGAAGCCACTGCAATGAGAAGCCCGCACGCCCCAATGAAGAGTAGCCCCCTCTCGCTGCAACTAGAGAAAGCCCGTGTGCAGCAAAAAAAACCCAATGCAGCCAAATATAAATTAATTAATTAATTTTTAAAAAATGTAGGCAAAGGCATCAATAGGTGATTCACAAAGAGGATAAATGAACTTCTCCTCTAACATGAAAATATATTTAACTTCATACATATACAAAAGTACATTTAGAAAACTAGTGAAATTTACAACAGAACAACAAGGAAATGCCATTAACAGAGATAGAGTTAGAAAACTAAATGTTGGTGAGGATATGGTGAGATGAGCACTCTTACCCATAACTCATGAAAATGTAAATTGATATGAGGCAGTACATACAACAAACTCCTCCTTTTCTTTCTGCAAAGTAATTTGACAAATTGTATAAAGAGCCTTCAAAATAGTCATTCATTTGGATCCAATAATCCCAACTTCTGGGATGTTATCCTTAAGATATAATTAGAGATGCAACCAGAAATTGATTGACAAGGATTTTTGTCAATGTTTTAATAATAGTATTAGATTCCAAATCCCAAAACATTAGAGACAATTTAGATGACCAATAGTGTGGAAATTATTAAATAGATTATGACTGGCTTATTGATAAGATATGGTTTATTTATTAATTCATAAAACAAGAATTAGCTCTAAACCATATCTTCAGTATAATGCTAATTTTGTGAATATAGTAAGTAAATTATTCAAAAGGACAGAATTTATAAAATACATCAAACAGTTCAGCAGTTGTTTATCAGTGGTGAAAATGTATATGATTTTTTTCTTTATGCTTATTTTTTCCCAAGAAGTCTAGACTGAACATATATTACTTTTGCATTAAAATTTATTTTTTAAAAGTAAGATGACACCATTCAATATGAAAATGTCATATTATGAGAGAAAGGCACCAATAGAAGAATGAAAGGACTGACAAAGAATGTTGATGACTGAAATTCCGGTCCTGAATGGTAGGTGTAGTGTACTATAAAACATGCACAGTAATTTCCAGCAAGGCACGTGCAGCATGTCTTCCCACCATGCTTAGACCAAGACTAGTTCACACACCACCTGGTCACCTGGAATTACTCTGTGTAGAGTTTGGGGGCTGTCTCTTTTTCTCCTGCCCTTCTCCTTCTGCTTTGCTTCCTGAAGTTCTCTTCTTACTTGAAGGCCTAACTCCTCCATGAAATCTTTCTCCACCTCAAGGCACTGCAACGTCTATTCCACTAGAAGTCTAGAGTATATATTGTCTATATCTCTCATTTTGTACTTAAATTTTATTGTCCTGTTTTTTGGGTTCTTTTTTTACTTTGAGATTTTGATGCCTTAACTGGATTTTTAAACTCCACCAGGGAAGGGATAATATTGAAAATTCTTTTGTTGCCCTATTCAGTCATTCAAGAAATATCTTTTGAGCACATAGCATGTGTACCAGACACTGTTTGAGGTGCTAGGGACAGACAGGTGAAATTTTAAAAAGAGAGAAAAAAATCTGTGCCGTCAAAAGCTTACCATCTAGTGTTGGAGCCTGATAATTGGTGCCATGTCATACGGGATGCAAATCCATAGTAAACTGTGACAATGTAATGAAGTAAGGAAGACAGAAACAACGACCAAGAAAAATGTATTCATTTTCTATTGCTGCCATGACAGATTGAACATACAATTTAATGGCTCAAAACTACATTCATTTATTAGCTCACAGCTTTTGGGTCAGAAATCTGGGTACAGTGTAGTTCAGCTGGGTCTTCTGTTTAGAGTCTCACAAGAATAAAATCGAGGTTTCGGCATGGCTGTACTCCTTACTGGAAGTTCTCGGAAAGGATCCACTTCCAAACTTATTCAGGTTGTTGGCAGAATCCAGTTTCTTGAAGTGGTAGGACTGGGGTCCCTGTTTCTTTGCTGGGTGTCCACTGGGAGGCCTTACCACCTAGAGGCCCCTCTTTGATTCTTGCACATGGCTCCCTACATCTCAGTGCCAGTAGCAGTGCACTGAATCCTTCTCACACTTGGACTTTCTCTGACTTCTTTTGCTGCATCTCTTGCCTCCAGTTGGAAAAAAAATTCTCTGCTTTTAAAGATACATGGGATTAGGTTATGTTCACCTGAATGATCCAAGATAATCTCCCCAACTTAAGGTCCATAACCTTAACTACATCTGCAAAGTCTCTTTTGCCTTATAACATAACACATTCACTGGAGCCAGGGCTTAAGGTGTAGACAACTCTGGGAGGGCCGTTCTGCCTACCACAAATAGTAATAGCAACGAACAACTGTATGGAAGGCTCCTGACTGAAATGACGGACTCAACTCAAGAAATTTAATTGAATTCCATGAAGCCTAATGTTTTTTCTTCTCATGAGAAACATTTCTACCATAAGCCTGATTTTCTGATGACCAGATCTAGAACACATTGATACTGTTTTGCTTGTCAATGTTCGGAATTAATAGAAACCATTTTTAGCCATAGCTGTGTTTTCTCCTAATTACCCAAATCCCATTTTTGTTGGTTCAACTAATTTATTCTCATCTTTGTCCTAACATCAGTCAGACGTTGAGAAACCCAAGGAACAAGAGAAGTTTGTTTGGGGGGTTGGGGACAGAGAAAGCCGAGCTGTGTATTACCTCATAACAGTAAATGATGCAGTTTCTCCACAGGACAAGATCAGATCCTGCGGTAAATAAAAAGAGCACCTGGGGTGTGGGAACATTAGAGAGAAAACTGTCTGGCCTCTTTGGGAATGGAAAGAACCGAGTGGTCAACGACTCATCCTGTGGCACCACAAACAGACTTTCAAGAGATTGTGGAGGGTAAATGCCAAATTCATATGACAGACAGCTCTTTTAAGGCTTGTACAGTGCCACTTATTCATCTGAGGGGGCACAAGGAAATGCCTTAAACCCTGATCCCAGACACAGAAAGGAGCCCAGGTTCACGCTCCTCCCTGCCAGGGACAGAGCGCTGCTCAACTTAATCTTGCCCATGAGGTGAACCAGCCGCCCGGGCCCGCTAATGACATCACATCTTGAGGGATGAAGAAAATAAAACTGTGGGAGTTTTTTTCTTAGCATGAAATGTATTCAAAGCCCATTTCCACTGCCATGTCTGAGCACCAGTGTTAGTTGGGAAGAAAAATAACTAGAGAAGAAAAATTTTCTGTAGTTAATATTGGATTTGGGGAGGCAACCAAATTAGAAAACGTAGGCAAAGGTGTTTCATCAATTTGAAGCAGAAAGGTTTTTTTAAAGCTGGTTGCTATTACTACACTCAATTCCAACTCCTTTATCTCGCCAATGAGACAACTGACTCCAGAACAGCTTGACTTTCTCAAGATTATGTCATTCCTGCTCAAAGAACATTCAAGGGCTGTCCATTGCCCACCAGAAAAAAAAAAAAGTTTAAATCTTTTAGACTTTCACTCAAGACTTTTTTTATCTTGATACAGATTACTTTTCACATCAAATCACCAATTAATTACTGAACAGCTACTAAGGTCAAGACAGTTTCAGGTGCAGTGGGCATAGGCAGAATCACTAAATATGTTTTATTCTTAAAATATGTTCTAGAGTTTCCCTGGTGGCGCAGTGGTTGAGAATCTGCCTGCTAATGCAGGGGACACGGGTTCGAGCCCTGGTCTGGGAAGATCCCACATGCCGCGGAGCAACTGGGCCCGTGAGCCACAGCTACTGAGCCTGCGCGTCTGGAGCCTGTGCCCCGCAACAGGAGAGGCCGCGACAGTGAGAGGCCCGCGCACCGCGATGAAGAGTGGCCCCCGCTTGCCGCAACTAGAGAAAGCCCTCGCACAGAAACGAAGACCCAACACAGCCAAAAATAAATAAAATTAAAAAAAACAAAAAACAAAACAGATGACAAAAAAGGGAACCAGAGCTATAAATTAAGCATTAAAATAAAAAAAAATATGTTCTATTTCCCACAGGGACAAGTACTCTAATTAAACTCATCTGCCTACTATACTCCAAACTGACTCTTGATTTTCCACCTTGGCATCTTTATTCACACCATCTCCCTCACCTGAAATGCTCTCCTCCGTCACTACCTTTTTCTTTCAAAACCTTACCCATCCTCCCAGCCCAGCTCAAACGCTCTCTCTTTTAGGAAGCTTTCCCACACGCTACTAGACCAGTGGTTCCCAGCCAGGGCAATTTTTCCTCCCCAGGGGCCATTTGGCAATGCCTGGGGACATTTTTGATGATCACAATGGGCTTCTATGAGTAAGGGCCAGGGATGCTGTTAAACATCCTATAATGCTTTGGTCAGCCCCCAAGACAAAGACTTCTACAGCCCAAAATGTCAGTACTGCTGAGGGTGTACGAGAATAAAGTGGAATCTCCTCTTCTCAACTCGTACAACACCAAACGTATGAACAATCTTTTGGCATTTAGCATATATTTTGTTTTCTTTTTCTACCTTTTCTCTGTCTGCATGTGTTCTTTTCCTAAATGACTTGGAAGTTTGTAAAAGAGAGGAGCAATTTTATGCTGTTCAGCATGTCCTTCCATGTTTGATCCCATGCCTATTGTAAGCACTGAAAAAAAATCTCTATCGGTAACAGTGACAAAATACACTTTACTCTTCAGTACCAACAAGCACTCGGGCTTACGGTTATCACTGCCATGGCTCACCAGTTCCAACTTCCCTCATTATTATGCTGCATCTTCAACTCCCCCTGCTTTTATGAAGATGGGAAATCCCGATGAAAAAAATTGCCAGAATCCTAAATTGGTGAAATGAGTTGGGCTCAAGTTGAGAAAGCAGTGTCTCAGGTTTGGCACAATACAAAGACATGTACTTAAACCTCTGTTTCATTTGATCATCTCTTTCCCCACAAGCACACTTCATTACAGTACCCTGCTCTCTCCATACAACTCCTCAAGAGCTTGGAGTAGAAGAGAAGGAGTCAGGTTCCGGGGGCAATGCCTCCACTTCCAGTTATGGCTGATGTAGGGGGAAATGTCCCCAAAGCAGAACAGGGTTAAAAACTCCACATGCCCTCAGCACTGACAAGATTATCCTTCACCTTACTCCCGTATGGAATTCAAAATAAGTTTAACAAAGTTATAACTTCTCACATGGCGTCTACTTCTACACTGGTACTTTTAAAAAATATCTAATTCAGACAAAATCTTTCTCTCTCTCTCTCATATTCATATTCTCTCCTCCTTCCCTCCTTCTCTCCCCTCCCTCCCTCTCTCTCTCTCTCTCTCCCCCCACCCCCATTTTGACAATGCCCTTGGCATACACTTAGTCTTCCCAGAGGAAAATCAACAGGGATCAAAAGGAATGGTCACTGTCTGACATCCCTATCTTAACAATGTTGAAAAATATTCTTTTTTAGAAAAGATATTTCTATGAACGCAAGATTAACTAAATAGGGACACTTCCAAAAATCTAATCTAACAGATGTCTGGCCTATCCCTATAATTAATCCAGAAAACTTCAGGGAGAATAGAACCACATCTTCATTAAATTTTTTACTAGAACAGAGATTTTCAATGAGAGGAGGGGGGAAGTGATTTTGCTCCCCGGATACAGTTGTCAGACTCAGCAAATGAAAATACTGAATGCTTAGTTAAATTTGAATTTTAGATAAATAACAAAAAAAAGGTTTTTTCAAATAAGCGCTTCATGTAAAATAATTTATTTAATCCCCACAACAACTTTAAAAGGTAGGTATGAACTGGGGCTTAGAGAATTTTAACAGATTGCCCTAGACACAAAGCTGAGAAGAGATGGGTTTGAATACAGGTCTGATTCCAGGGACCAATGGCTGAACATTCTGATATTTACCAGGTCAGAACATATTCTTCAACATGATCAAAATAAGTTTTTAATATAAATATGTCCCATTCAACATTTCAGACAAACATATATTTTTTTAAATGCATGCTCTCATGTCTTTTCTTTTTTTGTTTTTAAATTTATTTACTTATTTATTTTATCTCTGCGTTGGGTCTTCGTTGCTGCACGCGGGCTTTCTGTAGTTGCGGCGAGCAGGGGCTACACTTCCTTGTGGTGTGTGGGTTTCTCACTGTGGTGGCTTCCCTTGTTGCGGAGCACGGGCTCTACGCACGCGGGCTTCAGTAGTTGTGACACGCAGGCTCAGTAGTTGTGGCGCACAGGCTTAGTTGCTCCGCGGCATGTGGGATCTCCCCGGACCAGGGCTCGAACCCATGTCCCCTGCATTGGTAGGCTGAATTCTTAACTGCTGTGCCACCAGGGAAGCCCCAAACATATTTTAAAATTATTCATTCTTTATCTGATATTCAAATTTAACTAGCATCCTGTATTTTTATCTGACAATCTATCCACAGGGGACATTTGGCAAAGTCTGGAGACAATTTTGGGTGTTAAGACTAGGGAAGATGCTATTGGCATGGGTAAAGGCCAGGGTTGCTGCTAAACATCCTACAGTGCATAGGACAGCCCACCACAACAAACAATCATCCAGTCCAAAACGGCAGTAGTGTCAAACTTGAAAGATCCTCATTTAGAATCACCTCTGAGAACATCTAATCTGCCCTCTTATTTCAGTTAGAGAGGAACAGAAGACCCAGAGGAGTCAAAGTAGCATTCTCTAAGCCTCACCGCTAATTACTTTCCAAGTTGGTCAACTTGGAGGCACACCCAGAAAACTAGTTGCATTTCTGTGTGGCCCGGAAATGTTACCTACTAAAGCAGATACATTTAAGCTAGCCAAGTTTATTCCTTCAGACTTCTCCAATAGAGAACATCAGTCAAGTCCCTGGGTGGCCTCTGGCTGGGAGGAAGAGGAGGTATAGGGCTTGGGACAAAATTTTTGTTCAAATATTTTTCTAAATCTTTTTCCCCAAACTTAATTTTATTTATAGGAAAGGAAAAGATGAGTGAAAACGCTGGCTTGGAATGAGTTACGATGATGCCTACGCCACCACCCCCCACCTCACATTTTCTTTGACCTACAAATATACATTGTCTGAGTCTTTAAGAGAGCTAAACTTTCCTTTTTCAAGGATTTCCCTGCTCTTGGATGTGGGGAAGTTGCTTAAATAGAAAGCAACCCAAAGAAGTTATTAAGTATTACAAAAGGAAAATGAAGGCATTGATGAAACGTACTAGAGATTATTTGGGGGATGGCCAAATGTCAAAAGAAATTACACGAAGCGGTGTACTGAAAATGTATTCAGACCTCAACTCTTACCACATAAGGTTTGCCTGGAGGCCCCAAAGCAAGCAGCATGGCTCATCTAAGTATAGAGCTAGCCAAGATAATCTAATGAGCTAAGAATCTAATGACACTATACACTGTCTCTGATCCTGCTTGGTTTTATTTTAACAGACGGATTTTTTTTTTTTAACATCTTTATTGGAGTATAATTGCTTTACAATGGTGTGTTAGTTTCTGCTTTATAACAAAGTGAATCAGCTATACATATACATGTATCCCCATATCTCCTCCCTCTTGCGTCTCCCTCCCACCCTCCCTATCCCACCCCTCTAGGTGACAGACCAATTTTTATTGCTTCTCTTCTGTGAGTGTCTGTGATGATTCCCTGCCACTGCTTACTGAAAATTTTTCTTAAGTTATGAGTTGAGTTTTCTCAAATGCAGTTTTTAAAATATTCATTCAGCATGTTATTAACTATTAGTATGAATTTTTGGCAGGTCCGAAGAGGAATAATTGCTTTAACCACATCATCTAACTAAAGAAATACTCATCTTACTAAAAGAATTTTTACATGAAACATAAAAATGAATTTAGGAAGGGCATATCCTATTGGAGATTTGGGGAAAGAGTTTCTCACTTCCTTCCCATCCCCTCAGCTCACTGTCAAACTTTCAAAAGAAAGTTTTAAAACTTTGCCATTATCGTTGTCCTTTCCAGGCCTGGTACAACTAACTTCTGAACCGACTGCTTTTTAAAATCCTCTTGGAACATCCACTCTGCCATTGTTATTTATACTAACGTCCACATTCCCTTATGGACACATAATTTCCAGTTGCTTTTTTGACCCACTGATTTTAACAGGGATGCATTTCAACTGCAGCCTTCCAATTGTCAGACGGTTCCTGTCTCCTAATATTTAGGTTACCCACACACTTTGCATTCCCGAGAGAATTAGAAGATAACTGTCAGAATCCTCAGACACTTATGTGTTTTCTGGAAGCCAACTTTCCTAAAGTTTTACATGAATCACTTCAAGTAAGTTAATTATAAGTAACTCCAATCAAATGTTATTTTGAGGAAGGAAATGCTACTGACTCCTGGCTCTAATTTTCATCTTATTTGGGAAACATTTGGGCCCCAACAAAGCCAGTAGAGATGGCAGTGGTCCTATGACTAGGAGTCCCCAGAATTGCTTCTGCCAGTGGCTCTGGACCTATAAGACAGTAGAAAATCTCCACAGCCCCATAGATTAGAGCATGTCTAAGGATTCTTTGCTAAGAACCACAAGTGTTTGTTGCAATCTCCACAACTATAACCTTCCTCAAGGAATATAAGCCATCTAGAACCATCAATACCTCTTTGCTGTCTCAGCAAATATATGAAGATTTTAAAGAGATGGAGACACTTTCCCCAGAATTTAATACCTTTTGGAGAAAGTCACCTTTCTGTCATTCTAAAGGCACTCAGCTCCTAAACACCTTTTTGAATGACTTAAGATCATTTTATGTACATTTATATATTTTAAAAAAGAAACAATGTTACTTTGAGGAAAATCTATCATGTCCTAAGCAAACAGCTGAATTTTGTCTAGGAGTAATGTTAGATATTAAATCATTTCTATAGTTGCGAATTTAGTGTCAATAAATTATTTTACAAAGCAAATACCTTAGAATTTCAGTTATCTTAGAGGGAAATAATTATCAGAATTATTGATAATGATTTTCATTTTCCAGTAAGGCTTGACTTAATACCCAGGCGAAAAGTTCTTTTAGAATTGAGAATTCATCCCCTATTTCTGAGATTCCATTGTGAGCCCCAGAAAATAACTATGTTTCTATACACCTCATCTCAGAAGATAACGAAAGCAATATGGCCAAAAGTCAGTATAAAAGACCGAGCTTTTCTGCATGTTTAAAAAAAATATCTGTTGAATTAGAATACTTGTTAGCTTTTTAATTTTCCAGCTTTGGTGGACATGATTTGTTTATAAGAGAGATAAGACATGTTGATAAAAATAGAACTGGTCCAAACAAGCTGATTTATGAAGAAATATTTAGTACGTTCAAGTTTTTCTGCGGCCAAGATGTTGGGTATATAACTCATGCAGTGTTTACTGTAAACACCCCCCTGCCACCCCGCCACAGACCTTCCTTTCTATCTGACCTTTCACTTTGTTACAGTCATCTCAACAAATCTAATTCCAATAAATCAGGTCTCTCCTACTCTTTGAATCTGGTTTGTAGAGAACTTCAACCCATCAAAAATTATAATAATAACAATAGCTAACACATACAGCCCTACGATGTGCTAGGCATTGCTCTAAGCTAAATCATCTTGCATGATCATCAGAACTACCTTATGAAGTGGTACCATTATCATTCCGATTACACAGGTGAGGAAGCTGAGACACAGAGAAGTTAAATACTTTGTGTAATATTGCAGCTGGGTTCCAGAGTCCATTCTTTTACTGCCTTACCTGACATCATAGAAGAATATTTATTGACTTGGACCTAGAATTTTTCCTTTGCTTAAAATTATGTTTACATACATATTTTAAAGGGATCGTATGGGGTTTTTTACTCAACACAATGTTATGACCATTTATCCAAGCGTTCATAGGGTGAAGAGAAAAGCTACATCAATTGTTCTTAAAGCACAGAACCAACTGAGAAGTTTGTCCTGATTGGGATATCATTTCCCTCAGGAAACTTGCAACTTGAGACACATGGTATAGTAAGAGGGTCATGCCTGGACTAGACTTTGATCCCAGATCCAAGGGACATGGGCAATTATTTAATTTCTCTGGACCACTTTTATTCTCTGATTTTCAAAGTAAGGGCGTGAAATGAGGTAATCTCCAGATTCTATGCACTAAGGTGCCTGGACATACACTGGAAAACAAACACTCCAGAATTCGTACCAAGTACCACGTTAGCAAGTGTGAAGCGTGTGCATGTGACACACATGCTCAATGGAAGAGAGGACAGGATGTGAGCGATCAGGTGGGATGACAGAAGGCAAGAACTTTCCGGGCGTGGGGTGGGGGCAGGGGACAGTGGCTTGTGCAAAGGTGTGGCAGGCCCAGAGGCAACCAGGACATGAGTGAGTTGTTGGCAGTGTCCTTTCCCAGCAGTGCATCTTTACCTCTCTGCCTACATCCTCAGTTTCCTTGTTCACACCCCATATTTGGTACAATCCTTCCTATCACTTCTCTTTCTCCCCCTGCCAAGGTGAAGCCCACAGGGACCTGCTCTGTCTGAGTAGCTCATTTCTTTAGGGCCCGGCTCCAGATACATTACAATCAGAAGTGATGTTTGAAATATTTAACAACCAATCAGAATGATGCCAGCTGCCATGCTGAAGTGAGGTTTTGAGGCCGCCTGCGGCGTAAGTTTGAATGCTTTAGTTTCTGGATTGTAGGGAGGCCCAGAGGATCTCAGTGGAGGGGCCGCACAGTGGCAATGGCAGGGTCACCAGCCAAACGGGAGCACACTGTCTCAGTTAGAACAGACAGCAGCTATAAACAATCAGTTTGCCCATCCTGGCGTGTACCAACTTAGCATCAATTCTGCCAATAACAAAAATAATTGAAAATAAGATAAAATCTTTATCAATTAAATCATATATGTACAAACACATGTACACATGTGCGTGCTTGTGTATATGTCCATACACATATCAATAGCCATGGATATATATAGCTATGCACAGCAGCTGCTTAAAACAATCCCCTTCTGCGCTCACTCTAAACTCTAGAAAATTCTGTCTCAAAGGCAAGCCAAGCTTACTACCCAGGCTCTCTTTTCACTCTCCTGTCATCCCACGGCTGTCTGGGGTGCAGAGGTGGGACTTCCATGCAAGTAACCACCACCCCTTTACTCTTTCTTCCTTTCTAGGCATCTCTGTAGCATCTCCTCTTCGTCACCACCTCCATCAGGACCACAGTGGCCCAAGAGCCATCTAGGTGGAGGTAGGAGGCTTCAGGGGAGGGGGCTACAGGGTGGGGGAGGGCTAAAGACGGTGGCTACTCAGATATTTGGTTATTTTCCATTGTCATATGACCTCATATGTACATGAGAGCTTCACAGTGGCAACAGAATAAAAAATGAGCACATTGTAGGACTTCCCTGGTGGTCCAGTGGGTAAGACTCCATGCCTCCACTGCTGGGGATGCGGGTTCGATCCCTGGTCGGGGAACTAAGATCCCACATGCCCCGTGGCGTGGCCAAAAAACAAAAAAAAGAGCACATTATATGTGAGAAATGTCCAGTCGAAATATTTAATTCATGGTAGGGAGTAAACAAGTGAGATTGATGAGATGAGGACATACCTGTGAGCAAAGGGCCTTAAGGCTGAGTGTCTGCATTTAGCACCTGTCCAGGGGCATGTGCACATCTTAGAACTGCTGCCTTCAGCACACAGCTCAAGCTCACTGTTGTGCCCCCTACATGTGCCGTACGTCCTTCCCCTAAGATACAATCTCACGGAAAGGAGGAATTTCATTTATTCCACATAAACACTTCCTGGCTCTTAGCATCCAGTATGCAGAATAAGCAACTAATCATTGACTTATTGTGTTCTCTTATAACCTAACTGGTTACAGGGTGTGTGGGTATTGGGAGTGGGGTTAGGGTGAGGCTAAAGAGAAAGAAAAAGAACTAGCTAATTATGCTCGAGGATAAACTTAGTAAATATATATATATATATTTTTTTTTTTTACATAAATATCTAGTTTAGCATTATGCAATTAAGAAAGCAAATCAGCTGAAAATAAACTATCTGAATGAGAGTTCCCTATGTTAACTCATGATTCTTCTGAAACTACCAAAACTTAAACAGTTTTCTGGGTATCATAAAACAAGACTCCTTGTGCATAACATGGGCCACTATGATATATTTGATCTAGAAAACAGCCAAAAATACGAGTCTTAACCAAATAGAAATATTAGGAAAAGCATTATGGAAGCAACATAGCTAAACCCAGCATAAACTATCTAATGTTTCTTATCTTAGTTTATTCATATTAATTCCTTTAGATTTCATGACTCTAGCTCAGAGTTGATGAACTTTTCCTTATCACTTTATTTCCTTATCCAGAGATGTTTATAAATGGTCACATTTCTGAAAGAAGGTGCTAACTGAGTTGTTCACATTAGGACTGGTGAGCCTTTATTTAACAGGAGATAAAAGCAAGGTAGAGAAAGAGGAGGACAGCTGAAAAAATTGCTGTACTTCTGTGGTTTTTTTCCCCTAATCCATGTTTTATCAATTAAAACCACAGAAAACTATCTTGATGTCTAAATATTTAAAAGGAAATATTATGCTTCATAGAGGTCATTCTGGCATAGATGTTGGACTGTTCCATGTCTGCCCTTAAGAATCCAAGACATCAGACCCTTGATGCCATCCTTTTAAGATTATAAAGCTCCACGATTTTGATTAACTTGTTTTTATAGGACTCAGGCCTGATGCTCAAATACTTACATTTAATTAGTTCATTCTTTTAAATTAATAGGAAGGCTTTCTTCCCTATTACTTAAAAAGAAATTATTTATGCTGCAGTGATAAATAAAATATATTTAAAGTACAGTAATTTGGGTTTAACTGCTAAAAATATTATGGGGCTGGGAGGAAATAAATACCAGCATATGTCCTAACATGGCATCAATATTAACAAAAAACGCTGAAGTGTTTTCTGCAAAAATCACAGAAAACCCCTGTGCCCGAGAGGGCACATCTCTGCGTGGGCACATCCCTGCCTGCACGGACACACTCCCTTTTTTAAAGCCAAAATTAATGCCTGGATATTTTGTGAATATTTGCAAAGCAAAATTTATGGACAGGTCTTCTCCTAGCTCTTGCTAAGAACAAAATGATGACATTTTTATCCCACCTCTCACAGCCAGCCAACTCTCACCTTCTGACGTACAAAAACTTGCATTAGTTCATTAACAGAGAATATATTTCCTTACTTATCAATAACACTATGTCCCTCCCTGATTGTTCTCCCAAATCTGGACCTGCTTATCCAGCAGCCTATTCAACTACTTTAGCAGACATCCTAAATCCAGGATGTCTAAAGCTCAATTCCTAATCTTTCCCTTAAGCTGCTCCTCCTCAGCCTTCCCTAGCTCTGTGAATGGCAACTCCATCATTCTAGTTGCTCAGGTGAGAACTCTGGTATCCTAACTGACACTCCCTTTCTCTAACGTCCACTTCTAATTCATCCAGATATTTATCATTGTACTTAAACAATACATCAGGGTCTGACCACTTCTCACCACTACCACCCTAGAGCCAGCCGCCAACAGTTTCTGCCTGGATATTGCGACAGCTTCCAACTGGTCTTCCTGCTTCTGTCCTTGTACCACTGCAGTGTCTTCTTGACACAGAAGCTACACTGAACCTTTTAAAACTTCAGTCAGATCATGTCCCTTCTCCACTCCAAACCCTCTTGGAGTCATAATCAAAGCTCTTACAATGGCCTACCAGACCCTCTTGATCTGTCCATATGTTACCTCTCAGAACTCTTCTCCAGCTACCCTCCTGTTCACTCTGCTCCAGCCACTCATCTTGCTATTTCTTGAACATGACGCTCATGCCCCCAACATAGGTCTGTGCCCTGCTGTTCTCTCTGCCTAGAATGCTCTTTGCCCAGATATTCACATGGCTTACTCCCCACTTCTTTCAAGTCTTTATTCAAATGTCACCTGCTCAGTGAGGCATAACCTGATGACCCTACTTAAAATTATAATCCTTATTTCTCTATCCTCACCCAGCACTCCTGATTCCACTTACTCTGTTTTATGTTTTATTTACATTTTATTTTTCATAACATTTATCACCTTAAAACTTGTGATATGATTTACTTATATATTATGCTTTTTATTTGTAATACATCCCCACCCTGGCATGCAAACTCCACAAGGAAAGTGATCTTTGTCTATTTAGTTTACTCATATATCCCAAGAAGCTGAAGCAATACCTAGTACATGGCAAACATTTGATAAATATTTGTTGAATTCATGAGTGGATGAATGAATGCAATGCTTTATCAAATAGTGGGAATTCACTGCTACTCTTCATACATGCATTCATTCATACATACATCCACCAACAATGTCATCAATCACCCAGTACCTATTCTATGCTCAGTGTGTATCCATACTCCATTTCCCCCTTAGACAATCTGACTAATCTACAGAGATAAATATACTAATACACTAATCTACAGAGATAAAACTACTGGAATGGAAAGAACTTAAATTAAGAGATTATCTAGCTCAGCACTGTCCAATGGAGCTTTCTACAATGACAGAAATGGTTTCTATCTGTGCTGTCTGTTACAGTAGCCACTAGTCACAAGGACCTGAGCACTTGAAATGAAACTAGAATAATTGAAGAACTGAATTTTTATTTTATTTTGTGTTAATAAATTTAAATCTAAATAGTCACATGTGGCTAGTGAGTCCTACGGTGGACAGCACAGCCCTAGTTCATCCTTCTGCCTCCACCTAGGAGTCTCCCTAAGAGGCCCAAGGCAGGTCGTTAACTCTACTATTTTCTTCCCTCATAAAAGATGACTAATGATTAATTACAATTGCTTGCTAACTATCATTTCTGTGGTTCATGAATGTCTCTTCTTTCACAATTATTGGTACTTTGTCAACTAAGGTAAAGCTTTGATATTATATTAACCAATTTATAAAATATGAAACCTTCAGAACTTATCCTCTAAATCCAATAGCACATTCTACCTACTTCACTACTTGCATAACATAATTTACTTTTCTAACTTTATTTTACAACTTTACTGAGGTATTGTAATTGATGTACAATAACTGTGCATATTTCAAGTGAATAATTTGATGAGTTTTGACGTAAGTATATACCCGTGGAACTATCACCATACATAATGTATTTTAAAGCTCAAATGGCCAGCACCACTGCTGACCATTAGGGCATCATTGTGTACATTGGGGGAAAGGGCCCCTTTTCTCTGAAAGTAAACACAGTACAGTGAAAAGAAGTGAGCTCAGTGTCAGCTCTCATCTACCTCCTCAGCCAGAGCCTTCATACAGTGAATAGCACACACGACCATAAATGGCAGTCCTGAAAACTGGTCTGTTAAACTTATTTTTAAAACATCGTCCTAAGGTTTTAAAAAGTACTCTGGTTTCCATTTCAAGGTGGCAGAATGGGAATAGATTATAGCTTCCTCTTCTCACTGCAAACCCTTAAGGTTTTAGAAAGGATTTTTTTAATCCATGTAACTGGAAAACAGTATCAACCTTTGGAGGACCATAAACTTTGAGAAAACACTGGAAGACAGAAAGCAGATGGGATTAGAATGAAGATTTAAAACCGCAGCTTACAACAAGAATAGGAGAGTGTTGCCAAAAATGTTAGGAATGAATACCAAGGACAAGGGGGGTGGCGAGTTTGGGACAACAGACTGTGACTGTTAGAGAACAGCAGCACAAGCAGTCAAGAAGGTTGAACTGTGCACACCCCCTCTACCAATGCAGGCCACTTGTCGAGTCAAAGAGCAGAAACAAGAGTTGTTGCTTCAGCTGAAAGCAATGGGTATGGGAACTTGGGTCAAAGAAGCAAAACAGCATCCCAGATGCTCTGGGTGGCTGCAGCTACCCAAGAGGATGGAGACATCCCCTCACCTACCAGAAGCTAGCCTCTGAGGCACTCCGCCCAGTGGCAGCCCTATCCCTCCTACATGCTCTTGAAAACAGACTGAAATACAGATTTCCAGCAGCAAATCCTGCCCCTGTGTCTAAGCAACTGCAGGAACACATAGAATGCACAGCCTAACAATGAGTCTCAGCTTCAGGAACAAACATTCAGGAATCATTAAGCATTAGAAATAAGAGTTCTTTGTTTTAAAAAAGTGAAGAACTTACATCAAGGAACCAAAATTAATAAAGAAGTTATAATAAGACTTTAGAATAAGTATAATTCATATCCATAGGGATATTTGTGAAGATATTAAATCCATAGAAAATGATCAATTAGAAATAAACAACTATTAAAATTTTGGTCATTGAAATAGAGTACTCAATAAGTGGGTGAAAGAATGGACAGGGTCAAAGAACAACTTTCTTAACCAGAATATTAAGCTAAGAAGTTCTTCCAATATGCAAGAAAAAGTGATGAAGGGACATAAAGTACAAAATAAAAGTTAGAAATCATGTAAAATAGACCCAAACATTCAATCACCCATCTAATGGAGTTACTAAAAGAAATATTAGAAGTAATGAAGGAAGGTAATATATACATTAGTCACAATTTAAGGACTAACCAAGTGCTGAGTAAGATAAAATTTTAAAACTCACACCTAGGCATTATATTAACATTTCAGAAAACCAGGAATAAAGGAAACAAATCCTAAAATCTTTAGGAAAGAAAAAAAATGGTCTACAGAGAATCTCCTTAACGATGAAAAAAAAGGAGCAAGCAAAAAAAAAAATGTTAAACCTATAATTTTATACCTAACTAAACTACCATTCAGGTATGAAGATGAAACATGAAGGAATCAGTAAGTTTACCATTTGTAATAACTCTTTGAAATAATTATCCCATTTAAAATAAAAATAAATATAGTACTAAGGAAGCAATGGTGAACAAAGAAATCCATTAAATTACATTATTAATCCTAATTGTGTTGATTTTTTAAAACAACAATGATAATTTTTAAAGTAACAATGTAGAACCAAAAGTTCAAATAATCCCAACATGGGGGAAATGGTAATGAAAGGAAATGCTTCGAGTAAAACTGAAGTGTACAGAGACTTCATTTTGTTCAATGAATGTAGAGAGACACTGATAAACTCTGAATATTAATAGAAAATATATTTAGTTGCATGTGTTAAAAATTGAATAGCAATAGCAATTACTAGAAAAACCAAAACAATTTATAATTTTTACACCATCAGGAAAAAAAGTAGAAGAAAATTGAATCAATCCAACAAAGGCAGAAAAAACTAGAAACAGTATTCAAATATACAACCCAAATTTACCAGCCCACAAAATTTTGTAGGCAACTATTACCAGCTCTTTAAAATATAGAAATTCATATTTTAAACAAACAAGAATGGAAAAATATGAGAAGCTACCAACCTATTTAAGTATGGGTCATAAGCTTTCCAAAAATTCAAAATAAGACTGCATAATGAAAGAAAAGTATAAACCAATATCACAAACATGGATGCAAAAATGCTAAATAAAATATTAGAAATGTAAATTCAGCAATCCATCAAAAGAATAATGCATTATTATCAGGCAAGTTTTATTCCAGGAATGCAAAGATAGATTTTTCTAATAATGAACAACCAATGTAATTCACTAACTTAGTCACATGATTTAGGAGAAAAATAATTTCAGTGATGCTCCAAAGACTCAGCTGTGGAGCTATATATATGGTTGTGTGTGTGTCTGCACGTGCACATTGTGTGTGTGTGTGTGTGTGCGTGTGTGCATGTGTGTGTGTATGAAAACCAAGAACAAAACAAAGCTTCTTTAATTTGATCAAAGGTATCTACTGAACCTGCAAAATACAGCAAACATGAGACTTACTGGAAATATTGCCTTTAAGCTCAGTAACAAAACACGAATACTACTACTACTGTTCAGTATCAAACTGGACATCCTAGTCAATGGAATCAAATAAGTAAAACCATAATAGGTGGTATAAATATTGGAAAGTAAGAGACAAACTACCATTAATTACAAAGGACATGACAATCTACCTAGAAAATTAAAGGTATTTAAATAAAAGACTACTATAACTAAGAAGGAAGTTCAATTATATAGATGGCAAGATGCAAAATCAACGTTAAAAAAATCAACAACAGAGCTGTACGCAGGAGCTGACCCCGGCCCCTACTGTCCCTGAGTCCCGGCCACCTTCGCTCCGCCGCCCGCCTCCTGAGCCAGTCATGTTGGAGCATCTGAGCTCCCTGCCCACGCAAATGGATTACAAGGGCCAGAAGCTAGCTGAACAGATGTTTCAGGGAATTATTCTTTTTTCTGCAATAGTTGGATTTATCTACGGGTACGTGGCTGAACAGTTCGGGTGGACTGTCTATATAGTTATGGCGGGATTTGCTTTTTCGTGTTTGCTGACACTTCCTCCGTGGCCCATTTATCGCCGGCACCCCCTCAAGTGATTACCTGTTCAAGACTCAGGCACAGAAGACAAGAAACCAGGGGAAAGAAAAATTAAGAGGCATGCTAAAAATAATTGATTGGGGTTTTCATGATTGAGCTTTACTACTGCACCTGCTTTTGTTTCATGTGACATGAGTTAAATTGTTTTCATATCCAAAACATGAGCTAAAAACACCTATGCTCAGCTGTGTACAGATTTTGTTCTCTCTATATTTCACTCCTCTGTTGGGTATTGATTTATAAATATTTTAGACCTTCTCTTCACAATCTTCCTCTGAAATGGAGAACAGAAAACACAAGTATGCAAAGTTTCTTTCAGGTCTACAAAATAATGAAGAATAAAAGCCTCATAAATGATAATACAATTTAACTATCAAAGTTTTATAATTCATTATGAGTCGTCAGGCTGTTTTAATGTTTTCAAATAAAACTCACAGTGCAAAAAAAAAAATCAACAACGTTTCTATATTATTGGCATCAATGCTTTTTAAAATGTAATTGGGGGGAAAATCACATTCCCAATAGCAACAGAAATTAAATTATAAAGTCCTTGAGAATAAACTTAATAGAAATAATTAAAGCTTCTATGGAAAAAAATTACAAAACTTAATTAAAAAAACCAAAACGTAGCCTGAATAAGGGAAGAAATATACCACATTCATAGATGAAAACCTCAATATTTTTAAAATGTAAATTGTATTTCAAATAAATATATAATTTCAACATAATCCTATTCAAAATACAACCATAATTTTTATGAAATTCTAAAATTTATACAAAAGATTGGATGAACAGTAGTAACTAAAGTCCTTTTTTTAAAAAAGAAATACAAAGAAAAGCAACCTGTTTAATAGATGTCAAGCATATTAGAAATCTATAGTAATTAGAACTATGAGGTATTATTGTTTAATATAAGCAGAAGAGAGTTCAGAAACAGACCCATGTACAAATAGGAATTTATTATCGTGTGTACTCGTTAAGAACAAAGACCCTATATTGGCACAAAAACAGACATGTAAATCAATGGAACAGAATAGAGATCCCAGAAATAAATGCACACATCTACGCTCAATTAATCTATGACAAAGGAGGAAAGAATATACAGTGAAGAAAAGACAGTCTCTTCAACAAATGGTGGTGGGAAAGCTGGACAGCAACATGTAAATGAATGAAATTAGAACACACCCTCACATATACAAAAATAAACTCAAAATGGTTTCAAGACCTAAATATAAGACATGACACCAAAAAACTCCTAGAAGATAATATAGGCAAAGCATTCTCAGACGTAAATCATAGCAGAATTTTTTAGTTCAGTCTCTCAAGGCAAAAGAAATAAAAGCAAAAATAAACAAATGGGGCCTAATTAAACGTTAAGCTTTTGCACAGCAAAGGAAACCATCAGCAAAATGAAAAACAACCTATTTAATGGGAGAAAATATTTGCAAATGATGCAACTGACAAGGGATTAATATCCAAAATATACAAACAGCACATACAATATCGAAAAAACAAATAACCCAATCAAAAAATGGGCAAAAGATCTAAATAAGCATTTCTACAAAGAAGACATACAGATGGCCAACAGGCACATGAAATGATGCTCAACATCACTAATTATTAGAGATATGCAAATCAAAACTACAATGAGGAATCACTTCACACCGGTCAGAATGGCCATCATTAAAAAGTCCACAAACAATTAATGCTGGAGAGGATGTGGAGAAAAGGGAAACCTCGTACACTGTTGGTGGGAATGTAAATTGATGCAGCCACTATGGAGAACAGTATGGAGGTTCCTTAAAAAACTAAAAATAGAGCTACCTCATGATCCAGCAATCCCACTCCTGGACATATATTCAGAAAAGATGAAAAAAAAGATACATGCACCCCAATATTCATAGCAACACTATTTCCAATAGCCAAGACATGGAAGAAACCTAAGTGTCCATCAACAGACAATTGGCTTAAGAAGATGTGGGAGATATACATATACACAAACATTACTCAGCCATATATGTGTATATATATATATATATATATATATATATATATATATATATATATGAAACTATTAGAAGTAAATATAGGCAAATATGTACAACCTTGGAGTCAGGAAACCATCTGAAATAATATGCAAAAAAGGAAAAGTTGTAAAAGAAAATATAATAAATTTGACTACATCAAAATTTAAAACACCTTAATGACCAAAGCACTTTAAAAGGTAGAAGACAAGCAACATAAAGAACAAAAAAGGGTTAGAATTAATAAATCATTTAAAGAAAGAAAAAACCCGAACTAATTGAAAAATGGGCCAAGGATATAAATTGGTAATTCACAGAAGAAATAATAAAAATGATCTAGCTTTGGGCTTCCCTGGTGTCGCAGTGGTTGAGAATCTGCCTGCCAATGCAGGGGACACGGGTTCGAGCCCTGGTCTGGGAAGATCCCACATGCCCTGGAGCAACTGGGCCCGTGAGCCACAGCTACTGAGCCTGCGCATCTGGAGCCTGTGCTCCGCAACAAGAGAGGTCGCGATAGTGAGAGGCCCGCGCACCGCGATGAAGAGTGGCTCCCGCTTGCCACAACTAGAGAAAGCCCTCGCACAGCAACGAGAACCCAACACAGCAAAAAAAATTAATTAATTAATTAATTAAAAAAAAATTCAGGGCCTGGGGTCCTCTGTCCCCCAGAAAAGAAAAAAAAAAATGATCTAGCTTTATATAAACTGTTGCTCAGTCTTACTTTAACAGAGGAAATTAAAATTCAATGAGTAACTCTTACCTAGCTGGAGGGAATATAAGTACAAGGATAACCATTAAGAGGTGATTTTGCATAACCCATCATTCCGAAATTCTACTGTTAATATCTCTCCCAGAGAGCCACCTGCCCAAGGAAGCAAGTACAAGGATCTTCCCTGGAATGTTGTTTGTAACAGTGAAAAGTTCAAAAACAACCTAAATATTCGTAACAACAGGAATGGCTAAATAAATAATTGTGCACCCTTTCTGTGGAAGATCATGCTGCAAGTTTCTATTGATAAAATGAGGTGGACCTGTAAATACTGACATGAAAAATTGTCTAAAGCACATTGTTAAGTGAAATAATGGATACATCATTTATGTTAAAATACATACACACATAGATATCTTTTCTATGGGCAACCCCATGGAGAAAAGTCTGGAAGCATATATATTACATTGTTAATAGTGACTATTTCTAGAGAGAGGACTAAGATAGGAGGCATTGGAGAGGGGAATAATCAAGGGGTACTCCAGTTTGATCTATTAAGTTCTAATTTCTTAATAAGGAGAATCTGCTGCTAAGGAAATTTTAAATGATTTTTTAACGTATAAACTTTTTAATATATGTCACAAATTTGGAAGACAAGTGATGAAGTTATCATAAACTGTAAACTGTAAAGTTGCTTTAAACTGATGAAATGAACAAAACAACACTCATTAAAATCTAGGCTATTTCTTTCTTTCTTTAAGTTATTTCTTCCTTTCATTCACAGTACCAGAGAATCCAAAGAAACCGCATCACACCATATCCTTTACCCTCTGGTCTTAAAAAAAAAAAAGAAAGGTGATCTTGGGTGGGGCTTTATTTTTTGTGGCTGTTTTTTGGATGAGGTTTAAATTACCCACCCAGGATGCTGTGATGTAAGTGCTCTTTCATTTGTAATGTGATTACTCTGGAAACAAGAGTCATCTTCTTAAGGCAATTATAACATGTGAATGTTAATTCAACAAAATAGTCCCTCTCAAGTCTTAGTTTAATAACCATTGGGAGAAGATTTTTATAATTTAAGAATTATTCATTTTCTTAGAATTTTGGCTACCACATGGACTGTTCTGTGATAGGGTGTTAAAGGACGGGTTGAATTTGGCTTTTAGTATGAAATGTAAAACCATGAAGGCCAAGCATACAAACATTTATTTCTTGATAACCACAAGTGGCCTATGATTAAGACAGAACCTGATAATTTAAGGAAAATTAACTTGTCTAAAGTGAGAACAGGGAATAATTCATGAATGTGCTAATTTTTCTTTCTCCTTCCCCATTAGCCTACATTGGGCTTTAGCTCTGACATGAAAACCAGTGGGAAAACATTAACTATGGTTAATGGACTGAATGGATTTATTTAAGAAGAAATATTTAAAGAACTGAAAGCATCAAATTATCTCCACGACACATATATTGGTCACAGAGACAAAATATAAAATGCATCATAAATCTTACTTCTTCCAAAAACCCAATCTCAGGCCCCACAGAGATGGAAAGAAATGGCACATTTCCAAATCTCAAAGTCTCTTAGCCAAATTTTTACCTTTCTTTTCTCATCACCTATTTCAATATTTTCCTACCTTTCTAATTAAGGTCTATACAGGGAAGACTGTGGGCACACTAGAGCTTAGGGCCTTTTCAGTCGGTAGAATCTGGATTTGAAATCAGGTCTGCCTACTTTCAAACTGACTAAACTTGAGAAGATTATGTGCTGTTGTTGTTTTTAACTTTATAGAAGATCCCTGAGCAAGGACTATATCTGAATTTGCTTTGCCAAAGTGCCTATTGATGATATAATATTGTAGGTCCTTAAAAATATGTCAAGTAAATGAATAATGAAAGCAAAATTCAAATGAAAATGACTAAATGTTCAATAGAATTTTAAGAAAAAGAAACTTCTTTACAGTAATAGAAAATTAATAAGTAGAAAGTTAATTTTTAAAATTAAAATGGAAGCACTGAGTTTATTATATTACATTTAAAGGAAAATAATGGGGCCTCTCTTCAAAGCCGTTTCCATTTATAATAAATAAAAGCCAAATATGATTTAGGTAGAAACTGAATCTTAGGAATTTTCCCTGTCTTAATACAGCAGTTTCTCCGAGAAATTTTAATCACCACAACAGCCTCCAAATGTGAAGATGATTTATTCAAAAAGATCTCAACAAGGACAAGCAAAGGATTTATGGTCCTTTAACTTCCTTTATGTAAGTTAAAATACAAGAATTGAGGAGCTTGAAGACTATGGTGCAGAGCGGGGCATCCAGAGCTCTCCCTGTGACAGCACCAACCTTCCTGGGCTTCAGCACCTACAAAGGTACCCAGCTCTACTGAGGTCATTTAAGATGCTTCCATTTGCTATTTCTAAAGGTGTTTTATGACCTCTTGCCTTCACTCCCTTCCCTGAGGGTATAAACTTTAAATAGAAAGGTAGGAAAATATTGGAATAATTGTAGAGAAAAGGAAAGTAAAAATATCGCCTAAAGACTGAACTTGGCAATGTGCTGTTTCTTCCAATCTGTATGTTTTGGAGACTTAGATTAGTACCTACCTCTGTACAGGTATAATTGATGACAGGCATGTTTCTCTGAGTTTACTGTAAGATGAGGTGAGTGGAAGGTCAGTTTTCCATGTGTAGCACTGGTCAACAGGCCCAAGCCCAAGCCTGCCTGAGAGGTATTTCTTTTTTTTTTTTTTATAAATTTATTTACTTTATTTATTTATTTTTGGCTGCGTTGGGTCCTCATTGCTGCTCACTGGCTTTCTCTAGTTGCGGCGAGCGGGGTCTACTCTTCGTTGCGGTGCGTGGGCTTCTCATTGTGGTGGCTTCTCTTGTTGCAGAGCACAGGCTCTAGGCACGCGGGCTTCAGTAGTTTCAGCACGCGGGCTCAGTAGTTGTGGCTCACAGGCTCTAGAGCATAGGCTCAGTAGTTGTGGTGCATGGGCTTATTTGCTCCGCTGCATGTGGGATCTTCCCCAACCAGGGATCGAACCCATGTCCCCTGCACTGGCAGGCGGATTCTCAATCACTGCGCCACCAGGGAAGCCTAATATATTTCTGCAGTTACTATATTTATAACAGTGCTGGTTTGCATTTAAGATTGCATAATGCCACATGACAAGTTAAACAAAAAATACCATCTTGGAGAATATAACTGTTCTTTCTTCTAAATTCATTAAAATACTAAGAGTTATTCCAGTCTTTTTAAAGTGCTTGGTTTGTAGTTAACTTTAGTAAAATGTCTTTTTCTCACTAAGCCCAAGATAAATTTTTTTTGGCAAAATATATTTTGTGTTCCTCTGAGTATTTGGCCATGATAACAATTTAATTTTACATGATCTTTATATTTGTCAAAATGTGTAGAAATGTTTTATCATTTCTATAGTCAACAAAAAATGAAACATAAATATCCTGGACTTGGTGAAAGGTAAAAGCTGCTTTTGAGGGCTTCCCTGGTGGCGCAGTGGTTGAGAATCTGCCTGCTAATGCAGGGGACACGGGTTCGAGCCCTGGTCTGGGAGGAATCCCATATGCCGCGGAGCAACTAGGCCCGTGAGCCACAACTACTGAGCCTGCGCGTCTGGAGCCTGTGCTCCGCAACAAGAGAGGCCGCGACAGTGAGAGGCCCGCGCACCGCGATGAAGAGTGGCCCCCACTCGCCGCAACTAGAGAAAGCCCTCGCACAGAAACGAAGAACCAACACAGCCAAAAATAAAAAACAAATTAATTAATTAAAAAAAAAAACTGCTTTTGAAAAAAAACCCATAATATGTTATTTATAACTAACCGAACTTACCAACTAAGAGAAAAATTCAGCTGATTGTTACGGTAACTTTCAAGTGTTGACATATATCCAGAGCCCATCATTCTGAAATTGTTGAGAGACACTTAGCCACATTTTTGCTCACAAAATGAAAAAACTGTGAAGGAAGAAAGAACTCCTCAAGGTAGGACAGTTCGAGTGAGAGCCGTAGCCATATGACACAGTTCACGTGCAGTAAGCCCACTTTTCATTGCAGATGGGTATACCTTCACTTGCTTCATGGGAATACTAAGGCAAATGACTAACAGATATAAAACACTAGAAAAGTTGACATATTTTAGTGAATTTCTTTTCTGCATTTTCTAGGGGTAAGCTTGCTGGGAATCCATCATATTCTAAAATACTCAGTTTTTAACCACTTCCAGCATAACCAGTTGAATTGAATCCCGTATTTATTGAGTATCCACTCCACATAGACTAGCCATATGTCAAGGTTGTAGGGTAAACAAAGGAGGTATATCTCTGCCTTCAAGAGTTTCCAATTAGGCAGGAATATAAAACGACAAGGTGAAAATGAGCAAACAAACAAGGAGGTATAAAATCAAGTGTGAAATGGAAAGTAATTACTTGCCAAAATGTATAGACCAAACAGTAAGTGCCCTTTAGGAACAAAGAGAAGGAATCATAAAGTCCCATTTATTACAAAGGAAAGTGTGAGGTATCAGTTTTTGTTTTTTTAATAGACTTTGAAAGATGAACAACATTTAAAGAGATACAAACACCAAAGAATTTTTTAAGTAAGGGGCTCACCAAGGCTGGTGCTTGCTAGTAAAATGGCAACTTATGTCAAGCAAGTCTCTTGTCCTGCCAAGGTCCCACTGGAAACTAAGTTAGAACTAGTCATATTTAGTATTTAGAAAAATGTCATTGCTAGAATATGATAGAATGTTCTGGTTATATTTAAAAGACAATGGAACTCAACTGGAAGAAAAGAAATTGCCTAAACTATTCTATTTCTGTTTCAAGAAGATTTGGACACCAATTGAGTTCAGATCAGCTAAAGAAACAAGCTACACCATGACTTCTCAACCAGAGGCAATTTCATCCCTCAAGGGATATTTTTTCAATGTCTAAAGACATTTTTGGTTGTCACAGCTTGGAGTAGGAGGTGCTACTGGTATCGTGTGGGTAGAAGCCAAGGATACATAAGCATAAACATCCTACAACACACAGGACAAGCCTCCACAACAAAGAATTATCCAGCACAAAATGTCAATTGCTTTGAAGTTGAGAAGCCCTGAGACAGACCACAAGGGCAATTGATGGTGAGATGTCCTAACCAATTCATGCAGCAAAGTAGGCTGGATGAAGGTAAAAAATGATGTTACAGTTACGAATGATGGAGTCATATGGAAATCCAAGCTTAGGTTACAGTCTTCTTGTGTCCCTAAAGTTACAATTCTGGTATCAAAGAAGATTTTGGAGGTCATTAAAAACAAATATTTAGTGAAGAAAGACTATATAGTGGGGGAAAGACAGTCTCTTCAATAAACAGTGTTTGGAAAACTGGACAGCCATATGCAAAAGAATGAAACTGGACCACTATCTTACACCATACCCAAAAATTAACTGAAAATGGATTAAAGACTTAATGTAAGACCTGAAACCATAAAACTTCTAGAAGAAGACAGAGACAGTAAGCTCCTTGACATTGGTCTCAGAGATACTTTCTTGAATCTGACTCCAAAGGCAAGGGCAGCAAAAACAAAAATAAGCAAATGGACTACATCAAATTAAAAAGCTCCTACACAGCATAGGAAACCATCAACAAAACGAAAAGGCAACCTACTGAGTAGGAGAAGATATTTGCAAATCATACGTCCAATAAAAGTTTAACATACAAAATAGACAAAGAGCTCATACTACTCAATAACAACAAAAAAAATCCAAATATAAAATAGGCAGAGGATCTGAAAAGGCGTTTTTCCAAAGAAGACATACACATGGCCAACAGGCACTTGAAAAAATGCTCAAAATCACTAATCATCAGGGAAATGCAAATAAAAACCACAATGAGATATCATTTTACAATGGTCAGAATGGCTATTATCAAAAAAACAACAAAAGACACTGCTTTGGGAAATATCCCCAGTGTTCTCCTTACTTGCTGCAAGCAAAATAAATCCTTCCTTCTCCTGTGGAAAACAACAACAACAACAACAAATAACAAGTGTTAGTGAGAATGTGGAGAAAAGGGAACCCTCGTGCACTGTTGCTGGGGACGTAAATTGGTGCAGCCCCTATGGAGAATAGTATGGAGGTTCATTAAAAAACTAAAAATAGAACTACCATATGATCCAGCAATTCCACTTCTAGGTACTTACCCAAAGAAAATAAAAACACTAACTTGAAAGACATATGCACCCCTATGGTCACTGAAGTATTATTTACAATAACCAAGATATGGCAACAACTTAAGTATCCACTGATAGATGAATGGATAAAGAAGATGTGGTACACACCTAAAATGGAATACTACTCAGCCTTAAAAAAGAAAATCTTGCCATTTGCCACAACCTGGATGGACCTTGAGGGTATTATGCTAAGTGAAATAAGTCAGACAGAGAAAGACAAATATCGTATGATTTCACTTATATGTGGACTCTAAAAATCAAAACATACCAACAAACAAACAAAAACCCAGATTAACAAATACAGCAAATAGAGTGGTGGTTGACAGAGAGAGGTTGAAAGGCCGTGAAATGGGGGAAGTGAATCAAGAGGTACAAACTTCCAGTTATAAAATAAATAAGTCATGAGGATATAATGTACAGCATAGGGAATACAGTCAATAATATTGTATTAGCTTTGTATGGTGACAGATGGTAACTAGACTTATTTTGCAATGTATACAAATGTTGAATCATTATATTGTACTCATGAAATTAAAATATTATATGTCAAATATAGTTCAATTAAAAATAATATTAGGAATGAAAAGGAGGACATACTAAAGTTCATATTTTACATACATATATATGTATCTACATATATACATATACATACATATATAACTCAAGCATAAAAACAAACAAACAAAAAATGCTTTGCCAAAGGTGCATAACCTGGATCTAATCATGAGGAAACATCAGACAGACCCAAAATGAGGGACATTCCACAAAATAAATGACCTGTAATCTTCAAAAGTGTCAAGGAAGGACTAGGGAAATGTTCCAGACTGAAATAAATGAAAGAGATAGATATAACTAAAAGCAATTGTGATTCTGAAACAAATCCTTTTGCTATAGAAGACACTGCTGGGAAAACTGGGAAACTTGAATGGGTTCTGGGAATTCGATGGTAGTAATGTATCAGTGTTAATTTTCTAATCTTGATGCTTGTATCACAGTTACATAGGAGAATATCCTTATTTGTAGGTAATTCACACTAAAGAATTAAGGATGATGGGAATCAGGTTTGAAACTCACTCTCCAATGGTTCCAGGGGAAGACAGTCTTTGTACTGTACTTTCCACTTTTCTGTAAGTTCATGATTGTTTAAATTTTTTAAAAAATAAACAAAACAAATGAATTTTTGGAAAAGCAAAATGTCCATGCATATGCTAGCCAAGAAATGTTTTGTTTAAAAATACAGAGACATTATAGTTTTATTTGGGACAATGTAAAACAATTCCTACCAAGTCTATATGATAATCTTTTAAATCTTTTATAGCAAACATAGGCTATAAATACACAAGCACAATGTTGGCATTATGATCTTCAGAGAATATCTTATTAAATTTTGGGTCTAAATGGAATATTCCTTATCTATTTGGTCATGTGAACTAATCCATCAAGTCATTTTTAAATAACTTCAACTTTTTTTCTTATTAAATATGATGCATACTTACTGTAGAAATTTTAAGTCACACTCATCCAAACAGAGATGACCATTATTAACTCTTGTAATACAGTCTTCTAATGTTTCCAATAGAATCTTAAAGTAGATATTTTTGTAATGTATTTATTTTTATTTAATATATTGTTTTATTAAATAGTCATTTACTTTTTCTAATTTGATGTCAGAGCAACTCAAATTCCTCGTTTCCCTGATTAGTAATATATATTGCCTCCAAGTTTTCACTACAACAAAAAAGCTCCACTCATAGAGCTGTGATTCACTAAATGTCTGCAGTTATACACTCATGCTGTATTTAAAGCCACCTCCCACTCCCCCAAGTGGTTATCACATGGTAACTACCCATATGTCAGACCCAACAATCTTTGCCTTCAAGCACAGTCCATGCGTGAAAACTGAGGAAAAGTAAGGAGGATCCCTCCACTGTAACTTGGTCCAACTGAGATGCTAGTTCTGTCTTCCTTCCAGGCTGTGTTTCCTCAGGAGGTCTGTAGTTGCCATAGAGGCAGTGGAGGAGCTGTCCATTTGGTTACCCAGAGGAGGCACAGAGCTTCCATGAGACTATTATACTCACTAGCTATTTTAAGAAGATAACATCAGACAAAAGTTTAATTGGTCTCCATTTTAAAGTGCGTATAATTAAAAGTTTCCATTCAAGTGTATCACGAATATAAATCAACATTATTTGAACTGTAAATCACACACAGTCTGGGCTGGTCAGTGTAAGTCGTTAGAGAAGCAAGTAAAGATCTGATAACACTAAGGGTGGTTAGCTTTCTGCAAAGAAAATTTTATTTTACCAGTCTGTCCCAACAGGAAACTTGCACAAGCCTCTTAGACAGCCTCATCCACCAGAGGGCAGACAGCAGAAGCAAGAACTACAATCCTGAAGCCTATGGAACAAAAACCACATTCACAGAAAGATAGGCAAGATGAAAAGGCAGAGGGCTATGTACCAGATGAAGGAACAAGATAAAACCCCAGAAAAACAACTAAATGAAGTGGAGATAGGCAACCTTCCAAAAAAAGAATTCAGAATAATGATAGTGAAAATGATCCAAGACCTCGGAAAAAGAATGGAGGCAAAGATCGAGAAGATGCAAGAAATGTTTAACAAAGACCTAGAAGAATTAAAGAACAAACACCTAGAAGAATTAAAGAACAAACAAACAGAGATGAACAATACAATAACTAAAATGAAAAATACACTAGAAGGAATCAATAGCAGAATAACTGAGGCAGAAGAACGGATAAGTGACCTGGAAGACAGAATGGTGGAATTCACTGCTATGGAACAGAATAAAGAAAAAAGAATGAAAAGAAATGAAGACAGCCTAAGAGACCTCTGGGACAACATTAAACACAACAACATTAGCATTATAGGGGTCCCAGAAGGAGAAGAGAGAGAAAAAGGACCCGAGAAAATATTTGAAGGATTATACTCGAAAAATTCCCTAACATGGGAAAGGAACTAGCCACCCAAGTTCAAGAAGCACACAGAGTCCCAGGCAGGATAAACCCAAGGAGAAACACGCTGAGACACATAGTAATAAAATTGGTAAAAATTAAAGACGAAGAAAAATTATTGAAAGCAACAAGGGAAAAACGACAAATAACATACAAGGGAACTCCCATAAGGTTAACAGCTGATTTCTCAGCAGAAACTCTACAAGCCAGAAGGCAGTGGCATGATATATTTAAAGTGATGAAAGGGAAGAACCTACAACCAAGATTACTCTACCTAGCAAGGATCTCATTCAGATTTGATGAAGAAATCAAAAGCTTTACAGACTAGCAAAAGCTAAGAGAATTCAGCAGCACCAAACTAGCTCTACAACAAATGCTAAAGGAACTTCTCTAAGTGGGAAACACAAGAGAAGAAAAGGACCTACAAAAACAAACGCAAAACAATTAAGAAAATGGTCATAGGAACATACATACCGATAATTACCTTCAACGTGAATGGATTAAATGCTCCAACTAAAAGACACAGGCTTGCTGAATGGATACAAAAACAAGACCCATATATATGCTCTCTACAAGAGACGCACTTCAGACCTAGGGACACACATACCGACTGAAAGTGAAGGGATGGAAAAAGATATCCCATGCAAATGGAAATCAAAAGAAAGCTGGAGTAGAAATACTCATATCAGATAAAGTAGACTTTAAAATAAAGAATAATATAAGAGACAAGGAAGGACACTACATAATGATCAAGGGATCAATTCAAGAAGAAGATATAACAATTATAAATATATATGCACCCAACATAGGAGCACCTCAATACATAAGGCAAATGCTAACAGCTGTAAAAGAGGAAATCGACAGTAACACAATAATAGTGGGGGACTTTAACACCTCACTTACACCAATGGACAGACCATTCAAGCAGAAAATTAATAAGGAAACACAAGCTTTGAATGACACAATACACCAGATAGATTTAATTGACATTTATATGACATTCCACCCAAAAACAGCAGATTACACTTTCTTCTCAAGTGCACACGGAACATTATCCAGGATAGATCACATCTTGGGTCACAAATCAAGCCTCAGTAAATTTAAGAAAATTGAAATCATATCAAGCATCTTTTCTGACCACAACACTATGAGATTAGAAATCAATTACAGGGGAAAAAAAACATAAAAAACACAAACAGATGGAGGCTAAACAATACGTTACTAAATAACCAAGAGATCACTGAAGAAATCAAATAGGAAATCAAAAAATACCTAGAGACAAATGACAATGAAAACACAACGATCCAAAACCTATGGGATGCAGCAAAAGCAGTTCTAAGAGGGAAGTTTATAGCAATACAATCCTAACTCAAGAAACAGGATACATCTCAAATAAACAACCTAATCTTACACCTAAAGGAACTAGAGAAAGAACAAACAAAACCCAAAGTTAGTAGAAGGAAAGAAATTATAAAGATCAGAGCAGAAATAAATGGAATAGAAACAAAGAAAACAATAGCAAAGATCAATAAAACTAAAAGCTCGTTCTTTCAGAAGATAAACAAAATTGATAAACCATTAGCCAGACTCATCAAGAAAAAGAGGGAGAGGACTCAAATCAATAAAATTAGAAATGAAAAAGGAGAAGTTACAACAGACACCGCAGAAATACAAAGCATCCTAAGAGACTACTACAAGCAACTTTATGCCAATAAAATGGACAACCTGGAAGAAATGGACAAATTCTTAGAAAGGTATAACCTTCCAAGACTGAACCAGGAAGAAATAAATAATATGAACAGACCAATCACAAGTAATGAAATTGAAACTGTGATTAAAAATCTTCCAACAAATAAAGTCCAGGACCAGATGGCTTCACAGGTGAATTCTATCACACATTTAGAGAACAGCTAACACCCATCCTTCTCAAACTCTTCCAAAAAATTGCAGAGGAAGGAACACTCCCAAACTCATTCTATGAGGCCACCATCACCCTGATACCAAAACCAGACAAAGATACTACAAAAAAAGAAAATTACAGACCAATATCACTGATGAATATAGATGCAAAAATCCTCAACAAAATACTAGCAAACAGAATCCAACAACACATTAAAAGGATCATACACCATCATCAAGTGGGATTTATCACAGGGATGAAAGGATTCTTCAATATATGCAAATCAATCAATGTGATACACCACATTAACAAACTGAAAAACCATATGATCACCTCAATAGATGCAGAATTCATGCATCTATTCATGCAATAGATGCAACAGATGCAAAATTCAACACCCATTTATGATAAAAACTCTCCAGAAAGTGGGCATAGAGGGAAACTACCTGAACATAATAAAGGCTATATATGACAAACCCACAGCAAACATCATTCTCAATGGTGAAAAACTGAAAGCATTTCCTCTAAGATCAGGAACAAGACAAGGATGTCCACTCTCGCCAATATTATTCAATGCAGTTTTGGAAGTCCTAGCCATGGCAATCAGAGAAGAAAAAGAAATAAAAGGAATACTAATTGGAAAAGAAGAAGTAAAACTGTCACTCTTTGCAGATGACATGACACTATACATAGAGAATCCTAAAGATGCCACCAGAAAACTAATAGAGCTAATCAATGAATTTGGTAAAGTCACAGGATACAAAATTAATGCACAGAAATCTCTTGCATTCCTATACACTAATGATGAAAAATCTGAAAGAGAAATTAAGAAACACTCCCATTTACCATTGCAACAAAAAGAATAAAATACCTAGGAATAAACCTACCTAGGGAGACAAAAGACCTGTATGCAGAAAACTATGACACTAATGAAAGAAATTAAAATTGATACAAACAGATGGAGAGATATACCATGTTTTTGGATTGGAAGAATCAATCTTGTGAAAATGACTATACTACCCAAAGCAATCTACAGATTCAATGCAATCCCTATCAAATTACCAATGGCACTTTTTACAGAACTAGAAAAAAAATCTTAAAATTTGCATGGAGACACAAAAGACCCCGGTTAGCCAAAGTAGTCTTGAGGGAAAAAAACGGAGCTGGAGGAATCAGGCTCCCTGACTTCAGACTATACTACAAAGCTACAGTAATCAAGACACTATGGCACTGGCACAAAAACAGAAATATAGATCAGTGGAACAGGATAGAAAGCCAAGAGATAAACCCACGCACCTATAGTCAACTAACCTATGACAAAGGAGGCAAGGATGTACAATGGAGAAAAGACAGTCTCTTCAATAAGTGGTGCTGGGAAAACTGGACAGCTACATGTAATAGAATGAAATTAGAACACTCCCTAACACCATACACAAAAATAAACTCAAAATGGATTAGAGACCTAAATGTAAGACTGGACACTATAAAACTCTTAGAGGAAAACATAGGAAGAACACTCTTTGACATAAATCGCAGCAAGATCTTTTTTGATCCACCTCCTAGAGTAATGGAAATAAAAACAAATGGGACCTAATGAAACTTTAAAACTTTTGCAAAGCAAAGGAAACTACAAACAAGATGAAAAGACAACCCTCAGAATGGGAGAAAATATTTGCAAACAAATCAACGGACAAAGGATTAATCTCCAAAATATATAAACAGCTCATGCAGCTCAATATTAAAAAAACAAACAACCCAATCCAAAAATGGGCAGAAGAACTAAATAGACATTTCTCCAAAGAAGACATACAGATGACCAAGAAACACATGAAAAGATGCTCAACATCACTAATTATTAGAGATATGCAAATCAAAAGTACAATGAGGTATCACCTCACACCAGTTAGAATGGGCATCATCAGAGAATCTACAGACAACAAATGCTGGAGAGGGTGTGGACAAAAGGGAACCCTCTTGCACTGTTGGTTGGAATGTACATTGATACAGCCACTATGGAGAACAATATGGAGGTTCCTTAAAAAACTAAAAATAGAATTACTATATGACCCAGCAATCCCACTACTGGGCATATACCCAGAGAAAACCATAATTCAAAAAGACACATGCACCCCAATGTTCATTGCAGCACTGTTTACAATAGCCAGGTCATGGAAGCAACCTAAATGCCCATCGACAGATGAATGGATAAAGAAGATGTGGTACATATATACAATGGAATATTACTCAGCCATAAAAAGGAAAGAAATTGGATCATTTGTGGAGACGTGGATGGATCTAGAGACTGTCATACAGAGTGAAGTCAGTCAGAAAGAGAAAAACAAATATCGTATATTAACGCATACATGTGGAACCTAGAAAAAATGGTACAGGTGAACCGGTTTGCAGGGCCGAATTAGAGACACAGAGGTAGAGAACAAATGTATGGACACCAAGGGGGGAAAGTGGCTGGGGGGTGGGGGGTGGTGATGTGATGAACTGGGAGATTGGGATTGACATGTATACACTAATATGGATAAAATGGATAACTAATAAGAACCTGCTACATTAAGAAAATAAATAAAACTAAATTTAAAAAAAAAATTTTATTTTATAACCTGAACTAGTAACGAGGAGAATCTGACATAAAACAGTGGGTGGCTCAGAGTTAACTCAGTTCCTCTCCTGAAATCACCTTACAGTCCTTGTTGTATTTATGGTGGCTGGGACTTGTCCACCACGCCACCATTCCCTACATAGGATTACCCTGCACACGTTAATAATATAATATAGTATTTTATTATTATATCACAGAAAATATGTTAATAATGTATTAAAACTAACTATTAAATTAATATATTAATATAGTATTAAAATAATAAAAAATCTTTTCTGAGGTTTAACACGTTAAAATGGCTTTGAATATTGCTTACTTTTTTGACTCTGATAATATTTTTATGGGTAAATTTTTTTTATTTCATAGTGAATTCTGTATACAAATCAACACTACCAAATATTAGGAAATCCATGAGGGAAAAAGTATTTCATGAGCTTGCACCCTGTTTCCTAAAACGTGAGTTTCAGATAAGCCCAAATTTTAGATGACAAGAAGTCAGACCATGTCTTAAGCAAGAATTTAAAAAATAGCATATCTATAAAACAGGAATAATAATAGTTATTTTTTGGGCTTCCCTGGTGGTGCAGTGGTTAGGAATCTGCCTGCCAATGCAGGGGACACGGGTTCGAGCCCTGGTCTGGGAAGATCCCACATGCCGCGGAGCGACTAGGCCCGTGAGCCACAACTACTGAGCCTGCGCGTCTGGAGCCTGTGCTCCGCAACGGGAGAGGCGGCAACGGTGAGAAGCCCGCGCACCGCGATGAAGAGCAGCCCCCGCTCGCCGCAACTGGAGAAAGCCCTCGCACAGAAACGAAGACCCAACACAGCCAAAAATAAATATAAATAAATAAATAAATTTATTAAAAAACCAAAAAAACAGAACTCTTTTTTTAAAAAAATAAATAAATAATAGTTATTTTTATCCCATGCACATTAGGCATGTAGCATAGATTCTGGTATGTTGGGAGCGCTCAGTAAAAACAACTTTATTATTATTCTGTCATTTATTTTCTTCCTATAGCCAATAGCCATAATAGTTATATTAAAGTTAACATTAATGCATTAATGATTGTCATATTCACATGACAGTTTATAGATCAGGTCTTACTGATGTCATCATTCTTAATTTGTCTTTCAGTTTAATTGGGCTGTAAGTAGAAAATTACATAGACTATTGCTTCTATAGTTGGGTCCAGACCATACACAGCAAAGGAGGTTATTTGTAACCTTCAGTTTGATATGAACCAAATTAAACAAATAAATCAACCACTATTAGTGAGGAACCTAAGTTGGGTAAAAGAAATTAATTACACACCATCATTATATAGAACCTTTCCAAGAATATTTGAGAAAATGGTATCCAATCCATTCCACATACATATTTTAAATCCACATTTTATAGCTCTCCTTTTAAATGAAGCACTCATGAAAAATTTCTGGAATTTAGCTGAGGATTTTATATAACCAAATTCTGACCTTTTCCTGGTATATTAAACACCCTTTACAATCATTGTACTTACACAATGTTCTTCCAATCTCTTAATGGAGTAGACACTATTCCCGCTTAAATCACCAAATTCCAGAATAGAAAAACAAATATTAAAAACTGAGAAGAGAGTTAAGTCAGACCATCTCCTTGTTCCCAAGCATCTAGTCTGACCTCCCATGTAGAGGGGTAATTTATGCTTCAATCTCTGCTCTGTTGTACAGCAATCTAGGAGAAATGGCAGTTCCCTCCTCCAAGATGGGTAGTTCTCAGAGAATGACTGGGAATTGAAAATAAATCTTGAGGTTGAAAGTTAATTACTGACAGCAAATTATCCTTTATGAATAACAACTTTCTCCATAACATTAATAAAAGTGTCTTGATTTATGTACCTTTTATGTATATTAATGTTGAAAGATGTTCAAAGACTGGCTGAAGCAGGAGAAATAACAGAAAGAGGGTTCTGAAAAGAAGGGAAAGAGGAAAGAATGAGGAATAAGCCCAGGAAAGCATGGAAAGTTGATGTCAGGAAGCCTGACAGAGAAGGTCCACCTGTGAGGGAGGGTGCAAAACTCACACATATCAGGGCCTGATCTCAGATGGGGAGGGAAAAAGGGGAAACAGAATTCCCACCATCACAGTGTGAGCATGGAAGGGAGGGTACAATGGATGATAAAGAAGCAAAGACATGAGGATGTACTCATTTTGGCTGTTTAAAGAAAGGAGGGCTACAGAAGGAGAAGGTGATGATCTCGCTGAATAATGCATTGTTAGTCAAATCACCAAATAGAAGTTGGAAGTTAAGCATAGTTGTGCTATTATTCACACTTATATTCTAATTAACAGAATTACATACAACGCACAGGCTCCCTTTATCTGTGGGTTTGAGAGAAGTAAAGGGAACTCATTCACTTGTGCCCCGTGTATGAAAAAGAACACTTGGAAGGACCACCAAAGTGACAAAGCACCACTCTCATCTCAGCACATTCCCTGCAGGACCCAACAACAAAAGATGGTCTGAAATGCTTACTGCCTACCTTCACTCTGGGTAATCTTTCAGGAGTGGCTTCTTCCAAGAAACGCCTTGTCCAGAACAAAGCACAAGAATGTTAGCGCACAAGGTCTGGGTGAGGTTTTACTCACATCACTGCTCCCTACCCGTTCACAAAAGGTTCCTGCTCTCAGACCAGTGAGAAGCAGCTGAGCCTCACAGGCACCAGGCCTCACCCTCACAAGACCCCTTGCAGGACGCATGCGAACAACACACCACTCTCCAACTAGCCTCCCTCCTTCCCCTGGAATAACAGACAGAACTGATGAGGAGAGAGGTGCTGGTGTCCCGAAAAGCCCAACATCTGGAGTGCCAGAGGCAGGAGGAGACAGAGAAACCACGAGTTTTAAACGACAAGTATCTTGGGAAATAACCCGAGACAGATAACGTTCTGGATTCCAGGAAGATATGCAGCATGATGCTGTGGCTTGTCTATGAATTCACATATTTGAATTCATAAGCTGTACAACTTCGAGAAAGACAGACTTTCTGGGTCTCAGCTTCCTCATCCCTCCTAAAAAGTGGTTGAAGTCAATCATCTCTTAGCATCTATCAGTATCTGAAAATATTATGGTAAAACAATTTTTTCAGAGCAATTCATGAACTGAGCAGACTGACCAAAATTTGAGCCTTGGCACCGTTCTCCTGGGTCAGTTTAGCCCTATAACCCTAATGAGCCTGAGCAGTTTTATGAAGTAGTGATCAGAGGCAAGGATTCCTGACTCCAGTGCCCCGTTTTACCCACCTGCCCCTCGCTCCCCTACCCTCGTGATCCAGTCATACATGTGTCCATTTTGGATATCAGTTTCTGTCCTGATAATCACATTACTCAGGAAATACACGGCCATCAAGATGTTCTTGGCACTTCAGTGATTAGGCAGAACGGACTATGCAGACTTGTCTCCACAATTCTAATCGAGCAAGGTCCCTCCTAGGAAATCCTATCAAGCTACTGAGGAAGAAGTATGTGGACTTTTCTTTTTAATAAGAGCCTCTAGGTGTGCCGAACGTTAGAAGTCAATAGGCAATATTTGAGAACAATAGGAGGAAAGGAAAACAATGCTTTTTTTCAAAATGGAAGCGGGCTGATTTTCTTCTGATTATTAAGATTCCTACCGCATATTGTCAAACTGCCTTTCAGGAAGCTGGTCCTAGCTGATTTTCCCACCAGCATTCCATAGCGACCACTTCCTCACACCCTCACCATGCAGGTATTGGATTCTGTTGCGTCTTTGTCAATGCGTTGGTTGAAATAATACTATCTTCTTTTTTATTTATTTATTTTTTAAAATTTATTTATTTATTAATTTATTTAATTTTTGGCTGCATTGGGTCTTTGCTGCTGCACACGGATTTTCTCTAGTTGCTGAGAGCGGGGGCTACTTTTTGTTGTGGTGTGCGGGCTTCTCATTGCAGTAGCTTCTCTTGTTGTGGAGCACGGGCTCTAGGCACGCGGGCTTCAGTAGTTGTGGCTTGCAGGCTCAGTAGTTGTGGCTCACGGGCTCTAGAGCGCAGGCTCAGTAGTTGTGGCTCACGGGCTTAGTTGCTCTGCGGCATGTGGGATCTTCTTGGACCAGGGCTCGAACCCGTGTCCCCTGCATTGACAGGTGGATTCTTAACCACTGTGCCACCAGGGAAGCCCCTACTATCTTCTTTAAATTTGAACTTTTAATTATCAGTGAGGCTAAATAGTTTTTCACACATTTACTACAAATTGTTTATTTATGCCATTTGTCCATTTTTCTATTGTCGCGTCTCTTTTGCTTTATTCATTTAAAAGAGCTCTTTGTGTTAAGGATATTTGTTCTTAATTTATTTTGTCACAAATATTTTTGCCCAGATTGCTGTTTGCATTTTAATTTTGTTCATGAGGTGTTTTTTTTTCCTGTATAAAAGTTTTCATTCTGTTTTTATGGAGTCAAATATTTTAGTCTTTTGTTTTACTGCTTTTTTCCCTTGCATAGAAAGGTCTTTCCCACTCCACTAATATGTATATATTTTTCTAGTATTTCACTTTCAATTTTTACACTTAAATTTCTGATGCATCTAGTATGTATTGGTATAAATGGTGACGTAGAGATTTCATTTCATTTTTTCCCAGTTTTTTCAACCCATTGACTGAAAACTCCATATTTTCTTTTCTGATTTGAAGTATCTCTCCTTTCTAACACGAAACTCTCATATGTAGGTTTCTGGAGTTCTGACTATTTTCCTTTGATCTCCTCATCTGATGTGAACTGATTCTGACACCACTATCAAAGTGTTTTTAATGAGTGTGGTTTCAAAATTCATTTTATTATGTGGTAAGGCAATGTTCCCAACTGGTACTTCAAAAATTTCCTGGCTATTCACATAAGTTTCTTGCTCCAGAAGCACTTAGTCACTTGAAGTGAAGTGTTGAATATATGTAAGCATTTTTCAAAGTGCACAAACTTGTAAAAGTCTTAAAGCAAAGAATTTTATAGGAAATATCCATCACTCCCTTTTAGAAATATATCCAAAAGACTGATCACTGCTGTTTTTTTTTTTTTTTTTTGGCCACGCAGCTTGCGGGATCTTAGCTCTCCAACCAGGAATTGAACCCACGCCCTCAGCAGTGAGAGCAGAGTCCTAACCACTGGACCACCACGAAATTCCTATTAAGACTGGTCACTGCTTTAAAAGAATGCTCAGAGTGTGGGTGGTGGTGAGGGTCAGGAATTTTCCAGCCCACAAGATGCATATTCGGTTGGCTCATTATGGCCAAGACAGATTTAAGTGTGATGAAAATGTGTGTATACAGTGCGTCCCCTTCATCACATTATTCTTAAAAACATTAAAATTATCATATAAGTGAAAAGAATGCAACTTACGAGCTCCCCACCATTCGTAAAGCTATGTGGACTTGTTGCAACAAATCAGTCATTGAGCCTTTCAGTCACATTAATTTCCTCTGCCTTCCCTTAGACCTTGTTTGTCAGGCCCTATCTCATTTTCAGCCTCTAGGGTCCCCTTTCCCCACAGCAAGAGTTGCTTTATCGCCCCATCTCTGATCTTCTGAATCAGTCACTCACCACCCAAAACCAGGTGAGTGCTCCCACAATCCCATTCACTCACTAGTCACATGGCACTGAAATCGCCATTGTTTCTACCTGTAACCCACTTAGAGTAGAGATAATATGATATTCACGATTGTACCCAATCCCTAGCTCAGTGCCTGACACAGATGAATCTCAATAAATATTTAGCGAGTGGGTGAACATTACTAACTGAATGGGAAGCAGGAGGGACACAAAGAGCTCTAGCCCAGGACTCTGGGATTTAATATCATCTTAGTTGTTTTGACATTGCATTACAGAGTCTCTAGGACTGCTCCTCCTCCAGAACTATTTTGTCCCTGAATCCCACCTCCCGGCTCTCCTCCCTGGTCCTGCTGACAGGCTTGCCCAAACGCTGACACCCTGCCTGGGTCAGAACACAGCCCTGCCCCAGCTGCCTGCCAGGACACCCCATAACCTCATGTTTTAGATCCTCAGAGGCCAGATACCAGCTTGAACCACTCTTTGTCATCTAATGCCACACCATTTGGATCCTGTGTTCTACCTGTTGCCAGTTAGCTACGTGCATGGGCCTTGCCTGACGGAGCCTAAGATACGTTCTTCAGGATGAGCGGCTTGAATGGATCTCACTCTGGAAACAGTTGTTTTCACACAGCTCAAATCCTTTTCATTGTCACACAATAGTAATGATAGTACTGTTGAAGTTCAACTCCTATGAAAGTTCTGGGAACAGAAATTGAAATAATAATCCAGACATAAATCAAATTGCAGGATTTTAACCATACATTCATGCTACGTGGAAAAACAAGAGCTCTTTTTTTTTTTTTCTCTAATCTCTCTCTCAAAAGGACAAAATTCTTTACTTTCTGAGAAACCACAAGTCACTTTCATCTGGTTTTCCCCCAGTGCTCTCCTCTATTTGAGCTTAGTGTTTCACGTGTTCATTTTGGTGAGGTTCCATTGCAATACATCACCAGGAACACATGTGTTCCACCGGGACCTTATTCCCTGGAAGATGTGAATGGTGATGTAAATAACAGCCTCATTGGAATTTGAAGGAAGTAGTGCAGGAAAGAAAGCTATGGTGAAATAAGGCAAAATCAAGCAACTATAATCAATATTTCCTCTTGGGGTAATGTGGGTAGTATTGACGCTGATAGGGAACTTCAAGGGTATTCATCAGCTGGAGCTGTCAGCAGAACATTAATTAAATGGCAGCTGTTGCTTTACCACTTGTAGGGGAGGAGAGCAGCTAACTCCAAAATAGATTTCCAAGGATAAGAACATTTCCAGCTAGTAAACCAAATAAGAGCCTGGTTGTGTTGTGTTTTGTGGTTTTTTTTTTTTTTTATGAATTTTGCAGCACATGAGTGAAGAGATGAGGAGCAATTAGACTTGTGTCAATAGTTATGCATTTAAAGTAAGAGTTCTAGTCTGTTGTTGGAAATATACATACATCATGCTAATCGCAGCTACAGAGTCTAGCTTCCACTCAGTTAAGCATTCATTACTCTCTGATGCTCTAATGAACATTTAAGATGTCTGTTGATTTTTAACTTGTAATAAAAACAATACGTGGTCACTAAAGGTTTAGAGAATACTGAGAAGCAGAGAAATAATCACCCATGGTCACTGATTGTTATACCCATGTTTATATAAAAAAAATTATGTTCAGTCCACTAACTGATCAAAACTGTTCAGTAATGTTTACTTCCTCAATTCCATGACATTTAACAGATTCAACTTATTGAGCACTTGTTTTATGAAACATGGCTCTAAAAAAAGTCCCAAGTCATACCTGAATCTATATATCACGTTAATTTTTTAAATTTACATGTAAATATTTATCATAGAATATTTATTATAATCTTTCAATTTTTGTTGAGTTGCTATTGCTTACAGAAATCTGTGCTATAGTGTTTGCCATTAGTGAGTTTCATCTTGATAAAGTTCATTTAACCAGACAATGTATATAGATTTCTCCCAAGGTGTAAAAAAGCCTTCTCTATAGAAATTTAAACTTACATAATCAATCAGAAAATTAATTCCATAATGCAACCTAAAAATGTATACTTTAAGAGACCTTTGGAGTACATTGACCCTCCAGCCAGTCACTTCCATAGGACAGACCAGCTTGTTTCTAACGCACCTGCTGCTATAGAAGAAGCGAAGTGATTAATCCCTTCCTGTTGTTGCTGAGGTCATGAGAAGTTAGGGGGTGGTAAGAAAGTCCAGAGATGGGGTAATCCCAGGGAAAATGGTGAACACAGCCAAACTCACAGGGTTAGGGGAAAAGTCAAGGTCTGAACGAGAGAGTAGAGTTTGTGGTTAGAATTTCCACATAAAGGTAAAAAGATATGTGTCCAAAAGTAAGACAGAAAATATTATAACGGTCCACAAAAGAAAGACAAGATAAAAGAGACAAAGTCACTGGGGAAAATGGAACCTTTGGAACAGTCTCTAAGAGAATGGGTTGTCTCCAGTTGGCACACTTATTGGGAAAATAAGAGAATGCAAGGACCCAATCTCCAGTCAAGCAGCAAACCAGTTAGTGGGATCTCAGAGCACCAAGGCCAGCTGCCACAAGACCCCTGATGCTGAAATAGGGAAGCAGCTGCCACTCAGCACCTTACATTCTCAGAGTTGGCTCCAGAACAGCAAAGTGATTAAGAGATTAAGAGCACAAGCTGAGGAGTCCAGTTGCCTGGATTCAAATCGGAGATCTGCCACCTGCTTGTCGGAGGGCCTTGGGCAGCTCCCTCAGCCTCCTTCTCTGTAAATGTAGAGTGCCCGAGTAACTGCCTCACTTCTGCCTTGTTAGTGCCTAACACATAGAAAGCAGTGATTAAATATTGGCTACTTTGTTGTTTATTATGATCATGTGATAGAAAAGGTAATAGACTCAGCCTCAGAAGACACTGTAACTTGTATCAAGTGACCTCTCTTCCTTCATCCTAGTACCTTCTTCTTTAAAATGAAGAGATTGTATTAGATAACTGGTTCTCAACCCTGGATACACATTAAAATCACATAAAAGCTTCCAAAATAGATCAACACTTGGGCACGCACTCAGGCCAGCTTGAATCAGAACCTCTGGGGCATTGCCTGGACATCTGCACTTTCAAAGCATCCCAGGTGACTCTGACACACAGGGAGTGTTGAGAACCGCAGACTAGATGACCTGATGGTCCCGAGTGAGCTCGGAGTCTAGAGGTTTCCACCCTCTTTGGTATGGGTGGCTCCAGGACCAAAACTGTATGATCATCAACAGTGTGAGACTCAGAGCCCCCATTCCTGCTGGAAGTCAGACCAGCTGTGGCAATGCCAAGAGAAATAGGAGGTCTCACAGAATGTCTGAATTATCATGCAGTTTGGGTGCCAAGAGGAATTTAGAATAATTGAATGAGAAAAAGAATACTTCCAGAAGCCAACCAGTGAAGCCCTTTGTCTCCAAAGGATATAACACTAATTCTTTCCCTCCTTTGACACTGTTACACCTTTTTACATAAAGACCAGGAGGACAAAAGGGAAATTCTTAGTTTGTTGGTTGTAAGGAAGTCAGGAGAGATCATGTGAATGAAAAAGAGTGCCTTAATGAAATATAATACATCACGACCTTTATTTTGGATTAAATAGGTCTATGCCACAGAGCAAAGAGTGTATTTGCTTCAGGAAGGTGTTTAGCCTGTCAGGTAAGTAGCCTACAAGTCCTGTGCCCTGACCAGTAGTGAGCATGTAGGAGCGGGGCTGGGGTGTGCTACACAGTTGTGACAAGATGCTGTTTGTAATTCATAGAATAGAATTTCTCAGAAGGTAGAGATTCATTCTGCTATGTGTTTATTTCACGTGAAACATTCACCTTCCTGGGATATTAAATCCTACCACCTGGGATATTTGATACACAGGAAAAGTAGAGTATTTATGGCCACTGGCATAAGAAAAAGCAAAGCATTATCTGCTCCATCAAAATTGTATTAGAACTGCTCTCCTTTTACTTCAGGTAGTACAAAAGTTAAGTGTCATACAAGTAAGTAGAAACTCAAAAAATTCCAATTATATCCAGGTAGTCAGATTTTTGGCATCATTGGAGATGACTCAGGTTTTAATAAAGAGAAAAGAATTAAATAGAATAATAAAATATCTCATGCCATTGCTCCACTGTAGCAAACCACTGGCTGAACAGTATCAGGTAATTTTCCTTAAACTACAGCCAGCTCTGTTTTTCAGAAGGAAAAACATGCTGTTAGGTTGACAACTCACTCCCTAAACAAAGTCATTGGGAGTCAATAAGGGCTCTCATACAGAATGAGACTTTCTGTCCCTTTCCTCAGTACCTCCCCCAACAAACTTACACACACCACCAAAGGCTTCTTCCAGAATTATTGCTACCAACAGCTGGAATAAGTATGTTGCAGGACTCTCTCTTGAACCACTTAACAAACGGAATGCTCATGACCAAGGCAGAGAACTGCAGAGCATTTCATTACAATAGAAGGGGGAGTTCTAACTTGTCAACAGGAGAAACAACAGACCAAAACCCCCAATGGCATCAAAGGATCTGGCTACAATAGCACCCATAATAGATCATAAATTCAAATGCTCCAAGTCTTCCTTCTCCAGAGAATCGTCTCGGCAGCGTAGAAGCCGAGAACCACGCTGTGCCATCCACCACTGTGGAAGAAGAGCTTCCGTGTTCCAGGGCCCCAGGCCTAGCTCTTCCTGGGTCGCCCAGCTCCACAGGCCATTGCAGCTCCTGGCTCCACTTCAGGACCCTGGAGAAGAGCCCCACTGGCCTTTTGACCCCAGATCTCTTTGTTCTTTGCTCTTAGCGTATCTTTTCAGACTGCAGGGTCACATTCGACACCTTTCACCAAAACGTCTCACAGTCACCTAGGTAGAGGTCCTCCTTGAACAACTGCCTGCATTACAAGAAAGTGGTGAAAATATGGGCTAAATAAGATCAAATTGCCTGGGTTAGAATCTCAAATCTACCACTGAGCAAGTTACTTATCATCTATAAACCTCATTTTTCTAATCCATAAAACAAGAGATTAAAAAAAAATAGTGCCTCATAGGGTTGTTATGAGAAGTAAATAAAATCATTCAAAGTGCCTGGCACAGAAAAATCTCCAGTATATGCTATTATTGGCATCACATATATATACTAAATAATTATGCATAGCTCTATAATACATACATTAAGTAGATAATCTATATTACATGTAGCTGTTATTATCATTATATTATCTATTATATCACTATATAAGAATTGGGATTCAGATTTCCCAGTCACTAGTAGAACACCTGGCATACTGGGCAACGATCTATGGAATGAACAGAATATGGAAGGTGGGGATTTGTCACCAAAGTTGAGGGGTCCCCGAGGAGTGAATTCTACCAAAGCAGCTGCCTTCCTTAAGGACCAAACAACAGGCTGTGACCAAAGCAGTTGGTCTGGCGGTGTCCAAACCAGAGGATGAGATCTATCAAGACAGCATGTGAAAGTTAAGCTTATATGTAAAGGCCCCTCCCTCGTCCAAATTCCAGGCTGCCCGTGAAGCATGCGTCACTCACTAAACAGTTCATGAAACACAAAGAGCCTTGAATATCTCAAGTGTCACATTTCAAGACTTATAGAATAATTAGGAAAAATCTGAGCTGGCAAAACTCTTCCTGGCTTGTGCTGGCAAGCAGAGCATCTTTGTTTTCCATTAGTGTGTGTTGTCGTCACAGTAACTGCAAGGCCCCAAATACAGGCCCGGGGTGTCATTTCCTCATGTACTTAGGCTGCCACACTGAAATAGCATTATGAACTCAGCAATGCCTCTTCCTTTCCTGTTGTACCTCAGTCAAAGAAGCAGGCCCTAAAAGGAGTTACTTAAGACATAAGTATATTAAAGACATATAAAGAAAAATAAAGTCCATTTATCCCTATTACTGTATCGCCTATGACTCATGTGTGTGTCGGGGGGGACCTTATTTTTGCAAAGATCTTTTATATAAACAAGGCAAGTTGGCAGTAATTTGATTGTCTTGGTGATGTCAGCAGTCTACTGTTTTCAATCAAATTGCCTTTTGGCTTTAAATCTGTAGCAAATCATTTTTTAAAGAATGCATTTTGCCAACTCTGATATGTCCATTTCATGGCTTTCTTTCACCTTTTCCTTACAAAGATAAGCAGCAGATAATTCACTTCTTCAAAGTAACTTGGAAAGATTCAAAGATTGCAATTACAATTATTGAAAAAGCAAAAAAAAAAAGAGACTGTTTTCAAGTGTAGACATATAAAGTCCTTGGCCAGTGAAGCAACAATTGTTTTCATCTATGTTTTGGTGAAGGAGGTAGGTGACAGCATTTAAGCAAAAAAGCAAAAACAGAAAAATCCCTGAACCTTAAGGGTTCAATGAAAGTCAGACCACTTGAGATAAATTCTGCATTAGCTTTAAAAATTCTTTTTAAAGTCTGTCTTTCACAGACCTCAGAAACACATAAATCACACAATATTATGCACATTGACACCACTTCCCAAAAAGGAAACGCAACACCAACCTTCTTTTGACTTTTCAGTGCTGCTGTGGCTTAAACAAAGCTCTCAGGGACTGGAATGCTGGTTAATATCGTATTTCTTCATCTCTTTGCTGGGAGTTTCTCAAGTTCTGCAATCAGCTGGTCAACAGCCAACTGGAGCTGCCCAATTCATGTTGGACTTTCCTTATGCTAAGTTCTTACACAACTCGCTGCCTAGCCTTTGAAATTACACTGCCTCAGCTACTGCCATGGGGAAAGTTGTATTCTGCCTGCAGCCTTTTCTCTTCTCTGATTAGCTAAAGAGTAGGACTGACCATTTAAGGAAAAAAGAAGAACATAATCCAAAATATTTTCCTGAGGTTCCCATATTTTTGCCCTAGAACCTTTATAATGTATTCTATAAAGCCAGGAAAATTCTCTTCTTCTCTTTCTTTTCTTTTCTTCCTTTCTTCTTTCTTTCTTTCTAAAACAAGGTCTTCATTAGAGAATGATCATTCTGAAATTCAGTTTGCCTTATCTTTTAGAAACTCATCCTTTCAATTGTGAAAAATAAAGCAAAATGGACAGGTCTAAACTGTGAGTACCCTGCATAAGCTAGTAGAAGTTACTAAGAAACGTCTCCATTTTTGAGTGCTTCATATATTTTTGTTAAGTTAAATATACAGAATAGTGAGCACCCCATAATATACTCATACATCTTTATGAGGTAACACTCTTTTTTTGCCTTGGAATATACTTTCTTGCCATGTTTAAGAGGAATGATTAGGATTAAGGGCAATGAGTAGCAAGAATTCACTTGTATTTGGTGAGGTTGAAGCTAGTGTGAGACGACCTTTTTTGGTCTTTTCATTTTTATCTGTTACTAGGTTAGTAAAACAAAACAAAACATCTAAGGGAAGAAATAAAGAATGATAAATTTAATAATATATCCCTCCTTGGAAGAGGAAGTCTCCCAGCGTAGTCGGCTATAAAAGAGATACCCAACCACTACGTATAAACACACTTTATCTCCAAGTGCAAATATAGAAACCATGGAACGGTCTATGCTGTGGGTGATTTCTTGGCCTTTTTAGTAATAATTCTATAAGACAGCACACTGCTGAGTGATAACGGAGGGATTGAAACATAAATTCCATACTAAATTATTGGCTGGAGCTCAAACTGTGTCTGCTTGGAGTACACAACAGCAAAGTATGTCCCTGACAGGATTCCACATTTAAACAATACATTCTTCTGCCTTTCCTATGATCTATGAACCTGATTTTACAAACCGTCTGTATCGAAGATTTTTGTGTGCAACAAAGATTAAACTAAACAGGTAACTATATTTAAGGTGTACTAAGAAAGCAAGAATAGCATAAAATTATTGAAAAGTCTATTGGGCAACTATAAGTTTTATCAACTCGTTTAATCTTCAAAACAACTCTATGAGGAAGCTAGTATTATTCCCGTCATTTTAGAGATGAGGAAGCTGAGGTACAGAGGGTACTTTGCCCGGGGTCGTAGTGAGCTGAAACCTGAATTCAGGCCGTCTGACTTGCCTATGCAATTAGCCTTTCCTGCCTCCTCCATCTGAATGACACATCCAGCTCAGATATAAGGAAGCAAAACGCATTTTATTAGCTTATCTTTCATTCTACTGCTACATATCTTTAAAATAATTAACGTATAAACAAATGTATGTTGCGGGCTTTCAGATATTATTTTTCTAATAAGCTGTTACCAGCCTTTTTTTCTCTTAAACCTGTCTGCTGAAATAGATCTCAGCCTAAGCTCATTCCCTTCACTTCCCATGGTGCTGCTGTTTTAAAACCCACACGTTAGAGAGGGGACAAATTAGTGAAGATGTCAATTAAACAAGCTCTGTAAAATCTTATTTCTTAGGGCAACTGTTTTGTGAAGAAATGCTCATCTTCCAAAACAGACAATTAGTATTAGTTGAGAATGTGTATTTTACCACAAAGTGTCACTTCTAAAGAACAAGTAAAAATTATAACCACTGGGAAATCATTGCTAAATGGATATATTAAATATTTCATAAATTTCTTTGGGAAAATCCCATAGTGATTCTTGGTGAACACCCATTTAAAAGAGTAATTTTAACCTCCTTGGCCATCTTAAAATGTAAAGAGAATTATTTTCTTTTGGTGAACACAGAAGAAAATTAGTTCAAAATCATGATTCATGCTTTCTCTCACACAGTAAGGCTACAGGTTTCAGGAGTGATTTAAAATAAAACTGAGAAATGTCTCTTTTTATAATATTTAGGGAAAAATAAAAAGGAGTAAGCATGATATTTAAATATTTTAATGTTCAAGGACAGATTTTAATCCATGACGACCCACAAATGGAAAGAACCATGATTTAAATGTATAGTACCAAAGGTAACTATAAATAGAATCTGGTACCAGAAGATGATAAAAGTATACGAGTTATAGTATTTAGAGCTCTAGGTGTATACACAGGAGATGCATGTATAAATATATATATATATATAAAGTCTTTATATATATATATATATATATATATATATATATATATATATAGTCTTTATATATCAACCTTCCTATTTCATTCCCAAGAGGTACATCATCTCCACAATCAAATACACGAGCATAGTCACAATTACTTGTAATTTTTCTGTACTCGGTAAAACTATGAAGACCTTCCTTGAGAAAGTTTTGAGATAAAAAGCTATTAACCACACTTATAGTTGCTTGTCTTGATTTTATACTTACCTATACTTTCTCACATGCTCATCATTAGAAATCCAGAGCCAAAAATGTTCATAGAACATCCACAAGGTACATGGGGCCGAACCGCTCCAGAGCCAAGGGATGCTTAGGACAATGCTTTGTACCTGGTCGCCTTCATAAAATTGTTCTGAATTTAAAGAAGTAAACCCTGCTCCAAAGGACCCTAATTCTAACAGAGCACCCAACAGCCCAAACTAAGAAGGAATCACTTCTAAATGGTATGGTCTGGGAAATCATTGTGAAAGTGGGAGCCACTGATCTGGGTTTTAAACAGTGGACAAAGTCTCTACAGGAGAGAGGAGGAAAAGTGTTCCAGGCAGGAGGGAATGAAAGGGGCAGAGGTGGAGCATTGAAATATGCAGCATGTAGGTGTTTGGAGAAGGGCCCAAAATCTGAACCATCTGAAGCAGAGGGACACACTTGTTGTTGAGTAGTGGGAGCTGAGACTGGAAAAGTTAAGTACATGCCAGATGATGGAAGGTTCTCAAAATACCCAGCCTAGGTGTTTGTTTGGCAGCGACTAGTTGCAAAAGATAAGTGAGGAGTAGGAGAGACAAGCATAAGAAAATTAACCCCATGGTCATGGGCAAGGGGGTCTGGATGGCAACGAGGGGTGGAAGGCGAGCAGCCCTGTTATAATCCAGACCAAGGATGAAGGGGACAGACCTTAGGGTGGTGGGAGAAACGGCAATGGGCTCTCTTATGGTCAAGGGTCAAAATAACACAGACGTGAGCCTGAGTGAATGAGAGAACACAACCTGCACATTTGATTGTTCATAAACTGGAGGAAAGCACGTGCTCTAACCTGAGCTATTTTTGATTCTCAAGGGTAAACTTACAGTCATGAAGACAATGATACTCAAAAATCAATCCATCAGGAAACATGGTTTCACCCAGGGCCAAATGCTGTACTCAGCTATCCTCACACTGTTCCACTAACTCCAAAAGAAATTACATGCCTCCGAAATCTACGAATGGCAGATTTTGGCTTTACACAGACATTTGTAAGCCAACAATGTGACCCTTCCTAAGATAAAAACAAGAAAAATGTAAAGCATTTAGTTCAGACTTTTTGAAACTCTTTAAAGACAAAGATACTTCATCTCCACTAAAGCACCAGAAGTTTCATTCTCTGATACCAAGTTTACCAGAGTGCATTTTGCACTGTTACATTCATTATACATGATTAGCTGCATTTACTTTGTAAACTAATCATGCAATCAGAATCATGAAATATAATATGTACTGAAATGTATGTACTATTTCATTTTTCTGAGCATATGATATATAAGCTTTAAATAGTTTTTCTTAAAATAAGAACATTTACTGAAAGAGTTGATACATTCTTGTCAACAATTTGTTCAAAACTGGTTTGGGGTAAATTACTTCTCTAAGTTGACAAAATAGACTCAAATAATTTCTTTTAAAATGTGCATTTGTATCTTCTTTGAAATTATCCTTAGTTTAGAATATTTTTTCAAATTATCATGTCCACTTAGAGGAACAAACTTCTTACACAAATCCAACCCAACTACAGACACGAGTTACCAATACTAACCACGTCACCAATGTGCAGCCATAAGTTTTGTCAGATTCAGTGTGATATTGATCACGCTAAGCAATTCTGATAAAACAGCATGGAAACTCACGGAAGGGGAGACAATACAACAGACAAAAGGAGGATTTCCTTCACACTCTGGTGAACACATTCATACACACATACGTGCAACTTAAGAAAGAATTTTTTCTAATGCATTCAATTTGAGTTTTAAAAATCAGAATCTGTCTCATCTATATACAAGCAATTACTCAATGTCTTTTTTAAAAAAAAAACACACAATAGTATTCTCCTGAATACTATTCAACAACTGCAAAAGCAGTGATCTGAAACCAGGCATATCTTGTGCCTAGTGAGAAGCACCCAGGGTGACTGTAATGTAACGAGGTCAGAACCAGCACAAGGTATACCAGTGTAATCAGAGAATCCGGCAAAAGAGAAGCCAGCCAGTCAAAAGCACAGCAACACAAACACCACGCAGGACTTGCCTCTCATTTACCACACAAGCTGCTCAGCTAGTTTCATTATATGAAAGTTATTTTGCTTCTAGGGAAAATATCCCTTCCATTGGTTAGCCATCCTCATTGTAAAAGGACTGTGAAGTTGTCCTTTGTAGTATTTCTGTTACCTGCCAGAAAATGATAACTTGGCAGAAATATTTTGATCACTATTAAAGCATCGTTACAACCTTTGTGTTTAGAAAACAATCGGATAATTCTGAGAATGAGATGCCTTTCTGATTCCTTAAAAAGAATTCCCAGTGATCGTCATAATTCCTACATGTGTTATCACATAGTGGAACAGTGAGAATCAAAGGAAACAGAGAACACAGAATCGGAGAGAGCTCTCTTCTTGTGGAAACAGACATTTCTTAAGAGAGTAAGTAGCTGTGTATTTTGGTCTTACCTGACTGGCAGCTCGTCTAACCAAAGGTACGTCCTTTATGGAGGTAGCTTATCCTTGGAAGAACCCAGTGGCTTGCCCCACAGCCCAAGAGAGACTGGAGTTCTGGAAAACTATCCAGCCCAAAAGAATACAGAGGAGAAAGCTTTTCCCACTTTCTTTCCTAGGACTAGCCAATAGCTGAAGTCATGCAGGAAACCGGGTAGAGAGAAGGGGAAAGCAGCTTCTTCTCCCTGAAATCCCGATCAGCAGAAATTGGAGGCTGTTGTATATCTCCCACCCAGACTTTTGTTTAAAAGTTTTTTCAACTGTTGCTAGGTGTTGGGTTCTGAGATTAGGTTTCTCCTCTTCTGCTCCCTTCACAGCATTGTCAGAGCAGTGACTTTGTCGAGAAGCTGAGCTCGCGTGTGCTATATTTAACCAGTGTTCTCAGCAAGTCAAGCCTGTCAACAGCTGAGAAGTTTGGAGCCGGCTCTGCTCAGTTCCTCGGCAGCTGGGTTATCAGTGGATACAGCTCTGCTCACCCTGTAAAAGATTGCGGGGAAACGGCAGACCCTTTTAAGGACTGCTGCTCATTACACAGAGGTAATTATTGTTGGAAGCCCTTAAATGCAGATTGTGATTTGGAACCTAGGTTTTAAAATCTGAAAAGAAACAGCAGCAGTTGCCTTGAGCAGAGCAATTTATCAATGCAATACTCTTCTCAATTAGGCTTTCTCAGATAAACAGTCTTAAATAGAAAAGGCTTTTCAAACTGTATGACAACTCTTGGGAAAATTCACAGTAAGAGATCATTCCCAGGCAGCTTTTTACATTGATGTGTTGCATTCGTAGCTAGATTACATTCATACCTGGGATATCAGACTTAACCAGCTTATATACCTGACTGTTATTAAAGTTAAGTTTATCATAAAGGAATGTCTATAACATTATGTTTTTGAAAGGAAAATCTTAGCGTTCTCACTCAGGTCATTCATTCAAAGCAAGAAACGGAGAACACTCCAGGAAAACCAGTACTTCAGACACCTCTGGTTGTCGACAGCTTTCTCTCATCATTAACCCTCCAATCTCCAAAACCAGAGAGCAATCACTTCTACCCTGAACTCCAACATAAAGAATGTCTCAAGATATTTTTATTTGCTTTATTCTATGTCAGAAAATAGTATGAATCTTCCAAGATTAAGAATCATGAAAAAAAGTGTGCTTAAAACTATTCTTGGGCTTCCCTGGTGGTGCAGTGGTTAAGAATCTGCCTGCCAGTGCAGGGGACACGGGTTCGAGCCCTGGTCTGGGAAGATCCCACATGCCGTGGAGCAACTAAGCCCGTGAGCCACAACTACTGAGCCTGCGGGTCTGAAGCCTGTGCTCCGCAACGGGAGAGGCCACGACAGTGAGAGGCCCACGCACCGCGATGAAGAGTGGCCCCCACTCGCCACAACTGGAGAAAGCCATCGCACAGAAACGAAGACCCAACACAGCCAAAAATAAATAAAAATAAATTAAAAAAAAAAAAGAAGAGTTGTGAGTGACAGTTTATCATTTAAAAAAAAAAACAAAACTATTCTTAGGACTCCCTTACTAATTACATATGTGAAATTAACAGTAAGAGGACCTGAGAGAGTGTCTTTTAGCCACAAAGTAGGAAGGGAGACACACATGCACACACGTGCTCACACACACAAAAACACACACCATTACTGGCTAACAGACTAGAATACTGCCCTGACAAAAATCTTGCCAATACCACTAAAAATGTTGACCCCTTTCCTGAGATCAATTTGTCAGTTTAAAGATACTGTTTTTAATGATACCCTTTTTTTGACATGCAAACTGAAGTTGGACCAAGGAGACATGTAAAGGCATAGATTGCATATTTTAAGTGTTGCATACTTGCGAAAAGAGGCTTAATATGCTAGAGAACCCTGATGTCTGTCTGGGAAAGGCTGCCACTTTTCACAAGGGGTGTGTGTGTCTTTCTTTTTAAAGAAATGACACTTACCTCCAAGGTTAGTTGATCCCACACCTCAACCTATGAGAGAACATCTCAGCTCCCCTCAACCCACCCACTTCACTAACAGCATTCATCCTCTCCCTCTAATTTCTTTACTACTGTTGACATATAAAATTGCATTTGTTCAGATTCTTCTTAGCCCTTCTGGGTCTGGGCCAACGCTGATTTTTTTTAAAAGATTTCTATTAAGATGAAAGCATTCTTATCAACTATACTCCAAAAAAAGAAAACAAAGATGAAAGCATTCTTATAAGAAACTGACTCTTCTAGAATGCTACTGGATCTTTTAGAGACCATCTATCCACAGTCCCTAAAAAGTGGGTTCTGATAGGCAGTGGAAGTGTGTGACAGGGCTGTGAGATGGTTCAGAGTGACTAGGAGAATTTTTTTTTTTAATTACAAAGGGGGTGGGGTGGGGAGATAATTGTTTGAAAAATGACCCCACCCCACTCATACCCCACATGCAATAGCGCCCCCTTCCCTAAAGAGGACTTGGGGAATGTATCATTTCATCCCTCCTAAGAGTTCATTTTATAGATGTCTCCAGTCCAAAAGGAAGCAGAGAAGTATGTTAGCCGAAGTCAAGAAGACTGAGGGCCTTTCTCACCTTCTGAGATGGCCCACACTCTGTCTGTGGAGTGTGTATCTCTCCAAATAAATCCACTTCTTACCCATCACTTTGTCTCTCACTGAATTCTTTCTGCGATGGGACGTCAAGAACCTGAGCTTCTGATCAGGTCGGTGCTTTGTGACCACCTGGAGGTGGGGGATAGGGTGGGAGGGAGGGAGACAGAAGAGGGAGAAGAAATGGGGATATATGTCTTCGTATAGCTGATTTACTTTGTTATACAGCAGAAACTAACACACCATTGTAAAGCAATTATACACCAATAAAGATGTTAAAAAAAATAAAACAAAGTAAATCCATTACTTCTAAAAAAAAAAACCTGAGCTTCATTAAGTCCTGAAGCCAGGTATAAAAAAAAAAAAAAAAGAAGACTGAGGGGAAATAACCCACTTTGCCTTTATGGGCCTAGGTAATTCCATTGAGAGGGTGATAGTTATTTATTTCTTCCCTAACTATCCAGACAATTAGAGGTTTTAGTGGGGTTTTTATTTCTTCTTTAACGAAAACCTAGTCCCCCACCGTTGTTTTCTTTAACCTTTGGACTAGCTGTTCATTATTGCTGTTAGTTTATTTCTAAAATGTGGTAACAAGCAACAGCGTACAAAGTATTTCATATAATTAGATACTATTGCTACCTTCGAATTATGTTCTTTAATCAGGCTAGGCATATGTGCTGGTCTGACTCAGTACTCCACAGTCATCAGTCTCTCTCATTCTCTCATGCTCTCTCTCTCTCACACACACACATACACACACACACACACACACATACACACTCTCCATCTCTCTCTATAAAGTGAATTTATTTTAAAGGCTTCCCCCAGCCGCTGGGAATGATTATTCAGACAAAAGCATTTCCTACATAATCCACAGAGGAAGTAGTGCATTAAGAACTATTAGAAATTTGTGTTTTGTATACAGTCAACAAGGAACCAATTTTTCAACACATGTTGTTAATATATTACCATTCAGCGGCATCCTTTTCCCCGCCTTAAGTGTGAGCATTATTCTGAGAACCTCCAATAAACTTACAACTAAAGCTGAATTTCCCAACTTCAAGAATGAATCACGATGAAACTTTTTAATAAGAAGATAGATTAACGTTATCAGTGAGAAAAAAGCAGATGAATTGTAAGGGAGGTGGCACACTATGTCTGTATCCGTTTATAAGACCAAAATTTACCACATTGTTCATTTAAAGAGGCATAGTGATTTTTAAGTTAAAAGTTTATGTTATTTCATATATACAGGGAAGAGAAAAATAGACATTGACTTCAAAGCGATGCTCAGGGCAGCAGGGGGTGGGGGCCCAGGTCCAAGGGGAGTTTCCAGACCTGCCCTGTTCCGCACATTGGCTGGCTTTAAGACTGGAATGTAAGCTCCCAGGTAGCAGAGAATGTTTCCTGTTTGTTCCTTACTAAATACTCAAGGACCATAGTAAGTGTTCAATAAACAGGAATGATTGAATGAGCAAATGAACATGTAAAAGATGAAAGAAAAGATGAAGAAAACTTTAGAGCATATTATCCATAAACTTATGGAAAATGAATCTAGGCTCTCTGGACAGTCATTATTAGCTGCATATTCAAAGTTGTAGAAAGAAATTCTTAGATTGTAAATTAATTATTCTGAAATTTTTAAATTTCAAAGGAAAGTAATAGATTTCTGGATAATAATAAAGATACCTGTGTAACATATTATACGCTAGGCAGAGTTCTAAGGGCTGGACATGTACTAACCCACTTAATTCTAACAATAACCCAGTGAGGTCGGTGTTATTGTTGTCCCTCATTTTACAGGCAAGAAAACTGAAGCATAGAGATATTAAGTAACTTGACCAAGGTCACATGTTAGTAAGTGACAGAGCCAGAATTTGAACTAGGGAGTCTGGTTCCAAAAATTTGTGTTCTTAACCACATAACTGTCTCTTACATATGTTAGTCACAGTAACCTATTCTTCACAGTCACTGAGAGTCAAAATGTATAGACTTTTTTATACCTGAAGATATATGCTCTGAGCAAAAACATACACTTAAAACTCCACAGCTTTGAGGCAGATAGAAAAAAAAGTGGCATAATTTCATGATCAGCATAGTAAAATAAAAGCTTATTGGAAATGAAGTCTTGTTGAATACCAGAAAAGAGAAAATTGGACTGAAAAGAAGATAATTGCTTTGAGGGAAAAAAAAAATCTATTTTTAAGCAAAGGATATGAGCTGTTCAGTATTCTCTCTAAAACAAACAATGCATGATGAATGAGTTCACTGCTTAGCAAAATTCTAAAATTACATTCTAAAAATATAATTTTGGTCTATGATTTGATAAGCTATTCAAAAATGTTTATGAACTATGCATTCACAACCAAAACTTCTCAAAGACATAATCAACAGCAAGAAAAAACAAAAAACAAAAAACAATGGGGATGGAAGGATTGATATACATTAGCTAGTTCTTTGGTATCAAAATGATAGTTTGATATATTTGCTATAGTCAGGTTTTACAATTTGCAAATACTTACACTTTCTATTAATCTAGCTATACTTCTATTTAGATTTTACAAAACTTTAAAAGAAGTAGTACTAATACGTATTTTGTAATATCTACAAATATTCATAATAGAATAACTACTTTGTCATATTTACAAATAAAATGGTGTCACACCTACATTTATTCATAAAATATTTAACTAAATTATTTATTTTCCCAACAGTTTCAGAAAAAGGAGAGGCAAGACTAGGTTTAAAAGTTATAAGATAATAATAACTTACTATTATTAAAAACCCCACTTCCCTGTTTATGTGCTTGAAAGTAGGTTAATAGAATTTAACCCCGGTAGTTATTATATAAGACCATATTCTGCATACATTTACAGTTCACAAGCATCTTATTTTTTGAAAGGGTCAGATGACATGTGCCTGAGTGTATTTCCTTCTTCCTTTCCTATTCTAAAGTCATCTCTCACTCTTGCTCAATACTCTAAATCTTAATGGTAATGGATGACTTTTAACAATTTTTTTAAATGGAGTGAGACATTTACTCTCCAAGAAATAGACACAGAATCGGAAAACCAGTGATTGGGCACAGAGCCGTGCAGAATAATGTACTTTTCCCCACAAATGTATGGGTTTGTATATACACACTATGCAGATAATTATAGTTAATTCTGAAAAGGGCTGCCTTGAAAGCACAGTGGTTAAGACCTCTGAGTCGGAAGTCAGGCAAAGCTAGTTTGAATTCAGACTCCATTACTTATTACCCGTGTGAACTTAGCAAATTACTTTATTTCACCCAACCCGCCTTTACCTCTTCTATACGATTAATAAAGGAAGTTAGGACTATTCATAATAGCCAAACACTAGAAACTCTCTAAATCAGAGGACCCCAACCTTTTTTGGCACAAGGGACCAGTTTCGCGGAAGACAATTTTTCCACGGACGGGGTGTGGGGGACTGGTTCAGGTGGTAACGCGAGCGATGGGGAGCGAGCGATGGGGAGCGGCAGGTGAAGCTTCGCTCATTTGTCTGGTAGCTGTCCGTGGCCTAGGGGCTGGGGACCCCCGCTCTAAATGCTTTCTGCAATTGAGTGGCTACACTGTGGTACAGTCAGACAATGGTGTGCTATACAGCAATGAGGACAGACGTGCAAAAATGCGGATAAATCTCTCGGACAAAATGTTAAATGAAAGAAGCCAGACCCAAAACAGTACACTGTATGATTCCATGCATACCGAGTTCAAAAACAGGCAAAACTAATCTAGGGTGCCGGAAGTTACCCTTGGGATGTGGGGATGCGACTGGAAATGAGAACAACGGGGGCTTCTGTGGCACCGGCGATGTTCTAGGTATATCAATGGGTTCAGTCTGCAAAAACTAACCAAGTTGCGCACGTACGATTTATGTATTTTTCTGTCTGTATGTTATAATTTAACAGAAAGTTTAAAAATTAAAAATAAATTTGAGTATATACTCCCTGAGAGTTCTTATCTTCTGAAATATATACAGATAAAATAAAACGATATCTGGAATTTACTGCAAAACACTGTGGTGTGAGGGAGGAAGAGAAGTGGGCGAGAGGGCAATGAAACAAGATTGGCCAGAAGTTGACAGTTACTGAAGCTGGGTAACAGGTAATCATTACAGTGCTCTCCCTACTTTCACGCAGGTTTTAAGTCTTCTATAACAAAATATCTTCAAAACAGTGCTTACTATTGGACACATAAGTACATACTCAATAAATATTAGTTATTATCTTCATTATTAATATTATCTTCATTACTAATATGACAGTCATCTTAAAATATCTGTATGAACTGAACTCTTCGGATCTAACTGAGTCTTTACGTGGAAGACACATGGAATTCCCCTGATGTCATGTGCTAATTAAGAAGACAACTGGATTAAAAAAAAAAAGAAGAAGAAGAAGACAACTGGATTAATATTAATAACACACTATTAGCAACTGAGATCAAAAGTTTAAAGAGAAAAAAAAGTAAGGAAACTAAAAAGGCCCACCTTAGGCAAATTAGTCCTTAAACCACAAGGGAAACAGGCTCAATTCTTGCTTTCATCAACAAAATTCATCAACATATTGCTCTGCCTATCTGATAATGAAAAGGAAAACTGTCAAGAAAGTAAGATGTCTAGGCATTAAAAGCTGTAGGCCAACAGAGGTGGTTACTAACAGGAAATGTTGTTACAAGGGTGAAAGACTCGGTGAAAAATTCAGGGTGAGCAATGCTCAGAAATACTTGAATTTGATAATCCATCTTACAGCTGAGCAGGCCTTCATATGCTTAATATTTGCATTTCTTTACCCCTTTCATCTGGAAATGTGGTAATAATTCACCTGGGAGAGGTGGAACAAATAATCAGGGACAAGAAAGTGTTTTGAAATGATGAAATATCTAAAAATGTTGTACCTCAAAGCTTTCCTTTTAGTCCCTACCTTGAGGACTGTGAGGAAATCAACCATATGATGACATGATGAAGAAAGTTCTTAAAAAGGCTAGTGTTAAGTAAATATAATATAAAAATATGAATCTACAGAATGTAGAAATCAGAATCATTAGGTAGAGTGAGACAATAAAAAAGTAAATGAAAATCACAAAGCAGTAGTTTTTTAAAGCAAACTGACTTCCACACCTTAATTATAAGTTCCCTGTTGACTCTTTAGCCATAAAAGTAACATTGCAGAAGAATGTTTAATTATTTAATGAATCAGAAAGAAGTTCCCTGAATGTTAAGTGAAAACAGCAGGTAATAAAGTAGCATTAGTGAATTATTGTATTATCACATGGCAATAGATATATAGAAAATAGATATGATATAGATATAAATATTTCATCCCACACCATGCATATGTATTTCTACAGAAATACATACATATATATTTATATATGTGTATGTATATTTATATCTGAACTACATAAATGACAACAATTACAATGGTTATCTTTTCCTACGTTTTCTAAATTTTTAATTGATGTTTTGTTTTCATAGTAGGAAAATAAGATTACTTAAAATCATTTTTTGGGGGGAGAGGGAAAAATTGGGAGATTGGGGTTGACATACACTACTATATATAAAACAGATAGCTAATAAGAACCTACTGTACAGCACAGGGAACTCTACTCAGTACTCTGTAATGGCCTATATGGGAAAAGAATCTAAAAAAAAAAGAGTGGATATATGTATATGTATAACTGATTGACTTTGCTGTACACCTGAAACTAACACAACATTGTAAATCAACTATACTCCATAAAACTTTTTTTAAAAAATCATTTTTCGTTGGTGGTTTTCCAATATTTTGCTGAGGTGGAGACTTGAAGACCTGTGCTTGGTATGACTTGCCTTTCTGGTTACTATTCAGGATTTCAATGAACTTGCCTTATGATAATGTAATAATTAAACAAACTAAAACAGCTGAATTTTGTCTGGTGTGGGTCTGGAATTCATTATTTGAATTCCTCTTAATATTTGCTCAGAGGAAAAGAAAAAGGTCATCTTTTCATGATTCTTCAAAATGAACTACAGTTGCTTTGCTTTCCATGCTTTTTCTACTCTATTATCCTCACAAATGTCTTAATTCTTCATACCATTACAACATTGCATTTGTTTCTGTAACTTCCTCCCATGACATTTTCCCTCTGAGGCATAGATTGTGTTTGGGCTCTGCCTGGAAATTCTGCATGGTGCCAGGAGGAAATATTTTCACCTTTATGGCTTACCTGAGGAAAGTCTCCAGCCATTGTGCTGCTGTGGACTGTTAGTGACTAGGGACAGAGAAACACTTTTTGCACTTCCCCAGCAATATCCGGAATATGACATCACTATCTGAATATGTCTCATGGTAGAAAGAGCCCTGGGAAAAAGGAGAATTTGCTCTGACCTCAACTAGTGAACAATTTTTTAAAATGGTTTAATCCCTCTGAGCCTATTTCCTCCATTGACAAGTGGAGGTAATGGAATTTAATCCACACATCCCACCATCACTCTGTACCCTCCACCACTGTGTCAGTCACGTTACATAAGTTAACGGTGAGCCAGTGCCCTAAGAGTGGGCACGGAGCGTGAGAGGGAACAGGGTCTCATCGTCCACTTTCACTACCTAAAATCATTTTCATTGCCTAAAATTAATTTTGTTAACTAAAATGTGTTACTTGTTATAAGCTTTGTTTCTAATATAAACAGCTTTTTTAACAAAACATAATTTACTGCTTAAGTTTTTTATATATTTCTAACCTGTTGAAAACAGTGTAAAATAAGTAAAAGTAAGAAAGCAGGAATGTTTCTTTTCAAAAACTGCTGATTAAATTAGTTGTAGCTTTGCTAAAGGAAAAAAAAAAAAATGTTACAGTTCCGAGGCCAAATTTTGCACATTTATGCCAACAAATAGTATTCTAATCCCCTGTCTGCATTTGCTTAGAAATCATGTCATCTGTAAAGCAGGTGCCTTCAAATGTAAATTTGACTGGCAGCATTTGTCAGAAAATGAATACATGCATTATGGAAGCTGTGGACTTAAGCCACACACCCAAACTCTGCACCTCCAGATGTTTTCAGATTATAAACAAGTAGACGGAATGAGAGGATAGGCTTTGAGGGAGCTGACAGTGAGTGGTGACAAGAGCGCAGCTCATTTCAGTGCCCGTCCAGACCTGCAGACAAGAAGGGTGGCCCAACACTAGACCAGTTTCCTCAAGGAAACGTGAATTCTACATTTGCCTTGTGGAATTCAATCAGAATTTGCTGTAGAAGTTAATGTAATAAACAAATGGGGAGCATTTTCTCCGTGTGAGGCTCTAAAGTGATGGGTCTCAACTGAGAGCATTTCTGTGCCCCAGGGACGTTTGGCAGCACCTGGAGACATTTTTGGTTGTCCCGACGGAGGAATGCTACTGGCATCCAGTGGGTAGAAGCCAGGGATGCTGCGAAATATCCTACAATGCACAGGACAGCTGTCCAAAACAAAGAATTATCCAGTCAGAGTGTCAACAGCGCCAAGGTTGAAAAACCCAGCAAGCGCTAGAGGATTAAAGACAGGAATACAGAAGTAACTGCCCTCAAGAGCTGAGAGTGTGGTAATGAAGATGAGGCAGATACACAACAAGATGGGCAAAGCAAGAAGGGCTATAAGAAATACATGGAGGAAAAATTACTTATAGCTTCGGAGGTCAGGGGAAACTCTGAAAAATAAAACTATAAATATACATCTTAACATTCCTATAATAACCAAACATAAAGAAGTTACTTATTTTTACAATACATTTTTCTATAAATAACCATAAGTTAACCACCAAATACTTATAGCAAACATCCTCCCTATTCCTGAAACTGTATTAAATTCCCTGGAAAGACAAAGTGGAGTAAAACAGAGTCACTATCCTCTGGAGCTCAGAGAGCAGTTACATCCCCAATTCCACATTAACATTATCAAGATTCATTTCTCCAAATATATCATGCATGCCAATTATGTACCAAACACTATGTGTGGCACAGAACTTAGGCAAGGTTCCTGCCCTTGAAGCACACACTGTCTCTTGGGGGAGAGAGACAAAAATCAAATCAACAAATGCGTGATTTCAAGCGTGTGAATTCTGTTTTTAAAAATATTAGACTATCGTCCAAAAATCCTGAAAATCTCCTCCAACAAAACACCTAGAAATGCTAGCTAAAATATCACTAACATTCTTTTTGAAAACCAGCTGAACCTGAAAGAAACTGTAGGAAACCATTAAGGGCCCAAAACAAAGAGGGAAATGAAAACAAGAGCAGGGAACATAAACTGACAATGAGATCCTTGGGGCTTGAGGGGGGGTGGGTATTAGTCTCAAAAACCAATAGATCTTTTTGACCGAAATAGGATATGAAGCCTCAGATCCCAGAGATTAGGACCTGGAAGTGAGATCCCTGAATAAAACTAGGACACTTGAACTTAAAAAAAAAAAACGCAGGCATAGGAAAATAAGAAGGTAGCTTAATCATCTTGGCCTGGGCTGGATGAGGAAAAAAGAAAAAATAGCCTATGCTGAGAATTCATTACCATGTACCAGGTTTCAGTAGGTCTGATGAGCAAATGTACACCACTCACATTGTTTGAGAATCCCCAATCCAAGATTTCAGTATAAGAAGCCCCAGACCGGTAATCCCACAGACTATCTAGCAAAAGCAAATGTCCATCCATACAGGCCACCCCTGGGACCAGCCACATCTCCACGTGGCTCATCAGGGAGCCGTGACCAGCTCTGTGGCGCTCCACCTTACACTGCCTCCCATCCTTCCTCTGTCCTCTCTTCTGTTAGTCTCACTGCCCTGGGATGATACCTAGCAAGTAAAGCTTAGTACATAATCCTTGTCTCAGGTCCTGCCTTCTAGGTAACCTGAGCTAAATTAGGGACTCTTGTAAGAGAAGGCCTATTTGAGGTGCTGCCGTTTTAACCTGAGACCTGAAGGGCAAGAAGGCTATGCAAACTGTAGAGAAGAGGAGTAATCCCTGTCCAAAGGCTCTGATGTGGAACAGAGCACAGAACCTTCAGGAAACATAAAGAAGGCAATGGCAGAGCATATGAGAGAGAAGTTCGGAAAGCTACGCTGAGTCCAGTCATGTAGAACAGAGGTCTTGGGCCTGGATCTGCTTCACAGCTCTGTGTGTGTGTGTGTGTGTGTGTGTGTGTGTGTGTGTTTTCCAGTTTTATTGGGATATAATTGACATACAACATGGTACAAGTTTAAGGTGTACGACATAGCGATTGGATATTTGTGTATATTGTGAAACGATCACCACATTAAGTCTAGTTAACATCTATCACCTCACATAGTTACAAACTTTTTTCCTTGTGATGAGAACTTTTAAGGTCTACTCTCTTAGCAACTTTCAAATATACAGTACAGTATTATTAACTATAACCACCATGTTGTACATTAGATCCCCAGGAATTAATTATCTTATAACTGGAAGTTTGTACCTTTTGACCCCATTCACCAAATTCCCCCACCCCCTACCTCTGGCAACCACAGATCTGATCTCTGTTTTATGAGTTTGGCTTTTTTAGATTCCTGTATGTGTGTGTTTTTAAATTAGTTGCCAGAAGTTGAAAATAAGGAGATATCACACAATAATTTCTGAATTTTCAAGAAAATTCAAAGGATTTGTCAGCAGTGGGCCTGTATTCTTACATGGCAACCATCAGCTAGATCCACCCCTTGAGACAAGGCCTGTGATATCAAGTTCACCACTGTCCCAAGCCAGCCTTTTTCATTCATTTATGTTGCTGATTTGGCCTCCATGGGGGTTTGAATTTATAGCTCCTAATTTAGGGCTTTATAGGTTATGGTAAAAAAAAGAAACATTGGATTGTATCCTAAGACAAGGATAGCCCTTAAAGCAGAGGTCCCCAACCACCTTTTCGGCACCAGGGACCGGTTTCACGGAAGACAGTTTTTCCACGGGGGTTGGGGTTGGTTCAGGCGGTAATGGGAGAGATGGGGAGCGATGGGAGCGGCAGATGAGGCTTCTCTCTCTTGCCCGCTGCTCACCTCCTGCTGTGAGGCCCGGTTCTTAACAGCATGCCGACTGCTACCGGTCCGTGGCCCGGGGGTTGGAGACCTCTGCCTTAAAGTATTTTAAGCAAGGGAATGGTGTGATCTGACTTATATATACTCCATTCACTGTAAAATAATAATAATAATAATAATAATAGAAAAAAAATAGATTGAGAGAACCGAAAATGGAAAAGAGGATACAAATGAGAAGACTATTGCGGGAGTCTGGGTGAAAGATCACGGTGGCTTGAAATAGAGAGGTTGCGATGGAAATGAAGAGAAGTAAATGGATTAAAGGGTGTTTTGGAAGCAGAAAATGTAGTATTTACTGAAAGGTTAGATATCGAAGGTGAGAGAGAGAATCAAAAATGACTTGTCCTGTGTTATGAACACCTGAGCCTTCTATGGTCAACAGCTGAAGGGACGTCCGTTGATAACTCTTGGTACGTGGAGTGCTGAACACATGCTGGAAGGGGTACAGATGAAAGAAATCCTAAGGCCTTAAGGAGTTCGAATCTTATTGGTAGAGGTAGGATTGATGCAAATGTAGGCACTTAGAAGTTATACAACTTATGAAATAGATCACTGTGACGACCAGAATACTAATAACAATAGCTGACATTCACTGAGGATGTATCATGTACCCAGTACATACATCTCACGTAGTTCTCAGAAAACCACCGAGAGTTAGGCACTATTATTATCCCTATTTTACACTTGGCAAAATAAAAACGTAGTGAAATTAAGTGACTCGAGTAAGATCATAAAGCTTGTAATTGGCAGAACTGGGATTTGGACCCAAACAGACTAACTCCACTGGTCATTAGTTTAATCAGTAGTTAGCCTGCACTTATATACATTTAGTGGGGTCACAAATTTACTGGCATACTGCAACTCAAGATATGCAAAGGAAATGTAACGCCTTTAATTTGACTGAAACTGTTCTGAGCTTCCTCACAAGCCTGTATCAGCTGGTTAGAGGGTAAGGAATTAAACTTTCTTCAAGACTATTTAAGACTTACCTCCATTCAGTAATTGAAACAGTCCCTTTAGGTAATGTTCTGACCTATCTAGGAGAGAAGGGCAGACTTTTAGCCTTCCGCCCCATCCATGTGTACCAGTGCACATGCACGTACACACACACACCTCGGCTCTACAAGGTGTGTTGGGGTGTATGGGGGACGGCTATGGTTTATGTGTGGACAGACAACCATTCAAGTTCTCCAATCTTACCCCTGATGTCCAGGTCCACCTGGTTTCTGCTTGCCCTGCCGGCATTCATGACTCAACTCCCTTGCTGGAATCACCCTTGATCTGGTCTCTTAGCTGACTTGGTAGCGCTCCCTGGCTGATGGATCTCCAGCTCAGCTCTCAGCAGTGCTGTAGAGCTCCCCACGTCTATGACATTTCCTACATCTGGCCCAATAGTCCTCCTCCTGCCTCTGCTTCAGAGCCGCTCCCATCTCAGCAGGTTCCACGGCTGGGCTGACAATAAAATTGATCAACCAAATTGAGACACTCATGAGAGTGAAAGGAAGGTTGATTATGATTACACAAGAACAACTGGGGTAAACTAAGACAGCCTCAAACTGGGACATAGGGCAGGCTCACCGGTTCCCAACTTAGCTCATTTGCAGATTCCCCTTCCAGAGTTTCAAGAACTCCTTAGACTTATTTATACAACATGGGATGGGGGAGGGGTCTTTGGAAAAGCTAAACTCTGAGTGTTCCGCTAGCCACATTGCACAGCCAAGTTCAGTCTGCTGGGGTTGAGTCCCATGTTAGCCCAAAATGCAATCTCTTTCAGATGATAAATGGAAATAGCCTCCCACACATCTATTTAACACAGCTCCTTCTCTTCCAGGAAAGCTCAGGGAGGGACATGGCTCAGATGCCACAGGGGAGAGTTACCTCCTCTTCACTACGGGAAAACTCTGTGACCCAAGTTTTCCAGACTTTCCCTTTGGTAAGTTAAATCAAAGCTAAAGGAGACTGGGAAAAACTCTCAACTCCAAAAAGCCTTGCTCTCAACCCTGTTGTCTTACTAAAGAAGTCCAGTGCCAGCCTCTCATAAGCCTCAAGACTCAGCTTTAGAAATAGAAGACTGTGAATGAAAAATAATTTCAGGGAAAAGGTGGAAATAAAATGCATTGGTTTAATACTTGCAAGATAAAATAACTAACATGCAGAAGGTATCCATTCTCAGCCATGTTCTGCCCATGGTGAGAGAAGTACATAATGTCGTTCAAAATTAAGATGCTTTACATAGACTTAATAAGCCGAATAAACATATGCCTTTGTCAGATACCCTGTCAGAACCATTAGATCTTCAGAGGTCAAGGTTCAGCTGATTTTAGAACTAAATCCTATTCTAAATATTCTATGGTTCTGTGATTTTATCTTTGACGAGCCAAAAAATATTTTTTTCTTTTATAAATTTGTTTTTTATTTTACTTATTTTTGGCTGTCTTGGGTCTTTGCTGCTGCACGCGGGCTTTCTCTAGTTGCGGCGAGAGGGGGCTACTCTTCGTTTAGATGTGCGGGTTTCTCATTGCAGTGTCTTCTCTTGCTGCAGAGCACGGGCTCTAGGCATGCGGGCTTCAGTAGTTGTGGCACATGGGCTCAGTAGCTGTGGCTCGAGGGCTCTAGAGCACAGGCTCAGTAGTTGTGGCGCACGGGCTTAGTTGCGGCATGTGGGATCTTCCCTGACCAGGGCTTGAACCTGTGTGTCCTGCATTGGCAGGCAGATTCTTAACCACTGTGCCACCAGGAGAGTCCCTTTCTTTTTTTTTTTAATTGAAGTATAGTTGATTTACAATGTTGTGCTAATTTCTGCTGTACAGCAAAGTGACTCAGTTATACACATATACACATTCTTTTTTTATATTCTTTTCCAATATGGTTTATCCCAGGAGACTGGATATAGTTCCCTGTGCTACACAGACTCACAGTCATAGAGAACAGATTTATGGTTGCCAAGGGGCAGCGGGTGAGGGAGAGAGACGAACTGGAAGTTTGGGGTTGGTAGATGCAAACTATTACATTTAGAATGGATAAACAACAAAAACTATTTTATATCAGGTTTCCACTTAGGGCTTTGCTTACTCATTTAAGTATCTCAAACCTAAATTACAAGTTTTAATGTTTTGGAGTGGCATTAAATGGTTTTCCAAAATTGAGCAGGTTTTATTGAAAGGTCCCCAAAGCTTGTGATGTTTCACATTTTAATGGATTCAATTTTCTGTGTATTCTATTTAGTGCCAGGCAGTGGCAGCAATTGCATCTCACGTATATTGTTACTCTAGTTGAGTTAGCATAACCCTAACTAAAAAAAGTTCTCTCTACCAAGGTGCAAGTTTCCAAACATAACCAGAAAAGTACACAAATGCTGAGTAATCAGAGTTACGGAAGGCCCAAATAAGAAGAGGCCAGGCGGAGTTTGTCTGGAAAGGTTTTATAATGCCTCTATGATTAATAAACCTAAGGAAAACATCTGAAACTTCTTTGAAATGTTAAGAATGAACTATTGGAGAACAACTGGGCTTCAAAGAGTAGCAAAGTATGTGAGACCATATCTCATTGGGGTGGGGGGAGGGGTGGGAGGAATCCTATACCCTCAATAAATTATTTAGAAAGGAGTAGAGGGTTGAGTTGGACAAATTTAGAAGAGTTTCTATTAATTCATCAACTCAAACTACTCCCTCCAAACCCTAAATCCCTGGATTTCCAAAGGAACTTCCTAGGACTTCGTGTTGCACACTGAATATTTCCAGAAATGCGGCTCCATATTGCATATCCGGATCAGATGGGACTTAACAAAAGGAAAGTGCATGGAAATCTGGATAGTTCTGTAAAATATCTTTAGACGCCTCGTATGTATGAAAAAGGGCTTAAGAAATGAAGTAAAGGAGAAGGCATGGAGCTTTATAAACTATAATAACATTAACAACATGCACTCATTGAGTATCAACAAGGAGCAAGATTTGTTCCTAGGGCAAACGAAGCAACTGACAAAGGATTAATCTCCAAAATATACAAGCAGCTCATGCAGCTCAATATCAAAAAAAAACCCAACCCAATCCAAAAATGGGCAGAAGATCTAAACAGACATTTCTCCAAAGAAGATATACAGATTGCCAATAAACACATGAAAGATGCTGAACATCACTAATCATTAGAGAAATGCAAATCAAAACTACAGTGAGGTATCACCTCACACCGGTCAGAATGGCCATCATCAAAAAATCTAGAAACAATAAATGCTGGAGAGGGTGTGGAGAAAAGGGAACCCTCTTGCAGTGTTGGTGGGAATGTAAATTGATACAGCCACTATGGAGAAGAGTATGGAGGTTCCTTAAAAAGCTAAAAATAGAACTACCATATGACCCAGCAATCCCACTACTGGGCATATACCCTGAGAAAACCATAATTCAAAAAGATACATGCACCCCAGTAGTCACTGCAGTAGTATTTACAATATCCAGGACATGGAGGCAACCTAAGTGTCCGTCAACAGATGAATGGATAAAGAAGATGTGGTACATATATACAATGGGATATTACTCAGCCATAAAAAGAAACGAAATTGAGTTATTTGTAGTGAGGTGGATGGACCTAGAGTCTGTCATACAGAGTGAAATAAGTCAGAAAGAGAAAAACAAATACCGTATGCTAACACATATATATGGAACCCGAAAAAAAAAAAAAAGGTTCTGACGAACCTAGAGGCAGGACAGGAATCAAGATGCAGACGTAGAGAATGGACTTGAGGACACGGGGAGGGGGAAGTGTAAGCTGGGATGAAGTGAGAGAGTAGCATGGACATATATACACTACTAAATGTAAAATAGATAGCTAGTTGGAAGCAGCTGCATAGCACAGGGAGATCAGCTCGGTGCTTTGTGACCACCTAGAGGGGTGTGACAGGGAAGGTGGGAGGGAGACGCAAGAGGGAGGGGATATGGGGATATATGCATACGTATAGCTGATTCACTTTGTTATACAGCAGAAACTAACACAACATTGTAAAGCAATTATACTCCAATAAAGATGTTATAAAAAAAAGGACGTGTTCCTAGGAACAGAAAGTTTTAAGTTTGTCCCTCCCTTCAAGATATTTCATCTAGCTGATGTGATAGATAGCATAGCTAGAATGCACACAATTGTAATCAAATCAACACAACACAGAATTAGGTCAAAGAATCATAAACATGCCTCTTTAATGCGAGCGTGTGAGGAAGAGAAACTCTTTTTGAAAGGGTCTGGTTAATCAGAGATGCAGATAGATAATCATTAGACAAAGAGTACACTGCATACATAACATAAAGATTAGCCAATTCTCAAATATTCATGATTATAAGGACAGAAATTATGCAGGTGATTGAAATATATCTATGAGATCCTCAAGTTCTATACAGTCAAATTTCAAAAATCTCACATTTTCTTACATCATGCATCAATTCCCCTAAACTACAGGGCCTAAGTCAGAGTTTCATCAGTCACTTGACTAAAAATCACTCCACAGTCACAAGGTGGTACTTTGTGCAAGATATTGCTGGGGGGAAAAGAGCCTGGTAACAGTAAGAACAGCAAGGAGTGGGGGGGGGGGGTCTCTCACTGGCCCATGTTTGTGGGGACTGACCTATAACTTAAGAAGCCCCCTCCAGCTGTCCCCCTCCATATCTTGTGCCAGATAAAGAGTCACAGAAGTCCTCTCCAGCAAGCTAAGACCCCACCCCTTTGACCTCCCAACAGTCCCACCCAGAGGCCAAGGGTCAAGAACCTGCTTTTTCCACGGTGCCCCTAATGCAACCTCCCCTCCCGCTCCCATGCTCCATGTTCCTCCTCTCTCCATCTCCAGTGGAGCGCCAGGCAAGCAGTAGATGAAGAACCTCGCCACAGGTCACAGGCACACCAGAGAGCTGCATGGTGACTGGATGGTGAAAGATGGTTACCCCCACCCCTGCTCTAGGAACTTATTCAGAACTGATGCTGGGATGTCCGTCGTGCTGATGGCACAGCCCTCCGCTCAGGTCAATTAGGTAAGCCTCAATTCAAATCAGGACACTGGAAATATGCAAGTGTGCAAAATTATGAGTGAGAGCAGGAAAAGTTCTAGGTAAGTGTATGGTTGGGTGAAAAGAAAAGATGCGGTGAAGTCCAAGCCCGTCATTAGTATGTAAATAGCTCTGTGACTCAGTTTCAGTGAAAGACACCACCAGATCGGTTGATAGGCTCATATCCTGTGCTCTTTCTGTGGCTATTGAGATTTACAAGAAGCTTAATCAAGCCTAAAATAGATGCTATACTACTAAGAGGTGGCAGAGAGTGTTGCTTGTGCACAGAAACCCCTTCTCCCTTTTCCCATGGTAACCGACCTGGAGCTGGATACTGATCACCCAGCTGGCCGGCGTTCCCAGGCTCCCCTGCCATTAGGTACGGCCTCGTGACCAAGTCCTCTCCACGAGAGCAGGAGTGTTGATGCTACTTCTGGGTCTGGCTGGGCCTAAGACAATGGGCAAACGCTCCTCCCCTCTCTTTTCCCCTTCCCACTGGCTGGAAGCTAGAAATGGCACTTTCTGCTTTGACCATGTAAACAAAGACATTACCCTCATGTCTCCTCCAGCTCCTACTGTGGAGCAGCAAGATAAAAGGAACGTGCTTCCCTGAATGGGAGGCCCGCAAATCTGTCCCACAGAACCCTGGACTAATACATAAGAAGGAAACATCTCCATTCTTCAAACCACTGTGTTTGGGATTTTTCTTTTTTGTACAGCAGCTTAGCCTTAAGCTGACTAATTCAGAAGAGAGAGTATGCTATAAAGGGAAGGGTATAGTAGTCAATAACAATATCTACTAGTAAGAGGTCCATTTAATTTTTTATTTTCATACCTATCTTTTATTGAAGCCTGGGAAAACATTGTACTAGTGTAGACGCCATATTAGTGCCCACCCCACATTCCTGAGGAAATTTCAGTAAGCTCTGGTGAGGGGATGGGAAAAGATATTCCATGCAAATGGAAATCAAAAGAAAGTTGGAGTAACAATACTCACATCAGATAAAATAGACTTTAAAATAAAGACTGTTACAAGAGACAAGGAAGGACACTACATAATGATCAAGGGATCAATCCAAGAAGAAGATATAACAATTATAAATATACATGAACCCAACATAGGAGCACCTCAATACATAAGGCAACTGCTGACAGCTCTAAAAGAGGAAATCGACAGTAACACAATAATAGTGGGGGACTTTAACACCTCACTTACACTAATGGACAGATCATCCAAACAGAAAATTAATAAGGAAACACAAGCTTTAAATGACACAATACGCCAGATAGATTTAATTGATATTTATAGGATATTCCATCCAAAACCAGCAGATTACACTCTTTTCTCAACTGCACATGGAACACTCTCCAGGAAAGATCACATCTTGGGTCACAAATCAAGCCTCAGTAAATTTAAGAAAATTGAAATCATATCAAGGATCTTTTCTGACCACAACACTATGAGATGAGAAATCAATTACAGGGAAAAAAACATAAAAAACACATACACATGGAGGCTAAACAATACGTTACTAGATAACCAAGAGATCACTGAAGAAATCAAAGAGGAAATCAAAAAATACCTAGAGACAAATGACAATGAACACAAGATGATCCAAAACCTATGGGATGCAACAAAAGCAGTTGTAAGAGGGAAGTTTATAGCAATACAATCCTACCTCAAGAAACAAGAAAAATCTCAAATGAACAATCTAACGTTACACCTAAAGGAACTAGAGAAAGAAGAACAAACAAAACCCAAAGTTAGTAGAATGAAAGAAATCATAAAGATCAGAGCAGAAATAAATGAAATAGAAACAAAGAAAACAATAGCAAAGATCAATAAAAGTAAAAGCTGGTTCTTTGGGAAGATAAACAAAATTGATAAACCATTAGCCAGACTCATCAAAAAAAAAGGGAGAAGACTCAAATCAATAAAATTAGAAATGAAAAAGGAGAAGTTACAACAGACACCACAGAAATACAAAGCATCCTAAGAAACTACTACAAGCAACTCTATGCCAATAAAATGGACAACCTGGAAGAAATGGACAAATTCTTAGAAAGGTATAACCTTCCAAAACTGAACCAGGAAGAAATAGAATATATGAAAAGACCAATCACAAGTAATGAAATTGAAACTGTGATGAAAAATCTTCCAACAAACAAAAGTCCAGGACCAGATGGCTTCACAGGTGAATTCTAGCAAACATTTAGAGAAGAGCTAACACCCATCCTTCTCAAACTCTTCCAAAAAATTGCAGAGGAAGCAACACTCCCAAACTCATTCTATGAGGTCACCAGCACCCTGATGCCAAAACCAGACAAAGATACTACAAAAAAAGAAAATTACAGACCAATATCACTGATGAATATAGATGCAAAGATTCTCAACAAAATACTAGCAAACAGAATCCAACAACACATTAAAAGGATCATACACCATGATCAAGTGGGATTTATCCCAGGGATGCAAGTATTCTTTAATATACGCAAGTCAATCAGTGTGGTACACCATATTAACAAACTGAAGAAGAAAAACCATATGATCATCTCAATAGATGCAGAAAAAGATTTTGACAAAATTCAACACCCATTTATGATAAAAACTCTCCAGAAAGTGGGCACAGAGGGAACCTACCTCAACATAATATAGGCCATATACGACAAACCCACAGCAAACATTCTCAATGGTGAAAAACTGAAAGCATTTCCTCTAAGATTAGGAACAAGACAAGGATGTCCACTCTCATCACTATTATTCAACACAGTTTTGGAAGTCCTAGCCACGGCAATCAGAGAAGAAAAAGAAATAAAAGGAATACTAATTGGAAAAGAAGAAGTAAAACTGTCACTCTTTGCAGGTGACATGATACTATACATAGAGAATCCTAAACATGCCACCAGAAAACTACTAGAGCTAATCAATGAATTTGGTAAAGTAGCAGGATACAAAATTAATGCACAGAAATCTCTTGCATTCCTATACACTAATGATGAAAAGTCTCAAAGAGACATTAAGGAAATACTCCCATTTACCATTGCAACAAAAAGAATAAAATACCTAGGAATAAACCTACCTAAGGAGACAAAAGACCTGTATGCAGAAAAGTATAAGACACTGATGAAAGAAATTAAAGATGATACCAACAGATGGAGAGATATACCATGTTCTTGGATTGGAAGAATCAATACTGTGAAAATGACTATACTACCCAAAGAAATCTACAGATTCAACTCAATCCCTATCAAATTACCAATGGCATTTTTTACAGAACTAGAACAAAAAAAATCTTAAAATTTGTATGGAGACACAAAGGACCCTGAGTAGCCAAAGCGGTCTTGAGGGAAAAAAACGGAACTGGAGGAATCAGACTCCCTGACTTCAGACTATACTACAAAGCTACTGTAATCAAGACAATATGGTACTGGCACAAAAACAGAAATATAGATCACTGGAACAGGATAGAAAGCCAAGAGATAAACCCACACACCTATGGTCAACTAATCTATGACAAAAGAGGCAAGAATATACAATGGAGAAAAGACAGTCTCTTCAATAAGTGGTGCTGGGAAAACTGGACAGCTACATGTAATAGAATGAAATTAGAACACTCCCTAACACCATACACAAAAATAAACTCAAAATGGATTAGAGACCTAAATGTAAGACCAGACGCTATAAAACTCTTAGCGGAAAACATAGGAAGAACACTCTTTGACATAAATAACAGCAAGATCTTTTTTGACCCACCTCCTAGAGTAATGGAAATAAAAACAAAAATAAACAAATGAGACCTAATGAAACTTCAAAGCTTTTGCACAGCAAAGGAAACTACAAACAAGATGAAAAGACAACCCTCAGAATGGGAGAAAATATTTGCAAACAAATCAACGGACAAAGGATTAATCTCCAAAATATATAAACAGTTCATGCAGCTCAATATTAAAAAACAAACAACCCAATCCAAAAATGGGCAGAAGACCTAAATACACATTTCTCCAAAGAAGACATACAGATGGCCAAGAAGCACATGAAAAGCTGTTCAATATCACTAATAATTAGAGAAATGTAAATCCAAACTACAATGAGGTATCACCTCACACCAGTTAGAATGGGCATCATCAGAAAATCTACAAACAACAAATGCTGGAGAGGGTGTGGACAAAGGGGAACCCTCTTGCACTGTTGGTTGGAATGTACATTGATACAGCCACTATGGAGAACAGTATGGAGGTTCCTTAAAAAACTAAAAATAGAATTACCATATGACCCAGTAATCTCACTACTGGTCATATACCCAGAGAAAACCATAATTCAGAAAGACACATGCACCCCAATGTTTATTGCAGCACTATTTACAATAGCCAGGACATGGAACCAACCTAAATACCCATCAACAGACAAATGGATAAAGAAGATGTGGTACATATATACAATGGAATACTTCTCAGCCATAAAAAGAAATGAAATTGGGTCACTTGTAGAGCCGTGGATGGATTTACAGAGTGAAGTAAGTCAGAAAGAGAAAAACAAATATCGTATATTAACGCATATATGTGGAACCTAGAAAAATGTTACAGATAAACCACTTTGCAGGGCAGAAATAGAGACACAGATGTAGAACAAACATACGGACACCAAGGGGGAAAGTGGCGGGGTGGGTGGTGGTGGTGGGATGAATTGGGAGATTGGGATTGACATATATACACTAATATGTATAAAATGGATAGCTAATAAGAACCTGCTGTATAAAAAAATAAATAAAATAAAATTCAAAACTTCAAAAAAAAAAGCAAATAGCAACTGAAAAAAAAATCTGAGGAAATAACAGTTACTTTATACTTGTATTTGCAATTTAATCTGTGCATTCTTTTAGATTTTAAGTTAACAGTGTGCTAGGAAAAACCCTGCAAAATTGTCACACACAGGCAATATACCGGGTTAATATAATATTGTAAATAGCGTGGAAGTATTATCAGTACAAGATCTTAGAGAAAAAAAAGCTGTCTGTTTACTCTTAACCGCCACTAGATATAATCTAAACATTGCATTCCTAAAAAGATATGCAATATCACTTACATTCATCTATGCAATTGCATGCCTCTCCTGGTCTTAGCTGAACTCTGTGGCATATTCTTAAGCTTTAGTTATTTGAGGTAAACGAACCCTGTGGTCACGCCTGCTTCAGCTGAAGCTAATGTCAATATGGCCAGGCATGGAGGAGAATCCTAAAACCTAAACACACTGATTATCTTCAGAAAATGTAACAAGTCCGTTCCTACCCTTATTGATGTCAGATTTTTATAGGGAACATTACATCACATGAAGTCTGAAAAAGAATGGAAGCCAGAATAAAAAGAGCTGTGCATCAGAAAGTCTCAAGCCTCACGGCAGACACAGTTTAGCCAATGTAGTCTTACTCGTATAACTTTTATCCAGACTGTGGTAATAAAACATAACTATGCACATTGGAACACACTTATCTAACTTGTAAAAGTGTACAAAATTTTATATACACATGTAAATAAAAAAAACTTTGCCTGTCTCCAGATATGTACATGCTTTCCCTTTGTCCAATGACTCACATATGAGATTTTATAGTTTAACTAAATAATAAAATATACTCTCTAATAAATATATGTATATTAAATGTATTTCATCTTAAAAATAGTTCTGCCTATTTTTTCTGCCTATTTTTAAAAATTAATGTTTATTCAACATCCTACAGCATACCCTCACTTTAAGCCCTCAAGAGTTAAATATTATTTCATTGAGGATGTTGTACGACCTGACCGAGCTTTAAAACAAAGCTACATATCAAGAGCTCCAGTAATGGGACAGCAGTATTGTGGTTATGTGGCTGGTGTTTTTCTTTTAAGTTTTCACTTATTGGTGATACAAACAAGTGTTCACAGGAGAAATGATATGATCTCTTGGGTTTGCTTTAAAATGCTTCAGATACTTGGAAAGATAAAGGTCGGAGGGTATAGATGAAACAATAATGCAGAATGTTAGTAACTATTGAAGTTGGAAGATGAATATAAACGGGCTCATTATATTAGTCTCTCTTCTTTTGTATATTTTTTAAAATTTCCATAATAAAAATATAAAACAAAAAGATATTATTGAGTACAAATCATGCAGTCTCTATTTAAAAGAGAAGGGAAAAGTAACAATGAGATACGCTAATTTATACCAATAAGGATGATATAATTTTAATTTTATGCTTTTTTCTGTGATCGTATTAGTTTAGCATAGGTCTAAAAGGTTATAATTACATATAGAAACTCCAAATTTTTCTTCAAAATGTTCAAATGCTTTATAAATAAATACTTCATGTTAAACTATTTACAAAAAGTTAACTTTGGGAATAATAATATGATCTTTTTATAAAAGTAAAACAGTCTCATGTTATTATTTTCTATACTTTTGGAGGGAGCTTGCAAAGTTGGACACCCTCTGAGGTGAAGAGACCTCTCCAGAGAAATGTCAGGTAGAGGTACATCGTGACAGCTCAGTAACCCTACTGCAGTTCCCTTTTGCACAGAAGTTCTGGACATTTTTCTGACAGAAGACTGTTAGGCACTATTTATTGACATATATTTTCAAGTATATGGTCAATAATATGTAACAAGTACTCAATCATATCCCTTTTTGTTTTGCAGTATGCAAGAGAAACGAAACTATATTTATGGCAGATAAGTAATAAAACTTTATCTTAGTTTAGATGGATTTTAATAATGGGGTCTGTGGTCCATATTAGACTTTATCTGCATATGAGAGAGAAAGCTCTTAAAATTAAACACGTTTGTTTTTCAACAAAGTTAGTTGTTTCGCCATCATACACACTAACCTGAACTCAGACGCTGATGGGTAGTGCTTGACTGCCACCTGGGGGCCGCCCTCCTACTTACAGCGTGATTTTCCCTGACCCTCTGGCATGAGGCAACCCTGGCACCAGCCTGACACTCCAAATGCCAAATTAAAATAAGACATTCTTTGCCAGACAGATAGATCATTCGACCCAAAAGTAGACTCCTGAACCTCGTAACACAGTAATATCTATATTTTGAAATATATAAACAGCTCTGTTCTATTATGGTCAAATACGCTCTAATACAAAAATTGAAAGGCAAAAAAATTAGTAGTTATTTGCTATTTTTTAATAATCTATCATGTTTTAACATCTTAATTTAGTCACATGAGTCACCAAGGGATTAGGAGATTTGGAATCAGAAAAATAGGTATCACATGTTTAGTGTGACCTTTGAGCAAGTGAAGAAAATTATCCTTGTTTTGATTAGAAAAAGATAATTTTGAAATATTCACTTCTTCTTCTCCATAATTTCTTGTCTCCCCACTCCCATGTCATTAAGAAAGGTAAGAAAGCAAAAAAGAAAAAAGTCAATATTCAGTGCAGTTTGGTTTGTTTAACACCTTACAAAATGGGTCGTCAGGGGAGTAGCCATAAAGTTTACACCATATGGGTCCGTTGGGAAAACAGTAGAACCAACTCCTCACTCTGCCCAGGAGAGGGAGCGTGAGGTCACCAAGGACCCTAAGGGAGGTGGGCAAGAGCCTGGGGACGAGGGGGTCTGGAGAAGCCTGGCTCGTGCTCAGGAGACCACACGGGGAGGAGGAAAGTCTGGATCAGAGGCGGGTGGCACCGCTGGTGCTCGAAACCGTGTGGTTTGCAGAATGTCTTCTATGGAATATTAGTCTTCTTTCTCATTTGTAGATCAAAAAATTTAGTAGGGAGATTGGGACACATCATCTTGTCAGATCATTGCTTTCTATTTCTGAAACTCCAAACACGTTTTCTGCTGCCCTCTTCCTTCCCTAACCCATCATCTGACCTGAATTTTCTATTATTCTAAGTACACCACAGTAGGCTGCAAAGTTCCTACTATCTTCATTTTCACCACATATTCCTTCCCATGCATTAGTCACAACTCGGTTGCTCTTGCCAACTTCTATGTCTTCCTCTTCTCAAAGTCACATTCATCCTCTTATTTTACTATTTCAAATCCTGTATGTTCCATGAGTCCAAATATTCCTAGCCCAAGAGACTCTTTCCATCTCCTTCACACCCTTCACACTTTGTGCCACCTACCGTGTACAGTCACATCTACCTACAGATCAGTGGTCCTCAACCTTGACTGCAACTAGGATCACAATGATAGTTAAAAAAAAAAAAAAAATGATGGGGGCCTAAACACAGAGAATCTGATTTAATAGGTCTAGAAGGGGCAACATGGATCAGTACATTTTAAAAGCTCTCCAGGTGATTCTAATTTGAGCCAGGTTACAAACTTTGGGATAGACTGTCAGTTCCTGAAAGGTAAGGGCTTTGCCTTCATCTCTGAGGAAGCACATTGTGTTAGACATATTGAGAGCTCAATATATGTGGCAAAGATGAAGCAACTCCAGTATCTAAATGTTTGTCATAAAATAAGCCAAGAACTGGTCCAACTGCAGCATCTTATAAATAGATTCACAGGCTCTGCTAAGAGTATGCCATTGCCCCATTCCCCAAAAGACTAACTAGGGGCGCAAACAGCTCCTTTTCTACTCAGTTCGATGCAACTCAATAAAATAATTAGCATATAGATATTTTTTAAATAAAGAACTAAATTGTGGCATATCCATATATATATATATATATATAAAACAACATATGCATAAAGTCATGAATTACAAGATTATTTATAACAGGAAAATATTGGAAACAAGGCAATGCTTATTTATAGGAGACTGCTTGAATAGATTGTAGTATGGAATACCATGTAAACATAAAAAAGAAAAGAATAAGAGGGCTTCCCTGGTGGTGCAGTGGTTGAGAATCTGCCTGCTAATGCAGGGGACACGGGTTCGCGCCCTGGTCTGGGAAGATCCCACATGCCGTGGAGCAGCTGGGCCCGTGAGCCACAACTACTGAGCCTGCGCGTCTGGAGCCTGTGCTCCGCAACAAGAGAGGCCGCGATAGTGAGAGGCCCGCGCATCGCGATGAAGAGTGGCCCCCGCTTGCCACAACTAGAGAAAGCACTCGCACAGAAACGAAGACCCAACACAGCCAAAAATAAATTAATTAATTAATTAATTAAAAAAAAAAAAAGAATAAGAGAGATCTCTATGAATCAATATGGGGTCATTTTCAGGATGTATTGTTAAGTAAACACAACAAAGTTTTAAAAGTCTATTATATACTACCGTTGATTAAGAAAGGGAAATATATGTTTGTTTTCGCGAAATGAGGAAAAGAAGTGTAAGCCAAAAAAGAGAAAATGTTTCCCTATAGAGGATGGGTGGGGGGAGGAACAGAAGAAATAAGGAAGGAGTGACACTTTAGTGAACATACTGTCTTATAGAGTTTCAACCTTTGAACCATATAAGTGTTTTTACATAATCAAAAATTAAATGAAATGGCTGTAAAAAAAAAAACATTAAGTTGAACACAAATACAAACAGATGAACCTAAATGTATCAAGTTATAAAAATCAAATAGAAAAAAGAATTAATTCAAGTAACATTTGAAGCCATTACTGTACATCCTTAATGGGATATAGTCTAAGGACAAAAAAAAACTTTTTAAACTTTACTTGGTATTGCATTGTTAGTAGTGATACTGTATTGAAACTCTGAAACTATTTTATATGCGTTTTAGGACACTGTAAATAAGTTAACATATTATTGTTACTATGAACCAAGATTTTCCCCGTAAAAAATTACATATATATATATAAAATAAGCATATATATTAAACAAAAGCAAGAATAAACACTGAAATGTTCATTTTGAATTGTATTCATTTTTAAATTAAATGAGAACAATCTCTAACACATGAAATTAAAATTATATCCAATTGGTGCTACATCCACACAGAAAATAACTTTCCCAAGTGACTTTTTCTTCCAGTTTTATTGAGATATAATTGACATACAGCACTGTATAAGTTTAAGGTGCACAGCATAATGATTTGACTTACATACATCATGTAAGTCATCTTACATCTCACATAAGATAAAAAATAGAAGAAAAGAAATTTGTTTTCCTTATGATGAGAACTCAGGATTTACACTCTTAACAACTTTCATACATAACATACAGCAGTGTTGATTATATTTATCATATTGTACATTATATCTTAGTACTTATTTATCTTATAACTGGAAGTTTGTACCTTTTGACTGCATTCATCCAATTTCCCCTGCCGCCATCCCTCGCCTCTGGTAACCACAAATCTTATCTCTTTTTCTATTAGTTTTTTTGGTTGGTTGGTTGGTTTTGGAAGTATAATTGACCTACAACAGTGATTCACAATGCAGTGATTCAATACTTCTATTCATTACAAAATGATCACACAATAAGTTTAGTTACCATCTGTCAGCATACAGTTATTAAACTATTATTAACTATATTCCCTATGCTGTACATTACATTCATGTGATTTATTTATTTTATAACTGGAAGTTTGTACCTCTTAATCTCCCTCATCTACTTCACTCATCCTTATAACCCCCTCCCCTCTGGCAGCCACCTATTTATTGTCTGTATCTATGAATTTGCTTCTGTTCTGTTATGTTTGTTCATTTGTTTTGTTTTTTAGATTCCACATATAAATGAAATCATATAATATTTGTCTTTCTCTGTCTGACATATCTCACTTAGCACAATACCCTGTAGGTCCATCTATGTTGTCGCAAAGGGCAAGGTTTCATTCTTTTTTGGCTGAGTAACATCCAAGTGACTTTAAATATAAATTGTGATTGTACACCTCAAGAGAGATATACCCTAAGGATGCAAATAACTACACAAAAAAATTTGTAACTACTTTCAGTAATCATATTGTAGACAACAGTGTTATTCTGAGATTATGATGCATGTAATACATGATAAAGCAAATGAGTAATTATGTGATATGCTAATCCTTTCATTCCTAGTGTCACTGAGAACCAGGATTCTTGGCATGGAAGAAAAGAAATAAAAATGTAAGACAGAGGCAGTTAGTAAAAACCGTGTAATCCTAAACTTGAATTGGATATATTATTATAACTCATTATATAATTCCTCTTAAAAAGAAATCCCTGGCTCTCTGCACTGGAAAGGCCTAGAAACAATGATTATCCCACTGGCAATGAGCATTCCTAGAGCATAGACTGTGTTAACCGAAATCCCATTTCACACTGAAAGAAACCAAGACTCTTTTGGAGAAGTGGCTGGTTCCAGGCCTAGGGCAGAGAAAAATATAAGGTGAGTCTGAAACGTCTTACACCACAAGGCAAGGAGGTACTCAAAAGACTAGTGAAGTTGTGTCCTGATTTGAAGAGGCTTTCACTGGCTCAATCTGGGATAATCCGAGCACCAAAAAAACTGGAAACAGTAAAGGATTAAAACATGTTGAATAAAAAATGGAGTCCTTGGTGGTTCTCAAAAGAAGTAGAGTGAGAAGGGGAAAAAAAAAGGAGTGGGAGAGGAAAAACTCTCCTGATAGAGGAATGACAGCTCATAGTTACAAAGGAATGAAAGAATTTTTTAAAACAAACCATTTTGCCTTCCCCAATGGAATAACTAATTTAGGCAAAAATCATTAATGGATGATAAAAATATTGCTTAAAGGTTGATGGGGAACAGTATATTCACATGGCCTGTAAGTACCAACTTCAAAGAGGAAAATACACCTTCAAAATGGAGCCGTCTGGCAGTCTGCCTTAGCTAAGTGATCATACTTTGCACCACCGATAGTAAGACAAAGGGACTCGCTGAGCCTCCTGTGTGATGCAGTCAGTGCACATCAACTGTGATTCCGCCTTGCCAGAAATGTTTAATCTAAATCTAATCAAAGAACATCACAAGACAAACTCAGAATGCGAGACATTCCAAAAGACAGCTACATAGTCCGTATTCTTCAAAAATAGCAATGTCATAAAAAAAACCAAACAAGGTAATGTCCTAGATTAAATCTCATAGCAAGAAAACATAATGTATGATCCTTGATCGTATCCTGAATCGAAAAATGAAAACAGCTGTAAAAGTTATGTTCTGTACAATTGGGGAAATTCTAATATGAGCTATATAAGTTAGATGATATTATTAAAGCATTGTTTTCTTAGACGTGATAATGGTAGGAGAATGTCCTTATTCTTAGGAAATGCTGAGTATCATGATGCCTTCAACTTATTTTCATATGTTACATATACAGTTTAGAGATAGATGGGTGTTCACTGTACTTGTCTTTCAAATTCCAAATTCCTGCCAGTTTAAAAATTTTTTAAATAAAAAGCTGGAGGACAAAAGCACTATGTTATGTGCTATGACTGTTATAAAACTGAAAGATTATGTGAGGCAAAAAAGAAAAGCCCACAAATACCATGAGTTTTGAAAGCTGGAGACATCATTGGAGATCGGGAGAGACTTTGTGGAAGGAACTGCATTTCTAAACATAAGGGTCTTGAGTTAGGAAGGACCTTATAAAACATCTAATTCCATTCCCTCCTTCTGAAGATGAGAAAACTGAGAGGCTTAGCAGCTCACCCAAATTCAACAGATGTTTAGCACAAAGCTGTGAAATCTGAAGCACAGAATCCATGGTGGTTTTCCATGAATCCATTTATTGATCAAATCCCGTCCTACTTCCCATCTCAGATGGGCCAAGAAGGACACACTAAATAAGGAAAAGTACATAGAACTTAATCATTACAATTTCAAAATAAAATTTAAATGGCAGAACAATTGCTGGCTTTGAAAATGGAAGGGGTGCGTGGGCAGCCTCTAGAAGCTGGGAACGCTCTCAGCTGACAACCAGCTAGGACGTGGAGATGGCTTCAGTCCACGACTGCTAGAAGCTGAATTCTGCCAACAATCTAAATAAGCAAGGAGAAGTGTTCTCCCCTAGAGCGGCTAGAAAGGAGTGAAGCCCTGTTGACACTTTGGTGTTACCCCAGTGAGACCCATATTCGACCTGCGACCTGCAGAACTGCAAGATGATAAATTTGTGTTGTTTATGCCTATATATGGAATCTAGAAAAATGGTACTGATGAACCTAGTGGCAGGGCAGGAATAGAGATGCAGACGTAGGGAGCGGACTTGAGGACACAGGAGGGGAAGGGGAGGCTGGGACGAGGCGACAAAATAGCATTGACATATATACACTAACAAATGTAAAATAGCTAGTGGGAAGCTGCTGCATAGCACAGGGAGGTCAGCTCGGTGCTTTGTGACCACCTAGAGGGGTGGGATAGGGAGGGCGGGAGGGAGGCTCAAGAGGGAAGGGATATGGGGATATATGTATACATATAGCTGAGTCACTTTGATGTACAGCAGAAACTAACACAACATTGTAATGCAATTATACTCCAATAAAGATGTAAAAATAAATGAATGAATGAATGAATGAATGAATGAATAAATAAATTTGTGTTGTTTAAAAAAAGAAGTTGAGGGCTTCCCTGGTGGCGCAGTGGTTGAGAATCTGCCTTCCAATGCAGGGGACACGGGTTCGAGCCCTGGTCTGGGAAGATCCCACATGCCGCGGAGCAACTGGGCCCATGAGCCACAATTGCTGAGCCTGCGCGTCTGGAGCCTGTGCTCCGCAACAAGAGAGGCCGCAATAATGAGAGGCCCGCGCACCGCGATGAAGAGTGGCCCCTGCTCGCCGCAACTAGAGAAAGCCCTCGCACAGAAACAAAGACCCAACACAGCCATATACATACATACATACATAAAAAGAATGTAAGCAGACAAGAATAGCATTAAAAAAAAAAAAAAAGAAGTTGATAGGGCAAAAACAGGAACACACAAGTATAGTACAACACAGGAAGCGTTAAAAGACCAACGACAATCTCATGGGTATTAAGTTTTTGCACAAACATCCCAAATAAAAACAAAGCATCTCGATTTTTTAAAAGCATTCATTGTACTTTCAAAAAAGTGAGTTGTCTTTTTTTCACATTAAGTTTAGTTGACCTACAAGTCTTTGCTAAATTGCATAATTGATAGAAAAAAACTATTTGTAAAATTTAAGTTTTTGTTTCTCAGGTATAATATCTACATCACTCTGGAGAATTTTAAGGTTATTTCAAGTTTTTTTGATCCTTCTTTTCCTAAGATGTGTATGCAGTTGGGCATATGACCTCTGTTAGATAGTGGCTATAGATTGGCATCGTCAGCTCCTGTCTGGAAAACAAGTATTTTCAAAGTTAATGAAAGCCATTTGGTCTGTTTTTGCTAGCCAGTTTTGCCTTTTAATTATAAAACCGTATAAAAATCAGCAGCATGCTATGAAGTAATGTAGTTTCATGGCAGGAATAAGGATGGTCCAATAGATCTGAAAAGAAATCTTAATCTTTAAGTGATTGGTTTAAGGGTTGATAAATAATACATACATCACTTTTTCTTTTTTCACTTAGCTAAGTCGTAAATCTAATTTTGAAAATCAAATAATCTCACTCAAACCTCTGTTACTGATTTTCAAATCTAAAATAGAGCAACATCAACAAATACCAGAAGTCATTCATGAACCCAGACAACAACAGCACATAGAAAAATAATTGAATAAAAGAATAGGTGGAAACTCTTACCACAGCCCCTGTCACTGCTTTCCAAAAGCTTCTGGGCATTGTATTTTGCTAAGGAATTCAAAGATGGAAAATTTTAGAAATCGTTTTTCTATTTTGAAGTGCACAACAGAAAACTGTGTTCAAATTGTCTTCCCTTGGTTAGTTCAAAAGCAAAATAAAATGACAGTGCACAAATATTTTCATCCAGTTTGCAATGCTTCATTGTACATCCAGCCTATCTAATACATTACTTGAATTATGTTTTTGTGTGGGAATTATTGTCTCCTACCAAAGCATGCTCTTTATTTGGTCAGACAGAAGATTCAGAGAAAAACAAGTAAGACAATTTTCATTTTCTTACTAGTGGGAGTCAAGTCTGCATTGAGGAAATATTTGTCATGCTCACCACATTTTTGTCATATATTTGTTTCACAGAGCCAGTGTTCAACTTTGAAGAGAGAAGAATGGCCGCTGTGTATCACGCTGGAGAAATACTTGTTGCCACCCATCTGCCCTTCTGTAGGACAGCCAAGCCAATCTTTCTAAAATAACTTTCCAATTCTGAATCCTGCCCACAATTTCCTAAGGTCTCCCTTTTGTCTCCTGCCTGAAATCCAGGCTCTCCAACCTGCTTCCACCAAAAACACCCCAATAACAGGACCAAATAGTCTACCTCTGTCCCTTTGCTCATCCTGCTACAACTGCTTAGAATGACTTTTACCCAAATCCTAATCATCTCTCAAGACCCAGCTAAAGGCCTCTCTCATTCATGAGACCTTTCCCAGTCCTTGTGGTTCACACATTAACTCTCTCTGAATGCCCATAGCATCTCTTGTCTGAACTTCTTTTTCTTTTGGCATTTAATAAAATACTCCCTTGTACCCTTGCCGTTTTTATGATTAACCTTCTACCCCAGTTGTTGGAAAATAGAAACTGTATGCCATGGGAGCAAAAATGACTGTTATATCTGTGGTAGATGGTGTTATTGTTTGTAATTATTCACTCCCTCCTTCTTCGTGAATAAAATATGTTTCCCCAGTCCCTTTTACTTTGGGCTCAGACATCTGACTTGCTTTGGCCAATGGAATGTTTGCTATGTATCACTTCCAAACAGAAGTTTTTGAGGAATTGAAAGATTCTAAAACTCTCCTAGCTCCTGTGCCCTCTGCCATAAGGAAAGCATAAGGCTTTCCTTTAGTTTAGGTCTCAAAATAAGGATATAGGTAGAGGACAATCAGCTTGTAGTCTGGAGTAAAATCACAACATCCGATCAGTAGCTGACAATATGAACCTGAAAAGAAACAAATATTTGTTATTGTAAACCACTGAAAATTTGAGATTGCTTGCCGTGTAGTGAAAGCTGACTGATATAATATCTAATATTTTGTAAGCACTATGTCCTGTATCCACAATATCTCATTTAACTAACACAATAATCCTGTGTGTTACATACTTTATTATCCCCTTTTTACATATGAGAAAACAGGGATGAGGTAAAGTAACTAATCCAAAACACACAGTGCTATAAGATTTTAGAATCAGACACTTCTAGCTTTGAAGTTATATTCTACCACTTATTGAATATAGTATCAAAGGCATAATACAATCTCACTAAAAATCAGTCACATGCAAAACAGACATAACAGTTCAGCTCTTCTCACAGTGTACTTCTAAGGGCTGCTGGAGGGATTAAATTAAATAGTGTGTGAATGACCAAATGATTTAATGAGTGAGTGGGTCTTAATTTGTGTCACCCCTAAATTAGACCCTGAGATAAACACTTGATGTGGGTAATTTAGGAAGAATGTGTGAGGAAGTGGGAAAAGTGAGATAAAGAATGAGAAAAGTCAATAAAATTTTCAGGTTACAATTTGGGGAAACAGACTCAATCACACTAAGATACCATGTGGAATATGACTCAGATGGCCAAGTAAGATCCTATCAGGATCTTTCACAAATAACAACTAAAAACTCTGTACAAAAAAAGAAAACAAGAAAACCTGGAAAGTGAAGTCACTGGAAAGTAAGCAAGCAGATTCTGGAAGAATCAAAACTTGGGAGAAGGATCAGAAGAGTTTGAGTTTTCCATTATTACAAATTTTGCCGTGAGGGCAGGCTGAAGTTAGCACTGAAGAGCATGCCTAATACTCTAATAGAAAACAGTCTTTCTGGCCTAAAGAATCAGAGGATGGAATTTAGAGCAACCACAGATCCTGAAAAGTTGAGAGGGTGGGGAGAAAGATGTGATCCAGAAAGGGAGAGCCCTGAATTCTGCTTATAAACTATGCACAAGTCTCTGAACGTGGGCATATATGAACGGAGCAGACTCCAATACCTCAGCTAAAGGTAAAATAGAGAGTTGAGCTGCTGCCCGAGAAAATGTCTTTACAGTTTGAGATTAGCCAAGTTAACTTCTCACTTAAAAAAAAAACAAAACACCACTCTTTGGAGAAATATAATATAGAGCCTTCACTACGCAACAACCCACAATGTCCAACATACAATCCAAAATGCTCAACTTATGAAGAACCAGGGAAATGTGACCCATTTTCAAGAGACAAGACCATGAACCAAGACCAATCCCAAAATGATCTAGATGTTGAAATTAGCAGACATGGATTTTAGAGCAGACTTTATAACTCTGCTCATTGAAATAAGAGAAAATATGCTTGTATTAATGAGAACATAAAGAATCTCAGCAGAAAAAATATAGAAACTATAAAAAAGAACCAAAAGGAAATTCCTGAGCTTAAAAAAAAATGCAATTTTGAAAACAAAACCTCACTGAACAGACAACAGCATATTGGATATGACAGAGGAACCAGTGAACTTGAAAATAGATCAATAGAAAGTATCCAATCTAAAAGACAAAAATATTTTTAAAGATATTTTTTGAGGGAATTCCCTGGCAGTCCAGTGGTTAGGACTCCGCACTTTCACTGCCAAGGGCCCGGGTTCAATCCCTGGTCAGGGAACTAAGATCCCAAAAGCCACATGGTGCAGCCAAAAAAAAAAAAAAAAAATGCTTTTTTTAGATTATCAGAGTCTTGGAAACCTGTGGGACAATAATAGAAGTCTAACATACATGTATCAGAGTCCCAAAAGGAAAGAGGGAGAAAAAATTATTTGAAATATAATGGCCCAAAACATCTAAATTTGGTGAAAGACAAAAATGTAAGATTCAAGATGCTCAGAAGGAAAAATACAAAGAAAACCACACCTGGGAATTCCCTGGCAGTCCAGTGGTTAGGACTCCATGCTTCCACTGCGGGGAGCCTGGGTTCAATAGGTGGTCGGGGAACTAAGATCCTGTAAGCTGTGCAGCCAAAAAAAAAAGAAAGAAAGAAAACCACACCTGTACACATCATAGTCAAACTGCTAGAAAGCAACATTAAAGAGAACATCTTGAAAGCAGCCAGAGAAAAATGATACATTGCCCATAGGGGGACAACCATTTGACTACACACTGAATTCTCACCAGAAACTATACTGATCAGAAGACAGTGAAACAATATCTTTAAAGTGCTGAAAGAAAAATTAAGCTGTCAATTTAGAATTCTATATCCAGTGAAAATGTCTTTCACCTATAAAGGCAAAATAAAGACATTTTCATGCAATAGAAAACTAAAAGAAATTCACTATAAGAAATGCTTAGAAAAAAACAAAAAAACTTCTGTAGGCTGAAAGAAAAGTGAAATGAAATGGAAACTCAAATCTTCAAGAAGAAATAAAGAGCTTTAGAAATTGTTACTATGGGTAAATATAAAAGACAATTTTTTTCCTCTCTTAAAAACTACATGACTATTTAAAGCAAATATTAAATATTGTCTTCTGGGGTTTAAAATACACATAGATGTAATACATATGACATTTACAGCATAAAGAATGGTAGAGGGGATAGTTAATTGATTTATTAAAAAGTTTCATGGTTTCTACATTTTTATGTCAAGCAGTCACCAAAAAATTTTTATGCAAAGAGGTCTAGCTAAAAAGTCTATATATAAATAAAATAAAAAATTTTTAAATATTCAAATATCAAAAAGAAGGCAGACAAGGAAGAAAAGAGGAATAATAGAGGACACAAACAGAAAATAAATAATAAAATGGGAGATTGGTTCAAGATGGTGGAGTAGAAGGACATGCTCTCACTCCCTCTTGCGAGAACACCGGAATCACAAATAACTGCTGAACAATCATCGACAGGAAGACACTGGAACTCACCAAAAAAGATACCCCACATCCAAAGACAAAGGAGCAGCCACAATGAGACAGTAGCGGGGGCACAATCACAATAAAATCAAATCCCACAACAGCTGGGTGGTGACTCACAAACTGGAGAACACTTACACCACAGAAGTCCACCCACTGGAGTGAAGGTTCTGAGCCCCGCATCAGGCTTCCCAACCTGGGGGTCCGGCAACGGGAGGAGGAATTCCTAGAGAATCAGATTTTGAAGGCTAGTGAGATTTGATTGCAGGACTTCGACAGAACTGGGGGAAACAGAGACTCCACACCTGGAGGGCACACAACAAAGTAGTGTGTGCATCGGGACCCAGGGGAAGGAGCAGTGACCCCATAGGAGACTGAACCAGACCTATCTGCTAGTGTTGGAGGGTCTCCTGCAGAGGCGGGGGGTGGCTGTGGCTCACCGTGAGGACAAGGACACTGGCAGCAGAAGTTCTGAGAAGTACTTCTTGGCGTGAGCCCTCCCAGAGTCCACCATTAGCCCCACCAAAGAGCCGGGTAGGCTCCAGTGCTGGGTCGCTTCAGGCCAAACAACCAACAGGGAGGGAACCCAGCCCCACTCATCAGCAGACAAGCTGATTAAAGTTTTACTGAGCTCTGCCCACCAGAGCAACTGTCAGCTCTACCCACCACCAGTCCCTCCCATCAGGAAACCTGCACAAGCCTCTTAGATAGCCTCATCCACCAGAGGGCAGACAGCAGAAGCAAGAAGAACTACAATCCTGCAGCCTGTGGAAGGAAAACCACATTCACAGAAAGATAGACAAGATGAAAAGGCAGAGGGCTATGTACCAGATGAAGGAACAGGATAAAACCCCAGAAAAACAACTAAATGAAGTGGAGATAGGCAACCTTCCAGAAAAAGAATTCAGAAAATGATAGTGAAGATGATCCAGGACCTCGGAAAAGGAATGGAGGCAAAGATTGAGAAGATGCAAGAAGTGTTTAACAAAGACCTAGAAGAATTAAAGAACACACAAACAGAGATGAACAATACAATAACTGAAATGAAAAATACACTAGAAGGAATCAATAGCAGAATAACTGAGGCAGAAGAATGGATAAGTGACCTGGAAGACAGAATGGTGGAATTCACTGCTGTGGAACAGAATAAAGAAAAAAGAATGAAAAGAAATGAAGACAGCCTAAGAGACCTCTGGGACAACATTAATTGCAACAACATTCGTATTATAGGGGTCCCAGAAGGAGAAGAGAGAGAGAAAGGACCCGAGAAAATATTTGAAGAGATTATAGTCAAAAACTTCCCCAACATGGGAAAGGAAATAGCCACCCAAGTCCAGGAAGCACAGAGAGTCCCAGGCAGGATAAACCCAAGGAGGAACATGCCAAGACACACAGTAATCAAATTGACAAAAATTAAAGATAAAGAAAAATTATTGAAAGCAACAAGGGAAAAACAACAAATAACATACAAGAGAACTCCCATAATGTTAACAGTTGATTTCTCAGTGGAAACTCTACAAGCCAGAAGGGAGTGGCATGATATATTTAAAGCAATGAAAGGGAAGAACCTACAACCAAGATTACTCTACCCGGCAAGGATCTCATTCAGATTTGATGGAGAAATCAAAAGCTTTACAGACAAGCAAAAGCTAAGAGAATTCAGCACCACCAAACCAGCTCTACAACAAATACTAAAGGAACTTCTCTAAGTGGGAAACACAGAGAAGAAAAGGACCTACCAAAACAAAACCATGAAATGCACATTTCTAGCAATGCAGTTGACCTTGCTTTGTCATTGGGTGGTTCAGTGGATGACCACCAAAACTGTTAAGAATTATTTTTGTAAAGGTAAAATTATGACTATCATACAAATATAAAATTAACACATATCAAAGATTTAACTCATTGATTGATGAAGGAACCAGTAAGATGTTACAAATGGTTCCAAGAAGAATCTAAAGAACAGATAGAGATGATAGAGATAGAGATATATCATCAAAAGTACTAAAATAAATTTGTTAATAGATATAAAGGGCGGGCCCAGGAGTGGGGCATGGGGAAAGAAACCAGTTGCCTTTCCACCAGACAAAATTCATGTTCATTACTTTGTCTTCTCCATCTTACAGTGTTTAAAGTAGCTCTGTTACAGACAATGAAAGACACAGACCCTTACTGAATCAGCCAGTATAGAAGGGTTCACTGAAGGATGCTTAGTATTCCATTGAAAAGACAGCCAGTAATCTTTTTTCTTTCTTTCTTTTTTTTCCCATTTCAAAGTCTTTCACAATTTTGCCTGACAAGCCATGAAATGCTATTAAGACATAAGAAAGAATAAGAAAAATTTTTATGTAAGGATGTGGAGAATTCTAGACTGTTATTAAGTTATAAAAAAGTAAGGAGCAGAGGTGGTCCCATACATGTAAAAAGGATGTGGGAATAGAGAATATATACATTTTGGTATATATATGAGTAACATATCTCTGGAAAGATTTTTTAAGCACTAACACAATCTGTTGTTTCTGGCAAGGGAAAGAGGGTGGCTAGGGATCACTGATGAGAACAAGCATATATATATCCTTCTATGCTAAATATATATATATGTATATATATCCTTCTATGTTTTATATATATATCCTTCTATGCTAAATATATATAAATATGTATATATATCCTTCTATGTTTTATATATAGATCCTTCTATGCTAAATATATATAAATATGATATATATCCTTCTATGTTTTATATATATATCCTTCTATGCTAAATATATATAAATATGTATATATATCCTTCTATGTTTTATATATAGATCCTTCTATGCTAAATATATATAAATATGATATATATCCTTCTATGTTTTATATATATATCCTTCTATGCTAAATATATATATATATGTATATATATCCTTCTATGTTTTATATATAGATCCTTCTATGCTAAATATATATAAATATGATATATATCCTTCTATGTTTTATATATATATCCTTCTATGCTAAATATATATAAATATGTATATATATCCTTCTATGTTTTATATATAGATCCTTCTATGCTAAATATATATAAATATGATATATATCCTTCTATGTTTTATATATATATCCTTCTATGCTAAATATATATAAATATGTATATATATCCTTCTATGTTTTATATATAGATCCTTCTAGGCTAAATATATATAAATATGATATATATCCTTCTATGTTTTATATATATATCCTTCTATGCTAAATATATATAAATATGTATATATATCCTTCTATGTTTTATATATAGATCCTTCTATGCTAAATATATATAATATGTATATATATCCTTCTATGTTTTATATATAGATCCTTCTATGCTAAATATATATAAATATGTATATATATCCTTCTATGTTTTATATATATATATCCTTCTATGTTATATATATATGAATATATATCCTTCTATGTTTTATATATATATCTCCTACTATGTTTTTTATATATATGTATATATATACATCCTTCTATGTTTTTGAATTTTGAAACTTGAGATTATATTTCTTATCAATAAAGTAATATTTAAAAAAAAACATAGAACGTACATATTTCCACTTTTCAAGTAATCATAGAAATCACCATTTTCTTTTTCTTTTCCTTACTTACTTCCAAATTCTTCATATTCATTTTTATATAAACAAGACATAATATGACTGAATAACCATATTTTTAGAACGCCACTTTCATTAAAATTTCACAGCAAAAAACTTTGATCCTAATAGGCAAATACTTAAGAATACTTTGATGGTTAAAATCGAGTAAATTTTATGTTATGTATGTTTTACCGAAATTTAGAAAAAAAGAATACTTTGTGTTTTTCAGGTACCAAGATGATTCTTTACCCTGCAATATGTCTGGACTGAGTCTCTCCATAACAGGTAATTTTCTCCCTGTGTTTGTCAAACGCAGGATGTGTGAGGAATGCTGGCATAGATAAAAGCTCAGAGGGGGCTGAGAAGAATAGTAAGCTGATGTCAGGAAAATCTCCCCAAAGCAGGGCCTAGCACATTACAGCAGATCAATAAATCTTTGTTGAATGAATTAATGAATTACTTCTAATCATCATTTACCACTGTTTTCATACTTGAAATTCTGGATCTTTTCATCCATTAAATAATGGATTCTGCTTCTCTGATCCATCAGTCAGAGATCAATTTGTCATAAGCCTTGAGAGGTAAGTCCTCTTGGATTCCATTTGGAGGGGAAAGAGGTATTCAACTAGTTTCTGTGTGGAGGGTTAATCTGAGAGACTGACTAACTCCCACCTCCTACAAAGGTTAGAAAAAGTTGTTTGAGCCTCCAGAAATTCTCTCTTAAATTCTGTGTGCACTTCTTATGGTAATAACCTTCCCTTCCAACCTGGCAGCAAATTCAATTTAACCTAAAAATATCAGAGGAAGACAAAGCAATATTTTCTCTCCTCAGTGACTCTGCAAAGAACACAGTTATGTTCTAAGAAAGTCTTAAAACAGAGGGCAAAAAACAAAACACACAAACCAACCTCAAAGCTTTCCTAAATGCTCTAATATATTCAAATAGTACAACTCTGACACCAAGTGGTAAAAAAAGGTATAAGCACTTTGACTAAAAAATATTATAGCTGGTATTGTTATGGGGTATTTGGTAGAGCAAAAAATTTATACAGTCAGTGTTATGTTCCTGTCTAAGACTCACTGTCAATACCATCATCCGTCTAATCATTTTTTTAAATAACATTAGAATTTCTCTCTACATAGGGCTGCTATAAAAATTAAGTTAATTTAAAAAAAATTTTTTTTAATGCCTAGCCTACAGTAAGTGCTAAATAAATATTAACTCTTGTTAGTCCCTAATTTCATGTCTGCTAGGTGATAGGGACATAAGCAAGCTGTCCTTGTCCTCAAGGTGCAGGAGTGAGGAAGAGAAAGAAGGAAAAACCAAATGAAACAGTGTTAACAGGTGCTATAATAGACATGTTAAGTAGATTCTGGGAATGCACACAAAAGGGAGAAATCAATTCCATCTGAGTTTTTTCTCTAAGAATTGCTCCTTCCTCAGATACAGACCTTTAGCAACTATACTAGTAATCTGTGACCCTGCTTTTTGGCCATGCATCATTGACCCGGAGTTGTACACTTTTCTCAGGCTGGGCCCATCTAATATGTTCTTCTAGGAATTTGGATTTGAAATTAGCCTGAGATGTCCACTTGAGCAAGGATGTAAACGGTTCTCTGGTAAGGTGGTCATGTGTACAGAGAAATAGGAAAAGCCTGCCTGTGGAAAAAAAACAAAACAGAAGTACAGAGAGAGGCAGAGATGAGAGAGAGTTCATGTGTCTCCAGAGAAACAGAGGATCTTCTTTTGAGGAACAAGCTGTTAGGTGTCCTAATGGTTTTCCAAGACTTGGTTCAAGATCCGAAAGTAGCCTGAACTGCACCCTGCCCTTCAGTTTTGAGAGACACCCCTGTATCCTTATAATAAATTTGCCTTCCTTGCTAAATCTTGCCTTAGTGAGTTTGTTATTTTCCACTAAAATAATCTTAGCTTAGACACTGGATAAGCTCAAACATTAACTTCCCATCCAAAATGTTCCTCAATAATTCTAATTTTATTCTTTTAAATATTTGGGTACCACTGCTACATAATGTAATTTTATACTAATTTTTCACCAGTGGAGTGACTGTATTTTTATAGGATGTAAAATGCTATCAGTCTTGATTCTTTGATTGAGGGAAAAATATTTATGAAACCTTAACAGAGAAAAAAAGATCACTTGAACTTAAAATTTTACAAATGTGATCATTTCGCAATATATATTTGTATCAAATTATCATACTGTACATCTTAAATGTACACAGTGTTATATGTCAATTTTATCTTAATAAAGCTGTAAAAAAAAACTTCATGATAAAAAAAAGCTTTAAAAATAAATAAATAAAATTTTACAAATATTTAACTTGAACATTGTTCCTAGTTAAATTAACATATAGACAAAACATGCAAGTTTATGTCTCACAAGCGTAAAATATTAAGATGAAATTGACAGAAAAAAAATCATCTGGTGTAGATATCAAGTAAGGAAGAGTGTTAAATTCGTGGCAACCAGGCCTCCACAGCTTATGCATGCCACCATAGTCATTCTATTTAAGAAAAAAAATAAATCAAATTTTGTAAGTAGTGTTTAAATCTAGACTACACAGAAAGTTTTTTTTTTTTAAGTAACTTTTTTTTTTTAATTAATTAATTTATTTATTTATGTTTGGCTGTGTTGGGTCTTCGTTTCTGTGCGAGGGCTTTCTCTAGTTGCGGCGAGCAGGGGCCACTCTTCATTGCGGTGCGCGGGCCTCTCACCATCGCGGCCTCTCTTGTTGCGGAGCACAGGCTCCAGACGCGCAGGCTCAGTAGTTGTGGCTCACGGGCCTAGTTGCTCCGCGGCATGTGGGATCTTCCCAGACCAGGGCTCGAACCCGTGTCCCCTGCATTGGCAGGCAGATTCTCAACCACTGCGCCACCAGGGAAGCCCCACAGAAAGTTTTAAGGAAGAAATCATCTAAAGCAGTGGTCCCCAACCTTTTTGGCGCCAGGGACCGTTTTCGTGGATGGGGAGAAGCAGGTGAAGCTTCACTCGGTAGTCTGCGGCTCACCTCCTGCTGTGCGTCCCAGCTCCTGACCAGTCCGTGGCCCCGGGGGGCTGGGGACTCCTGATCTAAAGCACCATCTCCAAAAGACATTTCCTTTGTCTACTTTTTTTTTTTTTTTTTTGCTCAAACATAATTTTTACACAGATCATAATAAATGCACAAATTTTTACCTGGCTTTTTTCCCCTCATAATTTGTGAATATTTTCCTTATAATTAAGCAATCTCAAAAAAAATATCTTTTTTGGTGATTGAAAGATGGGGGTAGTGGTAGGAAAAATAGAGAGCTTGACCGTATAATCTGAGCCTTCTTTGGGTACCCCAAGTATCCTATTTTTATATGGTACCTCTACAGACACACACCCACACACATTCCCCTGTGTCATGCATAAATAGGGACAACAGGCAGGGTCACATTTCTGTGTTAGTTTGCTGGCTAAACAGGAGTAGAAAGGAAATGAACATATCAAACCATTGTTCTATTCTAAGCTTGGTTGACTTCTATGAGTTCCTTGAATATAGGGCCATGTTTTATTTATGTGTGTTTCCCCTCAAAAGCATTTATCCTAAAGTACACATGAATGGCAAAAGAAAAATGCGTAATCTCAATTTAGGATAAAAGGTCTCTTTCAGATATCCACTCAGTTCCGTCCAACCTTTCACATCTAGATATAATCAGCTAGAACTGCTATTCCACATTTTTTGTAAGTTCCTAACCTTCCTCAATTCTTCTACATATCTACTAGGTGGAATTTAGTTCATTGTCACCTCTGCTTTGATGTTTGTTTCTGCACAATCTATTATTTCTGTTTTGCACCAAGAAGACTCAGGCATGAAACTCAGCCTTTTACTCAATTCAACACACACACACCATACCACATTCCCCCAAAGAGAAGAGAAAGAGAGGGAAAACTTGCTTATCAAATTTCTTATGATTCCAGTAGAATTTACTGAGGATTGAGAGAGGATATGTGTCTCAGGAAGGATTTTCATAGTATAAACACAAATTCAAATGGCCTAGTGGACATTACTGTCCTGAAAAGTCCGTTTAAGATTATACCGGTAATTTTTCACCAGTTGTTTTGTTCTTCTTAGGTCCAGTCTCAAGCCATTCCCTTTCATCTCCATCCTATTTCTCATTTCTTTCTTTCCAAATTGCCCCAAGAGCTCCAAATTTTTCTTCCTCTATTATGGAGCACTAGTCAACAAACCTGAGAAGGGATAAGCAGAATAATAACACCTCTAGTTTAACAGGATCTAAACTTCTGGTTTTTAAACAAAGAATAAAGTAGGTAACTCCCTCTTCTCCTCCCAGAAATCATTTAAAAACCGTTAAGATAACAAGAAAAAAAATGTATAATTCATCTTTGAAGAGAATCGAGACAGCTGATATTTAAACCACAATATAGTTGCAGGAGAGGAACCAGAGAAGATAAAATAAAGTCAGAAGGAAAGAGAGGACGTCTGTTGCTGAAAAGCTCAGAAATAACCAGCAATGTACATTACTCACAGGTAGACGGCACCATATTTATTAGTCAGAATTCTCCAGAGAAACAGAACCAGTAGGATATTTTATATATATAAAAGTATATAAATATAACATATATAAACATATTACTATTATTATGCTTATATATGTATAAAGAGTTGTATTGCAGGGAATTGGCTCATGCATTTATGGAGGCAGACAAGTCTTAAGATGTGCTGGGTCGGTCAGCAAGCTGGAGACCAGAGAGCCACTGGCTTAGTTTCATTCTGAGTCTAAAGACCTGAGAACCAGGAGAGGTGATGGTGTAGCTCCCTTCCAAAGGCCAGCAGGCTCCAGACCCAAAAAGACGTTTCTGTATGTGTCCAAAGACAGTCAGGCAAGAATTCTTACATGGGGTGGGGTCAGCCTTTTTGTTCTGTTCAGGCCTCCCACTGATGGAAAGAGGCCCATCCACATTAGGAGGGCAAACTATTTTAATCAGTCTACTGATTTAAAAGTTAATCTCATCCACGAACATCCACAGAAACATCCCAAATAGTGTTTGACCAAATACCTGGGCACCTCATGGCCCAGTCAAGTTGACACATAAAATTGACAGACACACATTGAGGTATAAAACTGAGATCATTTGTCAAAAACAGGAGACACAGCAAACACAGACTAGTAACAAGATCACTCCTTTTGCTCCAAAAAGCAGAAAAGGAAGAGCTAAATGACAAATAAAACAGACAAACCAAATTTGCAGGAAAGAGTCTGTCCCTGTGGCAGTGGGACAGAAAGGGAGGGAAGCAGGAAGGTAGGAAAAAAGCGGGGGAGGGAAACAGAGAGGAAATGAGAGGATAAAGGAGGGGAAGAGAGACTAGGCTTGTAAGGAAAAATTTTCAAACCTGGAATAGGCCCTGATGCCTTTCCCACATAGGCCTCCGGCAAAATCTGGACCTAGAAAAATTCACTTGTTTCACAGATGGAAAGTCAAAAATGAACCAGAAGAGAATTCATTCACATGATATTATATCAGGAAGGGGGTGAGGAAATGAACAGCAAAAATAGGGGAGATGAGGAGCATTCGCCAAAAAATATTGCCATGGGGGCATATGAAAATTACAATAAAACATTTTGCCACATAATGAAATAATGCTTGTATTATGCAAGAATACAAAACAGTGATAAGAAAGAGATAATGAGACAGTCATAAACCATAAACCATTAACTAATAAACCATTAGCCAACTTAACTAAGAGAAAAAAAGGAGCTGGAAGAAAGCATAAACATAGAAAATATAATAAGTGGAAAATAATCATAGGTTTAAAAAAAAAGAAATTGAAATAATCTTGAGACTAATTTGTCCATGTCAAATACATTTTTAAAATTGAATAAAATGGATAATTTTCTATGACAGTAAAATTTACCAAAATAGACTCCAGAAAAAGAGAAAATCTAGATAAACCAAGGATCATAGAAAAAAAAGAAAAAAAGAAAACTGTTAAAGAGAACACTCAAAAAAACAAAACAAAAACAAAAAAAAACAAGCCCTGATGAATTCACAAGGAAATGTTACCACATCTTTAAAGAATAGATTACTACAATACCATTAAATTGTTCCAGATCATAAAGAAGGAAAGTTTAACATCATTTTTTATGAACCGAACTGGACACTGATACTAAAACTTAACAGAGATTGCACAAAAAAGAAAACTATAGGCCACTATTATTTATAAATATTAATTAAAAAATCCTAAGCATACTATTAGCAAAGAGAATCCATCAGCACATTAAAGGAAGAATACACCGTGATCAATTGTGGTTTACTCTAGGAATGCAAAGATGAAACAATATTTCAGAAAGTCTTTCTAAATATGATGCAAACCCAGAAACCAAAAAATAAAAGTTTTATAAATTCAACCACCTTTTAAATATCTAAAATATTGCAAATTAAAGCCACCATAAACAAAAATACATTGCAGAAAAATGTTTATAATTCATATTACTAAAAAATGACTAATATATTTGTATTTATATCTATGTTTTATAAATCAATAAGAAGCCCAACAGCCCTATAGCAAAACAGGCAAATTGTATGAGGAGACAGTTCACTAAAATGTAAATACAAATGGCTCCTTTTCTACTGAAAAAGTGGACTACGCCTCTCATGATAATAAAAAAATGACTGAGTTAAATTTTCACCTATCAAAATGGCAAAGAGAAAATCACTGATACACTTTGCTTGTCACACTACTGCTAGAAGGTAGATTGCCACACCCTGTATGGAAGGCAGCTTAGTATCTATCACAGTTCTAATTGTAACTAACCTCTGACCCAGCAATTGCACTGTTGGAATTTATCCTGCAGGCATATTCATTGATTAGCAAAATGATGACTGTCCAAGATTAATCACAGCAGTATTGTTAATACTATTAAAAGTTTAAAAATAACTTAGATGCCCACCAATAGGGCCTAAGTAATAGATGATGGTGCATCATATAATGTAAGGCCAGGCAGCTGGGAAAATGTGGGATCTATCACAATACACTACAAAAATGTAACATGTTTGTTAATTTTTAGGACTACAAGAATCTGGTCTTTACTTGCTTCCTTGTGCAACCTCATGTATTCCTGAATCACCAGTTGTTTATTGTCCTCTGACAAAACCTCAGCAAAGTTAACACCAGTGCCCTCCCCCACCTTTTCCAGCTGTACCCATTAATGTCGAGACGTGTACTTTGATGAATATATTTTATTTGAGTAGCCCCAGAACACATTTGTGTTTGCTGACCTGGGTGAGTGCGGTAGTATTTCATTTCTGGATCTCTGGGCTACTGAGCAGGAGTGACACACGGCTTGTTCTCCCCAGGTATGTTTCAGGAAATCCTTTGTGATTTCTATGCCATTAATATTCTATGTTCCAATGCCGGTCTTTTGATTCAAAGAAATTAGTTTGGTTATTTATCCAAAGGATAAGTAAACATGGAAATGAAAAACTACCAGCAGATGTTAAAATTAAGTACGTTTTCCTGGGATTCCAGGACAGTGGACAGTCTGGTAGTTAAGGGTTCATAACCTTAGTTAAAATCACAAACTCTAAACCACATGTTGATCATATTGACCCCTGTACTCATTCTCAAACCCACTTTCTTCTGATATAGTTTTCCCAGACTATCTCTGTGTTAATGGCCAAGCATGGCAAGCCAACCTATCCTTTTAAAAGAATTCATCTAACTTGAGACATCAGCATAAATTAAATAAAGACAAACCATAAGTACAAATACTATACCCAAAAATACACTTTATCAATCTTGTATCAGTACTGGACTATATTTTCAACTTCTTGCTTTTAATCTCCTACCATGCCTACTCCAATCCTAAAGAAAATACTTGTGTACTAGTAAATAGCTGTGGCAGGAAGTAAGGTGAGTTGGGGGAGGAAAGAAGGAGAATTTTATTGACTTGAAAAATAAGTGTGATCTTAACATTTTGCTTACAATTTGCTAATAATCCTGATTATTTTATGCATTCTTATTTATCCAGTTTTCATATGTCCGAAGGTAATTTAAACCATGAATAGAAATTAGTAACATTTTTAAAGACACTGAACGTAAGTCTATGTTTACCTACCAATGAAATTATTTGCATAAAAGTATTTTTTATTGTTCAAAAGAAGCATATGTAAGGTATTAATTCTATCATAATAATCATCATTTATCATTATCAAAATTGACCTTCCTAGTGACCTACTCTATGTAAAAGAAGTATTAGATTTAACAGCAGATAAAGCAAGGAATTCAGAAACACGTATTTCCTCCGTTAACATGTTCCATATCTTGAAGTGATTGCTCTGTGACACCAAAGATTATGTCTGTGTATACAAAATACTTGATGCTTAGCACCTGGGGTTCTCTGGACAGACTTCAAGGGGATTCATAAGCCCTCTTGGTCTTTTTTAGTATCAAGAACATTTTCCTTATTTTTAAAATATCAACTCAGATTTAAGAAACCAATATCATACTTGATGAAAACTCAAAAATTATTGCTGTAGTTAAGGTTAAAAAAAAAAAAAAAAAGACCCTGCTATCACGCAGATAAAGTAAGGACTGAGTTGTAGCTGCCACAGCAACATTTAGTCCTAATCATGTGACGTTTGTAGACTTAAAATCTTGAACACAGGCATCCATTTAAACACAGCAGATTGAAAATATAGAAGTTAGTGTCTCTCCCCCCTGAAACCCCATTAAAATGTTGGTAGGCAGATTTTTTAAACCACAAAGAGAAAGAGGATAAAAAGATCACAGCAACAATGTTTTAGAGGCTGGAAAGCAGATGGATGAGTGGTAACTGACGTAACAAACGAGAGAATATGAAAACGTAAGCCAGCATAAGGGAAATACAGAAACAGACTGCAGGATCCCAGCAATGCTCAGAAAATTGAGGCACCAACTACCTTTAAAAGCCAAAGTTAGTGACTTTTTAAAATAAGATCCACAGATGAATCTTAAAATAAAAGATTGATTGAAACACTGTGTAGTTAAACCTCCATCCCCAATACCTCTCCCAACACCCAGGCTACTAGCCCCTCCCAACCCTGGAAGACAGCTAAAGCTTTGCTCTCTGGAAACTGAACCATAAAGACTTTGAACTCAGGGACAAATATTGAAACAAGATGAGCAAGTGAAAGTCAACTTGCTGAATAATGAGATCTCTGACGCCTGTTCCTAGGAGGAGGAGGATTTCCCCTAGCCCAAGAGAAATTACTTAAAGGTCCTGATAACAGGCCCTGCCAAATGATCCTACAATAAAGTTTACGTTTGACTAGTTCTCTAGAAACACCTACAACTTCAAATAGTCTTGCACTGCCTTACCATTTAATATGAGCAGATGACCAAGGGTCACCAGATATTTCAGGAAACTTCTCTAACATGAAGACAGTAATGAAAAAAAGAAATAAAAAGAACTTGAGGTAACAAAATGTACAGAAAGAAGAACAAAACGTTGTAGAATTTATTTTTACCCTTGGAAGTTAAAAACGTAAAAGCAACATCCTCTTCTATTCACAACAGTGTAACTGCTTCCAGACCAGCCCTCAGAAAATTAAAAATAAACAAACAAAACACTATACAACTAGACAAAATCTATGAATTCATTGTCGATATAAATCAGATATTAGACAATTAGAGCACAGGACAGTGACCCCTAAGTAAAGGGAAACACATAGGTGAGTGCACCACACACATTTGACTGAACTTTCCCTTGGGAGCACATCCTAGACTGTGGCACAGAGAGGTGGGGGCCAAGTCAAATACACAGGTCTCACTGCTTGTGAGGAAGCAAAGATCAGAGCTCAGGTCTGCTGAGGCTGGAATTTGTGGGGTAGGGCGCTGGAGAAGAAGGAGTTGTATAGAGAATGAGCTCCAGAAATCTGCATCAAAGACTCCTTAAGATTTGGGGTAAATACTAAAGATGAGACGATACAAGGCCTGGCAGAGACCAGCTACTGGAGGCCTGTGAGCTGAATGGAGGTTGCATAGTCCAAGAGATAGAGTCCCAGCTGCCAGATGGGAGAAACATCACTGAACAGACTAGACATTCGACTGAGATCACAGAAAGTCCACACCTTAGAAGTAGGGTTGCTTAAGCTGTAAAGGAAGGGTTACTCTGTACCTGCCCTAACCACGTTTTCAAAAAGCCTCAAAAACATCAAGTTAATTTTGCAAGTAAATTGAATTTAAAAATGCAATTCTCTTAAAAAGAAGAAAATAAAATCTGGACTCAAAATGATGTACCAGCCACAATGTCCAGTATTAAATTAAAAATTCCTAGGTGTACACAGAAGCATGAAAATATTACCCATAAGCAGGAAAAAAACAGAGACTAAAAATAGACTCACAAATGGCAAAATCGGGGAATTAGCAGACAAGGATTTTAAAGCAGGTTTCATAAATATACTAATAGATGTAAAGAAAACATAAGCTATGAGTATAAAGATGGGGGAAATCTCAGTAGAGAAACTGAAACTTTACAATAGAAACAATTCTAGAATTGAAGAATACAATATCTGAAAAGAAAATTTCATTGCATAGGTTTAATGGCAGATCACACATTGCGGAAGAAAAAAAATCAGTGAACTTAAAAACAGGGGAGGGGGCAGTACGAATATCCACATTGAAGCACAGAAAGAAAAAATGTTGCATATAATTATGAGTTCCTCTGTGACTTGTAGGACAAAATTAAATGGTCTAAAATGTAACTGAAATCCCAGAAGAAGAGAAAGAAAAGAGAGATTGAAGCAGAAAAAAATATTTGAAAAACTAAGGGCCAAAATTTTTCCAAATTTGATGAAAACTATCAACTCACAAATCCCAGAAGCTCAATACACTCTGAGCAGTAGAAGCATAAAGAGAACAACAGCTATGCATGCAAAGGAAGTGAAATCACTGTCTCAAAGAGCTATCTACCCTTCATGTTCATTGCGGCATTATTCATAATAGCCTGGACATGGAAAGAATCTAAGTGCCCATTGACAGATGAATAAAGAAAATGTGAGATACATATTTTTTACATATATTTACATTCACTAATATTTATATATACATATATATATTATTCCCCCATTAAAAAGAAGGAAATCCTGCCATTTGCAACAGCACGGATGGACCTAGAGGGCATTACGCTAAGCGAGATAAGTCAGACAGGGAAAGAAAAATACTGTACAATCTCACTTATATGTGGAATCTAAAAAAGCCAAACTCGTTATTTACAATTGTTAAGACATGGAAGCAACCTAAGTGTCCATCAACAGATGAATGGATAAAGAAGATGTGGTATGTATATACCATGGAATACTATTCAGCCATAGAAAAGAACAAAATTTTGCCATTTACAGCAACATATATGGACTTGGAGGGTATTATGCTAAGTGAAATAAGTCAGACAGAGAAAGACAAATACTGTATGATATCACCTATATGTTGAATGTAAAAAATACAACAGACTAGTGAATATAGCAAAAAAGATATAGAGAAAAAACTAGTGGTGGCCAGTGGGGAGAGGGAAGGGGGGAGGCACAAGATAAGGGTAGGGGAGTAAGAGGTACAAACTATTAGGTACAAAATAAGCTATAAGGATATATTGTACACCACAGAGAATATGGCCAATATTTTATAACTATAAATGGAGTATAACCTTTAAAAATTGTGAATCACTATATTGTACACCTGTAACTTACATAATATTGTGCAGCAACTATATTTCAATTATAAAAAAAGAAGAAGTCTACTTGCCAAAAAAAAAAAAAAAAGCCAAACTCATAGAAACAAAAGAGTAGAATGGTGGTTGCCAGGGGCTGAGGGGTGGGGGAAATGGGGAGGTGTTGATCAAAGGGTACAAACTTCAGTTATAAGATGCATAAGTTCTGGGGATCTAATATACAGCATGTTAACTATAGGTAACAATCCTGTATTACAAACTTGAAAGTTTCTAAGAAAGCAGATCTTAAATGTTCTCACCACTGGAAAAACAAAAAGAAAGAAAGAAAGAAAAGGGAAAAAAGATAACTATGTGAGGTGATGGAAGTGTTAACTAACCTTATTGTGGTAATCATTTTGCATTATATACATGTATCAAACCATTATATTGTACACCTTAAACTTACACAATGTTGTAAGTCAATTACACCTCAATAAAACTGGGGGAAAAATCTCAATAATAAAAAAAAAAAAAGAGAACCACAGCAAAGCATAGTCAAATTGTTGGAAACTCAAGACAAAAAACAATTTTACAAGCTGCCAGAAGAAAAAAATACATTATATACAAGGGGAAAATAACAATTATCACTGACTTCTCATAAAAGACAATGCAAGCAAGAAGAGAATAAAATGACATCATTTAATTGCTAAAGGAAAAAAACTAGACTTCTATGTCCAGTGAAAATATCCTTCAGAAATGATGGTGGAATAAAGATATTTTCAGATAAAACAAAACTCAACAGAATTTGTCAGCATGAAACGTTAGAGGAAATTTTTCAGGCTGAAGGAAAATGATACCAAATGGAACCTCAGATCTACGTGAAGAAATAAAAAGCACGAAAAATAGTAAATGTGCTGTAGAACAGTAACTGATACTTTCCCAGCTGCCTAAAATCCTATAGGACTTAACTGAATTCATCAACCCACATATGACGGTAGTCTTTTGTTCAACAATATACAATTAGACTTGTTTAAAAAAAAAAGAATCTAAGTCAATTATCTAATTAGAGCATTAGAGTTTATATACATCCTTCAACAGCAGAAGTTTGATCTTTGGTGCTATCCCAGGAAGTGGGCATTTCCAAATTTGAACAATGTTCATAGAATAGATGAACTGAGTAGCTGTAACATCTTGCCTGCAACCAATGAATAATATTTCCCCTGGAAGTTTATTCTATTCTGATCTACCTAATAAAGTTCTTATTATCTGAAAGATCAGGAGGAGGGAAAAGACAACAGAATTTTAAAATTCAGTAAAATAGTTGCAATAGAAAGTTGAGGAAATCATCCAGAGCATAGAAGAAAAAACAAAAAAGATGAAAAGTAGAAGAGAAAATATTAAGAAAAGTAGAGGATCAGTGTAGAAGATTCAACAGCCTACAAATAAGAGTTCCAGAGAGAAAGAACAGAGAAAAAGAGAAAATTTTCAAAGAAATAACTGAAGAAAACTCACAACTTTCTAAATTGAAACAGACTAATATATCCCCCAGTATAATAAATAAAAATGGATCCATTCCAAGATATAAAATTTCAGAACAGAGATTCTGGGGTGGGAAAGAAGGACATATGAAAAGAATCAGGAGTCAAGATGTCTGAGAACTGTTCAACTGCAACTGCAAAGCTTTCAAAATTCTAAGGAAAATTCATTTCTACCCTAGAATTACATACACAGCCAAACTTCCAAACAAGTACAAGGATAGAACAAATACATTTTTAGACTTTAATATCACAAAAATCTTATCTCCTATTCACTCTTTGTATTAGTTATCTACTGCTACATAATAAATTCCCCTAAAATTTCACAGCTTAAGGCAACAAACATTTACTTTCTCCCAATTTCTGTAGGCCAGCAGTCCAGGGGTGGTTTAGCTGGGGCTTCTAGCTAAGGGTCTCTCGTGTGATTGCAGGTCAAGCTGTTAGCCAGGGGTGCAGTTATGTGAAGGTGGCACTTGGGCTGAAGAACGTACTTCCACGGTTATTCATGTGCTTGTTGGCAGGTTTCAGTTCCTCTCTGGCTGTTGGTAGGAGAACTCAGTTCCTCAGTACATGGGCTTCTCCATACGGCTGCTCAAAACAAGGTAGTTTACTTCCCACAAAGCAAATAATCTGAGACACAGAGGCCAGTTTCCCAAGACAGTAGCTATAATCTTTTATAACCTAATCTCAGAAGTGAGATAACATCACTTCTCTCATACACTGTTGGGAGAGGACTGCACACGGTTGTGAATACCAGGAAGTGGGGATCATTGAGGGCCATTTTGGAGGCTGGCTACTACACCCTTCCCTAGAAGCTACTGAGGGATGTATTCCACCAAACAAGGAAGTAAATCAAGAATGAGAAAGAGTGGCATCCAGAAAAAAAAGAGAAAGAGAAAGTGAATCCCTAAGAAAGCAGTGAAGTAAAAAACCCAGGTTGACAGTTGAGTCCAAGACCAGAAACAACCAGTGGAGATGAGAACAGGAAGATACAGGTCTCCAGGAAGTCTATCACTAAGAAGAACAAGAACTAATAAATGGGGGCAGAGGGTGGGGGTGGAATCTGAACATATTGTGCTAAGAATTCTATTTCTAGCAAAATTTGGGGGTAACTTTGGGAAAAATATATTGAAAACTAAGCAACCAAAACCATTTTAAACTCTAAGTTAAATACATAAATTATAAAAGAAAAGAAGTATAATCCTGGTATACCATATGAATAAAGTTATAGTAATTTAAACACTAGAAATTGAGTTAACAAATAATATTATATAACCAAAAATGGCAGGAGGATAAAAAGACAGGAATTATCTGTCTGTGTGAGGGTGTATTTGGAAAAAGGAGCTAATCGTCATCTTTTACAGTTGCAAGTCAATAGAAACTATAAACTTAAATATTAATAAAAAACTTAGGTATGTTTCTTAGATATATGGAGGCAAATATCAGAAAAAAACAGCTAGAAGATTTGAAACCATTTGCCTTTGGGGAAGGAAATTCTGAGTGGAACCGGTGGAACAGCAGATAACTACTTTTCTTTCACCTTCTAGAACCATCTGACACTTTAAAACTACCATGTAGGACTTCCCTGGTGGTGCAGTGGTTAAGAATCCTCCTGCCAATGCAGGGGACATGGGTTCAAGCCCTGGTCCAGGAAGATCCCACATGCCACAGAGCAACTAAGCCTGTGCGCCCACAACTACTGAGCCTGCGCTCTAGAGCCCGTGAGCCACAACTACTGAGTCCATGTGCTACAACTACTGAAGCCCGCGTGCCTAGAGCCCGTGCTCCGCAACAAGAGAAGCCACCACAATGAGAAGCCCACGCACTGCAACAAAGAGTAGCCCCCGCTCGCCGCAACTAGAGAAAGCCCGTGTGCAGCAACAAGGACCCAACGCAGCCAAAGATAAATAAATAAATTTATTTATTTATTTTTTAAAAACTACCGTGTATATCTATAACTTAGACTTTTAAAAATAACATTATTTTTATTTACTGAACCTAATTTTAAGTTCAATTCGACTTTAAATTTAGCACTAAGTTAGAGAGACATTGATCTTTTTTCTGTTCACCCACAGTAAAATAAGTTTATTAGACTATATACATAGATATTCTGAAGATAAAATTATACACCTTGTAGAATATGGTAACAAAAGGGAAATTATCTTTAGAAACTGAACTATACTGTTTATGGCAATGTCTAGAATGTAATTTTACTATATAGCATATATTGATACTATCTTTAAAACTGACAGTTCCTCAAAACGCTATTACAAAACAAGCAAAAATGGATGTTATCATAGTTTTTCATATAGATATTTAGGCAACATGAATTTAGTTGACCCCAAAGAGGTCAACTAAATTATTCATTATATTATTAAAGTGCAATTCAAGCTTCTTAATATTTTTAATGTTATTTTTTTAAAACATTTATTTATTTTTATTTTTGGTGGCATCGGGTCTTAGATGTGGCATGCAGGATCTTTCATTGTGGCACGCAGGCTCTTTGTTGCAGCATGCGGGCTTCTCTCTAGTTGTGGCATGCAGGCTCCAGAGTGAGTGGGCTCTGTAGTTTGGCACACGGGCTTAGTTGCCCTGAAGCATGTGGGATCTTAGTTCCCCGACCAGGGATCGAACCCATGTACCCGACATTGGAAGGTGGGTTCTTAACCACTGGACCACCAGGGAAGTCCCTCAAGCTTTTTTTTTTTTTTTTTTTATAAATTTATTTATATTTTATTTATTTATTTTTGGCTGCATTGGGTCTTCATTGCTGCTGCACACGGGCTTTCTCTAGTTGCGGCGAGCGGGGGCTGCTCTTCGCTGCAGCGCGTGGGCTTCTCATTGCGGTGGCTTTTCTTGTTGCAGAGCACGCGCTCTAGGTGCGCAGGCTTCAGTAGTTGTGGCTCGCGGGCTCTAGAGCGCAGGCTCAGTAGTTGTGGCTCGCGGGCTCTAGAGCACAGGCTCAGTAGTTGTAGGCGCACAGGCTTAGTTGCTCCGCGGCATGTGGGATCTTCCCAGACCAGGGCTTGAACCCATGTCCCCTGCACTGGCAGGCGGATTTTTTTTCTTTTTTGAATTTTATTTAATTTAATTCTTATACAGCAGGTTCTTATTAGTTATCGATTTTATACATATTAGTGTATACATGTCAATCCCAATCTCCCAATTCATCCCACCACCCCACCACCCCCTGCTGCTTCCCCCCCTTGGTGTCCATATGTTTGTTCTCTGCATCTGTGTCTCTATTTCTGGGCAGGCGGATTCTTAACCACGGCTCCACCAGCGAAGTCCCCCTCAAGCTTTTCTAAAAACTCCTTCTCAAATGACAATTCACTAAAAAAAAACCTCAAATATTTATTGCCTTTCAAAAATTGCTTTTATACTAGGTCAAATTATATAGATTCTAATATTTAGGAATAGTCACACTTTTTGCTCATCATACTGGATATAACAGAATCTTTGATTTATTTTGATGTATTAAAAAAATAGTTTGTGTCAAGTAATGAATGTCTTTCTGCCTAAAGCACAAAGGAAGAAAGGATGGGAGGGAGGGAGGGAAGAGGGGAAAATGTTTCAGGGAGCACAAATTCTTGAGTGTAGGTCAGTTCACTCCAGAGCAGATTAGAGAAGAAAGCCTCTGTACTAGGGCAGCCCAGCTGTTGTTCCCTTGTCCACCTAACAATCAAGTCTCAGTAAATGAGGGCTCAAGGTGAAACACTAGCCAAGAAGAACCGAAAGTGTGCTCTTTGCCCAAATGCTGCACTCAAACAACATAGTAAAGTTGTAAGACAGAAAATTTTACACAGGGTAAGCTGCAAGTACTGGAGTTTCATTTACTGCCAGAACCTTTGGAGTCATCAGGAGTCCTGTTTATTTAAAGATCTAATTACTCACTCTTTCTCTTAAAAATCAAATGAAGGGCTTCCCTGGTGGCGCAGTGGTTGAGAGAATCTGCCTGCCAATGCAGGGGACACGGGTTCGAGCCCTGGTCTGGGAAGATCCCACATGCCGTGGAGCAACTAGGCCCGTGAGCCACAACTACTGAGCCTGCGCGTCTGGAGCCTGTGCTCCGCAACAAGAGAGGCCGCTATAGTGAGAGGCCCGCGCACCGCGATGAAGAGTAGCCCCCGCTCGCCGCAACTAGAGAGAGCCCTCGCACAGAAACGAAGACCCAACACAGCCAGAAATAAATTAATTAATTAATTTTTAAAAAATCAAATGAAAACCTTAGACTCTTTCCTTTCTCTTCCCTCCTTTCCCTTCCTGCTCACTTCCTTTCCTGTTCCTTTCTCTTCCTAATCCTTCCCTGTTTTCCCCTTCCCTTCTTCATTCGGGGTGATGAGAAGGTGAAGGAGATGTGCAGGGGTACATCAGCTGCCAGCGCCCAAGGAGACGGAGTGTAAAGCAGGGAGGGGGAAGCCACGAGGAGGATCTCAGTGGTGTGCGGTGTGCACCCCAGCACCGAAACATGCAGTACTGGGATGGGGGATGGTTGCGTGGACATGGTAGGTGAAGGAGACAGTGAGATTGGGAGAGTGGTACAATGAGAAAATAAACTGATTGAAACAATCAGCAGTTAGGTTTGAAAATAATGAGAGCCAGAGTTCTCGCTGTTGGAGAAGGTACTTACATACATGGAAAGGGAGAAGATCAGAAATAGCCTTGATGTGCTGAATTAGAATTGTAAGTATCAGTATAAAGGCATGTTTTAAAATTTCCTTCGATGGAGCTATATTCAGACTATTCCTTCCTCAGCGAGCAGTGACCCAGTTCACACTTATGATAGTGCCTGTGGAGATCTTAGTTATAGTAGAAAAGGGGTAAAATATATTTTTCTTCTTGTTTTTTCTTAAAGGTCACTGACCAAAATCAAAGGCCAAAAGAATACCATAAGTAAAATTTTTAAAAAGGAAAAAGTAAACAAAGTGATAAAATGTTGTATTTATTTACAGTAAAACTGTCCAGAGAATATAAAAATCAATGCAAATACCGTTTACTTCAGTGTATATGTAATACACATGCAATAATTCTGTATATACGCAATATGTGATAAAATATACTTCACCGTACATGTCATGCTGGCAAATACAATAGAAAAAAGAGCCTGCAGATTGAGAGAAAGAAAAAACCTCCAGTGGAAGTTGAAAACAACATTCTAGCTGGCAGTGAAACTGCACAGCAGGTGCCATTTGGGGAATAAAAAGGAAACACATTTTAAAAGCCTAGCGGTTTTTTTAGAAGGTTCTCAAAAAAAACGCCATTTTCTTAAAAACATTTTTTGTTAACTTGAAACTTCATGTTTTCCGTTTTCCCCATAGATTTAATAATTCCAGTCAAGATTCTCATGGGATATTTATATCAGAACTTAAAAAAATATGATATTGAAAATCATATATTATGATTAGGTGAGAATAGAAAGCAATGATGGGGAAAAATAGTGTTACCAATAATTCAAATATCTTATATAATAGAATAACAATAATCTTAATGGTATAGTGGTAACATTGGAATAAAAGACCATAGATGGAAGAAAATGGAGAGTACAGAAACAGACCTTGTTATTGGATTTAATATAAGATAAAGGAGGAATTACAAATCAACGAGAAAGGAGAAAAATATTAAAGAAATAATGGCAATTTGTGAATTCTTTTAAAAAGCCAATTTAAGTGTTCACCTCATCCTCTATTTGCAAATAAAATTAAAATAGATTAAATATTAAAAGCTTAAGAAATCAAAACCAAAGGAGAAAAAAACTCAGATAATAAAGGTAAAGATTTGTCAAACATCTGATGAAGCTTATTAAATACAGAAGGAACATAATATTGAAAATATAAAAATATTATACATATGCACCTAGATAAATTAACTGAGATATAAAAGAAAGGAGCAGACTGGAAAAAGTATTTTAACAGCAAAAATGACAAGAAAGGGGCTATTTCATTAACTTTACAAAAAGTTCATACAAATCAGTAAGCAAATTGCAAATGATATCAGCCAGTAATTCTCAAACGAAAAAATAAAATTACCCAAAAATAAGTTACAAAAATGTCCTTACAGCTAGTCAAAGAAATGCAGTAATTTAAAAAGCAACACTTCTACATCAAAAACCGAGATAATATTTGTGGTAGACTCTTACCTTGGTTTTCTCTTTCAGTCTCCAAAACCCTAGCCTCAAAGCCTTTGCCTGGCCTGTCCTCCAATCAATCCTTAACTATTATATGATGCTTACGCTGTCTTAGTCAAGCTCTCTTATTCAAAGACCCACTTTACATCAGATCCCCAAGAAAGCCTCATAAATATCCCAACTTTGCCCCCATCCTTCTGAGGTCCTCCTAAGATTCTGTCAAGGTAATGAATGGTCTCCTTTACAGAGGGAAGCAATACATTCAGCTTTGCCTTATGACCAGGTTATGTTGGTGGTGTTCCAGGGGAGCCGGTGCCCACAGTATGAGAGCAGAAGACTGGAAACATTCACTCTAAATGCCTAATTAAAGGAAAGTTACTAAAATGTAGTATATTATTTCAAAGAAATAGACAAATGTGGAATAAGTGGGAAATGCTTAGGTTACATTAAGGTTAGGTTATATTAATAAATTAAGTTAAATATAACAAAACTGTACTTATAATATGGTTCCATCTATGGGTTCATAAAAGCATGTTAAGAGAGAAAGGAAAGGAGGGTGAGACAAAGAGAGGAAGAAAAGGAGAGGAGAGAGAGAACAAGAGAGCCTGAGAACAGCTCCTGCTTGCCTTTGAGTGTTGAAATATAAATGGGTCTTTTCTGCTTTATTTATTTTCAAATTTTCATTAATGAAAACAATTTAGTAATAAAAGTATTTTGAAAAAATGATTAGGAAATAATTTTTAAACAATTTAGCTAAAAATAAATAGGACGAAATGCTCTTTCCCAGATTTGTGTGCAGGGTACAAAGGCTATGAAGGTACGTGAGTGAGAGGGACATAATTCATGCAATGCTCCCTCTTCAGCTATTGAAGCACCCTCAACCATAAAAATTTTAAAAAGTTACTAGTCAGAGGGCTGCTGGTGAAGAGAGACCCTAACTGGAATGTGAGGAAAAAGACAGACTATTTAGGTCAGGTAGGTATAGTTCTTTGAGGGTAAATAATCACTGCATTACATTTTCTAAAATCAAGGTGGTTTCCATAATCCCCACAAATAATGGGGCTCTCTTATTGTCTTGTATATGTGACAAGATTAAAATTATTAACATAGAGGATGCACAGCTTCTTTCTTTCCTTTCCCCCCAAACTGCTTCCACAAAACTTTCAGGGACTGCCTACTTAAGCTTCTTCCTTCTTCCCTTAGGAGTGGAAAAGAAAGGCCTAGAAAGAACTACAGTTCTCAGGGGACTGCATGCTTCTGGGAGCACGTGGCTTGTGCTCCTGAAGCTAGGAGGAAAGTGGCAATCAAGAGACTTTTAGGGGGACTTCCCTGGTGGCGCAGTGGTTAAGAATCTGCCTGCCAATGCAGAGGACACGGGTTTGAGCCCTGGTCCGGGAAGATCCCACATGCTGCAGAGCAACTAAGCCTGCGCGCCACAACTACTGAGCCCACGTGCCACAACTACTGGAGCCAGCACGCCGAAAGCCCATGCTCTGCAACAAGAGAAGCCACCGCAAGGAGAAGCCCAGGCACCGAAATGAAGGGTAGCCCCCGCTCTCCACAATTAGAGAAAGCCCACGCGCAGCAACAAAGACCCAAAGCAGCCAAAAATAAATAAAAAATTAAATCTTAAAAAAAAACAATAAAAGATTGGAATTTCTTTTGGAGCTGCACTTGAAATGTAACACCACTCCCACGCTGAACCACGAGAGCCTCCTTTGGCTTCATTACTCTTATGTTAAACTCCGAATTAGTAAAGGAGTGTCATTGATTTTTTTTAAGTATGCATATTGAAAATAGAAAACAGAATTGAAAAGCAAAACTGGATTTTCATCTAGCATTTATACAAAGAAAAGAGAAATTCTGCATATGGTAGATAAGAGGACAGGGGCTGGAAAGGTGTGTTTGATAGTGAAGGAGGGCTCATTTATCTGGACCTACCACAGCTGGAAGGGAAAATCTCTCTTAAGTACCAAACTCCCCTAACTTTGCTTCATATTTACCAAACAACATTATATGGTTTCTTGGTTACTTTGGTACCAGCGAATGGGTGCCAGATAACAGATACAAGTAATCCAGCCGATGGAAACATTGATATTTTAAAAATTAATAAAGTGATCTTCTAGCACACACAGACACACACACACACACACACACACACACACTGACCTACTAAGTGCTTGGCTAGAGTAAACCAGTTATTTGAAAGCTGTGATTATTAAAGTTCCAGAACTCTAAAGAAGAGAGATCACATCCCAGCCAGTGGTAATTTACCAGAATTTAGTGCTGGTCAGTGTGGGCCAAACATCACCACAGGTATTAAAACAAAGTGTAACAAAGGAAAAAAACCTCTGATGCATTTATGATCATTAAGAAACTATTAATAGAGGATTGATTTAAAATTCATAGAAGTACTGTAGAATACCAGTCAATAATAATAACAACAAGTCCCATTAACTTGTTAGCAAATAGTAAGATCATTTCTTTGAAGAAATTTCATATGTTGGGTGAGGTAATGCTGGTGTCTGCCAACCAAAGCGCATTCTTCATGCGCTGAAAGCTGATCATCTATTGTTCTACTCAGCCATGAATATTTGAGAGAATGATCACATTAGTAATAAAAACCACATCAGTACCAGTAATAATAACCCCAACAGCCTTGAGTCTGAAAGATATTTGGTGTTGGTTTATACATATCTATGTGTATTCCGAATCATCCTATAACAGGACACATTACAGCATGGACTGAATCACATAAAGGCTCTCACTTCAAGCCATTTAAATGGGTGTGTTTTTCAAAATACCAAAAGACCCTACTATACTACTATGTCATCTCTTATAATTTGGCATGGATATAGGGAAGTTCATAAGGGATTCCAGCATCTTTGTGTATTTAAAGCTCATGGGTAACACATTAAGCAAGAAGTATGGCTGAATTTTTTTAAAACAAAGATTAAATTATAATAAATACAATAAGAATATGTAAATAAAACCATACACAAGAAGGCAAGCAGGCAGGGTGGTTAGTACTTGAAATCAGTATAGTATTACATCATGATTTAGGATTCTTCTGAGTTTGTTTCATAGACACGCTACATATTTAAAATAATTTTGTGGCTAGGAGTTTAATTTTGGTGACTAAAAGTTAAAATAACATAACAAGAAGTGTTAGAAATATCTGAAAAATACATAACATTTGTTGAGTTGTTTTGCACACGTTGAGTAGCAGAGGAAACTCGATCGCAGCAGCTGCACATTAAATGTTACCACCTCACCTCCATTAACAGCACGATTACCTAAAATAAGTGTGTATTCAGAATCCTCTGGTGTTTTGATGTTAGAATCTTTGGTTCATCAAGCCGGATGAACAACTATTAATTAAGTACCTTCTGTGTTCAAGATACTATACTGTAGGAGGCATAAAGAAATCTTTAAAAAGATTTCCTGTTCTTAACTAACTTACAATTTAGTTGCTTCCAAACTGTAGCTATTTGATGTTAGTTGATCATATCTCCTTTGTATTTATTATACTTTCAGAATAAAAGCTGAAGTTTTAAATAAAATATAATGTCATCGTTTTAGCACCAGCCGTGCTTTTGTCAATATCTGAGATGGTGGCATTCAAAAAACGTTAAACATAAGCATTCTTGGAGAGTTTAAATATGGTCAGATTGAGATGAGGTTTTCTTTAAAAAAATAGAGGCAAGAGTATAATTTTGAATGTGAGAATTGATGATGGTTGTACTTGTTAAAGAAGGAAAGGCAATGTGCATGAATCATTACAAACCTGCTACTACAGACTGACAACTGAAATAAACAAACACCCAGGGGCATTGGCTCGGTAACATTATCGTCATGTGCGCAATGCAGCAATTTAGGAGGTTGAGAACTATGAAAGTGTCCAGAGAACTTTTCAGATGACTGTAACACCATCAATTCAAAGTTCCTTTTTATTAGATAATGTATACACAAGATACATTTGATACAAATGTATCTTGATACAAAATTCTTGATACAAAATCAAAAAGTAGAAAAGGATATATGGTAAAAGGTAAATCTCCCTTCCACCTTAGTACTCTTCTCAGAAGAAAAGGACCGCTCGCTACCAGTTGCTTGCAGCTAAAACAATCATTTATATGATCTTTCTTCTCCAAAACTTTTCACTCTTTCTGCACTTCTACTTTGTTGTCTCCAACCTTAATCCATACACTTATTCTACGTGGTGTTTAAAGAGGACTATATTACAAAGTTCACACTCTGAAACAGGCTAATATAATAAATATGAACTGCTAAAGTTAGCCAACTTGTCAAGATTATGTTAATGGTCTTTGGATCCTTTTCTTAATTATGAAAGAGAACTTCTCACCTTTATCAACGTGTATTTTCAGAACTAGATAGGTTTATCTGAAGCAATCACTATGCCAGGGTGAGTGGAATTAGCCTGAGTTACACGTATCAAGCACACCTTGGAGCTGGGGTCATCCCCAAAGCCATTGAGACAAGGTGGAAATGGACCTTGTTGAGGCACCCTCAGGGTCTAGGACCCTAAAATCTATTTGTGACATTGACACAAATTTGAAGAAGGCACAACTTATTTGATTTTTAATTTAGAAAAACAAAACAAAATACATGACTTGCCTGGTATTGTGAGGATAAAGTGAGTATATTTAGCTATACAGGATTAGGAAAAGTTCTTCTATAAACTTAATAGAAAATTATTTAATTGATAAAATTATTTCATATTACACTCTAGTGGGTTTTTTTTTTTTTTTTTTTTTTTTTATGTTTGGCCACCTCGTGTGGCATGCGGGATCTTATTTCCCAGACCAAGGATCGAACCCACGCCCCCTGCAGTGGAAGCGCATAGTCTTAACCACTGGACCGCCAGGGAACTCCCTATAATCTAGTGTTTAAAATCTATTATTGGGTTAGAGAAATCTCCTGATGATTATAGCAGGTATTCAGAAGAATACTAGGTTTTGTGTATGCCCACAAAGCCACTTAGGTTGGAAGACTGCTGAGACTGATGACCTAGACTTCACTAAGTTTGATTTCACTTTATTTTACTATTAAAAGAGTAAAAAGAAATGCAAAGGTTAAACAAGATATAATGGTACAGATGAGTGGAGAGGGTTCCCTGATCCTTCTCTTTTTCCTCACAGAGGTACGTCCTAAGTTCTGCCACAAAGGAGAGGCCAAGTCGGTGCTCAAGGACTGATCCTATTACCGTATGAGAAAAAACGTTCACCTCATAGTGCACCACTAAGCCTACTGGAATTCCATTCCAGTAAGCTTGGCTACAACCTACCAAATCTATCATAGGTCCAGGCTCCAAAACATGAAAAGACAAATTATAAGATAATTCAGCAAATATTTATTGAATACCTATTAAATGTTGTATCTAGTTTTACATTAGGTTCAATTTTTCTGCCAGTTTGAGGGAAGGTAGAGATTCCTATGATGTTTTATATAAATGGGTCAACTATCTCAATAATACTAGAGTAACTTTTATCAAGCAGCAGGTTGAACTGTGGGCCAGTATTCTTTTTCTCTCATTACGGTATTACTGCAGAAGATTTTACGTAATTATAGCAATTTAAAAAATTTCTTAGGGATATGAGCCCACATATTTCTAGTTCATTTCTAAAACCCACATATTCCAGACAGATTCTAGATCTATTAAAGACACCAAAGGCAGACTATCCTATCCACATGACTTAAAAGAAATAGATCAGGGACTTACATTTTTCTCAGGTAAGCTGATGTAGTGACAACAGCAGGTATGAAGGAAGCGGCACCAGCTTCCTGTTCCGCTGTTCCTTCATGCCCGGCCTCAGGGTAGACAGCTTTCCCGGTCCACACAGTCACCCCAGGGTAGACAGAAATGGCTACTTCCATGGTGTTAATGGCTCCTTCAGGACCATGCCTTGTCCATAAGTCATCCACAAAGCCCTCTGTGGGGAAAGGGGCTAGAGAGGCAAGGTAGGGTCTCAGCACTGGTGTTTATAGCTATAGTCCAGAGTTTACGTAATGCACCCTAGCCTGTTCCTGTCTATCAGAAGCAGGAACTTGTCCTACTCTGCCATCTTTGTTACATAAGAGGCAAGGGCCTTTGCATAGTGAAGACCCATTCACAGAACCAAACCTAACTATCTTGCTCAGGATTACGAAGTTCAGTAATATGTAGAAAATAAAATACTTTCACGGACATGAGGTGCTGACTGGTATAAAATAGTCTCTAATTTACTATATAATGCATTCCATTCCAAACTAAATTATGACTTTTTCCCAAGAGGAGATAATCATAAACATTCTTTAAGTAATTCCTCATTAAAGGCCTGACATAACCTCCTAACCAAATGAAATGATTTCATAAGAATGTAATCTCCAATTTGTCACATTATGGCTAATGGCTGGTATCCTTAATAATATTATACTATTTGCTTTTTTTTTTGGCTGCATTGGGTCTTTGTTGCTGCACGCGGGCTTTCTCTAGTTGTGGCGAGCGGGGGCTACTCTTCGTTGTGGTGTGCGGGCTTCTCATTGCGGTGGCTTCTCTTGTTGCAGAGCACAGGCTCTAGGTACACGGGCTTCAGTAGTTGCAGCACGCAGGCTCAGTAGTTGCGGCACATGGGCCCTAGAGCATGTGGGCTTCAGTAGTTGTGGCGCATGGGCTTAGTTGCTCTGTGGCATGTGGGATCTTCCTGGACCAGGGATCGAACCCATGTCCCCTGCATTGGCTGGCAGATTCTTAACCACTGCACCACCAGGGAAGTCCTTTTTTTTTTCTAATCATCAAAAGCAAGGTTGTAGTACATGCCTGTATTATAGGCTTAATAGTCACCATATAAGTTCTACACCTTTAATAAATCGTTTTTTCATGTTCATAATAATAAAGAAATAGAAAATAGAGGAATCAACTGCAGTTGTCCAGAATTCAATTCTGACTGATATATAAAATAGTTTTCCCACTTCCAAGATTATAGAACTCTTTTGTTTTCACACCTAAAATTTTAAAACTTCAAGGATGGGCAAGCCCTGACAGATGAAGAAAAATATACAAACTGGGCAAGTCCACAATGACCATATTTTTATTTCAAGAAAACATGTATTTTTATGAAAACGGTAAGATAATACTGTTAAACTTTTGAGTTTTGAGGAAAATGCCTTAAAAATATAGCTTTGTTAGCTTAAAATTATTTGAAAATACTGAAAAACACTAGGAAGAAAGCAAGTTACCTACAATCCAAAAACTATTTAAAATTCCATAAAAAAGAAGACAAAGTCCTCACATCAACTCTCTAATCTCTTTCCTCCAGAATAGCCTATGCTACACAGATTAGCTATACAGACTTTTACAAATTTATTTTTTAAAAATGAGATCAAACTGGCCTGGAATTTGCTTTTTCTTTTCAATTAATCATGGATACTTTCCTGATCAGTACAAATAGATCTACTTCACTGGTTTAAATAGCTGCAAAGCATTTCATTACATGGATGCTTCATAATGTTTTTGATCATTTCTCTATCCTTGTAATATACCTTTTGGTGCATATTTTATTATGTCTGTGTGATTGGTGAAAACACTGTGGTCCCTTTACACTGGGGTGGGGGAAAAGGTTTGGTAAACTTTGAGGTCGCCAAAGCATCTTCTTGAAAAACACAACTTTAGAAAATAGCCTACACTTGTATTAGACTATGTTCTTGAGGAAAAAAAGAATCAGAGAAAGAAAAGGAATAAGAAACACACATACATATATATATACACACACACGGATGGAGAAAGAGAAAGTAATTATTTTGTGTGTTTATATTTATAATGAGACAATATTAAGAAAAATGGATGAGAAAGCTAGTTATAAAATGAGACTTTTAACCTCAAAAGGTGAAGATGTTTAAAGTCCGAAACTCTGAGCGCAAGTTAACCCATACTTGTTTTGTGCTGTAAAGATTAAATTTGTTGGCCTGCAGAAGAGATGAAGTAGTTCAAATTGCAAAGTGAAGTTAATGAAAAATGCAAAACCCTAATCAGCTTTAGTTGGGAGTCAGCATTACAGAACAGCACTCTCAGGAAATTATGTTGAAAGCCATTACTACAGTGTTTTGCTGTTATTAACTGGAAGTAAGAACTGAGGCATAAAGAGCCAGAAAGAAGCAAGCCATCAGCAAACTCCAATAAACAGGGGAAATACAACAATGATGATCTAGGAAATACATTTCTTTACCATTTTGATGCATTATTTCACGTTTCAAAGTTTGCTTCTAAGACCACTGATTATATTCTACCTCTGGGATCATTATCACAGGATAATGATAAGAGAGTATGAACTCGAGTCTAGATGGACCTGGGCTCAAATCTCAGCTCTAAACTTTTCTAGCTGAGTCACCTCAAAAAGTTATTTAGTCTATTGGGCCTCAGTTTCTACTTATAAAATAAAAATAACAGTAGATGTTCAGTAAATGTTGGTTACGAGATCTCGATAATATACCTAGAAAATCATACTGGGAGCAATGCACTTGGCATGAATGAAACACTTAATTACTCCAAGCACTGGTTCTCAAATCAGCAGCAGCGGCATCACCTTTGAGCTTATTAGAAATGCAAATTCATGGGCCCTACCTAAACCTACTGAATTACATGGCCTGAGATGGGGCCCAGGAAACTTTTTTATGAGCTCTCCAGATGATTCTTATGCACTTGCCTTAGAGTTAAGCTAGACATGATCTTTATGTGATCATTTCCATTAATGAACATTAAGGGATCCAGCAATCACCTACAGGGCTGTTATTCATCAGGCACAGGAGGAACAGTGTCTTAGGCCTGTGATACTTTTAAAGGCTTATGAAACTTCCAGTTATAAGATAAATAAGTATTAGGGATGTACAACATGATAAATATAATTAACACTGCTGTATGTTATACATGAAAGTTAAGAGAGTAAATCCTAATTCCTCAAAATAAGGAAAAAATATAGACTTATGAAAAATGTTTTAATATTATTTCTCCTAAAGTCAGAAAAACATTAACATAATGATAATAATAAACATATAATAGTGAATCCAGCCTGGATTGTATCTTTATACCAAAGCAGTTTTAAAATTAATTAACTTGAGCCAAAGCAATCTTGAGAAAGAAGAACAAAGCTGGAGGTATCATGCTCCCCTGTCTTCAGACTATACTACAAAGCTACAGTAATCAAAAACAGTATGTACTGACACAAAAACAGACACATAGATCAACGGAACAGGCTAGAATCCAGAAATAAACCCATGCACTTATGGTCAATTAATGTACAATGAAGGATGCAAGAATATTCAATGGGGAAAAGACAGTCTCTTCAATAAGTGGTGCTGGGAAAACTGAACAGCTAAATGTAAAAGAATGAAATTAGAACATCATCCACACTATATACAAAAAAAAAAATACTCAAAATGGATTAAAGACTGAAATGTAAGACTGGAAACCATAAAACACCTGGAAGAAAACACAGGCAGAATACTCTTTGATATAAATTGTAGCAATATTTTTTTGAATCTGTCTGCTAAGGCAAAGGAACCCAAAGCAAAAATAAACAAATGGACCTAATTAAACTTAAAAGCTTTTGCACAGCAAAGGAAACCATCAATAAAATGAAAAGACAGCCTATTGAATGGGTGAACATATATGCAAATGATATGACCGATAAGGGGTTAATATCCAAAATACATAAACAGCTCATACAACTCAATATCAAAAAAAACAAACAATCCAGTCAAAAAATGGGCAGAAGACCTGAATAGACATTTTTCCAAAGATGACATACAGTTGGCTAATAAGCACATGAAAACATGCTCAACATCGCTATTTTAGAGAAATGCAAATCAAAACCACAATATCTCCTCATACCTGTCAGAATGGCTATCATCAAAAAGATCACAAATAAATGTTGGCAAGGATGCTGAGAAAAGGTGATCTTTGTACATTATTGGTGAGAATGTAAATTGGTGCAGTTGCTATGGAAAACAGTATGGAGGTTTCTCAAAGAAACTAAAAATAAAACTACCACATGGGGCTTCCCTGGTGGCGCAGTGGTTGAGAGTCTGCCTGCCGGTGCAGGGGACACGGGTTCGAGCCCTGGTCTGGGAGGATCCCGCGTGCCGCGGAGCGACTGGGCCCGTGAGCCACAATTACTGGGCCTGCGCGTCTGGAGCCTGTGCTCCGCAACAAGAGAGGCCGCGATAGTGAGAGGCCTGCGCACCGCGATGAAGAGTGGCCCCCGCTTGCCGCAACTGGAGAAAGCCCTTACGCAGAAACGAAGACCCAACACATCCATAAGTAAATAAATAAATAAAATATAAAAAAAAAAAAACAAAAAAAAACTACCACATGATCCAGCAATTCCACTCCTGGGTGTACATCTGAAGAAAATAAAAACACTAACTCAAAAAGATACATGCACCACAATGTTCATAGCACCATTATCTACAATAGCCACAGTATGGAAGCAACCAAAGTGTCCATCAACAGATTCAACAGATGAATGGATATGGACATCTATACATATACTACATATATATCATATATATAGTGTTTCATTGTGTGTGTGTATATATATGTACACATATACACACAATGGAATACTACTCAGCCATAAAAAAGAATGAAATGTTGCCATTTGCAACAACACAGATGGACTTGGAGGGCATTATGCTTAGTGAAATAAGTCAGACAATGAAAGAGAAATATTGTATCACTTATATGTAGAATCTAAAAAGTGAAACAAATGAATGAATATTACAAAATAGAAACAGATTCACAGATACAGAGCAGTGGTCCCCAACCTTTTGGGCACTAGGGACCTGTTTTGTGGAAGACAATATTTCCATGGATGGGGAGGTGGGGGGCAAGGTTCAGGCGGTAATCCAAGCGATGGGGAGTGATGGGGAGCAGCAGATGAAGCTTCCCTTGCTCACCCACCGCTCACCTCCTGCTGTGTGGCCCAGTTGCTAACAGGCCGCAGACCAGTACTGGTCCACGGCCGGGGGGTTGGGGACCCCTGATATAGAGAACAAACTAATGTTTACCAGTAGGGAGAGGGAAGGAGGAGGGGCAAGATAAGGGTTGGGAATCAAGAGGTAAAAACTTCTATGTGTAAAATAAATAAGCTACAAGGATATATTGTACAGCACAGGGAATATAGCCAATATTTTATAATACCTTTAAACAGTATAATCGACAAAAATTTTGCATCACTGTGTTGTGAACTGATATTATAAATCAACTACACCTCAATTTAAAAAATTAAATAAAAAATATACATAATTCCAAATTTAAAACTACCTATTATCCCCAAAATATAACCACCGTTAACACTTTGGCTTTTTGGGGGTGAAGTGGGGCTGGGAGACTGTCTTTTTGCTCTGCTTATAAATGCACATATAATAGAGACCAATGGAATAAGACTTTTAAACCCTTGATACATTTTTGCCAAATTGCTTTCCTGGTAGTTGGTTCTCCTTTAAATTAACAGCATCAGTGAATGAGTTCATTTCACAGTATCCTCACCAACTTTAAATATTATCTTTAACTTTTTTTTGTTAATTTCATAGTGGGAAAAATGGTTATGAATGTGAACTTACAAAAAAAATAAATATTGATGGTTGTGAAAAAAATTTTTTTAATATATTTCTTATGGAGGAAGGGCCTATGAAGACAAAAGCGCCTAAGACCCAGGAAAGTAACAATTCAACCCTGGTCACCTGAAAACTTGACTGTTCATTTATAAATGTTGACAAGGAAGGTGCCTGGTAGAAATAGACTATTATATAAGAAATGTGTTATTTTGAGGGTATATTAATTTATAATTTAAAAAAATATTAGTTTGTTTTTCACTTAAAAGTGAAACTGTATCACTCAATATCCTCAAGCAACAAAAATAGCAAATGATAAATTATATTCATTATATTGCTCTTACTAAATCGTAAAGGTTACTAGTTCATTTTAGGAAAAGATGTTAAAAGAAGTTTTAAACAAAAAGGTTTTCAACTTACGCCTTGGTTAACAGGACAATTAAACTAGTTAGTTCATTCCTCAAAGATGGCACTAAATCATAGTTATTTCGTATCATTTTAATGGCTGTTGAATTTTCAAGGGTATGGAGCATAAATTTTTGTTTTTTAAGGAGGGATAGTGAGGGATTTAAGAAAAGTATTTGATTAGACGACTACACAGAGGAAGGAGTTGAGTTTCGTGGTGGGACTCTGCAAGACTTCCTTCCTCTTCTGTATTTTCCAAATTTTCATTAATGAACGTGTCATCTTTGTAATTAAAAAAAAAAAAAGAAAGTAAAAAGAAAGGCAAAGAAGGAAAAGAAAAACGGACATGACATAGCCACCTGCAATTACAAGGCCTGACTTGTAAGACAGGGGACGGGCTTTGAAGTCTCAGGCACGTTAAAGGACAGGATTTTTTTTTTCTTTTTTTTTGTTTTGTTTTTTACACTGTCATCCAAAGGGTACTGTAGAATCCTCCCTGAATTATTTTGCAAACTTCTTTAAAAATGAATGAAGACCACAAATCATTCTCCACACATGTGATCGCGCTACCTCACTCTACCTTTTCTCTTCAGTTGGCTACGGTTTAAACCGAAGGCCTCCTCAGAGGAATATGAACTCGGAACATTTCTCAGGCCTTCGTGGTGCCACAGAAGCCGAGTGCATCGCCGGCCCGGCCTGGAAGCCCAGGTCTGCCATGGGGGCCTCGGCGGGCGCTCCCGACGTCGGACCTAAACGTGTGCGGGCCGAGCCGGCACCGTGCTGGGCCGGTGCTACAGAGGACCGGGCGGCGGGCGGCGGGCGCCACGCGGCGGGGGCCACGCGGCGGGGCTCGGTGCGGCGCCGCAACCCGCTCCGCCCGCGAGCGAGCGAGCGAGTTCGGAATTCTGAGGGGCAGACGCGCTGGGGGCGGGCGCCTAGCGACGGCAGCGACAACAGTGGAGGAGGAGCGGCGGCTGGCGCTGCTGTGGCGACGGAGGCGAGGCGGTGGCGGAGGAGACCCACCCCTGTCCGCATGGACAGTCGCAGAGGTCTCCGCTGATACATTGGCGCCTGGGCGGGGTGGGCGGACGGCCTTAGCGGCGGCTGCTGAAAGGAGCGGAGGGCCCGGGGGTGCCTGACGGTCGCGGAGACCTCACCGACCCGGGGGGCGGCGGGTGCGGCCATTTTACGGCCCGGGACTGAGGGAGGCGTGTTTGTGTGCTCACTCTCAGCCTCTCTTCCTGCGGGCCCGCCGCTAGGGGAAGCTTCTCGGGCGGCCTGGGCGGGCGGTGGATGGGGAGCCGCGGGCCGAGAGGCACCGGGCCCGGGAAGCGCCGCCGCCGCTCGCGTTCTCCCGGCGGAGCCTGAGCAGCCCAGGCCGCGGATCTCGCCGCCCGCCCGCGGATAGGCCCGGGAGCCGGCCTGCTTTTGTGTAGGCCCGTCCGGACGGGGGAGCGCCGCCCGCCTGACGGCCGAGTCCTAGGCCCGCAACCCTGCGGCGGCTACCTTCCCGCGGCGCGGCCCCTCATCCCGGCGAACGCGGCGGCGGTGTGGGCTATGGATTAAGGAGGCGGCGGCGTGGGAGGAGGAAGATGGCGGCTAGCAATAGCGACGGCACCGCCGGGGAGATTACTTTTCTAGAAGGTACATCAGTTTTTACCCTCGAGGGGGTGGGGGTGGGGAACTACAGGGAAATGTGGGCCCCTGATTCCCGGCTGTTCAGGTGTGGGCGCCGGGTGGGTCTGGGGGGGCTCCGGGGCGCTGGCGGGGAGAGAAGGTGCTGCGGGCGCGCTGGGTCCGAGTCCGTGCGGGTTAGGGGCTCGGCCGGGAGCCGGGAGGCCGAGGGGGCGTCGGTGGACCGGCCGGGAGCCGGAGTTGGTGCGTGTCCTTTGAGAGTGTACGCGTGTCTTTGACATGTTTTGGTTTTTTTGTGGTTTCTCCGTGGTGGCCTAAGGATGAGAGCAAATTGCGCTCGGGTCTCGTTTGGTGTTCATGGAAACTTTCAAATCGCTAAGGTTGGGTGAAATCGGGGGCCAGTCCGCGTAGGGACGGGGAGAGGTAGTTTCCTGAGCTTGTGTGATACGCCCGTCCCCGTCCCCGTCTTTCTTTTTTCGCGGAGCTTCAGGGGCTTCCTCTTGCAGCCAGCATTGAGATGAGGCCTCGCTCTGTCAGATAATCTTACGAAATGTGTTTTGCTAACGATATTTTAGAAAATAATGTATCGGAAAAGGAACGAGATTCACAGTGTCAATTTTGGGACCGTCACCCAAGCTAATAGACGAAGTTTGAGTGGTTACATTTTAATTCACTTGTGAGGAAAAGTTACACATTTGCTGCAGGCGGACTAACCCAGTCGTAAGTAAGAAAAGCTGTCTATTATTGTTGGGGATAATGGGTAACAATATTGGCTCTTGGCCCACATATAAGGATCCCTGAAATACGGCTAAATTCGCTGTCGTTATGGACCAGGAACTCTAAACGTTTATTGCGTCATTCGACTGTGGGTTCACCGTTTGTGCTGGTAGTTAGGTTTATAAATATGTTTGGGAGAGCGGCTTTATGAGTGGGTCTATCTGCTGTGCAGTGACTGTTAGAAGATGTAACTCCTCTTCGGATAATTCTGCAAAGATGAATTTCATACCGGGTAAAAGGAGTACTTTAAAGATAACTAGTTGGAAACATTTCTGAATTAAGAAAGTACAACTTCACTGTGGTACAAGGTCCTCTAAGAGGGTGTGGAAGGATGGGTATGCCGAGTTTACAGTTTTATTAACTGTACCTAGAACAGGGCCTGGAACACAGTAGGTACTAAGTGTTAGTCTAATGAACAAATGGGTACTCATGGAGCTGAGTGGGAAAAGAAACCTTAATTTTCTTAATTCTTCTTCCTTGGAGTGTAGCAGAGCCAAAAAAATATTTACCATGTGGTACAAACCAGCCTTTATTTAAAAGTGATGCGAGTTTTATATGAGATTTGTGGTAAGAAGATGTGGAAAGCTTGCAAGTTTTTCTGGGTTCATTTCATATTTCTTTTATTCTGTCTCCATTCTCATTTGGGCAGAATGGTTACCTGTCAGGGGCTGAGAGTGGTGCAGCTTGTGTTACAGGTGGTGCTATGTGATGAACATAGGGAGGATAGAAAGAGCATAAATAAGGCCAACAGATACAGGGCCAATGTGAAATTTAAAACTGTTGCTTTTAGTTTATTCTAACTTAAGGGTCTGTGAGTTGCTCTAGGGGGTAAACTTGAGTTTCACCATGTCACCTTCAGCATTCTCAGAAAGCAAGTGAATGGTACCTTGTTTAGAATATAAGCATAAGGGAGAGCAGGCATTTCAGTTGTTCATATACTGTACTGAATCTTCTGAAATAAATGGAATGATATTTAGTACTACTTATAGTTTTTGTGTTTAATATTTTGTACTTAATTCTTTTGGTTGTTTACACTTTTAATGATAAAATACTCCAATATAGCTTGCCAGATATTCGTTCATCAAATATTTATAGTGGCCTGCTCTGTACTAGGCACTTACCAAGGTGAATACAGCAGTGCGTAAGATAGGGTCCTTGCCTTTATGGGACTTATATTTTAGTGGGAGGGACTCTTTATAAATAAGTAAAAGTTAATCCATTTAAAACAGTCTTACCCCATTTTTTTCACATAGTTTCCTTCTTCACTTTATTTAGATCTGCTCAGACCTGACAACCTACTTACAATGTCATGCTGCCACACGTGTACAAACACATGGTATTCCCTTTAACTGTTCTATTTTTCATGGTAGCACTTTTCACATGATAAATTTATGTCTTCATGTTTTTTAGTCCTATTAAAATATAAGCTCCGTGAAAGCAATGGCTTTCTCTTTTCACCATCATATTTCTTGCACGTGGAGCATACTTATTTGTTGTTAGTGAAATAAACAGGATGATAATAGTGTGATAAAGGCTATGGAAGAAAAATACAGAGCACTGGATGAATGAGAAAGCCATTTTACATAGTGTTAAAGTCAAGAAAGGCCTTACTGAGGAGGTCACACGTGTGTTAAGGTAATACCTTAACTGGTGGGACTAGAGTATGGCAGAGGGCATGATGTCTCTAAAGGTTCCAAGATGATAAAGGATTCCATTTGTTTAAAAAAAAGAGGTTATTATGGCTGAAATGTAGCAAGCAAAGAAGAGAGTGATATGAAAGAGAGGTAGCAGATCATGCAAGTTCATGAATTTTTATTTGATTCTGAGAAGTAGGAAGTCATTGAAGAGTTTGGGACAAAGGAGTGTAATGATACAATTTATCTTTTTAAAAAAAAAAAAAAAAACGCTTTGCTCCTGGAGTGAATTAGAGGAGAGCAAGAGTAAAAAGCAGGGGTATTAGTTAGGAGAATATTGTAGCAGTCTGAAAAATAGACGGGCTTGGATCAGGATGGTAGCAGTGGCAATTGGGGAAGAGGAGTGGATAGATGGAAGATACGTTTGGATGTAGAGCTTACAGGACTTCTTGATGCGTTGCATATTGAGGATCAGAGTAAGGGAGGAATCAAAGATGATTCCTAGGGTTTTGGTTTGAGGCGTTGCAGGGGGGCGCGGGATTCCATTCACTGAGATGGAGTAGACTGGCAGAGGAATGAGAAGTAAGTTAATAGCTCTGCTTTGGTCATCTTAAGTTTGAGGTGCTTGTTTGTTGTCCATTTTCTAAATTATGTTTTACCTTCTTATAAACTATTAAGTAAAAAACTAATTCCATTTCCCTTTCTGGCTTCTTTAGGGAAAAAGAGACCTATTGGTTACTATTGTACATTATTTTGTTGGTATAGTATCACACTGAAATTGAGTGAATTTAATTAGGCCACAGCTTGTATTGAATTTTTTCTTTTCCCTCTTTGATTTGTTTCTTTCTCTTCTGTATGCTTAAGGTTGTCTTCTGCCCCTTTTCCACTTGTGATAGCTAGTTTGGCAGATTTAGATTTCTCTTTCGTTTATTCATTCAACGGACATTTATTGAGCCACTGTAACTTGTAGGTACTGTGCTGAGAGGCACGGTGGGGGAGGGAAGGCGGTTCCCCCGTGGAGTTTCCAGTCCAGTGAGGAGAGTCAGTAATCAAAGAAGCGCACTTGTAAGTGTAAAATTTCAACTGTCAAGTGCAGCCAAAGGGGATTATTTGTAATCATGAGAATTTGATCTAATCAGGGCAGTTTGAAGAGTGAATAGGAGAGGGAAAGGTGGAGAGTCAGAGCTTTCCAGCCAGGGGGAATACAGTAGAGGAAGCACGGCACGTTTAGGGAACTGAAAGGACAGTGTGGTGCTAGTAAGGAGAGTGGTACAAGATAAGACTGGAGGTTAACATCATCAGGTTTGTTTCAGAAAAGGTCATTGGCTGCCACACGGAAATACCTCTAGAGAGGGGCAGAAGATTGTTGTCGAGATCAGTTAGGAGACTTGTAGTATAGGGCAAAGGTGACGGTAGTTAGCTCCTTCTTGTAACCTTTCTTTTGATATTCTGCCCCTTCTGTTCTCCTCTGGCAAGTCTGCCTCCTCTCTCATTTGTTTTTCTTTTGTATACTGTTCTTGTTCATTCTAGCTTTCTTTCCCTTTACCTTTTTTCTTCTGCCAACTAATTGACTCACCAATATTTTCTCCCATTTTTTCTGCTTTCCCTTTCATATGTATGTATGTGTGGGTGTGTGTATTTCCTACTTTGTTTTCATTCTTCTCTTAATGCTTGCCTTCTCTCTTATTTGAATTCTAGTTTTTATTGTTTTCTTTCACTTACTACCTTTCTTTTTCTAGGTATTAGCTGATTGTTCTTGATATTCTGGATTGACTAGTGTAGTGAGAGAGGTAACAGAGAATGAAGTTATGTATTCCATATGTCTAGACTTCTGTAAGTTAATTGTTCCTGTTGCCATTACAAAAGTATGTTGACTGTTTGAGATCAAGAGGTATAGACGAGTTATATGACTTAGAGCAAGTAAGTGGGGCAATCAGAACTGGAGCTTGGGACCTGTCCTATAGCCTTAACCTCCTTCAGCATTGCCTTCCTTCCTTTCCTCCCTCCTTCCCTTCTTTATCCCTTTGCTTTCCCATTCTTCTTACCTATTTAACCTTGGGGGTGGGGGTGGACAATAGACGGGAAAATAATAGGGCGTTATGGGGAGTTACCATTTACTGACGAAGCAGTGCTCTAAGAGGGCAAAAGCTGAAGCCACAGGTCTCTTAAGGCCCAACTTCAGAAATTATACTGTGTCACTTGTGTCACATTCGAATGGCCAGAAGGCCACAGAGCCAGCCCAGATTCAAGAGGAGGGGAAGTAGAACCATCACTCAACAGGAACAGTGGGAAAGAATTTGCAGCGATTTTTAATCCATGCAGCCATCTTTCCTCTCCCATACCTCCCTGTTTTTTGGTTTTTGTTTTTGTTTTTTTTAATACTTTCAACAAAGTCATAGTATTTCTTAAACTTGAAAATGACAGTTCTTTTGAGATCCAAAAATTTCTAATTTCTGGACAGTTTAGGAAGCTAAAGGAAGACAGAACAAAGTAGACCACACATTTGTAATTTGTTTCAAAGGTATAAATAGCAACATAAACAGTCATTGGTTAACTTTCCTTTGATTAGGGACTGATTGAAGAATTTCTGAAACCAAGCAAGCATTAGTAAGAAGAAAAGAGGAAGAATGTTAGGAACTTCTCCTTCCTTTTTTTCTTTCATTCAGTGATGTCTGGGTCATGGTGGAGTTGTTACTGTTATCTTTCTCATTTTCATTACCTAAACTCTTAGAAAACATGGTCACCACTATTTACAGTATTAAAAATTAAACGTTATCTTGATACAAAACACAGCAGTTAATCCATAAAGTCAGAGGCAGACTGTTGATCACAATTACAACCCAGTTCACTTGTACGCTTAGGTCACATTACTTGGAGTGATGCAACAGTGGATGATCCATTATTGTGAGCTGCAAATCATGGTTGGCTACATCACCTGAAAACAGAAAGTAGATATGCAGTGTCCATTTGACGCTAAAAACAGTGTTACTTTTAGCCCGTGTTTTGGGCTACCTTAGGTTTTTGTACTTCTCAGAGCCTTCTGCATCCATCACCAGCAATTAGGACCTCTTGTCTCCTGAGGATACAGACTTCCAGTACTAAAATTGGAACAGTCCTAGGCAAATTGGGACATGTGGACACTGCCTTGTCCCAAGTTAACAGCAACTACTTTGAGGCCGTCTGAAACTATAGGCTTGAAAAGTAAGACAGCAAGCCGTATTCTGACCTTGTTTGGGGAGAGGTGTTTTTTTTGTTATTTCAAATACATTTCATGCTTGGTTTTGAATATGAGGGTTTTTTCCTCCCACATTAACTGCGTTACAATCTTTGAAATATAGCAGGGAGAAAAAACCAAACAGTGCTGGTGTACAGTGTATAACAAATGTACTTTTTTCTTTTTTGCAAAGACTGAAGCCATTTTTAAGGACATGAAGAGCTAGAAATTTCCCAAGACTTGTTTGTATACTATGTAATAACCTTGTTGTCTTTCCTATATTAAAAAAAAAAAAATCTGCAAACTTTCTGCCTCCATAACCTCCTGTGTATGAATCTGCCACTAAATCTTGGAGACATGGTGAAAATACTGCCTTTTACCACCATGACCTCTGGTGACTCTGTCTTCATGGAAACCAATATCTTCTCTGCCTCTGAAATTCCTATGCCACTGTTTGGATGAGGAGGGATTCCATATTTTGGCATTTAAACTTCTTTCTTCAGTGCAGGTTTGTCTCCATTCTCTATTATCACAGGAAATAAAAAACACTGATTTAATTTTGTCAGTATAGCAATTAAGTCTGCAAATCTTCGTCAGTGTTTCCTTCACAAGTTTGAGTACCAACTCCCGAGTCTCCTTGTCTTCACCATTTATAGGCTTTACCTGTTTTTCAAGTTTATCTTCTTTTAAGTTTATTATGACACTGTCAGTTTTCTCCTTGTTGAGTGATGCCTTTGCACTTTCAGAATTAAAGTGTTTCATTGGTCCGTCTCATTGAATATTGCTCCCCTGCCATCTTGATGGTGTCCTCCCCTTTCCTGGGAGCAGAGGGAACATGTGGAGCCACTTGTCTCTCGTGATCATTTCTTAGGTTATTCGTTTTCTCTCTTTGGAACTTTGTGTGCTTGTGGTAACTATATTTTAGAGATTGTGTACTCTGTGTGAAGAGAGAACCAACTGCATTACTTTGGGGTAAGGTACCCACTGCTTGGTATTTTACATTCCATAGAAGATCAAGATGCTTCCAGCAACACCAACAGCATCAAACTGCTGCCTGATGTTGGCCTTGGACAGGACTAACTGGATGCCAGCATCCTGCCAAAAGATCCATAGAAACCCACTGAATGGAATGAGGAGGTAGATAAACTGAGGGAACACTGAACAATAGCTGGATCCTGAGGCAAAGAATATTGTGCTCTTGGTGGTTCACAGAGAAGTCTAATTTAATATTATTCCCAAGGATATAATATATTCAGACTTCATCTTCAGATAGTATTGGACAGTCTATTGGTCTGTCTCCTGTATCAAAAAATAAAGGTTGTATAGATTAGGAATTTGAGAAAACTCACCTCAGCTGGGTGATTTTTCTGCTTCATGTAGCGCCTGTGGGGGTTATTCAGTGGTAGCTTGGCAGGCCTGGAGGCTCGAAGACAGCTTTATTCAAATGTCTGACTCTGGCCGGTATGGAAAGTTGGGCCCTTCCTTCTCCATGTAGTCGAAAGGCCTCTTCATGTGGTCTCTGCAGCGGGATACCCGTACTTGTAACATGGTGGCTTAGGGCTCCACGAGACTGCCTTTGGAGAACCTTGACAGGTTCTGGAGAAAGACTGGGGCTAAAGCACTACAGAGCCACCTAAAATTGCTTTACTGAGGTTTCCTGACGTTTGCATTTAATTCGCTCTTTACGTTTTCTTTTACTGCTTTTATATTTCTAAGTTGCAGAAGTTAACTTCTGTCTCAGTGACCCTTTTTTAAAAATTCTACTTTTTACTATTGTAAAACCTTATCAATGACAGTTTAAAAAATTATTAGGAAATATTTCATATCTGTGTGGAATATAAAGAATAATATAGCAAAAACTCATGTTCTACTTCCTAGCCTAAAGAAAACATGACTAATACCGTTGAAGCTGGGCTGAACCCTTTATTTTTTTTTTTTTTTAATTTTAAAAAGATTTTTTAAAAACTTTATTTATTTTTGGCTGCGTTGGGTCTTTGTTGCTGCGCGCGCTTTGTTGCTGCGCGCGGGCTTTCTCTAGTTGCAGCGAGTGGGGGCTGCTCTTTGTTAACGGTGTGCGGGTTTCTCATTGCGGTGGCTTCTCTTGTTGCGGAGCATGGGCTCTAGGCGTGCGGGCTCAGTAGTTGTGGCTCCCGGGCTGTAGAGCACAGGCTCAGTAGTTGTGGCTCACGGGCTTAGTTGCTCCGCGGCATGTGGGATCTTCCCGGACCAGGGCTCGAACCCGTGTCCCTGGCATTGGCAGGCGGATTCTTAACCACTGCGCCACCAGGGAAGTCCCGAACCCTTTCTTTTTTGCATCTTCCTGCCTCCTTTCCAGGGGTAACCACCATCCTTAATTTGGTAGTTATCATTCCCATACATTTCTTTGTACTTCATGTTCTTATCTCTGAACCTGTGTATGTGTACAAATTGTTTTGAATGTTTAGAATATTTTATAAATCATGTCATACTGTATTCTTCTGTAACTTGCTTTTCATTCTTACAACATTGTTTGAGAAATTAAATTATGTTGATAAGAATAGGTCTAGTGCTTTGTCATAGTATGAATATACTACCTTTTAGTTATGCATTTCCTTTTTTGTGGGAATTAGGTTGTATCTAATTTTTTACTATTACATACATTGTTACTATGAATATTTTAGTATGTCTCATATTGCTACTATGAACTTTTTTTTAAAGTACATTTCCTTGTGCACATGTGTGTTTCTCTAGAGCAGGGGTCACCAAACTTTTTCTGTAAAGGGCTAGGTAGTGAATATCTTACCCTTTACATTCCAAACAGTCTGTCACAATTACTCAGTGCTGCCAGTTTAGCAAAAAGGCAGTTACAGATAATACACAAGCAAATGAGTGTGGCTGTGTGCCAGTAAAACTTTTTGGACACTGAAATTTGAATTTTATGTAATTTTCTTGTAACATGAAACATTAGTCTTGTTTGATTTTTCTTTCCCCCCCCCTAGCCATTTAAAAATGTAAAAGCCATATTCTTAGCTTGTGGGCCTTATAAAAACAAGCAGCAGGCCAGATTTGGCTGGGCCATACTTTGCTAACATCTGATCTAGGGTATTTCTTAGCAATGGAATTATCGGGCCATGTGCAATTTCAGCTTCTCCTAAGTATTGCCAAATTGATCTCCAAAGTGCTTTCACTAGCACTTTTTAAGTTTTCCTGTTTATACCCATCATTACCCACTTAATAATGTCTGATGTTTTAGTTTTTGCCAGTCTGATGTGGTTATCAGATGGTGGTTTGAATTTGTAATACTCTGGTTTATAGTGAGGTTGAGTATCTTTATTACTGTATTTTTAAAAATTGTTCATTGTTCATTCAATATTCAAAAAATATTGAGTGCCAACCTAGAGTTAATCCCTATTCTATGTGCTTGTGGTGCGTGAGTAAACTAAACAAAATACTCTATGAGTTTCTTTTTGTTTTTTGGGTTATTTTGTGTGTTTCCTCAGTTCTTAATTGCTCATGTTTTCTGCACATTTTGTTCTGTTGGAATGTTGGGGTTCTTTATATAGTCTGGATAGGAAACCTTGGTTGAATTATGTGTATTGAACATACATCTTACAGAATTATTGCTTGTCTTATTTTTAAATTCATGGAATAATTTTATGAGCAAATTTTTAAAATGTAGTCATTTATTGTTTTTTTCTTAATGTCTTGTGCTTTTTGTGATAGAAGAAATTCTTTGGTCTTATTGGTCCCTTGTATTATAACTTTACTTTTTTTGGTTTTACTAATCACTGTTCATTTCTTTAGTTTTTACGATAGCAGGAGAGTGCCAGTCGGCTATACAGGTTGGGGCAACAGAATTTGAAAATCTATTTGTAGTGTATCTATTTCTTATGTTTTCTTTATATTTAAAAAAGTTTTTTAAAAAGACTATTAATGGGACTTCCTTGGCGGTCCAGTGGTTAAGACTCCGCTCTTCCACTGCAGGGGGCACGGGTTCAGTCCCTGGTCAGGGAACTTAAGATTCTGCATGCTGCGCGGCACGGCCAAGAAAAAAAAAAGACTTTATTAAATACTTGCAAACCATATGTCTGATAAGGGGTTAATATCCAAAATATATAAAGAACTCATATAATCCAATAGCAAAAAACCCAAATAATCCAATTAAAAATAGGCAAAGGACTTGAATAGACATTTTTTCCAAAGAAGACCTACAGATGGCCAACAGATACCTGAAAAGGCGCTCAACATCACTAATTATTAGGAAAATGCAAATCACAGCCACCATGAGATATCATCACCTCACGCCTGTCAGAATGGTTATTATGAAACCATGGTAACCATGCGCTGTTGATGGGATTGTAAACTGGTGCAGCCACTATGGAAAACAGTATGGAGGTTCCTCAGGAGATTAAAAGTAGAACTACTGTATGACCCAGCAATTCTACTTATGTGAATATATCTGAAGGAAACAAAAACACTATGTTGAAGAGATATCTGTGCCCCCTTGTTCAATAGCCAAGGCATGGATACAGTCTAAGTGTCCATGAATGGAAGAACGGATAAAGATGTTGTGTATATATACAATGGACTATTATTCAGACATAAAAGGGAGAGAAATCCTGCCATTTGTGACAACATGGGTGGACCCTGAGAGCATTATGCTAAGTGAAGTAAGAATGCTGTGTGATCCCACTTATGTGTGGAATCTTAAAAAAAAAAATCAAGGCTAAAAACGAAACCAAAAAAAAAAAAAAAATCCCAAACTCATAGAAAAAGAGATCAGATTTGTGGTTACCAGAGGCAAGGCACGGGAGGTAGCGGACTTGGATGAAAGTGGTCAAAAGGTACAAACTTCCAGTTATAGGATAAATAAGTACTGGGGTTGTAATGTATAAAATGATGGGTGGCTATAGTTAATACTCCTATAGGGCTTATTTGGAAGTTGTTAGAGTAAATCCTAAGAGTTCTCATCACAAGGAAAAAAACTTTCTTCCTTCCTTCCCTTCCCTCTCTTCCCTTTTCTTTCTTTCTTTCCCTAGCTTGCTTTCTTTTCTCTCTTTGTCTCTTTCTCTTTCTCCTTCCTTCTTTTCTTTCTTTCTCTTTCTTTCTTTCGTTCTTTCATCTATATCAGATGACAGATGATAACTGAACATATTATGGTAATCATTTTACAATATATGTAAGTGAAGTCATTATGTTGTATACCTTGAACTTTTACAGTGCTGTTCAGTTATATATCAGTAAAACTGGGCAGGGAAGACTTGTTTTTGTTTTTCTTTTTTCTAACCGTGCAAAAGGTTTCCTTTTTTTTTTTTTAAGAGCAGTTTTAGGTTCACAGCAAAGAGGAAGGTACAGAGATTTGCCATATACCTCCCACCCCCACATCTGCATAGCCTTCGCCAGTGTCAACATCTCCCACCAGGGTGGTACACTTGATAACCCTCCACCGACAAATCATAGTCCAGAGTTTACGTTATGGCTCACTCATCGTGTGGTATAGTCTGTGGGTTTGAATAAGTGTGTCATGACATGTATCCATCATTATCATGTCATACAGAGTATTTTCATTGCCATAAATATCTTCATTGTTCCACCTATTCATCCCTCAGCCCCTCCACCCTCACCTCACCTTGGCAACTACTGATCTTTTTATGGTCTCCATAGTTTTGCCTTGTCCAGAATGTCATCTAGTTGAAATCATACAGTAGATTGCCTTTTCAGGTTGGTTTCTTTCACTTAGTAATAGGCATTTAAGGTTCCTCCGTGTCTCTTCATGGCTATTACTACGTGAGTTCTTGGTATATTTTGGATAAAGTCCTTTATCAGATGTGCTATTTTTGCAAATATTTTCTCCCAATCTTTGGCTTGTTTTCTAATTTTCTTGGCAGAGCAAAAGGTTTTAATTTTAATGAAGTCCAGTTTATCAATTCTTTCTTTCATGGATTATACCTTTGGTGTTTCATCTAAAGAGTCATCACCATACCTAAGAGTCATCTAGATTTTTCTCCTATGTTATCTTCTAGGAGTTTTATAGTTTTGTATTTTACATTTAGGTCTGTGATCCGTTTTGAATTAAATAACTTGCTAAGACTGATTGCGATTGCATTGAATTTATTGATAAAGTTGGAAAGAACTGACATCTGGACAGTATTGAGTCTTCCCATTCATGAACATGAAATATCTCTCCATTTTTTTAGTTTTTCTTTCATTTCATTCATCAGTTTTGTAGTTTCCATCATAAAGATTTTGTACATATTCTGTTAGCTTTATAGCTAAGTATTTCATTTTTGGGGGTGCTAATGTGTTATTGTGTTTTTAATTTCACATTTACCTTGCTCATTATTGGTATATAGGAAAGCATTTAATTGTTTTGTATTAACCTTGTATCCTGCAGCCTTACTATAATTGCTTACTAGTTCCAGGAGGGTTTTTTTGAGTGATTCTTGCGGATTTTCTACCTAGACGATCATATCATCTGCAAAGACAGTTTTATTTCTTTCTTCCCAATCTGTATCTCTTATTTCATTTTCTTATGTATTGAATTAGATGGAACAAAAAGGAGTGATGAGAGGAGTCATCCTTGCCTTGTACCTGATCTTACTTGGAAAGCTTCCATTTCTCATCATCATATATGATGTTAGCTATAGGTTTTTGTAGGTATTCTTTATGAAGTTAAGGAAGTTCCCATGTTTTCTTAGTTTGCTGAGTGTTTTTATCATGAATGGGAATTGGATTTTATCAAATGCTTTTTCTATTGATGTGATCTGTGATTTTCCTTTTTTTAGCTTATTGATGTAATGGATTACATTAACTGATTTTTGAATGTTGACCCAGCCTTGGCATAGCTGGGACACATTCCACTCAGTTATGGTGTATAATTCTTCTTGTACATTGTTGGATTCAATTTGCTAATATTTTTGCATCTATGTTCATGAGAGATATTGGCCTGTAGTTTTCTTATTGTGTCTTTGTCTGGTTTTGATATTACGGTAATGTTGGCCTTGTAGAATGAGTTAGGAAGTATTCCCTTTGCTTCAGTCTTCTGAAAGAAATTGTAGAGAATTGATACAATTTCCTTAAATGTTTGGTAGACGTCACCAGTGAATCCATCTGGGCCTGGTGGTTTCTGTTTTGGAAAATTATGATTAGTTATTGATTCAGTTTCTTTACTAGATGCAGGCCTATTTAGATTGTCTGTTTCTTCTTTTTTGTTTTTCTTCTTGAGTTTTTTTTTTTTGGCAACTTGTATCTTTCAAAGAATTGGTCCATTTCATCTGGGTTATCAGATTTGGGCGTAGAGCTGCTGGTAGTATTTCTTTATTATCCTTTTAATGCCCATGGGATCTGTAGTGATGTCCTCTCTTTCATTTCTTTCTTTTTTTTTAAATAATTTTTTGGGGGTGTAGTTGACTTACAATGTTGTGTTAGTTTCAGGTGTACAGCAAAGTGAATCAGTTAATGCATATACCTATATCCACTCTTTTTTAGATTCTTTTCCCATATAGGCTGGTACAGAGTTTTGAGTAGAGTTCCCTGTGCTATATAGTAGGTCCTTATTAGTTCTCTATTTTATATATAGTAGTGTGTATACGTCAATCCCAGTCTCCCAATTTATCCCTCCGCCTACTGTTTGCCCCCTGGTGACCATAAGTTTGTTTTCTACATCTGTGACTCAATTTTTTTAGATTCTATATATAAGCGATATCATGAGATATTTGTCTGTCTCTTTCATTTCTGATGGTAGTAATTTGTGTTCGCCTTCTTTTTTTCTTAGCCTGGCTAGAGGCTTATTGGTTTTATCAGTCTTACCAAAGAATCAGCTTTTGGTTTATTTGATTTTTCTATTGATTTCCTATTTAATTTCATTGATTTCTGCTCTAATTTTTATTATTTCTTTTCTTCTGCTTACTCTGGATTTAAATTGCTCTTTTTCTAGTTTCCTAAGAAAGATGCTTAGATGATTTATTCTTGGTCTTTCTTTTCTAATATATGCATTAAATGCTATAAATTTTCTCTCAGCACTGCTTTCACTACATCCGACAAATTTGGTAAATTGTGTTTTCATTTTCATTTAGTCCAAAATGTTTTTAAGTTTATCTTGAGATTTCTTCATTGACCTGTTTGTTGTTTTGAAGTGTGTTGTTTAATCTCTATGTATTTTGGGATTTTTCCAGTTAATTTTTCTGGTTTTGACTTCTAGTTTAATTCTGTTGTGGTCTCAGAATAGACACTGTGTGATTTCTGTCATATAAATTTGCTAAAATGTGTTTTATGGCCCAGAATGTGGTCCTTGTGAATGTTTCATGTGAGCTTGAGAAAAATATGTATTCTTCTGTTGTTGGATGAAGTAGTCTATAGATGTAAATTATCTCCAGTTGACTGACAGTATTATTAAGTTTAACTATGTCCTTACGGATTTTCTGCCTTCTGAATCAGTCCATTTCTGATATAGGAGTTTACAGTCGCCAACTATGATAGTGAATTGGTTTATTTTTCCTTGCATTTCTAGTAGTTTTTGTCTCACATAATTTGACACTGCTGTTAAGGACTGTTATATCTTCTTGAAGAATTGACCCTTTTAACATTATGTAAATGCCCTTCTTTATCCCTAATAACTTTCCTTGCTTTGACATCTGCTTTGTCTAAAATTAATGTAGCTACTCCAGCTTTCTTTCGATTGCTATTAGCGTGGTCTTTCTCCGTCCTTTTAATCTATATGTGTTTTTATTTATGGGTTTCTTGTAGAGGGTATGTAGTTGGGTTTCATTGTTTGATCCATTCTGAGAATTTTTACGTTTCATTTGGTGCATTTAGAACATTGACGTTCAATTTTTTTGTTTATTTTAAATCCAGAACTTAGAAGTTTATGAAATTCTTTTTGAATCCCTAAGATGGCTGTAAACAGTTTGTTTTTACATGTTCGTAGCTTAAAGGAATGTGACTATCACAGTTTATATGGACTTCTGCCTAGGAAGCCCACCAACGCTACACAGTAGTTTTGTGTTTCCGTACTCCAGTCCTAACGTTGCCAGTGCTCTCCGTACCCAGCAAGGGTCCATCCTGCCCATTGCTTTTGATTGTGACTATTGATATAGTTGGGTTAATGTCTACCGTATTTTTTATTACTATTTTCTATTTGTTGCCTTTGTTCTTTGTTCCTTTTTTTGTCTGCTACTCTTTTTCTGCCTTTTGTGTTTTTAATTGAGCATTTTATATGATTCCATTTTCTCTCCTTTCTTTGCATTTCAATTATACTTAATTAAAATTTTTAGTGGTTCCTTTAACGTTTGCAATATATGTTTGCAACTAATTCAAGTTCACTTTCAAATAACATTATACCACTTCACAGACAATAACAAAACAATCTTAATTCCTCTCTCCTGTCCCTTGTATCTTTGCTGTTATTCGTTTCCCTTTTAGTTAAGCTAAGCATATGTATATACACACACACATAAGATATATACATAAACATACATGATCGAATAACATGTTGCTATTATTTTGAACAAAATGTTACTTGTTATTAGGAATAAGAAAAATAAAAGTTTTAATTTTATCTTCACTTATTCCTTCTCTGATACTCTTTCTTTCTTTATGTACATTCAAGTTTCTGACCTACATCATTTTTCTTCCCTCTAAAGAACTTTTTTTTGTCTTTAAACATTTGCAAAACAGGTCTTGCAAAATGGCAACAAGTTCTCTCAATATTTGTCTAAGAAAGTCTTATTTGTACTTCACTTTTGGAAGATAATTTCACAGGGTACAGAATTCCAGAGGGTTTTTCTTTTTTTTCTTTTCTCAACACTTTGTATTATTTCTCCCCACTCTCTTGTTTGCATGATTTCTGAGAAGCCAGTTAAAATTCTTACCTTTGTTCCTCTGTAGGTAATGTTTTTTTCTCCACACACCCCCACCCCACCCCCCCCCCCACCCCCCACCCCCCGACCCAAACTGTGGTTTGAAAATTATATGCTCAGGTGTAGTTTTTTAGATTTCTGTCTCTGAGCTTCCTGGATCTGTGGTTTGGTGTCTGATGTTGATTTGGGGAAATTCTCAGTCATTATTGTTTCAAATATTTCTTCTGTTCCATTCTTTATTCTCCTTCTGGTATTTCTATTAAATGTATGGTACACCTTTTATGGTTGTCCCATGATCCTTGGGTGTTCTTTTGTTTTTTGTTTTTTCTTTCAGTCTTTGTTCTCTTTGCTGTTTAGTTTCGGAGGTTTCTACTGATATATATTCAAGTTCAGAGATTCTTTTCTCAGCTGTGTCCAGTCTACTAATAAGCTCATCGGAGGCATTTTTCATTTCTGTTTAATGTTTTTTATTTCTAGCACTTATTTTTGGTTCTTAGGATTTCCATCTTTCTGCTTATGTTGCATATCTGTTCTTGCATAGTTCAAATTCACAGCCTGATAATTCCAACATCCATGCCATGTCTGGTTTTGATGCTTGTTTTGTCTCATCGAATTGTGTTTTTTGCCTTTTCGTATGTCTTGTAATTTTTTTTCTTGATAGCTGGATATTATATACTGGGTGAAAGGAACTGCAGTGAATAGGCTGTGAGGGAAGCATTCTGTAGTCCTGGGATTAGGACTATAGTCCTGGGATTAGGTCTCGGTCTTAAATTCAGTGAGCCTAGACCTCTGAACTGTGAATTTTACAAGTGTTTCTCAGTGTTTTTCTCTCCTCTTAGGTGGGACAGGTTGGCTAGAACGGGCTGGTGTTAGGTATTTCCCTTTTCCCAGCTGGAGCTGGGTCAGTTAGGGTTTGGTAAAACTTCCTTAGTTAGGCTCTGGGTAACTGCTTACCCCTGAGGGTGGGCCTTGTTAAGAACACAGTGCTCTGTTGTGTTTCACAGTGGTTCCTTTTTCCCTCTCCCTCATGGAAGCGGGGTGGGGGGGGGATTTTTCTCCAATTTTCTGTGAGAACGTGGTCAAGCTCCTGGAGGTAAAACTCGCAAGAGTGGGCCACCTCTTATGACTGGGTCCCCCTGGAGTTTTTAACCCTCAGACTTGTAAGCACTGAACCTCCAGCAGTTTGTCAATTTACAGTTTAGGTTTTCCTACCCTGGTACTGGATCTTGTGGTAGTTGTAAGACTAGTGCAGAGAATTTTCATATGCCCTTCACTTATTTCCCCAAATATTGACATTTACCACAATTGCTTTATCATATTCTCCCTCTAACTGTATATGTTTATATACACATACTTTTTTTTTTTTTCCTGAACTGTTTGAAAGTAAATTTTAGGCATACTGCTCATTTACCCCAAATACTTCATTATCCTATGCCTTTTTTTTGGAACTATACATTCTCTGAAATTACTACAGTGCAGTTATCAAGATCAGAAAATTAACATTGATATAATGCTATTATCTACAGACTTTATTTCAGTTTTTACTAGTTGACCTAAAATGTTCTTTCTAGCAAAAGGAAAAAAAATTCTGGGTCCAATTTAGGATCACTTATTGCATTTATTAGTTGTGTCTCTTTTGTCTCTTTAATCTGGAATAGTATTCCAGTCTTTCTTTGTCTTTCTTTACCTTGACATGTTTAAAGTATACTGGACAGTTATTTTGTAGTTTGGGTTTGTCTGATGTTTCCTCATGATTAGATTTAGGTTATGAGTTTTTATAAGGAATGCCTTGGTAGTGATCCTTTGTCCTATTACTGGTGAAATTAACTTTGATCATTTAGTGTTTGCCAGATTTCTCCACAGAAAGGTACTATTTTCCCCTTTGTAATTAATAAATATTTTGTGGGGAACTACTTTGAAGCAATATAAATGACATATTTCTCTTCAGATTTCATCCATTAGTTTTAGCTTCTTTCTATTTATTTATTAGTTTCAGCATTCCTTGATGATGCATCCCTGAATCATTTTTTATTATAATGGTTTTGTTTTGTGAATTACATTCATAATTTTCAAATGTTAACTCTTGCTTTTAGAATAAACCCTACTTGAATGTAATATATTATTCTTTATCTATCACTGGATTTGATTTACTAATATCTTATTTAGGGTTTTATATCTATCTTCATGAGAGAGTGCTTGGTAATTTCCTTCCTTAAATGTCATTATCAGGTTTAGGATCAGGTATTCTGACTTCATAAAGTGAGCTGCAAAGTGTTCCTTTTTTTTTATTTTCTGGGAAAGTTTAGGTAAATTTGTTGCTGTGTTTTACAGGTTTGAAAGAAATTATGGGAGAAGCCTTCTGGGTCTGAGTTTCTCTTTACAGAAAGATTTATAATAATTCAGTTTCTTTTATTGACAGCAGTGTTCAAAAATTTTTTTTCTTGTGTCAATTTGGTAATATTTGTGCCCTCATAGGTGTTTAAGTTTGCTTTCTCTAGTCAACTAAGTCAGTTCCTACCCATCCATCAAGTTTTCACCTTTCATCAGTTTAGTTACATCTCTCATCTGCTATTATCTTCTTTCTGGGTTCTTTTTGTTCTTATGGGTTTCTACTTTTTCCCCCTCCTTCCGTTACTGTCATTTTACTGGAGGGGTATGGAGAATAAGGCACATATTTAATTTACGATGCTTAACTGGGATCTCTCTTTAACCTTTGCATTTCCTTTCAATTTTGTAAGTACAGTATAGTGGACATAATTTTCCATTCTGATTATTACAAGTGTCAACCATAACAGGATATTGAAGTGTGTTGATACTCTCAAGGACTTTTGAGGGTTCAAAGTTTTTGTCCTTAGTGCAAGTTACCCTAAAATTTATGTTTTTAGAATTTGCTTGCTTTTTGTAATTTATTTTTTCTCTTTGGCAGTTATCACTTTTCATGAGGTTATTTTTCTTTCACCTATTAATTTATAGCTTCTAATCTGTCAATTAGGAAATCCTGTGATTACACTTGTTAGAACTGTGTGTACAGAACCCTGCTTCTTTAGAGTGTACACAATATAAAATCTCTTGACTTTTCACTGCCTAGTGGCCTTTTTGGTTAACTTGCCTGACTCTCAGTGATGGATAGAGTCTTTATAGACTAGTAATCATCATAGTTTATTACCTTTTCTGTGTTGGTAGCATAACTTAAACTTAACCCTGTCCTTTTTTAAAACACAGGTTCATTTTACATTTGATTTTTGAAAATAGGGGTGGGGGATAATTTTAGATTTATAGAGAAGTTTCAAAGATGTTAGAGTTTCTGTATACCATTTACCCATCTTCCCCTCATGTTCCCAACTTAGATAATCGTAGTATGTTTGTCAAAAACTAGGAAATTAACATGGGCATAACACTATAGCCTAAACTACAGACTTGACTTGGATTTCACTAGTTATTTCATTAATGTCCTTTTTCTTTTGCACAGTCCAGTCCAGGACACCACATTGCATTTGGTTGTCATGTCTCCTTAGTCCCCTCTGATCATGACAGTTTCTTTATCTTCCCTTGTTTTTCATAACCTTGACAGTTTTAAAGTGTTCTGGTCAGGAATTTTGTAAAATGTTCCTCAATTTGGGTTTATCTGATGTGTTCTTGTGGCTAAACTGGCATTGTGGGCTTTTGGGAAGAAGCCACAGAGCTGAAGTCGCACTTTCATCACATCATGTTAAGTATGCTATGAATAAGACATCACTTTTGATGTTAACTTTGATGATCACTTAGCTGAGATAGTGATTGGTAGGTTTCTCACTGTCAGTTTACTTTTTTCCTTTTTCTATAGTTGACTCTTTGGAAGTGAGTTACAAAGTTCAGCATATACTGAAGGGAAAGGGAATGAAGTTCCATCTCTTAGAGGAGAGAGTTTGTACATGTATCATTTGGAATTCTGTAAGGAAGATGTGTCCCTTCTCCCCATTTATTTATTTATTTAATTATTTATATCCATGTGGATTCATGAATATTTATTTTATTAAGGAGAATTATAGTTCATACCATCATTTTTTTAAAAAATCGCCTTCTTCCTTTCTGGCCCTAGATAATATTCCAGGCTTATCTTGTATTTTTCCTGCCTCATCTCTAGAATCAGTCATTTTTCCTGGGAACTCGAGCTCCTTGTACTGGAGAATGGTATTTAGAAAATATGATCTGGTTGTAGGTGTACTTGTTGCTACTGGGGTATCACTGCTTCTACACCTTCTCTGAGGACAGACCCTTAGCTCTGTATACTAACCCATGGAACAGCATATCTATATTCATTTCTGTATCTATTAATCTGTATGTGTATCAAATAAATATAAGTTGGTACTGATATCTCTTCCTCTAATTTAGCACCACTAGAACGAACAGTTCATTCTAGCTTTCCTCTCTTGTTTTTTTTATAACTTCTTTTTCTGAAAGGGAGACACCTTGCTCCTATTATCTACTATTTATTTACTTATATTTACATTATACATGTAAAGAAGTTTCAGATTCACTCATGATGACTTGTTTCCTCCTGTTTCATGATATTTTGGGTTGTGAACTCATTTTTTTTTGGAAACTTTTTTTGAGGCATTGAAATTTTATTTTTTTAGAGAAGACTTATATTTGATTCTGCTAGTCATTTAGAGGTTTTGGTGATTTTTTTTTGCCTTTAAAAACAGTTTTTTACTGTGGAAAAATATATGTAACATAAAATTTATTGTTTTAACTGTTTATAAATGTACAAGTGTAGATTGGCATTAAGTACATCCATAATGTTGTGCAGCCATCACCACTATCCATTTCCAGAACTTTTTCATCATCCCAGACAAAAGCTCTGTACCCATTAAAAAATAACTCTACATTCTCCTCTCCCTCCAGTCCCTGGTAACCTCTATTCTACTTGCTCTCTGCATTTGCCTATTCTAGATACCTCATATAAGTGGAATCATACAATATTTGTCCTTCTGTGCCGCTATTTCACTCATTGTAATGTTTTCAGAGTTCATCCATATTGTAGCATGTGTCAGAGTTTCATTTCTTTATGGCTGAATAACATTCCTCTGTATGTGTGTGTGAACACAGCACATTTTGTTTATCCATTCATCTGTTGATGGATATTTGGGTTGTCTCACCTTCTGGCTCTTGTGAATAATGCTGCTGTGAACATTGGTGTACAAGTGTCAGAGTCCGTGCTCTCAGTTATTTTGGGGTATATAGCTAGAACTAGGATCACTGGGTCATAGGGTAATTCTGTGTTTAACTTTTTGAGGAACTGCCAAACATTTTCCATAGTGGCTGCACCATTTTATATTCCCACAAGCAATGCGTAGGAGTTCCAGTTTCTCCTCATCCTCACAAGCACTTATTATTTTCCATTAAAAAAAAACAGCCATCCTAACGGGTGTGAAATAGTATCTCATTATAGTTTTGCTTTGCATTTCCTTAACATCTGGTGATATTGGGCATCTTTTCCGTGAGACTGTTTTAATTGTGGGCTTTTCTGGGCCATGTAGGTTATGAAAATTCTGGTACCAAACCTGAGTAATTGTGAGCTGATATTTAGGAATTCCCTAAACATGGGGTGGAGAGATACACTTTATTTGTCATTAGTTCACCCCCAAACCCAGAGCCAATGGCAAGATGTCATAATTATCCCTACTGTCTCTTTCTTCAGTGAGATTCTTTTTTCTCCCCGCCCCCCTCCCCACCAGTTCATTCATCCAATTGGATTGTCACCCTTCAGGTCTTCTGGTCTACGATCTGACCTTTCATTTTACTGAGGCCCCAAACCTGATCTTCCCAGCCTCTAGGACTCAGGTTTTTGTCATATGGCTCAAAAACAAATGCCAGCTTCAGAACTTCATTTATTTCTCAGGTTCCCACTTTCTAGCTGTTTATGGCTTTGGGGTATTTCAGGCATGCACTTAAAATTTTTCTTAAACTCATAGTGAGCGTGTTTGGCGTCCTGATCTGGAGAGTTATTTCGAACATTGAGTTCACCCTGATGCTAACACAGAAAACCTTGGTTTGTCTCTTTTCTGCTAAAAGGCAGAGATGATTGGCTGAGGTAAAGAAAAGGCTGGTGGTCTGGATTTAGTTCTCATAAATAAGGCAAGCAAATTAACAGGTACTAGTTTCTAGAACCAGTGATCAAATATGGTGGAGACGCAGGGTTGATTTTTATGTATTTCATACATATTCATGTATCCCCATCCACATTTTTATTATATTTTACTGATTTGAGCTTTTTTTCTGTAGCAAACTCACACATACAGATGAGTGTAAATTAGCAAAAACAGATTTTAATGTGTTCTTTTTCTCTTTAGAGAAATAGTCAAAAGGCAAGCAAATTAAAAGAAAATCCTGACTAAGCAAAGAGTTTGGGAAATGCTCAATTTTATTTTGTATTGAATGGCTCTATTAATGAATACTTATCTGAGTTTGTTTTTATTTCAGCGTTGGCTAGATCAGAATCTAAAAGAGATGGAGGTTTTAAAAGAAATTGGAGCTTTGATCATGGAGAAGAAAGTGAAGGAGATACAGATAAAGAGTAAGAATGTTTTTTTCCCCCTCAGATGTTTTATAAGAATGAAACTTATCATTAGAAAAACAGTTTTATTCCATGGAAATATTTTTAAGAGTATGGTATTCTTAAGAAAACATTGAACTCTTTTACAGTAGCATTAAGGAAAGAAAAAACAATTCTTTTATTGGTATATAATTTTGTGGTTATATTTCTTTATCTTTTGAAGTGTATAAATATGTGCATATAGTACATGTAATCTTATAATTAAAAGTTGACCATACTACAGGTTTCCTATTAAATAAATTGTTCTTTAAAAAAAAAAAAAAAATACGGCATTCTGTTCACGTAGTGATTTGAGAAGCCACCGTTTATCAGGAGTAAATGAACCCAGGTTATGATTGTAAGAAAGTTTAGTGTCTTTCTTTCCAGTTGTGACTCACCCTGCCCCCCACCACATTCATCTTAGATTGCTACCAGAGAAAGCAGAAACCCTATAAATGATAAACACAGGTGTTGACCCAGACAGACGTTAAGCAAAGCGTTCATTACATTTTGTTAATGTACTTGGAATGACTGCTGTAAATTTTTAAATAGTTTTAATAGAGCCTTTTGCATGTCATGAGATTTGTATTACAAATTTAGCATGGCTATTAGTTTCTTAGTTTACTGATCTGGTTTTCCACTGGCCAGAACAAACAGCAAATTAAGAGACACACAAATATATACACTAAGTTCTACCAAAACTGCAAATATTTTTTAGAAATTTTACACAAGAAGTCATTCAGAGTATATTGGGTAAATATTGTAGGTGCTTCACTTTTGTCTGGGCAACAGCTCCGTTCATCATTACCACTTTATGTGCCTTCACCTATGAGATGTTGAACTGAAGTGAAGTTTTATTTGAAGGAGAGCTTTGAACTGGTAAGTTTCTCACTCAGAATTGGTATTTTATGGTTTTCTTTCTTTCATTTCTTTTTATTTCTGATCATATTTTATAACAGACATTTGTTATTTATGTAGTTTTGAAAAATTGGAATTAAATCTGAAATTGAGTAGACCACTTTTAAACGTTAAAAAGTATCCCATCTTTTAAGCATTTTTGTAAAATGTTTGCAGGAGAGAATTTTTAGCGTTAAAAAAGTTGGGATGTATACAAACAATAATGAAACAAACATTTTACATTTTTGTTATAAATAGCTAAGATTTTACTAAAAATAGCTTAGCAGAATTGTCTTCAGAAGGGTGTATTTTGACTTTCTTTGTTAGAAGATTAGTCATGATTATATTAAAAAAAGTGTCTTTTAAGGTGCTACCTGTCCTGTGTTTTTCACTTATGAATTGTACTCTTTGATTTATCACTATGTTCAGATTAACATGAACTGTTAATAGATATATCGGTTTTTTAGAATCAGGCCAGTGATTCTCAGTAAAGGGTTGATATTTCCCACAATGGTAGAGGTATAACTATTTTATTGGGTTAATACCATTGCAGTTACTTTCTTTTCATTAACTAAAGTTTTCTTACCAGTATGTTTCTTTCCCTCTACTTTGTTTTTCAGCCCCTTTCCCCTAATTTAAAATCCAAAACAGAAAGGAAAAATGAGTGACTATTTATGAAATCCATAGTTAAGAAAAGCAAAATTATGTGTTCATTAATGGCAGAGGTCAGGAAACAATGGCGCATGGGCCCAGACTGGCCCACCCCTGGATTTTGTTATAGTTTTGTTGGAACACAGCCACACAGATAGTCTGTGGCTGCTCTCATACTACAGTGGCAAAGCAAAGCGGAGTAGTTGCTACTAAGACTGTATGGCCTGCAAAGTCTAAAATATTTACTCTCTGGCCCTTTACAGAAAAAGTTTGCTGATCTCTGTATTAGGTGAGCACAGAGGCTAAAACTTCTGAATTTAATGTATGGGTTGTAATTGTCGCTTAAGGCTTTTTCCCCTTTATTTTCTATGTAGTGAGGCAAATCTACTCAGTGTAGATGAAGATGAGGATTCTGAAACCTCAAAAGGAAAAAAGGCAAGTGTTACTTTTTATTTTTTTTTTAGGTTATATACTAAAAACTAATGCTTCAAAAGAAGATTTGTATTTTTGATTGTAAGTCCCAACCACCCACTTTCCTACCCCAAAGGCAAATGGTATTCCCAGTTTCTTGTTTACCCCATCAGAAGTATTTTATTTATCACAAAGAAAATATATATTCTCGCCCCACCTTCTTACTCTTTCACTGTTGGTATTATATTGTACACACTTTTCGTAATCTTACTTTGTAAAATTAATATATTTCAGAGACCAACCATAATAGTTCATTAAAATCACCCTCATTCTTTTCAGTAGGTGCATAGTGTTCCATTGTATGATGTACTGTTATGGTCCAACACCACCATGTGGAAGGGTCTTTATGGTGTTTATTATCAACTTTTTCTCCCCACCTGAAATAACGTTGAGTAAATTAGCCTCTATATGGGTTACTTTGCGCACGTCCAAGCACGTCTGCAGAATGAATTTCTAGAAGTAGAGCTGCTGTGTCAGGACAGATTTCTAATTCCGTTATACCTGATTTGCACTTTTACCAGCAATGTCTGAGCATGCCTGTTTCCCCTCACTTTCCTAACAGTGTTATCATCCTTTTGGTATTTGCAATGAAACATAGTATCTCACTGTAGTCTTAATTTGCATTTCTTTTATTATGAGTGAGGTTGAACACCTCACTCATAATATGTGTAGTCCATTTATTTCCATTTTGATAATTGTTACTTAATATCCTGTGCCCATTTTTCTATTTGGTCTTTAGAATATTATTGATTGATAGGAATTCTTTTTATATTGAGTCTGAGACACACATTTCCCACATTTTTGACATCTCTGAAATCTAACTAGATGTAACTTACAATGATGGCATGACATAGTTTAGTTAAAATTTTTTTTTTGCACATTAGTACATACAATAATGCATCTTATAATGGTTTCTTAGATTTGACAAAATATGGTATTTTGGAGAAACTGGCCCACTGCTGTGATACTAGTTACTAATTTTTAATTTAATTTAATTTTTTAAATATTTATTTATTTATTTTTGGCTGTGTCTGTTCTTAGTTGTGGCACGCAAGGTCTTTCGTTGCAGCACGAGGGCTTCTCTCTAGTTGTGGCACACGGGCTCCAGAGCACGTGGGCTCAGTGGTTGTGGCTCATGGGCTCAGTAGTTGTGGCACGTGGGCTCCAGAGCGCCTGGACCCCGTAGTTGCAGCACTCGGGCTTAGTTGCCCCGTGGCATGTGGGATCTTAGTTCCCTGACCAGGGATTGAACCTGTGTCCCCTGCATTGGAAGGCAGATTCTTAACCACTGGACCACCCAGGAAGTCCCCTACTAATATTTTAACTAGTTTCTTTCACTAGTCTTTTGTCTTCACTTTTGGTGGTTATTGCCTTGGAGAAAAGATATTTCATGTTGTCAAATATAACACTTTATTTCTTCATAGCTTTTGGGTTTAGTGTCTTGGTTCCTAATGATGTTAACTTACTCACTTGCTTTGTCCTATTAGACAAATTAAATATTTTCACAATACCAATACAAATATAATTACTAATAAAATGATTTAAAATTTTTTCATTTTATTTCCTTGTTGGTGTTGGTGGCATATCTCACTAGGTATATCCCACTAGAAATGTATATTTAAATTACTGTGTTTTAAAGTCACTTGATATTAGTTTTTCCTGGTTTGTAATTCCACCAGCTGGGTGACAGTTAGGTTTATTTATTTATTTATTTATTTAAAGTCTGTTTTTTATTTTGAGGAATTGCTTTTTAACAAATGTTTTGGACTTAATTTGTTTTATAATTAGGCGAAAGATGTTTTCATGGTTCCAAAGTGAAATCTACAAACGAAATTTTATTCAGAGAAGTCTAGCTTTTGTCCTGATTCCCTCTCTCCCTTTCTCTTTAACCTGCGGGCAACTTGTTTCAAAAATTATATGGCTTAGCCTTCCATTGTTTTTGTTTGTTTGTTTGTTTGTTTTTTAAATATTAGAATATACCCCCCTTCTTGGAGAAACTCACCACACTGTTTGGCACCTTGGTTTTTTTCTACTTGGTAATATAGTCTGTAAGATGGCTCCACAGCGAGGTGTTTCGAGCTCTTTCTCGTCTGTTTCATTGCTACGTCGTACTCCAGTGAATGGATGTGCTGCAGGTGTATAGATGCTCAGCTGATGAGCAGAGGTTCTTCTCAGTCTTTCGCTGTTATAAAGAAGTAGTGCTTTAATAAAGCCTTGTGCTCATACCTTTTCACATCTTTACAGTGTATTTGTGGGATAGACTTCTAAAATTGCACTTGCTATTTCAGGAGGTAGATTTACATGTGATTTTGCTAAATATTGCCAAATGCCTCATTCATAGGAATTAGCATTAGCCATAACTGCTAGCAATGTATGAGAGTTTCTCTTCTAACCTTGGGGAGTACGTGGTCAAACTTGAATTTTTGCCAGTCTGACATAGTACCCTCTTCACGTATTTCCTGCACTTACAGTTGAATAGTATTTTAGAGACTTTTAAAGTTACTTTTTTCTCCCTGTCTTTGTGGGGTTTTTTTTTTTTCCCCACAACATCTCTATTTTGACATAATTTGGGGAGTTTATAGAATTTAAAGTTTTTCTCTTAGTACTACAAAGTTTTTCTCTATAAGGTTACTCACACTGAAAAACTATAAGGTTTTTTATATTGCAGTTTTCTCTAGCTTTTATTTTAACATTTTGATTCCTTAGAGTGGGGCTATTTAGGTGTTCTTCAGGTGGACACAAATATAGTGAGCTTTGTAGGTAAAAGTAACAGGTGTTTTTCATCATGATCTTCTGTGACATTGGTCTTTAACTTGGGGGGGAGGGTTGCTTGCAGATGCCCCCTTTTTTTTTTAATGTTGATCCTTTAAAGTAAAATAAAACTTACATGACACTTATGTATCCTGTGATCTCTAAAGATAATTCAGAACTGATACTCAGCATCATCTATTTTAACACTACATGTACAGCAACATTGTAAATCAACTATATTTCCATTAAAAAAACTTAAAGAAATACATGTACCATTTCCTCTTTAACAGTTGGAAATTTATATTGTTCCTTTTTCTCCTTAAATTCATATTTCTGTTCAGTTTTCCCACAAAATGTTAACATTATATGTGTATTTTAACTTCACATGATGTATTTTTATGCAATTGAAAATCTTTTAATTACTCTATCATGCTGTATAGATATATATTCACTGAATAAAAAGATGCACTTTCACTGAAATTTAATATTAAATGATCTTGTCACTAAAAGTTCTAAGTATTAATTTTTTTTGCTGGATTGAGTTATCTTTGTAATTACTAATAAACATGTAATTTATAATTATTAAACGTATTGTATAGAATTATATTGGAAATGTGTTTCTTAAAGTGATGGTGTTGATGTTTTCCTTCCTTATTCATTTAGTTCATGTATCCATAAATAAATGTTATTTATTGGTCTAATAAAACTTTCAACAGTGATTTTCTTTTTAAACTTTTTTTAGATATAAGTGCTGAGAAATCTTGGTCATATAATAAATAGATGGATATAGGAAGAGTTTTGCTATAGCATTGTCATTCAGTTCTTTCCTTTTGAATTAAATGGCAGGAAAATCACCTAGCAATGTAATAAAAGTTTAAAAGTTAAAAATAATTTGTAATCCAGCCTTTAGATTTATTGTCTTTCTGAATTTGGGGGAAATATACTAAAAAGGCTTTATCAAGACTTAACGATTGGCTAGTAGTTATACTTGTTACTTTTAAATTCCTTTTAGATTCCTATTTTTTAACCAGATAATCTCAGAAATAATTGGAAAAATTGAAATCTTGTTAACTTTTAATTGGCTTTTGCCGATTTTTTTGGTAAAAATATTTTTTTTTTTGTATATTCTCTTTAAAAGAACTGCATATTTAACTCATTTGATCTATGGAAAATGTCTACATATAACTTACTTGACAAGGCCAATCCATAGTACAGCCAGTCAATTAAATCAAATGTATTATTTATCTATAATAAATAGTGGTTTTTTTCTGTTTTCATTTCAAATATACATGTTAATCTGCATCTTCATGATGACATTTCACTTTAGAATTCTAGGCAGAAAAATGCAGCCTTGGTTTTGACCTAAGTTTTTTTACATGGTTGTAATAAAGTCATGCAAATTTAAGGGTTTTTTGTTTTTGTTTTTGTTTTTTTAATGCTTTCTTTGAGTTGTTTTCACATGATTTGTTCCTTGGGGCAGTGCTTTTCTTGATAATAACTGGAGTAGAAGATACAAAGTCATTGAATGCAAATTTTCATTACTTTTGCTTTTCCATTTTGCATTATTGTTGTATTAAGAAAATCTTAATTTGGTCCAGAACACCCAGTTTCTAACCTGTGGTTCACTTTTAACAGAAATATGTATAAAGCAGGGAAAGATACAAAGCCCTACTACTATTTCATGTGCCGAAAGAAATTCCAGATACTATTATGTCAAATTGTTCCTGTCAGGAGTATTTTAGACTGTAATACAATAAATGAGAATTATGTCTTTTGTAAAGTGGAAAAAGATTTAGTGTGAAAGTGGAGATAGGAAAGGAGATATTATATGTACCTTTTCTACAGATGGGTTTTAAAGTATATCAATTTAAGAAACTGTTAAAGTGGAGATTGAGGATTTAGGAGTTGATTTTCTTAAAATTATCCATGCCCAGTTGTCCCTTAGAAAGTCTTTGTGTATACCAGGGTTTTAAATATCCCTGGATTTTTAATGGCTTGTGGGTAATATATAGGTCCATATGGAACATTGGTTTAAACTAATATAGCCCCTTTTTTGCATTCAAAAATGAGCATGGAATTAGGAGAAAGCCTTTATTTTGGTTCAGAGTGTCTTAGTGTTCCCTTTCTCTTCCACAGAATAATCTCTTTGCCTTTGGATTTCTGCAGTTTCATTATGCCTCTTTATATAAAGGATGCATATCTTTTATTAATTCTGAAGAAATTTTAGTTATTATCTCTGTGAATATTGCCTTTCCTCATTTTTTCTGGAACTAACTTTCATTAGATATAATAAGACCATCATTTTTTTCCATGTCCTACATATATTTTATATGAAAAAGAAAAAAAGAAAGGATAAAGGGCAAAGAAAGAAATCATCCCTGTACCATATCCTTCATGGTTTCCTCAGCTCTGTCTTCCAGTTCACTAACTTATCTTCAGCTATATCTAATAATGCAATTTAATCTATCCATTCTTTTTTTTTTTTTTAATTTCAGTGACATCATTTGTAGAACTTCTGTTGGTTCTTTTTCAAAATTTTGTGTTTTTCGTAGTGTCTAGTTCTTTCTGTACTGTTTCAGTTTCCATTTTGTTTTTAAGCATTTCAGTGCCTTTAATATATGTTTTTAATGTCTCTAATCATTTAATAGATTCTTTTAGGTTATCTTATTTTCTTATTTTAGGTGCTAAATTTCCTGAATACTTTTTTTTTTTTAAATTAAATTGGCTTTGTGATGTGTGGTAAGTTTGGATGGAAGGTACCACATGTTGATAACTTTTGCACATTTAGCAGTCCCAATGAGATACACATTCATACAGCAAATATGTATTGAGCACAGTGTTCTAGAAGATAGAGAGCAAAACAGACAAGATTCTTATTCCTGTGGAGCTTATATTCTGGTAACTGGCTCTTTATTAGTTGTTTATTAGTTATTAATGATTAATGTTAAAACATAAGGGTTGGCAAACCAACGCTTACAGGCCAAATCTGGCCCACAACCTATGGTCTATGAACTAGAATAGTTTTTGCATTTTTTAAATGGTTGAAAAAAATCAAAAGAATACTGTTTTGTGACATGTGAAGATTATATGAAGTTCAAATCTGTACCCATAAATATTTATCGGAAAACAACTGTGCTTATTTGTTCATGTATTGTCTATGACTGCTTTTGTACTATAAGAACAGATTTGTTTCAGCAGAGACTGTGTGACCCACAAAGACTAAAATATCTGCTGTCTGGCCTTTTACAGAGAAAGTTTGCTGACCCCTGTATCATTGTTTATAGTGTGTAAATGTTTACTGTACAGATTGATATCCAGTTGAGGGCAACATAGCTTTTTTGGATGGCTGGTATATTAGAGTAGTTAGGCAGAATATCAGATTTTAGGTCTGCTTGCAACTACCTACTCTATAGGATGGTTGTGAGAATTATGAGAACATGTAATCCACCTAGTACTTGGCACTAGCAAATCTTCCATAAATAGCAGTGTTATTGAACCTTTGTAAGCTGGTTTTCCTTTTCAGATAATGATGTGTTTATAGTTGCTTTTCTGACATCAGTTAAGGCCCATGTTTATAGTTTTATAATCATGTGATTGTTTTGTGCCAATCCATCTGTCCACAGGAGTTCTCCTGATGTTGTGCTTGCATTAGCTAGAAAACTCTGTTAGGCTGCTAAAGAAGGGGTTGGAGGAGAAGGAAAATTAAAGTTTTTCGGGGGCCTTTAGACTGAATATATCATCTTCTCTTTAGTAGTAGTAGTGCTCTAATCTGTGAGATAGCCATAAAGGGTTCAATTTTTACTTGTTTACACCTTATTTCTCCCAATAATTTGATGTAGATTACTAAGAGCACAAATAAAATGAGAGAAAATAAAAATTATTAATTACGTAAAGAGACGTAGATGTGCCACGCATCTAAAATAGTTTATATGTTGTATTTTAATTCAACAGGTATCTCTAAATTTTCTTGCACCTGGAATTGTGTCCTATAGGTTTATGACTGTGTGAGAGGAGAATCTTTTACAAATGTACATCCTGTGATTCTCCTGTGGAGTGATATCCTCCCCCACCACCCAGCTACTTTCTAAGTATAACAAATAGTAAGGAACCTTTCCTAAGGGAATTTGACAATACAGTAAAAGTTTTTCATGAGATATCTGCAAAACCAGGAGTACTGGTTGTCTTATTGCTGACTGAAGTGCGTATAGCTTTTGATAGTACCCTAGGGCAGCAGAATTGGGGAATTTAAGAACTTGCCTTATGCAAATTCTTATGCAAATCTTGCTCTAACGATGGACTTTGGGTTGTCTATTGCTATGCCTAAATGCTTTCTTAAAAAGAAAATTTGGAAATGTTTAAGCACTTGATCAGAAATATGTTGAATTAGCTGAATTATATGCCTGTATATTGGGTGAGATAATTTTGGCTTAACCAGTTCTTAAGAGGAAGGATTAGCTTTCTACATTTATATAAAGGAATTTTTAGTGCAGTTCCTTTGATTTTGAGATTTTCTGTAGCCTACTGATTTTGAGTGTTACCTGGAATAACATGGTTTGGTTTTGCCTCTTGTTAAGAATTTATATGTCTACAAATAATACTATAAAAATTCCTTATACAGTGTAGTATGGGAAAGCATAGGCTTTGGAGTCAGGTCAGTACTTTGTTCAAATCCTTTTAACTAGTTTGGACAAGTTACTTTGCTTTTTAAGCTCAACAATCTTTAATAGCATAGGGGTAGAGTAAAGTTTAAGGTGGTATATGGTGGAGAGATTTTGTTGGAGAAAGAGACTTAAAGTGGGAAATTTGAGCATGTTAATCCTGTCACTCAGTAGCATCAAGTAATTGACCTGATATTTTAGGTGCAGTTTCTGAATCCCAATCTGAAGAACTACTGAAATGCTTAAAATATGGAGATTAAATGAGATATTGAATATAAAGTAATTAGCATAATGCCTATCCATAGTAAGCACTCAAATACTAGTTGTAATTATCTATGTACGGAGGAATGAAATTATATGGTTAGTCTTTAATGGAAACTTTTGCTTCCCAGATTCTTTTTTTTTTTTTTAAATTAATTTATTTATTTTTGGCTGCGTTGGGTCTTTGTTGTGGTGCGCGGGCTTCTCATTGCGGTGGCTCCTCTTGTTGCAGAGCACGGGCCCTAGGCACGCGGGCTTCAGTAGTTGTGGCTCGCAGGCTCTAGAGCTCAGGCTCAGTAGCTGTGGCTCACGGGCCTAGTTGCTCCGCGGCATGTGGGATCTTCCCGGACCAGGGCTCGAACCCCGTGTCCCCTGCATTGGCAGATGGATTCTAAACCACTGCGCCACTTGTGGACGTCCCACTTCCCAGATTCTTAACAGGACATGTATCAAAATCACCTGCAGCACTGGCTCTCCAGTGTTAGTGTACATCAGAATCACCTGGAAGGTTTGATAAAAAAGATTGCTGGACCTTACTCCCACAGTTTCTGATTTAGGAATTCTGGAGTGGGGCCTGATAATTTGCATTTTAAAGTGTTCCAGGTGGTGCTGATCCTGCTCGTTTAGGGAACCACACTGAGAACCATTGACTTAGGGCATTTTTGCAAAATAACAAAGGAATAAGCCAAAGTCACAGTGACTGGATGTCCTAAAATTTCAGATGAAAGTAGTTTAATGACCAATTGTTTACGACAAAATAATTTATGGACTTTCCAATTGAAGGTATCTGTGTTTCTACTTGAGTGGGAATTAATAATTACTGAATTCCTACCTATTTGTTCCAGAGCTAGGCAGTTTGTATACAGCTTTGTTGATGCCTAAAATAACCCCATGATTATAAGGAAAGTTACCTGGCTAAGAGACAATTCTATTTGATTCCTGAGTTATCTTTCTACAATAACACTATGTTTCTGTGAAAAAGGGTCACCAAATGCAGAAGTGATTGTATTCTCTTTCTAATGGAAATGAAATAGTGTGATAACCCCTCTTATCTTTATCCCCTATAGTTCTGTTCCTGTTACCAGTTGTTTCTCTTGGTTTTGATCACATTGTCTTCTTTATGAGCTTGCTTATGATTGGTAGATATGGCATATGAAAAATCGCAGAGATAATTTGAGGCCTAGGATGATATTTTCTTCCTGTAGAGGGATATACGTTTACTTTTGGCTAGTGACCAGGAGGAGCATTAGCAATCTTAGATCACCTTGATCCAGTGGTTCTCCAAATGTCATTCCCTTTTTAGCAGTATCTACATCACCCGGGGACTTGTTAGAAATGCATATTCTCAGGCTCATCCCAAACCTACTCAATCAGAGTAAACTGTAAGGGTTGGACACAGCAATTTGTTTTAACAAACCATCCAGGTAATTCTGGATTTACTCTAAAATTGGAGACCTTACTTGAGTTGGAGGTTGAGATGAATAGAAGCTGGATTTATAGTTGTAATTCACCCTTATTCATAGGCTATATCCTCATTCAGATTTTGAGGTGTTTATGAGGCAGTCCATACTTGGTGGATGTTGAACTCTGCTTTTGTCTCCCCAGTTCTCTGAGTCTTCTGGGAGTTCAGCTTAGCTTCTCAGCCTCTCATCTTCTGCAACTCCAGAAGTTGCATCTTCTGGAGACAACAGGTGTCTCAGAGAAAAATATGAATCTGGGCTCAGATCTCTGAGTTTCTTGTCCCTGATCTTAATTCTTAATTCTTCACTGCCTTGGTAGCCCTCAGGTGCTTCAAACATATTTTCTTTTTTTAAGAAAATTTCTGTTTTGTCCAACTTTTCTGGTTTTCAGAGAGTAGAGGGAAGATTGAGCTGCATTACCTAATCTGCCATCACCATAAATGAAGGAGTCCGAAGTACATGGCTGTAAAAGATTTAGAAGTAAAAAAATGTCTCAAGGTGATAAGCAGTGTTTTCAAAATAGAGCTTTTTGGAGTTTTGTGATACAGACATGCCTAAAAACAAGAATGGTGATGGCACAGTGAGCTCTTCTCCGGAAGACTTTTTTTTGTGGGAGATTTTTTTTTTAGGGAACTGTTACGTTTCTGTGGAGATAATTGGTGGGGCTAAAAGCCAAGTTATTATCTTCTTATGACTGTATTTTCTTGTAAAAGAGTAAAAAATAAAATATTAGACTGCTGTTTCAAAACTAAAAGTAGGTAAGAATGATTTTTAAAATGTTGTTTTGGGTAAATTATCACTAAGAACTGAGGACTTTTGTCTTAACGAGTCTGAAAACAGCTTTTAAATGTCTTGTGCAAAGAATGTAATAAAACTAGGTTTCTTTGTTGAGAAGAACTTCCCAAGGAATGAGCCATCCTGTTGTCATACTGTAATCTCCGCAAAGTGATTGTTATTGATATGTTTGTATTATTATTTTCAAGTATGAAAATGTGAAGACATTATCTCGGTTTCTGTGTTTACATAGAAACTTTGATGCTAAAGCCCAAGTCCTTGTACAATGACAACTTACTGTCATATTTGGCTGTACTGTCCTACAGGTAGCATCAAGGCCTGTTAAGCAGGGGAAATGTTTATTTTTTGCTTTCAGGAAAGAGCTATTTTAAGATCCTCTACCTTATCCCTTCTGTTTTTTCTCTTTTAATTTTCTCAAATAGCTTGGGTGATATTGAAATGAAAAGGAAATAATATGGTAAACACCCATGTTCCTACATATTTATGTTGTCCTTAAGGGAAAAAAAAAAGTATTACAATTGAATTACTCTTCGATTTGTGCCGCTGCCATCCTTCTCCCCCATCCTCAATATGTGGTACATTTTTATTGCTTTTTTAGTAAATGGGTCTTCAAATAATTGTTGATAAACTACCTTATGATGTTGTTTATTGACTTGAACATTTATGGTCTTTACAGTTGAATCGTCCATCTGAAATTGTTGCTACTAGTCCTGGTGCTCCCTGGAGGACATGTGCAAAACGAAGCAGGAGTGAAGGCTTAAAACCTTTGAAAGGCAACCCAGTTGGACTTCACATGTTGAACAACAATAAGAAATCGAGGTATAGGCACTTCACCACACATTCCTACAGAAAAGATAAAGAGTTTGACACCAAAAACTAATTGGCCACTCCAACTTACACCTTTTCTTTTCACTTTGTCAGTAGAGCTGATCTTACACACTGGGAATCTTTGCTTTGAATCTTGGGAATAGGATTGATGGCAGTAATTTCTTGGTTTGGAATAAAAATATTCAAAGAAAAATTTCAGTAGACTGAGATTTCATAAGATGAACTTGCTTTCATGAAGTTAGCAAAATCTTGGTTGTAATATTAGAAGTAGGTCACATCTCCTTTAGGGAACACTTACCAGGATTATCTCAATGAGGGACTCTTTTTTTTTTTTTTAAGATTTCTTAATTCCCCTTCTCTTCTAGATATAACTCATCTTTCCTAGTGGTTGTCATAGTGAACCACTATTAGTGATACAGTTGGACTGTTACATATCCCAGAAATAGGGTTGAAGTCACTATTTTATTTCTACCTTGTCAATTTATAGACAAGTGAGGTACATAAAGGCTAAATAATTTTCAAGTCAGTGGTAGAATCCAAAGTAGAATTTAGCACTTTTGATTTTTTTTTTATAATTAACATTTAGTATTATTTTGGCATATAAGAAAACTTTGTATACTCATAGTACATAGTTTGTATACTCATAGTACATAGATAGTCTTAAATAGAGAATAAGAAGAGGAAATATATTGGGATTAATTTACAGGAATTCTTACATTATGAAACATTCATTTAGGATTCCTGATTTCTGTTCTAGTGTTCTACTCTTTATCTTCTCTCATGAACTGGATTGGAAACATTTCAGAGACAAATTCAGAAAGTGGAAAACTAATGGACAATTTAACATGGTCAAAGGGTTTATGTATAAAAAATTTTCTTTAAGTGTTACAGGTTTTTGTGTGTGTATGCTTAGATTTTAAAGGGTTTATTTTGCATAAATGCATGTAATTTTTCCCTGTTTAAATTATTCTTTGTTTCTTGACTCCGCAGTGAAAATACACAAAATGCATCATTATGTTCTGGAACTGTAAGACGTTTTCCTCAGGCTAATGCACAGATAGCAATGGTAAAAACAGCAGCCCAAAGGTAAGGATTCTGATTGCCTTTGTTTAGTATATATACACCATCCTCTTTAATAGGAGTTTTTCACTGCCTTTTTTTTTTTTTTAAACCTTTTTTTTCCTTACTTTGTGGAACTTTACTGTGTTTCCATTGTCTCTGAAGAGATATTCATGTTTCTGAAATAATTCATGTCCTAGAATTTTTTTATTTTATATCTGCTTTTGAGTAAATCACATTCTGTAAATAGAGACACCTTAAGTAAAAGCTATTCTATTGCATTATGTTTCTGTTAAATTAAACTGATTTTTACAACATTTGACAGAGAAATCTTCAGCTGGTAGTTTAGTTCTGATGAGTAAAACTACAGTTATTACCTTTCTTTGTAAGGTTTATAAGATTTCATAGCATCAAAGTAAATCACATTATTAGTTTTAAATGTTTGAGAAATTTTTGTGTTTTCATAAATTTGAATGTTCTCATTGATCATGAAAGTACTACTTGAATCTTGAAATAATGAACGTAACAGTGTAATGCTTGGTGTTTTTAAATGCTTTTGAGGTTTTTCATAACCATTTTTGGATGGTTATGAAATTTCAGTTGAATTTCAGTTCTTGGTCAGTTTCAGTTGACCAAGAAATTCTTAGGCTCCAACAATTAGAAAAATAATTTATCTCTTTATTTCTTGCAGTTTGAATAGTTGCATAGAATTTTTATAACTAGCAAAATTTAAAGATTTTTTTTTTTTAATATATGCTAGATGTTGTTCTTCATTTTTTAAAATGTTGATCTAGACTGCTACTCATTCAGAAAATGTGTCCTGACTCTTACCCTTGCTGTATTTTCTATTTATGTAGATTTGCTGTAACAGAGATTTTCAACTTAAGTACCTTAAATCATTCTCATACTTTAGGACAATAAGAAAACCTTTCCTTTGCTTAAATATATTATTTTTCATAGTTTTGACATATTTCAGAAAATCAACTGAAAAGATGGAGAAATTACTATACATACCACAAAATCGGCTTGCCTTACAAATCAAGCTTTCTGGCCTACATGTGGCACAAACATGAGAACAAACAATAAAAGGAGAATAATTAGCGGGAGGGAAGAAGGATAGACACACTGTTTCTCACACACTGATCACATTGATAGAATTCATCGCTAAGAAAGATCTGTCTACTTGCTATTCTGAAAATGTGGTCTAAGTTGAAGTACTGATTTATAATCAAGTGATATGTTCTACAACCAAAATTATTATTGGTTTAGAAGTTATCTACCAGTTTAGAATTATTTACACTATGCCTTATTCTCCCCATCCCTCCTTTCTTCACTGGTAATGTTAAAAAACTGATTCCAGTTTGGGAATTGGTTTGTGTTTTGTTTTATTCTAGGTCCTGGCACATCTTATACCTTGCCATGTGTATCATTACTCATCTGTATAAAAGATTAGATTCTGTTAATAGGAAGTGGTATTTACTAGTAAAATACTGTTTCTTACACACACACACCCCTAATTTAAGTTGTGTTTAAAGAAACAGTCCATTAAGGAAAACAGATTCTACTTATGTTTGTCTCTTATAAAATAAACATTTCTTAGTCCTACTGCAGTGTGACTGTCGTTAAAAAGATTTTGAAGTTCAAATACCAGTCATTGAGAGTTTTTCCAGTTTTCTTCCTTCAAAAATATTGATTGATTTCATGCTGCATACCAGGCATAGGTACAAAGTAGTCAAAGATGAATATGACAGTATTTGCCTTGAAGCTCAAGTGTGGTTAGGGTAAAGGACAGAAAGACAAGTAAACAAATGATTACCTGGTGAGTGCAGTGTAGAGATATACAAAGTATGTGTAGTACTGTTTACAGAGAAGGGAGCAGTGAGGAATTCACAAAGGAAGTATTAAAGAAGCTTTTGAGTGTTTTAGCTAAAAGAGAACACTCCATGCATTAGGAACCACATCTTCAAAGGCATGAAAAAAGCCTTCACCTGAGATGATTGCTACCGAACTTTTGGTTTTAATTAGTGTAGTGTTGGCACACTTGTCAGGCCTCAGATGAGGATGAGCACACTGGCTTTTAGTTTCTCCTAATTTTTCTTATTTTCTCAACTCTTAATTTGAAATTATTAAAGAAAATGCCGCCAGTTGGTAATCCACACACATAATCCATTACTCCTGGGGTGAGTGGTATAACTTGTCTTTTAAGTAAATCAGACCTGCATTTTGAATAATTTGTAAGATATGGGAACAAGTATATCACACGTTTTTAATCTAAAAGAAATGAATGAAGATTGTTAAAGTATCAGATCAGATTAGCTGCTATTTGGAGAATATTATGATTGCAATCAGTTTTCTTACTGCTATTCCAAATGTTAATTTAATTCATATTTAAAAGATAGATTGTTTATATACTAGCAGTGATGGAGGAGGATAGTATTAGTATGGAAGAAATGAAATGCAGAAAGTTAAAAATTGTTATAACTATACCATCTCCACTCCTAACTTTAACCGCACTTGGAAAAAGAGCACATTTACTGGGTTATGTTTTATTTACATTTTCACTTTTTGTTTTGTTTTGTTTTTTATTAAGGATAGGTAGAAAGACTTAAAAGGACCATAGGGGGAAATGAATGTCTACAAAAGCATATATAATCCAAAAGTGGGAAAATGGGCTCCTGGAATAAGCAAGATTTAATTATTAATGAAAAGCACCACTTTGAAAGGATTTTTGAAGTCCAAAATCAGGTCATGGATACCAGAATCCATCAGTCTATCTTTTTTCTTTCCTTTTTTTAAATTTTAAGAGCAGAAATAGTCCAAAAAGAATGGAAGTCGACATTTTTACAAAGTCCTACATTACTGATAATGGCTTCCCATCTCATTTTTTAAAAGCTTTTTTCTTTCTTCTTCTTCTTTTTTTTTTTTTAATATATAAACTCTTCTAGGGCAGGGCTTTGGTAATAAACACATACTGAGGAGTATTGGAGAATTACCATAATGTATAAATTAGATACAGTAAGTACATTTTTCTCAAGGATAAGAGAAATGAGGATGGTGTATATATTTTTTGCTTTTGTTTTCTTCCTGACTCCCTTGGTTTATTGGAAAGAACCAAACCTGTTTCTTCTACTTCTACTCTGTCTTCTACCTCTTTTATTCTCAACAGGTGAGTTTAAAGAATAAAAACAAGAGAGTTGTAAACTCTTCTCACTTCTTGAGCACAACAGTGTGTAGGGTTGGAAATGGCTAGATTAGGTATTAACGTCTAACTTTTGGTTTTTATTTTACTTTTCCTGGAAATATTATACCGTAAGAAATAAGTATATAAGAACAGACAGACTATATTTAAACTTTTACGTTTGTATTTTGTTTCACTTTAATTTTATGTTCATTTGTCCAACATAAATTTATTTTATACAGATTATCCCATTTTTTAAATAGCAGAAGTAAAATTTCAAATGTGGTATCTGTGTAAGTTTATAATAATTCTTTTCCTTACTATTAAAATTTTTTTTAAATGTGTTTCTTTTCAATGTTGTGTATGTAAAACCAACTTACCATATTATTTTTTCTTAATTTGCTAGGATTAAATTGATATTTTATTGTGTGCTTCACATGATAGGAATATAAGAGTTAATTTGGAGACTCAGGGATTTTTGTGAACTATGTTTTGCTTACAGTTCTGAATATTTAGTTTCTTTTGTAATAGGAATAATTCTAGGATGTGAATCTTATTCTAAATTGAGGGTTTTATAATTTTGCCCTTGAGTACTTGATATTGATAGCTTTTTAGATTTTCTATGAATTGCGGAGAAGGGTGGACCTTTTATACATTGGACTTTTGGTTAGAGGCCATGATTTTAAGTCCCAGGACTTTTCTTGTGTCCCAAACCGTGTACTGTATTTGTATTTAATCTAAGGCTTTTGTGCAAAAGTTTCAGCCTTAAAAAAATTTTTTTTTCTTACTCAGAAGCAAATACGGTCGGACTTCTGTATTTGGGGGTTCCACATCTGTGGATTCAACCAAGCACAGATTAAAAAAAAAAAAAAAAAATCCAAGGAAAAAATTCCAGAAAGTTACAAAAAGCAAAACTTGAATTTGCTGGTACTCGCAAGTGTTTACATAGCATTTACATTGTATTAGGTATTATAAGTAATCTAGAGATGATTTGCAGTATATGGGAGGATGTGCTTAGGTTATATACAAATACTATACCCTTTTATATAAGGGACTTGAGCACCCACTATTTTGGTATCTGCCTTGGGTCCTGGAACCAATCCTGTGCAGATAACCGAGGGATGACTTTAATCACGCCTGATAATGGGATTGGGACCTCTAAAAATTTTATAACTTTTAGGAAATTGTATTGTTCCTTGAAGACAATTTCTTTAACCACTCTAAAATAACATATATCCTCAAATGTTGGATGGTTAAATAAAGCTCTTTCAAGAGTTTTTCAATCTTTGTACATTTTAATTCTTTAAATATGTTTAGATATAAATTATTTTCTGTACTGACAAAAATTGAAAGCCAATTTACATATCTGACAAGATTCAAAACACTAGTATATAGCATATATATAATGTGTTTAAAAACAAATTAATCACAGAGTTTTGCCTTATTGACTGCAGTTACTAAAACTACAATGATATATCAAAAATGAGGTCTTGCCTCTTACATTTTTTTTCTTTTTCATGTTTTAAGCAGTCTGGACCAAAAGGAAAGGTAAGCTCAATATTGATGAAATTAGAGCATGGATACAGCAGTAAAATACCAGATTATTTATATGCTTTGAAAAATGTCCATTGAATTAAGAGTTCATCGTTAAGTTTATTAATTATTTTAATAAAAAGGAAACATTAAGAGCACAACATGATACTTGACTTATGTGGGTAATATTTCACCACAATTCTCAATATATATATATATTTTCCATGAATGATTATTATATATTTATACTGATCTGTAACTACTTTCATTTTAAAAATAGAATATTTCAGGATCTTAGTAGTAAAATTGTTTTCAGTTACTTAATTTAAGTATTTCTTGTATTTTAGTGGTAATATTTTTGTTTTATACTTTAGTAGAGTGAGGGGAAAAATAGAAGTAGAATACCTTAAGCTTGGAGTTAAAACTCTAAACATCAAAAGTTTGTGACAGAATTTTATGATCACTCTTTGTTCCCTTTGTAATAACACTGGCAAACACATTATCCTTTAGCAGAATTGTTGAATAATGTAAATAACATGGAAACAAGTTTTTAAGAACACCTATTTCTTAGAATAGTGAAATGATTGTAGTTGTTCTAAATCAGATGCCCATAAGAATAGCTCCTCTCCTCAGTGTATGTATGTGGAAATTTTTTTGCATGTGCATATCTTTTTTTCTTGCTTCCATGAGTCTCAGGAACCTTTTATGAATCCTCCCCTCCCAAAACAGGTAAACAGCCCTTGTTTTAAACCAGTACTTTCATATCATTGGTGATGGTCAAAAGAGGGGACATTCTATAATTTTATTTGATTATGTAACTTTGACTCTATAATTTTGTTTAAAGGTATAGAGGAGGCAAAGAGGACATCTTGCAGTATTTTATAGAATGCTATATATTCCATCTTACTTCATGAACACCAAGTTTCTGAACTAAAGATGATCCTGTCAGCAAAAGATTTAGGCATATTTTATAATTCTGAAATACTTCACACTTCTTACATGGTTTAAATGAATGGGTTGTGCAGATATTTTACTACCTTCCTCCTGGGAAAGAAAAATTATTTTTCTATTGTGTCTCTTTTTCTCTTTGAGTAAATTACTATTTCTTATCAGACATAGATGAGTCATTTTATTATATCTTTTGAATTTTTAATTCATAAGTGACTATATTTTGGGGAGAAGATCATTAATAAGATGTTTTTAATAAAATTGCTAAAGAATATACATTAAATAACTGTACAGTCACACGTGAACCAGACTGTTGTTTTATAGAAATAAACAGATTCTTTCCTTTATGTGCTAGTAGATAAAATATAGGCACTGTTATATTATCAGAATAGTATAAAGGTCTTAGATTATTCTCTTTCTCATAATAGCCTTGGTGGGTTTATACTGATTTTTTTCTACTGTTTTGGCTTCTTATGCATATTTCTGTTGTGGAAATTTATTCATTGATACATTCAGCAAATATTTCAATGACTCTATGTGCCAGGCACTCTTCTAGGAGCAGACAAAAATCCCTACTCTCTTGGAGCTTATATTCCTGTTGGAATAATACTGGAATAGAAGTCAGAGATGTAGAATTAAGTAACCAGCATTACCAGTAGGCACATAACTTACTCTAAAATGGGGATGATGATATTTGTCCAATTTTAAAGGAGACTTGTGAAGAACAGAGATTTGTTCTGTTGTGAGATAATTATTTGAAACTGACATATACACTGTAAAGTTTGAAATTTCTGTAATAATAGGTGCTGAAATTCTTTGTCTTTTTGTACCAACGTTACCGCCAGGGGCTAGGCGTGAAGCAGCAGCTATTTATAAAATATGTTATGATGAATACACTGGAGTGCTTTATTCAGCAGCTTAGTTACTGTTAGGTTCAATTTAGCCCATTAATCCTTTGGAATCTTACCTAAAATTATTTTATCTTTGTCAGAGATAAACTGAGAAGAACTTTTGTGTCAGTAGATTTTACTTTGTAAATTTTTTTTACGTAAGCCATTTTTCCTCCCTTATGAACAAAGCCACATCTTTTTTTCTGACCTTTGAAAAGTAATAGAAAATCTTTTATCTTTATCCCTTAACACATGAAGGACTGTAAATCTCTGAACTAAATGATTTCTTTAAAAGAGGATGGTCTATCTAATAGACAAAAGTTAGGTAGTTGTGGAAGGTTAATCTTTTCCAGGTTTTTTCCCTTTGTACTGTATACTGGGCACAATGAGGTATATTTTAGGTTTAAAACCAAGCTGGAATAAAAATCAAACAACGATATTAAGGTCCAGAGCTTGCAAACTTAAAAAATTTGCTGCCATTTTTCTTTGTTGTGGGTGACTTTGACAACTTGAATGACTTGAATTCTTTTCTGACTCTTGGACAGTTGGGTTGTGAATATAGTGTATGTGGTAGCACCAGCAACCTAGAATATTTAATCTGGTATTAGAACTTTTTTTTTTCTCCTTAGATAAAGAGGATAAAAGTTGACCTGTTATGAAACTGAAGCACATAGTAATTTTCAAATTTAAAATTTTTTAAAATATTTTTATTATAAATAGTATGTGCGTATCGTAGAGAATTTTGAAACAACAAAAAGATACAAAGGTGAAAAGAATACAATAAAAGACATACATGAAATACTAGAAATGTTTACTTAAAGGGGGTGTTTGAGAAGACAAGTATTACAATGAAAGATTTTATAATTTTTAAAAAGCTCTTATAATCGAAAATTACATCATTAGGATCTTTCTGCGTTTCTTTCCAATATTCTTTTTCCTGTGTACTTTTAAATATACCTAATACATGCAGTCATAATAAAAGTACAGCTGCATATTCTGAGTTTTCACCTAACAGTATGTCCTAGCCTTTTCCCCTGTTAAGTTGGCTTCTAAGAATAATTTGTAATGATTACATAATAGCTTGTCCTGCAGATATACATAATTTATTTACCCATTAGTATATTTCTTGTTGTCTTTCACCGTTGTATATGACAGCGGTCCCCAACCTTTTTGGTACCAGGGACCGGTTTCACGGAAGACAATCTTTCCATGGAAGTGGTGGCAGGGGATGGTTCAGGCGGTAATGCGAGCGATGGGGAGCGATGGGGAGCGGCACATGAAGCTTCGCTCGCTCACCTGCCGTCACCTCCTGCTGTGCGGCCCAGTTCCCAACAGGCCGCGGACCGGTAGGGGTCCACAGCCCAGGGATTGGGGACCCCTGGTATATGACACATTGATGAACAACTTTGTATGTAAATCTCTAAGTGCATCTCTTAAGCTAAATCTCTGGGAAAGGATTCTTTGGGGGGCTAGGTTACAGATGTTCTTAATGCTCTTGATAGGTATTGCGAAATTGTTTTGCAGACAGGTGGTACCAATTTATATTAGAATTATAAATTGGTGTCTCAAGGTATCTGAAAATAAAATTATATTCAGATGGTACTGCCTTCCTTAGAATTATGAGAGTCATCTGAAACCTTAGATATAATAAGAGTATAGCAAGATGATAGACTACAAGACTAATAATATTAATAATTTTTTATTCACTCTGATCAATTGCAGTATATATTGGAAAGACCAAAATTTCATTCACAGTAGCAACTAAAATTAAATACTCAGTAATAAAATTAATGATGTGTAGATCCTTTATAAATATATCTAAGGAACCTGATCTGAGGCATATATTAGGTTCCTGTTTGGTTATTTGATATCAGTGCTCCTTAAAATAAACTTAATGCAGTTTTAGTCAGAAATCTTGGTGACTTTGTTATTTTAGGAAATTTGACCAATTGATTCTAAAGTTTATTTAGGAGAGTAAATATTTGAGAAGAGTAAGAGACTTACTTTATAAAAAGAAGAAATGAGTGGGGGAAGAGAAGAATGACATGTCTTGCCACATAATAAAGCATACTGTGAAGAAAAACAGTGATTGGATATGGAAACATTGGAAAAAAGCCTAGAAAGTAGAATGGTAAACAGACTAGAGAATCCAAGTATATTCAGTTTCCAGCTAACCTGTCTAATCAATAAATGTATAGTTTACAGTGCCTGAATTATGGTATTTGCACATAGACTAATATTTTAAATTACTTTTTGGTGGCTCTGCATGGTGGCCAATGGTTCAGTTTTGACATTACCACCCTTGTTCAGCATGATTGTACAATTATTTGACCTGATAAATACACTTCTAATTACGTACTGCCTCTTAGTTATACACATTTATTGCTTCCAAATATTTGTCAAGTGCCTGCTCTGTTCTAGGTATAAGGATACAGTGACGAACAAAACAAACAAGATCTCTGCTCTCCTGTAGTTTACATTTTGATGGGCAATAATTGATAATGAACAAGTAAAACACCAAAAAATAAGTTCTATGTAAAAAAGTATAATTGGATGATGTGGTATAGAGTGACAGGATGGTTTCTTCAGATGTTCAGAGAGGCACTCAACTATGAAGCTAACATTTAAGCAAGGACTGATGAAGAGTCAGCCATACGGTGATCATAGAGATGGCTTTTCCTCATAGGGAAGGGGTGGTGCTGAGATATTAATGCTGGAGTGAGTTTGGCATGTTCAAAGAACAGAAAGGAGGACTGCGGGGTGGGTTTGCTTAAGGTCAGCTAGGGCCCCTAGATCATAAAAGGCTTTCTGTAAGACGATCTGAAGAGTTTGGGTTTTATGTGGTGCACTCACTAGAAGCTTTCAGGGCATTTTAGGTAGCGAAGTGTTATTACCTGATAAATCTTTGAGATTAAAAAAAAAAATCTTTTGTATATGATTTATAATTTGGCACAATTAAAAACTTAAGTCAGTGGCATTCAGTTAAGGCTAAGCGTGTTTTACTTACCAAATAGAGATATGCTACAAAAGAAAATCAGTAATAGTCTGTGACTATTCAAAACTATCTCAGCAAAATCTAGGAATTGGAGAGGTAGAAAGGCAGAAGTAAAAGGTATCTTAAGGCCTTTTTTTTTGGAAGCGGGACTGAATGGGGTAGGATGGGTAAGTAAAAGGATTTTAAAGATCTTATCCCCTTAGGGATGATGCAGGAGAATATCTTGTTTGAGGAAATAGTTGGAATCTTGAGAACATGTTAATGAACAAAATATGCAATTGGAATAAGGGTTGAGAGAAGGAAGGTAACTATTTGTTAAATTAACCAGGGGAGGAAAAACAAATGAAAGGTAATTGTGCAAATCAGTAAAAATAGGGGAAAAGAGTGAAAATAAACAAATAGAAATATAGAAAACAACTAATACAGTAAGATGAAAGGAAAGCATGGAGTTTATCAGCTGCAATAATGATTGTGATCAGGTCGAATATATTTAATAAGAGACAAACTGGTTGAATTAAACCCAGCTATATCATGTTGTTTACCAGAATCAGATATTTATAAAATAACAATTTGTAAGTAAAGGGGTCTCTTGACTCTTAGAGTCAAAAGAAATGCAAACAAAAGGAAAGCATGAGTAGAATTTTAGCAACAAATGAGATAGAATTAAGGATTAGAAGCACTAAATAGTGTAACGGAGCACATTTTATAATGGAGACACTCTGTGAGAGTATAACAACGAACTGTATAAAGCTCCCCTAAAATATCTAAAATGCAAGAAGTTCTTGGTTAGAGTACAACTTCGGGAGATTTTAATACATCTCTTCAAAAATTAGATTACAGTTTAAACATGAATTTGGAATAATGCATTTTCATGAAAAATGAACACATTTAATTTATTTTATAGGAATTTACATCTTTTGAGATCAGTTAGAGCAATGGAACGATTTATAAAATGAGTTTCAAAACCAACTTAAAAAAGAAAATAGCAGCACTCAGATCCTGGTTTCTAATACCACTCTAATAAAAGGAACATGGAGAAACGGCTGATTCTAGGGATGGGTTAGGGAAAACACAGAATGATCATAGAGTATCTTGTAGTATCAGAATCCAAACAGGTATTCAAAAAACAAAGGGGTACTTGCTTCAGCAGCACATATACTAAAATTGGAACAATACAGAGATTTTCATGGCCCTTGTATAAGGACGACATGCAGATTGGCAAAGCATTCCATATTTCTGTAAATTTTATGTATGTTTTATCAGAATTTTTTAAAAAAAGAATGAGTTCACATGAAAGGAACACAGGAACCAACTGAAAGAGCTCCCAAGGGCCAAAACTGAAACAATTGGATTATAACCTAATGTATAAAATAAATATCCATGAGTCATACTGGTATAAATGATTGAATAAGTGATTTATTTATTGAACTATCCTAGGGTTTTTATAAGCTGCATAAAATGAATTGGGGGAAATTGACAAGTGTTTATACAGAAGGATTCCAAATAATATGTGTAGGTAGTTCCCTCTTCAGGAAGTAGAGTTTAACTACCCCTGCCCCTCTTGTGGGCTGGGCTGATTGGACTTGCTTCCAAATAGACTGTCGAAAGGGAAAATAACTTTGGAGTGGAGAAACCTGGCAAACACTACTTTAGCCAGATGATCAAGGTAACCTCACTAGTGATGTAAATCATTGATACCATGTAACCCCTGATATGATGTGATGAGATGGGCACTGTCCACCAAACCTACAACCTCAGTCTAATCATGAGAAAAACATCAGACAAACCCACATTGTGGGGCATTCTACAAAATAACTAACCAGTCTCTTCCAAAGTGTCAAGGTCGTGAAAAACAGTGGGAAACAAAACAGTCTGGGAAACAAAAAAGAGACTAAGGAGACATGATGACTAAATGCGGTGGATCCTAGATTGGATTCTGGAACAAACAAAGGATATTAGTGGAATAGCTGGTGAAGTTCAAATAAAGCCTGGCATGTAGTTAATAGCAGTGTACAAATGTTGATTTCTTTTTTTGACATATGTATGAGGGTAATGAAGGTGTTAACGTTAAGAAAAACTGGGTAAGAGATATAAGAGGATTCTGAATTGTCTTTTCAAGTCTTCAGCAAATCTAAAATTATTCTAAAATAAAATTTATTTAAAAAAAAAAAAAAAAAGACTTACAGGTCTGAAGCCTGTCTAACCTTTAATAAGGATTCTGATGTTATTTAAAGAGGTCTGCACAGAAGGAAAAAAAAAGCTCTCCAGTTCATTTTATGCAGCTTGTAAAAACGTTGGGTCCATGAAGTGAGGTTTTCTCTAAAACTTCTATACAGAACACAAACCCTCAGAAGCAAAAAAAAATGCTCCCGCTTGGTAGAAGACAGAAGATAGGGACACTTCTCTGTTTCTGCTTGGTTTGAGGTAGGAAAGAAAATCCACCGGGAAATTAAATTCTAGCCTTAAGCATCATACTAGTTTGGAGTTTGAAATTTTAATGTCTGTAGAGTGATGGAACTCTCAAATTAAGAAATTAACATGAAATTTCATTTTTGATCACCTAACGAAGTTTCTTTTAAAAACTAAGTTTTAAAGAACACAAGATTATAGCTAGAAAGTTCTTTTAATTCTCTTATTAAACAAATACTACTTTTATTCTGAAATTCTTGTATTCTTGTATTAAACTTAAGGTATGCTTTTATTTCTGTAATTTACTCATTATAATACATTTTTTAAAACAATCTGCTCTGTCTGTATAGGGAAAGATGTAGTAAATACTGGGTACAGAATGGCCATAAGGTTTGGAAATGTTGGCAAATATACATAATTTTTAACATTACATTACAATACATGATAGGTCATGGATGTTACATGATATATTCAGTGCATTGTTTGTTCCTCATCAGCAGTGCATGGTTCAGTGCACTGTGTCAAACAGCAAAGAGCAGCGTGAATTACTGCAGCATTTTCAGAAATCCCTGCACATCTATGATATGTTGTCTCCAATGATTTATGCCAGTTATTACTGAATAAACCTGTGTTTATAGCATACCCCAGAGTAAGTAATTAAGCAGACAAAAATCCAAAATATGTATTTCAGATTTTGTGGCCACTCTGTCAAATTGTTTTGCTTGTTGATAATCCTTAGTAGTTAAGAATACCTGCTGTTTCTGTTGTCCACTATTTAAAAAATATATAATGCATAGAGGTTTTGTAGTCTAATATAATTGCATCATCATATTTTGCTTCAGATTTATTGACTCGGTTGCATTTTATAGTTGGTATCTTTACTTTTCCAGTGTAGAGTTATAAAAATTAGAGATTAAAAAATTGTTTGTTTTAAAGATAAGACTATGTTATATCGTTTTTAGTGGGAGCATGTGTGGTATATAAAAACATGCATTTTATTTAAAGCTTAATGTAGTTAGGAGCTGAAAACCTACCTTATTTTTAATAACACTAGTACCACTATCTCTAAGGCAAATTCTCATCTTCACAACTCATATCCTCACGAATCTTAAAATTTTGACAGTATGGAAATTAGTTGTACCAAATGCTGCTCAGTAATAATAATTGAAATGGTGAAAACACCATTACTCATCAATATTGATGCAGGTTGCCAAGATTCAGATTCTGGTGTTGGTATTTAATAGTTGTGTGACCATGGGCAAGTTAATTAACCTCATTGTGCCTCAGTTTCCTCATCTGTAAAGTGCTAACAATAGTATATACTTTGTAAGGTTATTGTGACGATTAAAGTAATTAATAGATACAAAGCACTTAGAACAGTACCTGGCACATGATGCTCACTATTTGCTAACCCCTGTCACAGATACACTCCTGTCACTACTCTTATTAGTTTCTTCTTGTGTCATTTTCATGTTTTGTTTTCAATTTAGGTGCTCTGACTTTTACAGTGTAAGAATATGAAATCCTTACAGGAAAATTCCTTTAGGATTTTTGTTTAATTAATTAATTAAATTAATTATATTGCCCTGTGATAAGTGTTGATCACTCGGGTGAATGCGTTTACATATAACAGAATAACCTCCTTTAATTCCCCTGTTAAATAAAATGGAAATATTTTTAGAAGCTTTTGTTTAGGATGGGAAGGTAGCTATTGTAGCTCCCTGGTTTATTGCGTTTTTTGCAAACCTCCTTCTTTAATGCTTTTATCCCACAATTAGCTATAGGTTTTTTGCTTTTCTCCCAAACTAGTGTATATTTGGACTTCTGTAGTGTTTTAGGATCCTTATTTACTAAGGATTCCTGTTCAGAATTCTGAAAATTGGTTAGGTGTGAAGTCTGACAATGTAATATATTTTTTGAAGTATAATTATACCCCCATGATGTAGTCATATTATAAGACTAAAATACTTATTTCATGATTTCTAGTTTTGTACATAACATTTTTTGTACTGCTTTTGGAATTATCCTCAAGGACAAGATCTTATTCACTCTTTATTCATTGATCTTTAAACAACTAGAAACATTTACAGCAAAATTGGGCAAGTTGAGTATTTATTATAAGCTGACTAACTTTTTTTATTCCAAAAATGCATGTGACAATGAAATATTAGGAGTTTTTTAAAAGTTTTTTTTAACAGATTATGAAGGCAGTTCCAAAAGAAAAATTCTCAAGTTTTGTGTATTGGGGGAATAAATATATAACTTTCCAAAGTGACTACTTTGAAAGGACAAATACTTGTATTTATTTATTAAATATTTGTTTGAAAGACTGCCTGCTGTCAGCTTTCATAGATTGACAGTTTAAATAAAATATAGTCACTGCCCTTAGGGATCTTATAGTGCATTAAGGTTTACTATATTTGGGTAATATAGTGTTACTATTTTATAGTACCACTTTTTATATGACAAACAAGCTATGATTTGCTTTTTGATAAACATATTTTAAGTATTCCCTCTACTTTTTCATTTTAAAAATATTTTTTTCTTTTAGACTGAAACTATATAAATTTCCTTTTCTAGGAAAGAATACCCACCTCATGTCCAAAAATTTGAAAGTAATCCTGTAAGGTTAAGTCGGCCCCAAGGTGGTGGTAAGTGTGCAGTTTTTTTGTTACACCCGTGAAGGGTTTTGAGTAGTTGTAAGAAAGGTCGAATAGGAGTATGGTACCAGTTTTAGAATAGTCCCAGGTATAATAGAAATATATAGACCCATTTTTTTATAACTGATTTGAGAATTTGTTATAATTGTGACCTGAAATCATTGGGGAATGATTCAAGGAGTGCACATTCAGGTGATTATAGTTGAAAATCTTTTTGATTATATTAGCATTGTTGTTAAACTCAGGATCCAAATATTAACTCTAGATGGGTTATAGCTTCAAAATTGTGTTTTGTTGCACTTTGTTATAATCTTCCATTATGTGATTTTCTTGATTAAAATGGTTTTGATCCTAAAATTTAGAATACATTAGGCACTGAATTAAAAAGAGTCCATACCTGGTAAAACTGTGCTAATAGTAGATGTTGGAAAATTATTGTAAGTAGAAGTTTATATTTGCATTGAAATACTTTTTAATACAGTGATATATTGAGCAAAAATAAAATAAGAGCAGATAGCATTTATGAAAAATGTTTCACCATCAAATTGATGTTCATTATCTAGAATACAGATTCTTAATCTGTGTGTCCATCTTGTTTGTCCCAGGCCTTTGCTTGTTTATTTATTCATTTTTTGACCTTTAAAAAAAATTATAGTTGATTTACAATATTATATTAGTTTCAGATGTACAGCATTGTGATTCAGTATTTGTACAGGTTATTCTTTATTAAGTTATTACAAGATAATGGCTGTAATTCCCTGTGCTATGGAATATATCCTCGTTGCTTGTATATTTTATGAATAGTAGTTTGTATCTCTTAATCCCATAGGCCTTTGCTTATTTAAATAGCACTAGGGACTCTTATTATCCAAAATCTAATGATTTTAAGCAGCTCCAGTGGGTAAGACTCCGCGCTCCCAGTGCAGGGGCCCGGGTTCGATCCCTGGTCACGGAACTAGATCCCACATGCATGCCACAACTAAAGAGTTTACATGCCACAACTAAGAGTCCACGTGCCGCAACTAAGAAGTCCGCATGCCACAACTAAAAATCCTGCATGCTGCAACTAAGACCCGGCGCTGCATAAATAGATAGATAGATAGATAGATAGATAGATAGATAGCAGCTAGGTTTTCCTGACTGCCAACAGTTTTTTTTTTCTTCTTTTTTTGAAGCACCTATATTCTTCTTCTAGTTTGGGTGAAAATCTTTTATGCATATATTGAACATATCCTATTTTATAAAGAGAATATTCCAAACTTAGCTTCATCCTTTCTTAACAACTTTGCAGTTATGAATGTGAATTATTATACTTCGCAATGCATAGTTCTGTTCACTGAGTTTATTAGGTGTAGTAATAATGACTAGCCTCTTTAACATTCATACCTTAAACTTTTATTGAATTCTTAATCTGCCCTAGATGCTGAGTCAGATGCTTTACATTCATTATTTGTTTTTATCGTGGCTCCCTACCCAAGATCTCGATAAGCTAAATTCAACTTTACCTACATTTTGTACAGAGGAGGAAATTGAGGCTCGGAGGGATTACACAACTTGCTCAAGGACACAGACTAGTATTGGAATCCGGGTCTATTTAATGCTAAAGGCCATGCATTCTCTTAACCACTGTGCTATACTATTTTCTCCTTAGATCAGAAAGAAACTTACTCCTAATCCTCAGGGAAGAACTGCACAATAGGTACTATTATCATTCCCCTTACACAGATGCATTTCAGTAAGTTAAGTGATTTGGCCCATTTATATGGTTTTAGATACCAATCAGCCCCAGACTTTTTTGAAAAATTTTTTGTTTATTCAATAACATTCATTAAGTAGATAAGAATAACCTTTTTTTAAGAAAAACTTTTTATTTTGAAATCATTTTAGACTACTGAAAAGTTACTAAAATAGGACTCATTTACCCTTTACCCAGCTGCTCCTAATGTTAACATGTTACAATCACGGTACATTTACAAAACTAAGAAATTGGCATCGGTATAACATTCTTAACTAAGCAACAGACCTTGCTCTCATTTCACCAGTTTTTCACTGGTAACTTTTTTCTGTTCTAAGATCTAGTTTGGGATCTTACATTGCATTTGTTTGTCACATCTCCTAAGTTTCCTTGACAATTTTGAAGAGTAATGGACAGTTACTTCATAGAATACCTTTCTGTTTGGAAGTTTGTATGATGTTATCTTATGATTAGATTGAGGCTATGCATTTTTGGCAAGGCTTTCATGAAAGTGATGTTGTGTCTTTTTCTACACATTATATCAGGGGTTGTATGATGTTGATTTGTCTTACTGCTGGTGATGTTAAACGTGATATCTTGGTTAGGTGGTTTCTGCTGGGTTTCTCCACTGTAAAATTATTTTTTTTCCCTTTGTACTTAATAAAGATCTTGGGAGAGATACTCTAACACTATGCAGATACCCTCTTTTTCCTCAAAATTGCACCCACTGATGTTGCATCTCTTGGTGGATCTTGCTGGCAACAGTTATTACTTGGTGTTTATCTAATGGTAATTTTCTGTTTTCTTCATTTCTTTTACATTTATTAATTGAAATTCTTTTGTAGGAAAGAGCTGTACCGTCTCCTTTATTTACTTATTCAGTTTATGCCTGTGGACTCATAATAAAGTGTGTGTGTAAATACATACTTACATATGTATATATATATATATACACACACACATATATATACACACATATACATATATATAACGTTATATATATATGTGTGTATATATATGTGTATATATCTATGTGTGTGTGTGTGTGTGTGTGTGTGTGTGTGTGTGTGTGTGTGTATATATATATATATATAGGGTTGGCCAAAAAGTTTCTTTGGTTTTTAAGCAAAAATAAAAGACACATTTTTCATTTTCACCAAGAACTTTATTGAACAATTTATTCACCCTTTTGTTCCACTACCTTCTGCCATTTTTCAGGCAACTTCATAATTCCACGTTCCCAAAACTTTTTATCTTTTCGAACAAAGAACTGTACCAGTTGCCTTTTACATTCTTCCAGAGATTGGATATTTTTTCCATTAAGAGAATCTTGTGGGGCTTCCCTGGTGGTGCAGTGGTTGAGAGTCTGCCTGCCAATGCAGGGGACACGGGTTTGGGCCCTGGTCTGGGAAGATCCCACATGCCGCGGAGCAACTGGGCCTGTGAGCCACAATTACTGAGCCTGCGCGTCTGGAGCCTGTGCTCCGCAACAAGAGAGGCCGCGATAATGAGAGGCCCACGCACCGCGATGAAGAGTGGCCCCCGCTTGCCGCAACTAGAGAAGGCCCTCGCGCAGAAACGAAGACCCAACACAGCCATAAATAAATAAATACATTTTAAAAAAAAAAGAGAATTTTGTAAAGGCCGAAATAAATGTAAATACAAAGGTGCAATGTCTGGTGAATACGGCGGATGAATCAGAACTTCCCAGCCAAACTGTAACAGCTTTTGCCTGGGTCATCAGAGGAACATGCGATCTTGCGTTATCCTGATGGAAGATCATGCGTTTTCTGTTGAGTAATTCCGGATGCTTGTCGTCGAGTGCTGCTTTCAGTTGGTCTAACTGGGAGCAGTACTTGTTAGAATTAATCGTTTGGTTTTCCGGAAGGAGCCCATAATAGAGGACTCCCTTCCAATCCCGCCATATACACAACATCACCTTCTTTGGATGAAGACCTGCCTTTGGTGTGGTTGGTGGTGGTTCATTTTGCTTGCCCCACGATCTCTTCCGTTCCACATTAGTGTACAGTATCCACTTTTCATAGCCCATCACAATTTGTTTTAAAAATGGAACGTTTTCGTTACATTTCAGAAGCGAGTCATATGCAGAAATATGCTCAAGGTTTCTTCCGTTTAACTTCTGTGGATCCCAAACATCAAAGCAATTAACATAACCAAGCTGGTGCCAGTGATTTTCCACTCTTGATTTGGATATTTTGAGTACGTAGGCTGTCTCCCGCTTGGTATAATGTTGATTGTTCTCAATTAATGTCTCGATTTGATTGCTATCAACTTCAACTGGTCTACCCGACCATGGAGCATCGTCCAGCAAGAAATCTCCAGCACAAAACTTCACAAACCACTTTTGACACATTCAGTCAATCGCAGCACCTTCTCCATACATTGCACAAATCTTTTTTTTTGCGTTTCATTTGCGTTTTTAACCTTTCTTGAAATAATAAAGCATAATGTGCCAAAAACGTTGCTTTTTTCTTCCATCTTCAATATTAAAATGGCTACACAAAAATTCACCAATTTTGATAAGTTTTTTTTTAAATGCACACTGATATAACAACTGTCACAACAGAATCTAACGAAATTGTTTCAAATGAATTTAAAGACAACTAAGCGCTACTAGAGGAATCGTATGGAAAAAACGAACGAACTTTTTGGCCAACCCAAAATATATATACACACACATATCATGTGGACAGGTAATATTTGTAAACTTTGGGAAAGGGATATTGGTATACTTAACTTGTAAACTATAGCTGCTTTTGTGTTAGGTAGGTACACGTATACTTGGGTATAGTATGAATGACAGTGCTGTAACAGTATTACATATATTGTTGCACAAAGATTGCATTTTATTTTAGGATTTCCTTTGGAGATAGTTTTTAAAATGGTGAGATTTCAAACCCCAGGATCAGTAGTTACTGGCGTATCACCTGGAATAATTTTCTCCTAAAAAGAAATCACTGTCTTTTTATAGTTCTTAACACTTAAATTAACTTCCTTTATTATTGTTTTTCTCCTTTATTTTGCATTTAAGAGGCACTTAATATGAATTATAGCCATTTATTAGCACTAAGCTAACAAGCATTGATAAGCAGTTCTCTAGGATTAAATTAAAGCTTGTAAACTATTAAGTATAATTTTTGGACAGATCAGATATCCTATTGCTTTTTTGTTTGGTGTTCTTTTTATATTTTTTCTAAGCATGTAAAATAACAACATATAACTATAAATTAAGATCTCTTATTTTTTTCTCTATTCTTTCTTTTGTTTCTTAAACTTCCTTTTTGTTTTCCAGTCTGTTCTTTGTATTCTTTTTTTTTTTTTTTTTTTTTTTTTGTTCTTTGTATTCTTGTCAGAGAATTAATAGACGTTATATACTGTCTCTGAGTGAACATTTAATTGTATTCTTAATGTAATTACATTATGATTTCAACCTAAATCACCTGACTTAGCACTATTTAACTCATGTGCAGAAGAAAAATATCCCCTCACTCTTAACCAGTCAGGGTATCTTCTTCTGGTACCTTAACATATAACTTGCTAGACTTCTATGCATATATACCCTTTTTTTTTTTTTAATGCGTTTATACTATGTTTACTGTTCTGTAACTTGCTTCTTGACTTTGTTATGTTATTATCCGGTTTCTATACTCTCATTAAAAGACATTGGAATGTCAGAGGAAAACCAGAATGAAAAACACAATTAAAGGAAGTTGAGGAATCAAATAGATGAATTTATATATAGTGGACTTTACAAGTTAATATAGCCAAGTCTCTGTGGTCATTTTTTTCGTGAATGCATAGTGACCCACTATATTTCTGTACCATAATTTAGGTTCTTAATGTTTTGATATTATATATATTATTAATAATTTAGCTCATATTATGTGTTTTATCTATTATTTCCTTAGATCAAATCCCTAGAAATAAAATTATAAGGACGAAGTTTATGCACATTTTAAAGACTTTTGCTATATTACTGCCAAAATGCTTTCCGTAAAGGGTGTCAGCTCCCAGCAAGCAGGATCTGAGTGTGCCTGTTTTCTCGTATGCTCCTCAGCAACATTAGATATAACCATCCTTCAGGCTTTGCCAGGCTGATAGGGAAGTAGTATTTGGTTTTTTTCTTTAATTTCCTCATTACTGACTGATGAAGCATTTTATGTGTTCAGTGGCCATTTGGATTTCTTCTTTTATTCATGTCTGCCTGTTGTCTCCTTTGCCTGTTTATCACATTTAGCATAGACAAAAGTGATTTTTAAGGAGGTTGTAATGAGAATGTGATATATGACTGCCATTTTATTGTATACTGAAAACCAGTCATAGTAACAGCTACATGATGGAGAAAACCAGCTGTTTTTCTAATTAGTCTTTCTCTTTTGACAGACGATAAAAATAACTTAAAAGCAAATAAATAACCATAATAAAGATAGTTGTTTGTGTTCTAACTATCCTTGAGGTATATAGTTTCCAGCAGATTAGTAATATCACAACTAAATTTTCAAACAAAAAAGTTAAGGGCTGTCCTTGCCCCACCCCACCTCCGACTTCTATTATGAAAATTTTCAAAGATACCAAAAAGTTGAAAGACTTTCACAGTGAATACACATATATCTACTACATAGATTCTACAGTTAACACTTTTCTATACTTAACTTTATCACATATCCGTGTATCTAATCATCCATTTATGTATAAAAACTCATCTTACTTTTTTTCCAATGCATTTTCGAGTAAGTTACAGACACCAGTACAGTTTACTCCTAAACACTTCAGCAGGCATATCATTATCTAGAGTTCAATATTTGTTTTAGTTTTCTTTTTCTCTTTTGAAATAAAATTTACATACAATGAAATGCACAAGTCATAAGTGTACAGTAAAATACATTTTGACAAGTACACATACCTTACTAACCCAAAGCCCTGGGAAGACATAGTACAAATGATATCATCACCGCAGAAAGTTCCCTCATGTTCCTTTCAGGGTACTCCTCATCCCTGCCCCCTCAAAGGTAACTATTTTCATATAAGTGGAATAATACAATGTGTACTCTTTGTTGTAAGTCTTCTTTTCACTCTGGACAGTTTTTTTGAGATTCACCCATGTTGTTGCATGCATTAGTAATTTGTTACTTTAGTGTTCCATTGTATGGCCGTACCAGTTTGTTTATCATTCTCCTGATGATGGACACCTGAGTTGTTTCCAGGGGGTTTTTTTTGTTTGTTTGTTTGTTTTAAGATTATAAGTAAAGCTACTATAAATGTTCTTTTTATGGAGGACATTTTTTTTAAAGTTTAGGTTTTAAAATTTATTCTAAAGATCCAACCTATTAATCATTTTTACTTGTCTCATAGTATCTTCCATATTCTTACCTGTTATGCGTATCTGGAAATAGTGTGATATATTAAAAAGACATTGAGCTAGAAAATCCAGCAGGAAATATCCCAACCTCTTTTTTTTTTCATTGAAGTATATAGTTGATTTACAACTGTTGTGTTAGTGTCTGGTGTACAGCAAAGTGATTCAGTTATAAATATATATTCTTTTTCATATTTTTTTCCATTATAGGTTATTATAAGATACTGAATATAGTTCTCTGTGCCCTGCAGTAGGGCCTTGTCTTGTTGTTTATCTATTTTATATATAGTAGTTTGTATCTGCTAATCCCAAACTCCTAATTTATCCCTTCCCCACTTTCCTCTTTGGTAACCATAAGTTTATTTTCTATGTCTGTGAGTCTGTTTCTGTTTTTTGTTTTGTTTTTTTAATAAGTGCATTTGTATCATATTTTAGATTCCACATATATAAGTGATATCATATGATATTTGTCTTTTCTTTGTCTTACTTAGTATGATAATCTCTAGGTCCATCCATGTTACTGCAAATGGGGTTATTTCATTCTTTTTTTATGGGGAAGTAGTATTCCATTGTGTGTGTGTGTGTGTGTGTGTGTGTGTGTGTACACACATATCAATCTTCTTTATACATTCATCTGTTGAATGGACATTTAGGTTGCTTCCATGTCTTGGCTGTTGTAAATAGTGGTGCTGTGAACATTGGGGTGCATGTATCTTTTTGAATGAGAGTTTCCTCTGGATATATGCCCAGGAATGGGATTGCTGGGTCATATGGTAATTCTATTTTTAGTTTTTTAAGGAACCTCCATACTGTTCTCCATAGTGGCTGCACCAATTTATATTCCCACCAACAGTGAAGGAGGGTTCCCTTTTCTCCACACCCTCTCCAGCATTTATTGTTTGTGGACTTTTTAATGATGGCCATTCTGACTGGTGCACAGTGATTCCTCATTGTAGTTTTGATTTGCATTTCTCTGATAATTCATGATGTTGAGCATCTTTTCATGTGCCTATTGGCCATCTGTATATCTTCTTTGGAGAAATGTCTGTGTCTTCTGCCTGTTTTTTGATTGGATTGTTTGGTTTTTTTCGTTATTGAATCATATGCGCTGTTTGTATATTTTGGAAATTAAGCCCTTGTCGGTCGCATCATTTGAAAATATTTTCTCCCAGTCCATAGGTTGTCTTTTTGTTTTGTTGATGGTTTCCTTTGCTGTGCAAAAGCTTATAAGTTTGATTAGGTCCCATTTGTTTCTTTTTGCTTTTACTTCTATTGCCTTGGGAGACTGACCTAAGAAAACATTGGTACTATTTATGTCAGAGAATGCTTTGCCTGTGTTCTCTGCCAGGAGCTTCATGGTGTCTCGTGTTAATCTTGGTGTTTGTTTTGTGTGGTCTTGGGTAAACACTCAGTATTCACCTTCTCATCCCCAGAAGGGGGCATTCAGTGAAAGCAAGAGTGTCACATAGGTTTCATCTCAAGTACCTCCCTGGAGTACTTTGCTGAGGGTTTGGCACAGTTTAGCAAAAATGACTTCCATGATCAGTTAGCTGCTAAAACTTCCATGAGCCTCTTGTTAGGCATTTGCCATTCCTGGACCAGTCAAGTTTTAAATCTTTTGCCATATTATGTTTCTGGCTATAATTTGAAGCTAGTTAATTTTCACATGAATTGTCATAATCTTCTCAAATGATTTTCTCTTTCCATGGAAGATAGAATCCCAAAGGAATTTCTTAATCCTGACATTGGCATTAACTTATCTATGCTTATTGTCTCTTTGTAGATCTACTCTAGTTTCCCATACACTGTCAGTCATTTGCCATACTTCCACATCATGTTGGTTTCAGAAGTTTCATCTTAAAACGTCTAATTAGTGTCATTCTTTGCATTTTCTTTTTTTTTTTTTTGGTAAGGACCTCAGTAGAAATTCATTACTTCACATTCACCAGAGACTTCACATAGGAGAGAAGCCTTTTAAGTGTGATCAGTGTGGTAAGAGTTTTAGTCGGAGTTCAGTACTTATGTTCATCAGAGAGTCCACACAGGAGAAAAACCATATAAGTGTGATGAGTGTGGTAAGGGCTTCAGTCAGAGTTCAAATCTTCAAATTCATCAGTTAGTCCACGTGGGAGAAAAGTCCTATAAATGTGATGACTGTGGTAAGGGCTTTACCCAGCACTCAAATCTTCAAATCCATTAGAGGGTGCATACAGGAGAGAAGCCTTAACAAATGTTACGACTGTGGGAAGGACTTTAGTCACAGCTCAGATCTTCACATTCGTCAGAGGGTCCATACGGGGGAGAAGCCCTATACTTGTCATGAATGTGGGAAGGGCTTCAGCAAGAGTTCCAAACTTCACACTCACCAAAGAGTACATACTACAGAGAAACCCTATAAATGTGAACAGTGTGGGAAGGGCTTCAGTCAGCGTTCCCATCTTCTCATTCATCAGAGAGTCCATACAGGAGAAAAATCTTTTGTTTCTCTTTGGTTATCCTCTCCTCTCTACAGATTGACCTCCTGTTTACTCACTCTGTGCATGCTTATAATATTCTTTGCATTTTCTGTCTCTTTCCTTTAGTTCCTTATAGATAATCTTGATTTAGGGGGTCAAGATTTTAAAATCGTTTTTCTCTATTATCTTTTTTTTTTTTTCCTTTTTTGGTGCCAAAATTTATTTTCTTAAAAATCTAAAAACCTCTTAAAATCATTTTGTAATAACACAGTGATACAGAAGAGTTTCCATATTACAGATGTAAATTCAATGAAGAAGGGTATACTAGTATATATAAACTGTTGTAAAATAAGCTTTGGGGGAACATATGAACATTAGGTGTTCAGTGTGAACATTTTATATTTTCAGGTGAGGTGCAGGTGCAGAAATCTGAGATTACTGATTGCTAGAACGTTATTTAATTGAGCCCACGAAATGATTACAGGGTTGGGATTTTTAGGCCATAAATGAGGATTAAGTACAACGTTGAAGGCAGTATTTAAAATGCCATCTTAGGGGGTATAAACCTTTAAGTTGGGAAAGCAATTTCCTTTTTACCTGATTTCTCAAAATTAATTTCTCCAAAATTAATTTTCTCAAAGTAATTAGTGAGCCAATTCATAGTATTAGCTTATTTAACATTAGCTCTTTGGGTGCTTTGTATATTGGTTCTGTGGTTTTTTTGGTCTTTTGTTTGTTTGTTTTTTGTTATCTATTTTGTGTATAGTAGGGTATACTTATCAGTCTCAGTCTCCCAATTTAACCCTCCCCCTGCCCCCCTAGTAACCATAAGATTGTTTTCTATATCTGTGACTCTATTTCTGTTTTGTAAATAAGTTCATCTGTACCATCTTTTTAGATTCCACATATAAGCGTTATCATATGATATTTGTCTTTCTATGTCTGACTTACTTCACTCAATATGACAATCTCTAGGTCCATCCATGTTGCTGCAAATAACATTATTTCATTCTTTTTTATGGCTGAGTAATATTCCATTGTATATATGTACCACATCTCCTTTATCCGTTCATCTGTTGATAGACACTTAGGTTGCTTCCATGTCTTGGCTGTTGTAAATAGTGCTGCTGTCAACATTGGAGTGCCTGTCTCTATACACAGAAAATCCTAAAGATGCTACAAAAAACTACTAGAGCTCATTAATGAATTTGGTTAAGTTGCAGGATACAAAATTAATACACAGAAGTCTGTTGCATTTCTATACACTAACAGTGAAAGAACAGAAAGAGAAAGTAAAGAAACAATCTCATTTACCATTGCATCAAAAAGAATAAAATACCTAGGAATAAACCTACCTAAGGAGACAAAAGGCCTGTACTCCAAAAACTATAAGACGCTGATGAAAGAAATCGAAGATGACACAAACAGATGGAAAGATATACCATGTTCTTGGAACATGGTATTTACAATAGCCAGGGCATGGAAGCAACCTAAATGTCCATTGAGAGAGGACTAGATAAAGAAGATGTGGTCCATATAAACAACGATATGTCTCTATATCGCTTTCCTGCCAGACCCTACTCAGAGACTGACACTTTAAAAACTCTTATCATTTCAGTCCTGATCATACACTCACACTCTTCTCTCCACTGCAGCTATCTCATCATGTCTATGTCACATTTTCTCTACCTCTGAACACAGTTAACAAGGGGAGAAACAAGGGGTCCAAGCCTTGAGAGAAACTGAAAATTTTTATTGATAATAGAGAAAAACGTTGTTTATATTCATTAATCCAGTAAACATTTTTTGAGCCCCTGCCTTGTGCAGTTTCTAAACTCTGAGAAAACAGGTGACTAAAACATGATTTCTGCTTTTCCAGAGCTGACAGTATAATGGGAGGAAACAGATCAGTGCAAATAAGTAGCTTAAAATAAAATGAGTACTAATAGAAGTATGGATAAAGTGCTGTGGAAGCTCTGAGTATTTGCTTGATCATGCTTAGTGTGGGATAGAGGTAGCTTCTTAACAAAGAATAGTTTGAATTTACTAGATAAATAGGGAGGGCTTTGCTTGTGAAGAGAACAGCATATATATAAGAGAGTGAAAGAGAAAACATCCTGGAGAAATGCACTTATTTGAGGTATAGTTTTTTTGGAATTAAGACTGGAACATCAGTACAGCCTTCTGCTTGGCAAGATACGGGGTTTAGACTTTTTTCCTTAGCCAATGGAATCATTGAAAGATTTTAAGCATTAGAATGGTAGAATCATATTTGAAAGATGACCTTGGCAGTAGGGGAGAAGGATTTGAAGCAAACAAAATTGGAGTGAGGGAGATCAATTTAGGTGGGAGTTAAGCATCTGAAATACAGTGGCAGTGGAGTTGGAGAGGAAGGAATGAGTTCAAGAGCTATTAGTAGAATTCACTTGACTGTGAGAAAGGAGACACAAGGACAAGTCAACGCTTACTCAGATTTCTAGCTTTGGTGTCCAGGAAAATAAAGGTGTTCAGACTGGACAATGGATGAGAAGGTGGAGTCACTTAGTGGGACTCTGTGACTGCACTAAACCAGAATAATTGCATGGGTTTCTTAAGACAGTATTGTATACCAAGCTCAGAGAGATAATGCTAATTTTTATGTGTAGATAATCTCCTTATTTTAAAAAAATCAAAAGATAAGAGGATGTAAAAGATAGGAAAACGGAAGTATTTAACAAACTTGGAATTATGCAGGTACAGCATTTTAGTTTGTAGATTCATTAACTTTTGTTTTAGAAACATGTGTTCAGTTTTCTTTGCTGATGAAGTCAGATTGTAATAAATTTTGAATTGTTCTGTTTGGAGTTCGTTAAATCATTTAAAAATTCGAATTATGAATTAATTAGAAATGAAAATGATTGAATTTACATTGAAAAATAATGAAGAAAATTCTCTTTTGTGTGTCTTGAATTTAAAAAACCATTAAATTGAGAATTAGTTTCCTTTATCTAAGCAGTTGTACCCAATGTTTGAATTCAAATTTTTCTCATTACCAATCTAAGAAGAGTAACCAACTTAGGGGGAAAAAAAAATGTGTGTGTGTGTGTGTGTGTGTGAGAGAGAGAGAGATTCAGTGTAGGAAGTGCTCTTCTGCCTTAGTTGCACAGAATAAGCTGAAGAGAATATTGGTACACTTGATGAAAATGGTCCACAGTTTGGGAGGTGGGAGAGAGATCCTGGTAAAGAATAGACAAGAGCAACCAGGAGATGGCCACTGGCTCTGACCTAAAGTTCTGTTTTTCTTTGTTGTACATATTGAAACATTAGTTTATTTTAACTAAAACATAATTTGATAATATAAGTTAGTATTTTTTCATGGCAAAAGATCATGAGGAATTTATAAAGTTTAATTTCAGTACTTTTTTTTCCCCTTCCTTTAGATCGTATAATGAAAAAAACAGAAGAGTCTGAATCACACCCGGAATCTGAAATTAAAAGGAAAGTTGCACAGAAACGTCACAGTAGTACAGATCAGTCTACCCCATATTCTCTGTCTTCTGCTTCCAAAAAATGTTTAACTGATTTAGAGGTGGGTAGAGAAATTATTCTTTGTTGCTAATCAATTGGTATTTTTATTAATATTATTTTTAGTATTTATTAAATTCTAGGTGAACTTTCGAATAGGACTGGAAGAGAACTAGAAAAGTTATTTAGGCAAACTTTTCTGCCTTCATTAGATCATTTTTCAATTATCAAAAATCCAGAATATATATCTTTCTGAAAAGAACTTGTGAGTACCTCCCTGCAGCATACTTCAAATGATTGCTCTCAATCAGAAGTTTTTAGAAATAAGTTTAAATTTATAGAAAAAATGATAAGTATCCACATATTCTTCCATTTAATTCCCCAGTTTTCCACATTTGCTTTATTGTTCTCCCTCACTCTGCCTTTCCTTTGTGTGTGTGTGTGTGTGTGTGTGTGTGTGTGTGTATATTTTTCTGTACCATTTGGGTATAAGTAAGGCAGAATGCCCATTTACTACATAATACTTTAGTGTGTGTTTCCTTAAAAAAAAAAAAATTCTCCTATATAACCAGAGTACAACTGTCAAAGATTTTTAATTAACATGGATCCAAAATTATCATCTAATCCACAAACTTCATTCAGATTTTCCCTAACCAGTGTCCTTTATGGGAACAGGATCCAGTTCAGGATCATGTACATTTAGTTGTCATGATCTTCAGTCTTCTTTAATCTGGAATCATTCCTTGATATTCCCTTCTCATTAATAACCTTGATATTTGTAAGGAATATAGGCCTCTTACTTTGTACCTCAAGTTGGGTTTGTCTAATGGTTCATCATAATTTATACATTTTTCAAGAATCCTCAGAAGTGATGCTATGAATCTTATTGCATCATATCAGGAAGTAAAGAATGTTGATTTTCACATTACTCACTTTTATCTTAAGATGTACTCTTCTAGATTTTTCCAGGTATTTTAGTAGGTATTTTTAATAGATATTTCTATACTCATTTATTTATTTTACTTATTTATTTTTGGCTGCTTTGGGACTTTGTTGCCGTGTGTGGGCTTTCTCTAGTTGTGGCGAGTGGGCTTCTCATTGCCGTGGCTTCTCCTGTTGCGGAGCACGGGCTCTAGGCACGCGAGCTTCAGTAGTTGCAGCACGTGGGCTTCAGTAGTTGTGGCTCGCCAGCTCTAGATCATGGGCTCAGTAGTTGTGGCGCACGGGCCTAGTTGCTCCGCGGCATGTGGAATCTTCCCAGACCAGAGCTTGAACCTGGGTCCCCTGCACTGCAGGCGGATTCTTAACCACTGCGCCACCAGGGAAGTCCCTATACTCATTTATTAATAAGAGTTTTTTCTTATCCCACGTTTACTTATATATTTTTCTATTTTTATCAGCATAGACACATAGATTCTTATTTTACTCAAAATGGTTATACTCTATAACTATCATTTTTCATTTTGATGCTCAAATTGTCCCAGACTTGGCCATGGAAACTTCTTCAAGCTGGCTACTGTTTCTTTTTGACATATTCCCATCATTATTTGAGTACTTACTTTATGGTATAACCAGATGGTCTAGACTTCTTTGTATTTTCTCTGCATCAGCTCTAGAGTCATGCATTTCTCCCAAGGAGCCATTGTTTCTATAAGTGGAGGGAAGGTATTTGGGCAGTAGTTGTGCTCGTTGCTACTAGGTGTCACGTTTATAGGCCCTCTCAGTGACTGAACTAGGAAATATTTTGTGTGCGTTTGTGTTAATATTCAGTACTTATTAAAATCTGTGAGTTTACATTGACAATTCCATTTCTAGTTCAACACCACAGTGTTTACTTTAGCCTTCTTGTATGTTGCATGTTTGTAACTCCCTTCTCTGACAGTGAGAAACCTGTCTCCCATCATCTCCAGTGTATTTACTTATTTGCTCCATTGCCTTTTACGTGCCCAGTCCTCTGGCATGCCAGCCTAAGGTCGGCTTGGGACATACTGGCCTCCCCCACAGTGCTTGGCCCACTGCTTGACCCAGGGAAAGGAGGAAAGAAGAAGAAAGCCCCTTCCCAGGCACATCATCCTTCCTCCATTAGGCATGCAAGCTAAAAACCTCAGAATTTTTTTTTTAACATCTAATATATATTTTCTTTCTTTTTATCTTTACTCCCATGCCACTTATTCTTTTCTTAGTGGAGATAAAGAATAGATTGTAGCCATCCTCTATGTAACTTTAAATTCTTGAATAAGATTAGTGGTTTTTCTTTCCATGTGTAGTCTGTGAAATTTCACACTATGTACTGCTTGTAAGAAAACAAGGTCTTTGGTATTTAATGAGATTATAAAAAGTTCAGACTATTTACACAGTGTGACATTACCTCAGTGGTGTCTCATCAAAGGCAGGCTCTTTCTTATTAAGTATAGTTGGTTATTATTAATGTGTAGAGACTGGCAGATACTATGTGATATGTAATTTGGATTTATTTTATTTTGTAAGTCTTCCACTGACCAAAAGGGGGGAAATGACACTTGAATTAATCTTTGTTTCCCAAAAGAAATTATACTTAACATACAATTGTTAGGAAAATTTACTACTTTACTAAAAGTAATTGAGCATTGTTGAGATTCTAGTTTTTAGGTCACTAGGTTGATAAAATTCTTAATCTCTAGTTTTTATCATGAAAAATTTAATATCATGTTTGGTTCAGCTGATCTGCATTTTATTCCTAATTGTTGCAAACGGTTCTAAGCTATGTGTTTCTTAGCTGATGGAAGGCATATGATAATAGCTCATGATATATTTCCTTCTATATTTTAATATTAAAAATTTTAATAGCAGAGAAGTGCTTTTTCTGTTTCTGTATCAATTTTATAATTGATATAAAATTTATCAATTTTATAAAAGAAAATATGTGAAAGTATTGCTTTTCCATGGGGTTCTTTTTACTGAAAAATGTCCTTTATTATAGACAGTAAAGTATTGGAGACAGTCTGAACCCAGCTTGATCATATCCTCGATTCTTAAAAGGCAGAGTTAGCTCATATATAGCTGATTCCCACTGTGGCAAATGGGGGTGTAGCTCCCACATAAATGAACATATTTAAACTTTTAAACTGTACCACGATGTTTTTTAAACCTAGCTAGAGGTGGAAATATGTCTATGCTCATCATGAAAATAATGGGGTTTAGATTTTTTTTTAGAGGATTAGAGGGTAGTATTTAGATAGGGACTGCTCTGTTGTTTATGGGTTTCCCTTTCTGGTACAGTAGGACGTGGTCAGCCATTTGCATTATTTGTATATTTATTTTCCTTCTTATAGACATAAGTGCTACAGAACCTTGTTCACATAAATAGGTACATGAGTATGGAAAGAGTTTTTTACAGTAATATCACCAAATACCTTGAACTCCTTCTACGTTATATGCTTCAAAATTACATGACACTCTACTGTCAAAAAACATTTTTTAATGATATCACAATTGTAAGAGGCCTAGATTAGGCCTTCCTTAAAATATTTTTGAAGTACTATCTTAGAAGTAAATTATCTTGTAAAAGTTTTTGTTAATCAGAACTTAGAATTGATTCATTTTTCCAACATTTGAAATTATCCTTCTGCTTGGTTCGGTGATTTTTATACCCCAAGGCAGTGCACCCTTGTAATATTTCAAATGGAAGATAGGTTTAGTGTTCTTTTTTTTTTTTTTGCTTTTAAGTATGAGAAGAACAATCGTGGCAGGTGATGCTTTGACATGAGAAGCATAATCAAATCAGTTTTTGGAAAGGTTACATGTGTGAATTGAGGATCTAGATGCTGATTCCTTTGAGATTATATATGTCCTGTATGCCTTAGAAAATCTTTATGTAACCCTTGAGGAATATACATAGTCCAGTTTGAAGACTGCTGGACTAGAAGGTTTGAAAATTCCTTCCAGCATATTCTGATGCTAAATCTCAGGTAGCATTCAGGGTTTTGTGGTGGCCATAGTGAGGATGATGGCAAGTCGGAGATTTAATTTTGAGATTACTGCTGTTGTTGTTCCATGATGTTGAAATAAAATGCCAAAGTCTTTCATTTCTTTGCTTATTTTTTATTTTTTGGAATTTAAGGTTTCTAAACAGTGTGGATATTGTCCAAAATGTGGAAAAGAAAAAGAAAATCAGACCAAATGCCAAAGTTGTGGTATTCCTTTTCCTAAGGATTTGCAAAGAAATAGCAGACAAGCTGTAACTTTGAATGAACCTACTGGATTATTAAGAACATCAATTCATCAGAATTCTGGAGGACGGAAGTCACAAAACACAGCATTACCAGCCAAGAAGTTTTATGGCAACAGTGTGGGGAAGGTTCCAATTGATATTATTGTGAATTGTGACGATAGTGGACAGAATTATTTACAGACTAATGGGAAAGTCATTTTACCTAAGACAGAAGTAGCCAAAATCACAAACCCGAAAGAAAGGAAGACAAGCCTGTCAGACCTAAATGATCCAAGTAAGTATTTGACTCCCTTTAGTATTGCTGTTATCAGTCCGTTATTTTTCACATATATTTTTAATGTGAGCATGAGCATATTTCAGAAGTGTAGTTTTAAAAGGTCTCTTCTTGTGTCAGTTATGTGACATGGTTTTTGGGTAGATTACTAAAACTGTCCATGGAGTTGGAAAATATAACTGACTTTGTTCTTATCCCATCCATCTTAAATAGTTTAAAAAAAAAAAAAAGGCACAGACCTTGGCCCTAGTCTTAGGTCAAGTGCCAGTTATGCCCCATTTTGTAAGTTTGACCTGGTTAATTTAATCTCTCTGATCTGTAAGTGGATATATTTCCTGCCTGATAGGGTTCTTGAGGGAGTAAATTTAAAAATAACATGAAGTGCCTAGCATAGCTCAGTAGAGCCTTTGACAAAAGAAAGGACTCTGAAAATTCGTTCCTGTACTATTTTTGTTCATCTCCTAAATCTTTTTTTCCTATCTTTAGTCACGTGTACATACGTGTATGTATATGAAATGCAGTCCTTTTTGTAACAAATGGCACAAGATTGGAAACAATCATGAACTGGTTGAATCAACTATAGTGTACATAGCTGTACAAGGGGAAAGAAAGATCTCATTTAATATTGTGTAGAGTGATTTCCAAGATCTGTAATCAAGTGAATAAAGCAAGGTGCAGATCAGAGCTTATAGTATGCTACTCTTTATTTATGAAGGGTGGGAGAATATAGGTTTTGTTTTTTTTCTAATGAAAAGATATATCAAAAGCTAATTTTAAAAAGAAGTTAGTCGGAAGGGTAGGAAACAGTGTAGGAGTTAGGGATAGATGCTAGATTTCTCCAAACATACCTTGTTTTATAGATTTGACTTTGGAACCATGTAAATGTTTTACATGATTATAAAAGAAAATTAAGTCGGAGATTTAAAACAATAAAATCAAAAAGAAAATGAAACAAATGAACTTAATGATGTATCTAGTTGGTGGCTTGAACACACAGAATTATTTCAAGTTAATTTACATTAAATTAATATTGTGGCTATACATCCCTAATGTTCAAACAGAACTCCAAAGAAATCCTGACTATATTCAGTAACATTATTATTAATAATATTACTATTGCTATTTTTAAACACATACTGATAAAACAAACAAGCAACTATGTCATTGTCTCCAGAAACCAAGATTTTCAGTGTTACAGAAAAGGGATACAAAAGCAGAATCAAAGAAGTAAAAATAACTGTAACTTTAAATTTGAATTGGAGATAATACTGGAACTTATTATATATTTTCTATTAAATAGAAAATATTTTTTAGTTTTACCCGTAAAAAATGCCTAGAAACAGTAAGCGACCCTTGTATAGAAACAAGCAACCCTAGTTCCCATATTTGTGTTTTTGAATACCATTTTCCACTAAAAATAATCAGAGCTTCTCAGAGAAATGGCTGACGCCAAGTGTGGAGCACAGGTGTATGAGATAAATCTCAATCATCGAGTCATATCAGAAAGCATAGAAACAGTCACAATCAACTGTGGTCATGTCAAAAGCACACAGGAGCCAAAATGAAAGGGCTCCCACTGACCAAGAATGAGACTGCTTGGATCACAAAAGAAATCATAACTACTATGTATTGAAATATGTCAAATTTATCAAAATTAGTTCATAATGATATCCCCCTACTCCCTCACAAAGAAAAAAGCTCCCCATTTGGTTACCTTATAAAAGGGATACAATCAAGAATTTTTTCAATCTTAGAAACATGTCAAATTCTATCTTAATTCAATTCAGTGTAAAAACCTTAACCCATACCAGTACATTAGCTTATTTTCCAAAAGAGCTTTGTTTGAAAAGGAATTACTGTATGACAGCTGTCCAGCCAGTACTCTGTTATGATGTTATGAGGATGCTGATATTTTAATATTTTATGATACATTTTAGTGCTATACCAATGCAATATTAAATGTTAATATCATTTGAATCTTTACTAATGGTGAGGTTTTTACATTTTAATGTAAGGTATAAATAAAACTCTTAACTTATTAGGCAGTTCCTGGGTATTATTCTGAGCCAAACCTTATACTGGAAACTCAAATGTCCTGAGGAGATTTCCAGGATGAGGGGAACTGAAGTTAGTAAGGCTAAGTTGATAAGTAAAAAAACAAAATAAATCCATGTGGTTCTTAGGTGCCTTAAACGGTTTACTATTTAGAGCTTAATCTAGAACCATATCAACTGTGAATTAAAACCATAAAGCTTAAATTTGCTTCCCTCCCCTGCTCAAAAAAATAAAAACTGTATTTCTCATTAAAGTATATGAAAAAATATCTTCTGTTTTAAGATATTTATTACATGCTTATTGGCCCTACGTTGTGATAAAAGCTTACATACCAACCAATTTAATTTGGTTTTTACAATCCTGTGAAGTAGTTACTAATGTAACCCTATTTTATAAATGAGGCAACCTAGGCTTAAGCCTAGTCTGAAGGCTTCTCAATATTATATACATACGGGCTGTTGGAGTGTAGATTTTAAAAAACAGATTTTTCTGGTTGCAAAGTCTCTTTATGTACTTTATCATTCTTAAATTTGTATCCCTATTAAAATAGTTTATTATTATGAAGCTTTTATTCTGTCTTTGGTGGTCAAATAATAAATAAAATGTACAGTGTCTCAAGTAGTGATAAACTCTATGTGGAAAAGTGAAGCAGTTCCAGGAAATAGAGAGTGACAGGTGTCACAATGAAGAAGCTTGCAATTTTAGATAGGTGGTGGAATTTTAGATAGGTAGGTGAAAAAGTTACCTGATGAAGTAACTTCTGAACATTGCCTAGAATGAAGTGAGGACGAAGATAGGCTGATTTCTGTGGAACAAGTTTGTAATGTAAATGCAAAGACCTTATGTTAGTCAGCTTGGGTTGCCATAACAGAATACTATAGACTGAGCGGGCTTAAAAAACAGAGATTTATTGTCTCACAGTTCTGGATGCTGCAACTCCAAGATGAAGGGTGCCATCAGGTGAGGCCTCTCTTCCAGGCTTGCAGATTGCCACCTTCTTGCTGTGTATTTACATGGCCTTTCTTTTGCGCTTGCGCAGAGAGGGAGAGTGAGATTTCTGTCATCTCTTTTTCCTATTTCACCAGTCCTTTCAAATTAAGGCCTCACCTTTATGACCTCATTTAACCTTTATTACCTCTTTATAGGCCCTATCTCCAAATATAGTCGCATTGGGGATTGGGGCTTCAACATATGAAATTTGAAGGGACAGAATTTAGTCCGTAGCAGACCCTGATACAGAATCTTACGTATATTCATATAGAATATATTCCATGTTTTATATAGGATCAAAGCAGCTATGAAAACAGCTCTTTAACTGTTGTCATCTTTGCATACTCTCTCCCCATTTACTTTACAGTTATGGTGACATTGAACACAACCCTCTATTTTAAGTTAATAAAACAAGAGCTATGTAGTACAGTTCTATCTGTTGCAGTATTGGGGCTTTAAAATAAGTTTATGATAGAGTAGCTATAGAAGTTTTAATGTTTCTGAAGCACAATAAAAGTTACTGTAGGTTGAACTCTAGGCTTACCGTTTAATATGTATTTCTGCTTAGCTTTTCATAAACAACATTAGCAGTTCATGGACTTTTTTAAAGCTTACATATGACAGGCGCTATGCTATAAACCTTTTACATATTAAATCATTTGTTCTTAAGACAGCCCTTTGAAATAGGACTTTATTGTCCCCAGTATCACAGAGGAGAACTGAGGCAAATAGCTAGTAAGTGGCAAGACCCTAATTTTCAAGTGTGTGTAAATCGGCTTGGACCTTCTAATCTGGCCTGTTAGATTTTGTGTTAATAAAATACCAGTTCTGAAAAAGATCAACTTTAGCATTTGCTCCTGAGACTGGATAGCAAAATAAAAAAGATGAATGGTGTGATGCTAGGGGTGATGCCTCTCTGGGACTTGTATGTGACTCAAAAAATATTAACTAAGCATTTATGTGTATGATACGGAAAAAGAAAATTGCTCGTACAGGTTTATACATTGTTCAATACATGACTTTCTTTGCCACGCAGTTTTAGATGCTGGGAATATAGCAGTAAGCAAGGCAATATTTTTGCTCTTTTACAGTTTATATTAGTGGGGAGAGGCAAATGAGCAAGTAAACATCCACAACAAAAGACAACAGAAATTTAAATTAGTTGATGTGAATAAGTACCTGTGTGCTACTTTAGATTGGGTGGTCGATGAAAAAGTGATATTTAAGCTAATATTTGATGACCAAAATGCAAAAAAGTGTTAGGGGAATTACAGTCAGACAGGAACAAGCTGGTGGTGGTGTTTGAGGAACAGAAAAAAATGCCGGTATACCTGGAACATAAAGAGGGAAAAAGGGAGTAGTATGAGAAAGTAGGGTAGGGCCAGATTATGTAAATTTATGAACCAGGGTAAGGAGTTAGGATTTGACTCAAGTGCAGCAGGCTGGCTCCGTGCAATTACGATATAGAGCTGAGTTTGATAAGAGTCAATAATGAGTCCATGGTAGAAGAGCAAATTACCTTAATATAATGTCTTGCCCACGTTCATTTACTAAACAAGATTTATTGAGCGTTAGGCACTGGTCCAAGTTCTCCCAAAGACCAGTGGTGATGTTAGTGATTCCTTGTGTGAGATAAAATTATTTGGTAACGTGCAATTTTACACACATTTAAAACGCATGCTATTTTATGAATAATTGATATGCAGATTATCTTCATACCTAAGACTTTCTGGAACTCTGAAATAAACCTACTGATAAACATTTAATTTTTGTTGTAACTTGTGTACGTTTCTGTGTGGGTGATTGTGATGGACTATAGAATCAATTTTACATTTGTATGTTGTTTAAAAAAATGTCAGTTCTAATTGTTCTCCAAATTTAACTTTTCATCAGATAGAATGAATTATATCTTCATTTTTATTAATCTCAGATCTGGAGGAGATCGAAAGCAAATTTGGTATATTTCCCACTTTGTTCATGTATTTACATTTTTAACTGACAGGAGTGAAATAGCTGAAGTATTTAACATTTTCTTTGTAGTCATTTTGTCCAGTGATGATGATGATGATGATGACGGTGAGAGGACTAACAGAAGAGAAAGCATCTCTCCTCAACCTGCTGATTCAGCATGTTCGTCCCCAGCACCATCCACTGGAAAAGTAGAAGCAGCACTAAATGAAAACACCTGTAGAGTAGAGCATGAACTAAGACGCATTCCAGCACGTTCAGAGTTAAATACAGTTACCTTGCCAAGAAAAGCAAGAATGAGAGACCAGGTACTTTTCACATTTATTGACATTTATTCAGATTAAGTCTTCTTTGGTATGTAAATATTTGGGGGGGAGGACAATTTGGCAGTATCTTGGGAGAAGAATGAAGTAGTCATGAAGTAGGACTTAAAATAACACTTGGAAGATTATTTGAAAGAACATTAAAACATATACAAAAATAAATTTCAATTAAAGGCTTAAAGTGTAAAAAGTTCAACAAGAAACAACATCAACCTTATAGTAAGTGAAATATAAGTGTAAATATACTTGTATAATCCAGTGGGCAGGAAAAGGTCATTTTAACTTGCGTGTATTTTACCGTAACATTGTGGTTTTACTATATTTTATTTTATATTTTACTGTATAAAATTTTTAAAATATTCAGATGGCAAAGGATAACAGAAATTATGTCAATAGACAGTAGATCTAGAAAGGAATATTTGTAATAATGCAGGTAACCTACACTAGTATCTATAATAGACGAAGGGACAGAATTTAGTCCTCTTTTAAAAATTAGAGGAAAAAAGAAAATAAAAGAAGATAGGAATAAATAAGAAGAGAAAATTCAGGTAATAAACTTTTATAGAGAAAGTACATATTAAAGAAAATGAAATATAACCGTGTACTTAACAGACTTTCAAAATTAATGCAAAATCGATTAATATGTACTACTGGCAAGAATCCAAGGCAAAGGGTACTTTCCTTATATGCTGATGAAAAAAAAGTAAGTTGTTATGGCCTTTTGGGAAAGCAGTGTAAAACATCTACTAAAATATTTAAAAGGTATACGGAATGACCAAGTAATTCATTCCCTAGACTCAATCTCAAAGAAATCCTCTACCTCCGGTGCTTAGACTGTATGTATAAATATGATTATTAGCAAACATAATCATTGCCCATTAATATAGAAATGGCTGAAGAAACTATGGTATATCTATACCATGGACAGTTATGCAGCCACTGACAATAAAAATCAGAGCTATATCAATGACTTCTAGGATTTCTACATGGCCCTGCTTAGTGAGAATACCAAGATGCAGAAATATGTGCATATTTTCTTATTTTTGTAAAAAGAACTTTAAAAAACTTGTATGTTAAAAAATTATATGTGTATGTACATATGTCAGGAATTCTAGAAGTTATAGATAAAAATATGGAACCATACATATTTGATGAAGATGGGAACTGTAAGAAATGAAAAACAAAAAGTAACTATAATAAAATACAGTTAAAATTATAGAAAAAATATAGATTGATAGTTTTAATATAATCTTGGGGAATGCCTTTCCAAACATTTCAGTACAAGCAAAAATAATAAATGAAGAGATGAATATATTTGATTAAATGGAAAGTACAGCACAGTGAACCAAAACACCATCCACAGAATTTGATAGGTAATGCAAATGGGAAAAAATAGTGAAGTATGTGACAAAGTATGAGTTGGTCCTTTATATATTTTTAATTTCTTAAAAATCAAGAAATAGAAGCAAACCATAGAAAAATGAGTAAAGGGTATGAATAGAGTTTTTTTTTTTTTTTTAAGTAAAGTACTAAAAAAGAAATTAAAGTAAAATATATTTTAAGTGTTAGATGGCTGAAAATTTTAAACTATAGTAGTATTTCTTCTTGGCTAGTGTTTGGAGGAATGGAATATTGGCTGTGTAAATTGGTATAACTACGCTGGCGGGCAATTTGGTGATAATTGTATATTCCAGGATTTAGCTGCAGAACTGCTTGCCAGAGAATATTGTGTCATGGGGAAAGGTCGGAAAGAACTCAGATGTCCAGCATAGGAGGGCTCAGTTAAATAAACGTGGATTTCCATGAATTTGTGAACAGTTTTTACACTGACACACTGAATAGTACGGGTTCCTCTGTGCCAGTTTACAGGCCCCTTGGGAGGATGTGGACCGCCCAAGTTCTAGACTCAGTCTCTCCACCATGGATTCAGCTGGAGCAGCTCTTAAATTATCTAACTTATTATTGAGCTAAATAACGTCTCATTTGAAGAAATAATTCTAAAGCTAAAAAAAAGTTTTTAAACCACTCTAATAGGTTTCTGTTAATAACCTGGGAAAATATTCATGATAAATCTGTTAATAAGCCTGAAAAAGCAATTTACAGAAATAAATATGTGTGTGTGTATCACATTTTGTTTTAATACATATTTTTTCCTGTGACATAGATCACAGAAATGTCTCTAGAGGGATAATGGGAATAGTGACTGCTTCTGTGCAGTGGACATTTTTTTTTCCTTTTGTTTTTTAATCAAGATCATGTTTTATTCTTGTGATGATAATAAGGTTTTTAACATAATAACTTTACTTTTAATTACATTTAATTTAAAGTATACTTATATAAAATACATTTTTATATTATGATTAATTTGCATTTGAGAGTGACTGTGAAATCTTAATTTAACAGATCAAGTCATTTAACACTTTTTAATATATAAAGAAGCATCATTTTATAATGTAAATAACCATTTTCCTAAATTATATGTTTTCTAAAGAGCTGCTAATTTAATCCAAATACTACAACCACTACCACTATTACTAGCTAACTTTTATCCAGCATTTTACTGTGCATGAAGCGCAGTGCTAAGCTGCTTATATGCATTAGTTCATTTGAGTAAATACTCTTACATTTTAGCTTAGGAAACCAGAACTTTAGTAGGAGTTATTAAGTTTTACAAGACCAGATCATTAAAAGGTAGTATAGCTGTGCTTTGAACCCAGGCTGTCTGATTCCCAGAGTACCATTTCTCACTGCTGTGCTGTTACTGGCGTTTCAATTAATAGCCAGATAAAGTATAGCAAGATAAAATAGGAAGGGTTTACTGTTATTGTTGTAAAATCAATAAATATTTACTTCCTCTAACCCTGCTGAAATAAAATCAATCTTATGTCTTGATAATTATATTTCTTTTTTAAAAAATATTTATTTATTTTTGGCTGTGTTGGGTCTTTGTTGCTGTGCGTGGGCTTTCTCTAGTTGTGGCGAGCAGGGGCTACCCTTCGTTAACAGTGTGTGGGCATCTCATTGCGGTGGCTTCTCTTGTTGTGGAGCACGGGCTCTAGGCGCACGGGCTTCAGTAGTTGCAGCACATGGGCTCAGTAGTTGCACCTCGTGGGCTCAAAAGCGCAGGCTCAGTAGTTGTGACGCACGGGCTTAGTTGCTCTGCGGCATGTGGGATATTCCCGGACCAGGGTTTGAACCCATGTCCCCTGCGTTGGCAGGAGGATTCTTAACCACTTTGCCACCAGGGAAGTCCCAATAATTATATTTCTTATGTTGGGTCTTCTTTGAATATGTCTACTTAGTTTGCAGCCTTGTTTTAGTAACTTATTAAGTGAAAATTTTTTTTCCTTTTTCAGTTTGGTAATTCTATTATCAACATACCTCTAAAACGTCGCAAAATGATTTCTCAAGAAACTTTAGTTGATCCTGTATCTTTAAGCTACCAAAGTTCCTTTGGTAGCGTAGTTTTAAACTGTCGAAGTATACGAGTAGGAACACTCTGCCGACTATTAATAGAGCCTGTAATTGTAAGTACCTTCTAAGCTCTTTACTGTACCAATTATAAGATTCAAAATGTCATGGCTAAGGCTAATATGTAATATTTTAAAATTTATAAGTTAAAATATTTAATAGAATATTAAAATTATTTCAAGATTTCAGATTGCTTAGGAATATGTAAACAATTGTAAATTGCTACTCACCATAAAAATTACTGGGTAAAAAATTTATCATATATACTCCAATAAAAAAATTTTTTTTAATTTATCATGATGTAATATTCAAGGTAGTACGTATTCATCATAGGAAGATGCTTGTTCTCACTGAGTTAGAATTACCCTCCAATGTGTTACCGTTTTATTCTCATGCTAGCTCGATGTATGAAAAGAGTACTTTAAAGAACTGTATGAGAGAAAGAAGAATCCAGAAGCTTTGTGGTCTGCAGAAAAATGTCTTGTAACACAGCAACTCCTAGAAATAGATTAGTGGGCTACAGTGGCCACCCAAGAGGCATTGTGGTTTTGAACTAGTTCAGTGTCCATAAAGCCCAAAGGACTTTCTATAGTCCCTTTATCTTACCTGTCATACCTGTCTCCTTATTACTCTACTACCACCAATCCAATTCAAATGTATATTTTCTATTAAAATTTTAACATAATCTCCTTAACCTGCCTTCTAAGTCGTAATTTTTCTTCTTTCTAATGTATCCTATACATTGTTGGTAGGTTAACCTTCCTATAGCACTGTACTTATTTTGTAAAAACCTTTATTTTAAATGTCTTAACTTGGTGTCCCTAACTATCTGCTTCCAACTATTTTTTCAACAAAGGCTGGCTTCATTCTCAGTATTGTAAAGGCCAGATGGAGGAGTGCAGTACATGGATCAGTTTTTCTGCCTTATGTGGCCTAAGTCCCAAATCACGTGTCATTTAGGGTGTTTGTAGCAAAATCTTCAAAAATCTATGATTGTTACTAATGTATCTTATTTTTTAGTTTTCTTTAGATTTTATCAAGATACAGCTAGAAGGTAAGCTATTTTATATCCTACTGCTCACTAAAGCTTTGTTTACACTAAAACACTTTACTGGAATAAAAAATTAAACGATATTCTTAGAATTCATTAAGATGGTTCGTTATTACATACATCTTAACAAAAGGCATTATACCGTAATAGTGTGATTTCATACTATAACATCACAAAAGCTATGTTTAATTTTTTAAGTATGCTTCATTAGAATCCTCTTTCCATCTGGGAAAAAAATGTAGATACTTCTTTAAGATCAAAGATTTTCCTTCATTTCCCACTAGAGTTACTGTTTACAGAGTATAATAAATATGTACTTAACTTTAAAACTGTACTTCCTTACAGTTTCCTCCATTCATGATTTTGCCCTCTTAAGAATTGATTCCTTTTTCCATTTCCATTTGTTTTTCTCCAGAACCAGAAAAGGAACCTGTAGGGATTACTTTAAATACCTCTGATCTAACAAAATGTGAGTGGTGTAGTGTCCGAAAATTACCAGTAGTGTTTCTTCAGACGACAGCAGCAGTTTATCAGAAGCTGAGCGCGCAACTGCAGATGAACACGGAGGATAAAGTTCGGAAGGACTGTAAAGGGATAAATAAGTTAACAAGTAAGTTGTGTGGAGCAAATGTAGTAACACATACAGTACATTGTTCAGCAGGACGTGAGTCGCCTTTGGTCGACACCTTAGATGTATCTTAACTACAGTCCTTACAGTGACCTTGTGAGATAGATAGTACTTCTCTCGTGTAACAGATGAGGAGAAGTCCACAGAAAGTGGACGTTCTGAAGATAAAACCCGGGTTTACCCATTTAGAAAGTTTTCAAAATGGGTTAAAACTCAAAAGATATATACTCTTTATTTTAACACCGTATGATATGAGTAAAATGAGTTTTTTGTTTGTTTGTTTTGTTTTGTTTAAATGTACTGATAGGAGTTCTGACTGTAAATCAGCAATCAATCTGGAAACCTTGAAACTTAGCCTGAATAGGAAGTTTGAAAGTTCATCGAACAGGTCTTCATCCTCTGCAATAAATCAGTGTGGTTCTCCATTTTGTTTCCCTTCCCCTCTAACGTTTGTGGCATAGCATGACTAGTTGTAAAATATTTTTCCTCAGTAATTGCTGCTTCAGCTTAATGACGAGTAAATGATAGCTACTATTAAAGTTACAAGAGTTGGCACATTAGTGAATAGCAGTTTTTACAGTTAAATCTAGAGATACCAGTTCACTTGGCAATTTCTTATTTGTGTTTGACAAAAATGTTAACTGATTGTATATTTAAAACTAATATATTTGGATTCTATTAGATGAAATAAATTAGTTACATCTGTGGATAGATTTGTTCTTGAGCTGCTGCTAGAGTAATGTGTTCTGGTTCCTTTCTTTTAATAACTTAGGTGACATTGTTAGGTGACACTGTCATTGGTCTTTATTCTAGTATTGTATATCCACTGTATGCTGAACACTGTTTTGAACATTTATACCAGGATTTCTGGTGATACCCTTGGAAATAACTAGTTGTTACTCTTTTTCTAGTATCTGTTTACGTATTTTTTTTCCTTTAGACTTACAGTTATACTGATTTCTTTTCAGATTTGGAAGAACAATACATAATTCTAATTTTTCAACATGGCCTTGATCCTCAGGAAAATATGGTATTTGAAAATATCATTATTGACATTGGTATAAAGAATAATGTGTCAGATTTTTTTGCGAAAATTCCCTTTGATGAAGCCAATAGCAGACTTGTTGCCTGTACAAGAACCTGTGAAGAGAGCAGCAAAGGAAGTTGTGTGCAGAAAGAAAACAAAATTAAAAATGTAATTATATTTTTTAATGTTTTTAATGTAATTTTAAATGGTACCTTTAAAGGGAAATGTGGTTCATTATCATATTGCTCATTTGGAGTTAGATCCTTTTAATTCCATTTCAGAATTATTTGCTTTTATATGTGGTTTGTAAACTACCTTGTGTCAAAATATTAATGGTGGTGGGTTACTTGTGACACAAATTGTAATTGGTACAAGTCTCAGAAGCATTTTATCGGTTCAAGTCTCAGAAGCATTTTTATTTTAGTTCCTTTCCGCAGTCTGTTCTTGTCTTTACTTTTTGTCTCCTTTTCTTTTTCTCTCATCCTGTTTTCTTTTTCCCTCACTCTCAACATACATATACGTACAGTGCTACATTCAAATTGATTGTTACTCTGTTTCTTAAATTTGCTAATGGTTCCCAGTGGTGACATTGGCTTCAGTACAAATAAAGGAATTTTGGTCCCTGATGTATTGTCCATTTATGTGTAACATGTGCCTACATGGTTGAAAACTTGGAAAGGAAGAATGTATACCGTTTGATTCTGACTCTCGACAATTCTAGAATAACTAAGTCTAGAATAACTGATTATGTAGTAGGTAACTCTGAAGCCACCTGAATCGAAGGCTGAAGTACTACTATAACACATAATATAATGTTAATCAATATGACTTAAACTACTCTAAATTTGTCTCCTACCACAGCCACTGAAGTTTGCTGACAATTTATTAGAAATATTAAATCTTTGATCTGCCTACAAATTTGGAAATAGGGCTGTCTATCCAAGGCATAATATTGGGGAAGTTGAGCAAGGCTTCACCAGAAAAGAGCTATTCACACAGTTAGTGGGTTGAAGAAAAGAACAGAAGGAGGAAGGGGAACCATTCCCCTTCCTTTGCAGAATTGGCTACAGGAGATAATGCCAGAGGAAGAAAAGAGCAGCTGGAGCCGTAAGGCAGCTGTGATGGGCTCAGATTTCAATGGAAGGCTCTTCCTTTAAGGACTCCTTGATTCTGGAGGACGGAAACTCAGTGGCCTGTGTTCCCTGAGCCTCTGCTCCCATATGCCATGGATTGCCTAGGCACTGAGCTTAGGTAGTCCTACACTCCTAGAAGAAAAAACCACTACCTGTTCTTTGGATTTGACTAACATAATCTAATTTAATATGGATGGTTGAGATCTTAGACAGGATACTGGAAAACCAGTTAACAAAAATTGGAAGAGTATCACTGTTCTGGAAGCTACCGATAAAAAGAAAGTTGACCCTAGTTTTGCCTGTTTCTTATTTGTAATCTTTTTAAATTGAAAAGCATTCTTGCCTTGTACTTTTTTTATTGAAAATTTTTCGAATTTATCATTTAATTTTCTTTACCAGGTGTCCCTTGAATCTAAAATACAACTTAAAACCAAACAAGAGTTCCAGTTTTTTGATGATGAGGAGGCAACTGGAGAGAGCCACACCATCTTCATGGGCCCTGTAGAAAAGTGAGGGAATTCCTTTACATTTGCAACACTCTTAAGTTTCTTCTCTGTTTTATTGCATTTCGGTTATATGCATGCCTATTTTTGTTTGTTTGCTTATTTTTTAAAATTCTGTTACAGATTGATGGTATATCCACCACCTCCAGCTAAGGGAGGCATCTCCGTTACTAATGAGGACCTGCATTGTCTAAGTGAAGGAGAATTTTTAAATGATGTTATTATAGACTTTTATTTGAAGTAAGTTAATTTTCTCCTAGCCTTTTAGCAAATTTTTAACATTTTATAATGTATACATGTATTTTCTAGAGTCAAAATTGTTTGGATTTTGAATTCCATCACTGCCACTTATTGTATGACATCTGGAAAGTTATTTAATGTCTCTGTGAATGTTTCTTCATTTTAAAAATGGGAATAATAATACCTAAAACGATCATGAGAATTAAATAAGATACACATTTCAAGTGCTAGGAAAAATACCTGGCACATGCAAAGTGATCATAAATGATAGCTTATTATATTATCAGTGTTGTAGTGTTTAAAGCATCTAAAATTGTTACTACCCTAGGTTAGGTAGTAATTTGTTGAGCAAGGACAAAAGTATGATTTCACTCGTTTCCTTCAATAAATGTTCAAGTGCCAACTTTGTGGCAGGTACTGTGTTAAAAGTTTATGATTTTATAGGGAACACAAATGTGGGATTAAAGTATTGGCAGAAGCATTAACATGGTACAAACATAGCAGAAAAAGAAAGCTTCATTCTCTCTGGGGGTTGGGAAATATGAGGAATTAAGAAGCTTTCCTAGAAGGGCTTACGTCATGACCCAGAATACACATAACATATACATATACATGAATACATGTATGTGTCATGTGTTCATACATGTATGAATTTGTATGTGTTTACTGCTTTGTGATATAAAATGGATGTGGGTATGAAACAAAACAGAGCTTAACTATCAGTGTGTTTAGTGCTCTCCAGTATTTTCTAGTTTATTCAAATGTATATCAGAAGACAATATTTTTTTTAAAAAACTGGTTGTTAAAAGCTGCTGGAGGGACTCCCCTGGTGGCGCAGTGGTTGAGAATCCGCCTGCCAATGCAGGGGACACGGGTTCAAGCCCTGGTCCGGGAAGATCCCACATGGCATGGAGCAACTAAGCGCATGCGCCACACAACTACTGAGCCTGCGGTCTAGAGCCCACGAACCACAGCTGCTGAGCCTGTGTGCCACAACTACTGAAGCCCATGTGCCTAGAGCCTGTGCTCCACAACAAGAGAAGCCACCACAACGAGAAGCCCTCGCACCGTAACTAGAGAAAGCCCGCGTGCAGCAACGAAGACCCAATGCAGCAAAAAGTTAATTAATTAAAAAAAAAAAAGATGTGTTCTCTTAATCCTAATGTATACTACCTTAACAAACCAAGCTACTGAAAAATCTTAAGTGATTGTGTAGAACAGTGCTGCTGTTATTGGATAAAGTGTTGTTCTGTGAATGTCAGCTAGGTCACATTGTGCTAGTGCTATTCAAATGGTCTTTGTCCTTACTGATGTTCTACCTACTTGTTCTGTAATTATTGAGAAAGTCATTGATCTCCAACTACAGTTATTGATTTGTCTATTTCTCCTTATGTATTTTGAAGCTCTGTTGTTAGGTACGTACATGTTTATGTCTTCTTGGAGAATCAACCCCTTTATCATTACATAATGTTCCTGTTTATTCTTGATAATCTCCTTGTTTTTAATCCTACTTTGTTCAAAATTAATATAGCTACTCCACCTTTCTTTTGGTTTGTGTTTGCATGATGTATGTTTCTTCACCCTTTTAACCTGTGTAAGTCTTTATGTTTAAAATGTTTTTTTGTTTTTGAAAGCACATAGTTGGATCTAAAAAATAAATTGAACTCCTATATTTTGTTTACATTTTAGTTTATTCTATTTCATACTTAAATCTATATTTTTTACATTACAATAGAGATTTTATAGTCTTTTTTTATTCTTTTGAAATTCTTTATATATTTTCAGGAGGCCCCTTGACATCATATAGTTAAACTTTAGAGCAAATTTTATACAGTAAACTTACATTATCTACAAGTTCTGCCTTTCTGATGCAAATCACTGTTCCAAATAAGATAAAGAATCTAACAAAATCCATGATTTTTAAAAAATCTTTGTTTATATTCATCTCATGACATTCTTAGAAGTGAATTAAAAAGAGGAAACTTCTTTTTAAAGATTTATTTATTATTTATTTATTTTATTTATTTTTGGTTGCGTCGGGTCTTAGTTGAGGCACGCAGGATCTTTTGTTGCAGCATGGAGGCTTTTCGTTGCGGCTCACGGGTTTCTCTCTAGTTGTGGCTTGTGGGTTTTCTCTCTCTAGTTGTGACGTGCAGGCTCCAGAGCACGTGGGCTCTGTATGCGGCACACAGGCTCTCTAGTTGAGGTGCACAAGCTCAGGAGTTGTGGCGCACAGGCTTAGTTGCCCTGCAGCATGTGAGATCTTAGTTCCCTGACCGGGGATCGAACCCGTGTCCCCTGCATTGTAAGGCAGATTCTTTACCACTGGGCCACCAGGGAAGTCCCGAAAAGAGGAAACTTTTTAAAACTTCACTATTAAAAATAAGTAATTCAGTTGCTACCAGAGCTGCTCATTCTTTTCCATTTCTAACTCTACAAGTTAGAAACAATCCTTTAAACAGTTTGCCAGAATTTTAAGACGTAGAAGGGCATTGCATCTAGAGAATGTTAATAAAATGCAGGGGAAAAGAATAATTTTAATAAAAATTATTTTCAAAACCTTAAAATCATCTTTTAACTTCATCCTGTAATTAAATGTCATGATTGAATTGTTAGATTGTCTGCTTTATAAAATAGCAGGTGGACAGCTTCACCATGACATTCAATATTTAAATGATTTATACACTGAAAGAAAAAAACAAATGAAAGAAATGGAAAGAAATACCAAAATGAAAGAAATTCCCAAAAGGTTTTTTGTAATAAACTTGGACTTTCCCTTTAATTCTAAAATAAGAGACTTAGTTGTTCTAATTAAAATTAATAATTCTAATACATGTACATAAAAAAACCCAGAACTACATATAGTCACAGAAATGCTTATGGAGAAAGACAAAACTAGTTATTTTAAATTAAAAGGCTTTTTGAAGTTTTGTTTTTTCACTTTTAAGTCCTTAATTCCTCTAGGATTTGCTACACTAAGATAACATAGTTGCACAGGTCTGTTTTGGGGGCTCTATAGTTCGTTCCGTTGGCCGTGCACCTATCCCTGCGTCAGTACCACACTGCCATGATTTAGTGTTACTTTATTCTTGTTATCTGTAATAGAAAGGCAAGCCCTCCACCATATTCTTCTTCACAAATGTTTTGGATATGCTTGACCTTTTGATTCTTTCAGATAAACTTTGGAATCAGCCCATCAGATTCAATTTTTAAAGTCCTTTTGAGATTTTGATTGTAATTGCACTGAATCAGTGATTCTGAACTGGGGGCACTTCGGGCATTTTGGTCCTCACAAAAGGAAGGCATGCGTGCTGATAGCATCTGTGGGTAGAGGCCAGAGGTAACGCCGAGCACCCTACGCTGCACAGGACACCCCCCACGGCAGAGCATTATCTGGCTTAAAATGTCAGCGGCGCCAGCTTGAGGAACCCTCCGCGAAATTTATGCAATTTGGAGACAACTGATACTTAACAATTTTGAGTATATCAACAAGAAATATAGTTTGCCCGTATAGCCAGACATCTTGCTAAAACTCTTTTATTTCTAGTATGTCTGTAGATCTTTTTAAGTTTTCTGTATGAAAATCCTTTCATCTGCAAATAAATTTCTTTCTTCCATTTACAAAAATAAAGCATGGATTTGTTTATATATGAAGTAGAGTCCATTTTCTTAAATCACCAATAACTTTCTTTTTTAAGTTGAACTATCCCTTTTTTTATGCAATTCAGTTTACAAAGTAGCCATTGTAGTTTGTAATGGTGAAAGCAGCATGGTTCACTCATTATGGTGTAGTCCCTAAATTCAAGTCCAGTTCACTACATGCTCTGTTTCGAATATAGATGTAGAATTCAGCGATTGATTTAAACTGTGTCATGAGGTGATTCACTGTCTTATATCTTTTGTCGGGGCACACTGAGTTGCCCTAAAGCAAGCAATCTGTAAGTTATGTCCTTTTCATCAGAACTTGAGCTTTAGAATTATCACATATTATGACAGAAGTGACAGGTCTCAAAGATGTGCCTTCTGGGTACTTGCTGTTTCTGTGTAAGGTTTCACAAGTCTTTCATACTGTCCTCATTTTAATAAGATGAATATGGTCATAAGCTTGAATTTGCATAGTTCCTTTGAGGGAGTTTGGAGCATAAATAATTAAATTTAATATATCATAATTTCTCTTTGTAATATAAAGAACCATTTCTATTTGTCTTGATATATACCTATAGAAGAAAACAACTAAGGCAAGGAAAAATTAGAACTGACGTAAGATCACTTTAAAGAGTCATTGTTACAACCTTACCACTGTACAGATTCTTTCTGTTTCTTTTCTGTTTTTATAAAAAGCAGTTTATGGCTAGTCATCATGGTTTATTAACTGTTTAAAACAAAATAAACATAAAACATAAAAATAGCAGCTTCAGTGACATACAGAGCACATACCATACAATTCACGCATTTAGAGTGTATAATTCAGTGGTTTTTAGTGTGTTCAGACAGTTGTGCAACCATCACCATAATCGATATTAGAACATTTTCATCCCCCCACAGAACCTCAATACCCATTAGGAGTGGCTCCCCATTTCCCCACCCCACCCCAGCTCTAAGCAACCACCAGTCTCCTTGCTATCTCTGTGGATTTGCAGATTCTGAACATTTCATATACATGGAATCATACAATATGTGGACTTCTGTGACTAGCTTCTTTCACTTAACGTAACGTTTTCACGATTCTTCTATGTTACAGCATGTATCAGAACTCCATTTTTAAAAATACTTACTTTTATATTTTTTGCTGCATTGGGTCTTCGTTGCTGCACGTGGGCTTTCTCTAGTTGCGGCGAGCGGGGGCTACTCCTCGTTGCGGTGCACGGGCTTCTCGTTGCAGTGGCTTCTCTTGTTGCAGAGCACGAGCTCTAGGTGCACGGGCTTCAGTAGTTGCGGCATGTGGGCTCAGTAGTTGTAGCTCGCGGGCTCTAGAGCAAAGGCTCAGTAGTTGTGGCGCATGGGCTTAGTTGCTCCGCAGCATGTGGGATCTTCCCAGACCAGGGCTCGAACCCATGTCCCCTGCATTGGCAGGCAGATTCTTAACCACTGCGCCACCAGGGAAGTCCTTCATTTCTTTTTATTGCCAAATAATATTCCATTGTATGGATATATCACATTTTCCATTCATCGGTTGATGAGCATTTCTGTCATTTCTGGGTATGATAAATAATGGGTTTTTGGGTATGATAAATAATGTTTCTATGAATGTTCATAAATGTGCCCTTGTTTTAGAAGATTAGATCTTTCAAATCCTGGTTTTACTCTCAAACACCACTTTTTATTACCTACAAATAATCTGAGAGTAATCATTGTCTAGAATATGAAATAAATTTTGTTTATGACTTCTTTCAGTTTAAAGGAGTAGAGATTGATGGTGGCTAAATAGATATTTGATCACTCTGTGACTGTTTTTAGTATAAACTGTTAAATTCATTCTACTTGGAATTACTTTTTATAAAATAGATATTTGGTGCTTGAAAAACTGAAGAAAGAAGAAGCTGACCGAATTCATGTATTCAGTTCTTTTTTCTATAAACGCCTTAATCAGAGAGAGAGGAGAAATCTTCCTGAAACAACTAATCTATCGTAAGTCAAGCTTTTTGAAAATATTTAACAGATGTAGTAAGTCACTTAAGTTTAACTTAGAAAAAATCGCTTATTTGTATTAAAGCAACATTTTTTACTTCCATTCTCAATTAGCGAAATTAATATAATTTATAATATTCTAAAACTCCAAGAATACCTGGAACTCATAAAGTTTTTAGGTCTAATATCTAGATCAATATTTCCCAAATACATCTGATAGTTTAAAAAAGAAAAATTACTTGAATACTTATTAAATACCAATGGCTCTGTTTTACCCTAGATGTTCCATCCATAATATCTAACAGAGGAACCTGTGAATCTGTAATTTTAATAAGTTCTTTGGCTAATTCTTCTCAGACAAGTTAAGGAAACAACATTCTACATAGGAGGCCTGAGTTATTTATAATGTCTCTCCACATAGTGATTGCATCCAGCTCTAATACTTGCTGGCAATTGGTCGCAAGATACAAAGAGTTGGTACATTTTTTGCCATAAGTGCTGTTAAATGTCTTGAATTGATGGCTGCTGTGCATAATATTAATAATATTTTCTACTATTTCAGTGATCCCTCACTTTGCATCTTAGAGTTGATGGCAGTGGTTGGTTTTGACCCGTGCTGGTAGTCTGTCCTGTTCACCAGCTGTGACATAGTGCTCACTTTTCCTGCTCTCTTCTCCTCAGTTCTTACAGGTCATGGTCTGATATGCTTCTCGATATTGTTGCTAAAACCAGTTCTGCAACAATAAAAATAGTAGCTCTGATCCACCCTAGTAAGTAGTAGTAGGAATTAAATAATCTCTTTCTTCCAGATTCAGGGACGGGCAGTTTCCCATCTTCCCAGCTCCATCTCAGATGTTCTGCTTTCTTCTCACAACTTGTTAAATCATACAACTGATCTATTAACATCTCAATCTTTGTAATGTATAAATTGCTGCATAGAGGCGGAAACATTAGAAACACTTCAAAAGCTTGATAGTTTCTCTCTTGTCTTACAGAATACAGCAGAAGCGACATGGAAGAGTGAAAACATGGACCCGGCATGTAGATATTTTTGAAAAGGATTTTATTTTTGTACCGCTTAATGAAGCGTGAGTAAGAATTTCCTTTATGTTAATGTAATGGCGGTTTTTAGCAGATGTGTTTTTGAGGTGAATAATTCATCCATTTTTTAACTTCTTTCTGAAATTTGTTGTATATATTGACACTTATGTTCTTTATTTTATGGAAATTAATATACTTTTCCAGTGAATCATGTAAGATACTGAATTTTACAGACACTAGATAAGAGATCTTTCTAATTTCATTTTTATTCATCCATGTAGAATAATGTCATCTTTTAAAAATGGTGCTTGTGGTCTAGCAAACATCCTATATAGAAAAGACTGCTTTGTACAGAACGGTGATTAGGTCACATAGAAGAATTTGAATCTTTAGTTTAAGATACACTTTGGCTTTTAATCAAAAAGAGGAAAAGGTGGCTGGATGTGTGTCATTTGCTCACTGAAAACCATGTTCACTACTTAAAGCTATTTTCTAAGTAAATGGGGGTGGTAAACGTTTTGTGTTTTTCTCCCCCAGTGACTAGAGAGGCATAGATGTGTAGGATAGTCTATTCTCCCCCAGTGACTAGAGAGGCCTAGATGTATAGGATAGTCTTATTATACAATTTCAACTTGAGAGTTTTTGTATTTCATTTTTTAATTTTCCTGTGTCCTCCAGCCAAAGACCTGCAGGAATACCCCTGTAACTGGGCAACTTGAGTTTAGTATTTGCCTCAAGGGAGAACACACAACATGGGCGACTATGGATCCTCTCAGTAAAAGTGTGTTTGAAAGAGGCAGTAAAAGAATTTGGGCTTTGGTTTGGTGGAAGGTCTAAGGAAGCAGTGGTTTGTTTGGATAAAGAAGTTGCATTCGCTCATTTAGCAAAAAAAGAATATTTGGTATTTTGAGGGGTTGCATTGTGATCTTATATTTGTCTCTGCTGAGACAAATTATGAAATGGCCTTACTTTGTCTCATTTTATCATGGTTGCAGAGTAACCTTATCTGAGGTTGGTATTCTGTAAGATCGTTTATTTCTAATAAGCCTGTTTGTGCCAAGCTATCTTCTGAATGTGCTCTTTTTTCCCCACTATAAAAAACAAATTCACTCTATAGTATAATCAAATCCTATTTATTTATAATCATGCTTTAATCATAAAACCTGTGCTCTCTAATTAGCCCGGTCAAAGATGGGTAGGCTAGGTTAAAACATTGGTTATAGCTATAAAGCCCACCTTCTTCAACGATATATATTGGAGTCAAACATAGTATCATAAAAAAATTTAAAGCTAAGTTTAAAACTAATCTTTAATTTCTTCATTTTCCTCAAAGTAAAGTTTCTTGACATTAATTTGTCATATAAAGTAGCAAGTGAGCTTCCCACTAGGCCAAAGGGAGGATATACATAGGAAGCCATTTGTCAGAAATTAATTTTAAAAATTTAAAATGAAAGTATAATTTTGGGTACACACAATTTAGCAATAGAGGCATATCCCTCTTAGTCACAGCATCTGATGTTGGATGGAAGCTACGTTCAGTGCTTTAAGTCATCTTGGTGAAAGGTAGAGGATGAACAAAGGTACAGAATTAGTAAAGTGTTCACCAAGAGAACTGTGCTGTTTGTAGGTGAAAGAATAGCTTCCAGATCATGAGGGGTTTTTTTTAAGAGATAAAGCTAATTAGATTAGTTAGGCTGTTATGTATTTGTCATCTATTTTATTTTTAATTTTCTTTGTGACGGTAATTTCTTTAAGCTAAAAGTTTATAAGCTATTTGTTAAAAATTGTAGTAATTGACAAGGAGTAGAAATTAGATGTTTGGATCTAATTCATCTTAAGATAAGCGAAATTGCCTGTTTTAGCCTCTTCTCCCACTGATGGCTTAAGGTCAAGGTAGCTGATCTTAAAAGCGATCATAAAAGCAAAACCCTGGCTCTTAGAGGTTGAAAGTGACCTCAGATGTATCTGATTCAGCTTTCTCTTTTCAGCTAGGTGAAGGCAGATTTTTTTCCAAGTTTTTAGGTGAGGCAACAGAAAAGCTATGGCTTATCCATATTGTCATAGCTGAAAAATGTTTAAAACTGTGATAGATGTAGGTTTCAGCTATAGGTTGAGAGTCACTGTATTATACCATATTTAATCAATTTTCAAAACACATATTTTCACATTATAACCTTTATGAAGTTGAGATGTGACTTACAGTCAACTGTGTCTTAGAATTGATGAAGTGAGGAAGATGGTGTGGTGTTCTTCTCCTAGCCTCGCCTGACCTAAGTCCTTGGGATCCTGAAGGTTAATAATTAAGAAGAGGAGAGAGGCATTCCTCCATCTGGCCTTTTCAGTGCTGAGAATGAATCCAGCATCTGTGACCTTTTCTACTCATACTGTCTGATGAAGAGACAGACAATGCTGTTTCTTAGTAGTACCTTGGAGGAATTTAATATTTTACAGAAACAGAATATGGAATAACTTTTATCTATGTCAACATTCATTTTTCATTCAGCAAATATCTACTGAACACCCTACTCTATGACGTATATTGAGCTCAGCTAATAAATTATCTGACACCTATAGCCTGTTCATTGTATCTCAGCACATAGCACTGTGCCTAGCAAACTGCAAACCCTTAATAAAATTAATTAGATTAATGAACATTAACCACTTTTAGCTGTACAGCATCTTACTCATGGCTTATATCCTACTACTAGGAACTGTGTTACCTGAATTCAGCTCTATCATGAGTACCCACTTGATAGCTGGAATTCTACTAATACTTGGAATTCTGTGATGATGATTAGATTAGATGTATTATTTCAATTTAGTGTATTTTATTTTAGTATAGCATGAGACAAGAATTATTTAATGTTTTCAATATTAAGAAGTTCCTACCTCATTAATAAGAAAAACACAGACATAAAATTTTTTAAAAGCTATTGCTTGCAATATTTAGAAAATGTTCAAAATTGTAAAGTCTAATTAGACTTCTGAAGACATTTTAATCTTGAGGCTAGATAGTATTTTTCCTTGGCATAAATAGGGCAAAGGAAAGGTAAATGGGAATGATGAATTGCAGTGATGTAATTTACATTTTGTTAAATTGCCTGGAAAACAATGAATTTTTCATTCCAAAAGCAAGAAAATGTTCAAAGTATTGTTTGCAAAAGTGAATGCAGGCTATGTAATTCTGACAAAAATTATGTGATTTTTGAATAGACATTGTATTCTGTTAATGAATCAATGATCCTATAAACAAGTGGATTAATTTAAGAATTGAAAAAATTGGGCATTCTTAATAAATTTGTTTATAAAACCTTTAGAAAAAAGATTTTAATATTTATTGCCAAATATAATAAATTTTTCTAATAATATATTCAGTAGTTTCATTTGTTTTTTACAGTGCACACTGGTTTTTGGCTGTTGTTTGTTTCCCTGGTTTGGAAAAACCAAAGTATGAACCTAATCCTCATTACCATGAAAATACAGTCACGCAAAAATGTTCAACTGTAGAGGACAGTTGTATGTCTTCTCCTTCAGCCAGTGAAATGGACAGTTGTTCACAAAACTCTGCTGCCAAGCCTGTAATTAAGAAGATGCTAAACAGAAAGCATTGTGTAGCTGTAATTGATTCAAATAATGAACAGGAAGCAAGTGACCCTCGTTATCGGAGAAACATTAGCAGTGTGAAATGTAGTCTGAAAAAAATAAATCATACTGCAAGTGAAAATGAAGAATCGAATAAAGGAGAATCTGCATGCCAGAAAGTTGTTGATAGGACTAAAAGTGAGAATGGCCTACAGAATGAATATTTAAGTTCTATGCACCATACAGGTATGTTTCTAAATGTTTTAAAAAATCAAAGAATTAGAATAAGTTGGAATTTTTAGAAATAGGATTAAGATTTCAGGGCACACTTTTTTTTTTAAGTCAGGTTTATTGAGGTATAATTTACTCACAGTAACGTTCACTCATAAGTATAGCTCAGTGAGCTTTGATAAATGTATAGTCGTGTAGTCACTACAGCAATCAAGATTTAGAACCTTTCCATTACTCAAAAAAATTCCCTTCTGCCCCCTTTATAGTGAGTCTCCTCCCCTCACCCTTACAGAGAATGAAGTTTTAAAATTATAGTACAAGGTCTACATTTTCCGTTTATAGGAACTTGGACTTATTTTTATTTAGTAGGAAATCATTCAGCATAAACAGTAGTTGCACAGTTTTAGATCTGTAAGGCAGATTAGTTCGATCTTCTCAATTTACAGATGGGCAATTGAGATCAAGGGGCAAGAGGCAGAAATTAAAGCTTTCTCCTCCAAATAGGTGTTGACATTCAAATTAAAGGTTAGTTTCTGTTCCTCACGCTCCTTCATGATTTTTCAGTGGGAGAAAGGGCACTGGTCCAACCTCTGCTTTTTTTATTTCCCTTCACTTCTAATAAATTGTTTTATTCCTTGAATCAGGTCCGTATTTCTAGCACTTGTTATAGAAATCTAAGGTTTCTCTTCAAATACTTAAATTATATATCAAGTCAACTGCATAATTTCCACTTCAACCCCAAAGTCTGCTTCATAAACCCATAATATGCTATGTATATAGGATAGCAAACTTACTAAACTGTGAGTAGATCTAATACATTTTCTTGGGAGGAAAAAACTCAGTATAAGGCATAGAAGAAATTATGTGAACTCAGTAAGAAAGTTGAGTTCAACTTTCAAAAGTTGAACTCAAAAGTTCAAGAAAAAGTTGTGAATGCTCAACATACTCTGTACTTCTACCAGCCTGTATTATTTTAGGAAGTCAGAAAGGTGTTGCTGCGCTCTTACAAAAATATTTTTTGTTTGACATACTCAGCTGCATAAAGCTGACATTAGCCATATGAATGTTGGTCTTTGTGCCCTTTAGGGGGTATAAGATAAGAGGCAGAAGGGGGAAATTTAGCAGATAAAGCAAGAAAGTATATCAAAAGCCAAGCAGATAAATACAGTTGACCCTTGAACAACATGGGGTTTAGGGTTGCTGACCCTCTGACAATCAAAAATCCACCTCTATCTTTATAGTCAGCCATTCGTGTCATACCACAGTTTCACATCCACAGATTTCGCATCCCTGGATTCAACCAAACTCAGATTGTGTAGTACTGTACTACGTATTTATTGAAAAAAAATCCATGTGTGGGTGGGCCAGTGCAGTTCAAACCTGTGTTGTTCAAGGGTCAACTGTGCTTCCTTTTCTAGCTGACTTTCCAGTCTGTTTCAGCAGGCAGGAAATGGAATGAAGATTAGGCGAAGTAGGTAATCACCAAGTTCTGACTGTAATTTTTTTCAGTTTTAGTATTTTAATACTTGAATAGAAAAAAAAAAAAAAGAGGCAGTGAATAGCCATGTTAGAGATTAATTACCATTTTGCTAAACAGAAAGCATTGTGTAGATGGGCACTCTGAAGATTAAGCCTTCAAGGCAGTGTGCACTGTTTCTCATTGCCTTTAAAACAAAGTCCTGGAGGTGGGATAAATTGGGATTGACACATACACACTACTATATATAAAACAGATAACTAATAAGGACCTACTGTACAGCACAGGGAACTCTACACAATACTCTGTGATGGCCTATATGGGAAAAGAATCTAATAAAGAGTGGATATATGTATTTATATAACAGATTCACTTTGCTGTAAACCTGAAACTAACACAACATTATAAATCAATTATACCCCATTAAAAATAAAAATAAAATAAGAAAACAACAAAGTCCTGCCAATTAGTACACGAGAAGATGCTGGACATCATTAGTCAAGAAGGAAACGTAAGTCAAAACCACAAAGAGATGCCTCTTCATAGCCGCGACAGCATGGCTAGAATCAGAAAGTCAGATACTAACGGGTGTTGGTGAGGATGTGCAGAAACTGAGACCTTCATATATCGTTAGTGGGAATGTAAAATGGTACAGCTTGCTTTGGGAGACAGTTTGACAGTTCCTCAAAACATTAAACATAGAGTTATCATATGATCCAGCAGTTCCACACCTAGATAATTACCCAAGAGAAATAAATACATAATGTCCGCACAAAAACTTGGGCATGAACATTTATAGCAGCATTATTCATAATAGCCAAATGGTAGCCACAATCCAGATGTTCATCAGCTGACAAATGGATAATCAAAACATGATACATCCATTCAATGGAATATTATTAGGCCATAAAAAGAAATGAAGGAGTGATACATGCTGCAACATGGATGAAACTTGAAAGCATGCTAAGTTAAAGTAGTCATAGAAGACCTCATATTATGTGATTCCATTTGTATGAAATCTCCCAGGAAAATCTGTAGAGTGGGTTAATGGCTGCTTAGGGCTGGTTGGGGGTATGGGACAGGAATATGGGGAGAAGGGAGTGATAGCTGAAGTGTACAGAGGTTTTTTGTTTGTTTGTTTTTTGTGGGTTTTTTTTGAGATTTAAAACATTTTGAAAATGTTTTAAAGTTGACTCCAGGGATGGTTGCACATAGTATTTGTAAATATACCAAAAACCACTTACATGTACACTTTAAATGGGTGAATTGTATGGTATGTGAATTATATCTCCACAGAACATTTTTTAAGTTCCTTTTTGATCAATAATTTCATGCAGTTTAATGTGAATTCAAGTTAAAAAAAACAAATTAAAGTGCATGTCTTAGAGCAATGGGACAAAGCCTTAGGACTTCCTTCATATCCACAAACCCCAGAAATTCCTGGTGGCTCTCTCTACAAGTTAATGTTCTAGTTGAGAAGTAACCAGTTAAATTTGAGTAAATATACCCATAAATCCTAATGGAGACCAAAGTAAAGAATATCTGTTTTATGTAGTTTGCCCTTTTACAATATCTGTTTATTCTTCTTTTAAAAATTATAGTTTGTGCATTTGTTTTGTTTTGTTTTTAGTATGTGTGTAACTGTATCGACTGTATCTTCCTTAAAGGAAATTAGTTTACCTTTATTGTGTGTGATACACTGGTATTTTTCTATTCTTTTTTAATGCTTATCTTAGTCCAATGACCATAGTGTCCCACAGTTTGAAAAATGGTTCTCTAGAATGGGTCTGTATTTTTCAGGAACGAGCTCTCATATCTTTCATCAGATGTTCCCAAGGCATCACTCACCCAAAAGTACATTGAATGAGAGTGCTCTCCAGAGGAGCCTTCACTGCCTTGGAGAGGACGGCTAAGCCGTCTATCCTAGATAAAATGATGACGTATCAGAAATGAGGATAAGGAGAGCTTGTAAAAATTTTTGTGATTATGATTAATATCTTAGTGATCTATTTCTCTTTGGTCTGGGAGTATCGTTGACAGGACTTAAATAAAGCATTTAACATAATTTTAACCGTTGGACACGTACAGTCACAAGTGTTGACTGATGTCGGTTGACATGCTGCAGTAAATAAGTGGAGTTGTATCTTGCCACGGGGATTAGGTTTTTAAGGTCAACTGTAGGAGAATAATGTCTGTTATCACTACTTTGATTTGGTGTTTTTTCAGTTGGGCACCATTTGAAATAGTTGTCTTGCTCTGTATGGTACATGAAAAATGGTGTATTTTTAAACTCTAGAATCACGCGTGGTTTGACATCTTCAAGAGGTGATCTCACTATGTGAGAAAAGCTCAGGAACTGGGACTGATTGGGGGAACAGCTGATTGAGTTATTGCCTCTCAATTTATACGAGGGCATTTGTTTACTGGATGAAAGAGTGGAAGAAATTAACTACACTATTTAAATTACTTTTCTCCTTTTTTGCAGTGCACACATATTTCATTTGTATAAGGTTCATGTTTATATGACACAATTTCTGTGTAATAGATAGGTATAGACAGGAATACTTCGCTGCAAAAATAACTTGATTGTAGTGACTAGCTCTTAGTTGCCTGAGGATTTGGACAAATTTTATTTAAATATAGGTGTTTTTGCTTCAAGAAAGCATAAAAATACAGATTTTTGAAAGAGATAAATTGAAAAGGTTATTCTTTGCGTGCTTTATTATTTCAAATAGTATGTTTTCAGTCACAACATTTAGACTTTTATATATGTTAAATGTATTTTTTCAGGAGCACTTTTATCTTGCTGTTTTCCCATCCTATCTTGCTTATGTTAGTATTCTTTTGCCCTTTTAATAACTTGTACCAAAATAAGTTAAATCCTGTTTAAAATACCTTGAAGTCATGCTTTTAAAAACTTGGAAATGGTATGCTCTATAATAAACAATATTTGTATATTTGGCATCAGAGTTCCTGCTCAGTTTTCATTATTTTCTGGTAAATCTTCTGTTTCTTTAAGGAAATCATTGATTTTTAAGGATTTAGGTTCTTGAAACAGACCTTTAAAAGAATTCATTTCAGATATTTCTACGAGTCATTTATTTTCATACTACCAGCACCTACGTTGGCTGTGTCATTTTATTTTGTTGAAAAGTCTATGAATATAACCAAACATGAAGGAAAAATATACAGAGTTGAGGAACTCATCCATAACTACTATCCTAGCATGATTGTTTCCATTTTTGTACTTTTTAAAATTATTTGTGCAAAAGCAAGCCTGTTTTACTTTGTTTTAATCATGCTTTTTTAACTTGTATAATTTTCCATATTTTCACAATTTTAATTTCTCTGGTGTACACAGTATTTCATTTTATGTTCTACATTTGCTAACCATTCCTGTTATTGAACAATTGAGTTGTTTTCAAACTGTGGTAGCTTCTGTTATTAAAGATACCTAGCATGCATACCTAGCACAAAATCTTTATATATATATATATATACACACACACACACACATGTATTTAAATACACATAAATATTTAATAATATAATTGATACCTAGTGTTTAAAGTTGAATAAATTTTAGGGTCTGAGTAGTAGAAACAATTCTGTAGATGACATAATCCAAGTTTTTTATTTAAAAGTAACTTATTTTATACTTGTGATATTTACATGCCGAGACAGATTTTGTATTCGTAATTACTTTGTAATTAATTACTAGCATTAATTTTAACACCATGTACTATAAGTTATGTGCGTGTTCTTTTTAAAAATTATGTAATGTTTCTTATTGATACAGATGGCTTAAGCAAAATCAGACTAAACTACAGTGATGAATCAGCTGAAGGTAGTAAAATGCTTGAAGATGAACTCATCGACTTCTCAGAAGATCAGGATAACCAGGTGAAACTTAACGCTTGGCAAAAAGTTCTAGTATTTTATATAATTAAAAGTTTTTCTTTAGATTTTTATAGGCGATTCCTTCAAACGGTTAACTCGTGCTTTCTGGATTTGGATCTCATCTCACAGCACAGATTTGGTTTTCAGTTCAGAAGTTGCCGGGATAGTTGTATGAACGTTGTTTCATTTTTTGTTTTGGGGTTTTTGTTTGTTTGTTTAGTTTGCCATTGAGGACTAAACTAATATCACCCACCGTGGAAAGTTTCCATGTAAAATGGATCCTCCCGCCGTGACCCAGCGACCGCCCACCACCCCTACCGCACCCCTTTCTGTTGCTCTTTTAAAGCGTTTGTGCGCCGTGCTTAACCTTCGGTCTTACTTAACACTCAGGAGGCAAGTGTTCACATTTTCGATTATGTGGTATGTGGTGCACGAACGTAGCAGAATTACACTATTTTTGCCACCTGTCTAATGATTTTTTCTTTCATCTAATCTGCTGTATATGCATCATGGCAGGAGCAGATCATATTTAGTTAAAATTAACATAGGTCGATTCTCATATTTCCTTAGAGTCTCGTTTGCCCTAATAAGCTTTATTAACACCAAGAATAAAGTATATTTTTGAAAATATTTTATAACTTCAGTTAAACAGGCATTTTCTACTGAGAGAAAAGCTTATTCCATTTCCTTAACTCTGACGCTTCCTTAGTTGTTAAGACAAACTTTGTGAGTTTATCTAGTAGTAAAGATAACTTTGTACTGCACCATTTTTCCCTTTTGTTCAATCCTCTTGTGAACAAAAAACATTTTTGTGATGTCCCTTGGTCTACAGTGTGTGGCTGTGAAATACAGTTTTTCTTTCTAATATATACAGACACATATCTGGATTACATTCAAGGTTTATAATGCGCACTTCATATGCTCCTTTTTGGTCATAGCAGTTACGTGAACTAGTTAATCTAACCGTGTATTACTGCTAATATTATTCCTACTGTTGACTGTTTCATTCAAAAGGTTGCCAGAAGCTTTCCCACAGGACAAAAAAAGCTTTGTTTGTTTTACATTCAAGATAATCGGTAGAATAAGACACACTATCATAAAGCTGTCTTCTCTCAAGTGAAGTGGGTAAAGGGTTTTGTCAAGTAAAACAGTGTTTCCAAAAACCCTTTAAATGTTTCTGATATGAAAAAAGTTTTTGTGTGAAAGGATGATAAATATAAGTCATTCATGTCCTATTGTGAAAACAGTTGTTTTAGCCAACAAATTAAATTTTTGTAAAAATACCTAAAATCAGAGCCATAATGTTTGACTAGAGAAGAATCAGTCATGATATACTTAGTCTTTAAAAATTTAGATTGAGTAAATAGATGTAACAAGTTTTCTTAGACCTCTGATTGATGGTTTCTTTCATTAAGATGCCTGTGTTGTAGTGTTACATCATTAGAATGGAGTGACATACCACATTTTCTAATGTCTGATCATCTAAATAGAAAAAATATTTTTTACATATTTGCTACAAGGATTTTTATCCTCAGTAGTGCTATTTTGTTACGTTATTAGTCATTTAAGATTGTATATTTTCAATACTAACAGTAGGCTCTCTTTTATAGGATGACAGCAGTGATGATGGATTCCTTGTCGATGGCAAGTGCAATTCTGAAATAGGACAGTGGCATTTAAAGCCTACTGTCTGTAAACAGTAAGCATTAACCATACATTTTGCAAACTACATGATAGTTTTTTTTTTAACTGTTACTCTTTTTTTTTTTTAATTTATTTTATTTACTTATTTTTGGCTGCATTGGGTCTTCGTTGCTGTGTGCGTACTTTCTTTAGTTGCGGCGAGTGGGGGCTACGTTTCGTTGCGGTTCACAGGCTTCTCCTTGCAGTGGCTTCTCTTGTTGCGGAGCATGGGCTCTAGACGTGTGGGCTCAGTAGTTGTGGCGCACGGGCTTAGTTGCTCCGTGGCATGTGGGATCTTCCCAGACCAGGGCTTGAACCCATGTCCCCTGCATTGGCAGGCGGATTCTTAAACCACCACGCCACCAGGGAAGACCCTACATGATAATTTTTATTCACGTACCCTCTTAGAATAAAACATTAACCATACTGTTTTAATTAAAGCAGGTATTTAAGCAAAAATCACAGAAGCTTTCAGAGTCAGTGAGGAAAATTAGGTCCTGCCCAATGTCCAGGGATTGAGTTGGGGAGAATGGAAATCATTTCAGTTCTCCATTTGCCCATTTTCCATGTCTGTGCGTGTGCATAGAAAACCGCTATGCCTTTTGGATATATAGTGATTTGGAGCGGGAAAGGACAAAGAATGTCATTCAAATTCACATCAGTAACATGGGAATTGGAGTTTACACTGGTTCCATAGCTACTGTGTGAAGGCTGTGGAGTGACTTAAGGCAGTCCTAAGGGACATGTTCCAGGTGGGAAACCCAGGGAATTCCTTGGCAGTCCAGTGGTTAGGATTCTACGCTCTCACTGCTGAGGGCGTGGGTTCAATCCCTGGTTGGGGAACTAAGATCCCACAAGCTGTGGTGCAGCAAAAAAAAAAAAAAAAAACAAACAAAACAAAAAACCAAAAAAACAAATGGGAACCCCAAATTGAGAGTCTATTTTGGTTCTCAGAAGTACATGTTCTGAGATCTTGCCAGGGTCTGCAGACTTCTTAGGTGATGAAGTAGTACCTATTTCTAGACTTCATCTCTTCTGACTTTTTGTAGGAAATCTTGTCTGAAACTCCATTAATAGCGTTTGAAAAGCAAACTTCATTTATAAAGGAAAACATAGAGACCTAGAGCAGTTGAAAGATTTTTTCCAAATCCCATAAAATGTTAGCCAGGAAGAACCTAGGTCTTTAATCATTTCAGGACTTTTTGCACTACATTAGACTTCCTCACTTACTTGGGTTTAACAACAAAATTTTAAAAGTTGAGTATTATTAATACTGAGTGTTCTGAAGTGGAACCTCGCCCAAAACACTGGATTCTAAACTAATTCTTTTATGTGAAGATTACCTGATTTTTTAATCTAAAATAGATTTTAGTTAAAAATGGGATCATTTTTCTTCTACTTTTGCATGGTCTCACTTTTGGTAATTTGGAATATGGAGATGTTCAAATTTTCAGAATTGTTTTGACTTTCTACTAAATTTTGAAGTATTTTTAGGAACTTTGGTGAACTATATTCAAAATTTAGATATGTTTAAATTATTACTCTATAATTCAGTATTTAATATAACCATGGATAGTTAAGTATTATTAGGGTGTTATCCCCCCCCCCCCAGCAAGTTTTACTGAGTCATACAAAGCGAATTTTTAAGGTTTGAAATTTTATTGTTAACATACATCTTTTTATGCCTTTTAAATATTACAAAGTATTAATATTTGGTCATTTCTACCCTACAGACCTTGTATCCTACTGATGGACTCACTCAGAGGCCCTTCTCGGTCCAATGTTGTAAAAATTCTAAGAGAGTAAGTTCAAAACTCTACCTGTACTTTGTATTCTGGTGGGAATGAGGAACTATGTATATTTATATGTATGTATATATTCTTACTATATACACATCATTGCAGGTATTTAGAGGTGGAATGGGAAGTAAGAAAAGGAAGCAAACGAAGTTTTTCCAAAGATGTTATGAAAGGCTCTAATCCAAAAGTACCCCAGCAAAACAACTTCAGTGATTGTGGTGTATACGTATTGCAGTATGTAGAGAGCTTTTTTGAGGTGGGTTTCAGTTTGTTGGATCTGATTTAATAAATAATAAAATGGTGTGTTTGATCTCATGTTAGTGTAAAAAACACAATAAGCAAATACTTTGAAGAGATTGAAAAACTGTTGTTTCAGAAATTATTCCAAGGAGCAAAAACTCTTAAATTGGAGAATTTTTAAGGCATAAAATAAAGAAGACCGTACTCCATCAAATCCAAGGCTTGTTGGCCTCATCACTCATCACTCGTCAGTTCCTCTCCACCGGCTCTTTCTGCCTTAAGAAACCTCTCCCATGATTTGGGCTATATCTTTTACCTTCTTTTCTCCCCTTCACAGATGTATTTCTGGACAAGTGTTTATATTCATTGCCTTCATTTCCACGAATCCTATTTGCTTCTCAAAGCTCTATAATCCGGCTTGACCCTCACCCTTACATTGAAATTGTTCCTGACCTCACAGCACCATTGGACACTGTTTTATTCCTTCCACATAGCACGCTCTTCCTTTGACTTCAGAGGTACAATACCATGCACACCTCTCTTGGATATTCTTTTTTTTTTTTAAACATCTTTATTGGAGTATAATTGCTTTACAATGGTGTGTTAGTTTCTGCTTTATAACAAGGTGAATCAGCTATACGTATATATATATATCCCCATATCTCCTCCCTCTTGCATTTCCCTCCCACCCTCCCTATCCCACCCCTCTAGGTGGTCACAAAGCACCGAGCTTCTCTCCCTGTGCTATGCGGCTGCTTCCCACCAGCTATCTGTTTTACATTTGGTAGTGTGTATATGTCCGTGCCACTCTCTCACTTCGTCCCAGCTTACCCTTCCCCCTCCCCGTGTCCTCAAGTCCACTCTCTGCATCTGCGTCTTTCTTCCTGTTCTGCCCCTAGGTTCTTCAGAACCTTTTTTTTTTTTTAGATTCCATATATATGTGTTAGCATACGGTATTTGATCTTCTCTTTCTGACTTACTTCACTCTGTATGACAGACGCTAGGTCCATCCACCTCACTACAAATAACTAAATTTCATTTCTTTTTATGGCTGAGAAATATTCCATTGTATATATGTGCCACATCTTCTTTATCCATTCATCTGTCGATGGACACTTAGATTGCTTCCATGTCCTGGCTATTGTAAATAGAGCTGCAGTGAACATTGTGGTACATGACTCTTTTTGAATTATGGTTTTTTCAGGGTATATGCCCAGCAATGGGATTGCTGGGTCGTATGGTAGTTCTATTTTTAGTTTTTTAAGGAACCTCCGTACTGTTCTCCATAGTGGCTGTATCAATTTACATTCCCACCAACAGTGCCAGAGGGTTCCCTTTTCTCCACATCCTCTCCAGCATTTATTGTTTGTAGATTTTTTGATGATGGCCATTCTGACCGGTGTGAGGTGATACCTCATTGTGGTTTTGATTTGCATTTCTCTAATGATTAGTGATGTTGAGCGTGTCCTTTCATGTGTTTGTTGGCAATCTGTGTATCTTCTTTGGAGAAATGTCTATTTAGGTCTTCTGCCCATTTTTGGATTGGGTTGTTTGTTTTTTCGATATTGAGCTGCATGAGCTGCTTGTATACTTTGGAGATTAATCCTTTGTCAGTTGCTTCATTTGCAAATATTTTCTCCCCTTCTGAGGGTTGTCTTTTCGTCTTGTTTATGGTTTCCTTTGCTGTGCAAAAGCTTTTAAGCCCATTTGTTTATTTTTGTTTTTATTTCCATTTCTCTAGGAGGTGGGTCAAAAAGGATCTTGCTGTGATTTATGTCATAGAGTGTTCTGCCTATGTTTTCCTCTAAGAGTTTTATAGTGCCTGGCCTTATTACATTTAGGTCTTTAATCCATTTTGAGTTTATTTTTGTGTATGGTGTTAGGGAGTGTTCTAATTTCATTCTTTTACATGTAGCTGTCCAGTTTTCCCAGCACCACTTATTGAAGAGGCTGTCTTTTCTCCATTGTGTATTTTTGCCTCCTTTATCAAAAATAAGGTGACCATATGTGTGTGGGTTTATCTGTGGGCTCTCTTGGATATTCTTTACAGTTATCTTGACTTCTTCCTCTTCTTCATCCACCACCCATGGTGCCATAAGCCCTGTGAATTCTGTCACTTAGTGTCACTTATGTTCAGTTATTTACCCCTGCTACCACTTTCTAAGTCCATTTCATTAACATCACTATTCCAAACTGCTGCACCAACCTCTGACGTGGCCTCTTGCCTTGTATTTTTCCCAAAACCCAAATCTAATTGTGTTGCTGTTCTGCTTTAAATCTTATAATGGCTTCCTGTTGCTCTTGAGTTAAAGACCAGAATCCTTCACGTGGCCTGCATCATCCAACTCCTGTCCAAGCTTCTAGCCTCATTTCTACCATTCTCACTCCAGCATTCTACACACCAGCCCCCTGGATGTCATTCAGCCTCTCGTGTTGTGTCGTATTGTCTATTGCCTCCAGGCGTTGGTACATATTTCCTTACCTGGAATACTCTTCCCTGTTGCTTCCATCATTCCTTATTTGGCTGACTCCTACTCATTCTTCAGGTCTTAGCGTAAACATCACTTCTTGAAATTGTGCTAAGCCCTTAGGTATGTATTCCCATAGGACTCTCTGTTTCTCCTGCCTTAATACTTGTCATATTCATTGTTTTAATTGTTGAGTTATCTGTCTGTCTCGACTGGGGTTAGCAGTCACTCTCATAAGGCACCAGGTAGTCAGGTAGTAAATATTTTAGGCTCTGTGGCCGTATGGTCTCTACACTCGGTTCTGCTATTGCGGCATGAAAGAAAGCATCCACAGGCAGCATGTTAGATGAGTTACTGTGGGTGTGTTCCAATAAGGCTTTATTTACAAAAAAAGGCAATAGGCAGAATGTGGCCCACTAGCTATAATTTGCTGACCCCTGATCTAGACTCTAAGATCTGTAGGCAGAAACTGTGTGTCTTACATCTCCAGTGCCCTGCACAGTGCCTGCATAGACTAGATGATGAGTAAGTACTGATGACATGTTACTGATTCTTTTCATTTCTTCTGTGGAATGCTTTTGTGATTGAAACCAAGATAATTTTTATTATAGTTTTCTAAGGTGCATTTAATGTTTTTATTTTCAGAATCCAATTCTGAATTTTGAATTACCCATGAATTTGGAAAACTGGTTTCCTCCCCCAAGAATGAAAAGAAAAAGAGAGGAAATTCGAAACGTAATTCTGAAGTTGCGGGAGGACCAGAGGAAGGAAAAAAAGAGGCGTAAGGACACAACATCTGTAGGTGAAGGAGCCGAACAATATGTCAGTAACATCTCAGATTGACCATTTTTCATGCTTGGCAGTATTGCCTTCAGAAACCGAGTGACTTTCAAGGATATAAACAGTAAAGAACTGAAGTGCTCATTACACAGAGTGATTTGGAAATGTCAATGCTTGTATAAATGTCATATAATTAATTTCCACCAGAGGATGTATTCAGTAAAAGTCTGTAAATATGTAATGAGGCCAATTTTTCCAACATTTATAATTATTTTTTTCACTTGTTAGGAATCTTTTGTTAGGTATTTTCTGTTAATAGTACTTAAAACTGTAACTTCTAAAAATAAAATAAATAAAAAAATATTTATAGGAGGAGATGATTAAGTTGATATTCTTTAGTAAGATTGTATTAAATTCTTCAGTGGGTGTGTATCTATGATAATCTTTTGACCTTTGCATTTGTTTTAAAATAACTTGAAATGTGAAAATAAGATTAAATCAAAGCCATTTTGAACATGAAAGACATCCTCATATGTTTGTATAGCAGGAAGAAGTAACAGCTTTTAATTCAGACACTCCCTTGTGTTTAGAGAACTTGGCCCCAAAAGTGTAATAAATATTTATAATTTTACTCAAACATTTAAGAAGAAGCAGTATTTAGAGCAAGTCAAAGAAAAATAACTTTGAATTATACTACTAAATAATAACTATACTTTATCATACATTATTGTCAAGTACATTTCTGAAGATGTCAAAGACTCAGGTTAAAACTATTTTGGTAAGTACAACTTGAATTTCAAATATCCCATGTTACCTTTCTATATTATAGCTTAAAGTATCTACGATCTGTGATATAGTTAATTGATAAACATTTTTAACCTGTGAACACAGGAGTTTAAATAGGAATTTACTATTTTTTGTAATGACTTTTGCTATTTTACCATTGCTCATTTTGTTCTTGTTATTTTGATAAACAGAGTATCAGACTTTTTGCACCTGAGTTTTTTAGTGTAAATTATTTTTACATGTAAAAGTGCTGTCTTTAATCAGTTGCATAATGCAGAAAAAAATCTCCTATATTGAATTCCCCTTCAAAAATACTAAAATGTGATGGTTTTGATGACAGATTTACAACTCATGTAGGAATCTTGCATATATCTGCTGAAACTGTTATTTTCAAATGAAATGTTATACAGTTCTTTCGAATTAACTTTGAGACATGAAATTATATATTTTAAAGGTCATTTTTTTGTTAAATAATTTAAAAAGCACATATGAAAAACATAGTTGAGAATAAAAGGAAGACCGTTTTTCATCAGCAATTACTTTATTTTTAATCTGGCCATTTCTGGCATTGCAACCAACATTTTAGGCTGCTTACTTGGATTTAATAAAGTCAATGGATGTGTTTGGGGCGGATTGTGGGTACTGTTAACAACAACCAAAAAATATGTATATATTTATATTTAGACACACTCATTAAGGGAAACATTAAAATGTAAGCTTAAGGAACATCACCATTAGTGGTATTGGTTATGGATTTGTTACTTTGACCTATCTTAACATTTTTATTTATGATTACATTATTTCTTTTTAAGGAATACCCTAGAGCTCTTAACTCAGATATGAAAAGAGTTTAATTTTATTATTTACTGAATATGGACCCAAAAATGGAAATTTTTAAAAATCTGATAGCAGTAAGCAAAATTGGCATATTTAATTTTTTTTACCGTCCTGTATTTTGTCAGAATTTGAAGGTACTGAAAGAACTATTCTGAAATGCTTGGTTTTGTTTCAATTTCTAATGGTTACATTTTGCACTCTTAATTTTTGAAAAGATAAAAAGATAACCTGTTCCTTGGGCCAATTCAGTCAATCACGTTTTGACACATGAAAAATTCTGTTTTTTAAAAGTTATGCTAATGGCTTTGCTGTGGAGATAAATCTTTGGAGACTTCCAGGTTGAGCTCCAAAATTAGACTTGAGACTCTTTCGTCGGTGTTTATGCACATTTACTTGTTAATTGTGTACTCTGGTACTTCTATATGTAGTTTAAAGTGGGTATCAACCTTTTAAAATGTATTATTAGTACTTAGAAGTTGTGAAACAGGATTAAAGCTTAGAGGTTTGTTACTAGATGCTGCAACTGCATGACGAGTATCTGGTGTCTTAACTAATTAGATAGGTCTGTTGTATTTGTTTTCTTGTTGGATAGAATAACAGTTAATCATTTTTAGAAGAGTTTTAGATTACTTGCCATAAAATTTGTATGTGTCTTAGCTCTTGGTAGTTCAGGAGCAAAGGTGGCAGGCATTTAACTAGTCCTTTTCCTTTGATGTTGCTAAGACAGCTGAAAACTTAATGGTATTATTTCAGATTCACATAAACCTAAATAAGTTAAGCATAGTAACCTGTGCTTAAACTATTAGTCAGTTAAATGTAGGAGGTCTTATTTGAAAGGATCAAAGAATTATCTAAATTATATCTTGTTTTAAGCCACCAAAATGAATTCTGTATTTTTTTTCTTTAAAAAACTATGATCTCTGAAAACTGTAAGATACAAAAAGAGTAACAGTTTTAATTTCCCAGAGATTAAAAATTATACTTAAAGTCTCAGCAAATTCACTGCAGAGGAATAATAAAGAATGTATTTTAATATGTATGATCAAGAGTTGGTGGAAAAAAGCTACCGGGATATAGTGACAGAAAGGATAATTTAGTTAGAAGAAACAGAATCTGTAAGAGATGAGGTAGTGTAGTGCTGTATTTCTAGAAGAGGTACAGACAGCGAGGTGGCTGTGTAGTAGATTGCTCTGAGGACACAAGGAGAAGGGAGAGATTATTTGGGGGAGGATACTACAGCCTGTCTAGCCAGGGGACTATCAATGGATAGTTGAAGGCAACCAATAAGGCAACCGAACTCACAGAGGCCAACACCAGACCCCTATTAGGAAATGTAATCTAAAGAATGTCCTAAAATACTCCAGCAAGACTTTCTGGTACATTTGTTGTTTCCCTACTCCCGAGAAGAAGAAAAAAAGTTAAGAGAACTCTTTGAAACTTAAATTTAACCACAGAGGAAGTATTGGTTGATCAAGTGGAAGAAATGTGTACATTGTGGGGAAATAGACCTCCCATCTTAATTCTGATAAGCCAGATCGAGGCATAATGGTAGAGAGCCCTAAACTGCTATTCAGGAAATCAGAGTGCAGTGTACTCAGAGAAAAATACCACAGACCCATGGCCTGAAACAGAATGAAAAAAAGCTAAAAAGCTTGGAGGTCTTCACTGTCTTTTATCACAAATAACAGTTAACGTTGTGCTTATTGTAAAAGATTACAGTGAGGAACATATTATCCAAAACAAGGATTTTCTAGAAATGTTTATCAGAATCACCTGGGGAGCTTTTCAGACTACACATGCATACGTAGGGTCTTAACCCCAGTGGTGCCATGAATTTTCAAATAATTCCTCAAGTAATTCTATTATGCACCTCCCACTGATGTAAAAGGATCAATATATGTCCCTGACAGCTTTCAAGTTGCTGGTCCCAAAGGTAATGAGGCTTGTCTGCATTTTCTTCTCTCAAATGCTTTAAGATACCCCTTTACCCCCAACTCCCAAATTCTCATTAAGAACTTGATGGGTAAACTTAATAAATTGCTGTTACTAAGCCGTGCAGAATTATAAAGAAATTATTAAGGTACTCAAAGGTTAGAGACGGGCAGATACCTTGTTAATCAAAAGGCAAAAAGTAGATTCTGCAAATTGTAAGATAGAACATCAACTCTTGATGAGATTCTAAAATGGATTAATAAATGGATGATTTGTGAACTCTTAACAGTCACCAGGAGTTATGGGATCGCTATATAAGCAAGGTGGTTTTACATTTTCACTAGGATTCTGAACCTGTCAATCTGTAGAATGCAGCCAGACTAGCAGTTCTCAAAGTATGTTTGCTAACTCTAGTTTTGAGAGATAGTTATCAGTTCTGTGTCAAATAAGTTGGGGAAAATTTAGAACAAATTAAGCAGGTTGCTTGGAACTAATATGCAGAATGATAAAACAAGAGGAAAATACAGAACACAGTATCCTAAATACAGAATTTGGCCATATCCTTCTCCCCCTCTCCTGCACTGATTCTCTGAACTTCCTTATAAATACTAGCCATCAGAAGACAGAGTTAACTATTTGGGGTGTTTGTGAACTGAACTTTACGAGAAGGTGCTTTTGAAACTTATCTGAGGTCAGTTATTTTTTTACATTTTATTTTATTAATAGTTGGGTATATGATTTGGAAACTTGAAAATAAATGACTAGTGTCTTGGGGAAATGAAGTTTCATGAGAATCATTCTTTTATAATTATTGTAATGAAAAAATTACAAACCTAATTCTTATATACAAGTGGATTCTTCTAGGAAGAAAACAGATTTGATGATACTAATATTTGTAAGGTAATCAAATGCCCTAAACTCATACACAAGTAGAAATTGTGTATAAATAGGAAAGTCAGCTGAAAGATTATCTAGAGGCTCTTCCTTCTGTTTATATCTGAACCACTTAACTGCTAGCTTAAACCTCCCCTGACTGCCACTCCGTCAGCCTTTACTTTAGAATTAAATTGAAACACACAAACTTTATACCTAGAAGCATTTTTTTCCTTCTGTGCAAAGAAGTACTCTTTATTAACTTAATGTGCTTTCAATATGTTTAATCCCTCAAATAACTGAAAATTAGTTGTTTAAGCCTGTTATAAGACTTAACTACATTTATTATAATTAGCTTTGTACATGTTGACAGCAGAGGATTTGATCCAAAACAAATTAGTTGAAAAGAAATTGATCCTTAAATATTGAATACATGTTCTGAGTACCTACTTTGTACTAGGTATTAGGGATTTAAAACAGGGAGGCAAACGTACCATCTTCCCCGCTCATGGAGCTTCCTTATAGTATAATGGAAAGACAACTGTTACAGCCTCACGAATTAATCATTTTAAATAAGTGCCATGCAGGAAAAGCATAAATTGAATGAAGACAATATAGGCTAATCTAGGGAGGTTGGGGACATCTTCCCTAAAGATGTGACATTTGAACTATTGGTAGACATAAAGTCTGAGAGGGCAAAAGAAGAATAGTGCTCGTAGACTGTGCAAAGGCCCTGAGGTAGGGAGATGTGTAACCTGTCCTAAATGGTAATGGCCTAATTTATTAACTGTGTACTATATGCCAAACGCGTTCTAAACTTCTTAAATGTATGAATTCATTTATTTACAATGACTTTATGAGATATGTACTCCCAATTTATAGAACTGAGGTCCAAAGAAATAGTTGCCCCAGCAAAGCTGGGCACCGTCTTACCCTATAAGCTAGGTCAACCTGGCTAGATAAAAGAAGACGAAAATTAATCAATGTCCATATTTTTTTTTAGAGATGCAATGTGGCTAAGTCTTGATTATCATGGAAACTGGTTGTATAGGGGTCTTTTTGAACTATGTTATCTTTTAGTATGTTTAAACATTTTCATAATTTAAAATATAAAATTAAAGTAGGCCTGTGTAACTGGAGCTCAGAGTAAGATGGAAAGGTAGGCATGCAGAGCCTTGAAGCCATGTTCAAGATTTTGGTCATTATCCTAAAACGTTACCGAAGCATTTCAAACAGAGGAAGAACGTGATGCACTATGAATGTTGAAAAGATCACGATGGCAGTAATGAAAGCATTAGAGGGGAGCAAGAATGAGTGCAAGCTTGTGCTATAAGGAACTGATGATGAATTACCATAGCTAGGGTAAAGCATACAGTTATATCTGTGATCACAGGAATGCCAAAATAATAAGACATAATTTGCATGTTACATTTGAAGTGTCCTTCTTAGAAACAGGCAACAAAAACAGGAGAGTGTTCCTTTGTCCCAGTCAGAGCTTTGCTTCTTTCTTTATGAACAAATGGTTATCAAAGATACTTAAATATAAATGAAACATACAGCTGAAAAATGAACAGAAGATGATTAACTGAAGATATCGTTGACAGAAAATTGACTTTAAAAAGAATTATTTATAAAGCATGTGAAACTACCAAAGAAAAAGCATTAAAAAATTTTAAACACCAAAGTGTTATATTTTAAAAATATAAACATAATAAAAACAAAGTATAAAATTAGCATAAAATATCAACATTCCATTGTCTTCACAGGAGAAATACTTTATCAACATAAAATTAAAACAATTATAGTAGGTCGATTGCCTGACATTTCCAAACACACTTCTTTGGGAAACTGCCCAAAGCACCTGTAACAGCTAGTTACGTTTTGTACCACTTGCTCTCTTATCCCAGTCTCACTTCGGTCACAGCTAATTGGATTTAGGGTCGACACCTGATCTCAAGGATGTTTATGTGTAGTGATGTGACCTAGCAGATAAAAAACAAACAAAATAAAGCCAATCAAATCCGATCATTGGGAATTTATATTGTAAGTAAGAAAAAATTTGCAAATCGGAAGCACAGAGGAAAGTGTGTTAAAATGACAGTCTAATAAGTTACCTTATTTCTAAGGTGGACTTTTTTTTAGTCACATTTTGACCTCTAAATTAAGGCTACATCTTATTAAGAACGAGTTTGCATTGGAATCACCTGCAAGGGTTAATAAGACACATATTACTGGGCCCCATTCCCAATTCCTGATGCAGGATTGTCTTCAGCGGGGCCTGCAGATTTTCATTTCTAACAACGCAGGCAAGAGCACACCTTGAGAAGCCCTGACGTATTTCTTATTAGCATTTCTAGCCAGGTACGTGAAAACCTGATGCAGGTAAGACCAAGGGAGCACCAAGCATAAAGCATCCTACGTTCAATGAAATACTGTATGAAATTATTTGATGATACCAGCTCAATAATACTTTTATTTGTAACTACAATTAAATATGAATAACTGAGGCATGTGATCACACCACACATCTTAGCTTTTTTTTTTTTTAAACTGTTATAGTCCAGATTTATCTTTCCTTTATAGCCTCGTTGAACAACTTTGTATGTATTTCTTCATATATTCTCCATATTCATATAATATCTCTCTATAGTAATATATGTATAAAGATATATTAATTGTTTTTCTTACAAAAACTGGGATAATATAAATGTTTTTAAGCATCTTTCTTTTGTCTTTCAGCAATATCTTGTGAAAATCAACCCAAGTCACCTGGTAGAATCAAGGTCAAAGTTAATTATATGATGGACCATAATTTAGCCATCGCCTTACTCTAGGAGTTCTGATAGGCTTGGTTATGCTATAGCAACAGTTCCAAAATCTCAGTGGCTTACCCGCTCCAAAAGTTTTCTTTCTTTGGTTATGCTACATGTCCAAAAGAGGAGGGCAAGTGAGTTCTGTTCCCCAGTTACTCGGCTAGCCAGACTGATAAAGCTCTAGGTTGATACAAACTTCCACAGCCGCTACAGGGTAGGCAGGAAGCCTGGTGAGCGGCACATGGACCCAAAGCTTCCATCAAGAAGGGGCACATCACTTCCACTCAACAGTGCCCTGGCTCAAACTAGCTAGGTGACACTCCTAGTTTCAATAGGAACAAAGTTCACTCTTACCGTATTTCTAGAAAGGAATATTTTTAGCAGCTTATGTGACTACCGCACTACAAATGGGCATTCCCTTTGTTTCCATGAGCATGCAACCATGAGCATGTAATATATTTCCCTGTTTTTATTTTTAATACACTGGTAGTTTTAGCTCTTTGGAATAGATTCCCAGGGATTGCTGGATCAAAGAGCCCAGGTATTTTTATAAATATTATCTACTTATTTCCTAAAAGAATGTAAGAATTTATATTTCCTCCAGCAATTTATTAAAATACAATTTTTTTCCTGCATCCGCAGCAGCAATAGGTATTATCGCTCGTTTTAATTTTGCAAGTCTTGTGCGTATAAAGCTGCTTTCATTATTACTTTGATTTGCATTTCCCTGAGCTCTAGTTTAAATCTGAGCATTTTTTTTTTTCATGACAGCTGTGCTTATCATTTGTCCATTTTTCCATTGGATTAGTAGTTGTCTTTTTTTCTATTAATGTTTAAACCTGCTGCATGTTACATTGTCATCTGTGTTATAAGTGTATCTTTTCATAATCTATTATTTGTAGACCTTGTTTACACATTTTTCATGTCAACATTTGTATGTATTTTCTGAGTTTTCAATCTTGGTTAAGAAGCTCCTTCTCAACTCATGATAGTACATACAGTCACATGTTTCTCGCAAGATTTTTTGAAAATTTAAGGAATGAAACTGTGGAACTTATTTCTGTGTATGGCAAAAGATATGAATGTTATATTCTTAAATTCATATTCTTCAAAATAGCCATTTGTGCCAACATCATTTATTAATCTTTTTTGGCATTAAAATGAATTTCCATCTTTGTCATATATTAAATTGCTATAACACTAATATTTATTTCTGAAATTTCAGTTTTTTTCTTTAAGTGGTCTCATTACTTCATTAATACCTAATAAGACAGTGAAAGCTGTACCCAAAGAAAGTTTATAGACTTAAACACTTTCATTATGAAACAAACAATGAAAAATAAGGGTATTAAAACATGTTTGAAATTAGGAACCGAACAATAAAATAACATTTTTTCAAAAAACTAAGGAAGAGGAAATCAAGGAAAATGAAAATTAATGAACTAGAACTTCCTCCATGACACTACCGTACCCTGGCACACGAACCTGGGTTTTTTGAAAAGATAATAAATTAGGTAAACTCTGAGCCTGATCAAGGTAAAAGGAGAAAATGAAAAAAGGAAAATAAAAAGGAAAAAGGAGCCATGTCGCAGATACAGAAAGAGACTTTAACGTGTAATACTATGACCACAAATTCGAAAGCTTGAAGGAAACAGGTGAAGTCTTAAAGAGTTAGAAGATATCAGAACGGGTTCAAGAACTAGACAACTTGATTATATTACGTACACATAGAAGACATCGGCAAGGCATTACAGAGCTACCGTTATAATGCACAAATACCTTCTCAATTCTTGGATTTGAACATTTAAACAGGTAAACCTGGGTTATTTAAACTATTCCAGGCCATTACAATGGGTGAAAGTCTCCCAACTTATTTATGAAGCCAGCCAGCATACCTTTAATAAAAAATTCTAGTGAAGATAGTATTAAAAAGGAAAACTAAGGAAGTATGTAATTTGTGGTTCAAGACTGACAAAATCTGAATAAAATATTGGTCATCAGAATCCATTAATAACAAACAAGCGATGCCCTGTGACCAAGTTCAAGGATGTTCAATATCAGAAAATATATCAACTTAATTGTTATGTCAAAGATTAAAGGGGGAAATTTTTATGATTATATTAAAAATTCAGTCATTCGTAACACAATCTTTACATGAGAATGGAGAAATCTGTTAAAATATAGGCTATAAATTCCTAGTAACAAATGATATATTAAATGGTGAAACATTTAAAACCAATTAAATTGATATTGAGACCTAGATAGGCTCTTACACTTTTCAACGTTATTTTTGCACTTAAAACAGATATACGAAGACAAGAAAATGAAATAAGTGGTATAAATCTTGGAAATAAGAGACGAATATTTTTTGTTGAGTAGGTGGTTATGTAACTGGGAAATTTAGGAAACCTATTTAAAAAAAGAAAATCTGGTACATTGCCTGGATAAATACACAATAAGAACCTAGAACAGAAATTTGGGGGAAAATTATTCACAGTTATGACCAAGAACTATAAAATACTTAGGAATAAATTTAAGAAGAAAAGCATATGACCTGAATGAGAAAACTACACAATTCCATCAATGGCCATCGAATAAGAGCTGCAGGAATGGAAAACACAGATAATCATGTTCTCAGACGGGAAGGCATAATACTGTGAAAAAGTCAATTCTCTCCTAATAGAGTATAATTATAATTCAATTTTATATAATACCAGTAGTGTTGTTTTAGACTTAAAATCTCAAAGCTTATATAAAAGGAAAAATGCCTGAGAGAAGCCAGGAAAAGAGGTTTCAGAATGTATGACAATGTCACTATAAAAAATGTAATATGGAATCTGGGGAGGAAGATAGAATAAAATGAGTTGTGTTCAGAGAAACAGACTGAAGCAGAGGAAGACAGAAGAGACTATCTGCAAAAGAGATTGTCATACTGAGTGAAGTAAGTCAGACAGAGAAAGACAAATATCTTAACGATATTGCTTATATGTAGAATCTAAAAAAAGGGTACAAATGAACTTACCTGCAAAACAGAAATAGGCTCACAGGTATAGGAAACAAACTTATGGTTACCAGTGGGGAAAGAGGGGAGGGACAAATTGGGAGATTGGGATTGACATATACACACTACTATATATAAAATAAGTAAGTAATAAGGGCCTACTGTACAGCACAGGGAACTCTACTCAATACTCTGTAATGGTCTATATGGGAAAAGGTGGACATATGTATATGTAATATAACTGATTCACTTTGCTGTACCCACCTGAAAGTAACACAACATTGTAAATCAACTATACTCCAATAAAGATTTTTAAAATACATATATGTGTCTCAAATCATCACACTGTACACTTTAAACTTACACAATGTTAAAAAAAAAAAAAGGGTGAGAAACACCAACAACACACAAAGGGTGAAAAGAACGTGGCAAATACTGAAGTGAGCCAGTCATCCAATTGTTCATTGTTGTCACCCCTCTACCTGCTGTTCATTTAGGTTGTGGGCTTTAGAATAAACTGCTGCTGTCATCAGCAGTGTTTGAAGTGCTAATTGGCATATTATAATAACGGTCCTTTAGTTGTTTTTACCCTTAAATCAATAGAGGCTTGGCTATAAATAGGATAACCACAGGACTCCTGGGGAGAAATCGTTCTCTAGACACAGCACTAGTCATGATTTCTTCAAGTTGCCAAGTAACCTACAAAGCCCAGGGTAAGACTAGATTCATGGAAGAGAGACTCCATCCCTTCTGGGACAGGCAATCGCTGTCAGACCTTTCCTTTCTTTGCCAGGCTTTTTGGCAGTGACATCACTGATAAACGTATTCTAGATTTTGCCCAGTTCTGTACACACTCCCTCCGCTCTCCCCTTGGCCTGCCGCCTGCCTTTCTCACACATACACAACTGAAAAGTTTCAGGAGGAAACCATTCTTTTTATTTATTTATTTATTTTTGGCTGCGTTGGGTCTTCATTGCTATGAGCGGGCTTTCCCTAGTTGTGGTGCGCGGGCTTCTCATTGCGGTGGCTTCCCTTGTTGTGGAGCACGGGCTCTAGGTGCACGGGCTTCAGTAGCTGTGGCTCGCGGGCTCTAGAGCGAAGGCTCAGTAGTTGTGGCCCACGGGCTTAGTTGCTCCGCGGCACGTGGGATCTTCCCGGACCAGGGATCAAACCCGTGTGCCCTGCGTTGGCAGGCGGATTCTTAACCACTGCGCCACCAGGGAAGTCCTGGAAACAATTCTTACACTTTTTAAAGAGATGCATTCTGATAATTTCTGTTTTATGCTTTTCAAAAACGCTCCTTAAAAGCCACTACATTGATATTATCATCAACAGTTTGAATAACACCAAGGTTTTAACCTTATGTGCTTCAAAAGATTTAAATACACAAGAGTAAAATTTTGTCTAGTGACAACTAGATATATCCTCATTGCATAAATTATGAAAACTAATTTTAAATTCTCAACTTTTGGTTTAAAAAATGTATCACTTACTTGAAGATGATATTGAACTTTGGAATTTGGTGGGTATATATTGAGGCAGACTGTTTTCTAATTCTTTTTATTATAATTGTTATTGGCATGATCATATTATTTTGGCATGACCAATACATTTCTCTACAGACTTTTTATTTTTTGAATGGGCAAAATATGCAAGGAATTTAATAAAATGTGAATGACAGGGACTTTCCTGGCGGTGCAGTGGTTAGGAGTCTGCCTGTCAACGCAGGGGACACGGGTTTGATCCCTGGTCCAGGAAGATCCCACATGCCGCAGAGCAACTAAGCCTGTGCGCCACAACTACTGAGCCCGTGTGCTGCAACTACTGAAGCCCATGTGCCTAGAGCCCGTGCTCCACAACAAGAGAAGCCACCGCAGTGAGAAGCCCTCACACTGCAACGAAGAGTAGTTCCCGCTCACCGCAACTAGAGAAAGCCCGCGCACAGCAAGGAAAACCCAACACAGCCAAAACAAACAAACAAACAAATAAATAAATGAATCTTTAAAAAAAATGTGAATGACAAACATGAAAAGATTTTCAACCTTATTAGTAATCAGAGAATACAAATTTAAACCACAATGATATTGGCAGATCAGTCTGACATATTTCTGGCAGTAATACAGAAAAAAGGAAGCCTTATGTCTTTCTTGTATGAGTATATATTAAAACAACCACTTGGGTAAACAATTTTGCATTTTCTAGGAAACCTGAATATTTACATAATCTAGGAAGCAGCAATTCTGCTCCCAGATTTACACTCTAGAAAAAATTTTATATAAAAATGGACTTGGAAACATGTAAACAATATTTGTAACAGCAATATTCATAATAGCGTAGACAGGGAAAAGCCCCAATGTCCATTGACAGTGGAATGGATAAATAAATTATGGTTCATTCATACAAAGTTATTTTACGCAACAGTGAAAATGAATTCCATCCACGTGTAACAACATGGGTGAATCTTAAAAACAATATTGTGAGCTGAAAACAAGTATCAGAAGAATTTATAGTGTAAGATACTATTGATTTCATGTTCAAGAACATTCAAGCTAAAAATTATATTGTGTAGGGATGCATACATATGAAAACATATAAAAACATAGAAGTCAGAAAATACTAAACTAGAAATCCAGGTTAGTAGAAGCCTCTTGGGGGGAAAGTGGAAGTTGTGATTGCAGAGGGATACACAAGGTACAGATGTTTATTTTAAAATATCTGAAAGCAAAATTTAAAATTTTGATTGTACCCAGAAATGACCTTAGACATTTTTCATGAATTTGCTTGAGTTAATTAACTTAGCCTGGCTATCTTCACATTATTAATAAATATGCAAATATAATATATATTTCATCTCAGGAATACATATTATTTCTTTGGAAAGACATAAGTTTTCTCACAGCATTTTTTAAAAAAGACTCCTATTCAAGAATCATGCCATTTATTTCAATCTGACTCTTCTAAGAGAAAGTAAAAATTCAGAGAACTAAAATAATACTGAAAATGTCTCAGAGTATTTTTTCTTTTTAAAAGACATAAGCTCCATTTTAAGTATTACAAACTTACAGAAAAAGTACACAGATCATGAATGAATGAATGAATGTATAACTCAAAGAATTATCACCCAGTGAACACACCTGTGCAAACACCACCCACCCAGGTAAAAAACAGAACATTACCAGCATCGCAGAAGTGTTCCACACGCCTCTTCTTAAACTACCAACCCTTTTTAATGTATCATTTTGAATAACTAATAAGTACAATAGATTAGGTTATTTAGATTATTAGATGATTGTTCAGCAAACATTCACTATCTACACATCCATGTTAAGACCATTCATCCTACCCCACTGATGCTAGACTTGGTCATCTGATCTTCTTCATCTAATGGAACGGAGGCAGAAGTAGCAGTGTGCCAATTCTTAACCCAGGCTTTAGGAAATATAGCAGGTTTCTGACTTCTGACACATGGAGAACGTCCCTCCAGGTAGCCACTGTCCTCTCATCTTGACCCCCAGAATGAGACACATAGAACAGACCTGAATATACTAGCAGCCTGAATTAGAATTGTCCCAGGGGACCCACATACTTGCCAGAGAGAAAAATGAATGCTTTTTGTTATATGCCATTAAGATTTTATTGGTTACACAGCAAAGGCTGACTGATATAATTATCATTTGTTAAACTCAAAAAAGCATAAGTGAATGAACACAGGTTATTACTCTGTGAATCCATTTAAGGCTGTGTTCACTTCAAACTTACGTTTATTATTAACTGTAGGATAATATTTAACTCTGACACATATTTAATTAGATACTTCCTGGTCAGAGATTACTTGATACTTCCTTGATCTGTTTCAAGATACTACTATTTTTAAGGCAAGAAAACCAGCCACTACCAATCTTTTCATTTGTTTAACAAACATTGCGGGCTTCCCTGGTGGCGCAGTGGTTGAGAATCTGCCTGCCAATGCAGGGGACACGGGTTCGAGCCCTGGTCTGGGAAGATCCCACATGCCGCGGAGCAACTAGGCCCGTGCGCCACAACTACTGAGCCTGTGCGTCTGGAGCCTGTGCTCCGCAACAAGAGAGACCGCGACAGTGAGAGGCCCACGCACCGCGATGAAGAGTGGCCCCCGCTCGCCGCAACTAGAGAAGGCCCTCGCACAGAAACGAAGACCCAACACAGCCGAAAATAAATAAAGAAGCTTTCATTTAAAAAAAAACAAACATTGTTTGCAGAATAATACTGTGTATCACTGATTTGTCTAAATAGCACTCCCACACCCAGTCTTTTTTAAAAATATTATATACATAGCAATTTTTGTATTACATAGTATCAACTTTGAATATTTTATTTGTAACCTTGAAAGAAGATACAATTTATTTTCATTTTTATATTTTTTTGTAAGATGGCAACACAATGTTTAACCATCTGCATTTGAAGGAGAGTTGGTAAAAATAAAAATAAGTATTGTTACAACTCAATAAATATTGAATTATGTGTGGAATGGTGGTTTAAGTTTCAAGTACTATAACGCTCCTCTTCTAGAACAAAGTTCTAAAATGTTTTTAAAATATTCATTTCTGAAGGATTTCTACTGTCAAGAACTATGGACCAAAGCTCAAGTGCATTCAGCCCAGCTCCATTCCACAAACATTTCCTCAGTGCGTGCCTTTTATGTCCCAGCCAGCTCTAGATGTCCAAAGACAGGTAGCAGCTCTGTGATCTCACAGACTTGTAAATAAAACATCCTATATTATTAGGAAGTGTGCTAATGTGGAGATCTGCCCAGGATATTCCAGTGGGCATTAAATTCAACCTGAGGGCTGAAACATATTTATGATATTAACATCTAAAGAAGGATCAATAAGTCACTGAAAATGATTAACTTGTAATCAAATTGGGATTAATATGTAAAAATACAATCTTGAAGATTTTAAACACCATTAATTTTTTGGTGTATTTTTCTGGACTATTTATGTAGGCTGTGGAGAACTGACCTTTCTGAATTGTGTCACTGAATACTTTAACAAATATATATTTACGGTTTCCTTTCTCAAAATTTAATTCAAGCTTGTTTTTATATTTTCTCAAACCTTCTTTAAACTGTACATTTTGTTTTTTTAATTAAATAATATCCATAAATCCAACTGTAATCATTTATTCATAATATGCAACAAAAATAGATAAATCAACTAGTTTTCTCATTATATTCCTGGAAGTTGTATAGCTATAGCAGGAAGACTTCTCTAGAATGGGAAAATTTTTAGAAGTTATCTGTTTTATATACATTTTTATGGATTTTTTTAACATTCAGATTTCAGCAAAACTGTACCTAAAAGAAATTCCATAACTGACTTATATTAATTTCTAAATTTAATACAAAGCTAATTTCAAATACATTTTAGCATTGGTTTTATTTTTAAAGATTTACGTTTTTCTTGCTCAAATATATTTCAAACTTTTCTAGGATGTAACAAGTTCAAGATTATATGGGACTGTATTCTTACATTTATTATTGTTTACATGATCTATACTTCGGATTGGTATTATGCTGTTTGCAAACCTTTTAGTTTGCAAAATGCTTTCGTTTTTGTATTATCTTATTTAGTCCTTTCCCTGAGGAGGACGTATCATTATCATTGCTGTTTTATTGATGAGTAAATTGAGTCTCAGTAAGATTAACTGTCTTTACAGGTCACAGGCCTGGACCCTGGCTCCTCTTCACGTTATCCACCTCGTGTTAAGTAAGTTTTAATATAATACTGCACTTCCGGAATGGCCTTCACTCACTAAAAAAAAAAAATTTCTACAAGTTGGTTAGGTTACATTTGACCCAATGAAGTCTGGAAAAAAAAAAAATCGACTCTCCTCTGCCTTTCTTCAAATTACCCCACTCAAGCTGGAGATCACAGAATATGGCAAATTAGATGAAATATTATTTTAAAGACATTTGACAGTTCATTAAAGTGTTTGAGGTGATGATCTTTGGTTAGACTTGCGCTATGGTTTCAGTTTTAATTATAATGCCACTATGACAATTCAGGAAAAACTAGCTGGAAGTTTAAATGAGAGAAAAACTATAGTTACAGAAATTTCCGGGAGCTAGAACGATGAAATGTGTGTTGATCTGGTTAAGGAATTTTTTTTTTAAAGCATCTATTGATAAATGACATTTCAGCTTTACTTTTTGCCCTTTATATAGAAAATATTTCTAAAATATATTAGCCTACTTTCTTTCTAGAGAGTAAGTTCAGGAATGATGTTTAAAACATCATTTAATTTTTTTAAAGAAATGGTCTATGCTTTTATAGTGATTACATTAAGCATTAGTTTTTCCTGATAAAGTATGGGAGATACGGACGTTGATGGTGTCTGAGGATGGGCTAAAATATACCCTAAGGAAAAAAATCATAAGACTATCTTTTCAGGGACCTGCTTATTCTCTGTACTTTATTTCCCTATAAATTCCAGATGATTACCGTTAGTGCAAACTTGCTAATAACTAAAGAAATGATCAAAACTTCTTTTAGAAGCTACAATGTAAATATCTCATTTATTCATTAAATAAACACTTGAACACCTACTCATTCCTCTTTTGTAAGATGGGGATAATGACAGAACATTCTGTATCAATGAGGGTTCTTTGTTGAAGGCAATAGAAATAAACTTTGGCTAACTTATCCAGAAAAAGAATGTACTGGAAGAAAATCACGTAGCTCACAGAATCCCCAGGGATGGTGAACTCAGTGTGTAAAACGGGCAGGCCTATCAGTGTTGGCACTGCCACAACCAGAACCTGGTCACCACAATGATCCACACCACTGGGGATTATCTCTGCATCTTTGCATCGCTCTGTGCAGATTCCAAGTTTCAGGTGAGGGCATCCAATTGACTTAACCTGGGTCCCATGCCATGACTACACCCTAGTTGCCAGAGAGTGGGGAGAAGGACTTTGGCCAAACTGTGAAGTGGGCCTTGTTCCCACCAAGACTCAAAATTAAGGATTCTCCACAAATAGGATGGGAGGTCAGAAATGAGGCAGGCAAAAAGCCAGTGCTCATCGTATGACCTCACAGGGCTGTGAAGGTTTAGTGGGATGACCTGTGGCACAGTGCTGGCACGCGGGAGGCACCCGATCAGTTTCGGCATTATTATTATTATTAATCCAATGAGGCGGGCAATGTGCTAATCTCTAGGGATAGAAGAGTAATAGGGCACAATTTCTAATCAAAAAGCTCAACATTCTGGAGAGCTGTTACAGTGAGAAACAAATATAAAAACATAATTATAATACCAGTTAATAAGTGCTACAGTATAGGTACCTATGAAGTGGGTGCTCTGGAAAACAGGGAAAAGAAAAACCAATTCTGCCCGAGTCAGGACAGAGAAAATAGTCAGACTGAGTTCTGAATATTGAGAGGAGCGTCATGAAAGGGCTTGGCATGTTTGAATTCCTATGAGCAGGGTGGGCTCAGGATTGTGAAGGATTCTGTATACCATCTAAATGAGCTTTAACTGATCTGAAAGTCACCAGGACTTGGTGAAGGGGATGAGGTAGTCAGATCTAGGGGTGGGGTAACTCTTTAGGCGTGATGAGAGAAGGACGAGAGTGAGCAGAGACAATGTCAAGAGTTCAGATAAGGGGGGCTTCCCTGGTGGTGCAGTGGTTGAGAGTCTGCCTGCCAATGCAGGGGACACGGGTTCGAGCCCTGGTCTGGGAAGATCCCACATGCCGCGGAGCAGCTGGGCCCGTGAGCCACAACTACTGAGCCTGCGCGTCTGGAGCCTGTGCTCCGCAACAAGAGAGGCCGCGACAGTGAGAGGCCCGCGCACCGCGATGAAGGGTGGCCCCCGCTCGCCGCAACTAGAGAAAGCCCTCGCACAGAAACGAAGACCCAACGCAGCCAAAAATAAATAAATAAATTTATATATATATAAAAAAAAGCTCTAACTCTGAAGTAAGAGAGTAAGCTTTAACGATAAAAAAAAAAAAAAAGTTCAGATAAGGGAAGATGATGGCCTGTTCTCAGGGAAGATGGAGAGTAAGACAACAGCTTAGAAACAATGTATGACATAGAATGAACTGCATTCAGTGCCTCCACCAGTAGGGGTGAGGAAGGGAAGGAGTCCTGGGTGACTTAAAAGACCACAACTTTTTTTTTTTTTTTTTTTTAGACCACAGATTTTTGAGATGAGTGGATGGTAATGCCACGATTGTAATAGACTCGATTGGCAAGGGAATCATTTGAAGTAGCTGGGAGAGGAAAGAGAATGAGCTCCTGTGTGGGTTTCAGCCTGCCTTACTTTAGGAGCTGGCAACAAAGATGCAAGCTGAAGCTATTAAAATGGGTATCAGCCAGGGAAGGTGGAGAGAGACTTTAAATACCCACGATATTGACTCCTGTAAAAATGAAGGAACCAGATCACGAAATTTTGCATATGATTTCTGAGGGAGTTCTTGGAGCCCCCATCTATGATAGGAGGTCCGTGGATCTCAGTTTAGGAATCCATGGGCTAGCACAAGGAGACCGGGGGAAGAGTCTTACAAATATTTAGTGGTTGAGAGCAAAGTTGAAAAGCTTACAAACATAAACACGGAATAAATTGTTAAGATGAGTTTTGGCAGCAGATATGATACAGTTATATCCACCATGCTTAATGACATGTATGCAGTTTCCTAGAGTTGTCTGTTCTCTTGCTGTTTGTTCATCCATCTATACCATTTATTCAATAATAACAATAATGGGAGGCACTGTTCAAATGAGATGTGAAAGCCACCATGCTTGGCACTAGGGACACAAAGACAAACAAGTCCCCTACCCTGCCCTCAAGGAGCTTACGGTCCAGGTGGGAGGTACTTGTAAGTACACTGAAATAGAGATAGTGAGATAAGTGTTGGAAGACATACGTGCAATGGGTGCTAAGAGAGAGATGGGAAAGAGCACCAAATTGCACCTAAGGTTTGGAATAAGGGCGTTAGGGAAAACTTCTTGGAGGGGACCAATAGGCTTTGTTCTGAAGGATTAATTGGATTTAGCCTGGCAACACTCCAATGTAATAAATAGCCTAGCTGTCTGTTCTGGAGAGCAAGCACTTCAGAATGGCTTGAATGTAAAGTACAAGAAATGGAAAACGGCAGTGGGTGGAAGTGAAATTGGACAGGTAAGCAGGGCTAAGACCAGTGGTCTAGAACGCCAGTGATTCCCAAGAGAGGTAACACTATGTGAGGAAGCCTGGTTTAGGACAGCTTTATGGAGTTTAGAACGGTGATGAACTGGGGAACAATGAAAAGGCATTCAAATTCAATGAAAAGAAAAAAACAAAAAGAGATCTCCACTGTGCTAGCCAAACAAAAACAGCTGAAGGATCATATAAGACATCTTAAGGAGTTTGGACTTTATACTAAGGATAGTGGAGTGCCACTGTAAGAGTTTAAAGAGAGGAGTACATAATCAGGCTTTCATTTTATAAAATATAAATCTGATGGTATTGTAGACACTGAATTAGGAGGGGACAAGATTGCAGCCTGGGAAATTGGCTAGGCGGCTATAGCGGTATGCGAGACATGAAATGATGGTGGCCTGAAGCAAGACAGTAGTTGCTATGAAGAACTGGATACATCAGACAGATTGGGAGCTAGAAGCAGAGTCTCAGTAATGAATTGGAAGTGGAGGAGGAAGGAGAGAGAGAGAGAGAGAGAGAGAAAAAATCACAAGTCGTTGCTCACAATAAGCTGTATGGGCTTCTATTGGTCTGACCAAGCCGTTTAATCTTAAATCCAAAATGAAGTCAAAGCAGTGAATTGAAATCCTCTCCTCGTTCTTATTTCTCTTTTTTTGCGATTCGTTTTGAAATCTAGTTTTATATACTTAAGATTTACTTCCCGGTAATCTGGAATTACATTTCTGAGATTGCTGTAAATTATTTCCTTCTTGGTTTCTCTTCCTCTTTTTTACTTCCCTACTTTATTCTTAATATTTTATTGTTTTAACTGTCTGCTAAAATACTTCATCATAACTTAGCTTTTCCTCCGAGAGAACTGTGGAACATTGAATAACTGAAACTCGTCCCCTATCAGAATCTTGTAGATTTCCTGAAGTTTTCCTGTTGCTGCTTGGAATGTTTCCGGGGTAATGTTCTCAGGGTAATTTTCCTGTGTAGGTGCGGCTAGCTTTTTTCAGCATTTTTAGTCAATCACCATTTCATTTTCTTAAGAGAAGCTTCTTTTTGTCGTAAAGGCAGTATATGTTTTCATCATATTTCACTTTCAAATATGACTCACAGGTATGTCCCTTATAAAAACAGTAAAACTTAAATGACAAGAGAAGATCTGGGCTCTAATCAGTATATACGGCGGCGGCGGGAGGGCCGAAGAAATGCCAAATTTCCCTCTCAGACCCGCCCAGCGCCCCCCGCCCCGCCAGCCCCGCTCCCAAAAGCGGAACAGCAAGTTTGCTGCACGGGGAGGTTACTACCCTCCTAGGGCAGCCCAGCCCGGGGCGACCGAGGCTGCAGGCGAAGTCGCCTGCGCCCTCCCTCCGCAACGACGCCGCCTCGTTCCGCCCGCCCGCCCTCCCCACCTCTCGGGGTCCTCGCCCCCTGCCCGAACAACACTCCCCCTCCCGGAACGGATTCCCGCGCTGCCCGCACGCAGTCCACGGGGGTGCGCTGCAGGCGCCGGGAGCAATAACCCCCGCGAAGGAGGCCGTTTCGCGCGGGCGGCAGGAACGAGGGCTGTGGGCCAGGCCCGGGGCGGCCCGTCCCCACGCCGCCGCGCGCCCTCCCGGTCCGGGAGGCTCGGCGCCGCGGGTCAGCGCGAGGACGGGCTGGGCGGCCCCGCGCCGAGCGCCCCCTCCCGGCGCGCCCGCGCCCGCGCCCCGCCCGCCGGCCCGCGGCGCCCCCGCCCCCTCGGGCGCTCCGTAGCCGTGACGTGCGCGCGGCGGGGCCGGGGACTCGGCGGGGTGCCGGCCGGCGGGCGGAGACGGACCCGGGATCCGTCCGAGCAGGAAGCGAGCCGGGGACCGGTCACCGCCGCCGCCCCGTTCCGGTGCCGGTCCGCGTCGTCGCCCTCTCTCCTCGCCCTCCGCACCCCCCCCCCCCACACCTCCCCTCCCGCCTCACCGGCGACAGGTAGCCCCGCCGCCGCACACCTGCCCTCGCGTCCGCACAGGTGAGTGCCCCGGGACGCCCGCGGTGGGGCGTCGGCGCCGGGGCCCCGCTTCCCGGAGCCTCGCGTCCCCAGCCTGGCCTTGCTTCGGGGCCTCCTCCCGCCGCCCGGGGCAGACGAGCCGGCTCGGTTCATCTCCCGGGGACGCCGGGGGTGAAGCAGGTGATGAGTGGGCCCGGGCGGCGGCGGCTCCCGGTAGCGCAGGGGTGGGTCTCATTTCCACAGGACAATGAGAGTCTCGTTTCAAGGGTCTGTTATCACCAGGATACCTTCGTGTATCTTCTCTGGCTCCCAGGTAGAAGCTGAGCCCTCAGGTGTCCAATTCTGACCTGGACGCCCCGTGATAGTTTTCTCTTTCGTAAACAGGCTTAAAATTCAGTGCAGGAACAGTGCTTTTTGTTCTGGGATGTGAGGATCAGCTGCCGTCCCTATTAGTTTAATCTTGTAGGAGCCCAGGTTGGGACTGTTGTATAAAGCTGTATTTTTAGTCTTTAGTTGGTCTAGTACTTTGGGTGCGTTAGTATATATATCTGCTACTGAACAAGAGATTTTTACATTTTTTAATTTCCAAAACTCTTTAAAACGATTAAAATGCTCAAACTCTGGGATAAGAAAATAGTTTGATAGGGTTATTACTAGAACATCCGTGTCAGAAATATTTCCATACAGGTTTAGAAAACGTGTTACATTTTATCTGGGGTGAAGTTTGTACTGGAGGAATGCTTAAATCCTAATCTACAGATCTAAGGAGCTAGGAACACTGCCCCAATTTAATAGGCTGCTCTACGTGGTAGATAAAAGTTTTCCTTGTTATGCTCTGGCGGTGTAGATGCAATATAGCTAAATGTCGTCAGGGTTTGAGAGTTTAAAAGATTAATATTCTTAAGATTTAGCTGAGCACCATTCACCCCATAAAATGTGAATCTTCAACTTGGGCTGGTAGTGGTCATGGTACAAAGGTTGGCAGCAAAAGGACATTTCTGTACAAATTAACTAAACTTAGATGTCTTGGGTTGTGGTTTGCATTGGAAATTGTTTAGTGAAAAAATTACCTTGGTGTCTTTTACTATTAATTTTAGAAACACCACAAATTGGTCTATAGCCAGAGCTTGAAACAAAGCAGCCTTTTAAAATAACTCTTTGACTTTTAAATATCCATCTCATTTAGAGTATTTTCAGTTGTGCAGAATTACTTCCATAGTGGTAAACAGAAGTTATTTTAGTGTTATTCAGGTTTGCCTGTTGCATTTGTATGTTCTGTGTGACATGCTATTTAATTGTTGGCTTTTTAAGTTACATTTTAGTTTTCAAAAACTGATTTTAAAAGGGAGTAATGGAAGTGGTAAGCAACTTTAAGAAAAGATTATGATTAAAAACTCTCTATGTATGTAATATTTAAAAGTATATATAATATACATATATTCTTCATTAGTGCCTGGAAACATGGACAAGAAAAATGTAATAAGCTCTTGCAGTATTTAATGTAAATTCATGCAAGGTCTTAAAAATATCATAAATCGTAACCCATGGAACTCATCTGAAATGGATTTTTTTCTCTGTTTATGTTTGTGTGATCAAGTTTTAAAATAACAGTGGCCAGGAAATCTGAGAGAAGCTGAAGGCTCTTTTTTCATCCTGTTGTGACTTTGCCTGGAGACTGTGGTGTATTATGCAGCCCATTGTTTAGACAACGGGCTGTCTCAGGGTTCTAAAAATACAACTAAAATTTTTAAAAAATTTGACTATGTGAGGTTTGAATAAATATGAGCACCCCAGACATTAAAAAAACAAGAGCAACTGATTTTCAGTCTGCTAATAATTGAACCTCCATGTCTGTTATGTAAAATGTCAGTTTTATAAAGATGTTTAACCTTTGTGAAATTTTTATTTTTATATATTAAAATATTTCAAGTAAAAGATTGAAAAAAGTATGACAAGTGTAATAAATCTCATACAGTTTAATTTTGATCCTTACAATGATATATTTGGTAGTAATGTGACTGGCCCTTTAGTAGGATAAGATCATCACCCATTTATTAGGCATCTGCCATAATCTGGCAGTGTTCATAATCTGAACACTAACTGAGGAACTTGATCTGCAAAATAATTTTCAAGGTTGGTGGTCTTGTCCTTTTTACACATGAGGAAATTTAGGCTCAGAGAATTGAATATTTGCTCAAGGTCATGAGGTCATGTAGCTCCAGGGAGAGTCGGGATTCACACCCAGGTCTTCTGACCATAAAACCTCAGTCCTTTCCACCAGAGCAGGTTGCCTTGATCTCAGTGCAATTGGTAGACTGTTCTGGTAAACCTGCAGAGCTGGTATTGTGTTAAAGAATGTAACTGGAGGTTTGAACAAGGTACACAGAGGAGTGACATTAAGAAAGGCCAGGAATGGGGCTCGGAACTAATTTTGAATTCTGTGTCTGTTTCTTCATTCTTAAGTAGACAACCTTGAACAGTGATATGATGTTGCTTTATCATTTCTGGGGTAAATTCCAGAATATTATACATATTGTGCACTTTTAATTTTGATGGGCTGTAGGAACTAGAATTAGGCTGTAATGTAACACTGGTTTTCATTGTAGCTAAAGTGAATAATATAATGTTCCTGGTTAGGGTAGAACTTAAAAATGAGATAGGTTATTGCCTATAAATGCAGTAGCTGCCTTTCAAATATTACATAATTGACTGTGTAATACTAAGGGGAAAAATGGTTTTCAGATTATGATTAAATTGTGAGCTGTTCGATCAGGACAGTTTTGTTTTTTTTTTTTTTTTTACGTCCTGTGTTTATTTCAGGAACGTCCCTTGAGCTGTAATAGACTTAAAGAACAAAGTGAGCACACAAAGTCCATCTTTTGTAGCAAATGAGGAGTCATTTCAGCAGTAGAATGTAGTTGGGTAGATGAACAGAAAAATGGTAGGAAGGCTGAGTTGGGTGACTTCTGTTACAGGTGTGTCTTTGTTTTGAACTATTAGGAATTTTGCGTCTGAAGGATACTCATATTCAACTGTAAATACAAAACCATCATCCAGGGGCTTAATGTAAATTATTAATGGGTGATCTGTAACACATCTGCTTTCGTGTGTGTGTGTGTGTGTGTGTGTGTGTGTGTGTGTGTGTACAGATAATCAAGAACTAACTGAAGTTAAATAAGCTTAATTCTGTTTTTGAGGCATTGTATAATGTTCAGAGGAACCAGGATGTTCTACATTTAAAAGAGTTATGCTTTTATTTGACAGATTTAGTGGACTGTTAATAATCTTAAAATATAAATATATTGTTCTACTTACGGTTTTCAAAAATACGCTTTTTTTTCTCATTGAGTAGTGTAAGAATGACACAGTGGTTTGAGAAATGACCACAAGTCCAGCAAAAGTTCTCCCTGTGAGTACTGAAGTATGGGAAGTAAAACCAGAAGAACAGATATGGCATCTTTAGAAACCTTGCTAGTGTTGAAGAGAGGGGAAGTCCTTTTCTATTTATAAAGAGTGTCTCTTCCAGTGAAACCAAAATACTGAAACACATTCCTTAGGTGATATTCACATGCCTGCTGAGTAATGTGCACAAAGCAAGGCGGTGCTCCTGGCAAAACCACAGGCATCTTTTATGTACCTTATGTCACTTGTTATTTTATTTGAAGGTAACCTGCTGCTTAACCTTTACAAGGTAAGGTATTACATATCACAGAATTAAAAAATTTCTATTATATGTGGATGAGCATCTTTTTCAGCAAATATTTATTGATGGTTCATTGTGTTTAAAATATAGCTGTTGATGGGAACTGGTTCTTCCCTGTTCTGGCAGATCTTTGGATCTAGGAAATAGGAAGAGTGGGACAGATGTGAAAAGAAAGATACACAGAAACATCCATTTAAAACCTGAAGCTGTTTATGTCAGAAGTTAACACCCTACATGTATGACACTTTACTCTTTAGGAAATCATTTTATGTACATTTGGTCCTAGAACAACTTGATGAAGTAGTTGTGGTAAATCTGTTCTTATTCTGCACACGAGAAAATGGAGACAAAAAAATAAGTACTTTGTTCAAGGTCACATGTGAGGCTGCTTTAGAAGCATCACTGAGAATGGAACTGCTATCTGTGTGTTCCCATAGATCCCTCCCTCCCCCAGGTCTCTAACTCCTAGATTTAGTAAGGGTTAACCTCTCAGCAGTGACTTATTTCATTTTACGGATTTAATTCAGATGGTTCAGGAAATTCTGAATAGTCAGGATAACTGAAGTGATAATTATTAAATACGTAGTTACACTTTTTTTTTCTTCTTTTTTTTTAATGTAAGGTAGAAGATGAGCATGATGTAGTAATATGGAACTACTTTAACATTTTTAATAGATTAATGGAGTTGAGGTTGGTAATTAACTTTTCTAGTAGCAGTGTTTTCAAGGCAAAGCCAACAATTAGTTTTTTTTTTTTAACATCCACGTGCAAGTTTTTTTTTTTTTAATTTTTATTTATTTATTTATTTTATGGCTGTGTTGGGTCTTTGTTTCTGTGCGAGGGCTTTCTCTAGTTGTGGCAAGCGGGGACCACTCTTCATCGCGGTGCGCGGGCCTCTCACTATCGCGGCCTCTCTTGTTGCGGAGCACAGGCTGCAGACGCGCAGGCTCAGTAGTTGTGGCTCACGGGCCCAGTTGCTCCGCGGCATGTGGGATCCTCCCAGACCAGGGCTCGAACCCGTGTCCCCTGCATCGGCAGGCAGATTCTCAACCACTGCGCCACCAGGGAAGCCCAACAATTAGTTTTAAAAAAGGAGAAAAATATTCTGGAGGAATTTTGAAAATAAGTTTTATTATTTGGCACATTGATATTGATCTGATTATTATGCTTGCTTTTGTAAAGACTCGCTAATGAGCTAAGTAAGGTGTGTCTCTGTTGGTACCTTTATGCCTTCACTCATTTCACAAATGTTTGAGTGTCTGTCCGGGGCCAGGCACTGTCCTGAGTGCCGACAATACGGTGATAAAACCAAGTCCTTGTACTGAGTGACGTTTTATTGTTGTTTTGAATTAGGTTAATTATAGACTCATCATTCTAGTATGTGATTAACAGGGCCGACCCTAAAGTTGGGAAATAGTTGTCAAAGTGGTACAATTTGAGGGCCACTAAAAGCCTCATTTGCTCTAAAATATTCTACTGCTGGCCTTTAGTCCACTGAGTTACAGCACTATTACCAGTTGCTTCCTGATAAATAAGAATATGTTCCATCTTTTATCACACTTTCAGGAAATAAGGCTGAGAGAAAATAAATGGGACCCAGGACTGATATGTTGGCTTTCGTAAGAGAGTGGGTTGGCAAAGTATAATTTTAGTAGCCGCTGTTGTTTATTGAGCTCTTGCTGTGTGTCAGGTACTATGTCAAGCAAGTACTTTATGTACATTAGCTCAGTTAATCACTATGTTGGACTTCCCTGGTGGCACAGTGGTTAAGAATCCGCCTGCCAATGCAGGGGACACGGGTTCGAGCCCTGGTCAGGGAAGATCCCACGTGCCATGGAGCAACTAAGCCCATGCGCCACAACTACTGAGCCTGCGCTCTAGAGCCTGCAAGCCACAACTACTGAAGCCAGCGCACCTAGAGCCCGCAACCAGAGAAGACACTGCAATGAGAAGCCCGTGCACCGCAATGAAGAGTAGCCCGCGTGCAGCAACGAAGACCCAACGCAGCCAAAAATAAATAGAAGACATTAAAAAAAAAATCACTATGTCACTTCAGTGCACTTGGCATTAAGACTCTCGTGTCTTAGGAGAGAGAGGCACAGGGATGTTAAACTCGCTCAAGCTCCCAGCCAGTACTTGGTGGAGCTGGGATTGGATCCCTTGTCGTCCTGAGCATGTGGCTGTAGATACTCATGTGGAAAGAGTGCAGGTAGACTTGCGGCGTGCCACCAGTATGTCATGGCACACCATGTAGGTGGAAGGGCTTGGTGAGTGAGGGATGGGTGCGGAGAGCCACGAGAGCTTGTTGCTTGAGCGGTGGGAGTTGGGGGGATGGGGCGTTATTGCTTGCCTAACTGCTGGCGCCTCAGGCTTAGCCTCTGTATTCCGGCCCCCAGGTTCCAGAGTTGCATCTGTGCATAAGTGCTTGCTTGTCCGCCTCCAGGGTAAGGGGACAGCAGAGGTGAGGGGATCCTGGTTTTGCCACTTACTACCTGGGTCAGATTACTTAGTTTCTCTGGGCTTCAGTTAGTAAAATGGGGGCTACAGTATTACTTACCTGGTGTGGTTCTTGTGAGGACTGCATTAGACACTAATACATGGAAAGCACATATCACACTGGCACATAGCTAGTGTGCATTATTATCGTTACTGTGTTGGTTGTTTTTTCTTTTCCATGTTTAATGTGGAATGTTCATCCAAAAGGAAAAAAGCTGTGTATTAGAGATTTGGGTGAAATCTTGAAGTTGACCAGTTTTAAATAGTTCTGAAATTCAGGTGTGTACCAAGAATTATCTGGGGAACTAGTAAATAAACGCCAGAGAGGTGTGGGTGGGGCATGGGCAGTAGCATTTTAACAAGCTTCTCAGTTGATTTATTTGTGTACCGACATTGGAGAACCACTGGTTGAAACCTTTTCTTCATCCTCTACTTTGGGAGGGTGTCGGCAATAACAACAAAAAATTGCTCGGATTAACCAGGCAGCATATGGTAAAAGGGAGTGAAATATCGGTTACCAGAATCTCTTCATTGATTTTCTTTCTTCTTTTAAGCTTATTTGGAGCTCATAGCATTTATCTTGAGATGACAATGCAGTGTTAAATTTCACACCTAAATTTAATTGTAGTGAGTATTTCAGCTTATTAACCAGCTTCATTTGGAAGTGAGCTACTTATATTTAATTTTTAAACGACTATACAGATAACAGTAATATATAAGTAATGCTCGTTTAGATCTTAAGACCTTTTTGAACTATTTGGTTGCCCTGGGTCTTAGTTGTGGCAAGCGGGCTCCTTAGTTGTGGCACACAGACTCCTTAGTTGTGGCATGGGAACTCTTGGTTGTGGCATGCGTGGGGGATCTAGTTCCCCGACCAGGGATAGAACCCGGGCCCCCTGCATTGGGAGTGCAGAGTCTTAGCCACTGTGCCACCAGGGAAGTCCCCTTTTTAAACTTTTTAATTGGATTTCTTTAGATAATGTACTGTTTTGAATAACTAGACTTGGTCTCGTTAGCCACAGCAGGCAAGGTCCCAGCAGGAAAGAGATTTCATCCCGGATGGTGCAGGTGAAGAGCCTGCAGGGGCAGGGAGCAAGCACGGGGCGGTGAAGCACCCAGGGAATAGCAATGGTGAGAAGCCCTTAATTCTCCGGAGGTCGTCGCGGAAGCAGAGAGCTGGCCTTGAGGAGGAGGCCGGGTTGGGGCTGAGGCTTTGAGGCGGCCCGGCGGGGAGGGGGGAAGTTCCCTGACCTCTCGGCTCCCTCTGTCTTTTGGGTCTTGGCTGGTGACTTTGCTGGAAGGCAGCTGGGGAGCCTGGGTTAGCCTGGCTCTGTGCCGGCTCTTCCTCCCAGGGCAGGGGCAGAGCAGAACCGGGATGGAGGCGCAGTGGAGCAAGTGGAGGGTAACTCGGGCAGCGGCTGGAACCTTTGGGAATTTGTAGCGTTGCCTTGGTGCATTTTAAATCGCTTGTAGCATTGTGATATATCCGCAAAGTGCTTGAGGCTACCTGTCTTATACATGCGTTTAGAAGATAGTTTACTCACTTTCTCATTTAATCAAACAGTTATTTCAGGAAATCTGATGATCCAGGTAACCCGATGAGAAACACAATCTAGGTCGGTTAACATAAAGCACTTTTATTGACATGGTGTTATGCCTCAATGAGGTTGTCTGAAACTGTCTTCATCAGGTAGTCTTCGTTTGATAGAATAAACGCTTTTCATTAAAAAAACCTTTTAATAATTAAGTTTAAAATATTTTGGCAAGAAAAGTCGCTTGCCTTCTGGAAATTATACTTCCCGTTCACCTGGACTCTTGAGCGCGCAGAACACCAGGACACACATCATAGAAGTTAGACTCTTAGGACATAATTGTTCTTCCTCCCCAGGTCCTTTTAAAGACACATTAAATTTCTGTATAAATCTGTCGCAGTATGCTGTTGTTCAGCTGTCTTCCGCTAATGCCAGTTTTACCTAGTTAATCTGATTTCTGGCTAAAAGTCTAAATCCGTGCTCTTCATTTTGGATAGATTCCTGAGGATTACTAAAGAAAAACATTTCTCTCCTTAAAGAGATGGTATGAAGATCCCTAGTGTGTGAGCATTACTCCCCCCAAAACAATTAGAATAGTTTATATGTCTTCTCTTGAGAGTTCCGGGGAAAAAGAGTCCAGGATTTTATTCAGATTAAGCAGCAGCTAGACTGGGTCTTGTTCACAGTTTCCAGAAAAGGAGAGCAAATTAATCAATAACCAGCACCTGGCTATGAGACTTGAACATACAAATAAAGGCTACATGTAAATGTTATATTGGGGGTTTTTTTGTTTTGTTTTGTTTTGTTTGGAACAAATAAGTTTCTCAGCTTGTCTTTAAAAGAGTATGGTAGAAAACAGAAACAGATTTGGAGTAAGCCAAATAGCACCTACGCTTGGAAATCATACATTTAGATTTTATTTTTCTGTAAGTGGGTCTTTTTCTTTCTGTAAAAGGGGAGAGTTCAAACTTCTGTGGAATCTTCTAAAAACATATTGTTTATTTTGATTTGATGCTGTTAGTAACCCCACAGGAAAGAATTGAGGCTGTCGGTTTTTCCTTGTTATACTCTTTGAATTTCCCTGATTTGAGGATTGAGTTATTCCAGAGAGAACTTTTCTTTGGTTCCTTGTTATTTTTTTTCTAAAATTAGATGAAACAGCTGTGTTTTGGTTTGTGGGCAAGATTTGCTGTCTGTTATCCTTTTGGTATTTTGCGGAAGAACAAAGTATACATGTGTATGTGTTTTGAAGAGGAATGAATTAGTTTCTCTGCTTTTTCTGGTCTATCATTGTTGAGTTGAAGATGAGAACAGCAAGACAGTTTATGTATCTGTTGTGCTTGAGGGGAGGGGAGGAGGAGAACTGAATGAATCTGAACATGTGACCAGATTCACTTCAGATGTTTTAGAAGCCAGAGAAAAAAATTTCAGTCAGAATTTTGTATTTTCTAGCGATAGATTCTACTGATACGTTTGCTTTTTTGAAGTGGGGGGGGGGTGCAGCATAAATTAGGAATTTATAAACTAGTTTAGTTTGGTGATTTTAATGAGTTATTAGCAAAAATGGAGATAGTCTTGACGGCTGCATACAAGAATGCTAGTGTGTGTGTCAGAAGGTGGTCTGTTATTTATTAAAAGTGTGCTTCTGGAACTGGTCCGGAATCTCACGCACTTTGGTCCTGTTCTCTACGGTTCTACTGTTTGGCAGCAACATTGACCTAGATTACTTTCGGGACATACGGACACCTGAGTACATCAGCAAGCTTGAACAGCGGAAGGTGGCCATGTATTATGCCGATGTTTTGAAGGAGTGGCCCCAAATGACCCTAGAACAGTGCCGTTCTAATAGTTCCTGAGGGCCAGTGATATGCCCCCACTTTGGGTACTTCACAGTCCTTGTCTCATGTAATTCTCATGTTGACCCGTGAGGTGGCTCTTCTTAACCCCATTTTGCAGCTGAGAGAACTGAGGTGTAAGTAACTTGCTGAGGTGACACAAGCAGTGAGGGGCAGGGCTGAGGACGTTCAGGTGGTCTGGATACAGAGCCTTTGCCCGATTGAGAATTTTAGGTTACCTTTTTCTGTGTGTTCTTTTAAAGAGTCAAAGAACCTGTCAAGATTAAGCTGTTCTTCCCTCTCTGTCTACATAAGGGTGGTAACACCCTGACACTCGGGCAGCAGTTGCTTGATTTCAAGTTCAGGGCGAATAGGTCCTCTGCAACACCCTTGGGTGTCCCCACCCGCTGGTTCTTGCTGTTCAGAGGGCTCCAGCCTCTCCTGGGACTGATGAGAGGGGGACTTCGTGGGCACGTAGAGTCTAAACCATTCTGGATGCGTTTTCAACCCCTGAACAGCTACCCCTTTTACTTACATCATTAATTTGCTTTAAACAAATGTATTGCTGTAAAGTTTTGTGTAAATTAAATAAATAACTAAATTATATATATTTTTATTATCCTTGGAAAGCTGCTTGTTTAAAGGATCTGGATAGTGACTTCTTTTGTAAAGGGAAGAATCTTTTTGTAAAACAAATGATTGTTTTCTAGATTATACTAACAAGTATGGATCTTTCACATATTACCTTTGCATAAACATGGGTTTGGCTAAACACACATTTCATATAAATATGCCTAAATTAAGAGTGACTTCATATTGTGCTTGATACTGTTAATAAAGAGGGATTGGATAATGGTTTTCTTTTTTTTTAAACAAATGCTATTTGTTGAATTTGTACTAAAATGTACTATAGTAGCCTTATCTTGACTAAGAAAAATGTTCTTTTAAGCAGTAGATTGAGGTTCAATATATAGCACAACAGTAAATTCTTTTTGTGTCATAAAATTTATTAGGTACATGTTAATGTTCTGTTTAAATGCTAAAATTGGTGTTTTACGTGAGTCTGAAATACATTCTCTGAAAATTACAGATAAAGTTTAGAGTGAGAGTTTTTTAAAAAAATTGTTGTGGTTGAAAGGCAGACAAGCTGTTGTTTGGAAAACATAATTTTCATGTATCCCTGGGTGAAATATTTATTTCCTGTACCTAATACCTTGCTAATGAGGCTGTGAACCCAGTTCCATTGTAATCTGTGTTCTGTCCCTGAACACTCAACAGAGACTACTCTGTAACCTCCTAATTAATAGATCCAGTGGCCTCATTTAGATCATTATTCTTTTCCAACCTCTTCGGCTACTGAGCAACTAACCTTCCTTGAATTATTTCTTCTGAGCGCCTGTGGTCATGCACTTCCCAGGTCTCCAATTTTTCCTATTTGGTTTTTACTGCGTGATTTTGTCGGCCCATGTCTTTACTGTTCATGTCTCATAAAATCCTGTGCGTGGCACTTTGCTCTACTTGCTCTGTTCTTATTTTTGATAATTATATCAGCTCCATGGTTCTGACTCTTATGCAGGATTCCCCCCAGATTTCTTTTTTTTTTTAAAATTAATTTATTTTCGGCTGCATTGGGTCTTTGTGTCTGCGCGCAGGCTTTCTCTACTTGCGGCGAGCGGGGGCTACTCTTCGTTGCGGTGCGCGGGCTTCTCATTGAGGTGGCTTCTCTTGTTGCAGACCATGGGCTCTAGGCACGCGGGCTTCAGTAGTTGTGGTGCATGGGCTCAGTAGTTGTGGCTCGCGGGCTCTAGAGCACAGGCTTCAGTAGTTGTGGCGCATGGGCTTAGTTGCTCCGCGGCATGTGGGATCTTCCCGGAGCAGGGCTCGACCCCGTGTCCCCTGCATGGGCAGGCGGATTCTTAATCACTGAGCCATCAAGGAAGCCCAGTTCCCCCAAATTTCTTTCTGTATAATCTTGACCAGCATTTCCAAGTTGATGCTCCATAGACGTCTTAAAATTTCACGTATTTCCCTCAGAGCCCTCCTCGCAGAAACCGCCTCTCCTCCTGTTTCCCTTATGATACCCTCATTACCCTAATTGTTCATGCTCAGAACTTTTACTCGCCTTTTCCCTCTTCACTTGTCATATTCTGTCAGTTGCCAAACCCTGTTCCGCTTCTGGAAGGTTGGCCGTCCCTTTCCTCCCCCTCTGACCGAGCGCAGGCCTCGCTCCTTTTTCTCTCGTACATAGCTCCCTATGTTTGGCCCTTTCCCTCAGTGTACAGTCCGTCCTGTGCATTGCCGTTAGAGTTCTGTTTCAAAGTAGAAATCTGATTGTAATAATCCCTTGCTCAATAAGAATCCCTGTTAGCCCTTTATTAATACATTGGAGAGTCCAGACTTTCATCGTGGGATTTGAAACCCTTTGAGGCCTGATCTCTTGGCCCACATTTCCACCTCAGTACTCGTCACACTTCCGCCATTGTCCTGAGCTCTGGCCCCATTGACCTGTTCCGCAGACATGTCCCCGTTCTCCCACCTCCTTACTCTTGTTCAAACAGGCCTTTGTCTGGAATACTTTCCTTTAGTCAGGCTTACCCATCTCTCAGGACCTGCTTGAATTAAATCTTTCAAAGTAACTTTCCCCAGTTTACAGTTTGGAAGTACACCTGTATTGTAGTATTCATCACCGGTTATGTAATGTATGTGTATCTTCTTTCATTCTCCACTGCTCATCCTAGATCGTGAATGACTGGAGACTATGCACTGCCAGTAAATGATTTGGTGAGGTCTTACGTAGATCAGCAGATCTCAGGTCTTCGGACTTCTTTACACTCTTAATTATTGAGGACTCTGTAAAGATTTTGCTTATCTACTTGGTTATACCTATTGATATTTACTGTATTAGAAACTTTAAAAATATTTAGTCTATTTAAAAATAATAATATATGCATTTTAACAGAAATGACATATTTTATGGAAAATAGTTATTTTCCAAAACAACAATTAGTGAAAAGAGTGCCACTATTTTACACTTTTGTAAAACTCCTTCATGTCTGACTTAATAGAAGATAGCTGGGCTGTCATATCTGCTCATGAATTCAGTTTGTTGCATTATTTTTTTTTTGGTTGAACTGTGTATGAAGAAAATCTTCCCTCACATAGATATCTCATTGGGAAAGGAAATATTAACTTGACCTTTTCAGTTAATTGTGTGTATATTCTTCGATCCTTCGCCACCACTAACCAAATGATAATTTCTTAAAGTTCCAAAGTGGAATTTTAAGCCATATCCGTGAATTTTCTGTACCCTGTTACATTAAAATCCATTGTTCAGTTTTGCACTTTGAATGGATCTTTTACCCATATGTGATTTTACAATATGGTGTAATGGTCATTTGGAACATACTGTTCCACTGAGTTATGCAGATCTTCCAAATATATGTAATATATTTTGATCTCATCAGAAAAGTCTTCTAAGTATTTAAGCTTAAACAGTATAAGCTGTTTTATGTTCAAGGTGGCAGATGCGGGTTTTCCCAGATTCTGCTTTCACTTGAATCTTATCGTCAACAAGTACTGTCAGTTGCTTTCCTTGATGTGACAGGCTTCACTCAAAAAACAAACAAAACCTCGTTTGCCAAAAACTCAAGCTTGAGTAACCAAGGTTTGTTAGTCATTCTTTGCAGTGAAAATAGTGTTTCATGAAAAAGAGTCAGTTCCCGAAGGTTACCGCTCAAACACTCGCGGAAATATTTTCCTTGGGGCAACATCATACCTTGTTTTACAGTGGGAGTGGTTTATGCACAATCCCCATTTTGTCATATAGAGTATTAAAAAGATGTGTATTTGAGGATCAAAATGTAATAAAACCAATACATTTTACTGCTTCATCAGAGCTATTCTTTTTCTTATTGAAGTATAGTTGACTTACAATGCTGTGTTAATTACTGCTGTACAGCAAAGTGATTCAGTTACACACATATATATGTATATATATACACACAGTCTTTTTTTAATACTCTTTTCCATTACGGTTTATCACAGGGTATTGAATAGAGTTCCCTGTGCTCTATGGTAGGGCCTTGTTTATCCATCCCACATATAATCGTTTGCATCTGCTCATCCTACGCTCCCCGTCCATCCCTCCCCCTTCCCCTTCCCCTTCCCCTTCCCCTTGGCAACCACCAGTCTGTTCTCTATGTACATGATTCTGTTTCATCGATAAGTTCATTTGCGTCATATTTTAGATTCCACATATAAGTGATATCATATGGTATTTGTCTTTCTCTGTCTGGCTTCACTAAGTATGATCAACTCTAGTTGCACATCAGAGGCATTCTTACGTGAGGCGGCATCCTTTTTACTGTGACAGCAGTGACCACTGCTACAATTTGGTGCCGCTGCCTTGATTTTAGCTAAAGTGGTAGAAGTTTTACCCATCATTGGTTCTGCATTATTAGGGCAAATGTCTTAGTATTACTTTAAAAATAGTTTTGACCTTGTTGACTCTCTGCAAGGGTCTCAGGGATCTCCAGGGGTTCATTGGCCACACTTGGAGAACCGCTGGTCTAGATCATCGTCCACTGGAGTTGTGTGTTCAGGTTTTCTGTAGACCAGACCTAGAGCCTGGACAGTTAGAATTAGACATTACCCCCCAGTTAATTTAATTCCAATTCCTTATCAAGAAGTTGAGGAAGCTGAGGTTTTGAGAGGTTAAGAGACTTGCTAAGGTCATACAGCCAAATAAGTGGCAGAGCTGAAAAGATAATTCCTCTTAATTCAGGAATACCTCTTAATTCAGAATTCATTTTTTCTATCAGTATTGTGCAGTTTAAAAATTTAGAGGTAATTTCAGAGATATTTTATATAAAGCTATGGCTAGAAAGTAAGCATTTCTTTTTAAGCTATAGTGTGGATACTGTCCAATAGAATTCTTAGGGGATAGATTTTTGAACTTTGTGACCCAGAACTCTGGGATCAGATTGTATCTATCTTTTTCACCTCTTTTTTTCATCTAGTTGACTATGAAATTGCTTGCTGTGATCAGACGGAAGATTAAGTGAGAAATTGAGATAATTCAGCGATTAGTGTATAATCATTCGTAAGAAAAAACTCAGTATTTACCGTGGTAAAAATCAATATCATCAGTTTGACATTTGAGAGAGCAGGATATGATTATATAGAAAATTGAAAAGTAATTGAGCATCTTTTGGAGAGTATTTTATTTTTTATTTTTTAGTAGATCTTTATTGGAGGATAATTGCTTCACAATACTGTGGTAGTTTCTGTTGCACGACAAAGCGAATCAGCCATATGCCTACACGTGTCCCCATATCCCCTCTCTCTTGAGCCTCCCTCCCCCCCTCCCTATCCCACCCCTCTACGTGGACAGAAAGCACTGAGCCGATGTCCCTGTGCTATGCGGCTGCTTCCCACCAGCTGTCTATTTTACATTCGGTAGTGTATATATGTCCATGCTACACTGGAGTTCCTAGGCTACTGGGTAGAGCTGGGTCTTGGTGCCGAGATGAGGAACTGTGTGAGACCTCACTCCGATGAATGTTCCCTGGAGTCTGAGATTCTCTGTTAGTCCAGTGGTTCAGACTCAGAGCTCCCACCGCAGGAGCTTCAGGCCCGACCCCGGGCTCGTGAACCAAGTTCCTGCAAGCCGCCGGTTCACTTTGGGGTTCCTTCTGTCTCCTTGGGCATCGGAGTCCCCTACCAGCGGCTGGCAGGCGCCCTAGTTGTGGGGAGGCGCTAACTCCGCGTCTCCCCACACCGCCATCTTGACTCCGCCTCCTTGGAGAGTATTTCTTTTCAAAATCATTTTATTGTGGAAAGTTTTAAGCGTATTCAGAAAAGAAGAGCATGTGAGCCACTATGTACCATCACCCAGATTCAGCAGTTAACAGCTCATGGCTAATTTTATTTTACTTTTTTAAAAAAAATCTAATTATTCCCCCTCCCCCTGCATTATTTTGAATCAAATTCCAGATATCATTTAATTCATCATCTATAAGCATTTCAGTTTGTAGGAGAGAGTACTTCCTAAAACTTGTAATTAGGGGACTTGGTATCTAAAATAAGTTTGAATTAACCTCTCAGAGGTCTTTTCTAGCCTAACCAACAAAGCCAGAAACAAACACCTCCTGTTTACACCCTGTCATCTCCTTGTTCTTTTGCCTTATTTCTCTTTCCCTTACTATAAAAATTTCTACCAGCTGTTTCTGTTTTTCCTCTGTTCACTCTTTTATTCACTGCAGTATCATTTCTGCTTCAACTACTGTATACTGAAACTGCTCCAATATTACCAGTGCCCTTCCCATTTTCAAATCCATTAGCTTATTTATTTATTTATTTTTTAATAAATTTATTTATTTATTTTTGGCTGTGTTGGGTCTTCATTTCTGTGCGAGGGCTTTGTCCAGCTGCGGCAGGCGGGAGCCACTCTTCATCGCGGTGCGCGGGCCTCTCACTATCGCGGCCTCTCTTGTTGCGGAGCACAGGCTCCAGACGCGCAGGCTCAGTAGTTGTGGCTCACGGGCCCAGCTGCTCCGCGGCATGTGGGATCTTCCCAGACCAGGGCTCGAACCCGTGTGCCCTGCATTGGCAGGCAGATTCTCAACCACTGCGCCACCAGGGAAGCCCAGCTTATTTTCGATTATCAGCCTCTTCTGAACCATTTGATGGTGCTGACAACCTTCCCTTGTTCAGACTTCTTTCTCCTTTGGTAAAGTACTCTCTTCCAAGGTGCTTGCTACCTTTCTGTCTGCTTTTCCCCATTGTTCCTTTCTTCCCTATTCTTCCTTTAAAATGTCAGGTTTCTGGCCTCAGTCCTGTTCTCTTTTACTTATACTAGTGATTCTCTATTCTTTCAGACTTGGGACCCCTTTTTCAAAACAGTTGTTTTGTCATACCCCATTTACTACACTGAAATTAAGCAATCTACACATGCATGGGTATGCATACCTATATACATGTATAATTAAGAATTAATATAGTGATGTAACATAAAAGAAGTAATTATTATTTGTATTTATCACAAATGTAATATTTATATTAATAAACAATGTAATATACATATAACGTAAATATATATTTATATTAATTAGGTATTAATGCACGTATTTCAGTATGTGAAAGCTTAGATGCTCTTATACTGTAAGTCAGAACAAAGTAATCAGTCTCTAGCATCCATTTGTAAAATAGTCATGAATGCAGCTACTGCAGATTAGACTAATGTAGAGGTATGTTATATTGGTAACTCAAATACCACGATCAGCATTGCTCTGTAACATGATTTTCTCTGAAATAATAAACATCTTTTGGTAAGGACCCAAATAAAAGACAGTCTTCTCTCAATTTATGTGATATTTTATTTCTGGAAAACTCCGTATATATTAAAACAGTGCAAAAATATTTTAGATTTGATTCTGGGCTCTACTATCTTCTCTAAGTTTGCTATGTATTTTGCCTTCTATATATCATTAATGGCATCAGAGTAATTTGAAGTGTAAAATGTAAAAAGCTCTTTATACCCTTTCCACAGGAGCCATATCAGTTTGAACTGTCCTTTTAGACACTTGCTTTGGCTGCATTAATTTTATTGGATCATCTTCTTTAATTCATTCTTGAATGATGTATAACTGTCTTCAAGTGAGACACTGAAACTTTTAAATTGAGTAGAAAATACAAATAATTAGTGAAATAATAACATTCTGATGTAAATTAGAAAATATGATAGTTGTAAATAGTATATATGTAGTCCTTCCTTTCTTCCTTCCTTCCTTCCTTGAGCCTGCTTCTTCCATCTTTCAGATTTATAATTAAAAAATTTTTTTTTTAATTTATTTGGCTGCGTCGGGTCTTAGTTGTGGCACATGGGATATTCATTGTGGCATGCGGCTCTTCATTGCTGCATGTGAGCTTCTCTAGTTGCAGTGTGTGGGCTTCTTTCTAGTTGTAGTCCGTGGGCTCCAGAGAGCACGGGCTCTTCGTTGCAGCATGTGGGCTCTCTAGTCGTGGTGCACGGGCTTAGATCCCCTGCGGCATGTGGGATCTTAGTTCCCCGACCAGGGATCGAACCTGCATCCCCTGCGTTGGAAGGCGGATTCTTAACCACTGGACCGCCAGGGAAGTCCCTGTAGTTCTTTTTAAAAATAGCACATGATTCACAGATTCCACTCAAATTAATAGCAGTTCATTGCACTTAATAATGAATTTATTGGGCACTTTTTAAAAGGCCGTATCTGTTGCAAAATGCATAAATAACTTTTTATATATACTTTTAGAATATTAAGGTGCCAATAATCTGCTCAGTTTTGGATCTGAATTTAAATACAAGAATTTTTCTTTGTTTTACAAGAGAGATTTGCCCCAGATGTAGATGATCTATTTTTTTCTTTTACCTTCAAGGGGATTGTGAGTCTGAGAATGAACAAAGGTTAGAAGTAAATTATTGCCGTAAAATATGTTAATTATTTTGCTGTAAAGAGATACTAGAGAGAGAGATTGTCATAAAGATACATAAAGAGATACCTATTTGAAAAGATCGCCAGAAATAATTTTATCATGTTGTTTATTATTATAGAGTTAAGTATCTGTTGTGCTCTATTTAGTATTTAAACTTCTAAACTACTCCTTTTTATATACGCTTAGTTTTATAGACATTTTCCGATGACTATTATTTGTGTAATTGAAAGCTAGATGTTTTAATTGATTTATCTTTCCTGATTTTTTTGATGTCAAATTGACAGTTTAGCTGAACCTTGACAGATAAAAATATAAAGAATCTTAGTGTTGTAAACAATGGTAGTGTAGATGGTTTTGCCCAAGAAATGTATAGAAATATAGACTTACAAGATACGCATATAAGTTAGCAATGCTTTTCCTTACAAAAGTTTTCTTTGAAAAAGGATTCTGCAAAGTGCCCTTTTACTGGCCTCTGCTAAGGTGTGTATATATTCCAAGAAACTGATTAATGAACAAAAGGGAAAGAAATGAATGAATGTATGTTTTAATTCCAGATACGTTTATCTGTAATTGTTCCTCATCAAAGCTCCAGTATTTACATTTGGACACCAGATGCTAAATGTTTTCTCTGTGAATAAAATTTAAGGGGAAAAAAAATCAATCAGAGCTACAACCTGAACATTAAAAATTCCCCCAACTTGTATAAGACAATATGAACATTTCCCCTTATTCCTCTCTGCAATATAAATGAGAATTGGGGGTGAATTTCCAAATAATTACTGTATCAACATGAAAGTGATTGAATTTCCATTTGTTTCTGTTAGAAATGAAAGAATAAGTTGTATGGTTGTTCTCAAAATCCTGATGCCTGGGCCACAGCCTCGCCCCATTAAATCCCAGATCCCGGAGGGTGAGACCTAGGTGTCAGTACTTTTGCAAAGGTCCCCAGGTGACTACAATGTGCCGTTCAGTTGTTTCTCTTTTTTATGTTGAATCTGTGTAAATAAAACTTCCTGTCAAAAACTGAGGAAACTCTTGGTGACCGAAGTGTTTTAAAAATTCTGTTTTTATACACTAATTAATAAAATGTTCAGTGTCTCACGGAGGACTTAAAAAATAGAGCACATTCTGTGTTGAGACTTAAGAATTACTGAAAATTATTAAAATCGTATACTTGTTAGTCATTACAAAATTTGGAAGTAGAAGTTCATTCTTTCGAATCTAGTATTTTGTTTCCTGGCAGACCATATTTAAACCACTCTAAACAGGTCATTCACGGTTTTATCTTTATCTTAAAGAGCTCCTGAGATGAAGTTTCCGTCACCTCTTTTTGTCTCTGACTCTTCGTGAAGGTTCTTCACGTCTAACCTAAATTGCTGTATTTTTATATTTTCCCTTCTGGAGATGTAGGCCATTTGATTGTTGGTGTGTGTGTGTGTACAGACACACCTACATAAACACAGTTTTAATCCTTATTCATATACTTGAAGACTGATATTACTATTTTTTTAGTCTAAATTGCCTCAGTTAGGTAAAGTTTCTCCATGCCAATTATAAAATTCTCCATTTTGACTGCTATTTTAGGTTTTAATGTAAAGGAAGCATTTTACACTAGAAATCATTGTATTTACTAATCTTGCTGATAAAGAGAAGGCAATGGTGCGGAAATGACTAAAACCAGTTCCGAAACAGTGTGGAGCCCCCAGATTCCGGAAGGGCTGGGAGCACACAGCATCACGAGCACGTGTGGAGGAATCAGCTCTGAGAAGAGTGGGGACGTGTTCAGGTGTGGATGACGTTACAGGTGTATTTTCGGCTGGAGAGGCAGAGTATTGAGGGATTTTATGCCTTATTGCATAAACCAGGGAGACATTAGGTCATCCCAAGTTTTTACAGGGTGGAGGTGATACTGGGGCCTTATTGAAACGCTAAAGTTTGCAGATGGTATGTGAACTGTGTCAGTGATCTTGTAATTTTGGTAAACATACAGATAACTAAAGCAGATTGTTCACTTACCTTGTTCAGAGATTTGGATTTTCATTATATTTACTTGACTTTGCAGAAAACATTTAAATTGATTCTGTGAGGTTAGAAAGTGACTCTACATTTATGTATATGTGTCTCTTAAAAACAGACTAAATAGTTGTCATAATTATGACGTAGAATCTGTAAAAAGTAAAATAATACCGTTGGTACAAATACTGTGCTAGTGATGGTGGTGAAAGGGGAGAATGAAAGAGAGTCTTAGCAACTTGAAATTTCATATTCTGGGAGAGGAGGATGCTTACATATGGAGGGTCTTACAAACACTTGATTGAATAAAGTTATGCCTGTTCCTCCAATTATAATAAGTAGTAAATAAGAATTGAAATGTTTGACTTATTAACCCTAAACTTCACAACTGAACCATTGTGGAGAACTAGGGTTCAGAATAAGAGCCACATATTTGGAGAAAATTTTAGGGGACTGGAATTGATTAAATTGAAAAAAAGACTGAGGTGACTCAGATATGTTTTCAAAGACAGAAGGCAGTGATCACTTATCAATCAGCATTTTTTAGTGAAGACAGAGGAAAGCTTGATCTTTAGTTGCATTATGAGGGATTTAGCCCAGTTTGTTCATTGATTTATTTAAAGTCACTCTCCTTCCTACTATGTAGAGGCACTATGCCAAGTTCTAGAGATGCGTTTCTGATCAACATAGACACGATCTTACCATCATTAAGCTTGTGTTCTAGCAGGGAGACAGACGTTAAACTACTGTTTATCCTATGGCTGGCTGGGCTTGAATGGACCAGCTCTGTGGGTGCTGGGAGAGCACTTGACGGGGAGGAAGAACGGTGCAAGGTGGTGCTGAAACATTAGGATGGTTGTAGAATACCTTTGTGGACTAATCAGTCCTCTTTTAAGCCCCCTCCTCCTAGGAAATTAACTCATCATTAGTTCATTGTGCAGAATCCGCATAACCAAAATGAAGTGAAGAAGAATCTTTGATCTTTCTACCATGTAGAGACAATCACTATTGTTGGCATTTTGGTGGATGATATTTTAGTTTTTTTGTGTGTGTGTATGTGTGTGCCTATATATATATATAATTTTTGGCTGCGTTGGGTCTTCGTTGCTGCGCGCAGGCTTTCTCTAGTTGCGGCGAGCGGGGGCTACTCTTTGTTGCAGTGTACGGGCTTGTCATTGTGGTGGCTTCTCTCGTTGCGGAGCACGGGCTCTAGGCACGCGGGCTTCAGTAGTTGTGGCCATGGACTCAGTAGTTGTGACTCGTGGGCTCTAGAGCGCAGGCTCAGTAGTTGTGGCTCACGGGCCTAGTTGCTCCGCGGCACGTGGGATCTTCCCGGACCATGGTTCGAATCCGTGTCCCCTGCATTGGCAGGCAGATTCTCAACCACTGCGCCACCAGGGAAGCCCTCCCCTTAGCTTTTAATATCACCCCTTCCCTGACTTTTGTGAGGTGGGGCTTAAAACCTTGGGGGATGATTTAGCTGTAAAGTGTGCAAGATTATGCTTTGATATTATCACTTGCGCATTGTAAAAAAGGTGCTGTTTTTGCAATCCTTAGTTCTGTCCCAAGAGACCAGCGTGCTCTTTCCAGTAAATATGATCCTTCCAGGACTTGGAGTTTGTGGTTGCTGGGTTGCCAGTGGTCAGGCTAGAGGCTGCACAGTTACTGGACTGAGCAAATTCCTGTCTGGCTATTAGCAGGCACGGAGGAATGCCTGCAGGTCAGCTCCGGGTTGGGAGTGGGAACAGAAGGTGCGGCCTTGGCTCCTGGCGTCGGGGGCTGGGCTGGCGTTTGTCCCTGGATACTTTGAATGAGACACGTTGGCAGCTGTCCAGATTGGAAATATACCTTCTCAGGTTCCAGGCCTACCTTGGCTCATCTGCGGGCAGTGTGGGGATAGCAGCCCCCAGTGGACGCCTGGCTCTGCCCGAGCTCGGTCTCCTGCCTTGAGAGCTGTGTGGCTTATCTGCGGACAGTCTGGGAGCAGCTTTGCCAAATACAGGTCAGGAGGTGCGTGTGACCTGAAAAAGGGTCCTCTCCTTTTCCAGTTAGGCTGTTCAAGGCTTGAGCTTTATTCGGTTGTTATTTGTTAATGTTATTTTGTTATTGGTTAACAGTTTTGATGGTTAGCTATACGTTTGTTTGAGGGAATATGGCTTGTGTCAGAAATGCGTAGTGCTACCCGTATAGACCTGTGGAAAGTGGCTTTTTAACGGAGTTAACTCATGCATTCCTGGGAACAGTAATTAGTGATACTTACGAGTAGTTTGAATCCTGACGTGCAGAGCGTGTTGGAGTTTTGTTTTATTTTCCTGGAATGTGCAGCACATCACTGCGTTAAGGTTTCATTCTGCTCATCTTTTAATGCTCTGTTCAGAATGGGTCTCCTTTGTCCTGGTCCTTGTCCTTCACTGTCCCTTCCCCACCCGGTCCCCACCCCTGGCATTTCTTTGAGCACTTTGTGTTTCTCTACAACCCAGTTTACCTGTCTTTCTCCTTCGGTAGGCTGTGAACACTCTGATTTTATTCTTGTGTGTTTAGGGCCTAGTACTTGGCCCTGTTGTAATATAGATGCTCAGTAACTGTCTATTCAGTGAATAATTGAATCACGAATTTGAACTGTGAATATATTGTCTACTTCTCTTAAAAAGTTTTTTCTTCAAATATAAATTCTAGGTCATCTCGTCAACATAAAACCTCTCAGAGGAGTTGAGATTAGGATAGTCAAGGGGTTAATGAGCCCAGGTACCTAGAATATTGCTTACAAAAAAGCCCTGAAACTAGTAGCAATGGTAATAAAGGACTTTTTAAGGAAGATGAAACTAGAGCTGAAAGGACCCTTTCTTTAATAATTAGAGAGGGTGATGTGATACGGGATATACTGGGGAGACGAGATCTGCTTGTTTGCATAACTGTTAGGGTTCGACCAATCATTTTGAAAAATTGGAACGCTAAATTTAGTTATTTGTGTGTATTCCCCTTTTTGACCTCCATCCTGAAGTTTTGTGTACTACTTTTCCCAGCCTGAACAAGTCCAACCGTGTAAGAAAGACTGTTAAACTTGTTAACACATACACACTTGTAGCACCAATTAGAGTTTTCATATAATTTATGATATTTTTGGATGAAAGTTACTTTAAAGATAACTTTTTTTCTGATTATAAAAGTGGTAGCTGTCCTTCAGAAAATTTGAAAAATGTGAAATGTGTAAAGGAGAAAAGAAAAATCATTTATAATGCCATCACTTAGAAACAGTAAGTATTCCTATTTTAATATATATATTTTAGAAACATTATTAATTAAATTCTTATTGTGAAATCGGAGAAGTGTTATGCTCTACTTTCTTTTTTCCTAATTAACTGTAATTTATCTGGAATTTATTTTGGAGCATGGCTGAAAAATTATTTTAAAATTGTAATATTTAATCATCTTTCTTTTTATCACTGAGAAAAATCTGATCTTTTGGATCGTTATTAGGGACATTTTATATTTTAATTCCTCCACATTCCTTTTTTTTGCCACGCCACGCGGCATGCGGGATCTTAGTTCCTCAACCAGGGATCGAACCCGTGCCCCCCAGAGTGCAAGCTTGGAGTCTTAACCACTGGACCATCAGGGAAGTCCCAGTTCCTCCATATTCTTTATTAAAGCCTCATAAAATTTTTTTGAGTAATATCTTTTACACTGTGTTCATTTTAATCAACTAATAAGTGATCTGCCACAACACATCAAAACAGTACAGCCGGAGTCCATATTCCCCTGGACACTACCTGGTCTCCATCTGGAAACTAAGCATTGTTTTCATTTTGGTGTATATACATTTGTATCTTTTACTGTTATTTACAGCTTTAGGCTTGTAGAAGTCTGTCGTTTTGTATGTGCGTCTTGACCTACGAATACTCTGCAAAATGTCCCGCAGCCTCGTTTTTTCATGTAACGACAGGCCTTAGGTGGCCATGTTGAAAGGTTAAGATCCACTTTACTGCTTTTGATTGTGCATGGTTTTCTGTAGTCCAGATATTGCATAGCTGTTCGACCATTTTCTTTCTTGCTAGACACTTAGATTGTTTGCAGTTTGTCCCTCTTATTTACAAGTGCTACAATAAATAGCCTTGGTGTGTCCTAAGAAGTGCTGGTTCAGAGAATTTACCACTCTGTAGTCTCACTAACAGAACAACTCGATGTTATTGGATTTTAATTTTTAATCACTGTGATGAGTGAAAAAAGTATCTCGTTGTTTAATTATATATAATAATATTTTTCTTAAGGGGAAATATCAGAATGTAATGATAAAGATGGAAAAAAATATGGTTTTCTGGTATAAACCTTTACAGAGGCATGTTTGAAATAGAGACTGTGTTTAAAAAGTAAAAAATATTGTTTTGAATTTGTGATTGTGTATAAAGAAGCGCTTAATCCCTCCCCCCAATTCATTTTAGTTAGCTCAGTTTTCATTTCACTCAAGCTGTAACACAGGGAAAAAAGTATTCTTTGCTTTTCAATTTCTAGAATCAGATTTTTTAAAGTCTAAGACCTTGGGAAACATTCGCAAACTTGACAAAATGCAGCTTGTTTAATAAAATATGGAACCAAGATACCATATTATATTCTGATTTAGAGGAATGGAGAAATAAGAATACATTTTAGTAGTTTGGAAAAATGGCAAGTAATGGATTATTATTAGAATTCAAATATTGTACTCAAGAGTGTAGCATTTGCAGTGTTAAATTTATTTAAGTATTTTGTACGTGTATCATTGATTTTTGGTTAGTACTGGCATGATCTATATGATAAGTTAACTGAAACAAATATGAATATGGTGTTAAAAGGACCTGATCATAAACTACCCAGCTAAGTTTGTAAATAGTTCCCTCTGACACAAATTTCACTTTTGGTAGTGCTTTTCTATCTCCATTTCGATTAAGTTACTTATTGTGGTCAAAGTCTAAAGCACCTTACAAATATTGTACAATATAATATATTTTCTTCTGTATCTTATGGTTTCTTGAGAATTGAGCAGAAATGAATTGTTTTGTTTAATTCTTTTTAAGGTAGTTTTATATGTCTTATATTGATTTAATGAAAATAAGTTACAGGAAAGCTCTGCCTACACTTTTCTTATTTCCTGGTGCGAAAAAAAATGCTTTAAAAGTGAATCAGAATATAAGGTAATCACTCCCCTAACTATTTTTACAGCCGTTTAACTTTGTTAATTAAATTTTTTTTAATTTAATTTTTATTTTATATTGGAGTATAGTTGATTTAGTTGTGTTAGTTTCAGGTGTACAGCAGTAACTTTGTTAATTAAATTCTTATCAAAAATGCTTTTTAAAAAAGATAAACACTTTTAAAGACAGTATGTTTAAATGTTTTAATTCACGAAGTTGCCTTCCATTTGTGAGACTTTATTGTAATGTGTCAGTTTTACTTCAGGAACTATATGTTGTGTTTGTCAACATTTCTGGGTAATGGCAAAAATCATTTTTAAAGTAGGATACTTAAAATATGTGATGTTAAAATTCTACTTAAGCATATGACCACTTCTTTGCTCTTTACCAAGGTAGCGTATGTGCTAGATTTGCAGTTCTGTAGAGATGAACTAGTAATGGTACACATCTGCTTCCTTGGAAACTTTAATCTTAGCATCTGACACTATTGTTTGTACAGATTCTAACCTAACATACAGCCTTGTTGAGTCATTTGGATTGAAGAGGGCATTGGACACATATCTCTTCGATCAACAAGTATTTAATAATTCCCTATATACGATATACTGTATTAAGGGCTGGCAGTATATGAACAGGCAGGACATGGTGAGAGAACTCTAAAGAGAGATTAAAATTTAACAACAAAGTACAGAGCCAAACAGGAACTAATGCTATTCTCTATAAAGTTGAAAGCAGGTCTAGAGGAAGGAATACCTAATTCTGAGGATTATGGTGGAAGCCTTCAGGGAGGAGAGATTTGCTTGATTTTTGAAGCAGTGAGTAGAAATGCAGTGCGTGAAGGATAGGGGAGAGGTCTTTCTGGCAGGAGGAGTGCAAATTGTGTGCCTGCAAGGGCGACTTTTTCAGGGTGTTTGGGGCACAGAATATATGCGATGTGCAGAAGCTGCTCGGGGAGAAATTGACCCGGTCCGGCTGGTGAGAGGGAGACCACCAGGGCGCCTTCGTCTCCAGAGTGGAGTCTGGCACATCGAACTGTGCTGGGCGATAAGTCAGCTTCCCAGGTGTGCAGGTCTGCATGTGCTTCTTCTCGTGTCGCTTGGAGAAACTGTTTCTCTTCGAGATAAGATAAGACAAAGGCTTGGGAGGGTGGGGACGTCACCGAAACCGAAGAGGAACAGATGAGCAGCTGTGCTGGAGTTCAGCGCGAGACTAATTATTCCGAGTAACCTTACTCCAAATATTAAAGGGAGGCGAGCCTTACAAAGTGCAGGGCGGATGATGGCGATCCCTTCGCAGTGGGTGTCACAGTTCTCCAGCTTTAAGGGAATTTTCATAAGCACATTTCCTTTGCCTTGAGAGCTGAGTTTGTGTTGGGCATTTTGCTGGAAGTTAGAGACAGGTTGAAATACAATTAATGTTCATTAATTACCTTAATTCGTATCAGTTTAAAATAGCTTTATGCTGTGGTTTTATTTTGGTTTCTGTCTCTTCCTTACCCTTATGTTCAAGATGATGGTATCTTACTGCTGCTGCTTTTTTTTTTTTTTTTTTTTTTTTTTTAACATCTTTACTGGAGTATAATTGCTTTACAATGGTGTGTTAGTTTCTGCTTTATAACAAAGTGAATCAGTTATACATATACATATGTTCCCATATCTCTTCCCTCTTGATACTGCTGCCTCTTGCACAAAAGCTTGTTGTTGATCTTTTCTCTATAGCTGGTTAAAAAGAAAAGTGGAAGGATGACTTGTGATTTATCATTTATATATGGTGATGATCACAAATCTCTAATGTCCCCTTGCCTGCCGTTCATTGAGTCTGGCGTGCTGAGTTGCTGTTTTCCTGACCAACGTGTTGCCCTGGTTGTTACCTTTCATCCTTGCTCTGATACCCCATCCCTAGATTCATGTTTCCTTTCTCTTCTTTCCTTTTTCCCTTTTCAGCCTGTTTTCCATCTGTCCTTGTTTCCTTGCCCTATATCTATTATTTCTGTGCTAACTATCTCTTAAGCTGAAAACAGATTCTCTAATTGTCGGACCAGGGGTTCTGGCTGTCTTCGTGAAACTCTCCCAAAGTGTACTTGCTGCAAATTTAGCTTTTCACAAAAGGGCGAGCCATAGTGTCTTTGATATCTTCCGAGGGCTTTTTAGTCTCTCTTTCCTCAAAGTGCCTCTAGTTTTCTCCCAACGCTTTAGTTTTGCCCACTGTCATAAGGTCTTGTTTTGATTTCAGATGAGAGATACTTCATGGATTACATGATTGGCTGCCCTGAACCGGTAACCCCACCTGTGAAATTAGGACATCTAAATAGCCTCGGTAAATGGGCCTTTCAGCACTCCTCCCTCTGTCTCTTCCTGTATTTTGGTGGAGCTCTTTGTTTTTTTTTTCTTTAACATCTTTATTGGAGTATAATTGCTTTACAATGTTGTGTTAGTTTTTGCTGTATAACAAAGTGAATCAACCCCTCCCTCTTGCGTCTCCCTCCCACCCTCCCTATCCCACCCCTCTAGGTGGTCGCAAAGCACCAAGCTGATCTCCCTGTGCTATGCATCTGCCTCCCACTAGCTGTCTATTCTACATTTGGTAGTGTATATATGTCCATGCCACTGTCTCACTTCGTCCCACCTTACCCTTCCCCCTCCCCATATCCTCACGTCCATTCTCTAGGTCTGCGTCTTTATTCCTGTCCTGCCCCTAGGTTCCTCAGAACCATTTTTTTTTTTAGATTCCATATATATGTGTTAGCATACAGTATTTGTTTTTCTCTTTCTGACTTACCTCACTCTGTATGACCGACTCTGGGTCCATCTACCTCACTACAAATAACTCAATTTCGTTTCTTTTTATGGTGGAGTAATAATCCGTTGTATATATGTGCCACATCTTCTTTATCCATTCATCTGTCGATGGACACTTAGATTGCTTCAATGTCCTGGCTCTTGTAAATAGAGCTGCAGTGAACATTGTGGTACATGATTCTTTTTGAATTACGGTTTTCTCAGGGTATATGCCCAGCAATGGGATTGCTGGGTCATATGGTAGTTCTATTTTTAGCTTTTTAAGGAACCTCCATACTCTTCTCCATAGTGGCTGTATCAATTTACATTCCCACCAACAGTGTAAGAGGGTTCCCTTTTCTCCACACCCTCTCCAGCATTTACGGTTTCTAGATTTTTTGATGATGGCCATTTTGACTGGTGTGAGGTGATACCTCATTGTAGTTTTGATTTGCATTTCTCTAATGATTAGTGATGTTGAGCAACTTTTCATGTGTTTGTTGGCCATCTGTATTATCTTCTTTGGAGAAATGTCTATTTAGGTCTTCTGCCCATTTTTGGATTGGGTTGTTTGTTTTTTTGATATTGAGCTGCATGAGCTGCTTGTATACTTTGGAGATTAATCCTTTGTCAGTTGCTTCATTTACAAATATTTTCTCCCCTTCTGAGGGTTGTCTTTTCGTCTTGTTTATGGTTTCCTTTGCTGTGCAAAAGCTTTTACGTTTCATTAGGTCCCATTTGTTTATTTTTGTTTTTATTTCCATTTCTCTAGGAGGTGGGTCAAAAGGGATCTTGCTGTGATTTATGTCATAGAGTGTTCTGCCTAGGTCTTTGTTTTAATAATGAAAGATTTTACAGAGGGGGTAGTTTCCACCTCTGAGATGGCATTTGGTATCTCTTTTGCTATTGCCATTGTAGCCATCCTCTTTGCCTCAGTAGTACTGGCACATGCCGTAATCAGAAAAGGCTTTGGGCTATGTCAAGAGGTCAATAAAATCAATTATTTTGACGACAACAGCAAGGCTTCTCTACCAATGTCTAGGATCCACCCCCCTGTGGTCATTTTTATTATCATTTAGTGTTCGCTAGCAGTTTTGAGAGAGTTAGAAATCATCTAGATTGGAGCACAGTTACATGAACTTTACTTACATTTGTGAATCTTCTAAGTGGGGAAGAGCAAAAAGGCAGGCTGTGTTTAAGGGCGGAGTCAGATTTCTGCTGTAAGGTGAAGGGCTGGGCAGGAGAAGTTAGAATATGGTTCTTGTTCATCACAGTTTGCCTTCAGTAGGACCATGGTGGAAGGACCTTTTGTACGGATGGATTAAGAGATCCTGAAGGGGCGACTTTATTTGAAGGGTTGGGAGGGAGGTTTGAAATAACTAGTGTTGGGCACAGAGAATGTAGGTGAAGCTGAAAGCCAGAATTAGGAGTGTAATAAAATCAGGCTGGGGAAAACCGACAGACCACAGGGTGTGGCAGTAAGGAACAGAGAAGAGTGAAAGAGAAGTTTGTTCTTTAAGGAGGCAAAGAAAAAGAAGAGGATAGAGCAAGAAAAAGAAGAGGATAGAGCAGAGGAATAAAGTACCAGCCTGCTTGAGATGGAAGAGTGCTTCTGTGGTTTGAAACCATTATAGAAAAAGTGAAAGCCACTTGCTGTTTAATTTGTTAATCCTTGTAACTGGTAGAAGAGGCACAAGTGTAACCATGTAGGAGTCTCTTTGTAATTCATTACGTGTGAGTACTCAGTGCATACTTCTCTTCTCCAAATATGCGTGTGTCGTATGTATAACATTTTTCATTAAGTAAATGTAAATTTTCGTTTATTTATCTAGTAGTTTACCCAATGACTATTTTTTCAGGGCCAACCATGTGGTTTTTCCAAGTTAATCATTTGAAACCTTTCTCATACTGAAGAAGAAAGTCATAGCAACATATACAGCCATAAGAAATACTGGAAGTTCTGCTAAAGTACCTTCTTTGGGGGAAAATAGTATAGTATAGTAATTAAGATCACAAATTCTTAATTTGTCAGATTTATGCATCTTTTTCTTTGTGGTTAATTTTTTCCCCTATTTAAAGTTCTTCCCTGTTCTGGGGTCATGAAGATAATCTCCTGTATAAACTTCCAGAAGCTTTATTGTTTGCTTTGCACATGTAGATTTATAATTCACCTGTGTATAATTTTTGTGTATGATGGAAGTCTCAAATTTCATTTTCTCCCGAATGGATTCCAGTTTTTCTAGTAGCATTTATTGAAAAGTTAATCTTTCCCCTACATTGCTACTCTTACTCTGTATTGCTACTTTTGTTGTTAAGCAGGTATTCATTATACTTCATATGTGTATGAGTCTTTGTTGTGTTCCATTGGTCAATTTGTCTGTTCATGCACCATTATCACACTGTCTCATTGTAGCTTTATAGTAGATGTCACCTTTCCATCTAGTTCTTCTTTGAGGATATCTTGGCTGTTCTTGGCCTTCACATTTCTGTATAAATTCTAGAATCAGCTTGTAGAGTTTTTTAAAATAAATAAATAATTTATGTTTGGCTGCATTGGGTCTTCGCTGCTGTGCACGGGCTTTCCCTAGTTGTGGCGAGCAGGGGCTACTCTTCATTGCAGCGTGTGGGCTTCTCATTGCGGTGGCTTCTCTTGTTGCGGAGCACGGGGTCTAGGCGCGTGGGCTTCAGTAGTTGTGGCACGCGGGCTCAGTAGTTGTGGCTCGTGGGCTCTAGAGCACAGGCTCAGTAGTTGTGGCACACGGGTTTAGTTGCTCTGCGGCATGTGGGCTCTTCCCCGACCAGGGCTCGAATCCATGTCTCCTGCATTGGCAGGTGGATTCTTAACCACTGCGCCACCAGGGCAGTCCCTCAGCTTGTAGAGTTCTAAAAAAAAAGATCTGTTGGAATTTTAATTCGGATGCATTGAACCTGCAGGTCACTTTGAAGAGAACTGACGTCTACTGTATTGAGTCTTCTCATCTGGGATCGTAGTGGGTTGCTTAATTTATTTAGGTCTCTGTTAATTTCTCATAATGATATTTTAGAGTTTTCTATGTAGTAGTCTTACTTATATGTTTTTTTTTTTTAACTTTAACTTTGCTCTAATCTCAGACTGTCAGAAAAGTTTTAAGAACAGTACTCTACAAAACCTCCTGCATACCCTCTACTGAGATTCCCTACATGAACACATTACCACATTTTCCTTATTGCCCTCATCATGCTTACAGACTTACACCTGTTCCTTTACCCCTAAACACTCCAGTGTGTGTTTCCTAATAACCAGATGTTATTTAAAATTTGCAGATCATAATCAGAGCTCATGCATAGCAAAAGTAAATCCCAGATCATGCATTATGTTTGGTTGTCAAGCTGCTTTAGTCTCCTGTCACCTGTGACAGTTTCTCATCTTTCTTCGTTTCATGACCTTGAAATTTTTGAATAATTCAAGCTAGTTATTTTGTATAAAGGTTCTCAATTTGAGTTTGTCTAATGTTTCCTCATGGTGAGATTTAAGCTGTATGTACATTTTCGGCAGAAGTACCACAGAAGGGGTATGATGTACTGAGCAGAACTTTGGTCATTTGGTTAAGGTGGTGTCTGCCACTTTACATGTAAAGTTACTGTTTTCTGCTTTGTAATTAAGTATCTTTGGGGAGATGCATATATTTTTAAATTAGATTTATTCTTAGGTATTTGATATTGTTTGGTGCTACTGTAAATGATATCTTTAAAAAATTTTTATTTTTAAACTATTACAGTGTATAAAAATGTAATTCATTCAGTACATTGATCTTATATTCCACATGTTTACTAAACTCACTTATTGTAATTTATCTGTAGATTTGAAAAATATTTTCTTTGTATACAGTCAGGTCTGTAAATAAGAGTTTTATTGCTTCCTTTCCAATCCTGCTATCTTTTGCTTTTCCTTGCCTTACTGAACCTACTAAGACCTCAGCTGAAATGCTGAACAGAAGTGGTGGTAGCAGGTTTCCTTACATAGTGTCTGTTTTTAAAGGAGAAGCTTTCTGTGCTTAACCCGTAAGTATCATTTTTCTTTTTTCATAGATTGTTAGATCAAATTAAGGAATTTACCTTTTTTTTCTGAGTTTTCTGAGGGTCTTTTTTAAAAAAATGACAACTGGCTGTTGAATTTTACTGAATGTTTGTAGTGTTAATGAATCCTAATAATTGATTTTAAAAAAATTCAAGTTTATGGAGGTATAGTTTACATACAATAAAATTCACGTTTTTAGGAGTACAGTTTGAGATTTAGAATAGTTCGTTTCCCGCCAAAGGTCCTTCATTCCCCTTTTTTGTCAGTCCCATTGCCCCTCCTCAGCTCCTGACCCCCTCCCCAATCTGATTTCTGTTATTTTAGATTAGTTTTGCCTGTTCTGGCATTTCATGTAAGTGGAATCTTACACTATATATTCCTGGTGTCTTGTGTCTTTCACTTAGCATAATTCATGTTCTTGTGTCTATCAGCACCTCAGTCCTATTAACTGCTGAGTAGTTTTCCATTATATGGATTTTTGTTTATGTGCTCATCTGTTGATGGAAGTTGTAATTGTTTCCCGTTTGGGGCAGTTACAAAAAAAAAAAAGCTGCTGTAAATATTTGGATATAATTTTTTGTGTGGCTATCTCTTTTGGGTAAATTCCTAGGATAGTAGGATTTCAGATAGTATGGTGAACAATATATGAGAGTGTCAATTGTTCTGCATCCTTGCTAACATTTGGTAGTGTCAGTTTTTTAAATTTTAGCCTTTCTAGTAGATGTGTAGTAGTATCTTATTGGGGTTTTAAGGTGCATTTCTCTGATGATTACAGTGTTGAACATTATTTCCTGTGCTTCTTTGCCATCCATTATAATTTTGAGTATCTTTTCATAGATTGATTTTTTAAATGTTAAAACAAAGTTGCGTTCTTGGAATAAACCAAATATGGTTGCGATATATTGTAGTTTTTACTTATTACTAGATTTGGTTTGCTGATATTTGTTTAGGATTTTTGTATCTATGTTTGTACATTTTATTATCAAGGTTACTCTACCCTCAGGATGAATTGTGGAATTCTTTGCAGGACGGCTGTATAAAATATGCATCAGTTTAATTCCTTGACTATTTTCTTTTGAGAAAATATTGGGTAAAGTATATAAGAAAAGTTGAACTATGTTCATGTTTTGTCGCATAAACATGTAGGACTAAAAATTTGCTTCTGATGCCAATTTAAATATTTCTGGAGTATCCAGGGTACAGTTAGTTCTGCAAGTTATGTATGGTGCACTGTAAACTCCTCTGTGTATGCAACATTTACAGAAGGTTTATTGTGTCCTTGGCTTGAGGGCTTGAGGATACCCATATGTGAATCAAATGCCCCCATCGTCAGTTACTTCAGTTTAGGGGGAAGAGCTTAAGTAAACGCTAGCAATAACATTTTCTCATGCTCTATTTGGAAAATTGCATGCGGGATGAAGTGGGACCAAAGATGAGAAAGAGTGGTGGGAGGAGATTGGGCTGAGGCAGGAGAAGCTTCAGAGAAAGGTGATGCCAGAGCTTTGGTTCTGGAATGATTTTGTCAGAGGAAGCCATTTGAGCAAAGGCTTGGGGATCGGCTCAGCCTGGAGGAGTACTTGGGTTGAAAATGGCTGGAGGAAGGAGATGAGAGAAAGTAGTCACCCAAAGAAATAAGCATTTGCCATGCTATTAAACAAATGAAAACAATTCAGGTAATGTGATAGTCCTTCATATGCAGTGTATACTTTAACTGGAAACAATAACGAGAGTTCATCTGTACGTTACGCGAGGTACAGCTGGTGAGCTGAGGGAAGATGCAGGAACGTCTGCAGGCTCACTTGCTATGCAGATGACTGGTTCAGGTCGCCAGTCGCCCTGTGTGCTACGCCTTTCAAATCTGCGCCAGGCCAGGCTCTGCAGTCCATCGCCAGCTTTCACTGAATCTAAATTCTATCCTAATAACCGTCAATTCTAAGGCACACAATTATTTTATGTACTTCTGAAAGAGAAAAAATACCCCTGCCAGTTAAGTCATGACACACCATTGATTGCTAAATGCATCTTAGTTCTAAACATGTTAGCACGTGAAAAAGGTACATATTATAATTGCGGAGATACGTGGTATTTCGTTTAATCCTCACAATCACAGTGTTGGTAGGCATCACCCCCTTATAAATCACTATGTCATGGTTTTTCAGAGTAGCTGTTATTGGGTATTCAAACCTGTGGTTTTGACTCCGCAAATGCTGAATTACACAGTACTATAATTTAGTTAATTGCCCTTTATTTTTAAACATTTAGCTTATTTCTGAGATTTTTCTTTTTCTGTTTTCTTTTTTTCCCCCTTGTCTTTTTTTCCTCTATTTTTTTTTTAAGTACCACTTCAGAGAATATCTCTATAGCTAAGCTTCTGATTATTTTAAGTATAGATGGCTAGAAATAAGAAAAGTCTAAACATTCTTAAGACTCTTATTATATGCATATAGCCATGTTGCTTTTCAAAACTGTAATACCAGTTTATATTTTTCACAACAATGCTTGAAGATGTAAGTTCCACCATAACTTCTTTAGCGTTGGTTATGACAATAAACTTTTTTTCTAATTCTGTAGGCAAGAATGGTATCTCATTTTCATTTGCATTTTTTGGATTATTAGATTGAAGACTTGTTCACGTTAACTTTTATAGGAGTTTATCATTGATGTGTAAGTTTCTGGAATTTTTTTGTTATAAGTAAATTATAAATAAAGTACAGATGTAATTATGCAGCCATCATGACATTTTTAATTACTAGATTTATTTTTCCCCTACAGTAGCATAATAGCCAGATTTTTAATTTTAAAAAATAATTGGTGTAGTTAGAAAATTTTTGGAGTCCTGTTGAATTTCTTATTTTGATCTGTGGCTCAGTTGTGAATTTTTCTAGGTAAGATTTCATATTTAGAAGAATTAATGAACTTAATATGTATAGTGTTTATGATCCTGTTAACAGTGGGATAAAATTGTAATTGCTGTGAAACCTGATTAAGTCTCTGAAAAAATTTTAAATTGTAATGCTATATGTTTAAAATGTAACAGGATGTGCTATACTAGGTGGTAAAAAAATTTTGGGCACTTAAGTAATAACACAAAGATTCTGTTAAAATCTTTTCCTCTTGATTTTATTCCATTAGTAAAAGTACTTCGTCAAGGAGACTGATTTTTCAGCTGATGTAAGAATGAAAAAAAATATTTTTCACCTTGATCTTTTATAAGGATCTGTTTGAATACTTGTGAAGTAGAAGCATTTGGGTTGAATATTTAAAAAGATTTCTCTTGAACCACACTACCTGCTATTTCTAAATGGCTTTCAGCAGTCTATATTGAAGTGCATACTTGAATCCATTTTAGGGAACAAAAAATTGATTATTAAGTAATATATATTAAATTGCAGACTTTTCTGGTGGCATAATATTTCTATCAGTGGGCTCTGACAGAAATAGATCATTGAAAGAAAGTTGAAGGGTTGGCACAGTTTAATGGGAAGCAAATGGGTGGACACAGAGGAGCTTTGTGCAGTGCTCTTTGTTATGTGGCTATGGATGAGTCACTTAACTTTTCTCTGTCTTTGTTTTTGTATTTGGAAATTAACACAGTAACACAGGTCATTGATTGTTCATATTGTAGAAACAGTTAAGTTCTGATATTCTGCTGAAGAGTTGGTCCACCAGTCACTATGGTTATTTGGTTCTTAGTTTTTAGCTTTGGGTTAAGATGAATTTATTTCATGGCTTGATCCAATCTAGCATGTTTTAAATGATTTTGCTCTATTGCTATTAATGGGGTACCTTGGATGATGATATGGGCTATCAGTATCTTGTTAACAAGGTAAGAGTAGATTATTCTCTAGAAGATAGGTTGGACTATATAATTATTATTACAGAGTTAAAAAAGGAGAATTTGTGCCAGAGAAATTAAGATCCCAAATGTGAATTTTTGTCATGCCAAAAAATAACTACAGTGTTTTCTCTCAAGCTTATTCAGAGTGGTAGAGCTTCTCTGAAGCTTCCTGAATCTTTCTACATCTGTTTTATCCAGCTGTTGAATCTTAGAATGTAGCACTTGAGAATACTGAAATAAAGCAAAAATGCAAAAGTTGTAGGACTTTTATGGGATTGGTACCATGTGGTGGGTACAGTAAGTGAAGAATGATGGGCAGGAGTTCTGCTAGCTTTGGGTACTTATATTTTTCCTTTATTGTGCTTTTTCATTTATTGTGTACATTTGAGTATTTCTGTTAACATTTCTGTGAAACTTATTTTCTTTTCATGATTTTAAAATTGAAAAGATGCTGTATGATTTTACTCTACCCTGGAATTAAGCCTCTCTCCCCTTAGGGAACACATTCCCAGTTTTATAATGACAGTGAGAATACAAGTCAGCAAGACCACAGTTCACTTACCTGAAATGCATTTAATGGCAAACTTTAAAAAGTTAAGTTAAAAAACTCTTAAATAATTGTGTTAATAAAGTATTGGGGCTTTTTAAAAAACAATGATTAAAATTTCAGATGTTGTGAAATTGTCAGATTAATAGGCTTTATTAAACATTCCCGATTGCAGTGATGAAAATAATTAGCAGTGAGTTATTCTATAAAAATATTTTTTTGTTTGTTAAGCATGAATTTCTTGTTTGCATACATTTATCTCTTCTTTCTCTCCTGAGACTTCATTAAAATGATAGCACAGGAATAAAAAAAAGGTAGAAGTCTGTGGCAAAGAGATTAGAAGAAGGTAGTAGCACATGAGGAATTTCAGCAAATTGGGATAAAGGAATATTATCGGACTTAGTTAACTAGGGGAATCTATATTCTAAGTTTTTGCAGAGAAGAAAACCAACACCAGCAGATCAGATCAAACTCAAGGCTCCCTGCAAGGCTTTGGGTTTGGGGGTTTCAGTTAGTACAGAAGGTGAGGGTGAAGACTTGGCAGAAAACCGGGGGGCTTGACCGAAAGGCTGTGTGTGAAGAGGCCCCCGGTTCCGTAACTGTTTTTGCCAGAGACCAGAGGCCTTGTTCTCTGGAAAATGGCCCTTTACCAGAGTAAGATGTACAGATACGACCAGTGGGAACACGCCCACAGAAAGGCTGAGTGCTGCCCGGGTACTTGAGAATGAAGACTGCCTGCCAAGTGACGGTCTCGCTCTACAGAACTCCTGGTCAGCTTTTACGTGCCTTGTAAGTGTGAATGGAAAACAAATGTGTTGAGGAAAGCCTTTCCATGAAAGAGAAAGAGCAGAAACAGTAGAAAAAAAACAACAACAAGAAGGAAACAGAAACAGTGGAGGGGAATTAGAAATGTGATTGTAGAAGTGGAAATTTCAACAGGGGGATTAGAAAGTCGAGTGGGGACATTTCCAAGCAGGTGGAATAAGGAGGTAAAGGGATGCATGTTAGAAACAAGGAGGGTGCAGCAAACTCAGAGAGGGGCAGCGTCCAATTACAGAGCTGGCAGGATGCGGACAAAAAACGGGAAGGCGTTTTAAAGAAATAACATCAGAACGCTTGTCAGCTTTACGTGCCTCGTGCCTCCAGAGTCACCGTGCTCTCAGGGTGCGCAGCTCAGTGAATCCAAGCACCGCACACCTAATGTGTCCTTGGGGAAGTTTAGATCCTTGACGCTTGCAGTTCAGAGGGGAGAAGAAGGAGGAGATAAAGGGATGGGGCATCTGAAAGGCAGAACAGTCCTGGATGCTAATGGTTACACCTTTAAAATCCTGAAGAAAAATGACTTTCATCCTGGAATTCAGTGTGTGTGTGTGTGTGTGTGTGTGTGCGCGCATGCATTGTCTTATCACTAGGTACGAAGGTGGACGTGAAAGGACTCCAGTGTGTACCCAGGAGGGAGGGTGAAGGGAGCCCGCGATGATGCTGGGCAGTGGGTCCAGAGGGCAGCTGGGCACGAGGGAGACGGGAGGGCAGGGCCCTGTGATGGTTATATAAGCCTTTTAAAATAGTGTATTCGGCTTAAAAAAAAAACCCATTCTTTTATCACTTTAATAAAAAAGTTAATATAAAGTACATCTTCATGAAGTGTTGTCAGTATTGAATAGGACTGTGAGACTGTAATTCACACAACTTTAAGTGAACAACTAAATGGAAGGAAAAAAAGCAGAGTGAAATCAGGGTGAGAAGCAATTCTTTCCTCATGAAGAGTACTCAGTAGTTCTAATGGATTCTATTCTAGGACAGTAATTCTTGTGAACTGAGACTAAACTGTAGCTGAGTTGAATTTTAATTGTTGAATAATTACTGTGTAATTATGTCCACAAGATGCATGAGATTATAAAAATAGTGACTGAGTTCAAGAACTACTCTGACTTCAAGTTTTTGGACTCAGTTGACCTCAGTAACTAGGGACTTTACAAATCAAGTTGATGCTGTAAAAACTCAAGATTGAATTTTGGTGTAGGTGGAAAGCAGCAGCTTTAAAGGAAACCATTCATAGCTATGTTGGAGTAAAGGCAAAATGCCCAAAGTGCAGTGGAGGAGAGGGTTTTCACTGGGAGATCTAATGAAAAAACAAAACAGCTTGCTTACTTTTAACTCTGTTTAGGAAAACTGAAGCCCTTTAACCCTGTAAGTAGCATTTCTTTGAGATGATGTCATGTTTTATGAGCTGGGAAGCTGCACGAATCTTTGGTTCATATAATCACTTATTTTACATTTTAGAGTGATTAATTATTTTTGTTTGTGAAAAGTTAACTATTTGATTAACTTTTTAAGTGCCTTGACAAAACCATTGCAGTTTCTTAACACACTTTGTATAAGGGCTCACAGTAACATATAAATTGTGTTTGTCTCAAGTCTTGCTCTGAAAAATCAAAAATCCAGGTAGATTTTTCTACTCAGAGAAATCGCAGTTACAGTGTTTGATTTATTTGGCCACTTACACTTTTTTTAAATCAAAATCTACCTTTAAAAAAAAAAAAAACTAACTTTCATCTAAACTTTGCCAACTGGTAAATCTTTGTGTTTTTATCCATGTTTTGAGAATCTATTATGTTACCCTATTTCCTTAATTTTATTTATCCAGCACATTTGTGGGAAATGCTAATAAGTTGGATGGCCAGCAATGAATATATCGGATTGGAGGGCTATGTACAGTCCAACAGATTGTGACAATCAGTTTTCATTTAGTTTCGTTTGAAACACCCAGTTGGTTACTAACCCTGTTCCGTCTGTCTGTCTGTCTGTCTGTTCATGCATTCGCTAATTATTTACCGCTATCTGGTTTCTGTCCCATTTTGTCATTCTCTCTGATACTGCCCTAATTGGATGATTTTTTCCTCACCATGTTGGATTCTTACACACAGTCTCTTCTACCAGAACACCGTGATCTTTCTAGTATGCAGATCTAATCAGACGGCTCTCCATCGCCTGTGGAATAAAGAATCAGAGTTAAGGCCCTTTATGCTTTGGCATGGATCTGCCTTTCCAGCTGCTTTTCCCTTCTTCTCCTTTTCTGTACACCCTCCAGCTTCAGTTTTGCAGTTTTGAATTTCTCCTTCTGTTCTTTCATTGGTCTGGAATGCTCTTCCCTGATTCTCTATTTGTTGAAATCCTTGGACCTTCGAGACCCAGCTTACATCACTTTCTCTCTCCAAAGTCGAGGCGCCCCCTTGGGTTGACATCAGTCAGGCAGCCAATGTCATCCTGTCTTAATGCTCCCATATAAGAGTATTTCACTTTGGTCTCTTATTTGTGGAGGACAGCATGGCCAGGGAAGAACAAAGGTGTTTGTAGATGGGAGAGGGACAAAGATGATGGATCCAGGAGAAGCAGTGTGAACATCATGAATGTCATCAGTGCTTGAAATGTTCAAATGAATATTTCAAAAAAGTCTGAGCCCTAGGCAGTTAATAAGGCAGGCAAATGTAGACTTGTGTATAAAGCAAGAAAATCCTTGCTTTGGTTTATTCCCCTAATTTACTTACTAACAGGTAAGGTTTGTGTAGCTTGGGGTTTGAATCTTCATCTCGAGGAATTAAGGTAGCCACTACGTTTTGATTTTTGCCTGTTTTAGGGGCCTACGTTAGTGTCCTCAGATGGTGAAAAGGTGAGGAAAGAGAAGGTGGTGTAGACCAACCTTACCTACTTTATTGCACTAAGGGGCAGTGTCACGGTGCTGGTTTTCTGACCACCCTTCCCCGCCTCCGCATTTGGATGCCTTGGATATTATCACTTTAGTGATTCTCCCCTGACCCTGCCGTGAAATAATTAGTTTGAATTCTTTAAATGGCAATGGGAGATAACTTTGTAATTTTTTGGAGTTTTTAGGATCTTATTTCTACCTGTGTTTTGTTTTTAAGAAAAAAATGTGCTTCTATTTTTTGTTGAGGATGAGAACTACTAATTTTTTTTTCTGGTGCTATGCCTGACACAACAGGAATTCAGTAAATTCAGTAGAATGTGTTTGTAATCAAGCCACTTCATGATTCGAAGGCCCCTTCAGACTCACTCAAGAGCTGCGTGATGTTATGTGCTGAAGAGATGACATTCTGTAGGAAGACATGTTTCTAAAGTATTTATACAGCTTCATCGTCCTATGGCTACCTCGAATAGTTAACATTTAGGATAAGTATGGTTCCGCCCGTTATAAAGTGAGACGAAGTGGAATTAGGTGAGCCACTCAGTGTTTTCTCTGGGAGCTGTTTCGGCATGGATTTGTCAGAGACTTAATAACATCTTAGTGCTCTGATGGTTGCCTGTCCTACTAGTGGTTGGTAGTCGAGAAAGAGAAGTGGTTCCTGAAGTCCGTAAATGGTTTCCAGTTTGTCCTTCCAAAGCTGGTGAGATTCCTGTTAGAAGATATTATTGAACAGTATGGTTGACTCGTAGGCTTACACCTAGAAATCCTAGGATACTTGGTTGAGGACTAATGTTGTGAAAAAGATTTACTGATTCTCTTACACTTGCTTGCTTGCTTTTTTTTTTTTTAAACTCAAGTGTCTAAGGTGTATTTACTCTATGACTTTAATTAAAAGTTAAAAACAGAATTCCTGCCCTGTTGAAAAACTGCTTTCTGTAAGCCTTTGTGGTCATTAGGAACGTTCTGTTGTGACTCAGCCCAGTCAGTATCGAGCTCACCTGCGTCACATGATGCTTCTTATTCCCATGTCCTGTGCAGCGGGAGTGCCTTGCACACAGTGACATTAACCACCTTCTTCCTGGATTCTTGTTTGCTTTCTGTTGAGTCACATGAGACGCGTGACATCAGCCCTTAACTTTAACCAAAGAAAATTGAGAATTAGCGTGAGACTGAACAAGATGTGAACGGGTCAACACACCGTTCAGAAACACGTCAGTCACATGAGGTGTGGTCCCTGATGAATCAGGAGGAGGCGGGAGCTGGGAGCTGCTGAGAAAGTGCTGAGGTTCCCGTCTCAAGGGCCCTCAGGCACAAGTGGCTCTCCTTAGTCTGTCTTCAGTATTTCAGGAAGCCTGGTGGCAGGTTTATATTTGCTGTGATGGAACTGGAGTAGGCTCACTGAAGTGTCCCGTTTCTTTGTTTTTGGTTTCTCATCTCACTGCAGTAACACTAGCTATTTTTATAGGTGGCAGGACTGTAGAATTAGTCAATTTAACAAATACCTGTTTTGTGCCAAGCATTGTTCTGGGCATCTAGATTCATAGCAGTGAATAAAATAAAGTCCCTGGACTGAAGACGCTTATATTCTAAATAACTAAAACACATAGTAAGTTTGCCAGATGTGAAGTACTATAGGAGTAGCAGGGTTGGGGAGAGCATTAAGTTGTGCTGGTTTCGGGGGGATGGGCGGGGTTTCTGTCTTCAGGAAGATGATGAAGGAAGCCTCCCTGAGAAGGTGACAGTGAAGCCAAGTCCCGAAGAAGGTACGGAGAAAACTGTCTTTCAGGCAGAGGGATTGCATCAGTAAATACCAGAGGCCTGAAACACAGGCGTGCCTAGGGTGTTTAAAGAACAGCACGGAGACCATCGCAAATGAAGTAAAGCGAGGGGGCACTGGTGGGGCGGCGTCAGAGGGGTTGGGCAGGGGAGAGCGTCTGGGAAGGGTCTGTGGGCCACCGGGAAGACTTGGGCTTTTACGTGAGTGAGGAGGGCGGAATTCGGAGAGAGTGGAGCAGAGATTGGCAATGGCTTAGGTTATAAAAGGGTCAGATTGACTGCTGTACCAGCCCTGACTCTGTGTGGGCCGAGGCGGAGGAAGGGCGAGCAGCCAGAAGTTACTGCGGGGATCTTAGTGAGGGGCGACGCGGCCAAGGGTTGGGTGCCCTGGTCAGACCTATTCAGGTTCTGGATAGAACTCGAAGATGGTGCCAGGAGGATTTGCTGAAGCGTTGGATGCAGAACGGGAGAGGGAGAGGAGAGCTGAGGGTGACCTCACAGGTTTCGGCACGTACAAGCGTGAGGATGACATGGTCATTTGGTGACAAGAGGAGGGCCAAGCGAGGCAGGCACTGAAAGGGGAGCGTGGAGGCCGCCGTCTCCTGAAGCGCGGAGTGGAGGCGGCCCTGAGCTCGAGGCGCCTGGAGCGCAGGGGAGAGGAGTCAGCTGAGCTAGAAACCTGGGCGGTATCAGCGTGTGGGTAATAGGACTAGATGCGACAAGCCTAGGCGGGGGGTGAGGGTAGGTGGAGAGAAGGCCCACGGATTGATTGACTCCCCAGGAGTTTCTGATAAGATAAGGAGAATCCAGCCAGAGGAGCTGACGCAACCCAGGGAGCAAACCCCAGGGAGCAAACCGGAGGAGTGAGGGAGCCTGAGGCCTGTGAAGGAGCTGCTTCAGGGCAGAGGCCTCAGCTCTGTCAGCTGACCCGCTTACTTGAGGAACACGGAGACTGAGACCTGCTCATGTGACCTAGCAGTGGGGAGGCGGTCGCCGGAGACCCTGAAGGGTGGGGATGCAGGTGCCGTAGGCCTGGGTTCAAGAGAGGATGAGAAGGGAGGAAACAGGCAGTGAGCGTAGATAGTGAATGGGAAAGTAGTCCACTAGTGAAGAGGGGAAGTGGGCGAGGAGAGGGAGGGAGGAAGAGGGAGAAGCAGAGATAGACGTTGCCGAAGCGCTGCCTTTGCGTGGCCGGAGGGCGTGGGATCTGGTGGGAACATAGAAGGATTGGCCTTAGGTATGAGGAAGGCTCGTTTGGCCTCAGTAGTAAACAGGAAAGCAGAATATATGGACACACAGACAGATTGGTAAGTTGATGTGGTGATGAAAGTTCGAGGAGTATTTGGTTATTTTAAAAAGTGAGAAAATTTGAATTTTTACAGATAGTTTGGTAGACAGTTTGGTAGATACAGATAGTTTGGTCGACACTGTCATCAAAACACGTTGTAGAGTGGGGTTAAATAAATTAAATTTGAAAAGACAGTTTGCTTCTCATTTTGTAGAATATCTGAACATTCTTACTGCATATTTTTCTTGATAGGTCAGTTCAGAAAGAAACAACAATACAAAAATATTTCATAACTGCACCAATAAAGTGAAAAATTCCAACAACAGCCTCCAGTTCCCTTTCATTATCCCTGATTCTCAGCTGGTCATTTAAATGCAGTATTAACTGGAAGACAAAATTACCCCCGAAGTATCATCATGTTTACCTTGCAGCACAGAGCGCCCAAGCCAAAAAGTTCTAGTTTGTGCTTCCCTGTAATCTACCCATGAAAGAATTTAAATCCAAGTTAAGACTTTACAAATAAGAAATAATAAACATTTTAATGTTTATGAAAGAAGGGGCAAGAGGGTTTTCATAAAGCCTTTACATATCTTTTAACCTTCATTTATTTCTTATGCCACTAAAACATAGGTTAGGACAGCAGAGTATTATACAGCTGGCGGTTTTTCCAGATCTGGTGACAAATACAAACCACTGTGTGTGCAAGAAGCTCGAAGGAAAGCTGTGCAGTGCAGTGATTATGAGTTTGGACTTGGGGTCACACAGGATTCATATCTCGCCTCTACACTCATTTCTCAGTCGTCTCTATTTGGGCAACTTCCCCAAACTTCCAAACGTCACTTTCAAAACGGGGATGGTAGCTGCCTCCCAGAGCTGTAAACATGAACTGAGGTAACATGTCCGAGTGTTTTAGTGCGACGCCTGTACATAGTGAAGGTCTGTGAAATGTTGTGAATCTGTGGTTTCCTTTGACCACTTGAGTGAACTCCATCCCAGCTGTGAGAAGAAAAGTCACTGTGTCTTCAGTTCCTGTTTTGAGTGATACGTGTGTGTGCACACACCCCCACACACAACCCAAGTTAGTAGAGTTAAAAAAAAAACAAAACAAAACCTTAGTCTTATACATTACATGAGAACTTCGTTGAATATCCTGGATTATATTGGCTCATTTATGAAAGAATGATAGAAATGACAGTGGGGCAGCACCTTCTACCCTTCCTTTTTAATTTGTGTGTCTCTCCTGGTTTGTTCCTCCTAATCATAGCATTTGAGAAGTTTGTTGGTTGGTTTGTTTAACGAGTTCCTACCTCAGGAGAACTGTGTGGCCTGAATTGGATTGGACTTGGGACCACCTCTTAAAACGACCCTGCTGCTCAAAGGTGAAAATACTCAACTCCTGTTTTGGGACATTTTAGGAGAGTTCAAATGCCAGAGATGTCACAGATGTGTTTAAAGGCCTAAGGATTGTTTAGACTTCTTATCACCTTGATTGAAGATAGTGTACAGTCTAGACTGTGGTTTTGATCACACACAGACCTTTGGTTCCTGACAAATTTGAGTGACATTGAACTGGGGCCTGCAGTTTAAGCTGCAGAATGTTTCAGTTTGAGCAGAGTAGGGCCATTTTACACAGACAGGGTCGTCCTAGAGAAAAGGCCTTTCTTTGGCTTGAAGACCAACGTGGTTTCTTGAAATTTGATTGCTCTTTTCATTAGCCACTTATTGGGAGGCTAACGTCCCTTGGTAGAGAAAATGAAGAAGTCTTCAGTCTTTTACAAACTCCTCTTTTGAAAGACCAACAAACTTTTAAGAAGTAACTTTTAAATCTAGCACTAATTATCCAGGGAAGGTCTGGATGTAATCATTGGACGATAAATAAAATCTTATTATTAGTCACAGGATATGGAAAATTTAAATCACCTGGCATAAATTAATATCTTGCTGTTATATTCTGGTATTTTAACATCTGTAAAAGAAATTTTGAGCTTCTGAAGTAAACTGGGATGTTTAGTCTCTGAATAATACAGAACTTTCTTTAGAATGATCTAAGCTGTGGCCAGGTTATCTTGGTATAGGTTGTCTGCATGTATTATTTGAATTATGCCTAAATTCAAATCTGTTTTGTGATAGTAATTTATGTAGGAGTTTATAGCTTAAATATAGTTACGATTTCTTTTCTGTAAAATCTATAAGAAAATCGTATAACCAATTCTCATAATTCAGATAATATGTATTTGGAGTAATTTGTCTGATTGTATCAGTTTTCAGATCATCTTATAAAATATCTTAAATATTTAATAACCGTATAATAAACTTATTAATAAAATATTTGCCTTATTTTTTATCCTCTTTTTTTGTTAGCTAGTTCATCTTAGCTATACCAGTTAAGCTAGTTAACCTTGGTGTTCTGAGGCTGTTTCGAAGAGTCAAGTGGTAATGGGCTTAGCTTGAAACACCAGTGGATACATTGGGCTTTCTGAAGTTATATTTGGAAGTACTGTATAACCTTTGTGAAAACGGTCACTCATTAGGATCACTCACTAGGCTGTGATTAGGTCACTCATTACGCTGTGATGAACTGGACCTAGTACTACCGAAATCTGAAAGAATGTCATAGCTGGTCTAGACATTGCTCCTTTTTTGTCTTACACTAAAAAACATTAGAGCTCTGTATTTTCTTGTCGATATCTAAGCCTAAAAAACAGTAGCTAGCACTTAGTAGGTACTCAGTGAATACACATTGAAAAAGTGAGTGAATACCAAAAATTACTTCTTAATTGAATTCAGGTAGTCAAGTTTTAGAACTTACCTTTAGATGTTTTCTTATTTTATGTCTTTGTCAGGAGTTTGCATTTAGCGGTAGGTATTTTCTCCCCGATGTTAATGAATATTTATTGCTGATAAAATCAAGACATTCACCATCAATTTTAATATGAATGTGTTGCAGTGAAGGTATAATACCGTATTATGGCAATTAAGTAATTCCCGTACTTTATTTACTAGCTGAACAAGGTAAACTGGGAAGTGTTTTCTAGGAAGGCCTTTTAAAAGGTAATTTAGTGACTAAAGGGAAACCTGCTGAAATATTTTTGAGAATTTTGGTGTACAAGTAAGTTCTTAGGGAACTGAAACGCTCAATGGCAGATTGTGCTAGGTACACACAAAATGCACCAGCCACTGGCCAACGGTTACCCGGTGCCCAGTTTTCTCACAGTGTCTGGACACCAGGGAAGCTAATAGCCTTCAGGGTACACTGATACAGGTGAGAGAAGTTGCCAGTTTCAAGCTTGTGCGCCAAAGGTGCGCATAACATTCTTTTGATCAGCAGGGCCGGGGCCTGGCCAGATGAAAGAGTAGTCCTGTTAAAAGGCAAATTTGATACATCTACGCAGCTCCCTTACCCCCAGTTAGAATTTAAGATCCTGGAGGGCAGGGATTTTTGCCAGTTTGGTTTACTGCTCTATTCCAAGTGATTGTTTCCCTGTTGGAAGGCTCCATGAGGCCAGCCCGTGTATTTTTTTTTTTTTTTTTTTTTTGGCCTATCATTATATCTTTAGCAGCTAGCAGTATGTGTTATATACTAGGTGGTCAAATAAATAATAGTTTACAGAATGAATGACTGCGGAAGGCAGTCTTATAAGGGGTCTTCTTTCCCTGTTTAATGCTTCTTCCTTCCTTTTTGGTATCTTATGCCAGCTCTTTCAGCTCAATTCTAAATTAACTTTAGCTGGTACTCAATTTCTAATACCCTAGCTAATAAAAACAAGGCATTGTCATATATTGGAAAAGGGTAATCCTTGAAGGTGATGGCTCCTATTTGGTGGGCTGGGTCTGCATGTTCGGCTCCGGGCACATGGTCCCTATTGGGATCATCACTGGAGTTGCCGAGAAAAAAGAATACGGATGCGTATGTATTTGTCACGCTGGCCTCCAGTGTGTTTGCTCTCCAGGGAGCCTCTTGGTGATCTGCTTTTCCCTTTTCAACAAAGCCTAAATGAAAGTTAGCGCAGTACCTCTGACAGGCTACAGATTGCGTTTCTATCGATTGCGATAGTGCTTACTTTAAAAATACCAGCTGTCCATTAAGTGCTAAAAATGAGATAATTTTCAGTTGATGATAGCGTATTATAGAGCGTTCCCTCTCTTCCTGAATTAACTTAAGGAATTGCAAGAATTTTAAATTTGCTTAGCCAGCCCCAGTGCTTCTTATTTTTTCTTTGGTATTCCTGCAGTGCGTATGTAGTCAGCTGTTAATGTGTGTATGGTTTCTAGTACAGTAGCACCTGTTTAACTGCTCTACCTGTGCAGACATGCTTCATAGGTATGAGTATTGATTGTAGGGGTTTTCTGAATGCTTTTATGGGGACAAATAGTAATATGTCAAAAGAATTTTCTTTTGTGGAATGAATAAATCAGACTTCATGAATGAAGGGTAATTTATGTTATAAATATAATTAGGATTCCAAAACTAATTAAATGCAGCCTTATTTTAAAAGAGGTTTTATTTTAGTGAAAGCCCTTGCACTCAGTAGAAAATAATCGTTAATTTAATAGAGGGGGGAGTGAGTGTCTACCGCTCCTCCAGGTACAAGTGACATCATCGACTCAGAGTTACAGAAAGATACGTTCAGATCAGAATCTGGGCCAGACTGGCCTGGTCCAGAGGCAGTGGGTGTGTTTGATAATGGTGCTCACAGTGGCTCTTCTGGGGTCATACTGCTCCAGTTTGAACTGGTAATTTGCCTAAGTACCGAGTTCTAGGTTGGAGATCATTTTCCTTCAGAATTTTAAAGGCATTGCTTTATCGATTTCCTGCTTTCAGTGTTGCTGAAGCCATTTTGATTCATGATCCTTTGGATATGACGCATGTTTTTCCCCCCTTTTTCTCTCATTTCTCTGAAAATGTGCAACATCTTCTATTTCTGGTGTTCTGAAATGTGACATGTTGTCCTTTTGTCTGTCTTTTTCCAGTTATTGTGTTGAGGACTTAATTGGCATTTTGGCTAGACTCTAGAAAATCATACCTTTCAGTTCTGGTGAATTTTCTTTGGATATTGGAAAGCTTTCTCCCCTCTGTGTTTTGAAGGGAGCAGGGTGTCTGTTTTTCCTGGTATTTTGATGCTGAATCTTTTTACTTATCTCATTTTTATATCTGTTTTTCTTCTACTTTTTCTTTTTTGCCCTCCACTTTCTAGCTCTTTTTTTTTTTTCTTGGCTTTCTGAAAAAAATTGTCTCAACTTTATTTTCTGTACCTTCTAGTGAATGTTTCATTTCCGCTATTACGTTCTTAAAGAAAAATTATTCTGATACTTGTTAAAATGACAAAGACGACTTTATTCATGACTATTGCAGTAGGAGTGTATTAGCCTGCTTGGGCTGCCATAATAAAATACCATAGACTGGGTGGCTTAAACAGCAGACATTTATTTTCTCACAGTTCTGGGCGCTGGAAGTCTGACATCAGGTGCCAGCGTGGTCGGATTCTGGTGAGGACTCTCGTCCTGGGTTCTGCGGGCCGCTTGCGCGGCCTTTCCCTATAGTGTGTGCATTGAGGTGGAGAGATGTCTCTCTTCCTCTTTTGGTAAGGCTACCAATCCTATTGGGTTAGGACCCCACCCTTATGATGTCATTAGCCGTGATTACCTGCTGTCTCCAAATACAGTCACATGGGCGATGACAGCTTCAACACATGAATATTTGGGGGGACACAGTTCAGTCCATAGCAGACACATACACTCAGCCTATAACAAGGGGTATTACAGTAGGGAGAACAATTGGGCTCCACTTTGAATACAGCAAAGACAGCTGGGGATTTATAGCCAGTGAGCAGAGTGCAGGGGTCAGTGGATGAAAAAAATGAAGTGGAAACAGCACAGGTAGGGGATTCTTGCTCAACTGGCTTAAGGGGATTCTTTTTGAAGGCAGATTAAGGATTTATATGTCAGAGGTAGGGGATGAGGAACTCGATAAGATATCAAGGGTGAGAGGATTTCTCTAAACCGGCTTAGCAGGATTCTTGCTAAAACTGGCCTCTGTCGGCCGGACAAGGAGGGGACAGACTCGAAGGCCTAGCGGAGGCCTCGTCAAGAAGAGGGCTCAGAGCCGCCTAACTGAAGCTTGGTCAGGAAGAGAGTTTTGTCAGCATGTGGCAGTTTCGGTATGCACAGCCTCAGTCGTCCCTGGTGTTTCTCTTTCCGGAGACCCTCTGTCTCCTTCAGAGAATAACCTCTAGGCTTCTCTTGGGGTGATGGTGGGAGGGAGGTGGCGTTTGCCCAGCTGTGTGCCGTGTGTACGGCTGGCGTTAGGAAGTCTTTTTCTCAAACAGCTCTCCCCTAGCCTCCCTGACGCTAGACCCCTCTTTTCACCCTTGCTTCGGTGGTGTAACTGGGTTATCTTTCCCCATCCCAGATTTGGGGTTTGGCTCTTAGGTTTGCTAAGTCAGTTAGCACACCGGCCGCTCGCTTCCCAGCTTCCAGAATGGCGTTGCTGTCGTCTCCTCTTGGGCTCTCCCCCTCCTTGTGCACTGATGTCTTTAATTTAAAGACTCTTTTTACTGTAGATTTAGGGGTTTGAGGAAGGAGCGGCGTTGGATGTGTAGCTTTAAATCTGTTATCTTAACTGGGAAGCTGCAGCAAATGGTTCAAAACGGGAAAACAATTTAAATAGTTCAAGGAAATTTTGACATTCTTTTTTGACTTTGTGGGTTTTGCTTCCCTGTGATTTTTTTTCAGATACCTCATGATTCCTAAATGATCCCTCATGACTATCCTATAATTTCCCTTTGTATTGAGAACTATCACAAGACCGTTTACTTGAAATTTAGTGGCGGCTTCGAACAAGGGATATGGGGGACTGTAAGGGAAGAGGTGTCACTGGCACCTGTTGGGTGCCGTTAGAATGGGGATCTCAACTTTACGTCACTTAATCCTCATGGCAATTCTGTAAGGTAAGCGATATTGTCACGTATGGGTAAGGATAAAGATATTGATCAGAGAGATTAAGTAACTTAACTTAAGAGCTAGTCAGACAGTGGTGGAGCTTAGTTTCAAGCCTAGGTTTTAAGACCTTGCAAGTCTTTCTAGGATAGCATCTCCTTCTACTCCTCCCAAACTGTGTGCACAGTTCATTCAGTCACTCGGTGAAGGTTGGGTTGCCTGCTCCGTGCTGGGCCTTGGTGACACATGAGGGCTAGGCCATGCCCTGATACAACAGGAATGTCATGATCAGACTTACTTTCAGTAGGATTTCTGGTGATCTGTGCATACTGGCAAGAGTAGGAACAGGTGGCTAAGTTAGTTACAGGAGTCCTGGTAAAAGGCCATGTTGGTTTTGACCAGGAAGGCAGAGCAGATCCAGAGAAGTGGGTGGATTTGAGATACCCTATTGGAGGTGGAGCCGACAGGATGAGGGGGTGATAGGGGTTTGGAAGGAGCTGGAAGAATTGAGGATGACTCTGGGTTTGATTTGAAATGAATGTTGTTGGTGCCTTTAGTGATATAATGAACGTGGTGGAACAGAGTAATAATATAATAATAACAATGTTACATCTGTTAGATATCTCCATGAGGAGGTGTCCAGTATGCAAGTTAAACACCTGGGAACTCAGTGGTGCTGTGTAGGCTGGAGAAGTCAATTTGGGCATCACTTACATATAGATTCCATTTAAAGCATGGGACTAGATATGATTATTTAGGGAAGGTGTGTGGATGTAGGTGTGTGACGGTGCGGCAACGCAGATCTGAAGCAGTGTTACTCATTCACTTCTGTGGAGAACCCTCAGTTAACTTCTTAACGCTGAATGGCACTTAAACCTAGTCGCATTTACTGCGTGGGGACAGCAGAAGCCATCAGGTAGCCATGGCACGGAAGACATTAACTAGCAAGCACGTTGCAGACTTGCCAATAGTTAGCAGTTTTTAGATTGAACTATAGACCAGACATCCTTGTCTTCCGTGAGAGACTAGGCCTGGTGGGAACACCCATGTGGGAAATCCCAGATCTGAGAACGCCACACAAGAGGCGAGTTACGGCACATGCGTCTTCTTCAAGTGTAGATAAGTAAGGAAAAGTAAGTTCCCGCTGAGGTGCTGAAACTAGGACGTCTGGGATCACTCACTATAGGTGATTCATTATAACACGTTAGTCTCACAGAATCCAAGCTCATTAAAATTAAATATTTTATATGTTATGGACCCTTTGGGATACTCTCAAAAGACAGAATTGTAAACGTTAGGTCTGAGAATGCCAAGCATGAAAGCAGCTTTCTAGGAATACTTGAAAAACTAGCCTGGAATTCAAACTAGGCAAAACCTGGAAACAATCTAAACGTTCGTGTCCAGGACAGCAGGTAGACAACTGTGGCATGTGATTCAGTGGGTTAGTGTACACAGCAGCTTGGCCGAACGTCAGAACATTCTGTTGGATGAAAGAAACCGTACACAGAAGCATGCGTGCTGAACAGTGGGTGCTTGTGGAGGTAGGGATTGACCAGAAGGAGACACAGGGGAACTTTCTGGTGAGATGGAAAGGTTCTGTCTGTTGATTGGGGTGTTTGTTGAACGGGTATGTCCACGTGTGGAAACTCATCAACCTGTATCCTTAGAATTTGTACATTTCACTGTATGTAAGTTTTACTGCAGAGAAGAAATAAGAAGACGACAAAGCAGTGAGCTCAGTGGTTCTGTGGGCATCCCTCTAGGGCGCACAGGGGTGGGGCCTGTAGTCTCAGCCTGTCCGGGAAAGTCTCCCAGAGGAAGTAACCTCTCCTGTGTCTCATTTTTATCCCTTAGGTCTAAGATAGACTTACTGTTCAAGTCTTAGCTAACTCCACGCCATGACATCTCTTCTTCGGATGACTGTTTAATTTATTGTGCAATCTGGAAGACTTCAGGCAGTAAAAAGGAGCGCTAGTGTAGATTACAGTGGGCAAGAGGTAGAAGCTGTGACCGTTGCTCTCTCTTTCTGCGCTGCTCAGAGTGTAGCTGGTTCTCACTGCGGTCGCCACCGAAGGAAGACGGTGGCAAAGCAGGTGTTCCCGGCGGGCAGAGCAGCCTCTGCTTGGTCCCTCTGAACAGGCGGTACAGGGGGGTGGGTGCAGCGGGGTGGCAGGGGGCGGGGATTACCCGTGCAGGGGCGCTCGTGTGTTTCTAAGAGTCGCGATTTACATGTTAACTGAAAAAAAAAGATTGTTATCTTTTTTCATGTCCAGAGTTACTCACGTTGCTTTGTTCTTTCCTTTGAAACAGGAGATAGTGGAGAAGCTCCCTTCAGAAATGGAGGACGGGAAGCCCGTTTGGGCGCCGCACCCTACGGATGGATTTCAGATGGGCAGTATCGTGGATATTGGCCCTGACAGCTTAACGATTGAACCCTTGAACCAAAGAGGCAAGGTAAGAAGTTCCTCAGAAAGATTTCAAAATTTGATTTGTGTCTGTAGGTATCTCCCTTTTTCAATGAAGTAGGTATTTTTTTAGCACAGTATAGGGGAAAGCAGTTTTCTGGTCAGGGAATCCTAGTTTTCTCCTGAGTTGTGTGATTAAATCAGAAGTGCATACCCTAGGGGGAAAATGGTGTCCCGTCGTAAAATCAGACAGTAATTTAGTGAGCCTTTCACTAGCATATTCTTAAGAAAAAAATAGCTATATAACAAAATATAAACAATAACATTTTTTATTCCTTAAGCCATATAACTAAAGTTATGAATATATCTGTGCTGTATTCAACACGTTACCAAGTAAAAATATAAAAAGTGAATGGGATTATGTTATGAAATTTTACTTTTTGCTTTAGCTCCCGGATAATTGTTTTTTTAACATTTTTTATTGAAGTATAGTTGATTTACAATGTTGTGTTAATTTCTGCTGTACAGCAAAGTGATTCAGGTATCCACAGAAACACACTTTTTAAAAATATTCTTTTCCATTATGGTTTATCACAGGATATTGAATATAGTTCTCTGTGCTATACAATAGGACCTTATTTATTTATTTATTTTAAAGTTTATTTATTTTATTTATTTTACTTTTGGCTGTGTTGGGTCTTCGTTGCTGCGCACGGGCTTTCTCTAGTTGAGGCGAGCGGGGGCTACTCTTCGTTGCGGTGCGTGGGCTTCTCATTGCAGTGGCTTCTCTTGTTGCAGAGCATGGGCTCTAGGTGCACGGGCTTCAGTAGTTGTGGCACGCAGGCTTCAGTAGTTGTGGCTCGCGGGCTCTAGAGAGCAGGCTCAGTAGTTGTGGCGCGTGGGCTCAGTAGTTGTGGCGCACAGGCTCAGTTGCTCCGTGGCATTTGGGATCTTCGCGGACCAGGGATCCAACCCATGTCCCCTGCATTGGCAGGCGGATTCTTAACCACTACACCACCAGGGAAGCCCGGACCTTGTTGTTTATCCATTCTATATATAATAGCTTACATCTGCTGTTAGTTATTTTTTAAAAAGCTTTTTATTTACTTAAATTTATTATCATGTGATTGTAGTAAAAATATTTCTATTAAATAAAGATATTTAAGTCTTAAACATAACTGTCTGTTATGATTTTTGTTGTAATGGTACTTTTTAAAACATAAAAGCATACTTTAATTTTGTATACATGGTATCTATTTCCTTTTAGGCTTAGACATAGACTAGACAATATAACAAAATGAAAGTATGGGGGAAAAGTGACTTGGAGTCTTTTCAGCCTTCCTGGGGACTGTAGGGCCTGTTTTGTGGGAGAGCTTAACACTTTTCAGTCTAATAAATGTTCCCGTTAAACAGAACCTCTGACTAAATTAAGTTTGTTGATGTCATTTCTGTTTACTTTAGACTCTGCCAGTGTTCATGAATAATTTATGTTCTACTGATACATGGTTAACTAATGCCATATGACTGCCATCCTTCTGGGAACCTTAGAAAAACAAGGTGGATCTCTCATGAGGTCCGTTCACAGAGAAAACTATTCTGTTACTGTAAACAACCCAGGAACCTAAATGCATAATATATAATGTGCCATGTTAGCGGCGGCCAATTAAAGATACCCTCAGGAAAGAAAAGACAAAGTGTTTCTAGTTTTTCCTCTTATTAACAAGTACCTATTTGTACTTACAATGCAGTACATGTTCTAAAAAAAGAAAGAATTAAAAAAAAAAAACTCAAATTATTTTTATATATTTGAAGTTGTAGGGGAGGAAAAATTTTCCTGTACCCTTTTGGGTCTCTGGCTGGGCCTGAAAATTAAATTGACATAAGACACATTCACAGTAGGAAAGCATACAACTTTTATCAGATTTTTACATGTACATAGCAGCCTTCACAAGAGAATGAAGAATAGAAGAAGTGACCAGAGCGGGAAGCTTTTATATCTTTTAGACAAAGAAACAATACCTTCGTGAAGAATTGATAAGACAAAGGGGTCCGGGCTAGGGGTGGTAAATGGTGGAGAAGTGGTTAGGAAGGTAAGGGTTAGTCTGACAAGGCAAGGTTTGTTTGCACAGATTTCTCTTGGTCTCCATTCCCTCCGCTGGTGATAAGAATGTCTTCTTTCCTCCTGGTAGAGCGAGGGCACCTCACACGTGGGAGTTTTATCTCCTGCTCTCAGGAATAAAAAGGGTCAGAGTGCCCTTCTTACATCTGTTGTTTGTCAAGTGCCTTTAACTCAAGATAATCAATATGCCAAAGTAGCATGTTTTGGGGTGACAAATTCAGTGAGCCTTTCATTATCTTTCAAAGTCTGTTTTTCATTTTTCTTTAACATATCTTATAAGCACAGTAAATCAAAAGCCCCAAATGAAATGAAAAGTATGTTTCCTCCTTATATTTCGTTATATGTATTCTGTTATATCCATAAGTAACAAAATAATTCAGTTCAGGGATAGAAGAAACTTTATTTACGGGTATATGCTTTTTTTATAGTTTAAGTATTTTGTGCTTTCAACTGTGCCTTATTAGTATTAATCAGGTGCACACACAGAACCAGTAAAAACACTTAAAATTCAAGTTGTGGAGTCATGAAAACTTTATGGATCGTAGATTATTTATAAACTAAAGTTGAAGCTTCTTTTCACAAAATCTTTTTGAAAGTTAACAAATTCTCAGGGATTTCTTTTCATCTTAATCCCCTCCCTGCCCCCACTCTCTGATCAGGGTCTTAATAAATTGTAAAGTGTCATAACAACCGTGTGGTTAAAAAGATCCGTAAGAGAAGCAGTCTTTTGCATAGATGATTCATGGAGTAGAGATCATCAGCATTTAAAAATGAAGGAAGAAAAAAAAAAACAAAAAAAACAAAAAAAAAAAATGAAGGAAGTGCGTAAAGCAGCGGACAAGTCAAGTACATCTGTTTGCTGATACAGTAGAAGCATAGAAGAGGGAATGATGAGCTCTAGTGGGGAACCTGTCTTTGTTGATAGCAGTGCCTTTTAAAGTTTTTCAGCCGTGGCCCGTCGTAAGAAATAGATTTGAAATCGCATTAGGTGTATGTATTATTCATGTGTGTGTACGTGTGTATTGACGACAGATAGATTTTACATGTCAACAAGTATCGTGTGTGTGTGTATTCAAATGCAACATCCTTACCGTATGTGATGCATTCTGATGTTTTCTAGTATCTTTTATTGTGTTAAAAATGCCATCTTGAACCTCTCAATTGATTTCATGTTCCATATTTGCAGCGGACTGGCCTGCAGGCTAAAGCCCTAAACACATGGCATTTAAGGGTCTACATTTCCTTTTCCCTGTCTATGTTGCTAGTCTTGTCTTTTGTCAACCAGCAGTCTCCCCCTCATTCTCTTGCCCTTCTGCTTAGTCTTCTGTGTCTTTCTCCTCCTCTTCCAGCCTTCCTCCCAGGGTTTATCAGGTCCTCAGGGAGCCAGGTGGTGCCGGGCTCTGTGTGTCGCTGTGAGCAGCGACACACAGAGCCTGGAATGCCGCTCTCCGCAGCTCTGTGCTTATTTAGCAAATACTAACTCACCTCTCAGGAGTGACTGAGGTCACCTCCTTTATGAAATTTTTCCACAGACGCCCTGTCTCTTGCTCCTCCTCCCATGCAGTGGAGTTGACTGTCGATTACTCTTTCCTTTGAGGAGTGGTATCCCTTCTTAGCCTCCCGTGACGCTATTGGAGACATTTGTTTACATTTCTCCCCCTCCCTGCTAGACTGTAATCTTCTCTCGAGTGCAGGGGCTGTTTTCTTTGTCCATGTTGTCATGAAGCTGGATGCACTGTGTTTGCTGGGTGGTAGGTGTTTACTGTGATCTCTTGATAGGAGAAAAAGCCTCCTTCCTCCTAGAGAAAACAACTGCCTTAATGAAACAAGTTTCCTCCTTCTCACTGAGTAGCTTGTGAAGGGGAGAAGAAGACGGGGTGCTGGTGATCACTTGGGGGGTGAAAAAGCATCGAGAGAAACTATGTTTTAGACTCATTACAGGCCTTTCAGCCCCAAGATTATTAACCTTCCCATTCTAGGAACTCTGTGTCCTGCACCCCATTTACGGAGCCAACGCCTGGAGTCTGGGGAGGCTTTAGCCCCATTGCTGAGGCTGTGAGAGTGGCACGTAGATCTGTGACATTAGCAGTTATTTCTGAACGTGTTTCTCCTGTAGAATCATTGTTATAAATTGTGGATTGTTTTACAGTACCATAATATACTCAATGTACGTTACGGATTAGTTCTGAATTTGTGATTTATCCTTTAAACCTTTCCTCATTTATACCATTAAGAACATGTGTAGTGGGTTCCAAATAATTAACTGCTAGAGTTTTCAGTCAATTCAGTGACTTTGAATTGAGGTAACACTAGCGGCCTGGATTTTCCTCTGTAAACTATAGCAGTAGCCTTGTCTTATACTCTTGCATGTATATACATATACAGACCTACAAATATTCTAAAATAATTGAACAGGTTTTCCTTAGACATTGGTTTGATATGGATGGAAGCTTCAACCACAGGAGTAATTGTAATTGTTTGAGAAATAGAAATGTATAGGTAACTATTAGAATGGCATGGAGAAAATTTAATTCCCTTTAGATGTAATTTGAGATCATTTCTTCTCTCTTACAAGATACTATCTTAATTCTAGAGTTTCTACCATAGTATTTAAATGATATAATAAGCACCGACTTATTCATGGATATCTGTAATGTTATGGACCTAATAGTTTTGGATACTGTTTATATTTTTGACACATTCCTGTACAGGAATTTGTGTCTAATGTGTTTTACTCAGACAATAGCATTAATTAAATTATGGTCTGTTGGTGTTATCTGATTGATTGGATGTTACTTTTTTCCTTTTTTAAAACAATAAAATTGCTGTATACATAAACATTAAAGTTTTTATTTTTTTAAAAAGTTGTTAAATAGCATACCTATATGTAAACATATTAATATACTTCTTGTTTTGTCCCACTCTAGGTGTTACAGCACAGGTTTTGTTTTTGTTTTATTGATTTCCATTATTGATTTCATGTTCATAGTAATAATGGATAATATATGTGAGTAATGACTTGTTCAGTAGTAGGATCTTGTATTACATTTTAACGAAGAGCATATTATTGCCATTATTTCAATGTATGCAGTCAGTTAAGCTCCTTTATCTTTCTTACTGTTTGTAAGCTTCTCGTTTAATGAGCTCTTGTTGTGTTTTTTAGACATTTCTGGCTCTCATAAACCAAGTGTTCCCTGCAGAAGAGGACAGTAAAAAAGATGTGGAAGATAACTGTAAGTATCAATTTAAAAACTAGTTCTCATCATAGAAAAGGGAACTGTTCCTTCAAAAAGTACGTGAGTGATTATATTACACGGCACACCGTCCTTGTTCAGAAGAAATGTTGCCTTTTGACCTGAAGGTTCAGGGGCCCCACAGTCCTAGATGCATTGTTCTCTCACATTTGCACTTTGGTGAAGGGGTCTCCTGAATATCTTTTTAGTGTTATCTCAGTTGTGTAAATACAGGGAATGGTAATCATTTACTAACTATGAAGCCTGAACTAAAGATCTCTTGGTTTTATGTTTTTTGTTTTTTGTTTTTTGAACCTCTGAATCAGATGATTTTTATAGTTGTATATGTGGTTCAGTAATTTGGAAGTTGAGTCAAGAGGACCCATTTAGTGTCACCCTTTGAAGGAAACAGACATTAAAAAAAATACTATGTAATAAGTACTAATTGAAAATTGATTTCAGAACATTGGATTAAAGTGCAACATTAATTCGACTTACAACTATCTTAGAATTTTTGGCGAAAAAATACTGTATCCAGAGCAATAGGCCATGTTTATTCTTACATTTTCAAGATAAAGTGGTAATCATGTTTCATTTTTTATGTGGCGATATTTAAGAATCATGTCCAGTTGTCATGGGTTTCGTTAAATGTATCTGGCATTAAAAACTCTGCAGTTAAATAAGAGAGGTAGGAGAAAGGAATATATTTTGTCCTTATTGGTTTTCTCTGGAGTTCGCATTTGAGTAAGCCTGTAAGATCCCCCTACGTGACGTGGAATGCAGGAGTAATGGGGGAGCCCCGAGTTCAGATTCTGACTGTGCCATTAGGAAGCTGTGTGCCCGTAGGCAGTTTCTCTCTCCCCTTTGAGCTTCTCGTCTGGAGAACAAGAGTAATGATTTTTATGTTTCGTGCTTAGATACATTTATCTATATGATATGATTTATCTATCTGATACATTTAAAATGCTTGGTGCAGTGCCTGACCTCTCACAGCCTCTCAATAGACGGTATCTGTTGTTATTAGGTGTAAGAGACAGGGAGAAAAAATGTGGTGCTCCCTTCCTTTCCAAAATTGCTAGAGAGTTTGTCTGATGGGATAATATTTTTCTGAACAGCAATCAGAACAACAACAGAAAGGAACGAGATTCTATCGTATGTAAAATAAGAGAAAATTCTTTTCTGTTAAAACTTGCTAGGGTATTCGGAATTGGAATCAGTCCTTTTCATATATCAAAATAATGTTTTCTGGTTTATGTATCCACATAGAGCTAAACATAATAAATGATGTCGAATTACTTTTAATCCCTCTCTTAAATATTTTAAAGCAGTCTCCCTCTGATTGTTTCATGGTGGTGGACTTGTCTAACCGTGCAGTTTCCCTGGTCTTAGTGGAGATGTGCTGCTTCTTGCAGGTGTTGACTTTGGTGATGCCAGACGGCAGGAATGTTGCTGAGGATGTACCTGTCCTCACCGCACAGTCCAGCCCTACTTGATGTCCCCTTTCTGAAACCACATCACGAACGCAGCTCTAACGGTTGAGTTTAGAATGCAGGTTTTCCAGCGAAAGTGGTTCCATCATTTAGTAGTTTAGTCCTTTTGCCTGAGGCTTGGTTGCCCACTACACCACTGTCCTCCGCCAAGTGACGCATGGCGTTGTTTGTTTGGGTCTCACGTGCGTATTTCTAAAATCCTTTCCTCTTCTCTGCATCACGGTAATAATGTAATGTTTAAAAGCTTGATGTCTATAGAACATCCTGAACTATGTGATAAAGGTTCTGTTGGAACAGACCCACGAGTTGACTTCTGGTAGTGCCCTCATAATATAGCAGAATTTATTACCTTTAGTTTTAGCTCCAGGTTTTCTATGTGAAGGGTTTTATGTGTGGAGTTTAGTATGTTAACTTTGCCTTTTTACTTGACTCTTGAGGATTAGTGCCAGAAAGTAGTTCAGGGATGTGAGGTTGGTAATTAAAGTAAGCACTTTTTGTGCTAATATTTAAGCTACTGTTACTTACATGGCATGTAATAATCTTCGTGAATGATCCCTGTTAGAAGTCGAGAATAATAAAGTATAAACTATAATATTGGAAAGAATCCCCGAAGTTGCCTGGTTCAGTCTCTTTTTCAGTAATGGAATGACTTCTACAGCAATGTAACGATAGAATTGATTGACTTCTACTGTGTTGAAGTTGTTTGTGGGTTCTTTTTTTTCTCTCAGTGAACCAGAACTGTGACAAATAAGCAGAATCTTAAATGCTTAGATAACTCCCTAGTCAGCTTCCTAAATTTAATAATTGAGTGATATCCAGTCTTCATTAGAAACTTTTGGTGTGCTCAGTATATATTAATTATACCAAAATTCTTCTTACGGAGTTTATAAAGAAACAAAGACGTTCATTCTTTTATTATGTCTTACTTAAAAATTTTTAATATCGAGTGTACAGTTAAATCAATGAATAATTAGGCATAAAAGGCGAACAGTTCACCGAAAGTATTGCATGTCAGTAGCCCCACCAAGTAGTCCTGGGGTGGCCACTAGGAGAGGAGGGGAGGAGGGAATTCGGTGGAGCAGGAGGTGATTTCCAAGACCCTCTGAGCATCCCTAGGTCGTGCCTTCAGGGATGCAAAGGCCACTGAGACTTAGCATTTCCCATTCTGGCAAGCTGAGGGTCGTACATGTTCCCTTCTGTCTTTCCTTTTCTGTGTCTTTATTTAAATGGAGTAGTCTGAGTGGCATAATTTAAGAGGAAGACCCTCTGGTCCAAATTTTTATTGTCATTGGCGGATATTTCAACGGTGAGGGATTTTTTTTTTTTTTTAAACGTCTTTATTGGAGTATAAGTGCTTTACAGTGTTGTGTTAGTTTCTGCTGTATAACAAAGTGAATCAGCTATACGTATACATATATCCCCATATCTCCTCCCTCTTGCATCTCCCTCCCTCCCACCCTCCCTATCCCACCCCTCTAGGTGGACACAAAGCACCAAGCTGATCTCCCTGTGCTATGCAGCTGCTTCCCACTAGCTAGCTATTTTACATTTGGTAGTGTATATATGTCCATGCCACTCTCTCACTTCGTTCCAGCTTACCCTTCCCCCTCCCCGTGGCCTCGAGTCCATTCTCTACATCTGGGTCTTTATTCCTGTCCTGCCCCTAGGGTCTTAAGAACCATTTTTTTTTTTAGATTCCATACATATGTGTTAGCATACGGTATTTGTGTTTCTCTTTCTGACTTACTTCACTCTGTATGACCGACTCTAGGTCCATCCACCTCACTACGAATAACTCAATTTCGTTTCTTTTTATGGCTGATTAATATTCCATTGTATATATGTGCCACACCTTCTTTATCCATCCGTCTGTCCGTGGACAGCAGTGAGGGATTTATTCAGTTGGATTACCAGGTATCCCTGAGAAGGCTGGTGGCGAGTATGGGAGGAGGTAGAGAAAGAAGGGCAAGCAGCCGTCCGCGTGCCATGTAGGTTCATATGATTAGCTTTGCTAGGGGAGCCGTATCGTGGCGTTAGGCATTCTTACTCACAGGAGGCAGAGAGAGTAGCATCATGCGGCCGGGCAGTTTCAGAGGAAGCTGAGCGATGGGCGAGCGGTTCGATGTTGTGCTTTGCGTAAGGAAAGGCAGCTTGTAGATCAAGCTCCTGGGGACGGGGGTGGAAGAAGTGCAGGGGTATAGAAAGTAGGGGACCGAAGCCCACACGAGATACCCCCTGCTGCCTGCCTTCTCCACATCTTTCCTCAACTGAAAGGAGGGCTGCACTTCAACTGTCAGGGGCCTCCACCCACGTCTTACTCTGTATTTTTCTGCCGTTAAGTGGCATTAGAAATCAGTGAGGCCCGTGTCCTTGCGGTGTGAACTGGCTGCATCATGTGAGTGTGGAAGCACGGGCAGTCTGTTGAGGCAGGTAGAGCAACGGGCTCTTGTTTGACAGAATTGGTCGGGTGTTGCACTGTAGGTTTTATATATACATACAGTGTAGGCATATATACAACTTCAGTGAGGGATCAAGCAAGCAAGCAAATGAATCAGGCAGGGCCCTGCCCTCAGGGATCCGGTATAGAAGCCAAAACCAGATATACAAAACCGTCATCACAAGACTGGCATCCTGTGGTAAGCCCCATAACGAAAGTACAGAGGAGCAAGTAGTCCTAGTGGTGGTGGGGTAGTGAGAATGGGGAGGTGTCATTTGAGGGATTGTCTTTGAACTGACCTTAAAGGATAGGTAGATTTTTGATACCTAGAAATACAGAGGTGCAGCCCAATGCATGCATGATAGTTGAGTTTGGTAAATGGTTTAGTCTGCCTGCAGGTTAGACCATATTAAAGGGAGTTATGGAAAATTATATGAAGAGGTCAGTTGAATGCAGGTTTACTAAGGGCCTTGAATATCAGACTTGAACATGGATTTGGTAGTTGACGGAGACCCACTGATGAGTTTTGAGGAAGAGAGAGATTTAGTCAGGGCTCTAGTGTGGTTAGATTAATGCACTGAGCAATCTGGGTTTAGAGAGGAGAGAGACCGCGGCAGTAGACAAGTGAGAGGCTGCTGTGATTACAGAAGAGGTGACGATGCCTAAACTGGGATTGGGGCTGTGGAAATGGGAAGAAAGGAGAGACATTTCAGAGACTCAGATTGTGCTAATTTTGAGTGCCTACCATGAAGCTGGCGCTGTGCTATACTTTATTACATGTATAAAGACTTGGAAATGGGCTTAGGACAAGGAGGGGGAGAGAGGATGGTCCTAGTATTGACTAAGGCAGAATAAATGACTGAGAAACGGTGGTGCTGATAATGGAAGCAGAGTGGCTGGGGGAAGAGTGGGCTTGTCTGCTCAAGTGCGTGGTGGCAACGTGGAAATGGAGCTCAGGGGACTGAGGGCCGGGGCAGTAGATCAGGCTGGGAGAACAGGATGTGTCAGAGCGTTAGGAGGACAGACGTTAGAAAAACAAGATTTCTACCCTGATGCTGCTGTCAGTTGTTAGCTGCATATCCTAGTTTAAGACGTACAGATTTCTCCAGGATTCTTGTTTAGTCTGTCAGTCGTGAGGCACTGCCTGAATGACACGATCCCTTCCCATTCTAAAATTTTATCTTTTGTGTTTTTCCTGTAAAATTCTGAGCATCAGATGGGATTAGTGTCGTCTACTAACCTTTTTTGTGTCAAAATGTATTAAAATCAGCACTATCTAAAGTAGTTCTTTTTTTCCACTTGAATTGTCCTCGGTTTTTTGTACTCACCTGGTACTAACTAGAGGTACTCACCTCACTGGAAATTTATTGTTTAAAAATATCACTGTCACACATATGTAAACTAGATACATTTTAAATCAGCCTCTGGGGTTTACATGTACCAGGAAAAAAGATGGAATTAAATCTAACGTTAACAGATGAATTTTAACTTGGATCAGAGTGATTCAGATTAAGATGGCATTGTTTTATTTTACTTTCTTTCTTCAAATATCTAATGATTTACAAATTTTCCGTCTCAGGTTCATTAATGTATTTGAATGAAGCCACACTGCTCCACAATATCAAAGTTCGATACAGTAAGGACAGAATTTACGTAAGTATTTTACCTGTACGTTAAGTTTTTGTGCGAATAATTATTTTACGTGCTACTGTTTGATTCTGTTGAGCTTGAGATTTTCTAACAGGAAATCATACTTGATCTGAGCCTGCTGAACGGAGGGTGAGCTCCGTGAGGATAAGGATTCTTTTCTGATTTATTGCTCTAACACCAGGGCTTAGACCACACATGGTACATAGTAGGCACTTAATAAATATTTGCAGAATGAAATGATGAATGCAGAGCATCATCTAATATCATTCAGACTTACAACTATCCAATTTGGATATTTAAAAAAAAAACACTAATTATTTTGAGTTTGGATTTTTTAACTTCTGGCATCTATCTGTAGATCTGTTTAGTTGATGCAGTTTCCACATTGTTCTGCAAAACGTTTAAGGCAGACTATAAGGCATACGTATTGAAATTAAAAACTTGGAAGACAAAAAACTATGTGAATTAGAATAGAAGGCAGTACGTGAGGAAATATCAGGAACACTGAAATGCTGATCATAGAGCCTGAATAGTTGCAATATTTCATTCCAAACAGATAACTTACCCTAAAAACCCAGGATACTTAAAAATGAAAGACAATGCTTTTAATGGAAATAGGGTTTGTACCAAATCATTCAGATGGATACTTAACTAGTCTGTTTTAATTATAATGATTCATTGGGCACATATGAGTTCTATATATCCCTTTGTTGGCTGGAGGTAAATTACCGCACTGCAGGCCTCCTGTTATAAAGATGGGACTCTTCATTATTTTTGAACGAAGAAAACACATGGCTTCTTTGACACTTCCTAGATCAAATGACATTCTTAATCTTTTATATCGCTATCAATTTGGCTAATTGTACTTACTTAATTCTGACTAAATTACCTTTAGTCTTTGCCATCTGTCCAAGTAATGACAGCTGGGAAATAGAACTAATCTAGTCTTTTCCAGAAGAGTTTACTTGCTGTCTTTCGGTTATACATAGTTATTAAGTCTTTCCTTTCCTCCTTGATTTTTCTCAAAATCAACTAAATAGTGTATTTCGGTTAATATATATACACACACACACACACACACACACACACACACACACACATATATACGGCTATTCTTATTTAAAAATATATTTAGAAGCAAAATTCACTTGATCAGCATACTAATATTGAGTATCTAATGTGTGCTAAATGTTGTTTTAGGTACTAAAATAATAAAAATTTTAAAAATTTGTTTGTTAAAGCAGCTTAACTTGTAATAAGTCAGTAAAAGTTGATTTAGATGTAACCATCTTTCAAGTAGAACTGGCCGCTAATTTTTCTTTACATGTCTAACATCACTTGGTAGTGGAGCAATCTTATTTATTTGAGCAAATTTTAATTGTTTTAATATCTTTTTCTTGAAGTTTACAAATTTTAAGTTACCTTTACAGAATGATCTTATTCAAAGAAATTGAGATACTTTGTTTTTATTTGGGATGTTTATAGGAAAGCTTCACACCCATGGGATTTTCGTTGGTCTTTTAAGGCTTCCTGTGCTGCAGTGGTGCTACGTTTGCTCACTGTGACCCTTGATAGCTGAAGGTTTACGTGCAGAATTCATTGTACTTTTAAAAAAATTAGTTTTCTTTTTTTCACATTATGTTTAGTTGACCTGCAAGTCTTTGCTAAATCACATGCTTGATAGAAATAATTACCTATTTGTGAAATTTAAGTTTTTGTTTCTCATGTATAATGTCTGCATCACTCTGGAGAATTTTAAGGTTATTCCTAGTTGTTATTGCCTTCTTTTCCTAAGATGTGTATGCGGTTAGATAGTGTTAGATAGTGGCTGTTTAGGATCATCAGGTCCTGTTTGGAAAACCAGTATTTTCAAAGTTAATGAAAGCCGTGACTGGTGGGTTTTTGCCTAACCAGTTATGCCTTTTAGTTTTAAAACCAGTAAATATCAGCAATACACAAATAGAGTTATTATTATCATAATATATGTAAAAGAGGGGAGCAGTTCAGAATAGTTTAAATTGGATATTTTTATACGTCTCACCAACCAGAGTTGCCACCATCCTCCCTTAGATTTGAGTAGAACAATAGCTAACTCACATTTAACATTTCCCTTGGTTACTAAAGTCTCTATTACTTTCCTTTTGTTTCCCATAGAAACATTATTATCGGGAATTTCTTATTTTTTACCCAACTCCAGGAAACATCTTTGGGAACATTCATGGAATTTTAGATGAGTCGGCTGAGAGTTCAGGGTTTCTGTATCATTTCCCTTCCACAGCTAGAAGCAGAAAAGAGAAAAACATGGTCTTGTGTTCCCTAGTTTGGCCAGTAAACCACAACTAATTGCTAAACCACAACTCTCTTTCTCCCCACGAGGAATTTTATAAATCCTATTGGTGGCATTTTTCTGGTCTTTTGAAGCCACAGTTAAATTTCAGATTTAAAAGCAAGCTTCACTTGCTCATTAAACATTTAGCCCGTCAGTATTCTAGACAATGGTTAGCGCATATGCTGTTTTGCAAAACTCTGGGACCAAGTGGTCACCACCGAGCTAAATCAGTCCTTGGCTTTCAGTGATGGGCATAGGCCTAGAGGGTCCTGTGAGCTATGTTAAACTCTTCAGGGCCTAGAGGGTCCTGTGAGCTACGTTAAACTGTTTAGTAGCAGGGTGAAGAAAGTAGTCTAGGTGAGGAATACAAATAAGCAAAACTCAGGCTGTAGGCATAGAGTAGATGTCATAAGTGGAGTCAACAGAAGGTGTCTGAGATGGAGGTGTAGACTCAGCTCTGTGCATGCAGACCTGGTAGTGATGAACCTGGGAGGGGGGGTGGGAGGCGCATGTTTCCTTTGAGGCAAAGGGAGGTCAAGAGAGATGATTTTGATTTTGGATGTGCTGAGCTTTAGATGGCTGTGGGTTAAGAAGATGTAAATATTTATTAAGAGTTAGAGAAATATGGGTCCTGTAGAGATCAGGGAATATTTAGGTCTAGAAATGCAGATTTAGGAGTTCTACTTAGAGAGAGAACTGGGGGTGTCTACTTGCTGTGTGTTCTTTCTCCTGTGACCCTTGTTTGGTTTTAAATGAAAACAGTCATTGGAAAATTTTATGTTTATGTCTTTCCCACTTAGACATATGTGGCCAACATTCTGATTGCAGTGAACCCATACTTTGACATACCTAAAATATATTCTTCAGAAACAATAAAGTCGTACCAAGGAAAATCTCTTGGGACGATGCCACCTCATGTCTTTGCAATTGGTAAGTAATTTAATTGTATCTTAATATTTATTTTTCTTTAAATTGTACAAATTTACTCAGTTTTTCTTTTGGATTAATAAGAGATACCATGAATCGAATACGTATTTTGGAGGGCTTGTGTGCATTCTGAATGTATCACCATGTCAGGAGCATGTATTCACACAGGGTGGGGAAGATACTTTTGCGGCCAACTCACGGGGCGGTTGTACCTCATTACCTTTGTTAAAGGCCCGTGTCGTCTTAAGCGTGTCCACCCAGTTGAAAGTGGGTCATAATAAAAGCTGACCTATTGTTTTCTTCTGACTCCACCTGAAAAGTGTCCTCCTTCCACAACTAGGAAGGAGGCCCGGGCTGTCTGCTGTTACCCAGGTCATCACTAGTGAGCGCGTTACCTGGGCTAGAAAGGAGCTGTGAGAGCAGACGTCTTCCATGCTTTGCACCGCATCAGGGCTCTGTAAACTGTAAAGGATCGACAGTGATACATGCTTCCTATCTCTGGGGGATCCGTGTGGGAAGGCAGCAACATCTGTCTCTGCCTTTCTCAGGTGCTGTCTCATCTCAAAGCACTTTAGCCCTGAGGAGCAGAGAGGGAGTTATTTGACAGGCGTCCCCCGTAGCTGGTGGCTGCAGGTACAGAGATGTTAGCTAAGCCTTGGGATTCAGACATAGCTGGTTCTGGTTCTTAGTGCAACCAGAACCGTTTTGGTTCTGGTTTTTAGTGCAACCAGAACCGTTTTGGTTCTGGTTCTTAGTGCAATTAGTTTCTCTTTGGGCTTTCTCTTTGTACCTGTATTATGGCCTGACCGGGCTTCACCTCTAGATTTGGCTGACCGTGTACTGTGTACTACTAGGCAAGAGTGAATGTGTACACCAAGTCCAGTGCAGCTGCACATTGACTTCTGGTTCTCTGATGCTCTGATGGTCATGGGTGTGTGTTCTGTCAGCTGGCTAAATGGTGCAAAATCCTTAGAACCTCAATGTGAGCAAGTTACATGTTTAAAATGTAAATAAACCGGCTTTTGTTTTTAGTTGTTTACTGCTAAAAAAGTTTTTACAACGACTCCACAAAAGTGGGTGGAACAGATTGCTGATAAATTGGTCAAAGGGATGTGAATACTCTTGTGTGTAGTTTGCATTTGGCCCTTAGAGTAAAAGCCATTAATAGAGCTTTCTTCACTGGTATGGGTAGCACATGTCTGAGGCGAGAAATAGTTGCCTTATAGGGCTATGTTTGTCAGGACCTAATTTTTAATCAAAATTGTTTTAATTTGAGCCCACTTGAATGGAACTGAATTGTACTCATCTTGTCTGTGGAGTCTTAAAGACATTTTATAGTCTAAATTGTTGGAGTATAATGCAGATAGTTAAAAACTGTATATATAAATAATCACAAATCTAAAAAATTTAAAGCAGTTAATTTTGCCTATTTTTGAAATGCTGAAAAATTCTACACGATGTTTAAATTTAATAGTAGTATTACAGGAAAAAACCCACAGATTTATTGTGCAGTTATGCATTTTTTTTTTCTTCAGCAGAAATTTTGGCTGCCAGATTTCTTGATTGGTAGCTCGTTACTTCTTGCTTTTTTCTCCGGGGATGTCATTAGTTATGCATAGTGAGCATTTTTCGTCTCTCTGCAGGTCTGCTCTAGTATTAGGAAAAGCTGAGCCACAGCTCATAATGTGGAGACATTCTAGTACAAACATAAGAGTTGTTTATTTGATTTCATATTACTTAGCTGTCAGGATAACTAGAGAGAACATTTAACGTAAATACCTTTAGAGATGTTTTGAACACTTTTCAAAGATTTTATTTAAAAATTTTGGTAACTGTAAACACACATTATAATTTCTTTAGGAGCAAGTGCTTTTTGATAGTAAATGGACTTTCTATCATTTGGAAAATTTTGTATTTAATACACTGTTCATCGCTAATGTATTATTTTGACCCCAGCTGATAAGGCTTTTCGAGACATGAAGGTGCTCAAGATGAGTCAGTCTGTCATTGTATCTGGAGAATCAGGAGCTGGCAAAACGGAAAATACAAAATTTGTTCTAAGGTGAGGAGTATTTATCTGACCTAGAATATTTTGAGCAGGTTGATTTTTCTCAATTGTGGTAAAAAAATATATAACATAAAATTTACCGTCTTAACGACTTCTCGGTGTACAGTTCAGTAGTGCTAAGTATATTCACATTGTTGTTCAGCCAGTCTCCAGAACCTTTCATCTTGAGAAACTAAAACTCTGTACCCGTTAAACAACTCCCCGTTTCCCCTGACCCCAACCCCTGGCAACCACCATTCTACTTCCTGCCTCTATGATTTTGACTACTCTAGATACCTTATATAAGTGGATCATATACTTTTTATTTTTCTGTGGTTGGCTTATCCCCCATAGCATGATGTCCTCGAGGTTCATCCATGTTGTGGCCTGTGTCAGAATTTTCTTCCTTTTTATGGCTGAGTAATATTCCCTCGTGTGTATGTATCACATTTCGTTTACCCATTCATTCCTCAGTGGGCACTTGGGCACTTGGGTTGCTTCCATCTCTTGGCTCTTGTGAATAGTGTTGCCATGAACATGTTATGAGCAAAGAGTTACAAAGATCTCCTTGAGATTTGAACCCATTGACTTTAAATACCCTTGCGTGCTTTATGACAGTTTGAAATGGTGGGCTCTATCCCTTTTACAAAAACAGACATGTGGGAGCTAAGCTGCAGACTGTTGAAATCTAGCCCTGACATCTATTCTCATGAGGATCCTGGAGAAGACCAGTGCTGGTTAGGCAAAGGGAAATCTTGGAATGTTCCTTCAAAATCCAGCCTTTACCTTCTTTTTTCAATAGTTCTGCCATTAGAGTGGTTGAAACCATTTTTTACCTTAAGTTTATGATGATTGGCCTTCTTATTTCTACCTCCCCACAACCCTCCTCCCAGTGTCAAAGATGAATATTTCTGTGTGCAATGTGTGGCATATTTACAACTAAATAGTTGGTTAAAATCAGAATATTCCCAAAAAGTTTTTAAAAATAATGCTGATTTAGATGTTAAAGGCCATCCAAATAGAATTTTAAACGTTTAAAAAGCTATAACAGGGGCTTTCCTGGTGGCGCAGTGGTTGAGAATCTGCCTGCTAATGCAGGGGACACGGGTTCGAGCCCTGGTCTGGGAGGATCCCACGTGCCGCGGAGCAACTAGGCCCGTGAGCCACAACTACTGAGCCTGCGCGTCTGGAGCCTGTGCTCCGCAACAAGAGAGGCCACGATAGTGAGAGGCCCGCGCACCGTGATGAAGAGTGGCCCCCGCTTGCCGCAACTAGAGAAAGCCCTCGCACAGAAACGAAGACCCAACATAGCAATCAATCAATCAATAAAAATTTAAAAAAAAATATTTAAAAAGCTATAACAGAATAGTAGTTGCATTTAAATATAAAATTTTAAATAAGCCATTCCAGTGCATGATCCAGGTTTAAATTTTAGATGTATTAAATAATATTAAAATTAGAAAGATAATGCATGCAATATCATTCTCATCCAGCATTTTTTTAATCCTGTATTTTAAACAGATATCTGACTGAATCGTATGGAACCGGTCAAGACATTGATGATAGAATTGTCGAAGGTATTGTTAATTTTTAAAATTCTTATTTTCCATTGTTAGATATGTACTGAAATTAACTTAGAAGAATCCTCTCAGTGGTCTGGAGTGTTCTCCAAGAGATGCAAAAGACTCTCCCATCTCCTACAAATCTTTGCTCAGATGTTATCTTCTCATTTACTTACTGTCTGTTGTCTTCCCCCCCTGACCCCATGTATGCTGAGAGGGCAGGGATTTTATATATTCCAAGCTCCTGGAATAGTGCCTGATATATAGTATATGCTCCATAAATATCTGTCGGATGAATGAGAGGAATATAGGAAGCCCTCCTGCCTCCTGTTTATTTTGTTGACCTTGTTTTTGTAAAGGAGAAAGGGAGAGGGTTATTTGGAAATGAGGTGCTGGGGGAAATCATTTTAACGAAAGAGTACACTTGGAAGACAGGAGTCTGTAAATTGACTTTCTTGGGCTGTCAGGGCTTGCTCACTCCTTAGAGTCTTCTCGGATCCTGTTTGGTCTCCGCCGCCGTCACGCTGAGTCTGCAGCAACCTCCTGCAGCACAGGTTCCTGTCTGGTCTCCCCTCTTATGGTCTCGCTGCCCTTTAACCTATTCTCTGTGTGGAAGTTGGAATGACCTCTTTTGCTTGAGCCCTTTATTGGCTTCCTATTTCTCTCAAGCTAAAACCCCAAATTCATATCATCACCTCCAGTGCTCTGTGTGGCCTGCCCCACCTCCTCTGGTCTGATTGAGTCGTTGTTCCTCTGCAGCCTTATGCTTTCATCACATTGGTCTCCTTTTAGTTCTCTGAGGTGTTTCACGCCTCTTTGGACACTCTTCTCACCCCTTCAGTAAGTATTTAATAATGATGATGATACTGACATGTGTGGGATGTGTTAGGCATTGTCTGATTTGCTTAAAATCTGTTACCTAACTTAAATCTCCGTAGAATACGAGGTAAGTACTATTTTATCCCTGCTTCACAGATGAGAAGGTAAGGTAGAAAGAGTTTAAGTAACTTTCTGAAGAGTAAGTAAGCTCATCAGTTGTGGAAATGGGACATAAACCCAGGCATCTTAACTATATGCTCTACTAGGTGCATATTTTAATATTCTTGACATTTTAAAGAAAAATTCCAGTTGAACAAAAATTTATCAGGGGCCTTTTATGTTCATGCATTTTGCTATATCATGGCAGGCAAATGTTACATACATTTTTTTCACAATTATGTAAAATATGCATGTAGATGAATATAAATTTGACTCTAATAAACATTTTTAAAGTTTGCATCAGTAAGATTTTTCATATTTCTTGATATAAATAGTTTTCTAATTTTTATCTACAGTTCTCACTGTGGTACTGTGACACACCTAGGTATAGTCACAGTAAAGTGCCTTTAGTGAGGGAATTGCCCTTTAAAATTGAATAAATAAAAAACAAATAATGGGTTAATTTAATAAAATACTAATTAGTATTCGGAATTGTTTACTTGAGGTACAGATTTACTTTGAAACCAGATAAGCCTGGTTTCTTCCATGAGAACGTACTGTGCAATGTGTAACGTGCTGTAGTTGAGGACAGTTGGAAAGTGTTATTCCAAATGTCTCTACAGCTCCTTACTGGAGAATAGTTTATGTTAACTGGCAGGGCCATAGAAATCTTTAGGTGAGGAATACATGCTAATATTTCTTTTAGTTTTAATACTTTCTTATTTTAGCAAGTGAAACAACGTGGGAGTGATCTTTAAAAGGGTTTAGTGACTAGTTAAACTTTCTACTGTGGGTAGAATAAGAGAAATGGACTTTAAAAGATTTCATAAGAAATATTCTAGCAATAAACTATGAAGCAATTTATGAGGTTATTGAAGGAATATGTGAGTAAGATTGACACTAATCTGGTATGCTTATAGTTAAGACTGGTGAGTACCAGAATAGACTCTAGGAGCTCTTTTCCAGTCAGGTAGAGAGAGAGAGAGAGAGAGAGAATGTGTGAAATTATAAAATGAAGACAGTTAAAATTTTACATTTGTTCATTGGGATTTCAAGAACTATTGTTCTGAGAACCTTTCGTAGGTAATTCTGTAAATGCTTATTTGTTAGATTTTGTTGGATGTGCATGTAAAAATGTTAAATCTGGAGGTTTTATTAATGTATATTTTTAAAGGTAAGTCAACTAATAACTTCTTGCCTGTATTTCGTCACAGGAAGCTTGCTGTTTTCTTTACTATCGTCACTGCTCTTGTAGGGCTGATGTGAAAACCATAAAATTTTTAGGGAGTAATTTTTAAAGTTGAGTTATAAATTTTGCAACCTAGTGACTTTTGAAAATTTAGTCTTTCTCATAACACTTACTTTTTTTTTTTTTTTTTAATAAATTTTGAGTAACTTTTCCATCTCTTGCACTTTAATAGGGCCCGCACATAGTGGTAGTCAGTAAATATTTGTGGGATTTGACATTACAAGTGAGAATACTTGTAATGTATTGTACTTTGACATTACAAGTTTCTGAGAATACTTTTCTAGTTATTTATGTTTATTAATAAATGGAAACATACTATGCATGTTGCTTTGTAATTGTCCTTCATGCTAACTTTCTGATGGTGTATTTTCATTTCTTTTTCAATAGCTAACCCACTCTTAGAAGCCTTTGGAAATGCAAAGACTGTTCGCAACAATAATAGCAGTCGATTTGGGAAATTTGTAGAAATACATTTCAATGAAAAGGTAAGTGAGAGTGAGTTTCGGGGTAATATGTTTGGGGAGTGTTTTTGGAAAATACAGGGAGGGTCTTGATAGAGTTGATGCTGTACTTGAACTCATGGCAAATATATTTAAATTTTCCTCTTTTAAACAGTTGGGATAATATATATGTTCACTGTGATCTCTATAAATACTGTAAACTTACATTTAGTTATCTGTTTTTTCCCCTTTATTTCATAAATTACAACCTCTTTGATAGAAAAGATAATTTAACATTGGTAGGTTATACTTTAAGACTTTAAATGCAAAAACGTAATTTCTCTGTTTTGTTTTTTAGAGTTCAGTTGTTGGAGGATTTGTTTCACATTATCTTCTAGAGAAATCTAGGATCTGTGTTCAAGGCAAAGAGGAAAGGAATTATCATATCTTTTATAGGTTGTGTGCTGGTGCTTCTGAAGATACTAGGGAAAGACTTCATTTGAGCTCCCCAGATAATTTTCGGGTAGGTTGGATGAAAAGAAATTTCATACAATTTTTGCAAATTGAGTTGCCTTCTATTCTAAAACTTATTTCAGTGGATTTTGATGTCTAGTTGCATATAACTTACATTAAATTCAGTGTAATAGGATAGAATGACTTTTGTACTAAGTAGATCTGTATTGAGATTTACTGCTGAGTTTATAACACTGTATGAGGAGGTACATAATGGGATAGGTAAAAGGATAGATGCTAAACCCCTTAAACTCAATAAGAAGTTTATAATAGTTCCGTAATGCTAGCTTTAATGTTACCTTTGACTTATTTGTAAAAAAATAGTTTGACCACTGAATTAATAAAGGACCCCCTACTTGTCTTCCTTAATTCAGTTCAACAAATATTTATTCCTTACCCATTGGGTACCAGGCATTGTGCCAGAGTTAAAAAGATAAATGAGACACAGTTCCTGCTTCTGAGTAACTTAAATTGGTGGGAAACACACACACACACACGTACACACACACACGCACAGTCTGACTGATATGTCAAATGATAAGTGAGAGAGATGCATAGGGTGCTGGTGATTTTGGAAAAACTTTACTGGAACAGTTGATGCTGGATCAGAATCCTGAAGGCTTTTCAAGTGTTAACTATAACTAGAGGAAGAAACATGCAGAGGTGTTCCTGGTAGATGCAAAAAGATGAACAAAGAAAGGCAGGAAATAGCTTAAATGGTAGGACAGGAAGGGGTGGGAGGTGAGGCTAGAGAGTTTGGTCTTACTTCTGTGGTGAGTAAGGAGCTGATCGAAGGGCGTTAAGTAGAAAGTTGGATATCAGGTCTGTACTTACCTCTGGGTTTAATATGGAAGATAGCTTTAAGAGGGTAGGGGAGGGGATGGATAGAAATTGCAGCCGTGGGTAAATGGGTTGGGAACCTGTGGCTTTAGGTGACGTAGCAGTTACTCAGTGCCTGAATTTGTTTTAGCGATGGCAGGGTTACTGAGGAGGGGATGTGCGAAATAGGAGGAGGTAAAATTGGCAGGACTTGGAGACTGAAGTAGGTAAGGAGAAGGAGGAGTCTGGAATGAGTTTCCAAAATACGATTAGGGTCACTGGGTGGCTGTAAGTACCACATTGGGGCCAGATGGAAGAAGTATGGCGTGTAGGATGAGTCCAGTTTTGGAGCCTGTGGGTCATCTGAGTGGAGCTGTTTGGAGGACTCTTGGGTGAACTAAGGTCAGGTCAGTGCTGCAGGGACAGGTTTGGGAGACATCAGCGCCCTGGCGGTAGTTTAGTTACAACTGTGACAGTGAGTAGTTGAGGCTGTCCAGAGAGATTGCACAATGTAGAAAAGCATGTGCCAGGATCCAAACTGTGGAGTTGAAGAGGATGAGCAGATGAAGAGTTGCCCCAGAAAGAAAGCACAAGTGGGGTAGTGAGAGAAGTACAGGGAAATCAGGAGTGCCAAGGATCACCAGTCAATACTGAGTTTCAGGAAGTGGTGACTGGGGGGTGGCTAACGTAACGACAGATTCTCAGCTAGAAGGTAGTGTCCCTGTGTGGGACACGGGAGTCACGGGGTGCGGGGAGGGAATGCAGTTTGTGTGAAGCTCTCCAGGGGATTCTCATAGTCCTCTCTGGCCAGAAGTCCTCCATTTGAGAATCATGGCACACGTTAATGCTTAATTATTGTTCTGTGTGTGAGTGTGTGTGTGTGTTTGCAACCCGGCTTCTTCTTTTATTACGTCGATCAATTTCTTTTCATGTATATTTGGAAATTTAAAAACTCTGTTGTTTTAAAAGGCTTTATAACTGCATCTATTTATATAATTCTGAAATGTTTAACCTTCTCTAGAACTCACCAAATTAATTGGAATTTGAAGTTAGTTGCCCACATTATCTTCATGACAGTAGAAGAGGCATTTTTCTACAATGATTTTGAGAACAGGAATATAAATTAATATGAATCATATAAAATTTAATACTGATGATGTGGCTTTGTCAACACTGAGTTAATGATAAAGTGATGTGACTATTCTTGTCTTAATATAGCATTTCTTTCTACTTGGGGGCTTGGGAACATAGTTTCTGTGTCTCAGAATGTACAGTCTTTCCTGGCACAAGGACAGCCATCCTAAGGGGGCAGCCACTGAAATGGTTTATCAGGTCAGAGAGTTTCTTGTCTCTGTGGCATGAACTGGGAGAGTCCTTTTGCTGGTAAGAGGAAACTCGTGGAACAGCATTACCTTTCATCCAAAAACACCTGCCATCTTGGATATTCCTCTCAGGCAGGTGTGCACACACCTCTGTATTCCTTCCCCCAAATGATTCTGCCTTAGAGTGACTTAAAAGTGTGTTGGTCATTTCAACAGGTTTTTCTCGGATTTAGTTTAGGCCTCCAGTTATAACTCAGGGGTAAAGTTGTAAAGACAAAGGAGAAACTCTACAGCAGGGTGAATGCTTTCCCCCCTGTTTTTTTGGTCACTATTCTATCCAAATTAGTATGTAAAGAATTGTAGAGATACATCTGTTTGAAAACACCCATATTAACTCCACATGTACTTTAGAAAATAAAAGGTTTAAAACGCTTGCATTATTCAAAAATTTGTAATATTTTTGCACATGTTCCATGGAAGCATTTGTTATAGTCATGCAAGAATCCTTGAATATAAATAAAGCTCGGATAGAATGAGAATGGGTGACAAGAATAGTTATAGCTTTCTAGTTACAGAAAAGTTAGAAGAAACAAGTATTTTTCTTAGGCTTTAATATTAAGTCCATCTGTCCAAAAGCCAAGTATTTGATAAAACAGTTGGGGCGGGTGGATAAGACTCTTGCTAGCAAAGAAAACATTTGTTTTGGCTCTATATAGTTAAGCTACTATTATTCTACTAAATAAAAGAGCTCTGTTTTGAAACAGTCAATTGAAAATGCTCATCAGTATTATCCCCTCTCCCTTCTATTTTATTCTTTCCCCCAAGATTCTAGGCTACAAAGAAAAATTCATTGCATATTATTTTCTGGTTTTAATTGTATTTTAATATTTCACTGTAATGGGGGGAGATAAATGCATTGATCATCTAAAGTATTAATTTATCCCTAAATCTTTCAAAATTTACTGTAAATTTTTCCTTGGTATGTAATATGTTATCGATATATTTAACCATGGAATTGATGCCATGGGACAGTGGAATCCTAGTGACCTGATTTAAGAAAAGCTGAGACGTTTAAAAAATTTTCTCATCCTGTTCCCTGTGCATGTCCTTCCTGAACGACCCCTACCCCTTAAGTGTGGGTAAAAGATCCTCTTCAAGACCAGTATATTATTTTCTTCTCAGCTGCTTCCCTTATTCTGTGTTTTCAAAGCACTTAACCTTTAAAGGCTTCTGGGCAGGAAAGTAAATCATTGAGATAAAAGCTGAAATCGTTCTTTGAATACCTGTGAAGGTTTGTAAAGCAAGTGTTGTAATTTATGTACAATTAGTGTTAACTGTCAGTCAGTGTGAAAGGCATGTTTTGAAGGACTGATTGTAAAAATCAAAAATTAAGAAACTCAAGAATATTATTTGTTAATTATTCAGAATTTAAAATATTACTCAAAATATTAAACCACAGTGTGGGTCCTTATTTGAGACTTTTTACATATTTAGTTCATATCTTATGAACTGTATTTTCAATAAGATTTAACCCTGAGAAGATTTAAAATTGCTACCTTTGAGATGTAAATTTGGGGCCTCAGACGTAAAACCGGGGTCACTGACGTAAATCTGGGGCTTGGACGTGAATCCGGGGTGCAGACGCCTGTCAAGCCCAGGCAGAGTCCCTGGTGTGCTGGGCGGCGTGGGTGGTGTACGTGGCCCGGTTCTGACCCCGAGGACACCAGGCCGCCCTGTGTGCCTCAAGCCACCACCCTGCCCCTCCGGTGACTCCAGGTCCCCATCACCGTGCCCCAGCCAATCGGTTCCAGGGATTTGGATGTCTGTGTCTTTGGAGGACCATGACTTCGCCTGCCACATGCTTTCAGGATCTTGGTTCCCACGCCAGAGGTCGGGCCTGAGCTCCTGTGGTGGGAGCTCTGAGTCCAAACCGCTGTACTAACAAGAACCTCAGACGCCAGGGAATATCAATCGGAGTGTGGCCTCCTGGAGGTCCTCATCTCAACATCAAGACCCAGCTGTATCCAACAGCCTGCAAACTCCAGTGCTGGATGTCTCAGGCCAAACAAAAAGTGAAACGCCAAAAAAAGATGTCACAGATGAAAGAGCAAGGTAAAAACCTACAAGACCAAATAAATGAAGACGCAGTAGGCAACCTACCTGAAAAAGAATTCAGAGTAATGATAGTAAAGATGATCCAAAATCTCGGGAACAGAATGGAGAAAATACAGAAAACATTTAACAAGGATCTAGAAGAACTAAAGACCAAACAAACACATATGAACAACACAATTACTGAAATTAAGAATACTCCAGAAGGAATCAACAGAGTAACTGAGGCAGAAGAACGGATAAGTGAGCTGGAAGATAAAATGGTGGAAATAACGGCCAGGGAGCAGAATAAAGAAAAAAGAAAGAAAAGCATTGAGGACAGTCTCAGAGAACTCTGGGACAACATTAAACACACCAACATTCGAATTATAGGGATCGCAGAAGAAGAGAAAAAAAAAGGGTCTGAGAAAATATTTGAAGAGGTTATAGTCAAAAACTTCCCTAACATGGGAAAGGAAACAGTCAGTCAAGTCCAGGAGGCACAGAGAGTCCCATAGAGGATAAATCCAAGGAGAAACATGCCAGGACATATTAATCAAACTATGAAAAATTAAATATAAAGAAAAAATATTAAAAGCAGCCAGGGAAAAGCAACAAATAACATACAAGGGAATCCCCATAAGGTTAACACCTGATCTTTCAGTACAAACTCTGCAAGCCTGAAGGGAGTGGCAGGACATATTAGAAGTGAGGAAAGGGAAAAACCTACAACCAAGATTACTGTACCTGGCAAGGATCTCATTCAGATTCGATGAAGAAAATAAAAACTTTACAGATAAGCAAAAGTTAAGAGAATTCAGCACCACCAAACCAGCTTTACAAAAAATGCTAAAGGAACCTCTCTAGGCAGGAAACAAAAGAGAAGGAAAAGACCTATAAAAACAAACCCAAAATGATTAAGAAAATAGTAATAGGAACATACATATCGATAATTACCTTAAATATAAATGGATTAAATACTCCAGCCAAAAGACATAGACTGGCTGAATGGATACAAAAACAAGACACGTACATATGCTGTCTACAAGAGACCCACTTCAGACCTAGGGACACATACAGACTGAAAGTGAGGGGTTGGAAAAAGATATTCCATGCAAATGGAAATCACAAGAAAGCTGGAGTAGCAATTAGCCATATCAGATAAAATAGACTTTAAAATAAAGAATGTTACAAGAGACAAGGAAGGACACTGCGTAATGATCAAGGGATGTTCATTGCAGCAGTATTTATAATAGCCAGGGCATGGAAGCAACCTAAGTGTCCGTCGACAGATGAATGGGTAAAGAAGATGTGGCACATATATACAATGGAATATTACTCAGCCATAAAAAGAAACGAAACTGAGTTGTTTTGTAGTGAGGTGGATGGACCTAGAGTCTGTCATGCAGAGTGAAGTAAGTCAGAAAGAGAAAAACAAATATCGAATGCTAAGACATATATATGGAATCTTAAAAAAAAATGGTTCTGATGAACCTAAGGGCATGACAGGAATAAAGATGCAGACATAGAGAATGGACTTGAGGACATGGGGTGGGGGGAAGGGTAAACTGGGATGAAGTGAGAGAGTGGCATGGACATACATATGCTACCAAATGTAAGATAGATAGCTAGTGGGAAGCAGCTGCGTAGCACAGGGAGATCAGCTCGGTGCTTTGTGACCACTTAAGAGGGGTGGGATAGGAAGGGTGGGAGGGAGATGCAAGAGGGATGGGATATGGGGATATACGTATGCATATAGCTGATTCACTTTGTTATACAGCAGAAACTAACACAATGCTGTAAAGCAGTTATACTCCAATAAAGATGTTTAAAATGAATAAATAAACTGGAGATATATATTTTTAAAAAATTGCTACCTTTGAAAAATAGGAAAGCTTTATGGTATTGGTTTTTATGTTAATCATGTAATTTAATCTATTGTCAGGTTAGGATTTTCACCATCTCTGCTGTGATTAGTAAGAATGAAATGTTTATGATATATAGAAGTATTGATTTTAATTGAGAGATTAAATGATACTCAGGTTATGTTTAGAAATTCTTTAAGAGTTAGCACTATTTGATAAGTTGTGTTTTCCTTTGTATTGTTTTCCTGTGGATCATATTTGTTAATTATATTTTAAATTTCTTTGTCATAGTATTTAAACCGAGGCTGCACTAGATACTTTGCTAACAAGGAAACTGACAAACACATTTTACAGAACCGAAAAAGTCCTGAGGTAAAGTAGCCTTTTAAAAAAAATTATAATCTTTAATACAAAAAAATTGTGCTGAAAGATGTATTCTATTTTTTATTTTGGAAACCAAGTAAGATCTCTTACTTTTAGGCTTATGCTTATAAAACCTAAATACTCATCCACACCTCTCGCCGAGAAGTACTTTACACCTCTTTTGGTATCTGCAGAAGCCACAGGTTCTGGGTCTTCTTGGTGGGACCTCAGTGCACTGCTCTCCTCTTGTTATTTTCCCGGCATGAGGGCATCAGATTGCCTAAGAATCATCCTTTGCTGACATTTTTGAAACTTACTCTCGTATTACCCATTTGTGATTAAGTATAAAATATGTCCTTTATAATTTATTGTCTATGTCAAGGCCAAAGTAAGCTTTGATGTAGACAATAAGTAGAGTGAGCATTCTTGTGAACTAATGCTTATGTATTATTGCAATATTTCTCTTTAAAACATCATGTTTCTGTAATATATTATTGAAAAGTTTTATGTATAGGTCTTACTAAATCATTGTATTTCTAAGAGTAAGTAGATATAATTATACCATTAAGTATTATTTTAAAAACATTAAGTCCTTAATCTAAAAATCTACTGCAACTTTTATAAATTTTAATATGCAATGTTTAAGTAATAAGTGGGATTAAGTTGTGTCTACTCAGGGAGCTTAAATTATGAAATACTAAGTCAGGATTAATTATAGGGACTAGTTCATATTGTCTTTATTTTATTAAAAGATTTATATTTAAGTGAACAAGGTTTTATTATACTCGGTTTTTAATGCCCCTACATTTGTGAGTCAGATGTTTTTGACTACTTTCAAAATGGTGAGGTGAATTATATCTTTAATATATTCATAGAAAAGAACAGAAAGCAACTAAAAATTCCCATTAATTTGAATTCTAAGCAGATGAGTCTGCAGTTAATTTTTGTTTAAGTTGACATTTTATTTATCATTTTAGACACAGATGTCTGTAAACTTTATATTACATCCATGGTTGGAACTTTAAGAAGTGACATTAATATTTATTATGGAATCTTCCTTTGTTATGATAACCTATATTTTTATAAGGCATCATTGAAATATAGAAATTGTATTATTTCCACTAAGATAATGGGGACATTTCCTGGTGGGATAATGCAGCTATCCCAAAGGAAAAAATATATACATATATAAATTTGATCTTTTACCATGGAAAAAACTGAGTGGAGAGGAAAGAAAACTGGATTTTACTCTCCAAAGAGTAGCAGTCTTTGTGCTGTCTTAGGAAGAAAATGTACACTTTCTGATTCTAGAGTCAACATAGTTTTTTAGGAATCTTATTTATATTACTGGGTTTATATATAAAAATATATAAGTGAATAATGGATTTAATATGTTTAAATTGCTTTTTATTGTCTTCTTTATCAGGAGGATGAGGTGATCATTTTGACTATTTAGAATCCTTTGCCTAGTTCCATTGGCATGTCTTTAAGCTGTGTGTTATTTTTAGGGGAGTGCAGTATTTTTAGTCTGCTGTGATAGCAGTATATTCATTGACATTTGATTAGAAACAATTTTTAAATGAAGTAACCGTTCAATTGCAAGACTAAAAATTCTGCACGATATGTGCTTTGTTCTAAATTTGGCTGCGTGTGATTGTTTTCTTTAAGAATAAAATTAAGTTTCTTTGTCTAGACATTTTCCAGAAATTTTACACATGCATAATTAAACATTTTAAAGACTTGTGTGGAAAGGCAATTACAACTTTAGCTGGGAAGCGATTGGCAACCTGGAGGAAAAAAAACATCTCCTAGGGGCGTCTTTAATGACCAGTTAATTCTGATGCTGTTACCTAATGTTTAATTTTCCTTATTCATTCTCAAGTTCTGGAAAATTGCTAGTCCAGTCTTTCTGTGTCCAGTAATTTTTTTTTCCTCCTTCTAGTTTCTGCAGGGCTGACTTTTCTTCTTCCTTTTTCTGAGTTTGTTATAGGTTCTAGTAAATGAATACTTTAGATGCACGTTCTTTTAGGAGAGAAAGCAAATTTTCTCTTCATTTTTTCGGAAATGTTTTCAGTCATTGCATAAATTCTTAGCATAAGCATAGTGCTTACTAATACACTTTACCTCATATATACTAATACGGAAAGGTTTAGAAATTAATTCCCAGGCCATGAACATTGTTGTTAGCCTGTCCAGTCATTACTGCTGTTGAATATTGGTGCAGTTGATGGCAGTTAACCTGAAGGAGTGTAATGCTAAGTTTCAGATTTAAATTTTTATTACAGTTTTTTAAAACCTCAGTTCTTTTTGACCTGTGGTTTCATGTTGATTCATTTCAACCACTGATATTCCCTTCATTTTCTCTCAATTTATATTTTTATATAATATCCTAGTTTTAGAGTTAAAATTGTAATTAAATTGGAAAACATCTCATTCCATTTTTGACTGAAATTTTTATTGAGATAGTTGTAGATTTCACATGTCATTGAAAGAAATAATACATAAATCCTGGGCACACTTTGGCCAGTCATTCAGTTTTTGAATGTGTTGGAACACTAAAGTTTTATGATTGACATGTTTTATTTTTGCATGTTATATAGTGAATAGACGTTGTGTAGTTGTGTTAGTATACTTAAATAATGTAAACCACAATTAATTGATGTCTTCTTGTTTTGTAGTATCTTAAAGCAGGCTCCTTGAAAGATCCTTTGTTAGATGACCATGGAGATTTTATTAGAATGTGCACAGCCATGAAAAAGATTGGTTTGGATGATGAAGAAAAGCTTGATCTGTTCCGGGTAGTAGCTGGTGTCCTGCACCTTGGAAATATTGATTTTGAGGAAGCCGGCAGCACTTCAGGTTTTTTTCTGTTTTCCTGTGGTCTTTTTGTTTTGCTTTATTTTAAAAAGGAGTAAAATTAGAAGTTCTGTCATTTAATTGTCCTATGAAAATTTACTCTGTGTGCAGGTTTGTTAACACCCTACATTTCTAGAATATATTGTATTATGTGATAAATCTTGCAACTGCAGGATGCTGCATTATTAGTTATTATGAGCTCTTGTTGAATAAATCAGTGATACGGATGAGGAATAAACTCGTTCTGTGAAGGATAAATAATCCTGACTACCAGGGTCATATTTGGTTAAACTTTTCAGGTGATATTAATCTTTTCCAATAAGTGAACATAATAATTCTCTCTACCATCTTTTAAGGTATTTTGACATTTTTCTGGTTCATTGATCTAAACTTGGTTAATTAGGGTAATTGAATACATGAAAGCCCATATACATTGTTACTGGGAAATGAAAGCAGGTTAAGCTTGATGCAGATTGAACAGATCATTTAAATGCCTGCACTGCAGTAACTTTTCAACTGTATTGTTTCAGTCTCTATGTAAATAGTAAGGCTTTTTATATGATCTTAAGTTTGATCCATGAATGCGGGAGTTGGCAGGCCATGACTCATGGTCAAATCTGACTAGCTGCCTGTTTTTGTAAATAAAGTATTGTTAGAACACAGCCACACACATTTATTTATGTCTTGCCTATGCCAGCTTTCGTAGTGGCAGAGTTGGGGTTGTGACAGAGACTGGATGGCCGGCAAAGCCTAAAACCTCACTCTTTAGAGAAGAAGATTGTTGACTCCTGCATAAATACATTGTTTAAAAGAGTTTTAAAAAAATCGAAAGCACCATTTATAATATAGTAGTCAATAACATGGGCTTTAGTGGCAGATCCCAGAAGCTCTCTAAGCCTTGGATTTTTCATTCGTAAAATAATGAAGAAATAATCCATGAGAAGTGTTTTTTCCTAGCAGTAGTCTGCATATAAGGAAAAGGGCACAAGAGGAAGGAAAAAGAACATTAAAAAAAATGTGTCTGCTATGTGTAAGACCCTTCATATACTGTGTTTCGTCATAAACATCATAATCATAATCTGAACTTAATAAAGATAATGAGGTAGAGGATATTATCTCCATTTTACAGAAGTAGGACCTGTGCAGAAGTTTAAGTAATATGGTCATTAGTGAAGTTGTAGGTGTGAGAGCCGGTTCTACCCACGTCTGACTAACTCCAGTACGTGTGATAACTGCCCCTCATTGCCCCCTGTCACTGAACCTTCTGAGCAGATGGCAGTTGACAGTCTGGCTTTCAGACTGAGTGTCCGCGGTGCTGTGACATCAACATCAGGTGTGACAGAGTGTGGTGCGTAAGAGCACGTGGTCTTGGGCACCGTGTGTTACCTGCCTGTGTGACCTTGGGCCAGGAACTTAACCTCTCTGTGTCTCGGTTTCCTCACCTGTAAACTAGGAATAATAAATAACAGGCCTTACCTCATGTTATAAAGAGGAATAAATGAGTTAAATATTTGTAGAATGATGTGAATACTTACATCTGGCATGTAGTAATCACTCTGTTTTTTAATGAAGAAGTAAAATAAAAATGCAAATTACTCCCAGATTAAAGTAAAAGAAACAAAAAGAAAAACCAAGCAAAATCAGGTATGTTCTTAGTATGCATTAAAATTGTTATTAGTTTTTTTTGAGGGATTTGAAAATGTAATGAATGTTAGAATACATTTTCATTTGCTCTGTAGCATTGTTGTACCAAGGGAGCATGTAGGAGGAGTTCTAAGTAATATCCAAAAAAGTTTAGAAAAATTAACGCACAGTTTGGACATGCTGTTAGAAGTGATAGGTGGCATTTTCACACACCTCATGTTCTTACTGTGTGGTAAACGTGCAGATGTACACAGAGCATCATAAATGTGGCATGATCTAGTTAGTTGAAAAGCACTTAAATGGTCCAAAGGCACATAGCAGATATTCACATTATCTTTTATTTTTCTTCTCAAACTTTCTTCTGTTGAAGGGAAAATGAGCAGAAAGCAGAGCACATTAGAATGAGGCAATGAATCCAGAGAATTAATCAACTAGGCTGTTTTTATTTTAATAGCTAAGATTTTATTATATTAATCTTCATCCTTCCTATGACCTTTCCTATAGATTCAGATGGTTTCTTTCTAATCAGAATTGATTTTTCCTGCCCTAGAGAGCTCAATTTTGGCATGACCTTGCAATTTGAAAAAGCTCTGGATATTCGTAATTATTTTATCAGAAATTTTATTCTTCAGTAAATGTTTAGACAGCTCCCACTGCTATTTAAAAGTTCTGGAAATGCAAAGAATACCTTTAGGGACTTCCTATGTTTTTAAAATTCCACATAACAAAAACATACATTATTACAACAACTAATGTAAAATGTGTTCAAAGAAGTTCTTTTTTGGAAAGGGAGTGACATGAAAAGCCTTGCGTTATTTCACAGTATTTTGCCCTTTTGAAACTTTTAAAATAAATTTTTTTCTATGCTAGCCTTACATAATTCCTGGAAGTGTGTAAGAAACTGCAGAATAGTAAAAAAAAAAAAGAAAAGAAGTATTTAAATGAATTAATCAATTATTGTTGGTCAACTTTTTGAGTTATGTAATTTTAGATAATGTGTATGTGTGTATAAACTAGAAATTAGTAGTAATCTTACTTTCAAAGAATTAAAGGTTTAATATATCTTCTAAGTATTCCTCTCCCCTTATTCTTTTTTTCAGCTTTATTGAAATATAATTCATATTGAGTTGTGCAACAATCACTGTATTCAGTTTTAGAATATTTTCATCACTCCAGATACAAAACCTATACCCCTCGTCATTTCCCCCCCACCCCGCCCCATTTCCTCCCAAATCCCTAGCCTTTAGGCAACCACTGTTCTACTTTGTCTCTATCAATTTGCCTATCATGGGCATTTCATATAAATGGAATCATACAATATGTGCTCTTTGTGACTGGCTTCTTTCAGTTAGCATAATGTTTCCAAGGTTCATCCATGTTTTAACATGTGTCAGTGCATCATTTCTTTTTATTGCTGAGTAATATTCCATTGTATAGATATACCACATTTTGTTTATCCATTTGTTATTTGATGAACTTTTAGGTTGCTTCCACCTTTGGCTGTTATGAATTATGCTGCTATAAACATTTGTGTGCAAGTTTTTGTGTGGACACATGTTTTCATTTCTCTTGGGTGTATGCCTAGGAGTAGAATTGCTGAGTCATATGGTAATTCTATATTTAACCTTATGAGGAATTGACTTTCAAAGTAACTGAAGGGTTTTACATTCTTACCACCCTAGTGCCTGTGAAGTGCTACCTCATTGTGGTTTTTATTTGCATTTTCCTGATGGCTCATGATGTTGAGCATATTTTCAACTGTATTGGCCATTTGTATATCTTTTTTTGAGAAATGACTACTTATGTTCTTTACTCACTTATTAATTGGATTGCCTTTTTATTATTGAGTTGTAAGAGTTTTTTAATATGTTCTAAATAGAAGTTCCTTATCAGATATATAATTTGCAAATATTTTCTCCCATTCTGCGGGTTGTGTTTTTCATTTTTGGATAATGTTCTTTGAAGCACAAAAGGTTTTCATTTTGATGAAATCCAGTTTGTCTGTTTTTTCTTTTGTTGCTTATGGTGCCATATCTAGGAAGCCATTACCTGGTCCAAGATCACAAGGATTTATGTCTGTATTCTTCTAAGAGTTTAATAGTGTTACTCTTACCTTTAGGTCTTTGATTGATTTTTGAGTTAATTTCTGCGTATGGTGTGAAGTAGGGGTCCAATTACATTCTTTTACATGTGGATGTCCAGTTGTCCAGTGCCATTTGTTTGAAAAGCTGTTCTTTTCCCCCAATGAATTGTCTTGACAACGCCTTATTCATATAAGATCTCATGGTTTATTTCTCCTGAGAGCAGTCTGTTAAGTAGTGTATTAATTTGTCACGATAAAATTCTCATTATGGTTTCATACATTCTTTGTAATTTTGAAATTAGTCTTAAAATGAATCATTTATAAGCACTAAACCGTAAAAATGTTAATAAAATGTTTATTATTTTTAATATTAGTAGTAATAAGATAATAATTATAGGTACCTTCATATAGTGCTTATTAGGTACCAGACACTATTCCAGGCACTTCACGTATATAACCTTATTAATCTTCATAACAACCTTATTAGGCTAGTACAGTTAGTATTCTCATTATATGGGTGAGGAAACTGAGTACAGAAAGAATAAGTAACTCGTTCAAGGTCACACAACTAGTAAGTTGTAGAGCCAGAACAGCCCCGAGTCTAAGCACTGTCGTATTCTGTCTTTCTAGAAAAAACTTTTGAAAACAAGCTCCATAAATAGAAATCTATAGATATGATGTACAGGAAATAGCCGTGCCCTCCTCACCCTCTTCCTTTGCCCCCGAGCCTCACGAGCACACGCATGTGCACACACACCCACCCACACACATAGACAAACGTCCACACCCACACTGACCTACTCTGATGCCTCACAACGTTTACCACTGAAATTACTCCTTGATGTTTTCTGCAGTCGTATGATTTTAGTGATAAGGCACTCTGTTTTTCCAGAGATTTATTTTAATATATTAACAAGGATTATAATCTATCATTAGTATATTTTGCTGGCAGGGTCATTAAAAAATGAAACTGTGACAGGCTAAAATTGATGGGCTGAACGGATTGTATCATGGGCTGCCCTGAGTGAGGGTCTCCCAATGACCTTGGCAGTGTGAGTGTCTGACGAGGGCGGGGAACGAGCGAGGTGAAATTAAAAGTCACAGCTAAACCTTGTCTAGTCCATAGTTTTATGTAAGTGAAGTGCACTTCTAAGAAATGCATCTTGAAAATCTGGTTTACATAATGTTTATTAATTTCGAATTGAAATATGTGTTCATTAGGTGGCTGTAATCTGAAGAATAAATCTACTCAGTCATTGGAGTATTGTGCTGAGTTACTGGGTTTGGATCAAGATGATCTTCGTGTAAGTTTAACTACAAGAGTCATGCTAACAACAGCAGGGGGCACCAAAGGAACAGTGATAAAGTAAGTTCCCTCACTCATTGCTCTGTAAACATCCTGCCTTGTGGGGAAAAAAGCCAGGTCCTCTATCGCTTGCTGAATAAGGCAGACAGTGAGTTTCTAGTGACATATTTCAAAAAATTTTCAACAAAGTAAAAAAAATAAGGATAAAAAAGATCTTGTAGCCACTCAGAAAATTTGGTAACTCTTACTTTGGGAAATATTAGCAAGGTACGCTTTGCCTGATTCTTTGCTAAGCCAACTGCAGATTATTATTATGAAGAAAATCTCAGCGAGGAGGATGTATAATAGTGCCCTACAGTTGCATGGTTCCTTGGAGAGATTTCTGGAACCCAAGGGAAGGCTGGTAAAAGCACAGGTGGGTGGTCCTCTCAGCAATCATGTCCTCCGTTTCCCCTGTGTTCCAAAGCCGTTCTTTTTTGTGTCTTAAGTATGGCGTGTCCACATAAGAGTCCCTTTAGGAAAGGGTTCTATTACAAGAAATGTAAGTTGGAAAATCACTGTTTAGAAGGGATTCAAGTACTGGTCTGACCTGAATGACTTTTAAGGTTACTTCCAAATTTTGATAATTTTTTCTGGTATTGCCACAGGGCCTCACGCTTTATGACAGCATTTAGCACAGTGTTTGGAAATTCTTTCCTGTGGCAGCCTCTCTTCATCGGACTGTCTATCTGTATCTGCAGCGTCCAACACTGTTATACCATGTAGTTATTTATGTGAAAGAGTAGAGTTGGACAGTTTGGAGTTTAAGATGTAAACATTTTTTTCCTAAACAGTGTTAACCAAATTTCTGACCTTTAAAGTGGTCTTGAATTAAACACAATTTCTTTTGCATTTAAGAAAGTCACATGGAAGATTATTCCTCGGAATACTTTTTTTATATATTCAGCACGTACAGTGAGGTATAAATTAAGGTTAAAAAGATTTTTTGAGCCTAATGTTCTTTTACCCAGTGATCGATTTTTAATCTAATTATCTTGTAGATAATTCTCTTGTAGTATTCTACTTAGCCCCGTTTACCTGTCTCTGTTCACGAATGACATTTTGTAACTATTTATTTTGTTCTTCACAGTGAGTATGTACTTAGTTCTTGGGAATATGGCATTATTTCCACAACATATTACTATGAAGAATTCCTGTTGGTACGGTCTTCTTTTACAGGGTACCCCTGAAAGTGGAGCAAGCAAACAACGCCCGGGACGCCTTGGCAAAGACTGTCTATAGCCATCTTTTCGATCACGTGGTCAACAGGGTAAATCAGTGTTTTCCTTTTGAAACATCATCCTATTTTATCGGAGTCCTAGATATTGCTGGATTTGGTAAGTAGAGTTTTGTTTGTGAGTTTGTATCTGTTTGATATTTTCACACATGTTTAAAATAAAATTTTAAAAACTTTTTTTCCCTTGTAATACCTTTCACTTGATGAAAGGTATTACAAGGGAACTGGTATTCACTTCCAGTTATATGTCCATACCACCATTTCATTTCATAATACGATTTAAGTAGGAAGCTAATGCTTCAAAAAAAAAAAAGAAAGGAAAGACTCATGGATTTTGGTCACACTAATGCTTAAATTAAAACACGTTGACTGAAACTACTATAGGTAGAGATGTCTCTGTACTCTTAAATGAGTACAGCTGATAAAGGTGAAGTCTTGAGTGCTGCTGATAAAGAGAATTAAGTCATTAAAACCATTGGCTCCAGCGTAGACCTGGGTACAGGTTGACCTAGCACACAGGCCAGACTCATGACTATGTGTAAAAAATTCATCATTAGTGTTAGTTGTCAACAGATAGCTATTTCCAATTAATTTCCACCAAATGAGTACGCTGTCAAGATAGATATTTGAGAACAACTGTGGAGGTGTATAACCAGAAATGAAACGAGTCACTGATACCTGAATGCTGCTTTGTTCGGAATTACCGTGTTGTAGTGTTGTAAAAATCTCAAAGTAAGTCTGACCGTTTTTATATTGGGCTTTATCAGTGTGAGCGTTCCCTCCGTGCAAAAGTGGTGTCCTCCGTGATTTGTTTGCCTTTGTCAAGGGAAGATATGAGTGTTTACATTTGGGAGGGGCAGAGTTTTGTTTTCGATGTAATACATATTTTAAAATTTACAATAAAGCATTACCTTATGATCAAAGGTAGAGAAACACGTGTCACTGACTTAAGATTTCGTAATCTTCAGACATTTGTTTCCTGGTCTGCACCGTTTTAGTATAACACTCACATACACAGAGTCATGACATTTTAGAGCTACAGGGATCTTAGAAATAATGTAATACAATCCCTTAATTTTAGAAATGCATTATCCATAATATTTTTTCTAACTGTTTTACAGATTATACAGAAAAATATAAAGTACTTACATTTTAAGTCATTTCTCTTCTTTGATTTAGATTGCTTTAGCACCTGTGCTTTAAAAATCTTTACAAGTGACGTATATTTTACATCTTTTACTATATGACATTTATCTTATCTGCCAAACACCTTTTTGTCAAGCGAAGGTATTTTTAATACTTAATTTTAATGCATATCAAATTTTAAGTCTTGAAATAAGAGCATTTGGGGAGTATGGAACAATTATATGTATATATTTTAACCTAATGTTAAATTAAACACTGATACAATAAAATTTTATCCTAAGTGAAATTTATTAATGTGAAGTTGATCTGATGACGACTCTTGATTCTGGTTTTGTTTTCAGAGTACTTTGAACGTAACAGTTTTGAACAATTTTGCATCAACTACTGCAATGAAAAACTTCAACAATTTTTTAACGAAAGGATTCTGAAGGAGGTAATTGCCATACAATTTAGATTTAAGAACTGCATTAAGCTGTTTTAAATTTCAAGGTACAGAGACATACTGCAGTTAGCCCGATGGATGGGGTGTGATGTGAGGTGGCCCAGGGAATCAGAGATGCCCAGTGTGGGCCCCAGTGGCCCATCAGAAGTGTTAATGGTACAGCTGAGGCTTAGGGACCCAGTAAAAACTCTTAATAGGCACCTCCTCAGAAGTGAATGTCTCTTGCTTCTTACTAGTGACTTTTACTAGACTTGAAATTCTGCTTGTTTCTTTTCCTGATTCTGTTGTCTCTACTCCTGCCACGGCCAAACAATAGTCTGCTCTCAGCCCTGACCTGGACATCTCCCCCTGTTCCTCTGTGTCTCTGCTTCTGTCCACTCCGCTGTCTGCTCGCCCTCTCTCCGTATGGCAGGAAAGCCACCAGGCCAGGAGATTCCCTGGGGCCGCTGGCCTGGCCCACCTCCGGGCAGCTCTTTCCCTGCCAGGATACCTTGTGCACTGCCAGTGGCCTGTCAGCGGGGTGCTTTTGGCTGGACACCATCTCCGGTCCAGTAAGGACTTCCTGCCCCTGCTCGTAGTAGATGACTGGTGGCCTACACTCACAGTCTCAAGTCTAGGAAGGTTCCTTTGTCACACCTCAGAGCGCACAGTGAGTAAAAGTAGCTTTGGATCAGTGGGTTTGTGATTAGACTCACCATTTTTTACCTTGTATTTGGAATTCTCCACCTACTGATACCCTTGTCTTTCCGTGCTTTGAGCCGTTTGAGATACGTCTTACTGAATGAAGAAAGTAGAGTTAAAGGGAACTCAGAAGTAATCTGTTAATCTCGTGCAGCCCTTTGTTTTACAGATGAAGAAACTGCAGAAGTTCAGTGACTTCTGCAGGTCTGAACCCTCCTTTCCGGCTGCCGGCTCACAGCACTGTTCCCTTCGTATTAGCACTGCTGTGTTCTGAGTTCCCCACTGTCTCTGGACTCGAAATGTGAAATATTTTCTTGCCTGTTCCCATCCCATTCATCTTTCCCCCATTTTTATTGTGTTTTGTCTTTATGGGTTTCCTAATACATTCCAACTTTTATACCTTATCTTATAATATTTTATATATTATACCAATTCTGGCATAAATAAAACAGGTTAAAACAAGTACCTATCAGTTAGGATAGTTTCTCTGAAAAGTTTCATCTGGCAGCCTTAGTCCTTTCATTACTGTGTGAAGTTTTGCATGTATGCTTCTCACTTAATCAGCCTTCGTTCTTCCCTTCCACACCAGCCCAGCAAGCTTTATGTAGAAACTACATGAAGAGGAGACAGTGCCTTGATCCATGTTTATTTTTATAATAATTCTTTAAAGTAAATGTGTGAAGTTCAAATTCAGGTTGAGTTCAAGTAGACAGTGCCTTCTAGAATGACAGAAACCTTTTCTAAATAGTACGTCTCGTGGGAGGAAATATTTAAACGTTCAGGGGGAAAAAAAGGTTGAAATATACATCACCTTAAGCTCATTGCGTTGCTCACGCATCTGTGATAAAATCCCTCCCTCCTCTTTTTTTTTTTTTTTTTTTAATTTTAAGAAGATACCAGAATTACATCCAGGAACTTAACTTTGATTTGTAAATTAGTCTTCTAAATTATGTTTATTTTCCCCAATGATATACTCCTCATTTATATCACTGTGTAGATATTAGAGCCCATTTGCAGTTAATTGCTCTTTCCTTGATGTTAGTGCTTGTCTATAAATGCTATAACTCTGCTCCACCTGTCTTTAGACGATGATTGAGGGCTATTGAGGATGTATAATAGGAGAGACAAATTTCATGTCAGCAGGGAGCTTGTTTGTTTAGCGGTTTTTTAAGCTTTTTAAAATTATCAAAGCAAGTTATGTTCCTCTGTGTATTCCAGGGGCAAACAAACGATGGCCTTCAGGACAAATCCAGCATGCCGCCTAATTTTACCAATGAAATTTTATTGGAAGCCAGCCATGCTTCTTCACCTACTGTTACCTGTGGCTGCTTTCGCCCTGCGGTGGCATAATTGCACAGTTGTGACAAAGGCAGTATGGCCCACAGCTGAAAATATTTACTATCTGGCCCTTCCAGAAAAGTTTGCCGATCCCTGGTCTATTCTGCTGGGAAGTTTGACTTGAGAATTGCTGAAAATGTTTCAAAGCCCTGGTCTTGTCTTGGGTTTGAATGGTTACAAACAGATCCCTGTGTTTGTGCCCGGCTGCCCAGTGTATTTTGGGAAAAGCGTGCTTATCTGCAGGAGGGAACATTTCCACATAGTGTAAATCATGTTATGCTGGCCATGTAAGTTTTGATCTCGCCTTGCTTTAGGGGCAAGGATTTTTCTTCCCTAATGTTTGGTAAGGCTTCTCAGTCCCCGAATCAGCTGGTGTGAACCTCGTACACGGACTAATCAATAACTGTTAACGATCGGATATGGCACAGTGAATCCATTTCCTATCACACAGTAGCTCCATATCTATGATAATGATTATTTCATTTTAGGAACAAGAACTCTATCAAAAGGAAGGTTTAGGTGTGAATGAAGTACATTACGTGGATAACCAGGACTGTATAGGTATGTATTTTTTTTTTGCTCTACTTTTGGGAAATATGGGAAGATACAGTGAATGATTTCACTAGTAATTTTTCTGTGCTCTGCTGGTGATGGGACTTGAACTTGTGGTACTTGAGAGAGGTTTTACTTCTCTAGTACTGCTAGGAAGTTATTTTTCCTATGAAGGCATCGAATTCAGCTATACTGAAAGTTTTCGTAAAATTCCTTCTATCTACTGTGAGGGATATTTTCTTTCTTAAACAGTTAACGTGAATAAGTTAAGGAGGAAAAAATTGCTTAAGCAGTGAAGGGGTTTCTTATCTCGTGTGGGGAAGCCCGAGGTGTCTGCCGGGATTTGGCTTTGCCATCTGCAGTTCTTTGTTTCTGTTCTCTGCATCGGCTGCACCCTCTGGCATCACAAGTTCCACGTGTCCCGTCCAGATAGCACCGTGCAGCAGGAGAACAGGGTCTCTGTTTTCCTTGTCTGTTTTTATCAGTAAAGAAGCCTTTCCCTGTCCCACCCAGGGAGTGCTCAGTCTGCCTTTTTCTTTCCCACCCATCTCTGAAATCAGCTGTTGGGCAAGCCTTGCTTTGAAAATGGAATCTGACAGTTGAGTCAGTGACTCATGTGCTAGATTTGGACAAGATAGTGTAATAGTAATAACAACAACAATAACGATAATAACAGTACTTTACATTCGTGTTTCTTCTCAAAGCACTTTCACATCCTACCTGGTCCACTCAGCATGTCCCTTCACACACCGTATCCTTTCTCAGAGGTATCTTGGCTGGAACTCCTCCCCTTCCATTTCTCCTTCAGCCCACTTCAGTCGTGCATCTATCAGAATACTCTCATTTATAGCTCAGTTAGCACGTCCCCCTCCACCTCCATTAATTGCCCAAGAAGCATCATTCTCTGACCAGTGCAGTCAGAATCTTGATTTCTCTTCCTATGTCCTGCGGCTTTTAGAGTCTGTCCCATTTAACACTTCTGGATTTCTCTTCCTATGCCCTGCGGCTTTTAGAGTCTGTCCCATTTAGCATTTCTTGATTTCCCTTCCTATGTCCTGCGGCTTTTAGAGTCTGTCCCATTTAGCACTGCTTATGTATTTAAGCAGCTTACATTTTGTAGTTATTTTAGACATGCAGGAAATTCAAAAACATGAATGGAAGGAGCATAAGTATGTGCTGTTACTGACGTTTTGCTGGAAAGTTTTTGAATCCATATCTATAAACAATTTTAAAAAGCTAAGCCTGCAAAAACTTGTGTAGTTTTACTTCAATTTGAATATAGATGTCATGTGGGAGTGGAGGGATTTCTGGCTCTTTAGCCTCTGTCCTAGCTTACAGATAGAATGGTTATTATGTTAGTTGCTTTCTTTATGGAGTGGTTTTTCTAAAACCTATATTAAATATATGATGTTATTTTCTAATAAATTGCAGATGTGAAATAAAATTCATCTGCTCTCTGTAGCTTGTGAGAGAATACAGTACTTACAGAATCATGTTACATTGTTTCTGATCAGTCCTCACAATTTGTGATCAGTAAGTTTAAAATGTTATGTTTTTCATCCTGTCATATTCTGATTTTTTTGAAATAGATTTAATTGAAGCAAAATTAGCGGGAATACTGGATATTTTAGATGAAGAAAATCGCCTTCCCCAGCCAAGTGATCAACACTTTACATCTGAAGTTCACCAGAAGCACAAAGACCATTTCCGACTCTCTGTGAGTTTGCTACTTCAAAATTGAGCCTCTGGTGGGAAGAAAAACTTTTAGAAAGATGTACTAGACATTAGATATTAGGTAATTAGAATCATAAGTTAATGTAAGGCTTTAAACAGCTATAAACATCTTCTGTAATTAATCTAGCACAGTATCTTCTATAGATGACCATTTAATTTGTATCTATATATTTTTGCTGTTGATGATCTATCTAATTAAGGTGATTTTAGCTGGATATAAACTACATTTCACCTATCTAAAACGTACAAAAAGGCTCACCTATTTTTACGTTCTCCATTCTAAGTGGCCATCAGTTGCTCTGTTTTGTGTCATGTGACCTTGATCACTTTCCAGGGGTTAGCACCTCGAGTCACAAGCAGCTACCTGTCTGCAAATTTGTAAGACCAGCAAAGCTTGTGGCTAAGAGTCTGACTGGTGGAAGCCATTCATTTAGTGATCAGTAAATTGATTTTGATGCTCTTTCCTTGGGAGTTTTGAATGGAAAAATGTACTCAGAGAGGGTCATAGAAGCTGCAGCAATAGAAGAATTAGCTAAAGGGAAAAACAGATACAGAAGGCAGTAGAAATAAATGAGAAGTACACTTCTGAAAGGGTCAGAAGACCTGGTTCCGTAAACTGCTGTGCTTGACTACCTGCTGCGGCAGTGAACGGTAGGGCCGTTCTCCGTAAGGCTGGAGCGTGCAGCTGTTGAGGTGTTTTCCATGTTCACCTAGCTCTGGGTTTATCTTTACACTCAACCACCATCACCTGCGGTAATGCAAGCGCAACTCCATCCTTGCACCCAGAAAGAGCTGACTAGCACAGAGAAACGTGGATGTTAATTTCACCCACGAAGGTAGGTGCTGCCTCATCTTAGAACAACAAAGAAAGGAAGGAAGGAAGCAGAGAGAAGCTGCTTAGAGTGGCAGCTGCCTCCTGTACCGTTTATTGTTTTGAGACTGTAGCGTAGTATAACATTCACTGCTTTGATGGGTCCAGGAGTTTAAGTGAATGAAAGCAAATATTCTTGTTTCCATACATCGTAAACTAAATCAAGAACGTGAATAGGTTGAAGGCATTAAAAAGCTGATACAATTATGATAACCTTCTCTGGGGACTGCATCTCACAGCTACCTGCTCCATGGACTTGGAGTTCTTCTGTATCCTTAAATAAGTCTCATGATGTGGAGACTGCCTCTCTCTGTTCAGTGGAGATAGAAAAAAGCAGTATGCGTGGGGCTTCCCTGGTGGCGCTGTGGTTGGGAATCCGCCTGTCAATGCAGGGGACACGGGTTCGAGCCCTGGTCCGGGAAGATCCCACATGCCGTGGAGCAACTAAGCCCGTGCGCCACAACTACTGAGCCTGCGCTCTAGAGCCCGCGAGCCACAACTACTGAAGCCTGCGTGCCTAGAGCCCGTGCTCCGCAACAAGAGAAGCCACTGCAATGAGAAGCCCGCTCGCTGCAGCTAGAGAAAGCCCACGTACAGCAACGAAGACCCAACGCAGCCAAAAATAAATAAATTAAAAAAAAAAAAAAAAAAAGCAGTATGTGTCCCCAACAAAACTTGCTGCTAAGATTAAAGACGTACATCTAGTCCTGTTTATTCACTGCTCCCTGTGAAGACCACTCTGTGGATGCTTGGTTGCCTTTACCAGGGGTCCTCACTGCTAGTCAACAAATTATGACCAGGGTTTCAGAGACATAGAGCTCCAAGGACAGCAGACTAAAGCATCAGGGATGGACTATGGCCACTTTCCTCAAAAGAGAACAAGAGCAAGACAGTAAATTCCGAGTTGTACAGAACATTACTTTTATTGTATGTCTTTGAAAATAAAATTATTAATAACCATTTATTGAACCTTTAGCATGTGCCAGGCACGTTCTAAGAGGTTTGCTTGAATTTCTTTATTTGATCCCCATGATAATCCTTTGGGGTAGCTCCTGCTTGCATCCCTGTGCTAGAGGTGAGGGGACGGGCAGAGAGAGCTCAGGTGACCTCCATGTTTAGCGTAGAGAGAAAGTGCTGGATTTGGGCAGCAGGCCGGCGTCTTGACCCCAGGGTCGCCCTCTGACTCGTGCCGGCCTGCTGCCACGCAGACGGGGGCTCTGTGATCTGCTAGCTCTCTCACCCAGCAGAAGCCTGGGAAGGTTCTGATGTCTTAGCTTGTTCATTTTTGAATGAGATTGTCTTTCTTAACCTTAGGCTATTTTGAGGGTCAGATGTGATCTTTTATTTTGGAAACTTTCAAATAGGATACCAACATGAGATATTACAGTTAGATAGTACAACCGGAAAATGATGTTGTTTCCTTCAAATAGATTCAGGTTCATTGTGTAAACGTGTTAGGGTGTATGGTTTAAATCAGTAGTTTGGGTGTTTCTGTAGAACAGTGCTTCTCGGCCTTGGCAACGCCTAAGAATCACCTGATGTAAATGGTGTGAGCGGCTTAAAAGTTCTCCAGCTGATTCTCGTTCAGCAGCCAAGCTCAAGAGCCACCACTTTAGACGCAGGCATTTAACTTTATAAACTTTTGGTCCTTTTTTCTTTCCTAAGAGATTATAACCAAAAATATTTGCTAGATTTTACTGGTACTTTAAGGCTTATTTAAAAAGCAGTATAATTATATAAAGTATGAAAACTCCCTTTATAATTTTAAGTATTTCACATGCCAGATGTTTTCTAAAGGAAGTTGTGTAGTATATTTTTGATAATTTAATCACTGGTGCATGTATTATTTTTCAGATTCCCAGAAAGTCTAAGCTGGCAGTTCACAGGAACATCAGAGATGACGAAGGTTTCATCATCAGGCATTTCGCAGGGGCAGTGTGCTATGAAACAGTGAGTATAACTTTTACCGGGAGGAAACCGTGTGATGTTTAAGCTGTGCTGTGCAATATGGTAACATCTAGCCACATCTGGCTATTTAAAGTTAGATAAAATTTAAAATTCGGTTCCTCAGTACACCAGCCACCTTTCATGTGCTCGATATCCCCACTGCCAGGTGGTGGCGATATTGGACAGCACAGCTACAGGACCTTTCCGCCACCTCAGAAAAGTTCTACTGGACAGCACCATGTTAAGGAATGTTATCACAAGATGGACCGAATCATTCCTGTTTGCTTTATGTTTCAGACTCAATTTGTGGAAAAGAATAACGATGCTTTACATATGTCTCTTGAGTCCTTAATATGTGAATCCAGGGATAAATTTGTCCGGGAATTATTTGAATCATCCACAAATAACAACAAAGATACTAAACAAAAAGCAGGAAAACTTAGCTTCATCAGTGTGGGAAACAAGTTTAAGGTATTTGTGCTCAATGTATTACTTGAATTTTTTTCTTACTGCATTAAAATTGTAATTGTTTTATACTCTACAGTGGATAGTGTAGATCACTCTGAGAAATGCCACGAGTGAGGTTCAGGAGCAGACCCTGAACTGTTGATGTTTGTATGCAAAATAACATACAATAGGCATAGTAATTGACCATACGGAAACCTTGTAATTTTACGAATGTGTTCCTTCTTGGTGCTTTAACATGTCTGATTGCTTCTCCTAATGTTCTTGCTTCTGCTTACTGTCTGGTTGACCTTCAAACCTTCTCTTTCCCATGTGTTTTTCTGTTTCCTTCCTCATTCAGCAGTTTTGTTTTAGCTGGAGTAGTCCAGCTCCAGATGGCTAGAGAGGACTAGTTGAGTTGAGAGAGGAAAAGCAGGCACTGCCAGGGGCTTCAGGTAAATGATCACCTTCGTGGACTCCTACTTACAGAGTGGCTGCCGTGTTAAAAAGAGCCCAGCTCGAGTTAATGATTTCATTTTGTAATTCATTTTTAACGTGTTTTCTCTCATAGTGCATTTTGGGTGTGCATATTACACTAAAATTTGATGAAAGCTTTTAATAACTTCTGTAACAGATAAATGCTTTGTGTGGCAAACCCTTCAAATTGCTTATTTGACATTGAAGAACACTTCATTTGTTTCATTAATTTTGGATCAGGAATTTATTCTTTGAGGTCTGATAAGGAATTGTCACATGATGTGCCTTAGAAATACAACACTACTATTTGGTTCTAATTGCTGAGTATTTTGCATAGAAAAAGACAATTTAAAAACTTTGTGTCACGTTTAATGACTAAAAAATTATAATAAATAGATCAAAGAAATAGAATTAGTTTCTCTCTTATACATTTCCACAAAGTCTTTTTGTTCTGTTTACAAGAAAACTACATACACCTTTCATTATGTGTACTTCAAATATTAAAAATGATGTAATTAGGAACAATATTTAGGACTCAGAATACTAGGATACTAACAGTGTAAGCTTCCTGAAATCCCGTGTGGATTGAAATGGGCTCTAAATAACTAACTTGATAAAATCATGTTTATAAAACAAAAGCTGAAACACAGATATAGGAGAATTCCGCTTATAACACATTTTTTCAGTTAACTGAATAAAAAGTCTTAAACTTTATTGTAAGTTATATTCATTAATTATGAATTTCTTCTTCTCTTGACAATATTCTTTCTCTTATTTGGATATTCTTAGATTCTTAAATAGACATAATGATAACAGATTGGTTTAAAATAGTACATTAGCCTGTATGAAATGGATATCATTTATTAATTGTTTTCCTACTGTGATATCGTTGTATTCCTAGCAAGAACATACTTGAAATTTTAGACAACATAAATAAAATAAAAAACATTCTTAAAATTCTTTGGACTAAGGTATTTTATATTGAGACTTTAAGTGCCTTAAAATTGCTTATATGCAATACAATGTATTTTGCACATCAAACTGCTTGAAAACTGTAACTAAAAGATGTAACATTGTTAATAATAAAATTTCAAAATGTTTTTATTGAGATACTTTGAAATGAAATATTAGTAGTAATTCTTATTTTTAAATGTAGTGGAATAGCTCATTAAATTCAAATTCAAATTCAAGTTATGGGAGGCAATAACACAAAACAGGCTAGCATTTACAGTAATACTTCAGTTATCGAACATGACCGAGAATCAGAAGTTTTCCACTGTGAAGTGACATTTTCAGGTTATTGAAATAGAACTCTTTTACTATTAGTGTGTTAGAAAAAGTAATTCTTTTTGATGAAAATCATATTCTTTTATTATATGCATGAATAATTGTACTCTTTAAAATAAAAATAAAATACAAGTAAAGCATGCGTTGCATAAGGCTATTTATTATGCCTTTTGGTCTTTGACTGCTGTTCTTTGGTAATTGACGTTCTTCCCTCTTCTCTCAGATGCTATAGTTTATTTTTGCTGCTTCTACTGACTTAACTTTATCTCCATGTTTTGGGAGAATACTGTGCTATGGATTAGGAAGCATGGGCTTTGTCACAGTTGTTTTCTTTCCAAATTAGAGGCTCTTACACTTGCTTTTCATTTGTGTGCTGGTCTAGACTGGTTAAGGTTGTCAGAACTCTGTGAAGCAGATCAGTGGGTATGACTGTATGTTTTTAATCCAGTGAGAAATTCACTCCATTTTTATGACTTAAGCCTATAATGTCTGAAGTGTTCTGCAGCATCACGCTTAAGAGAATGAGCCTTGGTGTTAGGTCCTTGTTGGAATCTTGGTTTTGCCATTACTAGCTCCCTGATCTTGGCAAGTGATTTATCTCTCTGGGCCTCAATGTTTTCACCTGTAAAATGAGACTACTAATATATCCTTCATTAGAGTTGTGGTGCGGATTAAACATGATAATGCCCGTGAAAAGCTTTGAGCAGTGTCTGACTCATAGAAAGCATTCAGTAAAGTATACCTATTATTATTATTAAGTATAGCTGTGATGGAATAAATATGTTAATTGAAGAATTAACATCTTAATTTATCTTTTGTTAAGTAGTACAATAAGCATCCCAGTATAAAATCAATATAACAGTTTAAGTAATTTACTTTGCAGAGAAGTAAAGCAAATGCATGATTTTAATGTACTGAACCAGAGTACATTAAAATCACTTAATATTATTAAGGAAAGGAAAGGGCAGTAACTACTTGTACTGTCCATTGTGAAACTTTTTCTTGAGAAAATTGTCCTAGGCTTTAAAAATAATTGAAATGTGAAGTTTTAAAATAGTAGAGAGGGTTTCTAGTAGAGAAATTTTTTCTTGAGAAAATTGTCCTAGCCTTTAAAAATAATTGAAATGTGAAGTTTTAAAATAATAGGGTTTCTACAGGTAGGCAGGTCAGTTTCATTTATGAAAGGTGTTACATAAAGCAATCCTAATACATAGCATTAGTGTATTATTTTAAACACATTTTCATTCTTAAGGGAGCGTGACACAAGCTACACCCAGCTTGCCACGAGTTCACATACTGCTCCGTTGATCCCTTATTGAATGCCTCCGCAGCAGTTTCATTAACTTCTTGCATTGCCTGTATACTTTTTCCTTATTCACCCCACCTGCAAGTGTGCATGTATGTTTTCTAGTATTGCTCATTTTCAGTCTTTTAATTGTATAAGTTCTGTGTAAGTAAAATAAGTTACTGTCCTTGGCATCATATATTCGTCATACATTTCTGCATGTTACTATCTGTTAAAGAGATTGTGTACCAGAAGCTGTTGAATTGTAATGTGTTATATATATCAGTCTTATTGCATGTTATTTTATTCTAATGTTGAAAAGCTAATATTTACTTATGGTATTATGTACTTCTGCTCTTTGAAATAATGAAGTGATTTCCTTTCTTCTACAGACACAGTTAAATTTGCTTCTGGATAAACTTCGAAGTACTGTGAGTACACTTAAAAAAAAGCCACAGGGTTTTTTGTTTGTTTGTTGTTGTTGTTTTTTTCGGCTGCGCCGCAAGGCACATGGGATCTCAGTTCCCCGACCAGGGATTGAACCTGTGCCCCCTGCACTGGAAGTGCCAAGTCTTAACCACTGGACTGCCGGGGAAGTCTTCAAAAACAGGGTTTTTAAATGGTCCTCTTAAACTATTATTAGTAATTACTCAAATAAGCACAGTAAACCTGGAATAATTAGAAATTCATTTAAAACCAAATTTCATCATTAAAAAAAAAATCAGTTTTTAAAATGGCTTTCATTTTGGTTAGGTTTTTTCTGAAGAAGGGTCAAATATATATGTGCAGTCAAATTGTTTTATAAATTTATAGAATTCTCTGAATGTTATTAAGATTATCCTATAGCTTCAGGAAAGTGAAAATAATTAGTTATCATAGGGAAGGAAAATGTATTTTTTAGGATTAAAGATAACGCATATAATTCATTTTCATTTTATTACTCTGGCGGTAACATTCTCTAACATGACAGTGCTGATATGGAAAAAATGGACATAATATTTTTATGCCCTATTATAGTGGCAGTATTTCCTAGGAGCCTTTTTTTTTTAACTAGACATTTTAATTCTCTCTGTTTTTTAAAGAAAAATTCACCATAGAAAGAAATTTGATACGTGGGTTATATAAATGAGGCATGATTTCATGAGAAGACTTATTTTTTAAGCAAATCCACAGAACTTAACTGATTACTCTTCCTTTTCATGTAGTCATTTGAAAGCCAAATATTTATTCTCTCTGTGCTATTATTGCTTAACTTATTGTTAGATTTGCTTTTGAAGCCATTAAGAAATTCTTTTAACTATCCTCATTGTTTGCAAATATTTATCTCTTAAGGACAGACCTTCTTTAAAAACCAAGTCTGATGAGGAGGTATTTTATTTTTATCACCCAAATATAATGCTACTGTAAAATGATTAGATTATATTTGTGATTTTTAAAAAAGGCATTTCTAAAAAGTGTTCTAAAAGTGTTTGCAGTGAGCGTCATTGTTGACATTAACTATTCAGCTTTGCAAGGTGGCTACTTGGAAGAGAAGCTGTTATTTGGATGTTTAGTGTATTAGCTTCAGTTCCCAACAGTTTCACTGTGTACATAGCAATATTTTCTCTGCCTCATTCAGCAAAAATCTGATAACGGATTGTAAATGGATGCCTTTAAGCTTTTTAAAATACATATCGGTTAACAAACAAAACTTTAAAATGTGCAGTGGTGCAGCTCAGGGACCTACTATATGTTTTTAAAATAGAATGATGAGAAAGGTTGACTTTTTTTTTTTTTTTAGCACTTTGGCCTAAATTTTAAGAGGCATAATTTTATGCCATCTTGTCATAGGGCAATTTTCTTATCACAGAAACACAGCATATAAATATACTTAAATGTAGAATAAAATCACATGTATGTCATGCTGTGAAATGTATTGTTTAAATATGTTGAAATATTTTACTAGGAGAGACTTTTCTTTTTACAATAACACAATTTTTTGGCGCTCAAATCTAAAATGTATTTTTCTAATATTAGTATATAAATGGCTTTACATTATAAAAGTATGCTAATGGTCTTAAGTTCCTTAGTGATTATTTTAAAAGAGGTTCCGAAGTTAATGATAATATGCTCTGAAAGTAGCTGGTATTCATAGAAATAAAAAAATGAGAATGCTATATGTATCATTTTTAAAAGTACCTTTATTATCCTAGGGAGCAAGCTTTATTCGTTGTATCAAGCCTAATTTAAGGATGGCAAGCCACGACTTTGAAGGAGCTCAAATTTTGTCTCAACTTCAATGTTCAGGTATTTCTCTGTTTTTGTAATCTATATCGGGGTGTGTCGAGAGTCTTAGTTCAAATAAAATTTAATATATGCAGTGTTTTCAAATAATTCACAACTATCTTGATTATTTATTTTTTTTAATTTTGTTAAACCTTCTGATTTCTGATTAGATCAGAGATCAGAGTTCATTTTTATTTATTTATTTATTTATTTATTTATTTATTTATTTATTTATTTATGGCTGTGTCGGGTCTTCGTTTCTGTGCGAGGGCTTTCTCTAGTTGCGGCAAGTGGGGGCCACTCTTCATCCCGGTGCGCTGGCCTCTCATTATCGCGGCCTCTCTTGTTGCGGAGCACAGGCTCCAGACGCGCAGGCTCAGTAGTTGTGGCTCACGGGCCCAGTTGCTCCGCGGCATGTGGGATCTTCCCAGACCAGGGCTCGAACCCGTGTCCCCTGCATTGGCAGGCAGACTCTCAACCACTGCGCCACCAGGGAAGCCCTATCTTGATTATTTTTAAGTGCAGTAAGACTTTTATGTTTCCTTTCTTTATAAGAAAAGAAGGGCTAACAAATTATTTGAGCAATATTGGGTTATAGTTTTATTTCACAATTACGATGTTTGACATCATTGAAGTAAAATTTATAAAAACTCTTCAGCTGCGAACCCAGGTCTCCCTTCGTGGGTGCTTTCCGTGGCCTTCTCAGTCCTGCAGCGGTTCGTTCCCCACGTAACTGGGTCGGGCGGTGGGTTTTGGTGTCCTTGCTTCCCACTCCACTACTTGTAAAAAAAAAAAAAAAGAAAACAACACAATACCCTCGGCTTCTGTGGAACTTTTCTGCACTTGGTTAAACTACCACTTTCTACCCCTCACCCGGCCACATTCTGCCTGTGCTTAGTCACCCAAGTCTTGGGCCCTGGGCTCCCTGTTTTCCTTCCTCCGTGCCCATCCTCCATCCCTCCCACACCACCCCTGCCTCTCCCACGGGTGAGGCCTCTCCTCTCCTGCTGATTCAGGCCTGGGACACTTCCTGAAACTCGCTTGCCTCCCTGACCCCTTATCTTGCTACTCTTAGAGGCGGATTTATTAGAAAGCTAAGGTCGCTTTAGCTTCAGGGTGCCTTATTTAAATGAGCTCCTATCAAAACCCGAACCTGATTTTGTATGCTTTTGTAATTTGTAATTTCATACTTTTTTTCTTAAAGTGCCCTCCCCTACTTATATAAGCTTCGGGCTCCCCAAAGCTACGTCTACCCTTGACCCTTCTCACAAAACCTTAGCTCTTTGTGAATCTAATTGTGTCCTTTGTCCTCATCTGCACAGAGAAAGCGGGCAAGATAGATTGGCACTGTTACAGACTCATGACCACTAACCTTCAAAGGGCCCTCATTACCCGCCCCACCAAGTTTCCCTGGCCAGCAGGTTCTGTTTCTCCCCAGACCAGTCAGACCCACCCTGCTCTCCTCAAGTCTCTGAGCCTCTGCTAACAGACAGCCTCACCTCTTTTTACTAACAAGCTGAAAGCCTTACCTGTGTGCTACCAAACGCTTCTTCTGCCGCACAACAGCCCTCCTGGTAGAAAGTAGGAAGTGCCTCTCTTCCTCACTGAGACTGTAGTTCTTTGGATCCATCCTTTCCTGCCTTTTCATTAATCTTCAGTATTGATGATCTGTACTGAAGCTCTGAGATGGTTTCTCCCATCGAAACCTTACCTTCACTCCCTCTCACCGACATTCCCTTCCAGCTGCCTCCCTATCTCTGGCCTCACTTTCTTTTCTCCAGTTTTTGCTTTTCTCTCCAAGAATATTCTCTTCTTGCTTTCTCAGTTTCCTGCCTTCCACTCGCTCTTTAACCCGAGGGAGTTCAGTGCCCAACAGAATAATTCTTGATAAGGTTTCCGGTGATTCCCTTGTTCCTGAACCACATGTTTCCTCAGACCTCATCTCAGTGGAGTCCGGCAGCATTTGCCTCTGCCCCATCCCCATAACGTAGCCTTTCCTCAGCGCCTAAAACAGCGTGTGTCCCTGCCTCTCCTTTGAATTCTCTGGCCATTCCTGCCTCCTCTGCAGGGTCGTCATCTACCTAGATATTATTTGTTAGAGTTTTTTAAGCTCTGGGTTAGGCCTGTTCCCCTTCTCACTCTTGATCAGTGCTGTTCGGTATAACTTTCCATGGAGGTGGACATATTCTATGCCTGTGTTGTCCAGTATGGTAGCCACTAGATACTTGTGGCTACTGAGCTCTTGAAATGTGACTAGTATGACTTAGGTACTGAATTTTTAATTTGTATTTAATTTTAATTTTAAAAAATTTAAATATAGTCACATGTGGCTAGTGCAGCTACAGAGCATGTGCCTAGCAACTGTCACACTGGACAACCCAGCTACATATTCTCAATCTAAGTCTCCCCAAGGCCTTTTGATATGACCTAAAGAGTGTGTCTTTTACTCCTCCAGATTTACTGAGATATAATTGACATATAACATTGCGTAGGTTCAAGTTGTGCAATGTGTTGATTTGATACACTAACATATTGTAAAACGATTGCCACCGTAGTGTTAGCTAAGAGTCCCATCAGGTAATATAATTACCATTGCTTGCTTGTTGTGAGAACATTTTTTTTTTTTGTTAATTATATCTCAAAGCTCTTATTTTTTTTTTTAATTTTTATTTATTTATTTATTTATTTATTTATTTATTTATTTATGGCTGTGTTGGGTCTTCGTTTCTGTGCGAGGGCTTTCTCTAGCTGCGGCAAGTGGGGGCCACTCCTCATCGCGGTGCGCGGGCCTCTCACTATCGCGGCCTCTCTTGTTGCGGAGCACAGGCTCCAGACGCGCAGGCTCAGTAGTTGTGGCTCACGGGCCCAGTTGCTCCGCGGCATGTGGGATCTTCCCAGACCAGGGCTCGAACCCGTGTCCCCTGCATTGGCAGGCAGATTCTCAACCACTGCGCCACCAGGGAAGCCCCATGAAATTCTTAATGTACTTCTGTGAGCCTAGTTGTCTGCAGCTACAGGGCAAGCCAAGGGGCTCAGAGGTTGGGATGCACACATTTCTGAGGGTACTTGTTTGTTTGATATAAATAAAATGGCCAACAATTGTGACAATATCAACCAAACCTTACTTTTATTTCTCCAAGCAGAGCCAAAAACTAAATCTAGATCTGAACTCTCCATAGGAGTAATTGCGTTTATATGTTCCATTATATTATATTAAATTTAATTTAAGATTATGTTTAATTTAATACTAAACTTTGTTTAATTATAATACATAATGTTATACATTATAGTATTATATATAAATTATATATTGCATATAATATATATTTATTATATTTAAGTTATAGTAGCTATATATGTTCACTGTAACAAAAATGAAATGGTACAGAATAATATAAGTAAAAAGAAGTCTCACTTCTCAGGGGTGACCACTTAACTCTGTGTCTTGGACATATTTTTCATACTTGTTAAACCTCTGCCCTGTTATTTTTAATAAATATATCATATTCTATCATACGGTTATAATTTAATTAATATTTAAGTGATTTCTGTGTTTCCTATTACCAACAGTGACCCAGTGAACATGTAAACCTTCTCTGTGCATATCTTTGCCCACATACGTGACAAGTTGTAGGATAGATTCATCAAAGTGGAAAATAGTCAAAGGGATAGATATCTATTATTAACACTTAATATTAATTTAATAATATAAATAAATATTCCAAACTGCCATCTAAAATTGTTGCACTGGTTTACTCTCCCACGAAGAATGTATGTGTGTGTTTTCCTACACCGTCATCATCCCCAGGTACTATTGGGGTTTTACATCTTTGCCAGTCAGATAGGTTAAGATTCAATCTGATTGCCTAGAGAGGCTATCTTTCCAATGAGATTATTTTAAAATAAAAATCCACTCATTTTAAAATATTTTATAATTTTATTTTGCTAATTTAACTTTTTGACCAACAGAAATTTATTTTGGTATAAGGAGTGAGGTAAGGATCTGATGTTATTTTTGTTTTCTAAATGTCTAGCCATTTGCCCCTAACACTTTTTATTGAATTATCTTATTTTCTTTATTGATTTAAATAGTCCTGTAGACTGAAATCCAGGTCTTTCTATAAACAAAAGTCCTGGCATTATCTATAGTAGTTGAGCCTTTCCCTATTTTATGCTTTTCCTGACATGAAGAGCTCACACTGACTCAAGGCTCAAATTAATCACTTAGTAGAGTTATACTGAATATAGATAGTCATCCTATAGACTCTTTACCCCAGTAGACTAATTCCTTTGAGAGGTGAGTGAAAGGGGGTCTTTATAGTGAGAAAGTGTGCTCTCCTATCTTTTCCGTTTGCTTGAAGCGCTGGTGAGAATCGGGGAATGTGTTTGACTTTGTCTTGGAGACTCTTACCAGGAATCTTGTTCCAAAAGCAACCTCAGGACTTGGAAAATAGCCTAATGCAGATCTTTGCCTCGTATACTGTGATTGTTACACAAAGGCTTCCAGCAGAAAAAAAAGACATAAACTACATTTGAATTTTTTAGAGACCAGTCGTTTGTCTCTAGAAAATAGTTAGTCAAGCTAGTTTTAGATGAAATTTGGCTACAGTAGTTTTTAGGTGGTGGATAAGCTGGGACATACTGAGTATAAGTATGATATTTTCTATGTAATATTTCATTGCTGATAATTTCTGTAAATTACCCCTTTTAATTTATAAAATTCTTTGATCATTTGCAAGTTATCCTTGGACTTCTGCACGGTGATTGGCAGTAAAACTTCTGTTTGTTTATGAATGTAGGTATGGTGTCTGTTTTGGACTTGATGCAGGGCGGTTTCCCATCGCGGGCTTCATTTCACGAACTCTACAACATGTATAAAAAGTACATGCCAGATAAACTCGCAAGATTAGATCCAAGACTATTTTGTAAGGTACAAATACTACCTAAATTGAGATATCTTAGCTATAAACTATCTTTCTTATTAATCCCTAATTGGCATTTAAATTTTATTTTTCAGGCTCTTTTTAAAGCTTTGGGCTTAAATGAAATCGACTACAAGTTTGGGTTAACAAAAGTATTTTTTAGACCTGGCAAGGTAAATACATTTTTATTTTAAACTTTAACATAATTAATATGGAGAGTCGGAGTCAGTGAATATTTTTAAGTGTTCAGTGATTTATATTATTCTTAAAGAGCATGCATATGTGTGTGACACACATACACGCAATTTTCCCTCTGGTGAGAAGTTTACAATGTATAGTACTCTGTACAGGTTTTTTTTTTTTTTTTCCCAAGCTTTGGAGGTATTGGAATCAGAGGATTGTTCAGTTGGATTTTTTACTTAAATAAGGGTTAACCTGAGATACTTCTGTTTTAAACAAGTTGAAAGCTTTTCTAAAACATATTCCGTCTTCAATAATTAAAAAATTCACAGTACTTTTGAGTCTTCATTGTGAGAATGAGATCTATTAGAGCTTGACAGATGTGTAACATACAGAAAATTGGACTGGAGTCTGTGCTGACTTCTGTCAAATCGTGGAAGGAATGACTGTATAAATACTTTTGTATGTAACATAATTTTCTTAGGCTACCCCTAGTTTTAGTATTTACAGATTCTTGTACTAGTCCTGTACTAGGATACAAAATTGAGTTATAGAATATTTCATAACTAAATATATACAATACAGAAATACTTAAATGCTCTTCACAATCTGTTCATAATATTTTCACCATTCCTGACTTCTTTAATATTGATTGAATATTGCATTCTCATAATTTTAAACACAATTGTTATTATATAATAGACAACTATACTTGTTTGACTTAGCAAAATCATTAATAAATATCTCTAGTTCCTTGAAGGCTAAATTAATCATAATAAATAAATCTGATTTCACATCTTGGGGCATGAAATTAAATCTGTGTAATGCATTACCAATGTATACACTTTCCTGTGAATATTTTTACTGCAGAGAAGTTATATGATCTCTTATAAAAGAAAAAATGTTAAGAATATAAGTATTCATAGTTGGCTTAGCTGTAATCACACATATTTATCATAAACTCAACATTTCTCATTTCAGGACTGTAGTAATTATTTTAGAATTAAGAGCTTGGTAGAGAAAGCACTTGGTCTTATTTGCCTCCAGAAAAATTAATCAGTCAGAAGGATACAGTGAAAGCGCAAGGCAGATTCTGAAAGATCTTTAATCTCATTATATTACCTTCAATTTAATTTCGATTATAAGAAGCTGTTATTTTGATAGGTGTGTGACATCTTCAATATATTGTAGTGGGATATTTGGTAAAGGATAGAAATCAGTATGTAATTTGGTGGTAAATTGTGGAAATAATGCATTTTCGTATTTAATAACCTAGTAGATGTTTTATTTGTGTTGTGTGTCTCTTAGTAGCAGTTTCTTACCTCTGACCAAAATAAAGATGGGAATCGGGAGAGACACAGTAGTTTTGGTGGTACCTGATTTGATAGAGCTGACCTTCACTTCTCCAGTGATCTGAGAATATGGCTGAGCCAGCTCAGAGAGATAGTAGACCTGTTTTCATTCTTTTGTCCATAAAACCTTTTTGCTAACCATCTGCAGTGGTCATTTAAGATTCTTTTTCTACTTTTCCTATTGAGCCTGCGAACTAGCAGTGAGTAACCCCCCAGCCCAACCACTGCAAAAAAGATCCTGGAGGAAGGAAGAGAAAGGCAGCCAAATTCAGCCAAGTGTGCTTGGGTTTGCTGTGTACCCCACTGAGACATGTCTGTGTAATGGGCTTGTGACCACTTCCAGAAAGCTAGATTTTGGATTTGAGTTCCAGTTATGTTGTATCTCTCTGTGTGTTTTGATACTGTTAGCCAATGATTTTTATCTCCTAGTTTGCAGAATTTGATCAGATTATGAAGTCTGACCCTGACCACTTAGCAGAGCTGGTCAAGAGGGTCCATCACTGGCTCATCTGCAGCCGCTGGAAGAAGGTTCAGTGGTGCTCACTGTCTGTCATCAAACGTAGGTGTTTCCTTCCACTCCGAGATACGCAGTTATTCTGGAAATGAACTGGTTTGTGGAATGTTATACATTTGCCTCGGTGGTGAGCGCTCGACAGCAGGGACTGTGTCTCTTATTCATGCTATGTCCCTGGTTCCTCCCCTAACGCCTTACATGTAGTATGTAATAAATTCGTACCTGTGGACTTTCTTTTTTAAGTTTTGTGAGTGTATGATACTTATCTTCTTTAATCGCCTGCATTATATGATAATTAATTTCATCACGACCTAAAAAAAAAAAACCAGAACTCACTCTCTTGATTCTTCCACCCACCCTCCTTTCCTCTCCCTTTCTCCCCTGCTCCCCACACCGTACCCCAGTCTCTCAGACTGAAGCCAGAACTTTTCTTTCCACCCCCATGGCATCACCAGAATACACACGCTAGAAGTGTCACAGTCGTAATTGCCTCTTCTTGTCCCTGAAATCATGCCAGTCAGCAAGCTCTGTTGATTCCCCCTTGCAGACACTGTACATTCTCCGCTCTTTACTGCCACTGCCTTACTGGAGCCCTTCTCCCCAGCTTGCACAGTAGCTTCAGTGGCTCCCAAACTGGTTTTCCTGGCTTCCCAGACTTATCTGCCCAGAGTCTCTAACTAAAAGCCTTTGATTACAGCTTCCTTTAATAAAGGGCAAAGTCTAAAGTCTTAAAATATTGTAGCAACTACTTATCTCTGACCCAAAACAAGGATGAGGGACAGAGTAATTTTGGGTTACCTGATGGTCTACAGCAAACCTTTAGTTGTAGGGAGTATTGTTAGTAACTTGATTAAATTTATAATCCCCCGCCCCAGCCATACTCTCCACAGTACCTGGAAGAGTGCTAGGCACATGAAGAGGATTCAGTACATTGCTGCTTATTAATAAAAAAGAATTCCTTTGACCTAATGAAAAGGAATCATGCAAGCAACGTGCATGCGATCATGAGGTCTTCTGTTAGTCAACTGTGATATAAATAAAAACAAAACTATAATAATAAAAAGACAACAGAAGCTCTTTTCCCATCACTTTCCAAGTGAAATATGAACACACTTGTCACTATAGTTAAATGCCTTCAGCTTTAAACATTGCATTATGATGGAAAACATATTATATTAAAATTATTTCTACTGTGCTGTTCGTTTGTGGACGGTGTTGTGCAGTGGTCAAGTCAGTAAGTAGACAGGATCTTTGCAGCATGTTAATGGGGGACCTCTGAAAAAAATGTCTCCAGGTCAGATCAGTCTAGGGTATTGAGTAACTGAAGTTAAGTAGAGTCCTTTATTGTAGCAGTCTTAGAGACCTCACTCAGTATGTCCATTGTGAATCTCCAGAAGGAGGTGTAGCGCATAGCTTTTCCTGAGTTCATTTGACAGGTGAATCCTTTTTTCAAGACACCGCCTGTTACCATTTCCTAGACCGATATTACCTAGGACAATTTGGGACGCATTAATGTAGCATAACAAGGAGATAATATATTTAAAATGTACACCTAGTCATATACATGATATGCTTTTTATTTTAAGAAGTATAAAGAACTAAAGAAAGGTTAAACTTGCCAGTTTTGATGTCTGATATAATATGTTCATCAAGGTTTTGTGTTTCTTGAGAATTGCTTTGTGGAAATGAATGGTTTTAAAAAATCCTGTATGTCTGATTTAAGCTAAGTAATTTTCTGTCATTATGTTTTCCTCTTACACATAGTGAAAAACAAAATAAAATATCGAGCTGAAGCCTGCATTAAAATGCAGAAAACTGTTCGAATGTGGCTTTGCAAAAGACGACACAAACCTCGGTAAGATGAATAGAGCCTAAAGAATCCAAAAAAACCTATTTACCCTAATATAAAATGGCATAAAGTCATAATGAAGAGCAGTTTGCATACTCACAGAGTTTCCTTTTGTCTCATGTTCTTTGTAAAAGATGTATTAGTCTGTTATTCATGTTATTTATTGGACATTAGTTAATTAATTGCTTCATTAATTCATTACTTGCCTCATTCTATAAAAGGATTTGAAGTAGCTTAGAAAAATGTAAACACTGTAAAAGGTTGAAAGAAGCTGTTTTATTCTGATTATTTTAGTGACTTGAGTTTATTGATAAATGTCAAATTGACATTGTTTCTAAAAACATCTCATTAATATTTTGACCATAATTTTCAAGATTACCTGTAGGAATTATATTGTCTCACTGTCAGTTTAGTCTTTATTTCTTATTTGATTCTACTCTTTTAAGTTTTTCTATAATTTGAATTCTCAAATTTTTCAGTGTAAGTATAGAAGGCTTAAATCTTACTGACACATATTAATGTCATTCACATCCATATTTGATGGTTTCTTTTACCCTCAACAAAAGATCATAAAAAAAGAGACTATTGAAGAACATGAAAACAGAAGTGAAATCTTCTGTTTAACAATATGTTTGGTATTTTATTAAAATGAAAAATCTGTCTGCAGCATTAAATGGTGAAATTAAACTCTGATGAAGTGTTGTTATCTTTACAGCATTGATGGCCTGGTTAAGGTGGGCACACTGAAAAAACGGCTTGATAAATTTAACGAAGTAGTAAGTGCACTGAAAGATGGAAAACCAGAGATGAATAAACAGGTCAAGGACCTTGAAATTTCTATTGATGCTTTAATGGCCAAAATTAAGGTATGTAATTTTAATCCAAATGACTTTGACCTTTAAAAATAATTTTTAATACCTTTTGTTATTGGTATTGTCCTTTTTTTAAAGATACAAAACGTTACAGACGTTGAGTCTCAGTGATAAGTGATGCCCAACATATTATTTACTCTATATTTGAAAATTTTCATTGCAAAAATATTAAAAAGAAGACAATTTTTGTGCAGTTCATCTGTTGCTAGGAAAGATTTTTCCAAAATACTAACTAAAATGCTATACTCTGTTGGTAAGCTTTTGCAAAGTCATTTCTGAGAGAGGATTAATGCATATTAATTTTGTTTCATGTTTTTCTACTTTCAGAAACTAATTTTTAAATTATAAAAGTAATATAATACTATTGAAAATCTGGAGACAATCACCCCCAAATCCTTACCCCCGACACTAGCACATTCAACTATTTATACTGTTGCATATTCCTCTCAATCTTAGTTTATATGTACATATTTTTGCATAGTTCTTATCATGTACATTTAATTTTGTATCCCTATCACTATGTTAGTGCCTCGTTCCTGTTATTCCGTTAGCTTCATATAGGCTATATCATAAATTACTTAACTGTTACGAAGTAACAGTTTTCCTCCATATTTTGTAGCAAAAAAAAAGGGGGCCTCTTTTTTTTGGTGTTGATTTTCATTTGATTACTAGCGGGACTGAAAATTTTTTCAATGTGCTTGTTCGTTAGTTATATTCCCTCTGTCTGTTCATATCTTTTTCTGTTGTACTTTAGGGTCTTAATGTTTTTCTCATCTACTTTCATAATTCAGTGCAATTATGTGGGATATAATACCTCAGACCGAGGCTTTTACGATGTTTTCTACAGATATTTTATGTAGACAATGATGAATCTTGGAGGAAGAATGGAGAAAGAAGTCAAGAGAGTAATGAAAACGCTTTGGATAGCCTTAGCTGATTTTGCAAATCTGTCAAGAGCCATCCCCTTTATGTGGTATTAAATCAATTAAAATCAACCCAGCCACATTTAAGAAAGTCATCCATCAGTTTTGGGTGTAGTTGATAATTTCTTAAATATTCCTGAGGTGTTATTTGAACATTATTATTAAAGAGTAGTAAACTCTAGCAAAATTAGCTAACCATTCCTTAAAAAATAATTTTGAACTACAGTGTATTAGTCTGTGCACAGTACATCCTTAGATATTTGATTACTTGATTGATAGGAAATAGACTCAAATATTTGTGCATAGAGATAACTTAAAAAATTTTTTTGAATATTTAATATTTAAACAGTATGAAAAGGTAATGGGCTTACTGCTTACCAGTTTTTCCAGTCTTTGTATACGTGCATGTTGGTTTTTTTTTCATTGTGGTAAAAACACATACCACTAAACTTAACCATCTTAACCATTTGTTAAATGTACAATTCAGTAGTGTTTAGTATATTCATATCGTTGTGTATCAGAAGAGATAACTTTTTAAGTACATGTCCATTGTTTTGTTTCTTTAAGTCCACCGTGATGACAAGGGAACAAATACAAAAAGAATATGATGCGCTAGTTAAAAGCTCAGAGGTCCTCCTCAGTGCATTACAGAAAAAAAAGCAGCAGGAAGAGGAAGCAGAAAGGCTGAGGCGTATCCAAGAAGAAATGGAAAAAGAAAGGAAAAGACGTGAAGAAGATGAACAACGTCGAAGAAAGGAGGAGGAGGAAAGGCGGATGTAAGGGTTTATGTTGTCGCCTTGAATTAGAAGCTGACAGGACAGTGAATTCTTCGTGTTGATGGTGGTCAATGAATATTCTTATTTTTAAAAGTCATATTCTTATTTTTAAATACTAGTTTTAGAATACGTTTGAAAATGGAGAAAGCTCGTTTTACAATCATAACATAAAATGATTCTAACTGTAATCTGAATTTTGGTTAAACTCTTACACCTGAGGATTTCTTGAGTTCTTTTTAAAACTATGACTTTCACATTATTTTATAATCTAGGAAGAAGGTACTTCTTTTCTGCAGTTTAAAAACTGATGGCATTTTGGAAGCTTGCCGTAGTAGGGCAGGCGGAAGGAATATAAGATTGTCTAATTGGAGAAGGAGTAGAGAGAAGCATTGTGATAAGGACCTTACAAGTAGCTTGGTGACCAAGTTAATCCAAAGATGTTAAAGGTTATGGAATATCATTGTATTTGTTTTGTTTCTGAAGAACTGCTGTCAGTAGAGTTAGATTTTATTTTATTTTTCAAAATAAGTTGATAATGTCTATAGCCAGGAGGTTAATTTGACTTCCCATTTTGTAACCTTTGTTTATTAATAGTTAAATTTTCTTCTGAAGGATTTCTTGTTTTATATTAAATTTTTGAAGAGTATTCTGTTTTTTTTAGGAAACTTGAGATGGAAGCAAAGAGAAAGCAAGAAGAAGAAGAGAGAAAGAAAAGGGAAGATGATGAAAAACGTATTCAGGTCTGTACTCAGTAGGCAATCAGACTGAATTTCTATCAAAATGAAATCTACAAAATTACAAAACAGAAGATCTTGATTTACTAGGTATAAATTGTCATTGTTTTATTCTAGAGGCGGAAGGCAGTTTCTCAAGTGGTTATGGGACGGGACTTTGGAGCTAGGGAAGTGAGTTCAAATCCAGCCCCTCACTGACAGAAAGTGTGACATTGCACAAGTCACGATGTGGGCCACAGTTTTCTCTCTCTGGAATGGAGATAAATAGTGATTGTGAGCATTAAATGAGTTAACACGTGTTAAGGCATTTAGAATAGTGCCTTGTTCAATAAGTATTAGGCTGTTATTATTCATAGGGGGAAAGTCAGATCAATATTCAGTTACATTATATAAGGTTTTAAAAATGTTGTTTTATAACTTTGTAGACACTGATGTTAATAGGTTAGGATTAAGATAGTCCCCCAACCCCCATTTTTTAAAAAGTCCATGTCTGAGAATAATTGATTCCCTATTTGAGTGTCTGTCTGTCTCAGCTTTCTGATTCATCCTGAGCACAGCCAACACTTTAAATTCCTGACCTCTGCTGTGTAGGTGTTGGTGTGAAGGTGATACCTAGGATACTCATGTGATGTTTGGGAGACTCATACTCTAGTGATAGAATGGTGGACTCTTGGTTTGGGGAACGAGGTAGCATTAATCATAATATAGAAGAGACTTCTGGTTAAACAGTAGGTATTTCTTAGTAAAAAAAAAAAAAAAAAAAAGTGTATGGAACAGTTTTACGTAGTGAGGGGAATGAGCAGGTAAACAAGTGGGGAGGCCCGGCTGCCATGGCCTTCTGTGCTGGCAGGCGGAGGTGGAGGCGCAGCTGGCCCGGCAGCGGGAGGAGGAGTCCCAGCAGCAGGCGGTCCTGGAGCAGGAGCGCCGAGACCGGGAGCTGGCGATGCGGATCGCGCAGAGCGAGGCGGAGCTCATCAGCGACGAGGCGCAGGTGGACCCGGCGCTGCGCAGGTACCGCGTGGGGCGATGCGGGGGCGGAGGGGGCGGGGCTTTCCTGCAGGGGGTGGGGTGGTGGAGGGGGCGGGGCTTTCCTACGGGGGTGGGGGGGTGTGTGGTGGGGTGGAGGGGGCGGGGCTTTCCTGCAGTGGGGTGGGGTGGTGGAGGGGGCGGGGCTTTCCTACGGGGGTGGGGGTGTGTGTGGTGGGGTGGAGGGGGCGGGGCTTCCCTGCGGGGGGTGGGGGGTGGAGGGGGCGGGGCTTTCCTGCCGCAGCGGCAGAGGGGGCGGGGCTTTCTTTGGGGGGGTGGAGGGGGCGGGGCTTTCCTGCGGCGGCGGACGGGGGGCGGGGCTTTGCCGCTTGACCTCCCTGCCTGCCTCCTTCCAGCGTTAGGGTCGGCGGAAGTCCTATTCCTTAGGTCCTGGTATAGTTGCCGTTTAAAAATTATTTATATTCACTTTTACACCACCCAAGTGAATGAAGCTATTGGCTTCATCAAACTGTTAAACTATTGAAAGTTAAAGCTGCTATTTCAGTTCTTGAGTAGTTTAAGAGAATATCTTAAGTTTTACTCTGAAATTATCAAAGAGTATTGTATAAAGGGTAGACAAATAATTTCTAAGTATCTGTTGTTAAAACACTGGCATAAAAATCAATGAATATGTTATAATCCAGTTTAATAATTTTTGAGGTTGGAATTCATTACTTTCCTAATGCAAATTTTAAAAATATGTCATATACCCTAGCACTTTAGAAATTTTACGCATACACACACCCTCCCCCCAGCTTCCCCATGATTTAGAATAAATAGATTTCCCTTTCCAAGAAGGAAGCTTAATCACATTGAAATATCTTGGCTCCTCACATTTCTGAATTGTCTCTAAATAGTATGGAGTGTGGAGGAATACGGAAGTTCTTATTAAAAGTTGCAGGAAGATTTTACTATAACAGATTCATTTTTTAAAAATACAGAATGTAGAAACGTTAGTTATTGTTATTATTTATTTGTAAAAACAAAGCAAACTAGTTTGTAGGGTTCCTTTATGTGTAGGTATCTATATTGTATATATATATTGAGAGGCACATAGATGGGTGTAACCATGCTTGTCAGAATGTCAGAGCACTGTTTACGACAAAATAATTAAAATACGACCACTAGATGTTGCTCTTTCCTTGTGCAAGGAAAAAAAACATGGTCCACCACATTGCAAGGTGGTGATTAGATTTTATTTAGCTGAAAACAGAGATAGGGAAGGAAAAGAGTACGTTAAGTTGCCTTCACACTTTTTCTAGTAAATGATTATATCGGGGAGCTCTGGAGTCTGAATTGCATATGAAAGTTATATTTAAATAAACTGAATATGCCTATGTGTTATAATAATTGTTAAGCTCTTTGGTTTGGGTCCACTGTTTGGGTTCTTTATTAACATTTCACTATAATTAAGATATTTTTGCTCGCCTGTGGCTTTTGTAACTGCAGACTTAGCTCAGCTGCTGTTCAGTTCCTTCCACCTGTGTTTGGGTGGCTTGGCGGAGCCTTTGTGGATAACTGACTAGTGGCCTAGGCCAGCCTCCTAATGGACCGAGCAGTGGCCCTGATATGTGTGAGGAAGTCCTGCACTTGACAGAGCTGACTTTATTATGGTTGAAGCTTGTTAGTGAGAGACTCATTAATGGAGTCATTGTTGGTATTTATGGCTTAACTCTGTGTTTAAGCATTTGAAATATTTAGCTCTATCCAGTGTCATTCCAGGTAATATGAGTAAGATACTGGCTCATATGTGGGCTCCTTCTCATCCTCAAAAAGATGCACTTCTTCCAACGTGAGTGGTCTCAGAGAAGGAGTGGACCATTTAGGACCTTTAACTTAAGGGAGGAGTTACCTATGATTTAAGTTAAACAGAATTAACTTGGTAATGGGACCACTACCAAGTAATTAGGAGATACTCAAGCAGTTATGACTTGAACCGCAGAAGAGTTAGTTTAGTTCTCCTGTGGGACAGCCTTAGGAATGGTGTCCCTCCCTGGACTGTCCCTTCAGGTCCTGTCTGCCAGCTCTCTTCCAGGAAGAGAGCTGACCCTCAGGTCCCCATGAACTCCTTCCCTACTGAACTGCCAGGTTATTTTATACACTGTACTAAAAGCATTAGCACTTCATTGTGGATATGATGTTGTCTATAGATTTTCCGTGTTTGATCATTTTATCTTACTCCATGGGCTACATCTAAATGTTTTTGAATGTTTATGTTACCTTTGTTAGCACTGAATTCTTTCTAACACATTTATGAGTAAGAACCTCTCATATGATTAAGAACCTCTCATATGATTAAACCTCTTTATGATTAAGAACCAGAGTTACTTAAACTCTGTTCTTAATATATGGCATGAAAATGTTCTTGGGTTCTGTGATACATTAAAAAACAATTTCAAGTTACTTTTCCAGCTTGGATTCCCATCCAGTAACTTCTAAGTAAGAATTGTTTCCTGCATACGTAGTATATTTTAAAATATTTCAGTCAATTACACATATGATCCTGATGCAAAGTAATGATTTCACACTGCCTTAAATTATAAAGTAATATCTAGATTCTATTAAAAACAAGCACACAAACCTTTTTAATCTAGATGTAATATATTCACTCTTTAATTTTCACAGAATGCCTTTAGTTTATTTTTTTCTAATCATTTGTAATGAAGATTTAAAAGCATTAAAATTCTGAGTGTTCTCATACATAGATTAAATAGAGATAATGCAGTTTTTTAAATCAATTTGCAAAGTCACTGAATTACAAATTTGGCACAATCCAGATTTTCACAGTTCAGAATTGGTTATGGTATGGACTAAAATATACGTATTCTTTTCACAGGATTAATGGAGCAGGACCCAAAATAACACCGTATGTCATTTCCCTTTTAAAACTGATTTAATCATATAACCTTTTTTTTTTTTTCTTCTTTATTAGGTTGTGGATACTTTTTAGGAGAAACATTTTCCTCATTGAAGTAAATTTTACATCATTATCATTATCATCATAATTATTATTTTGCCCAGGAAAAATGTTTAATGCTCCTGTTCGGTGCTCAATCACAGTAGTTTATGATTTGGTTTCTTTCTTTGTGTTTGCTCACTTTGTTTAAACTTTAATACCCATCTTGTTTTATGTGTTTTTAATTATCCCTTACTTATGTCGTTATAAAAGTAGAAGTAGAGATATAAATAAGAATAAATAAAATACTTAAAGTATTTGAGTCATGGCAGATAGCTTAGTTTTCCATATATATAATAGTTCGTTCTGCTAATATCTAAAATAGCTCATAATCTGAAGTTATATACGTAATGCTAATTTTGGTGCTCGTGTATCTTTTTGTTATGAAAATCTCCCCACAGAGAGAGAATCTAAGTAGCAATAGGGATATACATATAAATTATACTTTATATGCATAAAATATATTTTTGCGTATATTTTTACATATGTGCTATATGTATATAATTTTGAAATATATTTAAAATCTGAATTTTAATAGCTTTTAGGACTCCACCTGTACCCCTTATAGTGATGGTTCTTAACTCTGTCAGACCCCAGTACCAATAACAGATGCTTTATGAACGATGCAACCTACATTAATAATTCTCTCTAAACAATACATGTAAAAGAGAAATAAAAGGACAGTAATTTATAATTATTTATTTTATTATATTTACTTTACTATGAAAGTGCTTGCTTACAACTACCGGAAAACGTGGTCAGGTACTCAGATGTTTTCACATATACATAGAATCACCATGAGTGCAGCAGCTACAAATGCAAATTGATATAAGACTGTTGTATCAGTCAGTTAAATGCCACGAAATTGTGAACAGTCCTTTGTAAAGTTCTGAACAGAGTTAAATACAGTGTCCTCTCCATTATACAATAGTGGAGAAATTCCTAGAGAAATTCTGTGAATATTAAAACCATGCAAAAAGAGGGTTGTTTTACATGTAGAACTTTATGTATAACTATGTGTCTATAGTTCACATGTAACTATATGTATATGTGCGTTTCACCTCTATATGTCTGGTGGACATGTTAAAGTCACATGGGACATGGGGCAGTTCTTCTTGTGCAGGACATTTGGCACCCCTGACCCCTCACCTCATCAGATGCCAGCAGTGGACTCTCATAGCATCATTGTTCCCACAACGCACCACAGATTTTGAAACTTATCTCTGAGTGGGTGCTGTTGCATCCACTGCTTCGCAGTTACCATTTGAGCTCGAATTAAATAAGCCTAGCAACCAACTGATGTCTGAGGTGAAACTGTGAGCATTTGCATATAGGTTGGAAAAATCAGAAGGAAAAAAAACACCTGGATGCAGGAGCTGTTTCTATCCAGTATATATGGTGCAGCTCCTAGAGCAGTAACATGCCCAGGTGGGATGCTGAATCAGTAGAGATTGCCCGTCCAGCGTGGGTGGTGTGAGGGCATCTGCGTATGAAATCTCCACATGATGAACAGACTTTGGAGTAAAGAGCTTTGAAAGGCCGTGCATTCCCTTGAAATCTGCTGTGGGAAAAGAAATGTGAAGCTAGAAAATTCTTATTAGTTTGATTTTATTTGATGATATTTGTGTTCTTTTACTTTGCGTTTGTTGCCCTTGCTCATCAGTTTTGAAAGATTAGTTTTTCTCTGACTGTGCTTGCTTGGCTAGACCTCTGTCAGCACCGAACCTTAGCCAGTGTTCCTCACAAGGACAGAGAGAGTCCTCTGCTCCTTTATAATCAGGGTCCCAGCTCTTGGCCGGCATCCGGAAAACTGAGCCCTGAGGCAAACATAGCCATCTTCTTTTCTTTTGATTTTTGCTGACTTACAAGATTTTGAGGTTACCACAGTCTGATGAATAGAATGAATGAGAAAATGATTAATTATAAAGGAAGAGCACAAAGGACAGGAAAATAAAATACTAATGAAGTTGATGAACATGATGACATGAACATTCCATTTCACAGAATTAAGCAAATTTTGAGAAAAGTTACACTCTTCTGGGTAATAAAAGAAAAGCAAGTTTTTGCCATTGGGAAATGTTTATCCTTGAGAGGTCAGAACACTTCAGATCTTTAGCAAGTGCTTGATGCATTTGAATTTTCTTAGGCATGCTTTGATTCAGAATTTTAGAGCTTTGAGTATATCAGACTCTTATTTAAACTCTGGCACTGTAAAATAGATCAGTTTGGTTTACCACTATTATACCTTGTCTAATTAATATTTACTAAGCAACCCCGGTGCAAAAATCCTTGTATAGAATCTGTATCCTGCCAAGTTACATTTAGATGCATTTAGAACATGCTGATTATATTCTATCCATAAAAGTATCACAGAAGCATGGCTCTCATGAGATTTTATCTAAAAGTTTCTGCAAAAGTGAAGTTCAAGTAACTTTAACTGGGTTTAAACAAAAATTTTGCTGTATTGTATGGCTATATATATTGAAAAGTATATTATCGACTTTTACGAAGTAAAATAGTAGTGTATGGTTAATGAAGCAAATAATCCTGTTGAAAATATAAATTTTAATTATACTTTTAGATCTTTTAAGTAATTTGTATAGTTGTCTTTTATCTAATTATGTTGTATTATCATTTCTCTTATAGGGAACAAATGGCGAAAGAAATGTCAGAAATTTTGAGTAGGTTAGTGCAGTGTAATTTGGGGAAATAAGCGTCACCTCAAAATCATATTTTTTAAATTACTTTTCGTTATTTGGACCAGAACCTGTTATATGAGTAGCCTGTCCTTTCCGTGTAAATTTTCGGTACAAGAAATGTGACTCTGCCCTCAGGCCGCACTGACATAGAAAAAGGTAAAAAAAAAAAAAACAGTGTTCCTCTAAATTGGCATTTTTCAGTGGGGATACCACTGGCATTTTGGTTGAGGCTATTCCTTGTTGATAGTACTGTGGGACTTACCATGAGCCCCGACCAGTTCAGTCTCAGTAGGGAAGCCCTTCCCGTCCTTGGGCCCGCTGTGCCTCGTTGCAGGGGACGTGAGCAAGAGTGGGGCTCAGGCAGCCCCTGTCCTCCACAGCACAGGGGTGGAACGCCACCGGTGTAGAAGTTGAGCCACCAAGGAATATATCTTCCCAGCAGGATCTGGTCCATTATCAAATGGCTATGAATCAATCACATTTTAACTTTCAACTCTGAAGTTGCAGAGTTAATTGAAAGTGTTAAAATTAATATATTTTTTAAAATCAAAAGTCAGTTTTGCTACTACCTTACTCTGTATTTCACATGATTGTCTTTATCACAAGTCTAACTAATCAGTAAATGAAGGTGTACCTTCATTTTACTATTTTAATAACTCCAAAGATTGGCGGGGGGGAGCATTTAAATGAATTTGATTTGTGTACTTCTTAGGATGCTGAATATGCTATTTTTTAGCAGGTGTATTTTTGTTTGACGTAATATGAATGAAAAGTTAGTAATAGTAAAGACATATTTTAAGCAAAAATAGTTTGAATTCAGTGTGATTTTTAAAAGTATCAAAACACCTTATGTATATCAACATCTCGTATATATTCTGAGAGTCTATAAAACCATATTGTGTAGATTCACTTTCTCTTTCAGGAGGAAAGAAAACAACAACAAAACCCCATAATTTCAGCTGCTCTTCTAGAAAAGACTGGTAGAAGAGCTAGGAAGAAAAAATAATTTTTTTGTTAGTTTATTGAATCGTGGTTTCAGGATGTAGGAAAAAAAGAGAATATTTGAATAATGTTAAAAGCATAACTTATTGTTAAGGGTAATAGAGAAACCTTGCTGACACACAGCTGGCTCTTTTTGAGCAAAGCAATTAAGAAAAAGCTCCATGGAGAATGGCCAGTCACCCAGCTTATGAAAAGAAGAGGTTCTGCAATAAACTTGAAACAGATTTTAACCATGAAAATGCAGGAAGGACTAAATGGGCACACATTATTCTTTAGCCAGGCTTGCAAGTGACTAAAAATCATCATGTCTAACAGTTTTTAAGTATGTAGGGTGAAGTATGCTATTTTTATTCTCTAAAAGGAAAGCGTAAATAGGCCTTTTAAAGAGGCAAAAGTACCTTATTTCTTTCATTGTTAAGCTTAATGCTGAAGGAATAATTTTCCTTATTTCAGGAAGGAGGGTACATATTTTCAAGCATCACTTTTTTTTTAAAAAAAAAATGTCTTAGTTTCTCCCTCACTCTTTTTTTTTTTAAATTAATTAATTAATTAATTAATTTTTATGGCTGTGTTGGGTCTTCGTTTCTGTGGGAGGGCTTTCTCTAGTTGTGGCAAGCGGGGGCCACTCTTCATCACGGTGCGCGGGCCTCTCACTGTCGCGGCCTCTCTTGCTGCGGAGCACAGGCTCCAGACGCGCAGGCTCAGTAGTTGTGGCTCACGGGCCTAGTTGCTCCGCGGCATGTGGGATCTTCCCAGACCAGGGCTCGAACCCGTGTCCTCTGCATTGGCAGGCAGACTCTCAACCGCTGCGCCACCAGGGAAGCCCCCAAGCATCACTTTTAAATAACATCAGTCTCAAGTGTCTGTGTCTTGATTGTTTGCCAAGGTCGCTGTTGTCTTTCAAAATGTAGAATGCTGAGAAAATACGAGCTCATTTTCAGTATTATACCATGATCATCCCTCTTTAAGAGGAAGATTTTCCAAGTAGTAGATCACAAAGGGGAAATGCTTTGTGTGATACCTGAGAAGCAATATTTTAGTTCTTTAATATTTAGTTCTTTTAATGTTGTGCCATCTTCTTTTCATGTCTTGAAATATGATGTATTTAAATTCTTCCTTTGTTACATTGAGCTTAAAAGTTCACTTGCAGCTTATTCCGAGTGTCTGCTATGTGGCAAGTGTAATCTTTTGCTGAAAAATAATGTTCATTTTTACAGAAAAAAAATTTTTCCTGTATTTTTAGAATAATTATTTTTAATTATGTATATAGAAACAAATCTTAAGTGCTCAGTAGCACTGCTATGAAAAAGCTTATCCCATTTAATTTTAAAATTATTTATTTTATTTTTTATATTTTAAATATATGTATTTTATTTTTTATTTCTTCCCTCTTTTCCCACTCAAATGTTCCTCCTACATGGGGCAAGATAAAGCACTTGTGCCCTTTGAAATCTCTGTTATCTGTCTCACGACCTGCAACCTTTTCCTTTAATTTACTAGTTGTCATATTATTACTCACTAAATACGAGGGTGTGGTTTTATCTGCTTACAGAACTTAGCTAAGTATTTTTAACACAAAAGCTCAAAAGTCACGGGAGTTTCCAGGCTCCAGCAGCTCTTTTAGCATGTCACTAAAGACTCGGGCAGAGGGTGGTAGTTTGGCTACTCCCCTGGGGACCTCTAAACATCCAGATGCCCAGGGAGAGTCTGAGCCATTAGGAGTGGCGGGGCTTGGCCATCTGCAGTTTCCAGTAGTCTGCAGGTGAGTGGCTCATAAACAAACCCTTCGTGTGCCTCTAATGATCTTAAAGTATGTTGAGGAGTTCTCTTTTGATTAAAAAAAAATTTCAATTGAAGTATAGTTGATTTACAATATCATGTAAGTTTCAGGTGTACAGCACAGTGATTCAGTTACGTGTACACACACACACACACACATACATACACACACACATACTTTTTCTCATTCTTTTCCCTTATTACATAATATTGAGTTTAGTTCCTGTGCTGTATAGGTCATTGTTGGTTATCTAGTCTATACCTAGTACTGTGTATATGTTAATTCCACCCTCCCAATTTATCCCTCCCCCACCCCCTTTCCCCTTTGGTAACCATAAGTTTGTTTTTGGTGTCTGTGATCTCTTTCTGTTTTGGAAGTAAGTTCATTTGTATCTTTTTATTTCTTTTAGATTCTACATATAAGCAATATCATATGATATTTGTCTTTCTCTGTCTGACTTACTTCACTTAGTATTATAATCTTTAGGTCCATCCATGTTGCTGCAAATGGCATTCTTTCCTTCTTTTTTATGGCTGAGTAATATTCCATTGTATATATGGACCACATCTTCTTTTTCCATTCATCTCTTGATGGACACTTAGGTTGCTTCCTTGTCTTGGCTATTGTAAATAGTGCTGCAGTGAACATTGGGGTGCATGTATCTTTTCAAATTATGGTTTTCTCTGAATATATGCCCAGGGGTGGGATTGCAGGATCATATGGTAGCTCTATTTTTAGTTTTTTAAGGAACCTCCATACTGTTCTCCATAGTGGCTGCACCAATTTACATCCCCACCAACAGTGCAAGAGGGTTCCCTTTTCTCCACACTCTCTCCAGCATTTATTATTTGTAGACTTTTTGATGATGGCCATTCTGACTTGTGTGAGGCGATAGCTCATTGTAGCTTTGATTTTGAGAAATATATGTAAATGTATTGTCCTGATGTTCATATATCCATGAGTTAGAAGATTTAATCTGAAGCCTGGGGGAAGTCCATGGTACTAGAATATTGGAATCAGAAGTTCTGATTGAAAATCTAATATGGCTGTTGAATGATGCACTGGAAAATTTTAATTCACCTGGGCATCCCGTAGTACACCATTCTTAATCTCGTCTGTCAAAGATACAAAAATTATTATATGTTTTTCCAGTAATTATTTCCAGTTCTCAAACTTATGTTCACTTTCTTGCCTGTTTAGTCAACATTTCATTCGTGTTTCTAAGTTTAAATATGCAAAAATGTGTAATAATTACAGAGGCCCTGCTGTACAAGCCACCAAGGCGGCTGCTGGTACCAAGAAATATGATCTTAGTAAATGGAAATATGCAGAACTACGTGATACCATCAATACTTCTTGCGGTAAGTGTATGGGGAGGATGAAAAGTGGGAAGGCTCTATCGCTGTCAGGTAATATAAACTAAATACCTAGATTGGCATGGGAATTTTTTTCACATAAATTAGTTTAAGTCATTCTCTTTGTTACTCTCGCCTTGAAATGAAGACCTAGTTTATTCACAAAGCTAAAAGAAAGACATACTTATTAAGCTGAATTCATTTTGCCCATCTCTTGCATAGGCCAGAGAGGAAAAGCATAGGGGAATTATGGTTTGGGCTGTATTAATGACTGACCCTCCCAACGTTATTCATAATAGTTAAATACCTATATATCAGACTCTTTTGGTCTATGAAATGGCAGTGGAGTCCTTCCCTTTTAAAGCTATTTTTCTTCCAACAGAACAGAGTAAAAGGCTGTGTCCAGAGAATCCCACACAGTTGTGTTCACGTATAAATCACAGTGTTTGAATTCAGGACACCGTAACTGGCACTTCAAGTGTCATAATCGTACAGGACGCCTCACTATGTTCTTTCCCTCTTCACTGAGTTTATCTGCATAATTACACATGTAAAAAATGTGGTGCATGTAAATCTAGCTTGTGTTTGAACACAGTGACTTCTTATTCTATTGTCGTGGTCTGTGACCTTGGACACGTGACTTAACCTTCCTTTTTCAAGTTCTTCATCTATAAAAGACCTATTTAGTCCAGGGTTCTTGCGTGGAGGAAAGATTGAAGGTAGTAATAATGTTTAAGAAAATGCTCTGTAAGTGTAAAAGATAGTATTACAATGAAGTGCTCATCTTTATCAATAATTAGTTTACTTTTGATTTTGTACTGTTAATTTAAAAATGAAATCTTCATTTAAAAATATATATGTTAAAAAGAAACGAAATTGAGTTCTTTGAGGTGGATGGACCTAGAGTCTGTCATACAGAGTGAAGTAAGTCAGAAAGAGAAAAACAAATACCGTATGCTAACACATATATATGGAATCTAAAAAAAAAAAAAAAAAAAGGTTCTGAGGAACCTAGGGGCAGGACAAGAATAAAGATGCAGATGTAGAGAATGAACTTGAGGACACGGGGAGGGGGAAGGGTAAGCTGGGACGAAGTGAGAGAGTGGCATGGACATATATACACTACCAAATGTAAAATAGATAGCTAGTGGGAAGCAGCCGCATATCACAGGGAGATCAGCTCGGTGCTTTGTGACCACCTAGAGGGGTGGGATAGGGAGGGTGGGAGGGAGACACAAGAGGGAGGGGATATGGGGATATATGTATACATATAGCTGATTCACTTTGTTATACAGCAGAAATTAACACAACATTGTAAAGCAGTTATACTCCAATAAAGATGTTAAAAAAAATATGTTTATGCCACAGGATAATTATGCTAGACAACTAAATTAGGATGTTAATTGCCTTTTTTGTTTGTTTGTTTACTCTCTCTGTGTAATTGATAGATATTGAGCTCCTGGCAGCTTGCAGAGAAGAATTTCATAGGAGACTAAAAGTGTATCATGCCTGGAAATCCAAGAACAAGAAGAGAAATACTGAAACAGAGCAACGTGCTCCAAAGTCTGTTACTGATTATGGTAAAAACAAATCTGTACTTTTGAGTGTTCCAAAGTATATGTATATAAAAAGTATATGTATATAATTACATGTAACTATACATAAGGTATTTGAGTAAAATTGTCCAATATAAATTTTCTCTTACTTTAGAACTATGGGTCCACTGAATCTAACACAACCATGATGGCTTATCTTTCAAAGTATTATTTCTGTTAGATACATCTTTAAAGTCATATTTGTTTAAAAGTATTGAATTTACTTGTTAAGATAAATTCTAGAGGTAAGAATAATCTTGTCTATACTGAGGAAGTTGTATGATAATGCTGTAAATACGTATTCTTTCCACATACACATATATACACATATGTAAAGCTTATGTGTGGAAATGTAAAGATTACTATGAAAAAATATTTACTGCAAATATTATAAAACTGTGAAAATATAAGTGAGAAATAATACCTTGGTTTAGACCAGAGTTTTACCTAGGCCAGAATTTGCTTTTTTGACTGAGATTCTAAAAATGAATTTTGTTACTTTGTTATGCAAAAGACAAAGCTGTATCCCTGAAATTGGAAAATAGAGCAGAATAGACATAACCTAGTAAAAGCAAGTACTAGCTTTAACATTAATTAAGAATACCTGTGATATGAGTTGTAATTTCAGTCTTAAAAGCAATAATTGGAATTTCATTTATTCAACTTGCTACTGGCACAATTTGTTAGGTTAATTCTGGCTAATGTCAAGGTGACAGCGTATTTAATATCTTTTTTTAGAACGAGGTATATTCCCGACAGTTGGTGGTAAAGCTTAGCCACGCGTGGCCCCAGCTCACTTAGAAGAGGAGCTCACGGTTATATTTTGCCTCCCCTACTGCCTTCCTAGCAAATAAAACAGTGTTTGATGAAAGTCAATTAAATGGTGAAATTTTAGTGTTTCTAAGATGTTGCAAAGATTAGATTGAGGAAGGGAAGTGTTATTAGTAGTAATGACTGTGTCCTCAGTCAGAATATAACTCTTGCAAGAGCAGTGAGCTTGCCTGTAGCTAAGAAATGGCAGGAGGAGGGCCCTCTCAACACTGATCTTCTGTGACCACCACTGTCTTCTCCAGTTTAAAAATTTGTCTCTGGGAAATGAAGATGACAGGATGATTCCATTACCTGTTCACTGTCTGCACCAAGTTTCTACCACAGTTGCTTTGTTTTGTATAAATGGCAAAGGGCTATTCTTTTTATCTGTAATCTTTAGCTGTAATGTTCTAATCATGACCTTGAACTGATTGGGTTTCATTATGTTCTATTTCAGAATTTATACATCTCCTTGATTGCACTTCTTAAAACAAAAAGAGGACTTCCCTGGTGGTGCAGTGGTTGAGAAACCGTCTGCCAATGCAGGGGACACGGGTTTGATCCCTGGTCCAGGAAGATCCCACGTGCCGCGGAGCAACTAAGCCCGTGCGCCACAGCTACCGAGCCTGCGCTCTAGAACCTGCGAGCCACAACTACTGAAGCCCGCGCGCCTAGAGCCCGTGCTCCGCAACAAGAGAAGCCACCGCAATGAGAAGCCCGCACACAGCAACGAAGACCCAGTGCAGCCAAAAATAAATAAATAATTTTTTTTAAAAAAAAGAAATAAATGTTGTAATATTTGGCACACACATTTTTTAAAAATTAATTAATTTATTTATTTTTGGCTGCGTCAGGTCTTAGTTGTGACATGTGGGATCTTTCGTTGCAGTGCGTGGGCTCTCCATTGTGGCGCGCAGGCTTCTCTCTAGTTGTGGTGTGCGGGTCCAGAGTACGTGGGCTCTGTAGTTGTAGCATGCGGGCTTGGGCTTAGTTGCCCCGTGGCATGTGGGATCTTAGTTCCTTCACCAGAGATTGAACCCGTGTCCCCTGCATTGGAAGGTGGATTCTTAACCACTGGACCACCAGGGAAGTCCCCGGTAGACACATTTTTAATGAATATATAAATATTTCATGCATTATTGTAGCAAACCAAACTTTGGTACCTTGCTCATCCAACTTTGCCCCAAAAGGAGCAAATAACATGCGGCTTACCTTACTGGTTCCTATACTGTTTCCATTCCTAAAGTACTTTTTGGAAGAACAACAGAGTAGATTAAGAAAGTTTCTCAAGGGTCCCATCCAGGTGGATGAACAAAATTAGGAATTGTGTAGGAGCATGTTCCCGCATATAGGTCGCCTTCAGAGAATTTGAATGTGGGTCATTTTCAGCATAAAATGTAACTTCTGCCCTGAAAAGTACTTTTTAATTTTTCTCTCTATTTTTCTGTCGTGTAAAATTCACTCTGACACAGGAGTGCAGTAAAAGGAAAGGCGAAGGGCACCAAGATGCTTAACGGCTCACCTGAGAAAATTCTGTACTTTAGGTGGTTTCCTAGTGGTGCAGCTGCTTGACCTTTAAAAGGAACTGCTCTGTAGTTTAAAATTTAGAAGGATTAGAATTCATTAATTTGAGAAAATAAAATGATGACAGCTTATGATTAACAAAAATATAACTTGGTATTATTGCCTTTAAGAGTAAGCCATTGACAAAGTATGGTAAATTCTTAAGAGTTAGGAGTCGGGAGGCTTAGGTCCCTTTCCTGTGTGCTGTACTGGGTGAGCACACCGTCATTACATTTACCCCGGAAAGGGGCTTTCAGAAATAATTTTTGGGGGGCAGTGGCAAATTACCCAGTAAAGATTTACATTTACTTGCTTAAAACAATGACTTTGGAGAGTAGTTTTATTTCATAGTTCCTAAATAAAAATGTTGTGAGTTTAAGATTTAAGACAATGGGAAGAAATTAAAACATGCTGAGTATATGGAAGTGTGGCAATGCTTCTTCTCTATATAAAAAGCTTTTTTTAATGCATTTATGAGTTATTCTCTTTTTTTTCCCTACAAAAATTCTAGTAGTGCTTTAAAGGTACTTTCATCTTGATTATTAAGTCACTGTTTTGGATTTTTGTTTGGATATTACTGTGTTTGAAAATTAAAATTTTGGTCCTCTTTGTATGTCCATCAAGCAGGATGTCCTAAAAACATAATCAAAATAGCTTTAAAAAAAATTGGAAAGCAGCATCTACTTGTAGGTAGTTCTGGGAGTATTTGGCTGTGGATAGGGTATCTTTTTGTTAGTCACCACCTCCATTGATGGGAAGACATGATAAATTAGAAGAATGCTCATTTAACAGTTTTGGCATTTTTATCTTTTCTTCAACATAAAATATTTGTTCACAGATTTTGCGCCATTTTTGAACAATTCACGTAAGTCAATGGGTGGTAACTCATGAGCTAACTGGAAGATGGGTTAAAAATAACTTTATAAAGTACTAACTTCTTCTAAACATTGTTTTGCTACAATTTTAAGGTGAATTGTAGTACATTAATGTTGGTTTATCTGTACTAAGATACCTCATTTGAGATGGTACTTTCATTTGGATCACTCCAAAATATACATGCAGAACAAAATTTAATTAATCTGTTATTTCATCAAATTACTTCCTTTTTAAAAAAAACTAGCATTTTAAACTGAGTATACTCAGTTCTTATTGTAGCAAAACTCTATCTTAATAAGCAGCTGATCTTTTAGAGTAAAGACTAACTTTAGGTGCTGGTTTCAAATACTGTGATGGTATAAGCATTTCTGTCCGAAGAGATTTGAGTTTTGTATGATAATGTACACAAGCTTAATAGAATACCTCTTAATAGGAAGAGGAGATTATTCTGTTACTTTTACAGCTTCCTATGATGCACAGTTTTTGATCATGTAAAAGCTCTGAGTCATCTTAGTGTACAGTGAATTTCTTCTAGAATCAGTTGAGCAGTAATGATTTGAATATAAGGCCATATTTATTTGCCAGCTGGTTGGACATGATTTTTTTTAGTGCTTCCAGTAATTTACAGACTTAAAAATTTGAAACTTACTCACACTGTTGAAGATAACAATTGGATGTGAAAGAAATAGTTGTTTAGAAGATTAGTTTCAAGCTTTTAACGTCTGTATCTTTGTACTTTTCCAGATGAATATTCATTTCCAGGCTTCCCAAATACAATTTCATTTCTCACATTAGTAGAAGAAGCCATCCAAGACTTTCCATTGGGTTTCTAAATTTTACCCAATATATTAAGTTACAGGGGATTGTTATTTTGAAAGAAAAAAAGTAGGTTATGCTAATGGGTGGCCATCAGTATCATAGTAAGTTTCTGTCAACAGGACACTGAGTTCTAATTCACTGCTTAAGATGGAGAGAAGGGTTTTTTTTTCTTAATCCTTTTATAAAATGTCTTAGTTTTGAGTTAGTGTATTTTCTGCAAAGTAGGTAGTTTTTAAAACTCGAAATGGAAACACTGACCTGTAAGTTGTTTTGAGGGAACAGGCACGAGAGAATAAATAAGCTCATCTCTGGTAACATGCTAAAGGTGATACAGCTTTTTAAAGTCACTAACAAAACTGGGTCTATTTCTTTCTTTCATAGGCATATACAGCTTTGCTAACTGCTTTTTGCTTTCTCTTGTTTGCACAGAAATAAATTGAGCTGCTGTAAAGCTTTTTGCTATTGGTGCAAAAAGTAGAATAAGAGTAATTTCATCCTTTCAGTACTTGGAAAGTCTTACAAAAGCCATGTGACTGTCCTTGACTTGTACATATTATATAATTTTTCATTGACGTGCTTAGCTTTTCAGTGAGATTCTTAATTGAGTTGCAGTAAATGATTGGTCCACCTTTAAAGTTGTGAGTATAGAGCATATTAAACAGATTTACCAGAATCATGCTCCTGAAGATGTAAAGTCATTGCCTCAGAGAACTGTATATTTTCAGAAAATAAAAAGCAAAACTCAACCATTTAGTAATGGAAATTGAGCAAGGGAAAAGAGATGATATGAGCTCAATGCCCAGTGTTAGCAGAAAAGCAAGGATTTCTCTTTCCTATTGGCAAAGGAAACCAAATATTATACACGTTCCACTTATTGCAGTGGATTTTATTCCAAGAGAAGTCTGGTTTCAGAGGAAGTAAATCTGAGTGCAAGTTCATGCTTACTGTTACAGTTTTGTTGTTGTTGTCACGAAGTTGCCTAAATCTTATTAGTAAAATATCTGTGTTATCTTGGCCATTTTAAATCCCAGAATCAGTTGGCAAAGGAGAAAACTTTTATGTCTTTCACTTTTTTGAGAACCTGTGATTAAATCGACAAACATCTAGAATCCCTCAGATTTGTGAAATTACTGTTTATTTGTTTCATCATAAATAGTCCTGCAAAAGTTATTCTGCAGCCTTCATTTGAACTCTTCGGAGGAAAAAATATAAATCTAGTAAATCATACTCGTTTGCTTTCCTGCTGAGTGAGTGAGTTTTGTGTGCAGATGCAGTCATTTGTGGGAATCTGCTAGGGGCTTTTTGTTGTTATTGCTGCTGCGGCTGATGTGTGTGTGTGTGTGTGTGTGTGTGTGTGTGTGTGTGTGTGTGTGTGTGTGTTTACGATGCCCAGGAACATCTTCAGGGCAAGAAACTTCTAAGAAATCACCCTTTGAATTGTATTCATCTGTAGGCAGTTCACATTGACATTTTGTTTTAGATTCACTGTTAGGAAGCCCTCTTTTTGCTTCTGTAAAAATCCGTGGTGCACTTTAGGATTAAAGGCTGTTTTCCATATCCCTTGGGCTGCCGGCGTGACTCTGCTTGTTCTCTGTGACAGCTCAGCAGAACCCGGCAGCTCAGCTCCCCGCCAGGCAGCAGGGGGTCGAGATGAACCGACAACAGCGTTTCTTCCGCATCCCGTTCATCCGCCCTGCGGACCAGTACAAGGACCCGCAGAATAAGAAAAAGGGCTGGTGGTATGCCCACTTTGATGGACCGTGGATTGCCCGGCAGCTGGAGCTTCATCCGGACAAGCCACCCATCCTCCTCGTGGCCGGTGTGTACGGTTCACCTGAAAAAAAAATGTATAAAGCAGAAAAGGCTTGTGTACCCTCTGGATGAAATGGTGTGACGTACAGTGTAATAATTCATTAAATTTCAGGGTTGAGGCGTGGAGTTTTGCAGTTAAGTCACATCAGTTGAGGATAACTTCTTTACCATAGGGAATTGCTTGGATTAATTATGTCCTTGTAGAGCACATAGAAACTTGTCTGTGTCCTAGGAACCTTTTCATTGGTGTCTGATTATATCATGTGCTTTGTAATGGTTGTTTAAGGAAATGTAGCATTTTTATGAACCCTGGTAACTTGTTTGGTCAACTGCATCGTTAATACCTTTTGAAATGGAACTTGGTGGAGGACACATTTGTTTCTGGTGAATTTATGAAGCAGATTTCAATCTTAGAGGAAGGAAATGGTTTTAGAAGTCCTCACATCTATGAGAATTAGTAGACATTTCAGGAATAAAGTTTACAGTAAATGGTTCTGAAAGGAGGTATAGTAATTCTCTGACGTCTCATCTGTGCAGGTAAGGATGACATGGAGATGTGTGAGCTGAGTCTTGAAGAGACAGGCCTGACTCGAAAGTGCGGTGCTGAGATTTTGCCAAGACGGTTCGAAGAAATTTGGGAACGCTGTGGAGGCATCCAGTATCTTCAGAAAGCAATTGAGAGCAGACAGGCCAGGCCCACCTATGCCACGGCCATGCTGCAGAATCTGTTAAAGTAGAAATTGCACTAGCCTTGCAGCTGGGAGCCCTTGCCATGGCACTAGGTAGGGAGTGTGTCCCAGAGATTTAACCATTCCACGATCAAGTTAGAATTACTTATACAAAGTGAACAGATTTTATTAATCATGGTTTTTTGTTAATTTAAGGTTAATTATGGTAGTGAATTTGGGACCTTAAAATTATTTTCCTGTATCCAGCTGTAACTGTTAGACCTCTCATTATTGTAATACTTGTTACACTTGGACAGACTCTTGACATTTCTCCTTGTTTGCCAACAGACTACCTTAAATCCATCGTAGTTGTTCTTTAGGAAAAGAAGTTTTTAAAAAATGCAAAATTCTTGCTTTTTAAGGATGGCACAGTACCGTATAACTGGAATAAAGAAAACTTAGCTTTAATTTTCATACAAAAATTAAGGCACTTAAAATGATCAAGGCACTGATATTTTGATCTGAAAGCTGTGTACTTTCTTTACTAACTTTTTCCGAAATTCATGGAAATTTCCATCAAAGGTGGAAATTTTTATTTTTTCCCCCCTCTTTTGCAGTGTCTTAGTTTGAGTAAAGCAATTTACCTGAAGTTCTAGAATTCTGGAGGGAGCCTTGATGTATTTGATGCAATCTGTGATAAAGAAGGTACATAGTATCCTGCACAGATTTGTTTTGCTTTTCTATCACATAGTGTTGCTGTAAGAATATGTTCTTATATTCCATGGACAAATAAAGGAAATTCAGATCATTTAAATGCTTGAAAGTTCTGAGATAACTTTGTTTCATTTAGAAAAGGCAATAGGTTTTAGGTGGCAGTTTGGCTTAACTGGACTGAATTCAAATATTCTTTCAATTTCATCTCAGTTGTGATTTTGTGTCAGAATCTTGTCCAAGTTGTTTCATGTGATTTAAACTAGTATTCTGCTTCAAAACACCTTTGTTTTTTAAAAAAATTCCTATTGTCTTTTTTGGCCTTCGAGATTTTGGTAATTGTAGAGCTCTTTTATAAGCCTTGTAATTCAAAAACCCTGCACTGAGGAATTGCTTGTTTCATGTAACTGATAATTAAAGAAAAGGTTTTGTGTGCTGTTTAGTTTTGATCAAATGTCAGCAGTTTCAAGCCTAATATTTATGACTTTCATATTAGGAATTTGGAAACAAACATACATCAAGGAGTTATGTTGACATAATCCTAAGGAGTCTTGTTTGTATTTTAGAATAAAATTAGAAAATAAAATTACTCTCTGTACTTTTTTTCCCCTGATGTTTAAAGACCCTAACCTTTGAAATGAATTTCCAGTGATTTTTTTTTTTTTTTCCCTAGAAAGAGTACCTCAGTTAGGAAAGTATTTCCCAGCTGATTGGATTAGTGCTTGTGAGCTGGGCACTGTTTTCAGAATTGCTTCTCTCATTATATGTTTTAGTATAGAGATATTTATTTATTATGATACTGTGCAAACGATCGTCTTCTATTAGAGAAAGTAAATGGTCCTGTCTGTACTGTTGAGAATGTGAATGTGATTATCTTTTTAAGGTTGTATTACTGCATAGACTCACACACCCTTGGGTCATTTGGTCCCTGTGATTTGGTGACAGACGGTCTGGTTACTGAAAATAAATGTCCTGTTCTCCCTCTTCTTATCACTCGCCTTTAACTGGTGTTTTTATTTGTACAGGATAGTGAATGATAAGCTTTTTTGTTAACTGGTAACAAGGAGAGTCCTGGAAGAAAATTTAGTAACCAAATAGATTTTTAATGACTTGCGCCCTTAGCGCTGTTTCCAGAAACAGTTTTACGTGTGTCCTAGATACATGCAGGCGCTTGATGGAAAACTAATCACACAGGTTAAGTTATCGTAATGAGAGAACTTAAAGTTTTGAAGAATTTGTGAGAAATATATCACAGCAAGGCATTGTTACAGGTCTTTAATTTTTTACTTTAATAGCTGATAAAATTATAGTCAGTCTTAAGCCATTTTGTTGCTAATTATGTCACACAGCTGTCCTAGAATGTATCTATTTTAAGTAGTCTTCTGAGTTAATTGTGGCTCCAGGAGACTTGCCCTAATTCAGACAGACTTACAGTCACCTACATATGACAGCTCTGCACACACAGAAGCCCCTTTGCTGGAGAAGCTTAGGACCTCCATCATCCTTTAAGGGAAATGGCAGAGAGAGTGTTGTGAAAAATGTAGATGCAGCTTCTTTACAACGTTCACAATCAAACCCAGAAACACTAGGTGAAAACGGTATGAATCAAACGTCAGTTTATATTTTAATCAGTCATTTTAATTGAGATGTAAAATTAGAAGTTAAAGCGAGCATTCTGTATATTAAGAACTAATTCTTCTCAATGCTTGTCTCACTCAATACCAGTTCCTTCCTTAGTGTATGCTTTGCAAAGGTAGATGTACATAAAATATTAAAACTGAGAAAACAAAATGTTTTCACATTCAATTATGATGTAATTCTTAATCGCATTAACACATCTGAGATACGTATTGTGAGCTATGGGTAGTCACTGAGAGAAAATTTCTCTAATACGTACATATATTAAGAGAACAGTGAGTTTTCTTAGTTGTAAGGTTGAGTAGATGGCACCTTCTCAAAGGAGTATATGAGGAAGAAGTAAAATAGTGCACTTAAGAGCACAAGCCCACACAAAAGACATTCTATTGTAACTCACATTCTGCTTCCCTATAGTGACTTTTTATAGGTCATTCTTTCCAGTAACATAGTGAACCCTTTTGTTCTGCAAACAACAAAACAAAAGATCAAATCAGATCACAAAAGAAAAGATCATCTTAAAAGTGGAACGCGGGTGGTATTTGTGGAAACTTAGAGAGTAGAAACTCACAGGCACGAGGAATAATGAGGATTTTGTAGTTTTATTCATTGGATTTTTAAAAAGATATTTTCATTCACAGGTTATTCCAGTGGTTCTCAGGGGATCCAAACAGGTAGATCTTTGGTTTCTTCACCTAAACTACCCTAAGAGTACCTGAATCAGTAGAGTAAATATTATTGAATGAATCAGTGAATTGCTTCAGTGTTAGCGGTAGACCTAACTCCTTTTACAGAAGAGGTAAACAGAGATCCAGAGAGCTCAAGTAATTTAATTCTAGACCGTGAAAGAGATAGAAATGCCTTTGCTCTACTCATGTGGAGCACAGAGTCAAAACAAGCAGACTTCTTCGAGTAGCCCCTGGGGGTTGATGAAGGGTTGCTCACCTGTCACTCTCCATCTTCAGAAGATGTGATGGCCTTTGGCTATTTAGCGTTACCAGCAGTAACAATTATTGAGCATTTTTATTTCTTCCAGAATATAAACTAATAAGGAAGGGGAGGACAGAGGACATCTAAAAATTAGAATAAGGACAGATAAGGGGGAAGGTTGTAACAATAAGGAAAGAGAAGAGTGGATGGAAGAGAAAGAAAAGGGGTGCACCCCTGAAGACGCTACACCCCAGGCTGAAAACAGTGCGGCGTTTTAGGTGACCAAACATTCCTAGATCTTTGCTAAGTTGTAGAATGAATTGTATGTAACATAAGAGCAAAACCCATGGACCTATTAAACTTGGACCAAGATAGGCCTGGTGTATAAATTCTTAGCTTACAGATATGACACTGCCATGCTGGAGAAGGCCAGGAGACATTCTGTGCACAGGCCCTGTGGAGGGATGAAGTGGTGATACTTTATGAGGTCGAGCCTACCCGTGCCGGGACCAGATCTTTGAGTACAGTGAAGTTCACGTCAAATCAATGTATTCTTCCTTCCGCATGACTAACCTAATACATGAAGTAAGTTTGGTTGTCATATACTTTTCAAAAAGTTTTTCAAGAGATAATCAGGAAAAAATGCACACCGAAAAGAAAATCTTTAATCCTAATTTATACCTGTGCAGACTCTTACCTGCAAACCCCAAATAGGTTTATTAATTGGCCATTTTCTTTTCACTTTTGAAAATTCATCTAATTGCATCTGTTACTTAATTTTTCCTCATTCCCTAAAAATGTGTATCTGATACTTGCCTAAAACACTGATGTACTAGAAATACAAATTATAAATGCTTCTATGTAGAACTTGCTTCTTGTGCTTTTAATACAGTTACAGGGTATTATAAACAAAAAAGTTGTAAATGTTACACTTGTTGTCTCCTGTTTCCAATGGAATAAATTGGAGAAGCTGGAATCCTGAAGTTCGTCCAGTCACCAGACCTGGAAACCCTGTGCCAAGTGGCGGAGGAACAGGCAAGGAACCTGGGTGATTGAAGCATCCTTGAGCTTTGACCCCAAATTCCTACAGGTTTTCCATCCAGGGAAAAAGCAGGAGCCACTTTGCCTAGATGAGAGAAAATCCAAATCGTGGCTTCCTTTCCTCAGGTCCTTACCAGTTTGTTTGTGAGGTGACGTAGGATGTAAAAACTGGGGACCCAAAGATGAGTCCTTGTCCCTAGGACTTCAAACACAGCTGGTGTATATAGGCTACTTCGTGTGGAACTTACCATGATCCAGATAGGTCTTTTGGATGCAGGCAGATGCGGGCCATCTTAACCTCAACAGCTTTTCTCTGGTTGGTTGGAAAAGACCAATCCAAAAAGTGGGTGATCCAAAGAGTGAGAGACACTTGCTTGCAAAGGGGACCTTCCCCATGGAAGATGAAGTGTTTGCCTCCTTCTCTTTCCTCATCAAAAGCTACATTCTCTGCAGCAGTTAGAGCGCAACTGAAATGTAGGCGACGGAGGGCACATTCTGGGGAGGTGATAGCATTCGATTTTCATTTTCTCTCAATGGAATTTTTCTCATATGCTTCTGGCTGGCCTGTCATGTCTCTAACAAGAGTGTTTTCCTCTGGGGAGTCCCAAGGATACGGCAGTGAGCAGGTGCACCTCTTGCCACCCTTCTTTGCTTTGTGGCACTTTATCACCATACACAAAGCCCTTGTCCCATATCATAGCTCCTCACTCTGGGGACAGTTGGGATGGGAATAGGGATGAAAGCTATGCATTTGGGAGGCCAACATAAGTGATTTTTTCGTTTAGAATCATTTATCATAATCTATAAAGCAAATGCAGGGGATATCTAGTAAACACACGCACATTATAAATCTATATAGATATAGTGCTTATCATATTTTATTGAAATTAAGGTATATTTGATAGTCTAGCATTTGAAAGAGAGATGGAGGAATTTGTTTTTCATTAAATAGCACAGTAAAAACTGGCTGAACTGGAATACCTTGATGCCAGTCTATCTATGTACACACCACAGTGAGTGTCAAGGAGTATTCAATGAAGCTATCAAATTGGAAGAAGACATAGTTCATCCGTGGTGGGAAACAGGAACTGGTTATGTCACAAAGTACAACCTCACTTTTTTCCCCCTAATATAGTATCTTTCTTTAAAATAGCTTTATGCAGTAACAAGAAAGAGTAAGATTTTCCATGGTATGTATATCCCAGTTCTTTTCTTTAAAGGAACAACTTAGAAATTATTGGCAACAAAATTATCCACCATGTAAGCAGGAATTTCGTATAAAACTAGTGGGCCTAAGAACTGAAGGGGCATGTGAGTTACAGACGCTGAAGTGTGGGGCATCTATAAACTCACCACAATTTACATACTATATGCATTCATCCTGCACCTCCTTGCATACATAATCATCTTTTATGTGCATTCTAACATATGAAGAGCTTTATTTCCCAGTATATCCCACCCCCCTGCCCCCAAATAATAAGTTGCACTTGTTGTAAATGACCTGTGAACAATATTTTAAGGGCAGCTGGACACAGAGCTAGTTTGCTATCACCTTGATTATCACTGAGGAATAGCCAAAATACATTTTACTGGTGGTGTTTTTGGTTTTGATCATAAGCTGCTTTTTTTTCAGAATTTATTGGTCTTCAAGTACATGACTCTTCTGTATTTGAAATGTGATGTGTCCTGGTTCTCAGTGTTGACTACATGCCTGGATATCGATGACCAGTGGATATGCCTGCCTATGTTTTCAGAATTTTGACAGAGTGGATATAATTTTCCTTGAGAAAGCAAGCCATCTCTCTTGCGATAGATTAAATGATAATTTGTACATTTTCAGTTTTTAATTTCCTTCCAAATCTTGATGGTTAAATTCTTCATGTCCTACAGTCAGTAATTCAGAATTTCTTTTCCTGGTTACCTGGAAGAGAAATAGTTTTAAGAGATTAATAAATGTCACCCAAGGTCAAACCAATGGTTCATTCCGATATTACCTCTGCTGGTAGATGAGATAATATGCTTGCCATTTAGGATATATTCTTTGAAAGGTGGGAAAGATTCCTAACTTTACAACCTACTAAGAATTCTTAAACCTACTATTCTTCTTAAATCTTCTCAGACTGAATCAATCTCTTGAAGCAGGGATGGCAAATAATTTGTGAATCAAAGTCAACATGTTCCCTTCCAACCATAGCAGACATCATTACTCTAAGCTGCTTCCTCGTGTGAAATGTGGTTCCTAATTCTACCTGGTACTTCCAGATTCAGTTGGTGTATACTTCATCCTGGGCATTTTATTAATATCAGATCCCGTGTCCTAATGTCGTTTTATGGCCCAAGTCTGAACCTTTTCTGTCTTCTCAATTTTCTTTGTTTCAGGAAGTCAAAATGGCACACATTATTCCTTGTGTGCACTTGGACACATGAACTTATGATTAGCGTTTGGTGTAATGGCCTCAGTATCCTTCTGGAGTGTATGTTGACCGTAATGACTAGTTTCAATTGCAAACTTTGCCATGTTTGTTTCCATCTAGCACTATATATAGAGAGAGACCTCAGGTAGAGTGGACACTGGCTGATTATCACTCTTTTTTTTACCATCAAAGACTAGTTATAATTTTTGAAACTAGGTAATTTTAGGCTAAAAATTGTCAAAGGTATTTTTCCAAAAGTTATTTAAAAAGCTCTATGTAGGCTATATTTAACCTGCTTATTAGATAAGTTATTTCCCTTTGTAAAATAAAATTTAGTCAAAAAAGTTGATTGAATGGATGAGTATTTTGAAAGAGACATCTAGGACACTGGAAGGAACATTTATCTGAGGATGAAGTTTTAGGAATTTTTGAGGTTACTCATTGTTCACAAATCATGTTTCTTCATATTTTTGCTTTAGCTGATTATTTGAAATAAAAACACTTTATAAGAATATATACATATATACATACATAATATACATATACATGTATATATATAATATATACATGTACATAGATAATTACATATATATATATATATGTCTATATATATAATTACTCAGTTCCAGGAATATAAATCATTATGAGAAATTCAGTGTTGTTGAAATGCATTTGATAAATTGCATGTATATTTTTAAAGAAAAGGTTAGGAATATTGTAAAATACTTGGATTTTTTCTGTTATTTTATTGTTTTGTCTACACATTTCAGTTAGTGCCAGCCCCTGTCTCTATACATTTTGTACCAGGAAATGCCTTTTTCCCTCTTAAAATACTAAATAAAAAACTTGGCAAATAAAGGAAAACTGCTTTTTCTTATCTCTATTTAAGAGTCAGGCCCAGAAACGTTTTTAATTTCCTTCAAAATTTATATTCAGTAATTAAAAGCAACATATAAAAATGGGATTTTACCTTGTTATTTTGCTGATTTTGGAACTTTTTAACACTAGTTTCATACACTTGGTTTTTAGATTGATCTGGTGACCTGCAAAAGAAAGCAAAAACAACATATCCTGTTTCCTGGGCTTATCAACATTAAGAGCAACTACGGCTTTCTACTATTTTAGTTCTAAAATTATTATGACAAATGAAAATAGCATATTTTTGCAGGTGCCTTCCATTAGAGTTGGAGGAGATATGCTTTGTGCACCACCCCACCCCTGCCCCGAGTTTTGCCTTCCCATTGGCTTACTGTTTCATAGGCAGTGGTCTCAGGAGGATTGAACAAAGCTCATGGGAAAGATGAGTGATAACTTTATCTTGCAAGAAGTAGAGTTATTTTTAAAGTCAAATTCTGAGTTATGGTTGCTGAAAAATAACTCTGTAATAATATTTTGTTCATACAGTTAAAAAAAAACTTTTTAAAAAGTTTACTTTAAAATTTGATGTATATAATTCCAAACTTTTCTATATACATATAATTTCTGACGATACTGTATAAACATTTTGCACCTTGCTTTTTCACTCTTTACATTATAAAATGGGTGTAATATTTGTGAGATATTTTATGATATATGTTCCCTATCAGTAAACTCAGCAAACTCTTTTCTTTCTCTCAACATTCTGTCCATTATAATATCAAGGAAAGGGGGAAGGAGGGTATCATTGTAGGAAGGAGGGAAACCCCATCCGGTCCTAGTGCTTGATAGGAAGAAGGCAGAAGAGTGAGAAGAGACACGTGGTTTGAAGAGGTTGAGTAACAAGTTCCTTGTTCTTCCTACCACCAGCTAAGGTAGCATTTTGGGTTCCTACTTGCCCTGGTTGGGCAAATTGGAGGCTCTAAGAATACCAGGGGTCGGGACTTCCCTGGTGGCGCAGTGGTTAAGAATCTGCCTGCCACTGCAGGGGACACAGTTCAATTCCTGGTTCGGGAAGATCCCACATGCCGAGGAGCAACTAAGCCCGTGAACCACAACTACTGAGCCTGTGTGCCTAGAACCTGTGCTCTGCAACAAGAGAAGCCACCGGGATGAGAAGCCCACGCACCACAATAAAGAGCAGCCCCCGCTCGCCGCAACTAGAGAAAGCCCACGCACAGCAACGAAGACCCAACACAGCCAAAAATAAATAAATAAAATAAATAAATTAAAAAAAAATGATGCTACAGAAAATATTTAATGACATGGGAGAATGTTCTAAGTAAAAAAAGCTGACTCTAAAATAAGAAGCCAGTCTAATTCCACTTTGCTTTGGAAAATTCTATGTAAAGAAGTACATCAATTAACGTGATGAATTATACAGGCTTTTAATCTTCCTTCTCATAATTTTCTATATTTTTCAGCTTTCTTATGATGACAGCTAATGTGTTTGCAACCAGGGAAAGACTCAAATATTAGACACATAGACACTGATTAAGGTAGTAGGTCACGTGGTGTTCTGTCTTAAAGCTGATGCAGGCTCTTTTTTCTTCCCTTATTGGCCTTAATGAAATCCTGCAGAAAGGCTTAGGGCCAGTGGTTCTCAAAGTGTGATCCTGGGACCAGCAGTAGCAGCAGCCGTACCTGGGCCCCGCACAGACCTACCCAATCACAGACAGCCTCGCAGGGCCCAGCCATGTGTGCTTTCACAAGTTCTCTGAGAGACTCTGGTGTTCACTGAAGTTTGAGAACCATGGGTTTACGGGATTGCATGAATTCATGCTAACGATGGGTGTCTCAGAAGCCTGAGTGACTAATTCTTGGGTCTGAGTGTCGCGGTGCTAGACCCACCTGCACAGCGCTCCCTTCCCCGGGGTGTCCTCACAGTCCTCTCCGGGGCCACAGGGCCCAGGGTACCCCGCTCGGCAGCGGCACTCGGCTTCCTCGGTCCACTCATTCCTCACACACTGGGCGAATTCGCCACAGGCCAGGAATTTGCAGGGGTCTGCTTGATCAGCTGTAAAAAACAGGGCAGATTTTATTGGTGCAGGGACGCCTGAGCAGTGGATCCTGCAGAAGTCAGAGACGAGGGACCACATAGATTTGCCATCACCCCACTTTGGAGTGAGTTGTACAAGAGTGAGAAGAGTGGAGAGAAAAGGGAACCACACATTTCTGTATCTTTGATAAATGAGTATATAGACACACGTGATAACATATTTAGCTCCAAACATAATTATGCACAAACTGGTGTACATCAGAATCATCTAGAGGCCTTGTTAAAACAGACTCCTGGGCCCGCCCGCCTCACAGTTTCTGATGCAGGAAGTTTGAGGACAGAGAATTTGTATTTCTAAGGCACTAACAAAAGGAACATTAAAAAAATTCTCTAATGCAGATGATGTTGATGTATCTGACCTGGGGAGCACATTTCGATAACCACTGTATTAGAGAATTAAATTTTTTTCCTGGGCATACATCTGGAAAAGACGAAAACTCTAATGCAAAAAGATACTTGCACCCCAATGTTCATTGCAGCACTATGTACAATAGCCAAGATATGGAAGCAACCTAAATGCCCATCGACAGATGAATGGTTAAAGAAGATGTGGTATGTATATACAATGGAATACTACTCAGCCATAAAAATAATGCAATAATTCCATTTGCAGCAACAGGGATGGACTTAGAGATTATCATACTAAGTGAAGTAAGTCAGACAGAGAAAGACAAATATCATGTGATATCACTTATATGCGGAATCTAAAAAAAATGATACAAATGAATTTATTTACAAAACAGAAATAGACTCACAGCCATAGAAAATAAACTACGGTTACCAAAGGGGAAAGGAGTGGGGAGGGATGAACTGGGAATTGGGATTAATAGATACACACTACTATATATAAAATAGATAAACAACAAGGTCCTACTATATAGCACAGGGAACTATATTCAGTATCTTGTAATAACCTGTAATGGAAAAGAATCTGAAAAATATATATATATATAACTGAATCACTTTGCTGTACCCCTGAAAACATGGTAAATCAAATATACTTCAGAAAAATGTTTTTTGTTCATTAGATTTTTTTAAAGGCAAGCATTTTCTGCAGAGGTGAATTGGTGATCTTATATATTTAAGATGAGGGATATCTTAGAAGTAATAAAAGTCAGTCATTTTTATGGACAGTTTTGAGAACTCAGGATGATTTCTTGATTTAAAAAAATCTCTTTTTCTCAGTCTCTTGTGATCCCTAAGGCCCTAATGTTAGAGGTTCTTTCCTTTAGAAAATTCAAATAGACCTCAGGTCTCTGTTCTTTTTTTGTCATCAATTGTTCTCTTTCACTCTATTCTTAATTCTGTAGGATTGCCTGAAGTTCTTTGTAAGGTGGAGTATAAATCAAGAGAATCTTAGACAGTTTAGCTCTGGAAGGCCTGTGGCCCCTGCCAGCCCCTTCCCTGTCTCTCTAGAGCTGAGCATACCGAGCTCTCGGGCAGAGAAGCAAAAGGCCTACGTCCCCACATGCTGATGGCAGAACCAGAACAGGCCTCTGGTCCCCAAACCACTGTTCTTTTCTGCCCGGAAGGTTTCCTGTTGAATCACATCAGCCATTTACCCTTCAGATTATTTCAATAAGCACCTATTATGTGTTAGGACCTAGAGGGTGTGAAGCCACTCTTTCAAGAACCCTAGGGGACAATAAGACATATACACAGATGTTTCTACACAAGAAGCCCAGTATCTTGTCTAGTATAAGGACTCTAACTATGAGGGTATGTTAGAGAAGAGCTATCTGGGAGGGGACTGTTGAACTGTGTGTCTAAAGTGGGTTGCATTTGATGTGCAACGACTAGGAAATGTGCTCCGACTGGCTCCAGCATGAACAGAGGCACAGGGGCGGGAAAGCGACGGCCCTGTGAAGAGGGGACAGGGGAAGCCCAGCATGGGGGAGAGCAGAGACTCGTGCACAGGAGGAAGGGAATTGAGACTGGAGAGGTACGTTCAGGCCAAGCTCCGGAGGGTCTTGAATGTCGTGCTAAGGAATGTGGACCTTACAGGCAGGTGGGAGCCATGGAGGATTTGGGGGCAGGGCAGGGCTGTGATCAGACTTGTGCTTTAGAAAATATGTAAATAGATCTTAGAAGTTTCAGAATTAGGATTGCTTCAGTGATCGTCTGGTGTAGTATTTCCCAAGCGGGAACATTTGCAGAACTCGAATTGAGCAGGATTTAATAAGTTTTATGTTAAAAATAGGTTTGGTGGCTAAATAAGTTTTTTTTTTTTTTTAATGCTGCATGAAATAAACATAACAGGTTTCTCTCTCTTTCCCCTGGACTCTCTCTCCCTCCAGCTGCACCCCTTCTCTTTTTTACTTTTAAACCTCTTAGGGTCACTAATAAGCGAATATCTATTGCGCCATCTTCGAGTGAAGGCTGTAGTCAGCCGCTTTGCCACGTTTACTGACCACAGAAGCCCTGCAGGTGGGTGGGGGGCAGCTTGTCGGGCGAGGATTCCGCTGACCCTCGTGTTCGCTGTCCTGATCTAGCGCCTCCTTGTGGTGGAAGAGGAGAGCGAGGGGGTTAGCGAGACCAGCCCACGCGGAGGGAGGGCAAGGGCAAGTCCTTGAAAACATACTTTGGGGTCTCCCAGCAAAGTAGACCTGCTAAAGTTTTTTTTTTTTTTTAACTAATTATGATAATTATATTCCCCCATAATGCTTGATTCTTTTTTTTTTTTTTAATTAATAGCTACTTTATTTATTTATTTATTTTTAGCTGTGTTGGGTCTTCATTTCGTGCGAGGGCTATCTCTAGGTGCGGCAAGTGGGGGCCACTCTTCATCGTGGTGCAGGGGCCACTCTTCATCGGTGCGCAGGCCTCTCACCATCGCGGCCTCTCTTGTTGCGGAGCACAGGCTCCAGACTCGCAGGTTCAGCAGTTGTGGCTCACGGGCCCAGTTGCTCCGCGGCATGTGGGATCTTCCCTGACCAGGGCTCGAACCCGTGTCCCCTGCATTAGCAGACAGATTCTCAACCACTGCGCCACCAGGGAAGCCCTCTTTCTTCTTTTTTTAAAGAGCTATTCTTTTTTTTTTTTTTTTAATTAATTAATTAATTTTTTTTGGTTGTGTTGGGTCTTCGTTTCTGTGCGAGGGCTTTCTCTAGTTGCGGCGAGCGGGGGCCACTCTTCATCGCGGCGCGCGGGCCTCTCACTATCGCGGCCTCTCTTGTTGCGGAGCACAGGCTCCAGACGCGCAGGCTCAGTAGTTGCGGCTCACGGGCCTAGCCGCTCCGCGGCATGTGGGATCTTCCCAGACCAGGGCTCGAACCCGTGTCCTCTGCATTGGCAGGCAGATTCTCAACCACTGCACCACCAGGGAAGCCCTAGACCTGCTAAGTTTTATACGTAAAGTTGTATTTCTCTGCAACTTGAGGGTCCATATGGACAACCAGGCCTGGCTAATGCGAATGGGTTTCCCTGCCTCACAGGGAAAAAGCTGGCCCTGCAAAGGGATCCTTGTCACTGTTTAGAAAATGACTCAGATTTACCCTGACAACCCAGGTGTTTCATGTCCAGGGCCTGGTTTAATAACTAACAGCTGTCAGCAACTTGACAGGCAGGCCTGCAGTCCTGAAAGCAGAGGCCAGGAAGGAACAGTCAGCGCCTCCACTGCCCTCTTTCTGCAGTGGAGAAATAGATTTCACTGGGAAAGCAGATTGAATGCACCGAGTCTACCCCTCTGAAGAGTAATAGGAAATGTGTGATAACCACGTGAGTTTCCTGTTTAAGAAAATGTTTCTGTTTTACCAATATTGCCTTCAGCCCAGCCAGGTGTAGTCTATGTCTATGTACCAGTAAAGCTGAACAGAACACAGTAAGGCAACATTGGAGAAATGAATTTATCCAAATCTGGGGGCCATCAATCGGGTATATTTGACAAACAAATGCACCTAGTTTATAGATTACTTGCTGCTCCCATGTCATTTATTTGGGACCAGCCTACTAGAACAATACAAGTCTTCACGTCACCTAGTTCAGTTTTGGTTTGCTGTGTACGCCGTCCTGGGTCCTAAGACACTCAGTCATTCAACAAGTACCAAATTGGCCCTTCAAACTCTCTAGTATTAAGAATTCCAGTCCAACTAATTGCTTTAGATTTTTATTTTATCCATATTTAAAACCTTACATTTGAGGCAGAATTTTAGAGCTAGCAGGTATTTTGGAGACCTTCTCCACTAATTTGCTCACTTTGCAGATGAGGAAGCCAAGACTCAGTGAGGTTGAACGTTGCCAAGATCAAGGCTGTTTGCGCTAAGTCCTCCCCCTTCCTCCCGGCACCCCCATCTTATGGACTGTGTGAGGACAGGTTCCAGGGAAGGAAAGAGTCCCAGGGGGAGCTGTTGGCCATGGCTTGTAAAGGCAATCTCAGTTAATTAGAATCGTAATAGAAGAGACAAATATTTACATTAATTTGTGAGGCAACTCTTACTGCATCCCCTCCTATTACCTTAAAAATTTATGAAAAATTTTTTTCATGAGTAAAAATGACCCTCTTTACTTACGTATCATTCTTTGAGGGCCACCTACAAATTTGGGCTTTAGGCTTTAGGCTGATTCTGCAGAGGCAGAGCCATAGAAGAGGAGAGATGGCTCTACGATGAATGAAAGTTTAACTAGTAGAAGTTTCTTAAGCAAAGCTTTCCCTACGTTGTTATTTTCTTTCTTTTTCATACCCCAAGGACATTTTCCTTAGAATGATGGACTCATTCACGAGTGGACCACGCAACTATTTGCCTCTTCCTAAACATAACTCCCCGGGACACGCGCAGAACAAATTGATCTGAACTTCCTGCACTTTGCTCTTGATTTGGTCAAGATTAATAATCTAAACATTATGCAGCAACAACCTAAAATGCTCTGTTCTGAATGTGGTGTGTGGCATGGAAAAAAGGGAGGACAAGACTTGAGATCAACAGCCGATCAGGAAGAGAACAATTAGCTGCCATTTTCTAGAAGAATATTTTCAAGTCACTATCAGGTTGTGTGTGGATTTGAGGAAGTGAGGGCCTCATGATGCCTTAGCTACCTGGGTTTACTTAAATCCCCTTTAAATAGATTGTTTTGATGGTACGTACTCCCAAGAGGTTTCTCCATGAACCTGTACCACACCCAGCAAACACCTAGTATGATTTGGGACATCCTCTGGGCTTATCATAATTGCTTGCTAGCAAAATGACTTAATATCCTATCCTTAATCCATGTGGCTAGCTCTTCTGCAGAGCAAGTTTGACAATCTCTCTGTAGAGGCAGCCCAGGGCACTCAGTGAGTTGACTGTGTTAGTAGCTCCTAGTTTGCAGCAGGTGGGAAAAGTCCAGGTTCATCCTGTCACTTGGTCCTTGGCTTCCTACGTGGTTTCCCACCATAGTCAGAGCACTGGTGTCATTTGATTTCAGGCCTTGTCCCTGACTTGGCCCCAGAAATCATGATCCTGAACCTCCAGCTTCGCCAGGAGCACAATGGCAATTATTTATATGAACAGGGTGCGCACATATACTGAGCGTTACTGTTTGTTCAGCACTCTTCTGGCCACTTTAAACATGTGTCTTCATTAATATTCACTATAATCTTCCAAAGGAGACAGTGCTGACCTCATTTTCCCAGGTAAGGAAACTGAAGCCCATTTTAGGTAGTAAGTATGACCCGAGATTAACATCCGTATGCTACGATGTTCAGCTTTTGACATCATTTTAGTGGTTTGAAATATGGGGTTTCCAGGAGGCCCTTCAGGGCTTGGAGGGGTGAATAGGGACGAGGGAGAGAGCGGTGGGGAGGCAAAACTCGCCAGCATCTCCGGTCTCATTGGTTTACAAATCAGATGTCCAGGAATGCTTTCCTCTGAACCATAATCTCCTAACTAAGCAAGCTCAAAACCCTTGTCTGCCACTGCTCCTTCATGAGGCAGAAAGCTTCCCTATAGAAAGCACCGTCCGACAGACGGTGGCTCCACATTTCTTTCTGTTGTTCAAATGTGACAGCAATGAACATGACTTGCAATAATGGAGCTGCCATGTGGGGCTTGGATCATTTTGAGATTTCCAGTGCAAGCACATTTTATGTATCAGTTTCTCCCCTGGATTGGCTTCTATCACGTCTTTGGTGTGCATTTCAAAGGTCTTGAAAAGTATTCCCAGCTGCTGACTGAGGAAGGTGGTCTCTCAGCCCTGCATCATGTGATCAAAACGCATTTAAGTGAATAACCCCTGCCTGCAGAGGACACTTGAAAGCACTTTACAGTTATAGCTAAAAAGATTACGATCCAGGTCATCAAGCAGCTTATAAATCCATAGGTTCCTGATGGTCCAAGACTGTCTTTTTTCCAACCCTCTGTGTCTGGTCCCAAGTGCACTCATGCCTGAAAATAGACTCTTGTTTCCCGCCAGCCCTCTGAGGGTCTCAGGCTCACCTGTCACTAACTCCGGTTCATTGCACCCACCCCTCCCCCCCAGATCGTCCCGTCACTTGTCCCGCATCCTTGGGGCTGAGTATTGATTGCCTTTCTGCCCTGTTCTTTTTTTTTTTTTTTTTTTTTTTTAAAGATATCTTGATTGATTGACTGATTGATTGCTATGTTGGGTCTTCGTTTCTGTGCTAGGGCTTTCTGCAGTTGCGGCAAGTGGGGGCCACTCTTCATCGCGGTGCGCGGACCTCTCGCTATTGTGGCTTCTCTTGTTGCGGAGCACAGGCTCCAGACGCGCAGGCTCAGTAGTTGTGGCTCACGGGCCCAGTTGCTCCGCGGCATGTGGGATCTTCCCAGACCAGGGCTCGAACCCGTGTCCCCTGCATTAGCAGGCAGATTCTCAACCACTGCGCCACCAGGGAAGCCCACTGCCCTGTTCTTCATCATTCTTTACCATTTCATTATCCCCTTCCCTTGCGCGGTCCTAACACTCACGTGCTAGACCGGAAGTGAGGCATCTCCTTTAATCGGGTCCCGTCCTAGGGCAGGATTTCAGTTCAGTATGGCTGGAACTCAGGCTTCGTTTGGTCTGGCCGGGGCTGAGGGCCTGTGAGGACTTTTCTGTGGACTTTTTTTTTTTTTTTCCTGTTTGTTTTTTAACACTTTAATGCGATGAAACCTAGTGATCGCTAGATGGCGCTCAATAGCAAAAGAAGTAGGAATAGATTCAGGGGATGAAATGATAAGAGCCCGAACTGATTTTTGTCTCCTTAAAAGCTGCTATGCGGAGCGCACCGGTGGAGGGAGGCGAGGTCCGCCAGGAATTGGCGCGGTGGCAGAAGCAGCTTCGGGGGACCGCTGATGGAGCCCTTAGGACGCCGTGATCACCGCGGCAGATCGGACCTGGCCGGCTGGGGCATGTGGTGCAAACCCCTGGATCATCTTTTCCCATTTCAAAAAGGCAGAGACAGGGCCCCGGAGTTCCGAGGAGGCCGCGACCCAGCCTCACGTCTGAGAGAAGTGGGGAGCTGGCGCCCCCTATCCCCCGAACAACCTAGGCTTTGCGGTCCCAGCTTTGTTGGTGGGGAGGAGGGCGTGTCACTCCTTTCCTTGGGGCATCAGGGAATGACAACCTCACACATCCGGATCAATGGTAATCTGCGGGGCACGGGACGCACTAGCCCACCGTACTTTTAGGGGCTCGCGAACGTGTTTTAAATTCTTTAAAATCAGAAGAAAAAAATTAATATAATCCAATCTGCATTATATTTGTCTCTATACCATCGCAGACATAAACTATAATTTTAAAGATTTCTATTAATATTAATGTTTAAAATTAATATTCATGAAGGCAAAGGTCTAGAGCCCAGGAAATCCTAATGCAGCGCTGGTCGTCTGACTGCTCCCTTCTTAAGGCGTGAATATCATTTAAATTCAGTGCTTGGTGCTGAGTGCTTAGTCATTGAATAAATGTGGCGCCCTTCTGGGGGTTCGGGCGGGGAACCTCACCTTCCACACAGGCCCATCGGGCTTGTTTTCGCAAGTCCTGAGAACATTCTGGGCTTGGCTGCACCTGCCGCGGAGTGAAGCTGTTCATCCCTGCTGTCAACGCTGAGGCCGCCAGGAAGGCACCCCGCGCGAGAAGAGCTGGTTCCCGGCAATTATCTGTGGCCTTGGGAATGCAGGTTAACATCTTTGTGTCTCATTTCTCCCTTCTATAAAAAGGGGTAATGAAAGCAGGTGATCACTAACGTTCCTCCAGCTCAAATAGAAATCTCCCATTCTAGGTGTCCTACTGGAACAAAGGCATCCGGAGCTTTAGCCGGGCTCCAGAACTGTGGTGCAATTCAGTGATTAAAAGAACTTTAAAAAAATCTACATTTAAGTTCATGTTTATTGTTTTATTGTTATTTTATTACTGGCCAAAAATATTTTGCTTATGACTTATTGCCAAAGGGTAGGATTAGAGTGAGAATAACTATTCAATGATACGTAACGCACAGCATAGTACTGTGTACGTGGTTGCAGCTTAACACACGTTTGTGGAATTGAGTAAGTTATTAATGGGACTTCTTTCTGGCTTGGAGGGGCATGCAATGAAGAAACTTAGGGTTTCATTTCAATTCTCCACCATTCTCAAGAAAACCACCACAAGCTCTTTATAGGAGGCTCTCAGTAACATTTCCAGGGCAAACACACACGTCTTACCCTGGACAGAGGGTTGAAGAATTCTCGCTCAGTCATTTTTGTATCAGCTAAACTGAGGTGTCCTGGGTGCACTGATCTTAGGGCCTGAGTGTCCCAGGATGTGGCGGGGGACGCCTGACAGCAGGGGCTGTGGGAGGCGACCCTGCAGCTGGGCTGAGTCCCAGGCTTGTGTGGAGGGTGTGCCTGAAGGGGTTGGGTGAAGGGCTCTGGGAGTGTCTTAAGGAAGCTCCATGGGGTGGTTCGGGTGTGAGATGAGGGCACAGGTTGAAACTCTGGAGAGGGGTGAAAGGTATGTGGCAGTCCAGCTGGTGACGGAAGCAGACATTAACAGAAAATCCCTGTGGTGGCACCCCAGGAGGCACGGGGCAGCAGCAGCGTAACCCCAGGAGATGGGCCAGAGACCTAGGAGACGGGATGGGGGAGCTGGGGAGAGCCTCCAGGAAAGAGGATTCACGTGGCTGCCCCAGGTCGGAAGGGACACTCCTAGCAGAGCCAATAAACAGTACACGGAACGGGGACACTTGCAAGTTTGGGACTTCCGTTTCTGAGAGAACGATTTTTTGTTTTTTTGGCATTCTAGAATATGACAAAATACTGTAGGAAATTTCACTTGGTGAAATGTAGAACCTAACAGTTCATGTAGGATTAATTAGACTGAAGTGTGTTGTCACTTTTTCTAAGTAGATTAAACAGCCTCTGTATACCCAGTAGGAGGGTTGATAAGACTCCTTTTTATAAAGAGGCAGTAGGTAGAGTTGAAGGAAGCACACAAAGCTGCCTTTGAATTCCAGGTCCAGCCCTTGGTGACTCTGTGACCAGTAAAAGGTAAGTTACTTACAGTTTTAGGAAACAGTTTCTCCAACTGTGTAATGGGGGGAAAGAATAACTTTGTGTAGTTACTTATTAAGATTAAACAACAGTGTCAATCAACAGTAGCTGTTACCATTTTTATTGTCATTATTGTGATGAGTGACATCTACCATCTTCTCAGAGCTGGTGACTAAGTGCGAATCTTACAAATTATGCACTTTCCAGAGAAAATGAGTTTGTTGATCCACATTCTCGCTGGAAGCATCTAGGATGGCAGACTGTAGTTAATTTCAACATTTACCATTTACCAGCCTTGAGGTCTGCCTGTTTTTGAGGAGGATTTTTAGGAATTCAGGAGAGAATAAGTCAGAATAAGTTATATGTAGTTTTGCATTTTTGAAATCTTCAACCTGCACACCTAACTGACATAAAAGCTCTACATGCGGCTTCCCTGGTGGTGCAGTGGTTGAGAGTCCGCCTGCTGATGCAGGGGACACTGGTTCGAGCCCTGGTCTGGGAAGATCCCACATGCCGCTGAGCAACTAGGCCCGTGAGCCACAACTACTGAGCCTGTGCGTCTGGAGCCTGTGCTCCGCAACAGGAGAGGCCGCGACAGTGAGAGGCCCGCGCACGGCGATGAAGAGTGGCCCCCGCTTGCCACAACTAGAGAAAGCCCTCGCACAGAAACGAAGACCCAACACAGCCAAAAATTAATTAATTAATTAATTAAAAAACCGCTGGAGTGTCCTGAATTTGAAGCCTGTTTAAAAAAAAAAAGAAAAAAGAAACAATAGCACAGCCTTGGGGCAGGGTCCTTGTTCCACCTCAAGGGATACACATAACAATATCTTTGAGCTCTTTACAAAACTAAAACCACCAACAAATGGAAGATGCTAGCATTTTTCATTCCAAAGAAGGCCACCTGAGGCCAGATTAAAGGAACAAGAGAAGTTTATGGAGAGACTACATGAGACCAGATTAAAGGAATGCAGGCCCCGAATACACTCTAATCTTATCAGCAACCCTGCCCTTGAACTATTGCTATAAAACGCCTCACCAAATCCTCGAGGGTTGGGACACAGTTTTGAGGGGCATGAGCCCACTGTGACCCCCTTTTCCTGGTGAAGCAATAAAGCTATTCTTTTCTACTTCACCCAAAACTCTGTCTCTGAGATTTGATTCGGCACCTGTGCACAGAGGCTGAGTTTTCGGCATCAAGAGCAGCTAGTTTAGAAAACTTGTAAATTCTTCCTCTGCCCCTTTGAGATGTAAATCTCTTTAGAGGTTCTTGCCAGAATTATGACTCCTGACTTCCGAATTTCTCCAGGACCTGGGAGACACGTCTTTAAAATGTAATCATCGGAGAAGGTAGCACCTCGTACCTCCCAGGCTCTGTGGGAGGGTTGGAACCTTGCTCCAAGTTGTAAGACAGGAGGTGGGCAGGGCATGTTGACTTTCTCATTTTCAGTATCATCCCAAACTCATGGAAATGTGGCCTTGCTCTTGCTATTCCACTAGACTGCTTTTGCAAAGGGTTCTAATGACCTCTGAACCGTCAACTTAAATGACTTCCATCTCCTGTTTACTCACCCAAATGCATCCTTTCAGCACTGGCCTTTCCCCCCCACCGGCCTCCAGACACCTACTTCATAGGCTAGAAGTCAATTCACCTAATATCCATTTCCGTAAAACTGGTTTCCCCAAAAATATTTTTTGGAGTATTTTTATATCCTGAAGATATTTTATTAACTTTTGCCCTTAGACTTTTTTAAATGACTTAGTTTATGTGCCCTTTGTAACTATGTATATATTTTTACTAAGTATTTTCTAAATTTTCAGTATTTTATGAATGATAAACTCTATGTTTTTATTTTATAATCTTGGGAATGCTTTAAGTACTTAGTCTGAAGACTTTGTGAGTTTTATAAAATTCTATTAAAGTTTAACTTTAAAAGACCATAAGTCATGAAAAAGAAAAGAAAAGGAAAAAGAAAAGTAGGACCCTAAAGCAGATGCAAATAGATTGAACAGGGGCTCTTAGACAACCTGGCTTTAAATGAGCAACAGTTAATTAAGTGGCTTTACATGAGTGAACAGGTAGGATGGGGGTCCCTGGAGAAAGAGAACCAGGCAAGGCTTTCTTGACATAAGAGAAGCCATTTTTGGCCTAAGCCATTTTGTGACCTAAGCCTGGCCACAATGCTTGCCCTTGAACAGGTCTCAGTAATTAATGATCTTAAGGGAACAAAAGAATGCAGGAACAAAGGACTGTTATCGGGCAAGAGAAGTAACAACAGCAAAGATAACATTGTTGTAAAGACACCCAGTTCTGTTTCAGCAGTAAAGATTAGCCTGAAGGCTCAACCACAAGATCAACTGGAACCTAAGGGAGGATAACGTTGACCTTTTCTGACCCTTGTGTGCCCATCAACTAAAGCTTGGACTCTGTCCAACACTCAAGCTCCTTCATGAATATGCATGTACCCTTAGCTTAAAACTTCCCCAATTTCGCTGTTCAGGGAGACCCTGCTTTGGGAAAGACCCCTGGGGTTCTCCTTACCTGCTGCAAGTAATAAATCCTTCCTTCTCTGGCTCTTTGGCTTGCTTGTGTCTTTTGGTTCAACACCCATCAAGAGGGGAACCCAGTTTTCGGGTAACACTGCCTCAGCCTGGCTTTCCCTCTCCTCCATTCTGAGCATCTTTACTCCTTACTTAGTACCCAAGGCTGCCCTCACAGTGGAAGCAGTACCCCGCCACTCCCAGAAATGTCTGCGTTTTCCTCCTGCCCTTTCTGGAATAGCCCCTCCTCACCCTCCCTTGCCTGGGCCCACCACGACTCTACAAGGCCCAGCCCCTATGGCTGTCTGTCTAGGAAGCCTGCGGTGACATTCTCTCACCTGGGGAGAGTGAATTGCTCCCTGCTCTGTGCTTCTTAACATTTCTGTTCATATCCTGACTATAGTGTTTAGAGAGTCTCTGACCTTTTTTGTACATGCTTCTGTCTCTCTTGTTAGGCCTTTTGCTCCCTGGGGCAGAGATGGACTCCATCCACCTTTGGGTCCGGTGTCTAGAATAGCACCTGGCTCTAGGCAGACGGTCCCTAAGTGCTTCCTGAAGGGATGAATGAACAGAGTCCCACATCGTTTTTGCATTGCCATTTACTTGTCCGACTTTTCTGTAACGGCAAAGAGAAAGGCCGGAGAGAGCAAGAGGCTGGGAAACCTTTGATGGTTTAAGAAAAATCCCCCAACATTTGGAAATAAGGAGAAAACTTGTTGACAAGTTGCCTGGTAAACAGGGATCATTGTGGACCGACCCGGCTAGCTGCCTGCATTTTTGCAGCCGGCCAGCTGGATTTTTACATTTTCACATGGTTATACACGCACCAACATAATATCCTCAATTTTGCCTTTTGTCTCGTAAGGCCTAAAATATTCACTGTCTGGCCTTTTAAGAAACACTTTGCTGACTCCTAGAAGGAGGTAACTTGGTTTGACCTACCATTTACTATTGATTATGGCATTTTACAACTCTATGAAGTTAGAAGCTATCGTAGAGAAAGTGGATAAGATACAATGATTGTATTTTCTGTTTTGTATTTAGATTTCATCATTTGCTTTTGTTCTCTGTTTATATAAGATCCCTGTTTCCATATCCTCTTTAAATCAGATTTGTCATCTAACAATTTCCTTATTAATGAGTCAAATAAGACTGTGGCATATGCTCACTATCTATTCGTATGACATTCATGCTTTTCACATTTTGGGGTTTGGAGGAGGCAGGCTGGCGGCTCCCGGGCTGGGGGACAGTGCACCTGAGGCGGGAGACCCTCCAGTGTTGTGTAGCCCAAGTTTTAGTCTGTTTCTTCCAAGAAACTGGTAAGAAAAGTGCAAAGAGGTAAGACACCCAGTAACTTAGTTTTGCTGTATTTGGCCATCCTGGTTGGGAAAAGGTTGAAATGATAGGACACGTTCCCCATTTTCCAAGGAAAGATTCTTGGGCTTCTCTCCCGTCAACAAGCTAGGTATTTATTCCAGATGTACAGTATTTCCAGAGCTGCCCTTTTTCTCTCTCAAGAGTTCCCTTTCTGATCCTCTTTCAAGGAGAGTTTTCTCCAGTAAGTTCAAGCAAATACTTGCATGAACAAACCCGAATCAGCGAGGCTTCTTGTATTGGCTAAAGTGGCCTTCGGGTGTTATCTGGGATTTTGATGGTCAGTGCCCTGACACTGTGACCTCTCTTGCTACGTGCTGGGGGATGGGCACTGCTGAGTGTCAGCCGAGCCTTAGACACTAGAAAAGACCATGCCGGCAACAGAGCCAGAGGCCGCGTGTATTGGAATTTGAGTCCTTGCTCTCTAGGAAGCTGAAGTAATAATTATCATCACTTGGTGTCCGGGGACCTGAGAGGCAGCCTGAGCAGTTGGGTGCACTGGCTGAATGTAGTAGGAGGATGTTTTAATCAGCTTGTCTGTCAATCACCATGACAGCTTACACTTAAATACACCACCATGAGGAGAAAATCTGGACCTGCCAGACATGCTGAAACACTAGAAGCAAAGTAGCTGCCATCTTCTAGATTAAAGCATTAAGAAGAAAACTACTGAAAATCATATGCATATTCTCCCTTAATTTGTTTTAAAATCCAGACACCCATTTCTTCTACAATCAAAATACTAGTTTTGTACATATTTCCCCAAACTAAAATTGTACAGGAGAACTGAGGCTAGAAACACTTGACTATACTCTAAGTATACAGGTGTCTTTTTTTTTTTTTTTTTTTGTGATCGGCATTTTACGTTTCAAGAAGTTTTATAAGATGTGCAGGTTCATAGAAGTAAGAAATTAATGAACTCTGTGCAGAAGCAACGGTTGTGAGTGTTCTGAGTTTGGGGCTGTCTCCGCTTGGATCGGAGCAGGCTGTGAACAGGGAAGGGCTGTGAATAGTGTGAGAACGAAGGTGGGAGCATTCGTGAATCTGTGTCTGGGTGGGTCCCCGAGCACCTCTCCGTCTTGGGTGGCCACTTCCCTCTCTTCAGCAGCGACCACCCTCCAAAGGTAGCTTGGGCCACTGCCACCAAGACTTTTGTGGCTGGTGTCCCGCCTCTCCGGCTCTGGTGCCGACAAAGATTTTCTCCTTGACCAGACCCTAACTCAGGCTCCCCTAAAATTTTCAACTCGGCCTCAACTCTTGGACTTCTGTGTTTGTCTCTTCGTTGTCCAATTTTAGCGTGAAAGCTGTTAAGTAGGTTTGGCCAGAATCTCCCAGCTTCCATATAAATGATCATCAGGTTCCTCATCCTCTGCTCTCTCCCAGGTTGTGTCTGACCACCTGGCCTGCCTTCAGCAAGAATCCTTTTAGGTCAGTTTAGCCAGAATCCCCTCTGACCCCTGATGTTCCTTCTTAGTAATATTCCATCCACTGACCCATTCTGCTCCTTGGCTATAAATTCCCACTTGCATGTGCTGTGCCCAGAGCTGGGTCCAATCTCTCTCCTCCACTGTGAGACTCCATTGCCGTGGTCCCTACATCCATCGAGATGGGCCCCTGGAATAAAGTCTCCCTTGGCATCTTTAACAAATGTGACTGAGTAATTGTTTCTTTAACGATGCTGGCTGTCTTCATGGCGGCTCCAGCAGCCCAGCCCTCATACCACCAACTACCACAGGCCTCCTCACTGCCTGAGACCAGCCAGGGGGACCAGAATTCTCTACGTCCATCTCTATCCCCATACTTTCTCTGTACTATTCAGGCCTCAGGCTTCCTTGAAATGGGATTTCAAGGAAAACTCAGTGCTTTCTTCTTTATGGGATCCCTCCCTGGTGATTCCCAAACTCACAGAAATTTGCAACTAAGAGTAGCATATCAGAAAGTGCTCATTAGAAGGTCTTTGAAGGAAAAAGGCACAGCTTTGATCCCAGCATCATTGTAAGGTGACCACCCTTGGCCACAGGGCAAGTTCCTGTGGGCAGGGACTTTCATAGGTTCGCCGGTTATTACCATGGTGGATGAATGCTGACTCTCTTGGGTTACACACGTAGAAGATGGTAAGGTTCAATCAATCATCAGCCATGGGCTTCCCTGGTGGCGCAGTGGTTAAGAATCCACCTGCCAATGCAGGGGACACGGGTTCGAGCCCTGGTCTGGGAAGATCCCACATGCCGTGGAGCAACTGGGCCCGTGACCCACAACTACTGAGCCTGCGCGTCTGGAGCCTGTGCTCTGCAACAAGAGAGGCCGCGATAGTGAGAGGCCCACGCACCGCGATGAAGAGTGGCCCCCGCTTGCCGCAACTAGAGAAAGCCCTCGCACAGAAACGAAGACCCAACACAGCCAAAAATAAATAAATAAATAAATAAAGGTCTTATTTAAAAAAAAGAAAAAAAAAATCATCAGCCACTTTCTGGCTACATGGGTGAATCTTCCCTTTGCCTTTTGTGAAATAACTAAACCAGCTGCAAGGGAGGAAGCCTTGCCTCCTCCCACCTTCTCCAGCTCCCTGCCCATTGGGAAATGGCACAGTGTCTTCTCACTATGACTAGGAGCCCTTTTGGATATTAGATTTATCCATTTTGATTTATATAGAGGAATCCATAAAGTTTTTTGCTATTTATTTTTAACTTGTATAAAATCCATATTTGGCTTTCTAATTCTGCTGTCCTCCAACCCTTTCGTTTAGGCATTACTCATGTCCTGGCTGGCTCACGACAGCCATTCTTGGCAGACCTCGTCCATCTATCCATCCATCCATCCATCCATCCAGTCATTCAATAATTCTATGAGTTCTAGCGTATTAAAAATTCAGATTTTTCTGAATTCTCCAAGTATCAAGGAAGAAGTAGAGTAAGGTAATGTCCCAGGTTGCCCAGTGCTCTCTGGCCCCCCCTCTTGCTCTACCATCAATCAGTGTAAATTTGGCTCCAGCAGGCACTGGAACCCATGTTAGTACGATCTCATTTCTATTGCTATTGGCTTCTTAGAGGAAAAGCTACAGAGCCAAACTGGTTGTGAGAAATTAGTGAAATAATTTCAGTTGAACCTCCGCACAAATACCTTGTCATGGTACTTGTCATTGTTCCCACTGGTACCCTCCTCAGATCACATATTATTAGTCAAGTTGCTAATGACGATGTTACAATATTAACCACTAACTTTTATTAGTCAACTACAGTGTGTTGAATGTTATGCTAAGTGTTGGCTAACCCTCACAGCTGTTACTATTTCCATTTTCCAGTTGTGGAGATGGAGTGCTGCTGTTAGTGAAACTGAACAGGACCCTGTAGGGCTCCTGGGCATGGAAGCCTTTCTGTGTCCCTGTTTCTTGTTTGTAGGGAATACACTCCAGCCTCCATGACCTTCCCCGAGTTCCAAAGGGCAGGTTCAAACAGACGCTAATCAGGGAAGGGAGGGGATGGTGAGACAAGGGAAGAATAGTCAAGAAACAATAGTGCAGCCTTGGGGCAGGGTTCTGGTTCCGCCTCAAGGGATACACATAACAATATCTTTCAGCTCTTCTGCAGAACTGAAACCCCCAACAAATGGAAGATGTTAGCATTCTTCCTTCTGGGGAAGATCACAGTTGATAACCTCGAGAAGCTCATCAAGAGACCACCTGAGGCCAGCTTAAAGGAATGCAGGCCCTGCACACACCCCGATCCTTATCAGCAACTCTGCCCTTGAACCATTGCTATAAAACTCCTCACCAAATCCCACCCCACCTCCTGCCCAGGTTGGGTCACACAGTTTTGAGAGGCACGAGCCTGCTGTGTCCCCCTTTGCCTGGCAAAGCAATAAAACTATTATTTTCTGTTTCACCCAAAGCCCTGTGTCTGAGATTCGATTCCGCACTGGTGCACAGAGGCAGAGTTTTTGGCATCATTAGAACGCAGGATTCATGTTCAGGACCATAGCCCTCCAAGGTCATGGTTTTCTGCTGTGCTTCCTTCCAGCGTCCCCAGGGTCCCTTACACATCCCTGGCCAAATACATTACCAGCTTCCTGCCCTCTATCTAAGAGGCGCCCAGTTTTCCCCTGCCTCAACTTGGCTCCTTACTTTACCTTCTCCTATTGTTGGATGGGTCTCTAAGTAGCCTGTCAGCTCCCTGGGGAGGAAAAAAGGGAGGGGGTCAGGCCCTTGTCTCTCTTATGCTAAGTTCTCCCTATATATGTTCCTGTTTTCAATTGACTGAAAAGAATTGGTCTTCTGATTTTAACTGGCAGGGGTCCCCTGGTAGTTTTCAGGGGAAGAGGCAGTATCTTACTAGCATTTAGGAGGTCTTTGATTTCTTAGGGGTCCAGAGGGCTTGCTTAGCTGCTTGTATGTTCAAAGGTAAGCACTCCAGGCTCAGTGCCTTCGGGCTCTCTGTCTTTCTAATAATCCTGTTTACCGAGGTAGGAGGCAATTTTCTTAAAGTTGCTCAAGGCTCTGCTCCATCAAAGATAAGTGTCTCCCAACTGAGCCTTTTTGTTTGCATTTTGCCCAAGGCCTTTCCCTCTGCCTTCCTTGTTAGTCCCCAGGAAGCCGGAGAGGATGTTAAAGATCCACCTCACTAATTCATAGCCAATTAGGAAGTTTGTTCCGAACATGACTCGAAGGTCGCTTTTCCAGTAGATTTGGAGCCTTGCCCCCCTTGAGCTCCAGGGAATTAAAACATTTTCTTTAATTGGTTAGAAAACAGAATTTTGAAGCTAATGGTGGAAACAGTTCCCAATTTGGGCATAGCTGGTTATATTGGTACATACACTATGCTTTATTATCAGAACAAATGTTTGCTTTCTATTTTGTAGCTTCGGGCTCAGCCCCTGTATCTTTAAGTTTTTTTTTCACATCTAACTACTTTGTTTTACTCTGCACAAGTGGAAGCTGATCTAGGGTATACAAATGGGAAGGGACATGATTTTCCTCTTGGGTGATGGTGAAGTGGCTTTCTTCCAAGTTTGAGTCTTGGTCTAATGATTATTTTTCTTTCCTCGGGAAACTCAGTTTCATCCCGAATTGTGCTACGAAGAGAACTGGAAGGTTTCTTAGGTAGTTGCAGTTCTCTGAGAAAGTGCTTTTGACTTCCGGCAAGATGTACATTAGCTTGGCTGTGGGTTATGTTAAAAAAAAAAAATCTCTTAAGCACAGCAAAAGTTTTGTTCTGTGGGGAAACTAAAGAGCCCAGATTGTGAAGCAAGAGCTATACTTGCTCTTTGCTTTTTTGATGTAGGAAAACTTTAACCTGCATGTCTTAGGACCCTACCTTTCTACTACGTTGATTCATAGCTTCCGAGAAGTTATTTTGTCAAGTGCGGTTTTAAACTGATTGTTGTGGCCTCAAAGTTGAACTGCATGCTTACGCAAACAAACAAAACCAAAACACTCCCACAGATTTCTGGGTTGGATTCTTTTACCTGGTTCAACATCGAGAGAGTAGCTATCTATTTCCAGATCAAGCTGTTGTGCTGCCGCAGAACGAAAATCCTCCAAGACCCCTCGCACAGCCTTGGTGAGGTTATACGGCACGGATTTAGCAAACTTCATCTTGCTATTCACAATCACACTCCCATTTCTGAAGTTAAGTATTTCAAGTTGCTTAAAACCCGTAAGATTGGATCGTAGATATGGAACCAGCTGCAAAAATAAAAGACGGTTTACTCTTAACGGTGTTCTAAGTGCTCAGCTGTTGCTAATTCCATTTATAATCACATTTCATTATCTGGGGCATAAATTTCAGTTCCTTCTTTATGTTTGTGTTTGGATTGAACATGAGACCAGAACACCACTATTTAATGATCTATTTGCAGTGATTATGTCCCATATTTCCACTTTCCTGGGTATTGAGATGGATGGGCAGTGATTTTCTTCATGATGAATTGTGAGAACAGAGGATTGAAAAAAAAAATCCAGTTCAATGCTATCAGCCAAGCAGGGATGCCAGGTTCAGTTATTAAAAAAAAAAAAATCCAAGTAAATAAAAACGTGTTCCAAACTGAGCCCAGGAGCAGACTGACCTATGCCTGGTAAATAGGACATCCATTTGGAAGCAACCAATTTGAAATGACCTATTGAAATAAACAACAGCTGAAACATCACCTCGTCTGTCTGTGCAGGATGCTTCAGATCAACACAAATGTGGTGAAGTGGAAAGAGCAGAGAACTTGGCCGTCAGGAGACTAGGTGTCAGTCCTGTGACTGTCGCTAGCCAGCGGTGTGACCCCATCAAGCCACTTAACTACCGCTGTACCTCAGTGCTCTCACCTGAATTGTGAGGGAGAAGAAAAGTTGTTCCCTAAGGACCTTTCCCAAGTTATAATTTAATAATCTCAAAACGATGCCCCAGAGAATTGTGCTTCACGTTCCCACACCTGTCTCTTATAAGCCACGTCCAACATCCATCCTCTTTTTTTTTTTTTTTTTGGCTGCGCTGCAAGGCATGTGGGATCTTAGTTCCCCGACCAGGGAACCTGTGCCCCCCTGAAGTGAAAGCACGGAGTCTTAACCACTGGACCACCAGGGAGGTCCCCACGACCATCCTTGAGATCACTTTTCAGAAATGTCTGAAACTCAGCGATGTCTGCTTTGTTTCTGGCCTTGAAAGTGAGCCCTCTCCTTCATGAACCAACACCCACGAACCCAGAGAGGGCACAGATGCAAACTACAATCTCCCAGGCTTGGCCCAGACCTGCTTTTCCTTTGCCCCTGTCCCCACCCCACCAGAATTTTGACTCTGACCCAGACCCACATGTTGGTACCCCTTCCAGTAACCGCCCCCCCCCGCACAAGGTCATTGTGAAAATAAAATGAAATTTTATGCAAAGTGTGGAACCGCTCTCTCCGGTTTTCTCCCACCTACTTTGACTAGGCTCATTCTCTATGTCTTAACATTGCTTTGGCCTCTGGTGGGAATTCCCTGTCCTCAGCTAGTGTGCAGACGACTAGCTGCTGCCTTCTCCCAAATCATTCTCCTCTTCTTCACGGGAAAGAGGCTGCCCAGGTAGAGACCACATTTCCCAGCCTCCCTTGCAGCAAGCTGTGGCCACGTGACCAGTTCCCACCAATGGAGTAGGAGTGTAAGAGATGTGAGCGACTTTGGCATCACTTGCTTAGGAAATTGCTTGCCCTGGGCTTCCTCTCTTTCCCCTTCTCACAGTGGAAACAGGGATGAACTGGTGACCTAGCTTTGGCTGCATGAGTGAGGAAACACCCTTGGGGTTGGCAAAGTTATAAGATGAAGGGATTGTGAGTTCCTGGATGATGTTATAGAACAGAGCCGTCCCACCCACCCAGTGAAAGAGAAATACACTTGTACTCTATTTAAGTTACAGTATTCTTGATCTCTTCATTATGGCAGCCCAGCATGTACCCTAGTTAATACACCTGGGTTTGGTGCCCTGGGACTCTGTTCCTTGAGATTGTCCCAATATCTACTCACCTCATTTGGGGGAGGGGGGAATAGCACAAAGTCTTTACTTTAAAGTTCACCTGAAGCATTGGTGTTTATGTGGTTTTAATTTACATAATGATTTAACTTATATGAAGCTTACAAATATTTTTCCTCTTATTTTCAGAAATTCTGTAATCTTTGTGCTATGCATTGTGTACTTGAATTTCACTAGCCGTGACGGTGTAGAGGTTCATAGTTCAGCAGTTTTCATTGTGTATGTATTTCTACAAGAGTACATGTGAGTTTAAGGGGTGTTTCATAAATCAGGGTTATATGCCACCATGATTGTCTTCTCACTTTCTTTGTTAGGGCTTGGGATGCTAAGCCATTTAGTCAGTTTTTTTTTTTTTTTTTTAGTTTTATGAGAATTTAAGGGGAACTAAAAAAAAAAGAATTCTTACACTTGAACTCTCGGCCTCATTTGTGCTGGACTTTTCTAGCCTTGAACTCTTTAGTCAGATGGCTGGAAAACAGCATGTGGCATTGTAACTTAGGAGAAGTCTGCTCATATTGTTTATAAATTCCAAGTTCAGTCCGTGAGTGGCTATGTATTCCTCCTGGGAAAACTAAATCGGGAGGAACTATAATGAAAAGGTCTTAAAAATAAGTTTGTTCCCAGGAAGCTGGGCGGCAGTGGTCCATTGGATCTGAATCCATCTCAACGCTCTAGCTGAATGCTGTCGGCAACAGCTATCTCAGAGGCTTTCTCTTCCACCTTGCATTGCTCAAGACAGCCAGGGATTATATTATAAAATAACAGCAAAAAAAGAAAAAAGAAAGGAGACACACAGATAGCTGTACGCAGTGTCCACTCACCAGCTGTGTGAATCGCTGCTCCAGAGCTTTGTACTCCAGCGAGCTCTTGTTGAACAGGTCAGTGGAGAAGGGCATGTTGGCCACACGCAGACTGAAGAACACCACCAGCTCTCGGCCCCTGGCGGTGACGGTCATGGCTCTGGTGGTGATGTACTGCAAAGCTGGGCCAGGAGTGATGTTCTCCAAGAAATGATCCAGGGTGGAAACATACCCACTGAATCCCAGTACCTCAGAGGATGTGTGAGTGCTGGCGAGATCCGTTCCGTCTAAGTCTCCGACTGTATCTTGACTGCTGATACTCAACCTGCTGTCTTCTGAAGATGCAGGTGAATGTGAAATTTCCTGAGCCAATTGGCTGATGGCAGAATAATCATCAGTGGGGATGGTTAGCCGTGGGATTAGTACTGTCTGGTCAAGGGACATTATGTCTGTGGCACTTTGATCAGTCTGAGAAAAGATGCTCGACGCAGTAAAAAAAGGTAGAGTTTCTGATAGGGAGGTAGAGGCCACAGCAGCTGGAGACCAAGAACTGTCCATGGAGGAAGCTCCTGAGACCAATTCATTATGTCCAAGCATCCCCGCAAAGAATAGAAAGCAAAAAAGAAAATCCAAAGTTAAAATTAATTTTGGAAAAATAGCATTTGACTATCTTAATGTCATATTTTATTTTATTTATTTTTAAATTTCTTTGATTTTATTCCAGTTTTATTGAGATGTAATTGACATACCTCACTGCATAAATTTAAGATGTACAGCATGTTTTGACTTACTTATGTAGTGAAATAATTACCATATTTAGTATCATATTTTAAAAAGCAAATTGGTGGTAATTCCCTGGCGGTCCAGTGGTTAGGACCCCGTGCTTTCACTGCTGAGGGCACGGGTTCAATCCCTGGTCAGGGAACTAAGATCCTGCAAGCCACATGGCGTGGCCAGAAAACAAAAAAGACAAATTGGTACAGAAAGGGCAGGCAGCCCTGTGTCCACACCTAGGGAGACAGAGGGTGGGTCTCTATAACCATTTTATTCAGGCCCAATACTTCTGGATATGCGAGACTAAAAGAGCACCAATTGCCTAGAATTACAGGAATTACTTACTGCCCAGTGAGACACAGCACATCTAGGGACCAGGTGGTAAAAAAGGACTAGGTCAGCAGGTGGCAGCACACCACAGATGGCTTTGGGGTAGACTTGGATCCCACATCCCCATCTGGACCTCCCAGACAATTAGCTGTGCTCTTTTGGCCCGGAGTTTTATTCACCTTCCAATCATGCAAACCTGAATTTTATGTAATTGGATTTTTGGGGGGGATCTCAGTTATCACATTTTGGTAGTTTCATCAATTAAAATTTAAATTATGCTTTTCCAAAATTGGATAATCTGACTGAATAACTTGCCTATTTGCAAAATGATATGGAGAGCGTGAAGATGTGGGTTACACATATAATTTGAACTTTGTATTGGCCATACAACTAAATATTTGGTAATATTTAAAGGTTTTTTTTTTCATTCCTACATGATTATACCTTGATACTACCACCACTTTGCATTGCTTTCTTGAGTAAGTACATATTGAACTACTGAAGTCCATTCCCTTTTTGGTGCAATATTAAAATCAGTAAGTATTTATGAACTAAGAAAGTGGTTATATGAAGCTTTCAGATAAAGATGTTGGTGGGTTATTAAAATATTCCAATAAACCTAAATCTAGAGCCACTGACAGATAATATTTAAGGCATTAGGTAGATCAAAACAGGGAGCTTTCTGTGAATACTTCGGTGGCATTTTGGCAAATATGTGGGAAAACTGTGTTAAAGTCCAAAAGCTAAGCATGATGAATGGACTGTCTGGATGCAGATATCATCTTTGGACTCTCAGTCAGCTAATTTACTAGAGTGCAATCACCCAAACTGAAAATCCAAGTGATAAACAGCTCTGAAAGGTAGAATCATATTACTTTTATTAGTTTCTTAAAATAAAACCCGTCTGTGGAGAATCTAACCAGATTTCAGAGAAGCACCCCCTTTTCTTCCACCTGGGGAGGATGCCTGGGTGTGTCTACCCATAATTCACTCAACTATCAGAAATGATGTTTTGTAACATCCAAGATCTTTCTAGATATACACTCGTAGTTTTATTCAAATCTCTATTGCCATGGCCTGAATGTTTGCATTCTCCCAAAATCTATACGTTGAAATCCTCATCTCCAATGTGACAGTATTTGGAGGTAGGGTCTTTGGGAGGTAATTAGGTCAGGAGGGTGGAGCCCTCATGAATGGGATTAGTGCCTTTATAAATAAAAAGAGACATAAGAGAGATGATCTCTCGCTCTCTCTGCCATGTGAGGATACAGAAAGAAGGCATCTGTGTGCTAACCAGAAAAAAGGCCCTCACCAGGAACGGAATCAGCCTGCAATTTGACCTTGGACTTCCCAGCCTCCAGAACTGTGAGGAAGAAATTTCTGTCATTTAAGCCACCCAGTCTATGATGTTCTGTTATAGCAGCCCAAGCTGACTAAGACATCCTTGGAAAGATCTGGGATAAGTAAATTGAAGCCTTCAAGTACTATCAGTGGTTTGATTTGACTTTGTGCTGGGGGGAAATGCACTTGAATCTGAGCTCCTCTGTGCTCTTCCAGATGGTCAGGGTCAGGGAGGAAGACAATGACAGGTGTCTTCTTTCTGCTCCGAGCCAGCATCTCATTACTCATACCTTTCTCAGTACAGAGATTTTCGTCAGATTAAAACAGTCTGTTGCATTATGTCATCAACCAGCAAACAAGAATTTTTAACTCTTGACCTTTGTGGCATCTTTTAAAAAATTTTTTTTATTTTTTGGCTGTGTTGGGTCTTAGTTGCGGCACGCGGGATCTCTCCTTGAGGCTCACAAGCTCAGTAATTGTGGTGCATGGGCTTAGTTGCCCCGCAGCATGTGGGGGGCACTTAGTTCCCCGACCAGGGATCGAACCTGCGTCCGCTGCATTGGAAGGCAGATTCTTTACCACTGGACCACCAGGGAAGTCCCTGTGGCATCTTAACATTAATCATTCACATTCACAATAGACCCAACAAAGTTATTTCACTGATAGAACCGTTGGCTATTTAAATGTACATTGTTAGATAAAATACAGGACTCCCACTGGAACATACTTATACTAAAACATTATTTGTTGTTTATCTGAAATTCAAGTTTAACTAGTTATCTTGTATTTTTCTTTGCTGAACCTAGCAGCCCTATTTAAGTGTGATTTTAATGGACTCCTCACAGTCTCTCAGCTTGATATTGAAACTACTAAGGCTAGAGTCAATTCCTTTGAAACAAAATATCATCCAGACATTACCACTACTTATAAATGTATTTAAACTAATTATTCATCAGACTCTTATGCAAAAGACATACCAGCAACAAAGGCCATCCTAACCTTAAGTTTTTACACTGCAATGGAGAAGGCAAGCACGAAAAGCCAAGGCCATTTATTTCATCATGAGGTATGCAAAACAGGTTCAAAATAACTTGACTTTTTAGCTGTCATGTTAGAGCATGTGTAGAGTTCTCATGAGGGCATGAGGTATGTTTATATGTATGTGTGCTGGCGGGGGTGGGGGGGGGGGTGGGGGCGCTGGTAGAAGCCCAGCTGCTGGGTGTAAAGGAAAAGGCTACTTTGGTCACTTTCTGGGCAGGAGATCTTCCCGCAAACAAAGGCCACAGATGAAATGCTCCAAACCAAAGTGGATGAACTCAGGTCCAGCTGAAGCCCAAAGTGAGATAAGCCGGTAACAGGTGAGGATGGGCTCAGTGGGGGCAGCCGGAAGCCCCACTAGTAGCCAGAGGAAGGCACAGAGACGTGTGAGGCAAGTGCAGATGAAAGATCATTCTAAATGCCGCTGGAAAGGGTCACACATCTACATGCACCCACTAATCATAAACATCCGGAGGTCACCTGGTTTATGTTTAAAAACCTAAAAACAAAGATTCCACAGTCTCCTTTAGATCTTCAAGTGACATGACCAGCAAGTTCTTAATTCTCTATCAAACAAATCCATTCTTATTTATCACAACAAAAAAGTCATCTTCTTTTTGGCATATTATAGAGATAGAACATATGTGTTTACTATTCATTCATTCAGCAAATAGATATTGATGGCCTACTATGTGCCAGACACTGTTCCAGGTGCAGGGGTACATCAGTGAACAAAACAGATAAAAGTTTCTGGCCCCAAGAAGGTTACTATCTAGTGGACGAAGACAGAAAATAAACAAAATAAACAAAGGGAAATATATTCTATACCAGGTGGTGATAAGAGCTAATGAAGTAACATGAAGCAGGAAAGAAGGTGGGAATGCTGGGTTTGCAATTTTATACGGTGGTCATTGAGAGTGCAATATTTAAGCAAGACCTGAAGGAGGTGAGAGAGTTTAGCCATGCAGCAAATGCAAATGAGAAAGCCAGAGAAAGAAGGGTGTCTGTATTGCTCCAGGAACAGCTAGTTGTGAGGGTAGCATAGCCAGAATAAAGTTCTATACTATCAGTTGAGTGTGAGGGTGACTAAAGATATTTTTAAACACATAAAGTCTCAAAAAATTCCTCCCAGGCACCCTTTCTTAGGATGTGTTTACCTAAAATGATAGGGCAAACCAAGAAATAGGAAGACATGGGGTACTGAAGAAAAGTTAGGGAAATCCCCAGGAAGAAGGTGAAGGGGTCTCTCAGAGAGATGGGTACTCGAGGTGTAAAAGGAAACTAAGTACATGTGATGCTTATATCACCAAGCCCTCTGCCATTGTACCTTTTTTTTTTTTTTTTAACTTGAGAAAACTACTAATGGATGTGCTCCATAAAACAAGAGAGTGGGGCTTCCCTGGTGGCGCAGTGGTTGAGAATCTGCCTGCCAGTGCAGGGGACACGGGTTCAAGCCCTGGTCTGGGAAGATCCCACATGCCGCGGAGCAACTAGGCCCGTGAGCCACAACTACTGAACCTGCACGTCTGGAGCCTGTGCTCCGCAACAAGAGAGGCCGCGATAGTGAGAGGCCCGCACACCGCGATGAAGAGTGGCCCCCACTTGCCACAACTAGAGAAAGCCGTCACACAGAAATGAAGAACCAACACAGCCAAAAATAAAAATAAATTAATTAATTAATTTAAAAAAATAAATGAGGAGAGGCTTCTTCCTTCAACTCTACCATGCTGTTATCCATTAAACTTCCAGTCAGAAGACCTGGGTTTACCTCAGGTTAAAAAAAAAAAAAAAAAATGAGAGTGAACTCAGAGGGGCTTGAGATCTAGGGATCAGGGAATCCAACTCAGGAGAAAGGCCAAAGAAATTTTAAGGATGACAGAAAATGGAAATCCCAGGTGACAGCTGTCCAAAAGGCCTGGAGAGTAGTAGTGCAGGAGAAAGAGAAGGTCTTTGAAAATTGGAAGTGATAAGTTACCTGATGTGGAAAATAATACTGGAAATTTCAATGCATAATTTGAAAAGAATTGGCAATAAGTACAAAGAACATTAAGCACATAAAAAAATCAAAGAAAACATTAATTCCAGGAAAACAGAAAGTAAACATATTTAGAGAAAATAGTTCAGCTGTAAATACATAATGGAAACACTGAATATTGATTCAATTATAGTTATTACCATATTGATAGGGAAGGGTGTTGTAAGAAACTTAAATCCTTATTTGCAATAATAGGAAGTCAGTAAATAATGTATAAAACAGATGAGTCAAAAGATGTATATTATTTAAAAATATGGCAAGAATAAATGCCAGAAGAAATAGCTGAGTTAAAAGGGAGTACTTTTGGTAAGTGGGACTGCACAGTGGGGAAGTGTGAGATAGCAAAACGCTGTATTTGTCAGAATACTTCAATGATTTGGCTTTAGAAATATTAAACGTTTTATTTTGAGACAACTGAATATTCAAATGCAGTTCTAAGAATAGTAGAGAAGGGCATCGGTGAAAATGGCAGAAGAAGAAACTCCAAAAGTCAAGTTGTCCTTCACATTTGAAAGTTACAGGTAGTAAGTAGCTGGGATACAATAAGAAATATGTATTTGCCTGGGCCTCCAGTTCCTGACACAGAGCTCCTAAATTTCTGAACCTTGAGCGGCAGCTGGAAAAGTATGCAGTCAAACCCGTTCCAGGGAGAAATTGGGAGCTGTGTGTGTTTGCCGGCTCCCTCTGTGCTGAACCCCAGGGGTGGCCACAGGAAGTGCTTGGTACCCATTTAAAATTGCCTCTTTTGTTTTCTGTGGTTCTGGGGGACTGTGGATGCTGAGCTCCACTGGCTGCCAGAGCTGGGTGATTTGGGAGCCAGTCCCTTTGATGGCAGCCATAAAAGTTGGGAAGCCCCAATTTTTAGCTGGTTGATCAGAAGTACAAGTGACATCTGGGACTTTGGTATCTGCAGTAGGGGTTAGTCTTGTGGATCTGAGCTCTCTATCTGTGGGCTCTGCATCAACTCCAGGTGTTTAGTGTCATAATTGAGTTGTAGGACACCCAGTTGATGTCTGGAGAGTCGAGAATCGGTTGATGTAGGAAAACCCCCTACACATTTGATATTAGAAGTGCTGTGAATAGAGAAGTAGCTCTTCTTTTAGTAGCCAAACCCTCAGGAGCTTTGATACCCTTCCTGAAGCAATTATCTGATGATACAGTCCAGCCAACTAAAAGATACATCAAAACAGAGAACTCAGGAATACAGAAGCTATGATAGAAGGTTTGAGATTGAGCCTTAAATCCATTTAAATATGGAAATCTGTCCAGCAAGCCATGGGAGCTGGGAGTTGTGGCTGCAGAATCAATTTTAAATTGATAAACCTTGACACTGTAATATACTCGTCTAATTATCAAAACTTGGGACGTGGGGGAGTGAAGATGGCTGGACTATGTTCTGGAGTGTTCTGATAATCTTACCTTTTATGACAGTACATCAAAAATGCTGCCTAATGGTGGTATGTACAGTGTAAATGATAATGACTCCAAATTAATATTTTAGGTAATCATTTTTCTTAGCCTTTAGGGATGTTTTAAGAATGAGTATCTCATAAAGTAAGGAAGAGGGAGACCTTCAAGATGGCGGAGGAGTAAGACGTGAAGATCACCTCTCTCCCCACAAATACATCAAAAATACATCTACATGTGGAACAACTCCTACAGAACACCTACTGAACGCTGGCGGAAGACCTCAGACTTTCCAAAAGGCAAGAAAATCCCCACATACCTGGTTAGGGCAAAAGAAAAAAGAAAAAATGGAGACAAAAGAATAAGGACGGGGCCTGCACCTCTGGGAAGGAGCGGTGAAGGAGGAAAAGTTTCCACACACTAGGAAGCCCCTTCACTGGCAGGGATGAGGGCTGGGCAGGAGGGAAGCTTCGGAGCCACGGAGGAGAGCACAGCAACAGGGGTGTGGAGGGCAAAGCGGAGAGATTCCTGCACAGAGGATTGGTGCCGACCAGCACTCAGCAGCCCGAGAGGCTTGTCTGCTCACCTGCCAGGGCAGGTGGGGGCTGGGAGCTGAGGCTCAGGCTTCGGAGGTCGGATTCCAGGGAGAGGACTGGGGTTGGCTGCGTGAAGACAGCTAGTGTGCCACTGACGAGCTAGTTAGCTGGGAGGGAGTCTGGGAAAAAGTCTGGACCTGTCGGAGAGGCAAGAGACCATTGTTTTGTGGTGCGCGAGGGGAGGGGATTCCTGCTCTGTGTGCCCACAGAAGGCAGAGCACCACCTAAGCGAGCTCCAGAGATGGGTGCGAGCTGCGGCTATCAGCTGGGACCCCAGAGATGGGCATGAACTGCTAACACTGTTGCTGCTGCCACCAAGAATCCTGTGTGCAAGCACAGGTCACTACCCACACCCCCCCAGGAGCCTGTAAGCCCGCCACTGCCAGGGTCCCATGATCCAGGGACAACTTCCCCAGGAGAACACATGACACACCTCAGGCTGTTGCAATGTCAAACGGGCCTGTGTCACCGCAGGCTTGCCCTGCATTTCAGTTATGACTACCGTACCCCTCCCTTTCCCTGGCCTGAGTGAGCAAGACAGCCCTAAACAGCTATTGCTTTAACCCCCTCCTGTCTGGGTGGGGAACAGACACCTGAAGGTGGCCTACACACAGAGGCAGGGCCAAAACCAAAGCTGAACCCCAGGAACTGTGCGAACAAAGAAGAGAAAGGGAAATTTCTCTGTGCAGCCTCAGGAGCAGCGGATTAAATCACCACAACCAACTTGATAAACCCTGCATCTGTGGGATACCTGAATAGACAATGAATGTTCCCAAAATTGAGGCAGTGGACTTTAGGAGCAACTGTAGACTTGGGCTTTGCTTTCTGTGTCTGATTTGTTTTTGGTTTTATGTTTATCTTAGTTTAGTTTTTAGTGCTTGTTATCATTGGGGGATTTGTTTGGTTGCTCTCTTCCTTTTAAAAATTTTTTTTCTTATTTATTTATTTTTGTAATTTTATTATTATTTTTTTCTTTTTTCCCTTTTTGTGAGTGTGTATGTGTATGTTTCTTTGTGTGATTTTGTCTGTTTAGGTTTGCTTTTATTATCTCTCCTAGGGTTCTGTCTGGTTTTGTTTGTTTGTTTTTTCTTTTTATGAGTGTGTGTGTGTATGTTTCTTTGTGCGATTTTGTCTGTTTAGTATTGCTTTTACCATTTGGTTTGGCGTTCTATCTGTCGTTTTTTTTTTCTTCCTCCATTTTTTCCTTTTCTTCTGAGCCGTGTGGTTGGAAGGGTCTTGGTGATCTGGCTGGGTGTTGGGCCTGAGCCTCCAAGGTGGCAGAACCAAGTCCAGGATATTTGACCACCAGAGACCTTCCGGCCCCATGTAATATCAATCAGCGAGAGCTCTCCCAGAGATCTCCGTCTCAACACTAAGACCCAGCTCCACCCAACGGTCAGCAAGCTACAGTGCTGGACACCCCATGCCAAACAACTAGCAAGACAGGAACACATCCCCACCCATTAGCAGAGAGGCTGTCGAAAATCATACTAAGTTCACAGACACCCCAAAACACACCACTGGACATGACCCTGCCCACCAGAAAGACAAGATCCAGCCCCACCCACTAGAACACAGGCACCAGTCTGTCCCCTCCACTAGGAAGCCTATACAAGCCACTGAACCAACCCCACCCACTGGGGGCAGACACCAAAAATAACGGGAACTACGAACTTCCAGCCTGCGAAAAGGAGACCCCAAACACAGTAGGTTAAACAAAATGAGAAGACAGAGAAATATGCAGCAGATGAAGGAGCAAGGTAAAAACCCACCAGACCAAACAAATGAAGAGGAAATAGGCAGTCCACCTGAAAAAGAATTCAGAGTAATGATAGTAAAGATGATACAAAATCTCAGAAATAGAATGGAGAAAATATAAGAAATGTTTAACAAGGACCTAGAAGAACTAAAGAGCAAACAAACAATGATGAACAACACAATAAATGAAATTAAAAATTCTCTAGAAGGAATCAGTAGTAGAATAACTGAGGCAGAAGAACGGATAAATGACCCAGAAGATAAAATAGTAGAAATAACTACCACAGAGCAGAATAAAGAAAAAAGAATGAAAAGAATTGAGGACAGTCTCAGAGACCTCTGGGACAACACTAAACTCACCAACATTCAAATTATAGGGGTCCCAGAAGAAGAAGAGAAAAGGAAAGGGTCTGAAAAATATTTGAAGAGATTATAGTCAAAAGCTTCCCTAACATGGGAAAGGAAATAGTCAATCAAGTCCAGGAAGTGCAGAGAGTCCCATACAGGATAAACCCAAGGAGAAACACACCGAGACACATATTAATCAAACTATCAAAAATTAAATATAAAGAAAAAATATTAAAAGCAGCAAGGGAAAAACAACAAATAACATACAAGGGAATTGCCATAAGGTTAACAGCTGATCTTCCAGCAGAAACTCTGCAAGCCAGAAGGGAGTGGAGGACATATTTAAAGTGATGAAAGGGAAAAACCTACAACCAAGATTACTCTACCCAGCAAGGATCTCATTCAGATTTGACAGAGAAATTAAAACCTTTACAGACAAGCAAAAGTTAAGAGAATTCAGCACCACCAAACCAGCTCTACAACAAATCCTAAAGGAACTTCTCTGGCAGGAAACACAAGAGAAGGAAAAGACCTACAAAAACAAAACCAAATCAACTAAGAAAGTGGTAATAGGAACATACATATCGATAAACACCTTGAATGTAAATGGATTAAATGCTCCAACCAAAAGATACAGACTGGCTGAATGGATTAAAAAAATACCTGTACATATGCTGTCTACAAGAGACCCACTTCAGACTAAGGGACACAAAGAGACTGAAAGTGAGGGGATGGAAAAATATATTCCATGCAAATGGAAATCAAAAGAAAGCTGGAGTAGCAATACTCATATCAGACAAAATAGTCTTTAAAATAAAGACTATTACAAGAGACAAAGAAGGACACTACATAATGATCAAGGGATCGATCCAAGCAGAAGATATAACAATTGTAAATATATATGCTCCCAACATAGGAGCACCTCAATACATAAGGCAAATGCTAACAGCCATAAAAGGGGAAATCGACAGTACCACAATAAAAGTAGAGGACTATAACACCCTACTTTCACCAACGAACAGTTCATCCAAAATGAAAATAAAAAAGGAAACACAAGCTTTAAATGACATATTAGACCAGATGGACTTAAGTGATATTGATAGGACATTCCATCCAAAAACAACAGAATACACTTTCTTCTCAAATGCTCATGGAACATTCTCCAGGATAGATCATATCTTGGGTCACAAATCAAGCCTCAGTAAATTTAAGAAAACTGAAATCATATCAAGCATCTTTTCCAACCACAACGCTATGAGACTAGACATCAATTACAGGAAAAAAACTGTAGAAAATACAAACACATGGAGACTAAACAATATGTTCCTAAATAACTAAATAACTAAGAGATCACTGAAGAAATCAAAGAGGAAATCAAAAAATACCTAGAAACAAATGACAATGAAAACAAAATAAACCAAAACTTATTGGGACAAATGAAGTAACAGTGACATGAATTTGACATGCAGTGATGTTGTAGCTTTTAATAGCATGGTTATATTTCAGTTCTGAATGGTTTCTGAATCATTTATTCCAAGATTATGGAAAAGGTTGTGATTCTCCAGCTTTGACTTGCAAAGTGAAATAATCAATATATTTTTCTCTCTATTAATAATTTCATATATACCTGAGAGAATGATAAAGATTAATATTACATATAGTGTGCATTTGGGACTGTGGAAGACCCACAACACATTACATGGTATGGTAGCCTCTAATGGGGTCACTGATGAGCCTTACTTTCTGTTTTTAATATTCCTGTAGTGTCCCCTCCCACACTGCAGAGGCTGACTTCCATAGCATGCTATACAAATGGTGATGCATGATTCTGAGGTTAGGTCATACAACATATTACTTCTTCCACCTCGTTCCCTTGAATCAATTGCTCTGGAGGGAATCAGTTGCCATGTTGTGAGGACACTCAAGCAGCCATGTGGAGATGCTTGTATGAGGAAGAACGGAGGCCTTCTTGAGGCCAGTTTGCAAGATGTGTGAGTCATATTGGAAGAAAATCCACCAGCCCCTGTCAAGTCTTAAGATTATAGCCTCAGTTGACATCTTGACTGCAACCTCATGTGCGGCTCTGAGCCTGAACCAACCAGCTAAACTTTTACATAGATTTCCAACCTGCAGAAACTGGGAGAGATGATAAATGTTTATTGTTGCTGTCAGTCACCAAGTTGTAGAGCCATTTTATATGCAGCTACAGATAACCAATCCACATAGAACCCCTTAAAGACCTGGCATCGCAGGATTTAAGTCTCCCAGTCTCTAACTCTGGCTTTTATCAGAATACCACAAAGGATCTGGCTTTGGTTTAGGATATTCTTTTTTTTTATTAAAAATTAAAAAAAAAATTTGGGGCTTCCCTGGTGGCACAGTGGTTGAGAATCCGCCTGCCAATGCAGGTGACACGGGTTCGAGCCCTGGTCTGGGAAGATCCCACATGCCGCGGAGCAACTAGGCCCGTGAGCCACAATCACTGAGCCTGCGCGTCTGGAGCCTGTGCTCCACAACAAGAGAGGCCGCGACAGTGAGAGGCCCACGCACCGCGATGAAGAGTGGCCCCTGCTTGCTGCAACTAGAGAAAGCCCTTGCACAGAAACGAAGACCCAACACAGCCAAAAATAAATAAATAAATAAATAAATTTAAAAAAAATAAAAAATAAAAATTAAAGAAAAATTCTTTTAAATTGAGGTATAGTTTTGTTTTGTTTTTTGGGTTTTTTTTGCCACGCTGTGTGGCTTGTGGGATCTTAGTTCCCCAACCAGGGATTGAACCTGGGCCTCAGCAGGGAAAGTGCCAAGTCCTAACCACTGGACCACCAGGGAATTCCCTATTGAAGTATAGCTGATTTACAATGTTGTGTTAGTTTCACGTGTACAGCAAAGTGATTCAGTTATATATATATGTGTGTGTGTGTATATATAAATATATAAATTCTTATATATATTCTTTTTCAGATTCTTTTCCTTCATAGGTTATTACAAAATATTGAGTATAGTTCCCTGTGCTATACAGTAGATCCTTGTTGGTTATCTATTTTATATATAGTAGTGTGTATATGTTAATCCCAAACTCCTAATTTATCCCTCCTGCCTCTTCCCCTTTGGTAACCATAAGTTTGTTTTCTATGTCTGTGGGTCTATTTTCGTTTTGTAAATACATTCATTTGTATTTTTTTTTTTTTAGATTCCACATATAAGCGATATCATATGATATTTGTCTTTGTCTGACTTACTTCACTTAGTATGATAATCTCTAGGTCCGTCCATGTTACTGCAAATGGCATTATTTCCTTCTTTTTTATGGCTGAGTAATATTCCATTGTGTGTGTGTGTGTGCGTGTGTGTGTGTGTGTGTTTGTATATATATATATATATATAATATCAGTATTCTAATCTGCAATGGGGACATTAGATGCCAGTCTATTTACAGGGAAGCTTTTAGAACAGGGTGTGTGTTTGTGTTTATGGTGGGAAGAAGGGGAGGAGTGAGTAGATGGAAGGACTGAGAGACAGACATAGCTTGTGCATTTAGGAACGTGGTTTCTATCCTCAGTGTTGCCGCTCTGAATTGTATTTACCTAATCTAGGTTGCCGTAGGCGACTTCCATGCTAGGTGTCCCCAACCCAACCAGTTCAGTACCCTTTTTCTAACAAATATTTGGTAATGCCCCCTTATGATCCTGAATGAGCTTCATCAAGAATATAACCAAGCAAATACACACTTTAAAAAAGTCAATGCATTGTTCAAACTGTAACATAAATGGGGGGAAGGGTTGGGGGGAGGGATAGATTGGGAGGTTGGGATGGACATGTACACTCTGCTATATTTAAAATGGATAACCAACAAGGACCTACTGTACAGCACAGGGAGCTCTGCTCAATATTATGTAACAACCTAAATGGGAAAAGAATTTTAAAAAGTATATGTAAAACTGAATCACTTCGCTGTACAACTGAAACTAACACAACATTGTTAATCAACTATACTCCAATATAAAATAAAAAGTTAAAAAAACTGTAACATAAAGGAGAAATAAAAGGAAAATAATTTATAATAGCACAATATGTAATTCAAAAGGCATTATAGCACCATAAGACATAATAAAGCAGTAAGATTCCTATATGTACTTATATGTAAACATCTATAAACATCATTGTGGATTCCACAGCTACATTCAGATGTTGTATTGGCCACATAAACACAATGATCACCACTGTCATAAGAGAAGTAGTGATTTCCTGAATTGGTGGGTAACACTTAGTAAAGTTCATTATACACATTGGTTGAATTTGCAGAAAGCTCAGGTTAAATTAAATTTTGCAAAATACATTTTGCAAATTATACTCGTATAAAAAAAGAAGTGTCAGGAAAGAATGTAAAGGACTTAAGTGTCTTATCTATCTAGTGCACTTTCTGGGTTTTCTGATCTATAGGGGTCTGTGCCTTTTATCGTTTTTGCAATCTTTTAGTTGTAGTATGCTTAGAGTAATGCAACTTATTCTTGTCCGTGAAAGACAAAGGGTTTTCATCAGGTGGAATATAATTGACTATTTCCGTGTGGCTATTGGCCAGTTTTGCATAAACTTGTAAATTTATTTCCTCATTTTTAATTGCTGATTGTGTTGTTTGAATTCTCCTTCAAACTGGTCATAACGTCTTACTTGTTTCCTCATTAGTAATTTGTTAAATATAATCTTTGACTCATGTTCATTTTATATTTGTATGAGAGTAATGATTTTACCTTTTAATAAAGTTTTACTTTAACAGGAGTTAAGGTCCAGGCTTAGAAATTTACAGTTTTCCGGCCCCCCCACCCCATATACATGAATATCTAGCAAGATATACAAAAGTATTAGTGGAAGCAGATAACTTCTTTGTTGTGTAGTATTGTCCTGCATATTAGAGAATTTCTCTTCCCACGAAGTATTAGCAGTGCCCTCCCATTACTGAGGCAACTAAGAAGTGTCTCTGTCACTCACATTCTCAAGACACATCCTGCAGGGCTGTATTGCCCCACTGAAAATTACTCTTGACAATATTGAACTTGACTTGAGCTTTACCAAAAAATAGCTATGGTTAAGAACTCCCACTCACCTCAACCCTTTTGCTTTCTGAAATCTCCCCACCCTTTTTTGTTCTGGGAAAGGGTTAACTGCAAAGAATCCCCCTTCCTCATGTGACTCGGATGAGACTCACTTTTTCTCCTGACTCCCATAAGACTCAGCCTCTATGAAACCTCAGCCCACTTTTTCTGTTTGACACATTCCTCATTAATGAATGTTCCCCCTGTTGTAATAGTCTGAATGAAAGTGTATCCTTAATTGTCTGGTATATTTTGTATTACACGCTGCTCTAAGCTCTAATTTTACCAAATGACGTGTACATATGAATTCTTCATCCATTCCTTAAAACAATCATCCCTCACATTTATTGAACACATACTAGGTACCAGTATAAAATGGTAATTTAAGTCAATTGCTAGAGATGAATTTATGGCTATTTTTAAAGCATGTTGGCTTAAGGTCAAGGACTAGAACAGCCAACCCAGAGAGAAGTAATTTTTCAGTTAATCCAATGGTCATTTTTATAGAGAACCAGTGGAATCATTGTTTAAAAGTTTGCTGGAATCCTGCTTTTTTCCTAAAATCAAGCTTTCTGTATATTCAAGAAAGCATGGAAGAAGAGTAAAAAGCATTAGACTTGGAATATTTGAATATTTGATTCAATTCTGCTTTTACTTCAATCATTCATTCATTTAATGAATATTTATTGCATATTGAGCTGTGCCAGGTATGCTGTTATTTTTTGGTTACATTGTATGTACCAGGCACAATTCTTCTTTTTTTTAGATTTTTTAAACTTATTTTTTTTTAATTGAAGTATGGTTGATTTACAGTGTTGTGGTAATTGCTTCTGTACAGCAAAGTGACTTAGTTATACGCACGTATACATTCTTTTTTATATTCTTTTTCGTTATGGTTATCCCAGGAGATTGAATATAGTTCCCTGTGCTATACAGTAGGACCTATTGTTTATCCATTCTATATGTAATAGTTTGCATCTACTAACCCCAAACTCCTAGTCCATTCCTCCCCCCAGGCACAATTCTAAGCATTGTACATACTAACTTAATCTTCACAAGAACCCCATGGAGTAAGTACTGTTATGACCATTTCACAGATGGAAAACTGAGGCACTCGCCCAAGGCTGCAAGTAGTTAGCTGGGGTTTGGATGCACATATCAGACTCCAGAACCCTCCTCACTGCACTGCTGACACGAGAGTGGTGAATATGACAGACCCAGCGCTTGTCTTCAGGGAACTTTCCATCTTCAAGCAGTAACTATACAATCACAAATGTGCCAAGTGCTGTGAAAGAGGACACCTGGCGTGCTTTGGGAGACATAAAAGGGAGGCCTAACTCTCATTAGCTGGTGGGTCTGTGTTTGTGAAAGAAGACTGATAAGACTGATAAGCCCTGCTGGCTTTAGGGAAGTGGTGAGAAGCAAAGCCAAACACAAGAAAGTAAAATTCAGCAAGTGCAATTCTTTGAGCCACAAACGGTTATCGTTTGTAGAAACCAAGCTGGTGTACCCTGGAGATGCAAGTCTGGCTTTAGGAGAGAGTGTCTTCAGAGAATGGCCTTAAGCAATTTTGACTGTGAACTAATAAAATCAAAGCAAGAGATATTTTTAAAAAATAACACAAAGATTTTAGTGTGGATTTGGAAAATTGTTTACCTCACAAAAAGTTTTCATAAGAATATCATCAGAACACTGAAGGTAGGTTTAATGAGGATTTTCTTAATTGCAATAAATATTCAACAGTTTAAATGAAAATAAAGTTGATTGAAAAGTCAAAATGCATTTTAAAGGATGAGCAGAGAGTATCAGAGAATATTGATTTTTATGCAGACATTTTTCTACCAGTAAATGGAAGAAATGCAGTCTGGATAAGAATTTTAGAGGAATGCTGCCTTTTCTTTGGGGAAAGTGGGAAGCTGTAAAATCACAGGGGCATCAGATCTAAAATGGAGCATCTCTATTGGCTTGGAAATGTGTGTGCCAGGAACACGCGCGCCCTCAGGGCAGAGCCCAGGCCTTCGTTTAAGGGAGCTCCTTGCCCAGAGGACTCTGTACAAGCCAAATAAGGACTCATGTTTGGTCTGTGAATGAGAAGCTGACAATCAGGGCTCAGTTAGTGGTGGTCAGTCCCTGGCGTGCACCCAGCTCCTAGAGCAGGCAGAGAATATGGGTTATAATATGGGGTCTGGCCATGTCCTAAGCACATCTGAAATACGAGTTCTCTTCAGAGTATAACTCTGATGTCTTGAAAAAGCACATGAAAAGATGCTCAACATCACTAATTATTAGAGAAATGCAAATCAAAACTACAGTCAGGTATCACCTCACACTGGTCAGAATGGCCATCATCAAAAAGTCTACAAACAATAAATGCTGGAGAGGGTGTGGAGAAAAGGAAACCCTCCTCCACTGTTGGTGGGAATGTAAATTGGTACAACCATTATGGAGAATAGTATGGAGATTCCTTAAAAAACTAAACATAGAACTACCATATGATCCAGCAATCCCACTACTGGGCATATATCCGGAGAAAACCATAATTTGAAAAGACACATGCACCCCAATGTTCTCTGCAGCACTATTCACAATAGCCAAGACATGGAAGCAACCTAAATGCCCATCAGCAGAGGAATGGTTAAAGAAGATGTGGTACATATATACAATGGAATAGTACTCAGCCATAAAAAGAAGGAAATAATGTCATTTGCAGAAACATGGATGGACCTAGAGATTGTCATATTGGGTGAAGGAAATTAGTCAGAGAAAGACAAATACATATGATATTGCTTATATGTGGAATCTAAAAAAATGGTACAAATGAACTTATCTACAAAACAGAATAGAGTTACAGATATAGAAAACAAACCTGGTTACCAGTTGTAAGGTAGGGGAGGGATAAATTGGGATTGACATATCCATACTATCATAAATAAAATAGATAGCTACTGTATAGCACAGGAAACTCTACTCAGTACTCTGTAATGGCCTATATGGGAAAAAAATCTAAAAAAGAGTGGATGTATGTATATGTCTAACTGATTCACTTTGCTGTACACCTGAAACTAACACATTGTAAATCAACTCTACTTCAATAAATATTTTTTAAAAAGTGAATGTAGTTTAGTTTGTGTCAGAAAAAATTGTGAAAGACTGTGACATGGATGTAAAAGATTACTGGGTGTCTCTTCAAAGGAATTATGAGCATCAGTGGGCAGATTGTGGGAGGTTATCTAATTTTAGAGAGTTTTGTGCTTTTCATTGTCTTTGGGCTATTTTACAGCTCCATAAGCTATAGGGAACTAAAGGTAATGCAATAATTGTAGTCCACAGAAATGCAAGTGAAGTTTGTCTGATGGGGAGGCCATTGATTTCCCCCCCTCTGGAAGAGATGATTCCAAACATTATATTTTACTGCTGGGTAGATTTTGACCAGTTTTGCGTCAATCTGCAAATCTGTGCCAGCATTCTTGACTGCCTATATCAGGGGTTGGCAAACTTTTCCTGAGAAGGGCCAAATAGTAAATATTGATGTTTTAGGCTGTATAGCTCATCTGGTCTCTACTGCAATCACCCAGCTATGCTACTGTAGCTCTAAAATAGCCATAGCAGGTCAAGGGGCTTGACTGTGTTCCAGTAAAACTTATTTATCAGTGCTGAAATTGAATTTCATGTTATTTTCACATGTCATAAAACATTATAATTCTTTGGATTTTTTTCAGGCATTTAGAGATGTAAAAACAATACTTAACTTGCAGGCTGTTGGGAAACCAGTGGTGGGCTGGGTTTGGCCCACAGGGCTTTCAGTTGTCGATCCCTGGCTTATATTTTGCCTGTCTTTGAATTCTCTTTTGAATCAATTGTTAACACCTTATTTGCTCCCTCATTAACTAATGAGTTAAATAAAATCTTTGACACGCATTCATATTATATTTGAACAAGAGTCATGATCTTACCCCTTTAGAGAATTATTCTTTACCGTTTGCCAAAGGCAATTAATGGAATTCAATTGAGGTATTTGGAGACCATGAATCAAAAGGCTGAGAGACTGTGTCTTGAGTGAATATTAGAATCCTGGTAAGTTTTCAGAACTGTATCAATATCTGGGCCCTTCTGCAAAGGAACTGAGTTTGATAATTAGATCCTCAGGAGAGGGCCCTGCATTGGTATGTTTGAAAAGCTTTCCAGGTGATTCTAAAATGCAGTCAGGATGGAGAATTGGTACATTTGAGGAAGTGGCATTTAAAAAAATTACTTGATATAGCAAAGACAAGCTGTTATTTTAAGATATACAGCATACAATAAATAATAGAACTCCTGTGATATTAATAACGTATAATATTCTTTTTGTTTAAAGTATAATAGAAAGATCCAATTATATGGAACAGAAGATTATAAAATTATGGATTGATTTAATTAATCTCTTAAGGTTTTTCTGTTTGGAAATTGGCAAATTAAGATTATTGCCAAAGGCTCAAACATTTTTAATTATTGAAACCTCACTTCATTCCATAAGGGATTCAAGGAAGACTAAAGACCTAAAAGCAACCTGTGAAGCATTGTGATTTTCCACCCCATCTTACAGTGTTCTTAGTTTTCTGGATAGGAAAACTCGGAGAGTCTTTTTTTAAGCAGGAACTCTAAATTTTCCAAATCTCAAAGTTTTGAGTGACTTCATGGTGTACTCACTAATTGTGATGGCTTAGCTCTGAAATACCAAGTAATTTTATACTTATCTGACTTTTTATACCTTGCAAAGTATTTCTACATATTTTATGCAAAATGGTCCTCAAAGGTTTTAATAAATATTATAAAAGTTAATTACATTGCATAAAATTTGTAATTTATTTTCCATGTGAAACCGAAACTCCTCCCATTTTTTGATTCAACATCAGTTACTCAAATACTCACTAAATACAGGCTCTCTTTGGCCTTTTGTCTTGGTTCTCCCTCCTGCTCTTTGTGTGTCATTGGAATCTGTTTCCTTCTCTCCTGACTCTGACATTCACAGGGAGTTGCACCTCGCGGGCTGCAGTCAAGATTATGCATTTTGGTGTTCTTTCCTTTTAGTGAGTCCCAATATACTCTTTCATTGCTGGCATATTTTGTTATTGCTTTCTTTTCTCTCTGCTCATTCTTTATTTCATTTATGTCTATTAAACCCCTTTGAGAAAGGCAAGGTAGGCATTGTTATCTCACTTAATGATAAAGACTCCGAGAAAACTTCAAGTCCTACTCAAAATTAACTTATGACAGACTCAGCACTAAAGTTCAATTATCCTAACATATCCATTTTATTTCCACCGAACTGCCCCCACCCCCAACCAAAGTTGTTGATGTTTTCCTCTCTGCCGGGGCTTCATTCTTTCATTTGTGTATGCATGCTTGCATTCATTCAACAAAAACTACTCAGTATCTACCAAGTGCTAGGTACTTACACGGCACTGGGGCAGCAGCAATGAACAAGATAAATACATTCACTGCCTCAGTGCTTACAGTAGCTGAAAATATGGCAATAGCTCCAACTTATTGAGCATCTCCTATCTATGTATGTTATTGTATCTAAAGGTCACATCCAAGTTATAAGGTGCTATCACCTCCATTGTGCAGATAAAGAAACTGAGGCATAGACAGATGAATGAGTTCTTAATAGAATCAGTGATGGGTATGCCACCTACAGATTAGCACTTGCCGTCTACCTTTACAAGGATCAAGCCGTTGCGGCTGCTGACCTTCAACACCCCCTGAAAGGAGTTCAGGGTGGAGATCAGGAATGAGGCACTCTGTGCTCTGGGAAAAACTGGCAGAACAGGTCTTCAGATAGTTAGATATTTTCAGGAGATGATTTTATGAGCCTAATTCTTGCATCTCCTCCTATCTAGAAAACCACTAAAATCCTTCATGGTGACGTCTGCTCCTAGTGACTAGCAGTAACCTTCATGAGACTAGCAGAAACCTTCTGCAAAAAATATGTGCTCGATTGCATGTGCTCCCCCTTCACCAAAATCACATATATACTGTCCTCCCCCCCTACCCCTTTGGAGCAGCTTCTCAGAGCTATCTGAGGTGCTGTCTCCCGGGCTGTAGTCCTCATTTTGCCCCAAATAAAAGCTCACAACTCTCACGTTGTGCAGGAACAACCGGTAGGAACAACAAGGTGCTGGATCTAAAATATGTCGTGAGGAGTTGGATGGAAAAGGGGTGGGAGTGGGAGTGGGGACACCCAGTGAAGTGGCTCTGCTGAATCTTTGTGAATTACATGCTACTTACAGCAGAGAACAATCACCCTGCCAATCAGGGGTTCGCGGGTTTACTGACACCTGATTGATATAAAACAAAAGCTCAGCTTTTTACTTTTCAGTCATGAATCTCTAAACTGCTTAAATCTTATTTTCTTATTTTTCTTAGTTTAACTGTCTGCAAGTGCTGGGACAGGCAGGGCTACTGACAGTACTGTCCACCAGCCCTTCCCATTTTGGTCGGGGGGAGTCCAGAAGCTGAGATTTGAGTAATTATTAAGCAAGGAGTCCAGAGAGACCTTCTTTCAGTGAAAACACAGGCTTTAGAAATTTCAAGTTAAGGAAAATTACATCAGCTACATTTGAACAATTGTGAGTCTGACAATTTAGCAGCATTCTTGTTTATATTCCTCATAAAACTTCACAATAAAAGAGTAATTGTATTTATTAGCAATACACATTTTCTCAGGAGAGCAGCCCACCCTGCTCAACCCCAGGCCTTGAGGCTCGTGCTGAACGTAATGAGCCGAATGGAAAAACGGGAAGACCCAGGAGTCAGAGCACTTGTGAGGGGCAAAAGCAGCTTGAATCAAGCCTGAGAAATGGGACTTGGATGCCACAGGGTATTGGGGGATTAGCTACTCAAGTTCCCACCTGAGGAAGGGGTCTTACCAAACTTGCCTCGCGTGTTTCAAGCTAGATTGTTCAGACACAATCACACACCTAGGGAATGATGAACTTTGAAAAAGATGTACCCCAGAATTAGCAAATTTGAAGGAGAAATTGAGCTTATGAATACTAAAAAGGGGACAAAATATTAGATCTGTATCAAAGGTTAACTCACCCTGTTTCAATGTTATATATCAAACCTTAAGAAACATTTTTTCCTGAAAAATGTAAGCATGAGTATCAAGGTACTGTGAATAAAAAATGTTGCCTGCCACATCCATAAGCAAAGGATGTTGCAGCCATCAAGCCAACACACTACAGCCGCCCTGACGGTGAGCCCTGAGGGAACTCAGGGTGGAGGCAGAATGCCCCCCCATCTAGCAGTCAGCTGCTGCAGGCACCCCAACGGTGCACCCTGAGGACACTCAGGGTGAGAAAGCACAGGATACTGGCCCCAGATAGCTGAGATGCATATCAAAGGAATGATTTCAGACAGCCCAGACTCTTGCATCTTCCCATACATAGAAAAGTGCTAAATTCCATAACTTCAGATGTCTGGTTTTCCTTAATTAACAGTAATCTTGGGCTTCCCTGGTGGTGCAGTGGTTAAGAATCCACCTGCCAATGCAGGCGACACGGGTTTGAGCCCTGGTCCGGGAAGATCCCACATGCCGCGGAGCAACTAAGCCCGTGAGCCACAACTACTGAGCCCGCGAGCCACAACTACTGAAGCCCACGTGCCTAGAGCCCGTGCTCCGCAACAAGAGAAGCCACTGCAATGAGAAGCCAGCGCACCGCAACGGAGAGTAGCCCCTGCTCGTCGCAACTACAGAAAGCCCGTGCGCAGCAACGAAGACCCAACACAGCCAAAAATAAATAAATAAATAAATAAATAAATTAATTAATTAATTTAAAAAAACCCAGAAGTCTTTTGATGTTCCGACTACCTGGTCTTTGTTGGAAAAACTCCTACGTATCCTGGCTCCCCCTTCACCCCGACACCTGCCTCTTCAGAGCCGTCCCTCAGAGCTACCTGAGATGCTGTGTCCCGGGCTTAAGTCCTCAGTTTTGTCCTCCGAATAACACATAACTCTCAGCTTTTAGGTTGTGCATTTTTCTTACGTCACACTTTATCAGGAAGAGAAAACAATATGCGCAGAGGCACAGAAGTGGACGGGAGCAGGACACCCAGAAGATGGGGAGTGAGGGCAGCATGACTTGGACACAGCTGGATGTGAGTGCAGAGAGAGGGGAGCGCCTGGAGTGACCTCCAGGTTTCCAGCTCGGGCGCTTTCATTGATGTTGCCTGTAGTCACTGAGACAGGGAATACGGGGGTGGGGGGTAGCCTCACACTGAAGTCCCTTCAGAAGCGTTCTTCCATTTGACATTTAAAATGCTTTTTATGTCCATGAACGTCATTTTGGGAAAAAATGGACATTTTCTGCCATATATCTATAGAGCTCGTTAAAGAGCAAATACATGTTAAAACGTGCGTTTGAATTCCCAGGATGTTGTTAATTCAAGCTGGTTAACATCTTTCTTTGCTTACTTCTTAATGGAATATAAATTCCCTGTACGAAGAAAGCCGGTATAATCGTTTTTAGTGGGTTTTGCCGAGTTATGGTTGCAGAAGATATTTGTAGCTCGCCACTTAAAACCATCATTTCCTGCCTCAATGCATTCTGTAAGTTGGTTTTGTAAGTACATATTTTGAAGATATTACTAGAGAACATCACATTTTGTCAGCTAGAGGGAATCATTATGTGCAAAGGAGGGAAGAATGCAAGAGACTGGTTCTAAATTTCTGTTTTTAAAAGGTAGTTTAGAAGCAAGAACTTTTGGGAGGCTAACTTAATAGTTCCAGTAGGGCTATTTTAAACTCAAATTTCTAAGCATGATTCATCCTCAAGTGATCTACAAAGAGCACTTAAACTGCCTTAAGTGCGTTAGATGCCTGGTTAATTTCATGCCCTTGGTATTGACAATTTTACCTAAAATACGATATTTCATCTGCTTTTAATTTACAATGGATTTTGAACAATTTGCAAGATTTATTAACAGTAATGAACTGTATTTGAAGAAATCATAGCCTAATCATATATTAACATTAAATAATAAAAATTCAACTCCATAGGACATTGTAGGTGGTGGGGTGAGAAGAAGATTTATAGCATCCTGCAAAGGCTGAATGCATAGGGAATGTGAACATTAAGAAGAGAATCTGAATAATTCAGGCAGTAGTTTATTATTTATCATCTGAATTAAGAAAATACATTCAAACTCTCCTCACCCACAGTGAGGAATGCCTGAATCATTGACAACTTTCTGAGAAAATCATCTCTTTCTACCTTTAATTTAACATCCAACTGTGGTTTGAAGATATAGTGTTACATTGACGAGGTTCACATTTTGCATCTATGACCCTGCATCGACCTTGGCACTTGTATGTGGATCAACCTGCAGCCACTAAAAGAAAGGCTGGGAGCATCCCTTTATTTAAAATCCAGGGACATCATCATTACCATTAACATCCGTCCATCTTCCATCACCCACCCCTCCTACACTTTATCCATCCATTCATCCAGAGAGTGCCCCTGGAGAGGAAAACAAGGTAATGGTAAGAGTTGGTGTCAAAAGATGGAGTGAGATTGCTTCGATTCAAGGGCAGCTAAGATGGGTAACTACATCAGGAAGATGTCAGTAACAATGACGACTATCCCAGGTGACTACGCTGTGTATTACTTTATAGAAGCTGATGGGTTTGGGTACACAAGGAGATATTTCTCTGGGAAGATAAGCAGTTCTGTTGCAATTCTAAAATTACTTAGTACAAACAGAAACAGACTCACAGACTTCGAAAACAAACGGGAAAGGTTGGGGGGGGAGGGATAAATCAGGAGCTTGGGATGAACATATACACACTACTGTATACAAAATAGATAACCAACAAGGACCTACTGTAGAGCACAGGGAACTCTACTCAATATTCTATAATAACCTAAATGGGAAAAGAATCTGAAAAAGAACGGATAGATGTATATGTATAACTGAACCACTTTACTGTACACCTGAAACTAACACAACATTGTAAGTCAAATATACCCTAATCTAAAAAAATTAAATTAAAAGAAAAAAATTACTTAACACACAGGGAGACAGCCTCCTGTTCTTAATTAAGTGCAAATAATAAGGGGACAGTTTTGAAGGGCAATGACATGTATAGTCCCACAATCCTGGAAATAAAGCGATTGGATAGCAAGACCTCTTGGTTGGGTGTGGATAAGCAATGTTTCACGATGTTATTGCAAGTGCCGTATTGCTACTCGATGATGGCACCCCTTATGATCTGGACTCTGGGCTGATCCCTCAGTAATTCCTTGCTCTTCCCTCAGCTCTGTTTCAGGGAGGCGGGGGTGGGATGCTGAACCCTTGGGTCACATTTCAAAGACCTCTGCACCATCTGGTTTCTGGCTGGGTTTGGCCAATGAGGGCATTGGCAGGCAGGGGTAGGGAAAGGTGGGACTATTTCTCCCCCTCCCTGTGTGCCCCAGGTCACTGCTCTGGCAACTCTCTCTCTCTTCTGGGTCTCCACTTCCCCCTCATAGGTGCTTCCCCTGGATAGGTGCTCCAGGATTCCAGCTTCCCTCAGGTAAGCTGGCCTCTGGATCCCAGTAATACCACCTCCAACTTTTGGTTCTCTAGCCTGGGGTGCGCTTGGGGTAGAAGCACTTGCTCTTCTTAATCTGTGGGCAGCCTCTCTCTCCTGTGTAGCTTCTCAGCTCCTCTGCCACCTAACACATTCCTTGCATTAAATTCTCTTTCTTGTAAATAATAGTTTGAACCATTATGCACTGCTCATGTTTGACTGTTTTGACTTATAAAAATGGTAACCTAATGCCTGAAGTCGTTTCTGTTTTTTTTTTTTTTTTTTTTTGGTGAAATTCTGACTGTTACAGGTCAACTAAGGAAGGAATCCTTCCCACCAAAAAGGGACTTTAAAATGCTGGCCCTGGCAGAGGGGATGCAGTGGGCAGAGAGAACAGGGGCCCAGGACACAGTACTGGGATGGGGAAGAGGCAGAAGGCGGCAGAATCGCCAGCGTTTTCCAGGTGGGACCAAAGCAGAGACGATAATCCTACATAGACTGGCTGGGTCATTAGGGAAGAAAAGTAGAAAGTTGATTACGGAACCCTTCTGAAAAGTATTTATATTTCAATGAATGCATGGAAAAATTAATACATTTCTCATCCAAAATAATGCTTTAGTGATTTACAACAACCCCTTTTGCCATCCTTATAAATACCCACCCCTGCCTGTACTGTTTATGTTGGTTGTTATCTGGACTATTGCAACCCTACTACTCCATGATCCGGCACCAGGCTGCTGGGTAAGGTTCGGAGAGCATTTCTGCTCATAGAACACAACCTTAGCAAGACTTAGTTCTGTTGGCATTGAGCCTATTGGGTCCTGAGGCAAAAGGAAACATGTGCGTCCCTTTATACACTTAGCAAAATATCCCTCCGTGTTTTGAACCAAATAGAAAAAGTTAGCAAAGGCACTAGAAAAATAACCAAAACACAAAACCAAATCATAACTCTGTGTTATGAAGCCTCACATTATCCAGTCATTTGCATTGATGTCAACACTCATAAATCTCCACAGGGCTGTGGAGATTGGAAATGAGTGTCCCTGTCATATGGTAATGCAGGGTTGTAAAACAAAAAACAGCTATCATCTTCATTTAAAATTTTGATATTTTTTTCCTCCTGAGTTTTTGCATTAATTTTGATCTTTTGAAATCTTACATTTCAATATTATCTTGATGACTGAGTTTGTTGGATTGCCCTTCAATCTGTGCCTCACTCACTACACCCTAAACCTGGCCCTGCTGGGGTGCTACCTGTCACACATGCACAGAGGGTGTGCTGAGATTAAGCTGAGAGGAAGAAAGAAGAAAGAGAAAAGGGCCAGGCTGTCTATGCAGAAATTCATGAGAGGAGGATACTACGGAATTGAGAGAAAATATCCCAAAGCGGACTCGCGGTCTTAAGAATTATTATGATAAAGTCTGAGGGGAAAAAAGCAAGGTCCACTGAATCCTGGGCAAATCGGCTTTGAATTGGTGGTGAGGCCCTTGAAGACACAGATCCAGATGGGAATCAGCATAAAGCTACTTTATTGTAGATCATGGGTTTGCCAAGAAAACTTGAAATTGGGAAAAAGGCCTTAGAGTAGAAAAGAATGACACCTGTAATATAACTTGCCCTGATCAAGCACAGTAGATATCCATAAAGAGGACTGAAAGATGCCATTTCAGGGTTATTGCTATAAACTGCATAACATGTCAAAGTGGATCTCTGGCCCCTCCTGTGCTTCGTAAGAGGAAATGTTTGCAATGAGGAGAGAAAAGGAGACTGCCCTGGGGAGAAATGAATTGAGAAATTCATTAATTTGGGTATGAAGGCTGCAAACTTAAAAAACAAACACGAAACGAACAAAACAAGCCTACAAACCAACAAAGCCTCAGATGAGTCTCATGGAAACAGGAACAGTTTCATATCTTTCGTATATGATAAAACAATGAATTAAATTGCTCCAGAAACGAGCCTTCTAACGTAGTATTTGGTCTCAGGAAAGTTTTCTCAAAGTCATTTTTTTTTTCCTTTTTTAGCCAGGAATTAAGGGCACCCATCAACCAGTCATGCAAAGCGGCAGCTTGCATTTTCCACAGTGAATATTAAGGCAGTTGGGGCCCAGTACTGCAGTGCTCGTTTCCTCTTTTTCTTTGCTGACGCTTAACTTCCTCCTTGCCTCAGAAGAAGCTCCCTTGGGAGGAGCGTTGGCGAAAGGGTTCACCTGGGCTGAAGCAGAGCGGAGAGTGAGAGCCTCCCACAGGTCTTCCCCCATCCTTCATCCCCCAGGAGGATGCGGAGGTCCTCTTCCTGGATTTCGGTCTGACATTAAAGTCTTGCTGAGTATTCTCACTCTCGTTTGCCTGGGTGGTCATTCAACATATTCAGCTCCTTAGAGCCATGCAGGGATCGTGAGTAAAGTTTATAAGAAAGTTAGCAAATTGCAGGTACACAGCCCAGTAGCAGTGTGGCTTTGTCCAACTTACAAGGTGACTCTGCATCCTTGAATCGGTTCAACTTTTCTCCTTTCCTGAGGGAATAGGTGCTCCTTCCCACCCCTGGGCCTTGATCAGCAGTTACTCTTTTAAATTGGTTCTCCTGGGAACCATCTGCTACAGAAGCAGCCCCAGCTCCCTTTCCAGAAGGGAGAAGCCCCTGCCCTCCAGCACTGATGCGACCCCCGTCTTGCCCAACACCTCTCGCCACTGTCCTATTTCCAAGGTCTCTATCCTCGTGCAGCTTCTCTTTGGCTGCTCTCCAGATCCCGTGGTTAAAACAAATATTTCCCACAATTAAAAGGCCCTTTAAGCTATTTTGGTTGTATTCTTTCTATCTCATTTTCCTTCTTCTGGCCTCCCTCCTCCTCTCTACTGCCCAGTTCTCCCAGCTGTAATATTTCTTACTCTGTTTCTTTTACTTCTTCTTCTTCTTTTTTTCTTCGTGTGGCGTGTGGGATCTTAGTTCCCTGACCAGGGACCAAACCTGTGCCCCCTCCAGTGGAAGCATGGAGTCTTAACCACGGGACCACCAGGGAAGTCACGCTTGCTCTGTTTCTTGAATATTTCTTCTCAGTTTCCTGTCCAACTACCTGTACTTAAATTTCTTATACAAAAGATACAGCAAAAAGTGGTGTACCTCATTTATGTAGTACCCTGAGTCACTCCAGCTTTTAAAGTTGAAGAAATTTACTGGAAGATCATTCAAGAATGTCACAAATAAACAGCTGAAGGGCCTGACTGAAATGATTGCAAACTCCCATGGAAAGACTCAAATCAATGGGGAGTTCGTCATCCTGCAGAATGAAGGTTTGGATAGAGAATCTAAAGAGATACATTTTCCTAAATTCTAAACATGCTCATTCAAAGCAAGCAAACAAATAGAAATAGAGGTACTCATTTACCTGTCTTCAAATGCTTTCATTTGTTCCATCTATAAATGAAGTTTGGTTAAGTTTTGTAAATGCTATCTTTGGATGACATTTTGTGAACATTTTATTAAAATTCTGTGGATTAGCACTTGTTTCAACATTCCAAATAGAATAAAGCTAATACACATGCTCCGGCAAGGATTTTACCTAACTTGACAATACAGAGAACTTGCCAAGTAGCACGGGAGAGTTGTTATTTTTCCATCTCATTCATTGCCAAGCAAAAAAAAAAAAAATAATAGAGATAGAAGAAATTGAAAATCGTCTTATCTTTTGGTTTACTCAGTGGTCAAAAGACATTAAATTTTCTCTGAGACTATAGAATCTAAAGACAAAGTTCCCATTTTCCTGACATTTACATTTTTAAGGTCAGGTGAATGATGTGACCTGTCTCTCTGAGCAGAAGTGTATGACAATGACCGGTTTGCTCAGTTGCCTGTGCAGACTTCCTTCTAGAAACTGACCACTGCATGCAACTTGGTGTTTCCTGATGCCTTTAGGAATGCAGTTTCATCTTCTTAAAACTTAAACACTAAAGGAATTCATGGGGGTTTCTATCCATGGAAATGGATAGAATTCCCTTGTAAATGCTCTTGCTATTGCCACCTTAAGGACTGCTAAAATGTCACTTTCCCTCAACGCAAGAGTTGCTTCTTTGATTACATTGCTGATTGTATTGTAAACTCCCGATTCTTCACAGCAGGACCCAAGGTGACGTTCCTTCCCCACAGTCTCAGAGATGACCTTGTCAGCTCCTGATTGCTCACTGGCCTCAGACCATTTGCACAACTGGTGCCTTACACTGTCTGTAAAAATGGGTAAAAGAGAGTCAGAAATATTTGCCTTCCCACCCTAATTGTGATGTCACCTCGTGTGGGTCAAGATAAGAGGACACGAGACAGCAATCCTGTAGCTATGAATACACCATGTCCCAGTCGCTTGAGAAGTGATACAGGTGGGAACGGGTGACTATGGGATTGGCTAGATGTCACTTTGACTGCCTCGCCATGTCACCCTGGTGCCTCTCTCTCCGTGGCTTTCTTCTGCACAATGCTCTGTCTACTGTGTATTTCTTGCCCCCTTTTCTACCGTGGGATCCTTGCAACTCCACAAATACTGACCACCTATTATCACTGATGACAAACACACCTTCCCATTATGACTAAGGGCATTCCAACAGGCAACCCTGCTTTCTCTCTGCACCAGATGAATTGTCCAATTATGACCTGATTCTAGTCCTGGCTAGAATCTTTTCCTGCTGACCTAATGTATAAAGCACTCTCTGTTTTTTACCTACTATGCTGAGCTCATTCAAGACCTACTATGATGGTTAATTTTATGTTAGTTAAGCCATGATACCCAGATATTTGGTCAAACATTATTCTAGCTGCTTCTGTGAAAGTATTTTTTAGATGAAAATAACATTTAAATCAGTTGACTTTGTGTAAAACAAATTACCTTCTATAGTGTGGGAGGGCCTCATCAGTTGAAGGCCTCAATTAAAAAAAAAAAGAAACCTGACCTCCCCAGAGGAAATGGAAATTCTGTCAGCAGTCTCCTCCCTGGGTCTCTGGCCTGCCAGCCTACCTTGCAGATTTTGAACTTGCTAGCCTTCACAGTTGCATGGGTCAAGTCCTTAAAATCATTATATTGACCTATTTATGTGGCACAGTTTTCTGTATTTATCAACCTCTTCTTTTCTCCTCACTGTAAAATACTCGACAGATCAATCGAAAGCATTGCTAATAATGGATACTTATCAATCTTCCTCATTATGTAAATATGAACCAACAAAAATGGATGAAAGTGACCATGTCAAGGGTCTGAGAACAAGCTAAGGCTGGCATCTCCTGGGATGTGCTCACTAGTCGTATGACCATAAAGTGGCAACAGGAAGACAATATTTGGACATCTGGGAGTGTGACCCAGACCAGCTCACTTGCATATAGTACAGACACTGCAGACACAGAGATCACCACCACCCACTATTGAGCCCATGACAGATGCTGCTCATTAATCAGGCCAAGCTTTCTTGCCGAAGCCATTCATGGCTTCAGAATTCTTCATAATGGTTTTACCTTTTAACTACCACTCAGGTCAGTTCATTTTTGTCCAACTCCCCTTCTATCACCCAAGTCCAGGCCATCAACATTTCCAGCATGCATTGCTGTTAACACTCTTCTAACTGATTGCTTGCTTTTGCCCACCTCCAGCCAATTCCTCACAATGCAGTCAGAAGATCTATTTAAACGCAGATTTGCTGTGTCATTCCCAAGCTTAAGACCCTTTCAATGTTCTTAACAGGGCTCATAAAACTCGATGTTTCTGTTCATTAAAATGTTGAAAAGAGATTAAAGGGACCACTACTCTGCATAAAAAATTAGATCATAACTTGAGGACGGAATTGGGAAGAGCTGGAAAAAGGGTGGTCATGGAGGAGAGCTTTGAGAGAATGAGGGCTGAATAGCACTGCAGCAGGGAGAGGGCATCAGATCACTTCAGCTGGGGGCAGAAAGTCAGAAAACACATTTTCTTGTGAATTGCCACTATTTGGGGCAGGGCATTGAATTTCCCAAATATAAAATTTGGAGGACAGTACTATCTCAGCTTTGATCCAATTTGAGAGTTGGAAGGCCTTCACTTTTCAGTTTTCTCTGGGCATTGTGAAGATGGTATCTAGGGATGGAGTGTAATTGCAAGCCCCTGTTGAATGGCCGTCCCTTCCTTCTTTGAGATGAGATTTTCCCCATGGACCTTTGAACTCTTTTTATAAGTGGCATATTCCTGCTGGGAAAATTTACTGTTTGGTCCTCAATTTAGAAAAACAAGGAAGAAGAGGCAAACATGTTGACCTTAGTGGTGTAAAGTTCAGCTGAGTTTTTCTTACAAATCTTTCCAAATCTTAATTATTATCTTTTCATCTTGAAGTGGAGCAAATTAAATAACATCTTGGCCAGGCCCTTCTGGTTGAGAGTTAGGAAGTAAAATGTTTTGGCTGGGAGAGGGGCTTATTGCATATTTCCTCCACTTCATGCCTCCACATGAATCCGTGTGGTATTAATACATCCCAAGGGGTGGAACTAATTAAAGTTGTTCAGCACTCTCATTTTGACAAAAGTATTTACCAATGAGGAATATCACCTTTCATGTGAGGCTGTCTCTGGAGATGCATGAGGACCGATACACAGAGAGGTATATCCTCCAGGAGTTTACCGTCTGACACCAGAAACACTGATGGACCCAATAAAGTTGACAACACTAACAAATAGTTATGAACCCCCAAGCATGTGCCAGACACTGCTCAGTGCAGGAGTTTTTTTAAAAAGGGATAAGAACACATTCTTTCACTTCAGGAAGTCAGTCTTGGAGGGACCCCAGAGATGCATACCAATCGTTTCAATACTGAGTGGTAAATGTTTGATGGAGGTATACATACTTTTTTGTTTTAGAGTCAGGGAAAAAATGGTAATTATGTGTCTTTTCAGGTAGCAGTTGGGAAAGGCTTCACAGAGGAGGTGGCATGTTGGCTGGAACTTAAAGTATGAGTAGCAGGTCATCAGGCTAGAAGGATGGATGGGTATTATAAACACAAGAGAAAATAATTTGTGCAAAGCCACAAAGGCGTGACTATGGATGACATATTATGGCAATGGGGAGTGGAACGACCAGAATAGATAGCTGACCACTGTTTCTGTACCACTGAATTGGCTCGCTCTGAGCTGCTTTTTTAGGTAGAGCCAAAAGGGAAATAATCAAATTAACCCATCAACTCTTACTTTCATGGAGGTATTATGCTATACATTCATTCATTTACTCCTTCAACTCATTTAATATATATTAATTGCCTGTCTAGATGTTCCACGCATCTGACTTGACACTGAAGATGCTGCAATGAATAGAGACAGACCGAGTCCTTGACCTCTTGGAATATGAGCACCTGGGTTCTCTAATGGGTTCATTCAGTTTATCTCATCTCACTGATTCCTTTCAATGGAGTCAAAGGCTGAGGCCAGATTAAGAAAAGTCAGAAACGTGTGGTGTTTTAACCTATTACCCAGGTGGGGGGATGTGATGGCTAATTTGACTGGGCCATGGGGTGCCCAGATATCTGGGTGAACACTATTCTGGGTGTGTCTGTGAGGGTGTTTCAGGATGAGATTAAGATTTGAATTGGTAGACTGAGTAAAGCAGGTTCCTCCCTAACGTGGGTGGGCCTCATCCAATCTGTTGGAAGCCTGAATAAGACAAAAGGCGAAGTAAGGTGGAATTCACTCTCTCTGCCTGTCTTTGAGCTGGAACACTGGTCTTCTTTTGCTTTTGGACTTGGACTCAGATTGGGACTTACACCACTGATGTTCCTGGGTCTCCAGCTTGCTGACTGCAGATCTGGGATGTCTCAGCCTCCATAAGCATGGGAGTCAATTCCTTATAGTGAATCTATCTCTAGCTCTAGCTCTATCTCGATCTCAATCTCTATCATCTCTATCTCTATCTCTAATCTCTATCTCTATCTCTATCTCGATCTCTATCTCTATCTCTAATCTCTATCTCTAATAGCCTGTTGGTTCTGTTTCTCTGGAGAATCCAGATTAATGCAGGGAATTAAAGGCAAAACAATGTCCAATAGCAGAATAGCTCTGCCTAAAGTTTGCTTTTTCACCGTTTAAGATATTGCAATTTATTGAGAGATCTGGCTTACATCTTAAATGGAATGTCTAGCAAGTGAAAAACTGTAATTTGGGAGGGAGAACACTAAAGAGCTTCTTTTTTGATGGGTCAGATGATCATTCTAATGAACGAAAAGGAAAATGTATTGCTGCCTACGCACATGTAAACCAAACCAAACCAAACCGCACAAAATTTCTATCCTAATGATATAATACCACTTTTGAACAAGTTGGATGCATGTTATGTGGAGAACAGAATGTTGATTTTATCCTATAGGTTTATGATTCATTTCTATGAAATAGGAATAATCTTAACAGATAACTGGCTCTTCAAGAAAGAATGGGATCAACTAACCTAAAAAAATAAAAATAGAAGACCTCAGAATTCGAGACCAGATAGACACCGATTCATTTAGTGTTCTAGAGGCACATTTTGCAAGTACTTTATCTCAGGGGATTAACCACTACATTAGACTACTTAAGCTGAGAGACTTCTTTGAGTACTTGACTGAGATTTTAATGGCTTAGTGGGCGTTTGGTGACACTAACCTTAAAAACTTTCCAGGCTAGAATTATCTCAGTGATGCCAAGGTGCAGAGCTTTGGAGTCCTGGCTGTCATCTACCTGTGCTGCGGAGAGATCCAGAATTTTACGAGGGAGGGAAGCCTTGGTTCTGCCTAGAGCTGCTCTGTGTTTTCCTTCCCCTTTCTACATATATGAGTGGGATGCCTTTTTATCAGGGATGTTTCCTAGTTGGGGTCTTCATTGGTCATTGAGATATGTCCTTTCTATCCCTGGTTGGGCTGATTACGAAAACGTATGGATCTGCCTTTCATTGGCAACATAGCATACTTGCTGTGTAAACCCAGGCCAACAAATATAGTGCTTCTTGGTCAATACTAATCAAAAGCTCAGTTATGAGTGTAATTTTTATTTATGGGGCATTGACTGAAGGTTATCCAGCATAGTCATTCCTCTGGATACTCTAAAATCAATCCTTGAGTTAAGGCAGACGGTCAGCACGTGTCCCTCATGGAACCACTGTAATGACTTGGGTTCAGGCATCCGTCATGCGTCTCCAGGAAGGGCCTTCTAGGAAACACCTGACACCGAGTTTATGCTGTAGGGAGGCTGAGGCAGACAGAACGTGGTTCACCGTAACCCAGATGCTCTTTCTTAGGAGGACTCATAGGAGAAATTTTTTTCTCCTAAGCAATTACCATGCTCTAAGCATGCAGATTCCAAATTATGTGACAAATTGCATTGTCCTCACTGCACAGTCTGCTGAGAAGCTCAAAGACAAATTCATGAACCACCTAAAGCAAACAAAGAACTTTCTCATGTTTACTTTCTATACAATTTTCCGTATGGAGTCATTTGATTTAAAAAAAAATATTATTACGGTGAAACATAACATAAAATTAGACATTTTAAAGTGAATGGTTTAAATTGTAAAATGCCAAATATAAAAAAGGAGTGAGGGCAATATTCAGTTCAATATTACCTTAATTCTGTTATTCTAAAATTATTTATTAGTTATAAACATCTGATGACCTCAAAAAAAGTGAATGATTCAGTAATTGTGTTAGGAAAATTCACAACGTTGTGTAACCACCACCTCTATCTAGTTCCCAAACATTTTCATTACTCCAAGAGTCATCTGACCTATCTTTGTTTCATCTTTTCTTCCATTTTTCTTTCAGTTCTTTAAAATAAAATCTTATTGTATTTTACACAAGTCTGTAAACCATCACCACCTTTTCTGAGGAATGAGGCAGGATTTTAATAAACAAATTATTTAAAAAACCCTAAGAACCAAGAATGACTCATCTTGCGGAAGCTAAATGAAGGAGTGTAAAGAAGGGAGTGTCAATAGGAGCCCTGCGTCAGCAGTGTAGTAAAATAAAGATGGAAATGAGGCTGCTAAACTGAAAAAAGATCTGTGATTTTTGTGAAAATTGTGTCCCTATAACGTGTGAAACCTTGTGAAAACTGTGGTGAGTAGGAGGTGAGATTGTGAAGACTCAGAAGGCTAGACTATTAAAAAAAATGACAAGGTAGTGAAATAGAGAAAGAAGAGGCTGTGGGTTGAAGGCAAACAAGTTTGGGGCAATATATATATTTTTTTAAATGATGGGGCTACTAAGCCAAACATAGTGTAATAGGTGGAAGAAACTTGAATGATGGTCCTGGCTTTGCCACCAGCTACATGGTGTGACCTTGAGCAAGGCACTTCCCATCTCTAGCCTTGGTTTTCTTACCTGTGAAACATACAGCTTAACTAGAGTATGTCTAAGAGTGCTTCCAGCTTTAGTGTTCTATGGTATATTCATGAATGGAAAGAATGTATACAAAAAATGAAAGCAGTAAAGCAATTTTGAAAATACAATAATACTTTCATCATAGATATACTATCATTTTTATTAATATACCCAAAATGCTGATCTTATAATAAGGTTTTTTGATATCATAATGAAGGAAAGGAATCCAGTGAGCATTTAATATCATTCATGTCACCAAAAGGTGGTCTGTTTTATCCAACCAACTTTTAAGTGATTTAAAAGTCAAAATAGTGGTTGTTGTGAATTGTGGTTGATTATCAATGGCCATAAATGCTTTGTTACTTCTTCCATCAAGAGATAAGGTCTGGGCTTCCCTGGTGGTGCAGTGGTTGAGAATCTGCCTGCTAAATGCAGGGGACGGGGGTTCAAGCCCTGGTCTGGGAGGATCCCACGTGCCGCGGAGCAACTGGGCCCGTGAGCCACAACTACTGAGCCTGCGCGTCTGGAGCCTGTGCTCCGCAACAAGAGAGGCCACGATAGTGAGAGGCCCGCGCACCGCGATGAAGAGTGGCCCCCGCTTGCCGCAACTAGAGAAAGCCCTCGCACAGAAACGAAGACCCAACATAGCAATCAATCAATCAATCAATCAATCTTTAAAAAAGAAAAGAGATAAGGTCTATGTTCCCTCCTCTTTAATCAAGATGGACGCTATGGCTGCCTAACCATTAGTATGTGAGGAAGTGACACTGTTTCTGGGCCCTGAGGAGATTGGAACCTTCCACTTTTTTCTCTTGTGATAATGACTCCTTGAACCCAGCCGCCATGTTGAGAGGAAGCTCAAGCAGCCCCTCAGAGAGGCTACACAGTGGAGAAATGAGGCCTCCAGCCAACAGCTCTGGCTGACCACCGATTTGTCAGCTGTGTGAGTGAGCCCTCTGGAAAAAAGATCTTCGACACCAGTTGAGACACTCTGGTTGTCACAACATGGGGCAGAGAAGAGCTGTCCCTACTGTTCCCTGTCCGAATTTCAGATTTATGGGCAAAATAAGTGATTGTTGTTTTAAGGCACTAGCTTTAAGGGTGATTTGTAATGCAGAAGTAGATAACTGTATCATGCGGTTAGTATTTAGTCACTGGTAATCATGTAAACCAAATATAATCTGTATAGGTGGTTCTGCTATCATGCCGTACATGTTTTTGTGAAAAACCTTGCACTCAGTAAAATTGCATACTAATTTCACACAAGGCTTATGAGGAAAATAGGAATGAGGTAGACCACCAAACCCCGTAGAATTTTGTAAAGAGCCCTAACTAAAACAGAAACAATTCTATTAAAATTATCAGCCACAAAAAATCTTCCCTGGCATTTGCACTGAGAATCACAGAACATCCTTATCAGCCTTATATCCTGGGGTTCATGCTTCCTTAAAGACATTTTTACTTATAGTTTCACCAGGGAGCTGTATAAAGTGGGAAGTACAGAGGTTCCTAAAGCCACTATATCCACTACTTCTTGCACTGAAAAAAGACTCTTCTGCAGAATATTTGCTTTTTTTTCCCCGTAAGGTCTTCATATATTGATAAAGATTTCCTCTTTAGCTGTGAGAAAGTTTGACCCTATTGCCTCGAAAGTAAACATTCTTGAAAATTCAGAAGTGAACCAGGAACCTCAAAAATATATATATATATTATTATATTATTAATATTATTAATATATAATATAATTAATTACAATAATTATAATATAATTATATTATAATAATATAAGTATAATAATATATAATATATATTATATAATATAATTATATAATATAATAATTATATAATATATATTATATAATTATTATAATTATATAATATATAATATAATTATATAATATAATATAATTATTATAATTATAATATATTATATAATATAATTATATAATATATTATAATTATAATATAATTATATTATTAATATTATTAATATATATATCCAGACAAAGCTATAATTCAAAAAGATACATCTACCCCTATGTTCATAGCAGCACTGTTCACAATAGCCAAGACATGGAAACAACCTAAATGTCCATCGACAGATGAATGAATAAAGAAAATGTGGTATATGTACACAATGGAATACAACTCAGCCATAAAAAAGAATGAAGTAATGCCATTTGCAGCAACATGGATGGACTTAGAGATTATCGTACTAAGTGAAGTAAGTCAGACAGAGAAAGACAAATATATGATATCACTTATATGTGGTATCTAAAATATGACACAAATGAAACTATCTATGAAACAGAAATGGGCTCACAGATAGAGAGAACAGACTTGTGGTTGCCAAGGGAGAGGGGGGTCAGGGAGGGATGGATTGGGAGTTTGGGGTTAGCAGATGCAAACTAGTATATATAGAATGGATAAAAAACAAGGTCCTACTATAGAGCACAGAGAACTATATTCAATATCCTGTGATAAACCATAATGGAAAAGAATATGAGAAAGAATGTATATATATGTATAACTGAATCACTTTGCTGCACAGCAGAAATTAACACAACATTGTAAATCAACTATACATCAATTTAAAAAAATAAGTTAATTAATTAAAAAGTAAAAAAATAAAAAATATAAAGGTAAACTAGGAGGATTTCAATGTTTACTGACATCTTTACTGACCAATTACAGAGGTGCTAATTGGCACTAAAGAAACACACATAGCAGAACAGACAGTATCCGGGGTCAGCCTGTGTATGGCGAATAGGAATACAAACACTGATTGTAAGAGCCCAATCCTCTGTCGCCATAGTCCCTTGTCATGGACGTGGGCCTTAGGACCTACCTTGTCCTGACAGACTCTCAGGTTTGAAGCCCAGTTGAGATGGCTGTTCTGGGTGGGCAGCGGTTGGGGCTGCTTTGGTTTCAGCTTCTTTCACCAGATCCGTCAGGAAAGGGCTGTCAGTGCTCTCTGTGGGACTGGGGATGAGAGCTGAGGAAAGGATGCTGAGGGTGACCACCTCTTTAGAAGAAGGTGGTTCAGTGGACAGCTCTTCTGTTGGAAACAGTGGTGGGACCCAACCTTCTCCTGGGTGAAGGATGACTTTATCACTGGTCTTTGAGATAGTGTCATAGATGGATTCCTCAAAGAGGATGTTGTCAACTAACACAGACTCTGTGGGGAGTAACTCACCAGGTAGACTCTGTCCTGCTCTGTCCACTGTCTCCAGCATGGGTTGACCAAGAGGAAGTTCTGGACTCAGAGTAGCAACCTGAAGAAGGAATTTAGGACAGATGTTGACAAGGGACATTTCTCTGTATGTGAGAAGGGTTATACTCTGTATTTTTTCTTTTCATTTAAATTGAAGCAAATCATTTTGTAGTTGACTTGAATCTATTGTGGATTCTGCTATAGGTTCTGATACAGAAACATGTCCTGAAAGGAAAACATGCATTGATACAGTAGTAAAATATGATCTCTTGGCTGAGTCTGCCTGTATAGGGTTAACTGATACCCAAAATACTTTGAAACGTGTGTCAATCATATTTGAACTTATGAATTTTTTTATTTAAAAAGGGAATAAAGCTTAGCGCTTCCATTTATGAACACCATAGTGACAACTTTTGGCATAAATTAAATGGAAATAGCTTTAAATGAAATACAAAAGTTATTACTGAATTCATTATTTTTTACTTCCTAAGATATTAATTTATCCTTACAAACCCCCATAAATAAATATATAGATAAGACCTTAAGACTTAAGAACAAACTTATAAAGTATCTTTGTCATATTTATTTCAGAAAGTCAAAGTTAAATAATATATTCTGCTTTAAGTATTTTTTCAGTTCACGAACATGTATTTGTTTTAACAAACATGGCAATTCCTGACTCACTGAAACAGAGCTCTAATTATGTTGAAGGAAATTTGGAATTTAAGGATATTTGAAATGCAAGTTGTATTATATTTTATTAATACAGATAGTGGAAGTGGGTAAGCAAGTACTGCCTGTAAAAAGCAGAAAAGAATTTTATTTATTTATTTATTTATTTGTTTATTTCTTGAGTGTAGTTGATTTACAATGTTGTGTCAGTTTCAGGTGTACAGCAAAGTGAATCAGTTATACACATACGTATATTCATTCTTTTTTAGATTCGGGAAAGAATTATATTTAGCATTGCAGAGGGGATCTTGCTCTGTTCAGTCCTTAAGCTGATTTTTTCTGATGGAAGATTTCGAGGCTTTGTTCCTCTTTGAAGAACAGAAGGACAGCAGACTCACCTTTGTGATATCAGCGAGGAGAGTGGGCAGCACCGATTGGGTGTCAGGATCAAGAGCTGGCAAAGACCCAACAATTTCTGTGGGTGAAAAATCACAAGGTTTGAGTGTTTCTTTTTCTTTTTTTCTTTTGTGGTTGGAGCAGTAAAACAGTGAAGGTGCGGAAATGTGGCAATAATCAGTTCTTAAGGAGTGGTACAACAAATCATCAAGAAATCAGCATCAGATGCACTTGTGGTCATTGGTCTGAGTGATCTGCTGCAGGATGGATGCAAGGGGTGCATCTTGCAAGTCTATGGGATAAGAACAGTTATTAAGGTGGATTTTCAGGGTGTTTAGTTTTGTTGTACACATTTGGACCAAGCACGCCAACTGATTGGCTAGGCCAGTGGGGACAAAAATATAAATAAGTTGACAAAGAAAGAAATGGCTAGAATAAATACTGGAACCAAGGACCGAATGTGAGTCCTTGAGAGTCCTACTTCTACCCTGAAGCCCAATTCTCAGATTATCCCAAAGGGTTCAACCAAGAGACCAACCCAGAGTACCAGATGCTCTCAGAGAGGAGTCTGAAGTTTTCACTGAACTTTCCTCGCCTAGAAATTCAAAAGTGAACCGAGAGGATTTTAATGTTTACTGACAACTTTAGTGACGTACCCTACATCTCATCCCAAGGGATCTTTGTAAAGTTTTCCAGAGTTGAGTTTGACTATCTAAACTACAGAAACAGAACTGACAGAGAATGCCAGTTTCATGCCATGTCATATTAAGATGGCATCTCTAGTGCCCATCTATTATGCCAAGAGTACTGGGTGAAGAGTTCCAGGCTCCTGTGTCCCTCCAGGCCCCCTCTGAGGACCCTGAGTGAGCCTGATTATCTGTTGATTTCTTTAGATCCACGATCTTCTCTCCCCACTACTCCCTGCCCTGGGAGGTTGACTTATATGGACCATATCAGTGGTTCCTTGCTCCCTGTCTTTGGGATGGCTTAGATCATTAGGCAGCCCTTCAGGCCTGGAGGTAGTAGTGGGGCCTTGGTGCTTCTAGCCCCAGGGAACTGTCCTAGTCCTCTGGGCATTAGGGAAACCTTTATAAATAGTCCCTTTATCAAACTCCTTTCAAATTATCCTAATTCAAATGTGCCATCTGGAACCTGACCCATTTACTAGATGAGGGAATCTGGGCTGTGCCAGGGGAACAGAACTTTCCTCGGGTTCTTCTCCCTACCTGGGCTCCACTGGATGACTGTGGTTGAGCCAGACTGAGCTGAGCCTCTTGGCTTCCCTAGAGCTATTTTTGGTGTGAAGTGGTCACGAAAGGCTCATTGAATGAGACCCAGGGGGCAGTGAGGGAAGACAGAAATGATAAACATCCATGATTTGCCTGTCACCGAAATGACTGACTCTACAGGACCCAAGTTAAAATGACAGTGACGAGGAGATAGTCACACTTCCTCATCTCTCTGTCAGGATGAGGATAAACTCAGAACTATGAAATCACCCACTGACCATCAGTGAACTGAATTGACCCCATATCCAAGGACGGGTCTTCCTCCAGAGCTTTGCTGATCAGCTTTCTGAGGTCTAAAGCTGTGGGGTAGATTTCCATTTGCTTGTCTTCCTCCATCGTCCCATGAAGGTCTCCTTCACTTTCAATTTTGTTGGAATCAAAAGACAGGAGGTCACCTGCAGGGCCTTTTGCTTCTGCCTTGTCTCTCTGAAAGATGGCTGTAAGTTGCATCTCTGTAGAGCTTGACCTGTAGATCGCAGAGGACACATCACATCCAAAGCCATTGTTACATGCCTTGTAGAGAGAATCACTATGTTGCTACAAAGCTTCAGGACAGCTTCAACCTCTTTCCTGACGGGCTTTTAACGAATATCACACACTTGAAACTAATTTCAGTGTTTGTCAGAAATTTGAAAGGTAGAAAAAGAATTGACATCTATTTCAGCTCTGAAATAGAGTGTATGATGGGACTGAAATCCAGCTTGAAGAGAGACTATTAACTGTATCAAGTGACCATAAATTTTCACTTCAGGTCTTTGTGAAAAAGTTAATTGTCAAGAGTTGCTGGTATTGATCAGTGTCTTCGTGGTCTTATAAGTGCCAATCAGCAAGAAGGATGAATTTTCTTTTTTTTTTTTTTCCTACAAGTAGCCTCCTGTAGGATATAGCAGGGGGACAACAACATGTACGTGTTTAGCCAAGTCAAAGCTTCAGTTCTCAAGGCTATTTCTTTTCTACTTTTTTGAAGAAGTATTTTTTAATTAAAAAATACAACACTATATTAAACATAATCTCTTCTTCCCTCAAGTTGCTTTTAAAATAACATCTTAGAAGGAAGATGTGAGAAAAGAGAAAGGGAAGTAGTTCATGATTAACTGTATTTGTTATCATATTTATTGAATCAGCACCATTACTCATGTAAACATGAAATAGGATCCTCTCTAGCTCTGTCCTCTAGGACCAGGTTTTACCTCTTAGTTTATGCCATAAATCCACACAGAGGGATACAAAAATGTTTTAAAGGCCACAGGAACCGATAATGTGTATTCTCGGCAGTTCTTCAGGTCACACGATCAGTCAGTGTCTACAGTTGGTTATTTCCCCAATTAAAGGAGCCAAGCTGGATATAGTGGGCCCTTTCCCCATTCACACTGACCTGGGAACCAAGTGGCAAATTAGTTCCTCTGCTTTATTACAGACTTAGGCGGCTTGCATGCACAAGTGTGCATCCAGACTGACAACTTCCCATCACAAATGACATTTAAGAAATTGTTGAAACATACTTGCATCACAGATATGTGTTTTTATGTTTTTCTTTTGAAAAGCTTTTGAGTTTTATAGAACACACTTCCGCTGATCAGGTCACTGTTTACCTGCTTCTCCACGTAGTGATTTTGATTTGAGGGTTCTTTTCTACTACTGAGCAATTGATCAAATACTCCCATTTAAATAAGACACCAATAAAAAGACACTGGCTTATCCCAGACTTTATATGTAAAAATAATCTGTAAGAGTTTAGCACATAAATGTGTGTGTGGGGGGGAAGGTACTATATTTCAAAACATTAAAAAAAAATACTTCAAATTACCCATCTCTTTCTTTCTTTGGTCTTCATTTCATCATACACAACGGGAACATGCAAGGGAGAAAGAATTTTCATGAAATTTATTGAGACATTCGATGAATCAATCACATACAAAAAAAAGTTTCATTGTCTCCCATGTTGGTTCAGAGCTTTGAAGGAAACATATAAACTGCCCTCAGACTTTGGATAGAAGTTTAGAGGACCATATGAATCTCAGGAAGTAAACATTATTCTATGATGTTTCTTATTAGGATTTGAGCCTTAGTTCAAAGATTTTAGGTACTTAAACTCTTTGATTTCCTTATATTCCTTTTACAGAGGCTTCAAATATATCCTATACAGCTTAGGTTTTCAGTGGGGTGCTGGTGTCAGGAAGTTGTTTTAAAAAGTATTTTATAAATGGGTTTCTCATCCCCTTAGTTTATTCCTGAATGTAATTTATCTGAGACCAGACACTGGAACTGGAGTTTTGTTGACTGTTTTTTGAATTGCTTTACTCAGTAAGCCTTGAGGGGATGGAACAATTCACCATGCAACAGGTTGCAGGAAAAGCAAACACCTGTTTACCGAGTGGGTGGTCTGTTGCAGGCAGTTTACATGCTTCTTCACTTAATCTTTTCAACAACACGATCACCATTTTATAGATAAGGGAAGATGCAGAGAGAGGGAAAGCTGTCAGTGGGAAAGTAGCAGAGCCGAGATTCCAACCCTGGCCTGGAAGACCATAAGCCTGGGCTCATTTTGCCACGCCACCACCTGTTTGTGCCAGAAAAAAAGCCCATTTGGTCACCAGACTGACGACAACATTTTGCACTTCTCTGGGCATATAACGTGAATTTAGTTTAGAAGCTCATCTGTCTTCACTCACTGTAGACTAGTTTGCATTATCGAGAGTTAAATGCAAATGGAATTATATCATACTCCTTTATTTGGGCATCTTTCACTCAACATAATTATTCTGAGATGGATCTATGCTGTTGTGCATTCCAGTAGTTCATTCTTTTGCTGAGTAGCAGTCTATGGTAAGAATATACCACAATTTGTTTATCTATGACTCTGCTGATGGCCATTTGGGTTGTTTCCAGTTCTTGGCTAATACAAATTAAGCTGCTGTGGATATCTGTGTACACATTTTTGAAGGAATATACCCTCCAACAAGATTGAATGATTGTTAATAGTTTCTCATATTTGCTTTAAGAGATAAAGCAATATTTAAAGTGGAACTTTTAATGTTCCTCCTTATAACTGTGTTAATAATAGATGTTCTAACTTCTTCCCAGTTGTGTTAAAGGAATAAAATGAGGTCACTAACATAAAAGTACTTGTTTAATTGTAGATCAGGTTTTATAAGAGTGAGCTCACAGAAAAAGGGTACCTTGAGGCTCCTGGGATTTTAGGTCTTCTGTGGAAGAATCTGGCTCCATGAGAAATCAATTTCCTTCATAACAAGTTTACTTTACAATATTCTGAGCATTGCTTTTCATGATTAAAAGTTTGCCACACTCATAAGCATATTATTTATTGTATTCGGGGGTCAAAATGTTTTCTGGGAGACTAAGTCTACATAACATAAGGGAAATCACTGGGAAAATGTGATCAAATATACTTTATAAGCATCCTTGACAGAAAGAAGGATAAACTCACAGAGAAAAACACACGGGAAAGATGCAGTTTCAGAAGATATAATAACTTTAAAATATTTACCTTGCAAAATTTCATCACCTAACATTTTGGTTTTCTTCTGAAACAGATTTTTCTTTTTAATTATTAGTTTTTCATTTATTTGAAGGGAGGAGATAATGAGCATTGGAACATTCACCAAGAGAACTGTTCCTATCATTTCCTTCAGGTTTAAGTTAAAAATTTGTTCTTTAACTGCAGTGGTCTATCCAGAAGACCTTGCATCTATGCAGAGTATTCTCCTATCCCCTTTTATTTCTCTCTAATGCATCTGATTTCACATGGAATACTGTAGAGCAGCATCTTGAAATAAAGAAACATGAGTCTGCTTCGGTAAATGTTAAGGGTTTCATCTGTTGTTACTTTCATGGTTCAACGTGTTCTTCCTCTGGAGTCACACACATCAGAGGGGCCTGAGAGCTTCCAGAGAAATAAATGGGTGGAGCCCCCCACCTACACGGCTGTTCTTTGTGAGCATGTGGGACCCACCCTGTGGACCTTCTTGCTTTAAGACAACAGATGGGGACAGGCCAGGAAGAACTTCGAGAGAGGCCTGTCCTCCTGTTTTACAAATCCCCCTCAGCGCAAGGGATGGACTTAGAATGGACTTAGCAGAGGATGGACTTCCTCTGCTCACACCAGGGCTGATGTATGTATGCCCTGTGGCACAGTTAAAAAAATACCACATTATGATCCCCCTTGTAGATGTTTTGAATGGTGAGAACTTAAAAGAAAGATGCAAAAGTCTTGCCAAAACTCCTGAACCCACATTGGAATATTGAGATGCTAATGGATATAGGCCTGCTTATGGGAAATCTGTGGGAACATGATGGAACCCTGCTTTAGCGTGGCACTATTTTATTTCATGTCTTCTATTTAAATATTCAATTTTATAAATTTTGCATGGTAATACATTACTATGGACCAGACATCAGAATGGTATAAAAGTACGGTCAGACATCAATGTGATAAAACCGGTATTAATCGTTCCATCCCCATCCCTGTCTACCCAATTCTCTTACCCCTATAGGTACCACTTTTGATTAGTTTCCCGTCTCCCTAGGATCAGCCTGATTTGCTTAAATGATGACGGTATTTAGCATTGGATAGGAAACCAGGCAATTGACATCTAGGTAACTAATTGCTGCTTTTCTGTACCTGTCTCTGCTGAGGGATTTTCCTAAGAGGTTCGGTAAATGACATTGCCAAAGACAGCGATGAGCTCTCTGCAGAAAGCCGTGTTTCTGACTCCGGAGGAAGGAAGGAGGACGGCTCCTGTGTTACTCCTTAAAAATCACCTAGAGTCACGTTCTAATTAGACAACTCCTTCATCTGAGATGTATTCAGATTTCAGGATTTGGTGGAGCTAAACAATTGGGGTAAAAGTGACCTTAAAATCCTCATGACATCGCTTTTAAAAGGGGATAGCGAGAAAGTAAGTTAAAAATTGAGAAGAGTCCGATTCTCTTACCTAAATCCTGACACATGGATTTCTTTGAATCCTGGAAGTTTCTTAAATACCTTTTGCATCTGCAGAGAGAAAGAAATTTATGAAATACACTTTGGTTCTACTGGGTCACATCTTACCTAATTGAAAAAGCCTAAACACTTTTGATGAGTTAGGGGAAAACAGTGAAAATGGAAAATTGAAGTAACGATTGAGGCCAAACTTTTTGTTCTCATTTATTTCTGAAACCCAGAGGAAGGTGTTTTGCTATTTATTTAAAAGCTGTAATTGGGTAGTTCTGACCTGCTTTACTGGTTACTTTACATAAAATATGAAATAATTTTTAGGTGGTATTTGGAAGAAACTTTTTTGGCTACAGTATTTTTATTTATACACAGAGTAATGATCATATTTTCTGAATTGAATTATATGATTTGGAAAATATCTGTAATATTAAAGGGATTATTAAAGTCAAACTGGCTGCTGTACCTAAATAACATGGTAGAAGCATCCATCAAACTAGTGAATATAACAAAAAAGAAGCAGACTCACAGAGAGAACAAGCTAGTGGTTACCAGTGGGGAGAGGGAAGGGGGGAGGGGCAAGGTAGGGGTAAGGGGTTAAGTACAAACTATTAGGTATAAAATAAGCTACAAGGGGCTTCCCTGGTGGCGCAGTGGTTGAGAACCTGCCTGCTAATGCAGGGCACACGGGTTCGGGCCCTGGTCTGGGAAGATCCCACATGCCGCGAAGCAACTGGGCCCGTGAGCCACAATTACTGAGCCTGCGCGTCTGGAGCTTGTGCTCCGCAACAAGAGAGGCCGCGACAGTGAGAGGCCCGCGCACCGCGATGAAGAGTGGCCCCCGCTCGCCACAACTAGAGAAAGCCCTTGCACAGAAACGAAGACCCAGCACAGCCATGAATAAATATTTAAAAAAAAAAAAAAAAGCTACAAGGATCTATTGTACAACACAGGGAATATAGCCAATATTTTATAATAACTATAAATGGAGTAAAACCTTTAAAAATTGTGAATCACTGTATTGTACACCTGTAACATACCATATTGTACAGCAACCGTATTTCAATTGAAAAAAAAAAGAATGAGTAAAAAAAATAGTAGAAGCAAACTCTAATCTCATTAGTTTTGCTCTTAGATTTATGTGGACTTTACATTTTCTTGATTTCATCTTGCTCATGCGGTGCGTAATCAGAACAGCTTACAATTGCAGTGCTCAATGGCTCCCCGATCCACGGCAGCCTGGCTTCTGTCTCTGGGTTCCCCCAGCAAGGATGGTCCTCTCCAAACCCAGGGGCACTTTGCACTCCTTTTCCACGGAGTCCCTGCTTTTCTCGGGTTCTTCTTCCATCTCTCTGGCCACTTTCTCAGTCTCCTTCACTCCATCCTCTTTCTGACTTCACCCTCTCCCTCAGCTGTAAGGGTTCTGCAGGTCTGCGTTCTCAGCCCCCATCGCACACACGCTCCCATGGATGCGGGAAGCTCTGTTGTGGGTTCTGTGCTAGGCTCTCAGGACACATCACCATGGAAATGGGCTCTGCCCCATCCAGTTGACTCGTGGGAGGCAGGGAGGCAAGAGAGACCACGAGGAAGTGATAGCAGTTAGTAGTAAAGCGCTGAAGGGAGGGCCCACCTTGTCCCCCTTTCCCTGCACCCACTCCCCTCTGCCTCTCGTTGGGGGATCTGGTTTTCTCCCACGGCTTCCACAACCACCTGAGATGCAGCTTGGAGTTCTTCACATGAAAATCCCAACTTTGCCACCAACGAAATACGCCCAAACCAGAGTGAATCTCTTCCTTCCAGATCTGCCTTTCCTCCCGGGCTCCCTGTCTCGGTCAGGGTCACAAGCACCCATGGTCTTCCATCCAGAGAGCCCAGCAACCCTACACACCTTCCCTCTGTGCTCCTGCTGTCCAGTCACCAATGCCTGCTAGTCTGAATTCCACATGACTTCTGTTTCCACCACGTTCTTCTTATCCCCATGGCAGGCACACCCTCACTGTCTCCCCTCTGACACTGCTGAATGGTTTTCTGGATGCGTGTAGGGGGAGGGAAGGGAAATGGGTTTTGGGGGTGTGCTGGGGCGGGCGAAGCAAGATGTCCCCTTGACTACACTTTCTTCCCAAGTTAGTCATTCCCTATCTGTTGCTTTTCACTAAAAATCCTGTGATGGGCTGCAGTGCCTACTGAATAAGGTCCAAATCTTTAGAATGATATTCAAGACCCTCCACAATCTGCCCCTCCAAGTACCTTTCCATTTGCACTTCCTGCCATCCTTACCCCCTCGGCCAATATCGTGTCCTCTGGTCACACTAAACGAACTCCTGTGTCTCCCCAAATATGACACGTATTTCCTCCGGACTTCTGTGACCTTTTTTTTCCCCTTTAGCCCCAAATGCAACTTCTCCTACCTTCTCCTCATTGACTGCCTCCCCCATGCCATCATTCAAAGGCAGCTCAAGCATCTTCTCTACTGAAAAGCATTTGTAGCTCCCCCAAGTCAGGCTCCATTATTTCTTCTCCCTACTGTTGTAGAACTTATTGCCATACGTCCTGTAAAACCGTCCATGAAGGGCATGCCGTCTCTTCATTGAGATTATGCTTCCTGGGCTCAGGGATTGTGTCCTATTTATTCTTCTTTATCTCCTTTCCTCCCAGTCCCTAGCAGATCGTCATCCATGTAGTAGGGACCCAGAAAACTTTGCTTAATCGACTTGAGAACAACTTTTCTTTCTCTAAACTCATCAATATGCCACTGCCTTGTCACTGTATCTAAAATTACTGCTGAGTCTACATGATCTATGCCAAAGACTAGAGCGGTAATGCACAGATAATCCCCAAATCACTTACGTTGGGCTTTGGAGTGCATCGTGGATTTTTTTTTTCTCCAGCAGACTGATTTACCATCTAAATTATATTTTATTGTACCAGTATTAAAAGTAGTTTTGTTCCCTGAGTGTGTAACAACTGCAGTGATGAAGGTAGCTCAGCTTTTGGGTGATGTGGAGATGGCTGTACACACCTGAGTTTAAATATCGGTTCTGCTACCTTCTAGCTGCAAGACCTTGAGTTTATCACTTAATCTCTCTGAATCTTGGTCTCCTTAGCCAAAATGGGATAACAATATGTATATCGTAAGGTTGTCATAAGGAATAACTAGTGAGTGCCTGACACGGTGAGCAGAGAGCTGGTAATATTGTTTTATTTATTTACTTAGTCTTTGCCTCCTCTACTGGATTCCCAGTTCCTTAAAGCTCGATTTACTTTTACTTCCTCAGTGGGCACATAGCATGGAGGCTGGCAAGGCAGAGCAAGCCTTCAGTCAGTTGTTTTTGACAGACTTCACGGGGGAAGGACAGGATGAAGGTCCTCACAGAGGTCAAGGCAGGGGGCCTGGGTAATAAGTTCCCGTGCCTCCACTCCCACCTCATGGTGGGCTTCATAGAGGTGAGAGAGGAGGCCAGGTTCCGCAGAGCTGATCTTTATTACGGGGGCAGGTGGGAAAGCCCGGTGGATGCCCCGTGACAAATGGCTTTGGGGCCACAAGGCATCTGTGCCCCCAAATGCCATTCCAGTGACAGCCCCTGGCGTGGACTGTTTTAAGTGTAAGCTGCAGGTTCTGGAGCTCAAGGTTCAGACCCTGACTTGTCCATCTTTCTGGTCCAGGATACCAGCGATGCCGTTACACATCTGAAAACGATCCGTCACACACAGAACTGCTTCCGGAGAAGCCCCGGCCGCGACGTGCGCAGCAGGGAGCCTCGTGGGGAGATCAGCCCCTAAGTCCCGGCTCCCGTGGACGGGATTGATTGCTCGTGTCCGTGTCCTCTCTGTGAACCTGGCTGTGACTGATTAAGAATCAGCTTTGATTAGGAGGGTGCAGAAGGCATCTAAGGAGGCGATGACAAAGGCCTTCGGTTAATTCTGCTAACTTATCTTCTGGAGAACTTCTGATCATGGAGTGGCTAACCACTAAATTGCTAATTAAGTGCCCAGTTAACCTTATTAATAATGTGAAATGCACAGAGGCCGTCCTGATTCTGCTGGAATATATGTTAAAAAAAAAAGGCAGCCGTGTTGAGTTCTCCTGGATGTTTGCACAAGAGAAAGCATTCAGACAACAACTAAGCATTCCTTTTGACATTTGTGTTAAATTGGTCATTAAGTTTATTGTGGAAATTAAATTACTGCAAAGCACTGGCCATTAATTCCTGATTAGGCCTGAATGGCTGAGCTAATGCAAGTGTTGGGCTGTGGTGAGGCTCGCTGGTTATCTCCTGGCAGCTGCTGGGCGGTCGGACTGCTCAGGTGCCTGGAAGGGGAACAGATGTGCTGAGAAGAGGGGCTCCAGTGACCAAGTAAATGGAACCAGCAAGACTGATGTGATGGCCTCTGGAACAAGATCCAGCAAGACATACTCTTCTTTGGTTGATAAATTTTTCAGAGGCATGTTCATTTGCTGATACAAAACTCCTTTCCCCATGTATATTTATTTGGGAAAAATAGAAAGTATAGCATAGTGATTAAGAGCAGGGGTTCCGGTGCCAGGCTACGTGGGTCTGAACCTTGGCTCTGCCAGTTAATAGGTGTGACGTTGTTGGGTGTATTAATTAATCTCCCTGCATCTCAGTATCCTCACTTGTCCAAAAGAGAAATGATTTTACTTTAAGTATAGAATCCTATAAAAAAATCCCGTTAATATATATAAAACGTTAAGAACAGTGCTCCTATTTCGATACAGAGCATTTTAGACTTGGAAAGGCACTTCGAGGTCATCTTTAGTTTCTAAATGAGGAATCAAGGTCATGGAAGTGATCCCCAAATTCTCATGGCTAATTCTTGGGCAGAAACAAGACTAAAACTCAGACTTAAAAAAATTATGATTTCTCTGCATTCTTTTACATCAGGTTGTTTTAGGTGCTTAGAAAATTAACAACAGGTCAGTGAAGACCGTCTATGGCCAATTATCCAATTTTAAGATAATCTGACTAGCCTAAGGATCTGTTGAAAAGAATATTTCAAAGAACAAATAGAAAAGTTAACAGACAATTCTTTAATTCATTCTATCTACTAATCCATGTCTAAGTACTTCTCTGGTTCATAAATATCCCATGCTGATGCTTTCTCTTTGAAGTTCATAGAAAAGATTCTTTACATTTTATTGACTGAATGCTGATGCAGGGAGAGGTTGGAGGTTGAGAATGTTTCTGTTATTCATCCCCTCTCCAGCTGAGAGGAGGAAAGCATTGAACTTTCCAAGTACGAGAGCTAGGCACCTGTTGTTCCCTGGCCACGCTAAGATGCTTGGGCACCCAGCCTGTTCATAAACGTAGTTCATGGTTACATCATCTCACGGATGCTTCTAATTTCAATTGCATTTCTACAAACAGTTACTGAGTAGTTAACTGCATCCCAAGCCCTGTATTAGGAGGTAAGCAGCAGAGATGAAAGAAGCAGTTCCTGCCCTCAAGGAGAAGCTCATGCCCTCATGTCAGTGAGTGTGGCTGGAGAGCAGAGGGGAGTGGTGACAACGAAAGCCATAGACGTGTAAACAAACAATCTCAAGACAAGGTGATAAGTGCTGTGACAACAGTGGGCACCGGGTGTTAGCCCAGAGGAGAGGCACCGAACCCAGGACGCGTAGAGAGAACATTTCATGACGAAGTTTGTGAAATGCAACTCAGGGAAGGGCATTCCAGACAGAGAAGGCAGCCCATGTAAAGACTAAAGGTAAGAAAAGATTTGCAAGCAGTTTGCATTTCTGGAAAGTAGAGTGTAAAGAGGGGGATGGTAAGGAACTGGTGTTAAGAGGAGGCTGGAAAGGAAGGCAGGAGTCTTATCATGGCACATAAATGCCAAGTTCAGCATGACAGTTTGGATTTATCCTGCAGAGAATGAAGAGCTTTTTAAATTAACCAGGAACAGGCAGCTGCGATGATGGTCAGAGATGGAAGAGCCATCTTGGGATAGTGTCTTGATTTAGTGACAGATGATGTGGACCACATAACTTCTTCCACTTATCACCCATGAAGAATGCCAGGCCTTTTAAAAATAACAAGTGCTGGAGAGGGTGTGGAGAGAAGGGAGCCCTTGTGCACCGTTGGCGGGAATGTAAATGGTGCGGCTACTATCGAAACAGTGCAGAGATTCTTCAAAAAATTAAAAATAGAACTATCATATCATCCAGCAATTCCACTTCATTCCAGTTCTGGGGGTTTAGCTGAAGAAAATGAAAGCACTACTCTGAAAAGATTCATGGTCATTGTAGCATTATTTGAAAAGATTCATGGTCATTGTAGCATTATTTACAATAACAAGGATATGGAGACAAACCGAGTGTCCACCAATGGATGATAAAGAAGATGGAATACATCATACGCAATGCAATATTATCCAGCCATAAAGGGAATGAAATCTTGCCACTTCCGAGTGGCATGGATGGATCTCGAGGGCATTACGCTAGGTGAAATAAGTTAGAGAGAGAAAGACAAATACTGAACGATCTCACGTATATGTGGAACCTAAAAACAAACCACAACACCCCCCCTGAAACCAAGCTCATAGATACAAAAAATAGATTGGTGATTGTCAGAGGTAGAGATGGGTGGAAGGTAGGAGAAATGGGTGAAGGGGTCAAAAGGTAAAAAAAAATAAAAATAAAAATAAATAAATAAATAAATGAAAAGAATTCCTGGTCTCAGGAAGATGAACCAAGAGGATTTCTGTGCTGTTGGCTCCCAGATCTGAGTCCCGCCCTGGGCTCTGGTTGTGTGAGGTGGGTTCACTCACCTGAAGCTGAGACTTGGCTGCAACCTCCTGGTAATATGGGGACTGGGAGTCGGCGAGCTCTTCCTTGAACTTGTGCTTTGCCAGGGAGACGCTTATTTCCACCTTCTGTTCTAGGGCATCCTCAGCAACATTAGTGGATTCTACTTCTCTTTCCTGGGTTAGAGTTAAAAAAAAAAAAAAAAAAGAGAAGGGATTCTGTTCATATAAACCACGAGCAAATGGTTACATTGTATAATATATATTGATACTGTCTCAGGAAGTGGGTTATGAAGCCGTAAGTGCTTCTAGAATAGAAGTCCTATTAACTAGCAGTGGCCTCTGAATCTCACGGAGAGACAAAGTATCAAAGCTCCAATGAGTTAATTATGTAGAATCCCTGAGAACTCCATCATTTTATGACTGTGTGCTCTTCATGGAAGCATTTAGACACACACACACTTATTTACTTTTTACCGATATCCTTTGGTTCATCTAAAAAACATCTCCTCTACCATCTAGGGTAGAAATCTTTGCCTTCTCTGAACCTTTGCACTAGCAAATGACATCTGAATTGCTCATTTGGTACCTCTGATACACTCACATGGAAGTTTTTTTTTTAATATGGTAATCTTGTCACCCCACATAAAATCTCCTTGAATCCAGTGTGATTCTCACACTTCACTGAGTCCCTCAAAGCAAAAAACATGAGACCATTTCTGCACGAAACTCTCAGTGAATATCCGTGACAAGGCGGGTCACAACCTCAGCAGCCTGTCCTAGCCTATTATTTTGTCTATACATCTGCCGTCTTCAGTCATAGCACTTAGGCTATTTTGTTGCCCTTATTTGCACTATAAATTCCTTGAAGGACCGGACTGAGGCTTGCTCATCTTAGTATCTTTAGTGCATGGCCCAATGTTTGCTGAATGAAAGAATAAATATAGATGTAGATGAATGTGAAGTAAAATATTCAGGGGATATTTACAGGAGAAGGAGGGACCTATATCAGACTTTGAAGGAGATGGGACACAGGTAATGTGAGAAAAGAGAGAAGGCAGACTGGAGTTGTCTTAGAAATTTTGCAGTGAATATGTTTAATCTCAGTAATTTTTTCCAACAGCAGTTTTCACTGTTGATGAAACAGTATTTTTGAGAAAAACAAAACATTTAAATTCTTTGTTCATAGCAGTAGTTCCATCAAGTCTACGGTCATCCAGCCTAAAGCCCAGAGAGAATGGCCAGCAGGGTCCTCATCTCTGAATTTCCATGTAGAGATGGTGAGGCTGAACTTCCTGCCTTCACCTTCTGGCCTTGATCTGTGCCTTGGAGGGAGGGTCACAGGAAGAGGAAAGGGCCAGAGAAGGCTCACAGACCACAGGGAATGGTAGACCTGTGGCAGTGGCAGCATAAGATCCATCTTCTGATTTGGGGTCCCTTCCTTATATTACTGCCCTCTTCTGGGTCTGCTGCCTGCCTTGTGCTGCCACAACCCTATCACTGGAACAAAGGGAGCGGTGTTTGCCTGCTTCTGCACTGAGGGTCTGGGCTCAAAGCTTTTGGAGAGGTTAAGCATGTCTCCCTTTTGATTACAAGGTGCAAACTACCGTGTATCAAATAAATAAACAACAAGGGTCTATTGTACAGCACGGGGAATATAGCCATTATTTCGTCATAACTTTAAATGGAGTATATAAAACCATTGAACCACTTTGCTGTACACCTGAAACTAATAAAATATTGTAAATCAACTATACTTCAATTAAAAAGTCCCCCTTTAGTGATAACCAACATTCAATTCCCTAACAATCCTGCATGCCCTTTCACTCAGAGTGGTGACCAGTGTTGCTTTTTGCTAGAAAACACTGTTTTTATTTTTCCCCAGCTTGACATGCAGGATTTCGGTCATTTGGATATTTATCTGGTCTATTCGTGCTGCACATGACTGGGAGGAAGACCTCTGCCCTTGCTGTCAGTGTGTGATTACACTTCAGTGGAGAAAGGACTTCATTGATGGGTTGACTGATGTATTCATTCATTCATTCACCCATCATTTATTCACTCTAACGCTTGGTGAGCACCTGTTGTACATAAGGTTCTGTTGGGCACTGAGGGAAGAAGGGCCCCTGCCCTCCTGGAGTTAATAATTAAGTTGCAACTTCTCTCACTTTATCCTAGTTTCCAATCTATTTCTTTTCCTTTCAGTCCCTCCCTTGGAAGAAGTGAGAACAGTGAATAAAAGGAAGTCACCGACTCTTACTTGGGGTGATAAAAATGCAGCACTAATAACAGTGAATGGCCAGTCCATCCCTTGTCTTTCCCTGTTTTACTAATGAAACCAAACAGACATGTGAAGAGCTAGATTGAGAACTTCTTACTATTGTAGGCATCTTGGTGTCCGGGAGGGTGTTGTTGAGGATTTCGTTGAAGGGTGTGTCATCAGGAGGGGGAGGCAGGGACCCGGGTGAGACACTGGCAACGTCTGTGGAAATTTAAAAAAGTACAGGCACGAAAATGAGGCTGGAGGAGTTTAAATTAGAATGAGGTCACCATGACACATGCTTTTCCTGTCACTCTGGAAATTACAGATGTTAGGTGCATTCTGAACTCATTTTCTTTTAAGATCACACAAGTATGTTCTTGAGCAAAATATAACTCAGACTCTTGATCCCACTTAAATTTCTCATTACTCCTTTCCAGAACGCAAGTTTGGAGCTCCCCTAGATGTGTTACAGTTAAATGGTTTTGCCTAATGAGATCTGGTTACTTTTTCTTTTTGTGGCTACGTAAAGGACACATGAATACATTATCTTGAATTTGTTTGTTGGAAAATATCGATGACTGCCTCCAAGTTGTAGGGTAATGGGTGATTTGGTTTTGTTTTTATTCTTTTCTGTATTTTCCAAGACGTATGCTATGAATTTAAATTATTTTGTAAGGTTAGAATTACAAGTTAGTTTTGAGAAAGTGCATTATAAACTGTGTCAACTTCAATTAACCATTGCTTTTCAAATAACATGCTTTCATGATGGTTTGAATTAAGGTTCAGTAGCAGATGAAACGAGGAGTTCTAAGCTTACCTGTTGAAAACACAGGGGTTTCACCAGGCTCTCCTAATGTCTCCTTTGTGGATATTTCATCTTTTCTATTAGCACAATAGGAAATAAAAAAGAGATGGTGAAAAGCAGCTTGATGACAATAGAGGAAATGCATTTAAATTTGCTTATACTGAATAGACCTAAAAATTAGAGAGAAAGTATATTTTAAAACTAGGTTTACCTATATTTTCATTACAGAAGTAATCTTCTAATATATTTTCTTTGAAGAAAAATTCAAACAACCCCCAAATAATTATGTTTGACTCAAGGGGTTTTCCATAAGCATCTTGGCTTTTTGCCATTCTGGGGAGCATTTTCATAGTAGGCAAAGATGGTTCTGGGGGTCCGATGTTTTACAGTCCCAATTGTGCTTCAACTGTGTCCTTGACATCAAAGATAATTGATCACATGATCTATGACTGAAATATTCTCGCTAAAATCTCAGACCCTCAAACCTGTAAATTCAGAGAGTCATTCAGTTTATCTGATAAAGTAACTCTTGTGGTTACGATAATGAGAGAGAGAGATTTCTGGATAATGCAGGTGTCTTGAATCCCTATTCTGGACATAATCATTGCCTGCAGTGGTAACCTGCCAGGGAGTTGTGGGTAGGTTTGCAATGCCAGGGAGTGTCATCCAATGTCATGGTTATAGAGATGTCTGCATATCACATTAGCCCATTCTAGCAAGCTTTATTTGGAAAGGAGTAGCAGTAGTGATAGCTATTGAAGCTCACTGAAAGATTTCTTACTATAAGCTATTAGGTCTCAAAGGATTATGTCTGTGTTTGTGCAATATAGTCATGGTTGACTGTTTGATCTAAATAGTGGCTCACGCTGATGGAAGACCAGAGGGGATGGCTAGGTCCTCTGTGGTTGTAGGGGGCTAGGGAGCTTGAAAGGAGAGCAGGATTGGTGGGTGGCGCGGAGAAGACAGGTTCTTCAGGCAGAGGGGAAGGCTGTGGTCAGAGCCCAGGATGAGCAGGGTGTGGTCTGGACGTGGTGAGGAAGTGTCATGGTGGCAGTGGTGGGATACTGGCTCATGGAGGGCAAAGTTGGAAAGGTCAGGGGCTGAAGGCCTTGATGAATTAGTTGTGCCTCTGCCGCAGTGGAGGTCCTGAGAGGGAAGAAATGGCTCACTCAGAGTTGGGTAATTTGAGCAAAGTCTACTAAGTCTACTTACTTACTAAGTCACGGGAAGACTATACGAGCAACCACAAGGGCGAGTGCAGAACCCTTGGGTGATAACAGCGAGGTACTCAAAGCTCCCCTCTCCACGAGGGGTGAGATGATGCAGCAGTTACTACGAAGCAGAGACAGAGCAGGCTCTGTGGAAAGAGAGGGTTGCCTGACAGGAGCTGAGCTGCTGCTGAAAGAGGTCCGTAGCCCTGGAAGACTCTGCAGGTTGGGGCTGTGGGGAGGTGATAAATTCGCTCACCTCACCCTGCTTCTCCCTCTGATTTCCTGATCCACATTGGCTGGTCCTTCCCAGAAGTCAGAGGCCAAGGGAGGCCAGTGAGTCAGTCCCTCCCTCTCAGCCCTCTGCCCACAGAGCACGTGGAGAAGGGTGGGAGTGGATATTCAGAAGGGCGAGGGGAAGTTGCGGGAGTATTTTTGAAAAGCCTCTGAACAAGCCTCAGTGTAAAAAAAGGAATATCTCAGATGTATTAACCCAGGAGCTGTTACGCAAGTTAAGGGGGGGAAGAGGTTAGAGGCAAGGATTTGACGTTTTGCACAGTGTAAATTAATAAGGTCCAGGGCCAGGTTGTGACAAAGGGAACAGAAACCAAGGAACAAATGTGGAAAGCATTATAAAGAATTGTAATTCATACAGCCCAATTTGTGTCTCTCTCTGCAGTATTATTATCTTCAGTTTTAGATTTCTAACTGTTATGAGTGTAATTTGTGAGTTTAGAGTTTGGCAACAGCACGTCTCTTCTGTAATCATTTTATCGGATGTACTTTGCTTTTTCTTTGCATTTCGATTTTCTTATTTGATATTCGGTTCTTGTAGAAGACACAGCTTAGTGCTTCAGTTTAGTTTGAGAAATACTAACACTTTACAGAATACCAAATGAGAGTTCAAAATTTAGGTTGCTCTCTGATTGCATTCAACATGTTCCTGATGTAACTAATATTTTTCACCAGTTCTAAAAATTAAACTATTTTAATTGCTCTGTATCTAATAAGTAAAAAACATGTTAGATAATTATCACACAGTATTGCATTCATTTTATCTGCAAATATAGTGCAAACATCTATCTCGATCTATAAGGTCTATCCATTTCCCTTTTATATACTCATTTATCTTCAGCAAAATATATGCATAAAGTGTCTGTCAGAATAACCTACTCCGATCTCAGTAGCTGAAATAATGTAAAGGCACAATAGCTCAGTCTCACTCCATCATGGGATCTTTCAAAAGTCAAGAGCATGCTGCACTGTATTTTAGGTACTCACCTCTCAAGGAAGTTTCTCTGTTTTATCCTCTGTAGGAAGATAAAAAGTAATTTTATTAAGAGACAATGCCAACTGAAGAGCCAAAGTCTATGTTCATTCCCTTTTCCCTTTAACTTCATTTCAATCTGCCTGTAAAATGTTATTTTGCAGGAATAAAATTCCTGTTGGCCTTCTCAGATCTCTCTAAGCATTTCTTCAGCCAACCCTTACGCTGGGGGAACCAGTTCAAAAGGGGCAGGGTCTGGAGGCCTGGGAGCTATTTGGACCGGGTTCCCAACACTCCGTGTTTAAACTCACCTGCTGAAGAAGATCCAGGTGTTCCTGGGAGTTGCTGAAATTTCTCCCGATGTCAAAGAGGCAGAAAGTCTCCTGCTGGCAGATGCTGACCCAGTCCTGGTATTCCCCTGGGTCAGGGATGCGATCCAGAAAGATCCGATACGCTTCCCACACTGCTTCCCGGCACACTGCAAGGCGGCGCCATGAGGAGTGAGAAACGGCCAAACCCTGAGAAGACGCCCTTCTCCCAACCCAAGCCCAGTCTTAAACATGGCAAGCTCTGTCATGGCTTATGCTGATACACTAGCCTATAGCCCATAGAGATTAATTCACTTAACCAATATTTATTGAGCCCCTATATGCACCATGGAGAAAAATAAAAGAAGGGAGATAGAAATACAGGTGTGTGTGTGTGTGTGTGTGTGTGTGTGTGTGTGTAAGACTGCTATTTATAATAGGGTGGTTGAGGAAGGCCTCATGGTCAAGGTGACTTTTGAACAGTTTGGGAAGAGGCCCCAAGGCTGGAGAACGCTGGGCACATTGAAGAAACAGTAAAAAGGTCACTGTGGCCAGAGCAAGGCTGAGAGTCATAGAGGATGAACACGGAAGGATGCGGTAAGAGGCACAGCGATGGTGCAGGTCTTGCAGCAGTCATCTTCAACTGGGGCACAGGTACCCCGCTGTATCTGCAGACTTTCCAAGGGGTCAACAGGCACACAGACATTTAAAGAGACTCAATTTCTAGATCTCAACTTCCCTATCGTGCTTTCCTAAATTGGTTTGCCTAACAACACATCTTTCCTTCCTCACTTTCCCTTTGGCCGTCATCCTTCCCCCATCTCCCCATCCACAGTCTTCCTGTGATGGCACAGTGCCCCAAGGTTGCCACACAAAGGGTATTTGAAATAACTGTGTTTGAGATTAAGACAGGCAGTGAACTTAGTCAAGGGCAAACACACAGTTTTTGCAAGTAGGGCAGTTTCTGATGCTTTGCCTTCAACACATTAGAAGAAGTCCTAATGAAGTCAACAGCCGATAGATCATTAAAAATAATGATGGCAGATCACGATGTCATTGTTAGCATAAAATGCCAGGGGAACTTAAGAATAAGGCTGCTACTGTAACAAAACTCCATCTGTTCCCATCTACTTATTTATGTAACACGTTTTCTCAGCATTTAAGTGAAACTAAGGAAAAGAATAGGGATAAAATGGATGTTAAATCCTGTCTAATGTTAGCAATACATAATAGGAATAATAAATAATGGCACATGAACTAATAGAGGGACAGCGCCAAAGCAACCCCATCTATCCAGAGGCAGAAGCTAGTGGAGCTTAAGCTATAGGCCCTTCATTTAAATTGGCCTCTTCCAAAGCTTTGTTCCTGATTTTGTATCTATAAACATTAGTTACCCCAAACCAATATCTGAGCTTATATCCATCAATAAAAAATTAAAAACTTTTGTCAAACTTATATCTACTTCCTTTAATCAGTTATATATTAAAAATAATTATAAATGCAACTGAATCCAGAAGAAATTTCTGGAAATAAGTAAAATAAGTTATTTACTTAGGAAATAAGTAAAAAATGTAATTTCAATTTACATACATTTTTGTTACTGAGAAGTATTTTAGAGCAACCCATAACAGACTTTTAAGTATGACCTAAATTACATTAAGATAAGACTCTGCAGTGAGAGGTGGGATGGAAATGTGGGTGTGTGGAGGAAAAGGGACCACGTGACATTGCCTGCTGTTTGGAAGGGTTTGTTCATGCATTTGTAGAGTACTTGATGGTAAGTATTGAGTATCTATGATAGATTCCACTGTATATACGAGAATGCTTTAATTCCTATCTTATTTTCAATATCAATATTTACAACTCACCAAAAGTTACATCTTTTCCAATTATTTAAGCTTATGATGAAAAACTTTAGATGTCAACAGAAAAGCTCTCAAGAGGGCACCTAATTTAAAAATTATTTTAGGGGATTAAGTTAGGATAAAAAGATAGAAGACTTTGGTCATAAGCAATTGTAATATGTTGGTCTTTAACTCTGGAGGGATGAGGAGCAAGGGGGTGCTTTGGAGTAGGAGCTGACATCATCTGACTTTCTAAAGAAACCCTCTGACTGCCATGCAGAGAAAAGGGGTTATGGGTTACGGGGAGGAACAAGGTATGGGAAGCCCAGTCTGGAGACTCTTACTCCAGTGCTTTACCTTCCCTCACTCCCCGCTTGGTCCACATCTGGGTTTCTCTTAGCTTTCTGTTTTAGGAGGCAAAGAGAATTCCAGACCAACAGAAACTCAGGTCATTTACTAGCGACAACCTGACCAGAACCCACAGACCCGGGGGGGGTGGTGGTTTGCAGTGCCCACCACCTCAAAAGTGCCATCGAGTTTTCCACATTTGAGGTGTGTGTTGCCTGGGGTTTTTCCTACATCATCAAACAGCCTAGGCTGAGACATTCAGCAGAAAGGCTGAGGTTCTGTGGTCAGATCTCAAGCAACTGTGGGGATACTGGGGAGGCAAGGCTCCGGCTTTCTCCAAAATCCTTGTGGCAATCCTTCCCAATAGAGCCAGACAAAGATGGCACAGAAAGGTAAACCAAGAGGTTAGAAAAAATCCAACTTCTCAGAGGTTTTCAGACTCCTCCCAGCCCTGAGGTCCTTCGATGCCTCAACTTCCAAGGTTTTTATTTGAGGCTCCCTTAGCAAGGATGGGTGACTCTGCCAGTGAGTCAGGGCCTGGTGCTCCTGTTCTCTTGATCACAGAAGGATTCTGTGCCTCCTGATTTGTGCTGAGCTTCCAGGATGCCAGAAAAATGACGTCGGAGGAGTCACCAAAATCCTGCCCCTCAAAAATCGTCTAAAAAAAAGATACTGGTCCCTGTTTCATCCCGACATTTTGATCACTGTAAACGACAGTGTCCCAGGGAAATAATTCTTCAAGCAGCTTCAGGCATTGGTGCTTCAGGGAGAACGTTCTCTCAAAGTCTTTGGGAAAAGTAGGTTTTAGTAGGGACGAGGGCTTTCTGTGTCCCTGAGGTGGGAGAAAGGGCTGCAGGTGAAGGAGCAAGATTACCTGGGCATCTTCTCAATATGAGAATGCAGATTATTAAGTAGGTCTGGGGAGCCATCTGAATGAACACCTGCGTTTCTTACAAGCTCCCAAGTGACGTGATGCTGCTGGTCTGGGGACAGCGGTTTGAGTAGCAAGAACTAGGATTCCCTTCACCTTTAACTTTCTCCGAGTCACACATTAACGTGAAAGAAAGATCTAGCTTTTAACATTGGGGTTGGGAGAAAGAGAGAGTGGAGATAGATAGAGGAAGGGAGGGAGGGAGAGAGAGGGAGAGACATGGGGAGGGGTGAAATCACAAAGGACTCAAAGAGGACTTTGAAGGGAGGCAGTCACAGAGGAGAGAGTCTGCGTGGTGGGAGCAGAGGTTCTGCCTGGGAAACTACCAGAAACGACCTTGACCCTTGTGTCTGTGCTTTCTGAGGAAATCTTCGCGATTCTATCAGGAAGCTCAGAACATTTTCCCTTGTGTTGCTTTAAGCACTGGGAAGAGAAATAGCTCAGTATTCCATTTGATTTGAGGAATGTGGGCACTGTCTCCTCTAAGTTTGAAAAACATCAACAGATAATTTTGTAAAAGCAGCTATGAGAACGATAACTGGGTTACTCCGTCAAAGAAACACTGCTTTATAGCTGGGTCTTATTTCTAGTTTCTTTGTGAACCAATTTGTTAGACTTAAGAAACCCATGCTGGTGAACAGTAAAATTTCATATCACCCAGGGGCAGCCATAAAGATAATAGGCTGTCATTGCTGTGGGGAGAAAAACAGTGGTTTGTTTCATCCAGGGAAGCAAGAATGAAAGAGGCAAACCTAATCAAGAATAAAGAGCTAAGAATAAAATTCAGAGCTAAAAATTTGGTTGCAGCAATAGTCTATTCTACAAATACCTGCGATGAATCCTACTTGTGAACGTCGTAAAGGATTAGAAGTTATGTGAAAATAGTTAGCAACAGCTGTGTTCATAGTCAATGTGATGCATATCCCATGTATTTATGCTTCTATCCAATAACAAATAACATGAAATTTACCAATGTCATTGTCCAATCAATGTGTAGGTACCTCCAAAATGAATGCTTTACGTATGACACTGTCTTTTCCTTGCCTTCCCAATGACCTCTTTGCTTCTGCATCCATATGCAGAGGTGCTGTGCTAGGACCTCAGAATTTTAATATCGTGCACTTGATTTTCTATAATTAGAGTCCTCCCTCTGACTCTGACCCAGTAGCTGTCATTTCTCTGCGGGTGTGCCTTCTGTCAGAAAGCAAGTATCTTTTTACTTCCACATAAAATGAGACATATGAGGAACATAGGGCTTGATTTTTTTTTTTTAATTTATTTTATTTATTTTTGGCTGTGTTGGGTCTTTGTTGCTGTGCGCGGGCTTTCTCTAGATGCGGTGAGCGGGGGCTACTCTTCGTTGCGTTGCGCGGGCTTCTTATTGCAGTGGTTTCTCTTGTTGCGGAGCAAGGGCTCTAGGCGCGCAGGCTTCAGTAGTTGTGGAACGTGGGCTCAGTAGTTGTGGTTTGCGGGCTCTAGAGGTCAGGCTCAGTAGTTGTGACGCACGGGCTTAGTTGCTCCGTGGCATGTGGGATCTTTCCGGGCCAGGGCTCGAACCTGTGTCCCTTGCATTGGCAGGCAGGTTCCTAACCACTGTGCCACCACCAGGGAAGCCCAGGGCTTGATATTTTTGATACTGTTAGTTAATTACGCTTCCCAAACCCAATAAGAACACCCAGATTAATTCAACTTTTGCACATCTTATAGATGTAAATACTTAAGAACTTGGTGGGATGTTAGTTGATGACGTAGTTTTCAGTTGTCAGAATGTGCAACACATCACAGGCTAGAATTGAACCAGCTCGCTCTAGTCAATAGGCTTGAAATAGAGCAGGGTGACTGTGCTTTTTGGAGTGGAAGCAAACATCTATTATGATCAAGGTGGAAATCAGTAAACCTCAGTTTTCACATGTAAGGTGACTTGCGTTTAGGATGCAGCCAGACAGGCTACCTGGGGAATTTAATAGCAGTTACCAAAGATTCTTTTCTTTCATTTAAAGAAGAAGCCATGGGATTTTTTTTTTTTCATCCACGGTAAGTGAATGACAAGGACAGCTACTGATGGCCGTGGTGTGATTGAACTCCATCATGATTTCCGGGAATGCTGTAAGAGTCCTGTAATGCTGTCTTGGGGTAAAAACTACACTGTAGCTCTGATGGAAACCACAGTAATTGTGCTGTAAATCCCGTTAACACCCCTGCATTATATCTTGGTAACCACTGCTAATTTGTGCCTCCAGGTTTCCCAGGTTCAGGCATTTTTACTGGATCAGCAATAAACAACTGAAACTTATCAAGAAGGGAGGGAGGATTGGGATTGCAATGTGGTTTTTGAAAAGTGAAATCTTAAGTCATCCATCAACTTGCACAGATTCCTGACATTGCAATCATCCTGTGCTTCGTACAACATTAGGATTTAACAGTGGGCTTTGGCAAAAATAAAACAAAGAGGTAAAACCCAGAGGCCAAGGCTTTCTCGTGGCTTGTTAAATGCTCTCATGGTTCTGTGTTGCACAGGACATGGTTTTAAAACATGCAAGCACAGATCTGCCATAGTTTCGAAGGCTTATTTTTCATAACTCTCAGGTCAGTTGGCTGATTTTTATAACTCCTGTGACTGAATGAGAAGCTCTGGGCTGAACACAACCTTGGGATGGATGAAAGGGAAGGGATGAAGAGAGGGAAAGTCCAAACAGGCTGCACCTCTTTCCTTACCTCTCAATCTATAATACGCTTGAAGACTTGCTAAAATCTGTTTCATGGATTCCTGTGGACAGACTTTAAGCCCAGTTGGGAAAAATGCTGATCTTTTGGTTCGATGCTTTGCCAAATCGAATATTCGTCTCATTGTGGACACTTTGTAAATTTTTCCGGTATCTTCGGTTGTTTCAATTCTTGCGGCATTGTCTATGTCTTTAATTTCAGAACCGTATATTTTAATGGAGAGATCTGTAAAAGAAAGATTGATTGCCTGGTAATACTACTCAGCCATAAAAAAGAATGGAATAATGCCATTTGCAGCAACATGGATGGACCTAGAGATTATCAGACTAAGTGAAGTAAGTCAGACAGAGAAAGACAAATATCATGATATCGCTTAGGTGTAGAAGCTAAAAATATGATAGAAGTGAGCCTATTTACAAAACAGAAACAGACTCACAGACATAGAAAATAAACTTATGGTTATCAAAGGGGAAAGGAGCGGGGAAGGATAAATTAGAAATTTGGGATTAACAGATACACAGTTCTGTATATAAAATAAACAACAAGGACCTACTGTATAACACAGGGAGCTATATTCAATATCTTGTAATAACCTATAGTGGAAAAAATCTGAAAAAGAATATATACATGTATAACTGAATCACTTTCCTGTACACCTAAAACATGGTAAATCAACTATATTTCAATTAAAAAAAATTGATTTCCTGATGAATACATACATTTGTGTGCTATAAGTGAAGCATATAATAAATGGATGGAAAAAACTAAAAATGTGATCCTGAGGGTTATGGAAGTTCTATCTTGCTGCAACTGCCGAATGTGATATTCCAGTGACAAGGCATTTTCAGAAATCAGGGAATAGCATAATGGGCTGATCAAGCGTATTTAAAAAAAACAAAAACAAAAACAACATTTCGAATCATCTTGCCTTTAGGCACTGCCAAATATTGAAACCTTTTCCCACATATCTCTCCTAAAATCACTCCCCACTTAGCACTCAAGCCTCCCGAGAGATGCCTCTTTAGATAGACATTATAATTCAAGTGGGGAATGATATAGCATTGTGGTACCCAGAGGTGCACTCTTGATGAGGAAGTGGAGTGCTTCTAAAAATCTAGGGGAAAAAATGCAACAAAACAACCTCCCTGCCTATTAGCAGCAGCCCTAGGATTTCTCTGAGGGCAGGGCTCTGTGGGTGGCAATCTGGTTGAAAGTGATTTGGGGCCTTAGAGTTTCATTTACAGAGCAAGCTTGATATTTTATGTGAGATGGTGAGAGAAGGGATGGAGGGGAGGTCAAAGAGAGGGTGTTGGCAGAGGATTAAACTCCCGGAGCCATTCATCCTGCTGGCACTGAGGTGTCTGGTAGGGTTAGGTCTGGATTTCATTTTTAGCTTTGTAGACCTCTCATAAAAGTAACTTACATTCACTGAGTACTATTTTATTGTGAATTTTTTCCATCGGTATTATTTCATATCACTCTCAGAAAAGCTCTAGTGTATAGACGAAACAGATACCCTTTTTCTCAGTTTGCCACTCGGTCAGGTACTGAGGCCTAGGGGTGTCAGAGCACGTTAACAGTGTGGTCAGATCTCCACTCCCCCTCTCCACTCCATCTCTTTCCTTTCAGCCATTCTACCGTTTAAGAAAGGAATTACTGATGAACAGTTGGGACCACTCACTCTGGCCCCTGGAGACCACCAGCATGTGGCTTACAGAGATTTAAGTTCCCATTTTGTTAAAGAAGGCTCTCCAAGTTCCTTTGTGAATGAAAACCAAAAGAACAGAAAGGAGACAGTTTATACACAAAGTATAATTTAGTAAAATCAGCATCCCCAGAATCTTTCAATTTATCCAAGAGTAAACAAACAAACAAATACTAAATGGAGCCAATTACAAACATAGGTATCAATAGGAAAGAGTATTAATATTGCCTGGTTCTTTAGGAGGACGAGTTCTCCACTCTCTTGCCTCCATTATTGTACCTGACAGGCAAAACCATAACCAGGGTTAAATACCACTCTTTGCCTTCTCCTCACGGGCACCCTAGTAGCTGAACAAGGTTGGAGAAAAACAATCATTAGGACTCACTTTAAATTTATGATCCTTCAGTAATATCACACTACATTTCTCTGGTCTGTTGAATTTCTCTCCCTCTCTCTTGGAGAACTACACACAACTTTTCTCAGATTTCCTGCACTTCCTGCCAATTCTCACTCTCAGCTGATGACCTTGCTTCACATTTTATTGAGAACAGGAGGACCCAGAAGATAACATTTCGGATTTCCAGCCCTGCGTCCACTCACTGGCTGCATCTGTGCTCAGATACTCTGCTTTCCCTCCTGTGACTATTTGATGACTGGTCCGTGCTCCTGTCTAAGCCCAGTTCCTTTACTTATGCACTGGATCCCAGCCTTTTCACCTCGCAAGGACGTTCTTCCAGAAACCCTCCTTTCATTCACCTACTGAATCATTTTTCTCTCTTTCTACTGGATCATTCCTATCAGCCTGCAAACATTCTATTATTTTCTCCTTCTACCTAAAAGATTCTTTCTTGATATCACTTTCCCTCCAGCCACTGACCCATTTTTCTATTTGCACTTAGAGCAAAACTCTTTGAAAGATCTGTTTTTACTTCCTTTCCTGAAACAAAGCAAGGTCCTATATGAGCGAGGGAGGATTCCCCTGACACCACATGCAAAGCTATCAACATTTCCTCTCTTCATTCCTTCCTCTTTTTTCCTTCCTTCTTTTCATTTATTTATTTATTTTTATTTATTTATTTTGATGTTTGCAGTGTGCTCGTAGAGCCCGGTGTATTCAACATGCTATTGTGACACTTCACCAGAAGGTGTCGCTATCGAACACATTAAATTATGAGAGCTGAAGGTTGGAAAACGGAACCCCAATAATCAGTTCTTTGACTTTGGGATTGTGCGTGTTCAGTACCGACATTTGTTGATGAGGGTGGTGGTGAAGGTTGTGATTTTGCAGCAAAACAAACCATTTGGGGAAGGGCTGAGACGTAGCATGGTGGGACGGACTCCCACTGAGCTGGGAGGTTCTCCTGAAAGGCCTGGCAGATGGGAAATATCAGTATTGAGGCGGCGGGAAGAGGACCGCAGGTCCACAGGCAGGCAACTTCCAGCAGACCGGGGAAGGTGGTCAACACCGAAGGTTTAAACTGGGGTTTAAATTAAATTTCTTTAACTGCTCAATCCTGGAGCTGACCCAGATCCCACCACCCAGGGTAGCTGTGACAAGTTTGGAAATGTCCAAATGTACAGAAAGGGAAATTAATGAACAACCATTTGATTCCAACACTGAATTCAAACATTACATTATCCTAAGAAAAAGTCAGATCTCGCTGGGGTGGAGAGGCAGCTCTGAAATACTGGGCTTTTGCCCCTTCATTTATTGTGTTAAAATTAGATTGTCTACACATTGCCTAAACATGTCCACTAGTTCACGTGAAGGTAAGCCCTTCAGTCAAAAGTATCTTTTCCACTCTAGGTTCTAGGCTGGTAGGGCCTTGATGTTGACTGGCATCCTGGAAACCACCACCCTATTACATCACTGAAGAGTTTCTTTTTTTCCTTCCTGTACCAAAGTTGGCCTCCAACCATAGATTGCTTACAAAGTTTCCATTTCAGGGCTCAACCTTGCCCACCAGGCAGGCTTTTTCTTGATTATGTATTCAAGTGGATCTTTACCAGCCTGTTTGGACCAGTTCTCACCAGACTCTCTCCTCTAGAGGAATGTTTTCTCTGCATCTAACCCTGCAGGCTTACAACCTAGGATTACTGTACACATATAGTGACAGTAACAGACAACAGAAAAAGGAGAATGGGGCGTTCGCGGCAGTATTGTTATGAGAGTGACAGCCACTGGTAAAAGCACTTAGTGAACCCATTATGTTTTCCTAAAGGAAAAGGCTGCGATGTCCTAATGAATGAATTAACAGGAGTGGAGACAGAAGTTACTGGAATTCCTCCAGAATAAAATTCTCCATTTGAAGAACAGAACTCCACAGAGAGAAAGTGGGTAACACTCCAGGACCAAAGCAATAACTGGAAGTCCTAAAAAATAAAAATTTAATCTTGCATATGCTTTCCAGACCTTACTAAAAAAGAGTAAGCAGTTCTGGCCTTTCTGCAAACGGTCAGCTTGCTTGTGATCTGTTACATCCCAATCCGGCCCCTCTGTTAGTGGAAATGCTCAATTACCCACCTGAATTTTTTTTCTTCCAAAGAGCAAGGGAACTAAACGTGCATTGTGCTTCACATACCCGAACACGCCTCAAAAATTACGCGGATGTACTGAACACTTGCTTAATGCTGTTCCAGAAAATTGCATGGATTTTAAGCACACTGTCTTCTGCATGATCAAGTGGAGATGACAAGAGCTCCTACGTCTTGCTTTCTTCTCTTGCTTTCTTCTCTATCTTCCTAGGTGTAGCTCTCAGTGAAATTCCATCCTGACATGCCTGCTGCAAGCGAGTAAATGTTGGAAAAGAGGACCATAGAAATTAGGGAAAATTTCAGTGATTTTCTGTAATGAGGTACGAAGCCAGTGCAGTCTCACGATAGCCTACAGACTGATTATCGGTGATGCAGGGTGGATGCCACACCGTTGCCCTCCCTGAAGCTTTGGAAACTTGGGTGCCATGGCAGCCTTCCTTGTCTCCACACCACTACCCGCTGCTGAGGGTGAAAATCAGTGCCCCCTTCTCTCAAAGCATTAGAGCGATTGCACTAGTTTTCTTCACATTGCAAAAATAGGTTTGGCCATTGCATTTGCTACGTCAGAAGGAAAGGGTTAGGACCCTGGAAAACCATTGTAAGAAGTAAAGCTTGCTATCTTCTATTCTATTATGTATTTGCATGGATACATACGTATTGATAAGTCCATCTCACCGCACTAAAAAAAAGAGGAAGAACCAAATCTGTAGGTGAGATGCCGAGAAATTTTGCTGAGGGCATATGCGGCTTGGTGAAGAGGGCAGGGACCGAATGGAAGTTGAGGGAGAAGTAGAAAAGAGAAAGGGGAACAATAGGGTCCTACTGTAGAGCACAGGGAACTATGTTCAATATCCTGGGATAAACCATAATGGAAAAGAATATGAAAAAGAATGTATATATATGTGTAACTGAATCACTTTGCTGTACAGCAGAAACTAACACAACATTGCAAATCAACTATACTTCAATGAAAAATAAATAAACAACAAAAATAAAAATACCTACCAAGTTAAAAAAAAAAGAGTTCATTAGAATTCTGGACAAGCATTAAAAATAATGATATGAAAATATATTTTGTTGATCCAATTTTTATAAAATAATTATATGTTCATATACATGGAAAAATCTACAAAGAGCTATGAAAATGTTAATTACAGATTTCCAAAAAAGGAAAGAGAAAGGGGGTGGTCTCTTTTGCGCCCCCGGGGGATGACCTGTGAGCAAGTGGGGTCCTGAGCTCTTCACGTCTGGTAGGTGTCAGGGAGTGGAGAAGCAGGGGTCCAGCTGGGCAGGGTCTTGGACCCAGAACAAAAATGGGTGCTCGCTTCCCACCCCTTTGTGGGGAGACAGAGGAGGATGTTGAGAAGGGGGAGGAGCATACTGCAAAAAGACCTGCTGTCTGTGTCCTCAGAAAGGAGAGCAACGCAACTGAGGCACTTGTCCTGGGGTAGCTTGAAGGGCTCATAGCCTGCCTTCATGTAAGGCGAGGAATCCTTCACAATAAGCCTCTTGGCCAAGGCCTGTTCACAGCCACCTGCCGGTTCCAGAGGCACTGCTTCTGCTGCAATTCAGGACCATGGGATGCCCTTGACTCTCAAGTGCCCTCAAGGTCTGCATTCGTGTGTCAGAGGTTGTGAGAAACCACAGTATCAACACTTAGCTTCTTCATGCGGTGCTAAATTTACTTGAGCATTTTAGCGGCGAAGTTTAAAATGTGAAGGATTGTAAATGATTTTCACATGAATACATAAGCAAAATCAGCAAAATCCTTTCTCCCCCAAATAAGCCAGTCTTGAAAGTCAGAAGAGTAGGATATTTCTATACGCTGTGACTAACTGTAAAGTATATTTCTTTGGAAAACGGTGAGTGGAGTTGGTTTAGTGCTGAGGTCAGGTTGAAGTAAACAGGATGTGAAACTGAGGTGAGAACAATTATGTTGAAGTTGCTGGCTAGCCTAGCTAAGGCTTGTTTTCAGGAGCTGACAGAGAGAAACAGTGTTTTCCCCAGCAGCTGGATGTTTTAGTACCCCTCAAATCACCCTGGATAGGCAGGTACCTTCTCCGTATCCGTGTAGGACCAACCCTGTTAAGCCACTTTTAATCATCTCTTCTTTACACTAACTTAACTTTTACTAACCTTTTTCTGCTTCCCAATTTTTAACCCATCATGTAAATTTTGGGGGCACCATCTCCATTGGTTTCAGAATGTGGAGTTTAGGGCTTCCCTGGTGGCACAGTGGTTGACAATCTGCCTGCCAATGCAGGGGACACGGGTTCGAGCCCTGGTCTGGGAGGATCCCACATGCCGCGGAGCAACTGGGCCTGTGAGCCACAATTACTGAGCCTGCGCGTCTGGAGCCTGTGCTCCGCAACAAGAGAGGCCGCGACAGTGAGAGGCCCGCGCACCGCGATGAAGAGTGGCCCCCACTCGCCGCAACTAGAGAAAGCCCTCGCACAGAAACGAAGACCCAACACAGCCAAAAATAAATAAATAAATAAATAATTAAATAATTAAAAAAAAGAAAAAAAAAGAATGTGGAGTTTAAATAAATACACAGGTTACGAATAAGAGAATCAGAATGGAATTTTACAAGTTAATCTGAGATCTGCGGATGATGAGTTGTATCTCACAAATGTATGTGATGTGATAGTTTTCAGAGCATTTTTCTAGCCTGGCTTGACAGAAAGTTTGAATGATATGGAAACTAAAGGGTTTTGCTGGAACAACAGTACCAGGTCATTCACAAGCTGGAGGCAGAGTCTGTCCACCATCTGCTTGGAAGTGGGTGGGGAAGACAAGTAGCAGGAAATCACAAAGACCTACCAACAGCCTATAAAAAAATCCCCCAAATTAGGAAGAAGCTAACTTCAGAAGCTGGGAGTGCACTGAGGAAGTAGCAGGGGGCAGGAAGATAGATTTGCTTATGGAACACATTAACCACTTTCCTTTGGTTCCAGCTGTGCTGGTGTCTTTCTCCCTGTGATTCCTAGGGGTGCTACGTATTTGGGGCATATTTATCTCATTAGATTCTAACCATGTCTGAAGTACTTGTATCAGAATCAGCTAATTTAGCCCAGCATCTTTGTTTTCTGAATCTCTTTGTTGCTGACAATTCTAATATTACAAACTATCAAACAGCTACTTTTAAGTTTTAGCGCTCTCATGTAAACCTGGTCTTGGAGTATATTGGGAATTCTGAGTAAAGAGAATTGCATGTACAGTGTTCTCGCATATATTGCCACAAAAGAATGATATTGTAGCTACTCAAGGAGAGCAGAATTGGAACAGATTAAACAGGTTAAACAGCTATACATCTCTGCCTTTCTTATGCATGATAAACTATCACAGTTCTTGCAGAGAAGAAAGATGAACTTCATCTTGAGTACCTGTGGGGCTGAAGTTACAGTAAGATAGCTCTGCCTTCCTGAGCCACTTCCTGAACTTGGGCAAATAATCTCGATGTGCTTCAACTTTCTAACCTACAAAGGGTATAACGATAATTCCAACACCATAGATTTGGATTAATGTTTGCATGTTATATAGTTCTGTCTTGTTTTGAAGATTAAATGAGAAAATAGGTGTCACGATTTTGCAGAAGGCCTGGCACATTGTTAGCTCTTATTATGATGTGGTACCATTCTATTTTGAGGTTTAGGGCTAGGAATAAGATAGGACTAGGATTGTCTGATTTAGCAAATAAAATATAGGACACCCAGTCAAACTTGAATTTCCGATAAACAACTATGTAAATTTAAAAATTTTTAGTATAAGTATGTCCCATGCAATATTTGGGGCACATTAAATATAAATGGACAAAATGTTTCTGTTAAAAGAGAAAGATTGTCAGACTACATTTAAAAAACTCTACTATATGCTGTTTTAACAGACACATTTAATGAAAAGACATAGGGAAGTTGAAATTAAAAGGATGGAAAAATGTTATATTATGCAAACACTAATCAAAGGAAAGTTGGTATAGCTAAATTAATATCTAATGAGGTCAGAGGTCTGCTGTTAAATGTTCCATAACCAGCTCTTAGGGTTGGATGAGAAGGCCTGATTTGCAACATTTGCCAATTTTTCTGTGTTATAACTCTCCCATGGCTGATTTCAAGCCACCGATGTGCTATTATTGAACACAGAGTTGGGGAGAGATGTGAGCAACTGGCTCCTGTAAGTCAGTATGGGCCAGTTCCAACACATCAGTGGACAAATTTCCTTATTTGGCTGAAAGCATTACAAAGATGATGATAGTCACATCATAATGGTAAAAATTTTAAAGTCATCAGAAAGATGTAACAAGTTATAATTTTATGTACTTAATAATATTACCTTAAAATATATAAAGCAAACATTGACAGAACAATAAAGAAAGTAAAATCAACAATAATAGCAGGTGGATTTTAAGAGCTCTTTCTCGGTAACTGATAGAACAAGCAGAAAAAAATCGATAAAGATACAGAGGATTGAAAACGTAACTAAAATTGACTTAATGAACATATATAGAACATTATAAAACAAAAATATAATATAGTATATATTTATATTATATATAAAATATACTTTATTTTCAAGCACAGGGAGAACATACAAGTATTGACTGTATATTGGACTATAATGCACGTACGTTATGTTCTCAGACCAACAAAGAAGTAAGCTAAAAATCAGTTTTAAAAAACAACTGGAAAATTCCCTATATGTTTGGAAATCGAAAAAAAACACTTATAAATAACCCATAAGTCAATGAAGAAATCATGCTGGTTATTAGAAATATCTTTATCAAATGATAAACTGTTACATAATAAAACTTGTGGGATATAGCTAAATCGGTACTTGAAAGGTAAATTTATCTCATTAAAATGCCTATTTTAGAAAAAGAGAAAAGCTAAATATTAATGAGCTAAGCATCTATCTCAAGAGGTTAACAAAAGAAAAAAAAATAAAAGAAAATACAAGAAAAGAAGATAAGTAGAGATTAATAAAATATAAAAGAGAAGATAACATAAAAGAGAAGAAAAAAGACATATAATATAAAAGCCAAAAAACTTTTCCTTTGAAAATACTAATAACAGAAACAAAAAACATAAGAAGGAGAAGATACAATTAATTACTATCAGGATTGAGAAGGGGGACATCATTATATTTTCTATAGACATGAAAAACTTAACAAGAGGGTATGAATAATGTTTTGTCAATAAATTTGAAATTTTATATGAAATGGATAAATTCTAGAAATATACAACTTACCAAAATGAATATAAGAAGAGACAGGAAACCTAATTATTATCACCTCTAAAAAATTGACTCAGTAGTCAAATATCCTTTCATAAATATAACTCTTTAGCTTCATCAGAGAGTTCTATCAAATATTCATGGAAGGGCTTCCCTGGTGGCGCAGCGGTTGAGAGTCTGCCTGCCAATGCAGAGGACACGGGTTCGAGCCCTGGTCTGGGAAGATCCCACATGCCGCGGAGCAACTAGGCCCGTGAGCCACAACTACTGAGCCTGCGTGTCTGGAGCCTGTGCTCCACAACGGGAGAGGCCACGACAGTAAGAGGCCTGCGCACCACGATGAAGAGTGGCCCCGGCTCGCCGCAACGGGAGAAAGCCCTCGCACAGAAACGAAGACCCAACACAGCCAAAAATAAATAAATAAATAAATTAATTAATTAATTTAAAAAAACCAAAAAACTTAAAAAAAAAATTCATGGAAAAAATAACTTTATTTTCATACAAACTCGTACAAAACCTGACAAGGAAACTATGTGAAAAAAATCATAGTCCAATCTTGCTTATGAATATTAATGTAACAATTTGAAATAAAATATTAGCAAATAGAATCCAGCAGTGTGTGAAAAAAGGTCATGACCAAGTTGGACTTATCTCAGGAATGTAGGGCTGGTTTACTATTTGAAAATTTATTAAGGTAATTTTTCACATTAATGAATTAAAAGAGAAAAACCATTTGGTAATCTCAACAGAAATAGAAGAAGTACACAATACATGTCTATATTTATCCATGATTAAAACTCTTAGGAATAGCGAGGAACTTTTTTTACAACCTAATATAGGGAATTTTCAAAAACAAAACAAACACAAAATCTAAAACAAACATCATACTTAATGGTGAACTATGAAAGAATTCTCTTCAAGATCAATAACAAAGAAAGGATGCATGCAATCAACATTTCTCTTTAGCATTATACTGGATGGCCTATGAAGGGCAGTAAGAAAATATAGAGAAAGAAATGATACAAAGACTGAATAGAAAGAACTCAAATTTTCTTTATTCACAAATGATATAATGGAGAAAACTCCAAAGAATCGCTAGTGAATTTTCAGAATAAAGATTGTTCAGCAAAGCTCTGGAATATAAAACCAATTACTTTTTTACATAGAAATGTAATAAGGTAAGGCCAGACACTATAAAACTCTTAGAGGAAGACATAGGCAGAACACTCTATGACATAAATCACAGCAAGATCCTTTTTGACCCACCTCCTAGAGAAATGGAAATAAAAACAAAAATAAACAAATGGGACCTAATGAAACTTAAAAGCAAACCATAAACAAGATGAAAAGACAACCATCATAATGGGAGAAAATTTGCAAATGAAGCAACTGACAAAGGATTATTCTCCAAAATTTACAAGCAGCTCATGCAGCTCAATATCAAAAAATCAAGTAACCCAGTGCAAAAATGGGCCGAAGACCTAAACAGACATTTCTCCATAGAAGATATACAGATTGCTAACAATCACATGAAAGGATGCTCAACATCACTATTCATTAGAGAAATGCAAATCAAAACTACAATGAGGTATCACCTCACACGGTCAGAATGGCCATCATCAAAAAATTTACAAACAATAAATGCTGGAGAGGGTGTGGAGAAAAGGGAACCCTCTTGCACTCTTGGTGGGAATGTAAATTGATACAGCCACTATGGAGAACAGTATGGACATTCCTTAAAAAACTAAAAATAGAACTGCCATACAACCCAGCAATCCCACTACTGGGCATATACCCTGAGAAAACCATAATTCAAAAAAGTCATGTACCACAATATTCATTGTAGCACTATTTACAATAGCCAGGACATGGAAGCAACCTAAGTGTCCATCAACAGATGAATGGATAAAGAAGATGTGGTACATATATACAATGGAATATTACTCAGTCATAAAAAGAAACGAAATTGAGTTATTTGTAGTGAGGTGGATGGACCTAGAGTCGGTCATACAGAGTGAAGTAAGTCAGAAAGAGAAGAACAAATTCCATATGCTAACACATATATATGGAATCTAAAAAAAAAGAAAAAAATGGTTCTGATGAACCTAGCAGCAGGACAGGAATAAAGACACAGATGTAGAGAATGGACTTGAGGACACAGGGAGGGGGAAGGGTAAGCTGAGACTAAGTGAGAGAGTAGCATTGACATATATACACTACCAAATGTAAAATAGATAGCTAGTGGGAAGCAGCCGCATAGCACAGGGAGATCAGCTCAGTGCTTTGTGACCACGTAGAGGGGTGGGATAGGGAGGGTGGGAGGGAGATGCAACAGGGAGGAGATATGGGGATATATGTAATATATAGCGGATTCACTTTGTTATACAGCAGAAAGTAACACAACATTGTAAAGCAACTACAATAAAGATGTTAAAAAAATGTACTAAGGATGCCATTTACATGATCACAATTAATATCAAGTGGCTAGGGATAAGTCCATGATGTGGAGCCCTTTAAAAAGTCATTATGCAACTTAATTGTAAGGTACTAATAAAAGGCGAGATATTCCATGTTCTTGGTAGAAAGACTTAACACCCTAAAGGTATCAATTTCCCCCAAATTCATCTGTGGATCCAACACGATTCCAGTTCAACCTCCATAAGGATTTTTGTGGAACTTGGTGAGCTAATTTTAGAATGTATTCGGGAAGAGTGGAGAGTGAAGAATAGCTTAGACACTCCTGTAGAAAGAGAACTAAGCCAGGGAAACATGGTTACAAGATTTCAAGATAATTATAAATTCGTAATAATTGAAGCAATGTGGTATTAGCTCAGGGACAAAAAAATGAACAAACCCATGCCCATGGCAGAAGAGGTATCACGGAGCAGAGAGAAAAGGAGAAACTATCCACTGAGTGGTGCTAAAACAATTGATTATCAGTATTTTAAAAAAAAAGAAATTGTTTTCCTGCTTCACACACACATACACACACAGTAAATTGTCGTGGATTAAGTATGAAAAACAAAACGTCTTTTATAAGACAATATAGGAGAATATGAAGTTACTAAGGCTAATTCAACAACACTGAAATTAAGAATGTGTGTTCATCAAAGGCTATACCATTAAGAGAGTAAGAAGGCAAGGCTACAAAGTGACAGAAGGTTTTTGAAAGGGAACATCATTGCAAAAGGGTTGGCGTCTGCAACTTAAAAGGAACTGCTCCAAATCAGTAAGAGAAGACATACATCTCAATGAAAAAATTGGTCAAAATACTTGTTCAAGGATTTTCTAGAAGAGGAAGCACAAAAGACCCCAAAATACAGGAAAAGATACTGAACTTCATTAGTAATCAGAGAAATGCAAATTAAAACCACACTGAGATACTATTTCACCCCCAATGCAGAGTGACAAAAAATAAAAAGTCAGGCAATAACAAGTGTGGATGAGGATTTGGAGCCAAAGGGATTCGCACTCCAAATGGCACAAACACTTAGGGAGATGGTTCGGTATCACCTGGTAAAACTGAAAACATGCATTCCTCATGACACAATGATTTCTCTCCTACTCAGAAAAGAGAGAGAGAGAGAGAGAAAGAGAGAGCTAGACGCTGGAGAGATTCCTGGAGAGCACCAGGGGACAATTGGGAATGTCTGTACCAGTGTTGTAAGTAATGCAAAGTCCATCAACAGAAGAATGAATACACGGTGTATCTATACCAGGCAGCAGTATGTCCCAGACAACTCTCAAGCGTCATCTCAGGCCCTCTTAGCCTCACCTGTCTCTCAGACCAGCTCTTCATAAACTCTGACCCATTATGGGAGACACAAGCCCACAGTTCCTTGCCTCTTGCTGTGTCACGGTGTCTGTTTCTCCTGCCCCAGGATTTTCTGTTGCTGCTGAGGTGTGAGAAGCACCAAGACCCACCCGTGGTCCATGGACGGGTACACTGGAAGTGCAGGGAAGTTAATGTCCTTTGAGGTGAACTTTTGAGGAGATCTCTTCTGAATTTTTTCCATTTACCCCTAGGCTCCCAACCTCATGGACAATCTGGAGATCCTGTAGTCTCTAAAGATGGTCCCTTGAAATCAGCCATTGGTCGCACTTGACACCAAGTGCTGGCCGGTTTGGTGAGGCATCTTTATGTTGGTTTTCCCTCTTTCACTGCTTCATCCCTCATTTTCTTCTCCTCCTGGTTGCCTGAAAATGCACTCCCTAAGGAAGAGTAGCAGGTAAGCTCTTGCCTCAGGGTCTGATGTATGCAACAGTGTGAATGACTCTTAAAAATATAATGTTGAGCCAAAGAACTAAGTCATAGGAGAACACACACAACATGAGATAGATTACTTATATAAATACACAAACAAAATGAAGAAATATTAATATACTGTTTAGAGAATACATCTATGGGTGGAAACACTAATGGCAAGCAATGACATGATTAACACAAGATTCATGACAGTAAAGGGGACGAGATCCTGGCAGAGCAGACAGGGGACTTCTAAGATACTATTAATGTTTTATTATTTAACCTGGGAAGCGAGCATGTTATTATTTTTCTCTAAATACCACATATATGTTTTGTACACTCTTGGTGTATATTTCCCAAGTAAGGAGATCTGCAGAAAGCAATGTGTCTAGCCATGGCACGGACTCATGCAGGCTCTACAAGTAAGGCTGGAAAGGAAGGTAGGGGCGGATTGTAAGGACCCTCAAATGAAATGATTGGACTTGATTCTGAAGGCATCGGGGAGACTTTGGAAGTTCTCTTTCCTTGGCTTAGTTTCCTTTAGCCCTTTTCCTAAGGGAGCAGTTATGAAAATAGATGTGGGCGGAGGTGAGTGAGGGGGTCTAAAGATGGCTGGATGGAGAAACCCAAGTTGGAATGTAAGAAGATGCCTTGATAAAGGCACGCAGAAAGACACAGTTTCCTCAAGAATGGCTGAACGTAAATGGGAGAATATTTATCTACTGAATACAACCATATGCTTAGAAGTATTTATCACGGTTCTGCAGCTCTTTCATATTCTTCCCACATTCACTGTGGCCAGAAGAGAGGGGCAGCAGTGGGAGTCCATTCTCAATACATAATCATAACGATGCACGCTGTAGGTCAGATCTGACAGTGGCATTTCCATATATGAATTCTCATTACCACGATTCTGCCAGTCAACCATATCAACTCTCTGTAGGATAAGCTTCAGCATGCAGATTGCCTCGGATCCAGAACAAAAAGTACGCTCCCTCCCTTATTAAAATGGTTCCATCTGACATGGTGCTCTTGATTAGTGAGGCTAAAATCCCAGTGAGACTGTGTCTCAGTCTCAGACAGGGACCTCAGACCCAATGGCTGCTGAAAACCAGACTTTTACTATGGTCATTTCCAAATACCTACTGAATTATAATATAAACCTAGAGACTATTGTGAAAAACAAACTGGTTTCTTGGTTTGCCTCAAATGGATTATTTTAAAACAGCATAAGATCTGTGAACATGGCTGAGGCACCAAAGGTATACAGGATCTGAATTTGCATACAGGATTAGCATGCAAATATGGTTGATACTTAAGGTGGTGGCTCGCTCATGATTGATGGAAATGGCCACGAAAGCAATAGGTCCTGTCAACGCTGCCTAATTAGCTCACACATATAACAGTCCTTCAGTGTGATCAGCAGAATAAGCCTGGAAGGGTCACAAGGCAGCAATCGCCTTTTCTTTTTAAAGCATATAATCTAATAAATGGTCTGAGTGAGGTGTGCTGCCATGGTTTGTTCAATTGGACACAAAGTGTCTTCAATTTCCATGACTGATTTTAAGGACATCTTTTCAGGTATAATTGAAGAAAAATATCTGCCTTCAACCTTTTGAATTACACTGTTCTGACACTGTAGCAGAGATGATAAAATATAGGAGCTGCAAAGTTAACGTGACTGTCGTTGGGCAGCTATCTCAGGTATATAAATGAAGCTTTGTTCTCCGTTCATGGAGCCGCAATGAGGAAAAATAACTTCCTGGGTAATTTTATGAAACGAGAACATATCCCAGTAGTAAAGAATTAGCAAGAACTGGAGTGTCTTCAAATGCAAATTTCCTGACATTTCACAGTTACTAAAATAAATTACCCTACCTTGGTGAGCTAATAATAACTTAGTTAAGGTTTCATTTAGTATAACCAAATATAATGCAAAAAGCCCATACTCTGTATAAACACCATTTCCATTTTAGGGTTTGCTAAGGGTGGCTTTTCTCTCTTCTCTTTCTCCCACACCTCAGAATGTCACAAGCAATTAGATGAAATTGTTTATGGGAAATGGAAAGGTAAGCGAATAAAGCAGTGCTGTACACATAGGATATAACTGGCATCCACATTATGAAAACCGAAGAGAGGCGCTTGGTATCTAGATGAAGTAATTGTTCTTTGAAACTATTGAACTGTCTTTTGTTGCACTAAACGATTTATTTAATGAATGTTTTGAAATCGAAACCATTTCATTTTTATGTAGCAATGGAAAAACTACATTTGAAATCTGCAAAGCTTAAAGGAAACCTTTTGAAATATCGGCATATCTCTGAATCTGTTAATATTCTGTGTTGGGTACATAGCAAACACTCCACTTGTGGAATCAAATTGGGAAAAATTACCTAGCGACATAGGAAACCTTTTGAGAAGAAATTTGGCAATATGAATCAAATACCATGAAACTGTTTATATTGCTTTGACCCAATAATTTTACTTTAGTGAATTTATGCTAGGAATCTTAAATACTGAGAGAGCTTATGCACAAAGATATTCATTGCAATGAATATCTTAATATCATAATAACAATATAATTAGAAACAATTCTTTCTCTTTCTTTAAGTGTTTAGATAAAGCAAATCATGATATCAACTGAAAGGAACATTATGCAGCCAATAAAATGATGCTTGTCAAAGCAAGATAGCAATGTAGACCATTCATCTGATGCAAAAGATGTGCAAAAAGCCTCATATAAAATTGTGTGTGCTGTAGACTGCAATCATGTAAAGATTGAATAAGCATAGAAAAAAGACTGAGGGAACATATGAAGGTGCCAGCATAGGTTGTGTTTGGATAGGTGTACTATGGGTAATTTTCCATATCTTTTGATTTTTCAAATAATCCATAACTTTTTAAAAAGAAATTCTTGACTTTAAATACCCAGTTTTTATGGTCAACAGCTAGTTGTATTGAGTTAAACTCTTCTCTTTTCCAAAAGCATTTTCTATGTAAATACACTCATAATGGTTAGTCAAAAATGGGAAACCGGTCTGGCTGAAGTACATAAACTCTAATTACCCTTGGACCTCACTAATTAAAGATTAACAGAAATTCACAGATCTGAGGTTCTTATGGAATAAAAAGCCCCAAACAAGTAACCATGTAAAGATTTTTTATTATGCAGTTATAATAGTTTGTTTCATAGATATAGGCATATAACAAATTGTAGTTTTTTGGTGAGCTTCTTTCATTTAACTTTCTATATGTAATTATGCTATTTGTAATGGTAATAGCTGATACATAATATATGAAAATAGAGAAAATAGCTAAATTAGTTAACATAATTAATTAAACGAACAAAACCAAAGCTGATTTGACTGGTTAAGTTTCTGAAACTGACAAATTGGTGTGCTTCAGCAGATTAAGCTCAGAATATACTGGAATCCCATCATTTGTTTATAATTAAAATGTTTTTATAAATGTAAACATTTATATATAATTGACAAATTGAAAGGCAAGTAAGTAAACTTTTTCTCCATCCATTATCATTTATAGATAGCAAAACATAAAGGGAATTTTCATATAATCATTTCCAGAAATTGTCTCCTCTCTCCAGATGCAACCACTAAAATGTTACATATAAAATAATTGACAGATCTGTTATTTTTGTGACTTAACAAATACAACCAACTATGTGTTTTACTTTTCTATGGGCACTTTAAAACCAATGCTTCAATAAAAAGGTTGATTGTCCAAAGCTACTTCATCCTTAAAGAAGAACTGAACATTATTGATTTCGAATGTCTTAAAACATTATGTTATAATGGGCAGGCTTATACTTAAAAAAAAGTGAAGCTTTCTTCAACAAGTTATTTTTAGTACATTATTTTTCTTAAATATGCCTGTTTTGTGGCTTGCTTTAATTTTAGGTTCACTTGAAGATTTGATGTAAAAACTTGCAGTGCCTGTTCTTTTACGCATATAACTTTACAAGCAACCAAGTTTCTGAGTTGGTCCTCATCATGGACTCTGAAGATGAAGCACACTTGCTATTTTCTAAGGGAAAATTACTAATGATTTAACTACGAGAGGGAAAGGAATACATTTTTTGTTTGATCATAATTGACAAAGTATTAATTTCATTTTTTTCATGGACCTACTAATTTTATTGACATTAATGTTATGAATTTGTATTCAATGTTTTATAAGAGTAAATAGGATGCATTCATCTCTCCTATTTTGTTAACATAAATTGCACTTAAGATGCAAATATAAAATATATATAAAAATACATATATTATGCAAATATAAAATAAATATTCAGCAAGTGAAAACCATTTCTGACAATCATTCAATCAATCAATCAATATTTATTCAAGGCCTACCATATACGAGCCCTCTGAGATACAGTGGTGACTTTCTTGATTTTGAATGTTCAACTCTGTAAATAGATTTTGTATATAAGCAATTAAAAAATAAACAAATATTTAAATAACTTACCTTTGATTCCTTGAACTTGGAGAAAAATCCAAAGAACAAAAATAGCCCTTCTAGTTTCCAAATACATTCTGGCTTTTGTGCATTGGTACTTCTGGTAACAATCACAGAACAGTCCCAAGTCTCATTAAAAAAATAAAATGACAGAAATATGAAAAATAGTGAAATATTGATATTAGCTGAGTGAGGATAACCTTCTTGGTTTACCTTTATGAGGGTGCTAATTTATGAAGAACATGAGCCAGTGCCTGCTTCTGGAATAATCTCCTTATCTTCCCCTTAGGTGTAATCTCTGCTTAAGGACCAGCCGGAGGAAACTTTATCTCATTAACCTTCTGGAGGAGCATCTGTCAGCCCAGCTAGGGGACCCTGAATGCCATTATAAACAAGTGTCCACAGACAGAAGGAATGCTTTTCTTCCTTAGTTATTCACCTGTTACAGGGACACAGAGAGCCAGGGGAAGTCCGGCCAAATGCAGAAGAAGGCTGACAGTTAGGGTCAAATATTTTCCAAAATGACATGCGCAAGGAACATCCACTGAAAGAGCTTAATTGCCACCCCTGGAAGTATATGGTTAGTCGATATGTCTGTCTCCAGAGGTAGCAAATCTGTCTCCATTCTCATAGAAATGGCCTGCTTTGTAAACTGCTTTCTTTCTGGCATTACACACAGATGACCTTTCTGGTTTAAGTCTGGTTTACATTTTTAAAATTTGTTATTCATGCACAGAGTGTATAGAGTCAAATAGTTCTACAAGATTTGTGAAAGATAATGGTGCCATACCTCCCTCCGTTCAAAGGCAACCACTTTTAATTCTTTAAGCTAATTCTTCTAGTAGCCTCATTTGCACCTCTAAATAGTACGCTTCTATTAGTATTTTTTTGTTTTTCACTTTCAGGCGTTATCAAATAATGAATATTAAGAACATCTTCTCCCCCTACCCCACACAAACCCTCCCCACACTCATAAACATGTACTAGTCCCACCCTTCCATCTGCCTCAGTTTTACTGTATTTTCAGTTTATCGAAAATTCAATCTTATACTATTGTGACCGTATACACGCTACATATAGCTGAGCCTGGAATATACTGTAATTACTAACATGCATTGAACTCTTATGTTGTGATAGACACTGTTCTAGAGATTTCTGTAGATTACCCATATATTTCTCAGTACACCATTATGAGGTAAGTACTATTGTCTCTGTTTTATATTTGAGGAAACCAAGGTATATATGGCAGAGCCAGGTTTTGAACCCAGGAGCCTATGCTCTTTACCAGTAACCTCTAATGACTTTTGCAATTATCCCTAAATTTCCTGAATACCAAACAATCAGTTAATCCCAAATGTCACCCCAGATGTGTAAATTTCCTCCTCATATGGTCAATCACCTCAGATTGTCCATGTTTCCTAGAGCTTTCTAACCTCCTCCAGGCTGTAGCGTTCTATTTCTTGCTATTGTTCACAGCAGTAATCTGGGGTTCTCCTTTCACAAGCATCCTGGGGATTCCTTCACCTCTCTTGTTTTCCGAACCCCAGGTTGCCTTCTTTCTTAACCTAATCTCTTGTTTTTGCAGAGCACATGCTCTGGTAGATTATTGAAAGAAAGTTCACAGTAGATAAATTTGAGGTCTTACATGTTTGAACATGGCTTCCATCTATCCTGATACTTGACTAATAGTTTGGCCAGTGCTATAGGCGAAATGTTTGTGTCCTCCCAAAATTCATGTGCTGAAAACTAACCCCAATGTGATGGTATTTGGAAGTGGGGCCTTTGGGAGATGATTGGGTCAGAAGGTGAAGCCCTCATGAATGGGATTAGTGCCCTAGAAAAGAGGCCCAAGAGAGCCCCCTTGCTCCTTCTGCCATATGAAGACACAGCAGCAAGACCACTTTCTGTGCACCAGCAAGCAGGCTCTCATCAGACACTGAATATGTCTGCCCCTTGACCTTGGACTTCCCAGCCTCCAGAACTGTCAGAAATAAATTTCTGTTGTTTATAAGACACTCAGTCTATACTACTCTGTTATAGCAGCCCAAAAGAACTAAGACAACTGGATATAGAATTCTAGGTTGGAAATAGCATCTACTTAGAATATTGAAGACATTAATTAATCTGTCATCTTCTAGCTTCCTGTGCTACTAAAATCTGAAGTCCGAATTGTTCTTGATTCTTTTTATGGGATCTTTTCCTCTCCAGAAACTTCTAGAATCTTTTCTTTGTCTCCAGTGTTCTGATATTGCATGGTAATCTGTCTGGTTGTGGGTCTCTTTTAATCCGTTGTATGGGGCACTTAGAGGACCTTTAATCTAGGTATTCATGTCCTTTAGCTATTGAAAACTTCTTTTAGGGATCTGATTTCCATATTTTAATTTCTGCCTTTTCTCTTTCTGGAATCCATATTATTTGGATGGTGGCATTCTTGAACTGGTTCTTTAACTTTTAAAATTCATGCTTTCTTTTATTTTCCTCTTACTCTTTATACTCCCGTTTCTAGCACATTTTCTCAACTTAATCTTTTAACCCTAATTTGGTTTTTAAATTTTTACTGTCATTTGTAATTTCTGGGGAATTGCTTTTGGTGGTTTTTGTCTTAAATTTTTTTTTCTTTTTTAACAATTTTAATAGGATACTGTTTCAGGATTTCGGGGATACAATTTCTTTTATTTCTTTAAAGATATTAATAACCGTTTCAGAAATTATTTTCTTCTTTTGTAGCCTCTGTTTCATCCAAGCTGAATTTAAAATTTTTTTCTTTTTCCTTTTTTATCTTCTTTATTTGAAGCTTTTCTCAAATATCTGGTAATCCTTGGCTGACCACTCACTTATTTTCAAGTCTGTAAATAGCTGACTGAAAGTTCTGTGCATAAGATTGGAACTTGTGAACTGTGGTCTTCAGTATAGATTTATCTGACTGGGATACTTCCTTTTTAGTGTTGCCTGACAAAATACAGGATACTCAGTTAAACTTAAGATAAAAAAATAATTTTTTTAGTATAAATATGTCACAAGTATTATGTGTGACATACTATAAAATTATTTGTTTATCTAAGATCCAAATTTAACTGGGCATTCTATATTTTTATTTGCTATATCTGGCAACCCTTTTTCCAGAACATCTGAAGTCAGCATCTTTAAGTATTTCCTCTCCAGGTGGTCAGATCTTCCAGAAAAGACTGCTCATCTCTTGAATTTAGGATATAGCCTAGCTCCCAATATATCAGTACACAAGTGGAGAAAACGGTCTGGGGCTTGAGTCTTAATAGTCTCATGATATTTTAATTTAGTTTTCTTGTTTTCAGAGAAGTACCCTTATTCCCAAATCTGCCAAATATTTAATAGTCCAGAGAATGTTTTACGCTGTCCAGAAAATAAAACTTCAGCCTTCTGTTGGGTGGCAAAAAGGCAGTTGCACAAATGAATGGAATGGGGGAGGGGAGTTGGAACCCTAAGTGATTATTAGATATTTCAATTTATTCTTCTGTTTTTAACCCAATCCTTCTATTAAGTTACCTCCATTTTCAGAAGTACCCAGTATGTCTTTAAATATATTTATGTAAATTAGATTGTTTCTGAGCTTTCTCTGCTGTCAGTTTAAGATTTGTATTTCTAAGTCTGCTGCCATTTATCCATGTTTTAAAACTTGGCTTAAACCTACATGTTCAGCTTAATAAAATTATTATGAAGTGAACACCCTGGTAACATACAAGTAAAACCAGAGAATATTAATAGCACCCCAGAAGGATCCATGGTCTTACTCACAAACACAAACATTTCTTCTCCATGAAATATAATCACTAATTCTGATTTCTATGGTAACCACTTATTTGCTTTTCTTAGTTTTTTTTTTGCTGCTTAACTACACATTTGTAAGTACCGTTGCTTACCTTTGCTTGTCCCACCACCACTTATTGAAAGGATCATCATTTTCCATACTGTTCTGAATTGCCACCTTTGTCATAAAATCTGTGTCTCATATACTCATTTTTCCCATCCTTTACCTCCCTCTTGCTTTCATTATATTGACATCTTTTATTTCACTATTTTTTCTTCAGCTGGATATAATTTATTGTTCTTAATTTTAGTTACTGTATTTTTCAGTTCTGGGATTTCCATTTGGTTCTTCTTCAAGTCTGCTTCATCATTTTTAAAAAATAGTATATGTTTCTGGGTTAAAATTTTTAACCTTGTGTTTTATCTCATTAAATATAGAAAGAATAGTTTGATAACTCCAAATTCTGGAGCTCTGGGTGTTATTTCTGTTGTCTTGCTTTTCTTATTTTTTTATTTGTTATTATCTTATCTCCTTGTACAAGTGGTTATTTTTTCTTTTTGTATGCTAGACATTATATTTTAAGAGTTGTAGTACAGTGAGCAAGACATTATGGTATTGGTGAAAGAATAGACCGAAAGGTTAATGCAACAGAATAAAGAGCCCAGAGGGCCCACACAAATATAGTTGATTGATTTTGGACAGAGGTGCAAAAACAATTCAATGGATAAAGGATTGCCTTTTCAACAAATGGTGCCATATGAACCTGCCACCAAAAACTCCTATAAAAAACAAACAAAAAAATGAACCTAGACACAAACATTACACCTTACACAGAAATGAAGTAAAAATGAATCATACACATAAATGAAAAATGCATATAAAAATTCTATAAAAAAGTGTAGAAGAAAATCTTGGCCTTAGGCTTGGTGATACGATTTTAGGTACAAGATAAAAGCATGATCCATGAAACAAAAAAAATGGTAAGTTGGATTTTATTAAAATAAAAATTTTCTGCTCTGCTAAAGAGACTGTAAACAAAATTAAAAGATAAGCCACAGGGACTTCCTCGGTGGCACAGTGGTTGGGAATCCGCCTGCCAGTGTAGGGGACATGGGTTTGATCCCTGGTCCGGGAAGATTCCACATGCTGCAGAGCAACTGAGCCTGTGCACCACAACTACTGAGCCTGCGCTCTAGAGCCTGCAAGCCACAACTACTGAAGCCTGCACGCCTAGAGCCCGTGCTCCACAACAAGAGAAGCCACCACAATGAGAAGCCCATGCACCACAACGAAGAGTAGCCCCTGCTCACCGCAACTAGAGAGAAAGCCCACACACAGCAACAAAGACCCAGTGCAGTCAATAAATACATAAATAAAAATTTTTTTTAAAAAAAGGTAAGCCACAAACTGGGAGAAAATTTTTGCAAAACACATTTCTGATAAAAGACATGTATCCAAAACATACAAAGGAAGCTTAAAACTCAACGATAAGAAAACCTAACAACTCAGTTAAAAATGAGCCAAAGATCTGAACAAGATGCCTCACCAAAGAAGATATACAGCTGACAAATAAGCACATGAAAAGTTGTTCAACATCATTTGTCATTAGTACAATAAATGCAAATTGAAACATCAATGAGATACCACTACATAGTTATTAGGATAACTAAAATTTAAAAAAACATTGACACTACCAACTGCTGGCAAAGATGTGCAGCAACAGGAACTCTCATTCATTACTGGTGGGAATGCAAATTGGCACAGGCACTTCAGAAGACAGTTTGGTAAGTTTTTGCAAAGCTAAGCATAGTCTTACCATACAATCCAGCAATCACACACTCTCAGGTATTTACCCAACTGAACTGAAAATGTATGTCCATGCAAAAACCTGCACTTGACTTTCTATAGCAGCTTTGTTCATAATCGCCAAAACCCAGAAGCAACAAGATGTTCTTTGGTAGGTGACTTAATAAACAAACTGTGCATACCCAAGAGAATACTGTTAGTAATAAGAAGGTATGAACTATGTCATGCAAAGACATGGAAGAATCTTAAATGCACATTGTTCGGTTAAGGAAGCCAGTCTGAAAAGACAACATACTGTGTCATTCCATTTATATGACACTCTGGAAGGGACAAACAGGTGAAACAGTTGTAGGCATTTTGGGGTGTGTGCACTTTGAATAGATGAGCACAGAGTATTAGGGCATGAAACTTTTGTATAATACTGTCATGCATGACTTTATGCGTTTTTTGAAACCCATAGAACAGAGGAATGAATCTAAAGGCATGTAAATTAAAAACAAATCCTTCAGGTAGCACCTAACAATGCTAATTGTGACAGTGCAGGCTGTGACTAAAGAATCTAATTTTATTAAAAATGTCTGAAATAGTCACTGAAGTGGGTGGAGGAAAAACTGACCTAAATAACTTTGGAAATGTCTGTCAGACTAATGGCAAAAGGAACTGTACATAAGCAGTGTACTCTAGTTGAAAAAAATTGTTTCCCACAGGGGTGTGAGTTAACAATTCTGAAACAACTATAGCATGCATGCTGGAACTGAACAGTTGAGTAAATGGATGGCAGATGGTGAGGCTAGGTTTCTCACTATTGGAGTGGAGGTTACAGACAAGCAAGGGGAAGAGGCAAAAATAATGCATATGGTAATGGAGTAGAGTTGGAGACATGAGTATACACCCATGTTTAGTTTTACATAGAGATGGATATATTAATTAATATATACCATATAAATATATATTAATTAATTAATATACATGTTATATATATTTATATATTTATAGACCTGTGTATATGTACTGGATAGTATACACATATTTCTTTTCTCCAACAGCTGAGAGAGCCTAGAAGCAATGACATCCCAGTAGCAATGAGCACACTTAGCACGCAGACCTTGGTTCTTACCTCCTGTTCTTCAATAAAATAAACCAGGGCTCCTTGGAGAAATGGTTCATTCTAAAACTGGGGCAGGAGGTATACAAGACGAACCTGGAGCATCCTGTAGTGCCAGAAAGTGAGGAAGTGCTCAAACAAGACAAAACAAAAACCCAAAACCAAAAAACTGCACACTGGTGGGATATGTCGAAGAGACACAGGCGCTAACCGAAAGGGCTCCCAGTGGCACAGACTGAAGCAATTTGAGGAATAAAGTAGTATTGGATGATAACATAAAGTGTAAGATAAATGTCCACAAGTCCATATTGATACAGATGAATTATTGAATAAATAAATAAACAGGGGAGAATAGACAAATATTCCATGTAGAACAATTCCAAATAATTTATGTAGATAACACCACTCTTCAGGAAATGGAGTATAACTGCCACTCCTTAAGTGTGACCTGTGACTTCCTTGTAAAAGTTCAGTATAGAAAGGGGGAAGAAAAGACAAACGCTACCGTGGGGAATCCTGACGCACATCACCTTTGATTAAGGTCAACGTCAACAAGGTCGTCATGTTGACAGCATGCTTCCTTCATACGGTGTGATGGGAATGGCACTTTACCTCTGTGGTCTTCCTCCAGAAAACCCATAACCCCAGTCCAATCATAAGAAAAACATCAGACAAATCCCAATTGAGGGACATTCTGCAAAGTGCCTGACTGATTCTCCTCGAAACTGTCATGATCATCAGAAACAGGGAAATTCTAAGAAACTGTCACAGCTAGGACTTGGCTAAGGAGAAATAGCAACTAAATGTAATGTGGAGTCCTGGATGGGATCCTGGAACAGGGAAAGGATATTATATTAAAGTCAAAAAAAAAAAAAAAAAACCTAGGAAAAATCCGAATAAAGTATGGGCTTCACTTAATAGGTTCAGGTATCAATATTGATTCATTAAATGTAACAAATATAATAATAGAAGATATTAATGCTAGGGGAAACTGAGTTGCCATAGGGGTATATGGGAACGCTCTAATATCTTCACAAGTTTTCCGTAAGTCTAAATTTATTATAATATAAAAAGTTTATTAAAAATACAAAAAATAATTTTATAGAAAGATTTTGAAGTCTAGGATATTTCCTTCCAGAGAGAATTTTCCTTTGCTTCTTCTAAGCTCTGGGGATTACTAACAACCCAAGATCAGTTTAATAAAATTTTTGAGTTGGAGATTTTCTAGACTACACAGGAGCTGGGCTGTATTTGGTGGAGGCCTGGATAACCTTGTGTTCACTTTTGTTCCTAGGATGCGGCCCTTCAGAGTTTACCAGGGTTCTGCTATGGCCTGGACTCCAATTTTTGTCCACTTCCTACCAGGAAATTTTCAAAAGCCCTGCTCAGCCTCTGTGTTTCTTACAGATCAGCAAATGCTTTGGGGCAAATGTAACCCCCAGAGCTAGGCTCACTTGTTTTGATTCTGACCTCTTGTAAATCTCTATTCTGCTTCATTATTTGTTAGCTCTCTGCTCACTTCTATTAGATGATTTTATATTTCATCCAGCTTTTCTACATTTCTTCGGCAGGAGGACTGGTTCAAATGACCTAATTGCTTTACTCGCTGCAGAAATTTTATAATTTTATTACTATTGTCTCCTTTCTCATTCTGTTTATTGTTGTGGCTTCATACTTAAAAAATACCTTTGAATATTATTTTTAGGGGGTATCCAGAGGGTAGCAAGGGTAATAAGTTTTCAGCTCTCATCTTTAACTACAGATTATTTTGGTGATATCTAAAGAAAATTAGAATCATCAAATTGGTATAGAATCTTACCCAGAACAGTGCATCTGAAAATGAGAAATGAACTAGGTGAAAGATGAATCTACCTTTAAATAACCATATCTAGGAAAAATGATATGAGGATTTAGAATAGATACATACTCATATATAAATATTTATATAAATATTTCTGATATACATTTTTCTATAAATATTTTATATAAATATTTCTGATATACATTTTTCTATAAATATTGTATATAAATATTTCTGATATACATTTTATACATTTTTGTCAGCTGGTAGCTAACAAAAGCTAACAAAATACTTTCTCTCTTTGTTGTTGTATATTCCTGTGTTATACTTAGTTTATAACCCTGTTGTGAAACACCAGTGTTCTTTTTCTAGGAGAAAAAGCACAATTTTAAGGTATGAAAATAATTTCTACGTAATAGCCTCCTTAATAAAACATGTTGTTTAAAGGAGAATGTGGTATATACTACTTCATGTTCTTAAAAATATCTTGTATGATATTGCTACTGAAGCAAACTTGGGTCTGCTCCCCCACCTGCGGTAAAGCCAGTCTACTGACACGGGGTTGTGATGAAGGAAAGTACAGTATTTATTACAACGCATCCAACATGGACAACCAAAGAGAACTGTCAGCTGATGCTCAAAAGACCCAAAGTCCCCAAAGTTCTGAAGGGCTGCATCCTAGGAGCAAAGGTGAACACAAGTTAATCCAGGCCTCCACCAAATACAGCCCAGCTCCTGTGTAGTCTAGAAAATCTCCAAATCAAAAATTTTATTAAACGGATCTTGGATTGTTAGTAATCCCCAGTGCTTAGAAGAAGCAAAGGAAAATTCTCTCTGGAAGGAAATATCCTAGACTTCAAAATCTTTCTATAAAATTATTTTTTGTATTTTTAATAAACTTTTTATATTATAATAAATTTAGACTTACAAAAACTTGTGAAGATATTAGAGCGTTCCCATATACCCCTATGGCAACTCAGTTTCCCCTAGCATTAATATCTTCTATTATTATATTTGTTACATTTAATGAACCAAAGTCCCTGATGGCTTTCAGGGAAAGGATTTTGAAGGCTAGGTTAGGAGTGTGGGTTACAGGATCAGCTCGTGCATAATTCTTTGACTGGTTGATGGGGAGGTAAAAAGGTGATGTTTTGGGAATCTCAATTATCAGTTTTCTGGCTCCAACCTGTCTGGGTCCATGTGCTGGTGGTCAGCATGCAGTTGACTTCTTCCACCTGGTGTGGGTTTCAGTATCTGCAGAACAACTCAAGGATGTGGCTCAGAATATTGTCTATAGTCCTTGAAGAGGAACTAAAGGTCCTTGACTTTGTTTTAGCTAAACTATTATTATTTTGTCTTGTTTGACTGTTTTCCTTTGTTTCTGCATTTTCACTTCTCTGATTAAATTTGCTCTTTGGAACTCAGGGGAGGCTTAGGAGGCTAAAGCTTTTCTACAAACAAGAGGCGGGGGACACAGTATGTGTGTGTGTGTGTGTGTGTGTGTGTGTGTGTGGTGGTGGGGGTCTGTCCCTGGGGAAGGTGTCGCAGGGTCCTGCTCAGTTTCAATACATGTGATCATGAAGGCATAGAATTTATATTAAGATGACAAATATTTAAAAGTTTCTCTTGACAGCAGTACCTTATTAATTTTTTCCCATTTTTAATTAAAAATCTTGGTAACTAATGTTGATAACTGCCACTTAGGAAGCAAGCAAGAATGATAAACACTCTATTCCTGAAATGATGCTTTCTGGGACCATCAGGTCTTTCTCTAAGTACTGTTGTTTTTAATTGTAGGTCACTATTAATTAATCCAGAAGTACTTCTTCAAGGTGGTTGACTGTCAACAATAATTATATATTCTTAAAGAAGTGAGCATTCCCCTTTATTTTCTGGCAGAATATCAGTGGTCCATTTAAAATGTACAAGCTAGGGTATATGTATTCCTTCATCTGAAATCAGTAGGAATGAGAAATGGTTGCCAAAAATGAATCATTCAGTGTCATACAGAAACTATTCCATTTGTTAATCAATCAATATAATTTTCTGAGTGCCTACTAAGTCCTAAGCTCTCAATTAGGTGCTTTATATGCATAGATGACATCTTCCCAGCACCTCTATGAGGTAAGTGCTACTTTTATTTCTGCTTTACAGATGAGGAAACTGAGGCTCAGAGAGCATAACTAGTAGAGGCGAAGGAGGGTTTTCATCCTGGTTCTAATTCCAAAGCCTGTGTTCTCTTTATTAGTCCTCATTGGGTTCCCTCTAGAGGGAAAACAGATGCTAAGCAAGTAAGTGATACGCATCAGACAAATTAGCGTCTAATAGGTTCTGATCACCCATTCCAGCGTCTGTATGTGTGTGTGTGTGGGGATATTTTCCCCCCACATCAACAAGCAATTCTTGGACACCTACAAGCTGGGTGTCCTTTAATTCACCTCAGTTCTGATACTATCTACCTGGAGATACTGTCAGATCCCACAGGTTAAGGGCTCAGCCCTGCCCCACCTGAGACACCAATCGAAAGTCCAGATTGTCACCTGGGCTTCTGATTGGAGGCTGCAATGGTACCCTCCTTGGGTTCCACAAATTTGCTGAGTGGCTCACACAACTCAGAAGCATTTTACTTACTAGACTACTGCTTTATTATGATAGGATATAACTCAGGAGCAGCCAGATGGAAGAGATGCGTAGGGCAAGGTCTGGGGAAAGGGTACAGAAAGCCTCCTTGCCCTGAGTGTACCACTCTCCCAAAATCTCTGCGTGTTCACTTAACCCAGAAGCTCTCTGAACCTTGTCCTTTTGGGCTTGAACAATCAAATGGAGGCTTCATTATATAGGCGTGATTGATTAAATCATTGGCCACTGGTGATTGAATTCAGCCTTCTCCCCTCCCTAGAGGTCAGGGAGGGGCTCGAGGTTGGGTACATGGCAACCAGTCCCCAGCCTCACTAGGGTCCTAAGTCATCTCATTAACATAACAAAAGACACCTTTCTCCCTCTCCTCACTTAGGAAATTCCACAAGGTTTTAGGAGCTCTGTAACAGAAACAGGGAGGAAGACCAAGCATATATTTCTTATTATCATCACAATACCACCACAACATCGCATGAAAAGAGAAGATGAAAATGCAGGGTCACATCCAAAGTTCACTGTTTGCATTGGTCTTTTCCTTCACATTGCATCTCCTAATTTGGACCTCGTGGATAAGATGGCATCCTAGGAATCTGGGCAGTTTCCATCTCTGGAATCTGGTACCTCTTTTCTTCGGTAGAGGGACTACCGTTCACTTAGCATTCTAGGTTTTCTTTCTGCTCACGTTGTTGCTTTGTCTCTGCAATTCAGGCAGGCAAAGGGGATTCTTGAGGTAGTTCCATCACCATCAAGATGAGTAACTAACAAGGAGTGGCTGAACCACTCCAAGAAGGGACCAGTCCTAGTGAGGCCGGAAAGACAGGGCCAGGCCCAAGGCCAGCCTCCTCATGCATAGGCATTAGGCCGAGGGCAAAGCCACCTCCTTGTTTTGCACTTAATGAGGCCATGACGCACAGAGGCATAGCATCTAAAATAGAAACTTTGTAGCATCTGAACAAGAAACTCTGACCAGGAGCACCGTGGAGCATGCCCAGTAAAAATGCACGGGTTGCTGGTGACCGCTGTATGACCTTCCACGTGTGGCGCGGGACTAGTAAGGGAAACGTAAGGGAAAACAGCTCTTAGAGCCAGTGACCGGTGGCTGTAGGAGACAAATGGGCAAGACCGGGGGCTGACGCCGCCGGGTGCAATCCAGGCCACACCTCAACCCGCTCCCCAGTGAGTATTCCACCCTTAATCAAAAGACCCCCGCCCACCCAAAGGGCTAAAAGTAAAATAAAAGTGGGATCAACAGCCCTTCCGTGAGCCCCTCACTCCCGAGGACACCCGCGCTCTTCTTCTCTGTGTGTGTAACTTCTGTTTCTGCCCTAGATAACCTGCTTCTTTGTTCTCTTTGCTCCTCAGTGTGTGTGTGTGTGTGTGTGTGTGTGTATGTGTGTGTGTGTGTGTTTTCCTTTGTTTTGTGTTCCTCGCCCAAATTCTTTTGGATGAGTTGAACAAGAGCCTGGAGTTCTGATAAAGCTTTCCCGGTATCACCAGGAGGGACAGGTAGGCAGTGCCGTGGGTATTAAATCCATGATGTGGGGAGAACAGGTTCTGTGACCTCTGATAAAAACCCAGGGTCCTCCTCTGCACTGCTGGGTGTCTTGAATAAGTGTTTTTCTTTTTTTTATAAATTGATTTATTTATTTTCGGCTGTGTTGGGTCTTCGTTTCTGTGCGAGGGCTTTCTCTAGTTGCGGCGAGCGGGGGCCACTCCTCATCGCGGTGCGCGGGCCTCTCACTATCGCGGCCTCTCTTGTTGCGGAGCACAGGCTCCAGACGCGCAGGCTCAGTAGTTGTGGCGCACGGGCCCAGCTGCTCCGCGGCATGTGGGATCTTCCCAGACCAGGGCTCGAACCCGTGTCCCCTGCACTGGCAGGCAGATTCCCAACCACAGCGCCACCGGGAAAGCCCAAGTGTTTTTCTTGTTAATACAGGATTCACCCTGTGCAGCTCCGAGAGTTTCCCCCGCATTATCACCCATATGTTAGGGAGGAGGGATAAAACGCCTGGAAACACGAGGGGAACACTGATGGGAATGTCATCTAAGGGGGGGGGGGGGCGCCTATCTTTTGCATTTATCCTCCGGATCATCTCACGTTGGCCATCGGGATTAAACAAAAGGGCAGCCTCGGGCGTAACGAGGGAAGGCGCAGCACACGGAATCTGACAAAAGCTGCACCGGGGCAGGGCTGCGGGGCTGCGGGATGACAGTTTGAACGAGGACATGAATGATGATAGCAGCCCGGGGATGGCGGCCCTGAATCCTCACCCACCTTCATTATATTCTCAGAGGCCTGACGATGAATTCTGGGGTGGGAGGACTAGGATGACCCCGTGCTCTCGTGGAGACCGAGCAGCCCAGACTTTCCCCCGGGGCTCCCAGCACGGAGCTCTTCCCTGTCTCTCCTCCTTGCCCCTTCCAAGTCCTTGGTAATAATTAGAGTAACGCAGAATAAGTGAAACCAGTCTCTCCTTGGGAAAAATAGTTATAAGCTGAACACTAGAAAAGCAGGTAACTTTGAAAAATATCTTAAAGGTGTCAATCTGCATGCATTTTATTTAATATTTTTTTCACAGGCTGTGCAGCTTTTATTTCAATCAGGAAGTGATCAAAGCTATAGACAGTCTAGAGAAAGTCAGTGAAAAGGACTGCAGTCCATCTGGGGTGGGGACGGCTGGGCCAGTGTTTTTCCTGGTACCGGAGAGAGGGTGCTGGGGATTGTCCTGGGGGCAAATGATGACAGGACCAAGCAGAGGGAGGCTTGGGGGGTATAGAGTGGAGGGAGCTACCCGGCTGGCCGAAACTGTCCACCTGTCCCACAGGGTAGGCACAGACCCTGAGGCCACTCGTGTGGCCAGCCCGGCTCAGGCAGGCCTAGGGCGGGGCCACGTGAAGCCAAGAGCCTGCCTGGATTCTCCGTTAGCAAGTCCAAACCTCCCCATTGCTGTCCGCAGCCCCTGAGAAGAGCTCACACCTGGGATACAGCCAGCCCAGTCACAGCGCCCTGGTGACACAGCAGGGTCTGCCTGTAGATCGTGCTGCCCCTGAGGGACCAGCATAGGACGTGCTGGAGACTTTGATCTGGTCTGGCATCAAGATGACTGCCAGGGCCTACACAGCTTGCCCACATGGCCCTCCAGGATCCGTACCTGCTACTTGGACTTCATGTCGCACCTGTGGATAGGTTCTCCTGGTGCCGCAGACACTGCGGTGATTCATCATGGTGACAGAGTGGACCTCTCTGCCGATGTCTGCAGGTCCTAATTTGGACCTCGTGGATAAGATGGCATCCTAGGAATCTGGGCAGTTTCCATCTCTGGAATCTGGTACCTCTTTTCTTTGGTAGAGGGACTACTGTTCATTTAGCATTCTAGGTTTCTTTCTGCTCATGTTGTTGCACACGTATGTGTGTTTGCCTGTGTGAGTCTGAGCTACACTCTACTTATGGCCGATACCTGGTCTCAATACATACTCTAGGAGGAGGGAGAGGATGGTCAACATTTAATAAAAAAGGCCACACTCCAGAGGTAAATGCAGATAAATGATACTCTTCAATCATCTTTAATTCCAGTTAACACCATATTTTTACATATTAACATAATGAACGATAGAGATGGGTATTCATTTTTGTGGCTTGCTTAATAGACAGTGGATGCTGAAGAGGAATGGGTAAAGAAGATGTGGTGAATATATGCAATGGAATATTACTCAGCCATAAAGAGGAGTGAAACTGTGTCATTTGCAGAGACGTGGATGGACCTAGAGACTGTCACACAGAGTGAAGTAAGTCAGAAAGAGAAAAACAAATATCATATATTAATTCATATATGTAGAATCTAGAAAAATGGTATAGATGATCTCATTTGCAAAGCAGAAATAGAGACACAGATGTAGAGAACAAACGTATGGATGCCAAGGGGGAAATGGGGGGGGGGTGGGATGAAATGGGAGATTGGGATTGACATATATACAATACTATGTATAAAATAGGTAACAAATGAGAATCTACTGTATAGCACAGGAAACTCTACTCAGTGCTCTGTGGTGACCCAAATGAGAAGGAAATCCAAAAAAGAGGGAATATATGTATATGCGTGGATGATTCACTTTGCTGTACAGCAGAAACTGACATAGCAGTGTAAAGCAGCTATACTCCAATTAAAAAAAATAGATAAGGACGTTGAAAGTGGGCATTCATTAATGAGATTAGTAATAGTTAAAATTTGGGAATTGACTAAAATGTTTTAGAAATGCTGCCTGCCTTGATATGGGTCTGGTAGGTCACCCTTCACCATGAGAATGAAGTTGGAAGCCTGATACCCTAGTCCTGTGTCCAGCCATCTCAGTGGAGCGTTCTGACTGACTAATGATGACCATAAAGCTAACTGAATCCTGCCTCTAGAATGTTATCACATCTGCCCCAAAGGAGCCTTTCATTCCAGGTGTGCTTGGAGCACCAAAAGAGATTTCACTGGGCTTATAGAACAGGCTGTGTGGCCTGTGTGAGATCTGCTTATGTTAGTTTGATAATGGGCTATATATGGAAGATATTTATCTGATTCATTCTTTTGCTGAAACCTGGTAATAAGGTTGTAGGGGAGTTACACCCACTTTCAGCTACCAGTGCCCACTATTATCTACTAAAATGAACCTATTCGTATTTAACCAAATTGGCTTAGTTCAGTTAGACATTTATTTTTATGAGTTTCCTCTATAAATTTCCTTTCCCACCCTTAAAAAAACGATTCCTCACCTTCTTTTTTTTTTTTTTAACATCTTTATTGGAGTATAATTGCTTTACAATGGTGTGTTAGTTTCCGCTTTATAACAAAGTGAATCAGCTGTACATACACACGTATCCCCATATCTCCTCCCTCTTGCATCTCCCTCCCTCCCACCCTCCCCATCCCACCCCTCTAGGTGGTCACAAAGCACCGAGCTGATCTCCCTGTGCTACGCGACTGCTTCCCACCAGCTATCCACTTCACGTTTGGTAGTGTACATATGTCCATGCCACTCTCCCACTTTGTCACAGCTTACCCTTCCCCCTCCCCAAATCCTCAAGTCCATTCTCTAGTAGGTCTGTGTCTTTATTCCTGTCTTACCACTAGGTTCTTCATGACCTTTTTTTTTTTTTCCTTAGATTCCATATATATGTGTTAGCATACTGTATTTGTTTTTCTCTTTCTGACTTACTTCACTCTGTATGACAGACTCTAACTCCATCCACCTCACTACAAATAACTCCATTTCGTTTCCTTTTATGGCTGAGTAATATTCCATTGTATATATGTGCCACATCTTCTTTATCCATTCATCCGATGATGGACACTTAGGTTGCTTCCATGTCCTGGCTATTGTAAATAGAGCTGAAATGAATATTGTGGTACATGACTCTTTTTGAATTATGGTTTTCTCAGGGTATATGCCCAGTAGTGGGATTGCTGGGTCGTATGGTAGTTCTATTTTTAGTTTTTTAAGGAACCTCCATACTGTTCTCCATAGTGGCTGTATCAATTTACATTCCCACCAACAGTGCAAGAGGGTTTCCTTTTCTCCACACCCTCTCCAGCATTTATTGTTTGTAGATTTTTTGATGATGGCCATTCTGACCGGTGTGAGATGATATCTCATTGTAGTTTTGATTTGCATTTCTCTAATGATTAATGATGTTGAGCATTCTTTCATGTGTTTGTTGGCAATCTGTATATCTTCTTTGGAGAAATGTCTCTTTAGGTCTTCTGCCCATTTTTGGATTGGGTTGTTTGTTTTTTTGTTATTGAGCTGCATGAGCTGCTTGTAAATCTTGGAGATTAATCCTTTGTCAGTTGCTTCATTTGCAAATATTTTCTCCCATTCTGAGGGTTGTCTTTTGGTCTTGTTTATGGTTTCCTTTGCTGTGCAGAAGCTTTGAAGTTTCATTAGGTCCCATTTGTTTATTTTTGTTTTTATTTCCATTTCTCTAGGAGTTGGGTCAAAAAGGATCTTGCTGTGATTTATGTCATAGAGTGTTCTGCCTCTCTTTTCCTCAAAGAGTTTGATAGTGTCTGGCCTTACATTTAGGTCTTTAATCCATTTTGAGTTTATTTTTGTGTATGGTGTTAGGGAGTGTTCTAATTTCATACTTTTACATGTACCTGTCCAGTTTTCCCAGCACCACTTATTGAAGAGGCTGTCTTTTCTCCACTGTATATGCTTGCCTCCTTTATCAAAGATAAGGTGACCATATATGCGTGGGTTTATCTCTGGGCTTTCTATCATGTTCCATTGATCTATATATCTGTTTTTGTGCCAGTACCAAACTGTCTTGATTACTGTAGCTTTGTAGTATAGTCTGAAGTCAGGGAGCCTGATTCCTCCAGCTCCATTTTTCATTCTCAAAATTGCTATTCGGGGTCTTTTGTGTTTCCATACAAATTGTGAAATTTTTTGTTCTAGTTCTGTGAAAAATGCCAGTGGTAGTTTGATAGGGATTGCATTGAATCTGTAGATTGCTTTGGGTAGTAGAGTCACTTTCACAATGTTGATTCTTCCAATCCAAGAACATGGTATATCTCTCCATCTGTTTGTATCATCTTTCATCAGTGTCTTATAGTTTTCTGCATTCAGGTCTTTGTCTCCCTAGGTAGGTTTATTCCTAGGTATTTTATTCTTTTTGTTGCAGTGGTAAATGGAAGTGTTTCATTAATTTTTCTTTCAGATTTTTCATCATTAGTGTATAGGAATTCAAGAGATTTCTGTGCATTAATTTTGTATCCTGCCACTTTACCAACTTTGTTGATTAGCTATAGTAGTTTTCTGGTAACATCTTTAGGATTCTCTATGTATAGTATCATGTCAACTGCAAACAGTGACAGTTTTACTTCTTCCTTTCCAATTTGGATTCCTTTTATTTCTTTTTCTTCTCTGATTGCTGAGGCTAAAACTTCCAAAAGTATGTTGAATAATAGTGGTGAGAGTGGACAACCTTGTCTTGCTCCTGATCTTAGTGGAAAAGGTTTCAGTTTTTCACCATTGAGTATGATGTTGGCTGTGGGTTTGTCATATATGGCCTTTATTATGTTGAGGTAAGTTCCCTCTATGCCTACTTTCTGGAGGGTTTTTATCATAAATGGGTGTTGAATTTTGTCGAAAGCTTTTTCTGTATCTATTGAGATGATCATATGCTTTTTCTCCTTCATGTTGTTAATATGGTTTATCACATTGATTGATTTGTGTATATTGAAGAATATTTGCATTCCTGGGATAAACCGCATTTGATCATGGTGTATGATCCTTTTAATGTGCTGTTGGATTCTGTTTCCTAGTATTTTGTTGAGGATTTTTGCATCTGTGTTCATCAGTGATATTGGCCTGTAGTTTTCTTTCTTTGTGACATCTTTGTCTGGTTTTGGTATCAGGGTGATGGTGGCCTCGTAGGATGAGTTGGGGAGTGTTCTTCCCTCTGCAATAGTTTGGAAGAGTTTGAGAAGGATAGGTGTTAGCTCTTCTCTAAATGTTTGATAGAATTCGCCAGTGAAGCCATCTGGTCCTGGGCTTTTGTTTGTTGGAAGATTTTTAATCACAGTTTCAATTTCAGTGCTTATGATTGGTCTGTTCATATTTTCTATTTCTTCCTGGTTCAGTCTCGGCAGGTTGTGCATTTCTAAGAATTTATCCATTTCTTCCAGGTTGTCCATTTTATTGGCATAGAGTTGCTTGTAGTAATCTCTCATGATCGTTTGTATTTCTGCAGTGTCAGTTGTTACTTCTCCTTTTTCATTTCTAATTCTATTGATTTGTGTCTTCTCCCTTTTTTTCTTGATGAGTCTGGCTAATGGTTTATCAATTTGTTTATCTTCTCAAAGAACCAGCTTTTAGTTTTATTGATCTTTGCTATCGTTTCCTTCATTTCTTTTTCATTTATTTTTTTTAAACATCTTTATTGGAGTATAATTGCTTTACAATGGTGTGTTAGTTTCTACTTTATAACAAAGTGAATCAGTTATACATATACATATGTTCCCATATCTCTTCTCTCTTGCATCTCCCTCCCTCCCACCCTCCCTATCCCACCCCTCTAGGTGGTCACAAAGCACCGAGCTAATCTCCCTGTGCTATGCAGTTGCTTCCCACTAGCTATTTATTTCTGATCTGATCTTTATGATTTCTTTCCTTCTGCTAACTTTGGGGTTTTTTTGTTCTTCTTTCTCTAATTGTTTTAGATGCAAGGTTAGGTTGTTTATTTGAGATGTTTCCTGTTTCTTAAGGTAGGATTGTATTGCTATAAACTTCCCTCTTAGAACTGCTTTTGCTGCATCCCATAGGTTTTGGGTCGTCATGTCTCCACTGTCATTTGTTTCTAGGTATTTTTTGATTTCCCCTTTGATTTCTTCAGTGATCACTTGGTTATTAAGTAGTGTATTGTTTAGCCTCCATGTGTTTGTATTTTTTACAGATCTTTTCCTGTAATTGATGTCTAGTCTCATAGCGTTGTGGTCGGAAAAGATACTTGATACGATTTCAATTTTCTTAAATTTACCAAGGCTTGATTTGTGACCCAAGATAGGATCTATCCTGGAGAATGTTCCATGAGCACTTGAGAAAAATGTGTATTCTGTTGTTTTTGGGTGGAATGTCCTATAAATATCAATTAAGTACGTCTTGTTTAATGTATCATTTAAAGCTTGTGTTTACTTATTTATTTTCATTTTGGATGATCTGTCCATTGGTGAAAGTGGGGTGTTAAAGTCACCTACTATGATTGTGTTACTGTCAATTTCCCCCTTTATGGCTGTTAGTATTTGCCTTATGTATTGAGGTGCTCCGATGTTGGGTGCATAAATATTTACAATTGTTATATCTTCTTCTTGGATCGATCCCTTGATCATTATTTAGTGTCCTTCTTTGTCTCTTGTAATAGTCTTTATTTTAAAGTCTATTTTGTCTGATATGAGAATTGCTACTCCAGCTTTCTTTTGATTTCCATTTGCATGGAATATCTTTTTCCATCCCCTCACTTTCAGTCTGTATGTGTCCCTAGGTCTGAAGTGGGTCTCTTGTAGACAGCATATATACAGGTCTTGTTTTTGTATCCATTCAGCCAGTCTGTGTCTTTTGGTGGGAGCATTTAATCCATTTACATTTAAGGTAATTATCGATATGTATGTTCCTATTCCCCTTTTCTTAAATGTTTTTGGTTTGTTATTGTAGGTGTTTTCCTTCTCTTGTGTTTCTTGCCTAGAGAAGTTCCTTTAGCATTTGTTGTAAAGCTGGTTTGGTGGTGCTGAACTCTCTCAACTTTTGCTTGTCTGTAAAGGTTTTAATTTCTCCATCAAATCTGAATGAGATCCTTGCTGGGCAGAGTAATCTTGGTTGTAGGTTTTTCTCTTTCATCACTTTAAATATGTCCTGCCACTCCCTTCTGGCTTGCAGAGTTTCTGCTGAAAGATCAGCTGTTAACCTTATGGGGATTCCCTTGTGTGTTATTTGTTGTTTTTCCATTGCTGCTCTTAATATGTTTTCTTTATATTTAATTTTTGATAGTTTGTTTAATATGTGTCTTGGCGTGTTTCTCCTTGGATTTATCCTGTATGGGACTCTCTGTGCTTCCAGGACTTGATTAATTATTTCCTTTCTCATATTAGGGAAGTTTTCAGCTATAATCTCTTCAAATATTTTCTCAGTCCCTTTCTTTTTCTCTTCTTCTTCTGGGACCCCTATAATTCGAATGTTGATGCGTTTAATGTTGTCCCAGAGGTCTCTGAGACTGTCCTCAGTTCTTTTCATTCTTTTTTCTTTATTCTGCTCTGCAGTAGTTATTTCCACTATTTTTTTGTTAAGAAATTCACATTCTTATTTATTTATTTATTGATTGATTGATTGCTGTGTGGGGTCTTCGTTTCTGTGCGAGGGCTTTCTCTAGTTGTGGCAAGCGGGGACCACTCTTCATCGTGTTGCGCGGGCCTCTCACTATCGCGGCCTCTCTTGTTGCGGAGCACAGGCTCCAGATGCGCAGGCTCAGTAATTGTGGCTCATGGGCCCAGTTGCTCCGTTGCATGTGGGATCTTCCCAGACCAGGGCTCGAACCCGTGTCCCCTGCATTGGCAGGCAGATTCTCAACCACTGCGCCACCAGGGAAGCCACTATTTCCACTATTTTATCTTCCAGGTCACTTATCCGTTCTTCTGCCTCAGTTATTCTGCTATTGATTCCTTCTAGAGTATTTTTAATTTCATTTATTGTGTTGTTCATCATTGTTTCCTCTTTAGTTCTTCTAGGTCCTTGTTAAATGTTTCTTGCATTTTGTCTATTCTATTTCCAAGATTTTGGATCATCTTTACTATCATTATTCTGAATTCTTTTTCAGGTAGACTGCCTATTTCCTCTTCATTTGTTAGGTCTGGTGTGTTTTTACCTTGCTCCTTCATCTGCTGTGTGTTTTTCTGTCTTCTCATTTTGCTTACCTTACTGTGTTTGGGGTCTCCTTTTCGCAGGCTGCAGGTTCATAATTCCTGTTGTTTTTGGTGTCTCCCCCCAGTGGCTAAGGTTGGTTCAGTGGGTTGTGTAGGCTTCCTGGTGGAGGGGACTAGTGCCTGTGTTCTGGTGGATGAGGCTGGGTCTTGTCTTTCTGGTGGGCAGGTCCATGTCTGGTGGTGTGTTTTGGGATGTCTGTGGCCTTATTATGATTTTAGGCAGCCTCTCTGCTAATGGATGGGGTTGTGTTCCTGTCTTGCTAGTTGTTTGGCATAGGGTGTCCAGCACTGTAGCTTGCTGGTCGTTGAGTGAAGCTGGGTCTTGGTGTTGAGATGGAGATCTCTGGGAGATTTTCGCCGTTTGGTATTACGTGGAGCTGGAAGGTCTCTTGTGGACCAGTGTCCTGAAGTTGGCTCTCCCACCTCAGAGGCACAGCCCTCTGCCTGGCTGGAGCACCAAGAGCCTGTCATCCACACGGCTCAGAATAAAAGGGAGAAAAAATAGAAAGAAAGAAAGAAAGAGGATAAAATAAAATAAAGTAAGGTAAAATAAAATAAAGTTATTAAAATAAAAAATAATTATTAAGAAAAAAAATTTTTTAAAGTAAAAAAAAAAACCCAAAAAAACGGACAGACAGAACTCTAGGACAAATGGTGAAAGCAAAGCTATACAGACAAAATCTCACCCAGAAGCATACACATACACACTCACAAAAAGAGGAAAAGGGGAAAAAACAATATATCCTGCTCCCAAAGTCCACCTCCTCAATTTTGGGATGAATCATTGTCTATTCAGGTGTTCCACAGGTGCAGGGTAAATCACGTTGATTGTGGAGGTATAATCTGCTGCCTCTGAGGCTGCTGGGAGAGATTTCCCTTTCTCTTCTTTGTTCGCACAGCTCCCGGGATTCAGCTTTGGATTTGGACCCGCCTCTGCGTGTAGGTCGCCTGAGGGCATTGCTCAGACAGGACGGGGCTAAAGGAGCAGCTGCTTCGGGGGCTCAGGCTCACTCAGGCCGGGGGGAGGGAGGGGTACGGATGCGGGGCGAGCCTGCGGCGGCAGAGGCCAGCGTGACGTTGCAGCAGCCTGAGGCGCGCCGTGCGTTCTCCCGGGGAAGTTGTCCCTGGATCGTGGGACCCTGGCGGTGGTGGCCTGCACAGGCTCCCAGGAGGGGCAGTGTGGAGAGTGACCTGAGCTCGCACACAGGCTTCTTGGTGCCGGCAGCAGCAGCCTTAGCGTCTCACGCCCGTCTCTGGGGTCCGCGCTGATAGCCGCGGCTCGTGCCCTTCTCTGGAGTTCGTTTAGGCGGCGCTCTGAATCCCCTCTCCTCGCGCACCAGGAAACAAAGAGGGAAGAAAAAGTCTCTTGCCTCTTCGGCAGCTGCAGACTTTTCCCCGGACTCCCTCCCGGCTAGCCGTGGCGCACTAACCCCTTCAGGCTGTGTTCACGCCGCCAACCCCAGTCCTCTCCCTGCGATCCGACCAAAACCCGAGCCTCAGCTCCCAGCCCCGCCCGCCCCGGCGGGGGAGCAGACAAGCCTCTCGGGCTGGTGAGCGCTGCTCGGCGCCGAGCCTCTGTGCGGGAGTCTCTCCGCTTTGCCCTCCGCACCCCTGTGGCTGCGCTCTCCTCCGTGGCTCCGAAGCTTCCCCCCTCCGCCACCCGCAGTCTCCGCCCGCGAAGGGGCTTCCTAGTGCGTGGACACCTTTCCTCCTTCACGGCTCCCTCCCACTGGTGCAGGGCCCGTCCCTATTCTTTTGTCTCTGTTTTTTCTTTTTTCTTTTGCCCCACCCAAGTACGGGGGGAGTTTCTTGCCTTTTGGGAAGTCTGACGTCTTCTGCCAGCATTCAGTGGGTGTTCTGTAGGAGCAATTCCACGTGTAGATGTATTTCTGATGTATCTGTGGGAAGGAAGGTGATCTCCACGTCTTGCTCTTCTGCCATCTTCTCCTCTCTCTCAAGTTTCAAATATATTTACCTCAACTTAGCTCTAGGCAGTTTAAAAATTAGCACATAGGGCATTAGAAATGACTTTGCATGAGTGAAAATGCATGCAAATGACTTTGCATGAGTGTGATGTTCAAGATATAGGGATTGGTTAGAAGCATTATATGTGTAAGTTTTCTTTATATGCATGGGTGTAAGGTTACATTTTTTGAGAGGCATTTCTTTTTTTTTATGTCTTAAGACTCACTTTGGTTCTGTTTCTGGATTCTGTTGTCCAGTTGTGGTGAGAAATTTAGCTCACCTGATGCTAAAATGTTCTTGCTTCTGCCTTCAGTGAAAGAACCTACTAGTTATAAATGGCCAACTTATTTTAGGTCCGTTCGCAGTGAAGACGTATCATCATTATTCCAACACTGATCCTGTCTCGGCCTTTAGGTCTACATAAGCATATAGGCCTTTAGATTCCAGATGACTGGAATCTCTCAGTTCCACTTCCAGTTTCTCTGGAAAGAGAATCGATTGGCTCAGTTTGGGTAAGGTGTCCTGGCCCAGTTGTTGCTGAACCAGGTTTGTTTGACTGACATGCAGCAGGGCAAATGCTGAGACCCTGAGGTCTGCAGCAGAGAAAAGTTTATTCACAAGGTAGCCAAGAGAGGAGACAGGAGACCAAACCTCAAATCCACTTGCCCCAAAGATAGGATTTAGGGATAGTTATGGGATTAATAGGCGGGGTGGTTTGAGGCATGGGGAACGGTGATGGGAGGTAAGAAAAGTGAGGTAATCAGTGGTCTGCAAAAGCATAGTCGAGCTACGTGGCTCTTTAGAGGATGCATGTTCAGAAAATGGTGGCGTTAGGATGTTCTGAGGGTGAAATTTTTGGCCCTCTGATGTCATATGGTCATCCATCCGCTCATGCAGGCCCAGTTGAGTGGTCAGTGATCTCAACCGGTCTGAACTGGGCAAGAACTAGCTCCAAGTTCCTGAAAAACAGCTTAAGCCACTGTGACTCCAGTCACCCATACATCAGAGATGTTACTTCCAAAAAGGCTAGGAAGAGTTTAGTTGAGGTAGGGTGGGTTTGGGGAGCCTAACCAGGTTGGCCCTCGCTTTCACAATCAGCAGTGGCCAAGGAAGTCTGTTGGCTGTTTAAAAGTCGACAGAGCTAAAGAAAGCCTCTCACCGCGAGCTGGGAGGTGCACCCTCTGGAAAGGGGCTCCAGGCTGGGTTGTGGGTAGGGGCAGATTTCATAGAAAGGAATATTGACAGTGTAAGTGCTTTGAGACCTCAAGTTGATCTGATTCAAAGCTATATGTATCTTTTGATCCAAAAAAGGATATAAAATTCTTAAAAATTCAGCAGATATTTTTTTAAAAATTTATTTATTTATTATTTTTGGCTGCGTTGGGTCTTCGTTGCTGCGTGCAGGCTTTCTCCAGTTGTGGCTAGCGGGGGCTACTGTTCGTTGCGGTGTGCAGGCTTCTCGTTGCGTTCGCTTCTCTTGTTGCAGAGCACAGGCTCTAGGCACGCAGGCTTCAGTAGTTGTGGCACGTGGGCTCTAGAGCGCAGGCTCAGTAGTTGTGGCGCACGGGCTTAGTTGCTCCGCGGCATGTGGGATCTTCCCGGGCCAGGGCTCGAACCGCTGTCCCGTGTACTGGCAGGTGGATTCTTAACCACTGCACCACCAGGGAAGTCTAAAGCAGATAGTTTTAAAGTAAGTCAAATTTTACAGATAACAGTGTTGACTGGTAGAGTAATGAAAGGATCCTTGATAGGCAACACTCTTCCTTTTAATAGCTTCATTAGTGCGATAACATTTTGCAGTGGAATGGGGACTGATCCTTGGAAGAAAGAGGCACTTCCGTGGCAGGCAGGGAAAAAGACCACTTGCTTATGGTGGGATAGAAGAAGGGAGAGGGGGAGAAGAGGAGCAAGCAAGACCTAGCTGACAAAATTAGACTATTTTCATATTTATATCTAAGGCCAGCTCTGCCTGCTTCTAATGCAAACAGCAAATAATACCCAAGTAAATATTTTTCCTCCAGGGAAAATGATTCTGACATGGTGTATGATTATGACAGGACCATGGAACCTCAAGTGTTTGTTGTGCAAAATTTGTTTTGACTAGACCAACAAGGCTGTTTCTACAGGCCATCTGCTGGGACATATAGCTTTGTTTGAATCTTCGTTTAACCTGCATCTCTGAAAAGGGGGTTGCTAAGTAAATTAATAGAGTAAACAAGGGGAATCTTATGTTGATTGAGAGTGAAGGCCTTCAGCTGAAACATTGGTATTTAAACAGTGGATGTGCTAATTATAAATATGTTATCGGTTAAAGGGCTTTCAACAGCTTGCCTTCCTGTGACAGCGCTTTCATTGCTTTGTCCTGGAGTATTTTGAAACCTAGTTTCTTTAAGAAAAGTTCTTTTCCTCAAAGTTTCCATTAAGTTAGATAAACTCCCAATTATGATGAATTACAGAGATTTTACTGTATTAAAAAAACCTTGAATCCAAATGTCAGCAGCTTTCCGGAGAATCAATATGATGAGTTGAAGGGAAAGGAGAAAGGAGGTTAAGGTAGGATGGAATGAAGGAAGGAACTTGGCAAAAGTAGTTCAAAGTAGGGAAAGATAGATGGAGAGAGAGAAGAGGAAAATTAGAAAAAATAATGAGCGGAAAGAACATGGGATAAAGAGAAGCAAGGATGAAAGAACTGTGGTGGGGCAAAGAAGAAGGAAGACGAAGAGTGGCTAGATGGGGGGGAAAGGGAGCAGTGGCGGGGCATGTGGTTTGTGAAAATGATGGGCTTATTTATTAATCATATGAAAGTAAAGTAGCGTCGACTGAAAAAAATGCACAACCTAAAAGTTGAGAGTTGTGTTTTATTTGGTGGACAAAAATGAGGACTTGGGCCTGGGACACAGCACCTCAGATAACTCTGAGAGACTGCTCTGAAGAGGCAAGGGGGGAGCCAGGATATATAAGAGTTTTTGCAACAAAGGCCAGCTAGTTGGAACATCAAAAGATTACTGTTAATAAAAGAAAACCAGACATCTCAAGTTGAGGAATTTAGAGCTTTTCTGTATACGGGAAGATACAAGAGTCTGGGCTCACTGAAATCATTCCTTTGATATGCACCTCAGCTGTCTGCAGCCAGTATCCTGTGCTTTCTCACCCTGAGTCTCCTCAGGGTGCACCATTGGGGTGGCTGCAGCAGCTGACTGCTAAATGGGGGGGCATTCTGCCTCCACCCTGAGTTCCCTCAGGGCTCATCGTCAGGGCGGCTGTAATGTGATGGCTTGATGGCTGCAACAACCTTTGTTTATGGATATGGCAGGAAATATTTTTCATTCACAGTAGAAATAGAATTAGCAGTGAACTCAAGGAAGAATTGTCTTTCAAACTTGCTCTCTTTGTTATTACTATAGGAAGCATCAGAATGATATTGAAAGGTGGTATAAACAAAGAAGAACAAAATAGCTCTGCTCACCACCCCGTTCTGCAAGGGTTAAGTCATAACCCACTGCAGTTGCCCACCCACAGTGCAACCTAGAGAAGTTCAGGATGAAAAACAGGCTGAGGCCCTCTGCTTTGGATAAACAGGCCCTTACATAGTTAGACGCATATCTCAGGAAGAATTTCAATGACCCTAGATTCTTGTATCTTCCCATAAGTAGAAAAGCACTAAAATTGTTAACTGGAGGTATTTGTTCTTTGTGATTAGCATTTTTCCAAGATGTCTGTTTGACTGCATGTATTTCCCAGCCCAAAAATTTCATATATAAACTGGTCTCTCCCCTACCTCTTTGGAGCAATTCCTCAGAGCTGAGGCGCTGTCTCCTGGGCACTAGTCCTCAGTAAGATCCTGAATAAAACAGACTCACAACTCATACGTTGTGTGTTTTTCTTTAAGTTGACAATAGGCACCTGAAAAAGGCTACTCTTTGTTCTGTCCTTTGCAGCTAATTGGGTTGACTATCTCTACTCAGACCTAGAGTTCCAGCACAGACCTCTATTAACCAGAACTCCTGTGGGCAAGGTGATTGGTACTGGCTGATTTGGGATGTAAAGGAAATGATGCGACCTTGGGGAAAGGGTACCCATTTAGGAGCTACTCTCCTTATACCCTTCCCTCATTCTGTATACTGCTTCTCTTTCTGTCTCTCTGACTTTCTCTCTCTATCTCTCTGTTGATCTTTCTGTCTCTTTGTCTCTCTTCCTGCCTCTCTGTCTCTCCCCCAACCCCACACAATAATACACACACACAATGCATGCAGAGAGTACAGAGTTGCTTTAGGAGAAGGCTGTGCTTAGTGGGAGTAGGACGTCTCTACAGTTTATACATAGATTATGAAAAAACTCTCAGACTCAAACCGGGACATTGCATATTCCTTAATCTCTGTCATATCTGTGCACTTCTTGGTGGTTGTAACATAAATATCAGATATTATTTTCCTCTTAAAGTCAGTGTGCTTTGAGAATCAAAGGCAGATTTCATGCCACGTTTTCTCTTTTTCCAACCTGAGTCTGCCTGGGGCAATTTCTCCCCCAAAGTTGAGGTCTAGGCAGAGGGCACATTCTCTTTGCTCATTGAGATTGCTTTCCCGGTTGTAAGTTTTCCAGGGAAATTTCTAGGCTTAAAGAAGTCATTTGGAAGCAGATGAATGATGATCTCTTTTATTTTTCTTGGCAACTCTGGGAGGCCAGACTTTTTGGGGGGTATATTAGAGGCTCCTTTGAAATCTCCTGTACATTCTGGACTCATTACATTGTACCTGGGCTCTGAGGCCCATCATGTTAATAGATGCTTATTTTCTTGCCTCACTTCCCTGTCAACGATTTTCCCTGAAGCTGGTTTCATCATAATTTTAAAAATACCATCTGTCTGTCTAAGAGCTTTTCCCCTCTCCTTTGGACAGATTTGTATCTGATTTCTTTCACCTGGTTCTATTGAATTTCTTCAGGTGCAGAGAGTAGCCTCTGAACAGCTTCTGTCCAAAGTCATCTTTTTTTTTTTCACATTATTGCTGGGCAGCAGTTGGGGGAGTTTGTCACTGTTAACCTTGGGCTTTTGTTGTGGAGATGAAGCTCCTTTATCAGTTTATCCAGCATGACACCACATAATTTAAATCACATCCTCGTCTATGTACAGTTCATTGCTTTCCCCCCTATATCTGCAGAAGAGTGTATGAGTTTTTCTCCCCTCATTGTACCTTGGAGAGATGTTCTTGGGTCTTTTGTATTCTGCATCTGTTTTCCTGCCTGTGGTGTTCTTCTTTACTTGCATGTTACATACACTCCAGTGACCTATGCACATCGTACTGGTTTAGCCAGTGCTCACAAAGGCTCCAGATGTATTGTTTAATTGACTTTTTAGCTACGAACATTTTTGGAAATGAAACACAAGAAAAATGTGGCAGTTTTCTGGATGAGCACTTTTATTCTGGCTTTCTTTGGTTATTTCCTCTGAAGATTTCCCCTTCTCTGCAGTCTTTTTTAAAATATAATTTGCTTCCTTCTAATAATTTCAATCATTCCCATATCCTTGATTCTCTTTGCCTTTCCCATAATTTTCAACTCATAAAGTGTGTTTTTTTTTTTTAAATTAATTAATTAATTTATTTTTGGCTGTGTTGGGTCTTCGTTTCTGTGCGAGGGCTTTCTCTAGTTGCGGCAAGCGGGGGCCACTCTTCATCGCGGTGCGCGGGCCTCTCACTATCGTGGCCTCTCTTGTTGCGGAGCACAGGCTCCAGACGCGCAGGCTCAGTAGTTGTGGCTCACGGGCCTAGTTGCTCCGCGGCATGTGGGATCCTCCCAGCCCAGGGCTCGAACCCGTGTCCCCTGCATTGGCAGGCAGATTCTCAACCACTGCGCCACCAGGGAAGCCCCCATAAAGTGTGTTTTATGGGATGTTTTTATGTTTCTTTTTTTAAAGTTAAAATCACATACTTTAGGTTTTATTTTATCTTCTTGCTCTGCGCTTTCATTATTCTGATTTTAGCAGTCAGAATATCTGTAGCCCAACTTATAGACAAGCCCATTTCTTCCCATGCTTTAGACAAAGCAAAGTCAATGCCAATGATATTCGTGGATGGATGACTACCCAGACGTCATAATGTAGAGGGTGAATCACCGTCATTCACTCTTCAAAATTTTCTTTTTGTATATCCCATAGCATTTGTCCCCAAAATCATAAACAAGACTTCCTTGTTGATACATCTGTTGCAGGAAGAAGCCCATCACACCTAGTTCCTTAACATGAAAAAATGTCCCTGTTTCTTCGGTACCTGAAGATAGCCAATATCGCCTCCATGATTTTGCTTTATGGTCAGCAGGGGAGATGCCATCTTCATGGCCCTTAAGTAGGTAAGATGATATATCAAGATGCTTAGCGGGTGGGGGGAGGAAAGCTAAGTGGACCTTGTAGTCCCATGGTGCTTCAAAAAGGCTCTTTGACAGCATTTGATGGCAACATTGGAAAAGGTCACTAGCGTTTGTCCAGTAAGATATTCAGGATCTTTAAAGAGGTTATAGCATGTGTCAAGAGGAGTAAGACAAGAAATTTTCTTGTTCGTTGAGATCTTTACTTTTAGAAGATATGATATGAGCTTCTTTTATTATGAAGGGGGTTGATTTCTCACCACATTATGCTAGGTGCTGGGAATATAATGGTGAGAAGAATTCTTGTCTCAGCCCTCATGAGCTTTACATCATGGAATAAAATGTAAAACTATAAAATAAAAATAAACTGCTATGGTACCCTTAAAAATTAATGTATTAAATCTGGGACAGTTTTAAAATCACATATTACCTTGACTTAGTTATCTTGACTTAGTTATCTTTCTACTTACTGAATATCCTAAAAACATCTGTCAAAATAGAATGTTCTAGACATTTTCCACCTCTTGGTTCTTCTGTCTATCACCCTTCTTCTTGTACATGTTTCCTGGTTTCAATACTTTCCACAGGTGCTGAATGCAAACCCTGCCCAGGGCTTTGTGCTAGCTTCTCTTTTTCTATTTTAATCTGGATTCCCAACTGACCACCAAAATTCTGGTGACAATTTTGTATTTTTTTTAGAAAACACATCTTATTTTCTTCCTTTAATTTCAGTGCTTACCGCCATTTTTGTGAATGATTGAAGCATTCTCCCAGTTGGCTGTTTTTCTTCCTATTTTCCCACCCCAGACCAAAAGGCAAAAATTTGTCAAACAAGCCTTCAGAGAAAACCACCCATGTTACTTTATTCTCTTGCTCAAGGATCTACCTAGGTTTTCTATTACCCACCCTTTGAAGTCCTGCTTTCAAATATCCCTGGAAGTTTCCTCTTTCATTCAGTCGCCATCCAACCACATTCTTGGTGCTGCCCCATACACACCCTTGCACTGCACTTGACCTTAGCACGTGCCCTGCCAACTCTGGCTCTCTTGCTTGGAAAAACTTCTTTATTCTCCAAATCAACATATTCTCTCTATAAACTCCACATTCACCCATGTAAACAAAGAGGATGTCAAAATCTAACTCTTCCTTGGTATTCCCCCAACTACTCTAGACCTCCTTTTGTGGAAACTCTGAGAGTTTCCTTAGCTGAGAGATTAAAAGCATAAAGTAAGAACAGATGAAAGGGCTTATAGCAGAGAAGACTTTGCCCTGCCTGTGAGATACATTGGATGGCTGATTTTCTTCTTGTTTCGAATCTCTTAGGATAATTCAATCGTTGATGTGAATTGATTCTTGTCTTCTCTGTGATTTTATTTGAATTCTGTTTGGAAGCTTCCTGCCAATTCTGCTGAATTGGAATTTCCGTGAATGTGAGGGCTACATGACCATGACCCTCTCAAGCAGGACCAACTACTTAACTCGTGGAGCTCAGGGCAAAATGAAAATGCAGGGGCCCTTGTTCAAAAATTATTAAGAATTTCAAGGCAGTGATACCAGAGCATTAAAGCAAGCACAAGGCCCTATGAGCTGCACTGGTCACAGGTCCATGAAGTTGCCCCCGTCTCAGATCAGAATATATTTGACTAGTTCATGCCTTATCAGTGGACTTTATCTTTCTCACGGTTAGAAGCTCCAACTCAAGGCATACATTAAACATATTTATTTTGTTAAGTTCCTAAACCCATAACTAAGCTACTGGACAACTTGTGATATGAGAATTTTAAACTCCGTAGGTGATTGTGAGATATCATAAAGTCTTAGAGGGCAGACATCAAATGGACTGTATCACTGATACTCTAATAGCAAGCTCGACCTTTCACATGATGAGGCAAAATGAATATTTGTGGAGGAGCAACAGTCTTGAGTGTCTTTCTGGGCTCCACACCGTAGGCCAGGGGCTTCTAGAGGAAATCAGCTGGAGATACTGAGTAGCTATTAAAAACTTTCGACTGAAAGAAGCCACCCAACTGAGGGATAAAGGGCAGGGGGGGGCGCGGGAGGTACAAGCCAGGTAAGCGTCTGGGGTGACGGCTGAGAGAGGTGGGATTCAGGATCGGAGGCCAGGGTTTTGGAGCGTTTGTTAGCCCAAGGGGGTGAGGGATCTCAGGAGGACAAGGCTGGAGGCTCTGTGATGACAGCGTCATGCTGCCACTAGTTTATTTATGGACGGGGAATGAGAAATGGGCGTGTGAAGGGCACAGATAGGATGAGCCCACTTGTCTCAAAGAATATACGTGTGGAGGGTGCTTTTATTCCTATTCATCCATCCCAGAACTCCTTGCTGGCTCTGAAGACTGATATCCTCATCTTAATCTCTGCAAGCATAGCAAGTGTTTCTCCAGCACCAAGGTTCGATAGAGTCACAATACTAGCTCATCCGTGCCAGCTTCCTGGAAGCCCCGTTCTCCATCAGTACTTTCTGCTCTCAAAAAAAAGATCGTGAAAGGACACCCACACTGTCTGGGAGGTGATGCATCGCCTTTGCTTGGCTACTTTTCTGCTGCTTGGGCCTGGACCCTGCTGCTCCCCTGGCAATACTTCCCTCACGGGACGTAACAATACGGCTTTCACTGCGGTTTCCACTCTTGTGGCTGACATATCTGGTCATCACCGCTGCCGTTATTCCTGGTTCCGGACCCTTCACCAGCCTGGGCACTGGACCACGGCAGCTGTGCCTGAGATGCTGCAAATAGTTTTGTGCACTTGGGCCAGGGCGGTGGGGATGAGGACCTGCTCCGGCCTAACAAGGCCTGGGACTATTGTTTGCCCTGTTTCACCCTTGCAGGTAGTTGGAATTGTTAGGGTCTGTGAAGCACTAGGTTTTTTTTTTTTTTTTTCCTTTTAAAAATCCTTATTATTATTTTTTAAGATTCTCGGCACTTCATTGACCAGGGAGCACAGAGGATCCTCTACCTTCCCATCTACTGCCCTGCCCTTCATCTCTCATAGGCCACCCGCCCTGGAACATCAATTCGAAAGTGGAGGTGACCATGTAGATGGCAGTAAAAGTGGAAACTGCAGTGGTTTCATGGACATATTTAGATGCCCTTGTCTTTGCGCTTTTTCTACACAGGAAATTTAGGAGAGCCACTGGCCAAATTAACTTTATGGGGGAGCTACAAGACCAACCTCAAAGACAATTCCGAATGAGATGGACCAATGCTGTTATCTTATTTCTAAGACAATTCGGAACCTCTGCAGGCTATTTGTGCTCTGAAATCCACAGTTGCTGACCGTGGCCAATTATCCTGAGTGCCCTGTATCACAGACAGGGAAGGAAATAATTGTGAAACTCTACCTAGGGAGGGATCTCTAATTCAATTTCCTACGACTGTGCTGGACAAACATCCAGGTAGTTTTGAATGTTCCTCCAAAATTTTTTTGAGAAGTTCATAATCTTTGGAACCTTTTACTATGTTGACCTACTTCCAGGATAAACTTGAGCAAATTGATTTTCTTCTCTTCAAATAGATCTGAACATAGATTCAAAAATGTCCTCATGTTTTTATATAGCCAGCTCTTTTGCAATTATATCGTACTCATCCCAGTTTATTTTGTGATTATTTTGTTTTATTTTCCCTCCTACAATGAGAGCTTTATGAAGACAGGGGTTGTATTGGTCTTTTTCACCACTGCATCCCTAAGCATTTTGTAGAGTCTCAGGTAAACAGGTGCTCAAGAATGTTTGTTGAATGAATAAATGAATGAATTATGGTGACCCAGCAGTGCCCTGGATTCAGACAGGATGACATATGTCTACAGGTCTGGAGGGACAGGTCTACCTCATTCACTATAGGAAAGGAGAAACCTCTTTGGAGAGAACTCAATCTAAGGAAGGAGAATATCAAGACATAAACTTTGCCAAAAGGACTGTCCACTAGTGTCTGAAAGGAGGAGGGATTTTGATGACGGTGAATGTTACCATTCAGGTTGTACCCTGACTGCAGCCTCCTTGGCTTGAGCTCTGGCCTGAGAGAGCTCCAATTATGCTCAAGTGAAAACTACAGGAACTATAAATAAAATATCAGCTGCGTCAACACTAGTTACAGAGCATTTACAGTGGGAGCAGCTAGCCCGGGCAGGGATGGCAGACCTGGTGACAACACAGTTAGCAGGTTCACGCTGTCAGCACCTGGGCAGGTAGCATGTGCGTGGGTGCGAGGGCACCCACAGCTGTGGCCCTGCTTTTGGTGAGCAGAGCAGCAGAGGTGCCTCCAATAACACGATTCTGGGGCAGGCAGCATGGATTAAGAGAAGAGGAAATGGAGGATGCCGCGGACAGCTGAGAGGATACTCCACCCTCTCCCATGAGAGACCCTTTGATACCCGTTTGATGCCGCTGGGGCTGCTCAGAAATGTGGGTGGAGAATTTGAGGGGAGTGGGGTACCAGCAGGTCGGCTCTCGGGATGGGGGATTGTGAGTTCCGATGGCTAGTTTTCTCTCTGCCTATTGCTCTCCCCTTGGGCTTTTCCCCGGATTGTTATGTCCTGGAAAACATGAAGTAATAAAAAGATACTAACTGATTAGAGCTGGCGTTATCTCTATCTGGAGTTTCAGCACTGGGGGCTTTGCACCCCAGTCCTGGGATCCACAGTGCCTTGAGATCAGGGAACCTAATTTACTCCCTCACTCCAGAAAAATGCAGCCTTACTGGAAAAAAAGAAAATCCTCAAACTAGTAGAAGTCCTACCACTAACCTCCCTTGTTTACCTGGAGAAAAATTGAACAGCGTGTTGGGTGAGGCTTGAGATCCCATAGAGCACAGTGTGTAATGCTGGGACCCACATCCTAGCAGGAAATCAATTTATTAACAACCTTTCCACTGTCTTAATTTCTCACCTTCCTCGGCTTGAATTCATTTGTGCAGTTCACTTGGGTTCTAATACGTAGTGACCCTGTTCCCCCCTATAACTGAGAAACTCATTCAGTTGACTCCCCTCACATCTGCCACGCTGCCCATTTTTTTAAAGTTTTTTTATTTACCTGAATGTGATTTCTTTACAAGCTTCCGTTTTCTATTCCTGGAGTCCAGTGTTTAGTCCCACGCCCATCCAATTTCATTCTCATCAACTCCTGTGTGCTCTCGGCCCACAGAGCTGGCTGACTTCTCCCAGCAGCCCTTTTTCTTGGGCATGTTAACTGAAATAGCCTCTAAATTCTCCCATCTCAAGAAATTGGTCAGCTGTGCTGTGTTCACCAGGCTTGTCAAACCCTGTCAGAGTTAACAAATCAGAAACTGGAGACACATTCCATGTGAATTTACAAAAGGCAAACAGCTGCATGGTCCCTGATCCTGTCAGCTCTGAATGTTTCCAGAAACAAAAAAAAAAGAACTGTATCTTGAAATTTGGCAGGGTGCTCTTCTGAAATCCCCAGTACCTACTTCTTTCCAGGGAGGTTGACGTGCTCTGCCTACAAGTGACCTAAATTTTGAAGAATAACTTACTTTCTGTTCAAGACCTTAGGTGTCTTCTCCATGATTTTTTTCCATCAGATAATGAAGGGGATCCGTATTATTAGTTATTTGTTATATGGACACTCTTGATCACTGGTTGAAAGTGATTGCTTCTTCTTTAATCCCAATACACCCCTCCTCAGTATTCAGATTCTCTGGCTCTGCAGTGTGCAGCATAGAATAGCGTGACAGGGAGGGTCAGGAAGCACAGAGAGAAGGTCTTTTGTTCTGTCAGCCGTCGTTTTACAGTCCAAGGAAAAGACTGTGATTTGCTATGGATGCTTTTTCTAGGACACGTCTTCATTTTTTTTACCTGCCCCCAAATTAAGCACAGCCTCACATCAGGAAAGCGTGTGTGTGTGTGTGTGTGTGTGTGTGAGACCATCAGATTTGGTCCTTGGATTTTTATAATGTGGTTCCTCGTAGAGATTATAGGGCTTTCTAATGAAGTTGTTGGTAGGGGGGCAGTGCCTGCTAGATGACTAGACGGGCTGCTTTGCATTGTTGAAGCTGGATCAGACGCCTGCCGAGGCTGGGATGAGCCCAGATGTTAAAGCCCTCTGAACAGACTGTCAAAGTAAAAAGTGCAAAATGAGCTGAATATGATGATGTGTAGGGTTGCCTGTATCAGCTGATGGCTCTTTGGCCCTGTCAACTAGGGGAGAACGTACAAGCCTCCCCAGCCACTGACGCGTCCTAGATGGTGGCGGGGCTGTGGGTCAGTGGCAGAGGATGGATATTCTAAGGAGGAATAAGAGGCCTGCGGGTCAGAGAGTTCCTAAAATTGGACTCTTATTTTCCTTCTAACTATATATTCCTCGGTCATGTGTATGGTTAAGTAACTAGCTACTTAGCGAGTGACTTCCAAATGTTATACTCAGACATGCTGGAAGTTTATTTCTCGCTCAAAAGTGGCTGACAGATTGGTGGGTGATGCCATCCTAAGCTCGGTCCTCGGGACCCAGGCATTTTCTGGAGATGGGGCCCTGGTAATTGTAGCTTGAAAAGCTCCACAAAGGATTCTGGGTTTCAACCCTAGTTGGCTAACAGAAAGACGAATGACAGACATGTCCAGAGAACATTTTATGTACGCGCTCTCGAAACTGTTTTCTTGCTAAGCGTTCGAATTCTTGCAATATCAGTTATTCGAATTCACTTCTCCGATATAGTCTCCATGGGGAACAAAGTATGGTCTCTCTTATCTTTAAAAATGTTGGGCATGTGCTCTTAGGTCCTTATGTCTTCTGTTGTTTTTCTTCCTCTGGCTTCTTTTTTGTATTTCTCTTCAGAGCCGCTTGAAGGCATCACCTTGCTGCTCTTGCTTCCTGCTTGTGGCACACTAACCAGCACCAAGGCTACCTTGAACAAACGCACTCTGCCAACCAACATGGGCAGACTCTCTTTCCCTCTCTTCCCCTATTCCCCAACTCATTCTGCCACGGTCCACCCCCACATGTTGCCTTGCTTGCCCAGTGTTATTGTTGCAGGAGGTCATCGAGAGGACGTGGCCATCAGTTGACCCATTAGCTGGACTCAGGCAGTCAGAAGCTCTTCACCCCTTCCGCTGTCCTTGAAATGTGTGTTCTGCACACTGTTCCCACAGTGGAAGCCACCCCCAGGCAGCCTTGAGAGAACAATGTGTTATTGAGACTATCTGGGTGGTATGCGTGACTGAACCCCGTTAAGGCCTCTATGTAAACTTTTAAGATTCTGACAAGCAGGTGTGGAGATCTGTTTGTCTTTCAAATGCCCAAGACCAGCCTCCTATGTAAGATCCCTTGCTCACTGAACTTGCCATGTACCAATCTGGTGTGGTCTGCCTCTTTCTTTGGTCTCTCCTTGCCCTCCACGTATGGGGGCCAGTTTCAGATTTCACTTGGGAAGCTCCTGAAATTTCAAACCGACAACTGCATAGAGATTTCAATGAGACAACCATCCCTGTAGTTTATCTTTGCAGCTCACTCTCTGGGATTCTGACTTGAGTCCTTGCTTCTGGCTATCCAAATCCCCCAGAGCTCCTAGTTCATCCTAGGTTTGTATTTTATGTTAATGTATTCACTAGAATTAACTAAATGTGAATATAAGCTGATGTGGGATTCAAAACTTTTCTTGTGCTGTTGTCAAAAAGTCCTTCTATTAGCTCTATCTCCATTGGTCAAATAGCACTTCAAATAGTTTGGATGATGACATATTCTATCAGTGTCACTGAAATCATAGAAGAAAATTACACAATGGTTTAGTGACTCACAGAAGAGAACACATGATAATTTTTCAAACCTCTTAATCCCTTTTTCTTGAAGATCAGGAAGTCAACCCCTGATTTTTATTGATTAGTTGGCTTTTGCTGAATCTATGTTATCTTCTTTGGCAATTATCATGGCACCAGAAGAAAAGGTAGTTGATACTCTGTTTCCAATACACAGTCAACAGGACTGTTAATTACTTGTAAGAAAGTTGAGAAGACTTGTGATGTTAGCATTTTAGTGCAGGGTATTAAGCATTATACCAGGGAAGGGAGAAAAATCCAACTCCCATAAGCAATAAGGGAAAGAAACTTGTTTTATAGAAAGAGGCATTTCAGATCATCTTTTGGTTATCTTTTTGGTCAGCCAGGTACTCCTAAGAGACCTGTCAGAAGCATTTTGCTGAATTATTTATTAATTTAATGTCAGTGATATAATTAGGCTTTGAATTTTGTAGCCAGATCAGAATATTAAGCTAATGATTGGGAGAAGAATTGGTAGAGATGTAGATAGGTCTCAGACATGTAAGAAATCATCATGAACCACGCATAAGAAATGATTTAGTAGGTAGCAGGTAGCAGTTCTTTCCAGGATTTTGAAAGACAGCTTGTTTTTGAAAATACCAAAGGGACTCTATGTTATCAGTTGAGATAGTAGGGCCACTTTGAGTTTATGAGATAAGAGATTTCTTTAACATTAGACCATGCACAGCTTTTGGGGGACTAGGAAGTGAAAGTCCCAGGGTTAGAGGAAGAGTCACTAACTCATCTGCCTGATGGACCAGCATGAGTGGACAAACTGGGGCATGCAGGGACGTCTGCAAAGCAAGCACATCCAGCTGCTGAAATGGGGTGAAGGGGCAGTTCCGGGAACGACCCATGGGAATCAGCTGCTGCATAATTAACTGATTCCACGCAGCCAGATGTTAGGTGGTGGTAGAACCAACGATTGGGAAGGCCGTAGAGTGGAGGAGAGTTGAGACCCACCAGGCACTTCCTCTGTCCTTAATAGTATCTTACCACAAAGACTTCTGACAGCAACAGTTCTGTTTTGCTTCTGCTTTCCAATCTCGTGCCAGTTCCTCTTTTATCCAACTCGAACTCAGAAATATACATATTAGGAAACACTGTTAAACATGGTTCCCAGATTAATCAAGTTGACACAGCAAAAATCCAGCCAACTCTTGCACCTGTAAAAGACGCCTCAGCTCTGACCAGAGGATGGAATGTACTGGAAAGAGTTCCCATGTTCATTTCTATAACACTGTAATCCCCACGAGGCCATGACCTAGTTTGCAATGGTAACTTCTGGTAGCTGTCACAGTGCCTGACTCAGAGTAGTTGCATAAATATACATTGAATGACAATAACTGATTCTAAGTCAGAAGATCTGAGTTCAGTTCTGTTCCTGCCACTGTGTCAGTTATCTATCTCTCGGCTCTCAGCTTCACACTTGCCATTTTGTATTCTCTGTATTGCACATGGCTGGAAGTCTAAAGACCATATGTCCTTGAGGCCCTTGAACTTAGCCAATGGAACAACTTGTATAAGATCTTAAGACGGAGGAAAGAGAGAAGCCGTATTTTTTTCTGCTTCTGGCTTCAGCAGCTGCAGAAGCAGTAGCAAGAGACTGTGGAACTTACCAGCAAAAGCAACCAGTCCAGAAGCTTCGGCAGAGCTGTCAGGAGGCAGGTGGGGTCCGGCACTTCTGCCCTGTAGTGCAGCGCCTATTGACTCATGATAACAGCACTTTCTTTTCTGTTTTTTTCAGCTCTAGTGATGGTAGTGGTTCCCTGCCATTACTAAACATCTTCTCCCTTTTTCTCCTCTAGCCCTTTTAACACTTCGGTAATCAATTCCTTGTACCAAATCACCTTCAGTTGAAATAATGAGCATGTTTGCTGTCTCTCTGGATGGATACATACTGATGCAACCTTCTTTAGCTTTGGACACTTTAGCATTTGACTTTCAGTCACCTTACCTGGAAAATGATGGTGAGAATTCCCATGCCATTGTAAAGGGCTAATGCAATAATGTTTGTAAAGGTGCCCTGAATATTATAATAAACTAATTTGCACATATAAGTTTTTATTAGATAATATACAGTTTTTTTCTGAAGGGAGAGTAATATAGTGTTTGAATGCATGGGCTCTGCCTGGGTTCATAGTCACTTCAGCTACTGACCAGCTGTGAGAGGTTGGGTGAGTAGTAGTATACTTCTCCAAGACCAATTTTGCCTATGTATAAATGGGGTAAAAATAGCACTTATTTCACCAGATGGGAGGTACTAAGTGGGACATCACATGTAAGGTAATTAAGTGTCTGGCATATCATAAATGCCCAATATTGTTGTTGTTATTATTATTATTCTGTGCAATTGGTGGGGGTAGTGGGTAGTGTCCTATGGGAGAGAGCTGTATGATGGGTCCAAGAGAGAACCAGAAATCAGTCTGAACAAATGATAAAAAATTGATTAACGTAAAAAGCAATTTACTTCTGTGATCTAATAGACAACACTGATGTGAATAAACTTGTATGGTTTTGAAAAAAGAAAAAATTAAAAACCACTTCTTCAAATCCCTGAATATCAAAACATTGATTCGTGTTTACTTTGAAAGTATTTAGAATTTATTCTTCATTGAGAATGTAACACATTTTCACTGTAGATAAATTTAAAAATACACAAGCATAAAAAGAAAAGAATAAAATATCCTAACTCTAGTACCTGGATATGACTATGTTAATATCTTGTTATAGGTTATTCTACTCTAGACCTTATTTAGTGATAAATATACACACGGAGACAGATGCATATTTTCCAGCAACTCTTGTTTTGGGTACTGTATGAAATGTTTGTTTTTTAAAAAATAGTTAGATGACTCAGGAAAAACTGTCTAAGCGCCCCCTGAGGATGTGGCTCTGTGTCTAACCTACTATCCTGCCTTCAGATCAGGACCCATATTTTTAACCACTTTATTTACATAGAATTAAAAAAAAATTAACGTGAATGTTGAAATTTGAACCCTTGATGTTACATCCCTTCTGAGGCAGGGATGTTTAGCTGTCTCACCAAGGATTCCTGCTTCTAGTATCAGCAGGAAGCGGCTGCCTCGGCTGGGATTCCATTTCTCAGTCCGTCTTCCATCTAAAGTAGAATCAACTATATGAAGCTTATATATAAGCTCTTACCAATGGAAGGTAAGTGGAAGTGAGGTGTGTTGCTTTTGATGTAATGCAGCTGAGAAGTGAGTTTGCTTTCTCTACCTTTTCTTTTCTGTCTGGCACTAGGGGATGGTAGAGCCAAAGATGGAAAGTGCCTGGATCACTGAATCATCCCATGGAGGAAAGCTTTTGGCAGACCAGGAACACACACACACTAGACTTCCGTAAGTGAGAAATACATTTCAATTGGATTAAGCCACTGAATTCAGCATTATCTTAATACACATCCCAAGCCCACATTGAATGTTCTTTCTTCCTCTTCTTCCTTCTCTTAATCTCTCCCTCCCATTGTTGATCTTTATATTTTTCACTGCTCCTAGCAGACAGTGCCTTGTACATAGCAGGCACTTAATGTTAATTAAAATTAGACATGGTTCCTGGACTGACATAAATCCTTAAAATGAGCTTGAAGCACTTTCACGGCAACATGTGGAAAAATGCAATATTCTTACGATGTAGTGTACACCAGTTGTCCCCAACCTTTTTGGCACCAGGGACCGGTTTCCTGGAAGACAATTTGTCTACTGACAGGTGGGGGGAGGATGGTTCAGGCCATAATGCGAGCGATGGGGAACGGCAGGTGAAGCTTTGCTTGCTCGCCGTTCACCTGCTGTGTGGCCCGGTTCCTAACAGGCTGTGGCCCGGGGGTTGGGGACCCCTCGTATAGACTGAGTAGAAGAAAACTTTTATTATAACTAGAAAAAGACTCATAGAAAATAAGCTCATAATGGAAGATTTATTCTCCATTTCTAGAGGCACTTAAAATAGAAGATTGAGAAAGGTGGCATTTTTTTTTTTTTAATTTTTTACTTATTTATTTATTTATGGCTGTGTTGGGTCTTCGTTTCTGTGCGAGGGCTTTCTCTAGTTGCGGCGAGCGGGGGCCACTCTTCATCGCGGTGCGCGGGCCTCTCACTATCGCGGCCTCTCTTGTTGCGGAGCACAGGCTCCAGACGCGCAGGCTCAGTAGTTGTGGCTCACGGGCCCACCTGCTCCGCGGCATGTGGGATCTTCCCAGACCAGGGCTCGAACCCGTATCCCCTGAAGTGGCAGGCAGATTCTCAACCACTGCGCCACCAGGGAAGCCCGAGAAAGGTGGCATTCTTTTTAGTGGCAGGGCAGAACTTAAATAAAATTGAAATTGCTTTCTCTTTTTGTTATCTTTCTTACTGAACCCTTTCTTGTATTTCTCCAAATTTTTTATTCCCTTTTATATAAGAGAACACCAGGGAGTTCTCTTCAATTAACCCAAGTGCATTTGACAACCATCTTCCAAAGGGCCTGTCCCTGCGTTTGAAAGGTAAACTGTAGTGGTGAGTATTTCAGACCTGGGGGAAGGCACTGTCATGCCAGCCTTTGAGGAGGCATTTTTCAGCTGACAGGCCTGATGGCATCTTTCTCTTTACTCCCAGGAGGCATGTTCCCTATGAATATGCAAATACTGCACTCCTCGACATAAACGATCCCTTCTAACTCAATCACGCTTCCAATCGCAGAGTGGAGCTTCTGTCAGAATTAATTGTAATTTTGAAACTGACCCTCAGCAAGAAGAAAGATTGTGTGTTCGGTTTTGCTCTCTTTCAATAGCTTTTAGTTCCAATATTTTATGTTTAATTCATAAATGACTTCAAATAAAGTATATTTTTCATTATGCAAAAAATTTAAACAGTTGCTGGATTAGACTGATGACATAAAGAACATCGCTGCAAATCACAATCAATTTCTGTGACTTCATACACTGTTCTATTATATGATGACCATCTAAACGGCACTTTTTAAAATTTAGATCCAGGATCATTCAGAACCTTTGCCTGCACAATCAAGTTCTACAGAATCAAAGGAGCTTGGAAATAATTATGGTTAATTATGTATTCTGTAAAAACTGCAGTTTTCTTTTGTGTATCTTTTCCCGTCTAATGGTTTTGCTAAGCTGAAGAAAAGTTCAGGATGTCACCATCAGGTGTGCAGCTTGACGCCTAAGACAGAAGGACAAAGCCCAGCTCCTTTGTCTCCTCCTCCTGTGTGCAAGGAACTGTGAGCAATTTCATAGATCCAGGAAGATAATATTTCAAATGAGATGTCTAATAGCTTTATAATAATTGGCCTTCTTAAGGCACGATAGCATGCATATATTTGCTTTTCAGGGTGTGAATCATGCCCTTTTCAACTCTGTATCTCTAGTGTTTAGTGGCAAACTTAGAAAATAGTAGGGATACTGTACAAATGTCTGTTTCGTAAAGAACTTAGATTCAGAAATCTCGGGTTTCAGTGTCGGTCTACTGCTTATGACTTGCGCACATTCTTTCATTTACTCATTCTTTTTTTTTTCCCTTTCATTCTACCTCCGTAGAGAGAGCACCTATCTTGTGTCAGATGGTGTTCAAAATGCTGGGAATATAGAGGTAAATAAGAACTAGATATAGGTGCTCCCTCAGCATCTAAATGGAGCGTTAGGGGGCAGGCCAGGCTTCAAGTCATGTGATACATTTGTGACAAGATGAGCACAGAAGGAAGCAACCTGTCACTAGAGAAGGTGGGGAAGGAACAATCAAGGACGGCTCCTTTTAGGGCACGCAGTGCTTGAGCTGAGTCTTGATAAATGAGTAGAAGTTGGCCACGTGGACAGGCGTTAGCCTAGACGGAAGGTGTTTCATTCCGATGCAAATGAATGGAGCTGATATATTGGAGGAAAAGGCTTGGTGAAGGGTCTGTGCAGGACCACATCAGGAGTTACCCTGGGGAAATCAAGGGGTCAGATCATGAAATGCCTTTTGCGCCATGCTAAAGGGACTGAACTTTATCCCAAAGATGAAAGATGAAACAATTTAAAGTGTGTGCTGGGGAGTGACATGGTGGGATTTATGTTACTTAACTTGATAAGACTTTTTTTTAGCCCATAAAATGTAAAAAGTATTAGTTATCTCTTAAGGTTACTGTAAAGATTGAATGAGCTGATAAGCTTGAGGGTATCCTATAATATGGGACAGAAATGTTAACCAGTGTTATTAATACTAACTGCACACATTTATTATGCACTCATTTCTCTTAAGTACTCTATGTGGATTAAGTCATTTAATTCTTAGAGTATAATTAACCATGAATCTGCAAGTGGGACACCCACTTTGAGTTGTTTTCTTAGTAATTATACTGGATTTGACTTGATTTCTCATTTAAAATATTCATTTCCCTAGAAGGTTGCTCTAGATGGCTTCTCAATTAACTAGATAACTAAAGAAGGAGAAAGTGGTTTATTTTACTCTTCTCCAAAATCACCTACGGGTAGTTGTCAAAATGAGCTTTCTGATTACTATATATATATTTTTTTAAAAAAATTAATTAATTACTTAAAAAAATTTATTTTTGGCTGTGTTGGGTCTTCGTTTCTGTGCGAGGGCTTTCTCCAGTTGCGGCAAGCGGGGGCCACTCTTCATCGCGGTGCGCGGGCCTCTCACTGTCGCGGCCTCTCTCGTTGCGGAGCACAGGCTCCAGACGCGCAGGCTCAGTAGTTGTGGCTCACGGGCCTAGTTGCTCCGCGGCATGTGGGATCTTCCCAGACCAGGGCTCGAACCCGTGTCCCCTGCATTGGCAGGCGGACTCTCAACCACTGCGCCACCAGGGAAGCCCCCTATGGCTGCTTTCTTGAGATGGATGCGGCTCCTCTTGAATCGTGACTGGGCTCAGGTCTCAGGCTGTTGTCTGAACAGGAAGGACATGTCAATCAAGTAAGGTTATTCTTTCTCCTGGGCTCTGTCCTCTGATAGTGTTTCCTCCTGTTCGTCAGAAGCAGATCTCCTCCTCATTGTTTCATCTCCCCTAAGATTGATCTATTAGAAGTAGTTGATTATTTATCACCAGTTTATTATTCTTTGCACTGGTTCCGAAAAGTGAAGCCTAAATATTATTGGCTCAGTGGTATCATTGTGTGACGGGAGAAAATGTTTAGTAAATTAGAATCTGAAAACAAACTATTGAAAGTCAGAATATTTGCGAAGACTCTCATTTTCCTTTTTCCCAAGCTGAGATAATAACAATATTCCTAGAATTTGTAGAAATTCTACAAAGAGCAACAGTATTTTCTAAGTCCCTACTTTTGTTTAGGTACTGTCCGTGTATCAGATACAAACCTGATTTGCTCAAGGCAAATCAAACTTTTTATCTTAGCTCCAATAACACAAAACAAAAACAATAGCACAAAGGTCTTTCAAAAGCTAGATTAATTAATCAGTTACTTAACTAACTCATTAAGAAGAAGAGTATTGAAGCCATATTTTCTTTTATCACAGAAAATCTGCCCAGAGCTCAGGGCCATCAAATAACAAAAAGCACACTACTTAACTTAATCCTTAAAAAATGTGGCATATTAACTTGTTTTGCATTCTGAATGATAATAATTATTTGTCAAGGTTCTCGAATGATGGATTATTTTTATTTTTGTATAGACTGTATATAACAATATCCACAGGCTATATACAGTCTCTGAGAGGATATAAAAATTTAAAAACAGTCATAATTTTCAATTGCATTTAGTATAAATAAGTGGCAACTCAAAAGGTTCTTACACACTGTGAGTCTTCGATAAAAAATTTTTAAGATAAAGTTACATTTTTGATAAAAACTGTTATTGGTGGTGGTTTTCTATAAAAGGAAATTAGGAATTAGAGTGCTTATTCTGTATTTTGGGTCTATTTTTCTAGGTAGCTACTAAATTGCTCATGGTCACTTAAAAATTTCTGGACTTTATTGATTTCAATTGTAAATACAGACATCTATTGTGCTTTCCCATTTCCAGCAGCATAATGAAGTTTGATTGTATTTCTTTTTCAATGTCCATTGGCATTTTTATAATTTCAAGGTAATAGATGAAATTAACAATACTTTCTTTGCTAGTTTTGTGCAATCAAAAAGGCAGATATCCACTATGCCTGTTTTGAAATTTCTCACCCAAGGTTTTGAAATAAAAGCTGTTTAATGGAGGCTATAAACTTGCATATAACAGTATAAAATAAACATCTATGAAGAGAAATAGATGGCACATGAAAATCTAGTAAAAGATTGGCTCCGTTGCTTCATCTACAAACCTCACTGAACAAGCGGATTCTTCTAACCGTGAATAATCATGTAGACCATTTATCTCAGCGATGCCACAGGGAAACAGAGTTAAGAAACAAAGCCTTTCGAAGTCTGGACCATCTGATAGGAACCACTAATCTGTTCATGACATGTAGCCCCAGTGCAAATACGTGTCCAAAAATGTTTCAACATTTACCGACAGCTAATTTGCAGCAAAAATACAAACTTGCTGACTCTATTAATGGGTGAGCTTTTTTTTTTTTTTTTTTTAAAAGAACAATTTTGGTTTTTTTTTTCGTTTGTTTGTTTATTTATTTATTTATTTTTGACTGTGTTGGGTCTTCGTTTCTGTGCGAGGGCTTTCTCTAGTTGTGGCAAGCGGGGGCCACTCTTCATCGCGGTGCGCGGGCCTCTCACTATCGCGGCCCCTCCCGTTGCGGGGCACAGGCTCCAGACGCGCAGGCTCAGTAGTTGTGGCTCACGGGCCTAGTTGCTCCGCGGCATGTGGGATCTTCCCAGACCAGGGCTCGAACCTGTGTCCCCTGCATTGGCAGGCAGATTCTCAACCACTGCGCCACCAGGGAAGCCCAATGGGTGAGTTTTTGAAGGTGAACATGCAAGTGATATTTGGTATTTATACATTCCATATGCAGTTATGTGAATTTTTTCTCTCACTTTGAGAAGTACCAGTAAATTTTCATCCTGGATTGACCTCTCCCCTAAAATCCAGCACACTTCTTTGAAACTTACCTTAACAGTCTTTTTCAAATTAACGCAAGCACATTTTAATATTAGCCCAAGGGAGGCAATTCAGAAAAGTGAATCTTTTCAAAATCAGAACTTGTATTCTGGTTATATTCACACCTTTGCATTGCTTCATTGGAACAGATAATAGAAAGTTTACTATAATTATGAGCATCATTCCTAAACAAGGGAGACAGAATAATGGGGAGTCGGGTAAGCCTAAATCCATGTGAGATGATCCAATGGATTTTAGAGAAAAAAACCTGAAAATTTTCCTATAGAGTGTTTAGGAGTTTATAGGAAAATGAAGTCATATTTTATCAAATCCAAAGTGTTAGTTTCAATTAATTAATTTATTCTTGCATCTACTATTTTCTGAGTGTCTACTATGTGGGGTTGGGTGCTATTTAGGCTATACAAAAATAAAAATAATCTTTTACTCAAGAAACTTCCAGTTCATTATTAGTTTTCCAGGTGTAGATAGCATAGGAAGAGGTTCTGTTAAGGAAATATGATAATAAGAAAAGCGAAAAATTGTTTTTGAGCTAGACAGTTCTAGAAATGTGAACTTTATTGAGGAAGGAATGACATAAAATTGAAAAGAAAGAAGCATTTTTATCAGTGAGATACAAAGAATACGATCAGTATCAGATAAAACTTTCATTTGTAGGACACCACAAGAATCAAGTGTTGAAAAAGGCAGCTTAATTTTTTTTGTACGAAGCTAAATCGCCAGTTGTCCTCTGTTTTTTTTTTTTTTTTTCATTGAATTTCCTAATTGTGTAGAAGTCTGACCCACTCCTGAGTAGGAAGTGTGTGTTTGTAGGTCATCTACAGATGAAACTGTGGTAAAATCTTGGTGGAGGCTCAGAATTTCAGTCATTTTTGGCTTCATGTAGACAAAATCTGTTGCAAAATAGGAAGATAAGAAAATAGTTTGATTTTTAAATAGGTTGAAAGTATAGAACACAGTGAAAAGAAAAATTCTTGCCTAGAATAGAGGGCAGCAGATGCAGATGTTCTAATTTATGTGAAAATCCAAGGTGTTTTTATGGGCCTTATCTGTGAGAATTCAAGTCCCTCTGCAAAGTGATAACCCAATTCACTCAAATTATGATCAGAAGGAACATAAAGGCAGAACTCTAATAGGAGATGTTTTGGGAACTGCATAAAGTTCTAAAACTTCAAAACTTCACTTTTGAAGATGTGTGAATGATTGTGTGTGACATCTGAAATGATGGTGATAAAACACAGGCATATTACTTATTTTCCTGACTTTCTGTGGCTTATGGCTTCAATTTACTGAGCTATCTTCCTGACTTTCTGTGGCTTATGGTTTGAATTTTCTGGTGGATAACCAAATTTGCTTGTGTTTTCTTGCATGTGTGACTTGGGTAGCATACCTATGCCCAAATATGCCTGGCTAGGCAGAGTTTCTGTAACTTCGGCTCAGTGCCTGGTTTGTTGACTCTGATGGTGTATCTGGATTTTGACTGTGAGAGTCAGGATGGATCTCTTCACTTTAGCTCTTGATCTATGGCTATATTTGGAGGGATGTTTTTAACTGAGGAGTTTATGGAGACGATAGGAAAGCCGAGTGGAGGATGCTTGAATTAACAGTGAGAACTGTGTTTATGTAGTTGATTTAAGCACAGCTTTTCCATTGCAGTGTGATTCCAAGTCCCCTTTCCTAAGGAAATGTTAAACCCAGTACCCCAGCTTTTAGCCTATTCAGGTCCATTTTTGATTATTTTTTTCTTGCACCACCAAGATGTTCTGAATTCTTCCTATATTCCATACAGTTTCTAACATGTGCCATTTTTGAACCAAGTTGCCGCTTCGCTGTATCAGAGCCCTTTCAGGGAAATTGGGAAAAATAATCAGTTCCTAGTATGTAATTGCTTATGGTTTCTTCTTTCTTTCTTTCTATTTTCCTCCCTCCCACCCTTCCTTCCTTCCTCCCTTCCTTCCTTCCATTTCTTTCTTCCTTTCTTCTTCCTTTCTTTCTTCCTTTCTTTCTTTCTCTCTTTCTTTCTCTTTCTTTCTTTCTTTCTTTTTTTCTTTCTTTCTTTCCTTCTTTCTTTCTTTCTCTTTCTTTCTCTCTTTCTGTCTTTCTCACTTTTGCTTTTTTTTCTGTTTAAAAATGCTTTCTTTCATATTTCACTAAAAAGTTTATGTGTATAAGACACAAAGTAAATAGGTAGGAAGCTTTCAATCATGATGAATGGGACAGTAGTAATTCAGCCATTACTGTGGAAGCATTTTTAATGTATACTCTTCAATATTATGTATAAATATTTTAATGATGCAGTCCAAGTTCTGGGTTTAAAAAATTAAATCTGCACATGTGGGACACTTGCGGTCAAATTTTAAGATTGGTAAAGCCAATTTCAAGCTACTTATATTTTGAGTACATGTTCACCATTACAAATATATGATGTTAACTAATGAAACAGTAATCCTCAAAGATCTTTGCTTTGTCCTACGTTGATGCATTTGTAATCTGAGTCTGTGCGCTAATTTCCCTTCTTGTAGTTACTCTTCAAATTACAGTGGTTATGCTTTGAGTTCCATATGCATTTTACCCACCTCCTTTATCTCAGCTTTCCCATACTTTGCTATTCTCATCTTTCTGGAAAAAAACAGCACAGTGATTCCAGAGATGATTGCTCTTGCCTCAACCACAATGATAGTAATAACACCAGCTCTTAGACCCTGTATTAAAAATTCAGGTGCTTTTTTATTAACATAGTAAATAAAAGTTTGACCAGGACTCAGGCTCTCAAGTTTACTTTAAATACTTTGTCTTTATATGAGTTTTTTAAAAAATAAATTTATTTATTTTTGGCTGCATTGGGTCTTTGTTGCTGCACGCGGGCTTTCTCTAGTTGCAGCAAGCAGGGGCTACTCTTCATTGCAGTGTGTGGGCTTCTTATTGCGGTGTCTTCTCTTGCTGTGGAGCACGGGGTCTAGGCATGCAGGCTTCATTAGTTATGGCATGCGGGCTCAGTAGTTGTGGCTCGCGGACTCTAGAGCTCAGGCTCAGTAGTTGTGGTGCACGGGCTTAGTTGCTCAGCGGCATGTGGCATCTTCCTGAACCAGGGATCAAACCTGTGTCCCCTGCATTGGCAGGAGGATTGTTAACCACTGCGCCACCAGGGAAGTCCCTATAAGAGGTTTTTGTAAGGAAGCATTTTCTAAAATGTGTGCTAATAATTACTAATGGCCTTTGTTCTCTCTTTGTTTGCCAGAACAGTATTTTTCCAACAGTTTTCATTGTGATTCACACTAAGAAACACATTTTACATTGTGATCCGTTGCACAAATACATGTACATATATTAATGAAACAAAAGTGAGTTCATGAGAAAGTATTTTCATCATTGTGATGCATAATGCACTCACTCATTTTTCTATTCTTGTCTCATCTATTTCATTAAGAAATATGGCTTGTACTTACAAAATTGATCTAATGACCTTCTACATCAAAAACCTCAGTTGAGGGACTTCCCTGGTGGCACAGTGGTTCAGAGTCTGCCTGCTCATGCAGGGGACACGGGTTCGAGCCCTGGTCTGGGAAGATCCCACATGCCGCGGAGCAACTGGGCCCGTGAGCCACAACTACTGAGCCTGCGCGTCTGGAGCCTGTGCCCCGCAACAAGAGAGGCCGCGATAGTGAGAGGCCCGCGCACCGCGATGAAGAGTGGCCCCCGCTCGCCGCAACTAGAGAAAGCCCTCGCACAGAAACGAAGACCCAACACAGCCATGAATAAATAAAGATAAATTAAAAAAAAAACAACACCTCAGTTGATAAGCAAGTGCTTAGAAACATACCTTGGCCTCCTCTCCGACTGCTTTCTGCTCTGGTGCTCTCTGCCCTCCTCCTGTCTTGATGAAAGGAGTCCCAGGAGTTCATTCCTTTTGGCAGGAAGAGTGACTTCCGGGGCTGGGTCTGTGTTGAACATTTTTCACTCTCGGTTAGATCCATAGACACCACATCATCTGCTGTGAAATTTGCCAAGTACCCCTCCTGGGAAATGCAGTGATATTCTCAGCAGCTCGAATTTCACTCTGAACGATTTCACCCCATCCCTTGTTGTATTGGCCCTACATGGACTTTATGACATATTTTCTTATTTTCTGACAGTGATCCTGCTATGCTCACGTTGGGTTAGGGCGCATGGGGCAGAGTGAATCAATGTGCTTTAGACCCCATTCTGACTTTTAAACTATAAGCCATGACAGGTGATGTCAGGGAGGATACATGTTTTTCCTCAGGTTTATTGAGATATTATGGACATGTAACATGTGAGTTATATGTCATATGACAATGTGTGATTTGATACACACACATACACATATATATATATATATATATTGTGAAATGATTACAACAATACGGTTAGTTAACACCTCCATCTCCTTACACAATTACCATTTTGTATGTGTGTGAGTGTGTAGTGATATTTAAGATCTACTCTCTTAACAACTTTCAAGTATTTAATGCATTATTGTTAATTATAGTCAACACACTGTACCTTAGAGCCTCAGAATGGATTAATCTTATAGCTGGAAGTTTCTGTCCTTCAGCCAACATCTCCTCATTTCCCCAAACCCCAGCCCTAGCAACCACCATTCTACTTTCTATTTTTATGAGTTTGGAGTTTTTAGATTCCATGTATAAGTGCGATCATGCAGTATTTGTCTCTCTTTGTCTGACTTATATCCCTTAGCATTATGCCCTTAAGTCTATCTATGTTGTTGCAAATGGCAGGATTTCCTTCTTTTTTATGGAATGATATTCCATTATATCTATGTCTCTCTCTCTCTCTATATATATATATAGATAGATAGATAGGTATTGTACATACCACATCTTCTTTATCCATTCATCTGTAGATGGACACATTGTTTTCATGTCTTGGAAATTGTGAATAATGCTGTAATGAACAAGGGGATGCAGATAGCTATTTGAGATAGTGATTTCATTTCCTTCAGATACATATCCAGAATAAGATTGCTGGATCATATGGTAGTTATATTTTTAATTATTTGTGGAAACTCCATAATATTTTCCATAGTGGCTATATAGATTTACACTCCCACTAACAGTGCACAAGGGTTCCCTCTTCTTCACATCCTCAACACTTGTTATCTCTTGTCTTTTGATAATACCATTTTAAACAGATGTGGTGATATCTCATTGCTGTTTGATTTCCATTTCTCTGATGATTAGTGTTGTTGAATAACTTTTTTCATGTACCTATTGGCCATTTGTGTGTCTTCCTTTGAATTATGGCTATTCAAGTCCTCTGGCCATTTCTAAATTGGATTGTTTGTTTTTCTACTATTGAAATGTGAGTTCCTAATATATTTTGGATATTAGCTCCATATCAGATACATGGTTTGCAAATATTTTCTCCCATTTGGCAGGATGCCTTTTCTATTTGATTATTTCTTTTGCTGTACAGAAACTTTTCAGTTTAATGTAGTCCCACTTACTAATTTTTGCTTTTGTTGCTTGCACTTTTGGTGTCATATCCAAAAAAATCATTGCCAAGACAAATATCAAGGAGCTTTTCTGCTATGTTTTCTTGTAGTATTTTTATTTTCAGGTCTTACATTTAAGTTTTTAATCCATTTTGAGTTAATTTCTGTAAATATTGTAAGATAGGGGCCCAGTTTAATTATTTTGCATGTGAATATCCAATTTTTCCAGTACCAGTATTTTTTTTGTGTGTGTTTATTTTTTAAAATGTTTATCCCAATACCATTATTTGAAGAGACTATTCTTTCCCCACTGAGCATTCTTGGCTAACTTGGCAAATATTATTTGACTGTATGTGAGTAGGTTTATTTCTGGGCTCTTGATTTTGTTCTACTAATTTATGTGTCTGTTTTATGCCAATACTATGATTTTGATTACTGTAGCTTTGTAATAAAAGTTTGAAATCAGGAAGTGTGATGGCTCCAACTTGGTTCTTATTTCTTAGCACTGCTTTGACTATTCAGGGTTTTTTTGTGTGTTTCCATACAAATTTATGATTGTTTTTCTATTTCTGTGAAAATTCCACTAGAATCTTGATAGAGATTACATTGAATCTATAGATCACTTTGGGTAGTGTGGTCACTTTAACAATATTAATTCTTCTGATCGATTAATATGGGATATCTTTCCATTTAGTTGTGTCTTCTTCAATTTCTTTCATCAATGTCTAGTAGTTTTCAGTGTACAGATTTTTACCTCCTTAGTTAAATTTATTCTTAAGCATTTTAGTATTTTTGATTGTTTTCTTTATTTCTTTTTCAAATAATTTTTAGTATATACAAATTTTACTGATTTTCATATGTTGATTTTTTTTTGTCCTGCAACTTTACTAAATTTATTAGTTCCAACAATTTTTTTGGTGAAGTCTTTAAAATTTTACAAGATCATATCATCTGCAAACAGAGACAATCTTACTTCTTCCTTTCCAATTTGAATGCCCTTTTTTTTTCTCTTGCCTGATTGCTCTGGCTAAGACTTCCAGTACTATGTTGAATAGGAGTGGTGAGTGGGTACTGGTCTTGTTCTTTATCTTAGCAGAAAAGCTTTTAACCTTTCATCATTGAGTTAGATGTAGTTGTGGGTTTGCCGTATATGGTCTCTATTATGTTGAGGTATATTTTCTTTATACACAATTTGTTGAGAGTTTTTAATCATGGAAGGATGTTGAACTTAGATGCTTTTTCTGCATCTTTTGACATGATCATATGATTTTAATCATTCTATTAATGTGGCTTACTGCATTTATTCATTTGCATATGTTGAACCATCCTTGCACCCCAAGGATAAATCCCACTTGACCATGGTATATGATCCTTTTAATGTGCTGTTGAATTCAGTTTGCTAGTATTTTGTTGAAATCTATGTTCATCAGAGTTATTGGCCTGTAGTTTCTTTTCTTATAGTGCCTTATCTGGCTTTAGTAATAGGGTAATTCTGACCTCATAAAATGAGCTTGGGAGTGTTCCCTCTGTGGAAGAGTTTGAGAAGGATTGGCATTAATTCTTCCTTAAATATTTGGTGGAATTCATCAGTGAAACCATCTGTGCCTGGGCTTTTCTTTTTGTGAGGTTTTTGTTGAAAGTGGGGCATTAAAGTTCCCTACTATTATTGTATTTTGTCTATCTCTTTAGATCCATTAGTATTGACTTAATATATTTAGGTACTCTGATGTTGGGGGCATATGTATTGACTATTGTTATATCCTCCTGATGAATGGACCCCTTTACCATTATATAATGACGTTATTTGTCTCTTGTTACAATTTCTGACTTAAAGACCTTTTTTTCTTCTGGTATAAGTATAGCTATTGCTGCTCTTTTTTGGTTTCCTGCAGTAGTTACTCTGGCCAGGAGCCTGGGTTCATAGTCGCCCACCTGGAGCTTGAGTTCTTGAAGGCTTACCGAAAGCCTGAGACCACAGGAGATGGCTTGGTCTGCAGGAGCTAGCCAGAATTGGGATTCAGGGGGTTCGCATAGCCTGGGTTTGGGGTAGCCTGCCAGGAGTCTGGTGCCATGGAAACATTCAGCAACAGAGTGGGCTCGGAGCGTGGGTTTGTGGGAGACCGCTGGGGGCCAGGGTCTTGTATGTTGGCCAGTGACGGTGTGGACGGGGATCCTGGTTCCACAGGAACCACTTGGGAACATGGCAGCTGACAGGTGCTGGGATATGCTGGGGGCCTGGGTTCTTGGGGGCCCACCAGGAGCCTGGTGGTTTGGAAGACACTTGGGACTGCAGCAGTCACATGTGACTGCCGCAGCCAGCTGGCATACATTTCTTAAATCTAACATCGTCTAGTGGTTACCTTTAGAATTCCCCGTTCAGCTCACAATGACTGATTTCTCTCAATCTAATCTACAGTGATGGCTCCTCATATTCATTATGATCATTAAGATTCAGCTCCCCTCCTCCTTTTCTCATCTCCACCAGTCATACACAGCACATCTGATCCAGTGTGACAGTTTCATGACCACTGGGAATTGGTGCTGGGAGAGAGCCAAGAGAATTTGGAAAGACTACAAAAAGGCCAGTTTGGCTGGAGGATGTAAAGTGTGGGGAGTAACTGCCAGATGAACTTGGAGAAAGAGCGGCAGGGGTAAACAATGCAATGACAGGTTAAGTTAAGAATTTTGGCCTTTATTCACAGTGATGGAAAGCCACTGAGAGTTTTTTGAGGATGAAGTTGGAGTGGGGAGGTGCTGCATAGTGAAAAGGTCAGTTGGGCTGTAGTGTGCAATCTATCGGAGAAGGTAGTTTCAACAGGCAAGCTGTGATGACAGTTAGCTTTAGGGTGGAAATAGAGAGAAATGGATATAGTGACAGATTGAAAAAAATCAATATCATCATTATCATACATTTCCGAGTTGCTTGAACTATTTTTTTGTTTGTTTTTTCTTTTGTTTTCTTTTCTGGAAAAGCCTGTTAATGCTTAGTATGGGAAAATTCTCCAACAGGCTCCATGGAAATTCATATCACAAGAAGAAGATCTCTTACTCAGTGTTTGTTCTATTGTTACCAGAAAAATATCCTGGAGTATTTAAGAGAAGATGCTAAAATTAACAGATATATCATTTCCTTTCTACTCAAGTTTAATGACTTGCTTCACTGATGGATCTTTATACCTTTCACTGCCCAAACTTTAGTGGTCATTTTTTTCTGTTATTAATGAAAGTAATTGAATGGAACAGTTAATTATAGATTTTTCTGTGGAATTTAAGCCATTCCATCAAACATTCTAAAAATTTCCATTTCACCTGATAGTGGACATTAAAAAAATAATGTCCTTGAGGAAAAAACTTAGAGCCCAATATTATACCACCTCTATACTTAGTTCATCAGTCTACAAGAAATTATGTCTTTGGAAATTGCCAGCAACTATTTTGAGAAAGAACAGTGTATCCTTATGCACAGCAGTTAATAGAAAAATGAATAAGTGAAACTGTGCTTTAGAGGATAAAACAGATTTCTTAAAATTTATTTAATTAGAGCTACTTCTGGTGTCCCATGCTCATTTTCCATTTTGATAAAAAAGTTTTAGAAGTTTTCCACACTTAACATTGAAAACAAAATAGTGAAAACTTTTTTGATAATATTCATGCAAAGCTTCTTTTTTCTTGGTTCCTTTCTTTCTAATGTCTGAAGTTGTTTTTTTAAAATTTTATTTATTTATTTGTTTATATAATGGATACGTTTTTCTTGTTATTTACTCTATTTTACTTATTTATTCATGTTTTTTAAAAAAATTTTTGGCCGCACGGTGTGGCATGTGGGATCTTAGTTCCCCAACCACAGATCGAGCCCACGCCCCCTGCATTAGAAGACGGACTCTTAACCACTGGACCGCTGGGGAAGTCCCCTGAAGTTGTGTTTTTTAAAAGAATGAAGGCAATTACTGCATTTTAAATGTATTTACAATCTAATGTCTCTTTAGTAGCCAAAGTGTAAGCAAAATTGGTGATATCAGTCTCAATTTCAGGGGGGAATTGCCTATAGGATGAAGAGTGCCCTTTTTAATCAGTCAACATTGAACTTTTAATTTTAATGGAGGAGGTACTCAAGTCAACAGCAATTATAACCCCAGGGAATCATTACTCTGCTGCAGGCTTGCATGGGGTATGATGGGAGAAGAGGAGGGAAAGCAAATCTGAATTGAGTGGGGTGTAGGTGGAACACGGGCTAAGAAAACCATACTGGAGGGGTTAATGCTTGACCCGAGGGCTGAAGGATGTGTAGGGTCCAAGCAGAATGCATAAGAGATAAGAAGGAACTTGTGACCATAGCCCACATTTGGCACAAAATACACAAGAGTGTGGAAAGCCGAGAGATGGCACTGATGAGGAAGCAGTGGCTATATTCTGACAGGTCTTACCTGACACACTACGAAATTAGAACTTCACCTTGAAAGATTTAGGTAGGTGAGTGAAATGATGAAATTTCTACTTACAAAGATGCATTTCTATGCTGCAGGAATCATGATAATCATCAGCAGGGACTTTTTTTTATTGTGTACTTGCTATGTCTCAGGCATTGTTATTTTATGTAACCCTCAGGGCAGCACTAGTTATTTTACAGCCTCGAAAATAAGCTCTGAATAGTTGTTTCTTGCTTGGGGTATACACACTGGGAGTGGGTGAGCTTGAATGGAGACCCAGATGGTACAGCTGACTGGAACTTGATTTCCCTAAACACTGTGCAGTCTGCTTTCCATAAATCCTAAAGGAACCAAAAGTTAGATCAAAATCAATGAATTTTCAGAAACTTGCAAATATTCATTTTGAGAGGTTGTTTCATTTTCCATCAGTTTCTGTTAGACTTGCCCAATTATATGCATTTCTTAAGTACATTTTTCTGAGGAAAAATTCTAGAATATCATGGAAAATCCAAAGTTTATTGCCAGATTGATATGCCAGTGTGACGACACACCGTCGCCTTGCCGGAGGGAGAGAAGCCTAGCAGTAGAAATGTGAGAAGGATGTATGCTTGGGGGCGGAGAGACCTGTGGTGGACCCAGAACCAACCAAATTTTTGCATGAGACCTTGGGGGAAGGGGGAACACAAACTTCCTGACGCTCCATTTTTTTCTTTGGTAACATAGAAATAAGAATGGTTACTTTTCAGGGTTGTTACGTAGATTAAAAGAGATAATATATATAAAATCCCTAGTTTAGTGCTTGAACGGATGATAGTTACTGCTGAGCCATGGATTTTGATTTCAATATATTGAACACCTTGGAAAAAGTGTTTCCATATATTTAGGGAACATACAGGTGCAATTACAGTTGAGTCTATTCAAGAACTTTGAAAATTGTGTTGAAAATTTGCAGAAGGCAAGATAATTATGTATACATAACCTTGCATTACCCAATGGTACAAAGACTGTACACACTTGAGTGATTTTTTATTGTTGGATGTCCTTGAGGATTAAGATATTTACTTATCATTTTGAGGCATAGAAGTTATATACTGAAGAGTGAAAGAATGAAAGAGAGGCCATACAAGGTAATTAAAATTGTAAAACTGATAGAACCAAGAGGAAGAAAATAGCAAGCAGTGGAGTTATGGAGCTTACATGTGAGTTAACAATGTGGTAGTATACATACAGCAGAAATTAACATGTTATAAATCAATACTTCAATAACATAAACAAACAAACAAACAAAACAGTGTGGTAGTACAAACTGGAGAAAAGACCTCAAGACGAGAACATGACTCATATTCTATGGCAGTTAATGTGCAGTTCCTATATTTATGTAGTACTTTTATGGTAGGGAGTGTTGCTTAATTGGTGAGATCTGTCAACCAGGGCTAGAAAAGGGTTTTGCTAGGCCTGCAATTCCTTTGGGTTGGTATTTCTTCTAGGGACATTTGGTCGTATTGCTTTAACTAAAATTGCTTTTAGCTCTGGAGATTAGAATTGGTATACTTAGATCAATCAATGCTTTTTTTTTTCCCCCAAGCATTGCTGTATGGGGAACCAAAGGAAGCCAGATGGAAAGAGGAAGTGGGCAGATGGTCAGACTGTGAGCATGGCCCAAGGCCCTATGTGGCCAAGAGCGTGGGCTCTAGTTGAAGGCTCACCTCGCAGACTGCCTCTTGTGGGGTGGGGACCATACAGTCTGGAGAGGACACAGACTATATGTGAGCCGCAAATACTAAACTGCAAACAAGTACTGGTCTCTTAAGCAGAAAATAGAAATTAGAATTGCATTTGTATATTTTAAAGAAGCATTGCATATGACTTGGGGTTATCAAAGTGACAAATCAGAGTTTTCTATTATACACCAATGCTTATGGATGAATCACTCCATCCCTATTGCTCACACTCTCTGAACACAATTGTTGTCTAATTCAACCATGTGGAAATTAATCATTTACTACATTGTAGCCCATCATTGGTTGTTTCTTAACTCATTTTCGGTTTAGATTAATATTCAAGAAACATTGGTGGACTGTCATGTTGGCTTTCCTTGTTTGCCAAATATCTCATAAGCTATCCAGGACAAGAACTAGGTCTTATTGCTCTTTGAGACCCCACATTTCCTAGTGTTGTGCCCTGTAGTACTTAATAATTGTTGATTAATTGAAAATTAGGGTGGTTGTCCTTAAAGCTGCAACTCAAATGTAAGAAAGCAAAATAATTTCGAACAAGTCAACTTTGAAATGATGAACAACTTGGTAAAATAACATGTAAATTCTCAGTAGCATTTTTTAAAATAGATAATGATATTTTACTTGTATCATAATTCCACTGAATAAACACAGTATATGATAAAATAAAACAGAAACGAGACTGGAGTGTATAGTAGTTTCTGTGTGGATCTGGCTTATTAGGAAGTCTTTAGGTTTTTTTTTTTTTAATAGGCTTTATTTTTCAGAGCAGTTTTAGGTTGACAGCAAAATTGTGGTGAAGGAACAGAGATTTCCCCCCCATATCCCTTGTCTGCACACATTCCTAAACTCCCCCATTATCAACATCCTCTACCAGAGTGGTACAACTGTTACAACTGATGAACTTACATTGACACATTAACATCACCCAGCGTAATAGTTTACATTAGGGTTCATGCTTGGTGTTGTATGTTCTATGGGTTTGGACAAAAATATAAGGACATGTATCCATCACTATAGTGTCAAACAGTGTTAATTTCACTGCCCCCAAAATCCTCTGTCCTTCACCTATTTATCCATCCTTTCTTCCAGCCCATGGCAATCACTGATCTTTTTACTGTCTCTAGTTTTGCACTTTCCAGAATGTCCTATAGTTGGACTCATGCAGTACGTATCCTTTTCAGATTGCTTCCTTTCACTTAGTAATGCGCATTTAAATTTCTTCCATGTCTTTTCATGACTTGATAGCTCATTTCTTTTTTGCACTGAATTACATTCTGTTTTCTGGATGCAGTACAGTTTATTTAACCGTTCACCTACTGAAGGACATTTTGATTTCTTCCAAGTTTTGGCAATTATGAAAAATAAGGCTGCTATAAACATCCATGTGCAGATTTTTTGTGAACATAAGTTTTCAACTCCTTTGGGTAAATACCAAGGAGTGGGATTGCTGGATAGTATGGTAAGAATATGTGTAGTTTTATAAGAAACTGCAAATCTGCCTTCCGAAGCGGCTGTACCATTTTGCCTTCCCATAAGTAATGAATGAGCGTTCCTGTTGCTTCACATCTTCACCAGCACTTGGTGTTGTCAGTGTTGTAGATTTTGGCCGTTCTAAGAGGTGTGTAGTGGCATCTCACTGTTGTTTTAATATGCATTTCCTTGATGACATATGATGTGGAGCATCTTTTCATATGTTTATCTGCCATCTGTATATCTTCTTTGGTGAGGTGTCTGTTAAGGTTTTTGGCCCATCTTTTAATCTGGTTGTTTGTTTTTCTTACTGTTGAGTTTTAAAGAGTTCTTTGTGTATTTTGGATAATAGTCTTTTGCAAATATTTCTCCCCATCTGTAGCTTGTCCTTTCATTCTCTTAGTAGATTGTCTTTTGACATACAGAATTTTTAATTTTCACAAAGTGCAGTTTGTTGATTATTTCTTTTGTGGTATCCTTTGGTGTTGTATCTAAAAAGTCATTGCCATACACAAGGTCATCTAGGTTTTTTCCTATGTTATCCTCTAGGAGTTTTATTGTTTTGTGTTTTACATTTAGGTCTGTGATCCATTTTGAATTAATTTTTGTGAGGGGTGTAAGTTCTGTGTCTAGGTTCATTTTTTACAGCTGTTTCAGCACCATTTGTTAAAAGGACAATATTTTCTCCATTGCATTGCCTTTACTCCTTTGTCAAAGATCAGGTGACTCTATTTGTGTGAGTCAGTTGATTTTCTTAAAGAGTGAGATATGAGGATTCTAAATTAGTTCTTACAGTTTATATTAATTTATCATCATCTTAATGAACAAATGTTGTGTGCAAGTCACTTCAGATTGTTCCAAAACAGGATTCTCATTCTCATGCAGTACAAGGCAGATTATGAAAATCCTTACTGGGTTTCCCTTTTTAAATCAGTCCTTGTTGAATTGTCTGCAGTGATTGAACAAGTTTTTGATCTTTTAATTGAAACAGTTTAATTAAAACAGCATCTCATTTGGTCCTCTGTACTATAGAGGTGCTCTAGGGAAGGAGGTGTTGAGATGGAGGGAGTCTCACAAGCTTACCTTGAACAAAGACACTCAGTACCATAGAGTGACATCTTATAGTTAATGTCAAATGGTACCTCTAAGGGGAAAAAGAATTCTGTAGGAGAAAAAAATGTCCTGTTCTTCCCTCCCCTGGTGCTCCCCTCCCCCGCCCCTTGGAACAGGAGTCCACCTCTGCATTTCCCTAGGGTTAGCAGTTGTAGTTTGGCTTAGAGAAACATGTAATATGAGTACCTTCTAACGATTGTTACTGATTAGAGGAGAGCAATGACACAAAAGTACCATCTTGGTCCATCAGCACTGCCTGCTTTTTTGCAGCAGCGTCTTAGCTGGTCCCCCGCCTCTCTTCCCACAACACTCAAATTCATTCTCTAGGTTTGTCAGCTAGAGTGCTGTTTCTAAGGGGATAAATACTGCTGAATTGTTTTACTTTTCTGCTTACAACACACAAGTATCAGCACTTAGGACAGCATCTCAAGCCTTGGCTGCTTCCCTGGGCACATCTCTTGGGATCCTCTCCCACACGTTATCCTCTGAGATCCTAAACTACTTGCAGCAACCTGTTATATGTCATGGCAGTTCTGAATACCCTTGTCTCTCTGAATGCTATGCCATTTCCCTCTTCTTTTCCTGTTGAAAATATATATATATATATACATACACACACACACACACACATATATGTTCTATGTATATGTACATATTCAATGTATATATACTCAACCTATATACATATATATACTATATATATTTATATTCATATATACACATATGCACACATAGGTTAAACATCAACAAAATTTTCATTTAATTAAAAACACTGCTTAAGTGTTATTTCTTTTCAGAAGCCTTCCTCACTGCCATAGGCAGGTGTAATCACTTCTGGCTCTCTACTTCTGTCTTTTGTATATACTGTGCCTCCTTTTAAAAACTCATTTACAATGTCATATTGCATTTCAATGATCTATTTATATGTCCTGTTTCAGGCTGTGAGAAATCTGAGGGCTGTAATCACTCTGGCCTTTGGTGATGGTGGGGTTATCCCACAGGACACTGTAGAAGCTAATTAGGCTGAACTGCATCTCAGAGAATCATGCACTACTAGAATTGAAGGACTTGAGTTGGAGCAATGCAAAAACTGGGGTCCAGGTAGGATGGGGGCTAGTTACAAGTTTTCTTCTGGCAGTAGATTTTATTTTCCTCATCATTTGTGATTTGTCTTAAATTAAACTTACCATGACTATCCTAATGACAATAAATAATGGTGTAAAGAAGTGACCCAAACACATGCTGGTATATATGACTGACTGTTAAATTTTAACAAATTTGATCCAACAAAAGTGACTTGGTGGATAATCAAAGGTTAATAATTAAAATGTGACTATGGATCCATTGAGACAGATTTTGCTTGAATATTTGTGCAATACCTACTGAGGGCCAGGCACTTTGGGAGATGTCGAGGATAGAGAAGGCAATGAGCTTGACATGGTCCCCAAATTCCCAAAGTGCGCTGGCCAGTGGGGATTCTAGACAGTAAACAGGAATTTAGGGTGCATGGAGATACGAGCTGTAATATAAGTGCAGGTTTTTTTATACGACGGAATCACATGTAGGGATACTTCATGCAGACTTGGGAGTCAGGATATGCTTTCCTGAGGGAATAAAGGAACCTAAAGATAATATCAGGCAAGATGTGGGGACGTGGCATAGGGAAAGTGGTAGGAGACATTTATCTCTCTCATCACTGTGACATCAGACATGTTTGATTAAATTTTTAGCCGGTGTACATTCTGTTGGAGAAATTAAAGTTCACTAGATACTTGGTGTCTTAGTCTAGGTAAATATCATTTGTAGTCGATACATTCACTGAAAGGCAGAAGACAGACTTGCATCACCCATACTTTGGGTACCTCAAACGATTTTCGAAGCATGATTTTCCTTCATGAATACTGTAATACATCAGAAATCATCATTTAAATGATAACAATACTAATTGATTTTTTTTCCCCTCTCCTGTCACAAGACATTCAGGGTAGCCTAGAGGAAGAGGGTTAGTTGCTGTCATGGTCATTTACTATGTGAAATTGAAATTAGAAAGATTTCATTGAGCTCAGGATCAAATTTTTTCTTTTTCCCCTGAGTTAGTTTCTTGTCTCTTACACATAATGGAAATCATAGGTAGACACTAATTTTAATATTATAGTCATGTTCCAGCTGTAAACTGTGTTAACATGTTATTTTATAATGTTCTATTAATGTAATAAATCATTCATTGATCAAGATTTCTCCTGATGCAAATACAGACGCAGACATAGAGAATGGACTTGAGGACACAGGGAGAGGGAAGGGTAAGCTGGGACGAAGTGAGAGAGTGGCATGGACATATATATACTACCAAATGTAAAATAGATAGCTAGTGGGAAGCAGCCGCATAGCACAGGGAGATCAGCTCGGTGCTTTGTGACCACCTAGAGGGGTGAGATAGGGAAGGTGGGAGGGAGACGCAAGAGGGAGGAGATATGGGGATGTATGTATATGTATAACTGATTCACTTTGTTATACAGCAGAAATGAACACACCACTGTAAAGCAATTATACTCCAATAAAGTTGTGAAAAAAAATAAAAAGATTTCTCCTGATGCATTTTACATGAAGAAAATAGAAAGTAGACTTGGAAAAAGAATGGTCGTGCCAGCTTCAGAATGGGGTGAGGAGGTGTTACTGAGTCAAGCTCGTACTGCTTCCCACAGACAAATTGACAGATGAATTATTGGGTCAAGGAATGTCAACTTTATTCGTAAAGCCAGTGGACCAAGAAGATGGTGGACTAGTGTCCCAAAGAACCATCTTACCAGGGTTAGAATTCAGGCTTCTTTTACACTAAAAGGGGAGGGGGTGTGGCTTGTTGTTACAAACTTCCTGGTGCTGGAATCCTTTGTTCTGGCAGCTGTCCACGTGGGTCAGGCCGTAAAGTTCCTGTAAACCTCCAACAAGACAAATGTTCTCTGCTCTGCAACTTTTTATCACTGTATGAATGGAAAAGTGTTATACCTTTAAAGGTCAGAACCTTGAGAATGGGCTATCCTGTGTATTTCAGATTATAGGCAACATTCCTTCACAAAGGCGCAGAGCCAGCATGACTAAGCACAGGCCGCAGAGCACAAGGGTTAGAGCTAAAGGAATAGATTCAATATGGAGTCAGGTTTGTTCTCTGCTACAGAGGCACAATTTGTACCGGTCTATATTTCTGTGGTTGGCTTCTCTTCTGCTCCGATTAGCTAGGGTTTCTCTTTCCCAGTTTGGCCTCTTTGGGCTATTGTGGTTAAATTATGCTTGTGGCTGCTAATTGCCAAGTGTATGGTAATACAAATTACATTTTTAAGCCAACCTAGCCTCAGTGTTTACTCTTGTCTTAATGAGATTAAAAAGCTCTGTGACCAGTTTTCTGTATAACCACATGTTGACATGTAAGTACTCCTTGCAACCTGATTTCTAAGTTCGCTTTGCAAGGGTGTTGCATTGCAGGGGGCTAATTTAGAATGTGTGACGGCACCTAGATCTGCATGGAGATGCCATTCAGGGAGAGAGAGGAGAAAGTCCTAGGTGATTGATGACTGGTTCATAGAGTGGCTTGCTCAGGACCCATTGTCTCTTCTGCTTCTTCAGCACTTTGAAGTGTCAGTACTCTGCTGTGTTAGGGCCCTTCCTAAGAGGAACATTCTAACCCTCTGCATTTTTATATTTCTGTCCCTAAGGATGCTAATATTTTTAAAAAGCTATTTTATTAAGCATAACTCACGTAGAAAAGAAGTTGATGGCGAGAACATCACTATTTGTCTTTTCTCCAAATGACAGTTCCCTCTCTCCTCATTCTTTTAGAAATTTAATAGGGAGCAAACACCACTTCCCTTAATATTTCTCTAGAAGCTCTGGTTGGTGCTATGGGTGTACTTGTAAATTATCCCAGAGAGTAATCTCTCAGTGTGAGTGGCGAGAAGCAGCAATTCGTCTTACTGGATACCTTTGGCTATTAAATGAGGATGAACTCTTATTTCTCAAAACTATACCAATTATTTGGAAAAACATCAAAGGCCTAGAGTAAATGAAAGAGAGACTTTTCTCCAGTCTCCACCTAAATTCTCTCATAAAAATCCAGTTTTGCCGGTTCCTTGGTGTCAGCTTTGACTTTCTTTTTGTGGGCATGGAAGCTGGTAGGGGCCTCCTGAACTGAGAATCTTGACCATCCCTCCTAACATTTGTCAGTCCCAAAGCAAGAGCACACATGGACGGTCACATTACCATATGTGTATTCAAAATTGTTTAAAGAAAGCTGGTCTTTAATTTAAAATATTTCACTAAACTTTAATATTTTATCAGACTACTTGCAGTTCTAATGACTGTCCATTTTGTTGGCAATGGAGAAAATTAGCATACCGTTTCATGAAGGTCAGACTAGATATCACAGAAGCCATGAAATTGTTACACGTGACATCATGTCCCATGTGGTAAAGAATGAACACGTACTTTAAAAGATATTTCATGCTTTGAATAGGAAAGTATTACTGTGTATGTTTATGAAATCTGAAAACTCATGTCTGATGATAGGAGTTAGTAACATGATTGCAAAGTTTAGCTCAAACTATTTTGAATCTGATAACATAGTTCTACAATAATTTTAAATGTATAGATCTTATGGAAAAAAAAAACAAACAAAACAACTAATACTAAACTTTCATTGGGTTATTTGTATGGAAATATGTTAATATAAATGTTTCAGACATTACATGAAATTTCTAAAAATCTTATATTTGTATTTGTATGGAAATATGTTAATATAAATGTTTCAGACATTACATGAAATTTCTAAAAATCTTATATTTGTACTTGTATGGAAATATGTATGGAAATATGTTAATATAAATGTTTCAGACATTACATGAAATTTCTAAAAATCTTATATGTTCTGGTATAATGTTATAAGTAATAATCCTAGTTATAAAAAAAAAAAAAGTATAGATCTTATGGAAATCAAGCAAAGCTTTTTAGTTACATGATTATAATTTGTTTTAACTCAAACGTAGTTAAAACTGTCAATAAGGGGATTCAACTTCTCTGTATTTGGTGTGAGAATGGAAAAGAAAAATAAATATTTACCTAGAGATCATGTCTTTTCAGATTGGACCTTGAAACAAGGATTTGAGTATAAATAGTTTTATTTGCGAGGTGATCCCAGGGAACACTGTTAGAAAAGGAAGAAACCAATAAGTGCATTAATAAGCAGATTGCTGCTGTGGGCACCTAGAGCTCAATGCCAGTGTAGACCTCTTAAACCCTTTGTGGAACATACCTGCGTTGTCCACCAGAGTGACAAACAAGCCTGGGGTATTTACTCACTAACTCCTGTCCATCACTGATGAAGGGCTGCTCTTGAAGGCATTAATTTCCCGGCATTTCTGTCCTTCCCATTGAGACAAGCTTCTTCAGACAGACACATTCCTCAGGCAGAGTTACGGGTGCTGGCGATGAAGTGAGAATGACAAAAGCTGAGGAATATGAATCAGGCAGAATACATCTGTTACAGAAGGAATCTTATGGGAGAAGAGAATTTCCAGAACATAGATAGAAAATGGGAAAGAAGATATGAAAACTGGAAAGAAACAGGGACTTTCATCAGATGTGAGCAAAGATTTTCATCTTCTTGCTACTTAGATTAGTCCCATGTAAATGAGGAATCATAGTGTATTTGAGATGGTGAGGAACTGATGAGAAAGTGTGACCAGCTGAAACTATGGATCTGGTGCTTCCACACTGGGATTAACCCGTGTAACACAGTTAAAATAAAACATATGAATTGATTTATAGGTCATATTTTTATGAATTTTATTATATTCTCGGTTTGTAACAGGTATGATGAGTTTAATGGAGGAACACATTAGCTACAAAAAAGTTATGAAAATTTAAATGTAAAAGATGTAGAAATTGGGATAGATGAAGCCATGCAAGAAATTAGCATATTGGCACTTTCTTCCTGAGCATTGGTAGGAGTCTGGTAGTTTTACACATAAATAAGTCAAATTAACTTCATGAGGTGAAGATAAAAAAATAATAGGTAGTTTTAGGAAGATAAAATGATTCTTTTTTCAGATCAATTTATCTGGATTGACTCTTATAATATTATAATTCATTGTCAGACATATCTTGCTTAACATAAGCAGTTATAAAAAGGAGAGGTCATTGAGTCTACTTGTAGAAAGGAACAGGCCAGAATTTTTGAAAAGTAATTACTTTATTTTATGAGGTTAGTTTCTTTATTATTTATTGAAGTCTGCATTGCCTGTAATAACCTAATTATGGACCATGTACTAAGGTAGGTCAAAATATGCATTTTGAATGCTATATACTTGGTTTTGCAAAAGTTATAGTGATGTTTCAATTTGCACAGTATTATTTTGGAGAAAGATATTATTTCAATAATATAAGTCCTGTTACTTAGGGCAAATTTTGGCATTTTTTTCAACTGCAGAAGTCTGAGTATGGCTTAAGAAAAGGGCAAATCTGAATGATGAAATTTAACAATGCCATTATAACACTGAAAGTTTGCTAAATAGTGTGTTCTTTTTCACTGTTGAGACTTTCTAATAAAAGAGGTTAAAAAAATCATAAAGATGATTAAAGACAGAAAATATGACCTGTGAGGGAAAAGGTAAAAGTACAGAAGTTATTTGGCCTCAAGACTAAAAGTCATTTTCATAATTGTCTTTAAGTACTTGTATAGCATTTACTCAAAGTATGGTACTCCACATTTATATCTTTTCCAAGAAAAATCAAAAGGAAGATGAGCTGGAATTGTAGTATAATGAATTTAATTAGATTGTAAGGAAGAATTTTGGGAGGAAGCGTAAAGGAACTTAAAAATTGTAATGATCAACTGATGAAAGCTTTGGGTCTTCTACTGAGTTCTTTAAAATATAGGAGATAACTACATTTGATATTGTCTTAGAGAAAAGGAATGAGTGGAGTGATTTCTTATGGCTCTATCTATTATTGCAACTCTTAGCATTTACCTGGCCATTCAATATGAACAGTCATTTCAGTATTCACACTGCATGCTTCTGAGTGTCTTTAACTGTGTGTTTCTAGTCGTTTTGTTTTATTATTAATAAAGTTTTATTTTTTAGATTTTAGGTAATCAGAATAATTTTAGATTTATGGAAAAGTTGCAAAGAGAGTGCAGAGAGTTCCCATATATGCCACACCCAGTTTTCCCTATTGGGAAACATATTAGTGTGTATATTACAGTACAGTACATTAATATGGTGCATTTATTCCAACTAGTGAACCAACATTGATTTATTTATGTTGACTAAAGTCCGTAGTTTATGCAGATTACTTTATTTTTTACCTAATGTCCTTTTTCTATTCCAGGATCCCATTCAGTATACCACATTACATTTTAGATGCTATACCTCCTTAGACATCTTTTAGTTGTCAGAGTTTCTAAGCCTTTCCTTGTTTTTGACGACCTTAACAGTTTTGAGGAGTACTGGTCAGGTATTTTGTAGAAGGTAAAAATATGACCCATAAAGAAAAAGTAAAAAACAGACATGTGGGCTCAAGAGTAAAGATTAAAGATCGTTTAGTTCTTTAGTCCCTCAATAAGTGTTTGCCTGATATTTTCCTCATGATTAGAGTGTGGTTATAGGTTTTGGGAAGGAAGACCGCAGAGGTAAAGTACCATTCTCATTTCATCATTCAGGTGCATACTATCAACATGACTTCAGTGTTGGTGTTGACCTTGATCACCTGGCTGAAGTAGTTTTCTTTCAGGTTTTCTCACTGTGTAGTACTCTTTTCCCTTTCCTTTCCATTCTGTACTCTTTGGAAGTAAGTCACTATGCACTGTCCACACTTATGGCATTGAGAGTTACGCTCTGCCTCCTTGAGGGGTGGAGTATTTACATAAATTATTTGGAATTCTGCACAGGATATTTGATTCTTTCTCTTAATTAATTGAATCATTTATTTATAGTAGTATGGACTCATTGATATTTATTTTACTACATGGATCATGCTAGACTTCTTCCCTTGCTTGGTTGTAACCTCCCACTCCAACAGTGAGAAACTTGGCTCCACCATCTGCCATCCATTTACATAAGTGTTAGTTCAAGTATATGCATTTCTTCCTCTTCAAAATTTATCCCAGACAACGTTACAAGTGAGTTTGCATCAAATTTTGATGATTGATTTCTGTTTTATTGTTTAGAAGTTATACCAGAATATAGTAAAGAGTAAAAGCTTCACATCTTACTATTTGGAGCCAGTGTAATCTTGACAGCAAAACCAGATGTGGGTAAGACAAGAAAATACTAACTTATGAATGTAGTTGCAAAACTCTTACGTAGAATATTACCTAACCAAATCCACTAGTGTATTATGAAAAGTAGTATATCAGTTTTAAGTGAGGTTTATCCCATAAAGGCAAGGATGGCTCAACACAAGAAATCTGCTATAAAATTTATAATTATTAAACTAAGGAAGAAAAATAATAGGATTATCTCAATTGGTGTAAAACCGTTTGATTAGATTCAATTCATATTTGTTATAAAATCTCTTAGCAAATGAAGACTAGAAAAGAACTTCTTTACTTGGTAAGGACTTGATACAAACATTATATTTAGGGGAAACTTTACATTCTTTTCTTTTCTTTTTTTCACATTGTAAAGTCTCAGTTTAATTTTATGAAAACAGAATATACAAAATATCATGATACAAGAGATAAACTGCCCTGTCCTGAGCATCTCACCCACTTCATAGTAATCTATTAACAGATTTTTGTTAATATAATCTTTTTTAAATTAATTTTTATTGGAGTATAGTTGCTTTACAGTGTTGTTAGTTTCTTGCTATACAGCAAAGTGAATCAGTCATATGTGTACATATATCCACTCTTTTTTGGATTTCCTTCCCATTTAGGTCACCACAGAGCATTGAGTAGAGTTCCCTGTGCTATATAGTAGGTTCTCATTAGTTATCTATTTTATACATAGCAGTGTATATATGTCAGTCCCAATCTCCCAATTCATCCCACCCCTCCCTTCCCCCCTTGGTAACCGTAAGTTTGTTCTCTACATCTGTGACTGTACTTCTGCTTTGCAAATAAATTCATCTGTACCATTTTTCTAGATTCCACATATAAGCGATATTATACAGTATTTTTCTCTTTCTGACTTACTTCATTCTGTATGACAATCTCTAGGTCCATCCATGTCTCTGCAAATGGCACTATTTCATTCCTTTTTTATGGCTGTTATTCCATTGTATATATGTACCACATCTTCTTTATCCATTCCTCTGTCGGTGGACATTTAAGTTGCTTCTGTGTTCTGGCTATTGTAAATAGTGCTGCAATGAACATCGAGATGCTCAACATCACTAATTATTAGAGAAATGCAAATCAAAACTACAGTGAGGTATCACCTCACACCGATCAGAATGGCCATCATCAAAAATTCTACAAACAATAAATGCTGGAGAGGGTGTGGAGAAAAGGAAACCCTCCTACACTGTTGGTGGGAATGTAATTTGGTACAGCATCTATGGAGAACAGTATGGAGGTCCCTTAAAAAACTAAAAATAGAGCTACCATATGACCCAGCAATACCATTCCTAGGCATATATCCAGAGAAAACCATAATTTGAAAGGATGCATGCACCTACATGCATTTATTTTAGCACCAAAATCTTGAATGTTACCATAGAAAATAGGGGATATAAGCATTAGAAAAGAAGGTATAATTATAATATGTAGATTATATAATCATCTGCCCAGAAGAACCAACCAAATCAATAAACTCCTAGACTATTAAAAAAGGTCAGAAAGGTTGCTGGATATATGATCAGTCTACAAAAATCAGTAGCATTTCTTGCACCAGCAATATCCATTCTCAATAATAGAAACTATAAAATGTTTGTGAATTAATCCGACCAAGACTTCCATGGAGAAAATATTAAAATACTTCTTAAATGCATAGATCATAGACATGGAGAGAATCGGAATAAATGGTAAATCCATGATCTTTCTTAAGACTACCTAATATTACAAAAGTATCAATTTTCTTAAAATTAATATATAATTCAATACAATCTCAATTGATATCTGAGTCATACTTCTTAAAAAAAAAATAACCCAGTAAATTCTAGAATGTGTTTGGAAGAATGAAAGTCCATTAACAGCTAATCCAATCTTTTAAAAATATGAGCTCAGGTGGATACTGGGGAAACTTTTGCTCTGGTAACATGGAGTTACATGGACAGAATTTACTCTCTTGCTTATAACAACTAACCCAAATATAATATGGAAATCAACATTTTTCAAGGTACTGTACATCACACAATGAAAGAGAGTGGTCCCTGAGTGACAAGAAACAAGGTGAACCCTAAAATTGCCTCAGTTTATTGCCTTGAGAGATGTTCAACAACGGAAATAAATAAGAAATTATTAACTGAAATATATCTGGAAAGTTCCTAACATATTAGCAAAGTAAAATACACACTCCTAAATAATCTATGAGGCAAATAATACATAGAAAAATGAACATTTTTTAACTAAATAAAAATAACATATATCAAAATTTGTCGGATGCAGCTAACACAGTACTTAAAAGGAAATTGATAGCACTAAAAACTCAGTTGTTGAAGAAGAAAGGTCATAAATCAATGACTTCAGTTTCCACCTTAAGAACCTAGAAAAAGAAGAGAAAATGGAACCAAAAGCTAAGCACAATAAAGAAAATGATCAAGAAATGATGAAGTTCAGAATGGAAATCAATAAAATAGAAACAAAATTAGTAGATAAAATTCATAAATAAAAAAACTAAATATTTGAGAAGATTAATAAAATTGACAAACCTTTTGCTGAGTGATCAGGAAAAAAAGAGAAAAGACACGGTCACTAATGTCAGGAATGAGAAAAAGAACATTACTATAGATTCTGTAGCTATTACAAGGTTAAAAGGGAATATTATGAACAACTTTATTCTACTGAATTAACTTAGATGAAATGGACAAATTCCTTGAAAAATGCAAACCATCAAAGCTCACTCCAGAAGAAATAGATGATTTTAAAAGCCCTCTATGTCTATTAAAGAAATTGAATTTGTAGTTAAAATCTTACACACACTCACACACACACACATTACAGTCACAAAAATGGCTTTACTGATAAACTCTACCAAATATTTCATGAAGAACTAATGCCAATTCTATAAAGCTCTTTCAGTAAGTTGAAAAGAAGGGAATACTTCCAACTCATTTTATGAGGCCAGCATTACCCTGATACCAAAACTAGACAAAGGCATTACAAAAACAGAAAACTATAGACCAATATCTATCATGAACTTAGACATAAAAGTTTTGATTTTTTTAGTAAATATAATACAACAAATCGGAAAAGGATGATAAATCATGACCAAGCAGGATTTATCCTGAAAATGCAAGGTTAGTTTAACATTTGAAAGTTAATAGATGTAATCCACCATATAAATAGAAAAAAAATCATATGATCATCTAAATACATGCCGAAAAGGCATTTGATAATATATAACATTCATTCCTAATAAAATTTTCAGTAAAGTTGAAATAAAAGGGAACTTAACCAGATAAAGGGCATTTATGAAAAACCTAAAGCTAATATCACACTAATGGTGACAGACTGAATACTCTACCCCTAAAAAACAAGAATAAGATAAGAATATCCATTTTTACCACTCCATTCAACAGTCTGCTAGAGGTTTTAGCTAGGGAAGTAAAAGAAATAAAAGGCATACAGACTTGAAAGGGAAAATACTGTCTCTATGCATAGACAACAAGATAACTTGAGAAGAAAATCCTAGGATATCTACAAAAAAAGCTACCAGGACTAATATGTGAGTTTAGCAAGTATGCAGAATATATAGTAAACATGTAAAAGTTAATTATATTTAATAAATGCTAAAATGAACAATTGGAAGTTTAAATGAAAAATCTCATCTATAATAATGTAAAATATAAAATAATTAGGAATAAATCTGAGAAATTTGTACAATAGCTGTAGTACAACTACAAACATTGCTGAGTGAAACTGAGTAACTAAATAGATATACTGAGCAGAACATTCAAATAGTGTGAAGATGTCAGATTTCCCTGAATTGCCCTCTAGATTCAATGCCATCCCTAAAAAAATCCTGGCGGAGTTTGTTTCTTCCCCTGTGGAAATTGATAAGCTGATTCTAAAATTCATATGGAAATGAAAGGGATCTAGAATAGCCAAGTCGATTTTCAAAAAGAAGAACAAACTTGGATGACTACCTGATTTCTAGAGTTGTTATAAAGCTATAACAATCAAGACCCTGTGGTACCAGTATAAAGATAAACAAGTAGGTCAATGAAATGGAATAGAGTGCCCAGAATTAGACCCATACATACAGATAATTGATTTTTGACAAAGGTTCAAAGCTAATTCAGTAGAGAAAGGATTGTCTTTTAAACAAATGTTACTGGAATTATTGTATATCTCTATATACCAAAAAAGGACTTTGATCCATGCCTCTCAAATGAATTTATATACAAAACAGAAATAGAGTCACAGATGTAGGAAATTTATGGTTACCAGGGGGGAAAGCTGGTTGAGGGGGAGGGATACAAAATAAAAATAAATAAAATTATTTCAAAATGGATGATAAATTGTAAAACCTAGAACTATAAAACATAAGGGAAAACCTTTGTGCCTTGGATTAGGCCAAATACTTTTAGGTACAGAATCAAAAACATAATCTCTTTTTTTTAGAAAAAATTGCCAAGTTGGACTTCATTAAAATTAAGACCTTTGCTTCTTTAAAGATACTGTCAAGAGGGTGAAAATACAAGTCACAGAGGGAAAATATTTACATATCACCTTTCCGATAAACACTTGTATGCTGAATATATTATGAACTCCCCAAACTCCATAGGAAAGCAATCATCCCAGTACAAAAAATAGGCAAAATGAACAGACACTTCATCAAAGAAGGTAAATATAACCAAAATCATTATTTTATTTTATTTTTTAATTTTATTTATTTATGACTGTGTTGGGTCTTCATTTCTGTGCGAGGGCTTTCTCTAGTTGCGGCAAGCGGGGGCCACTCTTCATCGCGGTGCGCGGGCCTCTCACTACCGCGGCCTCTCTTGTTGTGGAGCACAGGCTCCAGACGCGCAGGCTCAGTAGTTGTGGCTCACGGGCCCAGTTGCTCCGCGGCATGTGGGATCCTCCCAGACCAGGGTTCGAACCCGTGTCCCCTGCATTGGCAGGCAGACTCTCAACCACTGCACCACCAGGGAAGCCCCCAAATCATTATTTTTTTCTGGACCATTTGAGACCAATTGCAGATATGATGCCCTATGATCTTCAAATCATTTGGTATGTTTTTCCAAAAAAACAAGGGTATCCTCCTATGTAACTTTCAATATAACCATTCAAACAAGGAAATCACTGTTGACACATAAGTAGTATCGAATCCACATACCTCATTCAAATTTTGGCAGCTGTTCTAACAGTGTCTTTTTTTCCTTTCTGGTCCAGGGTACAAATTGGGTGCTTCCTCATCCCTCTCTCCTGCTTGGCCCCTTGGATGATTTCCAAGTAAAGGGAAGAAGAGCCTTTTAAGAAATACGGAAAGGGAAGTACATTTCAAATTTAATTTATTTAATTTTTTTGGATAACATTGTTACACATTTGCTATATCTGTGTATTAGATATTCTTTTAAAATAATTTAAAAGTTACAGTTATCATGACACTTTAATTCTAATAGCATCAGCAGTATCTCCTAAGAACACAATAATTTCTTACATAACCAAAATACCATTATCATACACCCCAAATTTAAAATTGGTATATTAATACTATGTAATATCGAGTGCATAATCAAATTTCCCTAATTGTTTCAAAATATTCGTATAGCTTTTTTCTTTTTTTTCTTCTGTTTTTATTGAGATATAATTGACATACAGCATTGTAGAAGTTTAAAGGGTACAGCATAATGAGGACTCACATACGTCATGAAATGATGATCACAATAAGTTTAGTGAACGTCGATCATCTCATATAGATAGAAAATAAAGGAAAAAGAACAAATACTTTTGTGTGTGTTCAGAATTCTTAATATGCATTTATAACATACAACAGTGTTAATTATATTAATTGTATTGTACTTATTGTTTGTACCTATTGACCATCTTTGTCACCATACAGAGATATTACATTATTATTGATATATTATCCACACCATACATTTCATCCTTGTGACTCATGTATTTTGTAACTGCAAATTTGTACTTCTTAACTATTTCACTCATCCTCCCATCCCCCTCCCCTCTGGAAACCACCTGTAACTAGTCTATATCTAGAAGTCTGTTTCTGTTCTATTTGTTCATTTGTTTTGTATTTTAGAATACACATATAAGTTAAAACATAGGTATTTGTCTTCCTCTGTCTGACTTATGTCCCTTAGCATATTACCCTCCAGGTCCATCCATGTTGTCATAAATGGCAAGATTTCATTTTTTATGGCTGAGTAATGATCCATTATATATATATAGGTACATATATAGCGATATATAAATTATTATATATTATCTACATAGAATTATATAATACTAATTAATAATTACAGAGTATTAATAATTAGTAAAAATTAATGACTCATTAATAATAACTATTAATAATTAATAGTTAATTATATTATATAATATGCATTATAAGTTATTAAATATATCTTATATTATATATTATTATATATTATATCATATATATCATATGTTAAATCATATATTATATACCATATATATGATATATTTCATATCCTGTATAATATATTATAAAATATATCCTGTTACATATAACATATAAACATAATATACTATATAATATGTTATATTACATAATACATATTTTATAACATATACTATATTATATATGATATATATTATATAATACATATCAGATAGTATTTAATATATATTATATAATGACATAATATATAGTACATATAATGCATTATATATAATTCTAAATAATATATAAAATATTATACATTAATATTATATGGAATATAGGTATTAGTACAATATATAATGTTTTATCACATTATTATGATTAATTATATTATAGATAACATTAATTACTTATATAATTATATAATAAATTGTATAATTATAGCATATATTACATATTTTCTATAAAATATTATATATTTTATATAAAATATAAACATAACATATATAAAATATATTATACATTATATGTATTATAACATAATATATAATAACATATTATAATATATAATATTATTAATATTATTATATATAAATATATTATATATATTAAATACAATACATATAATGTAATATATATAGTATATAATAAATAATATATAATATTATATATAATATATTATATATAAATTATAGATATTAATAATACCATTATATATCATATATATAGTATTTTATTATGTATTTTATATTATATTACATATTATAAGCATTTTATAATAATACTTCCAATACTATATTGAATAAAATTGGTGAGGGTGGGCATCCTTTTCTTGTTCCTGATCTTAGAGAAAATGCTTTCAGCTTTTCAAAGTTGAGTATGATGTTGGCTGTAGGTTTGTCGTATATGGCCTTTATTATGGTGAGGTGTGTTCCCTCTATACCCACTTTGCTGAGAGTTTTAGCAAAAATGATGTTGAATTTTGTCAAAAGGTTTTTCTGCATCTATTGAGATGATAATATAATTTTTATTCTTTAATTTGTTAACATATGTATCATGTTGATTGATTTGCAGATATTGAACCTTTCTTGTATCCCTGGGATAAATCCCCCGTGATCATGGTGTATGATCCTTTTAATGTACTGTTGAATTTGGTTTGCTAGTATTTTGTTGAGGATATTTGAATCTATGTTCATCAGTGATATTGGCCAGCAATTTTCTTTTTTTGTGGTGTCTTTGTCTGCTTTTAGTATCAGGGTATTGCTGGGCTCAGAATGAGTTCAGAAGCATTCCTTCCTGTTCAATATTTTGGAATAATTTGAGAAAGATAGGTGTTAACTCGTTTTTAACTGCTTGGTAACCCATCTGGTGTTGGAATTTTGTTTGCTGGGAGTTTTTAAAAATACTGATTATATTTCATTGCCGGTAATAGGTCTGTTCATATTTTGTATTTCTTCTTGATTCAGTCTGGGAGATTTGTAGGAATTTATACTTATCCTAGGTTGTCCATTTTACTGGCGTTTTCTGGATTTTGTTGCTGTTGCTGTAGCCATCCTAATGGATATGAGGTGGTATCTCATTGTGGTTTTGATATCCCTAATGATTAGTGATGTTGAACATCTTTTCATAGGCTAGTTGGCCATTTGTATATCTTCTTTGGAGAAATATGTATTCATGTCCTTTGCCCATTTTAAAATAGGCTTGTTTCTTTTGCTATTGTTGAGTTATAGGAGTTCTTTGTATATTCTGTATATTAACCCCTTATTGGATCAGTGATTTGCAAATATTTTCTAATATTTTAGGTTGCCTTTTCACTCTGTTAATTGCACGCTTTGAGGCACAGAAGTTTAAATTTTATTTAGTCCAATTTATCTATTTTTACTTTCGTTCCCTATACTTTTGGTGTCATATCTAAGAAATCACTGTCATATGCAATGTCATAAATCTTTCCCCCATATTCTCTTCTAAGAGTTTTATAGGTTTATGTTTTATTGTAGGTTTTTGATCCATTTTGAGTTAATTTTTCATATTATGTAAGGTAAGAGTGCAACTTCGTTTTTTTCCTCATGTAGTTGTACATTTTCCCCAACAGCACTTGTTGAAAAAAGTGTCCTTTGTTGAATGATCTTGGCATCCTTGTCAAAAATTATTTGACTGTGTATGTGAGGTTTTATTTGTGGCCTTCCCATTCTATTTCATTGGTATATATGTCTGTGGTGATGTACACTTTAAAATACATTTTATGTCTTAAATATCTTTAAAAATACCATCAAAATTAGCGAATATTTTGGCTGGGTAGAGAAGTTTCTTTTTATAATTTAAAGGCATCATCCCACTAAATTCTAGCTTCCACAGTTGCTGTTTAAAACCGGTAAGCTGGGCATTTGGTATAACCTTTCAATCTGGAAACTCACGTTCTTTTTTTCTGCTGAAATTCCTTGTAATATTTCTTAAATAATTTTCTTCCTTCTACTTTCTCTTCTCTCTCTTTTGAGCATATATTATATGGGTGTTGCATTTCATGAACTAATTCTCTTCTGTTTTATTTTCTGTCTGGTTTCCATTTCTTTGTCTTGTTGCTTACTTTCTGGGAGATTTGTGCAATTTTATCTTGTAATCCTTCACTGATATTTTAAAATTTTTACTGTAATGAATTTTGTTTCCAAAGACTGTTTTATTGTATTCTCTACATTTTTATAGAGTCAGTATTTTCTCTCATTTCTTCAAGATGAATAATATATTTTTGAAGTTTTATTCTCCCTCCATGGTCTCAGTTTCTTTTGTTTTGATGCTGTTTTCTTATCTTCCAAGCTATAAGTCTTCCTCAGATGTCTGATCATTCTTGGTTCCCTTCTCACAGTTAAGAATGGGGAACAAAAATCTTAGTGGTAGCTTTGATGCATTGTCAGTACTTGTGAACTTTGAACTTCTCTCTAGGGTGGGATTTCTCAACCTCAGCACTACTTACAATTAGGGATAGCTGTCTTTTTGTCCTAAGGGGTGGGGCTATCCTGAGCCTTGTAGGACATATAGCAGCCTCCCTGACCTCTATCTGCTAGATGCTAATAACAGTCCCTCTTGTTGTGCCATAAACATGTGCCCAGATAATGCTACATTTCCCCTGGGGGTGGAGCAATTGCTGCCAGTTGTACACTACTGCTTTAGTGTAGGCTGCTTCTTAGAAAAGTTCCCTAGAATCCTCAGCTCCTCTTGGGCTGGTCAGATTCCCAGGAAAGAACCTTCTAATCACTTGTTTGGAGGGTAAAGGTGTGGCTGTCAGACTTCTGAGAGCTCAGTGGGGCAAGGCTGTTGGGAATCTCTGCATTTATATTGGTGTGCCTGGTTCATTATTTTCCCCTGTGTAGACATAATAACTAAGTCCTCAACCGTTTCCAGTATTCACCAGTCCAGAGACCTTCTGTTTTCTTTCTCCAAAAATAAACTTTCTATCTGGATTAGGATGGGGGCAGGAGATTTAAAAATAGACATGTCCTTTCAAACAATCTTCCTTATTTTAGCCCTCTACCTCCACCTCCACCATGAAGCCCCCTCTACCAGAAGTGCCTGGGTCTGCCTCTTCCTGAAACGTTTGGAGAGTCTCTGCTGTAAATTGGGTTGATTCTTAGCTTTTTCCTTATTACTGACTTGGTATCTACCTTTCTTGACTTCAGGCTTTTTAACTTCCAGAATTCTGTTGCTGTGCTCTTTAGTATACTTGTGGCTGTGGTCCTAGTTTATAGGCTGCTATAACAAAATACCATAGACTAGGTGGCTTCGAAACAACTGAAATTGATTTCTCATATTTCTGGAGGTTGGAAGTCTGAGATGAGGTGTATTTCTTTGTTTAAAAAGTGCCTTTTACTCTGGGTTTTAGTAGTGTTTCAGGAGAGAGGACATGTAGATGTATGTTTTCACATTTTTAACCCAAAAGATTCTAGTTTTGTTTTTTAAGATTTTTGAAACGTGTAATAAAATTTGATCTATTAAAACAATGTCTGACTTACACTTACAAAAGTGATGTTCTAAGAAAATGTTTTTGTTCAGTTTGTAAGTCCGCCTTTTTGTGTTTAATACATTTTAGAGAGTCAGGTATATTGAGTGGGTAATTATGATTTGAAATGTCTAAGAGGGTTTGATTAACTATGTATGTAAGTGGTATTAAATGTTTTAAAAGGATTTGATTTGTTAAACTTATGAATTATTGTGCATGATTCAAAGAACAAGTGAAATTGAGGTTTCTATTTTTAGCTAAAAGTTCAGAAATAAAATCTTTCAATTTATCTTATGGTGTTAAGTAAAGCAATGTTTAAAAATATATAAATTTAATAAATTAAATATTAATCAAAATATAGAAAATAGCAGAGAGAATTTCTTTCCATGTATGAAATCCTGCCCCTCCGCCTTCAGATGTTAAAAGACCACTGACAAATATCTATCACATTGTATTCAATGATTGACTACATAGAAATGGAAAATAATCAGAAGACAAGCTATTGTAACAGTGACAGTACAATTAGGATACAACAGTTAAGGCAAACCCTAGTTCTGAGGGTTTGCAGAAGTTCAGGTGTGAAATGAGGCTGGAATGCCTGAAATGTGGGCAGAAGCCATGGAGAGAAGTGGAGGAGGAATGCTTTTGAGAAGAATAGTTACTACTTGGTTACAGGCAAGTTATGGGACATAGGGAAAAGGAACTTTCCTGGAAGGCTCCAAGCTTTCTGGCATAAACAAATTTGGGGACGATAGTACGGTTTACTGAGACTTGGAAAATTGGAGGAAGACTAGATTGACTGTGGGTGAGATCTAGCCATTAAGAGCTTAGTTGTAGAATAATTTTTTGAGATACCTGTTGGCCCTTTAAATGAAAATATCTATAGGATGATACAGATATGGAGCTCAGAAAAGTGGTCTGGGCTAGTAATAGTTGTTATTTCAAATCTTGTGGGGAGGGGAGTTTGTCAGCTCAATCCCCTAAAAAAAAAGTAGAGTGAGAACAAAAGGAAGCCTATATATGGTTTGCCACACAAAATGGTGAATTACTTAGTAGATTGTATAACCTATAAAAAGCGTTAAACTTGTAGGATGGATTGAAACTGCATTTTAAACTTAACTTATTAGAAAACACATTATTTTGATGTGTAGAAAACGTTTTTCTTTATTTAGAGACTCTTAAGCCACTTTTGAGTATAGATAGCACTATGCAATTAATGTGCTGTCTAAAATAATTTAAGCAAGCAGAGTGTGTACCTTTTGTCAGATTAAAATCCTCTCCCTACTCCTGTTCACACATGGAATTACAAAACCGGAAGGGGTGTATCAAGTCCATGTATTCTGAGCCCTTGTCTCTTGCCTGGATCGCCGGTGTAATATTTCTGACAAGTGATAGTTGACCTTTTGCTGAACACCTGCAATGACAGGGAACACTCACATTCATAAGAAAGTTGGTACAATTTTACATATCTTTGTTTCTTATAATTGTCCTTATACTGAACTGGACCATTCTTCCCTGTATCTTCCAACCATGATTCTTATTTTGCTTTAAAGGGCCATCTAGAATATAAATCTTTCAAATATTTAATGATCATTAGTGTGAGTTTTATGGTACAGTGTCATAACTTCAGGGTCCAGTGTGGCAGATTTCTGAGTTCTCTTCTCCCTTCTGTCATCATTTTCTCTAAAATGTGACTCCCTGAGTGAACCCCGGTGCTCTGGACGTTATCCAAACAGTACAAATTCAGTCCTGCTATGGTCTACCTTGTTTGGACACTGAATTTCTATTGATGTAGCCTAAGATTACTTTGACATTTTTGGGGGGAGTTGCTATATTACGGTATTGTCTTATACTGGAGCTTGAAATCTACTAAAATCCTTTTATGTACCAGCTGCTAACCAGACCTGCTCCCTTCAGAACCGGTACATTTGATTTTTAAAATTTAATTATAGGCCCGGCTGTTATCCTGTGAAATTTCATCATGTTAATTTGGCCAACACTTATAGCCTGTCAAGGATTTTTTAGAGCTGAGTTTTGTCCTTTAGTACATTAGTTGGTATTACCTACGATTTTGTAAGCAAAGCTGACATTTTTGTGCTAGGCATTTCATTTATGTTCTTTCACCTGGTGCTTCTAATACCAGGTTCAGTGTTTACGACAGATCTTTCCAATCCCTGGAGGCAGTGTGGTACATGATGGAGAGGAAAGTGGGATGAGAAGTCCAGTTCAACCACACTAGCTGTGTGGTCTGGGCAAGTTCCATCACTCACTTTGCCTCTCTTTCCTTATCTGTAAAGCAGGGATAATAATAAGTGCCTTGTGGATTTGTTCTGAGGAGAAAGTGAAATAATTCCCATCAATCACTTACCACAGCTCATGAACAAAGTACATGTTCAATAAGTGTTAGCTTGTGGTTTTAGTAGTTCCTTTCCAGTGAGGTCTGGCGGGTTTCACTCGCTTTCCCAAGGTCACAAGCCAGTCAGAGAATGAATCAGGGCTTAGTCCACAGGTGCTAGAGTCAGAAATCATTGGATTCTGCATTGGGCTTGACATTTGCTAATTACATGACCTTGGATCTGTTGTTTAAACCCATTATCCTTCAGGTTTCACATCTATAAAGGCGAGAATTTAGTGTCTCCATCAAAGGTTGTTAGGAGAATTCAGTTAATAACATGAACAAAACCCATAATGTTTAGCTCCACAAATGATAATTCCCTTTCCCATCTTTCTTTTCCTTTTTTTTTTTAAACATCTTTATTGGAGTATAATTGCTTTACAATGGTGTGTTAGTTTCTGCTTTACAACAAAGTGAATCAGCTATACGTATACATATATCCCCATATGCCCTCCCTCTTGCGTCTCCCTCCCACCCTCCCTATCCCACCCCTCTAGGTGGTCACAAAGCACCGAGCTGATCTCCCTGTGCTATGCGGCTGCTTCCCACTAGCTATCTATTTTACCATCTTTCTTAATCTACCTTTCCACTACCCAAACCCATGGGGTTTGAATTAAACAAGATATGAAAGCACTTAGTCTATGGTATGGCACATAGAATGCATTCACTATTTAGTGAATTATTTAACTCTTATTTAAGAGCTAAAATTTTACAACAACTTATACCTATGGGATTTGAGGAAATCAGAAAATATTTCTGAGTGTTTTCCCCATGGTTTAAGTAACATTATTAAAAGTACTGATACAATTTCCAAGTGACTTAATTTCAGTTTTTGTTTTAAAATGTAAATGTTTTAAATTTTAAAATATGCAACAATCTGAGACAGTAGAATCAAGTGATACTCAGATGATATAAGTGCCATAGAAGTTGAGGAAAGTCAAGGTGCAAAGTTGACTGTTGTAGCCAGAAAGGATTGATGACAGAAGTTCTATTCAGGATGGACTGCTAAAGATGGGTAGGATTTGAAAAATTATATCAGAAGAGGAACCCATAAGGAGTTAAGAGAACTGTTTTGTCTCCAACATGTAGAGGCAATCACCAAATTATGTATGGGGGCTGGTGGGGAGAAACAGACCTGAAAGACACTTTGAACTTTCATTGATTTAAGTATGTACCTGAAAAAGACTGATTTGAATGGATTTTTAGCTAAAATAAAATAAGGTTACATTCCTGCACACTTTCATTTGTATTTGCCATTCAATCATGTTTCAGTCTGAATTTTACTAGGGCAAAGAAGGTCAAGCAAACATCTCCAGTTTCTTTCTCGGGCATTTAGCTCATGTAGAGGTAGGCGTGGAATGAGTAGTATCACCTACGCTGTATTTAATGACTGTTTACTGTGTACCATCCTGTGTGCACACTTAATCCTCCCAAAAACCCTAAGAGGGAGGTACAATTATTGTTTTCAGTTCACACATGAGGAAACTGAGGCTCAGAGAGATTAAATAATTTACTGGAGGCCACACGATGAGTCACTGATGGAGCTGAGATTGACTGGGAGAGTTGGGTTCAAGAGGCTCTGGTCTCATATGTATATATATGAAAGAATCATCCCAGAAATGGCCATAATTAACAGAGTTGCACACACTGATGCTAAGCTTAAGAGCATTCACCTTGAGAGAAAGCATTTTCAGAGATGTCGCATTCTATTCAATATTTGCGACTGAGTTTCAAACTCAACATGTGATGAATAACAGAATTATACATCTCACTTGCACTCAAAGCTGACCACAACCAAAATTCACAGTATGATTGAAACAAGCCCATGTTTAAAAAAAGTTTTAATTAAAGATAACAATCCCATGAAAGGAGAAGGAATATTTTGTCTTAACAAGCAATACAAAATAGATCCATTGTCAAAGACCATTTAATTTTTAAAGATGAACAATACCAAAAGCATAAAGTGGAATATAAGAAAATAGTTTTGTATAAGTATGATTTAATTAAAGCTGTCTATAGTTATTATCTCCCACAGTAGTTAAGCATGTTGGCTTTTAAGAATTTCTTTTATATACATTTATGAAATATTGAAACCAGACCATTAATGTACACTTACTGCAACTTTTTTATAAAGAAAATAATGCTAAACTAAAACCAAAACTGATATCATCATTGAAATTAATAGCTTTCAATATGTTTGTATAGATATTTTAATTCACAATGGAAAATTTTTTTCCAAAACTGGAAATTCATAATATTTGTGTAAACTGTGGAAGATTTTAAATGTGATTTTTTTGGGCAATATTTTATATTTTAGAGTCACATTTTTTAATCAAGATATGGAGTTTTTGTTTTATTTATTTATTTAATTTATTTTTGGCTGTGTTGGGTCTTTGTTGCTGCGCGCAGGCTTTCTCTAGTTGCAGTGAGCGGGGGCTGCTCTTCGCTGCAGTGCGTGGGCTTCTCATTGCGGTGGCTTCTCTTTGCTGTGGAGCATGGGCTCTAGGCGTGCGGGCTCAGTAGTTGTGGCTCGCGGGCTTAGTTGCTCCGTGGCATGTGGGATCTTCCCAGACCAGGGCTTGAACCTGCGTCCCCTGCATTGGCAGGCGGATTCTTAACCACTGCGTCACCAGGGAAGTCCCTTGAGTTTTTGTTTTTTGAAACTAGTTTGTCATAACATATTGTGCCTAATCACAGTATTTCTTTTCTAGGACTACTGTGAATGTGTAGATTTATGTTTACTGCTGTGGGACAATTATTTATAAAATAATATTAAATCCAGTATTAGCTGCCTATTTCAGACACTTAACACTTGCAGAAATCCATGTTGCATTTACCACACTGAAGTTTTTTTTTTTATGAATGTGCAAATACTATTTTTTTTTTTTAAACATCTTTATTGAAGTATAATTGCCTTACAATGGTGTGTTAGCTTCTGCTTTATAACAAAGTTAATCAATTATACGTATACAATATATTCCCATATCTCTTCCCTCTTGCATCTCCCTCCCTCCCACCCTCCCCATCCCACCCCTCTAGGTGGTCACAAAGCACCGAGCTGATCTCCCTGTGCTATGCGGCTGCTTCCCACTAGCTATCTATTTTACATTTGGTAGTGTATATATGTCCATGACACTCTCTCACCCTGTCACATCTCACCCCACCCCCTCCCCATATCCTCAAGTCCATTCTCTAGTAGGTCTGTATCTTTATTCCCGTCTTGCCACTAGGTTCTTCATGGCTTTTTTTTCCCTTAGATTCCGTATATATGTGTTAGCATACTGTATTTGTTTTTCTCTTTCTGACTTACTTCACTCTGTATGACAGACTCTAACTCCATCCACCTCATTACAAATAGCTCCATTTCATTTCTTTTTATGGCTGAGTAATATTCCATTGTATATATGTGCCACATCTTCTTTATCCATTCATCTGTCGATGGACATTTAGGTTGCTTCCAGGTCCTGGCTATTGTAAATAGAGCTGCAATGAACATTTTGGTACATGACTCTTTTTGAACTATGGTTTTCTCAGGGTATATGCCCAGTAGTGGGATTGCTGGATCGTATGGTAGTTCTATTTGTAGTTTTTTAAGGAACCTCCATACTGTTCTCCATAGTGGCTGTATCAATTTACATTCCCACCAACAGTGCAAGAGAGTTCCCTTTCCTCCACAGCCTCTCCAGCATTTATTGTTTCTAGATTTTTTGATGATGGCCATTCTGACCGGTGTGAGATGATATCTCATTGTAGTTTTGATTTGCATTTCTCTAATGATTAATGATGTTGAGCATTCTTTCATATGTCTGTAGGCCATCTGTATATCTTCTTTGGAGAAATGTCTATTTAGGTCTTCTGCCCATTTTTGGATTGGGTTGTTCGTTTTTTTGTTATTGAGCTGCATGAGCTGCTTGTAAATCTTGGAGATTAATCCTTTGTCAGTTGCTTCATTTGCAAATATTTTCTCCCATTCTGATGGTTGTCTTTTGGTCTTGTTTATGGTTTCCTTTGCTGTGCAAAAGCTTTGAAGTTTCATTAGGTCCCATTTGTTTATTTGTGTTCTTATTTCCATTTCTCTGGGAGCTGGGTCAAAAAGAATCTTGCTGTGATGTATGTCATAGAGTGTTCTGCCTATGTTTTCCTCTAAGAGTTTGATAGTGTCTGCCCTTACACTTAGGTCTTTAATCCATTTTGAGTTTATTTTTGTGCATGGTGTCAGGGAGTGTTCTAATTTCATACTTTTACATGTATCTGTCCAATTTTCCCAGCACCACTTATTGAAGAGGCTGTCTTTTCTCCACTGTATATGCTTGCCTCCTTTATCAAAGATAAGGTGACCATATGTGCGTGGGTTTATCTCTGGGCTTTCTATCCTGTTCCATTGATCAATATTTCTGTTTTTGTGCCAGTACCGAACTGTCTTGATTACTGTAGCTTTGTAATATAGTCTGAAGTCAGGGAGCCTGATTCCCCCAGCTCCATTTTTCGTTCTCAAGATTGCTTTGGCTATTCGGGGTCTTTTGTGTTTCCATACAAATGCAAATACTATTTTTAATTTTTCTTGAATTTTTGAATTTTATGTAATTTATTTTTTTATACAGCAGGTTCTTATTAGTTATCTATTTTATACATATTAGTGTGTATAAATCAATCCCAATCTTTTTTTTTTTTGGGAGTCACACTCATAGTTGAAAGTAAATGAACTTTTAGGGTACAGAGTTGTGTGTTCCAATAAGCATGTGATTATATTAAAGTGATGGTGGAAGAAGATGACCTCGATTCCATTGGGAATCTTAAATTTTTATAAATTTTTTGGGAAAATCATTTTTCCTGTACTGCTGAAGTTTCTTTTTGGTAAACAGTATCTTTCTAAAAGAAAAAGCATGAAGGAGAAATTGAGGTGTGTACATTTCCTCAGATGACCAGCATTGTATTCATGAATATCGGGTATCTGGCAATGAACAGTGTGGGAACTGTTCATTTTTTAATCTGAAGTAAAATACTTTCCAGAACTTTTAGTGTGCTTGCCCATTTGTTTTGTACATTTCATCTCTGTATTTAGCTCCTGTCTTTTTTCTTTTTTTGAGTATTAATACTTTCTATAAAGATTTTGTGAATATGTCAAAAAAAAAGAGACTCCGCTCGCAGAAATGTGAATGTGGGACTCATACCAGAGCCAGAGAGGAGAGGTCATGGACAGAAGGCAAGGCTTGAGAGACTGCCTGGGTTGACCCAAGGTCAGTCTCTGACCCATTCTGGGTTTGAGTCTTAGTCTTTAATCCACTAGTGATAGTACACTTCTTTCAACATAAGGTATTGAGTAGCCCTTTGGGATTTTTTCCAACTATATCTGTCTGCCGTGTCCACTTCTGTACAAGAGTTCAGACAGGACAGAGCACAAGACATTTATATAGATCATAGTTGTGCTGCATTTTTGTGTGCGATTTTCAAAGCTTTTCTGTTTATGGCTTAAATCTCCTCTAAGTTGTAATGCAGTCTTCCCATTTCTTGAGACTTGTTAAAAGTTCTGAGCTAATTTCCTTGCCTTCCCTTCCTTCCCTGCTGAGTCCTGGGCAGCATAAAGAGTATTCCAGTCAGGACTGTGAACCAGTCAATCAGGGGCTTGTGGACAGCCTGAACAACAGCCTCTTAGGGCCAGAAAAGTCTATTCTGGTACACATTGTGTTGCTTAGTACCAGCTGTAATTGAGCTTAAGAAAGCAATAGTTAAGGGAACGGTGAACTTTTCCCTAGGACCAATTTTACCCCTTAATAATCACCATGCAACAGCCGTCTTCAGGTGAAGGCGGTGGGACCACAGACTGGCTTCCACTTCATTGCATGTGATGTAAAGTGGGAACCAACAAACCAGATAAAGCAAAGCAGAACGCAAACAAACAAAAATTCCTATCTCTTCTCTGCACTATATTGAAGAGACACCGTGAACAAAAGTAACATTGTCATAAACCCATATGAATGAAAACATAAAGATTAAACTTTACTGATGGGATTAGCACTTTGGTTTGTAATACTGCCTTGCTGTCTCTTGTAGTGCTTTTCTGCATTGGTCTCCTGGATGGACAAAAATGGCATGCTAATTTTATTGGTCCATGGGAATCTGGGACATTTAATGAATTCACAATGTTTCCTAATTTATAACACCTTAAAATTTTTACAAAGCACTGGATTATTAACGATCATATAGTGATGTAAATGGTAGTGGTTTCTTCTTGAAACTGGATTACTTTAAGAAAGCATTAGTATTGCAACCGAGCATTGTTGATAATTAATTAAGGTAATGACTAAAGCTGTGAAGAAGTGTTATATGCTTTTCTCAGCTGGGATGCTCATTATCTGCTGGGGCAAGATTTTGGTGAAATAGCTAATATTTAAGCAATAATTTACCTGAGAAATAATCTGTGTACATATGATAAAAAGGTCTCACATATAATTCTTGTAAAGGATTCATAGGTTTTTTTTTTCAGTCAGAATACAAAGAACAGAAACAACAAGTAAATAGTATGCATTTTAATGACATGCTTTGATAGTGAAAAGTACTTTATTACAATGATGTATGTTCACTGAAGAAATTTTGAAAAAATACAGAAAGCTTAATGAAAATAAAAATCACCCAAAATCCTACCACTCAGAAATAATGGTTATTTTTGTGATTTTTAATCCTTTAATATCTTTTTAAATTAAAAATGTTTATTTTCCCCAGCTTTATTCAGTTATAGGCGATCAATAAAATGGTATGTATTTAAATGATTTGATATGTGTATATAATGTGAAATGATTACCATAATCAAGTTAATGAAATCATCTATCACCTCACACAGTTACCATTTTTGTGTGTGTATATGGTGAACACACTTAAGATCTATTCTCTTAGCAAGTTTCAAGTATACAATACAATATTATTAACTATAGTCACCTAGCTGTATGTTAGATCTTCAGAACTGATCCGTCTTACAAATTAAAGTTTGTACCCTTTGAGCAACGTCTGCCCATTTCCACCACCACCCAGCCCCTGGCAACAGCATTTGGCTCTTTGTTCAACTTTTTTTTTTCAGATTCCACCTGTGAGATTATGCAGGATGTGTCTTTCTCTGCAGAACTTATTTCACTTAGCATAATGCCTTCAAGTTTCATCCATGTTGTTGTAAATGGAAGAATTTCCTTAATTTCTTATGGCTGAATACTGTTCTGTTGAATCTATGTACCACATTTTCTTTATCCATGCATCCTTTGATAGACCCTTCCACTGTTCTCATATTCTGACTACTGTGAATAATTCTGCAGTGAGCATGGGAGTAAAGACAGTTTTTTGAGACACTGATTTCATCTGGATATACACCCAGAAGTGCTGCTGGGGTGACATCTTTGCTCTGTTGAGGTTTGAATTAATCCTCGTGGTGTATAAATGTAACTGTTCTCAACGAGCAAGTTATTTTGGGAAAGGGAACACCATGGTTAGTCTCTTTGCTTGTACACGTCTTTTGGTAAATGCGTGAATTTATCACCCTAGAATATACACCTGGAAATAGAATTGCTGTGTGATAGAGCGGGTCTCTGTTTGGCTTTAGTCAATTCTGCCAGCTTTCCAAAGTGGCTGCACAAATTTACACTCCCTCCAGCAGTAACAAGAGTTCCAGTTTTCCTTATCCTGCTCAATTCAGCCTCTTTAATCTTAGCCATTCCGATAAGGCTTTGGTCTCAATTTTCTTTTCCCTGATAAATAATGATGTCGACCATTTTAAAATTAGCTTATTGGCCAGCGGAATATAATTTTTGAAATGCCTGTTCAACTCTGCTCGTTTAAAAATTGGATTGTCTTTTTCTTTATTGCTTTGTAGCATTTTTTCCATATTTTGGGTATCAGTCTTTTGGTAGATGCATATATTATGACTATCTCCCACTCTGTGGCTTGCCTTTTGACTCTCTTACTGATATCTTTTGATCATATTATGGTCCTTTATTAACTACACAGTAACGTCCCCTCCCCAATAGCTTAGCTTTAAAAACAAAGTAACAACGCAAGTTGGATATGGGCTAACATTTTATGAAGTAATACAGTATAAAAATTTTTTTGTCTAGGACTTGTTACTATTTTCAAGGTAAGAGTCTTCAAAAGTTTCTACTGGCATTGTTGTTTCTAGATAGAAATGTTAAATAGAGGATTTTTAAGTTTTGGCTTTCCTACTCATTTTGATACCTCCAACACGTCTGTCTTATAAATTACCTCCTCATGTCCTTAGGTCTTAACTCAGAGAGAATTTGCTCATGGGTGGGCACTGGGTACCTCAAGAGTGCTTCTAGAGGCAAAGCCACTGCATTTGTTGTTTATTTCCGACGAGCTTTGGAAAATAATCTTGATCAAAAAAGACAGAGTGTCCTAAACCAGTACAGATACACAAATATCTACTAAGTGAGACCACTTTTCTGCATAAAACAACACAGACATAGTCTCTGTCTGTGGAGCGGCTTACTTTGTCCATAGTTACCAAAGATCTCCATGAGAAACCAAACTTGGAATTCAAACTCCTTATTATGGGCCTCAAGGCACTGCCTAGTCTGTACCTGGCCCATCTCTCCAGTTTGTCCTGGACCACCTTTCCCCTTGCTCAGAGCTCTTCAACCACACAGACTTCTTTTGATTCCGCCAGGAAGACAATATTTCTTCCTATTCCTCAAGTGAAATTGCTGATACATCTAGACCCGGCTGCTCTTCAGCATGCCTTGTCCTAGAGCTACCCAGACCGTATCTCCAACGTCCTTCCCACGTGACCCTTACCCTTCTCTTCAGTATGAATTGCTTGCTTCGCCCAGATGCCTGCCCTCCCCATTTTCAGAGAACCACTTCCTGCTCGAGTTTCCCTCTCTCTAAATGTCCTTCCCTTCTCCTTCATGTCGAAGTCACAGCTCTTTTGAAAAACTATCCCAGTGATTACTTTATTCTCTTCACTCTACAACCCACATATTTGTATCATAATCTTGGCACTTGATTTAATGCAGTGTAAATATTTTTTACTTAGTAGACTCCTAGCATGCAAGAGGCTCAAGGCATCAGGACACAGTTTTGTGTACACAGTATCATTTCAACAATGGATAGAAAATGCATAAAAAAGGAATTTTAGGAGAGAATAATGATTGATTTAATTTTTGTGTGTATATATATGTGTGTGTGTATAACATGTGTGTATATATAGTGTTCTACAACGAACATGTGTATTCAGAGGAAAAAGGAAAAAAGAACACAAAAGAAATACGTAGAAAAAAAGGAGTCTCCTTGGACAAGGTCTAATCACTGTCATGTTATTCTATAAAATAGGCAGTATACTTCTTTTAAAAACTTAATTTAATGCAAAACTGAAGTTTTTTAAAATGAACTTTCATTTTAATGAATTTCATTTTCAGTTTGGATATTTTCATTAATATTATTTCATGTAAGTGAAATTAGGAAGTATAATTTCCACACAGGTTATTCTAACTACTCTAAAGAGAAAACTTTTTTTTTTCTATAACCTGTGGGTAGCTGGTTGGAAAGCAGGCTATTTTAATCCCACGTGGACTATTTTACAGAGACTTAGGGGTAGAGATGCCTGGAATCCAGGCTTTGCCAGCTGCCCCCTGCAGTGAGGGGCGGGGCGTGAGAACCTCTGTCAGAGCACATTAATGAATCTTTGGGTGTGTAAGGGCAGCTCTGGAAAAGAGTAGGAGGTGGAATGTAAATTAATTCTGCATAAGGAAGTGAGAAAGTGGAGTTTTGGGAAGGGAATCCAGGAAACAGGAGCCTGGAGGCTCATTGCTTGAATGGACAAATATTTGCTTGCCTGACATGGGCGGGCACTAGGTACTGGAGATTCATTGGTCATCAGATAAAAATCCCCAGTGGAGTGAAGATTCTAAAGGGCAGGAGGCTGAAGCCTGAGCGTTTTTTTTTTTTTTTTTTTTTTTTTTCCAGGGGTGAGGGCGCTAGAGGGCTTTGAAGAAAAGGGATGTTTACTGTTTTATGCTGTTTTATGCGTGGCGTCTATGTTGCCCCCAAATTTTTTTTTTTTTTTTTTTTTTTTTATAGCTACTTTATTTATTTATTTTATTTTATTTTTGGCTGTGTTGGGTCTTCGGTTCATGCGAGGGCTTTCTCTAGTTGAGGCAAGTGGGGGCCACTCTTCATCGCGGTGCAGGGACCACTCTTCATCGCGGTGCGCGGGCCTTTCACTATCGCGGCCCCTCCCGTCGCGGGGCACAGGCTCCAGACGCGCAGGCTCAGTAGTTGTGGCTCACGGGCCTAGTTGCTCCGTGGCATGTGGGATCTTCCCAGACCAGGGCTCGAACCCGTGTCCCCTGCATTAGCAGGCAGATTCTCAACCACTGCGCCACCAGGGAAGCCCCTGTTGCCCCCAAATTTGCATCAAACTTAACAATGTTTGCAAATGCTGCCTGAACAAGATTTGGGGTTGTATTTGGTTGAGACAAACCGGGGGAAAGAGACGAGCAGCCCCATCTGACAAGGCGGTGCAGTCTGCCCAGCCCTTGTGCTTCTGGCATCAGCGTCTCGCACGCTCCCACACCCCCCCCCCCCACCCCGCCTGCCCCGCGAGGTGGGGGAATGCGCTGAGTCCCCCGGGACTCCAGGCTGCACGGACCCTGTGGATCGCAAAGCAGGAAAAAGACAGCCCTTCCCCTTTTGTGTCCTAACCTGTTGGGGAGTTACCCAAACCACCTTGCTTGTGTAGTGGCATGTTGCAGGGTTTACCAAAAACAGTTGTTTCCATTTTTGTTTGTTTGTTTAAGACTTTTTTTTTTTAAACATCTTTATTGGAGTATAATTGCTTTACAATGGTGTGTTAGTTTCTGCTTTATAACAAAGTGAATCAGTTGTACATATACATATGTTCCCATATCTCTTCCCTCTTGCATCTCCCTCCCTCCCACCCTCCCTATCCCACCCCTCTAGGTGGTCACGAAGCACAGAGCTGATCTCCCTGTGCTATGCGGCTGCTTCCCACTAGCTATCTATTTTACATTTGGTAGCGTATATATGTCCATGCCACTCTCTTACCCTGTCACATCTTACCCCTCCCCCTCCCCACATCCTCAAGTCCATTCTCTGGTAGGTCTGTGTCTTTATTCCCGTCTTGCCACTAGGTTCTTCATGACTTTTTTTTTTTTTCCTTAAGATTCCATATATATGTGTTAACATACTGTATTTGTTTTTCTCTTTCTGACTTACTTCACTCTGTATGACAGACTCTAACTCCATCCACCTCACTACAAATAACTCCATTTCGTTTCTTTTTATGGCTGAGTAATGTTCCATTGTATATATGTGCCACATCTTTATCCATTCATCCGATGATGGACACTTAGGTTGCTTCCATGTCCTGGCTATTGTAAATAGAGCTGCATTGTTTCCATTTTCATTTACATCTCGGACCCTTTATCTCCTCTGCTTAAAACTTTTCAATGGCTTCATTACCCTCAGGTTACTAGTCCATATCCTTAAAAACAAGATAGAAGAGCTGCACAATGCAATGCCTGTCGACCCCCATTTTGGATTTACTGGAGTTGAGTGCATCACATGGAACCTTTCAGGGCCTTGGCACAATTTCATCTTCCCATCCTTGGCCCCTGGCTCCTGCCTGATTACATCTCAGTTTAATTGTCTCTTCCCCAGAGAAGCTTCCCTTGCCTCCCCGAGGGTAGATGTGCCTGTTCAGTGCTCTTACAGAGCCCCGTAGCTCCTCACACAGTGAGCCTGCTTGTAGTAGCTTGCTCTCTAATTCCTGGTTTCTGTGCTACAGGTTAAGTTTTAATTGTTCACCGACAGTTTCATCCTGCTCTGTATCCTCAGAGCCCAGCCTAGTGAGGAGGAGGAGCTTAGCAGAGTAGACAGGAGTTCCCTGGAATCTGGAGGCTGATTAGAGTGACAGACTCCAGAATGTCTTCAGAACTTACCTCCTTTCCTATGACCTGGGATCTTTGCACCTGGGGGAGTTTTTCCCTCCTGAGATGGGTTCACTCCCAGGGGACTCCGTACGGCTCCAAGGTTGTATGTTTCTCTCTGGCTTGTTAGGGCTCAGGGTGGGACCTTGGGTGCAATCCAACTGTAAATCTGAGCACAAAAAAAACACAGGATGTCCGCAGAGAAATAAAAGCTAGTTAATCATGGTGGGACAACAGGTCTGCAGGAGCGACAATAGCGCCCGACACTAACTGCCTCGTTCCTACTATCCCCAGGGCGAGGAAAACCAATGTTTACCCGTGGTAATCCTTATAACTTCGGTGTTGGGACTTCGGGATTGTTTGTGTCTGGCGAAAATTACTTGTGTTCTGGGAAGCCCCTGAGTTGTGTAACCTATGAGTTTCCTTCACTCCTGTCTCTTCCCAAATTACGTTACTCAGTTTGACACGCGCTGTTGTGTTTACTCTTTTTTTTTCACATCTTTATTGGAGTATAATTGCTTTACAGTGTTGTGTTAGTTTCTGCTGTACAACAAAGTGAATCAGCTTCATGTACACGTATATCCCCATATCCCCTCCCTCTCGCGTCTTTTCTCCTAACACACTGACTTGAAGTGTGTCAAACATTTCTGCTGCTTCTCACAATTCATCCTGGAGGGATGCCAGCGTTCAGTGACACGTCCCTGGCTTTGATTTGTATTTTAGATTTATTCATTTGTGTCAGCCCACATTCCTTCAGAGAGCTTGTTGTCAGTTTTACATAGACTCTGGCCTTGAGTCTTATCTGTTTTCTTATCAGAGGCTCTGAAATCCTTGGGGATCTAAGAGGCAGCGTGAGGAAAAAGCAACTGCAGAAAAGCTACTTCATCTGCACAGCCAAGGGCCCTTGTCTGTGTGCCTAGCGAGGCCTCTGCATCAATCTTTTCAGTTCTCCCTGCAGCTGCGCTGTGCTCTAATTCGGAGGGCAGTACGTGCTGACAGAAAAACACGCCTACATCAAATCCTCCCTTCTTACCACCCCAGAAATGTTAACAAAGTGGGTGAAACTAGGCCCTGGTTAACAGAGGGTAATTTGGGTTGGTCTGATTTTACTAAGCAGTAGCTCCAGTGTTGCATCAATTCTATTTTATACATACGGTCAGGCCAGGTGACTTAGGCCAATTAAGCTTACAAAAATTGAATTTGACTGGAATGATTTTATCTTACGCAGAGATATTTTCCTAGAGCCATTTAACCTCTAAGAGAGAACAAAATTGGGAAAGTTACGCATTTCTTTCTCTTTTTTAGAAACAGATCGCGAACTCTAATTTGACTAACAACTTTAAGAAATTACATGCTGTTTCTACTTGATGTTACACAATCGCTTTGCCTCTTCTCCTTGTTGGCCACCTCTGTTGTCATGGCAACAGTTGTGATTTCACAGATGTAGCGGTGCATTTGCTGAGCAGGAAGATAAGACCATTGTTTATGAGGATAATTATTTAAGAACAGGTGTCATTAACATAAGACTCATTGTCACACTGGTTGGAAAAAGGACAAAATGGAATATTGCCATCATATGAGATATGGAAATTTTAGAAGAAAGATAGCATAAATAAATGACATGATGTACAGAGCTTTTTTGTGCACTAATTTGGTATAAATATAAAAATGCATGGAATATAAACATAAGGTCATTAAAACTTAGCCCTGGAAGGGACCTTAGAAATAATCTAGTATAAACTATTAACGTGTTCTAATGTACAAAAAAAAAAAAAAAAAAAAATAGCACTATTCCTCAGCAAACTGCATGTGTAATTTCTTGTGGGAAATCAGTGAACAGTGGAAACTTACTTTGGGATCAGGAGAAATGCAGGGTAATCTAAGTAGACATCATAAGGTTTCAAATTCACCTCCTTATTAATGAAATAAATATATTTTCTCATAATATCTGAGAAGCTTCTGTGTGGAGTACGCATTTTTATGGTAATGACCCGTTCCACCTAAAGAGGTAATCTCAATTGAGCAAACTAATTGAGTTTTTAATACAATTTTTTCTTGCATATGTGAGATAACTAATTATTTCTCACCAAAAATGAAGTTGAGCTAAATTACGTTATTCTTGAAGGTATAAGGAATGACTCTGAGCTAAAGAGTAGTTGCTGATCGCCCTCGAAACTCCCTTATTCATCCTTAAAAATCATCTAATAACATACCCCTATTGGAATTACTTGAAAATAAGTGGGCAGGGTAAGGGTCTCTCAATTTCAAGAGAACTCAGGATTTAGGCGAACTGCTAACAAATAGTTTGTGAACCAATAGGACGTCTGCCCATGGCTTAAGAACATCCCTGAAATCCTGGGGCATCTCTCTTCTCACAATGTGATTATTATAAGGTTGAACTTTCGGTGACTTCCCCAAGGTTTAAGCTTTTCCTTCTCTAACATTTGTAAGACATCTTCAACATGCCAGGCAGTATTTGATTTGCCAGTTTCAGAAAGTAAATGATATTTTCCTATCAATCAATTGCTGTTGTGGAATTCTATCAGCTCTATCTTGGCATTATTTCTAAGAACATTTTGTTTTCATTCTAAATATTACTCTTACTGATAAAGATGGGGACAAAATTGATGTATGGATTGTAGGATCAGATTCATTTTCCACATTCAATCATAGGATTCAATTTTTAGATATAGAAACCAACAGGAAAGTGTGGGTTTTGTGACTTGCTCTATTATTTTGGATCAAAGGTAACACTTAAAAGGAATTTTTAAAGTATGTGCAGCAATTGGTACTAAACTGAAATTTCATCACAGAATGTTGAGGAGATGTGAAAAGCAGGGAAGATTTTGGACCATAGTATCACTATATAATGAAGGAGTTTGCAGATATTGACCATCGTGGCAATTTTGATACAAATATTTAGTTGATGGATGAATTAAAACCAACAACTCAATTTAGCATAAACTCTCAAAGGCCATCAATTTAAACAGCCTGTCAATAATTATTGTGATTAGCTCAGCACACAGTTCTGAAGGTTTTAAGCTGGTAAAAAGAAACGGTTATATTTGTGAGTGCATGGGACCCGTGAATGCACAAGAGGCAGTAAAATATCAGTGGTTCACCGAATGAACTTTGGAGTCAGAGAGAGGGTTCTAATCCGAGCTTGGGATCTTACATGTTCTGAAACTTTAGGTACGTTAAACTCCCTAGGCCTCTCAGTTTTGCTGCTGTAAAATGGTAATAATTTCTGACTCATAGGGTAGAGTAGCAATGTGCTAAAAAGTACCTTATAACAGGTACTCAACAGTAATAGTAATGATTACTATTTTGTTAGTGATAGTTTAATGAATCTTTGTATGTGGAGGTAAAATATCATGACTCTTTTGCATTTTAATTAAAAATACTTTTGTTCTAGGAAATTAAGTATTAATTCCTAAGTCCTAAGTATTTACCAGTCAGGTCTCCAGTAGGAGCGAGCTCCTGCACTGCCCAAGTTCCATTCTGCTCATCCCATTTCGGATTTCTTGAAGATCACTTTCACGAGCCCATTCCTGTCTGTCATTGAAAACTAGTTACACCCACACTGCCTGGGGACAGTAAGACAGGCTTACTGTGCGGTAACTTGTCTTGATTTGAGAAGCAGATTTAATCCTTCTCGCCAAATGTAAGGTCCATGGAAAGAATTACTATTTCCCTTACTGGAATTACATATGCTTAGATACAGACTAGATGGACCGAAGTAAGAGAAAAAGTCAGTGAATTACTTCTTTGGATCTTCCATGCTTGTGGACATTCATGGAGATTCAGAAGGCAAAGACATGATAATAAATAAAATGTTTTTCTTTGGGTATTTATGACTGTGAGGAGAGAGCAATTTATCTGCATATGTGGACAGTACAGATATACACATGCACACACGCACTACATATATAGAATATATATGTATAATTACATGCTGTCCTTGGCAATAACTGAATAAACTATAAAGACAAAACTTTACCAATCAGATATGTTTATAATTCTTACACTTATAAATACCATTAAATAATTTGTGAATGTATTTTACCTTTTTTTTGGTTAAAGTATTATAATTTATGCTATTTTGGGGAGCAAATTAGCACTAAGTTGCAGATGTCTGATGTAAAAGAATGTTCATTTTGAAAAGAGATGTACTGTAATTGAAATAATTGAAACTTTCATTATAGTTGAATTTTCCTCTTGTCTCTTTCTTTTTAGCAGTAACGATAGGTTAGAGAATTAATTTCTTTTACATTTTGTGGCTTGATTAGATGCCCTTAAATATTCTAGAGAGAAAATTTTAAAAAAACCCACCCAGTTTCTTGTAAGTCCTGGAATTGACTTTCTGACAGGCCTTTCTTCCTAGGTCAGCCTAGGAGAAAAGGTAGGGATATGGAATTAAATTGCTATTAGAGAAAAAAGCTTAGTCTATATTCTTGCAGGCACAGCATCAGAAACTATTTTAATCATCCTTCACAAGCCTGTGTTAAACACTCACATTCTGCAGATCCCTGGAATGGGAATTTGGGCGTGGTTGCCATCAGCAGTGTTTGGGGCTTTCCTCCCCCTCACGTCTCAAGACACATTTAATAGATGTGCACACAGATTTGTGGCTGTTAAACTGTAATCCCACAATTGCTGTTGGAGAACTTCACCATATGTTAGAACTTCCTTACTCTGCTACTTTTAGCTATGCCAAGTTATTTTAAGAAACCGACTGGTGATTAATAGCAGAACTGTTTAGAGAGTCTTTAGGAAGAAAAAATTCTGTGTCCAGGCATTTGTCCCAAAGACACATATGAAGCATAGAGGAAACCAGAACTGAGCCAGAGATCTCAGTGTCTCACCTGCATTACATGCTTCCTGTTTCAACTTCCTTATCTCTGTAATAATGCAAAGAATCTTCAGTTTTAAAGAAGGAAGATGAAAATTAGAAATGTACAGCATCCAACAGCCAGCACACAGTCAGGACTTCAAGATGAATTCAGGTTGAACTCCCCTGGGAAAGATCACTTTCCATAACTTGGTGCAGGTCTCAGTGTGAGCTGAGGAAATGGAGGATTGCAGAAGAAGGAAAGAGTCATTGCTTTCATGGGGCTGTCCATAGCCATGGCAAATGAGTTTCCTTTGAAGTAAGAGGTTCTGCCACAGGAAAGAAAGGCAGCGTCTCTGAAAAAAGAGGTGAGAGGGATTCAAGAATAAAAAAGCAAAGAATCTAGGGTAATTTAAATGTGATTTTGGGGAGTCTGCCTGTCTGTAATTCTTGCATATAGAGCTGTAGTTAAGTAACAGGAAAGTAACACAGAGAAAGAAACTGGGAGCCTATTATTAAACCCTTCTCAAAAATTATTTTTTTTCCTACAGCATCATTTTTTGGTCTACATTTTCATTCTTTTTTGCCATTAAATTCAAGAGCAAAGCTGTGTGTGGATTATAATACAATATCCTCACCCTGAACTTCAAACTGCATATGAATTCTAATGCAAGATGAGTTATTTTAACTAATGCATCACATATTTTAACTCAGATGTGGTAATTCACAGGGGAAACATATTCATGATGTCCAGGGCTCTATGCAAGGTAGAAAAAGTCAGTTGCAGGCTCCCTCAGGTCATTTACTGGGATGTTTTCAAGGCCATTCATCCGGTCTAGGGAAGGGAACTAACATTTACTGAGTATCTAGGTGCTAGATACTCTTGTAAGTACTAATGGTTCTGACCCACAACTCTGTGATGACGAAGGCTGTGAAATCCTAGCTGCAGACAGGAGGAACTCAATGTTGGGGGAAGCAAAGCAGTCTATGACAGATCGTACAGCTAATAATGGCAAATCCATGTGGGGATGACTGCAAATGCCCGCGCTGCCCACTGGAGCAGGCTGCCCTCTAGCTGGGAAGCACTATACAGGTGTAAGTTAATGGGGTTGACAAGGCTCTTTTACACAAGTTATTTCGTTAGATTCTGGGAGGTAGGTATTGTTATTTTTATTTTTTGAACAAGAAAACGAAAACTAGTTATGCTTGTGTAACTCGCCATGAGCCCCAAGTAGCAGAGCTAGGTGCTTGGATCCATGTCCTACAATTGTTGGCCATGGCCATATTTACGAATCGACAGGTGCCTCTTAACGGCACAGGGCATCGAAAGCTAAGATCACAGGGTTTTCTGCCCATTAAGATCTTAGGGTCAGTTGATTTCCTAAATTGACTGTCCGTCACCTCCTTTTTCTCCCCTCCTTTCCTTCTCACAGCTCCCCAGGCGTGTAACCCATTTTGATTTCTTTTAAGCCACCACTGTGATTAATTTGTGTCAAGAGCCACTATGGACATAACACAGGTTTTCTAGATTTTCCTTGCTTTTAAAATGAAAACTCAAACATCTTTTAATTTCTGCAGAATTTTTACCATGAACATCATAGAGAAGAAAAGGAAACATGGTTCCTTTAGTTATAATTGGCCTTAGTCTCTGTAAAACGTGAAGAGTGCTGTATCTGTTATCCTTGGGCTCCCTTCTGTGATTCTTTTTCCTAGATAGTCCCCTGGAACTCTCCATCCCCTCATTCTTTCATCATTTGACTTCTCCCTCATTGTGGGCCCTCCACACTCAATGCTACCCTCAGTTTCAGGTCTTGTAGTTGTCCCTGGGGACTTGTCAGTCCCCAGACTCTGGGATCTCCATTCATGGAATAGCCAAGTACCATGGAACATTAAATCTTGGCTAAATTCCGTCTAGGACTTCGTGACTGAAACTCCAGAAAGAGAAGGAAGCTGGTGATTTTTAGAACTGGAGAAAGAAGAAAACAGTGGTGGTGCTATGGGAGTGGAGGTGATTACTTTGACCATTCTAACCCCTTCCTCGAAAGCATGGCTGACATCAAAGGCATGAGACAGAGGGCAAATAAAAGGTGGGTTCTGGAGGCGCCCAAGAAAACACTGAGCAGAATTCCTGGAGAAGGAGGGGTGGGATCATGACAAATAGGTCCAAGAAATAGGAACTGGAACAGGAAATCTATTTATCCCTCTAATCACTAAGTGTTACGGATAGAGGGTTAAAGAGTGATCTTTTACAGGATTTGGTATTCCTTTGCAATATTCAGGCATAATGGTTATTAGTTATGCATTCTTGTTGATAAGCCGGTTGCCAGCTGTGACCTCTCTGACTCAAGATGCATAAAGTTGACTTGAACTATTAATACCATGGCTTGTGGAGGGCCCAGGCCTTCCAAAATGCCAGAAACTTCCTAGGTTTTACCCATATGGTTTGTCCTCTCCATCTCTGATTTTTTTGTTACGTGTTGCCTATTTTATTCCACGTCAAACTGGGTATCAATCTTTACCACTTTCCACAAAGAAGCCTCTCACCAACTCTTTGGCTCTCTCTTTACCTCTCTTTGCCACTTCCATCATTTTTTCTTTCCTTCTTTCTTTTGGACAAATTCCTCTTTGTCCCAAATCTTTGCATCAGCAGATAGCCAGGCTTTGCAGAGATTCTCACCCTATGATTTAAAGACTTTTCTCAACAAAAGTGAATTTCTGCTTAAGGGAACTTCTTGTTCCAACTGCTAGAAGAATAATACTTTCTCCACATTTTAATAAAGTTGAATCACTTTTAAAAATCTCATCCTTAGGAACTACTGTGATGCTGTCATGGGGTCCTTCATCAAGTTACCCATTCTTCTCTGTAATCAAGTGGCTCTGGAAACTGATTCAGATCTAGGAAATGGGTTAGGCTGTTTACTGTGGTGACTCAAATCTGGCATAATTCATCAGATTTAACCTTTTTAATAATAACAATCAAGTAGGATATTAACTACCCATTTATTTTGCTTCTAGAGCTCTTATAATTATTATGATAATACCAAAGATTTCTATAGGATAAACTATGTGTATTGCACACCAGTCCTGTTGACTGTCACACTAACCACATGCATCTTGTTCCAGTGGCTTTGGGGCTCTTTTTTGGCCTCTGCCAGTATCCCATTCTATTTGTTGAGATCAAGGAGCCAGTTTCAAAGGCAGCATGTTTCGTCCTTCTCCTTGACCTACGAAGGACAGGTACTACTGCATTTCTCAGAGATAACCAGTGCTTTTCTTTATCTACATATTTCAAAAATCATTTGAATCTTTGACCAGGCTTGGAGTTGAGAATTTAAAACCTTTAACTTATTACTTACTTTTTTTAAAGTTCTGTGCATTTAGAAGCGATTAGTCTGATTTCTAGTTCCTGTGTTTTTTTGTGCCCCTCTTAATGAGTTTTCAGAGAAGCCATTTCGTCTGCCAAATACTTGCCGGAAGGCAAGTGACTCTATCGCAAGTTACCTCAGTGCTACTTTAGGTAATATTTGCTACTGCACCCCATGCCAAGGATTAGTGGTGTACCATTTCCTCTAATGTTAGCTTCATCTTTATTGCCTTCAAACCCAACTAGGTAAGACAATCCATTTCATTTCCCTAAGGGTCTTTCACCTTCAAATACAAACGACATACAGACCTGGTTTTTAAGTTGTAGACAACAGAATCCACTCTAGTAATTTAAGTAGATTTATTAAGGAACACAAAAAGCTCAAGATGAATAAATAGACTAGAGGCTTTGTGATGGTTATTCCCTGCTAGCTGTCTACCTGGCCCTACCCCTTCTGCATTCTTTGCCCTGCTGTACCCTAGGACACGGACCTCCATGGATTGCATTAGCTGGCCTTTTTGCACCCTGGCTTCTGGTTGGGTCCGGCCAATAGGAGCATCAAGCAGAAGATCAGAGTTCAGAGGAAGAGAGAAGTTAGGCATTTATTCCTCCTTATTTTTCTCTGCCGTGCTGTGTTCTGGCAGCGGCTGCATTTCTCTAAGGCTGTATCTTCTGTCAGGTGGCCCCTCCTCCCTGGCCATACCTTTCCCAGGCTCCTTTACCATTACCTTTTTTGTCCCTTCAAACCTAATGGTGGTTACTCCCTGGCTGCTTAAACATCTTATTTTGTTCCTTTAAATTCTCTCATACCTCTGTATCAGTCATTTCATTAAATTCTCTTCAGTTAAACTTTTCTGAGCATATCGACTGTTTCCTGTTGGAAGCCTGATTGATACAGATTGAGTTTCTGAGACTGACAGCACCCTCTTCTAGCCCTGCAAAGACCAGAGCTTCCAGTTAGGAAGGTGCCACTCTACTTGCCAGTTCCAGAAGCATGCCATGCCTGTCATGCTCAGTAAGATGCTGAATCAGAGCCTCTTCCATGGCCAGGGACTTCAGAACACCACTGACGTGCCTGTGATCCACATCCATGGCAAGCTCTGTTCCTATCCCTTCCTGTAATTTAGTGCTGAATTAAAGTCATGCACAGGTACATCTGATGGTGGGATTTAAACATCTATCATGACTTAAGCAGCAAGAGGGGATGGAAAATTTTTTCTTGGGATATTTATGTTTGGAGGAAGTATATATACATATTTTCAAATGTGAAGGATTGTTCAGAAAATTTGGGACACATGGGAATGACAGATTTTACTTCTTGTTATCTCTCTCATTCTCTTATCCTTAAACTACCATATTCATTCAACAAACTCCACTCATGTTTAACCTTAAGTTTTCCCACTTTTTTTTTTTTAATTTTAAAATTTATTTATTAGTTTTGACTGCGTTGGGTCTTTGCTGCTGCGCACGGGCTTTCTCTAGTTGTGGCGAGCGGGGGCTACTCTTCACGGCGGTGCACGGGCTTCTAATTGCGGTGGCTTCTCTTTGTTGCGGAGCGTGGGCTCTAGGAGCGCAGGCTTCAGTAGTTGTGGCTCATGGACTCTAGAGCACAGGCTCAGTAGTTGTGGCACACAGGCTTAGTTGCTCCATGGCATGTAGAATCTTCACGGACCAGGGCTCGAACCTGTGTCCTCTGCATTGGCAGGCGTATTCTTAACCACTGCACCACCAGGGAAGTCACCCACTTCTTCTTTTCTGATTTCCCTTTATTTTGTCCTATTGCTCATCCTTCAGTACTTTCTTTTTGCTTTAGAACAGTCTCAGAGTATTCTCTAGCAGCCATTTAAAAACTCCTTTTCAAGTTAGAGAGAAGGGCCCCAGTATGGTTGAGGCTTGGCCTCTTCCCTCACAGAGGATTCAGGACTACTCTTTCCTGGTCAAGGGAATCTTGGATTCCTTCAAAGAGATGGGTGTAAAGATCTAGATCCCAGGCCCAGGTGCTGTGTAGAGCAGTGGTTCTCAAAGGGTGGTTGAAGGACCCCTGGGAGTCACTGAGATCCTTTCAGGAGGTCCATACGACTCTTCCTTTTCCACCTACCTATCTCTGCAAGGCTGAATTTTCTTCATCCACGTCAATGCAAGTAACAACCTTCAACAACAGGTTGAATGCAGAAGCTGACCTGAGAGTTCAGTTGCCTTCTGTTAAGACATTAAAAGGTCTTTTTAAAAATAATTAATTAATTAATTAATTAATTAATTAATGGCTGTGTTGGGTCTTCGTTTCTGTGCGAGGGCTTTCTCTAGTTGCGGCAAGCGGGGGCCACTCTTCATCGCGGTGTGCGGACCTCTCACTGTCGCGGCTCCAGACACGCAGGCTCAGTAGTTGTGGCGCACGGGCTTAGTTGCTCTACGGCATGTGGGATCTTCCCAGACCAGGGCTCGAACCCGTGTCCCCTGCACTGGCAGGCAGATTCTCAACCACTGCGCCACCAGGGAAGCCCCCGTTAAAAAGTTTTGAAAAAATATACAACAATGTCATTCTTCTCATAATTTTTTTTTGTTTTGGAAAATATGGCTATTTTTATATTTATTGTTATTTTAAATAAGTAAACATTTAATAATTCTTTATATAATATTAAAATAAATAATTGAATTAAATAAAAATGTTTAATAATAAATAGTTAAATAAATAAATATTTGAAAATTTCTCAGTTTTACTTTCTGATACAGTAAATATCATTAGACAGAATCCACATAAACAAAAACTCTCTGGGAGCTTTAATTTTTAAGAGTTTAAAAGGGTCTTAAGACCAAACACTTGAGGGTCTCTGATATAGAGTTTTATTTCTTTAGACTGACTTGGATACACACCACAACACAGATGACCATATAAAATAGGCTTTGCTACAACATTTACATTTTGGAGGTCCATCAATAATTTAAAACCCAATTTTATTTTCATCAGTGGCCCACCCATGTGGTCTAATTTTTATCTCATTTATCAGTCCTCCAAATCCTCAAAAGATAAAAATAACCAGTTAAGGATATCAGAAATCTCAAATTTCCCAATTAATCAAATCCAATCAAATCTACCATTAAAAGTAGTCAGGAAGTATATGCCAGACCTTTATTTTAACTGTTTAATTGGGTAATATCTTTAAGTCCATGCAACCTTCATAATGTTACTTGGGTTTCTGCAAATTAGATCCCAAATCTCAGTTAAAATCAGATCTAAAATCCATTACATGGGGACTTCCCAGGCGGTCCAGCGGTTAAGACTTCGCCTTCCAATGCAGGGGGTGCGGGTTTGATCCTCGGTTGAGGGGCTAAGATCCCACTTGCCTCACGGCCGAAAAACCAGAACATAACACAGAAACAATATGGTAACAAATTCAGTAAAGACTTTAAAAATGGTCCACATCAAGAAAATCTTTAAAAAAAAAAATCCATTACATGAGCATAGCTTTAATTAGTTGACTTGTTTCCTGACATGTTTGCTGAATAAAGTGTACCTAGCTGCTATTCCAGTTATTAACCAATACCTTTACAAGTATAGTCACTCTTGACAAAATTCCAGAATATTTATCAATAAAAAAGGCAGATGCATAGAGTAAATTTAGAGTAGCACTCCTTGATTCTTTCTTTACAAACTCTACTGCAGACCAGGTACAATGTCCCTAAACTCTTTGCATGGATTAAACAGCCATGTCAGTGTCACTACCTTTACATCCTGTGTCATTGTATATCCAGAGGACCAGATAACGATGAAGGAAGAGGGTCTTAAAATTCTAAAATAATAAAGACATCGACCCCAAAGTACTGTGGTGTAGGCTACCAATTGTAGCTGGCTGGGCTCATGGCTGTCGAGCAAGAGGTAACAGAGATGAGCCCCCCTTGTAGGTATGAATGCTCAGGGGGCTAAGTTATCACCAATGGAATGGGAACTAAATGGGCTCTTAGAATTCATAGGATGGAGGGGCCACTCCACTTGTTTGAGCCCATCTGTAGCAGAGTCCGCCTTTCTGTGCTTAATTACTACAGGAAGAAGAAAGAACCTTCCATCTTGGTTGAGCCATTGCATTTTTGTCTTTCTTTGTTAGTGTTAGTGAAGTAGCTTAGCCTTCACTGCAACTAATGGAAATCTAAGAAAAGAAAATAAGAATTTCAGTATAACATTGGTTGGCTAAAGAATGTCATAATTAAAATGATATTAAAAGGTCCAATTGATAGACTTGATTATATTAATTTCATAATGTTTATTCTTTTATCTATTATAGGTTTAATAATTAAACCTATAATAGATAAATGTTTAATAATGTTATTAGATAATAAGTTTTAATAATTAAAATTCTTAGTAATTATAAACATGACCATTACAGAGCTATACAGAAATATATATTTAGCCCCATATTTTAGCAATGCCTGAGTGCGTTACAACCTGCATAAACAGAATTTAATTCTCTGTGACTGTCTCACAGGCTTATTTTAACTCACCTTGGAAAGAAAATCTTAGAGTGACATTTTCCTAAAGCTTCCCTACTCCTTCCCAACACATACACAAGGATGGAACTGCTGTTTTTCCTCCTTTACACTGCATGTTAAGGCTTCATCTTGCTAGTGGCGCACCGCTCCTGGGATTGGTCTGCCTTGTGGAACTTCGGTTCACCTACAGAATGAGAACCTTCAGTAAAACAGACTCATGGTAGAGATGTTTTCTGTTCCTGGAAATATCCGAGGTCAGGGGCTAGAGTCCTTGACAGGGAGGCCCAGTAGTAGTTAGAACAGAGGTCCTCAACATTTTAATCTGTAGGACACACTTGCTATCCCCATGTCTGACACTCCCATGGGGCCACTCCCAGTGCCATTACCAATATGCTAGTCATAACGTCAGCTCTTTATCTTTCTCATGAAAGCATACCAGAATGCAAATGAGTGAGAATAATCTTATGATGTTAGTAATATCACATATGCTCTCATTTATTGCAAAACTAAAGTATTTATTAGTGCCAAATAATTTTTATAATTCCCAGTAATTGAAGTAGCCATCATGTTGCCAAATTCTGTGGCTAAGAGTTCTAGACTAGGTAGATTTTAGGGTTTTAAAAATAGAGTAAAATTTTCTTCAGTGAATTCATTCTCAACATTGGCACAATCCATGTTGTAGTTTTAGGTCTTAAAACTCATTACAAATGAAAACATAATAATACTGTGCCTGTCATAATATACAATGTACAAAATTAATTTATGTTGTTTACATAATAAAGTGGTTTTGGATTCACTCTCTTTCAAAGAGTGATGGGTGGGATATAAAATATGGTGTATATGTATAATATTATGTATATAAAAATAATGCTTCAGGAAACAATACTAATGAGGGAATTCAAATGTTGAACAAGGGGTTGTGTTCAACGAATGTTCAAATCCCAATCTATACTTTTTATAAATTACTTCAGTTCTCTATGCTGTCTGATTTTAAAATGTCATCCTTGAAAAAACTGGCATTCTAGTTTTAACCTCAAATAAAAATGAATTTGTATCTATTTTCTGTAAATAAAAGCCTATGAAGACCCTTACTAGGGTAAGGCTAGTCCAGATTAGACTCTCTTATTCTGTGCTCCCCATGGCACCTTATACTTTATGTTGTCTAACACTTATCACAGCCATCATAACCTCTTTAAAGCCTCCTCTCCACTGCCTTAGGCCAGGGAAGTGGGGACTGTGTTAGTCCAGCTCACTCCCCAGAATTTTAATTCTGTCCCCAGAATTTAGCACAATGGCAGCTACATGGCTAATTCCCAGTCAACACTTAACTGGAATAAACTGAATTGATCAGAAATAGGTCCTCAATAAATACCTCTTGAGTGATTAAAACAATTATCAGAGAGAGAGAGAGAGAGAGAGAGAGAGAGAGTGCTCCTAATTTAATAAAAGCAACATAAAACTCAGATTCAAAACAGTAATTTCAATTGTGCTCTAACTGAAGGCCTAGCTGTCTTCTTTCCCTAACCTTAACTTTCATGGACCAAGCGCTCAGGACCTCACCCTCTGTTTCCTAGCCCCCCTAGACTGGTACTAGTTGGAAAAAAAAGTCTAGATTGTATTTCTGTGACTGATAAATTGGGTATTTAGGACCACAGAATTTAGATAGGTTAATCATTAAACTTTTTTTGCATTTCAATTTCCCTTCTGCAGAATTAGGAAATGGTGTCACATCTGTTTGTCATTTGTGGAGGGGAAATTGTTGTCGGCCACATGAGCTTAAATTGCTCAGTCTCTGCGGAGATCCATCTGGCAGGGGAAGGTGCTAAATATAGATTTCTCTGGGTTCTAGTCTCTCCATTTTCAAATGTAATAAGTTTTAAATTCACAGTTACAACTCAGATATGCAGACTTATAACTGTATTTCTCTGCGAGTGAACTCAGCCTGTTCCCGAGCCCTGTTTTGTGTGGCGAAAGTGACCAGTCTTGCTCTATAAAGATAATGGTTCTGGTTTCCTCAGTTCTGTCCGGGTTACATCAGCCTCTTTTGAGTAAACACTCAAGCTTTCAGGGTTTCTCTGCTTGTCTTTTTCCTTCTCTCCTCCCTGCTGTATCTGGGGGGGCAGGAGGGCCCTTGGTTACCAATATCACAGCGATTTAACCTCGAAGCATTAGGGGCGGAGCCTGCTGCCCTCCGGCCCTTGCTGGCCTCCAGTGAGGGGTCTCAGGTGCCGGGCGTGCGCATCCCCTCCTCTTCCCGCCCTGGATCTGGGTCCTAGTGCACCTGCTGAACCGAGGTTTGTTTTTTCAGCACTGAGAGCGCGCACAGTGGTTCCTTCCCATTGGCTTTCGCTTGCGGATCGGCCTGAGATCTTGCTGTCAGTCTTATTCAGCCGCCAATTAGAGACGCTCACATGGTGTGCGGCAGGCCACGCCTCCGCTCAGCGCGGCGGGTTGTCCTTGGAGCCGCCTCGGGAAGGTGGAGAGACGCTCCAGGTATGTTTGTCGTGTCCCAGGTCCTATCGCCCCCCAGCTGCCCTGCCGCCATTTCTGTTCCCCTGTGGTCATCTCGTGTCAGTCTGGGGCTTATAGGAAGACGGCCTCAGACTAAAAAAGAAGGTATAAAATGAATGGGAGGTGGTGAAGCAGTGACAACGGGTGTAGACAGCTCAATAAAATTGGTCGTAAGGGAGGGTAGAAAAATAAGGCGATACGTGGAGGGGGGTTTGACTTGCTAGTGGGATGGAGAGAGTGGACACCTCCTGCTCTGTCTTGTTTTGTGTTGTATGTGGAACCCTCTTCGGTGACTACGTTGCTTTACGTTTCATTTACTCATTCAACAAGTAATTATTGTAACCCTACCACGCGCCAGATCCAAGTCTCCCATATTTCCACACTTTGTCGTATTTAACTTGTTTTAATGTGAATTGTACAAATAATGTAAAATTGAGGATTTGGCAAATGACTCTACCCCACCCCCATACAATGTGTTGGTTCGTACTTTGATCCTAAGAATTGGATTTTCTATCCCTGCTGTGCGGCTGCTGCAGCCTGAGGTGCGTTCTCTCAGTACAGTGGTTCCTCCCGATACTCACGTAGTCGGGACTTGACTAGAAGATAACCGGAAACTCTGTGGAAGGAGATGGATGCAAATTATGTCCCCGGGTAAAGGAAAATGAAGAAGAGCTATCTGAATATTTAGGGGGCTAGTTTCTGGTAGGGTTATAGCAATCCTACAGGACTAGGTGATTAAAGTTTCTGATAGCAACTTTCCTTCATACACACTTACTCCTGACCTAGAAATTTCCCTTCCTAATAGATTGAGTCTCTGAAGGGGAACATGGCCTTGGACAGCCATTTTCTAGGTAAATGTGCATCCAAACTCAAGGTATGGTGTATATGGTACTGACAGTTGAGGGGAGGCGAAGACCTTTAACTAAATAATTAGAAAAAACCCCAGTGTCTTCTTGCAATATAAAGAGCCATTTTGACAGTGAATTCTTAAAAAAAGCTTCTGGGCTTTGTGTTTAAGAAAAGAAAAAGGTAGCATTATTTTTTGAGATACCTGGAATATCCTATTTAATTCATAGTAAGGAAGGGCAAGGAGAATACCAAAGGCTTTATTTTACATAATATCAAAGCTAATAAAACATTCTGAAATAGTTTTATTTACCATTTAGTTAATAACCAAATGTAAAAATACAAGCAGCAAGAAGTCTAAAAGTATTGTTTTATGAAGTCGTCAAAATTCTAAAAGTAGATTTCAACATTTGGATATAGAAAATTATATAAATACGCTTGAATGAAACACATTTAATGTACGAATGGGTTTTTACAATCTCAAACTACTCTAAACACTTTTAACAAATAAATACGGTAGTCTCCCCACCCCATCTGCAGGTTTGCTTTCAAAACTGGTTTCAGTTACCTGTGGTCAACCACGGTCTGAAAATATTAAATGGAAAATTCCAGAGATAAGCAATTCATAAGTTTTAACTTGCGCGCCATTCTGAGTAGCGTAATGGAATCTCACGCTGTCCCACTCCAACTCTCCAGGATATGAACCATCCCTTTGTCCAGCGTATTCTGCCTTTTTAGTCCCTCAGTAGCTTTCTCAGTTATCTAATGGTCTGTGAGTTATCGCAGTACTTTTGTTCAAGTAACCCTTATTTTACTGAATAAGGGCCACAAAGCCCAAGAGGAGTGATGCTGGCAATTCGGATCTGCCAAAGGGAAGCTGTGAAGTGCTTCCTTTAAGTGAAAGGGTGACAATTCTTGACTTAATGAGGAAAGAAAAAAAATTGCTGAAGTTGCTAAGATCTAGGGTAAGAATGAATCTTCTACCTGTGAAATTGTGAAGAAGGAAGAAGAAATTCCTGTTAGTTTTGCTGTTGCACCTCAAACTGCAAAAGTTATGACTACAGTGCATGGTACACACTTAGTTAAGATGGGTCTAAGTTACAAATTAAACTTTATCATAGGTATGTATGCATAGGGACAAAGATAGTATATAAGGGTTAGGTACTATCTGAGATTTCAGGCATCCACTGGGGGGTCTTAGAAAGTATCCCTCAAAGATAAGGGGGAACTGCTGCACCTCACATGAGTGCCGTGTAGGTATAGGGAGATAATATAGGCCTTAACCTCTTTTTCCATCCAACTACCTCCGGTGGAAACTTACTTTCCTCTAATATCTGATGCATTGTTCCTAGATCATAGAGCTACAACAAAAGCTTTACCAGAGAAATAAGGTAAGAAAAAAGGATTCTAACATTTCTATGAAGGGATTATAGAATGAAATCTATTGAGGACAATGGGAGGAGATTAAAGAACAGGGAGACCTATATTCTTTTCTTGAAGTTTGCTAATTTTAAGAAAACGGAAACTTTTATCTCTAGTATCCACTCTTTGGTTCTTAAGTCTTCAATCAGTGGAACTCATACAATATTGCAATAGTTTAAAAAAACGTGGTCTTAGGTAATGGCATTTTAGATAACTGGACATTAATTTTTAAGTGGTATAGATTCTATACTAGGTGTTGAACTGTGTATATGTCAATTACTCAGATGCAAATGGGAAAGTTTAAGGAGTTTAGATGAAGACTGTTTTGCTGTTAATCCTTTTAAGCCCCTAGATGTCACTCATGCAAAACTCTGTTGCTAGTTAGGAATAGCTTTAGGAAGGTTTAAACAATTTCACATTTATGGTAGGCCATGCCAATTTATTTATGCTTCTCTAATATTCATTATGTATGACTATCTAATTTCTAATTCCTAGGTTGATAATGGGATCATCACAAAAAGCCAAATATTTTAATTTTTATTTTATTTAGTGAAAATCATACTGCACTGTTATTTAGGATTTAAACCTTAGAGAGGGTTTGAGGCAGCCTGCAAGATTAACCATAGTGCAAAATATTATCATTTATTCTGTCATGTGTCTACAAAGATAGCTGGGATGGCCATTTCCTAGTTTTTTTGCTATGTTTTATATACTATACTATTACCTGGTTGGCTTTTTGCAAATTATGTGTTTTTGTAGGAGAAATGCGTACGGCTGGAGAATTCACACATATACACATACACACACACACACAGCCTTATTGAGATGTAATTGACATATTACATTGGGTAATTTTAGTGTGTCCAACAAGGTAATTGAATGTTCTATATATTGTAAAATGATTACCACACTAAGATTAGTTAACACATCCATCACTCACACTACCTTTTTCTGGTGTGAGTGGGGTGAGAACTTTTAAGACATGCTCTCTCAGTAGCTTTCAAGTATACAAAATAGTATTGTTGACCATAATCATCATGCTGTACATCAGTCCCCAGAATTTATACATCTGGTAACTGGAAATTTGTACCTTTTGACCGCCTTCATCCACTTCTCCCACCTCCGCACCTCTGGCAACCACTCCGTTTCTGAGTTTAGGTTTTAGATTCTAGATATAAGTGAGATCATATAGTATTTGTCTTTCTCTGGCTGACTTATTTCACATAGCATAGTGCCCTTGAGGTTCATCCATCTTGTCACAAATGGCAGGCTATCCTTCCTTTCTAGGGATGAATAATATTCCAGTGTGTATATATATATAAAATACCAGTGTGTGTGTATATATATATATATATAATTCCAGTAAGTGTATATATATATATATATATATATATATACACACACACACACACACACACACACATATATATACATATATATATATGTGTATACCACATTTTCTTTATCCATTCATTCATTGACAGACACTTAGGTTGTCTCCATGTCTTGTCTATTGTACATAATGATGCAGTGAATATGGGAGTGCAGTTATCTCTCCAAGATACTGACCTTATTTCCTTCAGATTATTCCCAGAGGTGGGAGTGCTGGATCATATAGTAGTTCTATTTTTAATTCTTTTAGTAACCTCCGTAACATTTGCCATAGTGGATGCACCAGTTTACATTCCTACCAACAGCGCAGAAGTGTTCACTGTTGAAAAGCTCCACATCCTCACTGACACTTATCTCTTGTCTTTGTGCTGATGGCCATTCTGACAGGTGTGAGATGATAACTCATTGTGGTTTTTTTTTTTTTTTAATTTATCTTATTTACTTATTTATTTTTGGCTGCGTTGGCTCTTTTTTGCTGCGCCCGGGCTTTCTCTAGTTGCAGAGAGCGGGGGCTACTCTTCCTTGTGGTGGGTGGGCTTCTCATTGCGGTGGCTTCTCTTGTTGCGGAGCGCAGGCTCTAGGCACGTGAGCTTCAGTAGTTGTGTCACACAGGCTCAGTAGTTGTGGCACATGGGCTTAGTTGCTCCGCGGCATGTGGGATCTTCCCGGACCAGGGCTCGAACCCGTGTGCTCTGCATTAGCAGGCGGATTCTTAACCACTGCGCCACCAGGGAAGCCCCTCATTGTGGTTTTGATTTGCATTTCCCTTATGGTTAGTCATGTTAAGCAACTTTTCATGTACCTGTTGACCATTTGTATGTCTTCTTTGGAAAAGTCTCTATTCAGGTACTTTGCCATTTAAAAGTCAGACTGTTTGTAGTTTTGCTATTAAGTTGTATGAGTTCCTTGTATGTTTTGAATATTAACCTGTTACAAGATACATGATTTGAAAATGTTTTTTCCCTTTCTATTTTGTTGATTGCTTCTTTTGCTGTGCAGAAGCTTTTTGGTTTGATGTAGTCCCAATTGTTTATTCTTGCTTTTCTTGCCTGTGCTTTTGGTATCATGTCCAAAAAATTGTTGCCAAGATCAATGTCAAGGTCTTTTTCCCTATGTTTTCTCCTAGGAGTTTTATAGTTTCAGCTCCTACATTGAAGTCTTTAATCGACTTTGAGTTAATTTTTGTGAGTGATGTAAGATAGGGGTCCATTTTCATTCTTTTGCATGTGGATATCCAGTTTTTCCGACACCATTTATTGAGGAGATTATCCTTTCCTCATTGAGTATTCTTTGTCAAATGTTAGTTGACCATGTATGTGTGGATTTATTTCTGGGCTCTGGATTCTGTTCCATTGGTCTATGTGTGTGTTTCTATATACTTTGTTTTCTGGTAAACTTAAAAAATATTATTACTTATAATTGAAATTAAGTTCTGTGGATCTGTATTTAAACATGAATAACACAAATTTTCCAAGTTAATGTAACTCAGTACTTCTTGTTTAGTTTCAGCTTTCTCATCTCTTCCACTGTCTCCCCAGAGTTTACCCACCAACTTGTATATTCTCAAGTGGGGATGTTTTTTGCTAGAGCTCCAGATTGAAAGTGAGGCAAATCTCTGTGACTCTCAAATTCCACCAGAGATGGTTAAAATTATATGTCAATTTAGCTGGGCCACAGTGCTCAGATATCTGTTCAAACATTATTCTGGATGTGAAGGTGCTTTTTGGCTGAGATTAACATTTAAATTGGTGGAATTTGAATAACGCAGATTGCCCTCCATAATGTGGATGGGCCTATCCAATCAGTTGAAGGCCTTAATAGAACAAAGACTGACCTACCCTGAGCACATAGGAATTTTGCCAGCAGACTGTCTTTGGATTCAAATTGCAACTCTTCCCTGAGTCTCCAGCCTGCTAGCCTACTGCAGCAGATTTTGGACTCGCCAAACCTCAACAATTTCATGAGCCAATTCCTTGAAATAAATCTCTCTGTATATATACACATTCTGTTGACTCTGTTTCTCTGGAGAAGCCTGGCTAACACACCTCCCTTAAGCAGTTAAAATTTCTATTGAGTTTTATATCAACTCACCCTTACCCTTTGACCCTGAGGAGGGGGTACCCAGAGCAGAGAGTACCATACTGTTTTGATTACTATAGCATTGTAGTATAGCTTGAAATCAGGAAGTGTGGTGTCTACAGCTCTTTCTCAGTATTGCTTTGGCTATTTGGGATCTTTTGTGGTTCCAAAAATTTTTAAGGATTTTTTTCTATTTCTGTGAAAAATGGCATTGGAATTTTGATAAGGATTGCTTTGAGTCTATAGATGGCTTTGGGTAGTATGGACATTTGAACAATTAATTCTTCCAATCTATCAGCATGCAGTATCTTTCCATTTATTTGTGTCTTCTTCAATTTCTTTCATCAATGTCTTACAGTTTTCAGCACACGTAAACTTTTTATCTGTGTGAAGCTAACTGAAATGGCAGGGATCAGACTTATTTCAGGAGGTACTGTGTGGAAGGAGATGAACCCAGATTATGTTCAGATATAAATGAAATGAAGAAAGAGCTCTTAATACTTATGGGGCTCATGTAACATTCTTAAAAGCACCCCACCTATAAGAGTAAGCTTAGATTGATTCAATTAGCTGAGGTGTAATAAAGCTAATATTCTTTCTAAGGACTGATAAATAGTAGTAATAAGTTGAAAAATATGTTGAAGATTCGAAAGAGGATCTTCAAGAGTTAGAATAGTTTTTCTGAATTCTATGTTTATCTTGATTCCTGTTTGGATTTAGATTTCAGAGCCTAGCTTTTGTTGGCTACAAGTTGCTGGAAAGATAGTGTTGGCATTGATAACATCTATGAATGGCTCACTTAAGGAGTTACAAAGTCCCCTTTTACCCTAAAATATCCTCTGTACATCTTGTGCTTAAAAATTTCATGCGTTGTGTCTAAAAATTTCCCATGATTAATCCATTTGTAGTTGAAAGCAACGCAGACTGCTGTTGAGCTCACTCAATCTAACTTCACAATGATAAAGCCTATTAGTGATTGAGTTGACTCTGTTCTAGATAAAACATCTGATTTCATTATATTATCTTCAGTTACCTGGCAGAGTTCTGAGGGAGTGCATTGCAGAACAGGTATGTTTTTGTGGGGGTGAGGTCTGGGGGATGAGGGTGGGTTTTGTTATGATGCACAGAAGACAACATGAAGGAACAAAGACCCTGAGAGAGAACAGGAGACCAGGGAAGTTTGGTGGTGTTGGGAAAGCCCCTTTTGGGGGAATCACTCTTTTGCTGAAGTTTGAAGAATACACAGGATTTAATGTAATCATGAGATGGAGGAATTTCTTGGCTGAGGGAAGAGAGTTACAAGAAATGAGGAGCTATGAATCGTCTAATACATATATTATCTGAAGTGTTACATTGGTATAGTGAAGACCAATTTACTTATAACAATTGGAAGCCTAAAAAGTAAAATTTTTTTCAGATTACATTTTATATGGTATTAGATGATGGTATATTCTGTTATCTTTCAGAACTTATTTTGGCATTCACTATGTTCAAATAGCTGGGTGATAGAGGGAGAGAAAAGGTAAAGGTATATTGAACTCATGTGATACCAAAATTATGCTTCTGGTGAGAAAATGGAAACAGAAGGGAAATTGACATTTACATTTACAAAAAGTATTATAAAATTGGATTGCTTAAGGAAGTTATATGTGTTCTACTCATAAGGCCAAGCCAAATAAGTTGAGGGCAGTTCTTGGAGGGAATGCATGAGCAGAAGGGAAGTCTTAGGATTCTGTTGGGTCAAGAATGTTTGTTCTTAAGGAAGCTATCTTGAATCTTCAAATTTTTTGGACATTTTTCAATTAGTTAGAATTCAAAACCCTTCAAAACTTGTGGTCTTATGTTGCACAATACAATTGTTCCTTCTTTTTTCAAGGCATGCTAGTACATCATTCTTTCATAACACTGATTCTCATGGTGATAAAACTGGGCTATTGCCATAACATAAGGTGGGTAGTAGAGTGTGTCTCCTATGAGATGTTCATGCTAAAATGGGAGGAGCTGAACACAGGTCAGATAAAGTGTAGAGGTAGGTCACGAAAGCAGACTTGGAGAAGCTCAACGGGAAAGAAAAGCTATTAGCTGAATCTCCAAACCTGAATAAGCATGAACATAAGAATCTGAGGCCAAGAGGGAATTTAGGTCAGGTGGAAGAGGAAGTCAGGTGAGGAAACTTGTACACAAGCATATTTGTGTCAGATGAAGTTGGAGTATTGTGGGTGGTGCAATCTCAGTTGAAGGCCCTCAGAGAACTTTCTTAGGGGGATGGTAATTGTCAGTCCAAATAAAGTCAAGCCTACTTTCACAATTTCTAAAACACTCAACTTGGCTTCAACACCGGGTATATCACAGCAGTTTCTATAAAGTATTGTAATTATTTCTCAATATTACAAAGTTTAGCCTCCTTGACACTTCTCCTTGGCACTTTTTACCAGAGTTCTAGTTTACCTTTAGTCTGCTCCAACAGATAAGAACTAAAATATATTAAATTGTGGAAAATTATAAAATCTATAAAATATAAAATGCCTTTTAAGTGATATACATAGACACAGTATTTATATTTTGATTTTGTATTGTATTTAATTTCATTTCATAATACTTTTCTTCAAAAAGACTTGGGAAGTACAATTGAGAAACATGATCAATCTCTGTGCATATTTTTTTTTTCTTGTAAGTCAAAGGTCTGTATTTGATAGTGGTCTCTTCACAACCTTCTAAAATTTGACCAGCTCTGGAATTGTGATGAAGTTGGGAGGAAGGGTTAAAATTTGGTGAAACTTTCTACTTATTTTCCTCATTTCTCCTTGACTTTCAAAAGATGATGATTTCAAGTGGAAGAAATGAATGACTAATAGCTAAAGATATTCAGAAATATTATCAACACCTACACTTGGTATAAATTAAGCTATAATAGTCTCAAACATGCTTTTTTGTCTTTAATGATGTGGATATACGCCTTGGTGACAGTCTTAATGGGAACAGTTGGTCTTTCTGTTCTGAGACTTGTTGCATTTTGAAGAAAGTAGAGACTAAATTGTCTAAGTATAGCATCGGAGTATGGAAACTCAATCTCACTGTAAGGTGTGTCCTCCATAGCAAATAGAACAAAATTGTCATCCACTCTAATAAAACAACACTATGAAAATTTTGAGGGTCTATGAGGATGGCAGTATAAACTCTTATGTTTACCTCCATCTTTTGTTGGTTATGCTATTAATTGCTTTTTCCTACAATTGTTCGGAAGGTTGTCCATTCTTTCAAGTTTATCCCTTTATCAGGACCTTATACTTTAAAGGTGGAAACTAGACATGTATTCATCAAACAGTCAGCAACAAAAGCAAAAATGAGGGAGGGATGCAAAAAAGTACTTCAAGTGTTGTTCAGTGGCATTGGTTTGGAATAGCTATAGAGGTTGTCAAGGAAGGCAGAGATCTTTAGAGTGACCTTGGGTAGAACTTGAATCGGTAGAGAAAGAATTGCATTTGTGGTTGGGGAGGGAGTGGACATGAGTATTTACCTGCATGGGTGCCGTTAGGGTGTTAAGAGATGATGAGGGAGTGGAGAGGTGAAGCCGTATTGTGCTGACCTCTTAGGGCTGCCTAAGCTTCCTGGACTTCATCTTATGGTCTTCAACTACCTACAGTCCTCCACTGTCCCTAAAATCTGTGCCTTAAAACTTACAGGATCTGAAGTCATTACTTAACCAATCCTATCCTTACCAAAGTCTTTATGCCCCAAATCTGTGATTTGGCATTTCTACCAGATAGTAAAACAACTTAAGTTATAAAAAAATATTTAGTTCTGGAAGTTAATGATAAAGTCTGGGAGCTTGTTTTCCTGAAAAGCCAAAAACAACTTATAGTGCTCTTTGCCTAAATAGTAATAATAAAGCAATACAGTGTCTTAAAATATATTATCTCATTTGATTCTCAACATGACCCTCTGAGAAAGGCAGGGCAAATATTAGTATCGCTAGGAGGAAATTGAAATCCAGAATGGTTGTTTTGCTAAGTAACAGGGAGGAGTGGAAAAAGGACTCGTGATTCCTAACTGTGTGTGTCAGATGCTTCTATGAGTGGTCTGTTAGTTGTACATTATATTTAGCTCTGACAGTTTAAGTTGTACATATGCTTTCCTTCATCATAGAACTGGGATTATACTTACTTCCTTGATTTCAAGGATTGCATAAAACATAAATACAGGATTAACACAAATGTAATAATGTAATTCTCTATACATAGGTCTCAATATTATAGCTGTTTCCCAATTGAATAATCTTTGAAAGAGAACCCTAAAGGAGAGTTTCTTGAAGCAAGTAACTTTTTTCAGAAAATGGAAAGAATAGGTTTTTTTGAAAAACTGCCATAGATACAAAGACCTCAGAAAGAGGCTTCACAATAAGGAGTGCTACAATCATGAGCAATGTGAGGATCCAAAACCAATTTTAGAAATGGTTTTTACCTAAGATTAAAAAAGACATCAGTTTGCAAGTTAAGAAGCATTTTGCAAAGGTCTTGTCCATTGTTTGATGTTTTATTTGGTTCAGGGAGAAAATGATTGTTTCATCTCATGGCTGACCTCACATACAGCAAACTAGAACATCATCTAAAGTAGTGTGATAGGGTTCAAGGTGGCAAAGTAGAAGGATGTGCACTCACTCCCTCTTGCGAGAGCACCAGAATCACAACTAACTGCTGAACAATCATCAACAGGAAGCCACTGGAACTCACCAAAAAAAGATACCCCACATCCAAAGACAAAGGAGACGCCACAATGAGACAGTAGGAGGGGTGAAATCACAATAAAATCAAATCCCATAACTGCTGGGTGGGTGACTCACAAACTGGAGAACAATTACACCACAGAAGTCCACCCACTGGAGTGAAGGTTCTGAGCCCCACGTCAGGCTTCCCAACCTGGGGGTCTGGCAATGAGAGGAGGAATTCCCAGAGAATCAGACTTTGAAAGCTAGCAGGATTTGACTGCAGCACTTTGACAGGTCTGGGGGAAACAGAGACTCCACTCTTGGAGGGCACACACAAAGTAGTGTGCGCATCAGGACCCAGGTGGAAGGAGCAGTGACCCCATAGGAGACTGAATCAGACCTATCTGCTAGCGTTGGAGGGTCTCCTGCAGAAGTGGGGGGCAGTGGTGGCTCACCAGGGGGACAAGGACACTGGCAGCAGAAGTTCTGGGAAGTACTCCTTGGTGTGAGCCCTCCTGGAGTCTGCCATTAGCCCCACCAAAGGACTTGTAGGCGCCAGTGCTGGGTCGCCTCAGGCCAAACAACCAACAGGGAGGGAACTCAGCCCCACCCATCAGCAGACAAGTGGATTAAAGTTTTACTGAGCTCTTCCCACCAGAGCAACACCCAGCTCTACCCACCACCAGTCCCTTGCATCAGGAAGCTTGCACAAGCCTCTTAGATAGCCTCATCCACCAGGGGGCAGACAGAAGAAGAAAGAAGAGCTACAATCCTGCAGCCTGTGGAACGAGAACCACATTCACAGAAAGATAGACAAAATGAAAAGGCAGAGGACTATGTACCAGATGAAGGAACGAGCTAAAACCCCAGAAAAACAACTAAATGAAGTGGAGACAGGCAACCTTCTAGAAAAAGAATTCAGAATAATGAGAGTGAAGATGATCCAGGACCTCAGCAAAAGAATGGAGGCAAAGATCAAGAAGATGCAAGAAATGTTTAACAAAGACCTAGAAGAATTAAAGAACAAACACCTGGAAGAATTAAAGAACAAACACCTGGAAGAATTAAAGAACAGAGATGAACAATACAATAACTGAAATTAAAAATACACTAGAAGGAGTCAATAGCAGAATAACTGAGGCAGAAGAATGGATAAGTGACCTGGAAGACAGAATGGTGGAATTCACGGCCACAGAAAAGAATAAAGAAAAAAGAATGAAAAGAAAGGAAGACAGCCTAAAAGACCTCTGGGACAACATTAAACACATGAACATTTGCATTATAGGGGTCCCAGGAGGAGAAGAGAGAGAGAAAGGACCCAAGAAAATATTTGAAGAGATTATAGTCGAAAACTCCCCTAACATGGGAAAGGAAATAGTGACCCAAGTCCAGGAAGCGCAGCAAGTCCCATACAGGATAAACCCAAGGAGAAACACCCTGAGACACAATAATAATCAAATTGACAAAAATTAAAGACAAAGAAAAATTATTAAAAGCAACAAGGGAAAACGACAAATAACATACAAGGGAACCCCCATAAGGATAACAGCTGATTTCTCAGCAGAAACTCTACAAGCCAGAAGGGAGTGGCATGATATATTTAAAGTGATGAAAGGGAAGAACCTACAACCAAGATTACTCCACCCAGCAAGGATCTCATTCAGATTCGACAGAGAAATCAAAAACTTTACAGACAAGCAAAAGCTAAGAGAATTCAGCACCACCAAACCAGCTCCACAACAAATGCTAAAGGAACTTCTCTAAGTGGGAAACACAACAGAAGAAAAGGACCTACAAAAACAAACCCAAAACAATTAAGAAAATGGTAATTGGAACATACATATCGATAACTACCTTAAATGTGAATGGATTAAATGCTCCAACCAAAAGACACAGGCTCTCTGAATGGATACAAAAACAAGACCCATATATATACTGTCTCCAAGAGACTCACTTCAGACCTAGGGACACATACAGACTGAAGGTGAGGGGGTGGAAAAAGATATTCCATGCAAATGGAAATCACAAGAAAGCTGGAGTAGCAATACTCATATCAGATAAAATAGACTTTAAAATAAAGACTGTTACAAGAGACAAGGAAGGACACTACATAATGATCAAGGATCAATCCAAGAAGAAGATATAATAATTATAAATATATATGCACCCAACATAGGAGCACCTCAATATATAAGGCAAATGCTAACAGCTCTAAAAGAGGAAATTGACAGTAGTAACACAATAATAGTGGGGGACTTTAACACCTCACTTACACCAATGGACAGATCATCCGAACAGAAAATTAATAAGGAAACAGAAGCTTTAAATGACACAATTGACCAGATAGACTTAATTGATATTTATAGGACATTTCTTCCAAAAACAGCAGATTACACTTTCTTCTCAAGTGCACACGGAACATTCTCCAGGATAGATCACATCTTGGGTGACAAATCAAGCCTCGGTAAATTTAAGAAAATTGAAGTCATATCAAGCGTCTTTTCTGACCACAATGCTATGAGATTAGAAATCAATTAGAGGGAAAAAACATAAAAAGCACACGCGTAGAGACTAAACAATATGTTACTAAATAACCAAGAGATCACTGAAGAAATCACAGAGGAAATCAGAAAATACCTAGAGACAAATGACAATGAAAACACAATGATCCAAAACCTATGGGATGCAGCAAAAGCAGTTCTCAGACGGAAGTTTATAGCAATACAATCCTCCCTCAAGAAACAAGAAAAATCTCAAATAAACAACCTAACCTTACCCTAAAGGAACTAGAGAAAGAAGAACAAACAAAACCCCGAGTTAGCAGAAGGAAAGAAATCATAAAGATCAGAGCAGAAATAAATGAAATAGAAATAAAACAATAGCAAAGATCAATAACACTAAAAGCTGGTTCTTTGAGAAGATAAACAAAATTGAGAAACCTTTAGCCAGACTCATCAAGAAAAAGAGGGAGAGGATTCAAATCAATAAAATTAGAAATTAAAAAGGAGAATTTACAACGGACACCGCAGAAATACAAAGCATCATAAGAGACTACTACAAGCAACTTTATGCCAATAAAATGGACAACCTGAAAGAAATGGACAAATTCTTAGAAAGGTATAACCTTACAAGACTGAACCAGGAAGAAATAGAAAATATGAACAGACCAGTCACAAGTACTGAAATTTAAACTGTGATTTAAAATCTTCCAGCAAACAAAAGTCCAGGATCAGAGGGCTTCACAGGTTAATTCTATCAAACATTTAGAGACAAGATAACACCCATCCTTCTAAAACTCTTCCAAAAATTTACAGAGGAAGGAACACTCCCAAACTCATTCTACTAGGCCACCATCGTCCTGATACCAAAATCAGACAAAGATACTACAAAAAAAGAAAATTACAGACCAATATCACTGATGAATATAGAAGCAAAATTCCTCAACAAAATACTAGCAAACAGAATCTAACAACACATTAAAAAGATCATACACCATAATCAAATGGGGGTTTATCCCAGGGATGCAAGGATTCTTCAATATATGCAAATCAATCAATGTGATACACCATATTAACAAATTAAAGAAGAAAAACCATATGATCATCTCAATAGATGCAGAAAAAACTTTTGACAAAAGTCAACATTGATCTATGATAAAAACTCTCCAGAAAGTGGGCGTAGAGGGAACTTACCTCAACATAATAAAGCCCATATATGACAAACCCATAGCAAACATCATTCTCAATGGTGAAAAACTGAAAGCATTTCCTCTTAAGATCAGGAACAAGACAAGGATGTCCACTCTCATCACTATTATTCAACATAGCTTTGGAAGTTCTAGCCACGGCAATCAGAGAAGAAAAAGAAATAAAAGGAATACAAAAAGGAAAAGAAGAAGTAAAACTGTCACTGTTTGCAGATGACATGATACTATACATAGAAAATCCTAAAGATGCCACCAGAAAACTACTAGAGCTAATCAATGAATTTAGTAAAGTTGCAGGATACAAAATTAATGCACAGAAATCTCTTGCATTCCTATACACTAAAAAACACTGAAAGATCAGAAAGAGAAATTAAGGAAACAGTCCCATTCACCATCGCAACAAAAAGAATAAAATAATAGGAATAAACCTACCTAAGGAGGTAAAAGACCCATACTCAGAAAACTAGAGGACACTGATGAACGACATCAAAGATGACACAAACAGATGGAGAGATATACCATGTTCTTGAATTGGAAGAATCAATATTATGAAAATGACTATTATACCCAAAGCAATCTACAGATTCAATGCAATTCCTATCATATTACCAATGGCATTTTTTTATAGAACTAGAACAAAATTTCTTAAGATTTGTATGGAGACACAAAAGACCCCAAATAGCCAAAGCAATCTTGAGAAAGAAAAACGGAGCTGGAGGAATCAGGCTCCCTGGCTTCAGACTGTACTACAAAGCTACAGTAATCAAGACAGTATGGTACTGGCACAAAAACAGAAATATAGATCAATGGAACAGGTTAGAAAGCCCAGAGCTAAACCCACGTACCTATGGTCAACTGATCTATGACAAAGGAGGCAAGGATATACAGTGGAGAAAAGGCAGCCTCTTCATTAAGTGGTGCTGGGAAAACTGGACAGCTACATGTAAAAAAATGAAATTAGAACACTCCCTAACACCATACACAAAAATAAACTCAAAATGGATTAAAGACCTAAATGTAAGACTGGACACTATAAAACTCTTGGAGGAAAACATAGGAAGAACACTCTTTAACATAAGTCACAGCAAGATCTTTTTTGACCCACCTCGTAGAGAAATGGAAATAAAAACAAAAATAAACAAATGGGACCTAATGAATCTTAAAAGCTTTTGCACACCAAAGGAAACTATAAACATGAAAAGACAACACTCAGAATGGGAGAAAATATTTGCAAACAAATCAGTGGGTAAAGCATTAATCTCCAAAATATATAAACAGCTCATGCAGCTCAATATTAAAAAAACAAACAACCCAATCTAAAAATGGGCAGAAGACCTAAATAGGCATTTCTCCAAAGAAGACATACAGATGGCCAAGAGGCACATGAAAAGCTGCCCAACATCACTAATTATTAGAGAAATGCAAATCAAAACTACAGTGAGGTATCACCTCACACTGGTTAGAACAGGCATCACCAAAAAATCTACGAACAACAAATGCTGGAGAGGATGTGGAGAAAAGGGAACCCTCTTGCACTGTTGGTGGGAATGTAAATTGATACAGCCACTATGGAGGACAGTATGGAGGTTCCTTAAAAAACTAAAAATAGAATTACCATATGACCCAGCAATCCCACGACCTGGACATATACCCAGAGAAAACCATAATTCAAAAAGACACCTGCACCCCAATGTTCATTGCAGCACTATTTACAATAGCCAGGTCATGGAAGCAACCTCAATGCCCGTTGACAGATGAATGGATAAAGAAGATGTGGTACATATATACAATGGAATATTACTGAGCCATAAAAAGGAATGAAATTGGTTCATTTGTAGAGATGTGGATGGACCTAAAGACTGTCATACTGAGTGAAGTAAGTCAGACAGAGAAAAAAAATATTGTATATTAATGCATATATGTGGAATCTAGAAAAATGGTACAGGTGAACCAGTTTGCGAGGCAGAAATAGAGACACAGATGTAGAGAACAAACGTATGGACACCAAGGGGGGGAAAGTGGGGCAGGGAATGGGTGGTGGTGGTGGGATGAATTGGGAGATTGGGATTGGCATATATATACTAATATGTATAAAATGGATAACCAATAAGAACCTGCTGTATAAAAAAATATAAATAAAATAAAATTCTAAAGTAGTGTGATACAGAGGGTTTCCTCCTCCAAATAGGAACAGATATATGTAGAAACATACACAGACATATATGCAGTTAATTTCTGGCTGCTTGACTGTCATCTGTCCAGCAGTCTGTATCTGTCTGTCTGTCTATCTTTTTATCATTATATATCTCTTTTGCACTTAGACTCTCACAATCCATAAAAGCCACTACCAGAGAGTTGACATTTTAGATTTAAAAGTTATTTAATATATAATTAATAATAATAATATAATTATAAAAATATAAAAGTTATTTAATATATTTAATTTATATATGCGTAAATGTTTAGAATGTTAATGGATATTAATATTATATTTACCTTTTATACTTGTGTGGGCACTGCAATAAGCAGAAGTTAGTTAAGTGGTGCTAAAGCAGCTGTGTTTGAAAGGAGGTGGACAGATTTTTATGGCATTTAACAAGGGTCATGGTAGGGGAGTGTGTTTTTTAAGTGTGTGTGTGTGTGTGTGTGTGTGTGTTTGTGTGTTACTATATTATCTGGACAGAGAATAGTATAAAAGTGCTGTAGGGGAAGAAAGACATAAAAGTGGAAGAGCTGGAGGGAAAGTTTAATTTCATCTTTTCGTTAAGATTAGTCCTGCTTCTAACGTCTTCTGTAATGATAGTCCAACAGTGAGTCCTTTCCTTCAAGTGTTAAGATTTTAGCCGTTATTGCCAACCAGTGCTTTCTGGTGTATTCCTGTATCGAATGACTAGATATTTGATTAGCTTCAATTAATCAGACATATGCATGTGTCATGCTTTCTATTTATGATGGATATGTAAATATAAACTAGATCTCTCTCATTTGCAAACTTAGCCACATCTCTGTAAGTGGATGTGGTTTGATTTAAGAAAAATAGAGAGAGAGGTATATTAATTTTTGGCAAAAAAGGAATGCACCATTGGCTTTCTAATTCAGGAAGGATGTTGCCATATGAGAGAAGAGATGATTTGGAGAGAAAGAAATGAAAGTTTTCTTTTTCTCCAAGAAGATTATAGCTGGTCCTTAAGTGATCTATAAATTTTAGACGTGTCTGCTGACACCAATAAATGTAACTTCTGTAGGAATTTTGAGAGAAATATGTATTTTTATTTCATATTTTTGTCTCCTTAAGCTGAAACCTAGCAGAACTTCTTGCTTCTAATATCGCTCAGTTTCACCTTAATATTACCTAAGTCCTACTTTAGCTCAGTTTTCTTCAAAGTTATACAGCTATTAGTCAATCAAAGTGCATTTGCTTTTCAGTTTTGTACAGAGACACACAGAGCTAGATGTTTTTTCAACCTGAGAAGTATGAGTTTCCAGAAGATGTGAATGTGACGTGAGGAGCCCAGTTTGATAAGGAGAGGTTTTCCGAGGCCTCTGAAAAAAATATACCTTACATTTGTGTATTGCTTTACGGTTTTCACAAAAAGGTTGTCTCATGTAGTGTCTCACTTTTTACTGGCATCAGAGCTCTCACCTGAGAGAGTGGTTACCTCTGTTTTACACCTGAGGAAACTGAAGATCAAAGAAGGCATGTGACATGCTGGTCACTGAGCTGAAAAGTGGCAGCGCCAGGATTCACGCTGGGTCTTCCGGCTCCACGGCCAGTGTTTTCTCGACAGACCTTTACTGGGTGACCCACCAATGCTTGTCAAAGTGTAATGGTAAAATATTTCTTTTCAGGTCCACATACTACATGTGATTTGTAAAGTTTACAAATATTAGGAAGCAAAAAAATTGCTCAGTGTTTTAAGAATTGGGGTCAAAGAAAGACTTCTTTTGGTTACGAAGTCAAAGTGTTTCCTCCATGCCCAACTGAATCATATTAGGAACAGCTGTACTAAGAAAGCAGCTCTGTACCCACCACTGCTAGGTTCAGGCTTAGAGCCAGGAATGTGAGGACCAAGACAGGGCTGGTGGAGCTGAAAATACCCTGGAGAGCCTGAAAGAATCGTCCCGTGGAGTGTGAGAAAGTGGTCTGTGGGACCGATAGTTCAGTTCACTCACCTTCCTCTGTTTTAGTCTAATATCAGGCAGAAAAGGGGAACATTTTCCTTGGAGTGATTTGTGTTCTTGTCAAATTTGCTGTTTACAATGTTCTTAAATTTCAGTATGGTATCTGATACTGACTCGTTTGGAATTAGCCAACATTCTGGAGAATTAGAATTTATATATTTTTGGTGGATTTCTAGCTCATAAACATTGGTACTTTAATTATCAATAATTTTACCTCTAAGTTCATAGATTAAATCAGGAAATATTATTATCAAATAAATAAGCAATATTTTGTTATTAGCTAATTGTCTTTGTGAGCACAGAAGTCTGTCTCAATGGCACAGTTTTTCATATCAGTTAAGATTTTATTTTCATTAGAAAACTAGGAAAATGGTGCATTTCAAATTAGGTACATGGTTGAATTATTACCCTTCCAACTAGACAAAGACACAGAGCAAAGCTTTGCACTCGAGTGTGTGATAAGAAGCCAGTTCTCTTGCAGGAAAGAATAATTAAACTTGCCAATGGAAGAGCTTTAATTGAAAACGTTTCTTGATCTTCGAAAAACGAGACATGGGGATCATTTTTGAAGGTTGTTAGTATTTGACTCAGCTAAGACTGACAAAGACCTTCTCTTTGACCAAACTCTTCTCAGACTCTTCTGAACTCTTCTCAATCAGGCCCTGACTTTGGGCTTCCATGTCTGTTTCTGCCTTGTTAATTTTAAGAACAATCCTGCTTTGTCAGTGTAGCCAGGGTCCCCCACCCTTGGTATCCAATCACTCTCAATATCTGCTCAAGTTCCTCATTCTCCACCACCCCCAGGTGCTGTGTGATAGCCCAGGCCTGCCTTCAGCAAGAATCCTGCTAGGTTGGTTTAGCCAGAATCCCCGCCAACCGCCATGTTTCCCCTTAGTAATTTTCCATCCCCTGACCGCCACCCTGCTCCTTTATAGTTCCTGGCTATTAATTCCCACGTTTCCTTATTGTCTTTGGAGTTGAGTCCAATCTTTCTTCCCTGCTGCAAATCTCCTTTGTCCCTATATCTATCACGATCGCCCCCCTGAATAAAGTCTGCCTCACTGGTCTTTAACAAGTGTCATGAATTTTTTTCTTTAACAGATGAACTATTTGATCATTAATCAGAGGCCAAACTGCTACTTTATTGATAATGAACCTTGAATCATTGAGTTTAAGCAAAAGCAGAAATCAAATCAAGAAGGTTGATTTTTGTAAGACTGGTAAACAACGTGGCATCTAAGTACATATAAGTTAATGGAGAGAATAAAATGTCAGAATAAGGAGTTTGGACTTCATTTCGTAATAGGGGGTCATTGAAGGCTTTCTAGGGTGTTAGAAGATTCTGGCAGCGTGTATAAAACAGAATGTGGAGGGAGAGAAATAGAGACAATTTGGAGCCTTCACCAGTGTTCCAAATGAGGACTCACAGGGGCCTAAAGTAAGATAGTGGTGGTGAGAAAAAGGAGGACGAAATGGATGTTAAAGCTGTTATGAAGGCAGAATGAATTTTGATGACATGTGGGCAATCGAGGGAGAGTGAGGTGTTAAGGGTGTGAAAATGTTTTCAGCCTAGGGCTCAGGAGGATGGTGTCCCCACGAAGGAAATGTATTTAGTTCAGTAAAAAATGTGGGGTTGTAGTTGAAGCAGTGGGACTGACCTTGAGAGATAAATAAGAGCTATGCATAGATAGATAGGAATTATCAACATCCAGCTGGTACTGAAATCATGAGCCTGGATGAAACGGACAAGGGAGTCAGTGTTAGGAGACGGAGTATCCACAAAGAAGAGAGAGGGGGCATGGGAGCAGAAATGCCTATAGTGAACCAAAAGTGGGAGTTTTGATGCAAGCAGGCTGTTGACACAATTGAGTGCTGCAGGGAAAGTTGAAAGTGAAAGTGAGAAGAAGACAGTGGAGTTGATGGCTATGAGGTCACTGATGGCTTTGGGAGAACAGTTTTAGTACAGCAGATGAGAATATATATTGGATTTCGGTAAATGAAAAATATAGGAATTTGCTAGTGTATTTTTTTGGAAAGTTTGGCAGAAAAAGGAAGGAAGCAGATAAGATTGTACTTGAAGAAAAAAGTAGCAAAAATACGGAAAGGTTGTTTAAGAAGAGGGCATGTGCATGTATTTATAAACTGCGGGACGAGTCCTTTGAGAGGATGTGATCTGAGAAGTGAGAGGTGGGAAAATCCTTCAAGGGCAAGTTCTTAGAGAAGGTTGGGCCAGGTGGCATACACGGCATGATTGGAGGGATTATCCTTTTTTTTTTCCCTCTGAAATGGAAGGTAATAGAGAAGATTTGAGTCAGGTAGGGGAATGTTGGGTTGTTTTTGCCTGATGATCTCAAACTTCACAGTGGTGTAGGATAAATGGAAAATGAATTTTATGTGTTCTGATTTTATCCTTTATAAATATTCCTTAATCCACTAAGTAAAGTGTTGTTACCAGAATGAATTAATAGTTCATTTAATTATATAGATTAGTATTAATTATTAGTTATAGAGTGGAAGATTTTCCTAAATTTTAATAAGTATATACAGTCTTCAAAATGCATACATCAGAACAAGATTATATGAAAAAAAATATATATATACATATATATGTATAACTGAATCACTTTGCTGCACACCTGAAACTAACACAACATTGCAAATCAACTATACTTCAATGAAAAAAGAAATAATATTGGTAGTGTAAAATGAAGTGAAGGTAGATCAACTTTAATCTCAGTGTTGTTGATAATAAATATGAATCATGAGCTGTGATTATCATTGAAGCACACTTAAATTAGGATGTTTTCTTGACCTGTTCTCATTTGTTAGAACTGCCCCCCACCCCAACTTTTCCTTGACATGTCCCCTTAAATATCTTAGAGACCCCTCAATGTCAACCTGTCCTTTATTGAAGTCACAGTTTGTCCCCTCTCCTGGCCGGCCTCCTAATGGTCCCTCCTTCCTGTTCACTTACTTGTGTGGTTCCCTCCCACGTTGTACCAGGGTTGGTCTGTGTGACCCATATGGAAGAAATGATGGTATGTCACTTATGATATTAGGTTAAAAAATTCTTCAACTTCCATCTTGAAAGTCTTCTCTTGCTTGTGCCTTCTCTCCTTTGGATATCTCACTGTGGGAGGAGGGCGGGCTGCAAAGTCGGGAAGAGGGGAAGCCTGCTGCCGTTGAGTGAGAAGTCCTATGGAGAAGAACTGACGCCTCCAGTCAATTACTAAGGAGGAACCGAGACCCGATAACAACCACACGAGCTAGCTTGGGAGTGAATCCTTCAGTAACAACAGACTTCTGAGATGACTGTGGCCCTGGATAGTAGCTTGGTTGCAACCTCATGGTGACCTGCTCCCATATTTCTAATCTTCAGAAGTTCTGTGCTTGCTATTTTAAGTTGCTACCTTTTAAGGTAATTTATTATGCAGCAAAAGAGAACTTTCAAATAATTGTACGAAAATTCTACATTTGAGGATCAAATACTTAGTTGACAGGGATTAGTGACAACGTGACAATGTGCTAATAGAACATCAGGCAGATGACATCATTCCTACCTATACACCAAAGGGAAAGGCCTTCAACATCCATAATGATGGACTAAATTCACTAATAAGACCTGACTCATAAAACCTACGCTACTGCCTAAATGTTTGCTCCCAAATAATCTAATTTGCGTGGAGAACTGCTATGGGGCTTGTCATGGATGCCAATATTGAAATATCTGCTTCATATACGAGTCATGAACCAGACTGATAGATTGATGTGACATTTCCCATTTGGCCACTCATTTTATAAATTGTTATACTGTCTTAAGCTCATGCTGGTGTAATTGACATTATGAGCTATCATAACTCAATCACACAGGTGTTTTTATAGAGAAAATGAAGTTCAGAGTTCAAAATAAAAGACATGCCTGTGCCATTTTATATTTCTTAGATGTCTGACTCAGCTATTTTAAAATTCACTACAGATGTTATTACCTTGTCCAAATAATGGTGGTAATGCCAGTAGCTGAATAGTCCATTTACTTTCTTTTCATTATAAAATGCTGTTTAAGAAGTATTTTAAGCTTCTTGGAAGAAAATCACTATTACTATGATTATGATGATTGCTACTATTTTTGGTCATTTTTTCCTTTTTAGGATATAAAGAAGATGTCTGGGAAAGGGAAAATGCCTATGCTATTTTTCATGTAAATTCAGCAAGAAATGCTGTTCCTTTGTAAAGATCCATTGACAGAATACTTGAAATCATTTTTCTGCTTCTAAGAAATTAAGGACTTTGAGTGATAAGACTCCAGTCACCTTCTTTCTTTAGCAAATTGGTTGTTCTGTTTTAATCCTAAAATTTTCCCAATGTAGTTAAGTGTCACATCTAAACAGAAGATATTTTTAAAAATCAACTTGGACATGATGAATTCCAATATTGTATTCCAATTTCGAGTACTTTTTACTCCACAAAAAAGGCAGACCAGGGACAAAAATGGCCTTGAGGCCATAGCTCGGTGTTGCAGATTTTTCCTCCTCTGATTCCTCTCCTCCAAGTTTGACAGAGCTGAGAAGATTCCATTTTGTTGAGTCTGGGTTGCTTTCCATTAGTCTTTTCTCAAAGACCTCTTTTAGCTGAACCTCTTTCCAAGAACAAGGTTTGACCAGTGAATTTTAGGTACTCCAGGAGTTCCTGAAGAAGTTGAAATATAGATGCTACCTTTACACCTTTCCCTTCCCTTGAGTTACCAAAGAGGGAATGACCTGGAAGTGTTGAGTGCCGAGTTGTACCAGGAGAAGGTTTCAATGCAAGGAGAGTAAAGAATAAAAGATGCACAGCATGAAAACTTTTCTTGCATTCTTTTTTTAAATTATACTAATGTTATAAAATTAAGATTTGGAAGGCATGACTCTTTCTAACTCAAAAATGACTTGAGAGTCCCTTGGAGTATCTTTTGTTGTTGAATATATCTATATAGCTCACACTTACATCATGTTTCCTATGTACCAGCTACTCTTTAATTGTTCATGTATTGCCTCATTTAATCCCCATACCAACCTTACGAGGCAGATACTATTATTATTCCCAGGGCAGGAAACAGGCCAGGGCTGGCTTCATGGGCCTGCAAATCTGTGCAATTTCACAGGACTTCAGAGGGACCCTGCACTTATTTCAATACCATGTTGTCACTGTCTTGAAAATCCTAATTTTTGAACAAGAAGCAATGCATTTTCATTTTGCCTAGGCATAGGGAAAGCATGGGCAAAGGCAGAGCACTGGGAAGCAGTATAAGAACTTATTGCTAAATCATGCCCTGTTAGGTGGGTTTGGCAAGGGAAGGATTGGAAGAATATGCAGACTGGGGTTGAGATTTTACCTTGTAGGTTATGCTGGGGCCGGCAGGATTTGAATTATGGAAACACAGACGTGCAAGTAGACTGCAAATGCTTCCCACACTAACGTACTGTATGTTATAGATTCACAGTGAGCTTCTGAAAAACATTTGTTAGTGACTACTTTGCTCAACTCACAAATAATACAGGAAGCACATGAACAAAAAGCAATTATTACTACATTTTGAGATGGAATCAGTCATTAAAATGTGAAGCACATAGAGCCACAACATTGAGACTCTTCTGTTTGTTTGGGTTTTTTTACACTTTAGTCTATCAGAACAAAGACCAAAAAAAATGATTACCAAGAGAAATATAATGGAAAAAGTATTGAAAATGAAATTATTCTCCCATGGGATCATAATAGTGTGTTTTTCGTGGACTGAGACAAACACACTTTTTCTAGGTGATCCTAACGAATGCCATGTTTTTATAGACTCTTTATGTGTGCCTGGAACTCTCGAACTCACACCCTGATCCAGAGCTCACTTCGGAGTTAGAGATTTGATCATCAAACACCTCCATTAGGATGGCTCTCAGACACTGCTGGTGAACAAGCCCAAAACTGAGTCTTTGATCAACCTCTCCTGAAACTCTTCTTCCTCCAACCTGCCCACTTGGAAGATGGCAGCTTCTGTCACCCTTGCAATTGCTCACTCTGCATCCAATTCATGACCAGCTCTGTGTTTCATATCCATCTGTATCTCCTATTTCTGTTGCTGTCACTCTTGACCAAGCCATCATCATCCCTCACCTCGACCCTTGCACTAGCTTCCTCAATGGTCTCCCCACCACTTGTCTTGTCCCCTCTCTAATTCTTCCTCATATTGTAGGCAGTGATCTTCTTAAGACGAAACTTGACTCATGTCTGATGAAAGCCCTCCAGTGGTTTCCTAGTTTGATTACAGTGAAACCCAAATTCCTATAGGAGGCTGAAGGAGTCTGTCCCCAGCCTGTCCTCAACCTTATATCATGTCTCTCCTCCCAGCTCACCAAGACAGCACCCACATTTCCCTTGTTGCTGCTCCAGGAATATGAGAGACTGTTCTGCCTTGAGCCTGGATACAGGATGAGCTCTCTCCCTGAATGCATGTCTGCATAGATCACCTCATTCTTGATCATTGCTCAGAACTACAGAAGATATCTTCTTTAGGGAAGTCCTTCTTCACACTTCAGTCTAAAATAGATCCCTTTGCTATCTTCTCTCTAAGTGCTCTGTGAGTTTCATTTATTGTTTATTTGTTTAATGTCTTCCTCTTCTGGAAGCTATAAGCTTCATGAGGGCCAGGCCATGTCTTTTGTTCATCTCTATCCCTAGGGCCCAACACGATGCCTGATGCACATGGAAATGTTCAATAAGTACTTAATAAGTGAAATAAACATGGCCTTAATGTTGTTGTTTTACGTACTTTGTGTATTTTATACCTTGAAACATGTCTTTGTTGTATTCTCCTGAACATCTTCACCTTCCTTTAGATGCTGTTTTTCTGCTTGCTCGTCTCCTGGTTCTTCCCCCATAGCATTCCATACTTAGTACTGGTATTTGTCTCTGATGAACTGTTCACCGCTCAGGGCCTGAGGTAGAGTTTCCACCAAAGTACCACCCACTGATGGTGTGGAGGTGGGTGTATATCGAGCTCTGGGAACATGCCCCAGATGCTTGCCACAAACATGAAATTGCTTTGAATCTCTTATCTTAATTTAAAGTAAATTTGCATTCTACTTTATAATTATTCCATATTCTTTTACTTATTATAAAAAGTAAATGCTTGGTGTAGCTTCTGTGGCTAGTGCCTGTATCCCAGAAGCTCTGGTTTAAATATTTTTAGGCATTTTTAGGCCAGCTTAGTTTTCAAAACAGTTCCTTCCCCACTCTTAGCAGAGAAATCCTGAGCACTATAAAAGATGCCCAAGTCCTGCTCCTACCTTCTGGTCTCCTTATTCTGGTTTGTTTGTTTTTGTTTCTTTTATCCCTTCCACCCCAGTTCTGCTTCCAGTAATTCTTGATGGACTGCTGCCTGCATTTTGGGTGGAAAAGCTCTGTATTGCACTGGACTGTCCTGCTGGTGTCCTCTCCACCTCTCTCCACATTGCAGAGAATTTTGCATCCCTGGCCCCCAGCTACTAACTGTCCATGGCACGGTCATCCTGACAAGCGAACCACATACCATATTTCCAAATACCTGTAAGTAGGTTGCTCCTCCCCCCAGTTGACAACCACTTCTCAGACTGTTGACCTCTTTTACAAAATCCAGAGCTTTCTTCTTGATAATAGCTTTAGAGGTTAATAATTCTTTCATTCATTCAAAACGCAGGCAACTATTTATTAAATGCCCGCTGTGTGCCAGCCACTGCTCTTGACAGTGGGGATACAGCAATGAGTAGACCCACCCTCTGAGGTTTGCTGTGTGGTTCTTTCTACCTAACGACTCACTGATTTTTTTATGCTAGTTTCCAAACAAGGTTGTTCTCTTCCAGTGTATCATTAAATTATTTTCATTTTAATAATGCCATTTGCAGCAACATGGATGGACCTAGAGATTATCATACTAAGGGGAGTAAGTCAGACAGAGAAAGACAAATACCATATGATATCACTTATATGTGGAATCTAAAATATGATACAAATGAACTTATTTACAAAACAGAAACAGACTCACAGACATAGAGAACAGACTTGTGGTGGCCAAGGGGGAGGGATGGCCTGGGAGTTTGGGATTAGCAGAAACAAACTATTATATATAGAATGGATAACAACAAGGTCCTACTGTATAGCACAAGGAACTATATTCAATATCCTCTGATAAACCATAATGGAGAAGAATATGAAAAAGAATGTGTATATATGTATAACTGAATCACTTTGCTGTACAGCAAAAATTAGCACAACACTGTAAATAAACTATATTTCAACAAAATAAATTAAAAAATTATTTTCATTTTATGTTTTGATGATTCCTTGTTTAAAAGTTATAAGGACATTGACATTTAGGATACATGAAAACATTGACCACAAAAATAATAAATATAATTTTAAAAATGCACAAAATATGAGTGATCAGTGCCTAATAGCTAACACATTAGTAGAATATTAATATTTTAAACATACTTTACATTAAAAATATTTTATTTTATTTTTTTTCATTTTATTTATACCATTGCTTGATTAGGCTTAAATTTAAGCTTAAAAATTAACCTGAAAAAAAAATGCCTTCATTTGATTAAACACATGTCTAAATTATAACTAAGAAATGCAAATAATATTTTCATATATTTACTGATAGACTAGGATTCTAAATTATTACAACACTGAAATAAGCTTCTTTAGAATATATATTTTCATCTACTTCTAATCAATATATCTGTTATAAACATAAAACTGAGCAAATATAGTTAAAATATGAGAGGTTGGAAGAGTGAAATAGTGTATTTAGAAATAATATTTCAAATAAATGCCTTTCATTTATTCATTACAAATTATACAAGCAGAGAATTTTATTTCAAGGTAACATTATAATACACATTTTATTGGAAAATACCTGGGTATTGAAAATATATGTATTACTATAACACTTTACTATGTTAGTTTATTTAATACAATGATTTTATGAGGTACATACTATTATTATACACACTTTACAGTTAGAAAAAGAGTCCCAGATACAGGTGAAGTTTCTTTTGACCACATGCTCCAATCACATTTCTCTTACCCTTATCTCAGAAGCAACCACTAGCATGAGTTTAGCGTATATTCATCTACTCACTTTTTACTGTATGTCTATCAATAAACAATGTATAATAAATATTTTAGTGCTGAACAATGTAATTTTTATAAGAATTCCTGCTTCAATTCTCTTCTTTTTGACATAAGTAGTTCATTTTGGCAGCAGTGATTTTATTTGCTATATGCAATTATTTAATTTCTCTGGGTTTACTCACATGGTCATGTCATTCTAGCATATCTGTGTGTTCATTCATGTATATAGTTGTACAATAATTAAAGAAGCTGCTGAATGCTATCAGAAGCAGCAGAGAGAATCCCGCATCTATCAAATGAAGCAGGCTGGCAAGACAGGGAGGGGAGGGTTGCTGGGCTGGCATGAGACTACTCTTTGGGAGAACAGTTGGCGAGCGTGTTTCCAAAGACAGCCACGTGACACAAGAAAAACTGGTCTCAGCAGGAGGTAATAAAAAGGTACCATTTGCTCTCCTACCTGCTAACATTATTTTCAGATTTCAGAACCTGCAGTCACAAGAAGATACAACGGTAACAATTTTATACCACTTTCCATGTGTCAGGCACCATTATAAACACTTTATATACCTTACCTTGTCTAATCTTGACAACAAACTTGTAAGGTAGGTTTATCACCATCACCACCATCACCATCATCATCCTCGTCGTCATTGTTCGTAGTTTGCACCGGGAGGTTAAGTGACAGGTACTGTCACAGGTGGGTTCCAAACCCACAGAGTGTGGCTGTGAAGCCTGAGTGGTTAACTCCTACACTGTAGCACCCCTGGCGGGATGAACAACGTTGAGAATGAAGTAACATGATACTCTCCCTATTGATAAGTTTGGCAACTTATGGTTGCCAAAGGGGAAAGGGCAGGGAGGGATAAGTTAGGAGTTTGGGATTAACATGTACACGCTACTATATGCAAAATGGATAATAAACAAGGACCTACTGTATAGCACAGGGAATTATACTCAATATTTTGTAATAACCTATAAAGGAAAAGAATCTGAAAAAAATATAGATATATATGTATGTATAACTGACTCACTTTGCTGTACACCTGAAACTAACACAACATTGTAAATCAACTATACTTCAATAAAAAAGGCGTTCTTTTATAGAGAAATTTCTGTGCAGTGATATAACAAGTAGCTGCACTTTACTTCTCTTAATTTTTTACTTTTCCAGAAAGACGAAGTAAAAGCACAGTTTCAAAAGGAAATTATTAAACCTGGAACAGATTAAATATCATCTATTAGCTGTTACCTGTCAAAAGACTGCCAAAATGTAAATACCTGAATGTTTGTTTCTCCTTTTTTCCCTCTACTTTGTCTCATTTTGTTTTTTTACTTTCGAATTTTAGATGATAATGTCCTATGCCTTCTCTTAGGAGTCTCGCTTAGCCAAACCGACAATTATCTCTAGGGATAAAACCACAGAAACCACAATAAAGATATGGCTGAATGGCCCCTAATTGACTTGTTTAATCCAATGAAGTGTTTTCCTCCTGAGACAATTAGAAGGTCAGGATGGAATACCCTGGATACAACAGGTATATGAGCTGCTCTTAAGTAGTTTATACACTCACTGTTTGCTGAACACAAAACATCAGTTGTTGGACCTTAGCTGCAGGGTTGGTTTTGTTGATCCGAAGGCAGAAGCTTCACTTTCATTCAGTCGTTTAATTCCAGTTTATTCTCCCATCTGACCACCATGGCCCAGGGCCCTACCTGCCCTCTGTGAACACACTTGTTCACCACCCCCTGCTCACCCTTGTCGGAACCCTAGGTCTTCGCAGCCTGGCTTTCATCTTGCATCTCTGCTGAAATCGCTCTTTTGGCAACTGATAACACTTCAGTGATCAGCTCCAGATCCAGATCTAGTGATCTTTTTTAAAATAAAAAACATTTTAGGATGTGCAGTTTAATGGTATTAAGTACGTATGTTACTGACCAGGGTTCTTGGCCTCCTTAATCAATAGAAATTGATAAGAGGCCAGGCAAGAAATTCGGGCAAGGCTTTACTGGGACTCGTGCTGCCCCAGGAGGGAGCAAAAACAAGGAACAGGTGCCCTTGCTCACTCTCTGAGGGGGGCGGCAAGCTGGTCCCTTTTATGGGGTGAGGGTAGGGGCAGGTCCAGGGGTGGGGCTGGAGGGGTGGCTTGGGTGCTTTGCCCACCCCCTTGGTGGTGCTGTGTGCAGGGGGCCATGCGCAGTACCTGCTTTGGCTCCCGACACCTCAGAAGTGGCAGTTGGGTTTTTGGTCTTTGTGTATCTTGTTCCTAATTTGCCCCAACTGCGCATGCACGCAGTTATTTTTAGTCCCTTCTAGTTTCTTCGTATTTTGTTGCTTGAGGTGAGGTGTGTCCGGGTGCAAGCACTGCAGCTCTGCAGCAAAGGGTCCCAGGTCCCAGGTCCCAGCCTGTCTCACGTTCCCATTATCGTGCAACCATGACCACTGTCCATCTCCAGAGCTTTTTCACCTTCCCAAACTGAAATTGTCCCCATTGACCATAACTCCCCACTGCCCCTCCCCCAGACCCTGGCAACCATTCTTCTACTTTCTGTCCCTATGAATCTGACTACTCCAGTACTGCATACAATATATTGTACTTTTTTATACACTCTTTTTGGCTTATTTCACTTAGCATAATGTCTTCGAGGTTCATGCATGTTGTAGCATGTGTCAAGATTTTCTTCCTTTTTAAGGCTGAATAGTATTCCATTATACGTATATACCATATTTTGTTTATCCACTCACCCATGTGTGAACATTTGAGTTGTTTCTACCTTTTGGCGATTGTGAATAGTGATGCTGTGAACATGTCTCTGCTTTCAATTTTGTGGGTATGTACCCAGAAGAGGAATTGCTAGATCATATGGTAATTCTGTCTTAAGTTTTTGAGGGATTGACATACTTACTGTTTTCCACAGCAGCTGAACCTTTACATTCCCACCAGTAATGCAGAGGGCTCCCATTTCTCCACGTCCTCACCAACACTAGTTCTTTTCTTTTAAAAAAAATAGTCATCATCCTACTGGGTGTGAAGTGGTATCTCTTTGGGGTTTTGATCTTGCATTTCCCTAATAATTAGTGATGTTAGCTCTTTTCACGAGTTTTTCATGTGCCATCACTAACAGATTTCTAAAGGAACTCCTGTAATCAGAGTTTTTCGAATTCTGACCTTTCCAAGGTCAGTATGTTCCACTTGTTCTTGTATTTCCTAAGAATCTCCAGCAATCTCCTACTCCCTTGTCTGCTTAAACTCCTTCAACTTGGTTTCTGCTACTTGTAATCGTTTCTGGTTCAGCTTTCCTAGACTCTATTCCTTGTTGCCTCTGACTTTGCAATTAACCACAGCATTTGCTCCGCCCTGCTATCCTTGTAAAACATTTCTGCTGCATTCTTACCATTTTCTGCTTATTTTTCATAGGGAAAATGATGAGCAACAGGAAAGGAAAATCCCTAAAAATGTTTTTTACTCGAGTGAAATAAATACAGAAGCAGCACATCTAGAGTGTACTTTCCTCTCCGGGGGAGTCTCTATGATACATGTTTACTGTCGCCCCTTAAGCCTGTATTCTCTCTTCTGCCAGGATGTCAGGGCAATAGTAGCCTACGTCGTAGCAGCCAGCCAAGCAACCCTCAAAGGTGGAGGAACAACAACCTGGGGGGCGTGCATAGGTGGGGTGGGAAGTCGGGGTCTGTGGTGGCGGGTAGACTTCTCTTGGGTCTCCACGTTTCCATCCCTGACATGCCTGTTCTAGGATCTCATAAGGTAGAGTGAGAATTAAATGACATAATCTATGTATAGCACTTCAGCCAGTGCTTGGTATTCAGTACCAGATCAGTAAAGGTTAGCTATCTCCCTCCAAAAAAAGCCTATTTTAATATCAAGATTAAATTCTCTTCATTCTACGGGACTTTCACCTAGCTGGTATTTAGGGAGCATGGGATATAGACATTTTCTTTCTTTTTAAATTAATGTCTTGCATTTAATGTAAAAAGATGGCTTTCTAATTGTACAGTAATTACACTTAAATGTTACAGTGGGAAATGGGATTGACCATGCCATCATTTAAATGAGGAATGAGGAGAAGATCAAGGCCTTGATTTTCCATAGTCACTATTAGGGTCACACAAAATGTCATTTCCGGTAATGGGGGCTACATCTTCATTCTATTGTTAGGGCTTCTGAAGTAATGAGGAGGAAAAAAAAGTTATAGTGTATTTCACTGACAGCTTAGAAGATTTGAATTAATATTCTTTAAGGTTCTATAGGGTTTTATCAAATAATAGTTCAGCTCAAATTAAAATGGAAATTACTGTAATATTTTTCCTCTGAGAAAGAACTCCTTTGTCTGATCTGTCACTGTATCATCATTTATTCTTCTGTTATTAGAATGATCATTCAATCATATTTTGTTCTTTTAGGGTTAATTATAAGCTTAAAGAACTGCCATCAGCTTCTCTCCCCAATGCCATGACTATATCCTAGAACCTTTCATCGGGATTCTGACAAAGCAGGATCTTGGGCCTACATCTATATTTTCTATTCTGTTTTTGGAAGGAAGTGAGTTAAAGAGATTATATAATTTGTCAGTAGTCAGAAATCATCACACTTGGACTTTTTTAGACTTGTGTCTTCTTTTCCTAAGGAATTTTACATCGTGCTCTGCCAGAACCACCAGTACAGATCTGGAAAAACAGTGGGTTCACCCTCAGTTGATGAAAGTGATGGAGCTCAATGCTGATATTGTGCAGACCCTACTTGCTCTGTCAGATGTGATTGCAGTTTCTGTTTATAGCCATTTGGTTTCTTAAACTGTGGCCGCTCTCCGCCACCTCTCTGTTTGAAAAATGTGTGTGTTCTCTATTCCCTTAACTCAGGGGTCAGACTTTGAGGATAAGGTAATGATTTCTTAAGGCTTCAGTGTTCTTATTTCCCTGCCCCCAAATGTACCAAAATGTCCTGTTTATGGGTGTTAGAGTGCCTCTGACCAAGCCCCGTGCAACTGCATGTGGCCCATGATGCAATTCCAGGTGATGCTTTGAGAATCTGATGCGGTGTTTTCATTTGTCTCACTAGTAAATGGATATATATTGCTTCTAGTTTGCAAGGTGTAGTCTTCTCAGCTGTAAGGAGAATCCTTTAGGTATCTTTGATCATGGAAATGATATTTTAAAGTTAGAGACGTGACCTCACATAGAGCACAGAGCAGATTTTGTTTCCACTGGAAAGAAATGGTTCCTGAATATCAACATTAAGAACAATAGATGTTTAACGATGCAGAAGGCACAAAAGTGTTAAGGCTAGTCTTGTTTCGTACTAAAACCACTTGCACAATGAAAGGAAAATAGTACTATTCTTTATCCCACTCTGCCTCAGGCTTTGTTTCTATTTGAGGTGGTAATCTTTATGGCTAAAATGTTTAACACGTTTTCATACCAGCTTCATCATTTCGTGACATTTTCGATCTCCCTGAGAAAAAAAGCTCTGTGACCGTGAATGCTCTCAGGACATGTCCACCTCTTCACGTGCTGTGCAATGTCTCACCCTTAATGGAGCTCAATAAATAGTGGCTAAATGAAGGACACGTTTTTCCTTATTTTATGCTTCTCTGTAGTTTGAACTTGTAAAGACACCATTGCCTGGTGACATATGACAATCTTATAGTGGTTTTGATAGTGTTTTTTCCCTTCTTTTTTATGGTTTTTGAAAATCTCCCAAGTTGTAGGAGAATCTGTTCTCACACATTTCTAACTCTCTGCTCGGCTACTCCACCGTGGACACAAATGTATGTCCCGTGGACCTAAATCTCATTATGTCTCAAGCTGAACCCATCCTTTTTGGTTTTAATCAATTCCCCCTCGCTGTTAACATCATCACACTTATTCCAACTACTTCTTCCAGTAATTTGGCGTGGTGCTTGACTTCTACACTTTCCTGCACGCATTTTCTGATCCGCGGCCAAATACTGCCAATGCTACCTTCCCAACATCACTTACCCCATCTCCTTCTCTGCACACCCACCTACCACTTACTTCGTTGCATCTCGTGTCTTGGTTTTTCTTTCTTCTTTCTGCCCTAGTCCTTCCCTTTTAAATCAAGGTATATCTGCTCTCTTCAGATCATTTTGAAGCAGACATCTAATTACATCACCCAGTCATTCACTTTTTGTCCTAAGGTCCCCAACTTCTTATGGAAAAAAGTACAAGCATTCTAGCTACTGTTCTAGAACAGCATTTTCCAATAGAATACAATTTGCACCACATAACTTAAAACTTTGTCCTAGTTCCATTAAAAAAGTTAAAAGAAAGTGACATATTTTTAACCCAATATTTTATTAAATTACTGTTTCAACATGTCATCAGTATAAAATTATTAATATTTTACGTTCTGTTTTTCTACTAAGTCTTTGAAATGTGATTTGAGCTGCATTTCAAGGGCTCAATGCTATGTGTGGGTAATGGCTACCCCATTAGACAGCGAAGCTCTAGACCTTTCACTGCTTACTACAAACCTGTTTCTGTCTCTAATTTTCTTTCCTCTGTATACACAACATGCTCCATCCAAGTTGAACTCTATGTTCATGTCTATAAATCATCTGGGTTATGTTACCACCATGTCTCTGTGCTGTTTTGTATCCGTGGAATGCTATTTCCCCTCCACACTTTCCAATCCTGCAAGTGTTTACAGCTTTGTTCAAATGCCACCTGCTTCAGGAGGTCCTATCTTCTGTCACGTGAAGTAAGCTTTCCCCTCTTTGACTTTCCACAGCTTATTTTCTGTGATGGCACTTAGCAATCTTAATTTTTCTACTAGATCATACATTTCTTGAGAACAAGGACTGTGTTTCCTTCTTTGTGTCACAAAGCTTAGCCCTGGGCTTCGCTCATAATGGCATTTACTGAGTGCTTAATGAATCATAAGTTAAACTCCACGTGAAGGTGATTTTATTAACTAGGTTTAGAAATGACTGCAAATAGTCTGAAATGAAGAAAGTGTACATGGATACATATGTAATTATTTTGGATTTATGTGCTTTCAAGTTAGGAGAAAATGTAGCTTTACCAACAACGGTATACTCATATTGAGACAGGAGGGAAGGGGGCAGGGCACAATCTTTAAAAGAATGACATAGCCATTGAGGATATGACAAAAACTGGTTAGAACCAACTAGGTCCAAGATGGCGGGCAATTCGACTTCCAGTGGACCTTGAGCCTCATTATAATACATTAGCATATGCCAAATGACACACCCGCAGGTACCATGACAGTTTCAAGGCCAACCATAAAAGGCCAAAAAGTGGGTGATGGCCCAGTTCCTGGAAATCTCTGCCCCTTCTGCAAAATAGTTGGAACAATCCTCTCACTCATTAGCCTATGAAATTACCCAGCCCATAAAAACTAACCACCCCATATTTCAGGGCTGCTCTTGCCTTTTGAGGCAGACTGCATTCTGCATATGGAATATGTATCTCTTTCAGTATACCTGCTTTCACTTTACTATGGCTCGCTCTTAAATTCTTTCCTGCAAGAAGCCAAGGAACTTCACTTGGCAGCCTGTCCCAGGAACTCACCTGAGACCTGGGACGTAACCATCCTCTCCTGCCCCATTTTCCTACAACAGTATGGCTTGTGTCAAGAGTTTATAAGGACATATTTTTGCTTAATAAGTGCCAGGTGAATACTTTCATAGATTTCTTTACAGTCACCTTGATTAGCCATTCTTTGAGAGAGGATACTGCAGGGGGTTGCTTTTTTTTTTTGCTTATCAGTTACTAGCTAAGGACCACAGGGAATCAGAAAGAATCTTGGCCTCTCCAGACCTCTCCATGAGCCATGTAACAGAGCTTCCTCTTTTGTCTGTTTTACACACTCATTTCCCTCAGGATAATTGAGTCAGGAAATTGTCTCTAAGAAAGCTTGATATTGGTGAGGCTTAGGTATAGATTTTTTTTTAATGATGGTGTCTCTCCTTAAATTTGCCTTGGATTGCTTCCTGCCATTGTAAAATAAGTTCTTCTAATAGAAATGCCTAAAATTTGTTAATTGATGCACCAGAACATGCCAAGTTTCCACATTCCAACCCAGCTTCTTTTTTTTTTCTTGGATGGATGTACCATAATGGAAATTTCTCTTTGGTCTCTGAGTGTAGCAGATGCTGTCAGTTTTTTCACTCATATCTCCTGGGATCCCTTTACCGTTTCTGCGCATGCCAGCCTGGCTTCCAAAATCCAGGACCTTTGCACAGCCAACTGAAGGTGCTGGGAATTCATGTACTCTTGTGTGCATCCAATTACTGAAGGATGTGAGGGTAAATTCACTTTAGTTCCCCCAGCCTTGGCTGTGAGGCATGCACTTTACACAGTTTCCAATAGCTTCTCCTCACCCACGGTGCTTGCCGCCTTAATAATGCATCCGTAATTGTTTGCCTTCCCTTTCCTTCCTGTACCCGCTCCAGTCAATGTGGGTTTCCTTGCCCCTCCCAAATAAACTCGATGCATTCAGTTCTCGACTCAGTGGCTGGTTTCTGAAGAACTTAAGACAGTGAGCTAATCAAGGATTTAAAGCCCTTAGCGTGGTTTCTATTCTCCCCACCTCTCTTTCCTTCTCTTTTCCCACTCTTTTCTCCTCTCCCACTTCCCTGTGACTTTCCTTTCCTTTCCTTATCCAGTATTTGTGGAATGCCTATTTTATGCCAATCTCTGAATAATAGAGATGAAAGACAATTTTTTGTTTTTTGTTTGCACTCAAGAATCTCAATCTCCCTGTTTATTCAGGGAGACAGAACAGGAACGAGAATGTTATAATACAGAGTGGTAAGTGCGCTAAGATGGAGACAAATGCAAGGTACTACCAGAGTGAAATACAGGGGAAAATACAGGGCATCAGAGAAGGCTTCTCCTAGGAGTTGCTGCCCAGACTGTTTTAAAGCTGTTGTTTTCAAAGTGTGGTCGCTGTATCTATAACAGCATCACCTGGGAATTCCTTAGTAATGCAGACTTTCAGAGCTAACCCAGACCTACTGCATGGGAAGCTCTGGGGCTGGGACACAGTCATCTGTACTTCAACAAGCCTGCCACATGATTCCGATGCCCTTGTCTCACTTCACCTGGCACCTAGAATCACCTTCCAAATGAAATGCTTGCACTTGTCTCAGAGTCAGCTTCTGGAGTTACCCAAATTAAAACTGTGCTCTTGAACTACTGGAATTTTTAATTACCTGCGGCTGCTTTGGATGATGGCAGCCTAGTTACGTAGCAGGCTTTCTACTGATTTATGCTGAATCACATTCCACTGAATGTTTCATGAAATCTATACAAGTTGGTTTGTCCTTTTTTTCCTTTTTCTTTTAACTTAAAAAAAGACTATTTCAGCCTCTTGTTGATTTTGATGACATGAGTTTTTGTTCTTTGAACTTTATTTTTGAGGAGAAATAAAAAATGATTTGTTTCAGCTTATCTCTACTAATATCCTCATCAGACTGAATGGAGAAAATGGTGTTGATTTTGATAAAACACCAATGAAAGCCAACAAGAGAAAATTAATTATTTATTCCAAATTCTTAATTCTAAATTATTAAAGCTCATGCACAGGTGTGGTCTTGTTGATACTAGGAGGCTAATTTTTACATGGACCACTATTGGGTAACTGTCCATCAATCATTTGGGAACCATCCTAAACAACACAAACCCAGCAAGAAAAAAAAAAATCAGTCCGGAAGATTTGGTGTTATATCAGATTGATACATGGGTGATTACTTTAAAAAAAAACCTCCTCTGATTGTTTTACAATTTTAAGTTTGGTAATGGAAAAACCTTCTTCTTGGTCGGAATGGGTATTAAATGGTTTTCCTCTTATTATGTGCCACTGTCACATCATAATAAGACATAATAAAAATCAAAACAACTTGAATATAATATTTCAAACTCTGGCAGTAAAATTGTTTGGCAAGCTTATTACCAACATCATTAGAGAAGAATAAATAGAATCACATACTCAAGCATAAACCAGTAGCAGAGAGTTTCAAATGATTTTTTACATTCTTACAGCTTTGTTAATCCTGTTGTCTCAAAAGTAAAAACATTGTGTGATCATCCTACAGAGACATACCCATGCGCTATCGTTTTATTCTTAATTATATTTGTTTTTATTATGTACGAGACCTATAGCTCCATTTGATCTACATATCATAGGGGCAGCTGAAGTTGACCTAAATTTTGTGGATTTAGATTGGTCTCTCCCCAAACTAGGTCCTCTTCTTACCTTCCTGTTTATCAGTCATTATCCCCATGAATACAGATTGAAAATCTGAGTTTTATCTTTGACCTCTCCTGTCTTACTCAGCTCAGGCTGCCATAAAAAATATCAAGACTGGGTGATTTAAACAACAGATTTTTATTTCTCACAGTTCTGGAGGTTGGGAAATCCAAGATCAAGGTGCTGGCAAGGCAGGTTTCATTATGAGGCTTCTTCTCTTGGCTTGTAGGTACCAACCATCTTGCTGTATGTTCACATGACTTCTTTCTGTGTGCAGGGGGAGAGAGAGAAAGATCTCTTATTATAAGGGCACTGATGCCATCATGACAGCCCTACCCTCATGACCTCATCTTACCCTAATTACCTTCCAAAGACCCCCATCTCCAAATATGAGGGGGTTTTGAGGATTAGAGCTCCAACGTATGAATTTTGGGGGAACACAAACATTCAGCCTCCCTTTTCTTCTCAGTCACTAAGTTTTGCCAAGTCTTTCTTTGTGATAATGCTTTCACCTGTACCTTCCTTTCCACTCTGATTAAGAACATTTGAATTCAGGACCCTTATTATTTAATACATGGGCTGTTGCAACAGCTTTTTAATGGCACTTGCCTCTAAAATTTCTTATCTTAATCCATCATGCACACAGTTCCCAGGCCAGTCTTCCTAAAATGACTCAAACTGTGTCGGTACCTCCCTGAACAATGTCAGTTGTTCCCAGTTGTCTGTAGGTGAGGTAAGACTGCCTGATCTGGCTAAGGTCTCCCACAGTCAGTTCACAGATCTCCCTTTGCAATTCTCATTTCCCTGTGTTCCCACCTGTCAACAGGCAGACTAATGACCCCATGCTCCTACAAGCTGGCCTCCCCCCAGCCCAGGTTCATGGCTTCCGCATGTGGCAGCACTCCCCTGCCCCATCCCAGCTATCTGGAGTGTAGTAGTCCTTGCACTCAAGCTGTCCTCCTCTAAGAATCACTGAACGCTTAGGTAAATGTGTTCTGAACTTCTCATTTGGCATGTTTTACCCTACTATGTAAGTATAAATGCATCCATGAAAAATATATGGTTATCTCTGTGTGTGTGTTTTTTAAAGGAATCATCTTATATCACCTTGCAACTGGGTGTTTGTTTTTTAATTCAACAGTGCAACAATTTGCTTTTCTTAAGATTTACTCATGTGGGTTTGTTTAATCCTCTTTATTTATCTGTATGGTATTTCACTGACTATACCACATCTTAATATGAGATTCCCCTCTTCATATACATTTAGTTTATCTCCAGTTTTCATTTGCTATCCAAGAAGTTTCACAAATATTCTGGTACATGTTTCCTTTTGGCATATCTTCTGAAAGTTTCTTTTCTTTTTTCTTTTTTTTTTGGTGCTGTCACTTTAATGTTATCACTTGAAAGATAAGGATTCTAAATTTTTTTTTTCTCTTTTTAAAAAATTGAGCTATAATTGATATATATTGTTTTCAGATGTACAACATAATGATTTGATATTTAAAAATTTTTTAAATTTGTATTGAAATATAGTTGATTCACAATGTGTTAGTTTCAGGTATACAAAGTGATTCAGATATATATATACATAGATACATAAATTCTTTTTTTTGTATTCTTTTCCATTATAGGTTATTACAAGTTACTGAGTAGAGCTCCCTGTGCTATACAATAGGTCCTTATTGGTTATCTACTTTATGTATAATAGTGTGTATATTTTAATGCCAGACTCCTAATTTGTCCCTCCTCCCTTTCCCTTTTGGTAACTATAATGATTTGATATTTGTATATATTGCAAAATGATTACAACAATAAGTCTAGTTAACATCCATCACCACAAGTAGTTGTACACTTTTTCCTGGTGATGAGAACTTTAAAGATCTACTCTCTTAGCAACTTTCAAATATACAGTAACTGTTATTAACTACAGTCACCGTGCTCTTTATTACATTCCCATGACATTTATTTTATGACTGGAAGTTTGTACATTTTGACCTCCTTCATCCATTTTACCCCCGCCCCCCCGCCATGCCTCTGGCAACCATCGTATGGCATTTCTCTTTCTCTGGCTGACTTATTTCACTTAGCATTATGCCCTCAAGATCCATTCATCTTGTCGCAAATGGCAAGATTTCCTTCTATTTTGTGGGTGAATATTTCTGTATATGTCGCAACTTCTTTATCCATTCATCCATCCATGGAAATTTAGGTTGTTTCCGTATCTTGGCTATTGTAAATAATGCTGCAATAAACACGGGTGTGCATATATTTTTCTGAGTTAGTGTTTTCACTTCCTTCAAATAAATACCAAGAAGTGGAATTGCTGGATCATATGGTAGTTCTATTTTTAATTTCTTGAGGAACTTCCGTAGTGTTTTCCACAATTACATTCCCAATTATACCAATTACATTCCTACCAACAGTGCACAAGCGTTCCCTTTTCACTTTGCCAAAACTTATTTCTTATCTTTTAGATCATGGTCATTCTAACAGGTGTGAAGTGATATCTCATAGTGTCTTTGATTTGCATTCCCCTGATGATTAGTGATGTTGTATACCTTTTCATGTACCTGTTGGCCATCAGTAGGTCTTCTTTGGAAAATTGTCTATTCAGATCTTCTGCCCATTTTTAATTGATTTATTTGTTTTTTATTCTTGTTGAGTTTTATGCATTCTTTATATATTTTGGATATTAATCCCTTATCAGATGTATGATTTGCAAATATTATCTTTCATTCAGGTGGTTGCTGTTTCATTTTGTTGATGGTTTCCTTTGCTATGCAGAAGCTTTTTAGTTTGATGTAGTTCCTCTTGTTGATTTTTGCTTCTGTTGCCTTTGTTTTTGGTGTCAAATTCAAAACTTACCACTTATGTTTTCTTCTAAGAATTGTATGGTTTGGGGTCTTACATTCAAGTCTTTAATTCATCTTAATTTAATTTTTTGTGTATAAAATAATGGTTCTCTTTCATTCTTTTGCATGTAGCTGTCTAGTTTTCCCAACACTGTTTGCTGAAGAGACTGTCTTTTCCCCATTGTATATTCTTGGCTTCTTTGTTGTAAATTAATTGACCATACATGGGTGGGTTTATTTCTGGGCTGTTTATTCTGTTCCATCGATCTCTGTGTCTGTTTTTATGCCAGTACCATACCATTTTGATTACTGTAGCTTTGTATTATAGTTTGAAATCGGGAGCATGATGTCTCCAGCTGTGTTCTTTTTTCTCAAGGTTGTTTTGGCTATTTTAAGACTGCTTGTTCAATTTCTGTGAAAAGTGCCTTTGGAATTTTGATAGTGTTGGGGAGGGGGAAATTTCTTCCTCTACCCCTCTTTAGTTCTTGTGCTTGGACTACTAATAAAATTGACACATCAGATTAATAGGAGAAAAACCAATTTAATTTTGTGTGCACAGAAGACCAGAAAATGATGCTCAGAGCACAACCACAAGCAGGCAACATTTATACCTTTTTACACAGAGAAATAATAAATTTGTGAGGATTTGACAGGACAAAGAAACTTAGGTTTGGGTGCTTAATTAGTAAGGAATTTAAGCAAAGTTTGGGCTTGGGTAGTGAATTAGTAAAGACGTAACAAGGTTTGTTTATACAGGCTTCTTGGCCCTGAATTCCTTATCTCTGGTGACAAAGATGTCTTTCTTTGTCACCAGAGGGCACCTTTCACATGGGAAATTTATTTCCTGCTTTCAGGAAGACAGAAAGGAGAGATTGATATGTCCTTCTTGCATCAGTTGTTTCTTAAATAACTTTAATTCAAAATAATCAATATGCCATTGAGGCATATTTTGGGGGTGGCCTGCCCTGGGCCCCAACAATAGGGATTGCATTGAATCTGTAGAGTGCTTTGGGTATTATGGACACTTAAAAAATATTAATTCTTCCAATCCATGAGCAGGTAATATTTTTCCATTCATTTATTTGTGTCTTTTTCAATTTCTTTCATCAGTGTTGTAGTTTTCAGTGTACAGGTCTTTCATCTCCTTGGTTAAATTTATTCCTTGGTATTTTGTTCTTTTTGCAGTTTTAAATGGGATGATTTTCTTAGTTTCTCTTTGTTATAGTTAATTACTAGTGTATAGAATAGCAACAGACTTTTGCGTACTGATTTTTGTATCCTGCAACTTTACTGAATTCATTTATTAGTTCTAACAGGTTTTGGTGGTATCTTTAGGGTTTTATGTATGTATGTATATAATTTCTTCTGCAACATGACAAGTGACAGTTTCACCTCTTCTTTTCCAATTTGGATGACTTATTTCTTTTTCTTACCTAATTGCTGTGGCTAGGACTTCCAATACCATGTTCAATAAAAGTGGTGAGAATGGACATCCTTGTCTTGTTACTGATCTTAGAGGAAACGCTTTCAGCTTTTCACTGTTGAATGTGATGTTAGCTGTGGGCTTGTCATATATGGCCTTTATTATGTTTAGATATGTTCCCTCTATACCCATTTTGTTGAGAGGCTTCATCATAAATGGATGTTGAATATTGTCAAATGTTTTTTCTGAAGTAACTTATTTTAAGTAACTTTATATACCATAAATAAATTGTTGATTGCTGTTTACTAAGACTATAGTGCTAATACTTTCTAGTATTTTCTCATTCTTATTAATGTAGAAAACAGTTTTTTCTCGCTCGAAACCTGTCTTCCAATGATAAGTTATGGTTTTCTAAGCTATTTTTTTTGTTAAATTGTATAAGTATCTTAAAACTAAATGAATGCATTACCATATTCTGCTTTTGGGAATATTATAGCTAGGTTTCCTAAATAGTGAGTTAGAAATATCTCAATATGTGGTATACTCTCATTTTCAGACTAGAAATAATAATGTTTACTTGAATTAGGAAATTACTAGTACCAGTGCTTCCTTGTTAAAACTTTAGGATGTTCATTGCAGCACTGTTTACAATAGCCAGGACATGGAAGCAACCTAAATGTCCATCGACAGAGGAATGAATAAAGAAGATGTGGTACATATATACAATATACATATATTTCCTCTTGTCCTCATTTCATGTTTTAGAGGAAGATTAATTTGGCTCTATAAAGAATTAATTAAGAGACAGCCCACATCCCAATGCCTGGTCTTGCATTGTAGAATTTACAGCCAAGAAGAAAATGTATTTTTGAAAGGGCGATGGCTGGTCTCATCCCTCACTAATTGACACCCCATCTGTCGATGCCTTTTTTTCCCTTCCTGTTCTCTGCACTTTATGGGAATAGGAGGCATGGCTCATGTTTGGTAATTGATAAAATTTTTTTGAGAGAAAAAAATAAAGGTTTCAACTCCCTTGGGGGAAAAAAAAGGAACGAAATAATGCCATTTGCAGCAACATGGATGGACCTAGAGATTGTCATACAGATTGTAAGTCAGAAAGAGAAAACAAATATCATATAATATTGCTTATATGTGGAATCTAGAAAAATGGTACAGATGAACTTATTTGCAAAGCAGAAAAGAGCCACAGATGTAGAAAAAAAACTTATGGTTACCAAGGGGGGAAGGGGGGGTGGGATGAATTGGGAGATTGGGATTGACATATGTACACAGCTATATATAAAATAGATAACTAATGACAGCCTACTGTATAGCACAGGGAACTGTACTCAGTGCTCTGTAGTGAGCTAAATAGGAAGGGAACCTAAAAAAGAGTGGATATAGTATATGTATAACTGATTCACTTTGCTGTACAGCAGAAACTAACACAATATTGTAAAGCAACTATTCTCTAATAAGAATTAATTAAAAACACCCCAAAACTTTAGGAGGATTTCATTGACCGATATTGACCTTGTCGATCAAAAGACTGAATTGCTTGTTATTATTCCATTGTTTATGTGGTTAGAATACTTGAGCAGTAGAGAATCATTCTTTTCTTACATATATCCACAGCACATAAGATAACTTCTTTCTTTATTCATCAGTGTTATAATTTCACTGAAAAGCTATCAGCTTGGTCTGATTTATTCCCTGATTTATTCCCTGAAAGAGCTTGCTTCTTTTGCTAATGGTTCTTTGTGCTATTTTCTCTGTAAATGCTTGTTTCGTTATTTCTCCTTAAATTGAAAAAAGGCTTTCAGGAATGCAATTTTCAGGCTCATTCTAAGTATTTGGAACCAATTTCTCTTCCAGTCTTCCCTTCTTCATTTTCTGAAACAACGGCAAACCATTCATATGCGTATATGTACTCAAACGACACTGTTGGAAGTTAATCTCCAGTGGAGAATGAGAGATTTTGTGCCGATTTTGCTTTTGAGCCAAGTGAAATAGAGGGGAAGTTAGATGTTTGAGGCAAACTTAATGGTTCTGGAGGTGGACACATGTTAAATGAACAGTTTTGTGACTTGCTGGCTCTTAACGAGAAGAGCTAGGACTGATCAACTTTTACACGCTTGTTAATAGACACTGGTTCTCAGTGACACTTGGCCCTTGTTTGCTCTGAGAGAAGCTTCTGTGATAGTTTTAAGAAAAAAAAAATACTATCTAAAACATATAACACTCTTTTCCCCATCATTCAACAGAACTGACTTGGAAATGAGTAAGAGACATATTGTGAATTATGCCCTATCACTCAGACACAGAATGTCACGTGACACCTAGAATTTGCCAGGGCCACATGTCAGGCATTTCTGAAATGTATTTGACAAGGTGGTTTTTCAAGAAAGGCATATAACATAACGTTATATGATGGCAGGTCTAAGCCATGGGCATACCGAAACCAAGTTGATGTTGGTTCTGGAATCAATATTCCTATCCAAAAATATTTATTGAAGAGGAACAGTGAGAGTTCTAGGCACCTAGACATAGATGCCAGACTTTGCAGTGATTTCGTAGCATTAATTTCATAGCATTAATTTAATTTGACTGAGTGGGACTCAGTATATTTGTATGTGTATTAATCAAGTCAAGATTATAGAAGTCCAGGACAAAAGAATTATTTAAATCATACACAGAGTAAGATTGATTTGTATAAGCAAAGAAGCAAGGGCTTGAAGTATTTGCTAAAGCCATTGTTTTTCATTGAGAAAATTCCTAGCTTTGGGCCAGGTAATGTAAGTTAGCCCTTGAGTGTCTTTAGGAGGTATCCTATAGGTTGATGGACAGAGCTGACTGTCAGATCATGTCTTAGGTTAGCCATGAACTTCTTGTTTCCAGTATTCAAATTAAACTTGGCATTTATTGTGAAATCCCTGGTGCCTTCATGTAAAACAGTATGTTCTCTGCAGCTGTGCACTTTGCAGTCACTGATCAATGGTTAAGCAGTTTGCAAGAACGCTTTGGAGCTGAGGTGAATGTGCTTCCCCAAGGCCTTCTGGTAGAAATTCTGCTTCACAGAATGAGTGAAATTTTTGGAATATATACTGGTGAATTAGTCATAATGCATAAAACTGGAGCAAATAACAGTGTAGAGCTCATTGGACTAAATTGATGTTGGATGATGGAGTCAGTAGTTATCTAGCTATGGGGCAAGGGCACATCAACCTTCCTAAGAACTCTGAAGGCAGAATACGCCAGGTGTTCCAGTTTTCTCATTTAATGTGGGAAGAGCAAGCCCAGCTTCCTTCTTATAGGTGTAAGAATCAAACTGATAGTGATGGTGTATATTCAATACCAAGTCTTTAGTGCCATGACTATGAAGAAAAAGTCTTGTTATCTCAGTTGTTCTACAAAAGAATTCTAAAATTCAAAGAATTTTTTAACAAATAATTTATTTTCTTTCATACACTCATTCTTTTAGGTTTCTAATATGATTGATATTTTAGAAATATTTAGAATCAGCCTTTACATCAGGCCTAGAAGTTAAAATGGAAAATAGTGAAGAAAGTAGTCCTGACCATGTAAGGTTTGGGATTTATATGTTTGCATGGGGCCATGCAATCTGAGGAGCTGGAGCCTCTTGTCTCTCTGGCATTATTTCCTTAAGAAATTGTGATAACATATTATTTGAGAGAGCTTGAGTGCTTTTGCAGTATAGCTGCACTCTTTTTCCAAAGCAGTCTATCATTTTAGAGGTGTATAATGGCTTTATTCTATAACATGCATACCGTGGTGAAATATAGCTTATGCAACTATTTAAGAGTGTGCTTGACTATCTTCTAACAATGCAATTCACACAAATGGAATGAGGTCATCTTTAAATTGAAATACCAAGTCTTTTTTCAAGATTCTTGGAAGCAAACATTTTAAATCTAAATATATTATTTGATTATTTTAATATCACTGCATATATATGTTTAAATAAAAATAAAGGACATTACATCAACTTCAGATTTGTTTAATTCTTGTTGTGTTTGGCTTCATCTGAGCTACAGAGGTGGCAGAGAGAATGGAAAGCATGAAGAAGTTCAGTCCAGAGATACTTAGGAGCTAGGAAGAGCAGGGGTCAGTGATGGATTGGACGCAGCAGGGAAGAGAGAAGGAAAATTTAAGAAGGATGCCATGTTTCTGACTGAAGTAACTGAAAGAGAAAAAGCAGATGTGGAAGTAAGATGAGTTTGGTTTTGAATGCATCGAATTTGAGCTCTCTAAGGACATAGAGCAGAAATGTCTATTAAACACATGGATCTGGGCTACAGATTTGGGGAGTCATTGTCATAAAGATAGTAAGCGCATTAAATGGGATAGCCTGCTTCTCTCCTTTCTCTGTACACTCTTCCCAGGCAGAGGACAGAGCCCTGAGGAGCATCCACAGGTAGGGGTAGAACATGAAGAGGAAGCCAAGCCATAAACATGACCAGAAAAAAATCAGCCAGAGAAGGAAGAGGAAGCTCAAGAAGTCACAGTGTCAGGGAAGCTTGGAGACAGAAGTACGTCAAGGAATTAAAGGTGGCCAGTGATGCCACTTGTGTAGCAAGGCCAAGTGACACATGGGCGGAAAGGTGCCCACTGAATTTGTCATGAATGCAGTTTGTCCCAGAGAGGACTGTGCAGACAGGGAAAGGTGGATTTAGAGCGGTTTCCAGTGGTGGCCGTGCTGGGATGCGGTCACGATGAGGGTGGCTGAGTTATGGGAATGAAGGAGAACAAATGCGTAAGCAGTTAGACTGTGGGATGGGCTATTGTATTAGTCAGGGTTCTCCAGAGAAACAGAATCAGTATAAGAGGAGATGTGTTATGGGAATTGGTTCACATGATTATGGAGGCTGTGAGAAGTCCCACCGTGTCTTATCTGCAAGCTGCAGAACCAGGAAAGCTGGTTGTATAATTCCTGAGATGGGAGGGAAACGTGGGGTTAAGGCTGCTGGTGTAAGTCCTGGAGCCTGAAGGCCTGAGAAAAAGGAGGAGCTCCAGTGTCTGAGAGCAGGAGAAGATGGTGTCCAGCTCAAGGAGAGCGGGCGGGGAGGGATGGAGACTGAAAGAGAGGGCTCACCCTTCCTTTGGCTGCCCTCAAAGAATTGGGTGATGCCCATGTTCATGAGGGTGGATCTCCTTTACTCAGTCTACTGATTCAAATGCTAATCTCTTCTGAAAACACCCTCAGACACACCCAGAAATCATGTTTTACCAACTCTCTGGACATCCCTTAGCCCAGTCAAGTCGATGTATAAAACTTAACCATCACAGTTATCTACATGGATATTGAAGTTACCTAGGATGGTTGCAGTACTGGGGGAAGGTCAAGGTGACATGTCAAAGTCTCTATGCGTTAGCAGGAGTAATCAGGTTTTTAGAAGAAATCAATGTTGGGAGCAGGCATTGACTAGTGAGGCTCAAAATAGTCAGGATTTTTATAAATGCAGTGAGGTAATGGTCTATGTTCCGGCCATGACCCTTCGGAGAAAACAAGCAATACAGTTTAAACTAGTTTGATATGTGGCTGTTTAATGTTCAGACACTAGAAACAAAGTAGGGCCATTGGGGGATGTAGATGGCTTCTCAGGAGCTGAGCTTCTTTGTGTCCATCTTTCCAAGGATACATTAAAGGTTCCTCTCATTTTTTTCTGTGTCTGTCTCTGCTTTCTCTCTGGTTTTCCTCATCCTACCATTGGTCTGTACATGATACCCAGTGTCAACCCACCCTTGAGTCCAAGGACGTCTCATATCAAGTCCCCACGACTAACTCTCAAGATTCTCAGTGTATTTCAGTTCCAGTTGATGCTGGATGGGGAAAGCATGGAAACCCGCCTTGTACAGTTTATAAATAACATTGATTTCAAGGGCAATGTCTACCTCACTTCCTGGCTTTGAAGGGCCTGGGAGAATAACTGGCCTCCAGTTCAGAGGTTTGGGGGAAGCCTGAAGTGTGTAAGTGCAGAATATAAGGAGAGAGGCAGTTTGTTAACCATGGAAATGGGGCTCCAGATGGGTTTAGAGGGTGAGGAGCAGGGCAAGTTTGCACTGGGAAGAAGGAAGCACATAACCATATAGCTTTTGTTGTTTTACCGTTTCTTTTAAATTATATGTTCCTCAAAATATTTCATGTCCTTAAGTAGATTGTGGTGTGTCAGAGGGCTTGTATAGTATCATATCACTATATCTTATGTATCTTTTGCATCCCAGCACCCGCTCACCCAAGTACCCAGCAAAGGCCCTCCGTGTCCAGTGGATTTGGAATTTATATTCTTCCTTGAGATATGGATAGTAATGTACAGGTCCTATCAACTACACAGTATGTTTTATAGGTTCTTCTTCTTTATACCTGCCACATCTTGCAACATTCAGCCATGTGCCTGACCGGTACACAGTAACTGACTGAATCAATTTAAGTAAAGGGTAATATGATGGAACAAAATTAGTGAAGACATTGTTTCTAGTGCTTGGGGTTTTAGCAACTTTTTCAACACTTTGAAAGGTGTCACACAGTTTCATGTGATGTTTAAGGACTCATTTCCATTAATGATATATAACCATTCTGTTTTTTCCATATTCTTTGATTTATTTTTTAACAACTCCTGGGATTATTAGCCTGCCAGAGAGAAATAAGGGTGGAAATGGTGACCGGAAGTGCTGCAGTTACTTTGTCTGGAAATGTAAAGACAGGAGGAGGGACATTGGGGACAGAGGGAATTTTCCAAAATAAGAATGAGAGAGAGTCTTTCCTAAATGCAGGTTATGTGAGATGGAACAATAACCAACTAAATGGATCCTGAAACAGTCTTGAGGTCTTACTCTGAATGGCTTCATGGCAAAGTTTCCTGGGTACCTCTCAGTAGTACTGGACACTCCGCCCCAGTGAGGAGCCCACTTTTCCTTAGGATGACCAGTTAGCTTTTCCTTACCTGAATGGTGAGGGGCTGAAAGGTTCCGATGGTTTGGAGGATGAGGAGTTGGAGATAGAACTGGTGGGTATGTCTAAGGTAATTATAGAATGAAATCTAATTTGGGTGTCAAATAGATTAATACCCAAGATTCAGGAATATATGATTGAGACTTACATATTAAAATTGCCAATATTTAAAGCTTTCTACTTTCTCCCTCCCTGTATGAATCATAGTCTACTGGATGAGTTTGAGGAGATCTATTTCATAATATTCAAATCATGATGTCATTTCCCCCCTTATTTGCTATATTCCTCATTCTTATAGTCAAAGCCACAGGCTACATGATCATCTTGTTTATATAATAATGGTATGGTATAATTACTCCAAATAATGAGTAGCTTGAAGCTTAGTTGTGAGCTGTGCCTGGTCACTTCAGGTGGTTACACTCTTTTCTCATGAGGCCTGAGATTTCACTGTGAAATGGGACAATGTGTCCAAAGGCTGCATCCCTCCATCCGGCACTTTCTGGCCACAAGTAGGACCAAGATTCATACTCTGTTGGTGGTGATGTGTCAGGAACATAATCCTTGAGGATGAATTGTCCCTTCAGTTGGTTTATTCTTTAAATATTGATTTAATCAACCTTTCAATTACTCCTCAGAATTTCTCACTTCTGCATCAGTTTTTGAATTATCTGATCACTAATGGAGGACATAGATATACTTATAACCACACAGGATCTCATAACAAAAATACCTAGATTCCATCATCAAACATATTATATTCTCATGTTGCTCTTATAATAAGTATTTAATGAAAATTATGTGGTATGTTATAAATACAGAATTTGCTGCTCAGCTGACTTTCTCATTTTATTTGTTCTCTAATGTGTTAATGGAAGGGTTTCTAAAGTGAAAAAAATGAACTTTGGAGAAACTTTTAAAACTTATTTCCAGAATATATCTCAGTATAAAGGACACAGATATAACTCTTTCTTCAAATGGATATAAAAGCATGAAGGAAAGACTTAAAAAAATAAAAATTTATCAAAGATTACCTATGCTATTTTCTGAGCTATTTTTAAATTTTATATCTAAATAACTTCCTTAATTCTTAAACCAATGCATTTTAAAAAGTAAATTCTCAGATAATTTCTTTGTGTGGATCATTTCAAATAAGGGATATTCTAGAATGCATCGGAAGATTTATAACATGGAATTGGTAGCTTTTCTTGCCGTGAATGTATTTTGAGAGAATTAATGTCATATAACTCACTTATTAAAATTTCAGTGAAAAGAATAGGCATCGCAAATCCTTGGGTAACTTTCAGCTTTGAATGCCCATTCTTACCTGCCGGAGACCTTGTATTTCAGACCTTGCACTTTTCCAGCTGTGCAGAATTCACCTCTGTGCTGACTTTGGTTCTCTCTAGGGGGCGCACTGGGGGCAGTTTATCAAGATGGGGCAAATAAGGATTAGAGCTAGTCCTTTCAAACAGCAGTGCCCCCAATCTTGCTGCCTGACACGAAGCCCTTTCCCTCCTGTCCTTGGGGAGCCACCCTTCCTTCCTGCTCTCCTCACCAGTCTTTTGTCAGCTTGCACTGTGGTCCACCATCATCACCACTTTCAGGGCTCCCCAAGGGCCCTCAGTGGCTGCTTTCGGGTTCTCAATTGTATCACGCTGTCTGCTCTGCCAGAATGTTGGGCAGGAAAATTACCTGCTCTCAAATCATTTTATTTATTATTTATTTTTCTGCCCCTTCCCAGATGTCTCCATCGTTTTCCTTATCCTCAGAGATTCATCCTCTGTCTCCTTAGATCTTTCTCTTCTCCGTTGCCTTCCAAGTTGTTTTTTTTTTTTTCAAACTCATGTACTATACTCCAATAGATAATATTAAGTTTAGAAAGATAACAGCTAGCATTGTGAGCTATGAGTGACCTTTTAAGGATAGTTCTATCATTTTCTTCTGCCAATTTTAGGGAATAGTTTATATATGCACATAGCAGAATGACAGACCCATTATTTAGGAGAGATGAGAACTCTTATGTGTAATATACAAAGGCAGATAATAATTTAGTAATGCCCCTAGATTGGTAACCCAAATTTATATCTTTTATCACTAAGTAGAATAATAAATTCCTCTATATCTAGATACTGGGACATAGATGAATAAATGAGCCAATTTTAAAGTAGCAAAAAAGAAGTAGTATTTTTTCAGTATTATCAACTACCTGTTTCACAGGTTGTTCTAATACATACATGATTACATTCAGTCTGTACAATGAACCTTGAATTTTTGCTTCGGGAACCTAAAGTTCAGGGAAGTTAAGCAACTCCTTCTAAGTCAAAAGCTTGTTGTGGCGATGCTTCAATTCCAAACCAGGTCTGTTCGACTCTGAAGTTCACATTTGTCATTATATCAGCTTTCCCAGTGCGTGTTTTTGGAACACTGTGCCAGTGAGAGATTTCACCAACAAATAAGGGTTCTCTGCTTAATTAAGATTGAAAACTTCTTCCTTAGAGGAAATGGTTTAATTATGTTTAACCAGGATGGCCCAAACTTTTTATTATGCTGACTTTTCTTTCTGATTAATATTATGTGGAGTTAAGGTTTTTATGTTGTAGTTTTTACTGTGAAACTTCTTGGTTCCTCAGAGCCTGGTTGTATTACATTTCTTCAGTGTTCAACTGGCCATTGTTTTGCATGATTACTCCAGTCAATAAATCCCAAATATCTAGGAGTCATGTTGTGGTAGATTAAAATTATGGTCACAGATTCTTTACAGCTCCTTTATCATGAGGACAAAACTATTTTCTCACTCCTTAAATCTAGGCTGACTTTGTGACTTGCCTTGACTGACGGAATGTGGCTAAAATGACACTGTGCGAGGCCTTGCTCCCTCTTGGAAGGCTGCCCACAGACTTTTATAGAAGGAAGCTTATCTTGCCTATTAGAGGTAAGTGGCCAAAAGAAGGAAAATAGACATGTCCTACCTAGCAGCCAGCAGATACCTACCTGCTAGATGTGAGTGAGGCCATCTTGGACATTCCAGCAGAATCAGACCTCCAGCCGAATGCAGCCCTGTGAGTGAACCAGGTAAAACCTGCAGAAGAACCATTTAGGCAACCTAGGGACTTATGAGGGATAATAAACCACTGTGTTTAGCCACTGAGTTGTGGGCTGAATTTTTACTTGGAATGAGTTAACTGATACACATGTGAGAACCATACCTGACAATTTATGAATGTTGCCATTCTAGCTGTAGTGTATTGCCTGGTTATAAGAATTACATGCATTTCTGAGTTTGTACTTGACCTTATTGAAATTAGTATTTTATGCATTGCATGTCCTGTCTGTTGGGAGATAATTTGCTATGGGTCTGTCACATTTCTACATGTCTTATGAGCAGAAGCATTGAAAACTTTTATTCTGGGCTAACTTTTCAAAGATGTTCTTATAGTGAACAGTCTTGGAGGATAGAGATAGTATCTCCCTCTGGGGCAGAGGCGGATTTGCTGTCTGTCCAGGACAATAAAGATAATGTCTTCCTCTGAGACAAAGATTAGGTAGGTTTGACTAAGCTCAGAGTTTCTCAGCTGTGACTCAGACCCCTGGGGTGAGCAGCACGCATTTGGACTCCCCCTCTAACTTCTGCTATTAATATTTCATTAATGACTATTAAGTTCTGCTAGAACAGTGTATGTTATGCTAGATATAGTTTGTTTTTTAATGATTAATTTCCTGTTTATACTTTTCCCCATTATATTTTTAATTTTTGTATATTTGTGATTTCTCTGTCCCTGTCTCTTTTTTTCAATTAATTATGCAAGCAGCTTATTTATTTTAGTTCATCATATTATTTTTAAGAAACAACTATTTATTAGTCCTACTTGTTTCCTGGTTTATAATTTATAAATTTCTGACGTTCTTTATCAATTTCTTCTTTCTGCTTTCCTTAAGTTATTTTTAATTTTTTTCTAGCTTCTTGAGATGAAATGGTTAATTCACTTATGTTCATTCTTATTTGATACTGAGCATTACAAATTTTGCTGTGTTCTATAGGCTCAAATATGTGATATTTTCATCATTGTTATTTTTAGTTCTTGTAATTTTTTTCTTAAACTAAAGAGTTAGGAAGATAGAGCTTTCACTTAGCCTGACAGGTTTTTTTTTAACCTGTTTTTTTCTTTCATTTGTGGAGTTAGTGCATTGTGATCAGAGAATAGAGTTTGTATTGGTTATAATTTTTGGAATTTTTGTGGGTTTCTTTGCATATAATATATGATCAATTTTTGGAACTATTATAGAGGTCCTTTTTAGTTGGTATGTTCTCTGTTTTCACTGTGAAGTTTCTTTTTTTTTTTAACATCTTTATTGGAGTATAATTGCTTTACAATGGTGTGTTAGTTTCTGCTTTATAACAAGGTGAATCAGCTATACATATACATATATCCCCATATCTCCTCCCTCTTGTGTCTCCCTCCCACCCTCCCTATCCCACCCTTCTAGGTGGTCACAAAGCACAGAGCTGATCTCCCTGTGCTATACGGCTGCTTCCCACTAGCTATCTGTTTTACGTTTGGTAGTGTATATATGTCCATGCCACTCTCTCACTTCGTCCCAGCTTACCCTTCCCCCTCCCCATCAATGTGAAGTTTCTAAATGCAGGGTTTCACGTGGGCAAGGACTTGTATAAGGACAAAGGGTAAGGAGCTATCAAAGATGCCCACTAGGTTTCTGATGTGTGCAAATTGGTGAGATGTACAAAGTGGTAAGGATGACCTTTGAAGGTTTTCACTACCAGTTGAGATGTTGAACAACTTTTATATCACTACTAAAAAATTTTAATCCATAAAAGTCTTGGTCTTAGGCTGGCGCTGGTATTATCCATGTGGAATGCAAAGTTAGATAAGTGAATCATTTAAAATGTGCAGTTTCTTCTAGGGACACAAAAAGAGTTTGTTGTGTTTTACTTCACTTTAGTTGCCAGCTTCTAATTGTTTTCTGTGGCCATAACTAATTGTTCTTAATGTTTGTGGCAAGAACCCGGTTTGGTTACATGCCAGAATTCTCAGCAAATCCTGTAGTGCTTGTATGAGCATAAAAAAGGAAAAATCTCTGGAAGGATGTGTGTGTGTGTGTGTGCGTGTGTATAATGGAACTCATAATAGCGTAAACCACTAGGAACGGGGTGGGAAGTGTGTTGGATGAGGATTCCATTGCAGGGAATCATCAGAACTCGTAACCCACCACCATTCTCTGCGGTTTGGTCTGTTACAGCACTGGAACTGGATAGAATCCTAGAACAAGAATCCATCTGATTACCATGGTTTCTGCTGCTTCTAATTGGCCCCAAACCAATGTGGGTCCATCTAATAGAATGATCTTTGGAACTAGCTTTATTCTCTATTATCTGTGAGTCCAGGGGTAAGTTGCGTAACTTATCTGAGTCTCTTTTTTTTTTTTTTTCTTTTATGACAATGTAGATAAGATAACAAAATCCACCTGAAATTTCATTTTGAAGATTAAGTGAGATATATGAAAGCTAGGACATTGGCTTGCCCAGTTTTATCTCTTCATTGAATTTAGGTCTTTGGAGTACATGGTCTGGGGAATAAGAACTCAAATCTTGACAATGTAACTTAGGGAATCAAATTCCCTTCCTTAATCAGCAGTTCTGGGCTTCTTCAGTCTAGGAGCAGGGTTTACTGGGTGTCCCTCTTCAGTGGTGGCACGTTGTAAGGCAGTTCTGTGTGGTGATACAGCCGTGGACTCTGACACCCTGTAGCTGGGGCCAAATCCCTGCTTCATCTTTCTAGCTGTGTGACATTGGTCACAGTCATTAATCTCTCCAGAGCTTCAGTTCTCTTCTGCTTTAAAACTGGAATAATAATAGCACCTGACTCAGGGGTGTTGTGAAGGATAAATTCAGTAAAGCATGGGAAGCCGTGAGCCTGGTACCAAGAGCGTCTGCACTGTCGTCACCTCAGAAATGCGTTCCTTATCATTTTCTCTGTGAACACCCATTTTTTGAAAGTTAAAAATAGCCAAAGTTAGACTTAAGTCATGATACAGGATGGTCTGGAGATTGTTTCTTTTCGTCTATTTTCAAATTTTGATGATTAACATGTAAGGTAAAGAATATTGAAATGCAGAAATAAAACACTGCATTAAGCCATCACATGTCTTAATAAGGAGTGTGGCACTGAGGCTTTAAAGTAGCAATTATGGTTGCCCCAGAATTAAAAAATACAGGTTTGCTCAACAAGATCTATCTGTTTATAGGAAAGGCTAAAAAGAGGGTAGAAAAATATTAGGAGAATACAGAAAAACTTGGCAACTCAGCTGTGGTTGGTTCATGACATTAACTGACCCTGGAGGGCTGCCTTCCTTTTTTTCTTCCTTTCTTTCTTCCCTTCTTTCTCCCTTCCTTCCTTCCTCCCTCCCTTCCTTCCTTCCTCCCTCCCTTCCTTCCTTCCTCCCTCCCTCCCTCCCTTCCTTCCTTCCTTCCCTCCTTCGTCCTTCCCTCCCTCCCTCCCTCCGTTTCTCTCTCTCTCTTTCTTTTTGGTTGACGGATTTTATTAAAATCTGTTTTATTTATTGCCTTTTTTTCTTTTTTTAAAATAAAATTTTTTAGTTGAAGTATAGTTTATTTACAATGTTGTGTTAATTACTAAGTATTGTTGGGTGGTACTAGGTTACTTTACAGCAAACCACAGGGAACTTCTGGCTTGAGTTAAAATGTGTAAGTGGCATCATGGGGGGGAGGGGCACTTTCCGTTGTGTTCCGTCTGTTAGAAACTCCAGACGCCTCTGGCTATTTGAATGACACATCACAGGGAACAGTTCCTTTTCCTGAAGATTAAAAAATGCACTATTTCTTTAAATGGAAGTAGCAGATTTATGTGAAGCCATTTATCAAAGCCCCCTGGACCTATGAACACCAGGGCTGCCTTGTGTCAACACCAAAAAACAACGCTTCGAATGCTATTGGACGAAAGTCCCCTTTCGCAGTGGGACTTCTCAGCATGACCCCAAGCCCGATGTCCCACTCTGTCTTATGTATTAGATGATAAACACAAAAATAAAGGAATGGGTGATGCAAGGCATCAGACTAGCGTACAGAACACAGCACATATCATCACTCCAGGGAAGAGAGGTGTTTTTAAAAAATGGAATTCCTAAGCTCTAGGGAGACAGCTGGGGATGTAGCACCGTATTGTGGGAGGGACTCTTATGATGGGATTCATTCTTTCACAATTAAGTGTTGGCAGGAAACAGGACAGAAGTTAGCCTATGGAAAGACAAACCTTTCTTCCCATCTTCATATCCTAGGTTTTTTGTTGCAAATATAAAACCTTTCCTAATAGAACTGTACTCCCATGGAATTTATCAATGAATCCCTGGGCTGCAAAATTCCTTGATTTAGGCTAAACCTACTGATGTTCTGCAAAAGGGCTATGTTACACTCATGCAGCAGGAACTTAATTTCCAAGGAAGCATTTTCCATATACCCTGGCAGGCAGTGGGGGGAGAGCCTTGGGCCATGACTCTAGGGACTTCACGGGTGCTGAGTGGCTTAGATTCCTCTAAGAATATGATGAAAGTTATGGCCCCTTGTTCAAAATGAGTATTTAGTTCAACCTTGGCAACAGTGTACCTACCTATGCTCCCTGCTTCCCTCTCATGCCGTTAGTCCTTTTCCCTAATTATAATTCTCAGCAGAAAAAAAGGACTTAACTCTGGAGTGTTCTGCATTGGGGCTGGATGGTGGAACAGAGATGTGGCCCCTCCAGAAACTTGAGGAATGGTCTTGTAGAGGAAGAGGCCCCCAAAGAGATAAAAGCAGAAATTGCCTTCAGTAACTGCTCACAACAACACACTCTCAGTTATTTTGGAGGAAAGAGGAATCATGGGGCAGTAGGATTGTTGGGAAGATCACGCCGTGCTGGTCTCATTTGCATACGTGGGACAGGTACATCCACAGATGCAAAATTCAGCTGAGCAATAAGCTTAACTTTTCAATAACCGGATGTAATTTATATTTTAAGCTTGTAGTCTTCGGATTAGTGGATGTTTCATCTCGGTCAGTTTGGGTTTTGCTTCTTCCCTCCATCAGGTGGTGCTTCTAGAGTGTAAAAGGGGGGTGTAGGTGTGAGAGGAGCACCTTTTCTGTGGGCACCTGCATGGGGGTGGGGCCGTGGGCAGTGATGGAAGGATGGGCAGAGTGAAGCCATTCCGTCAGAAATTACTGAGAATGCAAAGCACAGCAGTTCGTTTGTCAGAGCATTATCTCCTTGCACATTAAAATCAAGTGAGCACGAACTTTCCCATGAAAACCTGGAGTTCTCTTGAAGAATCAAAGGGCAACCCTAGTCCCATAGTCTTGCAACCCTCCTTTATTTCTGAATCTACTCATTTACCATTAACAGCTGGGCTCTGAGGTTTGATTTTGGATTGAGTCTGGAGGGAAAGGTAAGATATTTAGACAATAATGGAAGAGAACGGAAAGCCGTAAGGCAGGCAAAGGAGAGAGAGGATATGGCAGATATTTGACGTACAAGAAGCAGTCAAGCTTAAATACAGGGTAAGTGCAGGCAAAGGTGGGCAGGATGTGAAATCACAGAGTTAAGGAGGGGTCAGACTGAGAATTGGAGACTTCATCCTGTGAATTATGGAAAAATCACTGACGACTTTTAATTGATATGTTAACTAATGTTTGGTAAGCTTGGACATGGTGTGTAGAATAGGTCAGAGGAGAGAGAAAAAATGTAGAAAAAAAGGAGTTAAAATTGAATACCCAGTAGTTTTTTGAGCAGTTAGTGGGGTAGAAATTTTACCTCAATATGTAAAACATTATTTTTGATTGTTAGAGGCTTTTAATTTATGTGTTCTGTCGTTTTTTGGTCATTTTCAGTGTTTGCCATCAACTTTTGCATACCTTATTCGGTTTTGATTTTTTTAAACCTTGCATTTCATCTTGTTGAGTGCATGAGGCTTGAGTTTAGTGAGCGTTTAATACAAAGAGCAGAGTAGGCTGTAAGCTCTAGTGACACTCTGCTTGCCATCAAGGTCAGCTTTCAAACAGCGTGACCTACAGTGCGGGGTGGTGGTCCACGGAGCGCAAATGGGCTTGAACCCATCTCTGCCTTGGATTATTAGCTTCTGTTGATGTGGAATTGACTACTGCGGGGTTGCCACTTAGGCAACTCAGAAACAGCATGTCTCTTAGATTTTTTTTTTTTTACTACTTGCTGTGCATGCATGTCTAGAACTGAGTTAGTTTTAAATAGATATTTTTTCATCTGAACTGCATAAAGTATTATTTAACAATGGCACTATTTTTGTTAAGCCAACATCTTATTTGCTCACCAATTGCTTGGTACACCTAATGTCTGTTAGAAAAAAATCTTAAGCGTGTATTATTAACAATCTAACGATCAATATCAATTATAAAACACTGAAATTAATGATTATGGTTATGATTTACTGAGCGGTGTATTATGTGCCAGATACTGTGCTATAACTTTGATCTAGATCTTTAGAAATCTCTAAAGCAATGCTACAAGAAATGTATTCTGATTCCTATTTTACAAATGAGAAAACTAAGGTGCAGAGAGATTGAGAAACTTATTCAAGATAACACAGATAGTAGAGAGCAGAGAATGTTTAACTTATCATTTTGTATCCTAAGTAGGGACACAGATATGAAAGCAAATCTGAGAATTTGAGTATGTCATAAAATGAAAACTAAAACAGCAAAACAGTCCAGTTGTATAAGGCATGTATAAATGGAGTCACTTTTCTGAAGGGGGGTGATAAATTTTTGCTAATTCAACCACACTCTTTTCTACTTCACTTTGCAACAGATGGATTCACATCTGCAAGGTGGCAGCCTGCAGAGAGTAGAGGGTTGCAGGGTGATGTCATTACTGTCTTAGCCTGAACTGTAGAAAGATCACCCTTCCAGTTATCAAGGCTTAAAATCTTTATGGGACTTTACTAATTTATTTTAAATGACTGCATAGTTTGCTAAGACAGGTGCTATCTTTTTAACGTCATTAGCCATTGGTCATTAGGAGAAGGATTTTCTCCTTGATTTTCTCCTTATTTAAATTTTAAATAAATTTAAAATTTATTTTAAATGACTGCATAGTTTGCTAAGACAGGTGTTATCTTTTTAACGTCATTAGCCATTGGTCATTAGGAGAAGGATTTTCTCCTTGAGAGTTCAGGAGATACACTTGTCTGACAGTTCAAGGACTCTGTAAGTGTCTGGTAGTCAAAGCGTTTTGTTCATTCAGGGACTTTATGGTAAGTTTCAACCCAATATTTATAAAATCAATCAAGTGTCTTAATTTGGGGCTGTTTGAGTAATCTCTGTAGACTACCTAATCTCAAGTTTCCTTTTTTAAAGTTTTCATGAAGGAATCTCTTAATAAAAGATACTAAAACATTTCCTGTACAGTGTAAGCTTTTGCTATGACAGAGACCCAATAATGATATTCAGAAATGTAAGGAATTGAACGCAACTCTTTTATTCTATTGAATGATATAGTATAGCTTTTGTATAATGAGACATTTGGGAACTTGTTAGGCTGTTGGTTTTATGCATTTAAGTAAAAAGTGCCAAATATCTATCCTGTGATATGTGAATATTTTAGAAGCAATATAATATCTTACATTATTAAATTACTATATAGATACTTGAAATGTGAGATGGGTTGTCTCTAATATCAGCAACCATATTATCAGGAATATTTGTTACCTTCTTGAGTATTGGTTTGTTATGTGCTTAAACATTTGTTCTTACAAAAGTGTTAGTAATCCATTTTTAAAGTAATGTGATTGGAATATGCTTCATTACTTTTTAAAAGCCCTAGCTTGACACTCTGGATGCTGTGATTTGAAGACCTTCTTCTAAGACAGTTGATTTTCAAACTCAATTTAGTAACAGTAATAGCACACGAAAATTTGAATGAAAGAAGTACATCATTGGTTGCACTTATCAAATTATATCAGTTCCATCCTCAGTTATGCAGAGGTTTTTTGTGAAAACTTGGCTCATATATTTTTATCTTTCCTTATATCAATCAGTTTTTCTTGCAAACAAATTGGAAGGGCAGTGAGTTGTGTGCGGGAATATAAATTGGTACAAATTTTCTGGACTGTTTTTGCCACATTCATTAAAAAATCCAAAAACAATTATATCCTTTGACACAGCAATTACGTTCCTATGTATTTATGCTAAGGAATGAGAGGGATACATGCATCGTTAGTCATACGAAGATGTTTATGGTCTTTTTCTTTATAACACTGAAAAAGTGGGAATTACTTAAATATTCAATAATTAGGGATGAGTTAATTATGCTCTCTATACAATAAAATTAGATGGAGCAATTAAAATCATGGATAATACTAATAGTAATAATAATTGTAACATTAAATGGAAGATTCCAGAAATAATTCCTAAGTTTAAATTGCATACCATTCTGAGAAGCAGGATGAACTCTCGCACCGTCCTGCGCCACCCCTCCTGGGACGTGAATCATCCCTTTGTCCATTTGTTAGTCACTTAATAGCCATCTCAGTTATCAGATCCACTGTTGTGGTATCACAGTGCTTGTGTTTAAGTGACCCTGATTTTACTAAATAGTGACCCCAACTCGCAAGAGTAACGATGCTGGCATTTCGGATAAGCCAAAGAGAAACCATATAGGGCTTCCTTTAAGTGAAAAGGTAAAAGTTCTCCACTGAATAAGGCAAGAAAAACAATTTTATGCCCAGGTTGCTAAGATCTGCGGTAAGAATAAATCTTCTATTCTTGAAATTGTGAAGAAGGAAAAAGAAATTTGTGCTAGTTTTGTTGTTGCACCTCAAACTGCAAAAGTTACGGCCACCGTGCGTGATTTGTGCTTCGTTAAGACGGAGAAGGTATTAAATTTGTTCAATAAGATATTTCGAGAGAGAGAAAGAGACCACATTCACATAACTTTATTATAGCATATTGTTATATTGTTCTATTTTATTACTAGTTATTGTCATTACTCCTTTACTGTTTAATATGTAAATTAAACTTTATCACAGGTAAGTATGTGTAGAAAGTAACATAGTATAGTTGGGGTTCAGTGCTATCTGTAGTTTCTGACATCACTGGGGGGTCTTGGACCATATATCCCCAGGTAAGAGGGGACTCCTGTATTTAATATGTACCACTTAATGCACTTAAATATACTTCAAAATTTAATCCTCATAACAACCTAATGCCTGGAGGTATGATACAACACCTGAAAGTGACATATCTGGTAAATTATGGAAATTTATTCAGACTCATGTATGACTGTTTATAAAGCTGAAGCCTATCAGACTTTATGAATATGTAATTACATAGAGAAATACACATGATTTACTGTGAAGGGAAAGGATACAAAGTACTGTATATAATATCACATTGAAAAAATTCCTTAAATGCGTGGAGGAAAAAAGCTGGAAAGACAGCACCGAAGTGAAAATAGTTATTTCTGGGTAGTGGGTCTACAGATAATTTTTTTGGTTTTTAGGTTTTACTTTTTTTCCATGTTTTAGGCAATGAGCAACACATATTGCTTTTGTAATTAGAAAAACAAGTCTTTTTTTCCCCCCAAATTTCCCTGCCGCAAGATGTTAATTGCAGCATTATTTATAGTATAATTTATAACAACTTAGATGTTCAACAATAGAAGAATTGTTTAATGAAATAGTGTTCACCAACTCAATGGAATAATATAAAATAAAATGATTTCTATTACGTACAGATAAGTTGGGATAATGTTTATTAAATAATGTTCTATGAAATCAGGGAGAACATAAGATATTATTTACTCTAAGATTACAGTGATTTACACCATGATTATGATGTAAATTCTGTTAACACATGGTGAAAGGCCAAAATGTATGGGATAATAAAAGTTATTGTGAGGTTTGGAAGTGATACAAATATTTTCTCTAATGTTCTAATGATGAATAGTAATGTAAAAACCTAAGAATTTCTGTGGTTTGGTAAACAACTAGGTATATAAAAGGGAAGACTTTTAAAGGAAACACTTGGTCTATTTTGCTACTTTACAAAAGACATTTACTTCTCAGGGGGCGATACAATTAGACAAGTATGGTTCAACTTCAGAGTGTTAATTCTCTTAATATAATTCAGCATCATCAGAAATAACATGGCTACAAAGGCAGAGAGCCTCTGGTTTTCTTCTCCTCCACACTTGCCAGAGCTATTCCTACAGATTGCTGCCATCCCAAATTAGAAAGCAACCTGAATAAAAGTTCCCCAGACAGGTTGTCTCTGCTGCTTTGACAGATGCCACGTACTCTCTCCCTGAGGTCATGGCAAATGACAGGATGTGAAAAGTGAATACATGAAAATGCTTTCCTAGCACTCTCTCCTCCCAGGTTTGCTGAGTAAGATGGGCAGTGAAGAAAGCCAGCAACTCTAAGCCGTGGACTTCCAGAGAGGGCGTCCACAAAGGCAAAAATGCCTCTCTTGGAAGTGGCAGTGCGATCCCAGCATGTATTTTGCCTCCGGGGCATCAGAATGAAAGTTGGCAGCTTGCCTGGTGTTCTTTCAGAGCCCAGGTACAGAGGAAGCCAAATGTCCTGCTGCCTGTTTCTGCACCAGGTGACTTACCTGTCTCCTTCCCCTCCTTCCTAGGCTGCCTCCAATTCAAAGGTTGTCACCGGTAGATTAAAAATGCATTATTCCCAGTTACTTAGTTGGGGGCCAGAGACAGTGAGCTTAGCTACAATAAGTCAGTGTCAACTGGTGCTGCAAAATTTAGTTGTGTTTTAAAAACAGTTTAGCATACTCTTGGTTTTTCATGAAATATAATTGTACTGTAGAAAGACAGACTTCTTAAGCTGCTGTGACAGTTCAGGGATTGCTTTTGATGTTTCAAGGGAACTCTTGGAGAAAGAAAGAAGCAGATACACTGCACAAGGTGGTGTCACTTATTGGGACGTGAAAATCCACAAGTTCAAGACATTTTTAGAGACAGAAGTCCCCAAGTGATCATGATTTTCAGGGCCCTCAATTTGGGATGTTTGAACTAGAGAGATGATTTTCACAATAATTTTGGAGATCATTCTTAGCACTGGAAACATCTTGAGGGATTCTGATCTAAAGAATAGTCAAAGGGCATGGTGCCTAAGGACACAGGTAAAGCTTGTGAGTCTGTATATGACAGTCCCTGGTGTTCCTATCATCAGTGCAGAGTCAAATAGAAACATCCACTCTTGAGTTTCTGGATTGACATACAACAGTTAGCATATGCACATTTGAGAAAGATGATCACTTAGGAACAATGAATGGATTCCATCACTGAAAAAACATTTAATCCTTTAAAAACGGCATAGTAGTAATAGTGTTTAGTGGACTGCGTAGTTCTTAGTCACTCCAAAAAGGGGGTAGCTGCAATTACACAGAAAATTCAAACCAATCCATGTTGGGCTTTATTTATTTATTTATTTATTTATTTATTTATGGCTGTGTTGGGTCTTCGTTTCTGTGCGAGGGCTTTCTCTAGTTGCGGCAAGCGGGGGCCACTCTTCATCGCGGTGCGCGGGCCTCTCACTATCGCGGCCTCTCTTGTTGCGGAGCACAGGCTCCAGACGCGCAGGCTCAGTAGTTGTGGCTCACGGGCCTAGTTGCTCCGCGGCATGTGGGATCTTCCCAGACCAGGGCTCGAACCCGTGTCCCCTGCATTGGCAGGCAGACTCTCAACCACTGCGCCACCAGGGAAGCCCCCATGTTGGGCTTTTATTATGTGTCTTCTCATACCTATTTCCTTCTTTTTATACCTACAGGTCCCTGCCTTTCTAAGATGTTTCTTTTGATGGAACCATTCTTTTTCATTCTCCGTTAGTTTTGGGGGGGGGGGTGGGTTGATTTACCTATTCCTGGTTTCAAGGTTGGGTTTTGATAATCTTAAATTAAGCTGGTCATCCCAGTTTCCCAGTCATAATACTGGGTTCAGAGATGGACACATAAACCAATCAAAAGCTTTAAGATGTGAGGAGATATTTGCTAAGTTTTTCTGGAAAAGAGAAACTTCCACTTTCTTCTACAACATTTACTAAAATATGCATGTGAGTCTCTCAGGTTTATAACTAAGACATCTATTTGGCTACCACTACAGATAGAGTCTGTATGTGTGTGTGTATGTGTGTGCGTGTGTGTGTGTTGGTGGGAGGGGTCGGTGGGTATGTGTAATGCCCGTACAGGAAACTGAGACTGTAGAAGGCAGTGCACAGAAATAAAGATAAATTGGATCCTAGGCAACGTTTTTTTGAACTGGACAATCAATCTGCCTGAACTAAGAACTACTTCTGGTTATAGATTCACTTTATTAAGCTCATTTGATTTTTGATATTTTACAACATAAATAGCACTAACTGATACAGAATTCCAAGATTTTTGTAACAGGAAGTTCAACCATCTATTCAAAGAGATAATTTATTTTATTTTTTTTTATTGAAGTATAGTTGATTTACAATGTTGAGTTAGTTTCAGGTGTACAGTAGAGTGATTCAGTTATATATATATGTATATATGTATTTACATATATACTTTTTCAGATTCTTTTCCATTATAGGTTATTATAAGATATTAAATATAGTTCCCTGTGTTATAAATTAAGTCCTTGTTGTTTATCTATTTTATATATAGTAGTGTGTATCTATTAATCCCAAACTCCTAATTTATCCCTCCCTCCTCTTTCCCTTTTGGTAACCTTAAGTATGTTTTCTATGTCTGTGAGTCTATTTCTGTTTTGTGAATAAGTTCACTTGTATCATTTTTTTAGATTCACACATAAGTGATATCATCTGATATTTGTCTTTCTCCGTCTGACTTACTTCTTGCAGTATGACAATCTCTAAATCCATCCATGTTGCTGCACATGGCATTACTTCATTCTTTTTTATGGCTGAGTAGTATTCCATTGTGTATATATACCACATCTTCTTTATCCATTCATCTGTCGATGGACATTTAGGTTGCTTCCATGTCTTGGCTATTGTAAATAGTGCTGCTATGAACACTGGGGTGCATGTATCTTTTCAAATTAGAGTTTTCTTCGGAAATATGCCCAGGAGTGAGATTGCAGAATCATATGGTAGTTCTATTTTTAGTTTTTTAAGGAACCTATGATTTATTTTCTTAACAAGGTGCAATCTGTTTGTTAGAGAATGGCATACAGTTAAATCATATATTTATCTTAACTCACTATATTCTGGAGAGCATTGTTGCAAGGAGTAAATTCAGGGTCAAATTCCCAGGCGTCTCTGTGCTGTGGGACCAGCTGTTAAACGTTGGCTCGCGCTTTCTCACATTTTACCGTGATGTGAAAGGATAGGAGCGGGGTTAGTTTAATTCAGATCAACAAACATCTATTCAATGCTTAATGAAGAGGACTTTTATTTTCATTTTGACTGCTCAGAGTTTGAATCCCCTTCTTATGTTCAGAAATGTCTGAAAAAAGCTAGGTATTTGCTTTCTCAGTCTCCCTCTCAGCTACGGCTTGGACGTTGGGTCTAGGCTCTGCCGATCAAGACCCCTGCTGCAGAACTTTAGGTCCAAAGCTAGTGATGTGAAGAAGCAGGGCCTATGCAGAGTCCATTCTGGGTGTGGATGTCAGAGGCAGTACCACTAACCAAATCTATTATCTAGACACAATAGTGACTGTAGTTGTAAGAGTACTGCCCTCTGTCAGTCTTGTCAGAGGTATAAAATGTTGAGTTTATTGTCAAGACTTATGGCTGTCGGCCTTTCACTGGATCCTTTCTGTGGATTTTTAGTTGGTTGGTCAGCCCTTAAGACCCAGTGGTGTCTGAAGTGTCTGGGAAAATCAGAATTTTATGGAGCTCTGCTGAACTCCAATTAGAAAAATAATAGCAGTAGTCTCTAGGACTTTAGAGAAAAATCAGATCCTCTTCAGCAAGCAGCTCTTCTCCTTTTGAGAAAGAGCTCTTGCTTTGCTACTAGGCTCTGGGAGAGACCAAAAATCTTACTGTTCACTGGGTGAACATGCAAGTTCACTGGGTGATCATGTAACAAAAGTTGCCCATCGGTTGATATATATCAAGCTATAAAGTTGGAGCATGCCCAGTAGGATTCCTTTATCAGATTGAGCAGAAATATGGGGTTAGATCTGAGCAGATCTTGAGGCATAAATAAGATACATGCAGAGTTGACTCACACTCCTAGTGTGCTTACTTCTGTAGCCCACAGCTTTGGCTGCGTGAGGTTGTTTGAGGTGAATCAGTCCAAGGTGCCCTGGCGAAACATTGCATCCCCTCAGGTGAGGTCTGCAGGACAGTGGAGAAGGAACAATTCCTAGTAGGTAGAAACTCAAACTTTCTCCATGTTTTCTAGAAAGAGAGACACCTGGAGGCATCGGTCCCAATTCACAGAATGTGGCAATTAGGTTAGCTGAATGGTCCGGAAGTTAAAAGACACACAATTGAAGGAGAGGAATAAGGAGGTTTGGGGAAGAGATAGATAGACCTCTCAAAGTGGGCCCAGGATGTGAGAATGTTGTACCCCGTATGAATGCTAACCCAAAGGCCCTCCCTGCAATGAATTCACTTAACTAGCAAATGTAAGAAAAGATGATATCTAAATGGGAAACGAACATAGCAAAATGTGCCCCACTTCATTAGTTAGCAGGAAAATGCAAATTAAAACTCCAATAAATTCCCACTGAACACCTCACAGAATAGCTAAAATTAAGAAGATAAAGAATACTGTCAAAGTTTCAAGTGTCACATGTTGGTGAGTATGTGGAGTAAGCAGGATTTACAATGTTGTGTTAGTTTCTGGTGTATAGCAAAGTGGTTCAGTTATACACACACACACACACATATATGTATTCTTTTTCATATTCTTTTCCATTATGGTTTATTACAAGATACTGAATATAGTTCCCTGCGCTATACACTAAGACCTTGTTGTTTATCCATCCTATAATAATATAGGATCCTATAATAATAATTTGTATCTGCTAGTCCCAGACTTGAAGTCCCTGCCCCCCCCCCCCCCACCTTGGCAACCACAAGTCTGTTCTCTATGTCTGTGAGTCTGTTTCTGTTTCATAGATATGTTCATTTGTGTCATATTTTAGATTCCACATATAAGTGATATCATATGCTATTTGCCTTTCTCTTTCTGACTTACTCCGCTTAGTATGATAATCTCTAGGTCCATCATGATGGCATTTTAAATTGAAAAAGCATTAATGACTGCAATGGATTGAAAAGTATCAAATACACAGAATTCTTGAGTTCATAATGATAATACTAATAACAGAGTCCACTGATTGTTACCAGGCACCAATATACTTTAAGTATTTGGGTTAAATGAGCCAGGCTTTCTACAACTTGCCACTTGCCACTGTGATACTCCTAATATGTGCCAGGGTCAGCCTAGGTCCAGGAGGTTCACAGTGAATAGAATATATCCACCCTCTTAAGTTAGCTCAGCTGAGCAGCCTGCATGAGATCTAGCTTTGGGGACCTAGAGCCTTGAAGACTACACTTTTTGGCTGGCTACTTCACCTCTTTTAGCTCTTCATCTAGGATTTCTGGATAGTTAACCTTTTCTGATCTAATTAAGCCAGTGAAGTTTGTAATTCATTGGACATGTAAAATGCCTTGCCATCTTTGAATACCCAACTGTAGACATCCAATTTTAGGGATCCTCAAACCACTAATCACTGGCTGAGATGAAGGGCTTCCGTGGCACTAGGTCAGTCAGCAGTGGGGTTGTCCACAGAGAGCAGAGTAGATGCCCCTCACCCCTTAGCCTGTCCTTTTAACTCCTAGAAAGGGATAGAAGGAAAGCAATAGAAAAACAAGGCTTGAACAAGTGTGAAAAAATTTTGAGATGATTTATTTCTAGGAGATTTCCCAGGAGGTTGATACCCACTTACCTACAAATCTTATTTCACTTGTTTTTCAAAGTTAGAATCTTCTTTGATTTTTATTGGTCTTTCAAATGTCCTTCTAACAATTTAAAACTCGACCATTTATATAATGGCCCAGAACCCAGTTGAGAGATAGGGCCATGGGTTCAAAAGTTAATGACTTACTTTTATGACCTTGAATAAGTTTATGCCATCTCTGTTTTTTTCTTTGTATAAATTGTATATTAATACCTGAACTGTATTTTAAATGAAGGCAAAAGTTATCTTGCTTGGAGAAATCTTTTGAAACTCCCTGGGGAAATAACTGGGAATAAACAGACATTTCAAATGTCTTCACACTCCCAGAATTTATCAGATGAAAGACTTGTAAACCCAAACACAATAATTAATGTTATTTTCTCACGTGGAGAGTCCCTACTGCGTCTACTTTTTGTGCAGTCACATTAATCTTAAGCGCATGTGGAATTAAAAAGTTCTTTTAATTAAGCATATCACTTGGTACTTTCTAACCTTAAATTTGAAGATGATAAAACATTTTATAATGGTCAATGAATTAAACACTCCTGGGGCTTTTACAGACATGATTAGAAAGGGTAACTATCCAATTATTCTAGATGTAGAGCTTAAAGATCTGCAGTAGCCAGCCAAAAAGTTGGGCCTCTGAAAGGCTTTCCTTCTGGAAAAAAGTGTTTGGAAAGTTGCTGAGCCAAGAAGAATCATTTGTAGTGTTGTAGTGGCAGTATGTATTTAATCATTCATTCAACATATACTTATTAGGCACCTACTCGATGCATTCTTCTAAGCACTGGAGTCACAATAGTGATACAGTCATTGGTCTTATAGACCTCACATTCCAGGGGAAGAGAGAGAACAAACAGGCTGTGTTCTTGGTGAGGGCAGACTAGCATTTCAAATAAAATATCTCACTGAATTTAGCTAAAACATCTGGACACACAAAAAATCTACTGGAAGTTATCAGAGTGCTAACAAGAGAGTGAAGGATTATGGGGCCAGGATGGAAGAAAACATGGACTTTGGGCAGTGAACTTACTGTTTAACTTTGCTCCCCTCAACCACTCCCTCCTTGATGGGGGCATTTGTCAGCTCTGACTGGGTGGCTGAGAGTGGAGCTTTCAAGAGTCTCATGGGCTAGGGCACAGTGATTGGGTAGAGAAGACTTGAACAACACCATTAGCAACCGTGACCTAATAAATATATGTATAACAGTGCTCCTCTCAAACTGCAGAATGTGCATTCTTTACAAGTACACGTGGAAGAGTGACAAAAATTGATCATATTTTGTGCCATAAGGTAAGTCTCAACACATTTGAAAGGACTGAAGACACAGAGAATATGATGTTTTACCATAATGCATCTATATTAGAAGTTAATAGCAAAAAAGATAACTATAATATCACCATGTGCTTTGAAATAAGAGATACATGTATAAACAACCCATGGATCAAAGAAAAAATACAGTGGGGATTAGAAATACTTTGACCTGAATGATAATGTAACCACTTTATATAAAAATTTGTGGGATACCAGTAAAGCTGCACTTAGAGGAAAATTTATGGCCTTAAATGCATATATTAGAAGTTTTTAAAAAGCTAGAAAAAAATCAATGAGCATAGCATCCATGACAAGACTCCAAACAGAATAGAAAGAAGAAAATTAGATTTAGGAGCAGAAATTATGGATATAGAAAACATATAAACAATAAAGAGCACCAACTATAGTTAATAAATTCTCTGAGAGACTTGGTCAGAAAAAATAAAGAATGCACAAATAACTGTTAGGAATGCTCATTGCTACAGATCCAACACACAGTAAAATGATAAGAGGATATTGTGAACAACTTAGTGACAATGTATTTTGATGAAATGGATAACCTAGAAAAAAACAGCTTACAAAAACTAATAAGAAGAGGGACCTTCAAGATGGCAGAGGAGTAAGATATGGAGATCACCTTCCTCCCCACAAATACATAAAAAAATACATCTACATGTGGAACAACTCCTACAGAACACATACTGAACGCAGACCTCCCAAAAGGCAAGAAACTCCCCACGTACCTGGGTAGGGCAATAGAAAAAACAAAAACAGAGACAAAAGAATAGGGACGGGACCTGCACCAGTGGGAGGGAGCTGTGAAGGAGGAAAGGTTTCCACGCACTAGGAAGGCCCTTCGCGGGTGGAGACTGCGGGTGGCAGAGGGGGAAGCTTCGGAGCCACGGAGGAGAGCGCAGCCACAGGGGTGCGGAGGGCAAAGTGGAGAGATTCCCTCATAGAGGAGCGGTGCCGACCAGCACTCACCAGCCCGAGAGGCTTGTCTGCTCAGCCGCCGGGGCGGGCGGGGCTGGGAGCTGAGGCTCGGGCTTCGGAGGTCAGACCCCAGGGAGAAGACTGGGGTTGGCGGCGTGAACACAGCCTGAAGGGGCTAGAGCGCCACAGCTAGCGGGGGGGGGGGGGGGTGGGGGAGTCCAGGAAAAAGTCTAGACCGGCTTAAGAGGGAAGAGACCACTGTTTCAGGGTACGTGAGGAGAGGAGATTCAGAGCGCCGCCTAAATGAGCTCCAGAGACGGGCGTGAGCCGCGGCTATCAGCGTGGACACCACAGATGGGCATGAAATGCTAAGGCTGCTGCTGCAGCCAAGAGGCCTGTGTGCGAGCACAGGTCACTCTCCACACCCCCCCTCCCGGGAACCGGTGCAGCCCGCCACTGCCAGAGTCCTGTGATCCAGGGACAACTTCCCCGGGAGAACACACGGCGCGCCTCAGGCTGTTGCAACGTCACACCAGCCTCTGCCGCTGCAGGCTCACCCCGCATTCCATACCCCTCCCTCCCCCCCGTCCTGAGTGAGCCAGAGCCCCCTAATCAGCCGCTGCTTTAACCCCGTCCTGTCTGGGCGGGAACAGATGCTCTCAGGAGACCTACACACAGAGGCAGGGCCAAATCTAAAGGTGAACCCTGGGAGCTGTGCGAACAAAGAAGAGAAAGGGAAATCTCTCCCAGCAGCCTCAGGAGCAGTGGCTTAAATCTCCACAATCAACTTGATGTACCTGCATCTGTGGAAAATACCTGAATAGACAACGAATCATCCGAAAATTGAGGCAGTGGACTATGGAAGCAACTGTAGACTTGGGGTTTGCTTTCTGCACTTAATTTGTTTCTGGTTTTATGTTTATTTTAGTTTAGTATTTAGAGCTCATAATCATTGGTAGATTTGTTTACTGATTTGGTTGCTCTCTTCCTTTATTTATTTTTTTAAATATATATGTATTTCTTCCTTTTTCTCTTTTTGTGAGTGTGTGTATGTATGCTTCTTTGTGTGATTTTGTCTGTATAATTTTGCTTTTACCATTTGTCCTAGAGTTCTGTCTGTTTTTTGTTTCATTGTGAAAATGACTATACGACCCATAACAATCTACAGATTCAATGCAATCCCTATCAAACTACCACTGGAATTTTTCACAGAACTAGAACAGAAAATTTCACAATTTGTATGGAAACACATAAGACCCCGAATAGCCAAAGCAATGTAAGAAAGAAAGAAAAATGGAGCTGGAGGAATCAGGCTCCCAGACTTCAGACTATAATACAAAGCTACAGTAATCAAGACAGTATGGTACTGGCACAAAAACAGACGTATAGATCAATGGAACAGGATAGAAAGCCCAGAGATAAACCCACACACATATGGTCACCTTATCTTTGATAAAAGAGGCAAGAATATATAATGGAAAAAGACAACCTCTTCAATAAGTGGTGCTGGGAAAACTGGACAGCTACATATTAAAGAATGAAATTAGAACACTCCCTAACACCATACACAAAAATGAACTCCAAATGGATTAAAGACCTAAATGTAAGGCCAGGCACTATAAAACTTGTAGAGGAAAACACAGGCAGAACACTCTATGACATAAATCACAGCAAGATCCTTTCTGACCCACCTCCTAGAGAAATGGAAATAAATAAGAACAAAAATAGGGGCTTCCCTGGTGGCGCAGTGGTTGAGAATCTGCCTGCCAATGCAGGGGACATGGGTTCGAGCCCTGGTCTGGGAGGATCCCACATGCCACGGAGCAACTAGGCCCGTGAGCCACAACTACTGAGCCTGTGTGACTGGAGCCTGTGCTCCGCACAAGAGAGGCCACGACAGTGAGAGACCCGCGCACCGTGATGAAGAGTGACCCCCGCTTGCCACAACTAGAGAAAGCCCTCGCACAGAAACGAAGACCCAACACAGCCAAAAATAAATAAATAAATAAATAAAAACTTAAAATAATACAGACATACATTTAAAAAACAAAAAACAAAAAACCAAAAACCAAAAATAAACAAATGGGACCTAATGAAACGTAAAAGTTTGCACAGCAAAGAAACCATAAACAAAACAAAAAGACAGCCCTCAGAATGGGAGAAAATATTTGCAAATGAAGCAACTGACAAAGGATTAATCTCCAGAATATACAAGGAGCTCATGCAGCTCAATATCAAAAAAACAAACAACCCAATCTTAAAATGGGCAGAAGACCTAAATAGACATTTCTCCAAAGAAGATATACAGATTGCCAACAAACACATGAAAGAATGCTCAATATCATTAATCATTAGAGAAATGCAAATCAAAACTACAATGAGGTATCACCTCACACCAGTCAGAATGGCCATCATCAAAAAATCTAGAAACAATAAATGCTGGAGAGGGTGTGGAGAAGAGGGAACCCTCTTGCACTGTTGGTGGGAATGTAAATTGATACAGCCACTATGGAGAACAGTATGGAGGTTCCTTAAAAAACTAAAAATAGAACTGCCATACAACCCAGCAATCCCACTACTGGGCATATACCCTGAGAAAACCATAATTCAAAAAGAGTCATGTACCACAATGTTCACTGCAGCACTATTTACAATAGCCAGGACATCTAAGCAACTTAAGTGTCCTTTGACAGATGAATGGATAAAGAAGATGTGGCACATGTATACAATGGAATATTACTCAGCCATAAAAAGAAATGGAATTGAGTTATTTGTAGTGAGGTGGATGGACCTAGAGACTGTCATACAGAGTGAAGTAAGTCAGAAAGAGAAAAACAAATACCGTATGCTAACACATATGTATGGGATCTAAAAAAAAAAAAAGGTTCTGAAGATCCTAGGGGCAGGACAGGAATGAAGACGCAGACGTAGAGAATGGACTTGAGCATGGGGAAGGGGAAGGGTAAGCTGGGATGAAGTGAGAAAGAGGCATGGACATATATACACTACCAAATGTAAAATAGATAGCTAGTGGGAAGCAGCCGCATAGCACAGGGAGATCAGCTCGGTGCTTTGTGACCACCTAGAGGGGTGGGATAGGGAGGGTGGGAGGGAGACGCAACAGGGAGGAGATGTGGGGATATATGTATACGTATAGCTGATTCACCTTGTTATAAAGCAGAAACTAACACACCATTGTAAAGCAATTATACTCCAATAAAGATTTAAAAAAAAAAAAAGAATATCCAAGAGAGGTGTGCGTGGTATTGTACCTCTGAAGTATCCTCTTTCCACTGAAATATAGATGTCTCTTTGTACTTCTAATGGAGTAAGTAACAGTTTAAATGAATAGCATGGTTTGGAATCAAACAGTCTAGACTCACCCCCAGTTCTGTGACCACAAATGGATCACCTCAACTCCCTGAGCCTCTTTTTGCATTTGTAACATGGTTACGCTTATGTCTGCCTTTCAGGATTTTTTCCAAGGCTGGATTTAGAAAATGTTTGCAAAGTGCTCGGCATGTGAAAACTGCCCTCTAAAGGGTTGCTGTTACTATTATTATTGTTGTTGCATTTCTATTATTATTGAAATGCACCCCTTCTCTAAGGGATGGTGTTATATATCTTAATATCAACTCTTGGATAGCACTGAACATATGGGTTGTAAAACTCCTCTGGTCCAGACATTTTTAAGAAAGGATTAGGTATGACACCATATTGTACAAAAGATGTCAGGAATGTCAGAGACCCGGGATTCAGCCATTCCTCCCCTCTCCCACTGTGTGCTTTAATATTAGCTTTTGCATTAATTCAGTAAGAAGCATCGACAGGGTTTTCTTTTCTGCTGATTTCACTGCAATAGTTCGGTGGAGCCCCTTTGTCTAATCTGCGTGATCTAAGTCATTATTTCTTTTGAATTAGACTAAAGGAGTCAAAGATCATAATTAAGAACTTGAAGTTATGCCTGCCATAACTCTGTCACTGTACTTTCTCCAAATAATTTATTTTTTTTCCATTAACCAAATGGACTGATTTTTAATCATGTTCCCTAGAAAGTGGGAGATGGACATATTTGAAAGAGAAGAGACGTAAAAGATTTTCATGATATGTACATATACATCTATATGTACACACACATATTGTATGTATGTAAAATGCTTTTTGATACCTTAAATATCATGGAGAACAATCATCCTAAAAATAATGCTTTTAAATTATTTAATGTCATATATTAGTTAAATTATTTAATCAGTACTTATTAACTTTAATTATTGATTACTTTAACTATTATTCATTTATTATTTTATTATTATTTGTTAATAATTATTATTAAATTACTTAATGACCTTTTAAGTAACACTAAAAAAGGTAAAAAGTATTTACGAGTGATTGCATTTTAGAAGCAAGCTAAGCATGATGGGAGAAATGGCTATAGCAGTAAAGAGGAAAACAAAATGATATCCCATTCAATTTTATTTAATTCAACAAGCATTTTCTACAGAGGGTATGTAAATGTAATACTTGGTTTTCAGGTGATTCTAGTCCAGAAGAGGAGACAAAAATATAAACCAGTAAGTTAAAATATGGGTGATAATATCAATCACATAAAGACTTCTGTTGCACTTATAACAAGATAAGAAGCAATTGGGATTAACATATACATACTACTATACATAAAATAAAAAACCAAAAAGGACCTACTTTATAGCACAGGGAACTATACTCAATATTATGTAATAACCTGTAAGAGAAAAGAATCTGAAAAAGAATATATATACATGTATATGTATATAACTGAATCACTGTACTGTATACCTGAAACTTACATGATATTATAAATCAACTATACTTCAATAAAAAATTTTTTTAAAAAAGATAAGAAGCAATCGCAGCAGAGAAGGAAGTGGTAAACTCTGCGGTGTGGTGGAGGAGAGAAGAGTTTAAACTTCCTTGAAGGGTGTGTATTTGACCAGTATAGTAGAGGGACCACTGAAGCATCTTAAGAACTTAAACTTTCTGGGCTTCAACTCAGTCATCTGTAGAATGAAAGAATTCAACCAAATGAGATCTAAGGTTACTATTAGCTTTAAAATATTGTTGCATGAAATAGGAGAGGTAAAGTGGGCAGGTGGTGGCTAATTTAATTCTCACTGAGAGTTGATTAATTCAGTTTAATTCTGTTTCTTAGAATTCAAATGTGAATTTCTTAACCCTTCTTTTCTTAGTTTATATACAAGTCTCAAAGGCCAAATTAAGACGGAGAACATTTTAATTCAAAGTCTTACCTTAGAATCTACTTAGGATAATGCTAGTAACATGCATGACTTTTGAAGTCAGGCCAAGTTCAGTTCCTAGCTCTGCCATTTATTGGAAGAAAGTCAGTGGATCTCAAAGTGGCATCCCTGGACCTGCTGCATCACCAGGGAACCTGAGTCACACACATTCTCAGGCCCCAGCCCAGACTTCCTAAATCAGAAACACACAGGGCAGAATCCAGCAATCTATTTTCTAACAAGCCCTCCAGGTGATACTGGCACACACTAGAGTGTGAGAACTACTGATGTATGATATGGACTTGATAACTTACCTTTCCATGCAAGAATGAGAGTAACGCTTAACTTATATAGTGTTTGGCAGGCTTTAATGACATAGTGTTTATTGCTTGGTGGTCAATAGATAGTAAATCTATTTACTATATCAATAACATTACAATAACCATTGTTATTCCCATAAAAAACTGAGGACTATACCTAGGTTTAATACTCATTTGCACTTCTTAGAAACATAAAACTGAGTTTGTTAAATACATTATACTTATTTAAAAGGAAGAAGCAAGTGTCTTATTATCCAGAAGTGCTTTCTAGAAAACTCAACATATTGGGTGATTGTTTGGGTTTCACTTAGTTGGTGTGGAGTACTCTTTGCATTCATGAATCCCTTTGGCCTGTCACCCTTGGCCGTGGCATAGAGGAAACCGCCAGAAACCAAGTGTACACTCCGGGACAGTGTTCAGTGTTGTCATTTACTAGTTATGACTTGAAGCAAATCCTGGAACTTGAATGACCCTCATTTTTCTCATCTCTAAAACTGGAGTCGTAGTATCTCCCCACTAGGTACTTGTGACAATCTAATGAGTTACATATTGGTTAGAGCGCTTTGTAAAACACACATTGGCTGGCATATCCAAGTTCAAGTTTGGCAGAATTAGATTATTCATTCATTCATTACTTTTAACAAATATTTATTAAACACTTAACAATATGGTAAGCATTGGGCTGGAAAACACTGCACACAGAGAGACAGAACCTGCCTTTGAGTTGAGTGATGGCATAAATATTTGTGACTTTTTCATTCATGAAGCTAATGAGCACAGTATGTAGAAATTAATTTGTTCCAGGAATGCCTTACCTCTTGGGGAAAGCTTCACTTTAAAAGGCTCCAAATTTGATAAGGATGTCATGAAATGACAATTCATAAATATAACTGGGTACAACTTTTCAGGAAATCATTTTGTCAATATGTGTCAGACTTATTTAAATAATACACCCGTTGACCTATTAATTTCCCTTCTAGGACCTCAGAACATATTCTAAGGAAGTAATCAGGGATGTATCAAACATTTATATGAAAATGCTTATTATCATTCTGTTTGAATAGTGGAAATAATGCCTAACAACAAGGGAATGATTCAGTGAGTTATGTTAACATGCATGGTGTAATATCATAGATATTTAATATTTAATGAAGTGTTAAAATCCCCACAGTGGAGTATTACCTAAAAATAAAATCATGATAGATACATTCAAAATGATTCTAATTAAAGAATACATATTCAAAGAATAAAGACTTTAAAGGAAGTAGGTAAGTCCTCAAAATGATAGTGAAGAAATGGACCAACATAGATCTTTTGTTGAGTTATTTTATATTTCAGTGAATTTATAAATTTTCTAAAATGAACATATTTTTTCTTCTGTAAGCAAGAGTTCCCTGCACATACTCCCCTCTCACTGGGTATGAGAGAAGCACTGTCTCTTGCCTTCCTTTGCTATCTTTCAAAGGTGCAATCAGAGACTGCCTAAGAGATGTACTACATCTCTAGTAAGTGAGTATGTTAAGTTTCAGCAGTGATCATGAAAATGGGAGATATCTCTTTTCATTCAGCAGTTGAGTCAGTAACTCATAGAAGCAGTTGCCCATGTTGACAAATGTCATCTATAAATACAGCAGGCTCCCTCACAGGTGGGCTTCAAGGAAGGTAATCCTTTCCTAGGTCTGGAATTAACCTAACCCGTTTTCTACCCCTAACAGCCGTATGGTTTCCTGGTGTTGCAGCGCTATTGGACAGGAGAGTCTGTTAGGAATGTGTCTGAGATCCTTGGGCAACCCTTCAGGAGGATTATTTAGACACAAAAGGACAGAATAATGACACCTTTTAACACAGTGGCTCAACTTAAACACATTAATTCTCCTAGGTTTTGGGGTGGGTTTAGTGAAAGCTCACTTGCAAAAGTACTGAAAGTTTCAAAAAAAAAAAAAAAAAACAGAGACTTTAATAAAAAGCGGTATTTAGCAAATATCAATCCAGCAAACTGGCCTTATTTCTGTATTTGCTGAGGTTCATCTGGTGTTAACTCTTGAAATATTTATTTTTAGGCAATGGAGCATAATGGAATAACCCTAGTTTTTGAGTGAGAAAAGATTCTGCTTTGAATCTTGTCTCTCTCATACAAGATCTTTGACAAGTTACTTATTCTTGTCTCTCAATCCACCATGAGTAAAATGGGAATACAAATGCCTATCTCACAGAGTAATTTTGAGAATAGACTATTAATTAAGGGTATATATATGCTGAGTGCCTGGCACAGTGTAGCACATTCTAGTTACTAAACTTGTTGTAGCTGTTAACATTTTGTTTTTATTGTAAGAAAAGCTCCCAGATATATTGCTTTTCTACCTTCTAGAGGTTGGTAAATACTTGCATCATTATAATGAGACTAAACACCAACTGAGGTACAACTGATAATTAGCAAGGATTTCCTTCCTACCTGCCATCCCTGTTCTGTGTCATCTTGAACAGTTCACGTTTCTCTGTAAATTTCAAATGCCCAATTTATTTGTATCCCCCTTCCCGAAAATGCCTCTCCGCATATTCTTCAGCACATCTCGGGATTTTTGTTGTCTTATTGTCCTATAGAAAACATCAGCCAGAAGAAGGGAAACCAAGACCTTCAATAAACCTTTGGTACTTGTGACACTGATTTTGAAAATATCTCAGCAGTCTCTGCCTTTTCTAACATCACATACTTCTTCCCCAATACATCATTTATGAACACACACTAGCATAATATAATATTTTCAGCTGCCATTCAGGGGAACATGAAGCTGTAAATATGAGTCGCAGGTTGAATTCCAGTAAACAACTTGCCCACAAATTGTTCCAGGAAATAATTTGTCTCCATTTGGAAGCTCAAGGAATTTATGTACAGGGTCCTGGATGCATTTGAAAAGAAAGCATTCTAAAGCACTTATCCCTTGAAATAAAAAGTGTAGACCAATATATTAGTTTTTCAAAATCCATTTTTATGGACATCATCTGATTCATTCTTTGCCCTTCAGACATACAAACAGCCTTGTTTGGGGAGCTGGGCTGGTTTTGGCTGTAGCACTGAGCCCTGGGTTTGCAGTGGATGGAGAACAGGACTCACCTTCACGTAGCTAATGAGACTGATTTTCACTCGAGGCCACTATTTTAGGTCCCACTCATTTGTGAAACCGACTCAAATGTTCGCTTTGATACAAAGCTTTGGCTTAAAAAAAAAAAAATCGGCTCTTTTGGCCCTGCACGGATGATAAAAGTTTCAGCTTTTATTTGTTTCTCAAAGGCCACAGTTCTGTGATGTTGGACCTGGTTTTCCTTTTCTGACCTCTTTGCCAGAAGTCAAAATATTTTATCACCAAGTTCCTAGGACAGTAATGATGATAGTAACATTCACAGCAAATTTTACAGGCTCCAAACTGCTTTTGCAGATGGTCTGTCATAGTTTTTGCAATAATTTCCCCACATTGCCCACTCAAGAGCATGGTGTGACAAACTTTTTTTTTTTTAACCTGTAATTTATCTTGTGCAAAGTGCTATGAAGTGGCTGAGTGAGACCACATACACATGAAGAAGGGGTCATTCTTCACTGGAGCTCTATTTGCTATAAGTAGTTGACAAACTATTTTTTGTTCTTTGAGTAGATGATTTTCATTGGTTTTCACTACTTGAAAGTCACAAGAACCAAATATGTTTAAAAGTAAAGTCTGTGCAACCAGTATAATATGAGGTTATTCATGGATAGACTTCAACTCACCTTGCACAAATAAAACCTGAGTATTTTTTGTTCTCACATAGTATTATAGCTTGTTGGATTAATTTTCTGACAGATTCAAACTCATGTATTTCTTTGAAATGCATTACAGATTTTCCTCCATTACCCACATTTCAAAATTATTTATGCTCTACCACTGCTGGCTCTCAAAGACATTGTTACAAGGAGAGAAATGCAGAATTATTGCAAAACATAGCTCCAGGAAAGCCCTTATGCTTGTCAGTTGATAACATATATTACACTTTCGTATATTCATCTGGTAAGGATTTAGATAGCCCTGACTTAGACAAAGTATTGTGTCTTTTTTGCAAAAGTGCTTCAAATCCAAACATTTCATACATACTTCTGGTAGCTCTGTCGTAATGAAGGGTTATCACAGGTTTCTGTTTCTAAGCCAAGTATGGGAGAGATTAGGTATGTTTGAATCACTTTAAGTTTACAGTCTGGTAAGTTCAGTGAGAACAGCTAACATGACCAGTTCCATTTTACGATGGTAAAAGGGAAGCACCCTTGCTGTGTCTACTGCTCTTATAAGTGGTTGACAGTGGTCTCAAGTATCCTTATACATTCTGAGTGCCAGAGGATGGCCAGAGAACAGGCTTTGGCTCTGGACAGATTTGGGTTGGAATTCTTGGTTTGTCACACTGAAGCCCAATTTCCCCATCTTTTCAATGTAGTGTTGTTCAGTTTCAATGAAATACTGTATATGCAGACCTAATGCATAGTGCTTGCCGAAAAAGGTATTGCTTAATAAATGGTAGATTTTTCTTTCCTGAGAATTCCCAAGGAAATTGTTAGTGTTAGCTCTAGGGTGAAGATGAGAAAGTCATGTATATGTGTGAGGGAACAGCATTGTGAACGGAAGGAGAGTGAGTCTTGAGTGGCACCTGCTGAGCTGGGTCACTGGTTTCTAGAAGGTACCATACTCCCCCCTCCCCAACCAAGTATGAAAGCTCCCTGTCTCTGGTCCCCCAAGTACCACTGTTGGTAGTTATTGATAAATTCTATTGGTGTAACGCGATAGCAGTCAATCTTCCCTTTTGTCAACCAGAAAAACAAAGTGTGAACTATGTTTCCATGCCCAATGATGTTTAAACTTCAGATGAAAGGAATCAAACTGTAATAGCTCAATTCATAGAATTCGCTGTGGTGTGATGAGAATTCACCTACTCTAGCAGGAACACTGATCTATCTCTCATTAGATCCAGGAAGCTCTGAAAATTGACATCTCATTATTGATCTTAAGACTTAAAAGAAATCCTTTAATTTTCAAGGAAAAAAATACGTTATGAAAGTTTTAAGTTTTATTTGCAGCCTGGGGGGTCCTGGTTGTCCTCTTCCTTAGCAGTCAGCAGTTGATGCTCATTATTATGGAAAATTGCACTCATAAGTGCAGTGTAATGTGGTGTACTGGGATGGCGTTCTGCATCAGTGTGGGTGAAATCGTTTAAAAAAAGAATTATTAAAGCACATTTTTTTGGATGTTCATTGTAAAGGGATGTAACACTTTCCCTTTTAAATTAAAAGCGCATTTTAGAAGAATAGAATATAACTTTCTGTCTTGATGGAATGTAATGTAAAAGAGATAGAAGTTTTCTTTATTGTCTTGAGACCACTGACATATATAAACTTTTCAAATTGAGTAATTTGGAAAGATAGATACAATAAAATGACAAATTTCCTTGCATTTTGCTATAGTGCAGGACTTCTTTATACCTTTCAGTTCAATTTCAAAAACCAGGTCTTTTAAGACAACTTACACTGGATGGAAACTCTGGGTCACTTTTTGTTTCATGGGTGAAGATCCTATATAGTAAGGATGTTTGTATTAGATAACAATTCTATCAAATATAGCTATCAAATGGTATTTAATTGTTGATACATATCTGTATTCCTTAATAGACTGTGCAGAGATTGCATATTATATATAGTTGTGTATTCTCAGTCCTAAATCGATATTAGGTATTTAATTAATATTCAGTTTAAATAAATATTATGTGCTATTAAAAGGCACTATATATATTAATTAAGAAATCTTTTCATAATTAGGCAGTATTAGCATTTTATTTGATCTATACTCTTAGGGGTGAATTAAGCTGAAATATTTGGTTGAAAATTAAAAAAAATAATATACAAAGTTTTTATTTAGATGACTTTTTTTTTTTTGGTTGCGTTGGGTCTTCGTTTCTGTACGAGGGCTTTCTCTAGCTGTGGCAAGCGGGGGCCATTTTTCATCGCGGTGCGCGGGCCTCTCACTATCGCGGCCTCTCTTGTTGCGGAGCACAGGCTCCAGACGCGCAGGCTCAGTAGTTGTGGCTCACGGGCCCAGTTGCTCCGCGGCATGTGGGATCTTCCCAGACCAGGGCTCGAACCCGTGTGCCCTGCATTGGCAGGCAGATTCTCAACCACTGCGCCACCAGGGAAGCCCTAGATGATTTTAAATATGTTTTTAAATTCTCTGCTTAGTATTTTAGGAGTGAAATAAAGAAAGCATGGTAAATATGGACTATCTGTAGAATATTCTGATAATGCTATCAGATAAGAATTTAAAATGTAGTGAGAAAAACACAGTCTGGAAAGCAAATGTATGTACATCATGATTATAAATCTGAGTTCCTGATTTTTCTCTTCATTGGTTGGTTGGAAATTATATAGAAAATGTGAAAGATTATCTGTGGTCTATTTTTAAACCAGAAGCAGCTGTACCAAGTGAAAACTTAGAATACTAATTTCAGTTGGAAGCTGGCCCTGCCTAATTAGGAGCATTTTCTGAGGTTTGAAACTTTTCTTCCAGTTTATGCTGTAATGAATAAGAAGAGCTATGATTTTTATTGCAAATTCTACTCTTTGTTGAAACAAACACACAAATGGGGTATTAGGCAGACAGGATTGATCTGGGACTTTCAGTTCTGATTTGATCCAGTTCTAATAAATACAGTCGGAAGGTCATTCATTAAAAGCTTTTTCTTACAGATTTTTAAGGTTTATTTTCTTCATTCTTAAAGCACAAATTTATTAACCAAATTAAAATGGTGGGTCAGATTATATTCTAGAAACAATAACACCCTAAATATTTTCTTTGTTTCACTTTAAGGTCATTATATAGGTGTTTTGTATTTTGGGAAAGATAGATTTCAAATTTTACATCAAATATATGGTACTTTGAATATACTGTGTGTGTTAATAGTAGCTCATTAATTTTGACAAATATAATAAGAATTAAAAGAATATTATCCTTATAGTTTCTTAAGATGATTTGCTGAAAAAAGATATGAAGCATCAGGCTTGTGATATACACCTAATAAAACAGAAAATATTCTGTCTAACAGACCTGAGGAATAATAACTATTGAACATTTAGTGTTACCAGTGCTTCTGTTTTCTGTGACACCAGTGTTTACCAGTATATTTGAGGCTTCTAGTTACCTACTCAGTGGCCATTTTCATCTTTTAAAATTGTAACAGATTCCCAGGCTTCCCTGGTGGCCCAGTGGTTAAGAATCCGCCTGCCAATGCAGGGAACACAGGTTCAAGCCCTGGTCCGGGAAGATCCCACATGTCGTGGAGCAACTAAGCCCGTGCGCCACAACTACTGAGCCTGCACTCTAGAGCCCATGAGCCACAACTACTGAGCTCACATGCCACAACTACTGAAGCCCGCGTGCCTAGAGCGCATGCTCTGCAACAAGAGAAGCCACCGCAATGAGAAGCCCGCGCACAGCAATGAAGAGTAGTCCCCGCTCACGGCAACTAGAGAAAGCCCTCACGCAGCAACAGACCCAAAGCAGCCAAAATAAATTTAAAAAATATATGTAATAATAAAATAAAATAGTAACAGATTCCTGACTTTTCCAGGGAAGAATGTGTTCAGCTAAAACACCATGTTTTTCATCTTCCTAATAGCTAGAGGTGGCCAAATTACATGCTAATAGAAATTATTGGGTGATTCTAAGGCTTTTTAATAAAAAAAATCAGATAGCTGGAATATTTTGTTTTCCTCCTCACTAATAAGGAACAACCTGACATTATGTGCCTCCTGATATGATTTAATATGAAATACGCAAAATCGCCTTTGAAATTTTTTTGCCAGAAAAGTTTTCTTGAATCCAACCAAGTCTCTAGACCTAAGTACAAGTTTACTGGAAGCCATTATTTTTAAAAATGAAAAAGCTTCTCTTTCAGAAGGTAGAAAGTCTCGGAGAGTGAATGTTTTCCTCTGATCTTCACAATTAGAGCATGGTAGAGCCTGGATAGGAGTCTGGCTTGGATTCTTTGTGCTACTTGGAATTGCTATATCTGGATGGCAAAACTGTGGACTTGTTTTTATGTGATACAGGAATAAACGTCTATAAGGCACTATATTTTGGAGTTTCCATTATATGAAATTGAAATGGATGTGAGCTGAAAGTTCGGGAATCTGAATCATAATTTATTTAAATCAGCAAAAATCATGATAACATTCTCTGCCACACTGACCAAACCCTGGTCTCTGTATCAGTGAGGCAAAGCCATGGCAAGAATAGAGTCAGTGAATAAATCTACTCATACATATTTAAAACAGAACAGTCCAAAAATAGTGCAGGTTTGTATATTGATCACATAATCAAAAAACCTAAGGAGCATCACACAAAAATAAAATATAATGAAAAATAAGTAGCTAAATATCCTTGAGAACATAAAATCTTAGAAATGTGAAAGAAACAAAAAGATCTTTAGTCCAACCTTCTCTTCCTACAAACGTGAAGACTGTTTCCAGGAAGTGGAGTGACTTCCCCAAAGTTATACAGCTTGTTAGTAGCATAGTTGGGACTAAAGCTCAAGCCTTTGCATTCTCAACACTCTTCTCTTTCCACTACCAGGTGTAAACAAGGGAAGGAGTGAACAAATCCTCAAGGAGAAGAATCCACTTTAGAAGTTTCATTCAACAAGAGAAATAAAAAAGTATTATATATACATTTTGAAAAAATAATATGAATTTTTTAGTTAAGGGTGTATGCAAAAACTTGAAAAATTTAATTTAACATCTTTTATAATTTTATAATCAAAACTACAATGAAGCATCACCTCACATCAGTCAGAATGGCCATCGTTAAAAAGTCTACAAATATAAATGATGGAGAAAATGTGGAGAAAAAAGACCCCTCCTTCACTGTTGGTGTGAATGTATATTGACACAGCCACTATGGAGAACAGTATGGAGGGTCCTTAAAAAACTAAATATAGAGTTACCATATGATACTGCAATCTCACTCATTGGCATATATCCAGAGAAAACTCTAATTCAGAAAGATATGTGGGCCCCAATGTTCATATCACTATTTACAATAGCCAAGACATGGAAGCAATGTAAGTGTCCGTTGATAGATTAATGGATGAAGAAGATACATATATGCAATGAAATATTACTCAGCCATAAAAAAGAATGAAATAATGTCATTTGCAGCAACATGGATGTACCTGGAAATTATCATACTAAGTGAAGTAAGTCAGAAAGAGAAAGACAAGTATCATATCACTTATATGTGGAATATAAAAAATGACGCAGATTAACTTATTTACAAAACAAATAGACTCACAGACATAGAAAACAAGCTTATGGTTACCAAAGAGGATCGGGGTAGGGGGGATAGAGAAATTAGGAGTTTGGGATTAACATATACACACTACTATATATAATATAGATAAACAACAAGGACCTACTGTATAGCACAGGGAACTATACTCAATATCTTGTAATAACATATAATGGGAAAGAATCTGAAAGAGAATATATATATGTATAACTGAATCACTTTGCTGTACCCTTGAAACTAACACAACATTGTAAATTAACTATAATTTGATAAAAAATCATAAAAATCTTTTATAATTTAAATAATTTAAAATTCTTTTAATCTACATGCAAAGATTTCCTAAATGATTATTCCTTAACATTTTAAAATAGAATATCTAATGCTTAGGAGCTTAAGGTTTCGAATCAGAGAGACTTGGATTTGCATTCTTGCAAATTCTCTCCCTAAACCCCAATCTCATCAATCAAACTAAAAAATAATAACACCAGCCTTGTGGGTTGTGGATAGGGTTTTGTTTATAAATTGAATGTTTGCAAAGCGCTTTCTATAGGGCCTGGCACATAGGTATAACTAGAGAATGCTAACACATTGTTATTATTATTATTACCATTATTATTACTGTTATTGTTACCTGTATATTATCAAGCCATGTATTCCAAGAGGTTGTTCCAGTACAGAATGTCACAGTGTTACGACGTCCTCAGCCATGATGATTGGGAAAAACTGTGTCTGAAGTCTTCCTGTTGTTTTTTCCTAACATTTAATGACTTGTAACAATGCCCTCAATGATGTGGAGCTACCATCCTTGTCCAAGGTTTGTTTTTACTTTAGTTAACTCCATTAACTGTATAATGCCTTTACAGTAAATATCATGATATATTTTTTTCTCTGACCAAGAAATACATGGGTGCTTTCATCCTTCATTTTCATATACAGTTGGGCCTCCATATCCTCGGGTTCTGTATCTGTGGATTCAACCAACTGAAGATGGGAAATATTAAAAAAAATTCTAGAAAATTCCAAAAGCAAAACTTGAATTTGCCACGTGCAGGCAACTATTTACATAGCATTGGCATTGTATTAGGTATTATAAGTAATCTAAAGATGATTTAAAGTATATGGGAGGGTGTGCATAGGTTATATGTAAATAAAATGACCATTTTATATAAAGGACTTGAGCATGCCTGGATTTTGGCGTCTGAAGGGGTCTGGAACCAATCCCTCTGCAGGTACCGGGGGAAACTGTATTCTGTTTAGTACATTTGGAAACCTCAGAGTCAAGAGATTTACGTAGTCAAATGGCATCAATGTGGAGACAATCAACTTGTCAAACTTTTTATTTCAAACACTTTGGAAAAAATCTTCAGGTGAAAGATGCTACATAAGTGCTGAATTTCAGGCCACGTGACACTGAAGAGTTAAATGTGAATATTACCTCTATGGAAAGGGATCAGAACTTTATGCAAATAGTACTGTTTCGGCAATAGGAATATTCAGTGTAAATAAGGAAGCAGGGAAAAATGTTATAGTTTAGTAGATTCTTTTTGGGGTAGGGCAGATTGCCATGTTACGTCTTTTCTATTTTTAACTGGAACGTGACAAGAGGTTTTCAATGTTTATACTAGTTCAATCCTAAATGGTTCTCTAGTCAGAATGGCCAATTGTGACAAATTGTACTCAATTACATGACTAGCCGCCAGAGACTGAGCTAAATTGGATTTGTTATTGGAAGCCAGCGTCAGTGCCTTGGTAAGCCAAACGGTTCTTCAAATTTTTGACGGACTACGATGGCTTTATTTTTTGCTGTATTTTATGCTCTCTCTCTCTCTCTCTCTATATATATATATAAATATACTTGTTTGCTGGTAGAATGGTAAAAATAATGCACATAGGGATGTCATTAATTTCAATGTGAGTTTAGATGGTCTGGAATTTGACGTTTACTAATCCAGATCAATGCAGTGGCACCCCAGGAAACGTGTCATGAAACTAATACCAGTGAGTAAACCTGATACCTAAAGCCACTCCTCTTGGAGCATTGGTTCTTCCTGAGTATTATATTTGGCCAAAATCTGATGTGATCCTTCTCTACAATAAAAAGTGAATGTGTGGCCAGAATATTTAAAGATGTATATAAGAATGAAGCTACCTTTGTGGTAGATGTTTAAATTATTCTTCTTGAGGAAGAATATTTCCATAATATACCAGAACCAAAAGACTAAGTTTAAATGAGTTGGATGGACTTTTGATTTATTACCTTTGTCTCTGTGAGCAAATTTGTTCTTCTATGTGGGAAACCTAGATGAGGCAGACTTGGAGGCAGGTTTCCATTTAATACGAAGTTCATCCAAATCTTGCTAGCTCTGAGAGAGGCCATTGTGTGGCTCTTTTCCTTTAGCTTTCTGCCGATTTACAATCCAGATTCTGTGATCCTTCTTTTCCTTCCCAGGTCTGAGATTTGAGTTTTGTTTTAAAGGTCATTGCTTGTTTATATAATCCTCTGTTATTTCTTAGTACTTTTTATAGCAAAGATGTTTAAAATTATTAATTACTGAATTTCATATTCTGTAATTAGCTTAGCTTTGTATATTTTGTCAAAATATGACATTATTTAACTTGCTTTGAATTTTTTTCGCACTTAAAATAGTTTTGTCTCATTTAAAAAGTAGTATTAATGCAATATGTTTTTATAAAAATTTTATAAATCATACAATTCTAAAGAAGAAAGGAAATATCCAAAATAAAATACCCAGAGATAAATCATGGTTTGATGTATTTTTAGTTATTTTTTCTTACTATTTATTACATACACCCACGTGCACAGACACATACATATATATTTGTTTCACACTAAAATAGAGATCATACTGCATAAACAGGTGTCTTGTGTCTGTTGTTTCATTTTGTATCATAAACAATATTGTATTATAAATACAATTCCACATTTTTTAAATTATTTCTTGAAAACACAATTTTTAGTTGCTGCATTTAAGTTTTAATTTACATTTTCCTCTAGAATCTAAGGCAGCACTGTATCAAGTAAAAGAGCTAAAGTGAGTTTTCTATCAGTTCAACAACTTGTTACCACAGACACTTGTTGGCTATTTAATGATTCTATCCAGTTGCTTTGTGAGCCAATCCATAAATATTAATATTTCAAAGATATGCTAAATAATTAACTAAGGGTGTAGTTTCTAAGAGAACATTTGATGATTTATAAATTAATACATGCACTATAACTGAATATACAGATTTGTGGATTTTTGATAAATGACTCCTATTGGTTAAACTCATTCTTTCTGAAACAGATGTTTCCTGAATGCCAGGCACTATCCTATACACTAGAAATAAATCAGTGAGCAAATTCAATTTCCTGCCCTCTTGAAGCATATATTCTAGTGGGAAACAGAAAATAAACAAGTAAAAATTAAGTATAGATGTTCATATCAGATAAATATAAGTGCTATAGAGATAAATAAAGCAAAGTGAAACGATTGCGAGTTAGTGGGGTACATATTGGGGTGAGCCTATCTCAGGTTGCTTGGTCACTGAAGACATTTCCAAAGGGATATTTGAACAGAAGAGCTGGTGTGGTCTTTGTTAGCAAATATAGACTTCCTCTCCCTCCATTAATCAGGTCTTTATCGTATAGAGTAATTTTCCCAAGACAGCAATTGGCATATATTACTTTTAAAAATCAATCAAGCAAACAAATCCCCAAGCCTGCAGGGTCTCCTTAGTATCTGGGGGAGAAATAAACACCGCATCCAGTGTGTGAGGTGCTCTGTATTCTGGTGCCTGCTTCTCTGCCAACCTCATCTCTCACCTGTTCCCAGTGCGTAACTTCCACATCATACACACGGATTTATTTCTTGCCTATGAACATGCTCTATTCCCTCCTCTGCATTACTTCCTTCTTCCTGTTGGGAATGTCTTCCTTTCCACTTTTCCAAGTTACCTATTTTTAAAGACTCAACTTCAACCCACTTTCTTAAGTAATTATGTATTGAAGTTGGATTTATGAATAATGATTTTCTTTGATGGTTATTCTAGAGACATTTAAGAAATCATTCTTTTAGCATTAGACAAACAAAAACTTTTCTAAATTGTTCATAACCTGTTTTTTGCATTCTTAAACACTTAATAGTAAACACTGTTTAATCAGCCTCAGTGGCAACTATGCTGATTTGTGCCTAAGCAGCACTCATATCTTTACTATTTATTTAGTAGTCAGTTTGTCTATCTATATGTATCCTTTCACCTTCACTCCATCTATTAATCAACCTGTGACCCATCCACTCATCCATTCTTCTCCACCCGTCCATCTACCCATCCTTTCATGCATCTACCCATCCATCCACCACCCATCCTCCCATCCTTCCATGCACCCATCTGTATGTACATCCTTCCTTCTGTTTTTCACCTATTCATCCATTGACCCATCAGTTTACCCCTACACACAGACACCCTGCTTTGGATATAAAATATATCAAAAATAGCATCTATATTCTTTCTCCTCAACTATATTTTAACCTCAATATTACAGACCATAGGCCTCTGTGTGGTCTCAACTTCTAATTTGGTGAGAGGTTCATATAATAAATATTCAATAAATACTGGGAAAGGTTAAAAATCCCAAGTGAAAAACATTACTGGGATATTTGTGAAATGACCTTCTCTAGAGTATCTGTTTTTATCTAAATGGAGGACTTAGGTCCTGTTGGTACTCGGAGGAAAGAATAGAAGAACTTTTACAGTTCTATGAGCCAATGAGTCTCATAGTAGCTGGTAAAAACAGTGTTAGCCACTACTTCTTTGTGGCTCTTTAAGTCCATTTATAAAATCGGTATACCTTTCTTTCAACTTCTCACTTCATAGGAAGATGAAGGGAAAAGATGAAAGGATATGTCTAAAATACCCATTAGCTCTTTAGAATAGAATGAGCAGGTGCTATATCACCTATTCAGCCTCACAAGAAATGAGCTTTCAGAAGTCAGTGATTTTCAAATTATTTTCTGCAGAGCCTAGGGGTCCCATTTTTTGAAGAATCTCCAAGGGCAACTAGGAGTGTGAGATGGAGGTGGGGGTGAACAGGCCACTCACTGCTGCTTCAACCAGGACAACCACACATTTGTTGTATGTACGCTTCTGCAAAAGTTCACCTCTGTAGAAATGCCTCAATTTCCTCTTCTGTTAAATGGGTATATATAATGATTCACATCTCAGAAGAGTGTCGTATGGATTCAATGAATTTTTATAGAGAAAATGCTTGGAACAGTGTCTGGTATGTGGTGTTAGAAGATGGTTAGCAGTCATTACTATTACATTATTATTTGCACATCTTTACCTGATACTAAATCTCCTCAGCTTCACGTGCCTTCCGATGTTTGTCTGCTTGCCACTAAAAGGTAAGCCCTATAAGAACCAGGCGAGATTTTTCGACTTTTTGTTCAGTGATTGTCTCCAGTTCCTGGACCAGTATTGGCACATACTAGATACTCAATAAGTATTTGTTGAATGAATGAATCTTACTAAGTTTTCTCTCTCCTTTCTGGGTAGTTCTTCCTCTCTCCCTGCTCTCATTACCTCTTCAGGTAGCCTTTTCCCTTTGTGACTTGATATTTCTATTGTGATATAGGTGAGGCCCTTAAATATATTGGGCTGTTAGAATTGTATGTAAAATAAAAATAAATAGGTCGAGAGGGAAAGCCTATGCACTGGACCATAAACTTCATGACAATAGAGATCCTTTTTGCTAATCATTTTATTCTCAGTGCTTGGCCGAGTGCATGGCCTACAGTATAAAACATAATTATTTTTGATGATTGAAAGAATGAATGTGTCAATAAATGAAATAAATTGTTACCGTTTTTGACTACTTAGAGTTGCGTTTTGGGGCTGTGTTCCCCAGAGGTTTAGTTTTAAGCTAGAAAGTTACAGGTAGGGAAAATACTGAAACTATAAGATAATACTGTTATTTTACATATTCTGCTACACATTGTGACAAATCACTACAGAGAAAAGCTTATAGAACTTAGAACTTGTCTATTTTATTTCATCCTTCATTTTAAAGTTATTTGTTATTCTAATTTATAGCTTAGATAAAAGTAAAGAAGATTAAAAATAGGTTACCGACGGGAATTCCCTGGTGGTCCAGTGGTTAGGTCTCAGAGCTTTCACTGCACAGGCCCAGATTGTATCCCTGGTCAGGGAACTAAGATCCTGCAAGGCGTGTGGAGTGGCCAAAAAAAAAAAAAAAAATAGGTTACAGAGTATGTAAAATGTTTGCTTTCAGAGCATCCTGAAAAGAAGAGAATTATAAAATGTATGTGTGAATCCATCTGTTTCTGCAAATTAAGTTGATTTGTCATCTTAAAAGCAGAGTAATTGTTTCAATTTACAGGGCCCAAAGAGACAGTAGTCACTCTCAGGGGAAAGTTTTCCACTTCACATGGGAGAGCCCAAGAATCTGCTGATTAGATACTTGACTCCTGAAGGCACATCCTATTTCTAAGTGTGTGAGGTTGTACAGTCCCCCAAAGTATTCACTCCCTGACTTCTTCAAGGCATCTTCAAAAAGCTGATGGGCTTTAGATCCTACAGAGATTCATGCCTACAGTAATGTGTTCTCCTCAGGAATAAAGGCCCATCCCGTACATGAAATAGCATAATAAGCAATCCTGCCAAAGGGCTCAGTTCATTCCTGGCAACTTTCAGTTTCCTTCAACAGTTTTCACTTAGGAAGATGGTTCCTGTGTCCCTACTCATAGCGATATTTCCTGAATTGTTTCTGAATATCTGGTCTGAAGGGGTCATGAGTAATGAAGCCTAATTTAAAAATTCATAATTAAGCCTAAAAAATATGATCCTGAATTGTTTGTGCTTAAAAGCATTCCCACCCAGGTTTCTGAAGAGGTGAAGCAAAATAATTACTTTTAAAATGTGGAATGCATAAGTGAATTTCAGTTCTCTGATAAAAGTTTTCTGTACATATACAGATATCTATCTATCTATAAGTATATTTACGGTGAAATGTAATAGTAAAGTTTATTTGTGAGAAAAATGTAAGGAAATTTTTTATCTCGTTCTGCTTTGTCCAGGACCTTTGTCCTTCATCAAAATAAAGTTATTTAACAAAGAGAGGGATCCTGAGAACACGATGTAAGAGAGGGATCCTAGGAACATGCCTTCAGAGAGCGGGATCCTGGGAACATGCTGTAAGGAAGGGATGCTGGCGACCCCCATTAGAGAGAGGGAACACCCTCAGGGGAAGAGATGCCAGGAACACCGGTCAGAGAGAGGGGTGCTGGGTGGAAACTCCCTCAGAGTGAGCTGTTCCCCCTCAGAGCACAGGGCTGGTACTGTCTATCCATGGAGTGTTTATTCAGAAGTTTATGTTTGCCAAGGGAAGATCCTGAGAGTTTTACAGCACTAAATGCTACAGATAGTAAGTATTATTAATTCTCTGAGAGGTTTAGGTGAGATGGATCTTTAGTCTTACACTTATTTAATTAAACTTCAGATTGTCTTTGGATAGCCAGGTTTAAAGAAAAAAAAAAGTTATCTAGAGGGGTCAAGGTGCAGCGGAAAGAATCAGGACTCCTAGATTTATATTTCTTTTCTTCCACTAATCAGCTTCCTGTTTCTAGTAAAATACTTAATTTCTGTTAGCCCTGGCTTTAGTAGAAATTATAATATCTTCCTTATTTTTGCCATAGTTTTTTGAGGAGGAGCAAATGAGAAAAATGTTTGTGACAATCCTTCCAAAATACTGTACAAATATAGCAATTATATTGGGAGGAAGGCACTGGAATATCCTCACCCTACTGACTGTTCAGGAAACTTCCAGTACAGGGTAACAACAATCCTTGTAAAAATGTCTCAGTTGTTTGCTTCTGTCCTTGGAACCGCACTCACACCTCTCAGATAAAAGTGCGACAGGACACAGACAGAGGAGGTCTGAGGGTGGCATGGCGGTTCAACCAGTGGCTTTCCATTTCAGGGGCACAGAATCCTTTGTTCAAATGCCATCCTTTGAGGAAGTCAGATATATGATACGATATACAATAAGCTAAGCTGCTTTGGCTGGAGGGGAAGGTGGGCGTACAGGTGCCGCAGTGGGTCTCCTGCTGCCGTCAAAGTACTGACCTCAGTTTGAAAGCTGCCTCGTTTGAGGAAAGGGCCAGTGGTTCAGAAGCCTCCCTGAGGGGCAAGTCGCAGCCCTTTGCCAGGAACAGGGCGGCATCTCCCTGGTCTGACAATAACCTGTGCTGCCCCAAGTGCAGGGTTCCTATTGTGTTTCCAGATACCAGATCTCAAAGCGCAACATAAAATAACTCAGGACCGCCAGATTAAGCAAGGTTAATCCTTGCTTAATCAATTAGCCTTGTTTAACCTGGTGATTCTCAAACTTATGTGACGAAGAGATTCTTTTGGGAAGAAACACCTATTAGAGAATCTTTTCAGAACGTAGTCTGGCAGGTGGTTTCTAAATCCTTTCCAGAGGACTGGAGAGGGGAAAAGAGGGGTAGAGAGGTTGGCCGAGGGAAGAGAAACCAGAGCTCACACACTGTCCCCTGCTTGTGCCAGGACTGTCTTGGGCTAATCTAACTCCCCCCAGACCCATTTTACAGGTAAGAACCTAGAAGCTCGGAAGATGTTAGGTTACTTGCCAAGGTCACAAAGCTAAAAAGTTGGAGGGATTCAAACTTGGGTCTAATTCCAAAACACTGTTCTTTTCCCATTTTGATTCAGAAAAATCCCATGCCAAGAGCCAAGTCACACTGTTAAGAAGGGCAACATCAGAACTGAACATTTCAGCCAGGAGTAACTCAATTGTCCAGTCGGGTGGTTTCAGACTGTCCCGGAGGAGCCCCCTGGGGGGGCCACGTGAGGGCGGAGGACAGACTGGGGAGGGCACAGTCACGGCCGAGACCAGCTCTGTTTATACTTGTTATTCTCGGTAAGACAACGACGGAGAAAGGATTCTCCTGACTTCCGGAAGTTTGAACACCCCTGATATCACTGGCTTTCTCTTTTGCCCCAGGAGGCTATGGGGGCCCAGCAGGTGATTGACTGGCCAAGATGCAGAACTTTCCAGAGGCAGAGTGCCATCTGGGTTGCCAGGCTCTCTCACTTCAGTACCCTTTCCACTCGGGTGGGCTGTTCAGACTAGACATCAGAAATTTAATCACTTTTAAGACCATTTTCCATTTTATCGCCACTTTCTGAGGGCTGGCTAGGGACACCAAGATTAAGAGACTCCATTTTCTGGCTGAGGTGTGCAGTTCTACTAGTTTTGTTTCCTGGCAGCTGCTTTTGGAGGAGGGATCTTTTTTTCCAGATCCTGGCAATAAAGATTTTTTCCCCCTGAGGTGCCACTCTTCCTAAAGATGAACAAACAGCGATAATAGCTATCATTTGGTGAGAGGCTAGATAACAGCTAAGGGCTAAATGCGTGTTTTCTCATGTTCTTCACTTATGAAACATCCTGGAGGTAAATATTGTTACCCACATTTTAGAGGTGAGGAGCCCGGCTCTGCCAGCTTCCTGAGCTCGCCCCAAATCCGCAGCCTCGCAAGTCGGAGAGCTCGGACTCGATCCCAGAATCTGCCCTCAACACCTGGGCTTTTAGCCACAGTGCTGAATTGCCTAATTCTTTGTCCTATCAGGGAAGTGAATTCTCAGCAGACAACTGAACCAAAACCCTCTTAAATTTCGTTTAAGTTAAATACTGCGATACTGGAGTCTTAAAATACTTATTTCATTGTGGCTTAAACAATTTTTGAAAGAGAATCTGAACGAGTGGAGGAAGTAAAGAGCAGACCCTTAGGTATGTGCTGGGATAATTAAGGGTTGGCAGTTGTGAAAACCAAGCCCACGGGCCAGTGCAAATTGCACATGGAACTCCTGTTTTGCTTGACTTGTTACAGAAGCACCCATCTTACAAGAAGAGTAAAAACATGATAAATACTGAAGAGCCAAATGAAATTCCAGCATTCTCCAGATACCAAGTACAATGTTTTCCTCCCTAATGACTGATTATGATATTTAATGCTCAGAATATTCTACATGACTTAAGCTAACCACGACTACTACCACCACAGTAATAAACCCTGGGAGGTAGACAAGATAATGAACGGATTGAGACTCTTGCCTTTCAAAAAGTGTCCAAGTGACGTACCAGAGTTTTGTAAATTTCGGGCACTCTTTGCAATACATAATACGGAATATGTGTACAACACACATTAAAATAACACATGCTTGCTACCTACTGTCTCCCAGAAAAAATCATATTTTTCGTATCACCATTCTTAATCTCATTGAAAATTTAGTAGTGTTTTCTCTTGAATAAAGGACTGTAATACCCCAGTCTCTGTTTTCTAAACAATTGCATTGTTCTGAAAAATATATTTTTAGCTAGAAATTGAGAAGATAAAGCATGATTGAGTAAGTGGAGGAAGGTGAATACATGTAATTCCCTTACTTGGAAATGATTAAACATGACGTTAATTGACTTTGTCCTATTGAATATTCTACCTTTCCTTGACAAATACATGAATAATATACCATATTAATCACTGAGCTAGTTGACCAAGACAGGAAAAGCAGCTGCCACCCACAGGTCATGACTTTGAGTCACTCGTGAGCATTTTGGAAGAGCTGGTTTTGGTGCTATACCTCTCTTAATGGCTGACTGTTCCAGTAAACCTGGCACAATGATTCAGCATAGATTAGATGCTAAATTCTCAGTGTGAGTGTGTAGTTTTCTTAGTAAACTATTCCTTATACTCATCGAATACAATTATTTCATGAAGTGATCTTAAGGTTGCATCTATTTGTGAACCTGTAGAAGGATGGAACTCTTTAATAGGCCAGATGACTTCAGTCAAAATGTCCCCCAAACTATGATTTTGTAATCGGTGCGTTTCTTTACTGATTAAAACATGCCTACTCTGAACTGTTACGAGATGGTTTTTAAACAAAATCGGGCTTGATTGCAATGTAACAGTTGACCAAATTCAGTATTTTAGTAAGAAGTATGTATGAAAACAATACTCTGGAAAAGATTTTGTTATTGGCCAGAGAATCAAATCATCAGGTGCTTAGGTTCTGGTTGCCATTCTGTTGTCCTTACAACAGGAGCTACGACATGTAGAGCAGAGTGACTCACTCATAGTAAGTGCCCCGGACACTGGTGATGGTGGCAGCGTGATGTCAGCTCCAAACAATCATCTCATGCCTTTCTCATTTCTGTAACATGTGTGACTGAAGATACAAATGATTTCCATAAAGAAATATACTACTTATGGGAGAGGTGAAACACAAATTTTGATTGATTACATATTCCTAAAGTATTTCATAATCTGTTTCATTATCTCTAAAGTAGAACCAGATGAAAAAACAAAACTAGGCCTTTCCAGGGTGTGGAATGACAGAAACCCTCACACACTGCTGGTGCAAACTGGTGTAATCTCTTTGGAAAACTAGTTGGTAGTATCTATTAAAGCTTAAAATACACATACTCTATGGCTTGGCAATTTTACTTCTAGGTATATACCCAACTGAAGAGTGTGTGTGTATGTGTGTGTGTATACGTGTAAATACATTTCTTTTTTCTTTCTTTTCACCTAATGACACCTACTAGCATAGCTCCAACGGGAAAACTACCATAAGTAAGAATGACTGGGCTACAACTACACAGTAATATGGGTAAATCTGAAACATAATATCGAATGAAAGAAGCCAGGCATAGAAGGAAGCATACTGTATTGTCACATTTATATAAAATATAGAAGAAATAGGCATAGTGAATTTATAATGGTTACCCCCCTACCGGGGGGCAGGAGCAGGGATAGCAACTGAAGTAGTGAGTGGGAGGGGGCCTCTGGGGCTTTGTAATCTGAGCAGTGGTTTCATGAGTGTGTTTAGTTAGGACAATTCAAGCTCTTTTCCTTATGTGTATCACATTTTGAAGTTAAGAACAAGAACGACAATGGCAACAAAAAAACAGGCTGTTATTGTGAACAAGTAGAAAACGTGTTCTCCTGTCGTCCATAAATATTACAGGGTAAAGGTCATGACAATGACTCTGAAGTCTCTCAAACTTATTGTAATGAAAAAGAGTTTAGTTTTACCAATCAGAAAACTAATTAGGTAATTATTTGACTATTCCCTGAGATTTGACCTGTATTATTTTCTGCCACCTTCTTTATTTGGGTGTTACGGCCCATTCAGATCTTGAGATAACTTAGAATAAAAAAGCACTGGTCAGTGAGTGGAGCTGAGGTTTTCGTCTACATTCCGGAGGAAGTATGCAGTGTTCCAGCCTCAATCTAGACAGGGAGGAAAGTTAGCAGAATTCTGAAGATGAATTATCATGTGCTTCACATATTGCTACTGTGTTCATCTTCTCTCAGTTCTGTCCTCCCACACCAGTGAGAACCCTGGCAATTACCAGTAAAACTCTCATAAATGAAACAAGAATCCGATCGCATAACTTTCCTGCTTGAAATCGTCCAATGTTTGCCTGTGTTCAGGCCTCTACCCACTCTTTGACCACATTTCTCCCCCTTTCCTCCTTGTTCACTCCCTCTGGTCTTACTGGCACTTTATTTTGGTCTCTTGAACCAAGCAAGCTATTCCTATCTCTAGGCCAACGCACCACGTGTTTTGTCCGCTGGGAATGCTAGGTGACCAGGGCCTTCATTCCTAGTCACCTCCCCAGCCTGTGTGTGTGACCTCAGTGTTGCAAATAGCAGCCAGATCTCTGTGTCACTCTCGTCTCCTGCACACTTAAAAAAAATACTAGGTAAAATTGTCTTCATTTGTCAATTTTTTTTATTGTCTGCATCCTTCCACTGTCTACTTCTCCAATAGAACAAAGATCAAGGAAACTATCTTTTGTGTCATGTTGTATCTCAAGGCCAGAATAGTTAGTATATGTAAAGGCTTAATACAAATTTGTTAAATGTATAGATAAAGAATAATAAAAGTGGTGAGAGCAGAATATTTCTTCTGTGTGTCCTTTTGGGTTTCTTCTATCAAAACAATTTGAATGTCTGAAGTTTTTAGACTCTTGGAAGCTTATAATATGTAAAATCCTGATGTGCTTAATTGTCTAGCACCCATGTATCAAATATACCAGGTAGGGTTACTGTCTTTCCTTTAATTATACCCTTACTCATAGGAGGCGATGACAGGCTTCAAGCAAACGTACTCCCAGACCGAAGAATCCGTGTGCCATTAGCTGAGAGCTAATGGAAATAGAAAAGCCATGAGCTATTATATAACCCTAGCCAGGGGTTAAGTCCTGGGGGAGAATGTTAGAAGCCCATTAAAACTGGGGAAATGTGGCTGATTGAAAAGATTTCTGTTTTTCATAAAAGCATTCTACAAAATTTACCTCATTTCTCACTGAACGTTCCCTTAGAAGTGACTTAGACATTTAAAAATGCAGAGAATATAAAATGCTATGGTCTTGCTGTCTTGGCTTTCTATCATGCTTTGCTTGTATTGACTGTGCAGCATTGATTTCCTGGATGACCAATTGCATTTTTGTTTTGGATTTGCAAGTAAGTATTGATAAAATACGTCATTTTAAATGACCAGCTTACACAAAGCAATAGAGTGAGCCAGTGCTCAATGGCCAGAATGAGGTGTTCTGCCTTCTTCTGTTTATATAAGTTGTGTCTTCAAGATAGAGTCACAGAACTCCTTGGGACTCTGCTCTGCTTATAATACCTTGAACGCAAATTTTTTATTGTGTCCGGGTGTTTACAGCCAAATGCAGTAGTATATTGTTGGGTAATGCACAGGTGAAACACCATTGTCTGGGAGGTGAATGGCCATCTTTGTAGCATGGGATGGTGGTGCTGGGCAATCTTAGGTGTTTAGAGAGAAGCTTTTGGGCCAGGGAAATTCTTGGTGTTCTGCTGTTTTTCGCATCACCTCGGACTACTCGTGACTTTATTGCAGATCATTCACAAGGAAAGAGGTCATTTTCAGGTTAGAATGTCCTCAGCAGGATGCTGCTTTCTCTGAGTGGGTGCTAAACGAGGGGTGAATATAGGTTGGCCTCATGTCCCTTAATTGTCGTATCCACATCACCATACATAGCTGAGTGGGAGTATCAGGGTTTCCTGAATGGTTGGGGTAAAACACAGCTCCTATTTATTTGGTGAATTACTATGTGCCAGTCTCTGTTTTAAAAGTTTCATATCCACTAACTTACTTATCAAAACAACCCTAAGATAAGTGTTATTATTATTCCAATTTTCCAGTTGAGGAAATGGAGGTAAAGCTAGTAACTCTTCCAAAGTTCTGGCAATTTTAAGAGGTCCCGAGATCCAGTTGGTTGCTGCCTAGTGTACATGCCTGTGTAATAGTTCCCCTGAGTATAGCAGAGCTGGTGAATGTGACGGGGTATCACTGTCGTTACATTACCTTCAATCTCAGAGGAGACTTTCCAAATATAATTAAGGGTCCTAATCAGCTGACTTTGAGTTCATAAAAAAATGAAATGACCCTGGGTGGGCCTAACCTAATCCACTGAGCCCTTAAAAAGAAGTCTGAGCTATTTAAGGCAGCAGAGGTGATCCCGCTGGTCTGGAAGGAGCAAACTGCAATGTAGCGGTGAGGGTTCCAGGGCAGGACGTAGTGAGTGGACTCTTGGAGCTGAGAGTCGCCCCCGATTGACAACCAGCAAGAAAACAGGGAGCTTCATCCACCAACGATAATAAACGGAATCTACCAACAGCGACTTCGACTTGGAAAAGGATCCCATGATCCAGGAAGGAATGCAGCCCGGCTTGTACGTTGATTTCAGCCCGGGAGACCCTGAGGAAACTACCATGACACGAGCCACCGTGTGCCTGGACTTCTGCCCCGCATAACTGTGAGGTGATGAATGGGTGTTTGATGCAGCTAAGTTTGGGGTAATTTGCTGTGCAGCAATAGAAGATACTATCTGTGATATTTGCCATAGTATAGGGGAGTTGAGGTCTTCATGCGACAGATTCTTGTAAATGGCCTGTTTCCTAATTACGCTTCTTGCTTCCTGCCTGGGCCTGTCTGTGAAAGTGCAGAGGAGTTTTTGATCTCTGCTGTGCACTTTCCACCACTCCTCACGGCCTCGCTATCCTCACCCTCATCCCCATCATCTAACCCCAACCCCAACCCTTTTTTCTCGGATGGCAGTTCATTCGCTGAAGTAGGAATGAATCGATTTACAATTGCTTGACTCCTAGGCATTCTGATGTTTCTGTTTTGGGATAAGGCCCAGTCATTTTCTAAATGTGCCCAGATGATTTTATTTTAAAACATCCAGGTGATTTTATTGTGCAGCCGGGGTGGAGAACCAGTGGTCTAAAATCACATCCTGTGAAGCTCTAGAGGGACAGCCTGCGGTAACAATTGATATGCAAAGTCTTGTTCAGTGGGCCAGGGCTGGGGAGTGACCTGTGCTTCGCCTCTGGTCCAGCAAGCCTTCGATACGGTCGCTGTTACGAGCCCCGCTCGGGGTAAGTTGAGTATACACACCTTAATTATTTCACTCATCCGGAAGATTCAGAGATACACAAAAATGAGACACTTCTGAAAAACATGCTCTAACTTCCTGAGACAGTATATTTTAAAACTTAAGGAGGGAGAACATATTTTCTTAACTATACGGTAAAGTGAAAGGCTGCTTCTCTACAACGCAATCAGTGCTCACATTATTATGTAGTAATTGAGTCCCTTGCTTGATAATCGTGCCCCTTGGGTTCCAGCTGAGTCACATGCCTCCTACAAGCCATTGTCTTTGCTACACAAGTACCTTGAAAGAAACATTAAAGTAATGCTTGCAATAATAATATGTGTAAATCATTGATTAAAATTGTTTTGTAGCAAAGATTCGTACTTCTCCCCATTCTGTGTGTGTGGTTTGGGTTGGGAGGGAAGTTGATTTTATTATTCCAGTTTGTACTGTCATATATATTAATGCCTATCTCTGTGTGCTTTCATACATACATACTCTAAATATATATTTACCTTTATCATCCTGCTATGAATTAGCATAAGGTTTTGATTACCTTTCAGTATTATTTGTGTCTTAACCATTGCTTATAAAAGCAAGCCATATATTTGAAAGTCTGAAATTCACATATTAATTATGTGAGGCTCAGTAAATTGAAGGAACTGAAAAAAAATTTTTTTCTTTCGTATTTGAAATATTAGCTTTTGAAGTCCTGCATCAGATGGGCCCTTTTCCCCTAATTGATAGAGAAATGTTTGGTTTATAATAAAATTAGTGTGAGGTATGTGTATATGTATTTCATTCAGGTTAGCTTTGTTTTAGGGGCTCTGTTATAAATTACCTCCAGGAAGATGAAAAGCCAAGTGTGGTCTAGTTTTATTGAGTGACGCCTAGGCTGTGAAATAAAGCCCAAGGATGTGAAGGTAAGAGAGCCAGCAGCTGTGAAGTGAGCTGCCAGGTAGGGGTTGATAGAGATTGTCTTGTTGGGGCCAGTCCCCATCCGGAGAGCCTGATGAAAGTGAAGTAGGGAAAATAATGAAACACCAGTGAGAGGACATCTGAGTTACAGCTCTCAGTCAAAGTCACAAAATAAATGGAATTTTTGAAACAAGAACACTCTCCATCTTTAGGAATGGGGCTTGATGCATGTAAAGGATATTTGAATGGAAAATCTTAATGTCAAAGTACCTAAAAATATTTCTATCATTATTGGAGATGAAAAACCTTCAGGTGGTTTCAAACAGGACAGTAAAAGAGATGTGCACGGTGCCTGGCACATTGCAGCTACTTAAAATAACTTTTGGACAAATAGGTGAGCAATGTATGGGGCCTTATTACCATATTTTTTCAGTTTTTGGTAGGTTGAGAGGAATTATGTTTAATAGTACAAAGGTTCTGTGTTTGGTAAAAAGCCAAAGACCAAAAATCTGGTGTCTTGCAAAATTGTGTGCTAAAATTAACAGGACTTAATGGAGAAAATGGAGTGAGGGTGAGGGGTGACCATTCACACTAGTACAACTTTGTGACAAGAGCACTAACCGAATTAGCACTGATACCTTGGGAGACAGCAGACTACTCAGGCAGGCAGTTCAGTATAGCTAGAGGCTGTCCCAGAGGATAGTAAAATGTACAGAAAAAATCCAGTGGAAATTCTGGTAACTCCTTAATTAGCAAGAGGCTGGCAGGTAGATGAAAGTAGAGATCTAAAGCATTGGAGTCCTTTGAAGGTGTGTGCTCTAGGGGGTGCAGACTGTCAAGGTGATAAGTTATAGGAGGCTAGGGTGTTCCTCTCTGGGGAGGTCTTATCTTAACTTTATGAAAATGTTGCTGAAAGAAGTTCTGTGCCTGAACAGACAAGGGGTGAGGGCTTTATCCTTCACTGCTGAACGTTTTATTTCTACTCCTGCTTTTCTGGTTCCCCTTGCCTAGAAGAAATTACATAAGAACTAGATTACTGCCACATTATGCTGACATTCCTCTTTCCCAATTGCGTATGAGCTAATCGATGTTGTAGAGACACATTCTATAGTAGAACAGATTGTCTAGTGATTTGGAATTTTGTAAAGAAGGAATTGGACCCCAGACTACTAGATCTATGGGGATCTTAGTAACAATATAACAAGTCTCATTTTACAAGTTTGGAAGCAGAGAATTAGAGAAATTACATCCTTTGTGTAAGGGCCTATAGTAATTCGATATTTACGAAGTTAAAAAAATTTAAAAAGCCATAACACTGGGGGTACTTTGTAAATTTATGTTAGGTGAAAGAAAGAAAATAGAATTTTAAGAAACTGTCTAATTAAATTAGTTTATTTCAACAGCAATTAATAATACTATTATAACACGTATGAATATTCTGCTTTTCTGGCTGGCTTTATGGAAGGTGAAAGCAAAAATTGCACTGGACAAAGGTAAACGGGCACGGAAGACTTTTTTCAAGACCACTGCAATAGGGGAGAGAGGCTACAACTCAGTCTGAGCTCAGCTCTGGAAGCAAAACTCTGGAGAGTTTTTATCAGCTGGATGGAAGGGAATATAGGCCATTTGTGTTTGCTAGCTGGACTCATCCAGAGAAAAAGTAAACTTTCTCTTATCTTCACGACAGGAAATAATCCACATCTCACAAAAAAGAGATAGCTAAAAATAAACAAACAAAAGCAAAAGCAGTTAAATTCACATTTGTATTATTATTATGAAATTCTTTGTAGCATTAAAAATAAAAGGTAGAAGAGTACTTAAAAACATGTTGATATACTTTAAGTAAAAAACCCCCCACCATTTCTCCAATGTTATATATTTACATATAAATATATATTTATGATAATATCATATGGTAATTGATAATTTTCTTCTACTTCCTAAAAGTTTATATTCTCACGGTTGCTTCCTCTTCAAATCCTATTTCTACAGACTCCTAATGCCTTGCCACCTGCTGTCCTTGCTTTCACTCTAACAAAATGTGGAACATACTTTAATTTCTCCTGAGCAACATGTACACAGGGCAGTTGTGTGTGGCAGACCACTTGTATTGAATGTTTGAGGGCAGTGGAGAAGGGCTTTAGCACATCAAGTTCTCAACCTAAAATCGCAGGATAGCACCCCTCTTCTCAAAGTCCCTTAGCCATTTCTTCCACGAGGCATTTCTCATAGACCAGGGGTCCCCAACCCCTGGGCCAAGGACTGGTACCGGTCCGTGGCCCGTTAGGAACTGGGTTGCCCGGCCGGAGGTGAGCAGTGGACGAGCAAGCGAAGCTCCATCTGTATTTACAGCCGCTCCCCATCTCTCACGTTACCACCTGAGCTCCGCCTCCTGTCAACATTATGGTGAGTTGTATAATTATTTCATTATATATTACAATGTAATAATAATAGAAATAAAGTGCACAATAAATGTAATGCGCTTGAATCCTCCCCAAACCATCCTCCCCACCCCCCTTCCATGGAAAAATTGTCTTCCATGAAACTGGTCCCTGGTGCCAAAAAGGCTGGGAACCACTATCACAGACTGTTCCTTCACTTTGGGCAGTTGCTTCTGCCAACTTCTTAGCTCTTCTCTCTAGACCTCCTTCATCTTTACCCTTTTCTGGACACCTTCGTTCTTTTCCTACAAATTTGTTTAGGAAACTCCAGATTCTTTGTAATGCAATACAATTTAACTTCCTCTTGGTTTGGTTTTATTTCTTTGTCTTCAGGAGCATGCTCTGGGGCTGCCTTTCTATTAGCAAAATGGCTCATTGGTTTTCTTTCTAAAAGGAGAATAAATATCTTTGTTTTTTCCTTACTATGTATCAATAGACATCAAGTGTTTTGGACGGTCTGCACAAGCATGTGGGTGCAAATGGACTCTTATTGACAGTACCAATCTATATTTTCCTGTTTCTTTCCTCTTTTCTCAAATGGAGCCCTGATGTTACTCCAAACTCCCCTCTTTACTTTCTCGAGTCTCCTGTGCTGCTGATATATTAGAGTTTTTGAGGTATGAATGCTGTTCAGTGAGCTGAAATCCTGACTCCCAAAGTTATATGCCAAAGCCAGACCTGTTTTTTGCTGAAGTGAGGAGAATGTCCCCCATCCTTACTGTATTGCCATCAGCTAGAAAGTGATCAGAGGAGAACAGCCTTGCGTCCTCAGTACATCCCTGAGGTCTTGGAGACGGTAGTCTTCAGTAACTCATCTGTAACATTCTGCTCCCTGAGATTCCCCTGGAGCTGGGTCATAAGACACACCTGAGTGGCCGCCTCCAGGCCAGACCTGGTGTCTCTCTCTGCTGACTGCTGACTCTGTTGGGAGGTCTAGTTGGTTGTGGTTTCCTCCTCCCTCAGGGTACGTTATTCCCGAGAAGCTCTTCAAATATTCTTGGGAATAAGATCCTGACTCCCCTACCCTACTTTATCCTAACAGTTTAGTGAAGAAGCCTGAAAATATCTGAGTATTAGTGGTGGGTAACCTTACAGACAGGAGAGAAATAAATAAAAACTTTGAGTTGCAATCTTTAAGGAGTAAGAGCATGAATAATTTTCAAGTTTTATGCTTTTCTCTGTTTTCCATATTTTTTGTGTGGACCATGTCTTACTTTTATAATCAGAATAGTTAAAACTTATTATAATAAATATAAAAAAATAAGGTACTTGAAGTATATTGTAGTTTGAGAGATAGATGATATTCCCTTACATGTAAGAACAACTAGTCTGAACATAATTATCCTAATTACTCAAACATAGGCTTTGTGAATACTTATGGTCTCCTTTATTTAAAGGATTTTTTTTTTTTTTGAAATTTCTGAGCACAGATTTATCCAGGGAGAATTACAGAGAATTGTATATTCTGGAAAAACTGGGGGACAATTGCCAAAACCCTTGGAGTTTTGTACAGTGCTTTAAGTCTATGGGAACTTAAAATGTTTCAAAAAAGAGACAAAAATGAAATTTCATCAATTAAAAATAAAAACAAATGCTCTTCCTTAACTTCAGCCATTCCTAAATTCCTCCATTCTCTTGCTCAGGGGTTTCTCCGTGGCCTGCATTGGGATTAATGGTTGGTTATCAGTATCTAACAGAGAATGCTGGTATCTGAAGCTGTTTGTGGCAAGGGGTGCTCATTGCTGAATTTCACACTGAGGGGAATGGGTGTCTCCATGAACCATAGTGGGGTTGATGTAGAAAGAGAAAGGGCATCAGATGAGTGAGATAAAGATTCCAGTTTCCCCTGGGATGACTCATCAGCTATCAGTACTGGCCCTTTGGCCGCTGGCTCTCCATTGTTTTCATGGTAGTGGCAGCTGTGCTTTGAGAGTCTCTCAGAAACGTGCTGTGCACAGCCTGAGGGAGCCCTTTCAGTGGCCTGTGTTAAAGACAAGAGTTCCATTAGGACCTAAGGATATAAAGAGACACACACTTCCTGGAAAGTCACGCCTCAGGAATTCAAGAAGTTTTTTCTCAGAGTGGCCAATGGAGCTTGAAGTCATATTCATTTTATTGTTAAAAGTCAGTGACCTTGTTTTGTACCCCAAACTGAGGATGTGAGAGATTTGGGTTATACTGAGGGTACTGTGGAGATTAAACACTGCATGCACTTTGGATTCAGAAACACCTTGACTCAAATTCTGTCTCCATTCTTCTAACCTAGAGTTGTTTAATGTCTCTGAGCCTCAGTTCACTCATATGCATAAAAATAATAATAGTACCTATCTTAGTAGCTGTAATAAATAAATGAGTTCATTATTTAAAACAAGTGGCTTAATTATTGCAATATAGTAAATGTTTGATAAACAGTAGCTATTATTGTAGAGTTACAGACTTTCCTAGATATATTGAAGGCAATTTAAGAAAAGCAGATGCAACTAACACCGTGCTCTGCATACAAATAATCATTTTAATGAAATAATTATGAGACGGGAACAACTGTGGGATGTAGAAGAGGATCCACATGTAAAACACAACTAGAACGATGGAGGAATAACAGCATCAAGCAGAAACATGGCATTGTTGGCATTTTAATGTAGGCCATTTGAGACTTTTTGATGTCAGCCATTTAATCAATCAGCCATTCTATCTACATATGTTTTTTATGCATCTTGCTATCTAAGCATTCCTCTCCCTTAGCTAAATGTCACATTATCTGTCTGTCCAATAAATATGTATCTAAAACATCATGCATTTTTATATCCTACTGGGGAAGTGGACCTCAAGCCATATATATTTTAGCCAGAGAATAAAGTGTGTCCAAATTGGGACACACACACACACACACACACACAGAGGGGAGAGAGAGAGAGAGAGTACTGGTTCTCTTTATCATGTGGATGTAGTATGGCACTCTCATCAACTGAAAAGAAAGAAAGTAGAAAAGACATGGTTTCCATATGTGATGAACATTTTAACCTTTTGAAAGATCAATTCCTGTGATTGTGGTACTATTGGAACTGTACTTCCCTTCCTTGGGAATGCAGTATGAGTTTTAGAATTTACCTCATCCTTGTTGAAAGAGGGATGAGGAGACTCACAAAAAAGAGAAGAGCTTTAACTCAAAATTTTTCCCCCCAAAACCAATATGTTTGAAAATTTTTTATGTTTGTCACTTATTTTCACTTGTTGTGGATGGTCTGTTGATGTTTTTACCCATTATTCTATTGGAAAGTGCATTTTTATATTGAATTGTATGTGCTCTTTGTATATTAATGAGCATTATCCATCTGCCTGTCATGTAGATTGCAAGTATTATTCCCAGATTGATGCATAGCTTTTATTTTGCTTTTGGGTATACAGATATTAAACTTTTTAATACTATTATATGTTCTAGTGCTTTCCTTTGCAATTTTTTCCTTACAGTGTTACACTTAAAATAGCTTTTCATTCTCATTCTCATTTCATCTTCATCTGTATTTCCTTCAGCCTTTCCATTTAGAAACAGGGGTAGTTCTCTGTTTCAAGTTAGCATTTACATTTCTTGATAACTTTGGTGGTTTTCTATATATAGGTCCCGTGATCTTGTTCTATTATTCCCAGGTATCTGTTCTTGTTTTGGGAATGATAATTTATATCTGTGATTTTTAAAATTTGTTATTTCAGCTGTAAAAGAAAGGTGTGGGACTATCTATGTATGTTTTTTAAACTGGCTATTTTAGTGAGCTATCTATTCAAATACATTTTTTTTTGATCATCCTGGGCTTTCTAAAAGGACACTCTTTTCATATGTAAATATTGGGAACTTTGCTTTTTAATTTTTATTTCTTTTTTCTTATTTTTCTTTTTGATTAGGAATTTTTAAAAAAGGGCAACAGCTTCTTCACTTGAGTTCTTTTATTTGACTAACCACCCTCTACGAGGAAATATTTTGAAATGGTTTTTATCGTAGGACGGGCATGTGAGTTGTGCACTGTCCGAAGTCTTGAATATCCCAGAATATCTTTCTTTTGCCTTTGAACATCAATATCAGCTTGGTTGGTAGTAGAATTTCAGGTCACGACTTTTTTGCCCTCAAATTAATGTAGATCTAGCCTCAGTTCCTCTGCCATTATCTGTGCAGGGGCATCATAGGTCAGCCCAAGTTTGTTCTTTCTTGATCCGTAACATTAGTACAACAAAAGAAGTTAGTTTTTCTCATATCACCTGTGACACTAACAATCTTCAGAACATTTGCCTTTGTCTCTTTAAGAAAACAAGCCCTTAAGGAGCTCTTTGGAAGTAAAGACTATGGAAGATTTCTATCTAAGACAGCCCACTCATCTTCTCCTCATTTTTCGGCTTGTGATGTGGTTAAACTGTTCAGAGAACTGTGATAAATATAATGACCTACCGAGGCTTTATATTCCATGACCAGTAAGTGCTTTAAAATGATTTTCTAATTTATTTTGCTTCTGATATTGATTCCTTTCTCATGACACTATGCAAGGCTGCATATGCAAGTATAATGAATTTTTGTCTGCTTTTTAATGAAGGTTTTTAATAAGATTAAGAATCAAGAGATATTTGAGCTCTCTGATTAGGGCAAAGATCTTCCAGTGATTGTACATCTATCAACCAAGGTGTTGACTACTTCTCTGGCTACCTTCTGGAGGGTGCACCAAACAGCATGGATTCACAGTTGCTCAGAATAATCCCTGAGTAAACTTCTCAGACCTGACCATCTGGAATATTACTAGGAAAATGCCAAATAAATGGGATAATTTTTACTACTTTATCTTTAAAACAATATAATACATTGCTAATACATAAACAGTATAAAAATATATCTTGTTAATAAACAACATAAAACATTATCTTTTGGGATAATGTGGTTGGCGCATTATGATTATTTTTGTTTTTGCAGTGAGCCCACTAGTTCGTGTAATTCATACAGAGGGGTATCCAGATACTGAAGCTGAATCCAGCCTCTGTACCCCGACACCAAATTAAATCTCAGAGACAGAGTTTGGGGTGAAGTAGAAAGGAATAGCTTTACTACTTTGCCAGGCAAAGGGGGCTACAGTGGGCTCATGCCCTCAAAACTGTGTGTCCTGACCTGGAGGGGATAGTGAAGAGTTTTATAGTAATGGTTCAAAGAGGGCATGATCAGCTCGTGGACATTTTTCTGATTGGTTGATGGTGAGGTAAGTGGGAGTCAACGTCATCAACCTTCTGGTTCCAACAGGTCTGGGGTCTATGTGCTTGTGGGCAGCATACAGTTAACTTTTCCTACCTGATGGGGGTTTCAGTACCTGCAAAACAGCTCAAAGATACTGTTCTGCATATTCCTTGAGGGGGAACCAGGACCCTGCCCCAAGGCTGCACTATTGTTTATAGGCTGTTCCTCCCTTGTCTCACCATCCCCTCCCTTCCCTAATTAGCATCTGTTTGAACTCACCCAGTTGGAACTCAGGGAAGGTCATGGAGGCTGAATGAAACCTATTTCCTGTAATCAAGAAGTGAGGGACACAGAAAAGCTTTTGTGCCCAGGAGCCCCACAGGGTCCTGCTCTGTTTCACTATCACCTTGAGTCCCAGAACTCATCCACACTGGAGGTAGTGAATGCTCATCTAGGGTTCTTGAAATCTGTCGAAACATGTCTCAGAATGAGCCTTCTATGTTGTACCATTGCCTCATGCAGATGTTTTATCTAGAATCTTCTACATTTGTCATATTATTAAAAACAACTTGTGTCAAATTCTTTTGGGCTGAGATTGAATATAAATTAACAGAATTCTGAAGCAACAGAGATTTATTTTGGATTGTGTTCACATGTTCTTGGTGCAAAGCAGTGTATGTAAGTGTGTAGGAAGGAATCACAAGGGATTCCTTTTCCTCAACAGCAGTACTACTTTAAGGTTGCAAGTTATGGGCCCATGAACCTTAGGCCTTCAGAGATTCGACTTATTTTTCTCTCTTAATTGCAGTTATCACCACCTACATTATCTCCTGGGGTTCCTTTCTAAGAACTGCAGACAAATAGGACATAATTTCTTCAGGAACTCTCTTTCAGCTCACAAAAACTAAATATATAAGCCATTTCTGCCTTGCAGGTCTCTCTGCTAAGTTCTGAGGAATTTGAAAGAGGAAAATGAAAATAACCACAATTCTAAGAAGTTGAACTAAGTTGTCCCTGTTTCTGCCTTCCTTTTTTGATTGAATGTGGACGTGTGCAGTCTCACTGGCTTTCAAGATTATGTGAGATGATTGATTTTATTGATCCTCCCCTCCTGCCTTCACTCTTGTTCTCTCCTGGGACTCTGTCCATCTCAGTAGATATCTTGCTGCATTGAAATAATAGATGTGAACTTGTGTTAACCAATTGCCTTCTAGAATCCTCTGGATAATTTACTTCTCAAGGGAAAATCTCAAATAGGTGACTGCTATATCTAAGCTCTTCTTGCTCTATATGGAGGAAATTCTCTTCCTGGCGGGAACTTTAGAGCCATTCCAAGATATTCTATTCCTCAGAGGGAGGTTCAGATTTTCTCCTTCAGGGTCATTCTAATGATACGTTCATCACTACGTCCTGTGCTAACATACACACACACACACACACACACACACACACACTGCCAGTAATTTCTTATTATTCTCTTACTAGGTTTGATTTTAGGGATTTGGAAAAGGGTCTCATCTGTGCTATCTAGCCCTCAGTATCCCCAGTTGCCTTAATGACTAAAGATCTATTATTGTATGCAGTAAAGAATTAACCTGGCACACATGGGAGGTTCAAATCCTGCATATTCCAAAGAGAGGCTTGGTATTTGCCAGGCTCCTGGAGGTAACTTCTAAGCTCTTGGAATAAAGACCTAAACAGAATGTCTTTGTTTATCTGGGAGCCTTTGGCCACAGCTGATGGCCCATCCTCTCAGTGCTAAGGATGTGATATATGGCAGAGACCTTGAGCCACATGGTGTCAGCTTGACCTTTGGCATTTAGCCACACCTAGATGACTAACCCCCAGTGAAAACCCTGCATGCTCATGTGAGCTTCCCTGGTTGGCACTAGTTACTGTGTACTGTCACACAGCTTTACTGGGAGAATTAAACACTGTCGCATAATTCCCCTGGGAGAGGACAATTAGAAGCTTGCACGTGATCTTTCCTGGACCCTGCCTTAAATGCCTTTTCTCATTGATGGTTTTTAATCTGTGGATTTTTTTTTTTCCTGGAATAAACGAACCATGAATATAATGGCTTTGCTGAGTTCTCTGATTACTTCTAGTGAATCATTGAACCTGAAGATGGTCTTGGGGAGTCCTTGGACGCATATGCAATTTATATATTTGGGATAGAAAATATCCTTCAGTGAAAAATTCGGCAGCTGGATGATGGTGAGAGTTGCACAACAATGTGAATGTAGTTAGTGCCACTGAACTGTACAATTAAATATGGTTAAAATAGTATGTTTTATATTATGTGACTTTGACCACAGTAAAAAAGAACATTAAAAAAAAAGAAAATATCCTTTAAAATTTCTTTTCAAAAATACTTTTCAAATGAAAATGAAAAAATTCACTGTTTTTTAAATGAAAAGGAAAGAAATTCACTCTTCTAAAGTTCACTATTACTTTAGTGTGAACTTTCCCACTGTGACTGGGTGAAGGAAAGCATTCACTTGCTCATTTAACAAATATTTATTGAGCACCTGTTCTAGGCTAGGAGAGATGCTCTAGGCAAGATGCTGAGGACATTGCAAAGAGCCAGACAGAAAGGTTCTAGCTCTCATAAAGATTAGAAAAAGAAAAGTATATAAGTAATAAGTGAATAAATAAGGTAATTTTGGTTGTGTTAAGTACCATGGATGAAATTAATGTGATGATACGGAGAACACAAGGGGAAGTCCACTTTAAGTCAGAAAAAGCTTCTCTGAGAAGACATTTTCAGTGATACCAGAAGCTTAGAATGACCTAGACATTTTAAGAGCACTGGGAAAAACCAACTGCAAATGCTTTAATATGGGATAGGACTTGCCCTGTTCCCAAAAGAGAAGGGAGGCTATGCGAGCCACAACTACTGAGCCCACGTGCCACAACTACTGAAACCCACGCGCCTAGAGCCCATGCTCCGCAACAAGAGAAGCCACCGCAATGAGAAGCCCGCGCACCGCAATGGAGAGTAGCCCCCACTCGCCACAACTAGAGAAAGCCCAGGCGCAGCAACGAAGACCCAACACAGCCAAAAATAAAAATATAAATAAATTAATTAATTAAAAAAAAGAATTAGTATGAAAAAAGTAAAATACCTAAGTAAAATATTTTATACTGATTATGTGATGAAATTGTAACATTTTGTATACTTTAGATTAATTAAAATATTAAATTTTCAAAAAAAAAAAAAAGAGAAGGGAGGCTAGTGTGGCTAGAATGTTCTGACAGGAGAAAAATGGTGTGAGGCAAGATTAGAGAGGGAGACGGGAACCTGGTCATGCAGCCCTCATAGGTGAAAGAAGCTTGTCGTTTATTTGGAGAGCAACGGAAAGGCATTAAGAATGTAGATAGTTTTAAATTTCTACCGCTGCACTGAATGTTTGAGACCCCTTCAACTAAAGATAACACGTTATCCTGGGAGGGTTTCTCATAATGCGCCAAGGGGATTTGGGAGGGGGGCTGGTGTGAGCAGCTCCATCTCTCCATGCTGGCCTCTGTTGAAACATCATTCTTTTCCATCTGGTCCTTGGTTATGACTCATGCTGATTGCTTCTTTTTGTCCCTCACCTCAACTATAGGGACTCTATACATGCCAACTCTCCCTGCTCAGTCTGTGTCCTTTTTGGAGACACAGGACACATTTGGTTGCTCTCTTGGGGTAGTCTAGGGATGAGGTGAACTTTTGGACATCTTCTAGTTCTCTTCTGTTTAGAGGCGGCCTTTTCCCCTCCCTTACTCCTAGACCATGCTGGGCTCACAAAACCGGGGTGTTGCAACTGTCTCAGGCTCTGTTCAGAGATAAGAACATAGGATCCCTTATTATTCTCAGATTTCCCCAATATGCCCAGAGTTGTGTTTTTCCCTCCCTGGACTTAGCCTAGCAGTTGGGGACGAGGCTTGGGGCCACCCCTCAGTGTTCTCTGAGACATTACATACATAACAAATTATATGTTTACAGTAGTACAAACTTTATGCCTTGAAAGCTTTGAAACTCAAAGTGTCTTTTTGTTTTTTCAAAACAAATGCCTCTGCCAAGAGTTTCAAAATCCTCATTTCCTTGATGTCATTCTTTCCCTGAGGCAATAAGCATAAAATATCCTAGCAGCTGCCTCAGTTAGGATAGTATAGAAAATATGGAAAAAGCCACTTTGGTAAATCAAAAATAATGGCTAGCTTGCTAATGTCAGGAATCTATCTAAATATTTCACATGGATTCACTCACTTAATGTTCAGAATAATCCTGTGAGGGAAGTACTATGAATATCCCTACTTTATAGATGAGGAAACGGAAACGGAGGCACGGAAAAGTAAAGGAAGCTGCTGATGGTCACACAGCTAGAAAATGACAGATCTGGAGTTCAAACCCAGGGAGTGGCATAATCTGATTTACATTTTAAAGTTTTTATTTTTACTGCTTAGTGAGGAGAGCATTACAGAGGAGCAAAAGTAGAAGCATGTAAGCTGGTAAAGCCTATTTTAAGAGAATAGTCAAAAGTACTGGCTGAGTGTGTATGTGGATGTCGAGGCATGGCATACTGAAGGAGGACGGTTCCTTTGTAGATGGTTCGACGAAGATGGAGATGAGGAATTCAGATTTACTAGTTCACAGTTTGATGTGGACTGATTTCTAATGACAACCAGTACATACACATTTGACAGTTAAATGGGAGACCACAAGTTAAAAAATAATGTCTTACACAAATGAACTTATCTGCGAAACAGAAACAGACCCACAGACATAGAGAACAGACTTGTGATTGCCATGGGGCGGGGATGGGGGAGAGATGGAGTGAGAGTTTGGGGTTAGCAGATGGGAACTATTATATATAGAATGGATAACAAGGTCCTACTGTATAGCACAGGGAACTATATTCAGTATCCCAAGATAAACCGTAATGGAATAGAATATGCAAAAGAATGTATATATATGTATAGCTGAATCACTTTGCTGTACAGCAGAAATTAATGCAACATTGTAAATCAACTATACTTCAAAAAAATAAACTAAAAAAATAATGTCTTAATTTGGTCAAATTGTCACTGGGTGGACGTGCGTTGTAACAAAATAGCTTCAACCGAGGAGGTCAACGGAAGGCTGGACCAGCAATCTTGGTTCCATGAGAGTAAGCAAAGAATTGCGAACTACCACGTTAAGCTTAAGCACCAAGCAAAGTTTATTTAAGCATAGGTACACTCTCAGAGAGAGAGAGAGAGAGAGAGAGAGAGAAAGAGAGAGAGAGGGCTGTTTCTGAGAGCAGGTTGTTTCAGTGAAGTGAAGTAAGCCCAAGGCAAAGTTTATGGAAGCAAATGTATAATCTCAGAGAGATACCTGGGCTGTTTCTGGGAATTGAAAGCAGCACTCCTATACAGGCTTAAGGGCGCTCTTAAGGAGCATTTTTCAGGGAGGCGGGGGTGAGTGACGAGATCATTATTTGATTGACAGTCCCGAGGTATGGAACAAGTTTACAGCTGCGCATGCTCTCACCCTTGAATCGCTAAGAAACGCCCACTGCGGGGGGGGGGGGGCGGGGGGAAGCAAAAACCATATGCAGATTTTATTATAATGATGGTATAATGAGTTTGGGTTTACTATAGATTATACACCTGTCTAGTCTGGGCATGCGCAGCCCAGGGAAGTCCCTTCGTGTTACTGTGCCCCTCTTTACCAGGATAAGCTGCCCACCCCACGACCCTAGTTTCGCCCATTCTGGGTGGGGTAAAGGGAGAGTCCCCAGACGGCTGGGTGTGTGACTCGATTTCTTCTTGTTTTTCTCGCCACTGTCACCTCCTTGCTGCTGATGTCTGGGAGGGTCCCCAGATGGTTGGGTGTGTGACTCGATTTCTTCTTGTTTTTTTTTCACCACTGTCCCCTCCTTGCTGCTAATGTCTAACTACCTAACAAAATTATTAGCAAATATAGCTTCTTGTTGTTGTTCATTAAATTCAGAATATCTGGAATGCTCAAAATGGTTCTGCCAAATTTTTCTCGCTTTCCTTTGGTACTGCCCTTCTATCTGGTTAGATTCTTCTTTGATCTTTATGTAGGAAATTGTATTTTCAGTAGTTGGGGAATACTGTGTGGTGTCCCCAAAGAACTTGGAATGAAGGATAAGGGTGTATTTTCTGACAGTTAAAATAAGAAACCACTACATAATGGGGGAGAGAGTACATTTATTCTTCAAGGTATATTCAGACACAGAGAAGACTCTCAGCATATACTTATGAAAAGCATGAATGAATGAAAGGCATTTTATCGAGATATAATAGTCCTTAATCATATATGATTTGACTATATAAATGAAAAAAAAAAATCTAAAGAAGAAATGTACCTATCAGAACTGTGGATGTGGAAAGAGTTTGGGTGAGGTGGGGGACACATTTGTTGCCTTAAAAACTCAGTGAAAGAATCAGGGTGATAAACCTTAGCAGTGCAGCCTGAGGCACTCTTCAGAGAACTTGCTCTCCTGGCCTATTGTGTCTCGGGAGACGTCATAAAGGCAATGGAAGAGGCCCCAGGCTGTGTTAGTTCGAGATCATAAAATATTTGAGTAATATAATTAACTACCCTCAGTCTGAATCTAGACTAACCAAGTCCATTTTTGAATATTTTGACTCTCTGTTGGTTTTTTTTTTTTTTTAACGTTTCTTTAATTAATTTATTTATTTTATATTTATTTTTGGCTGTGTTGGGTCTTCGTTTCTGTGCAAGGGCCTTCTCTAGTTGTGGTGAGCGGGGGCCACTCTTCATCGCGGTGCGCGGGCCTCTCACTATCGCGGCCTCTCTTGTTGCGGAGCACAGGCTCCAGACGCGCAGGCTCAGTAGTTGTGGCTCACGGGCCTAGTTGCTCCGCGGCATGTGGGATCTTCCCAGACCAGGGCTCGAACCCGTGTCCCCTGCATTGGCAGGCAGATTCTTAACCACTGCGCCACCAGGGAAGCCCCACTCTCTGTTGGTTTTTCATGCAAATGCTACGGTAAAAAGGCAAGCTGGCAGGAAGACGCAGGCTTCCAACCCTCCTGACAATATTTATTATTATATTTTAATAAATTAGCATTCTGAGTTTATCATGCCTTCCTGAGCTTTGCATCCGTGAGTGCTTCTCTAAAGAATGGATGCAGGATGATAAACAGGTTCTTGGGCTGAAAGGATGATAAAAAAGGCCTTGGTTTATATTAAATACATCACGTAAGCTGTTACATCCTGTAAGCTGTTAGGATTTTGATAGAATATAGAACATACCCTGGGTGGTTCAAGTGGAGAGACTTAATTAAGGGACTACTTACCCAGGTGTGGGTCACAGTTAAGAGAATGATCAGGGGCTGGTGAGGTACCTACAGAGAGCAAAAGGAAACATCTGCCTCACCCTTAGTGCCAACAGGACAAGGAAGGAAAGTGGAGTTATTGGGGTCCAGTGAAAGCTAGAACCATGGAGGAGAGGAGACCCAGTGGGAGCTGTAGTCATGGAGGAAAGGGGATATTTTAAGAGGTTGGCTTCTAGAGCAGAGAAGAACAGGGCAGAGTACCACAGCCTCTCTCCCCTCTGGCCCTCTGATTTGCTCATCATTTCCCTTGGCCTGAATGAAGCTGGCCAGCAAGAGGGCCCAGGAGATGCCATCTGAAATTAGTCTCTCAAGCCACAGAGCAGGCAATGAAGGGGAGATGGGTGAGGTGGGGTGGGGTGTGATGGGGGAGGCAAGAGGAGAAGCAGCAGTATGACCACTGAGAGACAGCCCCCTGGACATGAGAGGTAGCCCGGGTGGACAATTATCTGTCTTTTTATAATCAGAATTTATGAGTTTGTTTTCTCATATAATTTTGATAGGACCAATGAAATGTTAATTTGCGTATAATCGTGATGTATCAAAATCCTTAGTTCTGGCCATTTCAGAAAGGTTCTTGTTCTGAGAGCAGCAGCCGGGCTCTTTTAAAGTTCCAGGGTTCCACTGAATTCAAAACAGACTGATTTTCTTGGATATTTGTTGCTCTTTGAGGTGCTGCAGGCAGAAGGTCAAAAAGTAAAGACTTCACATTGTCCATGAGGTATACAAAAACATAAACTCCTGCACACAAAGATGTACGTATTAATAGAATGTTTAGAACAAAATAATGTGTCTTGCCCATTTTTGAGATTTATTATTATTCAGGAAATGTAAAGCCATCCTTGTTGAAAAGCTGGTCAAGAGAAAATCAGTTGGCCTTTCACGCATGGAAAACATGTACCTGCTTGGTTTCTATGGAATGTTTAAAGGTCAGTGATAACTTTACCATATCAGTAGCATTCACAGAACTTCACACGAGTTCTATATCCATTTCTGAATTTCAGACTTTAAAGGAATGTAGAAAAGAGTTACACAAAGTTCATCCTCAAAACTTTTTCCTCTAAACTCATAAATCAGAAATAAAAAGATGACCAAAATGAAGAACAAAAACACTAACTTTTTGAATTTTCACATACAAATAAAATAATGATTTAGAAGTAATTTGAGGACTTCCCTGGTGGCGCAGTGGTTAAGAATCCACCTGCCAATGCAGGGGACACGGGTTCAAGCCCTGGTCTGGGAAGATCCCACATGCCGTGGAGCAACTAAGCCCGTGCACCACAACTACTGAAGCCCATGCACCTAGAGCCTGTGCTCCACAACAAGAGAGGCCACCACAATGAGAAGCCCGTGCATCACAACAAAGAGTAGCTAACCCCCGCTCGCCGCAACTAGAGAAAGCCTGCGCACAGCAACGAAGACCCAACACAGCCAAAAATAAATAAATTAAAAAAAGAAAAAGTTATTTGAGACTAAGTACCAGACAAATATGAGCCCTGACATTTGCAGTGTTACATAAAATACAGGCTATGGTTCTTACCTGCAAGTAACAGAGACTGATGCTTAAGAGAAGTTTGAATGGAGATTGGGAAACTCACAGAATTCCTGAGAATACTGGAGAAACAGTCTTGGGAAAAAGGCAGGAATGAAGAAGAGGCCAGGCCACCAGGGCCAGTCTTATGACACAGGACCCTGCTGCTGGTACTTCTGAACACTGGACACCAGAGCTTACAAGACCTCCCATGAACACTGGTAACAGCGATGGCCCCAGTGCCACTGTTGCCATTCAAGGATGGAATCTCTCCTGTATCACTAGTGGCTGAATCACTGTTCCAGTCTATGTTACAAGCCTATATGCTATCTGGAAGGGGTTTAAGGTTAAGAGGATCTGACTTTTTTTGCTTCTATGGGGAAAGATAGATACACTCTACTTCTGTTAAGATTCGTACGTTTGAGAATTTCACAGACAAGCCAGAATATTTAGATGCTGGGTGACCAAACCAACACAAAAACCCAAACAATCCTTAGTCATGGTTAACATAGATACAAAGAGTCTAGTATTATCTCTATTACAAACAGAGTAAGTTTGAGGGGGGTTCAAGATGCAGGACAAAAGATTTAGACCAGATCAAAATAAAAGTTACCTGATTAGGAAATGTTAAACATGACTTACCAAGGTGATTATTATGGTGTCTCCTTTCCGGATATCTTTTAAAATAAGATTCTCATTTGGAGAGACGTAAATGTTTGTTCTATATTATCTGTTTGAATTTGTAATATTTGATTTAATTCATCCTTATTTTGAAAGTTGTATTATTAAATGAGGGGAGAGATTGTTAGAATAAACACAAAGAAGACAAAAAATAAGACTTGATAAATGGAAAAGGGCAGAGTCAGAGCAGGATCTAATGAGTTGTTTAAGATCTCTTTTTATGCTTCTTAGCAGAAATATCCCGAAGATTCATGTGAGGTAGAGTAATATTGTAAATCCTCTAGATGTTTTAAAAATGTAAATGTATTTCTCTAAAAATAGACAACCAAAAGATGCCATTAAATCTTAACAATCTAGTTTGAATTTACTCTGAAATTAGTTTCAAGGTGACCTATCTCCTAGATTCTTAAAAGAAATTGAGAATGACAGTCAGGGCCCTGTTGAGGAATTTTACTGAGTGTTTCTAGAAAAGATGACATTTTAGATGAATTCTACAGGTGCTTATTAAATCACTTTTACATTGAAAGCACCAGAGTCACATGTAGAAGATGAAGATGACACCATTTCTGTTTTGAAGAGGCTTTTATTCCAGTGGAGTCAGCGACGTTAGACTGATGCAAAGCAGAAAGGCAAGGTACCAAATAGAGAAGTTCCAAACTACAGAAAGCTAGAGAAAGGAGGTGTGCTTTTTGAACTAGGCTTTGGGAGAGAAACATAATTATAATTGGAAGAAAGTGAGGAGACATGCCATATAAGGATGGGAGCAAATTTTCAAGATGAAATGAGTATGTTTGGCCTCTTCAGGAAACAGCAGGTAAAGCTGCAGCGGAAGAGTATAGGGTTTGCAGAGGAATGGAGTTGAAGGGCTAAAAAGATGGGCGTCATATATTATGGTAAAGAATCTGGCTTTTGTCTTACACTGTCTAGAACTCTCCTGTGCCTTTCCCACAAGTATTCTTTGTCAGCAGAATCTCCATTTTTTCTCATTATTGGGCACCCCAGGGGTTGAATGTCTAAGCCAATCACAGTAATTCCTTCCCCCTTTGCAGTGATTGGATTAGGTGTGGAAATGGGATAAAACCTCAGTCAGTGAGATGTAATGGGATGTATATCGGGGGCCTCTGGTAAAGGAACCCAAGACTGTAAGCTGATCCTTCCAGCCTCTGGATGTTTTCTGGGGTTGTGTTGCTTGGGAAAGTAGCAATTAATGTGGGTCCATGTAGAGTTCTCTCTACACTGAGATACTGAAGTGGCCAACCTTGGAACCACCTACTTGGGCATTTATTGTTATGAGAGATGAGGAATTTTACTTCTTGGGGCAGCATTTTTTTCTCTTGATATTTCATTATTTGTAGTGAAAGCATCTGTAGTGATATATCTCTCTTGCTATGACCCAATACTGCATTCTCTTTGGGACATTTGGAATTAAAGTAGTGCTTACTTTTTCATCTGTCACTCTACGTAGGAAGCTTTTTCTTGTTTATCAGAATTACTTTTATAATTAATACCTTTTTTATTTAGGAAAAGTTCACTCTCTGAAGTTCTGTTAAACATTTATTCAGTTGTCATATCCAAGAGTAGATAGAATAGATGAATACGGAAAAAAGTCCAATGGTTAAAAATGTCAAATATATTCATATGTTAGAGTGTGCTTTTATTGTCTATTGAATAATATGAATTTTTCAGCAGAAACATGTGAATATTGGTACTTTCTGCATTACTTGGGAGAATGACAATCATCGTTATTAGCCTTCTCATTTGAAGAAAACAAACTTTTGGCAAAGTTTTCCTCAAAGAGATTATTCTCCTCACTCCAGGGAACCCTTTGAGATCTGTGCTGTGGGTCAGGAAACCGAACCAGGCAACGAAGACTCCTTTGGAACCTAAATTCGATTGTTGAGATTCTGCCAACTCAGGCTTTATTCTTCTTTCTTCACTCCTGATGATTCTTTCATTCTCCTTTGTTTTGAGCAGGCAGTACTGGAATTTCACATATTCTGATCTTCCCACTCAGTGCCAGATCTTTTCCTCTGATCAATGTGTTAATTTATAATTAGAATTGCCCTGTGTAACTTGAACATGCATTCATCTGATCAAGTAGTCTGGCGGTTGGTTCAAAGGCACCAGCTCCTTCACTTCCATGGTTATTTAAGGCTGGGGGGTGTGGTAAACTTTCTGGGAGTCCAAACTGAGTTGGAACCCAAAACTTCATGCACAGTAATGTATTGATTCAGTCGTTAACTTCATGGGTTTCTGAATGCCTAATTTCCCAACTTACTCAAATAATGAACATTATTTGAAATACCTCATTTAAATTTCTTCATTTAAATATTGATATAAAGACATAGGGGCTGAGTTGTATTTTGAAGCCTTTATTTATGCAAAACTTCCCTTAAAAAGAGTTGTTAATTTCCTTTTTTGATAAGACGCTCTTTTTTTCTATTTTAAGCATGATTTACGTCTATTTAGAAATTTGGAAAATAATGAGATAATGCAAAAAAAGAAAGTTGTACCAAATCACATCGGGGAGGGCAATTGCTTTTGATCAATGAGACATTTTATTTATTTTTTCTATGTGTGTTTATAAGTGTGCATAGGATGTCTGTGTGTTTACACACACACACACATACACATATATAAATGCATTATATATAGATAAATTCATACTGGTATTGATTGTACTCACTGGATTTTTAGGTAACTTTATGTTGATTTAATTTTAAACTTACATGTAATTTGCTAGATTAGCACAAAGAACTTCAGTATACTCTTTACTCAGATTCAACAATTGTTTACATTTTCCCCATTTGTGCACAGAGTTTTATAACTTGCTGTTTTATTTAGCAAATATAACACAGCTTCTGGTATTTAGTAAATATATTGTATCATTCTAATGATAATGGGGATGATGTTGATAATAATGATAATGATTGCTAAATACTTTTTGGACACTTTTATGTGCCAGGCACTGTTCTAAGTGCTTTACATGTATCATCTCACTTAATCTTCAAATATGTCTAGAAAATATGCATTATTATTGCCCTATGTTTGAGGAACAGAAAGCAGAACACAAAGAAGTGAAGTGACACAGAATTGGCAGATGAAGAAGCAAGGAGTTGGTTAAGGAAAAACCTCAGCCCTCGTAACAGAGGTGCCAAAGGAAGACTAAGATTCTCAGTGAGTCTGAACAAGACAGTTCATTACTCACGGCACAGCAAACAGCAGGAGCTTTAGCATGATAACGCCAGTTTCCCTGACCCCAAGTCTCAGGGGGTGACTCAGTGGCTTGGATGAGAGCTCTACACACAGTAATTTGCACCTTATCTCAGGAACCCAGGACTAAAGGCTCAGCATCTTTTGTAGTAGGCAATAAACAAGTCCCACCTGAGCAGTCTCATGGTTTCATGCTGTGGTCGCCTTGACCTGCTTTACTGCCCATGTGTCTAGATTCCCAAACAGCCTCAGGGCAGAGGAGGTTAGACTTGTAACTGAGCTCACTGAGAAAGGATGTACCAGAAGGTGCTCAACACCCATGGCCAACTACTTTTTCCAGCCGATTTGTATTCAGATGAATTAAGTCCACATAACTGATTATATCTCCCATCTCATTTTATAGGTATTATTCAACTAATTCTATGGTTTGGGCCATAAAGGGTGTTTCTATTTTTTTCTTAACCAAAGAAATAAAGCTATGATAAACATCTTTCACGCAAATATTTGCTCACTTCTCTAGTTATCTACTTTAAGTAAATTTCTTGCGCTAAAATGATTGCATCAAAGGTAAGTTTTTTTCCCCATATTGTCAAATTGTACCCCGACATGTTGCATTAATCAGTTCTTCCAGGAGGATTTTCTACAAATAATAACATTGTTTCTTTCTTTCCAGTATTTATACCGTGATACATCAGATAACTTATCTTTGTCTTACTGGGTTGACTAGAAAAGCCAATGTTATTGGGCATATTTATCTAAGCAGAGATCCATTTTTAATGAAATTTTATATTCGCAAATGATTTATTACCTGTCCAGACAACATGCCTTGTTAAAAACTAAATTTATTTGCTCGCCTGTTTTGTCTCCTTTAAAGATCAGAATGTTGATGGATATATGGAGGGGTTGTTAAAGTCAGGGGTTGTTAAAGTTGTTTTGTATTTTATAAAGTTACAATTAAAAGAATAGCTTCTGTTCTATGCAACAAGAGCTGGGCTGGTACTGGGCTGTAAACTTATTTAATTTATATTCTATACTTAGGGGTCTCTCTCTAATAAGCAAATGATTAAGTGTTGATTATTATGAAATTTGTAAATGTTTTCTAAATATTTTAAATAACAATTTATATTAAGATTCAGGATTGCTACTTATTGTTTTATTCTCTATGTTATTGGTAGGATTGATTTAGGACAAATGGATGTCTGTGTTTAAGTTTTTCCTAAGATTTATAAAGCTTGGAATGGCTATTAGAAAAATTCTACCTAATTTTTTTTTTTTTTTTTTTTGAGCAGAAAGAATAGAATTTATTGAGGAAACATTATAGGCACTTTGCTTTATTTCATCTTTTCTTGATTTTAAAAATTTTTTATTGGAGTACAGTTGATTTACAATGTTGTGTTAGTTCCAGGTGAACAGCAAAGTGAATCAGTTATACATATACATATATCCACTCTTTTTTTAAAAAATTATTTTCCCATATAGGCCATTACAGAGTATTGAGTAGAGTTCCCTGTGCTATACAGCAGGTTATTAGTAGTAACCTATTAGTTTCACTACCATATACAGCAGTGTGTATAAGTCAATCCCAGTCTCCCAATTTATCCCTCCCTCCACCCATCCCCTGGTAACCATAAGTTTGTTTTCTACATCAGTGACTCTATTTCTGTTCTTGTGAATAAGTTCATTTGTACCCCTTTTTTTAGATTCCACATATAAGCGATATCATATGATATTTGTCTTTCTGTATCTGACTTACTTCACTCAGTATGACAATCTCTAGGTCCATCCAAGTTGCAGCAAATGGCATTATTTTTTTCTTTTTTATGACTGAGTCATATTCCGTTGTATACATATACCACATCTCCTTTATCCATTCTTCTGTTGATGGACACTTAGGTTGCTTCCATGTCCTGGCTATTGTAAATAGTGCTGCAATGAGCACTGGGGTGCACATATCTTTTCAAATTATGGTTTTCTCCGGGTATATGCCCGGGAGTGGGATTCCTGGGTCATTTGGTAGAATTACATTGATTTTTAACAATTAAACTAACTCTACATCTCCTGGATAAATTACACTTGCACATGATAAACTATTCTGTTTCTATATTGTCTAATACATATAGCTGATTCACTTTGTGGTACAGTATAAACTAACACAATATTGTAAAGCAACTATACTCCAATAAAAAGAAAAAAATAGATGTAGGGACTTCCCTGGTGATCCAGCGTTAAGACTCTGTGTTCCCAATGCAAGGGGCCGCAACACAACTAAAGATCTCGCATGTCGCAACTAAGATCCGGGGCAGACAAATAAATAAATGAACAAATAATTTAAAAAAATAGATGTAAACATCCTTTATAGTATTAATTCTACCTTCTTAAACCATTTGTTTTTCCCTGGAAAGACTGTTATTTCTTTGTATGCGTGTAGCCTTTTTCTAACGAAGATCACAGAAACTTTCTTGTTATTTCAATTCTGAAAAAGAATTCATTTATCATCTACATACATTATACTTCTATGTTGCTTTACATGTTTAAAGACATTTCACATAAATTGCATCACTGACATTTTGACAACATATATTTTACATCTTTGCATTGAACATTTATTTACTTTTCTAATTGTTTCTCCATTTTTTCAATTAAAGCTTAAAATCTATCGTTTCTTTCTCATTACTCTTCAAGATATACTCAGTACAAGGATAATATTTCCTAAATACTTACTTCCTTTCACATGTTTTGGCAGGGAGGTAAGGAGATAAGGTGCATATTTACTAATGTGATGCTTCCTCTTTTAAAATTGTGTCAGTTATATATATTCTAAAATAAGGTTCACCTTTTAAGCATTCCTTGTAGAGTAGACAAATATTCCCACACCTCTTTAGCTCTTTACTGTGACTAGGGAAGAGATCAACTTTGTCCTTTCAAGGACAATATTTTTCCGTAGTATGTAGATGTATTTCCAGTACTAAAATAAAAATTTAAAGGCATGTGCAAAGCAATCTGAGTGCACAATCCTGGTAGAGCTTTGAAAATTTCCCACCAATTTTTATAGTTTTCTTTTGTATCTAATTTCATAGCACTTTTAGCGACTCACCTTTATTAAGTTAAAAAAATTTAATTTCACTTTCATATAAACAACAATATTTGTACTCATATTTCTTTAATTTATAATTAGAATATAATTAGAATAACATGTAAAACTGGCATAAACTTATCTGGGTAGAAACACAACTGACTCTTGGAAACTGGTGGACGCAGAAGAGACCCAATAGAAAGCAGTTTGGCAGCTTTGAGTACTTAGTGAACTTCAGTCATCATCGGCTATATTTCACTGGGGAAATAGAGTGTTGGCTAATCTGGGGAGTCAGTTTTGTAGAGGTCCATTAAGAGATCTGCTGATACAGTAGAGCTCTAAGCATATACCAAGAGTAGGGAAGGGTGATGGAGCTAGAGGAACCCTGTGATATGTTTGTACAGAAACATAGGGGTAGTTTCTTTTGTTGATACATGAACCTTGAATAGATTTAAATCCTTTTAGTTCTGCTTAAATGAATTATGGTACATACACAGTATGGACTACTATTTATAAAATAGCACCATGTATCATGAAGCCAACTTAAGTGCATGAGCTCTAGTTTAGTACGTATGTTTATGTGCATCAATCTAACTGCTTGCAAGTGGGATTACAGTGGGTGTGGCAGGAAATGTCCTCTTTAATCACTTCAAAGAGTTTGCATTTATATTACAATCAATACTGATTTTACAATGCTAAAGAGAAGAAAATATAAAAAGAGGGTCTCTATGGCTCTTGGAGATTTATCTTCCTTCTTCTGATATGTTTTAATCTCCTCCCTCACCTCCATCATTGCCACAACAGGTAAAGAATCTCATTGACACCCTTAATATCATTTAGTTCAGATCATCCAGTGGGGGTAAGGTAAATAAGAAGCCTAGGGAGCAGAATTCCATGCTAAAATGTCCCCTTTGGTCAAATGGAATTAATAGTATTGTACTTTCCATACACAGTTGTTAGGGTTAAATAAAGCAATATATGTCAGGTGCTTAGAATTCTGTCTCACACATAGTAAGCACTAAATATATGTGCTGCGTTAGCAATAGTATATTTGTTGTTGTTATCAAGTCTAGCCAACCAAGCATGTGCAAATAGAAGTTATGCTTCCAGTGCCATCCTTGACATCTGGACCTTGAGAATGAAAAGAGTGCGGACTTGAGTAGACAGATCTGGTTGTGAACTCAGGCTTCATCTCTTACAGCTATGTGTTCTCAGACAGTGATTTTATTCTCTTTGCTTAAATTTTTTATTCTGTAAAATGCTTATTATAATAATTACCACTCAGGGTTTGTGACTGTTAAGTGATGTCCAAGGATATAAAACACTTAATTCATGGCTGGGCACCCATGGGTCCTCCATTAATTAAGCTGCCCTCCTTCCTTCTTTCACTCCATCATGCCTCCTGTCTCTCCATCACTTCCTACTTTTCTGCTTATGACTGAACTAGCTTTCATTTCTCCCTTCTTTCTTTTTGTTCCAGTAGGAGCCTATATGCTTTCTCTTTGCATTTTATTTGGATGATAAGCCCTTCACAGAGACATGCCAAAGATTGTTACATTTTAGTATTATAGTCCTGACGGTTATATTTGTTATTAAATTTTATTGTATAATTTGGGCTTTTACCTGGAGAGAATAAACATTACTCGCTATCTCAGTTTGTGCTTTCCTGATTTTCATAAATGCAGAATTGGAATGCAACTTATTATCCATTTCTACTTTGATGGTCGCATTCATTTTTTATGATTTTGGAAATCATTTAGGACAGCTACCTCACTTGTTCCCAAATGGGACTTCTTTTGTTGTAATACCACTGACAACCTTCAAATGAGCAACATGCCTTAAGTTTTTTTTACAAGGTACTTTTTACCTTGTAAAAGTGTCTGGAATTTTAGAGAACATCCAAATAGATTTTTTTCTTGGCATCTTTCCTTTAATAAACAAACTGTCTTTGAAAAAGGTAACCTAGAAGAGGAAGTTAGGGAAAATTAGGTGCAACTGATTGAAACTTGTGTTGGTATAATTGTCAAGACATTTAAACTGAATATTTCTACATTTTTTTTATTCCCTGGAAACAACCTTCTCTGTGCACATGACATGTAAGGGCTGGTAATAACCTGTGCACAGAGTACCCTTTATCTTTTACTTTGTATTTTAAGAGACTACTTTAAGTTTGATATTACATGAAGGGTTGGAGATCAGCTTTGTCTTGCCTGAAGATTATACAATTTGGGGCAGGGGGGAGGTCCTCTTTAATAAAAGGAATAAAAAGTTTAAACCACAAAGTTAGATACGAATGTGGACATTTATATAGGATAAGAAAAAAAACCCACAAAATTTTAAAAACTTACATAGCCTATGAATGTTTGAAAATCTAGAAGCGAACTTACTCTAATACATTTATTAATGAACTGCCTCACAAACCCCACAATACTGTTCCCCATATATTTAGTTGAAAGCTCTTTCATTATCTCGTTCTCTGACAAATGATTTTGTAATATTCACTATAACAACTACAGAAGATAATTAAGCTGTTTTTCTACCATCGCTGATTAAAGTTTGTTTTTCATAACTGAGAGCTGGGATGCATTCAACATGAGATATTACAATAAGCTATACTTACTATTTGTATTGCTGCTCTGGTATGTGCACCACAAACACAGGAATTCTAATACATTTTCATTTTGAGAGATTGCTCTAAAACATTATATTGTGCTGACAATGATGTATGCTGCATTATTGAGAATATTCCTGAAGGAATAGAACTTCCATTTTGATTGGTGTCAATGAGAACTCTCCTTACAGTTACATGTCTGATAATTAGAAGAATTTTCCCCATCCTCTTCTTGCTCCGTATTTCAAACCTTATTTCTCCTTTCCTACTTACAAATGTCCTGTGCTGGGAATCATAGGGCCTGTTCGTATCACGATGTCATCTCTGGATATATACATTCATTTCAGTGATGCCCGGTGAATCAACAACAATTGAACTATATGTGGAAAAAACTGTGAAATGTAAACATATTAAACCCAAGTAAATATATCCCCACCTCAACTTTCCCTTCGCCAGATTCTAAAATGCCTGTGGCTCCTCCATTACCACCTCACTCCAGGGGATTTGTGATGGAGAGGAAGTCGAGAGGAAAGAGACAGCAGCCTAACCAGTTGTATTAAAGTCTCTCACTTTTGAAAGTTTTAGAGAAACCAGTGATTCTATGAACACATTGCGAAGGAATCCCCTAGGGCCTTGCAAGGGCCTCCTCTAAGTGAGCTGCCTTGAAGTTAAGCTCCATTAGCTTCACAGCAAATCTGCCTCTGATTACAGGACCTTCTGAGTAAAAGGTTTGCCCTGGAGGGGCCCGCTTTCTCCAGTCTCAGATATGCCACACTTGATTTTGTGTCTGGTTATGTTTTCCTCTTCAGCTTTTTCTCAAACGTTAAGAACAAATCCAGAGGACTGAGATTGTAACCCAAGAACTGTTGCCTGTTTCTTAGAGCACTGATTCTGTGTGCACTATTAAAAAATGAATGACTTGCAGCATTATAGACATCAAGGAAGTTGGAGGAAAGCAAAGATGTGTACTGATCTAACCAAAGGGAGGCCTAGTCAAACCATTGAAGGCAGAAAGACAGGTGTTGCAAAGCCCAGGAATTCCCAGAAGACGCCCAGTAGTTGTCTAGCAGGAGGTCCATGATGAGTTAAACGCTGTCCAAAACCTTATTTTTAGTCTCCCAGGCCATGGTTTTTGTTAGTCTCACAGAGTTTAACAGACTAAAAGACGTTCACATAGAATAACTAGGTTCTCCAGAGACTTAGGTATAATTCTGAATGTCAAATTATTAATTTATAGTAAAATAAAACTCTACACAGACTGGAATACTTGAGATGGTGTGAAAAGGTTTCTCTCCCTACAGGCTAGCTGCAGTGACAAGTCTGATTATAAACACAAGGTTGCTTGCTGAGTATGGAACGAGAACATGGAGTGTGTTTAGTTTGTTTGGCTGCCAAACACCACAGACTCGGTGGCTTGTAAACAACAATTTATTTCTAACAGTTCTGGAGGTTGGGAGGTCCAGTACCATGGCGCTGGCAGTTTTGGTCTCTGGTGAGGCCCACAGTGAGAGAGCTGGCTTCTCACTGTAACCTAACATGGTGGAAGGGGCAAGGAAGCTTTCTCAGGCTTTTTTGATAAGGGCACTAATTCCATTTGTGAGGGCTCTGCCCTCATGACCTAATCACCTCCCTAAGGCCTCATCTCCTGATACCATCAATTTGGGGGTTAGGATTTTAACATATGAATTTTGAGGGGATACAAACATTCAGAACATAACAGTGCATGTGATGTTAAGGAAAGTTTTGCAGTTAATTTAAGTCAAATCACTCTTCCCTGTGTCTGTTGGTAGAGGCTTGCTTTTGTCTTTACATCGTTACATGCACACATGTGCACATTCAACATGTATTTTTTTTCTGATTGACACATTCTTTGTTCACACATATTAATGCCATTGTTATGGCTGTAGTCAAACTGGGAGTCATTTTTAATCTTTCAGGTGACATAGCATACATCCTTTCTATATATCTTTAAATTTTTAAACTTTTGGCAAGGTAATACTCACCTATGGTTGACAAATCAGAGGACTTAAACAAAAACAATAGCTCACTGACCCATCACTACCACTCACAGTTCTTTCCCCTGGAGATTACCTGCATTTCTGCAAATAATGTGAATAAAATGGACTCTCTTGATTGTCAGTTTTTAGATATTTTCTATTAATCTCTTGTTAAGATAGACGGGGACTTAGCCCACTTATAACTGAGCAATCTTCCTTCATTCCAACACAGTTGTATTTTTTTTTACTAAATTCTTACATTTGTAACATTAATAATATGCTCATGCCTTACGTTTTGTTCTGCCAACTATAAACAGTAATTTTTTTCCCCTAGTTTATAAACTATGGATATTTGTACCTCTCACTTGCTTTCAGCACTTCCCTATTGTAGCTTCTATTTGTACTTTAATTTTTACTTTGTTAAGATTGATAACAATTACCTATGACATATAATACTACATATTATATGGAAGAAAATGTTCATTGAACCCAAGACTAATATTATCTGAATTCTGTTCATAAGTTGATTGTTGAGCAAAAAATAGACCAAGGAAGAGTTCTGTGACAAATTACCATGGCCTTTCACATGGTCTTTGCCTTGCTTTGCTTAAGAACTCCAGGCAAGAAGTCTTAGAATATGCAATCCGAAATGTGTTTAAGGATGACTTTGCATGTACACTGTGTCCTAAAGATGTGGATGTAGACACTAAGGCCAATCATGTCCAGACAAGCAATCCTATCCTCGGTAAACAGCCTGGCATCACTTTCTACGATCCTGTGTAAAATCCCCCCTCAAAGGTCCTTGGAGAACCCATGTATTCATTGACTTCTTCGTATGTACACTGTGCCAGCAGTGAAGCTTTGCAAATGGTCAATTCAGATGCTGCTTGTTTCTTTGATCTTGTAAATTTAGAAAACTAATAACAGCACTTAATATGATTATGTAATTATATTTCACCAAGAAGTGTCTCTTTTCCATTTCTGGTTTAGTGTTTTGTTTTCCAATTACCCTCTTTTTTCATCACTGTTTGCCTTCACTATATAATCTTTCCTTCCCCCTGCCCCACTTCATATAATGTAGCTGAGTTCAGTAAGACAGGATAAATATAAGAATAAAAATTCTCCACTGAGTGAGTCATAGGAACCCCAAATTCAACATTAAAAACGGAATTCATCATCTTTAATTCAGTCTCGCTCCTTCTGTGTTCCCCCTCTAAGGACATCCAGTCCCAAGACCAAAAATCCAGCAGGCATCCCAGTTCCTTCGTCTGACTCTCCATTTACTGTGTGTTGTGAAATCGGATCTGTTCTGCTTCTAAAAGAGCAATTGAATTAGGGAAGTTTTCTCTGTCCTCACAACTGCCGTCTTCGTTTGATCTGAATTGAATTCTGAATCCTGTCGCTGAGAAAATACTACAACAGCCCCTTCACTGCTCTCCTTGCATCTGGTGTTACCCACCTTCAAGCTGTTCTCCATTCCCAGTTAGAGAAACCTTTCTTATACTCGGATCTGATTAAATACATTTTCTGCTTACAAACCTTATTGCTTCCTCACTGCTTGCATGATAACGCCCTAAATCCCCAACATAATATTCAAGGCCTTTCATTATCTAGGTTCTGCTTATTTCACCAGCCTGGTATCTTAACCCACTCCCCACTAGAACCACACCAAACTACTCCTGAGCCTCTAATAAGCCACTTCCTCTTTTGTCCTTAGGGTTTTGCATGTTTGGTCCCCTCTCACTGGAACAGCCTTCAAACACCTTCTCACCTGGCAAACTTGTGGACAGGTCTCCGTTCAGATGGTAAACCCTTCCTTGAATGTCCTCTTCTGGAGTCATTAAGTGCCAGCCTCATGTTTCCGAAGATATGTTTTAACTGCTTCTCGGAATACATACGTTAGGCTGAAGTTATCTCGTTAGGCTGAAGTTATCTCGTTACTCTTTTGCCCACTAGACTGTACATTCTTCATGGAGATTGTATATTATTCACTGTGCATCCCTAATGCCCAGGACAGATGCTGGCATTGCCTGATATCTGTTTACTAAATGGATGAATGAAATCATCTGAGTCCTTTGTCATACATTCCTCGATTTTCTCATGGTAATATTTTCAGCAGAGCAGGTGACTATTTCATGGGATGGTAAAATTTTTCTTTAAAAGGAAAGGGTGGATTAGATGATATCTCCAATTGCTTTAGGGTTATTAGAGTATTAAATTGACTGCCTTGTATATTCTGAAGCATTATAACAGCTTTTGTAAAGCCCTTTTCAAGTTACTAGACTTTACATGGTTTGTAGGCATTACACATGGCTAAGAAAGCTGCTTTTCTATATACTTTTCATTCTCTAACCGTATCCGTGTGAGAAAAGCAGTTGCTGCCTGTATTTTTAGTAGTACACATAATAATCTCTGTGGTTATTCTGGGACATATTGCACTATGATAAGTGTGTTCCAACTATTTTAATTTAAATTCAACAAGTTGGTTTTTTTCCCCCAGAAAGCTATTTGAAATCTTATTCTGCAATCAATTCAGTTAAAAGATACTTCCAAATGGGAAATTTGCTTTCCAGTTCTTTAATTAACCTCCTTAAACGGTTTGCTGGCATTCTCTCTGCAGAGATTTCCAAATCACTGTAGGCCCTGGACTGTGGCTACGTCACTGGAGAGCTGGGTCCCTCGAAAGAGTAAGTTTTAGGGACTAAGCTTCGGCGCATCTAAATCTTCCACAATAACCTATCCATCGATAACAACGGAAATTTCTCCAGATAGTCTGAGCTTTGTTCTGAAGTCTCCCATATTGATTTGCTTCTCTGCTTGTTTTGTCATGACATGTTTAGTGTTTGAGGGAACTGTGGCTACTGAAATTGTCCCCATTTAAAAATTACTCTTAAAACCATATCATCAGACTGCAAGTTGACATAAAGCAGAGCAACGATTTTAACGTCTATAGGTCCTGCTCCTTCCTTTGTTGTTAAGCTGACTCTGACTGTGCACTGGGACAGTGGATTTCCAGCTGGCTTCCTTGAAGCCCCAGCTCCAAGCAGGTGCTTTGGGGCCGGTGGCAGGAGGAAGTTGGGGCTGGATGAGTGGAAAAGCGCTTCCTACCTCTCCACACTCGATCCAAAGAGCTTCACTTTTATTTATGTATATTGAACTTCTGAGTAAATTTCATTAACAAAAAAAAAAAGTGAATAGAGCATGTAGCTGCAAAATATTTTGAAAACAACTGCCCTAGAATCTGGGTACGGCTTAGTGGGTAGATGTGATACGAAGCAGAATTCCCTTTTGGTTCTGGCTTGGTCCTGCATGACCTGCATATCCTACCCATTCCATGCCCAGACTGCTCACTGATCAGTGCTTTAGTTATTAAACTATGGCTAATCACATGCAGCGTCTTCAAGGACAATTCACGTTGATAACGGATCCAATGCTCGCCCTCTGTAATAATTGTCCTTTGAAACCTCCCCACCCAGGGCTGAGAAACGCTGGATTCACCTGGAAGAGCATTCTGAAAGACATCTTCGTTTTTTTCTGAAAACTTCCTTAAGTGGCTATAAAATGCATTTTATTCTCTTTATCTTTATAATTTAAATAATCACTAAAATTGTTAAATATTTAAAATATGTAAGTGCAGATGAGAAATGAGTCGAATCTTGTTTGTTTCTATTTCCTTCCAGCGGTGCTCATATCTCCCTTGTCATATGTGGAGAACATCACTTGGTTTTAGTTTGACCGGAAGTTCTTGCCCATCTTCTGGAGATGGCAGCACTCTTTCCTTTGGGGAAATGCTCTTCCCCTACTCCATGGATTCTAGAAAGGAGAGGGTCAACACAACCCTCTGGAACCTGGCCGAGGGTGAGTCACATGACCCAACTGGCTAATCAAGATTCTATGGGATTTGTACTTTCTGTAGTAGAGAAAGAAGTTCTCATTCCCCTGGATTTTACTGAAGTGAGATGAGGTGAGATGAGTAATTGCAGACTCTTCCTAGTTACTTCAGATCTGCTCTGCTTTTGTCTGAGTGATAGGAGGGCAGATTCGTATGTTCTCATGATAGTATTCTTGGAGTGGCAAGCAGTCTATCTCTTGCTTCTACCATGACTCTACTCAGGAAACAGCTTCTGGAAGATAGAGGATTTCTATTTCTGGAATTTTCAAAATTTTATTTTCCCCTTTCAAAACACTGCCATCTCTTCTTGCTTCAGAAAACGTTTCGAAATTAAACTAAGGTTTTATGACAGATTGCTGTTCCCACAGCTTCTGTGGTTGAGACAAAAGCAAACAAGCATTTATGAGTTTTTACCTTTTAACTCTTTCCTGCTTGTAATGTCTACTATCACTATAGATTGCTTCATTGGAAAGCCAGTGCAGACCTGTAATTATCATTATGTTTGCATACACTGTGTTCAAAATATATAATTATTTCTAGCTCCCTAGACAGATATACACTGCAGCATTTTAGAGTTACATAATGAAAACTTCTGGAGTGTACAGAATGCAGTAAAATATGAACAAATACCTTGAGTATTTTTAGCTTTAGATAAGAAGATTTTGAATTGGGAGAAAAAGGCAACAGTGTGAAAGCTCTCTATATTACTTTATAAAGTTAAGACATGTATGCGGTCTAAATGTATCTAGCAAGGCAAATTGGACTTAAGATTTGTATCCTGAAGAGGCAAAGTATGACACAGAAGAAAAATTTCTATCTAGTCGGTTAACCACATTAATAAAAAACTCTACTTACCCGATAACTTATTTGATAACTTCATGGATCATTAAAAATATGTGAGAGGTTTATCTGCAGTATGGCTTTGAGATTCTTTAATTTAGAACTTTTATGGAGGAGGAAATCTTACATCCCTTCCAGTGAGTTATAAAACCATTCTTTCTTTGGAATTCTAATCTGGTTTTACATTTGATTTTTATTGAGACTTGGGAAAGAAAGAGAGGCCACATTGAGCCACTCTTGCTTTGGGAAAAAAAATTACATGAAAGAAAGTTTGCCTTTATTTATCCCAACTTTCATGCTGAACCTATATTCCAGTTTTGGGGGCAATGGTGGTGGACCTGGAAAACAGGTCTCCATTTCCCTGTCAGGTTTTGAATACCTTCGCTTATCTGCTCCATCAACTCCCCCCGCAAATCAAAACTCCCAATTCATCAGTGTATTTACTTTAATAATTAGCTTAAAATGTTGACCTTCTATGTTGTATTTTCAATGTACAAGAATAGGAGTAATCTCAATTTGATCTCTAAACGGAGAAACGTGTTAATTAGGAGGCGAGGGCTTCATGGTCAAGTGAGCAAAGGAGACCTACGTTTGGTTATCTTGTTATTTTCTTGTGTGTATAAAAATTAGAGACAGATTAAGAGTCTCCTCTGAAGGGTTGTGGACTTTGTTCTAAGAAAATTGTGACTTGATTATTAATAACTTGATTATTATTATTTATTTTCCATCTCAACTGTGATTCTGGTTTACATATTGAAGTTTAAAATAAATTTTAGCTTCAGAAAAAATGGAGACAGAGGAACAAGGTTCAAACCCTCTCCTAGAAACTCACCAAAATAACAAAAAGTAATAAAAAATAGGGATAACATCTTCACCAGCTCTGAAAGTAAAGGAGGTGCCAGCTCTCCCCTACAAGTTTGAGACATTTTTTTCCCCAGTATCGTATAGATGAGAGCACAATGGTATACACTGTAGACATCGTCACACATTTCCCTTTCTTTGTAGAGCTGTATAATGTGCAATAATCTGAAAGAAATTCTGGATAACTCATTTGAAGGAATAAGAGCTTTTGATAATCACAACACATAGGAGATCCAGAATCTCCACCCAGGATTCTCTTTTTTTTCGGCGTTGCTTAGCTGCAGAGGAGGAGATGGAAGAGATAGTCTGCAGCGTCTTTCCTGGTTTTATTGGATCTATATTCTTAAAGGCTCTGCAGGCAGGTTCCAATATAGAGGAGAGGTGCTGTAACATGGAGGAGTGGGGTCTGAAGGGAAGGGTGTGCTGTGTGGAAGCAGGGACTGTCTGACCTTCTTACACCATTTTAGCAGCTGTGGACCCGTGACAGTAAGGGTAGCAATGACAGGACACGTGAACTTGGCTGCTAGGATGGTTTGAATAGCTGCTAAGCAACATAAAATGTTCAGGCGTAAGCCTTTGGCTCCTTATAGAGTTGGCCTTCTGTATCTGCGGGTAATGTACCTGAGGATTCAACCAAGAGCAGTTTGAAAATAATTTTTAAAATTCCAGAAATTTCCAAAAAGAAAAGCTTGAATTTGCCAGGCACTGGCAACTATTTACGTAGCATTTACATTGTACAACTATTTTTGTAGTATTTACATTGTATTAGGTATTACAGTAAGTCCCCTACATACGAACCAGTTCCATTCTGAGAATGCGTTCGTCAGTCCAATTTGTTTGTAAGTCCAGCAAAGTTAGCCTAGGTACCCAACTAACACAATTGGCTATATAGTACTGTACTGTAATAGGTTTATAATACTTTTCACACAAATATTACATAAAAAACAAACTAAAAATAAAGAAAACATTTTTAACCTTGCAGTACAGTACCTTGAAAAGTACAGTAGTACAGTACAACAGCTGGCATCCAGGGGCTGGCATCGAGTGAACAGGCAAGAAGAGTTACTGACTGGAGGAGGGAGAGGAGGTGGGAGACGGTAGAGCTGAAGGATTGTCAGCAGTAGGAGATGGAGGGCAAGCTGCAATTTCACTCATGCCTGACGCTGATGGCACAGGTGCTGGTTCCTTGCTGGATTCAATTCTATCTACCATCTTGAAAAAGTGATCCAGTGATGTCTGGGTAGTAGCTCTTTTTTTCTCATCATAAATAACACGGTAGCACTGGATTGCATTCTGAACGGCTGCTGCAACCTTCGTGTACCGTTCTACGTTCGGGTCCTGTGCCTCAAAAACTAACGGTGCCTCCTCACATAAAGAAAATCCCCTTGCCGTTTCCTGAGTCGTGAATCTGTTTGGTTCTTCAGGTACTCCTTCCTTTTGTCTCTCTTCAGCCTTTCTCTGGGCCTCCAATACCTGAGGCTTCTTAGCAGTACCAGCTACATCACCACTGCCTTTATGTTTGCTTCCAGACATCCTGGGCTGGAAATAAAGATACAGTACTACTGTACTCTATACTGTACAGTAGAGTAATGTACACAAAAACACAACCACTTGTGGAGGATGCACACACGTGACAATGTACACCAGACACGGGAACTAACTTACGTGAGTGGACATGCGAACACATCTTCCCTTCTTTGAAAGTTCTCAACTTGAATGTTCGTATGCAGGGGACTTACTGTATATGTAATCTAGAGATGATTTACAGTATATGGGAGGATGTGCATAGGTCATGCACAAATACTATCGATGTATCATTTATATAAGGGACTCTAGTATCCATGGAGTTTGGTGTCTGTGGGCGACCTGGAACCTGGATACTGAGGGATGACTGTATAGTTAATAAGTTGGGAGAGAATGCACAAACTGTGGTATATTCACACAACAGAATACTACACAACAAGGAGAAAGAACAAAGTACTGCTACATTTAAAGCACGGAGGAATCTGGGTGATTCATCCTGAGTGAGTCAGACAGACAAGAGCATACACTGTATGATTCCATCGCTCCAAAGAACCACACAAGCAAAAGTAACATGTTTGGTAGACCTATCAGTTAACCTTGGGAGGAGGTAATGGCTGGGAGATGGCAGGAGGGAAGCTTCAGGGGAGCTGCTGATGATTCAGCATCACTTGTATAATGACTTGTATAAAGTTTATAAGGATTTTTCACGTTGTCACTAATAATTTAGGTCCATACTTAAGGTTTATGTTCTTTACTATATGTAAAAACATTGCGAATCCCATTTTGTGGCAAGAAGAAGTACCTCACTCAAGGTACTTCAAGGACAATCGGGGCTGTCACACAGCTGCCTAAGGACTTGTGCTCCAGTCCCGGGAAGTACTGAGGAAGGAAGCAGCTCTTAGGCTGTGCCTCCTTCTAGCACGTCGTACCTCTCCTCCTCCTGGTACCTGCACCCTCTTCTCTTCTTTGTCCGTAGCTTTACTCTCCTTCTCCTCCATTTTCTCTTATCTCCCATAACGGGAACTTGTCCATGCTTTTTGCACTTTCCACAGCTCTGGAGCAACATCAGGGCGTCCTTGTACCTTTGACACCACCGTCTAACACTCTAGTCCCCCACTTCTCTGAGAAGCCCCCGAGGGGGTGCCCCTGGAGCGCCAGCACAGCCATGTGATGTCTGCCCTGGGAAGGTGCCCACTTGGTATGGAGCAGGGATACCCAAGCTCCAGAGAGTGAGACATGGAAGAGGTCCCTTTTGAATCGTATGGGCAGGGCCAGCGATAACACTCACCCCCCAAGCTCATCCCACTTTTTGTCTTCTCTCCATTAATACAATTTCAAAGATAACGTCTCCTGACATAGTCCAGCTACGACTTCCGTAACTGAAATGCTGCCATGGCTTTCTCGAGTCCAGATTATTTTCACTCTCTTCTTTGTGTTCTTTTTATGGCCCAAGTCATTACAATTAACTTGTAATCATTTTACAGTTCGAAAAAGGCAATTTTTGTTAAAAATAGAATAAAATGGATTTCAAACTTGTTAAGAGGATGACTCTGGCCTTTTATAAGATATTGAAGGGGCTTCCCTGGTGGCACAGTGGTTGAGAATCTGCCTGCCAATGCAGGGGACACGGGTTCGAGCCCTGTTCTGGGAAGGTCCCACATGCCGCGGAACAACTGGGCCCGTGAGCCACAACTACTGAGCCTGCGCGTCTGGAGCCTGTGCTCCACAACAAGAGAAGCGACGATAGTGAGAGGCCTGCGCACCGCGATGAAGAGTGGCCCCCACTTGCCGCAACTAGAGAAAGCCCTCGCACAGAAACGAAGACCCAACACAGCCAAAAATTTTTAAAAAATCAAAAAAAAAACCTGTGACATAGAGGGTAAGAAATTGATTATAGTACCTGAACGTGTACCAAGAATTATCATTCTGCTTATAATTGTTTATAAGCAATATAAAGACTATCTTGTTTTAATACTCATGGAAACACATGGATATCTGGTATTTAATTTTTATAAAATATTTATTGTAAGAACTAGTTTTTTTGAGTAGAATCGTTGAAAATACAACCTGTTTTGCAACAGTTACTATTTTAGGTTATTCGTTCACTTTTTTCACTAAGATCTGAGATTTTATCTTGACTTTAAACTTGTTACAATAGGCTGGTACTTTTTACTGTGAGTAACTCTAGACTTTCTAAAAAGCCTTTTCTCCCTGCAAATTATTATTCTACAGGCACTAAGTGGTGGTCTCCTCAAGGACTGAGGAAGATGAGCACAGCAAGCAGATGGGTTGTTGCAGTGAAGGTCCATGCAGGTGTTCACTCCAGGCATTTCAACTAGAAGGGGTTTAATGCAGGGGATTACCCAGGTAATGGAGGGGTTGTAGAGCCAAAAGGGGTTGGTGAGGCAACCCAGGGATTAGCAACAAGAGGAAGCTCATACCTCTGGTACCACCCCTAGGTCTGGGAAATGCAGAGAAGAGATGTGCTTGCAGAACCCAGAAGCTAGGAGGCGCTAAACCCATGGACAGAGTGGATATTCAGTGGAAGCTAGAATATTAAGGGAGATGCAGCTGCAAAAAAAAAACGCCACTTAAAGCAGGGCTGGGGGTTGCAAGAAATACCCTGGCTTTCCCTTTCTCCAGCTGTCTTCCAGTGCATTCCCTGGTCAAACCTACCAGTCACCAGAGCAGACGAAGTGGGAATGGGAGCAACAGGCAAAAAAAAACAGCAGAGGAGTCAACTTTGTACATAATACATGTCCCCAAAGGTGACAATGTGTCTTCCCAATCTTGGCCATACTTAAAGTAGTAAAATATCACACACACACACACACACACACACACACACACACACACACACAGCTATCTGGCAACTCCAAATAATACAGAACAGCAGTAAGTAGTTTTTAAAAATGAAGGTACAATTAGCTAAATATTTAATTCTAGGCCTTCATTCAGAATCTAATTATTTACTCTAATCTTGCACAAAATTACTAATTGAAGCAGACCAGACACAGTAGTTTAGAAAGGTAAAATGGGCTGCCAGGTGTAGATGAAGACAAATCCAAAGTTGGAATATTTAACATTCTGCAAATGGATAGAGAACAGAAAAAATACCCTATATAATTGAGACAAAATACATTAAAAGTTTTTCTGTGGTTGTTTAATATACAAAAAAAAGTCTGTCATCCCCAACTTGAGAACCCTGGAAGGCAGGCCCTCGAGGCTTGAAGTCTTGCATTTATTGATGTTGCTAAAGGTGAAAAATCGATCACTGAGAAAAGGTTAAATTATTAATAGTATTGGCTGTTTAAATGGGAAGAATTTATAAAAGTTATTACACGGATATGTAGACTCAAGCGGCATCTGTCCCCTAGCAGAAACATAAGTGTATTTTGAATACTTCAAAACATCTTGATACCACATATATGCATATGTGGTATTACTAGAGAAAGACGTGTAAAAACATTAAATGCGAATAAGGAAGATTACTGTTAAGAAAACAAGCGAAATGCTATGTAAGCTTCCCTTACACACACACACACACACACACACACACACACACCCCTCAGAATGAAGAATCCGAGGGCAACATTAATTTATTTATTCTACAAATATTTACTAAGCACTTATTATACCTCACATTTTGAATATGTTTTATTTGTTCAAAAGTGACCCAGTTTTCAGAAATATCTCACAAGGTAACTATATAAAACTTAGCCAGATGAAGGGTGAATGCACTTTAATTTCATTATTGTTTATTTTGAGATTGATGTGCAAATGTAACTGGTCACATGTGTGAGATGTTTTCTTTTGCTTATTTACTGATATTGAAATATTCAGTTTATTGGGGACACGTTTATCACCTGAAATACATTGGTAAATATTTTAAAGATATTATCATGGGTTATTTGGCAAGGATGTCAGACAATTTATACAAGAAAGAGGTAAGACTAGTATTTGCATATTATGGCTCCCAAACTACAATATTCATAGAAAGATATTTTTGTGATGCTATTTGAGTGAAAGCAGAAAAGGAAATGAGAGATAGCACTAAACGTTAGGTTCCCCAACTCAGATTTAGTTCTCAGATTTCTCTCCTTAACTTCTTACTCTTGCCTTGACTTTTGGTTTACTGTCCTGTTTCTTAATTTCTGATCTTCATGTTGATATTTGGTCATCATGGTTTGACACTTGGGTCTCTCTCATAAACTTGGTTTGACTCCAAGTCTTGTGATCACATTTCTTATATGTGTTAAAGTCATTTTCAGTGACAAACCTTGATCCACTGATTGTACTGTCTTGTTTCTTCTATAAGCACATCCCTGCGGACTTGTAGCCTACCACTAATGGAATTAAAATAGTGTGATGTGGTGTGTATATTATAAAGTTTAAATGGCTTTTCTTTTAAAGTAGTTATATAACTTAAATTACCTCTTTCAATTAAATTAGTGAGAGCTGTAGAATATAAAATGATCTAACTATTAGAGATGCAAGTAGTCATTTTTTAGTAATGTGCATTATTAATTCCTCATCATTGAATATTATACTCTTCTAGAACATATTTAACTTAGTTCAACAAAAATATTTAATTTGGAAGTATATGATTATTCCAACTTACTTCCAAGAAAAATTTGAGGTCGGGCTGAGGGATTTTGAACAGGCCTGGCCTTTGACTTTTAAGAAATAACCATGTGAGACACGTAAGATGACTAACAATTTAGGGACACGTAAGTGGCTTTCAGTTCTGAGTAATCTGTCTTTCCTAACAGGCTCTCCATTTAATGCTGTGTGAACTACCATGTAATGATCGCCACCAGTGCAGCTAAATGCTTTTATAATTAAATCTATATTGAATGGATTTCTTTGTCTTTCCTAAGCAGTTTCCTGCTGTGTGTTTAAACTTCTTGCAGTTTAGAGTATTGCCGCGGAAAATGTAAAATATGTTAGAATGAAGTGGAATTGTGTTCTGTGGCAGGAAAAAATATATATTTTTGCCAAATAAATAGGTATTGAATTGTATTTATTAATAACGTATCTCATAATGCCAGTTATAGCTTAGGAAAGATAATACCTTTTGTGAAATCTATGGGAAATATTATATCTTGGCAAGGAATATAGAAATGTTTATAATTATCTCTTTCACTGTATAATCTTTCTAAGTACTCCATGGGAAGCATGATTCATGGTGGTTGAAAGCAATAATTCAGGAGTTAGAATGAGTTTAAGTTCTGATTGTTCCATTTACTAGCAATGTGAACTTGATTATTTATCATTTTTAAGTCTGTCAAATGGGACAAATAATAGTTCTTGTGGCCTAGAGACATTTTGAAATTTAAATGTAAAGATGTACATGTAACATGCCTAGCACAGTGTCTGGTGCCTAATAAATATTAGCTATTATTATCTCTTTTTCTTACTAAACAAATCTCTTGACATGAAATTACGTTGTGATTTATTTAAGAAAACAATATGGATGTACATTTCAAATTTAGCTTACAAATTAGGGAACAGATATTCATAGAAAATATTTATTTTCTTAAAACATTATTTATATCATATTTCCTATCCCACAATGATCTGCAAAAAATTGAGTTATATACAAATGTATTAATTTAACTATATAGTAAAGTCCACAAAAAGGTTATATTAGAGTCAACACTTTTGCTTAAATCTCCAGATTCTCTTTCAAAACTATAAGATAGATATATTAACTTTAGTAGAATAACATGAATCTTTGAACGTGTGTGAACCTAAGAAAACATTTATTTGCAAAAAATAAAGATGGACAAAATTAACTTTAGTACATGTAAATATGTTTGTCATGCAAAATTAGTAGTTGCTACCTATTGATATAAAGTCTGTGTAGATAACGCAATGTGAGTACTGATTTTCAATGCTGTATCACTGCAGTTTACATGTAACATGTCTCTTGCTACCTGGAAAGATCTGACTATTTTATTATATGCATCAAGTTCTGTTATGTCATGTGGTATTTTGAAAAGAGCATTAGCTTTGATATTAGACAGTTGGAACCTCAGCTCTGTCACTTACCGGTGGCAGAGCACCACTGATTCCCTTTGATGAGCTTCCGTTTATTTGTTCATAAAATAGAGTTGTTGAAGGGTTAGTGTGAGTGTGCAGGTATGATAAACATTCAAATTACTTCTATGCTACAGTGGTTATTTCTCTGTTTTGGGCTCTTTTCCATTCATTATTTTTTACATTTGAAGCAACAACTGGTGAGGCTCGTTAGGATGCTTTTCCCTAATCTCCTTCCATGTCAAACTGGACTTGCCAGTCATGATGGAATTGCTATTTTGGAATATCTGCTTGTCTTATGGAAAAAGTCATATACTTGAGAAAATGTATAATAGAAAGAAAGAACCGGACATCAGTAGCAAAGACCTGAGTTTGCATTGTGTGCCTACAACCTAAGAGGTGTGTGGCTTCTCTGGGCCATGGATTCCTCATTTGTAGAATGAGAATAATAATAATATCTGTCTTGTTGCCTGATGTTATAAGAATCAAATCAGAGATGGTTTAAAAATGCTTCTTAAACTGAAAATTCATCTGGTTATCTGATTCAGCTGGTTATCAAGTAATGGTTTCATTTTTGTAGAAGGATTGAATACTGGTTATATTTTTTACGTTCTTGACATACTTTCTCATAGTCTTACAGTAGCTCTTTCAAAATGACTGGCTGCAGTTAGGAGACATCTGTTCCCTAGCAACGGCATTTCCTGACTGCCCTCTGCAACATCACAGCTTCTGGACACAGGTACACACTACATGTCACAGTTTAGGAGTTTATTCACCTTCACCGAACACATATGTGGAATTTCTACAGCTTATCGAATGAATGGAAATTCAATGACCATGACTCAGGAACATGCATGGGTTAACAATTCTTAAACATTTTATTAGACATTTGATTTTACCTAATTGTCAAGTGTAGTAATTTATTTTTTGAACTGATGTCTCCTTTGTTTATGACAGCTATTATTGCTTATCGAATTACACCTAAAGTCCTTGAATTTCGCAGGCATCTACAAAATTGTGTTTTCTATATTTCTGGGAGATATTCAGCCTTATTAAATATATTAGCGTAATAATAGTAGTAGTCAAAGCACAGAGTTTTATTTAAGCTAGCAAATAATTATGCTTCACAATAGACCTATAAACAAGCCCTTGATGATTAATAAATTTATTAATGGTTATTCTGGTTATGGAAACAAGTTCAAATTGGCTTTTAGCCTAATGTTAGCTTTTAGTTTTATTAGGTGTCAAAGTGAATAGCTTTGCTCATATATAATTTCAGTTTGTTAGGCAAAGAGAGCCCTCACATAATTTCTTTAGTGTTTTTAATACTTGTAGTTCTTAGATTCTGCTGAAGCACGTTTTTATCAGAATGACTATGTAAATCATTGAAAAGGTGCAGGCATTTGGAATAATCAGATATTTCTCAGCAATCTTACCTGAAAATAATGCTGACAGTTCACAGTAGAGCTGATTAGTTTGTGGCTATGTTAATTTTTGTAGGACTGGCTGACTGTTGCTTTGGGATTGTTTTTTGTTCGTTTCCAAAATCTTTGAGGCAATCATGATATCCATTTTAAGACCTGGTGTAATACTGGAAATAAGTAATACCTTGAGTTTTGACATCTGCACTTTCAGATCTTCTGTTATGGCATCAGCAAGATAGATGGTTCCTTAATGCCTACAATTCAGGATATTAACTTTAGCTTCTAAAAAGAGAAAATAGCTAAAGACTAAACTCATCTAAAGTCTATTTCTCTTTACTCAAGCCACTATATAACTTTAAAAAATAAAATCTTATTATGTGTAGAGTCTTGTTTGTCACATGGCACTGAAGAAGCATATGTGTGCAAATTATTTTTCCTGCCACCTACTGTGATATTATTCCCAGGTGCTACTTCAGAAACAAAGTTGTTATAAGGAGTAGAGATTTGGGGGAGGGAAGGTTGAGAGAGGAGGGTTTCTTTGCAAGTAAATTCTTAATATAGGTTGTGCACAAAAACATTTCAACATTGCTATGTCTGTGCCTGGAACACAAGAATATAGACCTCTTTCAAATGAACAGTGCCAAATATGAGTTTTCACTAGAAACTGCAGTACAAAACAATATGCTATCCAACAAATAAACACTTGTTTTTTAGAGAAACCGACAAAAGTTATAACAAAACAATTTCTGGCCATAACCATTTGAAAAGGTGTGTAATAACACTGTGATTTAGAGAAGTGCCAACTGAAAAATAGCTATGTAACCCATAGGATTGATAAAAAATGCAAAATTCAGAAAATATCAGGTATTGATGAGGTTTCTTTGAAAATAACTGTTCTCCCACACTGCTAGTGGGGATGAAATGGCTGCAGCAATTTGAGAGGCTGTAAAATAACAGTGTAAACCCTCTGACGAGCAATTTCAATTCTGAGTATCTGCCAGAGATTAGCACATCTGCCTAAGGAGATATCAACAGGGATGAATTGTAAACAAATTAAATGCTCATCAAAAGGGAGAAGGATAAATAAAATGTGGTACATTTTTATATGAAGAAACAATCCACCATGAGCAAGATTCAGCAGAAATAACCAGCTGCAGAATCAGACCCCTACAGAGATAAGAGGCACTGGAATGATGAGATAAAGAAAATAAATGCAGGTACTGTGCTGTGTTGAAAGAATAAAAGACGGAATTGAGAGTATCATTAAGGAATGAGCCTCCCCAAATTCACCAGGTAGATTTAAAATAAATTAGTGGGATTTCTGGAAATCACAATAGTATAGTAATGGAAACAAAAGCAAATTATTACAGAATTAAAGATGTAATTGATAAAATCAAAGTGCAGAGGAAATTATTCATAAGAAAACTACAGAAGAAAGAAATGGAAAAAGTGAAAGTGAGGTTAGAACACATAAAGATTAGAGGCGTCCAGCGTCAAAGCATTCCAGGAGACAATAAGAGGTAAAGACTTACATTACGTGAGACAATAGCTGAATTTTTCCCTCAGAATTTACTAGAGACACAAACGCTCAGAATCAGAAAAGCCCACACATCTCAAGCAGGATAATGAAAAAGAAAAAAATCCACACCTAGACAAACTGTAGTAAAACAGAAGGATCCAGGAGACAAAAGAAAGATCTTAAACCCAACCAGAGAAAAAAGACTGATTACTTAAATATTGACTGTTAATGCCCCCAAAACAATGGAAGCTGAAAGACAGTGGTAATAATATTTTTCTGTGCTGAGAGATGGTAATAAGTCATAAATGTAAATTCAGAATACCTTTCAATAAAGACACTGGAACAAAGGCATTGCCAGACAGTACATATGGAGAGATGCCATTGCCAACCGTCCCTCTCACAAAGCTCCTCTCACTACAGGAACTTTTCATCTTTCAGGGTGTACTTCAGGGGAAAGGAAAATAATTGCGGGAAATAGGTCTGGGGTACAAGAAGGAAATGTCAACATATAAAATGAAAATTGGTGAGTAAATTGAAGAAACACTACTTGGATAAAAATAATAAACATATGGAATTTGTAGGGTTAAAATCAAGCTAGAATTGAAATCCTAGAAAACGTCATATAAGTTGAGAGTGCAGTTATATTAGTTTGAACATTCTAACCTGCTTTATATTTTTTCAGGAAGAGGGCAAAGGTGCTGATCATCACTGAACTTTATTCAGAGTTAAATGTGTCTGTAAAAATATTTTGGATGATCACTAACAGAAAATAAAATAATGAAATGTGAGAAAGCAAAAGTCAATCCAAGTAAGGCAAGAGGATTGTTAAAGAGTAAAGAAAAAAAAGGGACAAAATTAGGTGATAGAAGTGAATGGAAATATATAAAATTCGTAATCATTGTAAGTGATTTCAACTCTCCTAATAAAAGATAAGCGATTGTCAAAAATCAATTAAACGAATATACTTTCTATAAGAGACATGGCTAGAACATAAGGGCAGTGAAAAGCAGGCTGGACATAAAAGAATGGAAAACCCATATCAAGGATAAACCAACCTAATAAAGCTCTTGTAATCCCATTAATACTGTACAAAATAGATTTTAAGGCAGAAATCTTTAAAGGGGAGAAGAGGGGCACTGTACTTTTTTAAAAAAGATTCAGTACATTGAATTGAAGATAGTTTTGAATTGAAGAGAGTTTCAATTTACATATGCCCAATGATATAACTTTAAAATACATAAAACAAAAATGTATGTAATAGAAAGACCTACCATGATAGTGGGAGATTGTAATACACTTCTCTTAGAAAGAATTAGGTCAAATTATGAAGATAAAACAGGAAGGATTTAAGAAGATTCAGACAGCTCCATAAATAGATTTGATCTAATAGGCATATATAAAAACCATGTACTCCAAAACTAAAGAATAAATAAGCTTTGTGGATTTTCTAAAAATTTTAGAAAAATTGACCACATCCTAGGCTGTAAAATAATCTGAAAGAATTAAAGAATGTAGGTATTATACACAGCCACATTCATCAAAATACAATTATAGATTAAACTATATTAAATCACCAATACATCGCCATTTTTAAGGCATAGAAATGAAGTTTTATGCGCATTAAAAATCTATTACAAAAACCTATTACAAAAATATATTCTCATAAATTATGCCTTTAAAATATTTAAAAGGCATAATATGTAAAAGGTATAATTCAGATAATTATGGGTCAAAGAAAAATAAAAAAGGAAATTAGAAAATATTCCATATTGAAAAATAATAGTAAAAAAATTTACTTATCAAAAGTAAAAAATTAAATAAAAAAATATATAAAGGGACAATTTATAGAATTAAAGGCATATTAATAATATTGCATTATTTTCCTGTTAAAGAGGAATTGAGACTGAAAAATAGGGCCAAAAAAACCAGTTTAAGAACTTAGGAAAGGAAGAATAGAATGAACCAAAGCAAGATAATGAGCAGGCAATTTTATTTTATTTTTAAAATTTATTTTATTTTATTTTATTTTTTTATACAGCAAGTTCTTATTAGTTATCTATTTTATACATATTAATGTATATATGTGAATCCCAATCTCCCAATTCATCCCCCCCCCACTGCTTTCCCCCCTTGGTGTCCATACATTTGTTCTCTACGTCTGTGTCTCTATTTCTGCCTTGCAAACCAGTTCATCTGTACCATTTTTCTAGATTCCACATATATGCGTTGATATACCATATTTGTTTTTCTCTTTCTGACTTACTTCACTCTGTATGACAGTCTCTAGATCCATCCACGTCTCTACAAATGACCCAATTTTGTTCCTTTTATGGCTGAGTAATATTCCATTGTATATATGTACCACATCTTCTTTATCCATTCGTCTGTCGATGGGCATTTAGATTGTTTGAGCAGGCAATTTTAAATACAAGAAATTAATGAATAGAAAACAAAGAAATCTTAGGGAAAATAAAGCTAAGGCTAATTCTTTAAAAAAAATCTAATAAAATAACTTCTGGTAAGATTAATCAAAAAAACAAAACACAAGAATACACAGTATTATTAATGAAAAAGGCATATTTATAAAAATAGCAGATATTAAAAACATGACAAAGATAATAAGTTTGCTAGAAGCACATAAAGTACCACATTGGCTAGTAGAGCAGTAGTATGAAATGTGCTACGTCTTTTTAGTCTGCTGTGATGAATTTTTCACAGATAAGTAGGATGAAATTGTACTCAGGCAGGTGAAATTGTTGGATCTGTTTTTTTCTGTTTATTTTATTTTTCTATGTATCTGTTTATTGAGGCACCCAGGCAAATGATAACTGCCTGTGAACCTGTGACTTGAGTTATCAGATACATGATAATGTTATTGTTTTTCTTTTTTAGAAAACTGCTTATCATTCTATCATTTATACATAAAACTCCTAACATTCTAGGCTATTTTTTGATCACTTGGGGTTGTCCAATACAACCTCCATTCTAAGTTTTACTGGTTGGAAAATTTGGAAAGGCAAAAACTATCTTTCCCACATTTATTTTTTCTGCAACTAGGTTTATTTTGGGCATTAATTTCTGCCATTTAGATGCATTCATATGGTGTTTGGAAGCCAGGTGTGACGTAGAGACCACATGCCCGATGTCCTTGACTTACACCTACCTGGAGGTCCCTGGAAATGTGTGGCCTGCTTGCAAAACAACACAGTGCCTATCTCTAGATTTCAGTGTATCAGGAAGCAATGGTAGTAGTGATGAGGATTCTTGCTCTTACGTTCTAAACTCTGGAGCCTAGTTTCAAGTTTCAGATTTTTCTTCTGGGTATAAAAGGGATTCATGGCTGATGTTGTGTATTCTTGTTTTAAATTTCTGTGTGGTGGTAACTTTAGGGCATCAATTCCATGTTGTTTTAACAGAAATCTCCCCTAGAATCTGCTCCTCAGGCCCTTTCAGTGTTTAGGTACCTAATTGCCTGACTAAATCTCTTCTTGCATTAAAGTATAAGGGTTTGTTTCTTGTCCTAAACCTTGACTAAGACACACTCAGATCCTTTGGATATTTTCTTCTTTATATGATGGAGAATTGTACTTCCTTGCCATGGATTTGACAATAGAATCAGTGACAATATAAGTACTGTTGATTTGTTTTCTTCTCTTGAATCCCTGAGTATTAGTAGAGAGCTCATCATTCAAGATCTACGAACAACATTGATTTCAGTATGACAAATCTCCCTGTCAGGATGAGTACTGCTACACCTGTAACACAATCTTCCTCTAGCTTTCTCCAGTCAGATATGTGTAGTGTAGGTGAAAGCCACTGCCTGAGAAAAACAGAGGTCAGTGTCAATATATATCCCTATGATTAACCAAATACAATACTAGGAACATTTTTTATGAATATTTCTCAGTGGAAATCTAACTGATTATTTTTTAAAAATCAATGGATCTGATTAAGCTATAGTTCTTCATGTTCATACATGATGTGATTGCTAAATCAGTCAACTTATCCATTACTCCAGTGAGCTATCCCTTCACTAATAAGAAGCAGATTTTACCCTGAGGGATACTTGAACATATCAACAGACCTGTGACCTAACCCAGGTATTGCTCCTGGAAAGAATCAATGGGTGATAGGTGACCATTTATCAAAATCTATATACCTGCCATTTGGTTTTGCCTCAGTAATCTTGGGGTCTTTATTTTTAGTCAAGCTTCATATACAATAATCCCCAAAGTTGAGCAGTCAAGTTCTAGGGCATAACACTTGCTGTCAGCTATTCTTCCTGGCCAGAAGATATGCTGTGCTTCTCCTATTTTTTTTTTTTTTTTACATTAATTTCAGGTGAAGTAGGATGAGAATTGAGTTTTACTAGTTCTCCATCTTCCAGTTTAATATATTACAAATTTAATTCTGTTTCAGTTAGAAAATGTCTATAAATAGCTTCCCACTCTGAAAACAAACTTGGTTATGTAGACCTATGAGTTGGTTTTAGGATATCTTTGACTAAGGCTTTTGTGTCATTTTTAGGAAGCCATGACTCACAAATTCATAACTTGATGTACCATAAGCAATTCTAAACCAGAGGCAGGGATGTCCTGCTAAAAGTATTCAACAGATATTCTCTTCTTAGCCAATGTCATTAATTTATTTACTAAAAGAACCAGATATCAGCTTGCTTTTGAGTTAATTAGACAACATTGCCTGTCTTCTTTCTTTCCCTGAGGTATCCTCTTTTGATTCCTGCAATCAACAGAGAAACTGATCACAAGCCAACTGCTTTACTCGTTCCCCAGGGTGGAAATGTGAATGGCTCCTTTCACTATTATACTTAATAAACTACTTGTAGAATAACTTAATAAACTACTTTTTCTTCCCACCTCTGCAACTTTGAACTTTTGCTGGTCTAGAGGGATAAGTTCTCAAGATAAAAAATGCTTCCACCAGGGAACACATAATAATCCCATTTATTTATTTATTTAATATCTTTATTGGAGTATAACTGCTTTACAAAGGTGTGTTAGTTTCTGCTGTATAACAAAGTGACTCCGCTATACATATACATACATCCCCATATCTCTTCCCTCTTGCATCTCCTTCCCTCCCACCCTCCCTATCCCACCCCTCTAGGTGGACACAAAGCACCGAGCTGATCTCCCTGTGCTATGCGGCTGCTTCCCACTAGCTATCTATTTTACATTTGGTAGTATATATATGTCCATGCCTCTCTCTCACTTTGTCCCAGCTTACCCTTCCCCCTACCCTTGTCCTCAAGTCCATTCTCTATGTCTGCATCTTGACTCCTGTCCTGCCCCTAGGATCTTCAGAACCATTTTTTTTTTTTTTAGATTCCATATATATGTGTTAACATATGGTATTTTTTTTTTCTTTCTGGCTTACTTCACTCTGGATGACAGCCTCTAGGTCCATCCACCTCACTACAAATAACTCAATTTCGTTTCTTTTTATGGCTGAGTAATATTCCATTGTATATATGTGACAAAACTTCTTTATCCATTCATCTGTCGATGGACACTTAGGTTGCTTCCATATCCTGCCTATTGTAAATAGAGCTGCAATGAACATTTTGGTACATGACTCTTTTTGAATTATGGTTTTCTCAGGGTATATGCCCAGTAGTGGGATTGCTGGGTCGTATGGTAGTTCTATTTTTAGTTTTTTAAGGAACCTCCATACTGTTCTCCCTAGTGGCCGTATCATTTTACATTTCCACCAACAGTGCAAGAGGGTTCCCTTTTCTCCACACCCTCTCCAGCATTTATTGTTTCTAGATTTTTTTGTTGATGGACATTCTGACTGGTGTGAGGTGATACTTCATTATAGTCTTGATTTGCATTTCTCTAATGATTAGTGATGTTGAGCATCCTTTGATGTGTTTGTTAGCAATCTGTATATCTTCTTTGGAGAAATGTCTGTTTAAGTCTTCTGCCCATTTTTGGATTGGGTTGTTTGTTTTTTTGATATTGAGCTACATGAGCTGCTTGTATATTTTGGAGATTAATCCTTTGTCAGTTGCTTCATTTGCAAATATTTTTTCCCATTCTGAGGGTTGTCTTTTTGTCTTGCTTATGGTTTCCTTTGCTGTGCAAGAGCTTTTAAGTTTCATTAGGTCCCATTTGTTTATTTTTGTTTTTATTTCCATTTCTCTAGAAAGTGGGTCAAAAAGGATCTTGCTGTGATTTATGTCATAGAGTGTTCTGCCTATGTTTTCCTCTAAGAGTTTTATAGTGTCTGCCCTTAGATTTAGGTCTTTAATCCATTTTGAGTTTATTTTTGTGTATCGTGTTAGGGAATGTTATAATTTCATTCTTTTACATGTAGCTGTCCAGTTTTCCCAGCACCACTTATTGAAGAGGCTGTTTTTTCTCCATTGTATATTCTTACCTCCTTTATCAAAGATAAGGTGACCATATGTGCATGGGTTTGTCTCTGGGCTTTCTATCCTGTTCCATTGATCTATATTTCTGTTTTTGTGCCAGTACCACATTGTCTTGATTACTGTAGCTTTGTAGTAGAGTCTGAAGTCAGGGAGCCTGATTCCCCCAGCTCCGTTTTACTTTCTCAAGATTGCTTTGGCTACTTGGGGTCTTTTGTGTTTCCATACAAATTGTGATATTTTTTGTTCTACTTCTGTGAAAAATGCCATTGGTAGTTTGATAGGGATTGCACTGAATCTATAGACTGCTTTGGGTAGTATAGTCATTTTCACAATTTTGATTTTTCCAATCCAAGAACATGGTATATCTCTCCATCTGTTTGTATGATCTTTAATTTCTTTCATCAGTGTCTTATAGTTTTCTGCATACAGGTCTTTTGTCTCCTTAAGTAGGTTTATTCCTAGGATTTTATTCTTCTTGTTGCAGTGGTAAATGTGAGTGTTTCCTTAATTTCTCTTTCAGATTTTTCATCATTAGTGTATAGGAATGCAAGAGATTTCTGTGCATTAATTTTGTATCCTGCTACTTTACCAAATTCATTGATTAGCTCTAGTAGTTTTCTGGTAGCATCTTTAGGATTCTCTATGTGGCATACCTATTTTGATCAAGAGACTATTGCAATAGTGATGCTGCTTCAGTTCCAGACCTAACCTCTGAGAAGACGAGCAGTTTCTGCCTCCTACCTCTTGGAGCTCTGGGCTCCCTTATAAAAAATTCAGGCTGCAGAGGGAAGCTACATGGAAGATTAAAGAGGCATCAGGCATGTGAGTGAAAAGGTCATTGTGGATGAACATTCCAAGTGAACCTTCTGATAACACCAACCCCAGACTCTACGGGTGTAAAACTGCATGAGAGATGCCAAGTGAGAACACCAGCTTAACCTGGTCAACCCAAAGAATCCCAAGAGATAATAACAAATTGTCGTTTTAAGCCCCCCAATTTGGGGGTAATTTGTTACATAGTCTTCTGTAATAGAAACAACATATATTCTCAAATTCAAGTTTAATTTAAAATTACAAGTTGTAGTGCCCCATTCTTATTTTTATACTGTTATAATTGTTAGTATTCTGTAACTATTACTATGTATATCTCAATTTTTTTTCTGTTTTTAATCTAAAGATCAATGGCAGACCAAATTTTTGCAATGCATTGAATTCTATATGGGTGACCCAGCAAAAGCACATCTCAGATGAAACTAATATAATGTTATGTGCCAATTATACCTCAAAAAAAATTTAAAAGTACATCTCAAGAGTCTTCCCAGGATCTGAAAGTGGAGATGTGCCTCCTTTAACTTTTTTTTTTTTTTTTTTTTTTGGTGAGAAAGTTGCCATGTCACTATTACTAAAGTCATTGAAACAGCTAATATAAATTAGTGTTATTTAGTGCTATGTTATGATTCATGACTATTGTCCAGAAGCAAAGACTACTTATCACATTTACTTATAAAGCTATATCTTCATTTACAGTTTCAGTTATAATCATTTGTTCATTTATCCTGGCTTATTAAGCATTATCCAAGAGATGATCTCCTTGGCTTCAGAGACGTGTGACATTTGCCCAGATATGGATTCACTGTCAGTGGCCGGGTCTGGACTCCTTATATTTGTATATACTGCTAATTGCTCTTCAACTGTAGACTCTTAATAGGGTTTATTTTATTTTCCAAGAAAGAGCTCTATAAAGCTTTCTTGAAAATTAAGAGAGATGCTAATTAAGTGTTTATTAGCTTGAAATTCCCAGTATTTTAAGATTTTTTTTACATACAAAAATGGGCATTTCATAATACTACATTCCAGGTAGTTTTAAATTCATGCCTAACAATAACCTTATGAGGTGGTGTATATGCATTTTTACTGAGTAGAAGAGTAGGGCTAGAAGTTAAGTGACTTACACTGTCTCAGAGTTAGAAAGTAATTCTGCTGGGATTTGGATCCAGGACAGCTTACAGAGTCTACTAACTCCCACTTTTATCCTCTACAGGAATGAACTATTACTTATTCTCTACTCATAAGCATATGTTTATCTTTAGCTATAATAAATTTTTAACCACATTTAATATTTCAAGGTTGATGTGGTAAATTAATCTGTTACCTCTGAAAGTGGAGGGGATATGGAGAAAAAGGTAATATGTTGAAATAGCAAAGGCTAGTTCACTAATTACTGAACTTTTCCTATAATGTTTTTCTACTAGATAATCATAATTTCTCATTAGCTTGGATTTCTCAATAAGACAGAGCATGCACATGCTTGCAAGAAAATAAAAATGTAACAGAAGAACAGACATAACATTGATTAGAGAGGCCGCAACACAAACTGGACTAAACTGAGAAGAGGAAAATCCAACATGGATTTGGAGGGCAAGATTTGTAACATATGGTAGGGTGTTTTTTGTTTTTTGTTTTTTTAATTTATTTATTTATGCCTGTGTTGGGTCTTCGTTTCTGTGCGAGGGCTTTCTCTAGTTGTGGCAAGCGGGGACCACTCTTCATCGCGGTGCGCGGGCCTCTCACTATCGCGGCCTCTCTTGTTGCGGAGCACAAGCTCCAGACGCGCAGGCTCAGTAGTTGTGGCTCACGGGCCCAGTTGCTCCGTGGCATGTGGGATCTTCCCAGACCAGGGCTCGAACCCGTGTCCCCTGCATTAGCAGGCAGATTCTTAACCACTGCGCCACCAGGGAAGCCCTGGTAGGGTGTTTTTAATCCAACCTTCAAATAGTGGTTGCAATGACCTCTCTACTTGCAGCTCTGATCCTAATGGGCAAAGTACATTTAGTGCCTATGGACCACGGAGCATCTCAACCATGCCCAAAAGAGAGAAAAACAGCCAGATCAGTTCAATTCAGCAAGACAAAACACAGTCGTGTGTTTGTCACTGAGAGATTCCCTAGAGAAACTCCTGCTCCAGGAGCTCCTGTGAGAGCTGCAGTGTGACTGCATTGCTATTTCGTTTTAAATATAGTTGAAGATCTGTGCCAGAGGAGAAATGCTGTGGGGAGCAATACTTGTCATTAGAGGAATAATAATAATAATTGTTGAAATTAATAGTGCTCTCTTCATTTAGGAGATTTATCCTTGTGGCATACGGTAGCTCCTAAATGTAGCAGCCTAGTTCAGGAACTCTGTGTCCAAGAGGATGTAGATTTATTTATTACTTACTAAATATTCATATTCATCTCTATTTGTCACTCTATCTAGTGGCTGATTTATTCAGCTCATTCGTGGCCATTCTGCTCCAGTTACTGCCCCTAAGATTAACCCACTGAGGCAAACCTGGATCTTCTTCCTAAAGTTATATCCACAAGTCCAACTGACTCAGATTTCTCAGAAAAACCTTCAAGCTTCCATTTATTCTTCCTAGAATGGACTGTCTCTCAATTTGTCCAGACAGTGAGCACTTCAGAACTGGCAAGAATCAGAGAAAAATGGTCTACATTTAATGTAGCACTTTGTTCAGAATGATTTAACAATGAAAACTCTCATGACCAACCACATACACTCCCCACTCACTCCCTGTTACTCTTCTCTGCTTTGTTTTTCTCCATGTCATCTCTTAACATACAGCCTAATTTACTTATTTTGCTAATTGTCTTTTATTCCCTAGGATTCTTTAGAATGAGGGCAAGTATAATTGTTTATTCACTACTGTATCATCAGTATCTGACACACAGATATCTGTTCAATAAATAAAAGAACTAACATGGAAGTCTATTTCCTTACCTGCCAATTTTTTATAATGATACTATAGGTATCTCATATTAGCCAAATCTTTTTCATTCCTACAAGAAGTGTTTTACTGTAGATTTTCAGAGAGCAGGAGCCTATATTCCATTATTTTTATTGGGAAAATCATGATGGGTTCCAAGCCACATTCTTAAATACCTAAATTACAGTCCACAAATGACTTCTGGATAACATCAAGCACTGAAAATACAAAATATCTAATTACTTGAAAAGTAATAAAGTCATTGGAGTAGACAGTGTGACTCTGAGTTTTCTTTTTCCACTGCAAGGAGCTAGTACTCCAAAGCAACTATGCAGTGAAACAATATGTTAAATATAGAAAAGAAAATGACTAAGTTGAAGTCTGTTGGTAGTGCCTTCCCCTACCTGACAAAAACAAGTAAGAATCCATGTCAGCATAAACCTCTAAGTAAAAGGTAGAGAAGACAATAGCAACTATAGATAATAAGTTTAAAAAATACGTCATAGTCGCATCAGGAGAACAGCAGAGTTAGAACTGCAATATGATCCAAGTTCTCTCATAAGAAGAAGCACCCAATTTAGATGTCTGCTGATACGCACATGTAGTTTTGTTCAGGAATATTTTGATTTTGATAGTGAATTTTTGGTAAAATTTTTTGCAGATCATCATGGTGAATGGATGGTGAGATTTTGAATAGCAAGAGCTAATTTGACATCTCTTGAAGGGTTTTTAAGAATTAAATGAGATCTTCCTTCTCCATAAAGACCTGACCTTATTAATTATTCATGTATAGCAATACATATTATTAAGTTTGAAAGAAGTAGAAAGATAGATATAAATGTTGTCATTAAATTCATCACAAATTATTGATATGCCTATTTTTGCTTGTGAACTTTCTTTCCTGCCTGTCAGCTGTTTCTTTCTGATTCAATAATCTTACAATTGACCAGTTTGGAGAACATGAAATAGGAGAGAGGCTTTCCAAACTGTCATATCACAGTACCATTCTAATCAACCATGAGTAAGCAACTTGCTGTCCTGCAGCTGCGGTGATGACCATTTTTCCTTGTGACTGCTCTTAATAAGGTTCTTATGTTGTATTGATTTGTCTGGTACCTAAAATAATTTCAGTTTTCACGTTTCAAACCCAAAACTGTTACCCTAGGGACTGAAAACTGGTTAAATTGTTAATTCCTGGTTTTAAAACTTTGAGAAGGATTGGTATTCTATTTTGCATGTCTCAAATCCCTCTGCATTATTTCAGATGCCTAGTCTATAACAGTTTTGTATATGCAGTTTTGCACTTACGGAAATATATACCTAATTTGAAATTAAATAAGTACTGTTCCTGTATCATAGATTAAAAATATGGCTGGCAAGCTGTTCTCAGTTTCATGAAGTCTGTTGTTGCTACTGTAAAGGTACCTGCATATCTGGCTCAGTTGATAATGACAGAAATAAGAGTAAACTTAGGAGTCTCATATGCTACCTTAGAGTAGAATTTTATTTTGATTTTAGCAAACAATATCTACAAGCAAACTATACAAATAAGTTTTTCTGGTTAAGTATTTGTTTTACTCCTTTAGGATGGAAAATCTTTGCAGCATTCTGTATATACTTAATTTAGTAAAGGGTAACTCATTAGCCTAAGAAACGAACCTGAAAAAGTAGACCAGTCAGTCTTATCCTAATACCGATGACTTCTCTAAAAATACTATCTAGTTACAGTCAGATTAGTAATTAAAACTAAAATTTGCATTCATATTATCATTTCATAAATATAGCTGTATTTTTTAGATTGCTAGTTTTTGAAAAAATTGTCTCATGCAGTTTTGAGCTCAAGAATATATATTTTGGATTTACAGGTTAAACAGTACTTGCTGTGGTCCTGAAAAACAAAATTTGGACACAATTTGGAAGTGCAGGAGCAAGCTGACCAATAAAGTGCTAAAATGCTAAGAAACTGAACAAATTAGGGAAATACAAGTTACCACTATGGAAAAACTAATTTATTTTCTTTGATAGTGGACTAATAATGTATGGGTGGCTCAATTATATACCTCATTGATTAATTCATTTCTTTCACAAATGTTTATTGAGTACTTTGAAAGTTTCACACACTTCACTGGTACAAATAGATTTGCTTAATGACACAAGAAAAATTATACAGAAAAAATTAAGGAAAAAAAGTAAAGACTAATCAGTGTATGCTAATATGCAAGGAGTAATGGGCTGTAAACTGGGCAATTCTCAGTGCTTCCAAAGAGAGCAAGTCTCTTTACGTAAACAGTATGTCTTCAGCCTTATGTAACAGATACAGTCAAAGCACTGAGAAAACACAGAAAAGGTCTAAGAATTGACATATCAGTGTAAAACAATTGATAATCCAGATTTAGCGCAATCTCTCTCCCTCTCTCTTTCCCTCTCTCTCTCTCTCTCTCTGTCCCTCAGCTCATGCACATGCATGCGCGTGTGCACACACACACACACACACAAGCACATAAACTCATAATGTACATTTTAAGATTCTTTTCCTGTCATTAACTTCTAAGCTACTTATATTGTGGCCATAAATTAAGGTATGTATGATATATGTTCTCTGCCAAAATAACACTTTTTTTTTTACACTGTTTTTAAAAAAAGAAAAATATTGAAAGTAATAAAATAATCCAAGAACTGCATGCCAGTGAAAACACACATAGCAAAAATTACAAGATGCCATAAGTATAATTTTAAGTTAGAGCTCTAAATATATTTGTTAGTAAACAAAGAGCTCCTAATTAAAAAGCTAAGTATTTACATAAGAATATAGCAAGAGAAAAACATAAGGCTAAAAATTTGAAAGAAGTAAATGAACAAAATAAGAGCAGAAATCAATAAAATAGAAATGAGAGGATACAAAAGAGATGTTCAACACAGCCAACAAAGTAGATGCTTTTTTGAAAAAATCTAATAGAGAAACAAACCTCTGTCATTATTGATCAAGAGAGAAAAGAAAGAAGACACAAATGAACAATATTGTGCACAGGTTTCCTATTGTATGCTGGCAAAGTTTTCTCTTGGAAATATGCTTATAGATTCTTTTGTGTCATAGGGTATGTGAGTACTTAATATTCGGAGATAGTACCAAAACATTCGCAAAATTTATTGCAGAAATTTAAACCTCCTACCAACAAGATGTAAGAGCAAGTATATATACATCCTCGTGATATTGTCAGATTTTTAAAGTTTTTGCCAAATGAGTGTAAAAATTCATCTAAGTGTAGTCTTGCTTTGTAATTCCCTGATCACTAATGATGTTGAACAACTCTTCATATATTAATTGGCTATGTGTGCTTCCTCTTCTATGAAATCTTCTTGTTTGCCTATTCTTCGATCAGGTTGTCAGTGCTTTGTTTATTGGTTTGCAGGAGTTCTTTAGGTACTCTCAATACTAATATGCTGTTCATTGCAAGTAGCAAGAATATCCTTTTCTAGGTTACATCATCTATTCACTTATACACACAGTTGGTTGGTAACTGATAAGCCCATATGTCCATTTCGGTTCAGCCTTGACAACTTGTTACAAGTATAATTAAGTCAAACAGAAGGTACATCTAAAGGAGCAATAGTAACTCTGTGTTCAAGAGGTTTAAAATCAGGCATGGTACTTTGAGGCAGCAGTTTACATCTGGATCCCAGGGTTTTTATAGTAGTAGTAGCAGCAGCAGTAGTAATAGTAGTAGTAATAATAATGATTTTTTTTTTAATTATTAGCACCTTTAATTATTATTTATTTATTTATTTATTTATTTATTTATTTATTTATTTATGGCTGTGTTGGGTCTTCGTTTCTGTGCGAGGGCTTTCTCCAGTTGCGGCGAGCGGGGGCCACTCTTCATCGCGGTGCGCGGGCCTCTCACTGTCGCGGCCTCTCTTGTTGCGGAGCACAGGCTCCAGATGCACAGGCTCAGTAGTTGTGGCTCACGGGCCCAGTTGCTCCGCGGCACGTGGGATCTTCCCAGACCAGGGCTCGAACCCGTGTCCCCTGCATTGGCAGGCAGATTCTCAACCACTGTGCCACCAGGGAAGCCCGCTAATGATCATTTTTGTTGTTACTATTATTAAAGAAATAATTGATTAGTTTGGGGTGACAAATGTGTAGTGTGGTAGATATGCTTTGTTGCTCACTCCTTCCCTGTAAGAGGATTATACCTCCCTGCTCATCACCATATGACATACAATGTCTCCCAAGCCAGGAGTGTACTTGCACTCCATTGATTGTATACCAAAGTAATTTAACAGCCTTTGTGCGCTTCAATGGCCCTCATGCTCCTTTTCACATCTCAGCACATTTCAGAATGTGGTTTTTCTTTCAGGCTAAATCTCAGAATGAAGAAGATACATTGAACAGAATCTCAGCCAGAGCAGAGCTGCAACTGATATGTAACCTGAGCAAGAAATAAACCTTTGTTACTCTAACCCCCTGAGATGATTACAGCAGCCTTACCTGGCCAAAGCTCATACATGGCAAATGTTGCTAATTGTTCCTGACCCTCCTGCCTTCATCGTGATGTGATCCTTGTATTGTGGGCTGGCATCGTGCCGGACAGGATGTAAAATATTTAAAAGTTGACAGACAACACTCTTGCTCTTTAAGGCTTGTAATCTTTACAGATATATAGAAAAAGTGCAAAGTAATGAAATTTATATGATCTAACTTTGATGTTCCTTTTCATTTTCTCAAGTCAAAGGTTAATATAAAATAATGTTCAAATTAGTGGTGCTGATGTACTAAATATAATATGACTTAGAATAGTGCCCTGGCATATGGTAGATGCCTAATAAATATTTGTTGGACAAATGGTCAATAATTATTAAATTAGTAAAATTATGAATATATCCAGAATACTAACGAAACTTAAGCAGCATATGGAAATATGGTTTATAAAATATGAAAATACTGAAAAGTGAAAATGTTTACACAGATTCTGTCTTTAGAAGTGATATCCCAAATGACTCCCAAAACTATTGAAATCAGTTTCCAATTGGTAATTATTAATATTATAAGTGGCATTTATGAAACAATGTAATAATAACTATTTGCCACTAATAATCCACAGGATAGATATTTCATTGATTACTAAGCAATATGGAATTATCTACTGATTGTATTATTGCAGTTTTTTAATGACACTTTTATTGTTAACATATATTAACTGCTGTTAAAATGTAGTGACATATTCCTACCATGTGGTTATTTTAAATGCCACAAATTTTGAAAGTTCCAGGAAGAAAATAATAAAATAATAAAAGTATCATAATCAGCAGAAAAATGGAAGATGGAAAGACATTAGAAAAAATAAATAAAATTATTTATATCATAGAAATATTTTGGAAGAAAATATAGAATGCCAGGGAAAAAAGAGAAATGCTTTAGTTTCAGTGAAATATACTCATAATTATCAAGCATAACTGATACTTTTTACCAAAAACTAAAAGACAAAAAAAAAAAAATCTTAGAGAATCCATTTAACTAAATATAGCTTTTGCAAATCTAAGTATATGACTATATAAATTGACTCTTAAATTACTCTCTTTTTGAAAGTTACTGATCTCAAGTCAGAAATTCTAACTTTCCAAAAAGTAGGAAGTTTTGGAAATGAATATTATGTGAATATTTCAAATGGAAAAAAAATGACTAGAATCTGGTTACTTCATTCAATTTCAAAGGATTCTGTATTTTGTCTGTATTTCAAACTCTTTGGAGGTAGAAAACAATGTATCAAAGAGTGGCAGATTTTTCATGTATTTCAGGTAAACATGAAGGAAGAGAAATGCACATTAAACAATAATATTAAGTATTCAGAACTATAATCTGATTTTTAAAATCTATAATTATCAGTGCTGCCGAACAGAAACTATATGTAAATGAGAAAAAATAATGCCATGTGGTAGTGAATACGATTCAGTTTTTAGTGATGTAATGTCTAACACCAATGGATTAGCCAAGCAACTGTATGATTATGGGAACTTTTCCATTTGGCAGGAATTGTAGCAAAATTTGAATATTATGGGAAATATTTATGCAGAATACAGACACTTTAACTAAAAACTACTACGTATTATTTTGGGTATGAAAAACAACTGAATAATTAAGACATACATGTGATCAGAAAAGTAACTTTGAATAAATTAATTGATATTACTCAATTGCTATATATATGTATATATATAATCACATAAATTGTATTAAATTGAGATAAAGTAGTGCTTGATTTGAAGATTTCTAAAATGCATGTTTTTCAGATGGGAATATTTTTGTGAGGGTTTGCCCAGTAAGTGACAAAATTGGAGAAAGAATACAAACATTTTAGTGGACTACTTGCAAAAATCTGAATCTTGCCAGAAATAATCTAAGAAGCAAGGGTAAAACAGGGTGCAGAAGAAATAACATATTGCAACAAAAGATAAAAAAACAAACGGGTATTTTACGTTGCTTGTTCTGTGATTGTTTAAACTTCTTAGTAAAGAATGTAGCTAAACTGTCTTTTGACACGATTGATTTTGTTGTTATTGCTGTTGTTCAAGTACTATATAACTACTTTTCAGCTTTAGAGAATCACTGTAGTATATTGAAAGCACATTTACCAGACATAGATTTTAAAGTGACAACAGATAAATGTTTTTTTTTCATGAGTGATATTGTTTCTTAAAAGTACTAAGGTCAATAAAGTATTTTTAAACATAGGATTTGTCTCATTATTTTTAATCATGCTTTTTAATTGCATACTATATTAATAGATTCTAATAGTTGAACATAACATTTTACTACTCCTTACTACCATCTCATAAATCATAGCTATAGTTTTTTTTTAACTTTATCAAGGTTTGTAACATTTATAAAATGCTGTGTCACCATATAGTTGATTAGTTTTAATTTTGTGTTTAAATTGCTAATGAATGAATTTCTGCTCATCTCTTTAAAACAGCTTCAAGTTCTGGGGACATTATTTTGACTAGTCTTTTAATTCACTTGATTTTAATTCTTATATGTTGAGAAAATTCATGATAGGCTGAATGTTGACCCTCCTAAGATATGTCTACCTCTTAATTCCTAGAAGCTATGAATATGTATCTTAGTCTGTTCTGGCTGCTATAACAAAATACTGTAGACTGGGTGGCTTAAAAATGAAAAGAAAAAAGGAAACTTTTTCCTCACGTTTCTAGAGGTTGGGAAGTCCAAGATCAAGGCACTAGCAGGTTCGGTGAGAGCCCACTTCCTGGTTAATAGATGACCATCTTCTGGCTATAACCTCACATGTTGGAAGGGGAGCTGCAGCTCTTTGGGGCCTCTTTTATAAAGGCACTAATCCCATTCATGAGTGTTCCGCCCTTATGACCTAATCATCTCCCAAAGGCCCCACCTACAAATAATATCATATTGGGAATTAAGTTTCAACATATGAATTTTGGGGGACACAAGTATTCAGTCTGTAGCAATATGTTACCTTATATGGCAAAAGAGAATTTACATATGTGATTAAATCAAAGATCTTGAGATTTGGTTACCCTGGATTATCTAGGTGGGTCCAACGGAATCACAAGTGTCCTTATAAGAGGGAGGCAGTAGAATTACAGTGAAGGAGAAGATAATGTGAAGAAAGAAAAGACTGAATTGATGTAGCCACCAGCCAAGGAATGCCAGAAGCCTCTAGAAGCTGAAGGAAGCAAGGACTGAATTCTTCTTTGGAACCTCCAAAAGGAACATCCAGGCTGACACCTTGTGTTTTGTTTTGGGGCAAATTATGCTCAGAGACTGAGATTATTTTTGCCAATATTTTATTTAACACAGGTTCACTGCAGGACTTATTTAATTTCACAAGCCAATAACATACAGGATAATGTCCCATAATAAGCCAGTAAAGAAATACCCTACTCCAAACCAATGATAGATTAATTACACTTTTGTTCCAGGCAAGGGGAGATGAAAGGAATAAAGTCCAAATTTAGTTCAAGGTGTACCCTTCTACCAGTTGGTTCATGGGAAAGTCAGTTTAGCCAACCATGAGTTCATGTCCAGTTGCCAGCATAAGAACAAAAGTTCCTTGTTGCTAGAGCACGATTCGAGGGAATGAAGACGTAGGACATGCAAGATGATCTTCTGGAGGCCACTGCATGGTTTTCACCACTGCCAAACAGAGTCACTTTCCAGGCAGGAGCTGATGCCCCAAAGTCTTTGGAGAGCTATATAGATCAGCAGAGGGTCACCTTGCCCGGACCAAACACTCTTGAACAGTCCCCACAAGCTCTGGGTATTTATACCCTAAATGTCCCCTCGCCATAGTTGCTTCCCATTGTGTTCTTACTGGCAAGCCCCAAGTGGTGCCTCTCAGAAGCTTACTGAGTGCTTGTTAGCAAGCACAGATGTGGGTGATGACATCCTGACACAATTTCCCTTTTGTATCAACTTTACATATAAAAACAACTTCATTCTTAGATCAAAACAACTTCACTCTTAAAAACAACTTCATTTTTCTCATAAACAAGTAGATTTGAAATCATACTATACACAACACCTTGATTTCAGGCGCATAAGACTAATTTTGGACTTTGGACTAATTCTGGAGAATAAATTTGTGTTGTTTAAAGTCATCAAGTTTGTAATAATTTGTTATGGCAGCAATAAGGATCTAATACAACGTATCATGTTATAAGTGAAGAACCTTTGGCATCTCTGATTGCTTATAATATTATTAGGTCATAATTCTATGTCCTGACAACTTTGGAGACATTTAAAAAAATTTCTCTTACAAACAGATATTAATTTGGAGAAGCTTGAAGCCAGCCTGATTTATTCTCCCCTCTTTTCAATTTGAATGTTTAAAATACTTTTTATTTTTGAAGTTTAATAACTTATCCAGAATATTTATAATTTCAATTATTTTTTCTTAATTTTTCCTGGAAATCATATATATTTTCATAAACAATTTTAGTTATCCCCAGGTATCTGCAAAGTATTTTTTAATGTTGGAGTACAATTAATCGTTTGTTGGATTTTCTATCTTAGGGAAAGTTATATTTATGTCATATTGTCTTTGTTCTCTTTATTGTTTTCTCTAATTGCTTTACTTTTATGGTTTCCTCTCCATTTACTTTGGTTGTCAGAAAAACCCTCTATTCTTTTCGTTGTCATTAATTTGCTTTTCAGGTCTGCCTAGCTAAATCTAACTTAGTCTGATAATGATATTGTTCTGGTATTTTACTCGTGTCCTTCATTTTCACAATCGCATCTTTTTTTTTTCATTTTTTGGTTTCATCTCCTCTGCTTTTTGCTTCTTCTGGTCTGAGTTCTTTGTTTTTAGCAAGCAATTAAACAATTTTTGTGTTTTTTTTTTGCTTGTGGTTTTATTGCATAGTTGTTCTGCCATGTGTCTCATCATGTACTTAAGTCAACTGGGTTACCTCTGTCCAAACATCAATATATTTCTATTGGTTTCAAAAGTATTCTGTCTCATAAAGACTTAGGGAGGGGGAAGGGAGAGAAGAACTCAGTGGAAACTCTGTGCAGTCCATCGAAAAACACTGCCTCTCATGTGATATTTGTTAAATTTACTGCCATATGTTTACTCTGCTTTGTTGGAGCTGGTTCATAACTGAGGATTTAAACAGCAGACTCCAGCTCTTCAGTTTCTTCATATACTTGTCTTTCCCAGTAACAATTGCTATTTCCCCTCAGTTTCTCTTCAGATTTTCACATATTAGTGAGAATTCACTAACAAGGATTGTTTGACTCATTCTTGGAAGTGGGACTAAGTTAAAAACTGCATGGTTTACTCTGTTTTTCTTTGAGTTTGGACATATTAGTGATGACGAACATTTAGTTTTTCCACAGATTTTTGTATTTAGTGAAAATTCTTAGAGTTGGTTGACTCTCTTCTCAGGAATAGGATTGGGTTCAGAGTTTTATAGCAACTTTTGTCTTTATCTTTTGACTAGATGTGTTTCAGATTATGTTGTAGCTCTTTATACGGTTGCTTGTTGATGGTGTTAAAATACAAAATTCACCTGAGTAAATTTTAAAGATCTAATTGCCTTTGCTGCATGATTCATGGACCAGACAGCTTCCCGTCTATTGAGTAGAGGGGAACTGCAAAGGTCTACAGAAAGGGAAAGATTTTCAGAGGCAGGGCAAAGAAGTAATAAAGAAACAAACAAAATTTCAGATTAGGTCATCTCTCTTTGGGGACAAAAGGGTCTTTTTAGGTGAGTTACCTCATCTTCCTTCGGTGGGGATAGAGAGGGCCCATGTGACACATTGCCTCATTGGTACTAATGAGAAAATTCCACACTGACCAGTTAGGATTACATTCCTGGTAAGGTTGTAACTGCAACTAGGTTAGGTATTAAGTCTTGATTTTGGCACACATGACTCTATTTGGGACCTGCCATTTCTTTTTTAACAAATGGTAAATATTTTTCTTGCTTTAAAAAAAAATAGTTTCCAGAGAAAGAATCTACAATATAGCTTTGTTCCCCCATCATTATCTAGAAATCTCTCTTTTCTTTAATGTGCCTCTATTTTCTTTCTAATCAGACACAATCCCTGGGGTATCATATAAACTTATATTCTTTGTCTTGTGCTCTTTATAAAGTTTGCACTCTCAAATATATACTCTGAAATACCCTGAAATATATACCTTCATTAAGTTATATAACTTTCAATAAATATACAGTAAGTGTGATACAAATAGTACTGTATTTGGTCTAAATATGCTGACAATAAAAATTTGGATTTTTTGTTGGTATTATGGCCCAAAGAGACAGGAATCAATAAATCCTGCCACACACCACAGTTATCCATACCAATGAGGTTACTGAGGAAGCTGAACTTACAAGGAATAATGGCTTAGGAATATATGGTAATACTTATTGTTAAGTGTCTTGGGTCCTAAACTCCAATAGCAAGAACTCTTTTCAATTGACCTGGAGAGTATATACCTAGCTACAGTTCTAACTATTCTTCTTCTCTCAATACAATCAGCAAGAACACAGAAGCATGACCCTCCAAAAGAATCATGCATTCTTCTGCCTGTCCCCTGAGTTACAGCTGAAGCTGGATCTTACCATTTACAAACAGCTCCATGAAAGGCAAGGAGTTATGGTCTGCAAGATCTGCCACAACTGTTCCAGGATGAAAAACAGGGGTAGTTTATGACATCTGCCTCATGGAGAGAAGTGGAGGTGGGGGGAGCAAGCTGGCTCTACTCCTTCACTTCACTCCTTCTTTTGGCTCCAGCCAAACAGAAGGACTACTCAGAAAGAATGCTTATGGTTTCTAACTCTTCCCTGTGACTTGACCATTCGTTTAAGTGACCTTATCCATGTGCTGGAATCCAACCAAGCAAGTGTTGCATAACCCCAGCACGGTCGGTGGGTTTTTAGTTAGGGATGCGTAGCAGTTATCTTTTCTAAACTACAAATCAGAATATGGAACAAAAGATTTGTATGCCTTTTTTTTTTTTTTTTTTTTTTTGTACGCCCTTATTATGCAGTTTAGGAAATTAAGAGGCTGAAAAGTTGGAATAAGTGGAACATGTTGATGGTTTATGGGGTAGGAGGAAAGAAAATATGAAATATGCAATTCTTTTAGAATACTTTAAGAATTAGAGCAACTACAGGTGGCTATTGTTAAAGAGAAAAACCATAGGCCCATAATGGTGTCACTTGTGCCCATGACGCCAAACCTAGATTTAATACCTAACCTACTTATACTTTGGACCATCACCAGAAATGTAATCTTAATCAACCAGCCCATCCCCCAGAGGAAGGAGAGGCAATCTGCATGATAAAACCCTGTCTCTACTCCCTCAAAAGAAGTCCTGGCCTAAAAATAATCCTTTCTTTTCTTTTGTTTTTTCCTTGTCTTTTTCTTCCGCTTCTTCTTGTCCCTTGCTTCACCAATCTTCCTATAAAAGCCTCCCGTTAGTACAGCCCCTCAGAGAGCCCTTCCAGCTGCTAGATAGGATGCTGCTGGATTTATGAATCAGCCTAATAAAGCCAATTAGATCTTCTAATTTCTAAGTTCAACTTTGATTTTTTTTTAACACTATAAAAGAATAGAAGATATATAGCTCTATTGTCCTCATGGAACTTAAAATCTAATTCAGAATGTATGACAAATATAGAAAATGTCTGGGGGATTGTTTCAAAATAAAATATACAAAATGTTTAATAATTTAGGATCTTAAAGTCACAATAAGAAGCAATTACCCTGAAGATAACATTATTCAGGGACAACATTATAGGGAAAAAATCGAGTTGTGCTTGAGATAGAAGAATATGAATTTGCGAAATGGAGAATAAAATTCATTTTAGGCAGAATGAAGACATTAGATGTGAGGATGAAAAAAACGCATGAAGGAGATGAAAATAAACTGGCTTATTTTGAGAACCAAACCCTTGAGTTTTACAGGGGAGCAGACTTTGCCACCCTAAAATATGTTTATTGGCATAAGGATTATTTTAGGCTGATTGTTTTTAAGAAACTGCAGACATAGGGGAAGTTCTGAAAACTGAGCAGAAGTTACCCTTTTGTAAGAGACAGTTACATATATAAGAAAAATATTTGTAAGGGTGTCTCCCTCGCTGTACCAGGAAGAGGGAGATGACCTTATCTCTAGGATATCCTATTGTTACCCAGGCTGTTGCCTCAAAATCATACCCCTGCCCCTCCCTTGAATAGAAACCAAATTACTCTTATCTAAGTTTCAGGAGGAAGCTGCAAAGAGAATATAACAAGAACCACTTAGAACCAACTAGGCCCAAGATGGTGGAAGATTTGACTTCCAGTAGACTGTGAGACTCATTATACGCTCATTATAAAGCATTAGCTAAATGACACACCCACCAGCGCCATGACAAATGATGATTGCCATAACAACAACTGGAAAAAACCACACAAGGACTGAAAAAGAGAGCTGCATCAGTTCCAGGTCCAAACCACACCCCTGTTCTTGGTTAACTCATGAATATTCCTCCCACTCTTTCCAAATCCCTCCCTTTTACCTTGACCCTCCTACATATTTGGTGTCTCCGTCCAAATTGGGTTGAGAAGTTGATTTGTAAACTAAATTCTGGCTTCTCTGTTCTTTGGCCATTTAATAAAGCTTGAGCTGTTCCAGTCGACTTTGTTATTGGCTGTGTGAATCTGATCAGAAAAAGAACCTCCTTGCCTGAGACAAGAGGTCTCTGCCTGGGCTAGGACCCTGGTGTAGGTCTGGTTGACCAATTTGGTAACACTATCAATGCAGAAGGCAACAGACTTAAATATGCTTAACAACCTTAACCTCTTTTACTATGCTTTTCCTGGTAACCTCCCACACCTGACTCCCCACCCCCAATATCTTCTGTTGTCTTTAGCTGAAGATGGTATTAGGTGAGAGCTGTGCCATTTAGGGGAGCTACTCAGTTTTACTGGGTCACTCCCACGTATGCAGGGTGTATACATGCTATCAAACTTCTATTTTTCTCCTGTTAAGCTATCTTATACCAATTTGATTATTAGACCAGCCAAAGGACCTAGAAGAAAAGAAGGGAACATTTTCCTGCCCCTACAGTGTTCAGGGATGAAGTGGCATAGGTATGTAAAGTGAAGAGACGGAAGAACCTGAAAGAGGTTCAAGCATTGTTCTCAGCTCCACATGGAAATATTTTTATCAGTTCTATATGCTGATTGCTAAAATATACCACAAGATAGCCATGAATATGCAAATTGAACTATTTGATTAATAGGTCAAAGGAACTTATCAATGTGTATGTAATTCTTAAATATATATTTCAATCTCAAAGGACATCATTAATAATTATCCCTTATTGTGAAGACAGAGAAAAAGTGATAGTTGGCTACCTTTCTGTGTAGAAAACAAAGATAAGTTAAATTATGATGAAACTGAAGTAGAAACAGAAATCATTAGCTCTTTGACCATCTGGTAAACTGAGATGAAGTATATGGAACATGGAAACCTGAAAAGTTCTGTCTGTGCAAATAAGTTGATGTTTAACAGATAGAAACATATGATTTCAAATTTCCTTTCTTGGTGCATCCAAATCAGCATTGAAGGACTGTGAGGGTTCTATCTGAAATATCTCTAAGAGCCAGACAGATAAACTAATGTGTGAGTCAGGCTGAGTGCAAAATAATAGGGAAGGATGGGGGCTGGAGAGAACATGGTTGTGTGCACTTCCTGAAGGGATTTTAATTCAGTTTTTATAAAAACACTGTGTCTGCCAGAGAAAACTTGTGCAACAGCCATATGCAACCCATGGGTCACCAGTTTGACACCTCTGCATTAATTTGAAACCCACCCTTTAAAGATAATACAGATATACCTGCAGTCTAATGAAAATATTGAAAGAAGCAATATTAGCTAATTAAAGTCCATCATCTATTGAACTCTTCTTTTTTTGCAATTGACAAGGAAATTTAGTTATTTCTGAGATATACATTTTAAAGTAATAACTAGAATTATGACTTATAACATTATACCAGCACATATAAGATTTTTAGAAATTTCATGTAATGTCTGAAATATTTATATTAACATATTTCCATACAAATAACCCAAAGAAAGTTTAGTATTAGTTGTTTTTTTTTGTTGTTGTTTGTTTGTTTTTTTATACTGCAGGTCCTTATTAGTCATCAATTTTATATACATCAGTGTATACATGTCAATCCCAATCGCCCAATTCAGCACACCACCAACCCCACCCCACCAGGTTTTCCGCTCTTGGTGTCCATACATTTGTTCGCTACATCTGTGTCTCAACTTCTGCCCTGCAAACTGGTTCATCTGTACCATTTTTCTAGGTTCCACATACATGGGCTAATATACGATATTTGTTTTTCTCTTTCTGACTTACTTCACTCTGTATGACAGTCTCTAGATCCATCCACGTCTTAACAAATGACTCAATTTCATTCCTTTTTATGGCTGAGTAATATTCCATTGTATATATGTACCACAACTTCTTTATCCATTCGTCTGTGGATGGGCATTTAGGTTGCTTCCATGATATTGAACTCTTTTTTATAAACAAGATGAGATATCAGTGATGTATGAAATAAACATGAAACTGAATGATCCCATTCTTTTAGACTAAGTGCCCAGATGATGAGAGCTGTGGTCCTGTTTTCTGAGCGAAAGGATCTCAGTCCTTGTCTTCTTTGAAGAAAGAATTTGACAAAGAGAGCAAGATTGCAAAGCAGGCACAGAGTTTATTGTAAGCACAGTATGTGTGGAAGTACACACAGGCACACTTGTGGAGTGAGTTGCACATTATAGGGATAGCTTAGGTTGTTAATATGGGGTTAGTTTTCCGGGGTTTAGATGAGGGTGACTTCCCTTCCCCTCCCCTACAAGCATGTCATCTGCAATTCTTTATTTGGGTTTCCACCAGCCACCTTTTGAATCTTTCCTGTGGGCACCTAAGCAAAACCCACGGTGGGGCGGTGGTCAAAACTGCAATGCTAATGGTATTATAATAATATTACAACATGGCCAGTGTTCTAGAGGATGACTTGAGACCCCTTCTGGGCAAGTGTTGGGCTGGGAAATCCTCTCGACCACAGGAACGAGGAGGCTGTGGTGGGTTGCTTTATCTTCCATCTGATCAGGGTGTATTGTTCCTGTTGATATTTTATCTCAAAGGGTCAGCATGAAACTGGCTGCAGCAGGTTAACCTGAGGCCTATCTGTCTCCTTCCTCAGTCCTACCATAAGAAGGGTGAAATGGGCAGCTCTTTCACTCTCTGCTGCACTGATGCACTCAACTCTCTCCTTATTCACTCTCTCTCCTGGCTCCTGAGAACAGATAATGGAGGTTAATCTACTTGGGATAATAGCAGAGGTTAAGTAAGGACATTGAAATGATTAAATACACAGAGAAAAACTGGACCAAAGTATTACATTTCCATACATCTCCTCCTCACTGCTTTCAGCTGCTTTCAAATATAATTTAGTCTTTCTTTTTCTTTTCTTTTCTTTTTTTTTTTTTGAGGGTGGTATCTTCTTATCACTTGCTAATTGACTGCGTCTGCCTGGGGGGTTGAGTTTCTGTTAAAACTGAGCCTGCAGAGAGAAAGCAATGACAGAGAAAAGAGAAAACTAAAGGGGAGGATGTAGGCAGAGAGAGACCTAGGCCCTCAGTAGCCCTATAGTGACATTGAGAGAATAATAGAGGGAGATGGAAGTTCTGGTACCTGATAATTATGATGCGAGAAATGGGGATCAGGCGAATGGGAATGTGGGTAAGAATTTTTTCTATCATTGATTTTAAAGTATGGTCTTTTTTTTTTTTTTTAATAAATTTATTTATTTATTTTTGGCTGTGTTGGGTCTTCGTTTCTGTGCGAGGGCTTTCTCTAGTTGCAGCAAGCGGGGGCCACTCTTCATCGTGGTGCGTGGGCCTCTCACTATCGTGGCCTCTTTTGTTGCAGAGCACAGGCTCCAGACGCGCAGGCTCAGTAATTGTGGCTCACGGGCCCAGTTGCTCCGCGGCATGTGGGATCTTCCCAGACCAGGGCTCAAACCCGTGTCCCCTGCATTGGCAGGCAGACTCTCAACCACTGCGCCACCAGGGAAGCCCCTATCACTGATTTTATTCTGCTTCAACCAGACATAATGACAAGAAAGTTTCAATTGGCATTTCCAAATGCTCACCAAATTATGATCTTGGCTCAATTTTTTCCCCTTAATTTGCTGCATTCTTCTCCTCTCATCCTCCTCCCCCTTCCCCTCCTCTCCCTCCTCCTCCTCCTCTTCCTCCTTCTAACCAGAATGCCCAAGTCCGAAAACAACAATGTTTTGACAAAGTTTTGGTTTTAAATCTCCATTTTAAAGAATTAGAAAGATGATCTCAAAGATGAGGTAATTTTCTGAATTGGCCTAAATTTCACAGGTAGAAGAGGAAAGACAGAAAAGATGTATGTTTATAAATTTTAAATAAAGACTTTTATTCTTCAACTGTTAAAGGAAAAGCTTTGAGCTAGAAATAGAAAAATAATTTATTAATTAAGATCAATCAGCTCTTCAGTTAGGGAAAATATAGTAGTTTGACACTCAACTGAATTACTGTTTGTACAGTATTTTCTACTTTATCTAGTTTGTGCCTATATTTCCAGGTACTAACAATTTCTCTACAGGCAAATTTGCCTAGAATGCTTTCAGTCACTCTAAGGACAAATACAAATTAAAAAGAAGAGACTTCAAGAAGCTAGCACCCTTATCTTCTAGTTTTAGTGGGAGGGTGAGAACCTAACTAATTATGTTATTTATATAATAAATTATATTTGTTTTTGTTATTATACTTATTACTGTAAGTATTTCCACTTAGTGTTTTACAGGGTGAATATGGAATCTTCTTTGGTTACAGAAGCTTTCTAAATTAAAAAAGAAATTTGAGATACATGGCTATAGGTAGTTAAAAACAGATCACCAAAATGTACTTATTTTGTGACTATTCAATGATAGGAGCTTACTTTTATGGCACTGTGTTATTTTTTTATGAAAAATTAATATATAAGCCTTTTCTCATTTCATTATGTTCACTTTTCGTTCTTTCACATTGGTTTCTGTTTCCCTTTCCTTGAATGCTTTCAAGATAACTGATTTCCAAAGTAATGACCATCTTCTCCCTTTGTCAACATGCCCCTTACCTGAAATGGATTACATCAGTGCCAAGCTGGTAAATAAGTAAAGCTTAGTGACTTCTACAAAATCTTACTTCAATACCTTTCTTAGGAGAGTGTATCCTGATTAAAAGGTTGTGCTCTTCCCCTTCACAAGAACTAGCAAAAATTTAGGTTTACTTAATGGCAAATATATATGATAATATTGTTCAGGTAAAGAAAATACAGTTGGGTAAAATTTGCAGTGCAAAAATGTATTTTGTGGTGCTGTTTTAAGCACACATTTTAGATGTGGCAATGTTTTAAGTGCATGTCTACATAGTTAAGAGATACCGTAAATTGTTTTTCTAAAAAAAATATGCAAAATTGCATTTTTTTTTTCATTTTTGAAGATGCTCATTTGAGAATTCCTTTCAGGCCTATAATATTAGTATACTGAATCAATCTCTCTCTCTTTTTACTTTTCTTCTTTCCTTTTCCTTAAAAAAAAAATTGTATCCTGCAGCTAATTATTGGGCTGGGGAGTCTTTCACCATTTCGATGCCCATGCCGTCATTTTGATGCTGCCTAACCCAAACCTTCTTCAGAGGAGGAGGGAAGGGACCTGCCATGGGCTGGGTGCACATCTTACCTTTTAAAAATATTTACAAAGGCCTATAAGGCAGAAACGTGGTAACCTCTAAACCAACCTCTCTTGTTTTCTTGCTCTCCTGTAGTCTCTATTCTCAGGACAGCATCCACAGAGACGATAAAACAAAAGTCATATTCTACTCTTTTTTTAATAGGGTTATTTGTTTTTTTGATGTTGAGTTGTATGAGCTATTTACCTATGTTGGATATTAACCCCTTATTGGTCATATCATTTGAACTGAACAGACATTTTTCCAAAGAGTAAATGCGGATGGGCAACAGGTACATGAAAAGAGTCTCAGCATCATTAATCATCAGGGAAATGCAAATGAAAACCACAATGAGGTATCACCTCACACTTGTCAGAACGGCTAACACCAAAAAGTCTACAAATAACAAATACTGGAGAGGGTGCGGAGAAAATGGAACCCTTGCACACTGTTGGTGGTAATGTAAAGTACCAGTATGAAGGTTTCTCAAAAAGACTAAAAATAGAACTACCATATGACCCAGCAATTCCACTCCTGGGTATGTATTCAAAAAAGCTAAAAACACTAACTGGAAAAGATATATGCACCCCGATGTTCATAGCAGCTTTATTTACAGTAGCCAAGATATGGAAGCAACCTAAGTGTCCATCAACAGATGAATGGATAAAGAAGCTGTGGTATATATATATATATATATATATATATATATATATAGAGAGAGAGAGAGAGAGAGAGAGAGAGAGAGAGAGATAGAGAATGGCCAGTAGGAAGGAGGAAAACCTGTAGGGTGTGGTCCTAGAGAAGATGGGGCTGGTGACGGGAACGGTAAACCCTGCTGGATGTCTTCTGCACTGAGATGAAGACAGTATAGTTATCACTAAGTTTGGCAGCATGGAAGTAGCTGGTGAACTGGACAAGAGCAGTGGCACTGAAATGGTGGGGGCAGAAATCCTGTGGTTATCACCAGTCCTGATGTGGTGATATTACTGGAAGAAAGCAGATATTGAAGTTGACATCAATTTGTGAATTTTCTAAGACTTCAAATCTAGTTTATGGACACTGGTCCCAGTTTTTTTTGTTTTTTTTTCATGACACTAATCAATATCTGTGCTCATAATGATCCTGAATATTCTAGTTGCAATGATAGAAACTGGCTTTAAAAAAATGAAAAAAAATCTCATATGTCTGTCTACTTACAAAATTAAACACTTAACCAGTTAGTTGAAAAATTCAGAGTTATGAAGCCAACTGTGCTTGAAAACAAATTAATTAATTAACAAAATGGGGAGGAGCTTCTCCTTGTGGTTTCAACAGTGTCTATATTTGTAGGTGTAAGGAAATATCAAACAGTGATTTTCAAAGATGCTTTGAATTTATAGCATCTGGGGAGAATACTTATAATTTACTATTTCAATACTTGGCAGGTGAGAAAACCTCAGTAAATAATTTTGCCTTTTATGAACATGATATTTTTTTTTTTTTCAAGACAGTAGTTTAAACCTCCCATTTGCTGTGGCTGGTTGGGTTCCTCTGTACCCAACTGGTGGAGACCATGGCAGGGTATCAACAAAATGCATAGACATTCTCTGTAAAGCAGGGGAGAAGCCAGTATTTACTGTTTAAGCTTACCATGTTCTAATACTGAAAGCTAGAAACACAGACTTCAAACTCATCACAGCAGGTGTTAAACAAGGAGGGGGAAGAGAAAACCATCATATATTAATTTAGCCTGTTGAACCCTCCTGACATGCACAATGTGGTGTGCTGTTTCAAATATATGTTATTTTCCTGCCTGTAGCTGTCCATCTGTTCAGGAAGGTTTCTTTAAGTACTTGAGTTGAAAAGAAGAAAACTTCAACAATACATTCCCTAAAAGCTGCTTTTTTGGTTCTTGTGGATTTTATGGTGGCATGCATAATAATACATCAGAAATAAAGACTTTATTTTCTGCCTTTGTCATTTAAAGAGCTCAGCTTGAAGATGCTTGCCACACAGCACAGCACAAAGTATTTCACACGAAGTAAGTTGTGTAGGTGGCAAAATACCCCTACATCAGGGGGTTGATGACTGTTGTCTATCTGCCAAATAAAATTACATTCATATCCCTGTTATAAATATCAGTCTTTTTCTCAAAGTGGACATGTTTGTAAAGTGTTTTCTAAATGGCTTATGAACAAATACCTGTTTTCAGTACTGAAAAATATTGCTTTATTTAAGTCTGAAATTACATCATTAAACATATAATACAAATTAAAATGAATGGATGTGGCCCAGTGTGTCTCCCAGTATAGACTGCATATGTAGGGATTTCTCCTTAAGATGGAAATGCAAAAAGGATCTGAGCTCTATAATTCTCTTCTTCCCCCTTTTTTTAAAAAAATTTATTTATTTATTTATTTTAGCTGCGTTGGATCTTCGTTGCTGCGCGCGGGCTTTCTCTAATTGCAGAGAGCGGGGGCTACTCTTTGTTGAGGTGCACGGGCTTCTCATTGCAATGGCTTCTGTTGTTGTGGAGCACGGGCTCTAGGCACACGGGCTTCAGTAGTTGCAGCACGCGGGCTTCAGTAGTTGTGGCTCACGGGCCCTAGAGTGCAGGCTCAGTAGTTGCAGCGCATGGGCTTAGTTGCTCCATGGCATGTGGGATCTTCCCACACCAGGGCTCGAACCCGTGTCCCCTGAATTGGCAGGCGGATTCTTAACCACTGAGCCACCACGGAAGCCCCATTGCCCCTTTTTATGTCTATAATACCGTTCAAGAGATTTATTTTGCAGAGACCTATGCTGTCTCTATAGGTTTGGTTCTATTTATTAAATTCAACCACTCAAGGAGGGCAGTCTCCTCAGAAGAGCTGTCAGCATTCTACTAGGAGGATCCATTACTCTTAACAGATACCCCACATGTGATATAAAACACCACTGCGAAAAGATAGAAATAAAAGCTACTCCAACGGCATTTCCAACAAAGGCTTCTGCTTACACTTACATTCTTCCTCATGTTTTTGTCTAAACCTCTGACTGTTTGCCTGTCTGCACTTTCCTCCCCCGGATCATTTTCAGCTGAAGTAGACCAAGGCAGTAAAATCATAAATTCTGTTTGTTTCCTACTAGGAGTAGCTCATGCAGTTCCACTGCAGGGTCCTTTTAAGGTGTGCCAGTCAAGATTTTGAAAACTTCTATGATTAGTTGGTAAACAAATTGCAATTCATTTGTGGATTTGGTCAAGTAGAAACTGTATTGAAATAGTGATTTATATCAGCCGTGATAAGGCCATTTATGTTAAACAGAATAAATGTCTGATCATTTCTTAATGGAAAACCTGAAGCAATTTTCTGATAATTTGAGTGCCTAAGTGTTGAATCACATTAGCTTAATCCTCACTTCATTTCTTTTAAATTGAGTAGCACTTTTTTCTTTTTGAAGTGCATTTATTAATATATATGCCGTTTTAAAGACTTAGTCAATGATTTATTGAGTATGTGGCACCCAAGATATCTGGAATCTTTTAAATTAATTCAATAAGACTGTCACATATACTGTCTTAGTTTTTATAGTTTTTTTCCTAGGAGATTAAATTAAGCTAACTTAGATTCTAATGGTGTCCAAAGGCTCCTATTCCCCACACAGAGATAAATAAAAATGTTAGCTCAACCTCTCCGTAATAAAAATGGGTATTCCAGGTCATCCTTTTTGTTCTCTTTTAGGGTTGGATGGATGTTAGGGTTATATTATGTTATTGTTGTCTCTTGGCAACTTTTTAGGGAAACAGGAAACTTGGGTCGCATGGACAGTTTCTCTTATTAAGACTAAGTCATCTCTCTCACTTAAAGAGCTACTAGATCCTTCTCTTTCTCTAAGTTTGTATCCAAGACAGACTTGAAGAAGAGGGCTGACCTCATGCACTAAGGAATAAAATAATTAAAACACAAAAAACAAGTGTCTCCATTTTATTTTATTTTTTCTTTTGTTTTGTTTTCAATTTCCCCCAAATTGACCATTTTGGGGAAACACGAATAATGGCAACAATAATAACAATGTGTATACACACCTTATGGTTATCACTAGCATTTCCTTTATTTGACTCCGTTTTAGAGCAGTTTTTAAAGCAAAAATTGATTAATCGAAGATGCAATCATCATGGAAATTGAATTGTTCTCTTTTTCCCTTTGTAAAAAAGAAACATTGGTTATTGCATTCCTACTGTGGTAAAGTTCTGATGCAAGCCATGTAACCCCATGAAGTCAGCTGCTGCTTGACTTGTCTTCCTTAATTTAATAATAACAAAGCCTTACTGTCATTCAGTTTACAAAGTACTTTTGAACCTTATATCAACCTGGTGAAATAAGCAGGACAAGTGTGTTATTATTCTCAGTGGTATAATTAAAACTTGAACTCAAGTCTTCTGACTCTAAATTCAGTGGTCCCCCCATTTCCCCACAACACACTATAACACGTGGCTTGACCCAATGCACTGAAGCACAAATAAATGCACCAGGTCACTCCACTGCGCAAACCTGTTTCACACAGCTCATCATGGTCCAAAGAGCCCCAAGAAGGGCAGAAAGGTGGCTGGGAGGAGGGTGCTAGTTAATGTCACCATTCATCTCGTTCTTTTTCCTGCCTTAGTCCATGTTACCTTCTAAAATTCAAAGTCCGTGGTAGTAATGTGGCCTGTCCAAGGCAGGAAGTCATTCTCTTCCATGTTTTCTTCATACCATAAGAACACCAATGGGTGGGATTTGGTGGAGAGACAACATTCCAAGCATTAGTGGTTAGCAATTTGTTTACCTTATGAGACTGCTTTTGATTTTTGATGTTTGATGTTTCTAAATATAAAGGGATGCTCTCTCTGAAAAACAAATAATACTGACAACGAACTTTGTTGCAGATTGTGGGATTTTCAGACAGTCCCAATGAGATATATAAAGTAGACATTGCTCATTTTTCTTACATGTGATCTTAGAAGAAAATCTTATTTAGCTACTGAAAATCCTGGAAATGTAAAAGTATTTCTTCTTAGGCATCATTTTTCTCTCTATATTTTTTAAACTAATAAAATGTCATATTATCAAAGCAGTCTGTTGCATTCAGTGTGAAGGAGAGCAGGCATCAGGCAGATATATGGGAATCAGGAATGTGCTGAGAGCTAGCTCACAATCGTTCTCTACAGGGAAGGAGGGATGTAGTCCAGTGTGTCAGGAACTTATCGTGCAGAATAGCTGCCCTGATCTCGAGAGTGGATTTGATCCCAGAGAGAGAGGCAGGATCACAATGTGGGTAAGAGCTTACATTTCAAAGTTAGATATACCAGTCTTTAATTCCCAACTCTGTGACTTGCTACCTGGGTGTGCATATGTAGGTTACTTAACTTCTCTAAGTGTCTCTGGAAACACATACGCATACACATACACACACATACGTACACATACACACATGCCATACATTCACACAATTCAAGAATCAAAACAATATGAAAGGGTAGAAAATCAAAAATCTAATTTTTTCTTATTGTACCTTAGGAAATGTGACCAACTATACCTCCGCTTAAATTGGGGAGGATTGGCGTCTTAGAGTCTTAGGTGGAAGCAATACCGTGGACTTTGGAGGCGAGGTATAAAGGAAGATTTAGTTTCCTTCTGGTTCCTGTGAGATGCTTGTTCTTGGACTCAGCTGCCATGTTGTGAGGAAACAGGCAATCTGGGTAAAGAGGCGCCATCATGACCCCTGGCGCACAGTCCCACCTGAGCTCCTAGCTGACAGGCAGCTCCTACCTGCCAGGTGTTGTCAATAAGTCGACGTGAAAGTGGCTAGTCCGGCCCCCAGTCACGTGACTTCAGCCCATGTTGCACAGAGTAGGGATAGCCTGTGGTTACTGATCCCCACCCAAACTGCAGACTCATGTGAAAAATAAATGATTGTTGTGGTTTTAACTCACTAAGCTTGGAGTGGGTTGTTAAACAGCATCAGGTAATTGAAATAGAGTTATGATTTATTTTACTATTTTGTGGTTGATGGAAACCTGGATTGTTTCTAATCGCAAACAGAGCTGCAATGAGTAACTCCCTACATGCTTCATATCATAATATCATATGTGAGTATGTATATATATTTCTAGAATAAAATGCCATTAGTAGAATTTCTGGGCTAAGGGATAAACACCATTTTTAATATTTTTATAGATGCTGCCAAATTGCCTTCTATGACAGGTTTTTATTAAACTTATAAAGTAGGGATAAAAATAGAATTTATTTTGTAGGAGTATTGAAAGATTAAATGATATAATCCACAGGATGGTAGAAAACACAGTTCCTGGAATAGTACACATTTGATAGGTGTTGTTATGAGACAAAATGATACCTGATAAACTATGTTTTGGAATCATATTTTTTTAAAAAGGAGTAAATAATTGATGTGAAGACTTTGTTACTTTGATTTTTACTTCATTTAATGATGCTGAAACTGAAGATATTTTGAGGGGCATTTTGTGTGCACTTTTAATCTTTCACATCATCCTTGGCACAAAAATAAGACAGGGATTTTCCAAAAAGCAGATTTTCCTTTTGAAAAATTCTCTCCAATGAAGTGATCTTATTTTTATCCTGTTTTTAGTTAAATATTATGATATGTAATATCAAAGAAGTGCTAGTAAATCCTTTATAATCTAATGAGCATTAGAATAAGGAAATTAAGAGAGTATGCTGTGAAGAAAATTTTTGGATATATAATCAAGGGTAAATCCATAATTGATTTGTGTTATGCATATCTTTTTCTAATTGAAAAGAGAAAATCTTCAGTAATGAAAAAGGAGAGAGCTAATTTAAGTCCAACAGAATCACTACTACAGGTTTTCAACTATTCTATTTGGTTTTGTTTCACATATTGTAAAAAACATTAATTTGCAAGCCTAAGGAGGGAAATTCATATAGGGCTTCACGTTGCACTTAGAGCCCATGTTTTTCAGATTTCTACCAGATTTTATATTGACATCCATAGAGCTTTATTTTTTCCCCTTTTAAATAACATATAAACTTTGTATGGCACTTTGTAACTTGCTATACTTTCACATACATTGTATCCTGTGACACTCAGAATACACTGTGAGGTAGGTCTTGTTTTCCATATTTTGTAAGTGGAAAACTAGAGGCTCAAAGAGGTTTTGAGAGAAAAGTGTCACTGGGTCAGTTTTCCTCCATACGACACATTCCACAAGGCAATTCTTTACAAGCAAATAGACTGGAGACTAAAACCAAGCTGGGTGTAACAAAGCAGGCACCCCTCAGCCCTCTTCCCCCCACCTCGCCCATTTTATGGTCCACCTGGAGAATGAAGCCATAGCAATGGATGGTTTGCACTAACTTCTCCATAACAACACTCCCGTCACTCAGCCATGCCTAGCCCCCAGGTAACGGCTCTTCACATAAGACCTCTTCAGTTACTCTGTACTTTTCTTCGTTTCTTTCCCCATTTTTGTTACTCTTCAAAGATAGCCTCACTCTAGCTCTCTTCGTAATTTCAGTCTCCTGATTTTTCACATGAAATCTAGGCTATTTTTCAGTCTCTTGCACATTATTCTGCGAAAAAGCTTCAGACTTCCATTTCAATTAAGATTATAGCTCCTAAGCATTTCCCATATACAAGTGTGCTAACCCGACCTGTTACTGATCCCAGCCAAGACTGCATCGTCTCTTTTTCTGTTTCTAGTTCTGTTTTGTTATGCACGTGTTTCTGTTAAAATCATATCCTCTCTTTCTCTCTTTTCATTATATAAGTAATCATTGTAATGAATTAAAACAATAAAACAATATATAATGAGAAAGATGAAAGCATCCCTATTCTCTTTTCCTTATCCCACTCCTCATCAATCATCCATTACCTCACCTAGAGACAAGCGTGATTAGCAGTTCGATAAGCATACTTACAGTTAATTTCTGTGTATTTACATACACATTCACATATGTGTGTATAACTATTTTCTTGGATAAACTGTGTAATAATATATCATCCTGCAACTTTCTATTTTCATTAAAATTTGTGCGTTGACACTGTTTTCCTAGCATTACATACAGATTCCTCATATTTTGTAATGACTCTAACAACTTATATTTCATGTAGTATATAAGTTTATAAACAATAAAGGTTCTGGAAGGGTTTGAAAATCTGTTTGTTCTGAAACTCAAATGTGAGGGACAATAAAAGTCATCCTTTGGTGGTGAGTAGGGTTAAGAAGCTATTGTTTGATACATACCAGCATATATTTATTAGCTTAGAGATGGTTAAAATAGAGGCGTCTATGTATATTCTGTAAGATGGATATATTACAGTTTATTTAACCTCTCACCTACTAAGGGATATTTAGATTGTTATAAAATTTCCACAGTTGTTAGCACTGCTTCAATGAGTATCTTAAAATAAATCTTTGTGCTAATGTACAAGTATTTCTGAAACTTTATTTCTGCAGGTAATGGTCAGACTTTGAAACACATATTTCTTTTTTAATTTCATAGTAAAGAGTAGAATTTGATCCGTGCATCTATCTGTACTATGGCTATAGAAAACCATAAAGATGTCATTTAGGTTTCAACCCAGTTAAAGTTACCAGAAAAAGTTTACCAGAAGTCCAGGTTCTTGTTCAACTTGTCCAACAGACTTTGGGCGAAGAACACAAAACACAAAGGGAAACACACACACACACACACACACACAGAGGCTGAGGAGCAAAGAGAGCAAAGAAGCAGTTCATTGAGGCAAAAGCGAAAAGACACACACAGAGAAGAGTGCAGGCATCCCTGAGAGTGGGGAGAGTGCCGCAGGGTTGTTGATCCCCCTTTTATCTTATTTTTAGCCCTTTGAATGGATGGGGGTCTTTTTGATTAAGGGTGGAATATTCACTGAGGGGAGGGTTGAGGTGTGGCCTGGATTGCACCTGGTTGCATCATCTTCTGGTCCTGAAGCCACTGTACGTGTGCTCTAAGAGCTGTTTTCCCTTACATTTTCCCTTATTAGTCCAGCGCCACACGTGGAAGATTGTACAGGGTCATCAGCAACTTGTATATTATTATTGCCCGTGCTCCGTGGTTTTCATGGTCAGAGTTTCTTGTTCAGATGCTAAAGAGTTTCTGTGTTAGATGCCATTCCTCTGTATGTCATGGTCTCATTAAGTGCAAAACAAGGCTCTGCTTTCTGCCTAATGCCTATGCATGAGGACGCTGGCCTTGTCCCGGTCTTTCCTGACTCACAACAGTATCAGACCATCATTTCATAAATAACAGATTACTTTGGTTTGACCAGCAAAATACAACACCCTTTTTGTGGTAATCTAGAAAGATCGTAGAGCTACTTTACTTAAAATAAAATGAGATTTAATTAAAATGAGTTAAATGAGACTGTCTGAAGACTTAATGAATCATTTGGATGCATCCAAATATCTACACATTTGACAACATTTAAAGAAACCTTTGGTTAGCTATTATTTTAGTGTTCACCCATATTTTTGGCACTGTTCATCTGAAACATTTTTGAGAAAAAGGTATTCTGAACCTGTCAACAGAAATGAATGGTAAAAGGAAGACAAGTGTAGAGACGCAAGAGGGAGGAGATATGGGGATATATGTAAATGTATAGCTAATTCACTATGTTATAAAGCAGAAACTAACACGCCACTGTAAAACAATTATACTCCAATAAAGATGTTAAAAAAAAAAGAAAAGGCAATGTAATTCAAAACAAAAAAATAAATAATGTAATAAAAAAAAAAGTATGTATATTCAAACACCAAATAAATTCCTCAACAGTTTCAAACCAATGAAAAGGGAAGCATTCATCTAGTTTTTAAATAGCGAACTTTCCCCTGAGAATGTAGCCTAAATAATATACTAATTTAATTAACGTAAAGCTTACAGTCCCTCTTATTCTAACTGGATAAATTCACAAAAGAATCTAATTACTTGCTCAGAAACCCAGGATGTTAATGTTTGAGTGAGCATGAAGATGAATTCTAATTGATGTTTACAATGCATTCTCTTAGAACTTTTACTTAGAAAATTAATAAATAGTAACCATGTATCTACTTTAGGCAAAGTCTCATAAACGTAGGCATTGTATGAAAACAACATACCTTCTCAACTTTGTTGGATCAGAAACTTTATCTCGTGAATTCAGTAAAAAGTAGAAAGATCTGAAATGCTTCTTCATGCTGACAAAACCTACAAATCCATTATCTATAAACCAGAAAATAAAAATAGTTTTGGTATGTTCTAGGCTCCATTATGTGCTTCATACTGTAACCGAGCAGGACCCTATGAGGCCTTTCCAGAAGAGACCTCCACCCATGTCCACCTGCCTTTTGTCTGTAGACAAACTTTAGTCAAAGAATAAATTTAATCAGAGAAGTGAGAAAATGCAGAAAGAAAGGAAAACAGTCAAGCAAGACAAAATAATAATACTTTAGCCATTAAACAAAGTCTAGGACCTTTAGTTCTTCCTTAAGGATTATAGATAATATTCTGAATCATGTCCTTTGAGCTGTTTTGCAGATACTGAAACCCTCACCAGGTGGAAGAAGTTAACTGTATGCTGCCCACAAGCACGTAGACCCCAGACTTGTTGGAACCAGGAGGTTGGTGATAATGACTCCCGATTACCTCACCACCAACCAATCAGAAGAATGTCCACGAGCTGATCACGTCCTGCTCCTTGAACACTATAAAGACTCCTCACTACCCCCTCCAGGACGGGACACACAGTCTTGAGGGCGATAGCCCACTGTGGCTCCCTTTGCCTGGCAAAGCAATAAAGGCTACTCTTTTCTACCTCACGCAAAACCCTGTCTCCACGTTTCTGTTTGGCACCGGTGAACAGAGGCCGAGTTTCAGCAACAATAGTGTATGTGATGGTTAATTTAAATGTCTACTGGAGGTGCCAGGCAGCTGGTAAGACATCATTTTTCTTGCTGTATCTGTGATAGTGTCTCTAGAAAAAATTTGAATCAATAGATTCAAAGGTAAAGAAGATCACCCTCACCGCTACGAGGGGACATCATTCAATCCTTTGAGGGACTGAATAGAACAGAAAGGCAGAGGACAGGTGAATTTTCTCTCTGCTTGAGCTGGTACTTTTCCTGCTCTTGGACAAATGTGCTTTTGGCCTTCACCTTTCAGATTCAGACCTGGACTTACCTACACCATTGCCCCATCCCCTCCACCCGATTCTCAGGCCTTTGGATTCAAACCAAATTGCACCATTGGCTTTCCTGGTTCTCCAGCTTGCAGAGGGCAGATCATAGGACTTCTCAGCTTCCATTACCCCAACTCCTATGATAAATCTCTTCTCTGGAGAATCTTTACGAATACACTATATCACATTTAATTTCTACAACAGTTCTACAAGTTAGCGAGGATTAACCTCATTTTTTGGACAAGAAACTGAGCCCCAACAAAATTAAACAATTTCCTCAAGTTTGCAGAAAAACACAGCAGGCAAAACATTGGAATGTTCTTTAAGGGCATATAACTCAGTCTTGTTCATAGTTGCATCTCAAATAGGTTACATATGGGGTCTTAATAAATATTTGTTGACCATTCTAACCTTTCTTATTTCAAAGTCAGGGCATTGACTGTGAAACTGCATCAATATATTCATTTAAAAAGATAGAATGAACCTTTCCAGTGACTAGAATAGCTACCCATTCACAATATCAAGATGTCAAAGTAATAATTATAAAATCAATTGATAAATGATGTTGAGGTATATTTTATCTAGGTCAATAGGAAGACAAAGGGATTGTATGTGCTTTGTAGTACATCTCTCAGTAGCAAAATAATCCTGAAAAATCTTATTTTTCAAGGTATTTTATATCCATTATTATAAGAATCATTATTTCATGCCAATCGTCATAGGTATATTACAATTTCCTTCATATCAATTATACTTTAGTCATGTCTTTGGGGAAATTTACCTCAAATTTTGCTTTATAAAATTTTTCAAATATATTTAAAAGTGGGAAAAATCGACTGGCTTTAACAATTATCAATATTTTTGCACACTTGTTTTATCTATTTAAGCTTTTTTCCCTAAAATATATTAAAGCAAATCTCAGACTTCATACTATTTTATCAAATGCTTTATTAGATTCGAGACATACTGAAGATCAGTTGCTTAGAAGAACTGATCGGAATTGATCTTAGAACCGATCAAAAGATCAGTTTCTCCATTTTATTTTTCTGACCCTTTCATCCTCCTCTGTAGGTAAATTCTATAGTTGTCAATAAAGGACGAGCCTTATGCTGTGGTAACAAACAACCCCCAAATCTCAGCAGTTCAGAAATTGCTTCTCTTTTAGAAGTCAATAAATTTCTGGCAATGGACAGATTGTGCCATGTAAAAACAGGAAGTGTAAAAGATGCAAACATATGTAAGTGTGACAGATGAGTACAGTAGAAGTTTTCTGTAGTTAAGTATAGAAAATCCTTGCACAGCCTTTTAACGTTGGGATGATTTTGAAAGTACAACAGCCGTTGCATTAGGTAAAGAACAAATGGTGAATAAGAGGAAGAGGATGCCATAGTGAAAGAAGTCGACCAGAAGCAAGATCACAGGTCAAACTTAAGTCCTTGGGGTGAGAAAAGAGAGGCTGCAGTAAGAATGTGAAACATATCTATATACTGCATAGAGAATTAAGCATGTTAATACTTTCGGTATTTCTATAGATGATTTGGAAACAACTCATTTGTTTCTAAAATCCCATTTAAACATTCCCCTACACATATCTGAACTTGGCAAATCCAACAACGAATTGGTTTACTATGTCCCAGTGTTATGATTGGTGCACTGGAAACAGCTTTTACATAAATGATTCCTGGTGAAAGGATGACCGCCTTAGGACTGTGGGTCTAATAGTATCTCTAGCTACTGAGTAGAGAGGAAGCGGGGAATTAAAGTGGTGCTGCAGGAGAAATATCAAGTCCATATTTTTTTTTGTCCTTCAGGGATACTTACCAAAGATGTGGGTGGGATATAAACTATTTCTGTCTTTACTCTCGATGATGAAGTAAAAATAAGTGGCTATTTGTTTAAGCATTTGCAGGTACTCTTTTATACGGAAAAAAAAGAGATAATAGTGTTAATGTCATAGTGTAATTGTAAGGATTAAATGAGTTAATATCACATAACTGTTTAGAACAGTGCCTGGCTCATAGTAAGCACTCTATATTGAGCAGTTAGCATTATTATTATTATAGATGGAAAATACTTTAGATATGCAAAGCAAACACCATAATTCATTCTTTATTTTATAAATATTCATTAATTATTATCTCTCAGGCATTGTGCTATGTAATCAAGTTGCAGAGGTGAATGATAAATTTGTCACCCTTAGGTTAAATATGGAGGAGTAGGTTAAAATTTATCTTAAAAATACCAGTATGTGTCAGGATCTGTGAAAACAATGATTGTGGCTGGACCGATACTTAAACACAAAAGGGTGAGTGGTGGTTATGTTCAGATCAGTTGCTTAGAATGACTCTGTCTTTTTTTTTTTCCCTGACAGTGAAAAAGAGTGGTTTAAATCCTACTTGTCTTGGATTGTTACAGGATTTTTCATTAAAATTGATTTTGCCAATTTTACTCAGGGTTGACTGTAAAGAATGAGGGAAATTATATTAGTGTATACTTGGAAATTTGGTAATTCCCCAAGGCATATTGAGATAACCTTACTGATAGCTAACCCTTCACTTCACACAATCTTAAGTGTATTTTGTTTTGTTTTTTGGCTTCTCAGAAGCTTTCTGCTGAGAGAGTAGGGAGGCTTTGATTCCCTTTGTTTCTGTTTTATTCAGAAAGAAGACAGGCCATTACACCCACACCCCAAGTGGTTAAAATGTTGAGGTGACTTGTGCACATCTGTCTTCAATACCATTTCCCCTTCTTCATTCACCTTGACAGCTAACTCTGAATTCTCTATTCTTTCTTATAACAGCTTTATGGAGTAAAATTGATATACAATGCACTGTGCATATTTAGCATATACAATTTGATGAGTTTAAACATATGCAAATGACAATGGTGTGAAGGCAATTCAATGAAAAAAAATACCCCATACACACTCTCACACCCACACACACAAACACATCTGCATGCATACATATGATGAATTACCTTAGAATTAAATTCACAAATGTACATAAGGCATTTAAGCAGTCTCTGCTAGTACACGCTGAATGAAAAGTAGCTTTCATTATTGCACATATTTGGTCTGAAAATAACTACAGTCAACTGAAAAAAGGACAACGAATCAAAGGAAAGAATATTAGGTTGAGGAAGTTGCCATCTATTTCTGTTCTACTGACAGTTTTCATTATGTATAGATGTTGAATTTTTTTTTTTTGGTATATCTACCCATTTATGATTGTTGTTTCTTCTGGGTGAATCGATCTAGGAACATGATACTTCTCTCAGAGATCCAGCCACTCGTGCTGTCTCACAGTTCTGCCTGGGTCCCTTTTGGGCAAACCAGTGAAAGAAATGAGAGAGAGAAAAAGTTGACAGAGATGCCTTCCACATTCTTCAGTCCCCAAATCCTCTTTTTCTAGATTTCCTCTCAGGGTTCTGGTGCCTGTGCCACCACCACCACCACCACTGGATCACTCCATGAATGAGATTGCCTTTGGGGCAGCGCAAAAAGAAAAAAAAAGTGGGACTTCCTCCTCATACACTCTAGCTCACAGGGACCTCCTATCCTGATCCTCTGGCCAGAAAGACAAGGTTTCTCTCAGGATTTTGGCTGTTCATGCCCCACTGCACAGTTTTGCAATGGGACTCTCTGTGGCTTAAAGCCAAGATAAAAGAGGAAAAAAGCCCAGAAATTTAGCCCCGTTATAGATTGTTCTTCAACATTTACCCCCTTTCTCTATCTGCCTATTAGTGTTAATTTTTCAGAGTCCTCATTTCGTTGCTTTTAGCATTTTGTTCAGGGGTTTTAGTTGTAATCATTGATAGAGACAGGCCTTTGTAGATTTATTACCTCTTGACCAGCACTGGAATTCAAATAACCTTGCTTCATGATGGTAAATGAGGAGTCAGACACATATTAGTATAGATAATTCTAAAGCCCCTTCCTTAATCACCGTATTCCACATCTTAGGTATAAAGCATAATTTTTACTTTTATATATTTTATGCAAAATCAAAAGACTTGTGACCTATTATTTCTGTTGTGTTACCTGGAGATAGTGGAAAGAGAACAAGAGCTGGAGCAAAAGAAAAGTCAATAAACAGAAAAAGAAAGAGAGAAAGGGCAATAAAATAGACAGAAGGATAGGTAGATGTGAGTTGGCTTGCATCATTAAAAAGATGTACTTTTCATATGTCTCAGTTAGGGTTCAGGCAGGAAACAGATGTTATGCTACGAGAGTAACTAAAAAGAGTTTAATGAAGGCACTGTTTCCAAAGGGGTTGGCAGGGTAAGGAAAGTAACAAGGGATGCTGAAACACAAAGGGAGTCACAGCAGCTGAGATCCATTCCCATCCCTGTGCTTGAAGTGGCAAGAGGAGCAGTTATTAGAACCCACAGCAAGACACACCGTGTAGAGAGTTTGCAGAGTTTTATTGGAATGGGTAACCATAGTGAGAGAAATGCAGTCACTGCCCTATACTTGTCAGGGAGGAATTAGGCAGTAAATACTCTGTCCTGTGTCTCCTCCTGCCCTCTTCTCTCCTGCTGGTACTTCTTGTTGTGTGAACACAAACAGATGCCATACTCCAGAGAGCCTGGATGAGGCAGCTCATAGATATCACCTTTCAGAGTAGGTTGCAGAAAAGCGGAAAGTGGTTATAGAGAACAAATGGGGAATATCTACTCCTTTTGCCCATCATTTTTCATTCTTATCTAACAAAGGGAAAACTCGTTTGTCTCATTACAAAACAACATCACTATAGTCTTAATATTACCTTTTACTTAAATTAAAATATTAGGACCAACTGTGCCATTCAGATATGATAGAAGAAAAAAGAGGGAACATAATTAATTTACATGAAACATAGCTACTATAGTCCCCTCTTATATAGTTGATCTCAAAGCTAAGTTGATAAATAGCTTTTTTCTTCCATGACCCATTCTGTATTTCTCTTACCCTCCACCGGCATGTTGACTGGTTGTATCTTTAATCTGGTGGGATGAAGGAAACTTTATTCCCAGAGGATACAAGTCCTCAGTAGCCCTATATTTATTGGTTGCTGCAGTTCTCCATTTTCCACTGCGCATGGAAGTTTACAAGGTGACCTAGTGAATCCTTTGGACTTCAGAAATAGCTACTGTGCAATTTCCCTTTGACAATAAGGATAAATCACCATTTCTAGTAAAGTGACATTATTTTCTGCCAATTGTTTTAGCACCATGAGGAGCCCTAAGTAACCAAAGTACATTGTGATTGGCAGAATAATATCACTCCAAAGATGTCTGTGTCCTAATCCCTGGAATCTGTGAATATGTTACCTTACGTGGTGAAGGGGAATTCAGGTTGCAGATTAAGACTGTGAATAGGGCTTCCCTGGTGGCGCAGTGGTTGAGAATCTGCCTGCTAATGCAGGGGACACGGGTTCGAGCCCTGGTCTGGGAAGATCCCACATGCCACGGAGCAGCTGGGCCCGTGAGCCACAACTACTGAGCCTGCGCGTCTGGAGCCTGTGCCCCGCGACGGGAGGGGCCGCGATAGTGAAAGGCCCGCGCACCGCGATGAAGAGTGGCCCCCACTTGCCTCAACTAGAGAAAGCCCTCGCATGAACCGAAGACCCAACACAGTCAAAAATAAAAAAATAAAATAAAATAAAATAAATAAAGTAGCTATAAAAAAAAAAAAAAAAAAAAAGACTGTGAATAAACTGACTCTAAAATAGGAAGATTATCCTGGATTATCTATGTGAACTCAGTGTAATCACAAGTGTCCTTAAACGTGGAAGAGGGAGGTGGAAAAAGGGAGATAGAGGGAGATGTGACTACAGAAGAATGGCTAGAGAGAAGTCACATTGCTGGCCTTGAAGATGGAGGAAGGGGACCATGAGTGAAGGGATATGTGTAGCCTCCAGAAATGGTAAAAGTCAAGGACAGGAATTCTCCCTTAGAGCCTCTACAAAGGAATGCTGCCCTGCTGGCATCTTGATTTTAGTACCACGAGATCCATGTTGCACTTCTAACCTACAGAACTGCAAGATGATTCATTTGTGTTAAGACACTAAACTTGTGATGATTTGTCACAACAACAATAGAAATAATTTTCTACATACACTGTCAGTTCCAATTTAATGGACCCATGATTCTGCTTCTTGGTGGAAGCATTTCTCTCTTGAGAAATAAGTACTCCAAATCCACTGAGCCCAAGGTTGAGAAGAAAAGAATAAAGAATTCCTTCAGTGGGATGGGACATTCTGACCTCCATTCCTTGATTCCCAAACCCATGCATTCTGGCTTTGGGGGAATAATGTCATATGTTGGTTGCTGACTTAAGTCATTTTCCATATTCTATTGGACCATGTCTCAACTTCTCAGTGTTGCCCCGGATGACAAATAACTGAGGCTTCGATAGGCCATTCCATCATTCTATCAATCCAGCTGCTTCTGGTGTTGGTATACATATAAGACCAGTGAATACATCAGTCATAAGCCCATTGTATACCTTCTTCACTGTAAAATAAATTTTTTGGTTAGAGACAATATTAGTGTAGTCTATCAAGGAATTATGTAAATCTGAAAATGATGTTGCTCTCAGAAATTTTATAGGCCGAGGAGGTAAGTATAAATATGAAATATGTATTTCTTCCCATGAAGACAAATTGAGACCCTCTCCATGTTGGAAGGTATTCAGTGTAATCAGAGTGTCTGGTGGGTTTGACTTGGAATGATGCCATAATGGGAACCTAGCCGTGTCCTTTGAATTTGGCAGTTTTGGCACTTGCGATGTTTCAACTAGGCTGTTAAATACATGAAGAACTTTTATCCCTGCCTGTGCCTACTGATTATCCACTGAATTATATGCAAATGTTGGTACTGAGTAATATCTTATCATCTATGATTTGTATAAATCTGATTTGACCATCAGCTCTTCGTGCTATCACACTCATCTTCAAATATTCTTCTATATAAGTCCTTGACCAGTGGGTTAGGGACTCTGAATGAGTGTAGATTCCTGCCTCAGGCCATATTTTCCATGCTGTAAAATAAACAACCAAATATCCTATGTGGAATTCATCCAACTAAGAGCATACTATTTTATTGCTGTATTCCATGGCCACCCTAACTGGGGAGGTAATGCAGCAACTCTTTACTTCCAACTGGTTCCATGTTACCTTGCAGACCCATCTGTATACCTGGCCTGCATCTTTCTTCCTCTGTTCCAGGAAACTCCCCAGGTGGCCATAACTACTCGTGAAGTTTAATTTTGCATTCTGCAACAGCTGGGGCCAGATGCCATACAATGGGATGCTTCCCTGCACGTTATATGCTATGATTTGATGGATCAGTAACACGCAGTCCAGACGGGAGTTTAGGTGGCATAGTTATCTGATGTGTTAGGATCAAATACTGAGTTGCCACCAAAACTACTTTTTAAGTGGAGAACAAGTATGGGCAGAATATCGCATAGCCTCATTCTAAGACCTTACGGATTTGTACCATGGGTCCCCATTAGGGTTTGCAAGAGATTCCATAGAACCTCTCAACCTATTCTTACTATGAATTCTGGGCTTGGGGAAATAACTACAGGAGAGTTCTGTAGTTCCACTGAACCTGTTATGAGAAGAACTAAGGCCAAAGCTCTATCTGTCACTAACTTCCATCAGCCCCGCTTTGACCAATTGTCTATAATGGCATTTTGTTGTGTCTGGAGCCTGGCAGGAGTTCTGAGCCAATATCTAATGTCCCTTAGAAAGTATGGATATTTTCCTTCTTCTAATGCACAGACACCTTGACAAATAGCTGACAGTACCTCAGGAGAAAGCTTCTGAGAAGATTCAAAAATATGTACTGCAGAGTCCTTCATCAAATAGACATGACCTCCCTTTCATTGAAGGGGCTTCAGACTTGTGACCTGGAGAAGACCCCATAAATCCCTACTACTGTATCTGAACTTACATTGTTGTCTGCTAAATCTAGAATTTTCCACTCATTTAATCAAGAAGCGTCTTAGGCTTGCTAGTCTGGTGATTTATTTTCTCCTTAGGGACACTATGATCAAGTAGCCGTTGTCACAGAACCTTGCGTTCAAACTGCCCTAATCACTGCTCTTTCAACCCCTATGTGGCCTCAATCAACTCCTTTGATTCTGGTGGTGACTGTTGCTATCTTGCACCTACACTCTGGGATCCTATTATTTTTGTTCATAACAGGGAAATCATTATCACTGTGCACCCATCCCCCCTCACCTCTAGCTTGCAAAGTTTTGAAGAATGCTGGTGGGTCCTCAATAATAATTTATGTCTTAGTGAGGTGAGTGTCCTATGGGCCCTCCTAGAAGATGTGGTTAAGAAATGGCTGATTAGATTGTACATAATGACTCCACTTCACTCCCTGGACCCTAGAACTTCCTTCTCAGTATGCCAGGGAGTTCTGGCATCTCAGTCAAATGTAGGTGCTCTTGAGGACAGGTTTCAGTTAACCAACCCATCAGATTGTTGACCCAAGTCTAAGGTGCTTGAGCCAACACATTAAATTCTGAATCCTAGGTAAATGTACTCAAATACATTTGGGCCAGTATATTTTTTCCTCCTAGTTTTAATATGTTGAGATACACATTCTCTGAATTTCCATACTTACAAGTTGACAATATCCTACCAATTTGGGCTATAAGCTGTATCTTCAAAGAACACATCTTGTCAATCTTCTGGGATATTCTGTGTTTTAATTCTATTTCTGGACCCAAAGGCAAGGAGGTGGTAAGGGAGGATCCAGAAGAGATTTTGTATGACTTTATGAGACAAATTCTCCGAGTGAAATCAATGTATGATTTTCTTTTAGATGGGGGAAGAGGGACTTCTTTCACTAGCAAGGATGTTTTTTGAGCATAAGGGGCATTGAAAATTGAGGTTGTAAATCTGCAACTCTTTTTATTAATACCTGAACTTGATTCTCATTCATAAGTGATTTGCTGTTACAGGCAATATTATATTCCTTTAAAGCTGATATCATTTTTCTGATTTTCCACTTGTACCTATAATTTTGAATTCATGACTTTCAATAAAAACTTTTTTATGTGTGTATTTTCTTAAGGGCAATCAGAGCAGCCATCTCACCCTGCAATCTTGTAATCACCATTGTCACCATAGCAACCTTATACCAGCCCCTTAATCTTCCAATGCCTTGCCTCTCCTTGCTCTCCATCCCTACCATTACTAGTGACACATGGAGCAATCTTGATACCAGTGCATGCCACAGTTTACCAGTGTCTTATTTCCCCCAGCAAACGTGATCATTGACGTGTGTTACCAAATCCCAGAATTCCTTTGTGATGGCTGTTTCCTCAGGCCACTTCTGGGAAAAATTGTTGGATTATCTCATCAGGAAGGAAATGACACACTCAAAAAGGTAAAGAATATTAAATAAAAAGGCAATTTAAAAGGTGTGGGAAGGATAAAGGACTGCAAAGCAACCAGGATCTAGCAACAACTGGAAGATTCTGGCAAACCTTACTTGGAAGGGCTTGGGGGAACAAGCTGTTGTTGCAGCTGAATGCCATGGGAGGGTAGCAACCGGACAAGAGCCACTGTCTTAGGTGGAGGAGCACAGTTGCTGTACCAAAGCCTGCCAATAGGGAGCTGAGGGAACACATTCTCTGACTTCTTTCCTCTGATCTACTGCTGGAGCATCCCCCCACAGGACCTACCAGAAGCCAGAGGATGAGAAAACCCAGAGGGTACAGCACACCCTGGCCAGACCTCAAGCCAGAGAGAAGTTCCAGTGGATGGAGAATGGATGTTGAGTGCAACCAGGAAATATGCAGCATGCCCTTGAGTGTAAGACCCATTCTTGTTTCAGAGATATTAAAATGGGAAAACGTGCCTTCAATGTGCTTTTCAAACTTAACGAAATACAGTAATACAGAACTAGATAAGAATATGAAAATGATTTAGGAAGGTAAAAGATATAGAGCAGGCCCTTGAGGAATTTGTTTATTTTAATGGTACATTAAGTGTTAGACTTTCTGCCAGTAGCAGGGGAACAAAAAAAACCATGAATAATAAAAATTTAATTGTTTGATGAAACGGAACAAACCATTAATCTAGATTTTTTTCCTTAGGCCAATTTCAAGAAGAATACATCCTATAAATCTTTATTTTAAGGCATAATGATTCTAGTCCCAATATAAAGGAAATCCTTCAAAACAGGAGTTTGGGCATGGAAGCATTTTAGGTAGAAAAAGAATGCTTCTAAGCAAGGCCTAGGAGACAACTCTTGCATGTGATTTCTTCATAATTTTATGTATGAGAGGAGATTGTTATTTGGCTTCATTTCAAGTGTAACTCAAGGCAAAATTGAGAACAACCTGTAGTTTATCCCTTTAGCCTCGGCTTTTCTTAATTTTACCATTTTCCCCTCCATATGGCACTTATCTCAAACTGCAAATATGAAAAACAAAACAAAACAAAGTTTATTTTTGCATCAGGTATTTTGTAAAGTCCTGAATAAAATTAATACCAAAAAGTTATATTAGTGGATGTTAAGTAATTTCCACATACTTATTAAATTCAAATTAGTAAAATGATTATAAGAATTTATTTTAATGAAAATTAAATAATGGGGAGATAGGGTATTTTAATAGAAGCTTGGTGAATTGTAAAACCCAGACCTGCTGAGAGACTACTTAAGACATTGACTTATAAAATTCATAAATTGTTAGAAGTGAGAGAAAATATAATTTGGAGAGTTGTGGTATTCATCCTGTACCATTGAGTACTGACCAGGTAAGAAGCTTCCCTCCTGGGAACAGATTGCATTTTCTTTAGAGAGAAACACAGAGGCAGTACCTTGGGAAGAGTGTCAAAATCAAATAATAATTTCTACAATCTACAGTGCCTGTTATCTAAAGAACTCAGCCACTCACTTCCATGGTGGTCCAGTGGTTAAGAATCCGTCTGCCAATGTAGGGGACACGGGTTCGATCCCTGGTCTGGGAAGATCCCACATGCCGTGGAGCAACTAAGCCTGTGCACCACAACTACTGAGCCTGCAATCTAGAGCCCGCAAGCCACAACTACTGAGCCCACGTGCCATAACTACTGAAGCCCGTGCGCCTAAAGCCTGTGCTCCACAACAAGAGAAGCCACCTCAGTGAGAAGCCCACATACCGCAATGAAGAGTAGCCCTCACTCGCCGCAACTAGAGAAAGCCTGCACGCAGCAACGAAGACCCAATGCAGCCAAAAAATAAATAAATAAAATTAAAAAAAAAAAAACTCAGCTGCATTTGCTTGTTAGTTTTCAGAACATACTTGTAACGTGTCTATTGAATTGTAATTCCCTTTTTTGTTATAAAGAAATTGAGGCATAGAGAAACTGACATGTACTAACTTCTGTTGAGGTCATTTAAGCAGGGTCGATTATTAAGAGACATGCCAGACTTGTTGCTTGATATAATAAGGGACACTTTAAACAAATAGAATCTGCCCTTTCTAGAGTCCCTGTTGATAATGGAGGCTTTAGAAAGCCATATTTGTATTATGCCATCTCCTCCCCTCTCATACTCAGCCGTATCTGATTGGATCATCAGTAAGTATATGAACTAGAATTATCAATAATTAGACCGTCTGGTAACTTGGTCAAGCAACGATGATCTCTAGGTAATACTTTTCCAGGAAAAAAATTAAAATCAAGGAATTAGAAGTAAAAGCAGAACTGAAGAAGCACGTGTAGGGTACCTATGGGACTTCATAATATTGCAGAAACAATTATAAAACATACTTAAAATTTTCAAAGAATTAGAGATGATATATTTTTTCAATTCCTTTTTAGATTTTTAGAATAATCATTACTCAATGCATTAAAACACATATAACAGAGTGACAAGTGTCTAAGATTTTACCCAATTGCAAGCCAACGAATGAGCCTGCCACAGTTCCCTGGATGCTGGTTGAAGACACAGGATTAGAGACAAAGAACCATTTATTACTGCAATAGCAGTAGCTGAAGTGCCAGCATTTTTGTGCCGGTTTCCCAAGCCACAATTCCTACAGGGGGACATGAAGGCAGCAAGATGACACTTGTGTATGCAGTGAAACGCATGAAAGGGGAGGAGCCCCAAGTTTAGGGAGCTCGATTCGCTTATAACAGGCAGTACACATACCTGTCATTTTCTCAGAAGGGAAATCTTCCAACGTTTTAAGCAAATCTGTCTTTTCTCTAAGAGAAACACCATCTGTATCTCCCAAGGCTATTTTCAATATAAACACTCTTAAAAAGACCATGTAGAACAAAGGCAGTCATTGTACAAAAACATGACCCCATGGAGGATTGTCTCCCAAGACAGTGTATCACATATATAAGATTATTTCTTCACACACAAGATATGAAAATGAATGGAACACATAAGAATCCTTTGTGAGACATGTAAACATTTTATACACAGAGAAATGGTAATTAAGTAAAGTTTGTTTTTTAGCATTATCTGATTGTTTTTAACCTTCAATTTTTTCTAGATACGAGTTTATTTATATCACTAATGTAACAAATAAGGTTTTTAACGCTGCATGATAAAACTTTGCACGTTTAACTGTTTTTCTGTGCTTAATTCCACTAAATTCAATATCTAAGTTTTCATGACTGTTTCTAAAGTGCACATAATAATTTTAATATATAAGATGGTTTGATTTTGCACCAGACTTCTTTTCTATTCCACTAATGTCTCTGTAATTTTTTCCAATTTTTTTACTGTTGTGAAATAAACATTATACAAACTTTACTCTCATAGCCATTGTGAAGCATACAGTTCTATGGTATTAAGTACATTCATATTGTTGTGCAGCTATCACCACCAGCCATCTCCAGATCTCTTCATCTAGCAACACTGAAACTCTGTACCCATTAAATAATACTTCTTAATGTAATACTCAGGTAAATAGATGATAAGAATATAATCTGCATCAGACACCATTCTACTCAGTAGTCTAATTAAAGTGACCAGGTTAGGATACATGGTTAATATTTTGATTATTGCTATCTGTAAACCATCCTAAAGTCTAATATCCAGAAATGTGGGCCTCAGATTTATCAAACATCATGGAAAAGTTCCCTTCCTATGACAAGCAGGGTTATTCTACAAGAGTTGAGTGTATTATAATCCATAGTTCTACATATGTTTATTCAGGATGCTCTCGTTGTACCTATAGTTTCCAAAGTAAATGCACACAATTATTTCAAGGCCTCTGGAATTCTCTTTGCTGCTCAGTTTATATGGATATATCTTCTATATTCAGCAACATATATAGAAATCGATGGACCTGATTTTTCACTGATGGGGCAGTGGTCAACATTTTGGCATTTCTAACAAAATCCAATCCTGAAACCATGAATTCTTTCGGGGGAAAACTATTTAGTTAACACAAGATTTGTCCATATTATATTGCCATAGTCTCTCCATATCCAAATTTCTTTCCTTAGCGTCTTCTGAGGATAATTATCAGTCCTAAGAATTCCAAATGGGCTTGGCTAAAGCCTCATGTCTCAGGTATACATTTCATTTGTATCTTTCTTAGCCATCAATCTGTTCATCTGTATCAAGGTCTTAGTATCTCTTTTCATATAAATGTTACTATCAAAAGAACTTATTCTATAGTGGGATATTACAGAACTTCTCCCAATTCATTAAGCTCTTATACTTTGCCTTCTTTGTGAGCTTGGAAGATCTCCATCGTTATTCTCTACAAATACAGTGAGAGGGACCAAAACAAGCTCACCCCCTTACTCTTTCTTAACACTCTTCTGAGGTTAGAGCCACCCATACTGTCTCACAACTTATTTTATTTTCTTTCATTGACTGTTTTCTGCTTTACTAAGCATTTAAATTAGTTTTACTTTATTTTATCATATAAAACTTATGTTTACTAACCCAATTTTCTTATTGACAATTGCTAACCTGACATCTGCCTCTTTATATATATCAGAATTTTTTTTTGTTTAGGTCTCCAGGCCCTTCTGTGTTTAAAGGTAATTAAAAACTTTCTTCTAAGTTCTTACAGGGAAACTATTTTGCTGAAGATCATCCTACCTACACTTTTCAAATAAATACTGATTGCAGATATTTTTAACAGAACTCCCTTTAGTCTATTACTCAAATGACAGAACAGTTAGAAATTAAGGTGAGCCTAAATTTGTTACCTAAACAATTGAATAAACTAGATCTCTTAATCTTTTCTAAATTAGGGTTGAATCATTTAAATTTTAAGTTGGATATTCATTGGAGCATTTGCTGCTTTTATATTAAGTATTGTGGAAATGCATGGATATAAAGTATTCTTTTTACTCTGCTGTAATACTACCATTACAAAACATTTTTTGTTATGGAAGATTTCAAGTAAGTGCAAGCATATAAAAGAATAATATAATAAATCCTCTATGTAACCATCTTACATCTTCAACAATTGTCACTCATGGACAAACTTGTTTCAGTTTTGTCCCTGCCCACTCAGCCCCACTGGATTATTTTGAAGCAAATTCCAGACATAACACCTTTTATCTTTAAATATTTCACTAAGTATTTAAAAAAGATAAAGATTTTTGTAAAGCACAATCATTATACCATTATACTATTTGGAAATACAAAGTAATTCCTTTCAATAATTTAAAATCCAATCAATATTCAAAACTTCTTAATTGGCTACTGTTTATTTCCCTTGATTTACTTTTCATGCTTGTAGCATTGTTTGACACGCTCCCTGCATTTTCTGTAAACTGATGGTTAAATCTAGAGGTTTGATCAGATTCAGGTTTGATTTTTTATTTTATTTGGTTAGAATTATTATTTTATTTTTTAATTAAAAAAATTTTTTAACATCTTTATTGGAGTATAATTGCTTTACAATGGTGTGTTAGTTTCTGCTTTATAACAAAGTGAATCAGCTATACGTATACCTAATATCCCCATATCTCCTCCCTCTTGCGTCTCCCTCCCACCCTCCCTATCCTACCCCTCTAGGTGGTCACAAAGCACTGAGCTGATCTCCCTGTGCCATGCGGCTGCTTCCCACTAGCTATCTATTTTACATTTAGTAGTATATATAAGTCCATGCCACTTTGTTATCATGTACTTCCATCAGGAGGTACCTAGTCTCTGGTTGTCCTTTGTTTTATGACATTAGCAAACATTGATGATTATTGTTTAGATTATTTCATTATAGATTTGCAAAGTGGGAATATTCTACCTTTATTATTTATTCTTCCTTTTTTTTTCTTAAGCTGGAATATGGCTGCAAAGAATCAGCTATTAGATTTGGTTACTCCAAAGTTTTGTTCACATAGAAAGGATGCATGCTTGACTATTTCTCTTAGTGTACTAATGTTTAATAAAATTAATTATTTTCCAAGCATCCATCTTAGGAGACTACTAACTGTATTTTAAAAATATACTTCTGAACTCATTTGACTTATTTCAATCTACTGCAGTTATTTTTTCTGAGACTCAAGCTACCCCACCTTTGCCTGGTAGAAGGCTCTTCAAGTTAACTCTTGAGTACTTCAGACAGGGTCACAGAAGTTTAAATAGTTTTATTGCTTTCTATTATAAGATGTCCCAGACACATCTTGCATAATTCCTCTGCCAGCCTTGTGATCAGCTAGTTCTTTATAGAGCTTTGGTTTATTTTTAGTGGGAAAGACAATAGATATTACAATCTAGGCATTAGGATGCTTGTTATTGCCAAGGTGAGCTTTTATTTCTTTTCCTAGTCATTTTCAATGGACAAAATTAGAGAAAATGTACGTTTTTAAAAACAGACTTTATTTTTAAGAACAGTGTCAGGTTCACAGCAAAATTGAGCAGAAAGTAGAGAGAGCTCCTGTAGGTTTCTACATGTGTAGCCTCCCACTTTATCAACATCTAACAGAGTGGTACCTTTGTTACAACTGGAGAAGCCATATCGACACATCATTATCATCCAAAGCCCACAGTTTCTATTAGCGTCACTCGATGTATATTCTGTGGGTTTTGACAAATGTATAATGGCACGTATCCATTATTATAGTATCATACAGAATAATTTTACTACCCTAAAATATCCTCTATATTCTGCCTATCCCCTCCTTCTTCCCCTCTAACCTCTGGCAACTTTTCATCTTTTTATGGTCTCCATAGTTTTGCCTTTACTAGTATGTCATATTGTTGTAATCATGCAGTTTGTAGCCTTTTCAAACTGTCTTCTTCTCCCATGTCTTCTCATGGCTTGATACTTCCTTTCTTTACAGTGTTGAGTACTATTCCCTTGTCTGGATATGCCACAGTTTACTTATCCATTCACCTACTAAAGGGCGTCTTGTTTGTTTCCAAATTTTGGCAATTATGAATAAAGTTGCTATAAACATCTGTTTTGTGTGGACATAAGTTTTCAATTCATTTGAGTAAATACCAAGAAGCATGATTATTGGATTCTATGATGAGTATGTCTAGTTTTGTAAGAAACTGCCAAACTGTCCTCCAAAGTGGTTGTGCTCTTTTGCATTCCCACCAGCAGTGAATGAGAGTTCCTGTTGTTTCACATCCTTGCTATCATTTGATGTTGTTAGTGTTTTGGCTTTTCACCATCATTTTTTTAAATTTAATAAAAAATGCATATTAAGTTCATGCTGATATTTCCAATTGTAACTTGAGAAAAAAAAAGTTTTTACTTAAATTATTTATTTCATATGTGTATCTCTTTCTCTTAAACCATAGACTTTCTAATGATACATGCATAATTATTTTTTTGCCTCAGCCTTTAATATATATATAACTATATATATATCACTATTGAAAAATATCACTTTGAGTAATAGTCTTCTAGTTCTATAGAAACTGTTAAATTAAAATTTATCCTCCTGAACATTCCCACCAACCACAAACAAAAACAAACAAATCACTAATTAGTGACCTTGGAATCAAGGACCTGAGGCCTACAATGCCTCTCTGATAGAACATTAAACCTTGATTACTATCTTCGGTTATATTCCAGAAGCCACAATGACTTTGGGCCATTGGGAAGAATAAGGCAGTGCCATGTGAGCTCTTAAGACACATGTACTTAATAACTACAATAGTATCTTTGCTTAATGTGTATAAAATTTCTATTTTACCAATTACCCTTTATGTTAAAATCACTCCATATTTTTTAAGTGTTAGCTAGGTAAGTTTAATTTTTTTCCATTACAAAACCTATAAAGAGAATAATTTTACATGTAATAAAATATTAAGAGTGGGATCTAATCCCTTTGCATATGGCGCATATGGCAAGGGGTTAGGAGAGGGTGGCCTTGACCTTTATTAGAAAATTTTCAAGGACCCATTAATGGATAGAACCAGAATATTGAATTCTAAATGATGAACAGAATGCTTCTATGTCCAAAAGCATATATATGATGGTGAGATAATGAGAATATTTCTGTGAACGAAATTCCTTCCTGCAATTACTTATTAAGTCAAAGTTTCATTTTGCAATGTGGTACGTACTGGAATTCAGAAATCTAGGCAAGATGTTCCGTTCAGCCATCCCAGGCCCATTATCTTTATGTTAAGTGATTTTCCTTTTTTGGGTGGTTTTGAATTAGCAGTTAGACAACCAAAGAAAATGATTGATGTTTTTTCTTAGAGACTATCATTATAAAATTAGCAATCTGTCTCACTGCTTCACAATTGAGCATTCTGTTTTGTGTCCTGGGGAAGATCATAACATCACAAATGTGTTTAGTACTGTCTTGTCTTCCACATCCTCTTCATCTCAACTGATTTGGCATAACCTAACTCAATTTTGACTCTCTGGTAATTAAACATTTAGTCTTGAACAGATTTTTATCAATATGATTTCATTATGCCTCACTCTTTCTTCATAGCCTGCAAATAGAACTTTATAGGGGCTCTGTAACTACCACAGGAAAGTAGCAGTATAAACACCAAATGAATGATTCTGTTGTTTTATGACTTTTATTTTAACATTACTTTCCAAAGTATACTGAAGAAATAAGTTTATGGATTTTTCCTTACAGAAGAATGGTTCTAACAGTTTGACTAATTATATAGGTCTATTGAAATATTTTTTAAATGTATTTTGGTAGTCCAAATAAGAGCTTTTCCCCCTCGGGATAGCAAAGTAGGAATATTAGTAATTTTTCAAAATTAAAAATTAGCCACATTACAGGTTCAATCTAAGCAGCACGATGATGTGTGTTTAAAATGTTCTTCTACTTAAGATGTCAAAATTTAAAATGAAAATTTAAACTAATTACCAAGAGGGTATTACTAGAATAAATGAGGGTGGTACCTATGGGACAGAGGTGGAAGTAGGGAAGATTTTATTTTAATAGGGAGTCAAATGTCTGCATATTGTTCCAAAATGGAACTCCAATTTTAGAATTTAGAACAGGAACTACTAGTGGAGGGTCTTTCCAGCTGGCACACTTCAGATCATGTGATCTCAGCACCAATATGCACTACCTATTTCTGAAACAGATCCATCTTGGGAAAACTAAACTCATTTAAATAAACGTCCAGGATTTTCAACTGTTTCCCTTTGTTATATATGTTTTGTTGTTGTTGTTATAGATGTTTTAAAAGCATCTTTTGCAGACAATAACTGCTGTTGAAAGAGTATTATTCTTTCCCTGGGTTACATAATTAACTCTTAGAGCTAAAAAAAAAAAAGGACATTTTTGTACTTGAATCTGGCTAATCCATTTTTTTCTAAAATTGTGTCACACTTAAATATTTAATTTTTAGAAGTAGTTCACCTTTTATTTCTCCCTTATTAATAGCATGGAAGACTTGAGGAAGAAGAATCTTCTTAAAAACCTCTAGATTGTGGACACATGTCAGTAGCATAATGGAAAATCACTATGATTCAGAGTTGGAATGTAGAAATATAGCTAGGGCCTCATGAGAATGGGATCAGATTGGGAACTTTTTAGAGTCAAGGAGTGGAGTTTGGGGTGGGGGTAAAGATGAATTATTTCAGTTGAATACCTGAATTAGTTTGGGTAGGGCAGTGAAACATTTAGTGATACACAGAACCAGAGCTAGAACCTGATAACAAATTGAAATTACAATGGAGTGATCACACTTCAGGTGTAAAAAAAAAAAGGGAATCAGGCGGCCATTGAGGATCTGGCTCAGACTTGCCTCTTCATCACTGAGAGCCTGAATTTCTTTGAACTGTACCAGACCCAAGGACACCACCAGCCATATTCAGAACACCACCTGCCAGCTGCAACCTTGTAGTCTCAAGTTCTCCCCTTATAACTATGCATGCATTTCAGACCCCAACCAATCCTAACTTCACAAGCACCTTTACTTCTTGCCAGTTCCAATTATAATTCTTGATAAACAACTCAAATAACTAACAATAACCTTGTGGTTTTTGCTTTCGTAAGCCTCTCCCATTTTGTACTCTGGCAGAACACAATTCAAGTGCTTCTATCGTCTCCTGGGCTGCAGTCCTAACAAACCCCAAGTAAACACCTTTTTATTTCAATCAGTTCTCCATTTCTAAAATTTTGGTTAACAACCATATTGTGGAGATATCCCATAAAATAGAAAGCAGTGAGTGATGAAAAGAAAAGCCAATATATGATCTATTAGAAAAAGCTGTGGCTCATGTATCACCTGACCACAAACAGATATACAATTATGGAGAATTCTTAGTCTCTCTGTCAGCCGTTTCTCATGCTCATAGTGTGTTTGTCATTGTACTGATTATTTCAAAATATTGGGCTTAGAGATAACCCTTTCTTAGAAAAGGCTGGTATTTAATAGCAGAAAAATGTTATATAGTGTTTCTTATTTTATATATGGATTCAGTAAATAGTATATAATTTATTCCATTCAATTAAAACTTTTTGTCATGCTTATAATTTTTATGCATTGCTGAGCCAGAAAAAAAATTAAGAGAAATTCTCAGAGGCAAAAATATAGTTAAGAGCACAAATCCAGAGAGGTGAATGAGCAAATGACAAGTCCCCGGCTACCCTGGAGAAATCCACTTTTACACAGCTGGTTCCATGGCTGAGGCCATGGAGTCAAAAGGCTAAGCCTAGATCCTGTTCCCTGTCTTAAGTCTAATAGGAGACCCTTCAGATAAGGCCAGACCAAGAAAGTTGCCTCTTCTGTGAAAGACTGGATACAAAATAAGTATTCTCTGCAAATGTTCTGGATGGAAGGAGAAAAATTAAATCTCCCTTGAGATAAACTAAGTAGACATAGACCCTTGAGAGGATTTGTGGTCAAACTCAAACTCGTGTTTGCAAGCTGTTTCACCTCCAGTAACACATCTGTATCCAAGCAGATTTAAGGAACAAAGACAAAAGGTAAAGACAAAGGACAAAAGCCTTGTATTAGTAAAGTTTTGCCTTTTTATCAGAACAGCAAGTCCTCCTCAGATACTTGTTTGTAGATGACATGTTCAGAAAATTGAAAATGGTTGACCATAAACTCCTGGAACTAATAAGCAATTGTAGCAGGGTTGCAGGTTTCAGGGTTAATATGCAAAAGTCAATTGTTTTCTGAAAAAGAAAAATGACTGGTGTGGAGAAATTGGAATATTTTTTGTACTGCTGATGGAAATGTAAAATAGTATAATTGCTATGGAAAACAGTTATGGTGGTTCAAAAATTTAAAAATAGAATTACACATAATCCAGCAATCACACTTCTGGATATATAATAATATCTGTTATCCAAAATATACAAAGAGCTCTTAAAACTCAACAATAAGAAATCAGACAACCCAGTTAAAAATGGGCCAAAGATCTTAACAGATGCTTCACCAAAGAAGCCATACAGATGGTAAATAAGCACATGAAAAGATGTTCCATATCATATGAGATATACAAATTAAAAACAGAAATAATATGCCACTACACACCTCTTAGAATAGCCAAAATTCAGGACACTGACAACACCACCAAATGCTAGAGAGGACGTGGAGCAACAACTCTAATTCATTGCTGATGAGAATGCAAAATGATACAGCCACTTTGGAAGACAGTTTGGCAGTTTCTAATAAAACATACTGTACTCTTATCATACTTTCCAGCAATCATATTCCTTAATATTTACCTAAAGGAGCTGAAAACTTACTTTCACACAAAAACCTGTACACATGTTTATAGCAGCTTTATTCATAATTACCAAGACCTGGAAGCAACAATATTGTCCTTCAGAAGCTGAATGGATAAACTATAGTATTGTACATCCAGAAAATGGAATATTAATTAATGCAAACAAGAACTGACTTATCAAGCCATGAAAAGACAAGGAGGAATCTTAAATGCATATTACTAAGTGAAGAAGCCAATCTGAAAAGGCTACACACTGTACAATTCCAATTCTATGACTTTCTGGAAAAGGCAAAACTATGGAGACAGTAAAAAGATCAGTGGTTGTCAGAGTTTAGAGGGGAAGACGGATGAACAAGCAAAATACAGAGGATTTTTAGAGCAGCATAACTACTTGGATGATATTATACTGATGGATGTGTCATTATACATTTGTACAAACCCACAGAATATACAACACCAAGAGTGAAGCCTAATGTAAACTATGGACTCTGGATGATAATAATGTGTCAATGTAGGTTTGTTCAAAAATTATAACAAATGTACCACTCTGGTGAGGGATGTTGGTAATGGGGGAAGCTATGCATGGGTAGGGGCAGGGAGTACATAGGAAATATCTGTGCCTCCTTCTCAATTTTGCTTGATAGATTGCCAAACATACTTGAGGTAATAGTTTCTGGGTCTATCTTCTTTTTTTTGTTTAAAGTTTGAGTGGATACCAAACAGAAAAACAAAAAACAAAGCAGTGAAGTGTTTGCTGGTCTTTAAGTCAATAAGAAACATTAATTTTTCTCATAGAAATATTTGGAATTCATAAGAAAAAACACCACAGAAAAAGAAAAAAATACCTTCACAGAAAAAATTTTTTAATGTACAGAATCTTAAACATTATCCACATATTTTTTTTCACTTAAAGATAACTAGATATGCATTTTGTAGAGGAGTAAAGTAATAGGCAGTAACCTTCATCACCTTAGTTAGCATAGAGTTGGACTATGGAGCTGGGTGAAACTATGGAGTCCAATCCCATGTAATTACGCCTTTTATATTTCATATCAAATAACTTTTCAAGTAAGTCTTCTGGTTCATTACAAAGTGGCCAGAACCCACTCTCTACTGTCTGCTCTACACCAGCTTTCTGGGCTTTGGATGGTTGGCAGGTGGTCCATATGGATAGTCAGTATCCAATTATTATTAGCTTTGTACTTCCTATTAGCTGTTTTCATGAATGTTTGTGGGACAGCTATAGGGTCTCCTGGTATGATCCAGTCATATTTGGGTATATGTTGTCTGGATGTATGGCAGAAAGATAGACTTTGGAGAGCTCTAGAAGTTACCAAAGGGATTCTTGGTATCCTGACCTTATTTGTAAGTATCACTGTCATCCTGATCTACACCTAATAGCCTTGGTTATCTGGAGAAACACATCTTAGTCCTCCCCAATCTAGTCTAGATCCCAGAATATTTCCTCACCTTTGTGGACAACTAGGAATTAGAAATCATAGAAAGAGGATACCTATTGATTCTGTTGTCCTGGAAACTTTAAGACCAGGTCCATTTATGTCCAGAGTGTTGGACAAACCCATCGTTTATACTAGATGTCTTCGTGATTTGTTTCCCCTGGAGTTAAAGTGGCTATTTTTGTTTTGTTTTCTTTTCTATACTTTTCTATTTTTCCCTTTTTCTTGCCTCCTTCCTTCCTTCCTTCCTTCCTCCCTCCCTTCTTTTCAGTTTTAAAATTAACAACACTAGTACTCAGGCATCACTGTTGCTCTGATGGAAAGCATTATTTTCATCAAGGAAATTTAACAGCATGCTCATGTCTAACTTCCGGTTCATAGAAATGATTTTAGCATTTATGAGAGATAGAGCTATTCAATATCTTCGAACGTTCAAGTAGAGGAAAGATTCACACCTTCAGTATTTACGTTTACATTAGTGACACATGCTGATTATAGAAAATACAGAAATAAAGTTCCCATAATTTCAAGAGACTTCTATATTTACGCCTCAGCATATTTTTCTATCTACCTCCACTTCTAGCTATATTTGAGATCATGATGAATTAATCATATCCTATCTTTTAACCTGATATAATGTAAGCACTTTTCTGTCTTTAATATTTTTGTAGACTTCATGATTATGGATTTTTTGATACTTTTTCAATTTGAATATGGGATACTTCACTTATATAATTCCCTCTTGTTAATCCTTAAAGTTGATCGCACTGATTCAATATTACAAATAATGATGACAGTCATAATTTTACATTAATCTTTGATTAAATTTCTATTTTTTTCTCTGAGTATATTTTCTTAAAAATAAATTTATTCATGAGAAGTATAAACATGAAATGCCTTTTGATACAATTTGTTGGACTTTTCCAGAAATGTTTTATACCAATTTATAAACCTTCCATTAGCATCTAAGAGTGTATTTCAATATGTCCTCTAGCATTATGAGAAGTTTCTTGTTTACGATTGTCCTTTTTCAAGATATAGGACCCAGTCATCATGGGCCTCCATTATCAGAGGTTATCCAGTCTATCCGTCAAATTTTGAACAGGTTTCATGTAACCAAATGGAACCCGGTATTCTTTTTAAGATAATTTATTTTTGTTGTATCCTAACAATGTAAAACCTGTGCCTAGCAGAAAGAGAGACACAGAATTAGAGAACAAACTTATGTTAATCAATGGGGGAAGGGTGGGGGACAAATTGGGAGATTGGAGTTGACATATATACACTATTATGTATAAAATAGATAATTAATGAGAACTTACTGTATAGCACAGGCAACTCTACTTAATGATCTGTGGTGACCTAAATGGGAAGGAAATCTAAAAAGGAGTGGATATATGTATACGTATAACTGGTTCACTTTGCTGTACGGAAGAAACTAACACAACGTTGTAAAGCAACTCTGCTCCAATAAAAAAGAAGAAAACAAAACAAACAAACAAACAAACAGAAAAACTTGAGCTTTATAAAGCTAAAAGCTATCATAGTTAGTAATGAAGTGACAGTTAACAGACATTGAAATTTCTCTGCTTGGCAATTTACCTATGTGAAAGGAAAATCAAAATGGAATCAGTACTGCTATGAGACTCCCTATAATGGAGCCAGGAAGCCATGAAGGAAGTGTGATTCATGCATGTCTCAGCCTGGATGGAATCTGACCCACATATTGTCCTAAAGAAGACATTCAGAAGATCTGCCAGAAACTCAAGATATGTATGAGACTGTTACCCTAAAATAACTCATGACAGCCTATCTACCTTTTGGACCTCTACTCTAACACAACTTGTGATTCCTTAAGGGCAAATATTTCTTGATTCCCTTCAGAGTGAATCACAATTCTCACTGGGCAACTTTTTACAACCTTGTGTTCTTGTGTTTTGTTGTTGTTGTTCTTTTTGCTTTTGTTTTTGTTTTATCTTTATAAGCCCTTGACTCCCTTTCTTCCTTGGAACGCTCAGTTTTGCCAGAGTCTGTGTTTCTGTGTCTCCTGAACTGCAATTCTTAGGACTCCAAATAAAGGGTTTTTTGTTTGTTTTGTCTTTTGTTTTTGTTTTTGTTTTCCATTGACACCGAACTCTTATTGGAGAACAGGTTACTAATTTATTTTCATCTCTAAACCACATCAGAAATTTAGGCTGCTGAGGAAATAGCCTAACTAAACTCTGCCCTCCTTTACAGAAGATGGAACTTAGATGAATTCTAATTATCCATATTATAGCTTAATACATACCAATTAAGTACTATAATACAGGTTTTGTCAGGCTTCTTCAATGAACTTCTGCATCAAGTGGAAGCAACGGTGCAAAGGTTAACTAGAAATAAATTGTTAGGCTGGGGGAACTTTTTGCAAGTTCAGGGGCTGCCATCTCAGTAGAGTGGTACAAGTAATAAACCTTTGCCTTCTGCAGGCCCTGAGCTGCCTTGTAAGGTCCCAAGGAGCTCACCTTCCCCTCCACTGACTCCTAAGAAAGGAGGCAGACCTGAAGTGGTCTGCTGACCAAAGATCAAAACAGATTTAAAATTTTAAATGCTTCCTATCTGTGACACTGATTTGTCCTAAGGAAATTTTCTGCCACAGCGTTTGAAAAATCAAAAGAAAAAAAAAATCTTTCCCTTGTCAATGAAAGCAAAAAAAGTAAATGTTTCTAATGACTCCAGGATTTTTCACTTGTAATGTCTGGGTACTTTAGTATATCTCATTGAATGCTATTCTATTCGTTCAGATGTCTGAATTTGGTAAAGTTACCGCAATTAAATTCCAGATTACTTTGATTCTAAGTCCCAGTTTTCTCTGTGCTAGCTGGCACCCGCCCCTCCCTTCCCCCAGGATATTTCTTTTCTCTTTAGATCTATATACAGTGTTTATTGTCTTGCCCTGAACTTCAGTCTGATTGTTTGCTCCTTTGAAATTGTGAGGTGGCCCGGGGGTGGGGGAGGGTGGGGGGATGGGGTGGGTGGACTCAGATACCATCTCTCTTCAATCCTATAAAGAAACTAACAAAGGGAGGTTTCTTCCTCATTGCTGCCTCTTCTCTTCATTATTAGCTCAACATAGAGAGAATATTGGTGTCATTCCCTTTTTTCTCCTGTCTCACAAACTCACCTAACCTCTCATTTTTATTATTTTTTCCCCTCCTTGTCAAAGATGCTTCTGTAGGCCTCTTCTTCTACGAATTAAAAGCTGCGACCACCTCCACCCACCACCACTAATAGATTCAGTGTGTGCCCTTTGTATCCTACGTTGCAAGTCTATTTTAAATTTAAACTGACTGCTTATTTTATTTGTTGTATTCATTGCTGGTGACATAGTATCTCTGGCCCTTCATCCTATCATGTGTCAAGTAGAGACAATAATGCCAGTGCTTTTTTTTTTTTTTTTTTTTTTAGGTTCTACTGATGTTTCTCTGAGTGTCTCTAAGATTCTCCTCTTTCTTCTGAGGAGTAATATAATCCTGATCGTCATTCATGGAAAGGCCCCAAAAGAGCAATCCTCATTGCCACATGGGTAGCTGTGCTGAATTACCATTTAAGAAAGAGAATACTTTTAACGTTCCCTGGTTCCCTGATCAGTTTCCCTTGGCTCTAGTTTTACTTAAGGAAGACCCTTTAACATTTCCTATGAGGATGATTTAGTGGTGATAAATTCAAGTTGCTGGGGAACTATATCTCTCCTCAGGTCAGATTGCTCACTGCTAGAAAATCAATACCCGAGAGGCAGTTGTTGGTAGAAAGGAAAATTGCTTTTAATCAGAATGCCAGCAATCTGGGGGAGATAGTGGACTCAGTGTCACCCCCCCAAAACCTTTCCCAAGCTTCTCCTCAGCTATGAAAGTTTTTAAAGCAAAAAAGGGGAGTAATCTCAGTGAATCATTGAGATGGGGGTCACTATCTCAGATCACTGCATGCAGGCCTGTTGACTTCTAGTGATCTTTCTTTAGAGGCTGTCTTGTTCACACAGTTTGTTCAGGAGATTACTGAAGGGGAAGCTGGGAAAGAGATCTGGTCACCTGTTAATTACTCATTCTTCATTTCTGTTGCAGAAAAACCCACACGAATTTTTTGGCCAACCCAATTCTTCTTTGATCTATGGAAAGAACCAACACGTTAGGCAAGGTATTGTGTGATCAAAAGATTTGAAAGGTGTGCTTGGGCCAGAGATGAACAGAGCATGGGGGTGCCTAGTTTAAAAGTTAGTTACAATGTAGCTTTGCTAAATTGACAAGAAAAGGAGTTTCCTGCTGAGGGCAGCTTCCTGCAAGGAGCTGCTTACACTCCAACTCGGAATGATAAACTTGCTGTCAAGAGTAACCTTGGGTATAAGTTGTTTCCTTCAGCACTTTAAATAAATCATCTACTCCCTTCTGTCCTGCAAAGTTTCTGCTGGAAAATCAGCTGATGGCCTCATGGGGGTTCTCTTGTATGTGACTCTTTGCTTTCCTCTTGCCACCTAAAGACTTATCTCTTTGTCTTTAATTTTTACCATTTTAATTGTGATATGTCTTGCTGTGGGCCTCTTTGGGTTCATCTTGTTTGGGACTCTCTTACATTCCTGGACCCAGATATCTGTTTCCATCCCCGGTTAAGGAAGTTTATAGTCATAATTTCATCAAATAAGTTTTCTGCCCCTTTCTCTTTCTTTGCTCTTTCTGGGACCCCTGTAATGTGAATGTTAGCAGGCTTGATGTTGTTCTAGAGGTCCCTTAAACTATCCTCATTTAAGTTTTTTTTTTTTTTCCTTTTTGCTGTTCTGCCTGGGTGATTTCCATTATTCTGTCTTCCAGGTTGCTTATGAATTCTTCTGTGTCACCTAATCTGCTGTTAATTGCTTCTAGTGAATCTTTCAGTTATTGTATATTTCAGCTCTCATTAGCTCTATTTTATATTTTCTAGCTCTTTTTTTGAAGTTCTCACTGTGTTCCTCTATTCTTTTCCTGAGTTTAGTAATTGTTCTTTTTACTACTGCTTTGAATTCCTTAGCAGGTAAATTATTTATCTCCATTTCATTAAGGTTTCTTTCTGGGGTTTTATCTTGTTCTTTCATTTGAAACATGCTCTTTTGTTTTCTCTTTTTGTTTGACTTTCTTTGTTTGTCTCTATGAAGTTAGGTGAAGCGGTGACCTGTCCCGGTCTTGAAGCCATGTCCTTATGTGGGAGCAGACCTTTGCAGTCTGTGTGTGCCCAGCGTCTTTGGTGGCAGAGCTGGCCCCGAAGTGAGCACAGGTAGCCTCTGTCTTGGTGGTAGGTGGGGCTGGAGTCTGATTGACTGTAGCCAGAGCCAGGTGTGAGCTGGGGCTTCTCCCAGGCTCAGTGGTGCTCACCACCCTATCAGGGGGGCTGCACTGGGGTCTGAGGGGCTTGAGCAGGAGCCCTGAGGGAGTTGGGCTTTTCCCTGGAGTAATGGCACTCTCTGCTTTGGTTGGGGGCATGGCCAGGGCCTGAGGTCTTGGAACTGCACTTCTAAGCTGGCTCCGTTTTGTCTTGGTGGAGTTCCTGCCTTAGCAGGGAGCAGGGACAGAGTCAGAGGGGTGGAAGCAGGAGCCCAGTGGGGGCTGGTGGATGTGCTTGGGCAGCCCCGGCAAGCCAGCCACGGCAACAGGCAGTTTTCAATCTGCTGCTTCCGCTCTGGGACTGGGGACACGTGAGCCTGTGCATGCACTCTTCAAGAGCGGGGTCTCAGTTTCTTACAGCCCTCTGGTGAGCTCCGCTGGTTTTAAAGCCAGTTAAGGGAGCTCTTCTTCCTGGTTCCACACCCAAGGGTTGGGGTGCCTGATATGATGCTCAAACCCCTCACTCTTTTTGAAGGATCCTGGAGCCTGTGATATCTCCTTCCTCTCCTGGGTCACCTGCTAGGGGCGTGGGTCCCATCAAGATCACTTCTCTTCCCCTCCTGCAAAACTTCATTCAGTTCTTTCTTTGCTGTCTTGATTATAGGAGTCATTCTGCTAGTCTTCGGGTTGTTCTCAGTGAGAGTTGTTCTATATGTAGTCGTAGTTTTGATATATTTGTGCAGGGAGGTGAGCTCAGTTTCTGCTCTGTCATCTTGATCCCACCCTCCTAGATTTCTTAATCGATGGCACCCAAATTGGCCTTCGTGATGTTTTTCTGTAGGGATAAGGTAAGTTTCTGGTACAGTAGCAATCCCTATTCTCAGGTATTTACCAATCACCCGCCATATACAAGAAACAATACTGAACACCAAGGGAAAAGAACAAACTGTAGGAGAGACTGTATTTATATCTCTATCTACATCTATATCTATATGTATTTCTATTTGTCTATCTATGTATCTATTGTGAGTTAGAAAAAAGGAATCAGTTGTCAACTGAATGTTAAAGGCAGTGAGAGGAGGTGTAAGTATTCCAGGATCTCTTTAAAGAAAAGAAAGATGTTAATTAAAATTTTAAATGTAAGTAAGATTTAGAAAAGTGAAATACCATGGAGGGAAATATGGGTTTGTTTTTGGTTCTAAATTCCCAATTACCTGGTACATAAATAACAAACAGAGAGTATGAGCTTAGAAGTTTGTCTATTTAAGAATGTTCTTGAGTTACAGGGAGTATATTTGGAATGGTGGGTCCTGTCAGTAAATAATCTTATATTCAGTGTTCATTTGACTATGTCCACTCTGGGTCCAACAGAACAATTGGCTGTCATTTTTGTGGCTACTCAGATGTAGTGATTTGGAGGGAAAAATGGCTTAATATTACTCAATCATGACATCATAGTAAGATAAGATTATAAGAAACAATAGAGTTCACCTGAACACACCCTTTTATATTATTGATGAAGCAGAGTCAGGGAGGTAAAATGACTTGCTCAAAGTCATTTAACTAGTAGTGGAATTAAAACTAAAAATTTCCAGATTTTTTTGACTTTGAGATTGAGGAAGAGGTAGAAACAAAGCACTATGTTTTGGATATGCTGAGTTTGAGGTGCTTGTGAGATTTACAGATGATGTCTTGAAATGCTTTGTTAATTACGTCTGAATTTCAAGGCTATGCTTAGTTCAAGGGTTACAGATTTCAGAACTATTAGAATATAAACGAGTGTGAAGAATGTCCCTTAAAAAGGGCACTTAGATATCTTAAATTTCACTCAGAAGAGGAAATTCTTACAAATGTGAGTTGTGCCTTGACCATCAACATTACATTATCTTCTTCAAGCTCCTATTCACCCAGTTTCTGCCCCAACATCGTGGTAATATACATCCCACAAAGCAGCTCACGACATTCATACATCCATTCAGCCAAAAATGTTTATTGCCAGACCCTATTTTAGGTGTTATGGATAATACAGTGAACAAAGTAGATAAGGTCCTTGCTTTCAGGCAGTGGTGTTATAGTGGAGAGGATAAAAAATTCCCAAATTGACAAATAATTTGACCAAGCAAATATATAGTGGTAAGTATTCTGAAAAAAATAAAAGGGAGTAGTGTGACAAAGAGTGATGTGTCTACAGCAGGTAGTCAGGGAAGGACCCACTGAAAGGTAACATGGAGCTGAAACCTGAATGACCTTCTGGAAGAAAAGCGTCCCAAACAGGGAAAATAATAAGTGAAAAAACCCCAAATTGTCAAACATAAAGCATTCAAAAGAGAGAAACTAAACCAGCATGGAGGAGCCCAGTGAGCAAGGAGGAGGATGGCATGAGATGAAGTCTCATCATGAGAGGGATAGACAGGGAGCTGATCGCATAGGGCCCCACATGAGGGCTCCCGTGGTGAGGGACATGGATGGTACTTCACATGCAATGGAAAACCGTGAGGGAGTTTAAAGCAAGACAGTGATGTGATCTCATTTACGTTTTAAAAAGATGACTTTGGCTCCTAAGTTGAAAACAAACTGTAGAGGCAGGAGTAGAAGCACGAAGACCAATTAGGAGATAGAGGAGCGGTCCCCAGGGCACATAGTGATGCTTGGGCTACAGTTGTCACAGAAGAGATGTGCAGGAGGGTATGGAATCTAGGTATGTTTTGGTAGAAGAATTGATTCAACTTCACGTATGGGAGTGATGGAGAGCAAGGAGTGATGAACGGGACGGATTGAGGATTATACCTAGGTTTTGTTTTTACAAAAGTTTGGGTAGTGGTGCCATTTATGCAGGTGCGAAAGCTTGGGAAGAAATTAGCTTAGAGGAAGAAATCAAGAGATCTTTTGGGGCACATTAAGTGTGAGACATCTGTTATGTATTCATGTAGAGATGTCAAGTAGGAAATTATGAGTATATGAGTCTGGAGCTGGGTGGAAAGACTGATGCAGAGATATTAGACGCTATGTGACTGGATGAGTTGCCCTAGTGAGAGAAAGTAGATGCAGGGGTGAGAAGGGCCTAGGACCAAGCCAGGGAGGGAGAGTGAGAGCTGACCAACATTTCGAGGCTAAAAAAGGAAACAGAAAAGTATGCTAAGGAGATATAGTAAGGGCAGAGAAAACAAGTTATTAATAAGGGGTCACAAAAACAGAGCTTCTGATATTTTTCTTTAAGGGGTACTTAACCAAAATATTTTTGTTTTGGTACAGGCTCCTGGCATTTTGATCTCAAGTGTCTGGTATATATCATTTTTAATTTAACCAATAAACACTTTCACTCTATTATGGGATGAATTGTATATCCCCAAAATTTATATGTTGAGATTCTAACCCCTGGTACCTCAGAATGTGACTGTATTTGGAAATAGGGTCTTTATAGAGGTACTTAGGTTACAGTTAGGTCATTAGGGTGGGCACTAATTCAATATGATTGGTGTCCATATAACACAAGGAGACTATGACACAGACATGTGTACACAGAACAGAAGGACCATGTGAGGACACAGTTAGAAGGTGGCCATCTGAAAGCCAAGGAGCAAGGACTCTGAAGAAACCTAGTCTGCTGACATCTTGATCTTGGAATTCCAGCTTCCAGAACTTGGAGGAAAAAAACTTCTACTGTTTCATTCAGTCTATGATATTTCATTTTGGGAGCCCTAGCAAATCAATGCATAGCCCTTGTCTTACTTTATTTTTCTGCAGCATCTGAAATTGTCAACTGCCTGTTTAAAAAATGGTCACTTTTATTAGTTCAGGTATAAAGTTAGCTAGAGTAAAAGAGTCCCCAAATAATAAACATATGTTAGAAATTTACTTTTCTTCCACTTAAGAGTCTGCGTGTAAGTTCAGAGCTGGTGTTAGGGACCCAAGTTCTTTCTAATGGTTTGCTCTGCCATCCTTGGGGTTTTCTGCCATCCTCACGATCCCAAATAGTTTACCTCCGTGTCTACATTTCAAGAGGAAGAAAGGGCACAACGTGCCCTTTAAGGAAGTGACCTGAAAACTGCACACATCACTTGCTTTTACACACATCGGTCAGGACTTAGTCACACAAGCCATGCCTGCCTTTAAGGGAAGCTGGGGGGCAACACTAACTAAAAAGTGGAGATTCTACTATTGGAGAGAAGAAGGAAGTTTTTTCAAAATCAGCTTTATACACTAAGATGTGAACTTAATCACTTTGATTTTATCTTATAATATTGCTTCTAAATATTATAAAACTAAAGAAAGTTGATTTTCTAAAATTGTTTGTGGTTTAGAGAACCACATTCTATCATTGCCCTTTTCTATCTACCCAGTCATGACATAGCAGAAAGCAAAGTGAGGCTTTCTCCCTATTTCCTGATTTCCTTACTTATAGAATTAGATGTGATTAGATTATCCCTAAGATTCCTTCAGCTAAAATTTCTAGAAATCTATGCTATGAAGCACACATAATCTACATAAGTAGTTGAGAAATGAGGTATGCCAATGTAATTTTCACGCGTCAGTGTTATGGTGAATTATTTATTTTCAAATAACCAGTCACACAGTTCCTAGACAACTCTTTTAAAAACAAAACAAACTTCCAGAAGAAAATATTCAAAATATTGCAGCTTTTCCAGTCTTTTCGTATATATTAACCACAAGGGGGCAGTAGTAGAGAAATTTCCCTTTTATTTTCTCAGGCTAAAAAAACCCACAAAAACAAGAGGATGTGACAAATATTGTACATAGGCAAAAAATAAAATGAAATAAAATATGCAAATGATGGGAACCCCAAAATCCAGATGCCCAAGTCCTGTCTCTGAAAATTCTCATTCAATGGGTTCTGGATTTCCTCTATGTTTAAAAACCTACAGGTGATTCTGATATGATTCACAGACACAATGTAAAGCTTCTGCTTTACAGGAAATAATACCAGATTATTTTGTTATTTTATAGTTATATTAACAGGTTGTACTATTGACGGATAAGTCTGATGTCAAAATGCACTCCCCACTAGGGATAAAAAAGGGACTAGTAGTCTCTACTGCTACTTGGTGGCAGCATGCATGTATTGCAAGGGCAATTATTGTAGGAATCCAAATTAGTGGAACATTTTAGAATTGGAAGACTACATACAGATCATCTAGTCAAGCTTCCAACTATTATAGTTGTGAAAACTAAGGCCCATATAAATGAAATGATTTATCTCCAAAGAGCGTTAGTGAAAGAGTATGAAATAAAAAATATCTCTGAACTTTTAAAAAAAAACAACAACAAACCACTGTGTTTAGAGAAATGTCGCCAAGTAGGTGATGTTATTTTCTCCTTTGGTTTCACATGTATGTTCTCAACCTGATAAAGCAAGAGGAGCAACATCTTTTGTTTGTGTGTATCTAAAAAAAAGAGGAAAAAACTTTTAAACTTTGATAACTTTTCAAGAGTGCAAAAGTCAGAAAATCTCAATACCACAAATATACACAAAATGTATAAACATATGTTCATGCAGTCCTAGATGACCTAAACTCAGAAATTCAAATTCCTCATATTTCTTCATACATGTTTAATCAGCAGTAGCTTAACAGCTTAGAGCTTCTCTGTCTGTTTCCAAATTTAGTAATTTCATGATCAGCAATACTTTCAATTACTACTTAAACTGTATTGGAAGAGTGATTTCCATAGGATAGACATACTGTTTATTACCGACTGTAATGTAGATTTCAAAGAATAAAGAGGCAAAATATTTACACTCTCAAAGTTTTTATAACTGTATTCTAGTTGAGTGCAAGGAATAAAAAAACAAACAACCATATTCTTTTCTCTTAACAAGGACAACAGAGAGTCTTTTGAAAATGTGAACAGTCCCTGGGAATGATATAATCAAAAAGCTAAAACTCAGATATAAATCAGCTCTGAGATTTATCTTAAAGTTTATATGATATAAATGGGGAAAATCAAAGCACATTGATATCTTAAGGATCACGTGTGATCTAAGTTTGGGAACTCTATTTCATTGGAATCACTCTTGAATAATAATGAGCAAAGATGCAATTAATCACCAAAACTCATTTCTTCCCCGACTAGAGGCTTGTCCTCTGCCCATGTCAAAGGCCTGTCTCTCAGCACCCCATTTCCCCATAGGACCAATTAAGTCCTGGATGTATGATTACCCCATAAATCTTAACGTGGGCAAATATTCTTTCTTTGGTTCTGGCCTGGGAGCATTCACCTCTGGCCCGCAGGTTCTCCCCTGCTGTCCCTGGTACCTGTCGGGCTGCCAGGAGCTCTGTTGGCCCTGCACGTGCCTCAGGACTTGCTCTGCTGGTGGCTCACCTGGACGCTATGGTGGCCGCTGGCTTCCTGTTCCTGGTGCCTCCACTTCAGCTGACACAGGGCTCCTCTTCCTTTCTCTCCCCTGCCTGGGTTGTTTCTCACGCCCTGTCTAAGGAGCTGCTCCGATTCATGAGAAAGTATCTTGTTCTTTCTCTGCTTCGGGTTCTGAGGGTCAACAGCTTTTCTCGAGGTAGCGGTTTTCAGTGTGAGAGTGACTCTAGGTTAACTCCCTTTGTGGGCACTTGGCAAAAAGCATTTGTTTTAGCAAGTTTTGGCCAAACTTATTTCGATGATCTCACCTCTCTAATTTATCATCTGTTGGGGTGACAGCATAACACCTGACCAGACTCAGGGTTTCTCTCCTTAGGAACGTGCGTATGAATGTCAGTCACCCAATTCCCCATTTTGGGGGGATCCTATTCTTTAGTGCCCTAATGACCATCATACGTCTAAACCAGGTGCATCTGCTTTGCATTCCCCTGTCCACACCATCTGCTATGAACTCACTCTTTCCTCTCCACACCAAGTTTAATATGAAATATACTCCCTGACTCTCCTTCACAGGAAATTCAAGTACACTAAACATATTGTTTCAGTTATCAATTTTTTAATCTATATTTCTTATAGCAAACCATCTTCAGTGGCTTTGTCCTGGGTCAACCTATCTAAGCTGAAACTCCCTTCCTTCTGTGGTCCTGATCTCGGCTTGGCCTCAAGAGATACTTACATGATGTTGGGAAGGTGAGAGGGAAGCAGCCATGATTGTGTTTGGAAGGGTACTGTATGGTTTGGTGCTCTTGCATCTCTTCCATTGTTGTGGGTCCATCTTGTTGCTTCAAGATAACCACTGAGCCTACAGCTCCTGCAGCATCCTTCAGATCGCCTCATTTAGCTCCATGATAAAGGTCTCCACATTCTTCTACAAACCAGCTACATGTTGGAAACTTGGAAGAGGTGAGAGACTCATGCAGGTTCCAGGTTGTCCTTGAGGTTTCCAGCTTATTCTCACAGAATCCTGTTTGTTCTTGGTCCTCCCTTCTCTTCTTCATCCCTGCCTCACCCCACACTTTATATCCATCTGTCCTTATACCCATCTGTCCTTCCCAACTCCCTGCCCTACTGACTCTAGGCTGTAGCTCAGGTGCAGAAGCAACAGGCAATGTGAAAATTTTAGTAAGTTCTTCCAATACTGTAAGGTCAGTCTTACAGTATTAAGAAACCCATTATTTTATATCATTTCCAGTAGTTCTTTTTTACAAAATATTTTATTGAAGTTTAGTTGATTTACAGTGTTGTGTTAATTTCTGCTCTACAGCAAAGTGACTTAGTTATACATATATATACTCTTTTTCATATTCTTTTCCATTACGGTTTGTCACAGGATATTGAATATAGTTCCCTGTGCTCTACAGTAGGAACTTGTTGTGTATCCAGCCTGTATATAATAGTTTTTCTCTGCTAGTCCCAGCCCCCCAGCCCCCCTTTCCTAGATCAAACCCTGACTGATATATAGGTTGGTATCAGCAGTGGTTCCAGAGGAATCTAACTTTAAGTATGTATTCTTTGGATTGGTTCTGGGATATCTGGAATTGGTTCTCTAATTTGGTTAGACTTAAATGCATTAATCACCCTTTTCTGGTGGTGAAGGTAACACTGGTGTTCCATAACATGCAACAGAACAAATATTTATTTATATGATCACCTTTCGATACCTATAATCAGGTGCATATATGAATTTTATGGTAGAGTTAGGGCATTGATTGAGCAGGAGTAGGATCTTGTTGATGGAAAGGGATCATATAGTCATATTTTGATGAAGCTACAGATCTTGAACTTACACATTTTGAGTCTTCTTTGTCAGTAGAAGCAACCTCCTCCCCTGTGTAAGGAGATTGATTTTCCTTTGCCTAAAGACACTCAGATGGCCTTTCTGGAGCTAGTTCCCTTGCAAAGAACTCCTGATCTTTTTCATGATCTACCCTCATTACTTCTTATTGTTTCAAAACCTATAACCAGACTCAAGTCTCAGTAGAATTCAGAAGATGAGGCACAAAGTGTGGCTAGTGAGGAGATGCAAAATACACTACGAAAACTCCACATTATTTGCCAAATTATTTCCACAGAAGTCTGAGGAGCAAATGTGGAAATGGATCCTCGAGGTGTGAGATCAGGGTTGAAGGAATACACAATTGAATCCAGCCAAATTTATTGAAATTTGTTTGCTGAGCAGAATTTTTAGATTCCATGTATTAGCTTAAGGAGCAGGGAATGGCTATAACAGTTACATAGTGGCTTGTTTGAAATCTGGACTTGTTGGTAGTCTACACTAAACAGTCAAATGGCCAGACTTCCTTATTCTACTGAATAGGAAAATGTCTAATGGCTTAGAGTTGTTGGGATGCTAGAGTGATCTATCATGCAGGATCTGTTTGTTCTCCCCCTAAATAGATCCTCCAGGAAGGGTATGTTCTCTTCCTAAGAATCTCTGAGAAAAACATGCAAGAGGGGTGCCCTTGCATTCCTGAAGTGCTCTATAGTAGATATTCTCTGTAGGCTATAAATGATGGAGAGCTGGACTCCCTGAATTCTGTAGAGAAGATGGCGTTACTGGGGTTGCAGGAGCCAAGTGGCCTCACCTAATTGTGAAAGACAGTGGAGACATGGAAACGGTAATGAGTAACAGATCTAAAGCAGTAATCAGAGTGATCTGAATAGCAGAGATCTTTGGCTCTGGTTAGTTATGGTGCTTCTAGAACTGGAATACTGGGGCCACTTATTAAAGTTTTACATGATTTGTATAAGCAAAAAAAGCTCTAGATCTGTTTAACAGAAGTCACAGCCCCTCAACAAATTTCCAAATTTGAGTCATTAATAGACCCAGAGATCCCTGAATGAGGGGGAAGCCAGGTCCCCTAGACAATGTACTCTAGTCCCAGCCAAAAATTTGGACTATAAAACTTCCTCCTCACCTTCCGCAAAGACACTAGGATCCATTTGCCAGATTGACTGTGCATTGCAGAAGGGAAATCATCAGAATTTCCAGGAATTGTTGGACACTGGCTCTGAACTGACATTAATTCCTTGTCAACCAAACTGTCACAGTGGTCCATCAGTCAGAGCAAAGCTTGTGGAGGTCAGGTGATCAGTGAAGTTTTGGCTTGGGTCCATCTCCTTGTGGCCCTATTGTGACCTTGGACTAACCTGTGGTTATTCTCTCAATTTGGAATTCATAATTGGAATAGATATGCTGTCAGATGTCTGAATCTTCATATTGTTTCCTTGACCTGTGGTGTGAGAGCCATTATGGGCACAAGGAAACCCAAATACACACCACTATAATTGTCTAGTTGGCCAACTTTTTCTACAGGGTCTGTAAATTAGTAAATATTTAAGGCTTCATGGGTCAATATAGTCTCTCTTTCTTCTTTTTTACTTCCTCCTCTTCTTTCTCCACCTCCTACCCCCTCCTCCTCCTCTATCATCTCCTCCTTCTTCTTCTTCCTCTTCTTCTTCTTCTCCTCCAAAACCTTTCAAAACTGTAAAAAATTTCTAGCTTGTGGGCCTTATAAAGAGAAACTAAAGTCTACATTTAGTCTATGGGCCATAATTCACCAGGTCTTTCTTGGAAATATAGGGATTTGAGAAACTCAGATCTGCTGAGCTAACTCTTTCCTGCTCGTTGTGGGTGTACAGACTGTGGCTGTGGACTTAAAGGTGTCTCTGTCCATCAAGAAAAGCCAACAGAGGAAAAATAGCATTAGACAGGTGTTAAAATGGAGGAATCAAGAGCTTTGGCTTTGATTTAACAGCTTGGCTGTGCCACTTTTTCATCTTTGACTGTGGAGATGTTACTTCTCTATTGTTACTTTTATTCCTCATTTGTAGAATGGGGTTAATAGGAATATCTACCTCAAAGATTTTTTGTGAGGATTAAATAACCTAATTTACATAAAATATTTATCACAGTAAGTGCTCAATAAATCTGAGCAAGGGCCAAAACAAACATGGGCACCAACTACCAATACCACAGTTCCTTACCCACCTAGAGGCTCTGCCCCATCCACAATAGGGTCTCTTAGACAACAGCTCAATGCCATGTGACGACTGATGTAGGACAAAACCATAGGCATAGAAAAGGCTGCTGTGATAATGTTTATTGTGTTTGTAAGTACAAGAGTTTTTTGAAAGTCCAGTTTCACAGGTTGGGTTCCGTGGGAAGCAGACTCTAGGGGATCTTAGCATGTGAAAGTTTTATTAGGGAGTGTTCTTCTGATCAACACCTGTGGTAGGAAGGGAAGAGGAGGGGAAGGGAGGAAGCCAGACTAGGTACAGGGAGATCTTCAGGTGTCAGTTGGTCTCAATGAAATGTTCAGCTGACTCTACTGGCAGTTTTGAAGCTGAGATAACCTTGCAGATTTGCCCCAAGTTGGGAAGAAGGGGGCCAGGACTTTGCACCCCTGTGTTATTCCCATTGTTGAATTTTGCCCACCCTGGGAAGGGACACAGCTTTGGATGAGGCAGCTCCTTATATATTTTGAATATAAACCGCTTATCAGATATATGGCTTGCAAATATTTTCTACCACTTCATCGGTCGCCTTTTCACTCTGTTGATTGTTTTCTTTGCTGTGCAGAAGTTTTTTAGTATATGTGGTCCCAATGTCTACTTTTGTTTTGTTATTTGTGTCTTAGTGTCATATCCAAAAACTAAATTATTGCCAGCACCAAAGTCAGTTCAAGGATGCTTCTAATAAACTTTATTTGTTTATAGTATAATAATAAAATTATAGCAAAAATGACACACTTGTTGCTGTATGCTAGGCTTAGGCACATTTCTAGATACTATATAATCCTTAACTCTCAATTCTCAGCCTACCTTTGAGGTAAGCATTAGTTTATTCTTATTTTACAGATGAAAAAACTGAGGCAAAAAGATAGGATAATCTCCTCAAGATCTTCAGAAGTGAAGACAGAACTGAAACATAGCAAATCTGACTTTAGAGTATGTATGTGTCCTTCTTAGGATGATGGGAACCCAGATGATAATTCTAGGTATAATTTCAAAATAAGAATGACTTTCTCTATGGTAAAAATATGGTACATATTAGAAACCATTAGAACACCTACATTGTATTAATTTCCTGGGGCTGCTGTAACAAATAACTACAAACTGGAGGACTAAAAGGACAGAAATTTATTCTCTTATCCTTCTGGAGGCTGGAAGTCTGAAATCAAGGTGTCAGGAGGGCCACAGTCCCTCTCGAGACTCTAGTGGGAATTCATTCCTTGCCACCTCCAGCTTCTTGTGGCTGTTGGCACTTCTTGATTTATGGCTGCATCACTCCAATCTTCTCCGTAGTCACACCGCTTCCTCTTTTGTATGTCTTCTTGGTACGTCTCTCTGTGTTCTCCCTCTGCCTCTCTCTTATAAGTTTACTTGTGATTCATCTAGGACTCACTTTTAGATTATCCAGGATAAGTTCCTCCTTTCAAGATCTTTAATTAATCATGTCTTTTATAGTTGTAATGTACTATTCATTCTTTGTCCATAATATTGGCAAGTTCTGGGGATTAATACATGGACAAATCTCTTTTGGGGGTCACCTTTCAACCCACTAAACAGATTTTCCATCCATTTACCTGAAAATATTCATGAAAGGCCTGCTATGTGACAGACGTTTTTCAATGTGCTGGGGAAAGAGCAATGAGCAAAATAGATATTAACTCTGCCTTCACAGTGCTTATGTTTTAGCTGAAAGAGCCAAATACTGTAAGAAATAAATGAATAAATATATAGAGTGCCATCAGGTGAGAAATGCTGTGGAAGAAGATAGAGAAGGGGGAGGAGGTGCTGTGGGAAAGGGGTGGGAATTTTCAGTGTGGACATCTGAGGAGGTCTGTCTGAGAAGGTGACTGTGGAAGGCTGACAGATGGCTTCCCCCAAGGGTATCAGGTTCTAATCCCCAGAACCTGTGGACATTACCTTATATGGCAAAGTCCTTCCAGACATGACTAAATTAAGGATTTAAAGATAATCCTGGGTTATCCAGTGGACCCTAAATGTTATAACAGATGTCTTTGTAGGAGAGGGACAGAGAAGATTTTGCACAGGTGGGGAGCAGGCAACGTGACCAGGGAGGCAGATATTTGATTGATGTGCACACGAGTCCAGCTTCCACCAGAAGCTGGAAGGGGTAAAGAAGGGGTTCTCCCCAAAGCCTTTAGAAGGAGTGTGGCTCTGTCAACACCTTGACTCTGGCCCCTTGATTTTGAATTTCTGCCTTCCAGAGCTGCGAGAGAATAGATTTCCTTTGTTTTAAGACCCACAGTTTGTGGTGATGGGTTACAGTAGCATCCGAAAACTATTGACATTAGCACAACCCATAAGGAGGTGAAGGAGCAGGCCATGTGTATATCTAGAGAATGAGAACTCCTGGCAGAGAGAGACTTCATATCCAACAGCCTTGAGATGGAAGCATGCTTGGCATGATTGAGGAAACATGAAGGGGGGCACTGAGGCCCTAGTGCAGTAAGCAGGGAGAAGGTAGTAGGAGACAAGAGGTCAGAGGACTTGAGGATTTAGTGATGAGGTTGGTTTTCACTCACCATGAGATGAGAAGTCACTGCAGGGTTTTGAGCGCAGGGATGATAGGATCTGACCCATACTCTGAGCAGCTCTCAATTCCTTCCAAAAGGAACCAATACCACTCTGTCTGTGGTATTGATATAGGCTACAGTTGGGCTAAGGGCAGTAACAGGAACCAATTAGGAAGCTATTGATTATGTTTAGTAGGCAGCTGATGCAATGAGTCTAGAGTTTATAGAAGATGCACACTTCTAAGTCTTATGGAAATATGCTTTAAAACATTTCAGCATAGGAGATAGGATATATATATATATTCAACTTTACGCAAGCGGCAGTTAGTTTTCCTAATAGGGAATACTTTACACATAGGAAGGGTGATAACATTTAACAGAAAGGCAACTACAAGTGTTTCAGCTATCATTATCTCTGATAAACACCAGAAGCTTTGCAAGTAGATGTTAGAAGAGGATTTTCACTGGTGAACTTAGTGGCTTTTTAATAAGCATAATGGCTATGCAAATAAATTATGTGTGGATTTAGTTGTATTCAACATATACAGATTGGTAAACTTGGTAAACGATGTTAGACTTCCCGTCACGGCTTGTATAGCATGATAGAGTCAGGGAAGCTTTTTACCCATCACCTTTTGGAATGCCATTGAAAGCATGATTCTAATGCAGTCACCCCACTCCTGAATGTTTATGAACATTAGAATATTTTGTTGGCTCTGTCAAATATTAGATCAATTGAATCTTACTTCTAAAATATTGCTCAGCAAGAGAATCTTTCATGCAAAAAGGCATTGCTTAATCTCAAAAAACAGAGAACTGAGACTTCATCAAGCTGACAGGAACAGGTTGTATGAGGGGTTTTGTGCCTGCTTATTAATAAGGATTTGACTTACAAATGGCAGTATATGTGGTAGAATTGAGTCTGAGATTTGTTTTCATTGAAAACTGAGTAGTGGGAATGTAAGAGAGTAGATATCCTTAATCTTCTTTAGAAGCAATTTAAGTTTTAAGAAAGAATTTCAATGAAGGTTTTTTTTTTTTTTTTTTAAAGAGACAGTTAAGGAGTTTTGTTTTGTTTTTATTTATGGCTGTGTTGGGTCTTCGTTTCTGTGCGAGGGCTTTCTCTAGTTGCGGCAAGTGGGGGCCACTCTTCATCGCGGTGCGCGGGCCTCTCACTATCGCGGCCTCTCTTGTTGCGGAGCACAGGCTCCAGACGCGCAGGCTCAGTAGTTGTGGCTCACGGGCCCAGCTGCTCCGCGGCATGTGGGATCTTCCCAGACCAGGGCTCGAACCCGTGTCCCCTGCACTGGCAGGCAGACTCTCAACCACTGCGCCACCAGGGAAGCCCCAATGACGGTTTTATAGCAAAAGTTTCCACACTGAAAATATGCAAACCACTTTGGACTGGAAGGGTTCCCCTCCCTCAGTTCAAAAATGTAGACTCAGAATTATTTTCTTTCCCCTTGTTACCTGGATATTAACATGTTATCTGTTATCTGTCGGAGGATCACCCTGATCACTATCTAAATGAGTTTTCTAAAGCACATTTTGTGCAAACTTGGAATAAAAGGTGAATTCCTTCTTACTAAAATCATTCTTTACACTTTATAGCATGCAAAATATAACAGCATGGATAAATCTTCCTGCTTTTAAATCTGATGTAACAGTGATCTATAAAGAATGAATAAGTCACAAAACATTTACAAAATGTTTTATGGGAGAAAAGGTGATCCAAACATTTATTCCTTATAGTGTATAATAAAATCAGTATAGACTATTGATCGTAATATTGTGAAACAATGATGAAATAAAATATTAATTCTAAAGTTCATATATATAAATTATTATTAGCTTTTTCCTTAGTGTTTTTTATTGAGGTATAGTCGATTTAAAATATTGTGTTAGTTTCAGGTGTACAGCAAAGCAATTCAGTTATACATATATATGTATATATATATATTCTTTTTTTTCAATTATTTTCCATTATAGTTTATTACAAGATATTGGATATAGTTCCCTGTTGATCACAGAAAAAATTCTAACCACTGCCCAGTCTTTCTCACTTCATGCATTTGGATCTGAAATAAAGAAATGAAGTTGGTGGGAGAATGGGAAAGCCTGTCTTCTCTGCACACGCAGAACAAATTCTACTAGTCATCCTTTGCTCTAGCTGGGGGATCTCTGTAAATATAGGTTATTAATAACTGCATTTTATATTTTTGATATTTTAAATTAATAATCCTAATAATAGACACCACTTACAGATTATCTACTTTGTTTATAGAAATTGTGTAATCCTTAAGACAACCCTGAGACTAGGTATTCTTTTCCATAGAAAGGAATTCAGGTTAAGATTAGATAAATAACTCGCCCAGGTCTACACAGCTAGAAAGTGGTAAAACTAAACCAATATTCTATGAAATGTATCTCTGTGCTCTTTTCATTAAATCATAGTGGTTAATTACAATAACCTTGAGAAATGGACAGAGAAGTGACTATTCTTCATAATTCATATGTGAAGAAAGTAATATTTTGTCTAAGATGACAGAACTAGTTAATAGTAGAACTGGCCTTTAACCAGGACTTTAGACTCGCTGAGTGGTGTTCCTTCCTATGGACCCCTCACTGGCCCAGTTTATGATGTATATTTTGCTTTTCTCGCCATCTCAAGGTAAGAACCCTGCAAAATCTTCCCTTTAATTCCTACTCCTGAATATTACAAATAAAATGACTTTTAAATGTCTGATTAGATAACAAAATCTCATGGTTCACTTTCTTACTCATCTTATCTTCTCAAGCTTTGCAAGTTTGAGAAAATCCATTAGATAAATACATTGAGCAAAGTCACTTTAATATAGTTTCTTAAAACAGGATTTTTTTTAATTGAACAAAGTAGAGAATTGGCTCTATCAAACTTTTATTTTACTTTATTGTGAATCCTCTAAAAATGTCCCTAATTTCCCTAAGGAAATTGGTTTACACATGGTGTATTTTCCTTTGTATAATCAAGCACGATTAAAAGGATACATTGGTTTCTTTTCTAGAGAGCTCTCTAATGTCGAAAGTAAACTTCATCTCATTCATAGTGTGCAAACACACTGTCTATCACATTGTTCCATAAAATGCTGCCTTATGGATGAAATTGAAAACCTCAGCCCAGTTTCTCATAATCATGATAGCCTCTTACTTTTTGTAAATTCATGTAAATTTAGTTTGTATTTAATTGATAAAAAAAGAAATAAAACCGAAGGAGAGGAAAGAGAAAAGAGGAGAAAGATGAGAAAGACAAGGAGAAGAGAGAGAAGTAGAAGGGGAAAATATATGTATATATACCTACAAATGTATACCTACATATATATGTGTATAAAAGTACATGTAATATTTTAAATGAAACTAATATAATATGTATTACATATCTTACGTACTGTATAAGTATACATTGTATACATATATATACCAACACACTTTTGCATTCTGGGAAACAAGGTTGTCTGAGACGTGTATCATTGTGGGAGCAGAATTCTTAGATGGTCCCCAAGATTTCTGGTCTCCCTCTGAGTATGATGGGGTGTCACAGTTGTAACTGGGTTATGTTACATGGCAAAGGTCAGGGATTTTGCAGGTATAATTAAGTCAGTTGATTTTGAGTTAATCAAAAGGGAGATTATCCTGAATGGGCTTGACTTAATCAGATGAAAGTCCTTAAAAAAGGGAGGCCCTTAATGAAGAGAGAGATTCTCTTGCTGGCCTTGAAGCAGTGAAGTGCTATGCTATGAGACAGCCTGTGAGAGCGTCACATGGCAAGGAACTGTGGGTCTCTAAATGACCTTGAGCAGCAGCTGGCTTATAGCCAGCAAGAAAGAGACCTCAGTCCTACAACTGCAAGGAATTGAATTCTGACAACGGTCGTGTGAGCTTGGAGGAAGACTTCCAACTCCAGAAAGGACTGCAAACCAGATGACTTCTAGATTGCTGCCTCGTGAGACCTGTATCAAAGGGTCCAATAAAACTGTTCGTGGACTCCTGACCCACAGAAACACACAAAAAGTGTGCCGTCTTAAGCCACATCATTTGTGGAAATTTGTATGCAGCAATAGAAAAATGCAATGATTTTTTTTCAAAAGTAATATATGTCACATATTCTTATAGAATCACACAGACATTTTCTAGACTCTAAGCTAGGTAGATATATTACTGTGGCTCTTTCAGTTCTAAAATTCTGGACCGCAGGAGGTAAGACTCATGAACGTGAATGTGTGCAGGATTTATGTTGTGGCATAGAGTATGAAGCAGTTGTAGAATAAAATAAGAGCTGCACTTCTCCCATTGTTACCACTGCAGGCATTGCCACCTGCTAACTACAGTTTTTTTTTTTTTTAAAAAAAAACATTCTTCAGGCCAAATGACATGACTAGAAACATTCTAGGACTATATAAATCTCATGGACCAGAGATTGAGGCCTTGCTCCAGGATTACCCATTGAGGAGAATGATGAATAGATGATGGCTTTTTGTATTCCATATATGGAAAACAAAATTTAAAACACTGTAGTCCTTTTGTGCCAAGCAACTAAGAAATTTGATATACAAACATTTATCAACTGCCTCCTCTGTATGTTCACTGTCTTAGATACTGGGGATAAAGATTTGAATAAACTCTGTTTTCAAGAAACTCACAAAATACCAGGGATACAGGTGTTTAAATAAATAAATAACAATTGAGAACATATAATTGAATGTGTCCAAGATGTATACCTGTTGTAGGATCCTTTTTATTAGACATTGAGGTATTCTGTATTGGACACAATAACTTTATGTAAGGTAATGAGCTAACTCTTTTAAGGCTTAAATTCAAATGGCTCCAAACTCCTCAGTATTTTTATGTAGGAGACCCAAATTCTGAAAGTCAACTGACCATTAAAATATTGACCAAGTTATACAAGTGGAAAAAAAAGACTAATATTTTGTAATTCACAGTTGATTAGCTATGATTCTTTTCACAAATTGACTTGAACTTCCTAATAGTGTTGGCAAAAGATGAAATAATTACCTCAATTGGAATCATGACGATAATTTCCTTTGTGGAACTCAATTAGCTATGCTTTTTCCTGTCTCCTAGAACCACTTTTATATTGTTTGGATTCATCCTAAATCAGCTGATGTCTATGGTTTCTGATATGCAATCAACCTGTTTAATAAAGTTATTTCAATGAGTTAAATGATATTACATTTTTCTAGCAATTTCGCCAAAAGGCTCACTGGTTTTGAAAACAGTCTGATGTATCATAGAGATGTGATATTGTCGAGTTAAAAGGGATTTAAAAAATTTTTTGTATCTAAATTCTTTAAGAATTATTATAAAGCTCTGTTAATTTACTAATATTTAGTAAGTACTAAATTAATATGTGTATAGGACTGAGAGCTAGGTACTGTAGATGGTAATGCATGATTTTTTCTCTTTATCAAATAATTTCTTTTAAAGAATGTTGTTTATACATGCACTGGATCTAAAAGCCTGATTCTTGATTACACTGTGAACACATTGTAAGTTATTCTTCCAGGAGAATGCCGCTACCTTAAAATGCAGAGGACCACCATTACAATTTTTTTAATAGAGTCAGGTGATAATATTCTCTAATGAATAAGTAGATTGTACATTTAAAATTTGTATGAATATATGGTATATGTGATTTTATACTTCTTAGTTTCTTCATTCTGAGTAAATGATGCAACTGCATTGCAATGTATTTTTTAGGATTTCTTGCTCTGATACATAATTTTTAGCACCTCTTTTCTTTTTGAAGTGCTTTCTAAATGATTATAAGGACCTTCCAAGATGCTGCATTCCTAGAGTATGTCTTCTCTTCCATCCCTCTATTCCACCTATTGCCCACATGATAAAGAAAAGTGAAAGAAGATACCACAAAATGAATAGAAAGGCAGAGAAGGATAAAGATGAATGTAGAAAAAACCATAAAAGTAGAAAATAATAGGCTAAAGGAGGCCAAGAACCGGTTAGAGTAACATAGGAAAAGAAAGACAGAAACAGTAAATTAAGCATGCCGTTTATACACAGGGTCATAGCATCCCAAGGAAGCCTTACTTATGTGTTCTGGCTTCTGCTCGACTGGGTCGTATAAATACAAATCACTTTCTATAAGTAGTACGGAAAGATATAATAGTATGGATAGATAGATAGTCTCAGCCCATGACTTAGCACATGAATCTTACATTTAAACAGGTTTGGAAGAACCGAGCTGAGAAGAGGAACAGTTGTTAACAGCAGTTTAGATAATCACAAGCTTGTTTAAGGTGGACCCATAAGACTTTTACTGAGATAAATGTCCTTCCGGAACCAGAGACCCTATCCCACTGCACTGCCTCCTGAGCCCACTTCTCGCTGTTCTTTGTTCCCTGCCACTAAACCTCAGACCTGGAAAGATTGCTTGAAGGATGACAATCGAAAATGTGTGCCAAGAATAGTGGTACTCAGGGAGATCAGCTCAGTGCTTTGTGACCACCTACAGGGGTGGGATAGGGAGGGTGGGAGGGAGACAAAAGAGGGAGGAGATATGGGAACATATGTATATGTATAGCTGATTCACTTTGTTATAAAGCAGAAACTAACACACCATTGTAAAGCAATTATTCTCCAACAAAGATGTTAAAGAAAAAATAAAGAACAGTGGTTCTTAAATACTGTTCATTAGAATCCGCTGGAGAGCTGTTAAAAATTTAGATGCCAAGGTCCCTTCCCAAACCAAGTAAACCTCAGAATATCTGAAAACGAATCTAAGGTATCAGTGTTTTAAAAACTTCCCTGTGATTCTACTGCTTATTTAGGATTGATTCTCAATCACTCAAGGTAAACCCTGCCTCTATTCCTGCACTTCCTCAGTAATATCTAGCTCCTAAAAGTAACTGCTCCTTTCCCTAGAAACTATCGTCTTAGAGAGGGTTCCTGATAAAAACTCCTATGAGATGGGCCTTTATGAATATATAAAATATTTGGGAAGAATTTGTTTGGCATATGCTCATCAGGCAAGTTGCTCATGGTGATAATTGAAATAGTGGGAAAATTTTTGGCCAAAATGATAATCAACAATGATGAGTATTTGAGTAAGCATACTGAAAAATGGCGAGGCATAGGAATGGGCCATTTATACTCTCAATTTTGTATTGTAAAAATGTGTTAAAAGTTTTTTTTTTCTTCATTAACAATTGATGGCTTAGTGGGCCAGGCTACGCTTAGACAAGAAGGGTATCATTTATTAGAACGTATCAGATATTTCTCGCTAGCTGACTTGATAATGCTTTCAAGTGGATCATTTATATCCACATACATACATGCTATTATTTCTCCGTCTTCAAACAAAACAAAACTTTTTCTTGACCCATCTCCCCATCATCTACTTCTAGGGATTATCTCATTTCTCTTATGCCTTATGCAGCAAAACTTCTTAAAATTTATGTATATTTGCTGACTCCTGCTCCTCTTTGCTTATTTTCTCCTGAACCATCTCACCCTCTCACAATCCACTGGAATTGTTCTTGTAAAGTTCACCAATGACTTTACAGTGTTAAATCCAATGACCCTCATACTAACCTATCAGCATTTTTAGACAGAGTTGATCTGTATCACCTCCTTGAAATGTTTTCTTCACCTGGCTTCAGTGACTCAATCCATGCTTGCACTTTCCCTCATAACTCACTGATCACTCTTTTCTTTCTTTTTTTTTTTTTTTTTACTTATCCTTTCTCTTTTCTCCAACCTTTGAAAGTTGATGTGCTCCAGGGTTCAGTCCTAGGACACCTTCTCTTTACCTTTTATTTTTACCCAGGTCCTATCTTTAAAGACCATCTTCATTCCTGTGAGAACCAGATTTATGTCTCTCACCTGGATTTCTTATCGTTCAGTATCAACAATTAGAGCAAGCCTAACATGTCCAGTCCAAACTCCTGTTCTCCTCTCCACTCCTGAATTGGATTCTCCTTCAGTAAATGGCAACTCTGGTCTGATTCTCCTTCTCTCTGTAAATGGCAATTCCAGTCTCCCAGTTATCCAGGTCAAAAACTTTGGAGTTCTTGACTCCTCTCCTTTCACATCTCACATCCAATCATTCAAAGTATTCAGAATATGACTACCTCTTACCACCTCTTGCTAAAATCCTGGTACTAGCTACCCTATTCTCTCGTCTCAATAGCCTTCTAAGTGCCCTTATTTCTGCCCTTGCTTCCTGCCTATTCCTAGCTCAGCAACCAAAGTATTTCTTGAAAACATCAGTCAAACCACATCTCTCCTTCCCGTCTCAGAATAAAAGCCAACATCTACCAAATGGCTCACAAGACGCTCGTCGGTTATTCTTCCCGTACCCTTGCTTATTCCCAAAACTTTCCACTGGCTCTTTGTTCCTCTTAGTCATACCAGCCAGGGTCCTATCTCAGGACTTTGCACTTGCTGTTCCCTCTGCCTAGAATGCGTTTCTCCAGACATCTACATGATTTCAACCCTTGTTCAGCTCACCTTTCCAGTGAACACTCCCGACACTGCCGTGGGCCTGGGTTCAATCCTTGGTAAGAGAACTAAGATCGGCGCTGCCAAAAAAAAAAAACAAACTTCAGTGCACCTACTGGCATTCCATATTCCATGGAGTCTCCATATTGCCTTCATGCTGTGTTTTCAGTTACACAAAAGTGTTGGAGGTTACACAGAAATACGCCAACTGAAGCTTAAAAAGGACTGTGCAATGTCTCTTAGAGTCCATAATACTCATTTCCTGCTGGGCTTAATTTCAGGACCCAGAGCTATTATTAAACTTTAACAAGTGTTTCTTCTTTTATCTGAGGATCATATTGTAACATATTTATTTATTTTGTGGGTGTGAAAAAAGCCTCTAAAATCTTTTCATCAAGTTATCCTCTTGGGACCCTCTTCCTGAGAATTTTCTACCTTTGTTCCTGCTGTCAGGTGAGCCCCGCTGAACTTACCATCGATGTAAGAACTAATTGAAAATATTTTTGAGATGGTATTTTCATAAAGCTCCCAAAGGTGACCAGAAGTTTCCAGTGCTGTATATTAAGGGTTTCCGTGATTCAGAGACAGATGATTTAGTTATAATATGTCTTCTGGCACCTGCACGAACACCTGGGAGCCAGCTGGTCAGTGTTGATTTGCCAGGTGTAAGAAAAACTCTTTTGTTGCTGCTGTTATCAGCATGTTCCTTGATTGTATAATGCAGGTGAGATTGAATTTAGGTCATAGGGATGGTTTCATCTTGCCAGTATAGTAGAGGCATTTCTGCCCGACTGGGTAAACTTATGTCATTTATTATTGGGTTCAACGGAGTTAGTAGGAGTAGCAAGTTTGAAAGATAACTTTCATTACATCTCTTCTTTCAGTTGCTCAAACCATATTAAGAAACTGACTTTCTTCAGGAACTTTTACTATTTAGGTCTGTAAACAGTTTCTGAGTGCTGGATCTGAAGAAAGTAAATTTGGTAATTTTTGTGATCACTTTTTTTCTCATGAATCAACAAAAATATTGCAAGAAAAGATGTAAACTTCCTAAATTTAGCCACCAAAGGGAAAATGGAGCAGATGACCCTAAGTTGCTATGCCACAAATGCACGTATAAAAGGACGACCCCTAAAAAAATGAGTGACCTGCTTAACCTTCCATTTTTAGCTTTATAAAGTGTGAGGGTACGGTTATGAGATAAAATTTTTGTCAGTCTCTTGTTAATTCTCTATTTGTATTGATTTTTGTAATGTATGCCATCTTCTTGATGTGCAAAGATATCTTTCAGGGGCAGTGACATAGTGACCTGACATAGCTCGTTTGAGAGGGTTACCATGAAAATCATGGCAATCTAACATACACTCACATAGTGCTCAGAATTTATAAATTATAATGAAGGATTAGTTTGGGATTATTGGAATCTCACAGTGAGTCGCATGTACTACTTACAATGGCACACGTAGCTAGGTGCAATTGCAAGTTATCAAATTATCAGAATGATTTTACTCTGGGTATTTACTAACTAGACAGAGCACATTTGGCAACTCAGTCTCAGACAAGGGATTTTGCCAAAGTAAGAATGGACTTTTGGGGACGTGGCTCTTAACGTTGAAGGCAAATCTGGGGAAATGGAATGAAATTACTGGCAGAGGCAAAAAAGAATAACTCCAGAGAAATTTCTGAGTAAAAGTGCAGGCACCCTTCAAAGCATGTAATAAAGATTCATCTGCAGTTTATGGGTGCAGGCCAAGCATATTTAAAGTCCTCAAGCAGTGAGGACATAGGCAAGTGATGTGTAACCTAAAGACATAGTATTCTTGGAGTTAGATGGACATTAAAATGTGAAACTCTTAGAAAAGCTAATTTTATCTCTGCCACAGTTTTGTCCAGAATTTACCAGGAAGTAATAAATATTTGAGCAAATTTTCTAGACTGAAATAGAAGCAATAGATGAGATGAAAATAGAATCCTTCAGTATATATCAATGGATATCCAAGACCATTTAAAAATGTGTTATAAAACCATACACTCAAAATTGATTCATTATCTGCCAAATCACCTGAAATTTAACAAAAAATTACTGCAACATTCAGGTGTATTGATGTCAAACAGAGGAAAACGACATTGTGGTGGATTGTTCTTTTTTTCTAAGACCATTTAGCTTAGGCTATTTATGCAAGATATAATATAGTGATCATAAAGTGTTTTCTTTATTTCATAACACTGTCTGATTTTCACCTCTTTCAGCTCTTACGGTTTGGGGTCAACATCCCCCATCATCTGTCAAGTTGCAACATCTTTTTTTTTTTACATACAAATTCTTCAGTTTATTAAGAAAAGATGTTCTTGGAGTGAATGAGACCCATCAGAAGCAACCATATTGCTATGGCAATGCAGTTGGTCTACCAGAGGGAGAGTGGGCTACTTTCTGTTGTTGCCCACTGAAGGGGTTCCTGGGACAGAGGGGGACACAGGCCTTAAAGTGTTTTGTATTTTTCTGGTATGAATTTTCCAGAGGTGGGAAGTGGATCTCAAATCTGAGTGGGCATGAGAATCTCCTAGAAAACTTGTTAGAACAGAGAGCTGGGCTCCACCCCCAGAGTTTCTTTCTTATTTTTTTTTAGAGTTATGAACATTAAGTTTAATACTTTTATTGTACCAAAGTTTACTAAAAGTTAAGTAAGTTCATGTTATCTCTGTTACAAAATTTGTCATCAAGAAAAATGACTTGGTATGATGAAATTTTCATAAGTAAATTAAATGTAAATGGGATAAGAGTTCTTAGGTGAACTCTTTCAAGAATAATTTTAAAAAATTTTTATTCGCGTACAATTGATTTACAATGTTGTGTTAGTTTCAGGTGTACAGCAAGGTGAATCAGTTATAATATACATATATCCACTCTTTTTTAGATTCTTTTCCCCTATAAGGCCACTACAGAGTATTGAGTAGAGCTCCCTGTGCTATGCAGTAGGTCCTTATTAGTTATATATTATATATATAGCACTGTGTATATATCAATCTCAATCTCTTAATTTACCCCCCACCCTTTACCCCCTGGTAGCCATAAGTTTGTTTTCCACATCTGTAACTCTGTTTTGCAGAAGTTCATTTGTACCCTTTTTTTTAGATTCCACATATAAGTGATATCATATGATATTTGTCTTTGTCTGATTTACTTCACTCAGTATGACAATCTCTAGTTGCATCCATGTTGCTGCGAATCACATTATCCCGTTCTTTTTTATGGCGGAGTAATATTCCACAGTATATATATGTACCACATCTTCTTTATTCATTCCTCTTCTGATGGATATTTACTATGGAGAACAGTATGGAGGGTCCTTAAAAAACTAAAATAGATACCATATGACCCAGCAATCCCACTGCTGTGTGTGTATCTGGAGAAAACCATAATTTGAAAAGATACATGCACCCCAATGTTCATTGCAGCACTGTTTACAATAGCCAGGACATGGAAGCAAGTTGCAACATCTTAAACGTGGATCATCATTTAAAAAGTGGAATTTTAGTCCCTGGCACAATAATTATTTATGTATTTCCTCCCATTCTTATATTTATGCTTTTACCCCTTTTTTTTCTGATCCCAAAATGCCCAAACCAAATTAATTTTTCTCCTTAAGTTGTTGCCTCCTTGTTACCTTCTTATTTTTATTGACATCACCGTTCTCTGTGTTATCTATGTACAAAGCTTTAAAGTTGCTTTGATTCCTCTTTTTTTCTATGACCTTTACCTCTAATTTGTGACCAAACTGATCCAATATTACCAAGTAAACCTCTAAAGAGCATCTTGTACTTTTCTCTTTCTTTCTAATCTCATTGGTATTGCTTGGCTTGAATTTCATGACTTTTCACCTAGCCTGTTGTAATACTCTCTAAACTGATCTTTTGTCTTTACTTTTCCCTCACCTCCAATTCTTTCTATATCACAGGCTTAATATAGTAGTAATTACTGAAGTATTTCAGTTAAGAGGATGGTATTCCTCGACTGAGGTATCAGGTAGCCTTGTTTTTCTCCTAGAACCTATAGAAATTGCTCCACAGTAATTATCTCTCAACTTTCAACTTTCTTTGCTTAAAATGCTAAGCTGCCAAGCACTACCTCCATCCCTCTTTAATTAATGAATTTAGTAAAAATATGCTTATTCTGTATCATTAAATCAAAGCTGTATGCTGGATTCTGTACAGGATACGTGGATGGACACCTTTTCTGCCCTCAAGAAGCTTATAGTATTCCAGGAAAGACTAAATATAGAATTAAATAACTCTAAAAACTAAAAACAACCTAAACAGGTTTCAAACAAATTGCTATAGCCATACGCTAATATATTTAACAAATACTTACTGAATACCCACTCTGTGCCCGCGTATTCTGGATGTGGGGATATAATGGCAGACAGAGCAAAAAACTTGCCCTAAAGGAACTAATATTCCAAAGAAGTTAGAAAGATAATAAAAAAAAATGAGTAAGTAAATATGTAATATGTTGCCACATAGAGCTAATTTATATGGAGACAAATAAACTAGGATAAAGGAATAAAAAGTGGGTCAGGGCAGCTCTTTTAGGAAGTGAAGTCTGGAAAGGCCTCTCAGAAGACAGGACACGTGACAGAGACCCAGTGAAGTGAGGGAGGGACCATACGAGGATGTAGGGAAGAGCATCTGGGAAGAGGAACAACAAAGGAAAGGGACCAAAGGAGCAGTGAACCTGGGTGTCCAAAGAACAGCAAGGAGGCAAGTTCATGGAGACATAAGTGGGTTTGGGGGGGATGGGTGTTAGAAGTCAAATTTGGAAGACAGACCTGGGAGAAAAGAATGTGGGGCTTTAAAGGCTGTGGTGAAGGACTTGGGCTTTGGTTTGAAGTGTGATGAGATTCTATTGGAAGGGTCTGAGCAGATGTATCAAACTGTCTAATTTAAATTTTGAAATAATTATTCCAGCTGCTCCGTGGAGAAAGGCTGGGGAAGGAGTGGAATCTGGGTAATCCTTGAGGATGCTCTGGCAGGGTCTGGGCTGGAGAAGATGACGGCTTAAGCTCGGGAGGTGGCGGAAAGGTGAGAAATGCTCCATGTGACCCTCAGTGCATTTGTAAGACAGACCTGACGAGATTTGCTCCGAGTATATTGGATGTGTGGTGTGAAAGAAGAGAAGAATCAAAAATAGCTCCTCATCTTTTTGACCAATAGGAGAGGATAACTTGGGAAGACAACATTGACAGTTCTGTTTTACACATGTTAAATTTGAGATTTCTGTTAATATATAAGTGTAGATGTAAGGTAGGTAGTTGACTACATCAACAGAGAGGTAAGAGTTAGGAGAAAGGGGAACTCAGTAATTACAGATGACACTGAAGCTCTTGTGACTGGATGAGATCACTTACCAGTCATAGCATAGATAGCAAAGATGCCAAAACACCCAGGCCAGGGACCCCTGACATTTAGACATCTGAATAAGGAGTGTCAAAAAGGGCAATGAGATTCCACTCATGGATTTGGGGATCAGGGGAAGTTTCACATAAAACATGCCACTTGACCTGACCCTGAAATCTGAACAGAATTTTCACATTAGTGCTGGTGGGAGGAATTTGAGGCGGCAAGGAGCTGCACGAGCAAAGTCACAGGGGTAAAAAGTGTTGAATGTATTTAAGAAACAAATCGCTTAACCACCAGCCAAACTGGAGTATTCATCATTCCTCACACCTGTTCCTCTCCTTGGCATGATACATCTCGATGGTTGTTACTTTTTGATGCTCATATTTTATGTCTTTTCTATTCTAGGGCAGTGGATTAAAGCCCAGAAACTATGGTATTGATTCACAGTGGACACAGGCTGCTAGTTTTTTTTACCACTGGCTTTTCACTTTCTGGAGAAGGTGCTTTGCCTAGTCATGAAATGCCAGATGGCAGGGATGTACCAATTATAATTTGAGAATAAATGTATCTATAGAACAAAACTAGATATAAATTCTCCAAGGAGCCCTGACTCTTATTAATAGAGGAGCTTCTACAATTCTCCGTGCTTTTATCTTACAAATGTATAATTAGCACAAGTTTCTTCTGGGATTCAGTATAAATCAGGCATCATCTATGCCCTCAAGATGTTTACTGTCTAGTATAAGGAATATGCTACGCACATAAGGTAATATACTAGGCTGACTATGCTTTTAGTGTTTTTACCTCTACTTACTGATTCCTATTTCAAGCAGTCTAGGACCTTTTAGTTATTGATACCCTCTTGGCTAAAGCAGGCAGTATGTAGGTAGATACAGGCTCAGACCCAGAATCCAGTGTCCTTTGGTGACTCTGGATACAAAGGTACTCAAAACACAAGTGGCAGCCTCCTGAGCTGGAGATTCTGCCTTCATTTCTCTAACCATTACTGCTATTTCCCACTGTGTCTTGGTGAACACCTTGATAACATCCAATCTATCTTTAGCAAACGTTTTTCCCCAGGGAACATGGTTTTTCACATACTCTAAATTGCTGGTCAAGTAACGGATCTTTATATACTAATCACCTGTAAATATTAAACTACCAATCTAACATCAAATGTTTTGCAGTGTTTGGGGCTGTACTGCCCACCTCTCACTTCTGCTGTACAAGCTCCTGCACTTGGTTATCACACGGTTTGTGGAATCCAGTGGCCTTATTCCCACTCTTCTCCCCAGTCCTGCAAGTGTTCTGTTCCCCACAATTTCTCACCCATTAGTTATCTCAATAGATTTTTTAAAAATAAACTCTTTGATGATTCTCTAGAGGAAGCTCATGTCCTTTCTTCTTTCTCTTGTCACTGCCATATCCCTGGGATGTTATCTCCATGGGCAAAGTTTGTGACATTTTACAACATAAGGCACTGATGGAGACTGTAGCATTGGAAGTAGGACTTCAAGATTTGATGAGTTCTTTATTTACAAGACAGAAATAGACCTACAGACATAGAAAACAAACTAATGGTGGCCAAAGGGGAATGGGGCAGGGGTGGTAAATTAGGGGGATGGGATTAACATATACACAGTACTGTATATAAAATCGATAACCAGTAAGGACATACTGTATAGTACAGGGAACTATACTCAGTAACTTGCAATAACCTATCAGGAAAAGAATCTGAAAAAAGAATAATATATAATTATTATATATATATTATATGTAATATATATAATAAAGAATAATATATATCTTATATATAATATATGGTATATTATATATTCTATATATTTTATATTACATAATATTATAATATATATTAATTATAATACATTACTGTTATATGTTATATTGTATTAATATATAAATATATAATATATATTATATATAATATATTATATTAGCACATACTATATAATATATAAATGATATAATAGCATATATTTTATTTATATTATATACTATATAAAATATATAAAATACATGATATATAATCTATATTATATATAATAACATATAATATAATTATTATAATATATATTTAATATATAATATAGAATACATATAATACATAATAATATATAATTATATATATTATATATGTTACATGTATATTACATAATACATATATTATGTAATGTATCATATATATTTTTATACAATATATATCATATATTGTAATCTACTACACATTATATATTGTATTAATATATATTATACATTATAAATTATATACAGTATATATAATATACATAATATATATCATATACATAGTATATCATATATTATATTAAATCTATTGTATTATTATAATAATATATAATGTATAATATATATTATGTATATTATGTAATGTATTTTATAATATATAATGTGTATGTTATATACATAATATATATCATATATAATATATACAGGATATATAATATTACATATAATATATAATGTATTATATTACATTTTATGTATATAATTATATACATAATATATAATACTTGATATATATTATATATATTATACATTATATATGATACATTAAATGTGATTAATTATACATTATACATTATATATGATATATAATTATACATTATATATGATGTATAATATCATATATTATATTTTATATATATTACATATAATTTATATATAATGTATAATTATATATAATTATACATTATATATGATGTATAATATTATATATTATATTTTATGTATATAATTATATACATAATGCATAATACTTGATATATATTATATATATTATACATTATATATGATACATTAAATATGATTCATTATACATTATACATTATATATGATATATAATTATACATTATATATGATATATAAGAAGAAGACATGTAAGAAGAAGACATGTCACATGTAGCTCTCGGCCACACATTCTTGTCATTATTGCCCTTCACTTTCATCCTGGGAAACTAGAGCAATTGTAATAACAGTAAGTAAAATGTATTGAGCCCATGGGATGCAGTGCATCTAAATTAACTATTAATCTTAACAGATACTATGAAAGTAGATATATTCCTCATTTTACAGATGAGGAAACTCAAAACAAAGAGGTAAAGGGCAGTTAAGGTGGTGGAACAACAGTTCCACATAGCAACCTGGCCTTAGACTCTGGGCTGGTAACCACCATACCTCACTGCCTTTTAACTGAAACTAGAGTTTACTTTTTTTTTTGCCTTGGCTTAGCCAAGGGAGTATGCTGTTTAGCATGACATAAGATACCTAACTCACCTCAACCTCACATAACCTTATGAACTTTACAAATCCCATCTTTGAATAACCCTTATTAACCATACATCATGGCACATTTTCATTAAACATGCAAATTCCCTTAATCCAACAGGTCAGAATATTCACATTCATCTTTTGTTCCTTTATTACACTTTTCCATAGTTTCTTAATCATTTTAAGGAGCATTCAACATACCAGTTAAGGAATTTGGAAGCATGTCAGGACAGGGTCCTGGTGCTTTCCCTTCCCTCATTTGACCATTCATGCTGACACAACTGTTTCAAGTCACAAACCACAAGCTCCAGTGATTATTGCTTCTCCACAGGAAACTGGTCTTTGCTGCACAGAGCATTCTTTATTATATCATTTCTGCTTCCAGAGTCTGGGATCTTGTTCGTATTTTTATAAAAGCACAAGTTTCCCAAACTTTGTTTAACAGAACACTATTTCAGCGAGATTATAGGGGGGGTTCCATGAAAAACAGGATTCTACAGCTGTGGTTGGGTGAATAATGGCCTTCCAAAGATGACCACATCCTAATCCCTGGAATCTATGGATATGTTACCTTACGTGGCTAAAGGGATTTTACACATGTGATCAAGAGGTTATTCTGGATAATTTGAATGAGCTCAATGTAATAATAAGGGTTCATGTAAAGAGAGACAGAAGGACCAGAGTCTGAGATGTGACAATGGAAGCAGAGGGACAGAGAGAAAGATTGGGAGGTGCTACCTTGCTGCTGGCTTTGAAGATGGAGGGTAGGGCCATGAGCCAAGGAATGCAGGTGCCCTCTAGAAGCTAGAAAAGGCAACAAATGGATTTTTCTCTAGAGCCTCCAGAAGGAATACAGCCCTCCTGGCACATTCTGGACTCCAGAACTGTAAAAGGATAGCTTTGTATTGTTCTAAGCCATTAGGTTTTGTTAATTGGTTACAGCACCAATAGGAAACTAATACAATGACCAAATAAGTTTGGGAAATGTTACATGCTTTCTTCTCTTTTAGGAAATTCACAGTGTATATTAATGCAAAATGTCAATGATAAATACTGAAACGTGTAGTAGAATTATAATAACTTTCTCTTAGAAAAAGTAACCTTCATGGACAGCGGGCTGTGTGAATAACCTTAATTACTTAGCTAGGTTTTTATTTTTAATTAGTGACCTGGTCCAAGCCCAATAAATCCAAGGTATTGTTGACTAGTTCTACCAGATGGGCTGAGTTGTGAGCAAGCACCTTGAGCATTGTGCTGGGAGGATACAGACATACAGTGTGGCCCTTCCACTCATCTGAAGCATTTTAGTCATTGTATATTCTCTGTATTTTCTGCTCGTATAAAATGGTAGCCCCTTAGATATAGTCTTATTGCTTGCTTGTATTATAATTCACTTTGGATGGATGATGCTTTGTAGATGTTTTTTTTTATGCTAAAAAGCCTGAGCATTTATTTTTCATTTCATGATGGCAGGAGTTTGAAATAAAAATGTATTTAAAAAAAATTCTGTATTATGAATTATGCTCTGAGATATGTTTTATAATAAACACTACAATTTGTATTTTAGGAAAAAAGATGTTTTGATATATCAATTATTAGGAAGTTTGAGCTTTCTTAACCACCTTTTAAAGCATTACCAATGTAATTTAAATGACTTTATTATTTTTTGCATTGGTTTGGCACACATTAATTGGAGAGGAAGCCAATATAAAGGTCAGGTGCTTTTTTATTCTTGGAATCAATTTCTGGCTAGATTTATAGTTTTGTTTTAGAAAATGACCTTTCTTGAGTTATTAAAATACTTTCTTTTCCTTGTTTGTTGTGGGTTTCCCTCAAATGACATGCTATAATTAAATTTGTTTCTTTGGCATTCCAAATAGTTCTCACTTTGGAGTATCTCATTATAGAACTGGAGATACCACAAAAAAAGGGGAACATAAATAATCCAAGACAAATACAAACTCATCTTATTTATTAAAAAAAAATATTAACTTTCTATTTTAAGCCAGATACATAACAAGGAGCGCTGATGATTTACAAATATTTTCCCTGCTTTCAAGATGCTTACAATATTATTTTTTAAACATTCTAGTTTTCTTAGCCTTCCTTGACTTACATAAATACCTCAGGGATTTGTGTTAACTAAAAGGATGACATTTCTGACTGTAAGGGATTTTTCACCATTAAAAACAGTCACTGAGGTGCACCATGGAGTTTTTGGTTTTAGAGTTCTTCGGATGCCTGAGAGATTCTCTTGACAGAGGCCAAGGTTCTAATGCCTTCTTTAGTGATATTAGCTCTGCATTCGGGGAAATATCACTTTGTTGTTTCCTCATATGAAAAATAGAGACACTAGTACCTGTCTGACCATCTTATGGATTTGTGACTACCAAAAGAGACGCAATTTATGGTAATCCTTGACTATTGTGGATAGTCTGTCTCAGGAGATGACTTGAATGACAGATGGACCAATTTCTCGGTAGCAGTAATTCTTAAAGTGTGGTCACTGGACCAGCAACATTCACTTTACCTGGGAACTTGTTACATATGCAAATTATCTGGCTCCACCCAAGAGCTGCTGAATCAGAATCACTGTGCTTTAAGGAATCTTAGTGATTCTGATGTAAGCTAGAGTGGGGGAAGCACGGTTCTAATAGATTGTTAAATGCACCAAGCTCTGCTCTGAGCCCAAATAGGGCTCTTTTAATGATTCTCGACCCAGATATATCCATCAGGGGACTCGGTCTTCAAACTTAACTACTGATATATTTCACCTGCCCCAAAGTCCACATTTTCATTTCTGACACTCAGGAGACTTAGTAGCTGTTTTTAGTATTTCAAATGAGAAAAAAAAAAAAAGTATTTAATTCTCAGTAGACTCTATTGTATAATAATACTTTTGCTATGTTTTAATGTTCTATATTTTTGCTAAAATATCATAGCATTATTTTAGAGGGGGATAGCTTTATGGATTTTACTGCATATGTGTGGCAGAATAGTGGCAGAATAAACATCTAGATACTTATGTTTGTGAGTCACTGATGAAAACGTGGTCACAACCCTATTACTCTTCTTTGATACATTCAAGTCAACAAGTCCTGCAGAGGCACGAAGACCATCCATTCTTATACATGTTTCACTTTTAAATGTAAACAGTTGTTTTAAGGATTGAGAAACATTTGAGGGAGAGTTTTCAACCTGAAGAAGAGAGACCAAAAGAAGCAATTGTAAAAGAAATCCTGAAAAACCAGAGACAGGGCAGGAAAAAGAAAAAACATTGAAAACAAAAAAACAAAAATAAAAGCCAAAAAACTGTTATTATCCTTAGGGATAACTTTACATTTTTTGGTTTAAAAACCAAAAAACTATTATTATCCTTAGGGATAATTTATCCTATAATTATCCTTAGGGATAATGTTATCCTTAGGGATAACATTACATTTATAAAAACAGAAGGGGATTCTATAGAAAGGATACTTACTAACAACAAAATAATAAGATTTGGAAATTAAAATACAGAAGCCAGAATTAAATAGTCCAAAGAAGAGTTGAAATATAAGGCGGGAAATCTCCCAGGAAGAAGAAAAAGAAAAGATGCAACATAGGAAAGAAAATAATAACTTAAAGGATAAGATTGGATGTATGACTGATAGACATTACAAAAAAGGAGGTTAAAAGAAACTGGAGGGCAAGAAATTATCAGTGAAATACCATAACAAAAACGTCCAGATCTAAGGTACATATATCTCTGAATTGAAAGGACCCAACGAAAGTCCACCTTGGTGAATTAATAAAGACACACCCTAAGACGTATCAGAAGAAATTTCAGAATTTTGAGTGCAAAATTGGCTATATAATTTGTGGGGCTTAATGCAAAACAAAAATGAAGATCCCTTGTTCAAAAAGCAGGGAAAAAAAAGTGTCATTAAAGTTTCTAAAGTATCAAACATTTTCCTTCTTTCTGCAATATCTCTTTCTCAACCCATCACGGTGTTTTTTTTTTATTTGCTATTTAGCGGCGTACTTACTTGAGTGTGGTAATGCTAACAGCGTGAGTGCAGACCCTCACGGGTGCCTAGGGGCTCCCACCGTGTAATTGGGCAGGTTCCCTCTACTGCAAACTACCAAGGATGTGCTATGCTCCAGCCAGGGATGGTCAAGTCAAGCCAGGCAACTCTCTGTCCCATGGCACTGCCACCCCAACACAGAAAGAAGGGCAACCCCCAAGTACTGCCAACTCTGCCTTGGGATGGGCTTGGTACCTGAACACCTAACATGTATGTCCCTGTGCTGCACGCAGGCCCAGCTGGGATTGGAGGGCAGCAACTGTGACAGGGTAAGAGGGGGAAGCCAGGTAAGGTCTGGTGTGCCAGAGACCTGGGGAGTGGGCGGCTGACAATCCATCCCAGGAAAGCACAGAGGTGGCAGGAGAAATACCTATGTGCGGGCACCTGATGCCTGTCCCATGGCCCCATCAACCTTCAGCTATAAGACACAACTAAAAGCAATTATTCTGAATTTCAAGACATTAAACCAAGGCAGAACATGGGGCCCTGTGTGACTGTCCCTGGCTACCACCTGGCTAAGGCAGCCTGTGTGTAAAGATCCTAAAAGCTTCCATGAGCCACATATAAAAGACTAGGAATCAGATTAACATTTGACTTCAAAAATGATAATAGGTGCTAAAAGGAAAAGAGCAATGCCTTCAACTTTCTCAGTGAAAATCATTTTAATTTAGAATTTAATCATTGACCAGATTATTGAGTATAAATGTAGAGTTAAAAATTGTAAAATATGGGGTAATTGCAATCATTGTTGCTTTTGTTGTGGTTATCCATGTACAATGCTTGGTGTCAGTCTATTTATCTCTTGTAAAAATAAAATACAGTGTGTGTGTGTGAAAAAAAAAAAAGATAATATGGGGAGTTATGCAGGAGGTATTGAGGGGCTTAGTGGTTATCTCACACAGACTACAGCTCCTTTTTACAATAAAACTGGGTCCAAGTTTTGCTAAAAAAAAAAAAAAAAAAATTGTAAAATATGGGGCTTCCCTGGTGGCGCAGTGGTTGAGAATCCACCTGCCAATGCAGGGGACATGGGTTCGAGCCCTGGTCTGGGAAGATGCCACATGCCGCGGAGCAACTAAGCCCGTGAGCCACAACTACTGAGCCTGCGCGTCTGGAGCCTGTGCTCCGCAACAAGAGAGGCCGCGATAATGAGAGGCCCGCGCACCATGATGAAGAGTGGCCCCCACTTGCTACAACTAGAGAAAGCCCTCGCACAGAAATGAAGACCCAACACAGCCATAAATAAATAAATAAAAACCCAAAGTTTAAAAAAAAAAAAAGTTGTGCCATAAAAAAAAAAAAAATTGTAAAATATGAAGGATTCAAAGTATTTTTTTTTTCTTTTTCACCTTTTTTAGAAAGCTTGGAGGATATGCTTCAGCAGTACAAAGAGGTAAGCCAGGGAAGAGAACGAAATGGAACTAGAAAACAGAAATTCCAATAAAAGAAAGAAGTAAAAGGCAGTCCAAGGGTGACAATCTTATCAGACTGCAGAGCAACTGGCCCACATTGTTGCAGGAGGTTCCAGTAAGAAATGCTCCAGGGAAAAAAGTGAAGTTGATGCTACATGATATAGGTGATCATTTTGAAATTATTATTAACAAGTATGTAACTCATAGGATGAAGCGTGTGAGAGAAAATAAGGCTAGGTATCATGCCAAGTAAAGCATCTTTGCCTTTGTGATTTGTTAGGTATTTCTTCATTAATTTGTAAAAATTGTTACCCTTTATTATTTAGGAGAGTCTAATTACCCATGAAATAATGATCCACCTCCTTTTACTACAGAATTTTTGCTGGCTGCATTTCCTAGCCTCTTTGCCCCAGATCCCCTTGCTTCCAGGTGGGGTTTGGGGCCCACAAAAATGACACATCACTTTTGGGCCAAGATGGTTAAAATGCAGGTATGCTTTCTCTACCTTTTCTTTTTCCCTTCTCACCGGAATATAGAGGTCTCTCCAGTACAGGAGCAAAGATGAAGTTATTATAAGGAAGAAATGATTACATTTGGGAAAGGTATCTGTTAACCAATAACCGGCTTGTTAAATGAAAGAAACATAAACTTTTGTTCTATTAAGCCATTGCTTTGCTGTTGTTGGTATTGTTATAGCAGCTATCCTAACCAATACCAAACGCAGCTCGGAGGAATTCATGTTAAATTGGGTTTGGTCTCTGTCTTCTGTCTGTATAGTCTGATAGGAATGGGAAAGGACAAAGCCACAAAAAATGAGTTAGCCCTATTCAGCAGACTTAGAAGCTCCCCAAAGAACAACAATTAAGAGCACCGTCAAGTGTTTGTATAAATTGGGCTTATGCTTTGGAGGAGTAATTTTCTTAGCTGAGATGTCAGAGGAAAGAATAGGTGGGTAGCCAGTGGCTAGTAGGATCATTTCTGACCCCTGATCCAAGTTCTGATATCAAGCACTATCCCGTCTCCCCACAAATAAGAACCAAAGTCCCAGGGGGATAGGCCTAGGAATTCAATACAATTTAAATTTATCACATAAATATCAAATCCCACAATGGACCTTTAATATACACAGAGCAAAAGATCATATATGTGTGTGTATATATATATATATATATATATATATATATATATATATATATATAATAAATATGGGATTGGGATATATATATATATATGTGTGTGTGTGTATACATACATATATATATATATATATATATATATATATATATATATTTGATAGTAAAAAGAATCAGCCCAGGTAGAAAAGTTTATAAGTATTGGAAGTATACTTTGTGATGCCTCGTTGAGAATTTGATAGGAATGTTATTTATGAAAGCTGAGAGTTCTCAGGTGCCAGAGAGGAAGTGAGTGGGCAATAGGAATGGCCCACCTGTCAATGCAATGTCTACATTTAAATGTGATCATCCTTTAAACTTTGAAATGGAGATATATTATTGCAAATATTTAAAACGTTGATGGATCCAGCTCTGAGAATTTCCACTCTTGGCCCCAGCCTCTTGGTGACCTTAATTCTCTGACCACTAATGAAGAGATGCTAGCCCAGTTTTATACCAAATTCAGGTTACCATCAAAATCTTAGTCAAATATATATGCATGAACTGTACACTAAAGGTCTGGAGGAAAAGTATTTGAATATTTAAGCAAGTGTAATTATTTACATTGTGAGGATCCTTTATACTATTCATAATAGGAAGGAAATTCAGAGCCTGATTTGCAAATTTTGGATGAGCAAAATAAGTTAATTTAGAGATAAAGCACCAATATTTTAAAAGGTTTTTTTAAAAGGTAGTACGGATTCGACTGCAAAGAAAGCTGTAGATTGTTTGTAGGTAAATGCACAAATTCAAAATTATCTATATTGGATAAAATTGGAATGTAGCTTGTTTTCATGCCACAGGCAAATCTGTACTCATAACCTAGTTTATTTTGTAGGACAACGTCAATGCAAGGGACTTGCATTAAATGAGGTGCCCTTATATGACTAACATACCATACATGTTAAGGTGAAGATGTAGCTATGAAAACGAAAGTGGAGTTATAGATAGAGCACTAAGAAAGCAAACATTCTCCTGAAGAACTCCTATTACTATTTATAAAATACTTAATGATTTCCTTCAACATTGATTTCAGTTAGTATCTAGTATCTTTGAATCCACACCAAGATTTTTAGAGACATAATTTGTCATATTTTTGTTTCACTGCAATAATTGATGCTCTATTGTTCTTGATAAGTTACATTAGGAGATTTTTTTTCATTGTTCCATCTCTGTTTTTTAAAAAAATTTTATTTATTTTTTATACGGCAGGTTCTTATTAATCTATTTTATACATATTAGTGTATATATGTCAATCACAAATTGCTCCGTCTCTTACTTCCGAAGTATAACACACTTTATTATAATTTTCTGGTTATCACAACAGCACCTACAACTTACCTTATAGAATTTTATAATTTATTTCTAAATCTAAAAATATATTTTGAATACTAATTCCATATCCTATAGTAGTATACTTCCTACAGTATTATACATGATTTTCCTATTGGTTCTACTTTTGAAAAATCTCATTGGTTCATCAAATTTTAAATCCTTGACCATTACATTATCAGCACATTACAATATAAAATTAGTCCCCTAAGATTTTAATATTATCATGGACAAATTTTTATTTTATTTTTTTGAAATTTGTCAGTAAGTTAAACATTAAGACAGAGGTACTAAATTTCAAAACTAACACCTGAATAATATAAAGATACTTCTTTTGTATGACCTTTTGGAATAAACTGACACAAGCAATTCAAGTATTATAAATAGTAGCATATTTTAGATAAAATATTATTCGTAATGTTAATAAATCACTAAATCAATGAGTGTGTCTTAATAATTGAAACACTAGCTTAGCTTTTTTACTTATGGAAAGAGAAGAAAATATCTGAAATTGAAGAGAAAAAAATCTGAGATAAATTTTCAAGACAAAAATTCTCTGAGGAGGAAAATGAAGGTGATAGCTAGGTAATCTAATTTGTCATTCTTTATGAAAATTGTTAGAAATGGGGACAGTAAAATATGTATTAAAGAACAGATTAATCAGGAATTTTTTTGTTTTCAGGCAACAGAAATTTAACTTAATCAGCTTAGTCAAGAAGGTACATTTATTTACTCACCTAATTAACCCTTGAGAAAGGCAGAGTTGCAACTAGAATTCAGGAAAGCTAGACCAACAATTCCAACCTTGATTAAGCTCCCTTTCCCATCTTGCCTATCAGTGTATCCCTCTTTATATGACCTGTGTTCTCCCAGATGAGTTCCTTGCATGAAGATAGAACAAGGGCTGCAGGTAGCTCTCCACTTTTTCACCAGAAAGGGATTAAAATTAAACTTTGCTATTCTCAAAAAAAAAAAAAAAAAACCTAAGGAGGGGTCTATCTGAGTCCATTTGGGCTGTGATAACAAAATACCACAGACTGGGTGGATTACAAACAACAAAAATTTATCTCTCACAGTTCTGGAGGCTTGACGTCAGAGTGACTGCATGGTCGGGTGAGGGCCCTGAGGGCCCTCTTCCAGGTTACAGATTTCTCTTGTGTCTTCACATGGTGGAAGGGGCTAGGGAACTCTGTGGTGCCTCTTTCGTAAGGGCACTAATCCCATTTGTGAGGGCTCCATCCTCACGACCTAAGTGTCTCCCAAAGGCTCCACCTCCTAATACCATAACACTGAGTATTAGGATTTCAATATATGAATTAGAGTGGGGGGGGGGCAGAAACATTTAGACCACAGCAAGGTCCTTACAGGCCCAGCATGGGTCAGATGCATATCCCTGAACCAATCGTATCTGACCATAGGTGTGGGTACAATGACTTAACTCAGCATGGGATAGGAGCTCACACCTAGGCCAGCCAACAAGGACCAAGGGACATTCTACTGGAAACACAATTCATAGTAAGGGGAAAAAAACAGAAGAAGGGAGCTGCAGTCACAGCTAGAAAAAATATCCACTAGAATAATGGGACACAAATCAAGATAATAACAAAATTATTTACATAGACTAACACCAAAAATATCTATTTGATAATACATATTCAATGTTACTGGAAAATAAGACTGTAGAAGATATTGAAGATTTCAATTTGAAGAAAAATAAATCTACGGCAGACCTTTAAATATTCGTTATCAAAAATGTGAGAATATTTTTTTATAAATTTATTTTATTTATTTATTAACATAATTTTTTTGGCTGTGTTGTGTCTTTGTTGCACACACGGGCTTTCTCTAGTTGCAGTGAGCAGGGGATACTCTTTGTTGTGGTGCGTGGGCTCTAGGCACGCGGGCTTCAGTACTTGTGACACGCGGGCTCAGTAGTTGTGGCTTGTGGGCTCTAGAACGCAGGCTCAGTTGTGGCGCATGGGCTTAGTTGCCCGCAGCATGTGGGATCTTCCCAGACCAGGGCTCGAACCCGTGTCGCCTGCATTGGCAGGCAGATTCTTAACCACTGTACCACCAGGAAAGCCCCCAAAATGTGAGAATTTTTATACCTTATCATTTGGACATATGTATATTTTATTTCAGAAAAAAATAGTCACAATAGGTAGACTTTTTTGAGAAAAGGAGCAACGTTGATGTTAAACGAAAAAACTAAGAAACAATCTGACGTTTAAAACAAACTCTACAGAATAATTATGAAATCTCATTTGAATAACTTCTAACGTTCAGTAAGTAAAAGACTATTTCAAATTCCTACTGACATTTTATTTCTTTGATCAAACATGTCTTCAAAATATGCCCTTATATACATTCTATATATTGCCAAATGGAAACTTGTGCCCACAAACTTTTCATCTTTACTTTCCATAGTCGTCATATGAATACATCACTATACACTGTTGAGATAAACAGGGACAAGAAAAAATACACAAACGCTTAACACAAACTGGAAGAAGATGGATTTTGTAGACTATGGAGGCCAAGATTAGATAATACTCTAGGAGTCCTTGAGAATGCAGTACTGGGTCATTGAGAGTGTTTAAAACTGTCTGATGATTTTATCTTTATTCTACATTAATGAGCACCAAATTGTGAATTGCATTGATGTTCATGCTACCTAGGCAATCACTGTCCTATTTAGAATTGGTTCTTAGCTCTGTGTTTTGAAAAGTCTCACAAAAGTGGAGCAGTTCTCTGAACATGCTTCCATGAGGCATGGCTTCACTTGGAAAGGTTGGTGATAAAGTACCTGGAAATTTTAATATGAGCTACACATGCCTGATGGCAGTAAATTGAGCATATGGGTGTGATTCAGACAATTGTGCCACTTAGGTTGGGTGAGTAATTGATGTGAAGTCAATTTTCCTGTGATTTGACTGAATGTTCATGAAGCTTTGGTGAATGCAGACCAGGCATCTTTCGGTGTAAAGACATATTAAATGTGGTCCTTTTAAAATTTTTAATAAAATTTGTGTATATTTAAGTAGTACAACATGGGTTTTGATATATAGATATACACATAGAGAAATGATTATTACTGTCAGGCTAATTGACTTATACATCTCCTCACATATTTACCACTTTTTTGTGTGTCATGAGAACACCTAAAATTTACTCTGCAAATTGTCAGTGTACAGTGCAGCATTATTAACTACAGTCATCATGTTGCACATTAGATCTCTAGACTTATTCATCCTACATAACTGCAACTTTGTACCCTTTGACCAGCATGTGGTTCTGAGTGCTCCCACTCAGAGTGTGGTACACAGGTCTGATAAGGGTGAAAGTTTATTTAGTGATATTACTCCAAGGTAGTACCTTGATTTGTCAAGTCATGGTTTATGGGGTTGTAGCCATTGCACTAAGAAGAAAAATTTCAAACTTCTTTCTGATAAAAATGTCCTAGAGGATTTCTAGGTCCGAAGAACTAGAGAAGACACACCAGAAAATAACACGTTATAAAACTGGTGACTGGACTCTGTGACTTGCCTCTCAGAATATGGTAGGACCTTATGTGACAAGCTGTGTCCCTCAATTAAACTCCAGAATGGGAAAGCCACTGGGGAAAATTTTCATTGTACTTTGCCAGTCAAGTTTCCCCACCCCCGCTTTCTCATTTGTTTCAGTTAAGAATTTGTAAATCAAAGTGTGACATATTTCCTGGAAGGTGAATTTTCCGCATTTCTGAGCTTAAAGCCAATAGAAAGCTAACACTAGTAACTTAAAGGTAATTCAACCCTTTATGTCAGTGACTATTCAGACATTAGAATCACATAATAGATAAAATACTTTGAAGAAAACTTTTTTTTTTGGTGAGAGTAGTGGCCCCATAAAGAATCCTCATTTATAACTGGCGTCTCAGATCTTGTGATTTTAAAAATGTCACACAGCCAATTTTTAAATCAATCAGATTTACAGTTGTTGCTACAGCAGGACTAGATTTTTCTGGCATAATACTGTTTATCAAGCTATTGTTCCATATCTTTACAGAGATTAGTAGATTAGGTGACTAACATTTCTTTAGGTATGTATGAAGGCATGTTTAATCATGTTACATCTATTTTGGAGAGGCAATTTTACATTTCAATCCATTTTGTACAATGTACAGATTTTCACATTGGATTACATAGGCTTTGAGAAGTCTGTAACTCAATACCAATCTTAATCCCTAGGCAACATTATACTAAATATACACGCAATTTCTTGAAATTATTGATACTTCAATGTATTGAAAGTGTTCATAAAAATAATTTGTGACTAGTCACAAGGGCTCAGAAAATATTTCTTTGAGCATACATATACTTTCACATTAAAAGGGACCTATATGTGTAGTGGACCTTTAAAAAAGGAAGAGGGGGCTGCGTTGGTTATATAGCAAAGAGGTGGGTACCAGCTAAATATGTCAGTTAGTCCACTGTGGGTTCTGCCTAGGCTGAGCAAAACCACAGAGCAAATACTTAAAGGTTATTAATTTCTAAAACTGTTTAGAAAACATTTGGGCAATAAAACTAATAAATAACAACTTCTCAAACTATAAATTATAAGGACTTCCATTTCTGGCTACATCAGAGCAGCTTGCATCAGATCAATAGTGCACTGAAACAACAAGAAAAGCCAGACTGAAAAATAAAACAAAAAGGAAAACTAGGACCTGAGAGGCCAAGGCCACGGAGAGAAGAGATGACAACTTTTCCACTGTGTTTTCCTCTCAGTGTGTTTCTGAAGTATGCCAGAGGGGCCAAAGAGAAAGCAGAGACTGAGAACTTTTAGAAGTTTCCTGAAACGTTTTCATTGTTCTTGAAATAATGAAAAGTATGGAATAAAAAGTCAGCTAGGGACTTCCCTGGTGGTACAGTGGTTAAGAATCTTCCTGCCAATGCAGGCGACATGGGTTCGAGCCCTGGTCCGGGAAGATCCCACATGCCGCAGAGCAACTAAGCCCGTGAGCCACAACTACTGAGCCTGCACTCTAGAGCCCGTGAGCCACAACTACCAAGTCCACGTGCCACAACTACCGAAGCCCATGCGCCTAGAGCCCGTGCTTCACAAGAGAAGCCACTGCAATGAGAAGCCCACGCACCGCAACGAAGAGTAGCCCCTGCTCTCCGCAACTAGAGAAAGCCCGTGCGCAGCAATGAAGACCCAATGCAACCAAAAATAAATAAATAAATAAAATTGATTCTTTAAAAAAAAAAAAAAAAGTTAGACCAAGGCCCTGGAAAAGAGGGAACCACAGAGAAGTGAACCCAACATTCTGTACGAATTTGCTAAATCCTCTGCTGTGCTGATGTTAAAAATGAGACGTAGTTGCTAAGAAGCTAAAAGGCTAAGCAGAAATGCCAGCACTGCCATGGAACTGGGAGACCTGGCTTGGAGTCCACCACGTACACCCAAGCCAGGAGACAAAGGAAGAGAAGAAACGTGACACTCGCTGCAGTTAGGAGTCACTCTCAAGTGGTCACTTCCAACCTCAATCCTTCCGCTGGTGTTCACTTTTCAGTCTTCTGGGAGTTGCCTTTTGTAGTCCATCCAGATTTTTAAATTGTAATCAATGGGTAGGTAGAGTGTAGTTGGCTTACACCATCTTAGCAACGATTAGAAATTTAGATACTTTATTTTCAAAATACAAACATCCATCAGAGGGTCACTGCCCTTAAATATGGTATTATGGGTGAACAGTTGAGTGTGAAACTTCTGCACGAGAAAGCTCCCTCCCCCAGTAAATCTAAAGTTTCAGATTAAAATTAATTTCTTTTTTTATTTATTTAATACAGAGAATTTAAATATCAGTTGGATTTTGGGGATCTCAGTGATATTTCAGTCTGGAGGTCAGTACAAAATAGCTTTTTATTCTAATTCTAATTTCTCTATTATTCTGACAAAAGTGATTTTGATAAAATAATTTTGAAAATTGAAATAACAGCACCAAATATGTCAACCAGATATCCTTTAAGCTTTCAACAAACCTTGTATTTTATGCATTATGTATTATTCTAATGCAAAGGTAAAATTAGGTTAAAAAGTATCAGTTGTACTTACAGGAAAGAGTAAAATGAGCCCCATCAGGGCTCTTTAATCCCTGATTCCAAGTTCTCATTGCAATGACCAATAGAAGACACAGATTAAAGATAACCCACATCATTTCTGGTGATGATGGAGTAATATCTCCCATATACTAAAACTCTGGGAATTTGTACTTGAGAGAGTATGGATAACAGAGACACACTGAATCAACTTGCAACTCTCCCTCCAAATAGACATCATTATTACCGGACAGTACCAGTGGGAGAAACCCTACAAGAACCTCAGTGATTCCTGAAAATTTTGTGAGGAAACATTGAGCAAGAGGGCAGAGAGTGGAAAGATGGAAATATATAAATATAGTTAAATGGAAAAAAACCCTCCCACTTATGAATAACATCAAGATATGAACCTGTATATCCAAAGAGTCCCCTGACTATAGAAGAAGTTAATGGAATGAAACTGACTTCAAAATATTTTCCCTTGAAGTGTCTGCATGTTACTTATAAAGGATTAAGCCTAAGCAACAAAACAGGAAAATCAGACTGGCCCCAGACTTCTTAGTACTAAAAATCTGAGGATAATGGTGCAACTTCTTCAGAATCTTAAGGGGAAAAGAAAATGTGTGACCTTGGCTTTCCATATAAAGCTAAGTTGCCCTTCGCTCTGAAGGCAGTAGACATATATTCTCAGATAAGGAAGGAATCACAACATATACCAACCCCCAATAAAAATTATTGTAAAATATTAATTGGTTTCTAAGTTATAGAGGTAAGTTTTAATTTGTCTTCAATCTTTAATCAGGGTTTTAGTGCAGTGGTTGAACACATCAAACATGAAAATATTTTCTTACGCAAGTGAAATTTATAGAGTTGATAATGTTTGTTTTTCAGTAGTTTTTGAATATCCAAACTCACATTTTTTGGTCCCCCAAATTATATCTTTGTTATGGCTGACTCTGCAATGCAGTAAATAAGTATTGTTTCTAGTTCATATCTACCATGGCAGGTTTAATGAATCTCCTGAATAAGATTTATTGTTAAGTGCTGACTTAAAAATGACTATGTCAGGGAATTAACAGGTGCATTAGCATTTTGATGTGGAAATCATTTCTGTTCTTTGTTTCCACCCATTGTTCCCAAGTGATTATTCTGTCACACGGAGGAGAGTTTTCCTGAGAAAAAAAACAAAAGCCTTCTGACTGGGTCAGGTTTGCATTAAACCTTGTCATTACATCCCTTCAAGCTGAGTAGAGAGAAAACAATTTCTGTGTGTGGGGAGATGGTGTCAGGAGAGAAGAGTGTTCACAGAGAGAACATTCATTGTTAATTCTGGTACAGCAGCCCAGATGGGGAATGTCCCACATAGAGACGTTTCTGGTCTTTGTCTAAACACAGAATGATTTTATTATTTTCTGTGTCTGCTCCCTCTTTCTGTGGAAAGAGAGAGAATGGAGAAAGGAAAGAAAATTGAGCTTATTTTTTCATTTTCAGCAAATCCCAAATACATACTTGAAGGAAAACTGGAAAAGTTATTGTCAACTTATATATAACCACTCTCCTTCACAGTACTTAGATCAGAGAAGGTATGGCTGCTTTGGCCATGAATATTTTAAAGTTTCAGGGAAACTCAAGCAGAGGCAGTCTTACCTGGCACGCAAGCAACAGTATCTGAAGGATAAAAATTGCATCATCTTTTCCTGTGCATGTGTGTTTATGAATTATTTCTAATTACTTCAACAGTATGGAATATTTCATCTTTTATGGTTCCCACAGTGAAAGGTAACCATAAATTGTATCCTACAATACCCGTAGGATATTTTCTTCAACCTTTTTCACTGCAATGGCATTTTATAAGTTGTAAACATCATTCACATTAAGTAACTCTTCAATGTATTAAGTTCCCAAAAGTCTAACATGAATTTAGAAAAGTACAGCAATTTTACTACAAAGAAATATAACTAAATATGTCATTTGGTATTCTATTTAGTGGAATATGGTTTAAAGGTTGAATAACAACAATTGTTTCACTCAACTGGAAGTTGGGACACCACAGTGCCATTTTGGGCACCTAACACTACTGGACCCTAAAGCCAAAAAGGCTACATTGGCTAGGGTGATTGACTTTCATTATTAATCATTATGATTGCTGAGGCAGGAAAACATGTCTAGATCTCATGGAATTCTTGACGTGTCTCGTAATATTACCACATCCAGTGATAAAGTTAGTGGAAGACTCTAGAAACCCAGTATAGACAGGAAGACCAAGATTCAGATCTCTCAGCAAACAAGACCACTCTCAATTTGTTCTCCTTTTTTGGCTGTTTGGCGGCTCCTTTCAGTTTCTTTGTTGGATTCTTTTCACGTTCCTGAAGTGCATACATTTGAGCAACGCTGTCTCTGTCCTTATACATTTATTAATCAATTCTAAATTGATTTCTGAATTATTTCTATGGTTTAAGATGTAATCTATATACTGATGACTTCAAAGTTTGTAGCTCCAGCCAAGACCATCTCCTGGACTCCAGACTCATGTATCCAATTGCCTAGCTGATATCTAAATATCTACTAAGATTCATAAAATCAAAAAGTTCAAAACCAAACTCTTGATATTTTCCTTTTTATAGCCTTCTCCATCTTAGTCAATGGAAACTCCATTCTTTTAGTAAATCAGACCCCAAATCTTGGAATCATCATTGACTTCCCTCTTTTTCTCACTTGCCACACCTAAGTCATCTTCAAAGTCTGCCAGCTGTACTTTCAAAGTATACCCAAACTCAATAATTTCTCTTCATTTTCTCTTGCTTGGGTCATTGAATAGCCTCCTAAGTATTTTTTCTGCTTCCTTTCTCTATTAACTATATATATTTATTTGGTGCTTCGGCATCTGAGGTCTTGCTGACACTGGAGAGATTGCCCTCCCAGGGCTAGCTAATTTCTTAGAGATAGTACTGGCCTGCAGGTGCTCCTTTCATACGCAAACCAACCAATCCAAGCTCATGCCTTCAACCATCTCCTACAGAGATCTTACATTCCAGACCATTATCTCTCTGCCCTAATCACCCTAGGGCCAGCTTCCAAACTACTAGAGGTATCCCCTATATAGCTTGCTGAAATTATACAAACTAACCAATTCAATATTTGCGTACCCTGCATTGCCTTTCTTTTCCCACAGAAACTACAATCAATGCCCCTTCCTTTTGGGAACTGTGAGTAACAAACAATCTTTTCAATGGCAGTAGTGTCCTAATGTGTTGGGCTCACCTTACATGAATTATAGTAAAACCTACATTAAAAAAATCCCTTTTAAAAAAGAAAAAAATCCCTTTTTATTAATTTTTATTGGAGTATAGTTGCTTGACAATGTTTTGTTAGTTTCTTGCTGTACAGAAAAGTGAATCCATCATACGTATACATGTATCCACTCTTTTTAAGATTTCCTTCCATTTAGGTCACCACAGAGCATTGAGTAGAGTTCCCTGTGCTATACAGTGGGTTCTCATTAGTTAAAAAAAATATATGTATATAATAATAAAAACCAAAAAATAAACCAAAAAACATCCTTGATTGCCCTCCTTCTCTCACCCATTGTAATCTATATAGAGCAGCCCGATGAGCCTTTAAAACATGTCAGACCATGTCATTTATATTTTAAAAATCCTCCAACAGCTTCCCATTTCTCTTAAGTCCTACAAGACATGACAAATTCTGTTCCTCCCTTCTCAGTTACTTCCCTCATCTCTGCCTCACTGGTCTTCTTGGTATTCCTTAACCAGTCAAGTTGCCCACTTCACAGCCTTTGTATTTGCTTTTCCTCTGCCTAGAATATTTTTCTCCTGCTTTTCCACATATCTTACTTCCTCACTTCCTTAGGTTTCTACTCCAATAGCTCTTACAAAGATATTCTCTTCCCCTTATATATAAAGTAGAACTTGCATCCTCTATTCCATCATTATATCTTCATTTCTCTGTTTCTTTTTTCCTTTCAGTACTTATAACTACCATCCGACTACTTTTTCTACTCTTACTTACTATTATTATTATTATTATGCTTATCTCTCCCCACTAGAATGTAAGTTTCCCAAATGTGGGTACTTTGTTTCTTTCACTGCTTTATCCACTGTACCTAGAAGGGGTCCTCCACAGGGATGGGTAGCCATTGAATACTTAGGCAGTAAAATGAAATTTTTGTTAGTTAAGTGCTAAAACTTTGGATATAGTTGATATGAGTACTAAGAAAATTTCTCTTTTATAGGAGTAAAATCCAAGATTTAAAAATTGACTTTTAATATCAGTGCTCTCTCTAGCTGACATCCTTCATCCTATAAAAGTTGCAGGATCTCTACAACAGACAATTTCTATTCCAGAAGTCTGCTTAATGGTATCACCCATTGCTCACTGTACCCACTTTTCACATATCTGTGGATACTCTGATCCCATACCTGGCTTTATCCTTCCCCTCACCATCTAGATTTTGTCAGCCCCTCTGGACATTCTTAATATTTATCCATTTTCTTGGCTTCATATTTTCCCTCACCTTTAAAAATTTATTTTCTCCTTGTTTTGTCTTTTTCTTTTTCTTGCTTCTTTTGGTAAGAAATATTTCCCAGTATCTTAGGAAGCTTGAATAATATCTTCTTTACCTATCAGCTATGGAGAATTTGAAGATGTCTCTCAGACACAGCCCATGAAAGCAGAGAATAAGTAAAATGCACTGGATGCAATGTTACATTTCATTGAATATACTGAAGGGCATTGTTTGACTTTGACTAGATTTAGTGAGAACTAGTGTGCAAAACATTGTTTCTCTGAAGTTATAGTTTAACTCTGTATGTTATGGAAAACTTAGACTAACACACTAGGCTGAAAACCAATCTCCTGCTAGGCCATGGAATATACAAAATGAGCCTGGGGCCTATTGTAGTGGCAGAGAGTAACGAAGGGATCTAAGAACAAAACAATGAGTGTTTGTCAAAGGAACATTGACACAGGAGTCAACTGAAAGAGCTCCTAATGGTCAAACCTGGAACCATGGGAGCAGCAACAACAACAGAGTAGTATTACATTATTACCCAAAGCATAAAATAAATATTCATGAGTCCACAGTAATATAAATAAGTGATGCACTAAGAAAATGGAGGAGAAGATACAAATCTCTTGTATAGAAGAATTCCTATATCCTTCCTGAATTTCTTTATGCATGTTAAACAATTATAGGTTCTTAATTTTCTGCTTTTTTAAACAAAAGCTACTCCTTAACAATATACTTTTATCACTTAACAGTATAACTTGTGGATATCTTCATTTTAGTATATGGGAAGCATCCTTATTCTTTTTTTTACAATTTGATTGTATTTTTATGGAGGTACCATAATTTATATAACTAGTCCCCTATTAATGGACATTTATATTTTTTCCAATCTTTTGCCATTATAAACACGACTACCATGATTAAACTTGTACATACCCAAATTAGCACAAGATAACTGTATGAGAAGAATAATCTACCAGGAATAAAATCATTTGGTCAAAAAGCACAAGCATATTTATAATTTTGATAGCTCTTACCAAATTGCCTTTTGTATGGGGTTATAAACATTTACCCTCTCTCCAGCAATGTATATGGCACTCGTTTCCTTCATGCATTACTAACATTGTGCATTTTCTAGTTTTTGGATTTTTGCTAATCAGATAGTAAAAAATGATATCACACTTACATTTTTCTTATATGAGGGATACTAAACACCTTTCCCATGCTTAAGTGTCATTTTATTTCTTTTGTATCAATTATTTATTCATAGTGCATGGCATTTTTCAATCTAGTTTCTTCAATTTTTTAATGGAGTTTTCTTTTTTCTAGGAACTCTTTATAAATGAGTCCTTTGAACTTATATTTTCAAATTTTTTTAAAAATGTGGTTAAATCCTATCTCTGTTTTATTTACGGCTTCAGAAGCTTGAGTCATCAGACGGCCTTCTTTTCTTGAAAGTTAAAAAGAATTGTATGATTTTGGGGACTTCCCTGGTGGCACAGTGGTTAAGAATCTGCCTGCCAATGCAGGGGACACGGGTTCGAGCCCTGGTGTGGGAAGATCCCACATGCTGCCGAGCAACTAAGTCCGTGCGCCACAACTACTGAGCTTGCACTCTAGAGCCCGTGAGCCACAACTACTGAGCCAGCGTGCCACAACTACTGAGCCCATGCGCCTAGAGCCCATGCTCCACAACAACAGAAGCCACCACGATGAGAAGCCCACGCAGCGCAACGAAGAGTAGCCCCCGTTCACCGCAACTAGAGAAAGCCGGTGCACAGCAACTAAGACCCAAAGCAGCCAAAAATAAATAAATTAATAAATAAATAAATTAACTAAAAAATTTAAAAAAGAATTGTATGATTTCTTCTTATATTTTTATTATTTTATTTTAAAATATAAACTACTGATTCTGTTGGAATTATCTGCTATATGATTTGAAGTATGGATCCAATTTTTTTTTGGTCTAATTGGCTATGAAATTGTCCCAACCCTGTTTTTCCAATGATTTGATGTGCCACCTTGATCATATATTAAATTTCAACTTATATTGACATCTATTCCTGGGCTTTCTTTTCTAATTCCGTTGCTTTCTCTATTCATGTGCATTTTCTGTTGTTTACCTGTTGAGATTTTATAATACATTTGAACATCTGGCAGTGCATCTCCCACCCACTGCTCTTTTCTTCTGAGACTTCCTTTTTGTTTATATTTCTACACTTATTTTACATCAAATTTTCATTTCTAATGAAATTATCTTTTTAAAAAATTAGAAACATAATAAAGTCATTAAAAATAACTAAGGGGTAATAACATAATGTTGATGTTGGAATTTTCAAATAAGAGCATGTTATGTATTTCAACTTGTTTAAGCCTTCCCCTGTGTCTTTAGGAGTATTTAAAATTTTTTCTTCATAAGGGCTTTATACATTTATAACTAAGTTTCTTTCCTGGCAATTTATATTTTGTGTGACTATTGGAAATCAAGGCTTTTTATTCACATTAGATTCTGATTATATACATGACATTGATCTCTGTATATTAATTTTTTGCCTTGCTACCTTACTGAATTACGTTACATGCTGTCATATTATCCGCAAATAGTGATAGGTTTATCTCTGGTGCAATTTGTATAGCTTACTTCACTGTCAGTAAAATGTCAAACAATAACAGTATCTTTTCTTTTTCTTCATTTAATTAGAAAATCTTCTAGTGTTTCTCTATTAAGGATAAAGAATTTGGGCTAACACAGATGTATATTATCATGCTGATAAATAATCTAAACCTTTATTAATGAGTTTATAAAACAACATTTTGACATCGAATGAAATTGCAGTAACTTAAAATATTAGTTTTAGGAAATTAAAAATCTTCTTATCATGAAACAGAGCATACCTACTTATTGGCTAAATATTTTATGTTCTTCAGTAAAAATTTGTGGTTTTCTTCATATAGAAATTTCACTAAAGGTCCAATTACCTCTTTTTCTTGATATCCAATGTTTATATTTAGGTCCCCATTTTACTGGAACTTAACCAGCTTTTGACATTCTTCTTAATTCTCTCCATCTTAAAACATTCTTTTCTGTTTGAGCTAATGATGCCTCACTACTGGTTTTCCTCCAATATCTCTGACTACTCATTTACATGATTTTATTCCTAACTTCTTCATATTTGTTTTTGTTATTGTAAATAGAATCTTTTTCACTTTCTCATTATACCTTTCCTACTGGTTCTTGTAGACATATTCTAAAAGAATTTGATCCTACTGAAAGATTTTTCTATTAATTTTTCATTTAGTTTTTCAGTTGCCGTCTCTACACCACAAAGAACAATGTTAAATAATGGTTGAGAAAATAAGCACATTTTTCTTGTTCCTTACTTTAAAGGGAATTCATATTGCTTTACCAGCAAACATAATGATGACTATTGGTCTCGTGTTTATTCTTCTATTTGTTTTATTTTTAAAATATATAATTTATTTAATAATGGGGTCTATTTCTAGACTTCCTGATATTGAAGATAATCATCTTTTCTGGTGGTGAGGTAATCACATATTTTTGTCATGTTAATTAGATACCTTGTCTTAATAGATGCATTCCAGAATAATTGTTGCTACATTATGGTGAATCAATTCTTTAACGTATGGCTGAATTTTATTGGCAAATATATGATTTAGGATTTTAAAACTCATAATATTTAAAGTTGGCTTATGGTTTGCATTTTTGTGCTAAATTATTAATTAGTTGTGATATTTAATTCAGTTATTCCACAAATACATAGCAAGCTCCCCGTTACAGTCAGTATACTGCGTGCTAGGAGTACAATGGATCGAAAAACCCACATGGTCCCCGAACTCCTGGAGGTGACAATACAAGGAACAATTAGAACCAGTGTTCACTTTACAAAGAAGAGTTTACAATGTCATGAGGGACAAAATAGGAGAATCTGCACTAGTTGGAAGCTTGTGAGGAAGCTCCAAAAGAAAAGTCAGGAAGACTTTTCTGAGGAAGTGAAAATTGAGTAGAAGTTAATGTGTGAAAGGACTGGAGAATCAAGAAGAGCCCTGTAAATACAGTAGAAGGATACACTAGTACAGGCACAATAGCGGGAAGGGAGTACATGTATTGTGCAAGGCGCAAGCCCCTGCAACTCTTTCAGCTGTTTCTTTTGGCATTTATCTCTGTAGCTCTAAACTATGCACTTGTATGACTGTCTCATGATGTATCATTATTTATTGACTTTGCACTCCTGAAAATGTGTTATTATTCTCTCTATCACCCTATACTCAACATGTATAAATACTGTCTCCCAGTGTTCCCAACGTGGTCGTATCAGATTGATTAGATTTTTTTCTTCTTTTACATGTTTGACTCCATAAAATGAATTTTCATTTCCCTACACAACATTTTCCCTTGAAGTTAATAATCATCCTCATTTGTTTCCATGTTAGTATGTCCCCCACATCTCTTCCAGTTGCTTAAATTGCCTCTCAATGCTTTTAAACACAACAGTATTTTACTCACTTCATCTTCTTCCAGACACCTTTCCCAGAGACTCATGACCTGCTTGAGTCAGGACTTGCTGCTTCCTAGGACTGCTGCAGGTGGTCACCTTGGAACCCCTCTTCACCATTATCCATTCCCTTTGTCTCTCTTTTCTGTGTTCCCCAGTTTTCTGAGTTCCATGACTTCTTCTTTCTTGGCTTACTCTCTCAGTTTCTCTTGAGAAAGTGACCATGGAAGATAAGATTTGGAAGGCATTTTGTATCTGAAGTACTTTCTAGTCTGCTCTGGCATTTTTGTAATAGCTTGGCTGGGGATAGAATTCTAGGTTGGAAATAAATATCCCTCTAGAATCTTATAGACAACACCACATTGTGGTTAAACTTCTAGTGTTGCTGTTGACCTTCTGACTTGTTAGCCTTTGTAATTATATTTGTTTTATTTTTATGTCCCTTGAATTTTAAAATTGTATGAAAATGTACTTTTAGTATGGGTCTATTTTTTTCCTATTCTGTTGAATGAGTCATTTCAAAATGAAAGTCTGTGATTCTGATTCTGGGAAATTTCTTTGATGATTCCCTTTACTGATTTTCTCTTTCTAGAACTCTAACTTGCATGTTGGACCTCCTAAACTGAACTGATTTTTAAAAAAAATCTTTTCACTACTTTTCTTCATTTTTCTATTTTTGTTCTGCTTCCCAGGATATTGTATAAATTTCATCTTCTGATCATTCTGTTAATTTTTTTCATTTCTGCCAACAGATGGTTTCCAAAGTTCTTATTTCTTAAATATTTATTTGTCAAAGCACCTTGTTCTTGTTTCATAAATGCAATATTTTAAAGACCCCACAGAGTCTGGTTTTCTAAGGTTTTTCTCCTCTTTGTTTGCTTATTTATTTGTTTTTTTGGGTGTCTCTTCTTTTATATTAGACATTTCTTCAGACACCTTCCTTGCCATTTTTCATGCATAAGAGAAGAACACAAAGAAGCTGATCAACAAGCTGATCTATGTGTGGGTGGCCTTTATAGATTGGGGACTTCGCTGTAGGCCTGGTCTTTCTCAAGAGGGTTCTGGGAGAGAAATAAGCACCACAGAATGCTTATGCATGACTATTTTCACATTTTCTCAAGGGAGTTATTTAGCTAGTATCATTCTAGATTCCAAGAAGATAGTTGAATTCTTCTTGTATAATAGGAGCTTTAGAGCATTTGGGCTTACTTCTCCCATGGAACCTAGTTTAGAAGGGTTACTTTGGCCCCAGTGTACCTTTAGAACTTTTATCTTGGTCTAAAAGGTTCCCAGAAAAGAATCTTTCATTCAGCTATCCACACGGTATAATGTGTCAATATTCTGGGAACTCAGTGGGGAAGGCGTGCTAAGTATGTCAAAATTTCAATGAGTAAAGTTTCACTGAGGCCCCTGTTTACTGTAAGTGCTGGAATCTCACCTTCAACTGTGCTAGTGGTTCCTAGGCCAGAATTCTGTGATCTTCACTAGAGAAAACCCACTGTCTCTTGCAAAAGAGACAATGAGTAAGAGTGACCCCTCTGCCTGGAATCAGGGAGGGGATTTGGAGGCCTAATTTATTTTTATTGCAGTTTTAACCAATCCTCCTGTTTGCCCTACTTTCTCTCTCACTTCCAGAAGTATGGGATTCGATTGATTCCTGGGCCTCAGGAGGTTCTGCAGTGAAACTGAACTTGCTACACTGCCTGCTAAGGATTCTGTTTTCTGGATTCTGCTAAGTCATTTACCACTTATCTCCTGCTTTGAAGTTCTCAAATTTTGTTTCTACCGTCTTCTCTTTCAGTACCTTTATTCCTGTAATTTCTTGACTTAAGAAAACATATTTTTACTTTTTCTTTTTCAGGGCATTCAGTAAAGAGCAAAGAAAAATGCATATGTTTAATCTACTACCTATAACCAGAAGCTAATTATTTTGTCTTTACACTACATTCTAACATTTTCTAGAGATAGGAGTGTCTCATACATCACTGTTTCAGAAAGAAACCTATTTGTTCCTATTTACCCCATCAATAAACTTCAAAGTAATTTAAAAACAATCGATGGGGATATTATCTGCAAGTACATTTAATATTTATAAATATTTATTGAGAAGAATTTTTACAATATTATGGTTTGATTTTCAAGAAAATAAGCCTCTGTTCTCCACTTTGTATGTCTTCTTTTAAGATCTCTTAGCAAAGATTTTAGAGATAGTTATATGTTTTCTTATATTTCTTGCCAAGATGGTTACACGTTATTTTGAATAACTTGGTAGAATTTTAAAAGACAATATTTTATTCTCATTAATTTCCTGAGATTTTCTAGTATGTAAATAAATTTTATTTTGTGAATGTTTATTTTGTAACTAGAAAGCTAATTGTATTCTTTTTTTTTTTCTAATGGATGTTTTTGCAGATATTTCCCTTGTGCCCTTGGAAGACAAATATTACCTGTAAATAATAATTTTTTTTCAGTTTACAATGACCAGTCTTATTTTGAAACTCTAATTCAATTTTATTAATTTCTATTTCCTCTCCTTTTTTTTTTTTGATGTCTTTATTGGAATATAATTGCTTTACAATGTTGTGTTAGTTTCTCCTTCTATTTGCTTTTTCTAGATTTATTTAGCTGTTATTTTTCTGCTATCTTACAATATTAATTTATTTTAATAGCTTTTTGTTTAAAAATGTGTGCAATATTTTATAATTATGTGGAATCTTGACTTTATTATTATAAAGTTTATAATTATAAAAAACATTTCTTTAAATAATGTTATCATTTTTATAATTTTATAAATTATTTGCAATTATTTTAATTTACTTTTTGACCTAGTATTCCATAGGAACATAGTTTTGTTTTTTAAGTACTTTACCTTGCTTCTGTGAACTTTCATTATTATATTTAAAAATTATTCTGTATGATGGGTGTCTCACGTTGATGGTTTCAGGGCTTCATTCCATCCATAGACATGCTTTATTTAGGAATTTTGTTATATCTGAACAGTCTTTTTTTAATTTTCTTCTGCAACTAAGGTGGTTTTATTTTAGTTTTTAATTAATTTTTTTTATTGGACTATAGTCGATTTACAATGCTTTGTTAGTTTCTGCTATACAGCAGAATGAGTCAGTCATACATATACATATGTCTGTTCTTTTTAGATCCTATTCCCATATAGGTCATTACACAGTATTGAATAGAGTTCCCTGTGCTATACAGTAGATTCTTATTAGTTATCTATTTTATATATAGTAGTCTGTATATGTCAGTCCCAATCTCCCAATTTATCCCTCTCCCCTTCCCCTTTGGAAACTGTAAGTTTGTTTTCTACATCTATGACTCAATTTCTGTTTTGTTAATAGGTTCATTTGTAAAATTTTTTTTAGATTTTACATTTAAGTGATATCATATGATATTTGTCTTTCTCTTTCTGACTTACTTCACTCAATATGACAATCTCTAGGTCCATCCATGTCACTGCAAATGGCATTATTTTGTTCTTTTTTAATGGCTGAATAATATTCCATTGTGTATATGTACCACATCTTCTTTATCCGTTCCTAAATGGACATTTAGGTTGCTTCCATGCCCTGGCTATTTTAAATAGTGCTGCAATGAACACTGGGATGCATGTATCTTTTTGAATTATGGTTTTCTCCAGATATATGCCCAGGAGTGGGCTTGCTGGATCATATGGTAGCTCTATTTTTAGTTTTTTAAGGACCCTCCATACTGTTCTACATAGTGGCTGTACCCCCATTCCCACCAGCAGTGTGGGAAGGTTCCCTTTTCTCCACACCCTCTCCAGCATTTATTGTTCGTAGATTTTTTGATCATGGCCATTCTGACCAGTGTGAGGTGGTACCTCATTGTAGTTTTGATTTGTATTTCTCTAATTATTAGTGATTTGAGCATCTTTTCATGCGCCTTTTAGCCATCTGTATGACTTCTTTGGAGAAATGTCTATTTAGATTTTCTGCCCATTTTTGGATTGGGTTGTTTGTTTTTTGATATTGAGCTGCATGTGCTGTTTGTATACTTTGGAGATTAATCCCTTGTCAGTTACTTTGCAAATATTTTCTCCCATTCTGCAGCTTTTTTTTTTTTTTGTTTCGTTGGTGGTTTCCTTTGCTGTGCAAAAACTCTTAAGTGTACTCAGGTTCTGTTTGTTTTTGTTTTTATTTTCATTACTCTAGGAGGTGGATCAAAAAAGATCTTGCTTCAATTTATGTCAGAGAGTGTTCTGCTTATGTTTTCCTCTAAGAGATTTATGGTATCCGGTCTTACATTTAGGTCTTTAATACATTTTGAGTTTATTTTTGTGTATACTGTTAGAGATGTGATTTAAAACTATATAGATGTGGAGTTGGTTATAACTCTAGAAATTCAGTACCTATTGCTTTAACATTTCATCAACTTCACCCACTCTCTGAAAATAATTGACCTTTCAACTCCTATTATAGGAAATACAATCCTATTTCTGATTATCTCATATTTGGACTCATAATTTTCTCATATTTAGGAGAAAGAAGAACAAACTTCAAACTTTTTCATAAACAATCAAATAATAATCTTCATATTTGTTTACAAGCATTATGATAAAAGGCAAAATACTATGTACTAATCATAAAATAGTCACCCCAATAATGTTTTAATATCTTTGACTTTTGTCCAATTAAGAGGAAAGAATTGAGCTAGTGAAAATTCAGCCCCTATTCCTAATTAGCAAGCTATAGAAGTAAATATGTCTGTAGAAAATATACCTCTATTACAGATGTAACAAATACAGAGGGAACAGAGAAGGAGTCACCAACACTTTTTCTGTTAAGGGCCAGACGGTAAATATTTTCAGATGGCTTCTGTTGCAACTACTCAACTACATCATTGTAGTAAGAAAGAAGCCATAGTCAGCATGGAAATGAAGGAGGCTGGCTGGGTTCCAACAAAACTTTTTTTTTTTTTCAAAATCAAGTGGTAGACTAGATTGAGCCTGTGGGTCATAGTTTTCCAACCTTTGGAATAGATTTATGAGGTCCCACTTTATACAGAGAGAAGTTGAGGAGAACTCTAAAAATGGCCTGGAAACTGATCATGGAGTTGTGTGAAGACTTAGTCCTCAGCTTTCTATTTATGACCAAGAAACTGAGGATGAGAGATCAGTCCAGACATGGTCTCTGGTGTTGGATATGTATTCAGCCATTTGTCTTACACTACCTCAAAATTAATAACTTCCTTACAGTGATTTTTATCTAATCCACAACATTTCTAGCTAAATTGGGGGTAAACTGAAATAATTATGATCAGAAAATAAGTCTCATATTTTATCTTTATATTGGAATTTTCCTTTGTGATGGTGTTGGCTATCTTCTGTTAGACTCTATGTATCAAATTTCCATGCTTCTCTACACTGCTTGTGACCCTGGAGGCTGACCTGTATGGGCTGAACCAATGGACATCCATGCCTACTAGCTGCGGATTGTTTTTAGCTGTCAGGAAGCAGGGAGTGAGCTCCGCAGATCAGAGAGAGAGAAGAGAGGATGACTGAGGTTTTTGTTTCCTCACCTCCTTCCCTTTTCTAAATGTTACAGCTTCTTTGGGGTAGGTCTCCATATAACTCTCTCTTTCTCTCTGGATTTTGCAGACTCTGCTTCACCCTTTCAGGAACCTAGGACGAGCTCCTGGATATTACATTAAACCAGTGGTTTCCCTACACACTCTTAAAAACTCAGCTCAAATTTTCCATTTTTTTTTTTGTGTGTAATTTGTTCCTTTCCAAGACTCTAAATGGTAGAGTTAACAAGTAAATATTCAACATCTTGCAGTCTAAGAGAATGGATAGTTTCTATTTGTAGAGTGCAAAGTTTGTTATATTAAAATCCTTTCGTATAATTAAATTTTGTTTCATTTACACTTTTTAATTTTTGTAATCTACAGTTTATATTGAAGCATTACTTATATCAAATGAATTTCTATAATTTTCTTTTTTTAAAAATATATGATTTGATGGCCCATAGAAGTTTTAGATTTTAGTTTAAGCTGTGAAAAATGACTTTCTCTTTTCCATTTAGTAATTTTTCATCTTTAACATCTCACTCTGATTTAAATATTGCTGCTCCAGTGTTTGTTTGCCTTAGATTGATAACATTTTGCCTCCAATTTCATTTTCATTGTATATAAATTATTTATTCTGATTATTTAAATAATATAATTTTCAACCAAGTTGAGAAAACATCAACTCAATAATAAAAGAAAAATAGTTCTCTAACAATCCCAACTCCACAGCTGACTACTATTAATATTTTTATACATAGAAGCTGTCTTATCTGGGTGAGTTAATTGACATAGTTGGTAAAAGGAAAACATCATAAAAGTGAAATAGCTATATCTAAATTTTATTTTAACTTAAAGCTTATAAATTACATTAAATGAGTGCTCATTTTTATGTACACAGAAGTTTTTTTCTATATAAAGCACCATGTATAAGATGATGATGGTGAGTGACCATGATGATGATAGTCTTCTGAATACTTTTTGTTTCTTCCCTTTTGTCTACAAAATTAAGTAACAAAACAGTGTTTTTCAAACTTTGGCCTTTGTAATTCCCTGTATCCTTCTTAAGGACCTGATTCTCAGGCCCTGTATCTTAGGGATTCTTATTTATTAGGACTAGAGAGGGATTTGAAATTTTGCAAGTTTAACAAGCACTCAAGGTGTTTTAGATACAGGTGGCCTTTAAACTACTCAGAAAAATTGCCTTGGTATGACCAATAAGCCTTTCATGGTCCAGCCGCTTTTTCCTGTCTCTAGTTCTCTCTTGCAAAGGCATCCTATCTACCAGTTTTCACTTCAATCGTATTTCACCATTTGGAGTCTCTGGATGTTGCCAGTTTATTTGTTAGCAGTTCTCTCTTCATGGGCATGCCTCTCCTCACCTTGTCCATCTGCAACCACCGGTTCATTTGTTCCCCTGCCTCTCTTGTGCTCTCTCCTTTTAACGCCATCAGTCATTGAGAGGGAAGGGCTTTTCGGAAGCCATCTAACAGATGCCGTCTTACTCTAGTACCAGAATGAGCACACGCTCCTAAGAAACTGTCAGAATAAACCCCCCCGTGGTCCATGCACATTTAACCTAGGCATTGGGAGATTTCTGAGATTCCACAGTCACCCATTAGCAGGGGGAACTCCTACCTTTGTGTTGCTCTGATCTGTGCACCCCTTCTGTGCTACCCAAATCTTTCCACTGTGTTCCCAGAAGTGTGGCTAGGTGATCAGCACTGTATCCTCAGCTTTCTTCCTGAACACCTCTTCTACCTTCTAGCTTAATCCAATCTAACTGTGCCATGAAGACGGCATTCTCAAAATGAAGTGTTCTTAAGTAACAGCTTGAGTCGATAGCCTTGTTGCAAGCCCCCTTTCTTGCAAGCTATTACTTTTTCTTCCTTTTGCAAATGACATCTACTGTTACTTTGAGGCGAACACCATCATAATTCTCCATCTTGCTACTCCTTTATTGCTGTCACCTGGTCACTTCCATCATTCACTGAAGACAATCCAGTCTATCATTTAAGATATCTATTATGCACATGTCTGACTTTAAGTAACTTTTAGGTCTAACACACTTACACATGGTACTTATTATTAATAGACCAGTTACCCGTCTTAGAAACAGTGCAAAAAATAATGCTCTTCCTTCCTATTTATCTCAATTTATCTCTGTAAACTTCTCCAGCTTAGTTCATTCTGCCTCGTCCTCAGTATAGTTGCAAAGCGTTTTATATACTGTGGCTACATAGTGCTCCAATTCTGTGGTTACATATTCTGCATATAAAGTGTGCATACATGTATGTATATATCATATATATGTATTCACATATGAATGAATATAAAGTCTGTGACATATATTGAATATATGTAAATCATATCTTTGTGCATTAAGTATTTGTGTTCTCTAAATCTTGTGTTGGATGTTAAAACTGTTTAGAGAACAGGGGCTGTGAGGTCTATGAGAAGTGGTTCCCAGATTTCATCTTTTTACAGAGCTCTGACAGGTGAGAAGCAGGAATTTTTGTTGAAGGACTTCCATACTTTAGTTATAAAATCACAGAACTATTCTGGAACATTTTCATCTTTTCTTTCCAAGTGTTCAATAATAAGAAGGATAGCAGGATCTTTTATTTCAGAACAAATACAAAAATATGTAAGATCGTGTTATTGAATAGTCAAAGGATTGCTATGAAGACTAAAGAGTACTTTCAAGCTAGAATAACAATTTTGAATTACGAAAAAAATACTTAAGCACTTGTCCTACATAGGAGCTGGTGTGAGTTTGCCTAAGCACTGACTGTGTGTTTTTTCAGAGTGCTATTTTGCCAAGTCATCTCATAACCAGATTTCTAAACATAGACCTTGTAAATCAGAGGGAAAAATCCAGAAGACATTTTTGTACACCGAGGTCAGATGAAAATTTCCACTCTGTAGTATTTTGTATGATGTTATCTGCCCTTTGTCTCAAACTTTGGGGAGCAGGGTGGAGGTTCAATTAAGGAATTCTAATGGAATATTTATAGAAATATTAAGTAATCAAATCATCATTATTTTGCTTGACATTTGATCTTTCCCATCTTGCATCTTTGTATTATACTCTCCTCTCCCCTTTTTTTACATTATCAGAAATGCCACATAATGCCAAGATCAGAAAAAGTCTAAGTTTTTCCTTGGGAAAATGACTATAGAATAGCTGAGGTCAGAGATTACTTATAGTCAGTTATGGAACTTTAGGGTAAGAACAAAAAAATGGAGTGTGGGATTAAAAAATACATAAAGATACAACCCTAAAATTTATACCATAGCATCACTCTCCTGTAACACAAGCTGTCCCTGCATTAGCTCCTGAAGGGCAACACAGGTAGTTGTCTGGCAGAAAGAAAATTACTCTCAGATACTTTTAGCTATAAGCATGCTCTCAGCTAGGAGCGCTACTGGAAATATATTGATAAATATAATTTAATGTAACTATGGGGATTCATGGCAATCCACATGTAATGAAAAGTTAAGTATTTATTCAATTAACTGAAGCAAAGGAGAATAAAACTAGCATTTATTGGATACAGAATTATAGGTTTAGGAGATTAGTGGAACAGTAATCATCAAGGTTTAATTCTATAAACAAGTTCTTGCAGAGTGATACTTAATCCCCAAGGAATAACCTCTTACACTGTATTGTGCAGACATAATTAGGAAATATTCTTACTAGTTGAGAACATTTACTAAATAAATATACGTTTAATAACTGTAATCAGAATAAAATTTTTTTATGATTTCATACCATTATTCCTCTGTGACCTGTAAGTCTAATGATTACTGCTTAAAAGAAAGTTTGTATTTAGATAAAAAAAACTATGAATGGACAAATAATTTTGAATTTTTAAATTAAATTTCTGTTTTTTCAGAAAAGGAAACATTTATGCCCTTATGTACTAAGTATACAGAGATTTAGGTATATATTTAGTTTATATCAACATAAATAATCTGTTTTGAAGTATCATTTGAATAATGCAGTGTGAGAAACATATCGTATTGAATTCTCCCCTGAGACAATTTAGAACCAGTGATTATGTCATTTGAAAAAAGGAAGTCTTTATTCCTAAGCTAAAAAAAAAAAAGTTAAACAAACAACAACAAACTTACAGATTTCCAGAAAGTGTCTTAGATGAAAACGTTATCTTTGTCTGAAAACACAGACAACTTTGATTTGGGAATATAACTCATATATAATTCTTTAAAGTCTACCTTTCCTCAAATTTTAATATAGCTACACCAGTTTCTTTTAGTTAATGTTTGTATCATATATCTTTTTTAATTTTCAGTGTATACATGCTTTACATGTGTCACATTTAAACAAAATATAATTTTATTACCAGAATATAATGCTACTTGTAAATTTGTCTTTGTCCAATTAATTTCAGTATAATCACTAATTTTTACCATGTTAATGAATACTTTCTATTTCTCCTGACCATTTTATGATCAATTTTTAATACATTCTTCCTTTTATCAATAATTTGCTTTCCTTTGTTATTTATAAGTCATGCACTCCTTCATTATTATTTTAGTGTTAACGCAGATTACATGTCCTTGGTTAGTTAAAATCTAACACTAATCTTCAATTCTCTCTTTTCAGCCAACACTAAAATCTTAGATTGTTTTAGTTTCCATTTTTATAATTTCTTATGATTTTTATTACTATTTATGAATATACTACTATTTATGATTATATGCTATTGTAAACATTATTATTAATAAGTATCTGGTCAGTATTTTTGTATTAGATCACAGATTTACTGGTTTTATCTCTTTTCATTCCTTTGTGCATCTTCAACCTACCATGGCCTTTACGGTTTCTTCTGGATGAAGAACATCCTTTATTTTAATATTTCTTTTAGTGCAGTCTGCTAGATAACATATTTTTTCTGAGTTTTAGACAGAAAATGTCTCTATTTCACTTCATCTGTTAACATGTATTTTCATTAGTTAATATTTTATTTTGGTAATGATTTTCTTTTGGCTAGGGATATGCCATTCCACTGTATATTGGCATTGTTTGTGTAGAAGTCATTTATAAGTGACTGCTACTACTTCTTGTAGTCTGTTTTCTTTTTCTAGTGACTTTTAATATTTTGTCTTTGTCTTTAGTTTTTTGTACTTTTACAGTGATATGTGTAGGTATGGATTTCTTGTATCTATAGGTTTATTGCATGTGCAGAATAAGCTTGTCAAATCTGTAGGTTGATGTCTTTTTAATAGTTTTGGAAATTTTTTAGCCATATCTCTTTAGTCCTGCCCTATTTTCCATTCCTTCCTTTTGGGATGCCAACTATATGTGCATTAAATCTTTTACCATGTGCCTCTTTTCTTTTGTTCCATCTTCTTACCTCTCTGTGCGTTTTTTCCTACCTATTTTCTCCTGACTTTATATTCTAGCTCTGTAAGTATCTCACTAATTGTATCTAACCTGCTATGACACTCACTCCCGAAGTCCCTAATTTCAGGTACTATATTTTTTAATTCTATAATTTATTTTTTGCTCTTTTAAGTGTGTTTTGTTTCCAGTTCTCTCTTACAATATTCTGTCTTGATGTTTTTCTCTTTAATGTAGTGATGATTCTTTTTTTTTTTTTTTTTTGAAGTCTGTATCAGAAATGTTCACTTTCTGAAGCCACTGATTCCATTGTTAGTTTTTTTGCTGATTTTAATTCATGTTACTCTTTATGTCTCTTGTACTTTTTGATTATGTACTAAATAGCTTGGAAAAAACAGAAATGTTTTGAGAGAAAGAATAATGTTTTCTTCTTCTTGGGAGAATTTTTGCTTGCCTTATTCTGAGATGACTAAAAATGTGGTAGCATTATAATCAAATTTCAAGAATTGGATTTCTTGAAAATTTAAATTTGCAGTTAGCTATAATTTGTTCAAATACTGTTGTATATTCAGCTCATCCTTATTTCTTGGGTGTAGCCCTTTTCCATTTTAACTCCAAATAGAGTGTGGTTTGCTAGAAACACCATTCTCCATGGGCTCTGTGCTCTAACTTTTGTGGCCTAGATCCATGAGACTATCAAAAGTGCTGCCCAGCCTGTTGGTTGCTTTTTTCCATATCAATATGTCAAAATGTCAGTCTCATTTATTGACCAGTTATTTTTTCACAGTAGTGTTAGTTCTTTGATAACTTCTGGCAGATTCCATACATATTCCAGGTTTTCTAATTTTCTTTTTGCAGGTAATTTGGTCTGAATGACCTAAGCCTTTAATTATCTGAAGTCAGTGTCCTCTGCACTTTATAATCCTTCCTGGTTAGCTCGATGTTCTCTATTGGAGAAGCTGCATAGCCTTGTTTTTAACATCATGGCCTTTGCATCTTGATTGTCTGGGTTTGAATTCTACCTTGCCTCTTATTAGTTCTTTGAGCTTTGGCAGCTAACTTCACCCCTCTTTGCCTGAATTCCTTCATCTGTAAAGAAGGGACAAAAGTGTACTCCATTTCTTAAAAATCAATATTTATAAAGCATTAAAAACCATTCCTGGTATATATAAATTGCCATATACTATTGTAAAGATACTACTTGATGTGTGCTGAATGCAACATGTTCTTTTATGCATCTTTCCTTTGTGTATTTCTCTCTTGGTCAACCTTCTTTCACAGTTTCATAAGTAAACCTTTCCTTTTATGAAAAAGATGATTAAGGTGTTTTTCTGAAAATCAACAAAATATCAGTATTTCTTTTTTTGACAGGTACTACATCTCCTTATTATATATGTCTATGTATTCAATCTAGTAGTTTTTCCTTTGCCTTATACATAATATCATATAATGCTAGAGTTGGATGGGCATTTTAGTTCAGTGACTCCAAAACGTTTCTTTGGCTACATCAGAATCATGTAAAAGGTTTTGTTAAAATCAGTCTTGGGAGCAGCTGACTCAGGACATTCAGATGCATTAAATCTGGAATAGTTTCCAAGAATTGAACTATAACAAGTCTTTTCTTCATTCTACTGAGTCACCTCCCACATCTTAGTCAATTGCTATTCATACTATCTTAAAGTTTCAGTACTAGTCATTTTAAAAAAGCAAAATGCACACTTTTTTTTCATTTGCAGAGGATACTGTATGGTCATTTTCATGGTATCATAGTTTAGTTTTTAAATCTCTGTGCTTGAAACACTTTTTTTAATTCAGTAATAAAGTCTGGAAAAAGTTAATTCTGATCATGGTCTTTTTGCATTGCTAAAAATGTCTTGAGTGAATTATTTACCCTTTTCTATGTTTAAAAATTAAAACCCCACCAGTGAATTATTTGAGCAATTTTGAATTCTATAAACTGCATTCCCACCTAATGCATTTCAAATATACAAGCATCAAAATATAGTGTATATGTTAAGAACTTATTTATATATTTACTTATTTAATTTTTGGCTTAGGCCCTACTTCTTACTTCTTTAAAGGTTGACCACAGTTCTTTAAATCATGATTTAGAGAAGCGTGGTAAAAGGACAAAGTACATTTATGGATTTGATTCACATTGTATGTCAATCCCATTAAGCCAAGTTAAAGTTTCATAAGGCAATTTAGCAGAAGTATAATGGATTTTTTTTAAACTAATGCTGAGAATGCATTTAGTAAGAGGGAAGGTAATCTCCCCTAAGTACCCCAGACAGAGCTTATCCCACCTACCCACCTGCATTTAATATTTTCATATCAGGAAGTGCTTATCTTTTAGAGGAATCATTATTGCATTTAACTCTTTCCATACTTATTTATCATCTTCCCTAAAAGACATTAAACTTGAAGAGAACAGGGATCTACTCTTATCTGATCACAACTTATCCCCAGGCCCAGTCAAGTGTCAGGCATAGGGTATGTTTTAATAAATAGTAATAGAGTTTTTTAAACGCAATTGTTTGAGTCATCCAATAAATACACCTGCTCTTCAATATCAGAAAAGGTATATGGGGCTGAAAGAGAGTTGTTAGCTGGAGTTTAGGCAAATGGTTATACATTGTAGATGTTTTTATTTCCCGGGAGATACTTCTAATGAATAAAAGTCAGTACAATGACTTTTTAGATCCATAAAGGTTTAAAATGCCCTCTGATATCTTGTGGGAATTATTCCTTTATAACTATCTCAAGTAGTGTATCATGGAAACATCTCTGATTGTTCAGTCTTCAATGGGAATAGTTTTTCCTTTCGCAATGGGAAGGCTGCTGCTTTGTTGGTAGTGGGGTTTTCATGAAATTATGTGCAAGTACTTGTCAGGACATATTTCATAACAATAACAATTTATTTTTTTCATACCACAAAGAAGAAAACATTTTGCTATTCACATAGTTACTTTTATTATTAAAAATGTTTAGCACTTCAGTATATGTTTAAAACAGATTTTTAAAATATTACACGTTTACTTTTATCAGGTAACAGTTTAGGCAGAAAATACTCATTGGGGACAATTTTATTTGTTCTCTTAAGTGTTGCTTAATTTTCTCAGGTTACAATTCACAAAATATAGGAAGGAAAACTGTATGGGGTGCAGTGTTAATAACTATGAAGGAACAAAAAGGAGAACAGTCTCGCTGATTAGAATAGCGAAGGAAGTTCCACAGAGTCTTACAAACTGGAACTGGGTCTCACTGAATGAGCAGGATAAGGGTATGGTGACACTAACACAAATATTATATCAGGGAGACAAGGGTATGTGAAACAAACTTAGCCTATTTGGTGGCTTATACTGAAATAGTAATAATATATAATAATATAAAATAATAATAATAATTATACTCCAAACCTGTGGTGTCTTATACAAAACTCTTGGGTCCCAATGTGTTTCAGAATTCAGAGCTTATAAGAGTTGAGAAACAATATAGAGTTATAATTCACTCTATAATACCCAGTGGGGTCTGGTACAGCACCCAGTAATCAAACTAATTAATTTCTCCATTAAAGTAAACATATTCATACTAAGTGGAATAAATATAGACTAGATACAGTCTCACATCAGTTCAAGTTGTGTTTTACTGACAAATGAGTTCAAGTCAGGTCAGGGTTTATTACAAAAGAACTACATAAATACTTACAGTTCAAACCTGTAGAATTGCAAACAAAGGTGTTGTCAACTTTAGGTAACATTTATTGATCAATTAAATATGTGCTGGGCAAGTGCTTTACATGTAATAACTCAATTAGGTCTACTTATTACTCTCCTTTTTTTTTCAAATGGGGGAAAAAACAGAAGAGTAGAGTCAACACAGCTGGAAAGGTCACACAGCCAGTAGAAAGTGATGGAGCAAGGATTTGAATGAAGGCAATTTTTGATATATTGCCATTCTCATAATACACTCCAGTCACTTATCTATAGCTTGTATGCAGGGTGTGAGTGAAGGAGAGTTTGGGAGTGAGGCCAAAGGGATAAACAGGATTCAGGGAAACTTTATGAAAAGGAATATATATATACACATATATATATAAAACAAAAAAAGAAAAGAATGAGAAACCTGGGTAAGGGGTATCTTTTTGGGTTTTGCTTTGTAGTTTTTACTCTAATTGTTTTATCATAATATCTTCTATATTGTAAATATAGCAAATGTCAAAAATCAAGGTCTTGTCATTATCAGAGATATGATACTGTTCACTCATTCACATAACAAATATTTGTTGAATGGCTACTTCCAGTCAAAGCTGGGTGTTAACAAAAAAGCAGTGAAAAAATATACAGGGTTTCTTTGCTCATGGAAGTCTCAGTCTAGTGGGAGATAAAGACAGTTAAATAGATCATGGCAATACAGTGTAACTTGCATCTTGATGAATTCTGTGGGACTATGCAGAAGCTACCTAACTCAGATTGTGTTTTGCAATAAAGTGAAAAATTATTTAAAATCCAATGTGGATTTATTCACAACTGTCTTCCATTTGAGAACAGCATAATTCATATTAGTGGGAAATTAAATCACTTAGAATACATTCTCATCTATCCTGTAGCAGAGATTGATTAGTAAAGCGTAAAGAAAAAAACACAATTTTGAGGAGGTCTTCTGTCCTAAGAGACTGAGGTCGGGAACAGATAGTACTTCATCTTAGCAGGCAAGCCTGAGTGAACTGGATAGAGGGAGCTAGAAGTTCTGCATAATAATGTAAAGGAAATTTTGCAACAGAAAGATTGCTGCACAACTTGGAAGGAAATGGCAACCATAACTTTCATAGAAAGATGGTCAAATTTTTCAAGCCTAGCACTGTAAATGTGTTTAAAGCTCATCTCTTACTTCAAAACTTTTCATGAAATCTGCTATACATACAGATGAGTGCAAATGAAGTCATCTTGGGAGATAGCAAACAAAAGAAGCAGGCCTAGAAATTGGGGGTGAGTGTGGAAAAGAAGGTGATAAACAGCAGTAGGAGTAGAAAACTGAGTGAAGTCCAGAGTTCAGCAAAAGTGGTAATTCAGAGCCAGAGGGACCAAGTAAACTTAGGCTCCTGTGTCGCAGAAATCTCAGGAAGGTCTTTGGGCTTCATCTAAAGTGTGGGATAAGGACTTGAACTAACATAATTTAAATCTCTTAAAGAAGAAGCAGCCCCAGCTGGTGTCAGGGTTACAGTTGATAGAGAAAGGGGAAGACAGAGTATTGTCAGGAAGATACAAGACCCCGAAGGGAGACTGGAGTCTGCCCAGAGCCCATCTTGCTTTTCTTTGTCTCAAAATGATTCACAGAGTAGGGGAAGGTGACTGTACTCCCAGAAAAAAAAAAAAAAAAATTCAAAAGAAGAACTACACTTTTTTCTTCTCCATAAAGTTATAAGTATCAAATGCCACAATTTATTAAACTGGATATGCACAGAGCTAAGAAATGAGAGAACTGAGTAGCCACCTCTAAGACCCCTGAAGAGTATTCCTCTCCTTGGTCACTGTGGCTGAAATGAGGGATAACCAGAGATTGGAGCCTGGGGGCGGGACTTGGCACATGGTAGCTCCATGTACCATAGCTGACTTAATATTTATTTTGTGTCGCTTCATATTACATTTCTTTTCTTTCAGTCTGTATTCTAGGATTCTAGTTTTTTCTCATAAAGCAAGAAACCATATAGTAAGTCATTTCCTGAAGTATGTTACTGCAAGCTGAATGTAGATAACTTGGAATTGTCACCTTATGCTAAGGTCCGAGGTTGAGGATAAGGTCTTGAAACTTCCCTCTCCATTATATTTTCCTACTGGCTTGGATGGTTCTGGTGGGCAGGCAACATGTCTATATTGCTTTTCAGCGAAAGTACCCTCAACTCCAGCACAGTGTCTGTCACACAGTACAACACGTTTGTTTAATATCTATGGAAATTAAGGTGCATATTCATGTAATAATGATGGTGAATTTGCACATGTGTAATTGCAGTTATGGATTCACTATGAAGATAGCCTCCTCGTGAGATTATTTTTTCTTCTATAATGATAAGTTGTATCGATGTATACAATATATATTCCTTATTACACAGACTTCTTAATAGATTATAAAAGAGTGATAGTGATGTTGAAGTGTTAGACGCTGTTAAGATAAGGAACAAAGCTAACTAGCCCTTCTGGGACAGGAAACAAATGAGGTTAACAGTCATATGACATATTTTGAACTGTAAATCAAGTTGAGTGACCATGGCTTGCGGCATGAAGATTCCAAAGTCCTTTATCATTTTCTTTGATATTCATTCTACTATTTCATACTCCAAATTTAGGTTCATATGAAAGTACACACGAAGCCTGAAACTCAGCATTTCATCCCTGGTTGTAGAGAGAAACTTTACTAATTAATGTACACCTTAAAATTAAGTGTTAACAATGAGGGGCTTAATTCATTGCTAGTTTTATCTTCAACAACTAAAACATCATAGTGATTAATTTTATTTCAGATTTTGAAACGTGTTTTTCTGCAAGCTCTCTTACATAATTTACAAACATAAATTATTAAATCTTTGCTGGCTTGTGAGTCTCCTGCCATACATCAGTGTATCGCTACTTGTCTTTCTGCAGCAGAGAGAACCTATGTGTCTCTTTCCCCTGCAGGATGGGGTTATAAAGCACCGCAGCTCCAAATTAAGGCCAGAATGGAAAGGCATTTTGACATTTTAAAATATACTTGACAGATCAGGTAGCTCTTTTGGAGTGAATTTGAGAAACATGAATTTTTTATAGTTAACTGTATACAGCATGGTCTGACTACCAAAGATAAACGTATTTGTAGAAAAACCACTAGGCAGAAAGAAAAGACACAAAACATAAAATGCAAAGAGCTTTATAATCAGATCAAAACTCTAGGTTACTCTCATTGTCACTGAAGAAGGATACACAGATGTTAAAAATATATGGGAAATGAAGAATAGCCTGAATAATATCGTAAATGAGCTAATATGACTCCCAAATTATTATCAACTATATTATAGAGCCTACATTGATCAAGTAGACATACTGTTACCAAATAACTCACCTACTTTAATATTTGGTACTGATTAGCTATAAGCTGTGTACATATAAAGTTAAGTAAATAAGTGTTGATAAAAAGTTAGAAATTATAATTGATGTGGGTAGGGCACCTGATGTATCTAAAGGCAACCAGACAATCATTACCTTATTTCTCTGAGTCTTTTTCTCCTGTATCTGCTGGAATTTCTTGGAGGGTGGTGAATAAAGGGGTGATGCACAGACTCTCTTTTTCAATTACTCTGTTCTGTTTCCAGACTTAGCTCCCACAGCAGGCCATCTTCCTCAATAGATTCACAACTGTTTTCTATTATCAGTCAAGACTTGTTTTATCCAGTAGATAGGGAGAAGAGAGAAGTGTGTTTGAGGTTCTGGTGTAACTGAGAACTATCTGAGACTTTAGGGGAAATAACTGTTTTCAAAAATACCAAAAAGTAAAACAGCAACAACAACAAAAATTGCATCTTCCATTTTTATAACCCTCACAGCCTATCTGAAATTTCGTTTTAAATAATGTTTTTCCAATGAGACAGATTCTATTTGAGAGCAAAAATCTTCTTTCTTTCAATTGTGCATTCTTATTGTCTATTAAAGGGCTTGCTTCAGAGTAAGAGCTCCATAATGTTAAATGAATGGATTGGTGGAGTGATGAGAAGATGGATGGAAGAACAAATGGATGGAGAGTTGGGAGAATGAATGAATGAATGAATGAACGAGTAGACTGATGCATGGACAGTTGTCTTCAGAGGTATTAAATAAACCTGAGTTTCCACAAAGCAATGTGAGACTGATATGAGTGTTTTCTTCAGCCTCAGTTGTCCTCGGTTAAACAATAACATTTTTTTTTCTTTTCTTATTATGCTATTAGCAAGTACAGCCTAATAATACTATAGTAAAAAATGTACAGGCACCCCTCATTTTGTTGTGCTGGACAGATGTTGCTTTCTTTACAGATTGAAGGCCTGTGGCAGCGTTGCATGCGGTGAGTCTGTCGGCACTGTTTTCCAACGGCATTTGCTCACTTTGTGTCTCTGTGACATATTTTGGTAATTTCTGTAATATTTCAAAATTTTTCATTATTATTATATTTGTTATAGTGATCGTGATCAGTGATTTTTTTTTAACATCTTTATTGGAGTATAATTGCTTTACTATGGTGTGTTAGTTTCTGCTGTATAACAAAGTGAATCAGCTATACATATACTTATATCCCCATATCTCCTCCCTCTTGCGTCTCCCTCCCACCCTCCCTATCCCACCCCTCTAGGTGGTCACAAAGCACAGAGCTGATCTCCCTGTGCTATGCGGTTGCTTCCCACTACCTATCTATTTTACATTTGGTAGTGTATCTATGTCCATGCCACTCTCTCACTTCGTCCCAGCTTACCCTTCCCTCTCCCCGTGTCCTCAAGTCCATGCTCTATGTCTGCGTCTTTATTCCTGTCCTGACCCTAGGTTGTGATCAGTGATCTTTGACGTTACTATTACAATTGTTTTGGGATGCCACGAACCACGTCCAAATAAGATGGTGAACATAATGGATAAATGTGTGTGTTCTGACTGCTCCACTGACCAGCTGTTTCCCCATTATTCTCCCTCTCCTCAGGCCTTCCTAGTCCCTGAGACACAATAATATTGAAATTAGGCCACTTAGTAACCCTACAATGGGTTCAAGTGAAAAGAAGAGTCACATTTTTCTCACTTGAGATTAAAAGCTAGCAATGCGTAAGTTTAGTGAGGAAGACATTTTGAAAGCCGAGATTGGCCAAAAACTAGGTCTCTAGTTGTGAGTGTAAAAGAAAAGTTCTTGAAGGAAATTAAAAGTACTACTCCAGTGAATACATGAATGATAAGAAAGTGAAACATCCTTATTGCTGGAAAGGAGAAAGTTTCAGTGGTCTGGATAGAAGATCAAACCAGCCTCTATATTTTCTTAAGCCGAGGCCTAATCCAGAGAAAAGCCTTAACTCTCTTCAATTCTGAGGAGGCTGAGAGAGGTGAGAAAGCTCTAGAAGAAAAGTTTGAAGGTAGCAGAGGTTGTTTCATGAGGTTTAAGGAAAGAAGCCATCTCCATAACATCAAAGTACAAAGTGAAGAAGCAAGTGCTGATGTAGAAGCTGCAGCAAATTTTCCAGAAAATCTAGTTAAGAGAATTAATGAAGGTAGCTACACTAAATAGCAGATTTTCAATGTAGACAGAACAGCCTTCCATTAGAAGAAGTTACCATCTAGGACTTACATAGCTAGAGAGGAAAAGTCAATGCCTGCCTTCAAAGCTTCAAAGAACAAGCTGACTTTCTTGATAAGGGCTAATGCAGCTGTGACTTTAAGTTGAAGCCAACGCTCATTTACCACTGTGAAAATCTTAAGGCCTTAAGAATTACGCTAAATCTACTCGACGTCTGCTCTCTAAATGGAACAACAAAGTCTGGATGACAACACACCTGTTTACAACGTGGTTTACTGAATATTTTAAGCCCACTCTTGAGACCTACTGTTCAGAAAAAAAGAAGGTTCCTTGCAAAACGTTATTGCTCATTGGCAACGTATCTGGTCACCCAAGAGCTCTCTGATCCAGAAGTACAACAAGATTAGTGTTATTTTCATGCCTGCTGACACCACATCCATTCTGCGGCCCATGGATAAAGGAATAATTTCCACTTTCATGTTTTAATATTTAAGAAATACATTGCATAATACTATAGCTATTACATATAGTGATTCCTCTGATGGATCTGGGCAAACTAAATTGAAAACCTTCTGGGAAGGGGTCACCATTCTAGATGCCATTAAGAACATTCCTGATTCATGGGAAGAGGTCAACATATCAACATTAACAGGAGTTTGGAAGAAGTTGATTCCAACCTTAATGGATGATTTTGAGGGGTTCAAGACTTCATTGGAGGAAATAACTGAAGATGTGGTGGAAGTCACAAGAGAACTAGAATTAGAACTGGAGCTTGAATTGACTGAATTGCTACAATCTCATGATAAAACTTGAATGGGCGAGGAATTCCTTCTTATAGGTGAGCAAAGAAAGCGATGTCTTGAGGCAAAAACTACTCTTGATGTAGATGCTGTGAAGATTGTTAAAATGACCACAAACGATTTACAATATTACGTAAACTTAGTCGATAAAGCAATGGCAGGGTTTGATAGGATTGATTCCAATTTTGAAAGAAGTTCTACTGTGGGTAAAATGTTATCAAAGAGCATTGCATACTGTAGAGAAATAATTCATGAAAGGAAGAGTCAATTGATGCCGCAAACTTCACTGTTGTCTCCACAGCCACCCCAAACTTTAGCAACCACAGTCCTGATTAGTCAGCAGCCATCAACATGCAGGCAAGACCCTTTAGCAAACAGCAAAATGCTTGTGGCTTGCTGAAGGCTCAAATGATGGTTAGCACTTTTTATCTATAAAGTATTTTGAATAAAGGTATGTACATTTTTTAAGACATCGTGCTATTGCACACTTAGTAGACTACAGTACAGTGTAAACATAACTTTCATATGCATTGGGAAGCCAAAAAATTCGTGTGACTCACTTTATTGCAGCATTTGCTTTATTGCAGTAATCTGAAATTGAACCTGCAATATCTCAGAGTTTTGCCTATAGTCACTATTGCAGTTCCATTGCTACATAACAAATTAACTTAAAACATAGTGGCTTACAACTATCATTGTGTCATCATCTTTGATTTCACTGGGTTCAACTGGGCAGTTCTCCTTTGAGATCTCTCCTGCAGTCACCATCAGATAGTCATCTGAGTCATCTGAAGGCTTGTCTCAACCAAGATATCCCAGAGTTTACTCACATGGCTTGGCCTCAAACTGGAACTCTTAATTGTGGATTATCCACAAGGATTAAGTGTCTCACTATATAGCAGTTAGATTCTGAAGGGAGGCAGGAAGCAGAAGCTGCCAGCTCAGTTAAGAACTTCTGTCCAGGACTGGATTCAGGGCTTACCCAGTTTCAAGGGAATGACTGACACTTGAACCTGACCCCTATTGGGGCACACAGGATCTGAATTGATCTTTTACTTACCAATAGTCTGCATAAGACTGTAAACTGCTGTTCACTGCTGATTCTCCAGCTCCTCACAGAGTGCCAGGCATGTAATAAATCAATAATAAATGATTCATTGAACTAACATATTTATCAGGAAAATAATATGTAGTAGAAGCAGTGCTAGACATGAGTGAGATACCCTGATTTTTCCTTTATTTCTCTGACTCCCATGCACTCCAATATTGGAGACAGAAAATAAGAATATACAAATGAGTACAGAATTTGGAATTGTTATAAATGAAATCTGCAGGAGTATATATGGAGTAATGGGGGAGGGAGAGTGATTGCTTCAGACACAGCATGTTCAGAGGAAGCCTCTTTGGGAAGAAGAACTTAAAGCTGAGAAATGAAGCTGGAGAAGGAGCCAGCCATGAAAAGAAACAGAAACGCACACATTCTCATTTTCCAAAGAAATGGAAAGGGGCCAAGGTAAGACTGATGGATCCAAGAAATGAAAGAAGCCAAAGTGACTAAAAATAAGTTTATCAAGGTACAGGAAACCAGAGGGTTAACCTGATCATGGTCAGGTCATGTCATGCTTGGCAGTATGATGAGAAATGCAAGTTTTATTCTAAACGCAGTTAGAAGCAAATTAAAACTTTTAAGTGAGAGAGTGATATAATATGATTTACACATTTAAAGTATTACTCTGGCTGCAGAGAATGGTTTAGAAGAAACAACAGAGGAAGTAATGAGAAGAGTTACAGTGTTTTTGTGCTTGCTTAGGGGAGAGATGGATGGAGGGAGTGGAAATGGAAAAAAAGAGAACCCGGATCTATTTTGGAGGTATATTAGAAAGGACCTGAGAAGGAGTTAGAGAGGCATAAGATGATTTTTATGTTTGTTTTTTTTTTTCCAGTGCACCAAGATAGATGTAGTGCTTTTCACTAAGGTGGGAAAGATTGAGGGAAGAATGCATAAAGGAAAATCAAGTGTTCCATTTTGACATGCTAAATTTGAGATATTTATGTGATAGCTAAGAGCAGATGTCCATAGAAATAGAGAACAGAAAGGTGATTGACAAGGGATAAGGGGTGGAATAAATAGGAACAACTTTGTAAAAGAGTACAAAATTTCATTTATATAAAGAATGAGGTTTGAGGATCTAAGGTATAACGTGAATATAGTTGACAACATTATATTGTATAATTGAAATTGTATATACTACTAAGAGAGTAGAACTTAAATGTTCTCACCCCTCCCCCAAAACAACAAATGGTTAATTAAAATAGATGTTGAGTTCCTAATTGGACATAGGAACCTGGAACTTGTGGAAGAGGAGACACAGGGAACCCACATTGAATTAATGATATTTAAATCTCATCCATGTGGGTGGACAAGATTTCCTGGGGACTAAGATTCTACATGGAAAGAGAAGAGGGCTTAGGACTAAGCCTTGAGGAATACAATCTTTTCAAGTTGGAACAAAGAGGACAAACAAACCCATAAGCAAAACAGAAGAGTATGATGCTGGGAGAATTTCAAGAGAGAAGATGTTCCTATCTGGTCAAGAGTTGCTGAGAAAGAGCTCTTGGAGGATGCAGACAAAGAAGTATATGAGGTTTTTGTTGGAATTGGGTGTCTTTGACAAGAAGATTCAGTGACGTGTTAGGGAATAACAGAATCCAGGTTGGAACGGGCTTGTGAGATTAGGGAAGGGAGACAGTGAAGACCTATACGTAAACATCATTATTCTTACTGCTAGCTTCCCTTTTTTTCTGCCAAAGATTTTATACACATAAAAAACATACACAAATATACAATCCAATTTCCCTTCTTTTACACCAAAGGCACCCGTATCATGATTATTTACACTTAGTAGTACATCCTGGAAGTTCTCCATATCATATAGAGTTCCTTGTTCATTTTATAGCAACACCACACAGCTTTTCAATGTAAGACTGCACCGTATTTTATTTAACCAATAGAATTATGCCTTATCTTCTTCTTATACATAATGTTGTGATTATAGATAATTGGAACCTCTGTATTAAAAGGCATTCCCCTCCTTAATATTTGTGCTAATTTGCATTTCTAGCTGCGATGTGTATGGCTGACTGTTTTTTCACAGTTTAGGCAACTTTGTGCATTATGAAACTTAGCATTTTTTCTAATCTGATAAACTAAAAATGATATTTCAGAATAGTTTTCAAAAATATGTTTTTTAAAATAAGTGAAACTTATATAACATAAAATTAAACATTTAGAAGTGTACAATTCAGTGAAATTAGTACACTCACAATGTTGTGAAACCACCACCTCTATCAAATTCCAAAAATTTTTATCACCTGAAAGAAAATGAAACCAAGAAAGACCTGTGGGCCTTCCTGGCTACAGATCCCCATGTTTCCTGCCTGCCTTTTGTTTGTAGAAAAACTTTAGCCTCTTAGGCCTTCCCCGAGTTCCAAAGAGCAAATTTAATCAGAGAAGTGCGAAAATGCAGAAACAAAGGAAAATAGTCACGCAAGATAAAATAATAATAGTTTAGCCATAGAACAAATTCAAGAACCTCCTCAAGGGCTATAGATATTATTTTGAGTTGTATCCTTGAGTTGTTTTATAGATACTAAACCCCTACCAGGTGGAAGAAGTTGATTGCATGCTGACCACAAGCACATAGACCCCAGACCAACTGGAACCTGAAGGTTGATGATGTTAACTCCTGAAATACCACCTTGATACCTCATGGCAAACTAATCAGAAGAATATCCATGAGCTGATCAGGCACCCTGTGACCCTCTCCCTTACCTTGCCTCTAAAATCCCTTCTCCAAAACCCATTAGGGAGTTCAAGACTTTAAAGCGTGAGCTGCCCATTCTCCTTGCTTGGCCCCATGTTGGACACCCTGCAATAACAGCTGTACTTTCCTTCATCACAACCCCATGTCAGTAGACTGGCTTTGCTGTGCGTTGGGCAAGTGGATCTAAGTCTGGTTCCATCCCCATTAAGCAGTCCCTCCTTATTCCCCAGCCTCCCCAAGCCCCTGGCAACACCAATCTGCTTTCTGTCTTTACAGATTTACCTATTCTGAATATTTCCTACTAATGGAATCATATAAACCCTTTTGTGTCTGACTTCTTACACTTAGTATAATGTCTCTGAGGTTCATATACTTTGTAGCATGCATCAGTACTTCATTCCTTTTCATGACTGATTAATATTCTATTTTACGTATATCCCACAATTTGTTTATCCATTGGTCCATGATAGACAATTGGATTTTTGTCTATTGTGAATACTGCTGCTATAATTATTCATAACTATTTGAGTATCTGTTTTCAATTGGGACAGTATATATGTAGGAGGGAAATTCTGGGTCATATGGTAATTCAGTGTTTAACTTTTTGAGGAAATGCCAAACCGTTGTCTACAATGACCATTTACATTCTCACCAGCAATGTATCAGGGTACCAATTTCTCCACATCCTTGACAACATTTGTTATTTTCCTTTTCTTTTTTTTTTATCATAACCACCCTAGTGTGTATTAAATGGTATCAAATTGTGATTTCCTTATCTGTTTATGGTTACATGGCTGTGTTCATTTTGTGACAATTTATTAAGCTGCCAATTACGATGTGTATTCTTTTCTGTACACATTTTATTCCAATAAAATATTTACAAAACTTTAATATAAATGTTTGTTGAGGAATAAATGGATACATATTATTGAAAAAATGTTCATTAAATTGGCTCCCTTAACAAAATGAATTTCCACTATCTACTTGTCCCAGCCAGTCAGCTTGGAAGGCTGTAGAAATTAGTCCTTCTTCCAATAGGACACACTTGGCACGTCTCTTACTGTTTCTGTTATTTTATGCTTGGCATTTATGCCCAGTGACACCTGGAAATTTCAATTTTTCATTCACTTCTATTCCCACTTGCTTCTATCCCACACATACTATGCAAATCTATCCAACTATCTACCCTATCTTAGAGAGTTCATCCTACTTTCAATTCAGAATGCTCATTCTCAAATGTAAATATTTGAGGGCTGTTGAAAAAATTACCATGGGTCTCTTGAGAACTTCAGTCCTTAGATTGAAATATTTTAAAATGTGATTTTAAATGTAAATATGCTTAATTTATATGGTCACTCAACACAAATGAGACTGTAACTCAAATATGAAATAGAAATTATTTGGCCAAACAAGGTTGGAATATGCTTAAGAGTCACAAAAATTACTAGTATATTCATGGCCTCTTCTCTTTCTTACCACCTGAGTATTCCTCTTCTCCTCTTATTTGTTCTTGTACAGATTATATGGTTTACTTAATTATATTAAACTTAGCTTTGGTTAGAGTGGAGATGTGGGCAAGGAATCCTAAAAAGAGGAAGAGGATATTCAGTTATCTGAGAAAAAAATGAAGAAAGAGAAAGAAAGAAAAGGGGGAAGGGAAGGGGAAAAAATGAAAAGATCCATTGTACATGCAGGGGCTTAGGTGAGGGTTAATAAGAGGAATTCAGTTTTGAGAGAGGCTGAAGGGTGTAAGCAATACTAGAAGCTGGAGGAATGGAAGAGAGAATCCCCATGGGGCATTATTTTGAATTATAAGTTGGATTGATTTTGATGTCCTCTAAACATGTCAATAAAAAAATGAAATTTACTTTTGATTCCTTTAGTTGTTATCTGTGTCATGGTACATGTAACATCGAATGGAAAGTGGATTTTGAGACACTCCAGCTCATTTTCAGCTTCTTTTTCTTTTTACGTTATTACTGAAATAAAATTCAATACTTAAAAAATTCTGGTATCTAGCTTGAAAATCCTGACAATATGTTTGCTAACCCCAGTTTGAAAAATACAAGAATTGTCCCAAAGTTAGCAGCCATGACACAAAGGTCAGTTAAGTCTTCTTTGTAAAACATAAAAATTATTGAAAAAAAATCAGTTTTCCTATGAAATGTTACTATATTTTATTTCAATTTTTTACTATGTAATGAGAAACCTCATATATCTCTGTAAGGTCTACATGAAAAATAGAAGAGGTAAGGAAGGAGCCTTCCTTAGCCACGCAGGGCTCTCAGGGACATAACAGCTCAGGATTCAAAATCTAAGTTGAGGGTGGAGGTGTGGTTGTAAGAGAAGGACTTCAGAAGTAAGGTCAATTTATAATTTCTCCCTCTTCCTCTTAATACTATATATATATATATATATATATATATATATATATATATATATATATATATATATACTTTACTGTGTTTCTCCTGTGTGGCCCTATTATTGTAAATATAAAAAAACTACAGAACAAAAATATCATAAAAAACACAATTTTCTTATGGTTTGCCTTTTTTCCTGCAGTCATTTCAATTGTGTCTGTTTTTTTTGTGTGTGTGTATGTGTATATAATATTTTACTTAAAATAAGCAAACAACAAATAAACAAGCAAAGAAACAAAATGAGCTAAACATGAAAACTCCCAGCCCTAAAATGGCAAACCTCTATCTTTCAACAGAAAATTATTTCTCAGTAACTTACTCGTCCTTCAAATTCAGTTATAGGAATGTTCATTCATGTTTATTTCTAATAGGGAAAAAAGAATATAGATAGTGCTTGCCAATTAGAGGGTATGTTGAATCCGACTTATCTCAAATAACCACTTGTGACTGCTCTATGTTTTCCTTTCTCATTCAACCTCTCCATATAAAAGAAATGTTATTTTAAATTATTTTTCCAATTTGTAAAAGTGTGTTTGTTGCCAAAACTTCTGGACATAGGACTAGTTTTAATCCATCAAAGACACAATGCCTAGTAGCAAACCATATTCTTCATAGTATTTAATTAACTATCCTTACATGCCCAAGAGTTCTGTGTACCCAGCATCAGCTGACAAACCCCTTTGCTCTTGTCCTTGAAGTTCACGCCTGGTGTTACCCAAATGAAACTTCTTGAGCTACACAATGTTGACTCGGTTTGAGAGTGATCTGAATGTCATCCCCTTCATTCACTTTCCTTGTTCACTCTTTTCAGCAAACATTTATTGAATCTCTCTTTGTACTCTACTTGGCAATGAAAGGAATACATAGAATTCTAATTCACTGACAACCTTCTACAGAGAAGTTTTGCAACATGCGAAGTTTAACACTAATAAAAAAGTTAAATAACAAAACTATGAGTATCATATGACAATTTTTTTTACAACTGTCAAATAAATGGGTTCTGGAATGGCCTAAGAGGATTGTGAACAAGACTGGTCAAGGAAGCCCTCAAGTTGAAGGACTTGAAAGGACTTGAAAAGAAAACGTGTAAGAGGTGCAAGAAATCAGTCCCGAGAAGAGAAAAGAAAGCATCCCAAGAAAGGGACCAGAGCACAAGCACCATGGTAGGGGAAAACATAGTCTTCCCAGAGGACCTAAGTGTCTAACCGTGTTAATTCAGGAGGGTGCAGTGAAGGATACTTGCAAGGAAACAGCATTTGGAGAGATCAAACAGGCAACCCAAGGGCTTCTCCTTCAGAGTTTTGATTTAGAAAATGATTAAAGAACGTGATTTTAGAACATTCTACATATTTTTCCACTCCTTAATTAACTGAACTAATAACGAGGAACAATTCTAAGTTATTCAAAATGGTGAAAGGCTTAATTCTCTTTGGAATGTGCTTTTGTATTGAAATTCAAATAAAATTGTGTTTGCTGTGACATTGCAGCGCTTAGATTATGGAAGAACTATGGAGCTTTTTCTTAGTTCATCTCCATCCAAACAATAAACAATACCTCCTGGAGATGTATATTGCAAAACTCTGAGTTGTTCTTTTTTTGAAAAATTCTGGCATAGACATTTTTCTGAAGCTCAAATAAGTTAAGCATACTCTAAGATGACAATGTATTAAAAATTAAGTCCAAAAATTATTTTTTGATTACAATGGACAATAGGTTTAAAAAAAAACCTCTAAAATAAAAATTCCTTTGCAAATTTGGCAAAAATATTGGTGCCTAAATTCATCAGGGTATAAGTTGCATTATTGATTTCAGATAATAATTTTGTGACATGTCTTTACTTGTTTTACAAGTGAGTTCTTTTAATACCTTTCTATTTACAACTGCAACCTTAAAACAAACTGAGAAAACCAGCAGCAAGCTGATCACTTGAGAGTCACATAATTATTGGTATCAGCCAGCCCATAAAAAGTGCAATAGCCTTAAGTCAAATCTAACTTAAAATTTTAAATGAATAAAGGCTAAATTAAGCTTATTTCCTTGATGAAACAGTTGGATCATTAACTGGATACTAACAGAAGTCTAATCTTCATAGATATTTTAAAATTATTGCCCACTCAATGGCATTTGGATTATATATTGTACAAAAATTTCCCTGAAAAATTAATATAGTTCAAACAATTCAGATATAAACTTGAAAAACATTCCATATCTTGGTTTTCTTTTCAAATGCAGTAGGGTTAATTGTGTGGTATACGGATAATGATGTTGCTCTTTTAAATGGTAACTGGAATAAGATATTAAAGTGGCCTTAGCAAAAGTTATCACCATCAAAACACATTGAGAATCTATCTTCATAACATGCGTTATTAGTTGCTGTGCAAGCAGCAAGTTAGACATGTAACTGAGCAGGACCCCATGGGGTCTTCCTGCAGGGGGGAGGGGGGTTGGGGGGAGGACAAGCCTTCTTCTCCCATATCCTCTGCTTTGACTTGTCTCTGAAGTACCTAGATAATAGTATTTGATGCACATTTCCTGAGTTGTTTTGCAGATGTGTCACATTTGTGTGAGGACCTTGAGCACATAGCTGCAGGCCTCCTGGAGACTAAGAACTGGTAATGTTAACCCCTGTGACACCACCCTGCTACCTCCCCATCAGCCAATCAGAGAATTATGCACAAGCTGATCACATACCCTGCGGCCCCCCTCCCTCACCTGGCTTTTAAAAGTGCTTTGCCGAAACCCTCTGGGAGTTCGGGCTTTTAGGGCATGAGCCACCCATCTCCTTGCGTGGCCCTGTAATAAACCTTTCTCTGCTCCAAGCTCCAACTTTTCAGTTTGTTTGGCCTTTCTGTGCATCGGACACACAAACTTGTGTTAACAGACAGACATAATCTCTCTCTTGGGAATTTACAATCCAAGGCTGAAAATGCTGACACAGATGCTACTGAAGCAATGTAGGTAAAGAAATTTGTATTAAAAAGGTAGAAAACTTGAACAGGTGATTTTTTTAAATTGCTAGTAACAAATAACTTTAGATAAACAGCAATTTGTATCTGGACACTTCTAATATTCTTGTCTTTCAAATAATTCATCAGTCTCCCAAGACTGTCCCTCAGGTTCATACATGAAGGCACCAGGGCATAACAGAGACTGATAAATAAGTTGCACCTTTGTCTGGATGGAAAGAGAATCATGGGTAGAGAGGAAATTCCAAGGAAGAAAAGGAATTGGCTCATTGTGTCTTAGTGATTAAAGCTGGATTAGGAATGTAAATTTGGTCTTTGGATACAAATAGAAGAAAAATTTAAATTCCTTATCGATCCTCTCTTGGTTTACTCCTGAGTCTCACGTATTTGAAATAATTCACTAAAGCAAAAATAAAATAAAAACAAACACCTTCATTAATTGAAGGTAAAAAGCAATGAATTACTCCAGCAGTCTCATCAGAAACCACTGGCCTCTACGCCTGGGATCAGGAAAATTTACGGTGATCCTGGAGTAAGAGAGGGTCTGTTACGTTTTCTTTGTTCTCTGTAAAAAATAGTTCTCAAAATAAAACATCAGAAACAAGTGTTCTGCATTATTTTATTGCACTACAATATGTTTCCAAAACAATATAATCCCACATGGTTAAACAGAACAAATACATATTCACACAAAACTAATTACATATACAAATGGGGGGGCACAATCTTTAAGGAGACTGAGACATGATGGTCATAAAAAGCCACTGAAATTTGCTCTATTTTCTTCATGGGACCCAAATCTGATTCTAGAGGAAAGAAGGTGAAGCTATATTGGAAATCCTGCTGAAATGTCATAGCTGATTTTTATTCACCTAGGTTCAGAGAAAAAACAAAAAGTCTATTTTTAAACAACAACAAAAAATTATCTTTAAAATGTATAAAAGATCAGACTAAAAAATGTGCTCAGTGTCTTTATTAAACTTATTTTTGGAATACGAAATTGAGATAATGTCATATTTAATACTTAAAATATTTAGCAAAATGTTTATCCTTCAACAACAAAATCAGGTTAATACTCATTTGCATTTGTATATATTAACTAGATTCCTATATTAATCATAGGCATATGCTTCCTATATTAATCATAGACAGTAAATTTGAAGGAAAAGACACAAAAGAAAAAATAGGCAAAAAAATAATCAAGTTCATGAGATATATATTCTAAAATTATTACAGATAAAAATCAGTCTTGGGAAAGAAAATAACATTTGAATCAATCAAAAATGACAAGAGAAAAATTTTTAAAAACAAAATTTTTAGCCATTTGGAGTCCTGGTTTTCTTCACCTAGTGAGTAATCTTCTTTAAAAAAAGAACTATTAGGACAGATACTTCAAATTCACTATTCTCTTGCTGCATCTCCCAACCTAAAAAACAAACAAACAAAAAACAAACAAACAAACCCCCACTTTTTTATAAAAAGGAAAATATTTTTCTCTCTTTCTAAATGATACTGGGAATCCCACTCCTCTAAATATGTCAGAGAAAATGACAAAATAGAAATAAATCCTTGATTGAAGGAATTTCTTCTAAAATGAAAACAGGGAAATGAAGGAAATCTTCACAGACAGATAAATAGACTGGATGGAATAAAAATGATTATAATTATGATTAGCATAAGACATGAAGAGGAAGTTAAAGATAGGAATGCCCCAGAATTAAAAAGAATTTGTTTCTGAAACAAATCAATGGCTTAGAAAAAGTTAACGAGGACTGCTCCATATTGAAAGAGATCCACATAAACAAATGTGACTAAAGTATGGATTTTAGGGGTCCTGATTCAGACAAACCAAATATGAAAAAGAGTTTTTAAAAAATCTGAGGAATTTATTACATGCTTGGTATTAGTTGATATAAAGGAATTATTGCTCACCTTGTTATGTATGAAAAAGACATTGACTTTATGTAGGAAATTGTTCAGACTTTTTGAAGTTATATGCTGAAGTATATAGAGGTAAAATAATATGATGGCCAGAATTTGTTTTAAAATAATTTTAACAACAAAAAATAAGAAGAAAAATAAGGTGTAGATGAAATTCTTGCAAAATCTTGAAAATTGTTCATTCAAGAAATTGGGTATGTGGAAATTGATTGAAGCTTTTCATAACAGAAATATTATTTTGTGATGATAAAAATAATATGCATATGTTTTAGAAAGTTTAGAAAATACAATTAATTATAATCAAAAAATCAGCAGTGAGCTTAATTTCTCTTAATAGTTTGGGTTATTTACTTTCTAGGTGCTATTGATAAAATTTTTATATGATGAATTACTATTTCTATTTCTTCCTGATGAACTATATAAAGATGTCTTGATCCTTTTATTTTCCTTGTGTGTTTTAGTTACTTTTTAAAAAATAGGTTTATGAAATTTCATTTCATAGTAAAACTAATCACATTGTCATACTTGAAGAAAGTGTTTTTGTTTCATTATTTGTATTTAACATTTCAAATTTGTTCATATGGAATTAAAAAAAATCTGTCTATTCTTTTTTCGTTACATTTGTAAATATTCACTTTGTAATTTAAAAGGATCAAGAACTGCTTTTGAATCTTCTTATTCACACTGTGGATATATATTCCACATCAGGTAAAATTATGGCTTCAACAAAGAGCTTTTTCTAAATCATTCCTGGTATCAAGTTGGTGCTAGATGGGTTTCAGGCTGGAGACAGATGGGCCCCCAGGGCAAATGGTTTGAGTTCTTTCCTTGTGGACTGATTCTCCAAGACAGGAATAACAGGACAGTGGAGAGAGGAGGATGGGCCCTGCCCAGATAGAAGATAAGATACCCCATGTTCCTCATTCTTGAAGTCAGGAGACCTCCCCGACTACACATGCTCAGAAAGTTTCCTTGGAGGTCAAAAGGGGAGTGATGCTTACTAATGCTCACTTACCCATAGGTCTCTTCAGTAGAATCCATCTTAGCTAAAAGATGCACCCGCACACATGGAAAAATCCTGAGCTATACCAAATACAGACTTTGAACTGGGCAAATAAAAATGATTGGCCAGAGGAAACATGGAAGCAATGCCCCATAAAAGTGATACAAATAGCCAGGAGGGCACGACTCTCTCTGAGCCCGCCTGTGTGTCTATCCACATGTACTCTTTTTTTTTTTTTTAACATCTTTATTGGAGTATAATTGCTTTGCAATAGTGTGTTAGTTTCTGCTTTATAACAAAGTGAATCAGTTATACATATACATATGTCCCCATATCTCTTCCCTCTTGCGTCTCCCTCCCTCCCTCCCTATTTCCTAATAAATACTTTACTTGTTTCACTACTTTCCGTCTTCGTGGGAATTCTTTTCTGCAAAGCCGTAGGGCCAGGGTCTTGTCACTGACCGCGGGTCTAGTGACTGGGATTTGATTCTCTCACCCCCGCGACGCAACCTCAATCACTGGCTGGGAACCGAAACCCTGCTTCAAGCCGCTGCAGGCCGAGGCCACCCGAGATCTGGTCATATATTCATTGCTGAGAATTCACTGAACACATGATGCTCAAATTCTGTCAGTTTTAAGAAGTGAAGACATTTATATCTCAGTCCAGAACTCCTAGGGGAATATGAATAGACGACTGACTTTCACTAAAAAGAAAATATTCATCATCACCCAGAGTTGAGAAAAAGCTAATTCAGGGGATTTCCTGGTGGCGCAGTGGTTAAGAATCTGCCTGCCAATGCAGGGGACACAGGTTCAAGCCCTGGTCTGGGAAGATCCCCCATACCGTGGAGCAACTAACTGACACATTAGTATGGGATTGACATGTACACACTGCTATATTTAAAATGGATAACCAACAAGGACCTACTGTACAGCACAGGGAACTCTGCTCAATGTTATATAACAACCTAAATGGGAAAAGAATTTGAAAAAGAATAGATACATGTATATGTACAGCTGAATCACTTTGCTGTACACCTGAAACTAACACAACATTGTTAATCAACTATACTCCAATATAAAATTAAAAGTTAAAAAAAAAACTGAAAAGTTGAATGGAATAGTATGAATCACTCATCATATTTGTTTATTACTAGGCTGAATTCTTGAAGGTAAAGACAGTATCTTTTATTCCTGATAGGCGCAAAGTATTAGGCACTCAAAAATTTGGCTAAAATATAGAATAGAGAAATTGTTTTCTTAAAATTCCATGATATAATTGAGAATGGCCAAATCAATCTACATATAGATTTAAGATTTCGTAAGAATTGAAGAAAATAATTCAAAGTGGCAGATGTTATTATCAACTATACTTTAGAAGAGAAGATAAATGCTCTGATGATATGTTCATAGTATCTTATTTCCTTTCTATTTTTTGGTTCCAATTTTTATCTCTTTTTCAAGATCCAGGTCAAATTAATCTGCTCCATCATGTATGTGTAATCTCCCACATTTAACTGTCACTATATTTTATCTATACATATTAAGGTCAGGTCTTTTCTATTCTCCCCTGAAAACTTAAGATTCTTGACTTCATGGTTCTAATTTTATTTATTTATATTCATTTTTGTTTCTCTTATTGCCTGGAGCATCATAAAAATTAAGTATATATGTATTGAATAAGCATATGAATAAATGGATAAGCATCATGACATAGTCTCTACTACCAGTCGAAGAAAGCATTGGATAACGTAACTATATGCTTTTCTAAAAAGGCAATAAAATACTTATTGTCATAGCAGCATTATTAAAGAATGGTATAGAATGGCCAGTGGGATTTTTCTTGGGCCCTAGAATTGTTACCAAAACTTGCCAAAGCTGGAGACCAAAGGAGCCAAATATCCCAATCTGTAAGTTCTGAGACTGACCTGTGATTAGGGCCAGCAACCTTCTCACAGGACCTGTTGAAAGGTGCAAGCTCGAAGAATAAACTTCACCGGGGATTATTTAAAGTATTTACTAACCAGTTTGGTACAGCACTAACTCAAATGGTTGCTAGTTATAACAATCTGTATAGCTATAAAAGCTAATAATATCTCCACTTTTACCCTCCAATAATATCAGGAGAAGATTCGTAGAGCAAATATTAACTCTGTGCAATGCAATTCCTTCCCATCAAAGCTAAAAAAAAAAAAGGGAGCACAAGGAAATCACTTATAAAGATGGAAGGGAGATTGCTTTCAAAAACGGAAGGCTGGCCTTGATTTGCCCATTGACCAGTAAACACTGTGTGAGCGAGATCAAATGGAAGACAGACTGTCTACAGAATGGGGACTGGTACTGCTCCCCCTTAAGTAAGACTGCTGCAGGGAATAGCAGGTGAATCCTTAACCTTCCCAGAAGCTTGACATTTGACTGTGAAGGCTAGATGAGATTGGAGTTTACCATCTTGCCAGGACTTCAACCATGTGGTTGCCCAAGAGTCTTGTACACCAGAGAGAGGTAGTGTGATGCAACCAGTTTGAGGCCAAGGGAACACAGAGTGCTTAAAGGAGCTACACAAGAATGAAACTTTTTCTCAGCAGGACAAGGCAGCCATCACCTGTGGACATCAAAGACAAGAAGAGGAATGCTACTTGATAGGAAACATCTACTCCCTGATACCTTGACTCCCTTTTAGGCCTTCAGTCTCAACATATTCATTCCATCTCCTATTGTCTTTGGCGCCTCAATTGACCTTCTCTTGTCCGTCAGTCCATCCCCTATTTTAGCAGCCTAAGTTATGCTGTATTTTGATGCTTTACCTTGCTCCCAGCAAAGGGTCCTTTTTCCTGCACCTTCTTTTCAATGCTGCAGCACCGAGTATTAGTCCAAAGAGCACAACTTCGCGTAAATTATTGAAAAAATCATTCCTTCCAGTTGAAAGCAGTGCCACTCACTCACAGCCAGACAATCAGAAAATGGCCTGAATTTCAGCACTGCCCTCTCTCTTCCTGAGAGCCCTGATGCAGTCAAAAACCTGCAAAACTGTATGTGGCAGGTAAGCTTAAAATCATATAAAAGAAGACAAAAATGAAAGCCGTTCAAATAATCTTCATATAAAAAACTTCAAATCTGTAAAAACTTAGCATTCAATAAGAATTGCTGTGAAATTTATATTTAGTTAAAGAAACAAATTGGTTATTCACTCAATTAACTCTGACAAACTGACCATTGGGAAAATTGGCTTTTGGTGGAATGATTTAAGCAAACTAATTTCCATGGAACTGACTTTTAGCACTGTCTCAACTTCAGAGGATAAATTAGAGAAGGAGCAGGAGGGAATACATGAAAGAAGCTCCTGTCTTTCTCACTCCATTCCGAGATGTTATGATCTGCATTTCAGGGAGGGAGTAGAAAGAATTTCAATCAGATATGAGACTGATGTTGAAATAAGGAGGACCAACTCTCAGCAAGTGAAATGAGTTCATGTAAATGCTGAAAGAGATGGAAAATTGTGAAATCTTCTGAGATACCATTAAAAAACCCCCCACTATTTCATTGCTATGTGAGGCCAGGAGGACACAATTAAAAGCAATGATTGGAAAATAATTTAAACTTTTATTTTTGTATCCACAAAAAATATTCTCCTATAATCAAGAGAAATCATTTGGAAATGGAGGCAAATGTGACTTGACCAACTTTAGTAGAGCAAAATGTTATGGTCTGTGAAAAAAACAGCATTTAACATTATTTAACTATATTTTATTTACAAAACTCCCCCACTGTAAAGTGTCCCATTTCATTGCCAGTTGAGAATTGTTGAAATGTACTTATTAATTCAAGAGATTAGCTAAAACTATAGGGTGTTCTTACTTACTCCCCCTTAGAGCTGATGCAGAACAATCAATTTTTCCTGGTGCATTCATCCTTCTGTAGGGCCATTCCCCTGGCAGTCCTGCCCATTTAGCAAGATGAAAAGTTATTGTCAGAATGGTCCCTGCAAAGTGAGAGAGTGGCATGGACTTATATATACTAACAAATGTAAAATAGATAGCTAGTGGGAAGCAGCCGCATAGCACAGGGAGATCAGCTTAGTGCTTTGTGACCACCTAGAGGGGAGGGTGGGAGGGAGACACAAGAGGGAGGGGATATGGGGATATGTGTATATGTATAGCTGATTCACTTTGTTATACAGCAGAAACTAACACACCATTGTAAAGCAATTATGCTCCAATAAAGATGTTAAAAAAAAAAAAAAAAAAGAGTGGTCCCTGCTGCAGATACACAATGCCCAAGTTGATGTCAGTACTCATTGGTACCATCCATTTCTACATCACTAGATTGACACAATTGTGGTGAGAGAATCATCTATGTATTCAGGTCTCCTTTTGTTTGCATTGTAGAATTCAAGTGGGTGAGCATAGTGTCATTTTGGATTATCGTCTTATAACTGACTTACTAAAAAATGTATGTAACTATTAAGCTTAATGTTATTTGAAGGCTGCCCTAGAATTTTAAAAATTTTAAAACTTGTACTTTGTCCTCATTTCCTTAATATAAGTAATTTAGTCAAGTGGAGTCTATAAAAGTTTTAGAATTTCTGACCTGCCATTTGGAAATGTATCCAAGGCCGTGGACTTGGTTTTGGCATGGTCCTTGTAACTCTCCTGGGGTGTTTTTGTAGATGCAGGGGAGTATCAGGGATTTGGAGAGGGGATCCTTTTACCCTCTTTATCTGTGGTCTTTTTATCACTCTCTTTCTCCACTAATGAGGTCTCCATCCCTGACACTGACTGCAAAGGATCAGAGGAAATACAACTCCCCATTTACCAGTTACCACCTCAGTCTCTCTAGTAAATATTCATACATCTGTTTCAACGAAGTCTTTCGCATCTGTTTATTTAAGGTTTCCAGTGATAAAATTAAATTTATACGCAGTAGGAGAACTCAGGTGTAAAAGTTTAGTATCGTATAATCACTCTAATCCTTCATCTATAAATGATTATATAGATTCACTGACCACACTCTGGAGTTGTCCACACACACATGTTTTCTAGGCCAGTGAGTGTGTTCCACTTGCACAATTCTCTCTCGTGATTTCTCCTCTCTGCCCACCCAGCAGCCCTTCTTTGCCATTAAATTGATAACTTCCTCTCACCTCCCTAAATCCCCCACTTCTCAGGCTCAATGCCCTGACAGTTAGAAATGAACATCATCCAAGCCTCTATTTGTAATCCAAAATTTCACAATGTGCTGGCCCCTCCTTGGGTTGTCAGCAAGAGTTACTCTCTCCTCCACCACCTGTGCTCCTGGGCAGAAGAACTCATGGCCAACTTCAATGCCAGGAAAGGAAGCAGAGAAAAAGGACAGTGGTTGCAATCCTGCACTATGCACTGCATTTTATGCCCTTCTTTCTCTTTTTTATTCAGTCTCTGGTTACCCTAACATCTAGATAGATCAAGTGTATCTCACACAGAACTGATTAGTTTTTTCTAATTAATTTATTTTATTTATTTATTTTTGGCTGCATTGGGTCTTCCTTGCTGCACGTGGGCTTTCTCTAGTTGCGGCGAGCGGGGGCTACTCTTCGTTGCGGTGCGTGGGCTTCTCATTGAGGTGGCTTCTCTTGTTCCAGAGCACGGGCTCTAGGCGCGTGGGCTTCAGTAGTTGTGGCACGTGGGCTCAGTAGTTGTGGTTGCGAGCTCTAGAGCGCAGGCTCAGTAGTTGTGGCTCACGGGCTTAGTTGCTCCGCAGCATGTGGGATCTTCCCAGACCAGGGCTCGAACCCGTGTCCCCTGCATTGGCAGGCGGATTCTTAACCACATAGTCACCAGAGAAGTTTCTGATTAGTTTTTTAAAATAGATGTCCCCACATATAGGACTTTACATATAAGACTCATAGTTTTCCATATGACTTGTAACCCTCCTGCCAGTAATTGATCTCATGTTCAAAGATTACTGATGTCCTTCCTGATCTTGAGTTCTCTCTCAATGTCTTTGTTATTAACTTGATATTAGAATGTACTCCACCCAAATCTTAATTCCCTTTTCTGCCTCTGCGCACTATGGAAAGAGAAGGCATGAATTACCTTCTCTTCTTAGATAATTAGCTAGAAGTTATGCAGTGCTTTTTTTCAAGTGTCTTACATGACTGCAGACTGCTTTGGAGGTCATGCTGAAAGAAATGACAGAGGACGATATGATTCTTTCTCCTTCCTGTTCCTGATAGCAATAGCTACAGCAGAGGTGCATGGAGCTATGTTAGTCAACTCAGAGGGAAGGCCTTTTTTCGTATAATTCTTCCTCTTATTAATCTCAGTTACTTCCTCTTTATAAAGGTCCTACTGCCTGAAGAATGGCAATTCATTCTTTTTTGCCATGGTATGTTTTACTTGTTCTTATTTTGAGATATCATCACTCCTAAAAATAGATATGTTCAGATTTTTCTGATTGGGATTATTTTCTGAGCACAATTGCCTAATTTTCCTCCTTCCAAATTCCCATGGAAATTTCGAGCAAAATATGAATACATGGAAAATATAAATATAGGAAGTACTAAAAATGTTAAAGATGTTTATCTCTGTATGGTGAGATTACAGTGAGTTTTTATGTTTTCTGTGCCTTTACATAAAGATGTTTCTTTTAAATTTTATAAATTTAAAAATTTCTACTCTTCTTTAATCTTTTGCCTTCATTTATCAAATTGTTACCTGTGTAATCTCTTTTTATTCTAACACAGTCTTGATAAGTTTTTTTATATTATTAGTTTTATTTTAAGAATGTATTGTGTCATTATAAGTATACATTTCAAATATTATATTGCTAAATGCATGAAACATAATAATTATGTTAAAGCAAAACTTACAAGTCCAAATAGACTAGAAATAATAATTCTTAACTTCTTTTTTTTAATTTGTTTTTCTAAGAAAATATAAATAATTTTTGTTCCCAAATGCATAAGGACTGTGTAATATCTTAAGAATTTAATTTTAAAATTAAGTTTGTAAATTCTCAATGTTCAATTTGTGGAGTTTTTACTCATGTATATGCCCTATATCATGGCCTGTAAATTTCAGCATCTTTGTCTCCCTGTACTTGATCTCTGTCTCCTCAATTCAGTGAGGAGATATCCTCTGCTTGAGTTACCTCTCCCTATATTGAGGTCTGAAATTGCTTCAAAGCATAAAATCGGAGTTATTATATTGTTTGTTTCCCTTCTCTTAAATGTGAAACTCGTGTTGCATGCTGTCCAAAGCTTGAAAAAGGTTTTTCATATAATTTGTCCACTTTTCTAGCTGTTTATGATGGGAGAACAAATCTAATACCAAATTTAATACCATGGTCATGTGCAAAATTTCAAAGGTCATTATTTTTAATTAACAGAAAATTAAATAGTAAGTATTAAAGCATTGGTAAGTTACTTCTTATCTCTGTCATGTAAAATTTTATACCAGATTATTTTTTTTTCATGGCAAGAGAAATAGACACACCTTTCAGCATTAGAATCTTGAAAAGTTGGAAGAAACTCAATGAAGCCTAATTGGAAAGTCCTGAATTTGACATACAATTTTATTTTTATTTCTAACATGAATATACAGATAAGAGCTGTATATTCTGATGTATCAGTCTGGATTAATTCAGGAAAGAAAAACCCCACAGTAAGTTAAACAGGGTAAGTTTAATATCAATAATTATTTAAGTGTGGTAAAAGAGTAACCTTAAGATGTAAGAAACTCAATATAGTATCTTGGGAATGAGGAAGAGTATCCAAGGAAGGACAAACTTGGAAGGTGTTCAGAGCTTGTGGGAGAAGGTGTGCTTCCACTCACTAGAGAGCGAAGAAGTTTGCTGGTTTGGCTAGGCTAGAGCTGATATGCAGTTACTGGGTCATCAGAAGGTAACCTGGAGCACAGGCACAGAGCAGGGTGGTCAGAACATTTCCAGGCCACAGGCAAAGTGTACAGGGCTTACAGAGGGTACAGAGTTTCAATGGGAACCCAGGGAAGTTAAGGAAGGCAGGCTGTGAGTGGGCTTGCATCGGGAATATGGGTGCCAGAAATCTTTAGATGACTTCAAGTCTTAATGTGTAGGGTGGAGTGGGTTTGGGCAACATTTTGGATAAGAACTCTTTGGGGTGCTGGTTTCTGGAATGAAAGGTCTGCTGTTAGGTTATTGCCAGACCAAACTGCAAGTTTACCAAAGGACCATGGTCAAGGGCAGAGCTCCACCAGATGTTCTCATATACACATGATGGACGCACGAAGCACCAGAATCATCAGTGGACTCGCTTCTTCTTTCATATCCTGACATTCTACCATTGTGCTCACTATACAAGAGAGATGCTTAAAAGAGGCTCATTATCACAGGACATACACTGAAGGGTAATTTTGGGTCTGAGAGGCTATACATTTATAACTGTCAAACCTGGATACTTGTAGAAATTTCAGATCAAAAATAACACTCTTTTCATAACAAAAAGTGTGAGATGTATGAACTTGACTGATATGTTTAGGCTACATTTAAAAAATGTGATCTACATTTATTTACCAATGCTTATATTTATCAAGTTTCTGTTGTAAATTAAATTATAGCATCTGATCTTTTTTACTCTTTAAACAACAACTATAAATATACAGCATAGGTTTTTCTCAGTTGAATTCTTTAGAAAGTAGATTTTAAGAGTTTTGCTTTATTTCAGGGGTTCTTTTCCTTTACATATTGAAATTTTCTCACACTATAAGAGCCAAATTACCCAAAATCTTTAGATAGTTTAACTTTCATAACTTTATCTGTGGACACCAAAATTAATTTGCTTGTTCTAAACCAAAAATATGGGACTGAGGAGAAGGGAATTTCTTTTTGATATTGGTATTTTGAGTTGAGTCTTCACCTGAAAGACATTAAAGTTGGATTCATCAAAGGAACAGAATGGTGTGGTCAAGGTTTGAAACATGTAATATAAAGAATCATCTAGAACTTCTCTAAATAGAAAACAATGCTTCATGCACCGACCAGATGAGATAACTTTATTTTTTGAAAACCAAGCATTGTTCAGTACATCGAAACCATGCAGAACCATTTTCTTTTAAGTTTCAATATCTTCTGTATTAAAGCAAATCTAATTTGACCTTTTGTGTAAAATTACCTGAAACACGTATCTCTTGCATTTCTCATTGCTTAAAGCTACATTCTTGGTGTACTCTTTCTACCAAAGATTTTATTCAATATGCTGAAGCTCACCTTTCATATCTACTATAACCGCTAGTCAGATGGTGTAATTTTAGCCAACCTAAGAAAAAATAATCACACTTCAGCACAAAAACTGTCATTTCAGACAGGGTTTCTCTTGCCTTCTGTTTTGGTAGTCACATTGCTCACCTCGTAAAATAAATCTCAATTCCTTTAGACAGGTCATTAGCTTCAACACGGATAGCGTCATTAAGATAATTTATCAACCATCCAAGCCAAACAAAAGTGAAAATCTATAAGAACTGAAGCAGAGTTAGGAATGAAAGGCATCTCTAATGAAAATTTATTTGGAGGGTGGGAAACTACCAGATTTTAATTTTTCAAATTACAGTTAGATTTGAAAGCCTTGCTTAAATCAAAAGAAAATGAAAACTGGCATTACTGGGAATAACTGGAATCACTCATTATAGTCACAGAATGGAAGCTTCTTAATATTAACAGACAATCTAACTCAAATTTCTTTAAATGGAAATGTTCACTGGGGAGAATAAAATTTTTCATTAGAATATTTCTAATCTAAATCCAGTAATTCTTCAGGAAACTAAGAGCTAACAAGCAATTACTCTCCTCTCATGGCAAATAGTTTTTATTTGTTTATTTGTGTGTGTGTGTGTGTGTGTGTGTGTGTGTGTGTGTGAGAGAGAGAGAAAGAGAGAGAGAGAGAGAAACATTAGGTCTTATTTGTGATATCCCACTGCTGTATGCTGTATGACTTGTGTGAACTTGGGCTATGAAACCTTATCAGGACCATCCTTGCCCATCCTCCGTGTGCACACCATTTAGACATTCAATGAATATTGGGCACTGCAATCACATTGGATCACAATAAAAATTTAGCCATGTGTGGATAATGAAAACGCTTCTTCAGGCCGTTACTTGTGTTTCATATGCTTACATCACTTCGGACCTGACTATTCAGAGGTACTTTATTATATAATATGGAATCAATTCACTTTTACCCAAGGAAACAAAAATACTGAGGGATACATGGGGACCACTCATTAGGTCCTCCATACTGGAAATATATGTTTAAAATAAAGATATAAGTTAGGTCTTTTTTGTTCATTTTGTCCCACAGTTGCCAAACTTGCAGCCCATCAGCTCTACTGGGAAAGAACTGGTCTTCATATAAATCCTAGATGGTGATTAGTAAAAATGTGTGAGTTACAAATGAATAAAGGAATGAATGAATGTATATCCAATACGACTATTTGAGTTCTTTTTCCATAGCAGTAGGAATAATTTTGTACTGATTCATTTACAATGTCATACAGTCCTTATAACCAATTGCTTATACTAAAATGCACAGCAGGGTCTGAGGTTTATTCTATTAACTGGATTGCAGTGAATTCAGCACCTTGGGGTTGTTTAACCTCAGTTGCACTCTAATACTAAAACAATTTTTTAAAGGCACATTTTAAACACTCAAGATATCTAAGCATTTCATCAGGCTAAATTTCATTAATCATTACCAAAAAAACACACAAAAACATGATGTAAGTAATATTATCATTACATATATGGAAACTGATGTAGAAAATATAAAAGCTTCCCATAAGCACACAGCTGCTATTGTGGTGAATCCTGTACATGAATCCAAGCAACCTGGTTCCCGCGTCTGTGCTCTAAACACGCCACTGGCAATTGTTTCAGAGAAAAGGCCATGGAAACTCATCTGAAAAGAGTTGCCTCATAAAGTGCCACAAGTCGACTTTCATGGGTTTTCATTGTAATTGGGTAGGCCAGCTCTTAGTCTTACCTCTGTTCTCTCTAGTCTTTAAAACTGTGGCTTCCAGAAATCGCAGAAATCTACAACATTCTTCTGGACCTTTAGAAACTTAGGGTGTTGTGTGAAGCAGGGATTAAAATCTGTCCATTTATCTATGTGGGTGGTCTCTGGGTAGAATTGTTGAGACTGGGTTAGAAGAATAAACAGTTTTAGTCAGTGTCCTGTCTCTGTAATTCAGTGAAATTTGAAAGGAATGTCGAGAATCTTTCTACACCTAAACACAGGAAAGAATAACAGTATTGGAGAACAGATCAATAACCTACACCAATATAGATAATAGAAAGATATATAAATGGATGTAAAGAAAGAGGGAAGGAAGAGGACGTAAGTTTGATAGAAGCTTAGACAAAAGGAAGAGAATAGAGAGGAGAGGGAGAGAGAGAGTGTGTGTTAGTTTACAGCAGCCAAAAAAATTTACAAAAAAGAATATAACTTTTAAAATGATTTTTATCTCCAGATTGTAGAATATATTTATTTTTGGTCTTTATTTATAAATTTTAATTCAAGGTGCCCAGATCCCTGGAGTCTTTAAAGATCTTAACGTCTATTCCTCAACAAGAGAAGAGATGTAGTTTCTATTTCTGGTGGTGAACCTGAGTATAGTTCCCTGTGCTATACAGTAGGTCCTTGTTGGTTATCTCTTTTATATATAGTAATGTATATCTTAATTCCAAATTCCTAATTTATGCTCCCCCCTTCCCCTTTGGTAATCATAAGTTTGTTTTCTATGTTTGTGAGTCATTTCTGTTTTGTAAGTAAGTACATTTGTACCCTTTTTTTTTAGATTCCATATGAAAGTGATATCATATGATGTTTGTCTTTCTCTGTCTGACTTCCTTCACTTAGTATGACAATCTCTACGTCCATCCATGTTGCTGCAAATGGCATTATTTCATTCTTTTTTATGGCTGAGTAATATTCCATTGTATATATATACCACATCTTTATCCATTCCTCTGTTGATGGACATTTAGGTTGCTTCCATGTCTTGGCTATTGTAAATTTTTTTCATTATTTTTTTGGCTGTGAAAATAACATCTCTGGGCCAGATTTGGCTGGGCCTGCTATCAATAGTGGCCCTTGATCTATAATTTTCCTAAAGCAGAGGTCTCAGAACCCGGCATAATATTTCTACTGCAGTACAACGATACAGACTAAAGCTAGCTCCTTCACACCAGTCTATGTTTCTATTAATCTATCCCACTATTAAATTAACATTATACTTTGATATTCTATCATACCTTTTACATTTCTGTTGCAGAACCATACCTTTCCATGCTATGCTAGAATAGTTTATTTTCTCAGGCATAATTTAATCAACAAGAGTAATGGGAAACACATCAATTTGTTGTAGGAAGACCTTGCCTCCAGTATTGATTCTACTCTTCATTAGCTTTTTGATCTTAAGGAAAGGGGGTTTGCTTTCTAAGATGCCTCCTTTTTAGAAAACGTGGACTGACACTTTCCCTGAGTCATTACATGTGATTTTTGTATGAGTCAAATGATATGTTATGTAAGTAGTTTATAAATCATGAAATGGGTCACAAATATTACTTGTTATCCTCAGATTCAGTTATCACTCCAGGTGGTTTTCTTTCTTTAATTTTTTTTTAAAACCCTGCCTCTTCAAACTTTCTTTTAGACAAGTAAAATCAGTTGAATTTGCTGACTCTGTGAAATGAATTTTTGGCTGTGGCTATTTGAAATCATTGCACCTATCATCACACATAATTCTGGGCTTTCTGGATCCTCTGGCTATAGAAAGTGATTTATTTCTCTTTAAACAATAAGTGGTCCCATTTGCTTATTTTTAGTTTTGTTTACAAAGAAAATCAGAACAATTTCTTAGTATGAAAATGTCTCAAAAGAAGATTACAGATTCACTTTTGTATTATAAGTAGTTTTTAATACTCTTTTCAATGTAAATTTATATATTTTGGTTTAAGGGGTTTGCTTTTATTTTTGTTTTTCACAACAGAAATAGGAAACAAAAGTCCTTTTGGAATGCAGATATATGGAGTTAAATATAATTGTGGAATTTTCTAATAGAAGTGACTATGTTAACTTTATTGTGGAATATTCAGCTATTGCTTTAGGGTTTTAACATAAATTCATTTCCAGTATCTTTAAGATGAGCTTCTTATTCTCCTCAAACCATAAAGAGAATGTCATTAAAGGAATCCAGAGTAACTATGATATTTCTTGACGGCATTATTTTATTTTGTTGATTTTTCTTAAAGTTTTGTTTCATGATTGAATATAATGGGAATCTATCAAGTGAGATTATCATAAAGGTTTATTTGACCCCCAAAATGATACAACTCAGTGAAGGGGAAAATACGTATTTGATTACTGGTGCTAGTGTTTTGGTGTGTTCCCTTGTTTATACACACAGCAGTTATCTTTTATATTTATCTTTATGTTATAATGCTCTACAGGGGCTATTACAAAGCTGAAATATAAATAATTAGATACATTAAGCATGCAATGGCTTAATTCAAATAAATTTCAGGTGTTAAAAGCTTAAATCATGCAAATTGTTTAAAATAAGTGTTCTTCACTTTAAACGCTTGGAACCGTAAGTAATGCAGCTCCCTGGGGCCTGAACAGAGGAAGGAATTCCTAGCTTCCTTCCTGACAGTGTTGCATCTGCCTGCCTCATTAGAAGGAAGAATTGGTTACACACCACTGATCACCTACACGACTATTAATTCCCACATTTGCTACACTTTTGAAGTAAAAAGTACAAAAAAGGTTACCATGCAATTCCCCCTTTTCAGTATGTCTGTATAACGCCTTTCAATTATTCATTTAAGAATCCACCCAACAAGAAATTAGCAAAGGACTATTTTATGTCAGGCACCATGGTAGGCACTGGAGATTTTTCCATGAACAGGATATATACTGTTCCTTTCCTCAGGAGCCTGTTTTCTAGCTATCAGGGAGACTGACATCAAAAACTCATCCCTAGGTTAGTGATAACACCATAAAGGAGAAGCACAGAGTGTTACATAAATATAAATTAGGCAGGCTTGACCTTGTCTGAACATTAGAAAGGCTTCTTAAGGAAGAGATCTCTGAGCTGGAATGATTGAACGCAGAAGGTGAAGAAGGAATAGGTTTTGCAAATGTCTTGATGTGGGAGTGAGAAAAACAAACAGGAACAACCACAAGAAGCCAGTGTAGCTGAGGTCAGAGTCGGTACGGAACGAATGTCATGAAATGCATTTGTTCTGTTCATCCAAGTCTTATTTAGCTCCACCCAGGGGCAGCTCTGTGCAAGGTCCTGGAAAGAGATAGATTATTAACATCATCCAAATGGGGAAATCTATCAGAACATGAACCTTTTCAAGGGAGTAGTAACTTTTATGTTTGGCAGTTTGATGGAATGGATATCCCGAATCACCCTCTTGTTTGAAACAATTAAAATGCTGAGCTGAGCTGGCACAAAAAATAGGGAAAGTTCAAAATTGGGAAAAAAAAAAAAATGTGAGAGTCAGACTCCTGGGAGATAAATTAGACCCTTTTGATAGCCGCACGGGGTAGAGAAAATGGAAGGTAAAGGCTAGGTTGCTGGCATGATGGGGAATATGAAGCCAGACTCCTGCACGGGTGCTAGAAGCTGTTACTCTAGTATAAGACGAACTAAACCCTACCAAGTGGAGAGATACAGTATACTGTGGCTTTGAGCTGTGTTGAAGAGATCTATATTGAGAATTCATAACATTGAGTGTCTTTCGTCAGTTGTGGTCCAAATTCACACAACCAGAGTGGACTAAACAACCTCCAGCTAATGATTTAATTGTAAGTGGCTCTAGATCAGAAGTGCCCCCTAGACTGGCTGATGAAAGCACACTCTCTGAGGAACTCAATTTCAACTCACATCTTCGCATATTCCCACAAATGAAGTTGAAAGGCAAATGCTTCACTTAGAGTCAGCAATCACAAAACAAAGCTCTATGAATGAGAACAAGTAGAACAACACAGAGCTGAAACAGACCCATAAAGACTTTAGATATTAGAATTATCAGAGTATAAAACAATTATGTTTAAAATGCTTAGAGAAGTAGGTTCATCTGTATCATTTTTCTAGATTCCACATATATGTGTTAATATACAATATTTGTTTTTCTCTTTCTGGCTTACTTCACCCTGTATGACAGTCTCTAGGTCCATCCACGTCTCTGCAAATGGCACAGTTTCATTCCTTCTTATGGCTGAGTACTATTCCATTGTATATATGTAACACGTCTTCTTTATCCATTTCTCTGTTGATGGACACTTAGGTTGCTTCCATGTCCTGGCTATTGTAAATAGTGCTGCAATAACCATTGGGGTGCATGTATCTTTTGGAATTATGGTTTTCTCCTGGTAAATAAAAAAGAATGAAAATGTGACCAGAGAAGTGACTACCAAAAAAAAAAAAAAAAAAAAAAATCAATCAGACCAGCACTTCTAGAAGCTATATGTATAGTAATTGAAATTAAAAACCCCATGGGCAGATTAAACCACTAAACAGAAGCAGCTGAAGGAGGAAAAGGAGGCAGACGTATAGTGTTAACTACAGCATTATACGCGCGAGTATCTTTATCTCTCCATCTTTACATGGTTTTTTTCTCTTACCCTTGAATCTATCCCTGCGGGGTTCTATTCTTCTTTGGACTCAGCTTTTCCTTGGGTTCAGGAAGCTGCCTTTGCTCTCAGGCATGAGGCTGAGCTGCTGAACCAGGCTTGGTTCTGCTGCATTTCTGCTCTGTTCTGAGGTGCACGGGTGAGTGACACAAGCTTTCTCTGGTTGCCGTCAGGAACTGAGCTGGTGATGTCCCTGGATGACCAGTAAATAGAAGTACTAAAACAGCCCTGTGGAGAGCTGCCTTCCTCCTGCTTAAGTGAGAGGAGAATTTTTCACCCTGTATGACCTGACAGGAATTTTTCCTCTTAGAGTTTTGAGCAGACTGATCTCTGACCCATGGGACAGAAGACTGTGCCCGACTGCTAACTCACTGTGGATCTCCTGTGTACTCAGTGACCCAAATGCACTGCATGTTCCATCCTATGCTGAACTACTTTGAAAGTCCAGTTAAATAGGGGCTCTGCGGGCAGTTCTAGGATCCTAGAAAATAGCATTTTGAACGATTACCTACTGATACATTGTACATGAGTTAATATTTCCCAAAGGATCTAGTATTTTTCACTGCATATTTTCTGCTAAATTAGAATCTGTCCTTGCATCCCTATATTTTTCTTGGCCAAAAAGATTCTGGGGACAATTTGAAACCAATGTTTACATCAGAGTCCAAACTAAGAGCACCCAGTAATTTAAAAAGCCTAACTTTAGCTAGTAGATGCCCACTGGATCCCTCACAGATATTATGGGGAATTTTCTTCAGTTATTTTCTAAGCTGATTTACTAATAATGCTATAAGAAAGCCCATAACCACAGAGAATGGAATAAATTGTGAATGCATTCATTCATGTATGGTGTATATTTCAACTGACCAGGGTAACTATGGACTGTTTGTTTTTCAGTGTGGATATTTGTCAATCTTCTCATGTGGTTTCAAAAAAAACCTGTGTGCATGTGACTCTAATTGTGAGGGTCCATGTATACATGACTAAGGACATGTATGTTTGAATAACATAACGTGTTAAGCACAGGCAATATCACTGATATTGTACTGCATGCAAAGTGAATCAGGTACTATGAATGACTCAAGTAGCTGACTATCTAACAGTGGAAATATTTAAAATACATGGAATCAGTTGTGGATTTCAAAAAGAATCATTTTTTCTTTTTCTCCAGGTACTGTCTTTAACTCTGCTATGTCCAATGCCCCTTTCCTCTCTTACTCTCACAGTGAAAGTAAAAAGAAAAAATGACTCTTTTCTTTTGAAATCCACAACTGACTCAAAAAACATTTTGGGGACTTCCCTGCCGGTCCAGTGGTTAAGAAGGACTTCACCTTCCAATGCAGGGGGTGCGCGTTTGATCCCTGATGGAGGAGCTAAGATCCCACATGCCTCGTGGCCAAAAAACCAAAACATAAAACAGAAGCAATATTGTAACAAATTCAATAAAGACTTCAAAAAAGATGGCCCACATGGGAAAAAAATAAAATCTTAAAAAAAAACACATTTGGACACACATGGATACAAAAAAGTTCTTATAGGCAGAAGGTGAGTTAGCATTCCATGTTCTTAGACTAGGATGGATGCACATGTTTTTATCTCCCCTCATTTACGGTGCTTTCCACCCCACCTCTATCCCCCAGCCTTGTGAAGGAACCCCTAAAAGTGCCTGTAGAAAATGGGTTGTTTGCAAGAGGGGCCACCTGGCGCCTTGTCTATGATAGGCGGTCTGCTCAAGCAGCATTCTGTACTGCTTGGTCTCCCTGCTCCCCCATCCCCTCTTCTTATCTTGGGCCGAGGGATTGCAGAGACATGGGAAAGAAAGGACTTGATTACCAGTGTTGAAGTATCGGGAGGCCTGCTTTTTAAAATAAAGAATAAACCTGTTCAACTCACGCACTACTTACGGAGGACAAGAAGAGCCAAAGAGTAGTAACAAGTAGGGAGGGTGGAATTGGAAAGAAAAAGAAAAAGTCATTTTTCATGCTTGAAACTCTCCATTCATCCTGCCTAGAAATGAAGTGAGCTATACTTGCTCAGAGGCACCCGGCTAGCAGCTGAGTTATCATATGGTGAGAATACTGCGCAGGTCATTCTAATACTAGGTAGAAGATGGGTCTGGATCAACTTTTCATTTCTCTTTGAAGTTAAATTCTCCAATATCAGCTTTTAAAAATGGCAGCATAAGTAATTACTTCTCTTCATCAGTCAAAAACAAAGCTCAAAGACGTCAGTAAAAATCTGCTCAAAAATCTCAACTCAAAGATATCACTGTTGGGGACTTCCCTGGTGGCAGAGTGGATAAGACTCTGTGCTCCCAGCGCAGGGGGCCTGGGTTTGATTCCTGGTCAGGGAACTACGTTGCACATGCGTGCTGCAACTAAGCATTCACATGCCACAACTAAGGAGCCCACCTGCTGCAACTAAGACCCAATGCAACCAAATAAATAAATATTTTAAAAAAAGAAAAAACAAAGATATCACTATTACAGTTGTATATAATTCTGTATGTTTTTCCCTGTGTATTTCACGAATGCAGAAATCCCATATACACGAACTATCAACTGAAAGAAAATGCTCAACAAAAAAGTTTTATTTGGGGATCTTATTGATGACTGTAGCCTGGGAGACAACCTCTTAGAGGAACTGCTCCAAAGAGGTGAGGGGGGTAGCCAGGATGTATATGAATTTTTTTGTTAGAAAAATCTTGTAATGGAACATCAAATGGTTACTGCTAATCACAGAGAACAGACCTCTCAAGCTAATGATTTTAGTACTTTTTTATATGGGAAGATGCACAGAAAAGGGAAGATACATAGAAAAAATTTTCTCCATCCTGAGTTGCCCTCAGTTTCATGCAGTGTGACTCCGGGGCTAATGGCTTGATCCCTGTAGAACTGGAATGGCGGGCAACATTTTCTTTTTCTTCACAAATCAAACTCTCTTTCTTTAATAGGACTTTATTGACATAAATCTTATTTTTTTCCACTTAAGATACAGTGCACATCTTTCTTGACCAATAAATGAGCTCTAAATTAACGTTTTAAATAATTCAGAATATTTCACAGGGTGAGATAATTAAATTTTATTTAGCTAGTTGCTATTTTTCGTACTTTGGTTTTTATCTGCATTTTCCTGCCATTTACAAATAACCATAGGACTAACATTTGTTTTTCCATAGGGTCAACATTTTTTAAGAATTATGCATATCCTTTTTTAATTAAACTTTTATTGAGCTATAGCTGCTTTACAATGTTGTGCTAGTTTCTGCTGTACAGCAAAGTGAATCAGCTCTACGTATACATATATCCCCTCTTTTTTGCATTTCCTTCCCATTTAGGTCACCACAGAGCACTGAGTAGAGTTCCCTGTGCTATACAGTTGGTTCTCACTAGTTATCTATTTCATACATAGTAGTGTACATATGTCAATCCCAATCTCCCAATTCATCCCACCCCCCGCTTCCCCCCTGGTATCCATATGTCCATTCTCTATGTCTGTCTCTATTTCTGCTTTGCAAATATGTTCATCTGTATCATTTTTCTAGATTCCACATATAAGTGATATTATACGATGTTTTTCTCTTTCTGACTTTGTATGACAGTCTCTAGGTCCATTCACATCTCTGCAAATTGCGCAGTTTCCTTCCTTTTTATGGCTGAGTCATATTCCATTGTATATATGTACCACATCTTCTTTATCCATTCTTCTGTTGATGGACATTTAGGTTGCGTTCATGTCCTGGCTATTGTAAATAGTGCTCCAATGAACATTGGGAAGTGCATGTGTCTTTTTGTATTATGGTTTTCCCCAGGTACATGCCCAGGTACATATCCTTTAAAAACTGCAACGGATTTAATTAATTTTCCCCAAATCATAAAATATAGTTTTATAATTTAGCAATTATTATATAAAATGAATGTTTTCCTAATGAGTAAGACATACAGATGAAGGCATCTAGTACTAGCCTATAGACTATTTCAGGTTGGCTGAGGCTATGAAAGGGAGCACTGTTTTCTTTACATTCCAATTAATTGGCAATGAGTTACAGGCTGTTTAGGTTCCTACTCTACCTTTTATTTAATACCCCTTAGACCCTTTAAGTTAAATGTACTGAAAGGAGAAAAAAATGTGGTGCCTAGCAATATAATATTGTTCTCAAGTGGCATTGTGTCTAGAATTCCAATTTAAAGCTTTTATGAATAGGTATATTACATTGTTGTCACTTTCACTCAATTTCTGACCATTCTGGAGAGCTCTTAACAGGAAGGTTATATGTCGAACAAAGAAAAATCAATAATAAGCTGAGGACTTGGAATTGATTTTACCTTGTACATTTCTAGGGAAAAGCAAAATCATTGGCAATATTCCTGAAAGAGGGAGTTTGCATTACAATATAGATCCTATTAGGGGTTGTATTATACTTGTGACATTCTTAATTCTTATAAAAGAACTCAGTCAAACTCAGTCAAGCTAGTGTCTGGAAGCAATTTACAAAATCTTTAAGTATTCAGTGTTTGCTTTGTAAGGATAAACTGAAGAGATATTTTTTTGGTTTCTTTCTTACGCTGCTAATTTTTTTCTAATATTCTCTCTAGTATGGAGCATACTATCTTAAGGATCTTTCCTAGTTTTCCTGTTTTTTTTTTTTTTTGAAATTGTATCTTTTTATCTATATCTTTACTTTCACAAACTCCACCATCTCATATTTTCCTCAAAAAAAAAAAAAAAAGCTCCTCTCTTTCTATGTTCAGTAAATTCAGTTTTACTTCATAGGTTAATATATTTCCTGTGGTCATTTTTAAAAACCAGCTGAAATATTAACTTTTTATAATTAGAATATAAACAGTTTATTTTTTTAAAACTTCTGAACAAGAATAGACCTACAGGTACCCAGTGGACTAAACAAAAAGTTGCTAATAAAGACCCATGAGTGCTCATTTTTGGTGACCTGTGGCAAGTTTTACGGTCTTAAAATGCCAAAAGTGTTCATTAATTTTACTCTTTCCAAGTTAGTTAGAAAATAATGCCTACTGCTTGACGGTTTGTTGCTTGATGCAATCAATGCTGCATGCAAATTAATACCAGGAAGAAATGAACACACATAAGGGAAAGGAAAGCTTGATTAGCTACCCAGCTGGATGTACAGAGCATAGAGATGAAACGAGAATTTAAGAATTACCACTGCCAACGGATTTGCCCTTTCCCCTTATGTTGAAATCTTCATCAGAGGCAAAGCCTTCTGTGAACTTCCTTTACCTCAGCGAATTGCCACTTTCACTCTGTATGCAAAACTCACTCATTATTTTCTGTGTGTGCTGTTTATCCCTGCGTCCCAGTCTGATTCTCTCCCATAGGATGGGTATCCAGGTTCCTCTCATTCAGTCAAACGATGGCCCCAGTGTAAGCGTGTAACCAACACATTAAACATCCTTCATGTCAAGGTATGAAAAATTCTTAATCCAAACCTTGCTTTTCACCCATGCTAGCTGTAACACTGAAGAAGCAACGCCTTCATCTGCAAATAAGAAAACACTGTTTGACAGTACCCTAAACAAATGAGTTTGCAGTTGAACCTTGAACAGCTCAGGTTCACTTATACCCAGGTTTTTTTCAATAGTAAATACAGGGTCCAGGTTGGTTGAATCCGCAGTTTCAGAACCTCAGATACAGAGGAATCGCTTCTACCTAGGGCCAACCATAAGTTACCTGGATTTTCAACTGCACTGAAAGGTTGGTGCTCTTAACCCGTGCAATGTTCAAGGGTTAACTATGTATTACCACCATTTTCACCATGTTTGCTCTTTTTCATCAGGATTGTTGCTTCATGGTCAAAAACGGCTGCTACAGTCCAGGCATCACATCTGCATTTAAATCACTAGCCCTTGTACAATTACCCTCTATATTTCTAACACCCATTTCATGTGTTTACTTTTAGTTGTGAACAGGTTATTGTCATTATGCCAGACCTTACCCTTTTTATCAGATTAAAATCACGGCTACACATACCAATATAAAAAATATCTGAAAATGTTACGATGGCAACATTTTGCCGCATATACTTCCTACATGTAGACATTATAAATCTAAAGGCAGAAAAGATAGTGTTTTATGTTATTAGGTGATATTTATCTTTATATAGAAAGACACACAGCTTATTCAAAGCACCAAAATAGTAAAACAGAAAGGATTCTAATATAATTCTGCCCTCCAGCATGGAAATACCCTTATGCATCCTAACTCATCTAAGTGTATGTACCTCAAAAATTTTTAGACAACACTGTCATTATAATGCTAATTTCCAGAAGGATGAGTTCTCTCTCTTATTTTCCATTTTATTTTCGGCATCTGAAATCTATTGGCAAACTTTGTTGAAAGAATGAGTACATACATCATTTTCCATTAATGCTTTAAATCATCCCTCTTCCCCAAAATTCACTTTGTCTGGTTTATTTGCAAGTTTATGTATTACAAATATTGTGTGGAGCCATTTACTTCTGCTTCTGCAGTCCTGATATTCTTTTTTGCTTCAAATGCCAACGTAAATTTATTTTGCTAAAGATAAACAGTTGAACTAGAAGAAAAATAACTGCAGTATAGATTTTGTGCATATGTGGAGAAAAAACCCTGAGATTAAGAATTGTGTATTTCTCAGAGGTATGCCTAACTGCTGTCAAAAAAATAAAAGTTCAAGGATTTCCTGACTTTGAAACATTATACCTGTACATTTGAAATATAAAGACGAATATATACACTCTTCTCTGGTGGCAACAGCTCATGGAAATGGAACTTATCATCATATATTGAAAATTATTTGAATTGAAACATGGAAGGTAAGTATTCAATCTAATTTTTATTGCAAACAAAGGCAGGTTGAATATGTCACATGCGAAGAAAGGAAATGCATTTTCATCTACAGCATGGCATGCTAATTTTCAGATTGAAAAGACCATGTATTTAAATATCTTCTTTGGGGCTTCCCTGGTGGCGCAGTGGTTGAGAATCTGCCTGCCAATGCAGGAGACACGGGTTCGTGCCCTGGTCTGGGAAGATCCCACATGCCGCAGAGCAACTGGGCCCGTGAGCCACAACTACTGAGCCTGCGCGTCTGGAGCCTGTGCTCCGCAACAAGAGAGGCCGCGATAGTGAGAGGCCCGCGCACCGCGATGAAGAGTGGCCCCCGCTTGCCACAGCTAGAGAAAGCCCTCGCACAGAAACGAAGACCCAACACAGCCATAAATAAATAAAAATAAAAATTATTAAATATCTTCTTTGAAATCTTCCTAAAGAGTACAGGAAATCATTGACTTAGGGTCGATATAATTTAAAATATACTGACTGAGCATGTTGAGACTTTATTCTCCATACTATTTTCTAACATGCCTTTCTTACGTTCAGCTTGGCCCAGTTGACTATAAAATTCCACTTGAAACCATTTCCTTTCAAATCGCTGCACTGGGACCATCAAGAGATCTTTTGCTGAGGGACCCCTCTGAAAGGATATGACACTGAGTTAGGCTGAGAAAAAGCTGTAAAGAACTGGCAATTTCACTTACTTGTATAAAAACATATAAAATATTGACCGGCAATAGTATCTTCTCTTGGAACTATCAAAAGCAAGGCAAAACAGATAAACAACTTTTATTTTTTGAATTTTCTTTTATTTATTTGAATTTTATATGGCAGGTTCTTATTAGTTATCCATTTTATACATATTAGTGTATATATGTCAATCCCAATCTCCCAATTCATCCCACCACCACCACCCACCCTCACATGTGTCTTTTTGAATTATGGTTCTCTCTGTCCAGTAGTGGGATTGCTGGGTCATATGGTAGTTCTATTTTTAGTTTTTTAACGAACCTCCATACGGTTCTCCAAAGTGGCTGTATCAACTTAAATTCCCACCAACAGTGCAAGAGGGTTCCCTATTCTCCACACTCTCTCCAGCATTTATTGTTTGTAGATTTTTTGATGATGGCCATTCTGACTGGTGTGAGGTGATACCTCATTGTAGTTTTGATTTGCATTTCTCTAATAATTAGTGACGTTGAACAGCTTTTCATGTGCCTCTTAGCCATCTGTATGTCTTCTTTGGAGAGATGTCTGTTTAGGTCTTCTGCCCATTTTTGGATTGGGTTGTTTGTTTTTTTAATATTGAGCTGCATGAGCTGTTTATATATTTTGGAGATTAATCCTTTGTCTGTTGATTCGTTTGCAAATATTTTCTCCCATTCTGAGGCTTTTCTTTTCGTCTTGTTTATAGTTTCTTTTGCTGTGCAAAAGCTTTTAAGTTTCATTAGGTCCCATTTGTTTATTTTTGTTTTTATTTCCATTACTCTAGAAGGTGGGTCAAAAAAGATCTTGCTGTGATTTATGTCAAAGAGTGTTCTTCCTATGTTTTCCTCTAAGAGTTTTATAGTGTCTGGTCTTACATTTAGGTCTCTAATCCATTTTGAGTTTATTTTTGTGTATGGTGTTAGAGAATGTTCTAATTTCATTCTTTTACATGTAGCTGTCCAGTTTTCCCAGCACCACTTATTGAAGAGACTGTCTTTTCTCCATTGTATATCCTTGACTCCTTTGTCATAGATTAGTTGACCATAGGTGCGTGGGTTTATCTCTGGGCTTTCTATCCTGTTCCATTGATCCATATTTCTGTTTTTGTGCCAGTACCATATTGTCTTGATTACTATGGCTTTGTAGTGTAGTCTGAAGTCAGGGAGTCTCATTCCTACAGCTCTGTTTTTGTTTCTCAAGACTGTTTTGGCTATTTGGGGTCTTCTGTGTCTCCGTACAAATTTTAAGATTTTTTTGTTCCAGTTCTGTAAAAAATGCCATTGGTAATTTGGTAGGGATTGCATTGAATCTGTAGATTGCTTTGGGTAGTAGAGTCATTTTCACAATTTTGATACTTCCAGTCCAAGAACATGGTACCTCTCTCCATCTGTTTGTGTCATCTTTGATTTCTTTCACCAGTGTCTTATAGTTTTCTGAGTAAAAGTCATTTACCTCTATAGGAAGGTTTATTCCTAGGTATGTTGTTCTTTTTGTTGCAATGGTAAATGGGATTGTTTCCTTAATTTCTCTTTTTGATCTTTCATTGTTAGTGTATAGGAATGCAAGAGATTTCCGTGCATTCATTTTGTATCCTGCAACTTTACCAAATTCACTGATTAGCTCTAGTGGTTTTCTGGTAGTGTTTTTAGGATTTTCTATGTATAGTATCATGTCTTCTGCAAACTGTGACAGTTTTACTTCTTCTTTTCCATTTTGTATTCCTTTAATTCTTTTCTTTCTCTGATTGCCATGGCTAGGACCTCCAAAACTATGTTGAATAATAGTGGTGAGAGTGGACATCCTTGTCTTGTTCCTGATCTTAGAGGAAATGCTTTCAGTTTTTCACCATTGAGAATGATGTTTGCTGTGGGTTTGTCATATATGGCCCTTATTATGTTGAGGTAGGTTCCCTCTCTGCCCACTTTCTGGAGAGTTTTTATCATACATCGGTGTTGAAGTTTGTCAAAAGCTTTTTCTGCATCTATTGAGATGATCATATGGTTTTTATTCTTCAATTTGTTAATATGGTGTATCACATTGATTGATTTGCGTATATTGAAGAATCCTTGCATCCCTGGGATAAATCTCACTTAATCGTGGTGTATGATCCGTTTAATGTGTTGTTGGATTCTGTCTGTTAGTATTTTGTTCAGGATTTTTGCATCTATGTTCATCAGTGATATTGGTCTGTAATTTTTTTGGTGGTATCTTTGTCTGGTTTTATTATCAGGGTGATGGTGGCCTCGTAGAATGAGTTTGGGAGTGTTCTTTCCTCTGAAATTTTTTGGAAGAGTTTGAGAACGATGGGTGTTAGCTGTTCTCTAAATGTTTGATAGAATTCACTTGTGAAACCGTCTGGTCCTGGACTTTTGTTTGTTGGAAGATTTTTAATCACAGTTTCAATTTCATTACTCATGATTGGTCTGTTCATGTTTTCTATTTCTTTCTGGTTCAGTCTTGGAAGGTTATGTGTTTCTAAGAATTTGACCATTTCTTCCAGGTTGTCCATTTTATTGGCATAGAGTTGCTTGTAGTAGTCTCTTATGATGCTTTGTATTTCTGCGGTGTCTGTTGTAACTTATCCTTTCTCATTTCTAATTTTATTGATTTGAATCCTCTCCTTGTTTTTCTTGATGAGTCTGTCTAAAGGTTTATCAATTTTGTTTATCTTCTCAAAGAACCAGCTTTTAGTTTTATTGATCTTTGCTATTGTTTTCTTTGTTTCTATTTCATTTATTTCTGCTCTGATCTTTATGATTTCTTTCCTTCTGCTACCTTTGGGTTTTGTTTGTTCTTCTTTCTCTAGTTCCTTTAAGTGTAAGGATAGTCTGTTTATTTGAGATTTTTCTTGTTTCTTGAGGTAGGCCTGTATTGCTATAAACTTCCCTCTTAGAACTGCTTTATCTGCATTCCATATGTTTTGGATCATCGGTTTTTTTTGTCATTTGTCTCTAGGTGTTTTTTGATTTCCTCTTTGATTTTTCAGTGATCTTTTGGTTATTTAGTAATGTATTGTTTAACCTCCATGTGCTGCTTTTTTTTTTTAATGTTTTTTTCCCTGTAACTGATTCCTAATCTCACAGCATTGTGGTGAGAAAAGATGCTTGATATGATTTCAACTTTCTTAAATTTACTGAGGCTTAATTTGTGACCCAAGATGTGACTTATCCTGGAGAATGTTCCATGTGCACTTGAGAAGAAGGTGTATTCTGTTGTTTTTGGATGGAATGTCCTATAAATATCAATTAAATCTACTATCTGGTCTATTTTGTCATTTAAAGCCGTGTTTCCTTATTAATTTTCTGTCTGAATTATCTGTCTACTGGTGTAAGTGATGTGTTAAAGTCCCCCGCTATTACTGCATTACTGTCGAGTTCCTCTTTTATAGCTGTTGGCATTTGCCTAATGTATTGAGGTGCTCCTATGTTGGGTGCATATACATATATAATTGTTATGTCTTCTTCATGGATTGATCCCTTGATCATTATGTAGTGTCCTTCCTTGTCTCTTGTAACATTCTTTATTTTAAAGTCTATTTTGTCTGATATGAGTATTGCTACTCTAGCTTTCTTTTGATTTCCACTTTCATGGAATATCTTTTTCCATCCCCTCACTTTCAGTCTGTGTGTGTCCCGAAGTCTGAAGTGGATCTCTTGTATACAGCATATAGATGGGTGTTGTTTTTCTATCCATTCAGTGAGCCTGTGTCTTTTGGTTGGAGCATTTAATCCATTCACATTTAAGGTAATTATCTATATGTATGTTCCTATTACCATTTTCTTAATTGTTTTGGGGTTGCTTTTGTAGGTCCTTTTCTTCTCTTGTGTTTCCCACTTAAAGAAGTTCCTTTAACATTTGTTGTAGAGCTGGTTTGGTGGTGCTGCATTCTCCTAACTTTTGCTTGTCTGTAAAGCTTCTGATTCCTCTGTCAAATATGAATGAGATCCTTGATAGATAGAGTAATCTTGGTTGTAGTTTCTTCCCTTTCATCACTTTAAATATATCATGCCACTCCCTTCTGGCTTGTAGAATTTCTGCTGAGAAATCAGCTGGTAGCCTTATGGGAGTTCCTTTGTATATTATTTGTCATTTTTCTCTTGTTGCTTTTAATAATTTGTTATCTTTAATTTTTGTCAATTTAATTACTATGTGTCTCAGCATGTTTCTCCTTGGGTTTATCCTGCCTGGAACTCCTCTGTGCTTTCTGGACTTGGGTGGCTTTTTCATTTCCCATGTTAGGGAAGTTTTCAACTATAATGTCTTCAAATATTTTTCTGAGTCCTTTCTCTCTCTCTCTCTTCTCCTTCTGGGACCCCTATAACGTGAATGTTGGTGCATTTAATGTTGTCCCAGAGGTCTCTTAGGCTGTCTTCATTTCTTTTCATTCTTTTTTCTTTATTCTGTTCTGCAGCTGTGAATTCCACCATTCTGTCTTCCAGGTCACTTATCTGTTCTTCTGTCTCAGTTATGTTGCTATTGATTCCTCTCAGTGTATTTTTCATTTCAGTTATTGTTTTGTTCATCTCTGTTTGTTTGTTTTTTAATTCTTCTAGGTGTTTGTTCTTTAATTCTTCTAGATTTTTAAAATATTTCTTGCATCTTCTCAATCTTTTCCTGCATTCTTCTTCTGAAGTCCTGGATCATCTTCACTATCATTTTCTCCAGAAAAAGAATTCAGCCTATTGCCACTTCGTTTAATTATTTTTCTGGGGTTTTATCTTGTTCCTTCATCAGGTACATAGTCCTCTGCCTTTTCATTTTGTCTATCTTTCTGTGCATGTGGTTTTCATTCCACAGGCTGCAGGATTGTAGTTCTTCTTGTTTCTGCTGTCTTCGCTCTGGTGGATGAGGCTAAGAGGCTTGTGCAAGCTTCCTGATGGGAGGGACTGGTGGTGGGTAGAGCTGGGTGTTGCTCTGGTGGGCAGAGCTCCATAAAACTTTAATCTGCTTGTCTGCTGATGGGTAGGGCTGAGTTCCCTCCCCGTTGGTTGTTTGGTCTGTGGCAACCCAGCACTGGAGGCTACAGGATCTTTGGTGGGGCTAATGGCAGACTCTGGGAGAGCTCATGCCAAGGAGTACTTCCCAGAACTTCTGTTGCCAGTGTCCTTGTCCCCATGGTGAGCCACAGCCACCCCCTGCCTCTGCAGGAGACCCTCCAACACTAGCAGGCAGGTCTGGTTCAGTCTCCTATGGGGTTACTGCTCCTTCCCCTGGGTCCTGATGTGAACATTGCTTTGTGTGTGCCCTCCAAGAGTGGAGTCTCTGTTTCCCCCAGTCCTGTTGAAGTCCTGCAATCAAATCCTGCTAGCCTTCAAAGTCTGATTATCTGGGAATTCCTCCTCCTGGCTGGACCCCCAGGTTGGGAAGCCTGAATGGGGCTCAAAACCATCACCCCAGTGGGTGGACTTCTGTTGTATAATTGTTCTCCAGTTTGTGAGTCAACCACCTAGCGGTTATGGGATTTGATTTTATCGTGATTGTGCCCCTCTTACTGTCTCATTGTGGTTTCTCCTCTGTCTTTGGATGTGGGATATCTTTTTTGGCGAGTTCCAGTGTCTTCCTGTCAATTATTGTTCAGCAGTTAGTTATGATTCTGGTGCTCTCACAAGAGGGAGTGAGCTCATATCCTTCTACTCTGCCCCCAAACAACTTTTAATATAAATGTAAATGAAATAAATATTCAGGTTTGAGATTTCTTCTGCTTAGAAACTAACATGATAGTCTCACAGCATGTTTTCTGTGTGGACATTTGTTTTGGATTATGAATTATCTGTAGTAGTATATGGTTGAACATTTTGAATATGAAGTATTTCAGAAGAGGCATCACTCTCATAACATAGTCAACATGACTAGGGACTGACCAATGGACAGTTTGGTCTTTTCTTTCTGTTTTCCACTGCAAAATAAATAAATAAATATATATATATATATATATATATATATATATATATATATATATATATATACTTTATGAGTAGAAATTATAATAAATGTTTAAAGAACAATTGCTAAAATTTTGTGATGGCTTACTCTGATCCAGCAACTGCCTCTGCAAAGGGTTTTACATATACTGATTCTCGCCAAACTCCTAGTGTGAGTATTGCTTTGTCTCCATTGTGCGTATGAGAAAACTGAGGTGCAAATTGATAAAGTTAACTTGCCTAACGTCTCAGAGCCAGTAATTGGAAGAACACAGATTTGAACCCAGCTCTGGGTTCTTATTTTCTGCTCTGCAGGAATGAAGAAGCGCCAAATAACTCTACCAAATACTTTCAGGAAATTTGAAGTTAAAGATCAATAGAAATTTCTCAGTAATTATGGTACTGCTACCCAAGGGTTGAAGCAAAAGAGAAAAAAAATAAAACAAACAGTGGTCTCTTTGCAGTACAGACGAAATCTTCATACTTTCGTGTATTGTCTTTTCCATCATGGAGATTATAATAGAGCTAAGGTTCAGGGATACTGGAGGAGGCAAACATGTGAAATGATAGATATAACTTGATGGTTGATAATAATACCAGGAGGCACCAAGGGGTTCAGGATAGCAGCTCTGTGCAAAAACAGATGAGGCTTGTAAAGAGGAATGGGTTATGATGCAGAAAACATGTGAACCTCTGTTAAGTACAGTTTTTGCAAGTTTTCAACGTCCCTAATACTAATAAAAATATATATACTTTGGGCTCTGTGGTTATTATGCTTTATGGTACAAGGCTGGAAAACGCTCACTTTCAATTCATACCATTTTAGAGAAAGATTTCTCCTATTTACAAATTGAGGGAAATTGTTGTGGCTAAAAGTCAGGTTCTTTTTTATAGCAGTCTGCTTATTTTAACATTTACTGATTTCTTACAGGTATGCTGGGAAAAGCTATATTTCTCAGAATCTAGTCATGTAGTAAAATAATATTATAGAATCCATGTTACTTTAGTTGTCACCTTAGGAAAGACTGATTCCCAGAGCAACTTAGCTGTGATTGGAGTTGAAGTTATTTCAGTTGATTTAAAGGCAGAGCGTACAGAATATATTTAAAATTTCAATTTCTCCTTCTTCGGTTATGTCAGTCAAGGGAAACACAGTATAACCTTTTCCTTCTTTAAATATTTATACCTCACTTCTAAAGTATTCTAAGGAAGGGAGCAACTTATGTGCAAAGTTCAGCATCAGCAGTCTGAAAATACCCGGAAGTGCCTCGTTGTCTGCAAAGCACGGAGCCTTCCCTATTCTGGGTGAATCAACAAAAATTAAAACAGCTAATTTTTCAGAGCCAACTATGTACTAGATTTTGCTAGGAAATGGGGTAATTAAAAATATTCTTTCACCAAAAAAAAAAAATATATATTCTTTAAGCTAGAGTCTTTAGCTTAAACTTTCAAAGAACCTACGATCCAAATATTGCCAAGTTTATTTAAGTGATTACAGGCACACATAACACCGCTTTTGTTGTTGTTACATGCTGTTACGTGATACTGAGTTCTGGTTCTCCTGTTGAAAATGGTATTTCTGGCTTCCCCTCTTCCTGCTGCCTCTTCATGGTGTTGCTCTTCATGGACCAGAGCTGGATCCACTTCCTGTTTCTTGAGTCTCCTGCCGGTAACATCTAGTGTTAAACATTAAGCTTGAATCCAGACTTTTCTGTGAACTTCATTCTCAAATGTCTCTTATCCTCATAGACGTCACTTCCTGGAGACCTCATTGGCTTCCCAATACCAGTTTATCCAAAATAACCTCGAGTCTGCCTTACCAAATAAAATTCCACTCAATTCTGACAATATTTCCAACCTACTTTCAACGCTTTTAGCTCCTTTCTTCACCTTGTCTTTGATTTCTCCCTTGGCTGCTCCCTCAGTTAAAATCTGGGCTATTCTTTGTAGTTGCTTTCTTCTCTACCATCCACCAGACCACTTGGCAATCAAGTTGTCTTTCTCTCAAAGTATCATTCCAGTCTCCTATCTGGTTTCTCTGGAGATAGGGAAGTATTTCCTTCTCACTTGAATCTGGAGGCAGGCAGTCCAGAGGGAGTGCAGTGGCTCTATGATATTGTCAATGCCTCAACCTCCCCCCATCTTCCTTCTCCACCACCCTTAGAGCATGGGTTTCATCTTTCAGGTAGCAAGATGGTGGCTCCAGCTCCAACATCCAAGATGGTGGTTTCCAGAGAGAAAGAAGAAGGAAAGGGTTGGGGGTAAATGGCAGTATAGGTTAGCAGGTTCAGCCCCTTCAAAGACCTATCTTGGAGACCTCACTCTACAACTTTCCTTTCCTTAACATTGGTCACCCTAGTCTTCAAGGGAAAGGACAAAGGAGTTTTTTATTTAGGTAAATTGTCACTCACAATTCAGGTTTCTGTCAGCGTGGAGAAAGGGGGACTAGATACTGAGCAGGTGTCTGGCCTTAATTTTAGCAAAGATAAGTTGTTCATTCATTCACTTCAAAACTTTCATTCCCAAATTCCTAATTTGTAAAAAATTGGGAGTTTGGGATTAAAATATACACATTACTATATATAAAATAGATAACCAACAAGGACCTACTGTATAGCACAGGGAACTATACTCAATATCTTGTAATAACCTGTAATGGAAAAGAATCTAAAAAAGAATATATATATATATATATATATATATATATATATATATATATATATATGTAACTGAATCACTTTGCTGTACATCTGAAACTAATACAACATTGTAATTCAAGTACATTTCAATAAATTGTTTTAAAAAACACAAAAATTTTTATTTATTTATTTTAAATGTTTAAGATACTTGGAAAGCAGAGGTTAAAAAAGACACAATCCTTGTCCTAGAGAATATCACAGATAACTATCGGTACTAGACAAAATAAACAGATAATCATAATGCAATATATATAATACGGAAAACAGGACAGTATTTTTAAACAGGAGGTGCACAAAGGAGATGTCATTAATCTTCACTTGGGTGGGGACAAGTACATATTTGTGAAGGACAATGTACGTAAGCTGCATGAGGAGAGGAACAACAGGCATGTTGTTTGCAGTTGTGCCTCTACATCTAGACTTATATCTGGCACATAGTTAGCATTCAGTAAATATTTGCTTTAAAAGAGAATGAAAGTTGGGACAGCAAAGAAAAGGAGAGGGAATGGAGAGCAGGCCAGGCTATGGGAGCAATATGTGTTAAGATACAGGACAGTGAGTTTAGGATGTTCAGGCAAATTCAAGAGCTTGGCATGATACGTAAGGTCCCAGTTGGAAATACGCAGGAGTTGAGACTAGACCGGAGGCAGCAGGGAAATCCTGAGGAAGTTTTATGATAAGCAAAGGTGTGCGACTTTTAACCTAAAGGGAAAATCGACTCTTTGAAGGATCTTAAGCAAAACATCAGTTAGTGTGATTTTTGCATTTGGGACATAATTCACATGGTGGAGTAGAAAATGAAGAGTGTTGGATATGGGGAATGGAGGCAATATGGAGATACAGCAACCAGTAAACCAGACAAGACATGATAAGATCCTGAACTAAGGCAACGATGGCTGTGGGAATGGAGTAGGAGGGAAAAGATGAGAGGTATTCACTCTCTCCTCTTCTTCACCTACCTTCTACCATGGTCTGTCTTGCCCTGCGGAATCCCCTTCACTATTTCTTCTTTCCTTACCTTCTCTCCCCACCTGCCTAAATTCCATGCATCTTTTAAGATCTCTGCAAACATTTGCTCTCAAACTTTTCTCTTCCCTACATTAAATTTGGACTATCCTCTCTTCTAAACCTCTCAAACATTTTTTTTTCTTTCAAGATATTACCTGCACTATTATAAATACATGGTATGTTTTATTGATTCCCCTGTATTTTAAGACACCCAAGCACAGGAATTGCGTCTTACTCATTTCTCTGTATTCGCAGATCCATGAACAATTTTGAGGACACCGTGGACAGCCAATAAGTGTTCGAAAATGAATGAAGACAGTATGATTACATAATGCACTATATCAGGGAGGTCTGTTCTAGGATTTAACTAGTGTTGTCTCACTTGTTAGCTTGATGACCTTGCAAATAATTTACTTTTCTGGTCAGCAGCCTGAGCATGTAAGGAGACCATGATATTCTTCCTTCCTCAATTCATTTGTGTAACAAATATTTATTGAATACTTGCCCATCAGTCACTATGTTCAGTATCTGGAAAACAAGCATGAATAAAACATGGCCTCCACCTTAAAGGAATATCAATCTAGAGAGACACGTCCACTGATCAGGGGAAGTAACCGTTATAGAGTCTAGGACATCATTAAGGGGAAAGTTTGTGTGTATGCATGTGTATGCGTAGGTTAGAGTTCAAAGAAGTGACAGAAGAGAGAGCGGGAGGTAGGAAAGTTCTAATTAGTCCTTGAGTCTGAAAAAATGAGTAAGATTATGCTATGTAAGAAAAGGAGAAGAGCATTTTCACTGGAGAAAGTAGTATGAAAAAAGCAACAGAAACGTGAATGAGCATAGCTGCCTACAAGAATCATTGTACTTTGGACTGGCCCGCTGTGTGGAATAGAAGATTGGCAGGGGCAGAGGACAGATGCTAGATCTTGAAAGATTCATGGAAAATGCTAAGGGACTTACAGTTCATGCTTGAGACCCCCAGGAGATTTTTACTATCTGTTTATATGTTTTCTAGCCAAATTTCAGGTGCAAAGTGTTAGGATAATCATGCTCATTGGTTCAAGGCAACTCTTTCAATTTTCCCCTTCATCTTCCTGTGCCAATTCTAACTTCTTCCCATAGCATTATACCATCTAAAGATAGGAACATTAATGCAATATTATTAACTAATAGCCACATTTTAATGTTCCCAATTATACCATAATGACTTTTATAGCTGGTGTTCCTGATCCAGAAAATCTTCAAAGGTCATACACTGCAGTTGAAAGCTCATGCAGTCTTTCTCTAGTTGCCTATAATCTCAAACTATGCTCAGACTTTTTTGTTTTATTTTTTATAATATTGAATTTTTGATGAGAACAGGCCAGCTTTCTTCTAGAAGTCACACGTATTTAATTTTTCTGATTGTTTCTTCATGGTTAGATTCAAGTCAAACATTTTTCAAGGATGTTACATAGATAATATCTTTGGGTATGTGACTTATGTATACATATATGACATTTTTCTGTCTGTCTTTTTCTGTTTTTTACTCTTCTCCTTCAACACAGTTTTGAAAATCTACCATGATGGCTACATATACCTAGTTACTCTGCCTTTTACCACAGGAAACTCTTTGTCCCTGGGCTGTATTTCTCAGCCTATCTCTTACCAATGTCTCCAGTGATGGAGAGTAAGGCTGCATCCAGCTTGTGGTGATCAAAGACAACACCACGTGAATATCTGTGTTCATATCTCCAAAATACAGTTTTTAAACAGAAGAGTAACATGATCAGATATATGTTTTTGGAAGATCACACTTGTGCCAGTATGGAAGATTTATTAGTGGGGAAGAGAGTGGAGCCAAGAAAGCAGTTGGGAGACAAATAACATAATTAAGGAGAGAGATGTGGGAGGCTGACTTAGGACAGCCCTAGTAGTTGCCATGGTGAGAAGGGGGACAGAGGGACATTACAGAGACAGAATCCACAGAACTATACTCAAAGGCTCTCACCATTTGAGAAAGACCTTCCCCTTCTCCTTATCACCCAGACTCCTTTGTGATGTTGAAAGGGGAATGAATACTGGACCTGAAATTTTTAGGTAAAATGAGGAAATAAAGTCAATGTCCTTAATCATTTGCATAGTGAGACGTATTTGAACTCTAGGAGGAAGGAATGCCTGGAAGAGAGTAGTGCCTCAGGAACAGGTTCTAGGAAACTACAGTGCCTCCCAGACTAACAGAGAAGCTTGAGCTTGGGGTGCAGTCCATAGTTTAATTCATTTTGGAATGTCCAGACAATTATTCCTTTATCCCATGTATCCTTTGTATAAGGAAGCCAATTAGTAAATTTTGGTAGGAAGGGGAAAAAAGAAAGCTACAGGAAGGTCATAGTTAAGAATGTATTCTCTAGAGAGTTAAAATGCCTGAGCAGGGGCTTCCCTGGTGGCGCAGTGGTTAAGAATCTGCCTGCCAATGCAGGGGACACGGGTTCGAGCCCTGGTCCGGGAAGATCCCACATGCTGCGGAGCAACTAAGCCCGTGAGCCACAACTACTGAGCCCACGTGCCACAACTACAGAAGCCCACGTGCCCCAACTACTGAAGCCCACGTGCCTAGAGCCTGTGCTCCGCAACAAGAGAATCCACTGCAATGAGAAGCCCCCGCACTGCAAGGAAGAGTAGCCCCCGCTCGCAGCAACTAGAGAAAGCCTGCACGCAGCAACGAAGACGCAAGGCGGCCAAAAATAAATTAAAAAAAAAAAAAAAAAAAAAAAAAAACCTGAGCAGGAAGGACGGGGAATCCTGTTTTCCACGTAGACAACAATTACAATGTCAGCATCTGTCTGATGTAACTACTTTGGAACTGTGGACTCTGTTCAAAGCTTGCAACATCTAGGGGAAGTCCTGGATGATTAATAACCCTTTATTTTGGTCAACTTCAGATCTTGGGGCAGCAGGGCATTTACAGCTACCTATCCCCTAGCCCACAGCCACGTGGCAGGCAGCCGTACACGTGTTCCTTGGGCAGTTTTCATGCAGCTTGTGGGAGTCAGGGTGGGCAATAAGGATGTTGTCCTCCAAGTATTGGGGATCCATTTTCTGATTGCCGATTGCTGCTTCTGATTGTGGAGTTCAGACACAGAGATGGGCAGAAATTGTTGCAAACCTTTCCCCTTCCTGCTGAAGTGACTTTCAGGGGATTTAAAGATCCGGTGCCTGTTTTTTTTCCCCTTTCATTTTTCTCTTTTTTCCTCCTTTGGGAGCCAGACAATTAAGGGTTAGGACATTCAAAAGCAATTACATATAAAAGGGAATTTAGAAAGTCATTACACATGCCCAGGGAAAGGTGCAGACTCAGAAAAGACCTAAGACCTTAAGTTTACACCTCAGGCTTATTGTTGGCCAGAAAAACCCTACAGCAAGAAAACAAGTAAACAAACCAAACAAAAAAAGAGAATGAGAAACCCCCAGCACCCTGGGGAAGGGAAATTCTCTAAATTCCAGTTACCACATTAAATGATTCAAATGTCCAGTTTTTAACAACAACAACAGAAACAAAAAGACAACACATAAGATGAAACTTAAGTATGGCCTATTCAAAGAAAAAATAAATCTACAGAAACCATCTCTGAGAAATACCAGATGGAGACAAAAACTTCACACTCAATAGGAGGGCTAGTATTAAACACAAACAAAAACCCAAACACCTATCAGAAGGTAACAAGTGTTGGTGAAGATGAGGAGAATTTGGCACTCTCATACACCGCCAGTGGAAATATAAAATGGTCCAATGGCTGTGGAAAACAGAATAGCAGTCCCTCCAAAAATTTAAAACATGAATTACTATATGATCCAGCAATTTCACTTCTGGGTATATACCCAAAAGAATTGAAAGCAGGAACTTGAGAAGATATTTGTACTCCCATGTTCATAGCAGGTCTATTGATATAGCCCAAAGATGGAAGGAACCAGGTGCCCATCAGTAAATGAATGGAAGCACAAATTGTGGTGTATACATACAATGGAATATTATTCAGTCTTAAAAAGGAAAAAAAGTCTGGTACATGCTGCTACATGGATGAACCTTGAAAACACGCTAAGTAAAATAAGCCAGTAAGAAAAGGTCAAATACTGTATCATGTCACTCATATGAAGTACCTAGAATAATTGAATTAATAGAAACAGAAAGTAGGATGGTAGTTGCCATGGGGAATATGTGGAGTTATTGTTTAATGAGTACACAGTTTCCCATTTACAAGATGAAAACAGCTCTGGATGTGGATGGTGTGAAGATTGCACAACAATGTAAATGCACTTAATGCTACTGAACTGCACATATAAACATGGTTAAAATGGTAAATTTTATGTTATTTTATATGTTTTCATAATTAGAAAAATAGGACCTATTTTCTAGAGCCTGAGAGCCTGGGTGTGACCCAAACTCTCTCACCCACCCACTGGATGACCATAAGCACCTTACTTAACTTCTGTTCTCATATTTGTCAAATGGAGGTAACAATATTCCTTGCCTTATAAGTTGTTGTGTGGATTAATTGAGGTAAATTACGTAAAGCACTTAGAACAAAACTTCACCCATTAAAAGTGCTCAAAAAGATCTAGAAAGTGCTGTTATTCAAAGGTATTTGTCAAGAAAATTATTAAAGGAAAAACAGACAATTGCTAGCAATTTGAATTTTTTAAGTAAGTATTCCTTTACATTCATTCTTATGATGGTTGTTTAAAAACAGTTATCTCACATATAAATCTATTGTAATTTAGACAAGTTTTTTTTGGTTTTTTTTCCTGAAATAGGTTTAACTAACACTTGTGTGTAGAGTTGAATGCAGTGTTAGTTTCTCCATTCCAGGTATCTCATGGCTCTGTAATTAAATTAGTTTCATAATGTAATATTATTTTCTTAGAATTAGTCATTATGGAAAACAAAGACATTTTTCCACATTCTGAACCTCTTTGAACATCCATAGAACACTGTTTTTCAAACTGCAGAGCTGAATCTTTTACAGTGGTTGGACAATAGTTATTTTTAAATGATAGAATAGGAATATTATTAATGTTTGTGTTTTCCTTACTATAATTGCTAGGTTTGGGGAGATCTTGTAAAAGAAATCTCAGTCTACTGGGATGTGATTTAAAAAATGTACAGATTATGAGAATGGGTTTATATATCACAGATACGCTCTGAATCCAGGCTGTGTCATTTAATTGTTCTATGGTCCATGAGCCTCATTTTGTCATCATTTAAATAGGGTGAATAATACCTATTATAAACCTGGCTTTAAGATTTATAAGAAATCATGAATGTATGTAAAGCTCAAAAGTAAGAAACACTATTTTTCACAAATATCTGCTAAGTATCTCTGAAGGAGGATTATGTCTCCCCAACCTGAAGACATCAGACTTAGCCACGTGTCTTAACTTCTTTGGCCAGTGTGAGTGGAATGTGTTTCAATTGTAGGCAGAAGCCTTAAGGACCAGCATATGGTTTCTCCACATACCACAAGAAAGGACAATGTTCTGCTTAGAATCTGCTTCATCATCTTAGGTCCTGGGTGAAGACAATGTGTAGCAGAACCACAGCTGACTTAGAATGAGAATGTACACTTGGTGTGAGCAAAAATTAAAGTGCTGATGATTTTACAAAACAAAAAAAGTGGAATAGAATAGTAAATAATAGAAAACATTCAACTGCATAGTGCTAAGGGTGAGTATTATTCTGTGATGCTTTTGTTTGCATTTCAGTTGTGTGTGCGTATGTGTTTGTACCAAGATGTAACTTAAAAAATGTATTTCTTTACTGTGTCAATTAAAAACATCTTTGAAAAACAAGGTGGGGTTTTAGAAGTCAAGAGGAATTGTTTCTATTTATAATGCTGCTTTAGAAAACAAAGTGTGATTAATTCAAATAATACAAGGTATAAAAGAGTCCATGTATTTCAGGCAAAGCTGTATTTTTTTTTAAGCTGTATTTTTTAAATCAGTTAGGTCATTGCCTCAATAATTATGTTTGAACTCAGTTTATTACAAATGGATTTTTCCACCCCTCGAAATGCAATAAACTATGTGTGGTTGATCCCTTGGTCTCAATTATCACATACAGTTCTGGGGGGTCATGTTCCAGGGAGCAGAGACGCTGCACTTACATATTCTTCCTTCAGTGGAAATGTTCCAGGATGTCCTGGATGATCTTCTGCTCAGGCCATGCAGAAGGGGTGTCTGTATGGAAACTGGAAGGTTCTAACTGACTTGTGAAGTCCTTTCTATCTCTCGGGTCCTAGGATTCTGTAGGTGTGTAAGCTTCTGACCTTCAGCCGCAGGCACGGGAAGGCTCATGCTCTCATTGACCTGTTCCTGCTACTTCACATTATTGACATTGACTCGTAGTTGGGTTTCACATCTTGATGGCACGCTATTTTCAGCTGCTTGGCCGAAAACACCAATCCCTGTGCATCCATTTTCCACTTCTTAGTTATTTAGGACATTACTAAATTGTATGAAGCTCAGGGGACAGAATTTAAGGAAAGCATTCTGTATGAGGCTGACACTGCAGAAATACTAAGGGACTGAGAATCACGAGAGAGTGGCCACTGATCTGGACCAAACAATGACCAAACCCCACTCCCTTTGCACAACATGCCGTGCATGGTGCTGGAGGGCATCTCACCGAAGGGCGACATTTTACGGGGCTAAGTTGTAGGTCTTCATGTCGATCACCTAAGTCATCCCTGTGACCCAGTTTCCTCTCTACCAAGCAGGTCTGACCACCTGCATCTGGAAATATGAGCAAAACACTATGCTATTCTTAGAGAAAAACACTGGGGCAGACCTAGCTGGGAAGTATGCAATTATTTACACAAGCATTTCCATTGCAAATCTAGTATTATTACAGCGACTATCACACAAGGAAAGGTGTAGTTCTGAAACCTTGTACAAGCCCCTGTGTCCTTGTCTTCTGAAGTAAAATGCTGACTCAATAGTTAATGACTGGGGAATGTGAAGATGTAGAAACATCTGCCACATAGCAGAATCACCAAACTCACAGTTCCCTGAAAGATATAGATAAAGGCCTGATGCAGATTCCTAAGTGGTTTTTACAGGAAACAGACCCCCTCCAGATGAAAACTACTGACCACAAGAACATAGACCCTAGACTGGTTGAAACCAGAAGGTTGATGATGCTTGAAACTTCACCTTGATGCCAACCAATCTGAGAATTGTCAATGAGCTGCCCAAGCCCTGCTCCTTGAACACTATAAAACTCCTCACTACCCCCTCCAGGGTGGGTCACACAGTCTTGAGGGCATTAGCCCACTGTGGCCTCCTTTGCCTAGCAAAGAAATAAAGGCTGCTCATTTCTACTTCACCCAAACTCTGTCTCTGTGTTTCTGTTAGGCACCAGTGAACACAGTCTGAGTTTCTGCAACAGAATTTTTGGGGCTTGGCTAGGATCGACTCATGGGCAGGCGTCCCCGCCTCGCCCCTCAGCTTGATCAGACACTCTGAGGTTTCTCTCTACACCAGCCTCCTTTGGGAGAGTCGGGGGTTGGAGGACTCCTCTGGAGGCCAGATTGCCAGGGATCGCCTGCCGTAGGGCTGTGCCCTGATCATACCCAGACTGCCTTCTTGGTAGTTGGAGCTCTGGGGTGGGGATGAAAGAGAGGATAGAGGCTGCCCTAACAGCTGCCAAGGCCCCCTTTTCCTTGAGGGCATTCTCCTCTCCTGCCTGCAATGGTCTGGACTTCCTGCTCTGATAAAATATTTTGGGGAAGGAGAAAGGTAGCATTTGGGACATCATGACACCTCTGCCAGCACTTCAGTAAGTCTCCCGGTGTGCATTCTGAGGCCCCTCAACCTTGTCTATTTGGGGAAACTTTTGTTTCCCTGCTGGGGATTTTTTACATCTCATTTGTAAGGTGCCACTTGGACTAAGGCCATGGGCTTAGTGGGACTTGGAAGTCAATTGAGCATTGGGCTGTTTGGGTTTTTTGTTTGTTTGTTTTGGTTTGGTTTTTTGTTTGTTTTTGTTTTTTGTTTGTGGCTTCCATTTGGCTGGCAAGGATTTGGTTTGCCTTGGGTTTTGCCTGAGAGTGTTTAATCTGACTCAACATGGGATGTCCTTCTTCTTTGATTCCATCTGACAGCCCCCTAGGGAAAATTTTGGCAGACTGGTCAACCTATAATTATAAACCTATAAATAAGAAAAAATAATTTAACACCGTGTGGTCACAGTATTCTTTAGACTCTGGAGAAAATTTGTTGAGATGAAACTCTTTTGAAATTCCAAAACTGGTCCTTTTTGCATGTGCAGTCAGAGAAAGCTGGCTTAATAAAATACTTTTTTTCATAACACTGACCCTGAGAGAACAAGATATTCTTAGGAGAAAACTTGAAATTAACTCTTATCATGACCTTGAAGTACAAACACAGCCCATTTTGGCTGGGACTTCAGCCTTGGGTTAATTAGTAGAACTTCAAGCCAAGAGGGAAAAAAAGGAGGGAAGAAAAAGAAGCCTTTTAAAATCAAATGTGTAAATTTGACTATTCTGACTGTTATTCATACACTGATAAGTTTAATTGCAATGCCTGATTCATGAAATATAAAAAGATGAAACAATGATATCTCTGTCTGGATATATGTATGTCTCCGTATGTGTCTTTGTCTTTGGACAATATTGCTGAGGTTAATTTGTAAATGAGCTCCATTTGATTGGCTTAAAGAAAAGTAAGTGCTTACAAATGAAACAAATCTAAATTTACCTACTTTTGCTTCTTGCAAGAGGGAAACTAAAGATGTTTGCGTTTATTAGACACATGTCTCATACCACTTTGAAAAAAGAAATTGTGCTTTGGGAAAATGCATGTTTATAGAATATGTTCTTAAGTTTGCTAATCAGAGAATGCCAATATGACAAACAGTTCACAACTGCTTTCTTCCTGGTTCTCATTAGAGATTAATGGTTTTTTTAAAGGTTAAAAATTATAATACATAATTAAAGCTAGTAAAATGATAAGGGAAACATTTCAGTGTGTAAGGCATGTAGGAAATGTATTGCCAGCGAGACAAGATATAAAGACTGGAGATATTTTTATTGAGGAAAAAAATGATGACAATAATTTTGTCCTACAGTAGGTTGTTTCTGGGTGCAAAAAATATGAGACATACTAATATGAATCCAGAAAGTGATAAAAGAGTTGTGATAAAGGTATTTTGAAAAAAGAATTTTATATGTTGTTAGGACTTCCCCTCATTGTCAGACTTCTGCCATCCTGATGCCATTGTAGCATGGAAACGGTCTACTCCGAAGTCAGGGAATTTAAAATGAATAAACAATAGCTGTAAATTAAATAGTCAGGGCTATGGGAAATCTAAAATGGTTGCTTGGCTTTTCCTGGCTCCTTGATAAACCTCATTTTTGTATTTGATGGGTTAAAGCCTTCCTTGGCTGCAGGGCTGATGCCTTCACAATGAAAAGGAAAAGGTTAGAAAATGTGTTTCTCACTTGGAGTATAGTTTCTACAGTCTCCAGTGATAAAGGCGCCCAGTTCACTGGACAAATCATACTAGCATTAACAAAACTTTCACAAACGTCTTGAAATTATCACTATCATCCTCAACCATCAGGCAAGGACAACAAAACTAATGGAAAAACTGGACTCAAACAGAACAAAGATTAATTATATGGGATTAAATGCACTGCTAAATAAGATTATAATTTTATGACTTGTCTGACATACTACTGGCTTCTAATCTTTGTTTTTCAGATATGGAAAAGCCCTTTTCCTCAAGCTACTTATGATTTATGACAATTTGCTAATTTATACCTGTGGGTAAAATTATAGTATTTTTCTTTTCTCTCCATCTGGTTCCTCCAAAAATTGGAGACTCCTAGGTTCTGAGCAACCTTATCAGGTGAATGGAAAAGAATATCTCTTGGCATGTGCAGAAAACTAGATATTTTAGGGACCTGGAAAAGAGATAAATTTACCCACTCTGTATATATCACAGGCAGAATCTGAAGGCAAGCCATTGGCATGACTTTCCTGGCCTTGAAAGGCCTTTTAAAAGTTCTATCTGAGATTCCTAATGAAAAGTTCCAGTGCAGCCAATTTGAAAAATCCTATACGAACGATAACACTTATATGAATAATCAGGCCATGCTTATTGAAACCAAACTTATTTTGAAGAAATTAGTCTTAATTTAGCTAGATTTAGTAGAAATGAAGGTAATCTAAAGAGAAAAATTATGTTTCAATACTATACCTTTGTGGATATTGAAGGTTTGTATTTTCTGAGGTTTTGTATTCATTATCTATGTCCAAGATGGCTCCTTGTCGCTATGTTATATTATTATAAAGTTTAATTGAATTAGTAAAAGTATATTCTAAGCTTGTTTCTAAAGCCAATCACACTAATCTATCTTTGGATGAAGATCAGATGCCCTGTGACCTGCAACTAGGAGATTATGTACACTGGAAAAGACATCATTTAATGGACTGTCTCAAAAGTAAATAAAAGGACCTTTATTAGGTACTCGTAACTAGCACACGTGCAACAAAACTGAAGGGAATTGACTCTTAAATTCGTATTTCCCATTTAAGAAGGGCCTTTGCATTGGACTGTCTATAGAAAAGACTGTTGACCCCAAATGACACCCATACCAGGATGAGAAGACAACAAGAGTGGAAGACAGCTGACATAAAAATTTAGACCAGGCCTGTAAGAACCATCCAACTAATTCAATTGCACTGTTTACCAAATGTTTGTCTTCCTGTCAAAATGGAAAGTTATTGTTTTACTTCTAACCATATTTTTGACCCAATGTTCAGGATGAAAAGAAAATTCTCTAGTGAAGTTGTCACAGAATATAACTATTCATGACATGTATCCGTGCTTGTTTTAAGTGAATTGCTAAAAGCACATGTACCATGCTTGTGTGACAATTGGGTATAAGTGATAAAATGTATGGCCTACAAAGCATTTCCCCATTAACATACCTCTGAGCCTGTTCAGGAGATCTGATTAGTTTTCCTGCAAAATGGAGAACTAGGTAAAAAAAAGAGGCCTATCATTGAGGGACATAAATGGACCCAGAGCAGGCAACTGGGCCACTCTGGCAACGTTGGAAAAATGTATTGATTATCAATGCCATTTATGGAAAGATTTGTAATGGAAAGGGGAAAATAATGGAAGAAATTGTCACATATTGAGGTATGGGGAAATCATTCTGGCTATACATGATTGAATTTGAATTTTAGGCTAACAAAAACAGCCTGTTTGTGGCCTATTACACATGCATTGTACATCTGCTTTAGCCATTAAAAAAATTACATTAAAAATCAAAATGAAATAACTGTCATTCACACATCCAAAATGGAACTAGGTGGCCATGATGGATGTGGGTTCAGACACGTTCTTATATTACTGAAAACTTGAGTTCTCTAAACTTTATCAGACTTAAGGGCACCATCAGCCATTTTCAAAACAGTATCTACTAGCAACTGCCAACTGCAACCTTATGGTCTCAAGGTCTTCTTGTAACTATGAAACGTTTCTCCTACTTTAAAAAATAGTAATAGCAAATGAGACAGCTCAAGCTATAGCCTCCTAGCAAAAGGCTACTTGGTTAATAAATATATGTAAAAAGGAAACACTACAAAACTTATTTTCCTGGTGCCATCTAAAATAGGAGGACTCTTGAAAAATACTACAAAGTTGTATTTTAACCATTATCTTCATAGTAATATCATATGATATTGCTTATATGTGGAATCTAAAAAAAGGGTACAAATGAACTTATCTACAAAACAGAAATAAGGTTACAGACGTAGAAAACAAACTTATGGTTACCAGGGGGTAAGGAGAGGAGGGATAAATTGGGAGATTGAGGTTGACATATACACACTACTATATATAAAATAGATAACTAATAAGGACCTACTGTATAGCACAGGGAACTCTACTCAATACTCTGTAATGGCCTATATGGGGAAAGAATCTAAAAAGGAGTGGATATACATATATGTATAACTGATTCACTTTGCTGTACACCTGAAACACTATAAATCAACTATATTCCAATAAAAATTTAAAGAAAATAAGATCATTATTTATTTCCACTTCTTTTTGAAAGCAAAAAAAGTTACTAAATAAAATGTCTAAGAATACTTGGGTTACTTCGGTAAGCTAGCATCAACAAAAGTGCTTCTAATAAATCTAAATCATTATTTGTAAAATACAACGTTTTACTTTTGATATATTTTATTATATATGCAACTGACATTATTATTATTAATCTCAAATATAGCATTTAATGAGTGAAATAGTTGATCGCATGTAGTTCTCTATAAATAAAAGATGTTTCGGAAATATAAGCAAATTTTGTTAAAATTCTGTGCCTATCGCAGACTCAGAACAGAATGCTCAAAGATTATGTAGCGAAAGGCTCCAAAGCACACATACTTTTAACTAGTGTAAATGTAAGCTCCCAGAGGGCAAGGATTGCTGTCCACCTCCTTTTTCGATGAACCTTAGTCCACGGGGTATTTTGCTGCTCAATAAATTGTGTGTAGATAAGCAGCCTGTAATTACAAGTCAGTTTTTTGTGTCATTTTAAAGAAATTCATATGTACCATTTTACTTCATCCCTGGACACTTAAAAATTTATTGCCTCGAATGATGATATTGAGTGGTATAAATTTCAGGTACCAAATTTAGGTGTGCATCAGGTGCAGCATTTAACATTGTTTTAACTGCAGTTTATGTTATATTATTATAGGTTCCCTTATTCCCATTCTTATTCCCATTACTCTTCTTTCTCCCCATCCCACTGGCACCACCTAATGTATACCATACTTAATGTCCTTCAAGTAAAAAAGCCAAATGGGAGTGGGGAGGAAGAACTTAGGAAATATTGTTCATATACTTCTCATATGAAATATTGTTCATATGAGGAAAGTGGAGAACATTTAGCCAAACAGATATTTTCAAGAAGCTATAGCAAAAAGATAGGGACAGAACCTTGAATATTTAAGCTGAAATCTAAGGAAAAGTAAAAGTAGAGTAAGAGTGATAAAAGTAACAAAGTAGAAGTAGAATAATAAGTGACAGAATGAAATATACATGCCATATGAAAAAGAGGAAATGACACAACTGTCAAAAATGAGAAACAAAGGGAAAGAGGTTATGTTAGGTCAAGTGATATAGTTAATTTCCAAATCTTTAACAACTGAGAATCAAACATCAATTAAAGTTGGTAAATACAACACAATATGACAGAGATAAGGTCAAGGAAATGTGATTTCAATAAGTGTAATTAGAGCATATATCTTCTTTTTACCTGCCCTTAGAAAATATACAAAGATGGACCAAATATAAAGTCTATAAAGCAAATAATTTAATAAATTCCAAGTAAATAAACATAAATATGAATATAATATTCTATTAAATAAAAATAGAAATTAAATTTCTAAAAATCAGGGGAAAAAGTCCTCCTGGTTAGAGATCTTAAAACTTTATCTTAAGAAACTGTTGATGAAGGAGAAAGTTCAAATAAATGTCATAAGATTCATAGACAAGAATGACAAAGAAAACAGTATATATCAGAATCTCTAGGATACACATAAAACAGTACTCCTGGGAGCATTCATAATATTAAATTGCACTATTATTACATATTAAAATGTATGTATACAGATATAAATTAAGCATATAATTGTAAAAACTTTAAAATAACACCAAAATAAACTGAAAGAATGAATTAATAAAGAAGAAATAAAATTAGTAAGTTAGAATTAGAAAAACAGTAAAACAAATTTTAAAAATCTGCTTTTTTAAAAGTCAGTAAAATAGTTGAACCACTAAGTACTAGGTTACCTGATAAAAGAAAAAATAAGATAAATTACAGGTACATAACATAAGAAGTAAAAAATGAAAAAGATAACAGAAATGGAGAAAAATTTTAAAACTCATAAAAAACTACTTTGCACAATTCTGTGAAAAATATCTTGAATGAAATGAAAAATTTCTAAGGAAAATGTAATTTATTAAAGCAGTCTACAATTTATTAATACAGATTAAATGGTGTGTTTTCCATAGAAGGACAGGGAAAGTTGTAAACGAGCTAAACCCCTCCTTTCCAAAACGCTGGGTTCCAGTGCTTCCAAGGGCCACTTCTACCAAATGTTTAAAGATAAGATTCCAACGATATTTAAATTCTCCCAGAACACAAAAGTAATACAGACTTCCTTTTTTTATAAAACAATACAATATTGATGCCCAAAATCTCTGAAATTGCAACTTGTTTGCTAACAGCAATATTCTCTAAGGAAAGAAATTATAAAAGGTGTTAGAATATGGGAGTGGGAGAAATACATAACACACAAAATTATTATTTTAATATATTACCCTGCTACAGATGTTTGTCTAAATCTTGAAGAAATGCATGAAAATCATGCGGAGATGATTTTTTTGAGCATGTATTTCCTTCCAGACTCTGCGTTTTGTACTTTTAGATGTTATTTGATTTATAATTTCTTATTAGAAGTCTCTTTTCCTCCCATTCCTGTAATTATTTAGGCCTCTTCCTGACAACACTTTGGTTTCAAGCAAGAAATTTGAGATAAGGCCTTAAGATGGAATCATGCAAAACACATTATTGTGATCATATTGGCCAAATTTAAACTCAGAGTTTTATTTTTAGACATAGATAATTGAATATAAACATAAAATATGACATTAGTCTTGCTGCTTCAAAAGTTAGGGGTAGGTTGCTGTACTGATTTTAGTAGAACTTAGCTGTTTGTTAGAATATGTCGTCATATTCAAGGAGACGTCACTGTGGAGTCTGTAAATGTAAATTTAAATGATGTAGCATTTTCTAGTTCCCTTATATATCATTTTTCTTCATTTAGCTTTATTATCCCAAATATTGTATTACTGAGGGTTTTTTTTTATTATACTTTGACAGAATTTAGCAATTAAGATTTTATGAGAGTCAGTGAAAAATTTCTGACTTGTAAAAAACAATTTCATTTGGTCATGTTAACAGAATACAACTCTGAAATCTAGAAAAACTTACTTTTGCACAGAAATCTGTATTTTTATAGCTTCTTACTTGACCCAGACTCTAATTGGGAGGTTTGGGAAATCATGAACTCAGGTAGGAACTGTGAAAAGTAACTTAGAGGCCTGGAGAAGCAAAATTAAGTTAATGAAAGTGTAAGTCTAATGCACAAAAACTGAAGCCAAAATTTCTGTATTGGGACTCAAATTATCCAATTTAGCTGTCAACAGTAGTCAATTAATATGACTGCCAAATCCATACTTTTTGTATTCATATGCCAACTGGTCTTCAGTGAATTAATAAAAAGAGCAATGTCACATCATATCTGTATGTAATGTCATATCATAGCTATTCATAAAAATGATCCTTTTAAAACTCAGGTTAGATCATGTCATTCCTCTGCATGAAACCATTGAATGCGTTTGCATCGCAGAGTCCAAGTGCAAGTACAATAATCTCTAAGCATTATCATTACCTTCCTCACCCCATTGTCCTCTGATCTCATCTCCTGCTTGCTCTGGATTACCAGCTGGGCCTCAAATACTCCAGGTTTATTTATTCTTAAAAAAATGCATCATAATTTACAAATATTTAGTATTTTGCATCAGTCTGTTGGTCAACTGAGCAGTCCTGCTAATGTCCACCGGGCTCACTTCTGTGGCTCCATTTGGCCAAAAATGGATAGAGGATGGGCTCAGCTGAGATAGCTGGGGTGTCTGGGCCTCTCTTGCCATGGTCTTACACCTTGGACTTTTTTTTTGCTATGGCAGTCCCAGAGCAGTGTTCCAAGAACAGGAAAGCAGAAGTCATGAGGCCTCTAGAGGCCTAGCTCCAGAACTTGCACACCTTCACTCCATCTGTGTTCTATTGATCAAAGCAAGTCCAAAGGCCAGCTCTGACTCAGAGTAAAGAGGAGCTGCAAAGCAGGTGTGGCCAGATTGAATTTACCACACGTGCCACACCATGGCATCACCTGGGAAATGTGACTCACCTCATTCAAAGATCCTACTTTCTAATCCAGATCACCCACCTTTCTGCATTGGTATCCACCTCTTCAAGACTTCCAGTCCCTGACTTCTCCATCTTCCCAGCCTCTTCCTAACTAATTTTTCACTCTAAATGCAAGTGGTTGATCTCCTGAGCAATCTTTTCACCTGACCTCACCATTCCTAGCCAGGGAGTCAGATGGGTTTTCTTGGCAGGGCTGAAATCTCACAATCAGGAAGAAATCCCGTAATAAAAAGGAAGTGGCAGGTTGGTCCCCACCTAGTCCCAATCTCTCAGCTCCACCTGTCAGAGTTTTCACCTGTTCCTGGTCAGTTTCTTGCCCATTCCCCTCTAAAGCTGTGGCCCAAACCGCCACCGCTCTATTAGCCCCTTACTCAGACCTTGTCACTCTCAGTGGACAGTGCTCTCTCTCACTCCATTAAGGAGACAAAAGTCATTTGACATAATCTCTCTCAATTCCTGTTTCAACCTACAGAAAGGTCTCTCTCACCTTTTCCCCTTCAGTCTTTAAAAATAAAGTTTCCTCTCATCCAATTCAAATCTCAATCTTTTTCCATGCCCTTGACCCTAGACCTGAATGTGGATTCTGGGAATATGAATTCAAGACATACAGAGTGAGGGGTGGATGGCTGGGGGGCAGAAACCAAAATTCACACAGGGAGAAAGAAGGCAATATGCAGAAGACGTGAGGAACTAAGAGTAATTCATATGCAGGAAATGAGAAGTGGAGACTGTGAGTAAACTGAAGCAATGAGGCAAAGAAAAGGAGGATAGAGAAAAGTTGTTTCTCAGAGATGGGAGCGACAGAAGCAGAGGCGAGGAATACCAAAGACAAGGTAATAGCCAAACACAAAAATAGAGAGCTACAGACTCACTGCCAGCTTGGAAACTCAATAGCCAAGTCACTTCCCAAACTCCATTCCTGTCTTTATGAGCCCAATTGTGTGGTGTTCATAGGTCCTTGTGAGACCCAGATACTCAGGCAAGATTTCTGTTTTTATTATTGCTATACATATTCTTTAACAAATATATTTTCAACAACTCATTACTGATGAAAATTTGAGCACTATTTACTTCTTTATGCAACACACTCATATTTCTACAAGTAGAGGATGTTTTATTATCTTTGTATTGTTACTGTGGCTCATTGGTTTTAACTAGGAAGCTTCTGTCTTTCTTTGGATACCTCTTGGAATTATATCTTCTCCTTCTTGAACAATATTTTCAATTCCCAATCTCTCTTAAACAACAACTATTTTTATGAAGAAATTGGAAGCAACATATTAACATACAGTGACTACAAAAGCAAATCCTCAGTATGTCCTCTAGAGAGCATATATTTATTCACAAACATCTTCAAAGAGGGGAGAAGTGAAAATCTGATTCATTTGGGTCCTGTTGTCAAGACTGGGTATCAAAAAAATATCTGGTATGGGGCTGCTTTTCATAAAATGCTTTCCAGAAAATGCCAATCATTTGGATAAATATAGAAAAGTTGTAATGTAGCTGTCTTACAGTTTGTTAGTGAAAGGGAAAATTCAAGAAGAAAGATTAGCTGACAGAAAAATAGCTATGTTGCCTAAATTTAAACTTTAGTTACAAGTGTATTTTAACAAATTCCAAGTTTATATTACCAGTAGTCTCCATGCATGATTCACCTTGTTTCATTTATGTTTTATCACTAATACATTCAAGATATTACTTGTTTATACTTTGCAATAAAAATTTGAGTGAAACTTTAGACTCTACCTTTTCTATTATTCAGAAGTTAAATCATTTAACAGTATTTGATAAAGATAGGGAAATCTTCCCAAAAGGATTTTTTTTTTCAGTAGTAGAGTCACTGTAGTGTCTTTTTAGCAGAATCAAAGTTCTTTTTGATGACATCTGACCATACATCTATAGCTGATGTTTCTTTTTTTTTAAATTTTTATTATTTATTTATTTATTTATTTATTTATTTATGGCGTGTTGGGTCTTCGTTTCTGTGCGAGGGCTTTCTCTAGTTGCGGTGAGCGGTGGCCACTCTTCATCGTGGTGCGCGTGCCTCTCACTGTCGCGGCCTCTCTTGTTGCGGAGCATAGGCTCCAGACGCACAGGCTCAGTAGTTATGGCTCACGGGCCTAGTTGCTTCGTGGCATGTGGGATCCTCCCAGACCAGGGCTCGAACCCATGTCCCCTGCATTGGCAGGCGGATTCTTAACCACTGCACCACCAGGGAAGCCCCAAGCTGATGTTTCTTGATTCACATTCTTTTCCTGATGCTTCGTATATCCAAATTGCCTTTTCCTCCTTTATGCATATTTGCAATAAAAAAAATAAAGTAGCTATTCTATTTCAGACTATAGAGTATGATTGTTCTTTGTTAGGAATCCATAAGGCTGATTATAGTCAGTGTGACTTAGATACACACATACAAGAGTTATCACAAACATAAATATTTGACATTAGAAAATAATTTGGTTAAAAATTACTTCAGTGTCAATGTCTTTTTCAATATACCCTGAAAATATAAAAAAATGTTAAAATATGTGGAAATTACCAATAAGTGTAATTTTCAACCTAAACATTATAAAATAGTGTCTTGTTCAGATTAGTAATTTAATACATTCTCATTACATACAAGGGACATTATTAGGAAATACTAGGGAAAAGTAAAAATTTGAAATAATCCTTTATCTAAAAGGATTATCTGTTCAATTATTAGTTAACTACTAAAGTAGCCAAGCAAGACTTCAATGTCCACATATGTGAAAAAATACAAACTTTACAGAATTAATTGAGAAATTCACTGCACAAACAAACAGCAAAAACAACAAATCCTGGTTTGGGGGAGGAGTTTGAGTTCCAAGGTTGTCACATATTATTTGAAAGTCTAGTTTCCAACAAAAGATCATGAGGAATGCAAAGAAATAGAAAATCAGTATGCTTATACACAGAAAAAAAAAAAGAGTCAAGAGAATTGTACCTCAGGAAACCCAGTTGCTGGACTTATTCAAAATGAACTTCAAATCAACCATTAACAAATATGTTGAGAACTGTAAAGGAAACCATGTCTATATCATCAAATAAATGTAGAAGAACAGTGTGTCACCAAATATCAATGAGATAGAAATTATTTTTAAAATAACCAAATAGAAATCCAGGAATTGAAGAACACAAGTGAAATGAAAAAAAAATCACTAGAGGGGCTCAACAACATATTTGAAATAAAAAAAGAAAAACAGAGCACTAGAATATAGGTCAATTGAGATTATCCAGTCTGAGAATCAGAAAGAAAAAGATTAAAAAGTATAAACAGAGACTCAGATTAAATACCATGACTTGGTCGGATTTATCAGAGGAATGAAATGTTGGCTTAATATATGAAGGGAAATCAATGCAATATAGTTTATTAATACAATAAAGGACAAAAGCAGATGATCATCTGAATAGATTTAGAAAAAAATCATTTGATAAACTCCATCACTCTTTCATGATAAAAATACTCAACAGACTAAAAGCAGAAGGAAATGTCCTCATCCTGTCAAGTGTATCTATGAAAAACTCACAGATAACATCATTCTTAGTGGTAAGGACTGAATTCTTTTCCCCGTAGATAAAGAACAAGACATATGTGTATACTCTCACTACTTCTATTCAGCATTGCACTGGGAGTTCTAGCTAGTAAAGAAAAAAAGAGGCATTCAGATTGGAAAATAAGAAGTAACATTTTTCTCTATCTACAGATGACATGTAGAAAATACGAAGGAATCCATAAAAAATTATTAGAACTAATAAATAATTCAGCAAGATTACAGGTCAAAGATCAATATAAAAGTCAATTTTATTTCTACACACTAGCAGTGAACAGTTGGAAAATTAAATTAAGAAAACAATTCCATTTACAAACCACCGAAAAATAATATACTAAGGGATACATCTGACAAAAGAAGTACAAGACTTGTACATTAAAAACCACAAAACATCACTGAAAGAAATTAAAGAATATCTAAATAAATTGAGAGACATCCATGCCCATGAATCAGAAGACTTAATATTGTTCAGATTGAAACACTCTCCAAGTTGATCTACAGTTTCAATGCAAACCCTATCAAAATTCAAGCTTTTTTTTTTCTTTCAGAAATTGACAAGCTGTTCTCAAAATTCATATGGAAATGCAAGGGACCCAGATAGCCAAAAAAATCTTGATAAATAAGAGAAAAGTTAGATGTCGACATTTCCTGACTTCAAAACTTACTGAAAATCTACAGCAATCAAGAGAATGTGTACTGTACTACCATATATAGAATAGATAACTAATAAGGACCTACTGTATAGCACAGTTAACTGTATTCAATACTCTGTAATGGCCTTTATGGGAAAAGAAGTTAAAAAAAAGAGTAGATATATGTATATGTATAACCGATTCTCTTTGCTGTATGCCAGAAACTAACACAACATTGTAAATCAATTGTACCTCAATAAAAATTAAATAAAAAAAGAGAATGTGTACTGGCATAATATAAAGCATAAAGATTTATGGAATAGCAATGAGAATTCAGAAATAAACCCTTACACTTACAGTCAACTGATTTTTTGACAAAGTTGCCAAGACAACATAATTGGAGAAAGAAGAGTTCTTTCAAAAAAATTATCATGGGATATCAAAGGGATATCCACATAGAAAAGAATAAAGTTGGACCCCTATCTCATATCATAGACAAAAATTAACTCAAAATGGATCAGAGACACAAACGTAAACATTAAACCCATAAAACTCTTAGAAGAAAACATGGAGTAAATCTTGGAACCTTAGATTAGGTAGTGGTTTCTGAGGTATGACACCAAAAATAAAAGCAACAAAAGAAAAAGTAGATGATTGTCCTTCCTTAAAATCAGAAACAAGGCAATGATCTATACTTTTATTCAATATTTTATAGAAATTCTAGCCAGTGTAATCAAATTTTTAAAAAGAAAGAAAACCATATAAAGATTGAACAGAAAACAAAGCAAAACAAGAAGCAGTCAAAAGGTCAAGAAGCAATAAATTCTTTCTATTTTTAGATGATATATTTGCCTATTTAGACAAGCATAGATTTTGTAGATTGCAAGAAATCTACAAAAAATCCCCCAAACACCTAGAACTAATAAATGAATTCACCGAAATTATAAGACATTGTAGAATAAGTGCCTGGCATTAAGCTTTTTGACTGTAATGTAAATGCCTGACAGTAGGCTTTTGATTACTAAGGCATTCATTTCAAAGACATACTTCTTGACTAAATATATCGCTATCTGTACAACATAGCAGCCAGCAAAACAAGTAAATCAGACACAAGGCTGCCTCCACCCATGAAGTTCCCCTTTTAGAAAGCCCTGGGTAACCTAGATAACCGAAAGCTTGAGCAGCCCTGTTTTCCCCTTCCTGTACCCTAATTCTGACTGTTATACTTTAAATTTGCCAATAAAGAGTGAACCTGTGAAACCTTAGTCACCCCACTCTGGACCCTAATAAGGGCAGAGTTCCAGCTACACACTCCTTCCTTCTCTGCCTGCAACCTTGTTGTGTGGCCATCACATGTATGCTATGTATCCTCCAGGACCTGTGAGTAATAAAATAAACCTTGTTCCTCAAAGTCCTCTAATTTGTTTTTTCCTGAGGTGCATATTGCAATCATAGTAAGAAGCACAAAGGCTGGTCCAGCCATATTGGCTCCTGTCAAGGAAATGTCTGTGGGAGCTTACCACAAGTAGAATGGACCCAGGGAAGTGTCTCAGATATTTCTAACCCATAACATTACTATCAAAAGCTAAGACCTTGCATAACAGATAAACAGAACGTAAGATAGACATTTAAAGTCACTCTAAATTAATGTAATATTTAGAAATAATCCTAACAAAATCTGTACAGTTCTTGCATACCGAAAATTACAATATACTGATGAAAGATATCAAAGAAGATGTAAATAACGGGAAGACATAACATGTTCATGGATTGGAAAACTTGACATAGTAAAGATCTCAATTCTCCTCAAACTGATAAACAGGTTTAACATAATTCCTATGAAAACCCCAGCAAGAGTTTTTGATAAGACTATTCTAAAATTTATATAGAAAAACAAGGGAATTCAAATAGCTATAAAACAATTTTGAAAAAGAAAATTTAAGTGGAACAGTTTAACCAATTTCAAGGTTTATTATATCCTTACAGTAAACAAGACTGTGGTATTGGTAGAGGGGCAGACATAGATCAATTGAGCAGAATAGAGAGCCCAGAAATTGCTCTAAACAAGTATGGTCTACAGATTTTTGACAAAAGCATGAAAACCTTTTCAACAATGGTGGTAGAGCAACTGATTTGTACTAGAAAAAAAAGAACCTCAACTTACACCTCATACTTTATGGAAAAATTCACTCAAAATGATAACAGACTTAAATGTAGAATATAAAACTATAAAGCTTTATAAAAGAAACATGGGAGAAAAATCTTCAGAATCTGTGGCTAGACAAAGAGTCCTTGACCCCAAAAGCACAATCCATATATCTGGACTTCATCAAAACTGGACATCATCAAAATACTTTTGCTGAACTTCATCAAAATATTTTGCTCTGTAAAAGACCCTGTTAAGAGGATAAAAAGACCAGCTATAAACTGAGAAAAAAATATTTACAAACCAGATACGTTTGTAAACAAAAAGTTTCAGTATCTGGAATATATACAAAACTATTAAAACTTAACAGTAAAAAACAAAGAAAATTTAAAAAAAAACAATCCAATTAGAAAATAGACAAAACCATGGAAAGATATTTCACTGAAGAGGACACAGATGGCAAAAACGTATATGTAAAGGTATTCAACATCCTTAACTATTAGGGAAATACAAATTAACATCTTAGTGGGATATCACCACACACTTATCAGAATGACTACAGTAAAACGTAGTGACAGCACTAAATGTTGGTGAGGATGGGAAACTGGAAGGACGTGTAAAAATGGATAATCCGGAAAACAGTTTGACAGTTTCTTAACAAACTAAACATGCAATGAAGAAATGGAAACTTATATTGACACAAAAGCCTATAAATGAACGTTGAGAGCATCTTGATTCAAAGCAGTCTCAAACTGGAAACAGTCTAAATATCTGTAGTTGGTGAATGATTAGACAGACTGTGAAACACCACACCATGGAATACTAATCAGCAAAAAAAAAAAAGGAGCAAATTATTGTTACAACAACTTGGATGAATCTCCAAATAATTATGCTGTATAAAAAAAGTCTTCTAATATTATATACTATGTGATTTTGTTTATGTAACATTCTTGAAGTGAAAAATTATAAAATGGGAAACAGATTATTGATTTCTAGGGTTTAAGCAAATAGGGTGAGACGGAGAAGGGAGAGACATCTGTATGGCTACAAAAAAAAAAAAAAGGCAAAATGAATAACCATATGGCGATGGCATATTGATCGTACCGAAGTCAATATCCTGCTTGTGAAATTATACCATTGTTTTCTAAGTTGTTACCATTGTGGGAACTGGGTTAAGTGTATATGGGATCTTTTTGTACTATTTTTTACAACATTATGAAAATCTACAATTATCTCAAAATAAAAATTTTAATTTAAAAAGAATCTTGAGTGTTAAAAAACAAGAAAGGAAATAGAAGAAACACATCACAACATAGAACAGGTGGAATTTGGTTGCAGGAAAGAAATAGAGAAAAGATGCCTGACATTTATTTTTGCTAAGATAATTTGAACACTGTAACATTCAAAATGCAATAATTATTGTGTCTACTTTTTTCAATACACTGAGTCCTACCCTATGACTACTGTGTCTTATGGTATATTTTTTTAAAACAGCAAAAAGAAATTCTTGTGTAGCTTAAAAGGTCAACATTGATTTAGCCCAATCTCAACATATTCTAAACTTATAGGACTAAATATTTTACAACAAAAATTGGTATTCGTTGCAGTGACTGGGAAATCCATAAGAATCTGATCAATAAATAGAGGATAAATAAGTTCTGATAAAGTTTGATTAATGAATATATTGTATTTTATTAAAATTACTTTGAAAACTTTGGGTTGAATCATTATTATTTGAGTCAATAGTACCCATTTGAACTGTCGCAAGTAATTGGACACTTACTGTTATAATACATAAAATCAACAAGACTTTGGGTGGTTTAATTGACGTGGATAGCACATGAGAATTGTATTTCAGTAAATGTAATTCTCAACTCTTTTATCCAAACTAGGAAATTGTCTCTAAATGAAACAATCATTATACACTCTGACCATGACAATGATTGGGTTGTTACTATGGAAAAAAGCAATTGAAGCAATTAACCAAGGCTACCAGCCACATAATTAATTATCAGAATTGAGGCTCTGTTGCTGGGGAAAAGGTCAGAATGTGAAAGCAAACACAAGAGTGCAAGTAAAATTACAGAGTTGAATGAGGACTGACGTCAAGGTGGAATAAGGCTTGTGATTAAACATTTAAAGGATGCCCCAATAGAATATAAGTCTGAAGATTGATCTCAATTTAGGAGATATATTCTCAGCAGGAAAAGACTTAACTAAAACTTCAAGTGAGTCCCAAGAACCAAAGTGCCCGGCCAGGCCCTTCATGAGAGGAGCATACATCCAAGAAAAATTTGGCAGAATGAGGGAGTAATAGTGAAGCGGCCACAGTTAGCTAGAATATCCATTCCCGACTTCCTGGCCTTGAGAGACATCTTGTGTGATAGAATAAAACAGTCTGCCTTCCTTGAGAAGACTGCAAAGAAAGTCATGTCCATAAGAGAAAATAATTAAAGGCAAGGATTTTCCTTTTTGATGAATATATAATTTGAGTTTCATAGAGCATGGCAGACGTTCAGAATTAGAAGGCATATGAATCAGTATGTAAAAAAAAATAAAAATACAGTCTGAGTGATGATAAGTTACCAGGGAAGTATGAACTTCTGGTGATGACTGAGGTCAACAGTGGCATCAGGTGTGGTGAATGTTAAGTCACCTTTGTACTGTTGCCCGTTAGCTACACTAAGGTTGTGACAGCTTATGAAAAGGTAGCTTCTTGAGGGTTACTCATCTAATGATGTTTACAGCTGGGAGAAGTCTGTCAAAAACGTGACACTGTACACAGAGAAAATAGAAATGCTTCTGCATTAGTTCATTTGTTCAGCTTCATGTAAGACATTGCACTAGGCACTGAGGACTCAGTAGTGAGCAAAACAGACAAAATCCTCAAGCTTTTTAGCTTGCATTTTAGTAGGAAGGACAGAATGGGTACAGATTGGTATCAAGAACTTCTTGGTGTCTCAAGTCAGGTTTGTGTGTATGCTTATATCGTGAATATACATGTACATGTATAGCAGTGAGGGGATATAGATAGGATAGCAGTAGTGCCTCAAATAAAATAATACAAATATATAGCAGCTACAGGAGTCCAGAAGAATTCTGTCTGGGCCTAGTGGGAATTTCTTTAATTTAGTGTAATACAATATAACTTAATTTACTTTAATCTATCTTTACCTATCTATCTATCTACTACCTATCTATCTATCTACAACTTCATATAACCTGGTCTAATTTCTGAGCCCCATATTGTTTCTGTGTTAATTAACTCACGGTTCAACTCAAACTGTATTCGTGGCCAAAAATTTTATATTTCTCATGCTTCCACAATCTTTCTTTTTCCACTTCAGCCTGCCTGGATTTCTACATCCTTATTTATGCCCCTGCCTGGATTTTATTCCTAATCTTCAGCTCAATTCCAGGTTCCAGGGGTCCGGCTCCTAGACCCAATTTTGTCCTCATTAAGAACTGGCTCACATCTGTTGAGGACTAATCCTAAGAATCATAGAGAGGACAGATATTTATAATAAATAATCTACTAAATCATATAGCATTAACACTTTCAAATCTACAATCTTCCTCATATCTACCAAAGTTTCGCACTTTGGAATGACTCTAAATAGACATTAATTTACATAGAAATTTACCTCATGACTTTGATTTGAATCCAATTCATTAATTTAATGCTTCAGAATACCACTGCTATTTCCAGAATTCTTTCCTAAAGTCTCTCAAGGGAACCAATGCAAATGATAAATAAATTTAAGGAAACTTGCTTCCTCAAAGCATAAAGGATAACTTACTTGTGGTAAAAACCTTGGCAAATCAGAGTGAACCAAGGCCCTTCAACATCCAGGTGACATCAGAGAGCTATCCTATTGCCCCTTTGATTGCTCTCATTGTGACAGTGATAGAAAAGGGAAGGAATTTTGGAGAAGTGGTGACATTCTAATATTCTTGCTTATAAATCTGAGAGAATAATTTGGATATTCATGTATCCAATAAAATCTCTTAAAATACTTCCAGCCAGTAAGAGTTTGAATTCGTACAAATTATTTCAGGACTCAATGACGTCCACAGCTACTAAAATGGGGGGGCGGTGTTTGCGGCAGGGGTAGAACCCATGTCCACATCCAGACATCTACTTTCAAAGTGAAAAGCCATCAAATCCTTGCATGTTATTCATCTTGCTAGGCCCATTATCGAGTTTGTCACAAACCTAAGAGACAGGATGACTGAAGTATAAGTGGTGTCCAAAAATATCAGCAGCTGTCAGGACCGTGTGAAGAAAATGTGACAATGGAATGTAGAAAAAGGGTACATGGGCTAGGCTTCAAACTGAGAGATAGTAGGTAGAGTCTGGTGAAAGAAATATTAAACACTGCATCTCAGTTTATGACCATTGTTGCCAAGGCAGACAGGGAGAATCTAGTTTCTGCCCTGATGCGAGCATCATTCTCTTCTGAATCTTGATGGAGTCTGGCAGGTGTGTTCTGATTTTCAGAATAAAGAAGGGTTTCACACATACAAGTTATATAGATACTGAGGTGCCATCAATGTCCTAATATTTTTATATAACTCATATAATCAGTTTCCTTCACTGGATTCTGTTATCCTACTGAATTAAACAAGAAAGTGTTAGTGTGGACAAATCCATCAACAAATATACCTGAAGACTTTTGATGAATAAAAGATTAGAATAACATCTAGATCCGTATTACGTGGTAGATGGACAATATCAACAGTGAGAGTCCTTGTGAGCAATCAACTCTAAGGCATCCCAGACACCACTTGCGGAAAACACACACATATCAGGTTCTTAAAGCATTGGAAGTTTCGTGCTGCTTTCATGGCTGATAGGGATTATGGTGGTCATAAGAATAGAGAAGAATAAATATTAATCACGGAGAGTTAGAATTTTACACCATAGACTCAACATATTTTCTCTGTCAAAGTTCAGTTTGATTCTCTGGGTACAGAGAGGGAATATAAATTCTATTATTGGAATCTAAGAAGAATTTGTTTTATTTAGGATTATGCTCATCATGATTTCATTGGAAATACAGTTTTGTTTTTTTTTTTTTTAAATTGAAGGATACTTGGCTTAAAATACTATGTTAGCATCAGTGTACAATATAGTTATCTGATATTTTTATATATTACAAAAGGATCACCGCCTTGAGTCTAGTTACCATCTGTTCATGTACAAAATTATCATTTTATTAATGGCCATATTCCCTATACAGTATATTACATTTCTGTGAACTTTTTATTTTTTAACTGGAAGTCTATACCTCTTAATCCCAATCACCTGTTTAGCCCATCCCCACCTGCCTTCCCTCTGGCAACCACGAGTTTGTTCTCTGTATCTGTGAGTCTGTTTCTGTTTTGTTTTGCTTGTTCCTTTATTTTGTCTTTATAAATTCCACATGTAAGTGAACTCAACAGTATTCTTTCTCTGACTTATTTCACTTAACATAATACCTTCCAGGACCACCCATGTTCTCAGAAGTGGCAAGATTCCATTCTTTTTTTACGGCAAGATTATATATATAATATATTATATTAAATTATATTATACACACACACACACACACACACACACACATATATATATGATGTTACAGAAAAACCTGAATGAACACTTTGGCCAACCACATATATGACATCTTTATCCATTCATCTGCTAAGGAAGACTTAAGTTGCTTCCATATCTTGACTATTGTAAATAATGCTGCAGTGAGTATTGGTGTGCACATATCTTTTTAAATTAGTGTTTTTGTTTTCCTTGGCATGTACCTGGGAGTGGAATTGCTGGATCATATATGACAGTTTTATTTTTAATTTTTGAGGAAACTCCTATTGTTTTCCATAGTGGCTACACCAATTTACAATCTCACCAACAGCGTACAGCATTCCAATTTCTTCACATCCTTGCCAAAACTTATTTCTTGTCTTTTTGATAATATCTATTCTGACAGGTATGAGGGAATGTCTCATTGTGGTTTTAATTTGCATTTCCCTGATGGTTAGTGATTTTGAGCATATTTTCATGTACCTGTTGGCCATCCATATGTTTTCTTTAGAAAAATGTGTGTTCACATCTTCTGTCCATTTTTCAACTGTGTTGTTTATTTGTTTTTTTATTTATATTGAATTGTATGAGTTCTTTATGTATTTTGCATACTAACCCATACCAGACATATTGTTTGCAAAAATCTTCTCCCATTCAGTAGGTTGCATTTTCATTTTGTTTGTTTTCTTATTTTTTGAGTAGGACTTCCCTATGAACTTCCCTTTTAAAACTGCTTTTGCTCTGCTCCACAGATTTTGGAAAGTTGTGTTTCCATTTTCATTTGCCTCAAGGTTTTTTTGTTTTTGTTTTTTTAATTTCCTCTTGATTTCTTCATTGACCCATTCGTTCCATGTATTTGTGGGGTTTTTCTTCAGTTTTTTTCATGTGATATATTTCTAGTTTCATACTGTTGTAGTCAGAAAAGATGCTTGATATGATTTCAATCTTAAATTTATTAAGATTTATTTTGTTGCCTAGCATGTGATCTATCCTGGAGAATGCTCCTTGTGCACATGAAAAGATACTGTGTTAGGTTCTGAGGGATATAGTGGTGCTACATAGAGGAATGGTAGCATATTCTGAAGGTATATGAACATGGAAAATGAAAAAAAAGAAGAAGACTGGTGTGGATAAGTAATTTTGGCATGAAAGATAATTCCAAATATTGGAATGCCTCCAACATAGAGAATAAACTTGTTCACACTTACTCTGGAATCAAAAAGTGGAAATAACAGGAAAAGAATTTGGGCTTAATAAAAATGCAAATGCTTAGAGCTGATCAACAGTATCACTGAAGGTGTTCATGTTGGAGAATCACCTGATTTTGGGGGGAGGCGATAGTGGTGCAGAGGGTATCATTGCAGGGGTGAGAGGTCAATGTTGGTCACTTTAATTTCTTCCAAACTTAAGATTTTATGGTTTTTTAGGAAAGAACATGCATAGGACTTGGAATCTTAAAATAGGATATAAATCCCTGAGAACCACCTTTGCCAGATCCATCTTTCCCAGCGCTCACTGCATGATGTATGTGGCTTGCACTTTAATTTCAGTCTTTGAGACTTCCTCAAACATCTTTCACTTCCAAGGATTGGAAAACTACATTAAAGGTCAAGGTCTAAACTGTACTAGAGTCCTATAGCACAGTTTCTCAGTTTTGGAAGTAATGACATATTGGGCTGGATAATTCTTTGTTTGGGGGCCATCGTAGGATATTTAGCAGTATCCCTGGCCTCTACCTATTAAATGCCAATAACCTCTTGCCCCCACACCTCAAGTAGGGACAACCAAAAATGTCTCTACATATTGCCAAATGTCCCCCGGGGGACAAAATTCTCCTTGATTAAGAACCACTGCCCTACTATTATTAATTAGGTAAAGTAAATGTTAAAAATCAGTGAAAAATATTAAACATAACCAAGTAGGGAAAAATGGGTAAGAAGCTAAAATATATGTGGAATTCTGACTTTAGTATTTAAAGGTTGTATTTTGCTAAAAGCAACACTATTAAATGTAATTTCACTGTATATTTCATGGGGAACATTTTATGAAGAAAAAAATTTTTTTTCACTCAGATTTAAAATTTTAAAAAACTGAGATTTATTTTTTTAATTCAGCATTCAGATATGCCTTCAATGTTGATTAAATAATTTAATGCATGTAAACTCCTTAAATCATGTCTGGTACATGATAATACTTAATAGTTTAAAAATATTCAAGTTTCCAGTGACTGTTTTTGCACACCCTTTTTAATGATATAGGTGATAGTGAAGAATCTTATTTCTTGCTGTTCACTATATGTTTGTATTTCAGAGGCACATGTAATATTAGATAAGTATCTGGTACATATTTGTGCATAAATTATTGAATAAAGGTGTAAATACATAAATAGATATCTTTTATTTTTATCAGTATATCAATAGGTATACACATCTTTATTATGTACCAGGGATAATAATAGGCTTATGTTTGCAAAATATTTGATAAGATGCTCACCTGTGATAACTTGAAAGAGTAATGAGTCTGAGACTTCAGGTGAAATGCTATTAACAGCATTTGAAAAGAAATGTGTACAGAAAAAATAACAAATTTTCTAGCAGGACATACAGAGTTCAGAAATCTAGCACTTGTCAATTTGAAAAAGAAACTTCTCAACACTGCTGATTAAAAATTGCACTCTACAGAATGTGCCAAATAAGGGTATGGACTTCACTGTGTTACATTCTCTAAGTTTAGTACATTGATGTTCAGTAATGGCTCAGTGGGAAGAGATTAAGGTTTGAGTCATGCCATGGACACCTGAGAGGTCCAAGACACCCATAATTAAATCTAGACAGAAAGGCATGTGTCTAAAAGAATTATGAGTTTGTTTATAGCACATGGAGTTGACCATAACTAAATAGATGAGAATACAAATAGGTTTTTAAAAGCGTTAAAGACTAGTGTACTGACTAAGGTATCAACAGTTTGAACTAAAAGAATATGACTATTAAGTACTTATAATAGACCTTGGGACCTCAGTCCTCTAGAGGCAGCAAGCCAACTGAGAAAGCTGCCTAGTCTTAAGGAAATAGCCATGAAGTCATGGAAGAAGGGTGTCCAGTGACCTGATGCATTTACCCACACGGATTAGACTAGGAGCCTAATGAAGGACCACTTCCCTTCTACCCTCTACACAAGGTAGGGGTTCCTCACAGTACATTCTCAGTAAGATCTAAAAATCTAGGATGGGCATGTTTTACCACCATTTTCATTTCTCTGATTCATTACTTACATAGTATTTATTAGGAGCAGATAAATTTTTTTCTAATTTTCAAACCAAGAAAAATCATGTTGGACTTGATACAAATTATATCATAGCACTGGACTTTGAGGCTGACTAAAAATCAGATGGGATTTTTGGGTTTTCTTCCTTCTGCGGAAGTCAGTGTATATTGCATGTGGAAAGGATAGGGCCCTGAATATTAATAACTCAAAGGGTAGGCTCTGTTCATCATTATGGCTATTCACAGATGTTGAGTGCTCTCGTTCCAGACATGTGGTAGGACTGACTTGCTTGCCACTTGAATTCAGATGTTGCCTTGTGGCTTGCTTGGCCCATAAAACATGAATGTAAACACTATGTGTCACTTCTAGGCAGAGTTATTGAGTACCAGAACATGGCATTGCATACTCTCTTGCATCTAATTCTGTCGTCATGGAAGCTTGTGTCAAGGTGATGCCTTCATCAACCTTGCCAACCCCCAGAGGGCATGTAACCTGGGCAATAAATAAAATTTGCTATTTCAAACCACTGAGAGTTTTCTCGTTGTTGGTTTTCCCAGCATAACCAGTTCTGTCCTGACTGATACATTTATGAATCCTTTTTAAGATTTGTGAAGTCCTTGAATGCCCCTACAAAATTATAAAAAACACCCACAAACCAATATTTGTACTGTAATAACCATTAATTAGTATACAAATTAAAAATGCATTTTTCAGGACTTCCTTGGTGGCGCAGTGGTTAAGAATCTGCCTGCCAATGCAGGGGACAGGGGTTAGATCCCTGGTCCAGGAAGATCCCACATGCCGCAGAACATCTAAGCCCGCGTGCTGCAACTACTGAAGCCCGTGCACCTAGAGGCCGTGCTCTGCAACAAGAGAAGCTACCGCAATGAGAAGCCCACGCACCACAGCAAAGAGTAACCCCTGCTTGCTGCAACTAGAGAAAGCCTGCGCACAGCAACGAAGACCCAACGCAGCTAAAAAAAAATGCATTTTTCTTTCAAATTTTTAAGTTACTTCCATTTTAATTTTTTCAGGATTATGTCTAATGATTACTGAATTACAAACATTTTTGTCAACATTTTTAAGGAATGCAGAAACTTGCAGCAATAGAGAGTTTGGCTTTCTTCCAAATCCCACAAAATGCAAATCCGTAATGCATTAATAATCGTTATTGAAAATAATTTTAGGATATTAAGGCAATTTTTCACTGGTTATCTTTCACCTCATTAGGCATACTGAGTATTTATTCTACTGTGTAATTGGAGAAGCAACCCAATTCTATTCTCCATTTCCAAACATGCACCCACTCAGTAAAAGCCTGTCAGTTTCCTCCCTCCTCCTTTTATACCAAAAGTACAGAAATAACTATGTCAGAACCAAGTGGACAAATCGCATTGCCCAAAAATCCTAGCTCGCAGGGTATTATAGCACAAAGTTAATTAGGACTTTCAAAACTTGAATTTCCTAATGGTTTTATTATTCCATTGTCTTCAGTAAAATGGGAGGAAAAGCTACTTTATCAAATATGGTTCACCATGCAATTGACATTTGATTCCTTTTTAAAAAATTTGTCAAGAATTCAAAAATGTTCTCCCCCTACTAATTATATCTACAAAAACTGTTTCAGCAAAAGTGGGTGAAGAGGATAAGTGAATTCAATCAGAAAGCTGGTTAGAAATAGAAATAATCAGCTTATCAAAGTGGATTAATTTGGGTATGCTTCTTCCTCATATTATTTTAGAGCTTTTAACATTTCAATAAAATATATAAAATTGTCTGTTTCAAGATCAGTATTTATTTTCTCTAATATGTCTGACCACGAAGAATTCTTTCCTCTCAATATGTCTATAAAATGCTATTTTCTTTAAGTTATCTGATTAAAAAGAAAATGATTTAGTAACTGCATCCTGGAAAGAAGTATAGAAATAAAGCACCCTAGTGATACCATTCCAAAAACTGCAATATATAAAGTTGTTATTAAAGTAAAAGGCCATAATGTCCTTAAATTTACAGAAGAGATTAAGCCTTAAGCAAAGGCTTGCTTTAGAGCTGTTCAGTATTATATCAGAAAATGTCTTGTGAAAGAATGTTAATGGAGTGATAGTAACAGAACGGTGAGTGGAATGTAAGCCATGGTAGTGACATCTAGAAAGGCTTCAAGAGACAATACCTTGGTGATTCTCACACCATCCACATTTAGAATGTAGACAGTCACATTTTATAGCTAAAATTTTTAATGTTTTAAATTAAGTTCATAAATAAATACATGATTTATACATTTTATGTTAAGCAATTGCTTTTATAAATTTAAGATACATTTTTTTCCTTCAAGCTACATTTTCCTCCACAATTCTGAGGGTTGGGTTTCTAAGTCTGCAGTTTCTTGGGATTCATCTTAAGTTCAACCAATCTCAGACATGCTGTGAATGTCAAGGGACTCACTCTGCTTATAATGTCTTTCTTTTCCTGTCTGGTAAACGTCTAGTTATTCAAGACTCTACTTACATTCCAACTCAATAAAACCTTTCCTAACCCCCTCAGGCAGTTATTTGATTTTTTCTTCTGTGATCCCATGATATTTTGTTCACGGTCCTTTTTAAACTTCACATGTTATTACATTTCATCTATTTAGATGTCTCTAACACTGTGAGAACTTTGAGAACTGGGTCTTTCTTGTTTATGATCTGAGTACCTAAAATAGTATCAGCTACGTGATAGGATTTGATTCATGTTTGTTAGATGAATGGATGATTCTATAAATAGCCATTTTTGATGTAGCCGAAACTGGTAGTCATTCCCCAGCCTCATTCTTCTCCTCTGCCTTTAGTAACAGACATCAGTCCCATGAGCTGAGCACACAGCTACTCAGACGCAAATGTATCCGTATCCCTGGGTGGATTATGTGAATACGTTTTTATCAATGGTATGTGACCACAGGTGATGTGCGCAAGTTCTGTGTCTTTTCCATAAAAAGAAGTTACGTTATCTTCTGCTTATTCCCATTACCTTATCTACAGACTAGATATCAGACGCCATGCTAATGAGGCAGCTTCGGTGTGCAGACAAGAACAACACCCTGAGGGCTGGAGGAGGAACACATTAGGAATAAACAGGTTATCGAGAAGACCTCAGGAAACAAAACCACCTGCCCACACTGTGTACTGTCTACCGCCTCATGGATTGTGATGAGAGAGAGAAGTAAACTTCTACACCATATGAGACATCACTTTGGAATCACTTTGTTACAGAAGCTTAGCCTATATCCGATACAATGTCTTATGCAATATACCTGCCGTGTTTGCAGGCAGGTGGTCCCATGGCAACTTTCAGACCCGATGGATATTGTCACAGTGCAGTGGCTCCCATTAGCACACGATGAGCTGCAGTACCAGCTTTCCAAGCCACTATATGTTGGCAGTACAGCTTCAAGCAGCAGTAGCAGCTCTAAATCCCTCAACAGCCAGAAGCAGCAGCTCCAGTGGTTCCCCACGGTTGCTTCTGTCAGCAGCCCTGACGGGGTCTTTCAAGTCTGTTCCCTCATCACCAAGAAGCTGTTATCCTCTCAGCATCTACATGACTGTATCTAGTTACGTGTTAAAAAGTACTTAACTAGCTCTCTGTCTTTAAAAAAAAAAGTTCCAGTTTGTTTGCTGATTTCTACACGTAAATATGTAAACACTGAGAGCATGGCCCACTTCATGCGAGCAATCTGACATCACTAAATGTGAAGTATGTGGAGCTGAGTCGAGTTGCATACACTTGGCTTGTGTGATGTGGTAAGATCAGTCTGCAACACACCACTGACTTGACAGTACCAGTTATCTGTTGTGGCGTAACCCAACCATTCAAACTTACCAGCTTAAAACAAAAACTCATTCGCTTAAAATTCTGGACAGTAATTGTGTCTGGGATCACTAGGTGTTCCCCAGCTGTTTTCTCCTGGGACCACTCCCGAGAAACTACAACTATTGGCTGCAGTCAATTGGCATCTCAATAGGGATTGGTGGACTAAGACGGTCTCACTTACACGTCTGTCAGTTGGTACTCACCATGCACTCTCATACCATAGTAAGCTAATGTGGGTCTTTACTTGGTGGTTCCAGGGCAGATTTCCAAGAGGACGGTAGAAGCGACTTCAATGCCTACTGAGACTTCTCTGAAGTCCTATAATGTTCCTCTCCTTGCATTCTGTTATTCTACCATGGTAAGTCACAAGGCCAGCTTAAACTCCATGCAATAAACTATTTTGATTAGACAAATAAGCAGTTTAATTGGTCACATTTTTTCCTTGCTCAATTAGTATTTTAAAATATAGTCACACCATTTCACACCCATTAGAATGGCTACTATAAATTAAAAACAGACAAACAAAACAGAAAATATCAAGTATTGGCAAGGATGTGAAGAAATTGGACACCTTGTACACTGCTGGTGGGAATGTAAAATAGTATAGCCGTTATGGAAAATATTATGGCAGTTCCTCAAAAACTTAAACATAGAATTACCATATGACCCAGCAATTCTAGTTTTGAGTATATACCCCCCAAAATTGAAAGTAGGAGCTCAAAGGGATATTTCTTCATCCATGTTCATAGCAACGTTATTCACAGTAGCCAAAAGGTGGAAGCAACCCAAGTGTTGATGGGAAGCAACCCATCAACAGATGAATAGATAAACAAAACCTGCTGTATACATACAATGGAATACTATTCTGCCCTAAAAAAGAAGGAAATTCTGATACACACTATAACATGGAAGATCCTCGAGGACATTATACTAAGTGAAATGTCAATCACAAAAGGAAAATACTGTTTGATCCCTTCCACTTATATGAGGTACATAGAGTAGACAAATTCATGGAGACAGAAAATGGAATGGTGTTTACCAGGGGCTAGAATGTGAAGTTGTTGTTTAATATGTATAGAGTGGTTTTTAGTATTGTAAGATGAAAAAAGTTCTGGAGATTGGCTGCACAACATTGTGAATATACTTAACATTACCGACTTCTGAACTTAAAAAATGGTTAAGATGGCAAATTTTATGTCATATGTATTTTGTCATAAAACACACACACACACATTGCAACAAATTCTTTGACTCTCATTGAGAGACATGCTCTCCGTCTCCCTTTGATTCTAGGTGGGTTTCTGACTCACTTGAAATCAATAAAATGCGGCAGAATGATGCAAGAATTATGCTGCTATGTTAAAGAAGGCAATATAGTGCCTGACTTATTTGCTGGAACACTTGCCTATGGAGCCCTGAGTTGCCATTATAAGAAGTCTGAGTACCTTATGGCCACCATGCATGGTAAGAAAGCCAGGGCACATGGAGGAACAATGAGTAAGTGCCATTGACAGCCTCAGCCTAAGTCTCAGAACAAAATCAGCATCCACTGACCAACATGTAGGTGAAGATGCTTCCAGATGGGTCTAGTCCCCGGCCATAGTCACATTCAGGCAGCTGAGTCCACCCAGGGGAAGTCCCAGACATCACATAACAAAGGCAAGTCATTCTCACAAAATCTGGCCCAAAGTCCTGACCCACAGATTCAGGGAACTTGGTAAAATATTTGTTTTAAGCCCCTAAGTTTTGTATATATGTATATATTTAAGCTTTATTGAGATATAATTCACATACTATAAAATTCATCCTTTAACATGCATAATTCAGGGATTTTATTATATTCACAGAGTTGTACAACCATCACCTCTCTTTAATTTTAGAATATTTTATTTCGCAAAAAGAAACCCCATACCCATTAGAGGTCATTCCTCATTCCCTAATCCAGCCCTACTCTATGGATTTGCCTATTCTGCAAATTTCATGTAAATGGATCACTCTATATGTGGCCTTTGTGTCTGGCTTCTTTCACTTAGTATGAGGTTTTCAAGGGTACAATTGTATGAATGGATTCTATCCAATCATCAATTGATGGACTATTGGTTGTTTTCACCTTTGGGCTATTATAAATAATGATCTTATGAACATTCATGTACAAGTTTTTTCATGGACACATGTTTTCAATTCTCTTGGATAAACACCCATGAGTAAAATTGCAGGGTCATATGGTAACTCTATGTTTAGCATTTTGAGGAACTGCCAAAGTGTTTTCCAAAGTGGCTTCCCCATTTTGCAAACCCAAGAGTAACGTATATGAATTTCAGTTTATTATCATCCTTGCTAACACTTGTTTTTATTGGTCTTATTTTAGCTATCTGAGTGAGTGTAAAGTAGCATGTCATCGTGGTTTTGATTTTCATTTCCCTAATGACTGATGAAGTTGAGCAACTTTTCATGTGCTTATTGGCAATTTGCGTATCTTCTTTGGAGAAATGTCTACTCAGATATTTTGCCAATTTTTAAATTGGACTATTTGTCTTTTTATTACTGAGTTGTAAGAATTTTTTAGATAATCTAGATAAAAATTCTGTATCAAATATATGACTTGCAAATATTTTCTCCAGTTGTGTGGGTTGTCTTTTCACTTTCTCTATAGTGTCCTTTGAAGCATGAAGTGCAAGGCTGATTCTCTTGATATTCCTCTTAACATGTGTTGATGTTCACACTCCTACTAGGCCAGATGGTCAGAGAAATAATTAGATTTACAAAAGTAATTTTGATTCTGAACAACTTCTTCAGGAGCAGATAATTTCCTTTATCTTTTGTCCCAAATGGTAAAATTACATCCTCATTATTACTACATCTAAACTGTTGGCTTTAATAAATTAAAGAGGAATATAAACTAATAAAGGCTTTTCTTAAATTGAAGTATAGTTGATTTACAATGTTGTATTAGTTTCAGGCCTACAGCAAAGGGATTCAGTTATATATATATTATATATATATATTCTTTTTTTCTTTTTCAGATTTTTTCCATTATAAGTTATTATAAAATGTTGAATATAGTTCCCTGTGCTATACAGTAGGTCCTTGTTGTTTATCTATTTTATATACAGTAGTTTGTATCTGTTAACCCCAAGGTCTTAATTTATCCCACCCCCTTTTACCCTTTGGCAACCACAAGTCTGTTCTCTATGTCTGTGAGTCTATTTCTGTTGTGTAAATAAGTTCATTTGTATCATTTTTTAAAAATTCCACATATAAGTGATATCATGTGATATTTGTCTTACTCTGTCTGACTTACTTAACTTAGTATGATAATCTCTAGGTCCATCCATGTTGCTGCAAATGATTTCAGTCTTTTATATGGCTGAGTAGAATTCCATTTTATATGTGTGTGTATGTATGTATATATATATATATATATATATATATCTCACATCTTCTTTATCCATTCATCTGTCAGTGGATCCTTAGTTTGCTTCCATGTCTTGGCTGTTGTAAATAGTGCTGCTATAAGCATTGGGGTACATGCATCTTTTCAAATTAGAGTGTTCATCTTTTCCAGATATATGCCCAGAATGGCAACTCTACTTTTAGTTTTTTAAGGAACCTTAGGGGCTGCACCAACTTACATTCCCACCAACAGTGTAGGAGGGTTCCCTTTTCTCCACACCTTCTCCAGCATTTATTATTTGTGGACTTTTTGCTTTTCTATCTTCTGAAAAACCACAGCAGTGAGGATTTGTGATAAATATTATTTCCCCTAATGGATGATAAATTTGTATGTGAATCTATAACAAAGCAATGTAAAACATTACTTTATAAAACAAGAATTTAGAAAATATTTTAGATTTAAAGGTTCTAGACTGGGAAAAAAAAGGAGATGGATTAGTGACTCTCCTCAATCTTCTTTTTATTATAAGTGACATGTGCTGAGCAGATCTGTCCATTTAATGAGTTTCTCATATCAGGACAGAAAAGATCCAAATAAAGAAATTGGACATTCCATAAAAAATAAATTTGTAATTATATATTGCTTCATAATAAACAGTAAATGAATGAATGTAATTTTCATTACTATAAATTAATTTGAACATTCACAAATTTTGGAATGTTGCATCTTTGTCGGGGATTACGTTTCCACCTATGAGAAGCCAGTTACTGTCTGTCACATAATTGTCTACTTTATCCAAGAGCCTGCATAATTTGGCTTTATTCTGGCATTAAAATTTAACAACTTTCACTTTTACTGGTAATTCAGTCTTGCTCAACCAAAATGAGATAAACGTCGTATGTCATAATCTTGATGAAATTTCAGATCTATTTGTTAGCATTTTATAATCTAATGATAATACTAATTCAAGTAGAGAAGTGAAATTTAAAGTGTTCTACTTGCTGCAGGAATCTAGGACATTAAAAAAAATCTAATGAGGTTAATTGCTTAGACTAAGGAGAATCAGTAATAAAGGAGGAACTTTTCATTTTATCCATATGCAATACATAGCTGCCATTGACAAGGTGAATTACCAACTTACTTAATGTCTAACCAAGAACAAGCACCTTCAGGTATCTCCCTGATGCTCACTGATGGATCATGAGACTGTTTAGTAGCATTTTGTGAGCAACAGTTCCTTAATACTTCCCATAATGTGGAATATAAGAGCAGTAGTTGTGATCAATAATTCTGGTAACCTAACAGAAATTTCTGTTTCTTAAGAATTCTGTAGAGAACGTCTTTTTATTTATACAGATAATGAGTCTGACATTAGACTGAAGTTTGATTTCACTTGATTTGGATAAACGGGATCAGGTCAATCAAAGGTGTCTTCAAAATCAAATTTTAAGATAATATTTTTACTAATTAAATAAAACAGCTATGTCATTAAATTAAACAGACAATTCTAAAGCTTGAGTAATATAAGAAAAATTTCCTCTAGTACCGACAACAGTCTACATACTAAATAGTCTCATAAACTATAAGCAAAACAATCAAAATAAAAAATAAAGCCAGGACCACAGGTTTTCTGAGTGTTAGCCTGGTGTCGGGTATCCAAAACAGTGCTTTATTCACTAGGCTTTTCATTTTTTGCTCTAGTGTGTAACACTGTCTATGTGAATTTGTGCTGCTGAGAATTTGGAAGAAGACAGTAGGTGCCGTAATCATTTTAATACAAATATGTCTTTGGAATTTGTTTTAGCAAAAAGCTATGGTCTCTGAATTAAATATGTAGGGTAATTTAAAATGAAATGCAAAGAATGCACTTTTCATTGGATGACATTCCTACATGCCAAACAAAATTACAGTTCATTAAAGATGGGTAACCTCTTTGGATCCACTGAAGTGGTCAAGGAAAATTCCCTATTTTTTACTTAGACACATTTTCATTTTTTAAATTTAAAACCTCCTCTCTTCATCCCTCCTTCTTCCATTCTCTCTCTCTCCTGGCAAATAGTCAAATAGTCAAGTGTGCTTGCTTGTCTCGTAATTATTTCCATAAGGAAAACTCCCCTGAGTTTGCTTAGGGTTGTTGTATTTTCACCCCTTCCTCAGTTGCTGCCCAAACTCTTACAATTGCACAGTGCAAATATACACAAATGAGTAGTTCAGTAATAATAAAATAAATACATAAATAAATAAAAACATTGTAAAAATAACAGTCCAGCATGCATAGGATTAAGTAGCAAACGGTAATGGATAGCCAGAAAATGTTTTGAACTGAAGAGGCCGTTCTCAATTGATTGCTTTAACCTTTGAGAAGTTAAACTTGTAACATAGTTCAATGATTAGATAGAGCTTTAGGGGGAAATGGGACCTATATAAGATTTCGCTAGAAAGGGAGAACCCAGGTGGATGAGATGAAATAGCATGCACAACAGAGCAGAGGTAGGAACTCCAGGTACATATAGGGGATGGTAATAAATGGATTCCTTTAGTATACTTAAGATGAACCTCTATTGCATTAATATGCTTTTTATCTTCACATTATCTGGCATACAATATTTTTCACATTAATAGCTAAAATGATGTAATAATAATTAGATCCATCATAATACTTTTCAATAATGGAAGGAAATGATAAACTTAAAGCCACCCGAAGGTTATTTAAACATTTCAAAGTTGAGGATTATATTTGAGAGACAGTTAGTTCTCTGTCACCATTACACTCTAAACACTTCAGAGTTTTCATTGGAAGTTAATTTAATAATAATTTTAAAATACTAATATAATTTGAGATCCTGGTGAGAGGAAATATGGGAATATTATAAGACTAGTTAACAACAGATATTATATACTAATTTGAAGGTTCATATAGTTTCTTTTTTATTATTAATTACCCTGACAGATACATATGCATGCACCTCTGTTTATTTATACACAGATTCTTGCCCACTCCTAATATTTAATACACCTATGGGCCATCTACCTTTTCTTCCCAGGTTTGACATCACCAGAAGTTGCAAGTAGCCTTCTGAACATGCATCCGGATACAGAGTTACATATCCAAACTCTTTCTACTCACCTTCCCCCAAACGACTGACAGCTCAGGCAAACCTCAGTAATATTTTTAGTTGAAATATTGTTGATTTACGATATTTTTATTGGTTATATTCAATTTAAAGTAATTACAGAGTCTTGACTATACTCCCCTGTGCTGCACAATATATCCTTGTTTCTTATTTATTTTATACATAGTAGTTTGTACCTCTTAATCCCCTACCCCATCTTGCTCCTTCCCACTTCCCTCTCGCCACTGGTATCCACTAGTTTGTTGTCTATATCTGAGTCTGCTTCTGCTTTGTTATATACAGTCATTTGTGTTATTTTTCAGATTCCACATAAAATTGATAACAGAGTATTTGTATTTCTCTGACTTATTTCATTAAGTATAATACTCTCTAGGTCCATCCACATTGTTGCAAATGGAAATTTCATTATGTTTTATGGCAGAGTGGTATTCCATTGCATATATAAAACCACAGATTCTTAATGCATTCATCTGTTGGTGGGTTGCTTGGGTAACACTTGGGTTGCTTCCATATCATGGCTATTTTAAATAATGCTGCTATGAAAATTGCGGTGTATGTGTCTTTTTGAGTTATTGTTTTTAGTTTTTTGTATATATACCCAGGAGTGGAACTGCTGGGTCATATAATAGTTCTATTTTCAGTTTTTGAGCAACCTCCTTACTGTTTTCCATGATGGCTGCATCAATTTGCACTCCCACCAGCAGTGTACAAGGGTTCCCTTTTCTCCACATCCTCACCAACATTTGTTACTTGTAGACATTTTGGTGATAACCATTCTGACAGGTGTGAGTTGATATCTCATTGTGGTTTTGATTTGCATTTCTCTAATAATTAGTGATGTTGGGCATCTTTTCATGTGCCTTTTATCCATCTGTATCTCTTCTTTGGAAGAATGTCTATTCAGGTCTTCTGCACAATTTTAATCTGGTTGTTTAGTTTTGTAGCTATTGAGTTGTATGTGAGCTGTTTATATATTTTGGATATTAACCCCCCATGATGGTTATACCATTTGCAAACGTTTTCTCCCATTCAGTAGGCTGTCTTTTTGTTTTGTGGATAGTTTCCTTTGCTGTGCAAAAGCTTTTAAGTTTAATTAAGTCCCATACTTTTATTTGCTTTGTTTTATGAGACAGATCCCAAAAATATTGCTACAGTTGTCAAAGAATGTTCTGCTTATGTTTTCTTCTAGGAGTTTTATAGTTTCAGGTTTTACATTTAGGCCTTTAATCCATTCTGAGTTTAGTTTTGTATGTCATGTGAGGAGATGTTCTAGCATTTCTGACAGCTTTACTTCTTCCCTTCCAATTTGGATGCCTTTTATTTCTTTTCCATGTCTGACTGTTGTCTCTAAGACTTCCAATACTAGAAAAATAGAAGTGGCAAGACTGGGTATTCCTATCCTGTTCCTGATTTTAGGAGAATAGCTTTCAGCTTTTCACTGTTGAGTGTGATTTTGGCTGTGGTTTTGTCATAAATGATCTTTATTATGTTGAGATATGTTCCCTCTGTAACAATTTTGATGAGAGTTTTTATCATGAATGGATGTTGAATTTTATCAATACTTTTTCTGTGTCTATTGAGATAATGATACGATTTTTATCCTTCCTGTTATTAATATGGTATATCACATTACTTGATTGATTTGAAAATATTGAACCATCCTTGCACCCTTGGGATAAATCCAGTTGCTCATGGTGTATGATCTTTTTAATATATTTTTGGACCAATATATAAGTATTGCAAATATATTACCAATCCTGAACACTCAAAAGCATATTACTCTCAAGGCATTGCCCCTTTAAGAAATGACTGACATCAGAATCAAATTTTAACATTCAACTCTAAGTTTTTTTACTGAGTCATACCAGAGTTCCTCTCCCTCTTTTGTATCACATGCTTCTGACCAATTCCCTCACATATCTCTTTTGTTTAAGCAGGGCCAGAGCCAAGGCAAGGGTGAGTCTTCCTGAGAACCAGTGCCAGGGCTAGTAAAGACACAATATATCTATAGGTTTTACTGTGAGCGGCTGTGGGGAAGATGCTGAGTTATTGTTCTATGGCACAGTTAAATAAAATTCCAAATAGACTCTATCACCATGTTCTCAACTCACTAGAAGTAGGCAGTGAGACAGAATCCATATGTCAAGAGTCTATGCCTTAAATCTAGGGACAGTAGGAAGTAGAAACCCCCCACCCCCCAAAAAAAATCTCATGAAATAATCAGATGATGAGTTTTCCTCATTGCTTTTACTTTCATCTCTGGTCCTTTCTTTTGTGCCAAGCCTTAGGAAGCTCAAGGCTTTTCTCTTTACTATCACCTCCATGAAATCCTTCTAAGACACTAGAGCCATGATCATAATAAATACAACCCATGATTAATATTCCCTAATTTTCAATGTTCTAATTTTAATGTGTGCCTTAATATCTATATATGAATTGTTCACTCATTTATTCATTAAATTATCCCCAAAATGTTTATTGGCATAGTGCTGAGCAAAAAAGATTTGGTCCCAACCCTTATGGAGGAAGAAACCCAATAAATAAATTAGCAAAAAATAAATAACAAAATATCAAACACCCATGGATTGGTGTGATAGAAGGACTTTGAAAACATTCATTTTAATTTGGGTATCAGAGAAAGCCTCTCTAAAGAACTGATTTGAGCTGATACCTGAATGAAGGGAAGGACCCAGCCAAGCAAAGGTATCCAAGTGCAAAAGTCTTAAGATACTATTGAGTTTAGTGTATTGTGTATCCCAGAAAAGGAATGAAAGTCAGTGTGTCTGAAGCATGATGCACATGTAGAAGATCAGGTCAAGGAAAAAAAAAAAATCAGGGAACAGATAAAGGAGTTGCTCATAGATCTTGGTTAGGGTTTGGATTATATTTTAGGAGTAATGTGAAATTATTAAAAGTTGTATATTAGAAGAGTAGCGTAAATTAATTTATGTTAAGGGAAGTTTTTGGAATGAGTTGCAAGAATGAAATTAGAACAGTTTAAGATGATTGAAGCAATCCTGGAAATATGATGCTGCCTGGACTAAGATGAGAGAAGCAGAGATGAACAGGAGGAAACGGATTCATAGAATTTCTTGGTGTGAGGATGAGAAAAAGTGAAAATCCAAGCATAAGTGTACGCTTTGGCTTAAGCAACCAGATTGATAGTAATACCATTTTTTTGAGATAACTGAAACTGGGAAAATAGAAGATTTGATGAGGGTGTAGAGATATCAGGAGTTCTCTTTTGAGTGAGATTAAGACACCTATTAGGTCCTACAGTTAAATTATGAATATATTTTATTTTTCTTGTTTAATGTGTCATGGGGCAGTTTATTTGCTGATTCCTTAAATTTGTTTGCAGTGCAGTAGATCACATGGTATTATGATCTGTATGGGGTGAATCACCACGCTTTTGAAGTACTCAAGGTAGTTTGGTCTTATTGAATTACAATAAAGCAATTGGTCAAATGAATTAAAGTAACTAATGGTTGTTGATGACTAGTTTTGTTTCATAACATGCTCCAAGAGAATTGGCCTCCGAATTGATTATTCCTTACAAGAATTAATACTATCTTTTGTAATAATGTAATAATCAAGTAGAACGTACTTATGGAAAGAAGCATCATGCTTTGGAAGTTTAGATAAACAGCAAATACTTTGCCAAAACATGCTTTATAGAAAGAGATTAAATAAAGAATTAAAAAATAAGGGATTAAAAAGTGGGTGAAGGTCTCAAACTTATTTTTAAAGTACAAGGTAATGTAGAAATTTGGGGGTCACTGTGGATACTATAAAATGCCTACAAATATTAAAAGACTGGTTCACGGTCTAGGAAAAAGCATATGTGAGTCAAACACTAATCCATGTCAAGATGCAGGAATTAAAGCTCAGATCCTAAAATATGACATTTGAAAGCTAAGGTCAGAATTGGTGTAACTTAAGAACTGAAGCACTAAATGAACCCCTGCTCAGCAAAAGTGATGTCATGGCCCTTCTTTAAGACAGTTAATCAAGCCAGATATAAGGCATGTGTAGCACCACTAGTTTATGTGTGGAACAATCATTAGGGTGGTTTTGTGTTTCTTTGATACGTGAATGGGTGGGTGTGAGAGTTAAGGCTACTGTGATTTTTTTCCTATGGCAATGTAGCATAAGGTTAGGAGAAAGTGCTTTGGAGACAGACCAATCTGAATTTGAAGTATAGTTCTTCCATGGTTCCAAATTGCCTCGGGCAAATTACTCCCTTTGCACAGTAGGTTTTACAGAGCTCACTTTCCAGAATTTATGTGAGTTTTAAATGAGTTTCTGTATATTGAGTGCTTAGGGAAATGCCTGGTGTACAAAAAGCATTAAAAAAACCACATGATTTCCTAATCATTATTATTGCTCTTTCTCTTCTGATTGTGTCAAGGGTAACGTTGGGGGCCTTACATACATACTTTGCATAGCACCATTGGGAAATTAGAGAAAGTTGTTTGGAGTTCTATTTGCCTGAGGACTCCAAGATATTGAAGGAAGAGTGTTTTTATGGGAAAGAGAACTGACAGATATGCAGGTCACAAATTTCCAAGATTAACATTTCAAAACAAAACAAAACTGTAAACAAATTTTCTAAGAATATTGCACCAGTTGAAGCAGGAAAATCACTCTGAAGTAAGAGACATTTCAGTCTGGAACAACGTGAGCAGCAAGGAATCACAATGGGTATGACTATGTAGTTACAGGAATGAAACTAAATTTAGGTAGTTGTGCTCTAAATAAACATTAATACCTATAATTCCAGGACACTTGAGGTAAGGTAAAGGGATTGCATTTTCCATTTTTGGAAGATCAAATCAGAATCAGTGACAGCTGAGGTGTCAAATGACAGGTTAGGGCAAGCCAGTGGCAGTGAAAATACGAACAACTACAGAGACTGAATTGAATAAAGGAAGCACCCACAGCTAGAGTGGTAGGAAGAAAGCAAGAACACGGACAACAGGGACAAAGTCAATCTAGAACTTGGGAGAAATGCTGGCATCTGGAACTTCAGATCTCAATAGTTAACAGAGACTTTGGAGCTAATGATATCGGCTTTCTTGTCTGTGAAGTTGAGATTTTCTGTAAGATGGATCTGCTTTATTTAGGTTTTCTTCATAGGAAATATATAATGGCGAAGTGTGATTCATCCCAAAATGCAAGATCAATTCAATATTTGAAAATCAATTAAGTTATTAAATCATGTTAGTCTAATTAGGGATAAAAATTATATGATCAACTCAATAAATATAGAAAGTCATCTGACAATATTTAAAATGTTTAAAGGAAAAGGTAAAGCTGTCTTTATTTGTACATGACATATTATCTAGATAAAAAACTCAAGAAATCTATAAAAATCCATTAATCTTATACATAATAAGGTCTTCAAAAAGTGCCATTAAGAAAATAAAAAAGTAAGCCACAAACTGAAAGAAAATATGTGCAATACATATACCTCAGAAAGGAATAGTATCCAGACCATATAAAAAATTAAATAAGAAAAGACAAGTTGATTTTTAAGTGGGCACATAAGAAGATATATAAACAGACACACAAGAAGATATATAAATGGACAATAAGAATGCAAAAATATGCTCAACATCTTTATGCATCAAGTAAATGCAAATTAAAACTACAACAAGATTCAATTTCACACTCACCCAAAAGGCTAAAAGTAAAAATACAGGCAATACTAAGTTCTTATAAGGTTGTGGAGCAACCGTTAACTCTCATATACCTTTATTGCCATTGTTAAATGGTATAGCCACTTTCACAGTGTCTTATTGAATTAAATATATGCCTAGTCTACTACCTAGTAATTTTATTCCTAGAGAAATGAAAACATGTCTTCACGAAGTTATAAACACTGTTCAGAGCAGCTGTATTTATAACAGATAAAAACTGGAAACATTCCACATGTCCACCAACAGATGTACTAGAAAACAAATTGTGGTATAGTCATACAATGGAATGATAATCAGAATAAAAATGAGCAAACTGCCAATATTCACAAAAAATGAATAACTCTGAAAGAAAAAATACTACATACTGTGTGTCTATATTAAATTGTAGAACAGTTAAAACTAATATAGATCAATTTGTCTAGGAAGGACAGACGTTATTAACTAGAAAGGGGCATGAGGGAGTTTTCTAGCCTAATGAAATAATCTATATCTTGATTGATGTAGTAGCTGCACAGAGGAGTTTATTTGTCAAACCCGTCTCACTGTACATTTAAACTTTTTATATTTTATGATATGTTCATTATACATTAATTCAGTTGATTTTAAAATATTTTAAATATTTATGTAAAATAATTTAATTTGTTTCTCCAGTGAATTAGAAACTAGAGATGAAGCAAGAAGAGATTATCAACATTCATTTTAAAATGAAAAATAGTATGTGCCATATTAAGACATAACAGTAGCTAAAAGCAGAACCTGACCTTAGTAGAAAGATAAAATTTATTTCTCTTAGACACTCTGTTCAATAAAGTGTCATATTTTAAGAGAGGAAATGACTTTAAAGAGCAAGAATTTTGTATTTTGATATTTGCTATAATTATAATTTATTAGAGGTATTCCAAGAGAATACCACTAATAAAAATTATCACTCCCCAAACTACAAAGAAATAATAAAATAAAACAAAAATTTAGCACATTCTATAATCCATCACTATCATTAGTGCCAGAATGTCTCGTAACTCTGAGTAGAATACCACACAAAGCTGACTGAAATGGCAAAGTTCTAGGAGAAAGTCTTGTGGAGGTTAGCAGAGGTATCAAGATGTCGATCCCAACTTTTTTTCATAGTGAAATTTGTAAATATTTCACAGCAATATTTTTAAGTTTCAATATATGACTTACTTAAAATTACCATTTGTCAACAACTTTCTGGAGTACAAAACTCAGCAAGTAAGTTTTTTTATTTGTGATTATCTCAAATGATTTGCTAAATTTGGATACTGCAAAATCATAGGCCTTCTGAATTTTATTCTGTTCTAGAACAAAATATAATTTTATCCAACTAAATGTTGGAGCTTCGTTAAAATATTCCCACAAGTCAAAATATTCAAAGCAGGTACTGTATAATATTTCAAAATTAAATAGTATACACCTTTTGAGCTCCCTCTGTTTAATTCGTTCAATTTCTATTTGCTTCTTATGGATACATTTATATGTCTTCCTATTTACAAGCTTTCTTACAGTTATTGCAACTTACCAAACACATGAAAAGCTGGAATTACTTGGACATTTTAATTGTTGATTAAAGATTTTCAAATAATATTTGAGAAATAAGCAGACAAAATTTTTTAAATATCCAAAACACACAAGACGGAAGTACAGAATTTTGTAATATTTTCAAAGCAATTCTTCAAAGGCTCAGTCATTTTCAAACATTAGATTTGTGGCAGGTAGCAAAAAGAGAGTGAAAATAAAGAAAAAAGATGCAAAATACAGAAAAGAGCATAAGAGGTTTATTGGGCACAATTAAAAGGCCTAGAATACATGTAACTGGAATCAAAGATAAAGAGAAAAAGAAAACAAGGCAGAAACAATATCAAAGGGATGACAGCTAAGGGTTTTTGCAATTGACCAAAAGTATCAAGCTACAAATTCAAGAAGTTCTACAAAACCTCAGCAGAATAAACATAAAGAAAACTAAGCCTAGGCACATAATAGCAAATATGCTGAAATAAAAATAAATCTTAAAACATAAAATGTTAAAAGTAGCAAAAAAAATAAGAAGAGACACATTTCCTCCAAAGAAGTGAATATAAGAGACACAACTGAATTCTTACCTAAACAATGAAAGCCAGAAGGCAGTAGGATGATGTTTTCAAAATAATGAAAACAAATTACTACCATTCTAGAATATCATTATCAGTGAAAATATCCTTCAAAGATAAAGGACAATTAAAGACATTTTTAGGTAAACTAAAAATATCACTTTGTCAACAGCAGATCTGCACTAGATAACTAAAAATAAGATGTCTTCAAGCAGAAGGAAAATTATGATAAATTAGGTAGAGAGATTAAGCAATGATGCTTAATGGAAATAAAAAAGTGAGAATACTATATAACTTTAATGTTTTTGATGTTTATAAAATATATAAGATTAAAACACATTACAGCAGTAGCACAAATGTGAGAAGCATAACCAGATTTCCAGTGTCTTAAAGTTCTTGAATTGCCCAGAAATTGGTAAAAGTAATCATTCATGTTAGAACTCAAAAATGCACCCTTATGGATGCATATGTTGTAATCTTTAGAGAATGCACTAGGAGAGCAGTTAAAGAATCTATAGCTAATAAATCACAAAAGGGGAAAATGAAATAAAAGTGTATATACTTGGTTTACCTGAAACACAAGTGCATTGGTTTCCTATTGACTCTAACAAATTATCCCAAGTTTAGTAGCTTAACATAATACAATTTTTGTATCCCACAATTTTGGAGGTTAGAAGTCTCCAATGCATCTCACCAATCTAAAATCAAGGTGTTAGTAGAACTGAGTTTATTTTGGGGGATCTAGAGACAAATTAATTTCTTACTTTTTCCATCTTCTAGAGGCTGCCTGCATTATTTGTCTCATATCCTTCTTCTATCTTCAAAGCCAGCAATAGCTTGTCTAGTCTTTTTCTACCATAATGCTCTGACTCTGCTTCTCTCATCACATCTCTTCTGATTCTCCTGCCTCCTTCTTTCACTTGTAAGGATCCCTGAAGTTATAGTGGGGCCACCTGAATAATCTCTCTGTCTCAAGGTCCTTAACTTAATCCTATCTGCATGTATAAGGTAACATATTCACAGGTTCCAGGGATTAGGTGGATATGGGGGCAGGGGTAGCATTATTCTGCTTTTTATAACAAAAAAGGGGAAATAAGAGAAGCAGAATCCCTAATGATGTACAAATAAAAAATAGTGAGGTATAAGTTTAAACCCAAATACTCTAAAATTACATTAAATGTAAGTAAACTTAACATTTAAACACAAAGACAAAGATTTTTAACACTTTAGAGAGTGCAAGCTGCTTAAAAACATACTCATTAAATATATATATATATAATTTTATATGCATATGCTTATACTGTATATATGTACATATGTGAACATATACATACATATACATATAAAATTTTGAAAGTATAAAAGGCAAAATTCACTTAAGCAAGATGCGTGAGTACACTGAATGAGGGACATTTTGTAATATCCAAAGGGTCAGTCCACCAGCAAGTTATAATAATTCTAAAAATTTACCCTTAAAATAAATTAAGCCACTTCTTTTTCTGATTATAATGAAATAGGTGCATTAGAATAGCCCTCTCACTGATAGATACTATGGAAGCCAGGAAACATTAAAAAGAATAGATAAAAATCACTGGAAGTAATCAAAGCAAGATTTTAGGGTCTATGAAACTGAGTTAAAAGCACACTAGTGTAAGCCCCAAACTCACCCATGCCTTTTTTTTTTTAAAAAGGGTCATTTTTTCAATTCACAAAATGAAAAGTAAAAGGACAGTTTTACTGGGATTAGTAGAGAGAATCTGAGGTTGAAATCTACAAAAGCAGCTAAGACTTGAAAAGAGAGAGTTCAGGGGAAGGAGCTTAAAAGCCATTTGCAACTCCCCTCTCAAGGCAGTGACTTACTTCTAGGTTAATAGGGCACAGAGTAAGATTTCAATAACTCCAGGTAGAAACAGTGACTGGAAGATTAAAGAACCAAGGAGATAGTTTAGCAGTTACAAAATGTTCCAGAAGCAGACTTTGGAGTACAAACCCTGCTAATATGGGGCAGGGTGGGCTTGGTGAAACCCCTGGGCTTTTGTTGAGGCTCCAAAAAGACCACACAGTGGAAATGAGAAATTACACTAGGAATAAAAGAAAAGCATATATGCTATCTCTGAAAAATCTGAAATCCAGCCTTTAAGATGATCAGAAATATATCTGACATTATAAAAGCTTTTGAAAAAAGAAATTATCCCTTTTGGAAGAAGGTAATATCATCTAGGGCTTTTATTTTTTTCTTATTTAATGTCTAGAATTAAACTTAAAAAATATAGAAGGCTGTCTCAAATATAGTACCAAGTGAATGAAAATCAAAGGAAAAAATGACAAAAGAAGAGATCCATGGGTGATTGTTACTGAAGTTACCAAAAAAAAAAAAAAAAAAAGGAATTTAAGTTAAAATTTTGCTTTTGAAAAATAAAATTCCTTTTTTGTTGGAAAATGAAAAACACAAGACAAATGCTAAAATGGAAGGGATACTGGGATAAACAGGCTCAAACCAGGATATATAATCTTCCCGTCTCCAAAAGAAGAATAGCTGCCATAAATGAAGCCTGAATTGGTGTCAAGTAAGAACAATGAGAAGCAGAGCCTGTAGCTATTTTTCTCAGCAAAAGTGCTCCGTGGGGATGAAGAGAAGACATACAGTCCCTGAATAGATCTGACAAAAGGGAAGTAGGAGCTGGTGATCCTGAAGCTGCAAGAGCCCAGTAAAATGATGAAGGCGCTGAATAGGTGTGTGACTGACGGACAGAGTAGAAGACGAGTGATGTAGGAAATAAAAATAGGAAGTAGAGTTTTATCACAAGTCCATTTAGTGGAAATGAAATGCAAGCAAGTTTTGACAATTCACGAAAGCAAGTTTAGGAAGCATCATCTCTCACTCCAGTTGAAAGTTGAATAATGGAAGAGAAGGAGACAGAGAGATAGAGATGAAGGATGGAGAGAGAGAGAGTGAAAGAGAGTACTAAATGCTTGACAATACATTATTTAATTTATATTTTCAAAGCTTCTGAAAAAATTCTTTACATCTTTTTTTCATGTTTCATATGGGGTGGAAGAAGCAAGAAAAACAGAGAAGCTATTCACTTAATGAGATTCTAAAGTGTAAAAGATAGTTTTCATTATTAAAGACATCATGTGAAGACATTTACAACTGACATTTTATTTCAAATTTTCCTTAATATAACTGAAAAATGATCCACCATTTTTAATTTTTATGTGACAAGAAAATTTCTTTTTCTTATATTTAGGAAAATGTATACTATCTTCTGTACTCTAATTATCATGTTTGGCCTGTATCATCTCATTGAGTTGGGTGGATGGTTACTGATACAAGAGAGAGAATTACTCTTTGATGTAGTAATTATTGGGTGGTACAATTTTTAGTTATATTTTATTTTACTTTTTCTTAAATCTTATAAAATTCCTATAATTTTCATGTATTGTTTTTATGATGAGAAAAAAATAAAAGCATAATGAAACAGAGTGTACTTTTGCTTCATTCTTGCTTTCTAATTTTTATTTCGTTCAGCTTTGATTTATTTGAAAAGTTAAGGACTTGTTAATAAGATATGTCAGTGGTGGTAGATTTATAAACATATAATACTAAGACTTTCCACTTTACTTACTTCTTCATGATAACTATTAAATAAGGCAAATATATCACAATTTTAAAGTCATATAAAATTATGTGGGGGATTAGAAATAAAGATTTTTAATCCATCCATATGGATTTTAATTTAGCATATCCAGAGATATGCCCAGAAAATATATCTCTCTTTGGGAAGATCACATTTGTCAACGCACTGAGCAGCTTTAAGTGGCACGAGGCTGAGGACGTAGGGGATATCTACCAGCCAGTCAGATTATCTGAATGAACTCCAGTTGTTAGAAGCAGCTATTCCTGATATTCTAAAGAGGGCATTCAGTAGGTTCTTACTGAATTAAATCACATTTCAAGAAGTGTTAGTATGTCAATTAAAAAAGACAATAGAGTATTAACCTGAAAAAGCACTTTTGCTGTCAGTTTTCTAAAAGGAGAAAAGTGCACAAACTGTAACCATACAGTCCGATAAACTGTTATAATGATACGTATGTATTGTTAACTTTCATGACAAAAATCAATAAAATGTTATTTGAAAGAGACTTTTAAGATTTTTATTTGTCCTGATATGTAGTTACTTTTGGGCATCCTGAGTCCATTGGGAGTGCCCCATTGGGGGCAGGGGCCTAAAGTTCAAGTGATTGTGGGGAGCTGAGGAGCTGGGTGGGAAAGGGATGCTCTCCCAGGTGGATGCAGAGGGAGGAGGTAAGGGTTTGGAAGGCGGCACATTAAAGGATTCAAGGGAACTAAAGGGAAGACTGAAGATGGTAAAAAGAGGTAAGATGGAGGTGATGAGGAGGGAGAGGTCTTCGATGAGCCAGTTTCGGGAGATCTTAATCTTCTCAAAGAAGCCCATGAAGTTCCAAATTATCCTTAGTAGAATCATGCCAACAACAACAAAAAAGTGAACAGAGATGGCATTACATCGGTAGAGGTTTGAGAAGGGAAGCTTCAGTTCACTGAGAGCTCCTGTGATTTTAATTAATCGTGCCTCACTGACACAGAAGCCTGGGACAAGAAAATTTCTTTTTCCCATATTTAGGAAAATGTAGAGTATCTTCTGTATTCTTATTATTATGTTTGGCCTGTATCATCTTATTGAGTTGTGTGGGTGTCTACTGGCACATGGGAATTACTCTTTGATGAAGCAATTATTGGTGAGACTCTAACCTGGCCTCAGAGAGTACCCTTAGAATCTTAAGAACCATACTCTGTCCTTGGTCTGCTTCAATGGACCGGCATCTGGAGCACAAGACTGAATCAGAAGCTGAACTCACCAATGGACCCCCGATCAGTCAGTCAAGAGTGAAGACAAAGGCTTCAAAGGTGCACACTTGGGGTCCTGGGTGAGAGGCCCAGGAGTCCAGTGATGAATCTGACTCTGTCACAGTTATGGGACTATATTTTTAAAGAAATAGTTATTCTGATGCTGGTTAAAATGGGAAGGAAAACTTTATTCAAGACTACTGCAATAGGGGAGAAAAATCCGGCTCACCTCCAAATACAAGGGCAAGTGGGATTTTATGGCCAAGTAATAGGATGATGGGGTCAGTAGGTGGAAAATTACTATGGGTAGGGAGATTCTCTCTGAACTGACCTAAAAGGATTCTTGCTAAAGGCAGGCCAAGGACTCAGACATCAAATATGGGGGATGAAGAACTTGATCAAATATCAAGGATGATCGGACACCAAGGATGCTAAAACCAGGCTAGTCAGGCTGATGATAGGAGAGGGGTCAAGATCAAGGCCTACTCAAGACAAAGTCTCAGAAGAACGTGACTAAAATTCATTTAAGAAGAGTCTTTGTCCAACTCAAAAAATAGTGGGTGGATAGATGTGTGTGGTATGTGTGTTTCGGATTACTGGATGAATGAAAGAAAAAGTTCTAGAAAACTTGGTAAACAACTTCTTTAGCCTGTTGGTGAGAAAAAAAAAGAAAATGGAAAACTTATTATTCAAAACTGATTTGTTGGCATAAAGTGTTCATATTTCATTTATCAAAAATAATTATTAAACCAGACAAATATGAAATGTCACCCACACATTTTCTGTCAAGAAAAAAATTCCTGTCAGAATCCTATGAAACACTACAATTAGAAAAGATACATCTCTGAGCACAGTGAAATTCAAGTTTGCAGCCCTGGGAACATAAAAGGTGTATTTCTCGAATCTCATTATCACAGCAAAATTCAAAAATAATTAATAACAACTACTCATTAGTTATTGTGTGTCATTCAGGATTCTGTAGTTTAACTACATTCTAATGTGAGGTGTTATCTCATGCCCTGCAAAATAGCTTTTACTCATTTCCCTGGTTTGAATTTGTTGCATCTCCACAGCCTCTTTTTGCCCCCAATTTTGAAGAAAAAATGAAAGAAAGGAGGAAAGAAAGAAAGAAAGAAAAATATTCTTTCAAAATTAAAAGACATCCAAACTTTCAAAAAGGAAGAAATTAAGAAAGGGAGTGTAGGGGAGGAAGAAAAGGAGGAAGGTAGATTGGAAGGACAGTAGGAAGGAAAAAAGAAAGAAAAAAGCCATCTGGACTTTTTTCAAAAGTCAGTAAACTTCATTTTTCATCTACAGTATGTGGCTTTTCTCTGGCAGTCATACTATGGTAATATAATTATCTTAATGACCTGTTGAAAGCAGCTGATTAGTGTGGCCATTCTAATTCTTTGTTTCCATAGTCACCTGTTTTAGCTCATTCATGAAAATGGATTTTTCTCTACAGCGCTTACTATGTGTTTAAACCTACCAAGTTTTACCCAGTCAGTCTGTTCTTTTGCAGCTTCCAGTTTCTGTTCCAACCTATGACATCCAGAGCATTCTGGAAGAACTCAGGCTGGTGGCGGGGGCACGATGCACCAGCTGAAATCCTCATGCCATTTCCTTGCAGGTTCCCCTTTCTCAGATGTCTGAAGTTGAGTTTGAAAAGGAAACTTCCTTATCCAGGAGCCAGGTGTTCAAAGAGCTTTTACTAATGACACGTGTTCCTACTTTCAGTGTCCTTAGCACTGTGTGTGTAATGTAAGGGAAAGATAACCTGCCACCTAATAGCTCAAGAAGCACTTAAGGGAAGCCTTTCATGTAGAAGGCTTATTTACAGTTGTACTCTCAACGAAGAAAATAATAACAATAATGATAATAATAATAGTGAAAGCTAGGGACATATACTATTAAATATTAGAATTAAGAAAAAAATAAGATTCTGTCTATAAAGTTATCAGGAAGACTGTGAACAAAATAAAGAAAACAGGAGAAAAAATTTGACCTGATAAAGATGCAGCATATTTGCTGCATGAAGATGCATGTAAGAATGGTGGCTTGGTTGAGGGAATCTAAAACCTGATAAGGATCCTGAAGACTCTGTGTCACTTCCTAAACTAGGTGACAGGAAGTCAGTGACTAATTTGGTTATGGAATTATTTACCAATCCTTAATCTTGGCATTTGTTTCACGCATCCTCCCATAGAAATTGAAGATATACAGACATAATCTGGTACTAGGTATTAAGTAACAAGGTTCTGAGACATTGTAAACATTTACTTAGAGAAGTCCTATATTAACTCCAAGATCTATTAATGATTATTTTTGCAAATATGATAAGGTTATTTAGAAAAATCAATAACTAAATTGCAGCACTTATTCACAAATACTCGGTGAATCCGTCTACCCACTCATTAATTCAACAAATAGACTGAGCTCCTCTCTGTTTCTAGGAACAGGGACAGCATGCCACAGGGTGTCAAAGTCATGACACTTGTACTCCTGTTATTCCAAGGAGAATGATAAATCCATGAGCAATTAAATTCAATAAGAACAGTACTGCAATAATGGAAAAATGATGTGCTGTAGAAGCACAGAAAATGAACTCAAAACATATTAATTGTGATGTTTATTTGCAAGAGTGTGCATTTTCGTAGCTTCATTGCAATTTTATTGCATTGCTTCAAGAACTATTTATTGAACACCTAGAAATTAGCAGAGAACCTGAGAAGGTAGACACAGTTTCTGCCTTAATGAAGCTTCCATTCTGATGGGGATGAACCGGCAATGAGTATGAAAACAAATAAGATAATTCAGTTTGCATAAAGAGCTCATTAAAAAAAATAAATAGGGCAGTGGAACAGAGACTACAATGGATGGGTGGTACCCTAGGATGGATAGGGAAGGCTTGGTGGAGGGAGTAAGCATTGAGCTGAGAGCTGGAAGATGAGAAATGACCTTTCTCCAATATGTTGACATAGAAAAAAGGCAAGCAGAGTAAACAACAAGAACAGAGGCCATAAAGCTGGAGTGAATTTGGCTTGTGTAATAGTAAGGTTTAGTGTCTAATCTGACTGGAACCATTATTAGAAAAATGTTCTTAACAACATAATAAAAACTAGACAAGGAACTGTCAGGGGTGTTTCCACCCCCAGGCTGCCCCTGCTCAGAAACTTCTTTGGTAGGAAGATGGGAGATGCAGCTCTTTAATGGGAACTGCCAGCTATGCCATGAGTCTCATTACCTTCAATTCATTTTGTGTATTTTATGGCAAATAAACTGCATTTGAAGAGATCTTTATAATTCCATTAATGTCCTAAGACAGCTTGTTTGAGGAACAGCAAAAAAATCCAATGGGCTGAAATAACTTTGTCAGTCTTTAAGCTTATAGACTGGGACACGTGTACAGATGAGGGAAAAAAATGCAACCTCAAGAGAAAGACAGGAAATATTAATAGAATATGGCAATGGCCTGAGGGTAGAATCTCTAATTTAAAGTCCTGAATCTTGGTCAACATTTGAATGAGGGGATAGGTATTGTCAATCACATGAACTCCTGCTGGAGAGCCCAGCTTCAAGAAGTCTGACAAAGGTCCATTATATGACCTGGTTGACAAAGATTTCCTGAAAGCTGCAGTAAGTGTGGCTATTTTCCTTCATAGCTATTAGAAGGGACCTGCAAAGTTTTCATTAAAACTTTAGTGATGGGGAGAGGGCAACAGAGAGCCCTGGAGAATCACAGCATCCCAGGGGCTGAGGAAACAAGTGCCTATGTCATGGCAGAGATGAGGAATTCAACTTTTCCTAACGAATTTTCATATTGGAATTTATTCAGGAATAGGTAGTGGATATTATTTAAATAAATGGAGTATAAGAATATATAAGGAAACTACTGTAGATGGAAATATTATAGGTACAATTGACTAGGTTATGGTCATGTAACTGCCAATCTCCCACCCCCAGTAAAATGAGACAATAGAAATATAAATCTGATTTATTTAAACAGACATGCATCGATGTTGTGCCTAGAAAAGAGAGGAGAGGTATTAAATGCTCTTCTGGTACAAGATGGCTTTGAACAGAACAAAACACAACAAAATGTTACATATCAGTTAATCTCCCTGATGTACACTATTCACACTTCAAGGTATGAGTTATATAAGTAAAATGTTAATGTTTCAACCTAAAGATAAGTTCTGAAAACTGATAATTATGCACATTAATAACCAAATGCAATGTGTCATTTAATACCCTTAGGTAATATGCCATTCATTCATTGAAAGAGATTCTGTGCCAGAAATGTCTAAATTTGATTTAATTAACATTTTGCTTAGTGCCTCTTAGGTTTTGCCTGTACAAGTAAATAAATTCATGCAAAATATCAAAGTATTCTTTTACTTGGGAAAAGTAGTTTGCAAATGTTCTACAAATTTTCCTGTTTGTTAAGGGAAATTTATTAATCAATGATTGAGCCATTTTTAGAAAAATATAAACTTGTAATGTTTGGCTATTAAAAGCTTAAAAACTTGTTTAGTGCTAGGAAATTTCAAAATATTCTTGAAAGAAGAAACATTTTAGTTAATTGTTCATATTTCATAATATGATTATAAGGGAGAAAAATAAAATTTGTATTTTACATAAGACTACCAAGAAACATTTTTGAAATGTAAGACAAGAAAATCAAAGATGAAAAGATGAGAGAATATAAACACCATCCAAAACCTAGATATTAGACATAGTTCATGTTTCTGAAGAGTGTAATTATAAAAGAATCTAAATCCTTTTGAGAAGCAAATAGAAGTAAGACCAAATCTTTGGAATAATAGAAACAAAGAAAACTATCATAAATAAATGACAAAACCTGAAATGTCTGATGTTAAAAGGAAACTATTTGAAATGATATAGCCAAAGAAAATTTCACATCAAAGATCTGGTCTTGTTGCTCAGGGCTGAGAACAATTCCTGACACACAATAGACACTTGATACACTTGATAAATTTCTAGGTATGAATGGAAAGTTGAAGTCTCTAACATGTATTCAAACTTTATGACAGCCCAGGAGGTTTTAAATGTTGCTGCTTCATTTTTCAGAGTAATTTTTAAATAAGTTATAATATACTGGTCTAACGATGATCATTATGTCATTCAATCTTCAAATTTCTTGTTGTGGAAAATAATTTTCTTCTAAAAAGTGATTCAGTATTTTTGTTTACATAATTTATTATGCTTGTGGTCACATCGTTAAAGTATAAAGTGCACTGAAAATATATGTTTAAAATTTTATTGACTAAATCTGCTACTTCTTGGACTCCTACCTTATAAAATGCTTTTGAAGCGTAGGTATTTCCAAAATGGAAACATGAAATTTCAAATGCTTAATCAATTAGTTATATTCATTTACTGTCACAAACATATGACATCATCACTTATTACAAATGCTTTACCCTTGGTCAGTGCTTTACCCAACTTAACCATGAGACATTTATTATTGAAATGTTCATCCTGGTTACAGAACTGCCAAAAAATATTTTGACACTATCGACAGTTTTCTTCTGTAGAAATCATTAGGTAATTTTTTTCCATTTGGAAGATAATTGACTGCTAGTCAGAAAAAAATAAAATGTGTACAGAATTTATGACAACATGACCTTGTTTTTACTGCAGTGTTTCAAACCCAGATGGTATAAAGTTCATACTAACCTAAAACTCAGCGTCATTGGAATCTGAAGACCATGATTACAACGAAATATGTATATTGTCAGAAACCAGTTAACAATCTCCACTTTCTTCTGTCATCATCGTTGTTAAAATGAAACATTTTAGTGAGGAATTGCTACCTATTTACCCATTTTTCAGCCAGTTATTTTACTTTTAAGTCATTGCCCTAGAACCAAAATAGAAAAATTACACAAGGGATGCTGTGACACTGCTTTGGTAGCAGATTTTTTACCATTCTGTTCCTGACCAGAAAGATTAGGAGTTAAAATGAAGGCCAAAGTATCACCATAAGTATAAAGGCTGAGAGAAAAAAATCAAGAAGTGTGTTTGTATTACGACACATGAAGTTCAAGATGACATCAATTATTGTCCTATATTTATGACACGGGTAAGATATATTCCTAGGTCATGTTACACTGGAAAGAGTTTGATTTTCCTCTCACCAGCACATTAATAAAAAATCTAATAAAATTGGCCTTAAAAGTAACCTTATCTATAAGTACTCTAGAGTCGAAGAGGGATTTATATCTAAGAAAAATAACTGTGGTTTTACTTTTCCGTTACATATAAAAATTGTATAATTTTTAAGTGGACATGATAAAGGATTTGAGTACTACAATCTGGGACAAATTAAATAAACTTTTTTTTGATATTTAGAATCACTTCCTGCCTTTCATAATTTAAAAACTGTAAGAGCCTTTTGCAAACTCTGTCTCCAGCATTTCTTATTCAAGTTCATCTGTCCACTGGTTATGACCTCACAAACAGCAATGAATAATTCGGAGTTAATGAACAGAACCACAGGCCTGAGGGGCATTTCCTATGTGAACTCCAAGGAGCTTGCAGGGCACTGGAAACATTCTTTGTAGTCCCAATTTATCTTCAAACCTGCCCTTTGACATAGTCAATAGGAATTGTTTTACAAAAATTTATTTATAATATTAAATTAAGTACAGTGTGTGCAATATATCAAAAGATTTAGATCATGCTAAGGTGAACAGAAAATGTGCAAATAAGATATCCTATAATACATAAAATATTTATGTATAACCTAAAGTCAATATTCATATTATCAATGAAGTGATTCTTTATTGAAGCCATTGTGCTTACCTCACTGGCTTGATGGAGAATCTATAAGTAATGAAAAACATATTTCTTATATACCTTTCAATTTAAAAAGTACTAAAATTACACCTGTGAGAGATATGGGGATATATGTATATGTATAGCTGATTCACTTTGTTATAAAGCAGAAACTAACACACCATTGTAAAGCAATTATACTCCAATAAAGATGTTAAATTTAAAAAATAATGATAATTCATTATCAAAATTAATTTAGAAATGATTATATGTTCAACGCAGTATTTGGAGGCTTGGAGAATAACATGATGCGAATTCATGAAACAAATATGTGACATCTCATCTTACAAGAAATTTCTTCTTCAGTGCTTCACCAAGAATACAGCTGAGAACCAGAATACGAACCAAAAAAAAATCTTTCTTTAAGACTATTAACTGGATGTTAATATCTGCACTGAATTTCATATACTGTAGTCACCAAGAATCTGAGCATCTCTATCATTAGACATAACTAGAATATGATTTGTTTTACAGATTCTCAGCCCACTCCAGACTGGAAGCAACTAACAAGATGCTTAGATAAGGATTGTTGTCTTAGGTGCTTTTTATTCAACAGTTATTTATTTTATTTAGAATTTATGCATGAACAAGGAAATTTTCTAGGGTGACAGAAGTATAAGGCAGATTGCAGTGATGGTTGAACAATTGTATAAATGTTCTAAAATTTCTCAAATTCCACCTACAGTGTAAGAATTTTATGCTATGTAAATTATAAGTCAATAAAGCTAAATAAATATATGTGGAGTTAAAAAATAAATAAATGTGAAGGGTTTGAGGGTAGGTAGTGTTACTGGATAAATTCATATGCAATGAAACAAAAATACCAAAATAATGATGGTAACATCTAGATGATGGGTTTATGGGTTTCACAGCAAATTTTTTTTTTCAATTTTTTGTATGTTTGAAAATTTTATAACAACATTTTGGGAAAAATAGAGCACAATTAGTAGTAATTATTAGGGAAAATAATACCATCTCATGGTTTAAACCAAGAAGTTGAAACTCTGAAATAAATCAGTTGCATTAAAAAAAAAATCAGTGTCCTCTCTTTTTGATTTCTCGAAACACCATTTCCTATTAAATATTATTAAATATCAGGGAATTTTGGATAACTGGCTGACCCAGGTTTGTAGCAGAAATTGTAAAATATGAGCATGGAAGATCTATACCAGATGGCAAAATAGCCATTAAAAACAACTAGAGTCTCAAGTCAATTTGAAGAGGTCCCAGTGGCCAAAGATAGACAAATTTGAGATTTTCACATATATATGAAATTGTAATGGGTTGCAAGTTACTAAATATTAATGAGTTTTTAATAAAAGAAAAAAAAAACCCTTCTGAGGATGGCAAGGAAGCAATCCATTCTCTTGAAAACTGAGTAAATAAAAAGAAAGTGTCTTTCCCATATGAAGTGTATCAAGTAGTAAGCAAATAATATATGGATAAAACATATTATTTTTAAATTATCTAAGTTAATTAGTAAAAGCACAATGATTTTAGAATAATATCACCTATCAGTGATGTCTCTGAGCCCAAACTTGAAATATTCCATATGATTTTTCTGTAATGTTCTAATTGCTTAGATTTGTCCCAATTTGACTTAATTTAAGATCAATTCAACCTTTAAATTTGATTATGAATTGATTACTTTGTGACCCAAAGGGCAATTTGGAGCTAAAAAGCACTAGTGTATCTTCCCAAATGGCTGACAATCTTTCATTTGGAAAAAAACAAGCAAAAACTTCTACATTTTTTATATGTGAAAACTATATTATTTTCTCTTATGAGAGTATGTTTATAATAGGTGGTATATAGACTGAATGTATAAATGGTTAAGAAAATTAAATCAACACATAATTTAGATATTAGGATATTTGGGGCATATGTTTTACCTTTTTATCCAACTCTTTTTGTATATGTTCAAAATAGCATTAATTGTTATGCAGACACATGCAATAAAATTTTTTAAATGTTTAAAAGTCATACCTTTTATTTTGATTCTTCTAGTGGTTACCTTGAACTTATATATTTTATATTAAAGTTTAGAGTAATAGTATCTATTTCCACTGTCTCCCATTACTTACTTCCAAATATCATACTCTACCTTCACCCTCATTTATTTAAACAAAATGTTATTTATATTTAATAATACATGTTTATTATTTCCTATCATTGCTTTTTGTATCACTTGAATACATTTTTTTTTCTTGCTGAAGTACATTTGCTAGTCATTCTCTTTTCAAAGGAGTTGGTCTGAGTGATGGTGAACAATTCTGAGTCTTTTCATTTCCAATTTTAAGAATATGGTGGTGGTGGTGGTGCTGGGGCTACGTGTCATAGAAATTGCAATTAACAGTGGCTTAAACAAGATTCAGGGAGTTATTTATCTTTCAAATAGCATGAAGTACAATATTTTCAGCTTTGTGAGGCCTACAATTCTATTGCATCTACTCAACTCTGCTGTTGCAGTATAAAAGTACCCACAAACCATTCATAAACAAATGAATGTAGCTATTCCAATAAAAGTTTATTTACAAAAGCAGAGACAAGGTGAAATTTGGCCTGAAGGTTGTATTTTTATGACTACTGGCTTAAAAATATGATTAACTCCTAATTTGGGGGATATTCCATAAAGAAAGTGTTAACAACGAAGGGACATATAATAGGGAAGAATAAATATGATTCCAATTTAGATCTGTTTCTTCAACATTTGTATCCTATTGCTTTGGCCACAAGTTAAGAATGTTGCCTATAATCTGAGATATATAGGATAGCTCATTCTGAAGGCTCTGAACTTTAAGGTTATAACACTTTTTCACTCATATGGAGATAAGAAGTTGCAGAACAAAGAAGAACATTCGTCTTGTTGGAGGTTCACAGGAACATGGTGGCCTGACCTAGGTGGACCTGCCAGAACAGAGGATTCCAGCACCAAGAAGCTTGCAGCAACCAACCACATCTCCCCCACTTTTAGTATAAAAGAAGCCTGAATTCTAACTTGGATAAGATGGTTCTTTGACCACTAGCCCACCATCTTCTCGGTCTGCTGGCTTTCCAAGTAAAGTTGCTATTCCTTGACCCAACAATTCATCTCTCAATATATTGGTCTGTCGTGCAGCAAGCAGTAGGAGCTTGGATTTGGTAATGACACACAGTTGCTTTTGGTATTCACGGCATATTGGTTTCCTAGTGCCTTAGAAACAAAGAACCAAAAATTTCCTGGCTTTAAAACCACAGAAATTAATTTTCTTTCAGTTCTGGAGGCTGCAAGTCTAATATCAAGTTGTTGAAAGGGTCATGCTCTCTTTGATGGCTCTAGGGGAGAATCCTTCTTTGCCCCTTCTCAGCTTCTGGTGCAATCCTTGGAATTTCATCCTTTGTAGATACATCACTGTAATCTCGACCTCCTTCATCATTTGACTGTCTTCTCTGTGCCCCAAATGTCCTCTTCTTATAAGGAAATCAGTCATATTGAATCAAAGGCCCACCCTATTGCAAGTTTGACCTTATCTTAATTAATTGCATCTGCAAGGACCCTATTTCTAAATACAATTACATTCCAGGACAGTCCTAACCTGGGGTTAGGACTTTAATGCATCTTTTGTTTTTTTTGAGGGGACACAATTCAGCCCATAACAAATAGTATTATCATTTGGAACCAAGGAATTACCAAATTCTGTGTTGTCAATCACTATCTCTTACAGTGGGGTGTCTCCCTCAAATGAGACATACAGAAATAAAGTTAGCCAGTGAGGAAATGTGAAACATTTTATTTTAAACTGGGCCAGCTTCATGTCCACATGCAGTCTCTTCTGCAGTAATCTGCATTAGAAAGTGGAGTTAGGTCAGTCTGTGGCAAGGACTCTACTTCCCACACACTCCCAATTCCTATCTGGTATAAATACTAATCCCTAGCTAGTTATGTTATGGAAAGAAGTTAGAGAGAGGAAGGAGGTTTATTTGTCAACTCTAAATTAGGGCAGTGCAATGTAAGTTAAGCCTCATAGTTTTTGCTATTTTTTTTCTTGACTCGGATTGCTACTATTCTTACCTCTCTCTGATGACTGCTCTCTAGCTACTACCACACTTCCAAATGGTTTGAGCTTTTCCTGTAAAAAGGGAGATCAAGATGTGTTAAAGGCTATTAACAACTAACTTTCTCCTTGGTTAATCACAAAAATAAGGAAATAGCATTGGAAAAGCCAGAGCTCTACAGATAAAGTGAAGAGTCATTCAAACCATGTTATATCCTAAAGAATTGCTGGAATGGGAATCTAATCTTTGTGTCAGACTAAGAGAATTAATCAATTCTATGGAGTTGCTTGTCTATGCCAAATGGCCTCAGACTGGTACTTTCATTCTTATTTTATTTTTTCTTATTGTTTTTTTGTGTCTTTCTCCATTGCCAATCTTCGCATGTAAGTAAAACCAAATAAACATTTGGTGGCCTATGGATATAAAAGCATCACACTTAAACAAACACCCCAAGTAGTTTTGCTTGGAATCCTAGCCCTCTGCCTAGTAAGAAGCCCATACTTTCCCAAGGAAATACGCTTTCCCTGTTATTCCCATAAGATTGTGGGCTTGCTTACCTTTGTTATGAGATTTTTTCTAGCTCTTCTCCTTTCAGCAGTTTGTGAGTCTTTAGCTCCTTCCTTTAAGAACTCCTAGGAGTGAAGGGGTTTCCTTGCAAGTTATCAGAGATACTCTCTGCCATTCTACAGTCCTGTTCACTGGCTATTATTAACCTGCTGCTTATAGGTTACTGAATATTCATTCAGTTGATATTCACATCACCCTCAGTCTTTTGCCTATAATGTTTCCTGCTTTCTGTCCACCTGGTTAACAAAATTCATCTCTCATGACTATCTCTTTCATAGGGTGTTCCTTGGTCTTTGGGAGCCTTTGTGACACAAAGTTCTCTCCTTTTTACCTAAACCACCTGCTTCCAAAAGGTTTCAGATATTGGCTGGCAGGGTGGGGTGTAGATTTGGGTTGAGGAACGGTTGAGAGGACCCTCACTTGGACTTGATGGTTTTGTTCAGAATCGAGGCTCAATTTATCAGTCCCGTCTACTCTCCCAGAATGATCTTCTGATGCTTTTCTTTCTCATGTTCTTCTTTCACCGTTGCCCCTGGATTTCTCTTTTCATTTAAGATAAGGATTTTTCATTTCTCTTAATGCTCATCTTATTTTCCTCAGTGGAAACATTCAAACTTTCTTTCTTTAGAACTTGTTTCACAAATTTTCTATGCCTCAGCTTTCCTACTACAAATGAGCAAGCTTAACAACATGTTGTCTGAATGAAGCAACTTGCTGGAGGAGAATGAATACACTTTAGGAGCAGATCAAGCTTCTGGTCCTCAGTTTTCCCAGAGCTAACTCCCCAGCTTGGGGAGCCTGTAATGTCCTGAACCTCTCCTCTGCTAATTGAGAGGGTGAGACTAAGGGATATCTCAGGTCCTTAAACAAATGTAAATTTAGTTTATACTATGGAACTGTTTCATTTTACCTGTTAGTCTTAAATTCTTTCTTGCAGCCTATTCTGTTGTGTCCTCTCTTACATGGGCTAGGCTGCTCGGACTTCCTTGGTCATTTTGCAACAGAGTTTTCAGCTTACTTGGTCAACTTCATTGTTGAGTTACATTAATTAGGGAAGTTCCAACACTCAGTGATGTTTAACCATAAATTAAAATATATATAAAGATCAATGAAACAGCCAAATTTTAGTTTATTAATTAATTAAAGAAAATACAACTAACATTAAATATGACCATAAATATGATACATTGTCAGAAGGACAGTACTTTCTAAGAACAAACATTTTGCACTAACTTTTTTTTTGTCCCCTCTTTCAACCTGGACTGGGGACAAGCACCATATAGCTTACACCTTTCTTAGTCTATTGGGTGAATTATTCTTCTGGGATATTCACCTCATCTAAGGTCTCTGGTGGAGAAACAAATCAAATCTTCAATCTGCAGAGGGATATGTGAGTTTCAGGGTAGTGTGTAGAGAGAAAAAGTAGTCATAGCTGTGTCAACTCCTCATTGCTTTGAATTTGAATGCCTTTCCCTGTAGGTTCTCCTTTAGAGTCTTTTAAGTGTGCCAGTACAAAGTGGGCAGATTAGAGAATAACCCCAAGCTTAGCTAAGAAAGGCTGGTGTGGCCTTTGTCTTAAAAGTAGAGACATTTTAATAATCACCATGCAGAACTTCTCAACATATGTTCTTCTGAGAGAGCACACAGACTGGGTCAATGGAGTCATTTGGCACCTCGTATGTGACGATATCTCAGAGGTTCAGTTTACGTCACTATACCAGATGTCATGTCTCATCCCATTACTTATTTGAGGATTTTCTCTACCATCTTTACTTCAAAACTTTCAACATATGTCCCTGAATATTGTTCAGAATTATCTGATCCTTAGATGGTAATATCTGTTTAATTGTTTTGTTTATTTTATTTTGAAGTCCTCCTAATATCAGAAGTAGCTTAACTTTTGTTTTGTTTTTAAACCACTAGAATAGTTTATACAACTTTTGTCCTTTTCAATTAGTGAGTATGGGTCTGTCACCATTGTCCGAGCAGTATCCTATTGTAACTGCCTCTGAACTTCCTGAACTCTGGCCAGCCAGTTATACTTTCTGATTACTGAAGATAATTTCCTTTTGTTTGTGACAATGCTTCTATAATTGTAGTTATAAATGAAAGGGCAGAACAAATCCCTTCTCAACTGGAAACTCACAGATTTCATGATCTTCTGCTCAATCAAATTCAATTTTACTTCCAATGCTTTTCACACCCTAGGTCACACAAATGAGGCTGCATCGTTGTGTCTTATTTTTACTCTCTCTGTTTTGATCTCTCTCACCTAACACAGCTGTTGTTTTCAGGGAAATTCCTCCTTCTTTGGAAGCAAGAAGCAAAGCTCGTGATAGACATGGTCATATGTCTAAAGGCAGACCAAATGATTGTTGGAATGCCAAACCTAAATGGTTCAATAGCTTGCAAAGAAATGTTGCTTTCTGCCCAGGCTAAGAGAACAATTTTTGATCAAGTCATACTCCCCTAAGTCCTATCCTCTAATGTGATTTACCTCAGAGAGAAGTGCCCTGGATTAGAACGTTAATTACTGAATGAAATTCCAAGAAATAGTTGTGGAGGAAGAAGTTAGAAAATATTATGGTTTCTTTAGCTGTTTTATTAAATGTCTCTATGACAAATTTTCTCATGCTATGAAAAAAAAATCATTGACATACTCTAAAGAGAACAGTGTAACAAACCAACGATTATAAAAAGGTTTGACAATGTTAAACTAGCTATCTTTATGGAAAGAAATCATACCAACCCTCAAAATTTAAACCATCCTCCATTATAATTCAAAAACTGCAGATCCCATATTTCTGATGGTAATGTGGGATGTTTAGGTTGACAAATCTCTCCACTGAGTTTCCCATGAACAGTTTGTTGTCTTCAAGCAGACAAAAAACATATTTCAGGGTCTTCGTATTCTGGATTCCAGAAGTCCTTCTAGTGGTCCAAATGTTTGAAGCCAGAAATAACAGTGAGCTCGTCTAAGGGAAAAAGGATAAAAATATCCTCTAATCTCCATGATTTAACTACTTTTGTCAACAACGAATTTCTTCATACACTTCTAATTATAGCTTCCAAAAGACTTTCTTACTTAAACTCTTTATAAATGTAAACAGTTATAAATATCAAAAGAGAAAAAAGATAGCCAAAATAGCCAACAAACACTTATTGAGGGCTTATTATATTATCAGTTTTCCAGTAGGTACACACAGGAGTATTTATATGAAATATTTATCTGAAATTGGGGTATAGTAAGTAAATGGAAAATTAAGTCATAAATGGTTTTCTAAAAACAATTTCCCCTCTGAACCACTGTAATATTTTATGAGTATCTCCCTTTAGAGTCCAAGCAAATATTTCAGCCTCCTAATGACAAAGAATTACTTCTTCATCAATTTAGTAGATTTTTAAAGATGTTATTGAGCACCACTTACCTATATATTAGGACTGTTGCTGAAACTTGGCTTCTGTTCACCAGTGCCAAATTGAAACGCAGAGACAGAGTTTTGGGTGGAGTAGAAAAGAGTAGCTTTATTTCTTTGCCAGGCAAAGGGGCCCAAAATGAGCTAATGCCCTCAAAACTGTGTCCTGCCCTGGAGGGGGTAGTGAGGAGTCTTTACAGTGTTCAAGGAGCAGGGCGTGATCAGCTCGTGGACATTCTTCTGATTGGTTGGTGGTGAGGTAATCGGGAGTCATTATCACCAACCTCCTGGTTCCAACAAGTCTGGGGTCTACGTGCTTGTGGGCAGCATGCAGTTAACTTCTTCCACCTGGTGAGGGTTTCAGTATCTGCAAAACAGCTCAAAGAACATGACTCAGAATATTACCTAGAGTGCTTGAGGAAGAACTAAATGTCCTTGACTTTGTTTAATGGCTAAAGTATTATTATTTTGTCTTGCTTGACTGTTTTCCTTTCTTTCTGCTTTTTCTCACTTCTCTGATTAAATGTATTCTTTGGCTAAATCTTTTCTACAGACAAAAGTCATGTGGACATGGGTGGAGGTGTATTCTGAGAAGGCCTCATGGGGTTCTGCTCAGTTACAGGAACATATGAAAAAGCAAAAGGGGCCAGATAAGAATGTGACATGCTCTATGTCTGGAATCTTACTGGGAATTCAAACACGTGCTTAAAATCCATGAGTAAGAAAAAGATACATCATTTAACATAGTTATAAAGGCATCATGCTGAGGGCAGAGCTGAGGGATTAATTAGTGCTATTAATTAGTTAGTAAAGAGTCCTGGCAAGCCTCCTTGTTGAGCTCTTGAGAGCTTTCATGGTGGTAACGGTAGATTTTCAATCAGAAAAGGGACTTGATACATACAATCTACTATGAACAGAAATGCGCTCTGGGGCTAAAAGTTAAACCAGTTATGTTCAACAGTACTGAATCTCATACTATGGGAGAATCAGAAAGCAAAATATTTAGAGATATGGATATTTCTCACTTAGTGAATATCTAAGAGAAATACAGTAGTAAAGCAACAAGGTGCTGATACTGATAACATTTTCCATTCATTCATGTGTCTCTGATTATTAGCCTTAGAATTAAGAAATTGATTTGGGTGTGAATTTTTTTTAATGGGAAGAAAACATTCAGTGAGTTGACTTACAGCCCATTTTTCCTCCTTTTTAACACCCTTTATAACATTTTTACTTTTTGTATAAAATTATTAATCTATGTACCTGTAACTCCTTAAACTTTACTTAAAAACAATCTTTTTCAAGAGTATTTGTAAGGAAGTTTTTATTCCCTTACAAACATATGCTGTTGAATACCTGCTTCAAATCTCTTATTTCTCCAGGATTAGCTTTTAACAGTTTTTTCTGGGCCCTGAGTCTGCTGGTCTCTGCACACACTAATGGGCTTCTGTTTCCATCTCTGTATTCTTCAGAGACTATTGTAGGAGGAAAGTCTACTCTTTTAAGTGGCAAGATTTCTTCTTTATTTTTTTTCCTGGGGAAAACATTTTAATTCCACAAATACAAAGACTTTTTGACTACAGTGCAAACTACAACATACAACCAAATCCATAGGATTAGGTGGACTTGGTGGGTATAAATGGTTTAAAACCTCAATAATAGCCTGGTCATTACCATAGTTCTTCAGGTGATATTTCATTACCTTTAAGGCAACAGGTAGTGATACCAATAAAAGTGACTGATGGTTTTGTGAGTGAAAAGTGAAGAATGAGTGAAGAATTTTGGAAAGTTGCTGTTGACAGAGATCAAGTGATCCTAAAACTCTCTCTCTCTCTCTATGTATATATATGTATAATAATGTATATATGTATATATATGTATAATAATATATATGTATAATAAGCTACTGCCAGTGTCTTTTGTGCTGCTGTCTCTAGCTCTCACAAATTAATAAAAGTATTTAAAACTAATGTTCATATTTCACAGTGTGTTTCTGTTTGTATAACAGAAGCCAACAAATATTAGAGAAATATTTCACTAGAATGTGCAGACAAAGGAGACAAAGGTGAACTGAAGTTTTCAGAACAAGCTTCTCAGGGATCTCTTCTGATTGTAAACAAAGGATTTCTTCTTATTAGGACCCCAGATGAACATAGATTTTCCTAATGAGTAAAAACTTGCCATAATTTCAATATGAACAACATCACCAGGATGTAAGTTCTGAACATCAGGAAACACATCTGGTTTGCTCACCACTGTACCGCCAGTGCCTAGAACAGGGTCCAAGTTACACTCAGTGCTCAATTAATATTTGTTGACTGTTTAACAAGTAAGTCAAATGTCTCCATGACTGAATAAACCTAGGAGTGATATTGTCTAAGTCTTCCCCACCCAGAATCAGATAAATCGCACTCAATATGGGTTTGGTTCTCACATATATTTGATGTTCATGAACAAATATATATGAGTGATAGAAAGGAGGACACAGTGAGACAATATGAAATAACCCTTGTTTCATGTTGCCAAAATTTTAATGTAGAAGAAAGCCAATGAAGACAAAGATAAAAAACAGGGCAGATCAAGAAAGTGATGGGAGAAGTTTTGAATAGAGTGTTTAAGAAAAGATTCTAGGAGACATTGAACCAAAAAAAAAAAAAAAAAATCTTCCATTAAGTGAAAAAGCAAATAGGTGAAAACCTGGGGAGATTACAGATAGACAGGGGGATTAGTAGAGGCAAAGCACCTGAGGAATAAGCTTGGCAAGACCAAAGAACAACAAATATACTATATGTTTGGAATGAACTGAACCAAAAGGGAAGTGATAGCAGATGACTTCAGAAAGCAAGCCAGAGTGAGATCATATAGCACCTTGTGATTTTCTGAACATAGAAATGTGCACTATCAATTTTTTTTTTTTATATGGAAGAACATGGTAGCTGATGGAGACAAAAAGAGTGGTAAGGGATGGATGAGATATGGGCAAGATATTTGAAGTCCGATTATAAGCAAGAAGGTGAGCCCTGTATCTGTATTCGAGGAGAAGACAAAGCGAGACTCCATGAACTCAGCATTAGAAAGGAGTGTGGTTTGGAATTTAGCAGGTTTGGAATTTAATCCACTTCAAGCACTTATAGGTCTACTGGTAGTAAAAAAGAAACAGATATCTGTAGCTCTGTGTTTTAAATCCTTTGAACTTAAATTATTTGATGTGTATTACAACAATTTCTCTACTATAGCCAGTGTCCACACTCAATGTTGAATCGTCTAGGACTGCAGTAGTTGGAAATGAAAAGGAAAATTGCTCTCCCAATACTGAAAATGGGTACTGCTGTCAGGAGATAGGCATATAAATGGTTCATCTGGTAACTTTGTTGCTGCTCCAAACTTTCAGTTAGGTTTTGTACAGTTTATGATTGACATCACCACTGTAACACGAGCTCCCTCGGTGGATTAATGAGCTGCCTGGAGAGGTGATACTCAGGGATCTCCTTAATCTTATTTTTCTCACTCAATCTATACAGACCTCTCCTACAATGCAATTAAAATCATTAAATAACACATAGCAGGAAAAATAAAGGGGCACACATTGCACATGAAGATTTTCAACAAAAAGCAGCATTGGTATCAAGTGTTTGGCTTCTTTCCCAGCTCAGTAATGATTAGTGAAGTCGTGTGTAGAGAATATTTGCAGTGTGCAAAATTTCTGAAGCTGTTGCTAGATCAAAAGTAAATGCAAACAATGTACGGTTTACAAAGCTTTAATTAGTTCAACCAGACGGATGACTATTTGCATTGATACGGCAGGACCTCTGGATGGATACTTTTAAATTGTGATAGGTCCATCCTGTTACATCATTAACTAAATTTTCTTAGTCTATAAAAGTTAGAAAAATGGGAGCTTAAAGTTAGAGTTGCTGCATTCAATCATTCAATTATGCAATCATTGAGCACCTTCTTTATACAAAATCCCTTTCCTAGTTAATATGTGGACCATTTACATGTTGATTTTGGATAAAGTGGTATTTCCTATTAATACATCACAGTTGATCTTAGGGGTGACATAGCCCTGAGTCAATGCTGCTAACATTCAAAGATATTCTTATGCAATATATTTAAGTTGACACATTACCTTCAAATAATCCCCCATTCTAATCGACCCCTGCCATCATAAAAGGGATTGAAGGCCACTTAGATCATTTCTAAGGCAGACACTTATGAAGCACATATAAGTGACACAGAATAAGATTTTGATTAGTGAAAATACATTTTAAAATATAGAATTAATATGTAACTTCACAAATTAATTTGAAGTTTAATACAATTATGAACAAAATTCTAATGGGAATTTTAAATTAAAATTTACAGGTTATTTCAGTTGCTTGTATAAAAGAATAAATGAACAAGAAGAGCCTCCCAAAATGTTTAGGAACAAAAATAATCAGTGAGGTCATGCCTTCCCAAGGTCTAAGTGTAATTAATATGTTATGCTTACAAGATGCAGTGAACAGGTCATTGCAACAGAATAGATAGGAGGAAAAAATAATCCTTGTACTGCAATAAATTAAAATTGAATAAATTTATATCACAAATCAGTAAAGAAGCAACTAGACAAATAGTAATTAACTTACTACAAAAATGTGATTAAATATTTACTCCCATAACTTACCAAAATAAATTTCAAATTGTTTGATATAAATGTGTAAAAATAGACTCATTAAGAATTATAAAAATATATGTGAAAATACATCTGCTATCAGGATAGGAAAAGATAACATAAGCACAACTGCTATGGAGTAAATTCTGTGCTAATTAATCTAAAAATTCAGTGCAATTCAATTCAATTGATTAGAAGAAGCGTTGTTTTTTTTCTTTTTTTCCTGAAAACTGGACAAAATGATCCAAAATATGTATGGGAAAATAAAGACCTCTGAAGATCTACAACAATTTTGAAAATGAGGAGCTAAGGGCTGGAAAAAGATGCTTGCCCTTCTAGACATTATAAAGCAAAAATGATTAAAACTGTGTTGTATTAACAAACGTGCTGACAAATCGACCTGCATAACAAAATAGAAAAATCAGAAAAGTATAGAATGGCATCACAAATCAGTACAGAAAAAAATTGACTGTGTAACTGGTGGTGTAAAGAAAATTAGCTCTGATCCAAAGAAAGATAAAATTGAATTTCTATGTCACACAATATATGTAAAAATAAACTTTAAATGTATTAAAGTTCTAAATATGAAAGTAATAGTATTAGAAAAACAAAATGTACTAAAATATCTTTGTGACCTTTGGGTAGGGGAGGATTTCTTAAGAACCCCAAAGCGTAAGATATAATGGTACCTATCTTACATTTGGTGGATTTTACTGAATCAATTTCAAGTTGTCTCTTCCATGAATAACACTACACACAACATGAACCAAGGTGTGACATGAGAAAAAGATATTTGCAATGTCAAAAAAATAAGAAAGCATCTGCATCTAGATTTTATAGGAGTTTCTGTAAACCAGCAAGAAAATTAAGAAGCTCAGTGGAAAAATCAGCCTAAGGATAAAAATAGAGAATTCATAGAATAGACGCCCTCCCTTCAGCTAAGAAGAACAGGAAAGAAAAATGCTTCACTTCACTAATAAGTAGAGATACACAAATCAAATAATGAAACACTGCTTAATACCAAGCAGTGTGAAAAAACCTGGAAAGTCACATGATATAAAATGCCAGTGAAGATGTGGGAGAAACAGAGAAGATGTACTGTAGTGGTGGGATTGTCACTGGGCAGCAAATTCTCAAAGCAGCTGAAAGTAGAGAGTGAAATTACATATTTACTTACTCCATGGCCCTGGGTAATATACCTGATGTTTGGATAATCCACTCCTGGGTAATATAGCCTAAAGAAATCCTACATAGATTCATGAGGAGATGTAAAATTATGCTCACACAATGTTTTTTGTGTGGGTTTGTTTGTGGTAGCAAGATGTTGGAAACAATCTATCCACTAGATTAAAAAAAGATTGGCTGCCCTACTAGGGTTCTCTCCAGAAGCAGACCTTGCGACAAGAACTGAGGAAACCAGAAGGGAAGTGGAGAGGTAAAATAAGGAAAAGGAAGTGAGCTAGGAGATAGATTGGCCCCTGGGCTGGACAGCTGGTGTTTGTCAAGTGGAGGAAAATTGAAGCTTTGTTCTCACCCAGACACTCCAAGGACAAAGCTGGTGGCAGAAGCTGAGCTCTGCTGAAGTAAAGAGATAAGATGACCACTCCTGAGGTCAAGGGACACTTCCCTGTCTGCACATGCGCGGGAAGGTTCCTCGGGGGTCAAGAAGGGAGGGGACACCGCCCCATAATAAGTGTGGACATGCACCCACAGGCTTCTGCGGTGGAATTCATCTTAGCAAAATGATGCACATGCATGTTGAGGAGGGCCCTAAGACAGGTCAGATGTGCAAAAAGAAGTGAGATCATTGGCCAAATGTAAAGAAAGACCTAGAAGAACTGTTCTATATAAGTGATTTAAATCACCTCTTCCCTGTTCCCCTCATTCAGCACTCCTGCACACCTCTCCCGGTATGTACTTCTGCCTTGCTTCTGTTTTAAATAAACAAACTGCTTCTCTGTGTGCTCTCCCACTTATTATGCTGTGTCTCTGATGATAAACTTTGTACCTGTTTTTACAGTTTTTGCCTCCTTGAAACATTCTTGCTTTCAAATGGGGGTAAAAGCCAGGGGAATTTTGCTTCTAGTTTCTAGCCCCTGGTGGCCTAGTGGCTAGGATTCCTGGTTTTCATCCAGGCTACCCGGGTTCAATTCCTGGGCAGGAAACTAAGATCTCGCTTCAAGACTGCTCACCGCTGCCTTTCTGAGATCAGAAGCAGCCAATAAGAGATTGTTTCAAAGCCAGTTACTACAGTGGGCAACTGAAACTTAATCCCACAGATAGGTTCAGGAAAACTGTGCAGAATACACACCTCAGAATAATCTCAGCCAACAGTCAGGGAGATTATGTATTTATCCACCCCGTGCTGCCCAGTGGGTGTTAATTTCCAGGCACTCTGGCCTGAAATGAACTTCAGCAGAAGGAATTCCTGTAGCCCAAGGGCAAACCACTGGTGAAGCTGCAAGTGCTGGCCAGCTGAAATCTGTCTGGTAAACACAAAAAAGGTAACACCTTGTGAGGACATAGGCAGAACACCAACATCTGCTACAGTGATCATTGCATGTGATTTATACTACACTGCAATTATCTATACTTGCACAGGATGCTGTGGGTAGATTTCAAAATCATCTGAATGAAAATTAAGAAAAATAATGAATTTTAAAATAAAAACAGACACATGAAATAAAATACTGTATGTTTTCTAACTACACATATATCAAACATATCTTAACGAAGAAAAACAGCTGTCTTATACAGGTTGATGATGACATCATGTCATAAGCTGATGGGTATAATCAACATATTTCTGAAGTCCTGAAAAAACAAAATTCTCTGTAAGAGGGAGGGGATATGGGGATATATGCCTACATATAACTGATTCACTTTGTTATACGGCAGAAACTAACACAACATTGTAAAGCAATTAAACTCCAATAAAGATGTTAAAAAAAAAATACTAGTGACAAAATGGGAAAATACCAAAAATGTAACAGAGATTTTATATATTTGATCTACTGAAAAAGCGATGAATATTAAAACTGGAAGAACTCAATAGAAAATTGAGTCAAAGACATGAATAAATAATTTGTAACATATGAAATTATGCATAGACTTACCAAAGATAGCCAGCATGAAAATTGTGCAGCTCCTTAGCAATTAAATGAAAACAAATTATTCCCAAAGCAATGAGATTCTCTTCCTTTGATTCCTCAAACTAACAAATATTTTATTTTAACATCTTTATTGGAGTATAATTGTGTAGAAAGGTTCCCTTTTCTCCACACCCTCTCCAGCATTTGTTGTTTGTAGATTTTCTGATGATGCCCATTCTAACTGGTGTGAGGTGATACCACATTGTAGTTTTCATTTGCATTTCTCTAATAATTAGTGATGTTGAGCAGCTTTTCATGTGCCTCTTGGCCATCTGTATGTCTTCTTTGGAGAAATGTCTATTTAGGTCTTCTGCCCATTTTTGGATTGGGTTGTTTGTTTTTTTGATATTGAGCTGTATATGCTTCTTGTATATTTTGGAGATTAATCCTTTGTCAGTTGCTTCATTTGTAAATATTTTCTTCCTTTCTGAGGGTTGTCTTTTCATCTTGTTTATGGTCTCCTTTACTGTGCAAAAAGCTTTTAAGTTTCATTAGGTCCCATTTGCTTATTTTTGTTTTTATTTCCATTACTCTAGGAGGTGGGTCAAAAAAGATCTTGCTGTGATTTATGTCAAAGAGCGTTCTGCCTATGTTTTCCTCTAAGAGTTTAATAGTGTCTGGTCTTACATTTAGGTCTTAACCCATTTTGAGTTTATTTTTGTGTATGGTGTTAGCAAGTGTTCTAATTTCATTCTTTTACAGGTAGCTGTCCAGTTTTCCCAGCACCACTTATTGAAGAGGCTGTCATTTCTCCATTGTATATTTTTGCCTCCTTTTTCATGGATTAGGTGACTATAGGTGCGTGGGTTTATCTCTGGGCTATCTATACTGTTCCATTGATCTATATTTCTGTTTTTGTGCCAGTACCATATTGTCTTGATTACTGTAGCTTTGGAGTATAGTCTGAATTCATGGAGCCTGATTCCTCCAACTCCATTTTTCTTTCTCAAGATTGCTTTGGCTATTCGGGGTATTCTGTGTTTCCATACAAATTGTAAAAATTTTTGTTCTAGTTCTGTGAAAAATGCCATTGCTTATTTGTTAGGGATTGCATTGAATCTGTAGATTGCTTTGATAGTGTAGTCATTTTCACAATACTGATTCTTCCAATCCAAGAAAATGGTATGTCTCTCCATCTGCTTATGTCATCTTTGATTTCTTTCATCAGTGTCTTATAGTTTTCTGAGTACAGGTCTTTTGCCCCCTTAGGTAGGTTTATTCCTAGGTACTTTATTCTTTTTGTTGCAGTGGTAAATGGGAGTGTTTCATTAATTTCTCTTTCTGATTTTTCGTTGTTAGTGTATAGGAATGCAAGAGATTTCTGTGCATTAATTCTGTATCCTGCAACCTTACCAAATTCATTGATTAGCTCTAGTAGTTTTCTGGTGGCATCTTTAGGATCTTGTATGTATAGTATCATGTCATCTGCAAACAATGACAGTTTTACTTCTTTTCCAATTTGGATTCCTTTTATTTCTTTTTCTTCTCTGATTGCCGTGGTTAGGACTTCCAAAACTATGTTGAATAATAGTGGCGAGAGTGGACATCCTTGTCTTGTTCCTGATCTTAGAGGAAATGCTTTCAGTTTTTCACTATTGAGAATAATGCTTGTTGTGGGTTTGTCATATATAGTCTTTATTATGTTGAGGTAGTTTCCCTCTATGCCCACTTTCTGGAGAGTTTTTATCATAAATGGGTGTTAAGTTTTGTCAAAAGCTTTCTCTGCATCTATTGAGATGATCATATGCTCTTTATTCTTTAATTTATTAATATGGTGTTTCACATTGATTGATTTGTGTATATTGATGAATCCTTGCATCTCTGTAATAAATCTCACTTGATCATGGTGTATGATCATTTTAATGTGTTGTTGGATTCTGTTTGCAAGTATTTTCTTGAGGATTTTTGCATCTATCTTCATCAGTGTTATTGGTCTGTACTTTTCTTTTTCTGTGATATCTTTTTCTGGTTTTGGTATCGGGGTATTGTAGCCTCATGGAATGAATTTGGGAGTGTTCCAACCTCTGCAATTTTTTGTAAGAGTCTGAGAAAGATAGGTGTTAGCTTATCTCTAAATGTTTGACAGAATTCACCTGTGAAGCCATCTGGTCCTGGACTTTTGTTTGTTGGAAGATTTTTAATCACAGTTTTAATTTCATTACTTGTGATTGGTCTGTTCATATTTTCTATTTCTTCTTGGTTCAGTCTTGGAAAGTGGTACTTTTCTAAGAATTTGTGCATTTCATCCAAGTGGTCCATTTTATTGGCATATAGTTGCTTGTAGCTCTCTTATGATCGTTTGTATTTCTATGGTGTCAGTTGTAACTTCTCCTTTTTCATTTCTAATTTTAATGATTTGAATCCCCTCCCTTTTTTTATTGATGAGTCAGCCTAAAGGTTTATCAATTTTGTTTATCTTCTCAAAGAACCAGCTTTTAATTTTATTGATCTTTGTTATTCTTTTCTTCGTTTCTACTTCATTTATTTCTGCTCTGATCTTTATGATGTCTTTCCTTCTACTAACTTTGGGTATTGTTTGTTCTTCTTTCTCTAGCTGCTTTAGATGTAAGGTTAGGTAGTTTATTTGAGACTTTTCTTGTTTCTTGAGGTAGGATTGTCTTGCTATAAACTTCCCTTTTAGAACTGCTTTTGCTGTGGCCCATAGGTTTTGGATCGTCATATTTTCATTGTCATTTGTTTCTAGGTATTTTTTGATTTCCTCTTTGATTTCAGTGATCTCTTGGTTATTTAGTAGTGTATTGTTTAGCCTCCATGTGATTGTATTTTTTACAGTTTTCTTCCTTGTAATTGATTTCTAATCTCATAGCATTGTGCTTGGAAAAGATGCTTGATACGATTTCAATTTTCTTAAATTTACTGATGCTTGATTTGTGATCCAAGATGTGATCTATCCTGGAGAATGTTCTATGAGCACTTGAGAAGGAAGTGTTTTCTACCACTTTGGGGTGGAAAGTCCTATAAATATCAATTAAGAATATTTGGTCTATTGTTTCACTTAAAGCTTATGTTTCCTTATTAATTTTTGCTCAGATGATCTGTCCATTGGTGTAAGTGGGGTGTTAAAGTCCCCCACTATTATTGTGTTGCTGTCGATTTCTCCTTTTATGGCTGTTAGCATTTGCCTTATGTATTGAGGTGCTCCTATGTTGGGTGCATAGTTATTTACAATTGTTATATCTTCTTCTTGGATTGATCCTTTGATCATTATGTAGTGTCCTTCCTTGTTTCTTGTAATAGTCTTTATTTTAATGTCTATCTTTTCTGACATGAATATTGCTACTCCAGCTTTCTTTTGATTCCCATTTGCACTGAATATCTTTTTCCATCTCCTCACTTTCAGTCTGTATGTGTCCCTAGGTCTGAAGTGGGTCTCTTGTATACAGCATATACAGATCTTGTTTTTGCATCCATTCAGATAGTCTGTGTCTGTTGGTTGGAGCATTTAGTCCATTTACTTTTAAGGTAATTATAGATATGTATGTTCCTGTTACCATTTTATTAATTGTGTTGGGTTTATTCTTGTAGGTCTTTTTCTTTTCCTGTGTTTCCCACCTAGAGAGTTCCTTTACCCTTTGTTTTAATGCTGGTTTGGTGGTGCTGAATTCTCTTAGCTTTTGCTTGCCTGTGAAGCTTTTGATTTCTCTTTTGATTCTGAATGAGATCCTCACTGGGTAGAGTAATCTTGGCTGTAGGTTTTTTCCTTTCATCACTTTAAATATGTCCTGCCATTCCTTCCTGGCCTGCAAAGTTTCTTCTGAAAAATCAGCTGATAACCTTATGGGGATTCTCTTGTAGATTATTTGTTCCTTTTCCCTTGCTGCTTTTGATATTTTTCTTTGTATTTAATTTTTGTTAGTTTGCTTAATATGTGTCTCAGCATGTTTCTTCTTGGGTTTATCCTGTATGGAACTCTTTGTGCTTCCTGGACTTGATTGACTATTTCTTTTCCCATGTTAGGTAAGTTTTTGACTATAATCTCTTCAAATATTTTCTCAGACCCTTTCCATTTCTCTTCTTCTTCTGGGACCCCTATAATTTGAATGTTGGTGCATTTGATGCTGTCCCAGAGATCTCTGAGACTGTCCTCAATTCTTTTCATTCTTTTTTCTTTATTCTGTTCCTCAGCAGTTATTTCCACCATTCTATCTTCCAGCTCACTTATTCATTCTTCTGCCTCAGTTGTTCTGCTGTTGATTCCTTCTCATGTATTTTTCATTTCAGTTATTGTGTTGTTCATCACTGATTGTTCTTCAGTCCTTGTTAAACGTTTCATGTATTTTCTCCATTCTGTTTCCTAGATCTTGGATCATCTTTATTATCATTACTATGAATTCTTTTTCAGATAGCTTGTTTATTTCCTCTTCATTTATTTTGTCTCATGGGATTTTACCTTGCTCCTTTGTTTGCAGTGTATTTCTCTGTTGTTTCATTTTGTCTACCCTACTGTGTTTACGGTCTTCTTTCCACAGGCTGCAGAGTCTAGTTCCTCTTGTTTCTTTTGACTGCTTCCTGCTGAGTGAGGTTGGTCCAGGGGCTTGTGCAGGCTTCCTGGTGGGAGGGCCTGGTGCCTGCACTCTGCTGGGTGGAGTTCAGTCTTTTCCCTCTGATGGGCAGGGCTGTGTCGGGTGGTGTGTTTTGGGGTGTCTGTGAGCTTAGTACGACTTTAGGCAGCCTGTCTACTGATGGGTGAGGCTGTGTTCCTGTCTTGCTGGTTGTTTGGTGTGAGATGTTTAGCACTGGAGCCTGCCAGCAGTTGTGTGGGGCCAGGTCTTGGCATTGATAAGGAAACCCTCAGGAATGTGCATGCTGATTAATATTCTCTGGGTCCAGGAATTCTCTAGTGTTCCAGCATGCTGGACTCTATGTTCCAACCCTGGAGGCCCAGGCTCTACCCATGGCAGAGGAGCCAAGAACTCGCAAGCTGCACAGTGCAGCCCAATAAAAAATAGAGAAAAGAAAAGAAGAAAGAAAAAGAAAACAAAAATTTTTAAAAACCAACAACAACAACAAAAAACAAACAAAAAAAAAAACAGACAAACAAACTCAGGGCAAATAGCAAAAACAGCAGCAAACAAACAGCAGCAACTGCAACACAACATACACTCACACACACACACATACACACACACACACACAGAAAAGAAAAAAATAAATAAATAAAACAAGGGAACAGACAACCAAACAAAAGAATTCTAATGTGAGAACAGTCAATAAGGATTATACTAACAAAAACAAAGAATGTAAAATAAAACAGATACAGGAGCAAGCAAACAACATCAACAACAGCAACAACAACAAAGTGAATAAAACATAGAATATACAGTAGATCTCTGGACCTGCTGTGGACACTGTGGGGCCAGCTCAGACTCTGATCTGGCCCAATTCCCTTGTGTATTTACACACAAAGTCCAGTGCTGCAAAGGCTAGACTGGTCTCAGATGTTGAAACACTCATTATTTATTCAGGTATTCCACAAACACAGGGTTTACCCAGCCGATCTTGGGGATTTAATTCATAGCTTGTGCTGCCACATAGAAAGATTTATGTCTCTCTTCCTTAGTTGCACAACCCTTTGGGCTCAGTTTTGGTTTTAACCCCACCTCTGCATGTGTGCCACCCTCAGGCATCTGATCCTTGCCCAGGTGAGTGGGAGTGAAAGCAGTGGCTGCTTGGAGCACACTTGGGTTCTCCCAGTACCTGCAGCAGCAGGAGCTGGCATATGGGAACATTGTTGGCTCTGTCCCCCATGGGTCTCTCAACAATGGCGCCTCACTTTCCAGGCAGACCCCACTTCCTCTAGGGGCATTCCAGGCCACGCGTCCCCTCACTCCCATCCCTTCTATTTTATCTGTGCAGCCAACTGCATTTCTCTTCCCAGGTGTGTTCTTCCAACCCCATGCTTTAGCCCTCTGACCCTGCCAGCTTTGGCAGACTCTCGTCCCAGGCAGGGGTGCCCAGAGCTGATTCCCAGGGAGGTTTTGGGGTGGGTGGCACTCAGGGCCCTGGCGTCAATGCAGGAGGAGGCGACCCCGGCCCAAGAGGCAGGTGGGCCCCCTCAGGTGGGAACACCCCCCAATGCCCGCAGAGGCAGAAGAAGCTGGGGGCTGGGGAAGGGGTTTATAAGGGCAGCTCTGCCCCTTGCACGATGCTCGACTATGACATCTTGCTTTGGTGCCTCAGGCTTTTTCCACAGACTTTCCCAGTTGTGGTGCCCATTGCTTCTGCCCCTTCAGGCTGTCTTTTCATAGCCAAGAGCTGTCCTCTCCCTGGGTCTGCACTCCAAACCACTCTTTCCAGTACCCAGCTCCTCTTCGCAACAGGGGACTCACTATTCAGGGTAGAATGTGCAGAGCTGCAGTGTAGATCATGCACGCAGTTCTTACTTTGTCCTGCCTTCCACAGACGATCGGCTGCATTCTCCTGTGATCCCCCGAAGTTCCTTGTCTTTCCCCTCCATGAGGGAGTCTTTCTTAATGAGAGGACCTCTCATCACCTTCAGCTTCCTGCCACGTTTTTTGGTCTCTTTTTTTATTCTTCTTTTCTTTTTTCTTCTTCTTCTTCCATTCTTTTAGGTGTCTACCACTACTGTTTGGCAGGAGCTCTGTGGGAATTATTCCATTTGTCAACGTGTTTTGGATGAACTTGTGAGGAGCAACAAATTCCGCATCCTCCTATTCCACCATCTTGACGCCTCCTCTGAAAATATTTTAAAAGTCAATACTCATTTTTTCCAAGAATATGATCATGCTTTGAGAAAAATCGTAGCAATATTTTTTTTGGATTTGTCTCCTAAGACAAAACAAACAAAAGCAAAAATAAACAAATGGGACCTAATTAAACTTAAAAACTTTTGCACAGCAAAGGAAACCATTAACAAAATGAAAAGACAACTTAATAAATGGGGGAAAATATTTGCAAATGACATGACCAATAAGGAGTTAATATTCAAAATATTATATCAATTCATACAACCCAATATCAAAAAAACAAACAGCCCGATGAAAACATGGGCAGAAGACCTGAATAAACATTTTTCCAAAGAAGACATATGGATGGCCAGCAGGCAAATGAAAAGATGCTCAACATCACTGATTATTAGAGAAATGCAAACCAAAACCACAATATTACCTAACGCCTGCCAGAATGGCTATAATCAAAAAGAATATAAACAACAAATGTTGGCAAAGATGTGGAGAAAAGAGAAACATGGTATACTTTGGTAGGAATGTAAATTAATGCAACCAAGATGAAAAACAATATGGAGTCTTCCTCAGAAAACTAAAAATAGAACTACTATATGATCCAGTAATTCCACTCCTGGGTACACAGTCAAAGAAAAAAAATCATTAACTCAAAAATATACATGCACCCCCAACTAAATGTTCATAGCAGCACTATTTACAACAGCCATGATAGGGAAGCAACCCAAGTGTCCATGAACAGATGGATGAATTAAGAAGATGTGGTTTTACATATACAATGGAATACCACTCAGTCATAAAATAGAATGAAATTCTGCCATTTGCAACAATGTGGATTGGCCTAGAGAGTATTATACTTAATGAAATAAGTCAGAGAAATACAAATACTCTAGGTTATCACTTTTATGTAGAATCTAAAAAATAATACAAATGACTGTAAATAACAAAACAGAAACACACTCATAAATATAGAGAACAAACTAGTGGTTAACAGCGGAGAGAGGGAGGAGGAGAGGGGCAATAAACGGGTGTGGGATTAAGAGATACAAACTACTATCTATAAAATAGATAAGCCACAAGAATGTATTGCACAGCACAAGGAAATATAGCCATTATTTTGTAAAAACTTTAAATGGAGTATAAATTCAATAAATATATTGAATCACTATACTGTACACCTGAAACTAATATAATATTGAAAATCAACTATACTTCAATAAAAAAATAAATAAATAAAAGTAGAAAAAATGCTCACTGTTTCCAATAATATGATCACAGACATCATTCCACACATGCTGGTAAGAATATAATTTGATACAACCTTTCTAGTAAAAAGTTAGACAATATTTATCAAGAATCTTAAAAATGCACTGAACATTTAACTCTATAATTTTAATTCTAGGAACTTAATACAAGGATAAAATCAAAGTAAAGGAAAACAATTTTGTAAAATGTTATTCATCACTATTATTTTTAATAGAAAGAAGGAACATAAGAAATTAATTGCACATCAAACCATAAGGAGATGGTGAAAAACATGTTTTGCATATAGATGTTGCCAGTTCTGCAGAATCCATGATGTAAGAGCAGAGTTGGTCAAAGAGCCGGTCTTACCCCACCTCGGTATGCTCACTTCCGTGGAAATATTGTGCTGGCCGAAAGGTTCGATCAGTTTTTTCCATAAGATGGCTCTAGTAGCACTTAGTTGTCTTTAACTTCATTTGAAACAATTTTGTTAGATTGCACGTGACCGCTGTTATATCAGCATGCATTTAAAAAAAAGACATCAAAATTGATGAATTTTTGTGTAAAAGTTTCAATATTGAAGATGGAAGAAAAAAAGCAACATTTTTGGCATATTATGCTTTATTATTTCAAGAAGGTAAAAACGCAACCAAAAAGTGGTTTGCGAAGTTTCATGCTGGAGATTTCTTGCTGTATGATGCTCCACAGTCAGGTAGATCAGTTGAAGTTGATAGCGATCAAATCGAGACATTAACTGAGAACAATCAATGTTATACCACGTGGGAGATCGCCGACATACTCAAAATATCCAAATCAAGTGCTGAAAATCATTTGCACCATCTTGATTATGTGAATCGCTTTGATGTTTGGGTTCCACATAAGTTACGTGGGAAAAAACCTTCTTGACCGTATTTCCGCATGCAGTTTTCTACTTACATGTAATGAAAACGTTCCGTTTTTAAAACAAATTGTGACGGGCTATGAAAAGTGGATACCGTACAATAATGTGGAATGGAAGAGATCGTGGGGCAAGCGAAATGAACCACCACCAACCACACCAAAGGCCGGTTTTCATCCAAAGAAGGTGATATTGTGTATATGGTGGGACTGGAAGGGAATCCTCTATTATGAGCTCCTGGAAAACCAAATGATTAGTTCCAGCAACTACTGCTCTCAATTAGACCAACTGAAAGCAGCACTCGATGAAAAGCATCCAGAATTCATCAACAGAAAACGCATAATCTTCATCAGGCTAATGCAAGAGCGCATGTTTCTTTGATGATCAGGCAAAAACTGTTACAGCTTGGCTGGGAAGTTCTGATTCATCCATCATATTCACCAGATATTGCACCTTCGGATTTCCATTATCGCGGTCTTCACACAATTCTCTTAATGGAAAAAATTTCAGTCCCCTGGAAGACTGTAAAAGGTACTGGAATAGTTCTTTGCTCAAAATGATAAAAAGTTTTGGGAAGAAGGAATTGTGAACTTTCCTGAAAACATGGCAGAAGGTAGTGGAACAAAAGGGTGAATACATTGTTCAATAAAGATCTTGGTGAAAATGAAAAATGTGTCTTTTACTTTTACTTAAAAGCCAAAGGCAGTTTTTGGTCAACCCAATAATTTTGGCAATGGTTCACTGAACAGCTGTTTATTGATTTTCTACTAAATACCAGGTTCTACCTTGGTTGCGATGATAAAGAAATGATCAAGAAGGATATGGAAACTTACATTCCTTTGTGAGAGGAGAGAGGTGCGTAACAACTGAATAAAAATGTAAGCATCATCATTTCGTATAATGACTGGTCCCATGAGGAAAATAACAGGTGACATGATAAAGGAAGAGCATGAGGGTGAGGGAAGGACACTGTTTAGACTCAACGAGGGACCACCCGCCCCCCCGCCCCGAGATATCTTTGAGAACCTGATGACAAAAAAGTGATTGTTCTTCACTCTACATTTTTCAAAGCAGTTGTGGTCAAATTAATATTTATGCATCCAGCATAAAACAGTTTTCCTGCTGTACCTTCAGAACATTCTATTTCATATTTACATGCAGTGTAAATACTGAAAATAAAGTCTTCTTTAGAAAGCCATTTGAGAGCAACTGTTTTGTTTTCTAAATAATCCACTGAGTTTGGGGTCTGAATAAATGAGTAAAATCCTTAATTCTGTCCATTATTAGTCTGACCTTTTGCAAATGTTAAAACTCTCTGTCCCCTTGGGTTTTTTTTTTTAATTTATGAAATGTGGATATAATATAATATGTATTTGTGGTAAGCAGAGTCGTGCCCTTCTAAAGATGTGCATGTCCTAATCGTAGGAATCTGAGAAAGTATTATGTTACATGGCAAAGGGGAATTAAGGTTGCTAATAACAGAACTGAAGATGGGGAGATCATCCAGATGCACGCAATGTCCACAAGGGTCCCTACAAGTGGAAAAGGGAGGTGGAAGAGAGAAGGAGATGCGACAGTGGGAGCAAGGCTGGAGTTATGCAGTGTGAAGACTCAACCTGCTGTTGCTGGCTTTGAATATGGCAGCATGCATGACCCAGGGAACTACGGCAACCTCTAGAAGCTGAAAAATGTAAGGAGACATAGTCCGCCTTAGAGCTTCCAGAAAGGCACCAGCCTTTCCAACACCTTGATTTTAGCCCATTGAAACCTTCCTCAGAATTCTGACCTTCTGAAATGTAATATAATATATTTATGTTATTTTGAGCCATTATATTTATGGTAATTTGTTAAAGCAGACATAGAAAATGAATACCCTCTCTGACCACATGATTTTTGTGAGGGCAAATGAGATAACTTATTGGAATGTATTGGAAATTACTTTGGAAATGGTTAATGTTAAATATGTAATAATTATACTAGACCAACAATAAGTTAGAAATGTGTATCATATAGAACTCAAGGATAGTGGAGGAATGAAATGTGCCATACTTTCCATCTATCTATGGAATTCCTAAGCTGGACTCCACGAATCTTTCAATCTGAAATATTGCTATAGCCAACACTCTACATAAAACCCACTCCTGACTTCAATAGACACCCTGTCCTAAAAGAGCAATCCTTTCTCCTAATGGGAATTTGGTTTAAGCATAAGAACTGAGGATAAATCAATGATAAGATTTTACTAGACAGTTTAGTAATAGAGTAAGAAAATGATTTATTTTATTAGCCTCTGGATATAGTTCCAGTCTGGATATGGTAAGAGGTACTTCTTCAGCCATGTGGCTATAGATGAAGCCAACACTGTTGCTGGCAAAGTAGAGAGATTGGAAGAAACTGAGAACTCAGTTTATTGCTAAGCAAAAGAATCAACCAACCCTGATGTCAACAAACTTCCAGTAATGTCATCTGGCAAATGTCCTTACTGTTAGAGGCAGGTGCTGCTAAAAGCATCTTTCCTGATATTACTCCCAAGGCCAGCTGGCTTTTGTGTCTGTTCACAAAACTACTTTCCAGAGATTTCCTTTGACTGTAAATCTGATATCCATCAACCATAGCTGGCATCACACTTAGCCAATGTTTACTGGGTTTACTATGCTTGTAGGTAGGAGGCAAGTGTGGCCTATGATTTCAAGACACCGAATAAGATGGTCCTTAATGTCTGCTGGCAGGCTTAATTTTGTTTATTGGATGCTTTCATTGGTGGATCAGAGGGTTTTAAAGTGCCATATCAACTAAGAAGCTTTTTCGAGACAAATTAGAGAAAGTATGTATATGGACACAACAGTAAACTATTCATTGTAGTTGCAAAGAGCATTCTAGAGGGATGGAAAATATGCCCTCCTTTTTAATAGAACACATGGATTTACAATCCTGTGCATTTTTAGATCCAATTATATCACTATGCTTTTTATGTCCAAAGCAAATTCAGTACTGCTCTTCCCTGTTTAGATACACACTTTATAACCAACAACCATACAAATGCTAGCCACTTGGGACAACTAAGTGAAATCATGTCCAAAAGAAAAAGCGGGGAAAAAAAAAAAAACACCTAGCGAGAAAGAAAATGTATGATGAGAAAAAAGAAATCTGGATTTCACACAAAAATAAAATTCCTTTCGAAAGTAATCTGGTACATCATTGGACCTTAGAGATACAAATCCAGAGGCAGTAAAATAGGGTCGAAGTAAAAGTTTGGAGTTCTGTCCCTGTTGAGCTATGAGGCTTTGGACAATGTTTTCACCATCTCTGGGTCTTGATTCCTTTATGTGAAAGAGATCTAATATGTCCTTTTTGTGTCTGATATACTGCAAGTCCTCTTAGTCTGCGTCTCTCTGCAGTCAAACCCCAAGCGGGATAACTTCTACTGGGCGAGAGTAGTGCATCCGTGTGCATGTGAACGGCTCTGCTCCAGCCCAGGCAACTCACCACCAGGACGTGTGGCTGGCAGAGCTGTGATCAAGGTTGTGGTTGGCATGAGCACTGATTTGAGCAGAGAGCTCTGATTTGGATACTTACGTTCGGATTTCTCATATTTTGTGTCTGTGATTCACAGTATTCCACTGGATACACTTAGTCTCTAGAATAGGTCGAATTTGATGCACTAAGTAAGAAACATTATTTTCAAATATGTTTCTCCTTCATACTTAGAGCTATAAGGCCAACCAGCACTCAGAGATTGGTTAGATTTTCTTTTATAAAGTTTCTTCCAAGATACGGCTTCCTTACATTACATATTACCTTTAAAAGGAGATTCAGTAATTGTGGAAATAAATAAATATTATTAAATTATTAATATTATTAAGCCTTAAAAAAGGAGAACCTGCCATTTGCAACAATATGGTTACACCTGAAAGATAATATGCTAAGTCAAATAAACCAGACACGGAAAGAAGAAAAAACTGCACAACCTCATGTACATGTAAAACCAAAAAAAGTTGAATACGTAGAAGAAGAGAGTAGAATGGTGGTTACCAGGGGTAGGGGGATGGGAGAAAAGGGAGATGTTAGTCAAAGGGTACAAAGTTGCAGTGTTGTAGGGTGAGTAAAATGTACGGCATGATGACTATAGTTAATACTACTTTACTGAATACTGGAAACTGGCTAAGAGAGTAGATTTCAGGTTCACTCATCATACAAAAAATGGTAACTGTGTAAGAAGATGTGTTAATTGGCTTGACTGTAGTAATCATTCAACTATGCCTATCAAATCATCATGTTTTATACCTTAAATATATATAATTTTTTATTTAAAAGATAAATGCTTACATGGAAAAAATAACAAATAAAAAGAGTCAGGACTATGGGACATGCAGGCCCAATCAAGCTTCACACCGCTTCCTGTGTGTCACTTCAAGGTTAGATCCTAACGTGTGTCCTGAAGCTACCCTGATGTAAACGGAAGGGAAGAAGGACTGCGTCACAACCTTGTGACTGTGTCCCAAGTTCTGCTTCCTCAGCTGCCTTTAGATGGTTTTATACATTTAAGCTTTGGTTGATTACTTTCCAAGAATGCAAGATGACTGTTCCTGGCCATCTTCCTCGACATAACTTCCTTGAGCTCAGAGTGCCCGAGAATAAATACTGCCCCACCATTTATTAGATGAGCAACTTCAGGTAAATAACTTCACATCTCAGTTCTCCTATCTGTAAAAATATAATAATAATAGTAGGTGATTTCCAGAATTCTTATGAGGATAAAGATAGCCCACATAGAGTGCTAGGCTTATGGCCTGGCACATGTAATTACTCCTCAATAAATGTTAATTTTTTTTCCGGGGGGGGGGAAGTGCCAGTATGTGGGGTCTTAGTTCCCTGAGAAAGAATTGAACCCACTCCCACTACATTGGAAGTGCAGAGTCTTAACCACTGGAATGCCAGGGAAGTCCCTAAATGATCTATTATGATCATTAGATCTTTTATTATGATCTATTTTGGTGGAATGCGCATGATAACTTTTCAGTATGAGAAAAAAACCTTCTCATGTGTGTGCTTGAGAGACAAAATATGTGACATAGCCATGAGGGAAAGAACCGGAATCATGGAATATCAGCAGCCTAAAGCCTTAGTTTATTAATTAGGGAGTGCTTTAAGGAGGAGAGACTAAAATAGACTTTTATACCAGATTTTGTATAATTTTAGCGCGAAAATATGTGAAGTCAACACATCCAATTTGAAGTCTGCTGTCTAAAGTGCTTTATAAATAATCGGTTTCAAGAAGACAATACTAGGCGCAAAAATTATAGCCTTCAGGAGACTCTTACTGACTTAGACAGCCTGGACTTATACCTCAAAAGGGAGGATGCCATAGTTTATTATAATTTGCTTCTTTTAACTTTCTCTGTCTTTATCTTCATCAGCCTTACATACGGGTTCTTAAGGCTAACAGCTATATAGATCTTGGCTGACCTACACTGCCATAGTCTGTTTCTAATACTGTTCTCTAAGCTCCATACCACTTGTGAAATCAGCAGTATTTGATACCTCACATCAGCGACATGTCTATATTAAATTTCTGTTGATAAATACCAGTGTCATAAAGGTCTTATGAGTCCTGGCACCTGACACCTATAGGACCATGCTAGAGGCTGGGTACCCAGGAAGAGTGGGGTGGTCCCTGCTCTGCAGAACTCACTCACATCTAATGAGAAAGAAGCATCAAACAGACAAACAGCATCAATGTCATAGAGGAAGTGCTGAAGAGAATGAAGGGCACATAGCCTGAGAGGGAGCAATGAGCTCTTGCTGGGAAGTGGAAGAGGAAGTTGTAAGAATGTCTCAAAGGCACACATCTCTCCAGAGCCAAGGACACACCAAGGCCCACAAAAAAAGAAACTTTTCAACAGACCACATGGGAAAAGAAGATGATATTTTCACCAGATACTGGTGTCGCTGTTTGCTTTCCTTTCCATGACTCTGAGTTAGGCAGAGGGGTTAGCTCCCAAGGGATTCTGCTCCAGGAACGTTAGAGAAGCCTCTCCCAGTCAAAACAGTTCCTGACTCAGTTCAGATTCAGGTCATGAATTCTTTGGAATGAAATCTCATAGACTATTTCCTTTGAGAATTTTTGAACTAAATCTCTTAATATGCAAACGTTTTTATACAAGGGGATTTGCTACCCTTGCTAAAGCATGTGTGTGGTAATTCTGGAGTCACTGTCGGATTCTCCACTGAGTGGTTTAGGGACTTCGGGCAAGTTGTTTAACCTGTCTCTGTCTCAGTCTGTAAAATGCATCTGTAAAATGCAGAAAAGACTGGGTGTCACTTGGGGTTGGGAGAGGATTAATGTTGTTGCCACCCTTAAAGCAGAGTGCCTGCCTTCAGTAACTTCTCAGCGGTTGTTTTAACCATCATTCACAAAATTTCCTGTCATTGAATTTATTCTTTGATGAGAGGGAATCAGAGAAGGAAGAGTAAGCTTCTTCCACAATGTTGCCTAAGGCCAGCCTGGGAAGAACTTTATTTCCCATGAAAGATGACAGGAATGGAGACAACAATCATGACAGTCATTTTAAAATTCTTAGTGCTCTATTATATATTTAATAAATGCAGGAAAAGTTTTGTCATATGATAATTCATCATGAGTCTGGAGACAAGTGGCTCAGAGCAACTCTAGCAAATGAGCACTAATACATAATAAATTCTTTAAGTCACCAGATAAGGATGTTTATATTACAATTCCTGCATTTCCAGATTTGTTTATCTTTGCGTTATCTCAGCAAATTTATACCATTGGTTGACCATTTCACGTCAAAATGACCTCACTGGTTTTCTAAGCATTTTGTGGACCAGAGAACTCACAGAGAAGGGTCTTCCCTCCATCTCTGAAGCTCCAGCCCCTACACTGCCTTTGCCATGTGGATCTAGCAAAGTCTCTGGGCTTTCCATGGAGAATGTTTCAATATTTCTATCTAATGATAGCCCTTTCTTCCGACCTAAAATATTCCCAGACATGTCTTAACTGGCCAAATATCTCTTTTGTATAGGTCAGCCTACAGCTGCTAAGATTTCTAGAGCTACTGTATCCTGGAGTGGCATGACATTTTGTGGTTCACTACAGCTAAATAGACTTCTCAGCTGCTGAGACCACAAACTCAGTTATTGACTTGACACAAAAATTAGCAATTTGCACTAAAAAGGCTAATGGTACTACTGAGGATTTAGTGTATCTGAGCTGATTTCCAAGCACTTGAGCAATTTTGTAAAACAATTCAGAAAGAGATATGCTTACTAATATAATAAAAATAACCTTTAGTCATCATTTGCCTTGTAATTATAGACACATAAAATATGTAACTAAGTTATGTATAATGTATGTGCATATTATTAAAATCAGGCTGATTTAAACAAACCTAGCAGAAATTGTCTTTCAAGGTCAATACTTTCCCTTTCCTTTGCAATTCTACACTTATTCCATTTCTTAAAGTAGTTTTGAAGTTTCTATTTAGGAAATATTTTTATATCTGTTTTCTAGCCACATTTATAATGAGTTTACATTTATACCTTGGCTAAAATTAAACTTTATTACTCACTTATGTCTTTTCATTTAACCGTTCATTTATTCTATTACTTAACAAGTCTTGATACAGCCTTTTACATGCCAGGCCCAAATTTAGCACTGGAATTAGAGAAATCAAGATCTAGATATATTCTTATAGAGTACTGGGCTACTAAGAGTACTGAAAGGGTGTATTTCTAAAATAAATCCCACTCAAAAGCAATGTGCAACTACTGAGAATATTCAGACAAATTTGTCTCTGAAACTGAATCTGATTTCATAAATCCAAAATCCAAAATCCAGGGAGCAGTCCTAGTTAGGAATATCCAAACATTATACCTTCTCGGGGTGACAATTTTGAAGTTAGGAAGTAAAGTCTAGAACTTTTGCACAAAACGACTACTATTCCTTTATAGCTGTACTTCACCTCTACACGTGCATTATACATGCATAACTTTAAAGCCCAAGGATCTTACACGACCTCTGAGATATAGAGCAAATAATCACATTTTCTCCATTTATTTGGTAGCAAAAGTTAATGGACTTACCCCAAAGGATTAAAAAAGTCAAGGGTGAAACCGAAAGTAGAGCCTAAATATCCACCTGCAAAATATGTCTGGATCTTGCGGCAGAGTCCTATGAACCTGTGCACAAAATTATACTTGAATTCATCAAGGATTCAGAGACCACAATTAGCAGTTATTCTTATTATAAAGATATCAGACTATCTGGATAAATCAACCAGATCTTCATGAATTTGTTATATGATGTCATAGATATGTAATCTTCTATCAGCTTCATTGTTTCAAAAAATGGAAACTTAGACTAATGTTTATTGAACATTAATGTTGCTTAAGATATGTAGTTAAGGACCAACAATGGTAGGTTAGAGTAATTGCTAGTCTTTGGGGAAGAATTCAAATTATCCATTCCAAACAAGAATGTTTACTTAGAACATCCACTGAATGAGAGCTTCTCGTGTTTGCATGCTCTTGTGAATCCCGGGGCACAGAGGATGAGGAGGTGGATCTCATTAAAATACAGATTCTTATTCTGTGGGTGATCCGTTGATTCTGAGTTCTTCACCCACTCTTCAGGATTCTGTGTCTATCAGATTGGTCTATGCTTGGCTCTGCCAACAGGACACAGAATGTAGACTGCAAGGATGAAGGAAGTTTTTTGTTCTGCGTCCTTTAGGTTTCCTGCCTGCTTCATGCTACTGTGAATGCCATTTTAACGATACCATTTCGCACCAGCAGCAGCAGCTAAATCCAGTTTGGATTATTGAACGTTCATTGGACCAGCCTCATTGCCTCCCCACACTACCCTACTGGAGCAAAGCTGCACTGGGCCATTCAAGTTCCCCACTCAGGAATCTGATTTTCAGATTCAAGAAGCCCCTTCTCTGAGCTGAGATGCTACCTCCAGTTGCCCACTTGCACTCTCCTTGGGGTCCCAGCCCAGTGGGGCTTCTCCTCCATACTCAGGTCATTAGCCGACCAGCACTGCCTCTTCATTGGTCTGGATTTCAGCTCCATGGAGCTTCTCCATTGTCCAATATTTAACAATTCCAGCCAGCCCTTGGAGTAAGAAATGCTTCTTACAACTATTCCATCGTAATACCTTTGTGTTTCCTTTTGCCTTTTTTACTTATCTATGTAACACCTTTAATTCTAGTTAATTTTTAGTATTAAGTTCTGTTAAAATGACGGGTGTGTCTTTTGTCTACTTACATGACCTTGACTGCTATAGTAGGTCTGGAATGGACCTTGCTATTCTGCATGTCTAATAAGCTCTCAGGTGATGCTAATATTTCTGGTCCATACGTCACACTTTGGTGAAACAATATGGCTGAGATATTTATGAGAATTATTAGTATATGGTATTTACATAGAAGCCAAATGGTAACTGTGAACACTGAACCTTTATAAGTGCAAAGGTTAACACCACTTGTAAATACTAATGAGTGCCTTAGATGAAGTGCAGACAAGCTGGGATGAGAACAATATGGGCATATGGAAAAGCATCTTCTTATCTTGAGAGAAGAGGAATCCAGACCAACTCAGAACAGAAGTCACTCTCTGACATGACTCTTATTTCATAGGAAGTGTGTGTTCAGGTGGGGATATATCTGTGAGAGATCCGGTGTTTCAAGAAAGGGACTTAATTTGAAAACTGGGAAAAAGAAACCACTGAATGGTTAAGTCTTGAGCTGCTAAACCTGACATGATGATGATTTGAAGCACCATCAGCATTTATATTTATATGCTAGTAATGTGCTTGGTAGAGTCTTTCAGAACCAAATCCATAGAGACCAGAATAATTGAGTAAGATTCCAAAATACATGCAATATAACATATTGAGAAATAACTGCTCCGTTGACAGAGATAAGACTTTATACGTGTTTGAAATCTGGTTCCAAGGGATCATCAGAACCCAGAAGTACCTAGTATTGGCTTCTGATTCAACCTGCTAAACTGAAAATAATGTAGGCATGAGCCAGCAATAGTTTATACTAGCTATAAGAGCCATAAGTTAATAAGAGGCATGGGTATGAATGATTCCATGGCAAATGCACTCATAACCCACCCAGTAGGTTTATTGCTTGTACCTTGCTGCACCAGGCCGGCAGGATTGCCAAATCATCTCAAAACACCCAAGAACAGTTACAGAGATATAAAGAAGCCCACAACTCCATGGTAAAAGGAATTGGTTTAGTTTCCCCAAAGAACTGAACAGGATTATCACCCCAGTGAGGTGGTTATAGAACTTGGGGATCTACTTCTTGTATGGATAATGCTGCCTTTACAGAGTTACATATTTATATCCTTAATATACATTAAAAGAACTATTATAATATATTTGTGCCTTTTATCATCTTTCCTTCGATCAGTTACACTTGTGACAACTACATGGTACTATATTCAAGAATGTAGGTATTCCTAGAATTTAGGCATTCATTCAGTAGAAACCTACAAAATATAATGTCAAGAAAGGCAATTGAAATGTTTGCCTAGAGAACCAGAGAGTTCATTTTGGAGTTTGTATACCTTAGGTGGGATCAGAAGTCACTTAACACACTTTGTCTGTCTGTGAGGATATCGTCCATTCTGCTTACCAAGCCACGAGGCCTGGTACCTGGAAAATAGTAAACTTTCAATATTTACACTTTGAAAAGTAGTCGTGAGTCATCCTAATTCAGGAATCATCCTAATTCAAGGAATAAGTGTTCTGTATGATAACTATATGTTGGTGATCTTAGGGAGTAAAGTACCTTGGTGTAATGGACCCCAGGGAATTAGTTCTGTTGCACCAAATTTCCACTGTAATCTGTTAGTGATGGTGACCAGGTTGGAAGCATATGACAATGGGAAAAGATTCTCTCTCATAGGAAAGATGGCAAAGAAACTGGAAATGAATAGACATGTAATGGTAGAGGAAGAAGGCATTGTACATTGAACCTTTTGAAGGAATTGCACTTGAAACCCAGACAGTTGTCCAGTTTCCCAGAATGTTTTGAAATATGGGATTGCTTATTTCATAAAATGGGCCATTTCATTGCTGATCGTTTCTAATTCTTAGAAATATTTCCCATATGGAAGTCAAAATATGTCTCTGGGTACCCTTTGGTACTACTTCTGCTTGTTAGAGTAACTCAGAACCAGCAAGTCTTTTATGTGGCAGCCATCAATATGTGAAGACGGCTAGTTCTCTGAAACTTTCTCTCTTCTCACTGACTCACTGCTGGAACCCTCTACCAAAGAACATGGTGTCTGAAAATTTCTCTCTCTTGGGAATCGTATTTTACCTTGTCAGTCTGTTTTCTAAAGTCTAGTGCCATCCCCAGACTGACTAGAACATTCAACCTCTTAGACATATTAACTGAACATGAGATTGATATATTTCTCCCAAGACAAATTTCTATAATGCTAAAACTCCCTTGTGTCCATCATTCAAAAATGTCTATTTTGAAAGTAAGGATGGAGGAATATTTTGGTTTATGGTTGTTATACAAGTCTGGAAACCTTTAGGTGAACTGGATTTATTTGGTGGAAATTTGGAGTTCATAGGCAGCTCAGATTCTTAATTTACAGATAACATTTTACATGCAATCCAGGTCTTAGCGTAATTCTTCAAAATAGAGAGATGGGAGACCTGGATTGAATCCAGACTCCTCTGAAATTTCAAAAATGAGAATTTTAATAAAAAGCTTTAGGATACGAATTGCTAAGAAGATTTTCACTAGTCAGTCTTAGGGTAGAAGATGACAATGATCTTCTTGAATCATAAGTCCCCAAGAATGACAATCATAAGGAAGTAGCATAAAAATGCCCCAAGATATTGACCACAAAGTTAAAATTTGTCTAAAGATTTTATTAAGGTTATAATAACCAAAAGAATAAAGTCTTTCTTGAATTATTAAAGGTAATAGTGAAAGCGACCTATAAGACTTTGCTTATTCACTGCATACTGCAAACATCCCATGACTGCCTAGTATTAGGCTTTTGATATTGAGCTGCATGAGCTGTTTGTATATTTTGGAGATTAATCCTTTGTCAGTTCCTTCATTTGCAAATATTTTCTCCCATTCTAAGGGTAGTCTTTTCATCTTCTTTATGGTCTCCTTTGCTGTGCAAAAGCTTTTAAGTTTCATTAAGTCCCATTTGTTTATTTTTGTTTTTATTTCCATTTCTCTAAGAGATGGGTCAAAAAGGATCTTGCTGTGATTTATGTCATAGAGTGTTCTGCCTATGTTTTACTCTAAGAGTTTGATGGTGTCTGGCCTTACATTTAGGTCTTTAATCCATTTTGAGTTTATTTTTGTATATGGTGTTAGGGAGTGTTCTAATTTCATTCTTTTACATATAGCTGTCCAGTTTTTCCAGCACCACTTATTGAAGAGGCTGTCTTTTCTCCACTGTATATTCTTGCTTCCTTTATCAAAGATAAGGTGACCATATGTGCATGAGCTTATCTCTGGGCCTTCTATCCTTTTCCATAGATCTATATTTCTATTTTTGTGCCAGTACCATACTGTCTTGATTACTGTAGTATAGCCAGAAGTCCGGGAGCCTGATTCCTCCAGTTCCGTTTTTCTTTCTCAAGATTGCTTTGGCTATTCGGGGTCATTTTTTGTTTCTGTACAAACTGTGAAATTTCTTGTTCTAGTTTTGTGAAAAATGCCATTGGTAGTTTCATAGGGATTGCACTGAATCTGTTGAATTTGGTAAAGTAGCAGGATACAAAATTAATGCACAGAAATCTCTTGCATTCCTACACACTAATGATGAAAAGTCTGAAAGAGAGATGAAGGAAACACTCCCATTTACCATTGCAACAAAAAGAGTAAAATACCTAGGAATAATCCTACCTAAGGAGACAAAAGACCTGTATGGAGAAAACTATAAGACACTGATGAAAGAAATTAAAGGTGATACCAACAGATGGAGAGATATACCATGTTCTTGGATTGGAAGAATCAACATTGTGAAAATGACTATACTACCCAAAGCAATCTGGTATTAGGCTTTTATTTAGCAACACTCAGGTCCTTCTTTGACCTACATGAGTGGGAGACCCATAGAAAGTCCTTACACCTGCCAATCAATGAATTTCCCCAAGGTCTTTTTCACGAGTTATATCAGTGGTTGTTATCATGTCTTAGGTATAACAGTTTGATTTTGAATGTATTTGAATTCAGAAGTCATGACTCTTTCCTTTGTGTAGTGAGGAAATTCAATGAATCTGTGAAACCAGTGAATATGTATTGCTTCCTTTATATTTGTTCTTTTGTCTCTGGGCATCTTTCCCATTACAGAGGTTTGGAATGCCTTAGTGCATTATAATAATCTCATTTGTACTGCTGTCACATCTTCAAGAGCTTAGATAAAGAGTTAGGATTCAGGCACAAACTGAGTTATAACAGAAAAGAATAATATTAGTGGTTAAAACCTGGCAACTAGAAATGAATCATTTTTCAAACTCATATAAAGCATTAATGTTGCAAACAGCTTTACAAGGATTTTTAGCATAAACTGATGATAAACCTGAAGGGACTAAGGCCATACACCACTCTAAACAAAAATAATCCTTCCTGTTCTCAAAGCTTTTACAGGAAAATTGGAAATATAACTGTTATATTCTGATATTTCTGCACTGAACATAAAACCCAAACCAAAGTCACGGAGGCTTAAAAATCCTTTGGGGTACTAGAAAACAGATTTTTCCTTTAGGCCAACTCCTAAAATAGAGGCCTCAAACTGGTGGTCCCCTGCTCAAACTTGGCTCACATGGGTGTGTGTTTTTGTATGACTTGCAGTGAGATTAAAAAAAAATCTTGCAAACAGTAAAACATTACAGTATTTCACTTATAAATATCAGGATTCTTTTCAAAAAGAAGATCTCAAAACATAGAATACTCATTCCACATGCAACTATCTCCTGGAGCAGAGCAGGAATTAAGTACTTTAGAGTGGATGAACCATTCAGTTGGCCATCCATTATTCTTTATGTCTTTATCTTACTTGCCTTTCCCTACTGGGTAGGATAAGAGGGGAAATAGTAGAGTCAGTTATAGACTGCAATGATTATGACTATATCAGGAAGATTTTGGTCCAAAGTTTAGTGAGAACAATTTTGGAACATACAACTTTTTCACACACTTGATTTAAGGCTGTAGATAACTTACGTGTCTGATCTAGAGCAATATACTTCCAGTATGATTCATCTTGCTGCAAACGTTGCTCATTTAACTTCATCTCTTCAGTTCTACCTGGGAGAATAGAGTGAGTCAGATGAGAGCATCTCCTATAGAAGGAGAAAGAAGAAGCCCAGAGACTTTGTGAAGCCAGCAGAGCACTCCAAGTGCGGTTGAAGGCTGTGGCCATTGCACAGGGATATTGAACTATTGTGAAGTGGGAGCTGAGATTGGAAAGGAGAAGGCAACGGGGTAGGAGTAATATGAGACGATGTAGCAGGTGTATTGCAGCAAACTCAATGAAGGAATTATGTGAGTCGAGCTGTTCAAGAATTTGGCTGCAAAAGAAAAAGATGCATTGGTGGCAATTTAAGAGATGCTTGGGTTGTGTTCCAGATGCCTGCTTGTATGCTAAGCGACTCTGCCAGCTGAACAGCTGCACTGACAGACTGAAACTAGACCAGTCTCTTAGGTCAGCAGGAGGAAAGGCAACAGGATAGGAAATAAGCCATCTTTCTCTCAATGTTCACAGTTGCACTTTCAATCCAATAAATCAATACAAAAAAGTCAACATATTTGAAGCCAGTTATAACATTTCTGAAATGGTAAAAATCAATCCTAGTTTGTTTGTTTCATAAGTGAATAAAAGCACATCTTTATTTTATATGGGGAACCATTTTACTTCTGAGATTTACAAACATGATGATTACATTATGGACATTTCTTACATTTAAGAAAAATATTTTGCCTATTTGGTTGAATTATGGTAAAGGAGAAAGTCAAAATGAACCTGAAAATAACAATTGTTATAACTGATAATATCAGTTATATAAATATTTGTTTATTATGAATAAGGCACACAGCACACATTATGTTGTTTCTTCCTTGCAACACATCTACATGGTAAATGTACTACCTCTGTTTCTTGCCCAACTAAAACTAAGCTGCCTAGGACCTCTAGTAAAATTATGGACAGAAGTGGTTGAAGTATGCACCTTTGTTTCATTTCTGATTTCAGACCTATTTTTTGACACTTCATTATTAAGCCTGATGTTTGCCGTAGGTCTTTGCAAGTACCTTTAATTAGGTTAATGCCGTTCACTTTTATTAGTATTTTGCTACCAATCTTTCATAAAATGATGTACTATGTTCCTCAAAGGCTTTAACCGAATCTAATAAAAGTATTTTATGGATTACTGTTTTACTCAGGTAATATATTATTAAACTACTTTCATTCCTAAAGTAAACTATGTTAATAACGATAAATTATAATTTTTTAATATTGCTGCATTCAGCAATATAAAATTTTGTTTAGGATATTACATTTATGCCCATAAGTAAGATAGCCTGTGATTTTCCTTTTGAAACTCTCTTTGTCGGGTTTTGATATCAAAGCTATGTAAGACTGTATTAATCAGTCCTACAGAGAAGCAGAACCAATAGAAGATTTATATATATACATATATATATGTATATATACATATGTATATATATACATTTATATATATATATATATAAGTGAGATTTATTATAAGGAATTGGGTCACATGATTATGGAGGCCAAGAAGTCCCACATTTTGCCTTCCACAAGCTGGAGACCTAAGAAAGCTAGTGATGTTGTTCAAAGCACCAAGAGCTGGAGAGCCTAAAGTAGATTCTTTTCCAAGTCTGAGGGCCTGAGATTCAGGAGCACTGAAGGCAGGAGAAGATCGTGTCCCAGCTCACATTGTCAGGCAGAGAGTGAATTCAACCTTCTTCTACATTTTTATTCTATTCAGGCTCTCAGTGGATTGGCTGGTGCCCACCCACATGGAACATGGCCCTTTGCTTTACCCAGTTCGCCAATTCAAATGTTAATCTCATCCAGAAACATCCTCACAAACACACACAGATATAATATTTAGCCACATATGTGACCATCCTGTGACCCAACCAAGCTGAAACATAAAACTAACCATCACAAAGTTGAAAAACAAAAAAATGAGTTAATGAATTTTTCTCCTTTCGGAATAGTTTTGTGAGAGTAGAATTTTGGGATGAATCATTTGCCAGGATGGAGTGTTCTAATATTTGTTGAATATTACCAGTAGCACCTTCGTGCCTGGAGTCCTCTTTGTGGCAACATTTTTACTAATTCAATTTCTTTAATTATTATAAGACTATGTTTTGTCTTTTTATGGCAGTTTTTACTAGTTATATATGTTAGTTATATTTGTTTTATTTGATTATGTAAATATCCAAATATATTGACACAAAGACACACAGTTCCTTATTATATGTTTAATGTTTGCAGCATGTGTATTCATGTCTCATTTTTAATTTATTCTATTTCAAGCCCTCTTTTTTAAAAAGTTTTTCTTAGTCAATATAATAAGAAGACGGACAACTCATTAATATTTTGAGTCAACTATTATCTTTGCAATTTTCACTGTTATACATTTGTTTTATATTTAATTTATCCAAATGAATACCCAATTACTCTTAGAGCAATTTTTAAAAGATTTCTACTTCCTAATGATTGGCTTAGAACCTTTGTTGAATCTGTGGTGGAAAGCTAACATCTTAACAATACTGAGGCTTCCAATCCATGAACTCAGTACATGTCTCCTTTTATTATGACTTCTTTGATTTTTTAAATATCAATGTTTTATAATTTTTAGCATAGAGATCTCATATCTTTTGTTAGATTATATTGAAATATTTCTCTTTATGGGGTGCTAGTGTAAATGATATCTTTTAAAATGTTTACATTTCAATTGCTTATTGCTAGCATGCTTGTATAATTGATTTTTTAATGAGCTGTTATAGTGTACTACCTTGCTAAACTTATTACTTCTAACAGTTTTGGGGGATTTTCTACTTAGACAGCCATCTCATGTCCTCTGCAAAAATAAGCAGTATTGTTTATTCTTTTCCAACGTCCACCCTTTATTTTATCTTTCTTACTTTGTTGTGCTAAAACTCCCAGGGTGATGTTAAATAGGAGTGGTGAGAGAGGACAGCCTTGCCTTATTCCTGATCTTGGAAAAAAAGAATTCATTTTATCAATATTATGTATAATGATAGCTGTAGGATTTTTGTAGACATCTTTTATCAGATTAAAGAAGTACTTCTTGATTCTTTCCCATACCCCACATGTAAAGTCTTTTGTAGGGGAGATAGAAGAAGAGGATATGGGAGGAGTTTCTTGCTTCTCTTGCAGGACTCCCTCAGGTTGGAATCACAATTGCACTTTCTAGGGATTTTTATGATCTCTCTGTGAGTGTTCAGTAGAGGTCACGTAGACAAAGCCTGCAAGAGAGTTCAGACTCCCCAGTACCTGTGCTTCCCCAGGAGTTTTACTTTGTCCCACTAGCCTTTAGGAACTATTTCAGTTTAGTTCTCCTTATGGTTGTCTGGTTGCATGTACTCCAAGTGAGTGCATGCTTAAATCTTTTCTATCCCTGATGTCACTGTCACCTCTTCTAACATTTTGGCTCAGATGGTTTCTCTGTGACCTCAACTCTCCAGTAGTTTTGAATAACGTCATGATTTTGAAGTTAATCTGACTTTTTTTAAATTGTAAGCATGGGAACAACACTCCTTCCAACTTTCTACATCCATGGACAGAAGCCAGATCACAACACCTATTTTTAATCTAGTATCTTTGACTGTTCTCAGAAGGAGAGACAGTTCAGTTACTTAGCCCAGTATAGCTCATTGACCCTACTGGTTTGTGTATGATCTCTTGGTGTGGTGAAGTACCTTCATGAAAAGCAAATCTCTCCTTTTGCTAATTTTGATCACTTCAGCACAAACTTAGCATATCTTTGTGATGGGTCCCCATAGAAAAGGGATGGGAATTAAGATGAGAGTAGTCATCCAGGAAAGAAGAAAATGTCACCCTGAATTTATGGAAATCATTTAATTAAAAAGCAAATTACATGAACTTATTTACAAAACAGAAGTAGAGGTAGGGATGTAGAAAACAAACTCATGGTTACCAGGGGATGGGGGGAAGGATAAACTGGGACATTGTGACTCACATATACACACTACTATATGTGAAATGGATAACTAATAAAAGAATGTGTTGTATAGCACAGGGAACTCCACTCAATACTCTGTAATGGCCTATATGGGAAAAGAATCTAAAAAAATAAAAAGAGTGGATATATGTATATGTATAACCGATTCACTTTGCTGTACACCTGAAACTAACACAACATTGTAAATCAACTATACGCCAATAAAAATTTTTTAAAAAGCAAATTACAGTAATTTCTAAACCATTGGTTCATTCTTAAAGTATGATTCCTAGAACAGCGGCAGAGGCATTACTGGGAACTTGCTAGAAATTCACTCCAGACCTACTGAATCAGTGACTGTGAATGTGGTATCAGGCATTCTGAAGTTTAACATGTCCTCCAGCTGATTACGATGAACACACAATAGTTTGAGAACCGCTGGCCTAAACTACACCCTACAACCCATAATATGTTTGAGTATTTAACAAAACAGCACAGCACATGAGGAAATCATATCTGTCAAATTAAGAGCATGTTCTCACCAGCTCTGCAACCAAGTAGAGAACTTAATCAGCTTGTGCTCATAGGCTCAGGAAACCCACACACAGGTATCAATCCAATTTTACCGTATAGAAGAAGGTCAATTCCATTTCACTGGGCTCCACTTTACCTCTCTGCGTAGTGTTTAGAACTTTCTTGGATAAACAACAAGGTCCTACTGTATAGCAGAGAGAACTATAGTCAGTAACCTATGATAAACCATAATGGAAAAGAATATAAAAAAAGAATATATATATATGTGTGTAACAGAATCACCTTGCTATACAGCAGAAATTAACACATCATTGTAAGTCAACTATACTTCAGTTAAAAATTCTTTTAAAAAAGAAATAATTTGAGCAAAAAAAAAAAAAAAAAAAAAGAACTTTCTCTTGCTCTGACATCTTAAACTTACCTGCCATTTAGCATAGGGTTTCTTATGTAAGTTCCTGATTTCCTTCCTGTTCTGACCTAATATGCACTCCTGTCAACAAGGAGTTCTGCCCTTTGGATTCTGGCAGAACATCAAAACTGTTGATGTTCAATAGCTTAGCAAGGTAGTTTTCGTAATTTGTGAAAAGCAGCAGAAATGTTTCTTCAAATGAAACCTTACAAGAATTTAAATATATGAAACTAATATATGCAGAGCCATTTCAAGCATTTCATTCTTTGAAACTGATGCATGCAGAGCCGTTTTTAAAGAATGCAGCAGCAGGATGGCAACAGGGGCAGTAGAGGGGTACCATGGGGTCTTTTTTCTGTTCTTTTTGTTTATCTCAGATGTACCCTGCAGAGGTTTGGGCTGTAGGAAAGCGACTGATCAGCCAATCGCTCTGAACTGGGGGAGCTTAGAAAACAGAAAATCAAAATACGTAGACACTGGTAACATACCAAGCCCAATATTTTCAGCCAATGTGATTTATTTTTCTTTGAAACTCATCAGTTAAATGACCTTTTAAACTTTACACTAAAGAGGATGTTAAAAGGAGAAAGGGGTGCTGAATTTGCTTGGTCACAATCGATGAATACATTATCCATGTTGAATGTGGGATTCATGTCCTCCAGATCGGCTCATTTCTTCAAGGATGAGGATGAGGCAGCTCCCATTCACCTTGTTTTATGAGAACTCTTGCAAGCATGACATTTGCATACTCACATCACAATGTGCTTCATGCATATAATCTTCATGTACCGAATGCAGGTGAACTTAGTGAATCCCTGGGTTGTATCAACCTAAGGTAAATGACCAACAGTTTTTAATTTTTACTTATTTATTTTTCCAAAACTAATTTGGGAAAGATAATGATAGTGACATGAGCCCAAAAGCTGAGAAAAAAAAAAAAAAAAAGAATATGGCCAGGAAAATATGATGATATTGATCATAATAAATCTATTGTTCTCTGCTTAAATATTCAGTGGAAAAAGTAGGCACAGTCCTCTTTCAAACATTTTTTTTGGAAGCTATTATTTTCTTTAGGGAAGCTAAAGAGCATTTATTACTGAGAAGCTTTCTTTTGCTTTCAGTCTCTAAAAGGAGCTGTGTAGAAAATATGCATTTAAAAGTCATAACAAATGACAGAATTAGCAAAACAACAGACTGGTTAGCTATGAAATTTAGTTGTACTTTTCAGGTATTTTAAAATAAATTCTTAATCAAGTTACTTTGATTCACAAAAGTCTTCATGTCTATCTATTTCTCCCACATTGTCTGGGGGAAAATAACAGAGAAAACCTTACTAATTTTCTCTCCTCCATTGATGTAAACAAAAGTGCATTTAATGGTTTTGGGAAATATGCCTTCCTAAGTAATTAATCCATAGATCACATTTTGTTTAAAATTAACCCAAAATTTAAATCACTGGATAAAATTTCCCTTAGTATTGCATGAGTCACCACTGTCCAAACATAATGGCTCAGATACATATTCAGGAATATCTATTTGAGGAGAGAGTTTGTATAATGCAAAATATTTATCATCTTACTTGATTCTTGTGTAACAACAAAGGGATATATTTTCTAAAAGCTTAAATAATTATTAAAGAGAGATTCTTATAGCATCTCTGCAAGGCACATGACATCTTTTTCTTAGCAGTAAGGAAACAGAAGTGAAATACAAAGATAGATCAAAGACTTTGTAAGAGACTAAAAGTAATAATTTTCCCAGCCTCCACTCAGAACTGTGTCATCTGCATTCACTGAAAAAATATATACAGAATATGAACACATTTGGTAATCACGCTGAATCAAGAATTCTTGTTCTCCTTTTGAAGCTGATGAATTAACTTTCTCAATCTCAGGATGGCGTTTGTTTTCTCTGGAAAACTCTACATTGACTGAATTTCCCAATTTAACTCATGTCAGAATCTAACTTGATGGGTATACGAGGAAAGGCATCAGACAGTGACTTGTTGAAATCCAGGGAAGCCTTATGTCAATGTGGAGAGTTAAGAAAGCTAAAGATTAGTCCAGCTATGAAAAAGGCATGAAATAAACATTTTTATGAAAAAAACTTATTTTTTTCTCTTTTAAGGAAAAAGAGTTGAGTCAAAAATGTTATCCATTAGTGCTTTTGAAATTAACAATTAATTTAAAATTTACTTCATGAATTTTATTGTGAACAGGACTGACTTTGTCTATCAAAATACAACAAAATATTTTTGTCAGCAAATTGACACTTTAGAAAGTGGAAAGTCTAACTTGACTTTGCTTTTTTGAGTGCACCTTCCAACCCCCGATTTTACATAGAACCTTGATTCTATTCCCATACTCAATTTCTTCTCCCATTAACTTTACCCAATCCTCATCATTTTTATTTCATTCACCTGAACAACTCTCAGATCCACACCTATGTGGAGCGTATGAAGAGAATACAAAACCTATGAGCAGTAAACCCAAGGCTGGATCAGCTAAATTTGTCCTGAGACAGGCAACAAGGGCATTTCCAATAGAAGACAAGAAACAACAACATCATGGGGAAAGGATGAGTAAGTAATGAGATATAGATCTTCAGCTCATGCATGAGTAGAATTACATTTCCCATATAATATCACAAAAACCTATAAACCACTTTCCCTTAGGAAAATGAAACATTTCACACACTTATGGACATCCATCATCTTATTTGTCTAATAATAATATTACTATTATAACAATAGAGAACATTTATTGAGTTCTTGCTGTGTGCCACATACCAGATGGGAACAACTATACAAATCATTAGCGCAACAGAGTTAGACATGAAAAGTTGGGCAGCAGAGGCAGAAAACCTGTTGATTTATTTATTTATTTATTTATTTATTTATTTATGGCTGTGTTGGGTCTTCGTTTCTGTGCAAGGGCTTTTCTCTAGTTGCAGCGAGCGGGGGCCACTCTTCATCGCGGTGTGCGGGCCTCTCACTATCGTGGCCCCTCTTGTTGCGGAGCACAGGCTCCAGACGCGCAGGCTCAGTAGTTGTGGCTCACGGGCCTAGTTGCTCCGCGGCATGTGGGATCTTCCCAGACCAGGGCTCGAACCCGTGTCCCCGGCATCGGCAGGCAGATTCTCAACCACTGCGCCACCAGGGAAGCCCAGAAAGCCTGTTTTAAGGATTGGGACTGGGACCAAGTCTAGGCAGGAAACCTTCCTGTAATTAACAAAAGATACCCAAGAGAGGACAGGTGGAGTATCAAGATGATGCAGGCTTTTATGAGTTTTGTTACAGACACTGATGCTTGGTACAAAGACTGTCAATACCAGCACATGATTAAAAGTAAGGAGAAGGATGAGGAGAGAATAAGAATCAACAATTATAAGAACTCTATATGCATTTCCTTAAATGCTAACTTTAAAAAAATTCAGGAAATAATATTATGTTCCTCATTTTATAGATGAGAGCCTGAAGCTAACTATGTAAAGGCCAGAACTGGAATTCAAACTTAGCTGGGCTTCACTCCAAATCCTATGTTTGGCGTTTAGAATGATCTGCCTCTGGACGCCACCCAGAGCAGAGATGTTGCTTCAGCTGGTCCTGGGTAATGTCCTCAGCCCAGTCCTACTGCAGAAGGATTCTGATAAATATCCAAACCTACACTGTAGTTACATATGTCATATTGCAATGCCAGAAGGTCATTTTTCTAGTTGCTATAGACGGCTTTGGGTCACTGGGTATGATTTACCCAAAAGGTTCTACAACAGCAGGGAGAAAATTCTGGAACCAGGATTTCTGAATTGATACAAAGTTGAATAAAAGCAGTTCATGCTAAGAGTCATCTAAGTGCAACCTCCGTAAGTGGAGATCACATTACTTAAGAATCAAGGTAGAGAGAAGTCTACCATGAATACTATCATTCCAGGTTGCTGAGGCTACAAACCTTGGCATTATCCTTGCCCATTCTTTTTCTCTAACACCCTTTATTCAATCTCTGAGGAAATACTTTTGGCTTTATCTTCAAAATATATCCATTCAGTAGGTTGCCTTTTCATTTTATCGATGGTTTCCCTTGCTGTACAAAATGTATTTAGTTTGATTAGATCCCATTTGTTTATCTTTGCTTTTGTTTCCCTTGTCTGAGGAGACAGATGCAAAAAACAATATCGCTGAGACTGATGTCAAAGAACTTACTGCCTATGTCTTCTTCTAGGACTTTATGGTTTCTGGTCTTACATTTAGGTCTTTAATCCATTTTGAGTTTATTTTTGTATTTGGTGTGAGAAAATGTTCTAGTTTCATTATTTTACATGTAGCAGTCCAGTTTTTACAACACCACTTATTGAAGAGACTGTCTTTTCTCCATTATATATTCTTGCTTCTTTGTTGTAGATTAATTGACCATATGTGTGTGAGTTTATTTCTGGGCTCTCTATTCTGTTCCATTGATCTATGTGTTTGTTTCTGTGCCAGTAACTTAAAAAAATGAAAACACTAAGTTGAAAAGATATACACACCCCAATTTTACAGCAGCATTATTTAAAATAGCCAAGATATGGAAGCATCTAAGGGCCCATTGATAGATTAATGGAAAAAGAAGATGTGGATTATATATACACAAAGTGGAATAGTACTCAGCCATAAAAAGAATGAAATCTTGCCATTATTGACAACATGGATGGATCTGGAGGGTATTATGCTTGGTGAAATAAGTCAGACAGAGGAAGACAAATACTGTATATCTTTACTTAGATGAGGAATCTAAAAACAAAACAAATGAACAAATATAACAAAACAGAAACAGACTCACAGACACAGAGAACAAAGTAGTGGTTGCCAGAAGAGAGGGTGTGTGGAGAGAGACAAAATAGGTGAAGGGGATTAAGAGGTACAAACTACCAGTTATAATATAAATAAATCACAGGGATATAATGTACTGCACAAGGAATATATTCAATACTTTATAATAACTTTGTATGGTGTATAATCTATAATCTGTGTTGTACTTCTGAAACTAATATATGTAAGACAATTATACTTCAATTAAATATATATAATACATAATATATACTTATAAATATAGTATATATACATTATATATGATGTACATTATTATATATAATGTTATATATAATATATATTTAAAGTATTTAATGTTATATATAATATATATAATATATATTTAACACATATAATGTATATATGTTTTTTATTTTTTTTTTAACACCTTTATTAGAGTATAATTGCTTTACAATGGTGTGTTAGTTTCTGCTTTATAACAAACTGAATCAGTTGTACATATATATATGTCCCCATATCTCTTCCCTCTTGCATCTCCATCCCTCCCACCCTCCCTATCCTACCCCTCTAGGTGGTCACAAAGCACCGAGCTGATCTCCCTGTGCTATGCAGCTGCTTCCCACTAGCTATCTATTTTACGTTTGGTAGTGTATATATGTCCATGCCACTCTCTCACTTCATCCCAGCTTACCCTTCCCCGTCCCCGTATGCTCAAGTCCATTCTCTAGTAGGTCTGCATCTTTATTCCCGTCTTGCACCTAGGTTCCTCATGACAATTTTTTTTTTTTGGTTCCATATATATGTGTTAGCATACGGTATTTGTTTTTGCTTTCTGACTTACTGCACTCTGTATGACAGTCTCTAGGTCCATCCACCTCACTACAAATAACTCAGTTTTGTTCCTTTTTATGACTGAGTAATATTCCATTGTATATATGTGCCACATCTCCTTTAACCATTCATCTGTTGATGGACACTTAGGTTGCCTCCATGTCCTGGCTATTGTAAATAGTGCTACAATGAGTATTGTGGTACATGACTTTTTTGAATTATGGTTTTCTCAGGGTATATGCCCAGTAGTGGGATTGCTGGGTCATATGGTAATTCTCTTTTTAGTTTTTTAAGGAACCTCCATACTGTTCTCCATAGTGGCTGTATCAAATTACATTCCCACCAACAGTGCAAGAGGGTTCCCTTTTCTCCACACCCTCTCCAGCATTTATTGTTTGTAGATTTTTTGATGATGGCCATTCTGACGGGTGTGAGATGATATCTCATTGTAGTTTTGATTTGCAATTCTCTAATGATTAATGATGTTGAGCATTCTTTCATGTGTTTGTTGGCAATCTGTATATCTTCTTTGGAGAAATGTCTACTTAAGTCTTCTGCCCATTTTTGGACTGGGTTGTTTGTTTTTCTGATATTGAGCTGCATGAGCTGCTTGTAAATTTTGGAGATTAATCCTTTGTCAGTTGCTTCATTTGGAAATATTTTCTCCCATTCTGAGGGTTGTCTTTCATCTTGTTTATAGTTTCCTTTGCTGTGCAAAAGCTTTTAAGTTTCATTAGGTCCCATTTGTGGTTTTTTTGTTTTTATTTCCATTTCTCTAGGAGGTGGGTCAAAAAAGATCTTGCTGTGATTTATGTCATAAGAGTGTTCTGCCTATGTTTTCCACTAAGAGTTTGATGGTGTCTGGCCTTACACTTAGGTCTTTAATCCATTTTGAGTTTATTTTTGTGTATGGTGTTAGGGAGTGTTCTAATTTCATTCTTTTACATGTAGCTGTCCAGTTTTCCCAGCACCACTTATTGAAGAGGCTGTCTTTTCTCCACTGTATATTCCTGCCTCCTTTATCAAAGGTAAGGTGACCATATGTGCGTGGGTTTATCTCTGGGCTTTCTATCCTGTTCCATTGATCTATATTTCTGTTTCTGTGCCAGTACCATACTGTCTTGATTACTGAAGCTTCGTAGTGTAGTCTGAAGTCAGGAAGCCTGATTCCTCCAGGTCCGTTTTTCTTTCTCAAGATTGCTTTGGCTATTCGGGGTCTTTTGTGTTTCCATACAAATTGTGAAATTTTTTGTTTTAGTTCTGTGAAAATTGCCAGTGGTACTTTGATAGGGATTGCATTGAATCTGTAGATTTCTTTGGGTAGTAGAGTCATTTTCACAATATTGATTATTCCAAGCCAAGAACATGCTATATCTCTCCATTTGTATCATCTTTAATTTCTTTCATCAGTGTCTTATGATTTTCTGCATACAGGTCTTTTGTCTCCTTAAGTAGGTTTATTCCTAGATATTTTATTCTTTTTGTTGCAATGGTAAACTTTTGTTAACTTTGTGGTTTTTTTGTTCTTCTTTCTCTAATTGCTCTAGGTGTAAGGTTAGGTTGTTTATTTGAGATGTTTCTTGTTTCTTGAGGTAGGATTGTATTGCTATAAACTTCCCTCTTAGAACTGCTTTTGCTGCAGCCCATAGGTTTTGGGTCATCGTGTTTTCATTGTCATTTGTTTCTCGGTATGTTTTGATTTCCTCTTTGATTTCTTCAGTGATCTCTTGGTTATTAAGTAGTGTGCTGTTTAGCTTCCATGTGTTTGTATTTCTTACAGATTTTTTCCTGTAATTGAAATCTAGTCTCATAACATTGTGGTCGGAAAAGACACTTGATATGATTTCAATTTTCTTAAATTTACCAAGGCTTGATTTGTGACTCAAGATATGATCTATCCTGGAGAATATTCCATGAGCACTTGAGAAGAATGTGTATTCTGTTGTTTTGGGATGGAATGTCCTATAAATATCAATAAAGTCCATCTTGTTTAATGTATCATTTAAAGCTTGTGTTTCCTTCTTTATTTTCATTTTGGATAATCTGTCCATTGGTGAAAGTGGGGTGTGAAAGTCACCTACTATGATTGTGTTACTGTCGATTTCCCCTTTTATGGCTGTTAGTAGTTGCCTTATGTATTGAGGTGCTCCTATGTTGGGTGCATAAATATTTACAATTGTTATATCTTCTTCTTGGATTGATCCCTTGATCATTATGTAGTGTCCTTCTTTGTCTCTTGTAATAGTCTTTGTTTTAAAGTCTATTTTGTCTGATATGAGAATTGCTACTCCAGCTTTCTTTTGATTTTCATTTGCATGGAATATATTTTTCCATCCCCTCACTTTCAGTCTGTATGTGTCCCTAGGTCTGAAGTGGGTCTCTTGTAGACAGCATATATAAGGGTCTTGTTTTTGTTTCCATTCAGCCAGTCTATGTCTTTTGGTTGGAGCATTTAATCCATTTACATTTATGGTAATTATCAATATGTATGTTCATATTACCATTTTCTTAATTGTTTTTTGTTTATTATTGTAGGTCTTTTCCTTCTCTTGTGTTTCCTGCCTAGAGAAGCTCCTTTAGCTTTTGTTGTAAAGCTGGTTTGGTGGTGCTGAATTCTCTTAGCTTTTCTTGTCTGTAAAGATTTTAATTTCTCCATCAAATCTGAATGAGATCCTTGCTGGGTAGAGTAATCTTGGTTGTAGGTTTTTCTCCTTCATCACTTTAAATATGTCCTGCCACTCCCTTCTGGCTTGCAGAGTTTCTGCTGAAAGATCAGCTGTTGACCTTATGGGGAGTCCCTCTATGTTATTTGTTGTTTTTCCCTTGCTGCTTTTAATATTTGTTCTTTGTATTTAATTGTTGATAGTTTGATTAATATGTGTCTTGGCGTTTTTCTCCTTGGATTTATCCTGTATGGGACTCTCTGTGCTTCCTGGACTTGATTAACTATTTCCTTTCCCATATTAGGGACGTTTTCAACTATAATCTCTTCAAACATTTTCTCAGTCCCTTTCTTTTTCTCTTCTTCTGGGACCCCTATAATTCGAATGTTGGTGCATTTAATGTTGTCTCAGAGGTCTCTGAGACTGTCCTCAATTATCTTCATTTTTTTCTCCTTATTCTGCTCTGCAGTAGTTATTTCCACTATTTTATCTTCCAGGTCACTTATCCGTTCTTCTGCCTCGGTTATTCTGCTATTGATCCCTTCTGGAGAATTTTTAAATTCATTTATTGTGTTGTTCATCACTGCTTGCTCTTTACTTCTTCTAAGTCCTTGTTAAACGTTTCTTGTATTTTCTGCATTCTATTTCCAAGATTTTGTATCATGTTTATATCATTATTCTGAATTCTTTTTCAGGTAGACTGCCTATTTCCTCTTCATTTGTTTGGTCTGGTGGGTTTTTGCTTTGCTCCTTCATCTGCTGTGTGTTTCTCTGTCTTCTCATTTTGCTTAACTTACTGTGTTTCGGGTCTCCTTTTCGCAGGCTGCAGGTTCATAGTTTCCGTTGTTTTTGGTGTCTGTCCCCAGTAGCTAAGGTTGGTTCAGTGGGTTGTGTAGGCTTCCTGGTGGAGGGGACTAGTGCCTGTATTCTGGTGGATGAGGCTGTATCTTGTCTTTCTGGTGGGCAGGTCCACGTCTGGTGGTGTGTTTTGGGGTGTCTGTGGCCTTATTATGATTTTAGGCAGTCTCTCTGCTAATGGATGGGGTTGTGTTCTTGTCTTGCCAGTTCTCCCAACAAAGGCACTGGACATACACAGTCTGCACAGGGAGGCTCCAACATAAGAACACCCTTTCAAGACCACAATAGGTAACTGTTTTACCTAAATTTATCAAGGCAGAGAAAGAGCAATAGAAAATCCCTGAAAAAATAAATAATGAAACAGAAATTTTTTAAAAATCGGTAATAAAAATGTTAACTGAATTAGGAAAAATAATTGATCTAAACACTGAATATTTTAACAAGGAACTAGAAAATATTTTTTAAAAATACCCTATCAGAAATGAAGAATCCAATAGCTGAAATAAAAATGACACTAGAAGGAATGAATAACAGCCTAAGTGAGACAGAAGACTGTATAAGTGATCTGGAACACAGAATAATGGAAATCACCCATTCTGAAGAACAAAAATTTAAAAAAAATTTAATAAAAAACAGTTTAAGATATCTCTAATATAAGATTAAGCATACCAACATTTGCATTATAGGGCTCCCAGAAGTATAAGAGAAGGAGAAGGGGATCAAAAATGTATTTGATGATATTATGGCTGAAAACTTTCCAAACCTGCACAAGGAAACAGATATGCAGGTATAGGAATCAGTGGGTTACAAACAAGATGGACCTAAACAGATCCACACCAAGACACTTCATAATAAAAATGGCTAAATTTAAAGAAAATTCTAAAGGCAACAAGTGAAAATCAAAGAGTCATTTACAAGGGAATTCCCTAAGGTTATCAACTGATTTCTCTGAAGAAACTTTGCAGGCCATAAGGAAGTGGCATGATATATTCAAAGGGCTGAAAGAGAAAAACCTACAACCTAGGATACTTTCCCCAGCAAGGTTATCATTTAGAATCAAAGAAGAAAGAATTTCTCAGACAAGAAAAAACAAAAGAATTCATCAATACTAAACGTACCCTAAAAGAAATGTTAAAAGCTCTTCTCAAAGTAGAAAAGAAGTAAGAATCTACAGGAAAGGGAAACCCCGATAGAAAAGGCAGATATAGTGTAAGGACTGAGGATCAACAACTTAAATAAGCCAGTATGAAAATTAAAAGAAAAAAAAGTGTAAAAAACAAAAACTATAATAAATAGTCAAGGGTTAAAGATGAAGATATAAAATATTAGGTCAAAAACACAAAATGTTGTGGGGGGTGTGACAAAATATAGATCTTTTAGAATGTGTTTGAACTTAAATGATTACCAGTTTAAACCAAGTAGTTATATGTCAACATATACAAACCACATGGTAACCACAAATCAAAAACATACAATAGATACACAAAAACCAAAAAGAAAGGAATACAAGCATACTACTAAGGAAAATAATTACACACAAGGGAAGAAACAAAAAGAAGAAATGAACAGAGAACTACAAAATCAACCAGAAAACAAGTAATCAATAATTATTTTAAATGTCAATGGACTAAATGCACTAAGCAAAAGACATAGTGTGTCTGATTGGATAAAAGAGCACTTTTCAAGTGCACATGGAATGTACTCCAGGATAAATCACATGCTAGGCCACAAAACAAGTGTCAACAAATTTAAGAGGATAGAAATTGTATCAAGCATTTTTTTCTGACCACAATGGTATGAAACTAGAAATCAATTGTAGAAAGAAAAATTGATGAACCTTTAGCCAGACTCACCAAGGAGAAAAGAGAGAGGACTCAAATAAACAAATAAGAAATGAAAGAGGAAAAATAACAACTGATACCACAGAGACACAGAAAAATCATAAGAGAATACTACTAACTGTTTTATGCCAACAAATTGGACAACCTAGAGGAAATGGACAAATTTCTAGAAACATACAATTTGCCAAGACTGAATCAAGAAGAAATAGACAATCTGAACAGACTGATCACTAGTAGTGATATGGGATTTGTAGTAAAAATACTCCATCCAAACAAAAATCCAGGACTGACAGCTTCACAGGGGAATTCTACCAAACATGTAAAGAAGAGCTAATACCTATCTTTCTCAAACTAATCCAAAAAATTGATGAGGATGGAACACTCCCAAATTCATTCTATGAGGTCACCATTACCCTGATACCAAAACTAGACAAAGATACTACAAAAAAGAAAATTACAGGCCAATATCTTTAATGCATATACATGTAAGAATCCGCAACAAAAAATTAACAAACTGAATCCAACAATATATAAAAAGAATCACACACCATGATCAACTTGGAATTATTCCAGGGATATAAGGATGGTTTAATATTCACAAATCAATCAATGTGATATATTACATTAACAACAGGAAGGATAAAAATCACATGATCATCCCAATAGATACAGAAAAAAAATTTCACAGAATTCAACACCCATTCATGATAAAAACTCTCATCAAAGTGGGTACATAGGGAACATATCTCAACATAATAAAGGCCACTTATGACGAACCCACAGACAGCATCATACTTATTGGTGAAAAGCTGGAATCCTTTCCTCTAAATCAGGAACAAGGCAAGGATGCCCACTCTCACCATTTCTATTTAACACAGTATTAGAAGTCCTAGCCACAGAAATCAGACAAGGAAAAGAAAGAAACGGAATCCAAGCTGGAAGGGAAGAATTAAAACTGTCATTATTTGCAGATGACATGATACTACGTAGAGAAAACCCTAAAGTCTCCACCAAAAATTTAGACTAAGAAATGAATTTATCAATGTTGCAGGGTACAAGATCAATATATAGAAATCTGTTGCTTTTTTATACACACTAATAATAAAGTATCAGAAACAGAATTTTTTTAAAAATCCATTTTTAAACTGTATCAAAAAGGATAAAATACCTAGGAATAAACTTAACCAAAGAGGTAAAAGACCTATGCTCTGGAAACCATGGAACATTGATGAAGGAAGCTGAAGATGATACAATGAAGTGGAAAGATATCCTCTGCTCTTGAATTAGAAAAATTAATATTGTTAAAATGGTCATTCTATCCAAAGCAATCTACAGATTTAATGCAATCTATATCAAAATGCACATGTCATTTTTCACAGAACTAGAACAAATAACCCTAAATTTTATATGGAAACACAAAAGACCCTGAGTTGCCAAAGCAATTCTAAGAAAAAAAAACAAAGTTAGAGTTATCACCCGCCCAGACTTCAGACTATACTACAAAGCTACAGACATCAAAACAGTATGGTACTGGCACAAAAAAGAGACACATTGATCAATGGAACAGAATAGAGAACCCATAAATAAACCCACACACCTGGGGTCAATTAATCAATTAAAACAAAGCAGACAAGAATAAACAATAGATAAAAAACTATTTCTTCAAAAAGAGGTGCTGTGAAAACTGAACAGCTACATGTAAAAGAAAGAGATTAGAACATTGCCTCACACCATATACAAAAATAAACTCAAGATGAATTAAAAACATAAATGTAAGGCTAGAAAACACAAAACTCCTAGAAGGGAACATAGGCAGAACATTCTTTGACATAAATTGTAGCAATTTTTTTTAATCCATCTCCCAAAGCAAAGGAACTAAAAGCAAAAATTTCAAAAATGGGACCCAGTTAAACTTAAAAGCTTTTGCCCATCAAAGAAAACAAAATGAAAAGGCAACTTACAGAATGGAAGAAAATATTTGCAAATGATATGACCACCAAGGGGTTAATATCCAAAATATATAAACACCTCAAACAATTCAACATCAAAAAAACAAACAACTGATTAAAAATGGGCAGAAGACCTGAATAAGTGTTTTTGCAAGAAGATATACAGATGACCAGCAGGCATATGAAATATGTTCAACATTACTAATCATCCGAGAAATGCAAATCAAAAGCACAAGATATAACCTCACACCTGTCTAAATGGTTATCATCAAAAAGATCACAAGTAACAAATGTTGGCAAGAATGTGGAGAAAAGGGAAGCTTTGTACACTGTTGGTGGGAATGGAAATTGGTACAGCCACTATAGAAAACAGTATGGAGTTTCCTCAAAAAACTAAAGATAGAACTACCGTATGATCCAGTAATTCTATACCTGGGTATAAATCTGAGGGAAAAAAAATATTAATTCAAAAAAATAAGTGCATCCCAATGTTCATAGCAGCATTATTTACAATAGTCACCATACAGAAGCGACCCAAGTGTCTATCAATAGGTGAATGGATAAGGAATATTACTCTGCCATAGAATATGCTGATATTCTGTCATTTGCAGCAAGGTGGGTGGACCTAAAAATATTATGCTAGTAAACTAAGTGTGACAGAGAATGACAAATACTGTGTGATATCACTTATATGTGGAATCTGCAAAAAAATAAAACAAAGGAATGTATATAACAGAATAGGAACAGACTCACAGATATAGAAAATACTAGTGGTTACCTGTGGGGAGAGGAGAGGGCGGTGGGAAAAGATAGGGATATGGGAATAAGAGATACAAAGTACTATGTATATAATAGATAAGCAGCAAAGACATATTGTATAGCACAAGGAAATATAGCGATTTTTATGCAATAACTTTTAATGGAATATAATCTGTAAAAATACTGAATCACTGTGCTGTACACCTGAAACTGATATAATATTGTAAATCAACTATACTTCAGTAAAAAGCTCTTTAAAAAGAATATATATGTATACAAAGTTAAAGCACAAAATAGTGCTGTAACTCCATCACTTATAACCCGTCTTTATTTTTTAGATTCAAGTACAAAATCCTCAAGAAAGCTTTTAATAATTTAACTTTTTAAGTTCATAAAGAACTCCCAAATCTTTTTGCTCAACACTGTATTCACAAAGAACCTATGTAGTTTTGTTTCTCCTATCAACAAAGCAGATTGGAATCTAGAATTTTTTTCATAATCCTGAAGTATTTTAGAATAGTCATATATTTAGTATATTTTGCTAAAGTAGAATCACAGACAAGTATATCTAAGTGTTAATGGTGAGTATGTGAAAACATCTGTCTAACAAGAACAAAGGAAGAATCAGGAAAACAGAGAAGTGAGACAAGTGGACAAAGAGTGGGTTGCCATTCCTCAAATCTCCATGAAGAGAGACAAATGAACATAGTTAAAGATTCAGTTCCATCCACACTCTACTCCATCGAAGCCTCAAAGTCCACCTGTGCCTTGGATGGTAACCCGGCTTCTCACGAAAATGCCTGCATCTGGCAGACACTGGGGTTAGAGAGAACCCTGGTTACCTGTTTAACAAGTTATTATTTGATAATTTTAGTAGCTGTAAATGAATAATACTTCCCAAATCTCAAAGGATCAGAAAAATACTAATGAGAATAGAATCCCATCTACTTTCCTATGCCCTCTCCTTTTTTAGCAACTACTCTGACTTACTTTTATTTCCATTTATATTTCAAAGTTAAATATGGCATGAAAAGAAATATAAGATGGATTTGATGGTGCATGCTGAGAACTAGAGAAAGCTATGATATTGATGACTATTAGCTTATCTTGTTCTGCTTACTGGTTGTTTAGTTATTTCACTTTAAAGCCTTCAGTGACATCTGACAGTGAGCTAGGAAACAGAGTTATCAAAGTGAGTCTTTACAGCATAGGCAATGGGAAAAACATTGACCATAGTCAAACAATCTGGGTTTAACTCCCAGAAATGTCATTTCTGATTAAGATTCTGTATTGCGTTTTAAAATAACATAACAAATGTGCTGAATATTCAGTTTGTCTAGTCCTTATACCCACTTTATCCTACTCTATCCTGCTGTATGTTCCAGATGTATGAACTCCATCAACAGGCTCCTAGTCACAAAACCCCAATTTGACTCTGGCCAGTAAAAACCATAAACATGAATTTGGAAGATAGGAAAAATATAAGTTCAAGAAAAGACTAAGACACTTGCTTATAAGTCTTGGGTTGGAAGTGGCTATATCCTCTGCAAAGTCTGGAAGCCCAGCTTTGATTGCTCACATACTTGAGAAGCACATGAATAACTTCCTTGCCAGGAGTGGAAGAAAAAACTGTTCATACATAGCATGAAGTGACATAAGGATTATTCAAATTATCATAGGTAATGATACGGTATGATGTATAAATGAAGGGCAAGGCATTGATAGAGCAATCTTCATGGTACATAGTCACTATGGTGACAACAGTGACTAAAACTGATTGTGGAAATGGATGGCTGCTTCTGATGGCCCTAGAAAATATACACAGGGAAAATGACAAACTGATCATCTTAATGCCTATGTTCCCAGAACACAGGTGGGAAAACAAAAGTCTCTACGCTAGCTTTGAATGAGTCTCTTAGGTCTTATGGCCCATGGATAAATATGGTTGACGGCCAAGCCCAAGGTCTAGTTGCAAGTGTATAATTTTAGCACCAGCTGTAAGAACAACAATGCCAACTCTCTTTTGGTAAGATAAAGACACTAGTGAGGAAGAAATGAGAGCCCAACATGTGGGACAGGGTCATATGAATATACCCAGAAAAGTCGGAGAATGTTGAAATCCAAAATTCTTCTTTACTGTGAAAGCAGCCTCTTCCCTGCTTTTCCTACCTGAGACAGCCAGTCTTCACCTGATTTAAAGACATTCAATGATTTCACAGTTGTTTCACAAAGGGATGGCATTTCTTTGCAGGACCTTATTTCTTCTAGGCCTATAATGAGAATTAAGAGAGTTCATCATATCCCAAATGGAGAAGTATGAGGCTTGGTCCAGAAAGAGTTAGCTTATAAAATGGAAGATTTATAAAAGTAGATACTGACTTGTCTTCACTGCTCTCAACATTTCTGGTAATGCCACCATTCATTACAAAATTTCTTTTCTATTTCCATGGAAAAAAGTTATGCCAATACAACATTGCCCCTGACTAGAGAACACATTTTATCACAAAGAAAGTTCATAAAGGGCTCACACCCATGAAATAAAGACTTACATGTGTGCCATCATCTGAAAGCAGCACCAGATAGAGTGGTGGAGTGACCTAGTGAATGTTCACTTGTAGACCCAGCTGGGAGATCACACCATGTGCAGTTGGGGTACTATCCTATAGAATGTGATATATGCCTTAAATTAGCCATCAGTATATGGTATTGCCTCTCTCATAGACAGTAGTGGATCGCACTTAAGGGATGTTTTTCTTAGCTTATCATTTCCTTTCATTTGGGGCTTAGTTGGTTAGAAGGGCCTAATGTACAAAGAAGGAATTGTTTCTACCAAGGACCATGGACATTGTTTAATTCATTTGGAAGTTGATGCTGCCTGTTGGCAACTTGTGGGTCTTCGTGCCATTGTACCAACAGGCAGAGAAGGAGGTTAGTGGTCATGAACAATTATTTGAATTTCTAAGAGAAAATTGGTTGCATTTATAGAAATGGGTACAAGGGGACTGTGTCTAGAATGGAAGTATTCACTGGGATTCCTCTTAGGACTATCTTGCCCTATAATCTTTGCCAATGGAAAACCACAGTGACCAAAAAAGTCAAGAGCAGCAAAGACAGATTCACGTAGGAATAAAATATTGGGTTCTCCCAACATGTCCAAACATGTCGGACATGCTCTAGCAAGAAGAGCAGAAGGAAGACATGAAATGGGCATGGAAAAATGAAGCTTTGCTTGTTAAAGAAGGCCTTTTGACCACCAACAAATGTGGGGCCTATAGCAGCCATATATATATATATATGTATATATGATGTTAATTAGTTCCCCCTTCCTCCCCCATCATTGGCCTTTGCTTTAGGTTTCAGGTGTGAATCGATTGCATTTACTTGCCCCTGTTATGATAGGACCTTGCACACCCCCTGAGTTGGGGACACTCATTTTGCATCTGCCTGAACAGTGAGGGTGAATACTGATGAACAAAAGCAACAGACTTTGTTCGGCTAGTCGATACCCTCTCCCACCCTCTGTGCCACATTCTGTGCCCTGGAATGCACACCTTTCCAGATGGATTGGTAGATTACTTTGCTCTCTGGCTTCTGGTTCTGGGACTCACCAGTAGAAGATCAGAGAGCTGGCAGAATGAAGGCCATTTACTTCCCCATCTCTTTTCCCTGGTAACCCTGTAGTTGGTCGTAGCTGCACTCATCTCCCAAAGCTCACTACCTCTGCCCAGCCACATCCACAGCTACAGCTTCTCTCTCTGAGCGCCTGTATTTCTTAACCACTCAGGAGTAGGTTAGTTATAACTTGCTGCCAGCCCCAGGGTAATTACCCTCCTTGGGTGATTTTTCGGAAACCTGCCAGCTTCTTTCATAAATTGCCTTTTCATTCGACTTTTCCCAACTATCCTCACTTGAATCTACCAGGTTTCTTATTGGAACAGTGAACCATTTTCTTTTTACTTGTAAAATTCATTTTTATAAAGAAGAAATTGCCTTTAGCCAGTATGCCTTGTATTAAGAATTCCCGTGCAGTCCTTTTATGCCGATGTAGTTTTTTAGAGCAATTTCAGTTAAGTCAGATTGAGCTAATTATCAAAGTTGGTCGGTGAAATTAAACTCCTTTGGCAAAGATGGTTCACAACTTTTAAGTGAACAGTTTCCTTCAACAAACATTCATACAAATGTGGTTTTCTATAAGGAACACGTTCCAGTTTAATATTGCAAGTCAGTAAGCCTTGAAACTGGTAAAATAAATCATTTTACAGTAAAGAATAACTTTTCAGTCTGTTTCTCAAATAATAGGCTTGGAAACACATCTTTATGATAGTAAAAAATAAGTACACATTGAATCGAAATATCATTGTATTAGGTATATAAATGTTTGCTAAACTCTTCTCTTCTTTCTAGAAATAGGCAATGGCTAGATGAGTGCTTGTCTTCTCAATGCTCCTAAGCCTAGATACTCTCATTCTTTTTTCCATTTTTCATTATTGGCTGAGACCTGTAACTTCTGTTTCATTTCATTTTATCACCAAGACGTAAACTAAACAAAATGGGCCTCATAATTTTCTGTTTCAACCATCACCATGTAAACACGGCCAAATTACTTACCAGTTTGGCTTCAGTATTTTTATCTATAAAATGAGATTAATAAAATCTATCTCAGATTTAAGAAAGGGATATTTATTTCTCACATGCATAAGTACTTTGGAAAATATGCAAATAATGGATTAATAATAGAAAAAGTATGTATTTGAGGTGAAGAAACCAGGATTAGAATCATACCCCTCCTACATATTAATCTTTTTTTATGTTGGACAAGTTACTTCATTTTTCTTCAGCTCATTCCTCATTTGCAAAAATAGGATGAATAATACCTTTCTCATAGGATTAAATAATATAACAGCTAAATGAGATTATGAATAAAAGTATTCAGTGTAGCTCTTTGTACGCAGAGGATGCTCTAGTCAGGAATACCCTCTCCCTGATCGCCCAGGAAGATATTGTCTCCTTTCTCTATGTTACTCTTTTGTGGCATCAAAGGAAAATTGTACTGGGCAAAGTTAAACAAAAAGAAGACTTATCCAAGACTACTACAATAGGGGAAAGGGACTGCACCCAACTCCACAGAAACAAAATGCTCTTTAAGCACTGGAATGAGCTAGACAAAAAGTACTGCAGGACACTGGAGTGGAGGTTGATCAACTGGGACCACACTGAGTTATTCCGGAAGTTAAACATCGTATCTGTGATTATTCCAGCTGGGTTTGCTAATTGGTGCCATTGAAGTTAGGCTCCTGCCCTCCCACAAACTGGGAGGTAGAGATACTATATCTCCCTTGATGATTACATTTCAAAGGGACAGCTCCCAGGTCCTTGAGAAAATCACTCCTGGGTTGTAAAACTGGCAAGAGGCTTAGAGAAGATTTATCTTCATTTCAAAGAGGCAGAGAAAGAATCTGAAATCAGAAGTTTTCTGAAGTAACTGCCCTAAGAAAAGGGAGGCCAGGGGCTTGAGAGTCAGGAAGAAGCGTGTCTGAAGTTTGAGGCCATCTGAGTCAATGGTTCCAAGGTTGCACACTTGGAGAAATTTTTTCTGAAGTTGGATTTATATTCATTGGAAACAGTCAACAGTTGTTTTTAGGTAAATGGTTCTGAAAGGCTGCAGAGAGAAAATTAGGCCTGAGCAGGGCTTTATGAATGAGATTCTACCACAGAGGAACAAAGGCATTGATGGCAGAGGAAACAGTGCATAGAAAGTCAACGACCTCAAGCCCCTGGGTATGTGGATAAGGGAAGATTGGATTTGTTTTGCTTATTTCCTCATCTGTAAATGTGTGTAATGAATCCACCCACAAAAGTGGTTTGTGAATATATCAGAGCACAGGCCTTAAAACATAGGAGACAGACTAGAAATTTGTGTTTTCCTTTCTGCTAGTTCCTGGTTTCTCCTTTCTCTTTGGTCATGAAGCTTCATTTTTCTATCTCTTTCCTTCCCTGACTTGTTTTACTACATTTTATTTTTTTCTACCTTTGCTAGAGGACAGAGCTAATTCTGTCACCCTACTTGTGATAATTAATGCTAATGTGTTTGTATTTCTACCCTACAATTGAGGTATTTTACGTTTCTATATTGCCACTAGTGGAATAATGCCCCAAAGTAAGAAAAGAAAGAAAGAAAAACACCCACAACCAACAAAACCCAAGGTTGCAGACCCTTGGTTGCTGAGTCACGCCCCCGGAAGCCATCTCCTCCACTCACCTAAGCAGGCCTGACCTGGGCCTCCTCCCACCAGGTTTCTCCATTGTACCCTAGGAGCCCTGGGGTGAGAATACACTACTGAGATAAAAGGCCTACTGCCCTTTCCATAACCCACACCCTATTCCCCAATTCTTACTTATCTTCCTTGTTTCCTCTTTGTATTTAGAGAAGTTGCCCTCCTCTCTTTTCCTCTGTTTAGTTCTAGACCTTTTTATTTTCTTCCTTGAATCTCCTCCTTTTTCCTTTTCTTCCTCAAGACATATCCAAGCTCCTTTGGTATTCTTCAGACTTCTTTCTCATGCTTTCCTCAGGCAGTGAAATAGGTTAGACCTTAACCCATCAAAACAGTAAGAAAGTTCTCAAGATGCTTTCAAAATGCTTTTTCTCATCTCTTCCTTCGGATAAGACATTACTCTTCACAAAACTCTCAGACACCCTGGTAAATTTAAAGCAATTATTCTCAGATTCTAGAGCCTTCACTAATCAACTTCATCTTCAGAATACTCAGATAGTCCATGCTTCTCTGACACTACTGTTTATGTTTCACTAATCAGTTTTGCCCAGCGCTATTCTTCCTCTCTCCTACTTTCCTTCTTGGGCTTTCTTGATGGCTCATTCCTCAGTTCTGTTCATAATTGTTTCCATGCTATTCGTGAAGTCAATCCCACCATCTCTCATACATCCAGGTGCCAAAGTCATGTGGAATGGGTAGAACTCTGGATATTATCTTATGCCGACAAATAAATGAGTCAATGTATGGAAAGAGCAAATATATTTGTCAGTTTCATCCAACACATTTTACGGAAGGGGAAAGGATTTGTATAATGGTTTTGCCTTATTGAGGTGAAAATCCCCTAAAGGCAGAAGCAGATTGTTCTTTTTGATATATCACATTCAACCTGACACCAAGGAAGATCAGAGTGGGTGCTACACAGAAAATGCTTTGTTAACAAGCATTGTGAACCCTTTTGAATTATAACTTTTAAAATGTAGAATCTTTTCATTTTCATTTTAAGCATCCAGCCTATTATAAAATTGTACTGCCTGCATGTTTATGTATAAGGTTACTGTTTTCCATGTCCAAAGTGCAGGTTAGCAAAAACATGTCTCAATCACAAACACAAATCATTACCACTTTTGTGACAACAATTATGATTTTTTTGCTAGTTACCATAGCCTGACCATGGGAATCAAAAGTATATCTATAGTGGCATACTAAGATTAAGCTGGTAAAAAGCAGTCTCTGAAATTGAATTCTACATTGCTCCCTATTTACAGACATGCTGAACTGCCTTTTTCCAAAGCAGAAACTTCCTACACATTATTTCATTTATTCTCAGAATATTTCCAAGGCACTGAAATATACTAAATGCTCATCTTACTGAGCTACTTAGGGCCAGGAGAGATCTCCTTTAAGACTCTCCCTAATGCAGCCCACTCCATTCTTAGCTGACCTCATATTTTATCCCAAATTACAAAAATTAAGGACAAGGGTTTAACTGTTTTTCTTCAGGTGTATATATTCTCTGCTACACTAAGCTTCTAGAAAGAAAGAATGTTTCCCTCATTACTGAGTCTCTCTGCTAGCCTAAATTATATGTTCAGTAAAATATTGTGGAACTCAACCAAAAATGAGCAGTGTCTCAAATGCATTTTAGGTGTACAGGGCATTTTAAATCAATATAGAAACGTCATTAATCAGAGGGTAAACAGAAACTAGTGCAATTCAAGTTATGAAAAAAAGATCACAGAGAAATGAAACCAAGTCTTTGGGGATAATCATCACAAATGTAGTTTCCAGAGCACAGAGATCCTTCATATCCTAACCCATCATAAATCAACTGTGTGACCTTGGGAGAAATACCTCTCTTCTCATTTGAAACATGTGAACAACAATGTATGCTGCATTGGGTTTTAAGGATTAAGCAAGATGATATATGAAAAGCACTAAGTATACAGTTTTGACAAATAGTAAGTAGTGAAAACTGAAAGTTGTCAGATCGGTGTGATGTAGGATTTCCAGCTAGGTGAAATATTATCAGAGAAACTGAGCTAGCATGATAAATCTGGGAAATGGCTGTAGAGGGAGTAGAAATACAATCATAAAAATACTGTCATGGAACAAATAGGTTAGAAGATAAAGCAATTTCATAGGGCGCATTTTTTAACTTTATATAATAAGAGCTAGGAATATATACTAAGTAGTGATAAATATTAAGACACAAGTTTTGGAGAAGATTAGACAATGTGCTACTTTCCCAAGAAAAAGAGTGATTGAAGGCAATAGGATGTGCTAGGAAGTTCCTGCAGTAAGCCTGGAGCAAATGATAAAAGTCTCATGAAGTTTGGAAGCTGCAAAAAAGGGGAAACAAGTTTGTATTCAAAAGCATTGCTGGCAAAGATCCAGGATGGTATAATGAACGTTGGCAAAGCTAGTCTCTGCTCAAACACCGTGGAACTCCCTGTCTGAATGCAGTCACCATAGCTGTGCGGACATGCACTAACCATTACCATAGCCCCACGTTGTGTCCTGAAATCAAAAGGCTGCTGAAGAAAAGTGTCGTTTCCTCTGTGTAATGTCCCTGTACGTGGAGCCATGATGTCCATGTCTGACAGTGGGAATTTTACCAACTTCTCACCTGTTTTCCTAATAAGACTGAACTTGCTGGAGAAAAAAAACAGATCAAAACATATTTTGAAGGGTTTTTAGAACATATATAGAAAGTCAGTAAGTACATAGAGGCATTTGTGGTGGAATAAAAGAGAGGCTTAACAACAAAAAGAAGAGAGATCAATAAATGAAAAATACAAAGACAAATTCACCTCAATACGTTATGCTAAATCAACATTGTTCCCCTTTCTTAAAATCATTTTACCAAGGGAACACTATTGGCCTGATGCATCTGTGTTTTAGCAAGAATTTCATCAACGTCTATAAAATTTCTAATAGATATAGGTATAGGTATAGATTATGTGTATGTGTGTATATATACATATATATATGTATATGAACCTTAAGGATGTGGTCTTCATGACTGAAGATGAAGTAAAACATACCAGAAAACTATTGATTAAGAGACTGTTGATAACTCAGGGATATTTCCAGTAGTGTGGTGCAGAAGGCTTACAATGTTTGTTGAATTACAAACATAAATAAAGATAATATATTTGGTTGAAGGATCAAAATTAATTCAATAGGTTAGAGCATAAGCTTAAATCTATCTCTACCTATCAATCAATCTGTCATCTATCTATAATATTAATAATGCACATTGAGACTTCCATTTAGTTTCCAAAAATTTATTTTATTAGTCTGATATGGGACCATTTTTTCATGTGAAGGAGACCTAGGAAATGTTTTAGTCATGAGTGAATTGTAATTAACAGAAAGCTACTGAAGTTACTTAAGCAAAATAATTAAATGTACTTGATGAAACCTTAGTTATTTCATGGAAACAAAAGGCATGATTGAAACTAATAACGAGAAGGTCATCAGAAACCCAAATAGTCATCCTTCTCTATCTCTCATCTTTTCATCTCTCCACTGTTTGATTTATTCTTCTTTTCTTGCATGATTTTTCACTCTGATTCTTCATGTACATATCAGGAATACTGGCTTCCTGTATTTTACAGTTTACATTTCATTCCTTTTCTTGATCTAAGCAGACTGACTACAAATCTCTTAGTCCCTATACCAAATTCCAGCTAGAAAAATAATAAGAATTGTACCAATTGGAAGCAGGTGCCCACATTGGTCCAAACAACTGTAGCCGAGGCAGCAGGCAAGGTGGTAGAGTACAATCATGACTGCTGGAGTGTGCAGTTTCTACAGAAAAAGGTTTACTGAAAACTGAACAAATACATCATTGTTTTCTAAATCAGGAAACCAGTTGATTACATAGTCAATATGAGGCAAAATGGGATGCAGTGAAATGTTACCCAGATGAAAGGGCAAGAGCAGAGATTCTTATATGTTTTCTCCACTGAGAAAACCACACCTCCAGTCCTGACTTATTTTAGGAGGGGCTGACAAATAAAAGAGCACATTCATTGACTCCAGGTTAAGAATTATTCTTTAATAATTTCTTTTTAATGCCTACAGATACATATGATTTCAAATTGTGTCTTATTCATGCACCAGCCTAAAATGTATAAACAATGTAATTCAAATCTCTCTATTAATTTGATGAAAGAATTGGTTACGAATGTAATTCCTTCGAGTTAAATTGTAAATGAGTGTATATATCATTTAAAAGATAACCAAGAAAAATATAAACAATTTTCGTTTCTTCTATTTTTTCCTTCAGAGTTTTTTGTTCTTCAAAATTCAGAGGCTCCCACAGGTTAAATATTTCATCACTCTTTGCTTTTTTCAGGAAATAAACATGAGACATTGAGATCAATTTTTTGCCTAAAAGTATATTTTTGTCTTGATAGGCAAGATTGCACATGGTATGGTATTAGGAGAGGGCACTTGTAGGAAAGTAATCCCTATGCAAATGCCATTTTTTCATTAGGCAAATCCAAACAGAAAATAAATAAATAAATAAATTCCACTACTTTATTAACTTTAGAGAGGTTTAATTGATAAGCTTTCAACAGCAGCTGAGATAATTAGTCTCTCACTGTCAATCTACTATGGGCTTCCACTTTTTGCTTTCCTTAATAATGATGTTGTTGCAATATCAGAAATATATAAATCTAGAAACATATTGGTAAGAACAGGAAGTATCTTCTAATTAGTTATCAAGGCTTGGCCTTTCAATTTCTGCAGATTGAGCTCAAACTTCTAGAAAGGGAGTAAGAGAGATTCTCATCCTACTATCCTACCTTATCTCCTGCCATGATTCCCAATCATCACATATTCTACCTTAGAGGCATCAAGACAGTCCCCTGGAAAACTGATGCTTTGTATTCTTATGCACATTCAGAAAGTAGAGTTAAGAGGAATACTCATGTGTGTGTGTGTGTGTGTGTGTGTTTATGTTTGTGTGTATGTGTGTATATATGTGTGTACCCACACACAAGTGTTTAGTGTTGGTAGTTTTGAGGGATAGTTAAAGAAAAAGAAAGAATAATTCTGAAAAAATGTAAATAATGCTTATTTTATGCAATGTTACTTTTCATCACATGATACAATTCCCTATTCCCTGCCACCATAAATGACCTCCCATTAAGACCAAATTACTTATTGATTGGTGTTTCTCTTTGATCTGTAGGATAAATTGATCTCGTGTCAGTCTATTTTCATTTGACAGACATCCAAAGGTTCTTCTCACTCTTCTCTGTTCATTTGACTCTTATTTGTTTTTCAAGATCCATCTCTTTGAAGGCATCCTCGATATACAGACAAAACCATCCATCTTTTCCCTTTTTTTTCCTCACCAGAACTTTGCATTAAATTTTAGGACTTATATTGTTTTAAATAAGTTTCATACAAAGCAAGTGTGAAAGCCCTTAAAATACAGACTTGATTTATCTCCTATTCCTTTAGCATGTGTCTGAAACATAGTTGCTAACACCATATTACTTACATACATGACAATACTACTACAAATCTAACAGTTTAAAACAATACACATATATAATCTCACAGTTTCTGTGGGTCAGGAGCACAACTTAACTGGGTCTTCTACAAGGCTGACATTCAGCAAGGGCTGGGTTCTCACCTGAAGTTTTAACTGGGGAAGGATTTACCTCCAAGCTCATGTGGTTGGTGGTATTCAATTCCTTGTCAGCTGTTGGATTGAGACCTTCAGTTTCTTTCTGGCTATCAACAAGAGGCTGCTCTCAGTTTCTTGCCCTGTGGATCTTCCCAAAATGGCCACTTGCTTCCTGAAAAACAATAAGGGGCAAAGTTCTTTGAAAGGCAGTTGTTATGGTCTTAAATAACATAATCACAGAGGGATATTCCATAACTTTTGCCATATTCCATTGGTTAGATGTAAGTTACAGGGTCTTACCCACATCGAACAAGGAGCATGAGTACACAGAGATGGGAATAACTGAAGGAACTTTTAGAGTATGTTCATCACAACCACAGAAATTTTTGTTTTATTTATTTTATATTTTGATGGAATGTCGAGGAGTGATGTATTTGGATGCTGGCAAGGATACAGAACAGCATCTCCAGGAGTTGAAAACTTCAGTTTTATTGTCTTTCTGTTACTCTTTCTTTTGATTATTCTTTAATGAGACAGTCTTTGGCGTTCTATGTATCTGTTTCCCTGCCTCACTCTCTTTCCCAGGTATGAGGCAAAAATCGAAAAGATAATGTTCAAGAGTCTATAGAAAATTTTTTAGAGGATAATAATTTACTAAATAAAGAATGCAAAATCTTACATACAGTGTGATTATGGCTCTTAAACCTAAAATAATTAGTCATAGGAAAAGATTAGGAGAATATAAAAAAATCTATAGTAGGTATTTCCATAGTATGGGGCCATGGGTGATTTTTGGCATTGTTGCTGTTATTTTTCCCCTTTCTATTATATGCACGTATAAATCTTTTTCTTTTCTTTTTTTTAATATATATATATTTCTTTAATTAATTAATTTATTTGTTTTTGGCTGTGTTGGGTCTTCGTTTCTGTACGAGGGCTTTCTCCAGTTGCGGAGAGCGGGGGCCACTCTTCACCGCGGTGCGCGGGCCTCTCACTATCGCGGCCTCTCTTGTTGTGGAGCACAGGCTCCAGACGCGCAGGCTCAGTAGTTGTGGCTCACAGGCCCAGTCGCTCCGCGGCATGTGGGATCCTCCCAGACCAGGGCTCGAACCCGTGTCCCCTGCATTGGCAGGCAGATTCTCAACCACTGCGCCACCATGGAAGCCCCGTATAAATCTTATAACAGGAAAATAAAAGATAAAATTTATTTATAAATACAAAAATTTTAAAAAATATTCCACACTGGTTGTTAGTATTAGTCTGATGAGAGTAAGTAAAAATAAACCAGAATGTCTTTCCTAGTAGAGCCTTTTATTTGATGTGATCACATACAACACTTCTTGTAAAATAGAAGACTATCTAATGCATTTTTGATGGATATTACTTTTGAGCATAAGGCCGTACTCTTAGGGATTATTATTCCAGGGTCACTGGCTTTCTGAGGATGCATATAATTCATTTAGACTTCAAGCAAAAAGAAATGTAACACATAACATGGGGCCAATGAACTAGCTGACAACTCTATTTGAAAGTTAAATTTAAAAAATTAAGTTACTCAACATCTTGCTATCCTAAAGGTAGAAAATCTTAAGAGAGTTTCAGCTCTTGAGAAGTTTTCTAAGTTCTCTTTGGAAACACATTGAATGCTACAACCATTTCTCTGAAGTAGGGGAATTCTCTCTGGTAATACAAATGTCAATTATAGACACACAATCAGTCATTCTGTAGAAGCCTTTAAACCATGGACATGTCTTTAGAATTTATTGTGGTTTCAGGCAACAAGAAATAAAAGCTGTGGCTGTCATTCTCTACCCCCCAGAATGGTTGTAGGAAACCAGTGCCATGACAGAAATATATATATATGTTTTTATCCTCTTTGTAGGCCTTGGAAAAAATCAAAAGTGATGAATAAAATAAATTCCACATGGACAATTTCTCACCAATTTATTAAATTTAAATAAGATGTGCTTTGTTACAACAACAAATATACCTCCTGCTGTATTCATTTCTCAGTTTAGAAGGTGGTGAAGAAAACTAAGTTCTAGTGTGAGTTTTCCCTATTTTTAAAAATAGTTGGGATTTCCCTGGCAGTCCAGTGGTTAAGACTCCACACTTCCAATGCAGGGGGTGCAGGTTCGATCCCTGGTCAGGGAAATAATATCCCACCTGCTGTGCAGTGTGGCCAAAAAATTTTTTTAAATTAAAAAAAATTAAAATAGTGAAAGATACACTCATTCTGTTATTACAATTTCATTGACATCAAAATGTCCTCAAAGTTTAAAAGTTTTGTTCTTTAATGTGAATTTTCTTGGTGTATTCTGTACCATTTTTGACACTGAAGATTTGTAACATCACAGTATGAAATAATAAGAAATATATTTATACTTACTATTTCAATATACATTTCTTATGATATATCTATATCTATATCTATATATGTGCCCCTGGTTCCTTATACAGAGCTCCTACAATCCTTGTAAATATGGGTGCTAGGATAATCTTTTGTCCTAACATTTAGTCTTTGGCCCCAATTCCTGACACAGAGCTCCTAAAAGCTTTGTAATTTCCTAAGAGACAGGAGCATCTGACACCAAACTCCTAACTTCCTTGGAATTTCCTGGATGATTGGAATGTCTTTGTTGTAATGAGGTGACTCTAGGTGGGCTCCTGGTTGGAGCTGGTTACCAGAAAAACCAAGCCATGATTAGAAACTTGGGACTTTCAGTCCCGCCCTCTGTACTCTGAGAAGGGGAGAGGGCCTGGAGATTGAGTTAATACCTATGTGATGAAGCCTCCATAAAAATTCAAATCCTGTACTACAGGGTTTGAGAGCTTCCAGGTTGGTGAACACATCCACGAACTGGGAGAGTGGTACAACCCAACAAAACCCCCTGCTTTCAGGACCCTTCCAAACCTTGCCCATGTACTTCTTCACCTGACTGTCTACCTATACCCTTTATCTATCCTTTACTATATAATAAACTTGTAAATGTAAGTAAGTGTTTCCCTGAGTTCTGTGAGATTTTCTAGCAAATGATCAAATCCAAGGAGGGCAGTCATGAGAACATCCGATTTGTAGCCAAGTCTGACAGAAAATTTGGGTAACCTGGGGACTTACTACTTGCAATTGGCATCTGAAGTGGAGGAAAGTCTTGTGGGACTGAGCTCTTAAACTGTGTGGTCTGAACCAACTCAGTGTCAGAATTGAATTGTAGGAATAGTTAGGGAGTTTTGGACTGACATGTACACACTGCTATATTTTAAATGGATAACCAACAAGGACCTACTGTATAGCACAGGGAACTCTGCTCAGTGTTATGTGGAAGCCTGGATGGGAGGGAAGTTTGGGGAAGAAAGGATACATGTTTATATAGGGTCGAGTCCCTTTGCTGTTCACATGACACTTTCACAACATTGTTAATCAGATATACTTCAATATAAAATAAAAAGTTAAAAAAATAAAGGTATAGCAACTCAAAAAAAAAAAAAAAAAGAATTGAATTGAATTGTAGGACACCCTGTTGGTGTTGCAGAAATTTGCTTGGTTTGGGCCACACATTTGATTACCAGAAGTGTCAGAAGTGAAGTGTTCGGTGTGGGTGATAGAAAAGAGATACACAAGAGTGTTTTTCCTATGACAGCAGTCATTATTCCAGTGTAGAATTTTGTCTTCATTATGTTTTATGAAATATATTTAGCACTGAATCAACCAGCATTTCTCTAACTCAAAACATTAAACAAAAATCAGAACCATTTTACCATTTTTTGGAACTAGGAAGAATACCTAGAAGTTTTGAGATTTTCAGGGGCCCAAGAAAGGTAAGAAGAAAAACTTATACCCATTAAATGTATATAATATATATAAAATAGATTAGCTATGTATACTATATATAAATTATATATTATACATATAAATATATAGTGAGTGCACATGTGTATATATACATATACACTTTAAAATGGAAAAGAAAGCTGCGAAACTAAAAATTAATAAATATTTAACTAAACATCTGCAAAATGAGTAGTTAACATTTTGTCAGCTACGGTAATTGGTTAGTATTTATCAAAATTTAATTACTCTTGGAAAAAATTCCATTTACTACCAGAAAAAATCAATGATGACAGAGATTTCACTGTGTTGTTCTCTGATGTATCCCAATCTTCCTGAAATAATATGTACAGCAGAGCAGAATGTCAATAAAAATTTTGAATGAATGAATAAATGAATTTGGAGCAATAACTTTTCTTGCTTACATATGTCCCTATTCACAGTGCTTTCTGAGAAATCATAGACAGTGATACACTAAAGCGGAAAACTGGAGCCTAACAATTTCCAAAGCAACATATTAAAAAAAAAAATCTCAAAACATTTCTAGAAAAAAATTTGCATATGATAAAACTACCTCCAATATTGGTACACCTAGAGCTAAGATTCCCTTTCCAGGGTCCCTGGCAGGCTGTGTGGTACTATTAACAGCAGTGTTCATTAGTTCTGAAGGGATCATCTCTCCAGTCTTCCTCAGGATGCTAAGTAAACCAGATATATATTTATATTAGCCCAGTGAAAGACAATTCTTTATAATTCTTTTGTATAATACAAAATGCAGAATTAAATTTGCTCTAACTAATGCTTACTGGGTACCTATGATGTGTCCAACACTGTATAAGCACTCAGTATCACACAAAAATAGACTGAGGCATATCTCCTGTCTTCAGAGCACTTGCTTTCAATTTGGAAAGAAAAGAAAAGTGTATACACAAATCGTTCTCCTGCAATCGCTTTGTTTTCTTTTGGGGAGCTACACAGAGAAACATTCAAAGGACATCATGATAAATATGTAACTAATTATCACCACCTCATTCTATATTTAGAATGGAATATGGAATGAAATTGCATAAATCCAGCTATAAATAGTAACATCTGTCCACACTTTGATTATTGTGTGAGCTTCTATTGTACAAGATTGACCCTGTCTATGTGAGCAACTTGCCTGCAGTGGGCATAGAAGAAACAAAAAAATAAACCAACAAAATTTCTTTCCCACTTTATCCAGACCTCCACTGAGACAGAGTCTGGAGTTAAAAATGGCTCTGGCCAAGAAATTAATGGAGAAAGGCAATTGCAAAATTTGGATGACACTTTATGTAGTAGCCATTAAGAGATATTTGGCTTAGCAATGGGCTTGTATACTTACTCCCCCCAAGACTAAGGAAGAACAATGCACAAGTGCAAGGAGATGTAGATTAAAAAAAAATAAAGGAACTAACACTTCAATGCTTAATAACATGATGGACAAACTCCATTTTGGGAAGAGAGATGGTTTCATAAGTACGAATCAGTTAGAAAACCAGATCTAGAGCTAGAGGTCATGAATATTGCCAAGGACTCTGCTTTATTTAACCAGTCTAGTGACTTTTTAAAAATGAATCTGATACATTCTCTCTGGCAACTGTGGACTTCACCACTTTTTATTGTTTTACCCAAATTTGAATCTGAAATGTATTTTATTTGCCTGGCCCTCAAGGCATTCAAGTAAGATGATCTGGTCTCTGAGATTTAACTTTGTTCTAAGATTTGTGTGTGTGTGGGAGGGTGGTATTTACCCATTTGATTTATGTAATGTTTACCCATAGGAAAATCTGAAAAATATAGAAACAGGTTTGCAATCCATGGTGATTGCTGTGTGTGGCTCGTTGAGAAGTCTTTGTTTTGCTTGGTGTTCCCATGTATAAAATGAGCTGCGTTGCGGGACTCAGAGCCCCAGAATTCCTCGTTGTTCTCAGAAATTGGATTGCCAAAGGTAACTACCACTTATTATCCTGCTAGAACAACCATCCACCCTTGTCTCATTCCCAAGAGATGTCAAGACTATGTTTCTCAACCTGTCTGTACCTAAGAATCACCTGGGAAGATTTTTTAAAAATGATAATTGCTTAGTCTACCTACTTAAAGATACTGTTTTCAATGATCTGGATGCAAATTGAGCATTTGTATTAAAAAACAAAACCAGAGATCAGATCAAGATGGCAGAGGAGGATGTGGAGCTTACCTCCCCCAACAAACACATCAAAAATTCATCTACATGTGGAACAATTCTCACATTAAACTAACTGGAAATTGGCAGAGGAATTCCTATACAACCAAAGCTGCAAGAAAAATGTCCACGTAACTGGGTAGGATGGAAAAAAGGCATAGTGTCAGGACCTCCACCCCTGGAAGGAATCCGAAAGCAAGAGAAGGTCCTCACGGGTGGGCCCTCACCCTGGTAAGTGGGCGGGTAGAGCCATAAACTGGACTTCTTGGCCCTGGGGTCCTGCGTGGAGGAGACAAGACCCCTTGGCTGCTGGGAGAATTACTGGGACATATACAAGGGCTGGAGAAACCTAGACTACTCACAAAGGATGCACCAGTCCAGCTTGCCAGCAGTTAGGTGGACAGAGTTCTGCCCTGGCAGCTGCCACCTCTTTGTACTCCGCAATCTGAGTGACGTGAACACCCTGGTCCTGCTCATTCCACATCACAGCTTGGCACAGGATGCACGCCAGCTGGACCCTGGGAAAAGACACAGTCTCGCTACACAGAGACAGCCCAGGGGCTTGCGGTGTGGTCCCGGTGGGGCAGTAATGCCATTGTCAGTGCTTATTTGAGCAGAGCTGGAAACCAGCATGCCTAGGTCCTGGCTCCCAGTTGAGCAAACTCTCTGACTCTGCCCATTCCCATGACAGTTTGATGCTGGATCTGAGGCAAATAGACCCTGGGAGAAGACTCTATCTAGGGATGCAGACATGGCCCAGAGGCCTGGGGTGTGGTCCAAGTAAGTCAAAGGTGGCTATTGTTGATGTTTCCTCCAGCAGTGCCTCAGGAGTGACCAGCATGCCCTGGTCCATTTCCCAGCTAAGCAAGTACTTCGGCCCCATCCACTCCAGCCACAGCTTGGGGCTGGATCCGGGACCGACAGGTCCTGGGAGAAGTCTGCCACAGAGGCAGTCCAGATCTCTGGCAGCAGTGCGGCTACCTCAATTCCTGAAGCCACAGTGCCCTGCCCTGACCCCCAGGCCCAGGCTAGCAATACACATTGGCCCTGCCCACACCATGCCACAGCCTTGCAATAGGACTGCGACAACCACAACAGTGGAAAGGATCCTCAAACGCCTACACAGGCCGTGCATCAGACCTCTGCGAGTGAATGAACATCTGTTTCAGCCCTTCTCTCCCTTAGGACAGGGCATGAACTCAAGAGGGATGGAGCACGATTGACCCTGACCCTCAGGGGTGCTACTCCAACTGGGGGACAGACCCAACCCCTAATGGGGCAGCAACAGCCAGGTAGCAGAGAGGAAGTTCTGCCTCACACCCTACATAGGTTTTAGATACCCCAATACTAACCACCCCCCATCAAGGTGATAGTGTTAGCACACCCTGAGGAAAAACACGGCCCGTGTCGAAACCAGCCTTCACACTGATAATATTGGACACACACAGTCTACACAGGGGCACTCCTACATAAAAGCACCCCTTCAAGGCCACAATAGATAATTTAGAATTTTTCCTAATTTAGTAGGGACAGAGAGAGTTAGATAATATGAAAAGGCAGAGGAACTACTGCCAATTAAAAGAGCAAGAGAAATCCCCTGAAAGAATAAATAATGAAACAGAGATCACCAGTCTATTAGACCATGAGTTCCAAAGGGTCGTAATAAAAATGCTAACTAAATTAAGAAAGATTATTGGTATAAATGCAGATCACTGCAACAAGGAACTAGAAACTATGAAGATGAATGAATGAAAATAGGCATTTCAATTTCTGGGATAAAAAGCAATCTAGAAGCAATGAATAGCTGACTAAATGACACAGAAGAACAAATAAGTAATCTGGAAGACAGAATAATGGAAATCACCAATCAAAACAGCAGAAAGAAAAACAAATTAAAAATAAAAGCAACATATGAGATCTCTTGGATAAAAAAAGTGTGCCAACCTACTCATAATAGGGGTTCCAGAAGGAGAAGAGAGAGAGAAGGGGATCTAAAATGTGTTTGAAGAAACTATGGCTGAAAACTTCCCAAACTTAAAGAAGGAAACAGATATCCAGGTACAGGAAACATGGAAGGCCCCAAACAAAATGAATTTGCAAATGATACGACCAACAAAATATACAAACAGCTCACAAAAGTCAATATCAAAGAAACAAACAACCCAATCAAAACATGGGCAGAAGACCTGATTAGACATTTTTACTAATAAGGACATACAGATGGCCAACAGTCACATGAAAAGATGCTTAACATTGCTAATTATTAGAGAAATGCAAGTCAAAACCACAATGAGATATCACCTCCCACTGGTCAGAATGGCTATCATCGAGAAGTCTGCAAATAATAAATGCTGGAGAGGGTGTAGAGAAAAAGGAACCCTCTTGCACTGTTGGTGGGAATGTAAATTGGTGCAGCCACTATGGAAAACGGTATGGAGGTTCCTTAAAAAAACTAAAACTAGAACTACCATATGATTCAGCAGTTCCACTCTTGGGTATATACTTGGAAAAAACAAAAACTCTTTCAAAAGATACACACACCCTGATGTTCATAGCAGCACTATTGATAATAGCTAAGACATGGTAGGAAACCAAGTGCCCATCAACAGATGATTGGCTTAAGAAGACGTGAGATATATATATATCAAATGTCTATAATGAAATATTAGTCATAAAAAAGGATGAGCTATTGCCATTTACAGCAATGTCGATGGACCTATAGAATACTATGCTTAGTGAAATAAGTCAAACAGAGAAAGAAAAATACTATGTGATATAACTTATATGTGGAATCTAAAAAATAGTACAAATGAATGTATGTACAGAACGGAAACAGACTCACAGACATAGAAAACAAACTTATGGTTACCAAAGGGGAGGTCAGGGGAGGGACAGTTTAGGAATATGGGGTTAACAGATACAAACCACTATACTTAAAATAGATAAGCAACAAGGATTTACTGTATAGCACCAGGAATTATAACCAATATCTTGTAATAACCTATAATGGAATATAATCTGCAGAAAAAAAAAAACTGAATCACTATGCTGTACACTTGAAACTAACACAATATTGTAAATCAACTGTACTTCAATAAAAAATAAACAATAATCAAAGCAAAACACAAATCAAATAACTCAAGGGTTTTTAATGGGTGACCAGAGTTGGGAACCATTGGGTTTTTATAACCAAGTTGAACTTGAGGCCAGGAAATTTCTGTAAAAGAATGCTTCAAGAGCACTTTATTTTAGGAAGCTATTTCCTTGAGCACTGGGAAAAGGCACAAATATGTGGTTTTATTTTTCCCCCTGTACTGTAATTCTCTTTAGTCACCCCAACCCTAAGTACTGATACAGATTTTTGTGTGTAGGAGTCGGAGACCTCCAGCATGCTCTGCGTCCACAGCCACTGACTTCCCTGTGAAGGATGTCGTCTTCCACAAAAAGAACTTTTCCAAAAGTTCTAGAAAGTAAATAACCTCTCACAGAGTGAAGGGTAGCCCATAGATGAGGTAGGATTACTACAGATTCATATACACAGTCCTGGGGAGAAAGTATCCAGTGGAAAATTTAGGGGTGATGTTGTTTTAACTTCCTTGTCCCCAGTCTATAATAAAGAAATATAATCTTTCTTGGTGGCACAAATATGTGATACTTATCAAAGTCATAATATCTTGGGGAAAATTGTTTCAGAACAAACACCATACAGAACTCGAAGGAAGCCTGTCCCTGGGATCACATTGCCTAATGTCCAGTTAATGTTTCTCCTGAGGCATCTTACTAGCCACTCAAATCTAATACAACCCATAATGAATAAACTTGCTCTTTCCATATCTTCTCTTTCAAGCCTCAGCTACTGGAGATCCATTTCCTCATGTGCAAAATGAGAAGTTTGAACTAAGGGCCCTAACAAAGGGATCTTCCAGCTCTAACACTATAATCTGCTGGGCAAGTCTCAGTTCATTGCTAATAGCTTTACAATTCTCTAGAACTTTAAAATCATTAATTTTTTTTTTTTTACTGTGTTCATTACATATTGTTCACATTTTTTTTTTTTTTTTATCTCACCAAATAAAGCAAGCTGAGCATTGTTGTAAATTACTGTAAGAGCAGAGGCTGAGGAGAGGTAAGGTACCATCCAAAGGAGGGTTGCCAGTTCGGGCCATGTTCAGACCTCCAGACATCACTGCCCTGCCTAAGTCCACCGAGAGTGGCAAGGGTTACCCAGGGATCTATACAGCAGACATGAAGCATCCTTTCTCCACCGTCCACTCCACCTCATGCTTCCTAGGGTATTTCTCATTTCACTAGACAAAGCAGTCTCTCTGATGAAAACGGTTTTCACAGCCCTGAGTTCAGAAGGATATGAAAATGGTCTCACAGGAGTACAGCCTTGGGTTTCGTATCAGATGCACAGGAGGCTGGGCTATCTAAGTGCAGGGATAAATGCAGGTCAGAGTTTGAAATACACCTTGAATACAAGTCTAATGGGGTGCTGAGAGGAGTTCCAGAATTCTAACGTGTTTACTTTTCGAACACCTACTTCTGATATAGGCATCAAAGTGAATATCAGTAGCTTTTATGTCCTATGTTTACTCTTTCCTAGCTAGAGTGTCTCTTTACTACCAGAACATTTCCGCCTTGCCCCTCTAGTTAACACAAGGAATATCAAAATGGGTTGCAGTTTCTTTGAGGTAGCTGTCAATTTGCCATTTTTGTGGCTTTTTTGGCCCAAATGCTAAAGAAGTGTTACTATTTTTTAAGAAGCATAACTTACAATTCTTCCTATATGTTTATCATTGAACTGCAACTGCCTTGAAGTTAGCATTGCATGGAATACAAAATATTCCTGAAAATGTTTTAAAAAGGTGGCCTAGAGGGGTGGGATAAGGAGGGTGGGAGGGAGACGCAAGAGGGAGGAGATATGGGGATATGTGTATACGTATAGCTGATTCACTTTGTTATAAACACAAACTAACACACCATTGTAAAGCAATTATACTCCAATAAAGATGTTAAAAAAATAATAAAAAAGATGGCATATTACTTTACAAGGAGAAATATAACTGTCAAGAAATATAACTGCTTCACAGTGACTTGACTGAGACTCTCTTTTTATGGGCAGCTCATGTTGAAGTCAAAAGAAGTATTCTTGATGTGTACAGAACAAGAACAAAGAGGGTCACTTGCACATTTTGAATTCTTGCGTATTTTGAATGCTTAATGACATTGGTCTCTTCATGTCTTCCTCTCCATGATGGCACCAGACCTGCACAACACGCTTGAATACTTTGGTTCCTCCCTGGACCATTCTTGCTTGAATATTGTCTCTGTGCCCTACCCTTGTATAGGTACATGTACTTCTCAACCATTCAATGGTTCTCAAGTATCAAAAGACATTGTCTCTTTTGCTAATGTTCATTATATCACGTCATCCTTTATACTTATTTTATACTTTAAAGAAAAATTTAATTTTCCTCATTTCCAAACTCTGAGGCTGCAACATACAGCACTCATCTTCTTCTCCTATTTTGTTAATTATTTTTACCTAATATTTGAAATACATAATTCAAATTATTGTGAGAGATGCACAGCTTATTTCTTTCATACTGATGGACGGTGGAAACATTTTGTATTTCCCTGAGTAAAACAAATTCCAAGCCCAACTTTTTTCTCCAAATTGCCTCTAGCTCCCTAATGCATAATTTATTTATGTTTCTTCTTATAGGAAAATATGCAATGTGATGTAATTGTTTCCAGAAGAAGCCTTTCATTCCAAAAAATAGAGACGTAGAAGAGCCCTGGCATTTTATGACCCCATTTTGGTGTTAGGCATCTCCAAGATCATATCATCATTGATAGAAAACAATATTTTTTTAGTTTTTTTTTGTTGTTCTTATTCACATTGTTGGGACTATTGATCTTAGTTAATAGCACAATCAGAATCTAAGAGTTGTGCATTAAATTATTGGGCAATGTACTGATAGCACAAAGCCTTGTTTCATCTGTTCCGTCCTCTTCTCCCCATCCTACATTGTAATCACACCTGTTTGCTTCCACGTCTCTGTACTGATAGTGCTAAACACTCACCTGCATCACAGCACATATTACACTGTGGTCTTTCTGCTCTCTGTCTGAATTTGAGCTCCTACAAAATAATATGCATGTGCTGCCCATCTTTGAATACGCTATATCCAAATGTTCGTTTTTGAACTGAATTCGTTTTACTGTTTCTTCATCACTTTAGCTGAAAGTATCCTGCCATTTTTTCTGATCTTCAGAAGCACTCCATATGTTATTTATTTTGGAAGATTCTGATATAGTCTGGATGGATTGCTTTAGAACAGACACTATTCTGTGGTACCAGAGTCAGTTCTTGTCATTTCATATATTCCTCAGGAGCTCGCAGATTCCAGCTCTAAAGTCACAGTGAATATATGTATTAATTCAGCTTTTCAATGTCAAACATATCCCTGAATGAAAATGTGAAACTATGTTTAAAACAAAGTATTACTGTGAGCAAAACATTTAAGTTACCATTGAGACTTTATCAAGTACACTTTGAAGTAACTTAAAGCAATTACACTTTCCCCAGAACTATCAACAGGTGATTTCTTCAAAGCAAATATTGCTGTGATGAAATTGAGATATGAAGTTTCCTAGTTATTTACATAATGGTGATGGTCATGATGATGATGGTGTGTGTGCGTGTGTGTGTGTGTATGTGTAATCTCTTCTCACTTTGCCTGAATGTATCCATTTTCAAATCCTTTTCACCAGTTTATGAGCTTTTGTTTAGCCATTTCCGTTTTCAAGCGCGCCTAAAACTCTTCCATTGAGATTGAACTACTCCTGTGAAATTCTCCTGAATTTACAAACAGACTCTACTCCCCCATCATGCTAAATCTAGACTCTAAAAATAACATCAAAATCCCCTCAGGGGATGATGCCTTTCTTCTACTGACAGGTATTTTCTCTTTTAATATCACTTACATTTCATTACCAAGTTTGGCATTCATCTCTAGAAGCACTTAAAATCTTAACATACCCACTCAGATATAAATGCCATCCAACTGAATAATAACAGTAGTAGTAGTAGTACTAGTACTAGTAGTAGTAGGTTACATACAAAATGTTAAGCTTTACACTAGGCACTACAGAAGTACTACAAAGGAAAAAATATAATTCCTATTTTCTGAAAGATTACAATCTACTTGGGAAGAAAAAAGAAAAATGAAAAAGTTAAGTTAGGTAGTTTCATCTGAGGAATGACCTATATCTAAACATATCTGAAAACATTTTGTTCAGGATAGTCTAGGTTTTGCTGTGGTAATGAACAACTCCAAAATATTAGTGCATTATATCAATTAATGTTTATTTCTTTATTAAAAATTTTTATTGGAGTATAGTTGATTTACAGTGTTGTGTTAGTTTCAGGTGTACAGCAAAGTGAATCAGTTATACATATACATATATCAACTCTTTTTTTTTTTTTTTTTTAAGATTCTTTTCCCATATAGGCCGTTACAGAGCACTGAGTGAAATTCCCTGTGCTATACAGCAAGTTCTTATCAGTTATCTATTTTATATATAGTAGTGTGTATATGTCAGTCCCAATCTCCCAATTTACCCTACCCGCTTATCCCCTGGTAACCATAAGTTTGTTTTCTACATCCGTGACTCTACTTCTGTTTTGTAAATAAGTTCATTTGTACCCTTTTTTTTAGATTCCACATATAAGTGATATTATATTATGTTTATCTTTCTGTGTCTGACTTACTTCGCTCAGTATGACAATCTCTAGGTCCATCCATGTTGCTGCAAATGGCATTATTTTGTTCTTTTTATGACTGAGTAATATTCCACTGTATATACGTACCACATCTTCTTTATCCATTCCTCTGTCAATGGACATTAGGTTGCTTCCATGTCCTGGCTATTTTAAATAGTTCTGCAATAAACATTGGGGTGCATGTATCTTTTCGAATTATGGTTTCCTCTGGATATATGCCCAGGAGTGAGATTGCTAGGTCATATGGTAGTTCTTTTTTTTTTTTTTTTTGAGTGTTTTGTACTTTTTTAATTGAGGTATAGTTGTTTTATAATGTTGTGTTAGTTTCTACTGTACGGTGGAGTTCCCTGCGGTATACAACAGGTTCTCATTAGTTATCTATTTTATACATATTAGTGTGTATATGTTAATCCCAATCTCCCAATTCATCCCACCCCTCCTTTCCCCCCTTGGTGCCCACTTTTTTGTTCTCTACATCTGTGTCTCTATTTCTGCCTTGCAAACTGGTTCATCTCTACCTTTTTTCTAGATTCCACAAATATGCATTAATATTTATAGTTTTTTAAGGAACCTCCATACTGTTCTCCACAGGGGCTGTACCAATTCACATTACCACCAACAGTGTAGGAGGGTTCCCTTTTCTCCACACCCACTCCAGCTTTTATTTTTTGTAGATGTTTTGATGATGTCCATTCTGACCAGTGTGAGGTGATACCTCATTGTGGTTTTGATTTGCATTTCTCTAATAATTAGTGATGTTGAGCATCTTTTCATGTGTTTTGCCCATCTGTATGTCTTCTTTGGAGAAATGTCTATTTAGATCTTCTGCCCATTTTTTGATTGGGTTATTTGAATTTTTGATATTGAGCTACATGAGCTGTTTGTGTATTTTGGAGATTAATCCCTTGTCAGTAGCTTTGTTCGTGAATATCTTCTCTCATCCTGAGGGTTGTCTTGCTTATGCAATATGTTTAATGTGTTGGAGGCAGGCTCTGTTGCTTAGTCTCACTGGGACCCAGACTGATGGAGTTTCCCCCTTGACATACGCTTACAACATCACCAAGGCAGGAAAAAAGATGGAAATCAATCTCACAGTGGTTCTTAAAGCCCAGAAATGATGCACAGTGTTGCCTTTCACTTTCTTTGGCTAACTTCAGAGGTAGTGCTATGCCTGATAATTATCACAATGAGGAAAAGTGAGAGAAAAAAAATTGGGTGAAGCAGCCAGTGAAGAATAGAAACTCCATAATCAACTGAACAAGTACATCTGCTCAGATGCAACGCGGTAGGGATGCTAGACATCACCAAGGGTATTAGATGATTAAGGGCTGATAGAAACCCGTTCAGGCATCCATCTCTTCAGTTAGTTTATATAATCTAAGCTTCTTTATATAATCATAATGCCTTTTTATAAGACGATGGCCCCTGTCCATTATGTACTTCCTTGCTCTCAAGAATACATCAGGTGATGTGAGCACATTACCACTTACATTAAAAACATGGCAACTTGCTTAAAGTGATAATTTTCTGGAAATGTGCCAATAAGCTAAAATTTAAACAATGCATTTCAAAGTGACTGAAACCTAACAGAAATTGTTATTTATTCATTGTTTATTAAATAAGCAAAAGCAAAGTGATCATTCCAAGTGTGTTGTCTTCCCTTAGGGGCAGAGAGAACTACAGGGTCACTAGGGATTTCACTGCCTCAGCCCACAGGGGAAGTGTTACTGTCACTTGCTGCCTGGTGCTGGGATGTGTAGACTTTCCTGAGCCTCAGAAGAAGTAGAGGATTGGATGTCACTGAGCATGATTCTACTACGCACAAATATTCCGGGCTTAGCATGGAGAGAGTTCACTGACAAGAGGTGGCATCCTAGGTGAGATCACGATATATTCTGCTTATTCTTAGAGAAAGCTCTGCTTTCAGGTTGTTTTTAAATACAGCTAAAGTGAAATTCCCTAATCTTTTTTTTTTTTTTGACTTCATATGATGCTCTTTGCCTTAGTTTTCTTATTTATTAAATGACAGATTTAAAACAAATGCTCACAAAATTCCCTTCCAAATATACTCTATTGAGGTGTGAAAAAAACAGTTCCGTAGATATGAGTATACAGTTCTACAGTTATTTTTATAACAGCTCAGTTTCTCAGGCAGAGCTCCCAAATACAAGGAGAACGTACCAACGGGGTGCCTAGCCACAATAAGGACTCTATGTGTATGTATCGGTGAATGCACAGCCTTCTAACATGAGGATGCTGATAACTTTTTATTGTTTGGGGAGATTTGCAATATCAATATACTGCATTTAAAGAATTTTAGGGGCCAAGTGGATTTTAAAGAGCACCCAGTCTAATTCTCTCACTCTAAAATAAGGAAGCTAAGGAACTGGGAAAATAGCGGATTTTCCTAAGATTATACCAGCTACTTACCCAGTGGGCAGCCTGGGGACAAGTGTCTTTCTTCATGTCCTGAAGATGAGACCACAGATAACCTCTCTCCCTTCTAGCAGTGTTGCAATCTGTGCTACCACTAGTGGCTCTCTCTGGGCTCCCAGCAGCTCTCACACTTTCTTTTTTCAATGTTAGATCTTAACTGCAATCAAAAGGTACTTTAGAGTGTATCCATCTTCCACAACATCAATGAAGATGGTTATTTTTCCTCTCATCCTAATACTGAGAGATCAGTATTAAAGTGGCCCACTGCTTTGTTAAACAGCCCTATTACACGTGATCATAGTTCAAAGTGGGGTTGTTTCCATTCATATACATATTGTTCTTGGTCCTTCCCTACATAGGTACTGAAAATAATGTTAATTTCTCTTCCAACTAGTAAACCTTTAAGGATATAAAGACAGTGAGTGTATTTTCCCTCCCCTGTCAAATGTTTTATTCCAGGCTAAACTTCCTAATTTCTTTTCAAAATGCCTTATATGGCATGTTTTTAGAGGTGTTCATTATTCAAATCCTATCATTCTAATTATGCTTCTTTTTGTCAAGATCTCTTGTATCAAGTTTTGCTCAGAACCAAGCATCATGTTCCCCTGTCTTCTGACCTGTGGAGCATGTGATGACATCACCTTTCATCTGCTGAAAACTAAGCTGGAATATCCTCTAGGTTTGCATTCATTTTCTGGGTGGCCTTGTCCCACTGTCAGCTCACCAGAAATGTTATGGCTGCAGTTCTCTTCTACTCTATTCTTATGAAATTGCTTTGTGAGTTTTTTTGTTTTTAATTATTGTTACTTCTTTTTTCACTCCTCTTGAGAAAAAAATCCTGAACAGTAGAATTGGGTTGGTACAGTTAATTAGCATCATTCCTGATTAGAAGGACTGCAGCCTTGAGTCAGGATCCCAAATATAATCTAATGATCGGTGATCTGGTTGGGAAGATAAGGCAGCCTTCTCAGAACAAGTATGGAGGGAGAGGAGTCAAGGAGGGGAAACTTTTCCTTATAAGGCAAAACCATGTGCATGACAAACATGTTTTCTCAGCTGATTGTAGGCACTTGTTGTGTAGTGTCTCCAAGTCACAGCTTCCCCTTCTCTGATGCCTACTGCATCTCTAACCCTTAGTTATGGGAACCAAGTTCACACTGGGATTCACAACCACCATGCTTTTATTCATTGTAACCATGTTCGCTTGACCACAGTTGATTGGTCAAGCTGCATGTATGCAAAACCAGTGGTCCAATCAGAATCCCTTTCCTAAAAATCTTGAATTTGTATGAAGAGAGAAATTTCTTCATCTCTCCCAGGTAGCTGACCTGTAAAATGTAAACTTGAGAGCTAATGGTGACCATACCTTTTACTTTAGCACAAAGACGAAGAAACAGAGAAAGCTGGTGGACCAAAAGATAGAGAATGAAGGAGATGCAATGGGAAATTAAGGATGAGGGGAAGAGAGAAAATGTGGATGTCATTTCAGTTCCTTGTGCAGTCCTTGTCTGAAACTGCCCATGTTCCTGGCTGTGGATGAGACACTCATGCAGCTTTTTAATTGATCCCTCTCTTTTTTTTCTAGAACTAAGTCCAGTTGACTTCTGTTATTGCAAACAAAACAGCAGTAAACAAAATAAGGATTTTCCTGTTTTTGTTGAGTTTTCCTTATCTTTCTGATATTATATTACAGGTATCATACCACTGTTTTGCATTTATCTTTAGTTATTTCCTCCTTTCCATCCCTTATACATATATCTTTTTAAAAAAATTCATCTCAGAAAAAGGGCTTTTGTACAAACATTCTCCTTCTCCTGTTTTATTCTTCTTTAGAATTATTTGTTATTGAATGGCCAGTTTCATTTTTTATTTTTTTCCTCATCCCAGTTTTCATGAATTATTACCATTTTATCTCTTTATAGTTATGGAGTCAACCTCATTTTTGGAACATTTGTGAGGACTGATTCCCTAATGTCTTTAGTAGGTTTGTGTTTATCATTTTTAGGGTACCATAGACTTTAAAATGATGATACAGCTCCAATATTTCACTGTCAATAATTATTTTTCTTTTCTTTTTTTTTTTTTTTTTTAGGTAAGAAGTGGATTTATTTAGAGAGAAACACATTCCACAGACAGAGTGTGGGCCATCTCAGAAGGTGAGAAAGGCACCAGGGTATGGGGTTGTCAGTTTTTATAGGAGTGGGTAATTTCATAGGCTAATGAGTGGGAGGAGCATTATAGCTATTTTAGGAAGGGGTGGGGATTTCCAGGAATTGGGCCACTGCCCACATTTATTTATTTATTTATTTATTTATTTATTTATTTATGGCTGTGTTGGGTCTTCATTTCTGTGTGAGGGCTTTCTCCAGTTGCGGCAAGCGGGGGCCACTCTTCATCGCGGTGCGCGGGCCTCTCACTGTCACGGCCTCTCCCGTTGCAGAGCACAGGCTCCAGACGTGCAGGCTCAGTAGTTGTGGCTCACGGGCCCAGTTGCTCCGTGGCATGTGGGATCTTCCCAGGCCAGGGCTCGAACCCGTGTCCCCTGCAATGGCAGGCGGATTCTTAACCACTGCGCCACCAGGGAAGCCCTATTTTTCTTTTTTTTTTTAAAGAGAATATGTTTCCTTCACTGCTTCCTCTCTAACAAGTGAGTAAAAGAAATTTATATCATATTTAAATAACACAGATTTAGGTAAATGGAATTATCACCTTAGAGCTCAATTATATAAAGAAACAAGACATCTCCAAAGTTAAAATGTGAATTGAAAAATAATATTAAATTTTTATTTAATTGAAAAATATATAAAATTAGTATACATACTTTCGACAAATGTTTATAACTATATGTTGAACTGTTGAACAGGAATGTCTCATAAAATGAAAGAAAGAAGAAAGAAAGAAAGAAGAAAGAAAGAAGGAAAGAAAGCGAAAGAAAGAAAGAAGGAAAGAAAGGAAGAAAGAAAGAAATAGCTGACATATTTACTTTTTATACTTTTGTCACTCACTGCCCTTTAAAAGTCATTCTTATGAATTAATCTTCCTCTATAATTGAGTGAAAGCTCCAACAGGCTCATGGCTTTGCTATTGTCTTTTAGGTAATGAATGTGCATATTGTCAATTGTTTGCAAACACAATCCCAACTTAGAAATTCAAACGTTCAATCAAATCCATTAATCAACCTTCAATCTTATTTCAAAGGCTGATCACACTGCAGTCACCTCTATACTGTGACCCCAAACAAGATCAGTTTTCTTTCTTACCAGTCTCCTCAGTATCACAACTATTAGAATAATATTTCATATGTGCTAATACGTTACATAGGAAACGCTATCACAAGGTTTAATATGGAGGACACTCGTGCGTGCACACACACACACACACACACACAAACACACACACACACACACAGAGTCACCTTTACCTGCCCATGGAGTAAAGACTCACAGATCAGCAATAGCTCCCTCCAGATAAATCTTCTAAACAGTCCCCCAGGCTCTGTAGTCTCCCCACTCAAGATAACTGACACATTCCACATCCTTTTTTGCCTAAAAAACCCAAGAGTCATGGAAATGTTACTTGTGAAAGTTTGTGTTACAGTCATTTTGGTCTCTGTTGTCTCTTTTATTGCTATGAAAGTTGAAATAGAAGAGGGAACAATGCATTTTGCCATTTGATTGTACCAATAGCTATAACTAATTTTAAAAATAAAAATAATTAAAATATTCTTCTTAAAACATTTAGTTCAAAGAACAGGTATAATATATTGAGTTAATTATTCTCTGATTTCTAAATATGTTTATTCTCAAAGGTTGATACTGGCCCCTGTTTTTCTCAGGCCACCCTGGTTCTTTAGTAAACTAATTGTATTTGTGATTTAACATTGGCTCAGTTACTTACACTGGAAGAGATAATTAGTCTACACATCAGACTTAATTTTCTTTCTGTCTGTGAGCTAAGTTATGGTCTTTATCAGATCCTGAAAAAATGTCTTCTTAATAATAAACTTTTTTTTCCAGGATAACAATAAAGATGACACCTATGATTTGTATGATAATTAACATTGGCTCTTAATTCTTAAATTTTTTTCCTGTACTTTGACTTAAGTAGGTATCTAATGCAATTCTTTATGGAAGGTAGATCTGGATTGCACCCCACTTTCCCTAAAAAGACTAAGGTTTGTGAGACAGAATGACCTAAACTTTGCAGTGCAGAACTGAAAAGGAAGGCCATGATTTTTTGTTTACTCACATGGTATTTTACCTGTATTTCTTTATATTGATTCAAATTGCACACCATGAGTTTAAGACAAATTGACTTCCACTAAGTTAACCACCCAAAGATTATTTTCTAATAAAATAATGAGCTTTAATACATTATACTTAAGAGTGAAGCCGTGAAACCATAGACACCTTGCTCTTAACCTCAATGAAGGCAGAACCCCAGGCCCATGCCACCTCCCTCTCTCTCTCTCCCAGCAGCCTCACTGCTGAGGCTGTGAGGTCCCAGCCATGGCATGTGCTCTCTAGGATCTGTGATCTTAGTGTTTTCAAGGTTCCCTGATGGTTGCTGCTGAGGTACACCTGCAATCATAATAAGAACCACAAGGGCTGGTCCAGCCACAACATTGGCTCTAGTTGGGAATGTGTCAGTGTCTTTTCATCACAAGTAGCATGGGCCCAAATGAGTGCCCTCAGGCATTCCTAAGCCATAACATCATTATTGAAATGCTGATACTAGCACAAAACACTGTGTGTACATGCGTTAGTACACACACATATATTCCCTTGCTTTGTTAGAGAGGGCCTAGAAGAAAGTATTCCCTAGCAGCAATGAGCAAACCCAGTACCCAGATCTTGCTTTCTCATACCATTCTCCAGCAAAATTAACAAGGAGAATTGGCTGATACTAGGTCTGAGGCAGGGATTATGCAAGATGAACCTGCGACATCTTATAATGCCAGAAATTAAGGAAATGCTTCACACACACACATACACACAGACACAGAGTGATGGGAGTTTATCAAAGGGAAGTAGGAGCCAAATGAAAGAGCTCTCAATGGTCGAAGCTGGAACAATTTGAGTAATAAAAGAAGTAAAGTAATACTAGATTGTAACCCAAAGTATGAACTAAATAACCATGAGTTCATATTGATATAACTAAATGATTGAAAAAAAAAATAAAGAATTGGGAGATTAAACTAATCTCACATGCAGAAGAATTCCAAGTAATTTATGTACACAAACTATATAAATTTATGGTGGAGCAGAACTTCCCACTCTTTAATTTTAGGCTGCACATAGTGATCTTCTTCCAAAAGGAGTCCAAAAGGAGTATTAAAAGGAGGGAGAAAAAGAGTAATTTTACACTTAAAAAAGAGTAACTTAAAAAAGCAAACAAAAAAAGAGTAACTACCGAAATCTGACAAGCACCATCTCAGCTATGTGAGCGATGTTACCATCAACAGTGATAATGCACATTGATAGCCTGTGCTCTTGATATGATGTGATGAAAAGGTGAGTTTACCTCTGTGCTCTCCATCCCCAAAGCCCAGAATCTCAGTATACTCCTGAGAGAACATCAAACTTTCTACATTCTACAAAATACCTAACCAGTACACCTCAAAACTGTGGAGGTCATAAAAAACAAGGAAAGTCTAAGAAACTGCCACAGTGTAGAGAAGTCTAAAACAAGATGATATGGTGACTAAATGTAATGGAGTATCTGAGTGAGATTCTGGAAGAGAAAAGAACATTGGGTAAAACTAAAAACATTTGAATAATGTATGGACTCTTGTTCATCATATATCAATATTTATTCACTATTTGGGACAATTGTACCACACTAATGCAAAATAGGGAAACAATAGGAAGAACTGGGTATGAGGCACATGGGAACTCTGTACTATCACTGAAACTCTTCTGTGAATCTCAAACCATTCTAAATAAAAATATATTAAAAACAAACAACTAAGCTCATATTCTGGAAATAAGTTCCTTAGGGTTGAAACCACTTACTAGTTGTATGACTTTAGACAATTTAATTTTGATTCCTCAATTTTCTCATCTGTAAAATGCAGATAATAACACCTAACTAATAAGATTGTTGAAAGTGTTAAATAATTTTAATATGTATAAAGCTTACAGCAGTGCCTACCACATACTAAGCACTGCATGTGTTAGTTTTTTGTTCCATCGTTCTTGTTGCTACTCTGTGCCATTTCAGCTCTACCATCCTGTGTTACGAATATATATTTCCCATCAAAATTTTCTCTAATGGGAGCCAAATTATTATATCCTCTAGCACAGTGGTTCTTAACTGAGGGCAATTTTGTAGCCATCCCACCTTCCAGGAAACATTTGGCAATGTCTGAAGACATTTTTGGTTGCCACATTGGGGTGGAAAGATACTTCTGGCATGTAGTGGGTAGAAACCAGGGATGAGGCTAAACATCCAACAATGTACCGGACAGCCCATCACAAAAAGTAATTATTCCATCCAAAATGTCAATAGTGCTGAGGCTGAGAAACCCTAACTAGTTTCTTTCTTTCCAAACTTATCTTTAAGATGGACAAAGAAAACTGAAAGACCTTCATTTATATGTTTCAAGGATAGCCTGAGCCTTATCGTATAGCAGGTCATATGTTTTCTATAGATCAGGAGAACTAAGACCTTCTAAGATACTTGGTAAAAACGTCACAAAGCAATAACCAAAATTAGCACATCTTCAAAGTCACATGAATGCTAAATTAACCACGGTGTTCTCATATTTTAAGCATTTACATTTTTTTCTGAACCAGAAGTTGTTGATCTGGAGTACACATTTCCCCACATCAAAATGAGGGAAGTATTAATAAAATTTATTCCAAAGAATTTGGGATATTAAAATCACATCATGAAAAACATAGGCATAACTATAATTCTGTTAATTGGTGAGTAACTTATTTCACAGTTAAATAGAAAATACTCTGCCTTTAGATAGTATCAGTAAAGATGAAGTTCTTATGTTACCAAATTCTAGGATATAAAATACAACTGTCTCAAAGGGCATCTAAAGACTGCATGTCTGCAACTAGAATAGATATTCTATACTATCTGATTTAATCTACATTAACTGACTAAAAGGGGTGCAGATATAATGGAAGGCTTTGGGAAATTCTAACTGCTAAATCCCTGACATGTTGAAAGAAATATTAACTTTAGCTGTTTACAGAAAAAAATTTCTCTTATTTAGTATTTAATCTACATATAAACTATAAAATATGTTTCAAATTAAATATACATACACTTAGATACTTTGACTTCTCTCTACATGTGAAAAGAACAACATCATTCTATAGTAATAAGTATCAAAATGTATATATAAGTAAAAACACCAAGTACATGAAAATATGTTATATTTTTAAGAAAGAAAGTATGCTATATTTGAAGTTTCCATCAATATTTTAATGGCCAGCTTCAGAGATTGAAAATTAATGCCAGAAATAATGAGCCATATATCATAACTATATCCTGCTACCAAAGCAATTCTGTGGACAATTGTGGGAAAGGAAATCTAAGCTACATGAAGAGTTTTAAAGATTTTTTTAGTCAATTTCTAGAGTGTTTGGTAAGCTTGTAAATTCTTTGGCAGACACAGAATGCTATATCTCTCCAGTTGTCTACCTCCTCTGTGAAAACATAAGGTATTTGAAAGCAGAAACTGTTATTTTGCACATCACTGGATTCCCAGAAACTAACTCAGTCTTGCAATAAATATTTTTGGATAATTAAGTGACTAGGAGCCTTCTGTTTCTGGCCATGCCAGACTTACCCTCCAATTCCTAAATAGCTAAAAATAAGCTGAACTAAATAAAAACATGTAAAAAGTTAAAAAGAGCTTTCTGCAGGCACTGTACAACAACCAACCCTGGGCTAATTCCTAAGGGAAGGAAAACATACTAGGTGAGCCTCATATTTACACCAGTGATCTGCCTCAAGGAATTTTCCAAACTGCAGTGCAGAGGGAGACAGTCTCAGGCTGGAAGAAACAGATTGACTTCAATACTGCTAAGGGAGAAAAGATGGGGGAAGAGACAAGGCACCAGACAAGAGAAGGTATTTGCAGAATAGAAGAACTAAAAACTGTAATATTCCCATCAGGTCTTTGGCCAAGTCCTAAACTGTGCATGAAAAGACCGAGACTACTGGAGATGAGAAAAAGAGAAAGAGATGTTCAGGTCCAGCCAGAGTGGAGGAACCTCGGTGCACACCTTGGTCATTGAGTTGAGATTGCAGAAGATACATGCCCTAGTTGTAAAGTATAGGAAGAAGGACTATGCCCTAGGGAAAAAGGAGAAAATGAAATAGACTTATCCTAATCAGTCCTAAAACCATGCTTCATTTGGATCACAAAGATCAGCAGGTAATGCAAGTGCTAGAAAGAATAAAACTCACTCAACACTCTTTGGAGGAAATTCTACACTATATATCATCCTCACTGCATAATTCATACATCAAAAATCACTAGATACATTGAGAATCAGGAAAATTTTACTGATAAAGAGTCAAAGCAGTCTGTGGAAATAAATCCCAAGGTGATCTGATAATGTGGTTAGCAACAAGAACATAACTACATTTAACATGTGAAAGGAAATAGAATTAAATGAGGATAAATTGGATGAAACGGTAGAATATTTCTATTGGAAATTACAATCTAGGAAAATAATCAGCAACCATTCTGGAGCTATAAAAATTAATATATGAAATAAAAATACACTGTATGGCTTTAATAACAGTCTGGATATAGTTGAAGAAAGGCTTAGCAAACTAGAGGATAGAAAATGAAATTGACAGAAAAAAATGATAAAACTGAAAAGAACATAATAAAGATATCAGATATAATCAAAGATGTCTCATACAGGCAATTTGTATCACAGAAGGCAAGGCAAATGACAATGGGAATTAAACTATATTAAGGTTTTCATATTGTAGGAGATAAAAATATTAACATAAGGTAGAGTCTTTTAAGCTAAGATTACATATTTTTATTTTATATTGGAGCACAGTTGATTAACAATGTTGTGTTCATTTCAGATGTACAGCAAAGTGATTCAGTTATACAGTTACATATGTCTATGCTTTTTCAAAATTTTTTTCCCATTTAGGTTATTACAGAATATTGAGCAGAGTTCCCTGTGCTATACTGTAGGTACTTGTTGGATATATATTTTAAATATAGTAGTGTGCATATGTCAATCCCAAACTCCCAATCTATCCCTCCCCCAAACCCTTCCCCCCTGGTAACCATAAGTTTGATCTCTAAGTCTATGAGTCTGTTTCTGTTTTGTAAATAAGTTCATTGGTGTCATTTTCTATTTTAGATTCCACATATAAGCGATTTCATATGATATTAGTCTTTATTTGTCTGAATTACTTCATTTAGTATGATAATCTCCAGGTCCATCCATGTTGCTGCCAATGGCATTATTTCATTGTTTTAAATGGCCGAGTAATATTCCATTGTATATATGTACCACATCTTCTTTATGCATTCATCTGTTGATGGACATATAGGTTGCTTCCATGTCTTGGCTGATGTAAACAGCACTGCAATGAATATTGGGGTGCATGTATCCTTTCAAACAATTTTTTTCTCCAGATATATGCCCAGGAGTTGGATTGCTGGATCACATGGTAGCACTATTTTTAGTTTTTTAAGAAACTTCCATACTGTTCTCCATAGTGGCTGTACCAATTTACATTCCCACCAAAAGTGTAAGAGGGTTCCCTTTTCTCCACATCCTCTCCAATAATTATTGATTTTTTTGATGATGGCTCTTCTGATTGGTGTGAGGTGATATCTCATTGTGGTTTTGATTTGCATTTCTCTAATAATTAGTGATGGTGAAACTCTTTTCATGTGCCTCTTGGTCATCTCTATGTCTTCTTTGCAGAAATGTCTATTTAGGTCTTCTGCCCATTTTTTGATTGGATTGTTTGTTTTTTTGATATTGAGCCACATGAGCTGTTGGTAAATTTTGGAGACTGATCCCTTGTCAATCACATCATTTGCAAATATTTTCTCCCATTCTGTCAGTTGTCTTTTTGTTTTGTCTATGGTTTCCTTTGCTGTGGAAAAGCTTATGAGTTTAATTAGGTCCCATTTGTTTATTTTTGTTGTTATTTCCATTACTCTAGTAGATGGTTTGAAAAAGATATTGCTGTGAATTATGCCAGAATGTTCTGTCTATGTTTTCCTCCAAGAGTTTTATAGTATCTGGTCTTATATTTAGGTTTTTAATCCATTTTTAGTTTATTTTTGTGCATGGTGTTAGGGAGTTTTCTAATTTCATTCATTTACATGTAGCTGTTCAGTTTTCCCAGCACCACTTATTCTAGAGACTGCCTTTCCTCCACTGTATAGTCTTGCCTCCTTTGTCATAGATAAATTGACAATAGGTGCCTGGGTTTATCTCAGGACTTTCTATCCTGTTCCATTGATCTATATTTCTGTTTTTGTGCCAGTACCATGCTGTCTTGATTACTGTAGCTTTGTAGCATAGTCTGAGGTCAGGGAGCCTGATTCCTCCAGTTTTGTTTTTCTTTCTCAAGATTGCTTTGGCTATTCAGGGTCTTTTGTGTTTCCATACAAATTGTATAGTTTTTTGTCCTAATTCTGTGAAAAATGCCATTGGTAATTTGATAAGGATTGCATTAAATCTGTAGATTGCCTTGGGCAGTATAGTCATTTTGACAATATTGATTCTTCCAATAAGAAGAATATATATCTTTACCATGAGGCTCAGAATTTTCACTCCTGTGGGAGAATAACTGTGGTATAATTATTTTCCAGTTTGTGGGTTGCCTACCTGGTGTGTATGGGATTTGATTTTATCACTATTGCACCCTTCCTACTGTCTTGTTGTGGCTTTTTCTTTGTCTTTGTAGGGTATCTTTTCTGGTAGGTTCCAGCACTTTTTTTTGTTTTGTTTTGTTGATGGTTGTTCAGCAGTTAGTTGTGATTTAGGTGTTTTTGTAAGAAGGGGTGAGCTTACGTCCTTCTACTCTGCCATCTTGCTGGCAAGTCAAGATTGCATTTTGTAATTTCCAGGGTAACAAGTAAATTAATAATACTAAAAGCATGACCAAAATAAAAAGCTAATAGAGACATAAAACTGGAAAATTTTAAAACATATACTAGATCAATAGAAAATAAATCAAGGGGCTTCCCTGGTGGCGCAGTGGTTGAGAATCTGCCTGCCAATGCAGAGGACATGGGTTCTGAGCCCTGGTATGGGAAGATCCCACATGCCGCGGAGCAACTAGGCCCGTGAGCCACAACTACTGAGCCTGCGCGTCTGGAGCCTGTGCTCCGCAACAAGAGAGGCCGCGTCAGTGAGAGGCCCGTGCACCGCGATGAAGAGTGGCCCCCCCTCGCCACAACTAGAGAAAGCCCGCACACAGAAATGAAGACCCAACACAGCCAAAAATAAATAAATAAATTAATTAATTAAAAAAAAAAAAAAAAGAAAAGAAATCAAGAGGAAAATAAAGTAGCAAAAATGAAAGGGACAAATGAAAACATATCAAGATGAAAGACTTAAAGACATTAATTCCACTAATTAAAATAAATATAATTAGAATAAAAAATCACAATTGAATTAAGGTTTAAAAAAGGAACTAAATAATAGTTTTCAAGGAAATTAAGAGAAAGAAAATAATAAAGTTGTGTAGAGTTAATAAAATTTAAAACATACCTTCAGTAAGGTAAATTAACAAAGCCAAAGTTTATTTTCTAGATGATTACTATAACCACTAAACATCTATTAAAATGTATAAAAAGAGAGAAATCACAAATTACTAACATCAGGAATAAAACATGTCTACAGACATTAAAATAATAATGAAGAAATATTATGTATAACTTTGTGGTAATAAAATTGATAATTTAGATGAAATGGGTAAATTCCCAAAGGCACTATTTATCAAAATAAACAAAAGAACAGATGTATACTTATTGAATGTAATTATCATTAAATGTAGTTAATAAAATGGATATATTTATTAAACAATTTAAAGTATATGAATAAATTAAATAAATTGAGTTCATAATTTAAAATTCTGACAAAAATAACTCCAGGCCCAGATGTCTTCGCTGGTAAATTCTATTATATATTTAAGGAAGAAATGGTACAGATCTTACATATTTCTGTTTTAGAAAATAAAGCAGAAGTGAATACTTATCAATTTGTTGTATGAGTCCCATATAATCCTGATACAGGAACATTACAGAAAAATAAAATTACATAATGACATTACTCTTGATAATAAAGGCAAAATCATTGTCCAAAACTTAGCAAAGTAAATCCAGCAATGTATTTAAAAAGGTACAATAATACAAAGTTGGCTCAACAGTAAATAATCAATTCCTATAACTCACTACGTTAACAGAATAAAATGTGTGTGTGTATAAATTTCAGTGGATATAGAAAAAGCATTTGACCTACTTCAACATTCATTCATAATCTTAAAATCTCAGCATATTTGCAACAGGTGAGAATTTCCTCCATCCAATAAAGAGCATCTAGGCAAAAATACATCTAACATCATACTTAATGGTAAAATATTAAGATTGGGAATAATATAAGGTTGTCTGTTCTCACTACTTCTATTCAACATTGTGTTGAAAAACTTAGTCTGTGCACTAAGGCAAGGCAAAATTTCACAAAAGTTAGAAGGCAAAAAGTAAAAGAGGTTTGTCTGTGAGTAACATAAATATATACAATAATAATTGTAAAGAAATCTACATAGACATGAACATAGGAATAAACAGCTATGGATACTGAAGTTAGGGTGATTTCAATTTCACCATCCAAGAAAACTGAGATATTGAAACAGTTCAGAATAAACTTATGAAAATTTACAACATAAGGCCTGAGAGTCTTATACTCTCCCTCCACCTCCCAAAAAAGAAGCTCAATTTTCTTACAACAATTTCTGTCAATATTTTTCCCATAGGAAAATCAATATATGAAAACTAATCTCAGGATTTTCTACAAACATGATTTATAGCAGACATGGTTTGTTGGGTCCATTTGGCTTGACAAAAATTTATTTTGCCACATGTTGTGTTGAATAGATGTGAAAGAAGCACAGTTCATATTAGGAAAGTTAACAAAAATCTATTTAGAACACTAAACTGTTAATCATACCTAAGACTTGCTAGCTCATCATACCCATATTTGCTTAAGTGGACGAATGATTAAACTAAAATAATGCTTTTGGTTTCTTTTTCTTTTTTCACTAAAATGGAAATAAGATGTGTTTACTCTGCTTGTCAAGGATTCCTAATGATTCTTATAATTCAATGTGATAGAATTTTTTCTCCTTTTAACTACTTTGCATTTTCTTCACATCCAAAAGTAATTCCTGATAATTGGTATATTAATCCTCATCATTTGAAAGAGTTTTTAAAATTAATTTCCCATATGTTTGAGGATTCAAAGTTAATTATCTGTCTAAAACTGTAGGCTTTTCCATTCCATGTTTTATTCTGTTCCTCTATGAGATAATTTTTCTCTGTCAACCTTTTTTTTTTTTTAAGTGTACTCCTTCCAGTACAAATCTTCTCCACTAGCCCAATGGGATTAATTACTAAGGAATTACTAAGGACTCTCGCAGGTGTCTATTCCACAGCAGAGATCTTCCCTGCATAACCTGTGTCACCTAGATGATTTTTCAAGTCTCTTTTATTGCTCTTTTCTTAATTTAATGGCTTTATTAGTTATATATGTGCTTGACATCATAGTAAGTAATAAGGTGATTCTGGAACTAGACTACTTGAACTTGAATTCTTGTACCTACCTATACAAGTATGATCTTGTTGCTTGTTTTCTCAATGCCTTTGCTTTCTAAGTTGTAAAATGAGGGTAATAACAGTCCTATTTCCTAGAAACATTTTAACATTAGATGAGATAACGTGAAATGAGAAAACACATTCAGAGCACTTAGAAAAGAACATTGACTATTTTAGGTGTGCAGGAAATGTTGATTACTATTACTATACTATTGCTACAACTAATGCTATCAAAACTTTTAGACTATGAAACATTTAAGAGAAGTTTTGTCTTATCTGTCTTTACATCCCCAGCAAAAAAAAAAAAAAAGTGCCTAGTACATAATGGATGTAAACAAGCATTTATTGAATTAACAAATGAATAAATAAGTGAATATGATTATAAAATCTATTTTCTACTGATATCTTTGTGTCTATATCTTTTTTTGACTTTTTGACAATAGGTGTCTTTATTGTCACTATCATCATGATCATTGTTTCAAGTATGTCTCTTTCCATGCAATAAGCCATTCTTTTCTAGTTTTTCATATACTGGCTGTTAAGTGGTTTTATAGTATGTAAAGGAAATGGGATGCCCAAAAGCATATTTAGAGAAGAAAGTATTAGACACTTACATTTTTCACGCTCCTGTCTTCTAAATCCTAAGCCATAAGTACTTAAAATAAATCAGATGGAAGTGAAACTTAGCTCATTGCAGAATATGAAACTGCCCAGAAGGAAATTATCTGGAATATCTGAGAAAATCAAGGGCTCAGAAGATTCCAGTACAATCTGGAGACAGGCCCACAGAATACTCAGCCATCACAGGTGTCAGAGCATTGTTTTAATGGTGTGAAGGGAAAGTTTGAACCTGCCAGACTGGTAGGTACTCGGTTATAGGGCTCTTCCTGGTTGAGTTGATGATGGACACCCTGGAGAGGACTTATCCAGGTGAACTTAATTGCCTCCCTACGTCTTACAGGATCACACCATCCGCACTTGTGTATGAAAAAGCCTGGAACCAGAGAAACCACATAACATCCCCACATCAGCCAGAGGTCCACTGGAGAAGTTCTTGCTCTGCAACTGGTCCATCATTTCCTGCCAGTGGCCTCCATGTGAGATACTTGACAGCTTACATACCTGGGAAACAATATCGATGAAGATAAAAATTAAGTATACCCATTTACAAGGACTTGTGGTTATGTGAGCAGGAAATAAAGCTAAATATTACAATTGCTAGACCTAGTGAGGCACTAGAGAAAATGCGTGAGTGATATTAAGAACTCTCATGGAATGAAACATAAAACATAAAAACAACATATGGAACTAAAAATAATTTCTATATGTAAAAATTCAGTAGATAAACTGAAAAATAAAACTGAAAAGCATATCCTAGTAGCCTTCGCACTAAATTTTTAAAATTCCCATAACGTATAAAATATATATATATAACAAGGACATACTCAAGAGCACTAACATTCAAGTAATATTTTCCAGGAAGAAAAGTAGTAAAAGAATGTGAGATATGAAAATTAAAGAAATGATAGAAGAGCTCTTCCATGAATAGGAATGCTAGTTCTCCTAATGGAAATATATAATCAATTTTATATAGGGCTAATGAAAAAAAAAAAAGGCACAAACCCAGATTCTACCTAGATAGATCCTGGTAACATTTCTATAGCCCCAAAATAAAAAGCATACTTTACAAGCTTCCACATAGAAAAATTTGGTTTTCAATTAAAAAAAAAAAAAGACTAGTGTTGGGCTTCTCAAGTACCACACTAGAACACAGGGGGAAATATTTACAGAAAAAAAGAGAGAGAGAAATTATCTTTTTTGCTAATGTCCAAATGTCACCTGAAATCAGCCAAGCATTCCTAACCTGGATCTACTCGATATCAAGTACTAATCATCAAAACAAATAAGAGTTTACACTAAGTCATTTCATCATTCTTTTATCCCTAGAATTTTAGTAGATATTTGAAAGTCAAGGCAACCCCAACCTAGGTGTGACTTGCTATCAAGTAGGGAAAGAGCAAAATCCCAGAGGGCTAAAATTAATTCGATCTTAGGGCTGAATATCGTACAAATGTCTGTGGTGGGAAAATATAATCATGAAGGGCATTCAAAGAATAGCAGGGCAGTACTTTATGGGAAATGTTCAATATAAGAAATAGAACATTTCACAATGTACCTTTTATACATAGTCACAGTCAGTCATTCAACCCAAACACTGTACATCCACCTTCCAAATAAATTATACAAGAAGGTTTCCCTTCCTGAAGATGTAGCAAGGGTTCATGAAATTAAAATTGGAAAACAAAACAGAGCAATAGAAATAGAGTTGTTGAGCCCTTTTGGAAACAGAACAGATGTTCTCTACATCAAAGAAACTAACAATCTTTGCATGAGCAGAAGTCTCTGATATTAGTAATAGGCTGGAAAAATGAGAGAGTGAAAAGGAAGAATAAAAGTTAGAGCCACAGAAACGTGATGATAAAAGCAGATTATCTAGATGGACATCAAGGCCACAATTCTACCCCCTCCTAACAAAAAGGCTTCATCCCCAAACCATACTGGGAATGACTGATTGGTATTAACACAGACGTATGCTGACGTTACCCCAGTGCATTATTCCTAATTTTGTCTCTACATATTTTATCACTTTTCAAATTATTTTTTCCTTATTTAAAAATATTTTTGCATTTTTACTGATGTTTTGTGTTTTACCAACCAGTTAGTGCACATTCATTGTGAAAAAATTGGAATAAGTAGAAAAATCTTACAAAAGAAAATAAAATTACCCATATCAAAGTCCACTGAAAGATATTTTGAAGCTATCTTATATATCTACCTATCTATTATTTATCTATCTTATTTTCAGCTTAATACATTTTATAAATATTCTGTTACTAATAATCTTTATATAACATTATTATAATTGAAATATATTATCCTACAATATTCATGCAAAACAAATACTGTGAAATACCTACAGTGTGCCAGGTAGTATTCTAAGTCATTTGAGAATTATTGGGGAACAAATCATGTCAAGTTGTGATACACGGTATGGAAAATAATAGAGCAGGTCAAGGGAAAAAAAGTCTAGAAGTTGGTGTTACTTTTCTCTGTAAGAGATAAGGAAAGACCTCACTAAAGTTTTACTTTAGCTACTGTGTTGAGAAAAGACATTGAGAGAGGAGATGGGGCAAGAGCAGAAGACAGTGACAAGTTAGAAAGCCATCATAATAATTCTGGAGCTAGAAGATGAGGGTGCCAACCAAGGAGGAATGGAGATGATGAGAAGTGGCTGGGATCTCAATAAATCTTGGAGGTAAAACCAACAGAATTTACCAAGGAATTCAATGCTGGAGAATAGTATGCATGGACTTTAAAAGTTTATTTAGCAACCTTTTATTTTTAGACAATTTGGTTGAGATTTATTCAATGCTCAGCAAGATTCAGAGGACATGAATGATTTGGCTTATTGTCATATCTATGAAGCCTAGCATATTACCTGACCTGTAGCAGATATTCAATAAATATTTGTTAAATTATTGAATGAATGTTAGGAAGCTGTATATTATTTATTTAATAACCTGAGCAGAATTCATAGAGGCACCTGGGGACCTCATCTTCCATGCAAGTATCTACGCATTTTGTTTTCTGCCTTAGAAACTTGATCATTAATATTGTGTCTCTATTCCTCACAGAGTGATATTTTTCCTTAAAAATTAAAGTACGTATGAACAGAAATATACAAATAGAGTGTATTTTCTCCATATAGATTATAGAAGTCATTTAAATATCACTTCTGCTTATCTTTTTCATAGCTCTTACATCAGGCAGTGTTATCTTCCTCCCAAATGAGTTGTATATTAGCAGTAAGAAGTTTGAATAACTCTGGAAATATTAATTTTTTCCAGATTTATCAAAAAAAATCTCAAAAAGTAAAAAATTCAAATACATTTACTTTTTTATTCTTCAGTTAGTATTACCTAATTCACACCCCAAATCTTCTGATAAATGGGGAATTTTATGAATAGATGAAAACAGAATTAATGCTGGTATTATATAAAATAAAGTTCTAATGCAGAATGAGCTAGCTATGTATTATATACAGCACTTTTTTTCTATATTTTTAAAATTTTTTGTAATTGCATTTCTTCTCCTCAGGTCTCCACATGCATTTAATCCAACTTACTATATTGTTATACAACTTGATTTGGTAAGAACAAAAGTTTTTGAAATAAAACTGATTTGTATTTACAAGTGAGGTTCTTATTCCAAATGGCTAGAGGTTCCTGTTCTTGTTTTTCAGTCTCTCTGATCTTCAGTTTCTTCATGTGAAGAACAGAGGTTATGAAATATGTTCCTTAAAGTCTTTCATTTATTCATTTAAAAATATTTGTCAAGGGTTTTAATATCTAATAATGAATATATGTTAGCTTTCCCTTTTCATTTGAAGAACACATAAACAGCCATTACACACATACACATATATCTATATGATACAGCAGTGTATAAGTTGTTATATAATTATTTTATTTAAATTATATATTTGTTGGAATTATATGTAATTTTATATGTACTATTAATATTAATAATAGTATAATGATATATAATTTTATAAATATTTAATATGACATATATAATATGTATATATACATATATATATAATTTAGCAATTAAAATATCCATTGTAAACAAACTCATGTCCTATAATGAAGGACAAACCGGAAGCTGTTGTATAAGGTACAGATCTGAGGAAGTCAAAGCAAAATTTTCTGTGTCAAAAAAGTCATAGTTTCAAATTTTTAAAATAACTATGCCTGAGTATTTAAACTATCAAGATTCAGGTCAGGAATGCTTGGCTGATTTTAGGTGACATTTTGACATTAGCAAAAAGGATAATTTGTAATCAATCTACTTTCCTCATGCATATAGATTTAAGGAGATAAATAAAATTACTTAGAGGGGCAAAGCTAGGTTATGCTAATTGAGAATTTTTATTTTCTTATATTATTTTTTGGTTAAATGACTAATACGTAAGTGGGGTGACAACTGCTTTTTTCATCAGAATGCTGAATGAACAAAGTTATGAAATACTAGTCACAATGCAGGGAAAAAGAGTTAACATTCTTAAATACGATAATGTATTCATAAAAATGATCATTTTAATTCCTTTAAAATTAATTTCAGAAGGAAACAAGTGATGAATTCCATAATCCAACCCACGTAAGCAAAATGTAGGGAAAGAATAAAATTAAAGCTAATATGCATTTTGGTTTTCCTCTTCGTTTAGTGTCATGGCTTCAAAATAGTAGTCTCAACATGGGTAATTTCTTTTATTACTCTTAAAGTGTTTTTTTTTGAATGGAATCAATAAAACTTAGCTTTAAAAAATTAAAATAACGTAAATCTAGAAGTATTCACCATGGTAACATGGAAAAAACTCTTTCTCCTTTCCCTTATTACTGTACACTGAAATTAATTGAATTACTAAATTAAGCAAGGCCTTTGTGCTGCAGAATGGAGGAGTGTGATAAGAAAGGAGAAAGTCTTCAACTAACGGTAAATTTAGCAAATTTTATGCAAATTTCTCATCAAAATGTCATGTTAATATATCTAGGCCTAGTTTAAAAGTAGACAGAGCATAAAAGTTAACCAAACTTCTAGAAAAGAGACCAAGTTTGCAGAAGAAGCATGCAACCCACCCCAACACACACCTAGTCATTTATTCCTCTTTGCTCTTCACAGCAACGCTCATAGACTTGAGAACAGAACAGATTTAAATCAAAGCAGGATATGACCTGTTTATATCAGATTTTAGAAATATCAAGTTATTATTATACTTATGAATCACTCTACTTTTTAATATATAGCTTAAAATGCATTTTAATAAGGTAAGTAATTTTAATATTATTTGAAGTCCACAAACCCTAAATACTTGTATACTTTAAGTGTTAAACACAGGACTTAGGTTTCTAATTTTGCTCACTTAGGAACTGTCTCAATTATCTCTGTGAACAGTATTTGCAAACTCCTTATTCATATGAGATGATTAGAGAAGTATGCCCATAGGAGGAAATAGAGATTTAAAAAGAGGTTTTTTTACTTCTGCAAAGCACAGTAAGCTAAAACAGAGACACTGTTTACCATAGCCCAAACCACATCATTAATAAAGACCTCAGAGAAAAATGTTCTCTGTAGTTTGACAGTATGGGAAAAAGGCATAGACCGTGGAGTCAGACAGGTCTAAACTTAGAGTTCAACTCTTACACATATTTATGTGTAAGAGTGATTCGATACCTCTGTCTTTGGGCAGTTCACCTGTTTCTGAGTCTCAGCTTCCTTTTCTGTAAACTGGGGATAATGACTTCTACTTCACTGAATTATTGTTAAAGACTGATAGCAACATAGCATGAAAAGTGCCAAGCACAGTATCAGGAAAATAAGTTTCTGAGTAAATTCTGATTTCTTTCCTGCTGGTTTGCTGGCAGCACTGGTACTACACTCAAAACTCTTGTTTTTGCTACTTCAGATAAATCACTGTATTTTCTTACTTCTCCTGTCCTGCAACATGAAACTTCAGCTTCTATCCTAGGATTATGGGGGCCAGAGTTGAAAGTAAAAAAACATTTCCTGTGAGAAAAGAAGGTATCTGTGACTGTGTGTGTGTGTCTGTGTGTGTGCACGCACACGTGTACATTTGTCTGTTGGGATTTAAGTGAAGTGGTGGAGGAACAGAGGTTAATATAAAAAAGTACTGTGTGGCATAAAAGAGGAAGTTTCTATTGACACTATATAGAAGAATTAAGGAGAATCATCAGGAAGAGAAGGGACCAGTAGCAGGGCAGAAAGAACAGCCTAATGACCAGAGCCTGAAAGAATCCTTTAATCCTGATCTGAATAATGAGAGAAAACCAGTCACAGCCAATCTGGGTTTTGATGCCTCATCTAATGTCTAAGAGTCTCTACAATTCCTCTAGAGTTTTCAAACCAAACATACTACTTTTTTCTTATTATTAAAAAGAAACCACTCATACACATCATTTAACTTAGGCATATGAGCACTTTTGTTTGTGTTTTGGTAGAGTGAGATTGAGGCTGAGATGCAGATTAAAACACTGAAAAACAACCTTTAATTAAATTGTCAGACAAAGGAAAAGAACAACATTCAGTCCCTGCATGGGTGTGGTGACATGGAAATTGCTATTCCATGGTGATAGATTGTGTAGATTGGTAGAAAATATCTGGAAATAAATTTGGCATTATATGTAAATACATTTTAAAAGTTTAATATTTCTACAGTTTAATCTATTAACCCCACTCTACCAATGTTTCCCAGAATAATTGAAGAGATGCTTCAAATTTTTCTAAGAAAGGGATATTTAACTGCTGGGCAGTGCAACCCCTATAAACTTGAAAACTGACCCACTAGAGTTTCATTTTGGACAGGACCTAAGAGTGAAGGAAAGCTTCTGAGAGTAGAATCAAAACTGAGGATGACAGGAAAAGTAAAGGCAAAGGAAAACGAAAGATCTAAAGCAAAGTGAGGGAGAAGCCTACAGTCAGACTATTTCAGAAAATAAGCTGCCATATATTTGAGCATTAGAGAAAACCAACAGAGGGGGAGTCATGTAAACTGATCAAAGTTTTCTTTAAATATGCTTCATCCTACAAGTTTGTGAAGTCTAATATGTGAATAAAAATGTACATTATAAAATTACTGTAAGAAAAAATAAGAAGAAAAATAACAACCTTACAATGAAAGTATGCCATAAACATATGACTTTAAAATAATTAAATGACATTTAAAAATCATATAAAACATGAAAGAAAAACATAACATAAATAAGAATTAGAAAAATTTGAAAAGATGTGTCAATACTCAGGAAAAAATGAAAAAGAAAATTATTATTGTTTAGCAAAAAGTAATAAACTAGAAAGAATACGAGTGAATAAATACTGATACCTTAAGAGACAGAGAAGATGTAAAGAAGTAAATTTTTAAAAATAAAATAAAAAGTTGAAGAAAAAGATAAGAAGTCTTTGAAAAAAAGGGAAAATATCAAAGATAGGAAGAGAAAGTCCAAATTAAAATAATAGGAGTTCTGGAGCTGAAAACCAAAGCAAAGTGATAAAACAGCTTTCCCAAAATAATAATTAAGAAATATATTTGAAACCACAAATTGAGATAGCATATCATGAACCCAAGAATCTTATTCCAGAATCACCAACTCCACATTACACATTCAAATAAAATTATTAGATTTTAAGTAATTACAAGAAAAATTATTTTTCATTTAGAAAACTTATCATACATTTCATATGGGTAAGCATAGATTATCACAAGGATTTCAAGAGCTATATACTTAGGCAACAAGAAATTGGAGAAAAATGTTTAACATATTCAAGGAACCATTTTGTAAGATAATGATTTTATGTCTAACAAAAGTGACTTTCAATTACAATATGTAATTGAAAAGAATATGTAATATGTAAGAATTCAAAGAATATTGTTCCCATGAGCATTACCTGAGAAATCTATGAGAGAATAACCTACAGGCAACCCAAATGACTGAAGATGCATGAACATAAGGACTGGTGGTGAGTATCAATATATAGTTGCCTATCGAATTAAGATGAAATGAGGGCTAAGAAGAAGAAAATACTAGTATGAAATGGCTATATACTCTGGCAATTTGTTTATAAAGGCTATCTAGCAATGAGGACTCCATTGTTGGTGGTAGGTAGAAAATAAAGTCTTTATCATTTGACAATTGTTAAAATGACAAAGTGAATTGGGGCACAGTGCTGGTGGAAGGGGACACGCATTGGCTAAGTTCCAATCATTTATGGAACTTAATGGCAAAAGGGAAACAGTAAATATAAAACCTATGAATTGAGGGGACTTTCCTGGTAACGCAGTGGTTAAGAGTCTGCCTGCCAATGCAGGGGACATAGGTTCGAGCCCTGGTCCAGGAGGATCCCACATGCCGTAGAGCAACTAAACCCATGAGCCACAACTACTGTGCCACAACTACTGGAGCCCATGTGCCTACAGCCCATGCTCCGCAACAAGAGAAGCCACCCAATGAGAAGCCCATGCACCGCGACGAAGAGTAGCCCTGCTTGCCGCAACTAGAGAAAGCCTGTGTGCAGCAACGAAGACCCAATGCTGCCAAAAAGAAATAAATTAATTTAATTAAAAAAAAAAACAAACTATGAATTGGGAAGGTTTTACTTAAAGCCATTTTGGGGTTTTTTTTTGTTTTGTTTTGTTTTTTAATTCTTTTTAACAGCTTTATTGGAGTATAATTGCTTTACAATGGTGTGTTAGTTTCTGCTTTATAGCAAAGTGAATCAGTTATACATATACATATGTTCCCATATCTCTTCCCTCTTGCATCTCCCTCCCTCCCACCCTCCCTATCCCACCCCTCTACGTGGTCACAAAGCACTGAGCTGATCTCCCTGTGCTATGCAGCTGCTTCCCACTAGCTATCTATTTTACATTTGGTAGTGTATATATGTCCATGCCACTCTCTAACTTTGTCCCAGCTTACCCCTCCCCCTCCCCATGTCCTCAAGTCCATTCTCTAGTAGGTCTGTGTATTCCCTTCTTGCCACTAGGTTCTTCATGACCTTTTTTTTTTTTCCCTTAGATTCCATATATATGTGTTAGCATACTGTATTTGTTTTTCTCTTTCTGACTTACTTCACTCTGCCATTTTGTTTTAATTGAAGAGAGATAATGACAAGTTCAGGTGATTAATTATCAATCCAAGGCAAAATTTGAATACCAGTGTGACACTTGGCAGCATTTAAGGAGAATTTAATTGTCTGCCACTGGAGAGCAGACAGAATAGAAGACTGGGTTCAAAACTTAATCATAAAACTAGTGAAGCGTCAAGGAAAATTAAATTCTCAGCCCAGCAGATCTCCTAGACTAAGGTCAGGGTTCTAATAATAAAGGCATATTCCTCTTAGATTTGGAATAAAGATAATTGATTAGATGAAGTTGAGAAACTTGAAGTTCCATTTTCCCCTGAACCCTCTTAGTAGTGGAAGTAACCCAAACTCCTTTGTTAGAAGAGAGTGGTTCTGTTTTAAAGAAGACTTGGCTTGGAGATCATGCAGAAGATTCAAATGAGTTAGGTGCTTTCAAAGTCAATGTTCCCACCAATGTCCCTGCATCCCAAGGATCTATCCTCATCTCCCTCCAAGTAAACAGACCAATAAGAAGGGTCAAATACCAGTACAGTTCCATGAGGAAGTACTGAGCTAGCTATAGGACGAAAGAGACTATGCTAAAGGAGATGCAGGATCTGTTTAATAGTTACCACAGTGTCCAAGAAATATGAATAAAACTGGATCCTGAAGGTGATGGACCAAGAAGTAAAGAACATAAAGTTGGATAACGGAGATTGTATCAGTATGGAGCATTCTCATATGATACATGATTTAATACACTGGCAAGGACCGTAGGAGGCATATAATACATTGCTAGGATGTCACTTAGAAAGTCTGAAACATGATGGAGCATATGAGTGAAGTAGAAATGCCAGAATTGTGTGACAGATAGAAGAGGAAGGTATGACACGGCTTAAAGAAATGTGTGTGGTATAGTGATATACTATGTAAGATCAGAAGAACACCAGAAAACTATATACAAGTACTAATAAATAGCCAGAAGCACAGCTCATTCACTAAGCAATAAAGATTACACTGATGAGAATGGCACTATCATCTATCGTCCCTGGGAAGCTTGGTAAGGTTCTCCTCTAGGGTTGAATGTAGGAGATGCTGTAACAGAACCAGTATCCCTGATAACGATGAGTATCCTGAGACAAACGAAGTCAGGTAGTGGCACTTTACTGTCAAAGTAAAGTGAGCACTTTATTAAAATAAGCAGCAAATTTGGGGTGGCAGGCTGGCGAGGGCTTGACCTGCAGAGATATGTGGAGATGGTCAATATAACACAATACTTCTAAAAGTAACTTACATGGAAAGCTAACCAGGATATTGCTTAATTTCTATAACAAAAAATCAAGGATGTATCTTTTTGAATTAGTGTTTTGGAGATTTTTTTGGATAAATACCCAGGACTGGAATTGTTGGTTCATATGGTAGATCTATTTTTAGTCTTTTGAGAAACTTCCATACAGTTTTCCATAGTGGGTGCACCAATTTACATTCCCACCAACAGTGTACGAGGATTCCCTTTTCTCCACATACTAGCCAACATCTCTTATCGTGGTCTTTGATGATAGCCATTCTGACAGGGGTGAGGTAATGTCTCATTGTGGTTTTAATTTGCATTTCTCTGCTGATTAAGGATATTGAGCATCTTTTCATATGCCTATTGGACATCTGCATGTCTTTTTGGAAGAATGTCTATTCAAGTCTTCTGCTCACTTTTTAATCTGGCTTTTTTTTTTTTGATGTTGAGTTGTATAGGCTGCTTATAAATTTTGGATAGTAATCCTTTATTGGTCATTATTTGCAAACATTTTCTCCCATTCAGTAAGCTGTCTTTTCATTTAGTCGAAGGTTTCCTTTGCTGTGCAAAAGCTTGTAAGTTTAATTAGGTCCCACTTGTTTATTTTTGCTTTTATTTCCTTTGCTTGAGGAGACAGATTCAAAAAATACTGCTATGATATATGTCAAAGAGTGTTCTGCCTATGTTTTCTTCTAGGAGTTTTACGGTTTCAGGTCTTACATTTAGGTCTTTAACCCATTCTGAGTTCATTTTTTATATGGTGTTAGGGAATGTTCTATTTTCATTCTTTTACATGTAGCTGTCCAATTTTCTCAGCACCACTTATTGAAGAGACTATCTTTTCACTATTGTGTATTTTTACCTCCTTTGTCATAGATTAATTGACCATAAGTGTGTGGTTTTATTTCTGGGCTCTTTATTCTGTTCCATTGATCTTTGTTTCTGTTTTTTGTGCCTGTACTATGCTGTTATGATTACTGTCTCTTTGTATTATAGTCTGAGGTCTGAGAGTGTGATATCTCCAACTCTGTCCACATGGTAAGAGATGTGGACAGAGTTATAGTGGAGAAGGCCCATTGGAAGCCTCTAAAACTATCCACTTCTCCAGAAAATAATAGTAAATAAAAAACAGCAACACATTTTTGAAGGAATGGGTTACTTACTATCACCCTTAAATATTTAAAGATGACAGGTGTGGTAGTTCTTACCACCCCCATATAGTTCAGTAGTCTAACCCCTAAAAACACTGGATAGGTTTATGGATGACAGCAGCCTAATACAAACAACTAAGTAGTAGTTCCAATTGTAGAAGTTGTGCAAATGTGGTATCTTTGATAGGGCATATTAATTTAGCTTCTGGCACATGCAGGTATGATTATTTTTCATACCTATTCAGAAGGATCATGAGAAACTGTCGACATCACAAGGTATGGACAACAGTATACATTATGTTTTTGTCCCAGAGCTATATTAACTTTCCAAAAGTAACTTGACCTTCTGGACATTCCTCAGATCATCACTTTGGTCCAGTATAGTGTTTATATCATGTTGACAGGCAGATGAACAAGAAATGGCAAGGGGCACACATGGCTTAGTTAGATACTCAGACTCCAGAGGATGGGAGATAAACTGCATAAAGATTCAACGATCAGCCATGTAAATTGAATTTTATGGATCCAGAAATCTAGGTCATACTGGGATATGCAATCTAAAGTATAGGACAAAATATCACAGCTTGCATGACCCACAAGTAAGAAACAGCATACTCGGTAAGACTCTGACCTTTGGAGGCAACATACCCTTTTTAAAAAATTTTTATTGGGGTATAGTTGATTTACAATGTTGTGTTAGTTTCAAGTGTACAGCAAATTGAATGTTATATATATATATATATATATATATATATATATATATATATATATCTCCACTCTTTTTCAGATTCTCTCCCCATATAAGCCATTACAGAGGATTGAGTAGAGTTCCCTGTGCTATACATTAGGTCCTTATTAGTTATCTATTTTATATATAGTAATGTGTATGTGTCAATCCCAAACTTCCAATTTATCCCTCCCCTCCCCCTTACCCGCCGGTAACCATAAGTTTATGTTCTACACCTGTAACTCTGTTTCTGTTTTTGAACTTATCTACAAAGCATATCCTTTTTTAAAAATAGACTTTATTTAGAGTAAATTTAAATTCGTAGCAAAATTGAGCCAGAGGTACAGAGATTTCCCATATACCTCCTTTCTTAAGTCATTCATAGTTTTTTCTATTTTCAGTATCCCCCACCAGAGTGGTACCTTTGTTACAACTGATGAAGCTACACGGACATTATTATCACCTAAAATCCGTAGTTTATATGAGGGTTCACTCTTGGTATCGTATATTCTATGGGTTTGGACAAATGTATAATGACATGTATCCAGCATTATAGTATCATACAAAGTAGTTCCACTGACCTAAAAATCCTCTGTGCTCCACCTGTTTACCTCTCCCTCTCCCCGAACTCCTGACAACCACTGATCTTTTCATTGTCTCCATAGTTTTGCCTTCTCCAGAATGCCATATAGGTGGGATCGTACAGTGTGTAGCCTTTTCATATTGACTTCTTTCACTTATATTTATATTCATCTATATTTTCTTCATGTCTTTCAGGGCTTGATAGCTAATTTCTTTTTAACACTGAATTATATTCCACTGTATGGAATTCATCCCATTCATCTACTGAGGACATCTTGATTGGTTCCAGGTTTTGGCAATTATGAATAAAGCTGCCATCACCCTCATTTTCAAGTTTTGTGTTGACATAATTTTCAACTTATTTGGGTTAATACTAAGGAGCATGATTTCTGAATCATATGGTAAGAAACTGCCAAACTGTCTTCCAAAGTGGCTGTATTATTTTGCATTCCCACTAGGATTGAATGAGTGTTTCTGTTGCTCTATATCCTTGCTAGTTCTTGACGTTGACTGTGTTTTATATTTTTGCCATCCTAATAGGTATGTAGTGGTATCTCTTTATTGTTTTAATTTTTATTCTCTGGTGACATATGATGTGGAGGACCTTTTCATATGCTTCTTTGCCATCTATGTATCTTCCTTGTGTATTTTGGATAACAGTCCCTTATCAGAAATGTCTTTTACAAATATTTTCTCCTAGGCTGTGGCTTGTCTTAGCTGGTAGCATATTATTAACTTGGGAAAATTAGTTCAAATTCAATTCCTTAGTGCCATAAAAGATGGTCAGCTTTGAGAAGGACCTAGTACAGGAAAGAGCTCAAAAGGGTCCCACCTATGGTGAAAGGAGACGTGCCACTTAATTCCTATCACCTGGAAGACCTCATGGTTCTGCACCATTTTTCAATAAAACCTTCAACAATGATGAAATTCTTCCATGTTTGTACGGTGCAATATAGTAATCACAAGCCATACGCGACTACTGAACACTCAAAATGTGGCTAGTACAACAAAGGAACTGAATTTCTAATTTTATTTAACTAAATAGTCACATGTGCCTAGTAGCTACCATACTGGGCAGTGCAGGGGGGTATTTATTGATGGAAAGATATGTGCAGTTAATGATAGACCCAATAGTGAATGGCAATGGAGACCACATGGTTCTAGAGCAAGGCCATGATATCTACAGAGAACTATACACCATTCCAAAAATAACTCCTATCTTGCTAATCCACCTGAGAGAGATGGAGTAACAGAGAGTGAAACACTCTGATTATCTAGCCAAAGCTGCCCATAATGCATTGGATTCTGTCAGACCCAACATATCATAAAGCTTAGTGGGTTTAACAGCAATCTATCATAAGTTGGAAGTGACACATCTGGGGTCATGTGTGAGCAGTGCAAGAGTGACCACACAAGCTACACAAGTAGGTTACCCAGACTGCTATGTCATCCCTCATTGTTGCACCAGTGCTTCATGCTAAGCTTATGCTTATGATCATGTGAGAGATTCTTTATGGCCAAGTCATGAAGAAGGAAAAAGGATGGCTTTGACTGTCATGAATGGGTCAGTTGAGTAAGTTTATGTGAGCTACTAATGGAGGGCAACTGAGTTACAGCCCCAGTGAGATGGTCCTGAATGACATCCTTCTATGGGAAGAGGTCTAGATGACACATTTTGTCATTCACTTTTGGTGAGAGAAATGGGTTGAGCTAATAGTCTGTATAGATGCATAGGCAGGATAAATGGCCTGACTGGATGGTATGGGACATGAAAAGAAAGAGATGGGAGAATTGAAGTTTCAGGGAAAAGAATGTAGTTGGAAATATGAGTATGCACAAATTGTGAACACTTTTGTATAGCATGTTAACATCCCCTAAGTGTATCCACTTCAAGTTTGGAGTGTGCTCAGAGCATATTAAAGATTGGATGAGGTCTCTGTTGCAATTATATCAACATCTCTCTCCAATTTTGCCTTATTTACTTCCTTACACATTTATCTCACAAGAGCACTCTCCAAGAAAGTTTCTGTAGACAAGTCCTTATTTTAGGTCTATTTCCAGGAAACTCAAACTTTTATTCTTATTAGAGAAACAGACAAAATAAAAACATTATAAAGACAATGCTGGGGAGTGGCCAAGATAAAACCCCAGAAGAAGAACTAAGCAAAGTAGAGATAAGCAATCTACCTATTAAAGAGTTCAAGGTAATGATTATAAAGATGCTCAAGGAACTCAGGAGAAGAATGGATGACTGCAGTCAGAAGACTAACAAAGAGTTAGAAAATATAAAGGACCAAGCAGAGCTGAAGGATACATTAACTGAAATTTAAAATATACTAGAAGGAATCAATAGTAGATTAGATGATGAGGAATGGATCAGCAAAATGGAAGACAGAGTAGTGCAAATAAACTTAGCTGAACAAACAAACAAAATTAAAAATGAAAATAGTTAAGTGACTCCTGGGACAACTTCAGGCATACAAACATTCACATTCTAGGGGTCGTAGAAGGAGGAGAGAGAAAGAAAGAGGCAGAGAACTTAGTTAAAGGAGTAACAGCTGAAAACTTCCTTAACTTGGGAAAGGAAATAGACACCTCGATCCAGGAAGCACAGAGAGTTCCAAACAAGCTCAATCCAAAGAGTCCACACCAAGACACATTGTAATTAAAATGGAAGATATAGTACATTATACTCACTTTTATTTCATCTTATGCTAATCATTCCACAATATATGTGGGAATATACATGTTTATTATTTCACAACCTATCACTGATGTTGAATGATAATTTTCTATAACTTCATAGTTTTCTATTGTATCAATGTGTCAATTCTTTTAACCAGTTCCCTATTAATGGATACTTAGGAAGTTTAAAATACTTTGTTTCTACAAACAATACTGCAATATTTAATTTCTTTCCTCTGGAAGTACATCTGTAAAATAAATTTCCCAAAGTGAAATTGGTGTACAAAAGGTATATGAATTTGTTTTTGATAACTACTGACAAATTTTCTTTCAGAGAATGTGTACAAATTTACCCTCCAACAGCAAAGTTGAAAAGTTCCTGATATCCTAAATCTTACAAATGGAGAGTGTTATCAAATTTTTAGATTTTCATTTCACTGACAGGGAAAACATGATATTTCAGTGCAATTTTACTGTCCATCTCTATTTTAAACAAGGTTGGGCATCTTATGTGTACGGACAAGTTGTTTTGCTTTTTTGTTCATTGCTTGTTCACATAATTTGCCCATTTGTTTATTAGGTGATTGATTTTATTCTATCAACTCTTGGAAACTCTTTACAGATTCAAAATATTTGCTCTTGTCTGTTATAAAATTGCAAATAATTTTCACAGAAAGTAACATATCTTTTGATTGGCTAATCAGAAATTTGTTTCTAAGGTTATCAAAATCAATCTTTATTTTGTGGATTCAGGATTTTGAGCCACAGTTAGTAATCCTTTTCTACTACCAGAAGTTTTATTATTTTACTTTCCTAACGTTTGTACTATTATCATTAATCTCTTGATTAGTCAGACTTCATCCTCAAATATCATATTCCAATAAAGGCTCATGGATGCTGTATTCCTTTAGTTCCTGAATTCAGTGAGTTGCACAAACAGCTTTCTTGTTTTCTGAGGTTGTATGTGGTCCAGAGGAAGCCTGAGATTAAATAAGCTACCTTTCTTCCACCTCTGATATTGGACAATTCTTATTTTTGCTACCTCTATAACCATATGCCTTTATTTTTATAGAAATGCATAAACGATAGCTTGATATTTCTTCATTAATCATATTATATAAGTTTGGGGAGAAGTGGTATTTCCTTTGATAAATAAATTTATATTTTTTTACTTAGGGAAATTTATATGGCATTTCTTTGAATATTATTTTTCTTTTCTCTTTTTCAGGGACTCCAAAAACATGCGTTTCATCTTTGCCATTTTCTGTATTAAGCATAGTCTCCACAATCATTGAAATGTTTTTACTTTACAGTTTCTTTTTGTGAGAATTGCTTATATCTGTCCCCTAGGTCTCTGTGTTTTCAGTCACTTTTTAATTTACCTTTCATTGCTTTTAATATTGCTTCCTAGCAACATTTCCAGTCATTCCTTTAGCTTTCCTTCTGTTATTTTTAACTCTTTCTTAACAACTCTGTATCTTGATTTATTTATTTTAAGTTTTGTTTTGTTTTGTTTTGTTTTAAAGAAGGTATATTAGTTTCCCATTGCTGTTGTAACAAATTGCTGCACACCGGGTGGCTTAAGACAACAGAAATTTGTTTTCTCCAAGTCCTGGAGGCCAGAAATCTGAAATCAAGTTTCTGTTAGGGCCATGCTGCTGCTGGCCGGTCTGGGAAAGAATTCTTTGCCTCTTCTAAATTCTGGTGGCTGTCGGCGTGCCTTGGCTTTCCGTGGTTCATGGTTCCATCTTTCCAATCCCTCTTCCACCTTCACATCATCTTCTCCTCTGTGTGTGTTTAGGGCCCACCCAGATAGATTAGGATAAGTTCCTCCTCTCAACATCCTTAACTTCTCACATCTTTTGCTGTATAAAGTCACATTCACAGATTCCAGAGATTAGAGCATGTCTATTTGGAGACACCATTCAGCCTACTACATAGAGCTTATATTATTTGCCAGCTCTCATGAAGCTTAGAAATGGGTGGAAATGCAAGAAAGACCATAAATGAACAAATTAAAAAACATCAGCTAGGGACCAGTATATGCAGATAATTAAAATAAAATAATATTATAGAGAGCCATTAGGTAACTATTTTAAACTAGTTGTTCTAGACAGGCCTCTCTGAGTTAGTAATATTGTAATAATAATCTGAGTGATGAGAAGGAGTCAGAAGTTCAAATATCTGGGGAATGAGCATCCCAGGCAAAGGAAACAGCTGACGTAAAGGCTCTCAAGCTACAACAGGTTTGCCATATTAAAATAATAGAAAAACAGGAAATTCCCTGGTGGTCCAGTGGTTAGGACTCTGTGTTTCCACTGCAGGGGGCACAGGTTCGATCCCTGGTTGGGGAACTAAGATCTTGCATGCCACGCAGCATGGCCAAAAATAAATAAATAAATAAATAAAATAATAGAAAATCAAAACCACATAGTTAGAAAATAGCAGTTGAAAAAAAACAGATATGCTTAGCAATGTAGACATGAACCAACTCCTACGGAAAGATCCCACGTGCTGTGTGGTGCAGCCAATAAAATCAAAGAAAGTAAAATAAAATAAAAACCACATAGCTAGAACATAGCAGATGAAAAAAAGCAGATATGCTTACCAATGTAGACATGAACCAACTCATACAGGAAGATCCGGCATGCTGTGCAGTGCGGCCAATAAAATAAAGTAAAATACAATACAGTACAATACAATACAAACCACATAGCTAGAACCAACTCATACAGGGCTTTGTAAACCAGGGTAAGGAGTTTCTTGATGAGTCATGCCTATGTTCAGATTTCATCTTACATTACATCTATCTTTCTTAATATAGTGTACATTATTATGCTTCTCATTAAATATTTACTACACTCTGATTTTCTTAAATAAATTAGTTTATTCCTAGCCCCTGTTTTGTTATGTGCTGAGATGGATCTTTGCAGAAATAATTTATTTCTAATTACTCAGTCACCTGAATCACTAATATTAGCATAAAATGTGAAGTGTCTGATTCCAATTATCGTTGTAAAATTGACTGATCCATGTTCCATGTGTCAAATCCTTGTTAGTTGATTAATTTGCTATCTGAATTGATAAATGAAAATCTCTATCCTAAAAATTAACATGTGCAAGGAAGAAGGTGTGCTTGTACTTACACAGCATTTCTAAGTCAGTCAACAAAAGGGTGTCTAAAAAATAGCTGATTTTGGTCAAATAAATAATTTCTAAGGGTCACTTTCACGTGGTGTTATATGGACATACATTTTAAACAAGGATAGACTTTTCACCTTATTTGCTCTTTTCATTGTAATTTAGAGAGCATTGCTCAAAGAACTCTCCTATAACATCTTAACAGTGTTTCTTGATGTGAAGTTCTCAAGGGCTAAAATTATTGCATCTCATGAAACCCTTTTCCAAAATGCAAATACCCTAGATGGGTAACATATTAAAATGTGGATGTGGCATCATTTAAGCTAGCTTACGTGTTGGTTTAGATAGAGTATTTAATAAATGTATTAAGCATTTTACCAATGTGTAAAAATTAGTACTATATTTACATGTGCTGGCAATGGCCATTTGGAAAACAAAAAGGAGAAAGATCCCACTCACAATAGCAACACAGCAGTGAAACACCTGGTAATAACCTGTTCAAGTATTCTGACAGTACTTTATGAAGAAAAGTATAAAAGTGTGTGTAGGAAAAAGGAGACATAATAAATCAAAAGACCTACTATGCTTCCAAATTAAAAGAATTACTATTACAAAGATGTCAGTTTTCTTCAAATTAATTTATAGATTTAGCAGAAGTTGGAAGAAAAACGTTCTGAAACTCATCTGGAAATAAAAATGTTTGAGTATAGCTAAGACATTTTTGAAGAAAAGAGATTGATATTAGAAGACTGAGTCTATCATAAAAAAATAGAACTTATTATAAAACCAAAATAATTATCTCAGGGCAGTTCCCAAAAATAGAAATACTGATGAATAAAATGGAGTGAAGAGTCTATTTTTTTTTTTTTTTTTTTTAGTAAAACTAGTGTTATGGATCAAATTGTGTCCCCACGACTCCTCCTTCCCCAAAATATGTTGCAGTCTTAACCTCTAATACCTCAAAATGTGACCTTTTTTGGAAAATGAATCTTTACAGAGCAATCAAATTGAAATGAAGTCATTAGGGTGAGCCCTAATCCCATATGACTGGTGTCCTTCTAAAAAGTAGACATTTATTTTTACAGAGACATAGACACATAATGAAGGAAGATGATGTGAAGACACAGGGAGAGTGCATGTGAAGACGAAAGATTGGGACATGTCTCTGCAAGCCAGGAAACACCAAAGATTGCAGGCACAATATCTGGACCTCGGAAAAAGTAAGGAAGGATGTTACCGTACATGTTTCAAAGGGAACATTGCCCTGATGACAACTTGATTTTGAATTCCTAGCCTCCAGAACTGTGAGACAAGAAAGTTCTGTTCTTTTAAGCCTCTCATTTTGTGATACTTTGTTATGGCAGCTTTCAGAAACTAATACAATTTGTATATATTCTAATTTTATAGTATATAAGGATGACATCAAATTCTGGGAAGGAAAAGAAAACTTATCCACAAACGCCATTGGAAAAATAGGTTAGTTTCTTGGAAAAAAATATATCCTGAGGGATTTAAAAATAAACAGAAATATTGAAGCATAAAATTCTAATGTGAAATGACAAATATATGAATATTAGAACATTTCTAAAGCCTTAATCAAAGGGAAAAGTCATAAAGAAAATAATATTAGGTTAAAGCATATGAAATTGCCATTTCATGAGTTAAAAATGGTCAAATATTGGTCGTTAGATGTGTTATGTGCTCCAACTAAGTACATTTGATAATATTGAAAAGTAAAATTCTTATTTGCCAAAAGCACCATTAACAAAAGTAAAGTCCAATAACAGACTAAAAATGTATTGATTATATGTCATACTGGAGAGACAGTATGAATTAGGAGACCGACTCCAAATTCCTACTTCACCAAGAGTGCGAAAGTTATTTAATATGTAAATTTTGATATCTTCCTTTTTAATATAATGATGATAAAATACGATTTTCCATGCTAGTTTAGCAATTAGGGATTACATATAAGAAAAATTGCATACCTTAAATATAAGGTGTTTCTTAAATATCAGATATCTATTAAATTTTATTACTTATATAGGTGAATATTTTATATGTTGATATTCATGTATTTTAACTATGGAAAATATATATACAAGTATCATGTATATATGTATATATTTTGTGAAGAAAGCGATAGATAAAACTGCAAAACTTCAATAGAGAAAGCAGAATAAATACAAAAATAAATCACTAACACAATGAAAACACATTTTGCTATATTATTATTCAAAAATAACAAATTTTCAAATTACTATAGCTTTAAAATTAGCAATATTCTTCCTGGCTAGATTGTAGTAAAAATAGCCATTTATATGCAAAATGGTAAAAGTATAAATTAGTACAGATTATTACAATGGCAATTTGAAAATCTGTATAAGTTGCTTACAAATTTTTCTAAAGTTAATAATGATGATTTATACTGTTAAAGGGGAATTTTACAAAAATTTTATATTATTAACCCAACAATTTTTTGCTAAGATTTAATCTTATGGACATAAACTTGATAGATAACTTACTTATAAACATGCTAAACATCACATTATTTATTATAAGAGCATTGTCCAGCCATAGAGTTAAGCAGAGTAAGTCATATCTATGAAATGGAATACTATACAGCCAATAAATTTAATCATTTGTTCAATATTTATTATCTACTATGTATCAGACACTGTTAATTGAGCAGTTAACAAAACAAAGACCCCGTTCTCCTAGATTTTGTGGTGTGTGTGTCTGTGTGTGTGTGTGTGAGAGAGAGATGAAGGAAAAATAGATATTAAGGAAATAAATATATATGACAAGAAGTATGAAGAAAACCAAGTAGAGTGGGAAGATAGTGAAGGACTGAGGGGTTTTACTTATATGTGCTAGTTAGGAATATCTTTTCCTATGAGGTGGTATTAGAACAGACACTTGAATGAAATTAGGAAGAAAACCATTTACACTAAAGGGAAGGGTGCTGTGGGCAGAGGGGTGGCAAAGACAAAGAACCCCAAAGAGGGGCAGCCTTGGCAAGTAATAGGAAGAGAAGGGAGGCCCACGTGGCAAGTGGAATGAAAGAGGGAAGGTGGAAGGAGATGAGGTCCCAAGGTGAGCCAAGATCATTCAGCCTGTGGCAGGTAAGATAGAAATCCACTGGTGAATAAGTTTTGGTCACAGAAGTGATGCAATACTAAGGAAAAACCTTGAAGATATAAAACCAAATATAAAAAAAACTTTAAAAATATATATATACATATACACACACATAAAATTATCTCAAGTACATGTACATATATAGAAAGGAGCCTGGTAGTAAATATGTCAAAGGTACCAAGGGTTTTGAATGATAGTGAGAAAATGGATGTTTTTGGTTTTTTTCTTTTTCACATGCTTCTGAATTTTCCAAAAATTTTGTATAGAGAAAGCAAAACTGTTATATACTAAAGAAAATGTTTAAAAACAGAAATGTGTATCCATGCACAGTAAATAACTGTTACGTTTAGAGAAAATCTTTATTAATTTCAATATTTGTATTGATCATGTGTCTCTTAACCCTCAAAGTCATTTCTTACAGATTGCCACATACCATTTTTATTATTTTTTCTCTTTTATTTACAGTTTTCTTATTTTTATGTATTTCTACCATTCCTCCTCAACAACTTGTCTTCATAGTTTAGTAAAATAAAGTCAGATCACAATAAATGGATACGTAGCTTAAAAGTAGATTTGTTTCTCTTGCTCTCCTACCCCTATATTGCCCTTCCCCATTCCCCTCTCCCCACTGATAACCAGGAGTAAGAGATACAAAGTATTAGGTATAAAATAAGCTACAAGGATATATTATACAAAACACGGAATATACCCAATATTTTATAATAACTATAAATGAAATATAATCTTTAAGAATTGTGAATTACTAGATTGCACACCTGTAACTTATATAATACTGTACAGCAACTATACTTCAATAAAAGAAATGCTTAGGACCCCCAGAAAAAAAATAGATTTGTTTCTAAACTGTTGAGTAAAATTCTTCACAGAGGTGCAACTTACTAGTACAGCTTCCTTCCTTTGAGGCATAAAAATATGAATTGCAACCCCAGGTGGCACACGGACTCATCATTCATCAGATACATTCTAATATTAACTATAATGTAAATGTTCTCTTTAGATGTTGTGTGGCCTAGCCTGTACAATTTGCTAATAGAGCTATTGATCAGAATCCATAAAATAAAAATAAAAACTTTGTGCATTTGTTAGTATCTGGCATAGAAAGTGTCTGAAGGGTGGAGACCATGACTGTGCCTTTCTGAATACTTCAGTAGGATACTGTTCCTCCTCTTTGACTCCATTAAAGCACTTTAAGGTTGAAAATTGTCCAGGACTGACTAATTCCAGGCAGTTTGAATTACCTAATTAAACCATTTTTTTTTTAGTGTATATAATACAAACATTAAGTATGTAACCTTGGTGTAAGCAAGGGCATATATATGGGTATATGTGTGTGTGTGTGTGTGTGTGTGTGTGCGTGTGTGTGTGTGTATAAATACTTTTAAGTTCAAAGTATTTAAAGCTTCTGGTTGAATTTTAGAAAATAAAACATAAAATACAAGATGCAAAGAAAGTTTTTCTGTTCACAATAGGATCTGCATCTTACAAAGCCTCCTTAAAATGTACGCCTATTGCATTTCCACACAGTGTTCTCATCATATGGGAGATACGAGCTTACTCTGAATGGAGGTTGTGAATTTATTTCTTCTTTGTCAAGGTCATAGAAGGCAGAAAGAGAGAGGAAAAAGGGAAGCAAAGGGATTCACATATACAGTAGGAGTAATTCCAGGTTCCTTAAGAATAGATTCATCAAATCAATGTGTCATTTACCTTAAACTTGCACAATGTTATATGTCAATTATATCTCAATAGAGAAAAAATTAATGGATTTACAAGCTAAAATACAAGTTTTTTTCTTTCTACAGTTGAAGACTTGTCTATATCCAGTTCTTACCTCTTTTCCTTTCTTTGACACCAAATTTTACGGAAAGACTCAATTGTTCTCACTATAATGAGAGGTGTAAGCATCTATATAGGTCTCTGTCACTATTGCTATCTATACTTGCTAGGAGCTCTTGAAACATTTTCTCCATATCTCTTTGTGAATTCATCCATGAGAAGAACCAGACAGTACAACTCTAAAAAAGCTTTGCACATAGAAAAATTTATTTGTCTTTAATCTTTTACTTTTTTTAAACAGCCAGCAAAACTCAGCTAAAGACCTATCCTTCCATAGGAAGCCTGCTCTGATTCACTAACGAATCACATACAGAGCCCTGGAGCGCGTTTGCTTCCCTGTAGCTAGCAAAATGTATTAAGTTATCCCTAACATTATCTAATGAAGCATTTCCACTGGTGACTAAAAGTAGCAGAGTCCCTCTCATGAGAGCCACATTACAAAATGGAAATGCCAGCCTTGAGAAATGGCCACTACTCTGATCCAAAAAGGAGCCCTTAATGAGTAATGTTCACAGGAGAAACAAAAACATGAAAACTTCTGCAAAAGTAACTTTCAATGTCATTCAACCAACAGAACAAAGATCATAAAGATCATGCAAAAACAACAGAGAAGTAATGACTTAGCACGTCAATGAAACACTCCATGTCAGTGAAAGACTCTAATGGAATATATACCCATTTCCTTCACTTTCACATGATAAAATTTAAAACTTGGAAGAACTTATACTTCACTTAGAAAAGAAGCAGTTTCTCTAAATATAATCATTTGTTCAATGAGGACTCACCATCATTATGGCCTCAGCCCTACCATTTGATCAAGGCAGCCTTCAACAAATCTGATCTTCAGAAAGAAGCATCATTTACTGTGATGGAAGGATGAAAGGGAGAGGACATGAAGGGTAGAAGACAGTTTCCTAGTTGGGGGTATGTGATATATTCATATCTGTGTGGAATGCCATTTTCCTCTTTCAACCACCTCTCTTTGCTTCTCCCCTGCACCCCACTATTTGTAGTGGTAAGAAACAAAGGCTGGACATTCTTTCAGTTTAGCAGACATTCATTATGCGCCTACTTTGTGTTATCTCAGACTGAAAATACATAGCAGTGCACTTAATGTTTCAGTTTTGCTTTACTGACACCTGCTCAATTCTTGGCGAAGAATTCAGGAGCAACAATATTGTTGTGTGTACATTTCTATCTTGAAGCAATTTATTGCTATGACTCTATATATTTTTAGTATTTCTTTTTAAAAAGAGCAAATAGAAGTTAGAAGGAATTTGTAGGAAGGCTGCTTTCCACTTCACTTTCTATCCCTTACAGAAACAAAGGCATGAAATCATTATTCTGTGATTTTCTTTAAACATTTTCTCTTTTAGGTTTTTAATTTTTCAGTTTTGATACGTGACACAGTCTCAACATGATTGCGAATATGTCGCATGACAACAAGAAGTTTGCTTATGTATTCATTTACGTATGTTAAATAAGATCAAAAAATGAAGCTTGAATGACTTTATGGAAATTTCTAGGCCATGTATGAGTATGTATATGGAAGTAGGATAGGGAAAGCCTCATATCCTTTTTAAGGGCCTAAAAGTTTAGATTCTTTGTCGTTCTTTATGTTAAAAAAACAAATATTTTGTTTATTTCTTTGAAGCAAACTTGTATCGCTATGCTTAACTTATACATGCCTCATCACCTTAGCAGCACCTTATAAATTATAACAAACTATGAGAAGAGAGACCTACAGCCTGGCCTGACCTCAATAGGAGATAATAACTATGGAACCCTTTGTATGGTTCCCACAGTTTGATTACACAACAGTGGGACGGTAGTAGCTTTGGATTAAAAAATTTTTTCAAGTTAAACTCCCCCATTACAGAACTAATTGCAAAAATATCTTAATTTGGTAATCTAGACTATTACACAACTTCTCAGCTTTAATTTGTAGTCATGGCCTTGGCAAATTTACAAGACAAACAGAAAAACGTTAAAATTTTGGCATAACACGCTTATTAAAACTTACTTTTCCTTAACAGTAATATGCTGGGCCTCAATTTTCATTTATTCTTTGTCTTCAAAAAACTAGCACACAAAGACCTCATAAAGTGATAAGAACAAGGCAAAAAAAAAAGGTATAACTAATGGATAAGATTCTTAACACATCCAATTTCCTCTCACTGCCTCTCTGCACTAGCCATCTGAGTACAAGAGTTGCTATATTTAATAATCACAGTTTGGGAAAGATGATGGTGGTTGTGCTGTCATTCTTTTAAAATCTTGAACCCATGAGTCATTTAAAAATTAAAGGATAATTTGAATACTTGAGGGAATTTAGGTCGTTGGGAAATGGATGGTATTAAGCAGATTGATGCGGGGAAGTACATCATTTAAATCATTGACTGAGATCATTTTAACTTTCTAAACTGAAAGCTGTATAGAAGAGCCCTGTACTTATCCAGTCAGAAAGGTAATGTTGACATGAATGCACCTAAAACAACCCACAGGGAACTAAACAGTAACTACATAAGAGCCTTAGTTAGCAGGTCCTTTTTACAGTAGTACATTTTTTTAAACTTTTTATTTTATATTGCAGTATAGCTGATTAACAGTGTTGTGTTAGTTTCAGGAGTACAACAAATTGATTCAGTTATACATATACATGTATCTATTCTTTTTCAAATTCTTTTCCCACTTAGGTTGTTACATAATATTGAGCAGAGTTTCCTGTGCTATACAGTAGGTCCTTGTTTGTTATCCATTTAAATATAGAAGCGTGTGCATGTCAATCCCAAATTCCCAATCTATCCCTTCCCCCGACCCTTCCCCCCTGGTAATCATAAGTTCTTTCGCTAAGTCTTTGAGTCTGTTTCTGTAGTACTGTACAGTTCCTGGTGTTACTGGAAAGCTATTTCTTTTTAAAAATAAGGAACTAGGGTTCATTCTACCCTACTGGCCCCAGTCAGTAAATTAATTGAGCTATCAACTGCTGGAATCCATTCCAAGCTAAACTATATTTAAAAATTAAAACATAATAAAAGAAGAGAAAGAAAATTGCCATTCTCACACTTCCAGAGCATATTAAAAAAATATATTCCTCCATGATTCTCCAAATACTGTACTTCTTTGTGTATTATTTTGTGACAAGTAGGTCAGTTTGCATTGGTCAGTTGGTGTTTAATGGGCACTGATGCCCCTTGTGGCACATTACTGTTTAGGGGTTGGAAGACCTAATTCAAAAGCCTCATCCACACTTCTCCTGAAATTACACTAAAATATTGTTACTGAAAACTGAGTTGCCATAGAAATACACAAACATCAGAAAGAAGGAGAAAAGGAGAGAGAAATAGGAGAGGATTGAGAAACAAGACAATAAAGGCTATAATGTTGAGCCCACAGGCTATGCTTTCTAGGGAAGGGTCATGTTGCTGAAAAGCTGAATTTATGAGAAAAGGCACAGCTTAGTATTTCCCCTACACTCTCTCCCTTCTTCCTTTTAGGTTAAATAAAAAGATAGATAAAAGACAGTCTATCTGAATTTTTGTTTGTTTTTTCTTTTGGTTTGTTTTGGTCAGACATGACAAATATGACAAATCCCTGCTTTTCTAAGCAGTATTCTATAGATTCTCCAACTTAAGTAGCAAGTACACAGTAGACACATGGAAGTAAAGAAAGACAGATAATCCTTTGCTGTGACCAAGGAGTTCTTATGTCAAAGCATTAAAAAATATATACCCGACTAACATACTAGCACCCCCTGCCATTGTTCATAGACCAAATGAGACACTGGCCTAACACTATCCTAAACTAGTTAAGCCTTCAGACTCCCCAAGTTGGACATCTTGATAGTAGTGCAATAAACCAGAAGCCTAAGTAGAAGCTGGAGATGGCAATTCTATCCCTTCGAACAAAGTGTCGTGAAGGGCCCACACAGCATTGCTTAAGTCAGTGGTTCTCAAAGTGTGATCTCTGGACTGAGAGAATCAGTATCGGTTGGAACTTGTTAGACATGCAAATTCTCATGTCCCACCCCAGCTCTACTAAACCAGAACCTCTGCGTTTTAACAAGCCTCCATGTGGTTTTGATGCAGGTTCAAATGTAAGAACCACTGGCCTAAATCACGCAAGGTTGATAATAAATGACTTGTTATTATACACAAGACGACTGTGCTTATGTGCTCAAAAGCTGCCTTTGAATACAGTCTCAAAAGAGAAATTTTTTAAATGGCATGAGCCATGAGGAAATTGAGGGCTAGGTGGTAGAGATTTAGTCTGATGTACAAATATCAAAGAGAGGTCCTCAGAGGAGAAATGGGAGAAATAAGATGGCAATGGAGACCACTCCACACTAACTTGGAGAAATGAAAAAAAAAGAAATAAGGTAAAAATGAGTATTGATTTTCCTTCCTTCCTGATTAAATCCTTCAAGTGGAGAGTTTACCTGTGCCTATGGACATTCTACAGTTGGAAGACCTCACCTGAGACACATTTGAGGGTTTGCCTTTCTGCCTCTGAGGCGCTTTGTGTGTTATATGGCCGGGCTAGCTAGTCCTACTATGGGTTAAGGCCTTGAAAAAATTTTCAGAAGACATAAGCCATGTGCCCCGAATTGAAAGGCAAGTGTATTCCATAGTCTTACTGGCCAGACCAAGCTGAATTGAGCACACCGGTTGCGGGTGGGGTGAAAGAGCTTTTGAACACGGCGGCCTCTAAGGAATAGTCATTGCCTATATGCAAGCCACTAAGTGCTGAATAAGTATGTTTGATAGTATTCTCTTAATTAAACACTTTAACATGAAGCCAGGGTGAATAGGTCCCCAAAAGATACAGTATTTCTGGAAGAAGTTGTAAAAGAGAATACATGAACTTCCCAAAATTATCTGAAAATCATGGCTTGTAGAAAATTTATGTGAAATATATAGGTGGTTAAAAATTTCCTAAAAATAAAAATAGTGTGACTACCTCAACATATACAAGAGTTCTTTGAACGTATGTGCTTTGGTATGTTTGTTGCATAGTTACTCCAATTCTTTACCTCTCTCTACAGATTCTCTACTTCGCAGAATCTTTTCTTCTGCCAAATGAGCTTTTGTGCACTGATTTCTTTTGTGAAAAATTCTCCTTTTACTAGAAAAGGAGAGAAGACTTCTGAAAATTAATGAGGTCCTGATTAAGAAAAATTTTTTTAAATGAAAACATCAACAAAATAAAACAGGAACCAGAAACTATGTGATGGATTTCCAATGCCCAAAGGTTAAAACGTTGCAGGTTTAAGAAAAAAGTGCAAAAAAGGTTATGCTAAGATTGGTACTCGGTTAATGAACTGTGAAGACTCCCTTAGCAGAGAAAATTGAAGAAGTAATGGTGTTAAAGTGTTCCTAGAGGCCTGACAGGAGGGTTTCAAGCACTGGTTAATTGCCAGGCTCCAGAGGGAAGTAAAACAGGCAGCTCAACTGGCTGCTAGAAAGAAGAGCAGTTGACTTCTTGCCTTCAGAAAATGTGAAGTTGGCAAAAAAAACCCACAAAAACAAAATCAAAAATATTTCACCTTCCCCTTGGAATTGTGTTGTATAGCGAGTCACTATCTTAGATATACAGGTCAGAACCTTTATACATCATAATAAAATCAGGACCAGGTAATGCATCAGAAGATCTTTGACTCCAACTCTTTATCAACCTCTTAGCGGTGGTTGTGGTCTGCTATCTAACCCAAGGCCCACTCCCAGATAGATAGGTACCTTCCTGTGCTAAGACATACAGGACCCAACGAGCCTCAAGTCCTGAAGTCACTCAGTCAATGGAGATTTACTGAGTATCTAATGTGAGTTAGGCACTGGGCTGGGTCATGAGGGATCACAAATGAACACCAATATGTACTACAAATCTGGAAGAGACAATGACTGTCTTCGCTGGAGCTTGAGGATAGAATGGTAACCAGGAAGGTTTCATGGAGGAAAGGATGTATGTGGTGAGTCTCGAAGGATAGGTTTTCTTTGGGCAGAAGGGCAAACATTGGTAAAGTGGGGCAGTTTGGGGAGGAGCTTCTCCCCTGAATTTCTCACACTGAATCCCATATAAATAGGGTGACTATGCACCTTGGTTTGCCTAGGACAATCCAAGATTTTCTCTATCCTAATGGGATTATAATTGTGTCCTTGAATCTCAAAAGGGCTTTATTTGAACAGGAAACTTCATGGTCACTTTTTCTGTCAAATATCAGACCCCTTTTTGAGAGTGAAACTCCTTTACACCAAAGTGTAAATGAGGACATAATCATCAACTGCTTACTGATAAATGTAACTTAATCAAATGCATGTACAAAGCAGGTTTTTATTTATTTTTAAATTTTTTTATTGGAGTATAATTGCTTTACAATGGTGTATTAGTTTCTGCTGTAGAACAAAGTGAATCAGCTATATGTATACATGTATCCCCATATCCCCTCCCTCTTGTGTCTCCCTCCCTCCCCCCCACCCCACCCATCTGAGTCATCACAGAGCACTGAGCTGAGCTCCCTGTGCTATACAGCAGGTTCCCACTAGCTATCTATTTTACACATGGTAGTGTATGTCAATGCTACTGTCTGTTTGTCCCACCCTCCCCTCCCCCACCGTGTCCACAAGTCCGTTCTCTACGTCTGCGTCTCTTTTCCTGCCCTGCAAATAAGTTCATCAGTACCATTTTTCTAGATTCCATATACATGCGTTAATATTTGTTTTTCTCTTTCTGACTTACTTCACTCTGTATGACAGTCTCTAGATCCATCCACATCTCTACAAATGACCCAATTTCTTTCCTTTTTATGGCTGAGTAATATTCCTTTGTATATATATACCACATCTTCTTTATCTATTCATCTGTAGATGGGCATTTAGGGTGCTTCCATGTCCTGCCTATTGTAAACAGTGTTGCAATGAACATTGGGGTACATGTGTCTTTTTGAATTATGGTTTTCTCAGGGTATATGCCCAGTAGTGGGATTGCTGGGTCATATGGTAGTTCTATTTTTAGTTTTTTAAGGAACCTCCATACTGTTCTCTATAGGGGCTGTTATCAATTTACATTCCCACCAACAGTGCAAGAGGTTTCCCTTTTCTCCACACCCTTCCCAGCATTTATTGTTTGTAGATTTTTTTTTTTTTTTTAAACATCTTTATTGAAGTATAATTGCCTTACAATAGTGTGTTAGCTTCTGCTTTATAACAAAGTGAATCAGTTATACATATACAATATGTTCCCATTTCTCTTCCCTCTTGCATCTCCCTCCCTCCCACCCTCCCCATCCCACCCCTCTAGGTGGTCACAAAGCACCGAGCTGATCTCCCTGTGCTATGCGGCTGCTTCCCACTAGCTATCTATTTTACATTTGGTAGTGTATATATGTCCATGACACTCTCTTACCCTGTCACATCTCACCCCACCCCCTCCCCATATCCTCAAGTCCATTCTCTAGTAGGTCTGTGTCTTTATTCCCGTCTTGCCACTAGGTTCTTCATGGCCTTTTTTTTTTTTTTTTTTTTCCTTAGATTCCGTATATATGTGTTAGCATACTGTATTTGTTTTTCTCTTTCTGACTTACTTCACTCTGTATGACAGACTCTAACTCCATCCACCTCATTACAAATACCTCCATTTCATTTCTTTTTATGGCTGAGTAATATTCCATTGTATATATGTGCCACATCTTCTTTATCCATTCGTCTGTCGATGGACATTTAGGTTGCTTCCAGGTCCTGGCTATTGTAAATAGAGCTGCAATGAACATTGTGGTACATGACACTTTTTGACCTATGGTTTTCTCAGGGTATATGCCCAGTAGTGGAATTGCTGGGTCGTATGGTAGTTCTATTTGTAGTTTTTTCAGGAACCTCCATACTGTTCTCCATAGTGGCTGTATCAATTTACATTCCCACCAACAGTGCAAGAGTGTTCCCTTTCCTCCACACCCTCTCCAGCATTTATTGTTTCTAGATTTTTTGATGATGGCCATTCTGACCGGTGTGAGATGATATCTCATTGTAGTTTTGATTTGCATTTCTCTAATGATTAATGATGTTGAGCATTCTTTCATGTGTCTGTAGGCCATCTGTATATCTTCTTTGGAGAAATGTCTATTTAGGTCTTCTGCCCATTTTTGGATTGGGTTGTTCGTTTTTTTGTTATTGAGCTGCATGAGCTGCTTGTAAATCTTGGAGATTAATCCTTTGTCAGTTGCTTCATTTGCAAATATTTTCTCCCATTCTAAGGGTTGTCTTTTGGTCTTGTTTATGGTTTCCTTTGCTGTGCAAAAGCTTTTAAGTTTCATTAGGTCCCATTTGTTTATTTGTGTTCTTATTTCCATTTCTCTGGGAGCTGGGTCAAAAAGAATCTTGCTGTGATGTATGTCATAGAGTGTTCTGCCTATGTTTTCCTCTAAGAGTTTGATAGTGTCTGGCCTTACACTTAGGTCTTTAATCCATTTGGAGTTTATTTTTGTGCATGGTGTCAGGGAGTGTTCTAATTTCATACTTTTACATGTACCTGTCCAATTTTCCCAGCACCACTTATTGAAGAGGCTGTCTTTTCTCCACTGTATATGCTTGCCTCCTTTATCAAAGATAAGGTGACCATATGTGTGTGGGTTTATCTCTGGGCTTTCTATCCTGTTCCATTGATCTATATTTCTGTTTTTGTGCCAGTACCAAACTGTCTTGATTACTGAAGCTTTGTAGTATAGTCTGAAGTCAGGGAGCCTGATTCCCCCAGCTCCATTTTTCGTTCTCAAGATTGCTTTGGCTATTCGGGGTCTTTTGTGTTTCCATACAAATTGTGAAATTTTTTGTTCTAGTTCTGTGAAAAATGCCAGTGGTAGTTTGATAGGGATTGCATTGAATCTGTAGATTGCTTTGGGTAGTAGAGTCATTTTCACAATGTTGATTCTTCCAATCCAGGAACATGGTATATCTCTCCATCTATTTGTATCATCTTTAATTTCTTTCATCAGTGTCTTATAATTTTCTGCATACAGGTCTTTTGTCTCCTTAGGTAGGTTTATTCCTAGATATCTTATTCTTTTTGTTGCAATGGTAAACGGGAGTGTTTTCTTAATTTCACTTTCAGATTTTTCGTCATTAGTGTATAGAAATGCAAGCGATTTCTGTGCATTAATTTTGTATCCTGCTACTTTACCAAATTCATTGATTAGCTCTAGGAGTTTTCTGGTAGCCTCTTTAGGATTCTCTATGTATAGTATCATGTCATCTGCAAATAGTGACAGCTTTACTTCTTCTTTTCCGATTTGGATTCCTTTTATTTCTTTCTCTTCTCTGATTGCTGTGGCTAACACTTCCAAAACTATGTTGAATAATAGTGGTGAGAGTGGGCAACCTTGTCTTGTTCCTGATCTTAGTGGAAATGGTTTCAGTTTTTCACCATTGAGGACAATGTTGGCTGTGGGTTTGTCATATATGGCCTTTATTATGTTGAGGAAAGTTCCCTCTATGCCTACTTTCTGCAGGGCTTTTATCATAAATGGGTGTTGAATTTTGTCGAAAGCTTTCTCTGCATATATTGAGATGATCATATGGTTTTTCTCCTTCAATTTGTTAATATGGTGTATCACATTGATTGATTTGCGTATATTGAAGAATCCTTGCATTCCTGGGATAAACCCCACTTGATCATGGTGTATGATCTTTTTAATGTGCTGTTGGATTCTGTTTGCTAGTATTTTGTTGAGGATTTTTGCATCTATGTTCATCAGTGATATTGGCCTGTAGTTTTCTTTCTTTGTGACATCTTTGTCTGGTTTTGGTATCAGGGTGATGGTGGCCTCGTAGAATGAGTTTGGGAGTGTTCCTCCCTCTGCAATATTTTGGAAGAGTTTGAGAAGGATAGGTGTTAGCTCTTCTCTAAATGTTTGATAGAATTCACCTGTGAAGCCATCTGGTCCTGGGCTTTTGTTTGTTGGAAGGTTTTTAATCACAGTTTCAATTTCAGTGCTTGTGATTGGTCTGTTCATATTTTCTAGTTCTTCCTGGTTCAGTCTCGGCAGTTTGTGCATTTCTAAGAATCTGTCCATTTCTTCCAGGTTGTCCAATTTATTGGCATAGAGTTGCTTGTAGTAATCTCTCATGATCTTTTGTATTTCTGCAGTGTCAGTGGTTATTTCTCCTTTTTCATTTCTAATTCTATTGATCTGAGTCTTCTCCCTTTTTCTCTTGATGAGTCTGGCTAATGGTTTATCAATTTTGTTTATCTTCTCAAAGAACCAGCTTTTAGTTTCATTGATTTTTGCTATTGTTTCCTTCATTTCTTTTTCATTTATTTCTGACCTGATCTTTATAATTTCTTTCCTTCTGCTGGCTTTGGGGTTTTTTTGTTCTTCTTTCTCTAATTGCTTTAGGTGCAAGGTTAGGTTGTTTATTCGAGATGTTTCCTGTTTCTTGAGGTAGGCTTGTATTGCTATAAACTTCCCTCTTAGCACTGCTTTTGCTGCGTCCCATAGGTTTTGGGTCGTCGTATCTCCATTGTCATTTATTTCTAGGTATTTTTTGATTTCCCCTTTGATTTCTTCAGTAATCACTTCATTATTAAGTAATGTATTGTGTAGCCTCCATGTGTTTGTATTTTTTACAGATCTTTTCCTGTAATTGATATCTAGTCTCATAGCGTTGTGGTCGGAAAAGATACTTGATACGATTTCAATTTTCTTAAATTTACCAAGGTTTGATTTGTGACCCAAGATATGATCTATCCTGGAGAATGTTCCATGAGCACTTGAGAAAAATGTGTATTCTGTTGTTTTTGGGTGGAATGTCCTATAAATATCAATTAAGTCCATCTTGTTTAATGTATCATTTAAAGCTTGTGTTTCCTTATTTATTTTCATTTTGGATGATCTGTCCATTGGTGAAAGTGGGGTGTTAAAGTCCCCTACTATGATTGTGTTGCTGTCGATTTCCCCTTTTATGGCTATTAGTACTTGCCTTATGTATTGAGGTGCTCCTATGTTGGGTGCATAAATATTTACAATTGTTATACCTTCCTCTTGGATCGATCCCTTGATCATTATATAGTGTCCTTCTTTGTCTCTTGTAATAGTCTTTATTTTAAAGTCTATTTTGTCTGATATGAGAATTGCTACTCCAGCTTTCTTTTGATTTCCATTTGCATGGAATATCTTTTTCCATCCCTTCACTTTCAGTCTGTATGTGTCTCTAGGTCTGAAGTGGGTCTCTTGTAGACAGCATATATATGGGTCTTGTTTTTGTATCCATTCAGCCAGCCTGTGTCTTTTGGTGGGAGCATTTAATCCATTTACATTCAAGGTAATTATCGATATGTATGTTCCTATTCCCATTTTCTTAAATGTTTTGGGTTTGTTATTGTAGGTGTTTTCCTTCTCTTGTGTTTCTTGCCTAGAGAAGTTCCTTTAGCATTTGTTGTAAAGCTGGTTTGGTAGTGCTGAACTCTCTCAGCTTTTGCTTGTCTGTAAAGGTTTTAATTTCTCCATCACATTTGAATGAGATCCTTGCTGGGTAGAGTAATCTTGGTTGTAGGTTCTTCTCCTTCATGACTTTAAGTATATCCTGCCACTCCCTTCTGGCTTGCAGAGTTTCTGCTGAAAGATCAGATGTTAACCTTATGGGGATTCCCTTGTGTGTTATTTGTTTTTTTTCCCTTGCTGCCTTTAATATGTTTTCCTTATATTTAATTTTTGACAGTTTGATTAATATGTGTCTTGGCGTGTTTCTCCTTGGGTTTATCCTGTATGGGACTCTCTGTGCTTCCAGGACTTGATTAACTATTTCCTTTCCCATATTAGGGAAGTTTTCAACTATAATCTCTTCAAATATTTTCTCAGTCCCTTTCTTTTTCTCTTCTTCTTCTGGGACCCCTATAATTCGAATGTTGGTGCGTTTAATGCTGTCCCAGAGGTCTCTGAGACTGTCCTCAGTTCTTTTCATTCTTTTTTCTTTATCCTGCTCTGCAGTAGTTATTTCCACCATTTTATCTTCCAGGTCACTTATCCTTTCTTCTGCCTCAGTTATTCTGCTATTGATCCCATCTAGAGTATTTTTAATTTCATTTATTGTGTTTTTCATCATTGCTTGATTCCTCTTTAGTTCTTCTACGTCCTTGTTAAATGCTTCTTGCATTTTGTCTATTCTATTTCCAAGATTTTGGATCATCCTTACTATCATTATTCTGAATTCTTTTTCAGGTAGACTACCTATTTCCTCTTCATTTGTTAAGTCTAGTGTGTTTTGACCCTGCTCCTTCATCTGCTGTGTGTTTTTCTGTCGTCTCATTTTGCTTATCTTACTGTGTTTGGGGTCTCCTTATCACAGATTGCAGGTTTGTAGTTCCCGTTGTTTTTGGTATCTGTCCCCAGTGGCTAAGGTTGGTTCAGTGGGTTGTGTAGGCTTCCTGGTGGAGGGAACTAGTGCCTGAGCTCTGGTGGATGAGGCTGGATCTTGTCTTTCTGGTGGGCACGTCCACGTCTGGTGGTGTATTTTGGGGTGTCTGTGGCCTTATTATGATTTTAGGCAGCCTCTCTGCTAATGGATGAGGCTGTGTTCCTGTCTTGCTAGTTGTTTGGCATAGGGTGTTCAGCACTGTAGCTTGCTGGTCATTGAGTGATGCTGGGTCTTGATGTTGAGATGGAGATCTGTGAGAGATTTTTGCCGTTTGGTATTACGTGGAGCTGGGAGGTCTCTTGTGGACCAGTGTCCTGAAGTTGGCTCTCCCACCTCCGAGGTACGGCCCTGATGCCTGGCTGAAGCACCAAGAGCCTTTCGTCCACACGGCTCAGAGTAAGAGGGAGAAAAAATAGAAAGAAAGAAAGAAAGAAAGGAAGGAAGGAAGGAAGGAAGGAGGAAGGAAGGAAGGAAGGAAGGAAGGAAAGAAAGAAAGAAAGAAAGGAAAGAAAGAAAGAAGCTATAATATAGTGAAGTAAAATAAAGCTATTGTAAAGCAAAGCTATACAGACAAAATCTCCCCCAGAAGCATATACATATACACTCACAAAAAAAAAAGGAAAAGGGGAAAAATTAATATATCCTGCTCCCAAAGTCCACCTCCTGAATTTGGGATGATTCGTTGTCTATTCAGGTATTCAACAGATGCAGGCACATCAAGTTGTTTGTGGAGTTTTAATCCGCTTCTTCTGAGGCTGCTGGGACAGATTTCCCCCTCCTCTTCTCTGTTCGCACAGCTCCTGGGGATCAGCTTTGGATTTGGACCCGCCTCTGCGTGTAGGTCGCCTGAGGGCGTCTGTTCCCCGCCCAGACAGGACGGGGTTAAAGGAGCAGCTGCTTCGGGGGCTCTGGCTCCCCCAGGCCGCGGGGAGGGAGGGGTACGGAGGAGGCGGGGCGAGCCTGCGGCGTCAGAGGCCGGCGTGACGTTGCAGCAGCCTGAGGCGCGCCGTGCGTTCTCCCGGGGAAGTTGTCCCTGGATCACGGGAGCCTGGCAGTGGCGGGCTGCACCGGCTCCCGGGAGGGGCGGTGTGGAGAGTGACCTGTGCTCGCACACAGGCTTCTTGGAGGCGGCAGCAGCAGCCCCAGCGTCTCACGCCCGTCTCTGGGCTCCGCGCTGATCGCCGCGGCTCGCGCCAGTTTCTGGAGTTCGTGTAGGCGGCGCTCTGAATCCCCTCTCCTTGCGCGCCGCGAAACAAAGAGGCAAGAAAAAGTCTCTTGCCTCTTCGGCAGCTGCAGACTTTTTCGCGGTCTCCCTCCCGGCCAGCTGTGGCGCACTAACCCCTTCAGGCTGTGTTCACGCCGCCAACCCCAGTCCTCTCCCTGCGATCCGACTGAAGCCCGAGCCTCCGCTCCCAGCCCCGCCCGCCCCGGCGGGGGAGCAGACAAGCCTCTCGGGCTGGTGAGCGCTGCTCGGCGCCGAGCCTCTGTGCGGGAGTCTCTCCGTTTTTCCCTCTGCGCCCCTGTTGCTATGGGATCCGCGCTGTTAGCTGCGGCTCGCGCCCGTCTCTGAAGTTCGTTTAGGCGGCGCTCTGAATCCCCTCTCCTCGCGCACCAGGAAACAGGGAAGAAAAAGTCTCTTGCCTCTTCGGCAGCTGCAGACTTTTTCCCAGACTCCCTCCTGGCCAGCTGTGGTGCACTAACCCCTTCAGGCTGTGTTCACGCCGCCAACCCCAGTCCTCTCCCTGCGATCCGACCGAAGCCCGAGCCTCCGCTCCCAGCCCCGCCCGCCCCGGCGGCTGAGCAGACAAGCCTCTCGGGCTGGTGAGTGCTGGTCAGCGCCGAGCCTCCGTGCGGGAAGTGCGGGAATCTCTCCGCTTTGCCCTCCGCACCCCTGTGGCTGCGCTCTCCTCCGTGGCTCCGAAGCTTCCCCCCTCCGCCCCCCGCAGTCTCCGCCCGCGAAGGGGCTCCTAGTGCGTGGAAACCTTTCCTCCTTCACAGCTCCCTCCCACTGGTGCAGGGCCCGTCCCTATGCTTTTGTCTCTGTTATTTCTTTTTTCTTTTGCGCTACCCATGTACGTGGGGAGTTTCTTGCCTTTTGGGAGGTCTGAGGTCTTCTGCCAGCGTTCAGTGGGTGTTCTGTAGGAGCAGTTCCACGTGTAGATGTATTTCTACTGTATCTGTGGGAAGGAAGGTGATCTCCGCGTCTTACTCTTCCGCCATCTTCTCTCCTCCCCTGTTTGTAGATTCTTAATGATGGCCATTCTGACTGGTGTGAGGTGATACCTTATTGTGGTTTTGATTTGCATTTCTCTAATAATTGGTGATGTTGAGCATCTTTTCGTGTGTTTGTTGGCACAAAGCAGGTTTTTCGACTCCCATTCACATGGCAGAGGAAGTGACCTAGAAGTCAATATGTGTGTGTGCGTGCACTTACATGTTACAGGTTGATGAGTACACATGGCTTGCGGCATTCAGTGTGATGAAAACAGTGAAAGAACCTAAAGAGGACAGAGAGTGACAGCTAAGGGAATGAGTGCTATGTTATATATGGTGGTCAGGGAAGGCCTTGCTCAAAAGGTACAATTTAACAAGAAACCTGGAAGACAGGGGAATGTCTAGGGGAGATGTGGCCAGAGCAGAGGAAGCATCAAGTGCAGAGGCCCCCAGATGAGAGAAATCTTGGCATGTTTGATGAAGAGCATGGTGGCCAGATAACTGGAGAGGAGAGAGTGAGGAGGAAGGTGGTTGTAGATCAAGTCAGAGAGACAGAAAAGGGCCAGGTCATGGTGGGCCTCGTAAGTCACTGTGAGTAAATCTGGGTGTACTTTTGAGAGATATGGGGATCCACTGGAGGACTTCTGAGAAGTGGGATGGCAGAATCTGACATGGATTTCAGAGGACGCACTCTAGCTGACTAAAGTGAGAAGGGGATGGGAACGCTTAGAATGCCCAAGCATTTTGATTGTTTATTCACTCGGAAGTGCAGCTTAGAATCATTCTTCATTATTTTCTTTGATGGCATTGTTTTATTTCAATAAAAAAAGTGTTTGCTTATTCTAGTATAACTTATTTCCTGCCTCTCCAGGGGCATAAACTAGCAATAGAACTTGTACATTTTCATATTCTAGCATCAGGGTGTGTGCACATAATAAGCTCTACCATGTCCTCATGGTAAGGAATTAAAAGACATTAGATTATTAACTTAAGAAAAAAAACAGGGGTCATCGTTTCATGCACCCTCCCTCCATCCCTTTCGGAATAAACATTTCTGCTTCAAATTCTTACCCTTGAGTTTTCAATATCTCTCACTTTCTATACCTTTTCTGTATCCAGGGAAACCCATTGAGAACCTATCTCAGTAGACTGCCCTATATTCCAAAACTTGCTTCACCTCCCATTACAGTGTGTCTCCTTTATGGCCTGACAAGACTGAGAAGGTCTGTGATATTATACTTGCAAGCTAACAAGTTAGCCTGCCTCAGTTTCATGGACGCTGATAGAATATGTGAGACTACTGGGTCCGACAAAAAGACTTTATTACAGCACAGGCAGAAGTTTAATGGTTATATCAGATCCTTTTGACCCTCAAGTCACATGGAGATGACACGTAGCAGCCTGGGTAGATGCTGTGCACACAGTAGGGTTTTGCTGAGAAACTCCAAGCTGCAGAAACCTCAGTCTTTTCCAATTGGCTGCAAGCAAACTTACCTGACCTTTGCTCTGATGGAATACATCATCTTTATTATACAGAAAGCAAGAAAGACACTATCTTCCAAGGCAGTTTACTATACAAACTTCCTTGAAAAGATTGTCCAGAACAAAAGCCAGCCAGTACCTTTAATTTCAAGACATGCAGAAATGTAAGAGACCTGTGGACGATTATTTCTCAACATGGCCTGAAGAGTCCAGCTAGACGAATGCAGTTAATGATATGGCCAATGTTAGGATGTTAATGGATAATTATTGGTTAGTACCAGGGACACCTATATCTTAACAAGGGGTTCCTAGACCTCTAATGGAATAGAATAAATCTCTGGTGCTGGGAATCCTGAATGAAAGTGGTAAGGGGAAAGAGAGAAAGAGATTTTTTCAATGTACTTTGGGAAGATTTAAATGGTCACCTTGTCAGTCAAAAACTGCTAAAAAATTATGCCTTCTACTAAGAAGCTCATTATATGAAAATACCTCATTGATATCCAGGAAGCAAAACAGTTTTCCTAATGTTATTCATTTTAGATGAATGATTATTATGGCAGTTAACTGGTTTATAATCCAATAGCAGTTTTCCTCAAATTGGAAATACTTATATTGCACTTTTTTAATGAAAATCACTTCCTAGTATATATTTATTTGAAAATGCTTAAAAATTGGCTCTGTGTTGCTTACCTGCTGTAGCGTGTTTCATTTTACTTAATATTTACAAATAGTTCTTGTCTGATACACACATTTTTCTAGTTTATTTGTAAGTAACTCATTTTCACGTAATGGTTGTTTTAAAGAAAATAAAGCTCAGTGGCAATAATTTCATGCTCTTAAAAAAATCACTGGAATAAAAGACGCTATTCACAAGCTGATTGAGGTAAGTTTTGAGATATTCTCATTATACTGTGATTTTAAACAAGTGGTGCAAATCAGTAACTAAATATCAAAGAGACTGAAAGGAGTCTCTTAGGATTCCATGTATGAACATTGGTTGGTATCACCATATTCTCTAAGTAATGACCTACCAAAAAAGCAAAATTTGGAAATATTCTGTTATTTAAAGTGTCAAGTTTCAAAAATTATCTTTAACACTTTTTTACTTCACTCTTCTGTCATATGCCATAAACTCTCAAAAGTGGCAAGCTAATATGCACATCAAGACATTAAAATGAAGAAAAAATTAAAATATCATTATTTATTGTACTGTACACACTTGTCGTGCTATATTTATAAATAAAAATTTAATGCAGTTATCTCATTTGATCTTTCAAATAAACCTGAAAAATTATCTAGTTTATGATTAAGGAAACTCACACTCAGAAAGTTGCTGTTTCTTTCTCAAGGAAATGTAAGTAGTTAGTCAGAGAGCTTGGATCCAAACCTTTGCTCTTCTATATGATCAAGCTTGATCAGCTGACCATCCTTCTAATTTATAAGGTCACAAAAAGGAAGCCAGGACTTATATTGCCCTAAATTTCCTGGGATCTATTTGATAATCCTTACTTTCAAATCCCTGGTTTTCTCTTTCCTGTTAACAGGGAAAAAATGTAGGCATGCATTTGCATTAAGATATAAAAAGAGAAGAGAGAGGAGTTTTCTTTTCCTTCTTTTCTTCATTAAAATTCAGAGCAGAGCCTGGCACCTCAGATTAAAGACAGCCATCTCCTGTCAAGGTTAATTGGATACTCTGTATCTAGTTCTCAAAATACATCAATTAGAAACAATTAAGACAGCATTAACAGAGATTAGAAATAGTTACATATTTGGGGACAGTTCTATGTAAAAATACCCTTTTAATTCCACAACAATGAAAGATAGATGGATATGCAATTGAGTGCAGTGGCACATCCAAGTTCAAAAAGCCCATATGGATCTTAGATGGTTGGCAGAGTTAGAGGGCTTCTATTTTCAATATGAAGTAGTAAGAATAATGAGTTTTATGCCAAAAGAGGCTGGTCTATTATCAATGAAAACAAAACCACACAGACTTTGTCATCATGAGGCCATATGAAGATAATAATACTGATAGTTAAACCTCTGCTGAAGGAGGTCAGTATAATTGTTCACTCCCTCTTTAACACAGGAATGGAAATGAGCAATAAAATTGTTACAACCAAGGAGAGAATTAAAGCTTCTCTTAGCCAAACTCCAGAGGTTCATTCAAGTGGGACGCCTCGCATCACTTCAGGTGGATTGCAAGAGCCCAAGCATGTGACTGGAAATCCCACTTCTTAGTTATCTCTTGGGACTAGACAATACACAGTGTTCATAGAAGTCTAAATTTATTTTTCTCCATGATGAGAGAGAGAGAGAAGGAGAGACAAAGACAGAGAAAAAGAGACACAGAGACAGATAAACAGAGAGACAGACAGCTGGGGAGGGCAGGGGCCTTCTCTCATTAACACATTAAAGTAGCTGAGCTGACACAGTAAAAGTCAAAATGATCTGTGATGGGGAGAGCGTGGCATTCAGATATTGAGGTTTATGATCATCACACTTCTCATTTCATAGCATGTTCTCATCACTGGTCCATACACCATTCCTCAAGTTGTTTTATTTTCTCTCTCTTATTACCAAGCCCTCCCCTCGATACCTGTAGGAAACCATCTAAAAGCTGGAAATTTCCTTAAATATGCATATATCTTTATCTAATAAGTAGCACTGTTTTGTTTTGAATGGTATTATACTACAAATCTCATTCTTTCCTTTTTCACTTAGAACTAGGAATCTAATCGTGCTGTTGTATGCACACTTAGTGTGCTGTTGATGTGTTGATTCTAACTATTGCAAAGCATACTATAGAATACAGTGACTACATTTTACTTATCCCTTCCTCATGTGAAAGACACCTAGTTTGCCTCAATGCCACCCTGAACATGAGCATTCTTGTTTATATTCCTTACAACCTGCATGTGAATGAATTGGTTCATATATCCAGAAGTGCTACCGTAGGGACCTGGATTACACACATTCTTAATTCTGCTAAATATTGCCAGATTGATTTCCAAAAAAATCATTTCCCCCCCCAAAAAATGTGATTTGTATCAGCTCACATTCCCACAAGCTGGGCATGAGAATTCTCTCTCCTAAAGTTCTTTGCCAATTGTCATCATAATTTTTATGATTCTGACAGGTGTGCACATTATCTTATTTCAGTTTGGATTTCTCAAATTTACTACCGAGTTTTAGCAACTACATACACTTTTTATGTGTAGGTTTCCCATCCACAAATTGCTTCTAAAATCTTCTTACCTTTTGACCATTTTTCTATTAGATAGCCTTCCTTATTTTTCCTTGTTTTTTGGAGAATTCTATTATAAAATAAATATATAAATTCCATTTTGGTTTTGCAAATTGCAAAGATCTTTTCCTAAATAATCACCTATTAATTTTGTCTATCCAGTCCTTCACTGACCTGAAAGCTTTCATCTTGATATTAACAAATCAGTTTTTTACCTTATGATTTATGCTTTTTGGATCTTTAAAAAAAACTCTCCCCACTCTTAAGTCATAATGATACTCTCACAAATTTTCTTTCACTAGCTTTATACTCTTACTTTTTACACTTAAAACTCTTATATATGATACAAGGTAAGGACCTCAATTTCATTTTCTTCATATCTGAGCCAATTTCCCAAACCTTGTTCAATTTTAGTGGTATTAGTTTTACCAACAATCAATTTCCTATATTTATGTAGTTCTCTTTCTGAGATCACTATTCTGCTCTACTTTTCTATTTTTCTGTTCTTGCCTCAATCCATTCTGTGTTATTGTCATAGATATTGGAGTACATTATTTAATCTGGTTGGGCAATTCCTCATTCTTTGCTTTCTTTTTTTTAGTTGACTTATGTCTTTGTTGTACATTATTCTTCCATATAAATTTTAGAATACATTTGTCAAGTTTCTAAATTATCTAGTTGGGATTTTGATTGAGATTGCTTTAGAGTTTTGAGTGAGAGTGGATATCCCTATATTAAGTGTGCCCATCGATAATAATGATACATGTCTCTAGGTATTCTGATTTTAGGTCCTGTAGTGGTTTTTCATACTAGTATAAATGTTATCTTGCTTTTATTATATTGACTATTGATTTTCTCCTTGTATAGAGGAATAATACAACCAAGCCTCATTAAAATCCTGCTTTAGGATGAATCATTTGTCTCCTCTAACATATATTAACACCCATGTTGCCTTACAGTACATAATTCTCAGAAAATATTTTACTATACTGAAGTATTATATTGATTATCTTTACTTTTGTCCGTGTGAAGGAAGGATTAGAGAGGTAAAATTATTTAGAAGAGCAAACTAGTTTACTTATGAAGAAGTTTTACCAGGGAGTCCAGGCTTTAGAAGAAGTTGAAATCCAAATTTAAAAGGAAGAAAGGAAGGAAGGAAGGAAGGAAGGAAAGAAGGAAGGAAGGAAGAAAGAAAGAAAGAAAGAAAGAAAGAAAGAAAGAAAGAAGAAAGAAAGAAAGAAAAAGAAAGAAAGAAGAAAGAAAGGAAGGAAGGAAGGAAGAAAGAAAGGAAGGAAGAAAGAAAGAAAGAAAATTAAAAAGATCCCCATAAAATAACGAAGGTTACCTTACAGTTAGCCAATTGATGGTAGGAAATTAGCAGTTTTCTTCAAATATATATGCTATTTGCAAAGGCTTTTCTATATTTTCACATCAGCAATGTGAAAGTCGGGGATAAAATTGTTTATTAAGAAGTCAGTAACTTTCAGGAAAGTCTCAAAGATTAATTTATTCTGGGGACTAGAGCTACACAGAGTTAACTGTCTTTTCAGTTTATTTCAGTTTGAAAAGTTTCTTTTTCACCCTATGACTGTGGTATGTTATGTGCACACTGACTTATAATAGAGGCAAGGGGAGGTGTCAGATTTGCTTTCATACAGAAAGACACAAACTCAATGAACAGACAATCCATCTTAAACAGGTCATTCTTAACTACTGATTTTTCTGAAACCTGACTAGTCTTTTTTTTATTTCCAGAGTAGCAACAGTTTTATATTTTTCTGATTATAAAATGATGTGTTTTTCAGAGCTTTCCTTAAGTAGATGTGTTTTTCAGAGCTTTCCTGAAATAGATTACCTGATTTAAGTCAGATGGACCTCTTCACTGAATCGCTCATGATACAGACCTATGATATTTAATTTCTTTGTTCACTTGGTATCCTCTAAGACTTCATACGAGACCATATTGACATCTGAGAATAGACTGAGAAATTATGCTCAGAGAAAACACAAGTCTATGTTTTGAAATAAATAGCCAGTATCTGTGTCATCCTGTGTCATCAATCGTTATGTCTGTATAGGTCCTCCCAACTCCAAGGATTTCTCCCATTGATGGTTTGCTTCTCTGGTTAAAATCTTTCCTTATTCATAGACCCAATCAATCTGTACCTCAGGCTGTCCCCTTTGTATGCCTTCTCCACTGGTGAAATAGAATCATTCATGAAACTATAAATTTCCCCCACATTAACCAATGGGATTAATGTGTTGTAGCAAAGCATAAGTCCAACAGTTCAGGCACAATTATTTTTTCTTTATTAGTGAAGTATAGTTGGTTTATAGAATCATATTAGTTTCAGGTGTACAGCACAGTGATTCAGTTATATATATATATATATATATATATATATATATATATATATTCCTTTTCAGATTCTTTTGCCTTATAGGTTATTATCGGGCACAATTATTGACATAGAAACTTATTTGATCTTAAATCCCAAAGGCAATTGTATGCTTCTACTTAGACTAATAATGTTTTGTCACATTTCTCAATGACTAAATTCAGAGCAAAGGCCAAGTTCTTAACTTTTTACCTGTATAGATTGGTTACAGATATAGATTTAAAGCTGGCAATGCTCAGAAGTCTTCTAATTTTTCTTTCATTTGTGAGAAAGTAAATCTTTATGTTGTATATATGTTATTTTACTCAACTATACAGTTCTAACAGTACTCACTAATTATTCTGTGGCTTTAAAAGATCCCCTCAACTGGGAACCAGTAACTCAATGTAGCTTTAGGTATGGGGTAATAATAATGATTTCTGTTAATTGACTTGTGGTACACGTTTTGAATAACTTTTCCATCTTAATCTCAAAAAAAAAGGTTTTTTGAGAAGGTTCTTATCTTGGTGTAGAAAGGATTCAGAGACAAGACAGGGAGGTCAAGAAAGCAAAGTGAGGCTTTATTAAGGGATAGTATGCTCTCAAGGGGAGAGCAGGTAGACTCAGGTGAGTAGCTGCTCCGAGTTTTTTTAGCAAGCTGGTTATATGGGGTGTGGAAATGAAGGGGCAGAATATTCATTAGGGAGGTAAGGGTTTGGGGGTCATATTCCCTGATTTTCATCTCAGCTCCATCTTCCTTGGTAGAGGAGGAATTTTTGTCCTTATTTGGTCTTGATCAAAAGTGTCATGGCCCCACGGCATCAGTCCATGATGGGAACCTCTCATCTGCAAGGTTAATTTTATTGTAATGAGAGCATAATGAGCAAAAGGTTACATTAGGACGCTGGCGATTCCCGCCCTTTCCCATCTTTCTTTGTCTGCTTCCAGGACACTTAGGACCCCAAAATGTGGTTTCCTGTCAATTTGGAGGTTCCTGCTTTTTTTTGTCTGCCCAAGGACCCCTGCTGTTTACAAGCTGTGTGGTTTCCTGCCATCTGGCCCGTGCCCCCTTTCCTCTGCTCATATTCAGCTATCTATCTGCCTGCTCTAACATTCCCCCTCAAGGAGTCTGCACTCTTAAAATCTTTTAAGGGGCAAAGGGTTGATGGTCTGTCTTCTGTAACTGCTTCAAGCTGAGCGTGGCTGTTGTTCCTACCTGGGGGTCCAGATCTCCTTGTTATCTGTCAGAGAGAGGGGTCGTGGGGTTGTTTACGGTGGCAGAGAAGGAGAGTGCGGAGTAGAGGGAAGCAACCTTGCCCAGCGGGTGTTGATGGTCCTCATCTTCAGGTGGGATGGGTTGAAATCCCTGGTGTAGCATCATCTGAAGCTGGAATTGTTGTGTTCTAGAGAACAGAAATTTAACTAGGTAGATAAAAATACAAGGACCAAAAAGAAAGAGGAGAAATATAGTGGCTATGGAACCTAGAAATGGGAGAAGCCAAGTATATCCTGGAAACCAACCCTTCAGGGTCTCGGTCCATTCTTGCTTCCCTTGATTATATCTGTGGAGCCAGGAAGCCTGTTCATGGATTTCTTGAACATTTACTTCTACTTCTCCCATGACATTAGTATATGTGCAGCGTGTTTTATTTATGACAGCAAAAACCCCTCCTTAGCTTGCTAGGAGATAGTCTAGGGCCTGGTGGTTGTCAAAGGCCTCTCCTGCCAGGGAATCTAGGGATTTTTGTAAGAGTGTGAGACTGTCTCCAGTTTTCTTTAGTGTGCTATCCAGGGAAGAGGTTGCCTCATGGTAGGCAAATCCTCCCCAAGGGGCAGCTGCAGCTAGGGTCCCCATAATTCCTCCTAGCACCAGACCAAAGTTCCTTTTTTTGTCTCACATGGGTTACAATGAGGACGGTTATTTGGGCTGGGGCCACAGTTCCCAAGGTGCAGTTTCCGTAAGAAGTGTGTTGTCTGGATGTGAGAGAGCAACGGCTTTGGTCATTGTGAGGTAGTTCTCAGAGGTCCCACATAGCCATAATGATCCAGGCGGTGCTGGTAAAGCAGTATGATTGGTTTGGTTACACAGCTGCAGAAAAGTTCCGTGAGGTGGGATACAGTTGCAGTGGGTCCCATCTATATTCTGGATTTGGTCTCTGATTTAGAGTGTCAGGAGGGATGGCCTTCTTAAAGCTGAATCAGGTAAAATTAAACAAGTTGAGTATTTTTCCCAAATTCATACAGCTAGCATGTGATTAAGTCAGAACTTGAAACAAAGCTCCTGATTTTAAACAGCATGATCTTGAACAAGACTTTGGAGAATTTACTGGCCCGAAAAGTATTTAGAATATAAATAGTGTGTTAATTGCACGTCACAATTCTTGACAAAAAGTTGCCGTAATTAAATTCACGAAACTTCTGGGTAGGGGAAAATGAATGATTAACAGGAAAATTTCACTTCTTCCAAAATTATAGGTCAGCCTATTATATAGTCCTTTAGAATTCTATGGCAGTTTTATGCTCAAGAAATTTTGGAATTCAGTTACTCAAATTGATATCTAAGATGGAAAGTTGTGTATCAGTTATGATCACGTCACAGATCTGGTTGCATATTTGTATCTAGTCTTTTATGAAACTTTCATCTATTTCTAATGACAGAAGACAGAACAATACCCACATTTTTAAGCAAATGCTCTAACTGACTTATTATCATTTCCCCAAACCCTTGGGCCAGAAGAACAAGAGAGTGGGTCTCTGGTGGAGGGCATCTCTCACGCTTTCATGCAATAGTCAGTTACACACAGGAGGGGAGGGAATGTGGTGGCTCATTCCAGCAGCCTGTGACTCCAATACGATGCTAAATCCTCTCCTTCCATTCACCATTTCTGACCCAGCAGGGTTTGCATGGCTGCAAAATGGAGATCATTACACAGAGCTGTAAAAATAAGGAGTCTCAAGATGTCCATTCTTTTATGAGGTGGAGAACACCTGGGATTACCATCAGTCACTCGGGTGCCACCATCTGTTCATTAGTTCACATATCCAACTTAACCAAACAAACCACTCAACTCCGCTAATTCAAAATTTAGACCAACATTTACATCAACATAATAAAACCCTGTATGGATGAGGGAGGAAACTCCAAATGTTTCTACCGATTTACTCAATGGTGTAATGATCAATTCTAGCAAGTCACAGAAGAGGAGGATTAAATCTGAGGAAGCCAGAAGAGGATTCTCCCAGGGTTTCTTCCTTCTCAGGCCTCTATCACTGTACTGAACTGAAAACCACTTAAAGGCAGGTAATGAGTCCTTATATCTATATTCACCAAACTGCATCAATCACTGGGTTACTCTCATCACCTTTACTCTGAAATATGCGAAAGAACATATATTCATGTAAGTTACACATCAACAAAGAAAATCAACACGTAAAACCACTCAATTTAAGAACACAAATGTACAAATACCACAAAAAACACACTCTTTTAGAGCTCATAAAAGAGGGAGTAGAGACTGTGTTGTCAACATCATTGGAGCCAGTTGATAAGAGGTGAACCACATCATCCATATGGATTCCTCCACGGACCACCAATGTGTCTTTAGGCTTTCATCAGAATTCCAGCTTTCACAAGACTGTATTCACATTTTGCATAGTCATTTAGTTTTTTTTTTTTTTAAAGGAACTCCTTTATTTATTTATTTATTTATTTATTTATTTATGGCTGTGTTGGGTCTTCATTTCTGTGCGAGGGCTTTCTCTAGTTGCGGCGAGCGGGGGCCACTCTTCATCGCGGTCGCGGGCCTCTCACTATCGCAGCCTCTCTTGTTGCGGAGCGCAGGCTCCAGACGCGCAGGCTCAGTAGTTGTGGCTCACGGGCCCAGTTGCTCCGCGGCATGTGGGATCTTCCCAGACCAGGGCTCGAACCCGTGTTCCCTGCATTAGCAGGCAGATTCTCAACCACTGCACCACCAGGGAAGCCCTAGTTCTTGCTATAAGAGTTATATTCAAGAAAAATTGAATGCTATTGATTTTAAAGTGACTTTTTTGAGCTACACCTGCACCAAAAGGCAGAAAATACAGACTAATCGTTTATTCAACAAATATTTACTGAGTGCATATTATCTAGGCACTGGAGACACAGAAATGTACAAGAGTTAGATGTAGACTTTCTTTTAATGAAGCATACGGTCTGTTTGTGTGTGGGGTGGAGGGGCTTAAGTTTACAAAATAACTCACTAAATAAATAAGCAATTTTATTTAGGATAATATGAAGAAGTGCTATGAGACGGTGTGCTAGGGAGTGCATAGGACCACTTTAGATGTGGAAAGAAAGCCTCTGTAAGAACTGATTGACCAGAGGAAATGTCCGTGGGAAGATCTAGAGGCAGACCTGAAGCAGATCATTCCAGGCAGAGAGAAAAGTCCTAGAAGACCCTAATGCAGGAAGGGAGTTGGTGTGATGCGTCAACAAAAGGCGGCCAGGTGGCTGGAGAAATGAGCTGTGGTGATCGGCTGATATCAAGTCGGTGGGAAGGTCGACAATGACTGTGATGTGAGAGGAGATGAGGAATGATGATTTGAGTCTCCTGAGCACATACCCAGGAGCTGGTAGCTCGCTTGCAGCGCTTTGTATCCATGGGCACCGGCTTGCTCTGAGGCAGGGCTGCATCACTCCGCTTCTGCTGAACTTCCTAGCTGCAGAGCGTGTTGTTCTCTGAAAACATCACCTTCATTTCGACTGCACTGCGAGTAGGTGTCAGTGTCATTATGTCAGCCTTTATGAAAAGAAATGATCACCAAAAGGTACAGAGTGCAGCATCTGGGAAATTCCTGCTTTAACAGTGCAGCAGGGCTGAAACAAGGAGCCTGGGCCATTTCTGCTTCCTGGTAAGGCTCAGATATGCTCTAAAGCCCAGGGCTCTAACCCCTTCCATTCTGGTGAGGTCCCAAGAATGCAGGAGTCCTGAAGAATCCAGATCCTTCTCAGTGGCAGACCAAGACACTGGCAACACAAATCTCTGTTCAGAAATGAAGCATCACAGCACTCATGTTCAAGGTGCAAATAATCTGCCTTTTTAGCGGCAGTAGCCAAAATGTTTCTGTGGTTAGCATTTGGGGAAAGAGATGGGAACGAAATTGTTAGTGCAAACATAGAAGTGTTACAGAAAATGTCTTCCAAGACGGGATTTCTTTTCTCCTGCCCAAGTTCGTAAGACAGTGACAGAGATAGAGGCAGACTTTTTCTGCATAAATGTTTCCCCTAACCAATGCCTCATGTGTATAGCACACAATACGCTTCAAACAGCATACATGGTAGAGTAAAGCCACAGGAAAAAATATATTCTTTATTTCTACAGGTGTCGTTTACTCTCTGTTACCTGATGTTTACATAAGAACTAAACAGTTTGAAGAGAATTATTTCTCATTTTGAAAAGAATATCACAGAACACATTTTGTGTGTTTGCCATCAGAAGTCTGATTTCCCCCTTTTAGCTTTTCTAATAAGGTAATCACACTGCTGGAATCAAATGATTGTGACTCAGGCTAGATCACACACACACAATATCCAAATTCAACAGAAGCAGGGAAGAGCTTTCAGATGTATCTCTTCCACTGTACAAATGCTGGGAGTCTGCAATTCAAGACGCTGAAGAGAGGATGACCCAAAGCAAAAAATATAAATAAGCTCCATTACTGAAGGGACTTGGTTGAAAAATACAAAAGTTCTATCCCCACTGCAATCAGCTCACATCCTTTTTATACTTTCCTCCTCCGAGACCCCCTCAGCCTAATGCACGGTTATTGAACTCATCACAGTGGAGCTATCCATTAGTTTCCAGGGTAATTGTTTTTTATCTAAAATAAAACTTTACAAATTATAAAAGGCATGCAGAGTTCACAGATATTATTCAGTATAACTTTTATGAGCTATAAAGTATTTTATAATTGCTTTTTGTTAATTATGAGATTAACTTTTTAAAATAAAAGAACAAAGGCAAAATAACCTGGATGACACTTGACAAATACCAAAAGTGTAAAACTATTTAGAGGATTTTAACATTCAGGAGAAGGTAATTACCTAGAAATTTGTAATATTAAGGATCAAATATGATGGACGTTTACCTTCTGACCAGCAAGAGTCTTCAAGCTATTTACTTCTTATTCTGATTATAACATATTATAAATTTGGTTTCTTTAAATTGGGAATGCTGCAAAAGAGAAAGTCAAATCATAAACTTGATTTCTCTTTCTGCTACAGTAAATTCCCAATAATGTGTGACAATAAAGATAGCAAAATAAGTAACGTATTAGTGTACTGTCTGGGGAAACAGAGGTAGATGCTGCATTGTTCTTTCATCTACCTGAACCCCTCAATAAAAACAGACAGAGAAACTAAACAACAAAAGCCAAAAACCAAAGGACCATATCTATAGTGATACTAGGCTCAAGGGGAAAAAAGAAGCTATTAGTTTATTTTAATTTTGATCATCAAAGTGAACGAATAGATAATAACTGTAAAAAAAACTAAGAGTATTTTAAGGGAACTGGACTACCATAAAAATAACCGTTGTAAAAAAAAATACAGCCCTTCTTTAAAAAAAAAAAAAAACAATTCTAGAAAGCAAATAAAATAGAAAACTTAGGGAAAGAGGAAAGACTGATAAAATAATATGTATCCAAGAAACGATTAAAATATATATATATTTCTGAATTATATACTAATATTAAAAATGAAAGGATAAACCATAACATGTTTTAATGGTTATCTGTAGAGGAATTCAGAGAATAGATTAGGAAAGATCTTGGTAGCAGCTATGCGTCATTATTTATTGTTGTTTTTTTAAAAAAATTGACCTAAAAACATGTATGGATACATATAAAACAAAATTAAATTTTAAAAGACATCCCTAAAATTTTAAAATAAAATGCATCAACTCAAATATTTCTCTAGTTTATAGCATAACCACACAGAAATCACCTTTTCCAAGTGCCTTTAAAACAAAGTAATTTGATAAGTCATCTCTAGAAAGACATATCCTAAAGACAAAAGAGGTATTAAAAATTACTTGTTTTAATTATCATATGATTGCTGGTAACACTGGCATTTTATTCTGAGAAAATCATGTATGTAGTATGGGATAAAGTAAATGAGTATGTGATATTCAAATTTACTCTTTCCCAGAGTGGCTGTCAGGTTTCTTGTGGGAGAAAGGAGAAACAGCTGTAAAATAGAAGGAACTAAGTGAAAATTCTATAGTGTCATTTTAATTGTAGTTATCAACATTTATTCTTCAGTATTTTATCTTTAAAAATACAAACATTCAATTCCCTTCCTCTGTCCATCCACTGAAGAAGCCCAGGAATCATTATGAGCTAATAGCAATGAGCAACCTTAGTGTGTAGGTTAGATTTTTTTTTTTTTTTAAGATTTATTGATTGATTGATTGATTGCTATGTTGGGTCCTCGTTTCTGTGCGAGGGCTTTCTCTAGTTGTGGCAAGCAGAGGCCCCTCTTCATCGCGGTGCGCGGGCCTCTCACTGTCGCGGCCTCTCTTGTTGCGGAGCACAGGCTCCAGACGCGCAGGCTCAGTAGTTGTGGCTCACGGGCCCAGTTGCTCCGCGGCATGTGGGATCTTCCCAGACCAGGGCTCGAACCCGTGTGCCCTGCATTGGCAGGCAGACTCTCAACCACTGCGCCACCAGGGAAGCCCTAGGTTAGATTTTTTAAACATCATTTCCCACTGAAAGAAGCAAGGGTTCTTTGGAATAAGGGCTAATTTCATCACTGAGACATAAAATACACACGGGGAGGGGGGAAGGGTAAGCTGGGATGAAGTGAGAGAGTGGCATGGACATATATACACTACCAAACGTAAAATAGATAGCTAGTGGGAAGCAGCCGCATAGCACAGGGAGATCAGCTCGGTGCTTTGTGACCACCTAGAGGGGTGGGATAGGGAGGGTGGGAGGGAGGGAGATGCAAGAGGGAGGAGATATGGGGATATATGTATACGTGTAGCTGATTCACTTTGTTATACAGCAGAAACTAACACACCATTGTAAAGCAATTATACTCCAATAAACATGTTAAAAAAAAAACAAACACCAGATTCTCTTGTTATACCAAACAACAAGGAATCCATCAAAGTCTACTAGGGCTCTATCTAAGGGACTCAAAGGCCATTTGAAGAGCCTCCCATTGGCCAAAGTTGGGACACCTTGATTAATGGTAATAATAATTGCAATGTATTGAAAATACAAAATATGTTAAACTTATTAATTCTTTTTGATACCAAAAACAGAAAACAAAAAAGTTGTTGTTGATAGATGATAATAAACTAACTTACTATTTTGAAAACTGGTAAGTAGACAAATTAGGCATATAAATGTCAGCATAAGCTGACTTCCCTATACGAATTGTACCACTTGGGAAACGAATAGTAAAGAAAGAGATATTTCTCTTTATAGAAATATTTCAGTCAATAGACTTAAAAAGTTAGTTTTTAGAATGTCCCTTTTTCATAGCTACTAATAAACTGATCTAGAAAACTGAGCATCAATAATTGCTGACATCACAAAAATGGAGATAATCAGACATTATTTGTTTCATGATGGAAGCTCAAACCACCATTTTTGAAAAAGTTTTGCCAACAATGTTGAACCTAAATCCTGTTATATCCAACCATCAATTTGCAAGAAACACAGAGGACAGAAGAACACAAAATATGAAACCATCGCAATGCAGTCAGCAAAATCCAGACTTTGCAAAGCTCTATAGAACAAATGATAAGGTTTCTTTAACAATAGATTGCAAAGGAAAATAGTTACAGGAGAAGAGACCTATAACACAGAAGAAAATTAAGGATCATATTCACCAATTTCCATGTGTGTGACTTGTTTATATCCTGATTTAAGCAAAGGGTATAAACAAGTTACAATGGCAGAAACTAGTCTCACCCGTTCTTATACTTTATACAAATGGAAGCAAATAGGAAAAAAAAAAATTGCTTATGCAACAATTGGAAATATGAGTATTGAAATTAAGAAATTATTGTTAAAACTTTTAGTATGACACTTGTGATTTTGTTAAAATAATAATTTAGTGCCTTTATATGATAATAGAGTTATATATGCAAATATTTAGGGATGAAATCATATGTTTACTTCAAAACAATATGGAATGTAGCAGTACAGTGAGGAAGAGAAATTAGTATCAATACAGAAGAGACAAGATTGGACGAGAGTTGATAATGATGAAAGTAGTGTTATTGGTTCTTGGGATTCACCATGCTACCCTTTCTATCTATTTTACCTCCTTTTTTAATGTTTGATAGTTTCCATTAAAAAGATTAAAAGTACAATGAACAGGAAACAAAGGAAGCAATAAAGTGCATTTTTCTATGTAATTTTCTAATTACTCGGAGATAACTACATTACTTATACTATATGAAAATCGACAAATGTGAATTCTGACAACTAATTCACCTACCAAAAGGCAGTTTTGCAGGGAAAAAATGACAATGGAAATTGACATTCATGCTACAAGATATTAAATAAATGGGAAGATTCTGAAATATTTTCTCTGATGTGCAATTTGCCTGCCTGATACATTTTCTCACTATGGCCCCTCACAGTGACAGCTGTATCTCAGACTCCTAGTAAATATTGGTTAAATTATGTGATTGACTAGATCCTAAACTAAAAATAGAAACCTTAACCAGAGTAATTTGGTAAACCTAAAGGGGGTTAGTCTTAAATATACAATGCTGTGTCTATAGTACTACTGGTAATGCAAATTCCACCAGGCTCTATGGAAATGGAGGTAAGATTCAGAAATAGAGATTTGAAAGTATATTGAGAGATTATGTTGAAACATTTTAGATGTTTAGTGTATGTTTTCTCTCATTATCACTTACAATTAGAGCCATCAGCCTAGGGCAGAGAAAGTCGAATTTGTCATGCATACATAAGCATAGAAATTATACGAAAACTGGGAAGATGAAAGTTCACATTACAGATTAAATATATTTACTGCATATGAGTAAAATTGTTAAAGAATGACCATATCTAATTTCAAGTTTTGCCCGTCATTCTGTAGTGCTAAAATTCCATCATTCATTCATTGATTGATTTATCCATGAATTGGTGAACATATATGTACATTCCTATGTATCAAAAGAGTGATTTCAGTGTTAGAGTTTCAATAATTAATAAGGCATACACTTTATTTTGAATACTGAACAAGAGAGTACTAATAAATAAGCAAATAATTAAAAACAATGTGGTAAATTTATGATAGAGATATGCAGTTTATTAGAAAATAATAGAAAAAAATAAATATAACCACTCAGTAAGTGAAGGGAAAACTATGAGGTGTTCCAGGTTTAGAAATATAATAAAGAAAAGGTCTGGGGTGGACATTACATAGGATAGAGAGAGGAACAGGGATAATGATATGACAACACACAATTCTTTTGTCATCAAAATCGAAATATAGTATAAGTTATCTTATTCAATCTGCTGAGTCATTGTATCAGGGTTGAAAATTTAGATCATTTTCACTAGTCTGTAAATTCTCCATGAGGATAATTACTGTCTTGGCTTTGCTCATCATGATATGTCCAGCGTCTAACACATTTTCCAGCCCATAATATGTGATCAATGAAAATTTGTTGAATATAGGTATGCCTGGATAGAGAGATGAATGAATAAATGTCTAGTTATTTTCAAAAAGACTGCAGTCAGCATTTACAGGCATTAAAATTTGTCCTTCTCTTGGATTATTCCTTACCATAAAGCCCTGGAAGTGACGTTTGTTCAGAGAGTTTAAATATTGGGCTGGCTTTTGAAACATTCACAGACATTTTAAGAAATAACCAAGGGGTATCAGCTGCAAACAAGCAGCTGAGGCTGAGGAGATGGGCTTCAGGAATCATGAGCAAGGCCTGCCTCTGCAGAGCCCTGACCTGGTTAGCAGACAAACTCTCCAGGGAAACTTCGATACATGCATTCATCCATTCATTCAACAAACATCTACCCAGTGCCTACAACGTGCTGGCACCATTATAAACACAGGAGATGCAGAAACAGACTTTCACACACACATGCACGCATACACCTGCCCCTACAGAATGTATATTCAAGTCAGAGGAGACAGATAATTAGTGAAACGTATAGTATTTCATCTAGTGATACGTGCTATGGAGAAAAATGAAGGAGAGAAGAGGCAACTAGAGCAGTGGTGAACTGTGGCCTCACTGCCCTTCAGACTGCTTTGGGAGGAGAACCTCTATGGGGGAAGAGATAGTCTGGGTGTCCAATGCATCTTGAATACTGATATAACCGGGACACAAGGGCATGAGGTTAGACCTATTGCCTCCAGAAAGTTAGTGATGGGGCTATGAGGGTTTTATTTGGGTGGAGGGAGGTAAAGGTGGAGAAAGGGGGTTGTTTGGACTGTGCATTTCTCACTCGTGCTGGGGTGAGAGATAGTCTCATCTGGAGCACTGCCAGTTCCTGGGCCACCTCCTGACTCCTTCCAGGCCGATGTGCAGGGCTGGGCCAGCTGGTTATCTCCAGACACGTTCAATGAAGACGTTAAGTTTACCATAAAACTTAGAGATGTCAGAGAGTCTAAGAAATCATGAACATCAAGTTAATTAACTATTAGGGCTTTGGGATAATAAAAATAAAATCAGGGCTGTAAGCTTTCAATCGATACAGCTAATGCATTGGTCCTCAGATTGGTCTACTTAATAATTATAGGGCTCAATATTCTCATCACATCTCCATCCTCGAATTTGTTATATGACTTATCTATATATCCAAACAAATACTGTTAGCAAGAACTATGTTGAGATACACTAACAAGGACCAGTCTCCTTCAGACCAATGAATTAATTTTATTGGTTGAAAGCTTAATGTCCCAGTTTTATTTTTATTACTCCAAAGCCCTAATAGTTAGTTAACTTGACATTCACGATTCCTTCTGATTCTCTAACATTCCTTTATGAGTTTTAGGATAAATGTAACATCTTTATTGGAAGAAGACACAGACCTGTGGTTCGAGCCTATGGTCAATGCAGGACCGAATGACTTGGCAGGCTTCCCAATGATGCCAGGATTCCAGGAGACATCAGCTTTTCTATGAATACTGTGGAAACTCATTAAGCAACAAATCAGAGTGCGTGTCCAATCCTCCATGACCCTTCGCCACGTAGACAATAAAAATGGGGTTTATAACCAAAACTTGGACAAAATAGAGTAATAATCATCTGCTTCAAAAATAACAAATGCTAAGAAACTTCTTTTGTATAAGGCAGAGTAGGACCCAAATAACTACTGTCCAGATTGGAAGACAAAATTTCACTGTATGGCAAATTTGGTAGCATCGCAAAACAATCTCAGACCTGCCCCCTTAATGTAGTACATGACAGACAGGTGCGAAATGAGAAATACAGGCACCTCAGGCAACAGCTGACAAATGAAGAAGGGCCCAGCTGGGCTTGAGATTTTTTAGGGTTGGTTTGGGAAGAGCTTACATCTTTGAAAACTGGATAGATGGAGAGAAATGGAGAGGGGATCCCAAATAGGGTGAACATTGTGAGAAGAAATAGGGAGGTGAAAAAGTAAACTGCTTTTCCCAAATTTATTCGTTAAGGGATGGGGGATTATAAGGATTTCAGCAAGACGGCAGTGGGATGGGTACATAGCATTAGATCTGTGTACAGATAACTACAGAACTCAGTGATCTTAAAAAACATGGAAGGGAAACATTCCATCCCCAAAATAGGTTTGCTTCTTTCTTTCTTTTACTTTTTTTCTTTTTGCAACATAACCAAATCAAACTTTAGAGCAAGTAAGAGAAAGAATGTTCTCTGCTGCGTTTTGAAAACCCAATTCCCTTTGCATTCTTTATATCTTTAAATAAAACCAGAGGGAACTGCCATTCTCTCGGATATTGCTAACAAGCCATTTTAGAGGCTTTCTAGACAGAATGTTTTCTTTGGGTAGCTTCAGAGCTGCCTCGCCTGTGAAGTAGTCAAAGCCACTTCCCCCCCCACACCCAGCATTGTGCTTCTGAACGAGGGGCTCAGTATGACTCTCATGCTTTTCCCCCCTCCCAAGAGAGAAAGGAAGGTTTTACAGAACAATTAAACACGTAGAACTTAGTCATTCCCCCAGGAAAATGAGAAACTGCAGACAGTACTCTGACATACGAAGAAATGTTCTGAAGACTGTAAATGTCTCTGAGGGGGAAGTTGATGAACGGGAACTCTGGCATTATTCACACTTCTTTGTTCAGGTTTTATGTAACAACTAAAAGCACCCACGAAATTGTAGACACATCTTGTGCAAGGTTTATTTTCAGTGAACATAATGAAAGTCATACTTGGGACTATTGGGAAATCAGAAAACGTCCACTTGTTTTGGTAATTAAAAGACATGTGTATCGGAAATTGCAAGAATCGTTCCTGGGTGGGTGAGAATTTACTGAGCAGGCAGTGGTTAGGCTAGTTCATAAAAGACAACAAAGCAACAACAATACTAATACGAGCACTTACTATGTACTAGGAGTTTGCATATACTATCCCACTTCAGGGTCATAACACCTACTCTTTGAAGGAAGGATTATTATAGGGAAGGTGAGGCTTAAAGAGGCTTAATCAACTTGCCCAAGGACACCAGGGCTAAACAGTGGCAGAGGCAGAATTCAAACCTAAGTGTCTTACTCCAGACCTAGCATGCTTCCCCACTAAGCCCCACCACCTCCCTGCCCACTGATAGGTCTGAAATGAGCAGGAAAGTTCCTAATTCCCTTAATTTCTTGTCACTTTTGCTTTCTGCATTCTCTTGTCAAGTGATCTTGATGTCTACACGCTTGAGATAAATGAATGGAGTCTAGAAACTGGTCACCATAAAAGGTCATGGAAGCAACGCCCAGAGGTAATGCAAGGAGTTCTTTCTGGAGATGCCAACGTGTGGAGCTGGATAGCTTCTTCCTCAGGACCTGCCCAGCACATGAGAGGGTACCCTCTGATGGCCTCCATGTGGCATCCAGTAGAGACCTTTAAAATATCAGGAAGATGTTTCTGAGGCTGCTCCAGAGTTAAATAACTTGGAAGCAGGGACCATAGGGAAGGCTATCATAGAATTCATGGGCCTGAGCAGAGACTCAGAAACTTTCACTAATGCTTAATAGAACAGCATTCATCCTGAACAAACAATTTTATCTCTCCCGCTCCCCAAATAGACCTTCAATAATAAAAAGGACACAGCGCTGTTCCATGTTCTTGATACAGGAATCTTTAGATATAATTATCATGTAATCAGAAGAACTGAAAATACAACAGTGAAAAAATTTAAAGGGACTCTTAGAAATATTTTTAATTATTTTTTTAACCATATTAATAGTGTTAATGTTCAGATATAAAACTAAATAGAGAAAAAATGGAGTGGTAGGAAAAGGTTGTTGATTCTTCAAGTCTATATTTATTGAGCACCTACTGGATGACAGCTGTTATAATCTGTATCATAGAAGATAGGAAAGCAGTATAGCCATAGACTATTTTGACTAAAAAGAATTGAAGATGCATGTATAAAATGAAATTTTTCAGGGGAAATAGTTACATATTGTCCATACTCTCCATTTTGGCGATTTGGAAATTGCACAGAATCTGACATGCAAATAGCATAAGGACCATATTGCAATTTCTACTACTTCTTCATAAACTTTTAGTTTCCTTCCTTTAGTGGGTGAATACCAGGCTAACTACACTGAAAGCAATGACTCACCCTTCCTTAGGTTATGCACTAGTGTTTATAAATCTCTGAAGGAGTTAGATATTTTAGATAATGGATTTCTGTTCCTTCTGCCTTGAGCCTTTGTATGGTATGATCACTTCTGCTATCTCAGCATGATGAATCTTTCCATCTTGTTAGATTTATCTTACAGTGAAGAAACTTGACATTCTGATGACTCTTTTTGTTTTTCTTTCTCAAGGTTCTCCCTTGAAACTGAATGAATCTGTAATTAAAGCAGCTGCATTTAATAAATAATCCTTTAAGACTAAAACACTACCATTTTGAGTTGAGTAGTTCTTATCGTCCAGAGACACACTCTACATAGCACTAAATATTTTAAATTAATATTAATAAATGTGTCTGAGCAATCACAAACTCAGTCCCAAGACTCGTCAGATATGCAGACTGAATAGGCAACTGCTTACCCTGCAGTGACAGAGGGGCCGGCAAGTACCTGGTGGGTCCATCAAGACATCCATACTTGCTCTCCTTTATGTGAAAATCAACCAGGGAAAATTCTTTTTCTTTTTTCTTTTGTCTTGGGTTTATATGTTCATCCCTACCGAAAGTGTAAAAATTTATGATGTGTATACATTTTTTTTTTTGACTGTGTTTTTTTTTAAAAATTATTTTATTTTATTTTTTTATTTTTGGCTGTGTTGGGTCTTCGTTTCTGTGCGAGGACTTTCTCTAATTGCGGCAAGCAGGGGCCACTCTTCATCGCGGTGCGCGGGCCTCTCACTATCGCGGCTCTCTTGTTGCGGAGCACAGGCTCCAGACGCGCAGGCTCAGTAGTTGTGGGTCACGGGCCCAGTTGCTCCGCGGCATGTGGGATCTTCCCAGACCAGGGCTCGAACCCGTGTCCCCTGCATTGGCAGGCAGACTCTCAACCACTGCACCACCAGGGAAGCCCCATGATGTGTATGCATTTAATATAAGTTGGAAATGCTTTCTTCAAAGCATATTTTAGATTCAGGAACTATAAAGTGAAAATGAAAGGAAGGACCATAAGGGAAATGGACACCTAATGTAAGTGGAAAGAGAATTCTTCAACGGGCTCAACTGCATTGGAGGCCAATGCAAGCTTTGGCTAATTCAGAGACATGCTTGGAGCTAACTGTAGTAGAACAAAAAGTAAAATAAATTCTGAATAATAATATCCTATCACAGGACTAGACTATTCATCTGCATACTCTAGTGAATGACTTACGCCCCAATGCCCCATGACTTAATAGTTTCCCAAAATTTTACTCATTTATTCAACAAACATTTCAGTGTCTAAAAGGTATCTTCCAATAGTCTAAGTGCTAGGGTAACAGCTGTGAACAAGATGGACAAAATTCACTCAGGAGATTTACATCCAGCTTTAAAATACCTCCTTTAAATCGAATCTCACTACACCATTTCTTATCATCTAGATCTATCATAGATCTATCCAAAAGCCACAGGGCAGTTTTGCTTACAGATTACAAGTGGTCCCTTTCTATGGGCTATTTTCACAAGTAGTGAAATAAATAAAATATTTTATCATTTACAAATATGTCTTTGCTTTGAATGAATAAATGAACTTATTTCTCTGTCCCAGGGCATCGACTTCTCTTGTTAAGAAAGTACAGTCCAATCTCTCTGCATAATTCTACCTCCCATAATAAACATTTAATGCCTTTAAGCAAAGAATAGTATTCTCATTCTGGACTCTAGAAATTAAACAGAAACATTAATGTTATTCCTCTCATTTTCTCTCTGATGGCCTGGGTTGTATCCAAAGCACATTAGTTTGTTGAAAGGGTCAGAACTGAGACACAGGTGTCAGTGTGAACGACTTGGAGATAAAGAAGAACCTGCAGAATAGATCTTCATAGCAGTTTGAGGTAGGAACCTTGGTTCCATCCACAGTTGTGAAAATGAAATGCTAGGCAGGCAGGAGTTCCTATTCAGGGTAGTTTATTAACAAGAAATAGAGGCCAAGTTCAAGTTCTGTTATTTCCACCTGCTAGGCATATACCCTTGTGCAATTTGCTTAATATCTCTAAGCCTTAGTTTCCTCACCTGTAAAATGGGCACAGTATGTATATTCACTTGTTATGGATTTCAGAGGAAGCATTGTTCTATCCTTATGTTACCAATTTTGGTTGATCCCTGTAGCCCTAAGAGAAGGCAGTCTTAAATATTTCTACCTCTTCTCTAACACTTTTTCCTTTGCTAATCAATGTACAAAGAAGAATAACATGCCAGTTGAACATGGGGGAAACCTGATATATACTGTCATATCAACCCTGAGCAGTGTCATTGCATTAAAAAAAAAAAAAAAAGGAAGTGGTCCGGGGCTTACCTCCCTTCTGCTATCCTAATCACTAAGGAAGGCTTTTATCTTGTTGGCCCGGATAGCAAAACAGACTTTCTAAAGGCCTACCTGGCGGCTTACCTTGTTCTGTACCCTTCTTCCTTTCTCTCTGAAACTATCCATCCTTTAGGAGATTTTATATTTGATGAAGCCATGTGGATTTTTCATGTATAAAGGTCATCTCTGTATGCTCACTTTCTGGATAAATGCCTCAAGATCTAGCTTTGGGGAAAGAGAGAAGCCTCCTTTTTAATGAAACCATAGCCACAGTCTCCAATGCAACTTTACACAAAATAGAACCGATGCTGTACTTTGCTTTCATCTGGCACTATGCATCGACGTCTCACCTTGTTAAAGAACACAGAGGACTAAAGATTCCTAAATTTCCAAGGAAGAGTGTATAAAGTGTATGTATATGAGTTCAAATTCAAGAATCTAGTCCCTACAAGAACTGGTGAGAGTAGGTGGACCATCAAATTGCAAAGGCAGAAAGCCAGGAAGAGAAAGTCTTGTTACTTAAATGGAGCTACAAGCTGTGGTCCTGGCACCAGAAACAATGCAAGATCCTAGTTCTTGGGACTTGGGATGGAAAGGAAGAGCAGAATTAGCTGTAAGACTGAGATGTTGGATGAGAGCCCATTTTAAGGAAAGATAACACTAGGCCCAGATACTGAAGAAGCACTGAATGTCTTAGTGAGGGATTGTTTGACACTTGCTATAGCCATTTAAAGGACAGGAAAAGACCATAAATTCGACAGGGAATTAATTAATACTGATCCAAATTGATTTCAATTTAAAATCCTTCTTACTCCATTAAAATAATCTAGAAAGATTTCATTCAGTGCAGTAGCTTTATTTAAGTAGCCATTACTATCCTATAAAAATATCCCTTTGGGTAGATCAGTGTTAGGATGTCACATACCTCAAGGGGTCAACCATGAGATGCAACTGGACAAAAGCAGTCAGATGCAGGGAATCTAATAAAGAGCGTTGGGTGAAGAGAAGGGGAGAACCGTAGATCGCACAGAGCTGCTAGTTGGATAGCAACAAGGGCCTCTTCAGGATGTGGTTTCTCAAGAAGATCCAGAAACCCAGGTTCTGAGAGTTTTTTAAGTATGGCATTAAACGATTTTTAATATTGGCAACTAAATCTAATTTTATAAATTCATGTTAGTGGGAATATCAGTGGTTTCAGCGTGAAGCCGTGGGGTTGTTATAGGACTGAGGAACCATTTTTTAAAAATTCATGGTTCACTAGTCAGTTAGGATGGAAATCAAATATAACTTGGCTTGCCCTTTTGTATCTGATAGAATTTTACCTAAATGACTTCATTAGCTTTTTAATCAACAAGAATGGATATACCGCTTAATCAAGTAATTTGGAATATGCTTTGTACCTTGTATTATGATCTGTTGTTAAAGTTATAACTAGAAAGAGGGAGAAGTTTGAATGGGAGAGTGAGTAGAGGAAGCAGGTTTGAAGATAAATGAAAAAAGAAGAAAGAGAGAAGCAAGGAGAGACTAAAAAAGCAGAGCAGACAAATGGTGCTGGAAAGAAACACATCCTGGAAGAGAGAAGCCATTCACACACTGGGAAAGCATGTAGAGAGTAGTTAGAGAAATTCTGAATTGATAGCAATTGAGAATTTCACTTTGCTATGTACCTCATTTATTCACTCCCCAATTCATTCAAGTTAATAAAGATACATTGACTCTCTCTGGATGCCAAACACTGCGTAGCTGAAACAGATGCAGCAATGAAGAAAAGCAGGCCCACGAGTTCATGGAGTTTACATTTTCAGGGGGAAACAGAAATGAGAAGATCAAGAAATTAATATCTAATCTGTCAACTGGTAGGAAATGTTATAGAAGGAAAATACCAGGGCAGGACAGGGAGAACTCCTAGTTAAGAGATTGCCTCTTGGGGTAGGTGGTCAAGGAAGGCCCCATTTTAGCAGAAATCTTAAGGATGTAAAGGAGTTGTCCATGAAGTTAGCACTACATACTTTAAATCACTTCCATGAGGGCAGACATTGCATCTACTTTGTTCGCCTCTGACTCCTCATCACTCAGTACACAATGATTACTCTGGGAGGAATAGTCAAAATAGCCTTACATGGTAGATATTAGTCTCTGGACAGCCAGAGCAGGAGATAACAGCACATTCTCCCAAACCTGGAAGAGTTCAAGGTCATCATATTAGTCTGTTAGGCTGCCATAGCCAAATACCTCAGACTGGGTGACTTAAACAACAGAAATTTGTTTTCTCCCAGTTCTGGAAGCTAAAAGTCCAAGATCAAGGTGCTGTCAGGGTTGGTTTCTAGTGAGATCTCTCTTTCTGGCACATAGACAGCCGGCTTCTCACTGTGCCCTCACATGGCCTTCCCTCTATGTGTATGCAGAGAGAGGTCTCTGGTGTCTCTTTTTCTTATAAAGACATTGCTTCTATCAGATTAGGACCCTATTCTTATGACCTCATTCAACCTCAAATGAGGTTTTCCCTCCCTAAAAAACCTATCTCCAAATACAGTCTCATTGGGGGTTAGGGCTTCCATATATTGACATTGGGGGACTACAGTTCAGTTCATAATAGCCATTGTATCCTGGGAGTTTCATTAGGGTTCTTTAAGCGCAAGCAATAGGTACTGACCATGATTAATTTAGACAAAACGGAGTGTGCTGAGTGGATGTCAGGGACAAAGCTGCCTTTACTTGAGCCTGGTACCCGCTATAGTTGGGCAGTGAATAACCTGTACAATCATAATTCATGGCCCTATTCAAGAACCTTGGAGAATTGAAGGAAATGAAAAACCAGACTTTGGAAGGCCAGAAATCAGAGAATTTCCAGAGACTTCAAAAGCTGGAACTAATAGAGTCTCTTCAGTGTGCCATCTTGAATGACTTCAGTCATTTCAGTCTCTTTAGACCTCCCATCAAGATAAAAGTTTGGAGGAGAGAGTTTGATGGCTCTCAAGTCACGCACATCTCTCTTTGTAAAGAGAGGTCAAGAAACTTGATAAACAGTTCTACTGAGTCTTTCTTCACTGGGTCTGGGATGGTGCCCAAAGATAAATCAAAGTGCTGTTACAAGAAACAGGAGGAATGGACTCTTGGCAGACAAAGTTGTGACAGCTAAAAATCCTATTCCAGAAGAAAATGAGCCCTTGGCGCCAGTGTGTGGGGATTGGAGTTCAAACTCTGCCATGTTCACTGGCTCTGTGACTTTTGTCAAGTTACTTAACTGATTTGTGCCTCATATTCCTCATCTGTAGATGAAAGAAAATTCTAGAATTATCTCGTAAAAATGTTGATTTAATTCATAAAAAAACTTAGAGCAGTGCTTGACAGTCTGTAAGTACTCAAAAAACATTAGCTAATATTATTTTATCTGAGACTTAATGTCCTTATTCATGATCTAATGTATATTCTGCTTTAGAAATTAATTTCTAAATCATTTGATTACCTGATTATTATTAAACATAAATCATTCAATTTGATTTGGATTTAAATTGACTGAATTTCTGTCTTTTTCTCTCTCTCTCTCTCACAGACACACACACAAATACACACACACACACACACACACACACACATACGTGTGCACGTGCACATGCTCTGATGTAGGTCTCTTAAGTTTCTTCCTAAATATATTATTGGAAAATATGCTTATGAAATTGCTCTTCATAAAATTATAGTTGTGAATATTCAAACTCGCTCAAAGGCCAGAGATCAAAGCATATGATAAATGCAGTATCTAATAGGCTATGAGGAGGCGGCCAGAGAGTGAAGGTGGGTGTTAGTAATGGTTGTGTAAAATTATTTCTATTCAACATCAGGAAGAGGGAATAAATACAAAGTTAATGAAATATTTACATGACACGAAATTGGGAGGCACTGCAAATGTTGGAAAAGCCTAAGAACCAATAGCAATGTAGCCATAAAAAGGAAAATAAAACAAATGAAATTCAACTAAACAACAGTGGAATATTATGATGAAATGAAATTAAATTGAGACAGTAGACGCCTAAATTATAACATTTATTACAGTGCATTTTGCAAACTTTTTTACATAGTCATCTCCGCTGCTCAGCCAAAAGCACTGAGACATTAACTAATTTAATTAAAAAATTATTGAGTATGGACTATGTACCAGATACAGTGTTATTCAGGGAGATGCACCAATGAACAGGTCCACATCCTAGCTAGTGATTGCTCAGATTCTATTTCACCCATCTTTGTACCCCCCAGCATCTAACACACAAACCTGGAGAATAGGAGAAGGAAGGAACCAGAGGCCATTTTTCAAGTGATATCTAACTAAAAAAGGAATACTCACAGTCAAATGTATCTAAAAGGAAAACTAATAATAACATATTCATTCAAACCAGACCCAGCTTTCAGTCCTTGGGTTGCATTTTCATTTCATCCTCAAACAGATGCTGGCACCTTGCCTTGCATTAGAGTTAAGGAAGCTATAGGTAAGCCACTCTTCCAAGAGTACCCAGATTGCTATAGTTAGCAGTGGTGCTGAGATTCAAACCAGGTCTGTCTGGTTTGGTACTTTTAAATCCTCATAGATCATTTTAATTTCTAGGAGGCAGGACACATCTAAGAGGAGCTTTATTTAAATCTGTGAATCTCATGCATTTTTACTGAGCACACAGAGAATTTTCATGCTTGAATTCTTGATTCTTTTAGTTGAAAAAACTGTAAAAAAAATGCTCAACTGGCCATCAGCATTAGTGATTATTTCATTGTTAACACTTCTTATTAAGATCTGAGTTAGAATATATCAAACATGCTCACTGCTTCTTTATTCTGAGCTAAACTCCCCTTTGTGAAATATTTATATCCATTATCTCAGTTGATCCTTACAACAACTTTGTAAGGTAGGTAGTGGATAGGGAGGGAAAAGCATTTCCTTATCCTTCTTCTTTACAGTTTGTAAATTGAGATTTAAGATTTATCCAAGGGCATATGAGGAAACTTTTTTTTTTTTTTTGGAATCACCATCCCCACCCCAGCTTACCTGATACATCTTCCTAATCTTGTTTGAGCCAAAAATCACTCCTTCCAGAGAGGTTTGTTTTACCTTCCTGTGACTTGTTCATATCTATTTGTAAAAGAGAAAGAACTACTTCAAAGACACTGTAAGACTTTCCTAAAGGGTGTATATAAGAATTTGAAGCTAAGTTCGGAAGTACTCCATAAATGCTGAAGAGAACAAACAAGAATAGACCTCAGGAAAATAGTCTGAAATCAATGAGCAGAATTGCTCTAGAAATCAATATCACCAAAGGAGACAAATGGCTGAAAACTGAGGACAAATTAGAGTTGCACACACAATGTAACACAATACCCAAACAGGCAGTGATTCTCAAAGCTGTGTATAAAGAGACATTTGATCATACGTTAGGAAAGTAATAGCCTTTTTCTGCAAAGCTCTGGGGACACCGCATCTGATATAGTGTCTGAGGTAATATAACCCTACCAAGAATGCAATAGACAGGCAAAAGAAATGATTGGGAGAAGAAATATTAATTTCCAAGTTAGGCTAAGGAGCTTAATGTGTGTAGGTTGGTGATGTAATGTCAAAGAGACCCATGATTCTGAGCAATAATACCACTTCTCCAAAGAAAAATAGATGTTATTTAATCTAATTTATGTGGGCTCATAAAAACAAACCAGCTGACCACTGAGGACTTAAAGAAACTAAAGCCAGATCCGTGCCTCTAAAAAGAGTGTTCAAAATATTCAAAAAATGAAAGTGTATCTTAATTTTTAAATTAGCCTAGTGGCAAAGATTTTTGTTGATTCATTCTTTCAGTGAATTCTTATTGGATAATTGCTATGTGCTAGGCAATGTATTAGGGGCTGAGGTAGAAAAAGGAAGAAACTTTACCCTAAAGAGCTCATTTTTAATTCAAAATGCAATTGCAAACAAATGCTTTATTAAAAGGTGTTATGTGTCTTAAAATGCACTTATCTGTATTGTGATAAAAATAGGCGCTTAGAGGAAGGGCAGATTTTTTTAATGGGGTGGGAAAAAAAGAAATAACACCGTAAAACGAATTTCATGTTTTCTTTCATTTGGCTTTATAACATAAAGTTCCCATGTTATTATACACTTTTCACAAACATTTTAATGGCTGCAAATCATGTCCTGGAGTGAAAGTGTTCACACTCCGCTGGCAGAAAGGGTAGGAATAGACCTCATACCAGGCTGGTGCTGACAGTAAGCCAGCCTACTTTATGTGTGGGCGCCTCCAGAATGTCAACGCCACCAGTGAGGAAAGTCACACTTCCCATAGCCCAGATTTGAACTCTGCTCACCAAATCCATGCTTTGACTTCCTTTGGAAGAAAATCAAGACTTGTCTCTATGTCATGCACTAGGGGTACCTGGTAGCTTCTGTAGCCTGGCTTTGGGCCGGTGACTCATCTGTACTAAAGCTGAAGCACGTACTCAGAGAGGAGGAGTGGGCATGGCAAGTGGGTGCCATCCACACTTCAGTGGCACTAGTCGCATCATCCCACCATATCCTTCAGACCTGGGGAGGCAGTGTCTTCACTGTCTATAAACCCTGTGGGTTGCCATAATCCTTTCCACACTAATCCTAAAAAGGAGGGAGTAGTTAACAAGCTAATACTATTAACAATATCAAATATCCCTTTAATTGTAATAGTAAGTAACACATATGGCAGGCCCTGTTCTATCTTGCATACACTAATTCATTTCAACCTTGGACTAACTTTAGGAGGGAAATGTGATTGTTTCCCATTTTATAGGGAAGGAAACTTAAGGTTTAAGAATAGTTAAGGTTTCTAGAAGCTGCCCAAGATCACTCAGCAGGGCTGTGAGAGAGCCAATATGGGAATGCAGGCAGTCTAGATATAGAGCCTGCCTGCTTTACCATGGTGTTACCTGCACAGCAGGACTTCACCTGTTTAATTAATCCAGTGAGTGGCCAGATGCCCACTAACAGAGTATATACGATATTGGAGCCCAAAGTCCTCTTTCAGTACCAGTTCTTTGAACCAACAACCTGTGCTCTTATTAAGACAGCTCGGACAAGGCCAACATAGCTTCAGAGGAGAAATAATCTCTTGTCCTCACCTGTTCTCCTTAATTCTCTGCCTGTTGGATCAGCTGAGAGCCAGGTGTCCCAGCCATCGGAAGTGAACACATGACATGCTGAAAAAAAATTGAGAAGTGGAATGAATCCAAGGAAAGTCCTTGATGAGGACTCAAAAGAAGAGTCACAGATATCAGAGGCAAATCTGACACCCATTGTCAGGGAACTGAGATAACAAAACGAAAGCAAACTGAGATACAAACTAGGAACCAAATAGAACCTGACTCAAAGTACAAAATGCTTAGGGAACGAGGCGCTGTTCAAAGCCTACAAGCCCATTCTTGCTCCCCTTCTCATCAGCATAATGATAGTGGAGGACTGTCTTGTGCTTGCTGTCTCTCAGACACACCTCTACCCATTCAATGTGGCTATGTTACTCATCTATAATATAGTTGGATTTACTTGCCCCTGTTTGCATTCCATCTTAGAATTCCTTCTATCTTTTTAAATTTAATTTTGAATGCTTAGAATATGAACATGAGTCCCAAATTAATCAAAAATTATACTCAGAAAAGTGTTACTCCCTCTGTTTTCTCTTTCTTTTCTCCTTAACCTAATAACATAGGTAACCAATCTTGCAGGGTTCTAGTTATCCATTTTGTGCTATTTTTTATAACAATAAGTAGATTCACTCTGTATGACGACTCTAGGTCCATCCACAAGTAAAGAGAAAAACAAATACCATATGTTAACAAATACAGTATATATGGAATCTAAACTAAAAATGGTTTTGATGAACATAGGGGCAGGACAGGAATAAAGACACATACAGAATGGACTTGAGGACACGGGGAGGGGGAAGGGTAAGCTGGGATGAAGTGAGAGAGTGGCATGGACATATATACACTACCAAATGTAAAATAGATAGCTAGTGGGAAGCAGCCGCATAGCACAGGGAGATCAACTCGGTGCTTTGCGACCCCCTAGAGGGGTGGGATGAAAAGGGTAGGAGGGAGACGCAAGAGGGAAGGGATATGGGGATATACGTATGCATATAGTGATTCACTTTGTTATACAGCAGAAACTAACACAACACTGTAAAGCAATTATACTCCAATAGAGATGTTAAAAACAAAAAAAGTAGATTCATGTACGTTGTATTTCTCCTTCTTTTGTACACAAATGGAAAAATGCTATATATAAATGTGCACTTTACTTTTTTAAATATATTACATATTACAAAATATATAAAGAACATAAAGAATAAACAATCTCCCTATATATTATGGTTATTGCAATGTATTTTGTAAATCATTTCAATGATTTTGTATTTTGTAAATCATTTCAATGATTCAGTTTTTACTCAATTTTTTTCACAGCTGAACAGAACCTTTTGTTCATTCAACAATTCCACTATATTTGGACATTTAAGTGGTTTATAATATTTTGCAGTTACAAATAATGCTTTAATGAATAACCTTGAGCAAAGCCATTTTTGTTGGAGGTGTATCTTTAGAGTTAATTTCCAGAAAAGAGATTGCTGAGTCAAAAGGCAAATGCATACTTTGACTTTTAGACATTCCCGTTCATAGCGGTTGTACATACTTTGAGCAATATATGAGTGACTATTTCGTAGAGTGACCACAGCTTCTCCAGCATTGCCAACAGGATATATTGTCAAGCTTTCAAATTTTGTTCAATATTTCACTTATCTAATAAGTAAAGATGAACATCTCTTCATATATTTAAATATTTAAAGATTCTGTGCGTATGTGCGTGTGTGTATACTGTTTGTGTGTGTATGTCTATATATGATTTCCCATTTTCTTTAGGTTTTTTTTCTCACGTTTATTAGAATTTCTTCATATACTGAGTATATTACTTTGTATCAGTGATGTACGCTGCAAATTTTCTTCCAGTTTGTCATTTGCCTTTTGATTTTCTTTCTGATGTGCATTTTTCCTATGCAAATTTTAACAAATCTATTTACTATAAATATTTATATGAATTTATATGTTTATATATATCACATGAACATAAATCTCTATAAAGTCTAAAATAATCTTATTTTATTGAATATTAATTTTTATGTATATTTAGAAAGTTTCCCTACATTCATAAAGGAATTCATGAAGGTTTTTTTTTTTAATACTTGGACGTTCTATATTTCACAATTAGAACTCTGATTCATTTGGAGTTTCCTCTGTGTATGTTTTGAGAAAATAGTCTTTTATTTTTCAAAATATCTATTAAATTATTCCAACACCATTTATTTAAAAGCCCATATTTGCTGTGGTGGTTTGAGATATTCCTTTATTATATGTACTTGGGTTTATATCTGAACTCTCTATTCTATTCCATACATCTATTTGTTTATTCATGGGCCAGCGACACAAACTCTAATCATAGAGGCTTTGTTGTATGTTTCACATAGTGTAAAAAACTACTTCCTCCTCATAACTATTTCTTTTCAGTGGCGTCCTAGCCATCTTTACATGTTTATTTTTCCCATTAACTCAACTAGCTCCAGAGAAAACTCTATGATTCTTTTATTTGTATCACATTGTTTATAAATTAACTTAGGGAGAATTTATATCTTGATGCTGTTGAAATGTTCTAAAGAGCTATTTTTGTTCAATTCTACTTTTGTGAAATTTCAGGGCATTTTATATCTTTCACCTATGTTCAGGTTTTTTCAAATAAATTTATTTATTTTACTTATTTTATTTTGGGCTGCGTTGGGTCTTCGTTGCTGCACATGGGCTTTCTTTAGTCGCGGTGAGCGGGGGCTACTCTTCGTTGCGGTGCGCTGGTTTCTCATTGCAGTGGCTTCTATTGTTGCGGAGCACGAGCTCTAGGCGCAGGGGCTTCAGTAGTTGCAGCACACGGGCTCAGTAGTTGTGGCTTGTTGGTTCTAGAGCGCAGGCTCAGTAGTTGTGGCGCACGGGCTTAGTTGCTCCGTGGCATGTGCGATCCTCCAGGACCAGGGCTCGAACCCATGCCCCTTGCATTGGCAGGTGGATTCTTAACCACTGTGCCACCAGCGAAGCCCTGTTCAGGTGTTTTATGTTAAATGTGTTTCTAAGTATTTTATTGTATTTTTATTATCATAAAAGAGGCTTTCCCTTTTATTATATATTCTCAGACTTTATTTGGTTTTGATGACTTTGAGGAGTATTGGTTGGATGTTTTTAGGATGCTCCTCTATTAGAACGGGTTAATGTTTTTCTCATATTTAGACTCGGATTGTTGGTTTTAGGGAGGAAGATTGAGAGATCAAGTATCTTTTTAATCTCTCCACACCATATCGTATCAACATGAATTACCATTGTAATTCATGATCTCCAGGCTGAGGTACTACAGGTCAGATTTCTCCACTGTCGGTTACTCTTTTGCCGCCTTTCTATAGAGTTTTTCCCCTCTTCCCATAGCATACTCTTTGAAAGACAATTATTTAAGAAGCGGGGATTTACACTCCCCCTCCTTGAGCATAGATTGTCAACATAGATTATTAGAATTCTTCTGCACAGGAGACATGTCTATTCTCTCCCAGTTATTTATTTACTCAATAATTTATACATATAAGTATGGGATTATGGATATTTATTTTATACCTTGGGTTATTCTTTTGTTCAATTATCTTTAGCTCAAATTGTTCCACATTGGGAGCTATTTCAGTTGGCTCCTATGTACCTCTGACATACCCATTATTATGGGCTTCTATTTTTTAGCATTCTGTACTTTCTGGCAGTACAAGATGCTCCAGGTCCATCTTATATTTTCTTGTTCCAGTCCCAGAATCACCCACTTTTCTAAGCCAATTTTCTGATTTTTTTTTTTTTTTTTTTTTTTTTTTGGCAGAATAACGCTAGAAACCAGGATCTCTTCCTTAGAAACTAGGTGTGTTTATTGCTTTTGGGGTGTCATTGTTTCTTAGTCTGAGTCGACAGACTAAGGAAATCTATATGTGTGATTCAATTTTTTATTAAGATTTTTTTAGAGCAGTTTAAGATTCACAGCAAAATTAAAAGGAAAGTACAGAGAGTTCCCATATAGCCCTCACCCCTACACACGCGCAGACTTACCCATGATCAACAACCCTCACCAAAGTGGTATTATGTTTGATGAATGTATATTACAATTGACCAGCCTATATTGACACATGATAATCACCTAAAAACCATAGTTTACATTAGGATTCACTCTTCGTGTTGTACATTCTATCAGTTTAGAAAAATGTATAATGACATGTATGCATGGCTATGGTATCACACAGAGTATCTTCCCTGCCCTAAAAACCCTCTGTGCTCTGCCTACTCATTCCTGCCCACACCCCACCCCCTGGCAACCACTGACATTTTTACTGTCTCCACAGTTTTGTTTTCTCCAGAATGTCATATAGTTGATATCATACAGTATGTAGACTTTTCAGATTAACTCTTTTCACTTAGTAATATTTATTTAAGATTCCTCTATGTGTTTTCTTGACTTGATAGCTCATTTCGTAGTGCAGAATAATATTCCATTGTCTTAATGTACCACAGTTTATCTACCCACTCACCTACTGAGGACATCTCAGGTGTTTTTAAGTTTTGGCAATTATGAATAAAGCAGCTATAAATATCCTAGTGCAGGTTTAGAGTGGCCATAAGTTTTCAATTCCTCTGGGTAAATACCAAGGTGTACAATTGCTGTTGTGTTGCATGGTAAGAGTATGATTAGTTCTGTACGAAATCTCCAAACTCTTCCAAAATGGCTCTACCATTTCCCATTATCACCAGTGATGAATGAGAGTTCCTGTTATCTCACATCCTCGTCAGCACTTGGGGCTGTCTGTCTTCTGTTTAGGCCATTCTAATAGGTGTGTGGTGATATCCCATTGGTGCCTAATTTTGCATTTTTTCTGATGACATATGATGTGGAACATCTTTTTATATGTTATTTGTCATTTGTATGTCTTCTTTGTGAGGGGTCAAAGTCTTTGGCCCATCTTTATTTTGTTTTGCTTTGTTTTTCTTGAGAGGTGAGAGGCATGAAGTTTATTTTTTAATTGAGTAATTCCACCATATAATTAAACAACAAATTCTAGAGGTTTGGCCCATTTTTTAATTGAGTTATTTATTTCCTTATTATTAAGTTTTAAGAGTTCTTTGTATATTTTGGATAACAGTCCTCTTTCAGATGTGTATTTTGCAAATATTTTCTCCCAGTCTGTGGTTTGTGTTCTAATTCTATTGACATTGTCTTTTGCAGAGTGGAAATTTTTAATTTTAATAAAGTTCAACTTACCAATTATTTCTTTCATAGATTGTGCTTTTGGTGTTATATCTAAAAAGGCATGTCCAAGGTCATCTCATTTTTCTCCTATGTTATCTTTTAGAAGTTTTTTTTTTTAATTTTGTGTTTTACATTTAGATCTGCGATCCATCTTGAGTTAATATTTGTGAAGGGTGTAAGGTCTGTGTCTAGATTCATATTTTGGCATGTGGATGTCCAGTTGCTTCAGCACCATTTGTTGAAAAGACTGCCTTAGTCCCATTGTTTTGCTTTTGCTCCTTTGTCAATCTGCAAGTAAATTTTGAAAGAAAAATTTAATCTTAGGTCACTTTGTGTAAATTATACCCTGAGATAGTAAGGTATCCTATTTTAATTTTTTTTCCACTTGTGAAAAAAAAACCTGGGTAAATCAGTATTTTCCTAATTTTATTCACCCCTCTTCCCCCAAAATGTAGAATGTAACTATGTAACTAATAAGATTCTGAAATTATCATCCATAACCATGCATTTTTAAATGGCTGGACTGATTAAATCATTCTTGCTGATACCACAATTTATCTAAAAGAAGTAATTCTCCTGAAATTGAACTTAGAAAATAAGCGAATACAAATATCAATCCACTTATAACTTTTCATTAATTACACCTTGCAGAAGATTTTATTTGATGAAGGGTATGATAATAAAATGTTTGATAACACACATGATTAAAAAAATATCTTAAGCTATTTTGGACTCACAACAGATCTCTTTTAAAACTTTACTTTGTTTATATCTCTTTTCTCCTGGGATACCACTGTACCTCTAAAGCTGTAATTATGGCATATTTAACTGGTTAGATGTACTGCATATGAGTGTGATCTAAACAATTTCCTTAATTTTTATGCGGAACTAAAGCAGAATTCTTGTGAAATTTGAAATATATCATTTGTATTTTTTTCTGTCATCTACTGGTCTTGTTACTCAGTTTGATTGAAGATTGAAGAAAAGTCCCCAATCTATACATTTTAGACAATTGTCTTGGAAGGAAACCAGTTTCTTAAAAACGGGTTTCATGGTAGGAGATAAATATCAATAAATATCTTTTTTTTTTCCTTCTTAATATGAACTGGGACAAATTTTACTATTGTTTTTGCAAACAAGAAGTAATAATATTTCCGAAATAAAAAGGCACATCTTCCTGTTAACCTCTCTGGATAGGTACATTACTATATAGGAATCTACATTAGCAGGCTCAAGGTATGGAAGAATATGAATCTTTGGAAACACTTCATTCCGTGAAGATGTTCAGCATTTGGGTTCCTAATTTACCAGCATCCCTGAAGTGTAAAGGACAGCACAAAAAGGACCGTAGGAGATTTTTAAAACAAAGAAAAATTTTAGCCTGCCCCTATTTCATAGTCTTTGGGGAAACCTGGAATGGAGAAGAATCAATGAAAAAGTCAGAGAAAGGAAAAGTTGAACATGGTAAATTACAGACACTGACACCACTGAAACTGAGTCCCCCTAAAACTGAGTTCTTCTGCTGAGTTTATGATTAACCTCACTATCCAAAACTTTCTTCCCTTTCTTTTCCTGAACCTGTCCCCACCAAAATTGAGAGGTATCAAAGGAAAGGGGCGATTGAAACCATATACCAGCCCCTGTGTCCCTGTCCTTTGAAGTAAAAGGCTTTTGCTGTAGTCTCCCTGGCGTCCCTTGAGTCTCAAAAGGCTGACTCAACAGTTAATGATTAGGAAACCTGAAGATGTAGAAACAAAAACAGCCGTTGGGCTGAGGAACTGGTAACAATTTAGACTATAAATCCACCACATAGCAGAATCACCGAACTCACAGTTTAATGAAAGAGATAGATAAAGGACTGGCACACATTCCTAAGTTGTTTTTACAGGAAGCAGGCCCCACCAGATGAAAACTGCTGACCGCAAGAGCATAGACCCAAGACTGGTTGAAAGCAGAATGTTGATGATGCTTGACATTTCACCTTGATGCCAACCAATCCAAGAATTGTGCATGAGCCGATCATGCACCCTGCAGCCCCCTCCCTCACACTGCCTATAAAACCCCTTCCCTGAAAGTCATCCGCGTGTTTGGGTCTTTTGAGCATGAGCTACCCATTCTCCTTGCTTGGCAACTTGCTATAAATACTGCACTTTCATTCACCACACCCCGTATCAGTAGACTGGCTTCACTGCGTGCAGGTGACTGGACACAAGTTTGGTTCGGTAACACCAACGCCAAAATTTTCCCCTCCAATGGAGATGTATTTTCTTGGTTCTTCATCTTGCTTCATACTTCCATCTTTCTCCCTAAAAACCAACAAAAACCACCACTGTCTGTTGTCCCTGATCTATCTTTCTCTTCTTCTTGTCTCTAAGAAATGAAGGAAAGATGGAAGTGACATCTCATTTTCCAGCAGAAGTAGACAATCCTTCCAGACTGCTGCTTTGAAACAGAAAGCCACTCAGATGTTATTTCTGCTTTCTAAGTGGCATTTGGAAAATGAAACAGAGGATATGAATTGAGGTATTTTCAGACTCTCTTTAATCCGTTCAGGTTCCCAAAGGATTTGACTCACCTGGATCCAGTGAGCATGTTTTTCTTGGTTCAGGAGATCTGTAGCCACACTTATTAAAAAGCTTCCCCATTATCCTTGCCAAGTAGTTTTTCTCCTCTGCCATCAGTTTAGGGACATGGAATTTCTTGTCCCCAAAGACTATGTTTTAGGGGCATCAAACATTTCCCTTTGTTTCTTACAATTACCCCTTTAATGAAGTATCTTCAGCACAGCAAAAGCAGTCTTCTGGTTATGGTATTAAAGAAGGTTTACCTTTGATACATGGAGATCTGTGATTACAAACAATGACTAATAAGAAAATTAAACACAGAATTCCCTAACTGAGTGGATATCATATGTATTTACTTCCTACCAATAATATGCATAGTGATCTAGTCAGCTGTCACAGACCTCCATTTTTTTCCTTCTAACCCCAAAGCCATTTCAGGTTGTCTATACTCTCTAGAATTTTCTTCTCCCTTTTTCCTATTCTTTTTTCTCCTCCCCTTTATTATCCTGTTTCAGAGGAAGCAAGATCATATCTGGCCTGTTTCCCAAGTGTCACCTTCCTGCTACTAAGCCAAATTTCCTTTTTGTCTTGTACAGGAGGATGTGAAATGTATAGCATGAATTAAAGTTTTGCCAAAAGCATATATATTATGTAAAATATCATATTTGTTAGCAGAAGACTCTCAGATTATATATAACTTCTTTTAAATATAAAAATATTTTTAAATATAACTTTTAGATTATAAATAATGCAACTAAAGTTAAAATATATAGAGCTGATGAGAAAAAGGAGTGGAATTAATTATATTGCCCAAGTACTAACCAAAAGTTAGTTGCATTGGGCAAAATATAATCCAAAGGAAAAGCTATTTACAGAAACTCACAGACATATATTAATAAAAAAGAAATGTGTGATATGCAATATGCACCATATATTGCATATAGCGCAATAGTGTTGTGAAGTGTTGTGAAGGAAATCTTCACAACATTTTTTTGAAAATCAATATCATAGGTCCCATGTTCACTGACTAGAATTCATTGAAGTTAGAACTCAAAACAAAATGTTGATTAAAATATAATATTTGGAAGCTAAAAATTCACTTTAAAATAATATATAACCTAAGGTGGATATCAGAAAGAAATTTAAAAATATGTAGGTCTGAAATAAAAGTACAATATATCAAATCTCTTGAGTGTAACAAAATTATATATGGAAAAAATTAAATACTAAATGCTTTCAATGAACAAAGTTTTAAATTCTAGGAATTAGACCTATAATCAGCAATAAATTTTATCCATATCATCACAGTAAGGAAATAATTATGATTTAAATTAGTTATTAAAATATAAATAAATAAAAACAAGTTAGTTTACTCTCCCCCTGCAATTTTTCAGTGGGTTGAAAAATCTATTACTATAAAACTCCTGGCAAGTCTGATTAAGAAGAATCAATGCATTTGACTTTATAGAACCTACATTCTAAGGGAAGTAAATAAAGTACGCATGTAGTAAGCAAGTCCCTGGTTTACCTGTACTCCCCCTCACTCTAACTGTAGCCAGTGCCCTTGGAGGAGCATAGGGAGAATAGAAGAGCAAAGCAATTGTCTTTGTTTCTTATCAGTTTAGTCTGAAGTTTACTGGACATTATTTTACAGCAAGTAATTCTGTTGAAAGATGATTGCATCTTTAATTCTTTCTACCTATATTTCAGAAGGCAGGGTTGGCACTCAGAGCTATGACACATTAAATCACTACTAACCCTGCAGTTCTTTACTGGAATAGCTAATCTCTAGAAAGTGCCCAAATCATTCCACTCCCACCCTTCAAATAAAGGATACTGGGGCCAAGTGTTTGGGCAGCACAACTCAACGTGTGTTGTGCAACTGTGCCCTCCAGGAAGCTCTTGTTACCGGGTTGCAACAAAGGAGGGAATGCTTAGAGCCATTCTTATAGTCATCTTACAGAGTAATTTTAGGTTGTGGAAACTCAAAATGTAACAGAGAACAAACCTGACTCCATATTGGATCTATTCCTTTACCCCTAACCTCTGTGCTCTGTTGCCTGTGCTTAGCCAGGCTGGCTCTGCACCTTTGTAAAGGAATGTTGCCTATCGCCTGAAATATACATGATAGCCCATTCTCAAGGCTCTGCCTCCCAGGCTTGACCTTTAAATGTATAACAGTTTTACATTCTTACAGAGATAAAGTTGCAGAACAGAAAATAACATGTCTTTTTTTTTTAATGGTTTTGATTGATCATAACACATGCATTTTTAAAAAATTAATTAATTCATTTATTTTTGGCTGTGTTGGGTCTTCGTTTCTGTGCAAGGGCTAATAACATCTGTCTTGGAGCTTTGCAGGAACATCGTGACCAGACCTACACGGACAGCTGTAAGAACAGAGGATTATCACATGCCTGCCGGGGTCTAGCTGGCAACAAGACGTTCGCAACAAGGAGCACTATTCCTTGCCCCAGCGCCTCATGTTTTGATTTATTGGCCTGTCGTGCCGCGAGAAGTGCGAACTTGGATTCGGTAACAATAATTCTTCAAGTGGCCTTGTATTTTGTGTGTCCTCTTTTGCCTTTTCACTTGCTCTATTAATTCATTTTTACTATATTTTACTAAAGTATTGGCCTGCAACTGAATGCGAATAAAAAACCAAACAAAACTGGTCCTTCACCACAGGTAGTTTGAGAAATACCGCTTCAGTACATCAGATGGCTTTTCTAGCAATGTTTGTAGCTACTTTTAAAAACCCAGAGGGAACAGCTGCCTAAAAGCTACTAAGTGAAACATCAGCTTCAATTGCAGACACTGTGATATCAGGTTTGTTTGGGGGCACCTGGAACTCCCTTTGTACTCTCAATGACATTTCTCAGCCTTCACCCTTCATAGGTGCCTTTATTCAAACAACAAATCAGCTGCTGCAGGCATCACGCTGGTCACCAGAGTTCTGCGGTGAGCAAGGCAGGTGTGGCCTTGACCTCAGAGACTTTACTTTAGTGGAGATATTATCCCTTTGCCACCACTGCCCTTAGAGTTTCCTTCTCCACCTAGTTTCCAAAATTTGCTCTCAGAAAAGAAGCTGATATTGATCTTAGTGTTAAAAATAAAAAAAGTGTTACTCTCCTCAAGGGTAGCTCATGTGAATTATTACTTCTAACTATGGGATGAAAGGTTCAAGTGTTAGGTTAGTGAGGTTCAGGATGAGGTAGGCAGAGTGTCTTGCTCAAGGGAAATTACGGCACACATGCAACCCTGATTTATCTGGACTAAGCCCAGTGTCACTCCCTTCTCCCCTAAATTGTGTCTCTCGGCATTCACCTCAAACTCAAGGGCCATGGCCTTAACCCGGAATGGCTTTTCTCCATCAATTAATTGTTAAGTAAGTATTTGCCCTTTGTGAGATCTATCAGGCCACGCCCTTAGAACACTTTAACTCAAAATTGCAGCTACAGTATCAAAACAAGCAATCATAAAATTTCTCATTCACTCGTTTTAATTGCAGAGGAAAAGTCATGTTTGTTCCCAATCATTGTCAGTTTCTTCTTAACTAGCTAGGAAGACATTTTGCTAATAACATGCCAGGAAATATACCTCCCAGGAGAGATTTGTTCTTCAGTGGCCACCGAAGGACCTCTTAGCAAAGAAAATAAAGTGGATGACTAAGTGCAAAACATTCATTAAAGTGTTCTCCAAACATGTTTTATATGAAAAGAAAAATGATTTGGCTACAGAGAATAATTGGTATGTCAAAAATTTCATTTCAGGCAACAATTTTGTTATTAGAACAAGCCTCAGTTGTCTACACCTTGGTTTTGTTCAGAAGATGTAACACAAGATAAGTTAAAAAAAAAAAACTTCCAATGCTGTTATCTGCCCTGCAGTACTTCTATTGTAAGAAGATAACAGTTCTGATATTTTTTTTCATTTCCTTGGGTACCAAATCTCCCTCTCACGGCACACGAGGCCCTTCATGCTGCAGCTGTCTGCTGTGGCAGCTGCTACTTCAGCTGCTGAGGAGACCTGAACAAATAATCAAGGGGTTTGTCTCTTGGGAGGAGGAAATATACTCTTATCTTTAAACTCAGGCTCTTGCATGTCTTACAAGGAGCAACTGAAATGCTTCTTATAGCCCAAGGTACCTCAAGAATGAAAGTCACTAGATACAGAGGCATCTTACACTGTGACCAATTCCCTGAATAGGTGATTACTTTATAAGAAGTGGGCTTATAGGAGTAGCTAAATCCGCACATGCACCCAGCATACTGCGGCCCCTCGCTAGACAGCCCAGGCTCGACTTCATAGGATGCTCCTACAGCCCCGTAAGGTAAGCGTCACTTCTGCCTTCAGATTACTCCTGTTTTATAAGAAGTTTCACAGGAGAAGGATTTCTTGTTCTCCTTGCATTAATGGTTGCCAAGTATCACTTTGAAATATGTCCCAGCATTTGAAATACAGAATATCCATGACAGAGGAGACTTACCATGTGGCCGCATGATATTGTAAAAATGTGTCCAATTCAAAGGTGAGAAGACCAGAAGCTTGGTTATCACTGGGCTTGGGTCTCTCAGGTTTCTTAACTATAAAGCAGGTTTAGAAACTGCCCCCCTAGAAGTGTTATAAAGATACAAGAAGCGGATATGGGGAAGTGCTCCTTGAAAAACATGGAGTCAGTGGTTCTCTACGTCAGTGGTTCTCAAACTTTAGCATGCATCAGGATTTGTCACAACACTTACTGCAGGCTCTCCACTCCCTGGTGTCTGACTCAGCTTGTACTGGGTGGGGCTGGAGAACGTGAGGCTGATGCTTTACGTCTGCATAGCACACTTTGAGAGTAATTGAGAAAAATCAATTTATTTGAAACTACATTCAGGGCTTCAGTCTCACCCTTTTTCCTTGCCTATGTCTGCTTTAAACAGAGCAGTTGGGCATGTTTTATTATTTATTTTTTTTGAATTTAGTGTATAAATACCCCAGTTCTGTTGTTTTTTTTTTTTTTTTTTTTTTTAATTTATTTTTGGCTGTGTTGGGTCTTCATTTCTGTGCTAGGGCTTTCTCTAGTTGCGGCGAGCGGGGGCCACTCTTCATCACGGTGCGCGGGCCTCTCACTGTCGCGGCCTCTCTTGTTGCGGAGCACAGGCTCCAGACGCGCAGGCTCAGTAGTTGTGGCTCATGGGCCTAGTTGCTCTGCGGCATGTGGGATCTTCCCAGACCAGGGCTCGAACCCGTGTCCCCTGCATTGGCAGGCAGATTCTCAACCACTGCGCCACCAGGGAAGCCCCCATGTTTTATTTTTATATCTTTGCCAGTATTGGGCCTGTGGGTAATATTTCATTTGAAAGGAGGTTGAAAATTGTCAGTTTTTAAAAGTATTTATCAAAATGGTAAAGCACTGGACTGTATATCTTCCCTAACCTAACAAAAGTGAAATGGAGTTTATAAATTATCTGAGTACTTTGATCAAACGGAAAATCTAAACTAAACATTAAGGGTTCAAAATCTGAAAATTTCAAGAGCCCATTTTATTCATCTTTGTTGTCCCTAGGAATTCCAAATTGTTGAGGCACTCACAGATTTAAATCTGAAAAAATCTATAAGGAGAGCAAGATTTGTGTCTGGTTATATCATTAATATTGTATTATAAATCTAGGGACCAACTTTTTAACATAATTGATCCTCTCCGGTTTTTTTTTGGGGGGGGGTATTAAGGAATAAAATCAGTTTGTCTTAGGCAACTGAAAGGCATCATATAAATTGAATTTATGATCAACTTTTTTAAACATCTTTATTGGAGTATTGCTTTACAATGTTGTGTTAGTTTATGCTCTGTATGATCAATTCTTAATAATGACAGTGCATGGAGGAAAAATGAACATTAAACAATCACATGCCTTCTTCTAAATCCCACCAGTAAGCAAAATATGTACACAATATTTACACTGCAAAATATATGGTGGGATTTTTACTAATTTTATTTGTTTAGATTAATATGAGAAATTAAAAGTGAAGTGGGATTGGACATAGATTATAGCTTTGAATACTATTTCCTATGGGAAGGAACCAATCTCCTTGCAGAAATGACTATTTCCATATATATAAGAAATATACAAGATGAGCCTGAGACATCTCTTTTACCAGAAACAAAGCAAATTTTCAAATGACTTGTGGACCATGACACACTAACAGGAGCCGACTCAAAGGGGCTCACACTAGCCACGCTTGGAGCAATTTGATCATCAGAAAGAACATTGACTGCAAGTAATTAACACACATTTTATATAAAGTTTTGTATTTTTAATGACAAAAAAAACCCCACATTGGCCCACAGTGCTGGCTACTAGAGCACCAACACATTACTTTGAAATAGAAAGTAAAGGAAAATGGCCAAGCATTCCTCCTATAATCCCAGAATGACCTGTATTTCAAAGTAATCAATAGTAAATGGGGAAAAATTGTTCTTATAGAAAAAGTTCAGCTTTTTAAAAAATGCAGAAAGAATGACAGAATTTGAAAACAACCAGAGTGAAATAATAAATCCAACAAACCATTATTAAATGGATTCTAAAGCCATTAAGTGAAATGTTAATGAAGAACTTTATATTGGAGAAATCAGGCTGACCCCACCTGTACCCACTGATTAACTTTAACATTCATTAAAAATGGAAAAAGACACTTTGTGCTTTGAGAGGTACTTCAAAAGGAAGTTGAAAGTATCCATAGAAGTATTCCTGCCAAATAATGTATCTGAATCTAATCACACCCCCATATCTAGCTTACAGGGAATAGAGGAAAAGTTAATAACATCAAATGAAACCATCAGCCAGATGTGGAAACTGAAACATTCTATTGGACAAGAGAATGGCTTTCTCCAACATGGCAATAATATGAAAGGTTACATCACACAGAGTTTAGAAAGACGCATAACCCATAACAGTAAGAAGACCTTAACTAGATTCTAATTTGACAAAACAATTATAATCTATAATCATATATGTCAGAAACAGTTGGGGATATTTTATTACAGACTAGAGGTTGGGTAACATTAGGGGAATATTACTAATTTGGTTATGTGTGATAATGGCATAGTGATTATACACAGGCGTATGCATATGATGTATGTAATTATGTATACATATACATTTTATCAGTTATATATACATACTGAAGTTTTTCCTGGCAATGCCATGATGTCTGAGATTTGTTTTTAAAACACTTAAGCAAAATAAAATGTTCATGGGAAGAAGAAATAGTTCAAACAAGATTGGTAAAGTGTTCATAACTGTTGAAGTTAGATATGAGAATATAGAGGTTTAATATAGTATTATCTCTACCTATGTGTAGGTGTGAAATTTTCTCCCCAAAACTATGACATAATAAGAAGTAGAGAAAGATAACCCCACATTGACATAGGGAACCAGAGGAACCTAGCCCACGGGTTCTCAAACACTTTGGTCTCAAAAGGTCTTTACTCTTAGAAATTATTGAGGATGCCAAAGAGCTTCTGTTTATGTGGGTTATATCTATCAATATTTAACATATTAGCAATTAAAACAGAAATTTAAAAAATATATGTATTTATAAATATTTTCATAATAGCAATAATAATGCCATTATATGTTAAAATAAATAACATAAGCTTGTTTTTTAAATATTTTTATTGGAGTATAGTTGCTTTAAAATGTTGTGTTAGTTTCTGCTATACAGCAAAGTGAATCAGTTATACATATACATATATCTCCTCTTTTTTAGATTTCCTTCCCATTTAGGTCACCACAGAGCACTGAGTAGAGTGCCCTGTGCTATACAGTAGGTTCTCATTAGTTATCTATTTTATACATAGTAGTGTACATATGTCAATCCCAATCTCCCAATTCATCCCAGCCCCCTCGCCTTACCCCCTTGGTAACCATAAGTTTGTTCTCTACATCTGTGTCTCTATTTCTGCTTTTCAAATAAGTTCATCTGTACTATTTTTCTAGATCCACATATAAGCGATATTATACAATATTTGTTGTTCTCTTACTGACTTACTTCACTCTGTGTGACAGTCTCTAGGTCTTTCCATGTTGGTGCAAATGGCATTATTTTGTTCTTTTTTATAGCTGGGTAATATTCCATTGTATATATGTACCACATCTTCTTTATCCATTCCTCTGTTGATGGACATTTAGGTTGCTTTCATATCCTGGCTATTGTAAATAGTGCTGCAATGAACATTGGGTGCATGTATCTTTTTGGAATCATGGTATTCTCTGGGTATATGCCCCGGAGTGGGATTGCTGGGTCATATGGGATTGCTGGGTCATATGGTATTCTATTCTAATTTTTTAAGGAAACTCCATACTGTTCTCCATAGTGGCTGTATCAATTTACATTCCCACCAACAGTGCAAGAGGGTTCCCTTTTCTCCACACCCTCTCTGGCATCTATTGTTTGTAGATTTTCAGATGATGGCCATTCTGAGTGCTGTGAGGTGATACCTCATTGCAGTTTTGATTTGCATCTCTCTAATAATTAGTGATGTTGAGCATCTTTCCATGTGTTTTTGTTGGCCATCTGTATGTTTTCTTTGGAGAAATGTCTATTTAGGACTTCTGCCCATATTTTGATTGGGTTGTTTGGTTTTTTTTGATATTGAGCTGCATGAGTTGCTTGTATATTTTGGAAATTAATCCCTTGTCAGTTGCTTCGTTTGCAAATATTTTCTCCCATTCCGAGGGTTGTCTTTTCTTTTTGCATATGGTTTCCTTTGCTGTGCAAAAGCTTTTAAGTTTAATTATGTCTCATTAGTTTGGTTTTGTTTTTATTTTCATTACTCTAGGAGGTGGGTCAAAAAAGACCTTACTGCGATTTATGTCCAAGAGTGTTCTGCCTACGTTTTTCTCTAAGAGTTTCAGAGTGTCTGCCCTTACATTTAGGTCTTTAATCCATTTTGAGTTTATTTTTGTGTATGGTGTTAGGGAGTGTTCTAATTTCATTCTTTTACATATAGCTGTCCACTTTTCCCAGCACCACTTATTGAAGGGACTGCCTTTTCTCCATTGTATATTCTTGCCTTCTTTGTCATAGATTAGGTGACCATAGGTGCATGGGTTTATCTCTGGGCTTCCTATCCTGTTCCATTGATCTATATTTCTGTTTTTGTGCCAGTGCCATACTGTTTGATGACAGTAGCTTTGTAGTATAGTCTGAAGTCTGGGAGCCTGATTCCTCCAGCTCTTTTTTTTTTTCTCAAGATTGCTTTGGCTATTCGGGGTCTTTTGTGTTTCCATACAAAATGTATGGTTTTTGTTCTAGTTCTGTGAAAAATGCCATTGGTAGTTTGATAGGGATTGCATTGAATCTGTATATTGCTTTGGGTAGTAGAGTCATTTTCACAATGTTGATTCTTCCAATCCAAGAACATGGTATATCTCTCCATCTGTTTGTATCATCTTTCATTTCTTTCATCTGTGTCTTATAGTTTTCTGCATACAGGTCTTTGGTCTCCTTAGGTAGGTTTATTCCTACATATTTTATTCTTTCTGTTGCAATGGTAAATGGGTGTGTTTTCTTAATTTCTCTTTCAGATTTTTCATCATTAGTATATAGGAATGCAAGAGACTTCTGTGCATTAATTTGTATCCTGCAGCTTTACCAAATTCATTGATTAGCTCTACTAGTTTTCTGGTAGCATCTTTAGGATCCTCTATGTACAGTATCATGTCATCTGCAAACAGTGACAGCTTTATTTCTTCTTTTCCAATTTAGATTCCTTTTATTTCTTTTTCTTCTCTGATTGCTGTGGCTAACACTTCCAAAACTATGTTGAATAATAGTGGTGAGAGTGGGCAACCTTGTCTTGCTCCTGATCTTAGTGGAAATGGTTTCAGTTTCTCACCATTGACAACGATGTTTGCTGTGGGTTTGTCATATATGGCCTTTATTATGTTTAGGTAAGTTCCCTCTATGCCTACTTTCTGGAGGGTTTTTATCATAAATAGGTGATTAATTTTGTTGAAAGCTTTTTCTTCATCTGTTGAGATTATCGTATGATTTTTCTCCTTCAATTTGTTAATATGGTGTATCACGTTGATTGATTTGTGTATACTGAAGAATCCTTGCTTTTTTGGGATAAACCTCTCTTGATCATGGTGTATGATCCTTTTAATGCGCTGTTGGATTCTGTTTGCTAGTGTTTTGTTGAGGATTTTTGCATCTCTGTTCATCAGTGATATTGGCCTGTCGTTTTCCTTCTTTGTGACATCTTTGTCTGGTTTTGGTATCAGGGTGATGGTGGCCTCATAGAATGAGTTTGGGAGTGTTCCTCCCTCTGCTATATTTTGGAAGAGTTTGAGAAGGATAGGTGTTAGCTCTTCTCTAAATGTTTGAAAGAATTCGCCTGTGAAGACATCTGGTCCTGGGCTTTTGTTTGTTGGAAGATTTTTAATCACAGTTTCAAGTTCAGTGCTTGTGACTGGTCTGTTTATATTTTTTATTTCTTCCTGGTTCAGTCTCAGAAGGTTGTGCTTTTCGAAGAATTTGTCCATTTCTTCCAGGTTGTCCATTTTATTGGCATATAGTTGCTTGTAGTAATATCTCATGAACCTTTTTATTTCTGCAGTGTCAGTTGTTACTTCTCCTTTTTCATTTCTAATTCTATTGATTTGAGTCTTCTCCCTTTTTTCTTGATGAGTCTGACTAATGGTTTATCAATTTTGTTTACCTTCTCAAAGAAACAGCTCTTAGTTTTATTGATCTTTGCTATTGTTTCCTTCATTTCTTTTTCATTTATTTCTGATCTGATCTTTATGATTTTCCTTCCGCTAACTTTGGGGTTTTTTGTTCTTCTTTCTCTAATTGCTTTAGGTGTAAATATAGGTTGTTTATTTGAGATGTTTCTTGTTTCTTGAAGTAGGATTGTATTGCTATAAACTTCCCTCTTAGAACTGCTTTTGCTGCATCCCATAGGTTTTGGGTCACCGTGTTTTCATTGTCGTTTTTGTAGGTATTTTTTGATTTCCACTTTTATTTCTTCAGTGATCTCTTGGTTATTTAGTAATGCATTATTTAGCCTCCATGTGTTTGTATTTTTTACAGATATTTTCCTGTAATTGATATCTATTCTCATAGCATTGTGGTTGGAAAAGATACTTGATACGATTTCAATTTTCTTAAATTTACCAAGCCTTGATTTGTGACCCAAGATATGGTCTATCCTGGAGAATATTCCATGAGCACTTGAGAAGAAAGCGTATTCTGCTTTTGGATGGAATGTCCTATAAATATCAATTAAATCCATCTTGTTTAATGAATCATTTAAAGCTTGTGTTTCCTTATTTATTTTCATTTTGGATGATCTGTCCATTGGTGGATGTGGGGTGTTAAAATCCCCTACTATGATTGTGTTACTGTCGATTTCCCCTTTTATGGCTTTTAGCATTTGTCTTATGTATTGAGGTCCTCTTATTTGGTGAGCATAAATATTTACAATTGTTATATCTTCTTCTTGGATTGATCCCTTGATCATTCTGTAGTGTCCTTCTTTGTCTCTTGTAATAGTCTTTATTTTAAAGTCTATTTTGTCTGATATGTGAATTGCTACTCCAGCTTTCTTTTGATTTCCATTTTCTTGGAGTATCTTTTTCCATCCCTTCACTTTCAGTCTGTATGTGTTCCTAGGTCTGAAGTGGGTCTCTTGTACACAGCATACATATGGGTCTTATTTTTTTATCCATTCCTCCAGTCTATGTCTTTTGGTTGGAGCATTTAGTCCATTTACATTTATGGTAGTTATGGATATGTATGTTCCTATTACCATTTTCTTAATTGTTTTGGGTTTGTTATTGTAAGTCTTTCCCTTCTCTTGTGTTTCCTGCCTAGAGAAGTTCCTTTAGCATTTGTTGTAATGCTGGTTTGGTGGTGCTGAATTCTCTTAGCTTTTGCTTGTCTGTAAAGGTTTTAATTTCTGTCGAATCTGAATGAGATCCTTGCTGGGTAATCTTGGTTGTAGGTTTTTCCCTGTCATCACTTTAAACATGTCCTGCCACTCTCTTCTGGCTTGCAGAGTTTCTGCTGAAAGATCAGCTGTTAAGCTTATGGAGATTCCCTTGTATATTATTTGTTGCTTTTCCCTGGCTGCTTTTAATATTTTTTCTTTGAATTTAATTTTTGATAGTTTGATTAATATGTTTCTTGGTGTGTTTCTCCTTGGATTTATCCTGTATGGGACTCTCAGCACTTCCTGGACTTGATTGACTATTTCCTTTCCCATATTAAGGAAGTTTTCAACTATAATCTCTTCAAATATTTTCTCAGTCCCTTTCTTTTTCTCTTCTTATTCTGGGACCCCTATAATTCGAATTTTGGGGCATTCAATGTTGTCCCAGAGTTCTCTGAGACTGTCCTCGATTCTTTTCCTTCTTTTTTCTTTATTCTGCTCTCTGGTACTTATTTCCACTATTTTATCTTCCAGGTCACTTGGCCGTTCTTCTGCCTCAGTTATTCTCCTATCAATTCCTTCTAGAGAATTTTTAATTTCATTGATTGTGTTGTTCATCATTGTTTGCTCTTTAGTTCTTCTAGGTCCTTGTTAAACGTTTCTTGTATTTTCTCCATTCTATTTCCAAGATTTTGGATCATCTTTACTATCATTACTCTGAATTCTTTTTCAGGTACACTGCCTATTTCCTCTTCATTTGTTTGGTCTGGTGGGTTTTTACCTTGCTCCTTCATCTGCTGTATGTTTCTCTGTCTTCTCATTTTGCTTAACTTACTGTGTTTGGGGTCTCCTTTTTGCAGGCTGCAGGTTCATAGTTCCCGTTGTTTTTGGTGTCTGCCCCCAGTGACTAAGGTTGGTTCAGTGGGTTGTGTAGGCTTCCTGGTGGAGGGGACTGGTTCCTATGTTCTGGTAGATGTGGCTTGATCTTGTCTTTCTGGTGGGCAGGACTGCATACAGTGGTGTGTTTTGGGGTGTCTGTGGCCTTATTATGATTTTCGGCAGCCTCTCTGCTAATGGGTGGGACTGTGTTCCTGTCTTGCTAGTTGTTTGGCATAGGGTGTCCAGCACTGTAGATTGCTGTTCATTGTGTGGAGCTGGGTCTTAGCATTGAGATGGAGATCTCTGAAGAGCTTTCGCCCTTTGATATTACATAGAGCTGGGAGGTCTCTGGTGGACCAATGTCCTGAACTCGGCTCTCCCACCTCAGAGGCACAGGCCTGACACCCAGCCAGTGCGCCAAGACCCTGTCAGCCACACGGCTCAGAAGGAAAGGGAGAAAAAAAGAAAGAAAGAGAGAGAGAAAAAAAATAATTAAAATAAAATAAATTTATTAAAATAAAAATTTAAAAAATTATTAAAAGTAAAAATTTTTAAGTAATAAAAAAAGAAAGAAAGAAGAGAGCAACCAAACCAAAAAAACAAATTCACCAATGATAACCAGCAATAAAGACTATACAAAAACAAACGAACAAACAAACAAAAAATGGACAGAGAACCCTAGGACAAATGGTAAAAGCAAAACTATACAGACAAAATTACACAAAGAAGCATACACACTCAGAAAAAGAGAAAAAGGAAGAATGTGTATGTATCTATACATATATTAAAAATAAGGAAGAGAGCAACCAAATCAATAAACAAATCTACCAATGATAATAAATTCTAAATACTAAACTAAGATAAACATAAAACAAAAAAAAATTTAGACAGAAAGCAAACCCCAAGTCTAGAGTTGCTCCCAAAGTCCACCGCCTCAATTTTGGGATGAATATTGTCTATTCAGGTATTCCAGAGATTCAGGGTACATCAAGTTGATTGTGGAGATTTAATCCGCTGCTCCTGAGGCTGCTGGGAGAGATTTCCCTTTCTCTTCTTTGTTCGCACAGCTCCTGGGGTTCAGCTTTGGATTTAGCCCCACTTCTGCGTGTAGGTCGCCTGTGGGCGTCTGTTCCCCACCCAGACAGGACGGAATTAAAGTAGCAGCTATTATGGGGCTCTGGCTCACTCAGGACGGGGGTAAGGAGGGGTACGGAATGTGGGACGAGCATGCAGCGGCAGAGGCCGGCGTGACGTTGCAACAGCTTGAGGCGCGCCATGCCTTCTCCCGGAGAAGTTGTCCCTGGGTCACGGGACCCTGGCAGTGGCGGGCTGCACCGGCTCCCGGGAGGGGCGGTGTGGAGAGTGACCTGTGCTCACACACAGGCTTCTTGGTGGCGGCAGCAGCAGCCTTAGCGTCTCATGCCCGTCTCTGGGGCCCGCGCTGATCGCCACGGCTCGCGCCCATCTCTGGAGTTCGTTTAGGCGGTGCTCTGAATCCCCTCTCCTCGCGCACCAGGAAACAAAGAGGCAAGAAAAAGTCTCTTGCCTCTTCGGCAGCTGCAAACTCTTTCCCGGACTCCCTCCCGGCTAGCTGTGGTGCACTAGCCCCTTCAGGCTGTGTTCACGCCGCCAATCCCAGTCCTCTCCCTGCGATCCGACCGAAGCCCGAGCCTCAGCTCCCAGCCCCGCCTGCCCCGGCGGGTGAGCAGACAAGCCTCTCGGGCTGGTGAGTGCTGCTCGGCACCAATCCTCTGTGCGGGGATCCCTCCGCTTTGCCCTCCGCACCCCTGTGGCTGCGCTCTCCTCCGTGGCTCCGAAGCTTCCCCCCTCTGCTACCTGCAGTCTCCGCCCACGAAGGGGCTTCCTAGTGTGTGGACACCTTTCCTCCTTCACGGCTCCCTCCCAGAGATGCAGGTCCCGTCCTTATTCTTTTGTCTCTGTTTTTTCTTTTTTCTTTTGCCCTAACCAGGTACGTGGGGAGTTTCTTGCCTTTTGGGAGGTCTGAGGTCTTCTGCCAGCGTTCAGTGGGTGTTCTGTAGGAGTTGTTCCACATGTAGATGTACTTCTGATGTATTTGTGGGGAGGAAGGTGATCTCCATGTCTTACTCCTCTGCCATCTTGAACGTCTCCTCCATCTTGCACTTTAAATGGATATTTATCCATGCATGATTTTGTAATGTCAAGCATTGGTCATTTGAAAAATATTAATGCAGTAAATTATACAGCTTGTCCAAATGTTGACATGTCTCATTATATGATTTCAAAAACTTAGGTCTGTTAATACTACCACAGATATCAGAAAATTCTTTAAGTATTGGAACACTGTCAAGCTCATAATGGTAGACAGAAGTTTTCAAAATTCTTATTTTTGCTCAAAACTCAAATTTTAACAACAAATACTGTCATTTTTTTTGCTCTTGAAATGATGAGCTCACCTGTCATTTTCAAAAAAAGTTTGCCTAATGCTCAAGTCTGTATTGTCTATCATTCATTCATTCATGTAAAACTGTTGTCTCATTAAAAAAAAAAATAGCTGCTATTTCAACTTACAACCAAACAATTGCACAAATGCACTTTATTTTGAGGCAACCAACCTACTTTGGAAACCAACAGAAATGTTTTACTCAAATTTCCCATTTTGTCTCACAGACTAGTAAAGCATGATGTACTCAAAGTTAGAGATTTTATGAAATTAATAAATTCTCCATTTCCATTAAGGACACTCAAGTGAAACTCTCCATGTATTTTAAATTTTTAACTATGAGTGCATGATAGTAAAGTAAACAAGGACCACTGCAACAGTCTCATACCACTGCTTTGATTCTCGGCCAAGACATTTACTGTTTTGTCCACCATTGCTTCTGTACCATCAGCGAAAATGTCAGAACAGTGCAAAAAGCAAATAAAACCTTATTATTATGAAAGCAGTTTTGATCTCCCAGTCCCCATGAAAAGTATTAATCTTGTCAAACTCCCATTGGATATCTATAAAATATACAAATAAAAGAATCATTAATAGAAAATACTAGCATAATCAAAAGGTTCATTTTCTAATCAGTCTTTCCCTTCTCACAATAGTTAAAAAGAAATGTTTAGGCTTATATAGAATTTTTTAAGCAAAACTGCTCTAGAATTTTAAGCTTGAGAAGAACTTCTTGGAAGTTTTATTCCTTGATCTACAAAACTAATCTGAAAAATTGATTATTACAGCAGAGGAAGGATTCTTTGACAAAAACAGTAAAACATTTCTTCATAGATTTGGGTTGTATATTTCCAATAGAGCACATTATATATCGAAAAAAGCTCTGATATATGCATAGCTTGTGGATCAATGGCCTGAGTTTTATCTCAGGAACATGTAAAGCTAGATCAAAAGTAAACTGGATCCCACTGGCAATTTGTGGTGAAAGTGAGGGTTTGTCGATATAGAAGTGATTTCCTTCCCCTTTGAGTTCCTTTTCTTTTTTGTAGAGAACACATCTGAGCTTTCCTCAAACTGTCCACTGATTATTTTGAATTCTTCTCTTTATCAACTTTCTTGCCAACTCTCTGGACCCAAATCTAAATACTAGCTTTGTATTCTCACATCTTCTGTTTTTCCAAATATGAACTCCTATTCACCTCCTCCTTCAAAAATTGACATGAAAAGAAAAATTATTGAAGAAAAATGCTAATTGAAGTTTAACATAGAGGGATAGCAATAGAAAGAATTCCTCTTTTTAAAGAATTCCTGGAAGTTAGAGATAGGAGGTTGCTGACAACTCAAGTCTTTTTTTCCCTCTAAAGGTATCACAAATAAAGAGACAAAAGAACTGATAAGAGTGGATAGATATGCAAGACATAAAATAACCCAAACACTCTTCCAGTCTAAATCCAAATCCTCTTTTGTTTCACTCACTGATTCACTCTGAACAGATTTTCTACACAAAGCTTTATGATTTCCTTGGTAATAATATAATTAACCTAGTAAACATAATGCATTTGTATTACAGACTAAAACATATTTCCTTGCATACTAATTAAGGATCCATTTATTTCTAGTCAAAACAGAAAGAAGAATGATTTGGGCTCTCAGACCTCTCACCATCTGCATTCCTAATGACAGCGGAAATCAAATTGGCACATTCACATGGACAAATTCCTTATTAATGTGTTTTATTTTAGTAAGCAGCAATATTGGTAAATATAACATTCAAGGTATATGTACCTTTGTAGAAACATTTTATTCTAACATTCATAAAGGCACAAATAACTGTATAGTTAATACAAGCACATGCTTAGTCAATATATTTTGTAAGAAGTTGTTAACTTAAAAGAGTTAAGTACAAACCCCAGGAAGGGATTTCACTTGGATGGAATCATTTGTTAAGGGCTTATTACTTATTTTGGTTAGATGCTTAGCAAAGCTTACCTGGAGATAGTATTTTCCCTAGCATTTTTCAGATGGTCACTGGTCCTTAGTGGTCACTCTATTTTTTCTTTTCTTTTCTAGGGTCTTCATAATCAAAATGAAACTATTCAAGTGCACCCAGTTTGGAAATCATAAGATGCCTAAGAGAATCCGTTAGTCATTTTCTCAAATTTTCCAAACCCATGGAACAAGTAGAAGTATCCTTCTCTCTGTTCTACTAGCCCACTTATCTCAGGAGTCAACTCCTTCTAAAGTTCCACACAGAGAGCATCACTAACCAATAACAAAGCTTCTTTCACTCGGGACCCTGGGTGTTGCTTGTTCTCTTCTTATTGCTTAATGTAGTTAATCACTACATGTCTCTCTTTGTCTTATTTTCCTTCAAATTATTGCGATTGATGAGGCATATAGGCTCTCTAATAAGAATTTTTAATATCACACAGCTCTTAGCTAGTTAAGAACCAAGAGGGAAACCAACTTAATACAGAGATGTTTAAGGAAGACAAATCTCTAAGAGTGAGCCAAGGCACAGGTATTTCTAAAATATCCCCAGATAATTCTGAAGCACACTCCTGGTTAGGAAACCATACATTCATTCTTTAGTAGAACATTCAATGCTTTCTTGAGTCTTACATTTAACTAAGAACAACTGTTCATGAATATTGTTAGGGAAAACTAGAATTATTAATCTGAATGGTGCACTTAGATTTTTAGGCAAACTATATCTGATTATGTTTTCTAGACAGCATTTTAACATTTAATTTGGATGCCTTTCATGGTTAATGGTTTCTATACATGAGGCAATATATTCTACATGAGCAGGAAATGGGTTTATCTTGCTACATACTGTATGTACATTCTTTAATGTCAAACACATAGAAGGTGCTTGATAAGTGTTTCCTAAATGATAGAGCATAAGCTTTTGTGTAACAGTTAGACCATTAGCCTTTCTCTAAGAGAGAGCTTCTAGCCAACAAGAAATTTTAAAAACAGTTTCTAAAACATATCCCAAGCCTGTGAATTGCACAAATGACATCCATTTATAACTATTCAATGGTTAAATTGAACATCATGTAGAAGTTAACAGTTGTTCTACTTATACAGCAAAGCTACAGTTTATGTAAATTAAAGGTAAGGCAAGATTCAGTCACTCATTAAATTTTTCAGAAAATCACCCCACAAATATATTTGTGAAGTCTGATCCAATCTGTTCCTGCCATTATGGATGTTCTTATGTAGCATGTGAATGAAAGTTTTACAAATGGATTTAAGAATCACCAAGAGGCTACCTTGGAATTTTCATCATCTCTCATCATTCCTGAGAGAGTACTGAAATGGCCAATATGTTTTTTCATCTGTAGGGTTAGGTTTTTATTTTTTTAATTACATTCTTCTGGATTCTGGAAATAAAATCAAGTATCTATAATACCTATAATTAATTATAAAACCAATAACATATCTGTTTTGCAAGGTAATTAGCAAGAATATTCTTTTAACTTTTAAAGTATATTTTAATATGGATTTCAATCTTAATAATCAAGATTTTCTTTGCATGTTGGAAAGTCATAGGTTTTTTTAATTTAAAAAACAATGTGATGAGGTGCCCAATTCTCTAGAAATCTCTTTATATGTATACTATGTCAAAACAGTGAACAAACTCAGAAATATATCTATGATGAGCAGAGATATTACTCTTAAAATGTAGCATGGCAAGGACTCTAGTTTCCAGCTTTGCATGTAAGCTTGAAAGTTGCCACTCTGTCCTAATAAAAAGGAAAAGCTGAAGAAACTAAAAAAACAACAAATCTTGGTTCCACAAGGGAGGGGAAGACACAGGGCAAACCACTGCCCCAAGATTGAAGAGCAAGACAGATGAATACAGAAACTATACCATGCAGAATCTGGGCACAGTACTCGGTACAGGGAAAAAATGAGGTAAACATTTTAAAAGTGGAAAAGAGCTGTAAGTGTTCAAATACATTTAATATAATAAGTACTACAATAGAACAATGTACAAAATTTCATGAGAGCCAAGAGTATTCAGGAAGAGCTACATCTAACTTACAGCTTTACAGATGTTGATGTACAGGAAGTTGGAAAAGCAAGTAGATCTCTAGACAGAGAAATTTTTGTCTATTTTTTACACTTCTAGTAAACAATTACCTGGCACATAAGCATAATTTGTTGAATGAAAGTGGCTAAGAGAGTCAACTATTCCAATACCAATATCTAAATGTCAGATTGTGGCTGAAAGACAGACTAATCAAGCTAACTACTACTACTATTTTTTTAATCACTCACTGACTACATAAATGATTACCTTTATGTATTTTTTAGGGCAGTCAGTCCAATGAACACACCATTACAGAAAAAGAATAGCCCTAAAATTTAATTTTCATATTCTGCTAAAATTAATCTATAGCAGAAAAGTCTCATACATACAATTGTATTAGAAAAACTACTTTAGGTGCAGGGTTTCCTTAAGACAGATCTTAGATTAGTATCCAAGGCAACTTTATTTTCATCCTAGTAAAAATAGAACCCTCTCAATAAGAAAAAAATTATATGACATTTACACGCTTGTTTTCCATCATGTTTCTTTTGTGAAAACGTGATGACAGCTTTTTCACATTTTTCAGTTGGTCTGCTTTTCTTCTCAGTCTGCATTTACTCTGCACAGGAACCCTTTTCAGTTAAATGTATTGCATTTATTTTCCTCTACTCTGTTATTTGTCTTTTAACTTTGCACGTGGTGTCCTATTGCACTCAAGTGTTTGATTTACGTGCCATCTGATCTGTCAGTCTACTCTTTTATGTCTTCCAAGTTATGTATCTTAATCAGAAAGGCATTTCTCATTTTAAGATGATATTTAAAGTCAGTTATATTTTCTTTAATTTTGTTTTCTTTTGCTTTTCATTATTTTATATTCTGTTCTTTAATTTATCTAGAATTATGTTTCAGAAGGGAGCAAGGTAATGATTTAACTTGTTTGTTCCCCCCCAATGATAACCTATTTTCACAATATCATTTATTTTCCCTGACCCATCTTACGAGCATAATTTACAATGCCACCTATTTCACAAATTAAATGTTAGATATTAATATTTCTTTCTGAACATTTTTTAAAGTTATGGTTCTCTGCTTGTCTTTATGTGCCAATACAATATTTTAAATTACTATGGCTTTTAAGTATGCTTATATATATGGTCATACAGACCCCTACAGACTGTTCCTGATTTTGGTTTTTGCTTTTCAAAATATTGAAATTATTTTGAAATTTTTCCTTCCAAACTGATTTGAAAATTAGTCAAATTTTATAAAGATTCTCCTTGGATCTTGATAGAAATGGCATTAAGTTCATAAGATTGACATTTAATATTAATCCTATTTATTGAGGACTGATTAATTGATTTGGATGTGTCATTCAGAAAAGTTTTATAGTTTTTTTCATGACCGTTTCTTAGGATCATTCCTATGTGTTTTATTGGTTTTCTTACAGCAGTAAATGAGATTATTTTATTTTATTCGTGTATAAATTCTGGCATATATTTACACAGAAAAGTTCTACTTATTTATATGTTGATCTTTATTTAGTTATCTTAATAGATTCTCTTATTAGTTTAAAATTTTTATTCATTTGCTTAGACTATATAAGTAGACAATAATAGTCACTTCAAATAGTTACATGCTTTAAAAATTTTCTCTTTGTATAGTTTGTCTCCACTGAAATATTGACTAATAGCAATGACAATGGGTACCCTCATCTCATTTTTACAGATTTTGGTGAGAATATTTCTATTTTGACTATCGCATGTGAAGCTTAGTGTAGTTTTTTGGTTCTGCCTTTTAGCAGAGTGAGATGTTTTGCTTGTGTTCCTAGTTTACTGAAATTTAAATTTTTTTATTATATGTAAACAAATTTTAGCTGAAGCCTTTGTATTAAACCTTGAAATTCTGGAATAAAGTCTATAATAGTGTGATGTTGTCTATCAATGTCTCTTTATTTTTTATGTTTTTTAAAAAAATTTTATTGTAGTATCGTTGATTTACAGTGTTGTGTTAGTTTCAGGTGTACAGCAAAGTGATTCAGTTATACATATATATATATATTTTCATTTTCAGATGCTTTACCCATATAGGTTATTACAGAATATTGAGTAGAGTTCCCTGTGTTATGGTTATGTTTATTTATTTTTTGAATTTATTTTTTATTTTAACTTTTTATCTTATATTGAAGTATAGTTGATAAACAATGTTGTGTTTGTTTCAGGTGTACAGCAAAATGATTCAGTTATACATATATATGTATCTTTTTTTTTCAAATTCTTTTCCCATTTAGGTTGATACATAGTACTGAGCAGAGTTCCCTGTGCTATGCAGTAGGTCCTTGTTGGTTATCCATTTTAAATATAGCAGTGTGTACATGTCAGTCACAAGCTCCCTAACTATCCCTTGCCCCCCCTTCCCCTCCCCCCCGTAACAAGTTCTCTAAGTCTGTGAGTCTGTTTCTGTCTTGTAAATAAGTTCATTTGTATCATGTTTTTTTTTTTTTTTTAGATTCTGCATATAAGCAATATCTTTGTCTTTCTCTGTCTGACTTACTTCACTCACTATGACAAATAAATTCCCTGGCCGTCCAGTGGTTAGGCCTCCACACTTTCACTGCAGCGGGCATGGGTTCGATTCCTGGTCAGGGAACTAAGATCCCACAAGCCAGATGGTGTGGCCGGGAAAAAAAAAAAAAGGTTAAAATATTAATGTCTCTTTAGAAGCACACTACTGGGCATTATCCCCAGAATAAACTAGCCTAATAATAAACTGGCATTGCAAGGACCCAGGACCTTAACCCAATCTGTGTGAAAGGCCAAAAAGAGATTATGTTCATGTCTCCTACTGTCCAGATTTTAATTCTATTAAAACATGATGTTTGGGGCTTCCCTGGTGGCGCAGTGGTTGAGAATCTGCCTGCCAATGCAGGGGACACGGGTTCAAGCCCTGGTCTGGGATGATCCCACATGCCGCGGAGCAACTGGGCCCATGAGCCACAATTACTGAGCCTGCGTGTCTGAAGCCTGTGCTCCACAACAAGAGAGGCCGCAATAGTGAGAGGCCCGCGCACCGCGATGAAGAGTGGCCCCCGCTTGCCACAACTAGAGAGAAAGCCCTCGCAGAGAAACGAAGACCCAACACAGCCATAAATAAATAAATAAATAAATAAAAACATGATGTTTGTGATAGAATACTATCATTGTGCTGGTGATGTACAAAGGCAAAGACAGTGCCAGTTAATTGAAACAACCAGTTACTTCTGTCTAATAGGTCAACTATGAGTACACTTCTTTTCGAAAGCTAATTTTCAGCTAACTCAGATGTCAGTGAAGCTTTTGCCTGAAGCTTTTTACTCTTTTTTAAGGGGTAGGTAAAACAATGAATTGATTATTTTCACCCTTCGGCTCCTGTGTTCCTTGAAGATTCATTGAATCCTTACCTATAGGTCCAGGCCCTCGCCACACTCTAACAGTCCCAAAAGGAAGAATTCGAAGGAATTCTACACTGGCAGTTCATCATTAGTCACCCTCACTGCAAGTCCCTTCTATGTCTGTTACTCTTTAATCCTTTCAGTGGGTGAAGGACTACCCTAAAATAAAGACTTTCTAACTCGATCTCCAATGCCTTTATTCACTCATTATCATTCATGTACTCATCCATAGTTTTTGAGCAACTCTAGTGATCCAGTACTGCCCCTCGCTGCTGAGGACAGAGCAGGGAATAAGGCAAGAGCTTTATCCTCATGACATTTGCGTTCAAATGGGAGGGGCACATGAGAGTGGACAGAAAGATGATCAATAAGAAAACAAGTAAATGATCAAGATTGAGAAATGCCATAAAGAAAATAAACGAGACAACTCAAAAAAGATTGGGGAAGACCTACCTGAAAAGGTGACATTTGAGCTCTGACCTGAATGGCAGGAAAGAATTGGCCATGATAATAACCCTACAAAATATGATTCCTAGTAGAGGCAATAGTATCAGCTGGAGACCTAAGGAAGGGATGAACCTGATAGACTTGAAGAACCAAAATAAGGCAAAGCCTCATTAACATGATGTCTCCCTCCTAGAGGGCTGCCTGTAGCCTTCTGATGGACACCTCAGAAGCTGCAATTTATTACAAGATCTGACTGATTCCCATGCTTGGAGACTGGAATACTAACCACAGTTAAATGCAGCCCTCCCTAGCCTCATGGTGCCTTCTGCCACCATCTTAGCATATTCCGCACGATGCTAATTCGGATCGATTGTTCATCTCTGTCTCCATCACTGCACTGTGAAATCCTTGATCCTTAATGGAAAAGTCTGTATTATTCATGCTGCGCTTTAGGCCTCAGTTGTATTTGAAACACATTATATACTAAAGAAAATCTTACATAACCTATTATTTTATATCACAATCTACTGATATGAATGGCAAATAATACTAGAAGGATGTAGAGGAAGAGTGGGTAGTACCAGAAAATATAACTGAGCCAAATGCAAAGATTATAAGCTAAATACATTTTCTGCAAAAATTTTTATATTACAAAATCTGTACCACTTAGTTAGGTATATCTGGATTGCAGTAACTATGAGACATTGACCAAGAATAACGGAAAACACTACATTTGGGAAAATGATCATGTGAACACAGTAAACATTTTGTAAGGCATTGCTAACTTTATAAAGTACATCTTGGTACAGAACACACTTGGAACTCCTTGCAGGAAAATTCTTAGAAAGTCTAGGAGAGAAAGTTAAAAGATAATAAAATATCTAAAAACATATCTAAAAAGGGAATGTGATTTACAAAAATAAAATAATTATCTAGAAAAGAGACAATCTCTTTTTACTGAGGAAGGGGTAGTGGAGTCCGCCTCTGGTGGATTTCTGTCGGCTAATTGACTTCAGTTAAAATTTCTCAAAATGGTTAATTTATTTTGTTTATGTATGTGCAGGTTGACTTTTAGCATTTATTTGAATAAATGACATGGGATGTTCTTTAGCCAAAAATCATTCATTAAAATTGTATCGTCTCCAAATGATTTTCAGAATTGTCACGACATAGTCCTCCATGTGTTCCCTGATATTTTCTCCAATACTGCCAGTTGTTGCCAATACTTTGAAACTATGCTTATTCTGAAATCAAATAATGGTGGATATTTTACTTCAACTAAAACACGCGAAACAAAGTGTACGCACCACGTAAACTTACATGTCTTTAAAAAACATGTCTATGTCTACTGAAGTATCTCAGGCTGAGGGAAAGAAATCTGGATCATGTCAGAGAATTACACTAGATATGATTATTACTAGATATTATTAATTATATTGTATTATATTAATATATTAATTATAGATATATTAATTATATTATTAATTAATAATTATAATTATTACTAGATATTACACCCAAATCGGCCGTGGATAACATCATATGAGCTCGACAATATACTATCACTTATCTTTACTTCAATCCACAATAAAGCACAATATACTTTATATGTTTCATTAGTCTTTAATAAAAGACTAAAATTGCTATTGTACACAGTAAAGCACATAATAATAATAGCTAATGAAGACTGACTGCTTACAATAAGCTAGGCACTTTGATAAGAGTTTTGCATGCATTACTTCATAAACAAACATTATAGAGAAGTACTTCTGTTATCTCTAGTATTCACAAATGAGGATACTACAGCTTAAAATGTGTTATTAACTTGCCCAAGGTCATGGAGCTAGTAAATAGCTGAGCCAAAATTTTAGTCCAGTGTGTTTGATTAAAGACCATGCCCTTAACTGTTAAAGTAATGTGATTATACTACATTGCCACTGGCTTCATACTCTTTTATCTAATCTCCCATGTAACACATTGCCCATATTTGCAGGAGAATTTATATGATTTGAGAGTATAGGAAGTAGCCAAAAAACAGAATGCTTCTCTGTGTGTAGCTAACTAATCTCTTCAGAAATCAAGAATGGAGCACCCTCTCATCTCCAAAGCTTACTGGCCCTGACAATAGGAACAGATGGCATATGCCTGGGACTACACAGCAGCACATAAACATTCTGGCAGAGAATAAATGAGAACATATAAGTAAAAGCAACATCACTGGGCTTCCCTGGTGGTGCAGTGGTTGAGATTCTGCCTGCCAATGCAGGGGACACGGGTTCGAGCCCTGGTCTGGGAAGATCCCACGTGCCGCGGAGCAACTAGGCCCGTGAGCCACAACTACTGAGCCTGAACATCTGGAGCCTGTGCTCCGCAACAAGAGAGGCCGCAATAGTGAGAGGCCCACGCACCGCGATGAAGAGTGGCCCCCGCTTGCCACAACTAGAGAAAAGCCCTCGCACAGAAACGAAAACCCAACACAGCCAAAAATAAATAAATTAATTTAAAAAAATCACTTAATAAAAAAAAAAAAAGCAACATCACCATCACCTGAGAACCAACTCTACTCTTTGTTTACTCTCTTTTAGCAATTTATGAGCTACATGAAGACATTATGAGTGATACTTTCTGAAGATTTGGCATATTTTGGCCATAATCATCTTCATAAAGGAATGTGTGTTTAGACTAAGGTTTGATGAGAACTTGTTTGAGGGAACAAGTGCTTGTTATGGGCCTGGCTTGTTATACAGACAGTTTCTGAAGTATGCAAAGCAATGGAATAGATTAAGGAGAAAGAATGTAAATCCTTCTTCGCTGGAAATAGAGACAATATATCAGTATGATTCTTTGCTAAGGATTAGACATATCCATCCTTTACATGAACATCCATTGGATAATATCAATATATATGCCAACACTAAAATACAAAACCAGAAATCAAAAGGACCTCTTTAGAAATGCCTAGTTCAAGGTCTTGTTTTCCTCTACATTCAACAGCAACCAATTAATGTAAAAGAGGTACCCATTTCTAACTGAAGTCCGTGAGATTGCATCAGTTCTTCTAGATCCAGTAACTATTTCATCATGTTGAAGAAAACTATATAAAAGTAAGTCATTTCTATTTTGAAAGAACAAATGTCAGCATTTTAATTTTTCATATTTTATCCACCTTTTCTTTCTGCTCTGAACAAACGGTGTTACCCAGTTAATCAGAATCCACTTAATTGCACCTTATTGTTACTTAACAGTTCCTCAGGGCTCTTACATCTTCTCTGTAAAAAGAGGATCAAAACAAAGAGTCAAATTTCAATGAAGATTCTAAAATCTGCACTGCTTTTCCAAATAGACCAAAAAAAATGAACAAGGAGAGGGCAAAGCCAAAGTACACTAGGAGATTGAGCAGAACACCTATCCACCTCTACAGTAATTAACTGACACTGTGCAATAATAGTTAGAATATGAATGAGACAGATTAACTTCCTTTTCAGTTCTCTAGCATAAAACTTTCTATTACACGTAACTATACTTCAACTCATTGCTGCATAGTTAAGGTTTCTTTTTATTATTTTAATTAAGTTTCTGAAATGTGCAAGAATATTATGGGCATATTAATATAAAAATGTGTTGTTATACTCTATGCTTTTTCATTTGAAAATTACTGGTATACAGCTGTGAGAAAATTGAAGCAAAGCTCCAAAACCAAAGGTCCTTGGGCTAAAACAATTTGGGGATAAATAAAATGCAAAGTTGTAACTATTTAGTTAATTGTTCATTTAGGGATCAAAACTCAAATCCAAAATATTGTCCTGACTTCACTAATGAAATATATTTCCCTTTACCTAATTTTACAAAGAAACTTCTAATCATCTCAATAAACTAACATGGATTGAACTTAAAGCCAGATAATCAAAACAGAAAAAAAATCTTTCTAGAATTATATAATCATACGTTTTAATAAAAGTGAAGACAGAGAATGGGACATGATATATGCTTTCAAGAATATCTAGTAAAAATGAGTGCTAATATTAATTTAGTGAAGTATTACTTGTATTACCATTACTAATAAAACTATCTGAAGAATTTCATAAACATGACACATGTCTTTCAACAATATTCCTGTTTGGTACTTACAAAATAACACTTTGAAACATCCTTGTAATCATGACTAGGTCAATTATCCCCAAATTATTCTCTAAATTTAGTGCAGTTCTGATCAGATTCTCATTACATTAGAGTTGTCTCTGTGCTGTATACGCAATGGCTTTTGATAAATATATAATAAGCACTTGCTATTATAGTACCATACAGAATAGTTTTACTGTCCTAAGAACCTCCTGTGTGACACCTGTTCATAAGTCCCTCCCTCTCGCTGAATCCCTAGCAACCAGTGATCTTTCTGCTGTCTCCACAGTTTTGCCTTTACCAGAATGTCATATAGTTAGAATCATACAGTGTATAGCTTTCTCACACTAGCTCCTTTTGTTAGCAATATATACTTGAGATCCCTCTGTGTCTTTTCCTGACTTGATAGCTCATTTCTTTTTATCGCTGAATAATAGTCCATTGTCTGGGTTTACTTATTCATTTACTTACTAAAGGACATCTCTTTTGCCTTTATGTTTTGGCAATTATGAATAGAGCTGCTATATCCATTTGTATACAGATTTTTCTGTAGAAAAAAGTTTTCGACTCATCTAGGTAAAAATCAAGGAGTGTGACTGCAGGATCCTATGGTAAAAGTATGTTTGGTTTAGTAAGAAACCACCGAGCTATCTTTTAAAGTTGCTGTACCATTTTGCATTCCCACCACCGAGCTAAAGTTCCTGTTGCTCTGTATCCTCGCCAGCATTTAGTGTTATTCGTGCTTTGGGTTTAGCCTTTCTAACAGGGGTGTAGTAGTATCTCATTGTCATTTTAATTTATAATTCCCTAATAACATATGATATTGAGCATTTTTTCATGTGCTTATTTTCCACTTGTATATCTTCTTCCGTGAGACGTCTGTTCAGATCTTTTGCCCACTTTTTAATTGTCACTTCCAATATTTTTCTTCATCTTTTGCTTTCAGTAGTCTGACTATGATTTCCTTGGGTGTGGTTGCTTATACGTATTCAGCGTAAGGTTAGCTGAGCTTCTTGAATTTACAGGTACATCTTTTACCAAATTTAGGAATTTGGAAGGCATTATTATTTCAAATATTTTTTCTCACTGACTTTTTTTCCTCTCATTTAATTTAGAGACTCTAGTTACATACATTTAAAATTTCTGAAATTGGCCCACAGGATTCTGAAACTTTTTAAATTTCTCTATCTGCATTGGCTATTTTTATTCATGTGTCCTGAAGTTTATCGGCTTTTTTGGTCATCACTAATCTGCTACTAGGCCCATCCAGATATTTATTTCAGATATGGCATTTTCTGTTCTAGAATTTCCATTTGTTTCCTATTTAAAGTTTCTATTGATAGTCTGAGATTTCTCTCTCATTCATTAGGGGAAAATTTTCCTTCATACCCATGGTCATGCAACAGCTGCTTTAATAATCCTTGTCAACTAATTCCACCATCTTATCCCAGGTTCAGTTTCTATTGCTTGTCTTTTCTCTTGAGTATAAATAACAATTTCCTATTTCTTTTTATATGGCAGGGTATGTTATACTTTGTCTGGAGTCTTGTGAATTATATATTGTAGACACTATAGACTTTGTTATGTTCCTCCAAAGAAAAACTTTTTGCAGGGAGTTATCTTGTCTTCACTCAAATTCAAATTGCAAATAGTCTTCCCTGTGGTGAGTGGCTACTGAAATTTCACCTCAGATTTTTTAGCCTAACTGCAATGCTTGAAATCTTTCTAGTACCTGTGAAGTTCGGGGGTCACACAGAGATTTGAGTAGAGATTATACAAATAATTTTAGTCTTCCCTCTTTGTCTCTCTCCTTTCCATGATTTCTGTCCTTGTTTTTCAGTTGCCATAATTTTCCCAAATTCTAACCTCTGGTTTTTCAAGCCTGGAACAATGGAAGTTTTTTACGTCTGTGCTACCCACCTAGCATAGCACATACTTGGGCCTTAGTCTAAAAGGCATAAAAGCTCATATGGTACAGTTTCCTTCTTCCAAGTGGTGACCCCGCAAGTATCTCTCTGCTTTTGGCCACTCTCCCATGCCCCAAAATGGTTGTTTTTTATATTGTGTCCAGAGTTTAAAGTTGTTATCTGTGGGAAGCTTGGTCCAATAGGAGCTATTTTGCCATTACAGGAAACTGAAAACTTTGAAGCAATGTTTTTGGTAGCAAGAAAAAAACCAAAAAACAAAATTTGCAAACGTCCATGAGCAGAGGCATGGTTACACAAGTTGTGCTATAATCACAAAAAGAAGTATTGAATGGCACTAAAAATGAATGAGCTACAGCCGTATTCTACAATGTGGATGAATATTAGTATTGTAGTTAGTATAAGACACATTATGCTGCTGCAAAAATAATGTATGATGAGCTTGATGACTAAGCAAAGCAAAGATTTAATATTTCTCACTCTAATACTGCCGTCAGTCTAGAGCAGGAATCAGCAAACTTTCTTGTAAGGCACTAGATGGTAAATATTTTAGGCTTTATGAGCCGTAGGGTCTCATTGCAACTACTCACCTCTGTCATCATAGCATGAAAGTAGCCACAGACGATACATTAGTGAACAGGCCTGGCTGTGTTCCAATAAAACTCCGTCTCCAAAATCACATAGTGGGCTGGATTTGGTTCATGGACAATGGTTGCTAATCACTTGTCTAGATGATCCTCAAGAGCTTGGCCTTTCTGAAGTAGCTCAGAGATTCAGGCTGCTTTGACCCCTTGACCTCACACCAGCTCAACAGCAGGGTTCCTCCAAGATCACAATATCATAAAAAGAGAGGATTGGAGGTGGTTGTATATCAACAATTATTGTAGCCCACAAGTTACACACACTACTCCCTTGAATATCTTGGTCAGAATTTATCCTATGACCCTAACCAACTATGAGAAAGCTAGGGAAAGAGGTAAGAACGCTTGTGAACACTAGGAATGGCTAACGATATAATACTGAGTAAAAAAAAAGAAAAAAAAAACTGTCCCAGAAGATTATACATGGCATAAGGAGCTTATTATGGAGTGAAATAGGTAAAACTAAATTATATAATTATTAGGTATTTAAAAATGCATAATGATAATAAAAGGCAGAAAAAGCAAATGTGATGCATATAAAATTAAGCATGGTGCATGTCTTTGGGGGACATAGGGAAAGAAGCTGTAGGTACATTTAAACTTTCGGTGTTATTTTAATTCTTGGACTGATCATTGTGTTCAAGAATGTTTATTATTATAAAAGAAAAAAATTCCATGATGAAAGTTATCCATTCAGAGATTGAGATTATATGTGTAATAGTTAATTTTATGTGTGAACTTGGCTGCATCATGTGATGGCCAGATATCTGGTTAAACACTTTTTCTTGGTGTATCTGTGAGGGTGTTTCTAGAAGAGACTGGCATTTTTTTCGGTCGACTGAGTAAAACAGATTGTCTTCCCCAATGTGGAAGGTCATCACCCCATCCACTGAGGTCTTGAACACAGCAGAAATGCAGAGAAAAGTTGAATCCATTCTCTACCTGGTCACTTGAGTTGAGACATATATCTTTTCCTACCCTTCCTTCAGACTCAGACTGGAATCCACACAGCTTTTCAGCTCTCAGGCCTTCAAACTACATCACTGGCTTTCCTGGATCCCCATCTTGCAGATGGCACATCTTGGGATTTCTCAGCCTCCATACCTTATAATGAATCTCTTTCTAGACATTTCTTTGAATTAATGAACCTAAAGGCACACAAAATAAAGAAGAAAGTTATCTAAATCCCTCATTCCTCAGACAATCATAATAAAATGTAGAGCAGTTCATTTCATATTTTTTAAAATGTTTATTGGATTATAGTTGATTCACAATGTTGTGTTACTTTCAGGTGTACAGCAAAGTGAATCAGCTATACATATACATATATCCTCTCTTTTTTTTAGATTCTTTACCCATATAGACCATTACAGAGTACTGAGTAGAGTTCCCTTGCTATACAATAGGTTCTTATTAGTTATCTATTTAATATATAGTAGTGAAGAGCAGTATGGAAGCTCCCTAAGAAACAAAACTAAAAATAGAACTACCATATTACCCAGCAATCCCACTCCTAGGCATATGCCCAGAGAAAACCATAATTCAAAAAGATACATGCACCCCAATGTTCATTGCAGCACTATTTACAATACTAGGACATGAAAGCAACCTAAATGTCCATCAACAAAGGAATGCATAAAGAAGATATGGTACATATATACAGTGGAATATTACTCAGCTATAAAAAAGAACAAAATAATGTCATCTGCAGCAACATGGATGGACCTAGAGATTGTCATACTAAGTGAAAAAGTCAGACACAGACAAATATCATATGATATCACTTATATGTGGAATCTAAAAACAAGGGTACAAATGAACTTATTTACAAAACAGAAGTAGAGTCACAGATGTAGAAAACAAACTTATGGTTACCAGGGGATAAGGTGGGGAGGGATAAATTAGGAGACTGGGATTGACATTTTAGATTTTTGCTATGAATTTTTGCATTTTTACGTAGTCACAATCTCATATGTATTGATATTTTCATCCTGTTTTTGTTTGATTTCGTTTTCACTTAACATGGCAGCATAAATCTTTTTCACATTAATACAAATACAGTTATCATAATTTTATAGGAACTCACAATATTCCATTCAGAAATAATTCCATGGTAAGCTTATACATTACTCAAGTAAATACTAGAGAGACTTAGATTTGGCATTGTTATTGTTTTTTGTTTCTGTTGTTTCCATGATAAGACATATGAGAATGAATATCTTTGCTCTGAGAGGTATTTATGGATATCAAGTTTTTCGCTTAGGTTACACATACATAGTAAAAATTTCTGGTAGCATTTTATGATAGTTTTGCAGGCTTTTAATGGCTATTGAAGAGAGAAAATTTAACCTTGATTTGATTTAAAACAGTGTTCAATTGTGATCTGAATAGATTAAGTGCCTGCTAGAATGAAAGGTTTTGGACTTTTGTTCTTGTTGTTATTTTGTACTGGGATATTTTGTTGTTGTTGTTAGTGAATACTGCAAGTGCTGTATAAAAGGAAGTTGCTGAGACCTCAGAGACCTTTTTGGACAGAAAGCCATCATAGATGAGAAAAGATCTTGATGCTTCAGAAAGGTGGTATTGAAAGGCACTATGGTTACAGCTAGGCCAAGCAGTGTCCTTAAGGATAAGTGCAGAGTACAAGGGAAAGGAAGAGTTGTTTCCAAGAATGTTTATGCAATAAAAATTTATAAAGACAGCCCCAAACTATATGCATCTACTATTCTCCTGAGTAGAAGCACCCCAAATCCAGATAGTAGGGACTCAACAACTCAATTGCTTCCAGGAATATCTCTAAGGACTCTAGACGTCTTATTTTATTTTTTTTTAAAGCAATACCATATATAATTTTAATAACCATAAAAGCACCATTATATACAACAGTTAAAATAACACTCCACAAAACATTAGAAAGAAGCTGTCGGCCAAGATAAAGCATGCATCCTACATGATCTTATCTATCATGGTCTCACACCAAATTAATCTGATTCCAAAATGTTAAAATTTAATGTGGATTCATAAATTCAGTATTAGTGTAAGAGTTGTGGTAGAAATTTGTCGTAATGCCACATAAAACACCAAGACTGCTTCTCTTAAGATGAGCATGACTTTTCCATATCTCCATAGGATCTGCATCCTGGGATACTTCATTCCTTGTACTCCCAAAACTTTGGGGCTGCCAACTGATTATACACGTTTATAGGCATAATTTTAAAAACTGCTTAATTATTCCTCATAAAAATTGGTGTTTTTATAAAGCCAGGCTTGTTTTGTTTACACTATTAGCTCAACAGCCAAAAGTTATTCAGGTTTAACCCTGTTCCATAAAGTGGTAGTTAAAACACACAATGTGACTTTACATAATGACACTGATTTTCCTCAGTAGCTTGTATAGCTATTAAGAAGGATTTTATCAGACATTTCTAACAATGATACATTGCTAAAACAGAGGAACAGTTTCCCAAAGTGTCTATTTTGAAGGACAATGTTCACTTAGGTTGTGTACTTTCTGGCATATTCATTTTAAAGGAAAATCACTATCATCATTACAGCCACACATCTCACATTTTTTGGGTACATGGATGATTAAAGTATCAATGGCACTAAAGTTCTTCCTGCCTCCTACTTCTCCCCCACCTTTCCAACTTCCTGATGGAGATGAATTTCCTGAAAAAATAGATTGCTTCAAAGACAGTGGTAGTACTGAAGCTTTACATAAACACTTCAGTTCATTAATGAACCCATGTGGCTGATTAGGTTCTTGGGTATGCTCTCAGGTTTCAGTTTCAAATTAATTCTTTCCCTAGAGAAAGGGACTTTGTTTAATCAAATGGGTAGAATTCCCAGCATCATCGGGCCATGCATACAGGATCACTTAAACAAATGCTTGTTGAAGAGGAATATAATGACTTCTGCTCAAAAACTTTCAGGTTTGACAATTTACACTGGAATGAGAGCTCTGACTACAACTGAATGAAGGGTAAAGACTAAAAACTGAAGGAAAAACTGATTTAGGAAAATTCTGACTGCCCTACCCAGTACCCAGGGTGACAACCATCCCTTGGTTAAAGGAGCTCTCATTAGTGAAGCCCCCAGGGGCCCTCCGGTTTGGGAACTCTGCGTAGGTGTTCCACACCCTGCACCCTCGGAAGGAGATGCATTATTCCTGTCCTGCTTTCTGTTGGCTCTGCTTGGTTTTTCCAGCATGCAGCACACCGGAAAAAGTAACCTCATGTTCATACCTTTCATTTGGTGTATTGTCTCTCTTGGGACTCTATAAATATTTCTTCATCTCTGGCCTGAAAACTACCACGTCCATTTACAGCCTGAAAAGATTCTTTCGTTGGTATTTCGTTGGAGGTTGGCATCGTCAGTAATAATAGCAGTAATATCAGTGATGGTGGGGGGTATGCCCTTCCTCATTGCCTTTCTTGCTCTTTTCTGGTTCCATTCATGAGTTTTCTCCAGGAAGTCAGGATTGAACTCATAGGCAACATCTTCTCTGAAGAAAAACAATTATCCGTGCTGAAAATCAGGGCCCTGGGAAAGTTGTGTTGCTATTGTCTGGCCAGTGCAGCTTCCCCCGAGCTGGAGACCTCGCAGGAGGTAGAGGTGTTTCCGAAAGCTGAGACGGCGCGGAGGTGTCCCACGTGGCGGGCGGCGGGGCAGGTGGTCAAGGCTGCTGCTGCCAGAGGCTCAGCCTCCCAGAGGATTCAAGAAACCTCTCCTCATGGGGTAGAGGCTGCGAGAGCCCTGCGTCCCCTTTCCGGAAGTCCCAGACCTCTTATTTTAGCCCAGACCTGCTCATTTCCAGAAAACCAAAAATGACCAAATCCATTTTGTAAAATGCTAAATGGAAGAAAAATATAAACCTGAACAGTGTGGAAGAGTAGCAATAAAATGCTCGACAAAGTAGGCATTTTTCGGAAGAGATCAGGGAATGTTGAAACAAATTTGGGATGTTGTATAATCAGCAGCTATTATTATTTAAACTCATGGAGAAAGGAAATGGAGATAAGAAGCTTTGGGGATTGTAAAAGGGAACATATACATTTCAAAATAAACATTATATTTATATTTTGAATGATGACATTAGAGTAATTTACTTCATTTTAATATAAGGGGAAACACTAGAACAAAACATAAATTTCCTTTTCCTGGGACAAAAAGCACAAGACACATTCACCATGGCTTTGTGCTCAGGTCAGACTCTATTAAATGTCCAACCGCTATATAAAGATGGAGAAGATATTTAATGGAGAAACAGGAAGTGACATCCATATGGCTCTTGTCTGTGGTTTTAACCAACATCTGTTATCCTCAAAAGGCCAAGACGAAGTGGTCTAGGCTAGTGGTTTTCAAAATATGGGCAGCACAGAATTCTTCCTTCAGATTAAATCTTACTCCAAAGACCAAAATTTTAAATGGTTAAAAACACTGATCTGCTAATTAAAGATGGTGTGCAAGTCCCTGGCCCTGGCCTCCTGGGCCCCTCTTCCCACATATTCAACAACTGCTGAGGGTCCCCCAAAGCTCAGTATTAATTAAGCTTCAGTGTGACTCTGCACAGTCATTCATAAAGGGTGATTGAAAAGTAGGTAGGACATGGAAAGGGAGATATTGCTGCCACAATACTTGACAAAGATATATGTCAATGATACCTACTGCTTGTCTTCTTTTTAAAGGTGTTTAGGCAGAATACATCTTTATGAAACCATGATCTCATAATTTGTCTATTTTAAAACATATAATCAATAACTACCTTAATAACTATGCGCCAAACTCTGGCCACATGCCTTTTATACTTTATTGCTGAACCTGCAAGATAGGTATTTCTATTTCTAATTGAAGATTCATAAATTAAAGCTCAGAGAAGTTAAATCTCTTGTCTGTGTTAAAAAAAAAAAAAAGCCAGTGGCAGATCCACTATGCCAAAGTTGGACTCTCTGATATAAAAACTTGTTCTCTTTCTTTATAACATGTTGCCTTCTAATGAAATTGCATGCCTAGAAAATTTTAGAATCACATCTTATCACCTTTAAACATCAAAAACAATCTTATCTAGCATAAATTATTGAAAGGCAGGTTTTTCTTCTTTTAAGCATTTGAGCAATGTGATAAACAGATGCTCGCAGTGTGTAAACTGCTAAAGTAAAAAAGTATATATATTTAATTAATTGATGTCTTCGTAAGTGAGGTTTTTTTACCAATTAAGAATCACCAATGGAAGCCCTGCTCAGAAATTAAACAAGTGATGGAAGCAAAAGGTAGAACACTATTAGAGATAATTGGTAAATCAGCATTAAAAGCTGCTTGTCTTATTGACCTGTCAATACACTGAATAGATTTTTTAAATCTTTTTTGTGTATTACGACTATCTAAAAGAAATTTTGGATTTTCTTCATTCCATTTTGAAATTACATTTCATTAATTGTTTTGGTAGCCGTTAAATGAAAGAATCACATTGATGTGAATTTCTGCTTATCCTTTAGAATTCAAACATGATCGATTTCTTAGTAATGAGATGAAAAATCATATTGGTATTAGGCAAGTTTATTAAAACTTTGATGATCTTACAATAATTTTGCCCCAGGGTAGCATATTTGAACTCTTAGTGGAGCATAGAGAACAGGACAGTAGACATGAAATAGTGGACACAATTAGAGAAGGATTTTGTTGTAAGAACAGAATCATGAGCTACAAATGTTATCCTGACTCTCCTCAAAAGGTCCGACAGACGTTTACAAGAGCACTCATGCACCCAAAAATGGAAAAATCCATATATTTCATGGACGATTTGGATTATTACTGTCTCTATACTAATACTAATCCCTAGGAATCTAGAACACTTTAGTCCTTCGATCCAAGTGGTAGCTTATTGAAATCAGATGCTGAATGAGTACTTAAATTAAAAGTGTTCATGTGGCCCATTGGCTCTTTGACTAAACAAGTGGTTGTTACGCTGGTTCCCAAATTAAAGGAGAGTAAATGTAATCAGCAACTAAGAGAATGTCACAGTAACTCTCTGTCCTGTGGTTAACATGGTTGAAAGAGCCAAGTGGAAGGTCCTGATCCTCACCCCTTTATTTGTCAGGATTCTCTAGAGGAACAGAAACAACAGGAGATAGATATTAGATAGATAGATAGATAGATAGATACATACATACATACATACATATATACATAGATACATACAGATATAAGGAGATTTATTAAAGGAATTGACTCACATATGGAAACTGAGAAGTTCTACAGTCTGCTGTCTGTAAGTTGGAGAACCAGGAAAGCTGATGGTATAACTCAATACAAGTCTGAAGGCCTGAGAACCCGGGTGGGGTGGGTGTATAGAATAAGTTCTGGAGTCCTAAGTCCCAAGAACCAGGAGGTCTGATGTCTGAGAACAGGAAAAGATTGATGTCCCAGCTCAAGAAGAGAGAAGAAATTCACACTTCCTTCAACTCTTGTTCTATTTGGGGCCTCAGTGGATTGTTTGGTGTCCACCCACACTGGTGAGGGTGGATCTTCTTTACTCAGTCTACTCAATCAGATGCTAATCTCTTCCAGAAACACCCTCACAGTCATACCTAGAAATAATGTCTTACCAGCTATCTGGGTATCCTATGCCCAGTCAAGTTGACACATAAAATTAACCACCACATATTTTATCTCAAAAGAGTAAAATAATTAGCAATATCAGATGCCTGGGTGAATCCTGGAGATTAGTGCCACCAGTGAAGGCAAGAGATATACAGGTGATGATTCCAGTCACATCATGACTTAATGTGCCCATTGTCTTGAGCAGATCTACCTATCTTAGAGAATGAGTGGATTATCATAAACTCAATTAGCTAGTGATTCCAATTGCTGATGTTATTTCACATCATATCCATTACCATTTTACAATTTATATATTTAAATATTTTATATTAATTTATACATATGTATTTCTTCTCCATCTCACAAGTCAGCAAAAACCAGGATTTGTTTGCGTTAATTTAATAGGAGTAATATTATACCTTCATTAACTTGCTTTGTTGGCTCTGTACCCCTCAAGACCTTTTATCTTCCTCCCAAATCTGTATGCTTCTCCGAAACCTTGATTGCATAAGGCTGATAGAACCCGATGAATAGAAAACAGCAGGTCTGCCAGATGCCAGGTCTGTATGCTCCTATTGCCAGAGGGTGAGACATGATTCTTATTAAAATCCGGGGGCCTGATTCCTCAGTAGAGTTCTGGGGGAATTTAGAAGCCTGGAAATTACAGGATATTCCTTCCAAAATGAATGATAATTTGCTGTACCTCATACTCTTTGCCACAAAGAATGAGACAAAACATATGATACATCCTTTTGTATTTTGCAGGAAAAATTGTTTGGGGTGTGTTGCTCTGATTCATTTATTGAGTAGCTCAAAATGCTACCAGTATTGAGAGAAAAATAGGAAAGAGTAGATATTTTAACTGATTTGGGCTGTATGTCTGTAGCTTTTTCACTGGGACTTTATGACTAGGGAATTCAGTGTTACTCAAGGTACCTGTGTCATACTTGGACGTTATGTGGTGTTTGTGGTGAGCCATGGCACAGAGAATCCTATGTTTTGGCATAAATCCAGGTAACAAGTCATTAACAAGTAATTATTTTCCCTTAGAGAAATAATTATCAGTTTGCTGCTAAACCCTAGTAGAGATCGAATACCTGATTATAGAACAAGGTAACCCAGTAATTTGAGTTGCCTATCATGAACTGGGTGTTATCAGATGTTATAAACCAGAAAAAGCAGGCATGTTCCTCAAACTAAATCAGAAAATACTACTGGGGCTTCCCGGGTGGCGCAGTGGCTAAGAATCCGCCTGCCAAGGTGGGGGACACGTGTTCGAGCCCTGGTCCGGGAAGATCCCACATGCCGGGGAGCAACTAAGCCCGTGTGCTACAACTGAGCCTGAGTTCTAGAGCCCAAGAGCCACAACTACTAAAGCCCTCGAGCCTAGAGCCCGTGCTCCGCTACAAGAGAAGCCACTGCAGTGAGAAGCCCGTGCAACCCAACGAAGACCCAATGCAGCCAAAAGTAAATAAATAAATAATTTTTTTAAAAAAAAGAAAATACTACTGTGCACAGGATCTGAAAGCACAAGTGTGTTCCTTTCATGAGCAGTTCATGCTCCCACTGTGTTTAGCCCTGCCATATGTCCCCCCCTCCCTCAAGCCACAACTGCAGATAGAGGAACACGCCGTCAACAAGAACCAAAAGTCTTCCTGAAGACCTTTCATAGTATGCTGGAAATAGGAATACAAGAGTTGTGGCATTTCAGCCCTACTCCCAAGCTGAGTTATATGGCATCTAATCCTTCTGGCAAAAGAGAAGAAGGCTGGAAAAGACAAAGATCAGGATGTATACACGTTAAGTGGTGGACAATTGTTTGGACAGAGAAGAACTTGGAAAAACTGGTACGTAGGAGTAGGTTTCTAGGATGTTTTAGAAAGAAGCATGTGAATGGAACTTCTGGAATGGATTCAGAGTGTGATAATATTATGCACCATGTGAATGTTCACCAAAAGGCTCCCAGTGCAGTGGGGACTCTCAATACACTGGTGGTTTTCAGTCACCTCTTTCCCAAGCCTTCTTACTGCTTGGCCAAAGGATGCCATGACCTTGAGGGCAAGGTCAGAGACTACGTAGCAACAAACATTTCCCCACTCCATGGCCCACTGGTTCCAGCCTCTACTCAGTATCCAACTTACCAGCACCAGTGAAAAAGACCAAAAGTAAAGTTATTATTCCCTAGGGATCTAGCCAGCTATCTGATTGTGAATTGAAACATTAGATCTTTTACATCATGAAAGGAAGAATAATTTTCCCCAACTGTACCAAATATTTACTCTGAATTTAGGTTTTCCTTCCATTTCTGACATGCTTCTTCCATTAACCCCATCTCTGGGTTTCCTGAATGCCTTATTCACAACATCGTTTCTTATCAAAGAACTAATTTCATGCAGACAAATTAAGGCAATAGCCTAACACTCACAGAATTTACTGCCTTACCGTGTACCTTATCACCCCAAATCACTTGACCTTACAGAGGGTTGAAATAGTCTGAATGGAAATAAGATAGAAGATAACATCTTATAAAATTTCGGTGCTGTCCTATGTGAAATGTGTATATTCTCTGAACCAGACCTGGAATACAGGAAACAAAGAATAGAAGTACGTTTCACACCTCTCACTCTCATACCTAGTGAATCCCTCACAAGTTAATGTTTCCATTTATGTCTTTGTGTCCAGCTCTCTGTCTTAGGGTTCACCCAGGAGGTTTTAGAACACAAGGATAACTTCTTCCGTCAGGGGACTCTACAATGGTCTCAGTGAATTGGAGGCTATTGCTTCCACTTGTCCGGTTCAAGCTCTTCCTGTTGTTGTAGGACAAAGTCACAAAATAGAGGGTTATTGATCTTGATTATCAAGGGAAAACAGATTTGCTGGAGGTAAGGTCATAATACATTTAGAACCCAAAGTCTTCCCTAGGGTTCCTCCTAGTCTGGTAGTAAAACTTGTTGGAAGACTCCAGAAACTTCAGAAAGACCAAACATCAGACAGGTAAGACCATCAGTTAATTCTATTCCTCAGAAATAGTTGTTTGATTTACCTCATCATGAAAACAGTCTCAATTGCCTGCAATCCTGGCTGAGGGCAAATGAAATATTGAATGATTCATAAAGACAGAAATCAAAAATACTAGTGATGGTCTCATCACAACTGTAGAAACATAATGTCTTCATCTGGGTGCCCTGGAAAATATAACTTAAGGAAAACTTTATGTGCTAATGCTTTGGGGATGGATGCTCAATTCCAGGGATGCAATAGTGAACTGTACAAATATTTTGAGGCAAATTTCATTGTGTGGGTGTGTATTTTAAGTTTATTCTGTTGGTGATGCACTCTAATTTCTTTGGCTTTCCTTGTTTCTCAAGGATTTAATTATTTGACTACGGAATACAAAACAAAACAAAAATTCAACTGCTTACCACTAGTGTCACTCAAAGGCATGTTTCTACTGTCTTCCTCAATATTTCATCAAAATATCCCAGATTACATTTTATAGAATATTTTATTTACACTCTGTCGTGGCTGCTTTTGATTTTTTAAAATACACTTTTGCTTTCTAAGACAATTTATTTTAAAAAGACAACTCTGCTTTTTAAGTCCATTTCATAACATAATGCTAATTTCTTTTGTAGAACTGTTTACAGTTCCCCACAAAGGAAATTTCACTTTGGAATAGACATCTCAATTTTAAAGCAATCATGGTATATAGATTTTCACTTGGAAGTTTTAGGTATTTCCATGGAAATAGATGCAGGGAATAAGGCCACAGAGCAAACATCTTTGCTGGCAGATATCTAAATAAGAAGAAACAAAACAAGAATAATCCAGTCTTGATTAAAGCCAAAATGAGAGAACAAAAAATTATTGTAAGGCAACAAAGTGTGGAAAGAGGCGTCTACAATTTACTTGTCAAAGGTGTATATGTACTTCCTGAAGGCAAGCCAGCCAGTAGATTGTACATGTAAATTCTCTTCCTGCAAGCATTAGGGCAGGGCAATCTAATGGTTAGGGGGAAAAGCACACTGGGGTGTCCCACTTATTTGTGTCAACTCTTGCCAATCTCTGCCATTGTATGTTTCTTTTTCTTGGCAATGAAATGTTACCATTGTTGCATAAATTGTTTATTCTGCTTTCCATGGAAATTGTCTAATAATCCATTAGCATGATAAAGTTGTTATTTATATCATGAACTCTTGCTATCCTATTCTGTACCTTTACACTAATTTTTTTCCTTCATATACAGTATTCATTTTTTCATATGTATTTTAGGACTCATTTCTCATTTTTTCTTACGTGAAATCTATGCTAAGAAGTCAGTAGTGCCTGCTTGCTTCTCAGATGTCTGAATAAGACCCCACTGTGAATAATAGGCCATACCCTATCTGCATGGCCTTTTTATGATTATTCTAGATTTTAGATTATGGTTGTTGTGTGCGGTACTTTAAACTAGAGATGGAGGCAAGGCAGAATAAATCAGTGAATATTCCTTTTCTACCTAAGACAGCTCTTAATTAAACAGACATTTACTGAGATTCTGCCTTTGTTTTCCAGTATTTTGAGTGTCAAAGGTAATAAATCTTATTATTCGGTTGCTTTTTTGCATGTAAGAAATGGAAGATCTTGGAAAAAAAATTAAGGGAAAACATTCCATTTATTAATCCTCTAAATTAAATCAATGCCAAACCTTCTCTCTAGTGAGTTTGAGTACATAATATGTAGCATGCTGGTATCATTTATCATCAATCCAAGACACTTTGGAGCGTGAAAAGGAATGCTTTAATAATCACCCTAGGAAATCTAGGACTATCCCAGGCAAACCAGGAAATATAGTTGCCCCCATAATATATTTTTTCTTTCAAAATGTTAATTTCATTCCCTTTTGATGAAATATTGAAAGAATAATGAAATGGTCCTGGAAAAAATTATATTCTACTATTCTTTCTTTTCCTTACTTTTTCACTTTCATGAGTTTTCAAAAAAGATTCTTAACATTCTGTTATTATTCATGGACCATTTCTTTTAATGTCTTTAAATGCATAAAAATACATAGAATTATAAATAAATAAAACTTTTTACTTTGAGATTCAGGCATTAAAATATTATTAGAAAATGAATTTGTGGTATAGTAATATATGTGCTGCTTTATAAATGCATTAAATAACAAAATATAGTAAGTAGTTTACTATAACTTTGAAGTAGTTTTAAGTGTAACAGTATTTTGAGTTTTATGTTATAAAAATACTTATAATTTCTGTCGGTAACAAAATCATAGATACTGCTAATCTTATTGAAATATGCCGCCTAAATAATAAAGGAAGAAACCTAAATTTCAATTAGATATGAGTGAAAATAAAGATGCATTTCTTCCCTGTCAAATTCAAGGACCTCTTAAATGATTTAACACAAGTTAAGGACACTTGGCTTAGAAAGCCAAAATAGTAAAATAAACAATTTCCCCAACTGGGTCCTAATAATCGTTGTGGCCTTATAAATTAACTTTCCTATAAGTTGTGTCTTCACTTTTCAAAATCACAGAAAATAAGTAAAAATTATGCAGGTATGAATTTTATGTAATGTTTTACTAAGATATTATATTTTTAGCAATTTTCAAGAGCTACATGATTTTGGAAATTAATTATCAAAGTTGCCCCAATAACTTATCTGTGATGTCTTCCTCTTAGAGATTGTACCTCCCATTTACCACACTGCAATAAATCAGATGTTACTTTTCTTTAATCTTTATTTTTTGTTATTAAGCTATAGCTATTATAAAAGCAGTTAATAATAGAACTCAGATCTATGTCAATCACGGCTTCAAGTTTTTTACAATATGGCACATTTTTCTGAATGTAAATGACACAGTGCTTTGTGCTTAGTGAAACTGCATCATATACATCAAATGGTGATGAACTACAATGAATCAATTTTGGAAAAGGTTGCATTTCAAATAAAACTACCCTGGCACTTCTGGTAGGATTTCCTTAAGGTCAGAGCTGCTCTTCCTTATTTTCAGAAATGTTTTCAATGCAATTAAGGGATGAACAAATTCTGTTCACCTAATCAGTTTTCTTAGTATGTTTTCATATGAATCCTAACTAAACTTCTTCAATCCATCAGCTTTTTAAGAAGTAAAATAATAACATTTCACTTGGGTGATTCTTTACACAGTGCAATAAATGGAGAAGCAATTAAACTGTATATGCTTTGCCTAAATATACATGGAGAATGGGATAAGGGGATTGCAGGCTGAAGCAACTATATGAATGAACAAACAAACAAGATGTGATGCATGTGATAGTATTTGATTTAAAATGTCCTCTCTCAGATTACCTTTAATATATGCTAACTACATAGAAAAGGTAAAAAAAAAAAAAAGGAAAAAAGCAACAATAGTACTCTCATAATATTTCTCAAAAACCTAGAATAAATTTCCTCTATGAAGCCGATGGAAAAGACTGAAAAGCCCACTTTTGACCAAAGTGCCCTATGTTGTTAGAAAAGTGTACTTGTTTAACAGAAAGTAGAATATATCTTTTTGCTTTGCTTCCTGTCTGTTATTGGGTTTGGGCATATAAGGTTTTAACCAACAGGTTATTTGTGAGGTTTTTTTCTTTTTTTTTTTAAGGATGTAGAGGACTGTTCAACCTCTGCTGACCCTGATCAGAAGCACTCTTTTCCTGTTCAGTCTAGAGAATTGACTGGATGGCCAACACAACCTCAGGAAGGTCAGAAAAACAGCTGGAGGTCAGGGACATCAGGAGTTGGGGGTCCAAACACCAACAGGACCACCTTTTCTTCTCTGTCTCTGCTTCTCTCTGCTTGTCATATTTCTTCCCTGAGACTGGCATCTTCTGACAGTCTGGAAACATAGGTTTTCGCTCTTCCCATGATTGATAACCCACTTGTTTACCACAAGAATACATTTTATATATGAAATGTAAAAGATCATTTACTTTATCTTTTGACACAATTCTGCTCCAAAACTTTCTGAGGAAGGACTCAGGTTAGCCTATCTTTAATCAGGGGCCAACTGCTATGCAAATCAACTCTGATTATCCAGACAAAACACTACAAACGGCATCCCCATTGGAAAGACGTGTTTGGAGTGTAGAAAGAAGCAGTTGCCTAGAGTAAGAAGCTGCTCTTTAAGATGGAGCAGTGCTTAAAAAGATAAAACAATATTGCCCACAGTAAGATATGCAATGTAAAAATGATGATTTAAAAGTGGTAATTTATGATTTTTTTAAAAAGCAGGTCATATTATATACTATCGAAAAATGAGAAAGGACCTACTGTATAGCACAGGGAACTATACTCAATATCTTGTAATAAACTATAATGGAAAACAAACAAACAAGAAAAAACAAAACAAAATCTATAATGGAAAATAATCTAAAAAAGAAATATACATACATATATGTGTATATATATATAACTGAATCACTTTGCTGTATACCTGAAACTAACACAACATAGTAAATCAACTATATTTCAATAAAATTTTTTTAAAAATTAAAAAATAAAATGAGATTACATTTTCACACCAAAAAGCAAAAAACAAAACAAAACAAAAAAAACTGAGAGAGGAGAATAGGAAATTAGTCCACTAAATTTTTGTTCTACATAATGAAGTAAAAATAATTTAATTACCGAAATAATATAGGTAAGATATATTTTAAGTTATAAAACCAAAGTAAGAGGTAGTTTTAACAAGCAATTTCATTTTTAACCTCTTGCTTATAAGAGACACAACTACAATAAAATAACCAATAAATGTTAGAAATAAAATGGTGGGCAGAGATTTATCAAACACATATCAACATAAAGAAAGTAGAAGTAGGAAAACTATTTTAGACAAAGTAGAATTCAAGAGAAACCAAGTTCAATAATTTAATGGATTTTAAGAATGCTTGTATGCCATGAAAAGGTAGAATTTATAGTATAATATTTAAGAAAGTTTACAACCAAATAAAAATTATTCAAATTATATACAGTAAAAACTCATAGGAAGCAAATAAGATGTTAATTGAAACAGTTTTGTGAGAGATTTAACTATACCTTAAAAAACTTTGCATAATATGCATATGACAAACAGAGATATAAAGAATGTAAATAATATGGTAAACTTGGAAATTTATTTAAAAAAAACTAAAACTTTTCTTTTCAAGTAGCCACTAGAAAGAATGAATGGCATATTAAGCCATGGGGCAACATCAGTAATTTCCTGAAAAAATAAATCATATGAACTAGAATATTTTTCCATAATGCAATAAATCAGGACCATTAACAAAGGGCTAATAAGCAATTGAAGCTTAGGGAAAAACTATTAAATGCCACTGTATTAAATAAAATTCAAAACTATGATCCCAGAATTTTACAAAATAACTAAAATTAGAATACCACGTTAGATCTCATGGGATATGAAAACAGCATACTCAAAAACATGACCTTCAATATTTTCATTTTTAAGCAGAAATAAAACAAGTATACTGAATACCCAACTCAATAACTGAGAAAAACAAAACAAATTTATATAAAGGATAATATAATAAGAACCACAAAGGAAATCAGTAAATTATAGAATGTAGTACAAATAAAAATGAATACAATAAATTGTACTTATGAAAAGTTAGCAATAATTCCTGGTAACTCTAAATAAGAGAAAAGATAAACACAAGAAAACAAAATTAGGAATGAGATAAAAGATACAATAACCTATACAAGGAGATAGCAATTATAAGAGAATATGTGAAATTTATCCCCATATTTCTCAAGACATAGTTTTCAACTCTTCTAATTTAAGAATTACCTGTAATGTTAAAGATGCAAAAGTTTAGGTCGCTCAGAATTAGAGCTAATGAATGGATCAGAATGTTTGGAGAAGTAGCCAGGAATCTGCATATCTATCAAGTGATACTTATTCACATTAAAGTTTGAGAATTACTGCTCTCCACTAAAAAGATATTTAAATTTCTATTTGTTTGATTTTCTATTAAAATTATGGTACCAAATTTGACTCCAATAGTAATGGTTAAAACATGAAAATGCACAAAAAATTATCTTCACAAAGAATATCTGAACCAAATGCACTTAGAATGTTATAGAAAATGTTTATTAAACAAATAACTGCTCAGGCTTCCCTGGTGGCGCAGTGGTTAGGAATCCGCCTGCTAATGCAGGGGACACGGGTTTGAGCCCTGGTCTGGGAGGATCCCACATGTCACGGAGCAACTAGGCCCGTGAGCCGCAACTACTGAGCCTGCGCGTAGTGCTCCGCAACAAGAGAGGCCGCAACAGTGAGAGGCCCACGCACCGCGATGAAGAGTGGCCCCCGCTCGCCGCAACTGGAGAAAGCCCTCGCGCAGAGACAAAGACCCAACACAGCCAAAAATAAATAAATAAAGAAGCTTCCATTAAAAAAAAAATAATAATAAATAAATAAAATAACTGCTCCAGAGCATGAAAAAGGAGATAGAAGTCACCCAAGTCAAGTTACCAGCAGATTTCTGATATCCAAGCAGGGTAAAAACAGCATACCAAGCCACCCCAGAGACCAAGTTCATTTTAGACCATAACACAAGAATTCTAAATTATTAAGAAATAAAATTCAAGAGCACATTAAAGGAATCATCCATGACAATAATGGGGACCTTGAAAAAGAATTGATCATTTAATAGAATAACATCCTGTGCTCAGGATAAAATCAATGGAAAATATCATAAAGAAAAATAAAAATGGGAAATAAATTAGGAAACACGAAGAGCTGGCAATATAATTATAGCAAATATGACAAGAATGGTTTATAGACTCAATAAATATGCAAATTTTAATTAAAAATTCAGGAAACACTACAAGTGAAATTTTGGTGGGGAAAAAAGGCACAAAAATCCACATGGAAAATATACAAATGAGACATTGATATATGAAAATTTCTCAACTTACACAGTAATCAAAGCATTACATATTTTTTAAAAGATAATAAAGCAGTTAAAACATGAAAATAAGCACTATCACTAACTAGCTAGCAAAGATCGTGAAGATGTTGAACAGCAGTGATCTACCCCAAGCATAGGCTTGAAAAAAGGATTCTGAAAAAACATGTGGTCATAATGCAAAAATTATTTTATCAAACACACCCACGTGAGGCCAGCTCAAAAGGAAATCAACTGAAGTGGGCACCCAATGGAATCTATTTTTAGGAATGGTGATGGTGAAGCTTTTGAGTCCCCTTCCCAGCATCATTGGACTTGCTAATGTATCTGTACTGGGCTAAGCTGCCTCCATGGGGTTTCTTTGCTGAAGCAACCTCCGTGGTATAACTGAGGAATTGTTCCTCTCTTCATAGTCTCTAAGACTCATTCTCAGTCATTATTTTTTTTTTTCACCTCTTTATTGGAGTATAAATGCTTTACAATGTTGTGTTAGTTTCTGCTGTACAACAAAGTGAATCAGCTATATGCATACATATATCCCCATATCCTCTCCCTCTTGAGCCTCCCTCCCACCCTCCCTATCCCACCCCTCTAGGTCATCACAAGCATCAAGTTGATCTCCTTGTGCTATGCAGTTGCTTCCCACTAGCCATCCATTTTACATTTGGTAGTGAATATATGTCAGTGTTACTCTCTCACTTCATCCCAGCTTCCCCTTCCCCACCCCCCCCATCCCGTGCCCTCAGTCATTACTTTTTATCAGAGACAATCTCGAGGGAATTCTGTTTGTTGCAACCAAGAACACTGATTCAGAAGCTGGCACTAGTTGCAGACAACTGATACTTAAAAGAATAAATCTGGCATTACTTTTCTTGTTCGATTGGTTCTGAGGTGGTAAGATTATAACTTCTAAACTGTAAACATTCTCTGGCCCAACAGATAACTTATTTACTCTCACCTGTGGTCACCTGGCGTTAAGTGCCCATTTGATGGCAAGACTTTGAAGGACCCAATATCCATTTCTGTAAAACAATATGACGAGCATGAGGGCTACGAGATGGCTCGATGGCCTCTAATTGCGCTGGGATGCTCCAGAAATAAAATGACAAATTCAAAGTTCTAATTTTTTTTTTCAGGCAGAGTCAGAAAATCAAGGTTTTTCTATGCTGTGCTAAATGAATTTGTTGTCACTCGTAGCCACAGGGTTGAAAGTGGAATAAATAAAAGTTAACATACAATCCTGTGGCTTGAAAACTTACACCACCAGTTGAATTGTAATTTTGCCAAATCTCTTATGTAAATGTTAAAAACGAACAGGGCACCAAGAACTGGAACCAGGACTGATGGAAAGATACACATGGTTTACAGCAGTAGGTCTCAGCTGGAGGCGCCACCAGTCTCAGAGCGTTTCCGTAAACATGTGCAGGTCCTTTGACTTGGGGACGCTACTGGCATTTATCACCTGGGTATGAGTGATTTTAAACGCTCTAAAAAATATGGGAGCCTCAGCTCCGCGGCGGCGGCGGCGGAAGGCGGCCCGGGCCCTGGCAGGCCCATGGCGGCAGCGGGCGCGGCGCTCCCGGGCACGGACGGGCCTCCCGCGGGCGGCGGCGCCGGCGCCGGGGCGCGGGCGGCGGGTCCCCGCCGGGCGGCTGGGCCGTGGCGCGCCTCGAGGGCCGCGAGTTCGAGTACCTGATGAAGAAGCGCTCGGTGACCATGGGGCGCAACTCGTCGCAGGGCTCGGTGGACGGGAGCATGGGCCACTCGAGCTTCGTCTCGCGGCGCCACCTCGAGATCTTCGCGCCCCCGGGCGGCGGCGGCGGCGGCGCCGGCCATGGCGGGGCGGCCCCGGAGCCGTCGGCGCAGCCCGGGCCCGACGCGGGCGGCGACTTCTACGTGCGCTGCCTCGGCAAGAAGGGCGTGTGCGTGGACGGCGTGTTCCAACGGCGCGGGGCGCCGCCACTGCAGCTGCCGCGCGTGTGCACGTTCAGGTTCCCGAGCACAAACATCAAGATCACGTTCACTGCCCTGTCCAGCGAGGGAGAGGGAGAAACAGGGAGCGCCCGAATCCCCCGTGAAGCCCGTGCAGGCTCACATCTCGCCGCTGACCATCAACATTCCAGACGCCACGGCCCACCTCATCAGCCCCCTCCCCTCGCCCACAGGAACCATCAGGGCTGCGAACTCCGGTCCATCCAGCCCCCGGGGAGCAGGGTCTTCAGGGTACAAAATGGGCCGTGTGATACCATCCGACCTCAATTTAATGGCCGACAACTCAACAGCCAGAAAATGAGAAGGAAGCTTCAGGTGGAGACAGCCCAAAGGATGATTCAAAGCCACCTTATTCCTATGCACAATTAATCGTACAAGCAATTACGATGGCTCCTGATAAACAACTCACCCTAAATGGAATTTATACGCACATCACGAAACACTATCCCTACTAAAGGACTGCGGACAAAGGCTGGCAGCTATACGTCTGCTGACATACGTAGCTTTTTGAAGTCTGCACAGAGATGGTTTTCACACTGTTTTACTGAGGAACCCTTTCTTCAAAAGAGACCTCCTCCAGTTGGCCAGTATACAAAACAGATGAACACAGCGCTGCCCTGTTTCAATGGTCCACCTGTACTTCCAGCCTGTTCCTGGGCTGTCTGTGAATCCAGGCCTCCTCAGAGGACACTTTGAAATTGGTGCATAGTATTTCCATTGTTTAGCGTTTTAATTTAGTTTAATTTTTAAACCTCTACATTGTGTATGTTTTTCCTTGTTCTGCGTGTCTGTGTTATGCGTAGCCATTTACTAGGTGTTTAGCAGGACCTCACTAATTCAGACAGTACGGGAAAGGGTAGGTTTGAAGTATGGAGTAGTAAAAGCATCACAAAAGAGAGACGAAACATGCATTTACATATTTTGAATTTACTAAGTAACCAGGAATGGCTACAGAATTCCTTTGAGGCTTAATGAGTAAATGATCCTTTGAAAAATGCATCTGTTGAACCATAATCATAATCAAGTGATGTGGGCGGGGCAGGGGGGGTAAGCCATTCTGTTTAACGGAGGGTAAAAACTTTTTTCTTCTTCCTGCAGATGTATAAATGTGTTGTAATAAAAATAGTGTTCCAGCCCAAAAACAAAAAAAAAGGGAAAACCCTGCACAAAGAAAAATTTTCTCACCTGAATTATACTTAGCACCCCTATTGAAAAGCACTAGCTTTGATAAGTACTCTCCAGTCTGACTGAGCCTCCTTTGCCTACAGAACCATCTCCTGGTCTCCTGGCAGTTATGGTTGTTCAGTCTTTCTTGAAGACCCATTAACAACCCTACCAAAACATTTACCTGGAAACATGAAACAGGATTAAGTCTAGCTGCATTATCAGGAAAAGATATTAACAGTATTTAAAACCTAATAGAACTATTTTCTATCTCACTTAAAAGTAGTCCAAAAACAGGTAATCCAAACTTGGAAAGGGTCCTCCATGGTCACCAACACCCCAGGGTCCAATTACTTTTCTATTCCCCACCTTTAGTGAACTGTTACATTGTCCTAGTTCTAATTCCTAGTCAACAAGAGAAGAAGAGGATGAAGAAGAGTGAACCCCAGTTTTTAAGGAACTTCTCAGGAAGGCCATGCAACTTCTTTATGCCTCTCATTGGCAGGACTTGATCATGTGACAAACCCAGATGCAGAGGGAAAGGTACTATTTTAGTTAGGGCATGTGATTGTTCCTATTAAAAGTGGGTTCTGAGATTAATGTGGAAGGGGAGAATGAATATCAATGTTGTGCCACCCAAAAGCAGTCCAATATCTCCATGCCCGTTCCCAAGTTATCCTTGTTTATAGGCTGTGGGATGTAAAGGTTTATGCAGCAAGCAAAATTCGATATGTTGCTAATCCATATCACTGAAGACTTGGAGAAAATGTATGAGAATGGGTTCCAAGGGTGCTAAACAGAGAGAAACAGTGTTATATCTGACTGAATTTAGTGAGATAGATGTATTTACCAGACATTTTGGATTCAATATGCTAGCTGAGATAGATGGAAGTAGTTTTAACCTCCTCTATGGTTTTACTGAAATATGTACTTCATAGTGTACTAGACCAAACAATTTTGAGATACAAGAAATTCCTTTTTATATCATAGATAAAGGAATCCAAAAGCTTATGGAGGAAAAAAAAGGCATGTAAATATGTTATGTGAAATTTACTGTGATTTTGAAAATAAGAATACTGATTTATAACCAAATTGGTATCACTTGTAACCAGAAGATAATCTTTTGCCATAATACTGAAAGACACATTGGATCTGGAAGTGTTCTAAACCTTTGATAAGTGTTGCAGTGGCTAACTCTTGTATGACAAGAATATTGATAGAATTGCTGGACATTAAAATGGGCTCCTTAATTTCAAAGATACTGAAGGAATCTGGACTGGCAGAGGCCAAGTTGTGTTACTTAACAGAATTGGGCATACTTACTATAATACACAGCAGGGTAGAGTGGTCATTAAAATGGTAACATCTGTAGAGATTACTGAAATCATTATTGAGGATAAATGTATAGGTTCAGGTAGATGCAAAGTGAACTAAGGTCTATGTGCTTTGCATAAGCAAATACATTCTAAATCTGATGACAGAGAAGTAACATTAATATCATAACATTAGAGTCATAGCACCTTGCCTAATCCCAGATCTGAGTCATTTCAAGACTGAGAGTCCCTTGACTATACCAAGAGAAAAAAGACTTGCAATAATATCGTAGTCTATATGGTAAATTTTTCTCCTCATCTTTTTCAATGAAACTTCTGTCCTGATAGTGGGGTAACTGTGAAAAGGGGAAAAGGAAATACCTATATTATCCCGAGGTGCTTGGTCTCCATGGTTACTGTTCAGAGTAGAGGCTCCTATGAGTTGTGTGGTCTATCTGTTCAGCTATGTGAATCACGAGTATGAGAAACGCCTACCAAACTCATTTTTTAATGCACAAAGAAGATTAGAAGGTGGCAGATCAGAGTGCTGTACTTCTGGGCACTATATTTTGGCAAGAAAAATAAGGTGGCAAAGAAAATGTCAAGTATTTTCTTCACAAGACTTTGCCAGGTTTTTCTCAGGAACTAAAGTCCTCTCCAGTACTTCTGATTCCCATTAGCCAGAAATATGTCACATAGTCATAACTGCAGAAAGGCTAGGAATTTGAGCACGATATGGTCAGCTTCTAGCAGAAAACAGCATGGCTGAAGCAGGTTTGAATGGGTATTCAGGTAGAAAATCTCCTTACCTCAAGTGTAAAATGGAGACTGATCAAATTCCATCTCATTTGGGGCCCTGTGGGATCCCATGCCTGTCTTGCGATAACCATAGTTTCTAAGAATGTAGTATAAACAGATAAATTTAAGAAATAACAGTCACTAATGGAATAAAGGCTATCATGCTAGTGGTAGCTAAGAAAGTCCTCTTGAGGGGAAAGGAGGGGAGAGATACATTAGGAGTTTGGGATTAACATAAACATACTACTATATATAAAATAGATAAACAACAAGGACCTACTGTACAGCACAGGGAAATCTACTCAAATTTCTGTAATAACCTATATGGGAAAAGAATCTGAAAAAGAATATATATACACTATATATATGAATATATAAGAATATATTATATAAAGAATATATATTGTATATGAATATATATGAATATATATGAATTATATATTATATATGAATTATATGAATTATACATTAAATGTGTATATTAAATATATATAATTATATACCTCATATATAAAAACATGTAATTTATATAATATATAATTTATATAATATATAATATATATTTAATATATGTATTAAATATATATCATATAGTTATAATTATATGAATTATTATATATTATGTGAATTATATTCTTATATGAATTATATTATTATATATTATATGAAATATATATGAATATATTAATATATAATTCATATAATACATAGTAATTCATATATAATTAATTATAGTTCATATACTATAAATTATATATGAATTATGATATATATGAATTATGACATGTCATAATTATAATATAATTATAATAATTGTGAAATATCATATATATCATGATTCATATATAATAGATAATATATTAAATTATATGTCTTATGCAATATTTATATAATATGTAAATATATATATTTATAATGAGGTGAATTCATATATTATATATGAATTGTATATGAATTATTATATATGAATTATATAAAATATATGACATATGTATGAATATATATGAATCACTCATATTTTTAATATATAATAATATATCTTATGTAATATTTATATAATATATGATATATATTTAATATATAATTATAAGTTATATAATTATATATTAAATATATACTAAATATATATATTATATATACTAAATTTATTATATATATTTATAATTATATGAATTATAATGTATTATATGAATATATATGAATTATAATCCATATATATTCATATATATTCATATATGAATATATATGAATATATAGCATATATTCATATAATATATTATAATTCCTATATTATACATGAATATAATATATGTAATACATATATATTATATAATACATATTATGTGAATTATTGTATATAAGAATTATATATGAATTATCATATATATGAATTATATATAATATATTATATATTATATATCATATTATCATAATATGATATATTATATAATATATATCTTATATATAATATATATTCATATATGAATATACATAGATATATATGAATCACTTATATTTTTAATATATGATATATAATTAATATATAATATAAATTATATGAAATATAATATATATTTATAATTATGTGAATTATATATTATATATGAATTATTATATATATGAATTATATATAATACATAAATATGATATATGAATATATATGGATATTAATGAGTATATATGAATATATATGTAAATCACTTTGCTGTACACCTGAAACTAACACATCACTGTAAATCAACTATACTTCAATATACAAAAGGAAAGGCCTCTTCAGCTCCCCCTCCCTACCAAAATAATAAACCAAAATCAGTACCACCTCTCTGGGGGAATCACCACCAAAGACTGGAAAAAGCAAGAGTGATGATTCCTAACATATCACCATTTAACCTGACTGTTCTCTGTAGACAGGAGAGTCTTGGAAATGACATTTGATTAGCATAAGTTTAATCAGGTGGTGAATGTAATAGCAGCTGCTGTTCCAGATGGAGACTCTTTCCTGGAGCAAATCACCACAACTCCAAATACCTTAGTGTATTTATTGATCTGGCTTTTTAAAAATTTCTATCACAATTATCAGGCAACTCCAGAAGTGACTTGCTTTCACATGGACAGCTGCACACATCCCGCATCCCACAGCAGGGCTCTGCCAGCTCATCAGAACTGAGCCACAGTTCAGTCTATGGGAACCTTTATTACCTCACTGTCTCCAAGGCATAATCCTGAATTTACTTAAGTGATTACTCTGTGCTCAGATAAAATGGTGAAATGGAAAATGGAGCTCTAGACGTCTTTGTAAGACAGATGTCCAAAAGCAGGAGATAAATGGCATTTGCCACTCAGGTAAAGCTAATGGCTCAGAGACCCGAGACACGTTTGGAGATCCCCTTTTTCTTTGCCTGTGCTCTCCAAAAAGCAGAGCTGGATACATGCAAGTAGTTTATTTGGAAAGTGATCCCAAGAAACAGAAGTGAGGAAATGAGGAGAGTAAAACAGGAAAAGAGGGAGAGCCAGTTTATTGTTTTGTCAATTCCACATGGACCTTCCAAATTGTAGAGAATGAACCTCAGAACTGTCTACCTAAGAGGAGGCAAGAGGATGATTTATTCATCAGCTCCATCTGCCATTGGTCAAAGTTTGTAATTCTAAATTGTGAATGCATGATACCTGAATGGGTTTCCACAGGGCCCCATACCACATCGTCACAGTTGGCCCAGGATAGGAAGTAAGAAACGTATAGTAACTTTGGACTCTCTGTGGAGCGGTAAAATATGCCTCAAACTTGTCTGCTTGAGCATATATCTAGCATTGCCCAGTCCTAATTAGCTATAGGCTGCCCATGGGACATTATTTCCTCTACACTTCCAGATTGCCCATGCATAAATACCGAACGAGGTTTTGCGGGTTTCCCATGCCAATGCATCAGAAGGGCCCAGAGACAAGAAGCAAGGTCCGTTTGTGCAATGCAGCTGAGGCAAGGGGGGGTTTGCTGCAACTGGTTGCCAGAGCAATACCAGGAGCAAAAGGTGGGCTGAGAGAATTGATGTAATTAAAGCTTTAGATAAATGCTCCAGAAAGCATTTGTCTTGCACACTGCAAGGAATAGTAGGAGACATAATATTTGGTGAAACTCTTTGGACTTTCACGATAACAAAAAATCCATTTGGATGTGCTATTGCAACCCATTTTCTGAATGACCCAAAGGCTGCCAGTTTTGACTGGGCCCTAAACAAAAGAAGGCTCTCTGATTTGACTGGTATGACTAAACCACAGATGCAATGTTCTTGAAATATCTATGGCATGTTGTGATGCTGAGTAATGACTCTTACAAACCTCAGTTGGAAATTTATAGCAGATGTCTCCAAAGTTTGAAAGTGAATAGTCTCCTCCTGAGAGGCAATTTTTGCCTTGCTTCTGAGCTCCAATAAAAATGGAATGCCTAACTCTAAGAGTAAAGGTAACCATGAGCCTGAACTGCCTTTCATGACATGATCATCTGATCATCTGATCAAGCCATAAAATTTGGGGTCAACAGCAGCACAGCAGATGGATTTTGTGTATATGAGACTGTGTAGGTAGGTGCACAAGTGAGTTCCATAAGCAAGTTTCTCCTGTAAATTTCGGCTCTGCCCTTCCCTTGCCATGCTTGCCTCAACCTGCAGCTCAATCTCGTTAAGTTCTCCACAACCAGATGATTCAGAAGAGAACATTTGAGCCTGTTTCCCATATTACTCAGCAGTACACACTGACACCTGATGGAAGTAGGTTTTTGGAGAAACAGTCCCACTCATGTGACCCTGAAGGGCATTGGAGACAGGAAATATTAATGATAAGCAGAAATTCCAACAGTTATTCTTGTGGTTCATTGATTCCTGGATAATGGTTACAATTTCCATGAACAATCAATAACTTAGAAAGAACAAGATTAGACGATGGGCGACAAGGATGTTTGAGGACAGGTCATGTAGATAGAATGAGTCTTAAATGTAAGAATATTTTTATCTAATGTGAGTGTTTGCCAGAAATGTCTCCACTGCAAATAAAACTCTCATAATCAAGTGTATATAATGATCTGCCCTGTGGATGTCAATCTGCCTCATTGTGCAGCCAACCCAATAATTATTCATTAAGCTTATTAGCAAGGAGTGCATGTTGGTAGGAACAGATGTCACGCTTGGGCTCAGTGACATGGATTTTCCCTTTCTAATACTCACCTGGCTACTGTTAAGGTTGAATATTCAATTGGCCAGTGGCTGTGTCTGACCCTGATCCTCTTATAAGTAACAAAACCTAAGGGGATCCTTCAGCCAACTCATGGAAGATTAATTATGCTAGACACTTTTTGTTTCATGAATGAGGTAGTAACTTGTCCTCACTGGAATAGACACTTCATATGGATTTGGATTTTTTTTTCTTGGCTTGCCAATCTTCTGACAGTAACACCATCTGTGGGTTTTACTTAGTTCCATATCAAACATCATAATATCCCATGTAACATCTTTATGGCCTAGGAACTTATTTTTCAGCAAAACAAGTAACTCACCTTTAATATGTTTTTTTTTTTATTTCACAGCTTTTAATGTTCAAATTGTATTTTGTCCCTGAGAAACATCTTTGCTATCTCTTTAAGACATATTTTCTGAATTTCAGTATGTGGTTTAACCACATATACAGATATGATAAAAGCACGGAGCATGTTAAAATATATGTTAACTTTCCTTGGCCCATTCAAAATTTATCTTTACAAAGGTAATGAAATATACAGTGATAAGATTATGGGATGTCCCAGAAAAGTCTTAGCTATCTCCAAACACCAGGGTATTGCAAATATTCCACTGGGATTCTGATACATAGGCATGAATCTCCTCGGCGGTCATAAGCATCTTTTGAACACCATTTCGTTAAGATGGTTTCTATGGTAATGTAATTGAAAGAGCTATAGTGCGATCCAGATGCTGTTAAATACATGATTTTTTTTACAGGTGGCACATCAGACACTATTAAAATAAACACATAGTTTCTTTTTTTCTTTTTTTAATCTTTATTGGAGTATAATTACTTTAAAATGTTGTGTTAGTTTCAGCTGTATAACAAAGTAAATCAGCTATATGTATACATATATCCCCATATCCCCTCTCTCTTGTGTCTCCCTCCCACTCTCCCTATCCCACGCCTCTAGGTGGTTACCCAACACTGAGCTGATCTCTCTGTGCTATGCGGCTGCTTTCCACTAGCTATCTATTTTACATTTCGTAGCGTGTATATGTCAGTGCTACTCTCTCACTTTCCCAGCTTCCCCTCCCCCTCCTCTTGTCCTCAAGTCCATTCTCTACGCCTGTGTCTTCATTCCTGTCTTGCCCCTAGGTTCATGAAAAACATTTTTTTTTAATATTCCATATATATGTATTAGCATACGGTATTTGCTTTTACCTTTTTGGCTTACTTCACTCTGTATGACAGACTCTACGTCCATCCACCTCACTACAAATAACTCAATTTCGTTTCTTTTTATGGCTGGGTAATATTCCATTGTATATATGTTCCACATCTTCTTTATCCATTCATCTGTTGATGGACACTTAGGGCCCTTCCATGTCCTGGCTATTGTAAAAAGTGCTGCAATGAACATTCTGTTACATGTCTCATTTTGAATTATGGTTTTCTCAGGGTATATGCACACTAGTGGGACTGATGGGTCATATAGTAGTTCTATTTTTAGTTTTTTAAGGAACCTCCATACTGTTCTCCATAGTGGCTGAATTATTACATTCCAACAGTGCAAGAGGGTTCGCTTTTCTCCACACCCTCTCCAGCATTTATTGTTTCTAGATTTTTGATGATGGTCATTCTGACTGGTGTGAGGAGATAGGTTTGGATTTACATTTCTCTAATAATTAGTGATGTTGATCATCCTTTCATGTGTTTGTTGGCAATCTGTATATCTTCTCTGGAAAAATGTCTATTTAGGTCTTCTGCCCACTTTTGGACTGGATTGTCTGTTTTTTTGATATTGAGCTGCATGAGCTGCTTGTATATTTTGGAGATTAATCCTTTGTCAGTTGCTTCATTTGCAAATATTTTCTCCCATTCTGACAGTTGTCTTTTCATCTTGATTATGGTTTCCTTTGCTGTGCAAAAGCTTTAGTTTCATTAGGTCCCATTTGTTTATTTTTGTTTTCATTGCCATTTCTCTAAGAGATGGGTCAAAAAGGATCTTGCTGTGATTTATGGCATAGAGTGTTCTGCCTATGTTTTCCTCTAAGAGTTTTATAGTGCCATTGGTCCAATAATCTTGCATTCCTATACACTAACGATGAAAAATCTGAAAGAGAAATTAAGAAAACACTCCCATTTACCACTGCAACAAAAAGAATAAAATACCTAGGAATAAACCTACCTAAGGAGACAAAAGACCTGTATGCAGAAAACTATAAGACACTGATGAAAGAAATTAAAGATGATACAAACAGATGGAGCGATATACCGTGTTCTTGGATTGGAAGAAACAACATTGTGAAAATGACTATACTATGCAGGGCAATCTACAGATTCAATGCAATCCCTATCAAACTACCAATGGCATTTTTCACAGAACTAGAACAAAAATTTCACAATTTGTATGGAAACACAAAAGACCCCGAATAGCCAAAGCAATCTTGAGAAAGAAAAACGGAGCTGGAGGAATAAGGCTCCTGGACTTCACACTATACTACAAAACTACAGTAATCAAGACAGTATGTTACTGGCACAAAAACAGAAATATAGATCAATGGAACAGGATAGAAAGCCCAGAGATAAACCCACGCACATATGGTCACCTTATTTTTGATAAAGGAGGCAAGAATATACAATGGAGAAAAGACAGCCTCTTTGATAAATGGTGCTGGGAAAACCGGACAGCTACATGTAAAAGAATGAAATTAGAACACTCCCTAACACCACACACAAAATTAAACTCAAAATGGATTAAAGACCTAAATGTAAGACACTAAACTCTTAGAGGAAAACATAGGCAGAATATGGTATGACATAAATCACAGCAAGATCCTTTTTGACCCACCTCCTAGAGAAATGGAAATAAAAACAAAAATAAACAAATGGGACCTAATGAAATTTAAACCCTTTTGCACAGCAAAGGAAACCATAAACAAGACGAAAAGACAACCCTCAGAATGGGAAAAAATATTTGCAAATGAAGCAACTGACAAAGGACTAATCTCCAAAATTTACAAGCTGCTTAGGCTGCTCAATATCAAAAAAGAACACAACCCAATCCAAAAATGGGCAGAAGACCTATATAGACTTTTCTCCAAAGAAGATATACAGATTACCGATAAACACATGAAAGGATGCTCAACATCACTAATCATTAGAGAAATGCAAATCAAAACTACAATGAGGTATCACCTCACACCAGTCAGAATGGCCATCATGAAAAAATCTACAAACAATAAATGCTGGAGAGAATGTGGAGAAAAGGAAACCCTTGTACACTGTTTGTAGGAATGTAGATTAGTACAGTCATTATGGAAAACAGTATGGAAATTCCTCAAAAAAATAACTCATCAAACACATTTCAGGGTATATATATAAAGGGAATGAAATCACCATCTCGAAAAGATATCTGCACTCCTATGTTCATTGCAGCATTATTCACAACAGTCAATATATGGAAACAATCTAGGCATCTATCTGTGGATGAACGGATAAAGAAAATATATCTGTCTACCTACCTATCTATGTATCCACAATGGAATACTATTGAGCCCTTATGAATGAAGAAAATCCTGCCATCTACCACAACATGGTGGAGCTGCAGGACAGTACCCTAAGCAAAATAAGCCAGACACAGAAAGAGAAATACTGCATTTTCTAACTTATATGTGGAATCTAAAGTAGCCAAACTCATAGAAGCAAAGAGTAAAATGGTGGTTGCTGGGGGCTAGAATTAAGAGGAAATGGATGATAGTGGTCAAATGTTACAAAGTTTCGGTTATGCAAGATTAATAAATTATAGAAATCTAATGTACAACATGGCGAAATGGTTAGCAACATATCTTTCCATACTTGAAATTTGGGAAGAGGATAGATCTTATATTAAATCTCAACACACACACATACACACACTGGTAACTGTGTAGAGGTAATGGATATGTTATTTGTCTAGTATGTTATGATTATAGTGATCTTTTCACAATATATATGTTTCAAAGCATCAAGTTGTATTCCTTAAACATACACACTTTTTACATGTCAAAGATACCTCAATAAAGCTGTTGTTTTAACCCAAAATTCTAATAAAGTTTTATTGGTAAAACAAAAAAAAAAGGTATTATGGAAAAAATAAACAAGAGGGTTAGTGAGTGACATGGTCCTAAATATTGTGGACTACAAACAACAAAATGGAGTCACTGATGTCAAAGAGACTTAAAATGGAGCCGTGAGGTCATTAGCCAAGTAGAACTTGCAGGAGTCCACACACGGATGCTATTTAAACTTTTGACCTGGCCATCCACAGACCACCTGGAACTCAATTTTCTTTACTCCATAGAAACTGCAGCTTATCAACCAATCTGCTGCTGGTAAGTAACTGAATGCCTGCTGGTACCAATCACAGTTCTGTAAAACAACCCGTGTACTTTTCTGGAATGTCTTTGTCTGTTTTCTTTATACACCCTCACGATTTTCTACTTCCCTTGGAGCACATTTGAGTTTCCGCTCAAATCAGTGCCTTCCAAATTGCAATTCTTAAAATCCCAAATAAACCACTTTCTTATTTTTCAGCCTACTGAGTTTTTTTGGTCAAAATTACAAAGATAATCTATAGTTTGGAGCCTATAATTATAGCAATTAGAAACTTTAAGAGAGCTCTGCCTTTGTTCTGTTTTAATATGACTTTCCTATTTCCTGATAAGATTACTTTGTCAACTTAAAAAAGTAAACTATCTTACATATTTCAGTCTTTAAATTAGCAAATTGCTTGCAAAATACCAAGACCTAATGTAAATTGGCCAAATATCTTAGCTACTGCTCTGTTTTGAACTTTGCTCTTCCACCCCAGGCTGAATTCAATTTGCCATTAATTGCATTCTGTCAACCTTTGAATTGGATCAGGTAGTCTTTATTTTGTGATCCAGAATGATATTTTGTGATGCTGTGCACTGCTTGCTGTTTGCTACCTTCCACCCTAAAGGCAACTGCAGTGTCAGGAATGAGTTGACATATCAATTATTTTGTAATCAGTGTATAAAGTCCTTTGAGTATTTGAGTCCAGTTTCTGTTCTTACTGAGCAAATCAATAGAAAGTCCACCTGGAAAACAGGTCCATAGGGCATAGAAGAAAATGAGAAACTTGACCTTATTGTAAACTGGAAAATAACATTGTCTCCTGACTGGATGTCTTGCCAGAGGAAAGCATCTCTAGTGCCTTCTCTTGACAAGTCTGGGAGTGGAAGCAGGGGCTTATGCATTCAAGGGAAGACCATAGCATCCCTGCTTATATGAATGTGGCATGTATATTCTGGCCCAAGAATTACCAAGCAAGGAAATCATTGTGCCCCCAATAAGAAATTAAGCTTGCAAAGAATATTAAGCTCACCTATTTAAACCTCTGTAATAACAGGTGTTTTGTGCTATCTGGATCCAGTTTTGAGGCCCTGGACTAAAGGCCAGTCAGTTCCCCCTTCTTGAGCAGCTGCTTAAGCCCACACGGCCAACCATATCCCTTACGGGGCTTTCACACTCTAGGCCACTATACACCCATCCTAATGGCGCCTGGACCAGGCAGGAACAGAAATAGTTCCTATGACTCAGAGCCTGCTGAGATTTTTATTAGCCAATCTGAAACCTGTTGACCCTTCCTTCACTTTTCTTTCCCACAGAAAACACAATAAAGGTACTTTCGCACATCTCCCCCTCTCCCTGTGGCTTGTGACCGACGCCCACCCCCACTCCATGCTTCCCCTGCCTGGCCCTGAGTGGTGTGCTGTGTCTACCCAGGGAACTGTGAATACTAGAACCATAAAAATCCAGTTCCTCTGTCTTGAGCTGCTTCTGGTCTCACCATAACCTCACTCAGGTAATATGATTAAAACAACCTCCTTATCTTCTTAAAGAGAAAAGAAATGTATGAAAAAGAGAGATGAATTGCCTGGAGTCTCACAGATTTTGTAGAGCTGGGTCCAAAATTCACGTTGTTGACCACAATCTTCTAATCCACAATTCCTTTTTTTCAAACTTCACATGAAAAGCAGAGAGTACCAGAGGATAATAATATAATAAAATAATCATAATACCCCTAATGTACTGCGCAACTGCTAGAACTTCCTACTGTGTTTGGCAGTGTACATACACAGTAATTCTTCAGGGTATATATTATAAATCTCAATTTGCACTTGAGAAAACTGATACTCAGATAGGGAATTGGCTCAGACCAATTGGCTCTGCTTCATCATATAAGAAGCAATTCACAGTCACAATTCAAATGTTGAAGTTTCCAAGTCAGTAGACCAGCCATTGCCTTCCACAAATGATGAGACTCATTAAAATCAAAGACTGCTCTTCCTGTGCTGGTGGAAGAGGAAAATCAAGGCAGGGAGGAGATAAGTGATAGCTGTGAGTTATTTAAATGAAGAAGTAGAACTTCTTTCAAAATTGGAGTCAAACCTCTCAAACCCTGCTTCTGCTTTATCAAATAAGTTTATGTAACATTCTAAATCTTTTCTTGTCATTTCAACAATCTTCACAGCAAAAGATTCCATCTTGAGGAAGCACTTTCCGTACTCATCCATAAGAAGCAACTCCTCATTTGTTCAAGTTTTATCATATGATTACAGCAATTCAGTCACATCTTCAGACTCTACCTCTAATTCTAATTTTCTTGCTATTTCCACCACATCTGCAGTTACTTCTTCCACAGAAGAACCCCTTCAAGTCATCTATGAGGTTTAAAATTAACTTCTTCCAAACTCCTGTCAATGTTGGTATTTTGACTTCTTCCCACAAATCACAAATGTCCTTCATGGCATCTAGAATAGTGAATACTTTCCAGAGGTTTTCAATATACTTTGCCCAGATCCATCAGAGAAGCCACTATCTATGGCAGCTATGGCCTTAAGAAATGTATTTCTTAAATAATAAGACTTTAAAGTTGAAATTACTCCTTGACTCATAGGCTGAAGAATGGATGTTATATTAGCCGGCATGAAAACAATATTAATTTCATTGTACATTTCCATCAGTGCTCTTGGGTGACCAGGTGCATTGTCAATAAGCAGTAATATTTTGAAAAGAATCTTTTTTTCTCAACACTGGGCTGAAAATATTCAGTAAACCATGCTGCAAAAAAATGTGCTGCAATTCAGGCTTTGTTTTTCCATTTATAGAGCACAGGCAAAGTAGATTCAGCATAATTCTCAAGGGCCTAGGATTTGGGGAATGGTAAATGAGCATTGGCTTCAACGTAAAGTCACCAGCTGCATTAACCCCTAACAAGAGAGTCAGCCTGTCCTTTTAAGCTTTACAGCCAGGCATTGACTTCTCCTCTCTAGTGATGAAAGTCCTAGATGGCATCTTCTTCCAACAGAAGGCTGTTTCATCTACATTGAAAATCTGTTGTTTAGTGTGGCCACCTTCATGAATTCTCTTAGCTAAATCTTTTGGATAACTTGCTGCAGCTTCTACATCAGCATTTGCTGCTTCACCTTGCACTTTTATGTTAAGGAGACAGCTTCTCTCCTTAAACCTCATGAACCAACCTCTGTTAGCTTCAAACTTTTCTCCTGAAGCTTCTTCACCTCTCTCAGCCTTCAGAGAATTGAAAAGAGTTAGAGCCTTGCTCTGGATTAGGCTTTGGCCTAAGGGCATGTTGTGTCTGGTTTGCTCTTCTATCCAGACCACTAAAACTTTCCCGGTATTGGCAATAAGGCCGTTTCATTTTATTATCTTTTATGTGTTCACTGGAGTAGCACTTTCAATTTCCTTCAATACTTTTCCTTTGCATTGACAACTTGACTGTTTGGCACAAGAGGCCTATCTTTTGGCCGATCTCAGCTTTTGACTTGCCTTCCTCACTAAGTTTAATCATTTCTAGTTTTGTATTTAAAGTGGGAGACATGAAACTCTTCTTTTCACTTGAACACTTAGAGCCCACTGTAGGGTTATTAACTAATTGGCCCAATTTCAATAGTGTTGTGTCTCAGGGGATAGGGAGGCCTGAGCAGAGAGAGAGAGATGGGGTAACAGCTGGTCGATGGAACAGTCAGATCACACACAACATTTATTGATTAAGTTTGTGGTCTTATATGGGTGTGTCTCCTGGTGCCCCCAAACAATTACAATAGTTATATTAAAGATTACTGATTATCATAACAAATATAATAATAATTAAGAAGTTTTAAATATTGCAAGAATTAACAAAATGTAACACAGAGACACAAAGTGAGCAAATTCTGTTGGAAAATGGCACCAACAGATTTGCTCAATGCAGGGTTACCACAAAACTTCAATCTGTAAAAAAGTGTAATATATGCACATATGCAACATAAAACGAAGTGCAATAAAACAAGACATGCCTGTACATACGCGTCTGCTTCTCTCTTCTATAGTTTTTACCCTTTGGGTGGCTAAAAGGAGTATCTTAATACCAAATAAGAGTCCTCCCCACCATTAAAATGAAAACAGTTTTATGTAAAAATATTTTTGGTCTACCTACACTTAAATATCTCTCCAGGGCAGAAGTCAGCAAACTACAGCCCATAGACCAAACCAACCCCCTGCCTATTTTGGCAAATAAAAAATTTTGACACAGCTACACCTATTTGGTTATCAATTGTTTCTTTTGACAAAGAAACAATTGATAACCAAATAGAAGTTGAGACAGAAACAATATGGGCCACAGAGTAGAAGTACTTACTGCCTGGCCCTTTTCAGAATAGGTTTGCTGACCCCTGCTTTAGAGAGTCTTAAAGGTAACTGTAGCTCAGAGGACAACTGCAAAACCTGACCTCCTAAACCATAGAAGTTCCAATGTGGTCAGCGACATCCTCTCAATGTTTATTTCCTCATCGTCCAAGGGTATCCTCACGATCAAATATGCCTCAAGGGAACTTATGTTCTTTCCACTACATCAGACCTTTAACAAGCACATCAGTTGATTACCCTTCTTCTTGCTGTATGCTACATGCTACTCACATCAAGATCACCTCAGTGCTGGCTAGGGATGCAAGAATGAGATTTATAGAAAGCAAGTAATCACAAAAATATCCCCAGTGAGCCCCGGGATAGCACCAAAAAATCATGCATACTTTCGTAACTATATCAGATAACTCATTTTAACTATTTTGATAGAATATTGTTAGATTGAAAGTAATGTACTTTTCCAGCATTTCATGCAACCGGTGGTCTTGTGTCAAGTGGCTTAATTAACAGAAGTTACTGTATAACAATATAACAAACTTTAGGTAAGTAGACTAAATTTAGACATTTAAGAATTCCTAAGGAACCAAGGTTAGGGGACCCCTTTATATCATCCAGGCTACTAACTGATGCTCTATACCCTTTCCTCAGTATAAATTCACTTGCCCCTGATTATACCCTCTATTTCCTAGGACTACCTCAGACACAAGAACTTAGAAGAAACCAAGAATTCTTTCAGTTCTTCCTTAATCAAACATGCATTACTCCTCTGCTCTTTAACAATACTATTTATTTTTCTCCACCCATTTCTGTCTTAGCTAAGATTTCCCTGGAAAGCAACTGAACTGGGACTCAATGTTCCTTACCTGTGGGCTCTCAAACCCCAGGACAAGGAGAATTCCACAAATTTATCCTAATGTCTTTGTCAAACCTGCACAAAATCTCTTTTATTATGTGTAGTTGCCATCTTGTCTTTTCTATTCCTTTTTCAATCTTTTATCTTCTCTGGAACACTGTGTCATAGTCAAGCCCCAGGTGTTTCTTTCATGCAGTATTTTTCAAGTTCTGCATTAATATCCCACTAGTTAGGGCATAACATCCATTTAATTGATCAAAATAAGCTTTTCTTAATGGAATGGAATGGAATAGATCCAAATAAGGCAGATAAGAAGAAAATATTAGAGTTCATCACACTTACTAGAATACACACAGTTAGCTATATCATTGTACATATATATACATTACATTATATGTTATATATATGTAATACTCTAATATATGTGTGTGTGTGTGTATATATATATATATATATATATATATATATATATATGAAATACTCTGATAATAAACTTTGTATATATATGGACCATAATGTAAAACAAATTTCTGTGGGTTAACATTAAAAATATTTGTAAGCTACTGTTCAGATGTCTTTCCTGTCTTCCCCACCACATCTTTCAAAGTTCTTCCTTTAATACATGATTGCATTTGGAATTATAGATGATTCACCTTTAACTTTAAGAATCCAGATAATTTTGGGGGGCCAAAATCACCCTCTAAGTTGCTTTTCTGGTTCTTTTCTTAATTGTTCCTTTAGATCAATTTATCTCGACAATTGTTACCTCTGGTTTTGGCCCAAACACAGGAGGAAAGTTTTACATTGTGAAAAAAATGCCACTGCAGCACTAGAAATTTAATTACTAATTAATGTACTTATTTATATCTATAAATTGATCATTTAAAGTCTACCTCACTATGACTCTGAAAATAAAATTGTTTTAACATTTATAACTTTCTCTAATTCATTATGCACAGGCATATCTAGATCATGGTTTTTAAGCATTTCAGTAAATTGTTCTTTGAAATTTAAGTAATATATTTGAGGAAAAAGCTAAACAAATAAAATTCCATAAAAATGAAAAAGAGCATTATTTCCACTGAAGTGGAAATCTGCACTCAGTCTCAGCTACTGCATACATTGGCAATGATAACCTCTGTCAAATAAACTTCATTACATTCTGGGGAGATGGTAATTCGTGGTTTATGAGGCAATGCACAACTAAGACCCTGGCTTTTATTAATATTTTTCATCATTTGCTCCTATAAGTGCACCAATCAACTGACTTGGTAAAACTGTATTTTTTAAAAAATGTATCAATAGCATAATGGATTTTCTACCAATTAAAAAGCCCAATTTCTTTTTCTTTTTCAAATACATCACAATATGACCATGACTTTTATCTTTATATTGTCAAGGCCCACATTTGTCATTCATCAGTGGTGGTATTGAATCTCGTCCTCTTTGTTTGACTGTAAGTTGAACTACATGACTTCTGGGGTTCTTTTCAGCTTTAAAAATCCTTACCCTGGCCCACAAGACACTGTATCATGTGGCTCAGCCTGTCTCATGACTGCATGTGATGCTCCCCACCTGGTTCATGATGCTCTAGTCAAACAGGTGGGCCACCAACCGCCAAAGAGATCAAGCTGTTCCCTACATAAGGCCCTTGCCCATGTTCTTCTATAGAACACTCTTTCTCTGCTCCCATTTTCTAGCTCCTACATATCCATCAGTTCTCATCCAAAAGTCCCCTCCTCAGGGAGACTTTCCCAATAGTCTTTAATTAAGTATTATCCTACTCTCCATGATAATACTCTATTATTTTCTTCTACATATCACAATATGCTTGTATCCCTCCTTATTTAATTTTCTCTCACTGGATTATCAATTCCATGAGGACAAGAAATTTTCTATCCTACTTTATCTTTTTTTTTTTTTTTAACGAAGTTTTGTTTTTTGTTTTTTGTTTTAAATTTTATTTATCTATTTATTTATTTATGGCTGTGTTGGGTCTTCGTTTCTGTGCGAGGGCTTTCTCTGGTTGCGGCAAGGGGGGGGGGCCACTCTTCATCGCGGTGCGCGGGCCTCTCACTATCGCGGCCTCTCTTGTTGCGGAGCACAGGCTCCAGACGCGCAGGCTCAGTAGTTGTGGCTCACGGGCGTAGTTGCTCCGCGGCATGTGGGATCTTCCCAGACCAGGGCTCGAACCCGTGTCCCCTGCATCGGCAGGCAGATTCTCAACCACTGTGCCACCAGGGAAGCCCCTATCTTTTATATTTTCACCAGAGGCACAGTTTTTAGTACATAGAATATCAATATATTTTTTGTTTGAATAAGTGATTGAAGGAATCACTGAATTCTTTTAAGTTAATTAAATTGGTCAAGCTTTTGAAAAATATTGCTAAAAGTGTTCCTTCTATCATGCTTGTCTGCTACTCTTGGAACCAGATTAGATACTTTATAATAAGCCACACTGTAGGGAAAGGATTTTAAAACTGTCTCTCTAACTTATAACATCCAACGATCCAATGTCAGATCAAGAGCTGGCTATTTCCCCATTCATTTCCCGGTCATCATGTTCCCGATTTTCACCTTCTCTCATTGGTTTACTTTGAATGTAGCCTCTTCATTAATTCATTTATTCATATATTTGATGAGCACTTGCTAGCAAGAACTATAGAGGTTGGGAAACCAGACCAAAAACCCTGTCTTCGTGAAGTTACACTCAAGTAAATTCCTAAACGTAAACTTACTTAAAGAGAGTATGTTTCATCCACCTTTCTTTCCCTCAGAGCATCTGGTATGATGTCTTGCGCATAAGGGGTGATCAAGAACTGCTTTTGAAGTAAAATGGCAAACTATAACAAAACAAAACCTAGGACAACACTAATCCTACAGAAGGAGATCAGACACCATCAAATTGGGCTTAGAAGTCCATGGCTCAGAGAAACATATAGGACACTATCTTTGACTTTTCTTGTTACCGGTCCATCCTGAATTCACCTCTTTCCTACACACACAGAAACGTTACACATCTAATCAAGTACAGGGTCATGTATGTTCAGCTTCCCCTGTGGCTTTCTTTCTCCATCCTCACCGCCACCACCCATTCTCACAATCTCAATAGCAATAATGTCCATCTGCCCAGTTCTTTCCCCTCCCAATCCATCTGTTTTGCCAGATTTGCTTCTGAGTCCTACAGTTAATTACTTCAGTAGTTTTCCCAAATGTCTTCAGTATCATTCCATTGCTCATCAAATTATGTGTACACCTTACTCTGTTGGGCCACAGTCCCTACAGTATAATCTGAAATGACTTTTTTTAACTTATGTCCCTCCATTTTACTTGGAATTTTTGATTATCCAGCCAAGTAGAACTAACTACATTCCCCAAACCTCTTGTAACTGAATTCTGCTAACACACATTCATACAAACATATACATGTTTTTTAAAAATCCCTACTGAAGAAACAGTGACTGTGTTCGTTAAAGAAATAGACACCTGTGCCACATTGTTGAGTTTATAGCCTAGCTCCACTTAATATTACCTGTGTGGCCTTCAGCAAGTTAGCTAACCTTTCTGGGCCAAAGTTTCCTCTTCTATTGCAAGGGATAATAACACCTGCTTCATAGAATTGTTATTAGGATTAAATGAATATGTATATGCAAAGGTCCTAGAACAGTGATTGGCACAAACTATATTCTCAAAAATCAATACCTAGTACCAAAATACGACTAATTTCTCAGAAATAGGAAACCTCTTGAGACTCCCAAAGTTGATTTGATTTTTCTTTCCTTTGGACCTTTTCTGGTATTTTGTTGACCATCTTTTGCCCTTTAATATGTTCTCTCACACTTTTGAGATACTTGTAAATATATCTGATTTCCTTCTATTGAAATGATTAGACCCTTAAAAGTTGATAATCTATATAACTAATTTTTTACAAATGGTTTCTAAAATAGTGGCTGGTACATACTTGGAGGTTAAAACTGAATTTTTTGGTGAAGTGAACTTCACTGTAACTGGACAAAACAAACTTATTTTACTTGTTTATATATTTTCTGTTTCCTACACCATATCTAGAAATATTTTAATTAATTGATTTATTTATTATTTATGGCTGTGTTGGGTCTTCGCTTCTGTGCGAGGGCTCTCTCTAGTTGTGGCAAGCGGGGGCCACTCTTCATCGCGGTGCGCGGGCCTCTCATTATCGCGGCCTCTCTTGTTGCGGAGCACAGGCTCCAGACGCGCAGGCTCAGTAGTTGTGGCTCACGGGCCTAGTCGCTCCGCAGCATGTGGGATCTTCCCAGACCGGGGCTCGAACCCGTGTCCCCTGCATTGGCAGGAGGATTCGCAACCACTGCGCCACCAGGGAAGCCCTAGAAATATTTTAAATCAGTGTTTATCAAACTTTGGACTAGGGATTCTTAAGACAAAAACTATTTTCATGATAATGCCAAGGCATTCTACTTTTTTATTCTCGTTCTCTTACAAGTATACAGTGGAGTTTTCCAGAGACTGAAGGAAATGGGGTAATGTTTTAAAGCAATAGATTGAAGGCAAAAGCATAGATGAGAACCTAGCTGTCTTCTCTTAAACCAGAGATTTTAAGAAGCCTCTATATCTTGTGAAAAAAACACACTTCCTGAGAGAACAAAGTTCTATAGCTTGGCTAATTCAGTGGCCTGAAAACCCATCCTCTGGTAATTACTGATGATAAAACAAGCCCTGAAGACAGTGCTGAGTGGAGAGAGTAGCACTCAAAGAATTTACTTAAGAAGGTGTCTTTAGCCACAGGTAGAGGGAAGGGAACACTTCAAAGGAACAAAATTGTGGAAAATAATCAGTGCCATTTCAAAATGCTCTGTTTATACTCAAGTTTTCTGTCTCTAAGTCATTTTGCCTCAAATTCTCTAAGGCATTGTGCACAATGCAAATACAATGAGTTTGAAATCAGAAGGTAAAAGTTTGAATCTTCGTTCTATTTATTGGTCAAGGGCGTTAGAATCTTCAATTCTCTAAATCTTATTGGTAATGTGGAGGCAATAATAATAATTGCTACTATTTATAGATTATTTACTCCCTGCTAAAAGCTTTAGTCTTCATTTGATCAGTAAAACTACCCAAAAATAAGACATGGACTACAATTATGATTCCTAATTTACAGATAAGGAAATTTAGTTTTAAAAAGACAAAGTAATATGCTAAAGTATAAAAAAATTAAACAGAAAAGCTCAATTAAATAGGGTTGGGAGCCCAGAAGTGGGAGCTCTCGTGCCCTACAAGTATAGCAGAGCCCAACAGGAAGGAGAAAAACTCCTCTTCTTTCCTGGCAAGGACTCAGCCAATGAAAAACCATGGACTCTTAGTTTACTACAGCCCTCCCAACTTCCTTTTCCTCTCTATAAAAATGTTCCCTTTCCCTTGTCCTGTAAGGACTTGCAAGAATCTCACCATGGCTGCAGAACCCAAATTGCAATTCTCTGCTGATCCTGAATAAACCCATCTTTTTTGGAGAAATATCTGGCAGTCTGTTTGTTTCAGGTCAACAAAAAGGACACAGATCTCTGGGCATAGATTTCAGTCCAGATAGTCTACTCAAAAACTCTTATTTTTAAAGTTTATTATAAAAGTAAAGCCATTTGTAAGAAAGTACTTGTAAACTATAAAAATTTGCCTAATGATAGTTACTATATATAAATATATACCATATATATTACTATATATATATGTATTATATATAAATGATAATTACTATAACTTTAAGTTTTAGGGGTTTGTGTGTGTGTGCTCTCATTTTCTTTCAGAATATAACTTTATTGATATTTATGTCAGTGATTTTGTTAATGAAAAAACATGCATGGCATATAAAAGACTTTGAGAAAAACTTCAGAAAAGGAAACTTTTCTGTATGTGTGCAATTGATCCTGAGTTTCTCAAAATTATTTCATAATGGAAACCTTTCTCCATAACATTGATTTCTATATCAAATCATTAGTGTACTGCAGAATACATAGGTAACCAGGCAAGACCTTACGGGACCTTACTGGGACACCCAGCCCCCCACCCCCCCCACCCCCCCCACCCCCCCCCCCAGCATGTCTTCCATTTGCTTCTTTTTTTTTTTTAATTAATTAATTTATTTTTTGGCTGCATTGGGTCTTTGTTGCTGCGCACGGGCTTTCTCTAGTTGCGGCAAGCGGGGGCTATTCTTCGTCGCGGTGCATGGGCTTCACATTGCGGTGGCTTCTCTTGTTGTGGAGCATGGGCTTTAAGCACATGGGCTTCAGTAGTTGTGGCATGTGAGCTCTAGAGCGCAGGCTCAGTAGTTGTGGCACAGGGGCTTAGTTGCTCCACGGTATGTGAGATCTTCCTGGACCAGGGCTCGAACCCGTGTCCCCTGCATTGGCATGCGGATTCTTAACCACTACTCCACCAAGGAAGTCCCTGCCTCTTGTTTGTTGAAAAACTTTAGTCTTCTAAGCCTCCCCCAAGTTCCAAAGAGCAAATTTAATCAGAGAAATGAGGAAATGCGGAAACAAAGGAAAACAGTTAAGCAAGACGAAATAATGATAGTTTGGCCTTTAAACAAAGTTAAGGACTTTTAGTTCCTTTTCAAGGTCTATAGATAATATTCTGAGCCATATCCTTGAGTTGTTTTGCAGATACTGAAACCCTCACCAGGTGGAGGAAGTTAATTGCATGCTGACCACCAGCATGTAGACCCCAGACCTGTTGGAACCAGAAGGTTGATGATATTAACTCCCCAAATACTACCCTGCTACCTCATCACCTACCAATCAGAAGAATATCCAGCTGATCAGGCACCCTGCAACCCTCTCCCTCACCCATCTTTAAAAACTCTTCCCTGAAAGGCACTGGGGAGTTTAGGTCTTTTTTGAGCATTAACCACCCGTACTCCTTGGTTGGCCTTGTAACAAACACTGCACTTCCCTCCACCAAAACCTGTTGTCAGTAGATTAGCTTTGCTGAGAGAAATTGAACAGACTTAAGTTTGATTTGGTAACACATATGCTGACCTAAGCACTTCCTCATGTGTTTAAAAATTTATAAACATTGTTTTTAATGGATGCATACTTTTCCATCAAATGGCTATAACATGATTTGCATAGTCAGTACACTTTACTGGAATAGAATTTGTTCCCAAGTTTCAGCTTCTCTACTGTTACTATAAGTTTGACTTTTTTTATTCTACATATAAATGATATCATGCAGTATTTGTCTTTTTCTATCTGGCTTATTTCACTTAGCATAAAGCCCTCCAAGTTTGTGGAAGGCAAATATTGTCACAAATGGCAGGATTTTTTTCTTTTTTTAAGGCTAAATAACATTCCAGTCTATATATAACCACATTTTCTTTATTCATTCATCCATCGATGGGCACTTAAGATTGTTTCCATACTATGGCTATTGTGAATAATACTTCAATGAACATGAGAGTACAGATATCTCAAGATAATGCTTTCATTCCATTTGCATATACACCCAAAAGTGGGATTGTCAGATTATATGGTGGTTCATTTTTTAAATTTCTTCAGGAAACTCCATACTGTTTTCCATAGTGGCTGTACTAATTTACATTCCCACCAACAGTGCACAAAGGTTCCTTTTCCTTCACATTCTCACCAGCATTTATCTCTTGACTTTTTAGTAATAAGCATTCTAACAGATTTGAGATGACATCTCATTATGGTTTCGATTCACATTTCCCTGATAATGAGTGATGTTGTGCATTTTTTCATGTACCTGTTGTTCATTTGTACGTCTTTTTGGGAAATTTCAGAACCTCTGCCCAGTTTTTAATCAATTGTTTGACGTTTTCTTGCTATTGAGTTGTATGAGTTCTAATATATTTTGATTTGCAAATATTTTCTCCTATGTGGTAGGTTGCTTTCCATTTCATTGATAGTTTTCTTTGCTGTGCAGAAGCTTTTAAGTTTGAGGTAGTCTCACTTGTTTATTTCTACTTTTGTTATCTTGCTTTTGGTGTCAAATCCCAAGAAATCATTGCAAAGACCAATGCTGATGAGCTTATTCCTTTTTTTTTTCCTTCTAGGAGTTTAATGGTTTAAGATCTTATGTCCAAGTCTTTAATCCATTTTGAATTGATTTTTGTGTATAGTGTAAGTATGGGTCCAATTTTACTCTTTTGCCTATGGTTATCCAGTTTTTCTGACATCATTTATTTATGAGACTATTCATTTCCCATTGTATATTCACAACTCCTTTGTCAAAAATTAGTTGACCATATAAGCATGGGTTTATTTCTGATCTCTTAATTCTGTTCCACTGGTCTATGTGTCTGCTTTTTTTTTTTTGTAAAATTTTATTTATTTATTTATTTATTTATTTATTTATTTATTTTTGGCTGTGTTGGGTCTTCATTTCTGTGCGAGGGCTTTCTCTCTAGTTGCGGCAAGTGGGGGCCACTCTTCATCGCGGTGCGCAGGCCTCTCACTGTCGCGGCCTCTCTTGTTGCGGAGCACAGCTCCAGAAGCGCAGGCTCAGTAATTGTGGCTCACGGGCTTAGTTGCTCCGTGGCATGTGGGATCTTCCCAGACCAGGGCTCGAACCCGTGTCCCCTGCATTGGCAGGCAGATTCTCAACCACTGCGCCACCAGGGAAGCCCCTATGTGTCTGCTTTTATGCCAGTATTATACTCTTTTTTATTACAATAGCTTTGTAATATGTACAATATATTATAGTTTGAAATAAGAAAGTATGATGCCTCCAGCTTTATTCTTTTTTCTCAAGAATACTTTGTCTATCCAGGGTCTTTTGTGGTTCCATACAAATTTTAGGATTGTTTTTTCTATTGCTGTGTAAAATACCATTGGAATTTTTACAGGATTTGCATTGAATTCATAGTTTACTTTGGGTAGTATGGGCACTTTAACAATTATTCCAATTCATGAACATAGAATATCTCTTCAGTTATTTCTGTCATCTTCAATTTCCTTTATTAATGTCTTATAGTTTTCAGTATATCAGATTTTCTCCTCCTTGGTTAAATTTATTCTTAAGTATTTTACTGTTTTTGATGCTCTTGTAAATGGAATTGTTTTCTTAATTTCTCTTTCTGATAGTTCATGTTAGTGTATAGAAATAAAGTTAGTTTTGTATGTTGATTTTTTATCCTGCCACTTTACTTAATACATTTATTAGCTCTAACAGTTTTTTAGTGGAATCTTTAGAATTTTCTATATTTATTAAGTCATCCACAAACAGAGGCAACTTTACTTCTTCCTTTCTGGTTTTGATGCCTTTTATTTCTTTTTCTTGCCTAATTACTCTAGCTAGGACTTCCAGTAGTATATTGAATAAAAGTGGCAAGAGTGGTCATCCTTGTCTTGTTCCTGATTTAGAGTCACTGAGTGTCATTCTGGATGTGGGTTTATCACATTATGGTCTTTATAAGGTTGAGATATGTTTCCATTCTAATTTTCAGCATATAAATGAAGTTGAAATTTTCTACTCTTATCTATTTGAATTTCCCTTTGTGTAAATAGTCTACTTTTTCTCATTTGTTTAATTGAGATTGCAGTTTTCTCATTTATTCATATGAGCTTTATGTATATGAATAAACTTAACCCATTTTCAGTCACATGTATTTCTATTTATTGCTTTGCAAACTGTTCTTTGTGTATTAATTTTTGTTGTATTTTAATTTATAGAATGTGTGTGTATTAAATTGATCTATATTTCTTATTAAAATTTTTCCATTGCTCTTATAACTACTCTTTTCTTGTGCAATTTTTAAATCTTATCATTCAGTTTTTCAGTAATTCTGCAGTCAGTATAAAACAGAAATAAAATAAATGCAGGCAAAATCTCCATGGAAAAGCAACAATAACAACAACTTCTTAGGTTCCTTATAGGTGCCAAACATTATTCTAGAGCTGGGGTTGTAGAACAGAATCTGATATTATCTGTCCCCAGGCAACTTAAATTCTAAAGGACAAAAGAACAAAGAACATCATACTACCAAAGTGAGTTAAGTTCATTACTAAATTTAGTATAGTTTTGTTGAATCTTAGTTGAATATTAGTTGAATATTTTTATATTACACTTTCAAACATGTTATTTAATAAGATCTATTTTTGTATACAAATGATTCCCATTATTCATTCAGTAGTTATATTGTATAAATTCACCACAAACACTGAATTAGCAAATACTGAAAAACTGCTCCCAGGGGAAATACAGGGTAAGGTTCCTGAAAGTCTCTGGTCACGACATTTTTGTCAACCAATCAACACTTAGCCTTGTTTTATATGTCTCTGTTTAAAGACACTTTATTTAACATATATTATTGATTCACTAATATTGAATTCACAGCTAATAGCACTATAACTCATGCCTGAATAAAGCTTATCTGGCATATGTATTTCCTCCATAAGACACTTCACAGTCTTCTTGTACTTAAGAACAGTAGACAACAGCTTTGCATTATGCTTCAGAACCATTTTAAACAGTGAAAAGACAGTTAATCAAAGAAAAGTACAAAAATGCCCCAAAAATGGCACTAAATAGATGACAAAAAGGACACATTTACAGTTTGAGAACTGAAACAAAAAGGCAGAGTATCAGCTTGTTGAACCTCAGCTGGGAATGTGCATGTTGGATGACTCAAATTTTTTGCCACTCTGTGCATATCCACGAATGACCACAAAAACATGGCATTTATTGATTTGGGATTACAAAAAAAATCTTATTGAGTAGGTGAATTCACAAATGCTGAAACCATGAATTATGAAGATCAATTGTTCACTTTTTACCCAGTCATTTTATTGAATACTCATATTAATTAATCACCAACATTTTCCAACTGATAATCTGATTTTCTATGTATATTATCAAGTATAGTAGAAATAATGATAATTTTTTCTCATTCTTCCCATTGACATTTGAAATGAAGTTTCATTCCCTACTTAAGGAAATAAATTTCATCACTATTATTTCACTCTTGACAACTATATTTTTTTAACTCTATCATCTTTTTTAGACAACCTTAATAAGAGTCTGCGTTTCTCTGTTATTGATTTATTCCCTGAAAATACAATCCTAATATGACAGTACGGTTTGCTCGTCCTTTTACCCAGTGTCGTGTTCTCTGGAGGAGATGAACAGCTAGCATTTTTGCAAGATTAGTTCAGTTTTGTGCATGACTTGACAAGACATCCATTTTGAGCATCCACACACGCAAGCAGAAATCCCAGAGAATATCACAAATTAAAAGGAAAAAGTGTGTATATTCCATTACTGTTGTCAGCACTGATAACGTAAAGTAAAATCTACTTGTGAGGAAGTTACCTGTACAACTGTACTGGAGATGGCTGACTGGATCTGAGATGGCAGTGCCAAGGTTGCCATCATGTTAACAGGATGGTGTTCATTGGCTGTGGCAGGTGTTATTGAAACTTCGAGTCAGTCTGTCAGATGCAGATTCCTTTTCCCCACATGTCTGCCATTTGCATTCTCATCATTTTTTTATCCCCTCCCACAATTATCTTTGTCTATTACCTTCATGCTCATGACCAAGGCCTCACTCACAACCAATAACAGAACTCCATAGCCTTTTCTCTTACTTTCAATAAACAGTTAGAAATAACTCCCATCAGGGAGGGAGAAGTTACCCCCTTACCCCTCTTGAGTTCTTGTGGCTGATCTAATAATAAAATTCACAAGACATACTAACAGGAGAAAAAGAAACTAATTGAATTTGTGCACATGGAGGTCTCATAAAAATGGGGCCTAAGTGGCCAAAGCAGGCAGCTTTTTACTTTTTAGACAAAGAAACAATAAATTTGTGAGGAATTAACAGAACAAAGAACTTGGGTTTTGGGTGCTTAATTAGTGAAGATTCTAAACAGAGTTTGGGTTTGGTGTACTAAATTAAATAAGTACCAAGATTTATTTATTCAGGTTTCTCATCCTAAATTTCCTATCTCTGGTGATAAGGGTGTCCTTAAACTTCCAGATGCAGGGAGGGCACCTTTCATATGGGAGATTTATTTTCTGCTTTCAGGGAGACAGAGAGGAGGGTGAGAGTATCCCTCTCACTTTGACTCTTCCTTAAGTAAATTTAATTCAAAATAATTCATGTGCAATTGAAGCATATTTTGGGGTGGTGTGACCTGGGCCCCAGCGCTCCATTCTGCTGCTTTTCTTAAATTGGGTATTTTGAATGGAAAATATTGTACTTTGTAAGGTAAGTTTAAGAGAATTGAGAAATAATTCTTTTTAGTAAATTAGTATGTTTGAGGTTTAATATCTTGATGGCTAGAAGTAAGTGATGTGGGAAAAAATAAAATAGGAGGATTTAAATGTCTTGTTTAAATTTTTAAAAAATTTAAAAGTGTTCACTTGGTCAGTTTATATCTCTTAATTTTGCTATGACATTTCTAGAAGATGCTGCATTTTTATATGAATTTTCCATTAGGGCTATTGAGAACATTGTGAATATACAGGTGATTTACCTAGCATGTTCTCCTAAAATCAGGCTCCCCCATTGTTTGGAAGCCTGAAGTTTGGAGTTTTGCCTCATTGTCTCCATATGGTACTTTCTCATACTTTTTTTTCAGTTATCTTTCAAGGACATAGAGTTCCAAATAACTTCAGAACACAGATTAACTCTGTGCAGATGCAGGGAAAAATGAATGATAAGTCCTTGATGCAAATTAGGTGGTTCTGAATTAAATAATATTTTCCATTGCATCAAGCACAGTTATACTGGTAATATGAAAAACATTTTTACATATTTAATAGCTAGGGTTAATTATCCAAGCCATATCATGTGCCAAAATAAAGGGTAAATTTAGCAGGATGATATTTTTTATGACTCAAGATTTTAGCTCAAAAGACCATTCAGTGCTCAAGTCATTAACTGAATGCTATTATTTTTATTTCTTCCAGGAAGTAAATATACAAATGTTGTGCACACACACATACACACACGCATTGAATCATCCAGAATCAGCAGTCTCAAAATATCTTTCTTATCTCCATATAAGGCTATCTGATCCTTTTCCCACAGAGTTATTGTCAGATCATCTATTTCCACTTTCTTCTTTCTCTCTCCCCCAATTCACATAAGCTAGAAGTGTGCTGCCCTTCCCACAACCATGACAGCATCCTTGTTTTCTCTGTTGATGCCCATCGCCCAGGCTCAAGTCTCATTGGGTCACCACTGGAGTTGTTCAATCAATTGTCCTCTCATTCTTTCTATCAACCTCATTCTCACTTAATCAGGTGAATAATGCTTCTGCTTCCTACAAAACTGTTCTTTCAAAAATCGTTCTGTTTTTAAATACAACAATGTTGCAATTAAAACATCTGCTCCCCACAGCTTTGCCAATTCGTTAACTCTCATTTCTTCTCAAACTCAGGTGCCAATTTCCAATCATTCTTCCATTCTTAACACTTTCTGACTGTATATGTTCCTCCAGCCAACACCTTGTCAGCATATTTGAGTTCAATTAGAAACATTTCTATTTGCATTTATTAATATTTAGACCTATAATAACAGTCTTCAGTCGTTTCAACTTTTTGTATTTCAGATCTAATTGCATAGTAATTTATTTGAGGAGAGAGACCAGGTTTTCTATTATTTTGTGGTTCTCATAATAGATACAAAGCATGTAAAATATTCTCCATAAATGCTGACTAAATGAATGATGTGTTAAAACATCCGATGATGAATTAGTAAATGTTCCATTTTTTTCAAAATGCCATTTGAGATGACACTTGAAAGTGGCCATTTGGATGTGTGTGTTTCTCTAAGAAGATTTGTGCTTAGGCATACTTATTTAGTAGTATATTATTATTAATTTCAGCAATATTCAAAACATTTTTACATCAGAATTACAATTAATGCAAGAAAACAAAAAATAATTGATCAATATTTTTACTGTAGGAGTAAGAACTAAAGAAAATTGAACTATTTATAGCTTAAGTTGTATGGCCTGTTTTGAAAGCTCATTTTTTTTTTCTTCTATTCAATGTTGCAAAGGTTTTTTTAAATTACCAAATTTACTTATTCAATAAACATTAAATGAGAAAGTACTTAAACTCTCTCAGTTTCCTCACCTGTAAGATTGTTAGGTAACGGGGTTTACACACAATTGAGACAGAGTTCTGACTTCAAAATGTTCATCATCTAGTGAGGAAATGGGGTAAGAGGTGAGAATTTGCATACTTTTTGATCCATAAATTCAATTTATTGGAACTTACCTAGAGGAAATAATCTCAGATGCAGGCAGATGCTTTTATTTCATACTGCACACATATCTATTTAAACTTCACTTGAATGTTAATCAGAACAGTTTGACTATTCAGAGTAATCACTAAGTATTAACTAAGACATAAATTGTAGAATAAAAGATATCTCTTAGGGCTTCCCTGGTGGCGCAGTGGTTGAGAATCTGCCTGCCAATGCAGGGACACGGGTTCGAGCCCTGGTCTGGGAAGATCCCACGTGCCGCGGAGCAACTGGGCCCGTGAGCCACAACTACTGAACCTGCACGTCTGGAGCCTGTGCTCCGCAACAACAGAGGCCGCGATAGTAAGAGGCCCGCGCACCGCGATGAAGAGTGGCCCCCGCTCGACGCAACTAGAGAAAACCCTCGCACAGAAACGAAGACCCAACACAGCCAAAAATAAATAAATAAATAAACTTATTAAAAAAAAAAAAGATATCTCTTAGATTTAATGTTTTTTACTGCATTCTAAAAGGCATTAAGCATTTTGATTACATTCAGTGGCTTTAATTTATAGGCTCCTAACCAAGTAATACAATCTACTCCAAAGTGCACAAAAGCCCATTTCATACATACCAAAGCTGCTACCCTATGCCTATGTTTGGAGATTCATCATCTGAACATTTTTCTTTCATTCACTTTCTCACTTGATAAGCAAAATCTAATATACAGAATAACAGGCCTGATTTGAGTAACGAAATAAAAACAAAATAAAATTTTATTTATTAATTCTTTATCAGTTATTGCCAGAGATAATAGAAAACACATTGCCCTCCCCCAGTTTCAGTTATCAATATCTACTATTGTAGCTGACCTATATTTAAGCTATTGGGAGACTTTAAACTTCATTTCAGATTAAATTGTTCACAAAATAGTAAAAGCATGGCATATATGTTTAATCTCCACCACCAAACTGACTTGCTTTCCACCACATTTCACCTTATCTTTTTGTTGTTTAATTCTGTATTATTACTGCACTAGTATAAGGCCCAATGCTTTCAGTGGCTCAACACAGCGAACGCTGCAGATATTTATTAGATAGCAAATCTTATAAAATTGAAAAGTAGAGGCCCTGTAATAAAAGGCATGCTACCTACTGTACAATGATTTATGCATGATGTGGACATAATGAGAAAATAGGGATAATTTCAGATTTAGGGTAAGGAGAGCTACTCTTTTCCCAGGCTTAGCTGAGTCTATAGTGTAATCTTTGCCAACCTAAGAAAGGCACACTTCATAACCCATGGCAAAGTATTCTTAAACTGTATTCACTGTTTATTAACTGTGTTCTGTTTTAACTTCAGATTCAAAGGGTATGTTCAGATATTAAAGACAAAAAAAAAATGCAAAGAAAATTTAAAAGAAAAGAATTGATCAGTTTTAATAAGAAAAAATTTTAAATTCTGAATAGTCAAAAAATTTGAGCAACTTATATAAATGGACAATTAAATCAGGCAATTTCAAACAAAAAATAGTAGAAAGTATATTAAAATATAATAAAAATACCCGAATTCCTAAATAATCAGAGTAATGTAAATTGATATAAGAACATAAAACACAAAAGTGGAAATGTAGAAAACACTTTATCCAATGCTGGTAAGGATGCAAGAAATCAGAGTCTCTTGATGACTAGGAGTACAAGCAGTTATAAACAAACTTAAGAGCAATTTGGCAATTTTTAAAAATAGAATGAAAATGTAGATTTTTGGCTTATAAATCTTATTTATAGTAAATTTTCTTGAGGAAATAATCAATGTGAACATATTTAGTTAGTTTCAAAGATGTTCATGATGGTTCTCATTAGAAGAGTGAAAAATGCCCAAAAAGAGTTGAATGGTTTAATGAACAATATAAATTTACACAATATAATGATACATAGTCATTAAATATGTTGTTGTAGGAGATTATGTGGTGACATGGAAATCTTCAGGATATATTTTTAAGTGACAAATACACATTATAGCGCTCCAAATGAAAAGAGCTTAAAAGTTATTACTCCTGTCCTTACAACAAGAAAATGCTGAACAACTGAAAATCAATGATTTTTGTTTGGACCCATCAGGGAACTCTGGTCATAGGACACACTGGTAACTTAAATTTGGAGCTTTGGGTGCATATAGAGAGATACAGCAATGGAGATCTGGAAAAGAAGCTTCTGGGACCATAAACTGTTTAGAATTACATGATAATTTTTATTAATTTCTGGATGTTGAATGTTGATTAGCTTTGAGAGTGAGAAACTCCTAGGGCCACTGTCTTAGGGGACCCCACTGCACTTTTGTGAATTTTCCTTAAAGAACTCCACCAGGTCCTCACAGTGAGAATATGATAAGATCTTCTCTTGGCTCTGACATAGCAAGAGTAGAAAATAACCATAGTGAAATAAGCCAAGAGTCTTTTCCATAATGAAGGCTCACTCTCCACAGTAAAGGACTTTGTCAAAGCTCAATTCTGAAACTCTATCCCGTCAGGAAGAGGGAATCCCTCTCCATTCCAACCCCTCACCTAAGAGAGGAGCAAAAGAATAGTCAACAGGGATCAGAGCTTCAAGGAAATAGATTGAGAACATTGCAACTAGGGAAGGGAATAGGAGGAAGGGGAGATAAAATCTACATTACTAGACTTATGAAGGTCCCAACAGATGGGCCCCCTAAAAGCCTGAAATTTAATCAGAAGATTATAGAACACTACCTCTTCCATATACCCTACCACCATACCAACAGGATTCCAAGATAATAACAGTGTTTTACAGCCAAAGAAGTTACAAAACATAGACTTTCTGAGTAGGAGTACTTAGGGAAGCCAAAAGTCAAGAGGGGAGCCAAAAACAAAGACAATTGAGGAATATAAGACAATGATACCTGTAGCTACATTAAACTTTAAACACAGCCCAACTCCTAGCCAGATTAACATCAATCCTCACACAATGCCTATTACCCCAGTGCCTACTACCTGAAACAACAGGTCCAGCCAAGACATGCCAAAAGGCAAGAAAAAACACTTGGAGGAGAAAATGCAATCATCAGAACTAGACTCAGATATGACACAGATGGTGGAATAATCAGAGAGTTTAAAGTGATATTCTAATGGAAAAAGTAGATAATATGAAAAAACCTGATGAATAATATAAGTAAAGAGGTACAAACTCTAAGTCAAAAGGAGATGATAGGAATCAAAACTCAGTAACAGGAATGAAGAACGCTCTCAATGGGCTCATCAGGAGACTTGACATGGCTGAGGAAAGGATCAAGGAACTTAAAGACAGGTCAATAGAAAGTTCTCAAACTGAAACGCAAAAAGGAAAAACAGAAAAAGAAAAATGCACGTTAATCATGAGCCACAGTGTGAGTCTAGATTGGTGTGTGTCAATGAGTTAACAATAATTATTCTAAATTGGCAGTGGTATTATTAATGATTTTTCTATCTTCATGCATATCTGCAGTTTCTTCAAGGAACATAACTTCCTTTGACAATAATAAATATACAAATTGTTGGGCTTCCCTGGTGGCGCAGTGGTTGAGAATCTGCCTGCCAATGCAGGGGACGCGGGTTCGAGCCCTGGTCTGGGAAGATCCAACATGCCGCGGAGCGGCTGGGCCCGTGAGCCACAACTACTGAGCCTGTGCGTCTGGAGCCTGTGCTCCGCAACAAGAGAGGCCGCGATAGTGAGAGGCCCGCGCACCGCGATGAAGAGTGGCCCCCGCTTGCCACAACTAGAGAAAGCCCTCGCACAGAAACGAAGACCCAACACAGCCATAAATAAATAAGTAAATAAATAAAAAATTAAAAATAAATAAATAAATATAAAAATTGTTATAGATAGAATTTCATTATAGTTGCTCACTGGTAATTGGATTCAGTGTTATGACATTTAATATTATTTTTGTTAAAAGATACTAATTTGGCTACAGAAGCTGAGTGTATGGAGACACACACACACACACACACCGATACGTACAAAAGTTTTTGTCTGAGAAGGAGAGGGAGAAAGGTTTTGTGGAAGAGAAGCTACAAAGAGAGAAGAAAGAGGAGGAGAATGGAGTATCTGATCTTCCTATGGCCTCTGGCACTGCGTTTGATCTCCTATGAGTAAGGAATAAGGGGGGAGAAGACGTCAAAACTGTTCACTTTGTGAAACTATATATACGCTCAGCTATTTTTAGGGTGTATGACACAAAATGCAGCAGCATGAGCTGGAGAGGAGGTCGCTCAGTCATGGAAAATAACCCAGGTTTGGCTGAGAACTGGAAACTTGGCAAGCACTTGTAGTCTGCAGCCCCTAAAAGGGAGCGTCACAGCTATTTCAAGCTACTCCTTTTGCCATATATGTGAATACGCAGCACATGGAACTGTATAAGCACATGTTTGCTGTGGAGTTTCAGGAAGAGAATCAGCTCTAGAGGCAGCCTACCTGGGTTAAAAAATGGCTAAGAAACCTGGGATCCCATAGTGCTTCAGATTTCTCACCTGTCAAATGAGGGAGTTAATAGTACCCATGGTATGTGGTTGTTGTGAGGATACAATTAAATTACCATACTAAGCATGGCATAACTCCTCACACATAATAACTGCTCAAGAGATTATCATCTACAGTGGCTAGCTGACAAAATGGCCTTGACTACAGAAGTTCTAGCCCTCCTGCCAATGCAGGGGACACGGGTTCGAGCCCTGGTCAGGGAAGATCCCACATGCCGCGGAGCAACTGAGCCCGTGAGCCACAATTGCTGAGCCTGCGCGTCTGGAGCCTGTGCTCCGCAACAGGAGAGGCCGCGATAGTGAGAGGCCCGCGCACCGCGATGAAGAGTGGCCCCCGCTCGCCACAACTAGAGAAAGCCCTCGCACAGAAACGAAGACCCAACACAGCAAAAATTAATTAATTAATTAATTAATAAAGTTCCTACCAAAATTCTAAAAAAAAAAAAAAAAAAAAAAAATTGTTGCATTAAAAAAAAAAAAAAAAAAAGAAGTTCTAGCCTTTTCGGAGCATCATAAAGTAGCTGCCGGAAGGTGAGGCTGAGGTCCTGCTTTTTGTAATCAGCAACTGCAAACTGGTAGATATTTTATCTACTGGGTTATCCTTTAAGAGGAAAAAATTCATTAACCACAAAAAACTCAAGGTTGAATAATTCAAAAAAGTTGTCTAAATTTTTAGTTCAAAGATATTGTTAAATCTCAATGTTTTCACCTCTTTTTCCCCATAATGTTTATCCTTCAAAATGGAATGTACAGAATAAGAGTGAAGATTAGGTATAAATCTGGATGATGTAAACAGACGGAGCTCCAGAATGGAAGTCAGGAAGTGTAGATTCTAGTCTTCATTCTGTAGTCATCCTTGGGGTAAGTCATTTTACAACTCTAAGGCTCAGTTTTTTTAGCTGAAAAATGAGGATACTGGAATATATCTTCTTGTATAATGAAGAGTGTTATACTGTGAAAACCTCTGGCCTGGCTTTCAGAAGGAGCCAGTCTGAATCTTAGGTTTACACTTTCTGGCTCCGTGATCTTGAGGAGGTCACTTTACTTCTTGATCATTTCACTCCATGGCTGCACTTCACCTCTCTGCCTGCACACTGTCAGAATATTGAGAATGTCTGAAATAGAATGCCTTCAGATTTTTTGATGACAAATTAAAACATGGTATAAATAGAGGTAATCAAACAGTCATGGAGCAGAATTTTTATCTTTGATTTGACTGAATTTACCATATTGAATAAAGCTACTTTAACTCTTTGCTTCAGTTCCTATATTGCAGATGAGAAAGTTTTAAGAGATTATCTTCATCAAACCTACTATTTTACATATTAGAAAACTAACCTCAGAAGGTGAGGTCAAGGAGTTTGGGGGAATTGTATTCTTTTTCATCTCAGTTGTATCTAATATGGTTAAGTTCATCTCTTCAAGACCAATCTATGCTATGTAGCATAAATTAATTCTTCAAAAGAACTCAGTTACTAATTTGAAAAAGATACTCAAATTTACGTTTCACATATTCTTTACTCTTTATTCCTGTAACTCAGAGAAAGTCTTACCCATTTTCAAAAACCTCAATAAGTCAGTGTGAAAGGACCCATTTTCCTTTTTATAGGTCAAAAAATGTAGAAGTAAATAACTGTACCTATATTGCAAGATAAAGTCAGTAAGAGAAGTACTTTCACAGAATCTAACACAGGTATAAAGAAAAAAACAAAATTGTTCTTAAATAAATAATTACATATGATTCTAATAGTTGGAGGCTTCTTAAACTAGTCAGCCTACCAGCAATAAGTTTTAAATTAGCACAGGACTCTCACCAGTCTTTCCTATCTTCACTGAAGTCAGGACTTGAACATATCTGATGATCAAATGTACAGGACAACCCTTTGATAAATAGAAAATACTATAGAAGATTTTACAAAACGTATCATATTTTATCTGAGAAGTATGGCTAAGATAGCAAAGTTAGTATAATTACCCCTAAGTGTGGTGAGTTTCTGCTGGGTGTGACAATTATCTACATTTTAAAGGGATGAAGCTGCTGAGTTTATAATGATTTATTTCTCATTTCAAAAGTGCATCCCCCCAATTCTGAGCTTTACGCAGCCTTGCTCTCCTAACCTTTTAATCATCTCTCTGTCCCACCATTCTCTTTATATAGGAGCAGTAGGCCTACATTTCTGAGTGTGTAGGAACTGGAGGCCCACATCAAGCTGTGTGACATGCCTGAATGACAAAATAATGGAATGATCCCGGGGACTCTGGAGTCATGGCAGAGATATTTTATTGCTTAGCAACCCAGACTGATGTCAAGAGTTTTGCTAAATGCAGGTGGCGAGTAGGACTGTTGAAAATCAAAATTGCTTTGCTATAATTTTTTTAAATAGTTCTCAGCAAAAAATATTAATTAACTTACCCATTTTTTTGTTTGATTGATTGCTATAACAGCTTTCTGGCCAAGCACTAAAGTGGCAGTTACAGTTAGCTAAAGGGCCATAGAAATAAAAAACAGGAAATAAAAACACCTGCAACTTCCTCTGGAGGATAATCATCTGCTTTTCTGAATTGATACTCAAGTGCATTCTCTCATCATTGTTGCTATTCAGTCTAGGAAAGTGAAATGGTCTTTGAAAGCACATTTAAAATAATGGTATATTACTTAAAAACTGTATTTATCAAGAGTATACTTTCAGTCCAGACATCATATTTATTCTATGCTTGGGCCTCTGCTTGCAGGAAAAGTGAATAAATGATTGTGCTAAGTAGAGTTCCACAGGTTCTTGAATTAATTTCAAATATACCATGGGGAGCCAAGTATAAAATATTAATCATTCATTTAAATCAGAAGTATATGTCCAGTTTATGTCACAATAAAAATCACACCTGCTGCTATGAGGAATGACTACTGTGAAGACATACTTTATCATTTCATATACCTGTAAACCACTGTAAAAACTGAAAGGAAGAGCTTATTGTTGATATTTTGGATATCACATTTTAAGGATAAGCTACCTTAAAATGAAAGACTCCGGTATGAGGGTGGTATTCCTTTCCCAGTCATAAGCCTGGGCATGTTCTCTATTTTCTAGTTAGCAGATGACAACATTAGGAAAACAATAGACAGCACTTTGAGTAGTTATCAATATGGTGCAGGCCAGCAACAAAGGGAGACATTTTATCTCAAAAATTAGCTGGACACAAACAAACCAGAATACTCAGTTAACAAAGATGACCTCTTTAAAAAGTTGGACACAACAAGTTTAGGAAAATAAGCAAATTAACAGAAAAAAAGACCACATTTTCCGTGTATTTTTTCTGCCTTTCTTTTTCTTTCTTCCTTTTCCTTTTTCTTTCTGTCTTTCTTTCTCTTTCTTTCTTTCTTTCTTTCTTTTCTTTCTTTCTTCCTTCATTTTCTTTCAGTTTGTTTATTTAATCAGGATTTCAATTTATTCTTTAGTCAGTTTCAGTTCTTTGAGTGTCTTTCTAGGAATTTGTTCCTTTAATTTATCTAATTGGTTAACATACGATTATTCTAATATTCCTTTATAATCTTTTTTTTTTTAATGTCTATAATACCAGTAGTAATATTCCCTCTTTTCATTTCTGGTTTTACTAATTTGAGTCCTTTCTCGTATTCTTGGTCATTGTAGCTAAAGGTTTGTCAATTTAATTGATCTTTCAAAGAACCAACTCATGGTTTCATTGATTTTCTCTATTGTTTATTTCATTTATTTTCACACTAGTATTCATTTTTCCTTCTTTCTGTATGTTTTAGGCTCAGTTTTCTTTTTCTAATGTCTGATGGTAGAAGGTTGTGGAATTAACATCTTTTTTCTTTTATAATTTAAGCGTTTGTAGCTACAAATTTCCCTACAAGCACTATTTTATCTGAACTCCACAAATTTCAATATGTTGTATTTACATTTCCATTTATCTCAGAGTATTCTTTAATTTCCCTTGTGATTTCTTCTTTGACCTATTGATTATTTAGGAGTATGTTGTTTAATTTCCACATATTTGTGGATTTCTGAATTTCCTTCTGTTACTGAGTTCCAATTTCATTCCATTGTGGTCAGAGAACATATTTTGTATTACTTCAGTCCTTTTACATTTATTGAGATATGGTCTATTCTGGAGAATATTCCATGTGCACTTGAGAAGAATGGGTATTCTGTTGTTGGATAGAATGTTCCATAGATATCTGCTAGGTCTAGTTCATGTACAGTGTTGTTCAAGCCTTCTATTTCTTTGTTGGTCTTTTGTCTAGCTGTTTTATCCCTTATTGAAAATGGGGTATTAGAGTCTCCAATTATTATTGTTGAATGGTCCATTTCCCTCTTCAATTCTGTCAGTTTTGCTTCATATACCTCAGGCTCTGATGTTATATGTTTTAGTTGTTTTCCTTCTTGATGGGTTGCCATTTCGCCATTATAAAAATGTTCTTCTTTGTCGCTAGTAACAATTTTTGTCTTAGAGTGTAATTTGTCTGCTATTAGTATAGCCACTCCAGCTCCTTTTTGATTAATGTTTGTGGAGTATATATATTTTCATTCTTATTTTTACATATTTGTGTCTGAATCTAAAATGGTGTCTCTTGTACACAACATAATGTTGGATGAGTTTTTAAAATATCTACTATGCCAGTCTCTTCTTTTCAGTTGTAATATTTAATCCATTTACACTTAATGTAATTACTAATAAGATAGGATTTAACTCTGCCATTTTGTTATTTATTTCTTTACTGTTTTCCTATTCCTCCAATACCACCTTTTTTTAGGGCTAAGTGGGGATTTTCTAGTATACAATTTATTTTCCTTGTTGTTTCTTTTACTATATATTTGTAGTTATTTTCTTAGTGGTTGTCCTGGGAATTAAAATTAACATTTTAACTTATAAAAATCTAGTTCAGATTAATGCCAACTTAATTACAATATTATACAAAAACTTCACTTCTATACAATCCATTTTCTTCCCCCTCCTTTGTGCTCATATACAAATTACATCTTTATGTATTATATTACTATCAACACAGATTTACAATTTTTGCTTTATGCAGTTTTATTTTAAATTGGTTATGAAAGAAAACTCCCAACAAAAATACATTCACACATTTAAAAAATAGTTACCTATGTAGTTACCCCTACCAGTTCTCTTTATTTCATCATTTGGATTTGAATTACTATCTAGTGTCCTTTCATTTGATACTGAAGGCTTCCATTATGGTCTCTTATGGGGAGGTCTGCTAGCAATGAATACTCTCAGTATGGCTTATCTATGAATGTCTTAATTTCTCCTTTACCTTTGAAGGACAGTTTTGCTAGAAATAGAATTATTGTTTAACAGTCTTTTTCTTTCAGCACTTTGAATATATTCTTATATTGCCTGTGGCATCCATTGTTTCTGATGAAAAATTGGTTATTAGTCTTATTAGGAATCTCTTGCACCTGATGAGTTGCTTCTCTCTTGATACTCTCTGTGTTCTCTCTTAGTCTTTGGCTTTTGAAAGTTTGATTATGATGTGTCTAGGTATGGATCTCTTTGAGCTTCTTGGATGTGTCAATCTTTTACATCAAATCTGAAAAGTTTTTATCCACAATTTCTTCAAATATTCTTTCTGCCCTTTTCTCTCCTCTACATCTAGGAATGCCATTATACATATGTTAATGTGCTTGATGGTATCCCACAAGTCTGAGGCTCTTTTTATTTTACTTCATTCTTTTGCTTTTCTGTTCCTATGACTGGATAATCTCAATTGGTTTACTTTCAAATTTGCTGATTGTTTCTTCTGCTAGCTCAAATCTGCTGTTGAGCTTCTCTAGTGAATTTTTTATTTCATCTATTGTACATTTCAATTCCAGATGTTCTATTTTATTCTTTCTTAAAATAAGTTCTACCTTCTTACTGATATTCTCTACTGAGACATCATTCTCAAACTTTTCATTAATTCTTTAGAAAAGCTTTCTTTAGTTATTTAAGCGTTTTTAAAATAGCTGATTTAAAATTTTTGTCTAGTAAGTTAAACATCTATGCTTCCACAAGGACCATTCTATTGAATTTTTTCCAGTGTATGGGCCATAGTTTCATATTTCTTTGCATATCTCATAGCATTTGTTTTGAAACCTGGACATTTTTTTTTAAAATTTATTTATTTATATTTATTTTTGGCTGTGTTGGGTCTTCGTTTCTGTGCGAGGGCTTTCTCCAGTTGCGGAGAGCGGGGGCCACTCTTCATCGCGGTGCGCGGGCCTCTCTCTGTCGCGGCCTCTCTTGTTGCGGAGCACAGGCTCCAGAGGCGCAGGCTCAGTAGTTGTGGTGCATGGGCTTAGTTGCTCCGCAGCATGTGGGATCTTCCCAGACCAGGGCTCGAACCCGTGTCCCCTGCATTGGCAGGCAGATTCTTAACCACTGCGCCACCAGGGAAGCCCGAAACCTGGACATTTTAAACAATACATTGTGCCAACTCAGGAGATCAGATTCTCCTCTGTCCCTGATCTTTGCTGTTGTGTCTATTTGTTGTGGTTGTTTATTATTGACTTTTTGGAACTAATCTGTAAAGTATGTGTTCTTTGTCATGTCACTGAAGTTTCTGCTCAGTTATCTTAGTCGTCAGCTACTGATTGAGCAGAGATTTCCTTAAATGCATGGAAATATTAAGTTTCCCAATCTTTGCTGAGGGGCTATGGGTATTTGGTGCTAAGAGGCTGTGTGTGTATTCAACACTCAAACAGGTAACTGACAATTCTATCCTTGCCTTTACTTCCTGCTCACAGAGAACCTATGGTCTAAAGGTTTGTGTATCCCCCAAGTTTACATGTTGAAATCTTAACCTCCCAAGTGATGTTATTAGGATGTGAGGCTTTGGGGAGGTGATTAGGTCATGAGGACAGAGCCCTTGTGAATGGTATTAGTGCCCTTATAAAGAAGTCCTAAAAGAGATCCCTTGCCCCTTCCACCATGTGAGGACATGGCAAGAAGGTGTCATCTATGAGGAAGTAGGCCTTCATCAGAAAAATCTGATGCCATGCTCTTGGACTTCCCAGCTTCTAGAACTGTGAGAAATAAATGTTTGTTGTTTATAAGCCATTCAGTTTATGGTATTTTTGTTATAATAGCCCAAACAAACTGATACAGGGGTTTAGATCCTTCTCAGGTTTTTTCTTAACATGTATACAGCCCTGGGCATGTGAACAACCCTATGCATTCATGCAGCCTTCTAGATCCTCAGAAGTATGTCAGCCTTAGGGTCGGCTCATTCCCCAGATTTTCCTAAATGTTTTGGTTAGCCTGTTGTTTGCTCCAACCTTTAACCACCATCTCAGGCAAACAGAATATTTAACAATTGCCTCTGATTGTTTTTGGATGCCCCAGAGAAAAGGCTATTCTCACTAGGTGAACTCCAAGTCAGGTCAAGTAAAAACAGTCCTGCCAGGAAGAACCATCAGACAAACCAATGACAGTCCTCTGAGGATGGGTCTTCGGAGTTGCTCCAGCAGCATTGTGCACTTCCAAATGCTGCCAGCCTTCTGGTTTTCACCATGATTATGGGCTATTTGTTTTTAAAGCTACCACTGAGCTTGGCAGGAGGGCATGGGAATAGGGAAAGTTAAAATGCCACAACAGGGCTTCCCTGGTGGTGCAGTGGTTGAGAATCTGCCTGCCAATGCAGGGGACACGGGTTCGAGCCCTGGTCTGGGAAGATCCCACATGCTGCGGAGCAACTAGGCCCATGAGCCACAACTACTGAGCCTGCGCGTCTGGAGCCTGTGCTCCGCAACAAAAGAGGCCACGATAGTGAGAGGCCCGCACACCGCGATGAAGAGTGGCCCCCGCTTGCCGCAACTAGAGAAAGCCCTCGCACAGAAACGAAGACCCAACACAGCCAAAAATAAATAAAAAAATAAATAAATAAATAATAAAAATAAAGGAATTCCTTTAAAAAAAAAAAAGCCACAACACTTACTTCTTTTACTGAAATTCAGCTGTTTTTACAGATTCTGTCAAGCTTTTGGTTAATTTCTAGAGTTCTGAAAAAAAATCTGACAATTTTTGCATTGTTCATTTTTATGGAGGGGAGAATATTCAGAGGTCCTCATTCTACTGTTTGCTAACATTTTTTATTTAGTTTAGAGTTGTTTTGTTTTATAATGTTTTTATGCACAACATCAAATTACACAAACTTCAGCTTACTCTATTGCTGGGATCTACTCCACAACTAAAAACTAAGAACAACAGTAATTACCACAATAGCTAATATTTATCAAGGTCTTAGTATGTACCATTCATAGTTGTAAACATTTTTATGTATAATGAGTCTTTTTAAAAAAATTTTATTGGAGTATAATTGATTTATAATGTGTTAGTTTCAGGTGTACAGCAAAGTGAATCAGTTATACATATATATAATGAGTCTTTTAAAAGAGCAATTCAACAGGTTAAGTTATTCTCAGTATCCTTTTTTACAAATGTAGAAACCAAAACATAGGTAACTTGCCCTTCACCACACAATCAGTGGTAGTCAGGAATTGAAACCAAGAAAGCCTTTACTCTCAAGTACAAATTCTTATGCATGCCACACTAAAACTAAAGCTTTGCAAAACTGAAGCCTGGTAAAAAAAAATATCTAAATAAAGTTATCTGGCTTCCTTATATACAATGACTTCCTAGAATATAAAGGGAAAAGGGAGAGGAAATAATTATTTTTGATTTAGAAGTTGATTTGGATAGCTACTCTCAAATATATCTATAAAAGGAGATTTCCAGACTACCTTTAAGAAAATAATGCATTAGTAGGACAGGATGAGCATTGAGTTAGGGCCTCTCTTGTTACCAGGGCAGTGTGTCCCACCACTTTGTCTGCTAATGCACCAATATTTGGAAGTAGCTACAGAAGAAGGCAAATACAACTGCTCACTTTGGATGTTGCTTACTGTTTATGCTTAGATTTTTAATTTGATTCTTTTAACAACCTATGAGATATAATCTATTCTTTCAGGTAATGAATAGAAACTCTAAGAGGTTAGGTAAATTCTTGAATATAAAGCATTTTGTTTTTACTATGTGACAGGCAATGTTCTATGCACCTTACATTCATTGGCATTTTTCCCCTCACCACAGTCCTGTGAGATAGGGATTATTAGTGTCATTCCCATTTTACAGATGAGCAAACTGAGGCAGAGAAGTTAACTAACTTGTCCAAGGTCAAGTGGTAGAGCTGAGATTTGAACCCTAGAGAATCTAGCTATAGAGACTGAATTTTTACCACTACAATAAACTGTATAGGATTGCAAGGCCACTTCTGTGGGACCACAAAATGCCACATTAAAAATGTCAAGATATTAAACTATAAAATAAAAATTTCAATCCAATAAAATTAGTTTTATGTCAGTATAACTCTTATTCCTGTCTTGATAGAATGATACACTTTATATTGAAATTTTTAAAACACTATATAAAGACTTCAAAGCCCTCTCAAATTCTCCATTATCCTGGGGTTATTTCTACAAAGGACATGAGTTTTGGTCATTTTCTATAATTCAGGAACAAAATTTTCTATGCGTCAGAGAGAAGAAGCTCAGGCCTGAAGAGGGTAGAGGACCTTCCCAAGGTCACCTGGAAAAGCTGGGAATAGATCTGAGTTGCATGATAAGTTCTCCACCTAGTTCCTCCCACACATTCCTGCCACAGTAACTCACTTCATAAACATAGTTCCAATGGGCAGAGTACTGCCACCACTGAGCTGACTTATGCTGAATGCTAGAGCTTTCTCACAGTACTAAGAAATGCAAGCCAAATGCATGCCACTGATGAAATCATCTAAAATTAAGCACAGATTTCCCAAAACAAAAGAATGAATGATTCATTTTCAGTTAACCAGAATGTAGAAGACTGCTGTTCTCTTCCTGGTAACCCCATTTCCTTAAATGCAGACTTCTTGTAAGTTTCACTTCCGTTAACTGTTTTGGCTTTAAAATTAGGGCAGTTTCCCACTCCCCAGACTGATTATATATTTGAAACATCCTATTCCCTTTCTGTGGCCATTTTGACCTTTCCTTGAAATTATGAACTATTTCAAGATCACCTGAAGTTCTGATATCCTTTTGGTCTTTTGGAAACCCTGCGTTTAGAAGACTTTCATCACTATATCTACCAAACTCTGATCTCAATCTCACCTCCATTTAACCCTTAAGTTCTGGGTTAACTAAGCAATATTATATGTAGGCTGACTTCATCAGTGATTTTAATCATTTTATTAAGTTTCTTCCGAATTGTATTTTGATTCCCTAATGCCTTTGCATATTGACGTCTTTGAATAGAATGTTCTTCTAACGGTTGTTTTACACAGTAAATCAGTCAACCTCTGACTTTCAACAGAGAAGATGCTCCCTCTGTGGATACATTCGTGACCTTCCAGCCTCTGGACATCACTGAACTTTGCATGCCGCCTCAGAATTGCATTTATTGCATTGCTACTTAGCGGTATCTCCCAATCCACATGAGAACTCCTCTGAAGGAAAGGACTGAGATCCACTTGGCAGATATCCACAGCATCTGATGAACACGAAGAGCCCAATATCTACTTTAGAATTAATGAATTTGTGAAATCAATTTAAAAACTCATCGATTTGGAATAATGGAGTTATTGCCAAGTTTGACTTTGTAAAAATTCTTTGTTATAGAATATTTTACAAAACATCAACTACACTTAAGTAAATAGTTCTATTAGTGCCAAATACAGTAAATAAGATAAAACTAAAAGCTAATTAACTAGTAATATGTGGGCAAGTTAATTTCTAACAAGTCACAGTTCATATACATTGTAAACCAGATCATTAATGCAAAATCTGTTTTATATACAAAAAAAAATGTTGCTGATCTTTAATGGGAGATACACAGAGATAAAATCCCTGATTTCCTGGGCATGTGGCTTAAAAAAACTGTTTATTTCACTTGCATTCCAAAATCTTAATGATTGTTGAGGAAGTAACTATTTAATTTTCAATAGGTGTTATTATTTTGACAAAAAGAATCATATATATCCCAAAAGAAAAGTTCCATGTAAAAGGAATTCTGTTACAGTTATTTTTCATTATTCCATGTTCCAATGCTGTGTTCTGTACGATGAGAGCGCTTATAAAACGAGAGAAAAGCAAAAGTTAGACATAAACACATTTGACCCCATAAAGAATTTCTAAATTTTTTAGTGTCGACTACAGATCTGTTTGAAGTGTCTAGGTCTTTAAGACAGTAACAGTAAGTGATTAAAGAAAAAGATAAAAAGAAGAAAAGCAAAGGCAAAATGTAAAAGAATCTATTGTTGTCATTAATTTAAGGCTTGTCAAGTCACTGGCGAAGTTGTCCGAGCATGTGAAGAGCTTCAACCTCACAAGTAAAACTATGTTGTTCTGAAACAAAGTGCCATCCCATATGCAGTTAATTTGCTCTCTTAAGGTGTCTGAATTTTGTTATTCAGGGCACTGAGAGAAGAATAAACATACTTAAAGCTGCTTGGAAGAGATAATTTACCTCACCTACGTGAACATTTTATTTCAAAGAATAGTTTTTACATTGTTTCACTAAAAAAACAATTTAGTCACTATATCTCCTGCTTTACTTTTTTTTTTTTCAGTAGGTGATTATCAGCACATGAAAAATAGATGGTATTATCACATTCTATTTATATGCTCAAAATAACCTATTGGAATACCTCCAAGTATATTTTTTAAAGAAAAATACAAAATCACCTGTACAGGGAGAAAGAGCTTAGGTTTTTCTTCCTTGGGAAGAGTAAAAGCTTAAGTAATATGAATATGCTTTAAAAATTATATATGATCAGCCACCACCCAATCTGGTTTTCTTAGTACCTTTGGGCATTTAGCATATTTTTGTCTTCTCATATTTGTTGTGCCTCATTGCATTTATAATTTTAATCTATAATTATAATTAGTGTTTTTTACTTTTATATTATTTATGTGCCTACAAGATGTTGCAATAGATATATATTAAGAAGTCAGATGAATAAATAAAACTCTTAATTTTGCTGCTTTTACTGATCTTATTCCCTGCAATCACAACTGCTGTTATTACTAATATTAATAATTGCTTTCTCCCTCACTACAAAAAATCAATAATAATATGAATGCTGTATCATATTTTCAAAAATCCAGAAACAGAGTTGAAATAAGTGAACAATTCAAATATTATTTTGAAGAATTTTTCCTCAATGTCTAAAAGCTCTTTGGAAATAAGAATGAGTTATCTGCCAATTTTGAAACAATCATTTTCAGTATTTTCCTTATTCTCCAGAATTTTTGGATATAAATCCAAATCCTTCTCTTTGTTTGCTGTTCTGAAGATATAATTATCTTCACACACAAGGAACATGGCAATAATATTGCCATGAGTATTTGTAACTCATTGCACATTATTAAACTCTGCTCCAATTCCACCCTTCACATGGAATCTTTCCATTTTAAAACCTCATTGCTCATTTATATAACTCTAGCAATTTATTTATATAATACTAGTAATAGTTTAGCCTATATATGCTTATATGCATATGTTTATATTACTTATGCTTATATTGCGTATGCTTAGATTGCATATGCTTAGATTTTATTAGAACTTGGTGTTAAGGGCATGAAGAGTCTTTCATACCTCTGATATTTATATCTTTCTTCAAAATAGCTCCCATGAATTCTATTTATGTATTTATGATTTCTTAACATAGAGCCATAGTTTCTTTGCAAATAATTAGAACACTTTTATGACTTTAACATTTTTTTGTTCTTCCTCTGACTCACCTAGAAGGCAGAAAAAATACCTAGCGTTTCCTTAATAACTAAGCATCTCCCTAACCCTACCTGGGAGCTGATTAATCTGAGCTGCCTACCTGGAGGTGTTCATCTGACTTGATAGGAGAGTTTCCATAGCAGAGCAGCTTCACTGCTGTTGCATCAGAAATGCTGCCATTTGGGCAGGTGGGGGTGATGAGCAGTGGAACAATTGAAATAGTTGGCGACAAATATCAGCTGCTGCTGGTGAAGGAGCCGTAAGGTAACTACTCAGGTGCCTTCAGCTAGACAACAGCTGAAGGGGAGAGCAGTTATGACAACCGATTCTCTCCAATGCCAGTCATTATTTTTTCAGCTTCCCTCAAAACATGTATAGAATAATCCATATTTTCAAATCCGTATTCCAAACCATATTAAAAAAATCAGTTATATCACTACTCCCTCACAATTCAAATACTTCTGTAATGTAAACATTAGTTTAAACATCCATATGCATAATAATAATCTTAGTTATTATCACTGCAGCATAGTAAGCTGTATTTAATAGTATGTTCTTTCTTAATTTCCATCCTTAAAAATGGTAATTGTTCAATTGAGGTTGAAGACAACCGTTGTATGGTTCAGACCGGAGAAGTTCTCAGAGGCCAGCCACGTGTACAGTGGATGGCAGCTTTGAGAAGTCACATTGCAAAGGAGATTTGTCACAAGTCAATATTTAAGGTGACCATACAGAGACACAGAACAGTGGCATCCAAACATTTACCCCCTAAGAAAGATGAATCTGAGGCATTTTCTCTGGAATTTTTAAACTGCAGGTGGTCATAGTATAATAGAAAGTGGCTTAGGACTGAAAATAGGAATTGACAGCCTATAAATCTGCACACACTCAGACTTCCTCACCCATCACGCAAGCAGAATTCTAACAACCAGGAATTAAGGACTTAGCCAGAATATCAAATGTTTCCCCGTTGGAGAAAGGAAATAAGAACAGTGAAAAGATCTCCATGTATCTGGTCATGTCTATGTAAATGAAATCTTGTCACAGGGCTTCACTCAGGTGCCTGATACCCTTCTTAGTGTCTCACATTTAAACATAAGAAACAGTAAGAGTAACCCTTTTTTGAGAGATCCTGAAAACATTTTTCAGCAAATTCATGGATAAATCAAGAAAGGGAAAGATGGGATTTTAACTCAAGAAAATGTCTAAAATAATGAAAGAACAAATAAAAGTAAAGGAGGGAACAAAAGAAAACTGTTATTAGTATCCTCAGAGCAGGGTGAGAAAGATATTCCATCCACAAAACAAGAACAAGTTGCTAGTTTTCTATTGTTGTGTAATAAATTACACGATTTATTGTGCTTAAAGCACCACAAATTTATTATTTCACAGCATCTCTGTTCAGAGTCTTATATGACTGCAGTCACCCTCATTTGAGGCTCAAGCTCCTCTTTCAAGCCAACTTGTTTTGGTGAAAGAGTTCAATTCTTTCTTGGTTAGAGGACTGAGATCCTACTTTTTGCTAGCTGTAACCCAGTACTCTCGTTTCCTAGAGACCACCCATCAGTTCCTTGCCAGGGTGGCCCCCAGAAGCATGAATGTTACTTGCCTCCAGCAAGGAGTACAACTCTCTGACTTCTTCTATCACTGTCCATTGAGCCCCCGTTTGAAGAGCTCAACAAATTTATCTCAAGACCACCCACTATAATCCCCCTTTCAATTAACTCAAAGTGTACTGATTAGTGACCTTAATTACATTTGCAAAATCCTTTCTTTCACATGATGTGATATAGTCAAGGAAACAATATACCATCATATTTATAGTTTCCTCCCAAACTCAAGAAAAGGTGTGTATATGAGAGGCCAAGAAGCTTGGAAACCATCTTAGAAATCTGCCTACCACCCTTTGGAAAAGAAAAAAAAAATCAGAAAACAGGAAATACTTATTTATAACATAAAATATAATTGCTGAACAAACTGCAATAGAAATTTTGAAAGATAATGATATGGAAATAGAATCCGCAGAGAGAGAAACAGAAACAGAGATGAGAGAAAGAGAGAGGGAAAACAAAACCATGAGCAAAATATCAAGAAACTTAGGGAAATTGTCTAGAAAATTCAGCATTCAACAAATTGGAGTTCTATAAGGAATAGAAAAAATTCAGAGGAAGAAAGTTAAAGAAAGTAAACGAGAATTTTCCTGAAATAAAGAATATACATTTCTAATAGAATAGGCCTACAGTACCCAGCAAAAGAACAAAAACAGATCCACAGCAGAGCACATCATTATAAGATTTTAGTAAAGGAAATAGAGAGAAAATCCTAAAGTCTCTAGAGATTTAAAAGAAACAAGTCATGAATAAAGAAACAAGACCGATATTTCTCACCAGCAGCACCAAATGTTAAAAGCCATTGGAGTAAGTACTTTAAAATTCTGAGGGAAAATGCTTTTCAAACTAAAACTTCACCCAGCTAAACCATCATTGCATGTCAGGCTAGAAAAGCAACATGGAATTTTCATGTCTGCCAGGGTTCTGAACACTTACCTCCCATGACACATTTTTTTGAGAGGTCCTGAAAAACATTCTTCAGCAAATTCATGAATAAATCGAGAAAGGGAAAGATGGGATTCAGGAAATATGGGATCAAATCAAGAAGTCTAGATTATAGAAAGCTAATGGAGAGATACAGAGTTAAATGTATAAATTAAAAATATTGAGACAAAAAATTGGGCATGTGAAAAGTGGGGCAGTTATTTACAATACAAAACCCACACATTGTGCATTACTTTGGCTCTGGAAGAAGTATTTACATAAATGTAATAAGGAAGGCAATGATCACTGATTTTTTTTTTTTTTTTTTTTTGGCTGTGTTGGGTCTTCGTTGCTGCGTGTGAGCGCTCTCCAGTTGCCGTGAGCGGGGACTACTCCTCGTTGCGGTGCGCGGGCTTCTCATTGTGGTGTCTTCTCTTGTTGCGGAGCACAGGCTCCAGGCGTGTGGGCCTCAGTAGTTGTGGCTCACGGGCTCTAGAGCGCCGGCTCAGCAGTTGTGGCGCACGGGCTTAGTTGCTCCTTGGCATGTGGGATCTTCCCGGACCAGGGCTCGAACCCATGTCCCCTGCATTGGCAGGCGGATTCTCAACCACTGTGCCACTAGGGAAGCCCCAGTGATCATTGATTTAATTCCAATGTTTGGAGGGATAAAGTTGGGAGAAATGGGGGAGTGGTGCGGAGATTTCAAAGAGCTAAATCTTCATCTTTACTATAGAAAGTCAAAAGGTAGAATCTAAAAATCATCAACCGAGAAATATTCTTAAAAAAAAATTATTTGGAAAAATATCAAAGAAACAGCTGAGTCAAAACTTTGCTTGAGGAATGAGACTAGAATGGGATCAGTTCTTTCTCATTATTAGCTTTCTGTTATTATTGGATTTATTTTAATAGTGTGCTTATATATTTTTTTCACCATATAGAACATCTCCTGCATCTGCTGGCTGCATCATAATTGAATTTCAGGTAATCTTTTGGAAAAAAAACACTGTTGCAATGTTTTGTTAAACACAGAAAGCTAAGCTTTTAACATGTAGAATATTAGTTTACCCCACCATCAACCTAACAAATTGAAACTTCTTGATTCCCACTTTTTTCTAGTGCTAATTATGGTTGGTATATATTTTTATTAATTATATTAAGGAAAACCTACATTTGTGGCACTTTGGAAGTATTAAAGCATTTTAGCTTATCTGATGTTAGTTATCCTTCAACAACTGTAATGAAGGCAGAATATTCATTAAATATACACATTAATTGTTAATATTAAATATTCATTCTATTGTAAAGATTAAGAAATTAAGGTTCATGAATTAAGTAAATACTCAGAATTATGTTTTTCTTAGAACCAATCTTCTAACATTAGCATAGTGCACTTCTTATCACACCATGCTTTCTCCTGGATATAATATTTTATTTTATTTGGAATGTCTAGATCAAGTCCCATTTTGACAGTCAAGGTATTGTGTTTTTTTATCTGACATTTTAAAAATTTCAAATATAACACCGTGTACTCAGTATATCCATCAATGTCACTGTGAAAGGCAATTTCCTTGTTATATAATTGCATGTAGGAAATACGTATATATTTAATATATATATACTATTCATGCATTTATAATTTTACTTCTACTTTGTTGAAAAAAAGTGCATGAATATATATTTACTCTAGAGAGTTCTTCAATGTATTAGAATGTATACCATGCCTCTTAAAAAAAAATGCAAACACCGAAAGGATCCACGTGTGAAAATCAAGAAAATAGGAGGCAAACATTAGCCAATTGACCTTTCCTTCAGCCTTTCCATGCTCCACTTCAGAAGACTCCCACACCTTTCACCCTGTCCTCAGCATACACTAAGACACTGGCACTCAGAGTTTTTGGTTCTACCTTTAGGGAGCTGCCAGATTTGAGATTTCCTTTGGACTCATTTTATCTTCTCAGAAGAACTCAGCCAGAAGTTAAGAAAGGAGAGAGATGAGAAGTAGACTTCAGTAGTGGAAGATGATGACTTCAACAGAAAGGAAAAAAGTAGTTCATTCCTTTTCAGGCAAAATCAGTGTGGATTTGGGGTGGTCATAAAGGCATCCTAGCATCACACAAGGCAAGCAAACAGCAAGCACATAGTGATTCCAAGATGGATCCCAGAAGGGCAATTCAATTTATCACATGACAACATTCGGGAGGCAGACAATTGGGAAAATCTGTACAGGAAGCTCCCCCATATCCTCAGGTTTTTTGAACTATTTTTTAGATCCAAAATACATATATATCCAAAAACTGGCACCCTAAAGGAAGTGGGCTTGCCAACTTCATAAGGAACAGATGAATTAATGTCGTTTTACTTTAATTAAATGTATGCAATGTAACTGTGGCAATAATTCCTGTCCAGTGTCTCAGCTATCTCCAGACGTGTTGAGAAAAGTGAAATATGACAAAACAGCCATACTCTATGAAGTTAATTACTTGGAAAATAGTTGCAAATAACAACAAATTGCAATGACACAAACGGTATCTAAAAAACTTGGTTTGTCTGCCTTTTTGACAACTATTTACTGAATAGCTAGTAAATAACAGGCAGGCATAATTCCTGCTCTCAACAAGTTATCTAGTAAAGTTGGAAGGATCATAAATTTTTAAAAAATACAATTTCATAAAGCATAAAAGAGGGTGGTACTTGGTGCTGGCTCAACTGAGCAGAGCATCTGTTTTAGGGTAAGAACATGGAAGTCATCTTAGTGGAAGTAGCCCTGAGCAGAATTTTGAAGATGAAGTAAAATATAGCTTGATTCCAAATTGTGTGGGAGAGAACAGAATGGATAACTGTTAGGACTGTGTTTAGTAAGCAAAACAGAAAGTCAACTAGCGCAGCTTAAATCGATAGGAATATTTTTCCATAATAAATACTCCTTGAGTAGGAAACTTAAGGCTGGTGCAACTGCTCAAGCAGTTGGTGAAGGATTCAGGCTCCTTTTAGCTTCTTTCTTTGCCAATCATAATGAGTAGCTTTGGTTCTCTTGGGCATAAGATGGCTGTTCTAACTTCAGGTATCAGGTCTGCATTTTAGTCAGAAAGAAAGGGAGAAAGATGAAGGGGAAAAAAAAGTGCCTCTCCATCTGTCCATTTTTACTAGAACAATAGCACTTCTAGAAGTCCTATACAGTAGACTTTAGCTGTTCTATTATGGACCAAAACTTGATCACATGGCCACCCTCAAAGGCAAGGAAGGTGAATATTTTTAATTTGGCACATTGCCTCCCCAAATAAAAATGAGGTTATGCTAGTAAAGAGAAAAGAGATATTGTGTAGGAAACTACCTCCAGGATTTCTACTTCTGAGAAGATACAGTAGTTGTATTTTGTCCAATTCCACCTACTAAGTATTACTAAAGACCTTGGACATTATATATAAGACAAACACAAAAAGATTCTGAAAGGTGAAGAGAAGACAGATTGTCTAGGGACCTTTGAGGAACAATAAGGTGGTGACTTCTCTAGATTTGATTTTTGCCTCACATATCACAACTTTGGAGCTGAAGAAAACTGCAAACCAAACATACCAACAAGTAAAGACAAAAAGGGCACCAACAGAAACCTTTAATCAAGGAACAGGGAAAGGAGCAGCCTGGAAAGTCAGAAAACTTTTAGACCATAATCACTCTACTCAGCCAAACACCACAAAAGAAATATAAGAAATGTGGCCCCACCTGCATACATAAAAACAAAGGCTGAGTAATGATCCTAGACTACCACCCTTGTGAATCTGTGAGGATGTACTGAAACTTTTCCACTGAGTGATGTAGAGAAGGCCATGTAGGAAGGTGGAACTTATATTCCTCACCTTCTCATCCTTCCCTGACCACCATCAGTGAAGGCCACATGGGAGGCCTGGTTTTCAGCATCATGTGATAGCTCCTCTCTGCTGGGCTAGTGTCTGAGGAGACCTAGTGGAGAACGGACTTGCAACATCACCCAATGGTAAAGAGACCACCTACCATGGTGTCAATGGAGAACAGCTGATAAGCCAGAACTCCCACTCCTACCTGGCAATAAAGAGGAGCATCCTCTTTCTTCTGGGTGTCAACTGAGGCCACTAGGAAACCTAAACTTTAACCTCACCTGCTAATAATGAGGTAGTACTGCTCTCCCTTTCCCCTGCTGGAGTGGTATCAAAGAAAGCTAGCTAAAACGAAAGTTTTAAATAAGTTCCAGTGTCTCATAATATGAAAATGTCCAGGTTTCAGTAAAGAAAAAGAAAAAATCATTCATCATGCCAAGAAACAGAAAGTACTTAAACTGAATTAAAAAATAATAAAAAGATGCCAATAGCAAGATGACAAAAATGATGCTTGAAACAAGTGAAAGAAAAAGAAAGAAGGAAAGAAAGAAAGAAAGAAAGAAGAGAAAGGAGGGAGGGAAGGAAGGAAGGAAGGAAGAAAGGGAAAGAAAGAGCAAGCTTTGGCAAGAAAGAGTCTCGAAATAAATAGAAGATATAAAGAGAACAAAATGAAAATGTTAAAACCAAAAATACAACTGAAATAAAAAGTTCAGTGCATGGGCTCAAAAGCGCGAATTGCAAGGCAGAGATTGACAGTAGTTTGGAGGAGTACTTTGGATTCCTTTATTTTTTCTGTGTGTGTAGAAAAATAATTATATATATATAATTAACATGTTTAATTATATATATAATTAATTATATATAATATAATTAAATATATTAATTATATATTATATATAATATATATAATTATATATAAATAATTATATATATAATTAAATTTAAAAAAATAATTATATATATATAAATAACATCTTTACAGTTCATTACCTTGGACTCTTTATTGGGTAAATTGCCTGTATCCACTTCACTTAGTTCCTCTTCTGGGATTTTATCCTGTTCCTTCGTTTGGAACATTTTCCTCTCTGTCCCCTCACTTTGCCTAATATGCTGGTTTTATTTCTGTGTGTTTGATTGGTAGGTTATGTTTCATGACCTTGGAGAAGTGGCCTTTCATAGGAGATGTCCTATGCATCCCAACAGCACAATTCTCTCTGGTCACCAGAGCTATATACTCTAGGGGTGCCCCATATTTGTGCTACATCAGTCCTTCTGTTGTGACAGGGTAATTACGTGGGTGACCTGGTGGGCCCTACCTGGTGTGGAGACTGCCAGCCACTGGTGTGTGGGACCAGGTCATGACTCTACTAGCTGCAGGGGCTGGGGATCCCAGAACTAGTGTCAGCCTACTGGTGGTCAGGTCCAGTTCCTAACATGGCTGGCCGTGGGGTCTGGGGTGTCCTAAAGCTGTTTTCTGCCCATTGATGAGTGTGGTTGGATCCCAGCATGACTGGCTGAGGGCCCCAAGGTGTCTCAAAGCTAATGTTGGGCTGCTGGTGGGCAAGACCCAAGCTCAAGGGGTCTCAGACTTGGGGTTGTCCTGCTGGTGGGTGGGATTGGAGTCCAGGAGGTTCCAGGGCTGAAGCGTGCCTATTGGTGGGTAGAGCCAGGGCCTAGGGTTCTTGGACCCTGGTGGTGGGTCCAAGGCCCAGGGCCATCCTGGGGCTAGTTCTAGCTCACTGTTGGGTAGAACCAGGTCCCTGGGTCTCTGGTTGCAGGGTCTGGGGGTTCCATAGTTAATGTTTTGGCCAGCTGGTGGGAAGGTCCAGGAGCCAGGAGTCCTGGAGCTGATGCCTATGCACTGGTGAGTGAGGCTGGTCCTGGGCTTAGGGCCAGCCCACTTGTGGGTGGAGCTGGGTCCCAGGGTCTCTTGGCTGCAGGACTCTGGGGGTCTCAAGGCTAGTGCAAGCTAACTGGTTGGAAGAACTGGGTCCCAGGGTCTCTGGCTGTACATCTCTGGGGGTCCCAGAGTTGGTATGTCTGCCCTCTGGTGTATGGGGCCAGGGCCCAGGGGTCCTGGGGCTGCTGCTGACCTGCTGGTAGGTGGGCTTTGTCCTGACATGGCAGACTGTGGGGCTATGGTGGTCCTGGGGCTGGTGTCCACATGCTGGTGGGTAGGGCCGGGGCCCAAGGGATCTGAGGGCTTGTGTCCACCCACTGGTGGGTAAAGCCAGGTCCTGGGTTTAGTTTCTGCCCCCCGTGGGTGGAGCCAGGTCCTGGGTTCTCTGGCTGTCTGGCCCAGATATCCCAGAACTGGTGCGGGCAGGCTGGTGGGTGGGCAGTGTGCAGGAGGTCTTGGGGCTGGTGTGTTCTCACTGGTGCGTGAGTGCTAGCTGTCTTTAAATACTTGAAGGGCAGTAATGTAAATGAAGGGGAAAATACTAGAGGAGTTGAACTTATAATGACATGGTAGAGAAACACTGCTAGGTTCAATATCAGGAAGGATTCTTAAAGGCTATAGCCTCTCAATAATTGGACATACTTTCTGTGAGAAGGGACCACCCCATTATGGAAGAGGACCTTGGTGAGCATTAGCCAAGAGTGTTAAAGAGGAAATTCCTTAAGGTCTGTGAGATTGAGTTAGATGACCTCCAATTCTTTTCTATGAGTTTATGGCAAAAATTACTGGTATATGGGGCTTCCCTGGTGGCGCAGTGGTTGAGAGTCTGCCTGCCAATGCAGGGGACACGGGTTCGGGCCCTGGTCTGGGAGGATCCCACATGCCGCGGGGCAACTGGGCCCGTGAGCCACAACTACTGAGCCTGCGCGTCTGGAGCCTGTGCTCCGCAACAAGAGAGGCCGCGATGGTGAGAGGCTCGCGCACTGCGATGAAGAGTGGCCCCCGCTCTCCGCAACTAGAGAAAGCCCTCGCACAGAAACGAAGACCCAACACAGCCAAAAATAAATAAATAAATAAATAAATAAATAAAAATTAAAAACTCCTCACCGCATCTCAGTGTCCACAGGATAAAATGCAAACACTTAGAATAACATTCAAAACAATTTACAGACTCACAGGCCCCTAGCTTGCTTTTCCAACCTCATTCCCTATTATACTCTCTAAAAAAAAAAAAATTTGACCCTATGATTTTACTGAATCCTATTTGCAGATGATAAATTATATTTGGCCTGAATTAAGACCAAAACCTGTAACATTTTAATTTAAAAGTATTAATTGGGTCACCCAAGATTCAAATATATTGCTTGGATTTCATAAAACACTGCTCCAAGTAACTCAACTAAAAAATCTCATCTTTAAATGGGGCCTTATTTATTACCCAAGACATACTGGTAACTAAGGTTCTGGTACATAATTCCTGACAACTGTGGCCTACTTCTATTTAGAAAGATATAATTTTCTTTGATATTGTGTTTTACACAGAAAACTATTCAGAGATGCATGGTTGTTTCTACAAAGACAGCTCACTTTTAAAAACATAAAAATGGTAATACTGTCTACATGTGCAAACAGAATGTGTGTCTCTCCAAACAATTCTTAAAAGAAATTTATATGATAAATTATAAAAGACAACTCCATTTTTATATGGCTTATGTTCTATACCCAAAAAGTATTTGCCTTCATTTTAAAAATTAGGTGTTTTGAGAAAAGTAATTATACCTATCATTATGCATAGCCATATAGCCTGAGGTATTAACGACTATGCCAACGACAAAAAATGTGAGTCTGGAACATTCAGGACTGAATATCTGGCACCATACAGAGCAGCAATAAACGCTATATAAACACTAGTAAAGCGAGTGACATGAAATCTCACACTCACGAATTGTGTGACAACATAGAGTTACAGTTGTCACACCATTAAATCTGATTTTCACATATGGATGCTGGAACAACCAAGTTAAAAGTCCAGAGCTCTTGGGTGAACATTACTATTTATGCCTTTATAATAAAGAAATATTAAATCACGTCTCAAGATGCACAATATGAAGAGATAAGTGGCTTTAGAAGTGATGTCTTAACATTTTTAAGAGGGAAATAGTCAAGAAAATAAGACTGAAATAGGAGGCATTTAACTTTAAAAAAAATCGTGATTCTTGACATATTATTATCAAGAGACTCTGAAACTTTGGCTAACCATTCTCTGGTAAAGAAGTTATATTCCTTCATAAAGCCCTAGAGATACATTCTCTAAGATTTGTGAGATATCTGGTGAAGTCCTTCGGGAAATACATGAGTAAACCAATACTTTCCTCTTAAATCTTTGAAGCACAAGAAAGAAATATACCTATTTAGTATAAGCAGAAGATTTAAGAAATATGTGAGAAAAATGATATGTGCTCATGAAACTTTTATAAAGAAAGGATCTCCTGAGAAGCATGTGACTGCAGAATTTCTTCCATCCACTTTCTTGAAAAAATTGCTTCATGCACGGCTGATAAATTGATTATGTAAAGATGGACGGAGACAAAAAGAAATGCCTTATTACTTTTTAAACAACTTGCTAAAATAACTGAATTCAGAGACAAGGCACTTTAAAACTCAAGGCAATCCTGATTGATGAGAAAGGCCTAGTTTGGAGGGGAAGAAATATGGTACTAATCACCTGGGTGATTTGCGATGAAGACACAGTATCTGTGTCACCAGGACTACTTCGTTACAAGTCATAGCATAAGGATTACTACTACTGAGTGTCCTTCCTTTGTTGGATGCTTCACTCAGCTACCTTTTCTAGTTTGGTTAACCTGGGCATATTATTTAACACCAATCTTCAATTTCCTCACTGAAGCAAGGTCAATGATAGCTGTGTAGTTGTGAAGATTAAATGGGATAAGGTACTCAGCACCTAGCATAGGGCCTGGCATCTAATAACCATTTCATAAATGTTTTCTTAGTGTTATTAACTCTTGAGTCATACCCTAGAGGTAGGTATTTTTAAAGGATGGGGATCACAGTGAGGTAATGGAATAAGTTAGAAAACAAAGTCATGACACACATAAATTTTGTAAACAGGCTGACATGTTTCTTTTGGCAGACAGTACAGTATTTGGCCCACAGAATATTTTCCTTTTCAGATTTGGAATTATTTTTCAATGTATAGATTTCACAAACCAATTTCAATTTCCCGCTTTTATTGAAAATGTGAAATATCTAGTGATATTAGACCTACCAACCCAAATGGCAACCATCAGGGAAAAGTTGGAGCTGTTCTTTTTAGTAGAGGTTCTCAAGTTTGCCATGGTTTCCACTTTTACTATTATCTCCACAACAACAAAAACACAATAAGTACAAATTAGGATTATGCTTGCAAAATTGTCCACTAATATTATTATTGTTCTTAGATTTTTTCTGTAGGATTTGCAAACCTGGTGGTGCCCTCCATTTGACTGAAGTACACAGACTCCTCCATGTGTCTGAACTACCCAGGTAAGTAAAGTAAGTAGCTCTATTTTTAATTTTTTTAGGAACCGCCATACTGTTTTCAAAAGTGAATAAACCAATTTACATTCCCACCAACAGTGCACAAATTTCCCTTCTCTCCACATCCTCACCAATACTTGTTATTTCTTGTTTTTGGGGTACTAGCCATTCTAATATGTGCGACATGATAGCTCATTGTGGTCTTGGTTTGTATTTCCCTGGTAATTAGTGCTGTTGAGCACCTTTTCATGTACCTGTTGGCCATTTGGAAGTCTTCTTTTGAAAAATGACTATTCAGTTCCTCTGTCCATTTTTCACTTGGATTGTTTGTTTTCGTTGTTGAATTATATGAGTTCTTTATGTATTTTATATATTAACACTTTTTCAGATATATAGTTTGCAAATATTTTCTCCCACTATATAGGTTTCTTCTTTTTTTTTTTTTTGGCTGTGCAGAAGCTTTTTCTTTGATATAGTCCCACTTTTTGATTTTTGCTTTCATTGCTTGTGCTTTTGGTGTCATATCAAAAAAATCATTGACAAGACCAATATCATGAGCATTTTCCTTACATTATTTTCCTAGGGATTTTTATGATTTTAAATCTTATATTTAAGTCTTTATTTCACTTTGAATTGATTTTTGTGAGTGGTATAAGAGTCTAGTTTCACTTTTCTGCATATGGTAATCCAATTTTCCCAACACCACTTACTGAAGAGATTATTCTCTCTCCACTGAATGTTTTTGTTTCCCTTGTCAAATAATAGTTGACCACATATGCAAGGGTTTATATCTGGGCTCTCAATTCTGTTCTATTGGTATGTGTCTATTTTTATGCCAGTACCATACTGTTATGACTACTAGAGCTTTGTAATATAACTTGAAATCAGGATGTGTGATGACTCCAGATTTGTTCTTTTTCTTTTTTTCAAGATTGCTTTTGGCTATAAGGTCTTTTGGATTCCATACAAACTTTAGGATTTTTTTTCTATTTATGTGAAAGATGCCATTTAAATTTTTATAAGGATTGTATTGAATCTGTTCATGGCTTTGGGTAGTATGGACATTTTAGCAATATTAATTCTTCTGATCCACGAACACATCATATCTTCCCATTTGTCTGTCTTATCCAGTTTCTTTCATCAAAATCTTGTACTTTTCAGTGTTCAGATTTCTCACTTCCTTGGTTAAATTTATTCCTAAATATTATATTGATTTTGATGCTCTTATGAATGGTATTGTTCTTTTAATTTTTTCACATACATTGTTGCTAATGTGTACAAATGTAACTGATTTTGCTATGTTGATTTTATATCTTGCAATTTTACTAAATTCATTGATTAGTTTCAATAGTTTTTTTTTGGTGAAGTCTTTAGGATTTTTTTATATAAGATCACATCATCTGTAAATAAAGATAATTTTACTTATTCCTTTCTGATTTCTCCTTTTATTTCTTTTTCTTGCCTGATTACTCTGGCTAGGAATTCCAGGACTATGTTGAATACAAGTTTTGAGAGTAGGCAACCTTGCCTTGCTCCTGATCTTAGAGGAAGAGCTTTAAAACTTTCACATTGAGTGATGTTGGCTGTGGGCTTTTCATATGGCCTTTATTATGTTGAGGTATTTTCCTTCTGTAACCAATTTGTTGAGGATCTTTATTATAAAAGGATGTTGTATTTTGTCAAATGTTTTTTCTGTACCTATTGATGATCAATGATTTTTATTTTTATTTTATTAATGTGATGTATCACATTTATTGATTTGCACATGTTGAACCATTCTTACATTTCAGGGATAAATCCCACTTGATCATGGTGTATGATCCTATGTGCTCTTGAATTTGGTTTGGCAATATTTCATTGAGAGTTTTTGCATCTATGTTTATCAGAAGTTTAAGTCTGTAGTTTGCTTTTCTTGTAGTGTCCTTATCTGGCTTTGGTATCCTGGTAATATGAGCCTTGTAAAATGAGTTTAGAGGTGTTCCCTCTTTTTCAATTTTTTGGAAGGGTTTGGGAAGAATTGGCATTAATACTTTAAATATTTGGTAAAATACCCTGGTTCTGGACTTTTCTTTTGGAAAGGTTATGATATTGATTAAATCTGCTTACTAGTAATTTGTCTATTCAGATTTTTCTATTTCTTCCTGATTCAGTCTTGGTAAGTTGTATGTTTCTAGGAATTTATCCATTTCTTCTAGATTATCCAACTTTTCAGCATGTAAGTGTTCAGGGTAGAAGCTTATGATCCAATATACTTATGTAGTATCAGTTGTAATGTCTCATCTTTAATTTCTGACTGTATTTATTGAGACCTCTCTTTTCTTAGGCTAGCTAAATGGTTGTCAATTTTGTATACCTTTTCACAAAAACTTGTTCTTTGTTTCATTGATCTTTTCTACTGTTTTCTTGTCATACATATTTTTATTTCCTCTCTTATCTTTGTTATTGTCTTGCTTCTCTTAACTTTGAGCTTAGATTGTTCTTCTTTTTCTGGTTCCTCGCATAGTAAATTGTGGTTGTTTATTTAAGATCTTTCTATTTTCTTAATATATGCATTTATCACTTGTAAACTTTCATCTAAGAACTACTTTTGTAGAATCTCATAGGTTTTGATATGTTGTGTTTGCATCTTCATTTATTTCCAGATATTATTTCCTTTTTTATTTCTTCTTTGACCAATTTATGGTTCAGGAGCACGTTGTTTAATCCCCACATATTTGTAAGTTTTCCAGCTTTTCTCTCGTTGATTTCTAATTTCATACCATTGTGGTCAGAAAAAATACTTAGTGTAAGTTTAATCTTATTAAATTTACTAAGACGTGTTGTGGCCCATAATATGATCTATCCTAGAGAATGTTCTTTGTGGACTTGAGGAGACATGTATTCTGCTGTTATTGGATGGAATGTTCTATATATGTCTGTTAGGTCCATTTGCCCTAAAGTATGGTTCAAGTCCAATGTTACTGTGTTTTTGTTTATATCTCCTTTCAGATCTGTTAGTATTTGCTTAATATATTTAGGTGCTCTGACGTTAGGTGCTTATGTATTTGGAATTGTTATATCTTCTTAATGAGTTGATCCCTTTTTCGTTATATAATGACCTTCTTGTCACTTGTTACCTTTTTCAGCTTAAAGTCTACTTTGTTTAATATAAGTGTAGCTATTCCACTTTTTTTGGTTTCCAGTTGCTTGGAATATGTTTTTCCATCACTTTGAACTTATGTGTGTCCTGAAAGCTGGAGTGAGTCTCCTGTAAGTAGAATATTTTTGGGTCTTGTTTTTTTATTCCACCCAGTCACTCTATGTCTTTTGATTGAAGAATTCAATCCATTTACATTTCAAGTAATTATTGATATGTAAAAACTTAATAATGTCAACTTATTAATTGCTTTCTGGTTGTTTTATAGTTCCATTGTTCCTTTTTTTCTCTCCTGCTGCCTACATTTGTGATGGGGTGATTTTCTGTGGTAGTATACTCTGATTCCTTTATCTTTTGTGAATGTATTGTAGGTTTTTGCCTTATGGTTACCATGAGGCATACATAAAATTTTTTTAGATATAACAGTCTATTTTATGCTTATAGAATCTTAACTTTCATCATATACAAAAACTCAGCCCTATTACAACTGCTTTCATATTTTTAATGACACAGTTTACCTCTTTTTATATTGTGTATTTATTAGCAAATTATAAGAGCTATAGTTAACTTTAATACTCTTTTCCTTTAATCTTTACGCTGTAGTTAAGAGGTTAACACATCATCATATTACAGATTAGAGTTTTCTATGTCATACTGTATATTTACCTTTACCAGTGTATTGTATACTTTCATATGTTTTAATGTTACTAATTAGTATCTTTTTATATCAGCTCAAAGAACTTCTTTTAGAATTTCTCATAAGACAGGTCTAGTGATAAAAATACCCTCGGCTTTTATTTGTTTAGGAAAGTCTTTATTTCTCCTTTATATCTGAAGGATAATTTTGCCAAATAGAGTATCCTTGACTGGCTTTTTTTTTTTTGGTGATTTGAATATACCATCCCATTCTCTCAACCAGTAAGGTTTCTGCCGAGAAATCTGCTGATACCCTAATGAGGGTTCCTTTGTAGCTTACAAACTGTTATTCTTTTGCTGCTTTTAGGATTCTCACTTGGTCTTTGAATTTTGACACTTTCATTACAATGTGTCTTGGAGAAGATTATTTTGGTTTGAAATAATGAGATAATCCATTACCTTCATGAACTTAAACATTCTGCTGTTGATGCTCTCTGCTGTCTTCTTTATTTCATTCATTGAAGTCTTCAGCTCCAGAATTTCTATTTGGTTATTTTTTATCTTTTCTATCTCTTTATTAAATTTCTCATTTTGTTCTTGTACTGTTTTCCTGATTTTGCTGAGTTGTCTTTCTGTGTTTTTTTGTAGATAATTGTGTTTCCACAAAACAGCTATTTTTAATTCTTTATTGGGTAAATTACAGATCTCCATGTCATTGGGTTTGTTTACTAGAGGAATATTATGATCTTTCGGTGATGTCATATTTCCTTGATTTTTCATGTTCCTTGGAGTTTTGCATTGATGTTGTCACATTTGAAGTAGCAGTCACCTCCTCCAATCTTTACCAGCTACCTTCAGGTAACAGTTACTTTACATTAGTCCCGCTATGTAATCTGTGACTTTCTTCTTCAGCCTTGTATAGATGTACCTGCTGCATGCCTCTTTCTCCCTCTTGTGGCATAAATCTTAAACTCATATGTTTCCTCTTGATCTTACAATGCACCAGGCTGGCTGGCTGGCTGGCTGCTGGAAACTTCTATTTTGTTTTCCCAAAGGTGGCACTACAGCTCAAGATTGTGGTCAAGTTCCTCCCTTGCCCACAGACCTTGGACTGTTTTCTGTACACGCTCCCTGTCTACTTGAGCTCACTCCCACTGCTACTCTCAGGAGTACACACAAGGAGCTCATCCTTCCTGTCATTTCCATTTTCATAAAATATCTTTTCCATCCTCCCACTTTCAGTCTTTACGTGTCTTTAGCTCCAAAGTGAGTCTTCTTGTAAGCAGCATATAGATTTTTTTTAATCCAATCAGCCACCATGTGTCTTTTCTTTTTTTGTTTTTATGTTTTTTGACTGCATTGGGTCTTCGTTGCTGTGCATGAGCGTCCTCTAGTTGCAACGAGTGGGGGCTACTCTTCATTGCGATTGCAGTGCGCAGGCTTCTCATTGTGGTGGCTTCTCTTGTTGCAGAGCACAGGCTCTAGGTGCGTGGGCTTCAGTAGTTGTGGCACACAGGCTTAGTTGCTCTGTGGCATGTGGGATCTTCCTGGACCAGGGCTTGAACCCGTGTCCCCTGCACTGGCAGGTGGATTCTTAACCACTGCGCCACCAGGGAAGTCCCACTCACCCTGTGTCTTTTGATTTGAGCACTTAGTCCATTGACATTTAAAGTGATTATTAATAGGTATGTACTTATTGCCATTTTATTACTTGTCTTCTGGTTGTTTTTGTAATTGTTCTCTGTTCTTTCTTCTTTTAGTTTCTTCCTTTGTAGTTTGATGATTTTCTTTTGTGGTATGCCTGTGTTCCTTTCTCTCTAGGTCTTGTGTACCTGCTGCAGATTTTTGATTTGTGGTTAGCATGGAATTCATATATGTTGACCTATAACTATATATATTTGTTTTAAACTGGTAGTCATTTAACTTCAAACACATTCTAAAGATCTATATTTTTTTAACTCTCGTTCCCCACATTTTGTGTTTTGATGTCATATTTTGTACCTTCATGTTTATCCCTCCACTGTTTACTGTAGTTATAATTGATTTTACAATTTTTTGCCTTTTAATCTTTGTACTAGCTTATTTAACTGTTTGTTCCTCAGCCTTCAGTATATATTTGTCTTCCCTAGAGGGATTTTTCATTTCCTACAGATTTTTACTTCTTTTTATAGCTTTTTCTTTTCCATTTAGAGAAGAGCCTTTAACATTTCTTTTATGGTAGGTTTAGTATTGATGAGCTCTTAGTTTTTGCTTGTCTGAGAAGTTTTTTATCTCTCCTTCAATTCTAAATGATAATTTTGTTGGGTAGAGTATCCTGGGATGCAGGTTTTTCTGTTTCATCACTTTAATTATATAATGCCACCCCCTTCAGGCCTGCAAAGTTTCTGCAGAAAAATCACCTGATAACTTTATGGGATTTCTTTGGATATGACTTTCTCTTTTTCTCTTGCTGCCTTTAGAAGTCTCTCCTTATTTTTAACTTTACCATTTTAATTATACGTCTTGGTCTGCTGATACCCTGATTTTGGACTCTCCACCCCCCAGGTATGTGAGAAATAAATTTCTGTTGTTTAAGCCACCCAGTCTATGGTATTCTGTTATAGCAATCTGATCTGACTAAGAGACTTGTACTATATAGAGAGAGATGTGCGATTATATCATATCTATATTAATTTATTCTACTTTCCATCTTTACTTGATTAACATATTCTCTCTTCATATGAGTCTTACACACTTCTCCTGGTCCCCATGGCAGAAACCATGGTTTTGTACATTTCTTGAGTATTGCTGCTTTACTACCTGACTCTTACTTTCAAGTTCAAAACAAGAAGAGATTCATTGTCCCAATTGCTGCCCACCTCCTGAATGAATCAAGAGTGACCAGGGGGCTTCCCTGGTGGCACAGTGGTTGAGAATCTGCCTGCCAATGCAGGGAACACGGATTCGAGCCCTGGTCTGGGAGGATGCCACATGCCGCGGAGCAACTAGGCCTGTGAGCCACAACTACTGAGCCTGCGCGTCTGGAGCCTGTGCTCCGCAACAAGAGAGGCCGCGACAGTGAGAGGCCCGCGCACCGCGGTGAAGAGTGGCCCCTGCTTGCCACAACTAGAGAAAGCCCTTGCACAGAAACGAAGATCCAACACAGCCAAAAATAAAAATAAATAAATAAATAAAATAAGGTACCGCTTACTTTAAAAAAAAAAAAAAAAAAAGAGTGACCAGAAGTTGGGTCAGTTGATAATATGGTTGCAACATCTGCAATAATATGTATAAAGTTTTTGCCAGAGGGAGAAAGGAGTGGGGTACAGATTATCTGAAAGGAAGGGAAGGATCATTTCCAAAGGAGAAAGTTCAGACAAAGAAAGCAATAGATCTTCGATGCATTAGTATTTACAAGCACTTTCCAAAGAGACCAACACATGAAAGTATTCAGTAAATACTGGTTTTCTTCATTCTCTGCTTAGCGATTTTTAGTGGCTTCAAATTACCTTAGCAGCCTTCCATATTTTTTAGTCTTTGTGTAAGTTTGTCAATTAAGGAAAGAGCTCTTAATTCCTTAAACAAATCTAACATTTATTGTCCCTTATGCCCTGCTCCTCCCTTTCTCATCTCCAACTAAGAAACTGTAGGTAGTTTCTTTGGCATAAGTTACACAGGGATTTTTCTCTAAGAGTCTGTATAGTGTGTTGGAATTGGGTGTAATGTCTGAAGTCCAAAGGATTTGTAATTAAGTTCTATTAATTTTATAACCGGGTAAGTCGGGTTTCTCTACAGTTCAGTAGTATCTGTTTCACAGCATTTTTTCAGATATCAAGTAAGACGACTGTGAAAGAACATTGTATATGGTCAAGTGGTATTCAAATGTTTTCAAGAGGCAGCAGGTCCCTAAGGTGAAATACAACATGGCAGGAAAAGCTTCAAAAGTTTGGAAAGTGTACTACAGAAGAAAAGGACAAAGAATTCTAGTCTTAGAATGTATGCAGTGCAAAACTTTCTTCTGGGTAAATAAATGGGATTTCAAGAATAAATATAACTCCTCCTTTCTTTTCACTCAATGTAAGAAATATGAAAAAAGGCCAAAATTGCTTTAAGAAGACCAAAGTGTTGAAATAAAATTATGCCAACTCATCAGCTTCCTTCCCATTTGACTTAGCAAGAATGAGAGCCTCGATCAGTGGGGAAACTACTATTCTATTATTCTGAAGTTTTATTATGAGTTATCCCATAGAGAAATCACAGTACTAATAGCTGGAGAATTCAGGGCAGTCACTATTCTCCTGGGGTCTTATTTGGTCACTAGCCACTGCAGCCACTGACTTTCAACACACTTTGAAAGGAGTTCAGGGTGGAGATCAGGAATGACATACTCTGTGCTCTGGGAAAAACTGATAGAACAGGTCTTTGGATAGCTCGATACTTTCAGGAATTTTTATGAGCCCAAATTTTTGCATCTTCTCATACCTAGAAAAGCACTAAAATTATTAACAGAAACATCTGCTCCTCGTGACTAGCAGCAACCTTCTGCAAAAGTATGTGCTTGATTGCATGTATCCCCCTTCACCAGTCACATATATACTGACTTCCCCTGCTACCTCTTCAGAACAGTTCCTCAGAGCTCTCCGAGATGCTGTCTCCTGGGCTATAGTCCTCATTTTGCCCCACATAAAACTTAACTCACAACTCTCACGTTGTGCATTTTTTTTCAGTCAACGAAGTAAAAGCAGGAAATCAACATCTATACTATGGCAGTAACATCTGTAGTATGCATAGTAGACAACTGAAGTTTAAAGTGATTTAACATCAGAGTTGGGATAAAATTTTCTATTTGAATATTCAATGTTGTTCCAAAAAAACCCCAAGTGTTTTCTTTCAGAAATGCAAGGGATACTTTATTTTATTTATTTTAATTTTGTCTGCGTTGGGTCTTTGTTGCTGCAGGCAGGTTTTTCTCTAGTTGTGGCCAGCGGGGGCTACTCTTCGTTGCTGTGCACAGCCTTCTCATTGCAGTGGCTTCTCTTGTTGTGGAGCACAGGCTCTAGGCACGCGGGCTTCAGTAGTTGCGGCACACGGGCTCAGGAGTTGTGGCTCGCGGGCTCTAGACCGCAGGCTCAGTAGTTATGGTGCACGGGCTTAGTTGCTCCACAGCGTGTGGGATCTTCCCAGACTAGGGCTCAAACCCGTGGCCCCTGCATTGGCAGGCAGATTCTTAACCACTGCACCACCAGGGAACCCCACAAAGGATACTTTAAAGATATATAATGTAAAATGTATCACTAGACTTCAAATGTTAATTTTCAAAAATAAGTATATAATTTGAATTTAACTTATATGTCTAAATTACTAAATTCCACTTTGAATTAGAATTATTTTCAAAATTCCTTTTCTGGAATTATCATTTAATGAGTCTTTATACGCAAGACATTTTCATTTTAATTACCATGTTTTCTTTCTACATGATAAATGAGATTTTTACAGAAGAAAAGTGACACTTTCATAAAACACTTTCGAAAATATACTCTTACAAACACCAAACATCATTGTCATAATGATTCATAGCTCAAATCTATCCACAGAATTAAGGTTCTCATGTTTTCATGTTTTGATACTTACTTATGGGTTCTAAGTAGAGATGTATTTTAATTTTGAAGAGAACTAATGTGATCTGTGAATTTTTTAAGTCATAGCAAAGTGAAAATACACACCATTTGACACGAAAGAAGGTTGTTCTCTGAAGTTAATAAAGTATTGTAGCTGGATTTTTTTTCCAGTTATTTGTGAGAAACTACCCAGAGTTCCTTCAGAAAAAACACGTTATCTTTCAACTGGCTTTTTATAATTAAAATATAAATGAAACTTATGTAGAAGAGACTTGTGTACCCTAAAAGTAAATAAAACTGTTTGCTTCACCATGCACTGGATTATCAGTAGACAGGCAATGTATGTATTTAGAGCACAAGGAAAACAAGAACAGTACTATTTGTATGTATATGAATTTAATATTTAATATTTCAAAAATGGGAAAATATACCTCTATTGTCCTTTCTTGCATCTATGCTAGTGTACAGTATCGAATGTATGTGTATATGCGTGTGGTAAAAAGGGAAATGAGACAGAAATATATTCTGTGCAAGCTTCCAGGAAACTGCTGACCTTATTATCAACCATCCTTCCTTTAAACATTCTTGTTTCCTGTCTCATTCATTTCCTTTCATTCCTTCCTTGAAATATGAAAACTATAGTTTCATAAAATAAACTGTCAGAAAATTTTCTATATTATACTTTACTTTCTCAGAAGCCATTGAGCACTACATAAATATAATACATAAAGTTATAATCATCTAGAAGCAGCAGAAAATTTTCTCAGCAATCTGTGGAGATGACTTGTATTTTTCACAAATAAAAGAAGGGAAGAAGATAGTGATATTTTTTTACCTGATCTCATGATGTTTATAGAACTCTTAAGTGAAGGCAATGCAATCCCAATCATGTTTTTGAAGGCACCTAGGCAATCTATTTTTTTAATTATAAATTTGCATTTTGGTGTGATTTTTGACACAAGAATAAACTTCTGTTTCATGCCTATGTTCCCCTTAAAAATCAGACTTTCTACTTTTCCAAAGATTATAACAATTTACATCCATTTACATACTGATCATGTATTGATCTCCCCCCTTGCCAAGAGGCACAACTGTTTAAGATATTAAAATGAATTACTTAGATGAATTTAGTTTAAAAAAAAAAAAGACTTTTTATGGACTTCCCTGGCAGTCCAGTGGTTAAGACTCCACGCTTCCAATGTAGGGGACGCGGGTTCGATCCCTGGTCGGGGAACTAAGATCCCACATGCCGCGCAGCCAATAAACAAACAAATAAATAAATCGTTTTTAAAAAAAGGTTTTTTATACTACTTAAGCACCTGCTAAAAAGTTCAGTAGGGTCCTTGACAGCAGGGGAACACTAATAAATGTTGAACATCTAAGAGGGCAAATGTTGGGCATAGCTTTCCTCATGTCTTTATAACTATCCTATTATCCAAATTTTATATCTGAAGAAGTTGTGGCTCAGTAATAATAAATTGCTCAACACAGTAAGTTGCACAAACAGTAAGTAGTAAAGCAAGATTGTAATTCAGATTTCTGTATCTCCAAAATTTGTATTTATTCACAGTGTTACTGGTTCTCAGTCTTCACATTTCTATTACTCAAGTTTCAAAAGACAGAGAGAGAGAGAATTAGAAATATAAGATTGCCAAATTTTTCCTTTACTGAGTGTGGACATTAAAAATCAAATGAGCAATTTTCTTCTCTGCTTATGCTGAAAAATTATAGAAAAGCAGCAGGGAGGAAAAAGTACAAAAACCCAAACTTCATTTTCTGCAAAATAAAGAGATAAATGCAATCTTCTATAATCTGCAGATGCCAAATTAAATATAACTGCTGATATTAAGCAGAAAGTGAAAAGAAGAATGGAAACACATGAGGATGAAGTACCAAGAAAACTCAGAAACACCAGCAAAAATTCACTTCCTGTAGGTGAGAGGCTCACCCTGAAATAATACATTGCCTACTTAATAGCAGATATAGGAAATGGGCTTACCAGAACTGTTTGCAGAAACCTTTCTCTACACTAATTAGTTCAGAAAAACAAAAATTGGGGAGATGCATAAAAATTGCATAGTTTGGCCAGAGCTGTATTTTCAGGGCCATGTTTGTTGTCTCTGTTATAACAAAAAATGTATTCTCTAGAGTGTAAAATCTTAAAAAGTGCTCTAACCCTTCCCTTCCCTTTAATACTACAAAATGTTTACTTTTTACTATCCAATCCCTGATTATTCCAGTGTCTTATCATAGTAAGTAATTCTTTATACTAAAATTCTCCTGTTTTAATTACTGTGTGGTTTCTGTTGCCTGATTGGGCCCTGGGAAAGAATGAATGTTGGTATAAATGGGACCAGATTGGTCATGAATAGATAGTTGCTGGGACTGGTTAAATAGATGCACGGGGGTTTATTATATTCTTCTACTTTTGTGTATATACAGAATTATCCATAGTAAGAAGACAGCTAAACCAGCTTTAAAAAATATGTCTGCAATGGAACATATGACTATTCATTCTATATCATAGAAAAAAAGACTGTAAAGAGTTTTGCTCAGGTCTTGCCAAGAAGAAAATTTGTAACAAATTTACCCCCCCCAAATTTACTTTTTAGAACTTCTTATATATCAGAATTGCAGATAAGATATGGTGGATCTAAATACACATATGTAACAGTTGAATTATTCAGGTACTCAGCATGAAACAAGCTTCACACTCAAATTAGGGTCTTTCAAGGAAGGCTTATAAAGAGAATATTTTCAAAGGTGTGGGCACTGTGACGATATTAACAGCAGAGCTGTTACCACCCTAGGACCCAAAAATATGAGGATAAGGAGCAGGTATTAGAACATGAAGGAGAAAGTTCTATAAAGAAGGTTACCTTGAAAAATCAAAGAGCACAACAGTCTGAGGTAACCTCTCAGAAGGTCCCTGACTTCTTTCTCCTCCCTCCTTCGGGTCTCCTGAGCCTAACTGGAGACCAGGTGGCAAAGGACCTACCTGTTGGTCCGTACCTGTCAGTAGCTTCTGGGACATAGATCAGGGTGGAGTAAGATGGAAAGTACATATGGGGAGGTCAAGGAAAAGCTATGATACAGAGGTACAAAGACAGATACTCAAAAAATACTTACAGTGAATAACACTGGGGTATAGAGGAAAAGAAAGGGTGAGGGAAGAGGAAGAATAAGACACATGAGATAGATCATGGTACAGAGTAGCAAATTTATAGATCTGTGTACAAAGTACACAGTACAAGGTGAGGACAATTCTGCAAACTTATAATCACTAAAACAAGAACAAAACCCTTGTCAAAGATCAGAAATACACACTGCTAAGCAAGAAAAAGTATTGCCAAATGGTCTTTCACAGGTGTTGTAGCCACCTAGACACCTACCAGCAATATATTAGGACCTGTTTTCCCACAGTCTTACAGAACTATAAAACTTTTGAAATTTGCTGAGCTGAAAAGTAAAAAAATGGTATCCTAATGTAGCTGACCCCATTTTCTCTTCAGTAATTTAAGATACAAGGTATATCATATACCAAATTTCTACATGTCGTTGTATCTATTATTGAACTTCCCATTTCATTTCATTGTTTTGTCTATTCATTTGCCAACATCGTCTTATTATAATTACACAGGACTTTTACTATGTTTTCATGTCTGGTAGAACAACTAGTCTTCTCAGACGCTTTATATTTTGGAGAATTTTCCAAAAATTCATTTGTTTATTTTTCCATATTAACTTCAGTTTGCCCAGTTAAAAAACATGCTTCGTGGGGATTTTATTGCCATTGTGTTAAGTTACAAAATAACTTAGAAAAAACAACATATTCTGAAAGCTCTGTCTTCAGAATATTGTTGCAAATGTGTATAAATTTTGAACTGCTAAGAATTTATCCTACAGATGTGGTGCACATGTATGAAATGCTTTAAGTACATGACCATTCACTGTGACATTATTTGTTATAGCATGCCGAACACACCATAATCAAAGTCAAAAGGCAAATGACACAACGGGAAAAGTGTTGACTCCTAGCACGGAGAAAGGATTGACCTCCCTTGCATATAGTGAGATTTCTGTAAATTGTCAAGAAAAATCCCCATAACACAATAGGAAAATGGATAAAAACATGAAATGGCAGCCCATCTCCACACCAACCAAAAGCAAACAAATAAACACAAATGGCCCCTAAGCAAATGAAAGCTTGCTTAAACTGACTCACATGTAAGATAAAATTAAATTAAAACTATACTATGTAAAAGTGTCAGAAAGTTTGACCTCAAAATCTGTTGCGGGGGTTGTGGGGAAACAGTTGCTCTCATACATTGTTGGTAGGAGTACAAACTGGCAGAGTTTCTGTGGAAGGCAATAGTCAAATACCAAAATTACAAATCACATACTCTTCAATTTGATCATCTCACTCCTCGGGCTGTGTCATGCAGATATACATAAATTTACCACAAATATGTATAATTATTTTAAATATAGCCATAAATTAGAAATGATCCAAGTATCCATCTGTAGACCATTACTTAATTAAAGTATGGTACTTCATAATGCCATATAATGAAGCTGTAAAAGGAAATGCAGAATCTCTTGATAAACTGTGACGATTTCAATGATGTCTCACTAAGATAAAAGAAAAAAAGTATGTGCAATACTCACTCCAAAGAAAATGAAATACTTAGGTGTAAAGCTAACAAAACATACAGAATTTATATGTTATAACTTACAAAATGCCGGTGATAGAAAGAGGATCTAAATAAATTAAGAGACATACCGTGTTTATGGTTTGGAGATTCAACATAGTAAAGATACAATTCTCCCCACATTGATCTGTAGATTTAATGCAATTGCTATCAAAATTGGAAGGTATTTTATAGACATACACAGCTTATTCTAAAACTTATGTGGAAAAGCCAGGGACCTAAACAAGCTAAGACTATTTTGATAAAGCAGAATAAAGTGGGAGAAATTACTATACCCAAAGTTGTCTTACTATAAAGCTACAGTATTCAATTTTTACTATAAAGTATTCAGTATTCAAGGCTTACTATAAAGGTACAGAGCTATAAAGCTACAGTATTCCAGCTACAGTACTGGCAAAGGGGTCAACACATATATCAACAAACAGACTAGAGAAGCCAGATAGAAATATAGTCAACTGATTTTTTATAAAGGTACACAGTGATTCAATGGAGGAAAGATAGTATTTTCAACTAATGGTGTTTGAACAATTAGGCACCCATAGACAAAAAAAAAGAATCTCAACCTAAAACTCACACTTTAAGCAAAAATTAACTCAATTTGGGACATGGGATTAAATATAAAACAAAACTATAAAACTTTTAGAAAAAAATGATCAGAAGAAAATATTCAAGACCTAGCAATAAAAGGGATTTTAGCCTTGACACAAAAAACCCAATCCATGAAAGAAAAAATTGATAAATTAGATCTAATCAGAATTTTAAATTTTTTGAAAGCCCATGTGAAGAGGGTCAAAAGACCCACTGAAGATTGGGAGAAAATATTTGCAAGCTATATATATCAGACAGATGTCTTATATCTAGAACATGTAAAAAATTCTTAATATTTGATAGTGAACCCCCCAAGTCCAAATATTAAATGGGCAAAGACATGAACAGACATGTCTTCAGAAATAACATACACATGGCAAATAATTACATGCTAACATCACTAGCCATAAAGAAAATTCAAATTAAAACCACAATGAGATATTACTACACATCTATCAGAGTAGCTAAAAGACACAGTGGTAACACCAAACGCTGACACTCGTACATTGTGGTGGGGATGTGAAATGGTACATCCATTCTGGAAAATAGTTTGGCAGTTTCTCATAAACCTAAACATTGCATATGTCACTTCACCTAGCACTTTTACTCTTGGGTATTATCCCAGAGAAATGAAAACTTACGTTAACATAAATGTTCATAATGTTCATAAATGTTCATAGCAGCTTTACGTTTGTAATAGCCAAAAGTTAGAAACAACCCAATGTCCTTCAATAGAAGAATGGTTAAACAAACCAAGGGACATCTTTATTGTGAAAACTAGAGCAGTCAGAAGGAACTAACTGTTGATACATGCAGCCACTTGGATGAATCTGAAGGTGATAATGCTGAGTGAAAAAGCCTATCTCAAAAGGTATATATGTAAGTTTCTACGTATATAACATTTTCAAAATGAAATTTTAAAGATGGAGAACAGATTAGTGATTGCCAGATTTCACTAATTTTACACAAATACATGTAAAACTGGTGAAATCTAAATATGCCCTGTAGATTGTACCAATGTCAATTTCCTGGCTTTAATATTGTGTTAAAGCTATGCAACATGTTACCACTGGGTAAACTGGATGAATGGTACAAGGGACCGTCCTATACATTTTTTGCTACTTTCAGCACATCGATAATCATTTATATATTTTTATATGAATACAAATATATTTCATATATTATTTTATATATATTTATCAAAATCATTTCAAAATGGCAATGTGAAGAATTATGTGTATAATATGCTATTGTTTTGTGGAAAAGGAGAGAGGGGAAATAACATATATTTGTTTTTGCTTACGTATCCATAAAGGAAATCCAAAAGTATACTAATTACAGTCATTACCTGAATGTTTGTAGGTTAGGGGAACCGCAGCAAATAGGAGACAGATGTAGAAAGACATATTTTTTTTTTTTTTTACATTTTGAACCATGTTAATCTATTTCTTATTTTAAAAAGTAAATAATTATTATTCTAGGCATAAAAATAATTATAATGACCATCATTCATAAAAGAACACAACACCAAAAACTTTGAATGACATAACCTTGGATTTAGGTCAGGTATTCAAATTTAATTACTGTTACTTTATTAAAATTTTACTTCATTGTTATTTCTCTTATTTCTGTGGATTTAAGAAAACTTGACCACTGGTCAGGGCTGATCTTGAAAATAACACTCAGAAAACACTGCATTCATTCACACCAATGTTACCCAGGTGCCAAAATGAATCTCTTTTTGATTTGCAGTACTGTGGCTTCAGCATATGCAAAGCATTGTTCTTTTGGACTTTAGAAATGGGAAAAACAAAGAGATCCTTTAAATAACCTCCACAAATTGAAATAGAATATGCCTCTCTGTGCTTTAGTGTTCCTTGGGAAATAGACTTATGTGGTACTAGTTGTACATTTCCCAGAAAAGAAAACAAAGAACAAGAGAAAAGCAAATTTCAAAACTCAAAAGAATTTTTGGGAACAGTCAAGAGCAAATGAGGGCCCTCAATAAAAATTGCACAGGCAGCCTCTAAGCACAATTTATTAATGCAGCATATAATAGTAAAATGACAGCCACCTCAGATACTAATGGAAATCAATAAATGTCAATGTGCATTGTGCTGCTATGATGGAAATCTCTGCTTTTTTATTTATCTACTACAACAGAGAAAAGTGAAAGTTGGTAACTTAGGCCAATAAAATATTAAAGATACTCTGAGGTTATTCACATTCAAAACTGCAATTACCTGCTAAGTTAAAGGGCCATTTTTCTAGGTATCTAAGCTTTATGTATCAAAGCTAATTTTATTTATTTATTTATTTAGCCACACCACAGGGCTTGTAGGGTCTTAGCTCCCTGACGAGGGATTGAACCCACGCCCTCCGCAGTGAAAGCGCAGAGTCTTAACCACTGGACTGCCAGGGAGTTCCCAAAGCTAATTTTAATATTAGCTGTCTATGCATTTACTTTTCTCATTGCTTCTTTCAATATATGTACAAAGCAGTGATCAGTTTAGCCGATATTTATAGGAGAAAGGAACAGACTTTAAGAAACTATGAAAGCAAATTTAAGAGCTCTAAATTCATGTGTTTTTTTTAAGTACACATGGGAACACACAAATGTGTTAGCAATTGGACAGTCTGTCATTATTGGGGAAAGGCAAATGCCTTGAATTTCAATGGCAGCAACCCAGTGAGGCCAGAGGGTCTACAGGGAGGGTTCTCTGAAGAGGGAACATGTCTGGGAACAGAGTCTCTCTCTGTACATCCTTTCTTCCATTGAGACCACTGTCATCACTAACATGTCTTCCAAGTTTGGGGACATTCAAAGCAAGTATTCAAAGAATGATAATAGCTGACCTCTCTGGTCTGGTCAATTTTCACCCATACCAGTTTGGCCTACGCCCTCACTCCTCTACCCTTTCTGCTCAAATGTCCCCTTATTAAAGAGGGCTTCCTTGGTACTCCTCACTAAAAGAGCACACCACTATGTATCACTCACAGTTTTCTTCCCAGAACTATCACCACTGCCTATTTTATATTTACTTGGATATTGTCTCAATCCCCCTCAGGAAGGTCAGCTCCATAAGGACAGGGATTGGACAGTTTGCTTCAATTCTATGTACCCAGTATCTGGAAAAGCAATAACTCAGTAAGTCCTGCTACTTAAACCTCACAATGATTCTGTAAGTAAACGGATGCTAAAAATATCTGGGTTCCCCAAAGATACCCGTTTGATCAGGGGGAAATTTTATGACTCAAAGCCATATTTCTGAGTTCTAAATTCTATGTTTTTTCCAGCATATCACACAGCTTCTCATTTTGATATTGTGAGTTACTTTAAATCTGGAAATTCTCATCAGGTCTTTGTGGAAATGGGGCATTGTGAAGAGTAAGTGTCCACCTAAATAGAGCATGTACTTTTTTTATTAGTTTGTTATATAATTCCTCCTTCATGGGCACAAGCAAAAACCTTTCTTTTTCCAGAAACACAGAAATATATTTAAGTATACTTATAATTAAGAATAATACGGAAACAAAAAAAAAGCGTCACTTTTCAGGATAAATTTAGATGCTAATGCAAGGACATTAATAAATCAATGAAATTAACTGCAACTATTTAACAATTTACTAAACATTTATAGAGTATCTTTTATAGGTCAGAACCTCTGCTAAGGCCATGGAGTTATAAAGATAAATAAATAATAATCCACGTCCTTAAAAGTGTTAAATCCACTTCAAGATATAGACATACAAGTACAAATACAATATAATGGAATCAGAGGCTTTTGTAAGTTGTTAGGAGAGCAAAGGGAATCAGTAACCAGGTCTGTAAGTTGTTAGGAGAGCAAAGGGAATCAGTAACCAGGTTTGAGCTGCATCTTGGAAGATAAGTAGACATTCCCAGGTCCAATAGCAAGAGGGAGTAGCAAATATATGGAGCTGGGGAATGGTATGTGTATTTCAAGGACTAGGACGTTTAATATATCTGGGTATCAGGTACATTGAGGAGGTACAGCTGGAGATGGGACTGTCAAAGAGCATAGCAATACCATCTAAATGTTCTTAAGAAGATTCAGTGAGATGATGCATATAAAACCATCAGCATAGTGCCTCACTATGTACTGAATAAATGCTGGCACTTGGAATGGAATGGAGGAATCGAGATTTTTATATATCCACAATTCCAAAAGAAAAAATGTCTCTTGGTATAAAAATAAATCCATTGTTTATCAAATAAAATTCTTTATTGGGGTCCCCATGTGTTTAGAAATGGCATGCATATTATTTACACAGAGCAGTATTCGAAACCAGGGAATCCAGATAGCCATCTCATCTGATGTTTTCAGCAAGAACCGATATACGTGACAGGGAGTTGAAGAAGTAATGAAGCAATCCTGTATTTAGAACCAGCCGTGATACAGACTTCACTTGCTTGAATAGCAGGCTGATTTTACAGAGAAGAGGGTGTGAGTTTGATTTCTTTTTTCATTACTCATGACTTCAATCCTTAGGGAAATGACAAGATAATTTAATTCTCAAACACTCATTTGGGAGTGTCAATGATAAATGATTGGAAATATTGCTGCTCCCATCACACTGCTTTTCTTATTGGTTCTTGCCTCTGTACTTCCTTCTTCTTCTCTTCACTCAGCCCCAAGGAGCGAACTTGATATTGGAGTGATAAAGCTTGTCACAATAAACGTAATCTTCTGTCACAGTCTTTCTCTTTTTCCCCTTTTCTATTGTTTCTCCCTAAAAAAAATCTTCAGTTTGATCCTTGCAATGGCAACTTCATACTTCTGTATGACTGAGGGACAACAGGAATTAATTCCACTGTTTGTGCCAGTCAGCACAAGAAAATTGTAATTTTCCTTGTCACTGCATCTTACAATCTCCTAATGAGCAGCTCTAATGCTGGGCTATTGAATTACACAATAAACAAAAATTTCCCATCATTTAACATTTGTTCAAAGACTCTGCTGTGGGTCTACCAGAGGAGAAAGAAGAGAAATGTGCACTTATCCAGTGAATTCAATCAATGCAAACTGCAAATTTAATTATTCAGGCTATCAAAATCTGTTGTTGTTATTGTTACTGTATTAATGCCTAAATTAGTTGAAAAAAATTATCCTAACCTTACATGAAAGCTTGGCCTTTGTTGACATAAATGTGCCTAACAAAAAAAATGATATTGTATTCTAATTGAAGAAATGTTTATTTTGCAAATGAGTAAAGGGAGATACTTGGGCTAGTTATGTTTGTCTGAAAGGATGTAAGGGCTTTATTACATAGAACAGGGATCAGAAACCTCTACATTTTGGGCCAGAGTGGGGTATTATGCCCATAAAAGTCTACTGTCTCTACCTCTGGACCTATGAACTGCCAATCCACATGGCTGCAGCCAGGATTCCCACCAGGCTCTTCCTCATCACAATTCCCACTGACTATCAGGGACTCAGGGGGAAGGACAGAACAGCCAAGAGCCAGAACAATGCCTTCCTTCTGGGGGGCATGGCCTTCCCACCCTAGCTCCTGCCAAGCCTCCCTCCTGCTTTAGGCTTCCCTCCGTAAGACTCATTTAGTTCATCATAACCTCATCCCTTCAGAAAAATCTTCCTTCACCATCCTGTGCAAAAGTACAGTAGGCATTTCTAGAAGGAAAATGTGATCCCACGAAGGACCAGTGTATGGAAATTTGTATTTAAAACATTAATGACGATGGAAGTACAATTGTGCAGAAAGCATAGAAAATGAGGTTGTCCACTTAACTTTGCTTTCTGGTGCTGAGAGGTATTTGGCTCTTAAAGTACCATGACCTTTAATTGTGAACTTTCCTGTTGAAAATCTTCTTAGAATGTATTAGTGCACTTTTCATCCTGAGGAAGTAATATCACTTAGCCTTTTTTGATGATTCAGCATCTTGCAGTAATTTGTTAAGAACAGATAGGCAGTTTCTCTTTTAAGGTAACACATTTTTCTTTCACTTGTATGCTTTTAACTAAAAGACTTTTAGGAAACTATGTGGTTGCAAAATATTTTACTAAGCGTTATCCTGCAAGGTGAAACATTCATTCATTCATTCTTCATGCATTCATTTACTGAGCACTTAAGTAGTTCCTACAAAGTGCAAAGCACTGTGCCAGGCTCTGGAATGCAGTGGTGAAGAACACTAAAACCTCTAAGAAAGGAAGAACGTGCAGGCCAAGTTCACCTTATATTCTCTTAAGATACTGTTGAACACTCCCGAAAACCCATTTGTAGACCTGCAGCATTACCATCCACACGGCATGTGGTAGAAAGACTGCAAACACAGCATAAATGCAAGACAAATACCTCCATCTGGAAGAATCCAAAAAGATTCTCGAAGGTGACCAGGACTTAAAGGATGAGGAAGAGGAGGGGTTTGGCATTTAAACCACATTTTTCAATAACCCTACATTTTCTTGCTCTCTGTTAACAATTATTCTTAACTTTCTGGGGAGCCCCGTAAAGAATCTAATAAAAAATGTTAATATATTTGTATATCCATATACCTATACATGCACACACACATGCACACACACAACCTCTTCTTTATCAATGGACACAGGTTGCTTCCATATCTTGACTGTTGTAAATAATGCTGCAATGAACATAACGGTGAATATATCTTCTCAAATTAGTGTTTTTGTTTTCTTCAGAAAGATACCCAAAAGTGGAATTGCTGGATTGTATGGTAGTTTTACTTTTACCTTTTTCAGTAACCTCCATACTGTTTTCCATTGTGGCTGTACCAATTTATATTTCGATTAACGGTGCACAAGGGTACCCTTTTCTCCACACCTCTACCAATACTTGTTATTTCTTATCCTTTTGTTGTTAACCATCTGATGTCTTTTTGTGAGGTTGTAGTTCATTGTGACTTTGATTTGCATTTCCTTGATGATAAGTACTGTTGAGCATCTTTTCATGTGCCTGTTGGCCATCTGTATGTCTTCTTAGTAAGAATGTCTCTTCGGGTCCTCAGCCCGTTTCTTAATGGGGTTGTTTGATTTTTTGATATTGAGTTGTAAGTGTTCTTTGTATATTTTGGATATTAATCCCTTATCAGATGTATCACGTGTTAATATCTTCTTCCATTCAGTCAGTGGCCTTGTTTTGTTGATAATTTCCTTTGCTGTGCAAATGTTTTTTAGTTTGGTGAAAACTATTTATGTATTTTTGTTTTTGTTTCCCTTACCAGAAGAGACATATCCAAAAAACTATTGCTAAGATAAATATCAAAGAGCATACTGCCAATGTTTTCTTCTAGGAGTTTTATGGATTTAGGTCTTACATTTTAGTTGTTAGTCCATTTATAGTTTATTTTTGTGTATAGTGTGAGAAAGTAGTCCAGTTTGATTCATTTGCATGTAGCTGCCTAGTTTTCCCAACACCATTTACATAAGAGCCTGTATTTTCCCCATTGTGTATTCTTGCATTCTTTGCCATAGATTAATTGCCCATGTATGTGTGGGTTCATTTCTGGCCTCTTTAATATGTTCCATTGATTTATGTGTTTGTTTTGTGCCAGCACCATACTGTTTTAATTACTGTAGCTTTGGAGTATTGTTTGAAATCAGGGAGCAGAGTACCTCTAGCTTTGTTCTTCTTTCTCAAGATTGTTTTGGCCATTCAGGATCTTTTGTGTTCCCATACAAATTTTAGAATTATTTGTTCTAGTTCTTTGAAAAAAGTCATTGGTATTATGATAGGGATTGTACTGAATCTGTAGATTGCCTATGCTCCTTTTAATAATATTAATTCTTCCAATTCATGAGCATGGTATATGTTTCCATATGTTTGTGTCAATTTCAATTTGTTTTGACAACATCTTATGGTTTTCAAAGCACAGGTCTCTCACCTCCTTGGTTAAATTTACCCTTAGGTATTTTATTCTTTTGATGCAATTATAAATGGGATTGTTTTCTTAATTTCTCTTTCTGCTAATTCACTGTTAGTGTAAAGAAATACAACCAATTTCTGTATATTAATTTTGTATCCTGCAACTTTACTGAAATATTTATTGTTTCTAATAGTTTTTTGTTGGTGTCTTTAAGATTTTCTATATATAGTATCATGTCATCTGCAAACAGTGACATTTTATGTATTCCTTTCCAATTTGGATTTCTTACGTTTTTTTTTCTTGTTTGATTACTGTGGCTAGAATAGCCAGTACTATGTTGAAAACAAGTGGTGAGAATGGGCAGCCTTTTCTTATTCCTGATCTTAGAGAAAATGCTTTCAGCTTTTCACTATTCAGCATGATGTTGGCTGTGGGTTAGTCATATGTGGCCTTTACTATATTGAGGTATGTTCCCTTATTACCCACTTTTTTGAGATTTTTATTATAAATGGATGTTGAATTCTGCCAAAAGCTTTTTCTGCATCTATTGAGATGATCATGCGATTTTTATCCTTCCTTTTGTTAATGTGGTGTACTGAATTGATTGATTTGTGGATATTGAATTATCCTTGGCTTTCTGAGATAAATCTCACTTGACCATGGCGTATGAGCTTTACCATGTGAAGTACACCTAGACTGTCAACCTCATACCAACCCTCCTGTCACTACATCTATAACTGGGCCTAAGTCTTCAGATGGGAAGCCACAATTGTCCTGATGGCTGTGCTTTCTTCTGTTTCCTTCCCAACTATGAAGACGGCCTCCAGGGAAATGCCAAGCCCAGGTATTTGTACACATCCACCTAAGTTGGGAAATGAGCAGAAGAAAATCACTGCTACTGAGATGGACTACAAAGAAACTGTTTTCCTCAGAATAACTTGAACTTATTTTTATGGCAATGTTCATAGAGTTAAACTAGGCAAAGTGCTAAGATAACTTGGGAGAAAATGTTTCTTAAATTGGTGTTATAGTTTTATATTTATATTTTACATGTGTCTTGTAGAGTTAAACAAGACTTACTCTTTTAACTAATTATCTATAATATGCCAATATTTTCTTATAACTGTCTATACCATTTATACTGCATTTGTAAAAGAATGTGAATATTAAACATACCACTTTATAAGGTAAAAATAAAAAGGCTTCAGCGATTTGAGTAACCTAATCAAGTTTTTGTTTTTCTCAGATGGAATGGACTGGGTCTATTAAGCACTAAGGAAAAGAGGGAGATATCAGTAAAAATTGTTAGTGACCCAATATTCTAAAAGAAGTACAATAAATAAATATATTTCAAGCCTCCAGCTATTTAAAGAAGCAAAAATATTTCTTAAATGTGTATTATTTGTGAGAATTTCTAATTAATGACCTTAACAATTGACTTCTTTCTAAGCTTCATGTTAACTTGATATAGCATTGAGGAAAGTATTTTTTCTTGGCCATAGCCTGTTGCAATAGCAAGGCCTCCTTAAGTAGTAAAATTTTAAGATAAAATTTTCTCATTTAAAGTGGTTTATAGGGTTGGAGTGTGGGAAAATGCTATACTAATAAATCTGTACTGTTTTGTGTGTGTGTGTGTGTGTATGTGTGTATTTAGTACCAGAATAGATGAGATTGAAAGATGGACTGGTCATGACTGATGGATAGGATTAGGCTGTTCAGTAAAGCATTAGGGGTTGGTTCCTATAACAAAAGTAACATTAAAAAAGGCTAAAGAGAAGAAATGGCTTGAATTTTTTATCTTAGTTTTGACTGGGCTCTAATCATATAGACACAGCTTCTAATAGATTGCAACTATAAGCAAAAACTTAATCTAGTTAAAAACCTGGTTTTCCTTGGCAAAGAGATTTTTAAAATCTGATGCAAAATATACAACAGGAGAATTCAGGGATGTGAGATTTATCTGAATGGCAAATACATGATACACCATATGGATTTTTTTTACCATTTGTACTTATATAATGAAAAAAATTCATTTTATATATCAAATTATTATTTTATAAGTTGTAAGAATGAGCAATTGTAGTTTTCAATATGAACTTTTCCCAATAAAACAAGTGTTCTAATCTTGAAAATAAATAAAGAAAGTCTATTTTGTCTGATATAAGTATCACTACCCCAGATTTCTTTTCATTTCTATTTGCATGGAATACCTTTTCCATCCTCTCACTTTCAGTCTGTGTGTGTCTTTAGATCTGCAGTGAGCCTCTTGTAGGCAGCATATATATCAGTCTTGATTTTTTATCCACTCAGCCACTCCATGTCTTTTGATTGGAGCATTAGTTCATTTACATTTAAGGTAATTATTGATAGGTATGTACTTATTGCCATTTTGTTCATTGTTTTCTGCTTGATTTTGTAGTTATTTTTGGTTTCTTTCTTCTTCTTTTGCTCTCTCCCCTGCTTGCTCCCCTTGTGATTTGATGACTATAGTTAGTCTTACATTTGGATTCCTTTCTTTTTGTTGTGTTGTTGTTATATAGTTTTGTTATATAGCTTTGGTTGGTGGATACCATGAGGTTCATATATAATAACCTGTGTATATATGTGATTATTTTAAGTTAATGTTCCCTTAAGTCCAAAAACATTCTAACTACCCTTCATACTTACTCTCCCCATGTTCAATGTTTTCAACATCATATTTTACATTTTTTGTTTGGTGTATCCCTTTACTTATTGTGGATATAGATGATTTTACTATTTTTGTCTTATAACCTCCTTATTAGCTTTATGAGTTGTTGATCTACTACATTTACTGTATGTTTGCCTTTACCTATGAGATTTTTTTTTTTTGTAATTTTTGTATTTCTAGTTGTGGTCTTTTCTTTTTAGCTTAGAGAAATTCTTTGAACATTTCTTATAATGCCAGCTTAGTGGTGCTGAACTCTTGTATATTTTGCTTGTGTGTAAAATTATTTATCTGTATTTCCAATCTGAATGACAGCCTTGCTGGATAGAATATTCTTGTTTGTAGGTTTTTTTTCTTTTACCACTTTGAATATTTTGTGCCACACCATTCTGGCATGCAGAATTTCTCCTTAAGAGTTGGCTGATTGTGTTATGGGAATTCCCTTGTACTTAACTAGCTGCTTTTCTCTCAGTCCTTTGAGAATTCTCCCTTTATCTTTAAGATTCTCCCTTTATCTTTAATTTTTGCCATTTTAATTATAATGTATCTTGGTGTGGACTCTTTGGGTTCATCTTGCTTGGGACTCTCTGTTCTTCTCAGACCTGGATGTCTGTTTCTTTTCTCAGATTATGGATGTTTTCAACTGTTATTTCTTCCAATAAGTTCTCCACCTCTTTCTCTCTCTCTTCTACTGGGACTTCTAGAATGTGAATGTTAGTACGCTTGATATTGTCCCCAAAGTCTCTAAAATTATCTTCATTTTTTAAAAAGTCTTTTTTCTTTTCTGCTTGGGTGGTTTCCACTACTCTGTCTTCTAGTTTACTGATCCATTCCTCTGCATCATCTAATTTACTGTTGATGCCTTCTAGTGTATTTTTTATTTCAGTTAATGTATTCTTCAGCTCTGTATGGTTCTTCTTTATAGTTTCTAAATCTTTGTTAAACTTTTCACTGTGTTCATCAATTCTTCCCTGAGTTCATTGTGCATCTTTATGATCCTTACCTTGAACTCTTTATTGGATAGATTGCTTATCTCCACTTTGCTTAGTTCTTCTGAAGTTTTGCCTTGTTCTTTTGTTTGGAACACATTCTTCTCCCACCTCATTTTGTGTAATTCTCTGTGTTTATTTCTATGTATTTGGTAGATAGGTTACATTTCCTAATCTTGGAGAAGTGACGTTATGTAGGAGATGTCCTATGTGCCCAGCAGCTCACTTCCCTCTGGCCACTAGAGTTATATGCTCTAGGGGTGCCCTCTATGTGGGCTGTATGCACTTTTCTATAGTGGCAGAGCCAACTACTATGCATGTGCTGGTAGGTGGGGCTGGCCCTTGGCTAGTTGGCTGCCAGGCCCCGCCTCATTCAGTGGCTGCTGACCCACTAGTAGGTGGGCCTGTGTCCTGGCATGGCTGGTAAAGGGTCTGGGGGTGGAGGGCGAGGGCTGGGGCTGCTGTCAGCCCACTGGTAGGCAGGACTGCGTCCTGAGGCAGCTTCCTGAGGGACTACTGGGTCCTGGGGCTGGTGCCAGCCTGCTGGAGGATGTGTCCAGGTTCTGGCATGACTGGCTGCTTGGCCCAGGGGTCCCAGGACTGTTGCTGGCTTGCTGGTAGGAAGGTAACCCCCTGGTACTAACCAGCTAGAGAAAGGACACTGAAATGGAGTGTCCTTGTGGTAGAATGAGCACCCTAAAAATTGCTGCTGTCAGCATCTATGTCTCCAGGGGGTATCCCAGTGGCTTCCTTCCTCTCCAAGATCAACAGATGTATCTGACCCAGGCTTCTTTCAAATTGCTGCCTCTGCACTGGAACTCAGAACATGTGAGATTTTGTGTTTGCCCTTTAAAAGTGGAGTCTCTGTGTCCTACAGACTTCTGGATCTCCCATATGCAAGCCCTGCTGGCTTTCAAAGCCAGACATTCTGGGGTTTTGTCTTCCTGGTGCAGGACCCCTGGGCTGGGGACCCTGATGTGGGGCTCATACCCCTGACTCTTTGGGGAGAATCTCTGCAATTGTGATTATCCTCTTGTTTGTGGAAGTGGGAATCTTGGTTATACCTTGTCTTTGCCCCTCTTACCTGTCTTGTTTCGGTTCCTTCTTTTGATCTAAAATAGGTCATAGATATTCTTTCTTAAAGGTAGGGGAGGGGACTCCTTCATGAATGAAAATAATCTGGGCAGTCCATCCGCCCTGCTGTGTTAGCCTGCGGCAGTTGCTATAGCAAATATCTATGTTTTATGAATATCACCAAGTAACACAAGGAGTCAAAGATGAAAACAGACTTGATTAAATGCAGATTAAGTGACCTTTAAAATTATTTCATTGCTTCTGGACAGTGGTTTGGGTTATTGTGGACAAATAGCTACTCAGTAGACACTTGTGGTACTTGGGGCTGCATCTACATGAGGCCAGGAAAGCCCCCTCCATGTGTCTGCCAGAGTCTTTCCTCTTAGAAATACACACCAGCTAGCCACCTTTAATATGGAGAAACCCACAGTGAGCATTAAGAAGCACAGCAAGACAGCTTATATGTGCTCAGTTCTATTTTTCTAGCTGAATACAGTGATATATTTACCATCCCAAATTATTTTTTCTTCTGGCAAACTTGAACGCTCATGGTATCTAAAATAATCAAAAATCTTACAGAAATATACAGTGCAAAATGCAACCATACTGTTAACTAAAACTATAAAGAAGGTAAGTTTTGTTTTCAATAATCTCTTAAATTTCACTCTTCCCCTGGGGCCCTCACATGACTGCTTGTGACATGCTGCTACTCTTTTTTGTCTATCTAGAAGTATTTGAGTTATAGCTCAAAACTAGTCCTTTCTTATCCCCTAATATTCAAAAATCAGATTATTTTAATGCTCTGGGCTCCAACAATCTACAGCACTCAGAAACTCATTTACGTTAAGGTGTAAAGGACTGATGGCTAATGGAATGTGATAAAACTTCAAGAAGTATTTATATTTTAAAACAAAGGAAATGAATCCTTAATTAATAAACATCAGGCAGGAAACAGGGTAAGTTCTCTAGAATCTCTTAAATCCCAGCATATAATTCATTTGTGATAGTGTCAATAAAACTGGTTCCAAATCATAAGTCTGTACAGTTCTCACTTTCAACAATAAAAGGGATCACAATGAAGAATGGTCCAAAACAGTCACGGTTTCCAGCAGAACTACAGATGCTGGCAACTTCCTTCCTTGGATGTCTGAGTGACCCGAGATCTTACATGTAACTTATACGTGCTGTTGTATGTCTAGCGTCTATCAGATTGATTGCATCAGGCTTAAAGAGTCTTCCATTTGAAGAACTTGTAATAAAATATTTTTTCCTCCTCAGGAAAAAGAAAAACAATAAAAGGGATTCTACCAACATGGAAGCATAGCATATAATATCACACCCTCGCTCCTAAAGACAGGAAAGGGAGCTGACAGAATAGAATACTAAGTTCTACTGAGCAATCACATTGCTCCAAGAACTGTCTCAGATGTCTGCACTTATTATATAATGCAATCTTAAAATCTTTTCAAGAGGGACATATTAGCCCTATTTTAGGTATAGGAAAACTGACATTTACAGAGATTAAATAGCATGTTCCAAATTGCAATACTAATAAGGAGAAAAAACAGAAGTTTAAACAGTTTTTCTGACTCAAAATTCCATGGTCTCTGGATAGACACCTGGCTCATTCTGTCTGAACAGAGGGAATCCAGTCAACAACTACCATGTTTTAAGCACTGCCACATGGCAGCTTGTTTAATCCTCATCACAAATCTGTGGATAAGACACTATTTGGCCCACATTTTATCCAAAACAGAGGAGATTCCACAGCCCATACTCACTACTGTAATGTTTGCTCCTTGATGAAAGCAAATTTTTTCTTTTATGTCTAGTCTAAGTGTTTTGGTTTTATGTCAGTTTTGTGAATACTGATAAGTTATTGTCTCCAGGGTTTACTGCTTTTGTTGTTAGTGGTAGTGTTTTAGAATTCTGGGGAGAGATACAGAGGGGAGAGGAAAATAACGAAAGGGAAAGCTCTTGGCAAAGAGGGGCTGTGATAATAACATACACAATTTAAAAACAGAGAAAAAATAGCATTAATTTAAAAGTTTTATCTATATAATGAGAAAACAACCCTAATACCTGAAAATATCCTGTTACTTGCCTGAATTTACTTTTCTCTCAGAAATTTGACTCCATGTAAAAATAGGCATATGTCTCAAGTACCCAAGTTTTTGACATATGTATATAGCTCAGTAACTTTCCATAAAAGGGAAATACCTCCTGCCATGCATTACTCATCACAGCCAAAGCATTTATATTTAATACTGCCAAATCCAGCAGTTTAAAGGTACCTTTTTATCCATACCAACTCCCTTGGAAGAGGTCAGGGGCCATGATGTGTTCCCTGGCTGGTCAAGGTTGTAGTCAGACAGGGAGGGACAGGAGTTTGGGAGGAGACCAAGAAGGAAACCTGTGTTCCCTAGACACAACACTGAACTTACAAATAAACCCTTAAAGTTCTATTCTACTTTACTGTTTCAGATTAGCATTTAGAAAATGCTCTTCTCAAAGACTAACTGAAACAGACCTGATAATACATCTCCTTTCCAAGTATAATGATACAAATTATTCAACTGGGGCTGCTGCCATAATTCTCTAAATCACAGAACTGGATGAAATTGTTGTAATACCTTGTTCAGGATAATGATTGTGATGATGATAACATAAAAAAATAATACCCAATTCACGATAGTGTTATAAGGGCTAACGGGTGAGGGCGGTTATTTAAAGTATGTGGCACAGATTAAGTCCTCAATAATGCTACTTCCCTCCCCAATCTCTTTTAAAGTGAAGCAGTTAAATTCCCAGCAACATGTCTGGAATCCAGCTCTAAGCATCAGGGTTACACATGGAAGAGATGAAAGACTTTGAACTATGTTTTGTAATGTAGAATGAAAACCTAGTTGGATACTGACACTATTCGTTTCATTTTAAACACTCAAGCAATAAATAAATAAATAAATAAATAAATAAATAAACAAACAGAAGATAGGATCCTTTGTGGAGTATCCTTTGATTCTTGTTCCCAACCTAGGCTTAGGAAACTCAACAGTGTCTCCAGTTGAATGGGTGGGTACCAAGAAATTGACAAACATTTCTCACAAATAGTTTAAATTACTGTCACTGAAAAAAAAAAAAAAATCACAATATATTTTGGGAATAAAAAATGGGGAAGGGTTTTCCCTGGAATCAAAAGGCTGCTAGATCACTGCTCTAGGATATTAAGTCTCTGAACTATAATAAGAATAAAATATAATAGATGGAAAGCACAGAGCTTTCACCTTTGATTATACAGTTACTTGTGTTTACAAAAGACGAACTCTATATAATATGTAAGTGTGTATGTGTCTGTGTGTGTTAACAGACGGAATCCAACTGGGCTTACTAAGTGAAATAGATTACAAGGAAATCGTGCCATTTGCCATATGCTCACAATTGTTATTTCTTTAGTTTATTTGTTGTTTTATCCTTTGTTTTGTATTTTTAATTAATTCTTTTTTTTTTTTTAACAGAAGACAAAGCCCTTATTTGGAAGTAATGTAAAAACAAAGGACTGAATCTGAGAGTCATGCTTTGCTGATCAAGATCCAGAAGTAAGCTGTTTTTTTAGGGTAGACAGGATTTGAAGCATCTGGGAGAAAGCATGTAAGGGGAAGCATTCAACATCTTCTGAAGCTGAGACATGAATACCATGTAAACAAGTCAGAAAACAATGTTTTGTACAATAAAAAGCACATTTTCTCATCTGCAAGTTTTATGTTGCTTTTGTTTTGGAGATATGTATATCTATCTCCTTAGGAAATGACAGATACTCTATAACTAAGCTGTTATACTCAAAGTGCGGTCCATGGATGAGCGTCATTGGTGTGTCCTGAGAGCCTGTCAGAAATGCATAATCTCAGGCCCCACCACAGACCTACTGAATCAGAATCTGCATTTTAACCCAGGTGACTCGTGCTCATTAAATTTCAAGAAGCACAACTGTGAAAAACCAATTCCACTTGACTTTCTATATCATGTAGGGACCCCTTTCACACCCAAGGATCCTGCATGTGCCAAGCATTGTTCTAAGAGTTTTATATAATTATTCTCAGTGTATCTCACCCTGGTCACACATTAGAATTACCCAGAGAGAATTTTTTAAACAAGATTATCAGGCCCTACTCCAGATAACATAATTTAATTAGTCTGAGACAGGGTCTGAGCAAAGGTCTTTTTAAAGCTCTTCTGATAAATCAAATATGCAGTCAAGGTTGAAACCAATTGCATTATCCCATTTAATTTTTACCTGCAAACATAAAGGTGCGTATGATTACATTTGCAGAGGAGCTTGCTCGTGGTTGCAAAACATGCATTTAAACTCATCTTTCTGGGCTTCCCTGGTGGCGCAGTGGTTGAGAATCTGCCTGCCAATGCAGGGGACACGGGTTCGAGCCCTGGTCAGGGAAGATCCCACATGCCGTGGAGCAACTAGGTCCGTGAGCCACAACTACTGAGCCTGCGCGTCTGGAGCCTGTGCTCCGCAACAAGAGAGGCCGCGATAGTGAGAGGCCCGCGCACCGCGATGAAGAGTGGCCCCCGCTTGCCACAACTAGAGAAAGCCCTCACACAGAAACGAAGACCCAAGACAGCCATAAATAAATAAAAATAAATAATAAATTGCCATATCTTTAAAAAAACAAAACAAAACTTGTCTTTCTGATTTCGAACACTCGCTCTTGCATTTTAAATCTACCAAAGTGTTGGGGACCTTCATGCCATCCGATAACAAGCTCCCCATGTGTGATTATCCCAACATGCTGTACTCTGTTGGAAAGCCTCTGAGAGAAAGGGGAAAAGAGAGTGGACTCTGGGACCTTAAGGTTGGGCAAGACTAGGATGGAAAGATGAAGAACCATACAACTGCTTCTCCACAAAAACAGACCAGCCCAGTACTGAACCCACTGAGAGTATTCAACAAACCAAGAATGGGCTGGTGAATCACGGGGGGAGGTGCGGATCTACACACACTATCCCAAATTCGATTAGCACATGAGTTTACAAGAGACAACCAGGTGTGTTTACAAAAGTACCCTGGCAAACACATGAAAGAATGCTCAACATCATTAATCATTAGAGAAATGTAAATCTAAACTACAATGAGCTATCATCTCACACCCGTCAGAATGGCCATCATCAAAAAATCTACAAACAATAAATGCTGGAGAGGGTGTGGAGAAAAGGGAACCCTCTTGCACTGTTGGTGGGAATGTAAATTGATACAGTCACTATGGAAAAAGGTATGGAGGTTCCTTAAAAAACTAAAAATAGAACTACCATACGACCCAGCAATCCCAGTACTGGGCATATATCCTGAGAAAACCGTAATTCAAAAAGAGTCACGTACCACAATGTTCACTGCAGCACTATTTACAATAGCCAGGACATGGAAGCAACCTAAGTGTCCATTGACAGATGAATGGATAAAGAAGATGTGGCACATATATACAATGGAATATTACTCAGCCATAAAGAGAAACGAAATTGAGTTATTTGTAGTGAGGTGGATGGACGTAGAGTCTGTCATACAGAGTGAAGTAAGCCAAAAAGGTAAAAGCAATTACCGTATGCTAACACATATATATGGAATCTAAAAAAAAAAAAAAAAAATGGTCATGAAGAACCTTTCTTTATAAAGGAATAAAGACGCAGACCTACTAGAGAATGGACTTGAGTACATGGGGAGGGGGAAGGGTAAGCTGGGACAAAGTGAGAGAGTGGCATGGACATATATACACTACCAAATGTAAAATAGATAGCTAGTGGGAAGCAGCCGCATAGCACAGGGAGATCAGCTTGGTGCTTTGTGTCCACCTAGAGGGGTGGGATAGGGAGAGTGGGAGGGAGGGAGACGCAAGAGGGAAGAGATATGGGGATATATGTATATGTATAGCTGATTCACTTTGTTATAAAGCAGAAACTAACACACCATTGTAAAGCAATTATACTCCAATAAAGATGTTAAGAAAAAAAAAGTACCCTGGGCACAGCCTCTGGACCAAGTAACCTACCCTTTGTGGGCTGCTCTTTCACTGCCGTCCCATCACCACACTTGTGAGCAAAAGATAGCCTGAAATTTCAACGGGTTATACCAACATGGATGACCAGTCAGAGGCTAATGTGTGGAATGTTCCTACAGAGTCAGGGAGGATGTGAGTCATGACTTCATGCATCATTTAAACAAGCCATGTGTAGATTCTTTTAAGCATTTGCCATAAATGGCTCCTTATATCACCATCTGTTCGCTTTAGGTACAAGAAATATTATAAGATCATTCTTGTTATATAGATTTCCAGTTTGCAGTTTTGAAAAGCGTTTCTCCTATCTCTTGAAAAATGTGCAAATAAGTAAGAAGAAATGGGCATTTTCTTTTACAAACTATACTTGCAGTGGTGTTAAAACAATCCCTCTGTCAGCTGGCCCAACTCCAGGGACTGGGTCTCTCTCAGGGGGCACTGGAAATCCTAGTATAATCCTAAGATATGGATGTTGACTTTGAAAGTCTAATTTAACTGACAGATGTGTGAAATGGCACATAGAAAACTCCCCATTGAGGACAGTAAAAATGCTAGGGAGTGACAGTTAAGGAGAATGGCAATGATATAAGCTCACTCATTTTCTCATTATATATGATCCTTTCCTAACACAGAAATTTATTTTTGTGATACATAAGATTGTACTCACATTTATAAACACCTGTTTTTAAAGTAAATGCCAAAATTACACAGATTGGAAAGTCTGCCTTCTGGGAAAAACTGACATATAACACACATTACTTCTGTGGGGAAAACAAACAAACAAACAAACAACCCTCTCTTTAAATGGTAGACGGCAGTGTTCTACCTTTGAACTATGGATATATTAACTTCAAGCCAATGAAATTTTGAAAAGAAAACGCAGTGATGAGAAAAATCATAATGATGAAAAAGTTTAAGTAAATAATTTGTTCTATTTTACATATAAATTCTGTGTATTCTAAACTCTGACTTCACCCAATGTCACATTAATCAAAGGTCACAATGTTTTAAAGCACTAAGATTTTAGCATTACTTCAGGATAAGAGAAGAATAAGAAAATAACTAAGTTTGCAAATATGAAGAAAAACTTTAGTTTTATTTTAGGGATCCTCTGCCTGAATCTGCAGTTCTGAAAAAGTTGCTATTTTAAATAAATGATAAACTCCTTATCCCTTGGCTCATGGAGCTTCATGTTCACTGAATCTAGAGAAGTTAATACCACTTGCAGGGTCCAGGAAGAGGGAGTCAGATTGTGAGCGGTGAACACCTGCGTTCTCTGCGCAATTCAGAGGCGCTCTGCCCCCTGGTGGACTGTTCAAGCATAGGCTTTGAGAAAGGGTTTGGAAGCCTCACTTCCCGCCCCCTTCTCCTACTGGCCTCTTCTCATCTGAAAACTCCAGTAGAAGCCCCAAGTTGAAAGCTTTTGCCCATTCGTTTAGGTCAAAAATTTCCTTTGATATAATATAAAAACCCTCGGCTAACTAATCAGCCCTGCACAGCTAAAATAAGAACCATATGAGATCAACACGTTATCGTTGGTTATCATGGCTTTCCATAGGTAAGAAAAAAGCAGAGAAGTGGAAAATGAGACACTGAGGAGAGACGTGGAAGTGGTGAGGGCCTTCGGAGTCTGGGAAACAACTGGAAATCTCTAGACAATAAAGAGAAAAGAGAGTTTAAAGATGACTGAGAGGATGCTACAGGAAATGAAATATTCGGCAGTTTCCTCTGGGCCACCAGAGCCACAGTAAACCATCTCTCCTGCTCCCTTTTGGCCTCTTGGCTGTGTGTCGCCAGCCCAGGGGGTAAGTCTGAAAGGCTCCAAGCCTCACTTGCTTCTAGCTTAGCCATGCTTCTCCCATTTGGGCTAGTTTGGTCTTCCCCAGTGCAACCTTTCTCAAATAGCCCTCGAGGTTTTCTCTGCTACAGGTGCCCTGCATCCAAAAAGAAGGCCGTGACAAAATCATGGCTAAAGAGGAAGTATCATCTGCTGAGAGATCAAAAAGTGTTAGGAATCTTGATAAGTGCTTTACGTGTATAGGCTCTAAGCCTTTGCAACAAATCGCGAACCACACAGCGATAACAAGCTCTATGTGCAATTCAAACCTAGAACTTTCCGATTCCAAAAGCTATTTTTTCTGTCTACTTCTCCAGTGTTCAGATAGGTTGGTCTCCTCCTCTTAGGTCTCCCCCAGGCCTGCTTCTAACTCAGCTCCTCCTTTTCCTTTTTCTGTATTTCAAGCATCATGTAGTGCCTTGGAATCTTATTCCCCAGCCTGGAGACTAAATATTCCTTCTAAGAATGCTGATCTGGAAAACCCCTGGGATAGTGGAACTGACTTGCCCTCTTTGCAGACTGTGCCTAATTCCTTTTAAATTCTTCCTCCGGATATAAACTAAATCCCCCAAATTGTGGCAGTACTTGCACCACAGTATCATTTATCATCAACTTTTCTCTCTTGAAGGCTCAAACTCCTAGTTGCAACCCAGAATCCAGTGAACCAGTCTTTCCATAATAATAGAATTACCACCCAATGCTTTTTCGAACACAAGAAAGGACTTTTATTTCATTATTTTCCTAAACTTCATTTTCAATTACACATTTTTTGAAAGGTGGAAAAGGCAATTTGCAGTCACATTAACTCCATCAAATACACATAATCTGAGCTTTTGCTGCTTGAGTGAATTATGGTCCACTCAGGGTTTCCTGACGCAAGAAGATAATACTAAGATAATAGAGAGGAAGAATGAAGAAGATTGGTCTGTAGAAAATTTGTTGAAGTCAATAACTGTTCATTCATAGGTGCAGTGTCCATTCTTAAAAAGGAAACTCTAAAATTCCTAGAAACACAAGACAATATTCGTATTTGGGGATGAATATACATTCATATATTTATGTGAAAATTTGTGCAGTTCAACAGTATGGAAAATGTTATTTGTTACCACAGCCAATGAAAATATATTTTCTTTTCTATGCCGGTTAAATATTTCCGTCTCCCATATAATGTTCTGCAAAAAAGCCATACTATGCTATAGGCAGCAGTAACTGAAAAGGCGCTTAACAGTCTTAACTACATACCCCTAGGATGAAAAATACACTTTGCATAATCATGTGCAATGGTGGATGAGAAGTCTGGATCTCTTATAACTACAAGGGTTTACAAGCTTCTGCTTCATACAGTATGCCCCCAATCCAGTCAATTCAGCCAAATAGTCAAGCAAAAATTTAGGTAGGTCATCTATAAGTGGCAAACAACCCGTTTGACTAAATTGACCATGTTTTGTTAATATGAGGACACAATCATTGCAGGTGCCCTATAAAGAAATCACTTGTAAATGGCTATTGGTTTCAATTAATTTTGCCCTCTTAGGCTCCTAGAAGTTGGCTTAATTGCTTCTTAGGCCCAAGAAAAAGCCTTAACAAAAAGACAAACATATTAATAACATAAAAATAAATATCATGCTCTGTGCACAGTCTTCTCGGTAGTAAGCTAGATTTCTCCATGGGAGAAATGTCACAAAAAATGAACAGAGAGACGTGGGGATACAGCAGAAATACAGGATTATCTAATGCCTACAATTTTCTCTCACTCCAGTGACAGGTGTCAATGTTGATCAAAATTTTCTTTTGTACTTAGTTTACATGTGAATCTTTGAATAGGATATTGTCAAGAGTCATTATGCCAGAGTAAAGGGTTGCACAGCAGGGAAGCAGTGTACTTCAGCTCAATACATCTATTGTCTGACAGTCTGGACTGGGGAGCTTCAAGCAGAGAGTGAATCCATTTTACAAAGACAACTTCTTACTGCAGACAAAAGGTATCAACTGCAGAAAGCTCTCTAAAGAACGGAGTGTGAATCTTCTTTGGCATAATAAATGTTTCACAGATACATTCATTTTCCATGCAGGTAATCCTTAGGGGCTACTCCATTTTATTTAGATCATGCATATTTCATCTATTAGTGTGTGATCTTGCCCTGTGTCGGGGAGTCCTCAGAGTGCATTTGAGATAACAACTAAGTATTTTTGGAATTTGAAAAAAAAAAGAGATAAATTTAAAGTATTACTGATAGTATATTCATTGAAGTGTCAGGCCAATGACAAATTTCCGAGGTTCAAAAGCTTGTTAGTTCCCTGGTTGCCCAGTAAGTCTGAGGTTTGGTTCCATGAGTTACAGGAAAACAGGCTCCATTTTAGCTTCTCTAAGCTTTTTGAAAGTCCTTGCATGTCATTTTCTAATAATCTCTGTTCCTACTCAAACTTCAATAGCAAGGGAAAAGAAACAGGTTTTTATCTTTAACATGGTTTTTAGGGGTTTTACTATTTTGAAGATTTTTGGAGAAAGGAGCTAGTTCTCTTGGTTACTTTATATGTTAGCACGCAAAGGAATTACAGATGGGAAGGAGAGTGCAAATGACTGTCAGAAAAAAGTCTCATGCATTTAAGATTTTTTACAAGTCAAAATATACATCCTCCTATTGCCACCCATTCCTGAATTGTATAAGAACCATTCCTATCTCATCTGTCTCCTTCATAGCTCACTCAAATGGGATTAAAAATACTTTTCTTGCAAAGGAACTTATATATCTTATACCCATCAGTTTCATCAGTGGCGTTAATAAGAAATATAGTAGCAGCTTGGGTTGAGTCACCCATCATATCCCCCATTTCTGGGGATCTAATTGTGTAAAATGACAGGTACATGAAATTAGGAGGAAAAAGCAATCTGCAGACTTTGGCACTAGCACACATAACATTTTGTTTGAGTCGTTAAGGAATGAGGTTTGACAATCACTACACAGGAATTAAAAAATTACAGATCTGCAGAAAAAAAACAATCATAGGCATTGGTTTTCAGTTTAATGCTCCCCATCCACCCCCCACCCCATATAGTTTCAATTATAATAAAAATAGAGACCTTAACATCAGAATTTTGCTGTTAACTCTTCAAGCCACACATAGGGTTTGAAGCACCAAATCCACAAGTTTCTCCAACCAAGTTTAAATGAACAAAAACTGAATGAAGACTGAAGGATGCCAAAGTAACTGTCCTTAAACGGAGCTGTAACACAAAGTACTCCCCCAAACACAGGGTATTAGTGTCTAGTTCAAGTACTACCAGGCTGTACGTAGATCATGTCTCAGACAGGCTCCAGCCAAGAACCACAAGTACTTCTGGTTCTAGAGGGCACCATCCATGATACCAAAGCAGGGCAGGGATCCCTTTTCCATCATCGATTTTCTAAAAGTTGCAACCCCCCTTGCGATGGGCTGCGGCAGGGTCGGTGCTGAAACTGGGCTCTGAGGGGAGAAAGTGAGCCCCCTCCTCAGCTGTTTGAACAGTTCTCCTTTAGAGCTCTCGCAGGGCTGTCCTGGCTTCTCAGGATCCGTTGCCCTTGCTCAGAAGAGAGCGCCTCACTCCGACCCGGTAACAGTCAAAGAGTCGACCTACCTGTGGAACCAGACACAGCATGGTCCCCCAAAGGCCGCTTAGGCGACCCCACCGAAGTTGACAAGTCAACTTGTGCACTTAAGGCGTATCAGTTTATGGAACGCCTGTTTGAAGTCCTCGTTGGACATGGTATAGATGATGGGGTTGATGAGGGAGTTGAGATAGCCCAGCCACGTGAAGAAGTCAAAGATGGCCAGGTGGAACCAGCAGGCATCCTTGCAGATAGGCATCACCAGGGAGATGATGAAGAAGGGCAGCCAACACACAATGAACGCTCCCAAAATGATCCCCAGGGTCTTGGTGGCTTTGCGCTCCCTAGCGGCCATGAGTTTCTTCTTCTCCAGCAGGGCGTCGGAGACTCGCACTTTGACTTGGTTCACGTACACAGCAGACCCCGCTTCGCTGGGTAAGTCTGGAGCCCTCGAATTAATGGAGGTGACCGAAGACGTGGACCCGGGGGAGTCCGTAACCAGCTGGGCTCGGGTCAGACGCTTGCCGGTTCTGTTGGGCGTCTGTTTCAAAATCCGGGAGCGGGCTTCCACATAGATGCGGCCATAGAGGGCGATGAGGAGCAGGGTGGGGAAGTAGAAGGCGCCCACCGTGGAGTAGACAGTGTAGAGGATGTGATCCGTGTTCACCACGCAGTCCGACACCTCCTCCTCGGCTTTGGCCTGACGCCAGAAGAAGGGCGGCAGCGAGATGGAGATGGAGAAGACCCACACGAGCGCGATCATGACCGCCGCCCTCTTGGGAGTCCTTTTAGCCGAGTACTCCACGGCGTCCGTGATCGCCCAGTAGCGGTCCAGGGCGATGACACAGAGGTGCAAGATGGAAGCGGTGCAACAGGTGATGTCCGATGACAGCCAGAAGTCGCACACCGCCTGGCCCAGCGTCCAGCGGCCCGTGACCGTGTACATGGTGCTGATGGGCATCACCAGGATGGATACCAGCAGGTCGGTGACCGCCAGGGAGGCGATCAGGTAGTTGGCGGGGGTATGCAGCTTCCGCGTCCGGTACACAGTGGCGATCACAAACGCGTTGGAGAGCGTGGTGGCCAAGGTGAAGAGCGCCAGCAGCATGACCAGTACTACCTTCCAGGGCAGGGCTACGGAGTCCTGGTAAATGTAGCCCTCGGCGCTGCAGTTGTGGGAGGGCGCGGCTGAGAGGTTGGCTGGAGAGAGCCCGGTCTGGGAGCTCACGGACAGCGGCGGGGCGCACTGAGCGCCCGCTTCCTCCATGTCTCTCCAAGCGCAGCTCTCGGGCATGGAGCGGACGAGGAAGGGACCAGAGTCTTGTCCCCTGGCGGCTAGTCGGTTCCGTGGGTTCCTCAGTTACTCCTCCACCCAGGTTCCCTGGTGAAACTAGAGGTCAAGGGCGAGGCGGACGAGGCCGGCGGGCGCGTGCCCTGCACTTCGGTGCGCCCGTCGCTGCCGCCGCACCTCTGGCTGCTCCCCTCTACGCCCCGTCTTAGCCCCGGGTGGCTAAGGGCTGGTCCACAGAGCCCCGCTGCGCTCCGGCTCCCACCGGGGCGTCTGCAGCAGGAGGCGGCTGTTCTGTTTGAGGAGGGACCGTCGGCCAGGTGGGAGGTCTTACCCCAGTTGCTCGGGGCTAAGCGTCTCCTAACCCGGGCGCTCCGGGATCTGCAGACTCGGCCCGCACGAGTTTCCTAGCTGTCGAGACCAAATCTTGCAGGCCAGCGAGGGGTCCTGATCTTGCATCCCCGCCCTCCTCCCCAGGCTGGGGCAGTTTTCCTGCGGCGGCCGCGGTCGCCAGAGCTGGGCGGGGTGAAATCTGGGAGCCGCGCTGCGCCGCGCCGCGCGCCGGAGCTCTGCCCGCCCTTCTTTTCACGCGCTGGCCACTCCGGCGAGCTGCCCCGCGGAGAAGGGGCCGCCAGAGGTGGGACTCGGGGGCTGGGGCTGCGGCTGCTCGCGCCGCGCCGCCGCCGCCACCTCGGTCCCACGGGCGCCGCTCGGAGCCATGCCGCTGGGCGCACGGGTCTGCGGGACCTGGCGCGGCGGGCGGGGAAGGGGCAGGTGTCTGGGGGCGCTGGAGGGACGCGGCATACGCCGGTCCGGGAGGAGCGGGTGAGTGGCCGAGCGGTCGGGCTCCTTTTATAGAGTCCAGGTCCGGTCCGCCGGAGCCGTGCAACTCCTGCCGCGCGGCGAGTGCCGACGCCCGCTCCCCATCACCTTCCCTTTTTCTCTCTCCCTCCCTCCGATCCTCCCGCCCGGTTCCCTTCCCCGCCAAGGAAGCTCCCGCCGGGTCCTATCGCCGTCTCGTCCAGGTCCCATCCCCTGGCCCCTCTCCCAATCCGTACACCCGGGAGCCGCGGTTCTGGCCGGAACGGGGATGAGGGCGTCCTATCCATGCTTCTGTCTTCTTCCGCGCTTGCTGCATGCCCCTCCAGTTAGACTCGCACCCTCAGCCGCGGGCACGCGCACAGCCTTACTAGGCTCCTTACTAGGTCCCTTACTAGGCTCCTAAGTACCGTCCCCCCGCCCCCACCCCCGACCCCAGCAGGCCCGGCCAGCGCTAGGTGGAGCCAGCCGCAGTCTCTGACCTCTCCACTCTGGAATTTTATCCAGCCCTGCGGGCCACACCCAAGTTAGAAGGAGGCGCCAGTAATATCGCCTTAGAAGGAAATGGCCAATACTGCATTTTATACTTCATAAACTCTCGGTACAATACAAACTAGTTTTTCATATCTGATTTTAGGAATCTGTGCTTTCCATTTAATCCCTCCCCTTTAACTGTAAGTCAACAGGAAAGAAGAGAAAAAAAGAAAAAACTGCAAAAATGTACAAGTATCACAAACACAAGCACACTGTGAAATTAAACTGTCCGCTCCACCCTCCCACTCCAGCCGCTCAGCAGTTCAGTGTCTCAGGAAAACAGTTTGCAGTGAGCACGCTCGCTCCCACAGCCCGTCTGGAAAGGAGGTCATCAGAGTTCAAGAAACAAACGGGGTCTGGGACCACGACCACCAGCACCATCCGTGTGTCTCCTTCGGCTTCAACAAATACATCGGGGTATCAGCCATACGCGGCTCCAAGCAATACCACTACCTAGGACCCATGACCCCGGAGCAGGTGCTCTGTACGCCCGTTCCTCCTCCATCCCTAACAGAAACACATGTAGAGTAGAAGTACAAGTCAGAGAACATTTAAAGAAAAGTACCAGGAAAGGACACCGTATTTTCAGCCGTGAGAGCTAAGTGATCCCAACTGCGAGTTCCAAGCGTCTAGCTCCGTGTTTGGCAGCTAGAGTGCATTCAATAAAAACGACCTTATAATTGCACTTATCAGGATAAGTGCAAGCACATTTTAAAGAGAATTATTCAGTTTGGAGCCGGAGATTATCTGGCCCGTGCAGTTTAGAAGAGTCATTGAGATCCTTTGAAAGAAGAGCTTTTTACCCAAGGTGACACAACCCTAACCCCAGTTCCCTTGATTCCCGAGTCTCTAAGCCAACCAGACGGGCAACAAATCTAGTGCCTGCTCTATGCTGGGAATTCTTCTAGGCGTCTGGCTTGTAAAGGCCAATGGGGTAGACCCAGACCCAGTTTTCAAGCAGTTTACATTCTAGAAGAGGCAGGCATGCAATAATAACATGAACAAGTAAATAATTAGCATACTTTCATATAGCGTTAAGTGTTATGAAGAAAATAAAACACATTCATGTCTTGAGAGTGAGGGTACTTCTTTAGGTGGAAACTCTCCAAAGACGTCCTCTGGCTGCAGTCTGGGCTGCAGCAGCCAAGCTGGGTATAAAGGCACCACCTTCTCTTGCCTCTCCTGCCTTCCCTAGCGCCCAGCATCGCTCCGGTAAATTTAAGCGTCATTTGCACCGCATTTTAAGGGGTCCTGCCCATCCTTCCACCCCACCCACCTACATCAGGCCCCTAGCCTGATGTTACTTATTTTGCAAACTGCAGAGCTCTCTTAGAAACCACAGCAAAGGAAAGCGAAGGAGGCGAGCCTAAACCACTAGGTGGAGGCGTTGGTCAGGACGGAGCAAAAGTGTGTGTGGTTGCTGGGGGCCGGCGGGGTGAGGGGGGGGGGGCAGGAAACTGTTTTCCTGCTACTTTAGGGGAGCGGGGCAAGGTTAGAGAGAACTGCTTGAAGGGATGCGGGGAGGAAGAAGGCAAAGAGGAATGTTAGAGGCTGCGAACAGCCTTTCCTTTTGCAATTTAATTGCTCCTCCTCGGGCTTGGCTTTAGCGAAGTGGGGGACCTGTGGCTTTCTCCAGCCACACCTTCGCTGCTTCGCGGGTCCCGGACCCTGAGTGCAATCTGCCACCACTGGGAGGAGTTTGATTTCTCCTCCTTTGGTTAAGAATCTGCGTGAACACACCCAGCCATCACACGGATGGGATTTTGGCAGAATTTAGTGGAGAACCGTCCTTCATTAACTTGGCTCCCTTGTTTCACTCACTTTTTTTTTTTTCTTTGCACTTAAAAACATATAAAATATAGATATTTGCACATGAGTGCATGTTTGTGAAACACTCCAGAGACCAGGAAATCTTTACAATCGCTTCTGCCAGGGTCGCCCCTGCGGAGGAGGGTCCCTTGGCCGCTCTGCAGTCCGCAGCCGCGCTGGGCAACGTCCCTTCAAGTCTGCAGGAAATTCAGCCGACACAGACCCAGCTGGAGGGGCCAAGAGGGAACCGAGCCGGGGTACTGAGCTTCTGCTTGACTACCGGGCACTGAGACTGCGAATGCACGTGCTCCCCTCCTCAACTCCAAGCAAGAGGGGGGGGGGGGGGCTTTCAGCAGAAGCTGGGGCGGTGGAGGGTAACGCCGCAACCGCAGCGACGCCCGTGATTAGACACGCAGCCTGAGAAGGTGGTGAGCTGCGGAGGGACCACAGAAGAGTCGCCCCTCCAAGAGACCGGGTCTATGCTAGAAGGAAACGCTGCCGCCGCTGCCGCCGCGAAACACGAGGCGCGGTCCTCCGACGTTGCCGCGCAGCGCTAAGGAGACCCGACGCACTGAAGACAAGCCCCCTCCCCCTGCACGCAGCCCCCACAGACGCCCGGTAGAACTTGCTGCAGCTCAGCTCTGGCTTGGCTGGAAGCCAGCCAGCCCTCTGGTCCGTGCGCTTGCAGCATCCCTGGACTCTTTCCTGCGTTTCCCAGAAAGAGACTTTAACTCCAGGGCACAGGAGCAAAGAACTTCCTTGTGAATTTTATCTTTGCTTTGCAGAAAAAAAAAATCAAAACAAAAACCTGGAGCACTCACGCTCTCGTCGCTTTGCTCCTTTGATGAAGCAAAGTGCAACTTCACACGCTCCATCCCCACCAGTTGAAAAATCCACAAGCAGTCCCTAACCACGAAGTGTGAGGACCTGGCAAGCTACTTCTTGCAAATCCTGCTTCCTCTATCTATGGCCATGTTCTTTATTGTTTGCTTGCCTTTTTTTTTTTTTTTTTTAAACTTCCACCCAGGAAATGGGCAGCAGGAGACGACCATGAGCTCTGTACATCCTCATGCATGGTGGTAGCCCGTTTCTAGGTTTCTCTTAAATTTCTTCCAGTAACTATTCCTTAAGAAGAATACTGGTAGTAATGGAAGTTACCTCTTACTTATGTCTTGCTAGAAACTATGGAGATGTTCCGATAAATGAACATTTACATACATACAGATGTATACATACAATTATTGCAGACAACCTCTGGGGTTTACCAGACCTTCTGAGGCTCAGATCCCTCTCCACATTATTGACCCAACATTGGGCTTTTGACTTGGTGTCCGTGTCATTGTACTTATGTGTTGTATGCTCCTTAAGGGGTCTTTAAGCCAAATAATAAAAATGGGTGCTTTATTCTCTAAGTGCCAGGCTGGCATAAATTAATGCCTGAGAATTAGTAACTCTGCTATGTGTTTGTGTATGAATACAAATATTGTATAAGCTATATCTGCATTTAAAGAAGAATGCAGACAAAAATTAGAGCACGTATATATAACTTAGACATGTTCTAATGCCTGTGTCTGTAGTAACAGCCACTTTGCTACTTCCAACAGATACCCACAACAGGTAGGTTACTGCTGGTTCAAAGCTAGCCCAGTTCCAACTAGTAAAAGAGTCAGCTCCCAACTTAGATTTCAGTCACGTATTACCTGACTGAAGACCTAGGTCTTAGAAGATAATTTCTAACCTAAAGCTTATAGTAACATAAGCAAGGTTGCATGGGGGAGAAGAGCGTTGATTTTTTTTTTTTTTTGGACAAAGCAATAATAAGAAATCATTGAATGGAAAACAATGCCAGTGAATCCACCAAATTTGAGAACTTGGTGCCACCAGTAGGCAGTTCTGTGCAGGATGAAGTCTCTCCTAAAAAATGAAATCCAAGAATTTAATAGTGAAACTGTCCACTGGCTTAAGGAAAGAAGCTATAGAAGTTGGGTTTTGCCTTATTTTCAGACCAGGAAAAATTGCATCACTGTGTGATTCTTTCCAGTTTTGCAAAAAACCAAGCCAAGCTATTTTATTGCTTCTTCATCTGTAAATAACAAATAATAAGCATTGTCTTTTCTTGAGGGCTGTGTGCTAACTAAACCTTATACTGCATGCTCCACATACATCCTCTCACTTAATTCCTATAACAGCACTAGCAGTTGTCATTGTCATCTTCATTTTCTGGATGAGGAAGCTGAAGCTTAGAGAATTTAAGTTAAGTCTGCCAATGCCAGCCAGCTGGAGAATGATAGAACTGGCCTCTCTGATTTCAAGGTCCTCCTCTTTACCAATCGTCTACACCCAGTCAGCCAGGCAACTCAGCACTGGCAGCCCTTTTAACCGTCCTGCCTGTGGCTTTATTTCATCTCACTTGTGAAGTGGCATCCACGTTGATAGCTATTTAAATCTCCAGAATAGTCTTTGGTTAGGTGCCTATACATTTTTTCTGGGGGTGGTGGTGGTAACGGTAAAAATCAGGTAGACAATTGTGCACCGTGATTATGTTTAGCCAGTTAATTATCACTTCCTAAGTAGTACTGTTAGGTGATCACATACCACATACCACATATTCTGAAGTCCACAGCCCAGACAGTTTGACTTCCTTTCCTGGTCCCATTCAGTTACCTTCAGGGTTCGCTTTTTTTTCTTTTCTATCTCATCTACCTTTTGTTTTTTTCTCCTCTTCATTATCCTTCCCTGTCTTCTCATCCTTAATCACTTCCCCCTAAGCCTGACACACATATGCATTAAATAAAAAACAAAACAATAAATTAAAGCTTTTAAAATTTGTTTGGAAGAAATACGTTAAATACAGTGACATTCCCTGTTCTCCATTTTTAACCATGTTAATGTAAATATCAGTTAAAAAAAAAAACCTAAAAAAACTGAATTGCTAAGTCTATTGAATGTAATTGACTTTTTTCCCACCGGCGGGTCAGTCAGTGACTTAACCAAAAAAAAAAAAAAAGAAAAAAAAGAGGGCTTTTCCTTGAAAGAAAATTATTCAGATAAAAGTTCTTTAAAGGACATCTTATCAACCAGATATCAGCAGTTTGGCAAGTTCATCTACTAAGAACTTGCCAAAACCAGGAATATAAACAAAATGAATCTAGATTCCTATGTACTAAAATTTTTGCCCTTTATGCATGAAAGAGCTCCTCCCAGCCCCACGCAGATCTTATTTCTTTTTTAAAAATTTTTTTTATTTTTAAAATTTTTATTGGAATATAGTTGATTTACAATGTTGTGTTAGTAATGTACAATGTGTACAGCAAAATGAATCAGTTATACATATATCCATTCTTTTCCAGATTCTCTTCCCATATAGGTTATTACAGAGTATTGAGTAGAGTTCCCTGTGCTCTACAGTAGGTCCTCATTAGTTATCTATTTTATATATAGTAGTGTGTGTATATGTCAATCCCAATCTCCCAAATTATCCCTCCCTGCCTTCACCCCCCCGGTAACCATAAGTTTGTTTTCTACATCAGATCTTACTTCTTCTTGCTTTACATACACTTCTAACATGTTTGGCTATGTGATTTCCAAGGTCCCTGAAGATCAGAAGCATCACGTTAGAAACGGATGAGAAATTATGTCAGGTAAACATATTGAATGCATTACAATGCCACAGCTGTTATCATTATTGCAAAATAGTTGGGGGAATCCAGGGTAAACTTTAAAAAATAAAAACCTAAAATAATGACAATAATATTATTATTTGTGTTAACACATTTGTTGTTTTAAAGTCTTTATTGAATTTGTTACAATATTGCTTCTGTTTTATGTTTGGTTTTTTTGTCCCCAAGGCATGTGGGATCTTAGCTCCCCAACCAGCGGATCAAAACCCACTCCCCCTGCATTGGAAGGCAAAGTCTTATCCACTGGACCACCAGGGAAGTCCTTAACACATTTAATAGTATGAAGTATAGTATTAACTCAGACATTTATTACAAGTGATGGAAAACCAATTTAATCATACCTAAAAACAAAAGAGAATTTGTTTCAAGGAGAGCTGGACCCCTCAAAATCAAGAGAGGAATTGAGCCGCCAGCCACCTTGGACCAGGAAGGAATGCAGCCAAGCCTTAGGAACAGTCCTCACTCCGGACACCATCACGACTCTCCTTTTTCTGTTGGTTCTTGTCTGTGTGTTGACTTTTTTCATCTATTTCACTGTAGACAGGCTTTCTCCACATTGTTGAAAACACAATCATGAATACCTTTTGAGGATTCCATTTTAAAGCTTCAATCATCTTGTAGAAACTAATTTGAATCCGCTCCAAGTTCGGAAATTCTGAGAAATGGGTTCCGCTTCTGAATAAAATGTAGACCGTGACAGGTCAACATTCTGAAAGTAACAACTAGAAAGGCTGAAATACTGTGGAAGCAAGAAGAATTAGACAAACTAAAATCCCAGAGAAGGAAATGTATTTCCTTGAGGAGCTGATGATTGCTGCCTGTTTCATTTCCTTGAGGCATTTGCTGTTGACAGGGATACTCACGTGACTGTGCTCCTGGTATCTCTTCTGTGATAAGGGGCAGCTGCTCTATGGCCATGCCATCCAGCGGGCAATGGTTTCTTTATATTTTTTGTTATTATTCTTCATATCTCAATTTACATGAATTTAAAATCAATTTGGCTGCCAAAAACTGAACTTGGACACATATTCCTTTTTTATGCAATTACTCCATGTGCTTAGGGAAAACACAATAGTCATAAGAAAAGCTAAGTCATATTTTCTTTAATGCCAGGTACCTTACAGCCGTGATTTGCTTCATGGATTTGCCAATGCCCAAATTAACTGCTCTCCTCATCAAGTCTGAGGATAAAGCTGGGTTTTATCAGCTTTTCATACAACTTTTCCAGATTCCTTCTGTGGATTTATAAAGGCTGATTTCTGACACCAGGGTTATGGAAACAGCTAAACAATTTTTTTTATCAGTATTTCCTACATAGTAAAGATTATTTGATTGGATCAGTCCCTCTGAAATGTTCTTTTTCTCAATTTTGAATGGGAAATTCTAGATTAAAGTGTTGATTTCTCTTACTGGAAAATTTTACTTTCTTATCAAATTTGTGTTCTATACTCAATTTCCTATTCTTATTAGACTATACTTTCATCACGTCTCGGTCTCTTTGTGTCCCAATGGAAGGACATTTTTTTCCTGGATGTTTTTGCAGGGTGTTTTTGTTATTGTTGTTGTAGTATTTGCCTTTGTGTGCAAATGTGTGTATTAAATTTTTTGTTTCACTGAATAAGGACTTACAGATTAAGAATTCCTTAGTACCTCAAATCCCTTATGCAAACTTCTTTTTGAAGGGATGTTTCATTGAGCTTATGTTAAGTTTAAGCTATTGAGTTTAAAACAGAATACCTAAATGAATTTTCATTTCATTTGAAATATTTGGGGGAGAACAATGTGTTATTATTTTTGTAACTAGTTTCAGTGCTTAATAAGTTTCAGGGTCTCTGCTGCCACATAGCCACCTGAATGAAGGCTGAAGAATCACTCCTTCATACAGCTAAAACCCTTTCACAGCACGCTTTTTGGAAAGCTCTGATTTTGTATCCCCAACTAGTAGTTACTTTTCAAACATCACGGATGTTAGACATTTCAATGTTCCTTGTCAAAAGTCTCAGGTTCATACACAGGAGCAAATGGCTTCAACTAGTCAGAAAAGGCAATCATGCTAGAGCAGGGTTTTGGGGGCCCACTGCTGCGCTGTGGAAAGATCTGAGCTGAGAGGTCTGAGTAGCTGTGGTAGGAAAGAAGACCTCGCTAAGTGGGCTTAGATGAGAACTACCAACCAATGTGGAAGTATACTACATTTCATCCAATCTAAGAAGTCATCAATGGTAAAAAGAACCATTATTTTATGTATCATTAAAAAAATAAATAAATAAATGCCACCAATTAAATTCACAGAGCTTCCTTATTATTTAGAATTTTATGTTACCCCATTGAAAGAGATCTCTAAACATGTGGAAATTTAGATTTTTAACTTATATGTCACTTCTTTGCGTACATAAAAAAATGAAATTAATTGGTTGAGGCATACTCATGAATTCATATTAAGAATGTCAGTCTTCTGATTCACTTCCAACATGCCATCAATTTTCATATTTTCTCACACTTCATCATCTGTGTCACCCAGAGCATGAGTAATACAACATTTTCATGAGAGTACCGCACTGTTATCTCTGCTATTTTTCTCCAAGGCAATATTCTGCTAGCTTTTTTTCAAGATGTGTAAAAACAAGTAGTGAGTGACAACCACATCACGACTCTCCCCAGTAATTATACAATACAACCTATTTCAGAGATGCTCAAATACGGAAAAAAATGTTCTTCTTAGACTTGATAAAATACAGTAAATTCAATATGTTCAACAGCTTGCATGACTATACTGGTCTGATGATTATCAGCCTTTCCTGTATATTCATTATAATTGGTATTTACATAGTCTGTTTTGTGTGAGAAAATCAAAATATTTCTCAAGTATTAATAGCACATATTCTAATTATAAATATTTAAAACCTATAAGTGATATTATGTCCAACTCAGAAGTTAAACTGCCAAGAGCTAGAATGAATATTACAAATCAAGAGAAGTGAATTTTAATTTGTTAATTTGTGAATTAACTTTGTGAGTCTAACTTTGGTAATCTGAATTTTCATGAGTAAACTGGGGAAAATCCAAATTGAATACAATTTTTAAAACTATGATGAGAAAAAAATACTGTCCATCTAAAAACTAACAAAACAGCACAGAGAAGGATTTTTTAAAAGAAAAAGGAAATTTGAGAATTGCTAGATACATCCAAAAAGATGTGTAAGAGCATGAAACTAAGGGAGATCGATGGGAGTGATCGTTTAATGTGAAGCCAGAGTTCCAAGAGACTTTTAAATGAGACAAGAATGCAAGAAAGCCTTAAAATATCAATACACAAGTCCATTCTAGAATTAATTAAGAAAAAGCAGTAATGCCACAGAATACTGAATCAGTAATAGAAATCACAGAATTAAGAATATCTTAGAATATAGAGAAAGAGAAGCAAGAGATGAAAAGGAAAGAAAGATGAGAGAGATCTATGGGGATTCTGGAGAGAGAAACCAGAAGACATGCCATAATCAATGATACAAATGAAGAAAACTTTACTGCACTGAAGAAAATGTTTACTCATTGAAAAGTCTACTTATTGAAAGCACTTAGAAATTGTAGGCCAAATAATGAGAAAAGACATACATATAAATATAGCCCATCATGTTTGTTTGTTTGTTTTATTTCCAGGATATACTATTTTTTTAAATCCTGAAAGAACTGATGCAGAGAAAAATAAAACAGATTACCTTCAACAAGGGGATCAGTAGGGGATGTTTCTTTCATCAGTACTTCATCACCTTCCAGTGATGATGAAATGTCTGCAGAGTTCTGAGAGAATAAATTTTGCAAAAACAGATTTCTATATCCAGCCAAATTGCTCTTCAATATTGCTATATTGACAGATGAATGGATAAAGAAGATGTGGTACATATATACAATGAAATATTACTCAGCCATAAAAAGGAACGAAATTGGGTCATTTGTAGAGATGTGGATGGACCTAGAGTCTCACACAGAGTGAAGTAAGTCAGAAAGAGAAAAACAAATATCGTATATTAACACATATATGTGGGATCTAGAAAAATGGTACAGATGGACCTATTTGCAGGGCAGGAATAGAGATGCAGACATAGAGAATGGATGTGTGGACACAGAGGGGGAGGGGAGGGTGGGATGAATTGGGAGATTGGGCTTGACATAAATACACTACCATGTGTAAAATAGATAGCTAGTGGGAACTGTGGTATAGCACAGGGAGTTCAGCTCAGTGCTCTGTGATGACCTAGATGGGTGGGATGGGAAGGACAGAGGGAGGTCCAAGAGGGAAGGGGACATATGTATACATATAGCTGATTCACTTTGTTGTACAGCAGAAACTAACACAACATTGTAAAGCAATTATACTCCAAAAAAAAAAAAAAAAAAAGGAACATGAAGACTGTCTTAGATATGCAAGAAATTATATACTTAAAAAAAATCAAAGCTATATTTAACTGAAAAGTTTGGAATGTTATGTACCAAAATGTTAACCATTGATATTCTTTGGGTAGAAGGATTACAAATGATTTTCACTTCCTTATTCTCTTTTGAATTGTTATTTGCATTTGAAATTAAGTATGAATTGCTATTATTTCCAAAAATAAAACTAATTTTATTTTTAGAAGATATTCATTAAGCACCTTATAGCAATGTAGAAATTATATTGCTACACTATCCTAACCCTTAGAAGTTATTTAATATTATGTAATATGCATATTATGCACAAGTGAAACAAATTAGTTCAATTTTAACAGGTATTGAAATTACACGCTATCTCTTAAAAATAAAATTTACCCAAGGTAAAATCTGCATGTGAAACATAACTAAAACACTTTTTAAGTAAAGAGAGCTTATGTATAGATTATGTGCAAGTACCTGATTTGTAAACATATGTGCATCTATTGTTTTGTGATACCTTTAAAAATTATATTTAGTAATTGTAACTTATCATCGATATATTACAACCTAGAAAATCTGCAGCCTAGAATATGTTTCCAGAAAGAATGGACTGATTTAAACACTACAAAATTTCACTGTAATTTCATGTTCATATTGACTACAAATTTGAGAAAAATGTTTTACATCTCACATTAAAGGTGAATGTCTCAGGAATAAGATGTCAGCTTACCATGAATTTCTAATTTTCTAAATACTGTATTCAAAATCATAACATTTTATCTGTATTTGAATGTCATATCTCAATAAAAATATTTTATATCTGTTCAGTCTCAGATCATTTTTATATAAAGCCTTTTCCTCCAGGGAGCACTTAATAGGTTCTTGACAATTTATTGTTTTTATAAAGTAGTTTAAACATCAGCAAAACTTCATTAATAGTCAAATGTTAATATTTACTAACAAAATAGAGCAGAAATTCTAATGCTCTATGGCTGTGTAAGGATAGGGGTCATGATTGTCCACATGGATTCAGAACCAAGTAGGATGCTGGGATCGCAGAAGGAAATTCAGTAAATATTTGTATCATGAAACAAAAATAGCTATTCCAAAATGGAGCCAGGGGCATAAAGTTTATAATTGCTAGTATGGAGATCTTTATGAAGGTGTTTTAAAATTTAATATTTCTCATCTATCATTACAAAAATAACTAGATTATCTTTTCTTTATCAGACTGATTAGGAGCTTTGAATCAGAAATTAAACTGATTAGTAAGAAGAAAGATAGAGTTTTGCTCGTGTTGAGTACTTCCTATAAAATGGGTACTTATGTTAGTTTCCTGTTACTGCTCTGCTAAATTCCTGCCACTAAGTGGCTTTGAACATTACAAATTTATACTTTTATGATGTTGGAGGTCAGAAGTCCAAAACGGCTCTCATGGACTAAAATCCAGGTGTGGGCAGGATCGTATTCCTTCTGGAGGCTTTAGAGCAGCGGTCCCCAACCTTTTTGGCCCCAGGGACCGGTTTCGTGGAAGACAATTTTTCCATGGACCAGAGAGCTGGGGATGGTTTCGGGATGATTCAGGCACATTACATTTCCTTGATAAAGTACGTAAATTTTAATGATAATTTTACAAGTTATCTAGTAAGTAAAATGTTTTTCTGAGCTTTACGAGCTGCTCTAGCAAATTAAATCCAAGGAGGGAGTCATGGGAACCTTCAGAGCTTTTCAGTCAGAAGCACAGGTAACAACCCGAACCTGTGACTGGCATCTGAGTGGAGGGAGGTAGTCTTGTAGCACTGAGCCCTTCCCCTGGGGGATCCCATGCTCTCTCCTGGTGGATAGTGTCCGAACTGAGATAAACTTGTGGGACACTGAGCTGGTGTCACAGAAATGCTTGTTGTAGGAAAAAACCCACACATTCAGTGACCAGAAGTGAAATAATGCTGTTAGCATAGTGTGAGAGGAAAGGAGAAACAAAGAAATGTTTTTCCCTTTAAACAGACATAAAAGAATGCCATTCTAACCTGCGTCTATGAGTTTATGCCTAAGCCTGTCACTAGAAAGTGTGGCCTAGAGTGGAGAACTGTTTACACAGTATGGGGTATGGCCTTCAAATGTGACCCTACAGCAAACATTCAACAAGTCTGAAAGGACTTGATAATCTCAAAAAACATTCATATCTCAGATTCTCAGGTGAAATGTTTTTTCATAGTTCTCTCTGCATCCCAAGGACAGATTCCAATTACACTTTAATTTTAATGTTATAAGTTGTCATCCTAGCATGTATTCTGATACACTCCCAAAGTTTATACCTCTAAATTGTTTTCCAATAACCTATAAGAATAACTCTTCTCACTCTGTGGACCTCTTTAGGCCTTATCCTTCTCACCCGTCCCATCCAAACCCAACACACACAACTACGAAAATTACTACTGTGAAGAAATTATTCTTCTATTAAAATGAATTTTATAGTCTCTTTATTTTCAAATATTTTATTAAGCAGAAGGTTATCTTGATTGGTAATGAGGCTGATTCTCTTAGATGGCATATATAACCACAAATTTAATAAGTCAATTACATATTTGGTATAGTAATACAAAAAAAAATTATCTGAAAGAAAATAAGGGACTTCAACAACAGCAAATAAATTATTATAAGATTAGGCCTAGGCCATACAAAAATATATATATGTATGTGTGTGTATATATGTATATATATATATATATATATATGTAACAAAGCAAAAAAAAATCACTAATGTTTGGAAAAAGATCCAGCACATTAACTGCTTTGTGAGCTTGAAATACATTATAATAAATACACCTAAATTTATTGGCAATGACATTTTCAACATAGACTAGAGTGGGGGAAAAATCAACCAGACTTAGTCATGCCTTCTTTGACAGGAAGAGTTGTGAAAACACATTTTATATAATCAGTTCATATATGTTCTTTCTTTTTTCCTTGGCACAGAGGAGAAAAACACTAATTAGTACTACCATACTTTGCTGGGAGACTTAGGCTGAGGTCAATGATTAATTACATTTGAGAACAAATGGCCAAACACTTCAATGCTTTCATTTGTATCAAAGAGTGAATATTGAAAAGACTGTGAATCAATGTCCATTTTCAAACTACTAAATATCCAGGAAAGAATGCTATGTGAAAGAGGTGAGTAAAGCTATTGATTCCTCTCAAAACCACAATGAATTAGGCTAAAATAGAGAAGACAATAGAATGTATATAATGCTACAGCTAATTTTATTCAGATGAGAAATTGATAATGCCCAGTGAAACTCCATATCTCAGATAATTGCTCTGAGATTCCCTTGTATCAACTACAGCTCTGCTTTCTGGGCCAGTCAATCACACTCTTGGATATAAATGCATTGACTTGCACATTATTTACCACAAGGATTCTGAAATACCTGAAAACTTTAAAGGAATATTTAGGATCTTAGTGGTCCCCAAGAATTTGCTTCTCTCACTCTCAAAGCTGCTCTGTTTGGGAGTACACAAAGAACCTCTAGCGTGCTTGATGTAAAGAGTGATCATTTATTTCTCAAAGTCCCTTATGTCTCTTACGTCCTGTTTGTTGAAACCGAGACCTGACAGCTGCCTACCGAACACCCACCCACATTTAAATGCTCAAACTCCCAACACGACACATCCAGCTTACAGATTGTGACTGGATTTGAAAAGTAGCGTCGGCAATCGGAAGCACAGGAAGGAGAAGGGGGTGGTAGGATCAACCTGCTCTGTAGGGAAGAGCATTTTACCATCGACGTTACTGAGAATTGCCGGTGCGTAGTAGTCTTGAAAAACGCTTTGACTTTTTGTCTGACTTATTACTGCTTCTGTAGTTTCTGCAGATCCTGCAGCCCACGATCGCCTGTGTCCTTGGTAGACTCCTCTCATTGTTCCACTCCTACCCTCTGCTTCATCTGATGCATTTCTTTTTCTTTTTTTCTTCTTTTTTTAAAATGTATTATTTGTAGTAGCAGTAGTAGTAGTAGTAATAGTTACAGAGCTGCCATCGTTGTCCATGCAGCTAAAACCAGACTTGGGCTAAGGAGATGTGCTATAAAGCACCACTTATCAAAAAGGACTCTGCTTTGGCGATATTTACCATGCCTTATGGTTTTATAGTGCTTTCTTACATATATTGGGTTGGCCAAAAAGTTCATTCAGGTTTTTCCGTAACATCTTATGGAAAACTGGAATGAACTTTTTGGCCAGCCCAACACATACGTTTAATTCTCATGATAATACTATGGCATTGGTATTTTAATCATTATCATTATCATCATTCCTGTTTTAGACATTAGGACTGCTTGCCCTAAATCAACACAACTAACAGTCTGCAGAGCAAAGACTTAAACCCACGTGCAGTGCTCTCTCTTACATTATTTGTTATTTCTTCTTTAAAAGGAAGACATATAATCATAATACATCCACCCTTGCTTGATACTTCCAACATCTATATGCATACTGTCTGCATACTCAAAAAAACTGATGGTTGTAAGGCTATGTCAATTTCTGGGCATTAACTGTAATAATAAAAATAGAGGCAGATAAAATATTCATGAGCATAGAAACTTCAACCATGACTAAACTTCAACTGATTTGAATCGCCATGGTCCTTACAGCCCTCTGAGGAGCAACTTGGTAGCCAGCCTCCAAGACAGGCCTCCAAGATTTTTGTGTCCTGGTTATCTAATGCTCCCCTCCCTAATTGAGCAGGCTGATCTGTTTAGCAGATAGAAATGGCAGAGTGTGACTTCTGAGGCTGTGTCATTGCTCGTTCTCTTAGATTACTTACTCTATAGCCTGTCACATGCCATGTGGTGCGGATGTGCATGCAACCCTATAGAGAAATTCTCATGGCAAGGAACTGAGGCCTCTGGCCAATAGCTAGCACTCACTTGACAGGAATATGAGTGAGCCAGCTTGGAAACAAAGCCCTCCAGGCCCAGTCAAGCCTTCAGACCACTGCAACTTCATGAGGGATCAAGACCAGAACCACCGAGCAAAGCCACTCCTGGATTCTGACCCACAGAAACTGTGTGGGAGAATCAATACTTGTTATTCTTTTACGCTGCTAAGTTTTGAGGAAATTTGTAATGCAACAATGAATAACTAAATCAGGGAAGAATCTGGAAATACTAGTTCTTCACTGGTTTTTATTACTTTGAGAATACCCAACTGTGCTGCATTCTTAGATCTGACAAACAGAATTAGATTCATAATACATTCCATTTTCTAAGGTACATACTGTGAAATTCTTTCAGATGAAGCTTCCTAATAAGAAAGTACATTGGATACTATAATAATTAACACACCTTTCCGGTAGTACAAAATGAATCTGCTTTATACAAGCCCCAATCTAGAAAGTTCTACCCTATAACAAATAGTGTTAGCACAGTGTTCCAATGATCTACATTTCCTTGGCTCCCCATATCACCCCAGCTCATACAGAGCATTTCAATCAGAATCTGTGGGTCCCAGGCTTGCAGCTGACATAGTTTCAAGGTGACCATCAGCTAATCAAAATGATGAGATTTAACAATCTGAAATAATTCACCTGCAGATGTATAGCTATAGTATATACCATGAAATGACTGGGGTGGGGACTGGGGATTATTATATTTTGTAGAAGGGATGGATCCAAATGAAAAAATGCCAAGTAAGTTAAGCAATAGATAAAGCATTTTTAATAAGCAATTTTAAGAACATTGAATAAAAAATAAATTGTCTATAATAAATAAGAAGCTAAGGAATCCATAAAGATAGTTTCAACACAACACCATAAACAACTATGCTATAACAGTTTAGGGAAGATAATAATAGAGAATAATACTAATACCTAGTATCTATGGAGTATTTTATGTGTTGTGCTAAGTGATTTACATATATTAACAGAGTGAACTCTCAGAACTAAATCTTAAATTTTCCCCCCACTTCTTTTTTTTATATACAAATTTATTTATTTTATTTATTTATTTTTGGCTGCGTTGGGTCTTCATTCCTGTGCGCGGGCTTTCTCTAGTTGTGGTGCGCAGGCTCTAGGTGTGCGGGCTTCAGTAGTTGTAGCACACGGGCTCAGCAGTTGTGGCACACAGGCTCTAGAGGGCAGGCTCAGTAGTTGTGGTGCATGGGCTTAGTTGCTCCGCGGCATGTGGGATCTTCCCAGACCAGGGCTCGAACCTTTGTCCCCTACATTGGCAGGCGGATTCTTAACCACTGCGCCACCAGGGAAGCCCATTTCCCCCCACTTCTAAATTATCCTCAGCATACTAATATTCTTTAATTTCTCTCATTTAAAAGCAAACAAAAGAACCTCTTTTGACCATAGATCCCTCTAGCTACAGCTTTATGTCTCAGCTTTCCCTGATATCAAGTTTCTAGAAAATTATCTATAGCTACTTGTTGATTCCAGCACTTTGGTTCTCTCTCTTTTGCTCTGAGGGATGGGGGGAGGGGTAACACATCTGACAAAGTCTTTCACCTCTACCACTCCACCCAAACCACTCCTGTCAAGTCACCAGTGCCTCCTAGTCGCCAAAACCCTTTAGTCGATTCTCAATGATCATCTCACTTGTCCTACCAACACTTCATACTGATGATCCCTCCCTCCTTGAGACACTCAGCTCACTTGGTTCCAGAACATTCTCTCTTTCCTGTCTACACTCACTCTCTTGGTGATTTTAGCTAGTCTCCTATCTGTAAACACCATCCATACACTGAGGACTCCCAATTTTTCATACCTGCAGCACAGACCTCAACTGTGACCTCCAGATCCCTATATCCAACCCTCACTTAATGTTTTCTCCTAAATGCCTAATGAGCATCTCAATCTCAGCCTGTCCAAAACCGAGCCCGTGATGCCCCCAAACGTTAGCCTCCCCCAACTCAGTTGATAGCAACTCATCCTTTTAAACGCTTAAGCCCAGGAACCTTGGAGCCATCACTGACTCCTTTCTTTCTCTCACACCCCTCATCCAATATATCAGTGTATCCTGTTGATGCTACTTCGGAAATACATGCAGAATTTATCACTTTCCACCTCTGTTGCCACCACGCTGGGCCATGCCGCTACCTTTTCTCAAGTAGATGATTACAACGACCTCTTAGCCTTGTACCTTTTTCTATCTTTGCTAACCCTACAGTTTATCCCAACAGAGTAGCCTGTTTTTCTCTCAGGTAGGAAAGATCACCTCGCTCCTCTGCTCAGAACACTCCAGTGTCCTCACTCACGGTCCAACTACGTTTGGGAAGTGGTCTACAAGACTGACAAGATCTCTCATGCCCGCTCTGCCTCATCCCCTACTTCTCTCTCTCTCGCCTACAGCACTGCAGCCATATCACCCTACTTGTTCTTGGGACACGCCTGCCTTAAGGCTTTGCCCTTTCTAAGGTCTCTGCTTGGACACCCCTTCCTTCAAATATCTGCCAGGCTCACTCTCCCATCCCTATCTGGTCTTTGCTCAAATGTCTCTTTCTTGGAGAGGAATTTCCTGACGATGATATTTTAAAGTGGAGATCACACCTGCACTGCTTAGCGCTCTCTTACGTTTCCCAGCTTTAATGCTCTCCATGATGCTTCTCATTATCTGATATACTGTTTCCTCATCACTTTCCAGTGAATATATGTTCTATGAAGTTCTATGAAAGCCACACACACACACACACAATGGAATATTACTCAGCCATTAAAAATAATGAAATAATGCCATTTGCAGCAACATGGATGGACCTAGAGATTATCATACTAAGTGAAGTAAGTCAGACAGAGAAAGACAAATATCATATGATATCACTTATATGTGGAATCTAAAAAAAATGATACAAATGAACTCATTTACAAAACAGAAACAGACTCACGGACATAGACAACAAACTTATGGTTTCCAAAGGGGAAAGGGTGGGCGGAAGGACAAATTAGGAGTTTGGAATTAACAGATGTACACTACTATAAAATAGATAAACGAAAAGGTCCTATTGTATTGCACAGTACCTTGTAATAACCTATAATGGAGGAGAATTCTAATAACTGAGTCACTTTGCTGTACACCAGAAACTAACACAACATTGTAAATCAACGATACTTCAAAAAAAAAAAAAACACTTCTTAAGTGCTTTCAATATGTAACATATAATGTTGGTTTCTAAAAAAAAAAAGAAAATTTTGAGTTTTAATTTTGTCATTCACTGTACTATCTCTGCTACTAAGGTTGATGTCACCAATGAGTGGGTTAAGTGTCCAACTTCTTCATTTGAATTCCGGATAGAAATCATTGAGCAGGATAGCTGAAAATAGAGCTCTGTGGCAGGCTACTAAGAACCACTCTTTGACATCAGTCTTTTCAGTGCAGTCATTCTATTACGAATCAAAGAAGTTGTAATATTATAATTTGTATTTTTTTTTTTTTTTTTTTGGTCGTCAGGAGAGATCTTGTCAACAACATTGCTAAGATTCTGACGCAGAATTTTCCTGCCAAACTCTTGACACTGAACTTAATGTCCCTCCCCCTCCTCAATATTTTCCTTGCTGGTTTCCTCAAGCCCTTTCATCTATGCTTTGAACCAGGAAATGAGCTTACAGCTACTACAGATAGAATTAATTATTGCTTTAACCAGGAAAACAGCTCAAACCCCACACGTCACTGGAAAATTCTCCTTACTTCCACACCTGTTTGATTGCCGTGGTAACTGTAGACTCTGAAAACCGTTTCTAGAGCCAGGTTTGTGGTCTCCCTGCAAGCTCCTGAAAAGAGCCAGCGGTCCACATCCTTCCCCGCCCCGGAGTGGTTTTACACACTTCCGTGTGGCTCTCAGACGATGGTCCCTGTGTCAGTGACACGGACTACGGACCTTTCAAGCTCTAGGCTCACATCACAAACTGCCTACTAAATCTTTCCACAAGGATGTCCTATACGAGCATTAGAATGATCATGTCCCAATCCACTACACCACACACTCTCTCTCTCACCACCAGCGCAATCTGCTTTCCCCTGTCGATACCACCACCAATCCTCCAGCTTAGTCCGATTCAGTCCGGAAGTGTACAAATAGTTCTTGGGTACTGATTGTCCAGGAACTATTCTAAGCATTAAATATACAAACCCACAACAAGGCACGTGGTCTGGGGGGGACTAACAAATAGAAAATGACTATTCCAACAAAAATGATGTGAATCATGGCTTAAAGAAAGAAAAATAAGTAATCCTGTGTGCAGAAGAGGAATAGCTAAAGTATTGTCCTTTCAAATGTACCTGGTCTGCCCAGTTCTATAAAGCAGGCCAAGAAAACTCAGTGCACGGAGATATTTTTCAGCATTTTCCATAGAGGAAACATCTCCAGGAGGCTTTAATCGCCACACCACACCTGTGTTTGAACAACTTCATAAAACAAAAGAGATATACAACGTGCCCTGGGGATGAGAAGAACAAGAGCATGTCATCAATCAAGGTGGATGGGAGGAGGAGCTAAGACAAAGAGTCAAAGCCTTTGACCATCTCAGTGAGCAGATTCAACCCATTGCTGGGTGCCTAGAGGCTGAAAATGTTGAAAAGTGTATAGCTTTCTCACAGACGGCTTTTCAGACTCATCAACATCACCATGAAATGTCTCAAAATATCTTCTGCAGTTTGCACTCAGTGGAGAATTTGGTTCCCATTATGTCATAACTAGTGTAAGTTAACGCACATATCCCTGGCTTTGTGCTCTGGTGAAGGTCATCATATATGTATGGATAGCACCTTAGTGCCCAGCTCTGGACCACAGCCTCTGGGGAGACAATCGTGAGATTATAATCTTCTTTTAAAAACGACCCATTCATTCACATAATTTTTAAACTACGATGCAATATTTTATATTATGATGTGTTTGCATATATGCAAGGAATAAAGTAGTAAGACCACTAAGAGAGAAAGTGCAAAGCGTAAGTAAAATATAATTCTTAGTGGGCTATAGGCTTTTAGAGCTGATCTGGAAGTTTAACGTGATGAGATCTATTAAGTGCTTTTTAAAAGCGAAGAAACCCTGCAAACGCAAGGTCACGGCAGTGGTGACAATAGCGTATTTCTCTTAATCCCATGTCCTTGATATCGCCTTCAACATTTCTCTTATAATTCGCATTTTTTATTTCTAACTTTTCTCTGCTACCACAGATCTGGTATAAGTTAAATGGAGAAATGAGGGTGTAAGAAACAGGGAAGCTAAGACAGGGATACCAACGATAACAGTGAGATGCAGAAATGTGGGCATGAGGCCGTTTAGCAGAAAGTGGTAGTGGTATGAAAAGCTCCATGTAGGGCTGTGGCTTCCCCACACACGTTCTTTAGCCGCCCGTCCACAAAGCTCCTCTCCTCTGACCAAGAGAAGAAAGTCAATGACTCTGAAGACCTCAAATAGATAAGAAAGTCTTTGAAATTTTCTTAGATAACACTCTGGTAGAGGCTGCCTTTCTCTCCATCAGGCCCAGATTCAACGAGATGTCCACTGACAGTGTGCTGAGCTACCGGCCTCTACACAGAGAATGAAATTTTGGGCAGTACAAGAAAATGGAGGCAGGAAGAGCCTCAGGTGGTTTCCAGGCCAAGAAACTGGCCTAAAACAAGCTAAACTATATTATTTGCAATACTGAGCACGTGTTAAAAGGCCTAGGGCTTTTAATTCAAGTACTTAGAACTATCAGGAGAGTACTTTTTAAAAATTTTTATTGGAGTATAGTTGGTTTACAATGTTGTGTTAGTTTCAGGTGTACAGCAAAGTGAATCAGTTATACCTATACATATATCCACTCTTTTTTAGATTCTTTTCCCATATAGGCCATTACAGAGTACTGAGTAGAGTTCCCTATGCTATACAGTAGGTCCTTATTAGTTATCTATTTTATATATAGGAGAGTACTTTAACAACATCAGTAACTGCAAGATTGGTTTTGTCGATCCCCAAGACCTCACTTACTTCCTAAACAATAGGACTTCTGAAATGAGGGATTGGCTGAAGAGAGTGAAAATAAAATTTTGACAGAGGGTTTGTATTGGCCCAGTTGCCGGACTCTTGTGACAGCCACTCTTGCAAAGAAGCGCAATGTACCCTCAGAAAAGAAGTGGCAGCAGGTGGTTCCACTTTCCTCTGGAACCTCATCAGTGAATGATAAATGAGATCCAATTGAGCCTCTGCTGGTCTCATTTGCTTCCCTGTTTGGGGCTGTATTTCCATCATCTATTGTTTCTGACCGAAGATGATCTTGATCTCTTCATCTGCCTTTTAAATAAACCTGAAACTTTAGGTTGTATTGGGGGGAGGCGGGGCTGGGGAATTCCGTGCCACTGCAGCTGTCATTCACAGCATCCTTATCCGAAGAAATTAGATAACAGAAGTGTCGTACTTCCTGCTCCACGTGGTTTTTCTTCAGAGGTCTCTCTCCAAATTACCAGAGTATTTTTAGAAATTTGAGCTTAAATCAAATTTAGAAAGTCTTTTAATTGTCACAATATCCTGCTAATTAGAGGCCATGTACTAATTAGTCATGTGTTCACATCATCACCCTTGTCCATTTTTCCCATAATCGTTTCCCTTCTTCTCTCCAATGACATCCGTCATCGACTTATTACTTATGCTTTATTTCCAGTTTATGCTTAATATTTCAAAATATTTCATAACAAAGGCATCAGAAACATCATTAACCACTGACTATTACAGTAATAAGCCGTTTTATTCTATCTGATATGGACAGTTCCTTTAGTGTGGTTATTTCTGTTGAGGATTTTGGACAAACTTCAAGGCCCTCTGCACTTGTCAGTCTGACTTGAAATTTGCATGAGCCTCACCTGGAAAGTCTCCACGTGAAAACACAGTGCTGACCGCCATCACTGCTTTGTTGCACAAGTGTTACAATGGAACTCAAACCCATTCTTACTTTCTCCCTAGAAAAATTGCCGTAAGACTTCACAGACATCTGTGGTCCTAACTTATCTCAGGAAAGAAGTGCCAACAGCACTGGGATGGAAGTGGGAAGATGAAACCAGAGCCAGGGAGAGCCAGAGTACAGGGGGCCCTCAAAGTTTAACCTGGGAAGCCCACAGAGCCAGAGCCCAGGTGCAATGTCTGTCACCCAGATCTGAGCAGGATAAGAGTCTCAGAGCAGTTTGGAAGCAAAATCCAAGAGCCAAGGTATCATGAAGGTGAGGATAGAGTTGGAATCTTCTGGAAAACCGGTATGAATGAGTGGGCTACCTTTGAAGAGCAAAGGTATCTCACATACTCACATACCAGGGTTGCATTCATCCTCCCTTTACATGCTTGATCCACTGCAGTCCAGCACCTGACCCTCCCCACTAGTGGAAGAGCTTTCATTATGCCCTTAAGACTATGGTTTTCTTTTCATAAGTTCCTATGACCCCTTTCGCTAATCCAGTCAACAGACATTTGGTGAGGATCCCCTATGTGCCAGGCCAATGCTTGAGCTGAAGGCAAAAGTGGAAGGGAAGCAGACAGGATCCAAGCAGGCATGGAGCTCTGAATCTCTGTGGGAGACACAGATATTATTTAAAAATTCAAGTGAACGAAAATGTAAAATGCAACCACTGGAACCACTGCTGCCCATGAGAGGTACATCATAACATAAGAGCCATTCTCTGTTATAATGTAATATCATAAGGGGATTTGATCTTGTTAAAGAAGACAGAGGAGGCACCCCTGGGGAATGGTTGCTTTAGCAAAGATGTGCCAAAAGGATAAGGATTAATTTAGGGCAGAGAAGACAAATGCATGTGTCCTTCGGTGGTGAAAGCTGGACCAGGGTGATTAACTAAAAGAAGTACCAATGTGTTTGGAGCAGAGAAGTAATGCGGATGTTGGGGGAAGATGAAGCTGGAGGGAAGCCAGATCCAGAAAGGGCTCTTCACTGGCCCTGCTTAGGAATTTCCTCTTTTTCCCCTAACAATGGGGAACCACCAAAAGGTAGAGCAAACATGAATTTAGGTGCAAAACCGAGTTGTAAAGAAACATGTTATTACCATAGTTTTCAACATTTCACCTTAATTTCTATTTCAAGCCCATTCCACCAGATAGTAAATACATACTCATCTTCCCTTCCTACTTGATTCCGTGTGGATCTTTGTTGGTTGTACTAGAGTCTTTCCGCCAGTTTCCAGTTAGCGAGGATTGTTCCACATGTAGATGCATTTTTATGTGTTTGTGGGGGGGATGGTGAGTTCTGCATCCACCTACTCCACCATCTTGATCTCGATCCCCCAGATGGAAAACACTTAATCACTATCAATTCACGGTAAATTTTATCAATTTAAGGTTCCTCAGTCAATATAACACTTTCTTGCAACCCATCCTGAGAGTTGCATCTATTTCTTAGGGGTCCTCTCTCGTCAACTGCATCCAGGGAAATGAATCCTGCTCTATCTTTCTTCGTCATTAACCCACACATGCCACCATCACCTGTGTACCCAGCCTAGAGACATCAAGTTATGAATGTCCCAAATGATCCAAAAAGGTCAAGGACCAAGGGGTAGAATGCAGAATATGAAAATATTATCCTGTAACAAATGATTTTTAAATGTGGATGGTGATATGATCAGATTTTTCCTAACAAAATAAACCACTCTGTGTGCTCTGTAGTGGAAGGGTTGGAGAGATACAAAGTGGAGGTCAAAAGACCACATAGAATATTACAAATAATTTTAGGTTTGTGGATGATAGTAGTTTGCGATAGGGTGGTGAGGATGAGATAGAGATAAGGATATGGCTTCACAGGATATTTATAAGATAAAAATCACTGAATCTGATGAAAAAGTTGGATATTGGGTTGAAGGAGAGGTAGCCCTTGGGTTTCTTATGCAACTGGATAGTGGCATTTACTGAGTGAGAGAATGCTAGAGGAAGATCTTATTGTAATATCCTAAGTTGATTTTGACATGTTGAGTTTGAAATGCCTTTGAGATATTCAAGAAGATATGTATTAAGTAGCTGGGCCAGTGTAATGGATGGATGCTAAGGGAAGAAATCTGAGCTAGAAATATAAATGAATGAGACCTCTGCTTGTGGATTCTATATGAAACTATGGGTATAAGTGAAGAGTTTTGGGAGGAAGAGTCTACAATGGGGAAATAGTGCAGAACTGAGCCCCAACTCATTTACATGACACAAGTTTCCTTTGGGCTGATTCAAATAAAAATAAGACCAAATGTCTTCCTCTGTATTAAACATCAGCCAGTGGCCCATCACAGAACATATCAATAGAAATATCAACATTTCTAACTTCAGGGTAAGCTGTCTACCCACCCAGACTCCTCACCTCTGTGCTAATGAGAGTGTTTGTTTTGTTTTGTCTCATGGTTTGAGATTTTTAATCCCGGGGTTTTTGACAGTGAGCATCATAGCCTACTTTATGTCTTTGTCCTTGTGCAGTGACAATGTCTGTAGCCTATTCTGGGTCACCAGGATTCCCAAGTTAAAGGTTCAGAATTGATATCCCCATTATAGAAAGAAAGAGTGATTCTAATCGGCTCTATTAAATAAAACAGGGGAAACAAAACCCAAAAGAGTCAAAAAATGTACTAAGGATTTAAAAAAAAAAAAAAAAAAGGAAGTTTGTTCAACTATAAATAGTAGGTAATAGGTTTTAAATCTCTGCTCCCCAAGTCCAAAGTTCAATTCATCTATCAAATTCTATCCTAAAAAAATATATGCACACACATCCCCAAAATAAACACAACTTTTTTCTCTGCAAATAAATTTGTGTCAAAAGTCTCAGAATTTCTGATAGAGTAGGAAGTATGGACTCTTAGGAAGGAGGTAATATTTATCTAATAATTAATCAAACAACAAGACCTAAAAAAAAGTGTTACATAAATAGTGAAATTTTTATAATTTTCCGATGTTTTCTTTTGACTATTCATTGAACAAAAGGGAAAAAGCAATAACTTCAGGTTTAATAAAAACAACATGCTAAACATAGTTTTGGGTTTTTTTAAATAAATTTATTTATATTTTTTTGGCTGCGTTGGGTCTGCATGGCTGTGTGCGGGCTGTAGCGAGCGGGGTCTACTCTTTGTTGCGATGCACGGGCTTCTCATTGCAGTGGCTTTTCTTGTTGCAGAGCATGGGCTTTAGGTGCACAGGCTTCAGTAGTTGAGGCACACGGGCTCAGCAGTTGTGGTGCATAGGCTTAGTTGCTCGGCGGCATGTGGGATTTTCCCGGACCAGGGCTCGCACCTGTGTCCCATGCATTGGCAGGCGGATTCTTAACCACTGCGCCACCAGGGAAGTCCTAAACATAATTTTAAAATGGGAGCTAAAGCCATGAAAAGAAGAAACAATGACTTTAGCACTGGATGTCATTTAAAAATATATTTATGGGGCTTCCCTGGTGGCGCAGTGGTTGAGAATCTGCCTGCCAATGCAGGGAACACGGGTTCGAGCCCTGGTCTGGGAAGAACCCACATGCCGCAGAGCAACTAGGCCCGTGAGCCACAACTACTGAGCCTGCACGTCTGGAGCCTGTGCTCCGCAACAAGAGAGGCCGCGATAGTGAGAGGCCCGCGCACCGCGATGAAGAGTGGCCCCCGCTTGCCGCAACTGGAGAAAGCCCTCGCACAGAAACGAAGACCAAACACAGCCAAAAAAAATAATAATAATAAAATAAATAAATTAATTAAGAAAGTATATATATATTTATGTTGATTTATTTCAAAGGTTTAAATATTTACATTAATTATACCTAAAATTAATTAAACCTGTGGCATACTGTGCTTCTATTTTCTAGAGATATAAGGGTAGGTTCTTTGTGTAGTGAATCTGAGGGTGTTCTCCTCTTAGTTGTTTGATCTTCATGGAACATTGAGGTGATAATGATTCCCGGTGTTATTGTGCTCATAAATGAGGGGAAGCCATGTGTCCTTGCACTTCTATCACTTAACCAGCTGTATTTATAGAGCACTTTTGAGGGGTTGCCAAGAATCATAGGGGAGAAAGCATGGTCAGTGACACCTAGAACCTAAAAGAAGATATGTAAATGTGACCCAAAGCCAAAAGTCATGGTGTGCACCATAAAACCTGGGCGGGAAGAGAAGTCAATGGTGGCTAAAGTATTCAGCGGGGGCCTCACAGAAGAAGTGAGTGCTCTGAAAACTTCAGTGCAAAAAGAATGGAGAGTGTTTCAACTGAGAGGAACTGCTTGAGGCAAGAATGACAACAGTGGTATTTGTGACTCAATTACAAATCAAAAACAACAAAAACCCAGCCCTATTGAAATAGAAATTAACTTGAATCAATTATTAGGGGTTCAATTAGGAGTAGGCTGGAGCAAATTTAACTTCTTTTAATACCAACAGACTGTTAAAGGCAAAGATAAATTTCATGACTATAAATATATATTTTTTTATTTTGATGCCAACCAAATTTAATCTTCTCTCTTACAGGCAACAGATATATCTTTGGACACATCGCCGTATTTAATTATTCAAAATGTTGACATCCAAACAGAGCAGAGACACCTATCAGGTACCTGAGGAAAGAGGTGGACCGCACCCAGACCTGCAACACCAAACCCTTGCGCTCGGCAGTCCCCGAATGAGCTACTCAGAATGTAAAGCCAGTGTCACTTTCACAAGTGTACTCAAGCAGCTAGGATTTTGTATCTACCACGTAAGTACATTACAGCTCCTCTCCACCTGTGGAAGAGAGGAGGGACTTTGTATCTAAAGTAAAAGGACTAAGAGTATTGTAGGTAATAGGAATTTTAGATATTCAGAAGTAAGCTTTAATCAATTCTTTGGATGAACTAAGATTTGGTATAAAGGATGATACACAAAATAATTCCATCTAAAGACGATAACAAGTCTTCTAATCAGAAAGAAGAGTCAGTAACTGTGACGCAAGTCACTCTCATGATTTGTTTTTTATTTCCTTTTTTATGTACAGATTGAACATTTGAGACGTGGGTAGGAAAGGCTCTGCTACATCTAATATTTAATCTTTCTTTGAATTTAGTTTAAAAATGGAAAGCTCCCAGTTGTTATGGCTCCCAGGAATTTGCGATTTAAGTGAAAAACACTGAAAACAAGGACCTCTTAAATCGAGACTGTAGTTACACCTATTTAATTGCACTTTTTCTCATGCTCCTCTACTCTAAACTATTACATTTAGCAAAAAGCTTACTAGCATAATTATAGTCCTATAAAAGATTTTTTTCCCTTTTCTTAAGCTAACGTCTTCATCTGGTACATTTCAAGACACATCAATAAAGTACGCAAACTGACAACTATTAAGGTTTTTGATATACTTCACAAAATCAAGAAAAAATATGCATCATTTTCAGAGTATACTATTTTAAGTTTCCTAATACCTGAAGGCAATATCTCCAAAATCTTTGAAGATGTCAAAATTATTTTGTAAAATCAGTTTTTTATAGACAATCATGAATTATAGATAGATATAACATTATATACAGTACATAATATTATATATTATATTATGTACTACATATCTAACACAGAATTACTAAAATTATAAATGTTGTTTTCTGATAAAAATCAGAAATATCAACCTAACTCCAAATTTATATCTGGTTTCTTTGTATATAAAACTACAACCCAGTATATCCTCCCCTACTCCTGAAAAATCACTAGATAATGACTTTTTATATTATTACTATTTGTATTCTTCTATAGCATGTGCTCTCTCCTTCTTGGGGGCTTTTCCCTACTGCTGCTAACAAATGAGTTTATCCCAAGCTACTTTTTATTGTTGTTAAATCTTTAAAAAATTGTTTTATCTCAAAATCTAGCCAACTAAGTCTGCCTTCTTTGTACCACGTATTATATCATTTTTCTCTACCAAACACAACATAGAATCCCCTATAGGGGACTTCCCTGGGGGCGCAATGGTTAAGAATCCGCCTGCCAATACAGAGGACACGAGATCGAGCCCTGGTCCAGGAAGATCCCACAGAGCAACTAAGCCCGTGTGCCACAACTACTGAGCCTGCACTCTAGAGCCCGCGAGCCACAACTACTAAGCCCGAGCGCCACAACTACTGAAGTCTGCCCGCCTAGAGCCTGTGCTCCACAACACGAGAAACCATTGCAATGAGACGCCTGAGCACTGCAACGAAGAGTAGCCCCCGCTCGCCGCAACTAGAGAAAGCCTGCGTGCAGCAATGAAGACCCAACACAGCCAAAAATAAATAAATTAATTAATTAATTTTAAAAATAAAGAATCCTTCCATAGTCTCCAGTCATCTTTTTACTCTTCTACCCAAATGTTTCAGATTGAACTATGTTTTTTTCCTCAAACATAAAAGCTTCAAAAGTAATTCTACAAGATAATTTGTCTTCAATGGGATTCTGAGTTACATCTAACTTAGTATCTCCTTAGTCCACCAGCAAATTTTAATATTCAGGGATCCAAAGAAACTATTATTTTAAAAATATTGTGAAATACCTCATTGTCAAAATGAGAAAAATATATGGCCATAAACAAAATTAAGTAAAGAATTATGCAACGGTCCCAATAAAATGATCTTGTAAATGTCTAAATAGTTGTGTGTGTTTGTTGTTTGTTTTCCTCTTTAATATTTATGAAACCAACAATAGTGTTTTGGGTAAATCCTATTAATGTAATACACAAAGTTCTGGGCAAATGAAATTTTAATTTATTTACATCAGATGTGCTTTCAATCCACTTTTTTATTAAAAGGTCAGGAAGTATGCAGTTAAGAGGCTTGGAAACAGCATTTTATTTTGAATGTTGTGTTATTATTTTTCTATCATTTAAGACAAAGCTTTTTTATTGTTTGATTCTATTTTTTTTCATTGTGGCATAATTGACATATAACATTATATTAGTTTCAGTTGTACAAAATAATAAATAATTATAATTAAGAATTAATCCTAGAATTCTTTGAACTTAAACTGATACATTCAACAGTTGATGTGTTTCATACAACCAGAGTAAGCAAAATTTAATAGTTTTGGATTTATTATTTACAGAGGTTAGCTCTAAAGCAGCTGTGCTACTATATATATTTAATATTCGGTACAGAACAAGCTTATCAAGATACTAATATGTCTGGGGAAATAAAAAGCTGTTGTTAAAATGAAAATGCACTTTCTTCATGGCAATGATTTACTGAATCAAACAAATGCCTCAAAACATATCTCACTTTAGATAAGATTCCCAGTCTATCTATGAACTTGGTCAACAAGTTAAACATTTAAACAGGGCTCTGGTGTCACAGAGACCAATTATTTTTTATCATGAAATATGCCTTTGCTCCTACAGGGATTAGTTTTAAAAATCAATTGATTTTTATCAGCTAAGTACAGTAGTTAACACAGCAGAGAATTGTTTTTGCAACATTGTTTGAAAGAAACAATGATTTTTTTTCTTACCCTTAGCTGATAATCTTGGATCCATCAGAAAGGTTCCTGACATCCAATAGAAAGTTCTTTGTGGACATGAAAATGGTTCATGTCCAGTCTTCTTTGTTCCTTTCTTCTCAGACATAGCATTCTAAACCGACAGAATCATTTCCTCTAGCTAATGTCATTTTAGCTGGGCATTGTTCTCATTTCCGCAATTCCTATCCTCCTTGTTGCTGTCCTCAGCTTAAATATATACTTCGGAACGCCGTCCTCAAACTCATCCACTGGCTGGCCCAGGATAAAACACATGTATGCATCTTTTCTTGCCTCTGAATTTCAGGTCAAAATTCACACTTTGCAGAAGCATTTTACTGATGAATTTTCGTTATTTTCAAACTACAGGTATAATCCGTGCTACTCCATTTAACTCAATATATATAATTTTGTGACTCATATATCTGTTTCTTTTCTTCCTTGTTAATAAAGTCCTTAAGAAATGGTGTCAAGGGCTTCTCTGATGGCGCAGTGGTTGAGAATCCGCCTGCCAATGCAGGGGACACGGGTTCGAGCCCTGGTCTGGGAAGATCGCACATGCCGCGGAGCAACTGGGCCCGTGAGCCACAACTACTGAGCCTGCGCGTCTGGAGCCTGTGCTCCGCAACAAGAGAGGCCGCGACAGTGAGAGGCCCGCGCACCGCGATGAAGAGTGGCCCCCGCTCGCCGCAACTAGAGAAAGCCCTGGCACAGAAACGAAGACCCAACACAGACAAAAAAAATAAAAATAAAAATAATAAATAAATAATAAATAAAAATTTAAAAAAAAATTAAAAGGCAAGGCTCATGCCAGCTACGCCTGCTCTTAAAAAAAAAAAAAAAAAAAAAAAGAAATGGTGTCAAGTATTCCTTAAATATATATTCCAAAACGTGTAACTCTTAAATGAGCATCATGTTACTTGTTGGACATCACTGAGGAAGAAGCTTATAATAACCAAAATGAAACATGGATTTCATGCTGTTAAGCCTGGAAATTTACTAGAAACCAGTAGCAAATGGTTGAAATTGGTTTCCTAGAACACCAGTACTTAAGAGCAGTGAAGATTATGGTAACATTTAATGGCCTATGTTAATACATGATAAAGTCCCTAAATTGTAATTTACAATCAAAACAGTTGGTGGCACCTTTGTTTTTTGTTTTTGACCGTACATATGTTGCCTGCAAATTCTTAGGCAATTAAATTAAAATACAAAGTCTTCATAATTACACTAGTTTAGACATATTTTCTGATGTTCAGATAATCCTATTTTAATATAACTTCTGTTGATTATACACTATGAAAGAAAAAAAATAACAGCAACTGTGCCCCGAAATAATAGTACTTATTAGCCAAATATTTTGGCAAAAGTTTTAGCCTGATAAAAATTTTACTTCTCTTAAAAGCAAATCAGGAGTCCCTTGGAAATAGCATTTCTTACCCAGATAAAAAATCAGTCAATAAAGTAGATACACCAGTGGGAAGGGTTGAGGAGACTTATTAACAACTTCTTAAATGCCCCTAACCCTCTTCGATCCTCTTTCCCTTTAGACTGTTAAACATGGCTTAAATTTCCTACCAGCGAAGGTCATTCTTTGAGTTAAAAATATTAAGAACTCAGCGTAATCTCTTTAAAAGTTAAACATCCTTGAGACATTTGTAATGCATTGAGGCATACACATCGTTAGCACCAAAAAAGATTAGGTAGAATAAGTCAGTGATGACATAAATAGACATTTGTGTAAGGTTTTTATAGTTTTTGTTGGGGCTGGTGAGGGATAATTAAATCGCACTTCTTTCCTGAATTTGGAACTACATAAGAAATAGATTCACACTGATGAAGAACCAATTCTACAAAATTGGGTTGAGGATGCAGCTTTGACCAGCAGCCAAATGTACTTCTGAGTACTTTACCCCAGGATTCTACCTACCCACTCCCGAACTGCTCTGGAGTTCCAACAGGGAAGAGTGGAGGGGATGTCCTGTTCTCTTGGACAGTGTGGTACCCAAAAGAAACAAAGCCAGACACTGAAATGTTAAGGACAGATAGCAATCAGTAACATACTGTTGCAATCGGGAAGAGGGTCCAGCGTGAACTAAACTCAACTTGGATTTGTTTAGAGGTGACTGGCGTTTTAAAGAAGAGTGAAGGAGTAAGGAGGGGGAATGGCACAAGCTTGAGCAGAGTCAGGGAAATGAAAAATTACTGAGGGTTGGTCAGCGTAAATGCCAATTGAGCCAGCTGTGTCTTTCAGCTGATGACTAATGGAAGTTAGACTATCCTCCCCAGGACCCTGGGAGACAGAGGCTCTATGCTTCTGGGTGATTCCATCTCAAAGAAATGGCTTTTGGGTTCTTGAAAAAGACACTCCTGAGTTGTAGGAGCTGCATATACAGAAAAACGATTCACAGTTGTAAGCCCTTTTCATAAATGCTCTAAGGAAAGGAGAACAGGGGTCTAGCTCAGGTGTTAGCTAGAACAGTCAATTCTTCTGACAGCCCTGCACTTGTCCAGACAAAAACTCAAAAGGGGGCTGGCTGGGTTGCCCTAGGGATGCAACCGTAAGCTATCAGAAGCCCTGTTAAAGTTTGGTCAAGTCTCTTGGAGCAGGGGGTTTGAATGGAATATTCTGCTGAGAGTTTTCAGTAACCCAAGAAGAAAATGCTCAGAAGGGCCTGGGTTTGAGCATGCTCTGTTCCCCTGCTCAATCTCTGAGGAGGGCTGAAGGAAGGTAAGAATTAGCTCGTCAAAAAACCAGGAGGGCAAACATTCTATACTTTAAAGCCAGGCAGGGGTACTAGGAGGGTGGTAAGAATGGATCCTCTTAGAGCAATGGTTCTCAACAGGGATAATTTTGCCCCAAGGGAACATCTGGCAATGTCTAGAGACATTTTTGTTTTTCACACGTGAAGGAGGTGGGTACTGCTAATGACATCCAGCGGGTAGAGGCTGGGAATGCTGCTGTAGAGGAGGAGGAATAATGGGCCCCACACCCTCTGAGCTCCTGGATGAGACCCCTGTAATAAAAGATGGACTACCAAGAGAAAAGCCACCAGAAGCTGATTAACATATATACATGGGAGATACCTAGAGAAACGACTAATGCAAAAAGTAGTTTTTGAATCCAGGAATAAACACAATCTTAACCGGGAAAGGGGAGGTGGGTTTTGGCCTCTTAGGGGAGAGTAAGTGATTCTTAGGACGGATAAATGAGCCCTTTCAAGAAAAGATGGGAGTTATGTTAGTTTATGGCAAACTGCGTCTGGGTGTGGTATCAACTTCTAGTCTCCCTTACTGTGATGAGTCAATCTTCCCTGGTCCATGAAACTCCCCGGAAGCGAATTTATGATAATTGAGGTCCTTTTGGAGAATCTGTCTTTAGGCAGATAAAGGGAGTTCCAAGAAAGCCTCTCCCTGCATTTGCTGTTTTGCAAGAGCCTACAGCTCAAAATGATCATGATACCCAAGTGGCATGTTTTGGGGTGGCATGTCCCAAACTCCGACAGTCATTTTGGGGTGGCATGTTCTGCTCCCTTTCACTGCTAAACATCCTATAATGCACAAGAATTATCCAGCCAATAGTGACAAGATTGAGAAACCCTGCCTAAGAGTTTCCAAAGCACTTTAAGATCCATTACTGGTATTATTCTCCCAATTGCCACATGAGAAAGGGGTGAGAGACACCATCACTGAACACTAGAGAGAGATGAGTCTCAAAAAGCTGAGAGATTTTTCCAGCATTACCCTCTTGAACCCAGACTTCTGATTATAAAGAGCATGGCACTCCCTTTTGAAGAGGGGTAGAAAATCAAGTGAAGTCCCACGACTCCCTGAAATAACAGGTTTAAAAGAAGGACCAAGGTGGAGAGGCTTTCCTCATCAAGGAAGCAATGGGAGGACTCATACTAAAGCAGGAAAAGTGTCTATGAGAAGAAAACGAGTAAGAATGTTAGTAAGAATCTTCACTAACCTCTCAGTTAACGGGAGTTTGACCTGCCAGAAAAATACAGTAGAAAACAGACACTTTCCTACACTAACCATATTTGAGACATGCTATTTGATGGAGAACATTGACATTTATGAATTGATATGGAAAATTGAAATAGATATTGAAAATTGATAATTATAAATTGGTGGGATTTCCTCTTCTTCCTATAAATTGTTGGTGTCTTTTTTTTATTGGAGTATAACTTCTTTACAATGTTGTGTTAGTTTCTGCTGTACAATGAAGTGAATCAGCTATATGTATACATATACGAGTCCCTCCTTCTTGGACCTCCTTCTGCCCCCTCATCCCACCCATCTAGGTCATCACAGAGCACCGAGCTGAACTCCCTGTGCTATACCACAGGTTCCCACTACCTATCTATTTTACACATGGTGGTATATTTATGTCAAACCTAATCTTCCAATTCATCCCACCCTCCCCTTCCCCTCCTGTGTCCACACGTCCGTTCTCTATGCTTGTTTTTCTATTCCTGCCCTGCAAATAGGTTCATCTGTACCATTTTTCTAGATTCCACATATATGCATTAATATACGATAATTGTTTTTCTCTTTCTGACATATTTCACTCTGTATGACAGACTCTAGGTCCATCCACGTCTCTACAAATGACCCAATTTCATTTCTTTTTATGGCTGAGTAATATTATATATATGTGCCACATCTTCTTTATCCATTCATCTGTTGATGGACATTTACGCTGTTTCCAAGTCCTGGCTATTGTAAATAGTGCTGCAATGAACATTGGGGTACATGTGACTTTTTGAATTTTGGTTGTCTCAGGGTATATATGCCCAGTAGTGGAATTGCTGGGTCATATGGTAGTTCTATTTTGGTGGGTTTTAATCTTAGATGAGTTCACGTTAATTTTGAATAACAATTTCCTCCCAGTGAAGGTCAGATTCTCTCTGCTGGTTCCGGTGCTGCTGCATAGTTTCAGGGGTGCCTCACAGATAAGGTACTGGTGACCTTATGCAAAATCTGTGAGATGTAGTTAAAGGCAGACAATGGCAGGGACTGTTAGAGAAGAGGATTTCTTGAACTGGGAAAATGGTACAATTTTGTGAACACTGATCAGAAACTGAAAAGAAAACATGACTAACTTGTTGCTGTATATGAATTATATCATACACCTTCATCATCACAGCAGAGGCCTGAGCTAGAATTTAGAAGACAAGCAAGTGATACAGTAAAAAGTGTCCCCTGCATAGCCAGTCAGTGTTCCAGGTAATTTTGCTAAAATTAGCAAAATTAAGTTCCAGTGGACTCCACAGGGGACAGAGTAATGCAGGGAGAGAGACATATAGACAATTGACTACAATACAACATGACAAGAGCTATAATATAAATATAATAAAGTCATATGAAAGATGGAAGGAAGAAAGGAATAAGAGGTGGAATATAAAGGTGTATTAGTCAGGGTTCTCCACAGAAACAGAATATATATATGTATATATACATAAAGAGAAAGAGAGAAGGACTTCCCTGGCGGTCCAGTGGTTAAGACTCTGCACTTCCAATGTGGAGGGCACGTGGGTTCGATCCCTGGCTGGGGAACAAAGATCTCACATGCCGTGCAATGCCAAAAAAAAATTTTTTTTTAATAAAAAAGAGAAAGCGAGAGGGAAAGATATGTTCTAGGAATTGGCTCATGTGGGTATGAAAAACAAAAAGTCCCATGATTTAATCTCTGCAAGCCGGAGAACCAGGAAAGCTGATGGTGTGCTTCAGGGGGAGGGGGTTGGGAGAGGCTGACAGTGTAAATCTGATTTGAGTCAGACTTGAGTCGCAAAACCAAAGGAGCAGGAACAAACGCCTGAGAACAGAAGAGGAATGTCTCAGCTCAAGCAGAAAGAGAGAGTAAATTCGTTTTTGTTTTTTTTTGACTTTTGCTCTAATTTGGGCACTCAGTGGATTGGATGATGCTTATCTGCTTTGGAGATGGCCATCTGTTTTACTCAGTTCACCAACGCAAATGTTAATCTCTTCTGGAACTACCCCTGAAGACACACCAAAAATAATGTTTTACCAGCTATCTGGACATCTCTTTGCCCAGTCAAGTTGACACATGAAATTAACCACCATAAGTCCACCCCTTGTCAATTTTACACCTACACACATCTCCTTAAACCATACGTAACCTCCAATAAAGACAATAACAAGGTCTTAATCCCACCTAACATGTAACTATGATGTGTACAATTGAAAACACACTAATCCCTTCTCCATAAGAGGAGGTAAAGTCTTTGAATGATATTTACTCTTCTCCTGATATCCTGGCACTTAAATTCTATGATGTAAAATTAACAATATTTTAATACAATAAAAGGTCTATACATCTTATTCACATAAGAGACTGAGAGGAAAGAAAACAAAAATATTTGCTAAATATATGTATATATGTTCCTGAAAGTAGGGTCCAGGTGCTCATGGCTCTAAAGCCAATAAAGAGGTAAGGTTGGTGGAAATAAAATTTGCTTTATTTCAGAGACCGGCAACCAGTGGAGAGGGTGGACTCCTATCCAACAGCCAACTCCCCCCACTGACAATCGGTGGGCAAGAGCTTTTTAGGCAGAGGGAGGGGGTAACATACAGAAACAGCACAGTCAACTCTGACAGTCATCTTGAAACTGGCCATGCAGTGATCTGATCAGTGTCATCTTGATTGTTTTCAGTAGTTAGTCTTCAGTTCCAGGGTCGGTTTGTTCCCATTTTTTGAGGTCACTTCTTGGAATTGTGGCAGCTTATGTCATGGCTATAGTCTGGTCATCATCTAGTTAACTTCTTCCACCTGGCAGGGGTTTTAGTATCTATAAAACAGCTCAAAGGTTATGGCTCAGAATATTACCTATAGCCCCTGAGAAGGAACTAAAGTCCTTGACTTTGTTTAAGGACTAAACTATTGTTATTTTGTCCTGTTTGACTGTTTTCCTTTGCTTTTGCATTTTCTCACTTCTCTGATTAAACTTATTCTTTGGCTAAAGATTTTGTACAGACAAAAGACAGGCAGAGGACATGGAGGGGAGGAAGGACCATACGGTTTCATATATACACACAAATGTAATCATAACAAAATAAGGAAGAAATAGTCATGACAATTTCAGTCCCTATTTCTGTAACTGATCATGTGGTAGTAACTGGTATTTACAACTACGTTCTTCGAGTACACAGTCTGCATTATCTTTACCTTCAACAAGCACCTCAGCTGGTCATGGGTCTTCACCTGGTGGGGTGACCCAAACCCTCAATCCGGAAGGGTCTGGATGATTACTAATTTTTTTTTTTTTTAGAATGTAAAATTTTACAAAGTAAATAAGACCCACAGAAAAGCAGAAAATTATTTACATCCCATTTTACATTTAGCCTAAGATGGTTTTCCTTAAATACTGAAACCCCCCAAGGACAAGCAGGATTCCCTCAGGCAAAAAAGATCACTGCTTCTAGCAAGCGACTTAACTCCTTGATTTTGGTGGCTATAAAATTCTAGGACAAAAAGTTTCTCCAAGATGGACACTACAATATTGATCAACAAAGCTTTTCAGAAGAAATGGTACAGTGCTGTCTGAAAAATTGCAACAGCCCAATCCAGACAAGATTAGTCTACCCATGCTTGCCTTGCCTGGATTGTGTTGTTCCGGTTTTCCATTGACCTTAATCACAGTCATGGTAATACTAAGAAACACCCTAAGGGATCTCCTATATTCCAGACATACTCTTCCTTACCTCCATTATGGAGTGGTAGCCCAATTTCCCCTTGGTAGTCAGGGTCAATCACCCCAACCAACACTGTAACTCCCTTCCATGTCTGTTGATTCAGAGACATGAGGAGCCTGAAGTGGCCAGCAGTCACTGGCAGTCAAGTCAGTGGCAGTTAAGTCAGTGGCAGTCTTAACTTTCAGTTCAGCAGTATCTTTGTTGTGTCTCCTGGTAGAAGCCTTTCTCCCTCTGGAACTAAGACCTCTAGGCCAAAAGAGCATAAAGTCACAGGAACAAGAAGCAAAAATTTTGCTAATGGGTCACTAAGGGTCATAGTAAGTGGTACCACTCCCGTTTTCATCCTTTTTATTCCTGGACCTGTGAATCCTGACTAAGAGAGAAACAGCACCATATATTGGGCTCTGATTCAAAAGGAATCTGGGAAAACTTCCCTGAGAATATGTTTTAGATACATCTTAAATCAGCTATTTAACAATTTTTTAAAAGTAGAGGGGATAACTAGAGGATAGAAAAGCAAAGGTATATAGGGTTTGACAAAAAAATCATAGTGTGTTGGGAATGGGATAATGTTCCTCTGAGAGCAGCATAACCTGACAGGATGATGAGCGAGGAGATATGAAGATAGAATGGGGCATTTGCAAGCTTAGAAGTTTGAACTCTAGCTGAGGAAGTTCTTTATTTTTTTTTTTAAGGGGAGGGGACTTCCTTCCCATTGCAATGTTCTTTTTTTGTTTTAATTAATTAATTTATTTATTTATTTATTTATTGCTGTGTTGGGTCTTCGTGGCTGCATGCTGGCTTTCTCTAGTTGTGGCGAGCGGGGGCTACTCTTCATTGTGGTGTGCGGGCTTCTTGCGGTGGCTTCTCTTGTTGCGGAGCATGGGCTCTAGGCGTGCGGGCTTCAGAAGTTGTGGCATGCGGGCTCAGTAGTTGTGGTGCACGGGCTTAGTTGCTCCGGGGCATGTGGGATCTTCCCAGATCAGGGCTCAAACCCGTGTCCCCTGCATTGGCAGGATGATTCTTAACCACTGTGCCATCCGGGAAGTCCCCTAGCTGAGGAAGTTTAAAACAGGTGAGAAAAAAATATAATAAAGCCTGCACTAGCGCTGTAAATGGGAAAGGAGAGAAAGAAAGACAGTTAAGCGTGCTTCTAAAAGAAAACCCTTTCTATATACAGTGTTCTTTCACAACACTTCTGACACCAAATGTGTGGCCTTTTCCCTCACATTGAGTAATTGTGACACTCACTACCTGGAGTTGGTGCAGACCCCACAGGTTAAGGGCTCAGTCCCACAAGACCACACCCCACTTCAGATGACAAACGCAAGTGGTGGGTCCCCAGGTTACCCACAGTTTTGTCCAACTTGTCCAAATCAAGAGTTCCCACAACTCCCTCCTCAGGTTTGATAATTTGCTATAATGGCTCACAGAACACAGAGAAACACTTTATTTGCTCTTACCAGTTTATTATGAAGAATATTATAAAGGGTAAAAATAACAGCCAGATGAGGAGGTACATAGAGCAAGGTCTAGAAGGGTCCCAAGCACAGGAGTTTCTGTCTCTGTGGAATTTGGGGTATCCCATCCTCCCAACCCCAAAACTCTCTAAGCCTCTTTATTTAGAGTTTTTATGTTAATTTCATTACTTAGGCACAATTTAAATCATTGGCCATTGATGACTAACTCAATCCCCAGTCCCTCTCCCCTCCTCAGAGGTCAGGGATGGGGTTGAAACTTCCAACCCTCTAATCACATGGTTGATTCTTCTAGCAAGCAGCCCCCATCCTTCAAGAGTCACTTCATTAACATAACAGATATGGTTGAAAGGGGTTTAATACAAATAACAAAATAGGCTGCTCAGGAAATCACTCAGGAAATTCCAAATGTTTTATAAGAAGCTCTGTGAAGGAAACTGGGGATGAAGATCAAACATATATTTCTTATCATATTATAATTATCACAGATTCCCAAGGTAGAAGTGATAGAATTTGGGAGGTGATTGGCTGTAGGAGTCAAAGAAATGGGAAAAGCCAAAGGTATCCCTGAGAATGTCTTGTTGAGTGCCTGGCAGATGAACAATAATATAGTTAAGATATTCTAAACTTAAAGGAAGAGAAAAATATTGAGGAAATGACATAATAACAAATTATTTTGTGTGCGTGTTCATCAGCAAGAACCCAGCCACAAACAAGCATACAGTAGTATTTCAATATACAGACTTGAAATGTAAGAGAACACTAATGGATAAAAATATTTATGTATTGTATGTTCACCTCTTGGTGATTTATTGTGTATTTCTCAGCCTAGAATTTTGATTGCTTTTTTGAAGTTTAGCAAGTATTGCCTAAAGGAAATAATATCTAAAGGGAGATGAGATAAGCACACTGTTTTACAGTGAGTAATGTGTACGTAATAATATAATTCAGTGCTAAAATTTATATAACACTGTGTATTCCAGAGAAGTTCAGAAGGAAGAGAAATCAGTGAGTAGTGCAAAAAGGCTTCACAGCTATTGGAAGTGGTTTGCATCTAGAAGACTGTGTAGAACTTAAATAAACAGAAAGGAGAGGATTCCAATCCTAGGGGAAAAGGGCATAGGCAATGGTGTGGCTAAACATGATGTGTTCTCTGGACAGTGGGGACACTATTTTTTTTTTTCATTGAAATATAGTTGATTTACAATGTTGTGTTAGGTTCAGGTGTATAGCAAAGTGATTCAGTTACATATATTGATATATATGTATATATATTATATATATATATATATTTTTTTTTTTTTCTTTCTTAGATTCTTTTCCATTATAGGTTGCTACAAGATATTGAGTAGAGTTCCCTGTGCTATACAGTAGGTCCTTGTTGGTTATCTATTTTATGTATAGTAGTGTGTATATTTTAATCCCAAACTCCTAATTTATCCCTCTCCCTCCCCTTTTCATAACCATGATTGTTTTCTATGTCTGTGGGTCTATTTCTGTTTTGTAAATAAGTTCATTTGTATCATTTTTTTAGATTCCACGTAAAAGTGATATCATAGTTTTTTAAACGGTTGAGGAGCAGTAGAAAATTAAGTTGACTGTCACACAGAGTGAAGTAAGTCAGAAGGAGAAAAACAAACAAATACTGTATGATAACACATATATATGGAACCTAAAAAAAAAAAAAAATGGTTCTGAAGAACCTAGGGGCAGGACAGGAATAAAGATGCAGACGTAGAGAATGGACTTGAGGACACGGGGAGGGGGAAGGGTAAGCTGGGATGAAGTGAGAGAGTCGCAGTGACATGGACACTACCAAATGTAAAATAGATAGCTAGTGGGAAGCAGCTGCATAGCACAGGGAGATCAGCTCGGTGCTCTGTGACCACCTAGAGGGGTGGGATAGAGAGGGTGGGAGGGAGACGCAAGAGGTAGGAGATATGGGGATATATGTATACGTATAGCTGATTCACTTTGTTATATAGCAGAAACTAACACAACATTGTCAAGCAATTATACTCCAATAAAGATGTTAAAAGAAAAAAAGAAAGAAAATTAAGTTGACTAAGTGGGGTGAGGACATAATTATAAAGTACCTGAAAAAATATATATATGTACACATGTATATATACTTATATACACACATACAAATATACATATTTATATTTAATGTAACAGAAGATTAGAGTCATAGAAGGAGTTTTACCTTCTAAGGTGAATGGCATAAATCAGTATTTAAGTAATACAATGGTCCCCCCTTATCCACGGGTGATACATTCCAAGATCTCTAGCAGATGCCTGAAACCGTGGATGATACCAAATCTTATATATACTATGGTTTTTCCTATACATACATAACCTATGATAAAGTTTAATTTATGAATTAGGCACAGTAAGAGATTAACAATAATAACTAATAGTAAAGTAGAACAATCATAATAGTGTACTGTGATAAAGGTTATGTGAATATGATCTCTTTCTCAAAATATCTTATTGCACTGTACGGCCTTCGTGTGATAATGTGAGATGATAAGATGCCTACGTGATGAGATGAAGTGACATGAATGACATAAGCATTGTGACGTAACATTAGGCTACTTTGGACCTTTTGGTGGTGCTTCAGAGGATCGCCTGCTTTGGGTGATCCTGGGTCACTGATCCATGACATATGGTTAGATGTCAGGAGCAGACAATGTGGGTGGTCCGGGATCCCTGGCGGGATGCGGGGGGCAAGGGGCGGCGTGAGATTTCATCATGCTACTAAGAATGGCGCAGAACTTTAAATTTATATATTGTTTATTTCTGGAGTTTTCCATTTAATATTTTCAGACTGCAGTTGGCCATGGGTAACTGGAACTTCAGCAAGAGAAACTGTGGATAAGGGAAAACCACTGTATTTGGGGGACAGTGAATGCAGAATAGAATTCAGATTTGGGTTCAACCACTATGGAGTGATGACCTACTTTTCATTCACCCTTTCAGCACATATTTATTTATTTATTATGTTTTTTTAAAAAAACGTTTATTTATTTGGCTGCGCCTGTCTTAGTTGAGGCATGCGGGATCTAGTTCCCTGACCAGGGACTGAACCCTGGTCCCCTGCATTGGGAGTGCGGAGTCTTAACCACTGGACCACCAGCGAAGTCCCTCAGCACATATTCATTGAATGATAAATATTTGTGTGGCAGGCCCTGTTCTTGTCCTTGCAATACAGAGTTATGAAACATGGACAGGGTCCTGGCACTCAAAGAGTTTATAATCTAGTTGGGAGAGACAAATAATATGCATGCCAGATGGTAACAAATACATGAGAATGAGGAAGCTATTTCAAATTGAGACAAGAGTGCTAAGAGTAGAATGAGAGACAATAGATAATTACCAGTGAAAGAAAAATAACAAAATTTCAAATTCAGATACATGGAGAAATGTTTGTACCATTGACAGAGACAGGAAATGAGAGATGATCGTGGTTCAAAATGAAAAATAAGTTCGTGTTGGGCTATATCGAAGATGATGTGATAGCAACGCAATTAATTCAGTTAAAGAAAAAAAGAGATAAAAATAAAAAATAAGAAAAAATATTTACCAGGACATATGCATGAGTTTCTGTGAGAAAAATGTCTAAATTTTACCTTCAGAGAGTAAACAGTCTGCTATGAAATAGGCAAGCTGTGGTAGTAAATATATTCTAATGTGTACTATATTACAACTACGAGAAGTCATTAAAACCTCCAAACATCACTGTAGAATGAGCAAATTTTATCTGTCCTATACGACTTGTTTTTTAGTTAACCAATTGTTCACCCACAAAGGAGACAGTATAAAACCTGAATCAACAATCTGTAGCAACATATTAGAAAACTATTTCAGTAGTGAATGGGTTTACTAGGTAGGTTTTATGATTAAACCAAAGACACAGAAGTTGTGAAACCTCCTTGTTCCCATATGTTAAAAGTAATTTTTCCGGGCTTCCCTGGTGGCGCAGTGGTTGAGAATCTGCCTGCCAATGCAGGGCACACGGGTTCGAGCCCTGGTCTGGGAAGATCCCACATGCCGCAGAGCAACTAGGCCCGTGAGCCACAACTACTGAGCCTGCGCGTCTGGAGCCTGTGCTCCGCAACGAGAGAGGCCGCGATAGTGAGAGGCCCGCGCGCCGCGATGAAGAGTGGCCCCCACTCGCCGCAACTGGAGAAAGCCCTCGCACAGAAACGAAGACCCAACACAGCCATAAATAAATAAATAATTAAAAAAATAATAATAATTTTTCCGAGGTAGTTGACTCCTCATGGCAGGCTAGGAGAACTTGATAGTCAAGGAGAATATTTGCTCCTAAACCATATAAGATGTCCCTACCTTCCATTTATGGCTAGCTCTTTTATTTTCAATGCCTTTTTCTAATATCTAAAACAAAGGAAAGTTCCAGATTCCATGTGGAATCCTACAAGTATCACCCAATTCTCATGCTGAGGGTGGCTGTGGAAACTTCCATTGTGCTGTCCTAGGTGATTAGATAAGATGGGTTGCATCTTAGATTTGCCTTTTACATGTGACCGAATAAAGTAGTAGTGAAACCATAGCTCTTCCTCCTTAACACCACCAACTGGGGTATGTGTGTATGTCTTTTGTTTCCTCCTATTGCTACATTCAAGACCTGTTGCTCCTAACCCTGCATCAGTTTCTTGCATGAAGAACATCTCGCTGGTAACTGTCTCTGGTGAATTCATCCTTAAAGTTATTTCTCATGTGGGATTGTATTAAATCTATAAGGTGACCAGTCATCTATCTATCCAATTTGAAAAATAATATTCTGGTTTTTAAATGGAGAGAGATGGACAGGTACCACTACAGAAGCATAATGATCTGCCTCTTGCATCTCACCAGCTGGCAGCCAGGGCACTTGCTTGACCTGCTTTTTTGGACAAAGCACATCACCACAGCCCTGTAGCCCTGCTTGAAATCAACGTCACTTAAAGACTTATCGATAGTTGCTGCTTATGTAGAAACTCAACCTTAATGAATCCAAATATTCCTCACAATCAGTAAATAGAGGCAGAAAACCAAGTCTGCTATTAACCATGCTAACATCTGCCAGAATTTTATCCTGAAAGATTGCCTCACTGGAGGCAAGACAATTACTGTCATCAGCTTCCAGCTAATTAATTGAAGGAGACAAGTTGCAGTTAGTCACACAGCTTGCAGCGGTGTAGGGATTTAGGTACATCCGCTAGATACCACCAAGACAGCGCATATTCTTTACTATCCAAAGTATGAGCAAGATAAAACACACATTTTAAATTAGCAAAAGAGGTAAGTCTTGAAACAAAATGGAGCAATACAGAGCTAAAAATAACAATTCTTCTCTATTTCTTACGAATATGTTGAACTAGGCAAAAACCTTCTCCCCTCCAAGGACTCACCTTTGATATTATCAGAGTAATATAACAATAGTCACAATCCATATTCATAATATTTTCAAAAACATCAATTGACAAGTAGTTATTATGTGTCATTATACACAAGGTTCTAAGCTGTGTCAAGGTTGCAAAACATTTAGTCTGCTAAACTAAGTCGAAAATGACAAATAGGTTTCAAATCTCATGCCAACTCAAATCGATTGGTTGTGGCTCCTGGAACACTGTATTTTCAGAGAATTCCATGGTTGTTTCTGGGTTCAGTCAGAGACAGTGCCATGATTGATTAGTAATGACTGTTGTGGGGATGGAAGGGGCAATGACTGCTCCTTCCATGCCATGAATGTGCCCAGGTGGCAGACAAGTTTAGCTGTTAGAGCAGTGATTGCTGAAGAGTTACCAAAGTTCTAGAATATTCCTGGGAGCCATGAAACCACCTCTGTATTTCTGACACAAGATTTATGCCATTTGATGTTTCTCAGTATAACTTAATAGAGCAGAATTATATTGATGGACAGTTAGTCTATTATGAGTCAAGTATTCAGTGAGGTTATATATATATATATATATATATATACACGCTAGGTTTCACAGTCAGTGATTCACACATTAATCCTTTTAGTGGGTTAGGAACATTTTCATGATTTTGGAGTAATAAGATTAGATCATGTGAGATGAAAAATCTGAAAAGACATCAGAATAAAGCAATATATAAATTAATCAGGAGTCTGACTTTGGAAACCATCCCTTCAAATAGGAAGCCAGTGTCTATAGCCAAAGACTGCAAGTCAAGAATTTGGAAGCAGAAAGTGTGCTACGTCAAGGGAGTATAGCTTGAAAAGCAGCTGCCACCGATTTCCTTGAACCTTCAAAAAACATGAATTAAACTATCCCATGATACTAAAAACATGTCCAAGTTGCTTTGGCTACATATCAGACCAATAAGTGTGTGAACAAGAACATCGGGAACAATTAAGGGCATGAAGTTAACATGGTGCAGATGTGTGTTAAATTTGGAAGATTAAGTAGAAACTCTGGTCATTAATTTTAGTCTTAATTAATTTAAAATACTGTCCTTATTTCTTTAACATAACCATGCAAACTACCACATCACTTCAAAGGACCAACTTGGCTGTAATTTTTCATGAACTGAATTTCTTCCACACTAGATTTTAAGTATCTATTACTGAAATCATATCTTAGACTGTTTCCAAGGAATTTTATAATATATCACACTATTAAAATATTATAAAGTTTGTTTATAATAGTTACTATTATTTGGTTGTGCTATAGAAATCAGAGCTTAAAGTTGATGAATTGAACTCTGTGATTCAAAATATGTGACAAGATGTGTTGACTCTTCCAGAATTATCAGGATTATTTTTTATATTTGTTCTTATTACTGAGAGAATATTAGAATTTAAACTTTTGCATTCAAAGGTTAAAAAACAGGAAGTAATTAAGACAAAATAGTTTGTGATTAAATTATAGGTATATTCGTTAAAAATATAGATATAATTCACAGAGAGTATGCCACTTATCTTTCTAAAAATTAATAGCAGAATTAGCCTGATAAAAATAGACCTTTTATAAGTGTTAAAGAAATGTAATAAGCAAAATGAAACTGAAATCAACTTATTAATATATAGAAAATGTTGACATTATTTTGACCAAAAGTGTGAATTATTTCAGAATATTAATTTTCTTCCAACATCTATGCAACTTCCACTGAGCCTAACATGGTTAGGCTCTCAAAAACCTAAATTAAAAAACCAACACTAAAAATCATTAAGAAAATAATTTGGGTTATAGGTAGTATAATAAGTCAAGTAAAAAATGCTACCTTTTCTTTCCTGAGTCAATTGATGGTTGTTAAAAGTATGCAATAAAAGATGAAAAAGAATGACAGCAAAGCTAAAATTTTTTTTTACACAACACAAAATATTTTCCACTGAGTAATGTACACAATAAAAACGATGAATTACAACAGAGGGCCTGCTCTTGATGAAAATATTCTAATTATAATGGCTTATTAAAAACATTTATTTAGGGCTTCCCTGGTGGCGCAGTGGTTGACAATCTGCCTGCTAATGCAGGGGACATGGGTTCGAGCCCTGGTCTGGGAGGATCCCACATGCCGCGGAGCAACTGGGCCCGTGAGCCGCAATTACTAAGCCTGCGCGTCTGGAGCCTGTGCTCCGCAACAAGAGAGGCCGCGATAATGAGAGGCCCGCGCACCGCGATGAGGAGTGGCCCCCGCTTGCCGCAACCGGAGAAAGCCCTCGCGCAGAGACGAAGACCCAACACAGCCATAAATAAATAAATAAATAAATAAAATTAAAAAAAAAGTAACTCCAGTACTCACCCTTTAAAAAAAAAAAGCATTTATTTATTGACTATTCGATCTAGTTTATCTTATAGACCCCAGATACTTCTAAATAATGTAAGCCACTACGTTTATAACCACTTAAACTGAAATGTACAAATTCTGTTTTCAATAGCTTTTTCTTACCAAAGTACACTCCTTAAATTTTTTTCACTGAAGACATGTTATTTCTGTTCTTTTAAGTCCCATTCATTGCATTGTGCACCAATAACATTCTTGGAAAATATATATAATGGAATTTAAGGTAATATTTCATTCTAGAAAGTCTGAAAATGTTCTGCTATAGAAAGAATTTTTGAAGTATAAAATAGCCAATGTGCTACTCAGAAGCCATATATAATGTATAAATGGAAGTATATATTTATAAAGAAAAAAAACTATCTGTATAGTGGTTGAGATTTTTTTCATTATTAGGTTTATCAATCAAATCTAAAATGATGTTTGTACTGGCTAGATAGTTTAATTTATATTTTAGATACTTAAGTGTTAGCTTATTTCCCTTATACCAAAACATATTTATCAAGCTTCTCTAGTAGATTGTTCGCACAGGTCACTGCAATTATTCTTCCCATTCCAGCATCAAACTTCTCTTCAGTGTGGCTTTGTTAGTCCTCCAATTAAGAGGCAGAGTCTATTTCCCCACCTCTGGAATTTGGGTGGGCCTTGTGTCTTGCTTTACCAATAGAATGTGGCAGAAGATCCACTGTGGGAGTCCTGAGTCTCTAGAAGCAGCATGGCCTCTGCTATCTCATGGAATGCTGCTGTCACCACGTGAAGAAGCCCAGTCTAACCTTCTTACGAATGAGTACATGGCAACCCAGCTGTCAGCCAGCACCAAATGCCAAGCATGTGACTGGGGCTGTCTTAGACCATTCAGCCCCCACTGAGGGACCACATAACTGATTGCCTGAGTAACTCCAGCTGAGACGAGCTGAACCCAAAGCAATGACCCAGTTGAGCACAGCCCAAAACAATGACCCAAAGAAACATAAGTAAATAAAAGGTTGCTGTTTTAAGCCACTAAATTTTTTGGTGTTCTGTTATTCAGAAATAGAAAACTGACAGGGCTTCCCTGGTGGCGCAGTGGTTGAGAATCTGCCTGCTGATGCAGGGGACACGGGTTCGAGCCCTGGTCTGGGAAGATCCCACATGCCGCGGAGCAACTAAGCCCGTGAGCTGCAATTACTGAGCCTGCGCGTCTGGAGCCTGTGCTCTGCAACAAGAGAGGCCGTGATAATGAGAGGCCCACGCACCGCGATGAGGAGTGGCCCCCACTTGTCGCAACTAGAGAAAGCCCTCGCACAGAAACGAAGACCCAACACACCCATAAATAATAAATAAATAAGTTTAAAAAAAAAAGTAGAGGAATTTAAACAAAAAAACTCCTAAAGAAACTCAACATTAAAAAAAAAAAAAAAGAAAACTGACAAAATTTGATACACAGAGTGGAGTGCTGAATCTGCAAAAATCTCAAACGTGGCCTTAGCAAGAGAAGTGTTTGTCGAGGCTGGAGACACAATAAAGAGGCTGCTATAGATAAGCTGAAAAAGAGTTATTCATGTTAAGTAGCACCAGAAACTGACAAAAGTGTCACCTGGAGTAATTTTGAAGACAGCAAATGTAATTAAGGAAGACTCACTATGGTTAAGATTGTCTTTCTCCTGAAATTCAACTTTAGATTTAATTCTACCTCAATCTCAATAGAAATGCCAGTAGGCTTTTTTGAAGAAATGGCAAACTAATTCCAAAATCTGTATGGAAAGGCAAGGGGACTAAAATAACCAAACCATTTTTTTTAAAGAACAAGATTGGAAGACTTCAAGATATAGCACACAACTGCACTAATCAAGATCATATGCTACTGGAATAAGTACAGACATTTAGATCAATGGAATAAAATAGCCAAGAAACAGATCCATGCCTACAAGGTTACCTGACTTTGAGGAAGATGCCAAGGGAATCAATGGGAAAAGGACAGTCTTCTCAACTAGCACGCTGGAAAAGCTGGAGATTTTGTATACATAAAAAAGTTGTCCTTAAACATGAACTCAAACCATACACAAAAATTAAGTCAAACGGATCATGAACCTCATTCGAAGATCTAAAATAAAACTTCTGGAAGAAAACATAGGGGAAAATCTTTGTGACATTGGATTAGGCAAGAGTGCTTAAACAGGAAAAAAAATCATGAAACATACTAAAATAGATAAAGTGAACTTCATCAAAGTTAAAAGATTTTTGTTCTTCTAGGGGCACAGTTTAAAAAATGGAAAGACAAGCCATGAACTGAGAAAAAATATTTGCAAAACACTTATCTCACAAAGAACTGTTATGCAGGATATGTAAAGAATTCTTGGAACACAGTAATAAAAAGAAAAACAGCCCAGTTTTTAAAAACGAGCAAAACAGTTGAACACATTTCAAATAAAAAGATTTACAAATAAACAGTAAACCCATAAAGAGGTGTTCAATATCACTAGTTATCAGGGAAGTACAATTAAAATAACAGTGGCATACCACTACATACCCACTAGATTGTCTAAAATTAAAAAGACTGGGAATTCCCTGGCATTCCAGTGGTTAGAACTCAGTGCTTTCACTATCTGGGCCTGGGTTCAATCCTTGGTTGCGGAACTAAGATCCTGCAAGCCACTTGGTGCAGCCTAAAGGAATAAATAAATAAAATTTAAAAGACTAGTAAACGCTGCCAAGTGTTAACAAGTATGTGAGAAACTGGAATTTTCATAATTTCTGACGGGCTTGAAAAAAAAGAGAGGCCACTTGGGAAAACAGCTTGGCAGTTTCTTATGAAGCTAAATGTGTCCTTCCATTGACCCAGAAATTCCACTCCTAAGTATGTACTCAGGAAAAATGAAAAATCCACATAGACTTTTATATAAATGTTCAGAAAAGCTTTATAATAGCCAAAACTTAAAATAACCAAATACACATCAACTAGTGTATAGATAAACAAATCGTGGTATAACTATACTATGGAATATTAGCAATAGAAAGGAATGAACTATCAATTCATGCAACAATATGGATAAATATTTAACGTACTATGACAAATGAAAGAAGCCAGAAACAAAAGACTATAATGTATGACAATAATTACGTGAAATCTAGAAAAGGAAAAGCTATAGTACCATAAAGCAGATCAAAGGCTGCTTAAACCCAGGGGTTTGGAGAGGGGATTGTCTACAAAAAAACATGGGAATACTTTTTTATAGTGATGAAAATGTTCTATATGTTGATTGTAATGGTAGTTACATGACTGTTTAAAATTGCCAAAGGTCAACAAGCTATGCCTTGAAATGAGTGAATTTTATTGTATGTAAACTGTACCTCAGTAAAGTTGGGTGAAAAATAGGAAGGAAGGAAAGAAGGAAGGAAGGAAGGAAGGAAGGAAGGAAGGGAGGGAGGAAGGAAGGAAGGAAGGGAGGGAGGAAGGAAGGAAGGAAGGGAGGGAGGGAGGGAGGAAGGAAGGGGGGAAGGGAGAGGAAAGAACTGAGTTATGTTAGACAAAAATATTACTTTGAATGATAAAGAGGAAGATTGAATTTAAAAGGAAACTTTTTAAAATTTGCCTTTGTTGATTCAGCCCAGCAAAATCACATCACGCAGACAAGAGAGAAAAGATTGCATGTTGATCTGGTTTGAAAGATGTGTTTTCATTTTGTTTATGGTTTCCTTTTCTGTGCAAAAGCTTTTAAGTTTCGTTAGGTCTCATTTCTTTTTCTTATATATTTCCTATTTCTTCCTGGTTCAGTCTTGGAAGGTTATACCTTTCTAAGAATTTGTCCATTTCTTCCAGGTTGTCCATTTTATTGGCACAGAGTTGCTCATAGTAGTCTCTTATGATGCTTTGTATTTCTGCGGTGTTTTTTGTAACTTCTCCTTTTTCATTTCTAATTTTACTGATTTGAGTCCTCTCCCTCTTTTTCTTGATGAGTCTTGCTAAAGGTTTGTCAATCTTGTTTATCTTCTCAAAGAACCAGCTTTTAGTTTTATTGATCTTTGCTATTGTTTTCTTTGTTTCTATTTCATTTATTTCTGCTCTGATCTTTATGATTTCTTTCCTTCTGCTAACTTCGGGTTTTCTTTATTCTTCTGCCTCTAGTTCCTTTAGGTGTAAGGTTAGATTGTTTATGTGAGATTTTTCTTGTTTCTTGAGGTAGGACTGTATTGCTATAAACTTCCCTCTTTGGACAGCTTTTGCTGCATCCCATAGGTTTTTACTGTCGTGTTTTCATTGTCATTTGTCCCTAGGTATTTTTTGATTTCCTCTTTGATTTCTTCAGTGATCTCTTGGTTGTTTAGTAACATATTGTTTAGCTCCATGTGTTTGTGTTTTTTACGGGTTTTTTCCCTGTAATTGATTTCTAATCTGATAGCGTTTTGGTCAGAAAAGATGCTTCATATGATTTCAAATTTCTTAAATTTACCAAGGCTTGATTTGTGACCCAAGATGTGATCTATCCTGGAGAACATTCCATGTGCACTGGAGAAGTGTAATCTGCTGTTTTCGGATGGAATGTCCTATAAATATCAATTAAATCTATTTGGTCTATTGTGTCATTTAAAGCCTGTGTTTCCTTATTAATTTTCTGTCTGAATGTTCTGTCCATTGGTGTGAGGTGTTAAAGTACCCCACAATTATTGTGTTACTGTCGATTTCCTATTTTAGAGCTGTTAGCATTTGCCTTATGTATTGAGGTCCTCCTATGTTGGGTGCATATATATTTACAATTGTTATATCTTCTTGGATTGATCCCTTGATCATTATGTAGTGTCCTTTCTTGTCTCTTATAACATTCTTTATTTTAAAGTCTATTTCATCTGATATGAGTATTGCTACTCCAGCTTTCTTTTGATTTCCATTTGAATGGAATATCTTTTTCCATCCCCTCACTTTCAGTCTGTATGTATCCCTAGGTCTGAAGTGGGTCTCTTGTAGACAGCATATATATGGGTCTTGTTTCTGTCCATTCAGAGAGCCAGTGTCTTTTGGTTGGAGCATTTAATCCATTCACATTTAAGGTAATTATTGATATGTTTGCTCCTATTACCATTTCCTTAATTGTTTTGGGTTTGTTTTTGTACGTCCTTTTCTTCTCTGTGTTTCCCACTTAGAGAAGTTCCTTTAGCATTTGTTGTAGAACTGGTTTGGTGGTGCTGAATTCTCTTAGCTTTTGCTTGTCTGTAAAGCTTTTGATTTCTCCATCGAATCTGAATGAGATCCTTGCTGTGTAGAGTAATCTTGGTTGTAGGTTCTTCCCTTTCATCACTTTAAATACACCATGCCACTCCCTTCTGGCTTGTAGAGTTTCTGCTGAGAAATCCGCTGTTAACCGTATGGGAGTTCCCTTGTATATTATTTGTCATTTTCCCCTTGTTGCATTTAATAATTTTTCTTTGTCTTTAATTTTTGTCAATTTGATTACTTTGTGTCTTGGCATGTTTCTCCTTGGGTTTATCCTGCCTGGGACTCTCTGCACTTTCTAGACTTGGGTGGCTATTTCCTTTCCCATGTTAGGGAAATTTTTTACTATAATCTTTTCAAATACTTTCTCAGATCCTTTCTCTCTCTCTTCTCCTTCTGGGACCCCTAAAATGCAAATGTTGGTGCATTTAATATTGTCCCAGAGGTCTCTTAGGCTGTCTTCGTTTCTTTTCATTCTTTTTTCTTTATTCTGTTCCATGGCAGTTAATTCCACCATTCTGTCTTCCAGGTCACTTATCCATTCTTCTGCCTCGGTTATTCTGCTATTGATTCCCTCTAGTGTATTTTTCATTTCAGTTACTGTATTGTTCATCTCTGTTTGTTTGTTCTTTAATTCTTCTAGGTGTTTGTTCTTTAATTCTTCTAGGTCTTTGTTAAAGATTTCTTGCATCTTCTTGATCTTTGTCTACATTCTTTTTCCAAGGTCCTGGATCATCTTCACTATCATTATTCTGAATTCCTTCTCTGTAAGGTTGCCTATCTCCACCTCCTTTAGTTGTCTTTCAGGGGTTTTATCTTTCCCCTTCATCTGGTACATAGTCCTCTGCCTTTTCATTTTGTCTATCTTTCTGTGAATGTGGTTTTTGTTCCACAGGTTGCAGGATTGTAGTTCTTCTTGCTTCTGCTGTCTGCCTCTAGTGGATGAGGCTATCTACAAGGCTTGTGCAAGCTTCCTGATGGGAGGGACTGGTGCTGGGTAGAGCTGGCTGTTGCTCTGGTGGGCAGAGCTCAGTGAAACTTTAATACACCTGTCTGCTGATGGGTGGGGCTGGGTTCCCTCCCTGTTGGTTGTTTGGCCTGAGGCGACCCAGCACTGGAGCCTACAGGCTCTTTGGTGGGGCTAACGGTGGACTCTGGGAGGGCTCATGGCAAGGAGTACTTCCCAGAACTTCTGTTGCCAGGGTCCTTGTCCCCTTGGTGAGCCACAGCTGCCCCCTACCTCTGCAGGGGACCCTGCAACACTAGCAGGTAGTCTGTTTCAGTCTACTATGGGGTGACTGCTTCTTCCCCCTGGGTCCTGATGCGCACACTACTTTGTGTGTGCTCTCCAAGGGTGGAGTCTCTGTTTCCCCCAGTCCTGTCAAAGTCCTGCAATCAAATCCCACTAGCTTTCAAAGTCTGATTCTCTAGGAATTCCTCCTCCTGTTGCCAGACCCCCAGGTTGGGAAGCCTGAATGGGGCTCAGAACCTTCACTCCAGTGGGTAGACTTCTGTGGTATAATTGTTCTCTAGTTTGTGAGTCACCCACCCAGCAGTTACAGGATTTGATTTTACTGTGATTGCGCCCCTCCTACCATCTCATTGTGACTTCTCCTTTGTCTTTGGATGTGGGGTATCTTTTTTGGTGAGTTCCAGTGTCTTCCTGTCGACGATTGTTCAGCAGTTAGTTGTGATTCTGGTGTTGTCGCAAGAGGGACTGAGAGCACGTCCTTCTACTCCCCCAACTTGAATCAATCTGCCCTATATAAAGCATTCCTGATACCAAAGCAGCAAAAGGGTGGGAATGATGTCTGAGGGGGACTTGCATTTCCTCAAGGGACTTGGCATGTCCAGTGATCCAGCTCCTCCAGACAGTAAAGATCAGTGAACTGTCACTTTCCATTCCTAGTCGTTCAAAGTACCAGTCAGTTGCAGGGCTGCCCAGCACCTTTTCCTCACCAAATCTCAGTGACTGCCCAGAGGAGCATGATTCAGAAAGGAGAGAGAAAACACTTTAACTCAAAGCCATGCCATTGAATCTTACTGTGTGCCGTAAACATCCAGTTGCTTTTCATATTATCCGCAGACAACAACTCAGAAATGGGAGAAGTGGAAATGTCCATTCTTCGAAGCAATGTGCATTTGAAAGACACAAAGTATACAGTCGTCATTATCCAAGAGAAACAATACACTGGAGAATGAGAAATGGCATCCTTCAACCTGCAGGGGAGGGACAGTGGTATGGCATGTTGAGAGTTTTTTTCAAAGAAAACAGGCTGAATATCACTGTATTTGAGGGAGCAGCAGAAGTGAAATGCACAACAGACTAGTAATGAAACAGGACTGCACTGGTTTTTATTTCAGTCACTGAAAGAATTTCCTACAGAGACATGTGCATTTTTGTCTATGACAAACCACGGCCATTTTTAACAGAAAATCCACTAAGTTGAAAATCTACATAAACTGCCAGGGAGAAAAACTCTCTATGTTACAGCCAAAAGGCAGAAGTGGCTCAAATATAAGAACTTTTCTAGATATGGTCTCTTGGGCTTGATATTACTACCAAGATGGGTTAAATCTTAATTGATCATAAATGCGCGTGAATATGACAGCCCACATAGAAATTCTCCTATTTCCTCAAAACCTCATTCCCTAGGAATTTCATTTACTTCTCCATCTCTCCTAGTAAATCCCTGGAGAACAGGGAATGAAACTGAGGTCTCTTTAAATCCTGAGTGCCCAGCAAAGCGTTTGGGCACAGATAGCAGGTGTACAGTAAAATTTTAATAAAAGAATGATGTTAATTATCAGTTTTTCTAGTGCATACTGACTGATGATTGTCGGAAAGAAGGTATAACTCAGCAACCTATTTTGCTACTTTTAGTGGAGCTTGAAAAAGATTTTGTAGTAAAGAAGATTGAAACTAATGGTTCTGTAATGTGATTCTATGTTACTTTTACTAAGTATTCTTTCTCCTTTGTGAGACTGAATAATAGTATAGTTTAAATCAACTGATCCAGGCAGAATATTGCTCTTGAGACCACAGTAATGGCCAAAGCAGGAGAATATGGAAGAAGGAGGTCAAAAGTCTAAACTGGAGGATTTGGTACTCCTAAGAAGGGGAAGGTACTGTTAACTCTTCTCATTGGTGTCTCTTTGATGCCTAACAGAAAGCTCAGCCAATAGTGGTACTCAGTGTACCTGTGAGGGGTACAGCAAAGTAAGCTTGATTTGCCAGGGAAATATGAAAACAGCCCAAGAACAATCTGGAAAGTTTTAAACATAGGGCTCTGATCTAAACTTCTTGTGTTTGCAGCAAAATGGATGGACCTAGCGATTTTCATACTAAGTGAAGTAAGCCAGACAGAGAAAGACAAATATCATATGATATGACTTATATGTGGAATCTGAAAAAAATGATACAGATGAACTTATTTACAGAACAGAAACAGACTCACAGACTTTGAAAACAAACTTATGGTTACCAAAGGGGAAAGGTGGTTGGGGGTGGGGAGGGATAAATTAGGAGTTTGGGATTAACATGTACACCTTACTATAGATAAAATAGATATAATCAGCAAGGACCTACTGTAGAGCACAGGGAACTCCACTCAATATTCTGTAATAACCTATATGGGAAAAGAATCTGAAAAAGGATGGATATATGCATATGTATAACTGAATCACTTTGCTGTACACCTGAAACTAACACAACATTTTAAACCCACTATACTCCAGTATAAAATAAAAATTAAATGAAAAAAATAAATAAATTACTTGTGGAAGTGACTTGCTGGGTAGGCTGTGAGCTCCTGGAGAGAAGGCACAGATCTCATACATTTCTGTACCTCTGGTGTATAGCACAGTGCTTAGTATGTGGGAGCTCCTTGAATATTTAGGGAATTAATGAGTAACTGTCCCAGATAGAATGAAGGCATAGCGTGGTATCTCCCCTTTCACAAAGCCCAGGCTGTTTTTGCTACTATTAAAGGGCATGAGCAGGAAAGATGACATAGATTTTCTAGCTCATTCTCTCTAAGATCCTTTTTTTAATTTTTCTGTTCTCTTTTATTCTTTGGGACTACTACTGTGCATGACTTACTTAAAACTGGAAATTTTGAACTTAAAAGAACCCAACAAAAAATCCAATCATAAAGGTGTTTTGACCTTAAGGTTGTGTCACCTAATATTTATTCCAAGGATATGTGTTGTCGTGATGTTTGTAGGATGCCACCAACCTTGAAAGTCAAGAGGGCCAACTAGAAGAGAATAAATTGAATGAAGTAGAAGGAAAAGAAACTCGGATTTTTTCACTAGTTCTTACACTTTACTTTCTGAGGCTTTATGTTTCAAAGTATGCCATCTGCCAGATAAAGTATATCTACCCCCATTTCAAAGCTCTGACTCAGAGAGGTCAAAATGATTTGATCAAAGTGACTTGGTTGAACAAGGTTGAAGGGAGATTGAACCAACCTCCAGCATCTCCTTACTATGCCTCAATGTCCAAATTCAAAAATAAAAATAACAAGTACTTCACCCAGTTCTCGTGGAAACAAAAGACAAGCCAGAGCCAGGATTCTGGTCACAAGTTCACTATCCCGGTCAAAACTTTGTCTCTCTCTTTCAAAAAATAGATGGTATTGGCCAGTCATGCAGGTTTAGTCCAAGAAATTGGTTGTTCTCACTGTTTGCAGGTAGTGACCCCTGACAGAACTGAGGTCACTCTTGTATGACTGCTCACAGCTTGGATAAGACAGCCCAACAGGTCTGAAAATCCAGAAGAATGAGTACCTTTTGTGGCGAACTGACAAATCCATCAGAGTGAGTTCTTTTTTTCCTCAGTACATTACCCTGGGCAACATCTGAGCAGTGGAAACATGGGCCCCTTGGGGAGCCAGGAAGCCAAAATGAGTGTTTAGGGCTGGTGTTTAAGGCTTGTTTCTGAAGAGAGTCAAGAGAGAAGGTGAACGCCTGCAGGTAGTGCCTTGTAAATTTTCCTTACAGGTTAAATTTATTGATAAAGTTGGGGTCAGCGGCACTAAAAGCAATCCTGTGTGGTCTATTTGTAACATCCCAGAGGTGGCATTTGGAAAGAAATGAGTATTTCCAAACAAAATTAAGGTATTTGTTGGTATATAGATAGATATATAGATATAGATATAGATATAGATATATAGGTATATAGATGTACAGGTATCAGATACATAGACATAAATAAATAGGTATAAATAGGTAGATCAAGTCCCTAATCTTGTAATCATTTTAGTTTCTCTCCTGGACAATTATTTTTTAGTGCTTCCATTACAACTGCTTTTTGTTCTCTGTATTTATCAAAATGTATTTTTCTTATTTTCTAACTTTAAAAACTTATTTATCAAAGAATTCCTTCACATCATTTTTTTAAACAAGTACTGCTAAAAGGAACAAAAACCACCACCACTTCTTTCCTATCACTCTCCTCTCATGGGTCCAACTTCAATCCTATTCCCATGAAGTTTCTACTTTCAAATCGTTCAGCTATTTGTTCAGACACCCCTGCAGCCATCAAAGGTTCTACTAACGCCAGGCAATGGTGCTAATATCCAGCAAAGGCAATACCTGGTCTCCACTTTGGACATAAGCTAGTCCAACTAGACACTCAGGCTGCTCTGAACATTCTGAGCCTCATTATATTCTGACAGAGACTTCAAGTGGGAAAAGCACCTTGACTTTCTCTTGTGTTGTATGGGCTGGGATGGAGGTAAGAATCAAGCTGGTAAGATTGATTCTCTCCTGTCTGACCTGGAGAGCATCCGCAGAACACCGCAAGAACTGGCTACAGCCAAGTGGTCAAATCAGTCTGCCCTGATCTGGCGCTGCGATGGTGGATCAGGACTGGTGCTGACGTGCGTACCAGGACTGGGAACCACTGGCCCACAAAACCTACAGCTTGGGGCTCAGCCTTCTGACCATTCCAGGGTTGGAGCTTGTTCACTCCAACCAAGAAAGGTGAACAGGGAAAACAGGAAGAGAAGCCAACATTCTGCTATCATCCTGCTGTTGGATCCCAAGCCATGATCACACCAGGGGAGGGGTGATGTTTCCCCAGTCATGTAGCATAAAAGTTCTGTAGCCCAAGCCAGACACCATCTCCCAGAGTCTGACATCCAGCACTGCTAGATTTCTCTGTGCTGCTCCATGGTGTACCAGACAAGGGAGACCCTCACACGCAGCTGTGTTGCTCTTATTTACAGATGTTTACCCCAAAAGTTGACTCAGATGGTCTGGTGTGTGTGCTGTCAGTTTCCTCAAGTCTAATTGCTCACCATATGCCTCAAAGCAGAGTACCCTAGTGCTCTAATTAGCTTTTTAGATCTTTCACTCTCCCTACATTGCAGTCCTTTTTAAACCCTAAAACTTCAAAATGAGGACAATCTGAGTGAAAGCCATTGTGCTTTATACAAAATCTCCCTACTCCCCTAACTGCCTTTAAGCTTAATTAACTCTCTGCCTTTACTCTCTGCCCTAGCGTGATGTTGATGTCTATGATGATGGTGACAAGTCAGGTTAGATGCCCTCATCCTTTGCCTTTAATAACAGTGCAGAGTTAAAGTGATTTTTCATAACTGTGTCATGAGTCTCCAGAATTTAAAATGTAAAGGAAGATCTTGTGAGTTTTCTTGGTGACGTTCATTAAGGGAAAGTATATCATAGCCAGATATCTTTGGTCTTCCAAGCTGCTTATGTAGACAGTAAGGAAATGAAGCACCAATAACAGAGATTTTTGACTGTCAATGTCTCCGTTGGTTCCAGTAACAAAGGAGTGGAAAATATTATAGTTCCAAATACATCGAAATAAAGTAAAGCAAGAGAATCCACAAGGAAGATACTATGGTGTAGTAGGACCAACAGTACTAAGTATGAAAAGACTCAGATTCAAATTTTCAGTCTAGTAGAGCAGTGCTCAGCCATGTTCATCAAAACCCACCGAGCACTGGCGTGGAAAGGCAACACGGCACAAACAATGTGTCATTAATAACAATTAGCTATTAGCAGTTGCTGTTGTTTGACTTGGTAATGTGTTATTGGTCATAATAAAAATATTAACGTTTTAGATGATATATTTCATGTAAATTAGAGTTGCTTCAAGTTTACTGCCTCATCACTATAACTCACCTGCATGCTGACATGTGTTGCACCAACTAGGATGAATTCTACTACCCCACCCCTACCTTTATTCATGCCTGCAGGATAGATTTGTATCACTATAAATTAATCATGATCAGCAGTCTCAAACAGGCACTCACACTTCCAGAAATTTCTATTGTTTCTCTGGTCAACCCCCTTTCCCTTTCCCCATAACCAACTGTAATGAACCTTTATGAATCTGCCACTGATTAGGTCACAGGGAATAAAGTCTTCAGGATCAGCATTTTTTTTTTCTGATGAGCTAAGGTTTTCTAAGGCTAGAACATCTGGATTAAGGGAAAAGAATAAAATATGCAAATAAATTAACTATATATCTGCTCCACTGATATTTCTTTCTCACTCTACTCCTGCTCCAAGGTCTAGTATAGAGATAGCAGAGAAAGCATCAATCAGCACAGGATATAATTACTTAAATGGCTTTGAGCGTTGCTCCACGACTGTCTGTAACTGAGCCTGCCTCTCTCATAACCACGTGGGGAAAGGATTGGGCAAGGTGCCATCTAGGGACCCCAAGGCGGTGCATTCTGATCTGTGTTTCCTTTGAGTTCATCTCTGGCGGTGTGCTCAGGATGGGCAATCAATTCACCTTGGAGTATTTAAAGTCACACATTGTGCTTTTAAACGGTGGTGAGTGAAAATATACACCCCTGAGTGAGATAATGGGTGGTGCCACGTAAATATTCTCTGACCGCCAAAATTCTAAATATAGGAAAAGGATAAGGAGAAAAGGGAGAGATGGAGAAGGAGAACTAGGAGCAGACAGAAGATGAATAGCAGCAGCAGGGGAACTATAAATCGAAAGAACTGGCCAATGCTTTACTAATGAGGACAATAAGTAGTTTTAAGTGGATGAAGGAGAAAAATGTAAAGCTTTCGTTAAAAAAAAAAGCAACAGCCAAAAGCAGCTGTGTGTGTGCTGGAGCCAGTGTGTATCAGCTCTCAGGGCCAATTGTGTGCATCTCTTCCTAAGACCTCCTGTGATGTCACTTTGCTGGGTTGAAATTGCCCATGGTGGAGTACTTACACCATGAAAATGGGCAAATGCTACAGATCAGGGCTCCCCCCACCTCCCTCAGAGAGCCAGTAACTAAACATTTATCCGAACACCACTGGCCAGAAACCACAGAGTGGGAGGACCCCCAGAAACAAGAATACTGGGTGCAGTGGGAACATACACACCATCCACTGACTGAGGCTTTTTTTGTAGCACAGAAGCAAGTGGAACCAGGTGGCAGCAGCACCCAGAAGCTGTAAAGGCCACTGATGGTGCCTGGGGTATTCAAGGGCATATTTAAAACAAAGCAATAATGATGTTCACATACAGGGGTTAGGATTTCATTGAAAATTTGGTGAAATAGCTCTACGAAATTGATGCAGAATCTGGGCTTGCTGGAATGTTACCTGGGAGGACCCTGAGGCTGTGTGCAGCTCTTGGTGATGTGTCTGGCCTCTCTGCATTGAAGAAGCCCCAGCAAACAGCCACAACAGGTGACGTTGTGGCCTGAAGTCCTGTATCATTTGGAGGGGGACAGAGGAGATGATGCTCTGTATTGGCAAATCCCAAACACAGACAATTCTTGCTCCAGAACAGGAAGTGATAAAGACCATTAGAGTAGCCTCAGTTTATCTCTTGAGATTATTAACAACAGCTAACACATGAAATCCTGTATAAATAAATCACAATTCTTACTCTGCCTACAGGTCCATTTCATGTTCATTTTGTTCACTTACAAAAATATCTTTCATAAAATAATTTTGTGACTTACTCCCTAATCATCTTTTTTTTATCACACCACTACCTGGTTAATTTATTAAACATTATCATAAGTAAAGGAATAGAGATAATTTCCTTTGCATAAATAACCACGAGGAAACTATACACTTAAAATGACGCTGAAGCTTTATTTTCACTGCATTTAGAGAATCAGCCTGCTTTTAACCACCACAAGTACTTGGTTTCCCCTATCTCTTTTTATTTTCTCTGATTCATGGTTCAGGAGCAAACTTTATGTGTGTCCTTGATGAAGCACCTTCAAAAGAGGTTAACCGTGGCATGTATGAGACACGTTTAATGCTTCCTGACATCTACCCGCTATTATTGGGAAATTCCTGTATTTTTATACATAACATATATATTTACAATATTTTTCACCACAAATCAAGGAAAACTAATAAATTCTTTAGGCAATACCATAATTTATGTGGTGGAGTCAAACATATACACACAGATAATCTGCATTCTTAACTGGGTTTAAAGTCCCCATTGTGGAATATAAATTTTCTGTTACACTCAATGATTCTAGAATTTTAGCTATGTAAGGCATGAAACCCAAACCCCTTATCTTAAAGATAAAGACACCGAATTTCAGAGAAAATGAGAACCACAGAAATACAAGTCACAGAAATGATGAGTCATCAGTTCCTGCTCTGCAGAAAACGTGTGCATTAAATTTGAGAAAGAAAGCACAAACTCATAACAGGTAATACAATATACTCATTGCATACTTACAAACAAAATTAAACCCCCTGACGCAAACCTATAATTAAACATAGAGAATCATTTTCGTTTGCTTCTCTTCTGAGACAGTTTTGAATGGAGAATTTTCTAATAAATTCAGAAAAATACTACATTAGGAAATGCTTTGCAGGGTGTAGGGACATGACTAAAAATAACCCCGCATATTTTACAAAAGAATGGCACTTCATGAATAGTGAATAGTTAACAAAGTTATGTATGATACTAAGTGAGGAAATAGAAATGCGTAAAGAAAAACAAGAGTATGAAAGACACAAGGTCCCCCGCAAGAACAAAATAAAACTACAAGACATCGTGAAATGAAAGCACGGAAATGGTTAAACATGTGTTGTCTTAAAATAATTGATAGGAAGGATGTTTCCTTCTTCTTCATGTCAGAAGGAAGCCATTTATAAATTAAGGTTTAAAGGATGAGTGGGAGTTAGGAATTCTAGGGAGAGGAGAGAGAAAAGAAAGACAAAGGGGTAAAGGTTAAAGAAAATATTTGAGGAATTAAGAGAAATTCAGAAATGTGCAAGAGCCAAGATTGTAGAGGATGAGACTAGACTTAACTAAAGACCAAATCTTAGAAGTCCTTTAAGTTTTCAATCCGTATCCACTGTTCTACATATAGTTCTTTAATTCTTTTTGAATTTATTTCAATATGTGATGTAAGGAATAGTGTTAACCTAATATTTTACTAATGAGTAATAGTTATCTCAACAACATGTGTTGAATGCATTATACATGGATTTGAAAGAACACTATTATTATAAATTTCCTTGTATCTTTTTCTCTTTAAGAAATTATTCCCTTTTGTTAATTTGACTATTGGTGTGCAAATATTGTATTTATTACTTTAAACGTATTTTCTATTTTGATGAGAGCAGATCGGTACCCATTCTCTTCCTGCCAAAAAAAAAAAAATGCTGTTTATGAGCATTTTCTTTTACTCATGAACTTAAGAATATGACAGTTCCATGAAAATAATATTTGGGGGGTCTTATTTATATGAGTGTATTAATTAGCTAACAATTCTGTTTTGTTCATCTAAGAAAATTGTGGATTCATTCAGTGTTTATTTATTCTTGTTTTACTTTACATGCTTCAATATAATTTTATTGTTTTCTCTAGATATGCCTTGCACATGTAACATTAGCTTTCTTCATACATGTTTTGTGGCTATTGTGAATGGATTCCTTTTACCACAATATTTTTTGATTGGTTATTTTTGATGCATAGAAAATATTAGTTTAAGTAGCTTTTTAAGTATGATATATTACAGAAGGTACACAAATTATAAATGTTCCACTTAATGAGTTTTCTAAGTGAACATACCTACATACCACCTGATCAAGAAATAGAATTGTAGTATCCCAGTCTGAAGTCTCCTTCATAACCCTTCCCAATCATTATTCTTGCCATGCTCCTCTGTGTGACTACCACTCAGATTTTTACCTCCATTGATTAGTTTTGCTTATTTTTGAAATTTATATAAATGGAATCATAAAATCTGTCTAAAAGAAAAATCTGGCTATTTCTGTGCAACATTATGCTTGCAGGATTCATCCATGCTGCTACACAGAGCAACGTTTTGCTCCTTTACTGCTAATAGGCATTTAAGTTTTTATCAGTTTTTAGCTATAATGAATAAATAATACATGCTTTTGGTGCACATACATGCATTTATGTTGCCTTTATATCTAGAAGTGGAGTTTATGTCATTATCAAAGTGTATATAACCAAAGTTTTCCAAACTTTACCCATTTTCTCAGCCATCAGTAATGTATAAGAGTTCTGATTGTCTCACATTCTCAGCAACCCTTAGTATTCTTTTTTTTTAAGCCATCCTGGCAAGAAAGTAGCTGTACCCAACCATGGAATTAATTTACATTCCCCTGATGGTTAACAGATCCAAGTGTATTTTCACATGTTTATTGGCCATTTAGAAATCTTCATTGTGAAATTCCTATTCAAGTGTTTTATTTTTCATCTTATTGATTTATAGAATTTACTTCTATATTGTAGATATATGCCCTTCATCAGATAAATGTACTGTCAATATCTTTTATTCAAAGGCTTGCATTATTGCATATTATAGGGCCTCTCATACAATATTCATTCAAATTATGATAAAAGTCATCATTCTCTTGTTCCTGATCTCAGGAAGAAATATTTCAATATATCATCTTTTAATACGGTGTATTCTGAAGATTTCTGTTGATACCTTTTATAAGAATGAGAAAGGTCTCTTCTATTCTTAATCCACAATGAGTTTCTATCATAAATAGGTGTTTAAATTTAGTAAATGATTTTATTTAAAAATCTAAGCAATTATTTTCTTTTCCTTTTTTTTATTTGTTAATATCATGAATGGCATTGATTAACTTTTGAAAGTTAAATTGTAATTCTGGAGAAAACTCCACTTGATACTGACTTGTTATTCTTTTTTGTACGTCAGTAAATGTGTTTGGAATTAATCTATGTTTATGAGAGATATTGGCCTGTAATTTCCTTTTCTTGTAATGTACATGTCAGGTTACAATAATGAGAATATCTTAGCCTGATTTTTAAAAATGAAAGCAGTTTTTAATCTTATGGAAAATTTTGTGTAATATTAATATTATTTCTTCAAATATATATTTATTTTTATTTATATTTATTTATTTTTAAATATTTTTTATTATCAGTGAAGCCACTAGTGAAGTCTGAATTTTGCCCTATAATAGTTTTTAATTATAGATTTAATTTTTTATTGGTTAACAAGTCATGATATTTGCTGTTTCTTATTATATCAGGTTTAATAAAACATTTTATATCTTTCAAAGCTATTTTTTATCTAAATTTTCAAGTTTATTTCATAAAATTTTTCATTATGTTCTCTTTTTATTCTTTGAATACCTGTATCCCTTTGCACTTTTGATCTTGATAACATGTGTCTTCTTCTGGTCAGTAACATGTGGTAACACGTGTTTTCTTGATCAGTCTTTCAGAGAAATTTATTTTCTTCTTTTTTTTCTGGTATGATTCCATTTATATGAAATATCCAGAACAGGTAAATCCATAGAGACATAAAGCAGATTGGGGCTTGCCAGAGTGTAGAGGGAGGTGAGAATAGGGAACAACAGCTTAATGGGTACAGGGTTGCCTTTTGGGGGCATGAAAACGTTTTGGAATTAGATAAAGGAGGTGGTTGCCCAAGATCGTGAATATCCTACAGCTGAATTGTTCACTTTAAAATGGTAGAAGTTCACTTTCTATTTTAGTCATATTGATTCTTATCGTAATTATTCTCTTCCTTTTACATTCTTTGGATTTAATTAGCTGTTATAGTTCTAGCCTATAGAAATGGATTGTTAATCTTTGACTAATACATTTTTTCTCTAACATATGAGTTGAAGGCTATAAATTTCTTTCTAACCAATAATTTGACTTCATCCCACAAGTTTTGCTATACTACATTGCATTTTCATTTAGTTCAAAATATTGTTTTAAATTTTCATTCTGATTTCTTCTTTGACTCATAGATTACAAAATAAATGTATTGTGATTAGAGAATTTCTTTTTGAGAAAATTGAGATTTTTCTTTGTGACCTAATGTATGATCAAATTTGGTGACTATTTCAAGGGCTTTAAAAAATAATGTATATGCTCCATGTACTAGAAACAGAAGTCTACAGATATTTACCATTTAGATCAACTTTAATTGTGCCAATTGTTTTTAAGAAAAGTATTCTGAAATTTTTGAGGACTTATCAACATTTTCTGTATTTCTTAAAGCTTCTAGTATATATTTCCAACTTATGTCTTAGCTGCATCAAGCTTCAAAATTGTTTTAATCTCATATAATTTTGACATTTTTGATATGAAATATCTCCTTTTGTTTTATCTAACACTTTTGTCCTTAAATTCCATTTTGACTTAGATGATGTAATAGTACTATTTTCTCCACTGTTTGGATGATTCATCATTATTTTTAAATGTCTGCTAAATGAGCATCTATACTTTTTAAAAAAATTCTCTGTTAACAGTTTATAGGTGGATTCTTTTAGTTCACAATCTAAGATTTGAGACATTTAATAATAGAATAAATATGTTAATTTAGTTTGAGTTGGTCTTTTGTCCTTATTTCTTCTACCTTATTTTTTATTTTCTGTTTTCCATTTCTTCTTGTTTTCTTCATTGAATTGTCTTAGATTGATCATATCTTATTTGCTAGGTTATTTTTCCTTTAGTAGTATATAAAGTATAAAACAAATTTAAAATATTTTTATATGTATTTCCTCATTCAACTGATGAGTCCTATGTTTAATAAGCATATTTAAACTATTATTTTCTATGCATGGCTAGAACCAATTGATGTCTATGTACTTGTTCTTTGACTCTTTTTCTTTTTTTTCATTTTGCTAGAGCATATCTTTTCATCAGTTCTTCAAAAAAGGTAATAAATGTTCTCAGTTCTTACTTAAAGATAAATATCATTGTGATTCGGTTCTACATTCAAATTTATTTTTTCTCAGAATATTGAAGATATTACTCAAATTGTCTTCCACCACATAATGTTGCTAAAATAGTAATGTGATCCTAATTCCTTTTTAGTTAACTTTTTCCTTCTGATTTTTGTCTTCTTTATAATCATAGTGCTCTAAAATGTGAAACATACACCATGATGCATCTATATACATTATCTTAAAAATTTATCTTATTCATCCCTTGGAATCTTTTTAATCCAAGGTTGTAGGATTACTTTACCCCAGGATGTTGTCTTCTCTTTTGCCTTTACTTCCAATTGTAAGTTTGTTCCTTTCAGCACTTTGAAAATATCATGCCACTAACGTCAGGCTTGCAAAATTTCTGCTGAAAGGTCAGCTGATTTTCTTATGGAGTGTTCCCTTGTACCTAATGAGTAGCTTTCCTATTGCTGCTTCTGCAATTCTCTGTTTACCTTTAATGTTTGCTATTTTAATTGCAATATATCTTGCTGTGGACCTCTTTGGTTTCATCTTGCTTGGGACTCTGTGCTTCCTGGACCTATATGTCTGTTCTCTTTCCTAGTTTAGGGAAGTTTTCAGCTATTATTATTTCAAATAAGTTTTTTGCACTACTCTGTCTCCCAGTCACTGATCCATTCCTCTACATCATCTAATCTGCTGTTGATTCCTTGTAGTGTTTTTTCACTTTAATGATTGTATTCTTCAGTTGTTTTGTTCTTCTATATTTTCTAACTCTTTGTTAAAATTCTCACTGTGTTCATCCATTCTCCTCCCAAGTTTATTGAGTATTTTTGGATCATTACCTTGAACTCTTTATCAGGTAGATTTCTTATCTCCACTCCCCTTAGTTCTTCTTCTGGGGTTCTGACTTGTTCCTTCAATGGAACATATTGCTCTGTCACCTCATTTTGCCTAATACTGTGTTTTTATTTCCACATATTAGGTAAGTCAGTTACATTTTCTGATCTTGGAGAAGTAGCTTTATGTTGGAGATGTCTTACGTGGCCCAGCAGCACACTCCTCTCTGGTCATCAGAACTATATACAGTAGGGATACCCCCTATGTGGGCTGCATGGGTCCTTTTGTAGTAATGGGCTGACTACTCTGAGTGTCTTGCTACGTGGGCCTGGCCCCTGTCAGGCCCCACCTTGTATGGAGGCTGGTAGCCCACTGGTGGGCAGGACTGGATTCTGTCAGAGTTGGCTGCTAAGCCTGGGAGTCCCAGGACTACTGCTGACCTGCTGGGGAGAAAAGCTTGGTCCTAGGGTGGCTGCTCGGGGGCCCCAGATGTCCCAGGCCTGGTGCAGCCTGTTGGTGAGCAGAGATTGGTCCTGAGGTGACTGGCTGTGGGGCATTTGTGTGCTAGAGCTGTTGCTGGTCTGTTGGTGAGTGGGTTTGGGTCTTGCACCCACTAGTAGGCAGAGCTAGGTCCCCGTGCAGCTGGCTGCTAGTCTTAAAGCGTTCTGGCACTATTGCAGATAGGCAGGTGGGCGAATAAAACCCTAGGCACAAATAGGCTGGAGAGAAGAGTCCAAAATGGCTCTTGCTAACACCAGAGTCCTCGTGATAGAATGTGCTCCCCAAAATGACTGACACCAGAGTATACGTCCCCACAGAGAATCCTAGATTCCTCCTGCCTCTCTGGGAGGTTTTCCAAGATCAGCAAATGGGTCTGATCCAGGCTCCTTTCAAATTACTGCCTCTGCCTGTGTCTTGGAGCATATGAGATTTTGTGCACACCGTTTAAGAGTGGAGTCTGTTTCCTACAGCCTTCTGACTCTCCAGTATGCAAGTCCTGCTGGCCTTGAAATCCAGACATTCTGGGGTCTTATCTTCCTGGTGCAGCACCCCCAGGCTGGGGAGCCCAATGTGGGGCTCAACCCCTCACTCCTTGGGGAGAACCTCTGCAATTGTAATTATTCTCCCATTTGTGGGTCACTCACCCAGGGGTATGTGTCATGGCTATACCATGTCTTTGCTCCACCCATGCACCTCATTATGGTTCCTTCTTTATTTCTTCAGTTGTGTCAATCTTTAGGTTGTTCTCATCGACTGTTCTCTGTAAATAGATGTTATTTTTGTGTACCCATGGGAGGAGGTGAGCTCAAGGTCTTCCTACTCTCCATCTTGGCCACATCTCCCCTCTTCTCATCTTTGTATTTCGTTAGTCCTATTTGTCTGTCTGTGGATGTAAATTAAGAGTGCCAGATCTGTTTTCTTTGAAAGCAGCAGTGGTATAGTACGTGTAAAGAAAAATATGCAATTAACTTGTTTTCTTGTTTTGCAGGTTCTATTTGCCTCCTGAAGGTTGTTCATTTCCTTTGGCCACAGTTCTGCATTTCTAGTTCTAGCTCCCCCTTCTCTGGTTTTCATGGAGCCAAATTTCTACTGCCTGCTGCTTGGCAAAAGAGAGTGAAGATGCAGCATGGAAGAATCAAATCCTGCTTGCTGTTTCATATTTAATCTGTCAAAATTTGCCCCGACTTCTTCCCACTCATCACTTCTATTATCTCTGACTTTGAAGTAAACTCAGAGATTGTCTGCTCCCTACATCATATGTATCTTTGGGGAATTTAATCTTTAACTTGTTTTTCCATCTAACCAATCCCATTTATTTTCTTTTTGTCAAGAAGTGCTCTCATATTTTGTCTTTCAGTGTGTTTATAGTTGTTCATAATACTGTTTCTGTAATTTCAAGTGATTGAGGTGAGTAGAGGTATAGAATATGTGTTTGGTGGGTGATCCTCATTAAAGCCATAGTCAAAAAGGGATAAAGTTGAGACTCAAACCCAGTTCTCTGACACAAAAACAATTCTCATCCTGCTATACTGTGTAGTCACATTTAAAAGGCATGATCAACATATAAAATTGGTAACCATAAAGTAATTTAGTCCTCCTGTTCTCACAGGATTAATCAACTTTTATAAATCTATTCCTTGGTATATGATAGGAGAATTTTTTCTTTTAATCCCAAAGGCAAGAGCTCCTTATGTAAAATCAGATCAATTATGAATTCATTTGATGCTTATAAAATTCCCTGGAGGCAAGACAGCTTACTTGCTAGCTTCGCTTTTTAATGTAAATAATAGGACCAATCAGCAATTTTCTTGTTGAACATAGACAAAAATTTATAGACTCTTTGTTCACTATACAGAAGGTGTGCTGGATGTAAAATGGGGTGCCTTTTATTTATTTGGTGATTGAATTATTACTTCCATTAGCAAAGCAGAATTTCTATGCTATCAAAGCTATTTTTTAAAAGAATACAGCATATCTGGTTTCAACCTGAAATAGTTTATACTGTTAAGTTTTATTATTAGAATTATTGATTATGTGAAAATTAAAACTCAAAATTTTCTGTTCTCATTTTCTTCCCTCTCCTTGCTTCTCTTTACCATCTTCTAAGATTTACTAACAGCCAAGCAAAACCAGTGTTCAAAAACACAACAGTTCAGGTACCAGGCTTTGTGACATTTGATTTTTAGCTAATGAGAGAAAGGTGTTTATGTATATTTCTCCTTGTGTAGACTCACACAGTCAACACTTAACAAGCCTCTTTCAGAGAACAGTCTGAGTCATTAGTATTCATATGGACCAGGATGTCATGTTATCTCCAGCAGTTTTTCTTTCCCTTTGGAATATGACTATGAAAATATTTTCCCCTCAAATTAGTACTAGGCCACCCCTAGAGATGCCACCTCTTCCCCCAAATTGCTTATAGCATTTATGCTTTCTTCTCTGATTTTTGGGCTACTTTTGGAAGTCAGTCTGATAACAATGGTCCAAGAGTGATTTTTTTCTGGGGAACAACTGAAGTCAAATTTGCCTTGTAACATTTATACTCAACAAAATAAAACATCAAATCTAGATTCTCTGTGGGCTCTACTATGGTGCTCTGGCCAAATACTGAAGTCATTAAAAGTATTTTCCCCAGAAGCTTTTCAAAACAGGATTAATAAGTTCATTTACATCATTTTTAAGTCAGATTCCACATATGAGTGATATCATATGATACTGTCTTTCTCTGTGTGACTTACTTTGCTGTACACCTGAAACTAACACAACACTGTAATTCAACTATACTCCAATAGAATAAAATTAAAAAAAAAACAGGATTAAGATATCCTCAAGAATTGGATAGTCGTGCCACTTTCAGCTTTCCAAGGGAAGCAGGTTATCTTTCAAAAACTTTGTCAAGATTTGGCATCAAGGGAATGTGCTCTATAATTATTACTCAGGGTATATATAGTCCTGCTTTAAGCAGAAAAAGTTGGAGGAAAGCCCATCAAAATAAATCTAGCTTTGCCTAGGTGTGTGCCATGATCTTGGTAAGAACTCTCTGATACTCTTGTTCTTGAAAAGATTACATAGGTGATGACACATTAATCCCCTAACCCTTGAGGTGTCCAAGGTTGGTTCCTGGGATTGGAGATGCTATGAATTTGACCTCTGGCCATGACATTATCATACCCCATCATACCACACAAGTTGTGGGAAAAGACTGGGAAGCACTGGTCTAGATAACTACTAAATGGCTGAAATCAACTCAACCTATATAATGTTAATGGTGGGAATTTTGTCCATTTCTAAAGTAAATCAGGAAAAGGGAGTTGTTGTCGATTGTCCAATTTCCCACTGCTTAATCAGAAAGAGAGAGCTTAAGTATACAAAAATGTCAGTGACTCTATACTTTATTATTTCAGCTTTCAGAAAATAATCTCTTCACTTCTCAGTGGCAAAAATCATCACTGATCTGGACTCAGAGGCACATTATGCTCAGGTGGTGATATTGTCTTACAGTAAAACAATACACGTATTACTAAGAAAACTAGATATATTTTATCTGCCACTTGTCAAATTAAAACCATAAACACACTAACAGTGACTCAAGTGAAAATACCTTTGAAAGCAAACATTACTTTTTAAATGGTTTAATACAATCTGCCCCTTTCTTACTAATACCTAACTTTTTAATTATCAGTTTTTTAAAAATATAGTCTTACACACATATCCCCATTAGCATATTCCTTTATTACTTAATCTACATGTTGTAAATTGAATTGAAAATTTATTCCCATTAGTTTGCCTTTTATCTTCTGTTTTGCTCAACATTAAAAGCCTCCATTACATTTTGCTTGTCTGCCAAGGCTGGGTAAGGGAGCAAACGACACTGCTCGCCAGAACACAATAGGAACTCAATGAATGGGTTAACTCACTTAGTGACTTTAGTTTCTTTATTCTTGCACTCCTTAACAGCCCTGAAGACTCATTTTTTTTCTCTTCAGCACAGAAAGGTAATAAGCAAAGAAGTAAAAAAGCAAAAAAAAAACAAAACAAAAACAGAGAATTGGCACTAAATAGATAATTCCCTTCTAGTTCACTATCCTCCTTAGGATACATTTTTTTCCCAACAAGAAAAAGATTTCTTTTTCAGTTAGTTCTTTGTTGCCCCATCCTTCTTATCAAGCAACAACCGCTGGTCTAATTTTATACAACAAGAAGATTGCTTGTCTATCAACTTGCCATTGCTAACAATGGATTCAAATGAAAACTGCCCGAATGCGTCTCTAACAACATAGTCGAATATTTTTGAACTGTAAATTGGTGTAGGGTTTTCAATGATTTCACCACAAACTTCAGCACTGAGACATCTTCTCAGTCAAGCCAGGCCATGTCTGGGCTGTGAGAAGTTGGAACATGGAATTATGGAAGAGTGAAAGGACTAGGATGTAATTCAGTGGATGTCCATTCTAAGGTAAATTACAAAACATTAAGTGGGTCTCGAGCAATCTCAAGTGTTAAAAATTTTGAGCATAATTCAAAAATTAAAGCAAATACTTTGGACAAGAGTACCAAGGACAACACAATCTGTAATTAACAGGTTCAAATATGAAATGATAATTAACCACGATGAACCACTTAGCATTTTAAGATAATAACAAATTATTATTATGTGCCTAAGCTGACCTCTTGTTTTCCTCAATATCCTACCAAATGGAAGCATGTAGATCTTATTGGACCACTAGTTCCTATTACAACATTCCAGGGAAAGAACAGTGCAGTCATTCGTTAATCTAATTAAGCGTCCTTAGAGCCTAAAAGAAAAGAAATGGCGTCACCTAAGTTAAGAACCAACATCTGCAGTGATATTAAGGTGAGAGAAAGGATGAAGAGACCGTCTTCTAAACGTATGAGGGAGAACACCCAGGTATAGCTACCTCTGCACATGCTGGTAAAACTGATGGAGGGAGGGATGATATAAATTCCCTCTTCCTTTGTACTTTGGCTAAACTACAAAAAAAAAAAAAGGAAAGGAGAGTACCCAGCAAACCAAAGAGCCAGGACATCACATGGTGAAGGAAGTCTGATCACACAAGCACCACAGGGTCATTAATCCCCAATGTGAGAACTAGACTGAGCTCTCTCACTGCCCTTGGGTGCCCTACTGCTTTATTACTTAATCTACATGCTTGGTCAGTGCTTGGTGTCAGGGAGAGCAAGGGCTACATTGGTTGCAGCTCTCCAGGTGCACATGCATCTGAGAAGCGTGGCTCTCCTAACAGGACAGGAGTCAGACAGGATGTGAGTTTTTTTTAATCCCCATAGTGTAGAAGCAGCGCAGCCTGTAAATCAAAAGCCTGAACTAGAGGAACTCTTAAGGACTGTTTTCAGTCCTTCTGCTTTTTTCTGCTAAGTAAACACGGAAAAAGACAAAATTTGTCATTTAAAAAAAGAAAAGAAAGTGTTTGAAATGTAGAAGAAAAGAGGAAAACATCCTAAGCAAACTGGGATACTGTGCCTGTAAAAAACTGTGAGGTCAATTGTGATATGAGATGTGTGGATGGAATGGTGTCAGGATCTTTTAAAAGAAGTGCCTTAAAGGGAAGTAGGCCAGTTAAAATAAAATGAGGAAGGTGAGATTAATGATGACTCAAGTAAGGAGAGAAAAAATATAAAATTTCAATAAGAAAAACAACTGTAATGATTTTAAGGCAATGGAGAACATGGAGAGATAAAAATAAAGCAACAATTTAAAAACAGAGATTGAAAGCATGCAGGCTTTATCATTAAAAACGTCCAGATAGCACACATCTCACTAACAGTGTTGAGTGAATTCGTTGCAAAGTGACCTTAATCATGTGTTGCTGAAAAGAGAATGAGTGGTTTTTAAAGTTAAAAATGTGACAAATTATGCAAATATAAATAAAGCCAGGTAGCAAATATAGAGAAAAATACTTATGTAAATATTTTTTAAATATTAAGAAACATATTTTTCAAGGTAACATAAAGGGCTCAAATGCAGCCATATTTATAGAAGAACGTGTTAGAAATGGCTCTCAAAAGAAGTAGCCCTTATGGAGCATTTTAATCTGGGGGTAAATTTTCTCAGGCCTCCCATTTTCCCCTCTTCTTTTCTAGTCTACTGTTTCTCCTTCAAAGAACTCTTGGAAAGTACTTGAGAACATCAGAATCAGGTAAACAGAGGGGAGCCACAGATACTGATAACATCTTTGGGAAAACACTCAGAAAAGTGTTTTGTATAATCAAACAAACAAGTATTGGGGGCTTAGATTCCTGGGATTCTGGTCCTAAAGTCATCATTACTGGATGTGTAATTTTGGACAAACCTATTCACTTCTCTGAGTTTCAAGTTTTGTGTTGTATTGTTTTCCTATCTATAAAATGGGGGAAACTAGGCAGGATACAAATGATGTCATTTGTTCTATGTTATGCATAGTAATATAATGTTTTATCAGACTTGTCACACAAACCTGTGATGAAATATTGAGTGAGGCGTTGTAAAGCATTTGCTAAATCTTTGTATGTGAAACAAAAAAAAGCTGGAAAATTAAGCTGAAGGATCACATTTACTCAACGCCGTACTTCTAAAATGTTGAAGTAAGCGCTAAAATGAATTCACTGTAGGAATGGCCACAGAATTTGTGAAGTCTTGATGAATATTTTTCATCTGTAGCTTTTAGGACAGCATGTTCGACTGAAAGAGGATTCTAAGTATTAAAATCTTATCTATCCAGAGGAGTAAGTAATTTGAAAAGAAGAAGAGAAAGATTCTAAAATAGCTATGGACCAAGCAGTTAAAATGGAGATTTATTTTTTTTATTGGTCACTATATAACTCTTAATATGCCCCATTTTTTCAGACTGTACCCTACATAATAAGAACTGGAAAATTAGAAATTGTGAACAAGTATTTCTGCATAAAAGAGCATGTTCAAGGCTTAAACAAAAGCTTTTAGATATCTGCATAGGAGTAACTATTGAAGTCATGAGGTTGGTGAGATTTCAAAAAAAAGAGACAGAGAAACAAAGAGAATACAAGACCAATCCTGATACCTTTCTTTAGGGTATAAGAAGGTACTGTTAGGAGAAAGGAAAATCAGGGGGTTTGTATCCATGGAAGCAGAAGGACTTTCAATCAGGGAAAATGCCCAAGATACTGAAGAGTGGCAAAGAGAGAAAAGGAGAAGTCATTCCTTGCTCTTTTCATGGAAATAGAGGTTTCTCCTAACACCAAACCATGCTGACAAAGTATGACCTCTTGTCTAGTGAGGGAGCGGGGAGGAAGCAGCAGTGGACACTCCATCTTCTATCACATGCACACTAAACTGTACCCACTACTCTCTCTACTTTCTCTTCACACACCCAGGGAACTGACTTCAAAGACTCAGACACATAAAGGTCACTTCTAGACAAAGTGGCGGTGGCAGAAATGGCAGTGCTGAGGAATCTAGGGAAGAGAATTCCCTGGGGGATAGAAACCCCAGGACAAATCAGGCAGAAAGCAGTGCAGCAGGTCAAGGGTCATTTTTCAGAACCTAGACGGCTGAGCTGTGAAACACAGCTCGCTTCTCAGAGAGTCAGCAGGAGTCCTTGCTCCACCTTTGCCGGGTATTTTCCTTTTCCTTTTTTTTTTTTTTTGGTAGGTTAGCCAAAGGATCTCTCTGTCTTGGACTCTGTTTCTCAGTCTCTCCCGCTCTCCTTCTTCCTTGTTTGTGTCTGTCTGTCTGTCTCTCTATATATCTGTCTCTCTCATTCCCATCAAGAAGAGCTTTCCCTTTTCCAGTGGAGAGTCATGGATGTCCCCTGAGCTCTTGTCCTCCTGGTATGGGTCACCAGCTCAATTAAAACGCCTACATTAAAAAAATGAATTTCACATAAAGAAAAATCCCAAACATTTTTACCTACCTCAAAGAACTACCAAAATGCTGAACATTTCAAGGGTCAAGCAAAGACTTCAATATAGCAAAAATTCACATTTAAACTTTAATCATTTTTAAATAACCACAAGGTTCATCTTCAAAGTGATGAGTGTACCAGATGGTTGTTTGCTGGTTCCAATTGTTCCCTAGGCTTTTAATGGGTTTCTGTTAGTGACGTCGACTGACAGCAACCAGTTGTGTTACAAAACAGTGTGACATCAGGTCAATCACGATGAAAGTTGATAATGCCACATCAATAAGGTGACATTTTATGCTTTAGTTTGGAACAAACTGCTGGAAGGAAAGGAACTGATACTTAGTAATGGATGAATATTCTAAACAAATGTTAGCGCATCACATTGTGGCCTTTGTTGATAACGCTCAAGACCAACGGCATGATATCAATGACCCTCAGAATCCATAATGATTCTTATATTGAGAAATAAATACTTCCTCCCATGCAAGAGATCACATGTCCTGGAATTTTCATGAAAACCATTGCACTATAGTGCAATACAATTCATCTAATTTCACAGCAAATCTTTAGACACATTCGGATACATACGTGTTTCACAAGAATACACAAGCCCTGAAGGCTACTGCATGCCCTACAGCCAGTTATAGGATGAGCAGAGTAGGAAGAAAATGGCCCGTCTTCTGTAGGGCAGATTATTCAAATAAGCAGAGCAACACATGAAGTAAAGCTGACCCATCCCTGGATCCATTAAATAAAGTCGCTGTGCTCTACTCTTCCTGCAGTGGTCATGCCAGCCTGAGCATAATGGGGGCCAAAGGTTTAGCGTAGCTGCAGAAAATTCAAGCAGATAAACAAGTCAACAAGGTCCTAGAATGATGAAGAAACTGTCTGGTTTGCAGGAAACTTGATCCACAAGGGGTAAGATGGGGTGATGCAGCGTGTGGGTGAGAAGAGGTGGTAGCAACAGGTGGAGATGAACTGTAGTGGGAAAGCCAGAATTGTCTATTGGGGAATTTGACTAATTCTCTGATTTGTGTGATGGGAACCCCCTTCCTCACCTCCCCTTGTAAATCTTCACTTAATTTCGTGTTTCAGTTGATGTCATGAGGCGTTGGATCTGTTTCGGGGATGGGACATCATGCTAAGAGCAGTTTTGAGGTGAACGACAGGAAGAACTAAAGCCTCTAGTGGAAATCTCATGTAACTTATGCTCCTGCTTCTTTGCAGGACCAGTTCACTTGCTGTTTTCCGAATACGCCCGTCATCCTCCTACTTTTATAACTTGATCTTTCTCTTCCCTTCCCATGAACCAAACCTAATATCCTGTCATATTTTATCCCAAGTGCTGCATCCTTGATGAATTTTTTTCTAGTTTCCTAACTGGATTTCAGCTCTCCCTCCACAACATATACATAGAATCTTGTATATAGGATGGCATTTTAAATAATATGGCTTGCCTTCTACCCGGTATGGCATTTAGCTTGAGGTCAGGAACTGTGCTTTATTTATCTTTACAGCCACTGAGATGGCTAACTCGCTATTCAACAAATGTTAGTTAAAATACATCGAACAAAAATGCTAGCTTGTTCATAAAAATTTTTTTTTAAATAGGTTCCTTTGCTCTGTAAAAACTATCTTTAAAAGGGAGAGAGGAAATGATTAAATGCAAATACTTAATTAAACTGAGTTCTCATACCTCTTTAGGAGATAAACTTATTTTAATAAGTCCTTCCTACTGTAGTAAGAGAGCAGATATTCCTTCAAAAGGAGAGCATGACCTTTTGTTCTTATCTGCTGTCCTTCAGAGGGGACAGAAGGTTTTCTCTGAAAACCCTGCATAGGAAGGTACAATTGTTTATACAGTAGGCAGTATTTGTGGCTTGTATTCTGTATGAAATCTTTGTTGGCACACAGGTTGTTCCTTTTCAGTAAATGATTAAAGGAATATATTCAGAGGTATATTTTCTTTGACAGGTGTTTTCTAGAAGGAGCTTTTCTTGCTCTTTTGATTTCTTTGTCTATTTTTTGTCTTTTAAGTTCTTTCCCTTTGGAAACAGTTGACTGAGGATCGCACTGAGCTCACCCCAACGTCATTTATTTTGTAGTTCACTGTCCTGACAGAGACACAGAAACTGTGTCTCATATGGTGTCCTATATATTACCCACCTATATATTACTCACATGGTGCCCTATATATTATCTAGTTTCTTTTTCAGGCTCAGACATCAACAGGAGACAATAGTGATTGTTGGGGCCACAAAAGCCCTTGAATTTCTGTTTCACAAAATTAATCTTTTCCATTGCATGTGTAAACCATGTCTTATACTATATCTCTACTACTATGTGGGGAAAAAAAAACAAGACTAAGTAAAACACCATATGCTATGGACAAGGACATAAAAGGCTTTTGAGTTTGGGTTATTTTGAGTTTGCATTTGAGTTTGGGCTATTTGCTGTGAAAGCAGCAAGATGTAGCAGCCATTCACAGAGAAAGCACTAGCTAAAAAAGATCTTTTAAATTAAACATGCTTGGAATCTACTGCTTTTGCTTACAGATAGGATAAGGAGTATTCCTTAAATGAAAATACAATCATTCTTGTGTCTTTATTGCCATGTTACTGGTAGATATTGGGGAAATTCTGACTTCCTGTAAGTAGAATTCAGAGTACTCTGAGAGACAGAACAAAACAGAAGGAGTACATTGCTAAAGATATAGATTTCTTTCCTTAACAACATTGAATTCATAGTCAGCACTGATAAATATCCAGATGTTTCACCTCAAACACAGTGTGACAAATACTGAAGTAAAACTTTACCTTTCAATCTATTGAAAATTCCTTCCTTTCATAAGGTTCATAGATTATTAGGTGATTTTGGACTTCAGAGTTCACCATTTCAATGTACCTGGTCAAAAATGTCATCATCATTCAATGAACACATATTTATTGAGTATCCATTAGATGTCACACAAGTGTTCTAGGCACAAAAATATAGAAAGACGCTGCCCTTCAAAGTGTTAAGAGTTTAGAGGGTGGGGAAAAAAAAGAAATAAAATATATTATTGAGTGCAGTCATGGATTGGTAACATATATGGGATGAATCCTCCTGCCTATAACAAATACTAACTCTTGATGAGATAGAAAAGGAAACTTTGATGGCAGTGGAGGTAATCAAATTGAGGGGAGTCCACATGTGAAAGAAGAAAATGTTGTGTTTAAGCGAGATCTGTATTCTTTATCCTATGAGACAGATAAAACTTCAGCAGACAGCAGCAGTATGATTAGCCCGAAGAAACATACGTTGAAATGTTTGAGCTGCCAGAGGGGCTGGAAATTGAAGGGGAAAAACACTGAGAGGAGAGCCCAAAATCTGCATATAAATTTTCTTAAATCCTTGCCTGATTCTTGAAATGTACATGTGAGAAGGAAACTAGATAAACCTGGAAAGCTGAAAGAGCTTAGCAGAAATATCAATCCTGTTGCCCCAACTAAGGAGATAACATTCGGAGTTCAAATTTCACATATTAGAGGGGCATGGTAAATATCTCACACTTTTTATTGTAATATAGTTAATGTACAATATTATATTAATTTCATGTGTACAACATAGTGATTAGACATCTCAACACATTATGAAATGATTACCATGATAAGTTATCGGTCCCCATATGAAGGTTATTACAATAGTATTGAACATATTCCTTATGCTGTAATTACATCCATGTGACTTATTTATTTTATGCCTGGAAGTTTGTATCTGTTAATCCCCTTCACCTATTTTATTCACCACTCCCCACTCCAGTCCCATCTGGCAACCATTCTTTTCTTCTCTGTATCTATGAGTCTGTTTTCATTTTGTTTCCTTGTTCTTTTATTTTATTTTTTCAGCTTCCACATATACTGAGATAATATGCTATTTGTCTTCTCTGTCTGATTTATTTTGCTTAGCATGATACATTCTAGATCTATCCATGTTGTAGCAAATGGCAAGGTACCATTCTTTTTTATGACTGAGTAATATTCCATTATATATACAGTATAAATACATATATACCACTTATTTATCCATTCATCTGTTCATGAACCCTTAAGTAGCTTTCATATCTTGACTATTGTAAATAATGCTGCAACAAACGTAGGAGTGCATATAGCTTTTCAAATTAGTTTTTGTTTGTCTGTTTGTTTTCTCTGGGTAAATACTCAGAAGAAAAATTGCTGGATTGTATGGCAGTTCTATTTTTAATTTATTGAGGAATCGCCACAATGTTTTCCAGTGGCTGCAATAATCTGTAATTCCACCAACAGTGCACAAAGATTCCTTTATCTCCTCATCTTTACCAACACTTGTTATTTCTTTTCTTTTGATGATAGCCATTCAGACAGGTGTGAGATGATATCTCATTGTTTTGATTTGTATTTCCCTGATGATTAGTAATATTGAGCATCCTTTCATGTGTCTGCTGGTCATCTATTTCTTCTTTGGAAAAATGTCTATTCAAGTCTTCTGCCCATTTTTCAATCAGATTGTTTATTTTTTTGATATTGAGTTTTATGAGCTGTTTGTATATTTTGGATATTAACCCTTTATCAGTCATATCATTTACAAATATTTTCTCCCATTCAGTAGTAAATCTTTTCTTTTGTTGATGGTTTCCTTTGCTGTGCAACAGCTTTTATGCTTAATTAGGTCCAATTTGTCTATTTTTACTTTTGTTTCCTTTGCCTGAGGAGACAGGTCAAAAATATATTGCTAAGACTGATGTCAAAGTGTGTACTAGCCTATGTTTTCTTTTAGGAGTTCTATGGTTTCAGATTTTATATTTGTCTTTAATCTATTTTGAGTTTTTTTTTGTACATAGTGTGAGAAAGTAGTCCAGTTTGATTGTTTTGCATGTAATTGTCCAGTTTTCTCAACACCATTTATTGCAGAAGCTGTCTTTCGCCCATCGAATATTTTTGCCTCCTTTTTCATAGATTAATTGACCATATAGATGTGGGTTTATTTCTGGGCTCTCTGTTCATTGATGTTTGATTTTGTGCCAGTAACATACTATACTGATTACTGTAGCTTTGTAGTATATTTTAAATCAGGGAGCATGACACATCCAACTTTGTTCTTCTTTCTCAAGACTGCTTTGGCTAACTGGGGTCTTTTGTCGTTCCATACAAATTTTAGTATTATTTGTTCTAGTTCTGTGGAAAATGTCATTGGTATTTTGATAGTGACTGCATTGAATCTGTAGATTGCCTTGGTAGTATAGTCATTTTATGAATGTTAATTCTTCCAGTCCATGAGCACAATATATCTTTACATTTGTTTGTGTTGTCTTCAATTTCTCTCATCAATATCTTATAGTTTTCAGAATACAAGTCTTTCACCTCCTTGGTTAGATTTATTCCTAGGTATTTTATCTTTTTGATGAAATTATAAATGTTATTGTTTTCTTAATTTCTCTTTTCTATAGTTTGTTATTACTGTACAGAAACACAACAGATTTCTGTATGTTAACTTTGTATCCTGAAATTTTACTGAAATCATTTATTGTAATAGTTTTTTGGTGGAGGCTTTAGGTTTTCTAAGTATAATATCATATCATTTGCAAATGGTGACAGTTATGCTCCTTCCTTCCCAGTTTTGATTCCTTTTATTTTTCTTGTCTGATTGCTCTGGACAGGACTTGCAATACTATGTTGAATGAAAGAAGCAATAGTGGGCATTCTTTACTTGTTCCTGATCTTAGAGGAAATGCTTGCAGCTTATCACCATTGAATATGATATTGGCTATGCATGGTCATGTATGGCCTTTATTATGTTGAGGTATATTTCCTCTGTTTCCACTTTGTTGAGAACTTTTATCATAAATGGATTTTGAATTCTGTCAAAAGATTTTTCTGCCTCTATTGAGGTAATCACAAGGTTTTTATTCTTCATTTCATTAAGTTGGTGATTCATGTTGATTTAATCACAGATATTGAACCATTCTTGCATTCTGAGTATAAATCCCACTTGGTCATGGTGCATGAATCTTTTAATGTATTGTTGAATTCAGTGTGCTAGTATTTCGTTGAAGATTTTTGCATACGTTCATCCGTGATATTGGCCTGGAATTTTCTTTTTTTGTGGTGTCTTTGTCTGGTTTTGGTATCAGGGTAATGCTGGACTCACAGAATGAGTTATGAGGCATTCCTTCCTCTTCAATTTTTTGATTAGTTTGAGGGGAATAGTTGTTAACTCTTCTTTAAATATTTGGTAGAATTCACCAGTGAAGCCATCCAGTCATGGACTTTTGCTTGTTGGGAGTTTTTTTTGATTACTGACTCAATTTCTTTAATCAATTCATGATCGGTTTATATTTTCTGTTTCTTCCTGATTCAGTCTTGGCATATTGTTAATTTGTAGGCGTTTACTTGTTGGCATACAGTTGTTCACAGTAATCACTTTGATCCTTTGTATTTCTGTGATTTTGCTTGTAACTCCTCCTCTTTCATTTCTGATTTTTTTTTGCGGGGGGGCAGGCCGTGTTGTGCAGCTTGTGGGATCATAGTCCTGTGACCAGGGATTGAACCTGGGCCCCTGGCAGTGAGAGCACCAAGTCCTAACCACTGGACCACCAGGGAATTCCCCATTTCTGATTTTATTGATTTGGGCCCTCTCTTCTTTTCTTGATGAGTCTGGTTAAAGGTTTATCAATTTTGTTTATTTCTTTTCAGAGAAACAGCTCTTAGTTTCCTTAATCTTTTCTTTTCTTTTTTTAAGTTTATATTTCATTTATTTCTGTTCTGATCTTTATTATTTGTTTCCTTGTCCTAACTTTGGTTTTGTTTGTTCTTTTTTTAGTTCCTTTAGGTATAAGGTTAGATCATTTATTCGACATTTTTCTTGTTTTCTGAGGTAGGCTGTATTGCTACAAACTTCCCTCTTAGAGCTGCTTTTGCTGAATCATATAAATATTGGCATGTTGTGTTTCCATTTTCATTTATATTCAGGTTTTTTAAAAATTTTCCTTTTATTTCTTCAATGATCCATTTGTTGTTTAGTTGCATATTGTTTAGACTCCATGTGTTTGTATTTTTTGCAGTTTCTTATTGTAGTCTTCCACCTTTTTGGTCAGAAAATATGTTGGTATAATTTCAATCTTCTTAAAATGATTGAGACTTCTTTTGTGGCCTAGCATGTGCTCTATCCTGGAGATTGTTGCACACGCACCTAGAAGGTAGCTATGCTCACCATTATACTACCAACACTGCACTATATGCACTTGAAAAGAAGGTGTATTCTGATCTTTGAATGTTAGGTCAATCTACTCTAGTGTGTCATTTAAGCCAGTTTTTCCTTATTGATTTTCTGTCTGGGTAATCTGTCCATCGAAATAAGTTAGGTGTTAAATTCCTTTTATTATTGTTTTACTGTCAATTTCTCCATTTATGTTTGTTAATATTTGCCTTGTGTATATAGGTATTTCTATGTTGCGTGCATATATATTTATAAGTGTTATATCTTGCTGTTGGATTGATCCCTTTATCATTATGTATTGCCCTTTTTTGTACAGTCTTTGATTTTAAACAAAGTTATGTCTGATATAAGTATTTCTTCCCCAGGTTTCTTTCTATTTTCATTTGCATGGAATACCTTTTTATATACTCTCACTTTCAGGCTGTTTGTCTTTAGATCTGAAGTGAGTCTCTTGTAGGCAGCATATATATGGGTCTTTTTTTACCCATTCAGCCACTTTGTCTTTTGGTTGGAAAATGTATTGCATTTACATTTAAAGTAATTATTGATAGGTATGTACTTATTGTCATTTTTAAACAGTTTTCTGCTTGTTTTTGTAGTTCTTCTCTGTTCCTTTCTTCTCTTGTTGTCTTCCCTTATGATTTGATGACTATCTTTTGTGTTATGTTTGGATCCCTTTCACTTTATTTTTTCTGTGTTCACTATAGGTTATTGTAGGTTATTGGTTTGTAGTTACCATGAGCTTCACAGATAAAAGCATATACATACATATATATATATATATATATATATATATATATATATATATATGTTGTTTATTTTAATTTGATGATTTCTAAAGTCCAAACACATTTTAATGGCCTTACATTTTTAGTCCCTACACTAGGTTTTATGTTTTCAATGTTGTATTTTACATCTTTTTGTGTGTGTGTGTATCTCTTAACTACTTATTGTGGATAGAGATGGTTTTACTATTTTTGTCTTTTAACTATCCTGATAGATTTATAAGTGGCTTATCTACTACTTTTATTGTATGTTTGCCTTTACCTATGAGACTTTTCTCCCATAATTTTCATATTTCTAGTTATATTTTCTTTTCTGCTTAGAGAAGTCCTTTTAACATTTCTTGTATAGCTGGACTAGCCGTGCTGAACTCTTTTAGTTTTTGCTTCTGTACAAAACTCTTCCTGAACTTAGATAAGTAGCCTTATGAAGGAGATGTCCTATTGGGCCGAGCAAAACTCTCCCCTTTGGCCAGTAGAGCCTGATACCCCAGGGGTGTCCCCTATGTGGGCTGCATGCACCCTTCTGCTGTGGCAGAGCCAACCAGTGTGGGTGTGCTGGTAGGCAAGGCTGCCCTCTGGCATGGCTGCTGTGAGGCCCTGCACTGATGTGGGCCTGCCAGTAAGTGGGGAATGCCTCCAGCACTAATAGGCTAAAAGGAGGATATCAAAATGGCTCATGCCTGCTCTGGGATTAGTATGGTAGAATGAGATCCCAAAATGACTGCTACCAGTGCCTCCACCCTTAGAAGGAGTCCCAGATGCCTCCTGCCTCTTGGGGAGGCTGTCCAAATCAGCAAAAGACACTTTTTAAACTTATTCATCTGTGCTGGGACTTGTAGCATGTGAGATTTTTGATTCACCCTTTAAAAGCAGAGTCTGTGTTTCCTATTTCCCTCCTGCTCTCCCAAAGTTAAGCCCCATGGTTTTCAAAGCCAAACATTCTGGGAGCTCATCTTTTCAGTGCAGGACCCACAGGCTAGGGGACTTGAACTACAAGAAATATTAAAACATGTTCTTCAGGCAGAAGGAAAATAATACCAGATATATATTTGGACATACACAAAGAAATGAAGAGGCTTGAAAATAGTAAATATGTTTTTATACATAAAAGATTTTTTCTTATTATTTGTAGCTCTTTTAAGCAAATATAATAGCAATGTAGTGTGGAATTTACAGCATATGCAGAAGTTAAATGCATGACAAGAACAGAACAAAGACCAGAAGGTTAGTAAAAGAAGTATATTGTCTTAAGTTTTTTACATATTAAGTATAATGGTATAATATTACTTGGAGATATATGGTGATAAATTAAACGTGTTTGCTATAAACCTGAAAGTAACATTTAAATGGTAATAAATCAACAAGAGTTAAAATGGAATCACAAAAACATTCAATTAATCCAAAAGAAGGCTAAAATAGAGAAAACACATATCAAAGGAGAGATTAAAAAAAAAAAGAAACTAAATACTAAAATGGCAGATTTCTGTCCTTACCTATTAATAATCAAATTAATGGTAAACTATCTAAATTTTTCAATTAAAATGCAGAACTTATCAGACTGTAGAGGGGAAAAGTCAATTATAGGTTTCCCAGAATACATGCACTCTACATATCAAGGCACACATAAGTTAAAAGTAAAAGAACAGAAAAAGATTGACAATGCTAACACTGATAAAACGATAGAGACATTTCATCATGGAAAAAGACGTGCAAATCAAATCCAAAGTCAGCAAAATAATGGAAATGATAAAGATTAGAGGGGAAATTTTTTTTAAAAAAATAGAGGAAATTGGTGAAACTAAAAGCTGTTTTTTTGAGGAGTTCAGTGCAGTTGACTGACCTTTAACCAGATTTATCAGGAGAGAAAGAGAGGGAGAGAGAGAGGAGAGACACAAATGTAACTAATCAGAAAAATGACAGTGTATTTAAAAAATGATACAAATGAATTTATTTACAAAACAGAAACAGACTTACAGATATAGAAAACAAATTTATGGTTACCAAAGGGGAAACATGGTGAGGAGGGATAAATCAGGAGCTTGGGACTGACATAAACACACTACTATACATAAAATAGGTAACCAACAAGGACTTACAGTATAGCACAGGGAACACTATCCAATATTCTGTGATAACCTATATGAGAAAAGAATCTAAAAAAAAATGACTATATGTATATGTATAACTGAATCACTTTGCTGTATACCTGAAACTAACACAACACTGTAAATCAACTATACCCCATAAATTTTTTTTTAAAAAGGTAAAAGAAACATGACAATGCAGAATCTGTTTTTGTTAAAAATATAACAATGGAATTTTATGAAATGCTTTATGTCAATAAATTAGAAAACTTAAATGAAATGTACTAATTCCTTGAAGGATACAGAGCTAACTCATAAAGAAACAGATAAGTCAAAAGTCCTGTATCTTTAAAGAAATTAAATTAGCAGTAAGAACCTTACTTGGAAGAAAATTCCAGACCCATTTGGTTTCACTAGTGAATTCTACCAATCATTTAAGGGAAAATTACTAATTCTCCAAAAACTCTTCAAAAACTTGAACAGGAACTGTTCTATTTAACTCATTCTATGATGCCAACATAACACTAACATCAAATTAAACAAAGACATTTCAAGAAAAGAAAACTATAGACCATATTCACTGATCAAAAACCTAACTACACAAATTCTTAACAAAATGTTCATAAATCAATTATAGAAATATATTAAAAGGATAATATTACAAGTGGGGTTTGACTCAAAAATGCAAGTTTAGTTTATCACTCAAAACCCAATCAATGTAATTCACCACATTAGCAGAAAAATATTAGCATCTAAGTTTATGAGGGAAAAGCATTTGATAATACCCAACACTCATCCATAAAATCTCTCAGCAAACTAGAAATAAAAAGGAACTCCCTTAGTCTGGTAAAGGGTATCTACCAGAAACCCAGAGATAATATCATAACGTAGAAACTCACTATTTTCCACCTAAGATTAGGAACAAGGCAAGAATGTCTGCTCTCATTTGTATTCAAAATTGTATGGCACTGTTAGCCAGTGAAGGAAGGTAGGAAGGAAGGAAGGAAGGGAGGGAGGCACAGAAAGACAGAATGGAAGGAAGGAAGGAAGGTAGGAAGGAAGGAGGGAAGAAGGAGGGAGGGAGGGAAGGGGAGAGAACAAAAGGAAGGATGGAAGGGAGGAAGAGAGGAAAGAAAGAAAAAGTATGCATTATATCTATCTCTGTTTATAGATGACATGATGGAAAATACTAGAGAATCTCCAAAAACCTCAAATTTCAAGATTTAAGGATATAAGATCAATTGCCTCTCAAAATTAAAAGATACAAAGTTCAAAAATCAGTTGTATCAAGAGAATCAGAAAACAAATTACAGACTGACTAGGAGAAAATGTTTGCAAAAGACACATCCGATAAAAGACCTAAAATATAAGATTTCTTAAAACTCAACTGTAAGAAAACAATCTGATTTTCAAATGAGCAAAAGAACTGAACTTACACCTCACCGAAGAAGGTATAAAGATGGCAAACAATCTTGTGAAAGATGCTCTATATCATGCTATTAGGAAAATGCAAATTAAAACAACAGTGAGTTACTGCTACACACTATGTCCAAAATCCAGAACATTGACAACACCAAATGCTGGTGAGTATTTAGGGTAACAGGAACTCTCATTCATTATTGGGTGGGAATGCAAAATAGTACAGCCACTTGGAAGACAATTTGGCAGTTTCTTACAAAACTAAACAAATTCTTACCATATGATGCAGCAATCACAATTCTTAATATTTACCCAAATGAACTGAAAACATCTACACAAAAACCTACACATGAATATTTATAAATAGCTTTATTCATAATTGCCAAAACTCAGAAGCAACCAAGATGTCCTTCAGTAGGTGAACTGGTAAATAAACTGTGGTACATGCAGACAATGGAATATTTTTCAGCACTAATAAGAAATGAGATATCAAGCCGTGAAAAGACCTGGAGGAAACTTAAATGCATACCACTAATGAAAGAAGCCAATCTTAAAAGTTTATATATTATATGACTCCAACTGTATGACATTCTGGAAAAGGCAAAACAATGGAAACAGTAAAAAGGCTGGTGATTACCTGGGCTTGGCGGGGGGTGGGAGGGATGAATATGCAGAGCACAGAGGATTTTTAATGCAGTGAAAATATTCTGTAAGATACTACTATATAATGGTAGATACCTTTTATTATGCATTTTCTAAAACCCAAAGAATGTGCAACACCAAGATTGAACAGTAATGTAAACTATGGACTTTATGTAATAATAATGTGTCAGTAGAGGTTCACTGATTATAACAAGTGTAGTCCTCTGGTGTGAGATGTTGATGGTGGGAGGACTGTCATGTTTGAGACAGGGAGTGTATGGGAACTCTTGTATTTTCTGCCCAATTTTCCTATGAATTTAAAACTGCTCTAAAAAATAAAATATACTTAAAATGAGAAAAAAAATCATTGCATATTTATAGCCTAATAACAACTAACTGGTAAATGAACCTAAAGAAAGATACCATTTACAGTAGCATCAAAAAACATGAAAAACTTAGGGGAAGGTATGACAAAAAACGGCAGGAAATTTATACTTAAAATTAAAAGTTTTGCTGAGAGAAATGTAAAGACCTACATAAATGGATAAACACACACAAGCACACACATGCACATGTACACTATGTTCGCAGTGGAAAGACTCAATTTGGTTCAGATGTCAATTGCTCCCAAATTGATGAATAGATTCAACAAAATCTCAGTTAAAATATAAGCAGGCTTCTTGTAGACATTGCCAAGCCAGTTGTAAATTCACATAGAAATGCAGACAATCTTCAGTAGCCAAAGCAATTGTGCAGAAGAACAAAGTTGAAGGATTTAAACTACGTGAATTTAAGATCTATATTAAAACTACAGTAATTAAGAAAATGTGGTACTAACCTAAAGATGGGCGAATAGATCAGTGGACTATAACAGAGTATCCAGAAATAGACGCAAATCATATGTGGTCAATGGATTTTTGAAAAAGATGCTTATGGGAATGCAAAATGGGGCAACTGCTTTGGAAGGTAGGGAAATGTTATTAAAAATTTAGATATAAAGCACCATATGGAAGAATCTCTCCTCTTGAGGGTGTGCCTTCAAGGTGGCGGAGGAGAAAGATGTGGAGATCACCTTCCTCCCCACAAATACATCAAAAATACAACTACATGTGGAACAACTCTTACAGAACACCTACTAAACGCTGGCAGAAGACCTCGGACTTCCCAAAAGGCAAGAAACTCCCCACGTACCTGGGTAGAGCAAAAGAAAAAAGAAAAAAACAGAGACAAAAGATAAGGGACGGGAACTGCACCTCTGGGAGGGAGCTGTGAACGAAGAAAGGTTTCCACGCACTAGGAAGCCCCTTCACTGGTGGAGATGGGGGGTCGGGGGGGGGAGTTTTGGAGCCACGGAGGAGAGCGCAGCAACAGGGGTGCGGAGGGCAAAGCGGAGAGATTCCCGCACAGAGGATCAGTGCCGACCAGCACTCACCAGCCTGAGAGGCTTGTCTGCTCACCCACCGGGGCGGGCGGGGGCTGGGAGCTGAGGCTCAGGCTTCAGAGGTCGGAGGTCGGATCCCAGGGAGAGGACTGAGGTTGGCTGCGTGAACACAGCCTAAAGGGTGCTAGTGCGCCACAGCTACCCAGGAGGGAGTAGGGGAAAAAGTCTGGAAATACCTAAGAGGCAAGAGACAATTGTTTCAGGGTGTGCAAGGAGAGGGGATTCAGAGCACTGCCTAAACGAGCCCCAGAGACGGGCGTGAGCCACAGCTATCAGCGTGGACACCACAGATGGGCATGAGATGCTAAGGCTACTGCTGCCGCCACCAAGAAGCCTGTGTGCGAGCACAGGTCACTCTCCACACCGCCCCTCCCGGGAGCCTGTGCAGCCCGCCACTGCCAGGGTCCCGTGATCCGGGGACAACTTCCCCGGGAGAACACACGGCATGCCTCAGGCTGGTGCAACGTCAGGCCGGCCTCTGCCGCTGCAGGCTCGCCCCGCATTCTGTACCCCTCCCTTCCCCCAGCCTGAGTGAGCCAGAGCCCCCGAATCAGCTGCTACTTTAATCCCGTCCTGTCTGAGCGGGGAACAGATGCCCTCAGGCAAACTACAGGCAGAGGCAGGGCCAAAACCAAAGCTGAATCCCAGGAGCTGTGCAAACAAAAAAGAGAAAGGGAAATCTCTCCCAGCAGCCTCAGGAGCAGCGGATTAAATCTCCACAATCAACTTGATGTACCCTGCATCTCTGGAATACCTGAATAGACAACGAATCATCCCAAAACTGAGGCGGTGGACTTTGGGGAGCAACTGTAGACTTGGGGTTTGCTTTCTGCATATAATTTTTTCTGGTTTTATGTTTAGCTTAGTTTAGTATTTAGAGCTTATTACGATTGGTAGATTTGTTTATTGATTTGGTTGCTTTCTTCCTTTTTCTTTTAATGTATATATATATTTTTTTCCTTTTTCTCTTTTTGTGAATCTGTATGTGTACGCTTCTTTGTGTGATTTTGTCTGTATAGCTTTGCTCTTACCATTTGTCCTAGGGTTCTATCTCTCCGGGTTTTTTTGGGTTTTTTTCTTTGTTTGTTTCTTTTTGGTTTGTTTGTTTTTTTAGTAGAGTTTTTAGCACTTCTTATCACTGGTGGAATTGTTTTTTGGTTTGGTTGCTCTCTTCTTTCTTTTTTTATTACTCTTTTGAATTTTTAATAATTCTTTTAATTACTTTATTTTATTTTTTCTTTCCTTCCTCCCTTTTCTTCTGAGCCGTGTGGCTGACAGGGTCTTGGTGCTCCAGCTGGGTGTCAGGCCTGAGCTTCTGAGGTGGGAGAGCCTAGTTCAGGATACTGGTCCACCAGAGACCTCCCAGACCCACGTAACATCAAATGACGAAAGCTGTCCAAGAGATCTCTATCTCAACGCTAAGACCCAGCTCCACTCAATGACCAGCAAGCTACAGTGCTGGACACCCTATGCCAAACAACTAGCAAGACAGGAACACAACCCCACCCATTAGCAGAGAGGTTGCAAAAAATCATAATAAGTTCACAGACATCCCAAAACACACCACCAGATGTGGTCCTCCCTACCAGAAAGACAAGATCCAGCCTCATCCACCAGAACACAGGCACCAGCCCCCTCCACCAGGAGGCCTACACAACCCACTAAACCAACCTTACCCAATGGGGGCAGAAACCAAAAACAAAGGGAACTATGAACCTGCAGCCTGTGAAAAGGAGAACCCAAACACAGTAAGTTAAGTAAAATGAGAAGACAGAGAAAAACACAGCAGATTAAGGAGCAAGGTAAAAACCCACCAGACCAAACAAATAAAGAGGAAATAGGCGGTCTACCTGAAAAAGAATTCAGAGTAATGATAGTAAAGATGAGCCAAAATCTTGGAAATAGACTGGAGAAAATCCAAGAAATGTTTAACAAGGACCTAGAAGAACTAAAGAGCAAACAAACAATGATGAACAATACAATAAATGAAATTTAAAATTCTCTACAAGGAATCAATAGCAGAATAACTGAGACAGAAGAAGGGAAAAGTGACCTGGAAGATAAAAGAGTGGAAATAACTACAGCAGAGCAGAATAAAGAAAAAAGAATGACAAGAATTGAGGACAACCTCAGAGACCTCTGGGACAACAATAAACACACCAACATTAGAATTATAGGGGTCCCAGAAGAAGAAGAGAAAAAAAAGGGACTGAGAAAATATTTGAAGAGATTATAGTTGAAAACTTCCCTAATATGGGTAAGGAAATATTCAGTCAAATCCAGGAAGCATAGAGAGTCCCATACAGGATAAATCCAAGGAGAAACACACCAAGAAACATATTAATCAAACTATCAAAAATTAAATACAAAGAAAAAATATTAAAAGCGGCAAGGGAAAAGCAACAAGTAACATACAAGGGAATCCCCATAAGGTTAACAGCTGATCTTTCAGCAGAAACTCTGCAAGCCAGAAGGGAGTGACAGGACAAATTTAAAGTGATGTAAGGGAAAAAGCTAAAACCAAGATTACTCTACCCAGCAAGGATCTCATTCAGATTCAATGGAGAAATTAAAACCTTTACAGACAAGCAAAAGCTAAGAGAATTCAGCACCACCAAACCAGCTTTACAACAAATGCTAATGGAACTTCTTTAGGCAGAAAACACAAGAGAAGGAAAAGACCTACAATAACAAACCAAAAAAAATTGAGAAAATGATAATAGGAACATACATATCAATAACTATCTTATATGTAAATGGCTTAAATGCTCCAACCAAAAGACAAAGACTGGTTGAATTGATACAAAAACAAGACACGTATTTATGAGGACTACAAGAGACCACTTCAGACCTAGGGACACATGCAGACTGAAAGTGAGGGGATGGAAAAAGATATTCCATGAAAATGGAAATCAAAAGAAACCTGAACTAACAATTCTCATGTCAGACAAAATAGACTTTAAAATAAAGACTATTACAAGAGACAAAGAAGGACACTACAGAATGATCAAGGGATCAATCCAAGAGGAAGGTATAACAATTGTAAATATTTATGCACACAACATAGGAGCACCTCAATACATAAGGCAAATGTTAACAGCCATAAAAGGGGAAATTGTCAGTAACACAATAATAGTAGGGGATTTTAACACCCCACTTTCACCAATGGACAGATCATCCAAAATGAAAATAAACAAGGAAACACAAGCTTTAAATGACACATTAGACAAGATGGACTTAATTGATATTTACAGGACATTCCATCCAAAACCAACAGAATACACTTACTTCTCAAGTGCTCATGGAACACTCTCCAGGAGAGATCGTATCTTGGGTCACAAATCAAGCCATGGTAAATTTAAGAAAATTGAAATCATATAAAGTATCTTTCCCAAACACAACGCTATAAGACTAGATATCAATTACAGGAAAAATCTTTAAAAATTCAAACACATGGACCTTAAACAATACACTACTAAATAACCTAGAGATCACTGAAGAAATCAAAGAGGAAATCAAAAAATACCTAGAAACAAATGACAATGAAAACACCATGACCCAAAACCTATGGGGTGCAGCAAAAGCAGTTCTAAAAGGAAAATTATAGCAATACAATCCTACCTCAAGAAACACCAAACATCTCAAATAAACAACCTAACCTTATACCTAAAGCAATGAGAGAAAGAAGAACAGAAAAAAAAAAAACCCCAAAAGTTAGAAGAAGGAAAGAAATCATAAAGATCAGATCAGAAATAAATGAAAAAGAAATGAAGGAAATGATAGCAAAGATCAAGAAAACCAAAGGCTGGTTCTTTTAGAAGGTAAACAAAATTGATAAACCATTAGCCAGACTCATGAAGAAAAAAAGGGAGAAGACGCAAGTCAATAGAATCAGAAATGAAAAAGGAGAAGTAACAACTGACACTGCAGAAATACAAAGGATCATGAGAGATTACTACAAGCAACTATATGCCCAAAAAATGGACAACCTGGAAGAAATGGACAAATTCTTAGAAAAGCACAACCTTCTGAGACTGAACCAGGAAGAAATAGAAAATATAAACAGACTGTTTACAAGCACTGAATTTGAAACTGTGATTAAAAATCTTTCAACAAACAAAACCCAGGACCAAACGGCCTCACAGGCGAATTCTATCAAACACTTAGAGAAGAGCTAACACCTATCCTTCTCAAACTCTTCCAAAGTACAGCACAGGGAGGAACACTCCCAAACTCATTCTATGAGGCCACCATCACCCTGATACCAAAACCAGACAAAGATGTCACAAAGAAAGAAAACTACAGGCCAATATGACTGATGAACATAGATGCAAAAATCCTCAACAAAATACTAGCAAACAGAATCCAACAGCACATTAAAGGATCATACACCATGATCGAGTGTGGTTTATGCCACGAATGCAAGGATTCTTCAATATACGTAAATCAATCAATGTGATAAACCATATTAACAAATTGAAGGAGAAAAACCATATGAGCATCTCAATAGATGCAGAAAGAGCTTTCAACAAAATTCAACACTCATTTATGATAAAAACCCTCCAGAAAGTAGGCATAGAGGGAAATTACCTCAATGTAATAAAAGCCATTTATGACAAACTCACAGCCAACATCTTTCTCAATGGTGAAAACCTGAAACCATTTCCTCTAAGATCAGGAACAAGACAAGGTTGCCCACTCTCACCAGTATTATTCAACATAGTTTTGGAAGTTTTAACCTCAGCAATCAGAGAAGAAAAAGAAATAAAAGAATCCAAATTGGAAAAGAAGATGTAAAACTGTCACTGTTTGCAGATGACATGATACTATACATAGAGAATCCTAAAGATGCTACCAGAAAACTACTACAGCTAATCAATGAATTTGGTAAAGCAGCAGGATACAAAATTAATGCACAGAAATCTCTTGCATTCCAATACACTAATGATGAAAAATCTGAAAGACAAATTAAGGAAACAATCTCATTCACCACTGCAACAAAAAGAATAAAATACCTAGGAATAAACCTACCTAAGGAGACAAAAGACCTGTATGCAGAAAACTATAAGACATTGATGAAAGAAATTAAAGATGTTACAAACAGATGGAGAGATATACCATGTTCTTGGATTTGTAGAATCAGTATTGTGAAAATGACTCTACTACCCAAAGCAATCTACAGATTCAGTGCAATCCCTATCAAACTACTAATGGCATTTTTCACAGAACTAGAACAAAATATTTCACAATTTGTATGGAAACACAAAAGACCCCAAATAGCCAAAGCAATCTTGAGAAAGAAAAATGGAGCTAGAGGAATCAGGCTCCTGGACTTCAGACTATACTACAAAGCTACAGTAATCAAGACAGTATGGTACTGGCACAGAAACAGAAATATAGATCAATAGAACCGGATGGAAAGCCCAGAGATAAATCCACGTACATATGGTCACTTTATCTTTGATAAAGGAGGCAAGAATATACAATGGTGAAAAGACAGCCTCTTCTATAAGTGGTGCTGGGAAAACTGGACAGCTACATTAAAAGAATGGAATTAGAACACTCCCTAACACCATACACAAAAATAAACTCAAAATGGATTAAAGACCTAAATGTAAGGCCAGACACCATCAAACTCTTAGAGGAAAACATAGGCAGAACACTCTATGACATCAATCACAGCAAGATCCTTTTTGACCCACCTCCTAGAGAAATGGAAATTAAAACAAAAATAAACAAATGGGACCTAATGAAACTTAAAAGCTTTTGCACAGCAAAGGAAACCATAAACAAGATGAAAAGACAACCCTCAGAATGGGAGAAAATATTTGTAAATGAAGCAACTGACAAAGGATTAATCTGCAAAATATGCAAGCGGCTCATGCAGCTCAATATCAAAAAAACAATCAACCCAATCCAAAAATGGGCAGAAGATCTAAACAGACATTTCTCCAAAGAAGATATACAGATTGCCAACAAACAGATGAAAGGATGCTCAAGATCACTAATCATTAGAGAAATGCAAATTAAAACTACAGTGAGGTATCACCTCGTACCGGTCAAAATGGCCACTATCAAAAAATCTACAAACAATAAATACTGGAGAGGGTGTTTAGAAAAGTGAACCCTCTTGCACTGTTGGTAGGAATGTAAATTGATACAGCCACTATGGAGAACCGTATGGAGGTTCCTTAAAAAACTAAAAATAGAACTACCATGTGACCCAGCAATCCCACTACTGGGCATATATGCTGAGAAAACCATAATTCAAAAACAGTCATGTACCACAATGTTCACTGCAGCTCTATTTACAATAGCCAGGACATGGAAGCAACCTAAGTGTCCATTGACAGATGAATGGATAAAGAAGATGTGGCATATATATACAATAGAATATTACTCAGCCATAAAATGAAAAGAAATTGAGTTATTTGTAGTGAGGTGGATTGACCTAGAGACTGTCATACAGAGTGAAGTAAGTCAGAAAGAGAAAAACAAATACTGTATGGTAACACATATATATGGAATCTGAAAAAAAAAAATGGTTCTGAAGAACCTAGGGGCAGGACTGGAATAAAGACGCAGATGTAGAGAATGGACTTGAGGACACGGTGAGGGGGACGAAGTGAGAGAGTGGCATGAACATATATAGAGTACCAAATGTAAAATAGCTAGCGGGAAGCAGCTGCGTAGTACAGGGAGATCAGCTCGGTGCTTTGTGTCCACCTAGGGGGTGGGATAGGGAAGGTGGGAGGGAGACACATGAGGGAGGACATATGGGGATATATGTATATGTATAGCTGATTCACTTTGTTATACAGCAGAAACTAACACAACATTGTAAAGCAATTATACTCCAATAAAGATGTTAAAAAAAAAAGCACTATATGACTCGGCCATTCCACTTCCACATATTTACACAGAAGAAAATAAAATATGCAACCATAGGAAGAATTATACATGAATGCTCATTCTAGCTTCATTTATAAGGGCCAATTCCTGGAAATAATCAAAGTGTATAACAACAGGTGAATGGATATACAAAGGTATTTTATATGTAGTATATACAATGGAATACTTCTCATCAAGAAAAAGGAAGAAAATATTGATACAAGTAATCACTTAGACAAATCTCAGCATAATTATGTTGAGTGAACAATCCAGACCAAAAAAAATACTTACTGTACGATTCTATTATACAAAATCCTACAAAATGCAAACCAAAGCTTAGTGACAGAATGCAGATCAATAATTTCAAGGGCAGTGGAGGGGAAGGAGAGGGGCAGGATGGGATTACAAAAGGGCACAAGGAAACTCTGAGGGATGAAGAATATGCTCATTATCTTGATTGTGGTGATAATTTCATAGTTCACATATGTCAGAACATCAATTTTACACTTTATATGCAATTTAAAAATATGTATAAAATGACAGTTCTAAGTGTTGACAAGGATATGGCATAAGCAGGCCTCTCATAGATTTTTGGGTAGGAGTGTAAAACGGTTTGGAAAACAATTGGACCTTATTTATAAAATTCAACATACACCTGCCCTTTGACTCAGCATGTCCACTACTAGTTATTTACTCAATACCAGTGAAAACATGCGTCTACAAAAAGTCCTGTACAAGAATGTTCATAGCAGCATTACACACAGTATCCAAACACTATAAAAGCAACTCAAATACTCAAGAGAAGTGAATGGACAAATAGATTATGGTATACGTATTCAATGGAATACTTCTGAAAATAAAAAAGAAATGAACTACTGGTAAACACAACCATGGGTAAGAATCTTTAATATACCGAAGAAGCCAGGCATGAAGGAGTACATGTTCTAATGGTTCCATGTCTATGAAGTTTTAAAAAAGGCAAAACCATAGTATGGTGATAGAAATCAGAAAAGCATTTCCCTTCAGGTGTAGGGGAGGAAGGGCTGTCTGGAAAAGGGGAACTTTGAGGAATAACAGCCATGTTTTAAATCATGATACAAGTGGTGGTTAAGCAAGTATATACGTTTGTCACCAAGATTCATTAAACTCTGCGTATAAGATCTGTGGATTTTACTGTATTTACATATCTCAATATCTCAATAATAAAGTAGTTATAAAAATAATTTATCATGATATAATGAATATATTATATCCAAAAATGAAAAGAGGGTCTCACTGGGCCTGAGGAAGAGTGGGGCAGAAAATGCTTCATAGAAAAAACAACACCTGAGCTGAAGGTTGAATTTGCTAATAATGTAATTTAAGGAAGAAAATTACCAAACTATGCAAAAGCATGCAGCCATGGTAGGTTGTGGTCTGTTTGGGAAGCAGATCTGGGCTGCAAAGAAAATAGCATGGTCTATAGAGAGGCAGGAGATGAGGCTAGAGTGTGGACAGGGCTTAAGCTGTGATAGGTCCTAGGCACCAAACAAATTTTAACTTTGTATCATCAGTCTTGGAAGGTGATTAAATGATTAAGTCGCAAATGAACTTTAGAAATCTTTTAGCTTAAAAGCATCATTTTATAGTCTCTGATTCTCATTTGCCCCTGATAAATCACAATGACATACTCTATTCAGAGGGTTATTTTTAAACTGTTTGCTCTGTCAATTTGGCCGTTTGTAGCTATGATCTTGCAGGAGGATGGAAGTTGTACAGACATAAGAACAGCTCATAAGATAAAGTCTAATCTGAAGACCATCATAGAAGCAAAGATTTGACAAGTCTGCAATTGGGGGATACTTTCAGGAAGTGATTTAGAGAGTAAGTTTTTGTTTGTTTGTTTGTTTGTTGTTATTGTTTGCCATGAGGCTAGCATAGTAGGTCAAGTTCAGTAATACTAGCTGAAATTGGAAACTGTCTCTTGGAGAGGAAGAGGTAGTCGAAGGAGAAGTTCTAAGAATCGAAAGGAAGATATTCAAGAGAGAAATAACATTTACACTCTGTAAAGTAGCCAGAAAACCTGGGTAGGATTCTAACAGCTCAGAAGCCTATGGTAAGAGAAGCACACAGTTGAGTACTAGGTGATAATGGAGAAATCTAATAGAAAAGCACTTGAGTTTTTCCCTAAATCTGAGGATTGTTCATCAACCTTCAGAATATTTTTTTCTTCTTTTGATTTTATCACCTCTGCTGGGTTTTTTTTCCCCTTACAGTTCAGGAGTCCTGTTATTGCTTACAAGGTGCTGTTTAACAACCTCTTAGGGAGAGGGGGTGTAGCTCAGTGGTAGAGCATGTGCTTAGCATGCACAAGGCCCTGGGTTCAATTCCCAGCACCTCCATCTGGGGTTTTCTCTCACCTCCCTCACAGCTAAAATCTTTCAACCTGACAATGCCCTTGAAAGCTAAGCCGCCGGGCAAGTATTATCCTCATTTTACAATAAAGAAACAAACCTAGACCCTTTCCCTTCAATCCAGACCCTGTTATCTACAACAGACTTCCAAATTGTTTCTCTCGACAGTACTGTAAAAAGCAAAGAAGAGCAAACAGCTACCACAGCAGATCTTTATGATATGCTGCCAGATTCCACTGTACTTAAACCCGAATGTTACCATAAATATCATTCTCGATAGCACAACCATATTTGTTATAATATTAACCTTTTAAACTTTTTACACCTAACACTTCACCCCACCAGATTTTGAGTAAATCGATGCTCCAGAAAGATGCAATACACTTATTCTTTTACTTCCAGGTCAAATGGCACATTGATGCCAATGCCAAAGAGGGAACTGTGGACCCACGGAATCAAGTGCTCACATGCCCTTGTGCACTGACTCTTGATTATCTGCCCAGCCTCATCGATGGCCACACTCCCACTGCAATTGACACTCCCACGATACAGGATTCAGTACTACTCGTATGATCTTACGTCTAGAAACTGATAAACTCCAAATTAATCTCAGAGATAAATGTTGAATATTTCTAAAACTAATTTTCTTACAGCACTACTATGAAATTATCATCTATGCTTTCAGGCAGAATTGAGATAAGAAAAGAAATAGAAATAGTTCAATTCCTCATAAAAAAAAGTTTCTAATTGAAAGTCAATATCATAAATTGGATATGTGATTAATACTACAGGGGTTACTGTTATAAAAACTCTCTTAGAACTCTATTTCATGATTTTATTTTGATTTCATCTTCTTCCTCCTACCCCTTCCCCCTCTTTTTTTAAAAAAGATTTTTAAATGGTTATTGATTTCCTAACATAAACATCTGTTTGGATGAAAAACTTGGCATCATTTTTATGTTGGTTGTCAGGATTCAAATAGATTTGAAATTCCATTTTCCAGATTTCTTATCTGTTCTTTTCTGAGAGTGTATATTTCTATCAAATTTATATTTATTTGAATAATCTTCCGTAACTCTTGCCATTGAGGTCACCATAAGGGCACCTAGAAAATGTTCTTCACAAACATCTTTCCACAAGATCTCTCATGGGAGAGAAAACTGAAAACTACTTTACATTAGTGAAGTAGTCTCAATTTTCCAAATTTGCCCAGGAAAGGAGTTTAAAAGTGCTATAAGGGCATGCTTCAAGGTTGAAATAGAAAGCTCAAGCCTTTGACCAGGGCTGCCATCCTACTCTGTCAGGGGAAAACTTTTGGCAAGCCCTAACGCCCCTTAGTATAAAGACAATCTGCCACCAGAATTTATGGCTGAGTCTCCACTGACACCCGTAAGTTAAGAGTTATCTACTTTTTACCATCCATACGTTCTCCAGTTTCTCAGGGCTACCCACTTAAAAGCAAAGGGTCCTTAATGACTGCTTTCTCTAGCACAAAACTCCCCCCATTGTATTTATTTTTGTTTAAACAATTATCTTTTAAAGAGGTTTGAACAATAATTTTAACGCCTTAAAATATTTACACTTGGAAACACCATTTTCAGAGCTACTTATTCCTTTGTGCAGATCTGTATTTCCACGGGTCACCATTTTCCTTTTGCCTGAAGGACGATATTTAAACATTTCTTGCAGTGCACTGTTATCTGTAATCATTCCAGGTGGTTCTTTCTCTAGCCTTAGATAGTTCCCTCATGCATATGAGCTGATCAGTATTCAGCTGAATACTCCAGGGGGCCATCTGCAGATTTCTGGGTTCTTCTCTCTGTCCAGCTCTTTTCTCTTAGATACTCTGTCCCTAACCACCCTTGCTTCCCCAGACTCTCAGGTCCATCCCGTGTTGCACAGATATCCATCCTCATGTGAATTTCCCCTCCCATGTCTGCCTACAGGCCTTCTCCTCACAGAGCTCAGAAGCAAATCCAAGAGCTAAGCTACAGGGCCAATATCTAAGACTGAAAACAGGTATCTTCCCATCCCTAACAAAACATACCCTTTCCTTTTTGCCTGTTATGGGTTGAATTGTGTCCCCCAAAAGATATGTCAAAATACCTCAGAGTATGACCTTATTTAGAGATAGGGTTGTTGCAGATAAAATTCATTAAGATGAGATCATACCGGAATAGGATGAGCCTTTAATCCAAAATGATTGGTGTCCTTCTAAGAGACAATGTGAAGACCCAGGAGAATACTGCTTTGTGAAGAGACAGATGCACGCAGGGAGCAGGCCACGTAATGACAGAGGCAGAGACAGGAGGGATGAGGCTACAAGCCAAGGAATGCTAAGGGTTGTCGACTACCCCCAGAAGCTGGGAAGGAAGAATTTTATCCGGAGTCCCAGAGGGAGTGTGGCTCTGAGGACACCCTGATTTTGAACTTCTAGCCCTCAAACTGTGACAGAATACATTTCTGTTGTTCCGACCCACCCAGTCTGCAGTACTTTAATGCAGCCCTAGGAAACTAATACACAGCATGAAATGCTTAATCAAACCTGCTCTTCTATCTGCACCCAAAACTTTACCAAATACTTTCTGATATGTCTAAACTCCATTTGAGCCCAATATGAATTCATGAACAGGAAGGAAAAGTATCTAACTCTATGTAGATGAAAACTATTGCCTGCCATATCGGTACCCTATGTACCCTAAGAGGATTTGGGATGGAGAAAAGCAGGGTAATGGCCCTAGATAGTTAAGGTGCATATCAAAGGAATTATTTCAATGAGCCCAGACCCTTGCATCTTCTCATACATAGAAAAGCACTCAATTCATTAACCTGAAATGTCTGGTTTTCTTTAATTAGCAGTAATCTTTTTTTTTTTTTTTTTTTTTTTTTTTTTTTTTTTTTAATTAGCAGTAATCTTTTGATGCTCTGACTACCTGATTTTTATTGCAGAACTCCTATATATCCTGGCTCCTCCCTTACCTCTTGGAAGAAGTCCCTCAGAGCCATCTGATAGACTATCTTCTGGGCTTAAGTCCTCAGTTTTGTCCATCAAATAAAACATAATTCTCAACTTTTAGGTCGTGCATTGTTTTTCAGTCAACAACTAGCAGATGTTAAGAAAACTTCATGGAGGAATTTATTTTTAATCTGCACCTTACGTTTTGGTCAGATTTTGCCATCTATGGGTTCCTAGAAAGGGATTCCAGGAAGAGGGAATACCATGTATATTCTTTTCTCATCTTTAATTCTGACGGTAATTCAGTTTAAAGGACCAAACCTATCAGCACTTTATTTATTATTATTAATTTTTTTTCTCTTTTGCTTTCATAGAGTAAATTTAACTTCTCTGTCTTTCATTTGGAAATGGAAGCTGACTTTTTTTTCGCCTAAATACAACTGATCGGTTGGGTAATCACAGTTCAGATAATGGAACATCAGAAACTGTAATTATCCATGTAAAAACACAGATTGCTCATGCCTCTATCAAACAAACAGAAGCCTGCAGTGAAAGCCAAGTGGTGGTCAATTCTATGCATTTGAATTATATACATAACTCTAGACTAATAAAAATTCAAAATACTGTCCTCATTTACAAACAGAGATTATTTTTTGTTTTATTTTCTCGGTTTTCAGGGCAAGTACATTACTAGTATATCTCAATGTCATTTTTTAAGCATTCAATACTAATGTCACACATCGAATCATACAAAAAATCTGCTAACAATTTAATTTGTCTATTGTAATCAATAGGCCCCTCCTGCCCTTGGGATAAGATTATTGTTTTTATCTCAATTGTTTCTGTTATACTGTGAAAATAAACTGAGTCGAGTTTTCCTTCCATGCAGAGATCTTATAATACAGCTACAGGACCGGGCGTTTATTGTAGGTGAATTGATAAAGGTTTCCTGTGGAAGTTCTAAGGCCACACTAACTTTGGGGATCTTAGAAAGGTCACTGTTAGTGTCCAAATTTCTGTAGTATCTAACTTTGCCAGTTACTCCCATTATCTTTCTTAAAATAAGTATATTCTACCTGCTAATGGACTGACTTCCTATATTTTAATAGTTCAGGGATTGATACCACCTTTAAATTACATACTGAATAGGAGCACATCGGTGTAGATGTAGACATTTACGTGGCTTAGCATTTTTAAATGAAAATGCTTTGAGGTTTCACCTAGACCTGTTTGTAAACCATGTTCCATGCTGCTCTGGATTCCTCAGAGGATCTGAAATGGCTTCATAACCCATGTAAAAGAGCTCCTGGACCCAATTTCAATGTGTGTGTGTGTGTGTGTGTGTGTGTGTGTGTGTAGGCTTCCCCAAACCAACAGCAATTTTCACACACCAGCAGGGAGTCCCAGAATTCACTCAATTCTGACACTACCTACCCTGAGATAGAGTCAGATTCCACAGGTAAAAGACTTGCTCCCACAAGACCTTCCTCCGCTTCAGGTGCTGGTCCCAAGCCCAGGTTGTTACCTGTGCTTCTGATAGACTGACTATACATCAGAGGTTCCCATGATCCCTTCCTTGGGTTTGATTAATTTTCTAGAACAGCTCAGAGAAGTCAGGAAAACTCATTTACTCACTAGATTATCAATTTATTATAAAAAGATATAACTCAGGAGCAGCCAAATAGAAGAGATGCATGGGGCAGGGTATGGGGGAAGGGGTAGAGCTTCCATGCTTTCTCCAGACGTCACTCTTCCAGCACCTCCCCATGTTCACCAACCTGGGAGCTCTCAGAACCCTGTCCTTTCAGGTTTTTGTGGAGGTTTCACTACACAGGCATGTTTAGAATTTGCTTTTTAATAACATTCATTGGCTATACTGAAGCAAGAGGCTGCTAAGGCTATTTGAAATAAAACAGAACAACAAAAATTTCTCTTTTTTTGTGATACAGAAATGTCAATAACTAGGTATCTTCGAACAATTACATGGTCATAGTAGCTGGCATATTGCTGATATTTTAGCACAATAACTAAACTGAATCTGGTAATGGAGGGCTTGAAATGTTTTTGTGTTACAACTGGAGGTACAATGTCAGCAATGAAATTGAAAGTTAAATATGAGACTCAATAGGCAAAACTAAATAAATGTTTAATACTTGGGCAGATTATCTGCCAGAGTCAGGCACTGAGGGAGCTGAGGTTTTTAATGGTCACATTAAACATCCTTATAACAGCAGAAGATCTTTTATTAGTTTCTGCCAAACAGTAAATATTTAAACTTGCGGAGGAATAAGTCATTATCACCTTCCAGATTAAAGTCTGACCCACTGAGGGATTCACCAGATAGATCAATTAGTGATTCAAGTTTGAAACAATACTTTCCTTATATCCCTTAAACTCTCTGGCCCCCCCTCCAAGTTTCCTCACCAGCGTAATTAGGGACTTTGTTGTAGTTGTTAGTTTTTGTAGCCACTAGCTAGATGAAACAGGATTTTCTTGATATGATGCTTTCAAAACAAATATACATATATTAACTCACACCCTCATACAAGTAGCATCTAAATATTCAGGCTAGTATAAATCTTCAAATATATAATTTGAAGAATTAGATTTTGCAAGGGTGTTCTTACGGATCCGTAGGTAAGTTTTACACATTCAGACTTATAACGTACACTTATAATTATTAAAAACTGTAAATGATAGATGATGATAATGATAAAGATAGAGAGTTAGAGAGAGGGAGAGATGATAAGTAGATAATATATAGGGAGATGCAGGACATATTCAACTTCAGAAGAATAGCATTATTTATTATTTAGACACTGCTTACTCTGGTCCAGCAAAGACTGCACTCCAGCCTTCCCAGGAAGACGATTATTCCATGCCCTTTCCTTAAAGAGCTTCAGAAGAGCAAACGTCTGGCAAATATATCCTAATTATTCCCAAATCAAAATCCAAAAGTTTCTAACATCTACCCTACATTTATCTTACTTGTTCTTTTGGTCTATACCTTTTGGCCCAACCTTTCATCGAGCTAAAAACCACTGTCATTGAATAGACTTCAGAATGAAATTATATCACTTCTCTAAGCTTTATCTTCTTAAGGCTAGACAAAGTAAAGCTCTTTAAATTTCAATTATAAGGGTTATTTTACAGTAAATAGTTCTACAGTGAATAAGGGAAATAAAAACCTTTTGTCATCAATGAACTTTCCCAGCTCAGACCTGAGAATTAGACAAAAGCCTACCATCCCCACACCTGGCCTGATTAGGAGAGGGAAGCATGATGGCCTGTTACCTTTATAAATACAATAAAAGGGAAGGGATTACAGATTATTCTTGGTCTGCCCTATACAGGAAAGAACAGAAAGTAAGGACTGAACATTGTGTTAGACTTAATGTTTCCAGACCCATTATCTTACCAAGTCTGGATTTACCAGGTATGTTCTTCAATTGAATCCCAAGAACATATAACTTCATCTCTTGGGGTTACCTCTAAATCTTCTTTAGAGCTTCTTCAAAGAATTTTCTCTTAATCACCTTTAAGAAACTCAAGAGCTCTAAGTCTCTAAGCTAATACAGCACCATAAAGATTTCTAGTCTCTTTTGTATGCAAATATTGGAGAAAAAAATTCATTTTAAAACCTTTTTATGAATATAGCTGCTTTCACAGAAATCAGGTGCAGTCATCTTGTCTCAGGTTCAAGTTCAGTTTTTTGCTCAGCTGTTAACTCAAGACTATTATAGTTTCAAGGTGCTTACTGCACACAAACTTCTTCTTTCTTACTGTTTGAACTCTTAAGTGATTCTCTGGTTCTTTATACTTTATTTTGTATTCCCTTAAATGGCTTTGATCAAGTCAATTAAAAGCCAGAGGTTTTAGCTGTGTACTAATGCTTTCACTAACATTGCAGCAGACTTTCAAATTTCTGAGTAAAGATGATTCCTCATTTTGTATAATTATAATTTGTATACCAATGCAGTGAGTTGCCCTAAATCACTCCTAAGCCATTTACATTTCTTGGTTGAAAACTCTCATCTATAATCTAAGAACACATTGGTATTTCTTATAACTCAACAACGAAAGAAAAAAACAAAACAACTTAAAAATGGGCGAAAGTTTCAAACAGATATTTCACCAAAAAAGTATATAAGTAGCAAATAATCATATGAAAAAACGCTCGATATCATCAGTCACTATGAAAATTAGGGAATGCAAATTAAAACTACGATGAAATAAACTACCATACGATCTAACAATTCTGTTCCTGAAGAAAATTAAAACACTAATTAGAAAAGATATATGCACCCCTATGTTCATTGCAGCATCATTTACAATAGCTAAGATATAAAAGCAACCTGCATGTCCACCAATGGATAAATGCATAAAGAAGATGCGGCATAAATAGTTAAGCACACACCTAGCATAGATTCAGCCATTTCATTCGAGGATAAAAGGAAATACATGTACTTACAAAGACTTTACAGGAATGTTCAGAGCAGCTTCATTTGCAAGGACCAAAACCTGGAAACAATCAAAATGTCAGCCAACAGGTAAATGGATAAAATAAATTGTGGTGTATCCTTATAATGGAATACTAGTCAGCAAAAAATGGAATAAACAACATGGATGATCTCAAAATAATTATTCCAAGTGAAAGTAGACCAAAAAAAAAAAAAGTCATACTGCATGATTTCATTTATATCAAAAGGCAAATTAATATATAGCAATAAAAAGCAGATCTGTGGTGACTTAGGAATGTGGGGACATGGCGCAGAAGGAGATAAACCAGAGGAATTACAAAGGGACAGAAGGAAAATTTGGGAGTGATGAATATGTTCTCTGTCTCCATTATGGTGATGGTTTCATAGGTGTATGCATATGGCAAAACTTATCAGATTTTACACTTAAAATATGTGCAGTCTATTGTATGTAAATTTTGCCTCCGTAGCACAGAATAAAATTTTGTTTTCCCTGTTTTTTTGAACTTTATATAGATAAAATTATATTGTAAGAATTCTTCCATTTCATACCATTTTTTTGACATTCATTCTGTTGACTGATTAGCTATAGTTTATTTTCACTGTAGTATGGTGTTATTGTGTATAAATGTATCACAATATATCAATTTTGCTGTTACAAAAAATTCAGGCTCCTTCTACTTTTTGGCCATTGTGGGCAATGCTGTTTTATACATTTATGTCCTTGTCTCCTGGTGCACATTTGGAAGCATTTCCTTGGAGTAGATTTCTAGGAGTAAAATGTAGGATATTTGCATGTTTAAATTTTCTAGGGAATAGCACACTATTTCCCCCCACTAGCAGTGGATGAGAGTTCTTTCAATCCACAAATTGTTTAATACACACGATACGATCTGATTTTTTAATAGCTGCCAATCTGCTGTACGATATAATTTCATCCATACTTTTGCCTCTGCTGCCATAACAAAATACCATATACTGGGTGGCTCTACGGTCAGGCTGCTCAAGATGGCTGTTCTCTTGGTCTCTGTACATCCCCTGCTGGACAAGTGCCTGCTTCACCTACACCCTACTCACATGACTGACCTTTCTACATACTTGCCCCTGCCCCAGCTAGTGACTGTTCTAACACTAGATCAGAACTCTCCACTCTGCTTATCAAAGGGGCCATGAGAGGTGTGCCCCTCTGCTGGTTTCCCTCATAACCAATGAACCAACAGTTGCCATGTCCTGCCTGTCTCCTGTCTGCCAAGTCTTCAGTCTTGAAGCTGGGCAGGTACGGGCCTTGTAGGCCTGCAGGGTGCAGCCCAAGAGCAGCTTAAAACAGAAATTTATTTTTCACAGTCATGAAGTCTGGGGATCAGTGTGCTGGCATGGTCAGATTCTGGTGAGAGTTCTACCTGGTGGCCACCTTCTCACTATGTACTCACATTGCAAGCTAGGGGATCTCTCTCTCTCTTCCTTTTCTTATAAGGCCACTAATGTCATCATAAGGGCCCCACCCTCATAAGCTAATGTAACCTTAATTACCTCCCAAAGCTTTCTTCTCCAAATACTGTCACATTGAAGGTTAGGGCTTCAACATATGAATTTGAGGGGGAACAAAATACTAAGATCATAGCAGCTATAGTTTTAATTACTAAATTACCTAATTACTAAATAAGTTGAACATCTTTTTTGTATGATTAAGCACCATTTTTTGCCTCTGCTATAAAATGTCTGACCATATCTTTTGCTCATTTTCTATTGTAATGTTTGTATTTTTCTTGTTAACTCATAGGCATTATACTGAATATATATATATCTAAATTTATTCCTTTGTTAGCTATTTGTATTATAAATATCTTTTAGTTTGTGGCTTATAGCTTTACAGTAATTTTATTAATTGAGTATTTTAATTCTTTTTAATGATGTATAGTTGATTTACAATATTGTGTTCACTTCAGGTGTACAGCAAAATGATTCAGTTATATATATACATTTTTCAGATTATTTTCCATTATAGGTTATTACAAGATATTGAACATAGACTATTTTAATTTTAATGTAGTTACATTAATATTTTTATGATTTTTAAAAATTTGTGTGACATCTTAAAGAGTTCCTTCCTTCCCTAGGATAAGATCATAAAAGTATTAGCATCATTATTTTTCACAAAGTTGTAAATTGGCATTTAATCCACTGGGAATCGGGGATTTGTGTTTGTTTGTTGAAATTAATTACTGATCAACACGGTCTTTGACCAACAGTAATGGCCACTGGCATAGTATTAGAAAAATAAGAAGATCCTTAAGCCTTGATGATGTTATTGAGCCCCTAAATAAACCCCAGAACCACCTATTTCCAGACTTCTTACTATATAGGATAATAATGTCCTTATTGCCTGAGCCACTCTATCTGAATATTCTGTTACTTGCAGCTAAACTCTTGCTATTTGTTAAAAGATGCTACAATTACCCGGGCACCTTTTCCTAAGTGTGATTGGGAAACAGCAGAAAAGTCAGAACAAACTAGCACAACCCTGATCCAACTGGTTCTTATCTAGTTGCTGGAGTTTACATCATGCATTGATTGTTACTTAATTGGACCAGTTACCTTCTTTTTGTTGAAGATCCTTCTCTGATTATAAGACATTAGGGTCCAAAACAGAAAAGGAAGCTGTAGGCTTTTGTTGCAAAACAAGACACAGTTTTAGTATTGAGCGCAGCCCTCACCTTTGATTCCTTGTTATCGATACTGAGAATCAGCAACCTCTTCAAACAGCTCCCCTGAAATAGCCTTGATCATGGAGGCTGGCGGGACCTAAGAGAGATTTAATGCACCATTAGTGGTACACATGGTGCCGTTCTGAGAACAATGCACTTGGTAGAACATTATTGCAACCAGCGGGCTGTATTAATGTCTTATGAGGCTGTAAACTTGTTGAAAATGCACCTGAATTCTCAGAGGTGAGGAAATGAAGATGTAAGTAATCCTGGGCTGAGTGTTTAGCTTTGCAGTTTATTTTCTGCTTGACAATAATGGGAGAAGGAGCGGCAAACTCCTGTTACTTGTGATTCATGCAGCAATCCTCTTACACCTCAGGTGGACAACTTTGAGAAGATGCAGCTGTTTGCATCTTTATACCCAAGAGAATGATCCTCCCCATCTGGACTGTGAAGATTGGACAGTGTGAGGCACCAGACCAAACTCATTATGTGCAATTTGTTCCAATTAATATGAAAGCCTACCATTTCTCCAAAAGCACCTCCTAAGGTAAACAGTGAATATTTTACAGATTCTGTTGATTAGGTTAACCAGAGCATAAGGCATTATGACCATCAGTCCCCAATTACGATGCTTAATGGGTATAACAAAGCCTCTCATTTTCCAGGAAAACAGCCTCTTTGGCCTGACCTTTCAAATCCCAAATCCTTTTATTACTTTTCAGTTCCTTTTGTAGGATATGACCTCCAAAGAGAATGTATTAGTTAGCAAAGTTTGATGATAAAACCCTATACAAAACAGGTACCCCTTTTAGAAGTGGAGAAGCTGAGCAGAGCACAGGCTACATTGAGAAGTCAGACCTGGGACCTGAGTCCGATCATGCCTCCATGCACTGGGTGAATTGAAGTAGATTATCCCCTCTGCCTTGTTTTTCTCATCTGTTTCCTAATAGGAGAAGCTGAACTAGATTTCATCTATAAAATTCTTTGTGTTCACCTCCTCAACTCTGAATTCTAGGAATCCATCATTTTATGCTGCTTTTGTTGGTATTCAAGACACTCCCTGTCTCATCCCCTTTAACGAATTCCATTAAACAACTAACAAAATCTCATCTCTTTTAGAAAATGTTTCTTAGTTTTCAGAGAAACGTAGGAACTCATAATTTTGTTACTTCTAAAAGTCTTCATTTGTGTATGTGTGGTTTTGCTTAGATCATGAAGAAAAAGCTATAATCTATGGACTGACATTTAAGGTGAGAGAATCACTCAGAAGCACGTGTACATGTTACTCCACACCCGTGTATGTAACGTTGCGTCGGAGGCCAACAGGGTAGGAAAGAAGTGTGAGGAAGGGTCCTGTGGAGGTTCTACAGCAATAGAAGCAAGGGGTCCACGGTCACCTGGCATGACAACCTGGCGATGTGCCCTTGTGTCTCCCTCCCTGACACAACCAGCTGGGAGCATCGGGCACAGTGGGGGCACCGAAGCTGGGTAATTCCTGCCCAACGTAGCACGTCTTTACTGGGAAGTCTTTGCTTTGGGGCTTCTGATAGGCCTGGCTGAGACTTTCTCAGAGCTTCCCTGCAGTATGAAGTCCTTTCTATCCAATGCCTTCCCTTTCACAGATGTCAGGCCTGCACCAGTTGTGATTGAAAGCTTTCCCTGCCTTCTCCTACCCTCTCTCTCCTTTAGCCTTCGTGGGCGTTCCCCTTAGTAAAGCTTTTGCATGTCTCGTTCCACCTTGGTGTCTGCTTCTCAAAGGACCCACCAAATCATACAGGACTACGTGGAATAAGCAATATTCCAGACTCTCTGGCATCCAGGCGTGACCACGTGTAACTATGTGGTTATAGGTGGATATGATATGTAATAGCCTTGAAGGGATCTAACAGAAGGAGTCTTGGCCTTCTCTTCCCATGGTCTCCACCCCACTACCTAGAATAGCGGCATAATGGTTAGATCCACAGCAGCTAACTCAGATCACAAAGTGGAAGCAGTATACTTAGGTTACAGATCCCTGATGACAGAGGAACTGTCGTATCAGCCTGGATGATCCATGTTTCCATGAGAAAGCAAAATGGTCAGCGCTGTTTTTGCTTTCCTATCAGACAGTGTAACATCGTCTTAACTTATACGGGTCCCTACCCTCCAAGGAGGCGGGGGAGGGGCAAATAAAACACTTATTAAACAGGAACCAGTGCTGACAGCATGGAAAAGTGTCTCTCCCTCTGTCTCTCTCTGTCTCTCTCTCTCTCTCTCACACACACACACACACACACACACACACAAAATTCAGAGAAGGGGACATCACTGCCAACTGTAGTATCTGGGGAAGGAATTAACCTAGACTTGGAAAGATGATTAGAATGTAGAAAGGAAGACTGTAGACTGGGAAAACAACCTGAACATACTGTTACTTTTGCATTAAGAAAGAGACTACCCTGAACACAACAGAGATGATTTGGTGGCCAACAGTGCAAAATAAAATTAGGAGGGGGGAAACCCTGAAAACTCTGCTTAGGCAACATCCTAAAGAAACCTGTGCTGGTTATTTGCCTACTGGCCCTGAGGTCTATCCCCTGCCCTTCTCTATTTTGCTGTGTATTACAAGGGCCTGATCCCTCAAGCCACACTTACAGGCTCCTTTGACTAAGTCTTCTTATGTGGGTTTGGCCAATGGAAAGTACTGGCAAGATACTGGAGAACACAAGGATGCATGATACCAGGGTAACATTTCCTCTTATTCTTCTACAGTCAAGGTCTCTAGTAGCTGCTATGTTTCCTCAGTTATTCCAACTTCTGCGACACAGCCCTGGCTCCTGGGCTCAGACACTCTTCCCTGTGTTCCTCTAGTCGAGGGGTTAAAGTGACTTCTTGTAGTGGCTAAATTTTATATTACCTCGCCTTTTCCTGTTTGTCCTTTTGGCAATTCTGACAAATTAGTATTCAATTGCCTGTGTTAAATTCCTTCTGTTGAATTACCTGGTTTAGTAGATGGTGTTGCTACCCTGTGCCTATGCCTGCGACATTCATTTATACACAGTGGAGACTGCTTAATGTAAATATCTGCACTTACTGATCTAAAGGTTTTATTTAACCATAGGAGTACGTTCAGTCATGCATAAGGAAAGCCAGAAGCAGACAATGATGGGCAGGAGGTTGATGGATTAAAAACCAGGTTCCTCACCCTGGAGCGGAGGGACGAGGGTAACTCCGAGTTGTGTATCACTTTCTCTCCTAGTTCCCTAGAAGGATTGAGTCCCAGCTGCCTATGATGGTACCTGGTTTGATCATACACATTTTATATTGGCTTCCTTCTCTTACCTGTCTTAACTCCCTGCTCATTACCAGTGTTCCAAATAAATTACTTGCACTTGAATCCTTGTCTCAGGATCAACGTCTAGGGAAACTGAAACCATGGCAACTGGATTAAGTTTGATACCCTAGGCAAGACATTAAAGAATGTAGAAACTTTTCTTGAACCTCCATGCCCATCAATCTCCCACAGCTTCCTGTGAAAACATCTTTATCATAATAGCACTTAATTCGTGAAGCTGAAATTATCTGTTTACATTTCTCTCTTTTCCAAGAAATTGTCATTCCTCCCACTTAGTGCTTTTCCTGGCACAAAATAGCAATCCATTAAATATTTGTTGAATGAAATAATGAATGACAAAACAAGAAGAAAGAAAGTCTGGGGGAGAAGAGAATCTCACCACTGTACTCAGTACAGTGCCTAACAGGTCAGAAGACACTCAATAAATATCAATTAATGGGATTAATAACTGAATGAATTTGGTGACAACTAGCTTAGAGGTTAGAGTTGAAGACTTGGGACTGGATGAATTCTTTGAGGAACTGCATAAACAGAAAAGAGAATACTGGTATTAAATGAGATAATTTTGTGGCAAGAGGACTATAGTTGAAAAATTTGAATGGAAAAAATACGAAATATAAATTCTGATGACATAATTTCCTATGACTTCCTTGAAAATGACATGAGTCAATAATCAAGGAGATGTCTAAAGAAACCAATATGCAATAATTAGTATTTCAGAGTTACATCAAAATCGAGCATTTGGACAAAGGTGACTAGGTTCATATATAATGCTTGGAAAATTCACTACAGAGAGCTTCATGAATGATATACTGAACTTAGAATTATTTAAAATTGTGTTTTAAAATTAGTTTTACTATAGTTGTTGCTTACAAATCACAGGTTTTTTTCAAAAAGTAAGTGCTATGAAGTTTTTAAGAGGTCATACTTGTGTAGTCATAAACTTTTCTTTTAGTTTTAAAAAAAGGCTTAGAAGAATTATACAAGTCCCTCCACTTCTTTCATTAATTAGCCCAAAGTATAATATTAATTTTGGGCTAGTATTAATTAGCCCAAGTATAAACTTTATGATATTCTTATGTATTTACAGAATCAGGTCCTTTAAAAACTTACATTCAGATAAATAAACTATGGGCAGATATAACTTAATGCCTGGTGCTACATTATAGCCATCATATGATAAGAATACACATTAAATACTTTGTATTTTTAACAAATATTTCTTAAGATAAAGATTTCATGACATGAATCCTGGGAAAAGCCAGACGTCAGTGACACAGACTCTTTTTAAATTTTTTAAAAATAATTTTGGCCTTCCCTTTTTCTTTATTTTTTTAAATACATTTATTTATTTGTTTGTTTGTTTATTTATTTATTTTTGGGCTGCATTGGGTTTTCGCTGCTGCACGCGGGCCCCCTCTAGCTGCGGCGAAGAGGGGCCACTCCTCGTTGCGGTGCATGAACTTCTCACCGCGGTGGCCTCTTCTGTTGCAGAGTATGGGCTCCAGGCACACAAGCCTCAGCAGCCGTGGCACGCGGGCTCACAGGTTCTAGAGCACAAGCTTGGCAGCTGTGGCGGATGGGCCCAGCCGCTCCGTGGCATGTGGGATCTTCCCGGACCAGGGCTCGAACCTGCATCCTCTGCGTTGGCAGGCGGACTCTGCGCCACCAAGGAAGTCCCATTGGCACAGACTCTTGATAAGGGAATAAAAAAATCAATCTGAAAAGACTGCTTACTGTTTAAGCTACTTGTCTGCCTAATTCAGACTCCACGGTAAATATTTGTTTTTGTCCAAGAATTCTAATTCCCAATGAAAACCCTGGATAATTGTATATTTGGGTAAGTAACAATAGCATGCTATCCCATGACAATCCTCAATAATGTGAGCTATGTGTTATAGTGTTTTACATGTGTTAATTCTCAAGAGAGCTTGGCACAGAGGGAAACTAAATATCACTGGTATTCATTTTATTGCGTCAAATACATTGTTTTATGAAATTATACAATTTTACTGGAAGCTATTATAATAAAATGTAAGTAATAGATCTAAGACATATCACTATTAAAAACATAGGTAATAAATTTAATACCAATTAGAAACGTGAAATTCTATGCTAAATTTTTCAGAAAAGAAAGTCAGTCTTCCTACCTCAGTCTATGTCAATCTAACCTTCTTCCTGCTCTTCACAACCTAAATTCAAATACATCATAGAAGACAAAGATAAAAAATGCATCATCCAGGCTTCCCTAGTGGCACAGTGGTTGAGAATCTGTCTGCCAGTTCAGGGGACACGGGTTCGAGCCCTGGTCCAGGAAGATCCCACATGCCACTGAGCAGCTAAGCCCACGCACCACAACTACTGAGTCTGCACTCTAGAGCCCGTGAGTCACAACTACTGAGCCCACGTGCCACAACTACTGAAGCCCATGTGCCTAGAGCCCGCGCACCACAACGAAGAGTAGCCCCCGCTCGCCGCAACTAGAGAAAGGCCGCGCGCAGCAACGAAGACCCAACACAGCCAAAAATAAATAAATAAATAAATAAATTTATTTTTAAAGAAATGAATCATCCTATTGTGTTCCCTACTTTCCCATCACCTAGCTCTTTATTTTATTTTCTGATAAAGCCTCATCTGGTGGAAACAGTTTTTCCTGTTTATAACATTGTAAGTTCATAGCATTGTTTGTATTATTGCCTGCTCATCCACCACTGTCATCCCACTCTGAGACATTAGTAAATTTTGAATATGAGAAAATGACCAGCAACTGATGGAATTAGTCTAAAATTTAATCAAATTAGGTTTTACATAACTCCAATGAGATACCATTCCTTTTAAACAACCACACAGATTTAATACGCTGAAAGAGAGTTTAGAAATTTCTTTTAATACCTCTAATTCACAGAAGAGAAAACTGAGGTTCAGAAAGCTTAAAATGACCAAAGGTCATATTATTGCAAGTTAATGGCAAAGCACTGGGAGCCTAAGTTGTCTGCCTCCCATCTTTGGAAATTTTTTTCATTATAGAATCACCTTGAGGTTTTCAGCTTCTTTTACATTGTGTTGTATGTTTTGGCTTCCATGACTAATAGTATTTCCTGAAAAAAATCATTCTAAGTAATATTTCATTGATAAAAATTTCCTTGGATACAAACATAATTATTCCACTAATTGGTGAACAACTTTTAATTGAGCAATTACTGTATACCAATCACTATTATAAATTCTGAGAATATGGAAGTCAAAAAACCAAATAAAAATCCTTGCCCTCACTGGAACATATAATCTAAGTTACACATTTTAGTTTATAATTGTCATATTCCATCTTGGTCAATGAAATTGTGTCTTTGGTTAGAATTGTTTTAGACTGGGAGTTTATGTCATTTCTTTTTTTTTTTTGAATCTTTATTTTATATTGGAGTATAGTTGATTTACAATGTTGTGTTAGTTTCAGTTGTACAGCAAAGTGATTCAGTTATACACATACATATATCAATTATTTTTCAAATTCTTTTCCCATTTAGGTTATTACAGAGTATTGAGCAGAGTACCCTGTGCTATACAGCAGGTCCTTGTTAGTTATCTATTTTAAATATAGTAGTGTATGTCAATCCCACATATGTTATGCTATTTCTAAAAAAAACTCTCTGAATGACAAGATCAGCAGTAGTTATAATTTTCAAAACTGGAATAATTGATAAAGGAATATAGCAAGCAACCTAAAGAATAAAGAAAGGTACAGCTTTCACAGTGCCAGGCCTGTGGGGAGAGAGTACTCTGGCTGACTTACGTAAGAGCAGACAAATACAAGTGAATGCAACAAACATGTATCCAGTTACCATGTGACATGTTAGCCCTGCTACCTAGCTTGCTATTTAATTACATGCACCTAGAACTGTGTGTGCCACACCACAAGTGCTCAATAAATATCCTGAGAATGAAAGAATGGATTATGTAAACCAGATATTGTACTAGATTCCAGAGATACAAAGATGAATAAGATACGGTCCCATCTTGTAAGAAACCCATAATCTCATAAGGATCATAATGTTCATTAAATGTCTTCTATTGACAAAACACTACCCTTGGCACTGCATTGAGGATAAATAAAACAAATGAAACACAAGTCTTCTCTCAGGAAGCTTATTTTATAATAAATATCTTGAAAAACAAGACTATGGACAGGTTTCATTTTTACTGGTAACGATCAGCAAAATTTTCATAAAAGCAGTGATATTTGAGTTGGGTCCATGACTTCAGCTGGACTATTACTACCTCTCTGTTTTCATTCCCTGTAAGAAACATCAAGATTTTAAGGCGGCATGGTCAAATAAGAATCAGACTAACCAAAGCCCTTAAAAAGAGAGATAATGAAATACCTAGATAATGTTTAAGGTCATCTTTGGTCTCTTGTACAATGATCTCCCCATCTTAGCAGAATCATTCAAAATGAGGTGCAATTCCCAAAATATACATTGTTTTTTTCTGAGTCTTCTTATCTCTGACCCAATGCTGTTACCTCTGCCAAAGATGACCTCCCAAAATATATCCTGTCCTGGGTCTCTCCAATACTACCCTTAGGTTGATTTGCTGGGAGGAGTCACAGAACTCAGAATATAGTCATACTCATGGTTGTGATTTATTACAGCTGAAGGATAGAAGGTTAGGATATATATACAGCTTGCTGATATACTATCAGCCAAGGGAAAAGGTACATGGAGTGAGGTCTGGAAGAAACCAGGTGCAAGCTTCCAAGAGTCTTCTCCCAGTGGAGTCACATAGGATGCACTTAATCCCCCAGCAAAAAGTTGTGACAGTACATGTGAAATATTGTCTATTCGGGAAGCTCATTAAAAACTCAGTGCCAGAATTTTTAATGGGGGCTTGGTACATAGGCACCCCTTACCCGGCACCTTAGCACATATCAAATTTCTAGACTCCTAGAAGGAAACCAGAAGGTCAGCAAAAGTGTATTGTTTGTATAAACAGTTTAGGCATTTTTATCAGGGCATGGAAGAAACAGTGCTGAAATCTGAGTTCTCTAGACACTCAAATAAAACTGATCACTCTCTCCTTTCCAGCACTACCATAATGGGTACACAACTTCAGTGTTGCACTCATTACATTATATTGTTATTATTGGTTTCTCTGCGTCTGATCCATAACTGCAAGCTCCCCGAGGGAATGAGTCTTAAGCATCTTTGTATTCCCAGTACTGATTGCAAGGGCTGAGACATGACAGGCTCTCAATAAGTGCATGATGAATGAATGGACAAACTAATAAATTATATAAACCAGTTTAACATTCTAGTACATCTCTATATACAGACAGGCTCATTCATAACATAAGAATCCATACAAGTTATATTGTTATAAAGATGTTCTTTTGATTGTCAAAATGACTGAGGGTGTTATTGGAATTTAGTAGAATTTAGTAGGAAGCTAAACAGCCTGCCATTCCTGAACAGTCTTACACAATGATGGATTATACTGTTCAAAATACTAACAGCATCTGCATTGAGAAACAGTGGCATATACCAATCTAGGCACACTCTGGAAATCAGCGGTAGGGTCAAGCCCATCCAAACCACACAGCAACTTTATAGAAATATATGTTAGGGAGATGCTCCAAATATTCACTACATTGACAGAAAAAAATCTGAGAAATACAGGAAAGCACAAACAGAAAATAAAATCATCACTAAGCATTTCTCCTTTTTGAAATATGTTCTTTCATGACATCATAATCTCTTGTTTGTTCTCCTATTTGCCTAGGACGCTCCTTTTGAAATTTTGTAGCTCTTCTCCTTCTGGGTCTTTAATGAAACCCCCCTTCCTCTGCTTCTCTTTTCTTCTATATAGTCTTCCAAGGTGATCTCATCTAGTTCCATGGCTATAAATAGAATCTACACATTAACAACTCCAAAATATTTATCTACAGCACTGAGATCCCCCAATCTTCCCAGAACTCCAGACTCGAAAACAAAGGCCTATAATACATCTCTAGTTGGATGCTTAATTGGCATCACAAATTAAATGGTACCAAACAGAAACATTGATTTCCTTCCCCGCCCTCAACTTACTCTGCCTTAATTTTCTCCATTTCAAAAAGTGGTACAACCCATCCTCATCCCTCCATTCCAGCTCAAGCCTAATACCTAGGATTTATTTTTGGTTACTCCCTTTTCCTAGATCCATATCTAATCTCTAATCAAATCCTGTCATGTCAATCTCCAAAATATTTCCTGAAAATCTCCATCTCGCTCTTTCTCCAGTACAATCATCATGATCCAAGTCTCCATAACCTATACTCTAGACCACTGCAACAATCTCCATGCCTCCCACAGTCTACTTCACAAAATCAGAGGAATCTTTTAAAAACAATAGTCTAATCATATCAGTCACACACCTTTCTTAAAAGTAAAAATTCCATTTGAAATTAAAATCTAAACTCATTATCCTGGCTTTCAAAACAGTCTAGAGGATGCCCACCTCCTAACCTTATCAGGCCTCATCAATGCAGCCTTCTTTTATTTCCTTGAATATGTCACACTCAGAATCTAAGTAGCCTCTTTGCAATAGCGGTAGTTTCTATAGCCAGCAATGTTCTTTAAAAAAATCTTGGGATGGCTTATCATAACTCACCTCAGATGACACCCGCTCAGAGAGAACTTTCCTGACCACACAGTCTAGAGCACTTAAGAAGCCATTCTTTATTATATTATACCATTTTAATTCTTATCATAGTACCTAGTCTATCTTACAAGTCTTCTTTCTTTATCCCCTCCCCATTTTTTCTTTTTTGTGTGTGTGTCTCCGTTTACTTTAATGTAAGTTGTATGAGTGTAGAGACTTAGTCCGACTTTCTCTCTCTGTATGCCTAGAACCAGAACTGTGCCAGGAACAGAGTCAGCACCCCACAAATATTTGTTGAATGATGAATAAATCAGTTCTGCCCCTTGTAAAAAATATAACAAACATTTTACTGTACATTCTTTTAGTACTGTTTATGCATACTGTGGTAATTAAAAAATATTGAATCTACTGTTTTAACTTCATTAATTCAGCTGATATCTCAAAATCCACTAATTAGATTAGCCTGGAACCTTGGGAGATATGATTCTACATTCTCTCTTTCAAAGAGCTTAATATTTAACAGAGTAAGGAGACACACCACACATCACAATCTAAAAGTTAATGAAAAATAAATCATTATAACAAATGAGTTGTCATAAGTCAGTGTCTAATCAAGTCCCAAAGGAGAACAAACCACAAGTTTTATAGGAGTTTAGAGAAGAGAGAGTTCTTAACCAACTGGATGAAAAATACGGCATTTTTATGATGTTGGGGCAGATAGAGAGAAGGGGTATAGGATGACAAGAGAACAGAATAGTAAGGTGAGAGAGGTAGCAGAAGGCTGTATCATAGAAGATACTGGATGCCAGACTGAGCTGCTTGGACTTAACAGCTTTCAAGTAGGAGGTGACATACTGAGAGCAGTCATAAAGAAAATTGATCTGACAATAATCTACAGAAGGAAATGGAAGAGTAGATATTGGAGGCAGGAGGACGAGTTGGGAAAGTCTCTGTAAAGAGTGAAACACGAGATAATTAGGGCTTAGCCTAGGATAGTGCTAATGCCAACCATGGTGGGAGGAAAAATGCTAACTATGTGAGGTGATGGATGTGTTAATTAACCTGAATGTGGTAATCATTTCACAAAGTGTACTCGAAATTTCTTGAAATTTACGTCACTTTACGTTATTAATGTTATCTGATTTATAAAGTTTGTGACAATTTTACAAAGGTTATGGATAGCATTCTGATTTTTTTCTCATCACTATGACAATCAAAAACCTTTAAATGCAGCAGTAATTGAAAGGCAAATTTAACATGAGTAACACAATTACTGAAAAACAAATTGCAACCTTTGTTCTTCTGACCAGTCTCCACAAAAAATATTCATGTTTTCAAATAGTACAGGTAATAGAAAGCTAAATATCACAGTTTACCCCTTGTTCCTTGCATTATCTAAAATAAGTGGGGAAAGCAGTCACAAAATCAAATAATTTGCAATGTATCAAATTTACCTCAAATAGATTCCAAAATTTACTAATGACTAATATATGAAATTTGTAAATTTTGTGTTTATGTCCTGCCTAGAAATATAGCTTAGTATGTAATTGAGCCCTGGAGAAACTGAATAAGAGGTATAGAATCAGTCTTAAATCAACTAACTGTGTAGCAACTGTCCATAATAGTTGCTTTGCAGCAGAACATGGTAAAGTCTAGAAAAATTATTAGTGTCACTCTTACTCTATAAGGTCTTTAGTCCTGTGAGGTTTCTATGGATAAATTATCATTTGACTTTAGCTTTCCTTAGAAGGAATCAACACAGCCCAGAGTATGAGTCAATGAGAGCCATTTTCTTTCTCACCTTGATTTTTCTCACATATTTTATCCATTTAGAGATAAATTGACACCAACAATGCTAAATCACATAAATTTTGCCTTACATGAACCTATGGAGATGTTTGAGAAATAAGGTTTCATCTTATATGGGAACACAGAAAAGGTCACTTTGTTGCAGGGAAGTCCTAGGGATTGTCAGTCTATGTTTGATCGGTCCTTAGGAAAGGGGGAAGTCTCTTGAATTTTGTATATGGTTCAGAACTATTCCATAAAAAATCTTAAAAAAAAAAAACAAACCCAAAAAAAACCTTGGCTGAAACTCTGAAAGATGAAGAATGCCATTATTTCTCCAGACATTAGTTTGGTTTCAGCTGCATCTGAGAACTCAAACTATATTCATAAATAATATAGTTTAAATTTTTAGATACCAAGATGAGGGGCAGAGATGCCAAGCGTGAAATTTGTCTACAAGCTACTAAATTGATAGTTGTTCCCTCCTGTAGGGAGCAAATTCAAGATGATGAAAGTTACCAGAAGTTCAGGAGAAACTTTTCTCATTTTACACACTTACTTTGTTTTTGTTTTTAAACGTGATATACTATATCTATCTGATCAGAACTATTAAAATCCCATTCTGTCTAGTGGCAGATTAAACAAGAGACATTCTCATTTTTAGGAAATTAGAATTTTAGAGTTCAGAGATCCACAGAAATGATACAATCCAAGTCTCTCATGGGAAAATGAGGCCCTAGAAGTTCAGTGGCTTGCCCAGGTCATACAGCTGGTAGAATCAGACTAAATACTTTGATCATACACAAACTATTTATTATGTCAGCAAATTTCTTCTTTTAAAAAAATCACTATCAACTAGGAGTATTTACACAAGGTAATAACTTAGCTTCTCCCTCCCATTAAATATGCATATATAAAAGTTTTCAACTTTTAAATGATCTTATACTCAAATTTGATATGTATCTGAGTTACCACTAGAATTTTTGGACTCAGAACTTTGTTGATTATAAAAATAATTAACCTCTATAAAAAGCCTGTCATAAATGTTATATGTATACCACATATGGTACAAATATTTGACTTTGTTTCCAAAGTACTATGCAAATGCTGTTAAAATGTAATTATAAAATATTTCTTGTTGCTCTCCACACATATTCCATAATGAAACAGGATGCTGATAGTATATTAAGAAAAATGCATTGTTATTTTCCTTTTATGGCTTGTCTAGAATTTCAGGGCAGTGTAGTTGAAAATCTCCCTAGTCTGGGAGGCTGAGTTTCTGGCCTTGATAGAACTGTCCATTCTCTTCTCATTGTAATATTCTCTACCAAATTAGAGTACTTGGTATGTATGTGAGAGCGCTACACAGACACATATAGACTAGTAAAGCAGTGGGATTCAGGTTCAGAAAAATTTTTTTTTAAGTTTTTAAATAGAACATGAAAGTTTAAGACAGGCTGGCATGTGTCTGCAAGTAGCCTAAAGCAAAGGTGTTTATAAAATCCGTTTAGTCAGCCTGCAGGAGACAGATACATGGCCTTAATCACTCAATTACACAACCAATGAAATGTGTTTACTTCCTACATGATTCTGTTTTACTCTTCCAGCAGATGCCTGTTATTCTTCTGGATTATGTGTACAAAAGTGTAATATAGGATCTGCCCAAGAAAATCAGGCTAGCTTCTCATCACATTATAGGAGACAAAGAGATGAAGATTGCTTTATAATTATACTACACTGTACAAAAAACTATGGAACTCCTCTCTGGACCGTAAAACTCCATGTTTAAAAAGCCATAAAAAGCCATCATCCATGTAATCTGGAAAGTGTGAGTTTGCAGGAAGCTCAAATAATTTAGCTAACAGCCATTTCCACTCCTGAAGTCCTGGCAATCATTGTTAAAAGTGAGATCCACATTTAATTCAACATTGACTGTATGGAATGGAAGTTAGTTCCTCTGGGAACTTCACTCCCATGCTCCTCATTTCTGAGCTGATTAAGCCTGCTTTTGAAACAGAGTTCCGTTGCCAAGTTTATGATTAACCTCTCCATACAAAATTGTATTCCTTTTTTTGTTCCAAACCCGTTCCCCTCAAGACTGAGGAATATCAAAGAAAAGGGGGGATTGAACCCTTGAAACCGTATACCAGCCCCTGTGTTCCTGTCCTTTGATGTAAAAGGCTTTTGCTTTAGTCTCCCAGGCCTCCCCTGAGGGTCAAAAGCTGGTTCAAGAGTTAATGATTAGGAAACATGAAGATGTAGAAACAAAGAATAGCTGTTGGATCAGGACACTGGTGACAATTTAGACTATAAACCAGCCACATAGCCAGGTCACCAAATTCCCTGAAAGATGTAGATAAAGGTCTGACACACATTCCTAAGTTGTTTTATAGGAAGCAGACCTCCACCAGATGAAAACTGCTGACCACAAGCAGGTAGACCCCAGACCGGTGGAAACCAGAAGACTGGTGATGCTGGAAAATTCACCTTGATGCCAACCAATCCCAGAACTGTCACGAGCTGCTCGCGCACCCCTCACTCTGCCTCTAAAGCCCATTGCCTGTGCCGAGATGTTAAGATGGTTTTTAAGGACACTAGTCCACCATCTTCTCGGTTAGCTGGCTTTCTAGAATAAAGTCACTTTCCTTGCCCCAACACCTTGTCACTTGACTTACTGACATGTTTTGCCAAACTGGGTTTCAGAACTATTTTCTCTGACAACTCCCACCCATTGTGCTAGGAGGTTGAGGTTTTCTCTCTCATCATTTTTTTTTTTTTCTACTCTCTAACTCTTTTTCCATCATCTGCTCTTTCTAAGCCCTGAGAGTGAGATGAGCGTGGCCAACTGGTGGTTTTCACCTGCCCACCCTCCCTGTGTCTACAGAGGACACTTGGATCTTCCTTTGAACACTGCCCCTTCCCCACACTCAGTCCATATCATTTAGGTTGGCCTGACCCTATGCCCCAATTCTTTCCATCCCCCCTTTTCCAGTCTCCACTCCAGGAATGGACATGTGACCAAGCTGAACAATCATCATATTCCATCTTTCTGGAAACAATCTATGTGTCAGAGATACATATTTGACTTGACTCTGCTGAAATCATTGAGGAAAGAGATCTCTCACTTTGTTGGCAGGGCAAGGGCATAGTTATGAGAATATCAGCATGGAGTTGCTCGTGGACATGTCACTATAAGAAAAAGCTTTTCTGAGAGTAGAGCCACATGCAAGAAGTCAAAATTAAGAGTTTGGGATTAACATATACACACTACTATATATAAAATAGATAACTAATAAGGATCTACTGTGTAGTATACTCAGTATTTTGTAATAACCTATAAGGGAAAAGAATCTGAAAAAGAATAGATATATATATGTATGTATAACTGAATCAATTTGCTGTACACCTGAAACTAACACAATATTGTGAATTAACTATACTTGAATTTTTAAAAATGACAATAGATATGAAAGCTGGAAAAAAAAATTGAGAGGAGAGGAGATCTGGTGATGAGCACCTGGAACTCTGGATTTTTTAGTTGTGTCAGCAAGTAGATGTTGGTTTTGCTTTAACTTGTTTGAGTTGGGTCTCTGTTATTAGCCAAAGAATGAATCCTGAGAAATACACTTTCCTTCTCTGGACTCCCCCTTCAGTGCATAATAGCAAATTCAGAGCCATGTCACAGCTGATACTCCAACAGCAATGAACTCGTCAAGTGCTTCTAGCTAGAAATATCTCTTAATCTAAACAGTCTTTTGAAGTCTACAGTGTTTTGTGCCGACGTATTCTTGAAAAGAATATGTCTAATCACTGAGTGGTGAATAATACTTTATTAAGAGTTCCATTAATCACTAAATCTGTTACTTCATTATTTGGTCCATATGTTGATACCATCTGAAAATGAAACCACAGAAATCAACTACCTAACAGAACTCCAATTTAAATTAAGAATTTGAAGGGCATTGTAAATCAGATATTATAAATGATTTATTCATTGCCATAGTTAATGCTAAGAGAAGATTTTGTGAATTGGAAAGAACTGAGCAAAATTTCTGCCCTAGACAATTGTGCTTGATAAAGGACACAAAGAGAAGGTTGAATATATCCAGTATGTAAATATATAGTCATTTCATGTTTGCTTGGAAGAAAACAATAACAAAAATCACTCATGCAAAAGAAATTTAAATTCTAATTAATTTGTTTTCTATCTCTGAAAATGAAAAATTTAACTTTCTTATGATTTATTTACACGAGAAATTTTATAGAAGATATATTTAAGAGTAATGTTATACATAGCACATCTAGAAAAAAATAAGCCTTTTTTTTTGGTGAGAGATGTCAAAGATGTTGTTTATCTTCTCTAGACACCAGCTTTTTTAGTATCTGTAATGATGTCTGTAGGATTCAGGATTCTCTACCAGTTTAAAAGAGGTGGGGTTTTTATGTTTTATTTTTTGGTTTTGTTTTTCTCTGTAACGCCAGTAGGATTTTCAAGATCTCATTAAATACTATAAACAATTAGTGAATTTCTTGGTAAAGATGTATTTTATGTGATAACATGTGTATAACACATAGACTATTTTTGATACAATACTTTTATAAATATGGTCCAGCTCATTTATGATATGAGAGTATCACATTTTCTCATTTCTGTTATTTCAATAGTCTTCAGTTTGGTTTGGAACATTATTCTTACTGCAGTTAAAGTTAACCTCTTTCCTTATCATAGAGCAATAACTCAGGTCTTTTTTTTTTTTTCCTAACTGTAGTTTTTACTTTAGGGTTTACTCAAAACCTTTGATTCTTCATTTACTGGTGTTTCTGGCTCAAAATAACTTCTGGCCTTTTTATTTATCTTACAGCTAAACTTACTGTAAATCATTGCAAGCATTTACCTACTTCATTCTGTCTTTTAGGGTAGTCAAGACTGTGAATTTGCATGGTGAAAAATATCTTATTATAAGTATATTTCATTTTATGTTTACTTATGGTACAGTTACAACATCATATTGACTTTTATCACTTGTTTTGGTAGGTTATATTGTCTACTGTTAAATTTTAGGAAGGAAATATGGAAGTATTAACATATATTTGTTACAAAATGCAGCACAGCATTTGCTAGATATAAGGACACCTGACCTAGGGAATAGGTTGCTATATTAGTCAGGGTTCCTCAGAGAAACAGAGTCAATAACATGTGTATCTACAGAGAGAGAAAGATTTACTTAAGGAACTGCCTCATGCAATTATGGAGACTGCCAAGTCCAAAATCTGTAGGGTAGACCAGCAGGCTGGAAACCAGAGAAGAGCCCATAATTCAGTTCAAGTATGAAAGTTGTCTACTGCAGAATTTCCCCTTGCTCAGAAAAGGTCTACCTTTTGTTCACGTCAGGCTTTCAACTGATTGGATGAGGCCCACCCACATCATGGAGGGCAATCTGTTTTACTCAAAGTCCACCAGTTTAAATGTAGATCTCATCAAAAAACACCCTCACAGTAACATACAAAATAATTTTTACTATGCTTTTCCTGCTATAGCACTCATTATTCTTTATTTTAATACTGTTTAACTATTTCCTTCACAGATTGTAAACTCCATGGGAAGCAGGGATTATGTCTGCCTTCTTCTTTACTCTCAGCACTTCACATAGTACCTGGCACATAGTGGGCACTCTACGTGCCACTGTGAATTACCATATTTCACTGAGCAAAATACCTTTGATATTGGTATTTCTTGAAGAATTTTATATAACAAGGTAATGACTTCTAATTAGCTGACCACGATCATAAAATACCATTTAAATTTAAAGATGCTAAAATATTTTCTAATATGCATCTTAGAATTGATAAAATCTGGTAGTTAATCAGTCAATCTCACAGAATCCAGCTATGAACTTCCTATGCAGGGTATAAAGCACAAAAGTGTCGACTAATAATTATTTGAATATTTCAATATTTTTCCTTCTGACTTTTGAAATTAAAGACATACTACAAATATCAAATTCTACCCTCTTCAGCTTCCCTTAGGAAGCAGAATACCTTATTGTGAATGGCTCTTCATACTGCTGACTCTCAGAAAGTCAGCCCAAAGACACCACTGCCACAAAAAAAGGAGGCAATAAAAGAAAGCATTAAGGGCTAATGAAGACAACATAAAACACCCACTAGTCCTAGGTTTTGAAATTCTCCTCACACCTTCTGACCATGAATACACAATCTTTTACTAGCATCCTATTGGGAAAATAATTCCCCTTACCTTTTATAATTGTGGTAGCCTCATATTTGGGGAAAAAAGTGGCATCTTTGTGTACTGGCTTCATCCCCACCTCCTCATGCCAGCAGCTCCTTTAATTATAGTATCAGGCAAAGTCAGGTGTAGGTCTTTCCAACTTTTTCATGAGTATAAGAATGTCATATAACTCTTTTCAGAAAGTGAGACTGACTTAGGTCCTCAGCCTTACATGGTGAGATTTTTTTTTTTTCTAAAAGTTAGGTATAACGTATATAATAAAGTACACATAGGTAGACACCCTGTAACTACCATACAGATCAAGATGGATCTCATTTCCAGCCCTAGGAATTTCCCTAGTGCCCCTTCCCAGTCAATGTCCCCCACAAAGGTAAACATTGTTCTGGTTTTTATGACCATAGACTAGTTTTATATGAAGTTATACTTCACATAAATGGTAGTACAATCCTACAGTATGTACTCTTTGGCTCCTTTAACTCAGTATTATGTCTGAAATCTATTCATGCTGTTGTGTTGTAGCTGTGTTGTATTCCATTATATGAATGTACCACCATTTACTTATCCATTGCAGTGTTGATAGATATTTTGGTTGTTTCCAGTTTTGGACCGGGAACTTTTTTTGTATGGTAAAATATACATAGCATAAAATGTACCATTTTAACCATTTGTATGTGTACTGTTCAGTGACATTAGGATATTCACATTGCAGTGTAATTATCACCACCATCCATCACCAGAACTTTTTCATCTTTCCAAACTAAAACCCTGTACCCATTAGACAATAACTCCCTATTCCCTCCTTCCCCTTGCCCCAGACATCCACCATTCTACTTTCTGCCTCAGTGAATTTGACTATTCTAGGTAACTCATACAAGTGGAATCATATAATATTTTTCCTTTTGTAATGTCTTATTTCAAGACTTAGTATAAGCCTTCAAGGTTCATCCATGTTGAAGCATATATTAGAATTTCCTTCCTTTTTAAGGTTAAATAATATTCCATTGTATGTATATACTACGTTTTGTTTATCCATTCATCTGTTGATGGGCGCTTAGGTTGCTTCCATCTTTTGACTATTGTGAATAATGCTGCTATGAACATGGATTTACGACCACCCAAGTCTCTGCTTTCAATTTTGGAGCCTATAAACCCAGAAGGTGAATTGCTGCATCATATGGTAATTCTATGTTCATTTTTTTTCAGGAACCATCATACTGTTTTCCACAGTGGCTGCACCATTTTACACTCTCACCATTCCACATTTCAATTTTACATTCCACATTTCACATTCCCAATGCACAAGGGTTACAATTCCTCCACATCCTTGCCAACATTTGTTATTTTCTGTTTTTATTTTTATAATAGCCATCCTAATAGGTGTGAGATGATATCTAATTATAGTTTTAATTTGAATTTTCCCAAAGACTAATGTTGATGAGCATCTTTTTATGTGCTTATTGGTCACCTGTGTAATGTCTTTGGAGAAATGTTTATTCAAGTCCTTTGCTCATTTTTTTTTTTTTTTCAGCATGCTTTTTTGTTATTGTTGGGGCTGAACACTTTTTAATCTTTTTTTTCTGCAAGGCTAGAATTTTTCTTCAACTCCGCTTATTTCTGTACTGGTAAGAAAGGAGCCCACTTATCTCTGTATGATTCCTCTCATTTCTGATCTATGAAGGTATTAATTTTATTTTAAACACAGTAATGAATTTTTAGTGTTTTTTTACATGTTACCCATTATTGTTATATGTTTGGAACAAAAGAAGAGCCACAGATTATAAACTGAAAATATCTGAATTAGAATTAATTTTTTTCCACATATAGTTTTTGAGGGGTTTGAAAAACATATTTATTATGGTCACTTTAAAAAAATATTTGTAAAAATAAATACTAAAAAATAAACATCCAATACACGAATGCGAATACTTTTAAGTGAGACTCATCCTATTGTCCCAGAGAGATGAGGAAAGAACAGCACTTCCGGCAGAGATGTCCAGATGGGGAGGTGAGGAGTGGTCAGAGATAAAGCGCACCTGCCTCACAAATATTCAATATTCAACACCAATATTCAAAGTATTGTTGTATTTTACAGAACACCAAAAATCTTTAGGGCAGGGTTTCTGACACTTGGCGTTACCGATATTTTAGATCAGATAATTCTTTGTTGTAAGAAACTGTCCTGTACACTGCAGGATATTCAGCAGCGTTCCTGGTTTTCACCCACTAGTTTCCAGAAGCACCCCCCTAAAGATATTGCCAAGTGTGCTCTGGGAGGCAAAATTTTCCCTGGTTAGAGCCACTCCTTCAGGTCTATGAGTGTTACTTTAAGATGTAAAGTATACTGAGAGTGATCCATCATGATACCTCAGAGGTTCCCATGGCCTCATCATATCACCCTGCAGTCCCAGTGATGTGTAGGGTGACAATATTCAAACCACACAGACCTTTGTTTCAGTGCTGGATGACCTGTAACTTTACACAACCATGTTGCCTTCCAGGTTTTTTTCCCTTTAATTAGTAAAAAGAGGGACAGTTATGCTGTGTAACCATTCTATATACACATGCTAACAGTAGGCTCAGATTAATGGAAAGATCTAATTAGAGAAAACACTGGGCACATCAAATAGAATTTTCTCATCTAAAAGATACAGAAGGAAGCAGTATGGTAAAGATACCTGGCAGGGATACATCATCCAAGGCAGAGGGAGTGGCTTCACCCTGGAGGTAGGATGAGAAACCACATGGTGCTGGTGCAGCTGGTAGGATGCATATACGGGGTGGATAACGCAGTGAGGGAAGGAAGTAACATCAGAACCTCTAGAGGTCGAGTGTTCAGTGTTTTCCTACAGATGTGATCTTACATATATAAGACTGGGGTCATCCTACAAATAGCCTTGCCTGGAGACATGCTGAAAACCTTGTTACCTGAGCCAGATACCCCTCATCAATCCCAGAATTATTGTATGTGTGATATAGAGTCAGTCTTGAATGAACTTCCCATCGTTTATTACCAGCCTTCCTAGGCTAACAGAGTCTGGTCCAAGCAGATGCAAGAATTCCCAGGTATGGAACTAGAATGATGAACGTTTACCCAGAAGTCTCTGAGAGTTGTGCTACCAGGCCTATTCTGCCACTGAATCCCAGAAAGGTTTGCTTTGAGGATTAAGTAGAATTAAATGAAACAGTGCAAGGAAAGTTCTTGATTCACAGGTGCTCAATGAAAAGTAAAATCATTATCTTTATGACTGCTATAATTTTGTGGTCCTTAAGGTAGCAGAGTGCAAAAACTTGATATTGAGGTCACTGTTGGAAATGGGAACCCACACTGACTACTTCTGGCCTAGCTGGTAGCAATGGCCTTATAAAAGATCAGAAATTAGGTCTCATGGTTGCCTCTAGAAGAGAATATTTAAAGGATGATTTCTACTTAACAGTCTTTGAACATGTATCCAGGAAAGAAATAATTGGAGCATAAAAATATCTGAATTGATTTAAGGAACAGAGCAAGATAAGACTAAAAGATATAGAAATATTCTTTAGGCCTCTGCAAAAGACTTTCAGAAATCTGTCTCTGGTCAAGTTAGTGATTTTTAGCATGTTCCTATGACCACTAAATTTTGTAAAGTGGATTTCTGAAAATCTTTTGGTTGGAACTAGTTTGAGAAACTGAGAGAAGAGGATTCAGGATTTCTTTACTCAGCATTTTAGTATGGAAAACTCAAAGGATGAAATGCTATATAGTCACACTTCATTTCTAAACTATTACAGCTACAGTTCAGAGTACTATGTGTTTACTTTGTAGAAACCAGGCTAATTAACAGGATGTGACTTGTTCTGTAGTTAAGAGTACTGTATATTTACTTGTGTAAACTGAGCTAATTAACAGTAAGTTATTCATAAGTTTTTCTCTAGAAGTTGCTCATACATGTTAAGGAAAACAATTGAAGTTAATCTTCACATATCACCTGTAAATTTTAAGATTATCTTTATTACCTTTCTTCTCATTAAATGGTCACAAACTGAAAATAACAACCCATTGTAAAATTAGGGGAAAACTAAGAAATCATGACATTTCTTAATCATGCTAATGATATATTCCAAGAATGTGGAAAAGAAGATTGAGATTGCCATGTGAGAATTATTACGGATCTGCCCATAACGGAATAAAGTAGAGACAGTCAAAGCCACTTGGTGTTACATAAGGGGTCCCAGGCCAAAGTAAAAAAAAATGTGTCATTTGGAAGGAGGTGAACAAGCTAGGAAAGCCGAAAATGAGGTGAGGTAGCAAGCCCCCACTGGCTGTACATAAGTCATTGCTGCCCAAAGACAGTATCCTGCCCAACTTTTCTGGTATCTCTGGCCTTATGACAAAAGCGTACCTGTTGTCAAGGCTATTATACCACCTCTCCAACTTCCTTAAAACACCTACATGGTATGTTAGCAGGCTAGGTCACACCAATATATTTAAAAACATGCATGCTCATATTACCCTGAAATCATGATTACCAATCGCAATTTGACCCCAATACTGCCAGATACTCTTCCATGCTTCTCTAATCAGTTTACTCTTCCAATCTCTAACGAAACTCTCTCCCATCTTCTTCACTCCCCGCAAGCATCATGCCCCACCCCTTATCAATCACTTTCAGTGGATGACCTTCCCTCACACTCCCCAACAAAAACAGAAGACATCAGAAATTTTCTCATCTTCCTATCACTTCATCCACAAATTTATCTGAACCTGTAACTATTTCAGGGGAAGGAGTCTTCTATCTCAATCTTACAGGTGCAGGTCTTTCAGCCAGGGGTCAAATCTGTCATATATTTTTGGATTCCACCCTAATCTGCATTCTTAGGATTTTCGTTCCATCAAGTATCCTGCTTCCTTTAAATCATTCTCTGATGGCTCTACTGGGCCTTTCCTATCAACATTCAAATATGCTTTCTTTCAAATTAAAAACAATAAAAACAAATAAACAACAAATATATCCTTACACCATACCTCCTAGCAAGCCATCACCCTATCTTTCAACTTGCCTTCATAGCCAAACTTCTTAGATGCCATCTGTCTCCACTTCCTTGTTCTCCATTTATGCCTCGACATATTTTATCCCAACATCTCCATTAAAAGCCCGCCTTTTAAAGTAAACACTGACTTCCACATTGTTCCATTTAAAGAAAATTTTAAAAAATGTTTTCATTGTAAGGAATGTTGCACCATTTAAAACAGCTGATGAATCTCTTCTTAAGACACCTTTCCCTTCACTCCTGTGACTCTCCACTCTCTTACCTCTCTGGTCTCTGTGTTTAGGCTCCTTGGGGTTTCTTCTTCTCCACTAAGACTTAGAAACAAACCAGGAGAAATGGGGTTAAAGTCTGAACTAAGTGAGACCAATTCCTACCACCAGCAACTGAGTGGAGGCCACTCCTGAGATGGAAAACATTAAAGGAGGAAACCTCTTAGGAATGAGAGGTAGAGCCCTTCAGGATGAATTCTGAACATGCTCGTTTTGAGTGCCTGTGAGACACCGAACAGAGATGCTCGGTAGGCAGGTGGGAAAAGGAATTGTGGTTCAGAAACCAGACTGGAGAAGGATAAGTTGAGAATTTTTTGCTAGTAGATAATGTCTGAAAGCCTGAAATTAATAACATTATCTAGGGAATGTGTGCATAGTAGTGCATAGTTAGATGGTCTGATATCCAGTCCTAAGCAGTTCTAAATTACAAGGTTTTGTAAATGCTATTTACAGCCTAGAAATGGGATAAGATCATCTAGGGAAAACTCTAAGGATTCTAAAGGTAAAGAAGCTAAGAATCAAGTGCTGGACTCAGCAAATTTTGAGAGCTGACCAGAAAAGGAGGCTCTAGCAAGGAGACCGAGAGAAAGCAGTCAACGAGGTATGAATACATCTGGGAGATCGTAGGTTCAAGGATGACAAGAGAAGAAAGTGTTTAATTTGTGTGAAGAAGGGAGGGAGGGAGGGAGGAAGGAAGGAAGTAAGGAAGGAAGGAAAGGGAAAGACAGAAGGACAGAAAAGAGAGAAGGAGTACGGTTTTGATTTGTTTCCCCAGGAAAGATATGTTGAAGTCACAGTTCCTGGTACCCATCAATGTGAACTTATTGGGCAATAATAGGGTCTTTGCAGATGTAATCAAGTTTAGATGACGTGGATTATCGTGGGTACACAGAAGGGAAAATTTTGGACACAGACAGACACAGAGGGAAGACAGCCACATGAATAAAAAGAGGCAGAAATTGGAGTGATAAAGCTGTAAACCAGTGAACTTCAAGGATTGCCCCAAGAATTGCTGGCAACCACCAAAAACTGGGGAAAGGCAAGGTAGGATCTCCCCCAGAGCCTTAAGAAGGAGCATGGAGCTGCAGACAACTAGATTTCAATATTCCAGCCTCCAGGACCGTGAAAAAATAAATTTCTGTTGTTTTAAGTCACTAAGCATGTGGTTATTTGTTAGGCAACATCAAGAAACTAATATAGCAATGAAAGAATGTCAAGTTGACATTTACAATGCATCCACATTAATATAAAATTTATCTTTGCAGGGAGGAATAAAAGTTTTTACTCAATTACTTGTATGCAATCTTGTATCATTTTTTCTAGTAACTGATTTTCTTCCAAAAACTTCAAAATCTCTTATGCTTTATGTGAACTTTAAAATGAAATTCCTTCCTTCAGTCCTTGTAACGAAACATATTGTAAACTAAACTATGTAAGTAACTCAGGTAGGAAAGCATGAACTCTCTATTCTCTCAATACTAAACACATTTTTTTCCTTTTGTACATCATTCATACCATGTTTCACAGACTTTATGAAGACCCATGTTTTTTGAAAGTGCTCAAGAAGTATTAAAGCATGAAATGATCTTATCAAAAATAACAATAATTATGGCTTTCTTTGATATCGCCTCTCATTTTCTGCATTCAGAAGGAACTAAAATTATGTGTAGTCACAGAAATGACTGGTTCTGAATACGAATGCTAGCAGAAAAAAACTGATTTACTTTTTAAAAGTTTATATCAAGAGCAATAGTCATTTTTTAAAAGTACTGTGTTTCTGATTATAAATGAAATGCATACCCATTCAATGCAATTTGGAAATCCGGATAAGGACAGAGAAGAAAGTGTTGAACATTTACGATTCTTACCACTCAGAAAAAACTACTGTTTTCATTAGAGTGTTTCTAGTATTTTATTCTATGCACATAATTTTTACAATGGCTTAGGTCATGTTGTATATTTCCTTTGGAGCCCTGGTTTTCATTTCCAATATTGCAATCTAAGAATTTTTCCATATCACAAAAAGATTTTGAAATCATTTTTAATGGTGCAATAATATTCTACGTCTTAGGGCTCTTGGATTTATTTAACCAATCTCGAGTGTAACACACTTAGGATTTTTTGCATTGTTCAACATGCTATGATGAGGGTACAAAAATACTTCAGTGCCCAGGTAGTATTTGATTATTTATTTAGATGTGGAATTACTGCATCAGTAATAATATGTTGAATGACAATTATATTAAATTAAAATTAAAATACATTTCAATTAAATATAAGGAAAAATATGAAATAATATAGCTATTATTTTGAGAAGCAAAGCAAATATGTATGTCCTACTGTTTTCCAGAATCAATGTTAGCCATTAGCTCTGATTAAAGAAGAATTTCTGTACAAAGGGCTAAGATATTCCCCTACCTCATCTCTGAATGGCAAGACAGAATATTCTGGAATTGACAGGCACTGATGAAATATTGTCACCTTCCATTAATTTAGGAAATATCATTGCACATGGAATTTTTCAGGAGCATGACATTAAAATTACAATTGAAACTGGCTTTCCCTTCTCTTGCTACCAGAGTAGGCCGCTCTGGTGAGATGCCTAAATTATTTGTGCAGGAGGAAATATGGATAGATGTATATAATTAAACTATGGACTTCCATATCCATTGAGGAGTGTTTTTAATTATAATCCCTGAGTGATCACTTTGCAAACAACATAAGTTGTTTAATTTGAAGATGTATGAATGACCTTGGACAAATCACTTGACACTTTGGTTTCCTATGTGTAAAACAATTAAGATAATGATCTGTGAGAGGCAAATGGGAAAAATGTGAAAGCATAAACTTGTTTTTAAAGTTATCATTATTACCATTATAAACAAGTAACTGATTATCATCATTTGAATATTTAGGGTTGCCAGTTTTTGCAAATTTTATCTACTGTAATATTACATTCTAAAATGTGTCTTTTGATTTTTCCCCCAAATTCTTACATTAGAGGAAAGAAAGTGCCAATAACATATCAGTTTTACTTTGAAGTTCATAAAGTTTTTATGTGAAAAAAAATCACTGAAGCAGTACTTCAGGGATATTACATTCTGGGTTGCTGTTAATAACTTGTGTGGAGTATTGGAATATTCAACTAATATAGTATATTAAATCCATAATCACTGCCAGAGGGGTTGTCAGAGTGTTTTTTTCCCCATCAATCTAATAAAGTTAACCAAAACGGGCTAAATTCATAAAACACCACAGATTGAACTTTCTAATCCCCTGTAAAAATATTGTTAAACAATTTAGTAGTTTGCTTTCAATCTGAAATAATAGAATACTTATCTGCTCTCTGGAAATTTTATTTAAGATGACAAGATTTAACATAAACTAGAATCCATAAGTGAAGAAATATCTTCTGCAGAAAACTTTGATAACTTATGTGATTTGATTGATATAAACATAAAAAGAGTCTATTATACTGGCAAACAAACAATTATAATGTCTTTTTTTTCCAAAGAAAATTTTATCAGACAAGAAAGAAGTTATTGGTTTTTAATGGCAACTGTTATAGTGATAAAAAATTTTAAATAGGTGTTGTGTTGTTATAAAAAGATCATTAGTGGGGGCTTCCCTGGTGGCGCAGTGGTTGAGAATCTGCCTGCCAATGAAGGGGACACGGGTTCGAGCCCTGGTCTGGGAAGATCCCACATGCTGCGGAACAACTAGGCCTGTGAGCCACAACTACTGAGCCTGCACGTCTGGAGCCTGTGCTCCGCAACAAGAGAGGCCACAATAATGAGAGGCCCGCGCACCACGATGAAGAGTGGCCCCCACTCGCCGCAACTAGAGAAAGCCCTCGCACAGAAACGAAGACCCAACACAGCCATAAGTAAGTAAATAAATAAATAAATGAAAGCTCCATGGAGACTTTGAAAAAAAAAAAAAGATCATTAGTAACAAGTTTAACAAACAGTGATCCCAACTATTCTGATTTTGAATATCGTGACTTCAATTGTGACACAATTTTAAAACTCCTTCCCACAATCTTTGCCTTTCCTTTTTAATTTCTCTTGTTTACTCATCTCTGCTATTCTTTCCATTATTTAATCTGGATGTTTATTTTGTGACAGCTCATCTTCTAAACTGAAATTTTTAAACGGAATCTTTTAAAATGAAGCTTACAATTTTCTATCATTTGATTTGTTTTAATCACAATTGTACAGGGCCCACAATAATTCTACACTTCTAGATTTGACTTCTCCTTTCAGCTGTCAGATGAACAAGGTTGTATTTCTGACTGTCCATAAAGAAAAAAAAAAAAATTCTACTTAGTTTCTCTTCTCATCTTTCCCACCCATTATTGTTACTGCCTTTAAGCAAGCAAATCAGGGGCCACCTTTAATCATTTTTCTTTCATCTCACTTGGTTAAATTTACTTTTCTCTTAGGGAAACTTCTGAAATCTATCCCTTTCTCCATGAAGCAATTGCTGGGAAAAGTTCACACATATTTTAATGTTACCGTTTTGTTTCTTGAAAATTTCTCCTTCATGCCATATATGCTATCAAACTTCAGGGTGGTTAAAATATCTATGTAAAAATAATGTTTCCCATTAAAGTAATCATTAATTCATTGCCAGTCAGTCTTTCAGATTGCATAACTATTGCATTCTTTTTCATTCCTACCTTGTTTTTAATTGTACTCTCACAATTCAATTTTTGTAATTAGTTTCTTTGTTTTGTTTTTCACAAAATTTTCTTTTTTTGTAGTATCTTTCTCTGGTTTTGGTATCAGGGTGATGGTGGCCTCCCAGAACGAATTCAGGAGTGTTTCTCCCTCTGCAATTTTTTGGAAGAATTTGAGAAGGATGGGTGTTAGCTCTTCTCTAAAGGTTTGATGGAGTTCACTTGTGAAGCCATCTGGTCCTGGACTCTTGTTTGTGGAAGATTTTTAATCACAGTTTCAATTTCATTACTTGTGATTGGACTGTTCATATTTTCTATTTCTTCCTGGTTCAGTCTTGGAAGGTTATACCTTTCTAAGAATTTGTCCATTTCTTCTAGGTTGTCCATTTTACTGGCATAGAGTTGCTTGTAGTAGTCTCTTAGGATGCTTTGTATTTCTGCAGTGTCTGTTGTAACTTCTCCTTTTTCATTTCTAATTTTATTGATTTGAGTCCTCTCCCTCTTTATCTTGATGAGTCTGGCTAATGGTTTATCAATTTTGTTTATCTTCTCAAAGAATCAGCTTTTAGTTTTATTGATCTTTGCTATTGCTTTCTTTGTTTCTATTTCATTTATTTCTGCTCTGATCTTTATGATTTCTTTCCTTCTACTAACTTCGGGTTTTGTTTGTTCTTCTTTCTCTAGCTCCTTTAGGTGTAAGTTTATATTGTTTATTTGAGATTTTTCTTATTTCTTGAGGTAGGCTTGTATTGCTCTAAATTTCCATCTTAGAACTGCTTTTGCTGCATCCCATAGGTTTTGGATCGTCGTGTTTTCATTGTCATTTGTCTCAGATATTTTTTGATTTCCTCTTTGATTTCTTCAGTGATCTCTTGGTTATTTAGTAACATAATGTTTAGCCTCCATGTGTTTGTGTTTTTTACATTTTTTCCCCTGTAACTGACTTCTAATCTCATAACATTGTGGTTAGAAAAGATACTTGATATGATTTCAATTTTCTTAAATTTACTGAGGATTGATTGGTGACCCAAGATGTGATCTATCCTGGAGAATGTTCCATGTGCACTTGAAAAGAAAGTGTAATCTGATATATTTGGATGGGATCTCCTATAAACATCAATTAAATCTATCTGGTCTATTGTGTCATTTAAAGCTTGTGTTTCCTTACTAATTTTCTGTTTGGATGATCTGTCCATTGGTGTAAGTGAGGTGTTAAAGTTTCCCACTATTACTGTGTTACTGTCAATTTCCTCTTTTATAGCTGTTAGCAGTTGCCTTAGGTACTGAGGTGCTCCTATGTTGGATGCATATATATTTATAATTGTTATATCTTCTTCTTGGATTGATCCGTTGATCATTATGTATTGTCCTTCCTTGTCTCTTGTAACATTCTTCATTTTAAAGTCTATTTTATCTGATATGAGTATTGCTACTCCAGCTTTCTTTTGATTTCCATTTGCGTGGAATATCTTTTTCCACCCCCTCACTTTCAGTCTGTATGTGTCCCTAGGTCTGAAGTGGGTCTCTTGTAGACAGCATATATATGGGTCTTGTTTTTGTATCCATTTAGTGAGCCTGTGTCTTCTGGTTGGACCATTTAATCCATTCACATTACAGTAATTATCGATATGTATGTTCCTATTACCATTTTCTTAATTGTTTGGGGTTTGTTTTTGTAGGTCCTTTTCTTCCCTTGTGGTCCCACTTAGAGAAGTTCCTTTAGCATTTGTTGTAGAGCTAGTTTGGTGGTGCTGAATTCTCTTAGCTTTTGCTTGTCTGTAAAGCTTTTGATTTGTCCATCGAATCTAAATGAGATCCTTGCTGGGTAGAGTAATCTTGGTTGTAGGTTCTTCCCTTTCATCACTTTAAATATGTCATGCCACTCCCTTCTGCCTTGTAGAGTTTCTGCTGAGAAATCAGCTGTTAACCTTATGGGAGTTCCCTTGTATGTTATTTGTCGTTTTTCCCTTGTTGCTTTTAATAATTTTTCTTTGTCTTTAATTTTTATCAATTTGATTACTATGCGTCTCAGCATGTGTCGCCTTGGGTTTATCCTGTCTGGTACTCTCTGCGCTTCCTGGACTTGGGTGGCTATTTCCTTTCCCATGTTGGGGAAGTTTTCGACTATAATCTCTTCAAATATTTTCTCGGGTCCTTTCTCTCTCTCTTCTCCTTCTGGGACCCCTATAATGTGAATGTTGTTGCATTTAATGTTGTCCCAGAGGTCTCTTAGGCCGTCTTCATTTCTTTTCATTCTTTGTTCTTCTATCTGTCCGCAGCAGTGAATTCCACCATTCTGTCTTCCAGGTCACTTATCCGTTCTGCTTTTTATTCTGCTATTGATTCCTTCTAGTATATTTTTCATTTCAGTTATTGTATTGTTCATCTCTGTTTGTTTGTTCTTTAATTCTTCTAGATCTTTGTTAAACATTTCTTGCATCTTCTCAATCTTTGCCTCCATTCTTTTTCCAAGGTCCTGGATCGTCTTCACTATCATTATTCTGAATTCTTTTTCTGGATGGTTGCCTATCTCCACTTCATTTAGTTGTTTTTCTGGGGTTTTATCTTGTTCCTTCATCTGGTACATAGCCCTCTGCCTTTTTACCTCGTTTATCTTTCTGTGAATGTGGTTTTTGTTCCACAGGCTGCAGGATTGTAGTTCTTCTTGCTTCTGCTGTCTGCCCTCTGGTGGATGAGGCTATCTAAGAGCTATCATTAATTTTGAAATAGCAGTATTTTTACTGATGGAAAATAAGCTTAAGTGACAGACTGGTAACATAGATTAAAAAGTGTTTATAATTATGTGCTTAGATGGCTAAAAACCTCGTCAATATATTAATTACATGTCAAAATTCCAAAAAAATATACATTGGGTTGCAGTTTGCCATTTTGCAGGTCATTCAGAGACTGTAAGTAAGGAATACTGATTGCTTTTGAGAGACATTTTCCACACACAAAATAAGGGTGTTGTTTGGAAAAGCAATGAATTTCAATGCATGAACATGGGATATGAAAATACAGGGCAGAGATATATGTCATATTAGTGCTGGGAATAAAAGTAGCATTGACTAGAATATGATCTTGTGTTCCTGGAACCTGACTGGTTCAACCTGATTTATGTAAAGCAATGTCTGGAAGGGTTTGTGGTATTGAGCGATCAACTCTTTGAAGGAATAAAACTTTTTTTTTTTTTAACCCACTATATCTAACATAGTGCCACAAATAAGCTTATAATTTGTTGAATCAATGAATAAAGAGGATTATAAAGTGAGGATCAAAAGCGCCAAATGGACTTGTGAGGCAATAGAAGTAGCAGGAAAAAAAAGAAGAAGAAAGAAAAAAAAAGAAAGTGGGGAAAAAAACGAAAAAAAAAAAAAACCTACCTGATTTTCAGACTCCAGTTAAGACATCTATTAGAACAAAATACCCAAGCGTGTCTTTTGTAAAAAGATAATAGACATAGACACTGAAAGTTCTGAAAAATCAGATATATTTCTATTATAAGGAGACAGGAAAAACTTGCCAGCAGAAAAATCTTTTGATTTAATTCAAACTATAATATTTTTCTTTTCACTTTCAAATTTCTCCTCATATGCTACTGCTCAAAAGTAGTCAGACTCCCTGAAAGTGTGCAGCATTTTTGTAACTGTATTCAAAGCCTTTGCTGCACTGAGGAAAAGTGACTCTCCCTTATTTTTTCTGGAGCTGAGCCAGTGAATAGTATATTCTATTCTGAAAAGAAAAGAAATTTTAAAAATTCACATAAAATCATTATTTAAAGAATTTATTATTGAAAATTGAGGAGCATTAAATTATCTCAGCAATTTTTTAAAATTTCTACTAGAAAATGAATTCTGAGATTAAATCTTTCTGTATTATTTTTCCCTTGTATCTTTGGATTTCTTTTCTGCATGTAATGAATCATTTTGTGTGAGCCTTTTCACTTTTACTGTAACAAGGCAGCCAAATAGCCAAAGAGAATTGATTCAAACAGAAATGCATTCTTCTGCTCATATTCCTATTTTGAAGACAGAATACTGTGTGAAGAAAGTGCATTTTCTATTAATACTTGTTTTGATAAGCTAGTATGAATATATGTTGGGAATGGAAACCTGTATTATATCAAAAAAGCAGCATATCTGCTGTTTGATTATTAAATTTGTTAGAATTTGTAATGTGCTTATGACAATGTCTGGCCACAAAGCATGTGCTCTGTATGGATCTGAAAACTAAAAATATGGACACAGTAGCAAAGTCATGAATGGTGGGTAATATGAGGCCTGAATTTTAAGGAATAAGCACAAACTTCTAAACCTGTAATATACTAATCACACAAGAAAATATTATTTTTCATTACTTTTTACTTGATTCCGGAGGCAGTAAATAATAGTTTACTATATACTATCATTTATTTTTAGTTCCATTTATAGAGGTATTTTTATTATTTTATTTTTTAATTTTTAGCAAAGCATTAGGTCTCTGAATTCTGTTCCAAGAGGAAAGGATGTCTTTGTACCTTTCCTCACTCCGTCATTAACAGAAACTCTGAGGACCAGTGACTCTCAGAGCTGATTCTGCCTAAGAACCATATGGGGGGGGCCTTCATAAATTGTAGCTCCCCAGGCCCAGCCTGAGATTTCAATTCAAGAGGCCTGATACAGGCCCTGGGTTGTGCTTGTTGACAAACTCCATCAGGTACCCCTGATTCAGGGGGTTCACAACAGCACAGAACATTATTGCCATCCCCCTTTAAAGATGAGGCAATATGGCCAACAAACACATGAAAGAATGCTCAACATCATTAATCATTAGAGAAATGCAAATCAGAACTACAATGAGATATCATCTCACACCCATCAGAATGGCCATCATCAAAAAATCTACAAACAATAAATGCTGGAGAGGGTGTGGAGAAAAGGGAACCCTCATACACTGTTGGTGGGAATGTAAACTGATACAGCCATTATGGAGAACAGTATGGAGGTTCCTTAAAAAACTAAAAATAGAACTACCATACGACCCAGCAATCTCACTACTGGGCATATACCCTGAGAAAACCATAATTTAAAAAGAGTCATGTACCACAATGTTCATTGCAGCTCTATTTACAATAGCCAGGACATGGAAGCAACCTGAGTGTCCATCGACAGATGAATGGATAAAGAAGATGTGGCACATATATACAATGGAATATTACTCAGCCATAAAAAGAAACGAAATTGAGTCATTTGTAGTGAGGTGGATGGACCTAGAGTCTGTCATACAGAGTGACGTTAAGTCAGAAAGAGAAAAACAAATACCGTATGCTAACACATATATATGGAATCTAAAAAAAAAAAAAAAAAAAAAAATTGGTCATGAAGAACCTAGGGGCAAGACAGGAATAAAGACAGAGACCTACTAGAGAATGGACTTGAGGACACAGGGAGGGGGAAGGGTAAGCTGGGACAAAGTGAGAGAGTGGTAGTGTATATATGTCCATATATACACTACCAAATGTAAAATAGATAGCTAGTGGGAAGCAGTTGCATAGCACAGGGAGATCAGCTCAGTGCTTTGTGACCAGCTAGAAGGGTGAGATAGGGAGGGTGGGAGGGAGGGAGACGCAAGAGGGAAGAGATATGGGGATATATGTATATGTATAAATGATTCACTTTGTTATAAAGCAGAAACTAACACACCATTGTAAAGCAATTATACTCCAATAAAAATGTGAAAAAAAAGAAAACAAAAACAAACAAAAAAATTCAACTGACAGAGATCATACTGTACTTGACTTTTCTGTTCTTTGCTACATTTATTTGTTGAGACAAATGTCTGTTCTTAGCCTTTTTATAATGGCTCTGTTAAAATATAACACACAGTAAACTGCACATACTTAAAGAACAAAATTTAAGTTTTGAAATATGCATATACCCATGGAACTGCCAACACAATCAAGAAAGGGAACATATCCATCACTTGCAAGTGTTTTTATGCCTCATTCATAAAGCCCCCTTTTTCCCCACATTCCACCCCTCCACATCCCCAGGTGACCAATGATATGCTTTCTATCGTTATAGATGTGTTTGCATTTTTCTAGAAATTTATATAAATGGATTCACACAGTGAGGACTCTTTTGTCCGTCTTCTTTCACTCAATGTAATTATTTTGAGAGTAATTCATATTTTTGTGGGTATCAATAGTTTATTACTTTGTTTTGCTGAGTAGTGTTTCACTGTACGAGTATACCACAGTATGTTTATTCATTTGCCGGTTGATGGGTGCTCGAGGTTGTTAAAATTCTGTCTATTAAAAATAAACATGCTATGATGATCCATGTAAAAAAAATAATAATAATAAAGATGAGGCAATATGGAAACCTGGACTGGTTAAAACGCACGATTAAAAGTAACACAGTTAATTGTTGAAAAGTTAAAATAATACATGCTGAATGCAGCTGGCTTTCTTTGCAAAATTAGAAATTTAATTGGAATTTCAGTGCTCTCCACAGGACCAAGGTTATGGGTCCAGTTTTAAAATTTCCCCAAACAGGCTCTTACCCTTAAATCTTTGTTCTTGACTTTGTTCTTCAATCTACTCTGGTTACTCTGAACCTCATTTTGTGTATCTCAGTTCAATTTAGCAAATATTTACTAACCACCTACAATGTGCAGGACACCACCCTCAAACATATACTTATTTTGTCTTTGCTTTTTACGTTTTAATGGAAACGTTTTTCTTTGACTATTTATATTTTGTCTTAATTTACAAATGAGGGAATTATAGCTTATCCATTTTGATATTAAAAATGACTAGTTATATAATCATATTTCACCTTTAACAATCTCTGTATTTTAGATTGATTAAGTAAATTAATTAGCTACTTAGGTGATATATAACCTTAATGTGTTATGAATATTTAATACAGCAATTTTTCTGTTCGTAGTTGTAATATGCCTCTGGCGATAATTTCTGAAGTACAGAACATTTGTACCTAATTTCTCTTCTGTTGTTCTGTTCTAAATTTAGAAATAATATTTCAAATCCAGATTTCGAAAATAAGTTGGGCTTGTGGACATAATTAACAAAAATCACAATCAAATGTGTTCCCCAGAAAACTTAAGTTGAATATCATAGATGGCCTGAAAATAGGGATGATATTACCTACTATCTCCGCTGGTTCACATACATTCACCCTGACACATACTCACATGCCACTGATGGCTCTAATGAACAAGCACCATAATCACTCTGTAGGCAATCTTGAGCATAGTAAAGATAGTAACATGCCTTATTTATCTGTTTATAATAGTTAACATATTGGACATTTTCTGTGTGCCAGACTCTTTGCTATGTGCTTCAAGTGAATTAAGTATCTTTTACTTTTCACAATAAACCTATTATCATCTTCATTTTATAGATATGAAAACTGAGAGTTGGAAAAGTTAAGTTTTTAAGGTGACACAGCCAGTAAGTAGAAAAGCTGGCATTGGAGTTGAAGTTGTCTGACTCTAGAATTTGCACTTTTAACCACAGTGTTGAAAAGCTCCAGTACTTTTGAAACTCTTAACTCATTTAGGGGGATGAACATTTAATTGGATAGAAGATCTATGTGCCTCAAGCTTAAAGCAGGTGAATTTCAAGAAGGATTTTCCATATTTCCCTTACTGTTCTCTTAAAGCATTTCTCTCCTATTAATCATATCTTAAATATATTTGGATGAGAATTAACATAATGAACACAGAATAAAAGAGTTGTTAATGTCATAACTTTCTCTTACCATCCTCTTCAACCTCCACTGCCATTTCCTCTTATTTTTTATTAAAAAACCTGAGGAACTTTATTACTTTATATTGGGAATCACTCCATTTTACTTCATCAGAATATTTTGAATGGAAATTAGGCATTTTTGAAAGACAGAACTCTTACTTGAAGCAGCACACTGACATATTAATATTCCCACAGATTTGATTTTAAAAGTAGTTTCTAGAATATTCTTACTCCTTCTTAATTCTAAGACACACGCATAAAGATTTCAATGAACATTTTTGTATGGTTTACCCCTCTCACCTCTAGAGATGCTGGAGTAAAGATGTAAAACAGGGATCACAGCCAAGGCTCGTTCGTATCCCACGTCACTCAGAACTGGAAGAGACCATTATGGATGGCAGAGGCTTCTTTTCCTAATGAACAAAGACATGGCGACTCTATGAAGTGTTAGCACAGAACAATTTATAAATGAAGTTTTAGCTCTTCCAAATACATTTTCACACTGTTGCTGCGTCTGTCCCATCAAACCAAGAGACAAACAAAAGGAGAGGATTTGCTTGAGGATGGATTTAAGCTAGAGTAAGAAAAGGATGGAGACAATAAGCCTCTTATGAGTCTACTGTGAAGGTAAACACTCACCTCCAGCTGGGATTTTAAAATTTGTTTATCTGGATGAGGCATTAGACAGTATAGAAAGCAATCCTCAATAGCATAGCATTTCTAAAAGATAATCAAGTAGTGAAATCATTGCGGACAAAGAGCTTTAGTTATCTCAAGATACAGTATCAGATCTTCAGTTTTAACTCTTAAAATGAATTATTATTTGTGGACAAAAGCTACTGATTTTCAGCCTGAGGAGTACAACTTGAAAGGACAGGTAAGAATTAGAATAAATAAAAATACTATAATTTCTGAAGAGCATACAAAAGGCCAAAGGTCTTTTCACAATAAACAACTGGAGACAGCTTTTCCAGCAGGGAGTTAAGTAGCATATAGGTAAGAAAAGGAATATTCAGTTGTTATTAATCTACCAGCACAGTTCAGTTTATTTTGATAATGTATATCAGGGATATTAACTGGAAAGTGTTTTTGTTTGTTTTAAAGAGGTATCAATTAAAAATTACCAGTAGATCTACTTTGATACACATTCTGGTACACCAGACCCTATTAGTCCTGGGATCTGAGACCGGGCACTTTTTTCCCAAAACACTGTTTATCCTCCCTTGTCATAACTTTACTCATCTTATCAGAATTCACCTTTGACATTACGTCTTCTAAAAAGCCACTCCTAACTCCCTCCCCTAAGTAAGTCTGGTGTCTGTTCCCATATTTCCCACAGCATCCAGTGTTGGCCATCATTAAAACACGCACTGCCCTGCGATGTTTGTTAACTGTCTGTGTCCCCAAGACGTCCTTAATGGCAATTTCTACATTCTTTGCCCAGTGTTTTGCATGGCACCTCAGAGGAGTCTAGCCAGCATGGGCCACCAAGAAATGAATACAGGGTTTTCAGTCTCTCCAAGGCCCCCTGGCAAGTTATATATTCGAGGAGCAGCTAAGGCAGCCTGATTCTTGTAAGCGATATACCAAACACTTGAAGATAAGTAACAAATTGAACGTACTTAAATTCTATACACAATCCGTATTATACATTTATCCATTTTTCTTAATAAGGTCATATGTGACATTTTTTTAAACAGGGAGTGCAGAAATACTTTTTCTTTTTTCTAGAAAAATGGTGGGAAATGTGGAGGTTATGCAGAAGGATAAATGACAATTTCAGAAATTGAAAATTAATAATATGGTCTGGGCACAATTGCAATTTCAGGGCTGAGAGGAATTTCTGAGGTCATCTTGCCCAAATCCTTCCTTTTACAGAAAGGTAAAGAGATTTTCCCAGGGTCACAGTGCAATAAATGGCAGAATACAGATGAAATCCCAGGTGCTCTGACTCTAAATCCACTGTCTGTTTCAGGATATCACAGATCCCGTCAACAGTGAAAGTAGAAACTGCATGTTTCTGGCTCCAAGTTAGCAATAGGAATAACAGACGTTTATTGCTTTAAGTAGAAAATGTCTGTCGCCATTTGTGACACAAATTCCTTCTGCTGTAATAAGGCAATACCATTAGAATCAAATGAATAACCCTTTATACAAGATCATTTGCTGGCTAACTAGTAGAATACAAAGGAATATGATTTTAGGGTACAGTTAGTCTCACAGTTTGTCAGGAGATACAACTGTGGTTCACTTGGCACTGAAGGTGCGTCATCAGAAAGTCTGGCCTGAACTAAGTCTTTGAACATAGACAAAAGTCAACAAATCTCAGTGTGTGTGTTATGTGTGTGTGTGGTACAGGGAGGGGCGTGGGGAGCTAGAGGGGTATTTGCTTCAGCTGGAAGGAATAAACCTGAGGCTGAAAGTGACTACTCAGAGGGTAAAGGAGTATCTGAAATGGGTTGGAGCCTTGGTTTTGCTACTTAAAATGCTTGGGTGACTTTGTGAATGTTCCTCACCTTCTGTGATTTGTTAATGGAGGGAAAAGAAAATAGGAATACTTATCTCCTAGAGTTGTGGTGAGCTTTACATGAGAAGAGGCATGCAAAGACCTCAGCAAAGAGTGAGGCATCAATAAACAATAGATATTGTGGTTACTTGTCATTGTGTGCACATTTCAGATGTGCAGCTTAAACAGCCTTGGCTGAGGTCTGTACCCAAATAAACACTCAACAAACAGAAGTCGAAGCAGAAACTAATGTATAAAATTTGTCTTCAACACATCATAACTGTGTAGATTCTTTCTCTTCTCTTGGGCTGCATGTCATATAAAAAATTTGATACTGTTGGTTATGTAAACTTCTCTTTGAATAAAAACTGGATTTTGGATAATCTTTACACAGCTCTTTAAAATTTACATTTTGAGGACACTATTGATAAATGGAATATTGCCTGCCGTATCAGTAAACAAAGGATGTCACAGTCATCAGCGATCGCAGCCCTCCAACGTAAGCCAGTGAGCCCTGAGGATTCCCAGGAAGGAAAGAATACCTGCCATCTAGCCGCCATCAGACTGCAGCCACGCCCTATGGTGAGCCCTGAGGAAACTCAGGATGTGAAAGCACAGGATACTGGCCCCAGATAGCTGAGGTGCCTATCAAAGGAATAATTTCAGTGAGCCCAGACTCTTGCATCTTCCCAAACAGAGAAAAGCGCTAAATTCCTTAACTTGACATATCAGTTTTTTTTTAACTAACAATAATCTTCTGACGTTCGGAAGACCTGCCCTTTGTTGCAAAACTTCTTTATAACCTGGCTCCCCCTAACCTCCTCGGAGCAGCTCTCTCAGGGTTACTTGAGATGCTGCCTCCTGGGCTCGAAGTCCTAAAAACTTCCGCCAAATAAAACATAACTCTCAACTTTTGAGTTGTGAATAATTTTTTAGTTGACACTACGGAGAAGGTTATTTTGGCTGGTTGGAATATCTTTTCAATTTCTATCGCACCTTTCTATAATAAACCTTATTTAAAAAGATGTGCTCAAAGGCAGTGGTTTTCTATGTGATTTTGGGAGGCTCAGTGCATAGGAAAGTGTTTGGGAAAAAGTTTATTGGAAAATGTGTGTTCTGTTAGGAGACCCAAATTTACTTATGAATTCTTGTTACTGAGGATAAAAGCAGTTGAGGGTTTTCTTATGGATAGTAGTTGCTATAATCCTTTGCTAATGGTCAGAGAAACACAGCAATATGAACTACAGTAATCTATTTACTTTTATATTTGAGTTGCTAAAAAAAATCAGTATGCAAGGGAGATCAGAATTCAGGTAGTAATATTAGCTAATACTTAAGTAAAACTTAGTGTGTGCGAAAGACTTGTGAATGAAAAATATCGCCTGCTATATCCATAAGCAAAGGATGTTGCAGCCATCAAGCCTGACGATGAGCCCTGAGGGAACTCAGGGTGGAGGCAGGACGCCCCCCCATGTAGCAGTCAGCTGCTGCAGCCACCCCGACGGTGCACCCTGAGGACACTCAGGGTGAGAAAGCACAGGATACTGGCCCCAGATAGCTGAGATGCATATCAAAGGAATGATTTCAGACAGCCCAGACTCTTGCATCTTCCCATACACAGAAAAGTGCTAAATTCCGTAACTTGAGATGTCTGTCTCTCCTTAATTAGCAGTAATCTTTTGATGTTCCGACTACCTGGTCTTTGTTGCAAAAACTCCTACGTATCCTGGCTCCCCCTTCACCCGACACCTGCCTCTTCAGAGCCGTCCCTCAGAGCTACCTGAGATGCTGTGTCCCGGGCTTAAGTCCTCAGTTTTGTCCACGGAATAACACATAACTCTCAGCTTTTAGGTTGTGCATTTTTTTCAGTCGACAGACTGAACTGTTATGTATAAATTATATCATTTAGTATGAGTGCAACTGTCATCATCTCCATTTTATAGGTTAGGGAACTGAAATCTTAAAAGTCAAGCAATTTATCCTGTGTCACTTGCTACGAAGAGGTAAAACTAGGAGCTGAAAACAAGCAGTCTTAGTTCAGAGCCATGCCCATAATCACTACACTCTATACCTCCTATCAATGTTAAAAGAAAAAAAAAAAAGACAAATTCATCTCAGTTAAGGATAAAACAGATGTATTGTTAGATAAAACAATATGAGATGGGCTTTTCTCTATTCCTCAGTATTTTCAATACCTATCTTTCTGACTCAGGCGGTTTTCATTTCTTACTGTGGCATCTCCATGGTCAGATCCACACTCTTCCCACTAGTAGATTTGCCACTGCTGTGCATTTTTTCTTCCCTGAATATGACTGTTTTCAGGTAATCTTAATGTTCCTTTCTCTAACATAGTATTTTATCCAGGCTGTTTGACACAGATGAATACTTCTGTTATTAAATAAGACCAAAATATTGTCACTTTAAAATGTTACCATTACTAAATTAATTTTGTTTGCATTTTTAATGGTTGACCTTACCAGAATTCATTCTCAGTGTTTCTTGATATTTCTGCCTAATTCCTATATTTCTTTTATATAAAATTAATGCTTTGAAAGTACAGTACATTTTTTTCATAGCACCTATTTTGCCTTAACGTTCTTTGTTAGCATTTGTTAGTCTTTCAGAAAATCACAATGAATCTGCAGCAACTGAGCAGTCTGCATTTCTGCAAGCTCTCTTTCATCTCCCCAGAACGCTTTCTATATATAGTGCCTCTAAAACCTCTTTTCCAAATTGTTAACATACCTAAGTGATTTCTAAGATGAGCCCAAGCTTCTTTTTTACTTGAATACTTAATAGAGTACCTTTGTTTCCTAACAGACCTAAAATGCCTTCTGTCCTGTTTAGAATTCTGGTGGATTAGTCTAATTTATTCTGTGTATCTTTTCATTAATTAAAGTGATAAAACTGTGAAACTTTTCATCTAAAAAAAAGCACAAAAATTCACTAATGTGCTGCTCTGAGAAGATAAAATATGCTAAAAATTGAGTTTACAATCACATAAATTAGGAAATAGTTTTCATATGAAAAAAAATTATTCACTTTACAAATAGATTTTTATTTTTTGGTATATTTGTTTTAAAACCGAAGATTCTCTATAAATCCTAAATAAAAATCTCCTAAAAAATACTTTAAAAATTCTTCTCAAATACAAATAGGTAAGGTAGCATACTTTAATTTGGGGAATAATTATTTTTACAGTATGTCATTTCAGGTAGATTGAAAAGAGATGTAATTCACAGATACAAAAGCTTCCTTTCCTCAGCCTTGTTCTCAATTTTTCCTCTTTTCTAGAATTCTAAACTTTGAGATTCAAAATTAAGTGCTTTTAAAAAACATACTTTTTATTTTTTCATGCATTTGATGTAGTTTAATGGTGCTAAACACTTGGAAACTTTTATGGATTTTACTCTTCTTAAAGCAAAGATAACAACCATATTGACAAAGGTGGGGGAAAAGTTGCAAGATGCCATCTGGACTATACTAATAATTATATACACCACAGAATAAATTACTAATTTTGTGTTAAGAGTAATTGAACTATTAAAGATAATGCTATGTAGGATTCTGTGGAATATTAATTCTAATGATCATGAGATCATAATCTGCTGAAAATTATGTTATGCTGTTAGATCAACTTGAAGAAAATGTGGGCGATGGAAGAGTGAGTGTTGACAAATATGGATATGAAATTAAAGCAGGTGTGAAGGTGATCAGGCAGAAGCCTAACCAAGAGATTTAGGTCCAAGAAGTCTGATGAACGGTTAAAAGCATTGTAGAGTTTGCTGCCTCAGATACCACTGAGAATATTAAGATACTAGCGGATGGAACACTCTGTATAGGGACTGAAATGAAAGGGCAGCAGCTAAAGAGAATGCATCTGACTTCCTGGATGTGCTAGAGTGAAGGGATTAAGTTTATGCACTTTGGAGTAAGATGGAGTGAGGTGGGAGTCTAGCTCCACCATCTATTAACTGAATGTCCTTGGATGAGTTAACCAATCTAAATTTTAGTTTCAGTTTCCTCCTTGTAAAATAAGACTGGAAAACAGTACTTGACCTCTAAAAATTTTGTGAGGATTAAGTAAATGAGACAATCCATGATTAACTGGCACAGTGTGTTCAGTGTTTGCTAGTCATTATCTTGACTGTAAAATCTGGCTCCCTTACTACATGGTGAGATCATTGAGAACAAGGATTTTCTTATTTATACTTAGGACCTAACATAATAAATGTTTCTTGAACTACTGAATTGAATCCAGAGCTAATAATTATCTCCTGTGTAAATAGGTGTTGGCCTAGGAATTACTGATGAAGTTTCTCTGTTTCTTGATAGAACAGTTTGCTACCATTTTCACAATTTTATTTTTTAAAATAATGCAAATCTTTTTTTAAACAAATAACATTTTTAACTTTTAAAAATATAATTTACATTCTCCTTTGACATTTTATCAGATATTCTACTCTCTGCTCTTTGAGGTTAAAACAGCCATTTTAAAATTAGTGTTGTTCCTTGATTACATTTTTTACACTTATTTTATCCATTTAACTTCTTTTAGATTTATATTAAACTGTCTAATAATAACTTAGTATTCTTCTCCATCAAAGGTTTTATATTTTGCACAGAAGTAAACCATTTTTCCTTTGCGCTTTTATTTGGACCCTGAAAATTTGTGGGTACCATTAACAATTTCCTCGTCTATAAACAGACTGGCAATCAATGAAATTGCTGTCTTGAAACCTTACATGAGAGAAGCATGATTTTCTAAGACATTCTATTCTGCCTGTCTACTCAAGCCCCCTTCAAATATTCTGCATTTAAGTGCAATGAACAAGAAGAAGACAGAGAAGCCCCTAGGTGCATCTTTGCACATTTTCACCTTCCTTTGGTCTTTATAAACTCCTTTAGCAAAGTTGTTTGGGCCCTGGTACACACAGCCAGATCACAATATTTTTAGAAAAGTAGTCTCTAAAAGGCACAAATTAAATATTTTAAGATACTGGGAATCCACTTATTTCTTTATTCACCAAACATTTAATGATGACTTATTATACATTTCCACTAGGGATGACCAAGACAAAAACTAGTATGAAAACTTGCACAGTTTTCATGGAAGTTATTTTCCACTATACATTTCGTAAAATCCATAACCACTCCATCTTCAGAAGCTAAAAAAACCTGTAAATGTTTCTCAGGTTAATAGATATTTTACCCACGGTTTGATGAGAAAGGATAAGACTTTAAAACTGACTCTTCAGTTTTCCAATGGGGTTTCAGTGCTTGCACTATATTTTGATAGTTTGTTTACCCATTTGTTTTAATTACCAGACTGTGCAGTTGTAAAGGGCAATAATCATGCCTCAGTGCCTGGCACATAATAGTTCAATGCAATTTGCATAATGAATGAATGAGTGGAATTGAAACGCCTTTCGCACACGCAGCAACACTGACAAGTTTGCAACATTTCCCCTATGTGACCCTAGATTATGTCTGCGATCAATGCACTATGATTGGATTCACATTTCTGCAAAAGAACAGCAAATACATATTCGAAGTTCGAAATCCCCCCTTCCCCACTAGAATCATTACAGTAAACCATTAATCTAGTATTCATTAATTTGTAGTTCAAGATAATTCTGTCTTGGCTTACCTGAAATTTATCTCTTCAGGATTAATGAAGAATGCTATTAGTAAACAAATTACAATGGACTTAAAATCATTGATTCTCTTTAATGGGCAGATGGCTAGAGCAATGATGCTTAACATTTTAAAGACATTTACAATCAGGTATCGGATGCAAATGGATGTCTTAATAAAGAAGGTTCATCCATTTAGTAAAATAAGCCAAACAGATCTTCACGTAGACATGCTCTGTATTTTATTCTATAACTATTTGCGGAGACTTCCACCCAAGAGCAACCAAGTGTGTAACACTAAAGAAACCTACTGAGAATCTCTCCTCAGGAGAAGAATTTTTGAACGACGAAAGGCAAGGGAAAAAAAAAAAAAAAAAGACAATATAGATAAAAAATACGATGTGAAAGGTGAAAAGTGAGCAAAATCACTCTATAATAATCATATTTTTTTGGGAAGAAACCCAAGTTTAATTTCACTTCTGAAAAAAGAAAAGTCGTTTTAGAATTCATGCCGTCTTTAGTCGTCGAAGTTCCCCCGCCCCCAGTGGAATCACTGCACCTCTTTCCAGAAGTCTCGCAGAGGACTTTTCCCTTCTTTTTCCGGCCTTCCTTGGAGGCTCCGAGTTCCCCTTCCGGCCATAAAGCCGAGGGGGCGCCCTCCTCGGGAAAGCGCCTGGCTTCTCCTCTTCCCTGGCCTTCGCAGCGCGGGCCCTCGGCCGGGCGGGCCTGCTCCCACCCCGGCAGGAGGCGCGCTCTCCGCCGCGAGCCGGCCCCTCGGAGCCGCAGCCCCGGCGCCGACGGGCGAGCGCGCCGCGGGGCCTTGTGGGGCGCGTGGCCGGGCCCTCCCCGCCTGCGGCCAGAGGGCGGAAGCGGGCGCCGGGCGGCGTTCTCACTCCGGCCGGGGAGCCGCCGCCCGGGAATGGCGCACAGCTCTCGCCCCCGCGCCCCTCTCCCCGCCTGCACCGGCTGCCCGCCGGGGGTGCCCTCCCTCCTCTGCGGGAGCCCAGAAGGTAGGTGGCGAGGCGCCCCCTCACCCCTGGCGCGTGGCGTGGGCTTCCACCCGAGTTCGCGCTGTTCCCAGAGCCGCGCGGAGCTCCGCACATACCGTGGGCGTCTCTCTCTACCTAATCAAGTCGATCGCCTGTGCGCTGGAGCTTCTGGCGTTAGACTCAGGCCTGGGCCCCCAAGTTGGTGGGTTTCTGGGGTGTGTTCCAGCTTCCGGGCGGGTTCGAGCCTGGCTTGACCACCAAGATGGCTCCTTCCTGGGGAAGGAGAGGCTTGTGCATGGAGACCATCGGTGGGTCGTTTAAGGAGCCCCCGTTGCATTGGAGGAACGGTGTAAAGTGCCGGAGGTGTCAAAGATGGGACGCTCACGGCCTCTTCGCTCAAGGACCTCGCAGGCCTGGGCTAGAGATCGATGTAGAGACAGGAGACATTCGCGGACCGGGTGGGATTGCAGTAGGAGGTGCAGATAAAATGCTGTGGGGCAGAGAGGCTTCCTGGAGACGATGGCACCTTAAGGGAAGCCTAAGTACCAGGTATTCGGGAAATAGGGGCGGAAGTGGGGACTCTATTACAGATGAAACGGAGGGTTAAGAGTAAAGGCAAGAAGCATGGAGAAAACCATGTTTTAGTGTAACTACAGTGTCGAAAGTGGCGGGAAATAAGGTGGGAACGTGGTTTGTACCGAATTATGAAAGGCTTTTTATTATGGAAGTGCAGAAACACATTTTGGACTTGGGTTCCATCAGGATCCGTAGTTTATAAAGACACCGTTGTTTAATATTCACAAAATGCTCATCATGTAGAAAAAACCCAGGATAACATAGACTGTGTTCATGAACGGGATGTGTTTTTCAAGAGCAATATTTGTGTCTAATTACACACACATTGATGACTTTCTTGGGATTGTTTGTATTGCCTTTTTTCTACTTAAAATCGAGAGATTTACAGTGTATCATGTGGTTGCAATGAGACGCAGTCACTTGGCGGAGAATTGTGCGTTGTTATCTACCATTCTACTTGTTTTTATTTGTGAAGACTTACTGCTTTAGAAGGGTTTTAGATCACGTGCAGTAAAGAGCCTTTGTAATTTGGAAGATGCATAATCCGGATGACTTTCAGAGCAGGGAAATAGACCACAGATGACAAAATTCAGAGGTAAAATTTGGGAATGAAGGTCAGGAGCACAAATTGATGACTCTGAGTAAGGGTTTTATTCTTTTTTTCTTGGGTGATGGTGGGAATACCAGTATTTGGAACCAGCTTTCCAAAACTGGTATATTGGAGGCCTTGTTAAGATTTAGAAAACGTTACCTTAAATATGTTTTGACATATGTAAAGATGTTACAAGCCCACTGGATATTGTGGTGAAGATCAGACTGAATACTTTAGCTCTTTCATGGGGCCTGTGTATGTCATATGTACATTAAGCTCTGCTGTCCAAAGGCACTTGAAGCTGAGGGTCAGAGTCACAACTTAATAGAACCAGTTAAATTACTTTGGAGCATTATTGAGGTGAACATATGACTTCACTGTGCAGAATGGATTGGAGGGAGCTGAGAGGTCCGGCAGCAGCCTGATGTGGTCATAAAGACAAGAGGTGTTAATGGTTTGAGGGAAAAAGTAGACACGTTTTTAGATATATCGGATTATAGAATTGACAAGGTTTGGTATCGAAGGAGAATCAGGGGAATAGTGGCACTAAAGTCAGAGAGCAAAGCGTTTTAAAAATAGAGGCGTGGTCTTAGGGTCAGGTCTGCAGAGAAGTGGAATGAGAATTTATAAGTAGGCATCAGCTGTGGCCACTGTGATGATGTCATTTTCAGCCTTAGTAACAACAGCTAGGTGGGGTGGGGGTGATGGGATAGCTTTTTTTTTTCTTCTTTTTTACAGCTGGGAGCAATCTGAGCATGATTATATATTGAGAGATAGAAGTCAGGACAGAAGAAGAGATTGAAAGAGCAGAGAAGAGATGGTGGAGGGTGAAGATACCAGGAGCTGGTGTGCAATTCGCACATATCCCTAGAGCCTAGCTCAGGGTCTGTAAGGACAGGAGACATTGGCCGTTAGTCTTGAGGAGCATGTCACAGGACGACCAGGCGTTCTTATATGCTAGCAGAGTGCCTAGGATCCAGCTTGCTTACCCATCCATTCATTCGTCAGGTCAGCCAGCTAATGTTTTTTTCAGTGCTCATCATGTGTTCACGGTAGCGATTTCTGCTCTGCACAGGCAGGTCATGAGCTCAGCGGAACTCACTTGCCCCTGAGGGCCATTGAAATCAAACGACCAATGAAGTGAGGAATTACGCAGCTGCAATTGCGATGCAAGAGTATGGAATGTAAAGAGCATACGTATTAAAGGGAACTGATGTGGTCTAAGGGTATCAAGGAAGCCGTTTTGAAGGTAGAATGCTTAAGCTGGTACCTAGCAGAAACCCCCCTGGTTACCAGATCAGCCATGCCTTCCCCATGCTGCCTCCTGTAATCATCTTATTCTCGGTTCTTGGTTCACTGGTGGGCTCAGTCTCCCTTCTCTTGACACTTGAAATGTACGTTATCAGTGGGTTAGCAGGTGGGAAAACTTTCAGGAACCAAGGCTTGGCAAGGATCTTTCTCAAACCAGCTATTGCTTCGTTATAGTGACTAAAATGTGAACTAAATGGCCATTTAATTTTATTCATGCTACATTGATTCCCATTAGGGGATGAAAAGGGTTTTGGGACTGAGCCTCTTAACATCCTTTGGAGGGACCACAACAAGCGCAGATCCTGTCACTTCTTCTTAGGAATTTTTGGTAACAGCCAATGAAAGCTAGTTTTTTTGTTTTTGTTTTTTCCTTACATCTACAGTTTTAATGCTCTCTGGGTCAAGTGATTGGGGAATAAGCATCCACTCATGTTTCTCTCTGCAAGGAAGTGAAGGTACTATTGCTGCTGTGATCTTGCCTTTATATAGCACTTGAGTGTTGGCTAAGTGCTTTTACAATCAATTTTATTGTTCAATTTAAAAGAGCCTAAAATCACCCCTGTTAAATTTTGTTTGGTGTGATTCAGGGGAAAGGATCTTTGTAAAACTGGGCCTTCCATGATGTGGAAGAACTCTGATCAATCAAAAGACTAGATGTAACGTAAGAGAACGTGAGCATTATCTGAAGAAGGCTAGCTGTTAATAGAAGACATTAGCCACGTGACACTTTTTTGTTATCTGCCTTTATTATGAAAGAAGAAAAAATAAAAGAAACAAAACTTACAACCATAGAAATGCAACCCTGCAGGAAGCCGAACCCCCTCATGATGGCTTGGTTTGTAACTAGGGCCCCCAGGGATGTTTTATGAGTGACAGTATGTATCCTTTAACATGTTTGTCCTTAAAACATTAGGTTTTATTTAAAGCAAGTGTTGGCAAACTTTTTTTGTACAGGACCAGTTAGTAATATATCGGGCTTTGCAATCTACCTGTAGCAACTCTGAGGTTGTAGCACTAAAGCAGCAATAGGCAACACATAGGCTGATGGACATGGCTCTTTCAATAAAACATGGTTGATGGAAGCAAGGCCACCCAGATTTGACCTGTGGGCCATAGTTTGCCAACGTCTGATCCACAGCACTTATGAGATTCCTTTACTGAACAGAGGGTGTTGTAGATTGGAATGACTGATAGTCAGGTGAAAGCTCTAAGAAGGCAATGATGGACTTTTCTGGTTGACTGTTGTGTCCCCAGGTCTAGCACAGCACCTGACAGCTAGGAGATCATTAAACATATGTGTTGAATAAAGGAATGAGTAGCAAGGATATCAGATGGAAAACTACCCGACTAAGGTAGGCTAGATGGTTCTATATTCAGATTTTCAGGTCCTATAACATGTATTCTATGGCACTGCCAATTTTGCGTAGAGCAAATATATTGCAGTGGAGTGCTTAGTTCAGAAAACAAATCCACGGGGGTTGGGGGGTGCCTGAAGAATGAAAAAGAGCCAGCGCTATAAAAGGATGGTAAAGAACACAGGTCTGTGACTCCCCACCGGTAAAAATGCATGTTGTTCCCTTTGGAAGGGACCTGAGAGAGAAGGCAGTCCAGCCTCTTCCCCAGTCCAGGGCTTTCATGTCTGCTCTGTTTCCTGTGGCTTTGCTGGCATTTGTGCTGGATACCTTCTGTTTGGCCTTCCAGATCTCCTCCCCGCCCCTGCACCCTGCAGGTTCACACCAGCCCCTGATCCCTCTACTGTCATGAGGATGGTCCTAGGATGGAAGGTCACAGCTCCTGCCAGGTGGTCCTGCCCTCACTATGCTGTCTCTCCCCGTTCTGGTAACTGCTCCCTCCTCCCTCTCTTCCCTTCAGGCCCTGGGGAAGTGAAGGATACCCTTGGCCCACTGCTGTTATTTCTGGCCCTTAGCACATTGGGCTACCCCCTTAGGTTGCCCACGCCTTTAGAAATTGTCTCTTTTATTAGCCTTTCCTCATATTACCCAAACTGAGGTACCATTAGCTTTCTGCCTGGACCCCGATGGGTATAGCATCCTTAACACTTTTTTCAAAGGCACCTATTGTATGTCACTGTCACTGAATGACTTTTAAGTCCCCCAAGGTCAGTGGCTGTGGCTTCTATTTCTTATAATCACAAGATCTCAGGGTGAAAGTTGTCCTGGAAGGCGATCCATTTAACTTTTCTGTTCAGAGTTTGGGTGCGTTCTGCCTCATCCCTGTCATCTCTCTCTGTGCTTGAATACCTTCCACAACACGGAACTCACTCCTCCTAAAGCTCTCTCACACATCTTTAGACACATCTGACTAATAGAACATGTATACACAACTTCCAGCCCCTGCCCTGGTCCTGTTCCTTGGGCTTTCATGGATCGAGTCCAATTTACATTTCACTCCTCTGTTCTTCAGACAGCAGGTTTCGAGTTCCTTTTCCAGCTCTATCTGTTTAAAAGCAGGTTGCCTAGAACAGAATCTCTTTTCTCGTGTGTCGTCTGATCATGCTCAGTGAGGATGAACACGATAATTTTACCTGGAAGGCTTACTACCTCCAGTGATGATGAGAAGATCTACATTTCCTCATTGCTTGCTTGGAAATACAAGGGGAGCAGATCCGACCCCCCTCTACATGCCCCACGTCTGCTGATTTAAGTATCACATGTCATATGAACTTTGATGTCTTTGATGAAGGTTTAATTTTGTCCCTATTATTATATTTATCTATACTTACAGGTTATCCATCAAAAGGGTAAAGTTGTTTATAAATTATAGATTTTAGAGGGCTGTGTCTACTATTCCGTTTTCTTTTGCTTTTCCTCAGATGTCAAATGTACCTTAATTATCCTTTAATTGCTTTGGAGGCAGTATTTAAAGTATTTTGCCTAACTTTTTATTTAGGTTTCAAATCTGAACAGCAGATATCAGCAGACTCATAGACTTCTTTAGTATTTTGTTCCTTTTACTTTCTGGACATTTACTGTGTATATGCCCATTACTGTGCCCCTTACATTTTGGAAATATACCAAAATATATTGAAATGCAGTATCTTGGGGTCGATAATCAAATTGACTTTAAGGAAATGTTCTGAAGTAGGTTCTTAAGTGTATCATTCATTTAAGTCAATTTTTATAATGAAAGTCCAGTTTATTTTTTAACTGGCCTCCAAAATATCTGTCAGCTTCTTTAATTCTTCCTTCTGATTTATTCAGTGATCTCATTCCCCATTTCGTTTTTGATTAGGTGGCATTCACCCTGGCAGAACTCTGGAAAATAAATCCTTTTGTATTTAATGTATGCTTTGGTTTAATTTGGATGAATAAAAGAATGAAAACAACCCACTAGAAAGTAATTTTGATTGTAGGAGAGAGAGATGTGACTTTCTTAATCTTTAATAATTTCTAGGAAATATATTTCAGAGGCTGCTTGCTGATGGCCCCTTTTCCCACGCCTTCCTTCTACTTTCATGAATAGCTTTTTCTTGCAAGATTAAAAAGCAAAACAAAACATACTTATGATTCTTTACAAAACCCCCCCAAATGGGTTTGTAATTGCTGATTGTTTATGACCCATTTATTTTTATCTCTTGCAACAATGGTAAGAGAAACCTGCTTTCTTTCTCTTCTGAACCGTTTTATACTTTATGCAAAGTTGTTATGCATTAGTTGGTATTTTATTTATTTTCTTATTTATTGGCCTTCCCCAGACAGAAAGCTCCTGAGGGAAGGGACATCCTTATTTCCAATGCCTGGCATAACCGATAAATGGTGTTATATGTTAGTTGGCAGAATATAAGTTTCTCATGCCAATCTGCCTTTTTATGACAGTGCACAAAACGCTTATGTAGTTCTCAAAAGGTCGCTGCTTTCTAAAAAATTACTTTTTTAATAAATATGGCTCCTAAAGCATCCACTCTTATAAGATTGTCTTGTCTTTTAACTAAAAAAAATTTATCCACCATCCATCATTCATCTATTTATTTGACAGTTACTGAGCACTATTTCATCTATATAATGAACAGATTTTTAAAATTGCATATATTACCAACAAACTCTTCATCAAAATCAGTTTCCCCATACCAAAATTGTAGTGATTTAAAAAGTGCTGCATGCACACAGGCAAGTAATTACAGCATCATTGTGGATAGCAAATGAAGCAATGTTTCAGCTCAAAGACCCTGAAGGTACATTTCATACTGGGTTGCTGATGTAAAAATCTTTAGTGATAAATAATAGACAATTTCCCAGTTTCCCAGCATGTGACTACTGCATAACATCACTGAGAAAAGCACTGATTCAAACTACTTGACAGGAAGCTGGCTTCTTTAATTATTAATGTGCTTACCTCCTTTTCATCACTCATTGTTAAAAAGTGAAAGCTCAGTAAAGAATTAAGGAAACAGCTTTGGAGAATAGTTCCAGTGGTCTGAGTAAATATTTTATCAACGTTATTTTGTATGTTTTCTACTTTCCAGTAATTTTAGTATGAGTTTCTGATTGAAGTCCATCAGATTGCTGGCCTAATATTGGAGTCATATTCAAGTATCCCCTCGCTTTGTCTCCCTCTTTCCAATCTGGCAGTAAGCCCTACCATGTCACAAACATCTTTCAGGGCGTGTCGTATTCTGTGTGCACACTTTAGTGTCCTGGCCTGCCTCTCCTTCCATCCCTTCTTCCCTGCGGGGCGTCAACAGTCCCTAAGTCCTTCCTACCCAGCAAAATTCTCTTCCGGAAACATCACTGGGACCATTGCACTCATCCACTCAGAAGACCATGCCTGTTTCCAGCCGTCCACGGCAGTAAGTTCAGACTCCTCTAACTCCCCTGCAAGATCCCAGCTTCCCTGTTCTATATTATTTACTTTTCTTCCCTAAGATACCTTATTCTTTAGTCAAAGAGATCCGTGCACTCTCCCGCAAATATGCATGCCATTATCTGCTGCCTGGTTGTACTGTTCACCCCCTCTGGGGTGCTCTTTTGCCTCCTCTTTGCCTTTCTGAGTCCTACTCATCCTTCGGATCTTCCACGCTGGCTCCAGAGGTCTGTTCTTCTCCTGTTCACATCAGCCCACACGTGTCTCTTTCCTTGAGCTCTTACTAGATTTACGCCGTGCAGAGGCACAGGCTTTGGAGACAGTGGGCCTGGGATTGACTCATGGCCACATACTAGCCTCAAGTGGACCAAGCATTGAATTGAGTGTTTCCTGTGTGCCCAACAGAGGTCATAGGAGTCATGTGCCTTAACTCGTTTCATCTCCTCAGTAACTGTAAGTTGAGTACTCTTTCGAGTCCCCTTTTACAGATGCGCAAACTGAGGCACAGAGAGGTTGAGTAACCTATCTGAGGTCACACAGCTAGTACAGGACAGAGCTAGGAAGCCTGGCTTCTGAACCCGCTCTCCTATTCCCTGTGTTATCCTTGCCTCTCGAACACATACTTGAAATTATTTCTGATGGGGTGTTTTAGAGGTGATTAATATGCCACGTTGCTCTTTCCTGTCTCACTGGGCTGTCTTTGGGGGTAAAAATCCCTTATCTAGCAGTGCTTGTGGAGTTAGTGGGCCTATCAGTGCGTGTGTGTGTGTGTGTGTGTGTGTGTGTGTGCTGCTGTGGTGATAAGCTAAGATGCATGTGAAGGTAGACGCAAGAACACAGGGCAGTTCAGGGAGGCCCAGTCCTATCCAGAACTGTGTTGTAGAAAGAATGCGTGCCGAGAGAGAAATATTAAAAAGTCCAGTTCTACCATTTGTTAACCGGATATCCTTGAGAAAGCTACCCTCTGAACTTCAGTTTCCTTAGCTCCAAAAAGTGATACTAAATTCTACATCACAGAATTATTGTTTTAAATTTTATTGAAGTATAGTTGATTTACAATGTTGTGCTAATTTCTGCTGTACAGCAAAGCGATTCAGTTATACATATATTCTTTTCCATTATGGTTTATCAGAGGATATTGAATATAGTTCCCTGTGCTCTACAGTAGGACCTTGTTGTTTATGCAGTCACAGAATTATTAACTGAGGTCGTTACACGAGGTACTGGCTGTAAAGTGAATGTGTGGTGTCTGGTGTGCAGGTGTCCAAGAGGTGCTTATATTTCCCTCTGAGGCTTCACGCTCCAGCCTTCATGCTTCATGCTTCCGCATGCTTCATGCTTCCTTCATGCTTCATGCTTCTGCATGCTTCACGCTTCCGCATGCTTCATGCTTCCTTCATACTTCATGCTTCCGCATGCTTCATGCTTCCTTCATGCTTCATGCTTCCACATGCTTCACGCTTCCTTCATGCTTCATGCTTCCTTCATGCTTCATCCATGCTTCATGCTTCCTTCATGCTTCATGCTTCCGCATGCTTCATGCTTCCTTCATGCTTCATGCTTCCGCATGCTTCATGCTTCCTTCATGCTTCACGCTTCATGCTTCCTTCATGCGTCACACTTCCTTCACGCTTCACGCTCCAGGCTCAAGGCTTTCTCCCCTCTGCTGACATCTTTTCCTTTGTCCATATATCCAAGCAGGCCCTCAATTCCGTGTAGCTAAGTCTCCTGAACTTCTCCTTTCTGTGAACTGTTCCACTTCTGACCCTTTCTGTAGTTATTCACATACAGCGTGGCTTGATTTTCCCCCCGAGCCCCGCGCTGGAAATAATAGATGAGGGCAGAGTCCACGTGTCTGATGAGCTCACTCTCTGTTCTAGTAGGGGAGCGGGACCCCCAGGTGGCTACTGATCCTACCCTGTGGTAAGAACAAGTTTCTGTGTTTCCAGAGTGCTGTGGAAATGCAGGTAAAGGAGCACAGGGTAGCCCAGGGTGAGGAAGGAAGGAGAGGTGAATTCAGAGGACTTCAGACCAGGCAGCTGAACAAGGCAGTGAAGGGTGAGCGGAGAGTCTGCAGCCGGCGGCTTGGGGACGGGCGTTTCTGTCCGAGAGTGACCATCATGGATCACGGCAGAGGCTCACAGTCATGAGAATGGTGTGTTGCTCTGTGGCTAGATTGCCCACGGGCATTGGAGATAAGTCAAGCTTTTGGTTCTCAGCAGAATCAGTTGTGCAACTAGAGATATAGCTTAAAAGCAACTTTGGAAAAAAGATTTTAATTGTTTTTCCATTATGTCCATCTGAGCCATCCCTGAGACCTGACAGTTCAACAACTTAATACCATCTTGGGTGACATTAAGAGAAAGGTTCAAGGGTTGTAACTGATTACGTTCATCGCGGAATTGGAGGTTTAGTGCTGGGTGTCACTGAAGAAGGATTTTGACAAATCAAAGAACAGGCAGAAGAGGCTGCCAGAATGAAAAGAGGCTAAATGTCATGAAGTTACGAGAGAGGGTCCGGTGGATTTTATAAGGGGAGACAGTGATTGCTCACTTCAGATCCTTGAAGGGTGATTTGGGAAAGTGGACTTTATATTATTTTGCTTTAAGGGTGGACCTGGGATTAATATAAGCAGACATTATAGAGTGTCTGGCAGGAATTTCTAAGAACTGATGGTTAGGTAACCACATTTGCAATATGGTATTGTCCGTGGAGACTGGGTTGGATTCCTGACGCTGTCACTGGGTGACAGACTGCATCATCCCTTCTGACACCAAGCTCTTAAGAGTCCAGGGCATAGATTCAACAGAGTTTTGGTGCTAAATGCATTTATTAATATAGATTATCTGTGCCCAAATATGCTAATTTAATGTGCCCACATGGCAGACAATACAGAAAGATGAAAGATTTTAGAGTCAGATTGTATCTTCATTTCGTCCTGTGTGGCTTTGAGCAAGTTACTCCCTGAGCCCCTGTCTGCATACTGATAGAGCAGGAATAACAGCAGTTATGTCAGAGGGAGGATCAGTATGACGGTGGATATACATCCATACCTACACTGTTGTATCATACACGTACTATCATTGGAAGCATTCTTTTGCTTTCTGTAATGTATCACGCTATGACTTTCTAAAAGCGTCGAGTACCCTAGTGAAGAAATAAAACATGGCCTGAGTTTTTCCTAAAGTGGAGGCTTCCTTTTATCAATCAGGTCCATTCTTGGATGTTTTTTCAATGAATAGTAAATGTGAGTTTATCCGGAATGACAAAAAAGTGATGGCAAATTAATCTAAAATTACAACTCCCTCTCTGCCATCTGGAAGCATCTCTAGATTCTAAGCATATAGATGCAACATTCTAGGATTATTTCTTCTTCATTTTCTATTAATACAGACACATATGCCTAAAATACTTGACCCTGATAAGAAATATCTGGAATCATTTTGCTTATTAAGAAGTAATTTAAAAGTAACTGTGGGCTTGCTAGTTTATAATTTCAAAATAGAAAGCATGTGTAAGAGTGTGTGTGTGCATATCTGTGTGTACACACACACTGGTACACTCACGTATTTGCATATAAATGCATATTAAATACAGGTGCAGGTTGTTAGATATTCTTTCTTACGCTAAAATACCGAATTTTTAATAGTTGTTTCAGTTGAGAAAATGTTGATGTTTTCTTTCATAAGTTTTAAATTGGCACCTCAGATGTTTAAAAGCTGAATGTTTCTGCATATTTCCTGGTATTTAAAAGAGGTCTAATATGAAATGATTATGCTAAGAAGCTGACTGTTTAAATGTTTATTATAACTATTATGGTTAGTATCATGCTGTCATTTAATATGCTGTAACAATTCAGCTTTGGACATTGAACTCTTCTTGCCACTGAATATGAGTAAAAACAGAAATAGAAAAACAACTATATACACATTATATACATATTTATTTATTTTTTGTACACATGCTCCCAAATATACATGTCTTTATAAGCTAAACTTTACTGACCTTTGATTGTGTGCCAGGACCTGTGTTAAGTCCTTTACATGGATTATCTCATTTAATTCTCACAACAACCGCTATGAAGTAGCTTCTATTATTTGCTTCCTTTTTCAGATAAGCAAACCGAGGCTTATAGAGGTTAAGTGTACAAAGCTTACAAGTGGTGGAGACTGGATTTTAACCAAGCTGTCTGACTTCACAGCTAGAACTTCTCATTGCCACACTGTACTGCGCAGGTGCTTGTATAATCACAGACTCAGAATTGGAAAAAGCCATCGGTCATTAGCCTTCACATCAGTGCTAGAACCTGTCTACATCTCAGGCGGGTGGCCGTTCAGCCTCTGCTTGAGTAGCTCCTGTAATTGGAGCTTCATAACTTCACAAGCCAACCCATTCCGTCGTTGGACAGCTCCTACCACTAGATCTCTTATTCATCTAATTATTGGAAATTTGTCTTACTGTAATTTCCAGGTGTTGGGCCTCGTTCTGCCTTCTGGGGCGGTGCTGAACACCTCTCCCTCCTCTTCTGTCTGGCAGCACTTCCGTTGCTGTGCTCCTCCGAGGCGTCTTTCTTCAGTTCCACTTGCTGTTCCCTGGAGGCCTCACCACGACAGTCGCTCTTTCTGACATTCTAGTTTAATCGGTCGTTTCTGACAAGTTGTAGTAACGGAATTGGACGCAGTGGAAAAACTTCGTTGTACGCCAGCAGGAGAAATACTGCCCAGCAGACAAAATCTACCATTGTAGGGGAAAACTGTAGAAATCCATTTCAGATCATTGTTGTTCCCGTCCCATTTTCCTCCCTGTGTATGTACACCTCCCCTTTTTTTTAAGTAAAATGTAAATTAAATCTGCAAAAAAAAAAAAGCAGTGGAAAAGCTTCTGCCCTGAGCTGTAACCCCTGGGTTTAGGTGTCAGCACTGCTGCCTCCTGTGTGCCCTCGGGCAGGTGGTGACACAGCCGAGCCTCAGACCCTGATGTAACACCGGCATGATAACGGCCCTAAAATACAGCGTTATTATGGGGGTCAAATAAGCTGGAGCTGGGGAGAGTGCTCTGTGTACCCAGCCCCTGCCTCTCCTCGGCCCCCCTCTTCCACGCTCTCTGCTCTCTGTGTCAGCATGACTTGCTCCCTCACTAGTCATCTGCTAATTGAGGACTTTCTTAACGGCTGTGTTTTAAATGGCAACTAATCCCTTACATTCTCTCTCCATCTTGCCTGCATTAGTTTTCTCAGCTGCGTTTATGACAATTCAATGTACATCTGTTTTACGTGTATTTATTTTGTGACTCCCCCAACCAGAATGTAAAACGTGAGCTCAAGAATGCATCTGTTTTCATCACTGTTATATATTCTCTGGACAGAGCAGGTCATAAAAAATACTTGGTGAATAAATGAATGAATTACCATCATCTTCATGTTTCTCATGTGGTCTTACCATCAAAAAGCCCAGTGAGGTGCTTCTCAGGTTTTTTTTTTTAACAGAAAAAAAGTACAGCTGGCAAATTTATTAATTGCTCTTCTAATATTTCAGTTTCATAAATTAGTCAGTTGATTTCCTTGTGCTTCGAGGGTATTTCCTCACAGAACAGTTATCTGAGCTGGACTCCTGGAGTGAAATATTAAAATTCTCAACTTAAAACATGTTACTGAAAATGAAGAAAATGTAGTTAATCACTGGCTTCAGTTTCTAATGACTCAAGGTCACAGTTTGATGGGTAAATGCATACAAATTTTTATTTTAAAGTAACAACAGATCATTCAGTTTTCTGTCTATATGTTCGCTGTTGCTACTCATCATCCCAGTTTCTGACTGACAGTGTATCTTACAGCTGCCACTTGTTGGCTGTTTCTGTGTTAATATGGTTTTTGGAGTTACTGGATGCAGGGGAATTAACAGGGCAAGGGAGGCAGAAATGCAAACGCATTTAGATCCTACAAATGGGAGATTAAGTGGGACCAGGAGGGTGCTGAGGTCTTAGCTTGCCTTCCTGCATGAACAGAGTCTAGAAACATGTTTTCCGCCTAGATAGAGTTCTCGGGGTTGGGTCAGGAAAACTTCATTCATCTACGTGAAGGAGGTGGTGGGCTTATGGTAACTGGGAGTGCAAGGAGTGCCCCATTTCCAGACTGATGGCTGTCTTTGGTGGTTTAGAGACTTGCACATTGAACTGGCTGGCTGTCTGGTTGTCCTGGACGGAACGTCTGATTGTAGCAGGTGATCTGACTCCTGGCAGACTGGAGAGGGAAGAATTAACGCACAGAAAAAAAAAAAAAAAAAGTCTTGGGGTACAGGGAAACAAAAATAAAAAGATCCACTTTCCTTTCCCCAGAGAGTTGACTCCAGAGCTGTGAATTATTGACACACGCTTTTTTGTTGTTGAACGTTTGCATGTCTACCCAGATCAAATAATGCTGTCAGCAGTTAGTGCTGGGTCAAACTGTCCTGAATTTAAAGCTGCAGAATAATGTTTGGTCAGACTGCCTGAAAAATCCCACAGCTGCTTATTTAAACTAATTTTTAATTTGCTCTATAGTGTATTTTAATCACTGAGGCGCTTTCAGCAGAATGCTATAAATCTATCATTGCTAAGTACCAAACGTTGCAAATATACTTGGCATGGGAGAATAATGACCAAATGAACAAGTTGTTTATTTACATTCTGTTTTAAATGGGAAAGGGGGTGTGTTTTAGAAGAATCTGTATTGTACTAAATGCATGAAAATGTCTTTATGATTTTATAAAGGATATTGAAATTAAACAAAATTAATATATCATGGATACAAGGTCAGTATAAACTTATATTAATAGCAGCAATCATGGTAGAAGCTTTTGTTACGTAAATGAATACCCCTGTCTAGGGAAGTGAACATTTGGTCACAGAATTGAATAATTGTTTTTCTAGTTACACCAGAACTGCATTTGGATTCATGCGTATTAATTGGGTGTCAAGGAAGACGTTGATCAATGTAATGGTTAAACTGATAAAATTGGGTAGGAGAGCACAACATTAGGAATTATGTGATTCCAAGACTCATTTCTTTCCTCCACATAAATAGTGGTGTAGTAGCATAACTGTAATAATAGTACTAGTACTAGTAGTGATAAAAATAACTAACAACTCTTTGGGTCCTACCATGCCATGAGTGCCAGATACTACTGTATGTGCTTTTCAACCATGATTTACTTTAGTCTTTAAAACAGTCTTATGAGAATGTTACTAATATATATTTCATTTTATGGATGAAGCAAGATGTAGAAATTACTCTGTCATTCAGCTGGCAAAGGGCAAATGCAAATCCTCTGTTTTGACATCTGGCTCTTAGTCCCTCTGCTGTATAATTCATCTGAGAAAATGTGTACCTACTTATTTGGACCCTCTTGCCGGTGTTGGTGGAGGAGTGAAGAAAGGGAAGGAGACATAGCCCGTGATCCCCAAGGAACTTAATCCTACCAGAGAGAAAAGACAAGCAGATGGTTATTGATTAAGAGCCAGAATCAGTGGTTCAGGTGATGAGTGCTCCAACAACTGTTAAGAAAAGAAAAAATGACTATGGGCTGAATTGATTAGGGAAGGCTTCCTGGAAGAGGTGGACTTTGGCTTATCCCTTAAGTGCTGAATAAGCTTTTTGCCACAGCATATTGTATCCTTTAGTGCTCAGATTCTGATAAGAATTTTATGAACTGTACCCTAACAAATTATAGCCTTATTTATCTTTAAACGGGTTTTGGACACTTTTAAAAAATAGCTCAAATATGTGTATACTTTCGATGTAGTTCATTTCTGAAAATTGATATAACTTATTGCTTGTGCCTTCTAAAAGTGGAAGCAGACAATATTAGCTTATTAATGGTGTCTTCTGTATAGATGTGGAGGAAACAGAGTTCATAGAGGTGTTTAGGAAGAACTGAAAGGTAGTATTCTGCTGCAAGAGGGAACAGTGCTTTACGAAGACAACTTTCCATGTTTTGTGGTGACACCCACAGCAGATGCTTCCTTCTTTTAGCAGTTGTGTTGGTCTTGACTATGTTAACTACATGAATTCTTTATTCAGATCTCACCTTTGAACCATTGTTTTTAACTCACATATAAGATCATTCAATCATTCCAACAGAAAATAATCTTTAAAATACATATGTGCTATAACATTTTAAGGCATACAAAAAAACATAAAGAACAATACAACAAATACCAGTGTACTCAACTTCCAGCTTACAAAAGTAGATCTTTGCAAGGCAGAAAAAACCCTTCCTCTTTCTGATTTCACCTTCCCCTGCAGGAGTAATCATAGTTCTAAATTTGGAATGTATCACCCCACGCATTTCTTTGTATTTTTCCTACATATGGTTATATTTCTAAGCAATATATAGTACTCTTTATATTAAATAATTATATTAAGTTATATGCATTTTTAATTCTTGTTTTTTCTTTTAACTATGAAATCATTCATTTTGATGTGTATAGCTTTAGTTCATTTGTTTTTTATCGCCTAATAGTATTTGATTGCATTAGTATATCACAATTTATTTAGCTATTTTTCTATTAGCAGATATTTAGTTTGTAATTTTTATTACAAGCAATGAGGTTATAAACAGTTTTGAACATGTCTCTTTGTGTACATATGTGCAAGTCTTTCATATGTTTACAGAACATTTTCTTACCTTTTCTGTGACTTGCTTGTTCATCTCTTTTGCTCACTTTTTCTAATGGATGATCTTTTCTTTATTGATTTATAGACTTTTTTATATGTTATGAATATTTACCCTTTATTGACTATATGTGTTGAAAATATCTTTGCCTAGACTGTGGGCTACCTTTTTGCTTTTCTGTGGTGTCTTTTTATGAACAGACTTACTTTTGATGTAGTAAAATTTGTCATTTTCTCTTTTATCATTTATACCATATGTGTCTAATTTAAGAATTCTTCCATATTGAGGGAAGGAAATTTAATTTAAAAGTAATCCTTAAATGTAAAGATGAAAAGCATGATTTTTTTAAAAAGTCGAAAGTAAAAATTGGCTCAGTGCAGTTTGACATATCTTTTATCAATACCAGTTTACTCAAAACAGAGCCCACCATTGTACCATAACTACTGTATATATACATTTTCTGTCCAAACTCAATAATTCATTTTATAAAATGAGAGCTTAGGGAGGGGAAACCATGGTAAAACCTCAATATTTACAGAATTATCAGTCTATTTATTAATAAAACACTTTTCATTTATAGTAAAGTGTTTATTCACACATGTGCACATTCCTTCCTGTACAGAAAGCTCATAGTAACCATAAGTAATTCAGATGGGCCATTGCTAGCTGTAATGAAGGAAGAAGAAGAGGCTTTGGATATAATTTCGGTGGAGTGACCCTGAAGTGTTTCAAGCTTATGGCTGTTCTCGTAGCCTTCTCAAGCTTTTCTACTTACTTGTCATCATCTTTTTTGATAAGTTTGATCTTAGTTACACAATGATTTAATGCTCAGTGTCCAGAACTCCTGAAATCTTGTCTTTCGTGAAACTGTTCACAAGTGTGAAGTCTTGTAAGGAGAGATGCTCATAAAAACCACTGGTGTATCTCTTGATGTGTCTGAATTTATCTATCATGTCTCAGTTATTTATCTCCTTTTTTTTATCATCAGTCATAAAGTATAGCTACAGTTTACTATGAAATGGTTGTAATTGTTGTAATGATTTACCATTAACAGTAAAAGTTAAACTACTACTGGATTTCAGAAGAGGATGAAAAACCCCAGTGAAGCCCTCAGTAAGATTCCCAAATGATCTTGTCGGGCTTTGCGGTAAAGCAGTGATGTAGTAGTTGGATGTTGGCTTCAGTATTCCAGGCGTTCTTTTTAGAGACCCATTGAGTATGCGTTTAAGAGCTTTTGGATCGGAGCCAGAGGTTATGATGACCTCATGGATATCATCTTTTGTGCTCTGACTCTGATTAAGTCTCTTATCAGATTGAATTATGCTTTCCTCTCTCTCCCTGACCCCTTCCCCCCAAGAAAACAGACGTTATTATGAACTTTAAAAAAACAGAGAATACATATAATTCATCTTTGGTCAAATTCTAATACAGTTTTGGCCTTGAGTGTTATACACACTCACAATATGTTTGTCGAACTGAATTGCTGTCACCAAGTTGCCCTATACCACACAGAATGGTTATTAGAACACTGACCACATGTTTAGTCTTTGTGGGTAAAAATATAAGATTCATGGCCTATGGAATGGCAAATTGTTTGGACTATGGTTCAGACCTTTGCATTACTTTAAACCACTTACCCTAGAAAATTTTATGAGAAATATTACGAGGTTTATCTTGAGATAACAGTTGATTCTGGTGATGTAATGTACAACATGGTGACTATGGTTAAAATTACTGTAGTGTATATTTGAAAGTTGCTAAGAGACACATAGGAAATACTCATTAAATGTTGGCTGTTATCAGTTCTTGGGGTGGGAGGAGTAAAGGTCTGCCTAAAGTAAGCTTTTAGGAAGTTGTGTTTTGTGAGATGCGACAGAATCTCACCTACCATTCTCAGTAGTTTAGTCAACTATGTATTGTTCCAATACAAAGTGGAATTTGGACTTTTTCATGTAACAGAGTACTAGGTACAGCCTCAATGTGGGTGGATATCAACAGCCAAAGACCCCATAAGAGGCTTGGCACTTGGGGATTTCAGAGGGTGACAGCATGACATACAGAAAAGAGCATGTGCTTTGATATCAGATGGGCTGTGAGATTAAGGATGGGTTCTTAAAAACATCTCTGAATTCCAGATTCCTAATCTGTTAAAAAAAAAAATATGGTAGAGAGGAGTGGAAGGTAGAAATATTTTCAGGGTTATTGTGAGCTGAACTATGAAACTACCTAAAATATGAGTGCTTTTTATTGTTTGTTTTATTCTTGTTTTGGGGCTGAAAGTCATAACAGTTTTGGAATGGACCATTGCTTAGAGAAAGTATTCATAGACTTTTGAAAGTGGTATTATTCCAGGAATGGAGTTTGGTAGTGATGCTGTAAGTGTAGTCCTCAGACCAGCGACATCACTATTACCTGGGGACATGTAAGAAATACAGATTATCAGGCCAACTCCAGACCTATTAAATCAGAAACTCTGGTTGTGGACCCGAGGGATCTGTGTTTTACAAGGCTTCCAGGTGATTCCAAGGCAGCTTCAAGTGTAAGAATTAACTGAAATAGGATAAAGGAGAAGGAACCACCAATTCTGTTATTTTTTGGACTGCTTTGTGTTTGTGGCATTTCCATGGGCTGCCTTTTCTTGACCTTCCTTTATCAGATGTTTTGCCCACAGTGACGGCCACACATGGTCAAAGTGGAGTGCTGCAGGTGGTTGTCATTTTTGTCTAACCTTTCTTCATATTCTTCTTTCGAAGGATTTGCCTTTGTTACTTACCATTAAGTGGAAACACATTGGAACCACTGGACTTTGGATAGTTTGCTTTCACACATGCACAAATAAGTAGCTAACATTTTGAGGGACTTCTTCTGCAGATTTCCAGAGCTTTCTCTCTGTGCAGTTCCCTCCTCTGTGGGACTCTGCCCTGACAGTTCCTGTATCTCTGGCTTCTGAATTCCGACCTCAGTCTGCTCATTTCTCTGAGATATTCAGGCTCTGTTTGGGTTCCAGCTCCTTGCATTGTGGCCTGGAAACTGCCTTCAAGCAAGAAGCTGGTGCAGTGTGGGGTTCACCTTGGTTTTCTTCTCTAGGAAATTAGAGCCCTGCATGCTTTCTGTCCAGTTTTGTTTTGCTGTCTAGTTGTTTAAGGTGGAGTGTAAATCTGGTCCTTTTAAACTCCATCTTTGCTAGAAACCCCCTGTTTTATGGGGGTAAAATTTAAATGGAAAAGATTAAGTGTACCATTGGTGGCTCTGATAAATCAACACACCCGTGTATATCAGCCCCGTGAGATATAGAACATTACTGTCACCCTGGAAAATCTCTTCATTATTCTTCCCAGTTAATCCCTTTCCCCATCTCATAGAGAAAACATTATTGTTATTTTTTCCACCATTGATGAGTGTTCTAGAACTTCATTTAAATGGAAACTTAGAGTATGTATACTTCTATGTATGTTTTCATTATTCACACAGTATAATGTTTTGACATTCATTCGTGATATTGAGTGTATCTGTAGTTCATTACTTTTTATTGCTGAATAGTATTTCGTTGTATGGATATGCCAGAATTTGTTTTATTCCATCCTGTTACTGATGACACTTGGGCCATTTCCAGTTTTTGGCTATTACAAATAAGGTTGCTATGAACATTCTTGTACAAGTCTTTTGTGACATATATTTATATTATCTCTTGGGTAAATAAATGAGTGGTTTTCCTGGGCTATAGGGAGATTATATGTTCAGTTGTCTTAGAAACTGTGAAACCTTTTCCAAAAATGGTTAAGCCATTTTACATTTCCACCAGCCATGTATGAGAGCCTCAATTTCTTCATACACTTCTTAATTTTAGCTCTTGTGGATGTGAAGTGGTATCTTGCTGTGATTTTAATTTGTGTTTCTCTAATAACTTATAACTTTGAATACCTTTTCATGTGGTTATTGACTATTTTTCTAGCTTCTTTTATGATATATGTTTATGTCTTTTGGCCATTTTTTAGTTGGGTTGCTTGTCTTTTTCCTTAAGGATTTTTAGCAGTTCTTTATAGAGTTGTATCCAAGTCTTTTGTCAGGTAAATATATAGTGAATATTTCCTCCTAGTTTGTGGTTTTGCTTTTTCTTTTCTTAATGATGCCTTTTGTTGAGTAGCAGACTTAATTTTGATGATGTCTAATTTATCAGTGTTTCTTCAATGGTCAGTGTTTTTTATGACTTTTATCAATAATCTTTCTCATTCCGTAATTCATTCTGTTTTCTTCTTGTTTTAGTTTTTATGTTTAGACCTGTGATTTAATTAGATGTGATTTTTGTGTAAGATCTGAATAGATGGCAGTGTTCCTTTTTTCCATATATTTAACTAATTGTTCTAGCACTGTGTGTTGAAAAGACTTTACTTTCCCAATTGCCATTGTCAAAAATGAATTGACTCTAAAAATGTGGATCTAGTTCTAAACTCGCTATTTTGTTCCATCGATATATTTGTCTGTCATTGTTCTAATACCACATTGTCTTGAGTGCTTTGTCTGTATATTGTGTCGCAGTTAAGCCGTTTGATTTGTCCGGCTTTGTTCTTTTTCAAGATTATTTTGGCTATTCTAGTTTTTTTTTAAAATTTCAGTATGAAATTTAGAATTAGTTTATCAAGTTCTACAATGTAGTTGATTAGAATTTTAATTTAGGATTGTTTATATGGGTCAATTTGAGGAGAATTAAGATCTTAGTGATGTTAAGTCTTCTAGTCAATGAACATTGCACATCTCTTGATTTATTAAGGTCTTCAACTTTACTGGACAATGTTTTATAGATTTCAAGGTAGAAGTCTTTCACATCTGCTGTTAAATTTATTCATCATCATCATCATTATTATTATTTTGACTTAAATGGATTTTTGCATATTGACCTTGTGTCCTGAGACCTAGCTAAATTCATTCATAAATTCTAATAATTGTTTGTTCTCAGCTTCCTGAGGGTTTTCTGTAGACATTCATGCTCTATATTAATAAGTAGAATTTTACTTCTTTATTTCCAATCTATATATCTTTTTACTTTTTTCTGTATTCTACTCCCTGTTATATCCAGTAAAGTATTTAATAGAGTTGAGAAGAGTGGGTATCCTTGTTGTATTTCCAGACTTAGTGGTAAGGCATTCAGTGTTTCATCATTAAGTATAATTATTTCCTGTGAACTTTTGTAGAACTTTATCACAGTGAGTAAGTTCTGTTCTATTCTTTTGTTTTTTGTTTTTGTTTGTTTATGAAGAAGTTTTTTTTTTATCACGAATCAGTTTGAATTTTTTAAATGTTTCTTATGAAACTATTAAGATGATCATAAGTTGCTTTTAAAATAATTTATTTTGTTAATATGTTAAATTACAGTGATTGATTTTTGAATGTTAAAGTAATCTTGCATTCTTGGAAAAACTCTCCTTGGTGATGATTACTCTTTTTATAAATTGCTGTTTGATTTGCTAGTATTGTGTTAAGGATTTTTGAATCTTTGTTCGTTACATATATTGGTTTGTAGTGTTTATTTTTTCCCCTGTAGTAGTTTTGTAATATTAGTATCAGGGTTATACCAGTATACATATCAAATTATAAAACAATGTGTGGTGTTTTCTCTTTCTTCTGTTTTTCACAGAAAAGAGTTTATGAAGTTTGTTCTACCCTCCTTCCATTAGTTTTTTGTTTTGTTTTGTTTTTTGTGTGTGTGTGTTTTGGCCACACTACACGGTTTGTGGGATCTTAGTTACCTGACCTGGGATTGAACCCGTGTTCCCTGCAGTGGAAGTACAGAGTCCTAACCACTGGACCTCCAGGGAATTCCCATAGTTTTTGAAAGATATAAACTTAGTACAATTTATTCTTTCATTGTTAACTAGAATATAGTAGTGAAACCATATGGGAATGGAATTTTTGTATGAGTGTGGGTGAGGTTTTTAATAAACATTGAATTTCTTTAGTAGGTATAGGGCTCCCCAAAGTTCTTTGTCTTCTTTTATCAGTGTTGGTCAGTGTATTTTTTTTCAAAAGATGTATTTATTTCATCATAACTTCTCAAATTTATTAAAATAAATTGTTCATAATTTTGCTTTTTCAATGGTTGAAGGGATATATAGTGAAATCATATCTGTTACTCCTGATCATGATATGATTGGTGTTATTTCTCTTTTTTCTTGATAATTCCTTCTACACATTTATCAATTTTATTAATCTTTAAAAAATAACTTTTGCCTGTTAAAAATTGTTTATTTTCTGTTTAACTGCATTCTGATGATATCTTTATGACATCCTTCCTTCTATTTCCTCTGGTTTTAATTTGCTATTTTTCTAATTTTCTAAGGTGGAAATGTAGGTCACTGAATTTAAACTCCTTTTCTTTTATAAAGATAAGTATTTATTTAAAATAAAATTTCCTTTACAGGCTCTTTTAGCCTCCTCTTCAAATTTTGATATGCTGTGTTTTCATTATTATTCAGTTTGAAATATGCTTTCAAAGTACTCTAATTACATTTACAATTTTTCTTTGTCCCCTACTTTATTTAGAAATGTATTGTTTATTTTCCAAATAGTTGAGAGATTTTCTAGAAAATTTTTAATTGTTTTTCTTATGGTTAGAGAACATATTGTGTAAGATTTCTGTCTTGAAATTTAAGGAGAATTATTTTGTCTTAGCATATTTGTCTTGTTGAACGTCCCATGTGAACTTGCAAAGAATATGCATACATCTGCATTTATAAGTCGTAATGTTCTATAAATACCAGTGAGTTCAAGACGGTTGGTAGTATTTTTCAAATCTTATATAATCATCATTTTATTTGAGGTCTAGTTATTCTACCAATTACTGAAAGAAGTGTGTTAAAATCTTCGCATATGATTCTGGATTTGTCCTTCTCTTCCTTAAGTACTTTCAATTTTTGCTTCATATATTTGGAGGTTCTGTTATTGCTTTTATGTGCATACAGATTTAGGATTGTTAATCTTCATGATTAATTGACCTTTTTAAATTATTATGAAATGTTCCTCTACATCTCAGGTAATATTTTCTTGTCATGAAGTTTCTTTTGTCTGACATTAACATACCTGTTGCAGATTTCTTATGTTTACTGGTTGCATTTTCAGTTACTTTCAGCCCATATTTGTTTGAAAATAGTTAATAGCTTTAACCTACGCATTTTCAATTTAGCCCTTCGGACACAAATCAAATAACTTAGACAGAGCATCCAAGTAAAAGTTTTATTTTGAGATAAATTGCCAAATATATGTGTAAGTTAATGATCCTCCTTTATTTTCTTTATTTCAGAAAAATTAGTAAGGGAGTAAAACCCAAATCTTACAATTTTCTTATAGTAATTGAAAGGACAAATAGATACAGAAACGATGATGAGTTAAAGATCTGAATTTCTTTTACAGCCTGAGTTACTTTGGGAAATTCCTATGGTTTTAAACAAATGACTTTACTTGATTACCCTGGAGTAAAATTGAACTCCTGCTACAGCTAAGTCTAGTTTTTGTTGGAGTATACCATTTAGAAGATGAAGTAGATTGATATTATTTTCAGTAAAAGGCCTCTTTCATGGCCATAGCATAGCATAATAAAAGAGGTTCTAGAAATTCTTAATACAAATGATATTACTGAAAAAAAAAAAAAAGATGCCTATGCAGCTGCTGTTCTGCCTATGTTTTCCATGGGCACCAAGGTTCAGACCTGGCCATTGTGTCATCATGAGGCCAATTCTTAGCTCTCATGACTTTGTTTGGGTCAGTAATCTCAGGTTGGTCAGGTCTAAATTTTAAGGAGGAAGGCAAGTTCTGGTGGTAGAAGAAATAGGGAGTTTGGAAAGTGTGGTATAGTTGCCTGGGAAAATTAGACAGCAGTTGTTAGGCCACGGGATTGCTGATGCCATTGACCTTGAAAGGTTCCTGTTACATGGGTAGAGGTAGGTATTGGTTACAATGATGGGAGGAAAGCCGGGAACCAGTTCCTGCCCCATTCCCTCACCTGGTACCCAGAGACATGTGCCTTATTCTGTCTTTTGTTCCCCTAGAGGGTTGCATGCTGATCTTTTGGAATAGCCTGCTCCTCCTTCTGGTATTCCTTAGTTGGTTAAGGGTTATAGTAGTACTCAGAGGGGAAGAGGGGAAGTAGTATGGATCCTGTGAATTGACAGGTTCTTGGTAGAGAAGAGCATTACATTGATATAGATATTTGTCACCGTCTGATTTTGGAGGAACAATAGGACTAGGTTGAGAGTCTGGGCAGAAGCAGGTAGAAATGCACACTATAGAGGAAAGCATGAGGACCAGTCCTGAGTGATGGCTTCCCTACAGCAAGGGCTACGTTGCCTCTGTTTTTGTTGTCTGCAGCAAGTTGAGGGGCTGAGTTTAAAGGGACAAAAGGGCAAAGAACATCAAGTGCTAGAGGATGTCTAGCATCAAAGTGCTGAATATCTGTGAAACGGTCTCTCTTTTTTGTGGGCTATTCTAAGGCAAGTAAAAAAGTAGAACTCTAATCTATCAATATTTTAAATGCAAATCTAAGTAGAAAGTAAAAGAACTTTCTACTTAATAAAGACTTACTTGTGAAATGAGGCCCTGTGAGAGGCCGTGAAGCGTTGCCAGTTGCTCTGTGAAATTTGTGGTGGTCTCCTTGGTGAGACTTACATGAGTGAGATAGATGGGAATTGGGGCACTTCTTCAGAGTTAAGATGAGCCTTAAAGAAAATGTTTCTGTGCTGCTGCTTGTGCTTCCTTGAGTTCACATTTCAAGCGCACAAGTGAAGTCTACAATGGCATGGTGAAAACACATCTTATTTCCTAATGTGTCATTTACAAAAGGGGACTTCTTTGGATAGGGCCTTTTACCTTTTGCAGGGTACTCTGTGCTCACCATCTTCCCTCTTTAGTCTTCTGTTTTCCTTGAAGCTCAGGCCCTGGCTCAGTGGTCCCAGCTGCTCCTCTCTCTCTCCTGGGATTGGCTGATCCTCTCTCAGTTGCCTCTTCTGGTGGTTTCTGGCTTCATTCTACAGTCTTCCTCATTTTCTGACTAACAAAGATTCCAAATTTGTGCAGTTTGTGAATTTGAGTTATGTAGATTATCAGACTTTTTAATAGAACAATATGATTGTTTTTGTGATAAGGATTATGTCTTTATCAATGTGTGAAGTAGCTAGGAACTAGGAAATACCTATAATTCTTCCAATTTATTTTCTAAATATGTGTTAATAGTACGTATCAGATTCCCGTTCCTTCTGTGGATTTGCGTAGTGGAAGATGATTACTGATTGTGCTGAATATACATGACTCTACATTTCTGAATCAGTGTACTTTTTGCTGACTTATGAAATGTGTGTGATGCACTTTTCCTGTGTGAAATTCTGCAGTATTTCTTGCCAGAATCCAGAGAAAATCTTTTCTATGACAAAAAAATAGGCATTGAGGAATCAAAAGGTGAGAGTTGGGGGGTTGCATGAAAAGAAAACCATGTTAAGAGACTCTGTAGACAATTTAAATCTATGTTTAATTAATTCTTTCAACAAGAGGAAGATTACAGGTAATTGGCCTGTTATGATGGGAATGAAACAGAAAGAAAAAAAGCAAGTATCCTTTTATCTTTCTAAGCCTCTTGTTATGCACAGACTCTTTGCTGAGAAGGCTTTAAAGACCCCCTTAATAACTAAAGTGGAGGGATTTGAAATCTTGAGGAACTCCTGATTCTTTTATGTAAAATTTCACATGATGTTAATCTGCAGAACAATTCACAGTACAGTATGTGCTGAAACTATAACAGTAATTAGAGAATTTGTCAGGTGGATCTGATCTAAAAAGTGCATGTTAGACCTTGTCCAAACTTTGCTGAACCTATTGAAAAAGTCTTGTAATGTCTTACAGTTCTGGCATTGCCATCGCTCAGCTGTCCCCAGACTGGTATTTGATAAATGCATATGGCGTTATGGTCCTTGGGATCTCCTCCAACATCCAGGCTTGTCTTATCGTAGTCAGCTCAGTCATTTAGGGAATGTTCAGCCAATGTTCTTCAGTTTCTTGCTTTACTGGGAAAGCAAGTATTTATCATAGGGTTCACATGAGATAAAATCTGGTTTTCTTCCTTATAGTTTACCCTCTGACCTAAACCTGTGTATGAACTAGATTTTGTCTTGTATTTTCTTTACTCAGGCGTTATACTGGTGAAAGTTTAAGGGTATACTCTAGAAAGGCATAAGTTTAGAGGGAGTAGACTCATTGGAGGTAGTCAAGAAAGGATGCTTTGTAAAGTGAAGAGAGACAGATGTGACCTTCAGGTTAACTAATTAAATTCCCCTCCTAATCCATTCTCCCTGCAGTGCCATTCTCCCTAGTATGTAGTTAACAAAGACTAGCTGAGCGCCGGGGATAAGAGCTGGCCAAGCAGCCCTCTGCGACTGCCTGACCCGCACCGATATATTCACTCACTCATTCAGTCCTTCAAGTACTCAGTAGAATGCCTGCTATGAGCCAGTCAGCTATCATGGCACTGGGGATACAGTGGCTCGTAGCTTGCTGCTTAGTCACACTGGAAAGTTTTTCTGCCCCCACTACCACCAAAATCCACTGTGTATTTTGAATTAGAAGGAACACAAAACACATCTAACGAGGACATGCATCTCCTATGGACATGGAAAGATCTGAAGTCCACAGGCTAAGTGTTATCTAACCGAACTTGGGTCCACTCACCCGATGTGCAGCAAAGCCAGTCTACTGACCCCAGGTTGTGAAGGAAAGCACAGCATTTATTGCAGGGCACCAGGCAAGGGAATGGGAGACAAGACTCAGATCCGCTTTAGCTTGGTCTTTGAGTTAGGGATGTTTTAAAGGCGAAGAACAAAGGTGCAGGGATTAATCATTGTTTTGTGACATTTCTATGATATTTCTTAGTCCTTAATCATAGTTTCAGGGGTCAGGATGACTCTGGTTTATTATTCTCTGGCCAGGTGGTCCATGGCTTAGGGGCCTGTTAGGAGAAACAACCTAAGTTTGTACGTTAATGATGATACCTGTTAGAGCAATTTTAGGACGTTAACGCTGTTATTGGCAGCAGCAATGTTAGTCATCTGACTCTGGTTGATTAGTGTTCAGTTAGCACAGGATGGAGGTCAGAGGGGACAAGAAAGGGAATAAAGATTTGGATAGAAAGATTAGTAATAAACTTGGTAAGGGAACTCCGTTTTAGGGGGACTTGGTTTCATTAGTAGAATTTGGTGGAGGCTGATCAGGAAGGGAGACTAGAAAACCTAGGAGGCAGAATTCTCATTCCGTTGGCTGTGTTTCCTCAATTCTGAAAGCACTTGGACAGTTAAACATTTCTGAGCATGTTTAATGTGTGGTTATTTCATTTTTTTTTCTGATTTTATTGCATTTACTCTTTTTTTTTTAACTTTTTAAAAATTTATTTATTTTTATACAGTTTCTAAACATTACACTCCATTTACAGTTACTACAAAATATTGGCTCTATTCCCTGTGTTGTACAATACATCCTTGAGCCGATCTTACACCCAATAGTTTGTACCTCCCACTCTCCTACCCTTATACTGCCCCTCCCCCCAACTGGTAACCAGTAGTTTGTTCTCTATATCTGTGAATCTGCTTCTTTTTTGTTATATTTACTAGTTTGTTGTCTTTTTTTAGATTACACATATGAGTGATGTCTTGCAGTATTTGTCTTTCTCTGTCTGACTTAACTTCACTTAGCATAATATCCTCCAAGTCCATCCATGTTGCTGCAAATGGCAAAATTTCATTCTTTTTTATGGCTGAGTAGTATTCCATTGTATATATATGTACCACATCTTCATTATCCATTCATCTGTTGATGGACACGTAGGTCGCTTTCCATATATCTTGGCTATTGTAAACAATGCTGCTATAAACATTGGGGTGCATGTGTCTTTTTGAATTATTGTTTTTGTTTTTGTTTTTGAATATATACCCAAGAGTGGAATTGCTGGGTCATAACGATAGTTCTATTTTTAGTTTTTCGAGAAACCTCCATACTGTTCCATAGTGGCTGCACCAATTTACAGTTCCACCAACAGTGTACAAGGATTCCCTTTTTTCCACATCCCTGCCAACATTTGTTGTGTTCTTTTTCATGATAGTTGTTCTGACAGGTGTGAGGTGTTACCTCATTGTGGTTTTGCATTTAGTAGTTAACATTTGCATCTGTAGTTAACATCATGTGGGAAATATTTTCCCATACTTTTAAATGTTTTCAAAAACATTTTCAATTAAATTGTATAATATGTGACAATTTAATTAATACATTTCGATTGTTAGATGTTCAAGCTGGTGACAGGTTTTGTTTTGTTTTGTTTTTGGTTTTTTTCGGTAGTTGTAAATAATCCTGTAAGACCATCTATGGGCATAAAGTTTTGTTGTAGCTCTGGTCATTTCTTTAAGATAAAATCTTAGGACTTGTATTGCTGGGCCAGAGGGGGATAAATGTTTTGAAGATGCTTGGCACATATTAGGAAAATATTCTCCTGAATGGTTATCTAATTTAAACTTCCATTACTCTTACATATGAGTGATCTGGGGCTCTTCATAGAGTTTTCGTCAATGATCTTGGAGATGAACTAACTTCATAATTCAGGATTATAATTTAAAACAGTTTTGACAGTATAGAGAATTGGTTAGTTGATAACAAATTTAAGTTCAGTAGGGGAAAATGAGGGTAGCAGAAATAGGATAGATAAAAATTGCTAAAATACTGTTCGCTGAGTAGCTGTTTCTGCACGCATGCCTGAAGGAGAGTAGAGGACAGAGGGAATATGACTAGATTTTTCCGTAGCCCAGTGGGGGACTTTGTTATGGTGAGGACTGTTCCCAAATTCAAGAAAAAGAAAGCCCATTTGATCAAATGCACTATTCTAAAAAGACTGTTAAAATTTTATATTTTAAGCTATTAAGAATTCAAAGACACTAGATACCTTATTGGAGAACATTAAATGTTCATTTTAATTATTTAGTATAATTATTTGAGCATAAATTGAATTTACAAAAGTCTTTCTGAAAGTTACTACTGCTTTTTTTTCTCAGTTAAACAGAGGATATATCTAGGAAGCTCATCTTTTTCTCCATGAAATTTTAGGGGAAATAGAATTATGTTCACCTTGCAAATGGCACTTTGAGGATAGGAATGCTATCCTAAAATAAAGAAGGCATATATTTATAATACACACATACAAAAAAAAAAAAAAAAAAAAACATGAGGAAGGAGTTTAAAAGCTTGCTCTGTTTGGGTGTAGGTTGTAGTTCTGTGTGTGTTTTGAGTGTGATTTATACCATAGAAGTCTGTACCAAAGATGTCTATTAGTGGTTGTATTCTGCTTATTTATGATACATTTCTTTTTGATTCATGTTCAGAAAAGTGACCCTGGGATATTTATGATCCAGAAGGACTTTATAATTCGATCTTTTTTCCATTCACTGATACTCAGCATGGTTTTAAGACTATTAACAAATCACATATGATGACTTAAAAATCAGAACATTTAATTAATCAGCTTGCTTGAATCAATTAATTAAATATTTCTGCAAAATGACAGGGAGTTTGCTGTGTTTTATTATCAGAGAAGTTTGTCCTCTTATGCTAATAAACTGTTTTCTTTTTTTTTTTTTTTTAGCCAAGATTCCCACCATTCATAATTGAACGTCAGATTCTTTTCTAACAGAAACACTTTAAATAGGTCACTTATTATTATTATTACGATTACCGTCGTTATCTTCTGTCAGTACTGCTGTATATAAGTGTTAACCTTCCTTAGGGACAGGCACCCATTCCTGTGTGCTTTCTGCACAGCGGGCCTTTGTGGAGCGCTGAGAGGTGGATTCTCCTGCTCCCTGTCACCGACACGACAGATGGAGGATGGACCAGCCAAGTGAAACGGTTGCTGCGAAGGCTAAAATAAGTGGAGCTGTAACTCTTATTAGTTTGTCCATCTTAACAGTATCTAGCCCTTGGTGTATTCTCCAGCTGCGAAAGTTTGGAAAATGGCAGCTGTATCTTGCTTTTAGAAATCCATTTTTTATAAATTTTTTTCTGATTATAATAGATATATATTCAAAGCAGAAAATCAGGAAAATTTAGAGAAATATGAGAAAAAATCAGTAATAATTCTACAGTAGAGGGAAGTCCTACTTAATTTTTGTACATAATTGGGTTTTACATATAATTTCATGAACTCACTGTTTTTCCCCTCAGCACATCATTAACACTTTCCCATGCTAATAAAAATATCTCTGGGGCTTCCCTGGTAGCGCAGTGGTTGAGAGTCTGCCTGCCAATGCAGGGGACACGGGTTCGAGCCCTGGTCTGGGAGGATCCCACATGCCGCGGAGCAACTGGGCCCGTGAGCCACACCTACTGAGCCTGCGCGTCTGGAGCCTGTGCTCCGCAACAGGAGAGGCCGCGATAGTGAGAGGCCCGCGCACCGCGATGAAGAGTGGCCCCCGCTTGCCGCAACTAGAGGAAGCCCTCGCACAGAAACGAAGACCCAACACAGCCATAAATAAATAAATAAATAAATAAACAAACCAATCAATCAATCAATCTCTGAAAATTCAGTATTTAATGGATATGTAATTATCATTTGTATGGTATATGATTATTTACTTAACTGGTTGTTGGTCCCAGTTTTAAATACTATAAATAATCCTGTAATGAACATATTGTACACGCATTCTTGTGTTCATCTCTGATTATAATAAAACAGCATTATGCTGTTAGATTGTATATTTTCAGTGAAAATTTATAGGCTATCAGATAGGTACTCATTGTAGAGGGTGGGAATACATCTGGTAAGACTGGATATGGAGCCTTTCAAGCTGTTCTTTGAAAGGCATACACAGGGCCTTGGCAGCTGTAAGACTGTCAGGGCGTCATAATTGGGGAAAATTCACGAGCAGAGAAGTGAATGGGAATGACATTGGGCTGTGTACATCTATTTGTATGACTGTGATCCAACCATGGTGGAGAATAGCCTTGAGAAACTGAAGGAAATGAAGTTGGAAGTGTGGAATTTGAAATTATGTTAGTAGGTAGATGTGGCAACTCAAAGCCCTGAATTTTCTGCACCATTGTACTTTTTAACCATTCATTAAAAATGTTTATGTAGCATGTTTTATGTGCAAACCCCCTAAATTCAGTAAAGCATGGTAGAGGTCCACAGGGGCTTATACTTCATTTGTATTAAACCAATGAATATTCATTGATATTAAACCAATGAACGTAGTGTCACGTTGTCCTCATAATTGTCAGACTGTGGTACAGTGTTGGTTTGGAAAAGTATCCTCACGGTGGCAGTTGGAAAGCTTTGGAGGTGTGGAGTCAGAGAAGAGTGACAGCTAAAATGATGCAGATATTTGAAAGATTGTTCTACGTATAGATTAGAGGGGCTTGGTGAGAAGCAGGAAGAGTGAGTAAAGGTTCACTAAGGAATTCAGGATTGGGGGGCACTGACTTCAAGACTTAGAGTGGATTAGAGGAGTAGAAGGGCTACATTTAAATGAAGGATATAATTTAGTGATTCTGATTACACAGTGAACTCTCTGTAAGATGTAAAAGCCTCAGTCCTACCCCAGATTTGCCGAATCAGAATTTTGGAGGGATGAGACCAGGTATATATACTAAAAAACTCCCTCAGAGATTTCAATGTGTGTCTCTGGTTAGAAACCACTAAATGAATTAATTTGTGTTTTTTGCATTCCAAGAAATTGTCAGATTATCCGCACCTACTGTTTTGAATCTTAATACACTTAATGTCCATGTGTTTGCATTTCTCTTCTGCATGTTTTTTTCAAACTGTCTTCAGTTCCTGTGAAATTTTTCTGCTACTTGGTTTCAAGTTGTAAACTTATTAATTAGTGTTATTCTGCAAAATCAATTTTGAGCAAATGAAGTGTACTGCAAGGAATTTCTGTAACTTTTTTTTCTTATTACATGATAGGGACAAAAGCCAGGATGGATGATCAAGCATGGTATTTGAGAACTTCAAAGCTGGCTCTGGCCTTGGCAATTATCCGCTCAAAACCAGCAGACAAAAGCAGCAGAGAATACACAGAGCATCTTGCAAGGATGGTGTCTGGGCAGGAATCAAAGTGGAGAGAAAAAGTCAAAGCCTGGGAAGCTGAAGTTCTGCAATTACGTCAGAAACTTCTTCTGAGCAGGATTTGTTCAGGATCATTTGAGAGTGGTGAGTGGATGAAACCTGGGGATGTATCAATCTATTTTATTTCAGCTTCACAGTTATTTAGAAATTTATTACCAAGACACCATTGTTTAGTTTCCTAAAATTAGACTTCTTCTTCTTACTCTATAAAGATTTTTTACCTCTAATCATTCATGAAAAGCTTATTGTCACTTTCTAATGGATGGGGCTGCATTGCACATGGGGATGAAGTTGGAGAATAAATTGTCTAGATGCAAAGGCAATAATACTTTAAGTTTACTGGAGAAATTAATTTAAAAATCTCACTCATCCATATTATTTTACTCTGTATTTTATGTTGCTTTTATATTACATAATTCATCCAGCAGCCCTGTATCAAGTACCAGCTCTGGACCAGGCATGCAGTGGGTGGTGAGGACCCAAAAACACATAGAGAGAGGTGCTGCCCTTACCGTGAAGTACCTACCATTCTAGCAGGGAAAACAGACCTATAGATAATTAACCCAGTTGTGATGAACGTTATCATAGAGACAGTGACAAAGTGCAGAGCAGGAAGCCATTCATTCTGCCTGGTTTCTGGAAAGGCTTCTCAGGTTTGTCCCTCGCGGGTCTGTCCCTAATAGTGAGGTGGTCAGAGCCTGCAGCAAGAGGCAGGAGCGTGAGCTGGGCAGCAGGGAGAATATATGCCCCATTCACCATGGCCAGCGGGACATCCCAGAGCCCAGAACACCGTAAGGTAGAGATCTGACAGGGAGAGGCAGAGAGGTGAGTGGGGACCAGGTTCAGAAGGGCTTTGGATGTCAGCCTGAGGAATGTTCCTTATCAATGAGTTGGCCAAACAATGTGTGATCGCCATAGAACCCGTGAGAGAGAGTGAAAGGGGGACGGTAATAATGACACGAGGACAGCAGGGAAGACCAGGACCCGCTAGGACAAACCAGAGCATGTGGGCACCTCCTTCGCCAGGAGCCGTTCACCTTTTTGACTCAGGGGACTGACCCTCACATTGTGATTATGAAACGTAATTCTGCCGATTATTTGAAAATGGAAATCAGATCGTGTTACTCCTTTGCCTAAAACCTTTCCCTGACTTCCCGTTGTGCCTCGCACTAGATTCCCCCTTGTGGCCGTGGCTCTTGACGCCGTGGTGATTTCACCTCTGCTCCCCTGCGCGCATATACCCTCCCCGCTGTGCACACAGCTGCAGCCTCCCTGGGCGTCCTTCCAGCCTGCGCAGGCTCTTCTTGCCTCGGATCTGTGCTATGCTCGTCTCTGACATGTAGCTGCCTCTTCCCTCCCTAGAGGTCTTATTCTAAGTGACCCCTGCTCAGTGATCACTACATGTATAGCACCACTCACAGTTATTTTTTACCCAAACACCCCCCTATGGGTTATGCACCTGTTTGCTTACTTGGTTGCTGCCTGATCTCTTTGACCTGAGTCTGGGTTTGCTGAGGAGAGGGTCTTTGATTTGCTCACCACTCTCTCCTCAATACCCACCCCAAAGCCTGCCTCACAGAAGGTGCTCAATCCATATTTGTCAGATGAAGTGGAGCGTAGAGGGTGCTTTGGCTGTGGCAGCGTTTGGAGGCAAGGAGGCAGGTTCTAACAGCGTTTACCAAGGCCACGTGAAGAGTGATGCATTGAACTAGATCTGTGACAGGGAGAACCAAAATGCACAGTTCCAGAGTAGAAACTTCAGAAGTTTGTGAATGAGTTAAGAGGGGGTTTTAAGGGAGCTGGAGGCGTGTAGGATAATCAAGGTTTCTAGTCCTTGTTCATTAAATTGATTGCAATGCTTTGAATCCAGATAGTGAACACAGAAAAAAGCTTATAGGATAACGGGTTGAGTCCAGGTCTGTCCGAGAGCGTTCTGAACATATCCCTTAGTATATAGGCATTACCTAGAAGGAAGGTAGAAGTATGGTCCTGAGCCTCAAAGGGGATGAGCAGACTGGAAATATAGACTGACAGTGAGGATTTCTTGGTATTTAAGTGACAGTGAAGTTATCACTGTGGATGAGGCTACGGGGAGGGTGCAGCTTTGCCGGGGAGGCTGCAGGTTCCAACACTGCGGGGTGGGCAGAGGGAAAGGAGCCGTTGGAAAGAGTGTGACTGTCGTATTAGGATGTGCAGGTGTAGTGGGCTGGTGCCTGCCCTGGATGGTAGGAGGGCACTTGCTAGGTTCAGGAAAACCCTGCTAACCCAATGCCCGTGGTGTTACTAAGTCTCATCACTGTGTGAGCAGAAACAGTGTTACATGATTTAGAGCCACATTTTAGTCTTTCTAGGCAATGGCCTCTGTGAGACTATCTGTGAATGGCAAACATAATTATTATTAACTTTTTTTGTGCAGTCATATGACTGATATAATGGCACACACGTAAAAATTCCCAGTTATATTGAACTGTGAAAATCATAAACATCCCTGGTATCAGAACTGTTGTTTACCATCAAGGGTCTGTTTACAACACCAATACGGTGGGGTGTGTGGTTTGTTTGGGACATGAGTGGACTTAACGGTGAGAGAGCCTCCACGATGACTTCTTTTTACACTGAAATCTTTCACCTACAGTGCCTGTGAGAGGAATTTTCAAATATCACGTAATTAAAATCTCTTTTACTCACAGCGAGAGTTGCAGGTAAAGCGTTTCAGTGCAGATGTTTGGAAGTAGTCTGACTCTCCATCTGTTAGCTTGAACTTGAAAAATGAGGAATAAATGGATAGATTCAGATACATAGAGTCAGTATTAAAGGGGAAAGGCAAAAAAAGCTAAGAAAGGGAGGGTATTAGATTGATAGGAAAATAAAGGAGGAACATAGCTGGTTTTTAAAGATGTATGATTTGAAAGACTGACACGCCTTGATCTAAGAAAACTCCATCGCTGAAAATCTATTTTATAGGTGTATTTATATTTTGTGTATTTATATTATGTGTTTCTTTACACATGCATGTTCTCCAGTGTTCAGAGACCACAGGCCCTCAAAAAATGGTGAATGGAATCCTTCCTGACGGATTGAGAGGCTGGGGAACTTAAGCTACAGCATCAGCTATCCATTGAAGCAACCGAACAACCCAGAATTAGATAAAGCAGAGCTGAAATGGCAAAGTAAACACATAAGGAAGTATGATATGGTTTATACAGCATTTCAGGAACTCAGCTATTTCTTTATTCTGATTTATTTTTCTATAGCTTCTTAAAGGGAAATATTCTTCTTTATTGTATTTATTAAGGGGCTAGACTATATAGAGATGGGATAAATAGAACTTGCTCTTGGAATTATGCCACATTTTAATTTTACCTAAATGCTTCTTATTGGAGGAAGGATGGAAGGATGGAAGGAAGGAAGGAAGGGAGGAAGGGGAGGAAGGAAGGAAGGGAGGAAGGGGAGGAAGGAAGGAAGGAGGGAGGGAGGATGGATCAAAGAAGCCCAGACACCCGGTGTCACATTTCTTAAAATCTTCTAGGTGATGTGTGACAGACAGGTTAGCTGTCTACTCAATAGCCAGCTTCCTTCTTCTTTACTAAAACACTCCAATTTTGTTTTGACAGACATGTGCCCATGCCTAGTGGGTTAATCTGTGAAAGGCTTAGACTTGTTTTGCCAGTATTGTTCTATGGTTGGGCAGTGGAAGCTAAAGAGGAGTCTTTAGAGCTTTTGGTAAAGATCCAGCTCATTGTATAAAGAGATTGAGTCCCGTGAAAGATAGCAATTTTAAAATGTTTTTACCTCAGCCACTTGCTTCCTGTATGGGCACTGCCACATGAAGATGTGATGCCTGGAACTGCGGTAGCCGTTTTATGACCATGTGGCAATATTGAAAAATTAATGTCAACATGGTAAGGATGGTAAGCAGGAGGACGAGAAGAGCCTTGGTCCTTCTTGTCATTGCCGACCAGCCAAAGCAACTCTAGGATTACTTTATTAGGAATTTTTTTTTAAAAGATAAATAATGGTTTAAGCCACTGTTATCTACATAATTCTCTTCCTTGTAACTGAACACATCCTAACTTAAAGAGTGGGGAAGTGGTGGGGATAATGAATAAATTAGAGAGCTGTTTTTTTCCCCAAGAATCTTCTTGATTTATAGGGGAGAAAATGAGAGAGAGAGAAAAAAGTGTTCTTTTATCTAGAACAGCTTCCTGTTAAATGATGGCCTTATAATGTTGCGAGGATTTAGGTGGCGTCTGAGTAGGTAGTTGAGGGAGACACAGAGCATAGAGATTGTCCAGGAAGACATTAGTGGTTGTTCTTAAATGTTGAGCAGGGTTTGAAAGGGATGTGACGCCAGGCACGGGGCCTTGTTAGTGGGAAGACTGGCCTAGGACTTCAGTGAGCAGATTTAGATCTAAGCTTTGAGTGTGTGTGTGAATGTGCTGGTGGGATCTGGACGGTTGCTGTGATACTTGCGCAGTGCTTTGGCATTTACAGGAGGGACAGAGATGGATGTCCTGTCAGGCATATGCTTTTTCCCCTACAACATAGGCACTCAGTATCTTCATAAATGATACATAGGTTACTGGATGAGCAACTAGCTAAAGCAAAAAAGTACAAGAAAATCAAACCAAATTAACTCATCGATTTGTCTGTTTGTTTAGTAAATACTCATTGAATCTGGGGCTCAGGTGGCACGGGCTTGGGGCTGGGGAGCGTGGTGGGCAGGGCAGCACCGTCAGTGTAGGTTGAACTTAGCTCTTCTCAGTTTGGGGTCCTGGGGAGCAACCAGCCCAACCAGATGGCTGTGGAAGCTTCCCTGCCCTTCTTGCTGACACTGTTCAAGTTTGTCCACCCTCCCCTGCTGTTCCCGTTACTGCAGCACCGCCTACCCCAGACCCCACTTCTCATTTCCTGTAAGTCTGCGTTCAGGCAAAAGGCTCTTAGCTGACTGGTGCTGGTGAGGTGTCGGAGCAGGGTCTGGATATCACCACCGCCCTGCGCGGAGCTTGTCTTGGCTCCCGGCTGCCACTCTTCTGGTCCCGCCTTCTCAGCCTCTGTCCCTTGCCTTCCTTCTCACCCTGTTCCAGACCACATAATGGGGAGACACCACAGATAACAGACTCGCAGACACGGTTGTGGAGCTCAGCATTTATATGTTGGCACCTTCCCTGTTTTACAGATGCTGGAAGAGCATGGGCTATAAATACATAGCATTTCCTTCCTCACCTGAGCTCCTGTAATATAAATTGTCAAATGCAATAATAATGGGAATTTGCCTAAAATTGCAGTTGATTTAAAGCACACATGCATAATGTACATAAACATCAGAGAATACGCCCTTAATTTAATAAGGATTCTAATGGAAGTCTGTAAAATAATTTAAAGTAAATTTATAATTATACGTTAGAAATGCTTTACTCATTATATATAAAAACTGAATTAAACTTTTGATGTTAGAGACCACCGTCAACATGCAAAGAAATTAAAGTGAAGGCTGAAAAAGCTCAGAGTAGCAAATGGCTTTAACAGTAACAGCGATAATTTAGAAATGTGAACACCTTCCTTATCATCACAGGCGCTGGCTCTGGTGGGAATGGTGGAGATAGGGAATCAGGAGGGCCGAACAAGTCCTGGCACATGGACGAGGCCTGAGGGAGCCCCAGAGGCTGGGCCTGGGCAAGGCAGCCTGGCGTCTCACATGTGGAGTGTTCCAGGTGGAGGCCATCCGTCCTCCCGTGCTCTTCCTGTTCTGGGCTCCGAACGTCACTGTGTGATGCAGCCTAAGCTGGGTTTCAGGTAGGTATCTGGCGTGTCCAGGTGATGCCCTAGCTGGGGTGCATCTCTGGATTCCCCCCACTTCTCTGCATTCCCAGTACCACTGTCTTGGTCTTGTCTGAAGAATGCCACCTGGACTCCATGTCTGTGGTTGTAGCCTTGCTGTGTTCAAGTCCATATGGCAGCCTAGTCTCAGGTCCCCTCACTCACTTTAGGATGAAGTCCCCAACCCATAAAACGGGCTCCAGGCCTCTCCACCGCGTGGTACTTGCTTCCCTCTCCAGCCCAGCCTCTCACCGCTGTGTCCTCCACATTCTGCTCGGCGACGTGCGAAATCTCGTCCACTGACTTGAATCCACCTTGTTCTCCCTCGGCTCCAGGCTTTTACGCACGTGGTTTCTCTTTGGAGGACGTGTTCTCCCTCTCCTTTTGGCCTAGTTGTGCACTGCAGTCTTCTTTTCTGCTGATGTAGTTTTAAAATCTCTTCTGCCTTCCTTGACTGCCTGCCTAGACTAGATCAGATTCCCCTGCTAGGGGTCCCCATGACATTCTGTACCGTTTACGGCATTTTTGAGCTAAATTACAATGGTTTAATCAGCCTGTCTTCCCCGCAGGGCCTACATGCCATGCTTTCAGGGAGTGTGTCTTTTCTCATTACCACTGTCCTCCCAGGTTTGCACAGTACCTGGCATGGAAGGGCTCCTTGGTGACATTTTTGAATGAATATGTGTAGAAAAGGTTTATGTGGGTGTTATTACCTCGAACAAAGTGGCCTTGCTGATCTGTCGTTTCTGGAGATGTACCAAACCCTTGTAACTATGGAGGGGAATCAGAGAGCGAGGTCCAGCATCCTAGGAAAGGGCACCCTCTCAGGTGGGGTGAGTATCAGGGCTCCTCCTCTGAGGGAGCTGTGCAGGCACACAGTCATGTAATCAGAACAGAATAAACAGAGTGACAGTGTTGAGGGCCCCTCTGCGGAACAAAAGCTAAAACTGCTCAAAGTACTTGTGGATTCATGGGTCTTTGCTCATTGTGATTTTTTTGGAATAGTTTAACCTGTAGCAAATTTTAATCTGGTCCTTTCATTTAGGATTATATTTAATTTTTTGCAGGTTTTATTTGTGTTTTTTGAATGCCCTGCTGTTGGTTTTCAAATTTCAAGATTCTGTTAGAAATATGAAAGTACCTTGAGGATTTTGGATTCAGTACTTGGATCCTAAACATCCTAAAATCTGTTTTTTTAGATAAGTTCAGTGTGCAGTGAAGAGCATCCAGGTAGGTGGCTGTGGACTACAGTTTGGAGTGGGGAAATTAATGGGATGATATCAATTCCATTATCAAAGCCTGGAGATCAGATGATGAGTGTAAATGGGAGTAGGCTTGAGATTGCACATTTCTGATAAGCTCCCAGTGACCTCGGTGCTGCTGCTCTGAAGACCACAGTGTGAGGAGCCGCGGGGCTGGGGAATCTCTGGTGGGGCGTTTGTCTGTGAAGGAAGGAGAAGTGATAGGTTGGCAGTTGGGGGCGGGGCGTGCAAGGTGGAGGGAAAGTTTTCTCTTTAGGATGGAAAAGACATTAGCCCACTGGTACTTTGGTGGGAAGGAATTAGCAGAGAGAGGAAAGGGGAAGATACAAAAGGGAGGTAATAAAGGAATCCCAGGTGGCTTGGGGCCCTAAACCTAGAAGAATTACAGAGCACACACCGGAGAGATGGGCCCTGGGCCCCAAAAGGAGCCGCCCTCTCTTCTGAAGGAGGGAGTCGCTGCCCCTTGATTTGTGTTTCTCTGAGTCATTCCTGGCAGCTCTTAAAGGAGTTCCTTCCCTTTAAAGCTCTCCCGTCCCACCCAGCGCCCCTGCTTCCTAATGTCTTCTGGTTGTGTTGTTTCTTTTTTCAAACTGCCTTTGGATTCTCATTCTCACGTTTCTTTCCCTGCTGCTTCAACTCTGGTCTGAGTCCTCCCTACCTCTTGCTTTGGTTGTATAGATAAAGGAATGAGGAAAGCAAGTTAGCTAACTTGCCTGAGGTTAAACGGATGGTAAATGGAGTGGGATTCCTGTAGGATCCTTGAACCATGCCTTTCTAGTACTTGAAGGTGTTTTCTTAAACAGGTATTTCTCAAACTGTGGTCCCCAGACCAGCTGGGTCAGCATCAGGTGGAGATGTGACACATTTACAGACCTCACCCCTGACCTGAATCAGAAACCTTGGCGGGAGAGCCAGCACCTGTGGCTTAACTAGCCCCCCAGTGATCTGATGAAAACTGAAGTTTGAGAACCACTGAAACCACTGAATTAAACACATAAACGTGAAATATATGTTCAGGGAGCGTAACGAGACCTCTCCAGAAAAGGGGTCAAACCATCCGAATGTCACACATCAAGGGATTTGTTGGCAAGACTCAGAGATTCCTTAATACCAGCTGGTACCCTCAGTCACCAAAGAACTGAGAAAATGTTCATTTAGAGCCTGATTGAGCTGAGGCAGGTAGTAGAACTTAGAGAAAATGAATAAAAATATAAAATAGTAACATTAACATGACTCTAACAACCGTGTTTGATACTATTCCATACCGTTGAGTGAAATATGTACGTAAGCATGATAGGAATACAAGGAATGAGTATTGTCTGTTCTTGTTCTAGGAGAACTTCTCTCTTCCCTCTTTACCCCCCTCTCCTCTCCTCCTCCCTCCATCCTACTTCCCTCGTCTCTTGCTCATAAGCATCCTGTGTGCAATCCTGAATATATGCCATGTTTTCTGTATATAAGATGTACCGTTGTATAAGACAGCTCCCATTTTCGCAGGGGAAAATATTTCTTATATCTATTTCAAGTAATTTTGGAGACATATTGTAGGGGAAAATATTGCATAGGAGAAGCAATATACTGTATTCTAAAAACTAGTAGAAAACCTTAAATTCTGATAATATTTTACCAAATCCTTCAAAAAGAATATAATGTAACATACCTAAAAAGAAATATATTGCCAACAGTGAATGCTAGCATGGTGCAGGCAACAAGAGAAAAAACACTGAGTCATAAATAAAGTCTGTCACACATGTGCAACTATAAACACAGGTACTTGCATTGTATTCTGGGTGATTCTAAGGGCTGAGCCAGGTGACCTGGTTATCAAGTGAATTTGCATGAATTCCTAAATGGAATATGGAGCCCTCATTCAGGAGGAAGGGCATCATTACATGTTTCTCATACTGCCCCTAAATTGTGGTCTTTTCAACTGAATCTCCTGTTTTAGAGACCTCATTTCTGTGATTTTTAAAAATTAAATTTCTTGTAAGCCTTTCTTAGAGTTAGTGTGAAAATTAAATCCATGGGCGAGCGCCTGGCTGGGGTGTGAGCTGTGAAGGGGACACCGAGGCTGGGAGCTGCTCTCAGCCGCCAGCAGATCCGTCCTATCACATCGTCAGTTATTTCATGGTAAGCGTGTGATGATTTTTCTTGTTTTCGGTCTCTCCCATTTCTCTCAGAGTCAGAGAGAAATAATGCCTGTGTGTTCTTAATTCATTCAGACCACGTCTGCCAAGTTTTGTGCTTTGACGTAAACAAGAAAAAGATTGCTGCCAGAGCAAGCTACTTATGCTTTCAAAGCCCAGCTCTAAACATTCCTCGTTACTCTTTTAATTAGTAAGTCACACGAAGAACAAAGACTAAGTTGCCTTTGTGTCCTCCCTTGGTGCTTCATTCAGTACCATCTTACACACAGTCGATTTTCAAAGACGTTCCTTGGCTTGATTTTTAAATTATTGACTCTGATTAAGCTTGTAAATATTTGTAGCAGAAATAATTTTCCAGCTAAGGTGGGATTTTCTGTGTAAAATGTAATGTAATACAGACAAAATGTTAACATTTTGTATCAATTTGAAAAGTAACCACTTGGTGAAAAAAAAACTAGTAAAAATGTAAGTAATGCCTCTGATCCTTCTACTTCTACATACTTTTAATTGTATTTGGAGTTTTTCTAACTTATTAGTAAAACAGAATATGAAGAATTTAAGCATCTTTCCTCCCTCCCTTGTTATTCTAGTAACAGATTATATCTAGAACTTCCCCTGGAATTTAGTATAATTTGTCCATTCTTTTTTTTTTTTTTTTTTTAGAGATATTTTCTTTGATTTTTTTGTTGTTGTTGAATTTTTGAATTTTATTTTCTTTATATTTTTATACAGCAGGTCCTTATTAGTTATCCATTTTATACATATTAGTGTATACATGTCAAACCCAGTCTCCCAATTCATCCCACCACCACACCCCCGCCGCTTTCCCCCCTTGGTGTCCATACATTTGTTCTCTACATCTGTGTCTCAATTTCCACCCTGCAAACCGGTTCATCTGTACCATTTATCTAGGTTCCACATATATGCGTTAATGTACAATATTTGTTTTTCTCTTTCTGACATACTTCACCCTGTATGACAGTCTCTAGATCCAAACACATCTCTAAAAATGACCCAATTTTGTTCCTTTTTATGGCTGAGTAATATTCCATTATGTATATGTACCACATCTTCTTTATCCATTCGTCTGTCGATGAGCATTTAGGTTGCTTCCGTGTCCTGGCTATTGTAAATAGTGCTGCAATGAACATTGGGGTGCATGTGCCTCTTTGAATTATGGTTTTCTCTGGGCATGTGTGCAGTAGTGAGATTGCTGGGTCATATGGTAATTCTATTTTTAGTTTTCTAAGGAACCTCCATACTTTTCTCCATAGTGGCTGTATCAATTTACATTCCCACTAACAGTGCAAGAGGGTTCCCTTTTCTCCACACCCTCTCCAGCAGTTGTTGTTTGTAGGTTTTCTGATGATGCCCATTCTAACTGGTGTGAGGTGATAACTCATTGTAGTTTTCATTTGCATTTCTCTAATAATTAGTGATGTTGAGCATCTTTTCACGTGCTTCTTGGCCGTCTGTATGTCTTCTTTGGAGAAATGTCTATTTAGGTCTTCTGCCCATTTTTGGATTGGGTTTTTTTTTTTTCATATTGAGCCGCATAAGCTGTTTATATATTTTGGAGATTAATCCTTTGTCCGTTGATTCATTTGCAAATATTTTCTCCCATTTTGAGGTTTCTCTTTTCCCTCTTGTTTATGGTTTCCTTTGCTGTGCAAAAGCTTTTAAGTTTCATTAGGTCCCATTTATTTATTTTTGTTTTTACCTCCATTACTCTAGGAGGTGGATCAAAAAAGATCTTGCTGTGATTTATGTCAAAGAGTGTTCTTCCTATGTTTTCCTCTAAGAGTTTTATAGTGTCTGGTCTTACATTTAGGTCTCTAATCCATTTTGAGTTTATTTTTGTGTATGGTGTTAGGGCATGTTCTAATTTCATTCTTTTATATGTATTTGTCCAGTTTTCCCAGCACCACTTATTGAAGAGGCTGTCTTTTCTCCATTGTGTATCCTTGCCTCCTTTGTCATACATTAGTTGACCATAGGTGCGTGGGTTTATCTCTGGGCTTAATATCCTGTTCCATTGATCTGTATTTCTGTTTTTGTGCCACTACCATATTGTCTTGATTACTGTAGCTTTGTAGTATAGCCTGAAGTCAGGGAGTCTGATTCCTCCAGCTCCATTTTTTTCCCTCCAGACCTCTTTGGCTATTCGGGATCTTTTGTGTCTCCATACAAATTTTAAGATTTTTTGTTCTAGTTCTGTAAAAAAATGCCATTGGTAATTTGATAGGGATTGCATTGAATCTGTAGATTGCTTTGGATAGGATAGGCATTTTCACAATAGTGATTTTTCCAATCCAAGAACATGGTATATCTCTCCATCTGTTTCTATCATCTTTAATTTCTTTCATCAGTGTCTTAATAGTTTTCTGCATACAAGAAAATTTTGTCTCCCTAGGTAGGTTTATTCCTAGGTATTTTATTCTTTTTGTTGCAGTGGTAAGTGGGAATGTTTCCTTAATTTCACTTTCAGATTTTTCACCATTAGTGTATAGGAATGCAAGCGATTTCGGTGCATTAATTTTGTATCCTGCAACTTTACCATATTCACTGATTATGTCTAGTAGTTTTCTGGTGGCATCTTTGGGATTCTCTATGTATAGTATCATGTCATCTGCAAACAGTGACAGTCTTACTTCTTCTTTTCCAATTTGTATTCCTTTTATTTCTTTTTCTTCTCTGATTGCCGTGGCTAGGACTTCCACAACTATGTTGAATAATAGTGGTGAGAGTGGACATCCTTGTCTTGGGCCTGATCTTAGAGGAAATGCTTTCAGTTATTCATCATTGAGAATGATGTTTGCCGTGGGCTTGTCGTATATGGCCTTTATTATGTTGAGGTAAGTTCCCTCTGTGTCCACTTTCTGGAGAGTTTTTATCATAAATGGGTGTTGACTTTTGTCAAAAGCTTTTTCTGCATCTATTAAGATGATCATATGGTTTTTATTCTTCAGTTTGTTAATATGGTGTATCACATTGATTGATTTGCGTATATTGAAGAATCCTTGCATCCCTGGAATAAATCCCACTTGATCATGATGTATGGTCCTTTTAATGTGTTGTTGGATTCTGTTTGCTAGTATTTTGTTGAGGATTTTTGTATCTATATTCGTCAGTGAAATTGGTCTGTAATTTTCTTTTTTTGTAGTATTTTTGTCTGGTTTTGGTATCAGGGTGATGGTGGCCTCATAAAATGAGTTTGGGAGTATTCCTTCCTCTGCAATTTTTTGGAAGAGTTTGAGAAGGATGGGTGTTAGTTCTTCTCTAAATGTTTGATAGAATTCACCTGTGAAGCCATCTGGTCCTGGACCTTTGTTTGTTGGAAGATTTTTAATCACAGTTTCAATTTCATTACTTGTGATTTGTCTGTTCATATTTTCTATTTCTTCCTGGTTCAGTCTTGGAAGGTAATACCTTTCTAAGAATTTGTCCATTTCTTCCAGGCTGTCCATTTTATTGGCATAGAGTTGCTTGTTGCAGTCTCTTAGGATGCTTTGTATTTCTGCCGTGTCTGTTGTAACTTCTCCTTTTTCATTTCTGATTTTATTGATTTGAGTCCTCTCCCTCTTTTTCTTGATGAGTCTGGCTAATGGTTTATCAATTTTGTTTATCTTCTCAAAGAAACAGCTTTTAGTTTTATTGATCTTTGCTATTGTTTTCTTTGTTTCTATTTCATTTATTTCTGCTCTGATCTTTATGATTTCTTTCCTTCTACTAACTTTGGGTTTTGTTTGTTCTTCCTTCTCTAGTTCCTTTAGGTGTAAGGTTAGATTGTTTATTTGAGATATTTGTTGTTTCTTGAGGTAGGATTGTATTGCTATAAACTTCCATCTTAGAACTGCTTTTGCTGCATCCCATAGGTTTTGGATCCTTGTGTTTTCATTGTCATTTGTCTCTAGGTAGTTTTTGATTTCCTTTTTGATTTCTTCAGTGATCTATTGGTTATTTAGTAACATAATGTTTAGCCTCCATGTGTTTGTGTTTTTTACGTTTTTTTTTCCCTGTAATTGATTTCTAATCTAATAACGTTGTGGACAGAAAAGATGCTTGATATGATTTCAATTTTCTTGAATTTACTGAGGCTTGATTTGTGACCCAAGATGTGATGTATCCTGGAGAATGTTCTGTGCACACTTGAGAAGAAAGTGTAATCTGCTGTTTTTGGGTGGAATGTCCTATAAATGTCAATTAAATCTATCTGGTCTGTTGTGTCATTTAAAGCTTGTGTTTCCTTATTAAAAGGCGAAAGATTTATGCATTTTGAAGAGAAACCAGAGTATCCTTATTAATTTTCTGTTTGGATGATCTGTCCATTGGTGTAAGTGAGGTGTTAAAGTCCCCCACTATTATTGTGTTACTGTCGATTTCCTCTTTTATAGCTTTTAGCATTTGCCTTATGTATTGAGGTGCCTCTATGTTGGGTGCATATATATTTATAATTGTTGTATCTTCCTCTTGGACTGATCCCTTAATCTTTATGTAGTGTCCTTCCTTGTCTCTTGTAACATTCTTTATTTTAAAGTCTATTTTATCTGATATGAGTATTGCTACTGCAGCTTTCCTTTGATTTCCATTTGCATGAAATATCTTTTTCCTTCCCCTCACTTTCAGTCTGTGTGTATCCCTAGGTCTAAAGTGGGTCTCTTGTAGACAGCATTTATATGGGTCTTGTTATTGTATCCATTCAGCAAGCCTGTGTCTTTTGGTTGGAGCATTTAATCCATTCACATTTAAGGTAATTATCAATATGTATGTTTCTGTTACCATTTTCTTAATTGTTTTGGGTTTGTTTTTGTAGGTCCTTTTCTTCTCTTGTGTTTCCCACTTATAGGAGTTCCTTTAGCATTTGCTGTAGAGCTGGTTTGGTGGTGCTGAATTCTCTTAGCTTTTGCTTGTCTGTAAAGCTTTTGATTTCTCCATCGAATCTGAACGAGATCCTTGCCGGGTAGAGTAATCTTGGTTGTAGTTTCTTCCCTTTCATCACTTTAAATATGTCATGCCACTCCCTTCTCGCTTGTAGAGTTTCTGCTGAGAAATCAGTTGTTAACCTTATGGGAGTTCCCTTGTATGTTATTTGTCATTTTTCTCTTGCTGCTTTCAATAATTTTTCTTTGTCTTTAATTTTTGCCAGTTTTTTTACTATGTGTCTCGGCTGTTTCTCCTTGGGTTTATCCTTTCTGGGACTCTCTGTGCTTCCTGGACTTGGGTGGTTATTTCCTTTCCCATGTTAGGGAAGTTTTCAACTGTAATCTCTTCAAATATTTTCTTGGGTCCTTTCTCTCTCTCTTCTCCTTCTGGGACCCCTATAATGCGAATGTTGTTGTGTTTAATGTTGTCCCAGAGGTCTCTTAGGCTGTCTTTATTTCTTTTCATTCTTTTTTCTTTATTCTGTCTGCAGCAGTGATTTCCACCATTCTGTCTTCCAGGTCACTTATCCGTTCTTCTGCCTCAGTTATTCTGCTATTGAATCCTTCTAGTGTATTTTTCATTTCAGTTATTGTATTGTTCATCTCTGTTTGTTTGTTCTTTAATTCTTCTACGTCTTTGTTAAACGTCCTTGCATCTTCTCGATCTTTGCCTCCATTCTTTTTCCGAGGTCCTGGATCGTCTTCACTATCACTATTCTGAATTCTTTTTCTGGAATGTTGCCTATCTCCACTTCTTTTAGTTGTTTTTCTGGGGGGTTATCTTGTTCCTTCATCTGGTACAAAGCTCTCTGCCTTTTCATCTTGTCTCTCTTTCTGTGAATGTGGTTTTTGTTCCACAGGCTGCAGGATTGTAGTTCTTCTTGCTTCTGCTGTCTGCCCTCTGGTGTATGAGGCTATCTAAGAGGCTTGTGCAAGCTTCCTGATGGGAGGGACTGGTGCTGGGTAGAGCTGGCTGTTGCTCTGTTGGGCAGAGCTCAGTAAAACTTTAATCGGCTTGTCTGCTGATGGGTGGGGCTGGGTTCCCTCCCTGTTGGTTGTTTGGTCTGAGGCGACCCAACACTGGAGCCTCCCAAGGCTCTTTGGTGGGGCTAATGGCAGACTCTGGGAGGGCTCACGCCAAGGAGTACTTCCCAGAACTTCTGCTGCCAGTGTCCTTGTCCCCATGGTGAGCCACAGCCACCATCCGCCTCTGCAGGAGACCCTCCAACACTAGCAGATTGGTCTGGGTCAGTCTCCTATGGGGTCACTGCTCCTTCCCCTGGGTCCTGATGCATGCACTACTTTGTGTGTGCCCTCCAAGAGTGGAGTCTCCGTTTCCCCCAGTCCTGTCGTAGTTCTGCAATCAAATCCTGCTAGCCTTCAGAGTCTGAATCTCTAGGAATTCCTCCTCCCGTTGCTGGACCCCCAGGTTGGGAAGCCTGACATGGGGCTCAGGACCTTCACTCCTGTGGGTGGACTTCTGTGGTATAAGTGTTCGCCAGTCTGTGAGTCACCCACCCAGCAGTCATGGGATTTGATTTTATTGTGATTGTGCCCCTCCTACCGTCTCATTGTGGCTTCTCCTTTGTCTTTGGATGTGGGGTATCTTTTTTGGTGAGTTCCAGTGTCTTCCTCTTGATGATTGTTCAGCAGTTACTTGTGATTCTGGTGCTCTCTCAACAGGGAGTAATTTGTCCATTCTTTATCTAAAATAATATTTTTGTTAGAATGACCTTATTCTTCAACCCAGGTCATACAAATAAGATGGCATTTTGGATATTTAAAATCTAATTTTGTTGGTCATTATGCCTTTAATAACTCTGCAGTTATTTCTCTCTGTGTATTTTATGAAGTGTTTATCCTCATCTGATTAGTTTTTCCCCTGTGAACCACAGAGTGTCTCCTCATATCTGTAATTTCCAAGCAGGAGTTGGTCCAAAGTAGGCCAAGTCCATGCTGGTGGCTGTTCTGTGTGGTCACGCAGCTCTCTCATGTCTGATGGGGTGAGGGAGACAGAGGAGGTGGCCCGGAGGGCTCTGGGCCTCAGTGAGCTGTACTTTTCCAGGCTTTCCGAAGCTTCTCTTTAAAGAAGCACTTAGTCCGTGCACAGGCATCTGTGACGGTGAACACAGTGATGACAAACTTAGCTGCTCACTTCCCTTATAGACAGGAAATGCCACATGCACCTAGGCCTTTTGTACCCACAGGTCTATGTAAAAAAGAAAAGTATGTTTAATCAGATGTGCAATGTACAGTTTTAAAATTTGTTTTTATTTTTAAGTGACTTTCTGAAAGGCTTTTCCTCTTCAGAGCTGGTAGACATCAGGCCAGAGTTCCTGGTAGTGGCTTAGATCCTGCCCCTGCATTCAAATCCCCTGGGAGCTGTGAAAATATCTTGATGCCTGGATTGCACCCCAGACGGATGATGTCAGAATCTCTAGGGGTTGGAGTGAGGTATTCTTATTCTTTCACTATCCCTGTTATTCTAAAGTACAGCCAAGATTGAGAAACACTGCTTTAAGGCCAACTTTTATTTTCTGTATTCAACCTAAATGCCCTTATTTCCAGTTTTCATTACTAATCCCATGTAGTTTTAATGCCCCTGTTTTCTTGGCATATTCTCTGTGGAATGCTGCAGTTATTGACTAGAAAGAGTAGAACACACTGATATTGGCCCTTTGGGGGAGTTACCTGGTGATAGATTTAGTCCACACTAATTTACTGTAATTATGAGATGTGGGAGCATGGGTGGTACCAGTGGAGGGGATGGTGGGTGTGTGGGCAGCTGGGTGAAGGGCTGTCCAGTTACCTGTGTGTGTGTTTGGATGTGCTGGTGACCTGACTAGGATTGGAGTTGGGCCCTTGGTGGGGTTCGCAAGCTCTTTGGTGTGGGTGGTGAGCAACTATTAAATGAAATGGCATTTTTTTTCAATCTCCTCTTCCTTTATTCTGTAAAGGCAGAGAGTAGTAGTAGTAGACAGCTTCTTCTAGCTCCAAAAGCAATATCACAGGCATATCATTTTTAAAATTAGGGAATACTTGTATTTCTGCTCTTTCTCCAGTATTATTTGTTCACTTTAATATACGGCTTATTGAACAATCTGTGGTATGCTTTTAAAATGCTTCTTCTTAGGTTATTGCTGTAATTACTGTACTGTTCAGGGTCCTTGAATTAGCAGTAATACTCTGCAGTTCATGATGAGTTAAGATACCTCTTAGGAAAGAATCAAGTATTATTCCTCCCTTTGACTAACATTTGGAGATGAAATCTTAGCAACACTGTGGTATATTACTGAGAAACCCTATGCCATTTGGTGCAGAGATTTTTTCTATTGTATGATTCATAAATAACTATTTAATTAATAGCGTACTTAATATATATATGCACACAACTACGTAATGCTTTAGTTAAAATTACACTAAAAACGTTGTGGCAGCATGGTCTTAATTCATATATTCTGCTTTGAACAATTTTACCAAGAATTCTCAGCTACGAAAATTAATTAATTAGGATTTTATCTTCCAGGTAGTTCTGAAGTAAATGCTTTTTCCCCCGCAACTAGCTAAAATCTTCAACATTTCCTGGAAGGTAGTAGACACTGACTTTTTGTGGCTTGAATATCATGGATTTACGTTTACCAGAAGGCATCTTGCAAGCAAGTGGAAATGATGTGATTTTAACATCCACTCTGACACGTTTGAATAAGGAAAAGGGCAATGCCTAGAGCACCATGCTTCGTAGAAGACACCTGAACACACTAATGGGTGGTCATCACGCAAGTCTCGCGCCCAGTAGGTGCTCAGTGATCAACTTAAGAATGAACATACATAAATGAATGAAAAAAGAACCAGCACAGGAAGAGGGGGTATTATTGATGGGGGGAAGGTTGCTGAGGACAAATTCTGGAGGTGGAGAGCTTACTTGGAAAGAGCATGGATGTGGGAATTAGAGGAACCTGGGTTGAATCTCAGTTCTACCGACATTGGCAAAGTTCCTTTAGACAACTCACTTTCCTTCTATGAGTCTCACTTTCCTCCTCTGTAAAATGAGGAGGAGGAAGAGGATAATGACGGGCAGTGGTGAGGTTTAATGGGGAATGCTTGGCCCCGAGCTTCTTGACACATAGACAGAAAATAAATACTAGTTTTCTTCCTCGGCTTGATAGTCTGATGGGAATTGTCATTGATTCCTTAACAGCAGAAGAACTTAAGTTTCTCGGTTTTTTGTATTTTGTTTTTTGACTTGAGAATTTTGTTGTTTAATTCTGTCTTGCAAAGACCTGACTCTAGCTTTTTAGCAGGTTATTCCGGTGGGAAGGGAAAGAACAAAGGTTTAAGGGTGTGTGTAAGTTTTCTTTTTTCCGGTAGTAAAATTAAATGATTGGCATCTTTGCCATGTTTTCAGTTTGGTCCGGTAGCAAAAGTGGGAGCTCCTTGGTGTGCTGCAGGCCTGGAAGTCTGATTCTCTTAGGAGTAAGTAAACTCTTTAGAACATTCTGTAGGAATTTAGCTGTTACCCTGTTTCATTATTTTGGGAGTTACATTAATGGAACTGGATTTTCATTCTCTGCCCTGTCTCTATATCGTTATTAAAAATCCTAATCTCGTTTCTATTCTTTTGTTCTCATTTCTCAATCATATAATTTTCAGTGTACTCCTTCCACAAGGAGCCCTGTGAGTTCTGTCTTTTCTGTAAAACATTATTTCTCCTTGAACATTGTTGGAGCACCCTGTAGGTCATCTACCACCCATTTTACCTCTGCAGTTTTTCCTAAAGCACAGTTAAGATCAGTTTTTAAGCAGTGATAGCGTTCCATTGTATAGGAACAGATGTAATTCAGGTCCTTTCCTGTCGTGAACCCAGAATTTCTTCTCAGCCCCATATGCTCGTCTCTACGTGCCTCTTTGTTCCCTCTGCTCCAGCTCTGCCTTCACAGAGCCCTTGCCCACACACCTGCCTCTGTGCCCTTCCTCCATGCTCCTTCCTCCTGCAAAAGACTCCCTGGGGAAAGCTCTGTGATCCCTTGACACTCATACCACATGAAGTCTTTCTGGTTTCTCCCTAGTCAGAACTGATTCCTTCAGGTTCCTGTAGCACCACATGGACCTCAATTTGACAGTGATGCATTTTTGCCTGTGGTAGAGCTTGTTCTTGGCCTGCCTTTTTCTCATTCCCTGATGGTAGGAGGCCTTGCCTTCTTTACCCTTTGAGTCCTCTCACCCCTTATTCTAGTGCCTTTACATTGTGGCACCCAACACATATCTGATGAATTAAATTGAATACAGTATAAGCTCTGTGAAATCCTCTGATCTGGCAAGGCAGGATATACTTAGTTTGGTTTATTTTCTCCCTGAAAAGTGTGTGTTCATTTCATTTTTTTTAATGGTAAGAGATTATGCTGCACTTTTGGTCAAGTTCATTTAATTTCCTAGACCACTGATTTTTACAATGAGGGATGGACGGATGAACTGTAATACTAAAGCTGTGCTGTACTGCTTTATAACTCAGCCTTGCAAGTTATGGAAACCAGCACTCCTGAGAGTGGTCTTTGTTTTCAGGAATATCACAATAGTAAAGAGCAGTGGAAATGAGCTCTGCTTGGTTAGCAGTAAGGTGTCTGCAGAAAACTGACTTTGAGCTTTCCTTTTTACCAAAGAATATATTTTAATCATAATTGACAGTGTAATAATTGACTATTTGAGCTCTCTCTGGTTATGCCTCTTTTATCAGAATTAAGACTGTTTTTACTTTGTCTCCTTATACTAGGGAACAGACTCTACAGAATTAAGTATGTAACTTTTGGCCATATCCATATGTTCTTACAGAGTTGTCATTTGGGACTTTACTGGCAGATAGACTGTACTTAAAAAAAGAATATTAACTCTGAAAATGCATATGTCTCCAACAGTGACATATGAATGACTCTTGGTCTTTGTAACAAGCCTATAATTAGTTCACATACTTAAGGCATATGATGAGCTATTATGTCATCCTTCAAATGTTTTATTCCACAGTGAAATGAAATTCAAAATTGGCCAATTACAGTGTTTTTCTATTTCTGGATTGTCTGTCAGTCTAGGGCTGTTATTCATATTTTCAGATAGTCTTGTGAGTTTTTAAAGAAAAGAGTAATTTATGTGATTCCATGATGAAATAATCTTTTCACCTCTGAGCTTTCATAACCCTTTTCTTGTAATGCTGTTATAATATCCATTTAGCAGGGACCTCTGACCACCCACCTTGTGCCTGGCACTGTGTTGAGTGCTTAGGATATAGTGTAAGACTGATGTTTGGAGTTTACAGTCACAAAGAGAAGACAGTTAATGTGTAATAACAGGTCCTGTGGAGCCCATTTCAGAGGAATCTGATCTGATCCAAGCATCAGAGAAGGCATTTAAATTAAAATCTGAAGATTGAATAGTAGTCAGGATAGGTGGGTTTATAAGGGGTAGGAGAATGTTCTAGATAAAAACAAAACAAAACACAGAGGTGTGGAGGTGAATATAGTTAGAGGAGTGGTTTCCAAACTTGGATGCACATTAGAATCACCTGAAGAGTTTGAAAAAAGTCAGTGCTTAGATCCCATTCTGAGAGACACTGTTGGATACTTGGAAAACCATTATTGAGGTATTTTCAGCAGGTGGGTGACACAGTATGATTGTGGGAGAAGTATGATCACTAGGCTTCAGCCTGAGACAGATTGCAGAGGGCTGGGGCTGGGTGGGCACAGACCCACTGAGAGGCACTGCAATGAACTGGGCAACAGAGGGGAACAGCTTAGCGTCAGCTGGGATGAAGAACAATGGTGAGAGTAAAAGTTGGCATCTTAGACTTTTCAGGCTGTTATAACAAAAATACCACAGGCTGGGTGGCTCGTAAACAGCAGGCGTTGATTTCTCACACTTCTGGGGGCTCAGAAGTCCCAAATCAAGGCACCAGCAGATTTTTGGTGTCTGGTGTGGGCTTGCTGCCTGGTTTATAGGCAGCACCTTCTCGCTGTGTCCTCACATGGTGGAAGGGGTGAGGGACCTCTCCGGGGCCTCTCTGTAAGGGCACTGATCCCACTCATGAGGGCTACACCCACATGACCTAATCACCTCCCAAAGGTCCCACTTCCTAAACCAGCACACTGGGGCTTAGGATTTCAACCTATGAATTTTGGAGGAGACATGAACATTCAAACCACAGCAGTTGGCAAATAGAAAAGAGGCTAATTAGTTTTGAGAAAATCCGAAGTTAATATCACATAAACCAAATGAAGAGAGTAATTTGAGAATGAGGAAATGTATGAGGTGAGAGGTCAAGCAAGGTGGAAACTGATGACTGTCCATTTATTCAAGTGACCAGGAGGTCCTTTGTTCAGTAGCATCTTTGCCTAGAGAAGTAGAATATATGTGAAAGACCCATCCACATGCAGTAGGCAATGAGTTTCGTGAATAATAAAAGTAACTGGTATAATGTGATTAGGAAACACTTAAGAGAAGAGAGAGCATGTGAGTGAGCCTTGAAGGACACGTAGAACTTCAATAAATGGGAATACACAGCCCGGGACGAAAAGAACATCCCGAGGTGTGGGTGTGTTGTGTCCAGGACCAGAATATATGATTGCTTTTATGAAGTTCCGGCTTTATTTTCCAATAATGAGGAGACATTAAAAGTTATGCACTAGGACTGGTGTTAATCCAGCAGCAAGGTATTGATTGCAGGAGAGGGGGAGGAACTATCCTGAAGGCAGGGAAGCCTGATAGGAGAAGATGGTAGTGTTCTAAGCATGAAATGAGAAGAGCATGGCCTAGGATGCTGGAAGAGGGAATGAAAAGGGGCAAAGTGATGCATTTTGAAACAAACAAAAATAATACAGCTTAGCAAATAACTGGCTGTAGGGAGAGAAGAAAAAGAGAGTGCTCAAAGTTGGATTCAACGTTTTGAAATTTGGTGGTTTGAAGAAAGAACTTTTTATTTAACAGTGATACATGTATGTGCTATTTACTGATTTAGTTGATTACGAGGTCAAAAATATTTCACATTTTGAGAGGGAAAGGGAACATGTATTTAATGAACTGACATTTAAAAATGTCTTTTTGGTGCCAGCAAGATCCATTGTCAGAGTCCTGGTGGAGTGACGTCTCCATGTGCAAGGGAGAGAGGATGTCTCGGATGTGAGTGCTGATTTCTGAGCCCTGCAGGGTCCGTGAGGGTCTTGGAGCAAGGTCCCCCCACCTGGGTCAACAGAATTTATGGGGACTCCCAGAACCTGGGGGACGATAAGTACATACATCAAGGCTCTGAAAGGCACTAGTAGGAGGACCGGTGTGTTTTATGGCTCATATTATAATCATCTGCCCTAGGGAGAAACGTTATCTTTAGTCATCAGAACTGAAGATTAAAGGGGATTTTATTAATGTTTTGTGTATCCTAGGACTATGAGATTATTTCCTTGGAGAAGCCTGAGTTATTTGAAGATACATGTTTAGCAGTTATCTGGGGAAAGATTGAACTGTTATTGATTCTGAAGTAAATAAGAAGGGGGCATTGGAAGGTAGTATTGCCCATTATGGGCATAAATAAAATTATATTTTAAGTGATCCTAGCAAAATTGCCTGAATTTTGTGGTTTTTTTTTTCCTTCTGTTTCATCAAAAGCAGTTTCCTTAGTATCTGAGATTCTCAGCAAAGTTTTAGGGAAAAGAAATGATTATCTTCTTGCCCAATAAGTTTTTGATTGCTTCTTAATAAAGTCTAGATTTCACAGACTGGTTTTGATATGTCAGATGGAAACTAACAAATACAATAAAATCTTGAAACCAGAACCAATAGCCTATCTGAGGCAGGCTTTCAGAGATATCCTAGTCAGAGGAAGGCCTTCTCTCCATAGATGCAGCTCGGACTTGGAGCATACCTGTAACAGTTTCCTGGCTGAGGTCTCTGTTTGATCTGAACAGGTGCACGTCAGTTAGACAGAAATGTGCTTGGCTCTGTATCAGGCAGATCAACGGCCTCATCCAGGCAAAGCCTGCAATTGCAGACTCAGAAGTTGTTCAGCACCTAATAAGATGGATGTAATTTAGAGAGTGGGGTTGAAGGTGGCAACACTGGAAGATGAATTAAAATACGAGACTTTTTGCTGTGCTTGTTCAGATGTGATACAGTAAACATAACAATTCAGGTACACGTTTAGGGGTTGGAGGACTACAGGTAACTGAAAGTTGGTTTAAAAAAACACTTTTCTTCTTTTAAACATCTTTATTGGAGTAATATTGCTTTACAATGGTTAGTTTCTGCTGTATAACAAAGTGAATCAGTTATACATATACATATATCCCCATATCTCCTCTCTCTTGTGTCTCCCTCCCTCCCACCCTTTCCTATCCCACCCCTCTAGGTGGACACAAAGCACTGAGCTGATCTCCCTGTGCTATGCGGCTGCTTCCCACTAGCTATCTGTTTTACATTTGGTAGTGTATATATCTCCATGCCACTCTCTCACTTCGTCCCAGCTTACCTTTCCCCCTCCTTGTGTCCTCAAGTCTATTCTCTACGTCTGCGTCTTTATTCCTGTCCTGCCCCTAGGTGCTTCAGAACTTTTTTTTTTTTAATTCCATATATATGTTAGAATACAGTATTTGTTTTTCTCTTTCTGACTTACTTCACTCTGTATGACAGTCTCTAGGTCCATCCACCTCACTACAAATAACTCACTTTCGTTTCTTTTTATGGCTGAGTAATATTCCATTGTATATATGTGCCACATCTTCTTTATCCATTCATCTATTGATGGACACTTAGGTTGCTTCCATGTCCTGGCTATTGTAAATAGAGCTGCAGTGAACATTGTGGTACATGACTCTTTCTGAATTATGGTTTTCTCAGGGTATATGCCCAGTAGTGGGATTGCTGGGTCGTATAGTAGTTCTATTTTTAGTTTTTTAAGGAACCTCCATACTGTTCTCCATAGTGGCTGTATCAATTTACATTCCCACCAAGAGTGCAAGAGTGTTCCCTTTCCTCTACACCCTCTCCAGCATTTGTTGTTTGTAGATTTTCTGATGATGCCCATTCTAACTGGTGTGAAGTGATACCTTATTGTAGTTTTGCTTTGCATTTCTCTAGTAATTAGTGATTTTGAGCAACTTTTCATGTGCTTCTTGGCCATCTGTATGTCTTCTTTGGAGAAATGTCTATTTAGGTCTTCTGCCCATTTTTGGATTGGGTTGTTTGTTTTTTTAATATTGAGCTGCATAAACTTTTTATATTTTGGAGATTAATCCTTTATCCCTTGATTCGTTTGCAAATATTTTCTCCCATTCTGAGGGTTGTCTTTTGTTCCCTTTGCTGTGCAAAAGCTTTTAAGTTTCATTAGGTCCCATTTGTTTTTTTTTTTGTTTTTATTTCCATTTCTCTAGGAGCTGGGTCAAAAAGAATCTTGCTGTGATTTATGTCATAGAGTGTTCTGCCTATGTTTTCCTCTAAGCATTTTATGGTGTCTGTCCTTACATTGAGGTCTTTAATCCATTTTGAGTTTATTTTTGTGTATGGTGTTAGGGAGTGTTCTAATTTCATTCTTTTACATGTAGCTGTCCAGTTTTCCCAGCACCACTTATACAAGAGGCTGTCTTTTCAACATTATATATTCTTGCCTCCTTTATCAAAGATAAGGTGACCATATGTGCATGGATTTATCTCTGGGCTTTCTATCCTGTTCCACTGATCTATATTTCTGTTTCTGTGCCAGTACCATACTGTCTTGATTACTGTAGCTTTGTAGTATAGTCTGAAGTCCAGGAGCTTGTTCCTGTAGCTCCGTTTTTGTTTCTCTAGATTGCTTTGCCTATTCGGAGTCTTTTGTGTTTCCATACAAATTGTGAAATCTTTTGTTCTAGTTCTGTGAAAAATGCCATTGGTAGTTTGATAGGGATTGCATTGAATCTGTAGATTGCTTTGGGTAGTATACTCATTTTCACAATGTTGATTCATCCAATCCAAGAACATGGTATATCTCTCCATCTGCTTACCAGCATCTTTAATTTCTTTCATCAGTGTCTTATAGTTTTCTGCATACAGGTCTTTTATCTCCTTAGGTAGGTTTATTCCTAGGTATTTTATTCTTTTTGTTGCAGTGGTAAATGGTATTTGTTCCTTATTTTCTCTTTTAGATTTTTGATCATTAGTGTATAGAAATACAAGAGATTTCTGTGTATTAATTTTGTATCCTGCTACTTTCCAAATTCATTGATTAGCTCCAGTAGTTTTCTGGTAGCATCTTTAGGATTCTCTATGTGTAGTATCATGTCATCTGCAAACAGTGACAGCTTTACTTCTTCTTTACCTATTCGGAATCCCTTAATTTCTTTTTCTTTGATTGCTGTGGCTAAAACTTCCAAAACTATGTTGAGTAATAGTGATGAGAGTGGACAACCTTGTCTTGTTCCTGATCTTAGAGGAAATGATTTCGGTTTTTCACCATTGAGAGCGATGTTGGCTGTGGGTTTGTCATATATGGCCTTCATTATGTTGAGGTAAGTTCTCTCTATGCCTACTTTCTGGAAGGTTTTTATCATAAATGAGTGTTGAATTTTGTCAAAAGCTTTTTCTGCATCTCTTGAGATGATCATATGATTTTTCTCCTTCAATTTGTTAATATGGTTTATCACATTGATTGATTTGCATATATTGAAGAATCCTTGCATTTCTGGGATAAACCCCACTTGATCATGGTGTATGATCCTTTTAATGTGCTGTTGGATTCTGTTTGCTAGTATTTTGTTGAAGATTTTTGCATCTATGTTCATCAGTGATATCAGCCTGTAGTTTTCTTTTTTTGTGGCATCTTTGTCTGGTTTTGGTATCAGGGTGATGGTGGCTTCATAGAATGAGTGTGGGAGTGTTCCTCCCTCTGCTATATTTTGGAAGACTTTGAGAAGGATAGATGTTAGCTCTTCTTTAAATGTTTGATAGAATTCGCCTGTGAAGCCGTCTGGTCCTGGGCTTTAGTTTGTTGGAAGATTTTTAATCACAGTTTCAATTTCAGTGCTTTTGATTGGTCTGTTTATATTTCTTTTTCTTCCTGGTTCAGTCTCAGAAGGTTGTGCTTTTCTAAGAATTTGTCCATTTCTTCCAGGTTGTCCATTTTATTGCCATATAGTTGCTTGTAGTAATCGCTCATGATCCTTTGTGTTTCTGCAGGGTCAGTTGTTACTACTCCTTTTTCATTTCTAATTCTGTTGATTTGAGTCTTCTCCCTCTTTTTGTTGATGCATCTGGCTAATGGTTTATCAATTTTGTTTATCTCCTCAAAGAACCAGCTTTTAGTTTTATTGATCTTTGCTATCGTTTCCTTCATTTCTTTTTTATTTATTTCTGCTCTGATCTTTATGGTTTCTTTCCTTCTGCTAACTTTGGGGTTTTTTTGTTCTTTTTTCTCTAACTGCTTTAGGTGTAATGTTAGGTTGTTTATTTGAGATGTTTCTTGAGGTAGGATTGTATTGCTATAAACTTCCCTCTCAGAACTGCCTTTGCTGCATCGCATAGGTTTTGGGTTGTTGTGTTTTCATAGTCATTTGTTTCTAGGTACTTTTTTATTTTTTCTTTGATTTCTTCAGTGATCTCTTGGTTATTTAGTAGTGTATTGTTTAGCCTCCATGTGTTCGTATTTTTTACAGATTTTTTCCTGTAATTGATATCTAGTCTCAGAGCGTTGTGGTCGGAAAAGATACTTGATACAATTTCAATTTTCTAAAATTTACTGAGGCTTGATTTGTGACCCAAGATATGACCTAACCTGGAGAATGTTCCATGAGCACTTGAGAAGAAAGTGTAATCTGCTGAAAAACACATATCTTTTTGAGTACAGTACAGAGGATCTTCTAAAATAGCAAGAAATATCAACTTGTACATACTAAACATGATATTTGCTCAGTACAGTGCTTGACTTTCAAGGCTGGAAAAGGAGAAGAGGTTTACTTGGTGCCATTATGAGTTTATGGTATGACTAGAGAGGCAAGAGCTCTTGAGATAGTCACTTGTAAAGATACTACATGTGATGTATACAAATTTGTTTTAAGTTATATTTATTCATGTTTATTCATTCGTTGATTAATTCATAAATTTCTTTATTCCCCAGAAACTTAATTTCTGGAGTGGTGATGAAACCAACAGAAGAAATAGAATTTATATTCCTATGGAGTGGGGGTGGACAGACAATAACAAGTAAACCTATAAGCAAGAAAAATTCTGAGAGTGTTAAAAGCTGTGGAGACGCTAAACCAGGGTGAAGTGATGTCGTGTCTGGGGATGGGGCAGGGCTGCCGACTTAGACTGTGTGGTCAGTGAGACCTCGTGGGAAGGAGAGGCGATGGAGCTGACTCCTGAAGGAGCAGGGTCGTCCAAGTGGCCCCGAGGCAGGAAGTAGCCTGTGTGCTCAGTGAGCAGAAAGTGGATGGCATGGCTGGGGAGCAGAGTGAGGAATAGAGGGCGGGGGAGGAGGCCTGAGGCAGGGCAGGAGCACAGGTTATGTCAGGCTTGTTCCAGTGGGTAGGACTTTAAGTAGAGTGGAATCCTTCGGTAGGTATTGAGCAGGAGTTTTAAGCTTCTTGCCCTGGCTGCTGTGTGAAGAACATACATGGGAGGAGAGGCAGGGCTGCTGGGTAGAATCCAAGGCTGCGGTCCATAAGGCAGGTGCCACTGTCTTAGGATAAGGCAGGAAGCAGACAGCTAGGCTGTATGAGGCTCTCCATTTACAAAAGAGAAAATTCTGTGGCAAAGGTGAACCCTGAAAAGGGAGTGGCATCCCAGCTGAACTCTGAAAGGTTCAACGTGAATTAAACATGAACGTGTAGAGAGGAAGGAGAAAGGCCTTTCTAGGAGGTTGGAAGGCAGGGTTGGTGATGGCACGAAGGGGGCACAGCCCACTCCCCTGCTCTCCTAAGAAAGCAGAACAAACATGAATTGATCTAAGGTCATGTTCCTGACACTGGAATCACTTGGGGAGTTTTAAAAAATATTAATATCTGGTCCCCAGCCCTGGAGATTCTGATGTACTTGGCATGGGGTGTGGTGTAGTATGCACGTCACTGTAATGTGCAGCAAGGTTGAAAACCACTGCTGTAAGATAGTTCAGTGTAACTTCTTAGACCCAGGCAGGAGGCTTTGAGCCTAGCAAAAAACTAACGAAGCGGGCTGAGTGCATGATTTGGGAGCAGAGCAAAGCAGTGCTTTTGAGGCTTTCTCAAATATTGGACTCCTCTAAGATGTTCATGTAAAGCCTAGGTTCCTAGAGTCCTCCCATGGAAACTCTGATTACCATACCTAGGAAGGCCTATGTTTAGTGTGTTCCCTTTATGGTTGTGGAAACCTTGAACTGGGTAAAAGATCTCAGTGCTTTTGTCTTCTGATAAAGAGAGTGAAGAGGACACATCTGGTGGAAATGAATGTCAATTTCAGTTGTGTAGCAGGAAGGCTAGGGGACCAAGCCAGCTTCAAGGTACCATCTCAGCAGTGTACTCTGTGAGCAGGGGGAGCCCTGAGGCCAAGAGCTGAAGTCAAAGCACTGCTTTCAGCAGTTTGGTGGAAGGCAAATTCTCTTGGAAGAGGCTTGGTCAAGGAGAGATTGAAGGTATGTGGGATCTCAGCAGGAAAGGTAACAGGGGCGAGCTGGTAGAGAGCTGTGTGGCTTGGCATCCACAGTACTAGGAGGCCAGTGAATGTGGTGTATTGCTGACTTCAGTCATTTTATTATTTTTGCCAGTTCCCCGTGGTGTTCATAACACCCACACACTGATGAGTGGAAGCTTTGCCAGTGGAGTCATCAGTTCACTTGATAGTGAGTTGTCTTTTCATAGTTTGCATGGTATTCTGTGGGGCTGTGATACTGGCATCAGTAGAAGTATCCACCATCTCTCAGCCTCACACTTCCCATTTGTTAGGAATTAGGACTCTACATTTTCCCTACACTGCACGTCTCTGACCCCTAAATGGTTGCATCCAAAGAGAAGGTACTTCTTCTTATCAGCTCCTAATTTTATCCCAGTAATACTTTTTCTTTAGAGAAATCCTCTTGTTCATTTAATCAGCCCCTTTTTATTCACTAGCTGTCAGTTACAAACAAAGTGAAGATTACAGAGAGGGATAAGGTCTGAGCCCTGCTCAGTCTATTGGGAATAAAATCGTATCACTTATTGTACTCAGTGAGACTCTGTGGTCCAGAGATTGATAACTGATGTTCAGAGAAGAGAGAAAGTGATTTTTTTGCCTTAGAGAACTCGGAGTCTTAAATGTCTTTTTGGAGGAAGTTGCTGACCTTGAAGGATGGGTAGGATTTAGAAAGCTATGGATACTAGAGTATTTCAGGCAAGAAGGAACAGTGTAAATTAGGGACACAAGAATCTACTACTGGCAAATGGTTTAATTTGACTAGGGCATGGGGAGCATGACCAGGTATTCTGGAAAATAAGATGAAAAACTAGGCTGGAGCCTATTAAGAAGAGGTGTGACAGCCAGTGGAAAACGTACTTTATTCTATAGGCAGTAAGGGGCCTTTGGAGATTTTCCAGCAGGAGAATAGAAGAGAAACCAACATTTATGGGGTGTGTGCTCTGCACGTGCCAAGCAGTATTCTTTCCGAAAGTGATTCCTCTAGGTGACCTGAGGGATAAGATTATTCAGGCAATGTAATTAGGCAGCTGTGTTTAGAATGGTTTGGGGAGGGAAGAGATTGGAGATGGGAACATCATTGTCTTAGCCCACGTCTGACATGTAATTATTTTGACATAGAAATAAAGAGGTGATATAAAAAGATTTTTATTTACTGAGTAATATTTATTGAACTCTTACTCCATATTACAGGCTCTGGGATATGGCAGTAAACCAGGCAGTCCGAGACTCTCATAGAGTCCACATTCTTGTGGCTGAGACAGATTTTACAAGCAGGAAATGATCAGGCAGTGACAAGGAGATTCAGAGAATTAAAACAGGGAGATGTGACAGAGGCTGATCTGGTGACATCTTTAGATTGAGTGGTCAGGGAAGGCCTCCCTGAAGAAGTGACTTTAAACAGACACTTGAATGATAAGGAGGAACCAGCCTTGAGAAAATTAGGGATGGGTTGTGGGGAGAGCAATCGAGGCAGAGTGAATGTTTAACACAAAGGCCCTAAAAGGGGAACCAACTTAGTGATTCCGAGGAGTGGAAGGGTAAGGCAGGGTCATGTTATTTGTCAGTGGAATGTAAAGGGGGGGTCAAGGAAGAAGTCAGAGTTGACTCTTGGGGTTCAAACATTGGAGACTGGAAAGTCGTAGCACCATTGTTTGGAAGCTGGACCAAGTGTAGGTGAAGGTGATGATTTGTTTTGGAAATTTGTGGTTTAATGTTCAGATGTCAAGTCACATCAAGATACCTAGGGGCTTGAGCTTAGGAGAGGAGTAGGATTGGAGATAGAGATTTGAGAATCATCTGCCCAAAGGAATTCTTTGAGGCTGTAGGAAAGGTGGGGATGTCCAGGAAGTTAGAACAGAGGGGGAAAGCCAAAGGGACAGCCATGAGGATGGTTTACTTTGGGAACTAGAGGGTGACTTGGGAGAAAGAGTATGGGGATAACCAGGAAAGTCCAGAGTTTGAGCATCCGAAGGCAGGAGGAATCATACTGTCATATAGTCCTGAACCAGCCAGACACACAAATATACTGTTTTGTTTTGTGAATCTCATGCAGTGAAGACAGTCCAGCTAAGACAATTATTTCATTAGGTTATAATTTCATGCATTTGATATTACTACCTGTCTTGGTGTATTCAAATTTAGAATCGTAATGCAGGCTTCAAGAGAGGGATTAAACAAAACTGGAGCCTTTTCTTGGTCAGAATTTCTTAAACATGCGTTGTCACATGCTAAAATATATCCTTCCAGAGGTAGAAGTCAAACAATTGCTTTAAACTGAAAATTGTCTATTAGAAGATGAATTCATTTTAAAATAGCATTTCCAAATTGGCCACCAGGTGGTGTAAACATTACTTTTAAGTTGTTCAATGTACAAGTGAGTGATTATTATTAAACTTAGAGATTGGTTCAAGATGGCGGAGTAGAAGGACATGTGCTCACTCCCTCTTGCAAGAGCACCGGCATCACAACTAACTGCTGAACAATCATCAACAGGAAGACACTGGAACACCAGAAAAGATACCCCACATCCAAAGACAAAGGAGAAGCTGCAGTGAGACGGTAGGAGGGGCGCAATCACAATAAAATTAAATCTGATAACCGCTGGGTGGGTGACTCACAAACTGGAGAACAGTTATACCACAGAAGTCCACCCACTGGAGTGAAGGTTCTGAGCCCCATGTCAGGCTTCCCAACCTGGGGGTCCAGCAACGGGAGGAGGAATTCCCAGAGAATCAGACGTTGAAGGCTAGCAAGACTTGATTGCAGGACTTCGACAGGACTGGGGGAAACAGAGACTCCACTCTTGGAGGGCACACACAAAGTAGTGTGCGCATCAGGACCCAGGAGGGAAGGAGCAGTGACCCCATAGGAGCCTGAACCAGACCTACTTGCTTAGTGTTGGAGGGTCTCCTGCAGAGGGGTGGGGGTGGCTGTGGCTCACTGTGAGGACAAGGACACTGGCAGCAGAAGTTCTGGGAAGTACTCCTCGGTATGAGCCCTCCTGGAGTCCGCCACTAGCCCCACCAAAGAACCTGTAGGCTACAGTGCAAGGTTGCCTCAGGCCAAACAACCAACAGGGAGGGAACTCAGCTCCACCCATCAGCAGACAAGCAGATTAAAGTTTTACTGAGCTCTGCCCACCAGAGCAACAGTCAGCTCTACCCACCACCAGTCCCGCCCATCAGGAAGCTTGCACAAGCCTCTTGGATAGCCTCATCCACCAGAGGGCAGACAGCAGAAGCAAGAAGAGCTACAATCCTGCAGACTATTGAACGAAAATCACGTTCACAGAAAGATAGACAAGATGAAAAGGCAGAAGACTATGTACCAGATGAAGGAACAAGATCAAACCCCAGAAAAACGACTAAATGAAGTGGAGGTAGGCAACCTTCCAGAAAAAGAATTCAGAGTAATGATAGTGAAGATGATCCAGGACCTCAAAAAAAGAATGGAGGCAAAGATCGAGAAGATGAAAGGACGTTTAACAAAGACGTAGAAGAATAAAAGAACAAACAAACAGAGATGAACAATACAGTAACTGAAATGAAAAATACACTAGAATAAATCAATAGCAGAATAACTGAGGCAGAAGAACGGATAAGTGACCTGGAAGACAGAATGGTGGAAATCACTGCTGCAGACAGAATAAAGAAAAAAGGATGAAAAGAAATGAAGATGGCCTAAGAGACCTCTGGGACAACATTAAACACAACAACATTCGTATTATAGGGGTCCCAGAAGGAGAAGAGAGAGAGAAAGGACCTGAGAAAATATTTGAAGAGATTATAGTCGAAAACTTCCCTAACATGGGAAAGGAAATAACCACCCAAGTCCAGGAAGTGCAGAGAGTCCCAGAAAGGATAAACCCAAGGAGAAACACGCCAAGACACATAGTAATGAAATTGGCAAAAATTAAAGACAAAAAAAAATTGTTGAAAGCAGCAAGAGAAAAACGACAAATAACATACAAGGGAACTCCCATAAGGTTTAACAACTGATTTCTCAGCAGAAACACTACAAGCGAGAAGGGAGTGGCATGACATATTTAAAGTGATGAAAGGGAAGAACCTACAACCAAGATTACTCTACCCGGCAAGGATCTCATTCAGATTCGATGGAGAAATCAAAAGCTTTACAGACAAGCAAAAGCTAAGAGAATTCAGCACCACCAAACCAGCTCTACAGCAAATGCTAAAGGAACTTCTCTAAGTGGGAAACACAAGAGAAGAAAAGGACCTACAAAAACAAACCCAAAACAATTAAGAAAATGGTAACAGAAACATACATATTGACAATTACCTTAAATGTGAATGGATTAAATGCTCCAACCAAAAGACACAGGCTTGCTGAATGGATACAATAACAAGACCCATATATATGCTGTCTACACGAGACCCACTTCAGACCTAGGGATACACACAGACTGAAAGTGAGGGGAAGGAAAAAGATATTCCATGCAAATGGAAATCAAAAAAAAGCTGGAGTAGCAATACTCATATCAAATAAAATAGACTAAGATAAAGAATGTTACAAGAGACACGGAAGGACACTACATGAAGATTAAGGGATCAGTCCAAGAAGAAGATACAACAATTATAAATATATATGCACCCAACATAGAGGCACCTCAATACATAAGGCAAATGCTAGAAGCTATACAAGAGGAAATCGACAGTAACACAATAATAGTGGGGGACTTTAACACCTCACTTACACCAGTGGACAGATCATCCAAACAGAAAATTAATAAGGAAACACAAGCTTTAAATGACACAACAGACCAGATAGATTTAATTGACATTTATAGGACATTCCATCCAAAAACAGCAGATTACACTTTCTTCTCTAATGCGCATGGAACATTCTCCAGGATAGATCACATCTTGGTTCACAAATCAAGCCTCAGTAAATTTAAGAAAGTTGAAATCATATCAAGCATCTTTTCTGTCCACAACGTTATTAGGTTAGAAATCAATTACAGGGAAAAAAACCCGTAAAAAACAAAACACATGGAGGCTAAACATTACGTTACTAAATAACCAGTAGGTCACTGAAGAAATCAAAGAAGAAATCAAAAAATACCTAGAGACAAATGACAATGAAAACACAACGATCCAAAACCTATGGGATGCAGCAAAAGCAGTTGTTAAGAGGGAAGTTTATAGCAATACAATCCTACCTCAAGAATCAACAAACATCTCAAATAAACAATCTAACCTTACACCTAAAGGAACTAGAGGAGGAAGAACAAACAAAACCCAAAATTAGTAGAAGGAAAGAAATCATAAAGATCAGAGCAGAAATTAATGAAATAGAAACAAAGAAAACAATAGCAAAGATCAATAACACTAAAAGCTGTTTCTTTGAGAAGATAAACAAAATTGAGAAACCTTTAGCCAGACTCACCAAGAAAAACAGGGAGGGGACTCAAATCAATAAAATTAGAAATGAAAAAGGAGAAGTTACAACAGACACGGCAGAAATACAAAGCATCCTAAGAGACTGCAACAAGCAACTCTATGCCAATAAAATGGACAGCCTGGAAGAAATGGACAAATTCTTAGAAAGGTATTACCTTCCAAGACTGAACCAGGAAGAAATAGAAAATATGAACAGACAAATCACAAGTAATGAAATTGAAACTGTGATTAAAAATCTTCCAACAAACAAAGGTCCAGGACCAGATGGCTTCACAGGTGAATTCTATCAAACATTTAGAGAAGAACTAACACCCATCCTTCTCAAACTCTTCCAAAAAAATTGCAGAGGAAGGAATACTCCCAAACTCATTTTATGAGGCCATCATCAACCTGATACCAAAACCAGACAAAGATACTTCAAAAAAAAGAAAATTACAGACCAATTTCACTGATGAATATAGATGCAAAAATCCTCAACAAAATGCTAGCAAACAGAATCCAACAACACATTAAAAGGACCATACACCAAGATCAAGTGAGATTTATTCCAGGGATGCAAGGATTCTTCAAAATACACAAATCAATCAATGTGATACACCATATTAACAAATTGAAGAATAAAAACCATATGATCATCTTAATAGATGCAGAAAAAGCTTTTGACAAAATTCAACACCCATTTATGATAAAAACTCTCCAGAAAGTGGACACAGAGGGAACCTACCTCAACAGAATAAAGGCCATATACGACAAGCCCACAGCAAACATCATTCTCAATGATGAATAACTGAAAGCATTTCCTCTAAGATCAGGCCCAAGACAAGGATGTCCACTCTCACCACTATTATTCAACATAGTTGTGGAAGTCCTAGCCACGGCAATCAGAGAAGAAAAAGAAATAAAAGGAATACAAATTGGAAAAGAAGAAGTAAGACTGTCACTGTTTGCAGATGACATGATACTATACATAGAGAATCCCAAAGATGCCACCAGAAAACTACTAGAGCTAATCAATGAATATGGTAAAGTTGCAGGATACAAAATTAATGCACCAAAATCGCTTGCATTCCTATACACTAATGGTGAAAAATCTGAAGGAGAAATCAAGGAAACACTCCCATTTACCACTGCAACAAAAAGAATAAAATACCTAGGAATAAACCTACCTAGGGAGACAAAAGACCTGTATGCAGAAAACTATAAGACACTGATGAAAGAAATTAGAGATGATACAAACAGATGGAGAGATATACCATGTTCTTGGATTGGAAAAATCACTATTGTGAAAACGCCTATCCTATCCAAAGCAATCTACAGATTCAGTGCAATCCCTATCAAATTACCGATGGCATTTTTTTACAGAACTAGAACAAACAATCTTAAAATTTGTATGGAGACACAAAAGACCCTGAATAGCCAAAGCAGTCTGGAGGGAAAAAAACAGAGCTGGAGGAATCAGACTCCCTGACTTCAGGCTATACTACAAAGCTACAGTAATCAAGACAATATGGTAGTGGCACAAAAACAGAAATACAGATCAATGGAACAGGATATTAAGCCCAGAGATAAACCCACGCACCTATGGTCAACTAATGTATGACAAAGGAGGCAAGGATATACAATGGAGAAAAGACAGCCTCTTCAATAAGTGGTGCTGGGAAAACTGGACAGCTACATGTAAAAGAATGAAATTAGAACACTCCCTAACACCATACACAAAAATAAACTCAAAATGGATTAGAGACCTAAATATAAGACCAGACACTATAAAACTCTTAGAGGAAAACATAGGAAGAACACTCTTTGACATAAATCACAGCAAGATCTTTTTTGATCCACCTCCTAGAGTAATGGAGGTAAAAACAAAAATACAAATGGGACCTAATGAAACTTAAAAGCTTTTGCACAGCAAAGGAAACCATAAACAAGACGAAAAGACAACACTCAGAATGGGAGAAAATATTTGCAAACGAATCAACAGACAAAGGATTAATCTCCAAAATATATAAACAGCTCATTCAGCTCAATATTAAAGAAACAAACACCCCAGTCCAAAAATGGGCAGAAGACGTAAATAGACATTTCTCCAAAGAAGACATACAGACGGCCATGAAGCACATGAAAAGATGCTCAGCATCACTAATTATTAGAGAAATGCAAATGAAAACTACAATGAGGTATCACCTCACGCCAGTTAGAATGGGCATCATCAGAAAATCTACAAACAACAAATGCTGGAGACGGTGTGGAGAAAAGGGAACCCCCTTGTACTGTTCGTGGGAATGTAAATTGATACAGCCACTATGGAGAACAGTATGGAGGTCCCTTAGAAAACTAAAAATAGAATTACCATATGACCCAGCAATCTCACTACTGCACATATACCCAGAGAAAACCATAATTCAAAAAGGCACATGCACCCCAATGTTCATTGCAGCAGTATTTACAATAGCCAGGACATGGAAGCAACCTAAATGCCCATCAACAGACGAATGGATAAAGAAGATGTGGAACATATACACAATGGAATATTACTCAGCCATAAAAAGGAACAAAATTGGGTCATTTGCAGAGACGTGGATGGATCTAGAGACTGTTATACAGCGTGAAGTAAGTTAGAAAGAGAAAAATAAAAAGCGTATATTAACGCATATATGTGGAATCTAGAAAAATGGCACAGATGAACCAGTTTGCAAGGCAGAAATAGAGACACGGATGTAGAGAACAAATGTATGGACACCAAGGGGGGAAGCGTAGGGGGCGTGCTGGTGGGATGAATTGGGAGATTGGGATGGACATATATACACTAATATGTATAAAATAGATAACTAATTTAAAAAATAAATAAGGAATCATACTAGGGACAAACCATATCTACCTGTGATGACATTTTAGTGTACTTGAAGAGATGCTATTTGATTTTACTTTTTCTTAATATATATATTCAAGTTTTCAAACTCTTTCTAACTATATGGGAGGGCGGGCATCAGTCAACAGAAATACCTAGATTAGTAAACTCTGCATCTACCCTCAAGAATCTCTCCCTTCCATTAGTGAGTCAATAATAAATTAAAAACAGTTTGATGACTGGTAATAGAAGCAAAGTGCGAGATAGCCCAGAATGGGGGTGATTTCCCATCCCTGGGGAGAGCAGCAAAGGGTTCACAGAGGATTTTGAAGCAGGGTTTGCAGAATCAGTCTGTCTCTGGGTTATAGTAGAAGCACACACCAGATGGTGGGAACACCTTTTGCAAATGCATGGTTGCCTGAATTAGTTTGGTGTGTTTTGGTAAACCATAAGTGGTTTAATATTGCTTGCATGTAAATATGAGTGAGGATGGAGGTGCAACTGGAATAGTGGCAGGAGTGTTTTGCGGGCCACGCTGAGGAACTGAGAGGACTCTATCACGTAAAGTAAGGGAAACCTTTGGAAGGTGTTATGGTTGTGATCAAACTAGTATTTTAGTGGGGTGATTCTCATGAGGGCCAGTCAGAGTATGGTCTAGAACAGGGTGGAACTAGAGACAGGTAGATCAGTTAGGCAAGCGTATTGCATTCATCAGTGCAAGAGGTGGTTATGGTGGAAGGAACTAAAGAAGGACAGACTCAGAGCTGGCGCCTAGATATTTGGTCAAGTACTATTCTGGATGCATCTGTCCGGGTGTTTATAGCTGAGATTAACATTGAATCAGCAGACTGAGCAAAGTGTGTTGCCCTCCCTGGCGTGGATGGGCCTCGTCCAGTCTCTTGACCTCCTGAGTAGAACAGAAATGCTGCCTGAGAGAGAAGTCCTCCTGCCTGACTGGTTCTGAGCTGGGATGTCTGTATTTTCCTGCCTTTGGACTCAAACTGAACTGAAACCTTGGCTCTTCTTGGGTCTGGAACCTGCTGAATTTCAGACGGGAACTCACACCATCAGCTCTCCTGGGGCTCCAGCTTGCTGACTGCAGATCTAGGAATTTCTCAGTTTCCATAATCACGTGAGCCAATTCCTCGTAATAAATTTACTTCCTTGTCTCTCTTTCTACCCTATTGGTTCTGTTTCTCTGGATTGTCCTGACGTACACACGTGCAGAAGGTAGAACCAACATAATGTGGCATTGCAGTGTGTGTGTGTAGGATAGGAAAAAGGGGGGGGTGAGGATGGTTCCTCTCCCCAGGCCTGGTGACTGGAGGAATAGTCCTGCTGTCAGCTGACACAGATAGTACGTAGGAGAAACATAAATTGTGTTGTTTGTGTGTGCAGAGTGTGAAGATGACTTGTTCAGTTTTACAAACATAGAGTTCATGGGGTTTGCAAGGTGTAAAGATGCATTTTAACCAGCTGGTTCTTTTATAAATGAAGCAGGAACTGTGGAAATGGATGAGAAAAGGCATGAAAAATTGATGTGGGTGTGAATATTTTGGGGGGACAGCAGAATATATATTTACTGTTCAAGGGTGAGCATTTCTAGGTCAGGATGTGTGGCCAGAGGGCACTGGCTCTGTTTTGTTAAGTGTGCTTGCGACCCACTCTGAAATGGTGAGTGGATTAAAGTGGAAGTTAACAACTGCAAGAAAATGGAAGAGTTAAGGGTCCAGTAAAGTGGAACAGAAGGTCTATGGGATCCAGTGTATGGGAGAGACTATAGGATATTTTAGGCAGAATCTGTAGTTTTAATTGCTATCTTATTTCATGTACTTTTGTATATGGTTTCACACTTCAGCATAATTTAGACTCTTGATATCTCTAATCATTTAATAATATAGATAATATTTGCATTTCATATGTACTGGACTGTGCTTGATCAGTTTGTGTGTGTGTGTGTAGTTTATTATCTCTTTTAAATCTAATAACACACGTGTTAATTAGATCATATCCAGTGACTTGGAGGGAAATTACAGTCCTCAGTCCCTTCAGCCCAATAAGAAGTTAAGAAAGAAGCATCATTTGACTTCTGCTTTACCTTTTAATCCCTCCTGGAACAACAGGAATTACAAAAAGTTGCAGGAGCATGGCTTCATTTTCTCTCCTGTCCTTTGGGTATGGTGCTTCATTAGCCATGCTTTGCGATTTATGTTGAGAAAAGTCATCCAAGCAAATGAGTGAAATCTGATTGTGGTTATGTAAGATTCATTTAAAGAGACAGGGATCTTTTCTGTTTCCATGCTCTGTGTTACCCAAATAAGGGTGGATATTTAAAAATCTAGTTTTATGAATAAATATTTCATTTATGACTATTGCAAGATTATAACCTGTTAATATATTCAGTATCACTGAAAATGTTTAATCCTCTCTAGGAAAGCTTTTTCCCCCTGTTTGTCTTTTCCATTTTATAAGAATATATACAATAGGAACATTTGCCCACTATTATTTACTTTATTTAGTAGGCAGTGAGGGGTTTCCAACCTGAAAGTGTTGGTTTCCAGTGCTAATGCTGTTTGCATTCTACACAGTTTCATCACTGAGGACAAATAGAAGAGGAAATTAATTGGTTATTGGTTACCAGAAGTAGTAGATACTATAAAAAGTAAATTATTGGCTTTTTGTTAGCAAGTACTCTGAGACATTATCAGTTATTATTGGAATAACCATATTCTTTCTGTCTGCCTTTCTATCTATTCTGTTTGATTTCTCTTATCTGTGTATGTAATTGTCACGGTTTGGGGTAAGATCGTGGTGCACCGTGAATATTGAGGGGTGAGAGGAGGTCTGTCTCAGCCAGCAGCAGGTTGTTGCCCTAAGCGTTTCCCCTGATAAGGTGTCTTCTACAGATGATGACATTACTCAGTGAGGGGACCACAAAGATGACAGGAGACAGGACTTCTGCCATTCAGGAGCTCAGAAACAAGTGGATAACATATAGAAATTGATGGGGACTTCCCTGGTGGCACAGTGGTTAAGAATCCGCCTGCCAATGCAGGAGACACAGGTTCGAGCCCTGGTCCGGGAAGATCCCACCTGCCACGGAGCAACTAAGCCCGTGCGCCACAACTACTGAGCCTGCGCTCTAGAGCCCGCGAGCCACAACTACTGAGCCCGTGTGCCACAACTACTGAAGCCCGCGTGCCCAGAGGCCTGTGCTCCACAACAAGAGAAGCCACCGCAGTGAGAAGCCCGCGCACCGCAACGAAGAGTAGCGCCCGCTCACCACAACTAGAGAAAGCCCGCATGCAGCAACGAAGGAAGACCCAATGCAGCCAAAAATACATAAATAAATAAATTTATAAAAAAAGAAATTGATGTATGCCATAGTGGAAATGTACAGAAGCTGGTATGGAAACACACAGGCCTCTTTGCCGTGGTTGGAAGGCCTTGAAACAGAAGGCTTGGTTTTCCTTGCTCACTGTGTGGCTTTTCTCAGACCTCTTCATCAAGTTGAGCCTGTGTTTATGTCCTTTTTGGTAAATTAGGGATAACAGCATACTTTCCAGGTTTCCTCTGAACAACTGAATTATTCCCTGGAGCTACTTTGTAAGGTGAAATGTGAATATAGATTCTTTTCTTCGATTTGGTAGCATGACTTTGATACTGTGAGCCTCGTTGTGTAACACCTCCTTGTGGTCCTCTCCTGTGGAGCCCTGAGCTCCTTTAGGGCGCTGACAGGCTGCTCTGCATGTGGTCTCCACATTGTCATCCTCAGCGTATGGCCTTATCACTCGTTTCTGAGGACACAGAAACAAACCAGAGAGGAAGAATGGTACTTGGTTTTGTGTATTCCTATCACCAGAGCCCATGCGTGGTTAGAACTACTGCCTTCAGATTTGCACCTGTGAGCACCTGGAGATGAGATGGCATGATTATTACTTGCCCAAAGGCACACCAGTGAGGAGTGAGTGAGAAGCGGAAACAAGAAAGCAGCTTTTGCTTCCCAACTTAGTTGTTGGGAGAATTCATTTTATGAGTCTTCCCTGAAATCATCACCTGTGAAGTTCAGCTTACTTTGCTGGAAAATTGAGTAGGTTAATAAAATATTTAAACTTATGTTCACTTTCTTAGTGGAGAACCTTTTTGAATTTTGTGAAAGAAATATGTAATCTACCTGAATAATTACCGTAGTACCCCCTGTTTTACTTGTGTGCAGAGTGAGATGGATGTCTTGAGAAGTTATTTCAAGTGTTTTTCCTTGCTCCTAAGAAAAAGAAAGTGTCTGTTGGCTTACAATGAACATGTCTGCCTGTTTTAATATAGAAATAGCCACATGTCGTTAAACTTGTTGCTGACGGTCCACTGCTCTGGGTACCACCACATTTGGGAATTTGTTGCATCACCTCCCTAATTTGGAGTACAGATACTGTAGTGATAATTCCCAAGCACATATTTGCACATTTGTAGTGGTCATAGTAGACGCTTGTTAAATGAATGCACGCTAAATTAAAGCTTAATCCTCTGATTCTGCCTCATCAGCTTCTCATTTTACTGAAGGAAAAAAGAGCAGTAAATTAGATAGATTTCCAATTTATGGCGGGGCAGGGAGAGGATGTTGCTTTTGCCATTGTTCTTATGTCCTGTTCAACTAGTGTCCCCCATCTCCAACTTAAAAACAATTTTAAAAAGACTGTTGGGTGAGATCTCCTTTAACTTCCTATGTGCCAGGGGTATTTTTACATCCCTGTACATCCTCATCCTATTTCCTTCAGCCTGGGGGGGGGGGGAAAAACGCATCAGTAAGTGCAGCTCATCCACTGGTCCTCGACTCCGTCTCCTTCCGCCTGCTCCCGAGTCATGCCCCACCTATTTTCTCTCCTGCCTCCAGCTTTTGCTTCTCCAGCTTTTTTCTTCATAATCTATAATTGCTCGTGTTTCTCCCAGTGTGTCCGGCCATGTTTGCCTGCAGTTACTCTCTGTGTTAAGCTGTCCCGATCCAGGTCCTCAGAAGCCTTCTCCCCTCTTCACTGTCTTTGTGACTTTCCCCATCACTCTTCGGTCCGCTCACTGTGGCTTCTGCCCACCACCCCGACTGACCGAAGCTGCTTTGGACACGATCGCTGGTGATTTTCTAGCTGGTAGTTCCGACATGTTTTTTTAGCTCTTTATTTTATTGGACTTCCCTCCTGCGTGTAATTCTCCTTGAAACTATTCCCTAGCCGTTCATGACACTGTTGTTTTTATTCTTCTTGTACCTCTTTAATTGTTCCTGCTCTGTCTCCCTGATGATTGTCTTTTCTCTACTCAGCCCTCAGGTTGATGCTTCTCAGGGTCCCTCTTGGAGCCTCCGCTCTGGTCACTGCTCATCCTCTCCCCGAGTGGTCATTACCACTTTCATCCTTCCAGATCCCACCTGCACACTGATGACTCCTAAAATGTAGTTTCAGTCTAGACCTTTTCCCCATCCTTTGGCTCATGGTGGCCAATTTCCAGGTGAATATCTTCACCTAGATTTCCTCTGGTTGCTTCCAAGTTTACATGACCAAGACTAGCTTCTCTTTGTTTCTCCAAAGCCATTTTTCTGTTTGTATTTTTACTGATCAGTGGGTAGCACCGTCGTCCACCCGGTCACCTAATTCAGAATCACGGGATGCATTTATTCCCACTCTACTCTAATGCCTGTCAGTCAGTCAGCTGGCTTCCCTTTGTGTTTCCTTTCCAGTCTTCCACTGTAACTGCTTGTTTCATTTCTCTCATCACTTGATATCAGGACTGATAGGGGTGACTCTGAACTAATCTTTCAGTGTCTCATTGGGTCCTTCTCCAGTGTGCCCTTCACAAAGCCCATAGAGTGACCTGTGAAATGAAAATACGACCATTTCACTTTCCTGCGTTACACTGTTTATTGTCCTATTCCTTCTTCCACTGCTGACATCAGTATTTCTCAAACACGGTTGCATAGATATATGCATGTGCTGTAGAACATTCAGTGAGAATGTTGTGTGTACGTTTTACTGATAATCATTTTACAAACAACAGCCTTTTTGTGTTTACGATGGCATCTCTGTCACAGAATGACCTAAAGTTACTAAGTTAAGCCTGAACTGCAGTATGTCTCAGCTGATGTCAGAAAATTCTGGTGGTTATATATATAGTTTCAAGGATCTGTGACATACGCACACACACACACGCACATATATATATATATGTATACACATAGATATAGATAGATATACTTGAATAATTATAAATAAGTACACATACATATATACATTGTTTATATATTTATTTTTGTATATTAGGTATATGTGTGGGTATATAGATAATTTTTCCAAATTACACTCACTCTACATATAAATTCTGAGGTCCCCAATATCTCTTTTAAGATCTTTTGTGACCAGCCTCTACGTATTTCTCCAACTTAATATCTTGCCTTATATTTTCTGTAAAAGGAACATGAAACTACTGGTGGGTCCTTATATATACAGTACTTTTCTTTTCCTTCTTAAGTTGTGCTTTTGTGCGTACCCTTTGGTAGATGGAATTCTCTTCTCTTCCTCCATTCCCTCAACTTTTAAACTTGGAATTCTTGCTTATGTGTTATAAATCAGTTCTACCATCACTTCTTCCAGGAGGCATTGATCTAACTGGGGTGGGCTGTTCAGTGTTCCTCCTATTTTCATAGTGCCCTGAGCATATCTCTATCTTACATACACCTGTTGTTTTGCAGGTACCTGTTGGAATCTATACCAGACAGTGACCTCCTTCAGGTTTCGTGGTCTCTCCTCTGTATCTTTCAAGCATGGCCTTGACTGGGAGATAGTGACTTGACAAAACATGGGTGAATCATCTGTGCTTTCTACCAGATAAAGACCTTGTCTGCAGTCAGTCTAAGCAATTTCATTCACAGTTTCTCCTCTATCAATTTTTATACTACTGCTTTTCAAATGTTTAATGCATATTTCATGCTTCATTTAGTATTTTAAGTTAGAAAAATCAATGTCTAGTTTTAATATGAAGAAATGTTAGGGACTCCCCTGGTGGCCCAATGGTTAAGACTGTGCTTCCAAAGCAGGGGACGCAGGTTCGATCCCTGGTTGGGGAACTAAGATCCCACATGCTGTGTGGTGCAGCAAAAAAAAAAAAAAAAAGAAATATTAGATACAGAAAGATAACACTTCTGTTCCTTTCTCTTTCAGGAGGTCCATCTTCCCAGTTGCAGGCTCAGGAACCTAGAAGTTCTGAAAACACTTGGACTCTGCTGGAAGATTCTGGGTGCGGTTTATCAAACGATCAGAGAACTGAACCTTCAGAGATGACCGAGCGTCCTGGGGAGAGCTGCATCTCCACCCCCTTCCCACCGCTGCCCATTGTGAACAGACCTTGTGCTCCTCTGGAAAAGCCTCTGTCTTCTCACATGCAGTTCTTGCAACATCTGCTTGGGCTGAAGACCTTGACCGAGTCAGAGAGTCTGAAAACTGACTTAAGCCACTTTGAAAACGCCTCTTCCACGGTATCCGATTCTGTTTTTCAGTTGCTGGATGGCTTGATCACTTTTTACCGAGAACCCAAACTTCCTTGTTCAAGCTTTTGGATCAAAGCTGTGGAAACTTTAGCTAGACTGATCAATGATTGTAACTTATATAATCATATTCTTAAAAAGTGTTCCAAGAAGCTGGAAGAATTTGAGAAGACCCTGCTACAGGTTATTTTAAGGAACAGCCATATCAATCGGGTAAGTAATACATCTTTTCTATGTATGAAATACCATGTCAGTAGTTTGGGTGAGCACGCCCACTGGGTAGTGCCTGTTGTGGTGCCTTGGCCTCGTGGCTCAGTCTCCAGTTGGACCTTGTTTTGCAGCCATCTGGAGTTCTGACCCAGCAACATCTGCTTGGGTCCTCACGATCCAGCTGTGGCCTCTGATGCCACAGCTTTGTTCTCTCCATAGATGCCTATGCTTTCAAGCTTATGCTTCTCCACTTGGAGTTACCTTCCCTGTTTTTCTTATTGGTATCTTTGGATACTTCTCTTTTTAAAAAAATATATATATATTATTTATTTATTTATTTTTGGCCGTGTTGGGTCTTCGTTGCTGCGCGCGGTCTTTCTCTAGTTGCGGCGAGCGGGGGCTACTCTTCGTTGCAGTGCGTGGGCTTCTCATTGCCGTGGCTTCTCTCATTGTGGAGCACGGGCTCTAGGCATGTGGGCTTCAGTAGTTGTGGCACGCGGGCTCAGTAGTTGTGGCTCACGGGCTCTAGAGCGCAAGCTCAGTAGTTGTGGCTCATGGGCTCTAGAGCGCAGGCTCAGTAGTTGTGGCACATGGGCTTAGTTGCTCTGCAGCATGTGGGATCTTCCCACACCAGGGATCGAACCCATGTCCCCTGCATTGGCAGGCAGATTCTCAACCACTGCACCACCAAGGAAGCCCTGGATACTTCTCTTTTGTTTTCCCCTGCCTACATTTACTTCCTATTGCTCAAAAAGTCTCAATGCTTTTCAAAACACCACTTATACTTATGGTTTTCCAATCTGTAACGTCTATGACCATTAAATTCCTCAGGATGGATTACCTGTACTGTATTGAGTTTGTTCTTTTTCTGGCATTGACTAGCAGATGCCTGGAGGTCAAAGACTGTTTTTCTCTTCTGTTAGAATTTCCCTTGTAAGTGGCATAATACCCCATGGACCCACTGCAGATGTGGGTTAATTGAATACATTGGCTGAGGAACAAATACTATATGGCATTGCTTTGGTTTTTGTTTTTCTTATTTACTTAACATGGCTTAGAAAAGTTGACTCGGGGATTCTTTTCTTGCAGGTGACATTGAAGTAACCTGAAGTTGTTTTGTTGTTTGGCTCTTGAGACATAATGGAGAGTTTCTTTTTGGTATTACTTTCTATCTCCTTCACTGTCTGATCCTTTGGGATGGTTGTAAATGCCTTCATATTTTAATCTTTTTTAATTGACTACTAAAAATATCAGAGGAGACTAAAAGGTCCATTTAACTTATTTACTACATTTCATTGGGTAAAGGTTCACAAGGTTGTTGGACCTTGTTTTTTCTGATACCTCTCTGTCTCGTGTTTGTTCCCAGTGTCATTATCTAATGCTCAGAGTTTTTGTACAATATCGGCTTTACCTGAATTTTCAAAGCTCTGACAAAATTGAACTAATAAGCTAATTTGTTGCACATCCATCTCTTCTTCCCTTCTCTATTAAGGTATGATTTGATCAGTATTATAGAAAACTTTACAATTAAGCTTTTGGCATTTTGAAAGATACTGAATTTTCTGTCTAGGAAACTGAAATTTTTTTTTTACCTAATATGGTCAATCAGGAATTAAATATCAGATTTTCCATGGTATCTATCTGAGATATATAATCAGCTTCTCAGCCATCAATAAATACCTCAAATACTTAATATTCCTAAATCTGTTTTTTTGCATATGTTTGCTTTCTTCTTTTAAAACTACTTTAAGCAGGTTTTGTGTGACTTGGAGCCTTCCAGATACTAGCATTCATATTCCTTATCAGTTACCAGATGATGCAAATATTTTTTCAGTCTAGTCTTTCTCTCACTGAAGGATTGGCTTACACAAGAGTAGAGTTGGGAACTGTATGTATAGAAGAAACTTGTGATGGTACAGGTGGGTCTGAAGTGTATTTTCATGCCATCTATCATGGTACAAGCCATTGTTGAATAGTTGGTCAGCAGTGGAAGAATGAGTGAATGAGCGGCTTTGTTGTTTAGCCAATATCTATCTGTTATCTTAGTCCTGTGTCTGTCTGGGAAGGTTAAGCTGTCCTCTGCTTGCAGTTACCTCTACTTTTCTTGGAGAGGTCATTGTTGCCATTTAGAGAAAGTAGCATCATAAAATTGCTCACTGCATTCACAGTTAGGATGATGGTTCATAAATAAGTTTTAATGACTTTATCTCTGGGGATTTTTCTTCTCCCCAGCAAAAGCATCTTAGACTAAATCATTCAAACTTTTGTCGTTATTACTACCATCATTATTATTATTACCATTGTCATCTTGTTCCAGATATGTTCACAAAACTTCTTTAGTAGAAAAATTGACTAACAGTTACTCTTCATAAATGCTTTTCTGTGTTTTTTTAGCTTTCCTTGAATAATAAACAAAATCTCAAGAAAGAATATATTCTGACATGAAATATAGGATAGCTCCTACTATTATATTTTTTATTGATACTATTCTTGATTTATTAAAACAAAATATCCAGTTTAGGGGAAAAAAGTACTTCTTTTGAAAAACCTTGTTCCCAGAGATTGGAAGTGTTTAATTAAATTATACTGGTTAAAACCGTGAGCCCTGCTATTGATTTCATTAAAGTGAACCTATGTTTGTGCAATGTGATAGGAAAAGGTGTGGTATGAATACTTTAATATTCTGACTGAGGGATTTCATGTATCTATAATTCATGTACAGTCAGGTTTTAAATAAAATATAAATATTCAACAACATGTTCTCAACACATTCAGTAGTAAAATTATTCTGACCATAACTTAGTCTTTCTTTAATGATACCAATAAGAACTTGGTATCTTTCAAAATCTTGAGGTCATCATGGTGAATATCAGTTATATTAGAGCTGTATATACATATATATATATATATATATATATATATATATACACACATATGTTCAAGAAATAGGAGATTGAAATGAGATATCTTAGAAATTATTTTGAGTAATTCTCTGATATTAGCTTGGTTGAAATTATTACTAAGTTTAGGGGAAAATATATGATTTGTGATTTTTTTAGATTTGGATAAATCCTATTTATTTTTGTGCTTTTTTTTAAGGAACTTTATATTATGTTTATTTAATAACAAATTTTTTAGGAATTGTTATCTTAGTTCCATGTCTGTATTATATTTTTAGGATAACCATTAGGTAGGACTTGAAGGTATAATCTATAGTGTGACATTTGACAGGCATGGAAGATATATGTCTTGAAACCAGATGGGTTCCAGGGGTCTGCACTGGGCCTGTTCTAGGGGTCCTGGGATGCAATGGTGACTTAACTTGGGTTGAACTGTCTTCTACTTACAGGCTCCAGTATGGCACCTTCCTCATTCCTCTGGGTACTTGCTTGGGGTCAGGAAGGTTTCCCTTTGAGTTATTTAATGCCCTTTGTTTGACTGACAAACTGACCTTTCCTATACTTCCAGACTTCAAAATGTGTTTATTTCTATGATTAGAAACAGCATGAGCTAATCCTAGCATTGTATGGCCACCTATTTCTACTGTCATGGAAGTTTAACACTAGAATGCTTATAGTTTTATTTAGATTTTGCAATGGTATCTTTGTCTTAAATTTTCATTTGTTTTAAAGAGATGGGAATGATTATATTAAGTTAAATATCAAAACCTATAGTTATCATTGAGCTTTTTAGATATTTAGCATACATTGCTAAATCTTAGAGACATAATAATGAGTTACTTAGAACACATATTCTTCAGATTTCTTATTTTTTTAAACCATAAAACAACTCTTGGACATACTAGTTGTGAAATTGAAAAAAAATACTGATTATCAAACAGACATTAAATTAGAATCTTTTGTATGTATGGTAAGCAGAATAATGGTCCCCCAGAGATGTCCACATCCTGATCCCTGGAGCTTGTGAATATGTTACCTTACATGACAGCAGGTGGGTGGGATTTCAGGTTGCTTATCAGCTGACCCTGGGATGTGGTTTTCCTGGATTACCCACCTGGGCCCAGTACCCACAAGGGTGATTGTCAGTGGAAGAGGGTGGCAGGAGAGTCAGTGTCCAAATCAGAGAGAATTTTGAAGATGCTATGCTTCTTGCTGTAGAGATGCAGGAAGGGGCCGAGAGCCAAGAAATGCAGGCTGGAGAAAGCAGGGAAATGGGCTCCGCAAAGATCGCAGGCCTGCCAGCCCCTTCCCTTTGGCCCAGTGAGACCCCTTCAGACTTCTGACCCCCAGAACTGTAACGGAATAAATGTATGTTCTTTTAAGCCACTAAATTTGTGGTGGTTTGATACAGCAGCAACAGGATGTAATAAGCTGTGCTTCCCATTTTTATACGGTAACTCTGTGAGATACGTGTGGTTGCCATTCTTATTTCCATTTGAGAGACAGGAAAGCTGAGGCTGAGAAAACTAGTGAGCGGTGCTGTGCGCACTAGCCCCTCGAACGCGCATGGCACATGGCTGTGCTTGCTCGCTCCCTTCTCTCTCCTCACGGTCCTCAGATCCGGAGGACTGACCCAGATGTCTGCAGGTGTCACCTACAGAGTCCTCTTCCCACCTGCTGCCGGCTCCCTGATGCTCATCCCTTCCTGCCAGAGTCCTGACTCGTCTGACCCTCGTGTGATCCCCCCCGCCTCACGGCTGGGAATCCGGCGGTGACCCCGCTGGATGCGTGAGGAGGCACATTCCTCATCGCAGCCCGTGGGGCTCTTTCCTACGGCCTCATCCAGCCTCTTTGGCCTTACCTGTCTCCATTCCATCCTAAACCTTCTTCACCCGGTCAGGCGGACGTGTCTGTGGTTGTCCGAGGGCTTGCTGTTCTGTCCCCGCCCTCTGTGCTGCAGGACCTGCCAGGCCCTTCTGCTGTCCAGCCAGTTCCACCCGGCTTTCCAGACGGGGCTTGAGGATCAGCTCCCTGGAGAAGCTTCCCTCGTCCCCTGCCTCCGTCTCCCTTTCCTTTGGCTGATTAAATACGCTTCCCGTGAATTCACCGCAGCACACGTCTCACCGTGCAGGGGCTCCTGACTCCTATTTATCCTCCATCAGAATCCAGTCTCCGGGCCAGTGCCAGGCTGTCCTCGCTCCGTGTCCTCAGGGCTCCATGCGGTGCTTGGTGGGGTGGGTTTGGGGGTCTCAGTGTAGCTGGTGCAGGTGGGGTCTAGGCTCCTCACGTGGCCTTTGCTCCCATAGGGGGCTGGGCCACAGTCTTTTCCTGTGGGGTTTGGCAGCTTTAGGGAGGTTATCCGTAAAAGCTCTCCATCTTGCTAGGCTGCCCCTTTTCTGTCCTTTGGCTAGGAGAGCAGACTTTTATTGTTGTTGTTGTTGTTTTTGTCCGTACCCATTGGCATTTCTGGGTTGTTGGCTTTTTTCGTTCCAAATGTGGGATAAACGAGACAAAAAGGAAACCAGATCTATTTTTTTGTTTTTTGAGGCACCTCCGTACTGTTTTCCATAGTGGCTGCACCAATTTACATTCCCGCTTTTCGCCACACCCTCTCAGTCCCACTCCTGGGCATATATCTGGAGAAAACCATAACGCGAAAAGATACGTGCACCCCAGTATTCATAGAAGCTCTGCTTACAATGGCCAAGACATGAAAACAACCTAAATGACCATCGGCAGAGGAACGGATAAAGAAGATGTGGTATATATGCACAATGGAAATTACTCAGCCATAAAAAAGAAGGGAATAATGCCATTTGCAGCAACATGGATAGACCTAGAGATTGTCATACTAAGTGAAGTAAGTCAGACAGAGAAAGACAAATATCATATGATATCACTTATATGTGGAATCTAAAAAAAATGGTGCAAATGAACTTATTTACAAAACAGAAACAGACCCACAAACATGGAAAGCAAGCTTATGGTTACCAAAGGGGAAAGGTGGGGAGGGATAAATTAGGAGTTTGGGATTGACATATACACATTACTGTATATAAAATAACCGATAAGGAACTACTGTAAAGCACAGGGAGCTATACTCAGTATTTTGTAATAACCTACAAGGGAAAAGAATCTGAGAAGGAATATATATATATGTATATGTACATGTATATATATGTATAACTGAATCACTTTTGTACACTTGAAACTAACACAACATTGTAAATGAACTATACTTCAATTAAAAAAACAAACAAACAAACAAACAAAAAAACTAAGTAATTACAGAAAAAAAGGAAAAGAAAACCGGAGAACTCACCACCTAGTCCTTCCTTTGGTCGTAAGGTTCATAGCCTGTCCACCTGTCAGTCTGCTTGGGTGTGTTTTAAATATAATGCCTAGGGTTTTTAGTACTTAGTGAGAGGATGAGAGGTACACAAGTCCACTTTCCAGAAGTGGAAACCTGTGAATGTATTTTTAAAATACATACTATTCCATATTATAATGACAAAGAGCTAGCCCTCTGTCCCACCCGAGACCACCGTGGCCAGGTGTGTACTCCTGTTCTGCCCCCACTTACACCTGTGCTTTTAAACAAAAGGCTTATGCTGCTATATCTCAGGTTATTTTCTTTTTCATCTGTTCACTTTTTATCATAGAAGACAAAAATTTATGTCTTATGTGGCTGCTCTCTTCCAATCATACTCCTCAGTCATAGTTTTGTCATAAGTTTTGGTTAAATAAATATTACATATTTATATTATTATAAATATGTCATGATGTATTTTTATTATTATAAACATGCCATGACGTATTTGTATTATTATAAACATGCCAAGACGTATTTGTATTATTATAAACATGCCATGACGCATTTGTATTATTATATGTTACTGCATATTTATATTATTATAAATATGTTACTGCATATTTATATTATTATAAATATGTAATTTTTAACACCAGCACATCTAATATACAATGGTTTCATTTCCTTTTTTTTACAGCTTTTTTTTTCCTTAGGATTTTTTTTTCCACTTGCTTAGTTTTCTGCATACCTATAATTGATGCTTCCTTCAGATACTTTGACAGGGTTGTAAACATCCTCTCAGTATGGCCAAACAAATGAAGTCATTTATCAGTTCCATCTTTTATTTATTTTAAGATACACCTTCTGGAGCCCTTTATCTTCCTGTTCTCATCTGGGCTGAGCTTCGTGTGTCTCTGATCAGATTTACTCCATGGGCTTCTTTTAATCACCACCCTGGGAATTCCCTTTGCTGCTTTTTTGTGCTGTGTCTCTGAGTCCCTAGATCTCATATATTCCTTTCCTTAGTTTATAACTTCATTTAGGTGATGCACATTGTTTACGAGCTCACTTAGAATGGATTCCTGGGATGTAAACTTTAAAAATATTTGTTTGCTTAAAATATTTTATTCCAACTTTAAACTTTATTGGTGGATTAGGATAGATTTTCTGGTTGTAAATCATTTTTTCCGTATAATTTAAAACATTTTTCTACCAACTTCTGGATTCCACTGTTTCTAATCAGATTTCCAGTGTAATTCTGATTGTAATTCCTTCAGCGTGATCTATCCCTCAACCTCGCACACCCGCAGAAGCACTTAGGCTCTCTCCTGTTTCCATTGTTTCGTAATTACAGGATGGTGTACCTCAGCGTGGGTCTTTTTCTTGAGTCCTTGGTGGGTCTTTGAGTTTGGGATTTCATCTTTCAGTTCTGAAAAATTTTTGAATAGTTTTTCTCATATATTTCTGCCTTTTATCTTCTCTGTATCCTTTTTCTAGAACAGTTCTTGGTCTGATCCTCTAGATTTCTTATCTTTTTTTCTTGTACTGTTTATTCTTTTTCTTTTTCCTGGGAGATTTCCTCAACTTTTTCTTTTAGCCATTCTATTGAATTTTTATTTCTGCTGAAATATTTTTCGTTTCTATGAGTTCCTGTTCTCTTGATTGTTCCTTTTCATAGCCCCCAGTTCTTGTTTTATATACAATAATGTGTAAAACTTTTATATTTTCCTTGTTCCCTGCTTTGCCTCTATTTTCTTCTGGTCTTGATTTCCCCATCTCAGTTGATCACTGTTTTTCATATTTGAGGCTTTCCAGTGCCTTGAACTAACCTGGAAAGATGGGCAAGATTTAGGAGGGCCCTCTGAAAGATAACTTGGGGGAGGTATGCCAGCTGCTTGACGAGAGGCACTGAGGCAGGGGGAAGCTTGGAGAGCCCTGGAACTGCTACAGTCTGGGGGATTCGGTTGGAAAGGAGTGGAGCTTTGGAAGACATGTGCCTAACGTGATGAGAAGGTCCAGGTAGTGAAGGTTCTTGTATTGTTTTTTTAAATACTTGAGTTTCTTCTGCAGCCCTGAGTTATAAGGTGTACAATTTAAAATCGCGTGCACAGTTTTGTGTGTAGGAGCATGTGCTTTTTTTCCTAGGAGGGCGCTCATCCTTTTCATGAGATTCTGAAACGATGCTGTGATCCCCAAAGTAAACAACATCTGGGAAACCATTGAGACTGACTTGCACACCCCACCCAAATAAATACCTCAAAACATGGCTCAAACCTTACTTCACTCATAAATTCTTTCTTATCAATTTGATCCTGAAATGGGCTCCTCTTCTGAACTTCTGTAGTGATTGTTGTCTACATAATTCACTTTTCAGTTTGCCATATGCTGTATTATTTCAGCTTATCTAGTATGGCTTGAATTTTTTTAATGTTTTATTAAACCTGTCAAATGTTTTTATCACAGAGATTAACAGCTTAGGTTAGCATGCCCAAAATGTATTTACTAGCGCTGGCCTTCGATAACTGATATTGAGTTCCACATCTATAAAATGGAGACAGTAAATGTGATTACGTCATAGGGCTGTTGGGAATATTCAATGAGTAGATGCAAATGAAGTGCTTATTAGCATAATATCAGGTATCGTATGCTGTCCTGAGGAAGGGCCATATCCTATTTTCTCTACTATTCCTGATATAATGCTGAGCTCATTCCAGGAGCAAAATGAAGTATTTTCTGAATTTAAAATAAGAGAATGAAAGTAAATGACAAGTTATACTTCATATACCCCTATATGCTTAAATACCATCTTCTGTCTTTTGATCAAATTTTTCTGTGTATAAAACCTTCCCAAGCAGCAGCTCTCTCTTACTGACACTGTAATGATATTCCTGAAGCACCCCCATGTACTAGGCAGCAGGGCCTCATTTTGTGGTGTCACTAACTGCCCTTCCAATGGCCACGGCTTCCTGCTGACCGATGAGCTTATTAGCAGGTATCATGGATTTTTCTTCCTATTTTAATTATAGAAAATCCATTGTAGGGACTTCCCTGGTGGTCTAGTGGTTAAGACTTTGCCTTCCAATGCAGGGGGTGCAGGTTCAATCCCCGGTCGGGGAGCTAAGATCCCACATGCCTTGCAGCCAAAAATATGAAACATAAAACAGAAGCACTGTTGTAACAAATTCAATAAAGACTTTAAAAATGGTCCGCATAGCGGGGAACTTAAAGGTGGCGGAGGAGTAAGATGTGGAGATCACCTTCCTCCCCACAAATACATCAGAAATACATCTACATGTGGAACAACTCCTACAGAACATCTACTGAACACTGGCAGAAGACCTCAGACTTCCCAAAAGGCAAGAAACTCCCCACGTACCTGGGTAGGCAAAAGAAAAAAGAAAAAACAGAGACAAAAGAATAGGGGCTGCACCTGCACCAGTGGGAGGGAGCTGTGAAGGAGGAAACTTTTCCACACACTAGGAAGCCCCTTCACTGGTGGAAAAGGGGGGTGGGGGGGGGGAAGCTTCGGAGCCATGGAGGAGAGCGCAGCCACAGGGGTGCAGAGGGCAAAGTGGAGAGATTCCTGCACAGAGGATTGGTGCCGACCAGCACTCACCAGCCTGAGAGGCTGTCTGCTCACCCGCTGGGGCAGGTGGGGGCTGGGAGCTGAGTCTCGAGCTTCGGAGGTCAGACCCCATGGAGAGGACTGGGGTTGGCTGTGTGAACACAGCCTGAAGGGGGCTAATGCACTACAGCTAGCCGGGAGGGAGTCCAGGAAAAAGTCTGGAGCTGCCTAAGAGGAAAGAGACCATTGTTTCGGGGTGCGCGAGGAGAGGGGATTCAGAGCACCACTTAAACAAGCTCCAGAGAGAGGCTTGAGCCACGGCAATCAGCACGGACACCAGAGACCAGCATGATGTGCTAAGGCTGCTGCTGCAGCCACCAGGAATCCTGTGTGCAAGCACAGGTCACTCTCCACACCTCACCCCACCCCATGAGCCTGTGCAGCCCGCCACTGCCAGGGTCCCGTGATCCAGGGACAACTTCCCCAGGAGAACGCACGGCGCACCTCAGGCTGTTGCAACATCACACCAGCCTTTACCACCGCAGGCTCACCCTGCATTCTGTACCCCTCCCTCCCCTGGCCTGAGTGAGCCAGAGCCCCCAAATCAGCAGCTCCTTTAACCCTGTCCTGTCTGAGTGAAGAACAGACACCCTCAGGCACCCTACACGCAGAGGCGGGGCCAAATCCAAAGCTGAACCCCGGGAGCTGTGCAAACAAAGAAGAGAAAGGGAAATCTCTCCCAGCAGCCTCCGGAGCAGCGGATTAAATCTCCACAATCAACCTGATGTACCCTGCACCTGTGGAACACCTGAATAGACAATGATTCATCCCAAAATTGAGGCAGTAGACTTTGGGAGCAACTGTAGACATGGGGTTTGCTTTCCGCATCTAATTTGTTTCTGGTTTTGTTTATCTTACTTTAGTAATTACAGTTTATTATCATTGATAGATTTGTTTATTGATTTGGTTGCTCTCTTCCTTTTTTTTTAACATATATATATATTTTTTCCTTTTTCTCTTTTTTGTGAGTGTGTATGTATATGCTTCTTTGTGTGATTTTGTCTATATAGCTTTGCTTTTACCATTTGTCCTAGGGTTCTTTCTGTCCATTTTTTTTCTTTTTTAGTATAGTTTTTAGTGCTTGTTATCATTGGTGGATTTATTTATTGGTTTGGTTGCTCTATTCTTTCATTCTTTTTTGTTTATTACTTTTTAAATTTTATTTTTAATATATTGTTTTTATTTTCTATTTTAATAACTTTATTTTATTTATTTATTTATTTTTCTTTCGTTCTTTTTTTGTCCTCCCTTTTCTTCTGAGATGTGTGGCTGACAAGGTCTTGGTGCTCCGGCCGGGTGTCAGGCCTGAGCCTCTGAGGTGGGAGAGCCAAGTCCAGGATATTGGTCCACCAGAGACCTCCCGGCCCCACATAATATCAAATGGCGAAAGCTCTCCCAGAGATCTCCATCTCAATGCTAAGACCCAGCTCCACTCAACGACCCGCAAGCTACAGTGCTGGACACCCCATACCAAACAACTAGCAAGACAGGAAAACAACCCCACCCATTCTCTGAGAGGCTGCCAGGAATCATAATAAGTTCACAGAAATCCCAAAACACACCACCGGATGCGGCCCTACCCACCAGAAAGGCAAGATCCAGCCTCATCCACCAGAACACAGGCACCAGTCCCCTCCACCAAGAAGCCTACATAACCCACTGACTGACCTTACGTGCTGGGGGCAGACACCAAAAACAATGGGAACTACGAACCTGCAGCTGGTGAAAAGGAGACCCCCAAATGCAGTAAGTTAAGCAAAATGAGAAGACAGAGAAATACACAGAAGATGAAGGAGCAAAGTAAAAACCCACCAGACCAAACAAATGAAGAGGAAATAGGCAGTCTACCTGAAAAAGAATTCAGAGTAATGATAGTAAAGATGATCCAAAATCTTGGAACTAGAATGGAGAAAATACAAGAAACGTTTAACTAGGACATAGAAGAACTGAAGAGCAAATAAACAATGATGAACAACATAATAAATGAAATTAAAAATACTCTAGAAGGGATCAATAGCAGAATAACTGAAGCAGAAGAACGGATAAGTGACCTGGAAGATAAAAGAGCGGAAATAACTACCACAGAGGAGAATAAAGAAAAAAGAATGAAAAGAATTGAGGACAGTCTCAGAGACCTCTGGGACAACATTAAACACACCAACATTCGAATTATAGGGGTCCCAGAAGAAAAAGAGGAAAAGAAAGGGACTGAGAAAATATTTGAAGAGCTTATAGTTCAAAACTTCCCTTATATGGGAAAGGGAATAGTCAATCAAGTCCAGGAAGCTCAGAGAGACCCATACAGGATAAATCCAAGGAGAAACACGCCAAGACGCATATTACTCAAACTATCAAAAATTAAATACAAAGAAAAAATATTAAAAGCAGCCAGGGAAAAGCAACAAATAACATACAGGGGAATCCCCATAAGGTTAACAGCTGATCTTTCAGCAGAAACTCTGCAAGCCAGAAAGGAGTGGCAGGATATATTTAATGTGATGAAGGAGAAAAACCTACAACCAAGAATACTCTACTCAGTAAGGATCTCATTCAGATTCAGCGGAGAAATTAAAACCTTCCCAGACAAGCAAAAGCTAAGAGAATTCATCACCACCAAACCAGCTTTACAACAAATGCTAAAGGAACTTCTCTAGGCGGGAAACACAAGAGAAGGAAAAGAGCTACAATAACAAACCCAAAACAATTAAGAAAATGTTAATAGGAACATACATATCGATAATTACCCTAAATGTAAATGGATTAAATGCTCCAACCAAAAGACAGAGACTGGCTGAATGGATACAAAATTAAGACTCGTATATATGCTGTCTACAAGAGACCCACTTCACACCTAGGGACACATACAGACTGAAAGTGAGGGGATGGAAAAAGATATTCCATGCAAATGGAAATCAAAAGAAAGCTGAAGTAGCAATTGTCATATCACACATATGGTCACCTTATTTTTGATAAAGGAGGCAAGAATCTACACTGGAGAAAAGACAGCACTTCAGTAAGTGGTGCTGGGAAAACTGGACAGCTACATGTCAAAGAATGAAATGAGAACACTCCCTAACACTGTACACAAAAATAAACTCATAATGGATTAAAGACCTAAATGTAAGGCCAGACACTATAAAACTCTTAGAGGAAAACATAGGCAGAACACTCAGTGACATAAATCACAGCAAGATCCTTTTGACCCACCTCCTAGAGAAATGGAAATAAAAACAAAAATAAACAAATGGGACCTAATGAAGCTTAAAAGCTTTTGCACAGCAAAGGAAACCATAAACAAGACAAAAATACAACCCTCAGAATGGGAGAAAATATTTGCAAACGAATCAACGGACAAAGGATTAATCTCCAAAATATACAAGCAGATCATGCAGCTCAATATCAAAAAACAAACAACCCAATCCACTAATTGGCAAAGACATAAATAGACATTTCTCCAAAGAAGGTATACAGATTGCCAACAAACACATGAAAGGATGCTCATCATCACTAATCATTAGAGAAATGCAAATCAAAACTACAATGAGGTATCACCTCACACCGGTCAGAATGGCCATCATTAAAAAATCTACAAACTAAGTGCTGGAGAGGGTGTGGAGAAAATGGGACCCTCTTGCACTGTTGGTGGGAATGTAAATTGATACAGCCACTATGGAGAACGGTATGGAAGGTCGTTATAAAAGTAAAAATAGAACTACCATATGACCCAGCAATCCCACTACTGGGCATATACCCTGAGAAAACTAAAATTCAAAAAGAGTCATGTACCACAATGTTCATTGCAGCTCTATTTACAATAGCCAGAACATGGAAGCAATCTAAGTGTCCATCGACAGATGAATGGATAAAGAAGATGTGGCCCATATATGCAATGGAATATTACTCTGCCTTAAAAAGAAAAGAAATTGAATTATTTGTAGTGATGTGGATTGACCTAGAGACTGTCATACAGAGTGAAGTAAGTCAGAAAGACAAACAAATACCATATGCTAACACATATGTATGCAATCAAAAAAAAACAAAAAGGGTTCTGAAGAACCTAGGGGCAGGACAGGAATAAAGACGCAGACCTAGAGAATGGACTTGAGGACACGGGGAGGGGGAAGGGTAAGCTGGGATGAAGTGAGAGAGTGACATGGACATATATACACTACCAAATATAAAATAGATAGCTGGTGGAAGCAGTCGCATAGCACAGGGAGATCAGCTCGGTGCTTTGTGTCCACCTAGAGGGGTACGATAGGCAGGTTGGGAGGGAGACATAAGAGGGAGGAGATATGGGGATAAATGTATACGTATATATGATTCACTTTGTTATACAGCAGAAAGTAACACACCATTGTAAAGCAATTATATTCCAAGAAAGATATTTTTTAAAAAAGTGGTCCACATAAAAAAAAAATCTTAAAAGAAAATCCAGTGTAAATTAACTATTTGAGGTCATGGTTTCACTTACTCTTTGCACCCATCCCTTCCTTTCTGGGTTATGTTTCTGCTCTCAGATTTGCTAGGTGTTGATTCCCCTCAGACTGTCCTTTTTGCTTAGATCACCAATGATGTGGCCTTCACGCAGTTTTTAGGTAAATCTGAAGATACGGTTCATGAAATCAGATGTCTTTTTTCACCAATGTGGGTTTCCTAGTTTTATCTAAAACTCAATCATGCCACAATCATATCAACCAATAAAACCTATCAACTTTTTATTTAGTTCTGTCTAGGTAGCAGCATTTGTTTTACCTTTTTTTGCTGTGAGTTAGGGCATCATTGTAGTAATGACATAGGCTTTTGCTCCTTTGCTGACTTATCCTCTGTTTCTGTTTTTGTCATAGGTGTTCATCAGTTTCTTAAAGTTTGCCTCCCAGATTTTTAAGGCTACTCACAGTCTGCTTTTTTTTTGGACAGTCCTGGGGGCACAGAAGTTGTGTCTAAGGTTAAGCCTCCGTGCCCCTTTGCATCTTTTTGCAGAGCTGTGTTTAAAAAAAAAACTGGGCTAATGTTCCTGCGGTTGTAGTTTAATTTAATAAGCATTTACTGAAACAAGTTGTGTCATAAACTAAAATCTTAATACTCATTTGACCACTGCATAAATCAGACATTCCTTGGATTTTCTAAGTAGTGTTTAACTTGCAGCACTCATTCAGAGGAAACAGGAATAGACAGAGCAGAACTTGGTTCAATTTACTTTCAAGGTATAGTTTATCTCTTCCTAAGATAATTAACAGCAGTCTATCTTCATATTATACCTCATAGCTTGTGAAGCCGTTTCACATGTAGTTTATTATCTCTTCTGTCAGCAACTCTGTGTCGTGGTTATTACCATCTTCAGTTTATAGCGGAAAAGATTGAGGATAGGTAGGTTAAAGGACTCAGTGAAGTTACTTAATTAACCAGTCATGGAACACCTGTGTCTCAAACCTATAGCATTCTATAGGTTCTTCCCCTTTTTCTACTATATCTTATTTCCATCACTAATTTTAAAAATTATCCATACGTTTTTGTCCTAAATGCAAAAGAAGTAAACTGACTTCAATTTATGGGATAAAAAAATATTCATTGGAAATCAAAGACCTTAGCAATATTTCTCTCAATTTTATAAGAAGAATATTTATAGTTTGCTTGGGTAAGTTGCTGCATTTTATTCTGTACAAAGGTTTATGTTTATAGAAAGCAAAAAAGGAAAAAAAAAACTGCTCTGCATTATAATATAGGGTCACTTGTTCCTTTTTTTTCTTTATTGGCTATAAATAACAGTCTGTTGGAGACTTTATGATTGTATGTCGAGTCGTATAGCACTAGTTTCTAATTGAGTATATAAACTATGTGGTTTTGCTTGTGTCTGCATAAAAATTGAAATATCTTCCTTCCTGTTTTAATAAGTTTTGTGAAATACATTTAAATTTTGCTCTTTATAAATTTATAAATAGGAATTTGAAGCTATCATTTTTTTTTTAGTTTATTTTCCCACTGAGTTCAGAATCTGCTTAAAGTACCCACCCCACTTAGTTATCAGTACTCACAAGGGTTGGAAAAGCTTAAATCATAGCTATCAAATGTGAGACCTGGAAAAATCAAGGAATTCTGAGAACATTAAATTGCTTCTCCTTTATTTATAGGCAATGATGTCTTTGAAGCAGAACATTTTACTTTGAGCATATAATTAACCATTAACTCATTTATTTGTTTTTCCCATGGTATTTTTCAAGTGTGAGGTCTCTAATGTGAAACACGGGACCCCTCTAATGGGCTGGATTCTGTCAGAGATACTGGATATACTGTGGTTGACTAATGAGACACAGTCCCTGACTTAGGGAGCTAATAATCGAGATAGCCATAAACTGTAAACTAACGTAACAGGTATGCAGAAAAGAAATGAGCAGGGTGCAATGGGAGAGAATGAAAGAAAAGATCCAATTTAAATTGGTGGGACATGCAAGGCCTCATGGAGGAAGTAGCTTTTAAGTAGAATGAGAGGGAGTTTGGAGTAAGGACTGTTGAGACAGGGGTCGCAGCATGTCCCCCTGAGACAGGATGGGTGAGTGATTGCAAGGAGGCATGTGCTCAAGTTGAGAGAGGGAAGGGCGGAGAGCTGCGTGATGAGTTTGGGAAAGTACGGACTGTAATGGATTGGTAGGTTGCCTACTGTATTCATTGCCTGGGGCTGCTGAAACAAATTGCCATAATCTTGAAGGCTTAACAACAGAAATTTATTCTCTCACAGTTCTGGTGGCCAGAAATCGGAACTAAAGGTGTTTTTGTCTGGAGATGCTAGGGGAGAGTCTGCTCCTTGCCTCTGACAGCTCCTGGTGGCTTCTGGCATTACTGGGTTCTGGCTGCATCCTGCTCTGTTTCTTCTTCACGTTGCCTTCTTCACTGTGTGTCCCAGCTCCCTGTGCCTCTTACTTATGAGGATACTGGTGATGGTATTTAGGGACTTCCTGAACAATCCAGGATTCTCTCTTCATTTCAAGATCCTTTACTTAATCACCTCCACAAGGACCCTTTTTCTAAATAAGACAGTGGCATTCGCAGGTTACAGGGACTTGATGTAGATATCCTTTGAAGGCCATGTTCTAGCCTACTGCACCTACCCACTATTCGTTTCCACGCTTATTACCCTTTGATTTTATTAAAATGTCTATCCCTATCTATGTGCCATGCATGTGTTTCTCTGGGCTTCTGGGGAAGTTGCTTCTCATTCTCTGAGAGAGTCCTAGAAGCAATTCTCCATCTCTTCCTCTGGCTACCGTCTTGTGAAGATGTAAAGCTGGGACTCACAGTCATCCTGCTGTCATCTGAAGGGCAGAGTAGCTACATAAAGGAGGGTCAAGTCCAGAAGAATCACAGGCAATCCAACCAGAGCCGGTCAGCAGCCAGAGCAGCCTCCCCAGTCTCTGTTTCCACTCACGGGAGTCAGTGCATTTCGTTAGCCTTTAAAGCGGTTTGAGTTGGGTCTTCTGCAACTTGCAGCCCGCAGCATCTTTTGGATAGGCTGCTGCAAGGAGTTTGGATTTTATTTGCTGTGTAATGGAAGTCATCGCTTTAGGTTTCGAAACCTCACTCTGAATACCACCGAGGTCATTGATTAGAAGGGGGACAAGAGGAGGAGGTAGAGAAACCTTTAGGCCCTGCTGCAGTCCAGGTGAGAGTGGATGACGGCTTACACTAGGTTGGTGGAGGTAGAAATGAAAAGAGTTATACAGATTTAAAATATATACTGGGGGCAAAAGTATGTACTGGAAGATTTCTCCTTAAAGTTGGTAGAGTGAGGACAGACATCCAACTTGGCTTCTACCCTGATTAAAACAATAGTAAAGGACTTTTTAAAGGCATAAGCATATGGGGGAAATGGGAAACCAGACAATAGCAACAAACTGTTAGAAGCTGGAGAAGACTCGGGCAATTGGTAAATGCCTTAGTGGATCCAAGAAAACAGAACTGTAAAGGAGCATTTGAGAAAGCTATTATCCAAACTAGTTTACACAGTAGACTTGCCAAAGACTCAGAAATTAGCTCTGCTAGTTACCTTTGGAAGAGGAAATGGAGACCAGGTGACGGTAGGTAAAATAAGGAGGTTTGGTCAGAGGTGTGCTTTGGAAGCATTAGAGCCCTGGATCCCCTCCCCTACCACACATGGCAGGGATGTGCCACTCCCACAAGCGGAAAAAGCCTGGGGATTTATTCTCTGGAAATAGTAGTAATAATAATGATAAGGCATCTTATTCTGGAAATTAGACAGAGTTGAGGGTAAAGGTACTCTTTTTAAACGGGGATTAAATAAACCTACGTGTACGGTTGCTGATATTTCCCCAAGCTTCTTCTCCCATTTGGCTCCAGAACACTGGCAACAAGACCTTTACCTCTCAGACAGCAAATGAGAAATCTTTTCTGGGGAAATTGAACATCCCAAGAGGAAAAGCACGAACGCACTGAAATCAAAGTTTCCCTAAAGGAAACAGCAGTAGATCCTGTACTAAAGCTTATAATGCACTAGCCCCACCCACAAATGGGAGCTTCCGGTCAGCTTTCAGTCGTGGCTCTTATGAAGCAGAATTAGCAGATTTCTGAGGAAAGTGTCTAATATGAAAGTCAGTTCCTGAAAACAATTTGGTGGATTCACACACACACACACACACAAATATATGTATTTTATATATATATATATTTAATGGTCTCAGAAAGGTAAAAGCATGTTTTGTAATGATGAAAAAGAAAATGGTGCTTTAAAATAAAATTTTCAGGGAATAAGTAAGACTTTTAAAATTAAAATTACTAAAGGTTTGGAAGTTTAGGTAGGGAAATCTTCCAGAGAGTAAAGGAAGAAAGAAAATAGAAAATAATGGAGCAATAGAAAGAAAACTGGAGGGCCAATTTTTGGAATCGAACATTTGAATTATAGAGTTCCGGAAAGAGGGAATAAGAAAATAAGAGGAAATCATTGAAGATACAATTTAAGAAATATCCTAACAGTGAAAAACCCATATTTTTAGGTTGTCAGCCTACCAAGTACCCTGTACTTGGATGAAAATGGACTTGAACTAAGGCCATCACTGTGAAATTTCTAAATACTATCTCAAAGAAAAAAGCTGCTTCCAGAGAGAAGAGGAAACACATTTACAGTTTTATGAAAATACCAGGAATACACATATTTCAGATTTTTCAAAAGCAAAAATAGTGGAAGAATTGAAGACAATGAAATCTTACCGAATATTTTCCAGGAAATTGATTTCCAACTCAGCATTTGGTACCTGATCAAACTATCAATCAAGTATAAGAGTAAATGGAGATATTTTCAGGCATATTAGGTCTCGGATTATACCTCCCATGTATGTATTTTCTCTCAGGACACTATTGATGCTATTCTCTCACAAAATCAGCTAGTGAACCAGGAGTAGAAGGCAGGAAATACAGGAAACTGAAGAACAGCACGTGATGGAAGATTATGCTGAAGGAAATCTTAGGGTGACAGCGTGGCACAAGGCCTGGAGAGCGACCTTGTGGAGTCGGTCAGAGATTCCAGGCATGAGCCTTTAAGAAAGTAAGACTGACAGAATATGGAGTATGTAGGAACATCCTCAGAGCAGATTAAGACAATTGAAGAAGAGTGTGGGGGTGAATTTTTATTACGTGCATAAAAAATTAACCAATGAATAAAACTAGACAATCATTAATTACAGGGAAAACTGTGCATAAAAGGAAAAATGTATAGTAATCTACATGGTTTGGCTGTGCATAACATTTATGTAGTTACAGTAATATAAGCATAGAGTGGATATCTATCCAAAATCATGGATGAAAAATGGATGTTTGTGTGAATGTGTGTGTGTGTGTGAGAGAGAGAGAGAGAGGAGGAGAATGGAGATGAGTGCAGGACAAAGAAAGATAGTCCCTTCCATAGTGGAAAACCAGTGTTTTTTAAGGAAGTATGTTATTTATAATCATGAAGGTAAATACCAAAAGAATCAACTAGAATAGTGTCAAATGAGAATGGTGGTGGAGAGGGGTAGGGTACCACTGTCTTTGGGATAAATGCTGTACAACTATTGGACAGTATCTGCTTGCAACACTTTAAAAAAATTAAAAACTGGAAAAAAAAGTATGTTAGAGGGAGAGTCCACTGGATTTGGCTATGGACAATGTGGAGGATGAGGGAGAAGTAGGCATTCAGCAGTATTACTTGGTTTCTGGTCACTAACAACCAGGTGAACAGAGGTGCCATTTACAGAGTCAAGGAGGACAGCCAGGAGGAGGGACAGGACAGGCTGAGACTGGGGGGTAGGAGTGGGGGTGGGCAGACCAAGCGCCCTTTGGGACATACCAAGTTGTATGATGACTGTAAGATGATGTGCTTAGCAAGGCAGTGGGCTTTATCAGCCTGGATCCCACAGGAGAGAACTGGCCTGGAGATTATTGAGTCTTCATCAGCGTATAGAGATTATTTAAAGCTGTGGGAGGCAGATCATAAGCAGCAATTGAGCAGGGCCTAGGATGAGCCCTAGAAACGAGGAAGGACCCTGAAAAGGAGGTAAAGAATTAGAGCACTGAGCAGGAGAAAAGTTAGCGAGTGTTGTCATGGAAGTGAAGAGAAGAGCATCTTTCAAAGAGAAGGGGTTGGTTGTCTTGCTGCATGACACTCAGAGCTTTCGGATGGGGAAGCTGAAAGGTGTCCATCATAAGCTCATGTTGTTCGTATGTAACTTGATAACTTCGTGCTGTTGCCATGCCTTTACTGAGGATGGTCTCAAATCTTAATGTACTGGTGGTCACTTTATTACTTGTGCACAAACACCTTAATTTTTGAGTTAATGCCGGGGAAACATACTATAGATAATTCAAAACAATAATTTAAAATTATGTATTCTTTTAAAATATGTTGTTATATTTGGATTTAACTTTTGGTGGGCTTTTGATTGGAACCTGTTGATTGCTCTTTCTGTGACTAGTGTGTAAGGAAAGATGTTATGACATTTACCACAGCTGTCTTTTTGTTGGTCACAATTTGCCGCTTTCCTGGGCTTCTATCTCTCAGTTCTCTCTGCCAAATGCTATTTTCACACGCCCCCCTCCTTACTTCCACACTTTAATTCTTTAGTTCTACACTTTTATTCAGAAACTCTTAGAAACAAACAACAGAAGAACATGGCATTGAGCTGGCTATAGTTGTTCATGTTCATAGGAAGAATTCTTAACACTTTCAAACAAAAAGTATTATGTCTTAATGAAGAAACACCTATGACCATTTTGGAATGGCATGATAGCTATTTGAAGTTATTTGGGAACGTCTGGGAGTTAGAGTTTTAGGTAGTAGTCACCTTACAGGGATGTGTCCTGGAAAGTAACAGGCATTCTCGGGGGGTTGCAAGGAACGGAGACTCCTTAAGCTCAACCTCAACCCCTTCAGCTCAAAGCAAGGTGCTTTCTGTGACCCTCTCATGGTTGCTCTTTTCAAGCTATATAGGTGTAAATCTGCTCATCTGCTTCTCCAGCGCACTTGTAATTTTGGCTTACTGTTCATCTCTTCTCTATATATCATGACCTTTCAGTTCTGTGCTTGAAACTAAGTTGAGGGCTAAGCACAGTCCCTGGCATATTATAGTCTAATTGAATTAAATAGTTCTAATTCTAATATAGTCTTATTGAACTGAATAATTAATGAGTGAGTAGCTCATGTTCCTTCTGTTAAAAGTATATGTCAAGACCATCATGACAGAATCACCAAATGTGCTCAAATAATCATCACATATGAAGATTAATATTTATATGCAGAATGTACTTTTAAGGTAAGTCATGGTAAAAATATACTGATATTGTGTTGTGTGATAATTCGAGATTGTTTTTATAGAGCTGGACAGACATTTCCTTCCCTTTTCTGTGTTATTTTCCTAATGCCTTTGATCTGTTCACATCAGTGCAGTTAGATTTTCCAAATACTGTGTGCTATTCTCCCCCACAGCACATGAATGCTTGCTCCTAAATACATTAAAGCCTTACTCCTCAAAGTGTGGTCCGGGGACCAGTCATGCTGACATCATCTGGGAGCTTGTTAGAAATGCAGACTGTCAACCCCCCTCCCAGATCTACAGAATCTGATTCTGCATGTTCACAAGATCCCCAGGTAATTCATATACATATTAAAGTGTGAGGTGCACTGAATTAAAAAATAAATTTTGATTCTAACTCCCCAGTAATGAAGTGCTGTATTTATTGAATTCTTGCTAAGTTCTTTGAATAGATCATTTCACGTAATCCTTATAACAACCCAGGAAAGGTATTTTTATTATCCTTATTTTACAGGTGGAGAAACTGAGGCATAAAGAAGTATAAGAACTTTTCCATAGACAGAGCTAGGCAGACCCTGGATCCGACCCAGGCGGTCCTACTCAGCAGGCTCTGTTCTTCATCAAGACAGTGGCTGCCTTCCCAAAGCTGTGGTTTGCTTATGCCCAGCTCCTAGTAACCTGTGCTCCACTGGTGCTGTGTCTGTCCTCTACGCTCAGAGAGTCTCTCTCCTCCCCATACCCTAAGCGCAGAACGTTTGAGAAGAATGCTCACCTTCTGTCTGCCCTGGTTCCTGAGGGTTTGGGAACCACATGCGTGGATTGTGCACCTGCTGTGTGCTAGCCCTCAGGAGGCAGACAGAACGGAGTGGGAGGAATGCTATGAATACGGTCTGGATTCTGGCATTTATAATCCCCTTAGGGAGTTGTTGGTTAGGCTTAAGGGAAAGATGAGAAACGAGGAGAGAGTCTGAGTCCCTTTTGGTCTAGATACCCTAAAACCATGGAAGTAGATGAATCTTCAGTATCAGCCTAAGACGCGATTTTACAGTAAGGGAAAGGATTTCCATCTCAGAAAAATATCTTCATCTACTTAGGTTTTTAAAACAGCTTTACTGAGTTGTAAAGTAAACTACACATGCTTAAAATACCCAATTTGATAAACTTTCATCTCTTCGGTTTTGTCTGCAATTCTTTTCACAGGAGGCAAACACTCTTATACCACAAAATATAAAACTAGAATTATGTAGGAAAGTTTATACCACAGTAGTTGAAATCTTGGCCAAATGATATTGAATCTTTTTGTTTTGATGAGGGAAGAGGTCTAGAGGAGAGAAGTCACAGGCTGACTTCAAGGGGTAAGGAACAAGGTGCACCTGAAATTGGAATAAAGGAAGATTGGGGCCAGTTCTCTAATTTGACAGTTTTAGCCCATTTATTATCATGTGTATAAACAAAAGGGTTGTTTGTATGTAGCTGTGGCTGAACGAGAAGCATGACCATTGCTCATCCATTGCTTTGCACATAAAAGTAACAAATTAATTATGAGTTTTGAATGAGTAACTTACTGAACATATGTAAAATTGCTTACTGTTTTTCACCAACAGGCCTTTTGTTTTTCACCAAAGGCCTAGCAGCTTCAAATTCGTATCAGTCTATTGCTGAGTTAGTATAGCACATACAGTAGCAAGCCTTCGTCTTAGTTGACTTTATTTCTCCTTAGGGCATTTACCTGAAACTCAGAAGGAGTCATTATATTTCTTTGTAAATCTGTCGTTTTCTTGCACTCCTGTGTTGCTGTCCATTGCAGCTTTGCACTTTCAAGGGAAACCATGGGATGTATTTGCCTGGAAACAGAAGACTTGAGCTTTCATGTACATTCCTGGGATCACTGTCTGAAAGATGGGGGCTTTCCTCCAACCTATTTCCTAGCAATCACAGAACAATGAATTTAGGCTCATCTAAGAGAAGGAGTTAGTTGGATGAATTGGAGTACAGGTGAGCATATATGTAATAATATATACTTAGTCTGTGATAGGTATATACCTAAGGGTATAAAAGGGGAAAATGGCAAAATAATTTTTTAAAAAACCCATGCCTTCCTTCATGATAAACAACTTGGTTTACTTTTCAAATGCGTTCAGTTTCTTCCATGAGTCTTAATAAAAGCCATGAAAAAATCTGATGAAGCTGATCTCGCAACATAATTTCAGATGCTAAGGCAAACAGGAAATATAACAATAATATGTATTCAGATAATTGAAACCAGAAAAGGCTTAGAAAGGTCTCTTAATTTCCTTCACCAGGAGTTTTACCTTGTACTGTGGAAGAGAGTTATTCAGAAATATGACATAAATTTTTATCCAAAGTATTATTTTCTTTTATTTTAGCCATTTTCATGAATATTTCTGTTATTTTATGCAAAGCAGTTTTTTTTGAGAAAGAACACAAAACTGAGGAAAATACTAGAAAGTAAATATCATCAGTCTGATCTTTTCATTGCTTCAGAGTAAAATCAAATAATAAAATAAGAACACTTAAACATTAATACATGCTACATTTAAATGAAGATTTATACATAGTTACTTATAAATATGTTTACTAATGCTTAGTTTCAGTCTTTTGCTAAGAGATGAGTTCCCTAGGAACAGTACTGAAACATCCTTTTTATAGCAAACTAATCTTAAATAATTGACGTGAGAGAAATCAAGTTGGACAGAATTATAGAGAACTTGAGTGTAGAATTCATCCTCAAATAATTTCTACTAACTGACATGAAATTAACAATGGTCCTTAACCTGTTTTTTTAAAAAAATACTGGTGCTTGAATCCCATGCCAGACCCATTGAAATGGAATTTTGGGCATCAGATGTCTTTAAAAGTTTCACAGATGATCCTAACACTCAGTATGATGGAGAACCATTGAGCTAGAGGGGTGGTCTATTTAAAAAACAAAATGCAGGCACGCGTGCACAAACATACACACACACACACCATTTAGTAACTGATCAGATACATTTTTTTTTAGATGATGTGCTGTGGGTCCTGAAGTTTTCAGATGCTGAAATGAACACTAATCTTTCAATGCTGTGTTTGTGTGTCGGCTAGTTAAAGCTGTTACTAAGCAGCCACTGTGAGCCGTCTCATGCTGGTTGGTTCTGGCAGCTATTGCGTTGACAAAACCTGAGTTAGCAACCAGGAGAGATTTTCTGTTCATGGACACATGCTATTTAAAAATAGATTAATGTATGCCCTTGATGCATTTCAAGTTTATGAACATGAGGCTTCATTCTCCATGAATTAATTAAATACCAAGGGAATTAATGCTGAAGAAACACTGTACATTCTTAGGTGCAAGAGTGTCAGTTAAAGCTGGCAGAACAACAATTCAATCACAGGGGTTATTAAGAAGCTCTTTTAAAATTTGCAATCTGGTAAGTAACAGCAAACGACTGGACGCCGAGCATTGTTAAATGTAAAGGTTGAGTTAAATTGACTTGCCCTAGGTTGTTTTTTCAGAGTACCATATTTATAAGCATTATTTCTCCCTTTATACCCCATGATAAATAGAAGAGGAAATATAACCCACCATCTGGGTCCTGTTAAGTTTTCATTCTAGGCAACTCATAAATCCTACTTCTTCCTCTTACTTTCTATTGGGCTAATCATCCAGAATTTCCAAGAAATCAGTGGCAAGGCACATTGCTGACTCAGGATTGAGGCATATTAGAAATTGTCCATACTTTTTCCTTCTCTCCCAGTTACCTTTATGAATAACATACTGGCTCTACAATTTCTCCAACAGATAAACATTTGGGTTAAGCTAGTATAGAATACAGGAAGTCACTAGGGATTTGGAGTGGGAAGTGAGAGAGTTTTTCACTTCTCAGAAAGTCATGTAACCTCTGTGCCATTGCATTTTATCATTTGAAAATGGATTAGAGAAGGATAAAATGGTGTTTGTACAGGCACTTTGTAAATTTTTGAAGTTTTATGCAAATTCTATTATTTTATTATTAATGCAGCTCTCTCTGGAGTGGGAGGTGATACATAAAAGCCAATTCATCATTAAAATCCTTGTGAGGATTTGTTTCAGTGCAAATCACAACTATGGATCATAGCTTGGGGATAATAGTCCTAAGTTGCTATCCAGAGGTATCAGACTTTACATATTTGCAGTAAACTTTAAGGAATGAGGGAAGGCATAGCAAGTAGAATAAGAGGTCATTGAGAAGGAAAACGGTAGGACACAGACTAGAAATGTCTCACATTTCACTATTCCTTCCTTCATTCTTATCAGACTCTGCTACATGATTCTATAAAGGAGTTAGGTAGAATGGACAAGCAAAAGCAAGACACTGTGTCAGAGACTGTGTATGCATGTACCACTGGACATCTGCTAGTTTATTTTTGTGAGAATATGGGAGAAATTACTAGTTTTGTATTTTGGGGGCAGGAGAGGTGAGTAGACTTTTCAGTTTTCTTTATAACGAAGACCTTTGGCCCTAGGGTAAGAATAACCTAGCAAATGTAGCTTGGAGGAAATGGATTAGGAGAAAGTGGAGAAATAAGCAGCTAGATAGAAAGCAGGAAATTGAGCGAGGAGCTGTCATTCTTCCTGAAGTTGATGTAAGTCATCATCAGCTTTGTTGGTTTGCCCAGAGATCCCCAGTTCTCACTAAACCTCAGAATCGCCCTCATAGTTCCCATCAGATATACAGTTTTAGGATCTTAGTACCTGTGGCATATTTACTTTTGAATGAGAGGCACAAAAACATCTGATGCACAGCCAGTATTTCATCCTGTTGCTGCCTTTGATGTCTCTTACTCAGCAAACTGAAATGGCTCTTCAAGTATCCACTATTTCTGTTTCAAAGTAGAAAAAACAAACAAACAAAAAATGTACAGCATGGGAACTATTTAGTTAAACTGTTTACTTAATTTTTTTTTAAGTTGGAACTGTGGGAGACAATTCACTAAAGGGAGAAATAGTGGAGAGAAGATTTTTTTATGAGAAATATGTAAATTAACCAAATTTTAAGTGACTGTCATGGTGACAACTGACAGTGAGTTCATGCATGATTACTTAATTATCAACAAACTCTCATTAAGAGAAAATTGTAATAATGGTAAGCTTGATTGTAGAATATACAGAATAATATATGTTCAATAAATTATCAGCATCTTTCTTAAGAGGCAATCTTAATAAATCTTAACACATTATTTTTTTAACATCTTTATTGGAGTATAATTGCTTTACAATGTTGTTTTAGTTTCTGCTGTATAACAGAGTGAGTCAGTTATATGTACACATATATCCCCTCCCTCTTGCATCTCCCTCCATCCTCCCTATCCCACTCCTCTAGGTGGTCACAAAGCACTGAGCTGATCTCCCTGTGCTATGCGGCTGCTTCCCACTAGCTATCTATTTTACATTTGGTAGTGTATATATGTCCATGCCACTCTCTCACTGCGTCCCAGCTTACCCTTCCCCTTCCCCGTGTCCTCAAGTCCATTCTCTACGTCTGCGTCTTTATTCCTGTCCTGCCCCTAGGTTCATCACAACCTTTTTTATTTCTTTTTTTTTAGATTCCATATATATGTGTTAGCATATGGTATTTGTTTTTCTCTTTCTGACTTACTTCACTCTGTATGACAGTCTCTAGGTCCACCCACCTCACTACAAATACTCAGTTTCATTTCTTTTTATGGCCAAGTAATATTCCGTTGTATATATGTGCCACATCTTCTTTATCCACTCATCTGTCGATGGACACTTAGGTTGCTTCCATGTCCTGGCTATTGTAAATAGAGCTGCAATGAACATTGTGGTACATGACGCTTTTTGAATTACGGTTTTCTCAGGGTATATGCCCAGTAGTGGGATTGCTGGGTCATATGGTAGTTCTATCTTTAGTTTTTTAAGGAACCTCCATACTGTTCTCCATGGTGGCTGTATCAATTTACATTCCCACCAACAGTGCAAGAGGGCTCCCTTTTCTCCCCACCCTCTCCTGCATTTATTGTTTGTAGATTTTTTGATGATGGCCATGCTGACTGGTGTGAGGTGATAATTCATTGTGGTTTTGATTTGCATTTATCTAGTGATTAGTGATGTTGAGCATCCTTTCATGTGTTTGTTGGCAATCTGTATGTCTTCTTTGGAGAAATGTCTATTTAGGTCTTCTGCCCATTTTTGGATGGGGTTGTTTGTTTTTTTATATTGAGCTTCATGAGCTGCTTGTAATTTTGGAGATTAATCCTTTGTCAGTTGCTTCGTTAGCAAATATTTTATGCCATTCTGAGGGCTGTCTTTTTGTCTTGTTTATGTTTTCGTTTGCTGTGCGAAAGCTTTTAAGTTTCATTAGGTCCCATTTGTTTATTTTTGTTTTTATTTCCATTTCTCTAGGAGGTGGGTCAAGAAGGATCTTGCTGTGATTTATGTCATAGAGTGTTCTGCCTATGTTTTCCTCTAAGATTTTTATAGTGTCTGGCCTTACATTTAGGTCTTTAATCCATTTTGAGTTTATTTTTGTGTATGGTGTTAGGAAGTGTTCTAATTTCATTCTTTTGCATGTAGCTGTCCAGTTTTCCCAGCACCACTTATAGAAGAGGCTGTCTTTTCTCCATTGTATATTTTTGCCTTTGTCAAAGATTAGGTGACCATATGTCTGTGGGTTTATCTCTGGGTTTTCTATCCTGTTCCATTGATCTATATTTTTGCTTTTGTGCCAGTACCATATGGTCTTGATTACTGTAGCTGTGTAGTATACTCTGAAGTAAGGGAGCCTGATTCCTCCAGCTATGTTTTTCTTTCTCAACATTGCTTTGGCTATTCGGAGTCATTAGTGTTTCCATATAAACTGAAATTTTTTGTTTTAGTTCTGTGAAAATTGCATTTGATATCTTGATAGTGATTGCACTGAATCTGTAGATTGCTTTGGATAGGATAGTCGTTTTCACAGTGTTGATTCTTCCAAATCAAGAACATGGTATATCTCTCCATCTGTTTGTATCATCTTTAATTTCTTTCATCAGTGTCTTATAGTTTTCTGCATACAGGTCTTTTGTCTCCTTAGGAAAGTTTATTCCTAAGTATTTTATTCTTTTTGTTGCAGTGGTAAATGGGATTGTTTCCTTAATTTCTCTTTCAGATTTTTCATCAGTAGTGTGCAGGAATGCAAGAGATTTCTGTGCATTAATTTTGTATCCTGCTACTTTACCAAATTCATTGATTAGCTCTAGTAGTTTTCTGGTAGCATCTTTAGGATTCTCTATCCATAGTATCATGTCATCTGCAAACAGTGACAGTTTTACTTCTTCGTTTCCAATTCCTTTTATTTCCTTTTATTCCTTTTATTTCTTTTTCTTCTCTGATTGCTGTGGCTAAAACTTCCAAAACTGTGTTTAATAATAGCAGTGAGAGTGGGCAATCTTGTCCTGTTCCTGATCTTAGAGGAGATAATTTCAGTTTCCCACCATTGAGAAAGATGCTGGCTGTGGGTTTGTCATATATGGCCTTTATTATGTTGAGGTAAGTTCCCTCTATTCCTACTTTCTGGAGGGTTTTTATCATAAATCAGTGTTGAATTTTGTCAAAAGTTTTTTCTGCATCTATTGAGATGATCATGTGGTTTTTCTCCTTCAATTTGTTAATATGGTTTATCACATTGATTGATTTGCATATATAGAAGTAACCTTGCATTCCTGGGATAAACCCCCTTGATCCTAGTGTATGATCCTTTTAATGTGCTGTTTGCTATTATTTTGTTGAGGATTTTTGCATCTATGTACATCAGTGATATTGGCCTGTAATTTTCTTTTTTTGTGACATCTTTGTCTGGTTTTGGTATCATGGTGATGGTGGCCTTGTAAAATGAGTTTGGGAGTGTTCCTCCCTCTGCTATATTTTGGAAGAGTTTGAGAGGGATAGGTGTTAGCTCTTCTCTAAATGTTTCATAGAATTCACCTGTAAAGCCATCTGGTCCTGGGCTTTTGTTTGTTGGAAGATTTTAAATCAGAGTTTCAATTTCAGTGCTTGTGATTGGTCTGTTTATATTTTCTGTTTCTTCCTGGTTCAGTCTCAGAAGGTTGTACCTTTCTAGCATTTGTCCATTTCTTCCAGGTTGTCCATTTTATTGGCATAGAGTTGCTTGTAGTAGTCTCTCATGATCCTTTGTATTTCTGCAGTGTCAGTTGTTACTTCTCCTTTTTCATTTCTAATTCTGTTGATTTGAGTCTTCTCCCTTTTTTTCTTGATGAATCTGGCTAATGGTTTATCAATTTTATCTTCTCAAAGAACCAGCTTTTAGTTTTATTGATCTTTTCTATCGTTTCCTTCATTTGTTTTTCATTTATTTCTGATATGTTATTTATGCTCTTTCCTTCTGCTTTGTGGGGGTTTTTGGTTTTCTTTCTCTAATTGCTTTAGGTGTAAGGTTAGGTTGTTTATTTGAGATTTTTCTTGTTTCTTGAGGTAGGATTGTATTGCTATAAACTTCCCTTTTAGAACTGCATTTGCTGCATCCGTTAGGTTTTGGGTCATCGTGGTTTCATTGTCATTTGTTTCTAGGTTTTTTTTAATTTCCTCTTTGATTTCTTCAGTGATCTCTTGGTTATTTAGTAGTGTATTGTTTAACCTCCATGTGTTCGCAGTTTTTACAGATTTTCTCCTGTAATTGATATCTAGTCTCATAGGGTTGTGGTCGGAAAAGATACTTGATGCGATTTCAGTTTTCTTAAATTTACCAAGGCTTGATTTGTGACCCAAGATATGATCTATCCTGGAGAATGTTTTATGAGCACTTGAGAAGAAAGTGTATTCTGTTGTTTTTGGATGGAATGTCCTATAAATATCAATTAAGTCCATCTTGTGTAATGTGTCATTTAAAGCTTGTGTTTCCTTATTTATTTTCATTGTGGATGATCTGTCCATTGGTGAAAGTGGGGTGTTAAAGTCCCCTACTATTATTGTGTTACTGTCGATTTCCCCTTTTATGGCTGTTAGCCTTTGCCTTATGTATTGAGGTGCTCCTATGTTGGGTGCATATATATTTACAATTGTTACATCTTCTTCTTGGATTGATCCCTTGATCATTCTGTAGTGTCCTTCTTTGTCTCTTGTAATAGTCTTTATTTTAAAGTCTATTTTGTCTGGTATGAGTATTGCTATTCCAGCTTTGTTTTGATTTCCATTTGCCTGGAATTTATTTTTCCATTCCTTCACTTTCAGTCTGTAAGTGGCCCTAGGTCTGAATTGGGTCTCTTGTAGACAGCGTATATACGGGTCTTGTGTTTGTATCCATTCAGACAGTCTTTGTCTTTTGTTTGGAGCATTTAATCCATTTACATTTACGGTAATTATCAATATGGATGTTCCTATTACCATTTTCTTAAGTGTTTTGGGTTTGTTTTAGTAGGTCTTTTCCTTCTCTTGTGTTTCCTGCCTAGAGAAGTTCCTTTAGAATTTGTTGTAAAGTTGGTTTGGTGGTGATGAATTCTCTTAGCTTTTGCTTGTCTGTGAAGGTTTTAATGTCTCCGTCGAATGAATCAGATCCTTTCTGGGTAGAGTAATTTTGGTTGTAGGTTTTTCCGTTTCATCACTTTAAATATGTTCTGCCACTCCCTTCTGGCTTGCAGAGTTTCTGCTGAAAGATCAGCTGTTAACCTTTTGTGGTTTCCCTTGTATGTTATTTGTTGCATTTCCCTTGCTGCTTTTAATACTTTTTCTTTAAATTTAAGTTTTGATAGTTTGATTAATATGTGTCTTGGTGTGTTTCTTCTCCTGTATGGGTCTCTCTGTGCTTCCTGGACTTGATTCGCTTTTTCCTTTCCCATGTTAGGAAGTTCTCATCTATAATCTCTTCAAATATTTTCTCAGACCCTTTCTTTTTATCTTCTTCTTCTGGGACCACTATAATTCGAATGTTGGTGCGTTTAATGTTGTCCCAGAGGTTTCTGAGACTGTCCTCAATTCTTTTCATTCTTTTTTCTTTATTCTGCTCTGTGGCAGTTATTTCCACTATTTTATCTTCTAGGTTACTTATCCATTCTTCTGCCTCAGTTATTCTGCTATCAATTCCTTCTAGAGCATTTTTAATTTCATTTATTTTGTTGTTCTTCATTTTTTGTTTGCTCTTTAGTTCTTCTAGGTCCTTGTTAAATGTTTCTTGTATTTTCTGCCTTCTGTGTCCTTGATTTTTGATCATCTTTACTATTATTACTCTGAATTGTTTTTCAGGTAGACTGCCTGTTTCCTCTTCATTTTTTTGTTCTGGTGGGTTTTTACATTGCTCCTTCCTCTGCTGCATAATTCTCTGTTTTCTCATTTTGTTTAACTTACTGTGTTTAAGATCACCTTTTTGCAGGCTGCAGGTTCATAGTTCCCATTATTTTTGATGTCTGCCTCCAGTGGATGAGGTTCATTCAGTGGCTTGTGTAGACTTCCTTGTAGAGGGGACTGGTGCCTGTGTTCTGGTGGGTGGGCTGGATGTTGTCTTTCTGGTGGGCAGTTCTGCGTCCGGTGGTGTGTTTTGGGGTGTCTGTGAACTTAGTATGATTTTAGGCAGCCTCTCTGCTAATGGGTGGTGTTGTGTTCCTGTCCTGCTAGTTGTTTGGCATGGGGCATCCAGCACTGGAGCTTGCTGGCCGTTGGGTGGAGCTGGGTCTGTGTTGAGACGAAGATCTCTGGGAGAGCTCTAGCTGATTGATATTACGTGGGGCAGGGAGTTTTCTGGTGGTCCAGTGTCCAGGACTCGGCCCTCCCACCTCGAAGGCTCAAGCCCGTCACCCAGCCAGAGTACAAAGACCCTGCCAGCCACAAGGCTGAGAAGAAAAGGAAGAAAGAAAGAAAAAAAACAACAACAAGAAGAGAAACAAAAAAACGGACAGACAGAACCCTAGAACAAATGATAAAAGCAAACGTATACAGGGAAAATCACACAAAGAAACATACTCGTACACACTCACAAAAAGAGAAAAAGGTATATATTTATATAAAAAAAGAAAAAAACGGGAAGAGAGCAATGAAACCAATAAACAAATCCACCAGTGATATTAAGCACTAAATACTAAACTAAGATAAACATAAAACCAGAAACAAGTTAGACACAGAAGGTAAACCCCAAGTCTACAGTTGCTCCCAAAGTCCACTACCTCAATTTGGGAACCTTCGTTGTCTATTCAGGTATTCTTCAGATTCAGGGTTTATCATGTTGATTGTCGGGATTTAATCTGCTGCTCCTGAGGCTGCACAGAGAAATTTCCCTTTCTTTTCTTTGTTTGCACAGCTCCTGGGGTTCAGCTTTGGTTTTGGCCCCGCCTCTGCATATGGGCCGCCCTCCGGAGTCTGTTACCTGCCCAGAGAGGAGGGGGTTAAAGCAACATCTTATTACGGCTCTCTTAGTCACTCAGGCCATTGGGGGGAAGTGGTACTGCAGTCATAATTGGAATGTGGGGTGAGCCTGAGGCAGCAGAGGCCAGCGTGATGTTGCACCAGCCTGAGGCACCCGTGTGTTCTCCCAGGCAAGTTGTCTCTGGATCTCAGGACCCTGGCAGTGGCATGATGCACAGGCTCCCACGGGGGTGTGGATAGTGACGTGCACTCGCACACAGGATTCTTGGTGGCAGCGGCAGTAGCGTTAGTTTTTCAATCCCATCTCTGGTGTCCGTGCTGATAGCCGCGGCTCGCACCCATCTCTGGAGCTCGCTTAGGTGGTGCTCTGCCTTCTGTGCACGCACTGGGAAGGAATCCCCTCTCCTCACGCACCCGGAAACAAAGGTCTCTTGCCTCTCTGACAGGTCCAGACTTTTTCCTGGACTCCCTGCTGGCTAGCTGTGGTGCACTAGCCCCCTTCAGGCTGTGTTCACACAGCCAATCCCATTCCCCTCCCTGGCGTCTGACCTCTGAAGCCCGAGCCTCAGCTTCCAGCCCGCACCCTCCCTGGTGGGTGAGCAGACAAGCCTCTCAGGTTGGTGAGTGCTGGTTGACACTGATCCTCTGTTCAGGAATCTCTCCACTTTGCCCTCTGCACCCCTGTTGCTGTGCTCTCCTTCATGGCTCCGAAGCTTCCCTCCCGAACCCCCGTCCCTGCCAGTGAAGGGGCTTCCTAGTGTGTGGAAACTTTTCTCTTTTTTTTTTTTTTGAATTTTATTTTATTTATTTTTTTATACAGCAGGTTTTTATTAGTTATCCATTTTATACATATTAGTGTATATATGTCAATCCCAATCTCCCAATTCATCACACCACCACCTCCCGCCACTTTCCCCCCTTGGTGTCCATACGTTTGTTCTCTACATCTGTGTCTCTATTTCTGCCCTGCAAACCGGTTCATCTGTACCATTTTTCTAGCTTCTACATATATGCGTTTGGAAACTTTTCTTCCTTCACAGCTCCCTCCCACAGATGTGGATCCCATCCCTCTTCTTTTGTCTTTGTTTTCTCTTTTTTCTGTTGCCCTACCCATGTATGTGGGGATTTTCTTGCCTTTTGGGAAGTCTCAGGTCTTCTGCCAACGTTCAGTAGGTGTTCTGTAGGAGTTGTTCCACATGTAGATGTGTTTTTGATGTATTTGTGGGGAGGAAGGTGATCTCCACGTCTTACTCCTCCGGCATCTTGAAGGTCTCCCTTAACACGTTATTGACTGGGGTATTTTTGCAGAAACTAATGCCTATGGCTGTAATATGTCTCCAGTCAAAAATATGTTAATAAATCTATATTAATAAACACTCTAACATTGCTATAAGAGAAGTGTTTGATAATCAATTTTAAACATGCCTGTTTTAAAATAAGAAATAGTATCACTCCTTCTATACAGCATTATAGTGGAGGTGCTAAGTAATGTAGTAAGACAAGAAAAGGAAATACGTATTAAGGATTAGAAGGGAAGAGGTAAAACTGTCCATATTTGTAGTTAATATGATAAATCTATGTAGTAAATACAAGAGAATCTACAGATTAGAAATACTAGAACTTAACAAGGTTTTCAGATGTAAAGTCAGAATTTAAGAAGGTTCTTAGATGTAAAGTCATTATTCAGATTCAAAGGTTTTTATACCAGTAATGATTAATTAACAAATTGGATAGGAAAAAAGTCGACTTGCAATAGCAACAAAAAACAAACAGGAAGAAACACAGAAGATTTATGTAAGATCTCTGTGGAAAAAAGGTTAACATTAACAAGGGAAGTAAAATAAATGGACAGCTATACCATATTCATGAATAATAAAACTCAATATGGTAAGGATGTCAATTCTCTCCAGTTGATTTGTAATTATGTGTGTTTGTTCAAGATTTATGTTCTGGTTACTAGATTCATCAATTCATAAATGATTCCAGTTAAAAGTTTGGGAACCACTTCTTACTTCTGCTAATGGAGGCTTTCTGTAGAAAACAAATATAAATTTGATGAAAAAAACATTACCTTGCAGATTGAAGAAGCTCACTGAATGTCAAATAGGATAAATATAAATAAAAACACACATAGACCCAATATAGTCAAACTACTGTCAGCAAAGTCAAAGAGAAAAATATTTAAAGCAGCAAGAGAAGAAAGACACAATGACGTGACGAGCATCTGGCTTTTCATCAAAAATAAGAGGCAGGAAGGCAATGGAATGACATAGTCAAAGTGTTGAATGAAAAAAGCTGACAACAAAAATTCTATATCTAGGAGATAACAGAATTTTAAAAACGAGAGTAAAATAAAGATGTTTACAGATAAAGCAAAATGGAGAGAATTTGTTTTTAGCATACTTGCACTGCAAGAATTACTGAATGGACCAAAAAGCTTTTGCACAGCATAGGAAACCTCCACGAAAACAATAAGACAACCTACAGAAGCGGAAAATGTATTTGCAAATGATGCAACTGACAAGGGGTTAATATCCAAAATATGCAAACAGCTCATCCAATTCACTATTGAAAAAAAAACCCAATCAAAAAATGGGCAGAAGATCTAAATAGACATTTTTCCAAAGAAGACATACAGATGGCCAACGGGCACATGAAAAGGAGCTCAACACCACTAATTATTAGAGAAATGCAAATCAAAATCACAGTGAGGTATCACCTTACACTTGTCAGAATGACTGGAGAGAGTGTGGAAAAGAAAGAACCCTTTTACACTGTTGGTGGGAATGTAATTTGGTGCAGCCACTATTGGGAGACAGTATGGAAGTTCATTAAAAAACTAAAAATAGAGCTATTATATGATCCAGCAATTCCAATCCTGGGTATATATACAGAAAAAACAAAAACTATAAACAACCCAAGTGCCCATCAACAGACAGTTGGCTTAAGAAGATGTGGTATATATATACACAAAGGAATATTACTCAGCCATTGAAAATAATGAAATATTGCCATTTGCAGCAGCATGGATGGACCTAGAGAATATTATGCTTAGTGAAGTAAGTCATACAGAGAAAGACAAATACTATATCATATCACTTATATGTGGAATCTAAAAATATAATACAAGTGAGTCTATATACAAGACAGAAACAGACTCACAGACACAGAAAACAAACTTATGGTTACCAAAGGTAGGGCATAGCGAGAGATAAATTAGAATATAGGATTAACAGATACAAACAATAGCTAAGCAACAAGGATTTACTGTATAATACAGAAATTATATTTACTATCTTATAATAACCTATAATGGAATATAAATTGAAGAAATAACTGAATCACTATGCCGTATACCTGAAACTAACATAATATTATAAATCAACTGTATTTCAATTAAAAAAAAAAGAATCACTAAAGGAAATTCTTCAGGCTGAAAGGACGTGACTACAGATGTAACTGGGATCCTAGGAGGAATTAAGAGTCCTGGAAGTATCAAATGTGTGAGGAAATATATTTGTATTTTTCTTCTGTTAATTTCTTCTGTTAATGACTCAGTAAAGTAAAAATTTTAAACGCACACTTATGTACAAAATACTATAAATGTGTTTCTAATATAAATAAATATGTATATTTTAACAATAGTACAAGAAGGGGAAAATGGAGCTAAACTGGAGGAAGCTTACTGTATTATACTGGAAATGTCAGTAGTAACTTGAAGGAGATCATGGTGAGTTATAGATGCATATTATAATTTTCAGTATAACACTAAAAACAAACACATAAATGCCACTAAAAAATTGACGGGTAAATAAAAAACTATACATTTGACACAAAGAAGGCAATAAAGAAGGAATAGTAGAACAAAAAAAGAGATGAGACAAATATAAATCAAAAAGCAAGATGACAGTACTAAATCCCAACATCTGAATAGTTAATTAAATAATAATTTATATATTTAATATCATTTAACTATTATATTAAACATTGAACATAAATTTATTAAATATTATTAATAAATAACCTTAAATACATTAAATGTGAAAGACTAAACATTCTAATTAAGAGATTATCAGACTAGACAATAATGTAAGATTCAACTATATGCTATCTATAATGTAAGTGAGGCACTTTAAATTCAAAGACATAAATAGTTTGTAAGTAAAGATTAAAAAAGATACACTATGCTAACTGTAAGCATAAAAGACCTGGAGTGGGTACATTAATGTCAGACAAAATAGACTTTAAGGGAAGAATAATACTAGAGAGAAGAGGGACATTTCATAATGATAAAAGTGTCAGTACATCAGGAAGATATAACATTTATAAATGTATACGCACCAAATAACAGAACCACAAAACTTTCAGAATTAAAAGGAGTAAGACAAGTTAATACTCCTCCTGCAGTATATGATAGAACAAGTAGGTAGAAAATTAATAAGCCTATCAAACACCAACCCCAACTGACTTTTATAGAAAACTCCGTCCAACAACAGCAGACTCCACATTCTTTTTAAGTACACCTGATACATTCATCAACATAGGCTATATGCTAGACCATAATAGTGCTTGCTTGTGAATTTTCATAACAACCCCCAAATGGACACAGCACAGATGTACATTTGCTTGTGAGTGAACAAACAAATTGTGGTATATCCACACAATGAAATACTGTTAAACAATAAAAAGGTACAAACTACTTGTCTGTTACAACATAGATAAATCTTAAAAACATCATGTTAATTGAAAGTTCCATACAAAACAAGACTACATATTGTATGATTCCACTTATATGAAATTTCTAGAAAAAGGCAAAACTATAGTGACAGAAAGAAGACCAGTGGTTACCTGCGGATGGTGGTGAGGGAGTGTGGATTGAATACTTTATGTCTTTAACAGAACTGTTTGGGATAAAAATGATTATTTTGATACTAAGACAGTTATGAATTTTATCAAATTGTCCGTAATAGTCATCACTTGCAGGTTCAAATCAATGAGACTAGTCTTACTGATTTGCCCCAACCCCTCTCCTCAGTTTTAGATCAGTTTTTAAAAATTGTCTATGATTAACATACCATATGTATGCCTTTTCATTTAGTATCAGTTTTGTACGAATACTTCTTTACTGTGTTAGTAGTATTATTTTGTTTTTATTTCTGACATGGTTAATGGTGTTACCAAATTCAAAATAGGAAGATATCACTCACATTGGTAAAAAAAAATTCAGCTCAAAATATACTTCTTATATGTTTTAGAAGAAATTGCTTTAACAATGAGTAACCAAATTCACTTACCTCTTAAGTAGTTTCTTTTTACCTTTCAGAATATACAGGTTATGTGTTATCTTTTTCCATAATTTAAATTATTCACTAGGGATCTATAGATTTTTGACACTTTTATTCAGAGTGATCCCATTTACCTATTATTGATGAAATCAAGTTGGCAAGTTTCTGAACATTATTCTGGATATAAGAAGGGGGAGGGGTAAAATATAGGTAAGGGATTAAGAGGTACAGATTACTGTGTATAAAGTAAATAAGTTGCAAGGATATATTGTACAGCACAAGGAATATAGCCAATATTTTATAATAAATTTAAGTGGAGTATAATCTATAAAAATACTAAATCACTATGTTGTACAGCTGAAACTAATGTAATACTGTAAATCAACTATACTTCAATAATTAAAAAAAGAAATATGTAGGTGGTAAAACTTCCATGCAATATTTCCAAGCTACAAACCAACTTGAAAGTGGGACATTAGCATCTGTTATATATTACATTTGAGATATGTAAAAAGAAAACTTCTGGTTTTTAGTGTAGACTTAGAATAGTATGACATTTGCATTCTAGTTGCAGAAAGGTAGCCATGACTTGTGATACTTTGGGAAGAATATATGGTGAGTATTGAAAAGACTGTTAAATAATATGACTGCTTATTTCCTAGCTGTTATTTTAGATGTTGTGTTTTTGCTTAAAGCTTTCTTTAAAAATGTTTTTATTTAAAGCTTCCAAACACGAGGAAGCTATAGTTTTTTAGGAACCAATTTAAACCAAGATATGAGATGGTCAGGTTGGTCACATGTTCTATTGGAAACAGTGCTGATGAATTGGACAGTTTTTTGGGCAAAGCGCTCAGGATATCCACACACTAAAAATCAGGAGTTGATCATATCTGGACCAAGCATTTGAAACATTTTGTATTTTCATTATGTTCTGGTATGGTAACCAAAACTAAAATTGAAGAAAATAATTGTGGATACCTACGTACAACATAGAAAACCTACAATACAGTAAAATACTGATGCCTGGATAATAGAACAGGATTCCAGCACTGTCCAATAGAACTTTCTGCAATGATGGAAATATTCTGTTATCTGTGCTGTCAGTGTGACTACTTGAGCATTAGTTCACCTGGTGTACCAAAATTACAGCCATTCAGGTTTCATTCCAGCTTTATTGGACTAGATTTTATGCCGTTAGTAGGAGTGTAATAACAGAATATAAGCAGAAGAAATAAAAGCCAAAGAATCAAGCTAGAGAAACTTGACCCTTGGGAATGCTGAACTACGGATGGACCAGTTGGGAACATTGCAGTTTGAGCTTGCAAAATTCAAGGTGATCATACATATTGTGCACTCTATGAGTTTTAGAGTCAGCCATAAATAGCAAAGTTTGTCAAAGTGGACAAACCTATTCAGGCTAAACCTGAATATATATAATATACTATATTATATATATATATATAATATACAATAATACGTTATACATAATATATATAATAATAAAATATATAATAATGTATATAATAATATATTCAGAACGGAAAACAGTCCTTAGATTCTAGTTCATCTGTCTAACATCATTTAAGAAAATCTTCCCCTATCCACAGATCATGGTGATGGATAGGTGTAGGTGGCCATGTTCGTACCTGCTTCCTCCTTGGTTACAACTAATAAGTTGACCAGGAGAGGATGCTTAATTCAAGTGAGTAAAGAGAAGTTTGCTCTCCAGGAATTTAGAACTGGAACAAGATACTGAAGTCAGCTGATGGTGAACACTAGAACTTTGGGGTTATACAATCCAAGGGTTGATCAGAATGTTGAGTTGTGGGAAAATGGTAGCATCCAGATTTTACAGAGGAGAATGGAGTAAACAGAAAAGTAGAAACAATAAAGGCAGTGGTTCCCAGCAGAGACAGAGAAACTAGCCATTGCCAACTTCATTTCTCATTGGCCTGTCTATTCAATTCAGCACACTGCCCCTTTCTACCAGACCATTTCTTTCTCTTTTTTTTTTCTTTCTCTCCTTCTTTCCTTCCTTTCTTTTTCCATTTTTTAACATAGCGCTTTCTCTGTTGTGTAGCTCCGTCAGTGGTTCACATCCCTTGCTGTGTATTAGAATTATTTGGCCAATTTTTAAACATATTGATGTCCAGGATGTATCTCAGACAAATCAAAATACCTGGGTGATGCGGTTCAGGATCAATCTACTTTTAAAAGCTTCCCAAGTGATTCTGAAGTATATCCAGGCTTGAGAGGCACTGATCTACACGATAGTTTTCTAGTCTTCTACGATAAGAATCATCTGTCAGTTTTATTGCATAGAGATCCTATAAGATCCTATAGATCTTAATATTGGTATAATATGCCAATCAAATATATTTTATGGGTCATCGATCAGCCGGCTTTATCCGTACTTTCAGCATCACTATTAGGCATATGACATTTTAATGATAAAACACTTTGAAATCCTGTTCAGCAGTGTGTTATTTGTAACTTTTGTTATTATACAATAAAGTAGAATAAAATAATAGAAGATACTTTGATCTTGGATGAGAAAGATAAAGAAAATGTCTTCAGGTTGGAAAAGTAAAGTATAAGTAGTGAAGAATGATAAGACTTAGACTCAAATAAGAATTCCTTCCCTCTGTCTTCCCTTTAGTTTTCTGATTAACTCAAACAATGGTGTCTTGAATATGAATGAAATAGTATTCTGCAAACTATCTCATTACCGCTCTATGTTTTTCTTATTCAAGGTGAATCGTTATAACTTCATGTGCTTTCAAACCTCCTACTTTAGATAATGCCATGTTCATTTATTTTCAGTTAGATATTATTATATAAAAATGGATATTTGAAGAATCTTCTCAAGTTAAAAAAAAAAACTTTGCTGGGGGAACGTTATTGCTCAGGGGCTAAGCAAAAGATAGGAGGTGAATTTTAAATTCTAATTTTTAAAATTTCTCTTAAATAATAATTAGAACTTTACAGTCTGATGAATAATTCTTATTTTTATAACATGTAGGGAAAGAAAGCCAGTATAAGCTGTTACTTGGTACTAGTACGTTAGACAAGGAAAATAAATATTTGGAATTAAGTTTCAAATACCTTGCAGTTTGGAACTAGGATTATTGCTTCAAGAAATGAAAAATTCTATAAGGATGAGGGCAGATAGGTTAAGGATAATTTCATACAGGTTTTAAACATATTCAGGTCTCTTACACAGGTAATATAAGCTGTTTTCCATTTCCCCCAAGGACAGAGCAAGAAAAAATCATTTTATTCTGTAGCATAAGGGACTTACGACGATTGTTTTCTGACAGCAAAATTTGTTAAGCATTAGAACAGATTACCAGAAGAGGTTGTAAAATCGCTTTCTCTTGAGATCCCTAAAAATAAAATGATTTCTCCTTTTCCGGGTATGTTAGGAATGCTTCTTCCTAAGAGAAGAGGGATAAATAACCTGACCTCTAACTGTCCGTTTCATCTGGCCTGTTTCAGGTTACTGAGTGTGAGGAAAAAAACATGGTCAGAAACCTCATTAGGGTCTTGGCAAAAAAAAAAGAGGACTAAAAGAATGATTTTATACATAAAGTGCACATGAGTCATGCTGTTAATTTCCATGAAGTCCTCTTTCTGCATATATGTTGCTTTGGACTTTAAGAAAGAGAAATCAAGTTCAATTTTATCAGTACTGTTTGGTTGCCTTTTCCTAGAAGAAGTGCAGTATCTACTCTGGGAGGCTGAAGTGGTACTGTCCATGATTCCATACTTATTGATGTTTTAAAACACCCAGAAATTCCCTTCAGAGACCCTATGATTACAGATTAAGCAGGTCAGTGATGGTGGAGATAAGAACTTAGAGAATCTGTAATATGTAATAAGTACTTGCACAGCATTTTATATATACATTTATGGGGTGCTGTTAACTCTACCAAAATTCAAGGAATGTTTAAAATATGGGGCAGGATTCACCTACAGAGTTATATTTGTTCTGGGTATTGGAGTATTAATATGCGCTCAACCAAAGAGTTACCCAAGTCTGTGGCAACATAAAAAATGTGAGCTTCCAGACATGGGGTAGTAGTAGGAAATACAACTATAAGTGTGGTTTGGGGTAGTCATGAAGTACCTTAGATTACTATTTTAAAGAAATTTGGTTGTTTAATACAGGTCAGGGTTAGAAAACTACGCTAGTGGGTCAGATTCAGCCTGTCACCTTGTTTCATTGAAATACATCAATGCGTTTGTTTATATATTATCTGTGGCTGCTTTTGCATTATAATGGCAGAATTGGGTAGTTGCAAGAGAGCTCTTATGGCCCACAAAGCCTAATATATTTATTTTCTGACCCTTTACAGTAAAGGTTTGCCCACCTCTTTCACAGATGATAGTTTTGTTTTCTTTTCCCTGGGGAATGGCTTCATTGGATTTATGACTTATCACGTTGGCAGCATTAAGAGGATAGTAGCTTTTTGTCATATCCTAGTTCTTTGCAAACAGATGTGCTGCTTCATAGAGGCATTTTGAAGAATGAATGAGAAAATGAATGACTATATTCATTATGGGATATTAGAGTGAGGTAAAAAGTAAATTCAGATTTCAGGTGAGAGTTAATAAAAGCCTTAAATAAGGATAGTGGAAAGAGAGGTAGTAAAGAGAGGATCTAAATTAAAGTTATTTGAGAAATAGAAATAGCTGGACTTCGCTTGTTCATTTTAGTAAATCAGTCGTCTGTTTTTACCAATGGATCTTATTTTTTAAGCATTTAGTTATCAAAAGTTTTAAGTATATGCAAAAGTACAGTAAGTCCCCTATATAAGAAGGGGTTTTGTTCCAAGAGCGTGTTCATAAGTCTAGTTTGTAAGTCCAACAAAGTTAGCCTAGGTACCCAACTAACACAATCGGCTATATAGTACTGTACTGTAAGAGGTTTATAATACTTTTCACACAAATAATACATAAAATACAAACAAAAAAACAAAACATTTTAATCTTACAGTACAGTACCTTGAAAAGTACAGTGGTACCAGCTACATCACCCGCTGGTTTTACACTTGCTTCCGAACCTCCTGGGCTTGAAATAAAGATACTGTACTACTGTACTCTATACAGTGCTGTGCAGTAAAGTACACAAAAGCACAACCACTTGTAGAGGATGCACACACGTGACAATATACACCAGACACGTGAACTAACTTATATGATTGGACATGCGAACCCATGTTCGCATCTTTGAAAGCTCGCAACTTGAAGGTTCATATGTAGGGGACTTACTGTAAGGGTGGGCAGCCATGTAATGAGCCCCTGGGTTCAACAGTAATCAACATTTGCCAATCATGTTTTATCTCTCTTCACTCCTAAAAAAATACTATTATTGCTGGAGTATTCTAAAGCAAAACCAAGCACTAGTCTAAGTGTAATCAGTACTGCTAAGTCTAGTAATACTCTCACTGCAGATAAGGGTGCACAATCAATTTTAGTGTACTTGCCTTTTAACTTAAAAAGTGGCTGAAGCAGTCATAGAGTTGTGCAATGGTTCTCACCCTGGAAAGGTTTTCCAAAATGCACATGCCTGGCCCTATCCCCAGACATTTTGATTTTGTGGTTCTGGAAAGATCCTACGGTCATACATTTTGAAAATGTCCCAGCAGTGACGCTGAAGAGCACCAAAGGCTGTGAAGCACCAGCTTAGTTAAACACCATGTCTCCATGAGACATCTTATCTTTATGGTTTCACACACAAAATGTATGTAGCTGCTGCATTTGAGACCTAAATCAGCACTAAGAGCTGTGAACGTTAGGACACTAAAACTAGCTGTAGGCCTTCTCTAACTTCAGAAAGTTTGAAAACAATGTAGTGGACATCTTACACATGGACTGAACATACGTCTCTGATTGCCTGGGCTTGTTCCGCTTATTGTCTGTTGTCTTGGAGTAATTGTTCATAGCACTCTGTGTCACTCTCTAAAGCATCCCAGTTTGGGTAATTATGAATCTGATTGAATATGAAGAGCACATGTTCACTGATATGAAAAGTATTCAGCTTCCTTTTAGGTCATGGAAAATAATTTGAATTTTTATTTAAAAATACAATGGAAAGCCACTGAAGTAGAAGAATAATGTGGTTTGATTTGTTTTTCAAAGATCAGTGGTTGGCATGTGAAGAATTAATTGAAAGGCAGCAAGGGTGTCCCCGCTTCCAGATGACGGTCCCAAATGGGGATGCCATTCAGATGAAGTGTACAAATGTGAAATTCAGAAGAGCAGTGTGGATTAGAGATCAGTGTGGGAGCCCTTAACATCAAGAAATATAGAAATGCTTGAGATCAACTAAAGAGAGAATGTAAAACAGTTTAAAAAAAAAAATAAAAAAGCAAGAGAACCAGGAGGACTGGCTCTGGTGATTCTAGCACCTTAATGTTTGTAAGAGGGGAAAAGAGAACTGGCAAAAGATGAAAATCTTGGGAAGAGGTTGTTTCAAAGAGGGAGTTGCATCTCTGTTAGAAGCTATTGTGAGACTATCGCAGGTTGAATTCTCCGGGAGGCAAATTCTGAGAAGAAGTGTAATGTGCAGGATGTTTACCCAGGAGGTCTTTGGGATCAGAATCTGTGGGAGAGAAGGTTAGGAAGGAGGGTTAGCAGGAGAAGTGGAGCCACTGTGTTTGGCCCAACAGCAACCTTGGCTGAGCCCTCAGTGGGGCTCCGGAGCTAGGACGGTCCTTCAGAGCTCTCCCAGGTTGGGCCAGAAGGCCAGGTCATTGTATGCCCACTGGAGTGTGGGCACCCAGAGAAGGGGTGATACTTTGGGTGAGGTGGCTCCCAGTGGCTGAGGCAGTGTCTGAAGACACTGTCAGTTGAAGGCTATCTGCCAAGAGCATTCCTAACAGCTGGGGCAACAGCTGTTTCATTGGACAGGGATCTGCGGACCCATCTTAGTGTCGACTACAGAGGACAAGCTAGATGAGGACCAATTAGTGACCTTTATTTACTTACTTAACACATTTATTGAACGTCTCTAGTGTGCCAGGCAGGGCGCTTAGTGCGGGTGGATAAATACGTAAAACAATTTCACACATTGTAATAAGTTGTAGTGAACCAAGTGAACAGAGATAAGTAATGGAGACTACCGGGTTGGGATTTACTTAGCTTATTTAAGGAGGCCCTTGTGACCTTTAAAATAGTAGTTTGATGGCATGGTTTGGAGAGAAACAGACTGAAGTAGTTTGAGCAATTAATGTGATAGTTTTATTTTCAAACAGGTAAGTTATGAATTGTTTCTATGTGGAAAGATAATGTGTCAACTATTCTTATTAAAAACATGCTGATTAATAATGACTCATAGATAAGGTTGTCTTATGTTCAATTATTAGAATTCTTTCACTTCTGTGCATTTAGTTGATTTTCTGCCCTGTAAGACCGACAGGAAAAGCATCATTCAGCCTATTTTGTAAGTGAGACTGGAGTTCACAGAGGGAGGGGATAAACTGAGAGTTAGCATATGGGAGGAGGTGGAATGAGGCTGAGAAACCCATCTTTTGACATATTGTCCACTAGTCTTTCTGTTAAATCAAGCTGACCTACTAACCAGGGCTTAAATATCTTTTATCAAATTCAGATAATCATGTTGCATGTAGAGTTACCAAATGAAGTGCAATATTTGGGACATGCTTATACTAAAAAACTATTCCTTGTTTACCTGAAATTCAAAGTCACTGGGTTTCCTCTATTAATTTGCTAAGTCTGGCAGCTCTGGTTGTATGACACGATGGTATTTGCTGCCTTTACAGTCTGTTCCAAAAATAGAAAAAAAAGAGGGAGGGAGGAAGGAAGGAAGGAAGGAAGGTAAGGAGGGAGGAAGGAAGGGAGGAAGGAAGGAAGGAATTCCCTCATAGCATATGCAATTGCAATTGGTGACATTAGAAATGTCACACCTGCCAAGTAGAAGAGCCATGTTCCTGGGCATGCATAAATGAATGGAAGTTAGAGCGAGCTAAATAAATCAGTGCATGCCGAGCAAGTCCAGCTTGTATATGTTGCCTGCGATCAGGTGTGGAATCTCATTCACGTCCACCGAATCTTCCCAGGCGAGGAGAGACATGACAAAATAGTTTTCATGAGTGTGGAGGTGTACCTGGCAGATGGTCTAGCATTTTTAGTGCCAAGCAGCGAAACTCTGTGGTTAACACTTGAGTGGATCTCCAAATCTTCCTTCAGGCCACCTGTTCGGGACTCTGGCAGCCTTGTTTTGACTTCAGAACGGTAACTGTTCCGGAAAGAAGGGAATAGGAGCAGTGTGTCTCGGTACACCATGATTGGACACTGATCTCTAGGCCAGCTGCTGCCAGGGAAGGCATCTTGAGGCGTACGATCATAGGAATACAGCTGTTTATGAGCTTGGCAAGAGGTAAAGAAGGCATTTGCCTAGTGCCAGCGAATAAAAGGTAAAGGCAAGTTAGTCAATACATTTCGCAAGCATTTGTTTGAACATCATTGTTAATGTAAAGCTTATACGAAGCTCCTAGGCTCTTAGTTTTATAATGTAAAAAGTAATTAAAACTCAGATTTTGGGGGGCCTTTTTAGTTTTGGCCCCATTAGTAGAGTCTTACTGCTATCAAAGGGAAAATACAAGTCATAGACACCCTGAATTCTTAATAATCAAAGGTCAATACATAAATAGGTCACAAAATATAGAAGGAAGGGTCCAGAAATGAAATACATTTTTTTTCTAGTGCACAAGCAGCAGAATCTATCCTTGTTTGTACTTTGGATGTTACAAATGGTTTCCTTTTATATCGTAACAATCCATGATCTGTCTCCAAATTAATGCATTTGAATATATCTTCTTGATTAGATCTCTTGCTGTGAGCAGGAAGAGAAGGGAAAAAAATCTATTTACTTAAAATCAGAACTGCTTATATTGAAATTGATTGCATGATTGGATATTCAAGAGTGTTTAATTAAAGCTCAGTTGTACTCTAATTTTCTTTTAACAATTGGTTAAAGCTGTGTAAATAGGTATCAGGGACATCATTCCATTGTTTATAGATGCATCTCCAGTATTGGAAAACAAATTTGTTCAAGCAAACATATGTATTTGGTAGGTTGGCATGTAGTTAAGAAAAGAGACTTGTATCAGACGTCAGACGGTCTGGGTTTGAATCCTGGCTTCACCGTTTGTTTACTGTGTGACCTTGGGAAAGTCACTTCACCCCTCTGAACTTCAATTCCTTAATCTTGTAAAAGAGGGCAGATCATCATATCTACTTCATAAGGTTGCTGTGAGGATTGAATGAGTTAATCTACAGAGGATACTCAAAATGCTATCCAGAATAATGAATTCTATACAGTGTATTTATTTTGATGCTATTGTTTATGATAAACTTATTGCTTTAGAGATGATGAAGTAATTTCAAAATATTCTATAGAAGGGCATTTAAATTATGTCACCTTAGGAGTAACTCTTAATTATTTTAGCAGTGTGAAGATATATTTGGTAAAAATGCCTATGTAATATCTTTAAAATAGTATTTATGTATGCAAGTAAGGATATGCAACAATTAGCTAATTTTTGCTACTTTTGGACATTCACAATAACTATTTAATGTGTGTACTTGATTTCTCAGATCTTTTTTTGCAGGCAGTTAATAAACTCTTACACTCTATGAAATTGTGCATTTTAGAATCCTGAGAGGTGTGTATGGAAATATATCTCATTCTTGTTCAAAAGAGGGTATTACATAATGATAACAAACAATCTTTTTCTGTGAAGTTAGAGCTAAAACATATTACGTATAGTTTTCTTTTCTTTTCTTTATGTTTTTCCTGAGTAGTTGCTTTTCAGTTTTCGGTTAATATTTATGAATGATTTGGAAAGCACAACAATGGAATATATAACAGCTGCTGTTACCCCATACAATAACAATTCTTTGGGGAATCCACAAAGAAACATTTCCTATATTCCTTAATTATCAAAAGTTTAAATATGCAAGGTACTAAGTATTATTTTGATTATATAATTCATGATGATCACTGATTATTAATAAATTAATTTGGGTGAGAAAAAAAATGTAAGCAGTTAGAACTTTTGAAGGAGAAAATAAAAAGATGTATTAAACAATGTGCCTGAGGTTTACACTGTTAGTAACTTTCAAATACGCAATACAGTATTAACCGTAGTTGCCATGCTGTACGTTGCACCCCTATAATTTATTTATTTTATAACTGGACGTTTGTACCTTTTGAATCCCTACACCCATTTCCCCCACTCCCCACCCTTCACCTCTGGCAACCACCAGTATGTTCTTTGTATCTGAGCTTGGGTTTTATTTTATTTTATTTTCAGATGCCACATATGAGTGAGATTATACAGTATTTGTCTTTCTCTATCTGACTTACTTCAAACTTAGCGCCCTTAAGTTTCACCCATGTTGTTATAAGTGGCAGGATTTCCTTTTTTAATAGCTGAATAATATTCCTGTGTGTGTGTGTGTGTGTGTATCACATTTTCTTTATCCATTCACTTAAGTTGTTTCCATAAATTGGCTACTGTAAATAATGCTGCAGTGAGCTTAGAGGTGCATATATCTTCTTGAGTTAGTGTTTTTGTTTCTTTAGATAAATACCCAAAACTGGAATTGCTGGATCATACGGTATTTAAAATTTTTTGAGGAAACTCCATACTCTTTTTGATAGAGGCTATACCAATTTACATTCCCACCTACAGTGCACAATAGTTCCCTTTTCTCCACATTCTCACCAACACCTGTCATTTCTTGTTTTTTTGATGATAGCTGTTCTGACTAGGTGTGAGGTGATATATCAGTGTGGTTTTGCTCTGCATTTCTCTGATGATTAGTGATACTGAGCATCTTTTCATGTACCTGCTGGCCTTCTGTATGTCTTATTTGGAATAATTTCTGTTAAAATCCTCTGCCTATTTTTCAATTCATTTTTTTTTTTTTGGTGTTGAGTTGTATGAGTTCTTAATATATTTTGGATATTAACCTCTAATACATAATTTGCAAATGTCTTCTCCCATTCAATAAGTTGCCTTTTCATTTTTTTTGATAATTTCCTTTTTTGTGCAGAAGCTTTTTAGTTTGATGTAATCCGCTTGTTGATTTTTGCCTTTGCTTTTGATGTCAGATTAAAAAAAAATCATCTAAAGGACCAATGTCAAGGAGCTTATCAATTATGTTTCCTTGTAGGAATTTCATGATTTCAGATCTTACATTTAAATGTTTAATCCATTTTGAGTCAAATTTTATGTACAGTGTAAGACAGTAGTCCAGTTCTATTCTTTTGCATGTGGCTGTACAGTTTTTCCAACACATTTATTGAAGAGACTGTCCTTTTCCCATTATATAGTCTTAGCTTCTTTGTCATGAATTAATTGACAACATATGCATGAGTTTATTTCTGGGCTCTCTCTTCTGTTTCATTGATCTGTGTGTTTGGTTTTATGCCAGTACCATACTGTTTTGATTACTATAGCTTTGCAATATAGGTTGAAATCAGGGAGTGTGATACCTCCAGCTTTCTTCTTCTTTATCATGATTACTTCAGCTATTCATGGTCTTTTCTGTCCATACAAATTTTAGGACTGTTTGTTTATTTCTGTGTAAAATGCCATTGGAATTTTCATAAGGATTACATTGAATCTGTAGATTGCTTTGGGTAGTATGGACATTTTAACAGTATTAATTCTTCTAATCCATGAGCATGGACTGTCTTTCCATTTATTTGTGTCATCTTCAATTTCTTTTATCAATGTCTTACAGTTTTTAGTGTTCAGTTTTTTTCACCCTCCTTGGTCAAATTTATTCCTAGGTATTTTATTCTTTTTGATACAAATGTAAATGGGATTGTCTTCTTAATTTCTCTTTCTGGTAGTTTGTTATTAGTGTATAAAAACACAAACGATTTTTAAATATTGATTTCGTGCCCTGGAACTTTACCTAATTCATTTATTAGTTCCAACAGTTTTTTTGGTAGATTCATTAGGGTTTTCTATATATAATATCATGTCATCCACAAATAGTGGCAGTTTTACTTATTTTTTTCCAGTTTAGATGTCTTTTATTTATTTTTTTGCTCGGACTAGGAATTCCAATACTACGTTGAATGAAAGTGCCAAGAGTGGTCATCCTTGTCTTGTTTCTGATCTTTGAGGAAAAGCTTTCAGCTTTTAACTGTTGAATATAATGTTAGCTGTGGGCTTGTCAAATGGCCTTTATTATGTTGAGGTACATTCCGTTATACCAACTTTGTTGATAGTTATTATGATAAATGGATGTTGAATTTTGTCAAATGCTTTTTTTTGCATCTATTAAGAGGATCATATGACTTTTTTAAAAAATTCTTTTTGAATTTTATTTAATTTATTTTTTTTTATACAGCAGGTTCTTACTAGTTATCCATTTTATACATATTAGTGTATACATGTCAATCCCAATCTCCCAATTCATCACACACACACACCCCGCCACTTTCCCCCCTTGGTGTCCATACATTTGATCATATGATTTTTACCCTTCATTTTGTTAATGTGATGTATCCCATTGAATTGTATATTTTTAACCATCCTTGCATCCCTTGAATAAATCCCACTTGGTCATGGTGTATGATCCTTTTAATATATCATTGAATTCAGTTCACTAGTATTTTTTGGAGGAATTTTACATTTATGTTCATCAGGAATATTGGCCTGTAATTTTCTTTTCTGGTGGGTGTCCTTGTCTGGTTTTGGTAATGGGGTAATACTAGCCTCATAAAATGAGTTTGGAAGTATTCCCTTCCCTAATGCTTTTTAGAAGAATTTGAGAAGGATTTGTATTAATTCTTCTTTGAATGTTTGGTAGAATTTGAAGCCATCTGGTCCTGGACCTTTGTTTGTTGGGAGAGTGTTAATTACTGATTCAGTTTCCTTACTAACAATCAGTCTGTTCAGATTTTCTACTTCATCATGATTTAGTCTTGGAAGATTGTCTATTTCTAGGAATTTTTTCATTTTCTAGGTTGTCCAGTTTGTTGGTATATAATTGTTTATACTGTCTTACCATTGTTGATACCAAAGTACCATCTTATGATCCTTTGTATTTGTGTGGTATCAGTGTAATGTCTCATCATTTGTTTCTGATTTTATTTATTTGAGTCCTCTCTCTTTTCTCCTTGGTGAATCTAGCTAAGTGTTTGTCAATTTTATCTGTTCAAAGAACCAACTCTTGTTTTGAGTGATCTTTTCTATTTTTCTTCCAGTCTTTATTTTTGTTCTAATTTTTGTTATTCTCTTCCTTCTGCTAACATTGTGCTTTGCTTGTTCTTCTTCCAGTTCCTTGAGGTGTAAAGTTAGGTTGTTCATTTGAGATTTTTCTTGTTTCTTGAGGTAAGCATTTATCACTATGAATGTCCCTCCTAGGATTGCTTTTGCTGCATCCCATAAGTTTTTGTGTATTGTATTTCAATTTTTATTTGTCTCAGATTTTTTTAATTTTGATTTTGGTTTCTTTGTTGATCCATTGATTGTTCAGTAGAATGTTTTTTAATCTCTGCATATCTATGAATTTTCCAGTTTTTTCTTCTAATTGATTTCTAGTTTCATACCATCTTTACCACAATGGTAAAGATGCTTGATATGATTTCATTCTTTTTAAATTTGTTAAGACTTGTATTTTGGACTATCATATGATCTATCCTAAAGAATGTTCCAGTGCACTTGAGAAGAATTTGTATTCTGTTGCTTTCGGATGGAATTTTCTGTATATACGTGTTAAGTTAATCTGTTCTAATGTGTTATTTATTATGTGATGTTTCCTTGTTGATTTAATGTCTTGATGATCTATTCATTGATGTAAGTGGGGTGTTAAAGTCCCCTACTATTATTGTATCGCTATTTATTTCTCCCTTAGATTTGTTAATATTTGCTTTGTGTATTTAGGTGCTCCTGTATGGGATGCATAAATATTTACAAATGTTACATTCTCTAGTTGGATTGACCCCTTTGTTATTATGTAATGCCATTCTTTGTTATTACAGTCTTTGTTTTGAAGTCTGTTTTATCCGATATTAGTGTAGCTATCCCAGCTTTCCTTTGGTTTGCATTTGCATGGAATATCTTTTTCCGTTCCTTTACTTTCAGTCTGTGTGTGTTCTTACATATGAAGTAAGTCTCTTATAGGCAGCATATAGATGGGTCTTGTTTTTTTATCCATTCTGCTACTCTGTGTCTTTTGTTTGGAGAATTTAGTCCATTTACATTTAAAGTAATTACTGATAGGTATGTACTTATTGCCATTTTGTTCATTGTTTTCTGTCTGTTTGTTTTGTAGTTTCTCTGTTCCTTCTCTTGTTTTCTTCCTTTGTGGTTTGATGACTTTCTTTAGTGGTATGCTTAGATTTCTTTCTCATTGTCTCTTATTTATCCATTGTTTTACCTTTGTGGTTAATGTGAGGCTTCTATATGAAAACTTATATTTATAAAAGTCTATTTTAAGTTCATAAAAAACTTAAATTTGAACACATTCTAAAGTTCTACATTTTTACTCTCCCCCCAACCATGTTTTATATTTTTTTAATAAATCTTTATTGGAATATAATTGCTTCACAATACTGTGTTAGTTTCTGTTGTACAACAAAGTAAATCAGCCATATTCATACATATATCCCCATATACCCTCCCTCTTAAGCCTCCCTCCCGCACTCCCTATCCTACCCCTCTAGGTCATCACAAAGCACCAAGCTGATCTCCCTGTGCTATGCTGCTGCTTCCCACTAGCTAACTATTTTACATTTGGTAGTGTATATATGTCAATGCTACTCTCACTTTGCCCCTTTCACCTTGTATATCCCTTAACTAAGTGTGTAATTACAGTTACTTTTACTAATTTTGTCTTTTAACCTTCGTACTAGCCTTATAAGTGATTAATACACTATATATACTATATATTTAACATTATCAGTGAGATTTACACTTTATATTTTTTCTTGTTACTTATTAGCTAGTCACCTTAAAGAAATCCCTTTAACATTCCTTGTAAGGCTGGCTTAGTGGTGATGAACTCCTTTAGCTTTTGCTTGTCTGGAAAACTCTTATCTTTGCTGGGTAGAATATTCTTGGTTGGAATTCTTTTATTTTAGCACTTTGAATATATTGTGTCACTCCCTTCTGGCCTGCAAAGTTTCTCTTGAGAAATCTGCCCATAGTTTTATGAGCGTTCCCTTGTATGTAACAAGATGTTTTTCTCCTTTCTGCTTTTAAGATTCTCTTCTTGTCCTTAGATTTTGACTTTTTCATTATAATGTGTCTTGTTGTGGGCCTCCTTGGATTTATTTTATTTGAGACTTGCTGAGCTTACTGGATCTGGATGTCTTTTTCTTTCTCCAGGTTATGGGAGTTTTCAGCCATTATTTCTTCAAATAAGTTTTCTGCCCCTTTCTCTCTTCACCTTAAGGGACTCCTGTAATTGGACAGTTAGTCCTCTTGATGTTGTTCCATAAGTCCCTTAGGCTGTCTTCACTTTTTTTCTTCCTCCCCCCCTTCTCTCTTCCTCCCTTCCTTCCTTCCTTTTCTTTCTTTCCTTTCTTGCTCCCTCCCTCCCTTCCTCCTTCTCTCTCTTTCTTTCTTTCTTTGCTCTGATTGGGTGAGTTCCTCTGCCTTCATGATCCTTTCCTGGTTCATATAGTCTGCTGTTCATATAATCTGCTGGTTCATATACTCCTCTAGTGTATTTTTCAATTCAGTTATTGTATTCTTCAGGTCTGTGACTTCTGTTATGAACTTTCTCATATTTTCTCCTTGTTGAAGTTCTTAGTGATTTACAACAATTCTGTACCCATATAAGCATTCTGTTTTTCACTTTCAGTAGAGTATTCAATAAACTATATGAGATATTCAACACTATATTGTAAAACAGGCTTTGTGTTAAATGATTTTGCCCAACTGTAAACTAATGCAAATGTTCTGTGCACGTTTGAGGTGGGCTAGCATAAGCTATGATGTTTGCTTGGTTTGGTGTATTAAATGCATGTTCGACTTAACGATATTTTCAACTACAATGGATTTATTGGGATGTAACCCCATTATAAGTCAAGAAAGATCTGTAATAATGCACAGAATTATAATGGTGCCTGGGAGTTTATGTTGAATAACAAAGTTAATGTTTATTTTTTATGCTCTGTAGTCTCTAACCAGGTAATAAGTAGAGTCCTTGATTTTTTGTGAAAAAGAGCTGTTATATGAATTATAGCCTGAAGGAGTGAGCAAATATAGTCTTTAAAAGATAAATATGATGATGACAGAATTCAGATGATGGTGAGAATTTCATTAGGACAAGATGGAATTGAACATTAAACACTAGAGTATTCCAAGCATTGGTATTCACAACTGCAATAAGTTTACAACTCAAAACATCACTTAGGGAATAAACTGTTTAAATGCTTACTTGAAGTCATGTTAGAGTACTTGTATTGACAATCCATCTTTGGCTCTTATTTGATGTAAAACTTTGATTTAGTATTCTAAATAACAAAATCAAATTGGATTGGATTGAATTGGATATGGGTTATTTAATTCTGAAATGATAAATTTTAGGCTCAAAATTTGCCAACAGTAGTTTAAATATTTACTACTAATAATTTAAAATATCTACTTACAAGAGAATGAATAAGAAGCCAAAGTCAGGTTGACAATGTATTAAAACATCTAGGCAGGACAGTATTTTAGCTTAATTCAGCTACTTATATTATTTAGGAAGTTAATTGTATTTACAGTTAAGTGCCTACAGAAGGGAGAATAACAATGCACATTGCTATGTATGGGTAAGGAGGAAACAATAAAACTGAAGCTACCTAATGAAGACAGCAAGATAGTATACAGACATTTTGAGAATGGAAAGGAGTAAGTGATGAGTTGCTACACTAGAATAAATGGATATCAAGAGCAAAACAAAGCAAACTTTTATAAAAAAGAGAATTTCATAGTCTAAAATACCACTAAGAAAAGGAAGCAGTAACACTTTTTGTTAATAAAAATATCTTGGTCATAAAATATTAGCTCCATACTTAAAGTGTTCAAAGACGTGACCTAAAAGGTATTATGGAGACACCCTATAGGGCTCTGAGCAGTCCTGTACATAGTGAGGGCACATGTGGATATTAGTTTTGGCCTCTGATGGACAGTGATTCTCCCTCAGCTCGGTAGAAATCAGCCCACAGACCAAATTAAAGTGGAGACCCAGATGAAGACAAACAAAATCATATCAAGCCCCAGGAGTCAGAGGAAATCATCCCAGGCATTCCCATGCCCCTCTCCTGACACAACCTCCCAGACTGTTACTGCTATTCCCTTTGACCCCAAACTCTGACTTTGCTGCATCCTGGATACATAAAAGAAGTTATCAGTACCTTAGAGAAGCCAACATTGCTTCCATTTCTTATAATCACTATCAATTTATCTTTTGTTTTCTCATCTATAGAAGAACAAGGGACCAATTACAGGGAATGCTGATTAAAAGATGGGTGGAGTCTTAAAAAGAGCTAGACCGTGTTCCAGCTGTAAACAAATTCCTAGTTGCTCCCTTTCCCTGTGGGGTGGCGAAGGGACAGTGGAGTGGCTAAGTGAAACAACACCATGTTGGCCAAAATTCTAGATTCAGACCATGGGCAAAATCTGTCAGAAGTATCCAAAAGAGTGTACACCCAAACATCAAATCTGTACATGCTTTTCCCATATGGTTTTCTACTTGAGTTTACTAGACAGAACTCCTCTATTTTATTCTCCTCATTAAAATGGTGCTCAATGTCATCTCACAAGAAGACTCACTGTCGAATGTGCTAAGGGCCTGGGTCTTCTACCAAGCTTCTTAGTGGCTGGCCCTTTATACTGACCCACACATTCCTGGGCTCAGTGTCTGTCCTGTTCTCTTGCATTTGCAAGAGTATGATTATGGCATTATTAAATTTCAGGCCTCTTCTTTCCAAATAACTTATATACAGAAAAGTGCTTTGTTACACACACACACACACACACACACACATTCACATTTTAACAGATGGTTAGAAAATGAACACCCATGTAACCACCACCCCAGGTCAAGAAATAAAATTTGACTGGCACCCCCTCCCCACCAGACATAAACACTTTTCTGACTTTTACACCAATAACTTTCTTTTTTGAAATAGTTATATTACCTATGCACGTGTTTCTAAAGAATATAGTTTAGCTTTGTCTGTTTTTGAACTTTTTGCAAATAAAATACCATAAATATTCTTTAATGTGTTGAGAAAAATGTTATGTCTGTAAGATCCGATCATGTTATTGAGTGAAGCTGTAATTCATCCTGTATTTGTTGCTGGATGACACTGGTGTGTGTGTGTTTGCTTGTTTATTTGTTTTTACTTTTTAAAATATTCCTGCTTTCCAGCATTTTATCTGTAGCTCAGTTTTATTATTACTATATGTACATTATCCTTGGTATAACTCAGGTACTGAAAAAAATACAGGCAATAAAGGCAACACTTTCTCGCACCCTGTGGGTTAAGTTGTCCTTCTTGACGGTCTCCTGCATCCTTCTGAAAGATGTCTCCCTTTGTGAGGATTGAATGCTAAAGTTCCCTGAGGGGCGAGGCGCATCCTTGAGCTTAGGACCCCTAGATTTCAATTCTTACATCCAGGGCAGCCTTAGCCGCCTGCACCTGAATGCTCATCAGAGTTGCCTTTCTGTTTACACCTCTGCAGACCTGACTTCTGATTGTCATTAATGGCCAGTTGGGTTGTCTCTGGACTTGGCCTGCTCTCTGCTCATTCCCCATGAATCTGTACCATCTTGAAGGAAGTTTGCCATGTGCCATATTCAAAGCAATCATTAGCTTGGCCTCTGTAGGTTCTACAACCTCTTCTTATTTCTCTAGTCTTACTCTTAACTACTCTGACAATGTTTTAATTCTTCTTGAAAAACGATTTTACTTTTTCGCTCTTTTTCTTCTTTTTTCCTCCCTGAAATGGGCCAGAATAATGCAAGCAGACTGGCTTTTAGGGCCCAGAGCTCAGGTAGCACGGGAAGAGATCTCACATATCCCATGGCTTACCACGTTCTTAAGGGCTGCCCTAGGCTGTGCCCCTGTCCCTCCCTCGGGCAGTGCCTTCTTCCCGATGCTCACTGGCCTTGTCGTCTTGACAGTGACTTGAACCTCATTGCTCATGGGCTGCAGAGCCCTTAGCCAGCGTGTAAGAACCTGATCATCACAATGTGTAAACCAAGTCATTGAAGCCAACAGAGCAAGGCTTTTTCAAAGTTTTATTAAATTGGAGCTTGTCTTGTTTTTTTTTTTAAATATGATTTCTGCCACCTACCCACTAGTCTGGAAAATTTACTTTGCTGCATAGCCTATGTTTCAGGACTTTCATTATGTTTTGGTACTTTGTATATTTACTGCCTTAAGTTTTCATTTGAAACTGGTGTTTATAATCAGTGTCCCTGGAAAAGTTTATTTTATATCTAATTTTCCTGTATATCCTATTTGGAAAGCATTAGAGGATCTGTCAAAATAGGAGTCTTATCTTTCATATCTTTTCATAAGGTAAAAATTTATATGTCTCAGATGTAAGCAGTATATGTTACATTTATATCAATCTAATTGGTTTCTTAAATTCATGATTTCTTGAGCTTTTTAAACAAATACAACTCTCAAATTACACTGAATTAATTTTCACAATCCTTCTTCTATAGGAACTTAAAATTTCCTTCCTGGTCATTGTTAATATACACATATAATATAATATATACAAATAAATTTTATACACAAATAAATTTTAAAAATTTATTTTTAAAACCATCAGTTAGTTTTTTACACCATTATTTTTTATACTTTTCTGCTGTGTATTATAAGTATTCTGTGTTATTACATAATTTTAATATTTTTGGTACTTATTTAGTGGATACAACCTACTCTTACTGTTCCTACATTGTTGGGTGTTTAGCTGTTTAAAAAATACAGTTTCAGTGAAAATATACAGTATTTTCATTCATTCACATTATTTAAATATTATATTCCAATTTAATGAGTGTGATACCTTGTTTTAATTTAAATTTGGTTATTTTGAGGTGTAGAACATTTTTTATATATATATTTACTGTATTTACTATTTCTGTTTACTTCTTTTTTTTATATTTTTATTGGCGTATAGTTGATTTACAATGTTGTGTTCATTTCAGGTGTACAGCAAAGTGAATCAGCTATACGTATACATATACCCACTCTTTTTAGATTCTTTTCCCATATAGGCCATTACAGAGTACTAAGTAGAGTTCCCTGTGCAATACAGTAGATCCTTATTAGTTATCTATTTTATATATAGTAGGGTGTATTATGTCTGTTTACTTCTGTATGAATTATATATTAATATTTTGCTGTTAATCATTGAGTACTCAATAATGTTTTAACTGGTTTAAGTGCTTTTTGACTAGCACCATTAACTCTTTTGTCATATTTAGTAGATTTTTTTTCTCACAATTTTTTTTCACTTTTAGTTTACTTAACGTTGTGGTACTGTAGTTTAAACATTTTATATAGGTGATTTTTTTGTCTTAATCATATTACTGCTCAAAACTTAGAAAAATTATTACCTGATCAGAACTCTAATGGATATTAGTATTACAATCTGGTATTATTCCTAGGATTAAAAAATTAACCCCTTAATCTACTCTTAATTCAATGTGATGTGGATATTACGATTAACCTTTTTTTTTTTTGATAATGGCACTTTTATTTTTTTTTACTTTATTTTTAAAATTTTTTATTATTTTTAACATCTTTATTGGAGCATAGTCGCCTTACAATGTTGTGTTAGCCTCTGCTGTAAAACAAGTGAATCAGCTATATGTATATATATATATCCCCATATCCCCTCCCTTCTGTGCCTCCCTCCCACCCTCCCTGTCCCACCTCTCTAGGTGGTCACAGACCACCAAGCTGATCTCCCTGTTCTATGCAGCTGCTTCCCACTAGCTATCTATTTTACATTTAGTAGTGTATATATGTCCATGCCACTCTTTCACTTCGTCCCACTTTACCCTTCCCCCTCCCCGTGTCCTCAAGTCCATTCTCTACCTCTGCATATTTATTCCTGTCCTGCCCCTAGGTTCATTAAAACCATTTGTTTTTTTTTTTTTTTTTAGAGTGCATATGTGTTAGCATATGGTATTTGTTTTTCTCTTTCAGACTTACTTCACTCTGTATGACAGACTCTAGGTCCATCCACGTCACTACAAATAACTCAATTTCATTTCTTTCTATGGCTGAGTAATATTCCACTGTATATATGTGCCACATCTTCTTTACCCATTCATCTGTCAGTGGACATTTAGGTTGCTTGCATGTCCTGGCTACTGTAAATAGTGCTGCAATGAGCAATGTGGTACATGACTCGTTTTGAATTATGGTTTTCTCAGGGTATATGCCCAGTAGTGGGATTGCTGAGTCGTATGGTAGTTCTGTTTTTAGTTTTTTAAGGAACCTCCATACTGTTCTGATAGTGGCTGTATCAATTTACATTCCCACCGACAGTGCAAGAGGGTTCCCTTTTCTCCACACCCTCTCCAGCATTTATTGTTTGTAGATTTTTTGATGATGGCCGTGCTGACTGGTGTGAGATGATATCTCATTGTAGTTTTGATTTGCATTTATCTAATGATTAATGATGTTGAACATTCTTTCTTGTGTTTGTTGGCAATCTGTATATCTTCTTTGGAGAAATGTCTGTTTAGGTCTTCTTCTCATTTTTGGATTGGGTTGTTTGTTTTTTTGATATTGAGCTGCATGAGCTGCTTGTATATTTTGGAGATTAATCCACTGTCCATTGATTCATTTGCGAATATTTTCTCCCATTCTGAGGGTTGTCTTTTCGTCTTGTTTATGGTTTCCTTTGCTGTGCAAAAGCTTTAAAGATTCATTAGGTCCCATTCATTTATTTCTGTTTTTATTTCCATTTCTCTAGGAAGTGGGTGAAAAAGGATCTTGTTATGATTTATGTCATAGTGTTTTGGCTATGTTTTCCTCTAAGAGTTTCATAGTTTCTGACCTTACATTTAGGTCTTTAATCCTTTTGAGTTTTTTTTGTGTGTGTGTATGGTGTTAGGAAGTGTTCTAATTACATTCGTTTACATGTAACTGTCCAGTTTTCCAAGCACCACTTATTAAAGAGGCTGTCTCTTCTCCCTTGTATATTCTTGCTTCTTTTATCAAAGATAAGGTGACCACATGTGTGTGGGTTTAGCTCTGAGTTTTCTATCCTATTCCATTGATCTATATTTCTGTTTTTGTGCCAGTACCATACTGTCTTGATTACTGTAGCTTTGTGGTATAGTTTGAAGTGAGGGAGCCTGACTCCTCCTGCTCTGTTTTTCTTTCTCAAGATTGCTTTGGCTATTCGGGGTCTTTTGTGTTTCCACACAAATTGTGAAATTTTTTGTTCTAGTTCTCTGAAAAATGCCATTGGTAGTTTGATAGGGATTGCATTGAATCTGTAGATTGCTTTGGGTGGTATAGTCACTTTCATAATGTTAATTATTCTAAACCAAGAACATGGTATATCTCTCCATCTGTTTGTATTGTCTTTAATTTCTTTCATCAGTGTCTTACAGTTTTCTGCATACAGGTCTCTTGTCTCCTTAGGTAGGTTTATTCCTAGGTATTTTATTCTTTTTGTTACAGTGGTGAATGGGATTGTTTCCTTAATTTCTCTTTCTGATCTTTCGTTGTTAGTGTATAGGAATGCAAGAGATTTCTGTGCATTCATTTTGTATCCTGTAACTTTACCAAATTCATTGATGAGGTCTAGTAGTTTTCTGGTGGCATCTTTAGGATTCTCTATGTATAGTATCATGTCATCTGCAAACAGTGACAGTTTTACTTCTTCTTTTGCAATCTGTATTACTTTTATTTCATTTTCTTCTCTGATTGCCGTGGGAAGGACTACAAAACTGTGTTGAATAATAACTGAGAGTGGACATCCTTGTCTTTTTCCTGATCTTATTGGAAATGGTTTTAGTTTTTCACCATTGAGAAAGATGTTTGCTGTGGGTCTGTCGTATATGGCCTTTAATATGTTGAGGTAGGTTCCCTCCAGGCCAACTTTCTAGAGAGTTTTTATCATAAATGGGTGTTGAATTTTGTCAGAAGGTTTTCCTGCATCTATTGAGATGATCATATGGTTTTTATTCTTCAGTTTGTTAATATGGTGTATCACATTGATTGATTTGCGTATATTGGAGAATTTTTGCATCCCTGGGATAAATCCCACTTGATCATGGTGTATGATCCTTTTAATGTGTTGTTGGATTCTGTTTGCTAGTATTTTGTTGAGGATTTTTGCCTCTATATTCATGAGTGATACTGGTCTGTAATTTTCTTTTTTTGTAGTATCTTTGTCTGGTTTTGGTATCAGGGTGATGGTGGCCTCATAGAATGCGTTTGGGAGTGTTCCTTCCTCTGCAATTGTTTGGAAGAGTTTGAGAAGGATGGGTGTTAGCTCTTCTCTAAATGTTTGATAGAATTCACCTGTGAAGCCATCTGGTCCTGGACTTTTGTTTGTTGGAAGATTTTTAGTCACACTTTCAATTTCATTACTTGCGATTGGTCTGTTCATATTTTCTATTTCTTCCTGGTTCAGTCTTGGAAGGTTATACCTTTCTAAGAATTTGTTCATTTCTTTCAGGTTGTCCATTTTATTGGCATAGAGTTGCCTGTAGTAGTCTCTTAGGATGCTTTGTATTTCTGTGGTGTCTGTTTGACTTCTTTTTCATTTCTAATTTTATTGATTTGAGTCCTCTCCCTCTTTTTCTTGATGAGTCTGGCTAAAGTTTTATCAAATTTGTTTGTTTTCTCAAAGAAACAGCTTTTAGTTTTATTGATCTTTGCTATTGTTTTCTTTGTTTCTATTTCATTTATTTCTGCTCTAATCTTTATGATTTCTTTCCTTCTACTAACTTTGGGTTTTGTTTGTTCTTCTTTCTCTAGTTCCTTTAGGTGTAAGGTTAGATATTTTATTTGATTTTTATTTTTTATTTGATAAGGTTAGATTTAGTTTATTTGCTCTAAACTTCCCTCTTAGAACTGCTTTTGCTGCATCCCATAGGTTTTGGATCGTCGTGTTTTCATTGTAATTTATCTCTCGGTATTTTTTGATTTCCTCTTTGATTTCTTCAATGATCTCTTGATTTTTTTAGTAGTGTATTGTTTAGCCTCCATGTTTTTGTGTTTTTTAATGTTTTTTTCCCTGTAATTGATTTCTAATCTCATAGCATTGTGGTTGGAAAAGATGCTTGATATAATTTCAATTTTCTTAAGTTTACCAAGGCTTGATTTGTGACCCAAGATGTTATCAATCCTGGCGAATGTTTCATGTGCACTTGAGAAGACAGTGTAATCAGCTGTTTTTGGATGGAATGTCCTATAAATATCAATTAATTCTATCTGGTCTATTGTGTCATTTAATGCTTGTGTTTCCTTATTAATTTTCTGTCTGGATGATATGTCCATTGGTGAAAGTGGGGTGTTAAACTCCCCCACTATTATTGTGTTACTGTCAATTTCCTCTTTTATAGCTGTTAGCATTTACCTTATGTATTGAGGTGCTCCTATGTTGGGTGCATAAATATTTACAGTTGTTATATCTTCTTCTTGGATTGATCCCTTGATCATTATATAGTGTCCTCCTTTTTCTCTTGTAACATTCTTTATTTTAAATTCTGTTTTGTCTGGTATGCGTATTGCTACTCCAGCTTTCTTTTGATTTCCATTTGCATGGAATATCTTTTGCCATCCCCTCACTTTCAGTCTGTGTGTGTCCCTAGGTTTGAAGTGGGTCTCTTGTAGACAGCATATATACTGGTCTTGTTTTTGTATCCATTCAGCCAGTCTATGTCTTTTGGTTGGAGCATTTAATCCATTTACATTTAAGGTAATTATCGATATGTATATTCCTATTACCATTTTCTTAATTGTTTTAGGTTTGTTATTGTAGGTCTTTTCCTTCTGTGGTGTTTCCTGCCTAGAGAAGTTCCTTGAGCATTTGTTGTAAAGCTGGTTTGGTGGCAATGAATTCTCTTAACTTTTGCTTGTCTGTAAAGGTTTTAATTTCTCCGTCGAATCTGAACGAGATGCTTTCTGGGTATCTTAATCAAGTAATCTTGATTGTGGGGTTTTCCCTTTCATCACTTTAAATTTGCCCTGCCCCTCCCTTCTGGCTTACAGAGTTTCTGCTGAAAGATCAGCTGTTATCCTTATGGGGTTTCCCTAGTGTGTTGTTTGTTGCTTTTCTCTTGCAGCTTTTAATATTTTTTCCTTGAATTTAAATTTTGATAGTTTGATTAATATGTGTCTTGGCCTGTTTCTCCTTGGGTTTATCCAGTATGGGACTCTCTGTGCTTCTTGGACTTGATTGACTATTTCCTTTCCCATATTAGGGAAGTTTTCAACTATAATCTCTTCAAATATTTTCTCAGATCGTTTCTTTTTCTCTTCTTCTTCTGGGACCCCCTATACTTTGAATGTTGGTGCATTTAATGTTGTCCCAGAGGTCTCTGAGACTGTCCTAAATTCTTTTCATTCTTTTTTCTTTATTTTACTCTGTGGCAGTTATTTCCACTATTTTATCTTCCAGGTCACTTCTCCATTCTTCTGCCTCAGTTATTCTGCTATTGATTTCTTCTAGAGTATTTTTAATTTCACTTATTGTGGTGTTCATCATTGTTTGCTCTTTAGTTCTTCTAGGTCCTTGTTAAACGTTTCTTGTAGTTTCTCCATTCTGTTTCCAAGGTTTTGGATCATCCTTATTATCATTGCTCTGAATTCTTTTTCAGGTAGACTGACTATTTCCTCTTCATTTGTTTGTTCTATTGGGTTTTTACCTTGCTCCTTCATCTGCTGCATATATATCTGTCTTCTCATTTTGTTTAACTTACTGTTTTGGCGTCTCCTTTTGGTAGACTGCAAGTTCATAGTTCCCGTTATTTTTGGTGTCTGCCCCCAGTGGGTTTGTGCCTGTGTTCTGCTGGGTGGGCTTTATCTTGTTCTTCTGGTGGTCAGGACCATGTCCAGTGATGTGTTTTGGAGTTTCTTTGAACTTGGTATGACTTTAGGCAGCCTCTCTGCTAATGGGTGTGGTTGTGTTCCTGTCTTGTTAGTTGTTTGGCATGGGTCGTTCATCACTGGAGCTTTCTGGCCCTTGGGTGCAGCTGGGTCTTTGTGTTTAGATGAAGATCTCTGGGAGAGCTCTCACCGATTGATATTACGTGGGGCCAGGAGGTTTCTGGTGGTCCAGTGTCCGGGATGTGGCCCTCCCACCTCGAAGTCTCAGGCTTGATACCTGGCTGGAGCACCAGAACCCTGCCAGCTACATTGCTCTGAATAAAAGGAAGAGAGAAAAGAAACAAACAAAAAAGAACAGACAGAACCCTACAAACCTATACAGACAAAATCACACAAAGAAGCTTACACATACACACTCAAAAAAAGAGAAAAAGGAAACACACTATATATATATATATATATATATATATATATATATATATATGTATATTTAAGAAAAAGGAAGAGAGCAACCAAATCAATAAACAAATCCACCAATGATAATAAGCACTAAATACTATACTAAGATAAATATAAAGCCAGAAATAGATCAGATGCAGAAGGCAAACCCCAACTCTACAGTTGCTCCCAAAGTCCACCGCCTCAATTTTGGGAACATTCTTTGTCTATTCAGGTATTCTTCAGAGGCAGGGTTTATCAAATTGATTGTTGGGATTTAATCTGCTGCTCCTGAGTCTGCACGGAGGCTGCATAGAGAAATTTACCTTTCTCTTCTTTGTTCGCACAGTTCCTGGGGTTCAGCTTTGGATTTGGCCCCGCCTCTGTGTGTAGGCTGCTCGCAGGAGTCTTACCTGCCCAGACAGTAGGAGGTTAAAGCAGCAGCTGATTAGGGGGCTCTTGCTCACTCAGGCCAGGGAGAGGGAGGGGTACAGTAGTCAAATTGAACTGTGGGGCAAGCCTGAGGCAGCAGAGGCCAGAGTGACGTTGCAGTAGCCTGAGGTGTGCTGTGTGTTCTCCCGGGGAAGTTGTTCCTGGATCCTAGGACCCTTGCAGTGGTGGGCTGCACAGGCTCCTGGGGTGTTGTGGATATTGACCTGTGCTTGCACACAGGATTCTTGGTGGCAGCAGCAGCAGCCTTAGCAGTTCATGCCTATCTCTGGGGTCTAAGCTGATAGCCGCAGCTCGCACCCATCTCTGGAGCTTGCTTAGTCGGTGCTCTGCTTCTGTGGGCACCCTGGGAAGGAATCCCCTCTCCTCACGCACCCCCAAAACAAAGGTCTTTTGTTTCTCCACGGGTCCAGACTTTTTCCCGGACACACTCCCGGCTAGCTGTGGCGCACTAGCCCCCTTCAGGCTGTGTTCACGCAGCCCACCCCAGTCCTCTCCCTGGGATCTGACCTCCGAAGCCCAAGCCTCAGCTCCCACCCCCCACCTGCTCCAGCGGGTGAGCAGACAAGCCTCTCAGGCTGGTGAGTGCTGGTCGGCACCAATCCTTTGTGTGGGAATCTCTCCACTTTGCCCTCTGCACCGCGTTTCCTTCGTGGCTCTGAAGCTTCCCCCCATCCCTGCCAGTGAAGGGGCTTCCTAGTGTGTGGAAACTTTTCCTCCTTCTCAGCTCCCTCCCAGAGGTGTGGGTCCCGTCCCTATTCTTTTCTCTCTGTTTTTTACTTTTGCCCTGCCCAAGTACGTGGAGATTTTCTTGCCTTTTGGGAAGTCTGAGGTCTTCTGCCAGTGTTCAGTAGGTGTTTTGTAGGAGTTGTTCCACATGTAGATGTATCTTTGATGTATTTATGGGGAGCAAGGTGATCTCCACATCGTACTCCTCCGCCATCTTGAAGGTTGCTCCCCAATAATGGCTCTTTTAAAGAGCTAGTGAAGACTAAAGCCAAAAACAAGTGCTTTTGGTGCTCATGCTTGTTAAGAGATCTTCTCAGAAGGGAAAAACAAACTTGAGAAAAACAAATGCAGTGTAGATGGGATCCTCTTGAGTTGGTCCTTCTGTCTGGTGTCGCTTGCGTCAGTAGAATGAGACCAACTTCGGTTCAGAAGCAAAGGAAAACTTTACTCATGGATCAAAGAATGAAGAGGTGCAAGCCCCTGCTCTGGAGTCCAGGCTCTTCCCCAGAAGCCTGTCTATGATTAACCATTGATCACCCCAAGTTCCTTCCATCCAAAGTTTTCTTCACTTTGCCCTTGTCTTCCCCCTATGAATACATTAACCTGGGATGTGGGAAATACTTTTAAGTGATGCTCGAGAACTGGAAATTGACTGGTAGCTTTCCTCCATTAAAGAGATCCAACAACTGCCTTAGGAAGGGAATAATAAGGGCCTTTCTTTTTAACTGGGATTTAATATTTCCTACATATATCTTGGTGTTGGTTTCAGTGTATTGATTTTGTTTGGAAGAAGAGGTCCTTCGGTTTCCTATATCTGATCTTTTGTTTTTTCTAGGAAGATTTATTTACTTTGAGCTTTGAGAATTTATTCTGATTCATTTGTTCTATTTTGTTCTTCAAGAAAGTCTGATTTTCACAATATCTAACCTTTATATTTACCTGCTTTTATTTTACTTTCTTCATTTATTTCCTCCATGTATTATTTAAGTTTGGGTTTGCTTTTTATTGAGCTTTCTGAGAGCATAAACCTTATTTATTTTTTTACCGTGTTATCCCTTTTCTCACTATGCAGTGTGTGGCTTTACTTAACACATCCAACAAATGTCAGTATTGGGATAAGCTTTCTTTTGATGCAGGTTAAAATGAATATAAAAGTATATCTAAAAAAAACTTTAAAATAAATAGACATAAGAAAAGGGAAACAGACCTCTTCAGAATACTAAACAAAAAGAGACTCCTGGGACCATTTTCCTTTTTCTTTAAGTCCAACCTTCAGAGGTCCGTTCAGTACAGTTAAGTGTTGAAATCATGTTTTAGTCATTAAAATTGTCTTATTTTCTCTTTGTTCTTGAAGAATAGTTCTGCTAGGTACACAATTATTTCTAGGTATTTTGAAGATAATACACCAAAGACTTACGGCTTTAATTGTTGCTATTGAGGAATTATGTTGTCAGTCTGTTCATTTCTCTTAGTATACATTATGCTTCCCTTATCTATAAATTCTTGTTGTTCTTTATGCCTGGAAAACTTTCTTCCTTTATATTTCCCTATATTGTTTCCTGTCCAGATTTCTCTCTTTAAAAAAAAAAACAAAACTCTATAAACATATATCTTGTCATTCTGTTTTCTATGTCTCTTAATCTGTATTCACATATTAAACATCCTTTCTTGGGAATACCCTGGTGGTCCACTGGTTAGGACTCAGTTCTGTCACTGCTGTGGCCCAGATTCAATCCCTGGTCGGGGAAATAAGATCCCACAAACCATGTGTCATGGCCAAAAAAAATCTTCTCTTTTCTATATTTCTATAATCTGGATGATTTCTTTATATCCATTTCTAACTTACTGCCTTTCCCTTTAACTGTGACTAAACTGCTATTTCTCTCATTAACTGTTTATAATTTTAATATTTTATTTTTCAGCTTCAATTACTTTTATTTTTTCAAATCTCATCATTTCATTCATAGTTATTTTATAGCCTGTATTTCATAAATCTAATTATGTCTGAAGTCTTCAGAGATCCAAATTTGTTACGTTGTTATTGCTGTTTAATGGATGATGGCTTATTTTCAAGTTTATTTGGTCAGTTTTTATTATAAGCCCATATTTGAATTTAATATGTGTGTATCCTGAAGAACTAAGTTGGGAATGTTTTCCTCAAGAGTGGTTTTGTAGTAGTTTCTCTGGTGAATTCTACCAAATGCTTAAGGAATTAATGCCAATCTGTCTCAAAGTCTTCCAAATAACTGAAGAGGCTGGAACACTCCCAAACGTATTATACAATAAAATACTTTGGAGACTTCCCTGGTGGCACAGTGGTTAAGAATCTTCCTGCCAATGTTGGGGACACGGGTTTGAGCCCTGGTCTGGGAAGATCCCACCTGCCACGGAGCAACTGAGCCCGTGCACCACAACTACTGGGCCTGTGCTCTAGAGCATGCAAGCCACAACTACTGAGCCTGTACACCACAACTACTGAAGCCCGTGCACCTAGAGCCCGTGCTCCACAACGAGAGAATCCACCACAATGAGAAGCCTGTGCACCACAATGAAGAGTAGCCCCTGCTCGCCACAACTAGAGAAAGCCCATGCACAGCAATGAAGACCCAACACAGCCAGAAGTAAATTAAACAAAAAAATAGTTTGGAATAAGTATAACCAAGGAAGTGAAAAATCTGTACACTGAAAATTTAAGATGTTGGAGAAAGAAATTAAAGATACAAATAAATAGAAAAATATTCTATATTCATGGATCAGAAAAAATTAATGTTGTTAAAATGTCCATACTACCCAAAAGCATCTATAGATTGAATGGCATCCCTATTAAAATTCAAATGGCATTTTTCACAGAAATAGAAACCCCAATCCTAAAATTCTTATGGAACCACAAAAGACCCCAAATAACCAAAACAATCCTAAGAAAGAAATACAAAGCTGGAGGCATCACACATTTCCAAACCATGCTACAAAGCTATAGTAATTAAAACAGTATGGTTCTGACATAAAAATAGACACATAGACCAATGGAACAGAATACAGAGCTGAAATAAATCCTCCACATATATGTCATATGACATAAATGTCAACTAACATTTGACAAGGGAGGCAAGAACACTAAATGGGGAAAGGATAGTCTCTTCAACAAATTGTGTTGGGAAAACTGGATAACCACATGCAGAAAAATGAGATCAGACCCCTAGTCCTATCTTATACCACTCACAAATATTAATTTGAAATGGATTAAAGGTTTAAACATAAGAGCTAACACTATAAAATTCCTGGGAGAAAACAGGGAAGAAGCTCTTTAACACTGGTCTTGGCAGTGATTTTTTTGGATATGCCACCAAAGCACATGCAATGAAAGCAAAATTCAACAAGTGGGACTACATCAAACTACAAAGCTTCTGCACAGCAAAAGAAAGAATCACCAAAATGAAAAGGCAACCTACAGGATGGGAAAAAATAAAGAACTTGTACAACTGAATAACAAAAAAACATACAATCTGTTTAAAAATGGGCAGAGGAACTGAACAGGCATTTTTCCAAAGAAGGCATAAACATGACCAACAGGTACATGAAAGAATGCTCAACATCACAAATCAACAGGCAAATGCAAAACAAAACCACAAGGAGATATCACCTTACACCTGTTAGAACAGCTGTCATAAAAAAGGCAAGAGATAAATGTTGATGAGGATGTAGAGAAAAGGGGCCCTGGTGCACTGTTGGTGGGAATGTAAAATGTAGAGCCAGTAGGGAAAATAGTATGGAGGTTCCTCAAAAAATTAAAATCAGAACTACCATATGATCCAGCAATTCCACTTCTGGTTGTATATCCAAAGAAATGAAATCAGGATCTCGAAGAGATATACTTATTCCTGTGTTCGTTGTAGCATTATTCATAATGGCCAAGATAAGGAAGGAAACAACGTAAGTGTCTGTCTATAGATGAATGGGTAAAGATGATGTGGCATATATACATATAATGGAATATTATTCAGTCAGAAGAAAGAAGGAAATCCTGCCATTTTTGACAACATGGGTGGAGCTTGAGGGCATTAAAAGTGAAATAAGTCAGACAGAGAAAGACAAATGCCATATGATATCACTTATCAGTGAATTCTAAAAAAGCTGAACTCATAGAAACAGAGAGTAGAATGGTGTTTATGAAGGGCTGTTGGGTGGGGGACACTGGGAGACGTTGGTCAAGGGGTACAGACTTTCAACTATAAGATGAACAAGTTCTAGGGATCTAATGCACAGCATGGTGATTAGAGTTAATCATATTGTATTATATACTTGAAAGATGCTAAGAGAGTAGATCTTAAATTTTTACTACAAAAAAAGAAATGGTGATTATGTGAGGTGATGGAGGTGTTCACTAACCCTACAGTGGTAATCATTTCACAATATGTAAGTGCATCAAATCATCAAATTATATATCTGAAACGTACACAAGATTATATAGCAATTATATCTCAGTAAAGCTAGAAGAAAAGTGTTTTTATATTTGCATCTTCTAGTTGCCAGAAGAAATTAGCTGACTTTCTTAGCTTGGGGTCCTGGAATACTCAGTAGAATAAATTTGAATTGCAGACCCCATGTAGACATAGCTGACTTTGCACGTCCTTAGAGGTGACTATTACTAGTTCTTCCACTGGTATTATTATTACTAATTTGGAAGTTTCGTTTGCTAGTACATGTTTTCCAGGCCGCCTTTCATTAGTACTTTAGCCCTTTAGACTTAAACTAGGGAATCTTAGGCTTTCCCTTGTGTCAGAAGTGACCAGTCATTAGTTGAGAATTCTGTGCTGTTAGTACTTGTTTACTGACAAGGCATCCCCAGCTTATCCATTTCTAAAAGTTAATTGTCTGATTTCATCTTTTTTCTCTTTATTTCCTCTTTGTCTTTTGGCCTCTGAGGATCCCTCTTTCTTTCTTAAGAATTCAACAATGCATTAAAATATACTGCTTTATCTAGTGTTAAGATACATTATCAAGAGCTAGAAATAAGGCAAGAGGTTGGCTGATAATCCTCTTAGTGACATACTAGGGCCTTATCTAATAGGCTAACCCAAGTAGTATTGAAATGTCTGGGAATGTACTTCATCAGAGCTCTGACTCTGTAAAGTTCCATATTAACACATTGATTCCTGTCTAGTATAGATGCAAATGATTCTGTACAGTTGAAAACATACACCCTACTAGGCACAGCCATTTGTGTTAATGCATAAATGCATAAACTCTCTCAAATCTTATAAAAAGAAAAGAAAAAGATTAGCCTGGAGGTTACATTAGGGGTTTATTCTATAAGGTATTAACCAGTTTTGTATCTAACCTAGCAGTCTTATTACAGTATTCTTTCTTTAAAGCCAATGCTCAATTCCTCAGATGTTCTTTACCCTCATTAATGATACAAATACACCACTGATGTGTTCACTCCAAATTTGTAGGAGTCACGTTTTAAACTTTTTGAAAAGAATCCTTTCACATCAGGATCAAATCGGATTGCATTTTGAAAGCTTTTTAAATTATCTTGCCCACCATAGGCAGAAGTAACCACTGAAGCAAAAGTAATCTTATTTTATTCTTTATTGAATTCTAAGTGACAGCGGGGACTAGCTCAGTCATTTGCACAAGGTCTACACTCAGTCAAAGTTTGTGTAAAGAATGAATGAATATGTGACCATTTACTTTTGACTATTATAGCTTTAATTTTGTTGTGTCCTATTCTTTAGAATCATGGCATTTTCATGAATAATCTCCTACCTCATAGGAAATCTTAACACATGCAATTGTTTAAAAAAATCATTTTATGTAATTAATTGCAGCAGTAACTTTTACTCTAAACTGTACAACATATTTACTTTTGTAGTATACATTTTTTCATATGAGTGAGAGCCTTGAAAATTGTTTACTGTGATTTACTTTCAATTGAGTTTGGATTGCTTACCTTCACTCTTGTTGCGCTGAAGTTCTAAGATCTTTGTAAAACAGCTTCTGTTCAACAGATCAGCATTGCTCAGATCCTGGAGGGCTAGGGCAGTGGCAGGGCCCTTCATATGGTTTGTGTAAAGCCTTGGTTAGTTCCAGAGGTCAATTCTCTGGACATTTCTACCTCTAAATTGCTTGACTACTGTGGTCACCTCCATTCTGATAATCCAGATTTATATTAATAGCTACAGTTTATATTGCTGAATATTTTGGTTATTTCAGAAGTTTCATAGGTGTGCTTGTAACATTTTTGGGAAGAGCGTTTTCATACCTGTTTATTTCCCCAGCTTTCCTGGAGTAACATTCCCTAGAATATGTATATTTTGTTCTACATAGACTTTGGTTTTCTTGGTTTATACAATTAATGCATGTTAACTATAGAATACTAGGGAAATAAAGGGGTGAAATATAATGTTAGATGCTTCAGGAAGTAGGAGACAATTATCAGTGCATTGTCCACCCAGATTTAGGGCTGATACCATCTGTACCTGTGTATTTGAGTCTCTTTTCCCTTACAGTTCAGCTTGTTTCCAGTGTTGGTCTAGTAACAGAAATCGATACTTTATAGTCCAGCAATTGTATCTTTAATTCAAAGTGGTAATAACATTCTTATCAAAATATGGCAAGTGGCTGAACATTCTCCATGAAATGCTCTTGGGGGCTTTCAGACTAATTATGCCTCCATGAGAGATTGGGATATGATAGCTTTAGGTATGCAATGGTTAAGAGCACAGAGAATTCTGATTCTAATGTGTATTTGATCTAACTTTGAACAGATTACTTTCTCTCAACCGAATTTCTATTATTTAGATTGAGATTATACCTCCTCCTAGGATTGTTTCGAGGATTAAATGATATAATATATAGACACTAAGCATTGTGCATAATGCAACATAAAAGCTTAATAAATTGCAGTATATTTTTACTGATATTATTTTCTGCTACTCTGTTGCCATGTTATCCTGTAAGTTTTACTTTACTGGCAGCAGAGATAATAGGCATTCAAATTGAAAAAAAAATCTGAATCTAGTACTAGACTCTGCCACTCACCATGTCACCTTAACATTTTTGAGTCTTAATTGCCTCATTTTTCAAATTCTTTTAAAATGGGGAATGCCATTATCAGTGTTGTCGGGATGCTATGCTAAATGGAGTATCCCAACTCTTTTGCCTAAATTCTTAGGCAGAAGAAACTAGCATAGTTCTTGTTGTTCTAATAGACATTTTTAGTTGGTTTAACTTAGTTTCCTTCATTAGTAGAGTTATACAAATAGATAGCATAGAAATAGAAGGCGTGGTTCAGCATCCTAATGCATATCCAAGGCAGTCCTTCCATGTAACTAATCTCTACTACTTGTTTGGTTATTCAGTGATAATTATGTACCTTTGATCTCAAACTGTTTTCTTCAGATTTGTTTCCCAGAATTCAGTGTGAACTTGCTAGCGCTCACATGTTTGCTGTTATTCTTTTGTGAAGTGTGATATGATGTATCTCTTACTAGCATGTACATCTTTAAACACATGTCAGTGACTCAAGGATAGGAACCATCTGAATAAATGACAAAGCATAGAATTTCTACAACCCCCTCAGATCCTTTTGAGTGTATAAAATGCCATGTTATTATTGTTATTTACTTTTGACTTCCATTCAAATGTCACACAGTCCCCAGTGATAAGGAAATGAAATTTTGTTCAGTTAATCTGCTGCGTTTGAGAAGTTGGTCATAAATAAGCAAGATCCGCTCTGCATATAGGCAGATGGCTGTTTTAAAGTTTATTGGATAGGGCCCCAGACCTTTCCAGATTCTCAGTCACATTGGCTTGAACAAAATGACAAAGTCTAACAGAAATCACTGCCTATCCCGTGTCTGAGCCTACGTGAGAAATCTTATAGGAAATATGCAGACCTTTATGAAGGTACCACTGTTCCCTTTTGGGACCTTTCGGATTCTTCTGAATGTTAATTGTCCTTAGCACCAACCTGAGTAAGTACTTAGCAGATTAAGAAAAGATATTTTCAATATCTATAGTTACAATTCTTGTTTTCAGCAGTTATAGGAATTTAAATAAACATAACTTTTCACATATCCCTATTAAATTTCACTTAGGGCTAGTTATTGTAGCTTAAGGAGTTCATTTGAATCTTGATTTTGCTACCACAGCACTAGCTGTCTCTTCCAGTATTGCATAGTTTAAATTTTGATTTGCAAGATTTTGTTCAAATTATTCATTAAAAATATGACCAAACGACCAAATACTGTGGCTTGGTGTTAGAGGAGCCCCTGCAGTTACAATCCACACATGCAATTCATATGCAGTTCATTCATCCAGCCTGAAACTCATACGGCCCCTATTATATCCACAAGAAATCCTAAAGGCTTGCTCAGAGCCTTTGTTGAAATCAATACATTCTATGTCTGGGACTTCTTTTGATTGAGTATAGCAACTCTATCATAACAGGACAGGAATTAAGGTTAGTGTGCCTGACATTTATTAATTGATGCACTTTTCCCCTGGACTCTGTATGCTTCTCTTAGTTGTCAAAATTTTTCTGCACAGTAACGTCTAGAATTGTCCCAGTATCCACATATGTATTATTCTATGAATCAAGACATCTACTCCCATATTTTTTTTAAATCCATGTGTCACTTGCCCATTTCTATTCCTTAGGGCCTTTTTTTCTGATTTCTCAACAGTTATCATGAATATATTATCAGTCACATCTACAAGTACCTTGTGTACTTTAGGATAAAATTCTTTAAACTTTGAGCTCAGTTCAAGTAGTTCAGTTCTCACAGTATGTCTTTTTTTTTTTCATCACATCTGCAGCTTTACAAAGCACTTACATCTGCTCTACCCAGTAATCACTGAATTTGAACTTCTAATTCTGCATTATATTATCTTCTACTTATACTATTTTTTATTATCTCCAGATTGAAGATCATCCCTTTGAATGGGAAAAATGGGAAGTAAATGCACAGGGTTTTTTTTGGTCATCTGTTAGCCCTGTACCACCATTTTTTACAGTGAGACTGCCCCTTCTTTGTCCTCCGTTCCCTAAACTTAATCAAACGTTTGCCTACCTTTTGCTTTTTTTTAAAGCCTTGCTTTATTTTGGAGCTCCACGATACATGAAGTATTTGAGTGTCTTCACATAGTGGGACTTTGCCCCTTCTACCTATTTCCCCAGCAGTCAGTTGACCCATATCTGTGTGCTTAACTCTTCCTCGAGCCCTGGATAATTTCATCTCAAATCAGTAGTGCTTCTAGAACTGCAGACCTCACATTCTAAGCCCAGTAAGCATATTTTGTGCTTTGCCCCTGTCTGGCAGGCGTGGGAACTGAGTTCCTGTCTTATTTCTCTCTGCTTGGTTCCCTGCATTGTCAGCCTTCCCAATTTCTTACTTTATCCTCAACACTGAGATCCTGCAGTGTACAGCTGATCATGGATTTTCAAACATGACCTCTTCTCAGACCCTTCTTTCTCGTATTGAACTTGATTGCCAGGGTGCCTGTCACTTCTTGCTGTTCTTCTGACAGGGTCTGAACTTGTCTACTATTACTGTCTTTCTAAACACACTTCGTTGGAGTTATCCCTCCCGCCGACCAGTGTTATCCAACACTAGGTCTCTCCTTTGGAAACGTGCTAAGCTCTAGTTTGTAGATTTCTCCCTAGTGGCGCCTCTGAGGAGAAGATTTCCAGAATTCTGCCCACAGACCTATGCACTGTCTTTAGAGCAAAAGCCCTACTATAATGAAGGCCTACCTGTAACGTTGCCTTAAAGAACTGGGATGTACCTGTGTCAGGCATATGTGCTTATCTCTGGCCAACAGTAGTGCTTGATCTAGGCATTCTTGGCCCTACCTTGTTTCTCCTAATTGTCACCCTTTTTCCCTTCTTTTTTTTTAAACTGGGGTGTACTCTTGGTCAGGAGATAGGCACCCTCTGAGAGTCTCTTATCACTGCAGTCACAAAGAGATGATGTTCCCTGAAAGCGAAAGCCAAAGGCACAGATCCTGTTATTTCTTTACCCAAGCTGTTCCTTCTTTGGCACTTCAGTCCAGAACCCAATCATTCCTGCACTTCTCCTTCTTGAGAGAAGCAATAGGGTAGAGGAGATGTAAGCGCTTCATAAAGCTGCAGGTGGGATGAAAAAAAGACATTTCCATACTTCCATTTTGCTATCTTCTTTTCTTGGAGTTGAAAATAGCTGACATTTATTGGGCATTTCTATGTGCCCAGCACTGTTACAAGTACCTACCTGTATTAACTCATCTATTTTTCAAAACAAGCCTATGAAATTTTAACTCTTCTTATCCCCCTTTTACAAGTGAGAAAACTGAGGTGAAGAGAAGTGTGGTAACTTCCCAATGGTCACATAGGGAGTACTTTGCAGAGTCAAGTTTTGAACAGGCATCTGGCTTCAGAGTCTGAACTCTTAGTGACCAGATTATCTCACCTCTCAGAGGTGGGGATAGTAGTAGTAATAGTTGTAAGTATCCTAGTAGTAGCTATAGCAGCAGCAGAGGGATAGGCAAGTTACACCCCAGGTTATGGGAGCCTCCTGAGAGGTTATGTGATGGACGTTTTAGAGAATATAGAGATGATTACAGAATCCATAGTATTGTATATCCCAAATATTCATGAAAATGCTACACAGCAGTACCACTTTGATGATATAATTCTGTTACAAATTTCATTTCCCATCTTTAATGGCTGAGGGTAATTTTTTTGAAGCAAAAAGGAAACCGAAGGAGATGCTGTATGTAATTTTTTTTTTTTTTTGCTTCCCACCCACAATTCTTAGGTTTATTGATTTATCTTATATACTATAGGAAGAATGTATTGATAATTTAGTTGTTTCTAACCCAAGTTTCTTGCACATGTTTAAGAAAAATATATATTAAGGGAAGTTATATATAAAATACATATTCAAAAAGTGATTTGATTCTAAAATGAAATTAAGATAATTCTGTTTATATTAGCATGAAAGTAACAAAATGCTTAGGAATAAATTATCAAGAGAAGTACAAGATATCCTTGCTAAAAACTACAAGACATTGTTGAAAGAAATCAAAGAGAAAAATATTTCATGTTCAGGGATTATATTATTAAGATGGTAATATTCCCCAAATTGATCTAGAGATTCCACACAATCCCTATTAAAATCCCAGCCACATTTTTTTGCAGAAATTGACAAGCTGACACTAAAGTTCACATGGAAATGAAAAGGACCCAGAATAACCAAAATAATCTTCAAAAAGGAGAACGAAGTTGGAGGATTCACATGTCCTAAACACAAAACTTGCTACAAATCTATAGCAAAGAGTAAGGGTAAGGATACGTATATATATTAATGTAATAGAATTGAGGATCTGTCAGTAAACCCTTAAATTTGTAGACAGTTGATTTCAACAAGGGTACTAAAACAATTCAGTGTGGTAAAAATAGTTTTTTCAACAAATGGTCCTGGAACAACTGGATATCCACATGCAAATGGACCATATACCAAAACTAACTCAAAATGGATCCTAGGTTAAAGAACTAAAACTGTAAATTCTGAGAAGCAAACATAGGAGTAATTATTTCTGACCTAGGGATAGGCATTTGTTTCTTAGATGTGAAACCAAACACAGAGATGCCAAAAGAAAAAAAATAAATAAACTTTTGTGCTATTAGTGATAACAGGAAAATAGACAGACATCCCACAGAATGGGAGAAAATTTTTGCAAGTCATATATCTGATATGGGACCTATATCCAGACTATATAAGGAACTCTTAAAACTCAATAATAAAAAAAAAGATAAATAAACCAATAAAAATAGGCAAATGAGTTGAGTAGATATTTCTGCAAAGGAAATATACAGATGGCCAATAAACAACATGAAAAGATACTCAGAAGCATTAGTCCTTAAGGGAAGTACAAACCAAAAGCACAGTGAGATACTACTTCGCATCCAGTAGGATGGCTAAAATAAAAAAGATAGCAGGTGTTGATGAGGATGTAACAAAGATGTGGAGAAACTCATCATGGTACATTGCTGGTGGGAATATAAAATGGTGTAGTCACTTTGGAAAACAGTTTGGCATTTCCTCAAAAAGTTAAATATAGAGTTATCATGTTACTGAGCAGTTCCACTCCTAGGTATGTGTTCAAGAGAGTTGAAACATGTATCTATCTAAGAACATGTACATGAAGGTTCATAGCAGCAATATTCCTAATAGCCAAAAAATGGAAACAACCCAAATGTCCATCAGTTGATGGGTGGATAAACAACAATGGTATATTCATTAATACAATGGACTATTATTTGGCCATTAAAAAGAATGGCATACTGATACACGCTACAGAATTTATGAACTTCGAAAAAATATTCTAAATGGCACAAGTCAGACGCGAACACCACATGTAGTATCATTCTATTACATGAAATGCCCAGATAGGTAAATCCATAGAGACAGAGTAGAGACAGAATGTAGGTTAGTGGTTGCCAGGGGCTGGTGGGGGAGGGTGGCAAATGGAGAGCTGTTATCCAAAAAACAAACAAAAAAAAAGATCAAATTGCAAAAGTCATTGTTGGCTGATGGGGGGTGGGCAGTATAATCTCTAAGGCCCTCAAAGGCAGCTTAGCTTCTGCTTTCCAGATGAATGAAGGTAAGAAATAGTGAATGATCAGTTATTTTGATTTAGGCTTTTCTTCCCATGCTTCCCCCCTAAATTTGCCTCCAAGAGCATCTTCAGCTGTATTACACAAGTGTCGATATGTTGTATTTTCACGCAGCAGGATTCAGGTGGTCAGCAATTAGTGGAGTGAGTGTACACAGGGAGTGGGGGCTCAGAGGAAACCCTCCAGGTCACAGGAAAGCCACAGAGGAAGGGTCAGCTTGGCAGGAACCTTCTGGGCTGCAGGCGAGCCACCCTGATGCCTGCAGAAGGCACCCAGGGCAGGAGGTTTCTGTGGAGAGAGGGTTATGGGAGGATTATCGCCAGGCTAGGGTGAGCTTGCAAGGTCTTCAGGGGACCTGATGTTCTGGATGGGCAGCTGGGGCTGAGCTCCACCAGATGTCCTCCCATCCACGCTGCCGGCCCGCTGTGCAGCAGCCAGAAACAGCAGGAAACCTTCTTTCTCCTGCAGTTAATCCTTTCTCAGCATCCTCTGCTGAGAAACCTACTGTGTTGCTCATGTAAAGGAGAGACATTTAAAAGAATGGTGTCTGTTATCGCTGATCATATATTGAAGGGTGAATTTGGAGCTGAGAGGCGATAAATTGATCATTGGCTCATGCCCTTATTTCTTATGCTATAATTGTCACATATATTACATCCACATCCAAGACAATATTGTATATATTTTTACTTGTATTTTGAAGAAATTAAGGGGAAAATAAACTTTTATATTTACCCAAATAGTTACCATTTTTGATGCCCTTCATTTCTTCATGAAGATTCAAATATTCCACTAGTATCATTTCTACTAAGCATAAAAATAATTTATCTTAGCATTTCTTATACTGTGGCTCTGTTGGTTACCTATTTTCTTACTTTTACTTTTTATCTGAAAATATCTATTTTACCTGAAAATATCTACTTTACCTTCATTCTTGAAGGATTTTTTGCTGGATATAGAATACTAGGTTGACATTTCTCTTTTTTTCCAGCAATTTAAAGATAATAATCTAGTCTTTTCTAACCACCATAGTTTCTGATGGGAAGTCCACAGTTATTTGTATTATGTTCCCTGTAAGGTGTCACTTCTCTCTGATTGCTCTCAACTTTGTCTCTTTATCCACAGTTTTAAGGATTTGGCTCTGATATGCCTAGGCTTTATTTTTTCTTTTTATATTTATTGCTTGGGTTCAAGGAGATTCTTTCATGTATGTCTTTGGCCAAATTCAGGGAGTTTTCAGCCATTATTTGTTCAAACATTTTCTGCCTGTTCTGACCCATTTCTCCTTCTGGATCCCATTACACTTGATAGACCTGTGTATATTGTCCCATGCGCCCCTGAGATTCTGTGCATTCCTCAGGCTGCATGAATTCTACTGACCTGTATTCAAGTACATAGACTCTTTCCTCAGTCATCTTCATTCTGCTCCTGGGCTCATCTGCCTTGAGTTTTTATTTCACATGTTCTTGAATCTCTGCTTGGTTCTTTTTACTCTTTTCTCTTTCTGTACTGAATTTGTATCTTTGGGATCAGTGCTCACATTAAGCACAGTTCTGAAATTTGTCTTAAAATCTCTTCTTGTAAACCACACCACAGAATCAGGGTTGCTGCTGCTTCTGCCGTGACCGAGGCAGCACAGAGATAGAAGTTTCCAAAGCTGCCAGTCCCAGATCGATAGCACTTCTGTCATCATCAGGAATCTCCTGAATCAGGAAGACGTCGGCCATGTGTTCCAGAATCCTGCTGCATCTTCTAGGAACCGTATCATCATTCAAAAGGGATGCCCTGCAACCTGCCTTTCACCTCAAGTAATTCTGACTATGTCTTACATCAGATCGACTTCCTACAAACATTTACGTTATATCCAGAACCCTCTCTAAAAGAGAGTTTTAGCCTCTTTAGCCCCGGAAACATGCTTGAAGAATATTTGAGTGGTGATCGCCGTCTACCTGCTGTGGACTGCTCCTCTAATTATTCAACGTTCATATACTCCCTTTTTCCCATATTCAAACTTCCACCAAATCTCCACAGCAACAGCAATGTGCTGTGAAAACATAATGCACCAGTGCTCTATAGAAACAAAAATCTGTAGACCTCTTATCAAAAGGAAGGATTCAGTCTCGATCTTCTCGTGTGATATAGTGTGATGTGATGATCATCCCTATGCTAGTCCAGTCACAATTCTAGTTTGATACTTTGTAATTCATGGACTAAATTATAAAATATACAAACACACACACATACCCACAAAGAAGGAATAAAGTAACCCATCATGGCCTTCGGTTCTATAACTGGTTATAAGTCCATCATTTGTATTGATTTTCTTCCTCCACTGCCAATTACATTCTCCCTTTGTCCTCAGCCAGAACCTCACTTAGTTGATTTACCCAGAGTTTCATCCCTGAAGGATCTGACCTTTTGGTCATCTTGCCTCATGAGGTTGCTGTAGTATTCTATTTATTTCTGCCACTTGGACGTGTCAGAAATAGAGGGCGGTCCCTGGCTTCCAGATGTAATCTTCCCTGCTGACATGGCATTGTAAATGCCTGTTTTCCTCCACCATAGAGGTCAATTGCACCAGCCAACACAGGAACTTCTATTTTGCCGTTGGTACAGTGGCATGAAGAAATTCATATAGCCAGGTGGAAATCTCAGCTTCCAGTTGACGAAGCCATTGTTCGGTCCTTTGGTCGGAACCATTTTCACTTGGTTATGTAGACCTCTAAGACAAGATCCAATGCCACAAGGATGGGAATAACACTTTTCCAATAAATCATTAGATGTAATATTGAGAGTTCCCAGCCTTACTTTCATACCTTGGCTCCTGAACTTGTGTATTCTGGATGTGGGAGAAAGAGCATCGGATATTGGTCACTGGTTTAGAACATAAGTTTCCTATCACTCAGTCTTATAAGAAGTAGTATTCTAGCTGGAACTAATTGTTCAAGGAAAATTTACTTCTGTTTTTAGTTCCCGCTTGATCCCAATTTTGTATCTATTACAACTACTTGATGATGGAGTATTGCTGCGTATACCTAACCTTAGGTAACACCCAGTTCAGATGAGCAGCTCTGGGCGTATAGTCACTTGGTGTCCCACTATCAGACACTCATTCAGTCATTACTGGGGCCAAATAGCATAAGCAAGGAGTTTTTCTTTTTTCTATAAAGGGTAATATTTACTTGTCAAGAAAGTTATGACTTTCTTCCCAAACCTAAGTGCCCCCGCCTTGTGATTGTCTCATTAGGGTCAGCTACAGGTGTACTGATTAGCTCCAGGAATATTGGCTCTTATTGGTCATAAGGTCCATGTGGCAAAGCCTCTTGTTCCCCAATGTAGACCAGCTAGAGATCTTAATATGCTCCTCTGGGCCCTTCTCAAAGTTCACAGCCTTGTGGTTTCTCAATATATGCATCTGAGTAGAAAACCAAAGAAATATATGTTGCCTCAAATATCCAGAGACCCATCAAGCATTGTATCTGTTTATTAGTGATAGTAAGTACATCTAAAGCAACATGTTTTTCACTTTAGGGGTGTATTCCCACAGGCCTAAGACCCAGAAACTGCCCAAGTGTTTCAGGCACCTGAATTCTTGGGTTCCCTCTCTGGAATGCATGTGATTTACCAGGGCCCTCAAAACCCCTGCCATATCAGCATGATGTCATCAGTACAGTGCACTGGCACGATGTCCTGTGGAACGTTTCAATGATCAGAATCCTATGAACTATTAAATAATGGCCCAGAGCCAGCAAGTTGACATAGCCTTAATAGGACAGGAAAAGTGCCCTGCTGTCTCCTAGGTGAATGCAAACCCCCAGATCAAGAACTGTCTAACATGGATCAGAGGCAGGGAGCTACATCTGGAACAGTAATTAGCACTGTGTAATTACAAACACCACCCGATTAATTTTGTGATAATTCACTGTTATTCTCCAAGATCCTTCAATGTCCTGCACAGGTCAAATAGGCAAATTTATTGGGCATGTAGGAATTTCCACCCCTGAAAATTTCAAGACTTCAACTTGGCACTGAGCTCTGTGAATCTTCCAGGTGGATATATATAGATCCAAGCACCTTTGGGAAGACTGAGTTTACAGCAATGACTCCCTAAACCAGTGGGTCACCAAGATAGCATCCCGCTGCATCTACTAGGATTAAGAACCTGGAAACGCAGGAAGCCTCTGAACCAGCTGCAGGATAAGCCAGAACTGTGCCGCCTCTGCTACAGTCCGCGCCAGCAAAACGCATGCCCTGAGCCCACTTCTCTTCTTCCGTAATGTACTGCTAAATCCGGTTCTCAAATGAGCGCTCAGATTGGCAGAACTCAAACCTCATCCAAAATCCTAACTGCAGAGGAATCTGGGGAAATTTATTTCTAGCTCCTCTGTCCCTGAAATGCAGAAAGATGTGCTAGAGTAGAAAATGATGGCGTGGGTGTTGGCAGGTCCTTCCGTGGTTTCCGCTGCAGTTGCCTCATGCGTGATGTGAGCCCAGGCCTCCACGTCAGCCTCTCTCAAAGTTCCACTGCATTTACAAAAGGGCAAGTGACAGTTAAAATGTAAGGAAGAAGAGAGGCCATTTTATAATAATATTCACAGAATTTTAAATCACCTTAATGGCTCTGTACTTAGTCTTTGCTCTCGATTGAACCTCAGTCATATTGGGGAGACAGTCACGGTTCATAGCTGTATTGTGGAAAATCTCTTTGTGGTGAACTTTCCTTCTCAGCAATGTCCTCTAAAAGGACTGTATTAACTCTAGACAAATGGATTTTATTTCTAGTATTTAACTTCTTAAGGGTCAATGAATTACACGTATAACCTTCAATGCTTTTACATTATTATCCTACATTATAACATTTAACACTTATTGGGCACTTACTTGGGGCTGGACACTATGTTAATCAGTTTTGCTGTCTAACTTAATATGCACAATTCTATGTAGTGGGTGCTGTCCCAGTCACTGTTTTGCAGATGTGTAAGCTGAGACATAAAAGGTTAAGTAAGTTGTTAGTACAAGTTAGTAAGCATGGAGTTGGGATTTGACTCAGGCAGTGTTGGGCTCCAGAGTCTGCAGCCTACCCTGTCACACTTTCATTTCATCCCCATTCTGTAAAGTTCCTTTCAGTTTATGGTGAAATTTTTCTTCTCTTTAAGTTATCTCCTAAAGATTAAATATTGAGGGAAAAAGATAAATAAACAATTAAAGCATCAGTGAAATACTCAACCGAAGTTTTTTAGAGCTTTGGTAAAAGTACTCTTTTTTCAGGTACAAATTAAAATGTTGTAAAACATGTGACATCTAATAAGTCATACTGGAGAGTTACAAAAGATGGGCGTCTTAGCTAATTACATTGTTAGGAAATAACAATGATAAATAACTATGATTTTCTATGATAATAAATTGATGTGGTTTTAGTTTTAACTCTGATAAGTTGATTTCAAAAATTATTATTAACAGCTAGTTATGCATGTCCAGATTTATAATAGAAATTTCTTTTGAAGTCTATAATCCATTCACTTCCTTAGTGTCACTGATTAACTTTTAAAGTTAAAGTATATTATTAAAATATCAGTTTGAGAAATATCTATATTAAGTATACATCGTAAAGGACACAGATGGCATTTCCTAGTTTCATATGGCATTAGTTATTTAAGCATTGTCATTTAAACATTTTACATATAAAAGCAGTGTCTCCTCAATAGGATTTTAAGCCCATAGAGAACAATGGCAAGGCAGATGCTGTTTCTGTGTTTTGAGATACTCCTTGAAGCCTCCTTTCTCCCAGATATATTAAAGGAAAGATTTAATGAAATTCCAGATATGAGTTATATGCAACTTAATGTGAATTATAATCAAATGGCCTTTCTCCTCCTAACTATAGGGGATATAGTTCATTGTCTCCCATGATCCTTTGAAATTTATTTAATGACGAGTTCTTTTGCTGCCTCTAGATGAAAATTCAGAGTCCCACATTTCTTTCTCCTCACTCTAAAACATTGTGACTTTAGACTTTTGACTAGTGGAGAATAAACACCCACACCCACACCTGTCCCTCTGCAACGTGGAGGTGGGACTCTCCCCCAAAAACGTCTTCAAACTTTTTCTTCTTACCCTGTTTATCCACCTCTACCTCTATATCTCCATATCTATTGGGTGGGCCAAAAGGTTCGTTTGATTTTTTTCCGTAAGATGGCTTTAGTAGCACTTAGTTGTCTTTAACTTCATTCGAAATAATTTTGTTAAGACTGTATGTGACAGCTGTCATATCAACGTGCTTTTAAAAAAAAGACATCAAAATTGGTGAATTTTTGTGTAGCCATTCTAATATTGAAGATGGAAGAAGAAAAAGCAACAGTTTGGCATATTATGCTTTATTATTTCAAGAAAGGTAAAAATGCAACAGAAACACACAAAAAGATTTGTGCAGTGTGTGGAGAAGGTGCTGTGACTGATTGAACGTGTCTTAAGTGGTTTGCGAAGTTTCTTGCTGGAGATTTCTCGCTGGATGATGCTCCACGGTCGGGTAGACCAGTTGAAGTTGATAGCGATCAAATCAAAACAATAATTGAGACGTTATACCACACGGGAGATAGCCGACATACCTAAATCCGACTTAGTCAAATCAAGCGTTGAAAATCATTTGCACCAGCTTGGTTATGTGAATCGCTTTGATGTTTGGGTTCCACATAAGTTAAGTGAACAAAACCTTCTTGACCATATTTCCACATGCAATTCTCTACTGAAATGTAATGAAAACGTTCCATTTTAAAAACAAATTGTGATGGGCAATGAAAAGTGGATACTGTACAACTGTGTGGCACAGAAGAGATCGTGGGGCAAGTGAAATGAATCACCACCAACTATACCAAAGGCAGGTCTTCATCCAGAGAAGGTGATGTTGTGTATATGGTGGGATTGGAAGGGAGTCCTCTATTACAAGCTTCTTCCAGAAAACCAAACGATTAATTCCAACAAGTACTGCCCCCAGTTAGACCAACTGAAAGCAGCACTCAATGAAAAGTGTCCAGAATTAGTCAACAGAAAACGCATAATCTTCCATCAGGATAACGCAAGACTACACATTTCTTTGATGACCAGGCAAAAATTGTTACAGCTTGGCTGGGAAGTTCTGATTCATCCGCCCTATTCACCAGACATTGCACCTTCAGATTTCCATTGATTTAGGTCTTTACAAAATTCTCTTAATGGAAAAAATTTCCATTTCCTGGAAGACTGTAAAAGGTACCTGGAACAGTTCTTTGCTCAAAAAAATAAAAAGTTTTGGATAGATGGAATTATGAAGGTGCCTGAAAAATGGCAGAAGGTAGTGGAGCAAAAGGGTGAATACGTTGTTCAATAAAGTTCTTGGTGAAAATGAAAGCTGCATCTTTTATTTTTACTTAAAAAAACAAAGGCACTTTTTGCCCCACCCAATATATTTAGTGGATAAGGGCTTGAGAGTCTTGTTTTATCATCTTGATTCATTCTGTATGTACTCTGTCTAAATGATATGAACTTTTGGTTCTTCAGCTAAAACTTCCATTTTAGCACCTTGTCACACATTTCAAAATATTAACTGCTATAAAATTTCATTACTTCTATTATGATAATCTGTTTCACAGTTTTGCTTGAGACTGACCCAGAATTATGTTGACACTTTTTGTACTCCCTGCAGCATGGAACTCAGCAGTAAATTTTAGAAAATGCCCATTAAATATATTTTGAGCTAACTTGATAGAAAATAGAAACCTACTCATTTTGATCTTTAGTTTCAGGTGCAGCATTATGTCTCTGAGAGTCTGGTAACCCTGGGAAGCTGCAGCTTGTTGAGAAAATCTATAATATCTCTGCTTCTGTCAGAAGTAAACAGCTTTGCTGATGATCTGGGCACCATCAATCAGGTACATATAACTTGACACTGTAACTTTCATTTATAGTTAACGCAGCTGTAGACTTTTCTTTCCCTTTCTCCTCCCCTCTCTTTTTGCCAGGCTGATATTTTAGTCGTTACCTTATTTCTAATGTACATAAATACTGTTGCTGCCTGCTGAAATTACAGAAAGATATTTTCAGAAAATAGTTTTCAAAATAATGCCATTTTATCATCCTTACTGGTATATTGTGCCAAAGGTGTCACTAGTGATGGCAAAGGAATGGCCTTAAACCTCTCCAAGAAGGCAATGTGTTCCTAAAGCAAAGCAGTGAGAGGAAAGTGAACAGGAGAGGATGATAAATGGAGAACAGCCTCTGACCAGTGGTTCTTATTCCTAATTGCTCATGACACTCATGTGGCTAACTTTAAATATTCCGTTGCCAAGCCATATGCCAATCGAGTTAAATGGAGGTCTCTGGGGTTAAGACACAGGTATTGGTATTGTTAAAGTTCTCCAGATGATTCCAGTGTGCAACCAAGGTTGAAAACAATGCTCTTTTATCTGTGCAGAATCTTATGTCACTGCTGACAAATGTGTCTAAGGAACAGAAGTCATTCCCATGTTTTTTTTTTTTTTTAAGCTAGTGTATCTTTTTTTTTTAATTTATTTAGTTTTTTATTTATTTATGGCTGTGTTGGGTCTTCGTTTGTGTGCGAGGGCTTCCTCTAGTTGCGGCAAGCGGGGGCCACTCTTCATCGCGGTGCGCAGACCTCTCACTATTACGGCCTCTCTTGTTGCGGAGCACAGGCTCCAGACGCGCAGGCTCAGTAATTGTGGCTCACGGGCCTAGTTGCTCCGCGGCATGTGGGATCCTCCCAGACCAGGGCTCGAACCCGTGTCCCCTGCATTGGCAGGCAGATTCTCAACCACTGCGCCACCAGGGAAGCCCCATTCCCATGTTTTAATGTTGACAGTGGCATATTACGTGTTCACTTTCTCAGCTCACTTAATATTATTATTGTTTCTGTGGTTAGAATTAAGCACAAATAAAGGAAATCAGAGACAGAAATGTTTTGGTAAAGAGAAAAATTAATAAGAGAAATATATATATATATTTATATAATATTAAATGCTTTTAACCAAGTTCTTACGTCTAAGTTCTCTACATTTAATAACATATTCCAAAATATTATATAATCTACTTGAATTCAATCAGTGTTATGGTAAATCATCTAGTCAGCAGTTTTTCAAGTGACTGTTAAATGGTGAACCCTTGTAAGAGCTCTGTTAGATATATTTTTAAAAAGTAGTTGTTACTGATCCCAAGGAGCTAAAAATCCATTTGAGAAAGAAATAAGGCACATTTACTAGTGGAAAAAAACAGTGAAGAGTTAAAATGCATGGTGCCATTTGTAGGAGCTCCAAGATCAAGGAAGTGATCAAGGTAGGTTGCAAGTCCCTCAAAAGATTTCATGAAAAAGGAACAGCTTGAAAAATGGATTTGAATTGAAAAGGAGAGAATACATAATGTTGAGGCACTGGGTGTTAGTTTTAAAAAGTGTGCCCAGAATACTGAGGAAACAAGGTGAGGTCATGGCGTTAAAAATAGGAAGCAATGTGGGAAATTAGTTTGATGGAATCAGATTTGTGTGGAGAATAACAAAACACAGAAAAGAAAATTTTATTTACATATTCTCATTTAATTTTTACCAAAATACATGAAGTAGTTATATTATTTACCTAGTTTATAGATAAAGAAGTCAAGCCTTAGAGCAGTTAAGCAACTTGACCAAGGTTGCAGAAAGAACATATGCTAAGAGCCATAATTCAAACCCAGGCATTCTGATTGTTAAGCCACTTTAGAATAAGAGTAACAATAACACAACAAGAACTAGTTTTTGCAGGGTAATATGTGTTATGCTTTACCCGAATTGTCCCATTCAATCCTTTTAGTAACCCTTCAAGATATTAGTATCGTTGTTCAAAGACAAGGAAACTATTCATCAGCATTCTTAACAATGGATAACAGAATTCACTCCAGCCAATTTAAGCAGAAGAAGATACATGAATAGCTATGGAATTGTTGAAGAAGAGACTAGGCCGTACTTTCATGAGTGACCCCCGCAACTACCCAGCTGAATAGGAATAGGCTCCAAAGGAATTGCTGCCTTTGCCGTCATGACCAGGAAGCTGCCTGCTGACTCAAGGAGCTACTACTACAGACACAGGGTCCATAAAACAGTCCTGCTGCAATGTACAACAGCCAGATATATGCCCTGTGTTGTCCTGTCTCACTATGTGATTCAGTTTCAACTAATTCAGTTTTTGTGAGTGCGTTTATTTCTAAGCCAACAACATATTCAGAACCCTAGCATCAAGGAAGTATAGAAAATGTAGTTTTATGCTTTTTCAGCTTCTTTACTCTAAAAGGGTGATAGAATGACTAATGATGTAGTCAGTCCAAGGTGTCTATCACATGTAAGGCTCAGAAATTCAGTAACGTGGTGGTAAGAGATGGCGTCAGAATAGGAGGGAATACAGGGCAAAGGGCGTGAATGCAGGGAAGCCATTTATTCGGGACTCTCAATGTAATTAGTCTTCCACAAGCAGGAGTAGAAATAACCACTTGTATGTAAGAAGTGTTATCCAGAGGACTCAAGAAAAGATTTAATGTGAAGGAGAGAGAAGAATCAGTGCAAAAATTAATATTATAATAAAACTAAGAGATAGGAAAAATATCACTAAGAAGAATTAGGTAAATGGGAAGCAATGCTTCTTTGTGAGCAGGAAAAATTGAGTTTGTAAATATTGAATATGAGGAAATATTGAAATAATCTAAATATAGGCAGATGGAAATATGAAGTTAAAACTTGAGGGAAAGGAGGGGACATACATAAAAATTAGGGGAATGTCACTATATGGCAATCGTGAAATCATAGTCAGAAAGAGAACAGGGACTCAGGGAAAAGTACTGTGGAATGGGAGAGGCAGATGTACAAACAAAGAAAGAAGACAAGTTTTATTTTAATATTAGATGTTAGCTGACTATTATAAATGTCAGGCTTAAATGATTTCATTTTTCATCAGCTATAAACAGTAATATATATTATATATCATATGGATTATGCAAAAAAATCTATAAATAAAAATATAAATATTAAAGTCATACTACATATTTTTTGACTTGCCAGTTTTATTTATGTCTCTTAGACATAGTCTTATTGTTGGACGTATAGGTCATTGCTGTATACATTTTGACCTCTGATATAAAACTTAACTATTTTCTGAAGTTGATTCATGGAGATACATTTCAGAAGTTGACTTTATTGCATTAACTGCATTCAACTCTTATTGGTGTTTTGCATCTCAAACTCGCATGTTAAGATGATTTTTTGGAAAAAGCATAATAAAATGTCTGATTATTTTTAAAAAATAAAATTTCTTGGAACTTATTAAAAAGTATTTAAAAAGTCATAAAGTTCATTGTTAACGGAGTAGCCTTCCCAATGTAAACAGCTAAAACTCTGGACAAATATATGACTTAGTGAATTTCAGACAATAGGCAGTACAAAATTGCAATTCCTGAAATAAGGGAAGCAAACTATGTGAGCCCCATGATTGCCTTGACTTTTGGCGTGGAGGCCCTTTCTGGACTGTGGCACAGGTGAAGCCCACAAAGTCCCAGCAGTCTCACTGAACTGATGGGGCAGAGACTGGAGTTCCAGAGAACTGATGCAGAGAATTTCTGGGTTGGGGTCATGGAGAGAAGAAGACCCTGAAAAGAAGAGCTCAAGAAATTTGAACAGAGGTTTTCTGGATTATTTGTTGAATACTAAGCTGCACATGTGTAGGAGGACACTTCACAAGGCCAAGCAAAGAAAAACTACTCAGGAAAGAAATATTACAAAGAAATTGTGAGCTGCATAATGGCCAGACCTCACACAGTGCTTGGGACCATCCAAATTCTATCCAGATATAATGGCAAGACCTTACTTAATAAGGCATTCAGTAGAGACCTTAAAATGTTACAACTTAGCAGTATAGTACTTTATAGTCCTAGGAAAAGGCTATGCTGGAGGGATTTTAACAGAGCTTGGAAACACACCTTGAAGATTTCTTGCTGATTCACAGCTAGATTAGCTGCCTGCTGGAACAACATAATACAGAAGCTCAACAATATGATATAATTAATGTCTACGTCCATTCAGACATCACAGCATGTGAAAAAGAAAGAATGTATAACTCATAGCCATGAGAAAAAGCATCGGTTAATAGAAATAGAACCAGAAATGACAGAAATAATGGAATCAGCATATAAGGACAAAGACAGCTATTTATATATATATATACATACACACACACACACACACACACACACATATATGTGTGTTAAAAGAAAAATGAAAAAAAACCCCACAGAATGGGAGAAACTATTTGCAAATGATATGACTGATAAGGGGTTAATACCCAACATATATAAACAGCTGATGAAAGTCAACATCAAAAAAACCAAACAACCAGAATAAAAATATGGGCAGAAGAACTGAATAGACATTTTTCCAAAGAGGAAATGCAGATGGTCAACAGGCACATGAAAAGATGCTCAACGTAGCTAATCATCAGGGAAATTCAAATCAAAACCACAATGAGATATTATCTCACACCTGTCAGACAGGCTATCATCAAAAAGACAACAAATAACTAATGTTGGTGAGGATGTGGAGGAAAGAGAACCCTCATACACGGTTGGTGGGAATGTAAATTGATACAGCCACTATGGAAAACAGTATGGAGGTTTCTTAAAAAACTAAAAATAAAACTACCATATGACCCCCCAGGTATATATCTGAAAAACAATAATTAGAAAAGATATATGCACCCCAATGCTCATAACAGTATTATTTATAATTGCTGAGTTATGGAAGCAACCTAAGTGTTCAGCAAGAGACGAATGGATAAAGATGTGATCCCATACACACACACACACACACACATACACACACACTAGAATACCATTTAGCAATAAAAAAAGAATAAAATTTTGCAGTTTGCAGCAACATGAATGGACTTGGAGAGGATTATGTTAAGTGAAATAATACAGAGAAAGACAGATATGATATCACTTAATCTAAATAATACAACAGGGAGGGACCTTCAAGATGGCGGAGGAGTAAGACGTGGAGATCACCTTCCTCCCCACAAATGCATCAAAAATACATCTACATGTGGAACAGCTCCTACAGAACACCTATTGAACGCTGGCAGAAGACCTCAGACTTCCCAAAAGGCAAGAAAAATCCCCACGTACCTGGGTAGGGTAAAAGAAAAATGAAAAAACAGAGACAAAAGAATAGGGACGGGACCCACACCAGTGGGAGGGAGCTGTGAAGGAGGAAAAATCCACACACTAGGAAGCCCCTTCACTGGCAGAGACAGGGGGTGGGCAGAGGGAAAGTTCAGAGCCACGGAGGAGAGCGCAGCAACAGGGGTGCAGAGGGCAAAGCAGAGAGATTCCCACACAGAGGATCGGTGCCGACCAGCACTCACCAGCCTGAGAGGCTTGTCTGCTCACCCTCTGGGGCACGCAGGGGCTGGGAGCTGAGGCTTGGGCTTCGGAGATCACACCCCAGGGAGAGGACTGGGGTTGGCTGCCTGAACACAGCCTGAAGGGGGCTAGTGCGCCACAGCTAGCCAGGAGGGAGACCAGGAAAAAGTCTGGAGCTGCCTAAGAGGCAAGAGACAGTTGTTTCAGGGTGCACGAGGGGAGGGGATTCCTTCCCTGTCTGCCCACAGAAGGCAGAGCACTGCCTAAATGAGCTCCAGAGATGGTCGCGAGCCGTGACCATCAGCTCGAACCCCAGAGGCAGGCATGAGACGCTAAGGCTGCTGCTGCCGCCACCAAGAATCCTGTGTGCGAGCACAGGTCACTGTCCACACCTCCCCTCCCAGGAGCCTGTGCAGCCCTCCACTGCCAGGGTCCCGTGATCCAGGGACAACTTCCCCAGGAGAACGCACGGTGCACCTCAGGCTGTTGAAAGTCAATCTGGCCTCTGCCGCCGCACGCTCGCCCTGCATTCCATACCCCTCCCTGCCCCCGGCCTGAGTGAGTTAGAGCCCCCTAATCAGCTGCTGCTTTAACCCCATCCTGTCTGGGCCGGAACAGAAGCCTGAGGGCAACCTACACACAGAGGCAGGGCCAAAACAAAAGCTGAACACCAGGAGCTGTGCCAACAAAGAAGAGAAAGGGAAATATCTCCCAGCAGCCTCAGGAGCATCGGATTAAATCCCCAGTCACCTTGAAGTACCCTGCATATGTGGAATACCTGAATAGACAACTAATAAACCCAAAATGGAGGGAGTAGACTTTGGGAGCAACTGTAGACTTGAGGTTTGCTGTCAGCGACTGACGTGTTTCTGATTTTTATGTTTATCTTAATATAGTTTTTAGCGCTTGCTATCATTGGTGGATTTGTTTATTGGTTTGGTTGCTCTCTTCTTTGTTTTTAATTATTTTTTATTTTTTTCTTTTAATAATTTTTTAATCTTAATCATTTTATTTATCTTTTTAATTTTTTTTATTATTCTTATTTTTTCTTTCATTTTTTCTCCCTATTCTTCTGAGCCATGTGGTTGACAGGGTCTTGGTGCTCTGGCCTGGTGTCAGGCCTGAGCCTCTGAGGTGAGAAAACCAAGTTCATGACATTGGACCACCAGAGACCTCCCAGCCCCACATAATATCAATCGGTGAGAGGTCTCCCAGACATCTCTGTCTCAACGCTAAGACCCACCTCCACCCAACAGCCAGCAAGTTCCAGTGCTGGACGCCCCATGCCAAACAACTAGCAAGACAGGAACACAACCCCATCCATTATCAGAGAGGCTGCCTAAAATCATACTAAGTTCACAGACACCACAAAACACAGCAACGGACCCAGCCCTGCCCACCAGAAAGACAAGGTCCAGCTCCACCCACTGTAACACAGACACCAGTCTCCTCCACCAGGAAGCCTACACAAGCCACTGAACCAACCTTACCCACTGGAGGCAGACACCGAAAACAACGGGAACTATGAACGGGCAGCCTGCGAAAAGGAGAACCCAAACAGTAAGTTAAGCAAAATTAAAAGACAGAGAAATATGCAGTACGTGAAGGAGCAGTGTAAAAACCCACCAGACCAAACAAATGAAGAGGAAATAGGCAGTCTACCTGAAAACCAATTCAGAGTAATGATAGTAAATATGATGCAAAATCTTGGAACTAGAATGGAGAAAATACAAGAAACGTTTAACAAGAACCTAGAAGAACTAAAGAGTAAACAAACAATGACGAACAACACAATAAATGAAGTTAAAAATTCTCTAGAAGGAATCAATAGCAGAATAACTGAGGCAGAAGAATGGATAAGTGACCTGGAAGATAAAATAGTGGATATAACTACCACAGAGCAGAATAAAGAAAAAAGAATGAAAAGAATTGAGGACAATCTCAGAGACCTCTGGGACAACATTAAACATACCAACATTCAAATTATAGGGGTCCCAGAAGAAGAAGAGAAAAAGAAAGGGTCTGAGAAAATATTTGAAGAGATTATAGTTCAAAACTTCCCTAAAATGGGAAAGGAAATAATCAACTCCAGGAAGTGCAGAAAGTCCCATGCAGGATATATCCAAGGAAAAACATGCCAAGACACATATTAATCAAACTATCAAAAATTAAATACAAGGAAAAATACTAAAAGCAGCAAGGGAAAAGCAACAAATAACATACAAGGGAATCCCCATAAGGTTAACAGCTGCTCTTTCAGCAAAAACTCTGCAAGCCAGAAGGGAGTGGCATGACATATTTTAAATGATGAAAGGGAAAAACCTACAACCAAGATTATTCTACCCAGCAAGAATCTCATTTAGATTTGATGGAGAAATTAAAATCTTTACAGACAAACAAAAGCTAAGAGAATTCAGCACCACCAAACCAGCTTTACAACAAATGCTAAAGGAACTTCTCTAGGCAGGAAACACAAAAGAGGGAAAATACCTATGAAAACAAACCCAAAACAATTAAGAAAATGGTAATAAGAACATACATGTTGATGATGACCTTAAATGTAAATAGATTAAATGCTCCAACCAAAAGCCATAGACTGGCTGAATGGATACAAAAACAAGACCCATATATATAGTGTCTATGGGAGACCCACTTCAGATCTAGGGACACATACAGACTGAAATTGAGGGTATGGAAAAAGATATTCCATGCAAATGGAAATCAAAAGAAACCTGGAGTAGCAATTCTCATATCAGACAAAATAGACTTTAAAATAAAGACTATTACAAGAGACGAAGAAGGACACTACATAATGATCAAGGGATCAATCCAAGAAGAAGGTATAACAATTGTAAATATTTATGCACCCATCATAGGAGCACTTCAATACATAAGGCAAATGCTAACAGCCATAAAAGGAGAAATTGACAGTAACACAGTAATAGTAGGGGACTTTAACAACCCACTTTCACCAATGGACAGATCATCCAAAATGAAAGTACATAAGGAAACACAAGCTTTAAAAGACACATTAAACAAGATGGAGTTAATTGATGTTTATAGTACATTCCATCCAAAAACAACAGAATACACTTTCTTCTCAAGTGCTCATGGCACATTCTCCAGGATAGATCATATCTTGGGTCACAAATCAAGCCTTGGTAAATTTAAGAAATTTGAAATCGTGTCAAGTATCTTTCTGACCACAACGCTCTGAGACTAGGTATCAATCACAGGAAAAAATGTGTAAAAAATACAAACACATGGAGGCTAAACAATACACTACTAAATAACCAAGAGATCACTGAAGAAATCAAAGAGGAAATCAAAAAATACCTAGAAACAAATGACAGTGAAAGCACAGCGACCCAAAACCTATGGGATGCAGCAAAAGCAGTTCTAAAAGGGAAGTTCATAGCAATACAATCTTACCTCAAGAAACAAGAAAAATCTCAAATAAACAACAGAACCTTACACCTAAAGCAGCTAGAGAAGGAAGAACAAAAAACTCTCAAAGTTAGCAGAAGGAAAGAAATCATAAAGATCAGATCAGAAACAAATGAAAAAGAAATGAAGAAAACAATAGCAAAGATCAATAAAACTAAAGCTGGTTCTTTGAGAAGATAAACAAAATTGATAAACCATTAGCCAGGCTCATCAAGAAAAAAAAGGGAGAAGACTCGAATCCACAGAATTAGAAATGAAAAAGGAGAAGTAACAACTGACACTGCAGAAATACAAAGAATCATGAGGGATTACTACAAGCAACTATATGCCAATAAAATGGACAACCTGGAAAAAATGGAAAAATTCTTAGAAAAGTACAACCTTCTGGACTGTACCAGGAAGACATAGAAAATATGAACAGACCAATCACAAGCACTGAAATTGAGACTGTGATTAAAAATCTTCGAGCAAACAAAAGCCCAGGCCAGATGGCTTCACAGGAGAATTGTACCAAACGTTTAGCGAAGAGCTAACACCTATCCTTCTCAAACTCTTCCAAAATATAGCAGAGGGAGGAACTCATTCTACTAGTTCCCCTAGCAAAACACTAGTAGAACAGGATCCAACAGCACGTTAAAAGTATCATACACCATGGTCAAGTGGGGTTTATCCCACAAATGCAAGGATTCTTCAATATAAGCAAATCAATCAATATGATACAACATATTAACAAACTGAAGGATAAAAGCCATATGATAATCTCAATAGATGCAGAAAAAGCTTTCAACAAAATTCAACATCCATTTATGATAAAAATTCTCCAGAAAGTAGGCATAGAGGGAACTTACCTCAACATAATAACAGTCAATATATGACAAACCCATAGCCAACATCGTTTTCAATGGTGAAAAACTGAAAGCATTTCCTCTAAAATCAGGAACAAGACAAGTATGCCCACTTTCACCACTGTTATTCCACATCCTTTTGGAAGGTTTAGCCACAGCAATCAGAGAAGAAAAAGAAATAAAAGGAATCCAAATTAGGAAAGAAGAAGTAAAACTGTCACTTTTTGCAGTGACATGATACTATACATAGAGAATCCTAAAGATGCTACCAGAAAACTACTACAGTAATCAATGAATTTGGTAAAGTAGCAGGATACAAAATTAATGCACAGAAATCTCTTGCATTCCTATACACTAACGACGAAAAATCTGAAAGAGAAATTAAGGAAACACGTCCATTTACCATTGCAACAAAAAGAATAAAATACCTCGGAATAAAACTGCCTGAGGAGACAAAAGACCTTTATGCAGAAACCTATAAGACAGTGATGAAAGAAATTAAAGACAATACAAACAGATGGAGAGATATACCATGTTCCTAGATTGGAAGAATCAACATTGTGAAAATGACTATAGTACCCAAAGCAATCTACAGATACAGATTCAGTGCAATCCGTATCAAACTACCAGTGGCATTTTTCCCAGAACTAGAACAAAACATTTCACAGTATGTATGGAAACACAAAAGACCCCGAATAGCCAAAGCAATCTTGAGAAAGAAAAACGGAGCTGGAGGAATCAGGCGCCCTGACTTCAAATTATACTACAAAGCTACAGTAATCAAGACAGTATGGTACTGGCACAAAAACAGAAACATAGATCAATGGAACAATATAGAAAGCCCAGAGATAAACCCACACACATGTGGTTACCTTATCTTTCATAAAGGAGGCAAGAATATACAGTGGAGAAAGACAGCCTCTTCAATAAGTGTTGCTGGGAAAAGTGGACAGGTACATGTAAAAGACTGAAATTAGAACACTCCCTAACACCATACTCACAAATAAACTCAGAATGGGTTAAACATCTAAATGTAAGGCCAGACACTATAAAACTCTTAGAGGAAAACATAGGCAGAACACTGTATGACATAAATCACAGCAAGATCCTTTTTGACCCACCTCCTAGAGAAATGGAAATAAAAACATAAGTAAACAAATGTGACCCAATGAAACTTAAAAGCTTTTGCACAGCAAAGGAAAACATAAACAAGACGAAAAGACAACCCTCAAAATGGGAGAAAATGTTTGCAAATGAAGCAACTGACAAAGGATTAATCTCCAAGATTTACAAGCAGCTCATGCAGCTCAATATCAATAAAACAACCCAATCCAAAAATGGGCAGAAGGTCTAAATAAACATTTCTCCAAAGAAGATACATAGATTGCCCACAAACACATGAAGGAATGCTCAACATCACTAATCATTAGAGAAATGCATATTAAAACTACAATGAGGTATCACCTCACACCGGTCAGAATGGCCATCATCAAAAAATCTACAAACAATAAATGCTGGAGAGGGTGTGGAGAAAAGGGAACTCTCTTGCACTGTTGGTGGGAATTTAAATTGATACAGCCACTATGGAGAACAGTATGGAGTTTCCTTAAAAAACTAAAAATAGAACTACCATATGATCTAGCAATCCTACTACTGGGCATATACCCTGAGAAAACCATAATTCAAAACGAGTCATGTACCACAATGTTCATTGCAGCACTGTTTACAATAGCCAGGACATGGAAGCAACCTAAGTGTCCATCGACAGATGAATGGATAAAGACGATGTGGCACATATATACAATGGAATATTACTCAGCCATAAAAAGAAACGAAATTGAGATATTTGTAGTGAGATGGATAGACCTAGAGACTGTCATACTGAGTGAAGTAAGTCAGAAAGCAAAAAACAAATACCATATGCTAACACATATATGTGGAATCTAAAAAAAAAAAAAAAAAGTGGTTCCTAAGAACCTAGGTGCAGGACAGGAATAAAAACACAGACGTAGGGAATGGACTTGAGGACACAGGGAAGGGCAAGGGTAAGCTGGGACGAAGTGAGAGAGTAGCATTGACATATATACACTACCATATGTAAAATAGATAGCTAGTGGGAAGCAGCTGCATCGCACAGAGCAGCTCGGTGCTTTGTGACCACCTAGAGGGGTGGGATAGGGAGGGTGGGAGGGAGACTCAAGAGGGAAGGGATATGGGGATATATATATATATATATATATATAGCTGATTCACTTTGTTATACAGAAATAACCCAACATTGTAAAGCAATTATACCCCAATAAAGATGTTAAAAAAAAAAAGAATCAAAAAAAAAAAGTGAATAGAACAAAAAAGAAGCAGACGTACAGAGAACAAACTAGTGGTTACCAATGGGGAGAAGGAAGGGGTAGGGGCAGTATAGGGGTAGGAGGAAAGAAAGGGTTATTATGGGATTACATAAAATCATGTGTATGAAACTTTTGAAAATTGTAAAGCATTATAGGATTTAAGGAACCTTTCACTCAATTAAAAAAAGGAAAATATGAATAATAAGGAGAAAATAGGAAATTTCAACATAAATATAAAAGAACTATATACCAATAAAGCTGTTAAAAATATAATAGATAAATATAAATATGAAGAAAATTTTGACAATAATCTCAACAATTTAGATTAAACACACACATTCCTTGAAATTTGAAAATTACAAAAACTGATCCAAGAAGAAATAGAAAACCTAAATTACCCTATGCTGATTAAATAAAGTGTATTTAAATTTATAAACTTCTCTACAAAGGCCAGTCCAGGACCAAATGATCATGCATTTAAGGAAGAAATAATAGCACTCTTACACAAACTCTGTTTAGAGAATGGAAGAATAGGGAACATTTCTAACTCATTTCATGAGATCATAAGTACTTCAGTATCAAAACCAGACTGACATTACAAGGAAAAACAAAAAACAAAAACAAACTCAGAATATCTCAGATGAACACAGAAGTAAAATCCTTACTGCATATTAATAGATAGAATCCAGCAGCATACAAAAAAATACTACATGATCATCAGGTGATATTTATCCCAGAAATGCAATGTTGTTTTCTCATTCATAAACAATCAATATAATTCATAATACTAACAGAAAACCCATATTATCCGAGTATATGCAGAAAAATCAGTTGCCAAAATTCACCACCCGTTCATGATTTTTTAGAAAAAATACAAAAATAAGAATATAAGGAAACTTTCTCAACTTAAGAAATTTTGTTTTTTATGAAAAACCTACAGATATCCCAACGGTGAAAGACTAAATACTTTCCCCCCAAGATGAGAAACAAGGGAGGGATGTCCTCTCTCATCTCTTCTAGTTATCATTGTACTGGACCTCCTTGCCATTGCAATAAGGCTGCTGTACTTTGAGAAAGGAAGAAGTAAAACTATATTTAGAATCAACATGACCAGGAACAGAGAAAATCCTAGGGTTTACCAAAAAGCTACCAAGTAGATAATCCTGCAGTAGAGCACACACATACGGCCAATTGGTTGTAGACATATCTTAAGGTAATTCGATCAGGAAAGAATGGATCAACAATTCAATAAAAAAATGAGCAAAAGATTTAAACACATGAAAAGATATATACTAATGGATAGTAAATACATGAATAACGTGCAGTTTGATTAGTCAGAAGAGAAATACAATGGACGGTTACAAGAATGGCTAAAATTTTAAAGGCTAACAATACCAAATTTTACTAGGGTTGTAGGAAGTCATAAATTGCTAGTGAGCATTTAAAACAGACTGGCAGTTCCTCAGAAAGTCAATCATATGCTTACCACATGGCCTAGCAATTAATTCAGCAGCTACGTTGACAAGAGCAATTGTCTGTGAATGTTCATAGTATCCTTAATCTTGAGTATTAATCTGAAAATGACTCATTTCCACTGACAGGAGGATCAATGAGTAAATTATCTTAAACACACTTAGTAGAATATTATTCAGCCATAAAATGTATTGAGTCAATGATACACACGACCGCGTGAATGAACCTAAAACATACCAGGCTAAGAACAATAAACCAGACCCAAAACAACATGTATGGTTTGACTAAATTTCTAGTAAGTTCTGAAACAGGCAAAATTAATGTATGGCAGAAGATACCACAGTAGTGGTTGATTCGAAGGTGAGCCTGGGATTGACTAAAAACGAGCAGGAAGGACTGGAGTGGGTTTACAGGGCACCTGCAAGTGTCACAACTCATCAAAATAGGCACTGAAGTTCTGGGCATTCCACCGTGTGTAAACTATACCTCAATTAAAAGACATTATTTGAAATTTAAGAGTTTTTTCTGAATCCAAAATAACTATAATCATATAATTTTCTCAGTGCTTTTATAAAGTGAGTGCTTTAGCTCACTTTAAAGACTTTATTTCTTTGTTGATATCATAACGAATGCAAAGATGTCACCAAGGACTTTATGAAAAACAATTTTAGTTTTTAGTGATAGAAAGTTTTCCAAGTGGTCATTAAGTCAAAAAGTATAAATATATATAACTCAGTGTGTATATGAATCTGATTCAATTTCCAATGTATTTGTATATCAGAAGCAGGAGAGATCCTGTTTTATGTAATTAGTGGAAATTCAATAATAATTACTATTGTAGATATTTACTGAGCCTTACTGTATATCAAACACTATTCTAAACATTTTGTACTCTTCCAGGGCTTTTACATATATTTTTTGTTTAAAATAGCTATTACAATGGAATATTACTTGGCCATAAAAAGAAATCTTGCCATTTAGGATAACATGGATGGATCTAGAAGGTGTTATGCTAAGTGAAATAAGTCAAATACCATATGATCTCACTTATATATAGAATCTAAAAAACAAACAAACAATATAATACAAAAGTAGACTTATAGATACAGAGAACAAATGGGTGGTTGCCAGGCCGGCTGGGAAATAGGTAAACGAGATTAAGAGGTACAAACCTCCAGTTATAAAATAAATAAGCCACTGACTGCCCACCTTAGTTCTTTGTATTTCACTGACACAGTTTTCATTTTAACTTGTCTTCATCTGATATGTATATTGTCTCACCTATTTTTATAGAGGATATAGTAGATAATATATTTGTGTCAATTTTAATATATCCTTCATATGTAATCTGTGAACCAGATTTTTGATAAAGTGGGCTTGTATCCTCTTATTTTGTTATCCTTTTCTATAGCTGTGCTTATTTGAATGCAGTTTTCTTAGGTCTTGAAAAAGTTGTTTACATGATACTGAGCATAAAACTGTCCTAATATCTTGACAAATTATGTTTTTTGTATTCTGCTGTTGGAGTCTTTTCTTTATCAGTTGATTAAAATTAAGAATTTGTGTCTGTCATTCATTTTTGGAGTGACAGAATCTTCTCACCACAGTTATTGTATATTCACCACCTTGTGACATAATCACCTTGATTTTCTATTTGTTTTTGAAATAACTTTGAAAAGGTGGCTCCCATAGGATTCCTTAGACAGCTGACATATTGATTTTCTAAGGGCCTGCATTGTTTGGCTGTTCAAAACAGAGAACAAAATCAAGACATTGATTTTAATTTTTTTATCCTTATGCCATTGGGACTTTGTGTTGGAAAATTTTGTAACTCCTTCTTTGAATGGCTTTCTTCCTCTTTTCAGATAGAATTCAAGCAGCTGCCATCTAGGAAAAGCCAGCCAGTACACAAATAGTTACAGAGAATGCACGGGGTGGATATCTCTGTAAAAAACATTACACATGTTTTTAGTAAGTTTTCTGTTTTATTTATTAGAATTTTATTAATAAGTTTATAGGTTTGTCTAGATATCTAGATGGTACCCGATTTTCACAGAATCATCCTTTTGATCAGGCATTACAAAAATATTATACTACTGAAAGCTGGTTTATCAGTATATTTTATTTTTAAATTTTAACAAAAGTGGAGTGTTCTGTTAATGCAGAAAGGCAACATGGAAAAAGAGGCATAACTGTTTAGTTTATACTTTATATGAATGTTGAAGAATCCTAACTCCAATCCTGTCTCCAATTTGGGCCTCATTAACAAACCAGTTGCCTTGAGGCGAGAATAAGTAGGAAGGTGGCAAAGATAGTATTTTTTGAAGAAACTGAAATCAATAGAAAGACCATTTCTATGTTGTTTCAAGTAAAATCAGATAGGCAGAAATAGAGAGTCCAAAAACAAGGCAGAAAGTAGACAATACAGAGGTTCAGTGAGGGTCAGGCTTATCCAGGCAAAATCGCTGCCCATACCTAACATGTGAGCACACTCATGATTGGATTGTCAGATTGAATCCTATGAATCAGAGAGACCTTATTCAATACCAGCTTAACTACTTATTTCAAAGAGATAGAAAATCACAGGGCAAAGGTGAATCAGAGCGAGATGTGGGACATGCTCTGTGTCTCCCAGGGTCCTTGTTGGGAGATGTGTCTCTCTATCCTCGAACAGTAGGTGAGGTCCCCAAGTGAGATTTTGTGGGGTTTCTCACACAGAGGGAGCTTCAAGTTGTTAAAGATCTCCATTTTATAACCCGGAGAATTTTACAGCCTGTATGACCATCTTCAAGGAGCTATGTCTCATAGATGCTGGGTCCATTTAAATAAGTAATTCTTTTGCTAGGATTGTCCCACTAAGGATGTTCCATAGATAAAATTTCCCCCTACTAGCAAATACCAGGAGGTCCACGTGAGGAGGGGATAGGCCTAATCATCAGCTTCTTGTCTTTCTCCCGGGGGGCATATCCCCAGTAAGTACCAGCAGCTGTGTCTTCTTCCTCCCAACTGGCTGTCAAGTTCCCAAGGCCTCGGTGTGCTAGAATTGTTTATGGAACCAAGACAGCTGAGAAAGAAAATGTTTTTATAAAGGTATATTTCAGTTGTTCACATGGTAAATAGGGTTATGGTATTTCCCTCAAAAAATCTGTAAAATATATCATTATAATTATATAATATTATATATTGTACAATGAACTGCATACCAATAAGAAGAGATAAACAATCCAATAGAAAAGTGAGGTAACAATATGAAAAGGCACTTTAATAGAAGGGAAAACACAGAAGGAAAATTAACCTGAATGATGATCAACCTCAGCAGTTCCATGAAATGCAAGTCTAGAAAACAATGAGATGTTTCATACCGATTCTATTGATATTAACTTAAAAAAAAAAGATAACTTGGCAACAATATCAGGTGTTAGTGATTGTGTGGGGAAATGGAGTTTATCACCGGGTAAGGTTAAAGATATATATGCTCTAAGATACTTTGTATACTGTACAAAGGACACCTGTACAGGGATGTGTGTGATAACATTTCTGAAGTAGCTAAAACTTGGAAATAACATTGTCCCTTTTCAAAAGATGGCTGGATGTGGTATGGCAAAAATGAATATTCTGTAGCAGTTAAGATGAATAAATTAGGTCTTCGTGTGTCAACAGTGATAAATTTTGAAAGCATGATTGTTGACTTATAGGGAAGAAGGAAGTATCCAAGGAGGAGAGATACTCAAATAAACCAGTTTTGAAAATTATATACACAAAACAACTTTAACAAACACACACACACACGAAACAGTTCTCCAGTATATTCATACTTCTAAAGTTTATTTTAAAAATACGGAATCTGAAGTGAATATAAGAAAAATATCAATGAGTGTTACAAATACATAGTTTGTATACTCAAGAGCTATGCTTTTTATATTGTGAAATATTTTTATGTTGAAAAAATATTTCAGAATTAAAAATCCAAAATAGATTCTAAAAGAAAAAGTCTCTGAGCATCAGAACTATATTCATTTAAAACGAAACTTCAGTTTTTTGTTGTTTTTTTTTATAAGTAGAATTTCTTTATTATTATTTTTTTAATAATTTTTTTTTTTAAATTTATTTATGGCTGTGTTGGGTCTTCGTTTCTGTGCGAGGGCTTTCTCTAGTTGCGGCAAGCGGGGGCCACTCTTCATCGCGGTGCGCGGGCCTCTCACTATCGCGGCCTCTCTTGTTGCAGAGCACAGGCTCCAGACGCGCAGGCTCAGTAGTTGTGGCTCACGGGCCCAGTTGCTCCGCGGCATGTGGGATCTTCCCAGACCAGGGCTCGAACCCGCGTCCCCTGCATCGGCAGGCAGACTCTCAACCACTGCGCCACCAGGGAAGCCCGAAACTTCAGTTTTTAATGGCTTTTTTACAGAAATATTTTCTCCTTAGGTACAGTTCACACCTCTCAGCATGTTTTGGGGTATAGTAGCCAAGCTATTAGAAATGGCAATGCTTTTGGAATATTGATAAGGTTGGGGTGAAGTCTGAATTTAGAGTATTATATGCCTACTCATATTAAATACTTTATAAACCTAATGTTTACAAAGTAAATGAAATTTCTACATGAAAACAGATATTTTTAATTGGAAGTAAAGCATATTAGCAAAAGAAAGCTAAAAAACTCACCTCCTTACATCAGGAAGCATTTTTACTTTTCAAATGTCTGTTTAACTTGTTAAATAAAATAAAAGCTAAGCAACACATTTATAAAAATAGAACATGCGAATTAAGGATTCTGAATCTGGAATGAGTTTATGCATACTTTCTCCAAAGCAAACTAATTTTTTACATCAGGGCAAAATGTGGCAACAAAATAATCATTTTTAGTAAGATAAAGAGAAAAGTAATTATAGCTCAGAGCAAGAAACAGCTGACCTATTTCAGTTGAGAGAGAAACCATATTGTTTTCTCAAATGATGCATATTTTGATCATCTCTAAGATCTGGGAAGCCTGGTGCAGTCAGCAGTCAATCCATCAGAGAGAATAGAGTTTGCATCAAACTGTGCTCAAGTGGACAGTATAGGGATTAGGGGTCCTCAGCATGGCTTTTCCCTTTTTATTTTGAATTTGTTAACAAGGACTTAGAAATTCCCAATAATGAGCTCTATTTTAGATTAGCACAATTTTTCCTTTACCAGTGTTTTTGATGCAAATAATAATTTATTAGGTAAGGATGAAATAAGGCTTAAAATTTGTCAAAATATACTATTGGCCTAAACGTTTCCACATCACTGAATGCCTTTTCGTAGCTACTTCTTATTAAGAAAAAACTTCTATCTATCAGCTCAACTGGCAACAAAGATGAACGTTATCTGGGGCATTTGCCACATGGAGGCTGGATCTTTTTAAGAGATGGCTCCAAGGGTAAGTGAAATTATTTTGGCTAAGAGCACGAGCTTTGGAATCAGATGCCTGGTTAAAATGCCACGTGACTTCTGAAGTAGTCTGTCTTGTCGATACATCAAACTTGAAGGCTCTAGAATGAGTTATAAACTTACAGGCAATGCAGAGGAACATGTTAAATTAACCATGAGGAAACCTTTGGTAAAATCCAGCCTGTATAGGAAAAACAACTTATTTTCCCAACAAATAGATTGTATTATAGAGAGAAGAAGTGGAAGGGGGAGAAAGAGAGGAATAAGGAGGCTATATTTTAAGACAGTGTCTGCCCAAAAGCTTGGGCAGAAACATCTCTGGCAAGCAGACTGGGAGCAGGGCCTTGATGAGCTGGAAAGTGTGGCAGGAATCCTATAGATGTTTGGTTTTGTATCTGCTTTCTCTCCAGTGCCTTCTGTAATGGTCACGGTCATGTCAATGTGCACCAGTAGCATGAATGGTTAAAACTGAGAGACACCTAGTGTCTCTGGCAAAAAGCAGTGAGAAATGAGAGCGGGGGAGGATAGGGGGGAGATGGGAGGAGCAAACATAAATTCTGATTGTCTTTGAGAGACATTAGGTAGCATGTGTTTTGTTTTTGTTTTTGTTTTTTTCTATTTCCAAGATTGGTTTCACAGGTTTGACTATTATAAGTTTCTGTGGTGGTGGGATGTAAAAATAATTAGCCTTTTAGAAACCTGCTAAAGTTTTGGACACTGTGCTTACTTCAAATAAATGCTTTATGGTAGAATGGCATGCAGGTGGTGAGTATTTAAAATAAAACACCATTACAGTGTTTCTATGGAGTATGGCTTCCACTTAGATAATATTACTGAGAAGTTAACACTGGATAAATAAGTGGATGTTTTATTTTTGTCTAAAAGTAAAATTTCTTTAGATCTATTTAAGATGCCTTATTTTGCAAAATCTTCTCTATTACCATAATATCCTCATTAAATGTTTGGTAACTTTAATTACCCATTTTTTCTGTTTAAATTCAAAGCCATAGGCCTGTTGAGAAAAAACAACCAAGGAGAAAGCTATAAAAACATAGGCTGACTTTTTTATTTTAAAAAATCTATTAAAGAACAAGTAGTTCAAAATAACCATTTGAATCCCTGCCTAGTTCACGCTAGAGGGCATAATCAATTTGTAAGAAAGACAAAGGCCAGGGTGATTTATCACTAAAGGCCATACATTACTACGTACTTGTGAGTATTTTGATGGCCTCTGTGTTCTAATTTCAGAAGCCATATCTGAAGAGGCTGTGACAAGGCAACTCAAAGTATGAAAATGAGTTATTCTTAAAAATGACATTTTCAAGTAATTATTAATTTACTCATGATTTGATCATAATGAAGACGGAGATGTAATAGAATTGGGGAAATGTGGGGACATAGAGCCGAGTGCCAGCTGGGAGCCCTGGGTTCTGGTCTGGCTCCATCATTAACTAGTTTAGTGGCTTTGGAAAATCCACTCCTCTGAGCTTAATTCTAAAATCAGATGCAGTTGCTGTTTGGTGAGAAGTATGGTTTTTTTGCTCAGGCAGTTGAATCAAAGACTTAGAGTGGCAGCCAATCCAACATGTGGTTTACGGGTATTCTTCAGACAGATTGCATCATGGTCACTCCACTTTTCTGGCCATTTTACCATTTTAGTTTGGAGAACATCTCAAGGGTTGTATAGAGCAGATGCCCACACAAAGCATAGCGACGTTACTGATGCTTGTTAGAATGGATCATGAATCTGTTTCTGTTTGTTTTTCTCTTGACACAATCATTGTTCATAACTTTTCGAATCATGATATGAATAATTCTTTTAAGAGTAGAGTTCGTGATCGCAAAGCCATGTCCTAAAATTTAAATGTGGAATTTCTGAGTATTTTCACACCTGCAAACCAAATCTCTCTGTCTACCTTGAAAGGTCACAGTCTTTCAAACCCTGAAAACCTAACAGAAGCCTTCTAGCAATACATGAACACATTGGGGTTAATTTCCTCTGTCTTGACGATCTAGGCTAGTCATTTCTCCATGATTGATCAAGCTTTCTCAGCTCTCTAAATTTTTGCTTATTAATTCAGAAGTGTGTATTGTAAATTGAAATCTTTATGTTAAAGAATGATGGGACAAATACAAAACACTAAATAATTAAACAGAAATCAGTAATTTGGTAAATTTCTTGATGCAAAAATTTAAAATATGCAGTGAATATATCAGAGTATATTTATTGTTATATTTACAACACTTACCATGCCTGGATCCATCCCCCACTCCTTGCCACACATTGAGGAGGGAAGTTAAAGGCAATGGTTTTATATTTTATTATATAGATTTATATTATGTGGGTTTAATATAATCCATAAATATATTTATATTATATGGATAGTAAAAAATGAAAGGGAAGCCAAGATCTCCACACCATTTCCTAGACTCCTGGACAAAGCAATACATGCAAATGGCTTTAGGACCTATGACACCTTAACCTTCAAGGAATAAGACAGTCCATATAAATGTTAAAATAGATGCGAACTTCGTCTCCAACCTGGGTGAGGGTTGGTTTACAACTCCGAATTTTCAGAAATTCTCTTTCCTTTTGTCTTATCCACTGGGAACCAAGTGAAGCAGAGAAGATTTCACACTCTCCTTCTGTTTTTTTTCCCTAGTTCACCTACTTACGGTGACTTTTGATGGCTTCAGCCTCGTGTGGTTGCCTCAGTTCCAAAATCTCACCCTGTACAGGCAGCAGCCTTTGTCTTCCATCCTGTGTGGAGGTAGCCAGGTAAAACCCAAAATGTTTGTCAGCAAGGAGTCGGTAAATTCCCTGGTAGCACAGCTTCACCAGTGTCAGGCAGATCGTCTCGTCGTGTTTGCTCTTTCTTGTTATTTCCAACTCCCACAGCTGATCCTTATTTTCTAGACAGTTCAGCCCCTCTCCTCCTCTTGTTAATTCTAGCTTTGTGTGTCTGTGTGGGTCTGTGAGGGGGAATGTATTTATTTAATACTCTTAGGTATTCTGTAGCATGAGGGTTAATTTGGTAGCCTGGTTCATCATATTGCTAAAAATTGATTCATCTCATATCTTAGTTTTCTACCTTTATTTAATATATTTGGAAAATATATTGATGCATAGAGTGAACTGAGACTCTAAGTGGAAAAAGAATTCAACTTCCCAGTTATTTGTTGAATCACTCTAACGCCTTTCCTTTGGTTTGTGATGCTTCCTTTAGTTTATACTTTGTTTTCACATACAGCGTTTGTTTATTAATCTAACCTGTAGGTTCCTACGCTACCACCACATTAACTTAGATACCTTAGCTTTATTAGATATTTTAATACCCAATTGTTATAACTACTTTTTGTTAGGTGTTCTTCCTGTTCATACTTCTAAATGGCCTTGAGAATAATATTTTTCAAGTTCAAAAATAAAACTGTATAGATTTACATTGAGAATTTTTTTGAGGAAACATTTTTAAAAATTATGTTTTCAAAAAGACCAGTCATTGTAGTTTATAGTTGACATTCTCTATATGTATCATATTTTCTTATTATTTTAATTTCTGTGTCCTTACCCATTATATATCAAGTAGAACTTTTCAGGTTCTTCCTTCATTGTTTATTTGATTTTCTGTAGTATTGCTTCTTCAGTTTATTATCTTCAATGGTGGATTTCAGTTTTCCTTTTGGAATTTTAGTTCTCATAAATTTTCATTATTTCACCACATTCCATTTTTATTTCAGTTTTTATATGCTTTCCATAATTAAATATGCTTGGCTTTTTATCTTCTCTTGGCTTCCCCCTCTCATAATGGTACACATCCTTGCCTACCACGGAGCTTACCACATCTGTTTCCCTCTGTTTACTCCGGTCTCCTTAGTAAGTCTTTTCCATCGTGCTCTTCCTCCTTGTATTTAGCATGCTATCCCTTTTCTTGTGGCACCTCAGTGTTTCTCATGGGATCTATATTTTCGTTTGTTTAATTGCCTTTTTCCTTTTCCCTTATCTTCTAATGAGAAAATTATCATTGGATCTGACCAGAATTTTCCCACAATTGCCTGTGTCCTTTGTCCCTGGTCAGTGCACTCGATGACAGGAGAAACACCCCTCCCACTCCTGTCCTGGAGAGCAGATTGTGGCACCTGTGGTCAGTGCTTTTCTGTTGACCCGACACGGACTCCGGTAGCCTTGACCATAGCGTTTTGATGAGTTTACCAGAAACAGTAGGACTAGAGTGCCGAGCGCCGACGGTTTCCAGAGCTTCTGCCACATCTGCCATGTACATGGCACCAGTGCCCCCTGATGCCCCAGCCTGTTGTTTGGCAAGTACGGGAGAATTTAGGGGGAGGTTATGGGTTATGTTTCTCTGTTCTGCTCAGTCAGCTTCTGGCTTAGAGTTTCTTTTGCCATCACAGATTCTTTAGTGCGAAACTGGAGGACTCTTGGGGAAGTCATTTTTAACAAGAATTCCTATCACCCTTAAAGGTTCTGTGCCCTTATAAGGAGTTGAAAGGAGCGAGGGAACATTTCCTTATTCATTTATTTTGGAAAGTTAATAAAAAAATATAAATGTGCTTAAATAAAAGAATCAGTGGGACTCTTTCTACAAGTTTCGAGGCGGTATATGCAGTCATTCGTTATATACAGGAGCAAAAAGTTGTGGGGGGACCAGGTGAACAGTGGCTGTCACAACAATTCTGTGCCTTACAGTACAATTAATATAAGAGAAGTTTTGAGTAAGTACAGAAAATAAAGCCAGTTATTTCCACTGTACTTGGCTAGGCTAGCAATAAAATGTCAGTTATATATGATCAATTCTTTCTTTTTTCCATAAGCGGGAGAATGTATTGCTGCAGTTTTAACAGCTGTCAGATTGCGATCTATCAGTACTGAAAAGAAATTATCAGAGTCACTTCAGTGACATGAGAAAATCCAAATGTATTTCAATAATGTATCCTTTCCTGATTGTTTTGCTTTTGCTCCCTGTGGCAAGTAAAATTATATTTGTTCTGAACAATTTTCTGATGCAATTGAAACCTAATGCCTTCTTGGAAGTCTTCTCTAATCACCAAGGGCAAGAGCACCCAAATCCTTCCCACTCCTGTCTCTGTATGGTAGATGTTAACACATTTTATTGGAAATAATTAGAATCCAGTATCATTTACATGCTTTTTTTTAATGTACTGAGGTTAGCGAAAATGTCTTATCCATTGTTCTCTCTCTGTAACTCACCTATGAAAGAAATAAATGCGTTGATCAAATCAGGATTTTTCACTTTAAGTAGAAAGGAATCAACCCATAATCAGCAACTCTCACTGACCCTGAAACACACACCACTTGTTTTCTAAGCTGTGATTCACTCAAAATTAAAAAGGAAAAAAAGAAAGAAAAGGATGTTGGAATCTAAATCTCCTCGCCATGTTCACTTTGTGCAGAAATCCTTTGAGGACCTAAAAAAGAATGATTTCAGGTGAAAGGCTGATCTGTGGCTCTCTGTATTTTTCTGAGAAGGTACATATTTGGTACTTTAAAAAGTACTTATTGAAGAAATAGAAAGAAATGAATTTGACACCAAAAGCAAAGGCAACAAAATTAAAAATAAACTGGGACTACACCAAACTAAAAAGCTTCCTGCATAGGAAACATCAACAAAACGAAAAGGCAACCTAGGGAATGGGAGAAAATATTTGCGAATCATATTCCTGATAAAGGATTAATATCCAAAATACATAAAGAATTCATACAATGCAATAGCAAAAAAAAAAAAATCTGATTTGAAAAATGGGCAGAGGATCTGAATAGACATTTTTCCAAAGACGACGTACAGATGGCCAATGCGTACATGAAAAGGTGCTCAACATCACTAATCATCATAGAAATGGAAAACAAAACTGCAATGAGACGTCACCTCACACCTCTTAGAATGGCCATCATCCAAAGACAGGAGGTAACAAGTGCTGGCAAGGACATGGAGAAAATGTATGCTGTTGGTGGGAATGTAAATCAGTGCAGCCACTATGGAGAACAGTATGGAGGGTCCTCAAAAAACTAAAAATAGAGCTACCATATGATCCAGCAATCCCACTTCTGGTATATATTCAAAGAAAATGAAATCAGGATCTCGAACGGGAATCTGCATTCCTATGTTTTTTACAGCATTATTCACAATAGCCAAGACATGGAAACAAGGTGTCTATCCGTGGATGAGTGGACAAAGAAAACGGGGTATAGATATATATAGATAGAGTGTACATATACATATAATACACAATGTAATATTATTCAGCCATTAAAAAAGAATGAAATCTTGCCATTTTTGACAACATGGTTGCATCTTGAGGGCATCATAGCAAGTGAAATAAGTCAGAGAAGGACAAATGCCATACTGTCACATAGGGGCTGGGAGGAATAGGAGAGATGATCAAAAGATGCAGACTTCCAGTTACAGGATAAATAAGTTCTAGGGTGTAATATACAGTATGATGACTATAGTTGACAATACTCTATTGTATATTTGAAAGTTGCTAGGAGAGTAGACCTTAAAAGTTCTTATCATAAAAAGAAAAACTGGGACTTCCCTGGTGACGCGGTGGTTAAGAATCCGCCTGCCAGTGCAGGGGACACGGGTTCGATCCCTGGTCCGGGAAGATCCCACATGCCGCGGAGCAACTAAGCCCGTGCGCCACAACTACTCAGCCTGCCCTCTAGGGCCCGCGAGCCACAACTACTGAGCCCACGTGTCACAACTACTGAAGCCCATGCACCTAGAGCCTTTGCTCCGCAACAAGAGAAGCCACCGCAGTGAGAAGCCCGTGCACCACAACAAAGAGTAGCCCCCGCTCACCGCAACTAGAGAAAGCCCGCACGCAGCAACAAAGACCCAATGCAGCCAAAACTAAAAATAAATAAATAAATATATATATATAAAAAGAAGAAGAAGAAAAAACACTTTCTAACTGTGTGAGGTGGTGGTTGTTAATTAAACTCACTGTGGTCATCATTTCACAATAAAAATATATATCAAATCATTAGGCAAAACACCTAAACTAATGCAAAGTTGTAAGTCAATTATATCACGGTAAAACAGGGAAAAAACAAAAGCAACTAAAAGGTACAGTGATAAAGAGAGGTGTGTTGGATGGCCTGGGGTGTCAAGTGTCAAGTCTAGTGAATAAAAGAAACAAACAAAAAGAAGGAAAAGCTGTGTCCTGCGTATGGAAGTTCAGAGTTTAAGATTTTAGAATTGGGGCACCCACTTGTAGCTTTCAATTATGGAGAAGGTGGTGAAGTTTATCGCAATTGACTAGGCCAAGAAATTATTCGAGGTATGGTTCATTATTCTTAGATGGTTCATTCAGTGGGCATAGGAATCAGTCAAATGACAGTAAAGCAGAAGGAAAGGGGCCTGAGAGACAGGTGCCTGACTCTTTGATCAGTGCCTGCAAGAGCGCTGGGTACATCTAAGCTCAAAAAAATGAATGAAAGAAAGAAAAATCTTTGAATGAGGAGTAGAGAAGAGAGGGTGGTGAGGGCGCGTTATGAAGGTCGCTGCTGTGGGCGTTGGGCTCAGCCCTGCTAGGATGTCAGGGAAGGTGAGCTTGGTGGCCCTGACACAGCACATCCGGATCTGCTATGTTATCCCACCCCCTTCTCTTTGTCTAAGCTCCTCTCTCAAGGAAACTCTGGAGGTGCCGCTGTTAGTTCAGAGCCAGGTTTCTTTGGGGTCACAGAGGAGGAGGTACATATATTCCTTGACTTACGATGGGTTGTCGTAAGTTGAAAGTGTTGTATGTTGAAAATGCATTTCAGGCACCTACCCTACGGAGCCTCAGAGCTTAGACCAGCCCACCTGAAATGTGCTCAGAACACCTAAACTAGCCTACAGTTGGCGGAATCATCTACCACAAAGCCTGTTTTATAATATACTGTTGAATGTCTCATGTATAATTTGTTGAATACTCTACTGAAAGTGAAAAACAGAATGGTCATATGGGCACAGAATGGTTTTAAGTGCATTGATTGTTTTCCCTTGTGGTGGTGTGGCCAGCTGAATGGGGGTAGCAGCCACTGCCCAGCATCATGAGGGTGTTGTAGCACGTACCCCTACCCGGGAAAAAGTCGAAGTTCACAATTCAAAGTATGTGCAAAGCAAATATATGTAACAATTTGGTATGCTTTGATTCCTTTCTGAATCAAGATGCGATACAAATAAATGCAAAAACTTTTACAGAAAGACAGCAACTAGGTAATTTAAAAGTCTTCACGTTTAAACTATGGACCAGGAGCAAGTGAATTTTTCATTGCACTAGAACCAGTCAAGCAAGCGTTCAAAGGGCTTGGTCTTCCTGAGCGGTGAAGTGTATGCCAACATATATTAACATACAGACATAGACATAGAACTCAGAGGCTTCAAGTGATTGCTGCCCAAGATGTGGAGTAAGAGACCACAGGGGATTGGGCTGCCATGGGAGGTTCCCAGGTAGAGAGTGTGCAGGAAGCATGTCTGTCCTCCAGGGAGAACGCGTATTACATGCACCTCTGAATCCCCAATTCCTTATGGGAAATGGGCAATAAGTACTTGTTTTTCTTGAGTGAGGTGAGATCTGAAAGATTTGGCTTGTTGTGTATTTGTGTTATAATTTAACACAAATTAATACATACTTCTTTAGTGCTTCCTATATGCAAGATTTGATAGACCGTAAAGAATGAGAATATAGAGACAGTGAAAAATGGGAGGGAATTGTAGGAATGGGGAAGCACACAAGAAAAAAGATGAGAAACACCAGACGTGTTTGTTCTGGGCATCAACTGATTTGAAATCACAGCAGTGACATTTTCATACTGTGTTATCTTCAAATCCTTTGGTCTAGCTTGTACTTTGAATGGACCTTTTACCCATGCATTAATTATTTGGAAAATATTGGTTCCCTGAGTTACATAAACTTTCTAAATGTTGACACATTTCATTATACAATACTAAAAAAATTATATCTGTTAATATTACCATTGATCTCATCAGAAAAGTCTCTAAATATTAGAAAACTTTCCAGCGCATTGTGGTGGATACAAATCTTTCAAACGTCTAATTTTTGCTTGAAAGCTAGAATTTAGCATCAGCAGCAAATACTGTAATTTGTTTCCTTTGAAATGGTGGTTTCACGTCATTCATAGTTTTCTAATAGCTATTTTTCGAAGTAAAAATGTTGTTCCATCTAACTAAGAAGTTAGTTCAGCTTGCAACTCAGACAATCACCCAAGTCATTTTTCTTGTGAAAACCATCATACTTAGGCATGCAGCAGAAGTGCTTTATGCATGCTTCCAATTTTGTCGTATAGATGATTAAAAAGATGTGCACTCAAGAATGGCTATTTAATAAAATGAATAATTTTTACTGCTCCATGAAGGACATTCTTGAATCTAGCATTTGTTGTTGTTGTTTTGTTTTGTTTTTTACTTTTGTTTGTACTGCTAGATGATGAAGAAAACAATACCTGCTTAGATAGTTTGGTACCACTGCTTTGATTTGGTGCTAAGGTGCTCACAATTTGACCCATTATCGCTTTTGTATAACCTTAACAGGTATTAACACAGTGAAAAAGATAATTTCTTACTTTTATTCTGATAGTTTTAACTCACAGACACTATGAAGGGGTCTTCAGCCCCCAGGAGTGTGTGAACCACACTTTGAGAGGAAAAGGGATCAATAAAGTCAGTAAGAAAGGTTAATTCCAGCAAAATAAGGTTTCCTACTACCTGACTGTTAGGGCCCGAGAGCATTGTGCTCTAGAGGGTGATAGCTCATAGAATCATACTGCTGGGTGGGAAAGAAAAGGTCATCTAGCCTGACCCCTGCATTTTACTAGTGAAAGAACTCCAGGGAGATTCTGTGACATGCCCAAGGTTGCTCATTTTCACAGTAGGAAAAACAAGAATGCTGTGCTAACTCTGCAATTTCAGTGTTTTGTGCCCATGGGAAAAAAGCCATTTAATATCTCTGAATCTGTGTCTTTGTTGTAAGTGAAAGATAACAATATCTTCAGTACATAGCTTAAATGGCTGTGAAAAGTACATGAGACAGTGTGTATCTGGGTGCTTTGAAAACTATACTGAAACTCTGTGACAGATCAAGGTCTGCAGAATTCTTATTCTCTGTCAAAGTGCTAAAGCTCAGTCTCTTCCAGAAGAGTTAAATCCGAAGGTTGGCCTGAATCCTTGAATGTATGTCTCAGGAATTTTCTATTTCAGGGTCTAAATTAGGTTCTGTTAGGGAATTCCCTAGTGGTCCAGTGGTTAGGACTCCTGCTTCCACTGCGGGGGGGCATGGGTTCAATCCCTGGTCAGGGAACTAAGATCCCGCAAGCTGCACGGCACACAGACAAAAATAAATAAATAGGTTCTGTTAGAAGATTAGCAAATGAAATAATGAGAGTCTTAGAAAGTACAATCTAAAAGGTCGCTATGTTAAAGAAGATCCATTTTTGATGACTCTCATTCTTCAAAGACTATGTAATATTTTATTGGAATATCCAAGTAATGGGCTATTCTGGTTCATTGGATTTTATGTTTAACTATGAATCAATTCAACATAAATATTTTCTAGATAATCTTGAAGAGTGTGATGCTGGTGGATATCACTTGTCCTTGGACTTCAGCTGAACTAAAGAGACTGCATTAATAGTGATTCTTTGTGCCCATGAACTTCCTCTTAAAAAATAAATCATGTGTTCTTTTCTTATTCTTATTTTAATATTTCTCCTAAAAGCACAGCATGGAGTCAGGGGGGAACAAGTTAAATGAGGATTCTAAATCCTTTGGATTCTAGTTAAGGTTTTTATTTGAGAATTTGCTGTATTAAAGACATGCTATTAAATTTACCCTTTAAATCTAAATGAGAGATGGTATCACTCACCCCAACTGTTTGCTTCAGTGTTTGAGATGAAAGCCTTGGCCATCGTGCTCAATATAAGACTTTTGTCTAGAAATAATTTTTTTTTTAAAAAAGAAAAAAAAGAGAAACAAATGTAAAAATGAGTGATAATGTACAATACAATGTTAATGTCAGCAGTAATTGTAGAGTGATGGATTATGAATGATTTTTATTTATTCTTTGTTAATCTACATTCTCTAAATTTCCATTATACTATACATACCTTTTTTTAATATACTTTATCTTTAGAGCAGTTATACATTCACTGCAAAATTGAGGTGAAGGTACAGAGATTTCCCATATACCCCCTTGTTTCCACTCATGCACAGACTCCCCCATTATCAATGCCCCCACCAGAGTAGTACATTGGTTACAATTGATGAACCTACACTAGCACATCTTTATTACCCAGAGTCCATAGTTTACATTAGGATTTCCTCTTGGTGCTGTGCGTTCTACGGGTTTAGACAAATGTATAATGACATGTACCCACCATTGTAGCATCAAACAGTGTAGTTTCATGTTCTAAAAATTTTCTGTGCTCTGCCTCCTCATCTCTTCCCCTTCCCCAAACCACTGATCTTTTTACTGTCTCCATAGCTTTGCCTTGTCCAGAATGTCATATACTTGGAATTATACAGTATGTAGCCTTTTCAGATTGACTTCTTTCACTTAGTAATGTGCATTTAGGTTCCTCCATGTCTTTTCATAGCTTGATAGCTAATTTCTTTTTAGGGCTGAATAACATTCCATGTTCTGGATGTTCCACAGTTTATTTATCCATTCACTCACTAAAGGACACCTTGGTTGCTTTCAAGTTTTGGCATTTATGAATAAAGCTGCAATAAACATCTGTGTACAGGTTTTTGTGTAGACATGTTTTTAACTCCGTTGGTTAAATGCCAAGGAGCACAATTGCTGGATCATGTGATAAGGATATGTTTAGTTTTGTAAGAAACCACCAAACTGTCTTTCAAAGTAGCTGTACCACTATGTACTCCCACCAGCAGTGAATGAGAATTCCTTCCTCATCAGCACTTAGTGTTGTCAGCGTTCTGGATTTTAACCATTTTAGTAGGTGCATAACGATCTCTTGTTGTTTTAATTTGCATTTCCCTGCTAATATATGATGTTGAGCATCTTTTCATGGGCTTATTTGCCATCTGTGTGTCTTCTTTTGTGAGGTGTCTGTTAAGATCTTTGACCCATTTTTTAATTGGGTTGTTTTCTACTTGTTGAGTTTTAAGAGTTCTTTGTATATTTTGGATAACAGTCCTTTATCAGATGTGTCTGTTGTAAATATTTTCTCCCAGCCTCTGGCTTGCCATCTTTTCTTGACATTGTCTTTCATAGAGCAGAGGTTTTAATTTTTTTTTTTTAAAGAAATTCACGTTCTTTTATTTATTTATTTATTTATTTATTTATTTATTTATTTATGACTGTGTTGGGTCCTCGTTGCTGTGCGAGGGCTTTCTCTAGTTGCGGCAAGTGGGGACCACTCTTCGTCGCAGTGCGCGGGCCTCTCACCATCGCGGCCTCTCTTGTTGCGGAGCACAGGCTCCAGACGCGCAGGCTCAGTAGTTGTGGCTCACGGGCCCAGTTGCTCCGTGGCATGTGGGATCTTCCCAGACCAGGGCTCGAACCCGTGTCCCCTGCATTGGCAGGCAGATTCTCAACCACTGCGCCACCAGGGAAGCCCCAGAGGTTTTAATTTTAATAATCTCCAGCTCACCAATTATTTCTTTCATGGATCATGTGGTATGTCTTTTTTAATAAGGAAAAAAAGTATTATTTTTCTTTAAAGACTAAAACACATGGTTATAAACAAAGATAAGGAGGAGAGAAAGGAAGTAATTTTGGCCAAAATATATGTTTGCCCCAGTAATAGCCATATTTCAGTAGCTTATGTAAAGATGTTTGTGTCTGGCCTGTTATACTCATGACTGAGCTGAGAAGAGGTTACTAATGACAGGGGTAGTGGTAGTGGTGGTGAACATGGTAGTGTAAACATGCCCTGACTGCTTGCTGTGTGCCAGCCCAGAGATGCACTTGACTTACCTTGTCTCATTTAATCCTCAAAACAACCCTCTGGTGTAGGTATAATTTTTTTTCCAATTTGCAGATGAGATGATAAATAACTTTTGAGATCAGAAACTTGGTGTCTGAGCTGGAACTCAAACCTTACTAATTTCAAAGCCTCATCATTTTAGATATCAACCTATGCTACCTCAATAATAATAATAATAATAGCTGCTATTATTTTTTGAGCCCTTCCTATGTATGGGACTTGTGCTAAGTACTTAAGAAAATTACTGCATTTAAACATTACAAGACCCCTAATATATATATTATTTTTGCATTACTGCTCAGGACCTGAGGTTCAGAGAGGGTGGATAAACTGCTTTAGGTCATATGGTTAGTTAAGGCTCAGGTCTATCTGACTCCAAACTCAGGGCCCTTAACTAGTAAGCTTTCTTCTTGAGAGGGGTCAAAGCAGATAAATTTTAAAAGCCTTTCTGTTTTGCTAAGATAAAATGGAGAAAAACTCTGCGATCACTAAAAAGGTAGTTTCAAAAAAGTCTCCCCACTCTCCCTTTGGAAAGAAATCACACGGTCAAGGAAACATAACTGTAATGGTTTACTCATCTCAGTAGAATCAGGAGTTGGTAATTGAGACAGCTGGCTTAACTATAACTTTAACAAAGAATAAGAATTCAAAATAGGCACTTTGTATTCTTGGGAGAAGAAGTTGCTTTTTCTCTCCTAATAGGATTTCCTTACTCTCATAATTTTACCCTGGGCATCAGTTCTTCACCCAGCTCCCACAGGGCTCTATCAACAGCGCTTCTCTTGCACCAGCATCCATTCCCCGGCACCTCATTAGTCCCATGGTTAAACCCAAGCTCCCTCGCGTGATAGACAAGCCGCTGTGTGAACTGGCCTTTCCAGCCAGTCTGGCACAGTGTGTACTGACAGGCGGTGCTCTCTTTCTTACATCCTTGCCTTGGTTACGCCCTCGCTGCTAGAAAGTCCTTCCCTAACCCCAGCCTTCCTTCTCTTTGCTGACTCCTCATCCTTCAAATTCAACTCAGGCGCCTACCTGACTCTCCCCAGACGCTGTTGGGTATCGCTGTCTTATGTTCCCATGAAACCCCATCTATTTATGCCATTGTACACATGAAGGGTTACCCAGATGTATCAGGAAGGACAGGCTTCATGAAATTAACATTGGTAACTATTTGAGAAATGGCGACATGGAGAAGGGAAACAGACTAATGATAACCCATTTAGAGACAGAGCCCAGGAGCATGTCATGTGGTTTGGGGAATGCCCTTTGATCTCCAACCGTAAATCTACACTTTTTGGTGTGTTTTGGAATTTCTTTGTAACCTAATACATGACTTAAAAAAAAACACAAAACTGTTCCAGGGTTATTTCAAAAGAATACACAGTCATCCCTCAATATCTGTGGGGGACTGGTTCCAGGACCCCTCTCCGCCTCCCCAGATACTAATATCTGAGGATGCTCAAGTCCCTCATAGAAAAAGATGTAGTACAGTCGGCCGTCCACATCTGCCAGTTTTGCATCCAGCAGATTCAACCAACAGCTAGTTGAATCCACAGATGTGGAACCCACAGATATGGAGGGCTGACTATATTCTCTTTGTCTGGTAACAAGTTCTGTGTTATAATTATCTGGTCATATTATTTACAGGCTTACTTATGTTTAGTCTTCATCTATCACGACCTTAGAAATGTTAAATTATTCTGATTGTAGGCACATCTGTTGCACAACCTGTTTTTGACAGGTTTTTATTGCTTGTTCATTTTTTGCAGCTATATTGATAAATGACCAATATACCTTTGTGGTGAATTATAATTTTTCTCAATACAAAATAAACCTTTTTTTGTCTTATTCAGTACTTTTCATCTTGACTCTGTTTTGTCTATTATATGTCCATGCTTGCTTGATTTTTATTAGCATTTTCCTGTTGTATCTGTGTTCCAACCAATTATTTTGTACTTTTCTTTGTTAGTTTTATTTAATATTTGTTTGATGTAAACAGCATGTAGCACTGTGCAAGTTACTAAGAATATATTAGTGAATACAAAGGTGATAATCCCTTCCCTTGTGATGCTTACATTCTAGCGGAACAGGGAGACCCTGACCAAGAAAGAAGAAAATAATTACACATTTTGATAAGCCTTATTAAGAAAGCAATTGGGGACCTAAATGGAGGTCAGGTTAAATAAGGTAAACAGTGATGTGCTATTTTGTGTCTTACTGACGGGGACAGGCAGACCTCAGAGATACTGCGGGTTCAGTTCCAGACAACTGCAGTAAAGCCAGGCACACAATTTTTTTGATTTCCCAGTGCATATAAAAGTTATGTTTACAATATACTGTAGTCTATTAAGTGTGTAATTGCATTATGTCTAAAAAACAATGTACATACCTTAATTAAAAATACTTTATTGCTGAAAAATACCATCATTGGCACCTTCCTCAGTGTGTATTCCATTTTTATAGCCACATTTTTTTTTTAGAACCCTTTTTTCATTTGCTGAAGCACATCCTCAAGCAATTCTTTTAGAGAAGGTTCATGAGCAGAAATTTCAGATTATGCTGTGATCATTTGGAACATCTCTATATCTCAAAATTATAACACAGTGAGTCATCTTCAGGACAGAATTTCTCATTTTGGTAATCACGGACTTCTTAAAAGACCTATTTTTAAAATATGGATACATTTTAGTTTTGGTTGCTATTCAGCAAACAGTTGGAAGAAAAGGATAGGAAGTCGTTACTGATGAATTGATTAGAGAAAGCATTGTTCAGAGGAGTGGGACACTGACTTCATCGTAGAAGAATGATCCCTGTTGCTTTGATACAGATTCTCCAATTACACAGACAATAATTTGAAGGTACTCCTAATGATTCCTTAGAACTGACAATTTCAAAGATTCTGTGGCACAGTGGGTTGCCTATTTTTTTCCATTCCACTGACCAACATTCTGGTCAGTGTACTTTACTAGAAGATCTGTTCACACTCAGAGAGGTGTTAACAGGGATCATCATGATGGATTGAAATGCTATAGCATGATTTTATTTCATAAAGAAGCATCTTTTCATTAATAAACCACGTCTCTCGGTCTAAGCTCAGAGTTTCTTTTATTACATTTCATATCATTATATCAAACCACTTACAGAAGAATATTTTTTTTTGCATTTCATTATGCCTCCCTGACCATATTAAGAGTAAAATAGATATACGTGTGTGTATATATACATATACAGTATATATAACATATTACACGTGTATATTGAATGTCAGCATTTCCAAAATACAATTCACAACTTTCCCATCTCACCATCTCCCCCGTCACCACCATCTGTCACTCGGATGACTGAAACTGCCTCCCCAGAATGATCTCATCCCCTTCTCCCTTTTCACTCTTAATATTTTTGTTCTGTCCTTTTTTCTATTTCTTGTTCATGTTCCTTACATTCCTCCCTCAGGGTGTTTTTCCTTGTTATTCTCTATGTTATTCCCTTGAATGCCGCTTTCTGCCTATCTTGTCATGTCCAGCCGCTTCTTGCCTGTCCCACCATTGCTCCGATAACAATATCACTTACTCGGAGGGGGCTGTACTGGCAGTAGCACCTGAAGCAGAATTCCTCTCAACCCCATCACCTTCATAGAACTTATCTAAAGTTACTTCACTGTAACGGTTACTTTATTGTCTGCCTCGCCCTCTGTAATGCCATCTTCATTTGTCTGTCTTGTTCCCTAGTGCCCTTTTGATGGGTTGCAAAGATTTACATAGTAATGGAATTATCTGCCTCTTAAAGCTTGATAAAATTTACATATAAAACGATCTAGGCCTGCTTCTTTTATTGAAAGGTTTTTGTTTTGTTTTATTTTAAAACAGCAGCTCCCATTTTTTTATGGTTATGCATTTTTAAACTCCTTCTTACATCAGCTTGAGTCAATACCATTTTCCTGGTAAAAATCAGTCATTTAATAGAGATTTTGACTTCTGTGCCACAAAATTTTTTTTTCCTAGTGTTCTCTAATAAATTTTAATATTCTTCACTTACTTTGTTACATGTACTTTCTTGTTCTTAATTTTAGATATTTGTTTTCTCTGAGTAGCTACGTGTATAATCATACGAGATTGGGTTCTGGAATCAAAAGGACATGAGTTCAAAACCTGATGCAGGCACTTAGTAATTGGGTGAACTTAAGCAAGTTAATTAACTTCTCTGAGACTCAGTTTCCTCATCTGTAAAATGAGTTCTTTTAGAGTATTTATCATAAAGGTTTATTGTGAGGATTAATTGATGTAGTACAAATTGAAGCACTTAGCTCAGTGCCTGGCACATAGTAAATTCTGCATAACACTTGGCTCTCATATTGTCATTACTCTTACTAGTAGAAGCAATATTGCTAATTATTTTTTCTATAATTAGAGTATGTGGTCATTTGTTATTATTATGCACATCTCAAAAAAAACCATGTTGAATCTTTAGTGTGTATATTGATTTTCAGTCTTTAGTTCATTAACTTCTGCTTTTGACTTTATTTTTTCTTCTTTCTTGAATTGCATTTCTTTTGTTTAAAAAAAACTATTTTAACTTAAAGTTTCATTCTGAGAAAGAAAATTTCATTTCCAAGAGTTTGAGAGGCAGTGTAGAATAGTGGTTAAACTGAAAGTTTTGACATAAGACTTCCTGAATTTCAGTGCTGTCTTCACCTCTAATTAGCTGGGCAAGTCATTCATCTTTTTTAAGCTTCATCTGTAAAATGCAGACAATAGTAATAAATACTTCAAGGGGTGTGTGGTAGCATTAAATTAACAAAAACATATAAAATGCCCAAAGCAGTATTTGTAGTATTTAGTTGATCTTAACTATTGTTTTTGGTTATTTATATTTTTATTATTAATTACTGTTTCTATTGTGTGCTGGTTAGATCATGCAGCCTATATATTTCTTTTTGTGTTTACTTTATATATTGAATCATATATAATATATATGATCACCTTTTGTGAATATTTGATAGACAATTGAATAAATACTATATTTTCTATGAGGTTGACATTTTATAATGATTAAAACAGACACAAAGTTTTATAATATTCGTATTCTCTATAGCTTTCTTTGGTTTAGACCCTTTGGTACTGGGTCCTGCTGACTGCCATACCATCTACTGGCCTGACCTCTCCAGGCCTTCCACAATCTCTCTATACCATGCTACTCATTCACCGTTCACCTGGAAGTGCATTTGGGTGAAGTTTTGAGCTATGTACATGTTTTTGTGTTGCCATATTGGAATCCCAAGATGTTTGCTTTAAGAAAGACTAAGCATATGCCTAGGGTATGCTAACAGCTATTCTTTGTAGTTGGTGTGTTTGGTGGCTACACATAGAACAGAAAGGGGAGAAATTCCTTGATGAACTCCCAGGAAGTACGTGTCAGCCATAAGGTTTTTTTTTTCCGTGAACACTTAATGAGTTTTCATTCTATATCAGGCATTAGACTAAATGATTCTTAACCATTACCTCATTTGTCTTATATTCATCCCCATTTTACAGATATTAAAGCTGAGGCTTAAGGAGAATAAATAACTCATCCAAAAGTAAACAGTTGTATGTATTAGGTAGGAATTAGAAACCAAGTCTGTTTGATTCCAACCTCATGCCCCTACCCTGGGTACCAGACAGCCCTTAGAGAAAGGTTCTGACAAAAAGGGTCACATTTGAGATAATACTATCCTGCTCTCTTTCCTTATTAGAGAGCTCTGTTCCGGCTGCTGCCACTCTTCCCTTGACCAGCTTGGAAAGCAAGGGCTCCCGTGTCTACCACAAACGTTTTGTTTGCTCCCTATTTATTCTTGCACCAAATGTTTCTTGGATAGCTTCTGCGTGCCAGGGATTCTCAGGGTTAAACATCAGTCTGTAATCATAGACAATCTTTTGTTTTCCTTTAAAGTAATATCTCTGAAATATAAATCTGATGATGTTTCATACTTTTCAAAATCTTTCAATAGCTTTCAAAGTTTCCAAGGCATCCAACAGTGGTTTCAACTCTGGCTGCATATTAAGTCACCTGTGAAGTTTAAAAAACAAAACAAAAAAACAGGCGCTACTCCAGACGGTGATATAACGTGCTTTTGGCAGTCAGACTGCAGGGCCTCTGTGAACAGAGCAGCGATACAGATACTTAAAAGCAAAGGAAAAACTTGGGTATGTTAAGCCATTATATACCAACAATAATATACATGTAAATAAAATAAATCTTCCATGCCAAAAAAGCTACATAGAACCTTATTTTTTTAACTTTGCAAAATTAAACAAACCGTTAAAGACAAAATCTAGAGCATTATGCAGTAGACTCTCCTCTCGATGCCCCCTGAATTGATGCCGGGTGCATGAATAAGCATTTCTTAAAAGCTCCAGGTAATGCAAAAGCGGAGTCTAGGTTGAGAACCTCTGGTTTAGAAGATAAATTCAGTATGCCTAACATGCAGAGCCCTCTGTGATCACATTAATTCTTACCTCTCCATCATTCTCCTTCGCAGCCCACCTCCCTACTTTCTCCCTGGGTTCTAGAGAGGGCAGGGAAATCTGCAGATTCCTATAGGTCAAGCTACTTTTGCACATAATGTGTCATGTGCACCAAATAACCCTCCCCCAGTAACTCCTCTACACACACATGCAGTCCTGCGTCCCCTTTTATCTGGATCACTTCCCTAATTCGCTCAGTTATCAGCTTAGCTTGGGTTCCACGTTCCTCCACATCCCCAGTACTCCTCAAGGGTAATCAGTCTGTTGATCTTACATCGTGGGAGCCAAGCACAGAGCCTGGTACACAGTAGATATGGGGAAAATAATTATTGGAAGGAAGGGCAGAGAGGGTGGAGGAAGGAACTCAGGGTAATCCCCCAGCAGAATGTTTGTAATGGGCTCTAAGTGATGGGTAGTGTCATGGCAGATGCAAAGACTTGGGGGAAGGAGAGAAGGGGAAGGATAACAGAAAGAAGAGTATGATCCAAAAGGCTTGGAAACTAGCATTTCCCAAATCAATGCCCCACAGATCATTGTCTCACTAGATCTTGTTGTTCTGTGAATAAGGCATTCAAAATAAAAGTACAGGAAACATTGGTTTAAAGAAAGTTATTCATATGTATTTGCTGAAGAACTTATCGGAGCCTTTACTATGAATATTGCCAAGCTTATTGACCATGAAATCTTTTTATTTTCTGGGGATGAAGCATCTTTTAATCAAACACAGTTTGGGAAACACTACTCTAGGACATGTTTTGTGGCCAGTGAGTTTCAGAAGCCTAGGCACATGTGCAGGGAAAATTTAAAAAGAAAAGTTGCCAATAGCAGGAAAGATACGCAATTGACGAGTAGAAGTAGCATTTTTCTGGTTACAAATATTATACTAATTTCATTAATTATGCAAGTAAGTACAGTAGTTTTAATTTTTTAGATTATATAAGAAAACTCAGGATACACACATTTATCAGTTTGCCTTGCTTTCCCTAGTAGCAGTATATGTTCAGACACTGGTATTATGTGCTTTTGGCAATCAGACTGCCGGGCCTCTGTGAACAGATCAGCACTACACATACTTGAAGAAAAGGAAAACTTGGGGAGGTTAAACCATTACACACCAGCAGTAATATACATGTAAATAAAGTCTTCCATGTCCATACGCGTATGTGTGTATATACTTAAAACTATATTTTTTTACTTTGCAAAATTAAACAAACAAGCTATTAAAGGCACAGTCTAGGGCACTGTGCAATAAATTCTCCTCTCAGTGCCCCCTTGTTTCTCCAAAAGAACAGTTGTGTGATTTCTACTCAAAAGTGGAAAAAGTATAGATGTTGAAGGTAATGAGAAAGAAAGGAAGGTAAGAACCCACCTCTGACGTTCTTGTCCCCTGTCTTTTAAGTCAAAGGACAGAGCTCTTGAGCAAACTCTCTAGAGAGAGAGTCTAAGACCGGATTGACATCTAGGCTACGTCTGAAGTAGGTGTTCACATCGGCCCTGCTTCCGGGCTCATCCCAAGGTCCCCACCGGCAGTGCGCAGGTGAAGCGGAGAGTGGCCCCCGGCGCGGAAAAGCAGGGACTGGCAGCCGAAGAGGGGCCCTGTGCTCGGGGCAGACCCCGTCCTCGTTTGGGTTCTGCACCCCTGCTGTCGGGGTGCCGCCTCCTCTCGGCTGCATCTCCCGCTCGGCCCGGTCCAGTGTCTTAGGCCGGCGGTTCCCAGCCTTTTCTGCAGCAGGGACTGGCTGTGTGGAAGGTAACTTTCCCAGGGACAGGGGCCGGTGGGGGGAACTGGGATATGGCTCAGGCGGTAACGTGAGCGATGCGGAGCCGCAGATGAAGCTCCGGTCCTCGCCCGCCCCCCACCTCCTGCTGTGCGGCCCGGTGCCCAACAGGCCACAGCCCGGAGGTTGGGGACCCCTGCCTTAGGCAGAGGAGGTCCTCGGAAAAGTCACTCCCCCATTCAGCTTTTATATTCCGAATGGCGACTGCGCACTGGAGACCAGTTTACACGGTGGGAATACTGTGCAGTGAGCCAGGGTATTTCCTGGGCCTTACATGAAAAAAAAGCTACGCATAAATAATGTCCCATAGTAAGTGCTCTGAAGAAAGGTAAGTTGCAGTGAGGAGGTGGAAGGGAATGGGGCCCTGCCACGAGGAAGGGTGGACCTCCCTGCAGAGGTGACATTGGAACACCAGCCTGGATGAAGCACGAGAATGGACTCTTGTGACCATTCAGTGAGGGGACGATCAGGGAGGGGGGCAGCGAGCCCAGAAGTCCTGAGGCTGCAGAGTGCTGGGGGAGACCCTCGGTGAGCGCGTGAACGGCTGAGTGGGCGGGGGGCGTGGGTACGCAGTGGGTACCTGTGGAATCGGGACGATGGGGCTGCTGGAGCCCCCGCTCTCCCCCCGCGGCCGGACACGCCACCTGGTGAGGGCTGCGGGGGTCAGGCTGGGCGCGATGTGGAACTGCTCCGCGGGGGGGGCTTCCGAGGGCGACCCCGCCGTGCCCTGGAGAGGAAGCGGGCAGGGGCTGCGGGCAGAAGAACAGATGGGGTGAGGAGAGACAGAAGGGACATGGGTAGATTGGTTCCCTTCGAATGTAAACATTTTAACGATGCGTGTTAAACCCACGTTTTCAATGCCAAGGGGGATGAACAAAAGAATCGTCAATTAAGTGTAGGGTGACTTATGCAATACTGCTGACTATCACTTTACTTCCTAAAGCGATGTGCCCAAACTGTAAAGTGAAATGGACGTCGCTTTAATTTGACTGCCTTTAATTTTGGAACGACTTTTTTTTTTTTTGACATTAACAGAGAGGTTCAGGGAGAGTTTTAGGAGAAAACAGATAATTACCATTCAAACAGCTACCAACATGAATGTTACAGAGCCAGCAAAACTGTAATTACACTCTGAGCGAAGCCGTGATATGCTGGTTTTCATCAGGTAGTTGCATTACTAAAAGTTCTTTCTTACAGCAGGGAAGTGTAGTTTCTAAAACGTGTCCTGAATTTGTAGTGAATATCTGGTTAGCGTAATGCTTTCTGATAATAAATTATTGAAACTAGTTCTTCCTTTTAAATTAACTACTGAAATACCATCGTTTTAGATTAGGTTCAAATCTGTAGGTTTCCTTTGAGGGAGATTTCATCAGTTAATTAAACATTTTTTTGGCAAATGCCTCTGAATTTTGTTTAAAGAAGACTTCTATAGTAATAATAACACACCTCCTACACATATTTTCATATTTGTAGACTTACCACCATGAGTTGGATTCCTTAACATTCAGACAGAGCCTTACCTCGTTTTTGATCATCATAGAATTTACAGCTGGAGATGGCTTAAAGTACATACATACCTCACAGCCAATCCTTCTTTCTCCAAATGAAGAGACAAAACTCAAGGGAGAGAAAGGACTTTTTCGAGCAAGTGGCAAAGTCAGAGCTAGGATTGGAAGCTTTTGACATCTGGTGCTCTTTTGTCCTATTAGAAAAGAAAAAAAAGACCAGAAAGAACCCTAAGTCCATTGAAAAAAAACTTGAGAAATTATAATCATGCTGTAGAATATACTCATTTTAATTTCAATTTAATTTTGTAGATTTAGATACAGATGTTACACCATAACATAAAAAGTTACATTCGTAGAAATGTTTACACAGGAAGGCAAAATTGTCTCTGTGAGCCCTGAAGAAGGCAGGGAGGTAGAAGGTCTTGCCTGTTATCAACTTGGTTCCTTTAAAAGCTGAAGGATCATGGCTAAAGGATGGGGTTCAGCTTGTCCAGGTGTGTACATGGACCCAGGTACCCAGCCCAGTTCATGTTACTGGCGTGCTCTGCCCACGCCCTTCACAAAGGTGACCCCTTCATGGGCTCCCCCTCCCCTTCTGGGCCCAGCATGGGTAGCTCCCCATCTCCTAGGCCGACCTGTCACAGCGTTCCATTTGTTTTCTTCATGGTGCTCGTGTGTGTGTGTGTGTGTGTGTGCACGCGCGTGCGTTTAGTTGTTTCTTTTCTTTCTCCTTTATTAGACTGTAAACTCCACGAGGCACATTCTACATCTTTTTGGTTCACTACTACATAGAGGCCCTGAATTTTCTGTGGCCCATAGGCAGTTAGGAAATGTTATGCGAATGAATGACTCCTTGAATAACTGACTGTGTGATAAGTATGAACAAAGTGTAGTTTAACAAGAGCTTTAGTTTTTTGCTCTATTTGACATGACTGCAAAAGATCTAGGAGCCTTTAAACCACATTATACATCTCTGAAATTGTGAAACAAGCTTTGCAAATGGTCTGCAAACTGGACAAAGAGTAGTTTTAACCATTGTCAGTGATTTTTAGGGCTTCAAAAGTTCGGAAATTCAGAATCTTGGAAAGGGATTTCTATACTAAATGACAAGCACTGGATTCATACTGATCCATATAGTTTTATACTAAGTGAATGCTGTAATACTGTTCCGTGGCAACAGAATTTAACTGATCTTAAGACTGCTCAAAGAATTAAGAGTTGCATTGAATTATGTATTTCATGATAAAATGCCAATCATACAGCATAAGAGATGCATGTACCACTTAGTCTGGGCACTTTCGGGAACACCAATCCATATGGAAGTTATCAAACCACAGTATTCAAGGGATAGTTGAATGGAAATCCTCATTTTTTGACAAAGAAACTGTAATCCAGAGAGATTAGGTAATTTATCTACTTCAAATCCTTTTTCTGCAATGTGATGATGTAAATCAAGGTCTCACCACCAGATACTGGAGTTTAGGATATAAAAGAACACAGGCTTCAGAGCCATAGAGACCTGGAGAGGATCACAGCTATATCATGACCCCAGGTCAGTCGCACTGTTTCTTGATCTATAAAATAACAATGATAATACTAACTGCCTAACCCAGTGTGGTTTAAATAAGAATTCATATGTCAGGTCCCTAGCCTGACAATAAATATTAGTTTCCTCTGCCTTCTCCTAAATATTACCTCTCCTCGTACCATGTCCAGTAATAGCAACCCCACAATGTTGCTGCCAAGACAATCTGTTTACTGATCAGTTCAAGCCATTAAAAATATAAAACATAATGACTTAGCAAAATATGAGACAAAATACCATAACAGCTTCAGTGACAAAATGTCTCAGTCAGTTCTTCTCAAATTAGAAAGAGAAACAGAAAAAGTGTGAAATAGAGGGAGGAAGAGGAGAGAAAGAAGGAAGAGAAAGAAAAGAAAAAGGAAATGCACAGTGAAACTTTCAAATGTTAGGGTCATGCCCATTAGTACAAGGACTCTATCAACCTTTTGTAGAATGGATACTACTTATGAAGCAGCACTGATTTAAGGCTTAGGATGGAATGTGGAACATTTAAGAAAAAATGGAGTTTTAAAGTACATTCCGATGGAAATCCTAGAAATACCCACTTTGCTTTTAACTGCTTATGTATTCATGTTGTTCATATATATTATATATTCATATATATAATATATAAGTAATTATATATATATATATAAAATCTATATACTTAATTTTTGTCTGAAGCAAATAAAATGGAATCACACTTAACTCTTGGTGTTACTAGCTACAAACAGAAGATATATATATCTTTCCTTCTAAGTTTCTTACGATTCTTCCAGGTTGTATTGATAAGAGCCCATTAGCAGATGGCATTGCTCAGATTTCCTTGGCCAGATATTTAGAAAGATAATCTTTTGACGGTTGAAATGCCAGTATTCAAAAGGAAAGAAATTATGCCGTTTTCCCTGAGTGTCATACAGTTGATGGCTGACAAGGGAAGATTTCCTCACACACTTAGGTTTGCTAACCTTTTTAATTCACATACATACTCAAGTAGATGGCTTATAGTTCAGGACGTGAATAACCATCTTAAACATTGATTATCAGAAATGGCAAATCTAGCCATTTGAAAAATGAGTGTTTTGAAAATACCAGTTGCTGTGACTGAGGGAAGCATTGACTCAATCTGTCCCCCTGCTGGTTTTGATTTGGAGAGCTGAAAATGCTGTGCTTCAGAAACCGAGTAGTCGACCCCCTTTTCTGGAAAACTCACTGGGTAAGGAGCATTGGAAAAGGCACTAGAAAATGTGAGAATGATTCTCCCTCCTCTCAAAAATCTCTTATTCTTATTGAAACACAATTAAAAAAAAAAAAAAAAGATGTGAGAATCAGAAGATTGCTTGGAAAAGGTAATCCATGGTATGACTTTTTTGAAAACCGCATTACTACTTCCACCGTGAAATAGAGGTGAAGTCATAATATGTTGAACCTGATGCAAGTAAGCGGAAAGAGAGCATTTAATGATACTCAGTCTTTAATAATTAAAATTTAATATAGCAAATTAGCAATAAAATGCATCAAACATTTAATTCCTTTGCTGTGACCACTTCTGAAAGACTGCTTTGCACCGGGCCCTGAGCGGTCGTCATGGGCGGCATTGCGGTGTCACTGGGTGGAGAAGAGCTGATTCCAAGGGCTTCTGCCTGTGTTTTGTCATTTATAGCTCTCTTGCTCATGCGCGCTCTCTCTCCCCACCCCCGACACAGACGCACACACACACACACACAGATGCACACACACACAGACACACACACACACACACACACCCTACTACAATAAATAAATAACCCCCTGATTCGAAAGCCTGACTACCTGCAGGTGACAAATAAAAAGGAATTAATTAGTAAATTAAGTACCATTGATTGTCAATATTCCAGACTTGAAGTGTTCAACAATAAATAATCATCATAGGACTTTTCCTAATGAATACTGGAAATGATTTGAAATAGATTTCTAAAATGCACAATTAATAGATAGGAGATGAGCATAGAAGTGTTCAGAAAAGGTAAACATAATAATACATTGTAAAGGGACATGGTGAAATCTTTAGATGGCAATCTTTTTAAAAGTTAGTTTCATGCAATTAATTGTTGACCATTAGCTAGCTAAGTCAGAAATAGTCACTTTATAGCAGATGTTTTAATTTCAGATGACCTACAGATATTTGATCAGAGGCTTGTTATTTTATTTGTTCTATTTCATTTTTTATTGAAGTATAGTTGATTTACAATGTTGTTTTAATTTCTGCTGTACAGCAAAGTGATTCAGTTATACATATATATGTACTTTTTCATGTTCTTTTTTGTTATGGTTTATCAGAGGATATTGAATATAGTTCCCTGTGCTATACAGTAGGACCTTGTTGTTTATCCATTCTGTATATAATAGTTTGCATCTGTTAATCCCAAACTCCCAATCCATCCCTCCCCCACCCCCTCCCCCTCCCCCTCGGCAACCACAAGTGTGTTCTCTATGTCTGTCAGTCTGTTGCTGTTTCATAGACATGTTCATTTGTTTCATATTTTAGATTCCACATGTAAGTGATATCATATGGCATTTGTCTTTCTTTTTCTGACTTACTTCTCTTAGTATGATAATCTCTAGGTCCATCCATGTTGCTGCAAATGGCATTATTTCTTTTTTATGGCTGAGTAATATTCCATTGTATATACATACCATTTCTTCCTTGTCCATTCATGTGTCAATGGACATTCAGGTTGTTTCCATGTCTTGGCTATTGTAAATAGTGCTGCTATGAACATAGGGGTGCATGCATTTTTTCGAATTGTAGTTTTGTCTGGATATACGCCCAGGATTGGGATTGCTGAATCATATGGCAACTCTATTTTTACTTTTTGAGGAACCTCCATACTGTTTTCCATAGTGGCTGTACCGATTTACATTCCCACCAACAGTGTAGGAGTGTTCCCTTTTCTCCACACCTTCTTGAGCATTTGTTATTTGTAGACTTTTTAATAATGGCCATTCTGACCAGTGTGAGTTGATACCTCATTGTAGTTTTGATTTGCATTTCTCTAATAATTAGTGATGTTGAGCATCTTTTTATGTGCCTATAGGCCATCTGTATATCTTTTTTGGAGAAATGTCTATTTAGGTCTTCTGCTTATTTTTCAGTTGGGTTGTTTGTTTTTTTGATATTGAGCTGTATGAGTTATTTGTATATTTTGGAAATTAAGCCCTTATCAGCTGCGTCATTTGCAAATATTTTCTCCCAGTCCATAGGTTGTCTTTTCGTTTTGTTTTCATTTTGTTCTTAATCAAATGAACCATTAAAGTAAATTTTGTTTACTGGTATAGGGATACATACATATAGTATTACATTGAACCATATAAAGCTGCTGTTTTTGTAGGTCACAACTGTCAAATATAGAAAATTTGATATGGCTTAACCTAATACAGCAAGGATATAGGTCTAGGTCTGGACCTCCTAAAGGTTAGGTTACATTCCAGGTTTTTGTGTAAGAATCTGTATGATGTAGCAACATATAGACATTTAAGGTGGAAAACATCTGAAATCTCATGAGGATCCCACAGTCAGTGACCTAAATATCTGTTCTACAATTGTCAACATTTAAAAACAATCAGAATCCAAATTTATTCAGTGATACTGAAGATAGAATTTTTCAGGATACCAGATATTCCTTTGGCATGACAAGGCTATAATGTCTCTTTAAACATGAGTAACCTGGGGAAACAAATTAACCAAAACAAATAAATACACAAAACATTTTATTTCTTTTGGATTCAAAATAAAATATGTATATAATATTTCCTCATATTAAGTAAATGTATTAAACAAAATGTGTTGCTGTTTTATATTTATAGGCTATCAAATTTTTAAAGTTTCAATATCAACTGCCTGTTTTTGTGTCTCTAAAACTGAGTCAAACATTTAGAATTAGAAAATGATGACATGAAAAGTACACGTAGGGATTGTCTTGTATTATGTAGAGAAAACACCATGTACATCAACGACCCTTAAAACACCAAATCACAGGGCTTAAATTCAACCAAACTAGAAATTAATCATAAGTGTTTTATTCCCCCTTTGAATCGAGCTTCTGCGTATTCTCTGAAACTGTGCCAAGGCTGAATTTAGAACACATAGGCCATGCAAACTTACAGCTTTGATTTCACAGCATCCTTTCACTGCATCCTCACAGCATTTCACAGTAAACAGCATCCTTGTCTCATATAAAGGTTGAGAAGTCCCTCTCTACATGCTGCAGCTGCCCCATTAGTGGTTGAGGAGAGAAGAACGCCCTCCTACCAGTGACCTTTGTAACCATCTTCAGTGTAGACTTGTGCTGCTGCTTTAGAAGTTGTCTTGGATTCGATCTGTACAACGAGGACATGCCATGCTAGGAATGATCTGTGGAAGTTCATGAGAACAAGGGCCTCAGGGTCTGTTTTAAGGAATGCTCTTCCCTGAGTAGTTGAGCCTTCACATTCGATCCCCCAGAATCCATATTTGGACCCTGAAAGTGTCTAGAGCAAACCCAGAGCAAAGAGAACAGACACTGTTCGATGTACTTCCGCTATCCCAGAAAAGCTATTCTGGTGAGGCAGCTGTGCCTTAGAATGACATAGATTTTATTATTGATGAAAAACCGAAAAGCTCCAGAGAAGCAGAACAATAAGCAGACATAAATATTGTGGGAATAAGTGGAGGTCTTTCTGCTTTCAGGGAACTACATTTTTCCATCGCAACACTTAACACAATTGGAATGATAAATTATTTAGGTAATCACTCATTTAATGTCTATGTATACTTTGCAAGAGTATAATGACTATCATGGCAAGAACTTTGTGTGTTTCTCTTGGTAGTAGTATTGTGGATATTTTAAAAATTATTTATACATTTTTATACTTATGCCATTTTTCATAAAGAATGTGTTTTAATAATTGTAACTTTGGGGGAAAAATTAATAGGGGCAACATTCCACCTTTCCCAAAGATTTATGTTAAACATAAAAGTATGAATAAAAAGAAAAGAATTCCACTGTTCTTTTTGCTTATTCTGAAAGAATCTGCAAAGAACTTAGCAAAGTGTTCTTGACCTTCTGGGTGACACTACTTATGAAAGAAGACATCACCCATCCTTCTCTGCACACTTCAGAAACAAGCTGGCTTTGGGGGAATGTAAATGTCTTTTTGAAACACAAGGAAAATGCTTGAAAGCTTACAAATGGATTTCTCTTAAAAAAAAAAAAAAAAAAATTCCAGGGAAATGGATAGAAATTTTCCTTTCTGAGTTGTTCATCTTAGTGAAGTGGTCCTTTAGCTCTGCACTAGAAAATACAAATTCTACACTTAGAAAACCAAATCGATTTTATATGAAATTTTCCATTAAAATTAAATATGCAGCCCATGGACATGATTTCTCAATTTTTGGAATAAATATATTTACTGATATCAGACAAGTATGATCCCATATTTGTCTTTAACATTTGAAAATAGTTAGATATCTTTTCCTGTGATTCCATTACTGTCTTTTAAAGCCTGTCAGATATTTATTGTCATCTATTAATGTCAACAATATGTTCTGCAGAATGCTAATTCTCCATGAATAAATTAAAAACTGTTGTATGTTCAAAATGCTGTATTAAACTGATTAATTTGCTGAAGCTTTCTAAAAATTTCAATATGAATTAGGAGAGGAGAGTTGTAGTATGTACTGTTTTCCAAATTCTCCAATAGCAGAACTCTTTCTTCTGGAAAAAACTCCTAGGTCTAGTGTTTAGCAAAAAACACTCTAGACAAAGTACACTAATTTAAAAAATTTATTGTCTAAAATCATGGCAAATGGAAATTAAAATTTTTCTTTCTAATGACTTCTATCTGACTCATTGTATATGTTGAATAATAGCTTAGATCAAATTTGTAGAAACACATAACTAATTTGATTCTCCACATTGGGGGCTTTTTGCCGCTGCTTTTACACCTTGGTTTCATTAGGAAAAGCAAGTAAATCTATTTGAGTGTGGTCTTGATCTTCTGGTTTTGTCTCTCCATTCACATTCGATCCCCCAGAATCCATATTTGGACCCTGAAAGTGTCTAGAGCAAACCCAGAGCAAAGAGAACAGACACTGTTCGATGTACTTCCACTCTCCCAGAAAAGCTATTCTGGTGGGGCAGCTGTGCCTTAGAATGACACAGATTTTATTATTGATGAAAAACAGAAAAGCTCCAGAGAAGCAGGACAACAAGCAGACATAAATATTGTGGGAATATTTACCTTTGTTAGTTATAAATATTTACCTTTTGGACTGCTTATGCCATGTTTTGATCTAATTGAAAGATTTTGAGCTGGAGGAAGAGACATCTAAGTGATGGTGTGAAAGGGTTTTAAACAGCAAGGGGCGCCTAATTAAACAGTACTATGTGAGGTCACTAGAATATGAAATATGAGGTGAAAATTTTGCAAAATTTATTTGTATTCTTGTCACTTAGTTAGAGCAATATCAGGCCAATATCCCTGATGAACACTGATGCAGAAATTGTCGACAAAATATTAGCAAACTGAATCCAACAATACATTAAAAGGCTCATACAACATGATCAGGTGGAATTTACTCCAGAGATACAAGGATGGTTCAACATCGGCAAAGCAATCATCATGATCCATCAAATTAACAAAATGAAGAGTAAAAATCATCTCATTAGATGCAGAAAAAGCATATGATAAAATTCAACATCCATTTATCGTAACAACTGTCAACAAACTGGGTATAGAGGGAATGTACCTCAACAAAATAAAGACCATATCTGAAAAACCAATAGCTAACATCATACTCAGAGGTGAAAGGCTGAAAGCTTTTCCTCTAAGATCAGAAACAAGACAAGAATGCCCACTCTCACCACTTTTGTTCAATATGGTTTTGGAAGTCTTAGTGACACTAATTATGTAAGAAAAAGAATTGAATGTCATCCAAATCAGGAAGGAAGAAGTAAAACTGCCACTATTTGTAGGTGACATGATACTACGTATAGAAAACTCCGAAGACTCCACCAAAACATCTGTTAGAACTAATAAATGAATTCAGGAAAGTCACAGGATACGAAATCAATGTACAGAAATCATGTTGTTTCTATATACTAATAATGAACTATCAGAATGGGAAATTAAGAAAATCTCATTTATAATGGCATCAAATAGAATAAAATACCTAGAAATAAATTTAACCAAGGAGGTGAAAGAACTGTATCCTGAAAATGATAAGATAACTAATGAAAGAAAGCAAAGAAGACACAAGTAGATGGAAAGGTATTCCACATTCTTGGGTTAGAAGAATTAATATTGTTAAAATGTTGCCCATACTACCTAAAGCAATCTACAGATTCAGTGCAATCCCTATCAAAATTCCAACGGCATATTTCACAGAACTAGTGCAAATAATCCTAAAATTCATATGGAACCACAAAAGACCCTGAATAGGCAAAACAGTTTGAGAAAAAAGAACAAAGCTGGAGATATAATACTCCGTGTTTTTCAAACTGTAATACAAAGCTACAGTAATAAAAACAGCATTGTACTGGTGCAACAAAAAAGACACACAGATCAAGGGAACAGAATAGAGAGCCCAGAAATAAACCCACACATGTATGGACAATTAATTTACGACAAAAGAGCAACATGCAGTGGAGAAAGGACAATCTCATCAGTAAATGGTGTTGGGAAAACTAGACAGCCACATGTGAAAGAATGAAACTAGACCACTATCTTACACTATACACAAAAATTAAAATGGATTAAAGACTTGAATGTAAGACCAGAAATCATAAAATTTCTAGAAGAAAACATAGGCAGAAACTCATTTACATTGGTCTTAGTGATGTTGTTGTGAATCTAGCTCCAAAAGTAAGGGAAATAAAAGCAAAAATAAACATGAGATTCCATTAAACTAAAAAGCTTCTGCACAGTAAAGGAAACCATGATTAAAATTAAAAGGCCACCAACTGAATCAGAAATATTTTCAAATCATATTCGTTAAGGGGTTTATATCCAAAATATATAGAATTTATACAACACAGCAACAGCAAAAAAAAAATCTGATTAAAAATGGGCAAAGGATCTGAGTAGACTTTTTTTTCAAAGAAGATATATACATGGCAAACAGGTGCATGAAAAAAATGCCCAGCATCACCAATTATTAGAGAAATGCAAATCAAAACTACAATGAGATCACCTCACATTTGTTAGAATGACTATTATCAAAAAGACAAGAAATTACAAATGTTGGTAGGCTGTGGAGCAAAAGGAATGCTTGTACATTTTGGAAGGGCTGTAAATTGGTACAGCCACAATGGAAAACAGTATGGAGATTCCTCGAAAAATAAAGAATGACCCAGTTATTCCACTTCTAGGTGTTTATCCAAAGAACACAAAACACTAATTCAAAGAGATCCATGCATGCCAATGTTCATTGTGGCATTATTCATGAGAGCCAAGATATGGAAACAACCTAGGTGTTCACTGATGGATGATGAATGGATAAAGATGTGGTATATGAATACAATGGAATACTACTCAGCCATTAAAAAGAATGAAGCCCTGCCATATTCCACAACATGGATGGACCTTGAAGGTATTATATCAAGTGAAATGTGTATGATTTCACTCATATGTGGAATCTAAAAGAACAAAACAAACAAAAAAAACAAACTCATATGTACAGAGATCAGATTAATGGTTATCAGAGGGGAAGGGGGTTAGGAGTGGGCAGAATGGGTGAAGGGGGTCAACTGTATGGTGATGGATGGTAACAAAATAAGCGAACTGAAAAAAGCAAGCTCATAGATACAACAGGCCAGGGGGGTGGGGATGGGTGAAATTGGTTAAGGTGGTCAAAAGGTACAGACTTCTAGTTATAAAGTACATGTCATGAGGATGTAATGTACAGCATGGTAACTGTGGTTAATAATACTGTACTGCATATTTGAAAATTGCTAAGACAGTAAATCTTAAAAGTCCTCATCAGAAGAAAAAAACATTTGTAACTGTATGGTGGTGATGGATGTTAGCTAGACTTATTGTGGCGACCATTTCACATATATACAGATATCGAATTATTCTGTTGTCCACCTGAAACTAATATAGCATTATATGTTACACCTCAGTAAAAAACAAGTGTGAAAGATGAGGAAGAAATCTTGGGAAATTTATTTTACATTCTTGTGACTTCTTAGATCTTTTGAACACCTTCGTGTAACTTGCGTCAACTTCAAGACAGACTGATGTATTCCAGATCAGTTCAGTTCTGATGCTAGCCACCTGGACTTAGTGCAGACCTCACAGGGTAAAGACACAGTCCCCAACAAAACTGCCCTCATTTCAGATGCCAGCCACTGGCTCAGGGGTCTGCACTTCTGACCAACTGGCTACAAATGTGGGGGGAGTTCCTACTGCCCCCTTGGGCTTGATAATTTAACAGAATGACTCACAGGACTCAGGAAAGTATTATACAGGATCAGCCAAATGAAGAGACACACAGTGTGAGGTCTGGGAGGGTCCTAAGCACAGAACTTACGTGCCCTCCCTTCCTGGAATCAGGGTACTGCGCCCTCCAGGTATATCAGGGTGTTCACCAACCAGGAAGTTCCACTCAGCATCATTTTCCAGAGTTTTTATTGGACTTGCTTATGTAGCCGTGATGGATTGAATGATTGGCCACATGATTGAACTCAGTCTCCACCCCACCCCGCTCCCCAGAGGTCAGGCCGGCTCAAAGCCTCAATCTTTTGATTACATGGTTGGTAATGCAGGTGACCAACCCCTATACTGACTCATCTCATTAGCATAATGTCAAGTAGGAGCCAAGGGCCCACCATGAATAACAAAGACACTCCTTTCACTCAGGATGTTCCAAGGACAAAGACCAGACAAATGCTTCATTATACAATATGTGCTTACTGAACTTTTTTTCCTACACTTACATGAAAAATAATATACCTTTAAACCAAAGTTCTTATTTAATGGAAGCCTATGCAGGTTTTTCCTTCAAGGTAATTGCTCGAAGACTATGTATATAAAACATTATTGCTGCAAAGATATTATATACATACTCATGAATCATTAAAATAAGTAATTATGTCCATATTCATTATATGCAATTGTATACACACATATAAACATATGTGTGTATGTGTAATACACGCACAATTTTTCTAAAATAAATTGTGTATATAGTTTGGGTACTCTTTCTCTGAGGTTCTTTTTTTTTTATACATCTTTATTGGAGTGTAATTGCTTTACAATGGTGTGTTAGTTTCTGCTTTATAGCAAAGTGAATCAGTTATACATATACATATGTTCCCGTATCTCTTCCCTCTTACGTCTCCCTCCCTCCCACCTTCCCTATCCCACCCCTCTAGATGGTCACAAAGCGCCGAGCTGATCTCCCTGTGCTATGCGGCTACTTCCCACTAGCTATCTATTTTACGTTTGGTAGTGTATGTATGTCCATGCCACTCTCTCACTTCGTCACAGCTTACCCTTCCCCCTCCCCGTGTCCTCAAGTCCATTCTCTAGTAGGTCTGCGTCTTTATTCCCATCTTGTCCCTAGGTTCTTCATGACCTTTTTTTTTTTTTTTTTTTTTTAGATTCCATATATATGTGTTAGCATATGGTATCTGAGTTTTCTTAAAACACAATGTATCTTTTTTTTTTTTTTATAATTCTATCCACTTTTTTTATAGCTACTTTATTTATTTATTTATTTATTTTTGGCTGTGTTGGGTCTTCGGTTCGTGCGAGGGCTTTCTCTAGTTGGGCAAGTGGGGGCCACTCTTCATCGCGGTGCGGGGACCGCTCTTCATCGCGGTGCGCGGACCTTTCACTATCGCGGCCCCTCCCGTTGCGGGGCACAGGCTCCAGACGCGCAGGCTCAGTAGTTGTGGCTCACGGGCCCAGCTGCTCCGTGGCACGTGGGATCTTCCCAGACCAGGGCTCGAACCCGTGTCCCCTGCATTAGCAGGCAGATTCTCAACCACTGCGCCACCAGGGTAGCCCCACAATGTATCTTTGAAAAGACACTGCTACTAAACTTTCTACTATGCTTGCCAAGAATAACTATTTTGTAGTAATTTTCTGTGGATAACGCTCAGGAACATATTAGTTAGGCTAAAATAAGTAACGTTATTTGATGGTACATCACATCATCTAAAATCATTACAAATATTAACTATTCTGCGTAAGAAAATTTCCCACATGAATAAGATACTTTTTAAACTTTAACATTTTAATGGAATGCTATAGTAAATTCAATTTATTAAACTGAATGAATCAAGCATCATTTATACATTTGTCACACCCATCATCTGCTTTTGAATTGTGCAGTGTTAGTTATGTCCTTGGAGGCACATTCAAGCATACAGAGCTCCTTTTCCATTCTAGAAGACCCAGTCTGAGTTTTATAGTTTTTCCTTTGCTGTCAGTTCTCACTTCCTTTCCTCTAGCAGGACTTCCTTCTCTGTCCTTGTTACCTTCAGAATGAGCCCCTGAAGTGAGTTGAGAGGATCTGAGTGAGGACCCGGAGACCCTCCTGCAGAGTCACATGCGCCGTCCACCAGGAACTGTCTCCTGGTGGACATTTCACTGTGTCAGGGTCCGCAAATTCCAAGATACTTGATGTCTGGAAGTTAGACATCCGGAGAAGTTGGCTTCTTATTCCCCCAAAGTGGAACATTTTACAAGAAACTGCTGTATTTCCTTACATTATAAATTAGAGTATGAAAAAGTTTTTGAATGAAATATTCATTTTTCATTGCTGAAGCCACTTTCTTGAAGTATTTGGAGAGTTTTTTGGTTGTATTAGTGAAATATGTCATCTTAAAATTTTAATGTCATTTTTATATCAGATCCAGATATTACATTTTGGGGTTAAGTTTGAATAAAGAATCAATCACTTTTCTAATGTTAGCAGCATAGTTTAGTTTCTAAAAAAGGTAAAATTTATTGTAATTTCAGACTAAAACTCAGAAACAAATACAGTTACATTTAAAATGTGGTGTTTATTTTAAACATTTCTTTGAAATTAACCAATGATAGTCAACTTACTTGGGAACATTTTTTTTTTTCCTGAAAATAATTGCTTATAAAGCATATAACCAAGTCTATACAGTGCTGGCTAAGCAAACTAACTGATCTGTCTTATAAATGTGGGTACTCCTCAGCATACTTGATTTTCGTTTTGCAACATGTATCTAAAAAAGATGAGAAACACTTTTATAACCTGTGTATTAATATATGTTTATTGAGTTCTTCTCCCACTTGTTTTATTTTCAGTGCATTTAAGTTAACTTAATTCCCCATAACGTATTTAATTTTCCTTGTAAGCCATTGCTAGTTTAAAACAGAGGCATTTAGCATTATTCTCCATTGAGATTATGTGCTGAGCGCATTCTTCATGTTTTTGAGTGTGATCATCCAGGAGCAGTGCAAATACAATAACACTCTTACAATATACATCCCACTGTATTCTGCTTATTCCCATATGTAATTCTACCTTGAACCGTGATGCCTAAAGGATCTGAAGCCATACTTCCAGTCATCTTTGTATAATTTCCATCTCAGCATGTGGTTGGCTGTAGCTACTGAAGAGGTGTTCTTTGAAGGAGACACGGAAGGTTAGGTCCTCTGGTTCTATATTCCTTTCTTTACGTTTGTCATCAGGTAGCGACTTTCACCAGCACTAACACACCAAAGCTTTCTGTAGGACCACTTAGCACTTTCGTAACAGATAAATTTCCCCAGCAGCCTCTTAGCACACAGGTAATGAAAATAGTCAAACCAGATAACTGTCTCATAGTTTGAAGTCTAGTGCCTTCTCCTAAACTTTCTGCATTACATATGGATCTTTTCTTTTAAAAAAAATTCTCTAGATTATCTTCAAGTAACAAATTATAGTTATTATAATCATGGTTATAGAAGTATTTCATATAGTAGTAAAAAAAACACTAAGTGTTTTGTATATATTTTAATAAAAAATCAACTAGAAGGTAGCAAAACATTTAAAATGTTAAATATCACATGACTATAGCATGACTGCTTTTTCTTTAATTCAAAGATTATTTCTATTATGACATTTCTTTGTTCTTAAAAGTAACTTATCAAATTCACGATACCAAACACTTAAAAAGGGTAAATTTTACTGTATGTCAATTATATCTCAAAAAATCTGATTTTTAAAGAAAGAGAAATGGTGGTCAGTTGATTTTTAAAAAAGAACAAAAGAACAAGAAATGCAATACTCACTTTGCTATAGACACAGTCTCTATGTCAATAAATGTTCATGAGAACACGTTCAGTTTTTTCTCTTTTGTGTTTCCAGACTTTCCTGGCTGTTGTGCAGTTTCACTTAGCCTTTGAAAGCAAGTTCTGATAAAATGATTTCATTGAATCAGTGGTGATACATGTTTAAAATAGGAAGAAAAAGGGACAAATGTGTTGGCTTTTAATTTCTGTAAATACAACCCCGTTCAGTTGTGCTTTGGGAGATAATTAGTAGATTTAACCTGAGGCAAAGTTAGCTTTCAGTTTCCAAACAAAAGTATTGGAAAGGATCTGGTCACTTATGACTCCAGCCCCTTGTTGTCACTAATCTTGGGCTTTGGATCCAGTGCTCTTAAAAATGTATCTACATTTCTTGCTTACTTTGGCACACTTATCAAAGCTTAGCTAAGCAGCCTCTAGGAGATTCTTTTTTAGTCTGGGTGGCCATTGATCCTACTCCAGCAAATCTGGTTCCTGCCTTCTGCCTGGTCGGGCAGGTTTTGATGCTGCCTTGGATAGTCTTTATTTAGAGTCCTAAAGAAGAAAGTTTCTTGTTGATTTTATCCCCACTGGCTATTTGGACACGTGTTTGCCGTAAATAATGGCCATCTGGATCTCTGTTTCTAATATATATCAGACATTTCACCAGCTCTGATTTCTTCTACTCACGCGGTGTCTGAACTGCATGGCGGGGGTGGCTTAACTTAGTGAAGCAGTGCATTCTCTCCGAAGAATTGTACTTTCGTCATTTCTCTTGTTGTCCGTGCCTTCCTTCGGGAGGATAAGTGTCAGGCATGTAAGTGACTATAGACCTCATGGAACCAAACACAGTCTTTAAGATTTTCTTAACATATAGACCTGACTTGGCCCCTTTGACTGCATGCACCAGTCAGGGGTCTGGTTCCACTGCCTTAAAGAAGGCTGAGGGCGGGGGGGGGGGGGGGGGTCCTGTGCCGAGAGGGCTGTTGCAGAGAATGCGGACACCCCCCAACTCCCCCTTTAAGCTCTCTGCTGCTCCCTTGCCTCAGTGCACACTGACCGACCAGAGACTGAGAGCCCTGTGGTAGAAGCCAAACAGGTGTTGGCCTGTGCTGACAATAACTTTCAAGTCATCTCTCCAAAAGAATCCTGCCATCGCATCCAGAAGGAGGTGAGCCTACAGGGTGATCATTCATGACCACCTCGTTTCCTGCCCTTCAGTGTCTTCTCACACATGTGACTCAACTCTCTTTAGAGTTCCTCTATAGCCCTTACAGCATGCACGCGCTCTGCACTGCCGTTATTTTCTACTTCTTTGTCTCCCTAGGCACACGAGGAGCTCTCCTACAGGTAGGGGTCCTGTCCTATTCACCTCTGCGTTCTGAGCACTCACCGTGGGGTCTGACATGTGAAGGTACCCAGTCAGTGCCTGTAACAGGACTGAAGCAAGAGAGGAGGCGCGTGAGGCAGGCAGAAACATAACGTCATAAAGTGCTAAGTATTCGCAGCTAAATTCATCCTTAACGAATTCAGCTACTTTTATTCCAGTCTGTGCGCCCTGTTCTTTCACTTAATAGACTCTCATAATAATAACAAAGGCATCCGGTTTGTACTGCTTTGTCAAGAACTACTGTGGTGGAAGTCCAGACAAATAAATGATCTGCTTGCTTCTCAAAATGCTTGAAAGGCATTTCCAGCCTGAGACTAAGTTTAATATTGTGGTATAAAATAGTGAAAAAGTTTCTCCGAGTGGGGTTGATGGCCCCGTAATTAAGGGCGCAGACCCTAAGAAAGCAGTGGGGATGCAGGGTAAAGCTACTTCAGGTTGACTCAGGGGATCTCATAGAACAAAGAAATGCTTTGTCCCTGTATCGGGAACTCTCTGCTCTTTACATGAAGAGATTTGAGAATTAAAATTGATGTGGGATCTATCTTATTATTATGTCCAACAATCTGCTCTTCTGATGACCAAGAAAGGGATGAATAGGAGTCAAACCACAGGATATTTCCCCAGAGAAATGTGCAAATATAAAATTTAAAGCACTTGGGGTTTAATCTGTGGTGTTATTGAGTTATTCACCAAAAGGGCATACTGCTTAGGAGGTCATTTTTACCAACCTACCACTAGAACAGATGAACAAGTTGATGCATCTCACACTAGTCAAAAACCTGGACCTCTTTATATTTCCTATAAGACGCTGTGTTTAACCCACACCTACGCCTACTTCAGGGCCTTCTAATATCAGAAAGACTTTAAAATAATCGTCTCACATTTAGGTTCCTTGTTACCACCCTTCTATGCAAAAAGGAATTGTCTGCTGGATGACTGCTATTCATGAAGGATTTTCTTGGCAGAGGAAAGTAGATGAAGGTGCGTCATCAGGTTCTTACACACCTCTACAGGAACAGTTCACAGTGAACGTGAAACGCCCCCAACAGTTGACCATAGTACAGTACTTGAATAATACCAGTAGCTTTCCTCTAGGTTCAAAGTACCTTATGGATAGGGATGATATCTTTTTCACTTTGGGTAAAAACATAACAATGATGATGATGATGATAAATGATAATAGATAATACTTATTTGAAAATTTGTGATCCTGTGCTGTGTTTTTAATATTCAGCCTCAAAAAACAGATTTGAGAAAAGTAGGTAAAATTGGTTAATGAGAAAACCATCATCTTTAAATAAGGCTAATTATGACAGATTTTTAAAAAATTCTGTTATGTCTATTCCTTTCATTGATATTTTTATGTATAAATCTTTCAGATTTATACTGAAAGATTAAACTACTTCCCACTGGAAACATGGCAGAATATCAAGATCCTAAATGCTAGTAATTTTAATAGTTTAGAACTTTTCATCTAAGTTACCTACAAATTAGACATAAGCCCCTTAGAACCCGTCTCTAGGATGCAACATTTTAGGCAGATAACTATACCATTATCTGTTAAAGCAAAATGGATTAATATCCATTGAATCCTTTTTATTCTTTTTGACCTGACACTTTGGTCAAAAGGTGATTCACCAGTCTCTACCCCTCACTCCCTTTGGGCCTTGGCTCACAATTCATCTCTAGGAAGTCTTCCCTAATTAACTAACTACACTCTGCTCTGATCAGCCTTTTGCCTTTTACTCCCTCGGTATGGGTCCGGCACCCAGGTTGCCAGGGTTCTATTGCAACCATAAGTTCATCGATTGTGTGTGTGTGTGCGTGTGATTTATATGTTATATGGATGATGTATAATATGCATGCGGTTCTCCTACTCCGTTCTCAGGCACTGTTGCTAGCGTGGCCACGTGCAGTATTGCACTGGGCTCTTTCAGTACCTTCTCGTGTGCTTCAGAAGCTGCAAGCTGCTTAGTAAACAGCTGCTAGAGAGTTAACTTTCATCCTCCTCAGCTCCTTGACTGAAATCTACTGCCTTCTAGTAGATAAAAAAGGCTAAGTTATTAAAACTTAGGGGTAAGTTTTTCACTTAATTATCATGTAGACAACTGACCTTTTCCTTTAAAGTACTGTGTTGAATTCATTCTTTTAGAAACTGCTTGTTTTAATTGTATCTTACTTATTGCTTCTGTCTAATAAAATCTGGCATGTGGGATACTGAGCCAATGGCATATTACAGTCTGAACATTTAATTTAACATTTAGGCCACGCACCTATACTCTTTGACTTGGTTTTCTGCCCTTTAATGATCCAGTTTTCTCCTTCATCTCTTACATCTGGAGCAATAAGAAAAATGTCGTGTTGTGTTTTTACCCTTTCCATAGCAGCATGCTTATTTCTGAAAGAGTCAGACTGCACTTCTGCATGCCCTTGGTTAGCACACTTAAATTGTCAAAGTGTTGAATTTAGTGAACTATTTACATTTTCATATTTTTCAGCATTAAATATAAGCATCCAAACTGCAAGCCACACCTTAAGTGTACAGTACCTTTTGCTACATGATCAGCTGCCAAGGAGTGTGACTGTTTTTGTCCCTTTAGCTATCTCTGTCCTTTCTGTGTCAGAGACAGCAGCAAGCAGCACCTTTTCAAGACAAAGGAAACTTAAGAGTTTCCTTCCTGCCTAGATTAAGTCTCAAGCTTCCGATTTTAAAAGACCAAAATGGAAGAAGGGCGCCCCAGCACAGTGCAGGAAGGTACAGCCATCCTGCGTGGGTATATTGAGCTGCACAATGCCATCCGGAATCTGGCCCTTTCTACTTATCCATGGGCAGCCTTCATCCTCAGGCTCACAACAAGGCTGCTGGACCTCCAAGCATTACATCTGTATTTCCAAGCAGGACCAATGGTGAAGAGAGAAGGCAAAAGTGCATTCCACCAGATTTTGCCTGCTATTACAGCACTTTCCCAGAAGCCCCACCCAGTTACTTATATTTCCATTTCTTTGACCAGAATTAGCCTTAAGAGAGACTGGAAAATATACATTCTTTGTTGATCCGTTGTCATTCTGAACAAAACTGGGGTTCTGCTGATGAAAAATGAGGGAGAAATGGGTATGGAGTAAGCAAGTAGATATGTCTGCTTCAAGGATAATAAGTTTTTATAAAAATATCAAGTTAACCTTGACTGAATTTCAACTGAAACAACAATTAGGAAACTGGCACCATTTGTCTATAGCCTTAATTTCATAATCTAAGTTTTGAAGTAAAATTTTGCAGCATGTAAAGAAATATTATTTTTTTACTATTTAAATAAATATTTGGATACTTTGACTTTCTCAAGCCCAACTCAGAAATAGAAAAATAATCATAAGAAATATTTAATTCTAAAAGTGACCTACAAAAATACATGGTGATTTTCCTACCAGAAAAGTATTTCCTCTTCTGAAGTTCCCCTGCTGTATAAAACGGGATTAGGTATAAGAAGTAGTGATGGGACTACTGAAGCTGCTTCTAAGGGGTCCTTCAGTTCAGAAAGACCCAGTTCAGTTCAGAAAGACCCAGATAGAGAAAGACCCAGTTAGAGAGACAAACTGATAGCCTTCCATTGGATGTACAGAGCCGTCATGCTTGTGTACTGGGCTTCATTCAGTCTTCCTGGTAGGTGTTCAGGCAAAACACGTGGGCATTTTCCAGGTGAGTACGTTTCATCTGTGTTGTTGGGGATTTTCCAGCGCTGGTGTGGTTCAGTCTAATTTGACAGTGAGAATGTAAAAATTACACCAAAATATAGTAGAAGGGTATCAGCTGTCATCTTAATTCCATTTATTTTAGTTTTTATTCAGCTTATGCACTATTTCGGAAAGTGTCTGAACATATGACTAGGCAGAGCAGGCAGCTGCCAGTGTGATAAAATTTGGGAACTACAGGAAAGACCTCCCCCACAGACATGCCATCTGAGTCACGTTGAGCGGGAGGGCTGCTAAGGGGTGTAAGTTAAATGTATACTGTTTCTAAATGGAGGAGTTAGTTTCAAGTTGATGTTCTATGAGATGTAAATACCTTGGAGCAAAAGAGTTTATCCAATTCATATTATGAGAATAGGCATTTGGGATAAAGGTGGAACCCAAGACAGATAAATTCTGGTAAAAGCAAAGTCCCAAACAATGTAGAGAAATGGGACACTACAGGGAACCCCAGCTCACCTGGAAGCAGAGCTAAACATGCCCAAAGTGAGATTCTCCAAGCAAATGGAAAGGGACCAAGACATACTCTGCCTGCTTTATGCCCATAAAACTGCTGGAAGAGGGGCTTCCCTGGTGGCGCAGTGGTTGAGAATCTGCCTGCCAATGAAGGGGACACGGGTTCGAGCCCTGGTCTGGGAGGGTCCTGCATGCCGCGTAGCGACTAGGCCCGTGAGCCACAACTACTGAACCTGCGCGTCTGGAGCCTGTGCTCTGCAACAAGAGAGGCCACGACAGTGAGAGGCCCGCGCACCACGATGAAGAGGGGCCCCCGCTCTCCGCAACTGGAGAAGGCCCTCGCACAGAAACGAAGACCCAACACAGCCATAAATAAATAAATAAAAATTTTAAAAATTTTTTACAAAAAGAGGGGTATAGATAACAAGCAGTAAATATATTTTTTAAAAAAACTCCTGGAGGAGGAGAGAAGATGGCGGAAGAGTAAGACGCGGAGATCACCTTCCTTCCCACAGATACAGTAGAAATACATCTACACGTGGAACTGCTCCTACAGAACACCCACTGAACGCTGGCAGAAAACGTCTGACCTCCAAAAAGGCAAGAAACTCCCCCCGTACTTGGGTAGGGCAAAAGAAAAAAGAAATAACAGAGACAAAAAATAGGGACAGCACCTGCACCAGTGGGAGAGAGCTGTGAAGGAGGAAAGATTTCCACGCACTAGGAAGCCCCTTCGCGGGCAGAGACTGCGGGTGGCAGAGGGGGGAAGCTTCGGAGCCACGGAGGAGAACGCAGCCACAGGGGTGCGGAGGGCAAAGCGGAGAGGTTCCCGCACGGAGGCTCGGCGCCGACCAGCACTCACCAGCCCGAGAGGCTTGTCTGCTCACCCGCCGGGGCGGGCGGGGCTGGGAGCTGAGGCTCGGGCTTCCGTCGGATCGCAGGGAGAGGACTGGGGTTGGCGGCGTGAACACAGCCTGAAGGGGCTAGTGCACCACAGCTAGCCAGGAGGGAGTCTGGGGAAAAAGTCTGCAGCTGCCGAAGAGGCAAGAGACTTTTTCTTGCCTCTTTGTTTCCTGGTGCGCGAGGAGAGGGGATTCAGAGCGCCGCCTAAACGAACTCCAGAGACGGGCGCGAGCTGCGGCGATCAGCGCGGACCCCAGAGACGGGCGTGAGACGCTGGGGCTGCTGCTGCCGCCTCCAAAAAGCCTGTGTGCGAGCACAGGTCACTCTCCACACCGCCCCCCCGGTAGCCTGTGCAGCCCGCCACTGCCAGGGTCCCGTGATCCGGGGACAACTTCCCCGGGAGAACGAACGGCGCGCCTCAGGCTGGTGCAACGTCACGCCGGCCTCGGCCACCACAGGCTCGCCCCGCCTCCTCTGTACCCCTCCCTCCCCGCGGCCTGGGTGAGCCAGAGCCCCCGAAGCAGCTGCTCCTTTAACCCCGTCCTGTCTGAGCGAAGAACAGACGCCCTCAGGCGACCTACACACAGAGGCGGGTCCAAATCCAAACCTGAACCCCAGGAGCTGTGCGAACAGGGAAGAGAAGGGAAAATCTCTCCCAGCAGCCTCAGAAGCAGCAGATTAAAACTCCACAAACAACTTGATGTGCCTGCATCTGTTGAATACCTGAATAGACAACGAATCATCCCAAATTCAGGAGGTGGACTTTGGGAGCAGGATATATTAATTTTTCCCCTTTTCCTTTTTTTTGTGAGTATATATGTATATGCTTCTGGGTGAGATTTTGTCTGTATAGCTTTGCTTTACAATAGCTTTATTTTACTTCACTATATTATAGCCTCTTTCTTTCTTTCTTTCTATTTTTTCTCCCTTTTACTCTGAGCCGTGTGGACGAAAGGCTCTTGGTGCTCCAGCCAGGCATCAGGGCCGTGCCTCTGAGGTGGGAGAGCCAAGTTCAGGACACTGGTCCACAAGAGACCTCCCAGCTCCACGTAATACCAAACGGCAAAAATCTCTCAGAGATCTCCATCTCAACATCAAGACCCAGCTTCACTCAACGACCAGCAAGCTACAGTGCTGGACACCCTATGCCAAACAACTAGCAAGACAGGAACACAGCCCCATCCATTAGCAGGGAGGCTGCCTAAAATCATAATAAGGCCACAGACACCCCAAAATACACCACCAGACGTGGACGTGCCCACCAGAAAGACAAGATCCAGCCTCATCCACCAGAGCTCAGGCACTAGTTCCCTCCACCAGGAAGCCTACACAACCCACTGAACCAACCTTAGCCACTGGGGACAGATACCAAAAACAACGAGAACTACAAACCTGCAGCCGTGAAAAGGAGACCCCCAAACACAGTAAGATAAGCAAAATGAGACGACAGAAAAACACACAGCAGATGAAGGAGCAGGGTCAAAACACACCAGACTTAACAAATGAAGAGGAAATAGGTAGTCTACCTGAAAAAGAATTCAGAATAATGATAGTAAGGATGATCCAAAATCTTGGAAATAGAATAGACAAAATGCAAGAAACATTTAACAAGGACGTAGAAGAACTAAAGAGGAACCAAGCAATGATGAAAAACACAATAAATGAAATTAAAAATACTCTAGATGGGATCAATAGCAGAATAACTGAGGCAGAAGAAAGGATAAGTGACCTGGAAGATAAAATGGTGGAAATAACTACTACAGAGCAGGATAAAGAAAAAAGAATGAAAAGAACTGAGGACAGTCTCAGAGACCTCTGGGACAACATTAAACGCACCAACATTCGAATTATAGGGGTCCCAGAAGAAGAAGAGAAAAAGAAAGGGACTGAGAAAATATTTGAAGAGATTATAGTTGAAAACTTCCCTAATATGGGAAAAGAAATAGTTAATCAAGTCCTGGAAGCACAGAGAGTCCCATACAGGATAAACCCAAGGAGAAACACGCCAAGACACATATTAATCAAACTGTCAAAAATTAAATATAAGGAAAACATATAAAAGGCAGCAAGGGAAAAACAACAAATAACACACAAGGGAATCCCCATAAGGTTAACATCTGATCTTTCAGCAGAAACTCTGCAAGCCAGAAGGGAGTGGCAGGATATACTTAAAGTGATGAAGGAGAAAAACCTACAACCAAGATTACTCTACCCAGCAAGGATCTCATTCAGATTCGATGGAGAAATTAAAACCTTTACAGACAAGCAAAAGCTGAGAGAGTTCAGCACCACCAAACCAGCTTTACAACAAATGCTAAAGGAACTTCTCTAGGCAAGAAACACAAGAGAAGGAAAACACCTACAATAACAAACCCAAAACATTTAAGAAAATGGGAATAGGAACATACATATCGATAATTACCTTGAATGTAAATGGATTAAATGCTCCCACCAAAAGACACAGGCTGGCTGAATGGATACAAAAACAAGACCCATATATATGCTGTCTACAAGAGACCCACTTCAGACCTAGAGACACATACAGACTGAAAGTGACGGGATGGAAAAAGATATTCCATGCAAATGGAAATCAAAAGAAAGCTGGAGTAGCAATTCTCATATCAGACAAAATAGACTTTAAAATAAAGACTATTACAAGAGACAAAGAAGGACACTATATAATGATCAAGGGATCGATCCAAGAGGAAGGTATAACAATTGTAAATATTTATGCACCCAACATAGGAGCACCTCAATACATAAGGCAAATACTAACAGCCATAAAAGGGGAAATCGACAGCAACACAATCATAGTAGGGGACTTTAACACCCCACTTTCACCAATGGACAGATCATCCAAAATGAAAATAAATAAGGAAACACAAGCTTTAAATGATACATTAAACAATATGGACTTAATTGATATTTATAGGACATTCCACCCAAAAACAACAGAATACACATTTTTCTCAAGTGCTCATGGAACATTCTCCAGGATAGATCATATCTTGGGTCACAAATCAAGCCTTGGTAAATTTAAGAAAATTGAAATCGTATCAAGTATCTTTTCCAACCACAACGCTAAGAGACTAGATATCAATTACAGGAAAAGATCTGTAAAAAATACAAACACATGGAGGCTACACAATACATTACTTAATAACGAAGTGATTACTGAAGAAATCAAAGGGGAAATCAAAAAACACCTAGAAGCAAATGACAATGGAGATACGACGACCCAAAACCTATGGGACGCAGCAAAAGCAGTGCTAAGAGGGAAGTTTATAGCAATACAAGCCTACCTCAAGAAACAGGAAACATCTCGAATAAACAACCTAACCTTGCACCTAAAGCAATTAGAGAAAGAAGAACAAAAATACCCCAAAGCCAGCAGAAGGAAAGAAATTATAAAGATCAGATCAGAAATAAATGAAAAAGAAATGAAGGAAACAATAGCAAAAATCAATGAAACTAAAAGCTGGTTCTTTGAGAAGATAAACACAATTGATAAACCATTAGCCAGACTCATCAAGAGAAAAAGGGAGAAGACTCAGATCAATAGAATTAAAAATGAAAAAGGAGAAGTAACCACTGACACTGCAGAAATACAAAAGATCATGAGAGATTACTACAAGCAACTCTATGCCAATAAAATGGACAACCTGGAAGAAATGGACAGATTCTTAGAAATGAACAAACTGCCGAGACTGAACCAGGAAGAAATAGAAAATATGAACAGACCAATCACAAGCACTGAAATTGAAACTGTGATTAAAAACCTTCCAACAAACAAAAGCCCAGGACCAGATGGCTTCACAGGCGAATTCTATCAAACATTTAGAGAAGAGCTAACACCTATCCTTCTCAAACTCTTCCAAAATATTGCAGAGGGAGGAACACTCCCAAAATCATTCTACGAGGCCACCATCACCCTGATACCAAAACCAGACAAAGATGTCACAAAGAAAGAAAACTACAGGCCAATATCACTGATGAACATAGATGCAAAAATCCTCAACAAAATACTAGCAAACAGAATCCAACAGCACATTAAAAGGATCATACACCATGATCAAGTGGGGTTTATCCCAGGAATGCAAGGATTCTTCAATATACGTAAATCAATCAATGTGATACACCATATTAACAAATTGAAGGAGAAAAACCATATGATCATCTCAATAGATGCAGAGAAAGCTTTTGACAAAATTCAACACCCATTTATGATAAAAGCCCTGCAGAAAGTAGGCATAGAGGGAACTTTCCTCAACATAATAAAGGCCATATATGACAAACCCACAGCCAACATTGTCCTCAATGGTGAAAAACTGAAACCATTTCCACTAAGATCAGGAACAAGACAAGGTTGCCCACTCTCACCACTATTATTCAACATAGTTTTGGAAGTGTTAGCCACAGCAATCAGAGAAGACAAAGAAATAAAAGGAATCCAAATCGGAAAAGAAGAAGTAAAGCTGTCACTATTTGCAGATGACATGATACTATACATAGAGAATCCTAAACATTCTACCAGAAAACTCCTAGAGCTAATCAATGAATTTGGTAAAGTAGCAGGATACAAAATTAATGCACAGAAATCTCTTGCATTTCTATACACTAATGACGAAAAATCTGAAAGTGAAATTAAGAAAACACTCCCATTTACCACTGCAACAAAAAGAATAAAATATCTAGGAATAAACCTACCTAGGGAGACAAAAGACCTGTATGCAGAAAATTATAAGACACTGATGAAAGAAATTAAAGATGACACAAATAGATGGAGAGATATACCATGTTCCTGGATTGGAAGAATCAACATTGTGAAAATGACTCTACTACCCAAAGCAATCTACAGATTCAATGCAATCCCTATCAAACTACCACTGGCATTTTTCACAGAACTAGAACAAAAGATTTCACAATTTGTATGGAAACACAAAAGACCCCGAATAGCCAAAGCAATCTTGAGAACGAAAAATGGAGCTGGGGGAATCAGGCTCCCTGACTTCAGACTATATTACAAAGCTTCAGTAATCAAGACAGTTTGGTACTGGCACAAAAACAGAAATATAGATCAATGGAACAGGATAGAAAGCCCAGAGATAAACCCACACACATATGGTCACCTTATCTTTGATAAAGGAGGCAAGCATATACAGTGGAGAAAAGACAGCCTCTTCAATAAGTGGTGCTGGGAAAATTGGACAGGTACATGTAAAAGTATGAAATTAGAACACTCCCTGACACCGTGCACAAAAATGAACCCAAAATGGATTAAAGACCTAAGTGTAAGGGCAGACACTATCAAACTCTTAGAGGAAAACGTAGGCAGAACACTCTATGACATACATCACAGCAAGATTCTTTTTGACCCAGCTCCCAGAGAAATGGAAATAAGAACAGAAATAAACAAATGGGACCTAATGAAACTTAAAAGCTTTTGCACAGCAAAGGAAACCATAAACAAGACCAAAAGACAACCCTCAGAATGGGAGAAAATATTTGCAAATGAAGCAACTGACAAAGGATTAATCTCCAAGATTTACAAGCAGCTCATGCAGCTCAATAATAAAAAAACGAACAACCCAATCCAAAAATGGGCAGAAGACCTAAATAGACATTTCTCCAAAGAAGATATACAGATGACCTACAGACACATGAAAGAATGCTCAACATCATTAATCATTAGAGAAATGCAAATCAAAACTACAATGAGATATCATCTCACACCGGTCAGAATGGCCATCATCAAAAAATCTAGAAACAATAAATGCTCGAGAGGGTGTGGAGGAAAGGGAACACTCTTGCACTGTTGGTGGGAATGTAAATTGATACAGCCACTATGGAGAACAGTATGGAGGTTCCTTAAAAAAATACAAATAGAACTACCATACGACCCAGCAATCCCACTACTGGGCATATACCCTGAGAAAACCAGAGGTCAAAAAGAGTCATGTACCAAAATGTTCATTGCAGCTCTATTTACAATAGCCAGGACATGGAAGCAACCTAAATGTCCATCGACAGATGAATGGATAAAGAAGATGTGGCACATATATACAATGGAATATTACTCAGCCATAAAAAGAAATGAAATGGAGGTATTTGTAATGAGGTGGATGGAGTTAGAGTCTGTCATACAGAGTGAAGTAAGTCAGAAAGAGAAAAACAAATACAGTATGCTAACACATATATACGGAATCTAAGGGAAAAAAAAAAAAAAAAAAAGGCCATGAAGAACCTAGTGGCAAGACGGGAATAAAGACACAGACCTACTAGAGAATGGACTTGAGGATATGGGGAGGGGGTGGGGTGAGATGTGACAGGGTAAGAGAGTGTCATGGACATATATACACTACCAAATGTAAAATAGATAACTAGTGGGAAGCAGCCGCATAGCCCAGGGAGATCAGCTCGGTGCTTTGTGACCACCTAGAGGGGTGGGATGGGGAGGGTGGGAGGGAGGGAGATGCAAGAGGGAAGAGAAATGGGAACATACTGTATATGTATAACTGATTCACTTTGTTATAAAGCAGAAGCTAACACACCATTGTAAGGCAATTATACTTCAATAAAGATGTTTAAAAAAAAAAAAAAAAAAAAAACTCCTGGAAGAAACATAGGCAGTGAGTGCCTTGACATTGGTCTTGGCAATTATTTTTTGGATTGACACCAAAAGCAAAAATCAACCTGGGGCTACTTCAAACTTTTAAAAAGCTTCAGCAAAGCAAAGAAAGTCAACAAAATGAAAAGGCAACCTACTGAATGGGAGAAAATGTTAGCAAATCATATACCTGTTAAGAGGTTAATATCCAAAATATATAAAGAACTCATATATCTCAATAGCAAAAAAACATCCAATTAAAAAATGGGCAGAGGAGCTGAATAGACATTTTCCAAAGAAGATGTACACATGGCCAATAGGTACATGAAAAGATTCCCAACATCACTAGTCATCAGGGAAATGCAAATTAAAACCACAATGAGGTATCACCTTACACCTGTTGTTAGGATGGTTATTATCAAAAAGACAAGAAATAACAAATGATGGTGAAGATGTAGAGAAAAAGGGAACCCATGTGCACCTGCTGGTGGGAATGAAAACTGGTGCAGCCACTATGGAAAACAGTATGGAGATCCCTCAAAAAATTAAAAATAGAACTACTGTATGATCCAAGAATTCCACTTCTGAGTATTAGTGTTAACTAATTTGAGACACTAATTAGAAAAGATATATGCACCCCTGTGTCCATTGCAGCATTATTTATAACAGCCAAATAGCCAAGACATGGAAGCAACCTAAATGTCGTCGATGGATGAATAGAGAAAAGGTGGGGTATATATACACATGCACATATACATATATATACACACACACATATATATATGTATGTAAAATGGACTGTTATTCAGCTGTAAAAAAGAATGGAGTCATTCCATTTGCAACACATGGACGGACCTTGAGGCGTTATGCTAAGTGAGGTAAGTCAAATAGTAAAAGATAATCACTGTGTGATCTCTCTTATATGTGAAACCAAAAAACAAACAACTGAGCTCCTGGATATGGAAAACAGATTGGGGGTTGCCTGAGGTGAGGGTAGGGGGCAAAATGGGTGAAGGGAGTCACAAGGTGCAGATTTCATTATAAAATTAATAAGTCATGGGGATGTAATGTACAACATGGTGACTATAGTTAATAATACTGTATTGCATGTTTGAAAGTGGCTAGGAGAGTCAATCTTAAAATATCACAAGAAAAAAATTTTGTAACTATGTAGGCTGATGGATTTTAAATGGACTTATTGTGATGATCATTTTGCAGCATATACAAATATTGAATCATTACATTGTACACATGAAACTAATATAATGTGATGTCAGTTATACCTCAGTCAAGAAAAAGAAAGTATCAGTTATCTGTATATGTTTGATTGATTCTTTTATCAGACAACCTTGTTGAAGATAATTCCTCTGGGCTCTAAAAGAATGTTTCTTCATTTATGTGTTACTACAGTGGATAAATTTGTTGGAATGTTTCCAACATATTTCTTAATAAGCAAATGATAAAGCCAGTTTATATCTTTACATGCTTCCTGTATCCCCTCATGTTCTGCTTTCCATTGTGCACTTTTTAGGCCTTCCTTTGATTTGTCTCACTTTCAGCCATCTAGGCCAAATAATTTCTACAAGAAACATCTACATTTTTTCTCATGACCGTGTATCTGATTCCACACAATCTAATCTTCCTCCTCCCCAATTTGTGTAGTCTCAGGATGAGATCACATCTAGTCGCTTACAGGTCATAACCCTAACTGCTTTAGGACTGAGTTATACTTCGAAACATGTTCCTAAAATTCTACCACCAAAGATCCTTTTGTTATCATTGACAGGAGTATCAAGCATTGGAAGTCTTTGATGAAACGTTGAATTCAACACACAAGATTTGTTGTGTGTTAGACTCTCTGCCGAGTATTCGCAGATTCATCTCAGTAACGAATTATAGCAGCACCGTAGAGAAAGGATTCAGAACTTTGTAAACCATAAGGAGAAAAAGTCATTCACCAAGATTGGAAGAGGAAATGTTCTCTTTTGTTCTCTGTCCCCCCACTCCAATCAAAGGAACGGGAAGATAGAAGGTGTTGTTAAATAAGTATTTTACTTTTTGTTCAAAAATTTGATCTCTTTATTTGGCTTTTGCTGATCTGAGCTACAACCAGTATTTTTTTAAAGGAGTTTTTTTTTTTTTTTTAATTGGAGTACAGTTGCTTTACAATATTGTGAGACATTGTTAGTTTATACTGTAAAGCAAAGTGAGTCAGCTATACATATACATATATCCCCTCTTTTTTGGATTTCCTTCTCATTTAGGTCACTGCAGAGCACTGAGTAGAGTTCCCTGTGCTATACAGTAGGTTCTCATTCGTTTGTTGTTTATCTGTAGGTGCAAGCCAGTTACGATGTGACACGCTATGAAAATATTTTCTCTGTGTTCTGGGTTCTGGAACAACTTCTTCGGAAGGAAACCGAAGAAGGCAACGCTTCAAGAATAGGGCATGAGGACCAAGAAATCAAGAAATTTCTTCAGAAGCATGATGAAACTATTTTGCAACTCTCTGATGCATTTCCTTTATTTACTTTTTATTTATGGAGACTGGGCACTCTCTTGAACTCAGTAGAGATAGGAACTGTTGAAAATAACTCACTTCCTTAGCAATTTACCAAATATCAGAAGCATACTAAAGTTGAATATATGAAGATCTTGTGCTTAACAGATTTTCAAGAATATTTTTAAATGAGCATTTTAAATGCATCTCTAAATATAATCAATTCAATTTAATAGTCTTAAACTGTGTGTAAAAGATTATGAGTCATATTTCTATACTAAAATCAGCCTACTTTATCAACATAGCATTTAAAATAAGTGGTTATAAATGAGATTTTTTTTAACTTTTCTTTCTTAAACAGTTTCACTTATATAATTTTCTATTGTCTCAGAGGGGACTCATGTAGAAGGAGAAAAGTTTTTAACATTTGTGAACCTACTGGCCTTTAATTTCATATAATCAACATATTTGTCAAGTCCTTTTGAAAGTACTAATTAGTTGTTAAAAATGTTCTGTGTTTGTTTCTCAACAAATTGTTTTTGATTCTATTGATTATATAAAATATTCCTGTTGTTAAAATGTAGTTGTTATGTGTAATTAAGTCTAACATCTGTCTAGAAATATACTTTATATTTATTAAAAGTATATTTATACTTATGAACGTAATGGTTGAATTTTCCAGTCACACAATTTCATTGACTTTCATTCAATTATTAAAATCATAACCAACTAATTTAATGAGAACACATTATTTACTTTCCTATAGTGCAATTTAGGGCACAACAAATACAAATTTGCTTTATTAATTGTATGTGATATTGTTTATAAGTTAATGACCATTCCTGAATGTCATTGGTATTAAAAAGCAACTTATATAAAATCGTATCATTATCTGACACACATTAGTGGAGTTATTTCTAGCTTTCTATCACTAGAAAAGATAAAGCCTTTTTTATAATACTGAAACAAAATGTATCAGTCAGCTATTGTTATGTAACAAAGAACCACAAAATCTTAGTGGTATACAGCAATAAGTGTTTCTTTCTCAGATGTCTGAGGGTCAGTTCACCTGGGCTCTGCTGGAAAACTCTCCTCCGTTGGCAGCTCCCACTGGGCAAGGTTCCTCTTTATAGATTGGGCTTTGTTCTCTTCCACATGTGCTTACCCTGGGCAAGAGCAAAAGGGCTAGGCTGAGAAATCACACACTGTTACTCCTGCCCACATGCCTGGGCCGAGTACTTCAAAGGGACAGGGCAGTACCCTCCACCTTGAGTGGGAAGACTTGCAAAGTTACATGTCAAAGGGTATGGATACACGAGAGGCTAAAGAGTTGGGGCAGATAATTTGCTCCACCGCACTTCCTAGTTGAACACACGAAGGATATTCCCGATCCTGAATTAGAAGGAATTTTTTCTATTATTTGATTCCTGGGAACACCTCTGAAGATTTGTACAAATTCACTACCCATAACATCACCCCATCATCTCTCTTCCGTAATGATTAGACAAGGTGGATGAATATACAAGCAACAGCAGTGGCCCTTTTTCCACTGCAGTCAGACAATGTAGTGACCCTAAGAATAATTCCAGTAATCTTCAAAGCTTCATGGTCTGAAAATTAGCCTAGAAAATGTATTTTTTACAGAAGAAGAGACAAGATGTTGGGGTCATCATTAATGTACAATATGGAGATACATTTTATTTCTATTTGGTATTATGTTTATGTAAACACTTAACTTCAGTCATTTCTACAATACCTAACCCTTCATTATCCTGTGTTTAGATCTATAACACTGTTAACTGTGAAGTGTATGTATTGGGCTGGCTGAAAAGTTGGCCCAACTAACTTCTTGGTGAACCCAATAGTATTGAGGTCTAAATTGCCTGCTGGTGAAAAAGATCAAATGAGACATTTGTATCTCTGTGTTTCAGTAAAATGGTGAAAGAGATGAATGAATGAATGATTTAAGCTAGAATTAACAATATCTAAGAATGGTGTAGCAATTAAGACTTGGGGGATAATAATAATGGAGATGTTAGCATTTAGGCAGCAATGAAATTGGATATAGGATAGGATGGGAAATAATGAGGACCATAGAACACTCCTAAAAATGGAGGAAATAATAAAAATGTTAAGTGCTTACACTCATGTAGTATTCATTATATGTAATATACATATATACATATATATGTAATAAATAGATGCACTGATCTCAGCATTTTACATTTATTTACTCATTCGATTCCCCCAACAACCCTACGTGATAGGAAACATTGTTACCTCCGTTTTAGAGATGAGGAACTCAGGCAAACCAGGAAGGGAAGACTTGGGTTTCACCCCCAGGAATTCTGTCTTTGCAGTCGACTCTCCTAATCAGCTGTCCTGGCACTTCATGAAACTTTCACAAATACCACTTCTTTGCGATTGTCATCGAAGCTTTATAAGCCCTCAACTACAACTCTTACAGCATGGCGGTTCATTATTAGCTTATTTTGGATTCTTCAACCCATGCTGAGCAGCTGTCCTTTTCTGGATTGTAGCATTTTACCATAGTTGAGACTCTTTAGATATGTTATAGAGCATCTTCCAACAATAATGTTCTAAAAAATGCAAAGCTCTCTCTAAAGGTGGGGTAGGTGGACTGTCACGGTGCAGTGCTAAGCCCAGCGGTGAGAGGAAATACATCTGATTATTTTGTTCTTGGATCTATAAATAGATGCAATTCTTTCACAACCTGTTGTACTGATTAATCATGTCTGTTGTCATCCTATAAATAAGGGCAGGATATTCCTAAAGAGGCAAGCAAAAAAACCTTTCATGTTTCCATATTTTTATGTACATTTGTAGATTTTTTAAAAATATTGATGGCTCTGGTTTGTGATAATGTGGTTTCATTTATTCATCAACTATTAAGCACCAACTCTGTGCAAATGAATTATTTGTACATATGAAAAAGAAGCATACTAAACTTTATCTTTTATCATGTTTATAAAACAGAAATTTCTTTAAACAGTCAATATAACAACCCAACAGTCAATATAACAACCAAATAAAAATTCAGTTTGTATTTGCTGAAGGAGATTATTAGGGTGATGATAATTACCTAATATTGAAAAAAAAAGATATAGGATTTTTATTATTTTTGAAAGTCAATTTATTCTCGTAAAATTATTTATAGAATTGGACAGCACTAAATTTATCTGGCCAAAGAATGGGCTACTCTTTTAAGAATTGTCTAAATATTATAGAATATGACTGACACATAGGAAATGACGTTGGCCTCTTTGTCTTTCATTTAATATGAAAGTGCTCTAAGTTGTTGTAAGAATCAACTACTAATAGGAAGTAAAGCTTGTAAAAAGAAAATATGACTCTAACATTCAAGACATCAAACTCCATTTTCTAATTCATAGGTGTACATTCTGAATTTGTAATATTTTCTTTTGATATTTTAATCTAATTTCTCTTGTAGCTGCTTAACTGGTTGGTGAACTTCTGTTGTATTTTAGTCCGTAGTTGTTAAGTGTTCCATAGCCAATCCATTTGAGCATCCAGATTTACAGTGATAACATTAACCTCAATTGTCTCTGATGTAAAGCAGTGGTTCTCAAATGTGGGCCCCAGGCCATCAGCATCAGCAACTCTTAGGAAGCTGTTAGAAATACATGTTCTATGGTCCCACACCAGACCAACTTTAGAATCAGAAAGGCTGGGGTAGAGCCCAGAAATCTGTGTTGCATCAAGCCCTCCACCAATGTTTAAGAACCACTGCCATGTATACGTATAACTGATTCACTTTGCTCTACAGCAGAAACTAACACAACATTGCAAAGCAACTATACTCCAATAAAAATTAAAAAATAAGAAGAACCACTGCCATAATCATTGTTTTTTACTGAACAGGAGGTCTTACCACATATAATATCATTCAGAAAGTAGAAATTCAGTCATCCCAAATTACTTTACTGTATTTTTAAACTTCCCCAGTGAGGACCTTAAAATTCCAAAGGAGGATTTAGGGAACCTAAATTATTCATGATTTACTTAAAATGAGTAGCAAATTTATAAACATATCAACCTTAATAGCACTTTAAAAATGAGCATCTTTACACTTAGCTTTTAGTTCCTTCACTAAAATAATTACTCTCTGTTGGCGGCATTTTTAAAAATTATTATAATCTGAGTTTAAGAGATATAAACTAATTACAGCTTTCTGCATTAGTCCTAGTATGGAGCACGCAGAGAGATACAGACAGGATGTTACTTTTAAGTCAAGATATTGGGCATCCCAAATAGTATCAGAATATTTCTCTTATGCCAGGAGTTCTGTTTTTATACATACAGTAAATATAGTTTAGTTATAAATATATGATTCTATTTCTCAACCCTAGAGACAAAATTCTATCTTCTTTCAATCCTGGAATATGGTGAGATGTAAATAAATAAATAATAAACAATGGCCTGTTCTTAACTCTCGTGCTTAATTTATTTTCAGCACTTTGAGTCTTTACCATGTTACTGTAATCTCCAGAGTGACCTAAGGACAGCACCCCCGATGTGATGGGGGAACAGAACCATCACTCCTTTTAGCTTTAACGACTTGCTAAGACATTTTCATGAATGATTAATCATTTCAGGAACACTAGAAACACGAGACACTCCACCAGCATGGAAAAGGGTGTATTTGTCCTTCTTTCTCTTTCAAACTCACACTCGACCTCAACATTCATTTTGTAAAAAGAGATCCAAACCTCTTGAAACTAAGTCTATTGTTTGAAAAACAAAATATCCTTTCTTATATTTTACCTTGTGGTCCTGAAGTGTTGATAGCTAACTTGCATTGAGGATGGGGTGCGGGTCCTGGAACTACCCTGACGTGATCTTCCCCTCTGCGAGGACGCCAGAGCCAGGGCACTCTCCTGGGAGGAGTGACCACGGTCCATTAAAATGTGTGGTTTGTCCCCTTCCACGGTGGCTCGTGACCAAGAAGTGTAGCTCGCCACAGCTGGCGAGGCATCTCACCTCACAACTTGATAAAATCTAGGAGAGAGTTCCAGAGACTGGGCTGAGAAAATACAGCAACTCCAATTATACAACCAACAAACAAAAAAACAGAGCTAGAAGTTACTATAGAAATGTGAGGATGGAATCTCCGACTCCAAATGAATATACTGACATTATTTCCACGTGACAAGTTACAAATAATTTCTAAGGCTAGTATGAGCTTGGCTCATGACATACTTTCCTTTTAATTAGAGCCTCTTCCATACATACTCTCTAATCCGTGTGCCTTTGCGCCAGCACTTTATTAAGGCAGGTCGTTACGTTAATACCCAGCATTTAGTGACCCCCTGGCATGTGCTAGGCACTCCACTCAATTCTTGACATTTATTATTTTGCTTAATCCTTCTAACAACCTTATGAGGTAAGTATATTATCATCCCCAGTTGGATGAGGAAGCAAGCACAGAGCATGTAAGTAATTAGCTCATAATCACAAGGCTGGGGGGGAAAAAAAAAAAAAATCAGAGCCAAGATTCAAAGAGGCAACGAGCCACTGAGTCAAGAGGCTGCTTTCTGAGCACTCAGCTGCCCTCAGCTGCCATGTGCTCTGCAAAAGTGGAAACTGAGTGTACAGAATAAAGTCACCCTGACAGTAGAACTCCAGTGTGCACTCTTTTTAGGAGTTCATTTGAGACATAACACAGCATGTGCTTGTGATAATTACAGTGGTGGGCAATTTACACTCCATTAAGTAAAACTGGGATGATTGAAACATTCCTTTCTATTTGCAAGAATAAAAGAAGTTCAGAAAGACACCAGAGATATCCAATTGGTGACATTTATTTCAGTGAAATAGATATAGATTCTCCTCTAGTATCTGATTGTTTTGTAAGCCAGTATGAGTAACACTTTCCGAGGATAAAGGAGGTTAAATCTTTCAGAATGCAAGGATCAAGATCAGACAACTGTATATGGATTACAGTTAATTCCTAAGTCTTAGACATGGAAATAAATAATACACGTGAAGCACAGTTTCTCTATATCGGCTCCAAAATCATACTCTTCTGTTGTAAGTGTAAAGAAAAACATCTCTATTTCATGATTGAAATTGGTGCGTAGGAGCCTGTTGACGGTATTTGACATTTCTAAACAATCCTATGAAGTAGAAAGAAAATGTCTTTTTAACTCTATACATCACAGGAGAAAGATGTATAAATAAATAAATAATTTAAAGCATCTCAGTGACATGTTCCCCCAAAAAGTTTAGGCAGTTCTAGTTGACTCATTTTCCTTCAATCTGGGAAATAAGAGATATGGGGACTTGGCTGGCGCTCTGCCTTGTCAATCAGCTCTCTCTGCACCCAGTTTCATCTGAGAGCTTTTCTATTTTTCCCACAGGGAGACAACAGTGAAGCCCAGAAAGGAACAGGCTGTGGAAGGCACAGATGCGGGAGAATGTGTTGTGGAGGGGATGGAAGAACAGAGAACAGAGGGCCATCACCGGCCCAGCCATCGTGTGACTTAGGACAAGTAATTTAATACTCTCAGTTTCCCCTTGTAATATAGAGCATCTGTGTTTCAGTTTTCAAGTGGAAAGAACAAAGAGTATCTGTATTTCTGCTTGGAAAATGTGTTTCTCTGAACATATGCATAAATGATTACACTAAAATTGTTCAAGGTACCTACCCCCTATTACTAAATGTGACTGCCAAGCATTGGAAGTTTTGTCTCTTTCCCGTCTTCGTGGAAGTCTTCCCTCGATATGTATTTTTACACATGTAACAGGTTCTAGTACTTGGAGTTAAAAGATGAGGGTATCATTCTATCCCTGTCATATAAATAAAAACTCCATTTCTTCATTGTTAATTTTTTTTTACAAGGACAATCTCACCGCAGGATTGTGTGAATGAAATGGAATGATATCTGTGAAAACTACCTTGTGGACTCTACAGTTAAAATAACCATACTAAGAAGCGGATGAGCGAACACTTAGTGTTTATTACGCACCAGGCACTTTACATGTACTTCCTCGTTCAACCCTCGTAACAACTCTCTAACATAGGCCAGTACTATTATTTCCATTAGCCCCATTTTACAGATGAGGAAACAGGCACAGAGAGTTTAAGAGCTTTCCAGAAGTCACACAGAATGTGACAGAGATCGTATTAAGCAAGTTTTCTTTATTCCTATCTATCTCCTTTTATTCCAACTGTTCTACATGAATTCTAAGTGGACTCATAGCTGAGCCGTAATGAAACTCAATCTCTGGCTGAATCTTTCCCATTATGTTTATGATAATCAATAAATGTCAGCCATAATTTATGTGTGCTAGAAACTGCAACATGCTTTGTTATATTCTGTAATTTAATTTGCTGACCTGCCGTAGACAAACCAGTCGTTCAGAAGTCTAGAACCAGTGACATTCTGAAACAGCGGTAAATTTAGGAGACCTCTTCCTGCCAGCCAGGGACTCTCTGGCTTTCACATGCCTGCAGCCTAGACAGACAATTTTTTGTGTGCCAGGCTTCCTGCACTGTCTCCTGACTGTCATTCTGATTTCCTATTGAATTTGGATCCTGCTCCTAAATGCGACCGGGAGAGGGGATGTTAGTTCCTCATCTTTTGGAAAGAACATCTTAATTTTCTTTTGTGAATTTCCTTGTCCCATTGTGTACAGTCTTTTTTAACACTAAAAAAAATCAAGATGCCTTTTTTTCTAGCTGAAAGGTGTTCGCACGACACAAGCTGAACCACTTGGAAACTCCCTCTCTAACATTTGAATCCTGTGCAGAATCAATGAAACCAGCTGTAGCTCATTTCTCACAGCCACAGCGCACTGATGAGATGGTTGGACACTTGAATAAATGAACAAATATGACAGGATTTTGTTTAGTATTTTCTATTGCTTTTATAATGTTTTCATCATTTGATAATTCCTATTGCTTTTGTTGGTGGGAAAGAAGGACCAGGTGGCCAGTGCATTCCAGCACAGGTTGCTGCATTATTCTACACTTCTGAAACTGCATGAGGGTCCTCCATTAGGACCTCTACTTCTTGCCAGCTCAAGAGAGTGAAGAAGGGTTTTACCAAAATGGGGACAAAAATAAGGAGTATGAAAGAAGGGCTTAGTTTACTTTTGCTTCACTTCTTACAATCACTGTTTACTTTGGCTGCTTTAAACCTTTAATCATTCAAAGAACAGATAATTCCTTTCTTGCTCCTGGATACTTCTGCGGATAGTACAAAGGGTAATTCATAGCTAATGTTAATGTGCATTCAAAGAGATTATATGGAAAAATATTTTATCTCTATTTTCTTCTCAAAATGGGGCAAGGGAAACATAGCAGTAAATGTGACCAATTATGGCAGAATGATGGCAGGACTTATTAATAGTCTGAAGGACTCTCATCAAGTCATGCTGCTACTCAGAGGGACTATGGAAAATCCATTAGAATGTCAAAAAGCATCTATTATAAAGACGGTGTTTACAAGTAGAGTACACTTCTGAACAGGCAATTACATAGCAAGAACTAGCTTTGATCCCCACTGGAAGAATATTCAACACGATTTGACTTTCACCAGATTCATTTTTGGATATAAAATTACTGGCATTCTGGCAATTGTGAAAATGATTAAGTGGGTAGAGATACTGATATACTCATCACTAACCTAGCACTAGAAAGTAAAATCTTAGCACGTGTTGAGAAAGACAGTTTTGTTTGTTCATTTGTTTGTTTTGTTTGCAATCATCTAAGGTTAAATGCTGGTTGATGGGTTTGTTATGCAGTGGGTCACTATTGCCTGCCTGGAACTTTATAGGCACAGTGAAATGTCATTTATTGATACTAGCTACACACCTGAATGTAGCAGTAACGTCTTGTGTAAGTTGGCCTAGGCTCTCCATTTGGTCCCTGTATCGATGACAAGATGGCAATACAAGATTACTAAATCACTGGAATTGGATGTGCAACCCCAGTTTAATACTTATTTTGTGAGAAATATTTATGAACTATTTCCCTACATTACTCAGAATGCACAAAGAGTCGATTATCAAAACCAAGACATTCTCAAGATTTTAGAAGAACCTAGGGGTAAGACGGGAATAAAGACACAGACCTACTAGAGAATGGACTTGAGGATATGGGGAGGGGGAAGGGTAAGCTGTGACAAACTGAGAGAGCGGCATGGACATATATACACTACCAAACGTAAAATAGATAGCTAGTGGGAAGCAGCCGCATAGCACAAGGAGATCAGCTCGGTGCTTTGTGTCCACCTAGAGGGGTGGGATAGGGAGGGTGGGAGGGAGACACAAGAGGGAAGAGATATGGGAACATATGTATATATATAACTGATTCACTTTGTTATAAAGCAGAAACTAACACACCACTGTAAAGCAATTATACTCCAATAAAGATGTTAAAAAAATAAATTAATTAAAAAAAAAATACCAAGACATTTTCACACAGGTTTACCTTTGCCCTGGGCACACTCCTCACGTGACACATCGCCCGTCATCAAGTCTTCCAAGCACCCAGTCGAGGGGCACCTTATCTATGAGGTGGTCCCCCAGTGGGGTTGATCACTTCCTGCTCTGCGCCACGACTATGGCCCGTACTGAGATTTATCATAGGGTGTGCCTATCTCTGTCCTACTGACAGAGACGGCGGCGGGTATCTCACATCTGCATTTCTCCAACTCTGGATGAGGACCGTGACCCATCTTCTGTGTCCTATACCCACCTGCTGAGTGTCCCTGGAGAAGATCACACGGGAAGACCTAATCGTCCTGCTTTATGTTCATTGTTACCAATTTCCGCGTAGCTGCACACTGAACCTCTTCTTTTTTTCTCACTTTGTACTCAACTCTCATCCTCAAGAACTTTCTCAAAGCACCTCTTCTTTCCTCAGAATTTTGACCAAATTCTCCCCATTTGCCCTCATTCTCAGCAAACAACTTTATCTTGTACTTTACATAGAAATTAGAAAAAAAAAAAGAAAAAAACAGGAATTCTCTTAAATTCCTGCTATCACACATAAGCCTGTCCATCTACAACCATCTTCTTCTCTTTATCAATTTTATAATAATAAAGTTATGTGGGCCTCCTCCTATCAAAGGGGATGAGGTTACTTACATTCTGTATCACGTTCTCTCTACGTCATTCTATGTCCTCTCTCCACTGTCTTTAAATTTTTCCAACTTTCCACACCGCAAACAAACAGCCTCCCAGTGTGCCACATCTTCCTCTGACTCACACTCTATTTCTCACTAACTTAAATAGTTTTCTGTGTATCTACTATCATTTCCCTGTCATCCTCATTCTCCTCAATTCACGGCAGGAAATACTACTTCTCTGATCGGGCTCTGGTGATGATGAAATGTGGTCGTCAGGTAAACGGCACAATAAAAGATTCTTATTATTCCCCACTGCTCTTTCAGGACAACCAGTTGAACAAGGATGGCCCCTCCCCGCTGGAAACACTCTCCTTTCTGGACACAATGGTCCATGCTCTTTGCGTGGTGTCCCCACCCCCCTGACACCTCTGTATCCTTCTCCCTCGTTGGCTTCTCTTCCTCCACCTGAGGAGTCACCGCGAAGGGCCTCAGGATTCTACTCTCAGGCCTTCTTTTCGATTCATACAGTCTCTCTCCAGGAGAAATATTTGTCCCCATGGTTTTAGTAACCATAATTTTGCCCTAGGGGTCAGAGTCCCTAGTTGGAAACACCTGCATATCAACTAGCTTAAGCAGAAAAGGAATTTATTCGTATTCGAATGCTCACAAAATCTGGCGGAGGGTGAGAGAGACAGTCTGTAAAGCTAATCCCAGAAATAGTACCCACGCTAGGAAGCTGTGTTAGTGAAAATGCTAGTGATGCCTCTGAAAAATGGGGGAGCTCTGCCGCAACGCTTCCCCCTACACGGCCAGCTCCTCACGTTTCTCACGTATGCGTCCAAGTCTCTCAAAATCGTGTCTGATTAGGGGGTCCTAGGTCACACGTCTGCATCTGTCCTCACTCAGACAGCAAAGAGTCAACAAATGTGAGTTTTCTGATTCCTAGCTGGACAGGATTCATAATACAGAGATTACAAAAACTAGGGAGAGTATTCTAAGACATTAGGTGACCAAAAATGGCAAAGATCCACGGCAGTCCACTCTTACTGACCCGACATTAATATCCTTCTATCAAAATTAATCTTCCAAATAGCCACATGCCACCACCTATCCCACTGCAACTACCTATAAACAAATATATCATCAACTTCTCGAGAAGGAGCAAGCGTTTCGTCAATCATAGTATCCATAGGACCAGTGATTTTCATGACAGTTGGCCCACAGATTTATTTCTTTTACTGAAAACTGAGATCTCAAAAAGGCAGAACTATTGTGTGCAAAGTCTTAACACTAAACATGATATTCCATAACATCTGTGAATGGAAGTGCTGGAGGAAGGAGAATGAGCATGGATGCAAAAATAAATCCAAATTAAGCATTTATCCTACTAAGGACAAATTTCTATTCCATAATGGAAGCAGCCTTACATAATTAATTTACCACCCCAAACTGGATAGCTTCCCTGGGGTATAGAACCCTACTGGGGGCTTAGGATTGTTTCCTGATGCAGAAAAATCAGGTAATCAGCAGCTGTGGTGTCCAGGTCAGCCTTGTTGTGGGGAAATCCATCAAAATCCACCTTCCTTGACACCATGGTCACTTTATTCCTGAGTGTACTGGGCAGATTCTGGGGTGACTGGGAAGGGATCAGACTTTCATCCGTCAGGAAGGTCATTTTGTCCAACCGATTACTGAGAGCCTCTTCCACGGTGGGGAACTTTTACAGAGTATTCGCTTGGGATACATTTGAGAAATAAGTCCATAAATCTAACCCCAAACTTCCTTTTCACCAACACTTCAAGTTTCTTCCATCAAGTGCCAGACCAACTAGTCAAACTGTTGCTTATTACTCATGAGTCAGCATAGAGCCAGCCTTCAGCCATATCTCTCTCTAAGCAGAACACAAAATATGCCACTTGAACTTCTGTATTTTGAGAGGATATTCCTTTTCTACTGTCTTTATGGCCACCTCTGAATGGGTTTAATGTGACAGCTGTCCAGTTCTGATTAGTGCCACCATGTGGTGCCAAGTGAACTAGTCTCAGATTATTTCCTTCTCAATCTGTTTGTTATAGGACCTCCTCATGAGTTATGAAAGTATGTTGATGGGGAATGATAGTAGAAAACCAGTGGGACACTGGGATTATGACATTACAAAAGTTCTCTCCTTGACCAAACTCTAGTCAGTCTCCTCTGATCCCTCTCTTTGACAAAGCCTCAACTTTGGCCAAAAGGACTGTAGACTCTGAGCGCAAATTATTTAGTTCATCACCTACACACACACACACATACACACACCCCACATTAAAAGACTTGAACAGCACTAGCATAAATTCTAACCGCTCAAGGCTGTATCCCTAGGATGACCCTAACCCCCTAGGATGAAAGAAAACTCAAGGCTGCTCAAAGAATATACTGTGTGTTCTAGCCAATACCTCATCAGGTAGGCCTCTGACTTTCTTAGAGCATTTGCTAAAAAGAGCTTACAACTGTGAATCCTTCCCCTACTCCTTTGAGATATACAGGTATCTCCTTCAACTCAGGAATGTCTTCTCAAGGTCCTGAAAGTTCATTCCTTTGAAATGTAATCATCATTAGGAAGGACAGTGCCTCTGTCTCCAGGTCTCTGTGGTAGGAAAGCATCCTAACTTCAGTAATTGCCAGCTGACAGACACAGCTGGCCTCAATGCATTTATATTGACCAACCCTTTGTAATTTTTTCACTTCCCTGGCTCTGCTCAAGCCTGCTCCAGGCCCCTACCTCACTCCCTCATTCTGCTCTCCTGCCCAGTCACGTTTGTAAAAATTGAAGTTGAGTTTAATTTACCCTGAACCCCCTTCCCTATTGCAATAATTATGCTGTATTATATAGTATATTGATTAAAAACTGTCTTTATCACTTTATTGTCCAGTTTTGTTTATTTTTTATTTGTCTTTTTGTGGCTACATCTGATGCCCTTTTGAAAATAAAAGAATAACTGACAATTTTTTTTTCTAGTTCTGTGAAAAATGCCGTTGGTATTTTGATAGGGATTGCTCTCCAGTATGCAAGTCCCTCTGGCCTTCAAAGCCAGACGTTCTGGGGACTCATCTTCCTGGTGCAGGCTCCCCATGCTGGGGAGCTCAAACCCCTCACTCCTTGGGGAGAACCTCTGCAATTGTGATTATCTTACCATTATCCTTCCCTGGGGGCGTGGGTCTTGATTATATCGCATCTCCACCTCTCCTACTCATCTTGTTGTGGTTCCTTCTTTGTATCTTTAGCTGTGGAAAAACTTTTCTGCTAGTCTCCAGGTCATTCTCATAGATAGTTGCTCTGTAAATAGTTGTAATTTTGGTGTGCCCATGGGAGGGGGTAAGGTCAGGGACTCCCTACTCTGCCATCTTGGCCACACTTCAATTTCTAGCTTCTTTTATTTTTGATTGACGAATCTGTTTATGCAACTTATTTGTCCTTCAGGACCTGCTTGAGGTCAAACATGTATATATGATTTCTAATTGATGGGTTATTGCTGGGCACAATCAGTTCTAGAGCTTGTACTATTAGGTAACACCAAGTTTATGAATGTAAGATCAGGTCATTTGGTGCTCTATTACTAGTTGTTTAGTGCCTATCATGATCTTGTTTCTACCAGAAAACCAGAAACTGTTAATCAAAAGGAAAGAGTTACTGGCAAAGAGGTTGCAATTTTGCTTCAAAACCTTGGGTACCTATACTATGATTCTCCTATTACACAGGCTTTATACAACACACCTCCTCTGCCACAGATACTTTGGGCACAATCGGATTGGTTGTCATAGGGCCCATTGGAGGGTTGCTTTCATGGCGTGTGGTCCAACTAAAAAGTCTTCTCTTGCTAAGACTCCCTTAAAAAATGTCACCCTTGGGGCTTCCCTGGTGGCGCAGTGGTTAAGAATCTGCTTGCCAATGCAGGGGATACGGGTTCGAGACCTGGTCTGGGAAGATCCCACATGCCGCGGAGCGACTAAGCCCGTGCGCCACAACTACTGAGCCTGCGCGTCTGGAGCCTGTGCTCCGCAACAAGAGAGGCCGCGATAGTAAGAGGCCCGCGCACCGCGATGAAGAGTGGCCCCCACTCACCGCAACTAGAGAAAGCCCTCGTACAGAAACGAAGACCTAACACAGCCAAAAATAAAATATAAGTAAATAAATAAATTTTTTTAAAAAATGGCATCCTTGGAGTCCCTTGGCAAATCAATCAAGCAGCCAACACAAATGTTGTGATAATTTTCTCCAGTATCCATAGAAATTCACTGTACTTCTTTTTTAGAGAATTATGGGGCAAGGTACAGCAACTTGCCTCTCACTTCAAATAGTATATCGTACCATGTCTTATACCACAGGATAATCAGAAACTTTTCTAAGGTGGCAGACCTCTGTATTTCCATGGTATTTATTACCCAAACTTTAGCATGCATACAAAACTTGTCCACCCAAAATCTAGAGTATTTGCTTTCAAATTCCTTTCCTCATGATGTTGTCAATATAGTGAACTTGGTTGATGCTCCCTGACATCGTGAAAAGATCAGGGTCCCCCTAGAATAAATTATGGTACAGAGGCATAGATGTAATGCAGTTCTGAAGACAAGATAGTAAAGATGTACTGCTGTTTGTACCAGGTGAAAGCAAACTGTTACTGTTGTTCTCTAGTTATTAGGTAGGAAATGGTATTTACCATATCAATAGCTGCATTCCAAGTGCTATTCCAAGCCTGTTTTTTAAAATTTTCCTCATGAAAGAAGACTGAATCTAAAACAGTAGTTGAAATTAGAATTAATACCTAATTAAATGTAGGAAAGTCTAGTGTCAACTACTACTTTGGTGGGAATATAAATCCCTATAATTCCACCTGAGATATGATAACACTTTGGTTTTTAATTTTAAAATTTAAATTTAAAGGCAAAGAATAGGTCCAGGAACTTCTACTTAGCCAGTCATAATAGAGTTTGCTCCATGAGTTATGAGTCCAATCTGCAAATCATTCCAGTTACTGATTATGTTTATTCTAACTATCACAAGGAACTAGGGAAATAGCAACAGGATGTTTGCAAACCCACAGGGCCTACTTTGAAATATATTCGTGCCAAACCTCCCTTGCTATGGACTGAATGTTTGTGTCCCTCCCCAAATTCCTATGTTGGAGCCCTAAACCCCAATGTGGCAGTATTTGGAGGTGGAGCCTTTGGGAGGTAATTACGTTTAGAGGAGTCTTGAAAGTGGGCTGACTCTACTAGCATCTTGGTCTTGAATATCCCAGCCTCCAGAACTGTGAGAAAAAATCTGTTGTTTAAGCCACCCAGCTGTGGTATTTTGTTATAGTAGACCAAGCTGACTGAGACATCCATTAATCACCTGACCCCCAATAAACCCAGCATTTTTAGTGAATTACAGAAGTGGCTCAGCCAGTAGTATAAACTCAGAGTTGGTGTCCAAACTCAACAAAATGTCTGGGTATTTCTCTTCCTTTAGGCTTCTCCCAAATCCCTTTTTGATTCTAGTGTCCAAATCTTTTCCATTCACCATGCTATTACTAAGGAGTCTGACAAAGAGGTGAATTCAAGCTAATCTGAATTTCAGCAACCCAGAGCATCAGGCCTGATGTTTTATTCTTAACTATGTCAATCTTGCTGTTGCAACAAATACTTTTGACAGACACAGCAAGTCCCTGATTCTCTTACATCTGCCTTGAGCCAAGAATTTAAAACTTTGATCTTATCATTTTCTGTCCCTAAGCTCCCCAGTACAGCTAGAAGCAGCCAGTCTTCCTTCTCTTCCTTGTAATCCTTAGTCCTCCCTACTCATTCTTTATCAACAGCTACATGTTTTTCCAAAGTCTTGTCTTCAATAGCCATTTCATTGTAGAGGATGATTTAAGTAACTTTTTTACTTGCTCTGCCATTAACCACCAGAGTTCCCAGTTCTGGACTAATTAGATCTTCAATGCCCGAAAGCTCAACCAGGTTAAATAACCCACTCACTGATTTCCATTTCTTTGAGGGCTTGTTGCCTTTCCTGGAATCAAATACCATATTGGTCAGGCTTGTAATTGCAAATATTATAAAATATTCTGATTTATTTAAGGAGAAAATGGATTTTTAAAGGGAACTTATGAGCTAATGTAAATTAGGGAAGAGTCAGAGGATCAGATTCTGAAGCTACCCATCCAGGAGCAATGACTCTGCACCAAAGGGGCGCCTCTGGAAAAGATACCACAGGGCCGTGCCACTTGGGACTGATTGCCCTCAGGATTGGATGCCTGACGCTCCACTCCCTTCCTTTCCTCCACACCCAGAAAGAACCAAAGTCTCTGTCATCACATGTGCTAGAGTGTGTATTCTTCCTTTCATGGTCACCTCTTCACAATTCTAACTTTCTAATGCAAATCTCAAGTGGGTTCAAATGACTGGAAAAATCTAAGTCGCATGCCTGCATATAAAACTGCAAGAGGGTCTGGAATATAAATATTCTGTCCTCTGTCTCATGAAGATAGATTAATAATATGAGGAGTTAGCAAAATTTAGGGAAAATATTGGGGCATCACACATGATAAGTATTCACTACATGGGCCATATGTTAAGATCACCTAAAATGACATCATCAATTCTGTGGTAGCCATTACCAGCACTCACAAAAAAATTTATGGATCTCTTCCTCTTCCTAGAAAATAACTGGAAACTGCAGCAGAGGTCATATAACTTGCCTTGGCTGATGTGACGTAAATGGAAGTGACAAGTGTCATGTCAGGACAGGACATATTTGAGCTGATATGCCTTCTATGTGCTCTCTTGCCTTGCCACGGTCAACGCTGAAGCCCCCAAAAGAGGTGGCAGCATCATAACAAAGTAAGGCTTCGATCAGCCTGGGTGTCTAAATGATCTGAAAAAGCTCCCTTCTTGATCTACAATGGACATGTAGCAAAAGCAAGAAATAAAACTTGTTCTAATTTCCTGAAATTTTGCTGTGACATAATCCAGCCCATGCTGACTGACAGAAGCCCAGATCTCTCTTCTGACTGCATCTTTTATACTATACATAGCTAACAGCTTGCAAGTCATGACACAGGGCTATTGTATAACACTTCAAATTCAACATGTCCAAAACAGAACTCATGAACTCTTCCATAAATTATTCTTACTCCAGTGTTTCCTACCTCAATAATTCCTCCAACAACTGTATGTTTGCTCAATTTAAAAACTTAAGAATCTTTCCTGATTCTCCCTATTTCCTATTACTCACATGCTGTCAATGTCCAGGTGCTATGGTTTTTCACTTCCTCTATGTTTCTCTCGTCCTGGACCCTACTTCCAATAGCCTAGTCCAAAAAAAACCCCTCATCTCTTACATAATTTAATGAAATAGCCTCATACCTAGTTACCCCCCATTTATCACTGCCTTACAAGCCAGTCTCCATGCTACAGCCAACATGGTTCTTTTGGTGATTTGTTTAGTTTTAAGTATAGATTTAAAACCTCTTCATTAAAACCCACCAATGGCTTCTCATTTCTCTTAGTGTAAGTTGAAATTCCTGACTGAGAGCTTTAAGGTTCTACATGGTCTAGCCTTTTACTCATCAGATCTTCATACTGGTCTCTGGAAGTGCTGACTGGCATTCAGTTCTTAAGATCTGCTATCCTTTTCCTCACCTCAGAGCTTCTGTTCTGCTGTTGTGTCCTTTATCCGTAGCCACTTCCCCAGCCACCCAGTACATCCACTGCTACCACCACCACCACCTCTATCTTATGACATCACTCAGTCTCTAATGCCAGTGCATATCCTCTACATCTCTGTTTAATGCTGTTGCCTCAGGAAACAAGTCTTCATCCTTGGTCCTCTGGACCAGTTATATGCTCCCAAAGTAGCTCATACTTAATGTTCACTCATGCCGTCCTTTTGTTATATCTTATCTTTGTTTTCTCAAAATAATCTTTACATTCCATGATGAAGAAAACATTGGCTAGTTTGCCATTGTTTCTTCAATGTCTAACATGACAAAGGCCATCAGTAGTATTGTTTTGAATGAGGGTTTGTCGTTGAATAAACGAATGACACTTAGAAGATGCTTTTACAGCTTTAGCATCTTCCAGTTTTTCAGGTGTCCTACCTACTTAAGTCCATGTCCCACTATTTTTTTTTAAAAGGAAGGAAATTCTTTTTTTTTTAATAAATTTATTTATTTATTTATTTTTGGCTGCGTTGGGTCTTCAGCACTGCACGCGGTCGTTCTCTAGTTGCGGCGAGCGGGGGCTACTCTTTGTTGCGGTGCGCGGGCTTCTCATTGCGGTGGCTTCTCTTGCTGTGGAGCATGAGCTCTAAGCATGCAGGCTTCAGTAGTTGTGGCTCGCGGGCTCAGTAGTTGTGGCATGCGTGCTCTAGAGTGCAGGCTCAGTAGTTGCGGCACATGGGCTTAGTTGCTCCGCGGCATATGGGATCTTCCCGGACCAGGGATCGAACCTGTGTCCCCTGCATTGGCAGGTGGACTCCTAACCACTGTGCCACCAGGGAAGCCCATATCCAGCTATTTTTTAACTTCATAGTTTTAAAAATTACCGTTGTTTGTTGTTTACATGATGTTGTTTGCCCATCTGTTCTTTATTTTGTTTTATTTTTCTACTTATGTCCAGCTTACTGCTAGCATGGAATCATTTTAGTTTCAATTTTCTAAACTGTTTGGAAACCAGGGGTTGGCTTCTTTAATTCTCATAGCTCATGCACAGAATGCTGACAATTTTTTGGATTCAGGCTTTTGCAGAAACCATTAAATATCCTTCATATCTGGGGAGGTAGAGAAAATTCTGATACTTTGATTTTTTTTTTCTCCTCCAAATTAAAGAAAGCCTGTTTTAGAATAAAAATAGCCGTAGCTTGATCCGTGTGAATGCCCTAACCCCTACATCCAGAAAGCATTTTAGCCAATCACTCAAATATTCAAACCTAGATTTGAAATAACATCTCTCTGAAAAATCGTTTTTAGAATTTAATAGTATTGATAATATCTTGTTAACAAGAACTCTGTTGTTTAAATATATTCCAGCTACATAATCTTTTTATATAACAATCTAAGTAATGAGATAGGAAGAATGGATAAATTTTCACATAGATTAAGTCAGTTGCAAATGTATCTGAAGCATAATCCATTGGTGGGATGTAGGAGGGATGTTTAAAAGCCCATTTAAAGAGTAATTTACGAGTCTTCCAGGATATTTGGTCTCTAATCAATAAATCGTGAGCCAGTGGGGCTTCTTAATGAGCATCGTGTCTGCGATAGCTAGCAGCAATTTGGCAGGTCCCGCAGCTGATTTTGTCAAGTGAATCCAAATCTTCCACAGACCTCTCTTACTTTCCAACACAGTGTTTCTCTAGGGGTGCATGGCAGCTGTCATAATGTTTTCCTCCATACCGTGTTAAAGAATGGAGAAAACTGCTATACAAATGCCAATTTAGGGGCCTTTTAATGGATTTTCTCTTGAAGCTGCCTGGATATTGTTCAGAGAAATAAAGAAATAACAAGCTTCTCAGCAAACATCAAGGGGGAGGAGTTAAAATGCAGTTGCAGTGTGGTCTTTTGCCACATTTTTACAGAACACTTTAGTGTAATTGAAGTATTATCTGCAACGATTTTTTCTATATGAAGAGATTTTTAGAGGACACATAACTTTTAGGTGCAAGTATGAGTTAGAAACTACTTAGACTTCTACTGTGGACAAGACTATTTGTCTACCATCATGAGTAGGTCAAAGATCCTTTTAAGGATTTTATACCAAGTAGAGAGGTTTACAGCCTGGCAGGTTCCAAAATAGTATAATTATAATCTGAAACCTCTGAAAAATCTCTCTTGTAGTGAAATTTAGAGGAAATTTAAAACCTCCACGCTATCACTGCAAGGGACCCGGGTTCAACCCCTGGTTGGGGAACTGAGATCCCACAAGCCGTGAGGTACAGCCAAAAATAAATAAATAAAAGCTCATCAGTACATCTGCTTTGCTTATCATGGTTCACACTCAGGGAAGATCCGCTTTATATTTTCTTCTCTTGAGAGTTCTCGGATGTGTGTCATTATGCCCAGGAGACATGAAATCTTCTGAACTCAGGACATACGCATCAATGTCTATATTTACCATGTCTCTGAATCTTTGACATCTGGGCCCTTGCTGATCCTGGAGAGACTGTCCCTGCCAGGGCTAGCCAATTCCTAAAGGTAGGGAACTACTGGGCTGAGAGCACAGCATTCATATGCAAACCATCCAATCCAAAGCCCATACCCCAACGCTCCTGTAGGGGCTTTCACAGACCTCTTACATTCTGGGTACTCTCCACCTGCCCTAATCACTCCAGGGCCAGGTGCCAGGCAACTAAGGGACAGTCCCTAGACCCCAGAGCCTGCTGAAATGATCCAAATTAACCAATCCTGAACATGCTTGCACTTGCCCATACTGTCCTATGGAAACCACAGGAAAGGCTTTCGTCCTTGTGTTCCCTGCTCCCTCAGCCTCCTACCTAACCCCGCGGCTTCCACACGTGGCCCCTCATGGGACGGGACGGCACACCCCTCTCCTCTTGGCATCTGTGACTTTAATGATCTGTCTTTTCAAGAACAATCATCCGCTGATCTGTTGGCCTCCTCACACCTGAATAATAACAAACCCTACGTTTTAAAATAATATCCTACGTTGCACAGTATTCCCGGGGATGCTAATGGTCATTCATTTGGTCCAAGCGGGTGTCTCCTTTCTAGGTGATTTGAAAGGTGTCAACAAGTTTTCTAAATCAAAACTACCTGAGCCCAACCTGCTCAAATATATACTAGTCATTTTAACTAGGTTAAGGAATGACATTGTTTGAGAGTGGTAATGTAGTCATTTTTCTTTAGCTGTATCTCATGAGAAAGTGATCTTAACTCTTAGGCACCTAGCAGAGCACAAGATGTAAAGAGGGGGCTGTAATGTGTGGATTTACGTAAGAGAGAGGAAGGTGGAGATATCCAGGCGTGCGAGCCCTGAGCAGCCAGAAGACTAGCTGCAGAAGGGATGAGCAAGAAAAAAGAGGCAGCAGGAGCTCCAGGTAAATGTCGACAGTTTCACAATTTTAGATAAGGCCCAACCTTGGCATTAGGTTATCTTCAGACACTTCTTCATTCACAATTGGATATTTTTCTACAATCATTCTTTTTTTTTAATAACACAACCATCTGTTTTTCTTAGGAGAGATAATGTACCATTAGTACATTTTAATTTGCTAATCCAATGTGCCTTGCCCACACTCAAAGGAAACAAATGTAAAGTAGAAAATGTCTTAGATGTTTGCAGCCAATTAAGTTGACTGCGCTCTTTTCCCCATGAGGGCCCGGTGTGCAATGTCTGCAAACGGCAGCCTCCTGGGTATAGTGTACGCAGCCTGTTGCCTGTATGGGTTGCCCTAAGGGACCTTGGAGACAGCCCTTTCCAGTGGACATTCAGTACGGACATGCTGTCCCTAATCTAGGCTCCAGACAGGTATGTGCGGTGCCTTTGGAAAGCCCAGGGCACAGTGGCCAGGGTCCACATTGGCCAAGTCATAATGTCCATCCGCATCAAGCTGCAGAACAAGGAGCATGTGATTGAGGCCCTCTGCAGGGCCAAGTTCAAGTTCCCTGGCTGCCAGAAGATCCACATCTCCAAGAAGTGGGGATTTACTAAGTTTAATGAAGACGAGTTTGAAAACACGGTGGGAGAAAAGCGGCTCATCCAGGATGGCCGTGGGGTCGAATACATCCCTAATCGTGGCCCTCTGGACACATGGCGGGCCCTGCACTCGTGAGAGCCTTGGCGCTGTCCCCTCCTTACTCATGCCCACCAATAAATCCTACTTTCCCGTCAAAAAAAAAAAAATAAAAGGTGTCTTAGACGTATGAGGTAAAACTTGCCAGAATTCAGCTTTCAGGAGAGAAAGCTCAGGATAGGTTAGAGGTTCTGGCGATTTGAAAGGGCAGGCAGCTCAGTGTCCAGAGACTACAGTTAAGAGAGTTCTGGAACTCAGGAGCCCATAACAAAGCCTGCTCACGTGCAAGCCGTCTCCCATCTCTGGTGGAGATCTGGCTTGATCAGCATCCCATGAGCACTTACTATGCTCAGTCCTGCCTCACCCACCTACACTTGATCCTCAACGCAGAAGTCAGAGTAATCTGTAAGTCAAGTAATGTCACTCCTCTGCTCAAAAGCCTCCGGTGACCCAGACAGACTCTAATAAGAGCCAGAGTCCTTGCGTCACCCACAAGATGCTCTACTCTCTGAACACCCATTGTCTCTCTGACCTACTTCCTTTCCTTCTCCTCCTCACTTCTTCTGCTGCAGCCCTCCTTATTGTTCAAGAACATTCCAGGCACACCCTCACCTCAAGTCTTCTCTACTTGTTGCTTTCCATATCTGGAGATTTCTCTTCCTAAATATCCATCTGTACCCAGGCAACTGAAAATGGCTAAAGATAAACATACAACCTCACATTCTTGAGGTCTGTTCACAAATGCTGTCTTCTCTCTGAGGTCGCTCAGACCATCCTATGTTAACTTGCAAGCTTCCTCCTGACCACATCACCAACTTTCTTCCCTGCTTTCGTGTTCTTAACATTTATCGACTTCTCACACACCACATATGTTATTTATTTATTTTTTATTTCCTATCTATTCCCATTAGAATATAAGACACTGGAGGTAAGGGGTTTTGTTTTTTTGTTCATTGTCTTATGCCCCATATAAAACACAGTAAACTGTGCCTAACTTATACAGACCTCAGAAATATGTGTTAATTGAATAAATGAAAGACATTACATTAGATGCTTGACACAGAGTTAAGAATGAATAACTATTCCCATCCCTGGGGAACGCCATATACAGGTGGGTGGCAGAACCAATGTTTACAACACAAACTTGTAAATCTAAGTTGTTAGAAAAAGGTGGGGTGACTTGTACCAAAGTAGTGGTGCTGAGGACTCCTAAAGCTCTTGAGAACAGAATGTCCCTATCAGAGGAGATGGCCCCTCTCCTCGTCACTAAAGGATGGCAATGGCACAAAGCCATTGCAAACATGATGAACAGACATTCTGACCAGTCAGAAACAGCCCCATTTTAAATACTCAGGGCAATTGATAATTCAGACAGATAAATGAAGATGGTTATTCCTTTTACAAAAATGCCGTAGAGATGCTCAAAATAGTGCTCCTGATTCATTTAAAATATTTATATTTGAAGTAAAAAATTTTAAACTTCTGCTCTAGTCATTATCTACTGAGCTCCTAACCATGTGTCAGGCACTGTGCTTGGAGCTAGGAGGGGAGGAAAGATAAAGAGGATGTAATTTCAAGTCTGTAGGAACAGAGAGTACACCTGTCTGCTTACGGATAATTTTAATAATAAAATGGCAGAAGGCTTATTCCTTAAAACCACTAATTACCATAAACTCATTAGAGATGAATGCAAATTCTTCATGGAGATACTTGTCATCAATGAGAAGGTTAGGGGAAAGGACAGATTGTTTTAAAGCAAGGCATTATCCGGAGTTAGAATCTCTCTTGGTTTTCCCTGATGCTTAACCTCAAAGAAACTCCACTGTTCTAAGTCACTTCTCTAACAGTAATGAATGCCATATCTGTATCTTCTGGATACACAATTTCCCTCAAGCACACTATGCTCTGAGTTAATTTAATTCATCACATTATTGGGTACCTGCTTTGTATGCATATATTGTTCATGACATTCCCTTTCTTTCCTTCCCCATCAATCAAATCTCTGCTCATCTTTTACACCCTATTCACATGCTACTTCAGTGAATTATCCCCTGAATTCCCTAGCTTGCCACTCAATCCACTTACCCATCTGTGCTTCCATAACTTGTGACACCACTTAACTAGTATTAGTTGAGTACTTCCTCTATGCCAGGTCTATCTATAAAGTATGGGAATGTAAATATAAACAAAACAGAAAGAAAATTCCTTCCTGCATGACACTTAAAATCTGGAACATGGTTTATGCCATAAAGAAATAAATATGTTGTCAAGTGGTGATAAATGGTATTTAAAATAAAGTGGTGTAACATCATTAGAGTCCTTCCCTGATTTCCTCATTATATACAAAGGAATGGGATAATCAAGGAAGGATGCTGAGGAGATGGCATTTGAGCAGATACTTGAAGGGATACTGTGCATGCAGAAACACATGCAAAGGCCCTGAGGCAGGAACATGTTTGGGAGCTCTAAGAAGAGTAAGTAGGTCAATGTGTCCTGAGCACCATGATGGTGGGGGAGGCATTCAGAGAGATGGTTGAGCCAAGTCATACTGTGACCTTACCAAGGACTTCAGAATTTAAGTGTGATGAGAGGCCATAGGAAGTTTTTGGACATGAGAATTACACCATCTAAAAGATTACTCTGGTCGCTATGTAGAGAAGAGACTGGAAGGGGACCGGAGTGGAAGCAGCAAGTTCAGAGGGAGATTATCCCTGCTGAGAAATACTGGTGTCACTTATTTTGTATTTAGTTGCTTATGGTTTTTTACTGTAAATTGCTTAAAGGTGGACCTTGATTTATTCATTTTTTATTGTCAGTATCCAGCAAATGCCTGGCACTTAGTAGATGTTTAATAAGTGCTTACGGAAGGAAGGAGGGAAGGATTGAGTAAATAATTAATGAATATGATGATTCTTGAATCTAGTTAAAAGAAACTCAGATGGGAAAGTGTTGCTCTTTCCAAACAACAATACAAAAAGAAAAGTCTTCCTTATTTTTTCAGTGAAAGGAACAAATTTGGTTTTTTGTTAGAAAATTGGAAAAGTTGGGTCCTACTCGTGTTCCAACACCAAAAATGAGTGTACAGCCATGAAGATGGCTTCATTCTGCAAAAACTGACCAATTGGTTTTAAGAGTTATTGGAAACAGAAAGAAAGAATGGCTCACATTTATTGGAAGTGGGCAATGTTTCTAAACAAGAGAGAAATACTTCTTCCTTCTCTCTTAATGGGTGGTACTGTGCTCTTTTGGGCTTACAGAAAGCCAAGGCCATTGAGCAGATGGGCCATTATTGGGGTAGGGGAAAACAAATCTCTCATCTGAAATCAGTTTAATTTGGGAAGAAAATGTTCACTTTCACAGATATACTTGAAGTTGGCACAAAAATGAGAACATGTTGAATTTAAATCAATTTCCCTGACTCCTTATGTTTTCTGTTATCTGTTAGTCAAATGCTTTTCTGCTATATTTGGCAAAATAACAATAAAGAATAAACTTTCGTCCTAAATACAATGATTAATCACCCAAGAAGCACTTGTAACAAGACTGTGCTTAGGACTTCATTTAAAAATTCCAATTCAGTCCTGGCCACAAGAAATTTAACATTTGAACAATCAGTTTCACTCATAAACCAAGCCTTTGGATAGGAAAATCAGGAAAAAAATGGGCAGTGTCACTGTGTCTGAGTCACAAGCATGCAATTCACCTTGTCTGGAAAGATGGTTAAGGATGTCCTGATGAGTAATTGTAGATGGTTATAATGTCTCTGAGAATTTGGGGTAAAAACATACTCACATTCAGACACAGGTTTCCAGTACACACTCAATGATGTCTGAGCACATGATAGACATTAAAGAAACTCCTTCTTGGAATATCCTTAATCCCTGGCACCCTACATCACAGTCTTATTTTTACATTTTAAATTGCCTATGGAATCTGTTTCAATCTTTGGGGATTTGTTGGTAAATGGCCATTCTATTTTTGAGTTGTTTGGGTGGAAACACTGGAGGTCTCCTTAACTCTTCTTTGTCTCACATACTCTGCATCTAATTCACCAATAAATCCTGTCAGCTCCATCTTTCAAACACACCCAGAATCTTCCTACTTCTCGCCACTCTGCTGCCATCATTATCTTTCTTCTAGAATATTGCAAGTTCCCTAGCTTGTCTCCCTGCTTCTGACTTCATCAGCCACAGGGAGGCAGGTAAAAATACATCTCTCCTCTCCTCAGTCCCCACAATGGTTTTGCATCAGGGCAAAAAACAAAGTCACTGGAATATAAGGCGTTATGTGACCCTGTGTCTCCTACACTCCTTTACCTTTCTAACCTCATCTCCTATGATTTTCCCCTTTATTCACTCTGCACCAGCCATGTCTCTGGCAAAAATCAGATATGGTGTTGCCTCAGGGCCTTTGCATATGCTGTTCTCTCTTTCTGGTTTGCTTGTCTCCAGGTATTTGCATAGCTCGTTACTTTATTTCTTTGAGGATTTATTGAAAAGTCATCTTCTAAGTGAGGCCACCCTCTCTAAAATTACCATACCACACCACATGTGCCTATCTCCCTTCCTGATGTATTTTACTTCCTGGTATTCACTCCAATGTAGTAGACTGTATATTTTATATACATTTCGTAATTGTCTTTTCCTCTACTAGAATAGAAACTCCAAGAGGACAGAGATTTATCTATATTCACCACTGTATCCCCTAGACACCAGAATAGTGCCTGGCACATGCTAAAGATGTAATAAATAATTTTGAATTAATTGATTAGTTTATAATTTTGAATTCTCCCTATCCAAATACATTTTATTTACAAATAATAATCTATGAGACTTAATTTTGGGTTTTTTCTAGGTAGAGTGTTTGTGAAAATCCTTGGTTCTTTTGCTTCAGTCATAAAGTGAAAGTAATAAAAAAAAATTAAGAAATATGAAAAGTGAGAAATTTAGCATGAGGAGAAGGAAACATAATATGTGGACCAAGAGGCTGTGCTGTGTTCCATAAGTCTTTGTTGTAACCTGGGTAAACCACAGGAACTAGAATGGAACACTCAGCAAAAGTAAGAACCAAGCTCTCATCCCTCATCTCTACTTCTTGTAGATGTTAGAATTAACTCAAAAACTTAGTCAGTTTCTTCATATGCAATGAAGGAGCTGAACTAGCTGACTCCTTGAAGCCTTTCCTAAGCTCTAATGTCATGATTGCTTACTTAGTAAAGAATTTCTTTTTTAAATAATAGATACAGCATGAGAAATCTCCACTATTAAAAGGAAATTTATGGTAAGAAAAAATTTTTAAATATTGAAGAAGCAACTCTTAAGAAAGGATGAAACTGGATCTAGGGCTCGTAGCATCAAGAGTTTGTGGGTCTTTCCCTAGAGGACTGTCATTAAGGGGACTCAGCATCCAAGGCCCAGGCTCTGTCCCTCGGTTCACATTCCTGAGGTAATATGACTAACCAAAGTGAGTCAGGGCCAATCTGATGTTGCCAGAGAACCAGGGTGATGTGAGAGAACTATGGTCCCTATGGACCAACCATTATGGATGGGAGACTGTTCTCAGGAAAAAGGACCAAGAATAACTTCCTCAGAGTGTCTACTGAAACTTTCCATCCCAGGGTATCTAAAAGAGTAGGTCTGATATCAGCACCAGTTTGACATCACACAATGGAGAGCATTCTTGGTAGATGATAGTTTTTTGACTCTTTAATCACCAATATTAAGATCAACAATTCTTTTTTTTTTTAATTCAAATGGCAGGTTACTGACATGGTAATTAATCTTAGATGACCCTCAAAATACTATCTGTTCAGTCAATACTGATCTCAGTAACTTTTACAACTTAATTTTAGGTCATAAAAATCAGTTTGTATGCTTTCCCCCATGCAACCCAGACCCCACATTAAATAAAATCCTCTTCCAGTTCAATCTGCCTCAAAGGGCCCAACTAAAATTTCCTCGACAGAAATAGATATGGACTAATTTAAAACTTTTTTTTATTATGTGCTCAATAACGTTTCTTTGTAATTAGTTATTTTAAAATTAACTGTGAAAAATATTACTGTGATTCTTCGATCCACTTTATCTCACCACCCAGTCTCTGAAAGTTCGATTTTAGGGCTGATCTAAAAAATAAACAAAATTTATTTCTAAGTGTATAGTGGGCATGCTCACAGGTAGGAATTCTTATTTGATCTCTTGCCTAAAACCTAACATATAGTAAGTTTTAACTGTCATTTATGTGGCGTCTTAAAATATCATCCACTCTTTATTTTAGGATAAGTCTCTTTACCCCTTCATAGTACAGGGATTGTCCAGTTTACACAGTGCTATGCTGATTTGGGAGCAGATTTTGAATTCCCAAAAGAGCTATGTGTCCTTGCCAATCTTCTGTCAAATTAAGTTTAATTTGTAAATAAAGGCCAAAAATTCAATCAAGGCTGTATTGAGAAGATTTCTTTTCTGATTTCCCTGAACCAGAATTTTTGGAGTCTCTGAAGGCTGAGTGTATATTCTGGTTTCTAACTTTCTTCTATTGATATTTTTTCCCTCAGATTACATTGGTAGAAATTAAATGGTTCATTGCTTTGGGGGAAATTTTACTCTTTGCTCAATAGCTGAAATTTAAGATACTTTTCCCGCCTACCTTTTACTTCCATTTGACAAGCTTCAGGCAGAATTTAAAGCAGGAATCCAGTACACCTAAACGTTGCTATAATAAGATAGAAATGGGCTTTCCATAGAATCTTTCCTTGAGACTTATTGCTCAACAGTGCCTTCTCTTATCCCCCCAAATTTAATGAAATGTATAAGTCGTCTCTTCTCAACAGAAGGCTTCAAAATACTAGGAAAATCTCTAACATAAATTTTGGGAAAAACTGAATTATATCAGACACCAATAGACAATAACTACTTCAAAAATAGAAACTATTGATACACTCTAAGAATGTTTTGACCAGGGAATAATGGTGTGAATTGGTAATAAATTTTACCACTATAATTACAGTAAAGTCTATTTTTTCCCTAAACTTTTGTCTTTTGCCTTCCAAGAGATTTAAAGTTACAAGAATTCCTCATGAGACTTACAAAAATAACGAAAAGGATAGAAAGGCTTCTAAGACGTGAGGTGAAGGCACTAGGTTGATTTAGCTCAGGGACGTGCCTGAGGGGTGGATTTACTTTCAAACATTTGGAGAACTGTTCTAGGATGCCAGTGGCCAGATGTCCTTCATTGACACAAAGGGCAAACCAAGAGACAATGGGCTAAAATTCCGGTAGAAACATGGGAACACGTTTCTAAGTGTGTAAGGCAGTAGTTTACAACCCTAGGTATATATTGATTTAACTGGGAGCTTTAAAAAATTACCATTGTCTTACAGTTACCAAGGGGGAAAGGGAGAGTGGGATGAATTGGGAGATTGGGATTGACATATATACACTAATATGAATAAAATAGATAACTAGTGAGAACCTACTGTATAGCACAGGGAACTCTACTCAATGCTCTGTGGTGACCTAAATGGGAAGGAAATCTAAAAACAAGGGGATATATGTGTACATATGACTGATTCACTTTGCTGTACAGCAAGAAACTAACATAATATTGTAAAGCAACTATACTCCAATAAAAATTAATTTTAAAAAATTACCAATGCCTCAGAAAAATTAAATCAGCTTAAGCACTGATATTTTTTAAAAGTCTCTCAGGATATGCTAATATACAGGTAAGGCTGAGAGCAAGTGTGAGACAAGAATGTTCTATGAAATGATGTCATTAAAGCATATTAAGAATTGAGCAAATAAGTTAGAGACAAAGAAAACATGCCCTTCGTTCTCTAAAGATGTTTGTTTTCAAGTCTCAACCTTAGAGGAAGCTCTCAAATTTTTTCCATATCTGTGATTTCAGAAGGATACAAGTGCCATTTGCAGATCCAGAATTTAGACATGGAGTTGAGGTAATGTTCCTGCTTCCTGTCGGGGATTCCTCATTATAAAACCAAACACAGTCTCCTAAAACTACCAGAAACAGAATAATCTTTAGGTTACTAAGTAGCTCTGACTCTGCCACCCTGAGATTCACCTGCTCCTTAGAGTTGTATCATTTTTTACTATAATGCCAACACCACCTGTCTGGGACATAGAAGGACGCTGCCCTGATCCCATTTCCAGCACTTTGGCTCAAATCTGTGTCCTTTCTCTTTGGAAGCAAGCTGGAACTCCCAGAGTGAATAACAATAAGTCAGTAAGATCTAAAGGGTGTAATCTCAGACATGCTGACAAACTTCAAAAATCTATTTATGCATTGTCAGCTTATTTGCCAGGCCTGTTCCAATCCACCCGCTGCCTTGAGACAGCTACACTCCTGCCCTCCAACCCAGGCACAAGTTGTAAATATCTGGCTAAGTTCTTTCATTTGCTTTTACTCTACCTATCCCCTATATAGTAACTGCGTAGTCTGGCCACATGAGATCTCTTTCTATTCTACACAATATCTCTCTAGTTAAATCCCGGATAAGAAGATTCAGTGCTTTAGGTTACAGGAGAAGAAAGAACAGGAGGACAAGGAAAAGAAGGAGCAGGAAGAGAAAAAAGGGGGAAGGGGAAGGAGGAGGAGAAGGAGAAGCAAAAGAAAAGAGGAGGAGAAGAGGAGGAGAGGGAAGAGATGAAGAGGAAGAAGGAGAGAAAGAGGAAGAATTGAATGAAGAGGCGGGGGGGAAGAGAAACCTACATTTTTTAATCAATACTATATGTCAGCTGCTTTATTTCCAGTATGTCTATATAGTATTATGATCTTCAAAATAAACATGGGTATTGAGTATTATTTTCCAGACAATGAGACACAGTTTTCAGAGGTGAAATAACTCTCCCAAGGATACACAGATATAAGAATCAGGCTGAGATGAAATGGGAGCCTATCCTACTAGACAGCTCATGATCTCTCCACTCTCTTTGTTTTTCTTCCTCAGTCCTATTTCTGGGAAAAATGAGTCATATCTCCCCAGATTTGCCACAAGTCCAGGACACGTCAATCCCATAGCATTTCACATGAGTGACACCTGCAAGAATTGTACAATGTAGTTTCCATAAATCCATCTCTCCTAAGTATTTATTCTACAAATGACCTACTCTTCAAATGAGAGACTCTATATTCCTTCCTTCAGTTCTGATAATTACATTTAGGTATGTCATATTCAAACCACAGGAAATTAAAAAAGAAGAAGAAAAATCATAAAAAGAAAAGGGGGAAAAAACATTTACTTAAGAGGAACAAGGATAAGAACTATAGTGGACCTCTCATCAGAGAACAGGAAATCAAGAAGAGAGTCAGTTAGTGTTGAAAAAAACCAAAAAAAAAACCCCAAAAACCTAAAATTCTGTATCTATCAAAATTATCCTCTGAAAGTGAATTAGAAATTTACAAAAAACCAAAAAACTGGAATTCACCACCAGCCAACCTACTCTGCAGGAAATATTAAGAGAATTTCTTCAGAGAGAAGGAAAATGATAAAGGTCAGAAACTTGGATCTACATAAAGAAAGGAAAGCATTGAAGAAGGAACATATAAAGGTAAAATAAAATCTTTTTTTTCTAATTCTTATTTGATCTAAAAGATACTTTTAAGAACAATAATAATAACAATGTATTAGGTGATTATAAATGAGTGAAATGAGTGACAGCAATGTCACAGGGGAAGCAGGGAGAAATTGAGAATAACTTTTTATAAGTACCTAAACTACTTGGTAAGAGTAAAGTATTATTTGTTTTTGTTTTTCTTTGTTTATTTTTTTAATTAATTTTTATTGGAGTATAGTTGCTTTTTTTAAAATTAAATTTTATTGAAGTATACTTGCTTTGAGCATAGTATTATTGGAAATTGGACTTAAAGTAGATAAAAATGTAAATTGTAAATTTTAGGGCAATCAGTGAATTTTTAATATAATCAATATGCTAAAATAGGAGATAAAATGATATAAATTGATCAATTAAAACTAGAGAAGTCAGAGAGAAAGGGGGAAAATAAATGCAATGAATAAAAAAGAATTTCAAATATGGTAGGTATTAATCCAATTAAAATTCACATAAAATGTGCAGTCTAAATAAACCAATTGAAAAACAGAGGTTGTTAGTGTTTTTTGTGGTTTTTTTTTACATCTTTATTGGAGTATAATTGTTTTACAATGTTGTGTTAGTTTCTGCTGTATAACAAAGTGAATCAGCTATATGCATACATCTATCCCCATATCCCTTCCCTCTTGCGTCTCCCTCCCACCCTCCCTATCCCACCCCTCTAAGTGGTCACAAAGCACCAAGCTGATCTCCCTGTGCTATGCAGCTCCTTTCCACTGTCTATCTATTTTGTATTTGGTAGTGTATATATGTCAATGCTACTCTCTTACTTCATCCCTGTTAGAGTGGTTTTAAAAGTAAAAATGACCCACTCCATGTTGTCTGTAAAAGCCTACTTTATTATTTTTTAATTTTTATTTTATACTGGAGTATAGTTGATTAAAAATGTTGTGTTAGTTTCTGGTGTAGAGCAAAGTGATTCAGTTATAGATATACATGTATCTATTCTTTTTCAAATTCTTTTCCCATTTAGGTTAAGCCTACTTAAAATACAAATATTTTAATAGTTTAAGAGTAAAGGAATAGAAAAAGCTACATCATACTAATACTAACAAAAAGAAAGCAATATTGATTTCAGACAAAAAGGACTTCAGGACAAGGAAAAGATTCAGAGATAAATAGAAGCATTACATGATGATAAAGAGTCAATTCTCTAAGAAGACACAGTAATCCTAATTGTGTATGCACCTAACAAAAGAGCATGAAAATACACGAGGCAAAAACTGATAGAACTAAATGGGGAAATAGACAAATCCATTCTTAATGGCGATTTCAACACCCCTTTCACTATTTGATAGATCAAGCAGGCAGCAAATCACTAAGGATACAGATGACTTAAACAGCATTATCAATCAACTTGATCTCATTGACATGTATGGAATACTTCATTCAATAGCAGAATATACATTTTTCTCAAGATCACATGCAATATTATCCAAAATATACCAAATTCCAGGCCATTAAAACACATCTTAGCAAATTTGAAAGAACATACAAAGCATGTTCTCAAACCACAGTGGAATAAATTATAGAGAGATAGCTGGAAATCCACAAATATTTGGAAATTAAATAACATACTTCTAAAGAAACTATGAGTCAAAAATGAAGTCCCCCCAAAATTTTTTAAATATTTTGAACCAAATATAAATGAAAACACAACATGAACATTAGAGAGATGCAGCAAAAGTAGTGTATAGAAGGAAGTTTATAGCATTAAATGCTTATATTAGAAATTAAGAAAGATCTGAAATGAACAACCTAGGAAAATTAGAGAAAGAATAGCAATTTAAGCTTTAGGTAGCAGGAAAAAGCAAGAAGTAATGCAAATTAGAGTAGAAATCAATGAAATTGAAAAAAGGAAACCAACAGAGAACATTGCTTTTAAAAATATGGTTCTTTGAAAAAATCAACAAAGTTGATAAACTTCTAATCAAGCCAACCAAGAAAAAAATGAGGGAAGACAGAAATTACCAATACCAGAAATGAAAAAGGGAACAACACTAATGATAATAAGGAAATACTACAAAAATCTCTATTTGTACAAATCTGATAATGTAGAAAAAATGAACCAGTTCCTTGAAAGATACAAACTACTAAAATTCATACAAAGAGAAATAGATAACCTGAATAACTCTATGCTTATTAAAATAGAAATAATATTTTAAAACCTAAAAATAATTACCAGACCCAGATGTTTTCACTGATGATTCCACCAAGTATTTAAGGAAGAAACAATACCTATTCTCTGTAATCTCTTCCAAAAAGATACAAGCAGAGGGAATACTTCTTAATTTATTCTCTGAAAACAGAATTACCTTAACATGTAAAGCAGATAATATTACAAGGAAAGAAAAAAAAACAGATCAGCATCTTCCATGAACATAGATGCAAAAACTTCAACAAAACATCAGTAAATAGAATCTAACAATGTATAAAAAGGATTATACACTAGGAACAAGTGGGATTTATTCCAGGTATCTAAAGCTAGTATAACATTTGAAAAATCTACCTGTGTAAGCCAACACATAAGTGGGCAAAAGAAGAAAAAGAAGATGCTGAAAAGCATTTGACACAATCCAACATCCATTCATGATAAAAACTCTCAATACTCTGGAATAGAGGGGAACTTCCTCAACTTGATAAAGGATATCTACACAAAACCTACACCTAACATGGTAGCTCATGATCGGAGACTGGATACTTCCCCACTAAGACTGGGAAAAAGGCAGAGATTCTCTTACCACTTCTGTTCAGCAACACACTGAAAGTCCTAGCTAGTGCAATAAAACAAGAAAAGATTGGAAAGGAAGAAATAAAACTCTTTGATGATGACATGACTGTACAGTAATCTCCACTGAATCTGCAGAAAAACACTCCTGGAACTAATAAGCAAATACAGCAAGATCACAACATACACATCAGTACAAAACTCAACTGCTTTCCTGTATACCAGCAATGAATAATTGAAATTTGAAATTAAAAAATATTTACAACAGCACCAAAAATGAAGTACTTAGGTGTAAATGTAACAGCATGTATAAAATTATATGCAGAAATCTAAAACACTGATGGAAGAAATCAAATATCTAAATTAATGGAGAAATATTCCATGTTCCTGCACTGAAAGACTCAATAGTCTTATCATGAAACTTCTTCCCAAATTGATCTGTTTATTCAACCCAATCACTATCAAAATCTGATATCAGGATAGTGTCTAAAATTTATATGGAAAGGCAAAGGATCTAGAAGGCTCAACAAAATATTGAAGAACCACAACACATTCTCTGATTTCAAGACTTATTAAGAAGTTACAGTCATCAAGAGCGTATAAAGGATGGCAGATGTTAGGGGCCAGTTTTCTTACTGTTAGAGGGGGAGTTACGGACAAGGAGGGGGAGTTACAGACAAGCAAGGGGAGAAGTCTAGAATGACCCATGTGGTAAGAGATTAGAGTTGAGCGTGTTAGCGTGAACTCAGGTTTAGATTAATATAAATACTTATAGATACGTGGTATACGGTATCACTACACACACATATATTTCCTTGCTCTGTCAACTGAGAGGGCCTAGTGGTACTGACACTCCAGTCGCAATGAGCACAACTGGGACACAGATCTTGGATTCTAATACAATTCTCAGTAAAAGGAAGTAGGGACCCTTAGAGAAATGGCTTCCTGGAGGACTGGGTCAGTGGATATATAAGATACACTTAGAGCATCTTGTAGTGCTAAAAAACCCCTAAAAAACAAAACCAGTCAAACAAACCAAAAACCCCCAACGATTTTATGTCAAAGGGATACAGGAATTAACTGAAAGAGCTCCCAATGGCCAAAGCTAGAACACTTGAACAACAAATAAACTTGAATTGGATAATAGTCCAAAATGTGAAATAAATATCCATGAGTCCACATTGATATACACGAATGACTGAATAAATAGATCAGTAGAACAGATACGTCTCCCATCCAGAAGAATTCCAATAATTTATATAATACCATTCACGGAGGTGGAACATAATTCCCCATTCCTTAGTGTGAGCTGCATATCGTCACATCCTTCCAAAGAGTATAGTGTGGAAAAGGGGGGAAAAAAGAGTATGTAACAATGGAGAAACATGACAAATACTACCTCAGCCAGGAGTTCAAGGTTAACATCAAGAGTGATAGTCATATTGATAGGATATTACCTTAATATGCCGTGATGAGAATGGTGCTTTAACTCTGTGGTTTTCTTACCGGAAGGCAAGCAAGACAAGGTGACAGTCTTCGTTCTGGAGGGGAAGGGGAAATTACCAGTTAGAGGAGAACTGATGTCAGGTGGGCTCATTAGTTACCAGGGAAACCAGCAGAGGGGCACACCCTCACCAGCCCCTTGGATAAGAACAATCACCAGCTGGGGCCTGGGACAAGTGGGCAGGAAGGTCAGTCATGTGCATAGGGTATCCCCTGGTCGGGCAGGGCATGTACAGAGAGCAAGAGAACCGCCATCTTGAGTGGTCTGACCATGAACTCCACCCCTACACACCTTGCGCCACCCACCCTTACAGTCTTGGTCCACCCTCTTCCGCAATATCCCTGGGGTCAGGTATGTAGGGGGCACTGCCACCAGACACCACAAATACACTACAGACCCCAGCAGCCAAAGAGCATCGTGAATAAGACACCTAGTATGCTCAGAACAGCCATTTGCCAGGATGTGGGCAAATTTTGGAGCCAAGCGCTTACCGGGTCAATGGAAAGGGAGTCAGTAGCAGCAGTGCCCCGTCCAGTTATAAGGCAGGCAAGGCCACCCCTGGTTTTCACAAACGCAGAGCCACCTGCATGGGGAGGGGAAGGCCCAGCTTTAAAAGAAACATTCTGGTGGCCTAGGCAGGAGTCAGCAGTCACAGTATAGGTCTGCCACCCCATGTTATGTTGAGTGCCATGAGGGGTGGACCCAGTAGGTCCTTCCAAACAAAACACAGTTAATCCCACTAGTTGGACTTGTGTGTCCAGAAGCCAGCCTATACCACCCACATAGCATAGCCCAGGGGGCTCATGGGCAGTCAGCTGTACAGTAATGTTTACCAACGAGGGTCCTTCTGATATACTGACATGTGGGCCAGGAAGATGGTGAGTCTTTCTCCCCCACGGTCAGTAGTCCCCACATAGTCACAGTAGCCAGGTCAATTTTTCATGGAAGCCCAGAGGAGGACAATGGCATCTGGCTGTAGACCCAGCAATTCGCCTCATTTTGCAGTGAGGTCCGTGTTGCTGTTCAGTCTTCAAATAGATTTCCTCCTCTTGGGCTGCGGATGAGATGTGGGGCATCTAAAAGGTACAGCACAGGGGAGATCATGACAGTTAAGCAAAGTACAAGCGGTAACTGCATTCCGAGATAATGCCACACCCGCCTGAGGTTTTTGTCCTGGTGTGCAATACAGTTCACAACACTCACGTTTTCAGTAATGCAATAACATGTCCAAAACCACGTATACAATGGCCACCTAGTTTTACCTTGGATGTCTGAACCACAGCGACTCCATTGTGACTTTCAAATGCATTCCCTTCCTCAATGGCCAAAGCAGATGCACAACGCCTGTCTGAACGATCACAAAACAGGCTGATCTGGTCAGTAAAATTTAAGTTAAACCATGTATTGAATATAAGCCAGAATGACTTCCCCATACCTCAGTGCGTACAGATTTCTCCATCATTTCCCTTTTTGACTGTAAAACTTTCAATAGAAAGTACTGATGATCAAAATATCCATCCCTCAATGCTGGGGTGCTGGCTCCTACCGCAGGTTCAGATCATGTCCCTTGGTGCTAGGCCTCCTTTATATTTGCCTAGGCATTCACGTTGGGGGAAAACTAATCAGATCTCCTGAACAGGCTCAAGGTATGTTAATGGGGAAACACTTTATAGGCTATACATTTTATCACTTATACCCAACTGTCACACAAGCATTGTACATGTGTTTTTAGCAGCAGACTTAAAGCAAGCAGTGTCACATTTCATGAGTAGTTATATTGCAGGAAAGGTGACCCCTTCCAGGGCCCGAGAGTGAGCTCTTGTCTAACATTTGGAAATGAATTGTCCAAGGAGACACACGTGCTGACAAAGCAAGAGACTTTACTGGGAAGGGGCACCCGGGTGGAGAGCAGGAGGGTAAGGGAACCCGGGAGAACTACTCTGCCACATGGCTCGCAGTCTCAGGTTTTATGAGAATTGGGTTAGTTTCCAGGTTGTCTCTGGCCAATCATTCTGACTCAGGGTCCTTCCTGGTCGTGTGCACATCACTCAGCTAAGATGGATTCCAGAAAGAGGATTCTGGGATGTTGGTAGGACATCCGGACTGACATCTCCTCTCTCCTTTTAACCTTTCCCGAATTCTTCCAGTTGGTGGTAGCTTGTTAGTTCCACATTCCTAATGAGGCCCTCCTGTTGTGAGTTAACTTAATCAAGTGGTTACTATCGGGCCTGGCCAGGGCGGGCAGTTTCGGACAGTGGTTCCCCTAACAGTTATACTCTGTGACAATGTCACTAGATAATTTTCTTTCCACCCAGAGCATCAGGGCAAAAGTATGGCTAACACAATAACTTTCATAAATACAGACCTCAATTAACAGAAGTAGAATTTAACATCCACTGAAACATAATATTGTGCTAAAATTACCCTCATCTCCACCAAACAGAGCCAAATCAAAACTAATTTGTTTGCAAAATAAGTCTTCTCAATTGACCGCATAGGATCCTCCAAACTGGCTGAGGGGGAACACCTCAGGAGTCTCAGACTGAATTCCCAAAAGGCCTCTCAAGGCCAGGAAGGACATGCCAAAGGCCTGCTATCAGGTTCTGCCTTGGTGGATTTTTCTCTTCTAGACGTCCCCAAAGTATTGAGATTCCTGAGTTAATGAATTTTCTTTATTTAACTTAGCTTAGTTTCAAGTTACCAAAATCCAGAGAGAATAATTTAGACAGACATTCCCAAAGCATAATTATTTCTACAGAGTTTACCTAAAAGCTCTTTTTTCTCCTTTCCACTTAAGATTAAAGTTCCAAAGAACCCAGGTAGATCATTTACATCTCAAAGGCCCAGGAGAAATACCAATTCCTTCTATAAATAGAAAGCTAGCTTAACCGATTACAAACGTCTCACTTGGATACAGTATCTGAGCCATTAAGGCCACTGATCTCCAGACCTCTTGGCAGCTCGCATTCATCAAGAACAGGACCACGAGGCCGCATGTACTAGTGGACAGCCCCCCACCCAGGACTTCCCCCGCAACTCTCGGGATCGCCCCTGGAACTTCTGGGCCCCATATTTTAATGGACAGCCCCCCCAGGATTTCCCCCGCAACTTTCAGGATCGCCCCTGGAATTTCTGGGCCCCCTGTGTTAGTGGACAGCCTCTGCAACTTTCCATTCCCCGTCCTGTATTTCCCAACATTTCCGTGCTCACGGGAGTTTCCTTGGTCTCCTGGCTGCTCTGCCAATTGTTGGGCTGCCCCCCCGAAGGCCTACAAGGCCTGTGCTTACCCAGCTTCAAGAACAAAGAGCTGAGTCAGCGACAGAGACCTCAATGGTTTAATGGATGGGGGAGCTTACCTGTCTGAGGCAAGGTCCTAGAGCGACACCCCACCGTTTGCAGCAGACCGGACATGGCAGCCGGCTTAACTCAGGGGAGGAAGGGGGGATTATAGGGGAATTGATGTCAGGTGGGCTCATCAGTTACCAGGGAAACCAGTAGAGTGGCATGCCCTTCACAGCCCCTTTGATAAGATTAACACCAGCTGGGACGTGGGTAAGTACGTAGGAAGGTCAGTCGTGTGCATAGGGTGTAGGTGAAGCAGGCACTGGTTGGGCAGGGGATGTACAGAGAGCAAGAGAACAGCCATCTTGAGTGGCCTGACCATACACCTCCCCAAAACCCATCACTGCAGTCCAATTCTGAGAGGAAAAGTGAGAAACTTAGCACGGCAAAAAGGAGGTGTGGAGACATCACAATTAAATGTAAGGTGGTAGCCAGAATGGGATCCTGGAATAGAAAAAGGAAATCTGAAAAATGTGTGGACTCTAGTTAATAATAATGTAATGATATCAGTTCATTAGTTGTGACAAATAACTAACTACAGTAATATGAGATGTTAACAACAGAGAAACCCAGGTGGAGGGTATATGGGAACCCCCTGCACTCTCTTCACAAGCTTTCTGTAAATCTAAAAGTATTCTAAAATAAAAAGTCGATTTTGAATAAACACTGAGAAAGCATTTTCTGCAATCCCTATTTTCCCCTTTAACCTCTCTTCTTCTGTATTTGTGTTATTTATTGATGTTTTACTGAAGTAAGTCTTCAATTTTATGACTGAAAAAGAATTCAATTTAAAATGGCATAAGTCATAAGATCGAACACATACATGTAGGGACTGGGTCTAATAATGCTTATATTTATTTCTGCATATATAAATGCTCAATGCCTTGAGAAAATAGTTTGATTAAATAGCAAGGAACATAGCTACAGATGAACAAAAGGCAGTGTGAACAGGACTCTAGAGGATTTTATCTACTAAGAGGACTCTGGCCAAATTATTGGAATAACTGATAACACCACAGCTCTCAAAACCAATGAAATGATCATGTCAAGAACAAATGAAAAATTATGAGCATCAACTTGACAACATTTAGGTTGCTTCCATGTCTTGGCTATTGTAAACTGTGCTGCAATGAACATTGGGGTGCATGTATCCTTTCAAATCATGTTTTTCTCCAGATATATGCCCAGGAGTGGGATTGCTGGATCATATGGTAGTTCTACTTTTAGTTTTTTGAGGAAACTCCATACTGTTTTCCATAGTGGCTGCACCAATTTACATTCCCATCAGCAGTGTAGGAGGGTTCCCTTTCCTCCACACCCTCTCCAGCATTTGTTATTTGTGGACTTTTTAATGATGGCCATTCTGACTGGTGTGAGGTGGTACCTCACTGTAGTTTTGATTTGCCTTTCTCTAATAATTAGCAATGTTGAACATCTTTTCATGTGCCTGTTGGGCATCTGTATGTCTTCTTTGGAGAATGTCTATTTAGAACACACTTATGGTTATCAAGGGAGAAGGGGTGTGGAGGGGGGGGAATGGATTGGGAGTTTTGGATTAACAGATGCAAACTATTATATATAGAATAGATGAACAATAAAGTCCTACTGTAGAGCATAGGGAACTATATTCAATACCCTGTAATAAACCATAATGGAAAAGAATATGAAAAAGAATATATATATATATATAAAACTGAATCACTTTACTGTGCTCCAGAAACTACACAACGTTGTAAATCAACTATACTTCAAAGAAAAATACATTTAAAAATAAATAAATAAATAGAAAGAATTTCTATTTATTTCTGCCCTATTCTGCCTCTCCTCTGTTTTGTCCCTAGAAAATTTCTCATATTTCTCTACTGCATAGAAGTAGAATTGCCTTGCTTTTCATTAGTGCAAGCCATTTATATGAGAAAGCAGAATTCTATAAACAGAAAAGATACGCAATGACCACAAATCTACTTCCAAAGGGAAAGTATCCTGTGGAAGCAAATGGAAAAACAGCACATGCCAGAATTTTAAATGGAAAAAGAAGCACATGTAGAATTTTTAAAATGCATAACTTAACAGATCTAATCTCACTTAGTGATAATATTTATGGGGAATACTAATGAACTACTTCCACTGAAACAGGGTTTTTCTCTCAACTGGGATTTGAGGCTATATGTTTCCTTGCCTTTTTCCTTGAAATAGCTTAGCCTTTAACCATATTTGTATGGGAAAGCAGCATAAAATACCTTTTTAAAGTCAATTTAGGCAAAACAATCCTTTTTCTCATGTGAGTTCTATAAAGATAATATAATAACCAAGCAGGAAGTGAAAATACAAGATGGCCCTGCCCCCCAAAGAAAACCTGATCAAAATGGAAAGGTTAAACTTACTTATGATATCAAATGTTTTCATCGTGGGAATGGAAGTGCAAATAAATGAAAGCTGTACAAATAACTTCACTTTACATAACTAACATTTACTGAGGATTTCTCATGCATCTCCTTGACCTTAGCATATATTATGGTATGAATTATTTTTATGAATTATTCAACAACTTGAATTATTTTTGAATGAGCTGAATGTAATATTTGGCTACAATAAATATACAGATTATTTTCAGTCTTTAAAAAGTCCTTTAAAATATCACTGCTCATTCCTTTAAATCATATCTCATTGCATATAGAGCCATCTCTGACAGAGAGAGAGCAGGGTGGGCGATCAAGGCAGAGTGTGGAATTTTCGAGCGGGATGAAACCTGCCTCTTTCCAAGTCTCAGTGAGCAGTGAGGTGGAAATTCCAAAGAAGGCTAGATAAGATGTCTGGCCTACTTTAACCACCACACACCGTTTTTCTATTCATATTTGAAATTTTCTCTGTCCTTTCAAGTTTGCATGCAATAAAGTTGAGGGATGCATAACAAAACGTCAGAGGATTTTGATAATGAATTTGGGACTGAATAAAGTGGCTTATGAAGAATGAGAGCAAAGGAAGATTCCTTGACATGACTTTCACATGTGAAAAAACATTTTGAGAACAGATGTTTATTTTCTCTACAAAGTAGATACTGCATATCAAAATCTGTTTTAAAAAACCAAACCACCCAACTTTCTTTCTTTGGAAAGAAATTTTCATTCTGAATGATCATTTCATTGGTGTTCATTCATCCACAGTTCGGTAAACTGCTAAACATCTGTCCATGCACTAGCCCATAGCATATGCCTTGTCAAGAACACACCATCTGCCTGGTAATAGAATACATCCAGACAGAAGCAACTAGAGGGTCGACACCCAGGTTGTGGAGATCCTATCCACAATACACACAAATATACATGTATACATTTGTGAGTATACACACAAGGTCATACACACACACATACACACAGAGAACTCATTATAAGGAAGAAATATGGCATAGAAAAGAAATAGATTTTTGAGGAAAGTGCTTTAATTTAGATAGTAAGCTGTGAAAGAGCAAAAATCAACCCTGGTGCATTGAACTTTATGTTTTTTAAACCTTTATGAAGCCAAGTGCGGAGGTTTAGAGCATACTTTTTGGACGGGAAAGTTGGACTTCACATACCAGCCCTATGTTTCATTTCCTATGAAACCATAGGAAAATTGTGTAATCTCTGTCCTTTATCTTCTTGTCTATGACCTGAAGAGTGTGCATGGCAAATGACAAAATCTTTAAAAAGTTTAATAACCATTATGTCTCTATTTTCATAGGCGGAAATGCTCTTTCCTTTACTTCTCCACCTGTTTTTATTGTTCTAATCCTTCAAGGCCCACTTCAAATACAAGAGTAATAATCATAATAGAATTTAGAAATTCCCCTGAGTTCTCCAACTCCACTCTGCACAGAACTAATTGCCCCCTCTTCTCTGCTCCCAGAACACCTTGGAAACACCATCAATTGGTTACAAGTAGGTGAGAATCCTGGCAAGTTTGGAGTATACTGGAAGGACCCAGGTCTTGGAAAACTTTTTCAGGAAGACCACTCCAAATTTTGATACATCCTTAGATTGAGGTGAGAAAGGAGAAAATCCAAGCTTCTGGATATTTTGATACAAATCCCCAGAAAGATTTATAAGGCCTCCTCCTCCCAGACCTCTCCAACCCCCAACAATTCCCCCAACATATTACATTGTTTTAGAAGAAAGAACAATGACTCAACCATCTGCTGTCCCTAGCTCTAACCACAGGACTTAAAAACATTACAAGTGTTCAATAAATGCTTCTTGACTAACTAAATGAAAAATAGCGCTTGTTGTTCCTCTCCAGAATATATTTCTAACTTAAAATGGATTTATAGGATGTAGGCAAGGAGACCTTCTCTTTTTAGGTTCTGGAACTAATATTGCTGTTAGCCTCGCTCAACACTCAGAAGTCTGGCTTACTATAGTAATATATATGTATTTTATTATGGAAAACATATGTGTTTTATTATAAAATATATATATATCTGTGGCACATTGAAACTTTCTATTTTGTGATGAATCAACTTTTGTGAAAATGTTATGTAAAAACTAAACAATTTAAGAATCTACAGCATAAGTCCCAAATTAATACATTAGTTCAATAATGTAAATGTATTTAATTAACACTAATCTCTCCTTTGCAACGTTTCGTCTATTTGAACATTCCCATGAAGAGGACATGTAATATCTAACATCCATTGGACAATTTGATAACTAGAATTTCATAGTGTAGGAAAAATGAAAAACTGTTTAATTATAATTTGATTAAAAAATAGAATTTGGTATTTGAGGGTGCCCACTATGTGGCCTAGGAATAAAAGTAAAAAGAAAGAAAGAAAGGATGAGGAATGAAGAAAGATGGGAAGTGAATCAGGAGAAAGCAAGGAATAGGAAGTGTGGGAAGGAAAGGAAGATTTGTTTTTTCCATCTGCTTCTTTAAATCTATTTACTTGTAGTATCTCAATATCATTAAACAGGCTCTCAGAAAGTGTTAAGAGAATTAAAAACCATGAAGATAATAAAAAGTAGTTTAGGCTAAAGATTTTTAATAACCAAGTGAAAACACTAATCCCTGGCATTTTTGTCAATCCTTACCAAGGCAGCCATTAGAGCAAGACCACCAGGAACCACATTTTTAATTATTCAAGATAAAGCACATGTTTTGAGATTCAAGAATGTAAAACATGATCTTGCTTTGTTGAATACATTAGAGAGTAAATTAGGATGAGGCTGACAATTAAAGCGTGTTTCTAAATGTAAGGCACACTACGAGACTGCTGACTGGTAGTTTAGTAATTAAATTCCTCATAGAAACACTTTTATCATCTGTACAATTAGGACACTTTCATTTGCAAGTGTCAGAAAGCCAACTCTAACTTAAGAAATGGAATTTAATGACTTATGTAATTGAGAAATCCCATAGGTGATGCTGGCTTAAGGCACAGATAGTTTCGGGAGCTTAATGATAAATATTTCTTCCCTCTTCCTTCTTCCCTTCTGCTATCTTCCCCTGTCTTTCTTTCACTTCCCTCTTCCCTTCTCCTCTTTCTCTTTTGTCTAGCCCATTGCTCCTTCCTCATCTCTTGGCTTTAATTTCTTCTGTGTTGGCTTCATTCCTATGCGGGCTCTCCCTTTATAATGAAATGTTGGCCATCAGGATTATGGAACTCAATTTTGAAAGAAGAGCAACCTTAATAGAAAGAGAGCTGCTTTTCAGAGCCTTGGCAAAGCTTTCCTGGGAGATGCTGATTTGCATGGGCTGGGTGGCCTAAGCATCTCTGAATCGAGCAAGGAGTTCTTACAATTGTGGTGCTCTGATTGGCCAAGGCTGGGTCACATGCCATCTTTGTGGTGCCAGGAAAAACCATGATCAACTCTACCCAAAACCAAGGAGCTCTCTAGGTATAGGTGAGTAGTGGTATAGCAGCAGCAGTGCATCTCAAACTTTAATGTATATTTAATCAAACTGAGGACCTTGTTAAAAATGTGGATACTCATTTAACAAGTCAGGGTGAGACCAGAAATTCTAAACTTATAACAAGATAACAGGTGGTGTTGATATTGTTGGTTTGGGAACCACTTTGAAAACCACTGTTATTTGGTCAAAGATACAGAACAGGCAAAGGCAACAAACAGACACCAATCAAACTACCCAAACAGGTTTAGACACATTCCATTATTATGGTTTTAGAAACACATTCTTGAAAAAAATATAAATTTTGAATTAAAACAGGAGCAGTCCTTCACAAGTCCACATATAACAAGAGAAATTTAAAAAGAATTATAGAAAACTTGGTATGAGAGGGAGCTTCAAGATGGCGGAAGAGTAAGACGTGGAGATCACCTTCCTCCCCACAAATACATCAGAAATACATCTACACGTGGAACTGCTCCTACAGAACACCTACTGAACGCTGGCAGAAGACCTCAGACCTCCCAAAAGGCAAGAAACTCCCCACGTACCCGGGTAGGACAAAAGAAAAAGGAAAAAACAGAGACAAAGAATAGGGATGGGACCCGCACCTCTGGGAGGGAGCCGTCAAGGAGGAAAGGTTTCCACACACTAGGAAGCCCCTTCACGGGTGGAGACTGCGGGTGGCGGAGGGGGGAAGCTTCGGAGCCACGGAGGAGAGCGCAGCCACAGGGGTGCGGAGGGCAAAGCGGAGACATTCCCGCACGGAGGCTCGGCGCCAAGCAGCACTCACCAGCCCGAGAGGCTTGTCTGCTCCCCCGCCGGGGCGGGTGGAGGCTGGGAGCGGAGGCTCGGGCTTCGGTCGGATCGCAGGGAGAGGACTGGGGTTGGCGGCGTGAACACAGCCTGAAGGGGGCTAGTGCGCCACGGCTAGCCGGGAGGGAGTCCGGGAAAAAGTCTGCAGCTGCCGAAGAGGCAAGAGACTTTTTCTTGCCTCTTTGTTTCCTGGTGCGCAAGGAGAGGGATTCAGAGCGCCGCCTAAACGAGCTCCAGAGACAGGTGCGAGCCGCGGCGATCAGCGCGGACCCCAGAGACGGGCATGAGATGCTAAGGCTGCTGCTGCCGCCACCAAGAAGCCTGTGTGCGAGCACAGGTCACTCTCCACACCGCCCCTCCCGGGAGCCTGTGCAGCCCGCCACTGCCAGTCTCCCGTGATCCGGGGACAACTTCCCCGGGAGAACGCACGGCGCGCCTCGGGCTGCTGCAACGTCACGACGCCTCTGCTGCCGCAGGCTCGCCCCGCCTCCTCCGTACCGCTCCCTCCCCCCGGCCTGAGTGAGCCAGAGCCCCCAAAGCAGCTGCTCCTTTAACCCCGTCCTGTCTGGGCGGGGAACAGACGCCCTCAGGCGACCTACACGCAGAGGCGGGTCCAAATCCAAAGCTGAACCCCGGGAGCTGTGAGAACAAAGAATAGAAAGGGAAATCTCTCCCAGCAGCCTCAGAAGCAGCGGATAAAAGCTCCACAAACAACTTGATGTGCTGCGTCTATGGAATACCTGCATAGACAACAAATCATCCCAAATTGAGGAGGTGGACTTTGGGAGCAACGATATATATATATTTTTCCCTTTTCCTCTTTTTAGGAGTGTGTATGTGTATGCTTTTAGTCTGTACAGCTTTGCTTTTACCATTTGTTCTAGGGTTCTGTCTGTCTGTTTTTTGGTTTTGTTTTTGTTTTATTAGTATAGTTTTTAGCACTCGTTATCATTGATGGATTTGGTTTTTGGATTGGTTGCTCTCTTCTTTCTTTTTTTTTTCTTAATGTTTTTATTACATAAAAAATTTTTTTTATAGTTATTTTTTATTTTAATAACTTTATTTTATTTTATTTTACTTTACTTTATTTTATTTTATTTCATTTTATTTTATCTTCTTTCTTTCTTTCTTTCTTTCTTTTTTTCTCCCTTTTATTCTGAGCCATGTGGATGACAGGCTCTTGGTGCTCCAGCCAGGCATCAGGGCCGTGCCTCTGAGGTGGGAGAGCCAAGTTCAGGACATTGGTCCACAAGACACCTCCCAGCTCCACATAATATCAAATGGCAAAAATCTCCCAGAGATCTCCATCTCAACACCAAGACACAGCTCCACTCAATGACCAGCAAGGTAAAGTGCTGGACACCCTATGCCAAACAACTAGCAAGACAGGAACACAGCCCCATCCATTAGCAGAGAGGCTGCCTAAAATCATAATAAGGCCACAGACACCCTAAAACACACCACCAGACGTGGACGTGCCCACAGAAAGACAAGATCCAGCCTCATCCACCAGAACACAAGCACTAGTCCCCTGCACCGGGAAGCCTACACAACCCACTGAACCAAACTTAGCCACTGGGGACAGACACCAAAAACAATGGGAACTATGAACCTGCAGCCTGAGAAAAACAGACCCCAAACACAGTAAGTTAAGCAAAATGAGAAGACAGAGAAACACACAGCAGATGAAGGAGCAAGGCAAAAACCCACCAGACCTAACAAATGAAGAGGAAATAGGCAGTCTACCTGAAAAATAATTCAGAATAATGATAGTAGATGATCCAAAATCTTGGCAATAGAATGGAGAAAATACAAGAAACATTTAACAAGGACCTAGAAGAACTAAAGAGCAAACAAATAGCGATGAACAACACAATAAATGAAATTAAAAATTCTCTAGAAGGGATCAATAGCAGAAAAAATGAGGCAGAAGAACGGATAAGTGACCTGGAAGTTAAAATAGTGGAAATAACTACTGCAGAGCAGAATAAAGAAAAAAGAATGAAAAGAATTGAGGACAGTCTCAGAGACCTCTGGAACAACATTAAACGCACCAACATTTGAATTATAGGGGTCCCAGAAGAAGAAGAGAAAAAGAAAGAGACTGAGAAAATATCTGAAGAGATTATAGTTGGAAACTTCCCTAATATGGGAAAGGAAATTGTTAATCAAGTCCAGGAAGCACAGAGAGTCCCATACAGGATAAATCCAAGGAGAAACATGCCTAGACACATATTAAACTATTAAAAATTAAATCCAAAGAAAAAATATTACAAGCAGCAAGGGAAAAACTAGAAATAACATGCAAGGGAATCCCCATAAGGTTAACAGCTGAACTTTTAAGAACTCTGCAAGCCAGAAGGGAATGGCAGGACATATTTAAAGTGATGAAGGAGAAAAACCTACAATCAATATTGCTCTACCCAGCAAGGATCTCATTCAGATTTGATGGAGAAATTAAAATCTTTACAGACAAGCAAAAGCTGAGAGAATTCAGCACCACCAAGCCAGCTTTACAATAGATGCTAAAGGAACTTCTCTGGGCAGGAAACACAAGAGAAGGAAAAGACCTACAATAAGAAACCCAAAACAATTAAGAAAATGGTAATAGGAACATACATATTGATAATTACCTTAAATGTAAACGGATTAAATGCTCCAACCAAAAGACATAGACTGGCTGAATGGATACAAAAACAAGCCCCGTATATAGGATGTCTACAAGAGACCCACCTCAGAAATAGGGACACATACAGACTGAAAGTGAGGGGATGGAAAAAGATATTCCATGCAAATGGAAATCAAAAGAAAGGTGGAGTAGCAATTCTCATATCAGACAAAATAGACTTTAAAACAAAGACTATTATAAGAGACAAAGAAGGACACTACATAATAATCAAGGGATCAATCCAAGAAGGAGATATAACAATTGTAAATATTTATGGGCCCAACATAGGAGCACCTCAATATATAAGGCAAATACTAACAGCCATAAAAGGGGAAATCGACAGTAACACAATCATAGTAAGGGATTTTAACACCCCACTTTCACCAATGGACAGATCATCCAAAATGAAAATATATAAGGAAACACAAGCTTTAAATGATACATTAAACAAGATGGACTTAATTGATATTTATAGGACGTTCCATCCAAAAACAACAGAATACACTTTCTTCTCAAGTGCTCATGGCACATTCTCCAGGATAGATCATATCTTGGGTCACAAATCAAGCCTTGGTAAATTTAAGAAAATTGAAATCATATCAAGTATCTTTTCTGACCACAATGCTATGAGACTAGATATCAATTACAGGAAAAAATGTGTAAAAAATACAAACACATGGAGGCTAAACAATACACTACTTAATAACCAAGAGATCACTGAAGAAATCAAAGAGAAAATCAAAAAATACCTAGAAACAAATGACAATGAAAACACGACGACCCAAAACCTATGGGATGCAGCAAAAGCAATTCTAAGAGGGAAGTTTATAGCAATACAATCCTACCTTAAGAAACAAGAAACATCTCAAATAAACAACCTAACCTTACAGTTAAAGCAATTAGAGGAAGAAGAACAAAAAAACCCCAAAGTTAGCAGAAGGAAAGAAATCATAAAGATCAGATAAGAAATAAATGAAAAAGAAATGAAGGAAATGATAGCAAAGATCAATAAAACTAAAAGCTGGTTCTTTGAGAAGATAAACAAAATTGATAAACCATTAGCCAGACTCATCAAGAAAAAAAGGGAGAAGACTCAAATCCACAGAATTAGAAATGAAAAAGGAGACGTAACAAATGAAACTGAAGAAATATAAAGGATCATGAGAGATTACTACAAGCAACTATATGGCAATAAAATGGACAACCTGGAAGAAATGGACAAATTCTTAGAAATGCACAACGTTCCAAGACTGAACCAGGAAGAAATAGAAAATATGAACCAAGCAATCACAAGCACTGAAATTGAAACTGTGATTAAAAATCTTCCAACAAACAGAAGCACAGGACCAGATGGCTTCACAGGCGAATTCTATCAAACATTTAGAGAAGAGTTAACACCTATCCTTCTCAAACTCTTCCAAAATATTGCAGAGGGAGGAACACTCCCAAACTCATTCTATGAGGCGACCATCACCCTGATACCAAAACGAGACAAAGATGTCACAAAGAAAGGAAACTACAGGCCAATGTCACTGATGAACATAGATGCAAAAATCCTCAACAAAATACTAGCAAACAGAATCCACCAGCACATTAAAAGGATCATACACCATGATAAAGTGGGTTTTATCCCAGGAATGCAAGGATTCTTCAATATACGCAAATTAATCAATGTGATACACCATATTAACAAATTAAAGAAGAAAAACCATATGATCATCTCAATAGATGCAGGAAAACCTTTTGACAAAATTCAACACCCATTTATGATAAAAACTCTCCAGAAAGTGGGCATAGAGGGAACCTACCTCAACATAATGAAGGCCATATATGACAGACCCACAGCAAACATGTTTCTCAATGGTGAAAAACTGAAACCATTTCCACTAAGATCAGAAACAAGACAAGGTTGCTGACTCTCACCACTCTTATTCAACATAGTTTTGGAAGTTTTAGCCACAGCAATCAGAGAAGAAAAAGAAATAAAAGGAATCCAAATAAGAAAAGAAGAAGTAAAGCTGTCACTGTTTGCAGATAACATGATACTATACATAGAGAATCCTAAAGATGTTACCAGAAAACTACTAAAGCTAATCAATGAATTTGGTAAAGTAGCAGCATACAAAATTAATGCACAGAAATCTCTTGCATTCCTATACACTAATGATGAAAAATCTGAAAGTGAAATGAAGAAAACGCTCCCATTTACCATTGCAACAAAAAGAATAAAATATCTAGGAATAAACCTACCTAAGGAGACAAAAGACCTGTATGCAGAAAATTATAAGACACTGATGAAAGAAGTTAAAGATGATACAAATAGATGGAGAGATATACCATGTTCTTGGATTGGAAAAATCAACATTGTGAAAATGACTCTACTACCCAAAGCAATCTACAGATTCAATGCAATCCCTATCAAACTACCACTGGCATTTTTCACAGAACTAGAACAAAAAATTTCACAATTTGTATGGAAACACAGAAGACCCCGAATAGCCAAAGCAATCTTGAGAAAGAAAAACGGAGCTGGAGGAATCAGGCTCCCTGACTTCAGACTCTACTACAAAGCTACAGTAATCAAGACAGTATGGTACTGGCACAAAAACAGAAATATATAGATCAATGGAACAGGATAGAAAACCCAGAGGTAAACACATGCACATATGGTCACCTTATCTTTGATAAAGGAGGCAAGAATATACAATGGAGAAAAGACAGCCTCTTCAATAAGTGGTGCTGGGAAAACTGGACAGCTACATGTAAAAGTATGAAATTAGAACACTATACACAAAAAAACCCCCTCAAAATGGATTAAAGACCTAAATGTAAGGCCAGACACTATGAAACTCTTAGAGGAAAACAGGGGCAGAACACCCCATGACATAAATCACAGCAAGATCCTTTTTGACCCAGCTCCTAGAGAAATGGAAATAAAAACAAAAATAAACAAATGGGACCTAATGAAAATTAAAAGCTTTTGCACAGCAAAGGAAACCATAAACAAGACAAAAAGACAACCCTCAGAATGGGAGAAAATATTAGCAAATGAAGCAACTGGCAAAGGATTAATCTCCAAAATTTACAAGCAGCTCATGCAGCTCAATATAAAAAAAACAAACAACCAAATTCAAAAATGGGCAGAAGACCTAAATAGGCATTTCTCCAAAGAAGATATACAGATTGCCAACAAACACATGAAAGCATGCTCAACATCACTAATCATTAGAGAAATGCAAATCAAAACTACAGTGAGATATCATCTCACACCAGTCAGCATGGCCATCATCAAAAAATCTACAAACAATAAATGCTGGAGAGAGTGTGGAGAAAAGGGAACCCTCTTGCACTGTTGGTGGGAATGTAAATTGATACAGCCACTATGAGAACAGTATGGAGGTTCCTTAAAAAACTAAAAATAGAACTACCATATGACCCAGCAATCCCACTACTGGGCATATACCCTGAGAAAACCATAATTCAAAAAGAGTCATGTACCACAATGTTCATTGCAGCTCTATTTACAATAGCCAGGACATGGAAGCAACCTAAGTGTCCATCGACAGATGAATGGTAAAGAAGATATGGCACATATATACAATGGAATATTACTCAGCTGTAAAAGAAACAAAATTGAGTTATTTGTAGTGAGGTGGATGGACGTAGAGTCTGTCATACAGAGTGAAGTAGGTCAGAAAGAGAAAAACAAATACCGTATGCTAACACATATATATGGAATCAAAAAAAAAAAAAAGTGGTCATGAAGAACCTAGGGACAAGACGGGAATAAAGACACAGACCTACTAGAGAATGGACTTGAGGATACGGGGAGGGGGAAGGGTAAGCTGGGACAAAGTGAGACAGTGGCATGGACATATATACACTACCAAACGTAAAGTAGATAGCTAGTGGGAAGCAGCCGCATAGCACAGGGAGATTAGGCCGGTACTTTGTGACCACCTAGAGCGGTGGGATAGGGAGGGTGGGAGGGAGGGAGACGCAAGCGGAAAGAGATATGGGGACATATGTATACGTATAACTGATTCACTTTGTTTTAGAGCAGAAACTAACACATCATTGTAAAGCAATTATACTCCAATAAAGATGTTTAAAAAAACAAAACAAAGAAACAAAAAACAAACAAAAAAAAGAATTATAAAAAGAGACCAGCATGATTCAGATCTGGGTGTGCATCAAAGAAAGTTTTGTGTAGAACTCCTGTAGATTATGAAATGTCCTACATTATGCTCTAAGATGAACTCTACTGTGGTTGCAAATATACATTCACAAGGAAAAATATAGCTTCACTTTTTCTACATATATTTTTACATGTCACTAGATAATACTGGTACTTTATATATAGTTTAGTTTCTGCTGAAATAATTCCATACCACATTATACCAATGTAGAACAAAAATTTCCAGGTCACAACTGATTCTCCTATTATTTTAAATCATAATTCATAAAAATATTCCTATACACACAAAAATTAAATCGCCTAATACCAAATGATATGATTCGACCTAAGAAAAGTCTACTAAGATCTGTGCAGTGTCAGAGCGCCCTCCTGTGGCTCCTTTTGCCAGAGTTGTTTGCATCGACTGGGTTACTTGTTAGTTAATGAACCCATTGCTTACACCCACATGACCCAGATACAATAAATTTCTTGGTCATTGCTAAAACTGTAGAAGAACTACAATCAAGAACCTCTGTTGTAAGCCATGTGTAAAATTTTATGTCTATTGTTATTTCTCCTGACTCCAAACAACCCGAAAGCTCAACTAATGGTGAAATGCAATTGTCTTGGTCTACCTTCGGCTTATTACCTTTATAAGAAAGAGATAAATCATAAACAAATGAGTTGATATAAAGATTTTGTTTTTAGAAATATGTAGACTATGACTTATTAGGGACTGGAGGAATTCAACCAAACTGTACATCTTTTGTCTAGATCGTTGATTGTTGATTTGATACTATATAAACAAATAAATACATTTACATTGCAAGTCACTATATTTATCTGGTAATTAAGTGTACCAATAAGTAAATACATTATACCTTTGTTGCTTATCTGTATATCCTTTTCCTTTTTTGCTTATATGTATTTCTTTTTTTTTAAATTGAAGTATAGTTGATGTGCAATATTATATGCTTCAGGTGTACAATATCCAAAATTTTTAAAAGTTATATGCCATTTATAGTTATTACAAAATATTGGCTATATTCCCTGTGTTGTACTGTATATCCTTGCAGCTTATCTATTTTAAGCACAGTGGTTTGTATCTCTTAATCCATACCCCTATCTTGCCCTTCCCCCCTTCCTTCTCCCCACTAGTAATCACTAGTTTGTTTTCTGTATCTGTGAGTCTGTTTCTGTTTTACTATATACATTCATTTATTTTTTAGATTCCACATGTAAGTAATATCATACAGTATTTGTCTTTCTCTGTCTGACTTATACTGTATAGCACAGGGAATTATAGCCTTTACCTTGTAATAACTTTTAATGGAGTAAATGTGTAAAAATACAGAATCACTATACTGTACTCCTGAGACTAATATAATATTGTAAATCAACCATACTTCAATAAAAAAAGAGAAGTAAATGCATGCTTATAAATGTTCAGAAAATTTTATAAGAAATGACGAACAAGTGTTCTTCTGGGGGATTCACTTGGGTGATAGGAGCCTGGTAGGAAGTACGTTATACTTTTTTGTGTTGCTTGAATTTTACCATTAGCCTGTATTAATTTATTTAAATACTTTTAATGAGTTTCAGTACCTTGTCCATCAATTCATTTAACAGGTATTATTAATAGCCAACATAATGAGGAAGAAACTTGTGCCAGAGGCAGAGATGTTGATGACTAACACTGACTTGGGTGCTGTCCTCATGCAGCTTACGGTCTATCTGGGCATGCAGATAATAGACAAATAATTACAAGTATAATATCAAGAACTAATGTAAGTAGGAAATAAAGGTGCTGGCCAAAGGGAGTTATTCTCAAGACCGTAATGACAATTCTTAGTTTTCCAAAAACTGAATTTTGACAGGTATCATTTTCATGTTGTATCTTTATTTTACTCTAAATCCTTTTTAAAACTTACCTTTTGAAATTGTGTTGTGCTTTCAGGAAAGCTCTCTTATGCAAATGAACATATTAATTGAACCTCATTTCTACCTCCTTAAACAGGTTTATTCTAAAAATTATCTTATATCTTTGTATTACCACATATGGGCAATCAAAGGGCACCTTCTAAAACACAACCTTTTCAATGTTTCAGGTACCTTAGTGGTCAATTCAAGCCTCAGCACCAAAAATTTAATTGCATGTACAACACTCAGTCATTGCTCCAATATGCCTAAAATCTCCCACGAATAGTACCACATACCAGATTAGCTGCATGTTCTCCTCTGAAATTCATGAGAATAAAGTAGGAGTGTGGGAAAGGGAGTGGCCTGGAATGAGACATTCCTCAATATGAATGCCAACTCTGTCCCTCATTTACTCAGTTACTTATATTCTCATCTGTAAAATAGGTAATGTGTGCTGACAGTATGTACTGCAAAGGATTATTTGATGATCCCTTGAGATAACATTATGTAAAGCACCTACTACTGGAATGGAAACCATTGCTATTGTATTAGTTTGCATATGGCAATGACTATCTGGAATATTTTTTTCTCTTCTCTTGTGAGTTGGACACTCTTCATTTTTAAATAGATTTTGTTGAATAGCAAGAAAAGAGATGAACAATAAAAACACTTCCTACAAAAATCCATTATTATTTTTAATCCTCATAGCCAATGGCACTCTAATTCATTGTAGCCTACAATACAGAGACTCGGAGGTAGCCATAGAACAAACCTGAGGGCTCCACCGCAGCGGCTCTAGACAGCCTTAAGCTGCCTAAGATGTCAGCTGTATTCAGAGGAAGCACAGGGCTGGAAGAGCTAATTCTCAGATCTTATTTTACCATAGGTGGCATGATCATGGGCAACAGCTTGAACCTCTAGCTTTTGGTTTCCCCATCTGTAAAACACAATGGACTCATTCAGTAGTTAATAACTATATACCATGAGAACTAAATTGTGTTTTTCTATGAATGAATATACTCTACTGATTTCCCTTTCCTTTCTTGAAAATGTACATTAGCTTATTGTTCTGAAAAAACAGATTGATAACTAGAAAGGATATTTTTTAGAATTATCTTTTAGAGAAGGATATATTATATAAACAAGGTTAGCAATACATACTTACTTTATGGACTTCAAATCATGCTTACAACAGGCAAGGGTACACGAAAGTAGTATCATATATCATGCTATTTTGTGCAGATTGCTCCATTGTGACTGCATTGATCATAACCTGTGTAAGCCTGTGTAAGTTTATGCTTTATCTGTAGTATGATGAATCAGTGTTTCTACAGAATGATTTTCACAATATTTCATAAGAATAAAATGAATACATTATTAAAGTATTGAGAGGTGTCTAAAGGTGGCTTGAGAAGTAATTGCTAAGAGTGGGGAATGAGGCAGGGACAACTCTTCCATCAAATAGTCATCAAATAGTCATAACCCACTTCCGTAGTTTGAAGTTATTTTTGAGAATTGACTGCCCCATCATGGTTTTTACTCACCAGTCACCCTTACACATCACTAGGGCCTTGCAATTAATTCCTGCCAATGGAATTTGAGCAGATGTAGTATATGACACTTTGGGGTCAAGGTAGTTTTGAAGTGAGAATAGTTTTTGTATTTTTGCTTTCCCTCTCTGCCAGCTGAATATCAACCCGGGATGATCTTAGAAGATGTGTGTTGATGATTGTACAATCTCCAATATGCTGGGTCCCTGAATGACCGTATGGAGTAGAATTCTCTACCCCACCAACTGAAAGCACCTGCATGGGACTTTATATCAGTGAAAAATAAATATTTATTGTTTTAGGGCACTGAAATGTGGATGTTGGTTTGTTAGAACAACAGACATTATCCTACCTATGTTACCTTTGCTAACAGAGCAAAGACACATTTTACCCAAACCTCCAGAAAAAGATGAGACTTTTCACAAGTCAATGATAATCTGAGTGTGCAGAGGGTACAGAAAACCTGAGCATTGGCCTTTAATTAAAACAGTTAAACCAACCCATGCAGACAGACCCAAAACAAACCAGTTGTCTCAGGTCTAAATAAAAAACATGAAAGTTACTATAGAATTTTCCTAAATGTTTTAAAGGTCTGTTTCCTACAGCTAGATAGACTTATGTATATTTACCATTATCTTTAAATATTGTTATCACCCTTAAAAATCATAGTGATGTTTTGGTGCAAGTATAATAATCTTTACATGATCATAGAAGGCACCTGTTATTATAGTTACAAACCTAAAAAAAGCAATTGCTGTTAGAAGTATCATTTTTCTAATACATCTAGGATTATGAAAGACAGGGTTTAAGAAGGAGATCAGTTTCATAAGCCATAAAAAAAGAGTGGCATTTATTACTTGGTTTCCAGGGAACTGCTATGGTTCAACAAAATAGCTCTTTTAAAGAGCTGTTTTTCTATCACCATATTAGATCCATGCTGGCAGCTTATGCTTAATGGGGGAAATATTCAGGGCCTTATTAGAGAAGGAAGGCAGGATAGATGAGCTTTTTAGGGGAAGATGGGCCTTGTTAGCAGATTAGTCAGTCCTAAATGCTCCCAGAGCGTGTAATACAGAGTAAGACACACGAAGCAGAGTCACAGAGTCTGTGTGTCTCTGTTAGACCAAGATGTCATTTCTTGAGCCCTTTGTTTGTTATATGCCCCTCTTATGTTCCCCTCTATTTGCCCTTTCCACTGTTTGGCAGGGACTAAAAAATGGTGATAAAAGTATCAGTAAGTGAATTTTGCTACTTTTGGAACCTTGAGAAAGATCAGAAAGGAGGCACAGTATATCTGTGTATCAGAAACCAGGAAAGAACCTATGAAGGGTCTGAGGGTTTACCTCATTTGTAAGCTTATAAATCAGCCTCTTACAGTTTTATTGATGCTGGCAAAAGACACAAGACACCTGGGTCAGAGACAACGGGACTTATTTGTACCAATATCAGTAGTGAGAGTATCAGCATGATACTTAATTTCCACAATGATGTGAAGAGACTGAGGTAATACTGGCACACACAACGGACTGCCTTCCAGGAGAGGAACCCTGAGCTTAGCGAATACGAAGCTTTCATAAAGGAGAGCATGCTAGTCCTTTGCTCTGGAGGATAACACTATCTTTATCTTCCAAGGCCGTAAGCCAGCCTACCTTTGGTCCAGACAAAGACACTATCTCTACTGTCAAAGGCTGTTTACTATACAGACATCCTTGAAAAGAAAAGAGTCCAGAATAAAAGGGGCAAACTTGCAAGATGTGTAAAATGCAAGACACTCGTGGACATGAGAATTCTCTCCCTCTCCTTAGTATGTATATATAAATATTTATATATATCTTTATATATTCTCTACTTAGTGTGTGTGTGTGTGTGTGTGTGTATACACACACACACACACAAAGACACAGCAAGGTTATTTAACTATGTAGAATAGAGTTTAATAAATACTAACTTTTCATTGATTGAATTAACTATTTAGCAACTAGAGGTCTAATTAAATATAGAGAAATATATAAGATAATATGTAAGTATATATTAAGATATATAAATATATAAAACATAAGTAATATATAATGTAAATGCACACTTAAAATAGAATATAAATATATAAGTACATGCTTAAATAAACCTGTTTGGTAAAGAGTTAATTCGATCAATCAAAAACAAGTAGTTTTTAAACCCTATTCTACATAATTAATTAACTTTTCTGTGTCTTGTTGCCTCACCTGTAAGACTAAGATAATAAAAATATCCACTAATTGCATTATTTTGAAGTTTAAATGAAACTAAGCATATAAAGCCCCCCAAATTGTAGTTGGTTTATATGTATCAGTTCAAAAATGTTAGCTCTTATTCTTTTATTATTATATTAATGTTTATATTTTATCATGTTTTCAAAATCAACTGTTGGTTATAACTTACTTTACTAGGTAATTATTAATAGCTACCTATCTATACAGATATATGTTTTGCATATATGTATATATAATGCTTTGCACATTATAAATATATTCTAGCTATAATTTTATTCACCTTTCAAAGAACTTAACTGGAATGATTTTCTTCAGAATGTAGAAAAGTCTGTTTATTTTATTATTGTTGATTCAAGGAGACTCAAGTTGAAGTGTAGAATCAAGTTAAAGTAGAAGAAAGATACTAGTTTATGACATTCTTGCCCCCTCCAGAAACAGGTCCTGAAGTAGCCTTATGATTCTCTCATCCTTTGTAGACAGAATCCTTTTAATAAACTGTGATCCATCAGGCAATAGGAAAAGCAACAGATGCAGTTTGGGGAGGAAACTGAAAGGACTTTTATTAAAAGCACTATGATTTTCTCTTTAAAGAGTATTCATAGAGAGCCTGTTAAAAGGGAGTGATCTTCCATTCTTGTGAGAGAACACATCAGGAGAAAGATTCTTTTTTTGTTGAGACCTGCATCTACCAAGAACCTCCTTTTCAATAGCAGGACCAGGTCATGCTACAGAACATATGCTCCTATTTATGGCGCTTTCCTTGTTTTTCAGTGGTCTCTGATCATCTTTCACTTCTTAGGGAATGAAAGCTTAAAGGGAAAGGGAAGCTCAGGTTATAATGAGCTGGAGCTATCAGTAGTTTGTGTATAGGGTGGAGGCAGGGGCGAGGCAGGAGTAAATTAGAAATGGGGATAGCAATAGGATAAAGTTTGTTGGTTTTATTCTTTTGTTAAATATTCTGTATGAAAATTTTCTCTCCTTGATCTTTAAAATCACCCTCAGTATTCTGACCTCAACTGAAATTAAACAGTAAAACTGACTTGCTGAATTGAGGTAGGCAAAGTCAAAAAGGCTACTAATTTCCCCAGGTTATTTACCCTGTCTTTCTGCAAAAAGCACTAGACAACCAAAATAAATGGACATGCACCTGCCTGTTTATAATGGAGAGCACGCCACCACTAGTGCCTACTAATTACCAGCCCAGGAGCTTAATTAAGATCTAATTATTCATTTTAGTACCATATTGCCTTAATTCTCCTGCAAAAGAGGTCAATCCATAGATACAGTCAGTAGGTGGGTCAGTCATCCACCTGGCGAGGGAATGTAGCTTTTGAGGGACTTTCAGAGCACACATGATGGATTTACTGATATTCCTTTTATCTTTCAGAAATAACATTTTTTGTTGGAATAAGAAGTCCTCATGTCTTCAAAAGCTTCCATTCACTTCTCATTTAAATGAATAAAACACTTTTTTTAGAATGACATCTATTTGTACAATTTGAAGGCATGGAAATGCGCATATAAATATAGTTAGCTGTTGACTTTTTAATTTAATTCATGGCTCAGTCTAAAAGGCTTGAGATGGTTACTGTTTCCTGACATTCACAGCAAAAAGAAAATCGTGCAACAGACGTTAACTTCTGGGATTATAATACAAGTATATATTGTTCCAGTCCTTGTAATATGTCATCAGTAGAAAAGAAGATGCTGGGGGCTCTAGAAGAATTCTAGAAGCAAAGGGATAGTCTCCTCCCACACCTCACCCTGATTCCCGTTCATAATGTCTACACGAAGCAGCAGGGGATGCCCTTTAAAATTGGCACCTGCCTATTTGATAATATAACTTCTTGAAAACAGTGTTAAATTGTGTATATGATAATTTAACAGTATTATAAGGGTGTATAAGAGTGAGGGACTTCCATTACTTATAGGACAGACTGTTCTTCTTCCTGCTTGGGAGAATTTAGTCTGAGATATATATTCAACTAACCAAGAGATCTTGGAAGGAAAAGTATATACAGCTCTGACCTACTTATCTTTAACCATATATAACCATAATTGGAGGTTACCAATATTTACTAAGAGAGCCTGTACAACAAGTAGTTATCATTGCTTTGAGGTACACGTGCAGTTTAATGCCCAAAAGACCTTAGGGTTGCAAGTTATTTTGGTAAATATTAGTAATCTTCACTGGTTAGAAGTGGGTAGGTGTGGGTCATATGTCCCTTTTCTATCCAGATATCTAACAGGTGATGTTTCAATGCAGATACAAAAATTTATTAAAGAAGGGGCTCAGTCACTTAAATGGCCCACAGGGCTTAGGAACAATGACCATAGTCTATAATTCTCATATAATCCCATGAAAAAGGAGAATGATTTTTTATGGCTAGGTCAGGGCTTTGGTGATTTTCCCAAATCCATCCTATTAGGTTCATCAAAGTTAAAAAAACTTTTATGTGAGTTTAAATTTTGGTTGTGCTAAAAATACCACCCAGCCATGCCAGATTATGAAGTTTACTATATAGTATTTATAAATATCCAGAAGAAAATTTTGATATCAAGAAATTTATGATTTCTATTCTATCCCAGACAACTTTTAAAAAGTGGTGGAAAATCACTTAACTTAATGAGGGTTAAGTAAAGTATAAGAGGAATTTGCAATCACAGACCTTCCTGTTAGTAAAATTGAATATAATTATTACTAATATAACCATGTCCAGAATCACAAGAATATTTTTCTTTTTAACAGTAACTAAAATATCAAAAAGCATCAAAGAGAGTGCAGTTTTTAAAAAGCAAATTTATCTAATGGCTGCCTACTTTGTAGCTTTCGATTTTGATTCACATCTATTAAGGGCTAACTTCAGCAAATCCCAAACAGCTTAGAAATATTAGACATATTAAAATAGGTTTATACTGTGGCTATACTCCATCCCCAAATCTTGATGACTTGAAATATAAAGTTTAGTTTTCACTCATGTAAAATATACTGTAGGGCATTAGAACTCTGCAGTGTACAAACTAAATGTGGTGACTCAGAAGTCCAGGCTGTTTAAAACTTGTAGCTCTGCTATTAGTAACACGTGACTTTTCTTCTTACCCTCAAGGTATAAGAACAGAACTGGGGAATCATGAGGGCTTTTTTTCCTGCCTCGGATAAGAAATGACACTTATTGCTTCAGCTCACATCTCATTGACCAGGACTAGTTGCATGGTCCCTTCTCATTGCAGGGGACTGGAAAATGGGGGTGTGGATAAAATGTTAGTTGAGCATCTGTGTCTTTGTTAAATTAGATTATTAGACACTTTAAGAGCCAGCTCTGAGAAAGTGCACAAGGTTCCCAATATTCTCTTTCCCAAAGGTTAATTCCTAGAGTTTACATGCAAAAAGTTCTATGAGATAGGGTAAGATTTTGATTATGTGGAACTTACTGGTGGAGAAAGAATCAAAAAGGAGGGTAGTCAGACTTACAAACAAATGACGCTCACCAATTCTGTGTTCTAGTCTTTACTGCCTTCTTTCCTTTTAGCTAGTTTTCCTTCTTGGGGAGGAGAGACACAAGTATTTCCTACTAGGCTACAAGAGGAGCAGCAAACATAACATTGCTGAATGTGACAGAAAGCATTCTCCCCCATTCCCTGCCCCATCTCTCTGCTCTCTTTCTGTCTTTCTGTCTCTCTGTCTCTCTCTCCCTCTCTTCCTACCTCCATACTTTTCCCTCTTTCTTTCCCCCTCCTCTTACTCTTTTGCACTTGAAGACTCTATGCTCTCTTAAAGACAAAAATAACACATGCAATAATTTTCTCCTTTCTGTTACTCTTTTATTTAAAATTTTCTTCTGCCTCATCACATTAGGAATGAGATGTCTTCCTTTTATTCATAAGTTGATAATTTTTGTTTAGGTTTCCTATTTGGAAAATATAAAAAAGCATCCTCAAATTGAAGGGAACCATTTTTTCTCTTCAATTTCTTTTTTATATTATAGAAAATTTCCACTTATTTAAAAATTCCCTTGTTGTATTTCATATTCACAGGTCACTGATCTCACAATTGACTGAACCCAAATGAGAACAATGTAAAAACATTTAATAATAACAATAATAATAATATAGCTATGACCCAGTATGAAAACATTAAACTAAATTCTTTTATAAAAATACCTCTGACATTTTCTGACTTTGCTTTTATTTTTAGGGTACAAGATTATCCCCTCAATATCCCAGTATAAGAAACTGATTTTCACAATTCTGAAGTATCAATTTTCTCTAAAACAAAATTTGTTTCATGCTAATAAAATTGTATTTACTTATACTGTGACTAGGAATCAACTCAAGATGTAAATGTCTCCTTTCATTAAATATCATGGGTTGATACGTTTTTATGTTTTTAATTATGATATTGAAAGAGTACAGTATAATTTTTCTCACTAATAGATTTTTAAGTGTATAAAAAAACATTTCTTACTTATCTATAGATCAGCTTCCATAATGGGTTATGGAAGATAAGTCACCCACAACCTCCCAATATGACTTTATTTGTAGATATAACTAAATTAAGAATCTGGAGATAAGATCATCCTAGATCTTAATCCAATGGCAGGTGTCTTTACAGGAAGAAAGGACACAAAGACACACACACAGAAAAAGAGAATGTGAAGATGGAGGCAGAAATTGAAGTGATGCTGCCACAAGTCAAGGAATGCTTGGGCCACCAGAAGCTGGAAGAGGTGAGGAAAGATTCTCCCCTAGAGCCTTCAGAGGGAGTGCAACCTACTAACACTTTAATTTCAGATTTTTGGCGTCCAGAACTGTGAGAGAATAAATTTCTGTTGTCTTAAGCCATAAGTACATGGTAATATGTTATGGCAGCCCTAGGAAACTAACAGAGTCTCCTAGAGGTTCTGCCCTTCAGGACAAATCTTTAAAACTAAATATGTGAGAAAAGCCATCCTGTGTTAGAATCACATATTTTGGGAGGCTCAACCAGAGCCCAGTAATTAAAGACACCAGCTCCTAGCCTGGACACTTACCCACTAGATGATTTTTAAATATTTTTTTCTGTCATGTATTTTTAATTAAAATAGTGAAGACAATTTAAAAATTCTATGCTAAAATACCGGCTTTTTTTCTTACTGAACAAATGAATCCTCTTTGGGAAGGTGAAAAAATAAAGTTCCATCACAACTATGGCTTGAAAATGAATTTAACTTATAAATAAGAAGATTTTAAACTGCAACGGTGTGTATGTGCAGAAAGAAGAGGATATGGCCACGAATCACTCTCCTCATGGTATGAGGTCCACTTTATGGGAAACTACAAAGAAGATTCTTCACATTATGGCAAAATATCATTGCATCACATTTTTATCTCTCTGAATATCTTTAAAGCCTTTTAAAAAATATGAGACAAACTATGGAATTTTTTAAAAAGAAGTTTCTTTTTCTACTTTTTGAAAAATAAAAGCCACCCAAATATGACCTATATTTATATAGTTAGAAAAAATTGACATTTTTCCATGTTCTCAAACTCAGATCAGCTAAGTAGAATGGATTTTCTGGTACAGCCTAGACTCCACATCCCCTGGTTTTTGAAGGAGCACCTGTACTGCAATTTCTTGACACCCCTACCATGAAGGTAGAGAGTAGCTTCATGCTTAATATTCAGGATGAGACCCACCACTGACATTTGCAAGGCCCAGGGCAATAATCCAAATGGGAGCTCACAGATCTTGTGTTTAATTATTTTAGAGATATAAATCAAGCTAACAAACTCAACTTGAATTCTCCTCCCAGTAGTTTCTCTTCAGTATAGGACTGTGAATTGCAAGTAGCTCCATTTGGCTAGTTCTGTGAGTTGGAAGGGTCCAGACCCACCAACATCATTAGGTCTTCCTGCAGACCCTTTCCCCTCACTTTAGAATTGGAGCCTGCAAAGTCCCCTCCCAGTTTCCACCTCTGTTCGTAGATTGTCCAATCTAAATTGGACAATCATGTTGGGTCATTTTTTTTTTTTTTTTGCTGCATTCCAACGCACAGTCTCTAGTATCATATGGATCCAGTTGCTAATAGTAGTTGGTCCTCTCCCATTCATATTTCAGGTTCATGAGAATTTCTTATCATATTTTGTAGTAGATGTTGTCCATGGATGTTTTGCTTATTGTTTGTCTATATAGTTGCTCTATCCATTTTTGAGGGAGGATTCATAAAGAAAAAAAGACTTCACACAGAATTCTTGCTTATATGAGAATGACCTATCCAAGCCTCATTTAATTCATCTATAAAATAGGGGTAATGATAGTATCTATCTTATAGGATTGAGATAAGAATCAGATAACATGAGACATGTGCAGTTTTAAACACTGGCCCAAAAGTAGACCTTGAAAATATTAGCTCTTATTTTTAGCCATTAGGATCAAGCATGTTCAGAAACTTCTAGATTCTTTTTACCATGAAATTCCAAAGAAGGTTTTCTTACGTGTTTTTGGAACACAGACCAGATAAGAAACAGAAAACTACAGGTGGTAGGAGGTGCCATTACTGACAATTGCAATTACACCAGAAAGGTTCTTGACAGCCTGCTATTTGAGGGAGAACACAGAAGTAAAAAGCGATAAAGAACTATTCCTCTCCAGTACAATAATGGATCCTTACAATTTTCACATAGAGATTATAGTGTTGTTAGGTAATAGCTTGAAAAACATTTAAAGTATCTTTAAATAAAACCTCAGAAGTTAACTCCATTAAAAGTTTCAAACAAAACTTGAGCATAAAACATATTTTATTAAGAACATAGTAAACTTGTCTTCCTTCCTTTGCTTAAATAAATGGCTATAGGGCATATATATATATACCAAGAGATTCAGTAAAGTTCAACTCTAAAATCTATTTTTATTCTACTCTATGACATTATGACATATTGGCGCTGTAATAATCTCTCAGTGTAATCTTGGGATTTTTTGTCTTTGACCTCTTTTTTTTTTCTTTTTAACCTCTCTTTTAATTTCCTTAGAGTATAAATAACTGAATGGTTGAGATTGACATCTGAGCCACTAAGTTTTGAGGTCGTTTGCTATGCAGCAATAGATAACTTGAACAGAATGAGAGTGAAAAGGGTAGAAAAATTCAAGTGGAAAATTTATTTTACAGTAATCAAATAAGGAAAAAACAGAGTCTCATATCTAAATAATTAAAAATCATCACTTTTTGGAAGATGACTCATTCATTTATTTCAACAAACATACTCTTTTCTTAGTAACAAACATATTTTCAACTCTCTGTTAGACACCTCTGGATATCCTGTTGGATTTTTTTAACCTAACCTGTCCAAAATGAACGCATCCCCTTTCCCTGAAATTGGCTCCTTCTCCTAAATTAATAATCCTGTTAATGTCAGGGTAAGCCTAACTCATATTCAAACTCTCAATAGGTACATTCATAAAATAGATATAAAGTCATATACATTCTGGCTTTCAGCTAGTCATCCAATCATTCATTCCTTCAAAACATAATCAGTCCCTGCTAAGTTCCAGACACAAAACTCAAGGCTGAACTACAGAGATGACCAGCCAGCCCTTCTTCCTGCCATCATGGGACTTCCTACAACATTCTAGTTGCAGCCTTTGCCATTTCATTTCCATTATCTCTGCTCTCTTTCTAGGCATTATTTCTTCTCACTTGAACTAATGGACAGTTTCTTTACTAAGAGAACTGGTTTTTCTGCCTCCTGTTTTCACTGGTCTGGCTTAACCATGCTGTTAGATTGATCCTTCTATGCTGATTACTGGATTCCTTGGCAAAAGTGATTCACTGATTTGGTACTAATCTGCTTCCTTTTCTCAGAACTTTAATTCAGCATTTAATGAAACGTTCACATAGCACCATCCCTCCTTATTGAATCCTACTCATCTTCAAGGCACATCTCAAATGCCACCTCTTCCACGAAATCTTTCCTGTGTGTGAGATACCTTTTTGTTCATTTCAAAACCAGTTTATTGAGGGAAGGGGCACCATATAGTCTAACATGTATTATAGTTATATAAGGTGAATAACTGTCCTCTCCAAACCATGGATTTAACCATCTTCTACCTGGAATAGATTTTCTCTCAATTGTTTAACTTTTTTGACCCTAATTCACCATAGTCCATTTTCGTAGTTTATTTTCAATTTAGTAGGCTTTACAACTGGATAATGCATTTCATCAATGTTCAAGTTCTGTCTCTGCAAAGTAATACACTTACCATTGCAGCGGCTATGAATAGAGAAATGAAAAGGATCAGATGTCTCAGAAATTTCTATGTGAGTTTATATTAATGATTCTGAAAATCGATAAAGAAGATAAAAGCTAATTCAAATATCCTTTTCCAATTTGTCCTAGAAGAAAGATGACAAAGCTAAAGAACATAGTCTTTTACTGCCTCACAGACATGCAGAAGAATATATCAGACTTAAAAATAAAAAGTAAGCCTCTTATTGCTCTGGAAACTTTTTCTTTAAATGTTTCCCACAAAATCAGTTTAATGAACTACTGTTTAGTTACAACATTTTCTGCAATATTTTTTTTTCTAACAGTTAAAGCTCTTCTTAACTGTTCTAACAGTTAAAGCTGCAGTATTCATTCTTACTTTCAGAATATTTTTTGTTTAAACCCTTGTATATAATTCTGTCTTAGAAAAAGAAACTCCTGAGTATTTGACTGAATTTTCAGCCACACTAATCTTTTCCAGTACTGTCTTTCTATCATTAAAAGCTGTACATATTTTCAACTGGAAGTCTTTTTTACAGAATTTTTGTTTAAACCTTTGTACGCAATGATGCCTTAAAAACATAATTGCCCATGATTTGACTGATATTTTTCAACCACACACACCTAGTAAATGCACCTGAGGAAGTCAGTTGGTGAAGCAAAGCCAACTTGCCTTAAAGACATCCAGAAGATGTGGTACCCCAAAACAAACAGACAAGAAAAAAGATTCTCTCCATTCTAAGAAATCTGCATTTAATGTTTCCATAGCTTGAAGAGCAGAAGCAATCTTTTAAAACATATCTTTACCTTAGTTCTAAGCAACCATAATTCTTTATAAAATATGAGTATCTAGATGTCATTAAGTGTGTAGTAAGAGACAGCCTGACACAGGGGTATGGATGTAGGGCTTATAAGAGGGGCATCTAGACTCTACTGCAGACATTGGGAACCTGGGGGCAGGTGACTTCACCACTGTGAGGCTGCCTCAGCTTCTCCTCCCCAACCTGCAAAATGGGAATAATAGCCCCTCACCTTTAGGATTCAGATAAGAATTAACCAATATAATCAATGGAGGGGCAGCTGATCTTGGTATAGCAGTTGCAGCAATAGTAACAGAACAAAAGATTCCTGCTGCAGGAAGGGGTGGGGTGCCATTAGTCATGGGAAGTGGATGTCGTCTTAGTTAGAAAAGATCGTATTCTATTGATATTTTCTTACTCAGAAGCGCATCAGGAAAGGGAACCATACTTGTGTGTCTTAAAGCTGTAAGGAATGTGAGGCCTGCGAAGGAAACACAACAGAACTGCTGCATACCCACACCGAAGAATCCTATTCCTTGAAGCCATGCCTTTCAGTTTATCCCGATGGGTCATGGCTTCACTGACTGTGTCCCTCTCCAGATGGCACATCAACAGGGTTGAACTAAATTATCTCCCCTGGTATCGTCTGGTTGCTCAGCTGAGTAGGAACATGGCGAAAGATTTGATTTCCAGAGCACGGTTAGAGACGTCTATTAGCTAACTTGTATGCTGTGCTTTCCACCTTTCTAACTTTACTCTGATGGAGGTCCGCCGTGGTCCTAATGTGCAAATTGGTCTTCTGACTTGGGTAAATGGAGGGTGCCCGGATAACTGAAAGCCATCTCCTCAGATAACTGTGCTCTGGAAACCAAGTGCGAATGAAAGTGGTAACTAAAACTGAAATGTTTCTACTTGATATATTATTCTGGTCTAGTGGTTTCAGCTTAACTTTCTTTTTGATGAAATGAAGCCACTAAGTCCCCAAATACCCACTTCACTTGGTATTTTGTGGGCAGGGAATGTGTTGATGTAAGAATTGTAGAGATGGTGTTGCACTAATGTGAAAAGTCCCTGTCACCCCCCGGCCTGGAGTCTGTAAGCCATGTGTCTCAGAGCTGCCACTTTTAGATTATGAGCATCCAGACATGTACCAAGAAAGACTGACTGTTCCCTGGAATTTGGGGTTTTGGAAGGGACACAGCACCTGGAGCCACAGGTCAAGAATCTATAGGAAAGGGAGCTGCCACTGTGGTGCTGGAATTGTGTCAGGGGCTTTTAGAGAATTTCCTTACAGTTAAGAAAACAGAATTCTTCTGGATGGGGAGGAATTAGCATGTATAAAAAGCTGCCTGGCTTTTGTTATTTCCATAAATTATAGTAATGACCAAATTTTGGAGTGTGACAGGCTTGTTACTTGATAAGAAGATGAGGAGGACGTATTAGAGCAGGAATGAATATGGTGTTGATGGTAATGACACCATCATTATCATTATACTTGCCTGTATTAGTAAATAGTTGTGGTCAAATTCTAAGAAAAACATGTATACATCTTGTGGAGGTAGAGAGGGAGGGAGCAATTAGGGGACATTTCGTAAAGGAGGTGGCAGCTGACCCACGATGCAAGGAAGCAAAGCCGCTATAATTTTGATCAATCCTAAAATAAATGTTCTTGTTCCCTGCTCTTTATGTCCCCAGCCAGGCCGGTGTAAAAGCCCACTTGTTCTTTTCACAAGCGTTTATATCTCTCTCATTTCTTCTCCAGCCTTAAGGCAGTAATTACTAGCAGCAGGATCAGCTAGTAACTAAATCATTTTGCTGCCTCTCTGCAACTCTTCCTACTTCAGGCACTATTTCTGCTAACTGGACTTTGGTAAACGGCACTTTGATAAATAGTAAGCCCCTGCCTTTCCCCTTTCTTCTCTCTGCATATCCCTAAAATTCTAACACACTTCTTACATCAAGTTGGAAGAGTGCGCTGAAACACCCCTTTTCCAAGTGCCTCCCTCCTATTATACTGCAAACACCCAGAGGGCACAGAGTTGCCCACTGTAGATGGTACATCCACATTAAAAGAAACAAACTGAAATTCCAAATGGAAAAGCTGATGCTTCCTTCCCTTCTATTCACCCCTGTTAGAAATATTTAATCTTTAGCTATCACTTAGTCTCCTCCTTCCAAATATTCTCAGAATTCCACTTATGTTCTGAATGACGCTTCATTTTTTCCAGATATCCTTTAGATTTTCAAGATACTATCCTCCTAACTTTCAGCAATTTTATGGAATTTCCCTGGGTTTTTATTCTTCTCATTTGTACCAGCCTGGTCAGATCCATACGTATTTACAATTATTTCCTCTTAAATCTGAATTTAGATTCAGAATATGTGAGTCCAAATGGAAGCACTTCCTTTTACTAGATTGGATACATTGGGCAAGATGGTTTGCTTCTCCAAACCTCAGTCCTCTTTTTGGTAAAATTTGAGTGTTTATATCTGTTGGGCCTACAGAGCTGTCATAAGGACCAAATGAAAGAGAGTTTGTACAATGCTAGGGACATGACAACGTACTATAAACAGGTTAGCTATTATTGTACTGAGACTAAATATATCAACCACATATAACAATAAAATTCCGACCCACAACCTGTGCAGCAACCAGCCAAGGAAGCCAAACCACAAGCTCTGTAGCAACTGGCTCCAAAGGGTTAGAACTTGGTCAACAATTCTTAGCTTCCCCAATTTTTGTAATCCTTCTCCCCCACTTCCAATTCAGAACTAGCCAGAGAAAGCCAAATAGGATTCCTCCTTTCTAGTTATCCCACCTTCAACTTCCCTTGCCAGCAACCTCCAATAAAAGCATTTCTAAAAACTTCTCTCATTTTTTCCACTATACAACTTTTCAATCCTGTTACCTGCCTGCCTTTGAATCTCTGCCAAATGAAGTAATAGTGACTTTGCTAAAGCAAATCTGCATAAATAACCTCTGTTCTCATTTGGGTGGTCTTTGTGTATTTTTATAATACTATAGTGTATATTTAAATTTATTCCTATAAAACTTGACAATATTATATATATTTTTTTCTCTCAGAGAAATTCATTCATTGGCTTAATGTTGATATTTATTAAACATCTCCTACATAATAATACTGTGATGGCTCCTCCAGGGTTTCATAGAAGACTAAATTATGTAGAGCCATAAGTTATGTGGAACCCTGTGAAACACACGGCTTTGCTTGGAAGATATGATACAAAATATGAAAAAGTAAAGTCAGAAATTCAAGACAGGCTAAAAATAATATGTTTATAAGGTAAAATCAGTGATATAGGCAATAAATGTGCTGATTCCAAAAAGTAGATATCACATATGCTTACCCAGGATCTAGGAAGGCTTCAAGCAGGAAACGTGATTTGAACTGAGATTTGTAGGAGAGTTCTAAACTGAGGGTGGCAGCAGAAAGTGAAGATAATCCAGACAGGGAAACATCTATTAGTAATGTCCAAAGCAGGAATGTGCAAAAACCTGATAGGATAGCAGGTAGTAATTGCAGCAGCAATCTGTTGGGAGATAAATGGGATACAAGAAAGTAGTGGCAATTAGGACTATAAAATCATTCACCAAAATGTGAACTTTGTCCTGAGAAGCTCCTGAATGTTTGTGATCAAGAGCATAATACGTGTAGATATAACTTCAAATTTAGAAATCTTCCCTCCAGATGTTAACTTCTCAGCATGTGTTGGGAAATACTTCCCCCTACTTGGTTCTACTTAGAATAATTTAAGAATAAAAGTATTGCTTTTGACATAACTAACTTTAAAATATTTTAAATTATCAAAGAATTTCTAGATACTGAAATCATGGTCTCTGTTTAATTAACTTTCCTGGGAAAACTCCTTTTAATGCCTGTTTAGTTAAAAAAGCATGCAGAGAGAAAGACTTTGGAGAACACAGAGACATTATGAATATTCATTTCTTATCCAATTTTTATTGGAGTATAGTTAATTTACAATGTTTTGCTAGCTTCAGGTGTACAGCAAAGTGATCCAGTTACACACACACACACACACACACACACACACATATTCTTTTTCAGATTCTTTTCATTATAGGTTATTACAAGACATTGAGTATAGTTGCCTGTGCTATACAGTAGGTTGTTTTTCTATTTTATACATAGTAGTATGTATATGTTAATCCCAAACTCCTAATTTATCCCTCTCACCCTTTCCCCTCTGGTAAACATAAGTTGGTTTTCTATGTCTGTGGGTCTGTTTCTGTTTTGTAAATAAGTTCATTTTTATCAGTTTTTAAGATTCCACACATAAGTGATATCATATATTTGTCTTTCTCTGTCTGAGTTACTTCACTTAGTATGATAATCTCTAGATCCATCCATGTTGCTGCAAATGGCATTATTTCATTCTTTTTTTATTGCTGAGTAATATTCCATTGTGTATATATACCACATCTTCTTTATCCACTCATCTGTTGGTGGCCATTTAGGTTGCTTCCATGTCTTGGCTATTGTAAATAGTGCTGCAATGAATATTGGGGTGCATGTATCTTTTTGAATTAGAGTTTTCTCTGAATATATGCCCAGGGGTGGGATTGCAGGATCATATGGTAGCTCTATTTTTATTTTTCTAAGGAACAGCCATACTGTTCTCCATAGTGGCTGTACCAATTTACATCCCCACCAACCATGTAGGAGGGAGGGTTCCTTTTTCTCCACAGCATTTATTGTTTGTAGACTTTTTGATGTTGGCCATTCTGACTGGTGTGAGGTGATACCTCATTGTAGTTTAGATTTGCATTTCTCCAATAATTAGCAATATTGAGCATCTTTTCATGTGCCTGTTTGGCCATCTGCATGTCTTCTTTGGAGAAAAGCCTATTTAGGTTTTCTCCCCATTTTTTTGATTGGGTTTTTTTTTTTATATTAAACTGTATGAGCTGTTTGTATATTTTGAAAATTAATCCCTTTTGGTAACATCATTTGCAAATATTTTCTCCCAGTCCCTAGGTTGTCTTTTCTTTTTGTTTATGGTTTCTTTTGCTGTACAAAAGTTTTTAACTTTAATTAGGTCCCATTTGTTTATTTTTGTTTTTATTTCCATTACTCTAGGAGACAGATCTAAAAAAATATTGCTGCAATGTATGTCAAAGAGTGTTCTGCCTATGTTTTCCTCTAGGACTTTTATAGTATCTGCTCTTACATTTAGGTCTTTAATCCATTTTGGGTTTATCTTTCTATATGTAGTTAGAGAATGTTCTTCTTTTACATGTAGCTGTCCGGTTTTCCCAGCAACACTTATTGAAGAGGCTGTCTTTTCTCCATTGTATAGTCTTGCCTCCTTTGTCATAGATTAATTGACCATATGTGCCCATATAGTATAGTCTGAAGTCAGGGAACCTGATTCCTCCAGCTCCGTTTTTCTTTCTCAAGACTGTTTTAGCTTTTTTGGGTCTTTTGTGTTTCCATACAAATTAAAAAATTTTCTTGTGTTAGTTCTGTGAAAAATGCCAGACATTATGCATATTCATTTTATTATCAAGTCCTCACTGGGCTTTATTTGTAGGTCCATATTCAGCAAAACTTCCATTAAGAATTTTGCCGTGCTGAGGATTATAAACTAATATGCTGTAAAGTTCTCTGTTGGATAATGATCACAAACAACAACTCTAAACAAACAAAAATGATATAGCATGAAAGCTTACAAACAAGCTGAGGTAGAGTTTTGGTTTATAGTGTTTGTTATTTTTCTGAAGTAGAAATGCCACCTTTCCAATAACTTTGAAGGTAAATCTTAACTTGCTGGTAAGTACACTATGATAAATACTTTCAAGGAAGAAATATTCAGAGGCAAGAAGGAAAAGGGCATCTTTTGGGGATGTTCACTAGCCCACCAACCTCTGAGCCCTGAGGTGAATCCCTTCATGGCCATCATCTTTCCTCATCACCTGCTCTCCACCGTCACAGCCAGGTATGTCTCCCAGCCTTACTCTATGAGATGTTAGAATCTTTATTTTGATGCATTTTATCTGTTAAAACTTCTAACATTGATTTTAAAGGTAATCTCATTATATGTTCAAGGTTTGATTTTAGTGGAATATCAAGTGCATGTATCAAACTGCCCTCCAGATATTTAATTTGAGGACTGTAGAAAATCATAATGTATTATTGCTGTGTCGAACCTATTTTGTTTCCTTTCTCACCTCCCTTTCTGTCTTTCTGAGGCCCCAGCACATACTGAAAATACTCAACTCATTTAATATTTCAAAGCAACATTGGGAGAATGATTCTTTCTGCGTCTAATAAGGAGATGTGTCAAGAAGTAAATGTTGTTTTGGTGTTGCATCAAACTACTGACAACCTCTATATCTAGAACAACCAGAGTTCATAAGTCTTTGGTGTCCTGGAGAAAGGAATCCCTAAAAAAAGGAAATGTTTTCCTTATTTACCACAAGGATGTATCCTGAGAGTCTAAAACGTTGACCCTAGGTCTGCTCAGGAGATCAGCACAAATTATTTAAACTTGAAAAGTCACTTTGGACGCCCCATGCAACACCCGTCCCACAAACACCTTATGGCTTGAAGCATATGAGTCGAACAAATGTATGAATCATTGTACATTCTTCTGGAATCTCCATATGTTTGACTGGCCAAGAGTAAGATTGTTTTCCACTGGATTGTACCATCTTTCCTTGAATGATTATGCTTGAATTATTAGAGCAAAGCTATAGAGTTTTGCAGTATATCTTTTCTAATAGTTCTTAAATATCAGTGAGTTGAATATCTCTTCTCCATGGAAAGAAAGCTTGGTAGTAGTGAAAAACATACAGAAAAAGCATGGTTGGGAACATAAACTAGCCACATGTCTCAGATACAATAAAATATTTTACATTAAAAAATAATATTTCATAATTAAAACCCATTTTTGGTAAAATGATAACAAGTACACAGATCATATAGAAAAATGTTTTTTAAAGTGGAATAAATGAATAAAACTTAAAGATGGTAATAAAAGAAGAGAATTAAAAGTTGAAAACATTGAACTACATATTCTCTCAGGTGATCTATAATGAAAAGAGAATAGATGGCATTGCTAATTGAGAGGGGAAAGGTCCCAGAGTGGAGTGTCAATCACAGCTTAGTCAAAGAGAAGTTCAGAAGTAAAACTTGGCAAATCAGAGAAGGTAAATAGTTCCAGAAAGATAAGGCTTTAGAATGAGACACCAGAGGAGAAAAAGATAAAAGTTGCAGAAAAAACAAGCAGGGATATTTACAGATAGAAAATTAGGTATGTATAGAAGGGAGAGTTGAGGAGGAACTTTGAAAACTGGAAGTGATTTTACCTGCAGGTTAACAGGAATTCAGCAGCCCAGTAAACTGGTCCTTTTATTATAAATTTCCCTCACATCTGAGGTGCTCATCATATGGTGAAGATAAAAACCAGAATAATATAAATTTAACATCAATGTGCTGACTTGGAGACCAGAGGAAGTCATATTTTCGACTATGAAAAAATGGGAAGTATATGGGACCACAGAATCCTAGGGTTGAAGGCGTCCGACGGGTGTCAGTTGCTTGAGTCTCATTTACAAATTATTTTCCAAAAGCTCATTACTTCTAAGGCAGTCCATTCTGGTCAGAATATTCTGTCAGCTACGTCTACCTGGTACTGAGTTGGAGTCTCTCCCTGTGCATCCATGACTCATTGGCCTTAACTCTAGGGCCACATAAAAAGACTCAAGTCTTCTACATCAGATCCAGCTACTGTGCTCTGCATCAGGTGGTCTATTTCAGGGTAACATAAAGACGAATCTTCTAACCAGGGTCCATAAGGTATGATTTTAAAACTCTGCTATCAGCATTAGTGTTCTTCTTTGAGTGTACTCCACTTAACCTAAAATTCTTAGTATAATCTGATTAGCCTCCTGGCCACTATTATTTTATGAAGGTGATGTCAATCATTGAGTTTTGCAATGAGCCATATCATACTGTTGACACTTATTGAACTGGTTCAAGTTAAACACATGCTGCTACTAAGCCATCTTTACTTGATCCTGGATATATATGAGTAATTTTGTTTTCTTTCAAGTTGGGGACCTTACGTTTACATCAGATGATACATTATTTTATTGGTCTGTTGTTCTGTTTGTCAGGACATTTTTGGCTCTTCATTCAGTCACTAGATCACATATCTTGCTCAGTACAGTGTCTGAGCCACCATGTCATTTAATAACTTGATATGTCATTGATATGAAAGTGATTGAAACAGGGCAGAAGACAGAGCACACCATCAAAGATGTCACTCAGGTTTGGGATTCAAACATTCCTAGGTGTATGATCAACTCAAACACATTTCTTCAGCTTGTCCTCAATGATAACCTGAGAAAATGTCAAATATTTTGCTGCCCCATTTCTCTCATCTGCAAGATTAGTAAGCCTGTATAAAAGTTAAATTAGATAACAAAATATCTTCTTACTGAAATTTTGCATGATCCTAGTGATCATGGCTTTCTTATTTTTTCTCCTCATGTCCTAGGTTATCTTCTTTTTAACTATGTGTTTAAAAAATAATGATAAAAGTAATATGTTCTCATGATAAAATTTAAAGTCACACAACTATAAAACATAAAAGACTTTCATTCTCTCCAGTGCCCATACACAACAACTCCCTAGAAGTAACACAGTTAATAGTTTGGCATATATATTCTCAAACATATTTCATGTTATATTCATATTCATATATACAGATAGAGGAATGGTTATACCCTGTGGCTGTGAGTTTGGATATAGATAGAACATATATATGTTTATACCATCCATCTATCATACGTCTACTGTTTATGAATGCACCCACCTAACTACCCAATGCTTTCATCCTGTTCAGCTAATGGCGTTTTTTACTCTAAATACACTGATTTATTTTAATGGAATAATTCAAGTTACACTGTAACTTACATCAAGTGTAGATATCTTCTATTTGCTTTTCCAGATTTATTTGTCACCCTTCTTCACCTTCTTCTGCATCCTGGGAGGCTGGCATGCATGGACCACATCAACAGGCTCCCTCACCCTTTGACTTTCAGTTTGGTTGAACCACAAGAAAGCACCAGCAACACACTGGAGAGAAGGGGAAGAGTCACCCTTCCCTCTCTTAAGGTTTGTCTTGCACTGGCTACCTCCCTTGACCAAAGGTCCTAGCTCCTGTGAAGGTGGCCCTCTCTTCTTCTCTTCTGGGGACCCTCTGTCTCTTTCCCCTTTAGGCACAGAGGTGATAACTGTTCCTGTTGTTTCTAGCACCATTTCCCCTATACCTTGCTAACACCTTGCCAACACATATTTAAATTGTTCCTTCATCAAATTGAATGGGCGATCTGTTTCTGACAAGAATTCTGATAGATATATTTATTGACGATTTTTAGATTCTCTACAATATTTTACTACTTCAAAAAATTTCAATGAGCTACGTTTTACACATATCTGTGCACAATTAAGTTAGTGTAGGAAATATTCTAAAAGAGGTATTTATGAGCCTCTATTTTTTTACAATTTCCAGATATTTCCAAATTTACCATAAAAAAGGTATACATTTGGACTTACAATGATACCATGTGAGAGTCTGTGGGAGTGTAAACTGAGTTCCCTGTACAGTATGCAATCCATCTGAAGTATTTAATAATTCATTCTAGAATTTTCCCTTAGTTTGAAGTAAAAATCACTGATTACTGTTTTCAGAAACCATTTCTGATGTTTTAGGAAAAAACTGGAAAACTCTGTTTCTCAGCACTCATTTCCATTCTCTCTCCTCTTCCCAGGATCCTTCCACAATATCTGATAGTAGGTTTGACTTCATGCCTGAATCCCTTAGTCCCGGGCTGGAACCCACCTGCAGCATTAATGAAAAACCTGGAGTGTTTACCAAACCTCTTTAACTTGGAGGAATTAAACTTCAAATTCAGTCTTTCTTTCACTAGGAAGCTGTTAATATCCTTGTTCAAGACTTTCAATTCTAGTTATTGTTTTCCCTCTGGGCTCCTTCGAGTCTCCCAGCCCATAAGTCCATCAAGGATGGGTGGAGAGTTTGAATGAAGATTTTTTGGGTTTTCTGTCTGTGGCCCTGCCTTCTGAGATACTGCCTTCCTAGTTTTCCAGGCTTGGTGAGAGTCCTGAAATCCAATAAGTTATGACTTTGTACTTGAGTATTATCTTTGGCTTCCTGTGGGGACTGGGGAGTGCCCCAAGGGAAAATCAATATGGATCCTTCAAGGGTCATATGCTCTCTAGCTCCTGCAAACATTAAGTTCTTTAAACAGTTCCTTTTAAATATTTTGTTCAGAGTTTATTAGTAGTAGTAGTATAGTAAGTCACTCTACCATTACCAGAAACCAGAACTTGGTATATGACCTTTTACCTTTTAGGAGTCAAGTAAAAGCCTGGGTGTTTATATGCAACAATTTTTGCTAAATTTTAGTAAGTGAGGAAACCAATGATACTCAAGAGTTAAAACTTTGAGATAAGAGGGTTCCTATTTTATCATCTGTGACAATAATGGAAATTCAAGGCTTAAAACCCAGAACATTCTGTTACTAAGTGTATATATTAGTCTTAGAATTACAATATACTTTAAATTTTATTTTATCATTCCAGTTTCTCTCAGAAATTCTTACATAAAACAAAAAAATACTGTAATAGCTTTATAGAAGTTAATTGAATGGTTTCAGAAATGACTCAAACCTTACACTCTGGTCTTGCGTATTTTGGGGCGAATTCTGGCCTTGAGTTCAGAGGCATGTGAGGTTCTCTACACTCAGGACATTAATCGCTGAAAGTGATTAATATGAGAAAGGCTGTACTTTTCCATTAACTCAAATTCCTCATTTACCTTTAATGTTATCTAAGAAGAAAAGCTTTATTAAAATAAATTGGGTAGTTTAAAGAATATTAGAGAAGGTACTTAATTTAATGAAGAGAGAAACTGCTTTTAAGCACACTTTTGCAGTTTGGAAGCACACATTTAAAACCAAGCAGTTGAAAGACTAATTAGAATTCATTCTTATCTTTTTACTAAAGCATGAACCATCATGTAAGCATGGTTCAGGATCTTATTGGCTTATTTCTAGCTTTGGCTTTTAGCATTTTCAAGTTGCTTTTCCTCCTGTGCACCTCCATTGTTGCTACTAACAAACATCACAGCTTGTGATTATTAGTTTACACATCTGTACCCTCTGATTGCCTCTGTTTTACTCAGCTTCATGGTCGCTGTACCCAGCATGGTGCCTTAGATGTGGTAGGTACAGAATAAAATTTAATTGTAAGTGTATTTATTTTGAATGACTACATAAATAGTAAGAGTATAATGTTAAAACTTTATGATCAAGTTTTTTTTTGTTTCATACTGGTATTCTACAATTATTCTGACCGATAGTTATTTTTCTGAATATTTTAAAATCAACTTATTAACTAAATTTAATTATACCAAAAGTTTGGAGAAATCTGACATTATAAGAAGTTTTGTAAATTTCATGGGAGGTCAGAAGTGAAGTTAGGATTTTACCTGAAACTTACTCTCCATCCCGCTTTCATGGCTCTCCATTAGCTTAGTGATTCTGTCAAGTTCAGGAGTGTAGTACTAGGCCCTGCCACCTCAGAAAACTGATTTGCTGGCTCAATTCGGGCACAAGGACTAAACTTACATTCTGTAAAACGTCAGAATGCCAGTGTACAAGATCTAAACTCCCACGGAAACTAACTACTCTTCCCAACTTCTGTTTTATGCATTCTTTTTGCATTATGGTATATCAAATTAGGTTCTGAAATCTATTTTCTGGGAATCAAATGTAAAAAGGAGTTAACATCAACTACAACAATGATAATAATGCTAATAAGTATAAAATAATAAATAACAACTACCATTTATAGAGCAGGTACCATAGACCAACCTCTTTTCTATATGCCATGGTTCAATGTTTTACATTAATCTAAGATGCCCGAACATATTTATTTATACATTAAGAATATACAAATTATCAGAACAAGACAAATTCAGATCCTTGTACTAAGATCTATTGGATCTCTTTGTAACAGCACTGTGACTCAGAAATCTTATTTTAGTTATACTCACACACATTGAAATACACATGAAATTCACAAGTAAAGATCTACTACTGAAAAATATGCCAGACCCAGATTATTTTATAGAAGAGTTCTAACAACCTGTATTTTTAAACTACATAGAGTACAGAAAAATATAGAACATTTTGTTTATTTGATGTATTTTAAGATAAGTTATTTTAATATTCAGAAATTATAGGAATATAATGGACAATCAATATTCACCACTCAGATTAGACAAATATAAAACAGGTTGCTTTATTTGTTTCTGATCTTTAAGAAATAAACCTTTATAGCTTTCTTTTACCCCTTCATATCTCATGTCTTTCTTTCCTTTTCCCTACATGTTTATGTAGTGTTACTTCACATGAGTGCAACAATATACAATAAAGAAATTAAAAAAATTTTTCAACAGCAGAATCATTCATGTATTATTCTACATCTTGCCTTTCATTCATTTAACATTCTGACTTTGATTTTCATTCATGTGATAGATGTAGATCCAACATACTTATTTTAAATGCTACCTAAAATAACCTACAATTATCTTGTGATATATGCCAGATGTATGTCACATTAACTGTATATAATCTTACAATAATCCAGTGAGGTCTGTATTACTATTATAATTACCATTGTTTTTTCCATGAAGAAAATGAGAGAGAGAGATTAAGTGAATTCTTCAAGGTTATACAGTCAGTCAGATGGAAACCAGGATTTGAATCCAGCCATCTGGTTCCATTTTCTGTGCTCATAGCCACTTTGCAACACCATCACTCACTGCTGCATTTTCCATTGTTTCTCTGTAATGTAACATTTCCTTGAGCTTTTTACTTTTTAACATAAAAAGCATAATTTTTAGATTTAATAGTTACATTTATCATATATACATACATATGTATACATGTGTGTACATACACGTCCTCATATATACACACATTCACCATACATATACCATATAGCATATTAATTGTGTACCATGCAGTATGTTAAGTGTTATGCCTATATTAACTCACTTAATCCTCATAAAAATACCATAGCATACATTATCCTCATTTTATAGATGAGCAATACAGGATCAGAAATGTTAAGTAAATTGCCCGAGCTTACATAGCTAATAATTAGCTGAACCCAGATTCATACCCAGCAATCCAGCTAGAGAATATCTGCTCCTAGCCACATCCCATTCATTTTCTCTGGTTTTATGTATCTCTAGATAGTCAACTATTACTCTCTGCTCTTATTCTTGAATGTATCTTCAGCTGAATATATTACAGGTGATAGTTATTTTCTCTCAGCACTTAGAATATTTTATTCTAAGTTCTGGAATATAGCAATGCAAATGAAATACCATTGTCCATCTAATTGTCCTTCATTTTTAGGTAATCTCTTTTCTCTATGCTAGCTTTTTTTTTTTTAAACTTTTTTTTTTTTTTTTTAAAGGAACTCCTATATTTATTTATTTATTTTTGGCTGTGTTGGGTCTTCGTCTCTGTGCGAGGGCTTTCTCCAGCTGCGGCAAGCGGGGACCACTCTTCATTGCGGCGCGCGGGCCTCTCACTATCGCGGCCTCTCTTGTTGCGGAGCACAGGCTCCAGACGCGCAGGCTCAGTAGTTGTGGCACACGGGCCTAGCTGCTCCACGGCATGTGGGATCCCCCCAGACCGGGGCTCGAACCGGTGTCCCCTGCATTGGCAGGCAGATTCTCAACCACTGCACCACGAGGGAAGCCCTATGCTAGCTTTGAAGATTATTTTTCCTTGGCTTTCATGTCTTTTAGTTTTAATATGAAGTATCCAAGATGTGTGGGTTTGATATTCTTGAATTTTTAGTTCTGGAGAATTCATATATAGTATATATTTGAAAATAGTTTCTCTGCCATTATTATACATATATATATTATATACATATAATATATAAAAAATACATGACATTGTTACACTATATAATATTATATATACTATAGTATACATTATTCCATATGTATATATCATGTGACAGGTATATATTGTATACATATGTATTACAAAGATTACATTTTATATTTATACATATACTTTAGCTTATCTTTAAAATATTTTTGAACATATTTATCCTTTATAGGATTTTTAAATAAGTTCCTTTCATATCTAACAGCTGCTGTTGCATTGATTCCTGTATTTCTATTTATATATATTTAAAGATATTCTTTCCTTCATTTTTTTTTGTTTGTTTGTTTTGGGAAAAGGAAGAAATCCTAAATGAAAAAAGTTATTTTTAAATTGATCTAAGGTTTTAATCCTATCTAGAGTGATAAAGCATTGTTCACTCTTTCTTTGTATTTGTTTTTCGAAGGGATTTTGGAGTTTTTCTTGGCAAATTCACCTGGAATGTGGGGTCCTGCATGGGCTCCCAATAAGGAATATTAGGATGAAATAAGGTAGTAAGTGTAAGTCACTAAAGGCAGTTCTGGACATATGAGCTTTTAATAAGCGTTGTAACTTCCTATTATATCTGCTGTTTAGCATTTCTTTGTTGCCTTCATCTGGCCCCTATGGATCTCATTCTAGACCCTCTTGTTATACTGGTGAGTTGATGTAGGCGCTGGCTGTAAGGCGGTTAATTATGTCTCCCTTGGAATGCACCTTTACAGACGCCTGAGACCCAGGCAACAAACACCCCCATCTCTTTTCAGTCTCTTTCTATTTGCATCGTAGCCCTGGTTTCAAATAGTGAGTACATCTCATTCCCTGCCTCATGTGGTCACTTATAGTCTTTTACTTCATAGAGTTAAACTATCTTCTCCCTGACCCTATTTCCAGACTCATAGCTCAGCAGGCCCACAGTTTTTGCAGGACTTTCTGCTTTGTCTTCCATTTACACTTTGGGTACACTGAGATGCTTACCTCATTAACTTTCTCCATCCTTGTTATGTGATTGGAACTGAGAGATCAGGGGACAACCCAAGCATGAACTTTCAATACAATATTGATTAAAATCTTATCAATTTGACAAGTTCTACTTGTAAACTTTATTTTACAAGTTCTACTTGCTTTTATTTATTTATTTGTTTGTTTGTTTATTTTTGGCTGCATTGGGTCTTCATTGCTGCACACGGGTTTTCTCTAGTTGAAGGCGAGCGGGGACTACTCTTCATTGCAGTGCGTGGACTTCTCATCACTGTGGCTTCTCTTGTTGCGGAGCACGGGCTCTAGGAGCGTGGGCTTCAGTAGTTGTGGCTCGCGGGCTCTAGAGCGCAGGCTCAGTAGCTGTGGCGCACCGGCTTAGTTGCTCCGCCGCATGTGGGATATTGCCGGACCAGGGCTCAAACCCGCGTCCTCTGCATCGGCAGGCGGATTCTTAACCACTGCGCAACCAGGGAAGTCCACTACTTACTTTAAAAACATAGCCTTCTATTCCATTCCACTGAAAATAGTTTCCAATATCTTGGTATTCAGTCTTAGGTAGATCGTTTAAATAAAAACATGTACTTTGAATTAATTCACTGTATTTGAATCTAGAATCCATTAGGCAACATGGTGTTAAATTTCCTGTTTATAAGAATGATAGCTCTATTTGCATTCTTATTTTATTGAGCTTTTCTCTAGTAAATGATATCTTAGCACTAATTTCAAGGCTATATATTTGCCATTTTTAAAACAAGGCCACTAAATATCTTCATTTTATATCTGAGGAAAGTTTGATTTGAATCCACAAATGCCTCCTTAATTATTATGAAAACATTTTATGACAATGAAATTCTGAAAATAGTTTTATTGAAATGCAGTATCTCGGAGGGAAATATGTATTAATTATCAAAATAAAGTATTTTATCTTTTTGTTTATTTATGTAATTATGACAGGGGAGATAGAAAAGAAGAGGGCATTTTCCTTCTATTGTGTAGCATTCCTATAGATTTTACACTGGTCATTTGGTAATTCCAACATCTGACTCACATGAGCAGCTTTCTGATTAGGATGTTTCTGGAGCTGGAATATTTTTACTATAAAAGAAAATCTGTTTATATTTCAAGTAAAACTACATATGACCTTTATTCAGTGTAAATATTGCCTCATTCTTTAAAAATCCTAACCCACACAGAAGTCTAGATCACTTGTAGGCTCTGCAAGGAAGTGGAAAACACACCTTTTTTGGCTTGAGATTGTCATCAACTTGGTTTCCACCAGGCATTAGAGGGACCTACAATAGTAAAGTACATCCTTACGTCTAGTGTACTGCTCTGCACCTCATGGACACCAGTAAACACATGTAACTGGAATGACTACATGTGATTTCCAATAGTCCCTACAGAGAGGAATGGAATTTTTTCTATTTCATTCTTTATCATTGGTATGGTCAGGAAGTATTTTGTTCCCAAGGCTAATCATTTTTTTCCTGGTGACTTTAGCAAAACATCATCCAGTCCAATTAAAAAGCTGTTCTTTTCCTGTTAGTTTAAGAAGTCAGCACCCACGCTTCACTGTGGTATTCAGCCCTCCGTTATTAACAGCTCTCTTGGTATCTTATTAAATTGGAGAGGCTTTCAGACCAAGATTAAATGGCATGTACGAATCTCTTTATATTACTTGAAATATATATTCTCTCCACATAAACTACTATTTCTATTATCTTAATTTTGTATAGCACAATGAACACAATGAATTATATGAATTATTTTTCCAGGCCCTCAGAGGGTGTCATTTTCCACAAAGGAAGTAGCCACATAATAAAAAGGTCAAAGCAAAATCACAAAAGAAAAAGTCTCTAATCATAAAAAAAACATGTTTTTGGTGGAAGATGAAACAGATCAGTCATCAGCTATTTTTTATCACAATCTAAGACATGTGCAGTAATAAATAAATACATTCTCAATTTTACATGATAGATTCTCTCCACCCAGGAGTATGACTGTAGTACCCATATTTAGAAAGGGATTATTATTTTCTTTTTTTTAAAAAAAGAAAACTTTATTGAAGTATAATTTACATATAATAAAATGCATATTGATGAGTTTTGACAAATACATACATGCGCGCACACACACACTGATGTGACAGTAATATAGAGAATGTTTTTATCACCCTCAAATATTCCTTCAGATCAATACAGGAAGCCCCCAGTCTCCATCCTTGACTCCAGGCGATTGCTAATACGCTTACTCTCTATCACTAGAGGTTGGAACAATGTTTCCTCTACTTTCACACAAATGGGTCTATATGGTATGCATTCTTTTATGTCGGGCTTGTTTCACATTTTAAAAACTTTTTAAAAAATAAACGTTTTATTTTAGGATAATTTTAGATTTACAGAAAAATTGCAAAGATGGTACAGATAGTTTTTCCTATCCTTAAAATCTTGTATTAATACATAACTAATGTAACTAACGTGCTGCATTTGTCACAACCAATGAACCAATATTGGTACATTAGTATTCACTAAAATCATGGTTTATGCCAATTTCCTTCCTTTGTAAACTAACGTCCTTTTTCCTGTCCCAGGATCCCATCCAGGATATCGCATTACATTGCATCATTGCGTTTAGTTGTCATGTCTCCTTAGCTCCTCGTGGCTGTGCCAGTTTCTCAGATAGTCCTTGTTTCTGATGACCTTGAAGGATTTGAAGAGTACTCCTCAGCTCTGTTGTAGAATGTTTTTTAATTGGGATTTGAGTGATGCTTTTTCTTATGATTACACTGTGGTTATGGGTTTTAGGAGGACGACCACAGAGGTAAGTGTCAGTCATATCACATTCAATCAACATGACCTTCACTATTGACATTCACTTTAATCACCTGGCGAAGGTAGTGGATGGTCAGGTTTCTCCATTGTAAAGTGACTCCCCCCACCCCACTTCCAAGCTGCCCTCTTTGGGAGGAAGTCACCATCTGTAAGCCACACTTAGAGTGGGGAGTCATGCACCACTTCCTTAAGTGCGGACTACCACCATAAGTTATTTGTCTACTCTCCCCCATTTATTTCTTTAATAAGTCATTTACTTATATCAGTATGAACTCATGCAAATTTATTTTAAAATTTGTGTTACATTACAATACTATGTGTATTAATTTTATTCCAGCTTTGGCCATTCAGAGCTCTTTCAATTGGCTCCTTTCCCTTTGATATACTCTCATTATTGTGGGCTTTTCTGTTTTAGTTTGGTTCAGTTAGGGTTTTTTTGGGGTTTTTTTTTTTTTTTTTTTTTAGCATAACCTTACTTTCTGGCAGTACAAAATTCTCCAGTCTTATATATTCTCTGCTACGGTTTTGGATCTGCCTTTTTACCAGTAAATGCATACGTACCCTTGATAGAATGTGATGGGAATGACACGTTACCCCTGTAGTTTCCTCCCCAAACCCATAACCACAATCTAATCCTGAGAAAAACTGGAAAATGGTATTAGAAACCAAGAGCTAGGTATGCTCATTGTTACTGAGGTATCATCACTTCCAGGCCTTCCAAGTCGAAGAACAAAGTTGTTACCAACCTTTATATATATTCATATATATGTAAATATTTCTATATTGTCTATCCATCTCTGTATTGAACTGTATATAGATTCATAAGATGTCTCCAACTCTAATCCATTACCACATGGATAATTCTAGTCATCTCCCCTTGTTCATCTGTAAACTCCCACTCCAGCAGTGAGAATATTAATTGATCAATTCCAGTATGCATATATACTGAAGTGTCTCAGAATTGTTATCTTGCGGTCCTGGGAAAACAACATTATCACCCAGAGTAAGTTGTTATGTATAGTTTTCCTTTAGCCTTGAAAGTATCCACTGACTTCCAACTTACTTAGGTCAGCACCTTTGTCCCTTACCTCCTTCAGTGAAGTTGTTCATACATTTGTAATACAGAGTTTGAGTTACTGGTATGTGTGAAGTACCATTAAGTGAGACTGGAAAAATCTAGGGGAGGAGAAGGGTTTTCTGGCAAATCAAGTGTTACAATTTTATGTATAAGTTGAAAATACTTGTTAGAGATCAAGGGGAAATGTCAAGTAGACTGTCAAAAATTGATCTCAACCATTTGTCTGGTATATGAATTTAAAATATTTTCCCTGAATTAAGGTCCATCATTTGAATTTGATTATGATATGATTAACTACATATTTACATTTTATAATTAAATATATATTAATATATATTACACATTTTATATGGAAATGAAAATATATTTTCTTTATATCTATTCCTTCTAGTTGACATTTCAAAATTAAGATGTGCTCTGGGTGCTTTAAAACCTCATAGCAGAAAATTCTTGAATGCCACTTGCATTGCAATCATTGTGTTTTCTATCTATGATGAAATTATGCTTCAAGTAGTTAAGATCCAGCATGTCCATATGCAAAAGTGGGGGGGGGGGGCTAAACTGGAAGATTGAGATTGACATATACACACTACTATATGTAAAATAGATAACTAATAAGGACCTGCTGTATAGCATAGGGAACTCTACTCAATACTCTATAATGACCTATATGGGAATAGAATCTAAAAAAGAGTGGATATGTGTATGTGGATAACTGAATCACTTTGCTTCACAGCAGAAACTAACACAACATTGTAAATCAACTATACTCCAATAAAAATTAATTAAAAAAAAAATGAAGTTCAAGAACAGCCTGAAAGGACAAAATTGTCCCTACTCCAATCACCATTTGAATGGAAGGATCCTTGATCAGGTGCTTCTATTTAAATATATCCTCAATTATCTAAAGTGAAGAAGAAAACGATCATTTTTTTTTAACGTCTTTATTGGAGTACAATTGCTTTACAATGGTGTGTTAGTTTCTGCTTTATAACAAAGTGAATCAGTTATACATATACATATGTCGCCATATCTCTTCCCTCTTGCATCTCCCTCCCTCCCACCCTCCTTATCCCACCCTTCTAGGTGGTCGCAAAGCCCCGAGCTGATCTCCCTGTGCTACGCGGCTGCTTCCCACTAGCTATCTATTTTACATTTGGTAGTGTATATATGTCCATGCCACTCTCTCACTTTGTCCCAGCTCACCCTTCCCCCTCCCCGTGTCCTCAAGTCCATTCTCTAGTAGGTCTGCGTCTTTATTCCCATCTTGCGCCTAGGTTTTTCAAGACCCTAGCCTTCAAGTAAACTCCAATGGGTATTTTTCCAACAGACATGATAGGTAGGCAAAGTTAAGCTTCTCTATTAAGTATGCATATTTTCAAATCAATGTGAATATGCTTAATTTATCAAGAGTTGCTCTTGTTACTGTCAGCAAGTACAAAGTTAGCTAAATTAATACTGTACTAATTTTCTTTTGTGCTTTATCTATTACACTTATTTTTCTTCTCATAATTTCAAACTACATCATCATGGATTATATTTTGTTTCAAGGAACTGCAGAATCTCAGCTAAAACAGGCATAAAATAAGGGTATTACAGGTAAACATTACATGTATTTCTTAGGGGTTCGGTCCAATTTTCCTAATAGCTATAAGTAAGGATTTTAGGAAGATTATACCTTTTGGGGGGGGAGGGAAATCACAATATATATACTATAAACAAGAAGAAAAGGCTTTATTTTCACCTATTTCTAAAGGTTTAAACTTGGGCTCTTCCACAAGAAACTCAGAGTGTGAATCAATCTCACAGAACTCAATGTCATTTAAAAAATACTGAAAGGAGAAAATTGCCAGTATGATTTTCCCCTAAATATCCTCATCCCACTTACAAATACACACACATAAACAGCACACATATTTTGCACATGCGTAGACCTGACCATGAGAGACCATCTGATGCTAAATGCGGTGACTGAGCTTTCATATTAAAGAGACACAAGGATCTTTTTCATCAGAACAGTGGCTGCTTCATCTGAGGATATGGTTTACCAATGAGTTGAAACTATCAATTAATATTTGTGAAAAGAAAATAATTATATTGCTTATTATAAATGATAAAATTAAGGGTTTTAATGCCAGAAAGGTTATCAAGATAAATACATTAAAGTTGAATTTCTTTACATGGTTCACCATGGGGGAACTATTAAAAAAAATTGGGGCTTCCCTGGTGGCGCAGTGGTTGAGAATACGCCTGCCAATGCAGGGGACACGGGTTAGAACCCTGGTCTGGGAAGATCCCACATGCCGCGGAGCAATTAGGCCCGTGAGCCACAATTACTGAGCCTGCGCGTCTGGAGCCCGTGCTCCGCAACAAGAGAGGCCGCGACAGTGAGAGGCCCGCGCACCGCGATGAAGAGTGGCCCCCGCTCGCCGCAACTAGAGAAAGCCCTCGCACAGAAACGAAGACCCAACACAGCCAAAAATAAATAAATCAATTTATTAAAAAAAAAAAAATTGTAGGACACTTTTTATCCAGTCCAAGAAAGTGATGGCTATAAAAACTGCTGAAATGCTCATAATAAGATGCTAAATTAAAACACCGTTTTCGCTTAGATCTCAATTCCGTGAAATTATAAGTGTTTTAAAAAGACTAAAATGCTGAGTAGTTGTCTCTGGGAGCCGAGGTTACAGGTGATTTGCACTTTCTCTTTATACTTTCCTGAGTTTATCAAGCCTTGTAAAAGTCAGACAGTAATGTTTTAATAATCAGTGAACCACATTCATTTTATTATTTTAATTGCTTTATCAAACGAAATTCTCTTGCTCACACATTATGCTGGCTCAGATAAGTATGTCCTAAGAGTGAGTCCCGTGGAGGTCCTGACAACCACAGAGAAATTCTGCTCATAGTTTAAAAATAACCCCAGGAAATTACCTCCAACTTATAAACAACACAGTCTCATGTTCTCTTTGCTCTAACTGATAAAGCAAATCTTCCCTGGGACTCAACAGGGTATTTTAATTAATACTGTTTTCATTCTGGCAATAGTCCCTGCTTCTGTTAAATTCAGAGCAGCTCCTATGTTCAAAAACTGAAGAGGAAGGTAGATGTGAGTTTTTTGGCCCCAAAGAGGATTTTTGTTTCCTCGGCATTGGGCCTGCTGTCATTCTATAGCCCAAATCATAGTGATGAATGTTGTGTCCTTGGGATCAAGGGCAGAGTTAAGCTGTGTTGGAAGAGAAATCAACCCTGACAAAAATACAGCCCCATGAAGGAAAAGTGCTGTACAGAACTAGATCCGTCTTTGAATTGGAGCTATCATAAGATATACCTTTACACCTTTTCTTCTTTATCCAATCATTTGTTGATGGATGCTTAGGCTCCCTCCATATCTTGGCAATTGTAAATAATGCTGCTATGAATATTGGTGTGCATGTGTCTTTTCAAATTAGTGTACTCATTTTCTTCAGACATATACCCAGGTGTATCTGTGCTGGATAATATGGTAGTTCTATTTTTTAGTTTTCTGAGGAACCTCCATACTATTTTCCATAGCAGTTGCATCAATTTATATTCCTACCAACACTGTACTAGGGCTGCCTTTTCTCCACATCCTCACCAACATTTATTTGTGAGCTTTTTGATGATACGTGACAAAAAGGTATGTGATGATATCTCGTTGTGGTTTGTATTTGCATTTCTCTGATGATTAACTATGTTGGGCATCTTTTCATGTACTTGTTTGCCATCTGCTTGTCTTCCTTAGGAAAAATGTCTTTTCAGGTCTTCTGCCCATTTTGTATCAGTTTTTTTGTTGTTGTTGTTTGTTTGCTTTTGGACATTGAGTTTTATGAGTTGTTTATCTACTTTGGATATTAACCCCTTATCAGTCATATCATTTGCAAATATTTTCTCCAATTCATAGGTTGTCTTTTCATTTTGTTGATGGTTTCTTTTGCTGTGCAAAAACGTGTTTAATTAGATCTGTTTATTTTTCCTTTTTTCTCCCTTTGCCTTTGGAGACAGATTCCCCCAAAATATTGCTATGATTTATGTCAAAGAGTGGCCTGTGTACCTGGGCTGTGGCCTTCATTTTGTGTCCTTAGCTTTTTTTTTTTTTTCCTCTCTTTAGGGGGTACAGGAAGGTTAGAACTGGATTTGACTAACTGTCCTTCCCCCAGGTAGATAAGGTTCTGGTAAAATTGTTTCCCTTGGAGAGAAGTCCTTTGTCATGCTCTGGACATATTTCAATATGGTTACTTTTCCACTACCCCTGCCGGAAGCATAAGGGGATTTGTCTCTGATCTTCACCATGAGTACCTAGTAGCTCCCCTGGAGATAAAACCCATGAAAATGCGGGGGAGCCATGACTGTAGCTTCCAGAAGTTTCTCACTCTCCTGCTAGTTAGTGCAAAATAAGCTTCCAGCAATTTGTCAAAATAATTTAAATATTCCAGCCACTTTATGGCTTCAATGTCTCTGCTCTAGGTAAGAGGATCTTCTCTATATTTACCTTTCTCTCCAGATTTCAGGTGATGATTTGTCCTGGGACCCTAATTCTCATGGGAGAGGTGACTTCCACACAGCTTCCCTAGCACTGATTGTTTTGGATTGAAGTTAAAAGGAAACCCATTATTATTCTCTTCCTGGGGACATCTTACAACTGCGTATTTCAAAATATAATCAAAATATTTTTGTAAGCAGAGATTACAGTTAAAATGTAAATATTAAAATATGGTTTGTCATGTTTTGAAATTTAAGGATGGAATTTAAAGCAAGAGGAATATAATCAAATTGGGGCTGTCCTTAATTCTCAGGTTTTATTGCTTATCTAAATTTTATGGACTATTTAGAAGATAAATACTATTGATTGGTGACACAGAAGCAATAAGTAGTCACAGAAATTGATTAATAAATACTGATTTTTTTTTTCAGCACTTCATCTATATAAACTGTTTATTTGCAGCAAATGATAAAGTTAAAAAGAGTGTTTTTGTGGTATGGATCATAATGCAGATAACAAAATTCTAATTTTTCCTTGTAAAAGATGGACATGTGCAACTTTTCTTTCTTCTCATGGAGGCAATATGTTAACTTCTATGTGTCATTGTCCCTGTGAGTAATGTATCCCTATTTACCTCAGCCTATGGAATTTTACCTTTAACTTTTCTATAGGTAATACATTCATGTATCAAAAAAATTAACATAGAGAGTGAAATGTCTCCCCCATCTATATCTCCATCCTCTCAGTTCCAGCTCCTATGTATATACTGTAATTAGTATTTAAGCACAAATTTAAAAATCCAATATTTGCTTGCCGATTGAACATTAGATTTTTGGCCTCAGCAATTAAAAAGTTGAATTCCAGAGAAAGACAAATATCATATGATATTGCTTGTATGTGGACTCCAAAAAAAATGATACAAATGAACTTATTTACAAAACAGAAACAGACTCACAGACTTAGAGAATGAACTTATGGTTACCACGGGGGAAGGGTTAGGGGGAGGGATAGGTAGGGAATTTGGGATTGACATGTACACACTGCTATATTTAAAATAAAATGCCTTTCCATGAAAAATAAATAAACACAGGGTTGAATTCCCATTAATTGTAATGGGTAAGACTTCAAGTAGAGCAGATTTGTGGGAAAAGCTCAGAAATTCCATTTTTGGTTTTTGTGCTTCAGATTCCTTCAACATATCCAAGAAGATAGATTGAGTAGACAGTTGGACATGTGTCTGAATTCATCATAGAAAGTCAGGCTGGGGACATACTGTCAGAATCATCAGTGATTAGACGGTATTTAAAGCCATGAGACTGGATGAGGTCACCAAGAACAAGCGTGTCTATGACAAAGGGAACGCAGCACTGAGCCACAGGCACTGCAATACTAAACATTCAGGAAGGAGAGGGGTAAGCTGTCAAGGAGACTGAGGTGGAAACACGTTGTAGGAAGAATATTAGGAGGGTGTGATTTCCCAGAAGCCAAGTAAAGAAATAATTTAAGAAGAAGGGACTAATTAACTGAATCAAATGCTGCTAATAGGGTTAGCAGTTCACTTTAGGTGATGCACTAGCCAGATAAAAGTGGTGAGTGAGCTGATCTTGGATAGATACTACTTCCTCTTTGGTTTGCGTCTACGCTCTCTTTAGAGAAATTCCTGCACCTAAGAGCTGTTTTCCATAACTAGCCTGCTCCTCAGTGTCTCCATGTCTCTTAAGAAACTGGCTCAGCAGACAGTCCAGTATTTCCTGATCTCTTAGTATTGCCTCTACTATTGCTTTTGGGGATATGGAACTTCTTCCTCCACAAAAGATGATGTTTCTCCTCAGAAGCTTATTTTTAGTAATATCTGTATCATATCTAGAAGTTATTTGACATAGGATGCATAATAATGTCATTCTCTATCTAGTGTCTGAGACCGATGTAAATCTTTCCGTTAGTTTTAGTAATTTTTTGGTCATTTAGGTTTAATTTGCAGGAGGAAGGTAAGGGTGGGATGATTATTTATGTTCACACCACATTTCCTGTAGGTTTGGCTCTGTTAAATCGTATTCCAGCTACTGACCAGCTGGCTGACCTCAGGCAAGTTACTAAACTTCTCTAGGACTCAGTTACCCTATCCATAAAGTGAGGGATGAAGCATAAATGGTTACTGTGAGAATTGTACTGCTCACCACAAATTAAACACTATTTAAGTTTCTGCCATTTTGAAAGCACACAAAGATCTTTAAGATATATGAGCATCCGTGCTTGTCTGTTATCGGCAACCTTAAAGGCATCTTTAAACACTGGGAGTAGACAGGTTGATTGAACATATAATGCAAAGAAAAAATTTCTTTTTCTCATTTCAGTGACGCATTGGGAGAAGGTATGAAGAGGTGCATATTATTACCAAGATTAAAAGAAAATAATTCTGGAAAAATCTGCAGAACTTTTCTATAAACAGGACACATTACAGAATCATGTTATGAAGATTAAAAATATGATAGCAGAAGCATACTGCTCTTGGATTCTGTGATTAAAGGAAACATTATTGTGTAGCTCCTAAAATTAATTTAGAGTATTTTTAATGCCCTTAGGCATATGACAGAATAATGTAAGGTCACAAGCTTTAATGATAGCAATCATCACTGAATTCAATTTCTTCATGCTGGCTGCAATTTAGTTGTTTTTCTTTTAAGAGCTGTTTTAATTCAAGGAATTAAGAAGCAAAGCTTAGTATTTAAAACTTCCTGCCTACAAATTATACTGCAGCTTTGTGGTGAATGTAGAATAGGGGCAAGATCTTTTTTCAAAAAAATTAGAGAATTTTAGAAAAATAAAAACTTATGTTCTGTATCTTATTTTTAAATTTTAAATCATTAAATGATTAAAAGAGATCTGATTCAATCTATTGATTCATTTTCTAACATATTTAGGAAAACAATTTTGTTTTCAACATCAACAATATCAATAGTATTAAAATCAAAAGCAAAAATATATGTTTTCTCTTGCTATTTTTATAAATGTTAGCACACAATGGGGTTATGAGATTCTGATTTTTTAAAAATAATTTGACTTTCAAAGTTTCAAAATACTTAAATGTGAAAAGGTTAGGAAAAAAGGAAAAGTGGGGAAAGAATGGAGATTTATTCTTTAAATTATTCAACAAACATTTATTGAATGGCTAATCTTTGCAAGTCCCTATACTATACAAAAGAACCTACTACCTTATGGAAAGGCCAGAAAGTAAACTGACAATAAAACTAGTTAAAAATTGTTATCACAGAGGAAGTGCTTGGAGCACAGAGGAGAAGGCTGAGACCCAGACAAGGGAAGGAGGATACTTGTGGGTGCACAGAGATAGTTTTCAGAGATCTGGGCTGCATGTTAAATGTGAAGGATGCAGGAAGGACATTACAGTAAGGAGTAGCATTTGCAAAAACTTAGAGACTTGAGAAAATTGGATATGGTTGGAATAAAAGGTAAGAGGTAGGGAATGGTGACAGTTAAGGCTGTATGGATAGAACCGTGATCAAGAAAAATGTCTTGTGGCAAAGAGACTTTGCTGAATCCTTAACAGGTAAAGGTTAACTTGTCAGTGTACTGTTACTGAGAGAGCTGCTTCTCAGAGAGATAATGGCCTTCTTAGGACAAACTAGCCTGATAATTGCTGATAGGTCAAGATAACAACCAAAAAGTGATCAGATACTTCAGCAACATTATATCATTAGTGACCTTGGCAGGATTTAGAGTAGATGCTGGAAACAAAGTTAGATGGAGTTGACCAATGAACCTAGAAGAATCTCTAGACTGTACTGAGGGCTTACCTGTGGCTGATAACCCTGAAAATAAAAGCTGTATAAAGGTGTACACTGTAGATAGAGGGTAAAAAATATCCTTGCATGATAGTAATCCAAATCCTTACTATTAAAAACTCTTTTCCAAGGGGTTTAACTGGGGGTTTGTACAGATGAGCTCTAATCTGGGCATAGTAAGTTTCATCCTCAGAATTCAGGAGCAAGGTCAGAAAATATTACCCTATGATATTGAAAGTAATCATGATCTTCATAAAACATATGTGTTTATCCACCTCCAGAGGTAAGCCACAGGAAGAAATGATTTGTGGAAGCTCTGCTGAGAACACTAATGTGATCATAATTACTATCAAGTGACTCATCTCTCTCCCAAAACTCATCAAGTAATTAATGTAAGGTAAGTTGGGTAATAATGAGTTGTAATATGTCTGAAAAAATTGGTACCAGGACACTAAGATGGCACCTTAAATGCGTAAAATGTTAGAGGTGAATGTATGTTAAATAGAAGTCTTCAAAGTAGTGTGTACACATGTTAAAGGGTCCACAAAATGGTCAACAGATCTATGCGAATGTTAAACAAAATATTCCTGCATCTAAAGATACATGGACGTGTGTATACAGACACATACACATATATATGTGCATATATATATAGGTTTGTTTTTATCTGAAAAGAATAATTAATCTTCCCCACTATTTAGTGCAGAGGTTAACACTGTCGTCCTCCTCTAGGAAGAGGGTGATGCACCCAAGTATGAACATGTTGGCAGTGGGACCCCTATCTCCTTCTCCTTCATCATACTGCACACATTTTTGTTTGTGCATGAAGAGTCATTCAGGGCAGAAGACAAATACACTGGTCAAAGATTGGGCTACATGAATGAGAGAATGCATTCAGGAAGCTCTGAACCATCTGATGTTACAGGAATGCAGGCAGTGTGGATGAGTGAGGAGATGAAGTGGGAATCCAACTGTAACTGTTGTGTTCTTGATCTTAAGTCATAATTCTCCCCGCCTCCCCTTACTTGTCTCTCCATTCAAGAAGCTGGTGAGCTCTGTGCTCATTGTTTTGGGGGAGAGATGTGTTAGAGATGCTAATAGGACAAGACTTACAAGTCCTTATCACTTTAATTTCCAGAATCTAGATGCATCAGATAGGGAGAGGATTCCTGGTATAAACAATATGTGTTGAGAGAACCAGAGGGGAGCAGGAGGCTCCCGTTTATAGGCCCCTAGGTTCAAAAGAGAGCCCTTGAACTGTGGAGAGAAGGGAAGGTAGAGAAAGATAGATAGAGACAGGGAGGGAGGGGAAAAGTAAGAAAGATAGATGGAGAAAGAGAGAGATGTGTTGGCGAGTCTTGTATCTTGTGAACAGGACAGCCACCTAGCACCTCACAAGGTATCTAGCATGTCCCCAGAGAGAAGCGTGTGGTGTGTCTAGGAAGATGAAGCCTTGGACACGTTCTCCAAAGTATTTTGTGTTCCACGTGGCACAGAATAGTGTCTAATCACTGGTAGCCAAACCAACTGGGTAATGTATATCACACTGTCAAATTATTGGAGCAAAGACAAGGACCACATTGTCCTCCTTCCCTCAATTCGTTCCTTGACACAACTTAAGACCTGAGTACTATAAGAAATCCCTGGGAGGTATATGGTGTATGTGGGGAGTGGGTACTACATTAAATGGTAGTAAAAGTTAATATTATTTTTCAGATAAAAACAAATATATAGATGACCCTAGAAGAGACTGAAGATTTCATCCACAATGATAAAATAGAAACAGAAGTTAAATTGAATTATAAAAAATTAAGTTGATTTTGAGATTGGATATTTAATAATAATTGTATAACTATAAGAATTTTAGACTTAATCTGCAAAATAATAGGGAACCATTATAGGAGTTTAAGTGCAGGAGTTTAACAAGACAGTCCTTAATAGAAGATTATTATGGAGGAGATATTAGAGGTTAAATATAGAGAAGCATGTTTCCTGATGAGTGGAAAGATACATTCTATATTACAATAAAGGTACATTAACAAATTGTGCCTTTACTCTAAAAAATCAATATGTTCTTGAGGCTGTTTATTATTTTAATTAAATAATTTTAAGATGTAGAATCATCAACACTGAGAAGCAAACCCTTACCCAGGGAGACTCTACCAAGAATTAGGTCTTGCAGTAAACTCAACCTGACCAGCTGGTCTAATTCTCTCTTAGTAGCTAAGAGTTTTGAGAGAGGATGATACTGAATTCATATAATTTCTAAGAATAGAACTCTTTCTAACAGTTATACAGGGTTTGATGGGATAGGGATTTGAGATCAAATTAAGTTGTAAGGGCAGCATAAGTGGGAGAAAGAGGATGCATTGTTTTTATATCTGTCCCTGGAATTTTATATTCAAGCTAGGGTCCTATCTTCTATCTTAACCAAGTTCTAAGAGCTGACAAATATGCAACGAAGTTTCAAAAAGAAGGCTAAGAAAATAAACACTCTAATAACTACCACATAGATGACTGATTCTTAATAATATATAATTCTTAATATTATGGAATTGAAATTAGTTTCATTCTTTCCTCCTTCCCTCCCTTCCTTCTTAAATATTTAGGTGCCAGACGTTTTTCTAGGTACCAAGAAAACAAAAATCTCTATTCTCACAAGGCTTGTGTTAAACTAAGCTAAACAGATGATAAATACATGCATATATCAATATATGTTACATCAGATGTTAAGAAGGGTTCTGGAGAAAAGTAAAGCAAGGAGAAAGATAGAGTGATGGAGTGGTACAGGGGTAGAGTTGAAATTTGAAATAGGATGGCCAGGGGAGTAGTGATGATGAGAGAGTGAGCCATGACATTTGCAAAAGAGTGTTCAGACAAAATAAATACAACTCTGAACATTCTGAAGTAGTAGCATGTGTGTCATATTGAAGGGACAGCAAGGGGCACAGTGTGGATAGAGTAGAGAGCAGTAGGAGATGAGCTCAGGGAGGTAACTGAGAGATTAGACCAGGTAAGGCCTTATAGGCCATTGTGAGGCCATTGGCTTTCACATTATATGGGTCAGGAAGCTACCAGTGTATTGCGTACAAAGTGGTAATATCTTACATTTGTAAAGCATCACTCTGTGAGACAGAGAATGACAAATCAAGGTTAATTCCCATGTGCCACCTTCACCCTTCATTCCCTGGTAAATGAAAGGGTGACACAGACATTGACATTGACAGAGATGGTGAAGACCCTGAAGTTGCAGGTTTGGAATGAAAATCAGGAGTCTGGGTTTGGGCATGTTATGCTCGAGATTTCCATTAGACAGCCAAATGGAAATGTCTGGTAAGTAGTTGGATAAATACTCTGAACTCAGGGGAGAAATGTGAACTGGAGATAAAAATTAGGGCATTGTTTTCATCTAGATGGTATTTAATACCATTAAACTGAATGAGGGAGTAAGTTCAATTATGGAAGAAAGAGAATTGAAGCTCCAGTCACACTAACTAAGGGATAGAAAGATGGAAAGAAACAGTAAAGGATGCTGAGAAAGATGGGTCAGTTATTTAAGAGGAAAATTAAATAGTTTTGAGCTCTTTAAGCCATGTGAAGAAAGTGTGGGAAATACTGCTTATACCAAATGCTGCTGACAAGTCAAATAAATTGCATACTTAGAATTGGATTTAAAGTTTATCTGTGGCCTAGAAAAGAACAGTTTTGGTAGGTGGGAGCTAAAGCCTAAATTCAGGAAGTTTAAAAGAGAATGGGAAGAGAGAACTTATAAACACTTTCTCAAGACTTGCTAAAAAGGGGAACAGAAATTAATTTCAGTATCTGGAAGGGGATTTGGAATTAAGAGAGGGCTGCTGTTGTTGTTGTTGTTGTTATTAATGATTCTTAAATGGGAGTACCTACAAAATGTTGCAGGATGATGGGACTGATTGAGCAGAGCAGTGAAAATTGGTAACACAAGGTAGAAGCGAGGAGAGTTTCTACTGTTGTGTTCTTGAATAAAACGGGGGGAGAATAGTTTCTGGGACACAGTGGAAGGGCTGCCTGAGACCTAGGAACAGCTAGCTTATCAACAACACTGGTTGGGAAGGCAGAGTATAAAGTCTCAGATGCAGGTGGTTAGATGGTGGAAGCTGGTGGAGATTTTATTCGGTTGCTTCTATTTTCTCTGTAGAATAGGAAATGATGTCATCTGCTGAAAAATGAGTGTGGCTAAGGAGGTGTGGGGCATTTAAGGCAAACAAAGGGATGAAATGGTGTTCTAGGACTTGAAGTCAGCAGACAGGGAGTGAAGTGAGTCAGTTTGCTCTGTGTTTTTCTGTAACCAAAGCATTGAAGAGGCTGATTATCTGGATTTGGGGCTTGGGCACAAGAGGGGCAAATGAGCTGAAGATATTCGTAAAGGTATTATTTTAATGATGAATCATAGAACTCACTTGGTAAGGAGGGTACTGTCAAGGAAAAATGGCACCAGACATAGTTGAACAGACAAGGTTGACTTTATTCAAGACTATTGCAAAGGAGGAGAGAGACTGAATTCAACTCCACTGAAACAAAAGGCAGGAGGGATTGTAAGAGCTGGGGTGAGTTAGTGGAAAAGTACTAGAGGACATTGGAAGGTGGGGTTGGTCAATGGGCTGTGTCTAGCACAGTGAAAATCACTCCTGAGTTTTCAGATGCTTTCTTTTGTGATTAAGCCATCTGTGTTTGCTAATGGCTACTTATTGAGTTAGGTTGCTACCCCCCCCCCCCCCCAATGAGAGATAGGGGTACTGTCTTTCTTGATTACATTTCAAAGAGATGGCATCCAGGTCCTTGAAAAAGACATCCCTGGGTTGTAAAACTGGTAAGAGGCTGGAAGAAGATTTGTCTACATTTCAAAGAGGCAGAGAAAAAATTTGCAATTACAGGTTTTCTAAAATAAATCCTCTAAGAAAAGAAAGGTCAGGGGCCTATAGTCAGAAAGAAACTTGTTTAAAGTTTAGTCTAGCTAAGGGGAATGTTAAGTTTGTCTTGGTCAGAAGTAGTAGAGAAGATGGTAAGAGACATGAACATAACATTAGGATAAATGGATTATGGGTCCCTATTTGGTCAAATAAGTTTAGGTATTGGCATACTGGTAGAGGTTAGTAGGAAACACAGGTCTCATTAGTGACATCTTTCTTTTATTTTTTAATTCCGTGGGAGTAAGATTTTCTGCTCCAGGAAGGAAAACAGTTGGCATATTAGAAGCAAAAATGGGTTGCATGTTAATACAATCTGATATTTATTCTCAGAGTTCCTCCTGGCCCTTTTTATACTTGAGCGAATCCTTTGAGGCAAGTAAACTGATTTTGCAAATTGTGCCATAATAAGTAAATATCAAGAAAAAAGGAAGAAAATAAACATTTAGTGTACATACATCATGTATCAATAGATGCTAGATATTTTCTAATGGATTATCACATTTAATCTCTACAGTCTTAGAAGTAAGTAAGAATTAGTTCATATTTACGGATGAAGAAAGTACATCTGAGGTACTTAGTGGCATGGACATAAATACACTACCAAATGTAAAACCGATAGCTAGTGGGAAGCAGCCGCATAGCCCAGGGAGATCAGCTCGGTGCTTTGTGACCACCTAGAGGGGTGGGATAGGGAGGGTGGGAGGGAGGGAGACGCAAGAGGGAAGAGATATGGGCATATATGTATATGTATAGCTGATTCACTTTGTTATAAAGCAGAAACTAACACACCATTGTAAAGCAATTATACTCCAATAAAGATGTTAAAAAAAAAAGAAAAAAATAAAATACAGGAAAAAAAAAGTTATTTAACGTTTTAATCCAACTTAGCGTTCTTTGGTATTAATTAAGACCTCTTCATTGTCATTGTCTCTATGAAATATGGACCTGTGACTGTGAGGCCAAATGCCTTTAAAAATAGCAGATCAACCCTGGTTATTGACGACTTTCTTTTCTCTGGTGTAATCACTTCCATATTAAATTTTTCCAAATATACATTTTCTTAATAAGTATTTTATGGCAAAGACAACCATTGTATAGGTTATTTTTACTCCAGGGAGGGTCACTGCCAATGTACTGTACAGGCATTTTTTTAATACTAGCATAACGAATAGTGATTTCCAACTGTTTCAACTGTTAATCAAAGAATATACCAGTAAGAACCTAACTAGCAGGTTTGCTGAAATACCTTTTTACTTGAAACTCCACATTTTAGTAAAATTGTTTATTTCGATGTGCAATTTACCTCCTCTTAAAGCATTTTCCCATCCATCTCTAAAGATAATATATAGAGGTTTTTTTCATTTTAATGACACAGTCTAAATCCACTTGATAGCTGTAGAGGAAAAAAATACATTTAGCCTGACCTTAAGGTAGTAATTCTCTTGAAGCAAACACTGTATTTCTCCACTTCAATTCCACTGGTATGAATATTATCTTACAGGATTCTGATCATATTAGATTTGGAAATATAAAAATGTCTGTTTTAACTACAAATCAGCTTCAAGACTTTGTCTTCAATATCAAATATCTCTCCAATTCAAATCACTTTGTTTTATTTAGAGGTACTGTCTAAATACAACAGATGAACCATGTTAAAAAAAAAATCAAGGGACTTCCTGGTGGCCCAGTGGGTAAGACTCTGCGCTCCCAATGCAGGGAGCCTGGATTTGATCCCTGTTCGGGGAACTAGATCCCGCATGCATGCCACAACTAAGAAGTCCACATGCCGCAACTAAAGATCCTACATGCTGCAACGGAGATCCCTCAAGCTGCAATGAAGACCCGGCGCAGCCAAAATAATTAATTGATTAATTAAATACTAAAAAAAAATCAAATTGGTTGACTCTGGCTATTGATTACTAGAGAATGGAAACAATATCTGGGCTCCAGAGAATTACTGAAATAAAGTGAATATGTATTGAAACATCCTAAAATCGCCATTTATTAAATCATGCACAGCCCACTCTTTCAGTTTGAAGTGTGCAATGAATTATTTTCATGCTATGAAGATTGCCAGAGTTTTGCATGTGGTTGCCAGTCCTTGACATTCTCTGGAGAAATGATCTGAATTGTAGGGATCTATTCCATGCACTTAGGGAATAAGTGTACATACTATGCTTGCAGATCAGCTGACGCCATTCCCTGATATCTGTTCTGACTTCCTGCAGCAGAGAACCTTGTCCTTACTGCATAGACTAGTGCATAGAGGAGTCATCACGCTAGCATCTTCCGGAGGTTCACCCCACCGTGAATGTTGCACAAGCCACTACATTTCTCTTCACTTCGTTTATCTTTTTCAGAAAAGTGAGAGCAAAAGCTCTGGCAAATTGCCACTACTCTGTGGGGATTTCATAAGAATTTGAAATGATATATGCAAAGTGCAAAGCATTAGGTGAGTAAGCAGAGCAACTTGCAGAATCACCAAAAGGAGACTAAAAAGGGATTTTATGACTTTATAGCTTTGCACTTACTGACTTTGATTTTAACATCATTTCAAAAGTAATTATTTTTGCTTATGACCTTATTTTGAAATAACATGTTATAAATAGGAAATCTAGATACCACATAGCATAGATAAAAGTGAAATTGCGTGTACTCCAAAAGCCCTCATGGGAGAGTTTGAATTTTGTCAGCTTGGCTAGTCTGGAACTACATGTCTCAGAATCCTCTTCCCTGAATGGTCCCAGCTTGGAGTTGCCCACAAGAGAATTTGCATGAGATATGGACCAGTGAAGCAGTAGCTGTCACTCCCTGAATGTCATCATGGTTTGAGGCAGAGAAAGACAGATGTGGAGGTGCTGACGGGTCCCAGTGTACCTCACTCTTCTTCCCTACTCTGAATACTGCTCTTCTTCTTGTTCCTTGACCCCCCTGAACCACAGCCTCCCAGGCCCACGACATGCTTGGCTGTGAACCCGCAGAGGCAGTAACCGAAGAGTTCCTTCTACACCAACACCCACTGCAGCCCACTCCAGCAGCTGGGTGGTCCTTGTTTCCAGGTCTCCTGTAAGCTTTAACATGGGCCCCTGTGCCAGTGCTCCAGGAGAGTGCCTAATGATGTATAATGACTGCTAAATAAACTTCCATCTCCCCTTTGTGAACCCTTACTTTCCCAATTTCTCCTATAATTCCGCAATGTCTAATTCCTGTAATAAATTCTTGATTGCATCATACCCATAGTGGTTCTGTTTCCTTGATTAAAGCCTGGCTGATCTACTGAGAATATGTTCATTGGTATTCACTTGTACACTTCTTTTCTATTATTATTTTTCATCAGTTAATTCAGTCAACATTTGACAGTTATTTAACCCTTTTGTCCTCCTGTCTCTTCTTCCTTGCTTTCTTTCTTGTCTTTTTTAGACAAGTAAGCACTTAGAAAGTAAGTCCTAGGAGAGCAGGGACTTATCAACAGTATGTCTTATTTCTCCAAAATGCCTCCTGCACCTATAACGTATCACCATTGTTTCTGGTACAATGATAAATTATTGTCAAATGACTTGAATAAATTTTATTTAAAATGGAGTGATTTAATAATGTAATTCTTAAGCTCTTTTGCTAATGGACATTCTGATTAATGATTTGAATCTGAGTTCTCACCCACTTTCATTAGTCTCCCTATAACTAAATGTAACCCAGTGTTGTGTGAGCATAATGCAATTTGCCTTCATTTACACAATTGTTCATTGCCTTCTTAGAATAATCAATGTGATTTTGTAAATAACCCTAATTCTGAATATCATATATAAAAGACCAAGTTTAAATTAAGCTGTCACTATAGTTACAAATCATATTTGCTCTGTTTTCTTAATACAATATTTGGCTTTCTTAAAATCCTTATACTTTAGGTAATGTAGTAACGAGAAATAGTATATTAACTCACTTTTAAGAAACTTTAAATCAGGAAAAGCATTTAATCTGGATGTTGTATTTATTAAATGAAAAAAATGGGTAACATTCTTTACTTTTATCTTAAAATGTTATTCTGCGTAAGTCCAAATGGTTTCTTTTTTCCAATGGGAATTTGTTATTCTTCAGAGTAGTTAACTCTATCTTCAAGAAAGCAGTATTACCTTTTTATTTGAGGCCAGGGATAGTGGCATGAGAATTAGTAAAAACACTAGTTGAAATGGGCTACTATGGAAAGAATCCTAAAATTCTCAGAATGGAGTATTTTATCAATACTTCTTATTTGTTGATGGTTATTATGGTGAATCAGAGAATCCTAATCAGGACTTTTTAAAAATGATGCAAGGATTTGGACACGATTCCTAATTCTGAAACATGAGCATGGTAGCTATATGACATTGGCTCATTTGCTGTAAATCTCTCTAAGTTTGTTTACTCATATATTTACAATGTTTAATATTAATTCCATTTATGCTTGTTGAGATATTATAGATGTAAAAGATGTTATAAGTAGTAGTAGTATGAATGTTAATATAGTTATTACTAATAATTATTGATTCTATTGACCCTGTAAACATTTTCTCAGGTGTCAGCCCAGTTCTACCATTTACTTTTAATTCTGTCATATGTGGATTAGCTTCAAATTATCTCCTGTTACCTCCCACATCTTACTCAAAACCTTCTGTTCAAATGAGAAATTTTTCAGAAAGAATTACCTGGTTGTATGTCATAAAATCAGCATGGACCCATGATCATAGGTACTAGCACTCACTGACCTTACTTACTGGGATCCCAAAAGATCCCTTCCTTTTCCAGAAGGAAAATATTGTAAGTGTGAGCATGTTTAAACTCTGTATTATAATCAATCTCTAAATGTAGACCCTCTCCACTTAAAAGAAGACCTGTTTGCCTTCCCTTCATCTTGAATTTAATTTTATGTCAAGATCATCCTGTACTATTTAGTTAACCTTGTACAAGAGAATAACATTTCAGCATTTTTGTCCATGTATTTTTTATACTCTTTTAAATTTTGCTCTTTGCTCTGCAGCCCTTCCATTATTAAAACTTAAAGAAAATGAGGTTAAAGTGTTTTGCTCCTGTGGAAATAATGCACAAAAAATTTTATATTTGTTTCAGATTCTTAGCTCTGAATTCCAAAATATACTCTTAACCTTTACAACATAAATAATATCCTTGAAAAAATTTTGAGAGTGATAAGGATTTATGTAATCTGAAGAATCAAGGACTAGAGAACTTGCAGTGTGGTTTATGTTATGAACTCTAGAGTAGGATCAGTGGAGGATGTATTAGTGTGGGTGATACCAGCTGCTGGAAAGAACATATCCAAAGTGTATAAAGACCTAAACACAATAGGAGGATATTTCTAGCTCACATAACTATCCAATGCAGGTGTTCCTGATTGCTCAGAGGTCTCCTCCACGTGGACATCCAGTGACCCAGGCTCCCTCCTTATTGTGGCTCAGCCAACCCCTAGCACTTCCTCACTATCCGCAACTCAGTGTCCAACTGACTGATGGGGAAATTGTGTGGGGAGGAAATTCACCTGCTCCTAAAAATCTTTGTTCCGACATCACACGCATTCTTATTCTGTGAGAACATTTACATGAGGACACTATGCTATGGTGTGAATCATATCGGGTTTTGAGTGGTAATAATGTTTTTCTATTATGGTAAATGAAAGCACTAAATTATCACATGTAGAATTATCTTTCAATGTCTAATTGGCTCCTGGAGAAAATTCCCTTATCGCCAGCTAGAATGACTCCAAAGGAAGCAACTGAAAGGAATAGAAGATCTGCCTCCAAGACAAGACAGTTGATAATGCTGAGGTGATCTACCATGACTCATTAAATCACTTACGGAAAAGTGTTTTAACACTCTTTGTCAGTACACTATACACTATTTGTTCTTTTCAATCCTTGCATTAAAGATTTCAGTACATGCTTGTTCTTTCCATTTGAACATAGCCCATGCTTATTATCCCTTGTGCATTATATACGTAAGATTTTGAGAATAAGTGAAGTTTTTTTCTTTTTTAAATTGTGTCTAAACTTTGCTCACCATCTAGTATTCATACGTGAGATGAAAATGTGGCTGTGTGTGTTCGAACCTTCAGTTATTGTGTCCTTCAATTGTATTTAGGAAAATAGGCAGTTATTTCCATATTTCTGGTTTTATATACTCCTCCTGAGTAATCTGATCTTTAAAGCCTAGAAATATAGAAGTAAGACTAAAAGTACACTTTTTTTGAGACTGTACACCTAGTTTAGGAATAATTCTAAAAATGTTCTCCCGATATTCCTGTCCCATGTTTATTCAGTCAAACGCTAGTCTAGTTACTTCCGTGAAGGGACTGCGTGATTATGATTCAACTGACCTTAACATAGGAAGCTTATCCTGGTGGACCTAATATAATCACATGGCCCCTTAAAAGAAGAGGAAAGAAGAAATGGCAGTCAAAAGATGTGGTGGAAGACATCGGAGGAGCCATGAGGCAAAAAGGGAGATCAGAGACATTTAAAGCTAAGAATGACTCAGCCCATCACTGCTGTCTTTGAAGGTGGAGGAAGGGGACCATAAGCCAAGGAAGTCAGATGGCCTCTAGAAGCCATGGACAGCCCCCAGTTAATAGCTAGCAAAGAAACAGGAACTTCAGTTCTACAGCCACAAGGAACTGAATTCTGCCAGCACCCTAAATAAGCTTGGAAGTAAATTCACCTCCGGAGTCTCCAGAAAGGAATGCAGTTCTGCCAATAACTTTGGCCTTTTGAAATCAGAAGCAGAGAACCAGCTGAGCCATGTGCCTGGACTTCTGACTTAACTGTGACATAATAAATGGGTATTATTTCAAGCTGTTATATTTGTGGTAATTTGTTACATCAGCAAGGGAAAATTAATATTATACATGCCTTCATGGGCCAAGAAAACCAGTGTCTTGATATTAGGTAGCATAAACTAGTGGAGTGGAAATGACCCAGTGGTGCTTCCAGAATTTTCAAAAATAACTTTACCACATGATGTTTTTAAAATGTTCACTAGAAAGTTTATAGTTAATTATCAAAGTCCAGTAACACAGCTTCACACACATCTAGGACTTAGGGGAAATCAAGTAGAATATACAACACTGAATGAATTTTAACCTTATGTTCAGTACCTGCAGAAACCTCATTATTTCATAGGGATACAGTAGCTATTCTCAACAATCTTGGATGGGATTGAAGATGGAGGCTTTCAGCTTTTGTAGACTAATGACTTTGGTGTGTATTTTCACCCTCTCAGATTTTCAATTCTTTTTTTATTTTTTACATGAAATCTTCATATCCCTTATGTGGAATTACAAGGACAAAACTGCCTCCAGTTCTCCGTGGTGATCCATTTGGAGACAACACTGTACTCACTTTAGAAAACACTTTCTGAAGAGACACCTGATGTATAAAAGTGTTTTAAAAAATCAATGAACTTTTAGAAATGGTGACAAAAATGATTAAGCAGCAAACTTCAAAATCTCAATGAAGATTTTCTTTTATATCAACAAACATTTATGAAGAATCTACTGTGTATCTACTGCTAGGATATAACAGAAAAAAATCAATTTGGAGCCAGACAGAATTTGGTTTGAATCAAATATTCAACTACTTACCGCATGTACCTTTGGGTAAGTCACCCATCTCTTGGATTTCAATGGTCTCGCCTATAAATTTGAATAGCAGAAACTACTTCACAGACCAGCTGTGAAGACTGAGTAGATTCACACATAGGAACATGTCTAGTTGGTATTTGTAACAGGCTGTATAATGGCCCCAAAGATATAAAATTCTAATCCCTGGAAACTTTAAATGTTACCTTTTATGGAAAAAGGATCTTTGTAGCTTGATTGAGACTCTTGATATGGGAAGATTATTTATCTGGGTGTATCCAAAATGCAACCACAAATGCCCTTATTTTAAAAAAAAAAAAAAAGCAAAGGAAAGAAAAAATCCCCAGAAAAACAGAAGAGGGCAAGGCAATGAAACCATAGAGGCAGAGATTGGAGGGATGCAGGGGACACGGGTTCGAGCCCTGGTCGGGGAAGATCCCACATGCCGCAGAGCAACTAAGCTTGTGCACCACAACTACTGAGCCTGTGCTCTAGGGCCCGCGAACCACAACTACTGAGCCTGCATGCCACAACTGCTGAAGCCCGCGTGCCTAGAGCCCGTGCTCTGCAACAAGAGAAGCCACAGCAATGAGAAGGCCGCACACCGCAAGGAAGAGTAGCCTCACTCGCCACAACTAGAGAAAGCCCGTGCACACCAACAAAGACCTAACACAGCCAAAAATAAATAAATTTAAAAAATTTTTAAAAAAGCGATGTGGCCATAATCCAAGGACTGTCAGCAACCATCAGAAAGAAACTGGAAGAGGCAAGGAATGACTCCTCCTCAAGAAATTCCTAAGGGAGTGCTGCCCTGATGCTACCTTGATATAAGCCCAGTGAAACTGTTTTTGGAATTCTGGTGTCCAGAGCTATGAAACAGTAAATGTTTGTTGTTTTAAAGCTACCAAGTTTGTTGTAATTTGTTATAGAAGCCACAGGAAAATAAAATAACAATGCTCAATGATTGTTAGTTTGCTTTCTCATCTTTGGATAGGTTTTTGTCTAACTAGTATTACCTCATCGGGACTTTCATTCGGTTTTCATCACTGGAAACCAGATATCATAACCCTTGTAATATAACTGTGATACAACTTTTTCATCTAGTTGCCATTTTACTCAACAAATTTATTTGGTTAAAATATTCCTACACATGTTTATTAACAACCAACTACCTGCAAGGCATTGTACTAGGGGATATTCAGGATGACAAGAGGACAAGGTCCCTGGCCTAAAAGAATTTGTAATCTGCTTTAGTAGTCACAGTTGTATAAGGCAATTTGTGCTAAATAGGTTTTAAAAAACTGGAAAATTAAAGGAGGGAAAGATTCATTCCCACTAGAAAATCAGGAAAGTCTTTATGGAAGAATTCACCTTTGACCTAAGTCTTCGAGAGGGCTATACTTTCTGCAGTTGGAGATATGGGGCAGGAAAGAACAGCAAACAGCAAACATTGGAGAAACTATGAGTGAACTTGATAAATGGGGCCATAATATGCCTAGCAAAGTGTGAGAGGAAAGGCTATTTAACCAGAGGACTAGAGAGACATATACTCAGTCAAACAGAGCCTCAAGATATTGCCCAATCACCATTCTAAAATCAAGTCCAGTCCCTAATTTTTGAAGATTGCATACGTTTAATTTTTAAACACTGGAGACTCTATCAGGGCTATGAAAGGCTTTTGGGGGTTTTTGTTTTGTTGTGTTGTGTTTTTTGCTTCTGTCAGTGCTAATTTTATTCCATTTATAGAGAAATTCCATCTCCAGTAGTTCCATAGTCAGCAATTAGATAATCTTATATTACCTACACACATATTTGTGACAACTGTCTTACATGTACTAAGCCTATCTTCTGACAACACAGTATAAAATTAAAAACTGCATATAGAGAATATTAATGCTGCTATGAAATGGTAGCACAATGCTGCAAAAAGTCATCAATAATTTTGTTCATAACTATGAAAGGCTTTTGGCACCTAGGATATGGTGGACCAGCAAAAATGTCCTTAAGAATCCTTAGCTAGATTAAGTGAGGGAACAATTAGATTTTTCTATTGTTGTCTGGATATTTCAAATTATCCTCTTTTAACTGTCAAATTCTTATATTAATTTGATAGTGAATGAAGGCAGAGGAGAATACCAAAGTGTTCCAGTTTGCCTGCATAGTTTTTCCCCATTGTGTTTTAATATAAAGTCCCTATAACTTTAAAATGTTTGCATTGTTATTCTCCTCTTTTCAGAAAAATATGCAGAGTCCAAAGCATAAAGCCATGGTATGATTTTAGTTTAAAAGTCTGTGAAAGAGAACAGCATTCAAACAGCTGAAGACAGGGTTCCATCAAAATACAACTTGCTGTTGTTTTCAGTGTAACTATTAGATTTTCTTATACCCGACTATTCTTTAAGTCGATCCACTGCGGTAGGTGTTTTGGGGCTAAACTGGAAGATCGATGTTCATTATCCTCTGTGTAGATCATCTCTTGTTTTACTCTGATATAGAATCAGTCCAAAGAGGGAAGGAAGGACAGCAAAAACACCCAGGCAAGTACAGGGGAGAGAAACTGATGAGCCATGAAGCAGGGAAGGGACATTAGACACATTTGCTCCTGGAGCTCATGGGTATAAACAATGGAGGAAAAAAATGTGAAAGTGAGAAGCTGGAGAGAGAATTACAGAAAAATCCAGCTCTGCTTAAATAATTAAGTTTCACTACTACGTTGGTTGGACAGGTAAGTTTCCTTTCCTTGATAAGTAAGGAAAATGGACCCTAACCCTTAGGTACTCAAAAATAACTGGATATTCTGATATTTACTTTAAAAAATGTTTTTTTGGCACATGGCTGTGGAATATCAGTGGCAGAATCTCATTGTAGTTTTAACTATTTTGAAGATAATTGATTAAATGAATAGACAGCAGGCCTTTACAGCTGTATAAGATTTTATAATTTATATTCAGTAAATATAATTACACTTGACTTTCATAATGATATAGGTATGGCAGGTATTAGGTCTGCTTCCTAGGTGGGAAACTATAGATGGTGGCCTTCCAAGGTCGCCTAACCTCTTATTTGCAGATCTAGGACTCAAACTTAGGTCCAGATTGTTACCCATCCAACTGCTAACTGACTGTTGTATACAAAAACGGATGCACCAATTGTTGAGGAAAAGCATTGGTAAGTGTCAGGCAGTATCTAATAATAACAGTTACTATTTTAAGTGCTTACAGTGTTCCGGGTACCATTCTACGTGCTTTATCCGCACAACCTCCATCTGAGGTAAGAGTTAATAGTATCACACCATTTTATGGATGGACAAACTGAGGCAGGAAGAGCTTACGGAGTGCCTAAGATCTATAGCTAATGTGAAGCCAGGATTTGAATCCAGGGAGTGCAGCTTCAGATCTCATGCTCCTAACTAGGTATATCGCTTCAAATTCAGATATGTAAGAAACAAAATTATTTTAGGTCTAGTTCCTACTAACAGATTAATAAACAGTCACTCCTTAAATGCTGTACCGGATTTAATTTGGGCATGTTTACATTTTGTTCCTCACCAACCCATGGCTGGAAATGTTCGGCCAAATTAGACTAGAAAGTAACACTGTTGTGTTACTGCAGACACCCAATTTAGACAATTAAGACTCCCCTATTTCATTTTGCTTTGGATGTGCAAGACCTAGCATTTGCAGAATATAAGTTACTTTGAAAGGACTTGGGAAATATTTCTCTTAATCAAAAGCTAAAGTCAACAGTGAGAGATAAAAATGTTCCTATGCATTATTAATATTGTCTTTATCATTTCTAGCATCTTTTCTGATCCCAAGTGGATCTGCTAGGCAAATGTTCAACTTTCTCCTTCACTTACTCCTTCACTTACCTGAAATGAATTTCCCAATGTCAATCATTTACATTCCAATAGCAGAGAAGAGTGCTATAATGTAGATTCGGATGTCATTTATCCCTTAAGATTAAAAAAGCAGGTCTCCTGGTGTTGTGTGGGCCCATAAAGCTCGTCCTGGCCAATGAGATATAAGACTTCATCTTTCAGTAGTCATGCAGGTCTCCCTGGGGAAACTTAAAGGAAGGGAAGCACAGAGTGAGTGGCTGAGACTGGTGCTGTTCTACACCTTAACAGGGAAAAGTACAAGTGGGTTGTAGGTTTCTGCCTTCTTCAGACAATTAAGAAAACCAGAGAGGAATTTGCATTGGAGGTTTTACTCAGTCAGGGTTCTCCAGAGAAACAGAACCACTAGGATATACATATAGAAAGAGTGAGAGATTTGCTAATTGGTTCATGCTTTGGTGGCAAGTCTGAAATTTGTAGGGGAGGCCAGCAGGCTGGCAACCCAGTCAAGACTTCTATTACAGTCTTGAGGCAGAATTCCTTCTTCTCTGGGAAACCTTAGTTTTTGTTTTAAGACTTGAAACTGATTGGATGACGTCTGCCCATATTATTGAGGGTAATCCCCTTAAAGTCTGATGATTATGAATATTAACCACATCTACATAATGTCTTCAAAGCAATACATAAACTAGTATTTGACCAAACAACCTGGTACCATAGCCTAACCTAGCTGACACATAAAATTAACTCATCTCTCCCTGTAATTTTTCTCTATTACATATCACATATCTATAGATCATGTGCTTGAACAAATAAAGTTAGTTAAGATACAGTAATTGTCCCAAACTCTCCTTATCTTTTTCCTGACCTGCCCAAATAATATCTTCAGGTCACCCTGAAGTATTTCTGGTTACTCAACATCCTGATGCCTGTCTTTCCTCTGACCATCTGGACTTGAGGTTTGTTCCTCTTCTCTCTGGATATTCCCTGTAATGGATCATACAGCACTGACCACATGGCCAGTACCCAACTTGAATAATCCAGGGAGTGGATGAGATTCTGACCCTAAAATGAAGTGTGAAATTTCCTGTCATTTTTCTTGTAATTTTTACTAGGAACTTAAAATCATGAGGACTGAAGACATGATTTCACATAACCTGGCTAAAATCTGACATCTATCCCTTTCTGTGGATGGTTGTTTACTGCAGCTTTATTCATAATTTCCCAAACCTGGAAGCAACTAACATGTCCTTCAGTAGGTGAATGAATCAATAAACTGTGGCACATCCAGACAGTGGAATATTATTCAGCACTAAAAGAGAAATAAACTAAATCAATCCTGAAAAGACATGGGAATACTTAGATACATACTACTAAGTGAAAGACGCCAATATGAAAAGGGTACATATTGTATATGATATTCTGGACATCCTGGAAAAGGCAAAACTATGGAAATAGTTTTCAGAGGTTGGCATTGGGGGCAGGATAAGTAGGCAGAGCATACATTATTTTTAGTTTATATGATACCATAATGATGGATCCATGTCGTTATACATTTGTCCAAACCTAGAGAATGTACAACAACAAGGTGAATCCCAAGGTAAACTATGGACTTGGTGATTATGATGTGCTGATGTAGGTTCATCAATTGTACCAAATATACCACTCTGGCTGGGGATGTTGGTAATGGGGGTGGCTATGGATATGTGGGAACAATATGTGGGGACAGGTGATATCTGGGAAATATCTGTACCTTCCCCTCAAGTTTTCTGTGAACCTGAGATTGTTCTAAAAAAAAATAGTCTTTTTAAAAAAACTGCACAATTAGATCACTGTCTGCCTCTCCACCACTCTCCCCCCATCCACATTGCTTTCCCTCTGTGTTTGAAACCTTCCCTCTGTTTCTCAACCACACTAAGATCATTTCTCCTTCATGCAAATACACCTGGCAAGATTCCATTCTTGAAGAGCAGGAATATGGTATTGGCCACTCCGGAATGGGGGATGAGTAGAGTGTATCACAAATGGTAAACATTTTCCACTAAATTTGGAGGATCTTTGAGGTATCAATGAAAAGAATCACTCCTGTGCTTCGTTTTAATTTAATTAAATACAGATCTTTGTAGGCCGTGGGTTTATATTGTTGGTAATTTAATAACTTTTTGTACAACTCTGTTAGAACCTGGACAGCCAGGACAAAGGCTACAGAAAAGATTGAGATAGGCAAAATATGCATTATTTGCCTTTTATTCCTCTTTCTGTGCCATTTTCTTATCTTTCTATAGCCACTTATCTTTTATTTCCAGGTCCCCTATCTTTTATTGTTACTGTTCTTTTTATCAGTAGAAAACTGATCCAATAAATTCTTATCTCTACTCGTGACTTTAGAATGTTACTCCTTGCAGGACAGTGGGAAATTGATCCCCTTGGAGCATTATATGTTTACTTTTGTTTTATACAACCAAAAGTTAAGTTTTAATTAGGTATTGTAAAATTGTTACTTATAAGATCTCTTCTCTATCTATGTGCTATTATATGCCATAGTGAAGACTTCAGATATTATTCAAAGACCACTGGAAGCTCTTACTGAAAAATTTAAAGTTGACCAGTTGGGAGTTTATTGCAATTGTCCAGCTGAGCAAAGGGATGGCAATGAAGATAGAAAATAATTAGTAGGTACATGGAAAATACTTGGTAATTGACTGGGACCAAAGAGATGAGAGTCAATAATTCTGGTTGATAAAACCATAAAGAAATGAAAATTTAAAAGGAGGAAAGTCATGGAATATATGCACTTAAATATTCATAATATCCATAATTTATGAGTATTTATTAAAAGTTCAAAAGAAGAGGTTTTCTAGAAATCCAACAACATTGAATACATGTAGCTATTCTTAATATTTGCTTATTAATTAAACATGTGTAAGCTGGTGTGGATATTATCTTGTTATGATGTTTTTGTTGCTTTATTTCAGTACACCAAAATATTCAAAAATGTGTTTGCATGCTTGGTTTCCAAGTTTCTTTTACCACAAAGTTTTCTTTGCTTCTACCAATCTTCCTACCATGAGGGTTTTCAGAAAGAGACTTTTTGTGGTTGAATTTGGAATGATTGTACTTTATAAATCCTACTGTTTGCTATGGTACGTAATTCTCCTTGCCTATTTCTATATTTCTTTGAAAAAATATTGTTCTAATATTAATTATTAAAATAACAGGCTGGAAAAAAATGTTACTTAAGTGGGAAGAAAAGGTAAATGGTTTCTTATGACATTTGGATTGGACATTTGACTGAACTAGCCTTTAAAACTAAGGGACCCCAAATGAATTCAGTAAAGTTGCAGGATACAAGATTAATATACAGAAATCTGTTGCTTCTCTATACAGTAATAATGAACTATCAGAAAGAGAAAACAAGAAACAATTCTGTTTGAAATTGCATCAAACATAATAAAATACCTAGGAATAAACTTAACAAAGGAGGCAAAAGACCTATACTCTAAAAACAAGAAAATATTGATAAAGGAAATTGAAGATGATACAAAGAATTGGAAACATATCTTGTTTTCATGGATTGGAAGAGTTAATGTTGTTAAAATGTCTATACTACCCAAAGCAATCCAGAGATTTAATGCAATTACTATCAAAATACTCATGGTATTTCTCACAGAACTAGAACAAACAATCCTAAAATTTATATGGAAGCACAGAAGACCCTGAATAGTCAAAGCAATCTTGAGAAAAAAGAACAAAGCTGGCGGTATCATGCTCCCTGACTTCAGACTATACTGCAAAGCTACAGTAATCAAAAGAGTAAGGTATTTGCACAAAAACAGACACATAGATCAATGGAACAGAATAGAAAACCCAGGAATAAACCCACACACTTATGGCCAATTAATCTACAACAAAGTTGGCAAGAATATAAGATGAAGAAAAGACAGTCTCTTCAACAAGCAGTGCTGGGAAAACTGGACAGCTACATGTAAAAGAATGACATTAGAACATTCTTTCACACCATATACAAAAACAAACTCAAAATGTATTAAAGACCTAAATGTAAAGCCTAAAACCATAAAACTCCTAGAAGAAAATACAGGCAGAACACTCTTTGACATAAATCGTAGCAATAAATTTTTTGGGTCTGTCTCTTAAGGCAAAAAAACAAAAGCAAAAACAAACAAATAGCACCTAATTAAACTCAACAGCTTTTGCACAGTAAAGGAAACCATGGACAAAATGGAAGACTGAATGGGAGAAAATATTTGCAAATGATATGAACAATAAGGGGTTAATATCCAAAATATATAAACAGTTCATACAACTCAATATCAAAAAAACAAACAACCCAAATAAAAATGGGCAGAAGACCTGAAAAGACCTTTTTTCAAAGAAGATATACAGATGGCCAACAGGCACATGAAAAGATGCTCAACATTGCTAATCATCAGGGAAATGAAAGTCAAAACCACAATGAGCTATCACCTCACATCTGTCAGAATGGCTATCACCAAAATGACAAAAACAAATGTTAGTGAGGATGCGGGGAAAAAGGAACCCAGAACCCTGGTGGGAATGTAATTTGGTGCAGCCACTATGGGAAACAGTACGGAGATTCCATACAAAACTGAAACTAGAATTACCATATGATCCAGCAATTTCACTTCTGAGTATATATTTGAAGAAAATAAAAACACTAATTCAAAAAGATACATGCACCCCAATGTTCCTTGCAGCATTATTCACTATAGCCAAGATATGGAAGCAAACTAAGTGTCCATCAACAGATGAATGAATAAAGATGTGGCATATATGTACAATGGATGTTATTCAGCCATAAAAAATTTGCCATTTGCAACACTGTGGAGTGTATTATGCTTAGTGAAATAAGTCAGACAGAGAAAGAGAAATATTATGTGTTATCACTTATATGTGGAATCTAAAAAATAAAACACATGAATAAATATAACAAAACCAAGTCACAGATATAGAGAACAAATTATCAGTTACCAGTGGGGAGAGGGACATGCGGAGGGGCAAGATAGGGGTAGGCGATGAAGAGGTACAAACTACTATGTATAAAATAAGTAAGCTATAAGGATATATTGTACAGCATAAGGAATATGACCATATTTTATAATAAATTTAAGTGAAGTATAAGCTATAAAAATATTGAAGCACTATGTTGTACACCTGAAACTAATATAGTATTGTAAATCAACTATACTTCAATAACAAATAAATAAATAAATAAATAAATAAATAAATAAATAAAACCAAGGGACCCAAAATGATGGTATCAGAGAAAATAAAAATGAAGAACACAAGAGGCAAGTGGTATTCAGAGAAAATGGCAGGAAACTCTTGTGCTACCATCTCTTTCTCTGACCTTCCTTTCTTTTTTTAAAATCTGAAACTGGAGTGTTAGGTGTTAGTGTAATAATGTAGTAAGTCACCTCTTACACATGTCTACAGAGTTGCACATTTGCATTTTGAAAGAGAATTTCACAGAGACGAACCCAAAGAAAAAAGGTCCTTGGCAATACCACTATAGCAGTTACAGCACCTCATTTTTGAACAGCATTTTGACAAATCATTTACATTTAAAGTTGTAATCCATCTTAAGCTCAATGTGGATCAGTTGTTACCAACCTTGGGCAGCATTTTACAAGTGTGACCATAGGCTCTCATTCCCCAACTAGGAATCTATAAGTTTAAAATGCAGTCCAAGTGATTCTAATAATCAGCGAGGTTTGGAAACCACTGCACTAGGCAAATGTTCACATTTTAGAGGTTAAAACAGAACAACAACTAAGATTCAGAGGAGTTATCTAATTTAGTAAGAGAATATAAATGGTAACATCAGATCAGAGAATTAAATATTAGACTTAGACTTTGATTCTAAAAGAGTGGAACATATAATGTAGATTATTAGTTGAGAAGTATATAGATTGGGAGATCTGTTCCACCTTCCAAGAAAGGTTTATCTTGTGCTCCTTCCAAGGAAGTATACTCAGTGAAGCATCCGGCTCACAATAGTAGGATTGGTTTGACCTAAAGAGGAACTTCATGATCCAGCCCTCTGGAATAGGTGTGGGACAGCAGTTTTGTGCTAGATTTCAAGGTCAATTATGTTCTGATAAATTTCAAGGTCTTCCACTTTCTGAAAACTACATGAATTAGTATGAATGAAATTTAACCTTTTCCATCTGTGCTCTTTGCCTTCGTGCTGTATCAACATATAGGTTCAAAAGTTACAATGCCTTTTACCCTCAAATTATTTTCAAAGACAGACATCAATGGGAAACGTGGGATTCTTTGTGCCAATACATCTTGACAATCAAATGGTTTGGTTTCTGTCCTGTGCTGTTCAATCTAGAACAGAAAAATTGAGCAATCAAACTCAACATCAGTTCTTTTCACTTGGTTGGTTGATACACCACTAAGGCTGAAGTTAGGGACCAGTCTGTCACTGAATAATTCTTCTTGGAGGGTCAGTGCTATAATCTGAACTACTGCAAACAACACAGCAGTGTACCCAATCAGTGCTGCACACACACTCTTTATTTCTTAGGGTCTATACATTTTACTGGATGAGTCCATTCTGAGTTTTCATTAACTTTTGCAAAGATATTCCTATTGAATCTTAGATAATAAGAATGATTAAATAGAGTGCAATAGATATAGCCTAAAATAGCTTCAAGGATTTCAGAGAAAAAGAAATATAGACCTTCCCAGCCTATGTTTCAATGTTTACCTGGAAAGATGTTGAAGCAGTCTCTATGTATTCTTTAAAAATACACTTAAGCATAATTTATGAGAATGCTATAACTTTCTCATTAAAAAGTAATATATATATATTAGTGAGCAGGTAGGCAGTTTAAGCCTGGGAACTATCAGAGGAGGGGAGTTTAACTGGCTATAGGAACATCAGGGAAGTCTTCCTGGAGGTGGAAGGACAAAAGAAAAAAGTCATCGAGGATGGGAGAGCCACAAGATGCATTAGTTCTATGAAACCTGGGCAAAGAAGGCCCAGGACCTTCAAGATCAGGAGGGAGACACACTCACATTTATTCATTCAACAGATATTTATTGAGTGCCTACTACATGCATGATGCTGGAGACACAGTAATGACCAAGACAGATACAATCCCTGCCCTCCTGGAGCCAATCAAGTGGTGGAATATAAAAATAAATGTATAAATTAATAAAAAATGAGCAAGTAAAAAGACAAAAATTAAGTTTATCTGTAATTCTGTTACGCAGAGGTAAGTATGATTAACATGTTTATTAATATATGTCAATTTTAGCCTATGATTAAGATCTCTGTTTTTAATGATTAAAATTGTTTTAGTAATTTTAAAAAGTCATGTTTTCCTCCCATCATCAGTATACATTCTTCAATAGCATTTTAAAGATGCTTCTATTGAAATATGACATGCATATAAAAAAGTTCACGAATCTTAAGTTTAACAACTTGAAGGACTGTCACACTACCCCAGTCAAGAAATATTAATGCAATATTACCAGCACCCCAAAAGCCTTTATTTTACCCCCTCCAAAGCATTTCACCTCTCTCCTCTCCAAATGTAACTACAATTGTGAGTTCTAACAAAAGAGATTCGTTTTGATTGTTTTTTCCCTTTGTATAAATAGAAAGTACAGTATTCATCCTTTGCTGTCTGGGTTTCTTTCACTAAACTCTGGGTTTGTGAGATGTATCAATGTTGTTTGGATATAACTGAAGTTTGTTCATTTTTCATTGTTATGTACCATTCCATTTCATGAATAAACCAGAATTTATTTATCCATATTAAGACTACTGGATATTTGGATTGTTTCAACTTAATGACAGTTATGAATAAAGCTTCTATGAATGTTTCTGCACATTTATTTTGATGCACATGTGTGTGCATTTCTGGTGGGTATGTAAAAAAAGAAAGAAAATGGCTAAGCCATTGGGTATCTAGATCGAGGCAATTTTAGTGGCTGCACTACATAGATACATCCTCAAGTTGTCCACAAACCACACATTTAGATTGCTTTCAGTTTGGGAGAAGGGGTAAAGTAAATAGCAATTTTATAATTTGCAAAAATTTAGCAATCTCCAAAAAGGGCTTAGGCAATTATGGTAGTTTGTATGCTTTGATAAACAATGAGCTCTACTTTTTTTTTTTTTTTTTTTTTTTTTTTTTTGAGATAAAGAGCTTACTCTAGGAACAGAGAAAAATTCAGTGAGAGTTGCCTTTTTTGTTTTAATGACCAGGACTTAATTTGTTAACCGACCAAGCTCTGCTCTCAATTTTGCTGGCATAATAAGTCCTTGGTGAAGATGTGGCAGGCACTCTGGGCATGAAATTAGGTGAAATAGCGTCTAATTTTACCAATGCCACAGATTATTAATATAGTCTTTTTTTTGGCCGCACCGTGGCTTGTGGAATCTTAGTTCCCTGCCCAGGGGTTGAACCGGGGCCCTCAGCAGTGAGAGCGTGGAGTACAAACCGCTGGACCACTGGCGAATTCCCTGTTAATATAGTCTTTTACTTATTTTTGAAATCTCTTTGGGACTTGATTTACTCATGACTGAGAAGATTAGACTGTATTATTGCTAAGTTCATTTCTATTCTAAACTCTAATATGATATTTTAATATAACATTCATATTCCCTCACTAATCTTACTTGTAGGCTGCATTGAATTTTACAGGACTTAGTAAGTAGTAAGTATCTGCAACCCCACTGAATATAACAAATTATCTGGTATGTTATTAGAGTAGCCCAAAATTGCTTCTGATAATTTTCCGGCATGAATAATTATTCTTCATTTAGAGAAGAGATTTTTATCTGTGCATTCATCCTCTAATTCCATTATTGTCATCTTCATAAATTAGATTTGGAGCATTGCAATTTCTATTTTAAGGCTTTCAATTAGAGGAATGACATATTGAGAACAATCACAAATCTGTGATTAGAAAACATTATGCTCTCTGAAGATACCAGTTTTTAGTTGTTTTCTATGAAAAAGAACTCTGAGAATTTCAAAATGTACTGTGACTGCACGGAGTGGAAGTAGAGACAACATTAAAATGCTACACTAGATTCGAGAACTAGTTCACCCACGGTGTCTGCTATTGCTTATGAGCTTTTGGAAAGCAATATCACTTTCATTATTTTTGCTTTGCTATGGGTTTGGCATCAGCTTTTGGATGCTGAATATACTCTTCAGATATAAGACAATAAAATCAAGTCTAGAAAAAGTTAATGTGCTTTAGAATAAAGAAAATACATATTTTATATCCTCAGATCTTCTTAAAGGGGTAATGATTAAACAGATTCCTAGATGACTGAATACCAAACTTCTGAATGAGTCTGTTCCTTGAAGTTGGATAAAGGATTTTCAGTTAGTTTTGTTTTTATTTTTTAATCTGAGGAAAATTAAAAGTCTCGTTTAATGCATAACTACCATACTGTATTGTTACCAGCACATGCACACATTTGTATATATACATATATATATTCTATTAAAATATGAGGCACAAAACTTTATTTTAGAGGCAGAATTTGTAAAAGAGAAAAACTACAAGAAATATTTCATTGCTTTAATGCACATTAATGAACAACCATCTTCCCTTCACAAAGCTCTTTAAATGAGTCTTTTTGATTCTCCAAATATGCAGTGAGAATGACACTCTATTTTAATAATGATTATGACAGTGTTTTGTGTTTTTTTTTTTCAATTTCAGCTATCCATATTTCTTAAAGCCCTGGCTGCCTTCAGACTGCAAATTCACAGTTTATCATGTTTCTAGAACATAAATGGCCAGAAGAAATTTCAAGAGTAATGGTAGAGGAAAAGCAGGCAGAAGCAGTATCTCCTTAATGGGCATGAAAAGAAGTGTCTTAGAAAACAGTGAAAAGCTATGTAACTTGAGGTTTGTGCATTTGAGAAGCAGGTCATCTTATTTTCAGTGGGTTTCCATGAGAGCCTGACACTGCAGGACTGGCCATTTCATGGTTTTAAGGCTTCTTACAGCCCTGTGAATGCAAAGTACACCGAAGAGCTCCATTTGGCTCAGATTTTACTATAAGGCAACAGTAGTTCACAAACACAAAACTAAACAAAGACTGAGTGACCAAAAACAATTTTTTTTTGATAGAAAGAAGTGTTATACATGAAAGGGAAGCGTTTCAAAGCAAATTGAAAGTTACTTAAAAAGCATTAGGAAAGCAAATAGTAATGTCCAAGGAGAAAAATGCAAAAGTAAAACCAAGACCAAAAAGGTTTTTGAAATTCTTTGTATGTTCCTAAATGGATACAGAAAGATAAGGCTAGAACAGGGAAATAGAAACTGAACAATGGACAGAATTAGAAGGAAAAATAGTCCATTAATGAAGAAGGTAGTATGTTATCAATGAGATCATAAGTTGAGATGTCACCAAAAATACATGTGGAAAAGATTCATAGGTATTATATATATATATATATATATATATATATATATATATATATATATGAAATAAGGATTAAATTTAGTATGAAAAGAGGATCTCTTGGTTTCTATGTACTGCATTCCTAAAATGACATTTAGGGTTAAGAAGCGAATAAGATTCCCAAATGATTTGCAGTGAGAGAAAGCATATATAGTGCTGCATTACTCATGACAAATGGAAATAGATTATTATGCCCTATTCTAGAAGCAAAACATTAATCTCATGGAAAGATTATATTGGTGATAGTGCAGAGATAGGTTTTCCTTGAGATATTCTATTTCCAAGAGTCCTCTAAAATTCTGGGTCTAGATAGAATCTGTATTAATTCCTTAATAAAGTCTCCCTTAAACATCCAAGACAGTTGGTTCTCTCTGCTGATAAAATGAGAAATCTTTAAAGTCCTTTATAAAGCCTTCCCTGAAAGCCCCAGTGTGACCTGACCACCTCTCAAGTTAAAGAACTTAACAGTCTTCAACTAATCGTACTCTCTCAGGAGTAAATCCAATTTTTGTTGGGCTAAAAGCTTATACATTTAAGAGAGAGCACTTTAAAGGAAAGAATACAAAATGATAGATACAAAATGAGACACAGGACCTTGGAGGTAAATAAAGTGTCCTGAACCTTATGCTTCATTAATCTTTGGGACAAATCAGCCCCCATGATGTAGCTTAAGAAAGCTAGATCCTTTTTCCACTTACATTTACTAGAATAGGACATGGACTGGCACAATCTGTGTTATCCCAGAATTGTAGCTAAACCCTCAAAGCTAAAGGTGGTGGATGATACATATCCTAAATTCTAAACAGAGTTCCTAGATACACCCATGGGGATTTACCAAGATGTGGCCTAGGTGGCCTTTGACCACTTTCTCTCACACCCATAACTAGCCTTTGTGGGACAAGGCTAGAGATTTATCTTGAAGGTTTTTTAATGAAATTTATAGGGCTAGAGAGTTCTGTCTGCTTTCTCACCAATCAATCCAAGTTGGAGGGGGATCCAAAAGATTGGAGAGACAGGTGTCTTCTATCCTGGCTGGATGGTTGCTACCCTGTAAGGTATTCAAATGTCTGGCCTATCCTCCTACTGGAGTTGGGCATGAAAGACTTCTGAGGAGGAGCCACATATGTTCTCAGGAATTGGAGGCGTAAATGCAGAAAGAGGTTACTTGGAGTAGTCTACAATGTCAGCAGTTGAAGAAGTTACACCGTCACTGTTTTGCAGGGCAAAGATATGTGAGTTTTGCTGGCTCAAATAGACTAGACTTTTTAATACCTGAAAATAAAAGCTTTCAGTTTCTCCAAATGTGAGAAAAAGTGATCCAACAGTATGTTTGAATGTCATAGTGGGAGAAAGATAAAGTTCTTTCTTGTTTATGCTTCTATGGAGTTCATGCCTTTCAATAAAAGAGTTACACTTACTTAGAAGTCATGTATTTATAAGTTGTAATAAGTTTGTAATCTCCTAGGAGGGAATTAGGTTTATGCTTGTTTATATTTCCTGGACCACTTGACACAATGCTTCAGTATTGCATTTGTTCCATAAATTGAGTGATCGATTACTTACCTGTACCCTATTCCTTGTCACTTGGACATGAAGGGGCAATTTTCAGAAAACTGCCTCAACACAGCTAATTTCTTGCATGTTGTATTACTTTGCTCAAATGAAGATTCTTTCACAATTCTGAAAAGTCAGCATTTGCTCCATTCCTGCCAGGCATTTTGACAGTTGTATAGCACAATTACTGTCCGTGAACTTTCCAAAAGAACAGGAAAACGCAAAATTTCACTGGAATTTTCCTTCCTCTGACTCCTAGACATTGGTCTTGGATTGCTGATGATCATGTAGTTGTGTCTCAGCTTTGAAATGTCAACTATCAATTTTTCTACATCACCTTTTGAAATGTGACAGTATCTCTCATGTGAACCAACTACTTTCTCCTCTATCATGATTTCCTTTGATGGCAGTTCAGCATTGTTTTGAAATATTTGGCACATGTTTTAAAGGAAAATTTCATAGTCTTTATAAAATCATTAAGTTTAAATCACAAGAAGTCCTTAGCACATCAAAAGAAAGAGCTCAAATAAGATCTGCAAAAATGACTCCAGGACATATTATTTAATGAAGCCTGAGAGTTCATCTGTGCCTGGCCATTGTTACCTAACCCTCTAATGCAAACACTGCAGTTTCCACCATTGTGGCTACCTATCTTTTATAATGCTAATATATTGTACTTTTCAAGAGATATACAACCAACATTGGAAATAGAACGTTAAAATTCAAGAAATAATCATTACATTAAATCTTACATAATTATTGATATTGTACTCTGACGTTTCTGTGGAGATTGATTAAGTCAGGCTATCAGTGATCACACAAACTGAACTGTGAAGAGGATGGTCACCTGAGGTCTTTAGACAATTGCACTTGAATGAGTGTATCCTGTGTGATATTCAAAATTTAAGAATCATAACTTCTTAAAACTGAAGTTTATAATAATTCAAAAACATGTGTAGATCACTGTTTCTATATTTGAGTCTCATTATATTCTTCCCATTGAACTCTTTGCTGTAGGTTGTGTTCTGCAGCACAATAGAATTAAGTCCTCCTGGCCCTTTAGATACTGGGGTTCTATGTTTGTGATGTGTTTAGTCCAAGTACGATCCTGGCCAAGGTAGACACATCATTTAAGAAGTGTATTTTCTTTCATATGCAAAAGGAACTTGCCTTCTGGTGGTGATTGATATTGTCATCTTATTTGGTGGACAAACTGGGAAAGAGTCCCTCCTACACTGTTGGTAGGAATGTACATTGGTGCAGCTATTATGGAGAACAGTTTCTTAAAAAACTAAAAATAGAGCTGCCTTATGAACCAGTGATCTCACTCCTGGGCATATATCCAGAGAAAACCATAATTCAAAAAGATACATGCACCCCAATGTTCAGAGGAGCACTATTCACAATAGCCAAGACACGGAAGCAACCTAAGTGTCCATTAACAGAGGAATGGATAAAGAAGGTGTGGTACATATATACAATGGAATATTACTCAACCATAAAAACTAATGAAATAATACCTTTTGGAGCAACATGGATGGACCTAGAGATTATCATACTAAGTGAAGTAAGTCAGACAGAGAAAAACAAATATCATATGACATTCCTTATATGTGGAATCCAAAAAAATGATACAAATGAACTTATTTACAAAACAGAAATAGACTCACAGACGTAGAAAGCAAACTTATGGTTACCAAAGGGGAAGCAGGGGAGGGATAAATTAGGAGTTTGGGATTTAAATATACACACTACTATATATAAAATAGATAATCAACAAGAACCTACTGTAAAGCACAGGGAATTATACGCAATATCTTATAATAACCTATAATGGAAGAGAAGGTAAAATAGAAGAGGAACAAAAGTTTGATGGGACAGTGACGTGAAAGGAAGATCAGGATGTAGTCGGTATTAACAAGAGACTCTAAAATGCAGCCGGGAGGCCATTGAGGAAGTGGGACATGCACATCTCAGCTCAGATAGAGTCTGAAATTTGACCACTTAATGTCTTAACACAGGCATCCAGAACATCTGCCCAATGTTCCAGAAATTCAAGATACTTACTGGAACCCTGCCCTAAATAACTTGTGATACCCTATCCCTTAAGGACAAATATTTTCTTTCAATTATAATTCTTGCCGGACAACTTTAACAACCTCATGGCTTTTGCCTTTATAAGCACCTGACTCTTTCTCTTTCCCAAAACACTCTAAGTTTTACCCAAATCTGTGTCTCCTGAGTTGCAATTCCTAAGACCCCAAATAAACTCTTTTCTTCTTTGCAGGCTTCTGCATTGCTTGGTCAACATGGATGATCAACTGTAAAGCAGTAATATAAATCATAATAATACAATAATACAAAATGCATTAATTCAAATTTGGGTATAGTATGATTGGTGAATGACTCCAATCCGTGCCCAGCTCCCTTCTCAAGTGGTGCTGAGATGATGCCCTGCCCTTTTTTGTGTGAGTTCACAGGGAAAAGCTACAAAGAAATTGCCTTGTGATTCCGACTGTGCAGAGGGTCAACACTGACCCTCTGCACAGTCGGAAATCCACATATGGCTTAAAGTCAGACTTTCATACCCAAGGTTCATTTGTATCTGCCGTTCTGCATCCGAGGAATCAACCAACAGCAGATGGTGTAGTTCTGTAATATTTACTATTGAAAAAATCTGCATGTAAGTGACCCCCTGCAGTTCAAAACTTGTGTTGTTCAAGGGCTCACTGTATAGATCAACCAAAAATTTTTTTTTAAATTATTCTCTTAATAATACTACTCCACACTTTCCATGATTTAAAACCTGACATAATTAGAATGAACCCAAAAGTTTCTAAATTTGTTTTGAAGAGTCTTCAAAAAATGAGAGATTGTGATTTAGGAAGCATAGCTTGCCTCCATGATGTGATATAAAATCCTTAGAGGGCATTTATATCAACAAAAAAGATGCTTTCCAAACACAAGATTCCTTTTCAATATTATGTGTGTATGTGTGTGTGTGTGTGTAGACTTTCTTTATGACACACCGTTCTGTCAGATATATCATTTAAATTATCTTGATATTAAATTAACTTATAGTTGAAAATCATGTATGAACCTGTGTTTTAAGGAAGAAGTAGCAAGCAATACATCAGTAATCATCTGAGACACTAAGTATTAACACATTAATTCTCATAATAATGCTATGAGATAAGGGCTATTAATATGTCCATTTTACAGATGAGAAAACTGAGGCAGGATGAATGGGAGATGGAGTCACAATCTGAGACCAGGTTTGAATCTGGCGTTAAAGACCATGTGCTTAACTAGCAAAATAAAGAAATTCATTCCATTTTAAAATAATTTTAGAATAAAAAAAAAAAAGAATATATGTGTATAACTGAGTCACTTGGCTCTATAGCAAAGATGGCACAACGTTGTAAATCAACTATACTTCAATAAAAAGATTAAAAAAATAAAATACCTTTACACATGTCTAGAAGAACAAATATAAAATGGGTCAAAGCCTTGAATAAATTTACAGGTAATCTGACACATCTCTAAGGATATATCATTTACTAGATTTAAAAAGAATAGAGATGCCAATCACCCCCAACTGACTAGAATAATCACATGAAAAAGCTGTTTGCAAAGTGAAGGAACAAGGGATGCTAAATGTAATTAAGATAAAGTTTCACTGCCTCTACTTTATATATAAGATCTTACAGAGACCAAAAGGTAAGTATCTGTTCATTCCGTTTTTTTCATCTGCAGAAGAATTCTGTGTGTATATTCATATTCATCACTGCATATTTTTTTGATACCAGATCTGTTCTTCACAGAAGGGGTAGGATTTACTGCCCATTAAATTCTGGAATAATCAAATATATATTTGAAAATTTAATGCTTTTTTTTTTTTTTATTTTAAGCTGCTCTGACAAAGACTAAGTAAATGATATAATAAAAGTAAGAAATATTGTATCAGACTGCATATTTACATTAAATTTAAAGATTGTGCAAATTTGCAAACACTTAATAACAAGATTAACTTTTACCTAGAAATATTTTTTAACCTTGATAACTGAATATCAAAGGCAATGATAAATTGATGAATTTGGTTTCTAAACTGTAAATGCACATTCTTTCTTACTAAAACCAAACACTGAAAAAATAATGTGTATGGCAAAAAAAAATTTCTGATTTTAACATTAACACTGATCAGATGACTTTGTAAAACACTATTTCTTAATTTCAGGTTTTTAGTATGAGAAGGGGAGTGAAAATTCTCTTGGTGGGAAATGCAGGAAATAGAACATTGTATTTAATGTACTGAAAACTCTGTTTTATAGAATGAATACATGCTTTATACTAAAGTTACCCAAGTTCAATATCCCCTGTTTACCCATCTTGTTTATTTGACTTTTGCTCTTTCTAGCTATAGAAAAATGGTGACATTTCAATTACCAAAAATATGCAGATATGAACCATTAAAATACATACTCACTGCCTGAGTTAACGCTGCAGAATGTAAATTTTGGGTTGAGTAGATAATTGAATAAATGAAAAAATAAATTTAGAAACTGTTTTACAATTATTGCTATTGGACAGGAATGTTCAAAGGTAAATAAAATGATACTTAATTTCCTTTGTGCAAAATAGAGGAGAGAATTTTTTTTCATGTCAGTTACTGTACATTTCATCTCCAGAATTTCTATGTTTGATTCTGTTTTCATAATTTCTTTCTTTTTATTAATATTCTCTACTTTGAGACACCGGCATCATCCCTTCCTTTTCCTTCTTTCAGCATAGTTTTCTTTAGTTTTTAAAACATGTTTGTAATAGCTACTTTGATATCTGTCAGGTATATTTGACATTTTGGTCTTCTCAAAGGCTTGCTGTTTCCCCTGTGTATGGGCTACAATTTCCTGTTTATTTGCATGTCTCAATTTTTTGTTTGCTGAAAACTGGACATTTTAGACAAAATATTGTAGCAACTCTGGATAATGACTTCCCCTCCCCACTTCCTCTTTGGGACATGCTTGCTTGTTTGTTTAGTGACTTGGCTGCAGTATTTTATAGAAATCTATTTCCTTTTCAGTTGCAGCCTCTGCTGTTGCCCCTCTAGTTCATGGTCACCTTGGTTCTAGCAGTGCTCCCTTTGTCTCTTTCCCTGATCTCTGTCAAGCTGGCTGTCTGTGTAGGTACCACACCAGCTATTAGCCTCCCCTATTTGCTGGTTGATTTCTCTGTTGTTTTCAACAATGATCTGGGGCATAAACCACTCTACAGTCTTATCCAGTCAAATTAGGGTTCCGTTGCTTGAGGCCAGTCTTTGAGTCTTGCTCCAACCCCAAGGGGCTCTTCTTTCCCTGATTTTCTCTGGTGAACTTGTGGCTGGTCTACAGTTTAGCTTGTTACTCTCAGCTTCCTCTTAATTATTTATCACCAGAATTGCTTTGTTTTCAAGGGTGCCCTTAGGCTTGACCTTCCTCACACAGTTTGAGGTAAAGTCAAGGAAAACTGAAACCAAGTAGGACCCTGTGGGGCTCAGGGGCATGGACACCTTTTTTGTGCCCTGTTTCTTGTAGGCGAGACTCCAGCCTCCATGACCTTTCCTGAGCTCCAAAGGGCAGATTCGAACAGTTGCTAATCAAGGGAGGGGCAGCCAAGAAATCACCTGAGTCCTGAGGCTAAAGGAACCAGAGAAGCTCCTCAAGAAGATTACCTGAGAGATGTCAAAGGAGCATGGGAAGGGGGGGCGTCTGTACACACCCTAATCTCATCAGCAACGCCCCCTCCCTCCCCCACAACTGTTGCCATAAAACTCCTCACCAAACTCCCCTGTGTTGGGACACATAGTTTTTCGAGGCAGGAGCCTGCTGTGTCCCCATTTGCCTGGCAAAGCAATAAAGCTATCCTTTTCTACTTCACCCAAACTCTGTCTTGGAGATGCAATTTGGCACTGGTGTACAGAGAAGCTGAGGTTTTGGCAGCAGAGCTTCAGAGCTCTGTTTGATGGCCTGCCTCTGGCCCTGGGTGACAGAAACCTCTGTGCCACTTAAGAACGAGGGAGATAAAGACAGTGGCCCACCTCTCTCAGTGTGACAGCCTTGCCTTAGGGGGAGGGTGACAGGTGGGGGCAGTGCTGCTGGTCTCCTCTGTGTGTGTCTCCCAGGCTGTAATCTCTGCCCTACGACAGCTGGAGTGAGTGACTGGGGCCTGGTATTATTTGACTCTAATTTGGATTAAGATTTCCACTCCACATTAGACCTCTCAGCTTCTCTTGCCTGGAATGGGTCTTCTGCAAAATGCAGCTTGTGGGGGATGAGATATCTTGGTGGTCTCCCCATTCTGCATGGATATTGTATGCCTTGAGCGGGAGCTGAGGAGAGAGGGGGTCCCATCTTCTTGGACCCTCCCCTTCCGAGTGGAGCTTCCATCACACTGAGCTGGGCTGTGGCTCAAATGCCACAAACTCTCACTGTCCTCACTGAGATCTAGTAGATATTCTTGAATAACTGTGTCATTGTTTGCTGTGTTTCCTAAGGGCAATTTCCAGATATCTAGATAGATTGATAGACATTTTTACCGCCTATGGTTGTTTCACTGGAGAGAGAACCCATGGAACTCCTCACCTTGTTATTTTGTAATTATTTTATATTTTAATATTTACATTGTTGGGGGTTTAAAGCACAAATGGAGCCTTAATTTTATTTTCAAGAACAGTGTGCAAAATTAAGAAAGCATTTAATAAATATATATCATGATGGGAAATGAGCTAAAGCAGTCCTTTGTTATTGAAGAATTGCAGCTTAATATTACTATAAAAGACCCCTTCATAATGATAACATAATTTGATGAGTTTCAGGAGATTAAATTAGCATTAATTAATTTATAATAAAATAATAAGCAAAATTGACTAAATAATTTGGTTTTGTTTTACAAAGTTTTAAGATCAGAAAGCATGAACTCTATTTATGGTAACTCTCTACTTACCTCTGACAAAAATATATCCAATCACAACTAAAATCCAGCTTTCCTGAGAACGAGTCAGCACCAGCATTTCAAAATGGGCCATTCGTAACTAAGCATGGGTTGAATGATTTGAAGAGAAAAACAAAAGACAAAGAAAATATCTATTCATTTTTTCAGGTCAGATCTAAGGAAATAGAAAAAGACTCTCTCTTAACAGTAATATATCTAAGTCTTCTCTGTCAATATATTCCACAGAAGTTCAGAGATAGACAAATTGCCAAAAATTAAACAAAACACATTCTCTAAGATATTTAAAAGCAAATGCATAATATCTGAGATTTTAAATAAAAGGCTCTGTTTGCAACATAGTGTGGTAAATTGTGGGTACTTTGCATGTTTTGCTTCTCAAGTATTACATTTTCAAGCTGTGTTAATTTTTGAAGCTCCAGTTTATGGCCAGTGGAGGAACTGGTACAGGTATAGGCGCGCACACACACACACACACACACACACACACACACACACACACACACATATTTGAGACAGAGGCATGAACTGCCTAATATATTTATTTGCTTTCTCTAAGATTTTCTTTGTGTGTGTGTGTTTTGCATTTTCACTACAATTTGTCTGTATGTCTAGCAGGGACTTCTCAGTACTCATTATGCTTCAGATTATGTGTTTCTTCAAAGTCTTTTGTTAAAATTCTGGAAAATTCTTATCCATTCTTTCTCATTTCCCCATTCCTCTCTAATTGCATTCCTTCTTAAGTTGAACATTTTGATTCTAGTATCTGTATCTCTTGTTTCTGTATTTTGTATCCTTTTTCCATTCCATGCTTCATTTTGAGTGATTTTTTCTCAGGTCTATATTCTAGTTCATTTATACTTTTTCATCTGAGATTAATTTGCTCTTTAACTCACTACTGAACTGTTAATTTTAAGAATTTTATTTTTCATTTCCAGTTGTACTGAGTTATTTTTCAAATCTGCCATTTCTTTCTCATCTACCTTACTGATGGTCATTATTCTCACTTTTCTCTCTCATCATATCTCAAGCTATGAATTCTCCTGTTATTACATCTCTTGGTTCTAAAATTCATCAGATTGTTGTTTAGGATTTGGGGGCTTGTATTTCAGTTTACCAAGACTGTAAATGCAAATATTTCAATCATTAAGAACTTAAAACAAACAAACAATAAAACAACAACAAAATCCCATGTCTGTTAAGGAACTGGTTAGCAGAAAGTGGAAAAGATAGTCTTTCCCTGAACTCTATGTCATTAATGGCTCCAACATACTGGATCTTAGTTCAGAAAGCCTTTGAAAATGTGGTGAAAGCAAAAGCTTTTTTCTGTGCAGATATAAAACCTTAAATAAGATTTCAGGAGATTTTAGGAACTTCTAGGGGACCCATGACTATGGATGAAGAAACATTAATTCAGTACATTTTGTCTAATGTACCTCAATGTCTGTGGTTAAGGAAGTCGCTTCTCAGGGAGAATTGCACTATTTATGACTTAAATGTTTCATAATACACTCAAAAAGAGGAACAATTTTCAAAAGATTTATAATTTGCTAAGACATAAAACTAAACTAAGGCATAAAACTAAGGCATAGAATTTAAAGATGATATCAAATATCTGCTTCTCTGGTCAGAAGCAGAGATGCAAGAACTTATTTTTAAATCCCAAACCTGGCTTGAGTTACAAAATTTATCCTCAATTTGTATTAATGATATACCTTGGAGCTATCATGGTAAAAAATAAATAATAAAATGAAGAGACATTTTCTAGACACTTTGTCCTATACCATTCCACATCTATTTGTCCCTTCGTATACTATGAATATTTTTCAGCTACTGTTCTTATGTGGATGGCATTAAATAACAAATCATAAAGATTCTCTGCTAAGATGTGTACAGTACATAGAAAGGGGGAGAGACCTTCAAGATGGGGGAGGAGTAAGACTTGGAGATCACCTTTCTCCCCACAAATACATCAGAAATACACCTACATGTGGAACAACTCCGACAGAACACCTACTGAATGCAGGCAGAAGACTTCAGACTTCCCAAAAGGCAAGAAACTCCCCATGTACCTGGGTAGGGCAAAAGAAAAAAGAAAAAAAGAGAGACAAAAGAATAGGGACAGGACCTGCACCTCTGGAAGGGAGCTGTGAAGGAGGAAAAGTTTCCACTCACTAGGAGCCCCTTCACTGGCAGAGACCGGGGGTGGCGGAGGGGGGAAGCTTCAGAGCCACGGAGGACAGCGCAGCAACAGGGGTGCAGAAGGCAAAGTGGAGAGATTCCTGCACAGAGGATGGGGGCTGACCAGCACTCACCAGCCCGAGAGGCTTGTCTGCTCACCCGCCGGGGCGGGCGGGGGCTGGGAGCTGAGGCTCGGGCTTCGGTGGGATCTCAGGGAGAGGACTGGGGTTGGCGGCATGAACACAGCCTGAAGGGGGCTAGTGTGCCACAGCTAGCCGGGAGGGAGTCTGGTAAAAAGCCTGGAGCTGCCTAAGAGGCAAGAGACCATTGTTTCGGGGTGCACAAGGAGAGGGGATTCAGAGTGGCACCTAAACGAGCTCCAGAGACGGGCGCGAGCCACGGCGATCAGCGCGGACCCCAGAGACGGGCATGAGACACTAAGGCTGCTGCTGCTGCCACGAAGAAGCCTGTGTGCGAGCACAGGTCACTCTCCACACCACCCCTCCCAGGAGCCTGTGCAGCCCACCACTGCCAGGGTCCCATGATCCAGGGACCCAACTTCCTGGGAGAACACACAGTGTGCCTCAGGCTGTTGCAATGTCACGTCAGCCTCTGCTGCCGCAGTCTCGCCCCGCATCCGTACCCCTCCCTCCCCCTCCCAGCCTGAGTGAGCCAGAGCCCCCGAAGCAGCTGCTTCTTTAACCCCGTCCTGTCTGAGCGAAGAACAGATGCCCTCAGGCAACCTACACGCAGAGGCGGGGCCAAATCCAAAGCTGAACCCCGGGAGCTGTGCAAACAAAGAGGAGAAAGGGAAATTTCTCCCAGCAGCCTCAGGAGCAGCGGATTATACCTCCACAATCAACTTGATGTATGCTGCATCTCCAGAATACCTGAATACACAACGAATCATCCCAAAATTCAGACGGAGGACTTTGTGTAATTTTGTTGGTATAGCTTTGCTTTTACCATTTGTCCTAGGGTTCTGTCTGTACATTTTTTTTTTTTTTCTTGGTATCGTTTTTAGCACTTGTTATCATTGGTGGGGTTTTTGTTTTGTGTGTGTGTGTGTGTTTTTTTTTGGTTTGGTTGTTCTCTCTTTTTTTTACTACGTTTTAATTCTTTTATTTTTAAGAATTAAAAAAATTTTTTATTTTAATTATTTTTTTTTTCTATCTTTTTTTCACCCTTTTCTTCTGAGCCGTGTGGCTGACAGAAGCTTTGTGCTCTGGCTGTGTGTCAGGCCTATGACTCTGAGGTGGGAGAACCAAGTTCAGGACATTGGTCCACCAGAGACCTCCTGGCTCCACATGATATCAAATGGTGAAAGCTCTCCCGGAGATCTCCATCTCAACATGAAGACCCAGTTTCACTCAACAATCAGCAAGCTACAGTGCTGGACACCCTATGCCAAACAACTAGCAAGACAGGAACACAACCCCACCCATTAGCAGAGAGGCTGCTGAAAATCATACTAAGCTCACAGACACCCTAAAACACACCACCGGACACAGCCCTGTCCACCAGAAAGACAAGATCCAGCCTCATCCACCAGAACACAGGCACCAGTCCCCTCCACCAGGAAGCCTACACAACCCACTGAACCAACTTTAGCCACTGGGGGTAGACATCAAAAACAACAGGAACAAGAAACCTGCAGCCTACGAAAAGGAGACCCCAAACACAGTAAGTTAAGCAAAATGAGAAGACAGAGAAAAACACAGCAGATGAAGGAGCAAGGTAAAAACCCACCAGACCAAACAAATGAAGAGGAAATATGCAGTCTACCTGAAAAAGAATTCAGAGTAATGATAGTAAAGATGATCCACAATCTTGGAAATAGAATGGAGAAAATACAAGAAACGTTTAACAAGGACCTACAAGAACTAAAGAGCAAACAAACAATGATGAACAACACAATAAATTAAATAAAAAATTCTCTAGAAGGAATCAATAGCAGATTAACTGAAGCAGAAGAACGGATAAGTGACCTAGAAGATAAAAGAGTGGAAATAACTACCACAGAGCAGAATAAAGAAAAAAGAATGAAAAGAATTGAGGACAATCTCAGAGACCTCTGGGACAACATTAAACGCAGCAACATTCGAATTATAGGGGTCCCAGAAGAAGAAGAGAAAAAGAAAGGGACTGAGAAAATATTTGAAGAAACTGTAGTTGAAAACTTCCCTAATACGGAAAGGAAATACTCCAGGAAGTGCAGAGGGTCCCATACAGGATAAATCCAAGGAGAAACATGCCAAGACACATATTAATCAAACTATCAAAAATTAAATAGAAAGAAAAAATATTGAAACCAGCAAGGGAAGAACAACAAAAAACATACAAGGGCATCCCCATAAGGTTAACAGCTGATCTTTCAACAGAAACTCTGCAAGCCAGAAGGGAGTGGGAGGACATATTTAAAGTGATGAAAGGGAAAAATCTACAATCAAGATTACTCTACCTGGCAAAGATCTCATTCAGATTCAATGGAGAAATTAAAACCTTTACAGACAAGCAAAAGCTAAGAGAATTCAACACCACCAAACCAGCTTTACCACAAATGCTAAAGGAACTTCTCTAGGCAGGAAACACAAAAGAAAGAAAAGACCTACAATAACAAACCCAAAACAATTAAGAAAATGGTAATAGGAACATACATATTGATAACTACCTTAAATGTAAATGGATTAAATGCTCCAACCAAAAGACATAGACTGGCTGAATGGATACAAAAACAAGACCCATATATGTATGCTGTCTACAAGAGATCCACTTCAGACCAAGGGACACATAAAGACTGAAAGTGAGGGGCTGGAAAAAGATATGCCATGCAAATGGAAATCAAAAGAAAGCTGGAGTAGCAATTCTCATATCAGACAAAATATACTTTAACATAAAGACTATTACAAGAGACACAGAGCGACACTACATAATGATCAAGGGCTGAATCCAAGAAGAAGATATAACAATTGTAAATATTTAGGCACCCAAATAGGAGCACCTCAATACGTAAGGCAAATACTAACAGCCATAAAAGGAGAAATATACACTAACACAATAATAGTGGAGGACTTTAACACCCCACTTCCACCAATAGACAGATCATCCAGACAGAAAATAAATAAGGAAACACCAGCTATAAATGGCACAATAGACCAGATAGACTTGATATTTTTAGGACATTCCATCTGAAAAGAGCAGATTACACTTTCTTCTCAAGTGTACATGGAACGTTCTCCAGAATAGATCACATCTTGGGTCACAAATCAAACCTTGGAAAATTTAAGAAAATTGAAATTGTATCAAGCTTCTTTTCCCACCACAACGTTATGAGATTAGAAATCAACTACAGGAAAAAAAAAAAACGGTAAAAAATACAAACACATGGAGGCTAAACAATACACTACTAAATAACCAAGAGATCACTGAAAAATCAAAGAGGAAATAAAAAATACCTAGAAAGAAAGACAATAAAAACACCACAATCCACAATCTTTTGGGATGCAGCAAAACAGTTCTAAGAGGGAAGTTCATAGCAATTCCAGCTCACCTCAAGAAACAAGAAAAAGCTGAAATAAACAATTTAATCTTACACCTAAAGCAACTAGAAAAAGAAGAACAATGAAAATCCAAATAGAAATGAAGAAATCAATAGCAAAGATCAATAAAACTAAAAGCGAGTTCTTTAGAAGATAAACAAAATTGATAAACCGTTAGCCAGACACATCAAGAAAAAAAGGGAGAGGACTCAAATCAATAAAATTAGAAATGAAAAAGGAGAGATTATAACTGACACCACAGAAATACAAAAGATCATAAGAGACTAATACAAGCAACTATATGCCAATAAAAAGGACAAACATAGAAGAAATGGACAAATTCTTTGAAAGGTAAAACTTTCCAAGATTGAACCAGGAAGAATTAGAAAATACAAACAGACCAATCACAGGTACTGAAATTGAAACTTTAATTAAAAATCTTCCAACAACAAAAGTCCAGGACCAGATGGCTTCACAGGCGATTTCTATCAAACATTTAGAGAAGAGCTGACACCTATCCTTCTCAAACTCTTCCAAACAATTGAAGAGGGAGGAACACTCTCAAACTCATTCTACAAGGCCACCATTACCCTGATACCAAAACCAGACAAAGATATCACAAAAAAAGAAAATTATAGACCAATATCACTGATGAACATAGATGCAAAAATTCTCAACAAAATACTAGCAAACAGAATCCAACAACACATTAAAAGGATCCTACATCATGGTCAAGTGGGATTTATCCCAGGGATGCAAGGATTCTTCAATATATGCAAATCAATCAATGTGATACACCATGTTAACAAATTAAAGAATAAAAACTATATGATAATGTCAACAGATGCAGAAAAGGCTTTCAGCAAAATTCAACATCAATTTATGATAAAAAACTTACCAGAAAGTGGGCAGAGAGAGAACCTTCCTTAACGTAATAAAAGCCATATATGACAAACCCACAGCAAACAGCATTCTCAATGGTGAAAAACTGAAAGCATTTCCTCTATGATCAGGAACAAGACAAGGATGTCCACTCTCGCCATTATTATTCAACATAGTATTGGAAGTCCTAGCCACAGAAATCAGAGAAGAAAAAGAAATATAAGGAACACAAATTGGAAAAGAAGTAAAACTGTCACTGTTTGCAGATGACATGATACTAAACATAGAGAATACTAAACATGCCACCAGAAAACTACTAGAACTAATCAGTGAATTTGGTAAGGTTTCAGGATACAAAATTAATGCACAGGAATCTCTTGCATACCTATACACTAACAATGAAAGATCAGAAAGAGAAATTAAGGAAACAAACCCAATTACCATCACAACCAAAAGAATAAAATACCTAGGAATAAACTTACCTAAGGAGGTAAAAGACCTGTACTCAGAAAACGATAAAACACTGATGAAAGAAATCAAAGATAACATAAACAGATGGAGAGCTATACCATGCTCCTGGATTAGAAGAATCAATATTGTGAACATGACTATACTACCCAAAGCAATCTACAGGTTCAATGCAATCCCTATCAAATTACCAATGGCATTTTTCACAGAACTAGAACAAGAAATTTTACAATTTGTATGGAAACACAAAAGATCCTGAATAATCAAAGCAATCTTAAGAAAGAAAAACGGAGGTGGAGGAATCAGGCTCCTGGACTTCAGACTATACTACAAAGCTACAGTCATCAAGACAATATGGTACTGTCACAGAAACAGAAATATAGATCAATGGAACAGGATAGAAAGCCCAGAGATAAACCCACACACATATGGTCACCTAATCTTCAACAAAGGAAGCAAGAATATACAATGGAGAAAAGACAGCCTCTTCAATAAGTGGTACTGGGAAAACTGGACAGCAACATGTAAAAGAATGAAATTAGAACACACTCTAACACCATACACATAAATAAAACTCAAAATGGACTAAAGACCTAAAGGTAAGGCCAGACACTATCAAACTCTTAGAGGAAAACATAGGCAGAACGTTCTATGACATAGATCACAGCAAGATCCTTTTTGACCCACGTCCTAGAGTAAGGGAAATAAAAACAAAGAGAAACATATGGGACCTAATGAAACTTAAAAGTTTTTGCACAGCAAAGGAAACCATAAACAAGACTAAAAGACAACCCTCAGAATGGGAGAAAGATATTAGCAAATGAAGCCACTGACAAAGGATTAATCTCCAAAATATACAAGCAGCTCATGCAGCTCAATATTAAAAAAACAAACAACCCCATCCAAAAATGGGCAGAAGACCTAAATAGACATTTCTCCAAAGAAGATATACAGATTGCCAACAAACACATGAAAGGATGCTCAACATCACTAATCATTAAGGAAATGTAAATCAAAACTACAATTAGGTATCACCTCACACCAGTCAGAATGGTCATCATCAAAAAATCTACAAACAACAAACGCTGGAGAGGGTGTGGAGAAAAGGGAACCCTCTTGCACTGTTGGTGCAAGACACGCCTGGCTGGAGGGACCTCAGTGTACAGAAGATCAGGCCCTGGATCGCAGCAGGCTCCTGGGGGCCCAAGTGGGCAAGGGAAATGCTGGTCATGCTCCCTTTTGATCCTCTGCCCTCCCAATGGTCCCCCCCCTTCCCCCTCTTGGTGTGGGATCCCCTCCCCTCCCCCATCCACCCCTCTGGGGCGCTGGTCCCATCCCGCCTCCACTTCTCCTCCCCCTTCACTCCCCCTCCACTCCCCCTCATGCCCCACATCTACCCAGTCACTGGGGTCCCTCCCCTCCCCTTAGGTGTCCGTGGTTCCCCACCAGTGCCTGGTAGGTGCCCTAGTTGTGCAGACGCGAATTGCACATCCTCCTAGTACGCCATCTTGACTCCACCTCCCCATATCTCTTTACTTCTCCATCTATAGCTTCTTTTTCACATGATTACACGTTTTTCCACATAAGTAATATTTACACATTTGTTCCTTAGATTGACAGAATAAAGAGCCAATTTGCTAACTTGGGATTTCAATATTTTAATAATGAAGCCTTGACAAAATGCTATAATTTATCATAATCACTAATAAAGCAATTACCATTTAGAAATTTAGAAATCTATAATTCTCTAAATTACAATAATAATACTGATAGTTTTAAGGAAGAGTCAAGGCTAAGAGAAGTGTGTGATTCTAGAAGACTGCTTTGGTCAACTTAAATGTCCCTAAAAGTTTGAATACATTGAGAACAGAAATGCTTCTGTTAGGTTTGGCAATGGTGATCTTGCCAGAGATGATTTTTGGCCTTGACAGAAGCAGTGGTAGGAGCAGGATTCAGATTTCAGAGGTTTGAATGAGTGGATTTGAAATGGCCTTATTGCTAGTGGTTATCACTTTTGAGGCGTTTGCTTATATAAAGGAAGTGGGAGAGGGATCATGCAAGGGAATTTTGAAGACAGAATTCCTAAAACATGTTTGTAGGGTAACGGATATAATAATGCCAGTGATTCAGAAGAAATTCTTACTGTGTTGCAGAAAATGTTTTCTCTTTGCTCACTTATCTTTTTTTTTAATATAAAATTTCTTTTAGGGAATTAATCAAAATCCTATGCAAATATTCATGAATAGTGGGGTTCAGAGCTATTATCTATAATTGCAAAAAGCTGGAACTATCTAATTACCTTTCTTATAACAAGGATTTGGTTAAGGAGATTATATTGTATTTGTATAATGGTATACCATATAACAATTAAAATTATCTCATAGAGAATATTGACATAAATATGTGTTATATTTATTAGTGATAATATTATGCATTTAAAATACAGATATATATGTATATATAAAGCATTTAAATATAGATATCTACATTTGTTTTATATGTATATGGAGAAAGAGGAATTAATACAAAAATGATAATATTTAAATGGTGAGATTATTGTTGATTTCTGTCATACTTTTTTCAGTATTTTTTTGCACTGAGTACATATTACTTTTACAAAGAGAAATAATTGCTATTTTAAAAATCTAAGAGTGAATTATGATTCTTTCCCTAATTCCTAATGTTTAGGTTGCAGAGAGTTGCAGTTTTTGGAGGTATGTATAAAAAGAGATCATGACTTCTGTTTCAAAAGATTAAACCGATTACAGCCTCTATTTTCTTTCTCAAATCCATTAAAAAAAAAAACTTTTAAATAATATTGACTTTAAGATTCTATAAAAACGTGGCTAAACAAAAGTGGAAATCCTTGATGAACTAAAAGAAGCAAGAAATCCCTTTGGGAAGAAAATTAGTAACACCCAAATAAAGAATGCCCAACAATGGGTGAACAGATAAAAAAGATGTGGTATACATGTATACAATGGAATATTACTTAGCCATCAAAAAAAGGAAATACTGCCATTTATGACAACATGAATGGACCTTGAGGATGCTAAGTGAAATAAGTCAGACAGAGAAAGACAAATTCTTCATGGTATCACATATATGTGAAATCTGAGAAAAGCAAACTTGTAAAAAGAGAGTGAAATGGTGGTTGCCAGGGGCTAGGGGTTTTGGGAGTAGGAGAGATGTTGTTTAAGGGTACAAACTTGCAACTAGTAGATAAATAAGTCCTGGAGATCTAATACACAGTATAGTATATTGCGGAGCATGGGCTCTAGGCGCGCGGGCTTCAGTAGTTGCGGCTTGCGGGCTCTAGAGCTCAGGCTCAGTAGTTGTGGCGCACGGGTTTAGTTGCTCTGAGGCACGTGGGATCTTCCCGGACCAGGGCTTGAACCCGTGTCCCCTGCATTGGCAGGTAGATTCTTAACAACTGCACCACCAGGGAAGTCCTCTGTGATTCTTTTTAGTGAATTATTGAACCTGAGGGTAGTCTTGAGGACCTGAGGAATTGCACTATGCTGTGTTGTCTTGTGAATACAATCAGACTAATCTCTCCCTCTTCTCGATTTAGAACAATCAGAATTCATCCCATACATATTCCCCAGGTTTCTCTTAATATACAACTTAGCAAAATCTTTCATTTAACTTCCAGCAAAGAAGAGACAATTATGAAAATGTGACTAGCTTAACAGGTAGAAGAAATGATCTAAAACTGTTAAACTGAGATAATGAAAGGCTAATGGTAAGTTCTTTTCCGATTCCCCTCTCCCTCCCCCTTCCCTATGGTGGTGTAGGGAAATGGATGGAAGCAGAAAAATAAGGATTGCCAAAACAATAAATCCCAGGGATGAAGTTCTCAAAAACAATCTAGGTAAATGTGGTTGTCAAAAAAGAAAAATATCCCATATTTACCTAAAAAAAATAATTGTTCCACTCCTTTTGGCATTTTTCAGATCTCATTAAAAGTATTATATTCAGATTATATTTTGTCATTACAATAGAAAACAGATTTTCATGTCATAAATAAAATGGAAAGCTTCATTAAGTAAAGTGTTTGAAAGTTCATGAAACTGATTATGTTCAGTCTGTTAGAAACATAGTAATAAAGCATGGTTATTTAATGGTGCATAGGAGATCACTGTCAAGGAGATTTGGGTCACTTCTTCCTAGTTAATAGGAAGATAATTGTAAACTTAGGCCAGAAGAATTAAAATTAATCAGTAGGGAGTGGATGAGGTAGCTACACATAAAATTTCATCCTCTATGTTATCCAGGCTTGGTCTAGATTGTTAACATTCCCTTGTGATTTAGCCCAAATTAACCACTGACCTCAGGGCATCTATCTACTTAGGTCTAACAAGAAAAGTGTACTCCAAGTACTTTTGCAAACGTGTATAGAGAATACTTGTAGAGGTGATTCTGGAAAGAAGTTATTACTGTCATGCTCCCAGGATCCCTCTTGACTGCTTAACATTTTTGCCAGTAACTTGGTTAAAGCTATCTCCATGTTATCCTGTAATTACTGATATTACTGTCTGTCTTCCCTTAAAGGATTCTAATTTCTAGAAGGCAGGGAATATGTCCTATCAGATTTTTGCATCCTTACAGCCTAACACGGGGTCTGATACATTTTAGAAGCTCAGTAAAGGTTTAATAGAAAACAAAACCATGATAGACTATAACAATAGCCTGGGAAAATGTTTCAAAAAATAAATTTTAGAAGAATAAATGTAAGTTTCCACATATAGTTCCAAAGGTCAAAATTCATGACCACATAATGCAGCATGTGTGCTGGCAAATTGCATGCATTAAATGAAGGCTGAAGAGGTTTTAGATGAAAAGGCAACCTTAAAATTCTCAACAGTATAATGTCATTGTCTAAAAACAATATTGATTAAATTATAATACCTTGACTAAAAGTGTTTCTAATTTTTAAGGGCTGACTATGGCGCCCATGGAATTTGGGATTCATTTTTGTATGCCATGCTTTAAAAGTAACAAAGTGTAATGTATAATAATTGTTGAGATAAGAAAGCATAGGAGGCAAGGTACTGCCAAACCGGGGACACATGTAGAAGAGTTGAAGGATTTGTGCTGATTATTTTTAGAGAAGAGAATGAGGAAGAAATGATAGGAATTATTTGAAGAGTTGCTATGTGGCAAAAGGATGGGAAATTTTCTCATTTGGTCTTTTAGGGCAACATTAGAATTATATATATATAAGGGGACTTCCCTGGTGGTCCAGTGGTAAAGAATCCGCCTTCCAATGCAAGGGACGTGGGTTTGATCCCTTGTTGGGGAACTAAGATCCCACGTGCCACAGGGCAACTAAGCCCACATGCCACAAACTACAGAGCCCACACACCCTGGAGCCCGTGTGCCACAGCTAGAGAGAGAAAACCCGCACACCACAGCTAAAGAGAAGCTGGCATGCCACAACTAGAGAGAAGCTCTCACCACAATGAAACATCCCGCACACCTCAAAGAAGATCCCACACGCCGCAACTAAGACCTGACGTGGCCAAAAAAATAAATGAAGAAAAAGAAAATAAAGAAAATAAAAAAGAAGAATTGTGTGTGTGTGTGTGTGTGTGTGTGTGTTTTCAAATCAATAGAAATACCTCTCACACTAGTCAGATGTATCGTGAGAGAGACTGAGCTTAATTCCCTACCAATGGAACTGTTGTACCTAATGCACATCCACTTGGTAGCAAAAATATTGGGATTCAGGAAAGAGATGAGCCGAATGACCTTTAAAGTCACTTCAAACATTTTGAAATTCCATAATTCTATATGTTTTTCATCAGTCTAGTATTTAACCTTGAAACATCACGAGCAAAAAAAAATAGAACTTGGTTCCTGTGGCTGTATTTCTTGGCGGCATTTTCTTTGTTATCTTGCAAAGCTCTTATCACACCAGATGCCTATCCGTGAGGCCATTTTTAACCAAAATGACTAACTATAAGCCTTTGGAGAGAAACTGCCACAAAGTGCTGCAATACTTATGACAATGGTTTATAATATAGTAAAGGAGAAAAGAATACTTAAAATTTACTTCCTTTTCTCTTTCCAAAAACAACTGTCCAGGCAATCACAGTGGGCAACGTCAGTACGAAAAGGCAGATATTTGGAAGGAGAAACCCTCCATTTAGAGTGGAATTCAGTCAGCAAACACTGACTAGGCACCTACTATGTGCCAGGTGCTGGACAGACTCCTGTAACACATGACAGGAGTCTGCCTTCAAGGAATGCATCTTCCGGGGTTAGGGGCAGGCATATAATAAAACGGCTGTTAGTGAATGGCACTAAAACAGAGATGTACGCAGGAGGCATAAAGGGAATGGCCGGAGTGAATAAGATGCCTTGAAGACGTGACAGGAAAACATGTGTGGGACAGACAGGTTTGGGGCCATGGGGATTGGTGTCCTTGGCAGGGATTGGATCACGAATGTCCTCAGATACAAGATCAATGATTCTGGACTTAGAGACATTTCTGACAGCTTTCTTTCGTACACCAGGTCCTCATGATCTTAAAATGGTCTTACTATGGTCTTAACATGTACAACATGAGACGAGGAAACTCTGAGTCCCATATTTGAATCACAGCTCGAAAAAGTCCTGTGGTACAGAAGCCTCTTTATCATTGCTGAACCAAGGTTTTCTAAATTACTAGCCCAGAGAACCTTAAAACGATGAAATGCTTTTAAACATCTCTTAAAAAGAATCATGGAAAACAATTAGAGAGGTGCTCTCCCATAGACAACACATGAACAAATTTTTATTTGGCAAAAAGTCATCCTGAATGTTAAGTGGAGGATGGGCTAGAGGGAGGGAAAGCGGTCCCCTGGGAATAATCCAGGTAGGAAAGATCAAGCCTGCATAGTCAGCTTTTACTGCCTGGAACCAAGGCTTTGATTTCTGGATGTCAGGCACCGCCTTCAAAGCACTCCATACATGGTCTCAGCTCTCAATACACATCTTCTATTTTGTTTCTGAGGTGTCTTTTGTTGCTGTTGTGTTGTCTGAGGTTTTGTAAAATGGCCTCTTGAAAATAACTTGTCAACCATCTCTGTTTCATGTGAACATCTTTCATGAGGTCTATGTGTTTTCTGTTAAAACTACTCCTGGATATATATAGGTTTTTATATTCTCTCTCCTTTGTATATTTTGAGTCAGGAGACTACCTGAAGACATGACCTCTTTTAGCAGATGGCGTTCCCCAGAAAAACAAACATGGAGGAACAAACAGTTCCCAGAGGCAGCGTGTTTCACTGGTGAAGTTCCCTTCTTGGACTCTGCTCCCGTGTACCTCATTCTTTTTTTTGCTGTTGTTAATTTTTATTTTATATTGGAGTATAGTGGATTAACAATGTTGTGTTAGTTTTAGGTATACAGCACAGTGATTCAGTTATATACATACATGTGTTTATTCTTTTTCAAATTATTTCCCCATTTATGTTATTATAGAATATCGAGCAGAGTTCCCTGGGCTATACAGCAGCTCCTTCTTGGTTATCTGTTTTAAATACAGCAGTGTGTACATGTCAATCCCAAACTCCCAAATCTATCCCTTCCCCCCACCCTTCCGTGTACATCATTCTTGTTCCTTGTTTTTTTTTTAAACATCTTTATTGGAGTATAATTGCTTTACAATGGTGTGTTAGTTTCTGCTTTATAACAAAGTGAATCAGTTATACATATACATATGTTCCCATATCTCTTCCCTCTTGCATCTCCCTCCCTCCCACCCCTCTAGGTGATCACAAAGCACCGAGCTGATCTCCCTGTGCTATGCGGCTGCTTCCCACTAGCTATCTATTTTACGTTTGGTAGTGTATATATGTCCATGCCACTCTCTCACTTTGTCACAGCTTACCCTTCCCCCTCCCCATATCCTCAAGTCCATTCTCTAGTAGGTCTGTGTCTTTATTCCCATCTTACCAGTAGGTTCTTCATGACCTTTTTTTTTTTCCTTAGATTTCATATATATGTGTTAGCATACTGTATTTGTTTTCCTCTTTCTGACTTACTTCACTCTGTATGACAGACTCTAACTCCATCCACCTCACTACAAATAACTCAATTTTGTTTCTTTTCATGGCTGAGTAATATTCCATTGGATATATGTGCCACATCTTTATCCATTCATCTGTTGATGGACACTTAGGTTGTTTCCATGTCCTGGCTATTGTAAATAGAGCTGCAATGAACATTTTGGTAGATGACTCTTTTTGAATTATGGTTTTCTCAGGGTATATGACCAGTAGTGGGATTGCTGGGTTGTATGACAGTTCTATTTGTAGTTTTTTAAGGATCCTTGTTTTGACCCATCTCTGGGCCCTGCCACTTCACGGGGACTTGATTTCCATTCCTTGCAGTCCTGACCTCTGACCTGACTGGCTCTGCACTCTTGCAGGGACAGTCCTTCTCCTGCTCCTGTGTGGTTTATTTCACTGGAGTTTACCTTCTCCTTGGGACAGCTTGCTGAAACAGTCAGTATATTCCTGATCCACAGCAACTGGCTTCTCCCAAGCCAGCTGAGAATGTGTCTCTCAACCGGGAAAAAACAAGGTCGGAACAGATATCCTAACAAAGGATATCTCTAATATTTGAACAAGAAAGAGAAACCATCTCCAGTAATAACTAGGGGTCGGCATTTTTTCCAATGGAAATAGAAACTCCTTAGAAATATAATTGGCTAATAAAAAAGTTTTTTGCTTAAGTTATTTTTAGAGCTTATTTTCCAGGGATCTTAGTCTTTGGCCAGATTCAGCCAAAGCTCACAAACTTTAAAGCTTGTGAAACTAGACATGATGGCAATGCTTTAGAATATGACATTGCCACTGAGAAGGAAAGAAAAAAGAAACAACAACAAACCAGCAACTCCTGACATCTGAGAACTTGTCTGATGTTCACCGCTAGCCTATGTTTTTCTCATGTTAGAAATAAACAATCTCAAAGAACACCAGCCTCAGACAAGGTTACTCTGAGATAATCATAAAATGAGGCAAAAACAATATCTATTTTGGATGCTACTACCAACCAGATATAAAATATCCCCCATTTCCAGCTAATATGAGTGACTGCTGCTTTTTTATAAATTACAGCTTTATCCCAATAAATCTTACCTATAGTATAAATAAATAAATAAACTTCAAAAATAAAATAAATTTAAAATCTGACAGATAAGATATATTGAGATACCCAATCACAGAATCATCACTCCAGCTTCCTGTCAACATCCAAATCCAGCCTCAAAAATAATTCACAGATAATATTGTTATACATTTTTACTTTTTTCTAAAACATAATAATATATAAATATTAACAGATTAACAATAATATAATCTTATAAAAAGGAGAGTAAATCAGTTCCAAACCTCATCCCACTAATTGAATTATAGTTTTCTCTTGCTTCCTAGCAGCCCACATCTATATTCATATAAAATTTTAATTATCTTATGCTATACAACTATATAAGTGTAAGTCAACATCTCCAAAAGAGTTGAGCATGTGGTGTTACCAATTAAGAAACAGAAATGTTACATAATAGATAAAAATCTAATCAGGGCTGGATACCTATTTATTGTAGAACCCCACTTTTAGAGATTGTTTAACTTTGGTTCTTTATAAACACAATAAAGAAATTCATGGTCATTAAAAATGGAATGACAAATGGTATACAATTAATCCAACTTAACATGTAAAACTTTAAATGAATAATGGTGGAGTCTGATATTAATTTCCAACTCCTTCCCACTAAGGCCATAGTGAAAACCTTTGGTCAAATGAGGCAGAGAAATATCTCCATTCAGCCTCATTTCCTTTTCTGTATGCACTACATCTTCCCTTCGGGTGTGCATATAGATGCTACTTTCCTCTTTCAAAGCCTTTGTTATTTGCCGAAAATGGTCTGTCTCTAAATCTGCAATTACACAAAGATCCTTTTAAATGTAGATATTTGTTGTCAATGATATTCCTTAAGAGGTCATTATCATTGGAAAATCCCTACTCCTAGTTACTTATTACTGGGGAGGTTTCTCCTTCTTGATCCAGCACTAAACTATCCATTGTCTGATTATCTGTCTTACCTCTGTTCTTCCCTGGCTGTGGGGCAAGATGGTGTTCCCTCTGCTTCCCCGTGGGTGGGTCCAGATTGCATCTCAGGTGAAACGGAACTCCTGCACTGTTCAACAGGAACAATAAGATATATACTGTGTGACACCAGTAAGTGTAGTCTGGGCACAATATATCAGGCATTTTATTATCCAGCTTTTTAAAACCAAGTCACTCTTCTCATAGACCATAGAATTTTAGTTAAAATTTAATTTCATTTTCTTCTTTTTTTTTCCTCTTAAGAGTATAACATAAAGTTTCTATGTTTCTATAAAAACTTCACAAATATCATTTTAGTAGGGTTCTTAAAATATTTCATCTAATGAATATACAATAATTTAGTAAAACAATTCTCCATATTAGATATTTAAACCTGGCTACCAAATATTTGGAAGCTTGGTTCATATTAGAAGATAAACTCATTTTCTTCTCATATATGCTAAAACAAATAAAAAGGTAAAAACAGTCACCATAAATGTCAAAATGTTTGTTTAGTTAGGTAAATTAAATAGTTAACTTTGGATATTGCAACAAAATTTAAAAGCGTACTGTTTTTTTATGGCAAAGAATAGCAGGAGTTGCCATTCCTGGTCAGAAAAAGACTTGCTTCCATAAGCCTGGTAAATAATTGGTGATTCAATGACTGACTCACAGATTGAATACAAAGCAGCTACTTTACCAGAAGTTGAGAACTTTGTGGGAGGAAAGAGACAGGAGCAAGGGGAGGAAAGAATGGAGAGGGAAAGAGATAGAAAAAGATGGAGAAGAGAGAAGACAGCTGCATCTACCTTCAAGCAGTTACCCAGTTAGAAATTCTCCAGGGTTTGCTTCCTGGAGCCTTGTGTTTAAATTTCAGAACTACCTTCACAGACACATCTACAGACATTCTTTAACCTCCCTTTTTGTCATTCATGCTAACAATCCTTTTGTCACATTTATACACCTTCCTTACTTATTTAAAGTTTTCTTTTCAAAATAATGTTAAAATTTCATCTAGTTTTTCAACTCCATTTAAACTCCATTACATTGAGTAAATGAATATTTGATAAAAGTCTCTAATAAACTCTCTTCTTCGAGAGCAACATGTTTTTTTCCTAAATGAAAGCTATGAGCCTAAAAACATCTTTGTAAGGTTCCAATAGGGTTAGATGAAATGAGCTCCTTCTTTTGGACACATTGCAAACACTTTGCTTCTGTTTATTTAGATTTGTTGTAACTCTTTCTCTTTCAATGTCATTCTTTTTAGTTCTCAAATTCAAGGTTGAGAAGCCCTCTTGGTGCAGGTGAGGATGACCAGGTAATTGCGTAGGACCAAGTCACAAAGTGGGGTGGTTAATACTTCCTTGCCTTCTGCACCGGCAGCCTTTCCTCAAAGTTGTTGCCAATTAACAAGGCAGTGGCACTGTTCTCCCTTTTTTTTTTTTTATTAATGACATTTCTCAACTGTTCTGACAGCATAACAGAAAACTCAGTTAATGGATTTGGATACCTTTTGACATTGATTATAAGTTGTGTGACTGGGACTTTCTTTTATAAGTCCCTTGTAAAGTTGGATATTAATCTTTTCAGCTAACTTGCTTTATGTTACATTGTTAGCAATCAATCAGGCTTGTAATTGACTTTTATAACAATTCTAATACTCATATGACTTTAAGGATGATTGAGCCCAGTTTGGTTCTAGCTTCTTCATTGAATACCAGATAACCCAGAAAGACTATAAGTCATAATTTTAAGAAGCTTAAAGTAAAAACTTCTCTAAACTAAAACATTAAAATTGACAAAATGGGCAAAACTTTAAATCATAATAAGCACTAAAAATTGTCTTAAATATGTACTATGTCAATAAGTCAAAAATTTTAAAAAATTATATGCCTTTTATGAGTATACACACATATACAAATATATATTCTCTAATGTATCAGCAAACACATCTAATAGATATTGTCCTCAAAAACTAATATTCATCAACAAATGCTTTGAAAGCCATTTGAGGATTAAATAGTTCTATGTGTTGTTTTTGTTAAACCAGAAACTTATTTCATAGCAACTTCTACCTCTTCCATTATTTGCAGAATACTAATAATTTTTCCAAGAGCCTTTTATGAGCAAGGAGAAGCAAATCATTTTCTCATTATTTCAAACAAACCAAATTTCTAATTATAAAACAGGATACATACAATTAGATAACTGAAGAGTAAGATAGTTTGGGTAGAGTTGATATTTAATAAAAACTTTTTAGACTTATTTTTTATACCATTAACTATGAGTAAGTAGTAAATTTGTAGGGATGATGAGTCCAGATAAATTGGGGAGAGGAAATATGATTGTCTGAATTTTAATTTCGCAAGGAAATGAAAAACAAAAATAAGTATTTATTTTTGGAAAAATTTTATAATAGTTGGGAAAATGAGTTATCCCCACACTTTATTCCCTAAATCGATGTACTAAAAGTGGATGCAAGAGCAGTTCATGTGTAAATTTCTTGATTCAGCCTTATATTTCCCAGTCCAAATTTAACTTATACATTCCTTTGTACATACTTACTTATATAACCATAAGGTCCTTGTACCTGAACAACAGAACATCCAGGCTTCATAAACCGAGGAAATGAGGCAAAAGTAGAGATCTACTTTAAACTTCACCCATGGATACAGATACATTTTAGCATGGCAGCTCTCTGTCAAGCTCAAAGTTTGCAGGCATATAAAATTATTTCCTCTGCCCTTTGCCAAAATGTACTTGCAGTCAGTGTGGTTGAGGAGTTTGGGGACAACAGATAGGATGGAGTATGAAACGGACAATAGAACTGTTAAGTGGAAATGTTTTTATCACTCTCTACAGGAAAAATGATCTTGGTAACTGATGTAACTTGTGAACTGTGAAACCGAAGCCACCAGACGTTTAGGGTTCTGTCTTATCTCAACTGTCCTACTGTGGACTAGATACAATGCTATGTTTTTGGATAACTTCAGTAGAATCATAGAGCTAGAGAAGACTTCCTAACTTCTTGAGATATTTCAAAGCAAAAAAATCTACTTCGAAATAATCGATTTATATTATTCTCTTAAAGATTTTTAGGGATTATCACTTTTGCCTCCATTGAATTTAAATTCTACTATTTACCCAAAATATATGTCAGAAACATATACTTTCCCTGCTTTTGTTGAATTCTTTCACCATTTTGAGTACAGGTTGGAGTAAAGAGATTATTATTTTCAAGTATACGGTTACAGCATTTCAGTCCAATTGCCATATCTGATTCTTCCTGAATTTTTTTTTTTGAATTTTATTTTATTTATTTTTTTATACAGCAGGTTCTTATTAGTCATCGATTTTATACACATCAGTGTAGACATGTCAATCTCAATCTCCCAATGCATCACACCCCCCCCCCCCACCTGCTGCTGCTTTCCCCCCTTGGTGTCCATACGTTTGTTCTCTACATCTGTGTCTCAATTTCTGCCCTGCAAACCGGTTCATCTGTACCATTTTTCTAGGTTCCACATATATGTGATAATATGTGATATTTGTTTTTCTCTTTCTGACTTACTTCACTCTGTATGACAGTCTCTAGATTCATCCACGTCTCTACAAATGACCCAATTTCGTTCCTTTTTATGGCTGAGTAATATTCCATTGTATGTATGTACCACATCTTTATAAATTCGTCTGTCGATGGGGCATTTAGGTTGCTTCCATGACCTGGTTATTGTAAATAGTGCTGCAATGAATATTGGGCTGCATGTGTCTTTTTGAATTATGGTTTTATCTGGGTATATGCCCAGGAGTGGGATTGCTGGGTCATATGGTAATTCTATTTTTAGTTTTTTAAGGAACCACCATACAGTTCTCCATAGTGGCTGTATCAGTTTATATTCCCACCAACAGTGCAAGAGGGTACCCTTTTCTCCACAGCCTCTCCAGCATTTGTTGTTTGTAGATTTTCTGACGATGCCCATTCTAACTGGTGTGAGGTAATACCTCATTATAGTTTTGATTTGCATTTCTCTAATAATTAGTGATGTTGAGCAGCTTTTCATGTGCTTCTTGGCCATCTGTATGTCCTCTTTGGAGAAATGTCTATTTAGGTCTTCTGTCCATTTTTTGATTGGGTTGTTTGTTTTTTCAATATTGAGCTGCATGAGCTATATATATATTTTGGAGATTAATCCTTTGTCCATTGATTCATATGCAAATATTTTTTCCCATTCTGAGGGTTGTCTTTTCATCTTGTTTGTAGTTTCCTTTGCTTTGCAAAGGCTTTTAAGTTTCATTAGGTCCCATTTGTTTATTTTTGTTTTTATTTCCATTATTCTAGGAGATGGATCAAAAAAGATCTTGCTGTGATTTATGTCAAAGGGTGTTCTTCCTGTTTTCCTCTAAGAGTTTTATAGTGTCTGGTCTTACATTTAGGGCTCTAATCCATTTTGAGTTTATCTTTGTGTATGGTGTTAGGGAGTGTTCTAATTTCATTTTTTTACATGTAGCTGTCCAGTTTTCCCAGCACCGCTTATTGAAGGGACTATCTTTTCTCCATTGTATATTCTTGCCCCCTTTGTCATAGATTAGTTGACCATAGGTGTGTGGGTTTATCTCTGGGCTTTCTATCCTTTTCCACTGATCTATACTCCTGTTTTTGTGCGAGTACCATATTGTCTTGATGACTGTAGCTTTGTAGTATAGTCTGAAGTCAGGGAGACTGATTCCTCCAGCTCCGTTTTTTTCCCTCAAGACTGCTCTGGATATTTGCGGTCTCTAGTGTCTCCATACAAACTTTAAGATTTTTTGTTCTAGTTCTGTAAAAAATGCCATTGGTAATTTGATAGGGATTGTGTTGAATCTGTACATTGCTTTGGGTAGTATAGTCATTTTCATAATATTGATTCTTCCATTCCAAGAACATGGTATATCTCTCCATCTGTTGGTATCATCTTTAATTTCTTTCATCAGTGTCTTATAGTTTTCTGCATACAGGTCTTTTATATCCCTAGGTAGGATTATTCCTAGGTATTTTATTCTTTTTGTTGCAATGGTAAATGGGAGTGTTTCCTTAATTTCTCTTTCAGATTTTTCATCATTAGTGTATAGGCATATAAGAGATTTCTGTGCATTAATTTTGTATCCTGCAACTTCACCAAATTCATTGATTAGCTCTAGTAGTTTTCCGGTGGCATCTTTAGGATTCTCTGTGTATAGTATCATGCCAGCTGCAAACAGTGACAGTTTTACTTCTTCTTTTCCAATTTGTATTGTTTTATTTCTTTTTCTTCTCTGATTGCCGTGGCTAGGACTTCCAGAACTATGCTAAATAATAGTGGTGAGAGTAGACATCCTTGTCTTGTTCCTGATCTTAGAGGAAATGCTTTCAGTTTTTCACCATTGAGAATGATGTTTACTGTGGGTTTGTCGTATATGGCCTTTATTATGTTGAGGTATGTTCCCTCTATGCCCACTTTCTGGAGGGTTTGTATCATAAATGGGTGTTGAATTTTGTCAAAAGCTTTTTCTGCATCTATTGAGATGATCACATGGTTTTTATTCTTCAATTTGTTAATATGGTGTATCACATTGATTCATTTGCATATATTGAAGAATCCTTGCATCGCAGGGATAAATCTCACTTGATCATGGTGTATGATCCTTTTAATGTGTTGTTGGATTCTGTTTGCTAGTATTTTCTTGAGGATTTTTGCATCTATATTCATCAGTGATATAGGTCTGTAATTTTCTTTTTTTGTAGTATCTTTGTCTGGTTTTGGTATCAGGGTGATGTTGGCCTCATAGAATGAATTTGGGAGTGTTCCTTCCTCTGCAATTTTTTGGAAGAGATTGAGAAGGATAGGTGTCAGCTCTTCTCTAAATGTTTGATAGAATTCACCTGTGAAGCCATCTGGTCCTGGACTTTTGTTTGTTGGAAGATTTTTAATCACAGTTTCAATTTCATTTCTTGTGATTGGTCTGTTCATATTTTCTATTTCTTCCTGGTTCAGCCTTGGAAGGTAATACCTTTCTAAGAATTTGTCCATTTCTTCCAGGTTGTCCATTTTATTGGCATAGAGTTGCTTGTAGTAGTCTCTTAGGATGCTTTGTATTTCTGCGGTGTCTGTTGTAACTTCTCCTTTTTCATTTCCAATTTTATTGATTTGAGTCCTCTCCCTCTTTTTCTTGATAAGTCTGGCTAATGGTTTATGAATTTTGTTTATCTTCTCAAAGAACAAGCTTTTAGTTTAATTGATCTTTGCTGTTGTTTTCTTTGTTTCTATTTCATTTATTTCTCTCTGATCGTTATGATTTCTTTCCTTCTGCTAACTTTGGGTTTTGTTTGTTCTTCTTTCTCTAGTTCCTTTAGGTATAAGGTTAGATTGTTTTTTTGAGATTTTTCTTCTTTCTTGAGGTAGTCTTGTATAGCTGTAAACTTCCCCCTTAGAACTGCTTTTGCTGCATCCTATAGGTGTTTGTTCGTCGTGTTTTCATTTTCATTTGTCTCTATGTATTTTTTGATTTCCTCTTTGAGTTCTTCAGTGATCTCTTGGTTATTCAGTAACGTTTTGTTTAGCCTCCATGTGTCTGTGTTTTTTACGTTTTTTTCCATGTAATTGATTTCTAATTTCATAGTGTTGTGGTCAAAAAAGATGGTTGATATGATTTCAATTTTCTTAAATTTATTGAGGCTTGATTTGTGACCCAAGATGTGATCTATCCTGGAGAATGTTCTGTGCACACTTGAGAAGAAAGTGTAATCTGCTGTTTTTGGATGGAATGTCATACAAATAGCAATTAAATCTATCTGGTCTACTGTGTCATTTAAAGCTTGTCTTTCCTGATTAATTTTCTGATTGGATGATCTGTCCATTGGTGTAAGTGAGGTGTTAAAGTCCCGCACTATTATTGTGTTACTGTCAATTTCCTCTTTTATAGATGTTAGCAGTTGCCTTATGTATTGAGGTGCTCCTATGTTGGGTGCATATATATTTATAATTGTTATATCTTCTTCTTGGATTGATCCTTGACCATTATGTAGTGTCCTTTCTTGTCTCTTGTAACATTCTTTATTTTAAAGTCTATTTTATCTGATATGAGTATTGCTACTCCAGCTTTCTTTTTTTTTAAAAAATCTTTATTCAAGTATACTTGCTTTACAATGTTGTGTTAGTTTCTGCTATAGAACAAAGTGAATCAGCTATATGTATACATATATCCCCATATGCCCTCCCTCTTGTGTCTCCCTCCCACCCTCCCCATCCCACCCCTCTAGGTGGTCACAAAGCACCAAGCTGATCTCCCTGTGCTATGCAGCTGCTTCCCACTAGCTATCTATTTTACGTTTGGTAGTGTATATATGTCAATGTTACTCTCTCACTTCATCCCAGCTTACCCTTCCCCCTCCCCATGTCCTCAAGCCCATTCTCTACATCTGCGTCTTTATTCGTGTCCTGCTCTTACTTTCATCAGAACCTTTTTTTTTTTTTTTTTTTTAGATTCCATATATATGTGTTAGCATACGGTATTTGTTTTTCTCTTTCTGACTTACTTCACTCTGTATGACAGACTCTATGTCCATCCACTAGAGGAGAACAAACTCTACAATACATTCAGTTTGGGAGATACAGAATTTGAGATACTTGTGGTCTAATTGGGTACTTAATGCAGTATCCAGCAAGTATACAAGTTGGATAAACAGATGTGTATTACATTATGAAAGATCAGTGTTAAAATATATAGCTAACCAATAGCAAGATTCATCTAGTCAGTATTAGAAGCTAATCATACATTGAAATAGGCAAGGGAAGAACGAGTGGTGATATCATATAGAAGAATTTCAGGGGATTTCTTTTTCAAATAGTTCAACTCCCAGGTCTTTATGGCAGATGATGGCACTTGAGGTACTTTTTGCTACCCAGATGTGGTTCTGAACTTCTTGATGCTGCCACAGGAAAATAATGAAAAGGCAAGGGTACATCTTGAAAACAATCAAAGATGTTCTGGTTGGCTGTTTAAAAGAAGACTCCATGCAGAATATGTGGTAATGCTGATACTGCAGTCCCAACATGATAGATGTGTATCTATATGTATATCCATATCCATATTTATATATATATGCATGCATATAGAGAGAGATACAGAAATGGGTAGGTGGACATATGTGAAAAAAGCACTATGATGTAGGGATGATTTTAAAAGATATTCACAGTGAAAATCTCCAGAAGGGGAATAAAAAGTAAAATCCTCATAAAAGGATAAAAATAAAAAAGATTAAGAGTCCAAGTGAAGTCACAGGGATGAACAAATCAAGGCAGAAAGCAGATTTCCTAATTGAATGTTTCCATAGGCAATCTGAATTGTTAAAAAGAGTAAGGAAAAAGGAGAAGGAATGGACACATCTGGGTATAATTGATACATAATGCTAGGGTGAAAACTTGGGTTTCTTCCACTAGTCTTGTCATTTTAAGTATTAAAAATCTCCTCTAAAGAAAAATAGAATCATTGAGCAGGTGTCCAGCACACATGGCAGCATGTTTCACTGGCTTATTGATCTATGATACAAAACCGTCATGTGGAGTTTGTGCCTTTGACACATGTGTGTGTTTTACACACACTGCTCCTGAATGCTTGTCTATAGTTTTTTTTTTTTTTTTACATCTTTATTGGAGTATAATTGCTTTACAATGGTGTGTTAGTTTCTGCTTTATAACAAAGTGAATCAGTTATACATATACATATATCCACATATCTCTTCCCTCTTGCATCTCCCTCCCTCCCACCCTCCCTATCCCACCCCTCTACGTGGTCACAAAGCACGGAGCTGATCTCCCTGTGCTATGCGGCTGCTTCCCACTAGCTATCAGTTTTACATTTGGTAGTGTATATATGTCCATGCCACTCTCTCACTTTGTCCCAGCTTACCCTTTCCTCTCCCCATGTCCTCAAGCCCATTCTCTAGTAGGTCTGTGTCTTTATTCCCATCTTGCCCCTAGGTTCGTCATGAACATTTTTTTTTTTTTTAGATTCCATATATATATGTTAGCATACAGTATTTGTTTTTCTCTTTCTGACTTACTTTACTCTGTATGACAGACTTTAAGTCCATCCACCTCACTACAAATGACTCAGTTTCGTTTCTTTTTACGGCTGAGTAATATTCCATTGTATATAAGTGCCCTATCTCCTTTATCTATTCATCTGTTGATGGACACTTAGGTGGCTTCCATATCCTGGCTATGGTAAATAGAGCTGCAATGAACATTGTGGTACATGACTCTTTTTGAATTATGGTTTTCTCAGGGTATATGCCCAGTAGTGGGATTGCTTGGTCATATGTTAGTTCTATTTTTAGTTTTTTAAGGAACCTCCATACTGTACTCCATAGCGGCTGTATCAGTTTACATTCCCACCAACAGTGCAAGAGGGTTCCCTTTTCTCAACACCCTCTCCAGCATTTATTGTTTGTAGATGTTTTGATGATGGCCATTCTGACCAGTGTGAGATGATATCTCATTTTAGTTTTGATTTGCATTTCTCTAATGATAAATGATGTTGAGCATTCTTTCATGTGTTTGTTGGCAATCTGTATATCTTCTTTGGAGAAATGTCTATATAGGTGTTCTGCCCATTTTTGGATTGGGTTGTTTGTTTTTTTAATGTTGAGCTGCATGAGCTGCTTGTAAATTTTGGAGATTAATCATTTGTCAGTTGCTTCATTTGCAAATATTTTCTCCCATTCTGAAGGTTGTCTTTTCACCTTGTTTATGGTTTCCTTTGCTGTGCAAAAGCTTTTAAGTTTCATTAGGTCCCATTTGTTTATTTTTGTTTTTATTTCCATTTCTCTAGGAGGTGGGTCAAAAAGGATCTTGCTGTGATTTATGTCATAGAGTGTTCTGCCTATGTTTTCCTCTAAGAGTTTCATAGTGTCTGCCCTTACATTTAGGTCTTTAATCCATTTTGAGTTTATTTTTGTGTATGGTGTTAGGGAGTGTTCTAATTTCATTCTTTTACATGTAGCTGTCCAGTTTTCCCAGTACCACTTATTGAAGAGGATGTCTTTTCTCCATTGTATATTCTTGCCTCCTTTATCAAAGACAAGGTGACCATATGTGCGTGGGTTTATCTCTGGGCTTTCTATCCTGTTCTATAGATCTATATTTCTATTTTTGTGCCAGTACCATACTGTCTGTATTACTGTAGCTTTGTAGTATAGTCTGAAGTCCAGGAGCCTGATTCCTCCACCTCCGTTTTTCTTTCTCAAGATTGCTTTGGCTATTAGGGGTCTTTTGTGTTTCCATACAAATTGTGAACTTTTTTGTTCTAGTTCTGTGAAAAATGCCATTGGTAATTTGATAGGGATTGCATTGAATCTGTAGATTGCTTTGGGTAGTATACTCATTTTCACAATGTTGACTCTTCCAATCTAAGAACATGGTATATCTCTCCATCTATTTGTATAATTTTTAATTTCTTTCATCAGTGTCTTATAATTTTCTGCATACAGGTCTTTTGTCTCAGGTAGGTTTATTCCTAGGTATTTTATTCTTTTTGTTGCAATGGTAAATGGGAGTGTTTTCTTAATTTCACTTTCAGATTTTTCATCATTAGTGTATAGGAATGCAAGGGATTTCCGTGCATTAATTTTGTATCCTGCTACTTTACCAAATTCATTGATTAGCTCTAGTATTTTTCTGGTAGCATCTTTAGGATTCTCTATGTATAGTATCATGTCATCTGCAAATAGTGACAGCTTTACTTCTTTTCTGATTTGGATTCCTTTTATTTCTTTTTCTTCTCTGATTGCTGTGGCTAAGACTTCCAAAACTATGTTGAATAATAGTGGTGAGAGTGGGCAACGTTGTCTTGTTCCTGATCTTAGTGGAAATGGTTTCACTTTTTCACCATTGAGGATGATGTTGGCTGTGGGTTTGTCATATATGGCTTTTATCACCTAAAGCAATTAGAGAAAGAAGAACAAAAAACCCCCAAAGTTAGCAGAAGGAAAGAAATCATAAAGATCAGATCCGAAATAAATGAAAAAGAAATTAAGAAAACAATAGCAAAGTTCAATTAAACTAAAAGTTGGTTATTTGAGAAGATAAACAAAATTGATAAACCATTAGCCAGACCCATTATGGAAAAAAGGAAGACTCAAATCAGTAGAATTAGAAATGAAAAAGGAGAAGTAACAACTGACACTGCAGAAATACAAAGGATCATGAGAGATTACTACAAGCAAGTATATGCCAATAAAATGGACAACCTGGAAGAAATGGGCAAATTTTTAGAAATGCACAACCTTCCGAGACTGAACCAGCAGAAATAGAAAATATAAACAGACCAATCACAAGCACTGAAACTGAAACTGTGATTAAAAATCTTCCAGCAAACAAAAGCCCAGGACCAGATGGCTTCACAGGCAAATTCTATCAAACATTTAGAGAAGAGCTAAATTGAAGGAGAAAAACCATATGATCATCTCAGTAGATGCAAAGAAAGCTTTCAACAAAATTCAACACCCATTTATGATAAAAACCCTCCAGAAAGTAGGCATAGAGGGAACTTACCTCAACATGATAAAGGCCATATATGACAAATCCAGCTTTCTTTTGATTTCCATTTTCATGGAATATCTTTTTCCATCCCCTCACTTTCAGTCTGAATGTGTCCTTAGGTCTGAAGCGGGTCTCTTGTAGACAGCATATATATGGGTCTTGTTTTTGTATCCATTCAGCAAGCCTGTGTCTTTCAGTTGGAGCATTTAATCCATTCACATTTAAGATAATTATCGATATGTATGTTCCTATTACCATTTTCTTAATTGTTTTGGGTTTGTTTTTGTAGGTCCTTTTCTTCTCGTGTTTCCCACTTATAGAATTTCCTTTAGCATTTGTTGTAGAGCTGGTTTGGTGGTGCTGAATTCTGTTAGCTTTTGCTTGTTTGTAAAGCTTTTGATTTCTCCATTGAATCTGAATGAGATCCTTGCCGGGTACAGTAATCTTGGTTGTACGTTCTTCCCTTTCATCACTTTAAGTATATCATGCCACTCCCTTCTGGCTTGTAGAGTTTCTGCTGAGAAATCAGCTGTTAACCTTATGGGAGTTCCCTTGTATGTTATTTGTTGTTTTTCCCTTGCTGCTTTCAATAATTTCTCTTTGTCTTTAATTTTTGCCAATTTGATTACTATGTGTCTCGGCGTGTTTCTCCTTGGGTTTATCCTGTATGGGACTCTCTGCACTTCCTGGACTTAGGTGGCTATTTCCTTTCCCATGTTAGGGAAGTTTCTGACTATAATCTCTTCAAATATTATCTCGGCTTTTCTCTCTCACTTCTCCTCTTGGGACCCCTATAATGTGAATTTTGTTGTGTTTAATGTTGTTCCAGAGGTCTCTTAGGCTGCCTTCGTTTCTTTTCATTCTTTCTTCTTTATTCTGTTCTGCAGCAGTGAATTCCACCATTCTGTCTTCCAGGTCACTTATCCGTTCTTCTGCCTCAGTTATTCTGCTATTGATTCCTTCTAGTGTATTTTTCATTTCAGTTATTGTGTTGTTCATCTGTTTGTTTGTTCTTTAATTCTTCTAGATCTTTGTTAAATATGTCTTGCATCTTCTCGATCTTTGCCTCCATTCGTTTTCCGAGGTCCTGGATTATCTTCACTACCATTATTATGAATTCTTTTTCTGGAAGATTGCCTATCTCCACTTCATTTAGTTGTTTTTCTGGGGTTTTATCTTTTCCTTCACCTGGTACATAGCCCTCTGCTTTTTCATCTTGTCTATCTTTCTGTGAATGTGGTTTTTGTTCCACAGGCTGCAGGATTGTAGTTCTTATTACTTCTGCTGTCTGCCCTCTGGTGGATGAGGCTATCTAAGAGGCTTGTTCAAGCTTCCTGATGGGAGTGACTGGTGGTGGGTAGAGCTGGCTGTTGCTTTGGTGGGCAGAGCTCAGTAAAACTTTAATCCACTTGTCTGCTGAGGGGTGGGGCTGGATTCCCTCCCTGTTCCTTGTTTGGCCTGAGGTGACCCAACACTGGAGCCTACCCGGGCTCTTTGGTTGGGCTAATGGTGGACTCTGGGAGGGCTCACACCAAGGAGTATTTCCAGAATTTCTGCTGCCAGTGTCCTTGTCCTCACAGTGAGACACGTTACCCCCTGCCTCTGCAGAAGACCCTCCAACACTAGCAGGTAGGTCTGATTCAGTCTCCTATGGGGTCACTGCTCCTTCCTCGGGGTTCCAATGCACGCACTACTTTGTTTGTGCCCTCCAAGTGTGGAGTCTCTGTTTCCCCCAATCCTGTCGAAGTCCTGCAATCAAATCCCGCTATGCTTCAAAGTCTGATTCTCTAGTAATTCCTCCTCCCATTGCCAGAACCCCAGGTTGGGAAGCCTGACATGGGGCTCAGGACCTTCACTCCAGTGGGTGGACTTCTGTGGTATAAGTGTTCTCCAGTTTGTGAGTCACCCACCCAGCAGTTATGGGATTTGATTTTATTGTGATGGTATCCCTCCTACTGTCTCATTGTGGCTTCTCCTTTGTCTTTGGATGTGGGGTATCTTTTTTGGTGAGTTCCAGTGTCTTCCTGTTGATGAGTTCAGCAGTTAGTTGTGATTCTGGTGCTCTTGCAAGAGGGAGTGAGCAAATGTCCTTCTACTCCACCATCTTGAACCAATCTCTCCTTGATTCTTCCTGATTTGATAAAAACTTTCTGATTTGATAACTGACAAAGATTTTTGACATACAAACTTTTCTTCCTTCAAATGGATTATAATTATTTTGTTGTTAATGCACATGCAATATAAATCATTAATAAATAAATTAAATACACATTTTTGAGCTCCTATGTTCCAAGAACTGTGTTAGTCACATACTTTCCTTATATCTGATTTAGAATCTGGGAAAAAAAGCCATAAAGTTCACCAGCAATAACCAAAATAATTAAACACATGTAATGTGTTAATAAAAATAGTAAAAAACAAAAAAGAATCAAACAACAACAGTTTTAACCCTAATTGTTAGAGCTGTGCTTGTTGGGGTTGGAGGTATTTATTAATGAATTATGAGAACTAAACTCAGAGTGAAGGGCATCTAGTTATGGCAAAATCTCCCAGGCAGTAAGCAAACCAGACCTTATGCTTTATGCCCTATAGTCAGGCTGCTCTCTAAAACCTCTGCCACCACAATGTCAGAAAGTATTTGCAGGTATATTGTTTGCAGTAGGCATCACAGTGTCACACTTCCAAAGTTTTAATACTTTCCTAAAATGGAACAAAACTGCAGAAATGCAGCTGGGATATTTAAAGAGTGAACTTAACACAATTGCAAATATAGAAACTAAGTTCTTTACAATTAGTACGTTAATCCATGCTGAATGATGAAACTGGCTGCTCCAGAATAAACTGGACTGGACATGGAATTAGATAACTGCTCAAAGTGGAGTGAGCACAGTAAAGGTGGAATAGAAAATACGTGGGGCTGGGATTTCAGATATTTTTGGCAAAGGGTTTGATAAATATCCTAGAGAAGAAGAATTATGGATACAAACTATTCTGTAGTATTATGTATTATAGGTTATCAATAATCTATATATGTAAAATAAGTGTAGCAAAAGTGATCATCACCCCTCAGTAGTTGTTTTTCCTTTCTTCTATGCTAGGAGAGATTCTTGCTGCCCAGGATAAACCTTTCCTTGCAGTTAAGTGTGGCCATGTGACTAATTCTGGCCAATGGGATTTAAGCAGAAGTATCACGTGACAGCTGCTGGAAAACTTCCTTAAGATACCCCTGTCTTTGTCCCCTTTTCAGAGTTCCCTTCATCCGCTCCCTGGGGTACAGATACCACCATCTTGGACTGTGGTGTCAAGGGCCATACATTATGATGGCAGGGAGGTAAGCTGGGAGGAGCCTGGGTTTCTGGAGACTTCCCAGAATACAGCTGCAAAATCAACCCTGGGTTTTGCTTGTGTGAGTGAAAAGTTAACTTTATCTTATTTAAGCCACTGTTATGTGAGCTTTTCTCTCACTTTTAGCTGAACCTAATCCTAATTAATAAAATTTGTTCATGCATATTTACACAATTATTTGCTTATATATGTAGATCTTTCTATAGTGAATTATTTTTAATATTTATCTTTTGTTGACAGTTTTAAATGTTAAAAGAATGAACATATTTCTACTAGGTAAACCCAACTAATATTTGTGGTCAATATTAATTTAGAGAAAATAGACTAAGTCAGCAGTACGACACTATGACTAAGAAAAAATAACCCCTGAATCCTGTGCTCTAGGGAACCCCACAGATAGACACACATACACAAATACACACACACAGTTAAAGAACACACATAAGCTTGTGCCTTGCAGTCTTCTGCACTTAATGTAGCAGACTGTACCTGAGATCCTAAATGTTCGTTCCTCTGATTAACACTGTTCAGACTCTAAGCAAACATTTCTCCACACTCTTGCCCTCTGTCCTCAAAATAAAAGGCAACTCCTCTAAAATGTCATGAGTGTTTTTGAGTAGTGCTATTTCAGAGTGCTAGGAGGATCTAAGCTGCAGAATGTTTAGGTAAGAGGGGAAAAATACCTAGCACGAATTCAGCAGTTTCTTGCATTACAATGTTTCATGTCCCAGTTGTGGAAAGAGTCATTTTCTTGTTTCTCTTTCTGTTCCAAAGTGTAGCTCTGCAGGTCCTCACAAATGAGCATGGTATTTGCAACACTGCATATGGCACCTGGGGAACGTTGTGCTCTTTTAAAGAATTACAATTGTCTTAGATTTGTATAAGTGTCTTGACAATAATTCTTGTCTTATAACTAGATGTACATTGAGCACTTCAATTGGAAATAATTTTATTTTATTAAAATATTTAACAAAATTTTAAATTATATTTTACATTTATTTAAATAATTTTAAGTTCAATTTTTTTGTTTTTTTATTTATTACTCATTTATTTTATTGAAGTATAGTTGATGTACAATATTACATAAGTTACAGGTGTACAATATAAGGATTCACAATTCTTAAAGGTTATACTCCATTTATAGTTATTATAAACTATTGGTGATATTCCCCATATTGTACTTGTAGCTTATTTTAAACATAATAGTTTGTACTCACTTTCATAACGTGAAGGCTGCTGTGAAAGTACAAAGGGATCATCTGGCTTGGTTAACACTTTATGCCAAACTTTAATGTTACATTTCAGGTGGAAATGGCTTCTCAGATAAGTGTGAGCCCTAAGCAGAAGCATCGGAGAATAGGATAAAGGGGAGGGGAAGTTTGATAAGGAGTTAAAGGATCACAAATGTTTAGGTCATATAATCTGCCTAAGACAGCTAAAGGCAAGATTGAAACTACTGGAATAGCTGTGGACACACAACAGGGCTGAAGGAGCAAGATGGGGAGAAAAAGGTCCAGAGGAGATATGGGCAGGGGAAAGACACTGGAATTTCCTCCACTTCACAGCTGAAAAGGATCTGAGGGATGATCTAGTTCTCTGTTTCTCATCTTTCCTGTCCCTTGTTCCTAAGGCATACTTGCCATCAGGAACAGTGGCTCATCAAGAGGGTCACTCTGAACACGTGCACCCCACATCATGCTTTGTACCTTCTCTCCACACTCAACCCACAGACAGACATATCAGAATCTCAGGGAGGAAGTTGGGGATTCTAATGTCTGATAGGTCCCACTACTTTGAGAATCAATAAAGCTCATTTATTTTATAGATGGCAAAACCAAGGTGTAGGGACAAAAGATTTGCCAAAGCTTAGCCAAGTCATTTTTTGACGGTTGGTCTTCAAACTCAAAACTCTTGGCACTCAAGCTAGTATCATTCTGCTATAATCTCTACTCTCTAGTTGATTGAATATTGTGTAGACTATCAATTATTTATTAGCTCATTATTTTCCCAACATTATGTAGTTATTCATCACAACTTTTTAAATAGGCCACAGATAGGATTTGCATTTTTAATTTATAAGGTGCTCACTTACCCTCATAACTGCCTGAACTATTGATTGTATGAACTTAAGAGAAGCTTGATGAATTCATTGTTACTACCTTGCCCACTTAGTAACAAGATTAATTTATTCAAAAATGTTTATTTGACAAATAGGGTGTGATAAAAACATGAGAAGCATCCTAGGAAATACTATATATGTAAACACAGGCTCTGTCCTTAAAAGGCTTGCATTTTTAGTGGTGAGACCTATATTCATGAAAATCTTTTAAGAAATCCTCCATAATTTGCCAAGAAGAATTTTATAGAATTTCCCATAAAATCTTATTAAAAAATATATGTGTATCATATTAGAATAGTTTATTACACTGAATTTTAATTGTTTGCTGTTTGCATCTCTCACCACATTAAAAACAAAAGGAAGAAAGCAGAGGTTAACCATTGCTTAGCATAATGAGTATGCATATTAGTCATTGAACAATTATTTGTTGATTGAATATGCATGAATACATAATCATATGCTTTCTATATATGGTATGTGATATATGTATATAAAGTATACATCTAATTTTACATAATTTTTTTGTATATTTTTATAGTTTATGCCTTACGCATAAGATCAGACTCATTAGAACATAATGTTCTTTTCCATTTTATCAGTATGGATATTTCGCTTCAACAACTAAACCAATGCTTCTAAAATGTCAAGGTGCAAAATGATGTTATCAAAATTTGAAAACTAATGTTGAATACCAAATATTTTGCCTATACATGCTATATATCTATAAACACCAATTTAGTCCTCCTACAAAGAAGACATACCCTATTACAGTAAGTGCTTTGCATAAATTATTTCATTTTTATCCTCACAACAACCTTATGAGATAGGAAACAGTTATTCCTTCCATTTTACAAACGAGAAAACTAAAGTAAGTTAGCTGAGGTCACAAAGTTATTACATGGTGAAAGCAAGATATAAACAGAGAGGACAAACTCCAGAATCCATTCTTTCAGCCCTTAAGGTACACTGCTGGGATAGGTATACTATGTGCCCCTCCCAGGCCAAATCAGCAGCTGCCTGTTTTGTAAGTAAAGTTCTATTGGAACTTTAAGTATTGTCTATGGCTTCTCTAGAGCTCCAGCAGCAGAGCTGAATACTTGTAATAGAGCCCATCTAGCCCTCTTAATTTAAAACACTCACTTAATTTAATCCCAATCACTATCTGATTCTTTACAGAAAAAAATTTGTCAGTCCTCTTATAATGTATCAAATATATCATTCAACTTTACAAATTAAATGAATAGTTGTGTCCTAAATTTTGAAATGTATGTTGTAATTAATATAGTATATGAAATGCACAGGTGTACCCCCCAGTTTTTACCATCATATTTCCGATTAGTATATAGGTAAAAATTCACCATAATTTGTTACATTTTCTATCATTTTGATCAGTGATTTGTAAGACACATTAGAACTATATTGTATTAACTCTTGCTAGACATTCTAAATGTTCAGAATTTGGTTCAGGGCGCACTGGAAATGTGTGGTTATTAGGATTAACATTTTAAGATGTGCTCTTCTTAAAGAGCTTGCAATATATTTATAGTTTTGAAATCTAATGAATGTTTGGTGGTGTTCTTTTAGGGTAATAACTTTTTATAGGTAATAACTTTAAATAAATATTTAATTTTATTTTCTTATCAAGTTTAAAATTCAATGTTTATTAATTAATATTGAATTTTTTTTCCATTTAATAGAAATTAATAAATTCTAGCATTATAAGAAATACAACTTTTTTGAAAGCATATATAAAACAATTTAATTTTTAGATTTTTACATGTACATTAATTTACATGATTAATAAACATATTCAAAGTTTTACACTTCGAATACAATTTCATTTCCTGTTAACATTTTCAGTAGAACAAAAGATGTAATGATTTTGATTATAATACAAGAATAGGACTATACTTTCCTACTTAAGATCTTCAGGTAGTTGACGATCAGGGCTTTTTAGTTTTCTATATTTCTGTTTCCTCAAGTTCTCTTATTATGCTGTTTCTCACTGTTTACATTTAATAAATAATTCATTCTTAACTGTTCTTCTGTAATTGCATTCTCTCTCATTCATATAATGATAAGTAAATGTGAAATGATAAAATCAGAAAGATTCCAGGTGAAAAAAGAGAGGCGAAATAATGGTGGAAAAAAATGAGAAAAGAATGAGGATAAAGGGGGTGGTGAGACCAGAAAGTTAAAAAATAGCTCCCCAGAACATGTTAATGAACAAAATAGAGAATAAGCAAGAAAGCTAATTGCATTATGGAATGGAGCCACGCAGAGTGAAGGCCTGGCAGGCAAGGCTTGTGCAGAGTCTTAACTGCTCTCTAGATTCTGTTGAATCACTTAACTACCTGGGCTTCTGTTCCCGACAAAATGTAAGGTTCGACTGGGTTTCAAAGGTCGGTTTTATTTCTAACATTTCACATTTGGGAGGACAGAACAGATATAAATGAGAATGACCATAGTATGTGAATTATAGTTGGTTTGCATTTACTAACCATAATTTCAGAAAACTGAGTATCTACCCAAGAATATATGAAAAGATAGAACATATCCATTGTAATATGACTTACTAACGTTGTTTTAAGACACATGGCCCAGTCTTTACTTTTCATGTGTTAGGATCAGGATTTTGTATCTAGTTAAGTGTCTCCCATTACTGGGTCCCAAATATCCTTCTTACATTTTATAACTAAGGACGTATGTAGTTATAAACAGGAACAGCTTATAATGTAGTTTAAACATGAAGAGTATCAGGATATCTGAACTTGAGGGTAAATTTATGATCACTGATACAGTGAAAATCATATTTCACTGCCTTTTCCCTCTCCTGTTACTGCAAGACCAAACCCTCAATTCATAGTGGGTATATCATACATACTCACAATCAGATTCACTCATCTGCCAATATGGTGTTTGGTGGTTTTGTTTTGTCTTCTTGCTCTGGTCTCCTTGGAGACATATCTCCCATTAAGGCCTCTACAGTTGATCCTCCAAACTGGATTAGTTTTCTCCATTGTATGTCTAGCCCTTGTACTTCTCTTGAGCACTTATTGAAATTAGAATGAAGTAATCATTTGTGTAATTATTTGTTTGATGCCCATCTTCTTCACTTGATCCTAACTCTTGGAGAGCTAAGGGCTGGGACCTTGTTTCCCTTGTGCTGTATCCCAGCACCTAGCACAGGACCAAGGAACATGAGTGCCTTGTTGCATTTCCAGGTCCCAGAGAAGAATACTGATTCTATCGGTTCCACTGCTGCTCATGCATTTTTCCAGGTGATGCTATACTTGCTGATGTTCCCTTTCCACCTGGCACTTTGCCGCCACCCTAGAGAACTCTCTACCCTGAGGCCTTCAGGTGCCACATTGATCCTTTGTTCTTAGGAGTCCTCTAGACTCTGAAGCAAATTAACTTTTCATTCCTCACAAAAATGGGAAGATTACCTTTCAACTCCTTTTAAATTACATTTTGCACCCTGAATGTCCTTTTAGTAAAAATAGCTCTTTCCACTCTTATTTACAACAAAGTTTTACCCAGGACTCAAGTGAGAATTCTTTGGTAAAGAGAGAGAGTGTGTTGATTTGCATATGTGTGCATGCATGCATGTGAGTGTTCTCTAGGTAAGAGTAGTGCTGGATAAAGGACCAACTTAAGTGACAGACACAAACCTCCTTATTTAAAATTACCTCTGCATTTGGATTATGAAGTCTTTGTTTGAGGCCAGGCTTATATGTCTACCTCCTCTTACCATACAATGCTCCTGTATAAGTGGTTCTAGAAATCCCCACATGCTGAATGTGTCGTGGACACATCTTACCTTCAGACTTGGATCACACTATATGTCTGCCAAGGGCAGAGGAAAGGGCACACCCAGCATTGCTGCTGCAATTCTGTGTAGCCTGTCAGCTTCATGCTATAACTTCATCATCAACAAACATTTGTTGACTATGCCATACCTTCGGTTCATTACCTACTATTTGAAATTGATTTGAAAACAACATCTATATTATAATTTTAAAAATATTTAGTTGCGTATTTATTTGTAAAACCTCCAGTAGCCATGGATTAGAAAGCACAATCATCATAACCCCTATTCCAAACTACACAGCTACTCAACCCCTGTGACCCTGGACAGGCCTCAGACACTCTTCATTCTGTGTTGTTCTTGTGTTAAATGACAGTGAAGAACCATAAGTTTTCTCAGTTCCCAAGTTTTATTCTAAATCTAAAACACAAGTCTATTATTTCTAAAATTGTATTCACATTATATTATATTCATTATAGATATTTAAAAATACATAGAAGTATAAAGAAGTAAATAAATATGTATAAAACTGTTACCATCTTGCTATTTTTCCCAGTTCCTTCCTTTATAGGATCAATGTACATCTTTTTATTCTGCTCTTCTCACTTCATATTTGAGACTATTTTCTCATATTAATAAATATTAATCAAGATCATTGTTTTTAATGGCCACACCCAAGAATAGATGTACCACAATTTATCTGATTAATATTTTATTGTTAGATATTTGTTCATTTTTATATGAAAATTGATAGTGCCCAGGGGACCCCCTCACACATATACACACATACCCATACACACGCATTACATCTATCTATCATAGAATAGCATTAGCAATCCTACTTAACAACAGATTGTGAGATCTTCCTATGTACCAGGCTCTATGCTATGGACTTTGTAAGTACTATCTTACTTACGCCTCACCACAATCCTTTGATATTAGTCATATTTCCATTTTGTAAATGAGAAAACCGAGGGCCAGGAATTTCAATTACATTTGACCCTTGAACAACTTGGAGGTTAGAGGCACTGACCTTCTGCTCTTGGTCATCCCTCGGTAGCCATGGCTCCTCCTTATCCACAGTTCCACATCCGATTCAACCAACGTAGATCGTGTAGTACTGTAGCATTTACTTTTGAAAAAAGAGCTGTGTATCAGTGGACCTGAGCAGTTCAGACTCCTTGTGTTGTCCAAAGGCCAGCTGTAATAGTCACAAAGTCACAGAGTTAGTAAGCTTTGAGATGCAAGTCCAGGAGGTTACATACGAGAGACAGATCTCTTAAAAACTATGTCCTACAGTATCCCTGTAAATCCGTACATACTAATTTTTCTAGAATAAATTCTTAGAAGTTATAAAGGAAAACCTCAAGGTTTTCATACTATTTGGTAAGTGCTCTAGAAAGCAGAGTCTAGATTCATAGACACCTTAGGAAACTAAACAGCACTGTTAGACTTCAAACAGGAGTTCTATTTAAAAGTTCATAGGTGAATAATGAAGGGGAAAGGGATAGGGAAATGAAAGAGGAAACAAAAAAAGAGAGAAAAGATGACTAGCATGGACACATATCCCAGAAAATGAGAATTGTCAACTAGAATATAAGAAACAAAATTTCCAAGATCAGCCATCTAATATTCTTCTTCCCTTTTTCACCAGCAAATTTCTGTCAACACTGTGTAAGTAATTCCTCAGTTCTAGAACTCTCTTCTTGTTTAGTTGAAACCAAGGAGAAAATATAAAGATCAGTAGAAGGTAATCAAATAAGAAAATTAAGATTAGGAGATGACCAATGGATAGAAGACACCTAACAAAATAATCCGTCATTTTAAACAAAGGTCTTATTACTTTTTCTTTCTTTCTTTCTTTTTTTTGTTTAAATAATTACCTACCCACTTCAGTGATGTTTATTTTACCTCTTCATAGAAAAACTCAGGATAAAATTTTTTTTTTTTTTTTAAATCCTCTTCGGATTTCTTTTTTTTTTTTTTTTTAATCAGTCTAACAGGAGTGAGTGATATCTCATTGTTGTTTTTTAATTTGCATTTCTCTGATTATTGAGGCTGAACATTTTTTTTTTTTTTAATTTATTTATTTATGTCTGTGTTGGGTCTTCGTCTTTGCGTGAGGGCTTTCTCCAGTTGCGGCAAGCAGAGGCCACTCTTCATAGCGGCGCGTGGGCCTCTCATCATCGTGGCCTCCCCCATTGCGGAGCACAGGCTCCAGACGCGCAGGCTCAGCAATTGTGGCCCACGGGCCCAGTTGCTCCGCGGCATGTGGGATCCTCCCAGACCAGGGCTCGAACCCGTGTCCCCTGCATTGGCAGGCAGACTCTCAACCACTGCGCCACCAGGGAAGCCCCCAGGATAAAATTTTTAAAAAGAAGCCATTCTTAGAAAAGTGAGAAGAAAACACACTTTAAAAGCATTCCACACTGTCTAAAAGAGAGAAATTTGATAAAAACTCAAAGGTAAAATCTGTATATTGTGATTAGTGGGTGGTAGTTAATTAAGTCCAGATTGTTCTCATGAACAAGGTCCCACACAAACTTATTCCACACCTTGGGTGCAGAGACCCTTTGTGGCAACTCTGAAAAGTTTATGTTAATGTATTGAGACTTTTAGTTGAAGGAAGCCCAGTTTCTTATTAAGCATTTAAAATATTAGCAATTTAACACCAACTATTAAGCTGGTGTAATGCTATAGGATAAGTAGATTGTCATTTTGGAACCTTGAAGAACCCCTTGGGGAGGCAACAAAGCCTTGAAAGGATGTGCCTGAAGAATAGTTAGGGGGCCAGGTGCCATTGTTTGATTGCCACTGGGCATCTGTTCTCAAAGTTTAGGGAAAAAGCAGAACCAGCCAAGAGCTTCGAAAACCTTGGGTTGCGGGAGAGATAGAGAAGAAACGGGGTGACTGGCAAGGGAAAGCCACTTTCTGGGAAACAAGAGAAACCTTTAAAAGAGTTTATTTAGTTCTGCTGTGGGAGATATAAAAAGACTTCTATTCCTCATGTCCTTATGGAACCTTGAGAAAAAGAACTGCCTCTTTTGAATGCATATCAAATTGAATCTGGTTTTAGAACTGTTCTGAAGTGCAAAGCCACCTTTAAGATGGTTGTCGAGAAAAGAGAAATTGTCTACTAGAGCCGGTCACATCTGGGTTACATAAGTCTCCTACAGTTTAGTTTATCTCCATTTCAGCCATGGTGGAAACTTTAAATATGCTGACTGTGCACAGCTTGCCTGGCTGGATTTGCAATAATAGGAACTAATTAGAGGCAGCATTACAAAAATAACTTCTGTGTTTACTTTATTATAGGTAATAATTTTGATTTCTTGAATTCTTTCAGCTTTTTCAAGGCACAGGTTTTCTATAACATATTCTTTCAGCAAACCCATAATAATTTAATGTATTCCGGCCCTAATGGTTAAAATGTCAAACTATTTCCCTTTCGAGAAAAAAAGTTTAATATGTCCTAAGTTGAACTGTGGAAGATGCATTTCCCATTTTGTCCTACTTGAGACAAACTTAAATTTTTATTTTCATCCTTCTGGATAATCAGACTTTTCATGGCTCTCCAAACACAAAGATAAGAAACTTTCTAGTCATTTTACATACTCTCCATCCTAAAGTCATATTTTTGGATGCATTTTATTTGCTTCAGTAATGGAAATCAAATAGTTGTGCCTTAACTAACATAATTTCGTAGAAAAGCATTATTTCATGGTTTGACATTTTTGCAGGGATTTTCAAATATTTTCTTTAAAGCTTTGAACCAGTCATGTTCATCAGTGTTTCAAAACAATGAGTATGACACAGCAACTGAAATTTTATATATGTGCAAAAATGTCTATCTCGTTATAATTTCACTATGCAAGTTTTTCAAGGAACAGAGAGTGCTGAGGAGGCATCAAGTTAGATGAAGCCTGAGAACTGATCCCCCACTGGGTAGTGAGGAGAACACTGGGACCTTTAAGAAGGGTGTTGTACTGGAGTGGTGAGGTGATGCCTGATTGGAGAAAGTGCCAAAATCAGTAGGATGAAGCAACAGTGAGTAAAGACAAGGTGAGGAGTTGTGCCATAAAGAGGAGCAGAGAAGGAGTCTGGGTCTGTGAGATCAAGGGAAGGTGTTTATGAAGGTGAGTGACCTTGAAACATGCTGATTTTATGGTGGGCGAGACAGATGACATTCACCTGGATCACAGGCGGTTCCAGTTACCTCCATCATGATTCATCAGTGCTCATGCCTGACATTGAGATTATTTGAATATCAACCCCACCGATGCAAATCTAACAGAGAGGGAAAGCTTAGTGACAGAGGAGACAGGGGAGTTAATTCAGCATCAAAGTCCTTGAGTGGGTGAGAGGCTAGTGAAGAAATGGAAAGGCTGGCCTTTTATGCCAGCATGGCCAGGTCCATCATTTTGCCAGCAGGGAAGACAGTGACAGGCACAGATATAGGGACATAGGAAGATGGGTGATGGGAAGATGAGAAGTTTCCCTCCGGTTGCTCTTGATCTTCAAGCAGAGAAATAAGCTAGTCCAGGTCATCAGCTGACTGTGGTGAGGGGACGAGGTGCTGGAGGTCTGAGGAGGGAGGAGAAGGCTGCAGAAGAAGCAGTAGCCTCAGGAAGCACCCTGGCTTCTGTTAGAGCAGGAAGAGGGAAACGTTCAAAGAAGCAGATAAGTACACAGGAGATTTTGTGATAACAGACTGTGAGTTCCAAAGGAGCAGTAGAGGGTCTAGGGCAGTGCTGCTTTTGTTGTTGTTGTTTTAATTTTTATTTTGGGTTGACGTATAGTTGATTTACAATGCTGTGTTAGTTTCAAGTGATTCAATTATACGTATACATATATCTATCTTTCTTCAGATTCTTTTCCAGGGCAGTGGTTTTCAACACTGGCTACCTTTTAGAATCCACTGGAGACGAAAAATACACCAGTTCCTGGGCCGCTCGCTAGATATATTGAATGTTGGGTTGAATCCAGCTATTACATTTTTTTAAAAGCTCTTCATCCTAATTCTATGTGCCATCAGAGCTGGGACCTGGCTGAGGAGCCAGCAGTGTCCTAGGAGCATGAATGGATTAGGAGAAGGCAGAGGAGGGAGGGATGGCCTGTGGAACCCAGATCTCCTGATGGGAGAGAAGTTGATGAAGGCAATGGAATGATGAGATGTAGGCGATGCAATGAGGAGATGATCTTAATGAACTCTGCATCCAAGCTCTAGGTATTTATAGGTTTTAAAGCAAAATAGTCATAGACATTCATAGCCCCCTCCTTTCCAAGCTTCCATTTTTTTAAATAAGAAAAATACATAAGAAGCCCCAACAATTATGTAATCCCTGATAAATATTTTTTCTTCCAAAATTTGTTGTCTCATTGGTAGGTACTTGATAATGACACATGTTTTATTCTACTCATTTTTGATATTTTTGTAAACCAAGAATACCATTTTATCCTATTAGGATAAAGAAAATAGATATGATTCATTTAAATTTGCTCCCATTTCCTCAATGTAAATGAAATGTCTATATAAAAAAGCATATTGGTTTGCAAATAAAATGTCCTATAATAATATCTGTTTGAAAATTAGATCTGTCTTGGGAATTCCCTGGTGGTCCAGGGGTTAGGATTCGGTGCATTCACTGCCGAGGGCCTGGGTTGGATCCCTGGTCAGGGAACTAAGATCCCACAAGCCACACGGCGCAATTAGGTCTGTCTCAAAGCTTCTCTTAGAATTAGGTCCTCATCAACTTCAGTGGACTCATCAGAGCTGTGAATGAGGACAGAGCAGCAGTTCAAGAGTCTCCCAAACAGACAACCAAGGGAGGAAAATCAAAAGGCCGTACATGTGGACACTTGGGCTTCTCTAGCATCTGTCCTGAATTTCTAGAGGGAAATCATTTTTGTTTTTGTTGCTATTATTGAGATTTTTCTTTGCATTTTGAGAAAAGTAATCCCCTTTTATCCTTTCCTTTACTCCCCTCCCGTCCTCTCCTTCCTCCCTCCCTCCCTCCCTCCTTCCCTCTTCCTTCCTTCCTTCCTTCCTTCCTCCTTTTCTCCTTCCGCTTCCGGATGATCCATCCTAGGTGAGAGACAGGGTGACCTGCACCATGGATAGTAACACGATTTCTTTACCCCCTCACTGTTTGATTCTTTCTGCTAGACATAATTTTTGGGAGAGCAGGGATTTCATTTTGTACCCTTCATGGATCACAGTCCTGACATACAGCACTGTCTCACAATATAAGAAAAATTAGTTGGTTGAATGAATAAGGGAATGAATGCCCACCTCTGATCTTGACTCAGAAGCAGCCTTCAAAATAGATAGATAGTTAACGCTCTACCCTGGCCAAACCCAAGTTTTACTTATCTCAAAAAGCCTTTAACTTTTATCTTACCTTCATTTGAACTTCTTTAAGGTGCTTTATAATAGAGAGTTGATGCTTCCAATGTGCATGGAGTTAATCCCATCCTTTCCAGAGATGCATCAGCTCTCAAGACAATGAAGCCCTATTTCAGTGAATGGCTTTGTCTACTGTGCTAGCAGCCCTTACCCTTAAAACAAATCAATGCTCCTCTAAAGAGGGAGAATACTATTTTTCACTGTTAGTCAGGTATATGCATCACTGACCTGAACATCCTCCTGACTAGAGGTTGGTTATAAATGATGACAACTCCTTACAGAAGTGCAGTGAAGCAGCAGGAGGGGAGGGGCTTGTCTCTGCAGCAGTTTTCAGCAGGACATTTCTTCACCATGTTCCAAACTGGCCACCCCACTTCCCCAAATCCCTGCGTTTAAAACAGCTGAAAGTGAAAGTTAAAAAAGACATAAATATTTTTTAAAAATTTTATTGAAGTACAGTTGATTTACCATGCTGTGTTAGATTCAGTTATATATATATATATATATATATATATATATATATATATATATATATATATATATATTCTTTTTTGTATTCTTTTCCATTATAGTTTATCACAGGACATTGAATGTGTTCCCTGTGCTGTACAGTAGGACCTTGTTGTTCATCCATCCTAGATATAATAGTTTGCATCTGCTAATCCCAAACTCCCAATCCTCCCCTCCCTCACTCCTCTCTCCCTTGGCAACCACAAGTCTGTTCTCTATGTCTGTGAGTTTGTTTCTGTTTTGTAGATATGTTCATTTGTGTCGTATTTTAGATTCCACATATAAGTGATATCATATGGTATTTGTCTTTCTCTTTCTGACTTACTTCACTTAGTATGATAATCTCTAGGTCCACCCCTGTTCCTGCAAATGGCATTATTTCATTCTAAAAAAACATAAATCTTTCTTCCCTCAAGACCGCTTGACTCTCTCTGGGCGGATGAGAGGCGAGCCCCAGCTCCAGCACAGAGACTGTGGAATAAGCCAGGAATGTGCCTGACACTGGTGTTCAGACTGAGTCCAGGTCCCTCTGGATTTGTGCTCATGGACAAGAAGAAGTAGACAATATTCCAAGCAGACAGCTGCCTGGGAATAAAATGCCACCTGTCACAAGTTAAGCAAAAATGCATCTCTCATCTGTCCTTGAAATACATTACTATAGCACAAGTCAGGAAACACACAAGAGTTACTTTGATTATGAACCCAAGAGAATTTCAACAAGGTCTTTACCACAGTAATGGGATTTATTTTTCCTGAAGCAGAAGGAGTATACTGAACGAAAATATACTTTTTTGGGCAATGAGGAGAGCATTTAAGGATCAAGAATATTATAACCATATGCCTTTTGGCCAAAATTTTATAGTTGATGTGTTGGAGTGAAACCCTAAGGCTGTACCAATCAATCCCCAAAGTCACAAAATAAATAAAAAGAAGCATTCTTTTATTAAACTTTTATAATTGAGAATTTTAACAAGAATGGACAAAGCTTTGAAAGCCAAGCTTCACATGATTTTTAAAACTTAATTGATGCCTATTTAGCTCTTTGTCTACTTGTAAAATATAACCAATCTATATACAAGGAAAATCTGAACAAAATCATTACCATCTGTGTTTAATGTTTAGAAAGTTGTTTTTCCCTTTATATTTAATTCAGGTTTACAACCTCAAAGATTATTCATTATGAATTTTACCTTTAATGTATTCTTCAGAATTGTGCACCTGTGACACCTAATAAATTTATGCACAATAATAACGCTTAACAATTATATGAAGCTTTTCATCTTCAAAGCATATTATGCACATTAGGAAATTCATCATCTCAACACTGTATGAGGAAGGTAAACATTGTTATCTCCATTTTACAGATAGAGAAACTTAAAGAGACAAGTCATCCATAGGCGTAATTAGAAGGGAGCTTTAACTTTGTGTATGGGGTAGGGTTATGCAATATTTATATTCTATTTCTAAATTTATAAAACTGAGAGCACTAAACTATTATCTTGAAATTTTTCTATACCTGAGTCCCTACCCTTGCCCCAAATGCACACACGTATTCTCCAAATATGGTGTAAAGTTTAAAAATAAATTAGAGATAATTTATCTATATACCAACTCAACTTCCTCATAGTTTTTAAGCAGGTTCTATACTGTAAAAAAAAAAAAAAAAAATTACTCACTATACTTAGTGGTAAGAGGCCTGACTTGTGCCTTGCTTCTTGCACTTAACCTATCAAATTGTTAAGAATTTTCTTCTTCACGAGTTTTTATGGAAAACTGAGGATTCTTATGTTTTAAGAGGTTGTCTATTGAGACCCATTCCCAATGCAATGATTTGTATTGAGTAACTTCAACATTCATGGCACTATGCAGCTATTTATGCATTCTGTTTTAGTTTCAATATTTTTTAAAGCATGTAAACGCAGCTGTTTTCCAGGCATGTCTGCTTATCAACATGTGTCATTCATGTTCACAATGATACTGAATCCATTGTTATGACACTAACACGAATTTACAGAAGATGCCATGACCTGTTGAAATGGTTGTGTTGAGAAACATGGCCTTGGAGCCCAAATGAACATTTAATTGCAAGAAAAGATCACCACTGTCTTAGGAACGAACTCCAGTAAAGAGATTCATGTGCAGGTTTTATCAGAGACTGTTCATCAGAGGAAAAAATACCTATGAGGGAGCAAAGGAAACAGGATTGGGTTGAAGGAGAAGCTGGAATGTAATGCAGTAACAGTAGAGACTAAGGGGTGACTTGAAGCTGGGATGGACCTTTAACATTGTTCCAATGCTGGGCAAGGACGCTGGGTCTTATATCCCCAAATCAATCAGTCATAGGATTCTGGATGTCCCTGTGGCAGAAGCATAATCTGGGTAACGCAACTTCCTTCAGCCAGAGGGAAACTTCCAGAGAGGAAATCAATGCTGAGCTATCAGTGGCCAACAACATCCTCTACACTAATGCATTAGGTATCAAGGTAAGAAGCAACCTTTGCTCTGATTCCCTAGCCCAGAGATAAAGCCTGGGATCCAGTAACACTCTCATGATGTCTGTGTCAATGCAGCCTTTAAAGTTGGCTAAGAGAAGGTGTGAAAAGATTGGGAGGGTGGGCACCCAGAATATATACAGCACACAGGGGAACATGCTTCTACACAAAATGATTGCTAAATCTCTCTCCTCAACACACTGGGAAGACACAGTTAATTTACTGGCCAAAGGAACCATGACCAAGACGTTGATCCCAAAGGACTGAAGCAGGAATAAGTTTTTCCACAAAGAGTAACTTTGAAAAAATATTCCCAGAAATTTAAAGCTGAGCCAAAAATAATGATCGTGTAGCATCAAACACAGGGAAAGCAGGACTAAAAATGAAGTCCTGGAGACAGGAGCAAGCAGGAGTAAATTCAGGAGCTGAATGAAATAAAAAATGAACTAGAACACTGGACAGAAAAGAATATGGCCCTGGCAAAGGGTCATGAACGGTTTCGGAGTATCTTCAGACTAGCCTTATTGGACATTGAGCATAGGTTGTGGTACAGGGTTCGGGCAGAGAGTTATGGGATAGACTTTTATGGAAGAGGACTTTTATGTGCAAAAGAAGGCCCTTACTTGCTGAGCACTCATCAACCTATAAGCTTCACCCAGGAACTACATAATGCCAACGATATGAAAAAGAAGGGCAAGTTCAAACACATAATGAGAGAGTAGGGAGGAGAAGTGAAGTTAAGATGGAGAATCATCTTGCTATTTTTATGAAACCATTCTCCTCTGTCATCGAGAAATCTGTAGATGGAATCTGGGTGCCTGGATAAAATTAGGATAAACAGCTCTGTTCTTTAATCTCCTAAAGGAAGCAGAACATTCACATCTCATTGATAAGCCTTCTGTCTTTTTCAAGCAGAATACTGATCATGAGGTCAGCAGAGAGATTTCTGCATTTGGTTGTCTTCAAAAATGTTAGACCTTTTAAATTGCTTTGGTAGAGTGTATGCTCTGAAGCTTAGTACAAAGAAAGCAATTGCTCAAAGGAGTCGAACTAAAGGATCTGTTACAAGGAGTGTGTAAATGAGTTTTCAGTGGTTTAAAGAGGTCATTCCGTTGGACCTGTTATAGGCTCTTACAGGGCTCAGAGAATTTACTAAAGTAGGAAAGTATTTCAAACACTAGTTCCCAATAAAGTTGATACTTTATTCAGTGCATTTGACCTCTGAGCCTGACAATGATTCTTTTAAGTGGAGCTTAAAGTGCCATCCGTAGCATAAAATATAAGGTATGTGGGTGTTACAAAAAGCATGCTGTCTTTGTGTGGGATGGCTCTGGGGGGAGTTAACTACCCACAGGATCTTTTATCTGTGAGTCACAGTTCCTGACAAGGGCAGTTTCAGAGTGACCTTCAATAGACATGAACAGTGAAGTCAATGTGCGCTCTTTGTTCGGAGTTTAGGGGACAAGTCGCATATGGCCAAAGTTCCCAGCACAGTTTGTCCCAGTTAGCCCTCTGTTTCTAAGCCTCAGCAAGGAAGCCCGGAACTGAAATAATTGGAGAATATTCTAGTTTGCAGGCACAGAAGAGACCACATATATTAAAAATGAACTAAGGTAGCGGATAACACTACTCTTCAAAGATGCGGCAGGTTGGAGGAAATAGTGGATGCAAACTTAAAGCAAATATTCAGTAAGATGCATTTATGGGAATTTTGATTTCCTAGGAATAACAAGTTCTTATTATGCAGTGAAAAAATTAATCGAGTCATAAAATTTCATAGCTGGAAGAGGCTTTCAAGATGGCCTTGTTCTCTTTTTTCCTAATAAAGAAACTGAAATGCAAAGAGGTAAGTTGACTTGCCCAAGGTATCTCAGCTTGTTAGAGGCTGGCTTGGAACTAGAAAGCAGGTTTTCTAGACCCTTCCAGTCAGGGTCTAGAACCCTGACTTGGCCCCTCACTAGAAGAACTGCCTGTAAGGCTGTAACTAATAAGGGAATCAGGTCTCCAGGTTTGCTTTATCTCAATCCCAGTCATTGATGAGAACACGTGCATTTACTGGGATTGAATCATTACAAACTTAGTAAGAATATATAAAGTTTACAATTTCTTACCAGAGTAAGAACAGATGCTCTTATTGACATAAATTCCCTAAAGTCAGGACCCCCACTGTATCCTCATCTGTCCTGTCACTGTAGCAGATTAAAAAGTCCTGAAAATTCTCTGACATTCTTCCCATCTGAAGGCAGGGTCTATGTCTCCTTCCATGAATCCAAGCTGTGCTGTGATTGCTTTGGCCAAGAGAGTATGGCAGAATAACACTATGTCAGGTCTGAGTCCTACCTCAGACAGCTTCTCCCTTGGTCTTTAGAGCCTTGGGCCACTTTATAAGAAGCACAACTACCCAGCTATGCTAGTTTGCCAGGGCTTCTGTAACAAAGTACTACAAACTGGGTGGCTTAAACAACAGAAATTTATTGTCTCACAGTTCTGGAGGCTAGAAGTCCAAAATCAAGGTTTAGGCAGTGTTGGCTCCTTTTGAAGGCTGTGAGGGAAAATCTGTCCAGGGCTCTCTCCTTGGCTTATAGGTGGCCACCTTTTTCCTGTGTCTCTTCACATCATCTTCCCTGTATGCGTGTCTGTGTCTGAATTTCCCCTTTGTATAGTGGCACCAGTCATATTGGATTAGGGCCCAACCTAATGATCTCATTTTAACTTGATTACCTCTATAAAGACCCTGCCATCAAATAAGGTTACATTCTGAGATAATGGGGTAATTAGGACTTCAACATATGAATTAGGGAGATATCAAACCTGTAACACAAAACCCATAAAAACAACTAAAGAGAGATGGTATGGAGAGAGAGGACATCATTGAGCCCCACCTTTCACCCATCCTCACCAAGAAACCAGGCAGGCATGTGAGGGAAGACATTTTGGACTCTGCGGACCTTTCTAACAGTATATACCAACCTGCACTGATATCACAATAGGATTGTTTACTAACATCAGTTAGTGTTAACACAGTGCTTTTAGCACTAGGTAATCTTGTTCAACTAAAAGCTTATGTGAAAGTCATACTGATAAAAACTGAATGTTTATGGATAAAGTAGGGGCAGGTGGGGATCCTCTATATCAGCATCCTTGTCATACTATCCTGTAGAAAATACTAGAAGACTTCAAATAAACCTCTGGTTTCCACACAGCAGCATTATTAGAGTAAAGTAGATGCTCTTGTTTGAGCTTTAACATGCTCTTTTTCTCCTCTCTAAAGGCTGGCTGACAGACATCACAGGAGAATTATATGCTAACTCCAAAAGAAAATATGGGTGACAATGATTTTGCAAGTGCCTTTATCCAGAGACTCCTGCTTTGAGATTATGGGGCACTTGCAAAATTAATCATCTCAAAGCAGGAGTCTGGATAAAAACTGGATTGGAGAATGTGACTCAGAGCTAAAAACAAAGTGGGGTACTTTTCTCCTCTTGCACTGAAGAAAAGACAGAGGGCTGTAGAGGGCAAGTTCTAAGCTGACTTATTCACTCATCATGAAGAAGGACAAGCGGGCCAGTCAGGCTGGATGCAGAAAGTAAAAGAAGAAAATGTGAAGGTTGGAGAAGAGATGGATGTCTCTGCCAGAGGAAAAGTTCCTGGCCTCCCTATTGATCCATGACATTAAGGGAAAGAGGAAGTGTGAGGTCTGGTTTCTGCCCTTGACACCATGCCTCCAGCCTCTGCTAACCTGGCCAAATGGATGTACTGATTCAGACAAGCCTGATTGGTGAGCTCTGCTTCTTTGAGAAAGACTGTATCCCAGTGTGGAGAAGGGGGCAGAAGTATACTTGCTCACACTCTTATCCTCAATGGAAACAGGAAAAATAAGAAGAGGAAGGAGAAAATTTTCCCCAAGAGTTTGGCCCCAAGTAGACTTAAAGGAGAGAATTGGTATTTGTTGAAAAGCGGGATGGATTCTGTTCTTGGTTAGAGGGGTAGGCAGGATTATGGCCCCCAAAGATGCACATGCCTTAATCCCAGAGCCTGTGACTATGTTATATTACATGGCAAAAGCAAAGTAAGGTTACAGATGGAATTAAAGTTGCTAATTAGTTTACTGTAAAAAAGGGAGGTTATCCTGGGTTAACCAAATGGGCCCTATGTAATCATGGGAGCTCTTAAAAGCAGAAGAGGGAGGCAGAACAGAGGAGGGAGATGGAGAGATGTAACACCCAAGGCTGACTATGCCAACCTTGAATCTGCAGGAAGGGGGCTCCTAAGGGCTGAATTGCACTCCCATCAAAGTTCATTGGTTGAAGTCCTAAGCCCCAGTACCTCAGAACATGACTACATTTGGAGGTAGGACTTTTCAAGAGGTAATGAAGTTAAACTTTGGTCATGAGGATGAGCCCTAATCTAGTATGACTGGTGTCCTAATAAGAAGAGGAGATGAGGACACAGACACACACACAGAAGGCAGACCGTGTGAACACAGAGGGACAAGGAGCCCATCTACAAGCCAAGGACAGAGGCTGCTGAAGGAATCGATCCTGCCAACACCTGTTCTCAGATGTCTAGCCTCCAGAACTGTGAGAAAATAAAACCGTGTTGTTTAGGCCATCCATCTACATTACTTTGTTATGGTAGCCCTGGCAGACGAATACAGGGCAATGAGCTGAGGAATAAGTGGACTCACCCCAGCCTCAAGCCGCCTCCACACCTCACCCTAGACTTATTGCTAAAGGAAGGAAAAGAGGAAGAACCGCCAGCATGCCAAAATAACCCCTTGGGGGGAACAGCTCACAGAACATCAAAATTAGCACCAAAGCTCAAAGAAGTTCACAGAAGCCTCAAATCAGTGAAGTCAAGAGCATGGGTGGAGGAAGAAAACTGACATTGTTTTCCGTCATGCCTCAGTGCATAATGTCTATGGAATAAAACACTTGTACTTTCATCTTTTGACTAATATTAAGAAAAAGCTGAGCTATGGAATGGGAGTGGGGGATGTGGGATGGGGAATGGGGGAAAGAAAAAAAAGAAAATAAATGTTTTTAACAAGAAAAACCTGGAGAGACCTTCAAGATGGCATAGGACTAAGATGTGGAGATCACCTTCCTTCCGACAAATACATCAGAAATTCATCTACATGTGGAACAACTCCTACAGAACACCTACTGAACGCTGGCAGAAGACCTCAGACCTCCCAAAGGCAAGAAACTCCCCACGTACCTGGGCAGAGCAGAAGAAAACAGAAAAAACAGAGACAAAAGAATAGGGATGGGACCCACACCAGTGGGAGGGAGCCGTGAAGGAGGAAAGGTTTCCACACACTAGGAAGCCCCTTCGTGGGCAGAGACTGCAGGTGGCAGAGGGGGGAAGCTTCGGAGCCACGGAGGAGAGCGCAGCCACAGGGGTGCGGAGGGCAAAGCAGAGAGATTCCCACACAGAGGAGCGGTGCCGACCAGCACTCACCAGCCCGAGAGGCTTGTCTGCTCACCCGTCGGGGCGGGCGGGGGCTGGGAGCTGAGGCTCGGGCTTCGGTCGGATCCCAGGGAGAGGACTGGGGTTGGCTGCGTGAACACAGCCTGAAGGGGGCTAGTGTGCCACAGCTAGCCGGGAGGGAGTCCAGGAAAGAGTCTGGAACTGCCTAAGAGTCAAGAGACCATTGTTTTGGGGCGCATGAGGAGAGGGGATTCAGAGCGCCATCTAAACGAGCTCCAGAAACGGGCACGAGCTGCAGCTATCGAGCGGACCCCAGAGATGGGCATGAGACGCTAAGGCTGCTGCTGCCACCACCAAGGAGCCTGTGTGCAAGCACAGGTCACTCTCCACACCGCCCCTCCCGGGAGCCTGTGCAGCCCGCCACTGCCAGGGTCCTGTGATCCAGGGACAACTTCCCCAGGAGAACACATGGCGCGCCTCAGGCTGCTGCAACGTCACGCCGGCCTCTGCCGCTGCAGGCTCACCCTGAAATCCATACCCCTCCCTCTCACGGCCTGAGTGAGCCAGAGCCCCCTAATCAGCTGCTCCTTTAACCCTGTCCTGTCTGAGAAAAGAACAGATGCCCTCAGACGACCTACATGCAGAAGCGGGGCCAAACCCAAAGCTGAAACCCAGTAGTAGTGCGAACAAAGAAGAGAAAGGGCAATTTCTCCCAGCAGCCTCAGGAGCAGCAGATTAAATCTCCACAGTCAACTTGATGTACCTGCATCTGTGGAATACCTGAATAGACAACAAATCATCCCAAATGGAGGCAGAGGACTTTGGGAGCAACGGCAGACTTGGGGTTTGCTTTCTGCATTGAATTTGTTTCTGTTTTTATGTTTATCTTAGTTTAGTAATTAAAGTTTATTATCATTGGTAGATTTGTTTATTGATTTGGTTGTTCTCTTCCTTTATATATATATATATATATATTTTTTTTCCTTTTTCTATTTTTGTGAGTGTGTATGTGTATGCTTCTTTTTGTAATTTTGTCAGTATAGCTTTGCTTTTACCATTTCTCCTAGGGTTCTGTCTGTACTTTTTTTTTATTTTTTGAGTATAGATTTTAGTGCTTGTTATCATTCATGGATTTGTTTTTTGGTTTGGTTGCTCTCTTCTATCCTTCTTTCTTTTTTTTTAATTACTTTTTAATTTTTTTAATTATTAATAATTTAAATTTTTTTTTAATTAATAACTTTATTTTATTTTTTCTTTCTTTCTTTCTTTTTTTCTCCTATTTCTTCTGAGCTGTGTGGCTGACAGGGTCTTGGTGCTCCGGCCTGGTGTCAGGCCTGTGCCTCTGAGGTGGGAGAGCCAAGTTCAGGACATTGGTCCATCAGAGAGCTCCCGGCTCCACGTAATATCAAATGGCAAAAGCGCTCACAGAGATTTCCATCTCAATGCTAAGACCCAGCTCCATTCAATGAGCACCAAGCTACAGTTCTGGAGACCCTATGCCAAACAACTAGCAAGACAGGAACACAGCCCCATCCATTAGCAGAGAGGCTGCCTAATATCATAATAAGGCCACAGACACCCCAAAACACACCACCAGACGTGGACATGCCCACCAGAAAGACAAGATCCAACCTCATCCACCAGAACACAGGCACCAGTCCCCTCAACCAGGAAGCCTACACAACCTACTGAACCAATGTTACCCACTGGGAGCAGACACCAAAAACAACGGGAACTATGAACCTGCAGCCTGCAAAAACGATACACCAAACACAGTAAGTTAAGCAAAATGAGAAGACAGAGAAATACACAGCAGAAGAAGGAGCAAGGTAAAAACCCACCAGACCAAACAAATGAAGAGGAAATACACAGTCTGCCTGAAAAACAATTCAGAGTAATGAGAGTAAAGATGATCCAAAATCTTGGAAATAGAAAGGAGAAAATACAAGAAACGTTTAACAAGGATCTAGAAGAACTAAAGAGCAAACAAACAATGATGAACAACAAAATAAATGAAATTAAAAACTCTCTAGAAGGAATCAATAGCAGAATAACTGAGGCAGAAGAAAGGATAAGTGACCTGGAAGATAAAATAGTGGAAATAACTACTGCAGAGCAGAATAAAGAAAAAAAGTATGAAAAGAATTGAGGACAGTCTCAGAGACCTCTGGGACAACATTAAATTGACCAACATTTGAATAATACGGGTCCCAGAAGAAGAAGAGGAAAAGAAAGGGACTGAAGAAATATTTGAAGAGATTATAGTTGAAAACTTCCCTAATAAGGTAAAGGAAATACTCCAGGAAGCACAAAGAGTCCCATACAGGATACATCCAAGGAGAAACATGCCAAGACACATATTAATCAAACTATCAAAAATTAAATACAAAGAAAAAATATTGAAACCAGCAAGGGAAAAGCAACAAATAACATACAAGGGCATCCCCATAAGGTTAACAGCTGAACTTTCAGCAGAAACTCTGCAAGCCAGAAGGGAGTGGCAGGACATATTCAAAGTGTTGAAATGGAAAAAAACTAAAACCAATATTACTCTACCCAGCAAGGATTTCGTTCAGATTCTATGGAGAAACTAAAACCTTAACAGAGAAGCAAGAGCTAAGAGAATTCAGCACCACCAAACCAGCTTTACAACAAATGCTAAGGGAACTTCGCTTGGCAAGAAACACAAGAGAAGGAAAAGACCTACAATAACAAACCCAAAACAATTAAGAAAATGGTAATAGGAACATACATATCGATAACTACCTTAAATGCAAATGGATTAAATGCTCCAACCAAAAGACATAAGCTGGCTGAAAGGATACAAAAACAAGACCTGTATATATGCTGTCTACAAGAGACCCACTTCAGACCTAAGGACACATACAGACTGAAAGTGAGAGGATGAAAAAAAGATATTCCATGCAAATGGAAACCAAAACAAAGCTGGAGTAACAATTCTCATATCAGACAAAATAGACTTTAAAATAAAGACTATTACAAGAGACACAGAAGGACACTACATAATGATCAAGGGACAATCAAAGAAGAATATTTAACAATTGTAAATATTTATGCACCCAACATAGGAGCACCTCAATACTTAAGGCAAATACTAACAGACATGAAAGGGGAAATCAACATGAACACAGTCATAGTAGAGGACTTTAACACCCCACTTTCACCAATGGACAGATCATCCAAAATGAAAATAAATAAGGAGACAGAAGCTTTAAATGACACATTAGTCCAGATAGACTTAATAGATATTTATAGGATATTCCATCCAAAAACAACAGAATAGACTTTCTTCTGGAACATTCTCCAGGATAGATCATTTCTTGGGTCACATATCAAGCCTTGGTAAATTTAAGAAAATTGAAATCATATCAAGTATCTTTTCCAACTACAACACTATGAGACTAGATAGAAATTACAGGAAAAAATCTGTAAAAAATACAAACACATAGAGGCTAAACAATACACTACTAAATAACCAAGAGATCACTGAAAAAATCAAAGAGGAAATCAAAAAATACCTAGAAACAAATGACGATGAAAACACGACAACCCAACACTGATGGGATGCAGCAAAAGCAGTTCTAAGGGGGAAGTTTAGAGCAATACAATCCCACCTCAAGAAACAAGAAACATCTCAAATAAACAACCTAACCTTACACTTAAAACAATTAGAGGAAGAAGAACAAAAAACCCCCCAGAGTTAGCAGAAGGAAAGAAATCATAAAGATTTCTTCATCAGAAATTGATGAAAAAGAAATGAAGGAAACAATAGCAAAGATCAATAAAACTAAAAGCTGGTTCTTTGAGAAGATAAGCAAAATTAATAAACCATTAGCCAGACTCATCAAGAAAAAAAGGGAGAAGACTCAAATCAGTAGAATTAGAAATGAAAAAGGAGAAGTAACAACTGACATTGAAGAAATACAAAGGATCATGAGAGACTACTACAAGCAACTATATGCAAATAAAATGGACAACCTGGAAGAAATGGACAAATTCTTAGAAAAGCACAACCTTCTGAATCTGAACCGGGAAGAAATAGAAAATATAAACAGACCAATCACAAGCACTGAAATTGAGACTGTGATTAAAAACCTTCCAACAAACAAAAGCCCATGACCAGATGGCTTCACAGGTGAATTCTATCAAACATTTAGAGAACAGCTAACACCTATCCTTCTCAAACTCTTCCAAAATGTAGCAGAGGGAGGAACACTCCAAACTCACTCTACGAGGCCACCATCACCCTGATACCAAAACCAGACAAAGATGTCACAAAGAAAGAAAACTACAAGCCAGTATCACTGATGAACATAGATGCAAAAATCCTCAACAAAATACTAGCAAACAGAATCCAACAGCACATTAGAAGGATCATATACCATGATTAAGCGGGGTTTATCCCAGGAATGCAAGGATTCTTCAATATACGCAAATCAATCAATGTGATACACCATATTAACAAACTGAAGGAGAAAAACCATATGATCACCTCAATAAATGCAGAAAAATCTTTCGACAAAATCCAGCACCCATTTATAGAAAGTAGGCATAGGGGGAACTTAACTCAACATAATAATGGCCATATATAACAAACCCACAGCCAACATCATTCTCAATGGTGAAAAACTGAAACCATTTCCACTAAGATCAGGAACAAGACAAGGTTGTCCACTCTCACCATTATTATTCAACATAGTTTTGGAAGTTTTAGCCACAGCAATCAGAGAAGAAAAAGAAATAAAAGGAATCCAAATCGGAAAAGAAGAAGTAAAGCTGTCACTGTTTACAGATGACATGATACTATACATAGAGAATCCTAAAGATGCTACCAGAAAACTACTAGACCTAATCAATGAATTTGGTAAAGTAGCAGGATACAAAACTAATGCACAGAAATCTCTTTCATTCCTTTACACTAATGATGAAAAGTCTGAAAGAGAAATTAAGGAAACACTCCCATTTACCACTGCAACAAAAAGAATAAAATACCAAAGAATAAACCTACCTAAGGAGACAAAAGACCTGTATGCAGACAACTATAAGACACTGATGAAAGAAAGCAAAGATGATACAAACAGATGGAGAGATATACCATGTTCTTGGATTGGAAGAATCAACATTGTGAAAATGACTATACTACGCACAGCAATCTACAGATTCAATGCAATCCCTATCAAACTACCAATGGCACTTTTCACAGACTAGAACAAAAAATTCCACAATTTGTATGGAAACACAAAAGACCCTGAATAGCCAAGGAATCTTGTGAAAGCAAAACAGAGCTGGAGGAATCAGGCTCCTGGACTTCATACTATAGTACAAAGCTACAGTAATCAAGACAGTATGGTACTGGCACAAAAACAGAAATATAGATCAATGGATAAGGATAGAAAGCCCAGAGATAAACCCACGCACATATGATCACTTTATCTTTGATAAAGGAGGCAAGAATATACAATGGAGAAAAGCAAACCTCTTCAATAAGTGGTGCTGGGAAAACTGGACAACTACATGTAAAAGAATGAAATTAGAAAACTCCCTAACACCATACACAAAAATAAACTCAAAATGGATTAAAGACTTAAATGCAAGGCCAGACACTATCAAACTCTTAGAGGAAAACATAGGCAGAACACTCTATGACATAAATCACAGCAAGATCCTTTTTGACCCACCTCCTAGAGAAACGGAAATAAAAACAAAAATAAACAAATGGGACCTAATGAAGCCTAAAAGCTTTTGCACAGCAAAGGAAACTATAAACAAGACGAAAAGACAACCCTCAGAATGGGAGAAAATATTTGCAAATGAAGCAAGTGACAAAGGATTAATCTCCAAAATTTACAAGCTGCTCATGCCGCTCAATATCAATAAAACAAACAACCCAATCCAAAAATGGGCAGAAGACCTAAATAGATATTTCTCCAAAGAATATGTACAGATTGCCAACAAACACATGAAAGCATGCTCAACATCACTAATCACTAGAGAAATGCAAATCAAAGCTACAATGAGGTATCACCTCACTACAGTCAGAATGGCCATCATCAAAAAGTCTACAAACAATAAATGCTGGAGAGGGTGTGGAGAAAAGGGAACCCTCTTGCACTGTTGGTGGGAATGTAAACTGATACAGCCACTATGGAGAACAGTATGGAGGTTCCTTAAAAAACTAAAAATAGAACTACCATACGACCCAGCAATCCCACTACTGGGCATATACCCTGAGAAAACCATAATTCAAAGAGAGTCATGTACCACAATGTTCATTGCAGCACTATTTTTAGTAGCCAGGACATGGAAGCAACCTAAGTGTCCATCGACAGACGAATGGATAAAGAAGATGTGGCACACATATACAATGGAATATTACTCAGCCATAAAAAGAAACGCAATTGAGTTATTTGTAGTGAGGTGGATGGACCTAGAGGCTGTCATCCAGAGTGAAGTAAGTCAGAAAGAGTAAAACAAATACCGTATGATAACACATATACATGTAATAAAAAAAAAAAAGAAAAGGTTCTGAAGAACCTAGTGGCAGGACAGGAATGAAGACACAGATGTAGAGAATGGACTTGAGGATATGGGGAGGGGGAAGGGTAAGCTGGGACGAAGTGAGAGAGTGGCATGGACATATATACACCACCAAATGTAAAATAGATAGCTAGTGGGAAGCAGTTGCATAGCCCAGGAAGATCAGCTCAGTGCTTTGTAACCACCTAGAGCAGTGGGATGGGGAGTCTGCGAGGGAGACGCATGAGGGAGGAGATATGCGGATATATGTATATGTGTAGGTGATTCACTTTGTTATACAGCAGAATCTAAGACACCATAGTGAAGCAATTATACTCCAATCAATTTGTTAAAAAAAAATCAAGGGTGATTGTACTGAGGTAAGAATTGCTTGTCATGTTGGATGAACCCCAAAAGGACATTACTATTGAGAAAAATGTGAGAAAGGTAATAATGATAAGAAATAAAATTGGAGTGGGTGTCAGTCAGTGACCAAACCTGTTAGATGTTTGTGGGCCAAAGAATAGAATTTTGCTCTAAGTGTGATGGGAACCCATTGGGTTTTGAGCATGAGTAACATATTCAGTTTGATGTGTCAAAAAGATAGCTCTGGGAAACCATCAAGAAAAGGAAAAGACAACCTACGGACTAGCAGAAAATATTTGCAAATGTTGCTACCGACAAAGGATTCATTTCCAAAATGTACAAACAGCTCATACAGCTTAATATCAAAAAAACACAAACAAGCCAATCAAAAAATGGGCAGAAGACCTAAAAAAAATTTCTCCAAAGAAGACATATAGATGGCCAATATGCCCATGAAAAGAAGCTCAACACTGCTAATTATTACATAAATGCAATTCAAAACTACACAGAGGTACCACCTCACACTGGTCAGAATGGACAACATTAAAACGTCTACAAGTAATAAATGCTGGAAAGGGTGTGGAGAAAAGGGAACCCTCCTACACTGTTGGTGGGAATGTAAATTGGTGCACCCACTGTGGAGAACAGTATGGAGGTTCCTTAAAATACTAAAAACAGAGCTATCATATGATCCAGCAATCCCACTCCTGGCTATATATCTGAAAAAAATGAAAACTTTAAATAGAGAAGGTACATGCACCCCAACATTCATAGCAGCACTCTTAACAATAGCCAAGACAGGGAAGCAACCTATGTGTGTATCAACAGATGAACGGATAAAGAAGATGTGGTATATATGCACAATGGAATACTACACAGCCATAAAAAAGAATGAAATAATGTCATTTGCAGCAACATGGAAGGACCCAGAGACATGATATTAAATGAAATGTCAAACAGAGAAAGACAAGTATCATATGATATCACTTATATGTGGAATTTAAAAAAATGATATAAATGAACTTATTTACAAAACAGAAATAGACTCACAGACATAGAAAACAAACCTATGGTTACCAAAGGGGATAGCGGTGGATGTGGGGGGAGACATCAGGAATTTGGGTTTAACATAGTCACACTACTGTATATAAAACAGATAAACAACAAGGACCTACTGTATAGCACAGGGAACTATATTCAATATCCTGTAGTAACCTATAATGGAAAATTATATATATGCATATATACATATATAATGGAAAATTATACATACATACAATATATATATTTTTAACTTAAATATAGTTTAATGTGATTTTATTATGTGTAAAAATATTGTTCTGGGAAGGGTCCGTAAGCGTCACAAAATTGCCAGGAGTCCACAGCAGGAAAAAAAAGTCAAGAACGCCTTTATCTGGCATATTCCAGACAGGCCGCTCCACCAGCCAGGTCCTGGAGGGAAGACCACAGGGAGTGCAGCTGCCCCTGACTCTTCAGTTATATGTAACTTCCGTTATATGTATAATTGAATCACTTTGCTCTATACCTGACACTAATAGAGCAGTGTAAATTAACTATACTTCAATTTAAAAAATGGTTAAACAAAAGATAGCTCTGGATGTTATATTTAGAATATATGGGGGCACTAGAGGCAGGGAGCATTTAAGAGGCTTCCGTACTAGTTCAGACTTGAGATGACGATGGTGTGTAGGAGACGGGGTGATGGAGGTGATAAGGCATGGGTGGATTTGGAATCTAACCCCTTCTTTCCCGAAGGCTACCTTTTGGAGGCCTCCTTCTTCCAGGTCAGGCTGGGCTGCCGGGTCTTTTGCTCTGCCAGCCTGTGGCTGAGCTGTGGTCCAGCAGCTGCTTTTGCTTTCTGAGTTGGTGCCACTGACCTAGATCTTTCGTTCCTTGGTTCACTGCTCCATTTTCCTGGACTTCCTAAGAAAATGTGCATGAAAAAACTTGTCAGATTAATCTTCAGCCTGAGGTTTGTGTGTCACCACATTTAATTGATAGTTTGGCTTTTGTACAAAACTCATGAAAATAATTTCCCTCAAGGCTTTGAGTGTATTTGTCCATTGACCTTCAATATTTGATGTTGCTTGTCCTTGACAACCGTATTTTCTCTACTTTCTAAAGGTCATTTATCTTCTTTTCTAAATGTTTAGCATCATTTCTTATTCCTGAAATAACTCAGACATTTCACAGTGATGTATCTGGTAGTAGGTCTTCATTCAGTGATTCATGAACTGGGCAACTGGTGGACCCTTTTAATCTGAAGACTTTTGTCCTCACTTAATTCTGGGAACCTCACTTACATTATTTCTTTGCTACTTCCTGTCTTGTGTTTCCTATATCATCTTTGTGGAACTTCATGTTTGATATCGAGACATTTTATTGATCTTCTAAAGCTTCATATTTCTTCTTTCTTTTCCTCTTTGGCCATTGTCCCATGCTGGCAAATGCTGGATCACAGCTTTCTTTGTCCTGCTTCATCAACCAGTATCCCTGAATTAGGTATATATTAGTTTTCTATTGTAGTTATGACAAATTACCCTGAAGATAGTAGCTTAAAACAGCACAAATGTGTTATTTTACAGTTCTAGATGCCAGAAGTCCATTGCACATCTCACAGGACTAAAATCAAGGTGTCACTAGGGTGTCACTTCCTTTCTGAAAGCTCGAGAGGATAATCCGTTTCCTTGCTTTTTCCAGCTTCTAGAGGCTGCTTGTGTTTGTTGGCTCATGACCCCCTTCTTACATCTTCAAAACCAGCAGTGTTGCATTTTTCTCTCCAGCCCTGCACCCTCCTCCCAGCCCCACTTCTGTCTCTGTCCAAAGCCAAGAAAAGTTCTTTGCTTTCAAGGACTCATGGGATTAGATTGGGCCTACCTGAATAATCCAGAGTAGTCTCTTATCTCAAGATCTGTAACCTTAATCATATTGGCAAAATACCTTTTGCCATGTAAGGTAACATATCCACAGGTTCTGGGGATTAAAGTGTGGACATCATTGTGGGCCATTATTCTACCTATTATAAAACGTCTCCTAGAAATGTATTGGGCTCTGTGTCTGCTGTTAACCCCCTTCTATTTTCTTCATGACTATTGGCATGTAAACCATTTTATATTATCTTATGATCATTTTACTGTGGTTCTGGGAAGAAGAAGAGGTAAATAGATGAGCTAAGTGTGGCATCTTGAATCAGAAGCCTTTCCCCAGGAGTTTCTACTGTCTATTATTATTTAAAAACCATCATATAGGAGCTTAGGTATAGGGACAATAAAAGAAAACTTTTTGTAAAAATTTGTGAATGTACTTTGTATTTGCAAAACTATTATTTGCATTTTTCTTTTTATTGTTCTCTGAGTTTCAACTTTATTATACATGGAATTACTTTATTTAATCTACTTAATTATAATTAATACTATCACTTGGGCCTGACTCTTATCAAGCCTTCTTGTATATTTTTAACATTTTAAAGTATTCTGTACATATCTGAGTGCTGATACACTATTTTTTTTGTATTTGTGTGTGTGTGTGACTCTGTATATTTTTAGGGGGAAGTCGTATGTTAAAGTGGTACCAATTATTTTGCTAGAGATATAAAAATTTCTTTCAAACTGACTTTTAAATTTAGAATGAAATTTGTCATAAAATACTTAGTCCAACCTTATAGTTGTATGTTAGAGGGCACAAAATGTTCTCTTCAGTGTGACTCTCATCTGTAGATACCACTTCCTTTAACTCAGTGAGAGGACCAGCCATCCTCTCTCTCAGGCAATGTGAAAATGGCTCAAAACCGGTTAATTGGGTACTTATTTGTACCTTTTGATGTTTCAGAAAATATTTCAGGAAATTTTCAAAACTACTTAAATTATAACAATATGATGTTAAAATGAATATTATTGTGACCTACAGATTTACCATGATTGGGCCATAGTTTAGTGCTTTTCCATAAACCAGTTGCAAAGAATCCTTTTCACTTAACAAGAGTCGCAATATCCCCTGGATAAAAAACAAATCAATTTCTTAAGAGAATTACAACTATTCTTTAAACTAGGATCAGGCAGAATTTTATCTTGAGGCTGTGTAAAGAGAACTCTTTGTGATTTAATCAACAGCGTTCTCACAATTCAACAAATTTCTTAGGGATCTTTTTTAATAACACTGTCAATAAAGCTGATGTTACCACACCTAAACATAATTTAGTAACAATTCTTTGTGTATATGTGCAGGGGGGAGGTATGGTGTAATTCAGTGCTAGTTAGATATGCATCTCTTGGCTGACCTTGAAGAGGACTAAATTCCCAGTACCTAAGCCATTGCCCTGAACATAGCAGGTAACAACAAATCTTTGTTCAAGGTGATAATTTTGTTATCATGTTTAATACATGTTCCCATGATAACATGTATTGTAAAATGCATAGGAATGGTTCTCCTGCTTATACAGGGCTTACCCTAGAATCTTGTTATAGGGACAAATTCAAATATGCTGCCCTCATTCCTACACCCATGGTAATGCAGCAAAATGATGTCTTCTAACCCAGGCATGGTCTGAAAGATTGCTCCTCAAGGTCAGCCAGCCCATATTTCATAATATCCATCCCAAAAGCACAAAGTTGATTTTTCAAATATCTCTTTAACATGTCTATAGAATTACCCACAAGGCTTAGTTCTGCCCATTGCTAACAGATATGATACTCCTGTGGGGTAGGAAGTTACCCATAAAGAAATTAAGATTCAGGATGGTTGAGCCCATTGACCCAGTTCATTGAGTCTAGCAAGTGGCAGCTTGGAATTGAACTCTGGTCTGTCTGACTTCACATTTCATAATTTTAACCATTGCTATGTGCTGAGAGAGCTCCTGTAGGGCTTGAACTATATGTTTCCTTCCAAAGAAAGAGCAGGAAAGGGCACCAAAGACAGAAGGAGCCATAACAACCTCATAGTCAATTATTCTGGAAATGCAGATGTTTTAAATCTGCTCTGATGCTCCCAGGTCTCAAACCTTATCTCTGCTGTCTTGTGAGCTGGCCTTTCTCCATGCCAACCTTTGTTTTTGTGCTTCAAGAACAGCATGTCTGGTGTACCTTTCGACTTCCTTTCATTTGTTTTGTGTGCTCTCAAGTGGTATTTAAGTTGACAGCCAGGTCCTCCATCTTCTCAAGGGATTATAGGTGTCAAACTCCTTTCATCTTTGTCTGTGCATTTTCTTAAGTGATAAAGGATCAAGATGGCTCTCCATCCTCCTCTCTCCCCTGTAGTCCCCTGGCATTCTCAGTGAAATGTTAGTTGGAAAACTGCACTCCTACAGTTGGTGGTGAGATAATTGAAATTCAGTGCAGCAGGGAGAAAATCAGTTCTGGAGGCCTATGACTTTGTAGATTCTTTGTTAGAATTTTGACCCTAGGTCTGTACTAGCCACGATGGGGAGAGTTAGAAGAGGGGAACACAGTCCCCTGGAATGTTTTGAATTGAGATAATCACATCCCAAATCCTTAGGCCTGAGATGGCCTGCTTACCTTGCACACATCCCTCTGGTTTGCTGTTCTCCAGATGTTCTTTTTGATGTCAAGCCCTTCTGCAAAACACCTTAAGCAAACAGCATTTGAGGGTTAGACACCTAGTATTCATATTAATGTGAGAGTGTATCAAATACCGTTTCTTTTTAACTCTAAGCAGGCTGACATAACTGTTTCTTACACGATTTCCTCAGGCATACATGTTACCAGGATGCATTTGTCAGTGAAGTCAATCTATCATTTTTTCGTGGGAAATCTGGCTTTAAAAGAATGTTCTCTTCTGACAAGCATAAGAATGACACTAGCCAGAAAGAGAAAGTGTAATTTTAAAGTCTAATTTTCTGATTCATTGAATACAGTAGACATAGAAAGGAGCCCAAACTCACAATGTTATAAGATTTTGAAGAATATGAAAGGTAAAACGACATTGTTAATCTTCTTTGTATCTGTATATGATAGCCCTGGGACAGTGAAAGAATCATAAAAAGAAAGGAAATGGGGAAAAGAGGTCTGCAGTGTAAACTGATAAGCTTGTAAAACCTATGAGGTATAAGTGAAGTATCAGTTCCTTCTTCCCAAATTTAAATTTTTGTTTGTTTGCGTTTTTCTTTTTTTTTTGGCCACAGTAAACTTTCATAAAGAGTGATAGGGCTTCCCCGGTGGCGCAGTGGTTGAGAATCTGCCTGCTAATGCAGGAGACACGGGTTCGAGCCCTGGTCTGGGAAGATCCCACATGCCACGGAGCAACTAGGCCCGTGAGCCACAACTACTGAGCCTGCGCGTCTGGAGCCTGTGCTCCGCAACAAGAGAGGCCACGACAGTGAAAGGCCCGCGCACATGATGAAGAGTGGCCCCCACATGCCACAACTAGAGAAAGCCCTCGCACAGAAATGAAGACCCAACACAGCCATAAATAAATAAATTTAAAAAAATAAATAAATAAAAAATAAGAAAATAAAGGCAGAAAAAAATTAAAAAAAAAAAAGAGTGATAAATGGTATGTAATAGAAGGTGGTTTTTAATAAGGGGAAAATACTTGTGTCACCAGGGACAGAAATAAATTTAATATAGAATAATAATGTATTAATATGTACATATAATGTAATATGTAATGGAGAGGCATTAATATATAAAAAGGCTTTCTGACATTCGTGTTACTTTGTTATTTGCAAAATTAGGAATCAAGAATCTGATAGTTAGTCAGATTGCTAAAGTTCCTTGAAATTACTCAGGAGGTGCTGAGGCAACCAGGACATTTTGTTTTTTATTTGTTTATTTATTTTTTTCACAACTTTTTCAGAGTATAATTGCTTTACAATGTTGTGTTAGTTTCTGCTGTACAACAAAGTGACTCAGCTATATGTATACATACATCCCCATATCCCCTCCCTCTTGAGCCTCCTTCCCACCCTCCCTATCCCACCCCTCTAGGTCTTCACAAAGCATCGAGCTGATCTCCCAACCAAGACATTTTAATGCACAATGTCGAACATTCAATTTAAAAATTACCAATTATACCAAGGAACAGGACAAAGAGAAAGACCAGATAATAAATATAAATGAATTCAGACAATCCAATTTATCACAGCTGATAAGACACAGCTAAAAAAAAGAATTAGTGAACTTGAGGGTATGTCAATAGAAAATATTTGGACTGAAACACGGAAAGTAATTAATGGAAATATATACAAGGGAATTAAGGAAAAATGAAACATAGTGAAAAGATCATCAGACAAATGTCGTACATGTAGTTGGAGTTCCAGAAGTGAGAAAGAGTTTGAAGGAAGAAGCATTATTTGAAGAGACAGTGGATCAGAGTACTTCAAAATGGACAGAAGGAATTAGGCCAGAAATTCAAGAAGGGTTAGGAACCTTAAGCAGGATAAATCAAAAGTAAATCCTACTTAGATTCATCATAGTAAAAATGCTAAATAAAAAAAAAAAAAAGATAAAATCTTATAAGCTACCAGATGACAATAAATCAGAGCAAAACCAAGACTGATAGCAACAGAAAAAAACAGAAGCTAGTGGACAATAGAATGACACCTCTACCATGCCAAAAAAGACCAAAAAAAACCCCCCAAACCCCCACTGCCAAACTAAAATGCTACAGATGTCTTAGTGGGGGGTGCTTTTTTTCCACCAAAGCACTCAGTTTTTCTGATTTCTTTGAATTGACTTTTGATTTTGTTTTTCTTTTGTTTTCCCAATTACCTTCAAGTTGGGGGACTGTCCACCACAAACTTTACTAGATCAGTTCCATATTATTGTGCATCCTTCCCCATCACATTTGATATTAGAAAACAGAATTCCCAAATATTTCTTCTTTGGAGAGTCAGACTCAAACAAAATTGCAAAGTGAGTGAAATGTATCTCCAATGCCCTCCAGTCCTATTTCAGTCTTCCTGGCTTCCTTTTGGGTAACAGCCATACCAGAAGTGATACCTCACACTGTTCTGTCTTCTGTCTTCACAATAGAACCCTACAAGTCTTCTACAATTATCATCCCCATTTTATTTTACCGATTATGAAACAAGTAAGAAATAGCACCAAGGGCACACTTCTTGAATACAAAATTCAAACTCCATTGAGGTCTGACCTAGTGCTCTGGTGAGGTGACATCTTATCTGGACTCTCTCTTCCTGACACTGCCCTGCGCTGCCATCTCCTGCCCCTGTCCTGCCCTCTCAGATGCCAGCAATGCTCTCTAGGGCCCTTTTCCACCTTGATCTCTGAGCTAAAATCCAAATTACCTAACCCATGCTGCACTAAGCAATTGGTAGCATTCTAAGTAATTTGAGAAGCAATTTCAAGTAAAGGAACTCATCAGGGATAATAAATCCCTTGTTGAATTTTTTTGGGGAGGACTCTGGAACTCTCTAACACAAATCACGATTTTAAGTTTACAGTTTAAAGATCTTGGTCTCCAAATTTTGCTGTGTAGATTTAACACTGTTTTATGATGAATTAACTCTAACGGTGCAAAGGAAAAGCCATTCCTTTTAAATTCATCTCCCTCCTCTACCTCAATTCCCTTCACATAATTCATAAGCTACTGAAAATTTGAAGATCCTCTAGTGAATTCCAGATGCTTCTGCAATAATTTCCAGGCTCTGTAACTTTTGCTAACACTACTTCACTCTTGCAGCATTACCTTTTTAGCTGAAAGCTAGAACCTTTTGAACTAGTGCTTTTCACCCCGTGCTCCCCAGTGGAGGACTGCCACGTCACCCTCACCCACACCCACCTGGGTCAGCACAGCCCCGCTTATAGATCTTTTCATGTTTTCACCATGACACCAAGGGTTCAAGGGTAACACGTCCTGAAACCTTGATCTAGATGTTTGAGAACTTAAAAAATTTTCTTATATGATATGGCCATATTGTTTTTACTAACCCATTTTGACACTAAGTAATCATTGCTACTGATTTCTGAAGCACTTATTTTGCAGTGAAAGAATTAGAACTATTCATATATTATTCATGAAAATATGGGCTTTATAAGATAGAAGAATCCCTGCATTACAAATTATGATAATTATTCTAACTATAAAGAAAAAGGATAGTATTATTTCCACAAAGCGCCATAACAGTTTAGCTTTTGTTTATGTGTTGTTGTTTATATTTTGGTTTTGTTTGGGGGAGAAGGGTAAATAATATGAGATATCAAAAAAACCAAGCTGTGTCAAGTTTAAAGTGTACAATGTTATCATACATATATGTAATCATCTTAGTTTAAGACTAACAATTTAAAATGTAAAATTTACTAGTGTTAGAAAACAGATTTACAGTGGTTTTGTTAGAGAGATCTGTGTATTTATTAATATTCCTGTAGAGGGAAAAGATTCATGCAAATACATGGGCTAAGTACTGCAGATGCATGCTACATCTCTCCATGATATGAAAAATTCTTTACAGTTCCATGAGATGTGAATTAACTGTAGAAAATATTTTTTCCCAACTAACAACAAAATAAGGAAATATTTCTCAGAATTATCAAAACACTGTATATGTGTGTATGCTTGTATATATCTTTGTGAGGATTTGTGAGCTCATTATAAGGAGAATATCATTATTGTTTACTTTATGTTCTAGAGATTTTTGACAAAAAGAAGACAATGGGGACCTTTCTACAATTTATATTGAGCATATTAGGATGTCATTTTCAATGAAGTGTATACATATATATATATATGTGTGTGTGTGTGTGTGTATATATATATATATATATATATATATATATATATATATATATATATATATATTCTTCCAAAACCCGTGTGTTTATATTTGTTCTCTGCATACTTTCTGGGTTAAATTATTAGTTCCCTAAACTTTGGCATATTTAATTTTAGAGCAATTACAGTCTTTAAATTAGTAAAAGAAATGTTCATATATCATACTTTAATTCCCCTTAAATATGATGGTTCCACCTGGACTGGTATAAGATCACTTCAGCAATTCCTTTACCCTCTCCAATGCAGGAGAATCTCCTGATTGGTTTCTGAATTCTATCAGTTTGCATAACAAGAACATACCACTTGGACATTTTTAAACAAATCCTGGTTTGCTGTTTTTGTTCTTGTTATGCTAATTGTGATGGCTGGCTTTTTTTTTGTTTTTAATTAAATGAAGAAATACCACGTTCACATACAACAGTTAGTCTATTCCATCTTGTAAGATCCATTCTTTACCAGAAGTCAAATCTATTCGGGTCACTCAGTGGTGGCCCTCTCTAGGACATGTCAAGTAACTAAAAATAATGATAACAGCTGTGAATAAATATAATCAAAACAAAAGGGTCTACATGAAAAACAAAGCAAACAAAAACACCGTCCTAAAGGAAGAATACAATGAAAACAGCACATAGAGGAGATGCTTTAGCCGACCATTCTGCTAAAAAGTCTGCTCTGACTGAAGTCCTTTCGCGGAAACCTCCCATGGAACTTGTCAAATCCATGGAGGGGTTCAGATATTCCATCCTAGGTACCCTAAATTTGTTTTCTAAATTATGAAAAGAAACAGACGGAGCCATCATATTGGAAGACCCACGTGGCTAAGATCTGGCAAAGCCAGGATGCTCACGAGGTAGCATCCGATGAAACTTGAAATGAACACTTGTCAAAATTCTCCACCAGATGATCCAATCCATCACAGTAAGGGGAAAATGTCCACAATATTAAACACTGATGGATAAAATATTTACGGATAACAAAATATAGCCTCATCCACAGGTAACATAATTCTGGGAAAAAGTGTAAAAGCAAGGCATAGACTGGAACCATGCTCTGAGAGAACATTTGAGCATTTTTAACTGAATTTTATAAAATGACTTCCCTCTGGGTGATGAATATGCACAAATAATAGTATGCTTATTTTCTGGAGGGTTGAAATACTCCCTTGTTAAAACAACCACAGTACAGATTGTAGCTAAAAGACTTAATACCCTATTCCCAATGTAGAACATTCTAACCATTCTATTCAGTAAAAGGGGGCCATTTTACCAGCAGTTATTCATGAATTCTGCAAGGATTTGCCCCCTGCTCAAAAATATTCACTGTCTTCATTACTGTGAAACCTCTAGAATAACAGAAAGCATTTTAACTGGAATTGGTAAGTTATACTAATTAAGTCCTAATAGTGGAAGATCTTCAGAAAACCCCACAAAAGTCTATGGCTAACCCAAGATCCTCAGAATAAATAATGGCAATGGACAGGATGGAACTTACAATCAACACCACCAAAATACCTGAAACCACTGATTGTTACACTTTCCTTTGCACACTTTTATTATCCTTTTATTTGTATCTTTTTCCTTACAAGTTTATACACTTCTGATTTTTCCTACCATGTTCCTCTTATAATAATATAAACTTGCTTATTTTTAAAATATACTAGAACCAATTACCACCATAACACTCTAATAGCTCTTCCAAGTGATTGCTGGCCACCTAATTTGAAAAAAAACTAAGTTAAGGTATGTTACACTGACTTAACTAATAATTAATCTCTTGTAGATAATGCAAGTTTAGGGCACCAGAAAAAGGGGATAAGACATTTTGGGGATGCCAAAATGACTGTTTGTCTTAACAACACCTTAAAAACAATATACTTACAGCTTCACAAAAGTTGTTCACTTCTCTCAGGAAGCGCCTGTGTTCTTCATCTTGTGTGAAAATCAATGCTTTTCAGTGTTCACACAGAACCACAGTTTTTTGTTCTGCAAGGCTATTAGTTAGGCTTCCCCAAGTGGATGACTCCTGAATATCTTCTGTTGGCCTTCAGATTTATAAAGATCCCAAAGTTGTGAAGTTCTTTGTAGAGAAATAATAACTAGTGGAACAGACCACAGAGTAGTTAGGCAACTCGAGGTAGGCATAAAAAGTCTGTTCTATAATTTGAATATTGTTAATAAGTAATATAGCACAAAAATAAGTTTAAATTCCTTATATAAATCATTGGACAACATAGGATTTTCTTTTAGCTACTCAGGGAAAATCTGTGCTGTTACTAACTTATCCTATTGTATCTGAATTAACACTACTCATAAAATGAATCAATCTATATCTAAATGAAAAAGCCAACCTGGCTACGAAAGTAGACTCAGAGAGTCATTGGGATCTGCTTTCTTGGGCAACCTAGAAAAACCCTGGATTATTTCTACAGTGCCTTTCCATCCCATAGTTATTTTTGTTTTTCTCACAGTTGTTTAATATCTGTTGTCCATAAATTTAAATGTTTGTATGCAGTTTCTGTCCTGATAGGTGATTCAACAAACAGCTCAAAGACAACAGCAGAATATATAATCATGCTGATCAATAATCTAACCAAAAATCATACCTGCACAAACAAACTTCATCTTAAAGGAGATCTGGAAACAAACCTCGTCTTCAAGGAGAATCAACTACAACGGGGAAGAGCTGAGCAATTCATGATGGGCTTTACTCCAGTTGGCTGTGAAAGAACCAAAAAGAACTATGAAGAGAAAATGTCCTGCATTGTAGAAAAAAGCAAACCAAAAACCTGATCTTCTGTTGCCATGGTAATAAGAGCAATCAGGGGCTTCCCTGGTGGCGCAGTGGTTGAGAATCTGCCTGCCAATGCAGGGGACACGGGTTCGAGCCCTGGTCTGGGAGGATCCCACATGTCACGGAGCAACTGGGCCCGTGAGCCACAATTACTGAGCCTGCGCGTCTGGAGCCTGTGCTCCGCAACAAGAGAGGCCGCGATGGTGAGAGGCCCGCGCACCGCGATGAAGAGTGGTCCCCACTTGCCGCAACTAGAGAAAGCCCTCGCACAGAAACGAAGACTCAACACAGTCATAAATAAATAAATAAAAGAACGTGAATTTCTAAAAAAAAAAAAAAAAAAAAAGAGCAATCAGAACTCATTTTTAACTTCCTCAATAAATAAATGACAGCCTTTTAGTCATCGTAAAAATTAACCCCTAGAGCCAGTTTGAAATGTACTTAATCAACCAATGACAACTCACTCCAGTAAACATGGTTATGCAAGCCAACCAAACAGAAAAGCCCTTCACGTCTGAAAGGCAGCCCATCAGGAAGAGGCTCATTCCACTGAACATGATTTTGAGTGCTAGCCAGTCACCAACAGTCTTATCCGCCTACAGTAATGGTAAATCATTCACATGTCTGAACTGCAGTGAAGTTAATTATTGAACGTCATGCTTCCCAAACATGCTATGGGAGACTGCATTCTGCTCTGCTTAGAGACAGTGCCTGACCAACATAGCTCCCCCACCTGAAGAAAGCAGAAAGTTCAGCTGTGTGTGTGTTTCAGGTGCTGAATGATGGTTTTATCCTTTACAGGGTAGTGGTTACATGGGTGTACATACGTTTGCTCAAACTCTAGATAAACATTTATGATTTTTATTGTATTTTCCTTATATCTCAGTTGAAAAAAAGAGTATTAGGAATAAAACAGCCAAAAAGAGGCAGGTGTTTAGAACTGAGGTGGAAACTTTGAATACTGCCTATCTGGCCTCTCTCACATACACATCAGCAGCCCCTAGGACACCTTTATGATCTCGATGGGAACCACAGAACACAGTTTAAAAACAGCTGCTATATACATGATAATGACAACTCAAGGAGGCACTGGAAAACATAGCTTCAAATTCTTAAATAATGATATTTTGACTAATTTGGAGAGGCTTAAAAAGCATGAACTAAAATACAAGACAGGAATGACATGAAAGTAGGGAAAAGGGATTAGAACTAAAGCAACCTAAGATACCTTAGAGTATTCAAGAAGATAAGAGATATTGATTAGTTTTTAAATCAATCTGCATGGCAAAAAATTCAAGGGTAATCACAGAGTTAATAACATAAAAGGTATAACTTCCATTCCAGTAAAGGAAAAAGAAGAGAATAAAGAAAATCTGGTCAATCCAATACAAGGAAGGAAAGGAGAAAAAAGAAGCAAAGAAAATGTATTGTCAGTAATGTGCTAGAGCCAGGTTACAAAGTCTCTCAAGAGCTCTCCAGAGCTGCTGTGCGCAAGTCTTCACCTCGGCTTCAGTTCTTTCATGTTGATTGCTTGCGTTATGCCACACAGAGAGTATTTACACCAGGGAAATAAGCAAATGTTACAAATTAGAGATTTTGTTTCAGAGAGCCAGTTTTTAAACGTTTAACAGTATACCTCTGTGCATATTCAGTAGAAAATGCAACTACTACCAATACTAAAAAGAATAGCAAGAATATGGCTTAGTAATATTAATATCTACTCAAACTGGCTCTATGCCCCCCAAAGCATTTTTGAGGTAATTATTTAATCATATGAGATAATATAAGGATAAATTCATGTAAGGATGTAACAATCCTAAGCTTGTGTACGAAGTCTTAACATTTATAAAGCAAAAACAGAATAAGAAGTGGAAAAATTAGTAGGCAGATTGGGGGATTTTAACATACTCCCCTCAGAAGCTGATAGATTAAGCTGACCAAAATACAAAAACAAAAACAAAACAACACAAAAAAAAACAAAAACAAAAAAACCCTCTCAAAATATATAAAAAGATCTACTGCACAAATAAGAAGCATGATCTAATGTACACTATAGAACACTGCAGCCAATAAGTACAGAATACAATTTATTTGGAAGCATATATGATGCATTTATTAAATTGCCATAAAAAGTTTTGAATAGCTAAGAATTGGCACATAAACCGTGTTTCATAGTCATATTGTCATAAAAAGAAAACAAGAAGAGAACTGAAATTATACATTTGGTAACAAAATAAATAAATATTTATTTCACGGATCAGAAACTAAATTTGAATTGAAATTTAGGAAATGTTTGAAACTGCCCTACAACAAAAGCAGTTTGTTATAAAACCCATGGGATTCTGTTAATCAGGAGGTATTTAGGGAGAAATGTACCGCCTAGAATACAACATGTTAGAAAACAAAATGACTAACCATAAATGAGCTAAGTGCTCGTGTTAAAAGTTAGAAAAAGAAAACTTACTAAACTTAATAGAATTAGGAAGAATGACACATTTTCTAGAAAAAAAATTAAGTAATCAAAACTGACTAACTACAAAATGAATACAAACATCTCTATTAGCATTAAAGATATCAGTCAATCTCCAAAATATACTCACAAAATAAAGAAGTGTAGGGCTTGGACACAGAAAATAAAATTACTTTCGGGAAAGGTCACTTTTTTTCAATCCAAACAAAGATGCTATATAGATTAGTATTAGTTTGGGAATCCCAAACCATTACTTTAACAATCGATTTCAATCTCCCTATTAGTGTGTGTGTGTGTGTGTGTGTGTGTGTGTGTGTGTGTGTGTGTGTCTTGTAATCCTAAAGTCTACATATTACCTCAAGAGACTTTTTCAAATAAGTTAAACCACATAAAAATTAATTTGTCATTTGCTGTGAAGACAAAGCAAATATTTATCCCAAGTCATATTTTAAATAGAACTTTAAAACAACTCCCTGAATAAGCACTATTGAGTTAATGAAATTAAATCTATATATCTCAAGTGCATAAAACATTTTGTATCCTTATTTTAACTTTCATCATGTGTAAACCATGGTATACTAGTGAATTGTATTCAGAAAAGAATACTGTTCATGTAACACCACTTTTCCAAAGAAAAAAAGAGGTGAATCTGAACTCTGTCATTTTGACAAAAAAAAAAAAAAAAAAAAAAAAAATTTTGTTTTCAAGACTCTCCAACTGGAATCTGCAGAGAGTTGAAGAAGTAGGAATTATTTGTGGCTAACATTAAATTTTCTACTTGAAAATATTACTTTGCCTCAATACTAGTACTCAATACTATAAACATAACTCTAAAATTCACTTTGTACAGTTTTACAATAATTGAATGAAGCCTAATGATGTCTTAGGGGAGAAAAGCAAAGATATCCTCTGTTGTATTCTGTTTTGCCTTTAAAGTTATCAGTATCCTATCAAGCTAGTCAAAGCTAAACTGAATCTTTAATAGGCATTTTCTCTTGCTAACAAATACAATTGTTTAGTGTTTTCCTTTAAATGTGAAACAAATCGATAATGCAATACGGGCAAGGAAGAACATTTTCACAAAGGTCACAGGCTTTTTTCTTTTTTTTTTTTTAACATCTTTATTGGAGTATAATTGCTTTACAATGGTGTGTTAGTTTCTGCTTTATAACAAAGTGAATCAGTTATACATATACATATATCCACATATCTCTTCCCTCTTGTGTCTCCCTCCCTCGCACCCTCCCTATCCCACCGCTCTAGGTGGTCACAAAGCACCGAGCTGATCTCCCTGTGCTATGCAGCTGCTTCCCACTAGCTATCTATTTTACATTTGGTAGTGTATATATGTCCATGCCACTCTCTCACTTTGTCCCCCAGCTTATCCTTCCCCCTCCCCATATCCTCAAGTCCATTCTCTAGTAGGTCTGTGTCTTTATTCCCATCTTACCACTAGGTTCTTCATGACCTTTTTTTTTTTTTTTTTTTAGATTCCATATATATGTGTTAGCATATGGTATTTGTTTTTCTCTTTCTGACTTACTTCACTCTGTATGACAGACTCTAGGTCCATCCACCTCACTACAAATAACTCAATTTCATTTCTTTCTATGGCTGAGTAATATTCCATTGTATATATGTGCCACATCTTCTTTATACATTCATCTGTCAATGGACACATAGGTTGCTTCCATGTCCTGGCTATTGTAAATAGTGCTGCAATGAACATTGTGGTACATGACTCTTTTTGAATTATGGTTTTCTCAGGGTATATGCCCAGTAGTGGGATTGCTGGGTCGTATGGTAGTTCTATTTTTAGTTTTTCAAGGAACCTCCATACTGTTCTCCATAGTGGCTGTATCCATTTACATTCCCACCAAGAGTGCAAGAGGGTTCCCTTTTCTCCACACCCTCTCTATCATTTATTGTTTGTAGATTTTTTGATGATGGCCATTCTGACCGGTGTGACATGATATCTTATTGTAGTTTTGATTTGCATTTCTCTAATGATTAATGATGTTGAGCATTCTTTCATGTGTTTGTTGGCAATCTGTATATCTTCTTTGGAGAAATGTCTATTTAGGTCTTCTGCCCATTTTTGGATTGGGTTGTTTGTTTTTTGGATATTGACCTGCATGAGCTGTTTGTAAATTTTGGAGATTAATCCTTTGTCACTTGCTTCATTTGCAAATATTTTCTCCCGTTCTGAGGGTTGTCTTTTTGTCTTATCTATGTTTTCCTTTGCTGTACAAAAGCTTTTAAGTTTCATTAGGTTCCATTTGTTTATTTTTGTTTTTATATCCATTTCTCTAGGAGGTGGGTCAAAAAGGATCTTGCTGTGATTTATGCCATAGAGTGTTCTGCCTATGTTTTCCTCTAGGAGTTTGACCACAGACTTTTAAATAATGAAAATACAGTCTTGAGAGTCACGTGCACCAGGATCCATGATGCCAGGGGATGTGTTTATGGTCAAACTCTTGCAGATGGTTGCTTAATCATAACAAGTAATGATTAAGAAATGTTAAACAAGTCTCATTATTCCCAGGCTTCTCAATGACTTCAGTATTCTAATGCAAATTTTTAAATCCCAAGAATACAATACACTGTGCAGCATTTTCCAAATATACTTGAATATGAAACTTTTGTTTTAACAGAGTCCTTACTGGAGCAGCATTTCTTGCAGCATCTTTAGGAAATGCTATTGTAAAAAATGGCTCTTACACAGTTGAGAAGAGCAAAGCCTGTGGAATTAAGAACTCGTAGTTCTGTAAAAAAGATTTTTTTTCTCAAACTGTGGATGGAGCCAAATCCATGAATGCAATTAAAATTTAATTTGTGATCCATAGTATAAGTCCTAAAGAGAACACATAAAGTAGAAGACTTAATTTCAGTCAGAGTATCCCTAAAGAATCAAAGGACAAAGTAAGCTGTTGAATTTGTTATTATAGAATAATATTGTGCCAAAATGCCAAGCATCTTGGGGTTATGATTATTACTATGATTTACTATTCTCCATAGAGAACAAAGGTTGAGTTTATACACTCTACTCATATAGAAATGAGCTTCACCAAGGGACAACTTCTGGCTCTGGTGGCATGAAGAATCTAACAAATCCTTCCCCCTATCAAATAAAGTACAAAACTACAAAACAAAATAAAAATAATTTCATGGATCTAGAAATAGATCAAGGTAAGCAACAATAAGAAGTATACAAGAAAAGCTAACAGAACTCCAACTAAGGATTATAGGAGCCTGTAGCCATCTTGGCTGGAGATGCTCCCATCATCCAGAATAGACCATGTTCTAGGCCATAAGACAAATTTCCATAAATTTAAAAAGACTGAAATAATACAAAGTATGTTCTCTAACCAAATTGAACTAATTTAAGAATCAAAAGTAGTCATAAACAACAAAGAAATTGGCAAACAATTGGAAATTAGACAATGTACTTCTAAATAGTCATGAGTCAAAGAAGAAATCAAGATGCAAATTAGAAAATATTTTACTGAATGAAAACAAAAATTCAACATGTTAAAATCTATTAGTGCTTATATGGAGATTTAGAGCTTTAAACATTTGTATTAGGAAGAAAAAAAGATACAAAATCAATCATTGAAGCTTTCACTTCAAAAAGCTAGGAAAAGAAAAGCAAATAAAACATGAGATACAGAAAGATAAATGAAAGGTTAGAGAAGAAAAGAATAAAATAGGAAAAAAACAGAGAAACTCAATAAAATCAAAAGTTGGTTTCATGATAAGATAAAACAAAATATGACATTAGGGAGTTGCAAGTTAAAACAATGAAATACCACTGCATACCGATTAAAATGGCTAAAATCCAAAACACTGACAATACCAAATGCTGACCAGATTGAGGAGCAGCAGGAATTTTCATTCATTACTGGTGAGGATGTAAAATGTAACTTTGCACTTCCCTTTGCACATCACTTTGGAAGTCAGTTTGGAAGTTTCTTACAAAGCTCAACTTAGTCTTGACAAATATATGATGTAGCAATCACACTCAGTGTTTATCCAGCTGAGTTGAAAATTTATGTCTACACAAAAGCCTGCACACACATGTTTATTGCAGCCTTATTTATAATTGACCAAAACTGGAAGCAACCAACAAACCCTTCAATAGGTGAATGGATAAACAAAACCTCATATATCCATACGATGGATTATTATTCAGCAAGATAAATGAAGGAGCTATCAAACCACAAAAAGACATGGAAGAATTTTAAATACTTATTGCTAAGTGAACAAAGGCAGTCTGAAAAGGCCACATAAAGTGTGATTCCAATTATATGGTATTCTGGAAAGGGTATATCTATAAAATGGTTCAGAATAATTCTCTGATGGCATATGCATAACATTATGCGTTTGTCAAAAGCCATAGAACTGTACAACACAAAGAGTGAACTCTATGTACACTATGGACATTTGTTATTGTTCAATATTAGTTCATCAATTGGTGCAGCCACTGTGGAGAACACTACAGGGTTTCTTCAAAAAACTAAAAATAGAACTACCATATGACCCAGCAATTCTACTCTTGGGTATATACCCAAAGAAAAGGAAAACACTAATTTGAAAAGCATATGCACTCCAATGTTCATAGCAGCATTATTTACAATTGCCAAATTATGGAAGCAACTTTAGTGTCCATCAACAGATGAATGGATAAAGAAGTAATTGTGTGTATGTGTATATATACATATACATATATATATATATATATATATATATATATATATATATATATATATATACAGCTATTAAAGCAGAAGGACATTTTGACATTTGCAAGAACAAACACAGATGGACCTGGAGGCTATTATGCTTAGTGAAATAAGTCTGACAGAGAAAGGCAAATACAGCATGTTTTCACTTATCTATGGAATCTAAAAAATAAATAAATAAAGATAAAAACAACAACAAAAAAACAGACTCACAGATACAGAGAACAAGGTAGTGGTTACCAAGGGGAAAGGGTCTGTGGGAAGGGGCAAAGTAGAGGTAGGGAATTAAGAACTACAAACTAGTAAGTACAAAATAAATAAGATACAATGATGTAATGTAGAGCACAGGGATTATAGCCAGTATTTTATAATAACTTTAAATGGAATATAACCTCTAAAATATTGAATTACTATGTTGTATACCTAAAACTAATATAATGTTATAAATCAACTATACTTCAACAACAAACAAAAGAATGTACACACTACTGCAAGATATTAATAATAGGGGAAATTGGGAGTGGCAGAGAGATATAGGAACTCTGTAGTATCTGCTTAATTTTTCTCTAAATCTAAAAATGCTCTAAAATGAATGTCTATTAATTAAAAAATAAAATGTAAAAAAAATCCACTGGCTTTTCCCTCCATCCCCAGCAAAAAAAAACCAGGATTATAAATCATGATCAAGTGCATTTCATCCCAGGAATGATGCAAGGTTAGTTGAAAGGATTTGGACACAGACATGAATAAAGCTCCTAAGAAGATTTGCAGAGCTCTTTCCCTTCATCTCCCTGCTTCCAGTGGTCTGACTTGCCAATTCTAGCAACCTTAGCAGCCCCAAATCACTATCTAACTTTCTACTACTCAGATTCTATTTCTTTCATCCATTGAGACCAATGTTCTCAGCTTGGGCTTCATGTCCCCACATATGGTTTGAAAACTACGGGCAGGAAGAAAGCCAGCTCCACTTGTGTGCTTTCCCTTTCTCCAGTTTCTGTGTTATTTATTGGGTGTATCTAATCCCTTTAATTAGTTGCTTATTATATTCTGAATATTTTTATAGTTGTTAATAGCAGGAGAGCAATTCCAACTGTGGCCACTCCATCCTGACTCAACCCAGATGTCTCTATAAATGCATTTTATGGGATCACTCTTTCTACCAAGTTGCTAATAGATTGTATTGAATGCACTGAATAGACAGAGATAAATAAAGTTATGTTGCAATTATTCAGGCTAGAGGTAATGACAGATTTGTCTAGCATAATGGTGATAGTGCAGAAGAAGAAAAATAAACATTTGCAGAATATGTAGGAGATAATATTGATATCATTTGGCATTTGATAATACATGACAATAAAATGAGGGGGATTTACAGTATAACACAGCTTTCTGCCTTGTGTTACATGAAGGATGGTAATATTTTTCATAATGGAAAACAGAGCAGATTTATGATAGTAGTAAGACTGAGAGTTTCTTTACTTTTCACTCTAAGTATTCTATTTTCAGTGAAGTTTTTTTCATTGTGCATTCTGTGTGTTCCATGAGGGTGTTTTATAAATAAGACTATGTCTACTTTTTCTTTTTTATGGCATAGATGGAACATGTCTGAACTAAGGCAATAAAGGTAAGAGTAGTGGAACAGAGAAAACTACAGGAAAGGTTAGAGAGGCAGAATCAACTAAAATTAGTAATTAACTATCTGTAAAAGATTAGGGCAAAGGAAGGAGAGTAAAATAACTCTTCAGTTTATAGCAGAGGTATGTGGATCAATAATGAGACCATTGATCAAAATACAGATTATATGAGGAGAAACAGTCTTGGGGGGGGGGTGTGCAATGAGTTTTGTTTTGGATATGTGTGTGAGTGTGTGAGATGCCCACGTGAAGATGAAAGGTAAGCAGTCAGAAGTATCATCCTGAAGTTGATAAAGAAATATGAGCTACAGATAAAAGACTGGAAGTCAGCATGTATGGCCATACATAGATATGAATAATATGAACCGAGTATGGGGTCCAAACAGAGAAGAGTTCTGAGTGAAACCTTGAGGAACACCATCATTTAAGGTATTAGGTGTGGAAAAGACCATGAGCTCATTGAAAGTCATTGAAAGGGCTTGAGAATGAGTAGCTAGAAGGGGAAAAGAAAAAATATATGTATATAAAGCAGAGAGGAGTGTCATATTCCATTGATTTAGAATTTTAAAATTTGCAATTTCCTCTTTTCTTTCCCCTTTGCTACTATGAAAGCAGTAGTTTTTGGCTTATATACACCTTTGCTGGAGGAAGTAAAAAATTTATGTGAGTCATATTCTTCTCCTTTGATTTTATCTTTTTTTAAAAAAAATTAAATACTGTAAATTCAATAAATGCCTTATTTGTAGCAGCAATTAAACACCTTCTTATTGTTTCTGCATCACTGAAAGAAAAAAGTTATTTCAGCTGAAAGTTCAGAATCTACAGAAAATATGCCCTACATGACTATAACATTGTGCTTTTGAATATATTTGCTGTGGAGTAAAATTCTTTTGCTCCACTTTTCAAGTTTCAAAATGCAGCTTTTCATAGTATACCTTTGATATATTCCCTTTGCTAATGAAATTAATAGTTCCATATTTAATCCAAATCAATATAGAATTTCTCAGTATATTATTCTTGAAACATAAACTTGCATGAAATACTTTAACTCAAAAGGCTACTTTTTTACTTAGAACAAAGCCTTCCCTACACTCCCTGGCCTCATTCTGAACTCATAATCCATTTCTTCAAGCCCAATATTACATGCACACACAGAGGTACTCACATGCATATATACATGCACCTTGCTCTTTCACTATGGGACTAGGGCCAGGCAGCGGTATTTGGATCATGAGATGAGCTTTGCAGTTCTTTACTCCATGGTCCCTTTGTTTCAACAGCCATTTTTCCTCACTAAGAAAGCTGTTTCTCTTCCCATGGTTGGGCAGACCCTAAGTACCATGGCCAGTGATGAGTCCCAAAGTGCTGGGTTGACACAGGGGAAGGAACACGTTGAGGGGATTCTCTGGGGAGGTGCCTGAAATTAGATTGTTCATCACTCATTAAATTAGTGACATCCACTTCATCCTCTTCGCCTATACTTTAATTTTATATTTAGTTACTATACTTGATGAATAAAGTCAGATTTTAAAATTGAAGATTTTTAGTGTGATATTTTCTGCCCCACTTCCCCAAGTATTTACCTTCTTACCCCTCTGACCTTATGATGTGGCTTTCAATGTCTGACTTTGTCAAACAGGTATTTTGTAGTTAAGATTTTAACAATATTTATATAATCTCATAAACATACTCTATTTATTCTGGTATAAACATGTGAGCATTCTCAGACAGAAATAACCAGTCAGACAGATCAGTTCAGCACATAATGTTTCCTCCAATAATGAGAAGCATCCTTGAAAGTATTTGGACTGAAAATTTCCTGAGTCACCATGAGAAACTTTGAAATACCAAGCCAATTATTTGGGTCGGGAAAGCAGAGTTTGCACATTTGACATATCTGGAAAAGAAAAGCATCAAAGACCTAAAATCATTGTTTCATATATGTTCATCTTTTCATACTTTAGGTAGCATGAATTTAGTGTTTTTAGGGAGGATATGCAGGAAATTTGAGATGTATTAAAGAATCATACCTAGCGATTCTAATCGGTGATTACCTACAGAGAAGTCGCATAAACTGGGGGTGCGGGGGGTGGGTATGGAAATGGTTGAAGGGACATAAAAGAGAACATTCATTTGGAAGGTGTATCTCTACTTTTTTTTTGCAAATAACTAACATATTTTTATGTTAAACATGTTTCTGACACTTCTCATGCATTACTTCAGTGCACAAAACCTTCAAAACAGATAATATGATTCCCATTTTATAGATAAGGAAAATGCTTAAGACAATTTACTTGCTTACGTTTACACAGCAAGTAAATGTAATAATCTGTTTTAAAACTTATAGCTATAATTTCTTCATTTTCTCTGCTGTGTAATATTCCATAGTGCAGATATACTTTATCTATAATTTAGATGATGGGAATTTGGTTTGTTTCCAGTTTTTGTTGTTATGAATTGTCCTTCATTAAACATTCCTAGACATATCTCTTCACAACATTTTTCCCTATGTCCTATCCTTTAAGAACCTACTGTAAAAAGATTAAAACAAATTTTAAAATAAATTAATAAATTAATAAAAAATAAAAACAAAACTATTTGCATCAGGGGAAAATATGTTGCTAAAATTATACTGAAAAATAATTTGGAATTATCATATAAAATTGAACTTTCACATACCCAATTATTCAATGATTCCACTCCTATGGTGATTTGTGATATCTCTACTGTATTAAACTCACTACTGTGCTCTGTTTCAACCATGGGAAAAGACTTTTTAAAACTTATTTTTAACTTTGATCAATTTCTCTTTGATTCTCTGGATATCATGCAAACTCAATATATCCTTCCACAGACTCTTCACAGGCTTACACTGGTGACAAAATAAGTTTCCTACTGCTCTGACATGTGGCTCGTTCCTGCTAACCTAACAGCCATTCATTCCCAAGGAAGCTAAGGCCACAAGTATTTGATCTCATATTATAATGTTTAAACATGACTGGAGATGATGAAATCTCTCTACTCCCATCTGTCTTTGAACATAATTGTAATAAAAGTTGTTTTATCTCTGAAAAGACTCGAAGGTTTCCAGGCCAAGCCATCAGGGGTCACACTTATTGAAGTCTCATTTAAATCTAAAATTTTATGAGATTAAAAAAAAAAGTCAATTTCCAGAAATTAGAAGCAGGCTGACCCAGGTCTTCTCCTCTGCATAACAGAGTTAAGGAATGATAACAATGCACACTTCACCTTCTTTCTACTTCACTGTTTCTAAGTTTCATCATCTTAATGTCTTATTGCCTCCAGCACATATCCCAAGTGGTATCAGATGCTCCACTGAGATTCCAAGAAGAAAATAATAGAACTTCTATTTCTACTTAACTTTTTCTCATCCCCTTTCTAATTCTGTTTGTAAATGTTTTTACGGTTACATAAGAAGTCAATAAAAATATAAATGTATACACATACATCTACTGGGAACTGGGGAAAAAGTTTCTTTTTGATACGAATACACATTTAAGAAGATTTGAGGAGGACTAGCCTAGGCTGTTAAATTGTCTCCTAATCCCGCCTATAAGTCACACCCCCAGTTCAACCATCTTTCACAGCCTTACTGAAGACTTTTTGAATGTCTAATCATTTTAGTTCTCTCTACAGGTATTTCCGATGAATTGCTAAAGTTTGACATTTAAGACCCTTTGGGGACTTCCCTGGTGGCACAGTGGTTAAGAATCCGCCTGCCAATGCAGGGGACATGGGTTTGATCCCTGATCCGGGAAGATCCCACATGCCGCGGAGCAACTAAGCCCGTGCGCCTCAACTACTGAGCCTGCGCGCTAGAGCCCACGAGCCACAACGAATGAGCCCATATGCCACAACTACTGAAGCCCACGTGCCTAGAGCCCGTGCTCCGCAAGAAGAGAAGCCACCACAACGTGAAGCCTGGCCATTGCAACGAAGAGTAGCCCCTGCTCGCAGCAACTAGAGAAAGCCCACGCACAACAATGAAGAACCAACATAGCCAAAAAATAAATAAATTAAATTAAAAAAAAAGACCCTTTGTATTCCATCCCACCCTAAAACCCAGTCTTAGTTCCAGATATATTTCTTGGAGCTCTTTAGAGATTCAGTGCTTTTGTTGTATTGGTGTTCTCATTACTGTCTGAACATACTCTGATGTTCTTCTGTCAGTTCCAAAAATGTTCATTTTGCCTTGAACATTCTTTGCTAAAAATTTCCTAATAGATATACTCTAATTAGATCTCAATGGGCAGCACTAAAATTTTTCCTGCCATATATTTACAAAGCACATATAACTCTCTGTAAGCATTTACCCCTGTGCAATGTATTTGTGTTTATGTCTTACCTCTTACTCTAAATTGTAAGCCCAGAGAAGGAAGGGCTCATTTTCAATTATCTTTTTTATTTTCTAAGCACCTTACTCAATGGCAATTTACCTAGTTGGTGTTTAGAAAGTATTTGTTGAATTATTTCAAATTGAGTCAATAGGTAATATCAATAATTTACTTTTAGTAATAAGGAATAAGAAATGTCTTGCTAGTTATTTGTTTCTAAAATATTTCCCCTACATGCATTTGCTGTGCATTTATATTTCTATTTACAGCTCTTCATATGTGTCTAGCTTTAGAAATAAGATAACATTTGAAAAGATTTCATGGATGTTCAGGGAGATTTTCCTGGAGAATGATCTTTATCATGACCTTAGGAGGTATTTTGAGAACTCTACTTATATTCTTTTATGTTTCAATTATTTTATTTATTTTAACTCAGATGGAAAGAAGTCCTCAGGGCAGTAACTGAGTCATATTTTGTAAGTTATGAGGCAGAAAAGACACATCTTGGCAATTCACACAGAACTATATCATCATCATTACGTTGCCTCTAAAGAGCTTGTTACATTTAAATAAATAAGAACATGGAGATCCATGTTATTGATGACTATTTTTATGAAGTTCTCCTCTAGCCCAGGTTTGTCTTTTACAGAGCTTCACACAGTGCTAGAACTCCCTCACCTGAAAGTCCATAGTAAAGTGGTGTAGGGTTATGACTCCCATAGGCTTTATTGACAATATATTCCCTAAGGGGAATTCCTCTAGGTTGTTCAAACAGAAAATAAAATACTAGTTGGACATATTTAGTACAATTGTCTGTAATACCTTCTTCTAGTAATTACTTATATTGACCCTTAAATAACACAGGGATTAGGAGGGCAGACCCACTGTAAAGTCGAAAATTGTGTATAACTTTATAGTTGGCCCTTTGTATCCACGGCTTCACATCCAAGAATTCAAGTAACCACCGATTACGTAGTACTGTGGTACATATTTACTGAAAAAAATCAGAGTATAAGTGGATTTGCCAGTTCAAACCCGTGTTGTTCAAGGGTCAACTATATTTGCCTTTCCCAATCTCTCAGTAGTTTTACATTTTTATAGATGATATAAACTTTACCATTTAAATTGTATTTTCATATAAAGATAGATTCACTTTTTAGACGTACCCTTTACAATTCATAGTATTGTCTAATTTTTAAATGAATGCCATTGTATCTTACATGATACTCATACAAATTTAAATGTCGAGGGTATACAAAATATTCCTTTTATAAATAGTGATAATGATGATGGGGATGGTAATGATGACAGGAATAAAATATCCAGTTTTGAAAATTTATAAAAATTATTGATGAGTGTTTCTTTCTTAATCTCACAAAGCCTCAGTTCATCTGTAAAAAGCTATAATGATATCTATCTCATTTAATAGTCATGAGAAATATAAGTTTTATATTTGCTGTTAGGGGCTGAATTGTCCCCCTTCCAAGTTCATATGTTCAAGTCCTCAGGCCCAATACCTCAGAATGTGACTGCATTTGGAGATAGGGCCTTTATAGAAGTAATTAAATTTAAATGAGTCTGTTAGGGTGGCTCTAATCCAATCTGACTGGTGACCTAATAAGAAGAGGAAATACAAAGAAAGAGACCAGGGGCATGTGTGCCATGTGAAGAGGCAGCAAGAGGATAGCTGTCTGCAAGCAAGGGGAGAGATCTACAACAAATCTTTCCCTTACAGCCCTGCGGGCACCTTGATCTTGGAACTTGTAGCCTCCAGAACTGTGAGAAAATAAATTTCAGTTGCTTAAGCCACTGTGGTATTTTATATTGCTTAAGTCTGTGATATTTTATATGGCAACACTAGCAAATGAATACACATATGCATACCAATATGCATATACATTTATGTGTGTATGTTGTGTATGTGTGTATGCCTAGCAAAAATTTGTGGTTATCATTGATCTTGATTTATATAACCTACCTCCTAGAAAAGTGTTAGGACATAGAAGGTGATCAAACGTTTATTAATGAATTTATTAATTCTTTCATATATATTAATTCTCTCTTCCTTACTGGATCGTAAGTTCCTCCAGGGCAGCAATACTTTTCTGATTAGAGAAACCGACACAGAATTGAGCAGAGAATGAACACTAATTGATTACAGGATTCTTGTTCCTCCAGTGTAAATCTAATTTGAAAATCATTTTAAGGCAGGCTTATTGAGGTAAAATTTAAGATAGTAAAATTTTCCCCTTTGAAGTACATAGTCAATAAGTTTTGATAAATATAGACAGCCAGCTAACCACCAACATGATCTAAATATAGAAAATTTCCATCATCCCCAAAACTTCCTTTGTATTTCCTTGGATTCAAACCCCTCCCTTCCTTGCAGCATGGAAGCCATGGATCTAATTTCTTACCTCTTCTTGCTTAATTTCCTATATCTTTGCCTCTTCCAGAATAGTATATGCCTGGAATCACACAGTAAGTAGTCATTCAGACCTGACCTCTTTTACTCAGCATACTGCTTTTGGAAATCATTCATCTTGCTGTGTGTATCAGAAGTCTGTTCCTTTTCATTGCTAAGCAGTGTTCTCTGTATAGTTATACCACAATTTGTTTATCCATTCACTAGTTGATGGACATTTGAATTGCTTCCAGAATTTGACAATTTTGAATAAAACTGCTGTAAACAGTCATGTACAGGTCATGGTGTGGCGCATGTGTTGGCATTATTCCTGGGGGGAAATCAAGGAGCAGAATTTCTGAGCTATATGATAAGTGTGTGTCCACTTTATTAGAAACTATCAAACAATTTTCCAGAGGGGTTGTACCATTTTACGTTCCAACTGGCAATGCTTTTGTGAATTAGCTTAGCAACTTATGACATTTCCAGTTACCACACATTTTTGCCAAACCTGATACTGTCATGTTTTGGATAATTTTGGCCACTACAGAATAGTTAAAATATTATCATATTTTGGTTTACTGTGCATTCCTCTGATGTTGCATTCCAATGATATTGAGCATCTTTCCATGTGCTTATGGATGGTTCCTGTGATATTTTCTAGGTGTTCATTCACATCTTTCATACATTTTAATTGGGTTTGTTTTCTTTTTGAGTTCTAAGAGTCCCTTATATACAGTGGATTCAAGTTCTTTATCATAACCATGTTCTGCTTGTCTTCATATTCCTAAGAGTGTTATCCAAAGCCAAAAACTTTTAATTTTTATATCTAATACCATGTTTTCTTTTATGGTCTGTGATTATTATGTCCTTTCTAATAAATACTGACCTAAACAAACGTAAAAAATATTTTCATCTATTTTCCTCTAGGCATTTTATAGTTTATATTTAGGCTTATGGTCAATATCAAGTTAATTTTTATATGATATAAGAGGTGAAGTTCCTTCTTTTGCATATGGCTGATCAATTATTCCAACACCATTTATATTAAAAAAAAAAATTCTTTCCCAATTGAATTACTTTGAGCTCTTTGTTGAAAAACAGTTGAGATATATATATATATATATATATATATATATATACTCTCTATTCTGATCAATTGATCTACTATATTTTTATCCTTACTCCAAACCCACAATGTCTTGATTACTGTAGCTTTCTAATAAGTCTTGAAATCAGGTATCATGAGTTATGCAAATTTGTTTTGATGCATTTGAGATGTTTTAATGCATGTCAACAGTATATATCTCAATTTACTTAGATCTTCTTTCATTTCTTTCACCAGGATTTTGTGTGTTTTAGCACAAATATCTTGCATGAATATTGTTAAATATACTCCTAAAGACTTTTTGTTTTAGTGCATTATAAATGGCATTTAAAAAATTTCAGTATCCTATTGATCACTGATAAATTTTAGAAAATATTGACATTTATATATTGATATATATTGACCTTGCATGTTGTGAGCTCCCTAAACTTAATACTAGTAGATTTTGACTGATGCTTTGAAATTTTCTACATAGACAATTATGGCATCCGTGAATAGACAGTTTAATTTCTTCCTTTCCTATTTTCACGCCTTCCATTTCTTTATCTAGGCTTCTTGCACTTTCTAGACTTTCCAGTATAATTTCAAATAAAAGTAGTGAGAGCAGGCTTTCTTCCTTTTTATCAGATCTTACAGGAATTGATTTAGTATTTTACCATTGGGTCTGATGTTAACTGTAGTTCTTTTTTTTAAAAAATATCCATTGTCACTTTAAGTATGTTCTTTTCTAAGTCTGATGCAATATTATATAATACATGAATATTTGGACTGTGTTAAAATGAAAAACTCTGCACAACAAAGAAAACCATCAACAAAATGAAAAGACAACCTATGGGATGGAAGAAATATTTTCAAACCACATATCCAATAAGGAGTTGATATCCAAAATATAAAAGGAACTCATACCACTCAATAGCAAAAAACCAAAACAAATAACCAATTAAAAAATAGACAAAGGACCTGATTAGACATTTTTCCAAAGAAGACATACAAATAGCCAACAGGTACATGAAAATTACCTTATCATCATTAGGCATGAGTGAAATGCAAATCAAAACTACAATGAGATATCTCCTCACGTCTATTAGGATGGCTATTATCAAAAACACATGAGATAACAAATGCTGGTGAGGATGCAGCAGCGTCCTCAAAAAGGGGAAACTTTGTGCACTGTTGGTGAGATGTAAACTGGTACAGGCTCTATGGAAAATAGTGTGGAAGTTTTTCAGTAAGTTAAAAATAGAACTACCATATTATTCCACAATCCAACTTCTAGGTATATACTCAAAAGAAACAAAATCATTATCTTGAAGAAGTGTCTGTACATACCCCCATGTTCATTACAGTTCATTGCTGCAATAGTCACAATAGCCAACATATAGAAACAACCTGAGTGTCTGTCAATTGATGAGTGGATCAAGAAAATGTGGTATACACATCTACACACACACACACACTCGAATATTATGCCAACCTTAAATAAAGAAGGAAATCCTGCCACTTGTGACCACATGGATGAAACTGGTGAAACTGGAGGGTATTATACTAAGTGAAATAAGCCAGAGAGAGAAAGACAAATACTGCATAATATCACTTATAGTAGAATCTAGGGAAACAAAAAGTCCAACTCATAGAAACTAAGAATAGAAAAGTGGTTGCCAGAGGTTGGGTGTAGGGGAAATAGGGAAAAGTTGGTAAAAGGACACAAACTTTCAGTTATGAGATGAATATGGTCTGAGGATATAATGTGAAACCTGGTGACTATAGTTGATAATGTCATATTGTAAAATTGAAATTTACTAAGAGAGCAGAATTTAATGTTCTCATATCCCCCCCCAAAAATGTAAATATGTGAGGTGATGGATGTGTGAACTCAGTGTGGAAGTCCTTTCACAATGTATACATGTATCATATCTTCACATTGCATACTTTAAATATCTTACATTTTTTTCCATATCTTTATTGGAGTACAAACGCTTTACAATGTTGTGTTAGTTTCTGCTGTACAACAAAGTGAATCAGCTATATGTATATATATATCCCTATATCCCCTCCTTCTTGAGCCTCCCTCCCACCCTCCCCATCCCACCCCTCCAGGTGGTCACAAAGCACCGAGCTGATCTCCCTGTGCTATGCAGCAGCTTCCCACTAGCCATCCATTATACATTTGGTAGTGTATATATGTCAGTGCTACTCTCTCACTTCATCCCAGCTTCCCCTTCCCCACCATGTCCTTAAGTCCATTCTCTACGTCTGCGTCTTTATTCCTGCCCTGCCACTAGGTTCATCAGTACCGCTTTTTAAAATTCCATATATATGCGTTAGCATGTGGTATTTATAGATGGCCAACAAATACATGAAAAGATGCTCAATATCACTAGAGTAATGCAAATCAAAACTACAATGAGGTATCACCTCACACTGGTCAGAATGGCCATCATCAAAAAATCTAGAAACAATAAATGCTGGAGAGGGTGTGGAGAAAAGGGAACCCTCCTGCACTGTTGATGGGAATGTAAATTGATACAGCCACTATGGAGAACAGTATGGAGGTTCCTTAAAAAACTAAAAATAAAACATTTTCTTCTGATGTAAGTCTATGGGTAAGAATTATCTCAGAATATTTTTCCTGAAAAATATTTATTTTGGCTTAATTTTTTCAAAAGATTTCTTACTCAATATAAAATTCCTGACTGACAAATTTTTAAACTCTGACTTTTAAAGATGTGATCCCACTGCATTCTATCTTGCATAGTTTTAGACAAGAAATCTGTTGTTTTTAAATCTTTGCTTCTCTGTGTATAATATTTCTTTTTTCTCTGTCATAATTTTTTTAATCTTTGTTTTTTCAGCAGTTTTTAAAAGAATTGTCTAGGTATGTGTGTATGTATTTGCATGTAAACTCGACTGAGTCCTCTGAGCTACTGCATCTGAAATTTGTTGCCTTTCATTAATTTTGTAATCATTTTATCTTTTCAAATACTTTTTTCTCTTTCCTATTATTTCTCTGTCCTCCTTCTGAGATTCCATTTACACTTATATTACACCATCTGATGTTGTCCCACTTGTCTTAGATATTCTGTTTACTTTTTAACACATTTTTTCTTCTATTGGTTTGTTTGAATTACTTCTATTGGTCTTTAAGTTTACTAATTCTTTATTTTGTAACTAGTATGATGATAAGTCTATCAAAATAATTATTCATCTCTGATATCATCTTTTTTTAGTGGTAGTATTTCTATTTGACTTTTTCTTATAGTTCCCTCTCTTTATTCTTTACTACAGTTTACTCTCTTTACTGACTTTTTCATGTATGTTTTACATATCTCTTACCCAACTAATTGTAGTTATTTTAAATTCACATGTATCTGGATCTGGTTCTGTTGCTTCTACTTGCTTATTCCTCTTTTTTGCATGTCAATTATGTTCTTCTGTCAGCCATTAGTGGGGGAGATTGAGCCAACCTAATCATTAGTTGAGTTGGTTTTAGGATTTGTTGTTGCTACAGCTTCCTTCATAACATCACAAACTTCAAGTTCCCCCAGCTGTGGGCTGCTGGTATCTTGTGCTTAGTGTTGAACCTAGGTTTCCCAAGGACTTTTCTCAGTGTTCCTGTTCCACCCTTAACATTCAGTAGGACCTGCCTGCCGGAACCACAGAGGTTTTCTCCACAATCTTGCTTTCTCTCATTGGTAAACTACTGTGACTTTTACCTGGTTAAAAACTCATACTGGGAGCAGAGAGGGATAGTTTTCAGTTCTCCTGGTCCAGCCTTATTCTTAGTCAGACACTGCACACTACATACTATATACCTGCTCTTTTCCTCATTTCATCCAAACACTTCCTTCAATCAGTGTAGTGTTGATATATGTGCAGCAGGCTGGGTCCAAGCTCCTTGCTCTGCGGCAAATAGCTTTCATTGCTCCTTCAGTGACAATGTACCTGAGAACCTAATTAGGATGATTTCTTGGTCTTCCCAGAAAAGGAGATTACTGTCTCTTTTTACTCAGTGCATAGCTTATAGTGTGAGCCATAAGGACTTCCTTTTCCTCTCTCAAGAGAAGACAGGTTTTGTTTGTATCCCTCCTCCAGTAGCAGATGACTTGCTTCTACCCTTACCCTATAAACAATGGATCTTTGCCTGGGTTCTCTCCAAGTTGTCTGAGTCTTTTGTTTCATGTAACAGAAAGATTCAAGATGTAGACCAAGTTTTGAGCCCATGCACCCCTGAGGGTAGCTCTTTCTTGCCCTGCCCCTAATCTTTCTTGTGGAAGAAATCATCCAGTGGATGCCCATGAAAAAGAAATGGAAAGTGAATGTACACTCCTGTTGAGTCTAGAGTTTCCAGAGGTTCTAAATTTTCATGCTGGCCAAACCCAACCTCTAATAATACATTAAATTTTAACTGTTTTCTTCTTAACTGCTTTTACAGTGGCTGTTTCTTTATCCCATGTTCTGCCAAAGATGAAGCAGTCCATTTGTTCCATCTCTTCTCAGAAGGGCCTAACAGTGTTTGGAATTTAGTCTACTGGGTTGCCTTGAGACCTCAGCTCTGATCATTTTTTAAGATGTTATAATTTTGTAGATGAGCCTTTTCTTCTTGTTAAGGTGGGAGTTACATTCTCTTGCAGCTTTTTTATATCCTCACAGCTCCCTACTGAAGTTCTTTTGAAGAGTTTTCAAATATGATTACTTGGTATGCTGAGATAGTTGAATGCAACAGTCAAAAAAATAATGGTACCTTTTATGGATAAATCCAATAAATGTATTTTATATAGGTTATTTCCTTGCACTTGAAATTTACAGTTCAATATGTTGTATCTCTAACAATTTATATGAAAAGACCTTTTAAAAATTAAGACCACCCAAATAAGTTTTAAAACTGGTTTTATTTCATCTAGAATATTTTACCTCATAGTTTATGCTTCTGGTACAAACTCATCATATTAGAAACTGAGTTTGCATTATGAGAGAACACGAGAGAATCGAGACAACTTTTCTTAATGTAAAAATAATTTACCTAACCCCTAGAGAGTCCTTAATACACCCTGAAATTTACCAGATAGCTAGAAGGAAAATATAGCTTCATACTTCCAAAGTTACAAATAGAAAATAGAATAAACTTCACTGTTACACAATGAGATGTATTCACCTAGAGCATGCATTTAAAAAAAAAAAAAACTATATCGTTAAAGTAATAGAACTTGACAGGCTGAATGTTAGATCTATAAGCCTACGGTACCCATTCACTAGAGAGAGAAACAATGAGAATAGTAAACAGCAAATGTAACAATGTCTCAATCAAGTGCAAGCCAATGAAAGGAGGAAATGTTGCATACATATAACAAGGGGCTACTAGTGGCTTGAGAAACTCCAGGAACCCTATGTAGAGAATGTTCTCTTATCAGACTTCCCACTGAGAATGTTCCTATGGGAAAAGCAAAGGCAGGAAAGTACTGCATCTTTTAACATCTCAATGCCAGGACTGAATATTTACTCTCCCAGCTAATCCTTGATGGCGCATCAGGGGTGACACAATTGCAATAAAATATTTTGTTAATTACCAAAAGAGGACAATCTGAGGTACAGATAGACAGAAAATGTTAGATTGTTCAGAAGGCTCTCATTTCCTGAAATTTTTGTTAAAGCTTCCAAACACCTGCACATCCACTTTCTAATATAAATTTCAGTAACAAGGCATATAACCACTAATCAGCAACTGTGTTGGTATTATCATGTTGGTAAATTTTCCTAACTCAGTCTTTCTTAAAATATGGTCAGGAGAAGAGAAAATTAATATTCCTCCATTTTCTTTGCCACCTTATGAATTTCAGTAAGATAGAAACCAGCCTTTCCTCGACAAATTTTAGGAAAACCCAGACTTTCCTCTTTAGTCCATCCTGACAACATGGAAAAAGCCTGGAAAAGTGAAAACAGTTCCTTCTCTCTTGCCCCAATGACATCACCACAGTCTGCTCACAAGAACATAACGACAAATGGTAAATTGCAAAAGGTAACTAGCCTCTCTCCTACAATTAGCAATCATTACATTGCTTATTGCTCTGCCACTGTGTGTCCTTGGACATAATCTTATCTGTTCAGTTCCATCTTGTAAATAAATGTAGAAAAAAAGTTAGATAAGGGATTACAACCATATAGTCCTATTGACACAGGATGACCCTTTTTACATAAATACAATACAGCCTCAACCTTGATTGATTGCAAGCCTTAAGGGCTTGAGACAAGAATGACCTTGAAAAGGATGGATTTTACTTAGCAGTCTTAAAAGCCACACTTGCACTTCTCAAGCGCTTTGTGTGTCTCTGAGGACTTTCCTCATCAGGTACATTGTCGAATTAGGTACTATATGACGTTTCATGTAAAATGATGGTATCCCTGAGAATAGTAAATATAATATTATTAACCCAATTTGAAACATTTTTAAAAGACATTTTTATCACTAGACCACTGAATATATGCTATTTTGAGGTAATATTGTTACAAGGAAGAACAAAATCTGACTACATGTTGCGTCTGTTTCTTTTACTTTCTTTGCTTCCCGTTGCTTTGTTGCTTTTGTTCACTAAAAGGATACTGTCTATACATAATGGCCTGCTTCAGGGAACCCTGCTCCTCTGCCTGAATGTTAAATTAAGTGCCTTTGTTCAGGTAAAAAACATGTTGACCCTGTCCACCTGTGAATGGCCGCAAAAAAGAAGAAATTAACACATCCCCTCCCCAAGGCTGGCCATTCTAGGAGATATCTGCAAGAATTCCTCACCTCCACCTCCTCTCTGTTCTATAAAAGAACTGGGATCCAGACCCCGATAGGATGGCCTTTTTGAGATGCTAGCCTGCCATCTTCTCGGTCTGCCAGCTTTCCAAATAAAGTCTCTATTCCTTACCTCAGCACCTCATCTCCTGATTTATTGGCCTGTTATGCGGCAAGCAGAGTGAGCTTGGACTGGGTAACAATATCACTCAAGAGACAAAGAGTTTGATTCTTATGCGGCAAGCAGAGTGAGCTTGGACTCGGTAACAATATCACTCAAGAGACAAAGAGTTTGATTCTATGTTAAATATCAGCTTAAATTTAAATAATGTTTATATATTTGTGCAACATATATTTCTTTTTCTGAATTTAGGGAAGTGCTAAGAACAAATGGGGTAAAATTGGTGTAGTAAATCCACAATTTTTTATACCCTGTTAAATGCACATACATAGTAGCAATCAATAAAATATGAAAAGAGAAAAGCAAAAGAGCAAACAACCTTTAGAAAAAGATAAACTTCTGTAAACTGAAAAAGGAACATAAATACAAAGCAGTGAGGAGAATGAAGGCAGAGGCTTGCTGAATCTCGGGTTTGGGAGAAGGTAGTAGTAGACTGAAATTTAGTTATAGATGGTTAATAGAGACCAAAAGAGTCTTTCGTCTGCCTGGAGTCTAATTTAGACTCATTACTTAAAGAAAGAAGCTGAGAACAATTGCTGCTGATGGCTCTCTGTGACTAGGGCTTGTAGGAACATGCCGGCTATAGAGATGGGAGGATATAAACACAGCCTCATAAACAAGAAATAAACCAGGACTGACTCTGTAAAAAGCTGGATCCACGATCTTCGCAAAGTAGAAAAAGCAAAATGATAGACCTATTCTAGATGCTGATTGTGTGGAACACGATTCAGGCCAACCATTAGCCAGAAATCACAAAGGAGTAGGAAGGGAGAGAGCGATGGGGATAGAAAGGAGGAGAGAGAGAGACAGCACGTAAGAGCAAGAGAGAGAGAATCCTTTCTAATCAAAATAAGCTGCAAATAAAAGTTTAGAATTGCTTGAAGAAAAATGTGCACATCAATAAAAAAGCAAACAGAAATCAACACTAGAACATAAAATCACTGCATATGAAGTCAATTCATTCAAGTACTTGATAAACATTTTAAAGTAAATATCTTTAGGGTGCTTTAAATTATAAATTAACATATAAAAGTGATTTAAAAATTAAGAAGAAAATGTTCAACAAAATCAGAGGAAATCTGTATGAAATAAACATAGTGAATGTTAAAAGAATCCACTAGAAATATGCTATAAAAATATAGTCATTGTAATAAACACTCTAGTAGATTGTTAGAATAACAGCCCTCAATGAATCATAACCCCCTCATTCCACACCCTTTTGAAATATGATTTCCCTGCTCCTTCTATTAAGAATTAGTGTCCTAATAGTTTCCCACTTCTTTAATCTGGCCTGGCTCTGAGATTTGCATTGACTAATAGAATATGGCTAAAGTGACATGGTGTGGCTTCCTAAGCTTGTCATTAAGGGATCTTGAACTTCTGCTTTCTCTATCATTGAGTGAATCTTTTATCATGTGAAGAAGCCAATTCTGGGCTCTAAAGGGTGAGAGGCCATGTAGAGAACAATCAGAAAGCTACAGCCAACAGCCAACACCAACTGCCAGACATGGAATTGAGACCAACTTGAGATATCCATCCCAGTGAAGCTTCAGAAGACAAAACCATATATGAATGATCCCATACAAGATCAGCATAAGAACTGCCTGACAGAGCCCGAACTAAATTAAACCAACAAATAGTTGTTGTTTTAATGCAATTTTGAAGTGGTTTGTTATGCAGAAATTAAGAACTGACACAAAAATTGGCACCTATAAATCAGGTGCTGCCATAACAAAAACCTAAAAGCTTGGCATTGGCTTTGGGACTAAGTGGTGGGTGACCCCTTTAAGACAGTGAAGAAACCATCAGTGTTAAATAGAAAAAACATTGAGAAACTGTTCTTTGTGGAAAGATGGGGATCAGTGATCCAAAACTACTGGCAAAACTTAAGACTTCAATAGCTGGGAAGATAGAAAGAGAGCTCCATGAACTAATCAATCTGTCCAAGGAGATATCCAGGCAGGATGTTGAAATTGACTATTGGCTTTTTGTGTCTGTCTGTGATAAATATGGAATGAGAGAGACGAGCTAAAGAAAGAACCATTCAGCTGTCAAGTGTAATTTAGAGGAAATATAAACAATCAAGACATGCTGGATTATAAAATAAAACCATTTCATATTTCTAGACTTTTCAGCTATGGTCTCAGAGTAAAGATCAAGTCAAGAGTGTGGCTATAAGACCTGTAATTAAGAACACAGAGAGATTTATGGGAGTGCCCAGTAAATCCTCATAGCTAGATGAAAATTTCTAAGAATCTTAAAGATATTATCTCACAACAACCTCACATAGGGCCCAAAGTAATTAGAGATCTATTTTAAAAGAATCATGGATGTGGCTTTTGGGGCATGGAGCAAATCTCAATTAGATTCATAACCAGTCCAAAATCTTTTTGAGGAAGTTATAACAGGCTCAATTATAAGGAGTAGAGTAGTTCAAAATAAAAAGAAGTCTCTGGGATCCCAAATGTCTATGGTCAGGAAACAGGCCGAGAATGCCTTTCACAGAAAAATCGGGCCTTTGTTATGACTCATTTCCTTACCCTGGAAAGGGAGGCTCTGACAAATGCATACAGTTAGATTTCAGAATTGCTATGGTCTAGGGACTGCTCTCTTCCTCATCCTATTTCTCCCCTTTTTAATTAGGTATGTCTATTGTAGTTAATCTGTCCACGTCTTACTATTACGTATGTTGGGTCATAGGTTGTAAATAATTTGTCTTTTTAACTTTACAAGTCTCCAGATCAAGAGTGGCTGTACTTGAAGAGTTGCAGATGGGGAGTCTCATCTATCACCTAATCTGTCACAGATAATGATGCCGTTATGTAAAATTGTGGGACTACTGGGAGGAACTAAGTACATTTTGCATATGGGAAAAATATGAGCCATTTGGTCTAGGTGATGGGTACTATAACAGATTGCTTCCATAATGCCCCTCCCCCAAGTCACACGTATCTCTGTCCACACCCTTTTGAAATATGCCTTTGAAGTTTCTCCCATTAACAGGTAGAATCTAATTGTCTTCTACTTTGATTCTGGGCTGGGCTTGTTCTTGCTCTAACCAATAAACTTTGGGGAAAATCGTGTTGTGTAAATTTGTGAAGTCTAGGCTTTAAGAAGCCTTGCAACTTCTGCTTTCAACCTCTTGGAATGTTTCCCTCATCATATGAACAAGCCAAACATAACCTACTGGAGAATGAGATGTTACAAGAATGAGCAACAAGGCACCCTGGCCAACCATCAGTACCAACTGCCTGACAGGTAAGTGAAGCCATCTTGAAATACACCTCCCAGATGAGCTGACTGTACCTGTGTGAGCTAGTCAAGGCCAGATCAGAAAAAGAATCACCCAGTGGAGACCAGGCGAAATTGAAGAATCATGAAGAAATAAATGATTGCTTTAATCTAAAGTTTGTTTGGGGGAGAAAGGGAGTGGTTATTATAAGCCATAGATAACTGATACCCATAACTATTAGAAATATTAAAATCTAGCCAACACCCCAAGGAGAATTAGTGAATTAGGACATTCATTCAGAACAAAATGCAAAGTGATTAATAAATTTTTTTAATATTAAAAAGGTATAAGACATAAACAACACTTTTGAGAGAGACTTAATTGTGACTAATAGGAGTTCTAGAAGAAGAGAATGAAGGGAATAGCAGAGCAGAAACACACAAAGAGATAATTCTTGAGAACCAAGTTATGAGATTGCACTCTGAGTACTAGTGAGATAAATAAATAGACCCAAATCAGTGCACAGTATAGTGGAACTATAATACAGAAGTATAAAGAAAATGTATTTAAAAGCATCTGAAAGAAAAGACCCATTACCCACAAAAGAACAGCAAACCAACAACATATTCTTCGCACTTTCACAATAGGTGCTAAACAATAATGAAGTAATATCTTCAAAGTGTAGAAGGAAAATAATTCAGTCTGGGATTTTATATCAACTAAACTATCTTGCAAGAGTTAAAGAAAAAAAAATTTCAGACACACAAATATTAAGAGTTTACCACTCACAGAATATCACCAAGTTAACAAGTAAACCATGTATTTAATTTTTATATAGTTAATCTATCTAGAGGAAAGCATAGATACAAGAACATCAGTGTGCACAGAAATAGATAAAACACATCACAGAATTTGATTAAGAACTAACAAATAAAATAACTAAACTTTGCCATTTCCAAGAGAATATGTTTCATGATGATTTTGCTTATCTCTAGAATGTAAGACTTAGTGCCTGGAACCTATTTAGGTTCAATAAGTATTTATTAAATAAGGAGTTTAGGACCTTGTGTTTGCAAAAAGGATGCAACTATTGAAAATCTCAATTTGGCTGAAAAAAAATTAGCTATGCATTTAAATAATTAAAAATTCTACTGAAAATAAAAATATAGGGCTTCCCTGGTGGCACAGTGGTTAAGAATCCACCTGCCAATGCAGGGGACATGGGTTCGAGCCCTGGTCCAGGAAGATCCCACATGCCGCAAAGCAACTAAGCCCATGAGCCACAACTACTGAGCTTGCGCTCTAGAGCCCACAAGCCACAACTGCTGAAGCCCCTGCACCTAGAGCCTGTGCTCTGCAACAAGAGAAGCCACAGCAATGAGAAGCCCGTGCACCGCAACGAAGAGTAGGCCCCGCTCACCGCTACTAGAGAGAGCCCGTGCACAGCAACAAAGACCCAACACAGCCAAAAATAAAAACAAATAAAAAAATATATATATATATGTAACTTATAGAGTCCTATAGAGAAGGCAGAAAATGAGGGAGGAAGGATGCAAAAAATGATAGTGAACAGAAACATTAAATTCAGATGGTAGAATTGAATAAAATATATCTATTATCACAATTAATGTAAATATTTTAAACTCAGCTGTTATGTGATAAAGATTATAAGATTGGAGGAAATGAACAACTCACAAGAGACAACTAAAGCAAGCATATAGAAAAGTTGCAAATAAAAGACACGAAAGATGTAACATCAATGTCACTGAAACAGAAATTACTAAGACAGCATTTAAGATAAGAATCATTAGTATTGATATAGCAGTATGTTACTGTAGCAGACATGCATTTCTCAAGATCTGCATGCTTTGCTGCAAGTAGCTCACACCTGCCCTCTTTAGTGGCTCACCTTTGGACACAAGAGCAAATTAACAGAGAATCAGAAGTGCTTGGTGGTCTACGTTGTACCCCAGGGAAGCCCACAGCTAGTGTTCCACAGTTACTGGACTACAAAACTCAGTTCTTTTGCCTCAAGCCAGGATGTACTCTGAAGTATAATTTGTGCTCCAGAGTTCACCAAAGGATCAAGAAGTCTGAGATGTCACCAAAATGGTATCCTTTCTGGACTTTTTTCCCTTCCTTTTCCTGTTTCTCCCACACTCTTACCTGTTTTTTTCTGGGAGTTCTTCCGTAGTAAATCACTTGCACTTGAATCTTTGGCTCATTATTTACATTTGTAAGAACCTATCCTAAGACAGATATATAATATTAGTTTAAGAAATAATTAGGAATTTCACTTATGCCTATGATGTGGAAAGTTGGAAAGAGCATTGCTTCCACACTAATAACAAGAAAATGCTGGGTAAACTACAAAATTATAACTGTTTTGAACCTATCAGAGAACTGAGATTCTCAGGGCAACCGACTAGCTTGGAATCCAGGGAAAGACAGGTGCCTCCACGCAGACAGGACTCAAACACTGCAACCTGCCTGGCAGAGCATGGGAAGAAGAGACACCAGTGCCATACAAGAGGTTAAAAGAATTTATCTATTGTTTTTTTAAAGAACCCTCTAAGGTCCAAGTATGGGCTAGCATAAGCGTATAGGATCCTGGGAGTCACAGACAGCAGGATTCATACTACTTGCAAGCTGTTCGCCGCAGACCTTTGCTGGAGCTCAAGGAAAGAATTCGGGCATGTTTGGATAGAACAGAAACCCTCTCATGGCTGTGCAGGCTTGGATTAGGAGAACATCCACCATTTAAAAAAGGCATAAATCCCCACTTTTAAAGCTTTCTTCTTCATGGAACAAAAGCCCTAAACTGCTGGCAAGTTGTAACACAAACCACCACTTGAGGGCACACTTGAAGATGAAGCTGGGAAAAGGTTAAAAAAAAAAAAAAAAATAACCTGTATCTCTGGAGTAGGAATAAGAGACTGTCCTGGGGCCAGACCGTAATAGGTCTCCTATTACTATGGGAGGGGCAGTAAACTCTCTCTCACCCAAGGTCTAATATAGGTCCATAGCAGAGTTTGCCTTCCCTAGGTAGTGAGGCAGTTTCGCTAAGAAAATTCCAACCGTGAGGCCAAGCTAGTCTAAGTTTGAAGCTGGACCAAAATAAAAGAAAACTCCGTGCCCCTTAAAGCCAGGATCACAAACACAAAGTAGTACGTATTAGCAGGCTACCACTGGAAAGAACAAGGACATGGAAGACCTCCTGTCAGGCGAAAGAGCAACAGAGAAGGCTAAAGCTGAGGGTGGATAAGGAATATTAAGAAAAACACAACGCGGTTTTGACCCTAAGGTATTGCTAGAAGAATCTGAAGCTGGTGATACACTGATGGTAACAACTGCAACAGAAAAATCCCAAATCAGCTGAACTCGTGACTAGACTGACCCGAGTCTCCATATTAACAGATTAACAGCCTAGTGGAGAAGACACACACATTTCTATGTAAAACTGCTATAGCTCAGTCTGTACTGTGCTGCCCTTGATGTCCAGAATTCAATAAAAAAAAAATTACAAGACACACAAAAAATAAGGAGAGAAGAGCCCACTGAGATAAAGCAATTAAATGAGTTTGACTCAGAAAAGACCCCAGTGTTGCAATTAGGCAATAAATTTAAAGCAACTATGATTAATAGTTTAAAAGTTCTAAGCATAGTTTCCTCACCATCAAAATGAAGATTCAAAAAGTGTCTAATTCACGTGGGATTTGTGCAGATTAAATGAGATAATGGTATTCAATGGATATTTAATAAAAATCCCTGACACAGAGTAAGGATTTAGTGAATGATAGTAGCTGTGGTCACTATTATTTAGACACTTAATGAAAGGTTCACTGGTTTTATCCCAAAGGTTCCTGAGCATATCCTGAGGATACGTATAAGCCTTACTTGTGTCCACTCCAAGCTGATCACCACCATCTCCTTGCTTCTTCTGCCTCAGCTCTGGGTTTTTTATCAGGAAGCGGAGATGAAACAGTGGCTGAGCTTCTTTCTCCAGTGTATTAGTAACTCAGGTATCGGTGACTCTCCCAGTTCTCGATTCATGAACATTGGAAGTCAGTGACTCCACTGTAGTCTGTGTCTTCGTTGTTATCAATGAACTCAAAATTCAATCTTCCATTTCTTATTTCTATTTGTCGCTACCAAAACCCAAAATAGGCTAGATGGCACACGTATCAATTTAAAATAGTTGCAGTAACGAGAGGCCGCGATAGTGAGAGGCCCGTGCACCGCGATGAAGAGTGGCCCCCGCTTGCCGCAACTAGAGAAAGCCCTCGCACAGAAACGAAGACCCAACACAGCCAAAAATAAAATAAATAAATATAAATAATTTTTAAAAAAAAAAGACAGAGAAATCTGTTCCATACTGTCACATATTGTACCAAGAAAAAAAAAAAAAGTTGCAGTACACTTTTGAATTATTCCTCTTTACCTTGAAATCTGTATTGCTTTTACAAGTAAAATTTAATTCAAAGTCTATATTCATACACTAATCAGAGAAACCAAATTGCAGTGATTAATATCGTCCCTAGAAACTCAAGATGATCATTCAAAAGACAGAACCTAGAGTAAAGAATCAACTTTCTGCCACCAATCTTTTCAGATTTTATAGCTCCCTTTTAATTTTATGTTGCTTGGGTTATTTCTCCTGATAGATTCTATGTCTTGAAATATAGTCTTCAATTAATAAAATATATAGGATTTAGGCAACAGAATATGTCCATCTGTACTAACCTTAGATTCTCCTTAATTGTTATAACCAGGCTATATTTACGGTGTAAATATCATTGGCCATTTACTTGTAACCAGCAGAGATAGTATATCTAACATATGGCACCTTCATGGTTGCTGTAGTTCTTTCAAAAGTGATTTATCCGTATTAAAGTTAGTGACAAATGCAACATAAAAGTAAGGCTGTGAGGTAACTTTGCATTCCTCAGCTGCCCTGCGTGTGATATCTACTATCGGAATCTTGACAGCCAATTGTGCTACCACTGAGGATTTATGCGCAGGTACTAATGTTTCCCTAGCTACTCTGCTCTGGTTGCCTCATTAAATTAGGATTACTTTTTAAAAGAAAAAATATTTAAAGAAGGCTAATCACAGAATGTTGATATCATGTAATTCATTCTTTTCGTTTTGAGAGGGTAACTGACCTCTGCACATCAGTGGCAAAGCTAGGATTGCAAACCTAGGTCATGTGACTTGAGTCCATTCTTGTGACCACTCTGCTATGCTGTCTACAATATTCTCTAGCTGGTCTAACTCTGCCATTAATTGGATGACCTTGAGAAAGCCACGTAACTGACATACTTCCTCATATGGAAAAATGGGGATAGTAATAGTGCCTATCTCACAGAGTCATTGTGAGAAGTACATGAGTTAATATTTGAAAGAACTTACAACAGTGATTGCCACATTGTAAGCACTGTAAAGGTGTTGGCTAAAACAACTTCTGTTACTTTAAATACCACCCTGGGGCTATCTTATTAATACCACTTAACATCTTGATAGGAACCTTAAAAAGTGGTAGTGCAAATTATAATTAAATAAAAGAATAATTGTTAGGCTGTAGCTGGAATAAATTAGAACATTTACATGAGATCTCCTTGCAGTTGTGTGATCACTTGCCTGCCAGTGCCAAGTGAGCACACAGCTACTCAAATCCCTTGTGGAAGAAAACACACTCATAATTCAATGACATGAATTACGATAGCTAGCATTTACTAGGCTCTTACTAGACACATATTAATGTATTAATTTGAATTGCCAGAATAACCCTATGGAATACATACTACTATTATCCCCATTTTACACATTAGGAAACTGAGGATCAGAGAAGTAGCTTATGTACTGTGAACACACAGCTAATAACTGGTGGAGCTGAGACAAGAGAATCAGTCATGTCCCGAGCACTTCCCAATTTAGCCAGTCGTCCACACTTCCCTTACCCCCGAGAGCTAGGGTCCTACTGAATAATAAAAATAAAGAGTATATATGAAAATATATATATATATATATATATATATAGTTTCTAAAATGTAGTTTTCTCACTGTCTGGTGGTAACAAACTATGAATGGACAGTTCTACTGGAAGTGATCATGTTCTGAAAGTAACTGAACTTTAGTTCTTCCTCGACTTTAGTGAAAAGACTGAGGTTGCTAGTGACATTGATGTTTCCCCTGGGTATAAGACAGCTGAGGATGAACACAGCAAGATAAAGAAGTGGGTGTGTAATCTGCAAAAAGTAAAACATCTTATGAAAATATTAGTCAGTCTTTACTGAGACAGGCTGGGATTTTCACTATGATCACTGGCCCCCCATGCATTTTAACATGTAGCAAAGCGTTCACACTCTCCTTGCCACACAACCACTTCTAAATCCTTCTGCTTCCAGAGTAAGAACTTCATGTTCTGAGAGTAAAGAAGAAACTCCTGAGAGCTCCTAGATCTGGAATCTAGAACATAATTTTCTAGATCAATGACTTGCACATGACTGCAAGCCATAGGGACGCTGAGTGTGTCTGTAGAACGGAGTCGAATGGACTTCTCCAACAATCCAGGCTATGTCTACCCAGGGAGAGTTTGTGGCCCACATGTTCTTTAAAGTTGGGCAGAATTGATCATGGAGACATAACTCCATTCTATTTTCAGGAGTCAGATATAAAGGATGTGGAGAGAATTTTGTTGTTTTCCCTGATACATCTTCTGTTACACTGGTAACAACAACAACAAAAATGGGGCCTTGGCAAGAACTTCAGGGAGAAATGGTGAGATGGAAAGATGCCAGGATAGGCAGACTTCAATACACTGCTGGTGAGCAAACCTTGGGATGCCATCTCCATAGTGAGAATAGAAGCAAGCTTGAGCTGGAGATTCATCTGCTTACCCCAGATGATTAAAGAGGAATTTCTCTAGTTGGTGAGGGAGATGGGGTAAGAAGGCAGGGGATGCAAGTAGAAAACTGGCCCCTTAAGCTACCAGGACACTGCCTGCCGGCCTTTGCACGGACAAATGAAAAGCAGAGGTCTGGACGTTGTCTTTTTCAGTACACTGACTCAACGAGTAACTCTTTCCAGCTCATAATATGCTAGGCATTGCTGATACATTGGTCAGCTAGAAAGATAGTTTCCTTACCCAAGGAGCTGATAGAGTAGAAGGGAATAATTGCACAATTGATTATAATTGTGATGAGTGTACAAAGAAGTATAGATCATTTTAGGAGCCCATAATGGGAAACCAAACCTTGCTTAGTCAAACAAAACAGAAAGAGGCATTTAAGCTGAGGCCTCAAGGATGGGCAGACTTCAGCTTTGCCATGTGGGGATGACAGGGACAAGCTGAGAGAACATCAGGTAGAGAAAAAAGAGACATAGCCTTGCTGGCTCCCTCATAAGGCTGCATTTATGCTTTAACATGTTCATCTACCTTCTCCCATTCAGAACCAGGTAAGGATTGAGGAAGGCAGAATGATGTGATTAGCTAATATGCTTCCTTTGCTTTTTATGCACTGCCAAAACACTGAACTCTTTCCATTTGATACCTTATTTAATCCAAGCAGCAGCCCTATAATGAAGAGGCTATTTCCATTTTACACATGAGGAAACAAAAGAGCAAAGTGTGTATACTGCATAAACATGATAAAGCCAGGAATTCAAACACAGGTCTCCCTGCCACACACCCTAAAATAAACTTTCCACAACACCTTTCCACATACGTTAGAGGGAAACAGAAACAAAAAAGTAGTACTCAGTAAAAGCAGAAGAAATTATCCTGTGGAAGAGGAATGAGGAGAGGAATGCTCCTTTCTGCCTATTTATAACCTGTCTGCATCCTCAGAAGAACACTGCCAAGGTGTCTATCTGCTGTTAGTGAACAATTTGTAGGGGTTCTTAGATATCAATACCAGGAAGAACCACTGGGAAGCCCATTACAGATGACCAAGGTTTGTTCAGAGTCCAACTCTTCTGTTCCCTGGTAAGGTATCTGCAAATTCAAAACCCAATGTACTTCATTTTCAGCTGAAAGGACATTTTTCCAAGGTGAAATTAAAGGTGATCCTAACTTTTTCTTGAGTCATGTTTTATCATTGCCTCAACAGCCATTTTGTATAAGACAATTTACTTTTCTTCAGGCCCAAAGTTGTTTCTTTATTTGCAAAAAATAAAAGAATATTGTAGGGGAAAAAATTTCACAAAAATCAAAGTAATTCAAGTACAGTGCAAGATTATACCACTAAATTTCAGTGAAAAGAAAGCTTCAAAATTCACTCAAAAATATCATCAGATAGTCACACTGTCAGAAGACTTAACTTCTGTCATATCACTCAGGAACAGAGGACTGATCATTCTCAGAATGCACTATTCAAAGAAAAGAAGCCACAAATCCATTCACTTGTTAAGTGCTGTCAACTCTGTGTTTTAAAACCCATTTCAATCACACAAGAATAAGGCACTTTCTGCATCTTTTAGTGAGTCAAAAGAAAGACAAAAATCAGTACGTGTTTTTCACATCAAAAATGTATGTCTTCAATCCTGAGAGAAGACAGAAATAAATTTTTTTAACAGCAATAGTGGCATTAAACTTTAACACCACTTTTTCACTTTTTCAGTGATCATTTTTTTCTTATGTAGCATATATAATGTTTAGAGTTTATTTCCGCTTTTATTAAGACTTCATAATAAGCTGCCTGGACCTGAGTTCCAAACTCTTCAGAAATTATTGATATGTTAATTGGTTTTCTAAAATTCTCTTAAAAATAGAAATTTCACTTAATTGCCACATATGGCCTTTCCATTAAATATTAATGACTCTTCAGCAAGTAGTGTCTATAAATAAAACCAGATTTCAAAAGCCCTCTGTAATAGGAGAATGAAAATTTGGTAGATTTTACTTACCTGCCACAACTAAAAAAATCAATATATAGTTGAGGAAATGTTATTTTGTTTGGCGAGTGTAGATAAACAAGACATAAGTGCATGTGTGCAGTCAGTGCTAAGAAATAGTGCAAAGAAGAGGAGAAACAAGGTCAGACAATTGTCTCTAGTTCAGAAACTGGGAAAAGACCAATACTTGTAGCTAGATTGGAAGACTTTTCTAAGACTTTTTTTGAGGGAGAGAAGAATACAGGAGCTAAAGTAACTAATCCCCTCACTTGACTGAGGCAGAAACGGAAGGAATGGAGGACCAAGTTTACACAACTAAGCAAATCAACATAAAACATCTAGCACAAGAGACTTTCAAGATGGTGGAGGAGTAAGACGTGGAGATCACCTTCTTCCCCACAAATACATCAGAAATACATCTACATGTGGAACAACTACTACAGAACACTTACTGAATGCTGGCAGAAGACCTCAGGCTTCCCAAAAGGCAAGAAACTCCCCACGTACCTGGGTAGGGCAAAAGAAAAAAGAGAGACAGAAGAATAGGGACATTACCTGCACTTCTGGGAGGGAGCTGTGAAGGAGGAAAAGTTTCCACACACTAGGAAGCCCCTTCACTGGTGGAGATGGGGGTGGCGGGGGGAAGCTTCGGAGCCATGGAGGAGAGCGCAGCCACAGGGGTGCAGAGGGAAAAGAAGAGAGATTCCCACACAGAGGACCAGTGCTGACCAGCACTCACCAGCCCGAGAGGCTTGTCTGCTCACCCGCCAGGACGGGCGGGGATTGGGAGTTGAGGCTCGGGCGTCGGAGGTCAGAACGCAGGGAGAGGACGGGGTTGGCTGCGTGAACACAGCCTGAAGGGGGCTAGTGTGCCACAGATCTGGGAGAGAGTCTGGGAAAAAGTCTGGACCTGCCTAAGAGGGAAGAGACCATTGTTTCCTGGTGTGCAAGGAGAGGGGATTCAGAGCACCGCCTAAACAAGCACCAGAGATGGGCGTGAGCCGCAGCCATCAGCGCGGACCCCAGAGATGGGCATGAGACGCTAAGGCTGCTGCTGCCGCCACCAAGAAGCCTGTGTGCAAGAACAGGTCACTATCCACACCGCCCCTCCCGGGAGCCGGTGCAGCCCGCACCTGTCAGGGTCCCGCGATTCAGGGACAACCTCCCCAGAAGAACAAATAGCACGCCTCAGGCTGTGCAATGTCATGCTGGCCTCTGCCACTGCAGGCTCGCCCCGCATCCCATACAACTCCCTCCCCCGGTCTGAGTGAGCCAGAGCCCCCTAAAGCTGCTACTTTAACCCCGTCCTGTTGGGATTGGGAACAGACGACCTCAGGTGACCTACACAAAGAGGCAGGGCCAAATCCAAAGCTGAACCCCAAGAGCTGTGCAAACAAAGAAGAGAAAGGGATATTTCTCCCAGGAGCCTCAGGCGAAGTGGATTAAATCTCCACCATCAACTTGATGTACCCTGCATCTCTGGAATAGCTAAATAGACAATGAATCATCCCAAAATTGAGGCAGTGGACTTTGGGAGCAACTGTAGACTTGGGGTTTGCTTTCTGCATCTAATTTGTTTCTGGTTTTATGTTTATCTTAGTTTAGTATTTACAGTTTATTATCATTGGTAGATTTGTTTATTGATTTGGTTGCTCTCTTCCTTTTTTTTTTTTTTTTTTTTTTTTTTTTTTTTTCACACACACACACACTGTATTTTATTTTTACAAGAGATAAATCGACTGACACCAAGCATTGTACATGGATGACCACAACAAAAGCAACAATGATTGCAATTACCAAACATGAAACACACTCATACTATGTCATAGTATTGACATTCAGTCCAGTAATCCTCCACTGTAACAGCTCCTTTACTTTGCAGTGAAAATTGATTTGTATATTCTTTGCCTCTGAGTCCTTGTGGAATTTTTTTTTTTTTTTTTTTTTTAAATTCAGACAGAAAGTCACAAAAATTATACTCATCCTCATCAGTTCACTCAGTCCCATGTAATTAATTTTTTTTTTTCATCTTGATCTTTTGTTAGCACTTTTATGAGTTCATCAGTTTTTCATTAGAGTTCTGAAAATGCTTATTCATTCAGTTCAGCAGTACAGTCCGTTACCAGAAACCTGTACTTGTCAGAGTCTTTTCCATGTATTTCTTGAAGATGAAACCCTTTTATAGGAACATATTTGCAAAATCACCAGAGTACACCCAGAACTGTCTGTAAATGACAAAAGACTTAAAAATGACCACGGTTAAAGATTTGATGACAGTTCATAATAATGCAGTTGACAAGAAAATTAGTTATTTCTGAGATATACATTTTAAAGTAATAACTAGGATTATTACTTATAACATTATACCAGAACATCTAAGATTTTTAGAAATTTCATGTAATGTCTGAAACATTTATATTAACATATTTCCATACATATTTCCATACAAGTACAAATATAAGATTTTTAGAAATTTCATGTAATGTCTGAAACATTTATATTAACATATTTCCATACATATTTCCATACAAATACAAATATGATTTTTAGAAATTTCATGTAATGTCTGAAACATTTATATTAACATATTTCCATACATATTTCCATACAAATACAAATATAAGATTTTTAGAAATTTCATGTAATGTCTGAAACATTTATATTAACATGTTTCCATACAAATAACCCAATGAAAGTTTAGTATTAGTTGTTTGTTTTTTTATACTGCAGGTTCTTATTAGGCATCAGTTTTATACACATCAGTGTATACATGTCAATCCCAATCGCCCAATTCAGCACACCACCATCCCCACCTCACCGCAGTTTTCCCCCCTTGGTGTCCATATGTCCATTCTCTACATCTCTACATCTGTGTCTCAACTTTTTTTTTAATATATAGATATATATATTTTTTCCTTTTTCCTTTTGTGAGTGTGTATGTGTATGCTTCTTTGTGTGATTTTGTCTGTATAGATTTGATTTTATCATTTGTCCTAGGGCCCTGTCTGTCCACGTTTTCTTTTTTTTTCTTAGTATTGTTTTTAGCACTGGTTCTCATGGGTGGAGTTGTTTATTGGTTTGGTTGCTCTCTTCTTTCTTTCTTTCTCTTTTTTATGACATTAATTTTTTTATTTTTAATAACATATTTTTTATCTTAATAACTTTATTTTATTTTATTATTTTTTTCCTTCTTTCTTTTTTCTCTCTTTTCTTTTGAGCCATGTGGCTGAAAAGGTCTTGGTACTCTGGCTGAGTATCTGTGCCTCTGAGGTGCCTCTGAGGTGCCTCTGAGGTGCCTCTGAGGTGGGAGAGCCGAGTTGAGGACATTGGTCCACCAGAGACCTCCCAGCTCCATGTAATATCAAATGTCAAAAGCTTCCCAGAGGTCTCCATCTCAACGCTAAGACCCACTCCACTCAACGACCAGCAAGCTACAGTGCTGGACACCCTAGGCCAAACAATTAGCAAGACAGGGACACAACACCACCCATTAGCAGAGAGGCTGCCTAAAATCATAATAAGTTCACAGACACCCCAAAACACACCACCGGACACGGTCCTGCCCACCAGTAAGACAAGATCCAGCCTCATCCACCAGAACACAGGAACCAGTCCCCTCCACCAGGAACCCTACACAACCCACTGAACCAACCTTAGCCACTGGGGGCAGACACAAAAACAGGAATTACACACCTGCAGCCTGCAAAAAGGAGACCCCAAACACAGTAAGTTAAGCAAAATGAGAAGACAGAAACACATATCAGATGAAGGAGCAAGCTAAAAACCCACTAGACCAAAAAATGGAGAGGAAATAGGCAGTCTACCAGAAAAAGAATTCAGAGTAATGATAGTAAAGATGATCCAAAATCTTGGAATAGAAAGGAGAAAATACAAGAAAAGTTTAACAAAGACCTAGAAGAATTAAAGAGCAAACAATGATGAACAACACAATATATTAAACTTAAAATTCTCTAGAAGGAATCAATAGCAGAATAACTGAGGCAGAAGAACGGATAAGTGACTTGGAAGATAAAAGAGTGGAAATAACTACTGCAGACCAGAATAAAGAAAAAAGTATGAAAAGAATTGAGGACAGTCTCAGAGACCTATGGGACAACATTAAATGCACCAACATTTGAATTAAAGGGGTCCCAGAGAAGAAGAGAAAAAGAAAAGGACTGAGAAAATATTTGAAGAGATTATAGTTGAAAACTTCCCTAATATGGGAAAGGAAATAGTAAATCAAGTTCAGGAAGCACAGAGAGTCCCATACAGGATAAATCCAAGGAGAAACATGCCAAGACACATATTAATCAAACTATCAAAGAAAATATTAAAAGCAGCTAGGGAAAAATAACAAATAACATACAAGGGAATCCCCATAAGGTTAACAGCTGATCTTTCAGCAGAAACACTGCAAGCAGGAAGGGAGTGGCAGGACATATTTAAAGAGATGAAAGGGAAAAACCTACAACCAAGATTACTCTACCCAAAAAGGATCTCATTCAGATTTGATGGAGAAATTAAAACCTTTACAGACAAGCAAAAGCTAAGAGAATTCAGCACCACCAAAACAGCTTTACAACAAATGCTAAAGGAACTTCTCTACACAGGAAACACAAGAGAAGGAAAAGACCTACAATACCAAACCCAAAACAATTAAGAAAATGGTAATAGGAACATACATATGGATAACTACCTTAAACGTAAATGGATTAAATGCTCCAACCAAAAGACACAGACTGGAAGAATGGATACAAAAACAAGACCTGTATATATGCTGTCTACCAGAGACCCACATCAGACATAGGGACATATACGGACTGAAAGTGAGGGGATGGAAAAAGACTTTCCATGCAAATGGAAAACAAAAGAAAGCTGGAGTAGCAATTCTCATATCAGACAAAATAAACTTTAAAATAAAGACTATTACAAGGGACACAGAAGGACACTACAGAATGATCAAGGGATCAATCCAAGAAGAAGATATAACAATTGTAAATATTTATGCACCCAACATAAGAGCATCTCAATACATAAGGCAAATGCTAACAGAGATAAAAGGGGAAATCACCAGTAACACAATCATAGTAGGGGACTTTTAACACCCCATTTTCACCACTGGACTCATCATCCAAAATGAAAATAAATAAGGAAACAACAAGCTTTAAATGATACATTACACAAGATGGACTTAATTGATATTTATAAGACATTCCATCCAAAAACAACAGAATACACTTTCTTCTCAAGTGCTCATGGAACATTCTCCAGGAGAGATCATATCTTGGGTCACAAATCAAGCTTGGCAAATTTAAGAAAATTGAAATTGTATCAAGTATCTTTTCTGACCACAATGCTATGAGAATACATATCAATTACAGGAAAAAAATCTGTAAAAAATACAGACACAAGGAGGCTGAGCAATACACTACTAAATAACCAAGAGATCACTGAAAAAATCAAAGAGGAAATCAAAAATACCTACAAACTAATGACAATGAAAACACAACAACCCAAAACCTATGGGATGCAGCAAAAGCAGTTCTAAGAGGGAAGTTTACAGCAATACAATCCTACCTCAAGAAACAAGAAACATCTCAAATAAACAACCTAACGTTACACCTAAAGCAATTAGAGAAAGAAGAACAAAAAACCCCAAAGTTAGCAGAAGGAAAGAAATCATAAAGATCAGATCAGAAATAAATGAAAAAGAAATGAAGGAAACAATAGCAAAAATCAATGAAACTAAAAGCTGGTTCTTTGAGAAGATAAACAAAATTTGTAAACCATTAGCCAGACTCATCAAGAAAGAAAAAAAAGACTCAAATCAATAGAATTAGAAATGAGAAACGAGAAGTAACAACTGACACTGAAGAAATACAAAGGATCGTGAAAGATTACTACAGGCAATTATATGCCAATACAATGGACATCCTGGAAGAAATGGACAAATTCTTAGAGAAGCACAACTTTCCATGACTGACCAGGAAGAAATAGAAAATATAAACAGACCAATCACAAGCACTGAAATGGAGACTGTGATTAAAAATCTTCCAACAAACAAATGCCCAGGATCAAATGGCTTCAAAGATGAATTCTATCAAACATTTAGAGAAGAGCTGACACCTATCCTTCTCAAAATCTTCCAAAATATGGCAGAGAGAGGGACAGTCCCAAACTCATTCTATGAGGCCACCATCACCCTGAAACCAAAACCAGACAAAGATGTCACAAAGAAAGAAAACTACAGGCCAATATCACTGATGAACATAGATGTAAAAATCCTGAAACAAAATACTAGCAAACAGAACCCAACAGCACATTAAAAGGATCATACACCATGACCAAGTGGGGTTTATCACAGGAATAAAAGGATTCTTCAATATACGCAAATCAATCAATGTGATAAACCATATTAACATATTTAAGGAGAAAAAACACATGATCATCTCAATAGATGCAGAAAAAGCTTTCAACAAAATTCAACACCCATTTATGATAAAAACCCTCCAGAAAGTAGGCATAGAGGGAACTTACCTCAACATAATAAAGGCCATATGTGACAAAACCACAGCCAACATCATTTTCAATGGTGAAAAACTGAAACCATTTCCTCTAATATCAGGAGCAAGACAAGGTTGTCCACTCTCACCACTATTATTCAACATAGTTTTGGAAGTTTAGCCACAGCAATCAGAGAAGTAAAAGAAATAAAAGAATCCAAATCGGAAAAGAAGAAGTAAAGCTGTCACTGTTTGCAGATGACATGATACTATACATACAGAATCCTAAAGATGCTACCAGAAAACTACTAGAACTAGTCATTGAATTCGGTAAAGTAGCAGGATACAAAATTAATGCACAGAAATGTCTTGCATTCCTATACACTAATGATGAAAAATGTGAAAGAGAAATTAAGGAAACACTCCCAGTTACCACTGCAACACAAATAATAAAATACCTAGGAATAAACCTACCTAAGGAGACAAGAGACCTGTATGCAGAAAACTATAAGACACTGATGAAAGAAATTAAAAATGATACAAACAGATGGAGAGATATACCATGTTCTTGGATTGGAAGAATCAACATTGTGAAAATGACTACACTACCCAAAGCAATCGACAGATTCAATGCAATCCCTATCAAACTACCAATGGCATTTTTCACTGAACTAGAACTAAAAATTTCACATTTGTATGGAAACACAAAAGACCCCGAATAGCCAAAGCAATCTTGAGAAAGAAAAATGGAGGTGGAGGAATCAGGCTGCCGGACTTCAGACTATACTACAAAGCTACAGTAATGAAGACAGTATGGTACTGGCACAAAAACAGAAATATTGATCAATGCAACAGGATAGAAAGCACACCGATAAACCCATGCACATATGGTCATCTTATCTTTGATAAAGGCAAGAATATATAATGGAAAAAAACACAGCCTCTTCAATAAGTGGTGCTGGAAAAACTGGATAGCTATATGTAAAAGAATGCAGTTAGAACACTCCCTAACACCATAAACAGAAATAAACTCAAAATGGATTACAGACCTAAATGTAAGACCAGACACTATAAAACTCTTAGAGTAAAACATAGGCAGAACACTCTATGGCATAAATCACAGCAAGATCCTTTTTGACCCACCTCCTAGAGAAATGGAAATGAAAACAATAATAAACTAATGGCAACAAATGAAACTTAAAAGCTAGGAAAGGAAACCATAAACAAGAGGAAAAGACAACCCTCAGAATGGGAGAAAATATTTGCAAATGAAGCAGCTGACAAAAGATTAATCTCCAAAATTTACAAGCAGGTCATGCAGCTCAATATCAAAAAAACAAACAACCCAATCCAAAAATTGGCAGAAGACCTAAATAGACATTTCTCCAAAGAAGATATACAGATTGCCAAGAAACACATGAAAGGATGCTCAACATCACTAATCATTCAGAAACGCAAATCGAAACTACAATGAGGTATCATCTCACACCAGTCAGAATGGCCATTATCAAAAAAATCTACAAACAATAAATACTGGAGAGGGTGTGGAGAAAAGGGAACCCTCTTGCACTGTTGGTGGGAATATAAATTGATACAGCCACTATGGAGAACAGTGTGAAGTTTCTTTAAAAAACTAAAAATAGAACTACCTTACAACCCAGCAATCCCACTGCTGGGCATATACCCTGAGAAAACCGTAATTCAAAAAAGGTCATGTACCACAGTGTTCACTGCAGCTCTATTTCAACAGACAGGACATGGAAGCAACCTAAATGTCCACTGGCAGATGAATGGATAAAGAAGTTGTGGCACATATATACAATGGAATATCACTTAGCCATAAAAAGAAATGAAATTGAGCTATTTGTAGTGAGGTGGATGGACCTAGAGTCTGTCATACAGAGTGAAGTAAGCCAGAAAGAGAAAAACAAATACCATATGCAAACACATATATATGGAATCTTAAAAAAAAAAAAAAATGGTTCTGAAGAACCTAGGGGCAGGACAGGAATAAAGACGCAGGCATAGAGAATGGCCTTGAGGACACGGGGAGGGGGAAGGGTAAGCTGGGACAAAGTGAGAGAGTGGCATGGACATATACACACTACCAAATGTAAAATAGATAGCTAGTGGGAAGCAGCCACATAGCACAGGGAGATCAGCTTGGTGCTTTGTGACCACCTAGAAGGGTGGGATGGGGCGGTGGGATAGGGAGGGTGGGAGGGAGACGCAAGAGGGAGGGGATATGGGGATATATGTATATGTATAGCTGATTAACTTTGTTATAAAGCAAACTAACACACCATTGTAAAGCAATTATACCCCAATAAAGGTGTTTAAAAAAATTAAAGTAACAGACATATTGCTTAGGAATGGTTCTGGAATAGTAAAAGAGAACTTCTTAGAACAAAGAGGGTCCAAACACAAAAATATTAACATTTGCTTATTAGAGAAGAACTTCCAGGTTTAAGATGGCATTGAAACTTTTCACTACTACCTTTCCTAAGGTAAATCATACCAAAACAAAAAGAAGAATAAGAAACAGACAGATAAGACATTTTAACAGAACTAGGAGATAAAACAATAAATAGAAGAAGATAAAGACAAACTTCATCTTTGTCAAATCCAGGAGGCATATGTAATCGTGTAATAGAGGCTTTGAGAAAAGGATACCAATTACAGTGAGGAAAACACAGGAGTATAAAATCATCCAGGCACTGTACTCTGGCAGCTGCACATCTCAAATAGCAGATTCCAAAGTTTAGACCACCTTAGGTGCAAAATCAACAGGAAGAAGGATATAGTAATGATTGAAGCAGACATTAATATACTATAATAAAGAAAACTAGCAAAACTAATGAATAAACCTAAGAATATGTGTATTGATTAGAAATAAAATAGACAAAATACTGTTAATTTAGTCATAGAAATAAGGAGGAAAATAAGTACACAAAATAAGAAATGACAACAGGTAAATAACGACAGACATAAAGAAAATTAGAAGAATAATTTGAGTTACATTGCTCAAATCTATGCAAATGAGATTTAAAACATACATAAAAATAATGATTTCCAAGAAAAATATAAAATACCAAAATCATTCACAGAAGATATCAGAAACTCTAAATTATTTAATTAACATGGAGAAGAAAGAATTTTATCAGGGAACTACCCTACAAAAGGCTTTACATATAGACTAGACTATTTCGCAACATAATTCAGAAAAAAAATGAGGATTTGACAACTCAGATGATCTCTGAATTGCTCCAGTGGAAAGAAATGAAGGGAAGAATCCACCAGAGATAACTGTGTTTGATATGGAGAAATCATTCCTATTCATTAAGGAGCCAGGCAATGATGGCCACTATCACCAAAATGTTTGAACATTGCTTTCAAGGAACTAGCAAGTAAAATTAGACAAAATGGGAAATAAGAGTTATAAAATTTGGAAAGAAGAAAATAGAAGTCACCATTGTCTGAAATTGATATTAAACATGATTCAAGAGCACCAACTGAAAACTATTACAAAAAATTCTGTAAGGTCACAAAAGTAATATACACAATATAGTCTTCTCATAGTCATCAATAGCCAGATAAAAGTATACTGTAGAAGAAAATGCCCTCAAACAATAATAACAAAACAGCCAAAAAAGGGAAAATTCCTAGAAATAAATGTGTATAATGTATATGAAGAAAACCTTAAACTCTACTAAGCGACCTAAAGAAGCCTGGAATAAATAGGAAGATATACCTTGTTTCTCTATATGACTGACTCTTCAATTTCCTATAAATATCAGTTATCCCTAAATTAATCTATACATTTAATATGAATACAATAATATTATGATGGGATGCTTTTTAGAAGTAAACAAGCTAACCTGAAATTTCCTTGGGGAAAAATTGCATGGGAAAAATCATGCAAATTCAATTTTTAAATTTTTTGTTTATTTATTTATTTGCCTGTGCTGTGTCTTAGTTGTGGCCTGTGGGATCTTTTATTTGTGGCATCTGGGATATTTTAGTTGTGGCCTGTGGGATCTTTAGCTGTGGCACGTGGGATCTTTAGTTGTGGCATGTGGGATCTAGTTCCCTGACCAGGGATCGAACCCAGGCCCCCTGCATTGGGAGCATGGAGTTTAAGCCACTGGACCACGAGGGAAGTCCCTGAAAATTAACAAGGAGTTAGTGTTCTGAGATTGAAAAAATATTTTCTAAAGTTGCAGCATAAAATAAAATTAAATTAAATTAAAGGTAGTTCTGATACCTAAATGGGTAGGCAAATAATGGAACAAATCAGACGGTATGCTGGTGAGCTGGGTCTTTGATCAGATATCCCCAAGTTCCCACACTTGCATTTCTCTTAGGCGAAAGGCATAGAACTACAGTTCCCAGCTCCTGTGTCCTTAGTCTTGTGGATGTGTTCATCCACCAAAAGGCACTGGCAGAGCTTGGCAGGGAGGAAGGGGAAAAATCCAGGATATATTTCAGGTGCCGTCTTTCTCCATGGCTCCTGATTCTGCAGAACAGCCACTACCTCCATGATCTCGGTTCCCGCTGGGCATCCCTTGATGGCTATCTCTCAGTGGAAGCACTGACATCTGGGCTCTGATTATTAACTTTTTGCTTTATGACTATAGCAGTAGGAGTCGTATCGGCTTCCTGCTGTTGCTAATCCCTGGATTGCCTCACTGTCCCCTATTTGGTACCCCTATTTCCCTAACCTGTGTAATGAATTCTCGGTACTCTATGATACCTACCTAGAGTGATTTCTATTTCCCTGCCTAGACCCCAGCTGTTCCTGCTGGCAAAGTATATCAGCAGAGAATGAGCACCAGTCAACAAACTGTGTTGAGAAAATTGAAAAGCTATTTGGAAAAAAATAAATAAATCTCACTCTTTACACCGCAACAAAATCTGGATGAATCAACGGTTTACATTTGAAAACATTCTGTGAACATGCTACAAGAAATCATAAGAGAATAAAACCTTCCTAAGTGTGATGCAAAACTCAGATGTGGAAGAAAAGATAGATAAGAGACTACATAAAAATAAAAAGCAATCACAAAAAAAAGCAGTGTAAACAAAGTCAAACTATAAAATACATATTGACAACTTACAGATAATGGGCTAACTTTGTTAATATGTAAAACCCTGCTGCAAATCTCCAAAAACAATAAACAGTATAAGAAAAAATGAGCAAAGGCACAAGTGAACAGTTCACAGAAGGAAAAAAAATAAATAGATCTGAAATATTTAAAATACATTAAAAAAGGTATTAAATCACACTCATAAGAGAAAAGCAAATTAAACTATGATATGCCTATCTGATGAGAGATTTATATGCTCTGTAGGAAAAGGGTACTTCATACTTTGTTAGAAAAATGAACAAATCTCTTCAGAAAGCAATCTGGCAATAACTACCAAATAGAAAAATGCACACTAGATCCTAGAAAGAGTCAAGAAATGTACTCCTCTGCTACAGTTGCTATTTGCAAATTGAAATACTTATCAGAGTGTTTCCTGTGGCATTGTTAATAATAGTAAAAGACTGAAAATATCTAATTTGATACTGGTTAGGTAAATTATAGTATGGACAGGTAATGAAATACTGGAGTCATTAAAAAGAGCAGCAGACTTCCAAGATATATTCTAAATATAACAAGCAAAATACAGTGCAGTCTATATAGTATACTACCTCTGTGATAGGAACGTATACAGAGATAGACACTCATGATGATACATGCATAAAATATCTTTGAAAAGATAGTCAAAAACTATTAGTGGGGAAAAAAAGTGACTAACACATAGGGAGGGAGATATTTAATTGTAAGCCTTTTGAATCCCTCAATTCTTTCAACAATGTGCTTGTAAAACTTTAAGAATTTTAAAATATTAGTATTTCAAGTTGAATTTATTTTTTGCTTAACCCTCAGTTAAAAAAACATATAAAGGTAAAAGTCCAGAAATAATTTAGGTTTCTCAAATGGAGATAATTTTGAGCCCTAATATGATTTTTGAAATGCTCACTTCTGCTCATAAAAGAAACAGTAAGTATTTTCTTTTAAGTATTTGTCTGAACACATATGAAATTTCTCTGTTCTGTGTTATCTCAGTAATCTGTAAAAAATTCTAAGAGGTCTCTCCAGGTGTGTCTGGCCGAGGCACACAAAGCCTTTTCCCTAACTCCCTAAATACTAAATAAAGAGGCTTGCCCACAGACTCAGCACAGCAACTGGCCCAGGTCCCGGGTAAGTGCTCAGTTAGAACAAAGAATAATGCTACCATTGATTGGCCACCTACTAAGACCTAATATGTGCCAGGAACTTTATAGTCTCTAACCTTTTCAATTACTCTAAAATTTCCTGCATTTTACTGATGAAAGAACTGGCACTCGGGGAAATCCAAGTGTGTCCAATCTCATTCAGACAAGGTTGAGGCAGAATGCAACCAGATCTGGCGAATGGACGCCAACTTTGCTCACCACTTTGCTCTAGGTCTCCATTTATTAGCTCTCGATACACATCATTTCATTTCCAGGATCCCCAATTCATCCTCAGTAAGATGTCCTCCCAGGACATTCTTCTCCTGTGTCAACCTAAGTCCTCATAGATGTTCTAGAGAACAGGCATTTTCCTCCTGGTCAATAAAAGCTAACAAAACACTAAACCCAAGTAGTGGGTTCCCTGGTTAACTCCTCTCTTCTCATCTACAGCCATTAATTAACACGAAATACATGCACACATGTGCACACACACACACACCCCAATTCACCCATCCTAAGCTCCATTTTATGCTACAAAGCAGACTATAGGGCTAACTCCAGACTGGACTGTAAGAGAGCTTTCTCACCTTCATATTGTCTGAACTCATATCCCAGCCAATTCAAATCCCTTCCCTCTTCTCAAATGACTAAGGCCCTTCCCATTAAAACTCGCTCTCATATCTTGCATTTGTAATCAAGTAAAAATAATTCATAGGGACATATACTTGAATTTTTCTATTTGAATTCCATACAAGTTCAATAGAAATCATGGTGGTATAAGTGGTTTGGTTAATGTTGAGCTAAACAAAATATAATACTTTTACTCTAGGACTTCTCAGAACATTTGTATTGCTGATGTGCATTGCAAAGAGGGGCCTATAGCAAGCAGTAGTTTCCAAGCTTAACGATCATGTATTCCAAAGAGAACCATTCTGAGAAAGAATTTAAGTGCTCTAAACTTTTGTTCTTCAAAGTGAGGTGCTAAGAACACACGATGCAACTTCAGAATACACTTTGGAATTTATTTTCCTATGGTATGATCCACTTGGACATATTTGCAAATGTGTATAAATACCTTAAGACAAATGAGAACCATGAGGCATTTGTCTAAAATATTGGGTAGAAAAACATTTGAGGGATAAAGGGAAAATTAGATCTTACCCATGACCTTGAAATTAGTTGAGTAAGCAGCCTCACTTATAAGATTGGAACACTTTTTCTCTCTTTATCAATTGGTTCAAGTTTTCCTCAACCCATCCCTGTGTTTACTCTGTGTAATTATCTTATGCTTCTCATTCTTAAGCAGGAAAAAAATTAAATCAAACTCTACAGTCTTAAAAAGAAAGAAGAAAGAAAAAAGTTGAAATTATATTAAGATACACTCAACTTCATTTCAAAGGTGATTCCCATTACAGGTTAAGTAAAAATCAGAAGACTAAATTTCACAAAAATATTCTAATGTATTTCTGAACATTTAAACGTAACTGATCAAGTACAGACAATTCTTACACAAATTAATTAAGACCAGCGAAAAAGCCCTATTGATGTGAGAGCATTGCTTCTCAAATTAATATGCATATGCATCAGTACAAGGGAAATCTTGGGGAATGCTATCAGTAGATCTGAGGTTGGGCCTGAGATTTCTCATTTCTTGTCTTCTCCCAGCAAGGGTTGAAAGTGCATTATTAATGGTGGTAACTCTTGCTCAGAATGGCTCTCATCTCATGAAAGCTTATTGATATGGACATATTGCCTATTAATTATGACTAGGTTGTGCTAAACAAATAAACAAAAATGCACACCCAGAATTGATACAGGACTCTTTTGCCCAAAAAAGTAGACCTAGCATTTTAGAAAAATAGCTCAAACCAAGAAAGCAGCATTTTTGCTTTACACACTGAACTCATTTTGGTGCTTTTAATTGACATGGCAGTGGGAGACTGGATATCCTCAGAGGGCTTCTGTTAATTAAGAACTGTGGTCTGTTGAGTGACATCCCCTCCTCTCTCAGCCACCTGTTTGGGCCACCAGCCAAGAATTGAAAAGTTACAGGAAAGATGCCAGGCAGTGAGGAACGACTTAAGTAGTGCCAGATTTGATGATGTGAATATACTTTCTGTTGGCTATCAAAAGATGCTTTCTATTATCATAGCAAACATATTCAATTCTACCCTCTCAGCTGGACTTTCTTTTCTTCTGCCTCTCTTCTAAATTACCATCAGTGAAGGTTAACTACAGTAATTTTTCAAGCAGATTGCATAATGTTTTCATGTTGCTAACTTGCTCCCTTTTCTCCTATTTGAATCTATTTTTTATTCTCTTGATGAATACACTTGATTTTAGAAGTGTGTTGCCCTAAAGCTACATTATAAATGTCTTGAAAAATGCTTGCTCAAGATGACTATTGATTTCTGAAATTTCTGGGCTATAGCCAACAGCATCCACTTCTAATGCTATTGTGATTTCAGTGACTTATAATGTCATGTTATCAAAAACCTTTTACTCATATTTGCAGAATGTATACCCAAATGACACTGATTAAGCACCTGGGCATTGAGTTCTTCTAAATGAAGGCAGCCACTTCCTCTCTTGCTGCCAAGGAAATGGCAGCCTCCATCTCTCACTTGTCTCTTTCACTGTTGCTTTTCCATCATTTTCATTTTAAATTATGTGGCTAGGTATAGCTTAATCCCATTGCCACAAACTCCGACAGAGATCTTATTCCCTTATTGCTGTGGTTGGACTACAAGTTCCCTTGTGGTGATATTGTTGCAGTAAGAGTGCCATCCCCTGTCTCCATCGACTTTTTTTTTTGGTCTAATAAAGGGATTGAACACAGGACCCCTGCATTGGAAGCGTGGAGTCTTAACCACTGGACCACCAGGGAAGTCCCGTGGCTCCACTGACTTTTGCTTATTCAGATGTTTTTGTTGCCATGGGATTTGCTCTAACAAGATTTAACCTTGAGGGACCCCAAGAGTGGTGGCCTCAGTGTGCATGTGAACCTTGGTGACTAGCATCAGTTGTATAGAACTTGATCTCTAATCGTCTTGGTTCCACTAAGTGAATTTGCTGAGAAGCTAACCTTTAATCTTCAAAAGGAGGATATTTACTTCCCAGAGCCATTTTACTAGAGTTACAGAAATGCACCAATTACTTCTGCCTTTAGAGCATGAACAATTTGACAACATTAATTAACTCAAATTTTTTTGCTCCCCTTCACCCCAAGACTAATAGAGTTAAAACAAATAACCCTCAGGATTCTGCAGAAGGGGTTTGTAACTTCCAAAGTGGAGAGAATCCTAGACAAGAAGAGGCACAATGAAGACACTTTGACCTTGCTTAACTTTAAAAAAAAATTGTTGTTTTTCCATGTAAGTCATTTTTAAGCAGGTTTTTTTTTTTTTTTCATTTCTTATTTCATAATAGACCTTTTCACTACCAGGACCAGCATGATGTTTTTCTTACAATCAAGAACAGGAAATATAACATTTCATTCTCTCAAGACTTGGTAAATAATGAGAACAAATACAAAAAATGGATATTTGAATCAATAGACTGATTCTTAGATTGTATGTCCCCTACTTTGATTTGCCCCACCTTGTTTCTGCTAGAAAACTTCTCTGGGACACCAGGTAGTTGCATTAACAGTAATATTGTTCATAACCACAGAGTTTATTGAGTGCTTACTACATGCTAGGCATTTTACATGCTTTATCTAACTTAATATTTACAATCTCTAAAAGTACTAATATTGGGACTTCCCTGGTGGCGCAGTGGTTAAGAATCTGCCTGCCAATGCAGGGACACGGGTTCAATCCCTGGTCTGGGAAGATCCCACATACTGCGGAGCAACTAAGCCTATGCGCTACAAGTACTGAACCTGCACTCTAGAGCCCGCAAGCCACAACTACTGAGCCCACGTGCTGCAACTACTGAAGCCCACACGCCTCGAGACCATGCTCCACAACAAGAGAAGCCACCACAATGAGAAGCTCATGCACTGTAACGAAGAGTAACCTCTGCTCGCCGCAACTAGAGAAAGCCTGCGCACAGCAACAAAGACCCAACACAGCCAAAAAATTTTTTTAATTAAAATTAAAAAAAAATAAAAGTACTAATATCATTGCTGTTTTACCCATGAGAAAAGGAAAGCATAAAGAGATTAAGTTACTTGTCAAAGGTCATTGACACAGTTGAACTCAGTCTGAGTCCTACTTATGACGTTTTCCTCCCATCTGAATGTTGTTTGCCGTTAGAGAGATACAGTAGAGAGACAGCTAGTTTGCATGCGCTACTCAGTTGCCTTCAACTGATTGCAGCCCTTCCCTGGTGTGACTTCTTGGATTTGGATATTGAGTGAGTTGCTGTTTCCTGACTAACTCAGGTGCATCCCTTCATTGCCAGCACCCAGAGTCAGGGCTGAGATCTTGTACCCGATCCAAACTTCAATCCTCTGCATTGCAGAGATCTGCTCTATGAGGTCACAGAGGGGCTCAAAAAGGCTCAGGATGCCTGATAGAACACGAATGTTGTTCAGAATTTAAACCACAGTCATTAATTATAGAAAACAACACGCAAAACGTGTATAAGTCTATCACACTTACTCCCAAGGTTTGTTTGCTGGAAAGTCACACTTCATTCTGGCTGAGTGACCTCCTTGCTCTGGTCCTCAGTTCTTCCCCCAACCCTCCCACCCCAGACCTCTAGTGAGATCGAGGTACACTGGGTCATCCTTCCAGATCTTTCCAGCATAGATGGCTGTGGAATCCTGAAAAGGTTGCCTCATTCCACACAAAGCAGGTTTCATTCACACCCAGTGTAACAGGAAGGTGGGCTGCTCCAAACAGGGCGGCATGTCCCTTTGAGGCTGTAGGGAAAGGATGAGGAAGCCAAAATTTCCCTCCCTTTGTCACAGAGCTCGGGTTCTCTCCCATTGGGATGGAACAAGCAGATGATCACCCTCAAGCTTAAAATTAGGAGTGTTCATTTCCAGAGACTCTCTGAGTGACTGCCAGAGCTCATCACTAGTGGGCTTCTTTTATTGTGCTTTTCCTCATTTTTGAGGATGAAACAATCCATCCTCCAACCTGCTCCTCTGACTACTTCACCATCTGTTGCTGATTCTCTTCTGTTTCTTCCACATAGAGTTAATTGGTAGCAGGTAAACCTCATAGAATTTATAAGGGACTAAATAATACACATTATAATTAAACTGCTTTGCAAATAAAGAAATGAATTTAAAACATAAAAGATGGCCAAATGCACAGACAGTGGTAATGCACCTGAGAACGATGAAGGCGCATTTCTGAAACTGGCAGAAAGAGAGCATTGACACATTAGAGGAAAACGAGTGCATCCATTCAACACATAGTAAGTGACTGCCTACGAGGAGGTGTTCTGTGAGCACTGTGGGATACGAGATGATGAACAGATATGGATCCCACCTTCAAAGTTTTTAGAGTCTGGTGGTAAAATAAGGTTCATGTACAAATGAAAGTAATACAAGACAGAGACCAATAAACAATGCAGTCTTCCCTCCCTCGGCTTAGCCCTCCTCTTTCTACGATCATATTCACCATAAGCACAGGTCCCTTCTGGGTATGATCTGAACTTGCCAGCACAGTCCCCAGTCATGCGGTTGTTCAAGCATGATGACTAATTTTCCCTTTTCATCCGCAAAAATGACCCTGATCAGGCAATTAATTATATGCTCACCTTAATTCTTATGCATGCCATTTCATTGCAGTTTTGATTTTATGGATCTATTTCTCCACTAAAATGTAATTTCCTTGAGGGAAAAAAACATGTTTTTAATTTTTTGGAAATCCTTTGCCTCTAGCACATGCCTGACATGTAGTAGTCAATTAATTAAAAATAGTGAAAGAAGTATGAATTCTCAATTTGGGGTAGAGGCAAAGTTACATTTATTTAAGAGAAAAAGGGGAAATGTGAATGGAGATGGTGGTGTATAAAATGGACCTTGGGGGGCTTCCCTGGTGGCGCAGTGGTTGAGAATCTGCCTGCCAATGCAGGGGACACAGGTTCGAGCCCTGGTCTGGGAAGATCCCACATGCTGCGGAGCAACTAGGCCCGTGAGCCACAATTACTGAGCCTGCGCGTCTGGAGCCTGTGCTCCGCAACAAGAGAGGCCGCGACAGTGAGAGGCCCGCGCACCGCGATGAAGAGTGGCCCCCGCTTGCCCCAACTAGAGAAAGCCCTTGCACAGAAACGAAGACCCAACACAGCCAAAAATAAATAAATAAATTAATTAATTAATTTTTTTTAAAAATTTTAAAAAAAAAGGACCTTGGGGAAGGGTAGGATATAGTCCAGGAGAGGCAAGGAGAACAGCACTCTAGGTGAAGGGATTGCCAGTTATATCAAGGAAAGCGGAGAGATTTAGACAGTGAGAGCTAATGTTAAACTACCACTAAGACACCTAAAAATGCAGTGTTACTTCCAGTCTCATGCAGAGCAAATGAGGTCTGCCCTGCACTGAGATAAACTCTGAATATTCTGATATGGTCATCAGGATTCCAGAAATTTCCTTGCTACTCATTACTTACCAAGGTAAAAATATATATTCATAACGTAAACCCCAGTTTTCAGTCTTTTTATGTTTTTTAATTGCTGCTGGAGTATTAACAAGAGCATAGCAGTACAGAGTATGAGTGAAGAGTTAATGTTCTGTACAGACCTGGTTTCAAGACATAACTTTGACACTCACTGTGTGTGTCTCTGACCAAGTGACTGAACCTATTTAATCCCCAGTTTTATCATCTGTAACACAGGGAGGACCATGGCACCCTGTTGCTGTGAATACTGAGAGAAAGACTGGTACAAAGCAAGCAATCAGCTAACATAGCTGTTATCATCAGGTTAGCAATGAACAAACAAAATTTGTCTTCCATGTGTAGAGATCATGACCGAAGAACTAATCCCAGATCATTTCAGCAGCAGAAAGAAAAGTAGATAAATTTCCTTATTGTGTTTCAGTATATATCTGGATTCTAAATGCAGTTTTTTTTAGACTTCCTTCATTGACTATAGCCATTTAAAATTTTAAATGTCAAAATTATGTTTGAATTCTCCAGGGAGCCACGCTCCTAAGAGCTTTGTTTCAGTGAAAGGTAAACACTAAGCATAAAGGAGAAAGTTTTGAGTAAAGGAGGAAGTGATCTAGATTTTTTTAAGTCTTTAACACAGAGTACAAGGATTTCCAAGATCTATAACCCTCTAATACACAGGCAATGTGAACATTTGTGGCACGTGATGATTCTTTTTTTCAGTCTCTTTTCCTGTTTTTAACACTTGCCTTCACTAAGCTAATATCCCCTAATACAACTAGCCCCCTTCTTCTCCCTTCCGCAAGCAACAGTCTCGTACTGTGGATGAAGAGACATAGATAAAGGAAAGCAAGTGATGGGACATGACTCTGGTTCTGGATGGCCCCAAAGGTAATTTCAAAAGATTTAGAAGATTTCTACCTCATGTTGGGTTTCAATGTATATTCCTTTAGTCCTTCCTTTCTTTTCTAGAGAAAAAAAGGAAAAAAAAATCCCTGATTCTTCTAATGGACACATACTGAGATTGAAAAATTTAAATGTAAAAACCCTATTATCTCTGTGGCTCAGAGCTATGTGGTCAACTGGAGGCGGACTCCTATTTCACTTAACTCTCTGCCAAGCCATTTATCTTACTTCAGTTGAGACTGGTATATGCTGTGTGAAGTCCAAGGTTGTGCTTTGAAATTCATCAACGTCTCTAATCCAGCCAGTAGACTGTCCCCTGGATTTTGTATATGATATTCATTTTATGCAGTTTCAAGTTCCCTTGCTGCTATTGTGTGTGTGTGTGTGTGTGTGTGTGTGTGTGTGTGTGTGTGTGTGTTCCCATGGGTATTTTAGAGGAGACTGGGCAGAATGTTCTTGTCTAGGCTGGCACCGAGCTAACCCAGAAATTCCCCATCATCCACCCACATGTCTTTCTAAGTGCACACTCACACAAACACAGGCTCCATCTGTTTAAAATTTGTCATAATTCTTGCCAGAGATTTACAGGAATTTTAGAAACACAAAAACATAGAATGTCAAACCTGGAAGAAACTCTAGGAATCATTTAGAATAATTACTTCATTTTATAATTAAAGCCAAGAGAGATTAAGTGATTTATACAATGTCATTTTCTTAAATTCACTTGTTTATCGTTTTCAAGTATCTGGCCAACATTGACCCACTTCTCACATCTTATATTCTCCATGATTTTTCAAAACTTACTGATGCTAGCACCAAGATTGTATCTCAAAATTCTTTGAAAGTCCCAGGATTTAAACATACTCTATTCTCTAAAAATTTCTCACTTTTCTTGGATCTTCCATTTCCTCTTAATGTGTGTCCTACTTGAACCATTTTGAAAATCACCCCTTACCAGCAGAGGTGATAAAATATGGGTATTGCTGTCATTCCTTAATATTCACTGCCTGCCCCAATAAATAAATCCATCTCTCCCTTTTTATTATTCCTATGTAATGCTGTTAAAGCAAGCTATGTTGTTACATGTACATATGCTGTGACCATACTAACACCATTCTTATATGTTCATGTTACTCTTTTATGGTCATACTAGGACAGCATTTCCCAAAGTGGACCACTGCTCTGTAAAAGCGATCTGAGAATAAGATTTCCAATGTCAAATAAATATGAGGATTACTGCATACTATATACTTCCCTTAGAAAATTACACTGCATATTAGCGTATGAAAGGATCCATTAAGTCTTGTCCTAAATACTCCAGGTATGAAAATATATATTCTTCTGAATTTCAAGAAAATCCCCACAGAAAATGTTATAGCAGATATTCTGTCCACATTTTGCTTATATTTCCTTTATATGTGAACTTGGAGAATTCACTTTATAAGTTAATTTATTATCTCTAATACCTAGACTTTCTAAGTTTGGGGAAGTTGGTTTACAAAATTTTAATTTTGAATCCCTATCCTTATTTAGCTATATTTTCCCTTTAAAATATCTAACACTATAACCACATACATATATTTTTCTCTCAATTTTATGAAATTTACTTCATGATATCTTAGAGATTATGACTGACTGCATACAGAATAGACTTCTCTCACTAGTCAGTATTAAAATTTTAAAATGTTTAAACGCTATGGAGCTCCCTCTGCATATTGAATTTGAGTAAAATAATTTAATTCAATTTTTAAATAGAAATAAGTATGTTTATTGCTATAGTTTTAAAAAGCACTCCAACTAGTAAGTTAACATAAATTTTACATGGCAGAAGAACAGATGTGGTCCCAAACCAAATCAATACTCTTATTTTTTGACTATTATGGCAAAGCATCGTACAATAGGATGTGAGGACTACAAAAACATTTAAAACCTATGTACCCCGTTCTCTACATCTTTTTTGTCTATATGAAAACATGCTGACTAAACATATATTAACAACTCCATAAAAATAAATGGAAGGGATGCTACAGTCTACACAATGACTATTAAATGAATTGAATAATGAAATTACTTTATGTGGCAGTATTATAAAATATCCTTTAAATACCTAATAAAATTTATGTTAAATACCTGATAAAAATAACATAGCAGATGACAAATGTTTAATTTTTAATATACATGATAATGTCACTGGAATGCTATCAATCTCTTAGTACCCATATCCAGAGAAGTGTTGTTAGTATTGCAATACTTGTCAAGTTAAGTCTATTTTGTTTTAATTGGAATTTTCAGAATCTCTTTAGAAGATATTTTCCCCCCAGTGGTGTCTCTCTTAATGGTTTATTTAAAATATTGGCACTAACTAAACGGAAGCTCTATTTTTAAACAATTTTTCCTGAAAAGATTTTAAAAATATAAATTAGAAAGTAAGTCAGAAACTCAGAACTGTAAAATAGAGAGAAGGTACAGCACTATGGAAATGGTAACTTTAAGTTGCACAAAATGATGATTTGGGATTTTTACTTATCAATTCATTTTTTTTATACAATTGCTATTCTGGCAACAGTCTCTGGAGTCAGAAGGATCCAAAGGCTGAACTAACACAGATAAATCACTTAATCTCTTATACCTACAGTTTCTTTACATGTAAAATAAATATAATAACAGTATTGAATTTCAAATAATGTGATGACCATTAAATAAGATAATTTAACTAAAGTGCTCAGAAAGCTCCTAATCAAAGGGTAACTATTATGATTGTTTTAGTATAACAAAGGAAATGCTATAGACTTAGTATCTCTCAGCAATGCATTAAACAAACTTTCTTATGATCCCTTTGTGGACAAAATGAAATGTCAGCTGAATGACAGAACAATAATGTGGAATATGCTGGTTGAGCACTTCCAGCCCCAAAGTATTGATTAATGGGTCTTGATCACTGTGAAGGAGGCACACTGCAGGTTCTGCCCTCCACATTTTCCTATTCAACAGTTTCATCAATAAAGTTGGAGAAAAGCATGCACACGCTTACCTAAGTTATACATTACCCAACGTTAAGAGAAACAAGTAAATGTGAAATGACAGAATATGTGATCTCAATAAACAGATGGTAAATAAATGTTATCTATGATAAGAGGAAATGGACTGACCTTAATAAGATTATTTATATTTAAAATGTATATTATACACATACAGCATGGAGGAGAACCTGATAGGGAAAAAGCTCTTTGAATATAAGAATATAAAGCTCTCTGTATATTTTTAGTTTGCAAATTGTATTATTTAGTGTAAGGCTACTTATTGTAACAAACCAAACCAAAAACAAATAATAATTCAAACACAGTCCAAAATAATGTATTCCTGATCAGTAGGTGACTCTGTAATAAGTCCTGAATCAGGGACTATTTTTAAAACAATTGATCTAAAATAATTAGTACAATTTTACAGATAGTCTTTTCCTTTGACATATGTTAACAAGATACAATGTCATATGCTAAGTCAAAATCATATTAGTATGTCAAATCAATGGTTCCTAAACTTGGTAGCACATTGGAATCACATCAGGAGCTATCGAAGAAAATACTTCCTGATAGCAATGAGGATGACAACATCATTAAATCTTAGAGGTCAGTTGGCAGTGTTTAAGCATCACAAGTAAGGTAGACTCAGTTATCTTAATGAGAAGCAAGGTGGGAGTGGCAAGCAAGGTGCTAGACCCACTGGGAGCTCTGTATATGATAGTAAATGATATATGACAATGTTTCAGGGTAAAATGGATGAGCAACCAACTAGGGAATTCTTAATCTATACAATGAATGGAAATCAAGAATAAACAATCAGAAATCTGAGAGTAGCTGCTCCAATAACACGTAATGACCCCTGCTCAGTTTCTGGATTGAGACCAGTTTTTAGACCTGAAAGCCACCAACTGGAAGAGAGTCCAAGTCCTTGGAAGAAAGGACTCTATAGCACCACAGAAGGTTTACATGATAATGATTCCCTTAATCCTTCCACAAATGGTACTATGGTCATTTCCTTGGTTGAACATACACTGTAGAATAGAGAATATTCAGACACATCAAAGATTACTGGAGATATGGTCCAAGTTGACCTAAGGACCTGAAATGCCACCATGGTCCTCCATGAGAGTAATGGGGGAAAGGATTTCTATGGAAATCATATGAAGTCCTAGCACTGATCCAGCTCACAGTGGGTCCATCAGGTCCACAGACCTACGTGGTGGTTATTTTCCTGGTCTCCAAATACGTGGTTGGAATGCAAGTACTTAATAGTTGTCAAAATCCCCATATTGGGTTCTTACTCAGAAGGGTAAGAGTTATGTAGCAGGCAAGTCAAGTGGAAACCTCACTCGTTGGCCAAGATACTAAGTTAAACAATATTGTATCTCGGGAGAAATGGCAAAAATTAATATCACTCTTAAACACCTAAAGGATACAGGGATGATGCTCCCCATAGAAATCCTATTTAATTCACCAGTCTTAGGGGTACTGGTGGTGTAGAATTTTGTTGCATAGAATTTATGTCAAGTTCCAATAGAAAAATTACAAGTGAGGCCCTTAGGGTTCTGGAACAAGACCATATCAGCTTCAGCAGAAAATATGCACCACTGAATAAATCATCACTATTATACTGTTGGGTCCTGGTGGACAATTGGAAACCAGGCAGAACTGTAATAGGTGGATTTTTTATAGGCCCACCTAGTCATGTGTTTGGGCAGGCTAGTAGCAATCCGTCATAAATGGAAATGGTACACAAAGAATTGGGCATAATAGGACCGGAGAGCACAAGTAAACTGCACAGACCCCTATGTCATCCACTAAATCACTAGTTTCTCTCCCTCAGTTCACAACTGATGGAAGTGGAGAAAGAAGAAGGCTGGTTCACAGATGATTCAGCTCTGATGTTGCTATAAGCCAAAAATTAAGTCCTGCTGCATTACAACCCTGCTCAGGGGTGTAAAACTGAAAGCAGTAGGGGCAATTCTCCCAAAGGTCAACACTTTGGGAAATGCATCTGGTCATCAATTTTATGTACAGAGAACTGTCCTGAAATAAGAATATATATGGATTTATAGACAAGAGAGAATGGCTTGGCTTGCTGAACAGGAAGGAAAGGAAAAGGAAAAGGAAAAAATGGAAGGAAAAAATGGAAAGACTGGGGACAAGAGACATACAGATAATCTACAGGAGTGGACAAAATATGAAGATCTTGTGTCACATGCAATTCCCTCCCAGAGAGCATCCCCTCACCAGAAAAAGTACTAAATAATGAAGTAGAAATAATGATTCAACCATCTGATGTTAGCCAACCTCTGTCATCGTCTGCACTAGTGCTTACACAGTAGGAACATAAATGGAGTAATAATCATGAGGGCAGGGATGGAGATTCGTTTTTGAACCCCAAAACATGAGATTTCACTCATCATGGCTTAGCTAGCTGCTATCACTACTAAATGTCCAACCTGACATCTGGAGAGACCAAGACAGAGTTTCCAAATGGCACCATCCCTCTAGTAGACCAATGGCCCCTCTGAGTCAAGTTGATGACATTGAACTCTTTCCACTTTGGAAGTGGCAGTGATTTGTTAGCACATATCACTCTTCTTTCTATAGTGACTGAACCAGCTCCACTGTCTCGGGGATTAGTGTTTCATTTTCTGACATTGCATCCCAACGAACATTGCACTGGACCAAGTAACCCACTTTACAGAACAGAAGGTAAACAAGCAGGCATATGAACATAGGATCTACTACCACACTACCTAATAGAACAATGGAGGGACCAGTTTGAAGAAGACACCATGCAAAGATAGGGAAATAGTCTCCAAGATGAAGTACATGTCCTAAATCAACAACAGGCTTTTGTTTTTGGTTGTTTTTTTGTTTGTTTGGTTTTTGGGTTTTACCATTAAGTAGAATACAAAAGACCAGTATCCCAGAGGTGGAAGTTGGAGAGGCCCTGGTTAGCTTCACTTTCAGTGGCCTACATGGAGAATTTGGATTCCCATCCCTACAACTCTATGCTCTGCAGATGTGAAGGTCCTAAGACTCACCAAAGGGAACATTTCTACCATAGACACAACAAGAGAGCAACATACAAGAAAAAGTGACATCCTGGCAGAGAGAAATGACCCCAATTATGAGGAAGGTGTACAGCTGCTATTACACAATGGCAACAGGGAGGACCTTGTGTGGCCCAGGATGATTCATTGGAGATCTTTTGGTACCCCTTTCCCAAGTTGATTATGTACTGACATTTACATTAAAAAATCCACTGCAAAATTATATTGTGGTTAACAATGAAGTTATGTCAGTATGGATTTTGTTCACTTCTTAAATATTTATATAAACCAGACTCTGCCCCTTCCTTGGCCACAGGCGATAGCTGACCCCATCTGGGGACATCAGCCATGCTACTGCCACCCCTGGTGTTTGTGATTATGATAGATGGAGTGAAAAATTGGGAGCTCTGAGCTTCATCAGAGGAAGTCATCTTTGGGCTCTACAGTTCTGGTAGGGCAAGGGTCCCAGAATGGAAGTGAAGCATAGGATTCTGCTGCTATTGAATGGCCCCTCCTCTTTTACATCCAGAGCAACAAGGTGCCTCCACATGCAGCAAAGGTAGGGAATATACCCTGGGAGGAGAGGACATGCTGGTGAGAGAACCCTAAAAGGAAAGAATATTTTCCTTTTTATGAAATATTCTTATTTTTCCAATATTTAATGTGCTTTAAAGAAAATTACTTTCTCCTCAGGTATGAAGAGAGTCCTTCCATGAAAACCCACCACTGGCACTACCCTTTGATCCTGTTTATGTTGTGACACAAAAATCCACAGACCCTCAATCACCCACATCTCTCCCTCTCTATACAAAAGAGACTGCACCATCTCTCTCTTTCTCCCCTTTTCTCTTCAAATCCCGAAATTCTTACTGTGCCCACTGAAATTCATAGTCTACTCTCAGAAAAATCTCTGTTTTCTTAATCTAATTGAAACCTGGCTTTTCTGGAGGACCTTACTTCCCTTCACATGAAGACTGTTTCTTTCTCAAGACTTTGTAACCCTGGGCCTAAAACTATTTACATTTACCCACTTGCTCTTATGGATGATGGTACCCTAACATTGCTGCTATCTGTCTGAATTGTAATTGGCTGTTTGCTTGTATGTCTCTCCCAGTAAAATGTAAACCCCTTGATGCGAGAGATAGTATCATATTCAGGGATGTATTCCTAGAATTGAAAACAGTATCTTGTACACTGAAGACCTCATATCTGTTGGAAGAAGCAATAAATGAATGAAAAAATATAATATAAAGATATTTCAAATCAGTAGAGCTTTGAAATGTGTACCAGTGATATTTTTAAATGTTTGTACCCTTAAATCTAGTGTCCAGCTTCAAAAATATGTCCTCCGGAAAAACTAAGAAAATTTATTTGGACAGGTTCAAGATTTATCTAGAAGGACATTGGCTAAATTTACAACAAAATGTGACTAGATTTGTAAATTACTGTACATTTATACAATGGAACACTATGAAATCATTAGAGTAGTGTTTGTGAAGAACAATAACAAATGTTCATTATGAACTCAATTAAAAAGTAGTTTACTGTGGGTTTCCCTGGTGGCGCAGTGGTTAAGAGTCTGCCTGCCAATGCAGGGGACATGGGTTCAAGCCCCAGTCAGGGAAGATCCCACATGCTGTGGAGCAACTAAGCCCGTGAGCCACAACTACTGAACCTGCACTCTAGAGCCCGTGGGTCACAACTAATGAGCCCGCGTGCCAAAACTACTGAAGCCTGAGTGCCTAGAGCCACGCTCCACAAAAAGAGAAGGCAACGCAATGAGAAGGTTGTGCACCGCAACGAAGAGTAGCCCCCGCTCGCCGCAACCAGAGAAAGCCCACGCGCAGCAACAAAGACCCAACGCAGCCACAAATAAATACATAAACTAAATTTTTTAAAAGTATAGTTTACTGTTAAAGTCTACTTCCCCATTTAAAAAGGAAATCAAGTTGCTAACAAAAGCTAGCTCCATGTGGTGGAATTAGAAATGATTTTCCTCATTAAAATACATTTTACAAAATTTCTACAATAGGTAAACATATTTACTACTCTGAAACTCAAGTTCCTTATGTGCTAACCAAGGAAAATTTCCCCCACAGTATTTTTTTTCACTACACAATGATACATAGCTCTCTACATTTTCAATGTAGAGGTGATTAACAGTCCTGCTCATAATATGTACCTTGCTGAATAGCAGTAAGAGGGTGAGGCTAGAGTTACGACAATGTCCCCAAACAGGAATACCAATTGTACACACACTGCACTATCGTGCTCTATTTCACTTGTTTCATGTAGCCTGAAATCACATTTATATTACACTCCCTAAGTGAAAAATGAATGAAAGCTTTGGGAACCAGCCAACAGGACTAGACCCACTTACAGATGTCTGATGATTTCTGAAGCAGAGAAGATAGATGTCCCCCCCAGGAACCAGTCATTTAACAGGGCAGAAGAGAACCCTGATTCCCTATCAAACGGTTCACTATGGAAGTTCTCATTCAATTGAGATTTGAGCTCTTCACAGGGAAAAGTGAAGTAAGATGAATGATTGCCCTCCTTCAACATGGGAAAATTATATTCTCTTCTTCACTGTTTGGATTCAGGGTATGACTTTATAGCAGCTATTTCTCATACAAGTCAAATCCCATTTCAAAATATGCCATTACAACAGAAATCTCTGTACAACAAAAATATTTTTCCAGCCTGCAATCCCTAAATTTTTAATCATTTCTATAAAAAGCTCCAATTACTATGCCAATAATATGTGTACTCCTTTAGGGAAGGCTAAGGTAGAGTCTGAACATTTTATATTATTGTGCGTTCATTCACAGTATGCAGTCTGTGTATTATCTTTAAAGAAATATTGGTTACACATTTTTCATTTTTCCACATTTAATGCAGCCATTAGCAGTAGCACCATCCATGAATATGAAATGCATGAACATGAATCATTTTTTCAACATAAGCTTAATGATTATTGTTTATACTCCATTTTAATAATACTTTGTCTGAAATAATGAAATTGCCAACTACGGCTCCCATTTTGGGGCTGAGAACATATGTGCAGTTAGATTCCACTCTATCATGTGGAAACCCATCCACAGGGTGACTTCGTTCTTGTCCTTGTTTGTGCCCTGGCTCCAGAGCCTCTTAATCTCTGTCACTGTCACCTGAAGAGCATTTTGGTTGGTCACCTAAGGGACAGTAATTCATCTTTTAGGTCTTCATACCTGTCCCTGTTTCTCAGGTTTTGTCGTCACACTGTAGCTCTTGGAAGGGCATTGTTTTGGAAGCCATTTATTTCTGCAATAATAAATGAGTCCTTTTTATCACTGAAGAAAGCACACATTAGAAGCCTGCAGCTGGGTCCCATTTTGGACTGTGTGAGAGCTGTTTCCTCTGTGAGAGATTTCATGCAACACCTACAAGCTCTGTTCTTCTCCTTCTACATTGGTAAGGTAGCCTTTGTGTCAGTTCAAAGTCTAACTGTCTTGTCCTTCACACCGTGGCTAGTTTCCTTTACAATACCCAAATCAATATTTTAATTCTTGCTTTTATATCTCTGATTCACTCTTAGTAATTCTCAAACATATTTTCACTTATGCAAAAGAGCAGATAAACCCCACAGATGTGAGAAATTGACATAAAATATAGCTCTATAACCCTGAATTTTATTGGGCACACTCTTTCTTTTCCTAATTGATATTTCATACTATTGTGATCATTTGATGCTAAGTATTTCATAGGTTACATCATAATTTCTTTTTTATCCATTATTTATTTAGAAATGTGTTTATACTCCTATTTTATTTTATATATTTTTGTTTTTTGTTTTCTAACTGAGATGCTTTGTGATCAGTGATAATTGATTGTTTGAAACTCATTTCCTGAAATGCACTGAAACTTGCTTTATGGAGTGTTCATGGTCAGTTTTCATAAGTGATTCGTGCACTCTTGAGGAAAACATTTTCCTCTAATTTTTGGATGCATTAATAATTTGGCTCATGCAAAAATCCTTAACAAAATTTGAGCAAACCAAATTTAACATTAAAAGGATCCCAGAGCAGGGTTTAATACAGGGATGCAGGATGGTCCAACATCTGCAGATCAATCAATGTGATATACCACATTAACCAAGTGAAAGATAAAACTCATATGATCATCTCAATAGATGTAGAAAAATCATTTGACAAAATTCAATGTCTATTTATGATAAAAAAAAAAAACTTCCAACAAAGTGGGTAGAGAGGGAAATTACCTCAACATAATAAAGGCCATATATGACAAGCCTACTGTTAACATCATATTCAAGATCATGAAAAAGACAAGTATGTTCACTCTTGCCACTTTCATTCAACATAGTACTGAAAGCACTAGCCAGAGCAATTAGGCAAAAACAAGAAGAAAAAGGCATCCAAATTGGAAAGGAAGAAGTAAAACTGTCACTACTTGCAGATGAGGTATTACACATAGAAAACCCCAAAGACTCTGTCAAAAACTGTTAGAACTAATAAATGAATTCATTAAAGTTGCAGGATACAAAATCAATATACAAAAATCAGTTGTGTTCCTATACGCTGATAACAAACTACCAGAAAGAGAAATTAAGAAAACAATCCCATTTACAACTGCATCAAAAAGAATAAAATACCTAAGAATAAACTTAATCAAGGAGGTGAAAGACTTGTACACTAAAAGCAATAAGACATTGCTGAAAGAAACTGAAGAAGACACAAATAAACAAAGATATTCCATGCTCTTTAATTGGAAGAATTAATATTGTTCAAACATCCAAACTACCCAAAGCAATCTACACATTCAATGTAATCCCTATCAAAATTCCATCGGCATTTTTCACAGAAATAGAAAAAACAATCCTAAAATTTGTTTGGAGCCAAAAAAGACCCCAAATAGCCAAAGCAATCTTGAGAAAGAAGAATAAAGCTGGAGGCATCACATTCCCTGATTTCAAACTATGTTACAGAGCTACAGTATTCAAGACAGTGTGGTATCGGCATAAAAATGGATACATAGATCAGTGGAACAGAATACAGAGCCTAGAAATAAACCCACCCATATATGGTCAATTCACTTACAACAAAGTTGCCCAGAATATACAATGAGAAAAGGACCATCTTTTCAACAAATGGTGTCGGAAAAACTGGACAGTCACATGCAAAAATGAAACTGGAACACTATCTTACACCATTCACAAAAATTAACTCAAAATGGATTAAAGACCTGGAACCATAAAACTCCTAGAAGAAAACATAGGTGGTAAGCTCCTTGACATTGGTCTTGGCAATAGTTTTGTTGGATCTGACTCCAAAAGCAAAGGTAAAGCAAAGATTTAAAAGTGGCACTGCACCAAATTAGAAAGTTTCTGCACAGAAAAAGAAATCATTAACAAAATGAAAAGACAACCTAGTGAATGGGAGAAAATATTTGCAAAGCATATATCTGATAAGAGGTTAATATCCAAAATACATTTTTTAAAATTCATACAACTCAATAACAAATAAACAATCCAACTGAAAGATGGGAAGAGGATCTGAATAGACATTTTTCTAAAGAAGACCTATAGATGGCCAACAGGTACATGAAAAGATGCTCAACATCACTAATCATCAGGGAAATGCAAATCAAAACCACATGAGATATCACCTTGCATGTGTTAGAATGGCTATTATCAAAAAGACAAGAAACAGCAAGTGTTGTCAAGGATGTGGAGAAAGGGAACTTTTGTACACTGTCAGTGGGAATGTAAATTGGTGCAGCCATTATGGAAAACAGTATGAAGGTTCCTCAAAAATTAAGACTAGAACTACCATATGATCCAGCAATTCCACTCTGGACATTTACCCAGGAGCAAATGAGACAGTAACTGGAAAAGATATATGTACCCCAATGTTCACTGCAGCACTATTTTCAATAGCCAAGACATGGAAACAACATACGTGTCTATCAACAGATGAATAAAGAAGAAGGGATATACACACATGCGTTCACACACACACACACACACACACACACACACACACACAATGGAATACTATTAATTGATTAAAAAAGAAGGGAATCTTGCCATTTTTGACAGCATATACGGACCTTGAGGGCATGATGTTAAGTGAAATAAGTCAGTGAAAGACAAATACTGTATGATCTCACTTATATGTGAATCTAAAAAGAAATAAAACCAAGCTCATAGATACAGAGAACAGATGGATGGTTGCTGCCAGAGGTGAGGGCTAGGGGGTTGGAGAAATGGATGAAAGGAGTTGAAGGGTAAAAACTTTCAGTTATAAAATTGGTAAGTCATGGGGATGCAATGTACAGTATGTATTACATATCTGAAGTTGCTTAGAGAGTAATCTTAAACGTTCTCATATCAAATGAGCAAGAATGGATTTGAGATTCGGTAAATAAAGGTCATTTGGGAATTAAAAAAAAAAGTTCTCATGACAAGAAAAAAAATTGTAGCTATGCATGGTGACAAATGTTAACTAGACTTATTATGGTGATCATTTCTCAATATATACAAATATTGAATCATTATGTTGTACCCCTGAAATGAATACAGTGTTATATGTTAAATATACCTCAATTTTCAAAAAAAATTTAAGGGAATGCCCTGGCAGGCCAGTGGTTAGGACTTGGCACTTTCACTGCTGTGGTCCTGGGTTCAACTCCTGGTCGGGGGACTAAAATCCTACAAGCCGCTGGTGCAGCCAAAAAGAAAAAATTTAAATAATAAAATTTTAAAATAAATATGTTTACAAGGAAAAAAGACTTAATGGTTTCCTGATGCTCTCCAAATTTAGATCAAAGTCCACTTTGCTGAGGAAAAGTACCTTTACTTTCTTTTCCTCATTATTTGAAAAACTCTGCTATAGATAATAAAGCTACCTGCACCGAATATTTTTAACAAATTAATTTGTCATATTCACATTTTTTTCTGAAATAAAGGTGGTATGTGGTGCTTAGCGTAATTGAGTCAACTGGGGAATTGGTGAGTAGATGCATATTCTTGTTCAATTTAAAAGAAAAAGCAAAATTTATTGAAAGTATTTCTAAACCATAACAAATTTTAGATTATAATTTTAACTGAGATGGTACTTACTTGTTCAAGAAAAATTTAACTGTGCATTTGCTTTGGGTCAAGCATCACATTAGACAAAAAGCTGTCAACAAGATGGGCATAGTTGTTGTCACAGAATGGTCTGTGACCATTCTCACAGACACAGGAGTCTCAAGCATGTTCAGTATTACATCTCTCTCCAGCTACTATACTATTTCTCTGCTTCCTTTGAAAGCAACGGTTCTTGAAGAAGCTGTTTATATGGTCACTAAAATATCTGTTCCCATCCCCTGTTGAACCTACTCCAATGAATCTTTTACCTGCTATTTCAACAATGTTAGGAACACCAGCGACCTTCCCACTGCTAGATGCACTGGTCATCCCCAGATGATCTTACCTCACTTATTAGCATTTCACACTGTTAATCCTTCCCATCTTCTTAAAACACTCATTTATTCGGCTTCTGATCACCACCCACTTTTGGTTTTCCTCCCTGGCTGGTGCTTCCTCATCTTCTCAACCTTTAACTGTTGAAATTACCCAGAGCTGAGTCATCAAACTTTATGTCTTTTCACGCTCCAGATGGCTTTAAATACCATCTACATGTTGATAATTCCCCTGTTTACATCTCCATCCCGGACGTTTTCCTTGAGTTCCAGAATTGTATATAAACTTTCCAACTCAGACTCTTCATTTGGGTGTCTAGTAGATATCTCAACGTGTTCAAAGTCTATATTCCTCCTGGACACAGCCCCTCCCCTATGCTCTTCTCTAGCCTTCTCAATCTCAGGAAAGCGAACCTTCATTTTTTCAGATACTCAGGCCAGACACTGAATTCATTGTGTACTGTTTGCTTCTCCACACTCTATAGTCAATCTTTCACCAAATGCTGCTGGCTAAGACTCCCTAATGTATGCAGAATTTGACCACTTACTACCTTTCCTGATACTATCCGATCCAAACCCCCAGCTTCTTCTGATCTGGATTCTTTTAATCATTGTCAAACTCATCTCCCTGTCTAGGCTTGACCTACTACAGTCAACAGAGCAGAAACAGTCTGCTCAACTAACATCCCTCTGTGGCTTTAGTATCTTAGCGTAAAGCCATTGTCCTTCAGTAGCAAGGCTCAGCTTCACCTGTCCCTGTGCTCAGCGGCCTGTCCCCAGCGCTAGGTTAGGATCCATGAAAACCCTCCACGCCCTCTTCCAGGAGGCGGCCCAGGGAGCCCTCAACAGCTGCAGTTTCAGCTTCCGGCAGCAGATTACCCAGAGCTTTTGCATGGTGACCTGACTGCTTAGGGACTTCCGTTCTCTGACTGTCCCAACAGCACCAGAAGGAGCTGGGTGCCCACCTTCTGCCGGGTCGGCTGAGCTGGACTCAGTCCCCAGTCTGTGACCACCAAGCATACCTCAAACATATGGGCACCAGGAGGCTGGGTCCTGGAATCCCGGGCCTGGTGTCCTTAGACTGGAGTGAAACCCCTCGGAGGTTTGAGGAAGGGAGTTCCCTGGCCCATCAGCCTGTGAGGAGGGCTGGTCCTGGAGTCCACTGGACTCACCAAGTCTCCCATTTCCCAGCTCTGGGAGCCCAGAACCGCACACCCAGGAGCAGCCTGTGCATCCTGGCGCCACCTCGCGGCTGTTCCTGAGACTGCACTTTCAGACCTGGCAAAAACCTACAGCCTGCCCCTTCCTCCTTCACTCTGTCCATTCCAGTGGTAACCGCAAAAACTAAAATGACATTGCTTGTCCACACACACACAAAAAAAGTCCAAAAAAATCTCTTTGACTTCAACTCTTTCTGCCATTTTTCCTTGTTCACTCTGCTGTAGCCACACTGGGCTGATTACTGTTCCTAGAACATGTTAAGAATATGTAATACATATTACCTCAAGGAATTTATACTTGCTGCTCCTTCTGACTGGGCCACTTTCCCCCTTATCCTCAGGGCCAACACCTCATTTACTTACAGATTCTCTTTAAAAACATCTAATGTGTGAGGGCTGCCATGGTCCTCAACTTAAAGAGCCACCTCTACTATTTCCTTGGCTCTTATCTCCCTAATCCTGTTTCCTGTTTTCTCATGCTACTTATAACCATAGGAAGTACTATGTACTTACCAGTTCACTTTCTTCTTGTCTGCCCTCCACCCCCATCCCACTAGAATAAACTTCCCAAGAGTTGAAATTATGTCTGTTGTGTTCGCTACTGTACCCCCAGTGCCTGGAACAGGGGTTGGAAAATACTAGGTACTCAATAAATATTTGAGTGACTGATTGGGTTTACAAAACTGCATTATAAGATGCTATGGGGAGGGACCTTCAAGATGGCAGAGGAGTAAGACATGGAGATCAACTTCCTCCCCACAAATACATCAGAAATACACCTACATGTGGAAAAACTCCTACAGAGCACCTACTGAACGCTGGCAGAAGACCTCAGACTTCCCAAAGAGCAAGAAAATCCCCATGTACCTGGGTAGGGAAAAAGAAAAAACAGACAAAAGAATAGGGACGAGACCTTCACCTCTGGGAGGGAGCTGTGGAGGAGGAAAGGTTTCCACACACTAGGAAGCCCCTTCACTGGCGGAGACAGGGGGTGGGTAGGAGGGAAGCTTCGGAGTCATGGAGGAGAGTGCAGCAATGGGGTGCAGAGGAAAAAGAAGAGAGATTCCCACACAGAGGACCAGTGCTGACCAGCACTCACCAGCCTGAGACACTTGTCTGCTCACCGGCTGGGAGCTGAGGCTCGGGCTTCGGAGGTCAGACCCCAGGGAGAGGACTGGGGTTGGCTGTGTGAACACAGCTTGAAGGGGGCTAGTGTGCCACAGCTAGCCAGGAGGAAATCCAGGAAAAAGTCTGGACCTACCAAAGAGGCAAGAGACCATTGTTTCAGGGTGTGCAAGGAGAGGGGATTCCTTCCCTGTGTGCCCACAGAAGGCAGAGCACTGCCTAAGTGAGCTCCAGAGATGGGTGAGAGCCGCAGCTTTCAGCTCGGACCCCAGAGACAGGCATGAAATGCTAAGGCTGCTGCCGCTGCCACCAAGAATCCTGTGTGCAAGCGCAGGTCACTATCCAAACCCTCCACCCCAGGGCCTGCGCAGCCTGCCACTGCCAGGGTCCTGTGATCCAGGGACAACTTCCCTGAGAGAACACATGGCGTGTCTCAGGCTGCTGCAACGTCGGGCCAGCCTCTGCTCGGCTCCGCAGGCTGGGCCCGCATTCCAATCATGACTACCATCCCCCTCCCTCCCTTCAGCCTGAGTGAGCAAGAGCACCCTAATCGGCCGCTGCTTTAATCCCCTCTTGTCTGGGCAGGAACAGATGCCTGAGGCAACCCGTGCACAGAGGTAGGGCAAAACCAAAGCTGAACCCCAGGAGCTGTGCGAACAAAGAAGAGAAAGGGAAATTTCTCCATGCAGCCTCAGGAGCAGCAGATTAAATCCCCACAATCAACTTGATGTACCATGCAGCTGTGGAATACCTGAGAGGACAACAAATTGTCCAAAAATTGAGGTGGTGGACGTTGGGAGCAACTGTAGACTTGGGGGTTTGCTGTCTGCGACTGACTTGTTTCTGATTTTTATGTTTATCTTAGTTCAGTTTTTAGTGCTTGTTATCATTGGTGGATTTGTTTATTGGTTTGGTTGCTCTCATCTTTTTAAAATTTTATTTAATTTATTTTTTTATGTTTTATTTTTTATTTTAATAATCTTTTTCTTAAAGTGTTTTTTAATTTTTAATTTCTTTTTTTTCTCCCTTTTCTTCTGAGCCGTGTGGCTGACAGGGTCTTGGTGGTCTGGCCTGGTGTCAAGCCTGAGCTTCCAAGGTGGGGGAGCTGAGTTCAGGACATTGGACCACCTGAGACCTCCCAGCCCCACATAATATCAATAGTCAAGAGCTCCCCAGAGATTACCGTCTCAACGCTAAGACCCAGCTCCACTCAACGACCAGCAAATTCCAGTGCTGGATACCCAATGCCAAACAACTAGCAAGACAGGAACACAACCCCACCCATTAGCAGAGAGGCTGCCTAAAATCATACTAAGTTCACAGACACCCTAAAACACACCACTGAATGTGGCCCTGCCCACCAGAAAGACAAGTTCCAGCCTCATCCACCAGAACACAGGCAGCAGTCCCCTCCACCAGGAAGCCTACACAAGCCACTGAACCAACCTCACTCACGGGTGGCAGACACCAAAAACAATGAGAACTACAAACCTGCAGCCTGTGAAAAGGAGACCCCAAACACAGTGAGTTAAACAAATTAGAAGACAGAGAAAAATGCAGCAGATGAAGGAGCAAGGTAAAAACCCACCAGACGAAACAAATGAAGAGGAAATAGGCAGTCTACCTGAAAAAGAATCCAGAGTAATGACAGTAAATATGATCCAAAATCTTGGAAACAGAATGGAGAAAATACAAGAAACGTTTAACAAGGACCTAGAGGAACTAAAGAGCAAGCAAACAATGATGAACAACACAATAAATGAAATTAAAAATTCTCTAGAAGGAATCAATAGCAGAATAACTGAGGCAGAAGAACGGATAAGTGACCTGGAATATGAAATAGTGGAAATAACTACCACAGAGCAGAATAAAGAAAAAAGAATGAAAAGAATTGAGGACAGTCTCAGAGAACTACAGGACAACACTAAACACACCAACATTCAAATTATAGGGGTCCCAGAAGAAGAAAAGAAAAAGAAAGAGTCTGAGAAAATATAAGAAGAAATTATAGTTGAAAACATCCCTGACATGGGCAAGGAAATAGTCAGTGAAGTCCAGGAAGTGCAAAGAGTCCCATACAGGATAAATCCAAGGAGAAACATGCCAAGACACATGTTAATAAAACTATGAAAAATTAAATACAAAAAAAATATTAAAAGCAGCAAGGGAACAGCAACAAATACCATACAAGGGAATACCCATAAGGTTAACAGTTGATCTTTCAGCAGAAACTCTGCAAGCCAGAAGGGAGTGGCAGGACATATTTAAAGTGATGAAAGGGAAAAACATACAACCAAGATTACTTTACCCAGAAAGGATCTCATTCAGATTCAACAGAGAAATTAAAACGTTTACAGACAAGCAAAATTTAAGAGAATTCAGCATCAACAAACCAGCTTTACAACAAATGCTAAGGGAACTTCTCTAGGCAAGAAACACAAGAGAAGGAAAAGACCTACAATAACAAATTCAAAACAATTAAGAAAATGGTAATAGGAACATACATATCAATAACTACCTTAAATGTAAATGGATTAAATGCTCCAACCAAATGACATAGACTGGCTGAATAAATACAAAAACAAGGCCCGTACATATGCAGTCTACAAGAGACGCACTTCAGACCTAGGGACACATACGGACTGAAAGTGAGGTGATGAAAAAAGGTTTTCATTGCAAATGGAAATCAAAAGAAAGTTGGAGTAGCAATTCTCATATCAGACAAAATAGACTTTCAAATAAAGACTATTACAAGAGACAAAGAAGGACACTACATAATGACCAAGGGATCGATCCAAGAAGAAGGTATAACAATTGCAAATATTTATGCACCCAACACAGGAGCACCTCAATGCATAAGGCAAATGCTAACAGCCATAAAAGGGGAAATCAAGAGTAACACGATAATAGTAGAGGATTTTAACACTCCACTTTCACCAATGGACAGATCACCCAAAATGAAAATAAATAAGGAGGCAGAAGTTTTAAATGACACGTTGGTCCAGATAGACTTAATTGATATTTATAGGACATTCCATCCAAAAACAACAGAATACACTTTCTTCTGGAACATTCTCCAGGATAGCTCATTTCTTGGGTCACAAATCAAGCCTTGTAAATTTAAGAAAATTGAAATAATATCAAGTATCTTTTCTGACCACAATGCTATGAGACTAGATATCAATTACAGGAAGAAATCTGTAAAAAATACAAACATATGGAGGCTAAAAAAATACACTACTAAATAACCAAGAGATCACTGAAGAAATCAAAGAGGGAATCAAAAAATACCGAGGAACAAATGAAAATGAAAACACGACAGTAAAAACCTATGGGATGCAGTGAAAGCTGTCCAAAGAGGGAAGTTTATAGCAATAAAATCCTACTTCAAGAAACAAGAAACATCTCATATAAACAACCTAACCATACACTTAAAGCATTTAGAGAAACAAGAACAAAAAAACCCCAAAGTTAGCTGAAGGAAAGACATCATAAAGATCAGATCAGAAATAAATGAAAAAGAAATGAAGAAAACGATAACAAAGAACAATAAAACTAAAAGCTGGTTCTTTGAGAAGATAAACAAAATTGATAAACCAATAGCCAGATTTATCAGCAACAAAAGAGAGAAGACTCAAATCAACAGAAATAGAAATGAAAAAGGTGAAGTAACAACTGACACTGCAGAAATACAAAGGATGATGAGAGATTACTACAAGCAACTATATGCCAATAAAATGGACAACCTGGAAGAAATGGACACATTCTTATAAAAGCACAACCTTCCAAGTCTGAACCAGTAAGAAATAGAAAATTTAAACAGACCAATCACAAGCACTGAAATTGAAACTGTGATTAAAAATCTTCCAACAAACAAAAACCCAGGATCAGACAGCTTCACAGGAAAATTCTACCAAACATTTAGAAAAGAGCTAACACCTATCCTTCTCAAACTCTTCCAAAATATAGCACAGGGAGGAACACTCCCAAACTCATTCTACAAAGCCACCATCACCCTGATACCAAAACCAGACAAAGATGTCACAAAAAAAGAAAACTACAGGCTAATATCACTGATGAACATAAATGCTAAAATCCTCAACAAAATTCTAGTAAACAGAATCCAACAGCACATTAAAAGGATCATCCACCATGATCAAGTGGGGTTTATGCCAGGAATGCAAGGATTATTCAAGATATGAAAATCAATCAATACAATACACCATATTAACAAACTGAAGGAGAAAAAACATATGATAATCTCAATAGATGCAGAAAAAGCTTTCAACAAAATTCAACACCAATTTATGATAAAAACTCTCCAGAAAATAGTCATAGAGGGCACCTACCTCAACATAATAAAAGCCATATATGCCAAACCCACAACCAGCATCATTCTTAATGGTGAAAAACTGAAAGCATTTCCTCTAAGATCAGGAACAAGACAAGGTTGCCCATTCTCACCACTATTATTCAACATAGCTTTGGAAGTTTTAGCCTCGGCAATCAGAGAAGAAATAGAAATAAAAGAATCCTAATCAGAAAAGGAGAAGTAAAACTGTCACTGTTTGTAGATGACATGATACTATACATAGAGAATCCTAAAGATGCTACCAGAAAACTACTAGAGCTAATCAATGAATTCGGTAGAGTAGCAGGATACAAAAGTAATGCACAGAAATCTCTTGAATTTCTATACACTAATGACGAAAAATCTGAAAGAGAAATTAAGGAAACACTCTCATTTACCATTGCAACAAAAAGAGTAAAATACCTAGAAATAAACCTACCTGAGGAGACAAAAGACCTGTAGGCAGAAAATTATAAGACACTGATGAAAGAAATTAAAGATGATACAAATAGATGGAGAGATAGACCATGTTCTTGGATTGGAAGAATCAACGTTGTGAAAATGACTATAGTACCCAAAGCAATCTACAGATTCAATGCAATCCCTATCAAACTACCAGTAGCATTTTTCACAGAACTAGGACAAAAAAATTTTACAATTTGTAGGAAACACAAAAGACCCCAAGTAGTCAAAGCAATCTTGAGAAAGAAAAATGGAGCTGGAGGAATCAGGCTCCCGGACTTCAGACTATACTACAAAACTACACTAATCAAGACAGTATGGTACTGGCACAAAAACAGAAATATGGATCAATGGAACAGGATAGAAAGCCCAGAGATAAACCCATGCACATTTGGTCACCTTATCTTTGATAAGGGAGGAAGAATATACAATGGAGAAAAGACAGCCTCTTCAATAATTGGTGCTGGGAAAACTGGACGGCTACATGTAAAAGAATGCAGTTAAAACACTCCCTAACACAATACACAAAAATAAACTAAAAATGGATTAAAGACCTAAATGTAAGACCAGACACTATAAAACTCTTAGAGGAAAACATAGGCTGAACACTGTATGACATAAATCACAGCAAGATCCTTTTTGACCCACCTCGTACAGAAATGGAAATAAAAACAAAAATAAACTAATGGGACCTAATGAAACTTAAAAGCTTTTGCACAGCAAAGGAAACCATAAACAAGATGAAAAGACAACCCTCAGAATGGGAGAAAATATTTGCAAACAAAGCAACTGACAAAGGATTAATCTCCAAAATTTACAAGCTGCTCATGCCGCTCAATATCCAAAAAACAAACAACCCAATCCAAAAATGGGCAGAAGACCTACAAAGACATTTCTCCAAAGAAGATATACAGATTGCCAATGAACACATGAAAGAATGCTCAAAATCACTAATCATTAGAGAAATGCAAATTGAAACCACAATGAGGTATTGCCTCACGCAGGTTAGAATGGCCATCATCGAAAAATCTACAAACAATAAATGCTGGAGAGGGTGTGGAGAAAAGGGAACCCTCTTGCACTGTTGGTGGGAATGTAAAATGATACAGCCACTATGGAGGTCAATATGGAAGTTCCTTAAAAAACTAAAAATAGAATTATCATATGACCCAGCAATCCCACTACTAGGTATATACCCTGAGAAAACCACAATTCAAAAAGAGTCATGTACCACAATGTTCATTGCAGCTCTATTTACAATAGCCAGGACATGGAAACAACCTAAGTGTCCATCGACAGATGAATGGATAAAGAAGATGTGGCACATATATACAATGGCGTATTACTCAGCCATAAAAAGAAACGAAATTGAGTTATTTGTAGTGAGGTGGATGGAGTTAGAGTCTGTTATACAGAGTGAAAGTAAGTCAGAAAGAGAGAAACAAATACCGTATGCTAACACATATATATGGAATCTAAAAAAAGAATGGTCATTAACAACCTAGGGGCAGGATGGGAATAAAGATGCAGACCTACTACAGAATGGACTTGAGGACACGGGGAGGGGGAAGGGTAAGCTGGGACAAAGTGAGAGAGTGGCATGGACATATATACACTACCAAATGTAAAATAGATAGCTAGTGGGAAGCAGCCACGTAGCACAGGGAGATCAGCTTGGTGCTTTGTGACCACCTAGAGGGGTGGGATAGGAGGGGTGTGAGGGAGGGAGATGCAAGAGGGAAGAATATGGGGATATATGCATATGTATAGCTGATTCACTTTGTTACAAAGCAGAAACTAACACACCATTGTAAAGCACTTACACTCCAATGAAGATGTTAAAAAAAAAATACAACATAAGATACAGAATGGAAAGAATTAGCATTCTTTGGAACTTAAAAAAAAAGATAAATAGAGTGACATCATGGAAATCTATTCTTTCTCAATGTAAAATAGAGGAAATATTAGGCTCCTGTGCTTGACTGATGTACTCTGCTCTTCCCTTTCATTTCTTGGCATAAGGATCAGAAACAAAATAATTATTTATTTCAATTATTTTGCAACATACTTTTTACATAATTTATATATTGCACGTATGCCAATCAACAGAATTAGGTCATAAACATTATGAATTTTTAACATATTTGATTTTAAAAATAAGTAAAGCAAGCTAATGTATATTAACAATAATTTTACTTCTGTTTTGAAATCAAGAAATCTAGTCTCCAAAAGAAAATCAGCAGAATGACTCTACAGGGATTCTCTCCTCAATGCAAAATTCATAAACATTAAAAAAAAACTTTGCTCTTTCTTATTTTCAATTAAGTTATCTCAATACTTTGCCAAGATAAAAGATGACATGTGTTTTTCTGTTGTTTACAGGGACAAAGAAGACAACTCCATATCAGTTTTTTTCTCAAGAGAAAGTGTTTCTATCAAATAAGCTATGTTACCTTCAATCACAGTGACAGGATGAACACTACTAATGCTAGCGGTTGACAAAATGAGTCTCTGAGACATGACAAGGACTTGCTACTCTAAATGACTTTTGATGCACACCTCAATGTAAGATCATTTCTCTTCCTCATCAGATTTGGATTCTGATTGCATTACCAAATAAAACTCAGCAGAAATCATCCAAAACATCTCAACACTCTTCTGTTTGCATTAATGGCAACAACAGAAATTAGAAAACTTTTTATTTCTTTGTTTAGACAGTAAAATATATATACATATATAATCAAATACAGTGGTTTCTGTTTTTACCAGTGTAAGGTAAAGGGAAGTGAAATCTGAACCATTTTTAACCACTGTTGCAGAGATCAACATGAAAGACTACGGAGAAATATAAATGTTAATTGACTTTGATGTTTACATCCTGGCTCTGCTCTTCCCTACTGGGGTGACCTGAGGAAGCACTGAATATGTTCCAGCCTCAGGTTCCTAAATTATAAAATTATTTTTTTATTAATTAATTTATTTATTTTTGCCTGCGTTGGGTCTTTGTTGCTGTGCATGGCTTTCTCTAGTTGTGGTGAGCGGGGGCTACTCTTCATTGCAGTGCACAGGCTTCTTATTGTGGTGGCTTCTCTTGTTGTGGAGCACGGGCTCTAGGTGCACAGGCTTCAGTAGTTGTGGCTCACGGGCTCAGTAGTTGTGGCTTGTGGGCTCTAGAGTGCAGGCTCAGTAGTTGTGGCACACTGGCTTAGTTGATCCTCAGCATGTGGGATCTTCCTGGACCAGGGCTCGAACCTGTATCCCCTGCATTGGCAGGAGGATTCTTAACCATTACGCCACCAGGGAAGTCCTAGAATTATTTTTAAAACTTGAAATACCTAACTGACAGAACTGTGGTGAGGGTTAAGTAGATAAAGCACCTGGAAAGTAGGTTCTTATCAGTTACCCTTATCTGTAAAATGTGCTTATGGAGGGGAAAATATAAACACACACATACACACTCCCACATATACATGTGTGTATTTATGTGTATAGATTTATGTATACTTATATTTATGTGTATGTGTTTGTGGATGTGTGTGTGTCCGTCCTCTCAGGAGGCATTTCACAAAGAAATGTTCAGTGAGTCATGATACAGTTAGTGAACACAAAATTGAAATACTCTGAACAAACCATTCTTTGGGGCAGAGACGCTCGCCCTGCTGAGAGGGACAAGACGGTCACCACAGTTGGAGAGAAATGACTTCAGTTCCGATAAAAAATAGAAAATATACTGGTGACAGTCAGCTCAGGGAAGAAGCTGGACTCCAAAATGATGGGGTGGGGTAAGGCAGAAAAGAAGAACCGCAGGCATTATTATCTGCAGCATAATGAAGCCTACATAAATCATAGTTGAGATGGCATTTTGTGATTGAGGATTATTTGAAGGTATTTCAACTGCCATGATCATTGATGTCTACCCAAACCAGGTATATAACAACGAATGTCTGAAAGGGGTTTGGGGCTTCCCTGGTGGCGCAATGGTTAAGAATCCGCCTGCCAATGCAAGGGACACGGGTCCGAGCCCTGTTCCGGGAAGATCCCACATGCTGCAGAGCAACTAAGCCCGTGCGCCACAACTACTGAGCCTGCGAGCCACAACTACTGAAGCCTGTGCGCCTAGAACCCGTGCTCCGCAACAAGAGAAGCCACTGCAATGAAAACCCCACGCACCGCAACGAAGAGCAGTCCCCACTCACTGCAGCTAGAGAAAGCCCACGCACAGCAACGAAGACCCAATGAAGCCAAAAATAAATAAATAAATAAATAAATAAATAAATAAATAAATAAATAACTATAAAAAATAAAGGATTGTTTAAAAATATAAAAGAGATTTTAACTGGAGCCTTTATAAAGCAGCAAAAGCATGTATTAAAATGTCTGTGTAATAAGAACTATACACTGTTCACTATTGATATGATGATCTAAGAATAATTACGTAGAATAAACTGCAAAGCATATCAGTGGTGTTTTGATCTAAGCATCCCTTCTCTCCTCTCTAGGAACATATAAAGATACCTTCTTATGTCTAAAGTTCAAATGCACACAGGGGCCATACAGGTAAGTTAAGCATATAAATGGGATAAATATATGACAGTAGAAAGTGACACAATAAACTGGGAGTATTAGCACCACACAAAAGCATTCATATTCAAGTTTTGCAAAACCTGTGCTGGCCAAACTGCACATCTCTGAGTGGGACTTGCTAGAGGACCACCAATTGTTAGCCTGATATATCCAAACAGAGCTAGATTCTCCTTTTCAATTGAAGTTCCTTCATCCCACCCTTTTCTTCCCACAGGCTGTCCTCTTGTGAAGGAGTCACCCCTTTTATCCAAGGCATTTGTTACTAATTTCAAAGCAGTCTGCTTCTGTTTGCAGCTAACAGAAGCTTACTATTATGTAGACTCTTTCCCTAATATCTGCAGTTATTTATTAATTGTGCCCAATTTCTCTCTCTTTATGCAGCCTTTTTCTGAAGACACTTTGTTGGCTGTCTTTATGTGTCCTTCTGACTTCTCCAGATCCAGCAACACCAGAGCCATTGTATTTATAAGAGAAACAAAGAACTTTTCTAATTTGGTCGCAGCTCCGTCCCATACCAGTCCCTTCACTCACACCCTTTGCACAACATCGTTCATCATGCAATGCTTTCCTTTGGTTTAACAGTATTATATATTCTTGTTGACCACTGTGGATCAAAGTTGCAATAACAGATATAAGCCTGAGTCTTCCAGGTTAACTTCTGGCTTGAAAGCCAGCTAACTATAAACAATGAAATTAGCTTCTAAGAGAAGGAACTAGATCTGACATATTTTTACAAAAGTCTGGTCCTCCTAAGGGAGCGGACCCGTCTCCAGACAAATCAAGCAACAGAGTGCCCAAGCTCCCTTGCTAATATCTACAGTCCTACATGAAAGCTAAATCTTTTCCCAGACAGATGGGAAAGAGATAACTTTATTTGACTATGGAAGACCTTGACATAAAAGCATGGCAGGGTTTGTAAGGCAATTGGGAAATACTGTTGTGAGGTATTGTAGGATTTTAAACAGTAACCTTCTGGTTCAGAGTATCCACTGTTTATGGACCTCACACTTATTTTACTAAAACACCCTTTCTTTCAAGGTACGGAATTTTCAGGTCACAGGGCTAGCAAGAGATGAGATTTCTCTCAGTCTCTGAGTGGGATGGAGAAGAGAATCAAGTAAGACCTCCACAAAGTAATCAACCAGTCTATCTGTGCCCTGAGCATTTCTAATGCCAGTTAGTCCACAAGACATGTCTTGGGAGTTATTTCACTCAGATTAAAATAGTTCCTTTTCTAATTCAATAAGCAAAAGAGTTCACGTAATTCTCTCATAAACTGACACCAATTTCCATGCAATTAGTAATACTATGAGGCCAGAAGAAATAGTAACCCTGGGGAACAAAAGAACTTAATGATGTCTTGTCTAAATGCTGTTTAGAGTTTTCGCTGTTGAACTAACATACAGAGACCAAGTAAGAACCAAGGCTAATATTTCAAATACAAGCTGAGTAATTTTTTTCATCTTTTTTAGTGTGTCCATATTTTTAGCATTATGTGAAGATAAACGAAGTTGAAACCATCTCAAATTGACAAAATTTTTTTTCAAAAGTTTTACATTTTTCTCAAAAGGGGTGCAATTCAAATGTATGTTTCTTCATCTTGGCATAATCACGATAGGCTTATACACACACAGATTAAACAGAAAATGAAAATCTACATTTAGATGGAAACAGCCCCCAAAGTCACAAATACCTATAACACAGCTATGTCTAGTTTTCATTAGAACTGAAGCTATTTCAACCTCACAGTTTCTAACACTGTTGTAACTTGCTCCAGGGGATCTTATCATGGAGGCTGCCATCCTAAAACAGCTTACTCTTAGTTTTTCAGAGTTTCTTTTTGAGAGGTGCCTGGTTTGTTCAGATAGTATTTGCTTTAGACAATACTAAATAGCAATATAGTTATTCACTCATTCATTCATTCATTCATTCATACATACTTTCTATAAACTTTTTTGAGCCCTCACTAAGTGCCAGGCACAGTGCTGGGGACACCAATAGAAAAAGACAAAGAACCTGCCTCATAGAGTTAAAAACCTCTTCTTCCTCATTTTTTTTCATGCCATATCTTGAAAAAGAAGCAGTTTTTTCTTTCCCTTCTTTGTTCCCTTCTTTCCTTTTCCCTTTCCATCATCTTTCTCTCTTTCTCTTATTAATTCATTTTTTTTCACTCAACAAGTGTTAGTCATTATGCTGTACATCTTAAAGTTATACAGTGCCGCATGTCAATTATATCTCAATAAAATTGGAAGAAAAAAAACAAAAAAACAACAAATATTAAGAGCCTGTGATGCGTCACACACTGTCCTAGGCACTGGGTCACCTGCAACATAAAATCAAGTCCCAGATTTCATGGGGCTTTCAGGTCAGGGGGAGACTAAATATACAAGTGTTGGCTAACATAAGTATATACTAGATTCTCACTATAACAGAGTAAGCAGAGAGCTGTGTTAGAGGAGAATGAGAGCTCTAATTTGAGTACAGTGAGGGTCTATCTGATGAGATATTTAGGCTAAGATTTGAAGAAAGAGACAGAGCCAGCCTTAGAGAGGAATTAGGAATAAGTAGTCAAGCTTTCCAGGCAGAAGAAAAGGCAGCGACAAAGGCATTGAGGGAGAAAAGAATTTGGCACGTTTAAGAACCTGAAAGGGGAGAAGGATTGAAGCATAGTGGCCCGCCCACATTCTCAGATGGAGGCAAAGGCCAGATTGTGCAGAGATGTGTAGGCTTCAATAAGAAATTTAGATTTTATTCTAATAAATGTAAGGCCATTTAAGGGGTTCAAACATGAAACAACCAACCATAATAATCAAAATAATAACTGTAAATTGCTCCAGGGGTGCAATTAGTAATACTGTGCAGCCAGAAGAAATAGTAACCCTGGGGAACAAAAGAATAAAAGAATTTGAAGATGTTCATTTAAATTGCACCCCTTTTGAGAAAAATGTAAAACTTTTGAAAAAATTTTTTGTTAATCTGAGGCAGTTTCAACTTTGTTTATCTTCAAATAATACTAAAAATATGGACACACTAAAAAGATGAAAAAAATTACTCAGATTATATTTGAAATACTAGCCTTGATTTTTACTTGGTCTCTGTATGTTAGTTCAACATGGAAAACTCTAATAAATAATAACAGCTCACATTTTTATAGCACTTCCCACATATTTGCAAGACAAAGAAAGGCAATATACCACTGATCCATTTCTTTGGATAATATATAACCACAATACTAAGCTAAAAAGCAATGTTTTGAGAAAGAGGAAAAAACTTTCAACCCTTCTCTTTACATTTACGAACATATTGCTTTAATCCTTTCTAAGTAAGCAGAGCTCACGGCTGGTCAACAGTTACCAAGATGACAATATTTTTAAGTATGGTAGTCTTATGACCATAGGGACAGTGGAAATATCCTGGGAACATGGGATCAGGCCTTACACTTCTCAAATCCTCCCCCCCCCCCACACACACACACTCTCCAGGAAGGATCTAAACACACTGAAGGAGGCTGCTGATTGGCTGATCAAAGTTGCCTCCTTACATCAACAGGAAGACAAGTGCCTCCTAAATTCACTTCTTCAGAAAGTGCCACACAGGATGTTTGATCCATTTTGCCCTTGTAGGAACATAGTGTGGAGATAGGCTTTAATATTGTACTGTTAATTTTGTCAGATATCAAGAGAAATATGTTAGAAGGGAGGAATGTTGGAACATAACCCAAGGAATCAGGCCTTGTGAGTTTAAAGGAAGACACTGAACGCTATACAGATGGGTACAAGTAGTAACTGAAAACTCCTTCAGAAATTGCAGTCATAGTTTCACCTCAGCTATCCAGGAGCTTGTAGTTTTTATTTTGCAGCTGTGATCCCTGTAGAATCACTCTTCTCTTCCTCCAATTACTTCAAAATCTAACCCGTTCAGGTAAGAATTTAAATGTAGGAAGAACTCTTCTGAACATGATGTTTAATGGAAATGAAAACAGTGGATATTCTTTAACATTCTGCCTTTCTCAAGTTATCGAAATAATCTGAAACCAATATAACAATTTCAGACCTGCCACACATGGTATTATGTTCCATTTTAACTTTCTGGTGACATTGTAGAAAGGTCATAGCAGGACACAGCTCTTTGGAAGTAGGGATCTTTCAATGCAGCAGTTATTTGGAATTACACTTTCCCTGGACAACAAACGTCCAGGTAGCTTAATGAAAAAGAACCTCTCATTATATCCTTTGGTAGCCATGTGTGTTGTGCTGACCAGTAAATTATCCTGAGAAAACAAACTACAAGCTACAAATGCAAACAAAAAGCTAACAGGTTAGCAATGCTTTTTTAATTAAACATACAGAATTAGAAGCTTAACGAAGTATAGTATCCACCCTACTTCTCTGGTTACATCTAGAAAAGTGAATATTAAATTTAGACTCTATTCTTGACTATATTCTAAAATGGACTGATCAGCAGATTTGATATGTAGTATTAGATAAGTAAACTGAAATTAAAAACATTCAGTGCACATAATGCTAAGAGCATATAGAGTCACCCAAGAGGTGTCTGAGAGTTGGCTATATTACAATTAAAAACTAAGCTTACCTTCACACTTAGCAATTGTGTCAGTGACATGTCATGGAAAAAGTGTTAAAATGAAAGTCAGAAATTTAGCTTCTTACTTGGCTCTACTTTGCAGCATAACATTGGGCACACTACATAAAACTTTTGGATCACATTTTTAAATTTTTAAAATATAGTGAGTAAAAATCAAAGTCCTCAGATGTACTGTGTTCAAGAAATGTAATTTTATATATTTGTTTATTTTTAAATCAGCTCACTTTCTACTCCACTGGATTAGTGAAAATTTAGTGTATTTGTATACTCCTCTCTCAATTCCCCCTAGGTTGCATCTAAACATCAAAAGTCTTACATAGGTCAAGTCATGGAGTGTGTGTGTGTGTGTGTGTGTGTAACCTGGGAGAAGGCATGATGTGGAGGTGTGTCTTAGTCCATTTGACATGCTATAACAAAATTCCAATGAGTGTGTGTGTGTGTGTGTGTGTGTAACCTGGGAGAAGGCATGATGTGGAGGTGTGTCTTAGTCCATTTGACATGCTATAACAAAATTCCATGGAGTGTGTGTGTGTGTGTGTGTGTGTAACCTGGGAGAAGGCATGATGTGGAGGTGTGTCTTAGTCCATTTGACATGCTATAACAAAATTCCATGGAGTGTGTGTGTGTGTGTGTGTGTGTGTGTAACCTGGGAGAAGGCATGAGGTGGAGGTGTGTCTTAGTCCATTTGACATACTATAACAAAATTCCATGGAGTGTGTGTGTGTGTGTGTGTGTGTGTAACCTGGGAGAAGGCATGATGTGGAGGTGTGTCTTAGTCCATTTGACATGCTATAACAAAATTCCATGGAGTGTGTGTGTGTAACCTGGGAGAAGGCATGATGTGGAGGTGTGTCTTAGTCCATTTGACATGCTATAACAAAATTCCATGGAGTGTGTGTGTGTGTGTGTGTGTGTGTGTGTGTGTAATCTGGGAGAAGGCATGATGTGGAGGTGTGTCTTAGTCCATTTGACATGCTATAACAAAATTCCATGGAGTGTGTGTGTGTGTGTGTAACCTGGGAGAAGGCATGATGTGGAGGTGTGTCTTAGTCCCTCTGACACACTATAACAAAATTCCATGGAGTGGATGGCTTGTCAACAACAGAAATTATATCTCACAGTTCTGGAGGCAGGAAAGTCTAAGATCATGACTCCAACAGATTTGGTGTCTGGTGAGAACCTGCTTCCTAGTTCATAGCTGTCTGCTGACATGGCAGAAAGGGTGTGGGAGCTCTCTGGGGTTTTTTTTTTTTTTATAAGGGCACTAATCCCACGTGTGAGAGCTCTGCTTCATGACCCAATCACCTCCCAACAGCCCCTCATCCAAACACTATCACATGGGGAGTTATGGTTCAACACATTAATTTGGGAGGGACACAAACATTGCTGATCACAGGATTCATCAGAATCTTGATGTAAGCTGGCCACAAATGGTCCTGAAATTACTCTTATTTGTTTGTAGATGTGTGTCTCTGTGAGCTATTCCTCCTAGCTTGCTGTAAGACCTCACTTATTCATATCCATGCAACTGTCTCTAGTCCAGAGGCTGTTGGCCACTGCCATGCCCTTCAAGGCTAGATGGAATCATTGCTATGGTCCCAGGCCACACTGGTCCAGTGGAACTCTGGGAAGCTTCCCCATACAGGTCTGTTTCCATTGCGGTCTCATAGCTTCTGGGGACTCTACCCAGGGAAATAGAGAACAGGTACTCATTGCTCGCAGCAACCTCAAATCCAGCTGCCATTTGGCCCACCTTTGGAGCTTGATCCAGGGGTAGAGCATAGAAAACCCCCTTCAGAAGCACCAAGAGTTGTGCCTCCTGATGTCTTTCCCTTCCCCAAAAAGTGAAATGTTGCCTAAGCTAGATATGAGGATGCTCTGCTCTTACCCATGACGTTTGACCCCCAATTCTTATTTATTCTCTGTTCTATTTCCATTCTGACTGGGCTAGTGAAACAGACAGCCTGAAATACTCTCTTTTCCCTTTCCTTTCTGCTATTGCATGGCTTTCCTGAGGCAATGAGCACATAACGACCAAGCATCAAGAAACTGAGTGATCCCTAAGGACCCTTAGATTCTGGATTCACAGTGTGAGCAGTGTCTTCTTACTAGATCTGGGGGCACTGAAGGTAGAATTTCTGATAAATAGGAAAGCCATTAAAATGACCCAATGATACTACTTTAAAAAAATACACATAGTTAACTCCGTTATCCCATATAGTTAGCAAATGAAGTATAGTTCATATAACCTCCATAGTATATAGTTCTCTAATTTTCACAAATTAGATATAATACAGATGCAATAAATATTGGTTTTGCAAAATTCTCATTTTCTTAGTCATTCAGAAGGCAATACAGAATTATTTATGGCTTTTAATAACTATAACTAAGCTGTTACCTGAAACATGTGGCAGTGTTAGCTAAAGTTAAGTTCAAGCAGAATAACAGGAAGTTTTTTCTCTAAAGAAATGGAGTAACTCCAAGAACAACAAAAACTATATCTGTGAGATGTGACCGATTTGGTTGAGCCAGAACTCTATAATTGAATGAACCCACTGTGCATTGCTTGACATTTTAACACAAATAAAACAAGTTAGCCAGCTTAAAATCCTTTCTGTAAGAAAATGTGGATACAAATATGTAACAAATGACTGAAAGTATAGCAAATCTGAACAGAAACAGACATTCATTGTAAGGAAATACAAGTTATACCCAGATGCAAAGAGTTGAATTAATAATAAAATGGAAACTTAAGCCTATAAACCCTCTGGGTAAGTTGAATTTAGTTTCACAGACTCTAAACAAACATTCAAAATGTTCAATTTATAACTGTATTGATTAACATGAAATCTATAAATTGATGACAGTTGATTTACTAGTTGATTATTCCATGAAAAACCAAGTGTTCTTTTGGCTGCAGTCAATCAATCAGTAAATTTTATTGAACCACTACAGGTATGTAAACACTGTGGTAGGCATCAGACACACAGACACTTAGGACAAAATCACTTCCTTAAGGAATTTAAAGCTGAGTCAAGAAACAAATAAATAGTGGCTTACAAAACAGTGCCTAGTCATATATTTATTCCACAAATAGTTCCTGACTATTTAATTTATTTCAGGCATTGGGCTAATGCTGGACTTAAACAATTTCCTCTCCTACAATATAGAACCACTGGCCTACTGAAAGAGGTAATTTAGAAGGTAATTATAATACATATGCTTAGATAAGGCTCAAGGTTCTATGAGAGATCCAGGAAAGGTACCATGGACTCCATAAAGAAAGCACTTCTAGCTGAGACCTAGAGGAAGCATAGATAGAAGATATCCTAATTAAAAGAATGAAGAGCATGTGAGTTAAAGAAGACAGAGACACTTAGTCATTGTAAGAACTTTATTTAACCTGATTAGGGATTTATAATGTATGAAAGAATATTTTTATGAGGAAGAACAGGAGTGACCAGAATTAAAGTTTGTAGTAGTTAGAATAATGGCTCCCAAAATATCCATGACTTGCCTCCCAGAACATGTGAATGTGTTAAATTGCATGCAAAAGGGCTTTGCTAATATAACTGAGTTACTGACCTTAAAGTAGAAAAACCGTCCTGGATTATCTAGGTGAGCCTGATCTAATCACATGAACACTTAAAGCCAGAGAACTATGGCTAGATGAAGAGAAAGGGGGAAGTCAGAAAGCTTCAACTCAAGAGAGGCCTCAATCCACTATTGTTGGTTTTGAAGTTGAAGAAGGCCATAAGCAAGATATGTGGCTATAGAAGTTAAGGGCAGCATTGACTGACAGCTAGCAAGGAAATGGGCACTTCAGTCCTATAACCCCAAGGAAGTGACTTCAACCAACAGCCTGAATGAGCTTGGAAATGGATTCTTTCCAGAGCCTCTAGAGAGCCCAACGTGGCTGACACCTTGATTTCAGTCCTGTGAAACCCAGAGCAGAGAAACTAACTGAGCCAACCAGGACTTTGGAACTACAGAACTATGAGAAAACAAATCTGTGTTATTTTCAAAACACTAATACGAAGTTAAAGAGGGAAGTAGAGACTAAACTTTTTAGGTCCTCTTATGCCCACCAGGCTATTTTAGAAGTTTGCTTCCAAGCATAAACAGGAGTGGATTTTACATGAAAAGTAAATTTTATAGCAATGTAAAAAGTAGACATTAGAAAGTAAGATTCTCTACTACAATGTAAAATCCATGAAGGTAGGACTTATTGATTGACAATATTACAACCCCATTCCCTAGAACAGTTCCAATACTTAACAGGTACTCTAAAAGTATCAGTAGAAAGGATCCAATGGTAGAAAGGATCAGTAAATTCTTGGTCAAATTTTGCCTACTGCAATTATGGGCATACTTGGGGAAAGGTGGTCAAAGTCTTCTGTACCTTCATGCACCATTTTCTGCCTACCTTTTTTTTCACTTTCACTGAAGGAATATTTAGGTAAGAAAATCAAAATAGGTTCAGAAAATGGCACTAAGGTGATAGTATGTGCTGAGGATGGACCTGCTATCCTGTAGAGGGTGTGAAGGACTAGAAATACATGGTGAGGGCTTGACTTGTCAGGAGACCCATCTGGAATCAGGAGTAAATATCTCCTGAAGCTCTCCTGGGGAGTGTTTCTTTCTATTTCCCTTCCTCATCATAGCTACATGTTCCGGATTTCTCACTCATTGAATGAGGTAGAAATGAAACTACATTTCCAAGTTAGTCTTTACAGTAAACCATTCCAAATAGGTACCATAAAATGCCTTTGGGGAAAGAAAAATAAAATCAAAACACAATGAAAAAGACCATTCTGACTTACTGGTTTGGGTTCTGGGCAGTAAGACAAATTCAGTTTTTGGAAAATTATGTTCATCTTGTGTATTTTTCATGTTTTTAATTCTAGTCATTGTTTGGATTGTAATTTCCCCAAAGGAAAAGATGAAGTGAATCCTCATGCATCTGTAGAAACATGGTTCAATACTTTGCACATAATAAGTATTCAATAAACAATGCTGTCTCTCCTATTTATTTGGAAAAGTAAAAAATGGAAAACAGGAAAACTAAAAACAGATCCCTCAGAAACCGGCAACTATCTCATAGTAATCTTCATTCTAGCTCTTCATTGCCTATACTCAAAGACAGATAACAAAGACAGTTCATTCTTTTGATCTTTAGACAATTACTGGGTGCCTACCATACCACATGCAGGGACTCAGTGATGTCCTTGATAACAGAGAGTTCACAGTCTACTTGGGGAAACAGGCATGGATCAAATAATAAATATATAACAATAAATTGAATGTGTTCATAATGTAAAGAACATGTTCCTCAGATAGAAAAAAAGACAGAAAACAGTGCCAGGCAGACATTATCATGGAGTTCTGATGTAGTATGGCATTTTGGCAGAAGTGCAAGCTATTTAGTAATGCTAGCACACAAAGCTGGGTCTGACGAGAAACTGGAAATGGGGTTGGGGAGGGAGACTAGCCAGAATGCGTCCTGCTGAGTTATCTGGACTTCATTCTGTAGGTGATGCGCACATCCACTATCTTGGGATTCCCCTTTAATAAAGTAATTATTCAACTTTGGCAAATGACTTACAAAACTATACACTTAGGAATTTCTATGTTTTAAAAATATTTCTAAACGAATAATAGTATTATTCATAACAATCACTGTGTCCCATTTCCAGAAAAAAAATATCGCACTTAGATTTTGTTCTTATTCATTTAGAAACGAATTTGATTTTTCCTTGTAGGTAATATTTCAGTCACACACACACAATCAATCAATCAATTAATCAATCTGGAAATTGCCCCCTTTGTCCCAGAACCCAAATTGTACAAACTGCATAAAACATTAGGAGGAAAGTTTCCTTTCTCTCCCATTTTTATCCCTAAACACTTTTAAGCTACATAGAAAAAAATTTACCACTGTAAGAAATACAAAGTAAATATAGTTAAAGACACCAGCTAGAGAATACAAAATGATTGTCTTCATTCTGTAGAGAAATACAAAATGTTGCATTTTAAGTGAGAAAATAATGCTCTTTTATATCAACATAACACCTGAAAATAGAAATAAAGGATATTTAAATTAGCCTTTCTTATAACAGTGGTAATCAATCTTACTCTTTCCTCAAAATGAACAATTTTGATTAAAATGTAAACACAATCAAGAGGTTTAATGAAGAAATTTTAGTCCCTGAATTCATAGAAATTCTATTATATTAGTTGTTACCTAGCAGTTTTTTCAAAAATGTGGGGAAAATAGTTGGCCATTTTGTTTCATTTGCTCTTAATCTAACCGCTTCACTGTCTGTGTAAGCAGTACCTGTTAGAAAAGTGCAATCTAAATATTTAGAGTAAATGCTCAGTATGTGATAGAATTGTGTGGGATTTTGCGGGGAGGGTGGGGTATGGGTTCATTGCTCTAAAATGGAATAGGTGATCTGTATTGGACAAATCATGTTTCCTCTAATATTCTGAGGATATTGCCTATACAGAACCTGTTAAAGCACAGATTATTGTTTAAGCAGAGATTCATAAAAATTTGGAGCTAGGAGGACCTAAAAGTTTATCTCATCTACATTCTTTTTGTTCTGCGTGCTTCTCAATTTCTCCCAGATTCCCTTGCACTTAGTTTAGAGCCTTGTGACTAGTTCTAGTCAATGGACTATGAATGAAAGTGTTACATTACTTCTCGGCTGAGCTCTTAAGATCAATGTGCCTCCGATGTCTACTCCTCCTGTAGTAATCTACTGCGCTGTGGCCCCTCAAGCAACCTGGGTCCCTGAGTGACTTGCAGAGTGCCTTCTCCTGCCCACTTGATTGGAAAAGAAATGTAAGTAAGAAAAAAAAAATGTTGTTCTATTGAACAACTGAGATTCTGCAGTCTGTCTGTTGTGGCAGTTAACATTATTTAATCCAACACATATAACATGAAATGTGTTTCTGGTGTAACAAAACCTAAACTCTGACATTGACCTACGGTCATAGGCAAGGTAACCAACAGCAGGGGCTGGAAAGATGGAGATACAGTTATGCATAGGCCATATATTTGTTAATGCTGATAAAGTAAGAGAAAGATGATGTACTACTAAACTTGTAGCTGTCACAGGAGGTCATCTATAGGACGTGAGCTGGATCTGGGCAATCAGAGGCTCCTCATCCCCCCGCCCCCCAGTCTTTGGAATATATATTCTGCCCACTGTTCCCACAGTGGGAGCCAGTTTTAAGGACACAGTCTTGAAAGAGCACTATGTTGTTGAGACCATCTGAGTGGTACACATGACTGAACCCAGTTAAAGCCTCTATATAAGCTGTAAGATTCTGGAAGTGGGTGCACAGATCTACTCCTTTTGCAGCTGCCCAAGACAGGCCTCATAAGTAAGTTCCCTTGCTTATTAAACTACCACCTACCAATCTGGTCTGCTTCTTTATTCAGTCTTTTCTTACCCTCTGTGTACGTGAGTCAATTTGCAACCAACAGTAGTTCCAGGGAAATAATGTATATTATAGCTACTGGTTGTGTTTGACAATATACTTTAAGGAAGTGACTATCACAGGAAGAATTAGTCAGTTTTTAAGCAGAAATTTGGGCCTTACATGACTGGAAAAACTGACAGACTCAGACAGTAAGTGAATGGATTAAAATTGTCTTAGAGACAAAGGCCGGTATGTATCCATTTTCTATTAGATAAAATAAAATGGGGAAAAGATTAGATTACAGGTGTGGCGGACACATATGTTCTGGAGAACCTCAAGATAGCTTCCAGTATTTGAAGAGAAACACATGAAAGAAGAAAACAAAACATTAAAGCAGACTCCAGAATCATAACTCATGGAATTGTCTGGAAGCAAATAAATCAGAAGCTTACTGCATTTTCAAAGGAATGCTTATCATAAGCTTGGACTGTAAAACACCTTGGATTGTTCCAGACTTAAATTAACAAACAAGAAAAAGCTGTGGATCCTCAAGACTATGGAGGGAAAATGAGTTAAGAAAGCTTTTTATTCGGCATAGCTTCCAATTCCTATTTCAGATAAGCCAAGAATAATAGAAAAGAAGAAACATTCCAGAAGGCAGAGCCAAAGAATAGGGAGAATAATAGATATAAGAAGTCTTCCAGAGCAGAACAAGAAACTTAATCAAAGAACCTCTGCCTTCTCAGAGTAGGAGATCTTAAAATATCTGTCAGATGGGATTCCAGAATTACTTATAGACTAGTGACCACTATGTGCCACCCAGTCTTCTCTATTCCCAGTGGGACTGTTTATTACCCTTATCCTGTTCCTACTGCATTTTTGTAAACTGATGTGTACAGTGTGTAGGTAACTTGTTCATACATCTCCAGCTCAAGATGACTCATAATGCAACTGTATGTATCTTGGAGATCATGGATTTGAATTTGATTCAGGGGTCTGGGCAAGATGGCGGAAGAGTAAGGCGTGGAGATCAGCTTCCTTCCCACAGATACATTAGAAATACATCTACATGTGGAACTGCTCATACTGAATTTGATTCAGTGACTTGATGGAACATTGGGAGTTACTGAACAAAGAGGAGTTGTCTGTTTTCTATATGAGAGAAGAAGGAAAATTTATTGGACAGTGCCAGAGATAGCTCATGCTTACCAAATATTTCATATGTTTCCCTAGGACTTCTATTTTGGGAAGTGCTGGAACAGCTGAGCAGCAGATTAGTGTTTCTAACAACTAGAAAGGCAAAATAAAATATAGCATTCATTTGCCTGAAGGTAGCAAGAAGCTTCTGAGGCAGAAAAATAGAAGGGCTAAGACTCTGGAGATAGAAAAATATTGAAAAAGTAAGCTGCTTCTGCAGCTGCTTTTATTTGGGATCTTTTGATGATTCTTGCATTGACAGGAGTCAAAAAATCCAGTGAAAATTCTGGTTGCTATGTGGAAGCAGAGATTTAGAAAGCAGAAACAGAGAGTTAGAGAGCCTCAAGCATGTAGCTAGTATGACCAAAGCTGGGTCAGCAGGCTAAAATCCTAAAAGGAAAAGCCTCTGAAAAGCAAACAATTCATAAGACAAAAATTAGAGTTTGGTTCCTTAACTAGGGAGGTGAACTACGTAAAATATACCAGACTCCTACTTGAAAAACCCATAGGGACAGGTGCGAGCTTGACAGAGACTGGATTTTTTTCAGAGCTGCAATGTGGCACTGACTGTGCCCAGTACCTAGATGAATTTAGTTGATGGATAATCAGCTACCCATCTCTCTGGCCAAGAGACACAGAGAATCTCTCTGGAAGGAGAAAACATAATCAGAAACCTCTATAGATTTTTATCCACAATGTCTAACATTAAATAAAAAAATTACTTAGCAAGACAAAAGAAGCAGAGAGAAAATAAACAATGGGAGCACACCACTGGCGATCCAGATATTTTCACTATTGTTGAAGACTTTTAAAATGACTGTTATTGATACGTTCAAGAAAATAAAGGAAAGATTGAAAAAATAAATTAAAATGTGGACAATTTAACTAACAAATTAAAATCTATTAAAAAAAACAACTGGAAATTGCAGAAGAAAAATAACACAAATGTAAAATCAAAATCTCATTAGATGAATTTAACAGAAAGACAGGGCCAAAAGCAGACAAGATTAATGAATTCAGATAGATCAATATAAAATATGCATGTATGTCTCTATATTTCCTTTGTACTAGTGCCATGTGTTTCTAATGAGGTCAGGCAGGTAAGCATTAGTGTGCCATCTGAATCCCTCTTCCTTTCTATGATAGCTCCTGAATCATGTGTCCAAATGTTGCATCCACAGGAGATGAAGTCTCCATCAACCTGGGTCACTGAGAGATTCTGTCATTCAGAGCTCCGCATAACTCCCTATGTGGGACATGAAACTCACAGAAGAAATAATCCTTTTTAAAGTCATTGAAATTTTGTTTTTCTAATGTGGCAGTTATTAAGGCCTAACTTAGTAACTATAACTGTGATCTATAGAAAATTAGTAGATGAAATCTGATGATTTTGCTCAATAGTTTTTCTCAACAAATCACACTGCCTCTTAAGTCTAGACGTATAAACTAAACTTAACCAAGTTGCTCACAATATTCAATGACCAACCATCTGGAAGTCAAGATTGGTTTTGTTGTTTGTGTTCTTATTTAATTTGCATACTAAATCACAGTTTGTTGACCGGGATTAGTAAAAGCTTTTGTTAGTGAAAGATTTTATAAATTCTGTCTTACTGGGCTCTGTAGCTATATAGCAAAGGCTTGGTTTGGCCCTTGATTCTGATCATGGCAACATTATTAAAAATAACTACTATCCAGGCAAGTTGGTATCTCTATAAAAGCTAAGCTCTTTTGGTATATATTTATGAGTAAAAATGAGAAATTTATTCAGTTAATTGGCCCACTAGGATTAATTTTTTCATTGACTATATGTAGTATTAAAATAAATATGCATTTTTGTAAAATATTAGCAGGTATTCTATTTAAAACTCAAAGTTTCTTCTTCAGAACATGCTAACGGATATGAAAGACAATTACATTTTGAGTATAGAAGTCAACAAGTATGCCTCAGGGACCCTTCTTGGTTTCATTGCATTTAAAGGCCTTTCATTTGAAATCAGGTGTTAGACTTGAAATCTAAGGCAGGATAGCACAGTGAACTGATGTTGACTGAACATAGTCTTTCAAGTCTTATTGCCTTAGTTCAAATTCTGTTCTCTTATTGTCCATCTCTTAAACTTCTTTATGCCCCATTTTCCTCATTTTCCTCCATTTCTTAGTATGGAGTTAATAGCACTGACTCATAGAATTGTAAGGATTAAATATGACAACATATGACACATGGTAAATGCTCAATGATTGGCTGCCAGGAATAGCAGCTGAACCACAATGCAGTTGTATATAAAAAAGTCTGTATCTCAATACCACATAGTCAAGTAAGATAATTCAAGAAGACAGAAGGCTTCAGTGTTGCAGTAAGTGATAGGAGTTAGATATACACAAGTGGTAGCCGAAGACAGAAGAGATGATTGTATATTAGAAAGTCAGTTGTGCTGATGATACAGAGGTAGAAGGGGAGCTATTTGTCTCCTCACTGAATGTAAAAGTACTTGAAAGTTCTCTTACTGCCATCAAAGTCAAGCATAATGGCTAGAATTCACAGATAGCATGAACAAAGAGTAACAAAATACAAATTATTTCAAAATAATTTATTATAATGACCAAAATGTATGTCATCAGTATTTATCCTTTACTTACAGTAAATATCTGTTGAACGTCTGCTATGTACCAGGAACCCTTCTAGGCACCTGAGATTAAAATTGGCAAACAAAACGACATCACTTGCCTACATTAGAAGTCATACACCATCTGTTGTTTTAATAATACCCTATTGGTTACATAGGCCAGCCATGATTCAGTGTGGGTGGGATTCCACAAGGCATGATGACCAGAATATGAAGAATAGTGTGAGCAAATTTGTAGACTAGGTATCTCAGTGTGCTCCCTGGCTTGCAATGATTCATATTCCTCCCATATACAAAATGGTCATTTCCCCCCAAGCCCCTCGAAGGTCTCAGTCCCTTACAGCAACAGTCAATGGTGAATTTTAGCCATTAACCTTGACTTTGATGGTAGTAAAAGAACTTTAAAGTACTTTTACGTTCAGTGAGGAGACAAACAGCTGTCTTGGGGAGGTAGCAACTTACCATCTAAATCAAGTCAGGTGCAAATGAAGCTCCGTGGATCCAGTTCTGAGTTCTCAATATGAAGACCCGTGAACTAAATAGACAAGGTATCTATCCACCAGAGTCCCAACAAACAATTTTTGGGAAAGGCAAAGGATAACCACTATAAACGTTCTCATTGAAAAATTAAAACAATGGGAGGCATATAAAATTCACTGGCCCACAGCAATTCTGAAATCCCACAAGGCACATGTTGTCAGTTCCTTCATTAGGACTGAAGGCCAGGTTCTTTGCTCCATACTCTGGGCCCTTAGTTCTGCCTTTCCAATCATTCTTCTTTGTCAGGAAATGTGACATGTGTTTACAGCTAAGTAATTTTATCAGTTTCCTTCCTGTATGTAAAATGATTGAGGATCCAAATTTCTCTTTTTATTCTGTACTGTCTCTGCCCCTTGCAGATCAAGCTGGCAGTGGTTCTGTCTGTATAACTCTCACCAAATTTCTTTGGTCCCTTGTGAATTATATAGGGGTTCATTTCATTTGACAAAGCTACACACATAAGCATCTTCAAGATAGCATATTTTCTACCTTCGGGTTAAGCTGAGGCTGTGAGAACAAAGCCCAACTGTTTAACTGAATGGTTCTTTGAGTTACCACCTCATATCTTTCTGAGGTTTTAACAGAGGGTTTTATAATCACATTTATGGCTTTATTTTTAAATCATAATTTCCTGGCTTAAAAAATAACCATTTATTATCTCTGATAGTTTCTGTGGGTCAAGTATTTATGGGTGACCTGGGTGATTCTGCTTAAGTGTCTCTCTTAAGGTTGTGGTCAAAATGGGGGCCCGATGCTGTCATCTGAAGGCATAACTGGGGTTGGAAAAATCTACTTTCAAAGTGGATCACTCAAATGCCTGGCAAGTTTTTTCTGTTTGCTGGCAAGAAGCCTCAGTTCATCCCTTGGTAACTCTTTCCACAAGGCTACCCGAATATCCCCATGATATGACAGATGGATTCCACCAGAGTAAATGATCCGAGAGAGGACAAGTTAGAAACTGAAATGTTTTTATGACCTAGTACTGGGAATCATACAAAACCACTTCTAGAGTATTCTATTTGACACAAAGGCCATCCATGATTCAAAGTGGGTAAGTACTACACCAAGACACAAATATCAGGAGAGGTAATGCATAGAGGACCATTTCAGAAGCCAGCTTCCATACTGCCTTCTAGTGAGAGGAAATAGATATTAAACAATAAATATCATAAGTAAGCTAAACAATATGATCAAAGATGTTAAGTGCTATGAATAAGAAAGAAAAAGAAGATCAGGGTTAGGGGACTGGGAGAGAAGTTTACAGTAATAAATAGGGTAGTCAGAGTAGGCCTCATTGAATAAAATGATAGTTTTGTAAAGACTTGAAGTAATATTACAATATTGATATTCTAATAATATGCTGCCATATTTTATTTCAAAGAGTATCATATTTTCAATCACAGAATCAACTTAATATATTAAGAAAACATATTTCTTGTTATGTCTTAGGCTACATATGAAGCTCATAAAAGCCTCTTTCTGAGGATTTCATGTTCACAGGCCTTGTATAAGAGGATTACAAGTTAATACTAAAAGGATTTACAATAATTTTTAGTGATCTGTTATTTATTTGTGAATTCTTAACCATTTTGAAAAGCCTGAGCTATTCCTATTGCTTAAAAAACAATATCTAATATTTAATGCATACAAAATAATGAAGGTAAGATATATGAAACTAATGAAGTATAATAATAAAGTGAACATACATGAACCACCATCCAAATTTAAGACTAAAATATTATCTCCCCTTTGAAGCTACTTTTTGTTACTCGCTAATCCTACCTATCCTCCATTTTACTGTTCCCAAAGGTAATTTTTATCATTAATTTTCAGCTTATCATTCTGTTTGTTAAAACACTTTTACCATATATATGAATATTGCTATGGCATTATGTATTCAATTTGTTTCTTTTTGAGTGTATATGTAGTCCTCTGAAATTCCTTTTTTTCCAAAAAGCACTTTATTTCTAAGATTCACTTGTATTCTTGTATATACTGTTTTTCACTCAATTTAAACTATCTACAATATCCCATCATATGGATGCAGCCTTATTTATGCTTTCTCTGGTCAACACTTAATTCCAGTTCTTATTGTAATTAAAAGTAATGATGCTGGGGGCTTCCCTGGCTTCCCTGACGGCGCAGTGGTTGAAAATCTGCCTGCCAAGGCAGAGGACACGGGTTTGAGCCCTGGTCTGGGAAGATCCCACATGCCGCGGAGCAACTAGGCCCGTGAGCCACAATTACTGAGCCTGCGTGTCTGGAGCCTGTGCTCCACAACAAGAGAGGCCGTGACAGTTAGAGACCCGCGCACCGCGATTAAGAGTGGCCCCCGCTTGCCACAACTAGAGAAAGCCCTCCCACAGAAACGAAGACCCAACACAGCCATAAGTAAGTAAGTAAGTAAGTAAGTAAATAAATAAATAAATAAATTAATTAAAAGTAATGATGCTAAAAAAATCTTGGGCAGGTTTTTCCAGAGTGAGAACGAAGTAGGTCAAGACACTACTTACAGTAATAATAGTAACAACAATACAAATAGATACCTAGGAATAAATTTAACAAGAATTTTATAAGACCTTTCTGCAGGAAAATTTAAAACCTTATTGAGACAAATAACAGACAAATAGAGATGTATACAATGTTCATCAACTGACAAAAAATTTCAGTTCTCTTTAATGTATAGATTAATTGCAACTTCAATAAAAATCTAATGAAGTTTCAAAGAAACTTCAACAGCTGATTATAGAGTTAATATGAATGTACAAAATCCTAATAACAGGTAAGACACTCCTAACAGAGAAGACAAATAAGTTTTGGGAACTTGTCTTATCCAGACATTAGTAAAGTTCAAAACGATCTGATTTTCACTATGTATAATGATTACTTTACTTTTCTCCTTAAGCAAATGTATCCTTTGGGGAAAAATTTCAATATCAAAGGCATATGGACATCTTAGCCTCATTGTGTATCAAAATTGCAACAAATAACTATTAAAAATACTGTTAGCATGTAAATTAATTTTCTCTCAATGGGACTAAGCTACAGAGTATAATTATTAATTATCTGTATGAATTTTAATGATTGTTATCAGAGATATTTGTTTAACTTAGAAAAATAATTGACTGGTGTTATTCTGATGATGTCCCCATAGACTTTTCAGAGTCTGTCCTCTGAGGTGACTGTCAATTTCAAACTGTGTGACCTGAGAGATCTAAATGCCTTTGATCACATTCCTAAAGAACATGGGAATAAGAACAAAGCCTGAACTTTCTGTAAAATGATGTCAGGCCCAACAGGAGCTCTATCACTTCACCTGACTCCATGCTTTGATCTCTTTGCAACATAATTAGATCAGTGTTTGTAATGAAATATTTCAATTTCTCCTCTTGTGTAAATTCAATATGGCTGCTTAATAAAATCAACAATACACACCAATTAGTAATAAATAAAATTTTCAGTTAGAATACAGCTTTTGAATATACATAAATGCACATGAATATAACATGTCCAACTGGCTTACAAGAGGAATGCAAAAACCAAGGTTCTACTTCATTCATTATCCATTTGACATTTTACAAGTTCTGGTATTAATATTTGCCTTTTTTCCCCCAAAATGTTACATTTTTAATTTAATTTAATTACTTCCTCTAGGAGGCCTTATCTAACCTCATAAAGAACTCACCACACCCATTTTATACATATCCAGTATACACACCTATCATAGCTTTTGTACTCCCTTATTCCACCAAACTGTTCACATAACTGTTTTTCCTTACAGATTGTAAAGTCTTGTGAACACGGATGCCATTCTATTCATCTGTGTGTGCCACCTAAGGAGAGGTAAAGGACCTTCCTGACAAGGAACATCAAATCTTTGAACTGTGTTTTCACTGCCACATCAACTCAAATATGCTTCCTTTAATAATCATTTCTCTCACAGTGTTGACTGAAAAAAATGCACAATCTAAAAGTTGAGAGTTTTGTTTTATTTGGTGGATTATTTGAGGACTTCAAGCCTGGGAGACAGGACTCTAAGATCTCTCTGAGGGATCACTCCAAAGAGGTAAGGGAGAAGGCAGGATATATAGGAGTCTTTGCAATGGAGACCAGGTAGTTGAAACATCAAAAGATTACTGTTAAAGAAAGCCAGGTATCTCAAGTTAAGGAGTTTAATGCTTTTCTATGTATGTGAAAATGCAAGAGTCTGGGCTCACTGAAATCATTCCTTTGATATGCACCTCAGCTATCTGGGGCCAGTATCCTGTGCTTTCACATCCTGGGTGGACTGTTGGGGGGATGGCTGTAGTGACTGATGGCTTGATGGTGGACATCCTGTTTCTACCCTGAGTTCCCTCAAGGCTCACCACTAGGGTGGCTGAAATGTGATGGCTTGATGGCTGCAACATCTTTTGTTTTTTAATGATGTGGCAGGTAACATTTTTTCATTAACAACAGCTTCCCCTAGTTTTACGTAAAGACACTTTTGAGTGTTTTGTTTTGTTTTTGTTTTGAGAAAATCATTACATGATCTTTTGTTCACACCAATTTATGATGTTCATTAATCCAGGCTACATTTAGTTAATGTTTCTTATGTGTCAAGCATGGTGCTAGGTACTAGGTCTCTTTTAAACATAAGATACAGTCTGCCCTAAATTCAAAGACCAGTCAGAATACAAAAACTAACAATTACAATGCAATGCAATAAGTGCTATTATATAGACAGGAACAGAGAAATCTGGAAACATATATTTAGTGACTGATTCTGGCTACTTGAGAAAGATTCAAAGAAAAGGGAATGTCTGAGCTTAACAAATTGGCAGCTTTTTCCAGGTAAAGAAGGCAGGAAGCAAATTTTTTAAGAATGTGTACAAAGAAGTAGTTTTAAAAAACCCAGGCAGATGTAGTGAATAAGGAGCTACTCTCTTTGGAGCACCGGGTAGCAGAGATGGAGAGGAGGGAGACTGGAAATTTAGCCAGATGAACAGAACAAACTTCAGAGGCAATGTCAAGAAATGCATACTTTATCTTTGGCAACATGAATATAAAAGAAACCTTTAAACAAGGCAAAGACATAATCAGAGTTAGCTTTAGGAACGCTGGTTCAGAATAAGGATGGGTTTGAAGGTGAAGAAAGTCTATGGTAGAAAGTGAAAAGCTGGAATGTTTAACGTTGGCCCCACTCTTCTCTTCCCCCCTGAGAGGAAGACTGCCAAGCTCTATCATCCCCTGTCTGCTGTACCGTGTATTCTCTGGAGTAGCAGCAAGACGCTCAGCTATCTTTTGTTCTCAGGGGCTCCTAAGCACTGAGATTATACCAACTCCCAACAAGATTCCAACACAGGTGAGACACACACCAGTCCCTTTGGGGTAGCTCCTCAAAAAGCCAGAATGTTGGACAAATGATCCAACTCTTTCTCTCCCCAAGGAGAAGCTGGGAGTTGGAGGGTTTCTTCTACTTATTCCATGATGAGCTGGGGGAAGTGACTATCGTAAGTGAGTGTGTGCCTCTGTTCTCAGTGACCCCAAATTTGTTGCCCTTTCCTGTCAGCATTTAGATTCAGGCAAGATTAAAATCAGTCCCTCAGGCAGCCCTCTGAAAAGTTTGCAAGTTCGATGTATGTTTCAGTCTTCTCTTTCCCTACACAGGGAGATGCCAGAAGCTGAGAGTTTTCTCATGATCACACTGCTCTTCAGGCTGGGAAGAGAGAGGTACTATGGCAAGTGATTGCCACGAATTTTCCTATTGGCTTTGATGTGGCTGGTTTTGCACTCATATGGGGTGCAACTGCAGGATTCCATTAACTAGTATCTGGATTTCTCACAAAAGGAATTGGTCTGTGTATTGTTGTTGAATCCATGTCTCCCTGGGGGAAGGGGAGTCTGGGGCCATTTTTTGACATCACTACCCTAGTAAATTCTGTTAGTACCCTAACATTTAGATGTGTTAACTGAATGTGAGAAATTAGGAGACTTTCTGCAGGTCACTTCGTCTAACTGGGCTAATTGGTAGAGCAGAAACTAAACCTAGGTCTCCGATTCCCAAGCCTTGACTCTCAAACCACTATGAACCAACATCACCATGCACAGGGATGTGTTAGAGGAAAAGACACGATTATAAAATTTGTTTTTTAAAAAAATGATTCAGATCACATCAAGGATGAGAATGAAAGCAATGTCTGAGATTTCTCTAGTCCTCCTTTATGGCTTAGTACCCTCTTGCCTAGATTTGCCAATTACCAAAATTATGATAATTACAGGTCTATATTTTAACCACTCTCCTTGTAAGCACAGCCCCAAGAAAAGTAATGACTTTAATGTCATTTGCAGATTTGAGGCCAAAGGTTATTGTAAGATCATGGAACTCACATATTCTCAATAAAGTTTCTTGTTTTGGAGATGATGGCTGGAAAATATGAACCAAAATGTATGTGTCATCTGTTATCGCTGAGAAGAGATAGAACTGCACATCTCATTTCTCTCTGAAGAGTGTCTTTATGACTGACAGGAAGCTCTATTGTTTATATAATACAACTCAATTCATTTTTTAAAATACTGCCTGATGAGCCATTAGGAACAGAAAAATCTGAAAAACATACTATTTGCTGGGACAGATCTTTAGATTCACAGTGGTCTCCTGATATATTCTCTGTTTCATGTTGCTTAATTTAGAATAATGACTCTATTTTGTTTCCATAATTTATCTATGGATCAAAATAAGGACAACTTATCCATTTTGAATATTATAAAGAATTTAGAGATATTTAAATATAGCACTGTTACCACTTTGTCAGAATCATACTGCAGAATCACAGAAAATTTTAAGATATGTCAGAGAATACACAGATACCATATTCCTCTAACATATATAAAATTTAGAATTCATTTTTTAAATTTTAATTATTAAATTTTAATATTTTCTTTTAAAATATGTTATTAGTGGATTTATTTAATATTTTCCCTACAGTAAAAGAAAACTCATAGAAAACAAAGATACTTGGTCTGAAAGCAGCGAATTCTGATTTCTTCACGCAAGATATAACTCAAATTTCTTTGGCATTTTGAGTGGAATACAAGAGAGTGGAAAATATTTCTTATAAAGTTAAACTCGATAATAATTAAGAATGTACTTCCTCATTAACCTCAATTATCTAATCAATATACATGCCACAGCTGCTGAATACATTTACAATTTCCTCTTTTTTAAAGTTCTGTTACCTCATATACCACTTTGATTCTACCTCACATTACAACTGTTTTTAAAATCCAGAACAGTAACTGTCACACTAGAAGGCCTTGTTAACAATGCAGACCCTTGACACCACCATAAGAGGTTCTGTGTCTTAGGTTTAAAGGACAACCCAGGAACCAACTTTCATTAATTCGACACACACTTATTGAACATTTGCTATGGCCAAGCACTGTTCTAGGATTTTGGGGACACATCAGTGAACAAAACAGGCAAAGGTCCTATTTTCAGGAGCTTACCTTCTAGAATGGGAAGTTATACAATAAACAACAAAAGAACAAAAAACTTAATACAGAATATGTTAGTAACAAATCCTATAAAGAGAAATAAACCAGGTAAAAGGGATTGAGGGGTTGCAATAAATGTTTCTTGATAAAGAGACATGGAAGTAAATATACAAAGGATGTAAAGGAACTAATCACACAGACATCCAGGGTAAGAACATTACAGACAGAAAATGAGAAAATCCATAAACCCTGAGATGAGACATGATTGATTTTTTCTTGGTACAGCGTGGTGGGAGTGGAAATGAGGTTAAGAGAGTTTTTAGTGGGCCAGACCATGTAGGTCTTTCAGCTCATAGTAAAGACTTCAGGTTTTAAGTGAATAAGAAGCAGATGGAAAATTTTTATTCAGTATGAATTTTAGAAAATGTCTTCCTTTTGCAAGAGTAGTAACAAGGAGACCACTGGGAGCTATTGGAATAATCCAGGCAAATGGTAATGGTGGCATGGACTAGGATAGATTCCAGATACATTTAGAAGGTAGAGCAGAAAGGATCTACCAGGGTGACAGATAAAGAGAGGAGTCAAAGATGACACTAAGATTTCTGGCCAGAACAACGGGTAGACATAGTTGCCATTTGGTGACATTGGAAGACTATAGGAAGAGCTGATGTGTGTGTGTTAGAGGAGGGTAGGGATGGAATCAGAAGTATTATTCTTCAAATTAAGATTGAGGAGAGGCTGTTACATGTTCACAAAGAATTGACAAACAGGCATTTCATGAGCCTGACTGATATTCAAGGAAGAGATCAAGATTAGAGATAAATATACTAGAGTCATCAGCGTATCATTGGTGTTTAAAGCACTGTAACATTAAGAGGCCAGAAAGATGAGGAAAAAGTAGCCAGAGAGGTAGGAGACAAACAGGGAGAGTGTGTGTCCCGGAATCCAATGAAGAAACAGTTTCTAAGAGGAAGATATGATCAACTTCTTCCTCAAATGCTGTTGACAGGTAATCTAAGATAAATACTGAGAATGGATTACTGGATTTGGTAATTTGGAGGTTATTGATCAGCCTGACAAGGGCAGTTTCAATGGAATAGTTGAGATGAAATCCTGAGTGGAGTAGGTTCAAAAGAGAATAAGATAGGAAATAATGGAAACAACAAGTATAGGCAGCTCTTCAGAGTGTTTCAGTTTAAATGGGATCTGAGAAATGAAACAAGTAGATGGTGTGAGACATGAGATCAAAGAGCGTATGTGGTTCTTTAGGTGATTGTTAGTAGTTTGTAAATATGTCATTGGGAATGAACTGATAGGGTGGGAAAATTAAGGATGAGAGGAAAGCAGGGAGAGCAGTAGGAACAACACAGGTTAAACCAGATGTGCACTAGTGCACAGTCAGCAGAAGAAAGGGGGAAATAAATATCAGAGAGGACATAAATAGAGATTAAAAAAACAATAGAAAAGATCATTGAAACCAAGAGCTGATTTTTTAAAAGGATAAACAAAATTGATAAGCGTTTAGCTAGGCTCACCAAGAAGAAAAGAGAGGGGACCCAAATAAACAAAATAAGAAATGAAAGAGGAAAAATAAAAACTGATGCCAGAAATACAAAAAATCATAAGAAAATATGACAAACAGTTACACGCCAACAAATTGGACAATCTAGAACAAATGGACAAATTTCTAGAAATATACAACCTGCCAAGATTTTCTATTTATTCCTGATTCAATCTGAACAAACCAATCACTAGTAGTGAAATTGAATTTGTAATTTAAAACAAAAACAAAAACTCCCAGCAAACAAAACTCCAGGATCAGACAGCTTCACAGGGAATTCTACCAAACATATATAGAAGAACTAATACCCATCCTTATCAAAATATTCCAAAAAACTGAAGAGGAGGGAACACTCCCAAATTCACTCTATGTGACCACCACTATCCTGATACCAAAACCAGACAAAGATACAACAAAAAAAGAAAATTACTGGCCAATATCTCTGAAGAATATAGATGCAAAAAACCCTCAACAAAATGTTAGCAAGCCAAATTCAACAATATATAAAAAGGATCATACCCCATGATCAAGTGGGATTTATCCCAGGGATGAAAGGATGGTTCAATACCTGCAAATGAATCAATGTGATACACCACAGTAACAAAAGGAAGAATAAAAATCACATGATTATATCAATAGATGCAGAAAAAGCATTTGACAAAATTTAACATCCATTCATAATAAAAACTCTCATCAAAGTTGGTATAGAGAGAACATATCTCAACACAGTAAAGGCCATTTATGGCAAACCCACTGCTATCACATATTCAACGGTGAAAAGTTGAAAACTTTTCTTCTGAAATCTGGAACAAGACAAGGACACTCACTCTTGCCACTTCTACTTGACAGAATGTGTAAGTCATAGCCACAGCAGTCAAACTAGAAAAAGAAATAAAAGGCATCCAAATTGGATGGGAAGAAGTAAAACTGTCACTATTTGCAGATAACATGATACTATATATAGAACACCTTAAAGTCTCCATCAAAAAATTACTAGAACTAATAAATGAATTTAGCAAATTTGCCAGATACAGTATTAATAACAGAAATCTGTTGCTTTTCTATAAACTAATAATGAACTATCAGAAAGAGAAAGCAAGAAAATATCCCATTTAAAATCACATCAAAAAGAATAGAATACATAGAAATAAAATTAACCGAAGAGGTGAAAGACTTATAATCTGAAAACTATAAAACATTGATGAAGGAATTTGAAAGTGATACTAGCAAATGAAATCCATGTTCTTGAATGAATCCATGTTCTTGAATTGGAAGAAATAACATTGTTAAAATGTCCTTACTACCAAAGTCAATCTAGAGATTTAATGCAATCACTATCAAATACCCATGATATTTTTCAAAACTACAGCAAATAATACTAAAATTTATACTGAACCACAAAAGACCTTGAAATGTCAAACCAACCTTGAGAAAAAAAAGGGCAAAACTGAAGGTATCACCCTCCCAGACTTTATACTATACTATAAAGCTACAGAAATCAAAACAGCATGTTACTGGCACAAAAACAGACACATAGATCAATGGAACAGAACAGACAGCCCAGAAATAAACCCACACACCTATGGTCAATTAATCTACAACAAAGGAAGCAAGAAATACAATGGAGAGAAAACAGTCTCTTCAATAAGTGGTGCTGGGAAAACTGGACAGCCTCGTGGAAAAGAATGAGATTAAAACATTTCCTCAAACCATGTGCAAAAATAAACTCAAAATGGTTAAAGACCTAAGTGTAAGGTATGACACCATAAAAAATTCCTAGAAGAGGACATAAGCAGAAAACTCTGTGACATAAAACATAGTAATATTTTTTTATCTGTCACCTAAGGCAAAATAATAAAAGGAAAAATAAACAAATGGGACCTAATTGAACTTAAAAGCTTTTGCAGTTTAAAGGAAACCACTGACAAAACAAAAACACAATGTATGGAATGGGAAAAATATTTGTAAATGATATGACCAATAAGGGGTTAACATGAAAACTATATAAACAGCTCATACAACTCAATATCAAAAAACAAACAACCTAATCAAAAAATGGGCAGAAAACATGAATAAAAATTTTTCTAAAGAAGACATACAGATGACTAAAAGACACATGAAAAGATGCTCAATATCACTAATTATTAAAGAAGTGCAAACCAAGACAACAATGAGATATCATCTCTCACTTGTCAGATTGGCTATCATCAAAAAGTCTACAAATAACAAATATTGGTGAGGATGTAGAGAAAAGAGAACCCTGTACACTGCTGGTAGAAATGTAAATTGGTGCAGCCACTGTGGAAAACAGTATGGAGTTTCCTCAAAAAACTAAAACTAGAACTACCATATGACCATAGTACTCAGCAACTCCATTCTTGGTATATATCCAGAAGAAATTAAAACGCTAATTTGAAAAGATACATGCACCCCAATGTTCATAACAGCATTATTTACAATAGCCAAGATATGGAAGCAAGCCAAGTGTCCATCAACAGAGAAAAGGAAAAAGGAGATGTGGGTATACATATATAACCACACACACACACACAATGGAGTATTAATAAAAAAAGAATGAAATTCTGCCATTTGCAGCAATGTGGATGGACCTAGAGTATATTATACTTAGTGAAATAAGTCAGAGAAAGGCAAATGCCATATGATATCACTAATATGTGGAACTAAAAAAATAATACAAACAAATGTATATAGCTAAACAGAAACAGACTGACAGATATAGAAAACAAACAAGTGCTTATCAGTGGGAAGAGGGAAGGGGGGAGGGTCATGTTAGGAGTAATGGATTAAGAGGTGCAAACTACTATGGATAAAATAGATAAGCAACAAGGATATTTATATAACATATGGAATTATAGCCATTATCTTATAATAACTTTTAATGGAGTATAAGCTGTAAAAATACTGAATCACTATGCTGTATATCTGAAGCTAATATAATATTGTAAGTCAACTATACTTCAAAAACAAAAAAACAGGTCACCATTTTTTACCTGTAAATTACCAAAAAAATTAATAATGGTTCATAACACTGGTGAAATATGGCAAATAAATATCATGTATGCAGTATAGGTTGGTAATACCATTTAAAATATTATAGTTCAATAGCATATGTCAACAGTCGTTAAATGAATACATACTTTTGATCTAATCTAAAGAAATAATTTTAAATAATGAAAAGTATTCATGCTTAAAGAGGTTCACAGCAGTGGTACATGAAAATAGCATTAAAAAGATGAAACAATCTAAATTTCAAAAATATGGAATGATTAACTTATGGTATGGTCACAGTGTAATGAACCATTATAAGGCATGGATGGTTATGGAGAATATGTAATAAAGATAAATCCTCTTCTTTAATATTAAGTGGAGGGGACTACCAAATACTACCAACTACGTAATTATAACTAGATGGAGGGAGATAAGTACAGAGAAAACATACTGGAAAGAAATTATATAAATGCCAGAAATAATGTTAGGTTGGAATTATGAGATCATAAATAATCATTTTTTCCTCTTACCCAAATAGTCTTTCAACTTGCACATATAATGTTCCTAATAAAAATAAAGATAAAAACCTGTAAAAAGTGAAACAATAAAAAAGTATGTAACTGCATGTAGTGATAGGAAATGGAACTTTCTTTTTTTCCTGCTTCTGTTTTCTCAGTGAAATAACAAAGTTGTTAACTGAGAGTCAGGAGGTGGAAGTGGAGTTGGAGATTTAAGGAAAAAGGAGAAAGTGTGAACTAATTGTCAAGAAAAGTGGAAAAGTGATTTGATTAGGAAAAAGTGGTAGGATTTCTGAGCAGCACTAAGGACCTCTTATATTTAGCCATGAATTTAGGCGTCCATATGTATGTGTTTTCCCCCATCATGTTGAACTGTTTCTGTGAAGAAACAGAGAACACCAGTTGGAGACAGAGGCTGAGATTGTAGCGATGCATCTATAAGCCAAAGAACACCAAAGACTGCCAGCCCTCAAGAAAGCTAGGAGAAAGGCATGGAACCAATTCTCCCGCAGAGTCCTCAGAAGGAGCCAACTCTGCTGACATCTTGATCTTGGACTTCCGGCTTTCACAAAATTAATTTCTGTTCTTTTAAGCCAGCCAGCTTGTGATACTTTACTATGGCAGCCTTGCAAAACTAATACAAATGGTAAGCACAGACACCAATGAATTCCTCATGTGTTTGGATTGGATTGTTCTCTGAACATACGCATTTTCACTTATTGGCATAAAATTTTGTCCGTCAAATGCTTATCTTACATGCACCCTGAAGTATGCCCCAATCATCTTGAACAGTTATTTACAAATTCAGGTTTTCAATTTGTGCTTTCTCTTTTGGATCTTTTCATAACAATGTATTATAAAGCATCATTACCATCCCTGAAGTATCTCACTGCAAACACTTTTTAAATTCTTCTTATCCCAACTGTTTGCTTCCTGTCTTTAAATGTGTTCTCTATACTTGACCAAGCACTTACTTACGTGACTTGCCAAAAAACCAAAATGATTCAATTAATAAAGCTTGTTAGCATGAATTTATACAAGAGCATTAAACATATGTGTGGCACTACCAATGTGATTTATATGTTATTAAATTAAAGTTACTTAGGTTAGTAATCTAATAAGGATGAAAAAAATTTTTAACACCACATAATTCAAAGTGATACTCTAAAATCCAGACTGCAAATTCTAATTAGCAGCCTGTGATTTTGCCAGAATCATTGGCTTATAAAATTCAGATATCAGCTTCATTTTGTTAACAATTCGTGTGATAAATTTTCAGAAGCAGGATGTATAAATTCAGGCTGATATGCTCCCCCATTTTTCTAGCAAATATATATAACACAAAATGAACATATGTGAAAATCTCACTTAGCAGTCAGACAACAATTTTCATGTTGTAAATATCCATTGAAGAGGTATGAATGGCATTGCATCTAAAACTTGACTTTGATGATTGTGTTTCATATTTAATAATTATCAAATTATAATAAAGAGGTAGAAGGACGTGCTCTCACTCCCTCTTGCGAAAGCACCAGAATCACAACTGGCTGCTGGACAATCATTGACAGGAAGACCCTGGACTTCACCAAGGAGGATACCCCACGTCCAAGGACAGATGAGAAGCCACAGTGAGACGGTAGGAAGGGTGCAGAGTAAAATCAAATCCCATAACTGCTGGGTGGGTGACTCACAGACTGGCGAACACTTATACCACAGAAGTCCACCCACTGGAGTGAAGGTTCTGAGCCCCACGTCAGGCTTCACAACCTGGGGGTCCGGCAACAGGAGGAGGAATTCCTAGAGAATCAGACTTTGAAGCCTAGTGGGAATTGATTGCAGGACTTCGACAGGACTGGGGGAAACAGAGACCCCACTCTTGGAGGGCACACACAAAGTAATGTGTGCATCGGGACCCAGGGGAAGGAGCAGTGACCCTGGGGGACACTGAACCAGACCTACCTGTTGGTGTTGGGGGGTCTCCTGCAGAGGCAGGTGGTGGCTCTGTTTCACCATGGGGACAAGGACACTGGCAGCGGAGGTTCTGGGAAGTGCTCCTTGGCATGAGGCCTCCCAGAGTCTGCCATTAACCCCACCAAAGAGCCCAGGCAGGCTCCAGTGTTGGGTTGCCTCAGGCAAAACAACCAACAGGGAGGGAACCCAGCCCCACCCATCAACAGTCAAGTGGATTAAAGTTTTACTGAGCTCTGACCGCCACAGCAACAGTCAGCTCTACCCACCACCAGAGCCTCCCATCAAGCCTCTTAGATAGCCTCAACCACCAGAGGGCAGACAGCAGAAGCAAGAAAAACTACAATCCTGCAGCCTGTGGACCAAAAACCACAGTTACAGAAAGATAGACAAGACGAAAAGGCAGAGGGCTATGTACCAGATGAAGGAACAAGAAAAAACCCCAGAAAAACAACTAAATGAAGTGGAGATAGGCAACCTTCCAGAAAAAGAATTCAGAATAATGATAGTGAAGATGATCCAGGACCTCGGAATAAGAATGGAGGCAAAGATTGAGAAGATGCAAGAAATGATTAACAAAGACCTAGAAGAATTAAAGAACAAACAAACAGAGATGACCAATACAATAACTGAAATGAAAACTACACTAGAAGGAATCAATAGCAGAATAACTGAGGCAGAAGACCGGATAAGTGACCTGGAAGACAGAATGGTGGAATTCACTGCTGCGGAACAGACTAAAGAAAAAAGAATGAAAAGAAATGAAGACAGCCTAAGAGGCCTCTGGGACAACATTAAACGCAACAACATTTGCATTATAGGGGTCCCAGAAGGAGAAGAGAGAGAGAAAGGACCAGAGAAAATATTTGAAGAGATTATAGTCGAAAACTTCCCTAACATGGGAAAGGAAATAGCCACCCAAGTCCAGGAAGCGCAGAGAGTCCCATACAGGATAAACTCAAGGAGAAACACGCCGAGACACATAGTAATCAAAGTGGCAAAAATTAAACACAAAGAAAAATTATTGAAAGCAGCAAGGGAAAAACGACAAATAACATACAAGGGAACTCCCATAAGGTTAACGGCTGATTTCTCAGCAGAAACTCTGCAAGCCAGAAGACAGTGGCATGATATACTTAAAGTGATGAAAGGGAAGAACCTACAACCAAGATTACTCTACCCGGCAAGGATCTCATTTAGATTTGATGGAGAAATCAAAAGCTTTACAGACAAGCAAAAGCTAAGAGAATTCAGCACCACCAAACCAGCTCTACAACAAATGCTAAAGGAACTTCTCTAAGTGGGAAACACAAGAGAAGAAAAGGACCTACAAAAACAAACCCAAAACAAGTAAGAAAATGGTCATAGGAACATACATATCGATAATTACCTTAAACGTGAATGGATTAAATGCCCCAACCAAAAGACATAGACTGGCTGAATGGATACAAAAACAAGACCCATATATATGCTGTCTACAAGAGACCCACTTTAGACCTAGGGACACATACAGACTGAAAGTGAGGGGATGGAAAAAGATATTCCATGCAAATGGAAATCAAAAGAAAGCTGGAGTAGCTATACTCATATCAGATAAAATAGACTTTAAAATAAAGAATGTTACAAGAGACAAGGAAGGACACTACATAATGATCAAGGGATCAATCCAAGAAGAAGATATAACAATTATAAATATATATGCACCCAACATAGGAGCACCTCAATACATAAGGCAACTGCTAACAGCTATAAAAGAGGAAATCGACAGTAACACAATAATAGTGGGGGACTTTAACACCTCACTTACACCAATGGACAGATCATACAAAATGAAAATAAATAAGGAAACAGAAGCTTTAAATGACACAATAGACCAGATAGATTTAATTGATATATATAGGACATTCCATCCAAAAACAGCAGATTACACGTTCTTCTCTAGTGCGCACGGAACATTCTCCAGGATAGATCACATCTTGGGTCACAAATCAAGCCTCAGTAAATTTAAGAAAATTGAAATCATATCAAGCATCTTTTCTGACCACAACGCTATGAGATTAGAAATGAATTACAGGGAAAAAAACGTAAAAAAGACAAACACATGGAGGCTAAACAATACGTTACTAAATAACCAAGAGATCACTGAAGAAAACAAAGAGGAAATTAAAAAATACCTAGAGACAAATGACAATGAAAACACGATGACCCAAAACCTATGGGATGCAGCAAAAGCAGTGCTAAGAGGGAAGTTTATAGCTATACAAGCCTACCTAAAGAAACAAGAAAAATCTCAAGTAAACAATCTAACCTTACACCTAAAGAAACTAGAGAAAGAAGAACAAACAAAACCCAAAGTTAGCAGAAGGAAAGAAATCATAAAGATCAGAGCAGAAATAAATGAAATAGAAACAAAGAAAACAATAGCAAAGATCAATTAAACTAAAAGTTGGTTCTTTGAGAAGATAAACAAAATTGATAAGCCATTAGCCAGACTCATCAAGAAAAAGAGGGAGAGGACTCAAATCAATAAAATCAGAACTGAAAAAGGAGAAGTTACAACAGACACCGCAGAAATACAAAGCATCTTAAGAGACTACTACAAGCAACTTTATGCCAATAAAATGGACAACCTGGAAGAAATGGACAAATTCTTAGAAAGGTATAGCCTTCCAAGACTGAACCAGTAAGAAACAGAAAATATGAACAGACCAATCACAAGAAATGAAATTGAAACTGTGATTAAAAATCTTCCAACAAACAAAAGTCCAGGACCAGATGGCTTCACAGGTGAATTCTATCAAACATTTAGAGAAGAGCTAACACCTATCCTTCTCAAACTCTTCCAAAAAATTGCAGAGGAAGGAACACTCCCAAACTCATTCTATGAGGCCACCATCACCCTGATAGCAAAACCAGACAAAGACACTACAAAAAAAGAAAATTACAGACCAATATCACTGATGAATATAGATGCAAAAATCCTCAACAAAATACTAGCAAACAGAATCCAACAACACATTAAAAGGATCATACACCACGATCAAGTGGGATTTATCCAAGGGATGCAACGATTCTTCAATATACGCAAATCAATCAACGTGATACACCATATTAACAAACTGAAGAATAAAAACCATATGATCATCTCAATAGATGCAGAAAAAGCTTTTGAGAAAATTCAACACCCATTTATGATAAAAACTCTCCAGAAAGTGGGCATAGAGGGAACCTACCTCAACATAATAAAGGCCATATATGACAAATCCACAGCAAACATCATTCTCAATGGTGAAAAACTGAAAGCATTTCCTCTAAGATCAGGATCGAGACAAGGATGTCCACTCTCACCACTATTATTCAACATAGTTCTGGAAGTCCTAGCCACGGCAATCAGAGAAGAAAAAGAAATAAAAGGAATACAAATTGGAAAAGAAGAAGTAAAACTGTCACTGTTTGCGGATGACATGATACTATACATAGAGAATCCTAAAACTGCCACCAGAAAACTACTAGAGCTAATTAATGAATATGGTAAAGTTGCAGGATACAAAATTAATGCACAGAAATCTCTTGCATTCCTATACACTAATGATGAAAAATCTGAAAGAGAAATTATGGAAACACTCCCATTTACCATTGCAACAAAAAGACTAAAATACCTAGGAATAAACCTACCTAGGGAGACAAAAGACCTGTATGCAGAAAACTATAAGACACTGATGAAAGCAATTAAAGATGATACCAACAGATGGAGAGATACACCATGTTCTTGGATTGGAAGAATCAACATTGTGAAAATGAGTATACTACCCAAAGCAATCTACAGATTCAATGCAATCCCTATCAAATTAACAATGACATTTTTTACGGAGCTAGAACAAATCATCTTAAAATTTGTATGGAGACACAAAAGACCCCGAATAGCCAAAGCAGTCTTGAGGCAAAAAAACGGAGCTGGAGGAATCAGACTCCCTGACTTCAGACTATACTACAAAGCTACAGTAATCAAGACAGTATGGTACTGGCACAAAAACAGAAACATAGATCAATGGAACAAGACAGAAAGCCCAGAGATTAACCGACGCACCTATGGTCAACTAATCTATGACAAAGGAGGCAAAGATATACAATGGAGAAAAGACAGTCTCTTCAATAAGTGGTGCTGGGAAAACTGGACAGCTACATGTAAAAGAATGAAATTAGAATACTCCCTAACACCATACACAAAAATAAACTCAAGATGGATTAGAGACCTAAATATAAGACTGGACACTATAAAACTCTTAGAGGAAAACATAGGAAGAACACTCTTTGACATAAATCACAGCAAGATCTTTTTTGATCCACCTCCTAGAGTAATGGAAATAAAATCAAAAATAAACAAGTGGGACCTAATGAAACTTCAAAGCTTTTGCACAGCAAAGGAAACCATAAACAAGACGAAAAGACAACCTTCAGAATGGGAGAAAATATTTGCAAATGAATCAACAGACAAAGGATTAATCTCCAACATATATAAACAGCTCATTCAGCTCAATATTAAAGAAACAAACACCCCAATCCAAAAATGGGCAGAAGACCTAAATAGACATTTCTCCAAAGAAGACAAACAGACGGCCACGAAGCACATGAAAAGATGCTCAACATCACTAATTATTAGAGAAATGCAAATCAAAACTACAATGAGGTATCACCTCACTCCTGTTAGAATGGGCATCATCAGAAAATCTACAAACAACAAATGCTGGAGAGGGTGTGGAGAAAAGGGAACCCTCTTGCACTGTTGGTGGGAATGTAAATTGATACAGCCACTATGGAGAACAATATGGAGGTTCCTTAAAAAACTAAAAATAGAATTACCATATGACCCAGCAATCCCACTACTGGGCATATACCCTGAGAAAACCGTAATTCAAAAAGACACATGCATCCGAATGTTCATTGCAGCACTATTTACAATAGCCAGGTCATGGAAGCAACCTAAATGTCCATCAACAGACGAATGGCTAAAGAAGTTGTGGTACATATATACAATGGAATATTACTCAGCCATAAAAGGGAACAAAATTGAGTCATTTGTTGAGACGTGGATGGATCTAGAGACTGTCATACAGATTGAAGTAAGTCAGAAAGAGAAAAACAAATATCGTATATTAATGCATGTATGTGGAACCTAGAAAAATGGTACAGATGAGCCGGTTTGCAGGGCAGAAGTTGAGACACAGATGTAGAGAATGGACATATGGACACCAAGGGGGGAAAACTGCGGTGGGGTGGGGATGGTGGTGTGCTGAATTGGGCGATTGGGATTGACATGTATACACTGATGTGTATAAAATTGATGCCTAATAAGAACCTGCAGTATAAAACAACAAACAAACAAAACAACTAATACTAAACTTTCATTGGGTTATTTGTATGGAAATATGTTAATATAACTGTTTCAGACATTACATGAAATTTCTAAAAATCTTATATTTGTATTTGTATGGAAATATGTATGGAAATATGTTAATATAAATGTTTCAGACATTAAAAAAAATTATAATAAAGATAAATTATATTCAACATGATGAAAAGAATCCAACTTCTGATACGATCTCATGACTATATTTCAGTAAGTACTATTTTTAGTTTATAAATAGTAGGATCTCTTTTTTTTTCCTGCAAGACTTTAGACCTATTTATTTTGTGAGAGGCTAATACTATTTTGTAATAGTACTTTTTTTTAATTTTGGGGTTAGTCAATGAACTGTAACTTATTCATCTTGTTTTTATCAAAGGATGAGAAAATATCTTTAATTTAAATTAGGATTAAGCACATAATGACAATAATAATAAAACCTTTCTACATGAAGTGACTATTTGACAACTTAAAATGGTAATTAGTATTCATAACAAGACATCCCTATCCAGCTTCTATAAAAAGGACTGCATGAGCATGGGGTGGGGGGTGGAGAGGACAAAGGATTAATTTTGAAGATTCATTATTTCAATGAAAAGCAGCCCTTGAGCAATTCAAACTAATGACCAGTTAAAATTACTCCCTTAGCTGTATTCAGCAAATGGATGTAACTGAAAACTAAATTCAACACTTCCTTTTATTAAGTTCTTCCTGAACAATTTGTCTTAAACACTGTTCTCCACATATAATTAACGAAATGAACACTATTCTGAAAATCTGTCAATACACTCTATATTACAATCCTGAAAAAGAAATAGCAGGAGGTTAGACAAGAATACTTTTCATTAATGGCATGAGTTTCTGGCAGAGAGAAAACCTCCTCTCCAGGGGACAGTTTAAGATAGTGCATATTTTTCTGCTTCAATGGAGAGTGAAAGTCCAAAAGATTCTACATGACCATTGAAGATTTTCTTCCACTTTTAAATAATCTTCCAATAATTTTTACCTATAGTCTCATGTAAAAGACAGATAATGTTATATCATTTAATAGCTCATTGAAACTATAATTTGAGCATTTAAACTTACCTATATAAGAAGTATGCCAACCTTCCAAAAAATGCAATTAATCATGCCACTTATTTAGGCAAATAACTCTTTCTCTCCAAGTATTTGCAGCTTCCCTTGACCTTTTCTTCCCCCAGCTTTATTGAAGTATACGTAGTGTACAGAAAACTGCACATAATTAATATATTCAGTTCGCTGAGTTTGGGCATCGTATACATTTGTGTTACCACAATCAAGGTAATAAACATATCTATCACCTCCAAGTTTCCTCCAAGTTTGTTTGTTATTTGTTTTGTTTTGGCAAGGACATTTAACACAACATCTTTCCTCTTAAAAGTTTAAGTGCACAATACCTTACTGTTAACTACAAGCACTATATTGTACAGTAGAACTTTGGAACTTACCCATCTCGTATACTGTTAACTTTATACCCATTGAACAACAATTCCCCATCCTTCTCCCCCCATCCTCTGGTAACCACCATTCTACTGTCTACTTCTATATGTTTACTATTTTAGATGCCTCATATAAGAAGAATCATTCAGTATTTGCCCTTCTGTGACTAATTTAATTCACTTAGTAAATGTTTTCCAGGTCCATCCATATTATTATAAATGGTATGATTTGCTTCTCTCTTAAGGCTGAATAAATTCCATTTTCTTTATCCATGCATCTTGTCAATGGACATTTGGATTATTTCCATATCTTGGCTACTGTGAATGATGGTATAATGAACATGGGAGTGCAGATATCTCTTAAGATCCTGACTTCCATTTTTTTGAGTATATACCCAGAAGTGGCATTGTTGGATCATATGGTAATTTAATTTTTAATTTTTTTGAGAACCACCACACTGTTCTCCAAGTGACTGCACCGTTTTACATTCTCACCAACAGTGCACAAGGGTTCCAATTTCTCCATAACCTCATTAATACTTGCTTTCTTTTCTTTTCTTAATAATAGCTATCCTAACAGGTGTAAGACGATACCTCACTGTGGTCTTGATTTGCATTTCCCTGATGTTTAGTAATGTTGAACATCTTTTCAAATATCTCTTGGTTTTGTATGTCTTCTTTGGAGGAATATCTGTTCAAGTCCTTTTATTTTAAAATCAGGTTATTTGTTTTTGTTTTTGTTTTTTGCTATTGAGTTGTAGGAGTCTCTCATATGTTTGGAAATTCATCCCTAATCAGTTATATGATTTGCACATATTTCCCCCATTCTATAGATGGCCTTTTCATGTTATTATTTCTTTTGCTGTGCAGAAGCTTTATGCTTGATGTAGCCCCTTTCATCTATTTTTGCCTTTGTTGCTTGCACTTTTAGTGTCACACCCAAGAAATCATTGTGAAGATCAAAAAATATCAAGAAGTTTTCCCTGTTTTCTTCTAGGTTTTATGGTTTCCGGTCTTATATTTAAGTCTTTACTCCATTTTGAGTTAATATTTCCTTGACCATTAACCCTTGACCAGATCTTTCACCAAATAAAATTTTGGTGAATGTTATGTGGACACCAGATAAAATTTCTCCTTTTGCCAGGGCAACTAAATTGGCATTTGACAAAACACTGCAGAGCAGGCAGATAGAAATCTAATTTTTTTCTTTATTCCCTACTTGCTGTACTAACTAGTAAATATGCAGAATTAAAAGATAAATAATAAGAGATTAAGTTATTTGTTTAATAAGTAGCAAAATAAGGTCTTTGTCTTCAGGGTAGATTTGGGTAACTTTCATGAAACAGGCCTGGTAAATTTTCAAGCTATCAAGCCACCATACCCAGTTTCCAGGGTGACAAAAATATAATATTTTCTACTCTTGTTTGTCCTCAAACTGATTTAAAACCAAACTATATGTACAAGACAAATATTTCACAATTTTCTGTGACACTTTAACCAACCTTTAATTAACAAGAATATCAGTTAGTCTAAATTTGTATTTCCTTGTGTTTACTCCCACTAACTGAGAAATTATATTTGTATATTCAATTAATCCTTATACAAACAAATTTATGTGAAACGTTGGTTACAGAAATGTCATATGGAAATAGACAGAAAATCTAAATTTCATAAATTCTATTTGTAATACATCTTAGAAAGAGTTAGTGAGCTCACCACACTCTGTTGAACCATATTATCATTGAAATTTGGTAGAATGAAGGTTTAGAACTTGAGCTAGAAAGTTTACATATTTTAAGCCAATAGGATATTTATGTAAAGAGTTTTCTCATTCTAGCTGCTGTATTATTTTTATATTCTAGGCATAACTTTGCATTTATGCTTCAGATAAAACCATGCTTTCAAAGCTTAACTCAAAAATTCAGTTGTAGCTGTCATTATCTCAAAACTCATATAATAGTTCTACTGTCTTGGAGAGGAGGATTTACCTGTTTGTTGGGTAGAGGTTGAGAGAGCTGTATGTAAATAAAAGCTCCAGCATTTATATTATTTATGGGAGGAGTTAGAAATAAAAGTGGCCATCAAAAATCTGTACCTATTCGGGCTCAATCCCTGGTGGGGAAACCGAGATTCCCACATGCCGCACAGTGTGGCCCCCCCCCAAAAAATAATACAAATGAATGTATATAGCAAAGCACAAACAGACTCACAGGTATAGAAAACTAGTGGTTTCCAAAAGGGAAAGGGAAGGGGGAGGGGCAAGTTAGGGGTACAGGATTAAGAGACACAAACTAAGCAACAGGGATATATTGTATAGCACAGGGAAATACAGCCATTATCTTGTAATAACTTTTAATGGAGTATAATCTGTAGAAATACTAAGTCACTATGCTATACACCTGAAACAAATATAATATGTAAATCCACTATACTTCAATAAAATTTTTTAATTAAAAAATAAAAGAAATTAAAAACAACAAAAAAATCTGTACCCACTGAACATGTCATATCCTACACTTCAAAGAGTATTCTCTTTGTACTGGATGATTGTGAAGGAACAAAAATGGAGAAAACCTGAATGAGTGTCCCAGAAAAAGCAAGCTAATAGTGAGGGCAAAGAAGCACAAAGAAAGTGTGACAACTGGATACAAACTCTGACCCTGTTTTGTAGTCATAGGAGAAAATTTGTGATTCTAGCTGCCCTAACCAATATAAGGTTGAAAAATATTCAATCCAGAAGCTTAAAATTAAAAAAAGAAAGAAGAAAGGAAGGAAACTGAAGTTTTGGGGAGTAATTATGAAAACAAAGGAACATACCAAGGGCTGGCATTCAGAAAGATTCCTCATATCCTTCTCTATGTACAAGTCCCGGGACTTTGATTACATGAGCTAAGAACAAGTGGTATTAGAAATAGGACATGGAGGGTTGAAGGCAGGCATAGGTCACTAGATTTAGATAAATGATCATCTTCATCAACCTACAATTAACATCAAAATGAGAGGGAGCTCTATAAGGTAGAATCCCTTCAGTCCTAGTTCTGACAACTCTGCTTTTTTTGGCCAAGGAAAACTAAACAATGTAACAAAGGTGATAAATTATAACTTGAATAAACATATAGCAGAATACTTTGGAAAATGAGGCCCACTAAGAAAGTTTTACAAGAAAAAAATTCGTAGGCCTTTAAAGAAGACTTGGAGTTACCAGGGAGATGATGCATTTAAGACAAACATCACACAAACACTCCCTGTCTTTTAAATAAAAATGAAGCCCTGAGTGACACATCGTCAGGGTCATTTAAAAAGAGACCTCAAATGGCAGCATTCCTTCTAGCCAAAAACCATGGAAAACGCCATCTGTTTTGCATTTGTTTTCATCTCTGGGACCAAATTCTGGACTATTGACTTTAATTTCAGTTAGAGTTCGGTTTTTTATGTCTTAAAGACTCCCCTGTTGGCTTTTTGTATCTTAGCTTTCCTGTACAGGTTTAGCTCTCATTTCTTCATTTTTCACTTCACTGGCTACTTTGGCTAAGAACTTTCCAATTCAACTCTCAGGCCTAAGAAACCCCAACTTCAGAGTATCTGGCTCCCAGCCTCTGACAAAGGGGAGGGACAGATCAGAGATTTTTAAAACAATACATTTGAGGGAAGGCAACATGAGAGACATACATTGGGAAGAAGAGAACTCAGCAAGTGTTCTGTCTTGTTCTATCTTCTATGACTCAGCTACCAATAGGGTGACCATATATATCTTATCACCAAAGTAGGGACTTTTGAGAATAAAAAGAAGCACTAACTAAACAGGATCCCAGACAGGATATATAAACAGAAACTTCTAGGACAAACTGGGAATGTATGGTCACCCTAGTTCTAAATGAATTCTAAGGCCACACCAATGATTCCAGAAACAAAAACCAGGGATTTTTGTTTTGAGAAGGGATTGCAGAGAATAACCCACTGTCATCATTGTCAAGGACTTACACTGAGTTTAATATAATCTTGGGCATTAAAACTTCCTTAGTGGTTTGGTCTTCAAATACTTGCAAAATGGAAGCATACAATTGCCCAAAGTTTAGGGCTTAAACTGGGAGAAATGTAATAAATTCCAAGAATGGAATCCAAGTCACTTGAGACACAGAGATCTTTGAGACATGAATTAATCTATGAATTCAACCATAGATTATACATAATAAAAATACATTTTATAACAGTATAAGCATATCTCACATAAATTCATATGTTTCATGCAATAAAGCGTAAGTGAAAATTTGCTTTTAGAAGTTATGAGAGGCATTACCGAAAGTGGAAGACTATTGTGATATTTCAAAATTTCTCCTTCATCAGTTTTAAATTACTGATGGGCGGTGTCTACTGGCAAAACAGACAAATCATAATGTTTCCTGTAAGCCAGATGTTGAAGTAATATAGAAAAATGGATATGTCTGTGTTAATTTCTAAAGCTGCAGTAATGAGAGGAACTCATTTCTCATGACTTAAGCTTCCTGACATTGCTGCTGATGCTGTAATATCAATAGACCGTTTTTCAGTTATCTTATGACATTCAGCTAAATCTAAAAACTAGATTATAACACTCCTAAAAGAAAGGCAGTTCGCATTTTGTCAAATGGTTTTGTTTTTAAGTTTTTCCCCTAAAATAAAGTGCATATTTAGTGAAATTTAATTTTCATCAAGATAAGCCACATGATATCATTGCATTTATTAAAGATACACAGCAAGTGGAGCTTCCTCTTATTCCTTGTCCCCATGAATGTAATTTTGGTGTCATGTCTAAAGTAGGACAATTCTTCTCCGTCCTGACCGTCAGGCTCATTTTTGCTTCCTACATTAAGAGTTCATTTTGGGCATCACCGTTTATGTCCCTGACTTTCTTTCCTCATATGACAACTAGAGAGAGAATGCAGTATCACTTTGGTAAAACTAAACAGCATGCAATCAAATGGTCTCTATTAAGCGTGCATTAGGTGTTCAGCACTAGGTTCCTACAGCCCTGCGTTTCAACCTCTCTGACATTCTCCTAGTGGCTCAAGTTTGAAGACTTAGAATCATCATTAACAGTTCTCTCACCTTTATTTTTTATACCTAATGAGTCTCCAAGTCTCTTTGAAACAATAGTCAAATGTGCTTTTGTCATTTCTTCTCCTCTATTACTGAAAGCCTCCTTGTTCTAAATCACACATCAGAAACGTCTTGTAAATGTAGACATCATGTTTTCATTCTTGATAGGGAATAACGACCCTTAGACAGGCACTTGCTCAAATATGGACTCTATTTGGGTTTCTGACCTATGAACATGCTCTATTGTTATAAACAATGGGAAGAGTGTTTCTTTGACTCACCTAGATTTGAGAAAAGAAGAAAAATAAGAGAGTGGGAGGGAGGAGGGAGTTAAGGAAGGATTACCCTTACATGTGCCCTAACAATTTTGTCCCCATTTCCAGAGGCCATGGGAGGTAGTCTTCAGTCCACAGTAGTCCTTGCTCATTTATCATCTAAGACAGATAGCTAGGAGAATAGAGTAACTCTGGAAAAAATTCACTGAGCTGCTATTAATGGGGTCTGAAATTGTTTGTTTTGATTTTTTCCGCTCTGCTTTCCAAGTGATTATATTTTGTCAATTGAACTGTAGTGTTTATAAAAGGCATTAATAACCATTCTAATGAGGCATTATTTATGCAAAACTGTGGAAATCTTTTATACATGTGTGATACTTCTCCTGAATACCGTTAACTGTCTCATCTTGCATTCATCAGTTAATGAACACTTCTGGCCACCTGTTTTGGGTGAGACACTATGTTTGACACTATGTAGATAGTGATATATGATACAGACATGAATCTTAAGTCTAGTGAGGGAAAGAGTTAATAAGCACTTAAGCATGTAAATAATAATGTGGGCTTCCCTGGTGGCGCAGTGGTTGAGAATCTGCCTGCCAATGCAGGGGACATGGGTTAGGGCCCTGGTCTGGGAAGATCCCACACGCCGTGGAGCAACTAGGACCATGAGCCACAACTACTGAGCCTGCGCGTCTGGAGCCTGTGCTCCACAACAAGAGAGGCCACGATAGTGAGAGGCCCGCGCACCGCGATGAAGAGTGGCCCCCGCTCGCCGCAACTAGAGAAAGCCCTCGCACAGAAACGAAGACCCAACACAGTCAAAAATAAATAATAAATAAATAATAAATAAAAATAATAATGTGAGTACAAACTAAGAAGAATGCTAAATATAAAATCAGTAAGGGAGAACAGACAGGGACTACTTTGAGGAGGTACCATTTAAAGTGAGACTGGAGTGATGAGAAGTCATGTGAGGATTTGTGGGGAGAGCATTCCTGGCAAGAGGAAGAGTGTGTGCTTCTAAAATCGGAAAGGACATGTGTGATGAACTGCAGTGAGGCCAATTAAGCTTGTACACAGTGAGCAAAGTGGACAAGGGAGGTTAAGTTGAAGAGACTGTCAGGGAGCTATTGCCCAGGGTCTTTAGGTCACCCTCAAGGTTGGATATTGTGCTCACTACAAAGGGAAGCCAAAGAAGACTTTTAAGCAGTGGGTAATACGATCTGATTTCATCTTCAAACGAGCACTTAAGCTACTATTTTGAGAATAGATTGGAGAGAGTTACAGAAAAGTAGGAAACCAACTGGGAGACTCTTGAATGTTCCTTATGAGAATAGATGGCTACCTAGTCTTGTGTGGTGGCAGAGATAGAGAAAAATTGCTAGTACTGAGGTATAATCAAGGAAGACTCTCTGGCTTCTCACTTGAATAACACAGTGGATGATTGTGCTGATTCCCAGGACATGTAATACTGGAGTAGATGTTTGGGGGAAGGGTGGAAAGATCAGAGTTTAATCTTAGGTACTTATGTGTGAAGTGGCTTTGACATCAAATGAAGCTGTCCAATGTTAAGGTGACCTCAATAATAGGGGTCAGTACTTGAGTTCCAAATTTAGGACATATTAGCATATGAATATCACTCAAAAGAAATGGGGACAGATGAGATTGACCAGGCAGAGTATATATAGAATAAATAGCAGCTCAAAAAACTGAGAACTGAGGAACTAAGCAACATGGCACTTTAACACTTAAACATCAGATAAGGGAAGATAAACTGGCAAAAGGAATGAAAAAGGAATTTTCAGAGAGAGAAAAAGAAAACCAAAAGAAAAAGTATGTGTTTCAGGGAGAATGCAGTGGTGAACTCTATCAAATGCTGCTAAACAGTCAAGAAAGGTGGGAACAGTATGACTTCACTCATATGTGGAATCTAAAAAAACAAAATAAAACAAACGAACAAAAAAACCGGAACCAAATAAACAAACAAAAAAACTCACAGATACAAATGAAGGGGATTGGAGGTATGCAAAATGGATAAAAAGGGTCAAGTGTATGGTGATGGGTGGTGACTAGACTTTTGACGATGATCACTTTGTAATAAACAGAGATGTCAAAACAATGTCATACACCTGAAGCTTATATAGTGCATATCAATTTTACTTCAATAATAAATAAATAAATAACTTTATTTAAAAGAAAAAGAAAGATAAGGACATAAAGGTGTTCTTTGGATTTGGCAACAGGGAGTTAGTTTGTAACCATGACAGAGCAGTTTTAGAGGAACCATGGTAACAGAAGCCAGAAGGAGGTGAGCTGAGAAGTGAATGCCAGTTGGCAAAGTAGAAATAGATGTGTAGACAATACTTTCAAGAAGCTTGACTATGAAACTTACTGGAGAAATGGAGTGGAGAAATGGAGAAAAGATCTGGAGGAGGATGTAGAGGCTGAGATCCTTTTTTAAGATGGTAGGTATTGATCATACATGTATAATGAAAATAATCCAGTAGAGAAGATACGATAATGCAAAAGTGAGAGTTAATAGATGAAAGAGAAAAGTCTTTCTGAAGGCACGAATGGATCAGATTGATCCAGGGCATAAATGCAAGGACTGGTTGTGGGTAGGAGGAAGGACTTCCCTGTAGTTAGGGGACGAGAAGGAACTGGAGGCACCATTACATTTGTGGGTTTGCTGATAGAATGCCTTTTGAGGTCCCATTGGGTAGGTTCTGCTTTCTTAACGACAATGAAATAGTCAGCTCCCGAGGTTGGGGAAAGTGAGGGAGAGTATGAGCAGCAAAGAAAGTTTGTAAAATCACTCTGAAAACCAATAAAGATTGGTCTTTCCAAAAAAAAAAAAAAAAAGAAACCAAGCATTCAATAAACTATCCCTGACCCCTGCCCTTGCTGTTTTGAAAAAAAAAAAAATAGGTTTAAATAGTACAAATGGAAAATCCAGTATGAAGTAAATGATATTTGTTCAAAATCAATTAAGGAGTACAGGGAGTATTTCTATAAGCCTACAGTAAGAACCAGGTAAGAAACAGCATATCCATAATTCTTAGTCCCTTGGTTAGAGTCGGTATTTACCTTAAAGGACCATAGTGAGAATGGAACTGTCCTGCTGCCCTGTCTCCCCCACTTGCAAGGAAACTTTAATAGATTAACTCTCTTTCAACCTGTCTTTAAATTGCATGCATATAACGTCATTCTTACTTGATTTTTAAGAAGAATTTTACATGTTATTAAAATTATTTATAAAAGAATTCATAGTTGTTGTAACATTTCAATAAATATAGAAGTTCGGGTAATAAAAAAATAAATATTTTTACCTTATTCCAATGTCATTTTCCTGGGAAGCCAATATTATCAGGTAGGCATGAAACCATTCACACTACGATTTATGTGTATCCAAGCGTACACTATTTTCATTCATTTGTTCGTTCATTGGTTTTTATTTTTGTTCTGACAGTAATGCAATCACACTAATCATTGGTTCTACATTTTTGTCAATAACTATGTGATTTTCCAAGCTGACATTCATAAAGTTAAAATTATTTACAATGATTGCATAGTATCCCACACTTTATTTTATCACTGCTCCTTTAATGGCAAATTAGGTTATGAATTAAAACAATGCTGCAAAAAATATTATCAAATCTATATCATTGCATACATGTCCTCCCCTAACATTTATTGGCCTGAGGAAAGAGTACAAGTAGAGGGTCACATACCATCTGTCTAAATAGTTAAAGTTATTAATCAGGCTAAGAAGCTGTTATATAAGTTCTATCTTCCTACTTTGACAAATATACACTTACAGTGACCTGGAAGTCCAGCTTGGAATTTCCAGTTCTCAGATGTTTTGGTCCCTGGCCATTTGCCCTCCACCTGCTCCACTTCTCAGCCCCCTCTGAGGACAGTCCTATAACACAAGGCCTAGTACTCTTCCTTGCGGACACTCCACTCCAGTCCTAACATTTCACCCCACCTGCACTCTTCTTACAGATTCTCCTCCTGCAAATAGCCTCCAGTTGGCTACTCCTTGAGCTTAGAGGTGCTGAGAGAAGACAAACTGGTGGGGTGGGGGGGGGGAGCCCATTCAGAACTTGGGAGCTGACTTGGGTCATTCGGCAGAGAATTCTGAGCCATGAGGATACAGAATATGGAATGTGATCCAGGTTGGGGGCCAGGGATCATAGGCTCCAGGACGCCATGACTTTTTCCACCCCATAGGAAAAGGCAGGCAGACCTGAGCTCTCTAAAGAACAGGGCCAGGAGAGAGCCCCACTGTGACCTGCATATAAGGACAGTACTGATTGCATAGTCATGCATTCATTTCTGTAAGACGGATCCCTAGAAGTAGAATTGATGGATAAAAGAATATGATCGTTTTTTATCTGGAAAAAAATCCTATCTGATGCAGCAAGTATTGCTAGCTATTTATATTAAACTGAAAATGTATGACAGCCTCTGCCTTTGAACCTCATAAAAAATGATGCTTTTTCTTAATATTTTGCTGAACTAATGGTTGAAAAACAACACTTCGCTATGTGCATTCATATTTCCCTGAGCAGTGGTAAGATGTACATTTACATTTATAATACATTCTTTTATAAATTGCCTGTTAGTATTCTTTGTCTTTCTTGAGAGAATTATTATTTTTATAGTTTGGCCAATAATATTTACTCTTTCACTTTATATTTAATTAATCTCAGCATTTATCTTTACTGGTTGTGTTCTCCAAAATTTTTTTAGTTGTGTTACTTCTAGTATTTTCTAGTTTTTTAAGGTGATCACTGGCTTGTTTTCAATCTTTGTTTTTTAATTAAGGCTTTTAAAGTCATACATTTTAGTCCAAGTACAAGCTTTAACTGTGTCACATTGGTATTCATCAAATTATTCATATTTTTCAATATAATTAATTAATTTCAATATAATTTGAAATTCAATGTTCACTTAATTTTTGATCCAGGAATTTAATTTTAAAGGGGTTAACCTTTTCTAACTTGTTCATTTTTATATTAATTGAATTATTGTGACCAGAGACTATGGCTTGCAGAAGTCCTACTTTTTGGAATTTATCATGATTTTCTTGTGACACAGTACTTGCTAATTTTAGCAAATATTCTACTGGCAAAAGATCCAATATAGATTATGGATAAGAAACATGTGTGTTTGTGCACAAGATACTAAATGTGTATACAGCATAAAAGTAAGTGTAGAAGATTGTTGTTTAGAGAAAAGGCCACAAAGGATGTAAATATAAAAATTGGGTATGTGACAGAAAAGTCAGCTGAAAAGGATAGAAAAAGATAGAAACAAATAAGCAGAGATCAAAGCAGTGTCTAAGATTTTAGCATGTAAATCCAGGAGCCTATAATCAATAAACACAAACAAGCAGAATTCAGGCATTAGAGAGATTGAGCTTAGGGATCAAGTATTCTCCCAGAGGGAAAATTATATTTCAGAGACAGGCAACCCAGTTGCCAAAATTATAGAGTATGAGCCAACACAGCTGCAAGCAGAAAGACAGACTTGATTCTGAGTTAGTAGCTGGAAGCTTCTGATACCTTCCCCATTTATAGCACAATTGTTCCCAGAAAAGGTAGCAGAAATAACATGATCTTATTCTCATTTCCTTGTTTGAAACTACTTTTAATACTTTTATCTTTAAAAAGTATTGTTATATTTACTTCTATTCCGATACTTTCTCTATGTCATTTTCCAAGTATGTGCAGCAGAAGATTTGGTAGTGAACTTATTTAATAGAAAAACTGTTAATCGTGAATAGTAGTTTTAAACTGAGAGAAGAAAATAAGGACCTAGAAAATTGTTCAGTCACTTATATGCAGGGAAGACCCTTAAATGAACACACCCAAAGAATAGACTATAGCAACAAGAATTTTCAAAGTACATGGACTTAGATCTACACAGACCTAGATTTCAATTTTCATTCTGCCACTTTGAATGTTTTTCTCTACCCAGAAATCTCCTGTGTATATTTGGCTAGTTAAGAGGGGACCATCTGCTGTGACACAGATGATGAAAACATACTTCCTGCCCCTCTCATATACTACACTGAGAACTCATTAAAGTATGCTCCTATTGAATGGTTTCTTAGTGATCATTTATAAACAGCCTCCAGTAGTTCAGTGTTCTTCAGTCTGCTCAGCATAATGGGGAAGAACCCAGAGTGGGTTCCAACCTTGACATTAATAGCATGTATTGGGGGACTGTCCTGTGCCTTATAGAATATTTAGAAGCATCCCTTGTCTCTAATCTCTAATTAGCACCTCATCTCTACTTGTGACAACCAAAAATGTCTTCAGATATTTTAAATTGTCCCCTGGGTGGTGTAAAATCACCCGTGTTTGAGAACCACTGGCCTAGAGAGATAACAGAAATGGCTATCCAGTCCTCCTCCATTGATGGAGAAGAATTAAAATATTGTGCTATTGTGAAGAGGGCACTTTTGAGATATATTTATCAGTGGTTACATGCACAATTAGTCTCAGAGAAGACATGCTCTTTTATTGTTCCATATATTTGTCATATAAGAAACTGAAATACTCCCTGAATTTGAGAAAGTATAATAAATAGCCAAAATAAGGTAAAATTTTCTAAAATCATCATAGAACACCCAGACAAAATAGTTTAGTAAATTAAACTTAACCAAAACTTTAATTTCATATGTTCATCTATTAAAGCTTATTGAAATTCATTCCAATCTCAGAATTTAGGGAAAATATTTTGATGCTTCTCTGACAACTTGAGATAGTCCTTGGTGCCATGCCACCACTGTAGGAAATTGCTACTCCCTTTTCTCACAATTCCTGTAGATGGACAGGATGAAGGATCCAACTGTGGTTTCAAGAAGACACCTGTCTACAATGAATACATACTTTGAGGAAATTTAGGAAGAAAATATAGCCAAGCCAATCCATTCGTGATTCCAGCTAACCTTTCTTTACATTGCAGCTAATTTGGGGTGCAAGTGTCAATAGGAACAAACCAGTTGCAGTTTATTAATGTTGAAAACTCAGCTAAAGCTATGAAATCTCAATCATAAACAAGCAAATTGTGCTATAATTTGGTATTTTAGTATGCAGTAAATAAATTAATAAAATTATTTTACTTTGCTTAATAAGTAAAACAGGACTTTAAGTACTGAAATTGCACCAGAAAGTCTAAGAAAGGAAGCCTTTCATTAAAGTACAGATTATGTTAATTACATTAAGCAATAGAACTGAGAGGCTAAAAGAAACATAACAAACAATTGATGGTAGTGGGTAGTGATATCCAATATTGCACACTTGTGATAGTCTACACAAAACTATTTCTCCTAGGATATGATTCAATCTAACAATCTTTCAAACAAGATAAACTCTTCTCTGAAGAATTAAATGTATTTAGGGGGTACTTTTTTTTTATAACTCATCTTTATCTTTAGATGAAACGTGTTCTCTCCTCTCTACAGGGTGTTATTACTTTTAATTCAGAAGCTTCAGTAAATGATCACAGCTAGTCCATCATCTCTCATAATGTCAATGTCAAGTCTGTTGTGAGAATGGATTAATAACAAGTTGAAGAGAGGATATGTCAGAAGAACTCTTGCTAACTTAAGAATTACTTTCTAGACTGTCATAATGTGACAACTAATGGGTGGCTTTGACAGGTGTTTTTAAAGCAAACTGTGGATAGCTGAATGGTAACAGTAAGCTAGTTGTATTTGCATTATTTTAGTACTTCATGAAGGAACACACCATATTTTAGTATAAACTTTAATCAAAATGAAATTTTCTTAGGTATTTCTTGATAATGCATTTCTCTTTCTAAAGATCTCAATTTCTTGAGATAAAGCAAAGATCTCAGGTGCATGATAAAATGACATTGAGGGATTGCTGATATATTTTAGGAGATAAACTAGAAGTAGAAAATGTCAAAAATATATCAGGACAAAAAATGTATCAGTATTAAATGTAAGTGAAACAGGAGAATAAAAAGGTTGGTATGGAAGCAATATAAAATTCAATTGGGCTTTTTCTACCAATGGATAAGGACGCATCTGTGACTTTTATTAGGTTCAGTGGTAGTTCAGAATATAATATCTTTACAACTGTCTCAATTATTGGTATTTCTCAAATACAATATATATCCTAAGATTAGGACCATAGATTGATACCATGGAAATTGAGAGATTAGGAAGATACAGATGGAAGCAGACAATAAAACAGAATAAGTTAAAGTCTAGTAAAATAAGATGGCATAAAACTCTGTTAAAATTATGTTTTACTCTACTCAATAAAAAAATAGAACTTGAACCAATAATAGAGTGATGATGTTTCTATAATCCTCCAAATAGAATGGAAAATGGAATTTCTGATTAAGACTATAAGTCATCAAGCATTTACAATTCATAAAAAGTTACTTAAATAAAATATCAGAAATGTCATTTCCAGTAAAGGCAGACTAGGTCACTCAAATCAATTTGACCAATACAAACCACAACAACAAAAGGTAGTTAAGCTGTTTTTATATTTTAAATCACATCAATAGTATTAAAAAGCTGAAAAGTTAGGTAAACAATTTGAATTAATTGAACAGCTTTTTATAACTTTTTGAATTTTTATTTGAAGAACTTAAAAGTTCAGTAAACTACTAGAATTAATTGGAGTATATAGCAAGTTTACTGGATCCAATATAAACATTAAAATCAATTATATCTCTATATAAAAGTGATAAATGAAAAAAATATTAAAAAGAGATATTTTAAGTTGCATCAAAAATTTAAAGTAGGGGCTTCCCTGGTGGCGCAGTGGTTGAGAATCTGCCTGCCAATGAAGGGGACACGGGTTCGAGCCCTGGTCTGGGAGGATCCCACATGCCGCGGAGCAACTAGGCCCGTGAGCCACAACTACTGAGCCTGCACGACTGGAGCCCGTGCTCCGCAACAAGAGAGGCCACGATAGTGAGAGGCCCGCACACCGCGATGAAGAGTGGCCCCCGCTTGCCACAACTAGAGAAAGCCCTCGCACAGAAGCGAAGACCCAACACAGCCAAAAATAAATTAAAAAAAAAAAAAATTTAAAGTATATCCAAGTAAACTTAAGAAAATATGAGTAACTCCACTACAAGGAAAAATGACAAAACTCTACAGAGAAATAGAAAATAAAAGAAATAAATATAGAGACACTATGTTCATCATTTGAAAGACTTAAAAGTAGATGTCAATTCTATCCAAATTAATGTACAGAGTCAAGGAAATCTCTATCAAAATTCCAACATCTCTTCTTGAGGAGTGGGGAATTGGTTCTAAAATTTATATAAAAATGTAAAGAACTAAGATCCAAAACACTACTGAAGTAAAACAAGATAGGGGGCCTTAATCAAGCAAGTATCATAATGTATTTTAAAGCCATAATGATTAAGCAGAAATAGGAAAAAAGTACAAATGGAACCCAATAGAGAACCCCAAAACAGACCCACCCATATATGAACATGATGTGGGAGAGTGGTGACACAGCAGAGCAGTGGGTGAGGGACAGTCTCTCCAATAAATGATAATGGAGTCTGGGCATCCATCTGAGTGTCAGGTAGTGTACACTGTCTCTCACCTACACTCTCCGTGTATTAAACTCTCTTGTCAATTTTCTTTCTGTGAGGTTCTCCCAATGAGAAGCACTGATGGAAGTGAGAAAATTTATTTTTCTCGTCTGCATCTCCTGTGACAATGACATAAATGCAATGGCAGGAAACAAGGTGATTTGCAGCTGCTGCAGGTCTCAGCAGCATCAGAAGGAGGGTAAGCTCCTAGTGTCTTGCTCTATTCCAACAACAGTTGTTGGCAGCATAACCTTCAGTTGTTTCAGTGATAATAGACTGTAAGCTTGAGCCATAAGGGTATTAGGCAGCTTCCTGATCTTTGGATAACAACTCCTTCTCACTTTTGCTTCTCTAGACACCTCCTCCTCCTGCCTTTTGCTCCTTCAGCCCCTCCAAAATTTTTCTAATAGATTCTCTAAGTAATGCTCTATTTAAGTACCTGGAGTGATTTCTATTTTCCAGGATGGACCCTGACACAATATTCTACAACCAAAATAAAAATTAACCATAGGTGGATTAATTTTCAAAATCTGAAAGGCAAACCTATAACACTCTTAGTATATAATATAGAATAATATTTTATAACCTCAGGGAGGAAAGAATTTTTCAAACAAGACAAAAAGAGCCTTAACCATAAAGGAAAAGACTGTTAAATTCTACTTCAATTAATTCAGAACTTCCATTTATCAAGCTACCAAAAAGGAGCTAAAAGGCAGAGTAAGAAAAGAGATCTGCAACACATAACTAAAAAAAGTAGGCATGAAAAATAAAGTACTTCTATACTCCTGTAAATCAATATGAAAAGACAGAATCCCAATAGAAAAATGGACAAATTATTTGGATGGCATTTTACACTCACAAAAAGAAAATCCAAAATGGTATATGAATATATGAAAAGACATTCATTGGCAGTTTCTATTTATTTATTTATTTATTTATTTACTTTCTTTTATTTATTTATTTTTTTAATCTGCATCGGGTCTTAGTTGTGGCACGCTGGATCTTCGTTGAGGTGCGCAGGCTTCTCTCTAGTTGTGGCTCGAGGGCTTCTCTCTAGTATGGTGTGCAGGTTTTCTCTCTCTAGCTGTGGTGTGTGGGCTTCAGAGTGCATGTGCTCTGTAGTTGTGGCACACTGGTTCCAGAGTGCATGGGCTCTGTAGTTTGCAGCATGCAGGCTCTCTCACTGAGGCACGTAAGCTCAGTAGTTGTGGCGTGTGGGTTTAGTTGCCCCGCAGCATGTGGGATCTTAGTTCTCTGACTAGGGATCAAACCATGGCCCCTGCATTGGAAGATGGATTCTTTACCACTGGACCTCCAGGGAAGTCCCTCATTGGCAGTTTTTAATCTCTAAACATTTCTCCTCCTCCTCATCCTTTCCCTTTCATTCTTCCTCTCACTCTCTTCTGGTTTCTCCTTCTCCTCCCTATTCTTCTTACATGCCAAGTCACTCTCTTTTTCCTATTGCTCTTCTAGACCTTCTAACTATTCTGTAATCAATTTCCTTTTTGAATTACTGAGAGAGGTTTTGTTTTCAAAATTGGTCTCACAAGTTGAATTGCTTTGAAATGAATTCTAATCATGTTGGGACCAATATTAAACATGTAAACTTATGTTAAAATTATAAATTTTTTAAAAATGATATTCTTGAGGAAGAGATCAAGATGGTAGAGAAGGAGGATACTAAGCTCAATTTCCCCCATGAACATATCAAAAATACAACTACACACGGAGCAATTCTCACTGAAAACAAAATGGAGACTGGAAGAAAGATTCTTCTACAATCAAGGCTGTGAAGAAAGATCCACATGGAGTTGGGTAGAGAGGGAGAAGTAATCCTGTTGGGACCCACATTTCTAGGAGAGAACACAGAGGAAGAGGGGGATATCATGGGCATGGGGATTCTCCCTGGGGAGTGAGGGCTTCACACCACATACTGAGCATCCCAACCTGGGCCCAATGCATGGAATATGAGTCCCCTTAGCTGGTTTGAAAACCAGTGAGACTTATAGGAGGACTGTAAGAAACCAAGACTACACTCCTGAAGAGCATGCACATGCTTGCTTACTCCCAGGAACAAGGTGGAGGAAACACTGAAACTGCCTGGGGCTCCAGCCAATTTCCCCTGACTGCCCCATTGTGAAATTCAACCCCTGGCAAGCACCAGCTCTGGCCTCTATAGTTCCAATTCAGTTCCCCACTAGGGCAAAGGCTGCTGTGGCCAAGGAGAGTGCACACTTAAGGGGATGCAGCCAACTCAGAACCAGTATTGCATCTGAACTGTACAGGGGGCTCCCATTGCTGGCATTTGTGGAAGTGGTGGATCAGGAGCTATCTGGAACTCTGACTTACATCAAAATCCACTGATTAAATTTGAAGGAAAACTAGATGGACATATTTTGCTTTGGAAGACAATTTTTAATCTCTGTATTTTTTTGTTTGTTTCTGAGTAGTGGATAGAAATTGGAACCTTGGATACAAAAACGAGACCCATATATATGATGTCTAAAAGAGACCCACTTCTGATCTAGAGACACATACAGAATGAAAGTCATGGGAAGGAAAAAGTATTCCATTCAACTGGAAATCAAAAGAAAGCTGGAGTAGCAATAATCATATCAGACAAAATAGACTTTCAAATAAAGACTGTTACAAGAAACAAAGAAGGACACTACAAAATGATGAAGGGATCAATCCAAGAAAAAGACATAACGATTGTAAATATATATGCACCCAACATAGGAGCACCTCAATATATAAGGCAAATGTTAACAGACATACAAGGAGAAATTGACAGTAACAAAATAATAGAGGGGAACTTTAACACCCCACTTACATCAATGGACAGATCATCCAGACAAAATATCAGTAATGAAACACAGGCTTTAAATGACACATTAGACCAGATGGACTTAATTGATATTTATAGAGCATTCCATCTGAAAGCAGTAGAATACACATTCTTTTCAAGTGCACATGGAACATTCTCCAGGATAGATCACATGCTGGGCCACAAAGCAGCCCTCAGTAAATTTAAGAGAACTGAAATTTTATCAAGCATATTTTCCGACCACAATGTTATGAGATTAGAAATCAACTACAGAAAAAAAATGCAAAAAACACATACATGTGGAAGCTAAACAATCTGCTACTAAACAATCAATGATCACCGAAGGAGTCAAAGAGGACGTCAAAAAATACCTAGAGACAAATGAAAACAAAAACAAAAACAAAAACACGACAAGCCAAAACCTATGGGATGCAGCCAAAGCAGTTCTACGCGGGAAGTTTATAGTGATACAAGCTTACCTCAGGAAACAAGAAAAATCTGAAATAAACAACCTAATCTTACACATAAAGCAACTAAAGAAAGAAGAACAAACAAAACCCAAAGTTAGTAGAAGGAAAGAAATCATAAAGATCAGAGCAGAAATAAATAAAATAGAGACTAAAAAAAAAAAAAAATGGAAAAAATTGACGAAACTAAAAACTGGCTCTTGGAAAAGATAAATAAATTGATAAGCCCTTTAGCCAAACTCATCAGGAAAAAAGAGAGAGGGCTCAAATCAATAAAATTAGAAATGAAAAAGGACAAGTTACAACTGACACCACAGAAATACAAAGAATCATAAGAAACTACTAAAAGCAACTATATGCCAATAAAATGGACAACCTAGAAGAAATGGACAAATTCTTAGAAAGGTACAATCTCCCAAGACTGAACCACGAAGAAATAGAATATATGAACAGACCAATTACAAGTACTGAAATTGAATCTGTGATTTGAAAACTCCCAAGAAGCAAACGTCCAGGACCAGAGGGCTCCACAGATGAATTCTACCAAATATTTAGAGAAAAGTTAACACCTACCCTTCTGAAACTATTCCCTAAAAATGCAGAAGAAGGAACACTTCCAAACTCATTCTATAAGGCCACCATCACCCTGATACCAAAACCAGACAAAGGTCCCACAAAAAAAGAAAATTATAAGCAAATATCACTGATGAACAAACATACAGAAACCCTCAAGAAAATACTAGCAAACCAAATTCAGCAATACATTAAAAGGATCATACAGGGCTTCCCTGGTGGCACAGTGGTTAAGAATCCACCGGCCAGTGCAGGGGACACGGGTTCAAGCCCTGGTTGGGGAAGATCCCACATGCGGTGGAGCAACTAAGCCTGTGCGCCACAACTACTGAGCCTGCGTTCTAGAGCTCGGGAGCCACAACTACTGAAGTTCGCACACCTGGAGCCCGTGCTCCGCAACAAGAGAAGCCACTGCAATGAGAAACCTGTGCAACCGCAATGTAAAGTAGCCCCCCCCAGCCTCCCCTCCCTCCAAGGGGCGAAGAAACAAAGACCCAATGCAGCCAAAAATAAATAATAAATTAATAAATTTATTTTAAAAAAAAAAAGGATCATACAACATGATCAAGAGGGATTTATCCCAGGGATGAAAGGACTTTTCAATACCTGCAAATCAATCAGTATAATACACCACATTAACAAATTGAAGAACAAAAACCATATGATCATCTCAATAGATGCAGAAAAAGATTTTGACGAAATTCAACAATGATTTATGATAAAAATTCGTCAGAAAGTGGGCATAGAGGGAACAAACCTCAACATAATAAAGGCCATATATGACAAACCCACAGCAAACATCATACTCAATGGTGAAAAGCTGAAAGCATTTCCTCTAAGATCAGGAACAAGACAAGAATGTCCATTCTTGCCACTTTTATTCAACATAGTTATGCAAGTCCTAGCTACAGCAATCAGAGAAGAAAAAGAAGTAAAAGGAATCCAAATAGGAAAAGAAGACATAAAACTGTCACTGTTTGCAGAAGACATGATACTATAGTATCATAGAAAATCCTAAAGGTGCTACCAGAAAACTACTAGAGCTCATCAATGAATTTAGTAAACTTGCAGGATACAAAATTAACAGAAATCTGTTGCATTTTTATACACTAACAATGAAAGGTCAGAAAGAGAAATCAAGGAAACAATCCCATTTGCCATTGCATCAAAAAGAAAAATACCTAGGAATAAACCTACATAAGGAGGCAAAAGACCTGTATTCCAAAAACTATATAATGAAAGAAATTGAAGATGACACAAACAGATGGAAAGCTATACCATGTTCTTGTATTGGAAGAATCAATATTGTTAAAAATGACTATATTACCCAAGCAATCTACAAATTCAGTGCAACTCCTATCAAATTATCAATGGCATTTTTCACAGAACTTGAAGAAAAGTTTTAAAATTTGTGTGCAAACACAAAAGACCCTGAATAACCAAGGCAATCTTGAGAAAGAAAAATGGAGCTAGAGGAATCAAGCTCCTTGACTTCAGACTATACTACAAAGCTACAGTCATCAAAGATACTGGCATAAAAACAGATATATAGATCAATGGAACAGGATAGAAAGCCCAGAAATAAACCTACATATCTATGGTCAATTAATCTATGACAAAGGAGCCAAGAATATACAATGGAGAAAAGACAGTCTCTTCAATAAGTGGTGCTGGGAAAACTGGACAGCTACATGTAAAAGAATGAAATTAGGACATTCTCTAACTCATGTGAAAAAATAAACTCAAAATGGATTAAAGACCTAAATGTAAGACCAGACACTACCAAACTCCTAGAGGAAAACATAGGCAGAATACGCTTTGACATAAATCGCAGCAATATCTTTTTTGATCCACCTCAGAGAGTAACGGAATTAAAAACAAAAATAAACAAATGGGACCTAATTAAACTTAAAAGCTTTTGCACAGCAAAGGAAGCCATAAACAAAACAAAAAGACAACCTACAGAATGGGAGAAAATATTTGCAAATGATGCAACTGACAAGGGATTAATATACAAAATATACAAGCAGCTCATACAGCTCAATATCAAAACAAATAAATAAATAAACAATGAAATAAAAAATGGCAGAAGACCTAAAGAGACATGTCTCCGAAGAAGAAACACAGATGGGCAAAAGGCACATGAAAAGATGATCAACATCACTAATTATTAGAGAAATGCAAATCAAAACTACAATGAAGTATCATTTCACACCAGTCTGAATGGCAACATCAAAAAGTCTACAAATAATAAATGCTGGAGAGAGAGGGACGCTGTGGAGAAAAGGAACCCTCCTACCCTGTTGGTTGGAATGTAAATTGGTACAGCCACTGTGGAGAACAGCATGGAGGTTCCTTAAAAAAATAAAAATAGAGCTACCATATGATCCAGCATTCCCAGTCCTGGGCATATATCCAGAGAAAACCATAACTCAGAAAGATACATGCATCCCAATGTTTACTGCAGCACTATTTACAATAGACAACACATGGAAACAACCTAAATGTCATCGACAGATGACTGGATAAAGAAGATGTGGTACACATATACAAAGGTATATTACTCAGCCATAAAAAGAATGAAATAATGCCATTTGCAGTAACATGGATGGGCCTAGAGATTATGATACTAAGTGAAGTAAATCAGACAAGACAAATATCATATGACATCACTTATATATGGAATTTTAAAAAGTGATACAAATGAACTCATTTAAAAAACAGAAAAAGAGTCACAGACTTAGAAAACAAACTTATGGTTACCAAAGTGGAAAGGTGGGGGGCAGGGATAAATTAGGATTTGGGGATTGACAAATACACACTATTATATCTAAACTAGATAATCAACAAGTACCCACTGTATAGCACAGGGAACTCTACTCAGTATTCTGTAACAAGCTAAATGGGAAAAGAATCTGAAAAAGAATAGATATATGTATATGTATAACTGAATCACTTTGCCATACACCTGAAACTAACACAACATTGTAAATCAACAATATTCCAATATAAAATTAAAATTTTTAAAAATATATTAAAGGTCAAAAAATATCTAAAGAGAAAAAGATACATGCACCCCAATGGTCATTGCCACACTATTTACAATGGCCAAGACATGGAAGCAACCTAAGTGTCCACTGACAGATGAATGAATAAAGAAGATGTGGTATATATATATACAATAGAATATTACTCAGTTATAGAAAAGAGTGAAATAATGCCATTTACAGCAACATGGATGAATCTAGAGATTATCATACTAAGTGAAGTAAGTCAGACAGAGAAAGACAAATATTGTATGATATGGCTTATATGTGGAATCTAAAAAGATGATACAGGGGCTTCCCTGGTGGCACAGTGGTTGAGAGTCTGCTTGCCAATGCAGGGGACACGGGTTCGAGCCCTGGTCTGGGAAGATCCCACATGCCACGGAGCAACTAGGCCCATGAGCCACAACTACTGAGCCTGCGCGTCTGGAGCCTGTGCTCCACAACAAGAGAGGCCATGATAGTGAGAGGTCCGTGCACCGCGATGAGGAGTGGCCCCCGCTTGCCGCAACTAGAGAAAGCCCTTGCACAGAAACGAAGACCCAACACAGCCAAAAATAAATAAATGAATAAATAAATAAATAAATAAAATAAAAATAAAGGAATTCATTTTAAAAAAAAACAGATGATACAAATGAGCTTATTTACAAAACAGAAATAGACTCACAGACATAGAAAACAAACTTATGATTCCCAAAGGGGAAAGGTGTGGGGGGAGGGATAAATTAGGAGTTTGGGATTAAAATATACACACTACTATATATAAAGTAGATAACCAACAAGGACCTACTGTATAGAACAGGGAACTATATTCAATATCTTATAATAACCTATAATGGAAGAGAATGTAAAAAAAAGAATATATATATATATGTATATATATATATCAGAATCACTTTGCTGTACACCCAAAACTAACACAACACTTCAAATCAACTATATTTCAATAAAAATATTTAAAAAATAAAAATAAATAAAGAAGAAATTTGGAAACTTAAAAAAATGTATCTTCTAGGTGACCACTATATCACTGTACTTGGTTTTGAGATTTCCTTCATCTATACTTCTGATGTTTTCCATACACAAACTTTCCAAATCTATGATATATAGATATATGTTGAAGCACCATTTTTCCCCTAATTTAAATACCTATAGGCAGTGACAAAACTAGAAATTTTTAGTAATTAAGAGTATACTTGCATTGCCAGGAAAAGTTGGGAATTAAGGATTATTTGAAGAGAAGCTGAGCTTAATTTTTTTTTTTTTCTAGGTATAACATGTGAATTTTAAAAGGGAGATCTCTAAATGTCAGATCAAAAGGAGGTTTCTGAGAGTGCAGTATAGGGATACAAAGCTTGAGCTCCAGAATCCAATTGACATGGATTAATATCCTAGATCAACCCCCTGAATCAATATGTATACTGCAAAATTTCTTTGAATTCTTGAATCCTCAATTTCTGAATCTGCAAGCTGGCAATAATAATACTCATTTAGTAAGGTTATAATAAGGATCCAGTGTATATAAAACATTAGCACAGGGATTAAACATAGTGTCAGGAAATAATATTGTTATTGCTATGTTATTACTCATTACAGAGAACCTCATTACAGTTGCCATGCCAGGTTCTGACTGGTTAAATTACTGGTTCTAAACATAAGCATCCTGTCCCAAAACTCTAGAATCCAGACTTTATCTGTTAAGAAGTGCTCAGCTGCAACAAATGGAACTTTTGACTCAACTCAGGTTAAATAAGATAAAATGTATTGTGCTATATCATAATTAAATTCAGAGGTAAGACTGTCTTCAAGCTTGGTTAATTAAGATGTTCAACTTTGTCAAGAACTCAAGTTCTATTGAGAGGACTATATGATTTTTTTCTTTCATTCTAGTAAAGTGATATATCACATTGACTGATGTGCATATGTTGAACTATCTTTGCATTCCAAGTATGAATCCCATTTCATCATATCCATTGCATAATCCTTTTAATGTATTGTTGAATTAAGTTTGCTAGTATTTTAGGGAGAATTTTTGCATCTCTATTCATCAAGGATATTGGCCTGTAGTTTTCTTTTCCGGTAGTCTCCTTTTCTGGCTTTAATAACAGGGTAATGTTGGCCTCATAAAATGAGTTTGGGAGTGATCACTCCCCTTTAATTTTTTGAAACAATTTGAAAAGGATTGGTATTAATTCTTCTTTAAATATTTGGTAAAATTCACCAGTGAAGCCACCTGGTCCTGGATTTTTCTTAATTGGGAAATTTTTGATCACTGATTCAATCTCCTTAGTAGTTATTGTTCTATTTAGACTATCTATTTCTTCCTGATTCAGTCTTGGTAGGCTGCATGTTTCTAAGAAACATACATAGAAAAAAGAATTTGACAAAATTCATCATCTATTCATAATAAAAATTCAATAAATTAGTTATAGAAGGAAGGCACCTCAACAAATTAAAGGCCATGTATGACAAGTTCACAGCTAACATCATACTCTATGATGAAATATTGAAAGCTTTCCCTCTAATATCCAGAACAAGACAAGGGTGCCCACTCTCACCACACTTATTCAATCAACATAATACTGGAAGTCCTAGCCAGAGCAATCAGACAAGAAAAAAGAAATTAAAAGTATCAGAATTGGAAAGGAAGAAGTAAAATTTTCTCTATTTGCAGATGACAAAATTTTGCATATAGAAAATACAAAAGACTCCACAAAAAACTATTAGATCTAATCAATGAATTCAGTAACCTTGCAAGATACAAAATTAACATACAAAAATCAGTAGTGTTTCTATACATTAATAATGATTTATCTGAAAAAGAAATAAAGAAAATGAAACCATTTGCAAAAGTAAAAAAAGCAATAAACTCTTAGGAATAAACTTAACCAAGGAGGTGAAAGACCTCTACTTTGAAAACTACAAGATGTTAATGAAAAAAGTTGAAGGAAATATTAATAAATGAAAAGATAGCCCATGTTCATGGATTAGAAAAATCAATATTGTTAAAATGTCAATACTACCAAAAGCAATCTATAGATTCAATACAATTGCTATCAATTTCTAAGGGCATTTTTTTACATCAATACAGAAAACAATCCTAAAATTTATAGGGAACCACAGAAGGCCCTGAATAGCCAAAGCAATTCTAAGAAAGAAGAACAAAGCAAGAGGCATCACACTTCCTGATTTCATGCTACACATAAAGCTACAGTAATTAAAACAGCATGGCACTGTCATAAAAACAGACAAAGAGATGAATGGAAAAGAACCAAGAGCACAGAAATAAACCAAATCCTATAAAATCAACTAATATTTGACAAGGGAGCCAAAAATATTCAATGAAGAAAAGACAAAATCTTCAAGATACAATGCTGGAAAATTAAATATTCACATGTAAAACAATGAAACTAGACCCATATAGTACATAACTCACAAAAATTAACTCAAAATAGATTAAAGACTAAAATGTAAGACCTGAAACCATGAAACTCCTGCAAGAAAACATAGGAAAAAAATCTCCTTGCCATATCTTGGCAATTATTTTTTGATATGTTGACTTAAAACAAATAGGTGCCAGATATTTCTCCAGCAAAGATGAGTTATCAGGGATCAGCAGAGAATTGCAATTCAGGGTCTGCACCCATGGTGAGCCACCTGCAAGCCCCTGCACAGCAAGGGAAGGAGAAGGCTTTTATAGAGAGGAATACGAAGTTGGGAGGGCTATAGTAAACAAAGAGTTCATGGCTTTTCATTGGCTGAGTCCGTGTTAGAAAAGAAGAGGAGTCTTTCTTCTTCCTGTTGGACTCTGCTATCATTGCAGGGTGTGAGAGTTTCCCCTTCTGGTCTCCTAACTCTACTTAATTGAGGTTTCTATTTATTAATTTTTACATTTCCCCTTTTGATCAAGATCTTTCTCTGAAAGCATCACTGAGTAATAGTCAGGTTTTCTAGTTTTAGTGGCTTTTTGTCTCTCAATGTCAGGAAAGACCTTTCCTTGGTGTAGTGTCTCACATAAAAGGGAAAGTGCACAGATTGGAAAACTGTTCTGGTCACACTAAAGTAACAAAGAGGGGTAGGAGGGAGAACTGTGAGGCACTTTCTATGTAAAATCCATATGTTATCAAGATCATAGACACTGGAGATCATCTGAAGTGTTATGCCATCATCAAAGGTTTGGCAACAAACTTCCAACAAGCCTGATACAGATATCTTGGGAAAGCTGTCTCATCAGATGTCATCTGTTTCAATTCCAGAAAATCTTTACTTTCAAGTTGCCAAATAATTTTCGGGTCCAGTCAGGGTCTGGTACTTTCTTTAGCTGTGTCACATGAATCCAAGAATCTATTCCTAGGAGTTTGGGAGCACAGGGCTGGTTAGCAGTACCTGATGAGGGTCTTTCCAGTGAGGTTGAAGAGAGTCCTTCTGAAGGTGTCTTTTCCAAATATATATAAAGGTTTGACCATAAGAGAGAAATTCGGAATTCAATTTCGGCAATAACCAACTAGACTGAGAAAACCTCAGAGCTGGTTCTTACTTTGGGGTTTTGAAAAACTTAGGACCCCATGAAGTCTATCTGGATTTAGGTGTAGCCCTTGTTCTAATATCAGGTGCCCTAAATATCAAACTTGGGATTGGGCAAACTGTAATTTTTCTTTGCCAACCTTACATCTCTTTAAGGCTAAAAGTTTTAGCAGAGGAGGGTTGAGATGGAGAGAAAACAAGCAAATCATCCACATATTGAAACAACGTAGAACCTCTAGGGAAGTTTATATCATCCGGATCAACTTTTAGGATTTGTGAGAAATAAGGACCCTCAGTAAAACCCTGAGGCATTACTGTTCAGGTGAATTATTTTTATTCCCAAGTGAGGCAAAAAAGTATTAGCTAGCTTCAACAACTGGAATACTGAAGAATACACTGCATAAATCAATTACAGAAAAGAATTTACTTTTGGTGGGAATGGATGTTGGTAATGTATAAGGGTTAGGAACAACAGGGTATCGAGAGATAATAATGCTGTTTGTTGCTCAGCTATCCTGGACCTCCACTCTCAGCCCTTAGGTTTTCTCACTGGTTAAAGGGGAGTATTACAGAAGCTAGTACACGGATAATGAGGCCATTATCCTTGTAATATGAGGCAAGCCTTGTAATCTTCTATTATGGGTTTTATTCCTTGAATTACTTCTTTACTTATGGGTATTGATTAATTCTGAGAAGAGGTTTTGAGGGATCTATTTGAATCTTAATAGGAGGTGTGCTGTGAATTTTGCCAAAATCAGTTGACTATTTTGCCCCTAAGGAAAGTGGTAGCCAATTCAATAGGGACAAATGATCAGTGTTTTCAGAATTTGTTCTAGTACCATCATCAGAGACAAAACAAATAAAATATATCTAAGAGTCATTTAATTCACCTGGTAGTTACTTTGATGACTACTGTCAAATTCTAGAATTATTTCCCCCTTTTGAGAGAAAGAAACTCTGGCATGATACTCCTTTTAGAATTCTCAGCCTAATAAATTGATAGGGGTGGAGGAACTAAGAAGAAAAGGGTTTGTATCTCTCAAAGGGCCTACACAAAAAGGAACAGGTTCAGAGACAGGATCCTCTTGAGGTTCATTAAAGATCCCACTATTTAAACTATTTTAGTATTCTGAGGCAGGAGCTGCTTTACAGTAGTGGGGCTGAGCACCAAGAGTGTAGCTCCAGTGTCAATTAGGGCTGGAAGAGATTCATCTACAATCTGGAGAAATGTTCTCCAAGCCAATTAAGAAAGAGGATTGGAAAGAGCTCCTGTAGCTCTTCGGATTTCTATTATTGAGAATTGAAAGGATATGAGAAAGGCTGGTTAGAGGGCTGAAAGCAGTAAAGTGCTTAAATATGTAACAATCTCTTTTCCAATGTTCTGGCTTTTTGCAATAATAGCAGAAACTAGGAGGGTTTTTGTTTCATTTAGGAGCCTCCATTTGTTGAAGTTGAAGATTAAGAATTTTGGTGGCCTTCCTTTGAGGTGACTCATCTAGAATGTGAGAGAGATGCCTTGCCAGCTATACTAAATTTGGAGTGGACCTAGCTTCCCATTTCATCCTGGTACTTTTTGTCCTGGTTCAGTCCAATAATAAACATAGAGTTAAAGCTACCTGGGTGAAATCAACATCTTAAAGAACACCAGAATTTTCTTCAAAATCAATCTGAAGTTGATTATAATAATCATGAACAGGTTCATCAGATTTTTGTGTGCAATCCTGAATTTTGTTCCAGTCAACAGGCTCTGGAAAAGCCTTAGGAACTGCTCAGTGAAGTAGCCTAGCAATTGCTTGAGCCTGATCATGTAATAAGTTAGCAGACTGGCCTTCCAGTTGTAATTCTAGAGATCTTTTATAATTTTCCTAATTAGCAATTTTTATCCAATGCTGGGCCTGGTCCTCACCAACAAGCATATGAACTAGCTGATATAAGCCAGAGAATCCAGGTTGGTAAGTTTGAATAACTATATTAAACGCCTCAAAAATTTCTGAGGATCCTCAGTTACTTTGGGAAAATCTTTGACTATGGCTTGAAGTTCAGCTTTAGTCCAGGGAATATAAGAAATTAAGTGTTCAGCCTCCATATCTTCAGATGGTTTGGTTTCAAAGGGACAGGTTCTGATAAGATCAGAGGAAAAGTGAGTGGGAAGAGTTTCAGAGAAAAGGAGAAGTTTGGCAAGAGAATTAGCATAGGGGGATTGAGGGTATAGAGGAGGCATAGGCAGCACAGAAGGGAAGGAAGAAATTGGTACAGGAGGTGAAATCTGATCATGAGGAGCTGAGGGAGAGAAACATGATGGTGCCAGAGGTGGAGCCTGAGATAATGAAGTCAAGGAAGAGGAACCTGAGGCTTTGGGGCCCTTCTACCTTTCTTTAATCATTTGTTTGCCTCAGTTAATCTTAAAATCTTATTTTGCAGAGAGGCAATTTCAGACTCTTAATAACATTGGGAACCAACTTAAGCATTCCACTCAATTCTGGACATTTTTGAGCTATTGTTATCCAATTTAGTTTTAAGAAACTAAAGTTTGGGGATTTTAGAAGTTCCTCATAATGGCCACTGATATTCTAAATTGCCTTTCGTCAGATCAGTCCATTTCATTAGAAATGTGCAAAAGGAAAAACCATGGTTTTTAAATATAAAATCAGCTGGAGTCCTTGCAGGAGGTGCACCCTCAAAATACTTAGATAACTGGGATCCCATTTCTCAGAGGTTTTTCTCTAGAGTAAAGAACAATTTTCCCACAGCTTAAACAGCTCTCAGCACAAACAGCTCAGTTCAAACAGCTTGCAAGCTAATCCCAGCCAGTCCTATGGAGACAGCTTGGTCCCAGAGGAGGGTAGTCTCCAGAGGACAGCCCTTTCCAAAGAAATAGACTGAAGGCTGAAAATCAGGCACAGTTTCAAAGAAACAACCCTTGTTCCAAAGGGAATGGGCTGAAGGCTAACCAGCTTCAGTGAAACAGTCTGATCTCAAAATCAGACAGAAGTGCCAAAGGAGTACTTGCATACAGAACAAGGCCTTAGCAGGAAAGACAAAACATTAAAATAGATCCTGAATAAAACCTGGTGAGCCTCAAACACAGAGGGCATGAGCTTGGATCCAGAAGAAAGATGTAACTTCAAACCTCAGGGCGAGTGAGAGAGCAGTGAGTGACACTGGGCTCAACGTGGGTACTGCACCTATTTCCTCACCAGCCCCAGAGATATCTGGCATTTTCACTGGTCCCCTTGTAGGCCACCAAAATGTTCACTTAAAACAAACAGACTGCCAGATATTTCCCTAGTAAAGATGGGTTTATTCTCAGCATCCGCAGAGAATTACAGTTCAGGGTCTGCACCCATGGCAAGCCACCTGCAAGTCCCTGCACAGCAAGGGAAGGAGAACACTTTTATAGAGGCGAAAAGGAAGTTGGGAGGGCTGTAGGAAACAAAGAGTCCATGGCTTTTCATTAGCTGAGCCCTTACCAGGAAAAATAAGGAGTCTTTCTTCTTCCCATTGGGCTCTATCATTGCAGAGTATGAGAGCTCCCCCTTCTACTCTCTCAACTCTATTTAATAAATTAGGGTTTCTGTTTAATTTTTAAAGATTTTATACCTAAAGCACAGGTAAAAAAATAAAAAATAAACAAGTGGGATGACATCAAGCTAAAAGGCTTCTGCACAACAAAAGAAACAAACCACAAAGTGAAAACATAACCTACAGGATGGCAAAAAATATTTGCAAACCACATATCTGACAAGGAGTTAATATCTAAAAAATATAAGGAACTCATACAACTCAATAGCAAAAAGCAAATAATCCCATTAAAAATGGGCAAAAGGCCTGAATAGACATTTTTCCAAAGAAGATATACAAATGGCCAACAGGTACATGAGAAGATGCTCAGCATAACCAGTCATTAGGGAAATGTAAATCAAAACCACAATGAGATATCACTTCAGATCTGTTAGAATAGCCATCATCAAAATGACAAATGCTGGTGAGGATGTGGAGAAAAGGGAACCCTTGTATACTCTTGTTGAGACTGTAAATTGGTACAGCCACTATGGAAAACTGTATGGAGGAGCCTCAAAAAATTACAAATAAATCTACCATATGACCCAGCAATTCCACTTCTGGGAATATATTCAAAGGAAAGAATTTGGGAAAGAATATCTCGAAAAGATGTCTGCAACCCCCATGTTCATGGCAGCATTATTTACAATAGCTAAAGTATGAAAATATCCTAAGTGTCCATCAATGGATGAATGGATAAAGAAGCTGTGGTATATGTACACAATGGAATATTATTCAGCCATAAAAAAATGAGGAAATCCTGTCATCTACAACAACATGGATGGACCTTGAGGGCATTATGTTAAGTGAAATAAGTCAGACAGGGAGAGACAAATACTGTATGATCTCTCTTATATGTGGTGTCTAAAAAAACCAACCAAACAAGCAAACAAAACCTCACAGGAAAAGAGATCAGATTTCTGATTACCAAAGATACAGTGTGGGGAGAGACAGAATTGGAGGAAGATGGTCAAAAGGTACAAACTTCTAGTTACAAGATAAATAAGTACTAGAGATGTAATGTACAACATGGTGACTATAGTTAATACTGTATGACATGTATGAAATTTAACAGAATAAATCCTGAAAGATATCATCACAAGAAAAAAATTTTTTTTGATTTTTCATTGTATCTATATGAGATTATGGATGCTAAGTTTATTGCAGTAATTATTTCATAATATATATGCAATTCAAACCATTATGCTGCTCGCCTTAAACTTATTCGGTGATATGTGTCAATTATATCCCAGTAAAACTGAAAAAGAGAAAAAAGAACTCAGGTTTTTTTCTGTTTCTTTATTCTACCATACATGATGTCAATTCCTTTCTATGGCTGGCTGTCTTTATGAACCTAGAATGGCTGCCAAAAGCAAGAAAGCAATGTTTCTTGCTCAAGTCAAGTAGGGAGACAGTAATAAAGAGAAATCAATGGACTGATTCCAGGAACCCCAAGCAATCCTCTCCTCTTGTGCCACACTCTGTCCTTCCTTTCCTTTCCTCCTTTTCTTCCTTCCTGCATCTATTCTGTCTTTCCTTCTTTCCTCCCTTTTTCTTTCCCTCCCTCCCCCTCTCCCTTCTTTCCTTCCTTTTTCCCTTTTCTCTTTCTTTTTTCCTCTCTTTCTGTGCCCCTCATTCTTTCAGCAACAATCATTTATTGAGTAACTGCCATAGGCCTGTCACTGTTCTAAGCTTTAGGGATACATCAGTGCACAAAACAGTAAAAAATCCTGCCTTCATACAGCTTACATTCTAGTGGAGCCAAGCTCCTCCCACAACTAAACAAATCACTGGTCAGAAGAATGAGATGACGATGGTTAGAGACTGACCCGTGCAGTGGAATGGTTACTGGGCTGTCTACCACATCGGCCCAATACATCTCATATATTTTTGCGATCTCTTATAGATACCAAATCTTCAAGCATCTCAGAGTCTATAGCAGGGAGAAATCATGCCCTATTTCTAAATATCTGCCTTATTTTTGGCTTCTCAGACAGAAAATTCAGTTCTTCAATGGCGTACACTACACAGTCATCACCAAACATATTTGTTTATTTTATGTTACAATATGTTGTTAGTAAAATTTAAGCTCATTTGCTTTCTTTGGTTGTCATTTTAAAACCCCAGACCTTGCATTTATCTTGGTTCATTATGTAAAAATAATTTAATGTTTTAATCATGGACTACATGATATAATGGTAATCTTTAAATGCCCTTTTCATTAAAATTTTATATTGCACACAAGACCTATAAGTCCCTGCTGCTACAGCAAATCATTTCATAACTTTATCTAATAACAATGTCTGGTGGTGATTTTCAATTAAATTGAGTCACTCGTAATACATCAGAGTAAATGGATCTGAGCCAAGGTTGCTGATTCCACTTAGAGTGTGGCTTCACGATCCTGCCAAAGCAGAGTCTCACCTCAGTTCCCACAAAATCCTGACTCCCATCAGAGTAAAGCAATATGTGAATAGCCCAGAACTAAACTGTAAGTTTATTTTAATTATAGTATCACTTCGATACAAATTAGACATAAAAATTTGTAGTAAGATCAATAATTTAAATTGCTGGGAGATTTCAAAATGGAAAGAACACTTTCACTGTCAATTTTATTTCAATCTGTGTCAACCAGATCATACAAGTCACCAAATATACCTACAAAATCTTGGGACTAATGAGCATGGGTCATGTGTCAGACTGCCATAACAAAAGCCACAGGCTAGGTGGCATAAACAACGGGAATATTTTTCTCATAGTTCTGGAGGTTGAAGTTCCAGATCAGGGCCTGGCAGAATCTGGTTTCTGCTGAGCTCTCCTTCTGGCTTGCACACAGCTGCCTTCTCACTGCACTCCTCACACAGCCTTTTCTCTGAGCAAGGGGAGAGAGGGAGAGAGGAGAGAGCTCTTTCTTCCTCTTATAAGGCCATCAATCATATCGGGTTAGGACCCCACCTTGTGACCTCATTTAACCCTAATTCTCTCCTAACAGCCCTATCTCCAACTACAATCACATTGGGAACTGAGACTTCAAAATATGAATTTGGGAGGGGACAAAATTAAGACCACAGACCAGTAGGTCAATAGACTATCCCATCACCCCAACTACAAATTCAGAGCTGGAATCCAAAAGCTTTGTGGGAAATATTCTATTAACTTAGCGAAGTCCATGTAAAAGTCTCTATACTCAATTCATAGTCAAAATCTATCGAATAGTTGATCTTCTGTGATGAACTTACTGACTGATTAGAGTAAGATGATTGTCTACGTGTTGAGTAGGAGGCTGGGTACCTATAGCAGCTAGTAAAATAATAGAAAAAATAAAAGGTGATACTCCACTTCTGTGAATTACTATACCAGGTGAAATAATCATCCTAAAATTTTAAATAATTAGCCTTCTCATGTAGGTTGGTAGAGAAGTAATATATAGAAACCTAATGTGTTTTAAAGTATGAGACGCCTGGATAGAATCATAATTTATCGATATCTGAGGATTTAAAACAGATATTTGGCTGATTTAACAAAAAGATTGATACAGTAATTTATAGTAGAAAAATCTCATAAAACAAAATGAGTATCGCTTTTTAGCAGAGTTGCCAAAGAAAATGTGGAAAGAGAAGCATAAATGTAAAACTGCTTACCTTAGCAACTGAATAATTTCGTATAGATTCATTGGGTACTGGGCCACTACCATATTTCCCAAACAATTCATAAAACACGTCCTGGACATTTTTCTCATTTTTGGTAACTTATTTGCCAAATGTCTTACTAAAGACATTTACTAGACATTGAATTGTCTTAATATATTTATATCATATCATATCGCATTTTTCTCTTTTTGCTTTTAGATCTATAGGCTTGCTGACCTCAGAGGAGAAAAGGAATAAAACTAAAAATGGGAGCATTTGCTTATTTTATTGTGTAGTTTTAAATTCTTGGAAATTACATGTGATTTGGGAATCAAGTTACTAACAATTATGCGCTGTTGAAATTATGCATCCAAGCAGAGGTAACTAATGCAAGGCAGGAGAGGTATAAAGAGTCAGGACTGTGAATGTATGTGCTTTCTGCTTTTGATAAGGTGTCTGGGAAAGCCTTATGACACTACTGCACCTGGATTTAATATGACTATGGAATTGCATCACAGCAGGGCATATTCCTGCACCAGAATTGCTGTTCTTATAAGCAAACATAGTAAATCCTTACTATAAAAAATATAAAATAAAATAAAGTCATTATGCATTTCCATCCTGAGGGTCCAATATACGATTGGGATTGAGAGTCACAGTTACAGCAGAGAGAAAGTTAGAACTAATATTTTTCCACTGACCAGGACACTTCAATTTCATCAACAAATAAATAATGACTGAATCAATAAGGCATGTATTATTAAAAAGACAGTTTACATTTTCCAATCATAAACAAAATCATAACAGGAAGGCTTATGGAGAAAACAACAAATGGTGCTGTGATTTAGTTTAAGTTTTTAAGCATAATTTCATAAACATAAGTGAACAGAAGGTTTTCTAGAAGAAGCATACTAGAAGCTATTTCCATTTCCATAGCACACCTACTCACTGGATGTCATGGAATGCCACTGACTTGTGAACACAGACCTACACATCCACACGGCCGCCAGAAGCGAGGACGCTGTCAATGACCCCATAAGTGTGTGGCCATGCACCCATAAAAGTCTTACTACTCACGCACCTACACACAGACTTCACACTACCTCTCAGCACGTGGCACCTTGGCTCTCAATTCTTGTGGTCTTAGTCACAAAGAATCATCTTCCTGTCATTTCATCATCATTCCTTTTCACTGTAACACTCCTATTCTCCCATTTTCTCCTGTAAACACCAACATCTTTTTTTCTTTCTTTTGCCTTCAATGGAAGAAATCTTTTTTCTTTTTTTTAACTTTTTATTTTTCATTGGAGTATAGTTGATTTACAAAGTTGTGTTAGTTTCAGGTGTACAGCAAAGTGATTCAGTTATACATATACATGTATCTCTTCTTTTTCAAATTATTTTCCCATTTAGGTTGTTACATAATATTGAGCAGAGTTCCCTATGCTATACAGTAGGTCCTTGTTGGTTATCTATTTTAAATACAGCAGTGTGTACATGTCCATCCCAAACTCCCTAACTATCTCTCCCCCCGACACTTCCCCCCGGTAACCATAAGTTTGTTCTCTAAGTCTGTGAGTCTGTTTCTGTTTTCTAAATAAGTTCATTTATATCATTTTTTAAAATTCCGCATATAAGGGATATCATATGATATTTCTCTTTCTCTGTCTGACCAACATCTTACCACTTGTAACTCAGTCTGAATTTTCGCTCTCATCACAACTTGCCTAGTTTTCTCCATAATTTTCTCCCTATCATCCCTACCAACAGCCTCCATCCTCAGTGTTCTGGATGGTATCCCTTTACCTCTTTTGGTAAATGCCTCTTTTTTTCTAAAGGGTTTTTATTTCTCTTTATTTCTTTAAAATCACTGAACTTAGGACTTGATGATCCATGACCCCGACAGCCCTCTTACATGATCGTTACTTTCTTCCATTGCTCTCCATTTAGTAGACAAATACTATTACTACAGACCATTAACTTGTCCTCTGCTAGTCTCCTAACCTTCTGTTCACCATTTTATACAGATCCATCTCCACCTTCTCAGCTAAGTTTAGTACCCAGCTCATAGGCATCTTTGCAAATTCTCTCCCTTCATCAAAGCGATTTCAACAGCCATATCAGTAATTCCTCAGACTCCTTCACTGTCTCCAGTCACAGATAACAGTCTTGTTTACTTAACGCAGCAATTACTTGTACTGTTCCTGTATTTTAAAATACTTTGGCCAAGTTGGGAAGCTTCAACTCTGCGTTCATTTCCTGTTGCTGCTGTGACAAATGACTACAAACATAGTGTAAACAATGGAAGTTTATTCTCTTGCAGTTCTGGAGGCCAGAAGTCTGAAATGGCCTCGCAAGTCTGAAATCAAGGTGTCAACACCTGGATCCCTTCTGGAGGTCCCAGAAAAGAATCCATTCCTTGCCTCTTCCAGCTTCTGGTGGTGAATAGCCACGCAACTCCAACTGCTACTTTCGTTCATCGTTTTGCCTTCTCCTCTTCCTTCATCACATCTGCTTCTGCCTCCTTCTTGTAACTGCACTCGTGATTCCATATATGTTCACCTAGACAATCAAGTATAAGTTCCCTTTCTGAAGATGCTTAACTTAATCAAATCTGTAAAGTCAATCTTGTCATACAAAGTAACATTCACAGGTTCCAAGGGTTAAAATGTGCATATCTTTGGGGGCAATTGTTCAGCTACCACAGGCTAAATGCCCCAAGCACAACATGGTCATTCGTAGGAATCATCAGGAAACATCTCCAGAGACAATGGCAGTAACAAACACCAAAGTCAGGGAGGCAGTTTCCACAGGATGTCAGCATAGTGAGGCATCATTAGGCATCAAAAGGAGGTACCAATGGCAATGGCAAGGCATTAGCAGTGTCTGACCATCCATGGCATGCTTACTCTATGTGATCTGGTGTGCCCTGGTTAAACACAGGATTAACAATTTTATTTTCATCACATTTCCTTTGTCCTGGTGTCTGAGAATTATGTGCCCTGTACCCACCATGCTCAATTTCTGACACTCCCTTTCCTGCATTTCTTCTCTCTACCTGAAACACCTTTTATTTAATCTTCCACCTATTCCTGTGCTAGATACCCAAATTCCCAGCCTTTCTTTGGTTCTTTCTCTACCTTTTCCCTCACATGCTAATCTTCCTTCTCTGAGTTTTTTTTTTTTTTAATATTTATTTATTTGGCTGCACCGGGTCTTAGTTGCGGCTTGAGGGATGGCATGCAGGATCTTTATTTGCGGCATGCGGGATCTAGTTCCCTGCCCAGGGATGGAACCTGGGGCCCCTACATTGGGAGCGTGGAGTCTCAACCACTGGACCACCAGGGAAGTCCCTTCCTTCTCTGAATTTTTTAGCTTTTGGAATTACAACCTCATAGTTTAGCATTTCTTACCAGTTTTAATTTTTGCTTTTTTAAATCGTATTTCTCAGTTGGATTGTTTCTTCTCATAGAACCAAGTAGAATGTTGTACACATAAGGGGGAGACAACCGATACTGCATCATTCATTGATTGATTCAAATTGCTCATGAAGTTAACTGGAGAAATGTGGAAACTTGTAGAATTCCAGATCCATTAGATTGTTGTGGTGAAATTGGCCAAGTTCCCATAATAATAAGGTAAGATCATACGTATGTGGGTTATAAAGAATAACAATAATAATAATGAGAGTAATAAATGTTTTTTTTAAAAGACTTTTTTTGACGTGGGCCATTTTTAAAGTCTGTATTGAATTTGTTACAATATTGCTTCTATTTTATGTCTTGGTTTTTTGGCTGTGAGGCATTTGGGATCTTAGCTCCCTGACCAGAGATCGAACCCACACCCCCTGCATTGGAAGGCAAAGTCTTAACCACTGGACCGCCAGGGAAGTCCCTAATGGGAGTAATAAATGTTTAAAAAAGGAGTTCTGATTTTTAATGAGAGTTCAATAAATAGGCATTTTGGACACTGTGTTGTAAATATACATCTTTTCACATAGTAGCTATAACCACCACAAAGGTTTTATACAAGTTTAAGACTCAAACTACTTGTTTATGAAAGTATATTTATTACAGGAGGTGAGACAACAGTTCCACCTGGCAGCCTAATCTGTATAGTTCAGGAAGACAAGCTCCACAAAGCACCTGACCATTAAACGCTTGAAGCTGTCCTTGGAGAAGCAGTTTCTTTCTCGACTATGCAGAAGTTAGGTTATCCCTGAACCATGAAATTTGATTGTTCTTATCCTAATATGCATAAAACTAGACTTTAGGTTCTTCTGGGCATGGGTTTCATTTGTTCAGAATAATTATTTCTGCATGACACAGGAATGTGTACATCTAGAGGGCTATAGGAACAACAATGTGTAACTGCAAAAGGTGATTGCTGAACAAATATTGGTCAACTTTTTAAAAACTCAAATGAAGAATTTGTCTCAATTACAACCAAACAGTAGTGAATTCCAAATATGAATTTTGCGTTACAGTCAAAGTAATTTTCATTATTTGTTCTAAGTATGTAAAAGACGTTCTATAGAGAGGCTTTGTTCCTGTATTATAATACAGATAAAAAGAATCATCCCTCTATGACCCTTACATACAAATAATCACTTATCCTTAACTTTACCATTTTATCTTAAAGACATTTCAATAATAATCTTTCCTAAACTTAATAAAAACTACTCCGTGATTCTTTCTAAAAGCAACTACCAAAGTTTGCATGAATTTTTCTACTCGACATGGTTCCCTCAAATTCAATTTTTGTATAACTATTTATATTTCTTTCTTCTCATTATCTAATAGATTTTGAGGAAGGAAATTGAGAATTTTAGCTTTTAACAAAGGTTCCGTTGGATTTTTGATTCTAAAGTGAGGCAATTCTGAAATTAAATATATGAATTATGACTGATAAAAAATACATAGGTAGCAATACACAGGTATCTATAAATACCAAGAATTGAGAAGATTGTATTAACGAACCAGGGAAAAAATACTTTGAGATGAAATAGTCACAAAAATAGAAGCACACAGTAAAGAAACATGATTTGGATACTTATCTTAGTCTTCTCTCCAGTGTGTACTTCACAAATAGAAGCAAGGAAAACTCTCAAACTTGAGAACGTAAAAAGAAAGCCTTAAAAATTACATCCACAGTCTTTTAAAATTTAAACAGGAGGTTTTGTACACAATATAGTGCATGTCAGAATAGAAATTATTACCACAGATAGTTAAGAGAGAAGAATTTTAGTGCTAATCAGAGGAAAAGAGCACTTGAAATCAAATGCTAATTACTCAGTATATAAATGTATTAATATGTGCATTAATGTAGCTTACTAGGATTTTTTGAGTTACTTAAAAAGGCAATTTTAAGTGTTTTTACTTAAGTTAGCTAGTCATTTTAGTAAATTAGTAAGTAATTCAGTAAATTAGTTAATAATTTATATATTTTTATGTTAACCCTCAAACAACAACTTGTGGGAATATATCCAATTGTACTCAGTTCTGGTAAAATCCTTGAGCCATGCAGGTATCAGTAAAAAGAGGGAACAAAGAACTTTAAAAACGCCACTAAGCCATCTTGCCTGACTGCTTATAAACTACCAATGCCACTCATAACAGTTGAACATATATCAGAATATTCCCAGATATGAAAGCAGATAAACGTTAAGAATTCAAACTTCCTTCTAATATGAATGTTTAAAATCAAACAAATGTAGCCTATTGACCACCAGATAAAGTTTGTTGAGTAAACACATGTAGTATTTTTACTTCCTCCTAAAATTTGATTAAAACTTCAGTGAAGAGTCTTTTAAGGTATAAACCTATTACAACAAACAGAGTAAGAGAAGAAAACAGAGCAACTATTTTAGAAGTTGGAAGGCAGATGGAAAAATGGTAACTAATTTAGCACATTGAGAAAGCTGAATCTGAAACTGCTGGTATGAAAAGTTTAACAAGCAATCTCATTTAAACATAGATCCCTAAACACCTGAATAATTGGCAGAAGAAAATATTTTTGGAAATGAATTAAATGAACACTAAAAGCATAAGAATTGGTTGAAAACTTGCTTTAAAGGCATTAAGACCCAGATCTTCTCTATTCAAAGGCTCGAGGTTACTGTTTCTCTCTTTCACTGACAGAAAACTACGGTTGTATTTTGTGACAGCTTTATTGTGATATAATTCACATATCATACAACTTACCCACTTAAAGTATATAATTCAATAGTTTATAGTATACTCATAGAATTGTGTAACTGTCATTACCATCAATTTTAGAACATTTTAATTACCCCAAAAGAAGCCCCAGACTCACTAACTACTACCCAATCCCCCATTCTTCCCAGCTCTAAGAAATCATTAATCAAATTAATTAAAATTTATTAAATTTTAAATTAAGATTAATTAAGCTTTCCTCTCCTTATGTATTTACCTAATCTAGACATTTAATATACATTAATTAATCCAATATATGTCCTTTTATGAAGCTTCTTTCACTTAGCATAACACTTTTAACTCATCCATGTTGCAGTATGTAGCAGTACTTCATTCCTTTGTATTGCAGAATAGCATTCCATTGTCCATATATACCACATTTTGTTTACCCACTTTTCCATTGATGGACATTTGAGTTGTTTCCACTTTGGGGCTATTACGAACAAAGCTGCTGTGAATATTTGTGTACATGCTTTTGTGCAAACATATGTTTTATTTCCCTTCGGTATATACCTAGGAGTGAAATTCCTATGACATGGTAATTCTGTTTATCATTTTTAAAAACCAACAGACTGTTTTCAAAAGTGGCTGCACAATTTTACATCCCACCAGCAATGCATGATATCTCCAACTTCACATCCTCACAAAAACTTGCTATTGTCTCTCTTGTTCATTTAGTCATCCTCATGGGTATGTCATTGTGATTCGTATTTGCACTTTAGAGGATATATATTTTTTGAGATAGTATCAAAATTCTCCCACCCTGTGAGATTCCACACATACAGAGGAATTAAGTACAAAACTGTGTATTGAATATGGAAAGCTTCACCCTGTTCTCTCACTCTGCTCCCCAAACTCTGGCAGCTACATGCATATCATCCAGGCAGGTGAACAGAAAAAAATCCTCAGGCACTCTGAAGAGCTCAGGAGTAAGTGTCTATGATACGGACAGCAAACATTCCTCAAACAAATATCCCACAATAAAGTTCGAAACTGATAAGCCCCACCCATACACTCAGAGCTTCCAATCAACTTTTCACTGTTTTAATCTTAAATATGAGCTCTCAGCCAAGGATTACTACACATTTTTAAAAGCCTATAAAATCAAAGGCAAAACCCAGCCAAAACAGGAAAAAAGTAATTTGGGCTAAAAGAAAAACAAATAAGAACTATGTAGGGAGGAGAAGACTTTAAAAAGATAATAAATTTTAACTATTAGTAACATTCTGAGAGAAATAAGTTATTGCATCCATGAACCCACATCCTATACATAGGATGCTATATAAAGAAATATTCAGAAAACAAAAAGTAATAGCTTTCAGAGTTTACAAAAAAAAGTAGACATGAAAAACTCAGTGGATAGTTTAGAAGAAGGAAATTTTCTAGAAAGTATACCAAAAAGATAAGAAAATGGAAAATAGGAGAATAAGTAAAAAATAGTAGAAAATCTTCAGGAGATTCACTATCCAAATAATAGATGTTCCAGAAATAAAAAGCTGAGAAAATAGAGAGAAGAAACCAATAACATCATTCAAGACATTTTCAAGGTGCAAAAGGACCTGAGTGTCCCGTCTGAGAGTCCACAAAGTACCACAGTGAAATTTCATAACACTAGAAGCAAAGAGAAGATCCTTCAAACATCCAGAAAAGAATATGCAAAGACAGGCTTCTGGAGGCAGTGAAAGGAGTGTAGTAAATTTTTTATCATCTCCTCAAATCCCTTCATTCAAAAAATATTATTAAAAGAACAATTAAGACACTTCAAGAAAATAATATAACAGCCAATGATACCTTCAATAAAGTGAGATAATAAGGAACCATTCAGGTGGTGCAACAACAGCACAGCTCTTCTAGCACCAACAGTTATCCAGTGTTAACGGTGATGAGAAAAAATATGGAGAGATGTTATAAGCCACAGAACAGAGTAATCACCAATTAAACACTCACCTCCATAAGGAGAGGAACCCAGAAACACTGAATGGAGCCCTATGTGAGTAAATCTGAGAACAATCAACGAACTTTGCAGAAGTCCTCTTAGGCTCCAAATAAGAGGTTACTGCACAAAAACTCCAGGACACCACTAAGAGGAACGTAAGAAATTCAAATAATGCAAAAGAGGCTGAATCACCAGTGGAATGCAAAAATATCCAATAAGTCTTCCCTTTTAAAAGGAAAGATTCACACTAAAGTAAAACTGCAGAAGCAGAAGTCACACTGGGAAAAGGGAGAACACTGGGGATCACAAGGAGAAATAAAGTTCAGATACTGTGTGGCAGAAGAAACCAAGAGAGCATAGAGTACTGTGACAGCAAACTAGAATGTTTAACAGTGAGATCACCAGCTCAAAAAGCAAGGCTGGTAGAGTTCTGGACAATATAGATACAGAGGCAGGAAACTACCTGAATCAGATTAGGCTAAGCCCTGGGAGATGTGTAAGTGGCTAAAACATTAGATAGATGGATGGATAGATAGATAGATGATAGACAGACAGATAGATAGATAGATAGATAGATAGATAGATAGATAGATAGATAGAACTAAAGGAGGGAGAAAGAGGAAGGAAGGAAGGAAAGAAGGAAGGAAGGAAGGAAGGGAGGGAGGGAGGGAGGGAAAAAGAAAAGTTCTTGAACTCTGAGGGGGAAAAGCTACTTCCACCCATCCATGCCTCCCACACAGAAACATCTTCCCTAAAATCCAGGAAATGCAATCTCATTTAAACATGTGAAATAAATAAAAAATAAGATTACAATCAAAACGCATATAAAGACATAAAGTTAAAGATGAAAAAAATCCAAATTATCTCACAACAGATAATGAAAAACACTAACAAACCATGACTACAAAGAAAATGAAAGTAGCATATTATTTCAGAAAGGGATAAAGAAATTAAGAAAATTATCAAAGCTCTGAAAGGACAGCATAAGTCAAGATGAGAACGTCTCAGAGGAAATGACTGGACAACAGAAGGCTATAAATTTTTTCGAAACCTAACAGAACTTGGGACTTCTCTGGTGGTCCAGTGGTTAAGACTCTGCACTCCCAATGCAGGGGGCCTGGGTTCAACCCCTGGTTGGGGAACTAGATCCCACATGCATGCTGCAACTAAGAAGCCTGCAAGCCCTAACTAAAGATCTCATGCACCACTACTAAGACCCGGTGCAGGCAAAATAAATAAATAAATATTTTAAAAGAAAGAAAGAAAGAAAGAAAGCTAATAGAACTCATGAATAAAAGAGAAGAAAATGAAAAATTGGAAATGAAGACTAAATTCGAAGAAACACAAGAATATACAAATATAAAGCAAAGTAAGAAATAGAGGAGACAAGAGAAAGAAGTTACTCTTATGAAAAAGAAATAAAGATAAAAAGAAATTTTTTAAAAGCAGAAGATAAAGAGAATACACAAACAAAGCTCATTTGGGTATAACTGAAACACCTAAAGAAGGCAAATAAAACAATTGAACAAAACAAAAATATTTTTCTTGTATCTACATACTGAATAGGTACACTGAGCACTGGCAAAATATGGCCCAGTGTAGTCAACACCAACCTACATCTAGTAAAGCTACCACTGGACTTTAATGATATGGGGGGAGGGAGGGAATTGAGGACATTCAGACAAATGCACTAAATCACCACTATGGGAAAAAAAAAATGTTAGATTGGCCCCAGATTTTTCAACAACATTTTATAACCACAGCAAGTAGAGCCTATCTCCAAATCTGACCCAGTCTCACACACTACCTCTCCCCAAACACTTCCCTTATGTTCAGTGTTCAAGGCAGATTATCAGCAAAATCTCTATTTTTAACCTCTTTTCTGAAAATTCCCTCCACTTTCTTGCTCCAGTGGAAACCTGATGATTCCCTGATGCCACTGCTTCTCCTCGATCCCTCTCAAATGGAGCCTGTGTCTTCTCCTTGCCTTTTAACATGTAGGAATGGGTATCTTCCTTACTCCCTATAGCTGCTTCCAGACCATTAAACTTCTCTCCAGGCTCCTTTGAAGCCCACTGCATCAGTCTACACCATCGCATGGTGGGTTGGATATTGGACCCCCAAAATATCCAGGTCCTAATCCCTGGAACCTGGGAATATTATCTTACATGGTAAAGTCTTCGCAGATGTGAGTAAGTTAAAGATCTTATATGGGGAGGGTATCCTGGATTATCCATGTCAGGTACACCTTAAATGTAATAACAAATATCATTATAAGAGGGAGACAGAGGGAGATCTGAGAAAAGAAGAGGAGAAGGTAGTGTGACAACAGAAGCAGAGATTTGAATGACATGTTTTGAAGATGGAAGGAGACACAAGGCAAGGAGTACAGGAAGCCACTGAAAGCTGAAAAAGACCCAGAAATAGATCCTTCATTCAGAGCCTCCAGAAGGAACCAGCCCTGTTGACACTTGGACATTAGCCCAGCGATTTTGGAATTCTGACTTCCAGAATCACAAGTTTGTGGTACTTCTTTACAGCAGCAACAGGAAACTAATATACCCCACTTGGATGCAGTCACCTACAGCCGTCCAGGCCACCGAGTCTCAGCTCATTCCTAGAAGACTGTAACACCTGGCTTAATATCCTACCCACTGACACTATGCTTTAATATTTATTATTTCAATATCCATGGATGCTAAGATAGTTCACTGACACTTCCCAAATCTTGGCCTCTTAATTCCTTGTCCTCTTCACCCCCAATAATCCTCTGCCTCACGCAGGGGACGGTGAGCTTGTCAGCATGAGCACCTGTCTCTCCCAGCTGTGCAGGACTCTGCCTTTTCCCTCTGACCCATCCAGGGTGCTGAGCCTTGAGCTGTATGGTTAGGGGGCAGGGAGAGGCTGGGAGAGTGGCAGGTAAGATTCTCTGAGGGCACGAAAGGCACATGGGCCCTACTAACCAGGTCATGGGCTCCAACAAAAAGTCCTCCCACAAGTCTCTGGGGCACCTCTCCTGTGAATCCTCCCAACTGGCCATGGGCACCCCAACACCTCATGTGATTCACCCACCCACCTCTCCTCCCTGCTCCCTGTGCAGGCTCCCAGTGGCGGCGAGAGGGAACTCTGGCAGAAGGCTAGTGAGCAAGCAAAGAAAGCCAGCCCAGATCTGCAGGGTAGGGAGAGACGACAAACTTAAGCTGTAGCACTGCCCTGGGGAAAGCAAAAGGGAAGCTGTCAGCACTCAACCTGGTGTGTTGCAGGACTGAGAGAAGTGTACAAGCTCAGGAATTCTACCACAAGAGTGCTATTGTCGCCACTCGTCTTATCCAACCTATGAGCAGCATTTGACACAGTTTGTCACAGCCTCCTTCAAACACTTTCTTCGTGTGGGCTCCAGGACAATTGCTCTGCTCTCCTCCTAACTCACTGGTTACTTATTCCCAGTTTACTGGCTTGTCCATTTATTCATTTATTTACCAGCTCTTTAGGTACTGATACTTTCTCTGAATATCAGATACTATTCTAGGTACTGGAAATACAGCAATAAACAAAACAGACAAAAATTTCTGACTTAGGGGAGCCACATTCTAGTGATGTAACATTAGTTTATCGATAGAGAGGGAAAGAATTCCTTTGCTTCTTTACTTCCCTTGGTCTCTGCTCCAATATCCCCTGATCATAATTTCAGAGGAGGCGTCTCTGATATGGGTATTTGTCATCACGCAAACCTCCCACTTCTTTCCCCACTTCTCAATTAATTTTTCTCTCAAGGGCTTATCACTGTCTGATGAATTATATCTTTTACTTATTTATTTATATCCTGCTCTTCTCACTGAAATGTAAGCACCTCGAGGCCAGGGCCTTTATCTCTTTTGTTCATTGCTCCAACCCCAGAATACAGCACAAAGTAGAAGATCACAAACTACTCATTGACTCTGTAATCCTGAGGAGCAGCAATATCACATTTTATAGATGAGATTTTATACAGCTGATCAAAATCACACAGTAGGCACGGGCAAAGCCCAGAAGCCTAATAAAGAAACCTTCCTCTTTTTTTCACTCTACCTTTAACCAGCCCTGCAAAAAACTGTCATTGCAAAAGAAGAGAGGGAAAATCATGTGAACCACTGCCCTTCAGTTGCTTTTTATAATATAAAAAAAGTAGAAGATATTGAAAAAGCTGGGAATCTTTTGAAATATTAACAGCCTTTGGCCCATTTAGTGTTTAGACCCATGTTGAGTGTCTAAAAGAAAATGCATACAAAGGCAGAGTGTCCATGCCAACTTGTCTCATTTTTTCCCTTTCCCTTTCTTCATATGCCTTGTAGCTTGATTCACTCCAGTGGAAGAGTACATTCACTGACCTATTTGGTATGGATAATGAACAACCAACCGGTGTGAGATACTCAGAGGTTGAAATGTGAAAGGAAATTACTTGGAAGGAAGAAGAGTCCAAGAAGCACATCAGCAAGTGAGAATGCACAGAAATAGGAGTAATATTGAGAAGGTAAGGCAGCGCTCGTGCCAGGAAGCTGCCCTGGAAATCAGTGCTGGTAGTGTCCCACTGAGTGCTGTACTGAGGGACACAGACCACTAGCTACGTCTAAAACTGTAAAAGTATCGAGGTTGTACATAGTTACATAGTTATTTGATTCGATACCGTTTTGAATTTTTGTTAAAAGTTTAGGTCTCAGATTTATCCAAAAGTATTTTTATTTCTTCAGTATTTTCTTTTTTTTTTTTTTTTTATAAATTTATTTATTTATTTTTGGCTGTGTTGGGTCTTCGTTTCTGTGCGAGGGCTTTCTCTAGTTGCGGTGAGCGGGGGCCACTCTTCATCGCGGTGCGCGGGCCTCTCACTATCGCGGCCTCTCTTGTTGGGGAGCACAGGCTCCAGACGCACAGGCTCAGTAGTTGTGGCTCACGGGTCCAGTTGCTCCGTGGCATATGGGATCTTCCCAGACCAGGGCTCGAACCCGTGTCCCCTGCATTGGCAGGCAGATTCTCAACCACTGCGCCACCAGGGAAGCCCTCTTCAGTATTTTCTGAAGAAGTTATCCATCTGATACAGGAAGGCATTTCTACTCTCATTATCTATTTTAAATAGTCAATCCCTTAACTGCCAACACTAGCCAAACGAAGAATTAAGGTAAAATTTGAAGACTACTGGGATGGTTTCAACTATTTTATTTTAAAATTTATCTGTGTTGTGCCTCTTCACTTCACTTGAACTCTGAGAATGCTGACAAGACTGCAAACTTCCTTGTCCTAACTGGATAAACGTCCTTGGACTGTGAGGGAATGGAGAAACAGAGGAAGGCGTTAGAGATTTCTCCGTCCTACTAGGGCACAGGACTCTGAATTATTCCCACAAACAATGTCCAGAAACCTGAAGAAAATAATTAGTGAAACTCTAGAATAAGCCATCAAGCTAGGGAAAGAGTAGAACAACTCAGTATAGCCTCGTTGGTGGTTGAAGAATAACCCCCATGGCCGGTCTATGATTCTGTTAACACAGCTTCCAGAGAGCTCTGGGGAACCAGCCCTGTTTCCTGTTCTATAGCCTCAAGTTCAGGAGCTTACCTGGACAGGACTTATTCAGCCAGCAAAGGACAAGGGTAATAAATGAGAGATGTATTCATGCCCGAGTGTTCTGCTCTCTGCTTTTCTCAGCAATCACCTTATATATTGTACAAGCCTGAGATTTATGAGATAAATGCAGCTAACTCAGAAGAGGCGGTCCTCTCAACACACATCCAGAGGACTTAGGTATAGTTTGTAGACATGCCCCAGCCTCAAACATGCGACATGTAGAATGCTGACTTGGGGAATGGGGTTGGCCGTTGTGCCTCCTGAGATTCTGAAGGGCTCTCGCTGACTCAGACACTGCCCTCCACTACTGTCTACCCTGATGACATCTGGAAGCTAACACCTCCATAAATGTCCTGAGGACCACTGCTGACTGTACCAACTTCCCTCCATATTATTTGGAAAAGGAAATCTTATTTGATTGACCCAACAAGTGTATTTGTCTTTCTGCTAGTACAAATCTACTGGGACAATTGACAATTGTCAATACAGAGTTTGTGCTTGGAATTCAACATTTTGCACTGGGGCTTCAGCTGACAGGAAAGGAAAAGCCCTGTTTTAATATCTTCTTCTACACACATGCATGTTAAGTCATACAGAGAGCTTTATACATACACATATATACATGTATGTATAAAATATGTATGAAATTTATATAGACATATATTTACACATGTATGTATATTTGTATATATGCATATATACATTATAATACATTCAAGGAGGTTTCCTAATTGTTTTTAGAGTAAGAATGGTGTTACAGAAGGAAAGAAATATAGGCTTAAGTAGTTTATTAAACAAAGATTTTTTAAAAATATAAACATATATGATTTGAAGGGACTTGGCTTGAGATTTTCATATTTTCAAACTCTTCCAGGGAGACAAGGAAGTACAAAAGCGTCACTGAAGGCAGCAGATGTGGGTGATGCCTGAACACTGCCACTTAGAAAGTTTATGTGAAATTGAACCAGGAGCTGAAAGCTCTGATTCCCAAAACCCCTACTTTCAGAACTGAATTTTCCTCAGTCTTCATCTCACAAAATATTCAAGCCAACTTTGCCAGAAAACCAGGAATCTCAGCATGTGGATGAAATTAAGAAAGATCATATTTTTAGAAGACATATTGGAGTTTTACACTAAGCACTAAGCTATTTAAGATCATTGACTTTAAGATTTAATCAATGAATGGGAGTTTGAGCTATAAAAGATGATTATTTAAAATGGAGGGAATTTCCTCTTCCATGAATGTGGTTGAACAGCTCTGATCTTTGTCCTTCACCCAACTCTAGATCAAATATGTGTCCCAGGATAAAGCTCTCTCAGCAGAGGTGCAGCCCACAAGCCATGAGGAAAAGAGCTAAATGAAATGTGGACACCAGGTGCCACTCAGGCTGTGTTATCAAAAAAAAAAAAAAAAACTAGTCATCTTATCAAGTATATATCAAGTAATATTTTTTAATCACTGAACATAGTTGAAGATTATTTATTAAAAGAATTATGGTTTATAAATGTCATTATCATATTGTACTATTTAAAAAGTCAACTGATTACTCCTGAAGGATGGAAAAGTCTAGCCAGAAAGCAGTATGCTTTCTAAATAGAACAAAAACCATTAGTTTTGACACTCTTTCTGCTAGAGTGCTAATTAATGTGGCATTTGCCTAACAGCGAAGAAACACTCCACCAAAAAAACCTTTATATATATATATATGTATGTATAATAAAATTGTGATTGTTTACTATTTGAATTTTATTAGTAAAACTAGTACTGCAAATAGCCTCTTCTTGGCTTGACTTATATTAGACAGGAATCCCCTGGCTTTCCTTCCACATAAATGTATACATGTACAAATATACATTTATCTGTGTTTTTTCTTTTAAACCTTTATAAGGCCTTTCCTGCTATGTGCCAGGTACTTGCATGTAAGCCTTATAAAATCCTATGAATCAGGCTTTATTAGTCCGATTTTATTGACGAGAATAATGAAACTTGGAACATGTAGACAGGTCACTTGCTTAAGGTCTCACATCTAGTGAGTGGCAGAACTGGGACCAAGCCCAGGTCTTCTGAATCCAAATCCTAAGTTTGTTCCACCATGCGTGTTACCCAATTATATACACGCATGTGTTTTATCTTGTAAAACTATGGAGGAAGAGAAAATGGTCTCTGGAAAATCCAAACACAGAGGTAAGTTGAACTGAGTGTGTCTTTCCTTTTTCCTCTGTGTCCCTAACTCTCCTTTTTTTGGCTATACATTTGGCACTGCAGAATATTAACATTGCCCAGGAAAATTCAGGGAAGTTGAAGGTGAGCAATGAGGATTCTCCTATACTATTAAATACTTTCACAGTTACTCCATTTGACTGGAAGATACAAAGAGGCTTCTCTGTGACATCCATCGCACTGCCCAGAACTGCTCCAAGCTTGGTCTCAGTGACAAATGCTTAAAGTTAATCATCCGTTTGTCTCCACATTTCCCTTGAAGACATTGATCAAGCTGTGCTGACAGAGCTGTGATGAAATATCAGACTCTGGGAAATGCTGAGCTGGCTTTGAATCTACCATTATTTAAGCACAAGGCAACAGCTTGAAAGACAGCTGTCATTTTTCTTTGGCTTTAAGTCTCCTCTTCAGTTTGAGGCCACATATGTTTTGGTCAAAGTTGTAAATTCTATAATTGTCCCAGATTCTTATCATGAAGCTCATGACTGGCAATGGGCAAAAACAGACTTTCATGCTAATAATAACATTATTTAAGCAACCGAAGGTCAAAGAATCATATCATAGTAGGACTTGGGGGATAAAAACTCATTTATGTCCTGTTACCTAAGCAGTGAAACAGAACTCCTTTCAGCTTCTTTATATATTATAACATCTTCAAGAAAAAAATGATAAAGAGAAGAATAATGAGAAGATATTTGTCTTACATGGTATTAAAATTATTCTAAAATTTAAAAATAGATATAAACACTCAAATATACATTTTTTCTCTTTTGTTTCTGTTTTAAAGCAAATTATACTGGCTTATGTTACTCAATATTTTTAGAGATAATTACATTTCAATATATAACTCTGTATCACTCTTTTATATGGTATACATTTCAATTAATCATCTTTTCCAATAAATTTCATTTAAAAACATGTTAAAAAGTAGCAAGCATGCAAAAATTATTATGCTACTGTTGTAGATACAAAAACTAAAGAAAAGAATTTTGTCTCTGGTATAGTGATATAACCCCTATTCAGACCCACCCTCTGGTTTATGCTGATAACAAACATAAACTCTGGGCAAATACAAAAAACAACTAAGGATTCTAAAGGATAGACAAAAGCAGGTATACTGTGGAAGGTAGGCAAAATTGGAGAAGCAACCAGAATTTTCCTCCCCCCTTTCTTTGTGGCTTTGCCCTGAGGTGGGAGGGACAGTGCAGGCAATTAAATTAGGAGGAAAAAATAGTGACATATTTGTCCATCAGGTAAACAAAATACAGACATTTTCAGAAAAAAAAATTGTCTCCCACAGACCTGCATTACAAGAAGTGGTAAAGGAGACTCTGGACCAAGATGGCAACCTAAGAGTCTCCTGAATTTCCCTCTTCTCACAGATACACCAAATATACAGCTACACATGGAGCAACTTCCTTTGAGAGAAATCCGGAAATTAATGAATGACTTCCATACATTGGGTGACTCAGAAAATACCCACATCAAAACTGGCAGGAAAGGCTGAGACACACTCTCACAAAAACCCCACCCCTGGCACAGTGGCCTACAATTGGGAGAGGACCCTTATTCCCAGTTTCTCCTAAGTGCCATAGGGTTTAGACCACACATCTAGTGCCCCAACTCTTAAGGCTGCCACAGGGGAGACAGGCCCCTAAATCACCTACTTCTGAAAGCCAATGCGGCTTGTGTTCACGAATGCACAAGACTACAGCAAGTGAAGAAGCAGTAGCTAACAGGTGAGGTGAGTGAGTAGGCTTTCCCAGCAGGACTAAGCACAGAGGGAGCCAACAAACACCCCGATCTCCCAGTTCTTGCCTGGATGAAGTTTGACTGCAGACTTCACAAGCTACTGCCTGGGGATCCGGCTTCTATTTAGCAGCCTCTGGGTACTGACTGCAAGCCTTCCCAGAGCCTGAAAGAGCCGGTGGGCACTTCTGTCATCTTCCAACAACAAAACCAAGTCATCAGCATCTCCCTGGAAGGAACCTGTCCACACATCTAGCACCTCAGTTTTCGTGGCTGCTTTCCAAGGGATGGACCCCCAAATCACCTAGCTCTGACATGCAACAAGACTTGAATTCATGAGTCCCACAAGACTATAGCAAGAAAAGAAGCAGTTTTCAAATGCGCACAGGCGCACTCCCCATGGCTATAAGCCTAGGCTCAATGCAGAGGACGCAGGCAAACACTCAGCTCCCAGTTTCTCCCTGGAAGGGATTTGACTGCACACTTTCTTACCTGCTGCCTGAGGGTCCAGCTTCCAATCAGACTGCATCTAGCTGCTGTCTGTGATCATCCCTTTGGATCATCCCTTTGGCACAACTTCAAATACTGGGAGTCACTGAAAACAAAGACAATGACTTTGACAATCACAAAGGTCTGAGAAGCAACCTGGAGCTCAAGCTGGGCTGACTGACGAGGTTCACCTCCACAAGACCAGTCTGTCAAGATGGAGAGAGGTGGCTATTTTATCTAATGCACAGAAACCAACAGAGTCAATGGAAATGAAGAAATAAGGGAATATATCCCAAACAAAAGAACAAGATTAATCTCCAGGAATCCATCTTAATGAAATGGAGATAAGGGATTTAAGCAAAAGAGAGTTCAAAATAACAGTCATAAAGATGCTCACTGAGCATCAATGAAGAAATCACAAGACAAATTAGAAAATATTTTTAATTGAATAGTAATGAAAATGTAGCATGGCAATTTGTGGGATGTAGCTAAAGCAGTGTGTAGAATGCTTATTTTAGAAAAAAAATAAAGAAGTGCCTAAGACAATGTCCTATGCTTTCACCTTAAGAATCTATGAAAAGAAGGGTAAAATGTATCCAAAATAAATACAGTTGACCTTTGAACAATGTGGGGATTAATCTGTGTATAACTTATAGTGAACTCTCCATATCTGCCATTCCTCCACACCCCAGGTTTCAACCAACCACCGGTGGTGTAGTTCTGTAGTATTTACTATTGAAAAATATCCGTGTATAAATGGATCTGTACAGTTCAAATCCACATTGTTCAAGGGTCAACTGTAGAGGGAAGGAAATAATGATAAAAGTAGAAATTACTAAAATAGAAAACAGACAATAGAGAAAATTCAGAAAGCCAAAAATATTTCTTTGCAAAGATCAACAAAATTGATCAATCTTTAGCTAAACTGCTAAAAATAGAGATAAAGCTTTTTATTTAAAAAAAATAGAGAATGCTGCCCAACTCATTTTATATGGCACACAAAACTCTAATACCAAACCTGCTGAAGACTTCACACAAAAAAACGTATAGACCAGTATCTCTTCTAAACATAGATGCAAAAATCCTGAAGTAAATATTAGCAAACCCAATTGATCAATGGAGTGTATATGCGAATATATACAACATAACCAAGTAGGGTTTACACCATGAGTGTAAGATTGGCTTAAAATTCAAAAATTATTCAATGTAATTCACCATAATAACAAAATTAGGAAGATAATATAACCATTTCAATTTAATAAAATTTTAAAAAATTAATACCCAATCATACAAAAACCCTCAACAAACTAAGAGTAGCAGGAAACTTTCTCATTCTGATAGAGGGCATATAAAACATCTACAACTAATGTAGTACTCAACAGTGAAAACCTGCCCCCGAAAGCCTCGTATAGGAAAAAGCTAAAGACACCTACATGCACCATTTCTTGTCAAATTGTAGTTAATGTCCTAGAAATTGCAATAGAGCTATATAAAAAAAAAGAAAATGAAAGTAAAAACACAAACAACAGAAGGAAAAAATAATATTGTCTCTATATCCCTATGATTGTACGTGGAAAAAAATCCAAAAACAATTACTCAAATTAATACATTAGATATGGAAACATGTAAGATAATGTTAACTGTATTTTGTTAATCAATTGTATTTTTCTACACTAGCAGTAAAAAGTAAAAAGGTAATCAGCTTGATTTACAATAACATCTAAATCATAAAATATCTAGGAATAAATTTAACCAAAGGAGCCCAAAACTTCTACAGTGAAAACTATAGAACATTATTGAGAAAATTTAAAAAGATCTAAATAAATGAAGAGATACAGCATGTTCATGGATTGAAAGACTCAATATATGTCAGTTCTTCCCAAAGTGATCTATAGATTCAATGTATTCCCAATAAAATATTCCAGCAGACATTTTATAGAAATTAACAAGCTGATTTTTAAAATTTGTATGGAAATGCATAATTCCTAGCCAAAGGATATTTTTAAAGCAGAACAAAGTTGGAGCACCTAATCTGCATGATTTCAAGTCACAGTTATCAGGATAGTTTGGTATTGGTGAAAGGGTAGATGTATAAAGATCAATGGAACATAACAGAGAGTTGAGAAATAAAGTCAATTGATTTTCTACAAAGATGCCAAGGCAATTCAATGTTGAAAGGAAAATGCTATTCGTTTTCTTCAAATGTCTGATGAACCTTGGTTGGTGGTGCACATTTATGATAGAAGGACCATGTCAATTTGCATGGTTAACAGGTATGGGTACCTTGTCTTTGGCCCTTGTAACTTTCTGGCTGTACAACAGGCCTCCCTCCCCTGTACAACAGGAAGGATGAATGCTGTCTCTGTGTATTTACACTGAGCATGCCTATAGAAGGGCTATAGACCAGCATCCTGAGTCCTAAAATAAAAGGGTCTTTAACTCAGGGTGGGCATGGAGAGTAATTTAAACTGTTTCCCTGCTGAGAAGATGTACTTTCTTTCTACTTCTCTCTCAGACCAAAGCATTCATTCTAGGTGCTCACTCCAGACACGTTAGTTCATTTAGAGAGAAATCTAAGGGATGGAAGTGCAAACTCACAAGCAGTGTTTCGGTTGATAACACCTCCACACTCATCACATGCCTTTGTATGTGTTGACTCTAAGCTTGAAATATCCTTGGCATTGTTTCCTCTTTCTGCAATAGTTTTCCCAATTGTTTTGAGCTGTGTTTTTCTCTTCTCTTGTTTCTCTGAGATCCCAAAGGCATCTGCTTTTCTATTTTCAGGAACTTCTACCAAAGACTTGTCTGCTAATGGTTTGCTTATTTTAACATCAGTGCTGCTACAGGTTAATTTTTTAAAATAAATTTTCCGCAAGTTTAAGGATTTTAGGTTAGGAAGAATGCAAACATATTAGCTCAGTCTGCCAGTATTACTGGAAACAATTTAATGAGTAATTTTCAATGTTTATAAGATGTAGTGAAATGTGCCCTTGTATTCAACATTGTTAGGCATGAAAACAAATGAACATAAATTTTGTACAAATTGTTATAAAAAAATGAGGCATATGAACACGCAATTTTACAACACATATAAATACATTTTAAACATTCATACTCTTTAAATATAAATATTAAAACATATTTTAAACATTCCTTTATAGAAATCTCATACCACTCAGAATGGCCATCATCAAAAAAGCTACAAACAATAAATGTTGGAGAGGGTGTGGAAAAAATGGAACCCTCACGCACTGTTGGTGGGAATGTAAATTGATACAGCCACTATGGAAAACAGTATGGAGGTTCCTTAAAAAACTAAAAACAGAACTACCATATGACCCAGCAATCCCACTACTGGGCATATACCCTGAGAAAACCATAATTCAAAAAGACACATGCACCCTAATGTTCACTGCAGCACTATTTACAATAGCCAGGACATGGAAGAAACCTAAATGCCCATCGACAAATGAATGGATAAAGAAGATGTGGTACACATATACAATGGAATATTACTCAGCCATTAAAAGGAATGAAATTGGGTCATTTGTAAAGACATGGATTTGCCTAGAGAGTGTCATACAGAGTGAAATAAGTCAGAAAGAGAAAAACAAATATCGTATATTAACGCATATATGTGGAATCTCGAAAAATGGTGTATATGATCTTATTTGCAAAGCAGAAATAGAGACACAGACGTAGAGAACAAATGTATGGATACCAAGGGGGAGGGGGGGGTGGGAGGAATTGGGAGATTGGGATTGATACATATACACTATTGATACTATGTATAAAATAGACAACAAATGAGAACATACTGTATAGCACAGGGAACTCTACTTAATGCACTGTGGTCACCTAAATGGGAAGGAAATCCAAAAAAGAGGAGATATATGTATATGTATAGTTGATTCATTTTGCTGCACAGTAGAAACTAACAAAACATTGGAAAGCAACTATGCTCCAATAAAAATTAATTTAAAAAAATATTCCTAATAGGACTCTACACCAAAAAAAAAAGAAAAAAATCATACCTTGAGCAAGGTTGTTTACTCAAGCATTATTTATGAAGGCAAAAAAAATAGTACATCCAAGATATCTAACAATGATTAAATAGTGTGTGGCACATCTACATGTTAAAGTATAGTAGTGTATAGAAATAACAATTTTAAATCCAAAAATATTTAATATTATGTGGAAAAGTTCACAAATAATTGACAAAAATCTGAAATGTTATACACAGTACTGTGTCAATTTTTCATATATTTAGTTATGTGTACACATTCTCAAAGGACTGAAAGGAAATATATTAACATGTAATCAGTGGGACTTCCCTGGTGGTGCAATGGTTGAGAATCTGCCTGCCAATGCAAGGGACACGGGCTCAAGCTCTGGTCCAAGAAGATCCCACATGCCGCAGAGCAACTAGGCCCATGCACCACAGCTACTGAGCTTGCATTCTAGAGCCCGGGAGCCACAACTACTGAGCCTGTGTGCTGCAACTACTGAAGCCCACACACCTAGAGCCCATGCTCCACAACAAGAGAAGCCACTGCAATGAGAAGCCCACGCACCACAACGAAGAGAAGCCCCCAGTCACTGCAACTAGAGAAAGCCTGCATGCAGCAATGAAGACCCAACACAGCCAAAAAATTGAGGATATGGGGAGGGGGAGGGGTGAGATGTGACAGGATGAGAGAGTGTCATGGACATATATACACTATCAAATGTAAAATAGATAGCTAGTGGGAAGCAGTCGCATAGCACAGGGAGATCAGCACGGTGCTTTGTGACCACCTGGGGGGGTGGGATGGGGAGGGTGGGAGGGAGGGAGATGCAGGAAGGAGGAGATATGGGAACGTGTGTATATCTGTAGCTGATTCACTTTGTTATAAAGCAGAAACTAACACACCATTGTGAAGCAATTATACTTCAATAAAGATGTTTAAAAATAATTAATTAATTAATTAATTAATTAAAATAAATAAATTTTAAAAAGTGTAATCAGTACCTGGTTGTTGAATTACTTTAACTTAATCACTGGCTATTATTGTTTCTTCATTGAAACCTAAAGTATTTTGTTTTTCATTTTCCAACTTTCCAACACAAGCACATATTATTCTGATCAGAAAAGACACAGGCATAAAAATGTTCTTTTAAAAAGGTAAGTTCATTTTTAAATATTTTTAATAATTGGCAAAAAATAAATTTCATTCCCCAAGCTTCCAGTTAACCTAGGTATAGGTTCTTTTTATTACTCTATTTATAATGAAAGCTATTCAGTCTCTCATGGTCAAAATTTTATTTTCAGAGTACCTTCTGGTTAGTTCTGCTTTGTCTTGATGATGCCTATTATTATCTCTGTATGGAGACTCCATCAAAGTGTTCCTCACGCTACCAAGAAGGATTAATTCAAAGCAAATCCACAAATGTTGATTAACAATAACTGAGACCTCTACATAAAATAATTTTACACCTTATTTTTCAATCTCCTACCTTACTAATGAATTTTTGAAAACTTAAAACTGAAGGCCTTAGAATTGTGGTCTTCTGTGTCTTCTCCTGTCTGTTGGAAATGATTAAGTAGCTTATTAAGACAATTAGATTTGGACCTCTAACTAATCGTTTTTACTGTGGCACAATATCCTATTAGACATCCCCAAATATTGTGGGGCTTTCTTTGTTCAAAGTTTCAGCTAAACTTTGTTAATGAAAACCAAGAAGCAATGGTAATTAATTATCAAGGATCAGCTCATTTAAAGCACCGTCTCGAAGATGGAAGAGTAGAAAGACGTGTGCTCACTCTCTCTTGCATGAGCACCGGAATCACAATTAACTGCTGAAAAATCATCAACAGGAAGACACTGGAACTCACCAAAAAAGATACCCCACATCCAAAGACAAAGGAGAAGCCACAATGAGACAGTAGGAGAGGCGCAATCACAATAAAATCAAATCCCATAATCACTGGGTGGGCGACTCACAAACTGGAGAACAATTACATCACAGAAGTCCACCCACTGGAGTGAAGGTTCTGAGTTCCACATCAGGCTTCCCAACCAGGGGTCTGGAAACAGGAGGAGGAATTCCCAGAGAATCAGACTTTGAAGGCTAGTGGGATTTGATTGCAGGACTTTGATAGGACTGGGGTAAACAGGGACTCCACTCTTGGAGGGCACACACAAAGTAATGTGCACACCAGGACCCAGGGGAAAGGAGCAGTGACCATAGGAGACTGAACCACACCTACCTGCTAGTGTTTGAGGATCTCCTGCAGAGGTGGGGGGCAGCTGTGGCTCACTGAAGGGACAAGGACACTGGCAGCAGAAGTTCTGGGAAGTACTCCTTGCTGTGAGCCTTGGCGGAGTCTGCCATTAGCCCCACCAAAGAGCCTGTAAGCTCCAGTGCTGGGTCGCCTCAGGCCAAACAACCAACAGGGAGGGAACTCAGCCCCACCCATCAGCAGACAAGTGGATTAAAGTTTTACTGAGCTCTGCCCACCAGAGCAGCACCCAGCTCTACCCACCACCAGTCCCTCCCATCAGGAAACTTGCACAAGCCTCTTAGATAGCCTCGTCCACCAGAGGGCAGACAGCAGAAGCAAGAAGAATCACAATCCTGTAGCCTGTGGAAAAAAAACCACATTCACAGAAAGACAGAAAAGATGAAAAGGCAGAGGGATATGTACCAGATGAAGGAACAAGATAAAACCCAGAAAAACAACTAAATGATGTGGAGATAGGCAACCTTCCAGAAAAAGAATTCAGAATAATGATAGTGAAGATGATCCAGGACCTCGGAAAAAGAATGGAGGCAAAGATCGAGAAGATGCAAGAAATGTTTAACAAAGACCTAGAAGAATTAAAGAACAAACAGAGATGAACAATGCAATAACTGAAATGAAAACTACACTAGAAGGAATCAATAGCAGAATAACTGAGGCAGAAGAACGGATAACTGACCTGGAAGACAGAATGGTGGAATTCACGGCCACAGAACAGAATAAAGAAAACAGAATGAAAAGAAATGAAGGCAGCCTAAGAGACTTCTGGGACAACATTAAACACACCAGTATTCACATTATAGGGGTCCAAGAAGGAGAAGAGAGAGAGAAAAGACCCGAGACAATATTTAAAGAGATTACAGTCGAAAACTCCCCTAACATGGGAAAGGAAATACCACCCAAGTCCAGGAAGTGCATAGAGTCCCAGGCAGGATAAACCCAATGACAAACACACCAAGACACATAGTAATCAAATTGACAAAAATTAAAGACAAAGAAAAATTATTAAATGCAACAATGGAAAACCGACAAATAACATACAAGGGAACTCCATAAGGTTAACAGTTGATTTCTCAGTAGAAACTCTACAAGCCAGAAGGGAGTGGCAGGATATATTTAAAGTAATGAAAGGGAAGAACCTACAACCAAGATTACTGTACCTGGCAAAGATCTCATTCAGATTCAGCAGAGAAATCAAAAGCTTTACAGACAAGCAAAAGCTAAGAGAATTCAGCATCACCAAACCAGCTCTATAACAAATGCTAAAGGAACTTCTCTAAGTGAGAAACACAAGAGAAGAAAAGGACCTACAAAAACAAACCCAAAACAGTTAAGAAAATGGTAATAGGAACAAATATCGATAATTACCTTAAATGAGAATGGATTAAATGCTCCAACCAAAAGGCACAGGCTCACTGAATGGATACAAAACAAGACCAATGTATATGCTGTCTACAAGAGATCCACTTCAGACCTAGGGACACATTCAGACTGAAAGTGATGGGATGGAAAAAGATATTCCATGAAAATGGAAATCAAAAAAAAGATGGAGTAACAATACTCATATCAGATAAAATAGATTTTAAAATAAAGACTGTTTCAAGAGACAAAGAAGGACACTACATAATGATCAAGGGATCAATCCAAGAAGACGATATAACAATTATAAATATATATACACCCAACATAGGAGCACCTCAATACATAAGGCAAATACTAACAGCTATAACGAGAGGAAATTGACAGTAACACAATAATAGTGGGGGACTTTAACACCTCACTTACACCAATGGACAGATCATCAATACAGCAAATAAATAAGGAAACACAAGCTTTAAATGACAAAACTGACCAGATAGATTTAGTTGATATTTATAGAACATTCCATCTGAAAACAGCAGACTACACTTTCTTTTCAAGTGCACACGGAACATCCCCCAGGATAGATCACATCTTGGGTCAAAAATCAAGCCTTAGTAAATTTAAGAAAATTGAAATCATATCAAGCATCTTTTCTGACCAAAATGCTATGAGATTACAAATCAATTACAGGGAAAAAAAATACATAAAAAACACAAGCATATGGAGGCTAAACAATACATTACTAAATAACCAAGAAATCCCTGAAGAAACCAAAGAGGAAATCAAAAAACACCTAGAGACAAATGACAATGAAAACACGATGATCCAAAACCTATGGGATGCAGCAAAAGCAGTTCTAAGAGGGAAGTTTATAGCAATACAAAACTACCTCAAGAAAGAAGAAAAATCTCTAATAAACAAACTAACCTTACACCTAAAGGAACTAGAGAAAGAAGAACAAAAAACACCCAAAGTTAGTAGAAGGAAAGAAATCATAAAGATCAGAGCAGAAATAAATGAATTAGAAACAAACAAGACAATAGCAAAGATCAATAAAACTAAAAGCTGGTTCTTTGAGAAGATAAACACAACTGATAAACCTTTAGCCAGACTCATCAAGAAAAAGAGAGAGAGGACTCAAATCAATAAAATTAGAATTGAAAAAGGAGAAGTGACAACGGACACCACAGAAATATAAAGCATCATAAGAGACTACTACAAGCAAATCTATGCTAATAAAATGGACAACCTGGAAGAAATGAACAACTACTTAGAAACGTATAACCTTCCAAGACTCAGCGAGGAAGAAATAAAAATATGAACAGACCAATCACAAGTAATGAAATTGAAACTGTGATTAAAAATTTTCCAACAAACAAAGTCCAGGAAGAGGTGCCTTCACAGGTGAATTCTATCAAACATTTAGTGAGGAGCTAACACCATCCTTCTCAAACTCTTCCTAAAAATTGCAGAGGAAGGAACACTCCCAAACTCATTCCTGAAACCAAAACCAGACAAAGATACTACAAAAAAAAAGAAAATTGCAGACAATATCACTGATGAACATAGATGCAAAAATCCTCAACAAAATACTAGCAAACAGAATCCAACAACACATTAAAAGGATCATACACCATGATCAAGTGGGATTTATCCCAGGGATGCAAGGATTCTTCAGTATATGCAAATCAATCAATGTGATACACCATATTAACAAATTGAAGAATAAAAACCATACTATTATCTCAATAGATGCAGAAAAAGCTTTTGACAAAATTCAACGCCCATTTATGATAAAAACTCTCCAGAAAGTGGGCACAGAGGGAACCTACCTCAACATAATAAGGCCATATATGACAAACCACAGCAGACATCATTCTCAATGGGGAAAAACTGAAAGCATTTCCTCTAAGATCAGGAAGAAGACAAGGATGTCCACTCTCACCACTATTATTCAACACAGTTTTGGAAGTTCTAGCAATGGCAATCAGAGAAGAAAAAGAAATAAAAGGAATACAAATTGCAAAAGAAGAAGTAAAACTGTCACTGTTTGCAGATGACATGATACTATACATAGATAATCCCAAGGATGCCACCCGAAAACTACTAATCAATGAATTTGGTAAAGTTGCAGGATACAAAATTAATGCACAGAAATCTCTTGCATCCCTATACACTAACAACGAAAGATCAGAAAAAGAAATTAAGGAAACAGTCCCATTCACCATTGCAACAAAAAAATAAAATACCTAGGAATAAAACTACCTAAGGAGGCAAAAGACCTGTACTCAGAAAACTATAAGACACTGATGAAAGAAATCAAAGGTGACACAAATAGATGGAGAGATATACCATGTTCTTGTATTGGAAGAATCAATATTGTGAAAATGACTATACTACCCAAAGCAATGCACAGATTCAATGCAATCCCTATCAAATTACCAATGGCATTTTTTACAGAACTAGAACAAAAAAATCTTAAAATTTGTATGGAGACACAAAAGACCCCGAATAGCCAAAGCAATCTTGAGGGGAAAAAATGGAGCTGGAGGAATCAGACTCCCTGACTTCAGACTATATACTACAAAGCTACAGCAATCAAAGCGAATGGTACTGGCACAAAAACAGAAATATTGATCAATGGAACAGGATAGAAAGCCCAGAGATAAACCCATGCACCTATGGTCAACTAATCTATGACAAAGGAGGAAAGGATATACAATGAAGAAAGACAATCTCTTCAATAAGTGGTGCTGGGAAAACTGGGCAGCTACATGTAAAAGAATGAAATTAGAACACTCCCTAACACCATACACAAAAATCAAATCAAAAATGGATTAAAGACCTAAATGTAAGACCAGACACTATAAAACTCTTAGAGGAAAGCATAGGAAGAACACTCTTTGACATAAATCACAGCAAGATCTTTCTGACCCACCTCCTAGAGTAATGGAAATAAAAAATAAACAACTCAGATGTAATGAAACTTAAAAGCTTTTGCACAGCAAAGGAAACTCTAAACAATATGACCCTCAGAATGAGAGAAAATATTTGCAAACAAATCAATGGACAAAGGATTAATCTCCAAAATATATAAACAGCTCATGCAGCTCAATATTAAAAAACAAACAACCCAATCAAAAAATGGGCAGAAGACCTAAATAGACATTTCTCCAAAGAAGACATACAGATGGCCAAGAGGCTCATGAAAAGCTGCTCAACATCACTAATTATTAGAGAAATGCATATCAAAACTACAATGAGGTATCACCTCACACCAGTCAGAATAGGCATCATCAGACAATCTACAAACAACTAATGCTGAAGAGGGTGTGGAGAAAAAGGAACCCTCTTGCACTGTTGTGGGAATGTAAATTGATACAGCCACTATGGAAAACAGTATGGAGTTTCCTTAAAAAACTAAAAATAGAATTACCATATGACCCAGCAATTCCACTACTGGGCATATACCCAGAGAAAACCATAATTCAAAAAGACACATGCACCCCAGTGTTCATTGCAGTGCTATTTACAATAGCTGGGTCATGGAAGCAACCTAAATGCCCATCGACAGACAAACGGCTAAAGAAGTTGTGGTACATATATACAATGGAATATTACTCAGCCATAAAAGGGAACGAAATTGGGTCATTTGTAGAGACATGGATTTGCCCAGGAGTGAAGTAAGTCAGAAAGAGAAAAACAAATATCGTATATCAATGCATATATATGGAATCTAGAAAAATGGTACAGATGAACCAGTTTGCAAGGCAGAAATTGAGACACAGATGTAGAGAACAAATATATGGACACCAAGACGGGAAAGCAGGGGGTGGGGGTGGGATGAATTGGGAGATTTGGATTGACATACATACACTAATATGTATAAAATTGATAACTATTAAAAATAATAAATAAATAAATAAAGCATGGTCTCTTTCCTTCTTCCTCCCATCCTCTATTTCTCTCATGTCAGAATCTGGATATTGACAAAAAGCTGTGGTATGAAGAAGTCAATTTTCTCTGTTTTTATTTAAGGTAATTAAGTTAAACTTGGTATGGTTTCTAGATTTTAAAAATCCCTCCTCACCCATGTCCTGTGTCTGGCTAACTTTCTTTTCAACAGTTCTCAGCTTAAATATCATTTTGTCACAATCACACTTAGCCAATTGTTTGATTATGTGCCTAATGACTGTCTTCCTCACTAAACTGTTGCTCTTATGATACCAGAAACCCTACCTGCCTTGTACCCTATTGAACTTCTAATAGTTACCTGACACATGGCACGTGCATGATAAAAATTTCATGAATGCGTTAATTATAAATCATCTTTTCCTTCTTATCACAGTTTAGTCAAATTTAGGGACAGTTCATAAAAACAAATTTTACTCAACATTTAGCTTTTGGCGTCTTTTTAAAATTTTGTTTAATTCTATACACAAGGAAGTAAAATAATTGGAAGAGTACTGGATTAGTGTTTGGAGACATATCTGCCTGTGCTGGCTGTCATTTCTTAGTCACGTAGTCATGTAATCTTGGCTAGTCAATTAAATTCTCTGAGTTATAATTTCCTAATCTACAAATTGAAAGTAATAATACTTTTCCCACATGCTTTACACAGTTCTTAAAAGGATCAAGAGAGAATTAAAGTGAAATTACTTTACAAACTCTAAAACACAAACCAAAAGTAAGAGGATGTCATTTTAACAGTTTTTATATATGGAGGCTTTTCATTTTTATTGATTGCCTCTCAACACATATATAAAAAAAAAAATACTTGTAGGTGAAAATGAAAACCATTATAGTAATCTGTTATAGCCCATCTCATTATAACATCATTGAATACACCACTGATCTGTCACCTAGATAAAAGAATCAATTATAGCAAAAGCATAAATTTTGAGCACTGTTTCTCAAGCAAGACCAAGAAGTTCCACAGTGCTTTTATATTTTATGTAAAGAATTTTCAAAGGAAATAGTGAAATTGAGCCTTACCAAAAAGAGTGCTCTCTTTCCCTACCCCTCTCTCTTTCCTTCCTCCCAGAGGTCTCAGAATTGAATTTATGGTGATAGAATCATCCAGAAATGGGTCTGGCCATCAGACATACAAGCTAAAAACAGAAATGTCTTTAAATGATTAAAGATTGAAAGCTTTTCCTCTAAGAGCAGGAACAAGAAAGGGTGCCCACTCTTACCACTTCTATTTTAACATAGTATTGAGAGTCCTAGCCGGAGCAATCAGGCAAGAAAAAGAAACAAACTCTCCCAAATTGGAAAGGAAGAAGTAAAATTGTCTGTTTGCAGATGACATTATCTTATACATAGAAAACCCTAAAAGCTCTATCAAAAAACTATTAGAAATAATAAACGAATTCAGTAAGGATGCAGGTCACAAAATCAACATACAAAAATCAGCTGCGTGTATACACACTAGCAACAAACTATCTGAAAAAGAAATAAAGAAATATTCCCACTTACAATAGCATCAAACAGAATAAAATACTTAGGAATAAATTTAACCAAGAAGGTGAAAGATCTCTACACTGAAAACTACAAAACATTGTTGAAATAAATTGAAGAAGACACAAATAAGCAGAAAGATATCTTATGTTCATGGATCAGATGAGTAAATATTTTTTAAATGACCGTACTATCAAGAGCCATGCAATCCCTATCAAAATCCAATGGCATTATTTACAGAAAGAAAAAAAATCCTAAAATTTGAATGGAACCACAAAAGACCCTGCATAGCCAAAGCAATCTTACAAAGAAAAACGTTGGAGTCATCACACTTCCTGATTTCAAACTATACTGAAAGGCTATAATAATCAAAACAGTACGGTAAGAACCAGTACGGCATAAAAAGACACATATACCAATGAAATAGAATGAAAAACCCAGAAATAAACCCACAAAGATACAGTCAACTAATATTTGACAAGGGAACCAACAACATTCAATGGGGAAAAGACAGGCTCTTCAAACAATGGTGTTGAGAAAACTTGACAGTCATATGCAAAAAAAATGACACTGCATAAAATGAAATGTATCTTAAACCACTCACAAAAATTAATTCAAAATTGATTAAAGACTTAAGAGTAATACCTGAAACCATAAAACTCCTAGAAGAAAACATAGGAAAATCTCCTTGACAGTCTTGGCAATGAATTGTTAGATATGACACCAAAAGCATGAACAACAAAAGCAAAAATGTACTAAGGGACTACATTAAACCAAGCTTCTGCAAAGCAAAATAAACCATCAACAAAATGAAAAAGCAACCTATGAAAAGAAAGAAAATATTTTCAAATCATACATCTCATAAATATCCCATACATGCAAGGGAATCATACAACTCAATAGCAAAAAACAAAAAACCTAATTTAAACATGGGCAAAGGATCAGAAATAGACATTTTTCCAAAGAAGACACACAAATGGCGAAAACACACATGAAAAAATGGTCACTAATCATCAGAGAAATGCAAATCAAAACTACAATGAGATGTCACCTCACACCTGTTAGGATAACTATTATCAAATAGATAAGAGATAAGTCCTAGCAAGGATGTGGAGAAAAGGGAACACTTGTGCACTGTTGCTTGAAATGTAAATTGGTGCAGCCTCTATGGAAAACAGTATAGAGGTTCCCTGAAAATTAAAAAAAGAACTACCATATGATCTAGCAATTCCACTTCTAGCTACACATCCAAAAGAAATGAAATCATGATCTTGAAGAGATATCTGCACCCCCATGTTCACTGCAGCATTATTCACAATAAACAAGAAATGGAAACAACGTAAGTGCCCATCACAAATGAATGAATAAAGAAAATGTGGTATATATATACAATATATATATGATCTCACTTATATGTGTAATCTAAAAACAAACAAACAACCCATAGCAAGATAGAGTAGATTTGTGGTTCCTAGGGGCAGGGAATAGGGGTGTGGAACATGGGTGAAGGTGGTCAAATAGTACAAGCTTCCAGTTATAAGATGAATAAGTTTTGAGGATTTAATGTATAGCATGGTGACTATGGTTAACAATACTACATTGTTCACTTCAAAGTTGCTGAGAGAGAAAATCTTAAAAGTTGTCACAAATACACACCAAAAAATGGTAACTATGTGAGGTAATAACTGTGTTAACTAACTTTATCAAGGTAATCATTTTGTAATATATATGTATATCAAATCATCATGTTGTACACATTAAATTTACACAATGTCATATGTCAATTATATCTCAATAAAGCTGGGGAAAAATATTAAATGTCAGCATATTAAGTCAATCCATCTTTCAAGGGGTGGACTTCATCAACCTAATAGATAAAGAATAATGTATAAAATTAGAATTCCAATTTAAAAATAGAAATAGTGTTGTCCAACCTCCTTAAACAAATCAGCAACAGCAGCTCTCTCTCCCAAAGGCAGATCCTCAAGGGAAGTCAAACCTTAACGGGAAGAGTCCTTGGTGAGAACAGAATCACAACAAAAGTGAGTTATATAATTTAAGTAATAGCCTGAGCATGAATCTCCACAATAAATCCATTAGCCAATATGTTCTTTCTGTGTTTAGAATTGACACAGTCTCTGTCTGCTTCTCTGGGTCAACTTTTCCTGACTTTATGCTGAATAATGTCTCCATTGACTATCATTTTTCCTTTAGATGTATTTAGGTATTTAGTCAAGTCTTACTCTGACCCTGCCAGTAAATCTGTTTTTTTACTTTTTCATTTGACTATGTATCTCTGCTCTGATCCACTATCTATTGATTTTATAACTTAACTCTCAAAGGACAATCTCATTATCCCTATTTATAAGCTCTTAGGGGTACTTCACAGCTGCCCCCAAGTACCACCTTCAATAAAAACAAGAAAAAAAAAAAACATTATCCAGATATAAGCTGAATTGCCTATTGCTCAAAAGACATTGAATTATTAAGCTAGATCTCAAATATAGGAAAGAAAAAACAATAAAAGTGGTATCTGGCCAAAATTATATTAAAACAAGACTAGTGAAGATCTCAAGAGATTATTTTATGACCTGTTTTGACAAATGATTCAACCAGATCTTAGGGAACATAGAACAGCTTTTCATTTAAGGCATTAATGTGGGTAATGAAGTAGCAAAATATATGAAAATTTATTTCTTACACCTTATTAATTCACATTAAGAGAATGACATCCATTTATAATTCATCAGTATTACACTTTTTCATTGATATCTGACTGTACATTTATAAAGCATCACCACTGATAAGCAATTAATTTTAATAATAATAGATAAAATATTGAAAGCATATTTGGATTACCAATCATCTCATGAAAGAGACTTTTGATAGAGTCACAAACTGTATAGAAAAGAATATGGACAATGGTACAACTCAAATATCTACAAACCTAATGACTGGGATAAGATGTCAAAAAGAAGATTTAGGAGCATATAATTAAAGAAACAAGTTTTCATTTTGTTATGAATTTTTATAGATTACACTGTCATAGTGGAAGTTAAGATGATAGGCATTAATGTCACATTAATGTATTTTGGGTTATCGCCAAGGAAAGTAAATTTGATATCTATATTATAAATCTCTATTTTAGATAAAAGTATTCATAGTTTTAATAGATATCTCCAAAAGAGAGCAGGAATTTTTTTTCAATAAAATATTTTAAAAAGAGAGAAACCCACAATGATACAGAAGAAAGGATGCTCTTTTGCCTCTGTCCTAGGCTATATAAATTCTAGTAACATTTTAATAATTGTTATCACACTCATTGTTGTAATAGGAGCATAAGTCCAAGATAATTGCCACCAGCATGCTTGCCTTTATTTCAAGCCCATTTTACTATTCATTCATGTCAGACTCATCCCCCAAAAGATTTATGTTTGGTTTTTTTGCCATTTTGGATGTATCAAAAGAAAGCATACAAACATCCAAAATTCTGTACCTTAAGGGAAAGCTACTTTGTAGCATCTTTGTAGCATAGTTTTTAATCTAAGTGAGGACAAAGCTTTCACACACTTAAATCTATACATTTTTTGGGGTGGAGAGGGGGGCAGTTGTATTTATCAACTGTAAATTCCTAATCCCTAGGTGTTTTATCCTTGAAATCAAGCATGTTTCTGAACCAGTAACCCCACCACCCCTTAGCTTCTGATAATAGACTATAACCTCATTTTGTTAGTTATCCATGTTGTCAACATCATGGATTAAAATGTCACATAGGGTGATGTCAACATCGTGGTGGCATGAGACTCTCCTTTTGTCTCTCCTCTTCAATGTGCAACTGGCAAAACATCCATAACTCAACAAAGGTTTCTCTGCCCAACACACCAGGATGCCAGAGAGATCCACATGTATGTAGATCTAAAAGTGACTGTGTTGGAACATATAGAAGAGGTGGACCTAGGGGAAAAGAGGTGGTGGCCACAATTCCAGGCCGCCCAGCCATGGTGCCTGAACCCACAGCTCCAGAGAACCCAGCAGCAGCAGGGAAGGTGGCACACACAGCGAAGGCCCCCCAGCCACAGAGGGGCCTATGGCCACAGAGAACAGGGCAGCAGCGGGGGCAGGCCATAACCCCAGTTCCAAGGGGGTGTCCATGATTCTGCCCCCCCACCAGCACCCATGATGGCAGCACCAGCAAACCTGACAACCCTATAGGTGGAGGTAACCAGGCCCCCCCCCCACTCTCCCCTACCCCCTGCCGCAGTGGCAGGACCAGCCACCCACATCACCCTGGACATAGCAGAGGTACCTGCCATCCCAGTGCCCCTGGCAACGATGCCAGTGACAGCAGCAACACTGTCAGCACCAAGGTACCAGAGATCCTGGAAGCACAAGCAGTGATGAAGAGGTCACTGGCAACGCCTCGGGCCACAGCAGTGGAGGGTAGAAAGTGCCAACTCTCAAATACAGCCAGAGGCAGTACAGGTAAGAGAAACCAAAAACTTGAGTTAGAGTGCCACCTACCGAAAAACAAAAGAAAGTCCTCTTATTACCAACCTGCTGAATTGTTAGAATCAAAGTAAAAAAAAGCTTTACCTAAATAAGAAAGGTGTTCACTACTTCAAATGCACCAGTAGAGGAACAACACATCAAGCACCATGAAAAACCAAGGGAACATTATATCACCAAAGGAAAATGACAATTCTCCAGGAACCAAACTTAAAGTCAAAACTTAAAGTCAAACTTAAAGTCAAACTTAAAGAAGATTGCAATCTAACTGATAAAGAAATCAAAATAGCTGTCATGAAGAAACTTAACAAGCTACAAGAAAACTTAGAAAGGCAGTTCAATGATCTCAGGAATAAAATTAATGAAGAGAAGAAATACTTTACTGAAGAGATTGAAATTCTAAAAAAAGAACCAAACAGAAATTTGGGAGCTGAAGAACTCAATAAATGAGATGAAGAATGCAATAGAAAGAAGCAGAAAGAGAGCAGACCATATGGAAGAGAGAATTAGTGAGCCTGAAAATAGAAATCTAGAAATAATTCAGGTATAAGACAAGAGAGATGAAGATTTTTAAAAATGAAGAAATTATATGAGAACTAACTGACTCCATTACGAAAGGCAACATAAGGATGATGGGATCCCAGAAAAAGAAGAGAGGGAGAAGGAAACAGGGTTTATTTAAAGAAATAATAGCTGAGAACGTCCCAAACCTGGGGAAAGAAATGGACATAGAAGTCCATGAGGCTAAGAGAACACCTAATTATCTCAATACAAAAAGACCTTCTTCAAGACACATATTAAAATTATCAAAAGTCATTGATAAAGAAAGAGTTTTAAAGGTAGCCAGGCAAAAAAAGACAGTAACATACAAGGGAGCCCCCATTAAGTTATAAGCGTATTTCCCAGCAGAAACTCTACAGGCCAGGAAAGAGTGCAATGACATGTTCAAAATATTGATAAATGATAAAAATTTTCAGACAAGAATATTTTATCCAGCAAAGTTATCCTTCAGATAGAAGAAGAAATAAAGGCTTTCCCGACAAAGATGGACAGAGGAGATGAAGATACATTTTTCCAAAGAAGACATGCAGATGGCCAACAGGTACATGAAAAGATGTTCAACATCACTAATTACTAGGAAAATGCAAATAAAAACCACAGTAAGATATCACCTCACACACACTAGAACAGTATTATCAAAAAGAAAAGAAATAATATGTGTTGGAGAGGATATGGAGAAAAGGGAACCCTCACACATGGTTGGTGGGAGTGTAAATTGGTGCAGCCACTATGGAAAACATTATAGAGATTACTCAAAAAATTAAGAATAGACTACCATGTGATCCAGCTATTTCACTTCTGGGTACTTAACCAAAGAAGGGAAAACACTAATTCAAAAAACTAAGTGTACCCCTATATTCACTGCAGCATTATTTACAAAAGCCAAGATATGGAAACAACCTAAGTGCCCAAAAAAGAATGAATGGATAAAGAAGATGTGTTTTATATAAATATATATATATATATATACACACACACACACACACACACACACACAATGAAATATTACTCAGTCACTTAAAAAGATGAAATCTTGCCATTTTTGAGTACATGGATTGACCTTGAGAGTATTATGCTAAGTGAAATGAGTCAGATGGAGAAAGACAAATACCATAATATTTCACTCATATATGTAATGTACTTTTTAAAATGAAGAAAGAAAACAAAACAAAAACAAACACATAGATACAGAGAGCAGTTTGGTGGTTACTAGAGGGGAAGGAAGGTGGAGGAGGGTGAAATGGGTGAAAAAGGTTACCCAAAGAGGGTATGGTGACAGATGAAAATTAGACTTTTGTGGACGAGCACGTCAAGAGTTACTCTGAGCTTTCTGTCCTACATGACCAAGAGAATCATCAACTGAAGGTAGGTAGTAGGAGCTGGCTTGGGAGATGGGAACATGAAAGTCAAGAGAAAAATGGATTTGGGTTTGCATGTATTGAGTTTGAATTATTAGCAGGATATCCATAAAGAGATGTTTAGTGGCACTTGGACATTAGAGGGATTATGTCTGACATGGTGATATCTTGAGCATAGATAAATCCCAGAAAATGAGCACAGAATCAGAAGAAATTACCAACTCTTATAGGATGCTTACACCTTAAGGGTAGATAAAGAAAGAGAGGCTAGGTGAAGAGAGTAGACCGAAATAGGAACCAAGTCAATAGAATGCAGCATTACAAAAATTAAGGGAAGACTTTCTAGAAGTTTACAACCAACAATATTTAATGCTGTAGAGAGATTCCATACAAAGATGATGGAAAAGAAGCAAATGATGGGGAAATTTTCCCATAATGTCCTAACTGAAACAATGGAAAGTACTGTTTCAGTTGGGTAGTAAGGAATGAAGTCAAGCTAGAAAGTCGATGAAATGTGAGAAAACAATAAGTCAATGTCACTTGATCACTCCTTCCCAGTGAAATATTCTCAAATAGTACCAGTCTATTGGTCATTCCAAGGTTTGTTTGTCTTCCTACTTGATCTGGACCCAAGGTCCAGTCAGTGTAACTATTTACAGTCATCCTTGAGACTTTGACCCACTCACCTGATACCCACAGCACCTCACCAAATTTTGCCCTTGCTTATCTGAAATCCTGGGAAGATTTTTTTCTCCACTCCAGCTGCTAGATTGTCTGAAATAAATGGAGAAAACTATTTTACCATGCAAATGATTCCTTTAAACCTTTATGTTTTTAACAAAACTGGGTCAAAAATATTGCTCAAAATCTGTTTACTTATCTCTAGCTGAATAAATGGCCAAACTAATTATCAACTTCCTTACTTCAAACATATTTCTAAGCTCCAGTTTACTCATACTAAGCTGAGCATAGTAATAGTTTTCTCATAGGTTTTTGTGAATATTGGACTTTGTATATACAAATTGCTTTGCCTAGTTCATAACACATAACAGGTACTCTATAAATTGGTGTTGTAATTAATACCATGAATATTAGGTAAATTATTTAACAGTATATGTTCTAGAGATTTTTATCATCCTAATGTACTCCTCCTTTGTTCTTATATGAAGATTTATTGACAATGTCCATTCATTTAAATATTTATTGAGCACAGACACATGGTAGGTATGCAATATGAACAAGACAGACAAGTGTCCTAATCTCATGGATTCTACATTCTAGAGATGCTGGTGGATATTAAATAACTAAAGAAATACTTAGATCAAAATAATTTTAGGTAGTAGTAAATGTAATGATGAAAATAATCAGACTGATAAAGTAAGAATGATGGTTTTGGGGAGGAGAAGGGATGATTATGAATAGATAACATAAATATAACAGTCATAAATATAAACTTCTTCAATTCAGTTCCTCCACACTTTAAATTTTCTTTCAAACTCCAACTGTTCTTTGATAGCTTCCTCCTCTATAAAAGTGTGATTTGTTTCTATTCTTTAATCAAAACCAATCCTGTTGAGCTCACCTATCTCTGTCACCAAGTTTTCCTTATAATCTCTTCTTATACATTCACTTTTTCCTTGGAATAGTTTCTTTCACTGAGTCTATGATTATAATGTCATAGAAATTACTGTGTATTTATTTTAGTAAATCTTTAAAGTTGAAATTCATTACCTCTTTTCTCTCATAATATACCAATTACATTTTAAATATTTAGCAATCTAAACCAACTCTAAATTTGACCACTTGTAGACAAGTGTTAGCAATGGAAATATGACACTATCTGCACTAGTAACAAAAACAATGAACAAAATAGGAAAATTTTTCGAGAAAGAAATTCTGAGACATACCAACTTTGAGGAATTTGAGAAGCAGAGAATAATAGAAGACCTGAACCATCTGTGCTTGAAGGTAAAAACATTTGAGATAGTACATAGCCAATGGGAGAGTTAACATTCAAGTGGGCCCATCTCTTTATTCATATGTAGAGACACAACATCCAGGCCCATACCACACCTCACATTGTACGTAAATAAGCCATTTACAAACCCAACCTATGAAAGGAAAAACACATGACATTTCTTCTAAAAATACAGTCACAGACAAAAATTACAGAATTTTCAACACTCAAAACTATTAACTCAGTTTTAACTTTGTGTCCATATTCATAAATACCCTTTAGATATTTCTCATCTCTTCCTCTACTGGCTTATGCCTTCTTGTGCACTGCATACTTATGCTCTTACGCTCAGAAAAGCAAGTACAAAAACTGCCAGCTCAGCCAGGTGGAAAGAGAAGAAAAATGGAGTATAATCGCATAAATCTTCTGAATAGGCTAACATTCATCACTGTTTATTACCTCTTTAATAGCCTTTTCCTTGAACAAAAAAAGAAGCAAGATTTTTCAGAGCACTCCAAATAACTGTTTAGCTATTGGCTCAGAGAGATTTACTCACATAAACCTCTCAAGCTTTGTTTCTTTAAGAAGTGGAACTCATTGTGTAATTTGGTTCAAAACCAACAATCTTGCAAGTGTCAATTTCCTTGCAGTTTTTGGTGAAAGAAAATTTTAGCTGAGCATTAAACATGGTGCACAGACACCACAGCAGCGTGGACATACTCTAGGTGTTAAACTTGAGGGGAAAAAAAGAGAGAAGAGAGGAAAAGGAAGACAAGGATATCATGACAGATGCGGAAGGAAGAGAATAAAAAGATTTCAGAATTCTTCCAACCCACTCAGATGATGCCAAGGAACCAAACATAGCTCTGCCCCTTCTGAGGAGCTGTGGGTAGTGCAGGCAAGGTCTGACACAAGTATCACGTTTCTCAAACGTCTAACTTTTTAATTGTATTTAAGAAATATATCACTAACAGTTAATTCTCATATACTCAATTATATCTATAGAGACAGATAATATATATCATAATATTATCATAGGGAGAACAGTTACTCAGGTCACAGATGCACTGCTTTCAGTTTCTTATAGTACAAACCAATTTCTTCCATTTCCTTTTCATTAAAGTATTCGTATAAAAGTACAGTGAAATGGAATAAATGGTTTCATTTAAGTGATGTTTCCCCAGGGGAAAGCTTACTGACAAAAACATAGTATCAGGTACAATGTGCTAAAGAACTGATTTACTTTATTCTTCATTCAGTATGAACTACAGAACAATACACAGATATAAAAACAGGCTAACCATAAATTTGAGTGCAATATTTGACAAAATAATTGCCAGTTTCCTTCTAAAATTATTTCTCTGGTATGCAGTCAAGTTGTTTGTTACAACAAATTTTCCTCAACTGCTTCTCAGTATATTTGTAGTAAATAATTTGTACTCATGGTTCTAAAGAGATGATGCAGAAATTCTAATGAAAGCATGAAATATTCTGATAGCTCTGAGGTTCTTTTACAAGCTAAGTCTTCAAACTTTCCCACCAAGCTTTAATTCCATTTCTATCTGTCCAGAGGAAAACATATTATTCTGATTTTCATTCTGCTTCCTGAAGTTCTCAGTTGGCTTTCCCCATATTCTTCATTAGTTCAGTGTTCTCCACCATGTTTCTCTCCCTAGCCACTCCACTTTTGTGATCATCTCTTCACCACTCTGTCAATAACCACAGGACTCATTAAGGAGAGAGGATGCCAAAAGTTATTTTGGACAAAGGGAATGGGCGTGGCATTAAGAGTTGTAAACATCTACAGATTCCAGATGATAGAATTTAAATTTTGGTACCATTTTTCAAGTTAAAAATAGGAAAATGAAAAAAAAAAAAAATAGGAAAATGACAAAAGCTTTTGCACAGCAAAGGAAACCATAAACAAGACAAAAAGACAACCCTCAGAATGGGAGAAAATATTTGCAAATGAAGCAACTGACAAAGGATTAATCTCCAAAATATACAAACAGCTCATAAATAGACATTTCTCCAAAGAAGACATACAGATGACCAACAAACTCATGAAAAGATGCTCAAATCAGTAATTATTAGAGAAATGCAAATCAAAACTACAATGATGTATCACCTCACGCCAGTCAGAATGGCCATTATCAAAAAATCTACAAAAAATAAATGCTGGAGAGGGTGTGGAGAAAAGGGAACCCTCACACACTGTTGGTGGGAATGTAAATTGTTACAGCCACTATGGAGAACAGTATGGAGGTCCCCTAAAAAATAGGACTACCATATGACCCAGGAATTCCACTACTGTGCATATACCCTGAGAAAACCATAATTCAAAAAGAGTCATGTACCCCAATGTTCACTGCAGCACTATTTACAATAGCCAGGACATGGAAACAACCTAAGTGTCCATCGACAGATGAATGGATAAAGAAGATGTGGTACATATATACAATTGAATATTACTTGGCCATAAAAAGGAATGAAACTGGGTCATTTGTAGAGATGTGGATGGACCTAGAGTCTGTCATACAGAGTGAAGTAAGTCAGAAAGAGAAAAAGAAATATCGTATATTAACACATATATGTGCAATCTAGAAAAATGGCACAGATTAACCTATTTGCAGGGCAGGAATAGAGACTCAGACATAGAGAACAGACATGTGGACACAGTGGGGTAAGGGGATGGTGGGACTAATTGGGAGATTAGGATTGACATATATACACTACCATGTGTAAAATAGGTAGCTAGTGGGAACCTGCTGTGTAGCACAGGAAGCTCAGCTTGGCGCTCTTTGATGACCCAGATGTGTAGGATTGGGGGGGTGGGAGGGAGGTCCAAGAGGGAGGGTATATATGTATACATATAGCTGATTCACTTCGTTGTACAAGAGAAACTAACACAACACTGTAAAGCAACTATACTCCAATTTTAAAAAAAAAGGAAAATGAGAAAGGAAAGAAGAAAAAGAAATAAGCAAGGCACACAAGCAGGAAGGAAGAAAGGATTCCTTTCAAGAACTGGACCTCCTTTCCCTGGGTTCCATGTTGTCATTTATCTTCATGTTTTCTCTCATTCTGCTAAAGCTCATTCTGCAGTAACTAATGTATATGTATATTAAATCATCACATTGTACATCTTAAAAAAAATCACATTGTACAACCTAAATATGTATAGCTTTTACTTGTCAATCATACCTCTATAAAGTTGGAGAAAAAAGAGCACAAGAATCAATAATGATTGTTTTCATTCTTGAAATATATTTATTCTACACAGATATTTGTATAATAGTTTGTCTGGGTATATAATTGTAAGTTGAAAACTATGTTCCTTTTGAATTTTAAGCTATCTCTCCATAATATTCTTACCCCAATGTTGCTTTCAACAATTCTAATGTTATTTTGATCCTAGAGTCTTTGGAGTTAAATGTGCATCTTTTTTCTTTTTTTGTTTTTTGTTTTAATTCTCTCTTTGGAAAGTTTTGGGAGCCTCTGTTTTTTCTAGAAGTTCTGAAAATTCATTAAAATGTGCTTTGATGTGAATCCTTTTTTGTTGGGCTCCTGCTGGGTTCTTCTAACTTGGAGACCCTTGTATGTCAGTTCTGGAAATATTTTTTGTCTTCTATTTCTTGAGCAATTTCCTAATGTCTGTGTTCTTTCCTCTCTCTTTATGCAATATCTATGAGCTGAATGCTGGAACTCCTAGAGTGATCATTTAATTTTCTTACCTCTTTTCTTCTATTTTCCATTTTTTTATCTTTTGATTCTATTTTCCCAGGGATTCTCTCAACATCTATTTGATTTTTCTAAATGATTTTATTTTAATTTCTGAGAACACTTTCTGAGTCTGTTTATTTATATAAGCATCATACTTTTGCTTTTATTTTTTTGTTTGTAGTGGATGCACTATTTCTTGTCTTTCTGAGGATTTCAATTACAACCATTGCTTTTGTTTAAGTGTTTCTTATTTCTCCCTGCATTGTCTTTGTTTCTTTTGGTTTTCCTTTAAAAAAATTTGTCACACACATATGTTGCTGTGACTTGTGTACAGAAGCTCAGAGCTTCACAGGTTCTGTTTCCTCTGAACATTAATGGCGAGTCTCCTACTTGGGAGAGAGAAACCTAGTAACCAGGGAGGGAAGGAGACCTAAGGGACTAACTGCACCTGGTATAGATTTTTCTCCACTCCAAGAACCATTACTAACTTAATGAGTCAGGGAACAACTTGAGAGTGAGTTTTGCAAGCTGCATTGGTCTTCAGTGAGGTCTGCTATAACGAGCAAATTCACATACTGGAAATAAAAATCACAGCACTCACCAAGAGCTTTCTTGACATCTGCCTTGATTATTTCGTGATGTTTGTGCATGTGTGTCACTCTCCCTTTGCTCACTAGACCCCAGTCACATTCATCTTCTTTCAAATGCTTATTTTAGAATTAAGACAATACTTCTGTATATAGACTGTATACAGCAGGTACAGACTAGAGGAGCAACCCCCAAACTTATGACCAAATAGAACCCCATTGCCTAAGGAACCATAAAACTGTATAACATATCTATTCAAATAACATAAGGTAAATCAATTCTTTGTTGACCATAGGAAATCATATATGTAATATAGTGTGCTTAAAAATGGATGTCCCATAAAGACATGTTGATTGATTGGATGTTTTTAAAAGGATTCACCTGTAGAATTCCTTTAAATAACTATTCCAAGCACTATATAGGATTGGCTAAAATAATGTTCACAAACATGATCATTACATAAAACTAAGGATGTAAACTAAATCCAGATTTCTGTAAACCTGAGTTTTTGCATGCTAATATTTCTGTGACAATAGTAAAGAGTTTCTATGATTCAAATATTTTATGTTCTTGAGATCTGGCAGTGATTATCCTGCGCAAGTGCCCTTCTCTGAGAGCTGCCACCACCTGCCCCTGGAGTCATGTTTGTACTTCCGGTCTGCAATCCATGGCTATAACCCACGGGGCAGTTTACATAAGGACTAGTAATGAAAAGACTGGGCTGAACTATTGAGGGTTTCTCTCCAGGAATTTGGAATAGGATCAAAGGGCAGAAAAGCCAGTCAATGGCGGCTGCTTCTTTGTCACATGATGTGGGCTCCTAGGTCAAAAGATCCCGCCCTGAGGAAGCTGTGATAGAGAACTATGCAAACAGAGTACAAAAATCCATTCTTTAGGAAGAAAAGGACAATGAGAGATGCCTTGAAATGGTCCCACGTATTACCAGCACATGCTAAGAAAATCTGCCCTGGATCCTGGTGAATATCAGTTCAAGTTCCTGTCATGATGCCCCCACTACCTTCCTATCCTTGGATCCATGGGAAAATCCTGTACCCTCCTAATTAAGCCCTTTTTCTATAAAAACAAAATAAATCACTGTATGCAAAGGCATGATCACTATTTTATTGATGCCAAGACACACCTGACAACTGCCAAATAAATTAGTGTTGTATTTCTTTATATCCTCCTTCACTTCCAGAATTTATTTTGATGTAAATGAGAGCTGAACCTCTCAAAGGACTAAAAGAAAATCAAAGAGTACAACTTTCCCTCAGAGAACATATGGTCCTGCTGAAAGTTCCTTTGAGTTTTGCCCTTAGAGTGAGGAAGCTTTCTAAAGATGAATTTATGAGTGCGGACAAAGATGTCATGGTGTGAGTGTGTCAGTGGGCATGTATTTAAGCTGCCACATATAAATCCTGCAGTTAGGAGCCTGCATGAAAATTAAATTACCAAGTTAAAATATAGCTTAAAGAAATAATTATCAATCCAGTGTGCATTTATGCTGAGAAATGTTTAGTCTACTGTAAATGAGCCACCAGGGTGTTAGATTACAACATGCCCAGAATTACAGAATGATTTATAAGAACTCCTGGGTCTCAAGGAATAAGCATATTAGCACAAAGGAACATGAAATAGAATTACAGCACTATCTGATAACTGAGCGTATGTAACATACTTTCACAGAATCATGTAATAACAACAATAATAATAATTAATATATGTATAATACTCTACTGTGTTAAAAGCCTCTTTAGTATACTTTAACGTTACCTTATTGGAACTTCCCACCAACCCTGTGAAGTACATAGTCACTATTATTTCCTAAAGAAGAACCTGAAGTTCAGAGATGTTAAGTCACTTGATTAAGTAGCACAGTTTGGAAATGGAAGAGCCTGAATTCAACTCCAAAATTCTTATATCAAAATTTGTTGTTCTTTTACTACATGATATTGCCATCTAAAGTTAAAAAAAAAAAAAATTTAAGCTAGCAAGGATGCAAATCACTTTAACGCTGCATTTTTTTTTCAGAATGAAGTCACAATCTGTAATATGGCTCAATAACTAAGCAATCAACACACCATAAAGAAGGAGACTGTGCACTACCCTCTGTGCTGCCCAGATGAAGGCCTGTTCTCCATGTCCAAAGGCTTTGCTGCCCTTTAGGAGTTCTCCCAGAGTCAGTAGCAGTGGGAGGCATGAGGTCAGCTCTGGGTAGTTGGTCACTGGCAACCAGGATTAGCAAACAAGAAAGCTACAACAAGCTGTATCCACAGTCCGGTCAAACCAGAGGAGCCCCTCTGTCACTGTGTAGGGAGGCCCATGGGCCATTATAAGGCCATAGCAGGAGTAATATGAAACTGAAATAACACTTTGAAAATAAATACACAAACCAGTGAATTACTCTTATCATACTTGCCCTTGTCTTTTCACTGCTTAAAAAAACAAAAACAAAAAGACACATGCTCTTCTTGTCCTCAGTCCCTGACCATAGGCAAGTGCCTTCCTTTCATATCCTTCTTCTGTAAAAATAGGGATAGCAATTCCTACCTCATGACATTGTTGAGAATAGTTTAAAATAGAATGCATGTAAAGTGCTGAGAACCATGGCTAGCAAGAAAAAGGCTCAATAACTATTGTTATTTTTAGCAAGAACCAAAACCACACAGCCCAATGTCTACATTAACTTGACTCTTCCAAAAAACTCTTGCCCAAGAGGATGAAAGTACAAATAACTATTTTTAATTTCAGGAACTTCCTCCAAATCCATATATCAGAACTTTCAGCAAGCCCTAATTACCTCCCTTCTCGGGATAGTAGACCACTCAACTGGACTTGTCAAATGACTACTTATGCTTCCACACTCCCTCAGAAATCCTTGCTTCACTGTGGCCACAGATTCTAAACTATTACGTCATGAACTTTGTCGAATCCCAATCAGTTTACTGCGTGGAAAGACCTTACACTGACTCCAGAAACCTTACAAATATCCTGGCCCTCACCTGCCCCCTCAGAAATATTCATAAGATTTCAACAAGACACTGATCTTCCTTACTGGGTTAAGAATAAATGTAGTTTAGCTCTACGATGATGCTCTTTTTGGTGAGTCAGCAGTTAACATCATTATTATTATTATTATTATTATTATTACTATTATTATTATTATCATCATGTATATCTTTCATCTCTATAATCATGTGTTTTCCAAATATTGCCCAAGGGGCTCTGAGACACTGAAGTGAACTCACATGGTGCAGTGGGACATGTGAATTTTTGAGGAAGACACTGCAATCCCTGACATCCATCAGACACCGTATGGGCAATTTTAATATTAGATTGTTATGTTCCTTTTGAGACATCATATCTTTGTGAAACTGGATTTACAATGGCTGCTGTGATAAAAATCAAGTACTACATGGTAGTGGGAAAAGAAAAATGAGGCTGACGGTGATATCAAATTTTGAGAAGTGGTGCAGCACTCAACAGGCATACACGTCTCATTAGTAAGTAGTTATGGCTATTTTGGAGTGAAATAAAAAATGTTTTTCTTTTAATGTATGTGCATTATGTATTCAAATGGCTATTAAGTTGTTAGGACTTAAATATTTATTAAGTTGTTTATTCCTACCTACTTCATAAATGGAACTGTGTGTTTTTTCTTTTGGTCTGGGAGTATCCTAAAAAAAGCTCACCAAGACCCTAAGGGCACTGGGAGTGAAGAAAGTTTAGGAACATCTGCTCTAACCTAGTCTCTGTGCAACTGTGACTGGACAGAATTTAAAGAAAAACCTAAATCCAGGGTAAATTGCCTTCGAGGCTCTCTCCAACCTTCAAACCTACCAATCTTTCCATGGGTTTCTCCTTTCCTCAAACGTCCTCATATGAATTCCTAGATGCCCAGAACTTCCCATACACCCCAAGGAAAGTTCCCATTCTGATTATCAGGGAGATTAAATTTATACACTGTAGAGATGGAGTTGCTTCTCTCTGTCAACTTAGTTCTTTCATTCAACAAATATTTGTTGAATAGCAGATAGAAGTTAAGCATAGTTCTAGACTGCAGATACATGGGTTAGAGAATTTATTACGTTAATAGTTCTAAAACCTTGGAAGCTCATTTGTAAATGGCTAAAGATTTTCCAGAATAAATGCACACTGGAATGATCATAATTTCTAAATTGGGTATCTAATCCAAGTAAATAGCAGAATTTTCAGCCAAGAGATGCAGACATACCACCTATTCTGTTCACAGTAAATTTAGGCCAGAACTGGGGTTAGCTATAAAACTTTCAAACGTGTTTTTCCAGCTGCGAGAGAAACATACACGTGAATGACCAGTTCTATTTTCATTTTCTTGCTTCACTTCATACACATTCCAAGAGTTTTCATCAAAATGATGCATTTCTTTCACAGAATTGGCTCTGGGTCATCCAGCTCTTCTATCAGGACCAAGTGATGATCTGTTCTCTAAGTTAAGCTAATACTTTCTTGCTGTAGCTCAAATTTTCTTTTTCTAAGAGCCTCCTGGATACAAGTTCAAATTACCTTTAATATTAGAATGTTCTGAATTATCTTCTGAATATACTCTCAATTTTGTTTTTCCGACCTCCAAAAAAATTCAGGAAATATTTTTTTAAGTTTACAGAGAACTACATTTTATCAATTAATAATAGTCTAGTAAAGATGCAAAAAGTTCAATTTCTTCATGGAGGCTCCAAATTGCTCTGTCTATATGTTCTATTTTTCTTGTAACAAACTCAGACAAATGGAGAGGTGCCTCCAAACTGATCCTTCATTTACAAAACAAAGAAACAAATGAGAGACTCAGAGCTTTTGTATGAGGAGCTCCTCTTTTGGCTTGACAATGAATATATGTAGTTTTCAAACCCCAATAAGCAGAGCAGTACCTTGTTGGATCCACGGGACAAATTCAAACGCACTTAAGTATTATATTATAATTTACAATGAAAAACAGAATAAAGGAAAATATCATTCCCTCTGAAAGTCTGAACAAACCTATTCCCTTTTCACTCCTCTTAGAGTATTACTGTCAGGTAAGGTTAAGGGGGGCCCACAAAACCTTTGGGTCTTAAAGCCATGCCAAACCAAGAACAAGGTTAGTAATTTTTAAGGTCCACATTTTCTTCTTCACACCAAATTGGTACAATAAGAGAATGACACAGTGACAGGAAAGGGAGTCGCCAAACCAGCAACCCCTTGTGACAATAAATGATTCTGTTTCCTAAGGGGAAGTGAGGGATGGAAAGCTTCAGCAAATGGAGCAATTTTAAGTCCCAAGGTCTGGTGTTTCCTAAGTGAAGACAGGAAAAACTCAATATGAAATTCTGCCTGAATGAAGCCTCAGAACCATTAGGGACAAATTTGCAAAAACAGATATTGAATCTGTGCTTCTGTCTCTTTGCCTGACAACAGTGTGCAAACAGCACACGCGCGCACACACACACATACACACACACACACACTGCAAGAAGAGGCTCAGATGAGAAAAACTGCTCTTCTCAATCGTTTCCAATATGTTGAAGTCCTCAAGGCTTACTTTAAAAATCATTAATGTCAAAGAAAATTAATAATAATGTGCATGCAGGGTTAGCTCTGAGCAGTTTTAAAGTCAGCTGTTTTTATTCCCATTGTCCTAAGTCTCCCCTTTCCCAGCGTTCCCAGCACAGCTCTCCCTAAGTGGACTCAGTAACTCTTGTCTCCTCCTCTGCCCACTGCCCACACCCTCCCATCCAAACCCACTCATTTATACCTTCATATGAACTCAAGTCACTGTGCAACTTCTCCTAGGGATTTGGGGGTTAAACTTTATCTCCAAAAATGATGTAAATGGCCGTGACCCTCATTGAGGAAATGGAAGACATACATGAAACAGGTAAGGGAGTTACCAAAATTACATTTCTGCTAATGACTTATAAAAATGCAGGATTAAAAATCTTCTTTCTGTTTTTATCCTCAGGGACTCTATAATGGAGAAACTACTTCTGATACATTTTCTTACCTTCAACATTTCTTCCTGCATCTTAGCTTCGTAAAAAACTTATACAGATTTGAAGTTTTCTTATAAAAAACTCCTGGACCTACCAGGGGCTATTTTCACTTCAACCTTACTCTGGGCTGCCATTTGGCAAATTCTACATGCTCAAAGGGGTTGCTGGTTAGATTGTTTCTGAACTGGCATGCGCAGCTGAGGTTCTGATTGTTAGGTAAGATTTCTGATTAATTCCATCTATCTATAGACCTGCCACAGCACCAGGAGCTGATTATGCTAGATTAACAAACAAAGCAATTCAATTTGAAAAACACATGTTTAGTCTCTATGCTCTCCAGGCTCTCACAGCAGGGAGTCAGCCTCCGCAGCCCAGAACCTTTTACATATTTGCATGCTTGTGTCCCGCTGGAGAAGAGCCCAGGTGTTTGTGTGAAGGACTCTGTTGGATGCGCAGCCTACTGAGTGAGGAAAAACGTTACACGCAGTTGTCGTCCTGAACTTGGAGAGACAGAAGTGATCTGCCTGGAATTGGCAGGAAAACTTTAGCAGAAGAGATAAAATTTTACTTGTCCCTTTGAGAAGGGGTTGGTTTAAAATAAGTGAAGGGGATATAAATTCAGCACCTGTGTTGGCATTGCCGAATTGCAGGAGGAGCCAGAGTTAGCCCAGCATAGCACAGTGGCAAGGGCAGGGGAGCCCGAGGTGGATGGGACAGGAAGAGACCGGCAGTGCAGTCGAGATGAAAGCTCTTCTCCTTCTTGGAGAGGGAGGACAAGATGACGTAGGCTCTATGACTATATTTCAAGCCTGTATTCTTTCCTGGTGAACACGCATAGTGAAAATACTTTATACTGACCGTTCGCAGGTCTGAAATCCCAGTTCTTCCTCAGGGTCCTGGTAGAGCTGGCGCAGCTGGCTTGGCTGGGCCTCGTGACTCTCCCACCCCGTGTGCTGATGCTGGTGGTGAATCTGGGAGGCAGTCTGGGAGAAACATACAGGAACAGATTTATTTTTCAGAAACGTTTATTTTCTCTTGGCTCATCAATGTTGATACAACTGATAAAATACAACCGGAAAAGACAGAAAAGCCAGAAGAGATGGGATGAAATGAAGCTGAGTAAAAGGTTGAAAGCATTTAAAGTGAAAACTCATGCAGTACTGTTCGTTTCCTGTGGACGATAAAATAATATTTCTGAAATAACTCTAACAGGAATAAAGAAGTCACTAAAAGTCAATGCTCTTCTCCAAGTGTTTTTAAGTAAGAAAAAAAAAGTCCATTCTGTAATAATGTAAAAAAAAAAAAATCTTAATTATGCTGCTTATGGTGTCTATGTATACTTGTTCTATTTTGAAGACTCATCTATGAATTCCATTTTGGCAGTTAGTGACATTTTAATAGCTCATCATTCATATGAAAATATTTTTCACAGGGTTTTAGTTTGCCATTCTCACTGTAGTCAGCAAAGAAGTCACTGTCACTCATTTTAACAGTGCTCACTCACAGTGCTTGGCATATAGTAGATGCTACATAAATATTTGTTGAGTTCAATTCTCGGGATATTTACTTGCTTTGCAGCTAAAAATGTAATATAAAATGACTAATTTCTCAAGAAACATCTTTTTTCAGACTCTCAAATGCCACAGCTTAGGATTTGTTTTGTTTGCTTTGTTTGCAGTAACAGCAATGAGATATAATCATAATAATTTACTCCCCTCTACACAACTACCCGACTACCAGAATTAGAATTTATCTAATTCTTGATGGACTGGACACAACACAGAACTTTCAGAAATTGAATGTATCAACTAATTTTTTTGTATTTATTGACTTTTGAAAACTTAACTTGGTTCCTAAAAAGTTTTGAAGAAATTCCAAATGAAAAACAAAATTAATAACAACAAGATAAGCATCAGCACTGATGTGATAATATTCTTAATTGGGCCAAACTTAAATACAGAAATTATTCTGCTTTATTGTAGCATAAAACTTGATTCAGGAGCCCTTGAATACATTAAGTAGAACTAAAGTTCAAACAGAATGAAAGAGAGGGTAGTTTTCTAGAAGTGTTTCATCACATTTCCCTTAAAAACTTTTCTTGTAGTTGATTATTAATCTCACAACGTTGTGGTCAGAAAGGATGCTTGATACGATTTCAATTTTCTGAAATTTACCAAGGCTTGCTTTGTAGCCCAGCATGTGATCTATCCTGGAGAATGCTCCATGTGCACTTGAAAAGAATGTGTATTCTGCTGCTTTTGGATGGAATGCTCTATAAATATCAATTAAGTCCATCTGATCTAATGTATCATTTAAAGCCTGTGCTTCCTTATTGATTTTCTGTCTGGATGATTTGTCCATGATGTAAGTGGGGTGTTAAAGTCCCCCACAATTATTGTGTTACTGCCTATTTCTCCTTTTATGTCTGTTAACATTTGCCTTATATATTGAGATGCTCCTATATTGGGTGCATATATATTTACTTGTTGGCTATCCATTATTTGTGGCAGTTTAGAAACTTTTTAAAGTTCAGAACAGTTCCTTCAGAGAAAAGGCTTGCAGAGAAACAGTGTGCAAAACAGATTATTAGAGTTGCTTGGATGGAAAGTGGGGGGAAGCCATGGTGATCTAGGGAATCCTGCAGTCCACAAGGAGTTGGAGGCCAGAAAGAGCTGGGTTCTAAGCACACAACTCCACTAACTAGACCTTCCAAGCTTCAGAATTCTCATCCATAAAATGGAAAATATTACCTATCTTGTTGAATTGTTATGAGAATTGAATGAGATGATTGAAGTACTCAGTACAATAAGTTGCAATAAGAGGTCACCAAACAGTATTATGGCAGAAAATATTGGCACTCTGCCCCCTCTCCTAGAATCCCAATTCACCATTTTAGTCCATGTCACCCAACACCTCCCCTTCATCAGTACGTATTCTTGCTCTGGGGAGAACCCAGGTCAAGACAGATGAAGTGCCTGAAAATGTACATCACCAACCCATTGCATTCCAATGGCCCTCACCCTGTGACTGACTGATGGGTGCAGGAGTATTTCACTATCTTGCCTCCTTCAGGATCAAGCTAAAACCACCTCTGGAACTTGCCCAAGAAGAATACTTCCCTCCTTGACATATCACCTTTCCCTGTGTCGCTGCCTACCCCCAATAGGTCTCCTGGGTATGCTTCTATAACAAAGCCTTTACATAGGAACACCACTCTCGGGGCCTGCCTCTGGGCAACCCGACCTAAGAGGGGTCAACGAATGGTTATGAGAATGATATACAAGGTACTGGATCATATTCCTAATTTCATTTTCAAACACTCAGCCCCATTACATCCTCTCCACGGCTTCTCTAATTCAAACCCAGAGGAGCCAAGGGGCCCCCAAGGCACCATGAATGTGCGTGCCTCTCTTCTTTCTGTTTAGAACACCTTTCCCTATGAGAAACACCCACTCATCCTTCAGGACCTAATTGAAATCTCCCCTCCTCTGTGAAACACCCTGAAATCCCAGCAGAAATATCAATATTTGCTCTGTGAGTGCCCTTAAATTTTGTACCTATCTCTCTTATAAAATATGCCATATTGCATTGGTGACTATGTCTGGGAACTCTGAGAACAGTGACCTGGTACTGGGTACCTTTGCATTTCACCCAGTTCCTCTCCAGCCATCCTCTACCCACCTTCACCCTAATCACGTACATGTCCAAAACCCTTTCCTCAAACCCTTAGAACCAGATGAGCTTTGGAACTCAAAACCTCCCAAGCCTGGAATATTATTACAGACCATGTACCACATCTTATAGAACATTCCTGGCAGGTTCTCGGGTGACACTCCCAAACCGAATACAGTGCAGTTTCTTCCTTGAGAGAAATGAGTATTCACACAAAATGAGATAAATAAAAAATGCACGTAACCTCATATCCATTTGGGTTAGGTTTTGCCACTAAATGAATTCAGGCTTTTTAGAGTTGTTTGAATTTCAGATTTATAAATAAAAGGTTGTAGACCTTTAATAGAAGCTCAATATGTGTTTATTGAACTGGACTGGAGAAAACATCTTCTCATTGCTGTTTCCACTACATCTCCTTTCTGCTTAAAGCTAGTAAGAGCAGATTTTTCAAAGTTCCTGGATACAATTGCTTTTTACCAGAAGCCAAGATGAACTGCCCAAATCACCAGATTTCCCTTCCTGATTCCTGGAGAAATAGATTATGCTATTTTCCTGCTGCTCTGAATGTCAGACCTGTGAAGTCAGTTCTTCTATACGGATATATAAAAATTGCAGAGCCTGGAACACTACTAATTTGACTACCAAATCTGAGGATAGCGAATCACTTAAATACATGCTTTCCTTGGTTTGCACTTGCCTATTAATAATCTCACAGACATGAAAACTAAATCCCCCCAAATGGTGTAATGATATGTTATCACTGGAAGCATCTTAGAGGGCACCTAATTCAATCCCTTCACTTTATAGATGATGAAACCAAGGCTCAGAGAGGTTAACTGACTTTCTCGGGTTCACATGGTAGGTTAGTAGCAAAGCGGAAACTAGAATCAAGATCTCTAGGATAAGTTTTCTTTTCTCTATGCTATCTTGCCTCAATAAAATGGACTTCTTCTAACACTGATCCTTTAACCCTTCTATTCTAAAGGCAGTTAACCTATTCTGTTCTCTGAATAACAACATTGCATGCATGGTGCCCTTCGTGATTCTGCATACCAAGACTGTCATTTGAAAATGGAGATAATAGCAGCTTCCCCTTTACTGAGTCTACATAATATATCAAGGTCTGCACTCAGAGCCTAATAAAAGGAAGATCAAAGTGGAAGATAATATTACTATAGATTATTATGGTTCTAACAAACATACATTAAAGGTTTAATAAAATTATTTTTGGAAATATTCTTAGATTTTTAAAAAATTATATTTACAGTAAATTAAAATATATTAGGCTGATTAATCAAATTCTTAATATAAAATGATTCCAGAGTTCAAGACCCTTATAACCACTTTATTGAAATACTGTCACTCATTTAAATGCTATACACGTTTTAACTTGCCAGCTCTGTAGTATCACTTAAATAGGGATTTTGAATTAAATTCCAATCATGGAATTTAAACATGAAAATATCAGTTCAAGGAAATAGCTATTTGTAATGTATATAACATGAAACTTTAACAGAATTTTAAATATTATTACCTTATGTAAAGGGTTGTAAATATTTCCCCCAAACATAAGGCAGCATTGAACTTCAGAAAGAGGTAGTAATTTTTTAGCTAAGTTTTACCTACAGAAAAACTAAATTACCCGAGTAAAAAAAAGAACTTTGCATCTTTTTTCCTATCACATCATATACCCTGAGAAGTTTTCCTCCTCCACTGGCCACCCTCTTCCTTCCTACTTTAAGGAAAGTGAAGAGAAAGAGATAGACTACAAAAGTGTACTTGTGGGTCCACACCTGCCCAGAGAATGTGAATACACAGGAGAGGTGAAAACACAGAAATGAAAAGGTTAAAACATCAGTTTCCCTCCAACCTTGGGCCATTTGGACTACAAACAAGAGAATCTAAAAATATTCTCTCATCAGTTCCTTCCTCTAAAAAAAAAACACTGATTATCTTCAGTGAACACATGTGAATCCCTCCAACACGTCAGAGTTACTGTTAATTGGAAGTAAAATCAACAATTAGCCATCCTGAGGCGCCCTGTTAAAATGTCCTGTCATCAAACCACTGATGACAGATTTAGTCCCTCTCAAAACTAACAAAGCAGAGTTCAAATGGATGTAATAAATACACCTGAAAGAAAATCCTACAAGAATCCAAGAAGTGAGGACCTACCCCACTGAGCCTCCTATTGGCAAGAGGTAATCTTCACATCGATTCTTCCATGGACCATGCCAAGTCTCATGGGTTTCTTAAGGAAGTGGTATAGCTTCATGTTTCATTTCACTAATGATCAAGTTTCCCAACCAATGTAATTAGAACAGCCAGCTCCCTGAGCACTCTTAATTAATAAGAAATTCAAAGCCAGTTCCACACACCATCTAGGTTTAGTTTTCCATTCACCTGTTGCCATTCATTTGAAGGCAGTAAAATCTCTTTGAAATGTTTGTCCAAAAGTAAGATTTTTTACTTAAGTTTATCTTCCAAATGGCTATTGGCACATAACCCATGGCTGCAAACTGCCCTCCCACAGACACTTCTAGCACCTCTATAATCACTTTATGTGAAATGATTTATTCTGTTGATTGTAAGAATAACCAGTACAATGTGAAACGCACTTGAAGTGTCAGGTGGGCAAAAAGATAATGTGAAGGGAATATCTGAGTAAAATCAAATGCAAGGATTTTTGTTTTGTGTTGCTTTTACCCTCCTGTATCTTCACTACCTAGGACAGTACCTGGCACATACTAGGCACTGGGTAAAAACTTATTGAATGAATAACTGTCTTCTTCTTTATTACTCACACTTGCCACACAGTCCCAGGTAGTGCCTTTGAAACTCCATTAGCTTCTCTACAGACCATACCCAGGGAGGCATCAACCCTGCAGGATGGTCCCAGGGAGCACCCATCTACAGGTCACCTCTAGCATAGCCTCAACATGAGACATCTGCTGACCCAAAATTAACATCGCACTCAGCATACTACGCTGGCTTCCATAAAAGTGTCTCCCATTTCAATCAGGATGCTATCTAGAAGTCGCTTTTTTATGCCCATGTGAACAATTGAGGTTTGATGTGTAGCAGCCTGGGTTCAATCGGGAAATAGAAATCACATGATGGGTTAAACAGACGAAGATTAATATAAAGAATAAACCATGATCAAAGATAGAATATAAGGAAACTCTATATAGTAGCCTAGGGCGGAGGGAGAGTACTCAAAGAAGAACAAACTTGGGAGGGGGATCCCCTTGCCAAGGCTGGGGATCAGACCCCATTCGAGAAGGTATATTTCAGTCCAAAGGAAGGCAGAAAAGTTTGCTGGCTTGTCCAGCCTGAAGCTCGTCCACAGGCTCATGGGTGAGCAGGATATAAACCTCCAGAGCGGAGGTGAAGAACAGGTGCTGAGCACCAGGGGTGTGGGCATGCCGAAGGGGTGGGGGCCCTCTAGGCTGCAGAGGAATCTGGGAGCCAATGCAGTTGGGAGGCCTTTAGACACAGGTACAGGCAGGAAGCCGTTGGGACACCAGCTCTCATTTCAAGAGGGGGGTAGAAAGGCTCTCAGCAAATGGAGGCTGCAGGGGGGCTGAGGATTCCGGGCCCATGGCTGGGGCAGAGCTCCACCAAATGTTTGTACGCTGGCACCACTGATACCACCCACCCCCCTCCATCTGCTGCAGCAGCAAACAGCAGGAGAGACCCTTCTCTGCAGTGTCCCACCAGAGCCCTTTACAGAGAAAAGTGAACATCACACTCACTGTGAAGAAGAGACGCCTTATCACAGGGCACATATGGCAGGGTGAATTTGGAGCAGAAAGGCAGTAAATGAATAATGGCGCAGATCATTATCTCAAAAAATAACACTGTTGCTTGTTTCTGTGCATGGGCCAGTTGACATGTACAAACATAGCTCTCAGTTTGGACACAGTGCAACCCCACAGAGCTGTCTCTCTGAGGAGGCATCTCCCCAGAGGCTGCCTCAAGTGAACTCTCAAACTGGGGTCAAGGTGAAACTTATAACCAAATTAGATTTGGGAACATATTTCTCCTGAAATATATTCAGACAGATCCGTAGAACAACCACTTGTCCTAAATAGCAACTAGAGCTTTCCAAGTATAATGATTACAGTTATCATAGAGAATCAATCCGTCTCCATTCCCATGAATCTGACTCTATGCCCACCCTGAAACTGTCAAGAAAACATTATTTTTTGCTTTATTATCTATAATGACACAGTATTTCAATAACTTGATTGTATTCCTCACCAATGAAAGTCTCACACATAATCATCCCAAACTACTTGTTACATCCACTGCAGTGAAAAGACCACCCCTCTTTGTTGTGACCCTTGGATCACAGAATCCTTTCGTTGTAAGGCATGTGGGAAGTATGCATACCTCCGATGGCAAAAAGCATTATAATCCATCAAGTATTTGCAAACTCTCCAGTGAGTTTCCATATATCTAAAATTATAAAAAGGGAAAGAACCCAAACATTTTCATTTCTAGAAATTCTGCTCATCTCCAGATCTTAGAAACAGATTCTTCAGGAAATCTATTTAATCTTTGATGTACAAAGATCAAATTGGCTTTCCTGAAAGTAACAATTCCTGACCATTGAAAGATTGCTTTAAAACTTTAAACACAGAAGAGGAAAATACGAGAGGTCAATGTTTATTTTTTTAAGATAACCCACCTCTAGAGTTTATAGATCTATCTGTCTTTCCCCAAAAGAAGTAAAACCTTTCGGGTTGCTTTGTGACTCTGGGACTATGGGAGAATTCAGAAGGCCAGAGTCATAAAACCTATTAAATATTCTTCTACGACATAACCTGAGAAAAGAACTCCAATAAAAATTTTGAAAATATTAAAGTATAAGTGAAGTATTTCTCCCCCAAGAGTGAATAGCATATTGAAAGAAAATAATTAGTTAATAAAAAGTAGGCTCCCATCTAGAATTTTCTGAACTAATCCTGATTATACCTATCTTACTCAAGTATCCCCTTAGTGCATTTCTAAATGTTTATTTTAAAACAATTTTCACTTAGATTAGCCAAGCATGGTTTGTGGAGGAAGATTTGAATTCCTCTTGAAAAGAGATTTGATGAATTGCTTTTTACTGCCCAGGGAAGGTATGGAAAACTTGGTGAAAGTTAATAAATAAACATGATGAAAGTTAAATTATATTCTCAGTTTGTAAATTTTGTATTTTCAGCTGTTAATTTACTAAGCAGTTGTCAGAACCTCCATTTTCTTACAGCCCCAAGGAAGCCTGCACCTTGTGCGAATACCTGCAATGAGTAACAATTAATGAAGCACTAGATGAGAAGTACATATATTTTGATTAGTTATGCCATATGTGCAATTCAAACTCCAGTGGTGTAGCTGGGAAAGAATGCTATTTAGAGGCTTAATCTACAGGTATGTTCATCTTTCCTATTCAAACTCCAGGCTCTTTTTAATAAACTGACAAAAGGCAACTGCCCTCGTTGACTTCTAATTATCTATCACATGACGTATGACTAGAACCAGTAAATGTCCAATTCCTGAGAATCGTGTCTTCTTCTGACCTACTCTAAGAAGACTCAAATAAGACAGCTCTTCACACATGCCTATTCAGTGGGCTACACTTATAGGAGAAAATAAATGTATTTCAATTTGTAGTGATACTAAACTAAATTGTATTAATTAATACCTGTGTGAAATATGAAATCTTAATTGTTCTGGACCAAAATGGTACAAATTAAAGTGAAAAGTCTCCAACTTTTCAGATTCTTCACATATATCAATGATAATGGCAATGACAGCACACCCTTTATTGAGTTTTTATCATGAGCCAGGACCTGAGCTAAGCACTTTATATACTCTATATACTTTATATGCTGACAATAACCCTAGAATCCATTCTTTCCTCATTTCTAGGAGATGAGACAGTTTAGCAATTATTAATGACTTATCCTAGAACATACAGCTACAAAGTGGTGCAATCCAGGTCCTTAAGCTTTACACCAAAATGCCCCTTGTTAGAATGGAAGGTATCCTGAGTTTTGACTCTTAGATTGCTACTGCTAGTACCTTAAAGAAACATGTTTTATATTTGTGATATAAAACAGTGTGCATGCTAAGTGAACTAAGTCAGAACAGAAAGACAAATATCATATGATATCACTTATATGTGGAATCTAAAATACGACACAAATGAAGTTATCTACAAAACAGAAACAGACACACAGACAGAGAACAGACTTGTTGCTGAGGGGGAGGGTGCGAGATGGAGGGATGGATTCGGAGTTTGGGGTTAACAGATGCAAACTATTATATACAGAATTGATAAACAACAAGGTCCTACTGTATAACACAGGGAACTATCAATATCCTGTGATAAACCATAATGGAAAAGAATATAAAAAAGAATGTAGATAGATGATAGATAGATATGTATACATATATATGTATAATTGAATCACTCTGCTGTACAGCAGAAATTAACACAACATTGTAAATCAACTATACTTCAATTTAAAAAAAAAAGACTGTTAATTGACATTACACACTACTATATTTAAAATAGATAACCGACAAGGACCTACTGTATAGCACAAGGAACCCTACTCAGTATTCTGTAATAAACTAGATGGGAAAAGAATTTGAAAAACAATAGATACACGGAACCGTAGGCAAGATGGCGGAAGAGGAAGACGCGGAGATCACCTTCCTCTCCACAGATACATCAGAAATACATCTACACGTGGAACTGCTCCTACAGAACACCCACTGAACGCTGGCAGAAGACGTCAGACCTCCCAAAAGGCAAGAAACTCCCCACGTACATGGGTAGGGCAAAAGAAAAAAGAAATAACAGAGACAAAAGAATAGGGACGGGACCTGCACCAGTGGGAGGGAGCCGTGAAGGAGGAAAGGTGTCCACGCACTAGGAAGCCCCTTCGCGGGCAGAGACTGTGGGTGGCAGAGAGGGGGGAAGCTTCGGAGCCGTGGAGGAGAGCGCAGCCACGGGGGTGCGGAGGGCAAAGCGGAGAGATTCCCGCACGGAGGCTCGGCGCCGAGCAGCACTCACCAGCCCGAGAGGCTTGTCTGCTCCCCCGCCGGGGCGGGCGGGGCTGGGAGCTGAGGCTCGGGCTTCGGTCGGATCGCAGGGAGAGGACTGGGGTTGGCGGCACGAACACAGCCTGAAGGGGTTAGCGCGCCACAGCTGGCCGGGAGGGAGTCCGGGAAAAGGTCTGCAGCTGCCGAAGAGGCAAGAGACTTTTTCTTACCTCTTTGTTTCCTGGTGCGCGAGGAGAGGGGATTCAGAGGGCCGCCTAAATGAGCTCCAGAGATGGGCGCGAGCCGCGGCTATCAGCGCGGAGCCCAGAGACGGGCATGAGACGCTAAGGCTGCTGCTGCCACCACCAAGAAGCCTGTGTGCGAGCACAGGTCACTCTCCACACCGCCCCTCCCGGGAGCCCGTGCAGCCCGCCACTGCCAGGCTCCCGTGATCCGGGGACAACTTCCCCGGGAGAACGCACTGCGCGCCTCAGGCTGCTGCAACGTCACGACGCCTCTGCCGCCGCAGGCTCGCCCCGCCTCCTCTGTACCCCTCCCTCCCCCGGCCTGAGTGAGCCAGAGCCCCCGAAGCAGCTGCTCCTTTAACCCCGTCCTGTGTGAGCGAAGAACAGATGCCCTCAGGCGACCTACACGCAGAGGCGGGGCCAAATCCAAAGCTGAACCCCGGGAGCTGTGCGAACAAAGAAGAGAAAGGGAAATTTCTCCCAGCAGCCTCAGGAGCAGCAGATTAAAGCTCTGCAATCAACTTGATGTACCTGCATCTGTGGAATACCTGAATAGACAATGAATCATCCCAAACTGAGGAGGTGGACTTTGGGAGCAGGATATATTGTTTTTTCCCCTTTTCCTCTTTTTATGAGTGTGTATGTGTATGCTTCTGTGTGAGATTTTATCTGTATAGCTTTGCTTTCACTGCAAAACAATTAAGAAAATGGTAATAGGAGCACACATATCGATAATTACCTTAAATGTAAATGGATTAAATGCTCCAACCAAAAGACATAGACTGGCTGAATTGATACAAAAACAAGACCCATATATATGCTGTCTACAAGAGACCCACCTCAGACCTAGGGACACATACTGAAAGTGCAGGAGTGGAAAAAGATATTCCATGCAAATGGAAATCAAAAGAAAGCTGGAGTAGCAATTCTCATATCTGACAAAATAGACTTTAAAATAAAGACTATTGCAAGAGACAAAGAAGGACACTGCATAATGATCAAGGGATCTATCCAAGAGGAAGATATAACAATTGTAAATATTTATGCACCCAACATAGGAGCACATCAATACATAAGGCAAATGCTAACAGCCATAAAAGGGGAAATCGACAGTAACACAATCATAGTAGGGGACTTTAACACCCCACTTTCACCAATGGACAGATCATCCAAAATGAAAATAAATAAGGAAACACAAGCTTTAAATGATACATTAAACAAGATGGACTTAATTGATATTTATAGGACGTTCCATCCAAAAACAACAGAATACACATTTTTCTCAAGTGTTCATGGAACATTCTCCAGGATAGATCATATCTTGGGTCACAAATCAAGCCTTGGTAAATTTAAGAAAATTGAAATTGTATCAAGTATCTTTTCCGACCACAACGCTATGAGACTAGATATCAATTACAGGAAAAGATCTGTAAAAAATACAAACACATGGAGGCTACACAATACACTACTTAATAACGAAGTGATCCCTGAAGAAATCAAAGGGGAAATCAAAAAATACCTAGAAACAAATGACAATGGAGACACGATGACCCAAAACCTATGGGATGCAACAAAAGCAGTTCTAAGAGGGAAGTTTATAGCAATACAAGCCTACCTCAAGAAACATCTCGAATAAACAACCTAACCTTGCACCTAAAGCAATTAGAGAAAGAAGACCAAAAAAACCCCAAAGATAGCAGAAGGAAAGAAATCATAAAGATCAGATCAGAAATAAATGAAAAAGAAATGAAGGACACGATAGCAAAGATCAATAAAACTAAAAGCTGGTTCTTTGAGAAGATAAACAAAATTGATAAACCATTAGCCAGACTCATCAAGAAAAAAAGGGAGAAGACTCAAATCAATAGAATTAGAAATGAAAAAGGAGAAGTAACAACTGACACTGCAGAAATACAAACGATCATGAGAGATTACTACAAGCAACTACATGCCAATAAAATGGACAACCTGGCAGAAATGGACATATTCTTACAAATGCACAGCCTTCCAAGACTGAACCAGGAAGAAATAGAAAATATGAACAGACCAATCACAAGCACTGAAATTGAAACTGTGATTAAAAATCTTCCAACAAACAAAAGCCCAGGACCAGATGGCTTCACAGGCGAATTCTATCAAACATTTAGAGAAGAGCTAACACCTATCCTTCTCAAACTCTTCCAAAATATTGCAGAGGAAGGAACACTCCCCAACTCATTCTACGAGGCCACCATCACTCTGATACCAAAACCAGACAAAGATGTCACAAAGAAAGAAAACTACAGGCCAATATCACTGATGAACATAGATGCAAAAATCCTCAACAAAATACTAGCAAACAGAATCCAACAGCACATTAAAAGGATCATACACCATGATCAAGTGGGCTTTATTCCAGGAATGCAAGGATTCTTCAATATACGCAAATCAATCAACATGATACACCATATTAACAAACTGAAGGAGAAAAACCATATGATCATCTCAATAGATGCAGAGAAAGCTTTTGACAAAATTCAACACCCATTTATGATAAAAGCCCTGCAGAAAGTAGGCATAGAGGGAACATTGCTCAACATAATAAAGGCCACATATGACAAACCCACAGCCAACATTGTCCTCAATGGTGAAAAACTGAAACCATTTCCACTAAGATCAGGAACAAGACAAGGTTGCCCACTCTCACCACTATTATTCAACATAGTTTTGGAAGTGTTATCCAAATCGGAAAAGAAGAAGTAAAGCTGTCACTGTTTGCAGATGACATGATACTATACACAGAGAATCCTAAAGATGCTACCAGAAAACTACTAGAGCTAATCAATGAATTTGGTAAAGTAGCAGCATACAAAATGAATGCACAGAAATCTCTTGCATTCCTATACACTAATGATGAAAAATCTGAAAGAGAAATTAAGAAAACACTCCCGTTTACCATTGCAACAAAAAGAATAAAATGCCTAGGAATAAACCTACCTAAGGAGACAGAAGACCTGTATGCAGAAAATTATAAGACACTGATGAAAGAAATTAAAGATGGTACAAATAGATGGAGAGATATACCATGTTCTTGGATTGGAAGAATCAACATTGTGAAAATGATTATACTACCCAAAGCAATCTACAGATTCAATGCAATCCCTATCAAACTACCACTGGCATTTTTCACAGAACTAGAACAAAAAATTTCACAATTTGTATGGAAACACAAAAGACCCTGAATAGCCAAAGCAATCTTGAGAACGAAAAATGGAGCTGGAGGAATCAGGTTCCCTGACTTCAGACTATACTACAAACCTACAGTCATCAAGACAGTTTGGTACTGGCACAAAAACAGAAACATAGACCAATGGAACAGGGTAGAAAGCCCAGAGATAAACCCACGCACATATGGTCACCTTATCTTTGATAAAGGAGGCAAGCATATACAGTGAAGAAAAGACAGCCTCTTCAATAAGTGGTGCTGGGAAAACTGGAGAGGTACATGTAAAAGTATGAAATTAGAACACTCCCTAACACCATACACAAAAATAAACTCAAAATGGATTAAAGACCTAAATGTAAGGCCAGACACTATCAAATTCTTAGAGGAAAACATAGGCAGAACACTCTATGACATAAATCACAGCAAGATCCTTTCTGACCCAGCTCCTAGAGAAATGGAAATAAAAACAAAAATAAACAAATGGGACCTAATGAAACTTAAAAGCTTTTGCACAGCAAAGAAAACCATAAACAAGACCAAAAAGACAACCCTCAGAATGGGAGAAAATATTTGCAAATGAAGCAAGTGGCAAAGGATTAATCTCCAAGATTTACAAACAGCTCATGCAGCTCAATAACAAAAAAACAAACAACCCAATCCAAAAATGGGCAGAAGACCTAAATAGACATTTCTCCATAGAAGATATACAAATTGCCAACAAACACATGAAAGAATGCTCAACATCATTAATCATTAGAGAAATGCAAATCAAAACTACAATGAGATATCATCTCACACTGGTCAGAATGGCCATCATCAAAAATTCTAGAAACAATAAATGCTGGAGAGAGTGTGGAGAAAAGGGAACACTCTTGCACTGTTGGTGGGAATGTAAACTGATACAGCCGCTATGGAGAACAGTATGGAGGTTCCTTAAAAAACTAAAAATAGAACTACCATATGACCCAGCAATCCCACTACTGGGCACATACCCTGAGAAAACCATAACTCAAAAAGAGTCATGTACCAAAATGTTCATTGCAGCTCTATTTACAATAGCCAGGACATGGAAGCAACCTAAGTGTCCGTCATCAGATGAATGGGTAAAGAAGATGTGGCACATATATACAATGCAATATTACTCAGCCATAAAAAGAAACGAAATGGAGTTATTTGTAGTGAGGTGGATGGAGTTATAGTCTGTCATACAGAGTGAAGTAAGTCAGAAAGAGAAAAACAAATACAGTATGCTAACACATATGTATGGAATCTAAGGGAAAAAAAAAAAAAGGTCATGAAGAACCTAGTGGCAAGACGGGAATAAGGACACAGACCTACTAGAGAATGGACTTGAGGATATGGGGAGGGGGAAGCGTAAGATGTGACAAAGAGAGAGAGTGGCATGGACATATATACACTACCAAACGTAAAATAGATAGCTAGTGGGAAGCAACCGCAAAGCACAGGGAGATCAGCTCTGTGCTTTGTGACCACCTAGAGGTGTGGGATAGGGAGGGTGGGAGGGAGGGAGATGCAAGAGGGAAGAGATATGGGAACATATGTATATGTATAGCTGATTCACTTTGTTATACAGCAGAAACTAACACACCATTGTAAAGCAATTATACGCCAATAAAGATGTTAAAAAAAAAAAAGAATAGATACATGTATATGTATAACTGAATTACTGTGCTGTACATCTGAAACTAACACAACATTGTTAATCAACTATACTCCAATATAACAAAAATTTTTTTTAAATGTTATGCATGCCCCTTCCAGTTGTTTTCTTACTGGCAATTGCTTCCTAAATACGAGGGGTCGCTTTGAGATATCTTAAAGCGTAGAATAAGTGAAAATAACTATGTAGATAGCCCTTTATCAGTCGTCAAGGAACCTTTGGTGACTAACATTATTTTTAAGCCAGTGGCTTAAAATGGATATGTGCTTCCATGTGGACAATCCAGTTTTATTTTATCTTATATTTCTGATAGAAATTTTACTTTATTTAGAAAAATTGAGAAGGTGATATTTAGGAAGGTGATATTTTTGTGTGTATGCTGTCTCTCTATATTTTACATATTTATATCAAATGGGAACAGAAAGCCTTTTCCTTTTTTTTGTTTGTTTGTTTTTAACATCTTTATTGGAGTACAATTGCTCCTTTTTGTTTACATATGTATATATCCTGTACTCCCATCAAGATCCTAAGAGCAAGAACTTTGTACTTGCCTTCCATGGCGGCTCACATGGAGAAATCTTAGAACCTGTTAAATAAAGCATTGTTGATTGTTTTATCCCATTCATAAGGAATCAGAAGATGAAAAATATGACCCAAAAAAGGAAAAAAAGGTAATAGATTAAGAACGACTAAGAGATGTTTTAGTTGGTACCTCCTACAGCTAAAGCGTCCATAGCCCAGCTTTCACTCCCAATTTCTTTAATATCAAAAAGTGTTCTGTAAATGCATACACCAGAGCAAGGGCGCAAACAAGAAGCAGGATTCCAGGTAGTCATTCGTTTTCCAATAAATGAAGGGAGAAGCCCTCTTCCTGCCAATGCCTTGCCTCAGACAGCTTTGGTAGCACTGGGCATGCCCCAGGGGCATCCTGGAGCACCAGGTCTGGAGAGGAAGAGCAGAACCAGAGGACCCCAGAAGCTACCAAGAAGACTGGCCCACGAGCTCACGTGCTCTGTGTCTACTCGCTTTCTTCCCTCTCAGCTTCCACTCAGCTTCAGAGAGATCACTGAAAGTCAGGACCACGCTGAGCTCCACTGAACAGGAACAACCCCTGTGTACTTGTATCATAACTAACACACGTCCCTCAGCGTGGAGCTCAGAGTGACTCGGCTCATCCTGAGATGACCTGCACCAATTCCTTCCTCCACTCCCACACCCTGAGCAAGCGTAAAACCCTCAAAGCATACTAAGGGGGATTTCCCGTGGGGGGTGGTACCCCAGTCCCCACAATGCATCCATCTACTGATGCTGCAGCAGAACATCAGCAGGACTGGGGGCGCTTCCAGGTCTCTGACTGCCCGGGGGGTAGGGGGTGGGTTCTGAGGTGCCCTTCCATCCTTACTGGGGAACATACCAGAACTCTTCCTCCTTGGCTTACTTTTAAGCAGCTCAATGTGGTTCAGTAAGTACCAACCTGAAGCAGGGCACCAGGTTGCAGTGCGTTTCCCAGAAGCCCTCTCCCAGCGCGTGTCTAAGTGAATGGGGTGAGCTGAGCTGTCAGGTTTGTGTCAGTTCCACTGCAGCTCGAGACACCAGCTTATCTCCCACAGCCCTCCGACCTTCCTGTTACCACCAGACTCTTTTCCTCTTCCTGGCACAGGAGTAGGAAGCACACAACCACATATAAAGGCTGAGCCTTGAAGAGGTACATAAATGCCAATTTCCACTTCAAAGGTGTTTTTATCTGTTTCAGGGAGACATATCATCTGCTCATTAAACATCCACCTACAATCAGCTCTGATGCAGAATGGACCTTGATCCATCTCTCACAGATTTGTTTGAGAGTTTTAAACCCTCCTAATCTCAGGCTGTTTCATATCTAACTGCTAAGGTTTTTAGCTGAGTATTCAGAAGTAATCACCACTTAATTTGATCATTTAAATAGCGGAATGCATTTTTCCTCTTGACTCCTTTAATCTTTTCCTTATTAACAAAAAAGGCCCCAGGTCAGAAGGTAGGCAGGGATATGAAGGGAATTACTGATCTATTTGGAAGAAAGCTCTGTACAAACATAAGGCATTATTGCATCTGACCCTTCTAAAACTGAGCTTCCTGCCCTTTAGGAAACTTTCACCACCTTTAGGGCTTTAGGAATAACTGAAAACACCCATAATTATTTCTTCCTAAGTACTTCCTACATATTTTTTAGTATTACAAGATGGTATATTGGAGTGGAGACAGGTCGCCTGGGCTCAAATCCCAACTCTGGTAATTTCTAGATACCTTTCTGTGCCTCAGTCTGCTTATCTGTAAAATGGTCATATAATAGTGCTTCTATAATAAGACTGTTGTGCAGAATGAGTTAATATATGTAAAGCATTAGACCAATCACTGGTGTAGGTTTGGGTTCTATAATGTTAGCTATGATTTCGTGAAACAATCTGTCTAAAATGATACACCTTAAAAATTCAAAATGAGGTTAAACTCTGAATTTTTACTCTTGTTACTGAACCAGGTATGTTTGCCCGATGCAAAGCAAGCTAAAGGCTGAGATGCCGAGGACTGTAGCAAAGAAAGAGTTTATTCACAAGGCAGCCAGTGTGAGGAGATGGGAGACCAAGTCTCAGATCCACCTCCCCAAGGATATCTATGAAATAAAAAAGCAGGGTGGTCTGAGGCATGGGGAAAGATGATTGGAAGCAAGAAAAAGGTGAAGTAATCAGCATTCTGTGCAGGTGTATCTGAGTTACATGCTTCTTCATTGGATGCATGTTCAGAAAATGGCAGTGTTAGCATGAGCTGAGGGTGGAGTTTTTGCCTCTCTGACATCAAAAGGTCATCCACTGGACACTTGCACAGGCCCAGTTGAATGGTTGGTGGTCTGACCGGTTTGATCTGGGCAAGACTAGCTCCATGTTTCTGAAAAACAATTTAAGCAACCGTTCCTATAGCATCTATAAATCATAAGTGTTATCTCTAGTGGGTGGTTAAAGGAGTCTTGTGATATATTGTGTAAGCTACATGAAGCTGGGAGGGTATGCAATTTGCAAGCACAATTAAGGGGAGCTTGATTGGTGAAGGAAGGTTACAGAATATTATTTATTAAGCAAGTTATGGTTTAAGGGATCTAACTGATGACTGCCCTCGGCCTCACTCTCTTGAAGTCGTCTATCATCTGATATGTCTACCTCAGCAGTAAGCTCAAAGTGTGTCACCTTGAGGAAACACTTTCATTTTTTTTTTGAGTTTTGGTGTTTTAATCTGTAGAATGGAGATAATCATGATGCTTATCTCATAGGATTACTGTCTAGCAAATGAGGCAAAGAGTGCAAACCTGTGTGGTGAGATTCTGAAGCCGCAAGAATAACGCCTGATAAGTGAAGTCAGGTAACGTGGGGCAGACAAGGTTGCTCTTTGCAAGGCCACAGTATGAATGATCAGGTGCACGAGGTCGAGCCTGGGCTCTCCAAAAGGCAGACACAGGAGTGGTTGGGAAATCAAAGTCAACATAGCTCAGAGAGGAACAGAATACAGAAGTAAAAATAATTAACATATTGGAGCTGGGAAAGGAAAATCAAAATAGAGTTGGTTGCTAAGAGAGTGCTCTAAAATGGAGCTGGTAGGCCATTAAGGAACTGGGACTTATGCACGTCTCAGCCTGGATGGAATCAGAACTTTTTACCACTTACTATCTTAACACAGGCATCCAGAACATCTGCACAGTGTTCCAGAACCTCAAGATACTTATCGGTCCCTTACCCTAAGTAACTGGTGAGAGCCTCTCTCTCAAGGACAAATAAATATTTGCATCACAGCAATTACAATTCTTGCAAGACAATTTTAACAACCTTGTGGCTTTTGCCTTTACAAGCCCCTGACTCTCTTCCCTGGAACACTTTTTCTGGTTTTACCCAAATCTCTGTCTACCAAATTGCAATTCCCTAGACCCCAAATAAAGCACCTTGTTCCTTGCAGCCTAAATACGAATCATTGTTCAGCAGAGCAAATAGGAAAATTTTCCCAATTTTTGTCCCCAATCCAAGCTCCCTCCAGCATACAATTTCCCCTCATCTTTCCAATTATGTGAAATGTGTGACAGGAGGTATAGTTGAATGCTGTCTAAGAAGAGCCAGGCTCTCTAGGGGAGGGAAAAACATTGAGACATTACGGCTTCCCACAGGGGAGAGGGCAAAGGGAAGGGCTGGTCACAGACCAGATGTCTAGGTAAACTGGCATCGTCTTCCCTTGCCCCATCTGAATCCTCATGCACCCCTCCCTGTAAAGGAAATGCACTCAGGAATCTGCTGAAGAGCCCTACCAAAACGGGGCACTAGACAAGTAATTAATCAAACTGGTCTAATATTTATTAGCCAGAATTAGTTAAGCTTCTACAGAACGAGGATGGGGCTGGCTGTTGACAGGCATTTATTCGGGATTCAAAGGTCAAGTTCAAAGCAGGGGCTGCTCTGCCCTGGTCAGGAGAGCTTCTGGCAGAAGTTTTCTAGTTCAGTGAATCTCAGCCTTACTCTCCACCTATCTCATTTGGGGAACTTGCTAGAATACAAATTCCCAGGGGGGCCCAAAATTGTGTATTTCAACAAGCTCCCAGGTGCTGCCACTGTGGCTGCTCTGAGGGTCATACTTGGTGGAACGAGGTCTCGACGTCAGAGAGAAAGGGTTCAGACACTGGGGGACCTCAATCTGAGATATTTTATGAGGTACAAGCTCATTTATTATCTTGCTATATCTCTTTGGAGCTCTCTAAACGTTGAAAGGGTTTGCCCAGGTTTGGTCTCTAGGGAGTGGGTAAATTATTATCATTCCTTCAAGAAGTTGTGTGCTGGAATATAAAATGTTTGGCTTTCCTGAAGATTTTTCTGAGTGTCCTGCCCACTTAAGACTCAAGAGCTCTTTAGGGCGTGTCTTCCAGACATATTAGATTCCTGAGGGATCCTGCCACTCTTTTAGAGGTCAGAGGTGTCAGATCAGCTCCAGTGGTCCCTGTGGTGCTCCAAGGACAATGGTGCTTCAAGGACAAAGGTCGTCCCGCCTAAAAACGTTTCAGCGTTACACACCCTCCCGGACTCTCATCGCCCTCCCTGTCATGTTGCGATGGGTACAAAAACTCCTGAGCCCACCTGGGCCATGGGACCTGTTCCTCTCTCGTCCCACATAAGGAAAGGCCTCTGCCCTGTCCCACTCCCACCCTATAGAAGGAAGGTATATGTGCCTCAGCCAATCAGAAAACGACTCTCCCAGACTGATAGGAAGTTGGCCCGCTGTTCTGGCAACGACCATTCCCTGTAATAAATCCCATCTTCTTTGCATTCTGCCTTGTGTCTGGAAATCCTCTTCCAACCCATGTCCAGACCATGAGAGTCCCATCATCCACTGGGTTGGAGCCAAAATACCCAGGTGTCACGTAAGGGGTGTGACTGAATAACCTCTAAGGACTCACTGTGCTCTAAGGAGACCCGATTCCAGGTTCTGGTTTCTCTCAACAAAGTACGGGGGATTTTTTTTGTTTTAGTTAATGTTTGTTTTAATCAGATTGAATGCACACTCCTCAGAACAAAAGGGGGGAATGTCAATACAACACATGCTCATCCAGCAGTGGAGGAGATGGCGCCCCTTCTGAGACATTGATGATTTTAAGTAATTAAAATGAGGCACGTGGTTAACCGAGGGGAGAACAACCTCCAGCAAAATCTGCTTTAGACATTTCTGCACAAACAGGCATATGAGTTCATACATTTTCTATGACGTAGACATAATTAACTTTTCCTTTTTACCCTGGACACTGGTGTTTGATCCTTTCGATCAAAAACGATATGTCTAAATAGACCCAATGGCTCAACCTCACTTCCTCCAAGCGTTCGTTCACTCTCCTTTCTCTTTTTCCAGTAGCATCTTCTAACATCATCATAACAGACTATCTAATTTAGGGGTTTCTTATGTTTATACTTTGTTGCCTATCACCATGCTAGAAGGGCCTCCACCCAACAGGGGCAGGGATCTTTTTTTCTTGTTGTTTACTGAAAAACTTAGAATAGTGTTTGGTATATAGAAAAAAAAAACCCTAAACCATCTAAAATCTTCTACATCCAAACCCCTGATTCTAGTCTCATGGGAAGTAAGAAAGTAAGATGACTAAGAAAAGGAAAAAAAGAGACACATTTGTGCCTATAGATTAAATGTCTGCATTCTGCATGACACCTGCTGGATGATTCAAAGTCCTCAGAGCTTTAGAATAAGCTTTACTAGAAATAGTCATATTAACTAATGTCAGTTGTTTCACTGGAAAGATGTTTAGAATTCAAACAGAAGAAATAGCAATATTTGCAGCAAAGCCATTTATTATAATTGATTTAATGATAGAGGAGCAAAGGCAGATGAGGGCAGACCTTTTATTTTCTGTGTATTAACTACAGATGTCTGCCTTATCGTTTGTCAGCATTTCTCCATCTCTGAAGACAAGAGGGTTTCAATAACCTACCAAATGCCGACAAAGCAAAGCCCAGTATCATCAGGGTCCACAAAGAGACAATGGGGGAGGGAAAAGTGGAAGAAGTTCAGGTCACCTGCACCAGGAGGAACTGAGCAGGACCATCACGTCTCTGTTGGCTTCTCCAATCCATGAAACCTAAGTACCAGCCTCCCTGTCCCAGGCTTGTTTCAATTCCCACTACGAAGCCCTTCATTCAATCATCTTTCATGTATTAGTACCTTGGAACAATAGCCTTTCATGCAGAATGCATCAGTTTAGTTAGCTGAAGAAATGTTCTTTTTATCACTGCATTCGTCTCCCAATAAGGCATTTAATAACAATTATAATAATATCGAGAATTTAAACAGTGCTTTTACCACTACTTTCTCATCAGTCGATTGCTATTTCTTTGATGGTTTTCCTCTTGATGCTTACGTATAAAATGGAGAGATGTAGAGGACAGAATTCTTGAATTATAAATATTACTTTATAGGATCATTTAGTCAAATATGATGATGTCCAGAATAAATTACTGCAGACGGGGTAGTGATTTATGTGCCAAACTGCTCATGAAATCCAAGCTGAATAAAAGCCAGAGGCCTTTGAGAAGGGATCATCTGCTACAACCACAGGCCATCAGGAGAATGCAAGGCGCACATTCTCCATGTGGCTGCCCGGCATGGAAAAAGAGCATTAACTTCAGAGTCAGAAAGATCAAAGTGAAAGTGAAATTCTGGCTCTATCCTTATTAGCTTTGTGACCTTGAGCAAATTTCTTAACTTCTTTCAAAGTTAGTTTCTTCTACAGAAAGTTGGAGTGCAGATTAAATTAGATAATATAAACATACAGTTGGCATGCAATAAAAAGTAGTTGGCATTTTTACTCTTCTCTAAATCTCAAAGATATCTGCTTTACAGTCTTCTATGGTATACTACTATTATGAAAAATAGTGATTAGCATTAATAAACATTTATTGAGCATTTAGTATAAGTTGTTATTTTTCACAAAAATAAACTATATCTTGAGATAAGATATATTATTACCCCATCTTAGAGATAAGGAGACCGCGAATCACAATCTTTCAGAGTCCTGCCTTAAAGCCTCCAGAGGTTCCCCATAGCACCTGGAATCAAATCCTGACCACTAACTCTGGCTTGCCAAGCCCTGCAAGAGCTGGCGCTTTCCCTCCTCTGTGACTCATTTACCATCCTCATACTTTACCAGCACCCACACCCCAGGATTCCCAAACTCAACAAGCTTGTTCTCTCTGGGTAGAGTCCCTGCACTGAGGTCCCCTTACCCCCTCCCCCAACCCCCATTTTTGCAGAGCTATCTCCTTGTCATGCAGATCTCACAATAAATGCCAATTCCAAAGAGGCCTTTCTCAGCCAGTCAACAGTAGCCACTGGGTCATTCTCTGTGACGTTGCCTGATGTTATTTTTCTGCACAGTTCTTATTATTCTCTGATTATTGCTCTTGTTTAGCTATGCGTTTTTTTGTTGCCTACACACACACACACACACACACACACACACAGCAGCCTTGGGACCCTCAGGAATTTTGACAGCTGTGTTCACTTCTGCATCCCCTGTTCTTAGAACACTTCCTGGCACATTTTGGATGCTCATAAATATTGTTGACTGACTGAATGAATAAATGAACAAGTGACCTTATCACTTTGATGTACAGAGGCTTTCCTTGTGTCTAGGCAAAATTTAAATTTAGTCATTTCCTCTGGTTTGCTTGTCTGTAGACACAGAGAACAAGCAATGCAACTCATGCATCAAGCATCCTTCCATCCTCTTGGCTATTCTCTGAAATATTTACAGTTTGTTCATGCAGCTTTTATAATCTGGTTTCCAAAATTGAATGCCATGCTCCAAGTGTGGTCTGAACATAATACTGTTAGAATAGATAGCAGAGGGAATATCATGTCACCATTCTAGACACTACATTTCTTTTAATGTAGCCTAAGATGGCTGTGTTTAGCAATAAAGCAAACAGAGAAGGGATAGAGTGACTTCGTGATGTCAGTGCTATAATTCTGATGAATAATAAAAGAAAATGGATTCTGTTATGCTTCTGTCTTCTCTAACAAGGAAAATTATCGCCTGAAAGAAAATTTTAAAAGAGAAAATGCTTTCATCTCTTTTGTTGGACAAACCATATTATTAACTCATATTGAACTTTCAATTTCAACTAGAAAAATTTCCCCTTCATATGTGATGCTGCTAAATCCCCTCCTTTATTTATTCATGAAGTTTGTATTTGGATCCAAGTTTAGAATCTTACATTTAATTTCATACCAGTAAATCTCTGTAAATAATATTTTCTAGATTTTCAAGATTAACACTGAACTCCCAAGTCTAGAGTTATGAACTCGACATTTTCATGTTTTTAGAAAAATGTTCCTCTCCTCTAGCACCTCCTACTCTTGTTTACATTTTCATACATATTCAGCCTCATTTATAGCCACTTTCTTCAATTTTTTTTTTCACTAAGATGAATGAACCACTTCAAGAGGGGGTGATCTCGCTATCAGTAGACTTGTTCAAACATAGGCTAGATATGTTATTAAGAATTCTCTTTCAGAAAATAATTCACTTTGATAGAAAAGACAGAAGCAAAATATCTAGTTTCTTTATTATTAATCAAAATTTTACCATTGACATCAAGTAGCCCATCTATTCTTTTTCTGTTTGTTCTATCGTCAATATAAGAAACTTGAGTCTCTTTTGGCATTCTTCCCAATTTTTCTGAGCCTCAGTTTCTGAACTCCAGTCAAGGTCATGTTTGACCCAAGATGCTTTGGGAGACGTGAACATGGTTGAATGCTGAGCTTGGAACATTGTTCAAAATATGGAAAAAGTGGTCTAAGAAACTAAACAAATGTAAACTTCCAGGACTGCACAGATATACTGAAAACTGGCTTTGTCTTCACCTACTATAGTATATAAACTTAAAGTTTTGCACTACTTTACCAGAAATTCATTAGAAGCCCTAGGGCAAAGAATTAGAATAAAGAGCTTTATCAACAGTAAAAATTTTTAAATCCAGAAAGCTTTGAAATGCCTAATAATATTCTGCTTTTCTCTGCAACCCCATACACACACACACACACACACACACACACACACATAAGTATCAGACAATAACATCTATTACAAAATGCAGTGATTCTGATATGAAGTCACCATCTACTTTCTATTCATCTCTGTCCTATACTTTTAAAAGGCAACTTAAGGCCCATCAATAGTGTTAAAGTTTTGTTGAACAAATCTATCATTTCCATAATGTCTTTCTTAAAGTTAACTGTTTAGTATCCTGTTTGCCTTCCCAATAACCTGTAATCTATTGGAGACAGCAATGGCATCTGGTCTTCTATATGTACCCACAGGCAACTAAAAAGAGTAGGTAAAATTTGCTGAACTGGGCCCTCCACAAAAAGCTGTACCTATAATATATGTTTGAAAGATTAAGTTATTTTATGCACCAGTGTTTTTGCTTTGTAGTAATAATCTGTCGACTTTAGCAAACAGTATTTTTTCTGATTTGTTTCTGTTCCATTTGCTGTCCCTGATAGCCTTTTAATTAGGTTGCTTGTTTGTCAAATGCCAGTTTGCTATGCTTGTTCTCCTTCATGGATTCAAAAATAATCAGGGCAGGTGTTGTATAAGTTGCATAGGACGACATGCTGTCATGATCAATTGCTAATTAATTTCAGATTCTTTCTGTTTCTGTGATGTGGGTGTACTCTCTCAAATGAAAAACAATAAACAATCATTACCTATTTTGTGTTTGTTAAAGCACTTCATAATTCATAACCGAGATGGGATTAATTTTTAAGCAAGTGTCTTCATCCAAGTGTTAGCAAAGAGTCTGTTGGCTAGAAACCATTGTTGATTTTATTTTTTGCTCTAAAAAGCCAGTGACTGCTACTAGGTAACATATGAATATATGGGGGGAAATCTATCTTGGATAGAACTCCAATATACTATTAAAAGTGAAACATTTTAAAAAGCAGTCAATAAATGTAAAGGGTCCTTCATATTTTTAGCAACATAAATAGCATCCAACAACTACTGAGCTCTTTCTATGCACCAGGTACTTAACGTGTATGATGCCATTTAACCTTTATATCAACTAAATGGTGTTGGTACTACCATGATATAGATGAGGAATCTCCTGTCTCAGGTACAAGATGAGTTCTGAAAAATCACACAGCACTGGATAAGCAACAGGCTTTACTGGGGAAAGGGGAAAAAGTCAAAGGCCAGAGTCAGCATCCAGAAGGCATGGGTTCCCATCTGCTCATTACCTCATAGTGACACATGCTGGGCAGGATACTCGGCTGAACTCTCCCTGGGATTCCATATTCTTTACCTTTAACAGGGTATGTAGGATATAGCAGTTGTGTCAGAGGGAAATAATCAGACTATATTTGGGTACAGTCTGGTTTTGGTTGCCAGCAGTTTATAGAAGTTGTCTGGAAAGCCAGCTCCCAGATCCCAGAAACCATGAGGCCCAGGGGATATCCCAGCCTCTTGTATCATAAAAACTGACACAGTCCCCGGAGTAGCTGCTCCCACTGACAGAAGGAAGACCTGGGTCTCAGCAAGCTCTTTGTCCAGATGACCCAGAGTGACAGCGCATAGTTACACTTGGATTATTTTGTTCATTGAACTGCAGAAATAAAGTATTAGAGAGATTAAAGAATTTACTCAGGATCAGAAGACAGTTGAATGATGTTATTGCAATGCCAAGAGAATCAGTTGACCTAAAATCGTGAACCTGCCAAACTATTTTTTGGAATAAGATGGTCAAAAACTAAGAGTATTTGCTATCAACAGATCTACATAAAGACCCACCAAGCTGTACTCCAAGTAGATGGAAAATGACAGCAAAAATAATTATGAGATGCAAGAGGAAATGATGAGCAAAATAATTGGCAAATATGTAGATAATTCTCAATAAACACCACCTGAATTAAGAAATAAAAGGAAAATATCTAATTTGTGGGATTAATAAAATAACAATGGACAGTAATAACATAAGTCAGGAGAAGGTGATTAGAGTCTATATATTCTACGGTTCATGTTTCTTTGGAGAAGAATTTTGATATAATATTCAGACACAGATATATATTATAATATTTCAAGAATAACTGGAAAGATAAATATGTACACTTATGAAACAGAAGAAGGAGGATGAAATAAGAAAGCAAAGATAGCCTATCAAAAGATTAAAAAGGCAAGAATCGAGAAAAAAGAAAGAAGTGGAATAAAATGGAAATCAAAAGCAATATGATAGAGACATGTACAAATATGTCAGTAATCAAAATAAATGGAAAAAAAAACCTTGCCAAGTAAAATACAGAGAATTTCAAACATTTTTTAATTCAGTTATATGCAGTGTACAAGAGGCACACTGTCTCAGTCAGCTCAGGGTGCTATAACAGAATACCATAGACTGGCTGGTTTAAACAACAGACATTTAAATCTCACAGTTCTGGAGGCTAAGTCTAAGATTAAGGCACTGGCAGAATCAATTCCTGGTGAGGGCTCTATTCCTGGCTTGTAGATGGCCACCTGCTCACTATCCTCACATGGCAGAGAGAGAGAGAGAGAGAGAGCTCTAGTCTCAATCCCTCTTCTCATGAGAATGGAGAGCACTAATTCCATCATGTGAGCCCCACCCTCATGACCTCATTTAAATCTAATTACCTTTCAAAGGCTCATCTCCAAAAACCAACACATTGGGGGTTAAACCTTCAACAAATGGATTTTGGGGAAACCCAAACATTTAGTCCATAACACACGCACAATACATAAGGATATGGAAAAGCTGAATACAAAAGGATCGAAGATTTTCTTTTATATATCAGGCCAGTACTGGGTACAATAAAGCTGTGGTCACTATTTAAATGTCAGCTAATATAGATGTTGACACAGAAAGCATCATTAGGAATTGATAGGGACATTATGATGAGAGGTCCAGTTCAACAGGAAGATGTTACAGCTCTAAGCTTCTACTGGTCCAATAAAATATATAAAGCAAAAATGGATAAACATACAGAAAGAAAAGGGCAAATTCACCATTACAGTGAGTGGTTCTATCACTTCTCTGACAATTTTTAACACAGCCATACTTACTTGTTCACAGATTATCTGTGGCTCTGGGGCTTACAATGGCAGAGTTGAGTGGTTGAGACAGAGCTGATGTGGTCAATAAGTCTAAAATATTTACTATTTGGTCCTTTACAGACAAGGTTAACCAACCTTTGCCCTAGAGGAAGATCCTAAGACAAATATTTTAATAAGTAGTTTATTTGCAAAGTGCAGGAAACATTGGTAGGGAAGTAAGGAAAGATGACAGGGAAAAGAAGGCAGTCACCAAAGTGTGGGTCAGCCAGCTACAACTGAGGGCAACTGATGTTTCATTCTATGGGGTAACTCTGGGAACTAGTGCAGAACATATACCTCTGGGAAAGAGTCAGGATTAGGACACCTACCAAGACAGGCAAGAGAGAACGACAAGGGTCCCAGCTTCAGCCCTAACACATCCAGTGCCATGCACTGAGAAGGGAAGAAAAGTATAAGAGCAAAGCAAAAGAGCAGACCCTCATCCTAATCCTACCCCCTCAAAGTGCACCTTTCTGAGCCAAGTGCACTTCTGAACTGAGGAAATGGGGAGAATTTTTAAAATTGGATAAGAAATCGAAATTTAAGATTTTTGACAACAGAATATGAGACAGTTCTAATACCTGAGATGGGAAAATCTATGAGATTTGTCCGAGGAATCTCCTGAGACAGGGCAGGAAGAGCCTACAGTGTTTGAGGATTTTGAAGGGATTAAATGAATATTATTTCATAATTTCACCTCACCAAGTCCAGCTCATTTAATTAAACATTAATAAAAGATAGTTCCCAAGATGCTAGTATCTATGAAGATCACAAAACATCAAATTGTGAGGGAGAGATTGGGGTAAGGGGGGCCATTCATTAAAGTGAAGAGTGAAGGTTTCTCTAAGGAGGAGGCCTGGTGCACACCATGGACTGTGCTAGGGACTGAAAACACAGGCAAGAAAGGCCAAGATTCCACAGGAAGAGAGCAAGGGGAAAGACCGTGCCAAGAGACCCACTGTCACAGGAAGTGGTGTCACAAGAATACAAAGCCGGCATCTAGCCAAGCCAGATACATACACACAAACCAAAGAGAAATCAATGGTTGTTGAAGAATTCTAAGGAGCAGAGTGACATAACAGGTCTCTGCTTTCTAAAAAATTACTGTGACAGTAAAATGGAAGGAGGACTGGGGGAGCAAGTGCCAGGGGAAAAAAGTCAGTAACAACAGAACATAAAGAAAGGGAATTAACGAATGGACACAGAGTCAACCCAGTCTGGTCATTGTCTGGGGGTAAATATGTTATTTCTCAACTGAATGACGAGTTCCACGACTGTCCCAGAAAGGGGAGTATAGGAAACAAACAAACAAACAAGAATATTAGGAAAAAAGTTTCCCATAAAAGGCCCACTGAAGTATCTGGAACGGTCATCACGGGAACCTTCCCCTTTACCTATGCTTCAAGGCTCATGCCAGACGCTATTCATGGGAAACAAATTTTTCCTCCCTGCACTTACTGTCTGCATTATTCATGTATTGTTGCTCTGAAGTTTGTGATTTACTTAGTCCCTTTAATATGACCTTAGAAGTTTGGGATGAATTGAATCATTTTTACTTTATACAAAGCTAAAGTAGACATGAGACCATAATAGGTACTCAACAAAAATTGAATAAACAAATGAATTAATGCATGACTACTTGTCTCTCAAACTGTGTTTACCAGGGCCGAAGGCTATAATATGACCCAGTAGTTCCCCAGCTGAGAGTGCTGCTTAATTCAAAGGGAGAAGGAAATCTAACAGACTAAGTGCTTAGACTTAGAACTAAGCACTGAATTGAAACTATAATCAATCCTCCCCCACCACCACTACAGGATACAACATTGAAGTCATAGTGTAAAAGAGAAACAGTACTTTAAATAATAAGAGTTAACATTTATTGAGTACTTTCCATTTGCCAACACAATACTAAATATATTATATCCATTCTCTCATTTTATTCATTTGACAAACATCTGCGGAATGAATGGTCCAGGAAATGTTCTAAGCATCAGGGACACAACAGCGAACAAAACAGATATGTTCTCTGCCCTCATGGATATGAGGGTTGTAGGGGATATGGACAGTGAACAAGGTAACCAGTAAATAAATAAACAAAATTCAGATTGTGCAACTGTAATCAAGGAAATAAGTTGGGAGATATAAAAGAACTTGGAGGCAGGGAGCACAGAGGAGGTTGAAAGCCCTCTTTGAGAAGATGACATTTAGGCTAAAATCTGGATGAAAAGAGAGATGAGTAAGACATGGATTAGGAAAGGTAAGGAAGGCCAGGCTGTGGAGGGCCTAGTAGACCTTGTACAGAAGTTGGTATTACTGAACTTGCAATGGGAAACCACTGAAATGTTTTTAAGCAAGAGAGTAGCATGACTGAAAGAACATTCTCTGGCTGCATGTTGGAAAATAGATTTGGAGGGTGGTTCAATAATGAACATAGTTGGACCAGTTGGAAGACTCTCTCCCCAGTGATGTGGAAAAAGATAAAGAAAAGTAGAAGCACGATTGAACACATACTTTGGAGGCAGAACATGAAAATCTCACTGGTCAGTTGGATGTGGGTAATGAAAAGCAGACAGCAAGCATAAAACTTGGTTTTTGGTTTGAGCAACTGAACACATGATGGTACCATTTACAAATAGAAAATAGAAGTAAGTAACTGTGGATGGAGGGAGGTGGAGGGGAAGAATCAAGACAACTGTTCTGAGCAAGTAAAGCAAGATATATATCTAACTTTGAACAAGTAAAGTGACATACATCTAAGTGTATATATCAAGTCAGCAGCCAGGTTTATTAATCTGGAGTCAAAGCAAGAGATAAATATTTGGAGCATACCAGGAAATAGATGTTATGTAAAGAATGAAAATGGTTTAGATTACCAAAGATTGATGTATTAGAGAGAAGAGGAGAAAGGGGAAAGGGGGGAAAGGAAGGGAGAGATGAGAAGGGGAAAGGGGAGGAGAAGGAAACAGAAGAGGGCCCACCTTAGCTTCAGGATACAGACAGAAATAAAGAGGCAGGAGCTGGATAAATGGAAAGAAAATCAGGTGAGTACAGTAAGTCCCCTACATATGAACCTTCTAGTTGTGAACTTTCAAAGACGTGAACGTACGTTCGCATGTCCAATCACGTAAGCTAGTTCACATGTCTGGCATACATTGTCACGTGTGTGCATCCTCTACAAGAGGTTGTGCTTTTTGTGTACTTTACTGTACAGTACTGTATAGAGTACAGTAGTACAGTATCTTTATGTCAAGCCCAGGATGTCTGGAAGCAAGTGTTAAAGCAGAGGTGATATAGCTGGTACTGCTAAAAGTGGCAGCTGTTGTACTGTACTACTGTACTTTTCAAGGTACTGTACTATAATATTAAATTTTCTTCTTTATTTTTTGTGTTTGCTTTTTATGTATTATTTGTGTGAAAAGTATTATAACCTATTACAGTACATTTCTATATAGCCGATTGTGTTAGTTAGGTACCTAGGCTAACTTTGTTGGACTTACGAACAAATTGGAGTATGAACGCACTCTCAGAATGGAACTCATTCATATTAGGGGACTTACTGTAGCTTATTGTCAAAGTTAAGGGAAGAGAGTGTTTGAAGGGGGATGTAGTATACCAAATGCTGTTGAGTGGTTGAGTAATATAAGAATAAAGAAATATCCACAATAAATTTTCACAATGGCCCTGAGGTAATTATTACTACTATCTCTACTATAAAGTTGAGAAAACAAGAGTTTTAGAAAGAAATTGCTTAAAAATTAAGTTCTGGAAATAGCATTCTAATTGAGGCTATCTGACATTAAAAAAGAAGTTTATCATAAAGAGGTAGATATTGAAAAAGAGCACAGAGAAGATCTAATTTGGGAGAGGGAGCGCTCTGAAGTGACAAGAAATAGGGTTCAGAATACCAGCTTATGATTCAGGCGAGCAAAACATTGCTCATTTTATTTCAAATTGAGTGATTCACCAGATACTTCCTGAGTGTTCACTCTGCAGCATACTCTGTTCTAGGCTCTGAACATGCAGTGGTTACCAAGATCCTGCCCTCAAGGTGCTTACATTCCAGTGAGGGAAGCTAACAATAAGCAAGAAAATAAATAAATAATATTATAGATTCAGGCAGTAACTAATGTTAGGAAGGAAAATAAATCATAAGGGGGAAGGTATAATGGAGAAGCAAAGGCTGCTTCCAATGGGTGGTCAGGATAAGCGTCCCAAAGCGGGTAATATTGGAGCACAGACTTCTAGAGTGAGCTGTGTGTAGATCAGGAAGGCAAGTCCATCAATGTGAAGGGCCAGGAATTGACTGAAGTTCAGTCTATTTGGCAGAAGAGCCAGAAGGTCAGAGTGGCTGGAGAAGAATTAATCAAAAGGAGTGGTTGGTAGTGTATATATGTCCATGCCAGGGAGATCAGCTCGTTGCTTTGTGACCACCTAGAGGGGTGGCATAGGGAGGGTGGGAGGGAGGGAGACGCAAGAGGGAAGAGATATGGGGATATGTGTATATGTATAACTGATTCACTTTGTTATAAAGCAGAAACTAACACACCATTGTAAAGCAATTATACTCCAATGAAGATGTTTTAAAAAAAAAAAAAAAAAGGAGTGGTTTGGAAAGAAGCGTGGGCTACGAGAAGGAAGCGGATCATATGTGGCCCAATAGGCCATGGCAAGGAGTTTTCATTTTATTCTAACTACAGTCACTTAGAGGAATTTTGAGCAGGCTGGGGATTTGTTCTGATTTATATTTTCCAAGTTCATTCTATGTGCTGCGTAGGAAATAGACTCTGGGAACAAAAATGAATGCACAAAGTTGCCAGGTGAGCAATTTGATAGAACTTTTCAGGTATAACCCAAAGCTTTAAATTCTCATAGGTGCTAGTTATGCTGAGGGTCAAAATGTTCCTGACGTGTGATAGGCATGTGTTGATTAAGAAAAGAAGTTAAGATTAGAGTGAGGTAAGCTTGCCACCAGGAACACAAGCATTTGAACCATAATTAACTGCCACAGTTTTATGAGCGTTTATCCAGACCCAATCTGAGGGCTTTATTAGCTCTAATTTAAGTTTCCATAAAATCTAATAGGGTGTTTTATTTTGTTCTTAAAGAGACTTTAATTGTAAAATATTTTGTAAGTTATAAGCATTATTTATATGGCTGCTAAGGTACAGCATTATTTGCATTTATTAGGAGAAAAGAGCAATATTGTGAACCATTTAAATATTTTTATATAACAATCGCATTTCAGTATTAAAGGAAAAAATAAGTATTAAGACATATGGAATAAGCAAACATATGTTATAGAATAACCCAATAAAAATCAAATGTATTTCTAAAACTAGGATCTAATCAATTCTTTTTATTAGTTTTCTAAGGAAGCATAACAGCCTTCAAGAACAATAGAAAAAAACAGCTAGATATAAACAAGCTTCCTTACAGAAAATTAGAACATGCTTGTGTGTCTGTGTGTCTAGGACTAAGCCGTATTAAAACTCCAAGTAACTTAACTAAAACTAATCTTATCTTACTTTAAATTCTATCGTATCCTTAGGGATGCTGAAATAAATTTTAGCAAAGAGGACAGCAATGTTCTTTAAGTGTATACAATTGTTCCCTGCCTTAAGCTGATTGAACGTAGTTTCAAAAGGCTCAAATGAGTTTAAGGGAATACCATAGATTATTTTCAGTGTCCTTTTCACAGAGGATGGGTTCAGAGATGGAGAGAAATTAAATCCTTGTAGGCTGTACTCTCAGTGAATCGAAAAATAAAAGTTGAGAAAAGCCTGAGGAAACATCTACACATTTACCAGGGAGTATAGATTCCAGGCCTTCTAGTTTAGGAAAAACTGAATACAGCTCAAAGGTCATGGGACATATTCCACTAAGTGTTCTTCCCCAGAATTTACAATTATTTTGTATTACCTTGAGAGATGGGATTTGAATTTAATCCTCTCCCCAAAACACACTTAGTTTCCTTATATTTCAACCACTGCTTTGACAGCTTCCCACTCAATCATGGGCAGAGGGAGAGCTCCCAAATTAAGACAAGGGGAGGTTAGCTACTCTCAGCTGGGGTAGGTGGAATTCGCAGTATTTTCAAGCAAACTAACCTTAATATATTCTAATATAGCAAAGGCCTGAAACTAAGCTATTTTCAAATTTCTTGGGTAACTTGATTTATTCAATAAAATGTTTGTATTAACATAATTCTATGAAAAAAAAGAAAATTGTATGTCTAAATTAATTTAAATATACCTTGAACAATCTTTTTCTACACTATTAATTTAGAAAGTTGGCATTTTATACACATATAGTGCAAAGAAGCAACATAATAAAGACAATAGATACCTGACTTGGGAGGCCTGTGGGTTTCTGTAAAATATTAACATTCTGAGCCTCAGTGTTTACATCTGAAAAAGGGGGAATAGTGATGCCTAATTCATTATATTTTTGTGAAATCTAAGTGAAATAAGGTTAAACAAAGCATAACTCTTGGTGTTATAGTAGAACATATACGTGAGTTTTTCCACTATCCTGTCCAATCACTGAAAAAACATAAATCCACAAGAAGTATAATCTCAATTAATGAAGCATTGTCTTGCATAAAATGTTATTGACAAAAATTGAGTTCATGTTTGCATAAAAGCAACAAAAATATGTTTGTCTATGTTATAAACAGATGAAATAAATATGCTGAAGGTGTAGACTGTGGGAAGGCAGGAAATCAAATTAATGGAAGAAAAATCTAAGGTACAGGAAATGAGGAAAACTGGAGGGGAAATGAATTCCAGATAGCAGAAATGGTTCCCATCGTAACTGCCTAGAGACTTGAGGAAAGAAAAACTGGAGGACATACCAGATACAACAAAGGGATACATTTTAAAATATAAAGAACTCTTGTAGATAAACATAAAAACCATTAAATCTCTATGGAAAACGTGACAAAGACATGCATAGACAGCTTAAAGGAAAAGAAATATATGTGGGCATTAAACATGTGAAGAATTGTTCTGCCTTTATAGGAATAAAGTAATCTAAGTGTCATTTGTTGCCTATCAAGGTAGCAAATTTTTTAAATGATGAAAAAAAGAACCACCACTAAAACCCATGCTCTTACCAACTGCTGATGTGAATGTAAATATGTACACCCTTTGTTGAAATCAATTTGGAAATATCTATGGAAGGCTATTAAAAAGAGCTTGTATTCTCTAAGTAATTCTACTTCTAAGAAAATAATTAGGTGCAGGGAATTCCCTGGTGGTCCAGTGATTAGGACTCGGCGCTTTCAGTGCTGTGGCCTGGGTTCAATCCCTGATCAGGGAACTAAGATCCCACAAGCCGAGGCACGGCCAAAAAAATAATAATGATAATCAGATGCAAAAATTATATGTAAGGATTTTATTTTCAACATTGCTTTACAGCACTTAAATTATCCAAATATCCCAACAATAGAGTGAATAGAAAAATGGTGAATAAGCTATGATTATCTCTATGGTGGACTATTAGAGAACCAATAAATATGTCTTTGAATCTTTGAGAAACAAGCATTGCTTTCCCTATCCATGAAAACACACTAAAAGTGTAATACACAGACATAGCTCAGGAAATGTAGAATCTTGAATAGATACTACACTGTCTTGTTATAACTTCGGTAAGAAAATACTATTTACTTAAGCCTAGATTACTAAAATAGGAATAGAGATTGAGGAAAATGCATCTCTGTGTCAAGAAAGAGCACTCCTGAGTTAAAGCTGTCATTTAAATATCCATACTAGATCAATATGTCAGGCTATTTTTTTAAACTTAAATTGGAATTTTTCATTCATAAAATATATTGAGAAGCAATGTAACCCTTGAACTAAGAATATGAGCTTTGAGTTCATGTAGTGCTAGGATGAGGGTCTATTCTATTTTCTGATAGTTGACGACTTGGGATAAATTATTTAACTCTTCTAAGCCTCTGTTTTCCACTGTAAATGAAAGACCATCAGGACTTCCCTGGCGGTCCAATGGTTAAGACTCTGCCTTTCCACTGCTGGGGACGTTGGCTCAATCCCTGATCAGGGAACTAAGATCCCACATGCTATGCGGCACAGCCAAAAAATTAAAAAGAAAAAAAAAAAAAAAGACCATCATACTTGATGAATAGTGTTAGGATGAGATTTGAATTAAAGTAAGATTGTATGTAAAGTATGTTGCCTAGGTCTCAAAAGATGGTAGTGACTGCCAGTATAGTTCCATGGCATTCATTATCTCCTAAGCCCCCAAAGAACTTTTATTTAAAGGCCTTTGATTTACCAATTCCATCCACAATTCCTAAAGCCCACCATCTGTCGGGAACTCTGTGCTCAGCTCCACGGGTATAAAGATAAATGAGTTAGCCATTGTTTGCTGCATTAGCTCTATCTGATAATGCACTAGACTGTAGGGCAAAGTTTGCTACCATGACCCCTGCCCTTAAAACCCCATATCCAGAAGAGTATATGATTATAATAAAATATAAAAAGCGCCAGTAAAGTATGATGTGAAAACCACTTTAGAGGTGCAAAGCAAGAAAGGAATAATCACCTTGACAGTGAACAAAATCTTCAAAGATTGAAAGCAAGGCTTGAACTAGAATATTGACTAGCATAGACTTTTGCATTCCTCCCTGTGACTGAAAATAGCATGTTCTCACTTTTCAAAAGAAAAAAAAAAAAGTTAAGATGAGATAATTGGTTTCTTTTGGAGGTGTAAAGAAAATAGCAATGGCATTTTGAATTGTGCCATGCCCATGAACAAGGAAACAGCTGACATTCAGGGATCATAAGCATCCCTAAACAAACTTCCATTGAAATTACCAAATATATATAAAAGCAGAAGTCAGCAAAAAGGAATAAGAAGAACTTGCCCAGGTTTGACAAGCATCTGAAGCGCTATTGTTGCAACAGGGTCGTACAGACAATTTCATCTGCATCATTCAGCAAGTTCTCCTGCAACTACCTAGACAGAAAAGCTGCTGGGGAGGGAAGTAGGGAGATATTTCAGTGCTCTATTCTGTTCCTGCAATTATTTTGCCAGAGACAGGGCCCTAGTTTCAAGCAGGGGCGGTGGAAGAAGAGATGAATTAGCATTAAAGGTATAGTGAAGGATAACTTTTTTTTTTTTTTTGTGAAGGATAACTTTTAACAACAAAGAAAACTTTCAAGTTACAGGAAGTTGATTTAAGTATCCTTTTAAGCCAAATGTCCTTTGCAAGCTAAGAGAACTTGAGCTCCATCTTGGTGAGTACAGATACCCACAGGTTCTGATTGGACGGTGAGGCCCAGCAGCAAGGTGAGGAGAGAGGGGAGTGGCGAGAGGGGAACTGACCTCTGGTTTAAAGCAGGACTTCAGGTGGTAGCCATGGTGCAAGTAACCACGATGCGGACTGGCTGTGGGTACAAAAGTGGAGCTCAGCCCAGGGAGAGAAATAGTTGGCCAGGACTGGCAAATTTCTCAGACTCAAACACGTGGGATGTCATACAGAGTAAGGACTCTTAGGCCTAGTCTACTACTGGAAGTTGCCTATTTAATTCACAAACGATTATGTAATGGGGGTGCTGGTGACCACCGTTCCAGTTCAGGGTCCCCCTATGGAGCTTCTCGCTTCTGAGCTCATAAGTTTTCTAAACTTTTCTGGGCTTGTGAGTGTCCTGGGGTGTTACAGGGGGCTGGGTGACGAACGGGGAGTGGAAGAGATAAGTGTGCTTGCTGGGATTGCAGAAAGCGTAAATATGGGTCAGAGCATATGGTGTATGAAGGGTAAAAAGAAAGCTGAGGCTGGGGCGTGGTTAGAAAGGCCTGGTAGGTCACCCTCAAGAATAGACCTCAACTGTTCTGTAGGCAATGGTGAGCTACTGAAAGTATTCCAAGAGAGTAATATACTTCAGCCAGGCATTTTTAAATGAGTAACCATGGAGGGTATTTTGAAAAAAAAAAAAAGCATTTAAGACAGGGAAGCCAGTTAGAAGACAACAATAATAAAGAAAAAATAAAAATGTTGAACCAAGACAGGGCAGTAGTAATGGGAGGGAGAAAGAAAATGAGAGAAAAGTTTGAGAAAGAGAGCCTTAAATGTGAGCAAGAGGGCCAAGGAGAAAGTGACAATGACTGATGGTTTTAATCTAGGCAAATATGAGGCTAGTAATGCCATCCACACAGGATGAGGGAAGGACCTTGAAAAAAAAAGGCAATGAATTTGGATGGAGGCATGCTGAGTATGGAGTAGCAAATAACCAGTAATGCAAAACAAAAAACAAAACTTACATTTAAGGCCATTTTTAACTCCTATCAAGTAGATGACTAAAGGAAATCTCAACGTTTTGAGACCCAAAAACTAGAAGGTGATGTCTCACAATACAAAAGCATTCTTTACTCTGTATAAAATGGTTCCACTAGATTCTTTCACATCACGACTTTGCCCAATGAGTCAAAACCATGATTAATTTTTAAATATTTAGGTCTAGAGATAAATAAAAAGGAATTGCTTTGTGACAGGATAGTGTGAATGCAAACAAAAACTCTCTAGAGTAGAGTTAAAGTGAGGAGATGAGAGGAACAGAGGGAAAGGAGAAGGCAAAAGTGAGGAGAAAGGCAGAGAAAGTCACGAAGGAAAAGAAGAACATGAATCTAAGGGCAAGAGCAGTCAGCGCAGGAAGAGCAAGAGGGTGAAGCGTCTACACTTTGTAGAAGGGCAGAGAATCAGGTGTAAGGATAAAAAGAAACACTCTGACACGAAAGATCAAGGAGAGCATCTCTTTCTGAAAGTCCAATACTCAGTTTGCCTGGTGTGCTCTTGAGGGTTACAGAAAAGGTCCTCCTCAAGGGAGAAACTTTGAAATACCCTTGCAATCTCTAAAGCCTGAAATTCTGCCTCTTATTAGCATTATGACCTTAGGCTGTTTGACCATGGCCTCAAGGTCTGTAAGTGTGAAATACAGATAACAACTAAATGATTGATGTAAAAATTAAATGAGATAATGTAGTATGGTACTTGGTAAATAGAAAGCATTAAATAAATGTCTGTTTTTATTATGAACAAGAAGAAAACTCATACATAGGTTCCAAATAATTTAATATTCCACCATTAGGTGTTAGTTCTTCACCCCTTCCATCTGTCTTTTATTAAATGAAAAGTTGCAGTCACTAACACTATAGTGTGGGGTCCTTAGACCAATCCCATCTTCCAAGCAGAAGGAGGGATTTAGGGTAGCACGGTTTCAAAATAGCATATGGAATATTAAAAAAAGACTATGGGAGAAATGAAGAAAAATGCCATTTTAGAATTTGACATGGCTTCCCCCAACATCTTAATAAAATCATTGTGTGTAAGAGACACAATTTTTCAAAGAAGGTGTTAAAATTAGGAAGCACAGAGTAAAAAGACTATAAACTTAGCAAGAAGCAACAAAGACAAAGTAGAAAATGTGAGTATGAAATGAAAATTTGACATGGCTTTAAGGGTTCTCACTGGTGAGCAAAGATGTTGGACGTGAGTTCAGGTGAAAGTCCCCAGAAAAAGGCTGGGTCTAGACACCATGGGGCAAAGAAGCAAAGGACTCAAGATTAGAAAGAGGGTAGAGTTTAATGAAGAGTCCAATCTTCAGTAATGAGGGATACCTGTTGGATTTCCCATCTAGTACTGCATTGCTTTGTTTACATTTATTATACAGCAAACTTGTCTCTCAATATTGAGTCATGAGATTCTGTAAATTATTTTTGGTAATGCTACCACATTAATAATTCTTCCTCAAATCCAGCCATAGTGAAAATGGATATTACATTTCCTTTTTTAAAAATCAACCTTTTTAAAGAGAAGGTAATTTTAAACATGAAGAAAATAAAAATTATAAAAATAAAATGCTATCATAAGTTTCTTATGCAAGACATGCCCATTTCTCACTTTAGAGGTGATTGATTTATGAATTTGTGGAACAAAGAAATCAAGAACATGATGCCATGTACTATACCCTTCCTGTTGTTACAGTGTCACATTTTTCTTACCGATAAATACATCTCAAACATAATGTTGAATGCTATTTTCTCATATATATACTCTGTGGTACACTGATCACACTGCCAGCCCAATTCTTTCTCTCTCATGGTGGGTGAAGTGTTGACTCTGAGCATGGTTATGTGACTTGCTTTGGCTAATGTACTATTAGCAGACATGATACCAGTCAGAGGCTTGGAAAACGCTTGCACATTTCCCCTTGCCTGCCCTAGCATCTCCGTTCTTGCACCTTTGTTCTCATAACCATGAGAACCTATCTGGTCTGCCCTTTTAGAGACTGAGACATGGGAGGAAGAGCTGCATCTTCCTTCACCCTATCTGAAGCATTCCCAGTCCCAGCCCTCAGTTAATCCATGGCTGCCTACAGATACGTGAGTCCAGCCAAGATCAGCAGAACCTGCCAGTCAGTCTATAGAGATCAGTGTGTAATACTGAATAATAAGTGCATGTTTCTTCACACCACTAGCTTTGGTGTGGTTTATTACTTAGTATCATCATTCTAGTAGCTCATTGATTCACGCACACACACACACACACTTATTTGGTTATCTCGACAGAACTATTATCTCATACTTCTTAGTTTCCACCTTAGCACTCTATACTCTGAACATAGTTAACAGGTTTTTAAAATGTTGATCAATAGATGGATTATAGAGAACTATGTTAATCAAATTTTTAATCTAGTCAAATGTTCTAGCGGTGATCGGTTTTTGTTTCAGGACTCTTTTTCAGTTTCAAATATTTTTGAGTACCCTAAAGAGCTATTGTTTATGTAAATTATATCTATTGATATCTACTGTGTAAGAAATTAAAACTGAGAAATGTTTTAAGTGCAAGAATCACAAGCACACATTGCATTAGCCATCAGAGAGTTGATGTCATCACAAGTCGTGTGGCCTCTGGGAAACTCCTCTATATGTTCTCTCAAGAGAATGACAGGGAAAAAGGCAGATGAACTAATATTTGCAAAAGACTTAAAATGAGTACCTGACAAATAGTGATATAGGATGTCAAATAAATAAAAATATGACACAGCTATCCTGTGTCTGTGTTTGTTTTCTGAATATCACTACTGTATAGTCTGTAAAATTATCACATATGATGAGATGACTTACAATAATATGCCTGCCAAGGAAGATATTTAATTGTTTTAAGTAGGAAGTATTACAGTATCCACATTTCTAAATAATGAAGTATTCTTTCCAACACCAATTTAATTAGGATGTTACTCTTCCACCAAAAAGCAAATCAGTTAAAAATCCTTACGTTTCAGAGGCAAAACACAAAGGCAGCTGAGTGAAAAACACACAAACACTGCTCAGAGCCACAGCATGACACAAATAAAGAAGAAAGCTTTTGGTTATAATAACTGATTAGCAGCCTGCATTTTGCAGATTATGTGGAGGGATACAAAGCCTGTTGGTTCCCACTCAACATCCATTACTTCATTCCCCCTTAATTATAAAACCCTCGTTTAACTCAGAGTGGCAATGTTCTCTTTTTTAATTGCGTGCTGCTTGAGATGCAGATGTGAGGGTTATAGCCCCCAAAGCTATCTCAGACCACGAGGTAACCTGAAGCATTGAAGCCAGAAGCTGAAGATGAAGACCATGACAAGGAGCTTGTATTTCTGATGAAAATGAGGAGGCATCAGATAATGGTGAATTGCCTGCTTCCAGACTTCTTTTACATGAGGAAGAATCTTCTTTCTTGTTTAAGTATTATTTGGGGGTATTCTCTTAGTCACTGTGGTGCAGCCAACTTAAACTACACAATATATGTGATAATAAATGTTTTTAAATTGAACTCTAAAAAATCATGGAAGACTTGTAATTTTAAAAGAAAGGAAAAACCAAACATTTGACCAGAAGTTTTCAATAATTTCAATTTCGATTAACTTGGAATTAATAACAAAACTTAACTGTGTATCATCTGGAGTGAAGTGTTTATAACTATGATATATGCTACCACAGATTATATGTATTTGTCAGTTCAGAATTTATTTTCAATTAGCCTAAATTAGTTTTTTGTTGTCTCCATAAAGGTTGAGTACTTATGGAGACAACTTTTTTTGCAATGTTTACAATAAGATTTGAGTCCAATAAAGTAACCTGTTAATAACTCTCAATTCTGAGTATTTCTTGGCAGGCGTGTGTGTGTGTGTGTGTGTGTGTGTGTGTGCACGCGCACCTGTGTGTTTATGTATGTATGTATGTTTGCTATATTTAACAGGTTTTATTCAAAATTTTAAAACTTTCAGAAGCATAGATGTGTTGAATGTTTGGATACTTGCAGCAAAGTAATACTCAGAATCAAAGAGTTAGACTCAACTCTGAGAATGTTACTTTATCAAGGATGTTTTCTGTCTTGGTATGTTACATCTTCAGTAACTCTAAGTTATATCAATAAAAATGTCTCAAACACCCTTCTCACCACTAATCATAATCTTCTCTCTGATCAAGTCCTAAAAATTACAAAAAATTACAAAATTATACAACAGGGACTGAGGGGGAACTAGACACTCCTAGGATTGTGTGACTTTAAAAAAGTATCATTTCCCCAACCCTAAACATTCATGCAGTTTTCAGTTTTGTTCATCAATTTTACTATAGATTACACAGTTGTGATGCTTAATTTTATGTCAATTCAACTGGACTAAGGGATGCCCAGATAGCTGGTAAAACATTATTTCTGGATGTGTCTGTGAGGGTGTTTCCAGAAGAGATTACCATGTGAATCAGTAGAGTGAGTAAAGAAAACTGTCCCCACCAACGTGGCATGCGTCCATCCAGTCTGCTGAGGGCCTGGATAGAACAAAAAGGCAAAGGAAGGATGAATTTGCTCTTCGCTTTGGCTAGGACATCCATCTTCCCCTGCCCTTAGACATCAGCTCCCCTGGTTCTTAGGCCTTTGGACTCAGCTTGAATTATATCGCCAGCTTTCTTAGTTCTCCAGCTTGCAGATGGCGGACTGGGACTTCTCGGTCTCCATGATCACGTGAGCCAATTTTTATAATCAATCTCCCCAAAAAGATAGATATAGATATAGATATCGATAGATATAGATATAGATATAGATATGAATCTCCAATTGGTTCTATTTCTCTGGAGAACTTTACTAATACAACAGCAATAAACATATGCTACTCTTCCATTTTGTTATTTCTAAAGGAAAGTTGTCAAAGCTGTCAAAGTTTTTTATAGTGGAAAACAATGGCTGAAACAGAAAAATATAACCCCCAAATATTTCTTATTTGTATCTTCCCAATGAATTATCTGCACAATATATGGAGGTAGAGAAGAATATTTGAGGGAAAAAAATACATGCTGAGAAAAAACCTTGAACCTAATGAGTAGACACTAAGAGGTACAAAGTTGCTACATATTTCTTTCCTCAATCTAATCTTAAATTTCTTCATCTTTAATTCTTTTATCTGAAAGTTGCAAGCAATAATACAAGCTACTGTGTCTTGCCCCAGATGAATGATACTTGATGAAAGTACATAGAGAACATTTGAGCTCTTTTCATAGATATTTGCACTGAACAGAAATGTTAATTGATTTTCTGAGAACAGGCTATACAGAAAGTGGCATAAAGAGAAATATTATATTGAGTAGGCTTTAAGTAAATTAACTCCAGAAAGAAGTCCTCCAATATTGTTAAGCCATGAAACTTCAAAACTTCTAGGATTTAAGATAATCAACCATTGTTTGTCTGCAACATTGGTTCATGAAGAGTTTTGCTTTGAGAGGACGTGGGGAAAAAGATGCTCAGATTATAATTGATGGTATTACTAAGGAAAGAGCAAGGCCATGTCATAGAAACAAAGAAAAGCACAAAATGTTCCCCAGGAAATTGTATGATTTCAAGTGTTTGGGGGTGGGGGGGCAGTATATCATGATGTTAATATTTCTAGTTATAGATAAAATCCTTACCATTTTTTTATACAATCTTCCTAAACTTCCATGCTTGCCTAGATACTAATATATAAGAAGGGCAGTGAAGAAAATGGCTATAAAACTTGTCAAAATATCAAGGGGGCTAGAGTTAATATCACGACAATGATTAAAAATGATATAATCATATGAAGTTGCTATTATTTATCCACTTTAAAGATAAGCAAACTAAGGCTTGCAGGCATTAGGTAATCGGGCCTTCAACATGCTTCAATTAATTTGAACCAAGCTTTCTGGGAATCCAAATATTGGTCTGTCTGTTATGCCACACACTGAGCATACTGTCTTTGCCCTCAAGGAACAAGAGCAAAGCCTGGGGGAAAGAAAACACTATGTGCAAACACAATGACAGGTGGCATAAGTGCAAATCTAATAAGATATAGGCATAGATGGGGAGGAGGTAGAAAAAGAAACTACTGAGGCGGAGGGGGTGACTCTAGAAAGACTTAACAGTGAAGAGAGCATCTGAGTAGCCTCTTGAAGGACCAATTGTGAGAGGTAGAAATGGGAGATATTCGAGGTCAATCTGACAGTATGAATGAGCAGAGGTAAAATATAATAAATGACTTTTATATAACACTCTCCTTATGCCAACCACTGTCCTAAGTGCTTTACATCTACCAGCTCATTCATTTAGTTCTCAGAATAACCCTAGGAGATAGCTACTATAATTACCCTTATTATAAAGAAGAAACTGAGGCACAGAGAGGTTAAGTAACTTGCTTAAAGTCACACAGCCAGGAATAAGCAGAACCAGAATTTGAACCTTGGGCATCTGGCTAGAAAGTCTGCACTCTTTACCCCTCTCAGTAGCAAACATAAGATTTCTTTAGGATTGAAAAATAGTCGGGATGGTGGAGTGTAGAATGAATGAAAGGGTGAAAATGCTAAAAGGGTAGATGGGGCTAGAGGATGGGGGCCTTGAATGTCACTCTAAGGATCTTCTTTTTCATTCTGTAAGCAGTGCATGAAGTTCTCTGAAAGAAAGGCACCATATTCAGGATTGAGTTTAAGAAAAGTTTCTCAGATGGTTCTGTGAAAAAAATAGACAGCAAGCAAAATAGACTTCTGAGGCAGAAGTCTCAGAAAAATCATTGGAAAGTTTCTTTGACAGTTCAATGAAAAATGGAGAGCTTGAGCCAATCTCAGTTGGAAGAAGTTGGTATAAAACAAGAAGCATCATACTCAAGACTTCTCCTTGAAGTTGCACCTCCCTTTTGGATCTGGAAAAGTACTCGAAAGAAGAAAATAGTCTTGTCAGCATTTTCCACAGCCATCTGACTTTTATAGCTATAGGTTCAATTCTGGATCTATGGTCACTTCATTAGAGGTTTTCAGAAAGAAAGCCAAACAAAATAATCTCCACCAATAAAATTAGAAAAGGACCTAACTCTAATAATATAGTTGGCTTTTCTCATGAGAAAGAGCATGGGTATAATAAGATGACTTAACAATGAATTGTTCTAACGATTGAATGAAATAATATATGCAAAGTGTTTCGGATAAGGTCTGGCACAAAATAGGCACTTAGAAATTACTACCTGCCATATTATTGCTATTATTATTAGAGCTTCACCCGGATCCTGTTTCTTCAGCCCTAACTCTTCCCTAAGGAGTGCTGTGTCTCTCACCAGCCACTGCAGAGGAGGGTGTCACGCAGGGGACTTAAAGTCACGGTGACACGTTGTAGTACTTCCTCCTCTTGAGGTGCTTCAGGTGTTTGTGCTGCTGCTTCTACCAGAAAGTAGGGCAGTCACTCACCCCTGTGATCTAGAATACGTAAGGTACTCAACAAGTGCAAAATCCTCTCCCAAATGGATGAGTGAGGGTATGTCCTTTCTACTCACCTACCAGGTAAACAGGTAGAAGAAAAGGGGAAAGAAACAGAAGAGGAATCTGGAAAAAACAATTTTATTTTAAAAAGAGACTAATTATTATAACCTATATGCAGCTGTACTGATCTGCATAAGAAAATAACGCAAACTGAGGCAGTTCTTTGTGGAAGAAAGTCTGTGAAATAATAGAAAATCTACATATTGGTTTCTACCCCTGGTTCCTGGCACAGAGCTCCTAAAACCCTTGTAGTTTCTTTCTTTTCTCTTTTTGTTAAACCCTTGTAGTTTCTTAAGTAATAAGAGCATTAGGAGCATTCTTTGTTCTAATATTTGGTCTTGGACCTCAGTCTCTGACACAGAGTTCCTAAACCCCTTGAAATATCATGGGCGATAGGAGTGTCTTTTGTTCTAATGAGGCAACTCTTGATGGGCTCCTGGGTGGCTTTAGGATGGGGCTGGTCATAAGACCAAGAGCTGCCTCCAGGAAGGAGAGAGGGGCTGGAGAGTCACGATTTCGTGATAATGATCAATCATGCCCCTACGTGATGAAGCCTCCATAAAAATCCCAAAAGGGTTTAGAGAGCTTCTGGATTGGTGAACACATCCACAGGCCCAGAGCGTGGTGCACCTAACTCCACAGGGACAGAAGCTCCCGCACCTGGGACCTTCCAGACCTCGCCCTATGTACCTCTTCATCTGACTGTTCATCCGTATGCTTTATTATATCCTTTATAATAAACCAGTTAACTTAGGTGTCTTCCTGAGTTCTGTGAGCCATCCTAGCAAATTATTGAATCTGAGGAGGGGATTATGGGAACCCCAATTTATAGCCTATGGATCAGAAGCCCAGGTGACAACCTGAACTTGCCACTGGCACCTGAATCACTGAAGTGAGGGACAGTCTTGTAGGACTGAGCCCTTAACCTGTTGGTCTGCGCTAACTCTGGTTAGTGTTAGAATTGAAATGAGTGGTAGGACACCCACGTGGTGTCAGAAAATAGCTTCCTGCGACACATGTGGTCACAGAAGTGTTCTGTGTAAGCAGTAGAGGAGAAACACAAGAGTATTTTTCCTTTTAAATGAGACCTCATCCGAAAAGGGAAATATGGCTATATATGTGTTGGTCTAGGATTCGTCAAAAAAAAAAAAAAAAAATGGAGACATTCTTACTAAGCCCTTGTGCAAAGCAGATGCAATGAGTAACCTTCAGTCTATGCCTAGACCCTTAGTGGGGTTTGCAGAGAAGTGTAGTAAGTGCAATATACACAGCTGTTGTACAAGGGATTGCAAAAACATCATTTCACTAAAGATCTTATGTTTTACCCAATATTCTATAGATAAAAACAACAAATAAGAGTAACTTGTATAATACAAACTATGTTTTTCAGTAATGCTTTAACACTATGAAAAATCTATTCAAGAATTACATTCCACCTGAGAATCTAGTCATACTTGGTTATCAAGGAGAGTACCCTATCCAAATTCAATAGCACTGGAAAATGTCTAGCCTCAAATATCAAGTTGATTAATTATTAAGGAAAAATTCTAAATTTGAAGGGAAAAACCAGAGTGCTATAATCTTTTGGAAGGCCAGTATAATTGCTTCTTGCATTATGTATTGAGTCTCTTACAGCCAGCTTATATTTGGATTACATTTCCCCAATTATAATTTTCTCCATAACTGACCAAGGGGTTTATCTGAGTCTCTCTTTCTTAAATTTTGTTATGATTCATTAGTGACTGCATAATATCTAATTAAGATAATTGTTTAAAATTTTAATATAATCTAACTCATAATTATGAGTTCAACATTACAGGCAATAAATAATGTTACAGGCAATAAAACAAGACAACAAAAAAGATCAAGTTAACATTGTCTTAAGATTGAGCTATTCAATTATACATCCAAAGACTTTAGGTAATTCTCCTCAGCTTTGCAGGGCCATGGGCTTTGTTAGTCCTGAAAGCAAACTTGTGCCAATTAGACCATAAAATTAAGACATCCCCTACATAAGTTCTAATGATATAAATAAATATCATCTTGAAGGTTGAACCATTTGTCACAGAGCTTCTGTTTTCATAGTTCAAACCTTTTCTCTAAAATTTAAAAGTATTTAGTAGATTTTAACATATCTGACAAAATTGCATAGATATGCAAATGCAAAAGCTTCAGTGACAAGCAAAATCTATAACTACCAAACTTTAATACTAAAAGAGCCAATAAATCAACCAGTACTTACTAAGGTCTTACCCTGCCTACAATACTAGGAGGAAAGATGTTTTAATACATAATACCTATATTAATTTGCAATCCAATTGTGATGCTTGGTGATAGACAATATTACCATTGGCCTAAAAATGTAACGTATCTGGAGTCATATGGTTTAAGAAATTAGCAGAGAAAGAGGAAACAGTGAAAGTTCAGGAGGAAAATTGGGAAAATGTGGGATTTAGACAGCATCTTGAGAACAGATACTGGATCTTTTTATCTCTACAGCAGAGTGTTTGTCATGCAGCATTTGTTTAATAAACATTTGTGGAACTAAATTCAGTTGCTAGTCACAGGCAAAGACATTTCACTTTAGCACAGTACACCATGCATAATGGCCGGAAGAATGGGCAGAAGAAGATCACGTGCAGAAAATGCTAACTCAGGGAGGCAGGTGGCAGTTTGGAGGAGTGAGAGGCAAGGTTGGAGACGTCAACTTCTGATCATTTCCTCTTCCTTTAATGTTCTTGGCTGCCCACACCAAAGTTTTCTGATGTTTCTTTCTTCAGTGTTTAGTCTATTGAGCCAGTCCTGTGCCAGTCCTGACTAAGGCAAGAGGTACATCAACAATCCCAGCCCTGCTACTTGATGTAACTTACAATTAAGTCATCCTCAAAAATAGACCTAAAAATCCAGTGACTTTTCATGAGCACTAGAATCCTACGTTACTGCTGCTCTGTCTCTACCAGATTCTGGAGCCGCCCTTCAGATGGAACCCAGCACCTGGTCTGTGCTTTACTTCCTTTGGGAGCATGGCTTGCCTCTTCTTACTCTGATCAGCTACTTCTCCACTATGTCTTCTGTAGACTAGAACCTGCTATTGTTCACAAACTACCAGTGTGAACCAGTTCTCATGCCTCACCTCGTGTTGTCCGGTGCTGGGCATCTTCTGAGGATGATTGGCTTCCCCACCGCCAGAGCAATCCCTCAGTGCAGGCTCTGTCTCCCACCTCTCTCCTGGCCTGCTGTGTGAATCCTGGTCCATGTCACAACTCTCTCCAACCACTGACTTCTGTGATGTGTGACTACAAGCAAACATTTTTGTTTTCTCCCTAGGTAGTGAGGCTTGGCAGGAAAGCTCAGTTGGAACTAGGTTTCAGAAAGTCCTGAGTGCCACATTAAAGGAATCTGGATATGTCCAATAATCAAAGGAGAGTCTTCGCATAATTTTGAGTGGAGACATGGCACAGAGAACTAGGATTTTTGCATGGTTCATCTGGAAACTAATTATAGTTTTAAAAAATACCATCTGCAATTGGTATACACAGCCTAGTTGAGCAAGATGAATCCACTTTGCTTCCTGTGACATATGCCACTGTAATGATGGCCATCTTTTTGTGTACTTAATTAAAAGTTTAAAAATATTTAGAATTAGCTGTGACAAGTTGCTAAATTATTATGGAGAAATTTCAAATAAAATACTACTATTTTGGTTGAAATAAAAAATAGCTATATATGGAGGGATTAATCACTAATGAAAACGTAATTGCTTTGGAAGAATTTGAGAATGAAGCTCATCTGGAACATTTTCTGAAATAAAGTAGAATATTTTTAAAAGGATAGATCAATCGGGCTTCGTCATGAGGAAGTGTACCATATTAAGTAATATAATTCTGCAGCAAGGTCTTAGAATAGATCCACCATATTCTACTTCTGGTTGTCATAAGGTACTGTACACTTAAAAGTTGGTTGAGAGGGTGGATTTCATGTGTGTGTTTTTTATCACAATATAAAAAAATCAAGTTGTCTCTTGTGCTTTGGGATGAAGTGTGTTAATCGTTTTTTCTGTGAATAACAAAAATACAACCTGTATCAGATAATGCTTTTCTAATCATATTATGTAACACTATTTTCTTCTGAAATGGCCTTACTTTGATTTCAAACTAAGAAACATTTTCAGTATATACATAGTATTTCTTAACATTATGAGCAAAAATCTAAAACACTAAATTATCAATTTTCTGTCTAAATAATCAAATCATGTCACAGATTTTTAGATTATTTGAACTGAATATTGGAGTTTATTTGTCTTGTTTTAAAAAGACATAATTTTAAATATAGTCATAGAAACTTTCAATACTTCAAGAAACAATGGCAATCCTGCTTTTGTTTCTTTCTATTTGCCTGATAGACTTTTGTCTAATTGCATTACTATCATTATTATTATTATTATTATTATTATTATTACTATTATTATTTTAGCCTTTCTGAATCACTTTAAGTGTGTCATTTGTATACCACACAGAGCTGGATTTTTTTCTTGGGGCTAATTTGAAAATCTTCTTTTAGTAGACTTCCTTGAGAAGACCTTGAAGATGGCAGAGGAGTAAGACGTGGAGATCACCTTCCTCCCCACAAACACATCATAAACAATCTACATGTGGAACAACTCCTACAGAACACCTACTGAATGGTGGCAGAAGACCTCAGACTTCCCAAAAGGCAAGAAACTCCCCACGTACCTGGGTAGAACAAAAGAAAAAACAAAGACAAAAGAATACGGATGGGAGGGAGCTGTGAAGGAGGAAAACTTTCCACACACTAGGAGCCCCTTCACTGGCAGAGACAGGGTGTGGCAGGGGGGCAGCTTCGGAGCCACGGAGGAGAGCGCAGCAACAGGGGTGTGGAGGGCAAAGTGGAGAGATTCCCGCACAGAGGATGGGGGCTGACCAGCACTCACCAGCCCGAGCGGCTTGTCTGCTCACCCGCTGGGGTGGGCGGGGGCTGGGAGCTGAGGCTCGGGCTTCAGAGGTCAGACCCCAGGGAGAGGACTGGGGTTGGCTGTGTGAACACAGCCTGAAGGGGGCTAGTGCACCACAGCTAGCCAGGAGGGAGTCGGGGAAAAAGTCTGGACCTGCCAAAGAGGCAAGAGACCATTGTTGTGGGGTGCGCAAGGAGAGGGGATTCAGAGCACCACCTAAACAAGCTCCAGAGACAGGCGGGAGCCGTGGCTATCAGCACAGACACCAGAGATGGGCATGAAATGCTAAGGCTGCTCCTGCAGCCATCAAGAAGCCTGTGTGCAAGCGCAGGTCACTATCCACACCTCCCCTCCCGGGAGCCTGTGCAGCCCGCCACCGCCAGGGTCCCGTGATCCAGAGACAACTTCCCCGGGAGAACGCACGGTGCGCCTCAGGCTGGTGCAATGTCCCGCCAGCCTCTGCCGCTGCAGGCTCGCCCCTCATCCGTACCCCTCCCCACCCCGGCCTGAGTGACCCAGAGCCCCTGAATCAGCTGCTCCTTTAACCCCATCGTGTCTAAGCAAAGAACGGAACAGCAAAGAATCCTCGGGTGACCTACATGCAGAGGCATGACCAAATCCAAAGCTGAACTCCACGAGCTGTGCGAACAAAGAAAAGAAAGGGAAATTTATCCCAGCAGGCTCAGGAGCAGCGGATTAAATATCTACAATCAACTTGATGTACCCTGCATCTTGGAATACCTGCATAGAAAACAAATCATCCCAAACTTGAGGCAGTGGACCCTGGGAGCAACTGTAGACTTGGGGTTTGCTTTCTGCATCTGATTTGTTTCTGGTTTTATGTTTATCTTAGTTTAGTATTCAGAGTTTATTATCATTGGTAGGTTTGTTTATTGATTTGGTGGCTCTCTTCCTTTTTTTATATATATAGATTTTTTTTTCCTTTTTGTTATTTTGTGACTGAGTATATGTATGCTTCTTTGCGTGACTTTGTCTGTATGGCTTTGCTTTTACAATTAGTCCTAGGGACCTGTCTGTTTTTTGTGTTTTTTTTGGTATAGTTTTTAGTGCTTCTTATCAATGGTGGATTTGTTTTTTGGTTGGATTGCTCTCTTTCTTTCTTTCTATTTTTTTATTACTTTTTTTTAAAATTTTTACTAATTTTTTTATTTATTATTTTAATAGCTTTATTTTATTTATTTTTTCTTTCTTTCTTTCTTTTTTTCTACCTTTACTTCTGAGCCGTGTGCTGATGGGGTCTTGGTGCTCCAGACGGGTGTCAGGCCTGTGCCTCTGAGGTGAGAGAGCTGAGTTCAGGACATTGGTCCACCAGAGACCTCTCAGCTCCACATAATATCAAACGGCGAAAGCTCTCCCAGAGATCTCCATCTCAACCCTAAGACCCAGCTCCACTCAACAACCAGCAAGCTACAGCGCTGGACACCCTATGCCAAACAACTAGCAAGACAGGAACACAACAACACCCATTAGCAGAGAGGCAGCCTAAAATCATAATAAGGTCACAGACACCCCAAAACACCACCAGACATGGTTCTGCACACCACAAAGGCAAGATCCAGCCTCATCCACCAGAACACAAGCACCAATCCCCTCTCCCAGGAAGCCTACACAACCCACTAAACCAACCTTAGCCACTGGGTGCAGACACCAAAAACAACGGGAACTACGAACCTGCCGCCTGTGATAAGGAGACCCCAAACACAGTAAGTTAAGCTAAATGAGAAGAAAGAAAAGCACACAGCAGATGAAGGAGCAAGGCAAAAATCCACCAGACCTAACAAACGAAGAGGAAATAGGCAGCTACCTGAAAAAGAATTCACAGTAATGATAGAAATGATGATCCAAAATCTTGGAAACAGAATGGAGAAAATACAAGAAACGTTTTAAAAGGACCTAGAAGAACTAAGGAGCAAACAAACAATGATGAACAGCACAATAAATGAAATTAAAAATTCTCTAGAAGGAATAAATAGCAGAATAACTGAGGCAGAAGAACAGATAAGTGACCTGGAAGAAAAAACAGTGGAAATAACTACCACAGAGCAGAATAAAGAAAAAAGAATGAAAAGAATTGAGGACAGTCTCAGAGACCTCTGGGACAACATTAAACACACCAACATTCGAATTATATGGGTCTGAGAGAAGAAGAGAAAAAAAAAGGGGCTGAGAAAATATTTGAAGAGATTATAGCTGAAAACGTCCCTAATATGGGAAAGGAAATAGTCAATCAAGTCTAGGAAGTACAGAGATTCCCATACAGGATAAATCCAAGGAGAAACATGCTAAGACACATATTAATCAAATTATCAAAAATTAAATACAAAGAAAAAATATTAAAAGCAGCAAGGGAAAAACAACAAATAATATACAGGGAATCCCCATAAGGTTAACAGCTGATCTTTCGGCAGAAACTCTGCAAGCCAGAAGGGAGCGGCAGGACATATTTAAAGTGAGAAAAATGAAAAAGCTACAACCAAGATTACTCTACCCAGCAAGGATCTCATCCAGAATCGACAGAGAAATTAAAACCTTTACAGACAAGCAAGTCTAAGAGAATTCAGCACCACCAAACCGGCTTTACAACAAATGCTAAGGGAACTTCTCTAGGCAGGAAACACAAGAGAAGGAAAAGATCTACAAAAACAAACCGAAAACAATTAAGAAAATGGTAATAGGAACATACATATCGATAATTACCTTAAATGTAAATGGAATAAATGCTCCCACAAAAAGACATAGACTGGCTGAATGGATACAAAAACAAGATCCGTACATGCTGTCTACAAGAGACCCACTTCAGACCTAGGGACACATACAGACTGAAAGTGAGGGGTTGGAAAAAGATATGCCATGCAAAAGAAATCAAAAGAAAGCTGGAGTAGCAATTCTCATATCAGACAAAATACACTTTCAAATAAAGACTATTACAAGAGAGAAAGAAGGACACTACATAATGATCAAGGGATCAATCCAAGAAGAAGCTATAACAATTGTGAACATTTATGAACCCAACATAGGAGCACCTCAATACATAAGGCAAATGGTAACAGGGATAAAAGGGGAAATCGACAGTGACACAATCATATTAGGGGATTTTAACACCCCACTTTCACCAATGGACAGATCATCCAAAATGAAAATAAATAAGGAAACACAAGCTTTAAATGATACATTAAACAACATGGACTTAATTGATATTTATAGGACATTCCATCCAAAAACAACAGAATACACTTTCTTCTCAAGTGCTCATGGAACATTCTCCAGGATAGACCATATCTTGGGTCACAAATCAAATGTTGGTAAATTTAAGAAAATTGATATCATATCAAGTATCGTTTCCGACCATGATGCTATGAGACTAGATATTAATTACAGGAAACAAATCTGAAAAAATACAAACACATGGAAGCTAAACAGTACACTACTAAATAACCAAGAGATCACTGAAGAAATCAAAGAGGAAATCAAAAAATACCTAGAAACAAATGAGAATGAAAACACGATGACTCCAAACCTACAGGATGCAGCAAAAGCTGTTCTAAGAGGGAAGTTTATAGCAATACAATACTACCTCAAGAAACAAGAAACATCTCAAATAAACAAGCTAAACTTACACCTAAAGCAATTAGAGAAAGAAGAACAAAAAAGCTCCAAAGTTGACAGAAGGAAAGAAATCAAAAAGATCAGATCAGAAATAAATGAAAAAGAAATGAAGGAAACAATAGCAAGGTCAATAAAACTAAAAGCTGGTTCCTTGAGACGATAAACCAAATTGATAAAACATTAGCCAGACTCATCAAGAAAAAAAGGGAGAAGACTCAAATCAATAGAATTAGAAATGAAAAAGGAAAAGTAACAACTGACACTACAGAAATAAAAGGATCATGAGAGATTACTACAAGCAACTATATGCCAATAAATTGGACAAATTCTTAGAAAAGCACAACCTTCCGAGACTGAACCAGGAAGAAATAGAAAATATAAAGAGACCAATCACAAGCTCTGTAATTGAGACTGTGATTAAAATTCTTCCAACCAACAAAAGCCCAGGACCAGATGGCATCACAGGTGAATTCTATCAAATATTTAGAGAAGGGTTAATACCTATCCTTCTCAAACTCTTCCAAAATACAGCAGAGGGAGGAACACCCCCAAACTCATTCTACAAGGCCACCATCACCCTGATACCAAAACCAGACAAAGATGTCACAAAGAAAACTACAGACCAGTATCACTGATGACCACAGATGCAAAAATCCTTAAGAAAATACAAGCAAACAGAATCCAACAGCACATTAAATGGATAATACAGCATGATCAAGTGGGGTTTATCCCAGGAATGCAAGGATTCTTCAATATATGCAAATCAAACAACGTGATACATCATATTAACAAACTGAAGGAAAAAAACAATATGATCATCTCAATAGATGAAGAAAAAGCTTTCAACAAAATTCAGCACCCATTTATGATAAAAACCCTCCAGAAAGTAGGCATAGAGGGAACTTACCTCAACATAATAAAGGCCATATATGACAAACCAACAGCCAACATCGTTCTCAATGGTGAAAAACTGAAACCATTTCCACAAAGATCAGGAACAAGACAAGGATGTCCACTCTCTCCATTATTATTCAACATAGTTTTGGAAGTTTTAGCCCCAGCAATCAGAGAAGAAAAAGAAATAAAAGGAATCTAAATTGGAAAAGAAGAAGTAAAGCAGTCACTGTTTGCAGATGACATGATACTATACGTAGCGAATCGTAAAGTTGCTACCAGGAAACTACTAGAGCTAATCAATGAATTTGGTAAAGTAGCAGGATACAAAATGAATGCACAGAAATCTCTTGGATTCCTATACACTATTGATGAAAAATGTGAAAGAGATATTAGGGAAACACTCCCATTTACCATTGCAACAAAAAGAATAAAATACCTAGGAATAAACCTACCTGAAGAGACAAAAGACCTGTATGCAGAAAACTATAAGACACTGATGAAAGAAATTAAAGATGATACAAACAGATGGAGAGATATACCATGTTCTTGGATTAGAAGAATTAACATTGTAAAAATGATTATACTACCCAAAGCAATCTACAGATTCAATGCAATCCCTATCAAACTACCAATAGCGTTTTTCACAGAACTAGAACAAAAAATTTCACAAATTGTATGGAAACACAAAAGACCCCAAATAGCCAAAGCAATCTTCAGAAAGAAAAACAGAGCTGGAGGAATCAGGCTCCTGGACTTCAGACTATACTACAAAGCTACAGTAATCAAGACAGTATGGTACTGGCACAAAAACAGAAATATAGATCAATTGTACAGGATAGAAAGCCCAGAGATAAACCCATGCACATATGGTCACCTTATCTTTGATAAAGGAGGAAAGAATATACAGTGGAGAAAAGACAGCCTCTTCAATTAGTGGTGCTGGGAAAACTGGACAGCTACATGTAAAAGAATGAAATTAGGACACTCCCTAACACCATACACAAAAATAAACTCAAAATGGATTAAAGACCTAAATGTAAGGCCAGACACTATCAACCTCTCGGAGGAAAACATAGGCAGAACACTCTATGACATAAATCACAGCAAGATCCTTTTTGACCCACCTCCTAGAGAAATGGAAATAAAACCAAAAATAAACAAATGGGATGTAATGAAACTTACAAGCTTTTGCACAGCAAAGGAAACCATAAACAAGACGAAAGGACAACCCTCAGAATGGGAGAAAATATTTGCAAATGAAGCAATTGACAAAGGATTAATCTCCAAAATTTACAAGCAGCTCATGCAGCTCAATATCAAGAAAACAAACAACCCAATTCAAAAATGGGCAGAAGACCTAAATAGACATTTCTCCAAAGAAGATATACAGGTTGCCAACAAACACATGCATGAAAGAATGCTCAACATCACTAATCATTAGAGAAATGCAAATCAAAACTACAGTGAGGTATCACCTCTCACCAGTCAGAATAGCCATCATCAAAAAATCTACACACAATAAATGCTGGAGAGGGTGCGGAGAAAAGGGAACCCTCTTGCACAGTTGGTGGGAATGTGAATTTATACACTCATTATGGAGACCAGTATGGAGGTTCCTTAAAAAACTAAAAATAGAACTACCATATGACCCAGCAATCCCACTACTGGGCATATACCCTGAGAGAACCGTAATTCAAAAACAGTCATGTACCACAATGTTCACTGCAGTTCTATTTACAATAGCCAGGGCATGGAAGTAACCAAAGTGTCTATCAACAGATGAATGGATAAAGAAGATGTGGCACATATATACGATGGAATATTACTCTGCCATAAAAAGAAATGAAATTGAGTTATTTGTAGCAAGGTGGATGGACCTGGGGTCTGTTATACAGAGTGAAGTAAGTCAGAAAGAGAAAAACTAATACTGTATGCTAACACATATATACAGAATCTAAAAAAAAAAAAAAAAAAAAAAAAAGGTTCCAAAGAACCTAGGGGCAGGACAGGAATAAAGATGCAGATGTAGAGAATGGACTTGAGGACACAAGGATGGGAAAGGTAAGCTGGGACGAAGTGAGAGAGTGGCATGGACATATATACGCTACCAAATGTAAAACAGCTAGCTAGTGGGAAGCAGCCACATAGCACAGGGAGATCAGCTTGGTGCTTTGTGACCACCTAGAGGGGTGGGATAGGGAGGGTGGGAGGGAGATGGAAGAGGGAGGAGATATGGGAACATATGTATATGTATAACTGATTCACTTTGTTGTAAAGCAGAAACTAACACACCAATGTAAAGCAATTATACTCCAATAAAGATGTTAAAAAAAATTTTTAAATAAGAAAAAATAGAAAACAAAATCAATGGTGCTAGAGGCTAGAGGCAGAAAACCTAACATGTCTGATTCTTAAACAGCTGACTTTGTAACTGGTTTATTTTTTCAATTCTCTAATTAAAATTGATCCGTATTAGCTACGTTGCTAATTATTAGTAGGAGTGAAAAATGGCTTCATCTTTTTCCTAGATTTATTTAGTCTAGGATTTGAGTACTAAATTTGAGTACAAACAGATTCCACATAATTATATACCCTAGGAAATGCAGTATAATTTATATGAAGGTTAGAGCTTAGGGAATTCATGCTAAATGGATTTTTCTCAAAACCCCATGTCCTTATTATTTGGGACTGTTAAATAAGTTTAAAGCAAGACTATTTGTGTGATCTTCTTTCCTTAAATGGAAGACCAGGGGACCACCTTCCCAGCATGGTCCTGTAGAGGTGGGCTGGTGGGGAAATGTTTCTCTCTCCTGCAGCTGTGAATTACCAAAACCAAACAAGAACAAAAGCCATGAGCCGGGATGGGAAGATCTAGAAAGGTAAGGAGTAAGACCACTTGCTCTAGGAACCATAAAGGCAATTACAAACATCAGTTGGGTTCACCTGGTTCATTCACTGCTCCTCACCTGTGCTTAAAGTGCCAAGATCCGTGTTTCATCCATCTTTGTAAACCAAGTTCCTAATACAGTGCCTCAAATACAGTAGATGCTCAACACATTAATTAGTTACTTGAATAATGTCTCTTGTTTCTTTATATAATTTAAAATGCATAGACTCATAACTGTGTGTTAATCGTCAGTTCCTCCTCAATAGAGAGCAAATATCTTAACCAGGAGTTTTTGAGACTAATCTAATGCTGATCTGGACCCTCTTCTTTTGTCATTTTTTTTTTTTTTATTATCTTCTGATCTCTTTTTCTCTATCCATCCCATTTTGGTCTATACTGTTCCAGTATATTCCTGACATCAATGTTAATGCTTCTATAGCCACACTGCTGTCTATTTTTGTCCCTTTTTTGCTACTGCAAAAATCTATACAATGAAGAAAATTCTAGAAGTGCAAATTTCCTCCAATAAAATCACTATAGCCTCTCTGCCTCTCCAACTGACTTCCAAACAACCACTACCTTGTTCTTCATATTCTAGTAATAACAAATTGTAATTACCTGCACATCTTGTGCTAATTTCACATTTCCATGCTTTTGTACAGCACTTGCTGGCTAAACCACCCTTTCAATCGTTATTCAGCTGACCCACTCCTATTTATCCTTCAACTATAACCTCAAAAGTCCTTCTTAATGAGCTGTTGCTAAACTCAGAAATTATCAGGTCATCACTATTTTTCCTGCATAATTCTGATATTGTCTTGAGAGATAGATAGATAGATATGTATCAAGATAAACAGATATTATGTCTGAAAATTATTTCTTAAGTGGATTTATTGATGGTTATAACCATCCATGAAATTACTGTATGGCACAGAGAACTATATTCAATACCTTGTAATAACCTATAATGGAAAAGAATCTGAAAAAGAATATATATATATATATATATATATATATATATATATATATATATACATACATACACACACACACACATATAAGAATAACTGAGTCACTTTGCTATCACCTGAAACTAACACAACATTGTAAATCAACCATACTACTTCAATGAAATCTTGTTTGTTTTGAAAAAAAAAATTACTTCCATGGGAAATGAGGTCTGATCTTTGATTGTATCATTCCCTATCTTGACAAATAGAAGATTACATCATTTTTTTACCTCACTGAAATCTCTACTGATATGTTCTTCTTTATCTTTGGCTTTGGATGGAATGCCTACAATACAGTAGGTGCTAAATAATTATTGATTGATTAACTAAACAGAACTAACATTTTTGAGTGCCTCCATGTATTCAGTTTGTCAAATGACAACTTAGTTTATATAAGCTTTGATTCTGGAGTGAGAGATTAGGATTTCATTCCAGGCTCAACAACTTGCTAGCCATGTGTTCTTGGGCTAATTACTTTCATTTCCCCTCCTGTCAAATGAAGATAATATATTGAGGTTACTGAAGATTGCGTTAGATAAAATAAGAAGAGCATTTTACATGGTGCCCAGTAGATGTGTGAATGAATGAATTCCCCTCAAAGCTCTATGAGAGTAGTGTAGGGAGGCAAGGAAACTAAGGGTCAGAGAAGTGGAACAAGTTGCAGAGAATATAAGCAGCAGATCTGGGATCCATATCCAGCTGAGTGTGCCTGCGATCTGAAGGAAGTTTCCACTGTTGCTGCAAGAAACATCAGTGGCATTTTCCACTCCAGTGTTTCCTTAAAGGACATATGCTGGTGAACTCCTGTCCATTTGTCAGATTCTGTCTCACCGGAAATCTCTTTAGAGCTAGCATCATTCATTAACATTTCACACCCTGCCCAACATGTTTATAATTGGATGGTCTGATAAATGATCCTGCATGAGCCAGTACACTAACATCTTTGACCTTCCTCTGTCATTTTCTATGCAGAATTCCTTTTAAGTGCCTCATAATACTGTTTGATGTGCCCTCTTTTAAAGCAGATATACGTTGATCCAGACATCCTCATTGTCTAAGCTACCACTTGACTATAAATTAGCACTTTTAGAACCTATTCTTTCATCATTTTACCCATGTCACTCTAAAACAGGTGCCACATTTTAATCTAATTATTCGTTTGCTTCTTTTTAATACCTGTCTTTTTAGCTTGATTGGGAGCTCTCCTAGATGGGAAAAACTTTCTCATCTTTTTATATGTAGCATATAGCATGGTGCTTGGCACATAGTTGATGCTCATTGAGTACCTAAATCAACACCACTATAACAGCCTCTAAGAGTTATGTTTTCATTATTTATTAAGAACCCCAGAGAGTGATAATTATTTATACTTTTGTGATCCTGTCAATTTTATAATTTCTCACCTAGAAATTTTGTTTCCCCCTCTCATTACGGAAATATTCAGAATTCCCAAGCAGTTATTGCAGAAATTGTTTGGAGTTTAAGCCACATTTCCTGTACCAGGTAAAGGAATATGCACAAATTCCCTGTAAAGTCTCAATCGTTCTAAAACGTAATGCTTAGTCAAGAATGCTTCTTTTGGAACTCTTAGTCTTGATGGAATGAGGCAGGGCGGGTTGGGGCAAGCAGGGTATATGTACTCAAGAGGAGAGAGACACATGTCTAGTTATATGATAAATAATTTCTGGGGCTGTAATATACAGCAGGGTGACTATAGTTAATAATACCGTACTGTATATTTGAAAATTTCTGAGATTCAATCTTCAAAGTTCTCATCACAAGAAAAAAGTTGTAGGTGAAGTGATGAATGTTAAACTAAACATATTGTGGTAACTATTTCATAATATATACATATATCAATATTATTATGTTGCACACCTTAAATTAATCCAATGTTATATTCACTTATATCTCAATAAAAATGGAAAAAAGAAGAAGTGGGATGAGGAGGAGAGAGACGAAGGCCTGCCAGCAGTCTCTGGGAACTATGGCAATGAGCTGTGGATGGAACACTTCACAGCTTTTCTTGGATGTCTTTTCTTATGTTCCTTGGGTAATTTTGATCCCACAGTAAAGTCTATATGTTTTGTTACTTCCCCTGACTATAAAAGAATAATTTCCTTAATTGAAGGAAGGCGTGTTACTGAACATCTTTTTTTTTAAAGAAAAAAGAAAAAATTTGAAGAGTAAATGGAAACACTTTACCAAAAAAAAGGGTCCAGACTACAAATAAGTAATTTATAAAAGGGGCCTTCTATTTTATTATGCTAGGCTTTATTTTACTTAACAAATATTGCCTAGGAAAATTGTCCCTCTGAGTCGTGTAAAGTAAAATGTACTAAATTAGCTATAAACTCTAAAGTCTAAGCATATATAAAGCTAAATATTCTAATTAAATAAAATATAATAAAATTAATGATACCTATTTCTTCTGGTAATTGAGAATTAATAATAAAATATAGAGATTTCCTATATGAATGTCAAAAAGATCCAGCTGTTGTAGGACTCAATATACCTAAATATCTCCCCCAATCGCCTCAAACTATACAGATTAAAGACTACTCGAGTCTTCTGGATTGTAGCCTCCAAAAAAGGCAGGGAACCACATGTTTCGATCACCAGCATGCCCGGCATTTGGTACTCATGTGACTGCACTGAACCAGAGCAAACAGCCCTGTGCCTTCCATTCCCCACCATACATATTTTAATCCTTTAGTAGAAATGCAGTTTAGTCAGATTACTTTGCTGATGCATGATATTAATGAAAAAAATGGGTATGCGGTGAGGTTTTCTGTTTTAGACTATCTCTTGAGCGTGGGAGCTTAATGCACGTAACTGAACCAGGTTCTGTGCCCTGTCATGCGTTTGTCTGCCCCATCCTCCCCCAGCCCAGGGGAGCACTCAGTCTACTGTTCTCTGTCCCCTTCATCCTTTCAGTCTCCCCCCATCCTTGCTCCTGGAAAATAGGTCTTCATGTATAAGAATGCATCAAAACTACGCTGGGAGAGAGATCAATATTAGTAAGAGAAGAATCGGTTTATGTTATGATTCTCCCACTCCGAGGAAATTTAAAGATCCGGGTAACTTAGAAGTAAGTGGGCTTTGGCTCCAAGGGGATAGAATTTAGGTGGGGAGAGGCAAAGAAAAGGAAGAAAAGGTGAGAGACAGGAGGGCTTCCAGTGCCCACAAGAAGTGAAACTGGCTCTAAGAAGTGACCCTGAGGGGACACATAAGAATTGTTCGAACTGTTCTGGACTCTCCATGTATTTCTAAGTAGCTGCACACAAGATCAGCTCTATTCTAGGAATAGACTGAGTCGGTAACTTTTTCCAGCTATTGCCAATATATATAATCAGCACAATTTCACACATGTAACTCTATGGGTCAGGGTGTTACTTGCCCACAACAGCTAATAAAAGGGGAAAAGTCAAGATTTGAACTTAGAGTGTGTCTGAATTCCAGGTTTGCAATATTTTCTCTATATATCTTGCTGAAAGTTTTATTTAGGAGGTTGGAGAAAGGCAGAAGCAAAGAAGGGCCAAAAAGACGGGGTAAAACAAGTAAGAACTAATTTGAGCTTTTCCCAAAGGAGCAGATCTGGGTAGAGTTCAAAGTTAGAGTTGTTTGAGATGGGAGAAGGGAAATTGGTAGAAAGCCAAAGATCAGAATGAAAATCCTATAGTCTAAGAGAGGGAAGATAGCACAAAGTTGCTTCTGAATTTTCCCTGAAGTTGGAGCTGTCCCTTAGTGCCCCTTCCACATCCAGTAGAATTTATCCTATGTAACTACCATAATTCAGCCCAGCCCACTCCAGCGCCTCTCAGATCCCTTCCTCGACTCTGCCTAAGGAAAGGTTTTCAGCAAGATAGTTGTAACTTCCCCCCAACAGTAGTGGTGATCTGATACAGATGTGATTGATTGAGATTGTACCCTTCAGGGTAGTAAAGAATTCAGCAATTAAGCTGGTTTATGATAATACAAATACCCTTCCATGCAAGGCATTTCTCCCAAAAGCATATATTACTTTAAACTTTCAGACTGTCTGTTCCAAAAAGCAAGTTTGATCAGTCCTATTTCAATTGTATTTATTTACTGTCTTCCAACTTAAGAGGCTTTACAGAGTCTTGTGGAGTCAATAAGCAATAAAAAAAAAAAGTCTGTCAATCATTGATGAACAGGACAAGGCAAAGAGTTGTATACATAATCCAAAAAGAAGTTACTCCCCAAAAAAGAGGATCTTGGAGATTTTCTTGCTCTTCTAGAAAAAAAAATTTTAATTTAGAAGAGGTGGGATTTGGTATTAATTCACAGATTTTCAGACACCCCATTGTAGAGGTCCTTCTGTCAACTTTCACTGGAAAAAAGTCTGGACCATCTAGTATCAGTTATTCATTGTAAATATTTATTTAATATCGGCAGAATGACATTATATTGAGAGATTTGGCAAACAAAATAAGTAAGATAAAGAGATGTAGTAATGAGTAGTAGTCAAGCGATAACTCAAATTCACCATTAAAATAAAGCCATAGTCAACGCTTGACTATGGGTAGTTTATAAAAGGTTTATGTGCAGCAGGTTATGAGGTGGACTCATTTCCTCATGGGTGATAGATAGTCCATTAATCAGCCATTGATTACATATTCTCACCAATTACCAAACCCTTATTACTAATTGGCCAGTCCTGCCAATTAGTTAAATAGATAGATAGATAGATAAAGTAGATAGTTATAGGTGACACCATTTTGTTTTGTATTGACTAATGAACCCATGTGACATGAGCAAAAATGCTTTGAATGAATCCATATGTTTAAGATGAGTATCTTTGTAGAAAAAAGAAGAAAGGAAAAAGAAGAAAAAATTATTTGTATCAAACTTGTATTTTTCAAAGGTAAAGATACTAAAGTAAAAACAAAACATGATTTTTGATCACTTGAAGGATTATAGATCCTCATAGTTACTGGAATCTACTTGGGTACATTTTGCACAGCATCTAAAGTGTTTGTTCTTGATTAAATATAAAACTAACAATAATGGCTTTCGTAATAAGAATCATAACCTTGAATAATTAAGGAAATCAGCAGAGTTTTGGTTAGATAATATCATCATAAATCAAACAGATATTTCTTCCTTTAAATCACCACATGCCAATGGTTCTTACAAAATAAAGCATTATCTGTTAGCTTCTACTGGACAATATTAAATACTCCCATGGGAATGGTCTAAATAAAATCTAGCCCTTCAGACCCATAAGGTCATTGTTGGTAGCTGAAATTGTGTGAGTGTATGAGATCCCAGGGAGGTTGTACAGAACAAGAAAAAACAAGTGTGAGGCAAACTGGATCCAACTGAAATTTGAGTAGGTGGCACAATTTTTAATTGATCTGATAGCCCAGGTGACATAACCAAAATTGTTTCTAATGTACCCATTTCCCTGGGATGAGTAACTCACTAAACTTTAAAATTCCCAAAACATCTTCCACTATAAAATGAATCATGGTCATTTTGACCTCTCTTAGCAGGATTTAAAGCAATGAGTTAAAAATAGAAATATCTATAAAAGAAGTTTCTACAATGCAGCTCAGGCTCATTGGATTAAAGCAAAATACATCCATCTCTACTTTCTTTCTCTTTAAATACAAAACTCAGTGATTTTGCCATAACTCTCCCCTTTTCCTGTGATGCATGCTTTCTGCTTTTCATCCACTATCTAACAATCCTCAGAGACTAAATTCAATGACTAAAAGAGCCACGGAAAGAAAGGTTTAACTTTGTGTTATTTTCACAAAGAAATGCTAAGTCTTCCTTATGCATAAGGCAAGGGTTTCTTCTATTTGTTGTACTTGGGGAGAAATAGAAAGTGACTCTAAAATTTCTGGGGTTTTTTCTCTCCTTTCTCTTTTTTTTTTTTTTTTTTTGTGCCACAAACCCTCCACTCATTTTCAGGTACACACTAGTTTGCATTGACAAAGCAAAAAGCACAATCCTAAACCACCGAGCAAACAAAGTTCTGCTCTTGTCACTTTCTTGGATCATGCAATTTTTCTTTAACCTGCACAGTACGGTTCTGTAACTAAGATCTGCTGTCATGGAGTCCGTCCTGTGTAATTCTAACAACGTATCAGAATATGAGAGTGACTAGGAAAGAGGGCAGTCAGTTCTAACCAGGGGACAAACGGAGGATAAATGATTAGACTGACTGGCCTCTACAAGCCCTCTCCAGCTCTGTGCTGCTGGTATTCAGAGCACAAAACAACACTGTACCAACCACTGGGCACAGAGCTTCTGATTAACTAGTACAAGAAACGCCTTCACGGTAAGAGGTCTCTTAGGCCAGCTACACTGACTGATGCACAAACTGCCTATGGTCCTGGATTTATCCTCCAGAATCCAATAAGAGATGGCTCACAAGGTGAGAAGTTTCTCTAGAAATGGAGCATGCTAATAACTTGGAAAACAAGTCAGGTAACAAGCCTGTTCCCATGAAGAGCCAGTTTGAAGATCTCAGCAATTACAGCAAATGTCAAATGATGGAAAATCCCCTCAGAAACGATGTAAGGTGCTGTGTGTTAAAACTTCAGGAACCCCAAGATTACATTCCACAACGTCACAACTCTCTGCCTTCTGCCACTACAAGCATCGCAGTGTTTATTATTATCCACCCTAAGGGTTAAAAAAAGTCAGTTCTTGTAAGTTTCTACTTTATTCAGATAGGTTGATTCATTCTTATGGAAAGTGATTAAAAAGAAGCTGTTAAAGTCCTCCATACATACTATAATAAATATCTTCCAAGACATTTTATGGTCCCCAGATCCAAGTGTGAATAGCTTTTACAACATATAATTTTCCCTTTGAAGACAGTAAATTATAACCGAACAATTTGAGTGACTCAAATCCTTAATGATTCTATACAAAGAAAATTAGCATGATATATAAAACTTTTAAAATAAATTCTGCCACCAAATAATTTCTACTCCACATTATATTATATCATTACTGTGGTAACATTAACCATGAACTTATGTATATCTTCAGTATCTAAAAAAATCAGCAAAGCTCTAATGATGATTCTGTTGCTTGCCCTTATTATCAAATAATTCATTTGGGAACAGTGAGTTAGCTGTCTTGTTTAGAGAGAGCACACTCTCAAGTAGAAATACTCTGCAGGATCCATTACAAGAGATAATGGACTTTTTGTTTAGATCTCATTTCCTATGAATTTTCGTATCAGTAGGTTAACATTAACAGTTACTACTTTAGGGACATCTACTCTGCGCCACACACCTCAGTGAATTTCAAATGTTCGCTCGGAAGTATAAGAATATTTGTGAGAGCTTGTTAAAAATGAAGATTCCTAGAGCCACCCCCTGGGAATCTGACTTGGTAGAAAGGGTTAGGCCAGGAAGCATCCCCAAAGCCTCCAGATAGTTCTATGCAGCACACTTACAGAAATCCTGACGATTATGATTTAAATGTGGTGTAAAGGGGTTTTATAAGTAGAAGAGAGCTTCCAATCTGAGGCAGACAGAGGTCAAATAGAAGATTTATAGTAATAGTGTATTAAGAGAGTCAACTGTTTAAATCTTGGCTCAAGCCCAAGGACTCAGCCTTGGGATGAGATTCAGTTTTCTGAAGAAGCTCTTGGGAAATCACAGGCTTCTCTGTTGAACTTGGCGTGAATCCCCTTTTGTCTGTAGAGAGGAGCTGAGCAGGGAGACAGGCAGTCCCTGAGAGCACTGGATAGTTTTCACTATGTGGGTCAGTGACCACAACTGCTGCAGCAGCACTTTCAGAGACAGAAAAAGCCAGTGGGAAAGCAATTCCATAGGCGGCACCGTACGCTCACCTTGCGTTATTGACCTGGGGCCTGGCTGCTCCGGATCAAAGGGCAGCAGGCCTGGTGGCTTCTGCAAAAGCAAGGCGACAGCAGTCCAGCCACAGGCCAAGGAAAGTGACGTCCACAGCCCATGTGGAGCGAGCAAAAACCAACCGCCTGCAGTTGAGCCAAAGTTCTGCCTTTCTACTTAACCAAAACTAAACATCAGATCACAAATGGGGACCAACCTCGTGGTCTGTGCGTGAGGACAAACTTGTTTGTTCCCAGAATCCTTCCTACTCAGTCCCTGGGGGACAGGGAGGAGGTGGATACTGTCTCTTTTCAAATCATGTTATTCCCAGCATCCTGTGCTTCATTCATCACACCAGCTGTGAGCTCTCCACTGCCATCACTGATGCTATTCAGGTTCATCAACGTGTTCGTTAAGGGCACTGGAAAAACGAAACTAGTAACCAATGTTGTGAAGCTACCAGAGTGAAAAATAAATAAATAAAACCAAGTGGAAGAAACACCAAAAGAGTTTGCCAACTATTTACCTACAAGCAATCTTGTTTGGCAAGTTACATGTTTCACAAGCTAAGCCTCTGCTTCATTAAAATCACTCTTTCTTGAACTTCTGCGGTAAAATGCGCACCAGTGGCCAGCCTCACCCCCAGTGACCTGTTGTGGCCCAGCACTTTCTTCAACCAGACCCACAGCAAACCCAGGACCACCGTCCATTTTACTGAAGTGGGAGCCCCGCCACACCTCCGCTCTGTCCGGTAAAGTGCTGACTTCCAGTGCACGTTGAAAAGCATTTCGCTGGGCTAACAGATGGAGGGGAGCTCTTTTCTCTCCTGAGGAGCGACCTAGTCTCCCCGGCGTGCCACCAAGCGTGGCCACGCTGCAGGCCTTGGTCCTCAGACCTGTAATTTAACTAACAGAGAGCTAGTCAAGAAAACCAGAAAGTTCTCAACTGGGGTTCATAGGCTTTGAAGCACTGAAATTGTTCTATTCTCTGGGAAGTGCAGTGTTCTAGATGTATCCCTTCAGGGTCAGTCCAGCCCTCCAAGGGGAAAGAGCACAAACAGGAAAAAGGAGACAAATATTTAGAGACATTTCCCTTTAAAATGAACTTCGTTGGAGACCCATGTATTTAGCAAATAGCTGCTGAGGATGTACCATGTTTCAGATGCCATGGTGGCACTGGATTTGCAGTGATGTGGGTGTGGGTATGCATGGGCCCTGTCTTTGTGCAACAAACAAGCAATGAACATCCAATAAAGATGTTAAAAAAAAAAAAGAATAGGGCTTCCCTGGCGGCGCAGTCATTGAGAATCTGCCTGCCAATGCAGGGGACACGGGTTCAAGCCCTGGTCTGGGAAGATCCCACATGCCGCGGAGCAACTAGGCCCGTGAGCCACAACTACTGAGCCTGCGCGTCTGGAGCCTGTGCTCCACAACAAGAGAGGCCGCGATAGTGAGAGGCCCGCACACCGCGATGAGGAGTGGCCCCCGCTTGCCGCAGCTAGAGAAAGCCCTCGCACAGAAACGAAGACCCAACACAGCCAAAAGTAAATAAATAAATAAATAAATAATTTTTTAAAAAAAGAAAAAGAATAAATGAATGAATATGCTGTACCTATAAAAAAACACAAAAACAAGCAATGAACAACCAATAAAGACGTTAAAAAAAAAAGAATAAATGAATGAATATGTTGTACCTATAAAAAAAAAAAACAAGCAATGAACATCCAATAAAGATGTTAAAAAAAAGAATAAATGAATGAATATGTTGTACCTATAAAAAAAACAAGCAATGAAAAATTAATATATATTTATGAATGCCGATAAACTCTCTGCTGATAGGAAAGCGTATAATGTTGTAAGTAATGAGACCAACCTAACTCAGATGGGGTGAAGGGCGGCTCTCTGCGGAGGGGATAATTAGGTTAAAACTGGCTGAGTAATAAACCACAGAGAGTGAGGGAAAGAGCATTCCAGGCCAAGTCAGTGGCACATGGGAAAGCCCTGGAGGAAACGAGGTTGATACCTTCAGGGAATTGAAACAACAGGCCAGCAGGGCCGGAACAAAATGCGCAGGTAGGAGAGAGGCAGTAGCTAATTCTGGGGGATGGAAAAGGGACAGACCCACCCAGGGCTTGTAGGATTTGGGGTTTCATTTGAGCCGCAAGGGGAGCCGTTGCAGGATTTTAGGAAGAGGAATGACATAAGCTGAGCTGCATTTTTAAAAGGCCACAGGCTGACTGTGCAGAGGAACGCGAAGAGAAGCAAGGAGACAAATACTGAAGGAAGGTAAATATGGCAAGTGATATGGTAGGACAGAAATGGAAAGAGAGAGAGAGGCAGATAGGTAGACGGATAAATAAATGTAATTAAAAACAAAATCTCCCAACCCAGAGATCCGCTCCACAAAGGTAGTGGAGAACTGTTTTTACTGAATAAACATGAAACCAGAATGTGATATGCATCACAGGCAATCTGCTAAGAGATGCAAAGACAGAAAGAAATCCCACCCTTTATACTGCCATGAAGATACACCCCATTCCAGACATGTTCTCAAGATAAATAGTGACTAGACTCAGGCAAGAAGAGTTGACAACTTCATTTGTCACACACAGTTCACCCTAGATTCACCTGGTAACTGGGGTGGCCATCTGTGTTTGCTAATTGGCTTTATACAAAAAAAAAAAAAAGAATAAACTTCTCACATCTTTAAGGAGATAGTTTTACAAGTTGCAATGAGGCACCCGCCAAGTCAGACTCCTAGCCTCACACAGAGACTGGGAGACAGGGGTGCTATCTCCCTCCCTAGATATTTATATTTCAAAGGCATAGCTCCCAAGTCTTAGAGAAAGGCATTCCCGGGTCATAAAGCTGTGAAGAGAATATTTAGCTTTTAAAAAGATTTATATACATTTCAAAGAGGCAGAGAAAGAACTTACAAGTTTTCTAAAGTAAATGCTCTAGGAAAAGAGAGGAAGGGGGCCAGTCTCTTTCCTTATTTTCAGAAGAGAGAATTAAACCTCTTATTCTTATATGTGGAACCTAGAAAAATGGTACAGATGAACCCGTTTGCAGGCAAGAAATAGAGACACAGATGTAGAGAACAAACGTATGGACACCAAGGGGGGAAAGTGTGTGTGTCGGGGGTGGTGGTGGGATGAATTGGGAGATTGGGTTTGACATGTATACACTAATATGTATAAAATGGATAACTAAAAAGAACCTGCTGTATAAAAAATAAATAAAATTCAAACAAACAAACAAAAACCTCTTATTTTTAAGTTGTACTTGCCCTTACAATATATAGATAGATAGATTTAAGATTAATGTAATTGGATTAGATGTGAGGATTGGAGAAAAAAGAGGAGGAGCTAAAATGATGACCAGGAGTTTATGTCAGCTTACTGAAAAGAAAAAGGCTCTCTGCTCTAAAAGACAGGAAATGCTTGTCTGCAGGCTGAAGTGGCTGTCCCATTTGAATGTGGTGAAAATTATGTCAAGTGTACGCAGCATCTCCAGGGAGCTAATTTCACGAAGTTGTCCCCCAATAGCATCAACAGCAAAAACGCAGCCGTGCCCAGCTCAGCAATTACGCAGGCAGCCAGTCCCCACGAGGAGCAGCCCCGCATGTGCAGAGATCTGGGCACATCGAGGGGCCTATCCCCGAAGCAGGCAAATGACTTGTCCTGGTTGAGAAACAATTTTCTCTCAGCAACAGCCCCACTCCTGCACACTGGGCAGTAGGGTCCTGCTAGGCTGTGCTAAGGGCTAGAGGAGACGGAAGGCTGGAGGAGAAAAAACAGACCTGCTCCCCTCTTGCTTTGCTTCTAGTTTCTCACAAATTGCTTCAGCAATGACCCTTTGCCCTGGTAGGGGCAGTTAATTCCCATCTCCAGCCTTTTTCCCATCTTCTCAATCTCATGGTGCCCTTGCAAGGTACCAGTAGCCGCAGGATAGCAACCCTCCTCAGAGGTCTGAGTCCCAGGACCATGGGGCCTTACCTCTTAGCTTCTAGATTCTGACAACCCAAGCCCTTCCCTTTGTTCCCCCAGCCCAAGGGGTGGGCGCTGCTGCTTTCAGTTATTATCTCCATTCCCTCTACTCCTCTCTTTGCTTTTTTAGCTCTCCAACACTTAACGAATTTCCTACCTTAACTTGTCTCTGTCAAAATCCCTAGTATGGGTTTTGTTTCCCTGACACCAGTGGAGGATCCTGTCAGTCATAGAAGTGATAGAGTGTCCTTTCATTCTGCCTTCAAGAGTTTGGCTGTGACGATCTTGTCTTGGAAAAATAAGAGAACAGAGTACTGAATTTATTTTAAAATAAGACTGATTTTTTTTTTTTTGCATTTTATTTTATTATTTTTATACAGCAGGTTCTTATTAGTTATCTATTTTATACATATTAGTGTATATATGTCAATCAAGACTGATTTTCTAAATAGTAAAAAATGTGAGTTTATTTCTACTGTTGCCTTAGTTTGTATTTCTTTAAATGGACTTAGAAGCCATACTCTTGTGAAAATCAAGTTTGCTTCTGAGTCATCCGACTTGGAGGAAGTGAACCACTGAGAGCATTTCCCAGGTCTCAGAGGCAGGGTTCCGGGAAAGCAACACCAAAAGCCTGAGCTTCGAGCCAGTGATGTTGATGTACTCAGAGGAAGCTCTGAATACCGACTCTATTCCTTGGCCCCCTAGAAAGAGCACCTGAGATAGAAACTGGGGAACAGACATGCCAAGGTTCAGCAGGAGTTGCCACCATCGACTCCATCTCTGGACACAGGGACTGAGAATCCCCTACGTGGTATATGGGTGACCAGAGACAGGAATGACATATAATGCCATAGGACTCTTTTATGCCCAAATGGGGTCTGTCTCAGTGAATGCTATGAGTGCTCATTTAGCTGAATCATTTGGGTGGGTGGGAGCAGTTTAGGATAACATGCTCCCCCTTTTTTTTTAATTAATTAATTTATTTTTTATTGAGATAGTTGATTTACAATGTTGTGTGAGTTTCAAGTGTACAGCACAGTGATCCAGTTATATACATACATATATATATTCTTTTTCAGATTCTTTTCCCATATAGGTTATTACAAAATATGGAGTATACTTCCCCGTGCTACACAGTAAGAAAACAAACTTATGGTTTCCAAAGGGGAAAGCTGGGGGGGGGGGGGGGGGAATGGATAAATTAGGAACTTGGGAGTAACATACACATGCTTTTCTTTGAGAGACAGTCTTACTTTTCCTCGAGCTCAGCCTCAGCTCTAATGACAATAAATTATAATAGTAATAATACCGGTTAATATTTAGTGACTGCATATTATGCTCTAAACACTACCGAGATTAGCTCACTCAATCCTGATAATGCAATGAGGCAGGAACCCATTCCGCAGATGAGAAAAGTGAGGCATTGAGAGGTGATGTGGTTAGTATGCAGACAGGATGTAAAGTCAAGTCTACTTCTGGTAGACCTCGTCTGAGCCTCTTTAGTTTTCCTGCCCCTGACCTCATCAAACAGCTCCCCTCCTGCCTGGGGATTTCTCTAGATGCTGCTCCTGTGTGCCCCATGGAGTTTCCCTGTCTCCCCGGAAGAATGAAGCCTGCGTGGATAGAAACAGCATCTTGTTCGCCGTGGTCTCCCCTAAGCCTAGGACTATACCTGGCATATAACAGACACTCAATAAATATTTGATGAATGAATAAATTATACATTTTTAGATGTTGCCTCCATAGTTACTTATCTTAACCATTTTAGCCATTTTATTAGTCCCCCATGTTATGTAACTATGGCTAATTCAAACTTCAAAAGAATTATTTAGAACTCTGTGATACTTGAGTTCTCTCTCCAGGTAGGGGAAAGGCACTACAGGAAGCTAAACAAGACTTAAAAATCATGTTTAAGGCATCACCTGCCATGAGGGAGGGAGATGCAAGAGGGAAGAGATATGGGGACATATGTATATGTATAACTGATTCACTTTGTTATAGAGCAGAAACTAACACACCATTGTAAAGCAATTATACTCCAGTAAAGATGTTAAAAAAAAAAAAAAAAAGATATCACCTGCCATGTTGCATGTAGGGAAATATCATGCCTTTAGCTTTCCCAGATAGTTCCCTGGCCTCCCCTGAGGCCACCCTGCGTGCAGTGGAAAGGTGGCTGCAGAGAACAGGGCAGCCATCAAACCAGTCCACTGGCTGAAGAGGGTTTGCTGGGAAGAAGTCAGGCAGAGCAGTAGCTAGAAGAAGTAGGGTTAAAGAGTTCTTTCTTAATTTGTTTTGTTGCTGCTGTTGTTTTAATATAAGAAAGATGAGTAAATTTAAATGCTTCTATGAAAACAGCTTAATGAGGAAGAAGCTGAAGAAAGAATGAAAAGTGGTGACAGTAGGGGGAGGTTCCTAAGGTGTTTGGAGGGGAAGGGACCCGGAGCCCAGGTCGGGATCACTTTAGTTACAGGCTCAGGGACATCTGGTAGAAGTGACAATGGAGAGGGCCTTGAGAGCCAAGGGGGAGGGAGACAGAGTCCCCTACAACCACTTCTGGTGAGGACACTCAACCACGACACACTATTAATGGTTCTTGATAGATCTGACATCTTCTAGTGTGTCTGCATATTGCTCATTCTTCAATTCACAGCCAGAAAGCCAAGTTCAGTAAATCTTTTCATGTTTAACCTCCTCCGATCAAGGCATAAAGTTTACCTGATGGAACTAAAAATACAATTTTCTAGAATCAGAAAGTTAGAAACAGACAGATAATGATTAATTCACTAATTTTAGAGAATTTAGTCTTTATTCAAAACGTATGTCTCTTGACTGTGATTAACAGGGACAATTTTATTCATTTCAAAAATGAAGACCATACAGTGACAAGAAGAGCAGGGAAGACTTTAAGCATTGTTACCACACAATGAATCATCATAGCACATCCAACCTTAAAACAGCTTCAGAATTTTAAGAACCTAGGTTACTTGCTTGAGATCAAAGAGCAAATCCAATTTTCTCTGTTACTGTAACTCAGAATCTAAATGTTATGTTATCATGTCAAATGTAGATCCCATGTTTTGGATTGTATTTTCCGGATTTCTTTTTGGTGGTGGGGCAGGGGGCCTGCAGTTTGGCTCAAAATTGCATGAATCAGTTCTCTTATGGAACTGCAATTGAATGTATAGGCCCTTCACCCATGCAGAGAAAATCAGCCATTGTGCCATCGGGAGGTATTTTGTCACTTAACAACCTACAGTAGAAGTAAACAAGAAAGTAAATTTTTCATGTCTTTTTTTTCTTTATATTTCACAGAGACCTACAAACCATTATATTGTAAATATAACCTTTGGCACATAACCAATATATTTCTTTTCTGTCTCTAACTCCAGTAACTTCTGTCTTTGTTGAGAGGACAGCGTGTTACCAGTGCCTTCTGGGGTCTATAATTTATCTATGACATTTTGTGGTGCAGAGAATTTTCTATCAGTCTTTCCACCAACTGATTTAGAGCAAAATAAGGGGTGTATGCAATGTGAATTTTAACACCGTTATTACAAAGGGAAGAGAAATGAACACAAAAGCCTGTAATTTTTTTAAATAAGAAATTGAATTTATCTCAAAGTAGAGAAAGGAAGTTAAGAGTTGTCAACCCAGCATCTTAAAAGCAATGCAAAAGCAATGATAATCTAAGACAACATTTGTGACTGTTGTTTTATCAACTTTTAGCTTCAGAAGGAAACTGTTGGAGACAGCACAGGATTCTGTAAAATGAAGCAGTACCTCCCTAAAAGGGCTGTTGAGAGGATTCAAGGAGATTACATTTCTAATGCACATATCCTGACACAAGGAAAACACAGGAAGCACAGCAGCTGAGAGAGACGTAGTGGCAACAGCAGTCAAAAGGTCAGGATCTCAGGGTCATTTTCTTTACCTACTATTGGCCTTGAGCATGTCGTGTTACATGTCTGATCCTCCTAGACAGAAAACAATTATAATCCCTACTCAAGAGACCTTCCTCACGTTGTTATGAAATCAAATGAGAAAATCAACATCACACGCAATAGAGAAATCATTTCTAAAGAATCTCTGGAATATAGTCATTCAGATTATGATTGAATATCAGAATGACTAATAACTCACTACTTACAGCTCCAGCCAGCTCAAGGCAGGCAGGGACACACACACCCACAGACATCGAAGCATCTGTAATTTCCTTATCCCTCCTCCTGCTGATATTTCCCTTTTGTCAGTAACCCAGGACCTATCTTAGATGGGTGGTCAATGGTAGCTAGAATTAGAAAAATGGGCATGGGAATGCATCGCAAAGCCTTTCATTCTTCTCTGAGTCCATTCACAGACTACAATGTACATAGTCAACATATGATTAAAAATAAAGTACATGAGAGTTAAAGGGAAGAGAAGTCTGTGAGCTATTACTGTCTTCCAAGTCTTGTCTTGACTTTACAGGCAGAATATCTGGGGGAGTTTGTTTGAGTCAGGAAATAATTGATGTTCCATTAAAATTTCTTATTTATTTGGTTAGTACATGCTAGCTGACCCTAATGAAAATAACTTACTTTCTCTTTCACGTATGTGTACCTTTTGTTAAAGTTGAATACACAATAGTAGTATAAAATTAGATAATCAGATAGATTATAAAGCCATAGAGAGACAGAGAGAAAGAAAAAAGAGATAATATTTGCAAATGCTTTTAGAGTATGCTAATATTGATGGATCTCTAAAAGTTAGTTAAGACAACAGGAAACTGAGAAATCAGACCAACTCTTCATTTTCTTTGAAGTCTAAATGGCATACTGATCTGTGAATTGGGTTATAGGTTTAAAAGGAGACACACTGATTAAGACTGTGACAGTGGAATAACTGTTCTTCTGTGCTCCATTATGGAGCTGTTTATACATGAAAGTAAGTGCTGCTCTTCACCTTAAACATAAATAATTACACTCTACCAGATAATCAAGAAGTACATACCAGTATACTGCTACTGTGTTATTAAAACAGCCACTTAAATGTTGTACTATTTGACAGTTATATGGCATAATTACATGCTAGATGAGAACATTCATTTTACAAAGTGTCTGTATAAAAAAAAATGTTAAGTATTTTAAAAAACATCAAACATTTTAAAATAATGCCTGAGTCAAACTAAAAACTGCAAATAGCAATGAAACTATGACAAGACTGATCATATGCTCAAGGCTAAAATGGCAATGTGCCTGTGAACCAACATCTCTACAAGACTAAACTTAGAACGACATATACATTGATCTGATCCAAAAATGTGCCTAGCATCAGACTGGGTGTGTGACAGACAATCATGAAAGAATCTAAGACATTTTAGACAAGACATAAAAGGATCATTATTAAGTATATCTGCTTTATTATTCAGACTCAAGCAAGATATTAATGGAATTCACAATTGAACTAAATGTGAAACAAACTGGAAGTTTAATTGATGTTGATGTTAGAAAGAGTTGACCAGAGTTTTCAGAGAAACTTTTAAAATCGTCATCGTCAAGTAAAGATGACACATGTATTGGTTTGAGGAAACCCCAGTATGCCCTCCAATAAAGCCTATCCCCACATATAACCTTGTTTAGAAAATGGCATTTACTAGAATTGAAACGTGGCTTATGAATAAAACATTTTGGAATACAGAAAATTAAAACCAACCTATTTGCTTTTCAGCTAACCTGGTTGGTGAGTAATAGCCTCAGATTAAAACACAAAAATGTAGCTTTCAATATAAAATGGTATGTATTTTTAACAACAAGGTTATTGTAGAAGGGAATGAATGAAAACAGAAGTTCAATAGTCAAAATCACTAAAATTATATGACTTTTCCATTTGAATAAGTTAGGTATGTTCAAATAATTAATTTATTTCAAAATTGCCTGAAAGGAAACAAAGTTGGGTTTAGCAATCTGAACGCTACTCTCTCTTTTTCAAATCTGGAAGGTATCACTGTTTTCCATCTGCAGCTGGGGGCCTAAGCGGTATTATCACCACATATATTAAATGTAAACACATGACAGAATCCTGTATATGAAGGAGGCCTGAGAGTTCCTTACTATGGCCTGAGGAATAGTTCAGCAGACTACAAAGGATTACATTATCCAAGAAAGGTGACTGCAGGACCTTGGTTATCATTAGCGCATTTTCCTACTCTAGCGCATGTCAGAGGTCTTAGTTGTACCAGATCTTGCTAACACCTGGGCTTATTCTCCCTCATTGGAAAAGTCCAACGACAGGCAAAAGTCAATAGGAGAACTGGAAAGATTTAGAAACATATGACCAAGCTTTCCATTCTCTCTGGGTTCCACCTAAATTAATAATGTAATATTTGACTTTCAGAGTCAAAAGTTAATAGAGAAGCTTTCATCTCTAGAAGCACGAAGAAGTTGTCTGTAGATTTTTAGATGCATATTCCTCATGCTCATTTGTCATTGGTCAACTGCATAGTAGAGTTGGTTGCATATTTTTGGGGAGAAATGGAATACTGTAATTAGTAGAGTGAAAGCATGAAGTGTTATAACTTTTAAAGAAAGTTAGATCAATCATTTATGTGCAAGATTAAAGTTCCATGTTAATAAGATACTACACTGTATTGCATTTATAAGCACTTCATCTTTTCCTCCCAAAATGAGTACACACACACACACACACACACACATCCATGTGTATGTTGGAAGAGAAGGAGGGAAGATAAATTGGGGTTTTGGGGGAACAAAACAGATAATCCATAAAAATTAAAAATCTATACCATTCTATGGAATTCACATCTTATGGGGTGGGGAGTAGCATATATTTCATAGAAGAGGGATCAGTGACTGAAAAACTAAACTCAAAGGCAGGTGAGATGGTGAAAGAAATGGGATTAGAAAAATTAGAGTTTGAATCTTGTAAGTGTAACCAAGTTCCCTTTATACTAGATTAGGTCCTCTTTGGAAAGCATTATTTCAAGTTAACAGGACAGCATTTTCAAGTTATCACTCCCGTTACTTAAAAAAAGTGATGCCCTCTAGTAGCTGCCTTTAAAATAGCATAAAGTTAAATTTACAAGGTCATCTTTACTCCAAATGGTGAACACCAAAAAAGTCTATTTGGATACAGTGGGACAAGAATTATTGAATGACAAGAATCTAATACACCACCCCATTTAAAGAAATAGTGTTATCTGGAGGGAAGAATATTGGTGTGGAGGACTTAGCCCTTGCCCTGATCTATAGTCGTCATTGAGCCATACTGAGTACATTCGTGCCATGAAATTCAAGAAGTAACTATTCAGATTGACAATAAGTAAAATCCATTAGACTTTTATTCAAAAATCCATTGTCTATACTTTTTCACTAATCAATCTTCAATCTTCAATGCTTTTGCCAGTCCTCTTTTCTCTTATTGATAATAAATCTAATACTCTCTTTTTAGTCCTTTTCATCTTCTTTCTGGAACATTTGATCATATTAACAATTCTTTCTTTTTATAACCTCTCCCCAAATAAACTCTGTGTTGTTTTCTCTTGCCTCTCTCCCTTCATACCAAAACCAAATGGCATTGTTCCTCTGTGTACCTAAAGCACTTCCATCTCTGAATATCCAAAGTCTACATGTCACTCAGGACCTATTCTAATGTCATCTTCATGAGGTTTTCATTGCCCCTCCTAGGCAGTACCTTATCGATTCATTGGAACTTCCATAGCACTCTATACATGCCTCTTTTAGAATATCTACAATTTCCTGCGAGCATGCACTTGCCGCCAAAAGAGTTTTGTATATGACCACCACCACCAGCACTAACTGTTTCCGAGTATCCTGGAATAAAAATCTAGCCACCTAGCACATCACACCTCCTTGCTGGCCCTAATGTACAATGTTCTTCCTTTGTACCACTGCTTCTATTCTGCCTTCCACTAATTATCACCTGAATCCACTTTGGGACCCTTGAAGTACCTGCTGCCCGATACTCTACCTCCAACTGAGAGAGAATTCTTCAAGCCCCTTTCGTATCATACTCAAATACAGGGCCACCAAATTAGTTCTGAGGCCCCAATATCTTACCTAAAAAGCACCGCATGTCGTGTCCCCATATGGCTTATCTATGGACATGAGTACATGGTGGTCTGAGCCAGAAACAAATCTGACACGTTGAAATCTCTCCTCCCACTGAATGACTAAGGCCTCATTACTAGGTTAGGTTGTCTTCCACATCAAATGAGCTCATTTCCAAAAAGCCCCACAGTCCCTATTCAAATAGACTTCCGGCACACTCACCAGTTTGTCAAATAAGGCTGTATGTATTTGTATTTACAGTGTAGACTGAAACTGCATTTTGCTCTCCCATCCCCGCTCCACCTGTGCTAATTCCCAACTGCACTGCGGTCAGTGTGAAGGGCAGGCTCTGCATCTATATCATCATTATTTCTCCAATCAACCTTAGCACAGGGCTTCTCATATAGTAGGAAGGAAATAAAAACCTGAAGAATTAATGATAAAATGCAGATCCAAATTCCATTTTTATCTATTTCTCATGAATTAATATACAGTTATATGAGAAATATCATACTCTACAACTGATTTCTATTAAAATTAGAATACATTTAAAGGAAAACGGAGAGCCAGGGATTTTTGCTTTCCAAAGCCTTGTTCGATTTTAAATAAGTGAGAAGTTTAAATTTCTGTAAATAAATGCATATAAAATATTTACATTGAGGTAAATTTTCATTTCTTATGCTTTGAAGCCTCTATTTTTAGTCTCTGTAAGATGAGACTAAGGTAGAAAATGGTATATTTTCTAAGAGTTTTGCTTCGGGTGAGATTTTTCTTGGTTCCACAGAGGGGTAATATTCTTCTGGTAGATGTTTCCATATTAAATATCATTCACCAATGTTAAAACAAAGTACTCAAAAAGTCCAAGTTTGGGGAACAAATACAAGACACAGTGAGGAAAACAAGAAATAAACGTTTATGAGCTAAGATTATTGGATTCTTTTCACTATCAAACAAAATTGATAGAGGAAAAATCTGGTGTCTTCTGTGCAAGAGACCAACTTAGATTTTTTTTGTCTTATAGCTGTTCTCTTCATCACAAACTGAAAATACAATAAAGACAATCAAAATAGACTTCATTATAATTAGTGGAAATACACCATGCATTTCATTACTCCCATGAAGTGTATTTGGACACCCAATAACTGATTATTATGGCCGGTAGTATCTCTAGTTGGGAATCATCATTATATTAACATTTTTATCCTACATCTAAAAATTTGCAGTAAATCAAGTTATTTTTGCAGGTATGGAAGAGTCTGCTAGATATTTTCCAATATCCACTTTCGTTTTCTTTCTTAGTTGTACCCTAATTTTATTTCAAGATATTGCTACCTGACATAAAAACTATTCTTTCCACTTCTTTGGAGCTAGGTGGCCATATCTTGTTCTATTTCTGTATGCTAAATTTATCGCAGTTCAAAATTATATTTTTCCAAACCTTCAGACTTTTTCTCCTTGACTATTTGGTTAAAATATTATACTACATCCTGGCCTCTTGGAGTTTCCAGTCCAAGTTTCCAAAACATCTCTGGTGTGGGATATTGAAGCCAGAAAATTTTTCAGTGTTTCATATTTTGGTTTGTATTTAATGTTGTCTGGTTCTTTACTTTTCTGTTTCACTTTCTTTCTTTGTGGCAATTTTGAAGTTCACTAGTTTCTTGAATAGGAAAGCCTCCGTATAGAATGGGAACCCAAAACATATGCCCCATGAGATGAATTCTTCTGTCGGGGTGAGACAGGAAGAAGGTTTTATTTTTCCAACTTTATTGAGATTGGCATTTCAATGAAGTTTAATGTGTACAATGTAATGAGTTGATATACGTATATACATTGAGAATGATTACCACAGTAAAGTTAGCACATCCATTGCTCATAGTTACCTTGTTTTTGTGTGGTGAGAACTTTTAACACCTACTCTCCTAGCAACTTTCAAGTATACACTCCAGTATTGTTAACTATAGTAACCCTAGATCCCCCAGGACTTATTTATCTTATAACTGGAAGTTTGGACCCTTTGACTACCTTCACCCATTTCCCCCATGCTCCTGCCCCTGGCAATCATCAATATACTCTGTTTCTATGAGTCTGGCTTTTAGATTCCACAAATAAGTGAGATCATACAGTATTTGTCGTTCTCTGTCTGACTTATTTTACTTAGCATAATGTCCTCAAGTTTCAATCCATGTTGTCACAAATGGCTTTTGTATGGCTGAATAATATTTTTATATACATATGTATTTCACATTTTCTTTATCCAATCATCCATCAATGGACACTTAGGATGTTTCCATGTCTTGACTACTGTAAATAATGCTGCAATAAACATGGGGGTGAGACATTTCTTTGAGATAGTGATTTCATTTCCTTCAGATACATCCCCAGATGTTGGATTGCTGGATCATATGGTAGTTTAATTTTTAATTTTTTTGAAGAATCTCCATACTGTTTTCCGTAGTGGCTGCACCAATTTACAACACCAACAGTGTACAAAGTTTCCCTTTTCTTCACATCCTTGTTATCTTTTGTCTTTTTTATAATAGTCTTTCTAACAGGTGTGAAATGATATCTCATTGTGGTTTTGATTCACATTTCCCTGAAGACTAGTGATTTTGAGTATTTTTTCATATACCTATGGGTCATTTGTATATCTTCTTTGGAAAAAATGTCTATTTAGGTCCTTTGCCCATTTTTCAATCAGATTATTTGTGTTTTTGTTATTGAGTTATATGAGTTCCTTATATATCTTTATATTAACACTTTATCAGATATATGATTTGCAAATATTTTCTCCCATTCCATAGGTTACCTTTTCATTTTGTTGATTTTTTTTCTTTTTGCTGTGCATAGGCCTTTTAATTTGATACAGCCCCACCTATTGGTTTTTTTACTTTGTTTGTGCTTTTGGTGTCATATCCAAAAAGTCTATCTCAAGACTATGTCAAGGAGTTTTTTACCTATGTTTTCTCCTAGGAGTTTTAGTCTCAGGACTTATGTTTAAGTCTTTATCCATTTCAAGTTCATTTTTGTGAGTACTGTAAGATAGGGGTCCAAATTCATTTTTCTATATGTTGTTATCCAATTTTCCCAAAACCATTTACTGAATAAGAGATTATCCTTTCCCCATAGAGTTCTGGCTCCCCTGTAAAATACTGGTTGACCATTTAATGCAGGGGTTTATTTCAGAGCTCTCAATTCTGTTCCATTGGTCTACGTGTCTGTTTTTATTCTAGCACCATACTCTTTTGTTTATTATAGGTTTGTAGTATAGTTTGAGATCAGAAAGTATAACGCTTCCAGTTGTATTCTTCTTTCTCAAGATTGCTTTGGCTACTCAGTGACATTTGTTGTTCCCCACAAATTTTAGGATTTTTTTTCTGTAAAATTGCCATTGGAATTTTGATAGGGATTGCATTGATTCTATAGATGGCTTTGGGTAGTATGGACATTTTAACAATATTAATTCCTCTGATATGTGAACATGATATATCTTTCCATTTCTTTGTGTCTTCTTCAGTTTCTTTCATCAGTGTCTTCTAATTTTCAGCACATAGATCTCTCATTCCCTTGGTTAAATTTATTCCTAAGTATTGTATTTTTCTGGATAATATTGTCAATGGATTGTTTTCCTTTATTTCTCTTACAGATAGTTTGTTGTTAGTGTATAGAAATGCAATTGAATTTTGTATGTTGATTTTGTATCCTGCAAATTTACTGAATTTGTTTAATAGTTCTAATAGTTTTTTGGTGGTGTCTTTAGAGTTTTCTATGAATAGTATCATGTCATCTACAAACAGTGACAGTTTCACTTCTTCCTTTCCAATTTGGATGCCCTTTTTTTTTTTCTTGTCTGATTGTTGCAGCTAGGACTTCCAATACTATGTTGAATAAAAGTGGTGAGAGTGGGTATACTTGTCTTGTTCCTATTCCTAAAGGAAGAGCTTTCAAACTTTCACCATTGAGTATAATGTTGACTGTGGGTTTGTCATAGATGGTCTTTTCATTATGTTGAGGTATATTCCTTCTATACCCACTTTGTTGATATTTTTAATTATAAATGGATGTTGAGTTTTGTCAAAAGCTTTTTCTGCATCTATTGAGATAATATAGTTCTATCTTTCATTCTAATTAAGTGATGTATCATATTTATTTGCATGTGTTGAACCATCCTGGCATACCAGGGATGAATCTCACTTGATCATGGTGTATGATCCTTATAATATTCTGTTGACTTCAGTTTGCTAGTATTTTGCACCTTTTTTCATCAGGGATACTGATCTGTAGTTTTATTTTCTTGTAGTTTCCTTGTCTGGCCTTGGTATCAGTGTAAAGCTGGCCTCATAAAATGAGTTTGGGAGTGTCCCATCCTCTCCTATTTTTGAAGACTTTCAGTTGGATTGGGATTAATTCTTCTATAAGTGTTTGGTAGAATTCACCAGTAAAGTTATAAGGCCCTGGACTTTTCTTTGTTGGAAGGTTTTTGATTACTGATTCAATCTCCTTAGTCATTATTGGTCTGTTCAGATTTTATATTTCTTTGTGATTCAGTATTGGTATTCTTATATTTCTAGGAATTTATTCACTTCTTCTAGTTTGTCCAATTTGTTGGCATATAATTGTGCATAGTAGTTTCTTATGATCTTTTGTATTTCTTTGGTATCACCCGTAATGTCTTCTTTGTCTATAATTTCATTTATACTTTTACTCCCCCCACCCATTTTAGGTTATTGATGTTACAATTTACATTTTTATATTGTGTTTCCAATAACAAATTATTGTAGTTATAGTTATTTCATACACTTAGTTTTTAACTTTTAAACTAGAATTGTAAGTGATTATGCACAACCATTACAGTATTAGAGAATATGAATTTGACTATGAATTTACCTTTATTGGTGAATTTTATACATTCATATGTATATGTGGGCAGGGCTGCAGATTGCACTCTGCAATCACTCCTGGTCAAGTGAGCTCTCAGGTTTATGCTTCCTGACCAGATGGTGCCACTGGCTGGACTTCATGTTCAGGTGGAGCTGCATGCTGTGTTCTGAAGTTGGGCAAGCCCACAGGCTGGGCTTTGCAATTGTGTAGGCTGTTGGTTGGGCTCTACTGTTGGGAGAGGTCACTGGCCAGGCTCTCTGGTCAGCAGGACTTCCTGCTATACCACGCAGTTGGGAGGGGCTGCAGACTGTGGTCTTGGTTGGGTCGGGATGCTACCTGGGATCCCTGGTCAGGTGGGGCTGCAGGCTATGCTCCACAATTGAGTGTGATCACTCATTGGGCTCCCTTCCTGGGCCAGGCCACAGGCTGTGTCCAGCAATCAGGCAGGGCCTTAGGCTGCGCTCTGCTGCTGGGTGGAGTGGTAGGCTGCGTTCCATGATGGCAGGACTATATGCTGGGCTCTAAGGTTGCTCAGGGTCACTGTCCAGGTTCCCTGGTTACATGCAGCCAGAAGCTATGCTTATCACTTGGACAGGGCTTCTGACTTGGGTCCCTGCCCAGGGATGTGCTCCACAGCTTCCAGGCATCCTGCCCAGGTTTCTCAGAGGGGCAGGACTGAAGGCTATGCTCAACAGTTGAGACTAGAAATCAGTTACAGGAAGACAACTGAGAAAATACAAACGTGTGAAGACTAAACAACATGCCACTGAACAACCAATAAATCAATAAAGAAATCAAAGGGAAAATCAAAAATACCTTGAGACAAATGAAAATTAAAACACAATGATACAAAATCTATTGGAAGCAGTAAAAGCAGTTCTAAGAGGGAAGTTTATACTGTTATAAGCCTACCTCAGGAAATGAGAAAAATCTCAAACAATCTAACCATACACCTAAAGGGATTAGAAAAAGAAGAAGAAATAAAACACCAAGTTAGTAGAAAGAAGAAAATCATAAAGATCAGAGCAGAAATAAATGAAGTAGGGCCTTAAAAAATAGAAATAGAAAAGATCAATGAAACTAAGAGCTGGTTCTTTGAAAAGATAAACAAAATTGATAAACCTTTATCTAGATGATCAGGGGAAAAAATAGAGAGAGCCCAAATAAATAAAATCAGAAATGAAAATGAAAAGGAGAATTTAAACCTGGCACCACAGACATACAAAGGATCATAAGAAATTACTACAAACAATTATATGCCAATGAAATGTATGACCTAGAAGAAATAGATAAATTTCTAGAAATGTACAATCTCTCAAGACTAAGTCAGGAAGAAACAGAAAATATGAACAAATCGATTATCCTTCTCAAACTGTTCCAAAAACTTAGAGAAGAAGGAACACTCCAAATCCATTATATGAGGCTAGCATAACCCTGATAGCAAAACCAGATAATGACAACACAAAAAAAGAAAATTACAGGCCAATATCACTGATGAACTTGAATGCAAAAATCTCCAACTAAATATTGACAAATTCAACAATACATTAAAAGGATTATACATCATGATCAAGTGAGATGTAGCCCAGGGATGCAATCTTTTTTCTACATCTATTGAGATTTCTGCATCCATCAAAATTCAACATCCATTTATGATAAAAACTGTCAACAGAGTGGATATAGACAGAACATACCTCAACATAATAAAGGCTGTATATAATAAATATACCAAATAACATACTCCACAGTGAAAAGCTGAAAGCATTCAGGAAAAAGACAAGGATGCTCACTCTCACCACTTGTATTCAACATGGTACTGGAGGTCCTAGCCACAGCAATCAGAGAAGAAAAAGAAATAAAAGTAATCCAAATTAAAAGGGAAGAAATCAAACTGTTTGCAGATGGCATGATACTATATATACAAAGTGCTAAATACACCACCAAAAATCTACCAGAACTAGTAATAAATTCAGGAAAGTTGCAGGCTACAAAATTAATATGCATAAATCTGATGCATTTCTAACACAAATAATGAACTATCAGAAAGAGAATTTAAGAAAACAATCCCATTTACAATTGCATCAAAAAGAATAAAATACTTAGGAATAAATTTAACCAAAGAGGTAAAACACTTGTACTCAGAAACCTATAGAACATTGATGAAAGAAACTAAAGGTGACACAAACAAATGGAAAGTTTTACTATGCTCATGGATTAAAAGAATTAATATTGTTAAAATGACCATACTACCCAAGGAAATCTACAGACTTGGTGCTATTCTTATCAAAATTACAATGGCATTTTTCACATAAGTAGAAGAATGAATTCTAAAATTTGTATGTAACCACAAAAGACCCCGAATAGTCAAAGAAATCTTGAGAAAGAAGAACAAAACTAGAGGTATTATGCTCCTTGGTTCCAAACTATACTATACTATAAGTATTCAAAACAACATGGCACTAGCACAAAAACAGACACAGATCAATGGAACAGAATAGAGAGTCCAGAAATAAATCCACACATACATGGTCAATTAACCTATGACAAAAAAGGCAAGAATATACAATGAGGAAAAGATAGCCTCTTCAATAAAAGGTATTAGAGAAACTGGACAGCTACATGCAAAATAATTTTTTTTCTTTCTTACACCATATACAAAAATAAACTCAAAATCTATTAAAGACTTAAATGTACAACCTGAAACCATAAAACTCCTAGAAGAAAACATAGACAGTATGCTCTTTGACATCTGTCTTAACAATACTGTTTTTTTGGAACTGTCTCCTCAGGCAAGGGCAACAAAAGCATAAAATAAACAAATAGCACTACTTCAAACTACAAAGCTTTTGCACAGTGAAGGAAATTATCAACAAAACAAAAAGGTGGCCTACTGAACGGGAGAAGATATTTGCAAACAATATATCTGATAAGAGGTCAATATCCAAAATATACAAATAACTCATGCAACTCAACATCAAAAGAACAAACAACCCAATTAAAAAATGGTCAGATAACCTGAATAGACATTTTTCCAAAGAAGACATACAGATGGAAAACAGATACATGAAAAGACGCTCAACATCACTAAAATGTAAATCAAAATCACAACGAGCTACCACTTCACACATGTCAGAATGACTATCACCAAAAAGACAACAAATAACAAGTGTTGGTGAGAATGTTGCTTTAGTGTAACTCCCTAAACCCCAGTTAGAAATATGACTTGAATACTCTAATGGAAAACTAAAGCATTACAAAAACTTAACCCAGAGTTTCTCCTTTAGCTGAACACTGGGAGACAGATGCAAAGCCCTGAGCCACAGGGAAAGCACTCATTCAAAAAGACTAATTCAAAAGTGTATTAGCATTATGGATGTGTCTAACAGCCATTTAATAAAGAGAGCCTCTTGGGAATGAAAAATCCAGTTATTAAGGTTCACCAAAATACAATATATTATAAATTCATTCCCCCTGAAGCTGTGACAGTTGGCTAATTCTGTTCCTTGCATAAGAAGGCTACTGAACAACTGGAGACATAGCACAATCTATGAAAAATGAAGAGCTTTCAAAATGTGAAGAAATAAAACAATGAATGTTAAGGACTAGGATTTCTCTGGTTTTCCCCTCCCAAACATCAAAGTTGGACCACCTCCAAACTTAACCGGACTGCCTTTAAGATGTACTTGAAATTTAATGTATTTAAAGGTGTTGAGGGGGAGGGGTCCCAGAAAACAGGAGATATAATGGATTGTGATCTGAATGACAGCAGGAAAGACTAACTTCACCCAGTTTGTCTCTAAAACCATCCTGGCATAGAAGCTAAAACACTCATTCACAGCATCATTTATTTGATTTAAGGTTTGGTCTCCGTAAGCCATCTAAAGAAATATAAATGAATTCCTTGAAACAGAATACACAATAAAATCCACTGATAGAATAACTTGTAAATCCATGTCTCCGATTAACAAAGACATGAGTTGACTAATGGAACAGGAGCAAGAGTATTTCAGGGGTTAAGGACCATAGCCTTAAAAACATGAACTGAGGATAGTTGAGAACAAGGGGACAGATCATGACATGTGGAAAGTCAGACCTTGAGACAAGGGTTGAAGAGGGCAGATGAATGAGAAAAAGAAAGTCTTAGACAATTTTTGCCCTTTTCACCTTTTTTTCCTAGGGATGGTCCTAGGTAGTGAGAGTCAGAGTTCTCTCCCTAACTTCCTCTCCAGCCCCACAGTGCAACTTTGTCTTCTCTCTTCTTTCCTCTCTTCACTTTCCTGTTACTATCACCCTACCCCAAACAGGCAGTTTTATATAGTAATCTATTTCCTACACTGAGTTCTTGCTTTGTGCCAGGAATTGCTCTAAGTGTTTTTCATGTTATATATTATTTAATGCTCATCTGAACTCTCAGAAATTATCATTTTTAAGAATTAGGTAATAGTATGATATTATTTGACAGATGAAGAAATTGAGGATATCCCATATCTCACAGGTTTCTTAGGCAGATTAAATAAGATGATACACTAAGAAAGGTGCTCAATCAATACCATGCCCCTCTGTTTACCTCGTCCTCACTTGTGTCTTGGGTCTCACCTTCGGTGACTGGGAAATCCATTGTCCAGCTGCTTATCAAGTCAGGCTAACTCCTGGATAGCATAGATTTTTCTATGTCTAACTGGTTCCATCACCTTCCATTACCCTCTTCAGTTAACAATCACTTCAGACCCTCAGCTTCACCTTTTGGTGACTATGTGTGCTACTGCTAGAAAATTGCTTACTCTCAGGAGACAAAATCTGAAAGCACCTTTAGCCATCCTCCCTCCCTCCATTCTAAAACATCCCTGACTCATTTTGTGTCCCAGGGTGCTCTTTGGAATATGAAATTATATTACAGATGGCCTATCACAAGAAAGATCCACCATCATGGAGCCCCAGTTGCCCAGTGTTTAGTAAGAATGCAACAAAGATTTTTGAATGAATAAAGGAATTAAAGAACTCCATTACATCTTTAAATCAAAGAAAATAGTTTAACATTCTTTGTGCTGATAATTCTGTTAAAAATCATATATTATGTTACTTCTCCCTCACTCCCAGCTTGTTTTTTTCTCTTCTGATTTGAAAGCAGAATTGGAAATTCTATGAGACATGGAAGCTTTGAAAAGTAAAAAAGGCACAAGTGTAGCCTTCTCTCCATCAGTTAATAAAAATAAAGCCTTTTTTCTAGATGCTTTTGCTTGTGGAGGCTCACTTACACTGAACTAGCTTTTTTTTTCACTGAACAAACAAAAAAATCTGTCAGCAGGCATTTCTCAGTGAAAGAGGTCTCAAAAAGACAACAGCAAATCTACTTTCTTTGCTGGAGATATTTCTGATGTTGATTCTTAGCCTATTTCAAGAAGAAGTAGGTGCCCCAGGGGACTGATTATAAGCTGCTGTATCTTTCATGACTAAATAGTCAGCTTGAATTTGACGCATCTTGGCACCAAACCTGAATTTGACGCACCTTGGCACCAAACCTATATCCATGCCAGCTGAAGACCTCTTACAATCTTCTCTCCCAGAGGACACTACTAAGAGGCTGTGTGCTAGAGGTTAGAGTACAGGCTTGGGGATCCTAGCTCTACCCCATATCAGCTGGACAAGTTTCTTAATGTCCCTTTGGACAAGTTTCTTAATGTCCCTTTGCCTTCGTGTCCCCATTTGTACATGGAAATGATGCTGATGAAAGCACCTAATTCGCCTTAGGAGAGTCCTTGGCACAAAGAAAGCACTCAAAAGCATCAGTGATTGCTCTGAAAATCACATGTTCAGAGGGCAATGAATTAAGCTGTCTTACCACAGTTCCTACAACTTCATTTTTATGAATCTCTTTCTGATATTAATTACTGCACAGAATCACTCCTCTATAATGTTTTGATAGAAAAATCAGTTATGGAGTAAGAGCAGGTTCCAGAGACACTCTGGAAGGCTCTTGTTCCCCTTCATCTGACAACAGCTCTTTTCAGAGAACTGAGAAACCAGCTCTATGAGGCTATGGATTCTAGAGCTCTTGATTCAAAAGGGCCAGTTTCAGAAATTTCCTGGAGTCAGAAGTCTGGAGCCTGAGCCTACTGAAGTGAGCAGTTCCCTCGGGGTACCTCAGCAATGACAGGTACATTCCCTAGACTAAGCCTCACGCTCCCATCCAGTATACTAACCCAGGCATGTCTAAGTTATCTCATCCACAACCTCAATCCCTGATTCAACTAAAAAATACAACCTATATAGATAAGTCTCCCAGCAAGCCAGGCACATGGCAGTCAGCAGTATGTTTGCTTAGAGTTTCGTGACTCTGTTTTGGGATCCTTCTCTACCCTGTGAGACTTTGGGCAAACTGCTCACCCTACCTCAGTCTCAGCTTTTATGTACAAAAAGATGGGGATAAGAAGAGCTACCCTACAGCATTTACCATGGGAATTCAAGGTAAAATACTTAAAGCTCCCAATACGGTCCTTAACAAAGAACAGATTTAAAATACATGGGTATTTTATTATTGCTATTATATTCTGATAAAAAAAGTATAGTATATATGACTTCCTTATGCATAAGGAACTCTTGGCTGGATCTGATCTTAGTGCAGCTGGGGAGTAGGAGGAGGAAAATAAGAGGGAAAGTGATCAGAGTAAAAGCTGGGAGAGAAATTAGAGAGGACAGACCTATGAACTTGTCTTTTATGTAGCTTTACATCAGAGGCCATAGACCTTTTGAGAATCTGGTAAAACCTAAGGATCCTATCCCTAGAAAAACAAATCCACAAATTTTATGGCCCCAAGAACTCCAGGATATGAACTACGAGAGTCTAAACCAGTATTTTCCAAACTGTACATCACAATCCACTGTGGGTAAAAGCAATCTAATCAGTCTGACCAGTTTATTTTAAAGAAATACATATTCTATCTATGTCTATAGAAAACAATATAAGAACATATTGGGAGGTATCACATATAATAGTATTATTACATAAAATCTTTGTTTCAGCTGTGTACGTGTGTGTGTGTGTGTGTGTGTGTGTGTGTGTGAATTCATAGGTACACCAGATCACAGGGTTAAATGCATTCCTTCCATATTTTGTGGTCAAAACGTTTGCGATACACTGCTTAGCTAGAGTGATCAATACAACTACTTACCTCCAATACAAATTTCTCTAACAAGAACCCACCCTACTTTGAACTCACCTGTGATGAACTGCTTAAGAAATATCCAAACCTTCTTCTCAAACCTTAAACATAATAAGAATACAAACTCAAAGGTAACCATGCCTATTATTAAATAGTAGGCATGTTATCAATACAATAAGAAATATAGTATTGTTTCAGTGAATAATATAGAGCTACAACTTGAGGACATCAGGGTATCAGAAACTACTTTTAAAATTCAAAAGAAGCTCCAAATAATGTGCTGAACACAATGCAATTGCTGTGTTACAACAAAAAACTTTTGAAATTTAACATACACCCTTCTGTTTCATGTGAGGAGCAACCAAGTTAGCACATAAGTAATCTAGAGCTTTACCTAGAAGTAATGTAGATTCTATCTTTGAGAAGAGCCTGAGGGAGAAGACACACTGAGCTCTTTTCAAACATATGTGAAATGTGAAATCACTCTAGCAAGGGGAGCCCCTCATCTGTATGAAAATGAAGAACAAACAGGCAGAGAGAACACTTCTCTTCAAGTAAGTACCAAGAATCAACAGGTAAGGCTGGATGCTAGGAGGCATGTCATGTAAATACACAACGCAAGAGGAACCATTGTGTTAAGAATGGGCCACCAATAATCAGAGCTGCTTTCACTTTTACATAATAACATAAGAATCCACCCAGGACAAAAGTCTGCCACCCTTTCTCTTATTCCCCAGACCTTTAAGAGAATCTCACCTATGTTCAGGCCCCTCTCCATCAGTCATTTAAAACTCAGCACACTGTCATCCTCACTACAGAGCCTCACTCTTAAGATGCATATCATGCACTCGTAACAGCAAAAATGTTATGGAATAGGGATTGTGGATAAGAAAAATCTTTAGTCTCAATGCTTGTCCTAATACTGTTACTGAAACAATGAAAAAAATAAATTCCTTCAGAATTCCATATTTGTGTTTCAGGGACAATTTGCAGAGAAATAGGAGAAGATGGGATGAGAAATGGCCTGAACTATTTTGAATTCCACTATCAAACCCATGATGTATAGGGAAAAGTTAAAGGAGGAAATGACAGGGTACTTTGCAGTGTGGGAGTTTGAGGCGAAGGGATCCCAAGGTGGCAGCAACTTCTCAAGAGACCTGAAGTGACAGAGCATTTTTTCCAATAAGCAGGCAACAAGTTTGCTCACGCTTCTGATTATCTTCATCAATGTCTTCTCAATATAGTAACAATGAAAAAAATCCACATGACTTTTTAAGAACTTTAGACAATGTAAATTATCCTAACTCTTCAATGTGATTAGTCTTTTTTATTACTCCACTTGAGTCAGCATTTTATGGTTGATACAAACCTAAAAAACTAGTATTGCAGATGGTGGAGAGAATATTATTAGCACAAAATCTGGGGTAGAGTATGGTCATAGTTACTCTAAAAGTGGCAGCTCTTCTAAAACTAAAGGGCACTAAAAGATTGAATACTGGCAAGAGCCACCACACCAGTTAATAAATGCATTCTGAATCAACAAACAGCACACAACGTTACCAACTTACAAAACACAAAGAAATAATATCCAGACTCTGCCAAGGAGAACTCGAAGAATATTTTTTTCAAAATGAAATGACAAACTCAAATCTGGCAAAATAGAAACACCTCCAAATACAAATTGGCTCAAATAATCACGATTTTAAAATAGGAAAAAGGTTCTTCATAACATCAATGTATTAAAATATTAAAGTAACAACAGAATAAAAAACAATCAACACTTCCAACAATAGAATAACATGAGTAAAAATCATGGCGTCACACCCCACCACCAGGCTAATGAACATAAAATAACTAGTAACAGATATATATTGCTAGCAGAAGGGCAAGATCATGAAAAATGGCCCTCTCTGAGGCACGATGCAAAGGGAAAACCTAAAGATAATCATGGAGCAGGCATTTAGAACAATCCCTTGGAAAGAGAGCCCCTGGCAAACAGAAGGTAATACTGAAGGAAACTGAAACCCACAGATCACTAAGAGTAATGAAGGAACAACAAATCCCAAACCCAGCTCAGTCCCTGACGAGATTGACTCAAAACCCCACACTAAAGTCCTGGTCGAAGGACAGGAGTGCCCATATACAGGCATAAAAACTACTCACTTCAATCTCTACTATTCCACACAAGATGCATGTCTTTCATCAGTAAATTAAGAAACACACAAAAACCAAGAGAAAAACAAACAAACAAAAACACACCGTCAAGAGACAAGGCAATCAATATAACCAGACTAAGATATGACACAGATGTTGGAACTACCAGATTAAGATTATGATATAATTATAATATGTTAAAGGCTTTAATGGAAAAGACGGACTCCATGCATTTGTCAAAATTCATGGAACAGCACAGTAAAAAAAAAAAAAAAAAAGTGCATTTTACTGCATGTAAATTAAAGAACATATAAATATTTTTAATATGGGTTCAAAGAATTTTAATACTGTGGAAGAAAATGTTTTAAAGCCAAACCTGAGAAACCTCTTTCATGGGCTCAATTTTATAATTATAAAAATATTACATTGAGCAAAGTTCCCAACAACCTAAATGGGAGAATTTGAAAAAGAATAGATACGTGTGTATGTATAACTGAATCACTTTGCTATACACCTGAAACTAACACAACATTGTTAATCAACTATACTCCAATATAAAATAAAAAGTTAAAAAGTATATATGTGTATGTACATAATTCAAAGAATAAAAACTGGGTAAAAGTACAACAAAATACTGATGGTTGTCTACGTGAGGCAAAATTATACATTATTTATATTTTCTTCTTTATATTTTTCTGTGATTATCAAAATAAGTATATACTATTTTAACAGGAAGAATATTCAAAATGTGTCATGGTTTCAGACTATTATAGCATATTATATATGTTATATTATATATACCATTATAAAACAAGAAAACAAGGTTTGCCCTGTAAGTTTTACAAGGTTGTTTGGATGGTTACACTTTAAAATCTTAGTTTTTAAATGTATATTAGAAAATCAACCTTAGTTTCTACACCTTTTAAAACATAATAATATCCCCAAGTAACATTCGCTTGGTACTTAATTTTAAAAAGTTATTCAATAACTACATTTATTTCACATGGAAAAAATAAACAAGCCTCTCTAAGGCTTTCTACTCACCATGGACCTTTTGGATCACAAAGAACCCAATAGTGCTTGATATCTTCATTTCATCAATAAAACGTTTTACATTTGTATGGTGCTTCTCATATTTTAGAACACATTTTTACATGTTGTAATCTATTTCTCTTCACTCCATATATTTTCAGACGATCTCACAATACCTCATCCTAGGAACCTACTGACCATCAAAACCCCAGTTCACTCCTACTGGTAAAGTGAATAAATATGCATAATTGTTATTTAACTTTAAGAATATTCTCTCACAATCAAGTTCTGAAGGATCTATTCCAACTAATATGTAGTTTTAACAGTCAAGGAGGGGACTTCCCTGGTGGCGCAGTGGTTGTGAATCCGCCTGCCAATGCAGGAGAAATGGGTTTGAGCCTTGGTCCGGGAAGATCCCACATGCCGCAGAGCAACTAAGCCCGTGCACCACAACTACTGAGCCTGCGCTCTAGAGCCCATGAGCCACAACCACTGAGTCCACGTGCTATAACTCTGAAGACCGCATGCCCAGAGCCCATGCTCCACAACAAGAGAAGCCACCACAATGAGAAGCCCGTGCACCGCAATGAAGAGTAGCCCCCGCTCACCACAACAACTAGGGAAAACCCATGCACAGCAATGAAGACCCAATACAGCCAAAAATAAGTAAATAAAATAAATAAATTCATTAAATAAATAAATAAAAGTCAAGGAGTGTGAAATAAAGTAATGTAGAAAGACATGAAAATGCATTGCTTTGATTTTTTAATTAAATAAGCCATTTGAAATATCCCACATTTACTTTCTTCTTCCAAAAGGGAAAATTTTAATAGCTAGACCCAAAAAAAAATTGATATACTACTACTATATCAGAGTAATTTGGAACAAATTTTACAAGCTATAATACTAACTTTATTAGTAAGTAGATATATTCTCCACATGACATAACCCTAACACTTGCTATGTACGTGTGAGATCATTATCTTTCTCATATAAATTTGTCAACAACGAAATTGATACAAAGTATTCAAGAAAATTGACTAAGAATTTAGGAGAGCATATTAAAAGATGATTGCAGAGAACAATCTATTCAAAGAAATCCAAATGAATGCTTTTTATAAGAAGATATTGGTGATCATGACTAAGACAGGACTACCTCATATTATTGAGAAATGTATCTTACAATAAATGAATAAACAACTGACAGTAGGAAAAACAAGTAGAGCATTATCTTTACTTAATAAGTTCATATATAGAGACAAGGGTTGGTCTGACAGTTCAACAATATCATCAAGATACACACATTTTCCATCCATCTTATCAACCATCATCAGCATGTTAGCATTTTTACATGATTTCAGGTATCATGACCATGTTCAGAAGCAGGAGGAAATTGGTACCCTGGCTACTCTCTCCTTTTTTAACTTTCTCTGACAGCACAGGGAATTCCCTTTGTGTAGCACTGGGTAGAACTTGGTCAGATAACCCTCCTAACAAAAAAGGAGCCTGGGAGGTTGAGTCTGTGGCAAAGAACATTACTGTCATGATTGGCTTAGACAATGGCATGCTGCTTCACAACAAATTCAGGATTATGTAAGAAGGGAAGAAATTGTTGTTGCGTAGTGTCTGCCACACATATGTAATTATACAGCCAGTCGTACATCGAAGTAACAGAAAGCTGGATGTGATATTTCTACAAAATTCCCTGCCTGCTAAAAATATAATTTTACAGATTTTTGTCCTTCCCTATAATCAATGCCTTCAAGGTTACGTTGTCAATACGGTCTGGGCTATGTATAGCATTTCTTGCATTCTGCCTGATTATATAATTTCGGTTTTCCTGATATTGATAATTCCCTCAGAAACAGGCAGGCGAACAAGTAACTAAAACTCCCTGTCAGGTCTTAGCAAAGTAAGAGAGGTTGCTTTTACTAACACTCTCTTCCATAACCTTATATGAAAGGACAACTCCAGGATGGAGATTAGACCATACCTGTGTGGCACGCAGACCACAGCACTGGTGCTTTCAGAAGCTAAGCTGATCCTAAGGCTTTTCAGAACTAAAGATGAGTAGTTCCTGCTGCCTCCAGACTGGACGAAGTTCTCAGAAATCCCTGCAGCATTCAGGGGGGATACAAGCTAATCCAGGCAGTAGCCCCAAAGGCTGAACAGGACAGCAGTCCTTGGGCAGTCTCCTTGAACGCTATGGGATTTCTCCAAGACTCTGAAGGGTCCCAGAAAGTACCAGGACATCTTTAGGTTCCCATCCTCCCATCCCTCCTTGAAGAGTCACTGGTTTAAAAGGAACCAACCCTTCTCCCATAATCTGGAGATGCTCCTCCAGAAAGAAGGAGAAGAAGTAATGAGAATGTACGGCAACAGAGGCAAGAGGTAACTCAAGGTGAAAGAGGTCGTCAACACTGTGAAATATTACAGGGTGATGGGAAAGGGCGACGCCAAAGAAAAAGTTGTTTAACAATTTAAACTTTTAGAGGGAAATTTCTATACAGTAGTAGAAGTTGACACCAGGACCTAAGAATAGAATGGGAAATGAAGAAAGGAGAGAGCTTGTGAAGACTACTTTTTCTAACTCTTCTGCTCAAGACCAGAGAAAACAGAGTGGTAGTTCAAGTGGATATCACTGGCAAGAAAAGAATTATGGAATGGAGATTTTCCTGGGCTCCAGATCACAGACAGTTCAGCCAGGCATTTGATTCTCTTCTAAATATTTTAAACATATAAATTACCATCAAATGTTCATTCTTAATAACAATCATCTGGTAAAATGCTTCGTAGACAGTTGAACACTATGGAAATGGTCTTTTCCTAAAAGCTTATATTCCTTCTTAGTTTCTTAAAGGCAAAAAAAAATGTGTATGTGAGGCAAAAGTAAAGAGAAGCAAACATACAGCGATTCCCTAGAGGAAATTAATGGTTCAAAAGTCAGATGACTATATCGGGAGTGATGCTGACCTAAGAGGTGAACAAGAAAACTCCATTAGTGTGGTTTTCCTTTCCTCTGAGCTGTAGTGCTCTATCCCTTGAGAATGTAAAGGGAATTTTTACAGCATAAGGGCTTCTCATTTATTGCAGTGATTCTCCAGAGTTGCAGAGTTTTTTTCAGATAAAGACACTTCTGCTGACTGTCATGGCATAGTTCAAATGATTCAGTGTTTCTTACCCAGGTTTAAAGCCAAAGTCTCTCAGGTTACTGCAGGGGCCTGTAGTATTTCACCTGCTGTTAAGCTCATCTTCAGCTCAGGCAGTGGGTTCAGAGAGCCGGAGCTGCATGGGTTCCCTGCCGGGTACTTAAGTCTTAAGTAGCGTGTCCAAGTCAGATTCCTCTTTGTTTTCCAGCTTTCTGGACTAACCCTTTTCCTTGGTCTCCAAAAGTCTGGAGAAACTACATGCAATCATGCAGATATGACACAGCCTTTCTTTCTTAGAAGACACAGCCAAGTCACTAAATATTACTGAAAAAAAAATACATTTTTGCAATCCCTGGCATAGCAAATGCTCAAGTAATAAGTAATTGCTAAAATAAAACTGCACTGTCAAAGAACAAATCTGCAAAGACGGCTTCTTCTTCTATGAGCATGTTTCGCTGGATACCCAAAAAGCCTATTGCTGTCTGTATCATTTTTATTAAGTCTTATTTGGTAGCAAAACTCTGATATAGATCTGCAAATAGGATATCCAGGAATAACTAGTAACAGCTACCAAAACTGCTATGCAAAATCTTAAGCTTTTGGCAAGACATTGCATAACCATCTTTTCCTAGCTTGGCAGATGGTGGTTATGTATTTACTGGAGGCTGGCAGGTGGCTGAAAGAGCAAGCTCTAGATTCAAGCTGCCTGAATTTGTATCACATCTCCACCCCTTACTAACTACGTGACCTTGGGCAAACTACTTAACGTTTATTAGCCCCAGTTTCCTCATCTGTAAGTGGGGATAATACCTTCCTTAGAAGAATGTTGTAAAAATTAGATAAGGTCTTAAGGGAATACCCAGCACATAGTAAAGTTTTCAAACTGTTGTTTACTTATTATTAGTAGAAAAATACTTTTCTCCCATTATTTTAGTAATTTCATTCTTGGCACCTTCCTTTCAGAACTTACGTCTTTACACTCTCAGTCCCAGTTTGGACTTGCCCTTGAAGGAAATGCTAAAAGTCAAATTTGGCCTCCCTCAACAACAAAAACTAATAAAAGGACGAATTATCAAAGAATGTACCTTTTTTTGGTGGGGCACAGTTTTTCTTTAAGCCAACAAAAAAGTGAAACATTTAGTCCGTGTATCCTGGATTACAATACCCTGGATTTGGTCACCTCTGGGTTACAAGAGCAGCAGCAAGTTAGAAACTGGGTGAAAGGACACACTAAAACAAGAGAATATTTCCTCTTTTCTAAATGCCACTCATGGTGATTCAACATTCAGGTCTCATATTAATTCTGATTTGCACAGTAGTTTGGCACTTTAAAAGCACTTAATTATGCAAGATCTCATTTTTTTTTAATATCCACAACAATCCCTGTGAAAAAGAAAAACTATCACATATCTTTTCCTAGATGAGGAACTTGAGGACTCTGGAGGACAAATTTTCATCCATGCTCACACTGTTAGTGGTTGGAGAACTGAGGCTTTCTATCTCTATTACTGATGCCTTTTGTTTTTTGGGTTTTGTTTTTTAAACATCTTTATTGGAGTATAATTGTTTTACAATGGTGTGTTAGTTTCTGCTGTATAACCAAGTGAATCAGTTATACATATACATATATCCCCATATCTCCTCCCTCTTGCATCTCCCTCTCACCCTCCCTTACCGATGCCCTTTGAAATATTCCAAGCTTCCTCCAAAATACAATGATTACCAATAATAATAACAGATTCACTAATCCTCTAAGTAAATTTTTTGGAAACACTGAGACAAACAGTAGTGACCATATCAACAGATGCTTTTGGAGCATCCTAGGTCATTTACTGAAGGAACCTTGAGTCAGTTCCTTGTTCTCTGTGTTTATTGAGTTCTCAAAAAAGGGAATTAATGATCAGGTCCTTTAAGTATTTAAAAAGTGCTTCTAGGAGCACAAAGAAATATGAAAGACTATATAGCTTTTAAATCTACCACATGCACTCAGTAATCACTCTCACACCCTCACCCAGAGCCTGTAGGTAGGGCAGGTGGTTTTACTATATCAAAAATTCCATCATCCAAAATACATTACAACTATGCCTGAAGGATCAACTGGTCCAATTAATAATATTAAGGTCTGAGATCATTTCAGATCAAGCAATAACTAAGAAATAAGAATTTACTTGGGTTGGAGTATACTGACACTAGTTTTCTGAAGGAAACTCCTATTACATATTGATCCTATCTGTTTAAAAGTTCGTATTTTAATTTACTTTGTTTGGTTACTGGCTAAGGATGCCAGGGTAGAATGTACCATCCTCATCCACTCTGAAGAGGCAAAACGATGTCAAAGAAATAGTCTGAGGTTTGGAGACAGAGAACCTAGGCCTATATCCCAGATCTGCTATTTACTAGCTGAGAGCTTTGAAAAGGTCCTACTGTACTTCAGACCCTTCATTGTCCAGAAAAGGGCAATAATGATGACATTTTATCAGCTAGTTGTGAAGATTAAAATAGATAATTTATGTAAAGGGCTTATAGTGTTTATTATTATATTTTCTGATTATCCAGCACTTTTTGAACACCTTTCCAAAGTTTCAGAAATTTCCAGCCTTATGGCCCCTTCTCCTGAAACTAGAAGCCAAGAACCCCATCGGTCCTTACATCTAGAGTGCAGACATGTGACCTAGGCTTCCTTCCCAGTCACATGCCCCTCCTAGTGGGCATGCCCAGTGTTGGCAGTATGGGTTGGAACCTGTACCCTGCAACATGGCCAATAGGATTACCCTGGAACAATCTAGCAATGTGATTTCAGCTAATATCACTTCATAAACCAATGTAACTTAATAAACTTTTTTGAAAGACTAGCTGGAGTGTTGTTTTTTTTTTAGCAACAAAGAAACCCTGATTAAAGCAGCAACAATTCTAGAATAGGACAGGAAGTACACACCCAACAGATGCCAACCACCCTTCTGTGTAGAGTCCAATATATTAGAGAGCACAGCCTAACAGTTACATTTTGTGAGTACTTACTATGAGCCAGGAAAACACACAAACTAAAGCAGAAGGATTACATCCATTTGTGAAGTTCAAAGGGCTAGTAAAAACAATAGAACCCGACTGGATCATCATCATCTTCATAAATAAAAATGTATTTTATAGATAAGAACTCCCCGAGGTCACAGAGTTCAGAAGCTAAGCAGCCAGGGTTTCATATGGTACTAGTACATTTTCCTCTATTTTCAATCAGAGCAATAGGTCTTATCTTTTTTTTTTTTTAATAGATCTTTATTGGAGTATAATTGCTTCACAATACCATGTTAGTTTCTGTTGCACAACAAAGCAAATCGGCCATACGCATACACATGTCCCCATATCCCCTCCCTCTTGAGCCTCCCTCCCACCCTCCCTATCCCACCCCTCTAGGTCACCGCAAAGCACCAAGCTGATCTCACTGTGCTATGCTGCTGCTTCCCACCAGCCAACTATTTTACATTCGGTAGTGTATATATGTCGATACTACTCTGAAAAAGAAAAGCAAATACCGTATGCTAGGTCTTATCTTTTGAATATTATCTAAAAATTACAAGTAAAATTTAGATCATGGTTTCTACAAGAATTCTCTCTTTGACCTCTTTCAATAAGAATAATAAAAAAAATGCCACACTGCTAACTGTGAGTGGAAGTCTACCTTTTAATCTTCAAGTTGTTCTTCAAAATGAGTTCATGCTAGTGGCATATTCTATAATGAAGAGTAAGGAATGAAGTCATTATTTCTTGATCGATCCTGATGCCCTAACTGTTATCTTCCGCTTTGGAATAACAGGCTCTAAATTATACAGTCAATAAATCTTATAGGGGTTATTATAGTTATAGATTCTAGACACCAATTCCTGATTTTGGTACTTTTGCTGGTTAGCTATCTAGATAGCACTAAACAAGTGAAAACAGCATTTATCTATGAGAGGCTCTTTACTCCCAAGAGCTGTAATTCTCTTTGTTATTGTATACCAACTCTATTAAAGTTGTTAAATGTGGCTTCAGCACTAAGGTTACGGAAGTAGTTGCTCTTATTCCAATGGCAAAATAGAGAGTCTGTTGCAACACACAGTGGGCATTCAATAGACGTCAACTGAATTTTTTTTAATGAATAATTATGATACCCATGCTGCTTTGTACTGGAGATTATGCTGAACACAAACTATGCCTTTACTTTTGTAGCCAGAAACTCTTCTTAACAAGGAAGCAAAAATTTCAGCTTTGAGGGTTCCAAGTTAGAGGCATGGGGTAGGGTGGGGTTTCAAAATATTACCTTGTCAGTTTCTTTCTTTTTCTTTTTTTAACATCTTTATTGGAGTATAATTGCTTTACAATGGTGTGTTAGTTTCTGCCTTATAACACAGTGAATCAGTTATACATATACATATGTCCCCATATCGCTTCCCTCTTGCGTCTCCCTCCCTCCCACCCTTTCCTATCCCATCCCTCTAGGGGGTCACAAAGCAACGAGCTGATCTCCCTGTGCTATGCGGCTGCTTCCCACTAGCTATCTATTTTACATTTGGTAGTGTATATATGTCCATGCCACTCTCTCACTTCATCCCAGCTTACCCTTCCCCCTCCCCGTGTCCTCAAGTCCATTCTCTAGTAGGTCTGCATCTATATTCCTGTTCTGTCCCTAGGTTCTTCAGAACGATTTTTTTTTTTTAAGATCCCATATATATGTGTTAGCATATGGTATTTCTTTTTCTCTTTCTGACTTACTTCACTCTGTATGACACACTCTAGGTACATCCACCTCACTACAAATAACTCAATTACATTTCTTTTTATGGCTGAGTAATATTCCATTGTATATATGTGCCACATCTTCTTTATCCATTCATCTGTCGATGGACACTTAGGTTGCTTCCATGTCCTAGCTATTGTAAATAGTGCGGCAATGAACGTTGTGGTACATGACTCTTTTTGAATTATGGTTTTCTCAGGGTATATGCCCAGTAGTGGGATTGCTGGGTCGTATGGTAGTTCTATTTTTAGTTTTTTAAGGAACCTCCACACTGTTCTCCATAGTGGCTGTATCAATTTACATTCCCACCAACAGTGCAAGAGAGTTCCCTTTTCTCCACACCCTCTCCAGCATTTATTGTTTGTAGATTTTTTGATGATGGCCATTCTGACCGGTGTGAGATGATACCTCATTGTAGTTTTGATTTGCATTTCTCTAATGATTAATGATGTTGAGCATTCTTTCATGTGTTTGTTGGCAATCTGTATATCTTCTTTGGAGAAATGTCTATTTAGGTCTGTGCATTTTTGAATTGGGTTGTTTGTTTTTTGGATATTGAGCTGCATGAGCTGCTTGTAAATTTTGGACATTAATCCTTTGTCAGTTGTTCATTTGCAAATATGTTCTCCCATTCTGAGGGTTCTCTTTTCATCATGCTTATGGTTTCCTTTACTGTGCAAAAAGCTTTTAAGTTTCATTAGGTCTCATTTGTTTATTTTTGTTTTTATTTCCATTACTCTAGGAGCTGGGTCAAAAAGGATCTTGCTGTGATTTATGTCATACAGTGTTCTGCCTATGTTTTCCTCTAAGAGTTTGATAGTGTCTGGCCTTACATTTAGGTCTTTAATCCATTTTGAGTTTATTTTTGTGTATGGTGTTAGGGAGTGTTCTAATTTCATTCTTTTACATGTAGCTGTCCAGTTTTCCCAGCACCACTTATTGAAGAGGATGTCTTTTCTCCATTGTATATGCTTGCCTCCTTTATCAAAGATAAGGTGACCATATGTGTGTGGGTTTATCTCGGGGTTTTCTATCCTGTTCCATTGATCTATATTTCTGTTTTTGTGCCAGTACCATACTGTCTTCATTACTGTAGCTTTGTAGTATAGTCTGAAGTCAGGGAGCCTGATTCCTCCAGCTCCATTTTTCGTTCTCAAGATTGCTTTGGCTATTCAGGGTCTTTTGTGTTCCATACAAATTGTGAAATTTTTTGTTCTAGTTCTGTGAAAAATGCCAGTGGTAGTTTGAAAGGGATTGCATTGAATCTATAGATTGCTTTGGGTAGTATAGTCATTTTCACAATGTTGATTCTTCCAATCCAAGAACATGGTATATCTCTCCATCTATTTGTATCATTAATTTCTTTCATCAGTGTCTTATAATTTTCCACATACAGGTCTTTTTTCTCCTTAGGTAGGTTTATTCCTAGGTATTTTATTCTTTCTGTTGCAATGGTAAATGGGAGTGTTTTCTTAATTTCACTTTCAGATTTTTCATCATTAGTGTATAGGAATGCAAGAGATTTCTGTGCATTCATTTTGTATGCTGCTACTTTACCAAATTCATTGATTAGCTCTAGTAGTTTTCTGGTAGCATCTTTAGGATTCTCTATGTATATTATCATGTCATCTGCAAACAGTGACAGCTTTACTTCTTCTTTTCCGATTTGGACTGCTTTTATTTCTTTTTCTTCTCTGATTGAAGGGGCTAAAACTTCCAAAACTATGTTGAATAATAGTGGTGAGAGTGGGCAACCTTGTCTTGTTCCTGATCTTAGTGGAAATGGTTTCAGTTTTTCACCATTGAGGACAATGTTGGCTGTGGGTTTATCATATATGGCCTTTATTATGTTGAGAAATGTTCCCTCCATGCCTACTTTCTGGAGGGTTCTTATCATAAATGGGTGTTGAATTTTGTTGAAAGCTTTCTGTGCACCTATTGAAATGATCACATGGTTTTTCTCCTTCAATTTGTTAATATACTGTATCACATTGATTGATTTGCGTATAATGAAGAATCCTTGCATTCCTGGGATAAACCCCACTTGATCATGGTGTATGATCCTTTTAATGTGCTGTTGGATTCTGTTTGCTAGTATTTTGTTGAGGATTTTTGCATCTATGTTCATCAGTGATATTGGCCTGTAGTTTTCTTTCTTTGTGACATCTTTGTCTGGTTTTGGTATCAGGGTGATGGTGGCCATGTAGAATGAGTTTGGGAGTGTTCCTCCCTCTGCTATATTTTGGAAGAGTTTGAGAAGCATAGGTGTTAGCCTCTCTCCAAATGTTTGATAGAATTCGCCTGTGAAGCCATCTGGTCCTGGGCTTTTGTTTGTTGGAAGATTTTTAATCACAGTTTCAACTTCAGTGCTTGTGATTGGTCTGTTCATATTTTCTATTTCTTCCTGGTTCAGTCTTGGAAGGTTGTGTGTTTCTAAGAATTTGTCCATTTCTTCCAGGTTGTCCATTTTATTGGCATGTAGTTGCTTGTAGTAATCTCTCAGGATTCTTTGTATTTCTGCAGTGTCAGTTGTTACTTCTCCTTTTTCATTTCTAATCCTATTGATTTGAGTCTTCTCCCATTTTTTCTTGATGAGTCTGGCTAACGGTTTATCAATTTTGTTGATCTTCTCAAAGAACCAGCTTTCAGTTTTACTGATCTTTGCTATCATGTCCTTCATTTCTTTTTCATTTATTTCTTATCAGATCCTTATGATTTCTTTCCTTCTGCTAACTTTGGGGTTTTTTTGTTCTTCTTTTCTAATTCCTTTAGGTGTAAGGTTAGGTTGTTTGAGATGTTTCTTGTTTCTTGAGGTAGGATTGTATTGCTAGAAACTTCCCTCTTAGAACTGCTTTTGCTGCATCCCATAGGTTTTGGGTCATTTTCATTGTCATATGGTTCTAGGTATTTTTTGATTTCCTCTTTGATTTCTTCAGTGATCTCTTGGTTATTAAGTAGTGTATTGTTTAGCCTCTATGTGTTTGTATTTTTTACAGATTTTTTCCTGTAATTGATATCTAGTCTCATAGCGTTGTGGTCAGAAAAGGTACTTGATACAATTTCAATTTTCTTAAATTTACCAAGGCTTGGTTTGTGACCCAAGATATGATCTATCTTGGAGAATGTTCCATGAGCACTTGAGAAGAAAGTGTATTCTGTTGTTTTTGGGTGGAATGTCCTATAAATATCAATTAAGTCTATCTTGTTTAATGTATTATTTAAAGCTTGTGTTTCCTTATTTATTTCCATTTTGGATGATCTGTCCATTGGTAAAAGTGGGGTGTTAAAGTCCCCTATTATGATTGTGTTACTGTCGATTTCCCCTTTTATGGCTGTTAGTATTTGCCTTATGTATTGAGGTGCTCCTATGTTGGGTGCATAAATATTTACAATTGTTATATCTTCTTCTTGGATTGATCCCTTGATCATTATGCAGTGTCCTTCTTTCTCTCTTGTAATAGTCTTTATTTTAAAGTCTATTTTGTCTGGTATGAGAATTGCTACTCCAGCTTTCTTTTGATTTCCATTTGCATGGAATATCTTTTTCCATTCCCGCACTTTCAGTCTGTATGTGTCTCTAGGTCTGAAGTGGGTCTCTTGTAGACAGCATATATACTGTTCTTGTTTTTGTACCCATTGAGCCAGTGTATGTCTTTTTGTGGGAGCATTTAATCCATTTACATTTAAGGTAATTATCGATATGTATGTTCCTATTACCATTTTCTTAATTGTTTTGGGTTTGTTATTGTAGGTCTTTTCCTTCTCTTGTGTTTCTTGCCAAGCGAAGTTCCCTTAGCATTTGTTGTAAAGCTGGTTTGGTGGTGCTGAATTCTCTTAGCTTTTGTTTGTCTGTAAAGGTTTTAATTTCTCCGTTGAATCTGAATGAGATCCTTGCTGGGTAGAGTAATCTTGCTTGTAGGTTTTTCCCTTTCATCACTTCAGATATGTCCTGCCACTCCCTTCTGGCTTGCAGAGTTTCTGATGAAAGATTAGCTGTTAACCTTATGGGGATTCCCTTGTATGTTATTTGTTGTTTTTCACTTGCTGCTTTCAATATTTTTACTTTGTACTTAACTTTTGATAGTTTGATTAATATGTGCCTTCCCATGTTTCTCCTTGGATTTATCCTGTATGGGACTGTGTGTGCTTCCTGGACTTGATTAACTATTTCCTTTCCCATATTAGGGAGGTTTTCAACTATAATCTCTTCAAATATTTTCTCAGTCCCTTTCTTTTTTCTTCTTCTTCTGGGACCCCTATAATTCGAATGTTGGTGAGTTTAATGTTGTCCCAGAGGTCTCTGAGACTGTCCTCAATTCTTTTCATTCTTTTTTCTTTATTCTGCTCTGCACTAGTTATTTCCACTTTTTATCTTCAAGGTCACTTATCCGTTCTTCTGCCTCAGTTATTCTGCTATTGATCCCTTCTAGAGAATTTTTAATTTCATTTGTTGTGTTGTTCATCATTGTTTGTTTGCTCTTTAGTTCTTCCAGGTCCTTGTTAAACGTTTCTTGTATTTTCTCCATTCTATTTCCAAGATTTTGGATCATCTTTACTATCATTATTCTGAATTCTTTTTCAGATAGCTGCCTATTTCCTCTTCATTTGTTAGGTCTGGTGGGTTTTTGCCTTGCTCTTTCATCTGCTGTGGGTTTCTCTGTCTTCTCATTTTGCTTAACTTACTGTGTTTGGGGTCTCCTTTTCACAGGCCGCAGGTTCATAGTTCCCATTGTTTTTCGTGTCTGTCCCCAGTGGCTAAGGTTGGTTCAGTGGGTTGTATAGGCTTCCTGGTGGAGGGGACTAGTGACTGTGTTCTGATGGATGAGGCTGGATCTTGTCTTTCTGGTGGGCAGGTCCATGTCTGGTGGTGTATTTTGGGGTGTTTGTGACCTTATTATGATTTTAGGCAGCCTCTCTGCTAATGGGTGGGGTTGTGTTCCTGTCTTGCTAGTTGTTTGGCATAGGGTGTCGAGCACTGTAGCTTGCTGGTCGTTGAGTGGGACCTGGGTCTTGGCACTGAGATGGAGATCTCTGGGAGATTTTTGCCATCTGATATTATGTGGAGCTGGGAGGTCTCTGGTGGACCAATGTCCTGAACTTGGCTCTCCCACCTCAGAGGCACAGCCCTGACGCCTGGCTGGAGCACCAAGAGCCTGTCATCCATACGGCTCAGAATAAAAGGGAGAAAAAAAGAAAGAAAGAACGAAAGAAAAAGATAAAATAAAATAAAATATAATATAATAAAATAAATTTATTAAAATAAAAAATAAAAAATTATTTTTAAAATGTTTTAAAAGTGATATAAAAAGAAAGAAAGAAAGAAGAGAGCAACCAAACCAAAAAACAAATCCACCAGTGATAACAAGCGCTAAAAACTATACTAAAAATAGAACGAAAAAAATAAAAAATGGCAGACAGAACTCTAGGACAAATGGCAAAAGCAAAGCTATACAGACAAAATCACACACAGAAGCATACACATACACACTCACAGAAAGAGAAAAAGGCAAAAATATATATATATATATCGTTGCTCCCAAAGTCCACCGCCTCAGTTTTGGGATGATTCATTGTCTATTCAGGTATTCCACAGGTGCAGGTACATCAAGTTGACTGTGGAGATTTAATCCGCTGCTCCTGAGGCTTCTGGGAGAGATTTCCCTTTCTCCTTTGTTTGCACAGCTCCCGGGGTTCAGCTTTGGATTTGGACCCGCCTCTGCGTGTAAGTCGCCTGAGGGCGTCTGTTCTTCGCTCACACAGGACGGGGTTAAAGGAGCAGCTGCTTCGGGGGGCTCTGGCTCACTCAGGCCGCGGGGAGGGAGGGGTACGGATGTGGGGCGAGCCTGTGGCGGCAGAGGCCGGCATGACGTTGCAACACCCTGAGGTGCGCCGTGCGTTCTCCCGGGGAAGTTGTCCCTGGATCACGGAACCCTGGCTGTGGCGGGCTGCACAGGCTCCCGGGAGGGGCGGTGTGGAGAGTGACCTGTGCTCGCACACAGGTTTCTTGGAGGCAGCAGCAGCCTTAGCGTCTCATGCCCGTCTCTGGGGTCTGCGTTGATTGCCGTGGCTCATGCCCGTCTCTGGAGCTTGTTTAGGCGGCGCTGTTAATCCCCTCTCCTTGGGCACCAGGAAACAAAGAGGCAAGAAAAAGTCTCTTGCCTCTTCGCCAGGTCCAGTCTTTTTCCTGGATTCCCTCCTGGCTCGTTGTGGCGCACTAGCCCCCTTCAGGCTGTGTTCACGCAGCCAACCCCAGTCCTCTCCCTGGGATCCGACCGAAGCCCGAGACTCAGCTCCCAGCCCCGCCCGCCCCGGCTGGTGAGCAGACAAGCCTCTCGGGCTGGTGAGTGCTGCTCGGCGCCGATCCTCCGTGCGGGAATCTCTCCGCTTTGCCCTCCGCACCCCTGTGGCTGTGCTCTCCTCCGTGGCTCCGAAGCTTCCCCCTCTGCTCCCCACAGTCTCCGCCCGCGAAGGGGCTCCTAGTGTGTGGAAACTTTTCCTCCTTCATAGCTCCCTCCCAGAGGTGCAGGTCCCGTCCTTATTCTTTTGTCTCTGTTGTTTCTTTTCTTTTTTTTTTTTGCCCTACCCAGGTACGTGGGGAGTTTCTTGCCTTTTGGGAAGTCTGAGGTCTTCTGCCAGTGTTCAGTAGGTGTTCTGTAGGAGTTGTTCCACATGTAGATGTATTTCTGATGTATTTGTGGGGAGGAAGGTGATCTCCACGTCTTACTCTACCACTCTTACTCTCGGAGCTGACTACATGTGACTAAGCCTAACACTAGCTGTGACCAGTACATTGGATTAACACCCTGAATTCCCTCTGGTGCTAATTAATATTTGCAAAACGGAAATTTTTGATAAAATTTTTGTTACTGAAGTACAGTAAGAACCAACATTTGTAAAAGATTTTGAGTTTTGCTGAAAAATAAATGAGGTTAAATATACCTTTTTATCACTGTGTAAAATTTAGGGAAGTTTCTAGTTTAATGTAATTACATATTTTTGTAAAATATGTAAAATTAAAGTTTTAATAACTAAGATCAAATAAAAATGCATATATCAAGGATTCTCTTTTAAAAAATACTAAAGTCTATAATATTGCATCTTTGTATGTATAATATTTCATCCATCTCCCCTTGGAAAGCTAATTTTAAGAATAATAGAAGCTTATAAATATTAAATTTATATCATAACTATTTAACTCTATAAATATGTTCATTGAACAATTTAGACAACTTTAAAATGCCCAACTCAGAATGATACAAGAAATATTACAAGATAAATGAATACCAAAAGAGAACTCAACCTAGCATATTTTAGATATTCATTTTTAAGTAATAGAAATCTTTAAATAATCTCAAAAGGTGAGAAATTTTACATTGTATCTTGAGCCAAGAGCTAGGATAATAATCAGGGATCTACTAAGTTACAGTTCTAGTCATCATTTCCTGTAACAAGTGTAATTTTTTTGTCAACATAACTGGACCATTAGGTACCAGATGCTTGATTCAAACATCATTCTCAGTGTGCCTGTGAGGCATTTCTAGATGAGATTAACATTTGAATTGGTAGACTGAGTAAAGCAGATGACCCTCCCTAATGTGGGTGGACCTTGTTCAGTCAGTTGAAGGTGTCAATAGAACAAAAAAACTTATCCTCCCTCCAATAAGAGGGAATTTCTCCTGCCTGGCAGATCTCAAACATTGGTCTTCTCTGTCCTTTGTCTTAGACTAAAACATCAGCTCTTCTTGAGTTTCAAGTCTGCTGGCTTTTAGACTGGACCTACACATTGGATCTCCTGGGTCTCTAGCTTGCTGATTACAGATTTGTGGACTTCTCAGCCTCCATAATCACCTGAGCCAATTCCTTATTATATATTTTATAGGATATAGTTATAGATATATCTTATTGGTTCTGTTTCTCTAGACAACCTTGACTAACACACTAAGTGTAGCAGACAATGTTGTGATAAAAGAAACTCACTAACCCTGCTTCCCTTTTCTGAATAACTTCAAGGAAGTTAATATTTGTTAAAAACAGAATGGGCTCCACTTCCTAATGATCAAATGAAACTATTTTTTAAACACTGAAAACAAAATATGCATACAAGACCAAAAAAATTCTTGAAACTTTCTTAATGGGTCAACAGATTCAAAACAAACATGAGAAATGTACAAACAAGCTAACAAGATCTGAAATTCAGTCAATGATTTCTTATATTTAAAGAGAAAAGCTTATTAGGTATTTTATCAAAGAATACAGTATCATAGTGTTCATTAAAAAAAGAAGAAAGCTGGACTAGAAAGAGAACCCAAAAGAAGAAAGTCATCAAAAAAAAAAATACAAAAGGAAGGACAGAAATTCCCCTTTGTCTATTTACCATGATCTAAAGGGAAAAAAAGAAGAAGAAGAAAAGAAAAGGGAAAAGGGAGCAAAGTTTGACCAAAAGCAACTCAATGGCTTCTCAATAGGAAGAGCAAGCTTTCAATATTAGAGGTGCTTACAGAAAGCTGGAGTATTTTCTTCTCATTAAATTCATATCAACTTCTCTTAAATCACCACCTACTCCAAATTTCCAATAGATTTTTTTCAATTCAAAATATTCTAGAAATGTATAGTCAAGTGAAGATTTGGTAACAAATCTTCAACAGAATTTGTTATAAACCATTTTATCAAATATTTAGATGGAATTATAAATTCATTTAAAGGCTCCTCACTACTGGGGGAAAAGACATACTATTCAGTAAAGAGACTTGCCATACTTGAGGGGAAAATATAGCAAATATCTGCATCTCACACCAAATATACAATAAATTTCAGATAAACTAAAGAGCTAAATATAGGGGTAAAAACATAAAAGTGCTAGAAGAAAATATAGAATATCTCTTTATAGTCTTCTGGTGGACTAGGTAAGACCCCAAACTGAGAAGTCATAAAGAAAAAGACTATTAGGTTATAGATGGGTGGGATAGGAAGGGTGGGAGGGAGGCTCAAGAGGGAGGGGATATGGGGATATATGTATACATATAGCTGATTCACTTTGTTGCACAGCAGAAACTAATACAACATTGTAAAGCAATTATACTGCAATAAAAATATAAAATAAAAAAAGACTACTAGGTTAGATTATATAAAATGTTAAATATCTGTGAGGCAAAAATACTTATTTACTGTAATAATAAGCCACAATCTTCAGTCCACATTCCCATCCCAGTTAATTAACATTGACTCTTTGTAGGAGATGTTATCATTGGCAACATTCTAGAAAATTTCTCACTCAGTACAAGATTCAAGCAGTAACATCCATCCCCACCCCACCTTCCCAGCCAGTCACTTCTTGCCTTGTTACTTGTTACTACAGGAGCAGATTCAGGTTCTGTGGGCCTCACAGTATATATAAATTTATATATAAAACTTCATGAAAAGTAATATATTAAAAATATAAAATTAGATACACAAGTTAACCTTTATTGAAAATGAGAAAATAAATCACCTTTAAAATTTTAAAATTTGATATGCAACATAAAAAGTATAAAATCTAGAAAACTAACAGTATTCTTGTTAATTAACTCTACAATACTATACATTTTCTACATTTTTGCTTCCTATTCTTTGATCCACTTTTATGATAATTGTGTACTACCATTTTCTAGAGAGGGTAAAATAATTCAGTCTTTCTTCTACAAAAGTTGATGGAAATTTATTTTGTTAACAGATTTACAAATATTTTTTCTAGCTTCACAACAATAAGCACCAAAGAACACATTCACATTCACTTTGGTCATGAACCTGGATGAAGTAGGACCTTTCCTAGAAGCCATTTCTACACCAGATGGCCTAACAATAGCTTAACTATATATAGAAGTGACTGAGAGTCATCTACAGCCTACTAAATCCAGACTAAATGACGATCCATCTCATTTTCCCCTTAGCCAGATCTCAAAAATATCCACAGTAATTCCGAATCCACCTGACAAGAGAAGAAATGGGATGGAGGGGAAACGTGATGGAAAAAATAGAAAAATTTTAACTGATTGTGATTAAAGTGTCTTACTTTGCAAATTTTACAAAAATATATAGCCATATAAAAGCATTATTAGATTCCCTCCCAGAGCCTTCAAAGGTGCCCTTGCCAGTGAGGGGTTGTGAAACTTAAGCTGTATTAGATTAACAGTAAATCCATCTCTAGTTTCTTCCCATGACAGGCAAGTGAAAAGGAGCTGGAAGGATAAGAGGCAAATGAATAGAGAAAGCAGTGATATTAAGAAGTCCATAATCACAAGTCAGCATACAACCTGGCCAATTCTAGGCAGGCGGTGAGTGGGGAGGGGGCAGTTGTTGGTGTGAAGTAGAGAAGGGAATACAATCAAAGTGAAATGCATTAGAATGTATCACTCAGTCAGAGTAGGAGCCATGTGAGCACTGAATGTACTATATCATGCTGCAGATTCACATGTACAGAACATACATGCAACGAGGAGGTCTACTGACAGGGAGCAAAGAGAGAAGAGGAGACTGGCACTGGCTAAATACTTCACAGACATGATTTCATTTAACTCTCACAACAATCCTGGAGAGTGGGTATTATTATGCTCATGTTCTGAAATTAAACATCAGAGATTATATAACCTTCTCAAGGTCACAAGCTAATAATTACTAACCCTGACCCCCACTACCATTGTGCCCTACTGCCCACCCTCACTGGCAGTAAAGTATCTTTCACGCAACTCAGAACATAAATGCCAAAACATAGGGATTTTTCAGTACAAGGTCACAGCCATTCATACGGGCCTGTGAAAGTGACTAAATTAGTAGTTAGAGAAAACAAAGCAAGTGATTTAGTCTGTGGTCAATCTTGTGTAAAGTCCTTGAAGACAATTGAGAAAGGACTTCCCAGAAAATGGCAGTTCAATAACGAGGCTGTTCTGCAGCTTTCCATCAAACTTTCTACTTAAATGCTATTGTAGGTATCTGTACTTCCTCCTGTAAAATGAGATGACTGGAGATTATGAGCTTGAGTCAAGAGGGCATTGAATGAGAGGTGTCCATTCGCCTGACACGGGCTTTGCCAGCAGTTGCTCATAAGATACAGGTTCCGAGCTGGGAAAATTCAAAGTGTGACTGGCATGTGAAAATTGTCAATATAAATAAGAAGTGGGCTACATAAATGAAAACTGGACAGAGAGTACACATATAAATATACAGATCAGAAAGGAGAGCTCTGTGAGGTGAGTTTGGGGGGTTAAAATGTCAGACAGTATTTGGAAATCACAAAATTATTGTGTTCTTCATCGTTAGAAAATAGAGGCAGGATTAAACAATGACTCATTTACATCTTAGATAACTTAGGCCTATTTCCTCCTATTTTCTCCTTTATTGAAATAATACTTTCGGTGATATAATCTCCAGAAAGTGAGATATACACATGTGTATATATTTTTTTTTCCAGAATATATTCTTTTGTACATTACCAATACATGGTGATGTTGTAAAAGAGCTAAGAGAAAATATTTTAAAGGCAGTTGATGAAGGGGGGAAATTAATGTTTAAAATATAATTTTCAAAAATCAGTGAAAGTAGAAGTAAATGATAAGTGAAATTGTATACTTCACCAATATAGGCACATAAAAGAAGATAACTTTTGAAAGACTGAATTTCCCTCTTCATTCTGGAGAGAAAAAAGTGAAGGTTTTATTTTACATAGATGTTATAGAGTGGAGCATTTGCTGTCCCAAGCATTTGGAAGTGTAACAGATCTCAAGATTGGGCTGCAGAACCTCCTTTAAAGGGTATCATATGTATGAAATCCATATAGTCACATGGAATGAAAGCTAACACCTTGGTTTTCATGGATACAACTAGTCCTTTAAATAACTTCTCAGGTTAGGGTTACACTAAGGAAAATGAGAATCTGCCTAGAAAACTACCCCATTTGGAAACACAATTAACAGACAAATTCCATCCCAGCTCAGGTTTTTTTCTCCAGCAAATTAAAAGCTAGTGAAAGTTAAATATTTTGAGTTTTTTTCTTTCTTTTTTAAATAGACTTCATTTTTTTAGAACAATTTTAGGTTCACAGCAAAATTGAGAGGACGGTACAAAGATTTCCCATATACTTTTTACCTCCACTCATTATCAACTTCTTCACCAGAGTGGTACATGTGTTACAACTGATGAACCTACTTTGATACCTCATTATCACCAAAAGGCCATAATTTACATTAGAGTTCACTGGGTGTTGTACATTCTATGGGTTTGGGCAAATGTGTGGTGACACACATCACACATGTAATGTATCCACCCATATAGGAAATATTTTGAGATTTTTTAAATGTCACTTATTCATATTTTAACTAAAACTATGGGATGTATTTTCTCCAAATCATCTTTTCTTTTTCCCACACATCATAATCTTTAAACATGATAGTTATTGGTTTTGTTCTGTATGGTATTTAGATATAGGTCAAGGTACTTTGGTTAGGTAATCTGTCTATTAAAGAGAGAATCACTGTATTTATGATAATAACTAGAACATAAGAAAGTATAACTAAATATAAAACCGCATTAGACATAATTGAATACTTTTATTGTAATTGTAATTTGAGCATGAGGAAATCATCATAAACCCCAGTTACCTCTCTACAGGGTAGCTATGGCAGTAATTGAGACACCTTATTTACAGACACCTTGTTCTCCACATTAACTTCAATGAGCCAAGAGTTGACTAATCAGATAGCTAAGCAAGTGTAGGGTACTTGTCTCTAAACTCCCAAGGACAGATTTTCAATTGATTTGTAACTACTAAAAACTGGTGTCTTATTAGAAGAAATGCTTGTATAAGTGAAAATGGGGATGGGAGGAGTCAAGTAAGGCTAAGAGAGCTGTCAATCTCTATGCAAATCTGAGGGAAGTTTGAAGGGAAGCATCCTGGAACGCTGTGCTATCTAAGCAAGGACATCAGCGAGTCCTCAAGCCAAAGCTGACTGTCAGAGGACTTCTTTATCCTACATAGAACTAAGTATTCCTGCCATACTCAGTCACTGACTCCAAGTAGCCCTGGGGAAGAGCAGCCTCAGTGCTTCACATAATATATCCGTTCCAGGACGTTCACTTCCCTCAGCCTCTGTCTTCCCACCTATACAGCCTGCCAGGGCAACCTGGGCATTTCTGTTTTACTGAGAAGTGGTCATCTTTCCATGCTTCCATTAGCCACCTCAATAGCAAGTTTGCCCCATCTTCTGGGGTCTTTGCTAGGGTATAAAGTCTTGTGACCCAAGAAAGTGCTTCCAGATCAAAAAGACCTAATAAGACCATTAAAACTCCCATTGAGTCCCCATTTCCTGGCCTCAAGTGTACCCAGCCTAACTATTGCAACTATCATATGATGCTTAGAGGAGACAGAAGCAGGTAAGCAGGGCCTATTACAGAAACAACAAGGGCTCATTGGCAAAATTAACATTCCTAATTAAGCATCATCCTCAATACCACACTGAATATACCACTGGATCCCAAACTTGGCTGTTCATCAAAACTACCTGGGAAGATTTATGTTTAATACCAATTCTCAGCCCTCCTCCAGAATTTATTGAATTTAGACTCTTCAGAAGTACAGTTCAGTAAGCTGAAAACAAGATACATTGAAATTAATCCTTGTGTGAATTGATTAACTGGCTTTGAGAGAAATTTCAGGGAAATAAAAGGCATCTCAAAAAAATTTTTAAGCTACAGCAAAATTTTGTGTAATGATTTGACTCTCTTTTACAGTTAAATTTTATACTAGTGTTTTGTGTTTTTTTTTTTAATCTCAATGACTAAGGAAGAACTTGCTTTCCTGGTAACAGATACCTGAGTAGTCTCTTTCAACTGTAAAAAATAGAGGTTTAACATCCTGACCTCCATGCCAAGAGACAGTCAAGACCACAGCATTAAAATCAAATGCAAGTAAAGTAATAGAATATACAATTAATCTAGTGCCCACTGATGCAAGGACTTTTAAGGTTTTTACTCAAGTAAGTATAATTACTCTTGTGATTATTCTGCCTTTTGTGAACATACTGACTGCTTGTAGATGTTTTAAAATAGGATAAATGAGAAAAACAGTCCATCTAAAATCAAAATCCCAGCAACATAAACATACACATTTTATTTCTCCAGTCACACAAGTGCAAGGATTTACCACAAAATCCAAAAATATCATTATATTGATATTTCATGATTAAACACACATTTTTCTGAAACAGCTTCAGGAAAATGTGACACAACTTTTAATACATCCCTAGGCATAGAAATCACCTGTATCTTCATTGAATCACCTCTAAATTCAACAGCAATCTAAATGGAGATTCATACAGACACAAAAACAGCAAAGAAAATAAGTAGAATTCCAGTAATTCATGAAGTACGTGATGAAAGAAGAAATATGTGTGTATTGGTGATGAGAGAGAACCACATGCCTCATACATGACTTAAGGCCTTTGTAAATAGTCCAGTTTGTGTAAATAATCTGAATGGCTTGTCAGATTTTTATATTAAATTAGTATCTGTCACTCACTCTTTATTCAACATATGACTATTTGATAGATGGGCAGATGGATGGATGAATGGATAGATGGTGAAAATAAAATGAAAAAATTAAATGGCATATAATTTCAAAGAAACTATGTGGCATCACAGTTAAAACATGAGCTTGGAGCCAAGCATACAGCGATTAAATCTCATATCCATTTACTAGCTATGCAATCGTAGGAAGTTACTTAGATCATCTGAGCCTCAAAATTTTTTTGTCTGTGAATTAGAAGTAGTAATATCTACTTTGTAGGCTGTCTAGGAGGATTAAATAAGCTAATCACATACACACACACACATACACACACACGAGTACTACACTTTACATGTAATAAATGTTATTACTAGTCTCCCTCTTTTCTCCTGAGAAGTATAATGCACCTACAGCAAGTCTTTGGCATTCACCATTGATCCATAACATAAAAGACTTTTCCCACTAGACCTACGAAATGTAAATGAGTTCTGTCTCCTCTATTAACTTCTTGGTTTTCACAGAAGTGTGCTTGTATAAAAGAAAAGTTAAGTACATGAAGCTGTAGACAGGAATTCTCTAAGTCTAAACACAGGTCTTGAATAACATGAAATGACATATAAGTTGTCAACGTGAGGTTCATATACTAGCAAAAATCTATACTTAAAAACTTTTGCCACCTGCCTGTAAGACAAGTTTTTTAAATACTCCTATCCTTCTTATGGTTTTAAATTATTTTGTTGTTCTTCTTTGCAAACAATTACATTTCATGTTTTTAATATATTACAGAATATGTAGTATTTAACATCCTTGTAACTGGCAACAGGTTAACTATGAGCTTCCCTAAAGCAATCCTGCAGGGGAAGTAAAATTAAAAGTGGAAGTATGAGAATAATGGAGCCTATATCAGGAACGTGAGAAGATAGCTCTAAGAGGAGGGACTTGAATGACATGATTTGAGAGGCAAAACTAAGGGTCCCCTGCCCAAAAGCTGTCTTCCCACTGCCACTGTCAATATATAAATCTAAATGTTTCATTGTTTTCAGGGAATTTATGTATTTTTTAATAAACCATTTGGTTGAAGTATACATATAGAGAATCACATGGGCAGCATAATGAATTTTGGCAAGATATACCCACCCGTGTAACCATCACCCAGTTCAAGTAATAGGACATCATGAGCACTCTGAAGCACTGCTCCTCTCCCCCAGGGCCTGGATAGCAATATACCTCCTCCTTTCCAGAGTTAGCCATTATCCTGACTTCTATTACCATAGATAAGTTTTTGAACTTCAAACAAATGGAATTATACAGAAATATTCTTTTAACTCTTCCAAAAAATTTTCTGCTTTCTGTTTCTAAGATTCCTCTGTGCTGTGGTATAATTATGACTCATTCATTGTCATTGCCATGTAGAATCCCATAGTATAAATTTACCACAATATAATTATCCATTATACTGTTGACAGACACTTGGATTTTTTCCACTTATGAATTTGTTCATAGTGCCACCATAAAAATTATTGTGCATGTCTTTAGGTGTATGTATGTTATGTGTGTCCATTGGGTATATAACTAAGAGCAGAATTGCAGGGTCTTTGGATATGCTTACATTTAACCTTAGTAGACATTGTCATTTTCATCCCTGATATTGATTATTTTTAACTTCCTTTTATATTATTTATAAACTTTGAAAATAGCTTATCAATTACATTCATCTTTACAAGGAACAAACATTTGAATTTTCTTTATTATTATTTCTTTATTATTCAATTTTTTTATATTTGATAAATTTCTTCCCTTTATCCTTTCCTTCCTTCAATCTTATTTGCGTTTAATTTTCTAACTTCTTAAGTTAAATATATAGCTCAGTGTTTTTCTGCCTCTTTTTTTCTAATATATGAATATAAGATTATCTAAGCTCAGATTTACCTACACTTCACAAATTTGATATATTGTATTATCATTCTTATGTAGACAATACATTTTATACACTACAATAATTTTATAACTTTATTGCAATATATTCTTTGACTATAAGTTATGCGCTTGAGGATATCAGTGAAAATCGTGGAGTAAGGAACTCCAAAATTCTGCCCCTCCATAAAAGTGATGGAAAAAACTGTATCAACTTTTTCAGAACTCCAGCACTTAACCAAAAGCTGCAGTAACTCAGAGAGCATTTAGTCAAGAAAAATACACCATTTATTGAAAAGACTGTCCTTTTCCTATTGTATATTCTTGGCTCCCTTGTCCTAAATGATTGACCATGTATGTGTGAGTTCACTTCTGGTCTCTCTATTCTGTTCCATTAATCTGTGTGTCTATTTTTATGCCAACACCATGCTGTTTTGATTACTATAGCTTTGTAGTATAGTTTAAAATCAGGGTGCATGATACCTTCAGCTTTGTTCTCTCTCAAGATTGCTTTGGCTATTCAGGGTCTTTTGTGGTTACACACAAATTTTAGAATTGTTTGTTCTAGTTCTATGGAATAAGCCATTGGAATTTTGATAGAGCTAAAACTGAATCTATAGATTGCTTTGGGTAGTATAGACATTTTAATAATATTATTTCTTCCAATCCATGAGCATAGAATATATTCCCATTTATTTGTATCTTCTTCAATTTCTTTTATCAGTGTCTTATAGTTTTCAGTATACAGGCCTTTCACCTCTTTGGTTAAATTTATTCCTTGGTATTTTATTGTTTTGATGTAATTGTAAATGGGATTGATTTCTTAACTTCTCTGATAGTTCATTATCAGTGTGTCTAATTTGGTGTTAAATTCAACCCTGAATTTTTAGGGTTTTTTTTAATTTTTCAGTATTTTTTCTATTTTTTGTTCAAATTCCCTATCTCATCATTTATATTTTGAAAATATTAATCATAGTCATTTTTAAGTCCACGTCTGATTCATCCAGTACCTGGATTGCCTAACGGTTTATTTGTTTTTGTCTATTTTTTCTCTTGGTTTTTCATTTTTTGAGCCTGATCTTTGGTATGCTTAGTAAGGTTTTTATTCAATACAAGCATTTTGAAGGAACAGTTGCAGGAATAAACTGAGGCTTTAGATGTTATCTGCTTCCACAGAGCATTTACTTATGCTTCTGTCGGAAAGAATAGAGGTTGATTACCTTAATTCAATCATGATTGATCTATCAATATTTCAAAGCAGTTTCAGTCATTATGATGGTTTCTTTTCCAGTTTGCCATTATTCTTAGAATATAGTCCTTCAGGATTCTCAAATAAAATCCTTCAGGATGTATCAAGGCTCTTGCTCTTTAATGGGCATTAAATTTGAATTTTTTTCTCCCCAGTGAATAGAAATAACTGAAAGTTCTATTTAGATTTTTAGTCTTTCAATCATAATTTTTGCTCAGTCTCTCAACCTCTCAACTGCTGCTTCCAAATTAGTAAATCACTCAAAGGACAAGCATTGCAGAATACTGGACTAATCTCAATGCATTTATATTTCTTTTGGAGATATTGGCATCAAGCCTTGTTGCTTTGTAGCTCTCCAATATCTTCAAACAAACATTTTCCCCCGAAATGTTTGGGATTTATCCAGCATTTCTAGTTGGACTCAATGCGGAAGTAGGTCTGATACATTCTACTTTCTTATCTGGAAGAGGAAGTTGGCCTATTTATTTGTAAAAGGACCCTTTCAAGGTGTGTTGATACAATAATTGATTATCTAGTTTTTAGAGTAATAATGAAGTGTTAGTTTACTTTTTTTCTGGGAAAAAATATAACTGTTAATGTATTTCACATATTACAAATATAGGTTTATGTAGAACTTTGAAAATTAAAAAAGCATAAAGAAGAAAATAAAATCACCTGTAAGCTTACCACCAGAGATAAATCCTGCTAGATATTTGATATATATTCTTCTGTTGTTTTTACTCCACAGTATTTTTTCCCCAAAATATGATTAGAGGATATACACAGTTTTGTAAACTTCTAACTTAAAATACATTGTTAAAAGATATATTATCTTTTATATTTATATCTAATAATATATAGACATATAGTTAAAATATAAAAAATGTATTATTAAAAGATATAAAACATCTTTCTATGTCATTGAATATTTTTCTCCTGCATATTTTTTTTTGTTTTAGACAGTTATCATAATTTAATAAATTCATATTAGATAGTAGGTTGTTTCTCAATTTGGGATTGTTATAAACAGTATTTAGATAATTATCTTTATATACATTTATGAATTGTCTAAACATAAATTCCTATAAGTGGGATTGCTGTGTCAAAGAGTACAAATACCTAAAGGTTTTTGATACATATATATAGCTAAATTGCCTTCTAGAAAAATTATCAGTTGACTTCCCTCCAAGAGAATATGAGAATGCCCATTTTCCTACACCGTCTATCACTGAATAAAATCCATTTTTATTGCCAACTTGATAGATAAAAATGGATCTTTTTTACTTGCACTTTTGGTTGCTGGGAAAATTTGCTTAATAATTTAATTGTTAATTAGCTGCAAAACTCATTTGCTAACCATACTGGAAAATATAATAAATAAAACACTGCCATGATTTGGAGATTTCTGATTATTTATGTTTGACTACATATGCTATGTAACTGCAACTAAAATGCCATTTATTCAGTACCATCTCATTACCTTCTCTTCCTAAGAATGCACCACTAACATGCATAAATACAGTTTGCACAAATGCATGAAGGAAGCAGAGGAGACTGGTTAATTATGAGAAGAAGGGCACAGGAAGAGATAACCAAAGTGGCACAAGAATGATAATCTTTAAATAACTTATAACCAAGTAACATCAAATCAACAGATATTTATTAAGACGCTCCATCTTTTCTATCCTTGATTCCTGTATTATTCTGTATTTTTGGCAGGTTGCCGACAGGCAATCTTCTCTCAGAAGTATTTTTGGTCTCTAATATGTCTGTAAGAGCTTTCTTCAGACTCTCCTATTGCTGACTGGTATCAATTACACAAAATTATGTAAACGCTTACTCTGTAGAGATGCAACAGGCAAAATCTTCCTGCCTGGCACTTTAATGCAGTCAAATTCAGCACCACGATAGCAGTAGTCACCAATTCATTTCTAGTATAGCAACCAATAAGGACACCTTAATTTCTCTCAGAACCTAGGTAGCATGTAATAAATTCTCCATATCTTCACAAATTTTTAAACAAAATATTTTTACTCTTATTCTAACCTTCAGAAATGCACTATAACCAGAACACAAAGACTTAAAATCAAATGTAATAACATCATATGACAATAACACTTTGTTTTATTTAAAAAATTGATTCTAAATTATAAAATTATAGCTAAAAGTTGAGAAAGCAACTACCACAGCATAGTGGTACCAGACAACTTGAGTTCTAATCCTGCACCCACCACTTACTAGATGTGTGGCCTCTGCATATTTCTTAACATCTCTGTGCTTCATTTTATTTGAGTGTAAAATGAGAACAATAGTAAATACTTTATAGGGTAGTTGCAAGGATTATATGGATTCATACGTGTAAAGCCCTTAGTGCCTGACACATAGTAAGCGTCACAAATTGTTTTGTTATTATTGTTATTACTACTATTGTCAAATAATTTAAAAAGGACTATCCAAGAGCATTCAGGGGAAAAAAAGTGATGATCATCAGGAGCCAAAATGTATTCATAATGAGTTACCTTTCTTCTATCTTATACAATTGCCAATTCAAAAGATGTACAAAGCTTGCCCATCTTTCTTTTTTTGAAGTTTTAGTTTTTATCTGTGGAAAATAAGTAAAAAGAAAGACTACTTCCATAATTAAAGAGATTTTTTTAAAGAGATGTAGGAAGATAAGGTATTAATTCAACAATTAGGGCTTCCCTGGTGGTGCAGTGGTTAAGAATCCACCTGCCAATTCAGGGGACACGGGTTCAAGCCCTGGTCCAGGAAGATCCCACATGCTGTGGAGCAACTAAGCCCATGCACCACAACTACTGAGCCTGTACTCTAGAGCCCACGAGCCACAACTACTGAGCCCACGTGCCACAACTACTGAAGCCCGCACGCCTAGAGCCCGTGCTCCGCAACAAGAGAAGCCACCACAATGAGAAGCCCGCACACCGCAATGAAGAGTAGCCCCCACTCGCCGCAACTAGAGAAAGCCACGCAGGAACGAAGACCCAATGCAGCAAAAAATAAATAAATAGATATTTTAAAATAATAAGATATAAGAAAAAAATTTAAGCAGCCTGAAGCCTTTAACTCTGAAGCACCTTGTTTCTTGCTGACTTACACCATACAAGTTATTAAAACAGTCAGACTAGCAAGAAAGTGCCTCCAGAGTTTCAGAGCAAAGACCCTACAAGGACTCAAGACTCTAAGTGAAGATTAAGAAGACTAAGGCCAGATACACACTGAAAGTGAGGGGATGGAAAAAGATATTCCATGCAGATGGAAATCAAAAGAAAGCTGGAGGTCATTTGGAGGGGATTAACCAAGATGGCGGAGTAGAAGGACGTGCTCTCACTCCCTCTTGCGAGAGCACCAGAATCACAACTGTCTGCTGTACAATCATTGACAGGAAGACCCTGGACTTCACCAAGGAGGATACCCCACGTCCAAGGACAGAGGAGAAGCCACAGTGAGACGGTAGGAGGGGCGCAATCAGAGTAAAATTTAATCCCATAACTGCTGGGTGGGTGACTCACAGACTGGCGAACACTTATACCACAGAAGTCCACCCACTGGAGTGAAGGTTCTGAGCCCCACGTCAGGCTTCCCAACCTGGGGGTCCGGCAACGGGAGGAGGAATTCCTAGAGAATCAGACTTTGAAGCCTAGTGGGAATTGATTGCAGGACTTCGACAGGACTGGGGGAAACAGAGACCCCACTCTTGGAGGGCACACACAAAGTAGTGTGTGCATCGGGACCCAGAGGAAGGAGCAGTGACCCTGGGGGAGACTGAACCAGACCTACCTGCTGGTGTTGGGGGGTCTCCTGCAGAGGCGGGGGGTGGCTCTGTTTCACTGTGGGGACAAGGACTCTGGCAGCGGAGATTCTGGGAAGTGCTCCTTGGCGTGAGCCCTCCCAGAGTCTGCCATTAACCCCACCAAAGAGCCCAGGTAGGCTCCAGTGTTGGGTTGCCTCAGGCAAAACAACCAACAGGGAGGGAACCCAGCCCCACCCATCAACAGTCAAGTGGATTAAAGTTTTACTGAGCTCTGACCGCCACAGCAACAGTCAGCTCTACCCACCACCAGAGCCTCCCATCAAGCCTCTTAGATAGCCTCAACCACCAGAGGGCAGACAGCAGAAGCAAGAAAAACTACAATCCTGCAGCCTGTGGACCAAAAACCACAGTTACAGAAAGATAGACAAGATGAAAAGGCAGAGGGCTATGTACCAGATGAAGGAACAAGAAAAAACCCCAGAAAAACAACTAAATGAAGTGGAGATAGGCAACCTTCCAGAAAAAGAATTCAGAATAATGATAGTGAAGATGATCCAGGACCTCGGAATAAGAATGGAGGCAAAGATTGAGAAGATGCAAGAAATGATTAACAAAGACCTAGAAGAATTAAAGAACAAACAAACAGAGATGACCAATACAATAACTGAAATGAAAACTACACTAGAAGGAATCAATAGCAGAATAACTGAGGCAGAAGAACGGATAAGTGACCTGGAAGACAGAATGGTGGAATTCACTGCTGCGGAACAGACTAAAGAAAAAAGAATGAAAAGAAATGAAGACAGCCTAAGAGACCTCTGGGACAACATTAAACGCAACAACATTCGCATTATAGGGGTCCCAGAAGGTGAACAGAGAGAGAAAGGAGCAGAGAAAATATTTGAAGAGATTATAGTCGAAAACTTCCCTAACATGGGAAAGGAAATAGCCACCCAAGTCCAGGAAGCGCAGAGAGTCCCATACAGGAAAAACCCAGGGAGAAACACGCCGAGACACATAGTAATCAAAGTGGCAAAAATTAAAGACAAAGAAAAATTATTGAAAGCAGCAAGGGAAAAACGACAAATAACATACAAGGGAACTCCCATAAGGTTAACAGCTGATTTCTCAGCAGAAACTCTGCAAGCCAGAAGGGAGTGGCATGATATACTTAAAGTGATGAAAGGGAAGAACCTACAACCAAGATTACTCTACCCAGCAAGGATCTCATTTAGATTTGATGGAGAAATCAAAAGCTTTACAGACAAGCAAAAGCTAAGAGAATTCAGCACCACCAAACCAGCTCTACAACAAATGCTAAAGGAACTTCTCTAAGTGGGAAACACAAGAGAAGAAAAGGACCTACAAAAACAAACCCAAAACAATTAAGAAAATGGTCATAGGAACATAAATATCGATAATTACCTTAAACGTGAATGGATTAAATGCCCCAACCAAAAGACATAGACTGGCTGAATGGATACAAAAAGAAGACCCATATATATGCTGTCTACAAGAGACCCACTTTGGACCTAGGGACACACACAGACTGAAAGTGAGGGGATGGAAAAAGATATTCCATGCAAATGGAAATCAAAAGAAAGCTGGAGTAGCTATACTCATATCAGATAAAATAGACTTTAAAATAAAGAATGTTACAAGAGACAAGGAAGGACACTACATAATGATCAAGGGATCAATCCAAGAAGAAGATATAACAATTATAAATATATATGCACCCAACATAGGAGCACCTCAATACATAAGGCAACAGCTAACAGCTATAAAAGAGGAAATTGACAGTAACACAATCATAGTGGGGGACTTTAACACCTCACTTACACCAATGGACAGATCATACAAAATGAAAATAAATAAGGAAACAGAAGCTTTAAATGACACAAGAGACCAGATAGATTTAATTGATATATATAGGACATTCCATCCAAAAACAGCAGATTACACGTTCTTCTCAAGTGCGCACGGAACATTCTCCAGGATAGATCACATCTTGGGTCACAAATTAAGCCTCAGTAAATTTAAGAAAATTGAAATCATATCAAGCATCTTTTCTGACCACAACGCTATGAGATTAGAAATGAATTACAGGGGAAAAACCGTAAAAAAGACAAACACATGGAGGCTAAACAATACGTTACTAAATAACCAAGAGATCACTGAAGAAATCAAAGAGGAAATAAAAAAATACCTAGAGACAAATGACAATGAAAACACGACGACCTAAAACATATGGGATGCAGCAAAAGCAGTTCTAAGAGGGAAGTTTATAGCTATACAAGCCTACCTAAAGAAAAAAGAAAAATCTCAAGTAAACAATCTAACCTTACACCTAAAGAAACTAGAGAAAGAAGAACAAACAAAACACAAAGTTAGCAGAAGGAAAGAAATCATAAAGGTCAGAGCAGAAATAAATGAAATAGAAACAAAGAAAACAATAGCAAAGATCAATAAAACTAAAAGTTGGTTCTTTGAGAAGATAAACAAAATTGATAAGCCATTAGCCAGACTCATCAAGAAAAAGAGGGAGAGGACTCAAATCAATAAAATCAGAAATGAAAAAGGAGAAGTTACAACAGACACTGCAGAAATACAAAGCATCCTAAGAGACTACTACAAGCAACTTTATGCCAATAAAATGGACAACCTGGAAGAAATGGACAAATTTTTAGAAAGGTATAAACTTCCAAGACTGAACCAGGAAGAAACAGAAAATATGAACAGACCAATCACAAGTAATGAAATTGAAACTGTGATTAAAAATCTTCCAACAAACAAAAGTCCAGGACCAGATGGCTTCACAGGTGAATTCTATCAAACATTTAGAGAAGAGCTAACACCTATCCTTCTCAAACTCTTCCAAAACATTGCAGAGGAAGGAACACTCCCAAACTCATTCTATGAGGCCACCATCACCCTGATACCAAAACCAGACAAAGACACTACAAAAAAAGAAAATTACAGACCAATATCACTGATGAATATAGATGCAAAAATCCTCAACAAAATACTAGCAAACAGAATCCAACAACACATTAAAAGGATCATACACCACGATCAAGTGGGATTTATCCCAGGGATGCAAGGATTCTTCAATATACGCAAATCAATCAATGTGATACACCATATTAACAAATTGAAGAATAAAAACCATATGATCATCTCAATAGATGCAGAAAAAGCTTTTGACAAAATTCAACACCCATTTCTGATAAAAACTCTCCAGAAAGTGGGCATAGAGGGAACCTACCTCAACATAATAAAGGCCATATATGACAAACCCACAGCAAACATCATTCTCAATGGTGAAAAACTGAAAGCATTTCCTCTAAGATCAGGAACGAGACAAGGATGTCCACTCTCACCACTATTATTCAACATAGTTCTGGAAGTCCTAGCCATGGCAATCAGAGAAGAAAAAGAAATAAAAGGAATAGAAATTGGAAAAGAAGAAGTAAAACTGTCACTGTTTGCGGATGACATGATACTATACATAGAGAATCCTAAAACTGCCACCAGAAAACTGCTAGAGCTAATTAATGAATATGGTAAAGTTGCAGGATACAAAATTAATGCACAGAAATCTCTTGCATTCCGATACACTAATGATGAAAAATCTGAAAGAGAAATTATGGAAACACTCCCATTTACCATTGCAACAAAAAGACTAAAATACCTAGGAATAAACCTACCTAGGGAGACAAAAGACCTGTATGCAGAAAACTATAAGACATTGATGAAAGAAATTAAAGATGATACCAACAGATGGAGAGATATACCATGTTCTTGGATTGGAAGAATCAACATTGTGAAAATGCGTATGCTACCCAAAGCAATCTACAGATTCAATGCAATCCCTATCAAATTACCAATGGCATTTTTTATGGAGCTAGAACAAATCATCTTAAAATTTGTATGGAGACACAAAAGACCCCGAATAGCCAAAGTAGTCTTGAGGCAAAAAAATGGAGCTGGAGGAATCAGACTCCCTGACTTCAGACTCTACTACAAAGCTACAGTAATCAAGACAATATGGTACTGGCACAAAAACAGAAACATAGATCAATGGAACAAGATAGAAAGCCCAGAGATTAACCCACGCACCTATGGTCAACTAATCTATGACAAAGGAGGCAAAGATATACAATGGAGAAAAGACAGTCTCTTCAATAAGTGGTGCTGGGAAAACTGGACAGCTACATGTAAAAGAATGAAATTAGAATACTCCCTAACACCATACACAAAAATAAACTCAAGATGGATTAGAGACCTAAATATAAGACTGGACACTATAAAACTCTTAGAGGAAAACATAGGAAGAACACTCTTTGACATAAATCACAGCAAGATCTTTTTTGATCCACCTCCTAGAGTAACGGAAATAAAAACAAAAATAAACAATGGGACCTAATGAAACTTAAAAGCTTTTGCACAGCAAAGGAAACCATAAACAAGACGAAAAGACAACCCTCAGAATGGGAGAAAATATTTGCAAATGAATCAACGGACAAAGGATTAATCTCCAAAATATATAAACAGCTCATTCAGCTCAATATTAAAGAAACAAACACCCCAATCCAAAAATGGGCAGAAGACCTAAATAGACATTTCTCCAAAGAAGACATACAGATGGCCACGAAGCACATGAAAAGATGCTCAACATCACTAATTATTAGAGAAATGCAAATCAAAACTACAATGAGGTATCACCTCACGCCAGTTAGAATGGGCATAATCAGAAAATCAACAAACAACAAATGCTGGAGAGGGTGTGGAGAAAAGGGAACCCTCTTGCACTGTTGGTGGGAATGTAAATTGATACAGCCTCTATGGAGAACAATATGGAGGTTCTTTAAAAAACTAAAAATAGAATTACCATATGACCCAGCAATCCCACTACTGGGCATATACCCAGAGAAAACCGTAATTCAAAAAGACACATGCACCCGAATGTTCATTGCAGCACTATTTACAATAGCCAGGTCATGGAAGCAACCTAAATGCCCATCAACAGACGAATGGATAAAGAAGATGTGGTACATATATACAATGGAATATTACTCAGCCATAAAAAGGAACAAAATTGAGTCATTTGTTGAGAAGTGGATGGATCTAGAGACTGTCATACAGATTGAAGTAAGTCAGAAAGAGAAAAACAAACATCGTATATTAATGCATGTATGTGGAACCTAGAAAAATGGTACAGATGAGCCGGTTTGCAGGGCAGAAGTTGAGACACAGATGTAGAGAATGGACATATGGACACCAAGGGGGGAAAACTGCAGTGGGGTGGGGATGGTGGTGTGCTGAATTGGGCGATTGGGATTGACATGTATACACTGATGTGTATAAAATTGATGCCTAATAAGAACCTGCAGTATAAAACAACAAACAAACAAAACAACTAATACTAAACTTTCATTGGGTTATTTGTATGGAAATATGTTAATATAACTGTTTCAGACATTACATGAAATTTCTAAAAATCTTATATTTGTATTTGTATGGAAATATGTATGGAAATATGTTAATATAAATGTTTCAGACATTATATGAAATTTCTAAAAATCTTATATTTGTATTTGTATGGAAATACGTATGGAAATATGTTAATATAAATGTTTCAGACATTAAAAAAAAAAAAAGAAGAAGACTAAGGCCAGCAATATTACACTGTAATAAATGGCAATTGTCAATAAGAAGAAAAAATTAAAAGGAAGTGGCAGCATCTAAAAAAGGCAGTATTTTACTTTCTTGCTTGCTTTATATGTAGATCTTGTCTTTTAATGTTTCCTGTAGACTCTGGATTTATCCATATGCCAACCATATCCAAAGCACTGATGTCTGAATAAAAAAGTGTTTGTAGGTGCTTGTGCATGCGTGTATTTTAAACAAAACTGGTTTTCTTTGACTTCTTAACCCTTTTCTTTGGATGCTTAACATAACATTCTTGGAAACAACTCGACTGCACAAACATGCAAACACTGCCACCTAATGGCAGCTACCCAGTTTAACAACACAGACTGCTGTGACATTTGAACGCCTTTCTAAAGGGAAGCAAATATCACACAATCAGGCATCAAGGCTCAAGTTCTAAAACCATCCATCACCCTTATGGTCTCTTGAGAAATAAGTAATCACAAGAAAAACTTCCCTGAAACTTCCCTTTAGCCTTGCTTACAGGATCCTTAATCTTTCTTGTCTTTCTCCTATCAGTGGCTTTCATCTTGGCTGCTCTCCTCTTTTACAGCATCTTATCTGTAAAAATTATTTTAAATATAACAAACTCTATTTTTAAAAATACAAAAATGGATTTAATTTGACACACTAAGGTCATCAGTTACTCCTTGGTCTTTAATTAGATGATGAACTTCATATGAATTCTTTCTCATGAATTTAAAGGAAAAAGAAAAAGAAAAACAACTCAGCCATTCAATTCAATTTTGTTTCTCCCTTCTTGTCTCCAGCCACCAAGTATCTATCAGCCTAGCAGGACAGTGGCAGAAGCCTGGAGTGATGCTGGATTCTAGATCCTTCTAAGCACATTCACACACAACCGTTTCATAAGGGAGTCAAATAGCCCCCAAAGCATTCACGTTTGGCATCTCCTCCACACAATCTTGTTTTTTAATTTCTTCTCCTAAAACCACTGAAGCCCAATGAAAGATTTACTGTCTCTTCCCTTTCCACTTTTCCCATTTAAGCAGTCTTATTTGGCTCTGGACTCACCAATTCAACAAAAACAGTTAATTACTTAAAGCAAGATTAGATTGTGCCCTATGATATTGTCTCCCTCTGCCATAAAAGAAAATTGCAAACCCAACTTACTAGCTATCATTTTCCAGATGGTGCTGATAAAGAACAGGCTTTGAGGGACTTCCCTGGTGGTCCAGTGGTAAAGAATCCGCCTTCCAATGCACGGGACGCGGGTTCAATCCCTAGTCGGGGAACTAAGATCCCACATGCCACGGGGCAACTAAGCCCACGCACCACCATTACTGAGCCCTTGTGCCTCAGCTAGAGAGCCCACGTGCTGCAAATTACAGAGCCCACACGCTCTGGAACCCGCGCGCCACAACTACAGAGCCCACGCGCCCTGCAGCCTGTGCACCACAACTAGAGAGAGAAAAATCTGCACCCCACAACTAGAGTGAAGCCCGCACACTGCAATGAAAGATCCCCCGTGCCACAACTAAGACCCAATGCAGCCAAAAAATTAAAAATAAATAAAAATTTTAAAAAAGAGCAGGCTTTGAAAGTCAGTAAATGTTCTTGTGAGCAGAGCTGACCACAAAATTTGTAAGGCCTAGTGTAAAATGAAAGCACAAGTTCCTTTTTTCAAAATACTGGGGATAAAATTGCTATTGAAGTTCCTAAAATGTAAAGCTTTTTCCTTTCTTCCATAGTCTTTCTTTTGACTAGTTACAGTGTTTTTTATTTCCTACTTAATGTCATCTAAGTTAAGAAAAATAAAAATTTTAAATTATTATTATAAATTAATAAATTGAATTATTTAAATTTTATTTTTTAATTATTATGAGTTTTACTCATCATATTTATATTATGCAATAATAGTTTTTAAATACAAGAGGACTTAATTGGTTGCAGGATCATTGAAATTACATAATTCATGTTTCATAGCTCATACGTGAATATGTATTTCATTCTAGCAGAGAAGTAGAAACACTGAACAAAACTAACTCAACTGTTTTTATTTCATTTCTTGGTACCAGCACATTCTACCAACACTCTCTACCTTTGGTTTACTAGTAAGTAAAGGAGGACTGAAAGAAAAATAACTGTCCATTTCTATATTATCACTTCTAGCATAAGGACTTAGCTAGCAGAGGGCCATTAGAGGTTTCCATAGACATTTGTATTTCTTAGAATGCCATTGCCTTTTTTTTTTCTTTTTTTTGGCTACACCACGCGGCTTGCGGGATCTTGGTTCCCCAACCAGGGATCAAACCCAGCCCCCTGCAGTGGAAGCACAGAGTCCTAGCCACTGAACCGCCAGGGAATTCCCAACCATTACCTTCCTTCAGCATTCAAAGCAAATTCTAGTTCAAAAACGGTATGTTATCAGGACTTCCCTGGTGGTCCAGTGGTAAAGAATCTGCCTTCCAATGCAGGGGACAGAGGTTCAATCCCTGGTGGGGGAACTGAGATCCCACATGCCGCGGGGCAACTAAGCCCATGCACCACAACTACTGAGCCCGCGTTCCTCAACTAGAGAGCCTGCGTGTCACAAACAACAGAGCCCACCCACTCTGGAGCCCACATGCCACAACTAGAGAGAGAAAACCCACACGACACAACTAGAGAGAAGCCCACGCGCCACAACGAAGAGCCCCCGTGCCACAACAAAAAGATCCTGCATGCCGCAACGAAGACCCAACGCAGCCAAAAAACTTAAAAAAAAAAAAAGTGTGTTCTCAGGGCTGCCGTCACCCCAACTTAGTCACAGACATAAAACTTACCTTATGTTTGTTTGAGTCTCACTAAACTCCCATGCACCATGCATTTGCTGGAATTCTGTGCTCAGAGAGCATTGTGAGCAGTTTATGTGAATGGAGTGGTAAGAAAAGGTGGACACATATTAAATTTACCTCTTCTGCTCGTACACATGCTCCATCGCCCCAGACTTCACTTACGTAAGCTCAAAGATAAAATTATTCATAATTTCAAGACAGGGACAGTAGAGCATTAAACCAAACGTGGGTCCTTCTGAGCACAGGGCCTGGTGTGACTGCACAGGACGTAAAACTAGCCCTGCTTATGAGATTTCTTAGGACAGAAAAGCTTCACTTTTCTTTAATGAGAGGGAAGAACAGGAACTTTGTTTACTGAGTATTTACTTTATGTTGAGCACTAGATTAAATCCTTCACGTACACTGCCTCATCTAATTATCAAACAACACTTTGCGGTACGTTTTTTTTTTTAATTTTTATTGAAATATAGTTGCTTTACAATGTTGTGTTAGTTTCTGCTGTACAGCAATGTGAATCAGTTATACGTATACATATAGCCCCTCTTTTTTTAGATTTCCTTCCCATTTAGGTCACCACAGAGCACTGAGTAGAGTTTCCTGTGCTACACAGTAGGTTCTCATTAGTTATCTATTTTATACATAGTAGTGTATACATGTCAATCCCAATCTCCGAGTAGGTATTTTTGTCCCCATTTACAAAAGGGGAAATTGGGAGTTTTAGAAGCTAAGTGATTTGCCCAATATCTCTCAACTAAAAGGTGGTGGAATAGGGATTTTTAACTCTGGTTTGATTGATCCCAAGGCCTGTTACATCCCACTACCTCCTTAAGAGCATTTACTTCACATCTTTTAATGATAAAATATTTTTTAATTGTTACTTTCATATATATCACACATAATAAACGTATATATGCTAACATGCCAATAAGAACGAGTATGACTTAATAAAATAGCCCGATTCACATGCTATTAAAAAAGAAATCTCATCTAGGCTTCTAGTTTAATATGACAGACTAAGCATACACATTTATCCTTCCCCTGCTGAAGTTTCATTAAAATGATAATAATGCTTTCTTTAAAAGATATAAACTGTCAACTTCAAAGAACAGAGAATGGAAGCTGTTGGTAAATAAGCAATCCCAAAATCAAGAGAAACAATTCATAAAGAAAAACATGCAGTGTAAATCCATTTATAAAGTTAAAAAACAGGCAAAGCTAAATAATCAGTGTTTAGGAATACATACATAGATGATAAAACTATTTTCAAAAGAAAAGGAATGATTAACACAACCTTCAATGTAGGAACTACCTCTGGAAGGAAGGGAATATGATTAAAGAAGAGAACACAGGGGCTTCTATAGTGCTGCTGTTTCCTTTCTTACCTGGAGTGATAGGTACATGGGGATCCATTTTGTTATATATTTAAAATACATAGTAATACTCTTGAATGTATAATGTATTTCCCCAAAAAATATTAATTTTAGAAAGATACTGCATTCATAAATAACTACAAGACAGTATGTACAAGACAGTATCAGATAACAAGAAAACTTTTGGAAATTAAAATTTGACTGCCAAATAAAAATTCAATAGAAAAGTTAGAAAATAAATCTAAAGAACTCTCCCCAACTGCAATACAAGGAGACTGAAACATGGGAGAAAAGATGAGAGATTCGAAAGATTATTTCAAGACATTTTACATCCAAATAAGAATTCCAGAAAGAGAAAAAAAAATGAGGGAAAAATTATCACAGAAGCACTAATTGATAATTTCCTTGAAGATTAAGTCAGTCTTTAGACCAAAAGGACTCATTCTGCACCCAGGATTAGATACGTCCTGGTAAAATGTCATACCTCTGAGTATAAAGAAATGATCCAAAAAGCTACCCAGGAGAAAAGACAAGGGAATGAAAATCAAAGATATTAGCCATCTCATCAGAACACAGGATGTGGAAAGGCAATAGAGGAAGGCCTTCAAAATTCCCAGGGAAAATGATTTTTACCCCAGACTTCTATAGCCAACATAATAATCATTCATGAGGTCAGAGTAAAGACGTTTTCAAACATGCGAGAACTCGGAAGTTTGCCTTAAATGCAATCTTTCTTAGGCATGAAGATGTATTTTAAGAAAATAGGAAAGTATACCATCAAAACAAAGAAAGAAGGCCTAGGACCCCCCAAAATAGTCATTCCCAACTCAAGAGAGCAGTGAAGCGAAGTGATGGCCACACTCTAGCTGTCCTAGAGAGTCCTCGTAGAGATGGGAGCCAGGAGACAGAGGGTTGGGATGGAAAGACTCAGGGAAAATTTGAGAATATATAGAATAAATAATATGGATGGGAGTTTGGAAAAACTTGAGGATAAAACAAAGGCACTTGGTGAAGTGTAAAAAGGAAAATCTATTTAACGTGATGCAAAGAACATTCTCCACTGAGTGGCAGAGTAGTAATAACTTGTATCCCACAGACAAGGACATGTAATACTGCCTGTCACTTGACTCTACAGTGAACGAACATGCATGTGCGCCTGTGCTGGCTCTGGCCCTCCGGGAAACAGTGGTCAAGGCAGAGTTAGAAGGGCAAGAGATGTTTTGGGTGGAGAAGCCTGTGAAAGACAAAGGGGAGAGGGAGTAGGAGTAGGCACGAAAAGCTTTCAGTGCTCAGTGTAGGTCTGATGCCTGTGAAAGGAAAGGAAAAAAGAAGGAGGCTTGGATAGGAAGAGCCCAGACTATGGTACCCCTCAAAAAACTCTTAGCCAGCCCCACAGGAAGTTACAAAGCAAAAATTGCCCTTTGCATGAGTTTCATGTTGGGCAGCAATGGCCAGCACCTAGAACCCCACCATGCTCAGTCATTGGCTAGAGTCACCCAGAGAGTGAGGGAGAGCGTGTCCTCTGCTCCAAGAGTTTGGTGGATCTCAAAGGTGCTGCTGCTGACTGCACCTCTTGCTTGAGAAACTCTCTTCAAAGGAGACCTGAGTGGCCTAGTATAATTCTTCCAATATATGCAGCACATTCACCCAGACCTCAAAGGACACCACCTCAAGGCTGTGTCCAATTACTGCATCAGCTCAAAATCCAGGTTTTGTTGTTTGTTTGTCTGTTTGTTTTTCAGTGATATGCCCTCCTTTATACCAGGTCCAGATGTGGTCTAGTTATTTACCAAAAAAACAAACAAACAAAAGCTATTGTCTTACCCGATATACTCAATGGTAGGGGAGGTACAGGATAATCACAATAAAAGCTACCCAATGATCAAATATCTTTGATGACATAAAATACACTTTACATGAAAAACTTCATGAAGTTCACTCATACAGCTTATCTTCTAATTTACGTTTAAATAACACGGTCAGGGTGTTAAGTGCCTCTTGGCATCATCAATGACAACTGAGACTGGTCTTCCTAGTATCCTTGCTTTCTTGCCCCTCCTCATGGGGGAAGTTATATTCTGCACTGAGCCTTAGGAGAGGAAACAAAGGCAGCTTCAGGCACTATGATAATGGATAAACTAAATTGAAAACATTACCCATAAGTAATTATGTATCTTAAAAATTATTTAATATGGGGCATATTTTCATGAGATAAAACTTTTATATGATATGTATACTTTAAAAAACGAATCTTAAATTTGAACCAAAAAATGAGCCTATATTGTGCAAATTCCCAGAGCTCATAAGTGTCCCCATTAGCCAATCTAGAGGGCCTCAGTTCTTCTGTCTGCTTGTCCATTTTTCTCACAGGCCTCTGGTTTGGCCCTCCAGGGGTTTCTTTCTTGTCCGTTATCCTCCTTGGACACTTCTGAAGTGAGACTGCATAGCTTTCACAACCTACTTCCCACCAATGCAGGTTTTCAGATTTGCAAGTTGCTTTAGAGGTTAAAAAAAAAAATCACAGGCTTTTGCAGGCCTGACATGTGGATCATTTGGTAATAACATTCCCTCAAAAACTTAACTAGGATTCTAGTCTTTTAGTTTTCAAGGGATGAACTCAGCCAAAGATTTCATCAAAAAATTGCTTCAAGACTTGAGGACTGACATTTTACTTACAACCTCTGTACCCTGCCTAGAGCAGCGGCAGCTACTGGAAGCCAACTGAGACTTGGGGACAAGGCAACACCCTTAATCTCATCTTCACGGCCAGACTGGTTCCCATAGTCTAACAGGGGTGCTTGAAAAGTTTTGTGACCCTACTCCTATCTCCTGCTAAAACTGACAGGTTCTATAATTGCTTGAATTTGTATTACAGAATCAGTTTACTTCTTCAGCCCTGTGAGGCCCCAAATTACCAGAACCCCAGTCATCTGAGATTGCCTCAGGCACCAAGTCCCTCGTCAAAGTTGTATTTCCCTCCATTTCTACTTGCAAACCAGCTAGTTCTAGCCTGAGCGCTCCTCTTTGTTGCGGGGCCTTTTAAAAGAGGTCAGGAGCTGCCAACAGACATTTATTTTTTTTCCCACCATTTCCCCTGGAGTTATTGTCTCACTTGGCCCATAATCTGCCCATCCAAGTGTCAGAGGTACATTTGCCACTGTTTTGCCACACCATAAAAAATGTGACCCCCTTTACATTCTGCAATGTCTGTATCCTTGAAACTATCAAATAAATGCACCTAGCTAAGTTTCTGATACATATAGTACTCTACTTTCACATACCAAATTTTATTAGTTAGGGTATAGGTTCAGCTGCATGAAATACAAACCTGAGCTAATATACCTTTAAAAAGATAGAAGATAATTTCCCTCTCCCATAGAGCAGCAGCAGGATAGAAGAAGGAGGGATAAACAGTACAGCCCCTTCCTTTAAGGACATGTCTTTGGAAGTATCACATATCATTTTCCCTCACAACTTCCAGGCTGGAACATAATGATGTGGCCATGGTTCAGTGGAAAGAGAGCTGGGAAATGGATGGCCATGTGCCCAGCTAAAAAAAATCTCAGGGTTCTCCTGCTATTGCGAGAGAGAAGAGAAATCAGGGACAACCAGTCTCCTCTACTACTCTTCCCCAAGTCTTGCCCCCTGTTCAATGGAGAATATTCACACTAATTCTCCTAAGACAGAATTTCCCCCATAATTTTCTCTGTCAAGACTGATGATGAATAAAATCAGTTCCTCTATGTCCTGACTTTCAAGGCTCCTTAATCACACTTCCTTCAAAGCCAAGCTCAAATCTCATCTTTCTTAAAATCTCCGGCTGCTCCAACCTGACCTCTCCATTCTCTGCACTCTCAGTGAGACAGTTTAGCATCTGATTGGTCTCCACTTTTTCGTATGTGTGTTTTCTCTAAAAAGAATGATCCTGTGCTCATTACAAGAAACTTCCATGATTTATCATCCTTCTTTTTTGGCTCCACAATATGTATTGAGAGGCTAATAGCCTAGAGAGTGCTTGACAAAAATGACTGATGGATCAGAATCCTAAGCCATTAAACACACAAGAATTATGAGGGCGATAACAAAAATACAATGAAGAATCTGTATTTTCTCTGATGCCGTGTTTGGAGTTGGATTCCTCTCGCAAGTGAATTTCTAAGCGTTCACAAAGACATTATTCCTTTTTAAAAACATGTATTTCGACTGTGCTCGCGGGCCTGAGGTCGTCTCCGGTGCGGTGGTCGTCCTGGAAGCGGCTGCGGCTCTGGCCCCTGGGCGTAGTCGGGAGCCTGCCGCGTGCTCGTTGTTACGGGGCCGCCGCCGCCTCACCCCGCTTCCCCCACCTTCCCTGCAGCAGCCGTGACGAAAGATCGCACGCGGGGCGCTCCGTACGACCCCTCGGGGGACAAGGCAGCGGGGCCGCGGGGTCCCTCGGCGCCAGGCAGCGGAGACCAGCTGAAGGAGAAGGCCTGTGCAGAAGCTGGGTCAGCAAGAATGTCGCTTCTTATACTGGTGTCCATTTTCTTATCTGCAGCTTTTGGTATATAAAACTTTTCCTCAGCGTAGTGAAGAAGAAGGAGTGAATATGAAGGTTCCCAGAGATGTGGATGAGGCCAAGGCTCTAGGAAGAGTTTTATCCAAATATAAGGACACCTTTTACGTACAAGTACTTGTAGCTTATTTTGCTGCATATATTTTCTTGTGAACATTTGCTATTCCGGGCTCTGTATTTCTCAGTATACTCTCAGGGTTTCTTCATCCCTTTCCACTAGCCTTATTTCTTGTTTGTTTGTGTTCTGGACTCGGTGCCTCGTTCTGCTATATGCCCTCCTATTTAGTTGGGAGGCCGGTTGTATATAAATACCTAACTGAGAAAGCAGTATAATGGTCACAGTAGGTTGAACGTCACAGAGAACATCTCATTAACTACATTATATTTTTGAGAATAACACCATGTCTGCCTAATTGGTTTATTCATGTCTCCTGTGATAAACGTGCCATTGAAAGTTCTTTTTACTGGCACTTTTCTAGGTGTTGCACCTCCCTCTTTTGTAGCAATTAAGGCAGGAACAACACTGTACCAGCTTACAACAGCAGGGGAAGCTGTTTCCTGGAACTCAGTGTTTGTTCTAATGATTTTGGCTCTTCTTTCTATTCTGCCAGCGATCTTCCAAAAAAAACTAAAGCAGAAATTTGAGTGAATAATCCTCTGGGTTTTAGTTTTCCTATCATCATCATCATCTCTCAGCATTGGCAGATTTATGTGCTAAAATCACCTCTTCAGTAAATGAAACAGGAATTTGTAAAATAAAATTTCCTATCAGGTGGTTAAAATAATGCATTTAAGTGGCAAAGGAGAGAAGAAAGTAAAAGTGGAAATTGGTATACCATGAAAAGTGCCGTCAGTAGTTATGATAGACATCTCCTAAATTACTATTCCAAGGCTATACATAATAAATGTAGCAGCATAGTAGGAAATTCTTGACCCAACTCATTAGCTCAATATATTTCATGAACTGGCCAGAAATACTTACCCTTGACTGGATAATTTAATATTTTTCTCTCTATTCCATACTATAACTAAAATAGAAAAAGCAAATACAAAATTCAAAAGCAAAGATACAGTATTGCTGTTCTGACTAATGTTGGCCTTCTTTCAGAGCATAAACTTGAAAACTAAAGCTCAAAAGAGATTTACGTTTTCTTCCTTTTTACCTTTGAGGTAATAGACTTGTTTAGAAGTTGCATCTTAGTGGACTACTGAATTTGGAAAAGATATCAAGTTATATCTATTTGGTGAATTTCATTTTTGTCTTCTTCTGTTCTAGATTATCATGGGTTAGTCTGAAATTTAAAATTCTGACCAGTCTGTTTTCATCTGTTTCCTAGCTTTCAAAATATTTCCACTGTGCATATACAGAATGGCAATTACATGATAATTGTATCATATTGGTGTTGATAATTTATATTCAGATAATATTTTGTTACACAGTTCCCCTTTACTATCTCAAAAGGGGATCAAAAAAGCAAACATTCAAAGTATGCAGTTTTTAGATGTTAGATTAATTATATTCCTTTATATTTTGAAACAAAAGCAGTGTCAGTACAACACTTAAGTGGTTGAATATAGTTTATTTGTTCCAATGACTGTAAAATTTACCTCATTTATTTATTAGTCTGATCATTAAAGTATGTATTATGTAATTATCCTTTTTATGCATGCCTTGTTTCATTAAGAATGAAACATTCGTTAAGAATGCCTTGTTTCATTTCTGTTGATGGCTTTTTTGTTTGGGGCTGCTTTTGATTAATGCAGTTTCCCTATTTAGGGTTTTTACTTTTTATATCTCAAAGTAAAATTAAATTCTCATATGGTAACTACTATATTTAAATAGTCCTGGAAAAACGAAATAGCTTTTTGCTGCTTGCTTAATGGTTGGTAATATCCTCGATTCCTTGATTCTAGGACATAAAGTACTCTGTCAGTTTTACCTTCACCCAACACTGTCATGTTGAAAAGTACTTTAGATGTGGAAGAATCCTTGAATGTTTTTATTGTGAGAGGTATGATCAGCCTCAAAGCCTGTTTCTACTACATAATGTGGACTGATTATTTTTTCTATCACAGTATTAACAAATCGATTTACTGTAAATACAAAGAAAATATATTAATTAATATACTATTCTTATGTCACCTGGCCTTTTGTGTGAAATTATTTATTGTTACTTCTAGCCAGGTTTTCTTCCTTTCTTATTGACCAGAGACTGAGTGATAAAGCTTTTGTTATTTTTACAAACAAATTTAAAACATAGCCTTTTTGGACAAAGCTCACTAAATATTACTGTATAAAATGTAATTGAGTAAATTTTTATCAGACTTTTAAAAATAAGAGTTTGGACTCAGGAACAGCCTCACTATTTATTCCATTATGTATATATTGTACTTACTCTCTTCTCAGAGTATTTTCCCTATCCTTATCATTGATCCTCTCCCTTTGCTGATTATTTTTTCTGTTAGAAAACTGTAGCTGTCACTTAAGGTGGAGTATATTTTCTTCTCCCAAGAGAATAGCCAGTCTTTTCACATTCATCATCATTGACTGTCAAGAAAGAACCTTCAGCAGGCTGTACCCTAAATGCATTTGGTGGCCTATATTCATGGATTCACAGACTTGGCCTGATGCCAGATGTAGACTCAAGCTTCAGCCACAACTTGAAGACAATTACATAGTAATAACCACCAGAAGGCAAATATGTGTAGTGGGGAGGCGAGCAGGCTAACTAGGAAGTTGACACACTGAGACTGTTCCCCTCTTAGTTAATGGCCTCTCTCTGGAGCTCTATTACTTTGAGTGTAATATTTCTAAGACACTTAATAAATGTAAATTAAAATGTAGGAAGAATAAATTGTACTGAAAAACTTAAAAAAAAACACATATTTCTTCTCTTTCTTAATGTTATTGTAAAAAAATTAGCAATAAATACTAGAAAATATAACTAGGGAAATAAAATTACCTATAATCCCTATAAGAATAGATTACACCTAATAATACTTTAGTGTATATTCTTCAATGAAAGATATGATTTCAAACACATTTCAATGAGAATTACATGCACAGGGTTCGAATTGTCAGAAACTATTAAGAGTATTGTCTGAAACAGCTTTAATGATCTTTCTTGTTAGTATCTAACAGGACTTCCTCAAGCCTGCTAACATTCTTCCCTCTCTACTACTACTCTTACCAAGGCATATATTTAAGCTGATTTTATGCTTCCAGGGTTTACGATAGACAAATGCTTGGCTTTCAGAGGTATAGTGACATATATCATCTACAGTCATAAAACAAAGCATATAGTATTTTTATGTGTTTCATTTTGCTACCCAATGGGTTACAAGCATCAATTATAAATTTTCAAGAAAAAAGGGATACCTACACTATAAACATATATTTATATGTTTCAATATATTTTATGGTCTTTACAATTCTTGGTAAGAAACAATAAGATATATTCTCTTGACTTTCAAATAAAATATCCCCAAAATACATTTTCCCTTTAGAATATGAATCACTAAGTTATACCTATCCCTTCTTATCTACATCACAGAGCTATAATGAAAATAAATGGAGAAATAAATTTGAAAAACTTTTGAGCTCTTGGAAGGAATAGTATCATATAAAGATGAAATACTATTTTATTTACAAATTCAAGATTTATTTTGAAGTAGAAGTCACCCTACCACTGCACTGTATATAGACAGATATTTCTCAGAATCATTACTTTCCATATCAATAAAAGTCAAACCACCGATTGCTTCACTTTTCTCTGTATGGAATTCTCAGATCCGAAGTATTTCATTGAAATGATCTTTTCCCTATATTGAAAAATAGTGCATCCCACTGAGAATGAATGACCACCCACTTTTTTCAAAGGGGGAAATTATAGACATGAAGATTACTCATGAAAAACTCAGAAAGGAATTCACTCATAATGGGCAAAAGAATTGCAAAATGAATACTAGGTGTAGCATAATATCAAGAAGAGGTATTATCCTGATAAATAGCTCCATTCCTTTATTTTTGACTTTATCAAACGATTATTGCTAACTTAATGTTTTCTATATCGGCATTTGGCAGTATTAGAAACCCAGAGAAAGAACTGATCCCTAGGCAATATGTGAATAATTATTAAATCCAGGTGATAAGTACATGGATGTTTGTTTAATCACTCACTTTTCTGTAGTTTTTTAAATTGTCATAATAAAAAGCTGCTTTATCCTAAGGTTTCAATCACTTCCATTTTACCAGCCAATAGCTCCTTGTTGGCCAGAATTAGGCCCAGCAAAGCAATTCACTTTATCACTTTTATACCTTTAAAAATGAATTGTCAAAGTAGTGTCTGATTTTAACTAAGTAAGCCAACTAATAGATGTCCAGATAAGGAAAAGATCTGTCTTCATTATTTCTTGCCTCTGTGCAATTTCTGTGATCTATTTCAAGAATACATCACACACGTTCATTTGCCCAAGCAGTCTCTGCTACTCTCCAGCAGTATCATTTATGTCCAAATCCCAAAAGGATTTCCTGGGTACTTCTGCTTGTAGGTTCATAGATTTTTCTACAAGAATATATCATTGTCATAGAAATGATATATATAAATTTTCATAGAAAATTTTCATATTTCATAGAAAATGTATCATTTTCATCATTTCATATTTCTTCTTGCCTTATAATAAGACTTTTTCTTTTGAGAGTCATATTGAAGAAAATGACTGGCAAAATAGAGGTTTTATCAAGTGAGTTCAGTTGACCACTCACGGAGTACGCTACTCCCCAGATTAAACTTGAAAATAATTTTAAGTGACAGCTAATATTTGTTGAGCCCTGTTTTCCTAGCACTGGGCTAAGCACTTTAGTTGCATCTTTGCATTTAATTCTCATAATAATAATGACATTATGTTTACTATACCTGGAGAGAAAATCCACCTGTTTCTCAGAGAACTGGCATTTGAGATATTACTGTGTTCTTGCAAAATTTAGAAATTTACAGTGGTGTCAGCCTTAGTCACCGGGTCTTATCTGAGGTAACTTTCTTGCACATTCAAAATCTCTTCATTTCCATTTCCCCTTTGAGCCCTGTGTTTACTACACTCTTGTGACCAGTAGCCTTGAGTCTGGTGCTATAGCCTCTGCCTCAGGGTATGAAACTAGGTAGGCCTATGGAATCTATCTCCCCACATTTGTTTAGGCTGTATAATCACCCTCCACAGATTTCTACTGTTTATCTTATCCACTGTGTTCCTCCAACAAATCCTTTTACTAACACCCTCCACCCTGGGCTGCAGCCATCTACCTGCTCTATACATAGTAAGTGAACAGAGACTTCAGTCTCACAAGGATTTCTTCATGGGGTTTCATTGTTTTTAGTTCCTTGAATTCATTTTTACCTCTTGATTTTGTAGTTTCTCCAAGGTTGATTTGGGGGAGGGAGCCAACCACCCTGGCTCATTCATCATCTTCTTAAGAACCAGAAACGTTGATGTTACTTAGTTGTTTATTACTTAATCTCACACTTATGGATGAAGCTACAATTTGTGTTAAATTCTAAAGTAATGATCAGGGCTGATGTACCTAACAAACCCAGAGTCAACTGAGGCCACGTGATAGGAAGAATATCCCCTACAAGACTGTCAACAAGGCACACACAACACAAGCACTCAGTCTCTCCACATGATCCTCCCTTGGCCCAGAATGACTTGAAAACAACATAAAGAGGAACAGATTTGAAGTCACCTCTCTTCTCCACCTACCTCAGGCTGCTAGAAATACACATATCAGTGCTTGAAGCCACTCGTGAAACTTACTTGTAGTTTTAAGTCCTGACCTGTAGACTTTTACAGAACAAGCATCACATAATTTTTCTAGGCCTTAATATCTAAAAGTCCTATATACTGAAAGGGGAAAAACCTCCTCCTTTGCATCAGCTGCACCTACTTCCTAAACCTTCTGGGGCCTGCTGTCATCTGACAAGGCTCCACTTGGCCCAAACACACTGCTAAAACCACAGCCTCTATAGTTCAAAATCAAGCCGCAACAGCTATACACCGTGAGGCCTAAGACTCTGTTACTTTTGGTGTGGTCAGAGGTTAATGAGTCACTTCCCTCCACCTCATGGCCACCATTCCACCCTCACCCCTTCCCCCTGCCACCTGCTGCCATCACGTTGCTGAGGTCTGCATTGCACATGCCCCTTTCCTCTCACAGACCCCTGGCAACCACTGATCTTTTTACTGTCTCCATAGCTTGGCTTTCTCCAGAATGTCACATAGTCATAATCACAGAATACACAGCCTATTCAGATTGACTTCTTGCACTTAGCAATACTAATTTACATCTCCTATATGTCTTTTCATGGGTGATAGCTCATTTCTTTGTATTGCTAAATAATATTCCATTGTATGGATGTACCACAGTTAGTTCATCCATTAATCTGTTGGAGTCTATTTTGGTTGATTTCAGTTTTTGGCAGTTCTAAAGAAAGCTACTGCAAACATGCATGTGCAGGCTTGAGGGTAAATGCTTAGAAGCACAATTGCTGGATCATATGGTAGGCCTATATTTAGCTTTGTAAAGAACTGCCAAACTGTCTTCCAAAGAGGCTGTACATTTTGCATTCTCACCAGCAAGGAATGAGTTTTTCTGTTGCTCCATATCCTTGCCAGTATTTGGTGTTGTCAGTGTTTTGGATTTTATCCAGGAATCTATTTTTAAAACTTAGAACAAATGAATTTAACAAGATTGTTGGATTCAAGGTCAGTATACAACAATAAATTGCATTTATATGTACTAGCAACAAACAATTAGAAAGTATTTTAAAATACTATTGACAATAGATTAAAAATACTTAAGAATAAATTTAGTAACAGATGTGTGAAACCTCTACACTGAAAACTAAAAACCATTTCCTGAGAATACTTAAGAAAAACCCCAAATAAATGGAGATATATGTTTGTATGTTTATAGCATAGCAACATTATTAAGACACGAATACTTCCCTAAATTGATCTGCATATCAAATTCAGGCCCAATCAAAGTCCCAGGAGGATTTTTTTAAGAAATTAACAAACTTGTTCTGAAATTCATATGTAAATTCAAAGAATCTAGAATAGCTGTAACAGTTTCTAAAAAAACAAAGTTATGAGATTTACATTCCCAGATTTCAAGGTTTACTACAGAGTTATAGTAGTCATTACAGTGTGATCTTGACCCAAGGGTAAACAAGCAAATCAATGGAACAGAATAGAGTTCAGCCATAAACCCATGTGGATATAGTCAATTAATTCCAACAAAGATACTAAAGTGGGAATTCCCTGGTGGCCCAGTGGTTAAGGCTCCACGCTTGCACTGCAGGAGGCACAGGTTCAGTCCCTGGTCAGGGAACTAAGATCCCTCATGCCACATGGCGCAGCCAAAATAGACAAACCAAAAAAACCAGAACAAACAAAGATACTAAAGCAATCCAACGAAGAAAGAAAGGTCATTTTAATAAATGGTATTGGAACAACTGAAAATCCATTAAAAAAAAAACTTTGATCACCAGCTTATACCATGCTGAAAAAAGGTAGGATAATATCTTCATGACTTTGAAACAAAGATTTCTTAGACCAGACCAAAAAAGTCACTGGCCAATAAATTTTACTTCACCAAGATAAAAAAAATTGTTGTTATCTGAAAACATCATTATGAAAATGGAAAGCCAATCAGACTGGGGGAAAAAAATGTTTCCAAAACATATCTGACTAAGGACTGGTATTAAGAATATATAAAGGGTTCTACATCAATCAGGGCTTAATCTAAGAAACAGAGCCCCTAGGAGATGTGTATGTGTATGTGCGTGTGCGTGTGTTTGTGTGTGTAGAGAGAGAGAGAAAGAGAGAAAGATTTTATTATATGAATTTGATTGACCTCACGAAATTATGGGAGACTGTCTCTGTGAAGCTGTTGCCTCTTCACATGATTCTAGAACCTGAGATCGGTAGATAAAGCAGTTTGAAAGTCAGATGTGAAATAAGAGAAGCAAGGACAAACGAACCTGCAAGGCTGGCTTAGAACCCCAAGGATAGACTGGAACTCTTGTCAGTCTCTCACCACCTTCAAGCTTCCCACTTCAGTGACTGGAGAGATATATCAGTTTGTTAGAGCTGCCGGAACAAAGTACTAAAAACTGGATGGCTTAAAGAAATTTATTGCCTTAGTTCTAGAGGCTAGAAAGTCAAAGATTAAGAGAGAAAATGTTCCATGCCTTTAGCTTCCTAGCTTCCTAGCTTCTGCTGGTTTGCTGGCAATCTTTGGTGTTCCTTGGCTTCTGCTAAACTAGTCTAATCTCTTCCTTCATGTTCACATGGTAATAGCAAAGGTTGATGGGATGAGTTTTTAGGTCTGTTTCATCTTGAAACACATGAAAATGCTTTATCCAGACAATATCTTAAATTACATAATTGTAGTAATTCATAATGTTAATATACTTTTATATCTTATTCCTTTAATTACCAAGTAAAGAGAGTACAGCAATGCAGTAGGCAGAATACTGCTCTCCCAAAGTGTCCACCTTAATCCCCAGAACCTGTGAATATGTCCGTTTACATGGCAAAGGGGAATTAAGATTGCAGAGGGAAGTAAAGTTACTAATTAGCTGATGTAAAAATAGAAAGATTATCCTGGATTACCCATCCAATTGGACCCAGTGTAATCACAAGGGTCCTTAAAAGGGAAAGAGGGAAGCAAAAGAATGAGGGTCAGAGAAAGAGATATCATTGTTCTCATTTCACAGATAATAAAACAGGAAGTCAAGCATTCAGGCTGTCACTAGCTGGTGACAGAGCCCAGACTGCACCTAATGTCTTATGGCTCCATGCCAGGGTTCCTTCCACAGTGCCAGCCAGCCTTCTCTCTGTGTGAGCAGATTAATGTCAACACGAGACCCAAAGAAATTAGAAGCAGTGAGACTCAGACTTGGAACAAGTTCTGGCTTTCTGATAAGGAAGTCATACACAACTTCACTCTCAAAACCCCAAGGACTTGAATTGAAAAAATATAACAACAGTGTTTTAATTAATCTTGCTTTGTCCAAAGATATGTCAGCTACATAACCTACAGACTAGAACCAAAATTTTCAATTTAAAATATTTAATCCAATACCTAGAAGACACTAGAGCCAACCACACATATAAAAAACTTTAAACAATTCTAAATCAATTTATTTTAATGAGCCTCCCCTAACTTAATACCAGGAATCCCAGTTTGTAAGAAATCAAATAAATGACTCTGACCTTCTTCAAGAATTGAAAAATGGTTTAGAGAAGTAAATTGTTCTATTTGGACAGTTAGTCAATTGTCAAAGTTAATATAGCTCTTAGAGAAACTGTCTTAACCCATTAAATTATGAAGCAATCTAGAGTGTCCTCTAGGTCTCCTTCTTATTCTCGACAGATTAAATAAATAATTTAGAAGTAAATTAATATACGGGAGAGCACAGCAGCTCTACATTTCCCAATGGGGCATTGCTCACATGAAAGACATGTGAGTAGTGACCCCTAGAATTGAGCATTACAGTGTCCCTGACAGTTCAAGGATAAACAAGATTTTTCAGGACTACATACTGTTCTGCCTGTCATACTCATAAACTCTGTCCTTGTCCATAGATGGGAAAGGTAGTCAGTTAAGCACTGTGATTTTTGGAAGGAAGACAGGCAATTCAGAAGGCATGAAATTCTACCTCAGATATATTCCTTTGAATTGAGGCTCTTTTTTAACCCCAAATACCTGTTTATTACTTTTATTATTATTAACACTTACACAAACACTACCCATCTATGGTAGAAACATTTTAAAACACAAAGGGAAAAAATCCATAATTCTATCACTTAAAGAGGCCTCTTCCGGCCTTCTTTAGATAGTATACACCATCACCCACACTGGATCTCTCTCCCTTAGTAGGTGTGGCTTCTGTAGTCGCTGAGGTGATGAAGACTAGGAGATGCTGAAGAGGCCTCAGAAGGCAGACAGTGACACCACCAGCCAATCTCAAGGGATGTGTTTTTTGACCATGACATACATGTATCTCAAGAAACCACCTCCCACAGAATAATATTTCCCAATCTTCCCAAGTCTTGTCCATACCACTTCCACCCCTATAACTCTGTATTTCATATTATATGACAGGGGTGGGATCTTTATCAGAAGAAATGAAAGAAGTCAGGAAACTTCATCCCCAATTTGAAGATGCTTGTGTTTGACCATCACCTCTATCTTCTTGTGAGCTCTTGGTATCCATTGATGTTTAGCATCTTCCCCAAAACACCAAAGCCAGGCTTTAATGATAACTCAATGCCAAGGAGATATCTGGGATTCTACCCCATGAGCAGGACCAGTACAATGGATATAAACAAATATTAAATAAAGACCACATATTGAGTTGGAGAAGATGAAAACCCTTCTTAACAATAAGAAAAGGTAGGGTTTCACTGGGTGATCTAGTGGTAGAGGGATTGACATCACTTAATACTGGATAACAGGGAGCTTAAAAAATATTTAAACCTGAAAAACTCATGAAGAAATGGAGGAAGACAGCAAAATCTCTCCAATCCCAGCTGATTATTCTTTCTTTTAAACATTGCAAAATATATTTTGTTACAAGCACAAGAATTAAAACACATTATGACTATTTTTCCATGTTAATAAATATAATTTTCAAACATGAGTATAAGTAGTCTAATCCATGGATATGCTACAATTTATTCAGCCAGTCCCAACTGTTGGATATTTAAAGCTTTCCCAGTTTTTGCAGAACCATAATAAACAGACCTGTATGTAAGTCTTCAAACATCCTCATTATTTTATGAATTTCTGAGCTAAGGAGTATATGCACACTGGAAGGGCTTCATTACATATTGCATATATAATTACATATAGTATATTTCATATTGACCTCCCAAAAGTCAGCACACTCGTGACAGCCTTGCATTAGAGTACTTGCCTCCCCACAGCCTCCCCATAATTAGCTATTATCCTAACTCTGAATTTTTAACTAATTTGATAAGTATATATCCCCTTATTTTGTTCACTGATCAGAGTTTGCCAACCTCTGGTTTAAGGGATTCCAATATAGCACTTGCAGAAAAGAAACTACTAGGCTGAGGAGAGGCAAGCAAGGAGGCAAAGAAGAACTAAGGACTTTGAAGAGGGTAGAGCTACCACATCACAGGGGAGGAAACCTGCCAGAGGGTAACAGACCCCCATCTGGTCTGTACAAATGTCCCAGCCAGGTAAGGAGGTAGATACCCGAGGATGTGGCCAGAGTTGCCACGGAAACAGCCGTTAGGTGGGAGGCAGGAGCCAGTCCACGAGGGCCCCTGAGGCCAGCCCCACGGGCCATCTACACACTGACCCACTGAGTTCCATGATGAATACAATGGATTGAGTACTGGAGCCTGGAAAGGGAGGGTCTTTTTGTCACCATCACTTCAATAGGGTCCCTCCAGCATCCTGTACTGACAGATTAGCATCAAGGCAGCTGTCAAAGGAGAAATGTTCATCGGGTTCAACCATTGTTTCACAAAGCAGGGCACAGAATGGTGGATTGGGCCTAAGAGACAATGTATTTAAAACTGGTGTATAGGTATAATATTTCTGAGTGACCCAACTTGATTCGAAGGTAAACCTTAAAAAATACAAAGGAAGGGCTTCCCTGGTGGCGCAGTGGTTGAGAGTCTGCCTGCCAATGCGGGGGACACGGGTTCGCGCCCTGGTCTGGGAAGATCCCACATGCCGCGGAGCAACTAGGCCCGTGAGCCACAATTACTGAGCCTGCGCATCTGGAGCTTGTGCTCCGCAACAAGAGAGGCCGCAATAGTGAGAGGCCGGCGCACTGCGATGAAGAGTGGTCCCCACTTGCCATAACTAGAGAAAGCCCTCGCACAGAAACGAAGACCCAACACAGCCATAAATAAATAAATAAATAAATAAATGGATTATCACGTTTAAAAAAAAAAAAAAATACAAAGGAAAAAAAAAAAAACTTAGCATGTCCTTTTACTCTAAATATTAAGTCTTGGCAAGACTTTTGATAGACTATTAGTTTAACTGGTAAGTGCCCAAACTAGCAACTGTGGTAAACTGATTGTATAAATGATTTCAATTCTTCACTCCTCTCTTTATCCACATCTTTTGCCATGTGCCTTTACAGTTTTGCTCCCTAAAAAGGAAGAATGAATTTCCTTACCATTTGAATCTAGGCTGGTCTTGCAACTTGCTTGAGCCAACGGGATGTTAACAGATGTGACGCAAGCAGAAGCGTGAAAAAGTACTTTTATGACTCTGCCCGCCTCTTGTCCTCTGCCATTGCCGTGAAAAAATATCCAGGTTAGTCTACTAGAGGACAGTAGACCCATGGAATCAAGCCAAGTTAGCCGCTGGGATAAGAATATCCATACCAACCAGCAGTCTGCCGACGCCCCGTCACGGGAGCGAGACTAACCGAGAACAACAGAGTTGCCTAGTTGCCCTGTGTGGCTGGCCACAGACACATGAGCAAGCCCTGCGAAGCCCAGCCCAGGCCAGGGAAACCACAAATCTGTGCATTAAATAAATGCTTATTGTTGCAAAACACTGGGGTGTTTTTGGTTGCTTGTTATATAGCATTATAGTGATAACAGGTAACTGATATCCTGCCTTTCTCTATGTTAACAGAAAAGATCAACATGATTTGTACATCCCACAGGTATATGGATAGTTGATGTTTCACTACAAAATTTGAGGTCATTCCCTGTTTTCCCACATTAAAAACATCCAACCTCTGCTTTGAAGTAATGAGTAGGTGTATTGTAAGGCAGGGTGAAAGCTTTTCCCAGGAACCATCTTTGGAGCTGCTAGGCATGAGAGTGAGTAAACTGCTATAGGTTCCGTTGAGGCATAAAAGAAGAACCCAGCATCTGTAGCTAAAAGAGGAGTTCCTTTCATCTTTAATCCCTGCAGTTTACAACCCCCTAGCATATGCATACAGACACCCAAACTCACCTTCTCAACCTGAAAAGGACCTAACATAAAATCCATGTAAAACAGTGAATATAAAAACATTTTTTCTTCACTCCATTCCTACTAGGCCATTTCAGGGATCCCCCTCAACAGGGTACCTCCTTCCACAGGTATTCAAGATCCTCACGCCACGCCCTGGCAGCCTCCTGTGGCCTCCCGCCCTTTCTCTCTCTCCCACTCCTAGTTTCTCTCCATCTTACCATATACAAAACCTGCTCTCAGCTGTAAGCATCTACAAAACGCATACCCATGGAGGTTATAGTGACTGATATCTTACGGGCAATGGTATCTTACCAGGGAGAGGATATAAGTGCCCAAGATAGAATGATGGGCATCATGAGCGAAATAGGGAGGAAGACGGGTTACATCTGGAGGATTAGAACGCTTCCCTGGCATCCTGGGCAAGCACAGCCAGAGGAAGGGCTGGCTTCATGGGCATGAGCCCTATTCAGTCACACAGAGCCCTGCACTTAGAAGAACACCAGACTTGGTGTCACGCTCTGCTGTAACTCTTCCAAAGGGCTCTGCACTTGTATTTTGCACAAGGCCCCACACATTATGTAGCTCCATCCATCCAGAGGTAACAGGCAGGTCTGCTCCTCATCAGATGTGTTCCGTCTTATACAAAACAACAGGTTTTACGTATGGAAATCATTTTATGTACAGTCTTCCGGGTGCTATTGATTTAATAAGCTACCAAAGTCTAATCCTCTGGTATTTTAAACCTCATTTTTTCTGCTTCTCCATAATCATCCATATAACAGCACGTACACTCTTAAAAAAAGAGTTGAAACAGAATATTGCTAAAAGTCTGAAAATGATCTCTGATAGGACGGTTTTGATCTCCCCCAAAACAGAAGACATTGACCATAATACTCCAGCACCATGTTAAGTGTACAGCTGGGACTGCTGTATAAATCCTTATCTTTCTTGCTTTAGTTTCGCATTCTGTTCTGTGGCAGAGAAAATGAAGATCTAAAATGCAATTTTTCCCTAGAGGTAATTATGTACTATTTATTAGACCTACGTTGTGTGTTAGGTATCTAAAAGAACACATAAAAATGACCTCACTCTAAAATAGCCTTTTAAAATTACAGGCACACCTCAGAGATATTGCACATTTGGTTCCAGACCACCATAATAAAGCGAGTCACATAAATTTTTCAGTTTCCCAGTGCATGTACAAGTTACGTTTACACCACACGACAGTCTATTGAGTGTGCAATAGCATTATGTCTAAAAGAACAATGTACATACCTTAATTTAAAAATCCTTTATTGCTGAAAAACGTGACGCATCATCTGAGCCTTCAGTGAGTGGTAATCTTTTTTGCGGTGGCGGGTCTTGCCTTGATGTTGACGGCTGCGGACTAAGCAGGGTGGTGGTCACCGACGTGGAATGGCTGCAGCATCTGCCACAGCGACGGACTCTTTCTTTCGAGAACTATTCCTCTGTAGCCTGCAGTGCTGTTTGACAGCATTTTACCCACAGTAGAACTTCTTTCAAAATTGGAGTCAGTTCTCTCAAACCTTGCCACTGCTTTATTAACTAAGTTTACATAATATTCTAACTCCTTTCTTGTCATTTCAACAATCTTCACGGCATCTTCACCAGGAGCAGATCCTGTCTCAACAGACCACTTTCTTTGCTCACCCGTAAGAAGCAGCTCCTCAGCCATTCAAGTTCTATCCTGAGACTGCAGCAATTCAGTCACATCCTCAGGCTCCACTTTTAATACTAGTTCTCTTGCTGCTTCCATCACCTCTGCAGTTACTTCCTCCCCTGAAGGCTTAAACCTCTCAAAGTCATCCATGAGGGTTGAAATCAGCTTCTTTCAAATGCCTGTTAAAGTTGGTATTTTGACCTCTTCCCATGAATCATGAATATTCTTAATGGCATGTAGAATGGTGAATACTTTCCAGAAAGTTTTCAACTTACTTTGCCTGGATCCATCAGAGGAATCACTATCCATGACAGCTATAGCATCAAAAAATGTATTTCTTAAATGATAAGACTTGAAAGTCAGAATTACACCCTGATGCATGGGCTATTAGCAGGCAGGAAAACAACATTAATCTCATTGTACATCTCCTTCAGAGCTCCTGGGTGAACAGGTGCATTGTCAATGAGCAGTAATATTTTGAAAGGAGTATTTTTTTTCTGAGCAGCAGGTCTCAACATCAGGCTTAAAGTATTCAGTAAACTATGTTGCAAGCAGATGTACTATCATCCAGGCTTTGTTGTTCCACTTACAGAGCACAGGTAGAATAGATTTAGCATACTTCTTAAGGACCCTAGGATTTTTGGAATGGTAGATGAGCATTGGCTTCAACTTAAAGTCACCAGCTGCATTAGCCCTTAACAACTAATTAAACTTAATAGCATTTGCACAGCAAAGGAAACCATAAACAAAACGAAAAGACAGCTTACAGTACAGGAGAAAATATTTGCAAAAGATGTGACCAACAAGGGATTAATTTCCAAAATATACAAACAGCTCATATAGCTCAATATCAAAAAAAAAAACAATGCAATCAAAAATGGGCAGAAGACCTAAACAGACATTTCGCCAAAGGAGACATCCATATGGTCAACAGGCACATGAAAAGATGCTCGACATCACTAATTATTAGAGAAATGCAAATCAAAACTACAATGAGGTATATCACTTCATGCCAATCAAAATGGTCATCATCAAAAAGTCTACAAATAAACGCTGGAGAGGGTGTGGAGAAAAGGGAACCCTCCTACACTACTGGTGGGAATGTCAACTGGTGCAGCCATTATGGAGAAGAGTATGGAGGTTCCTTTAAAAACTAAAAATAGAGTTACCGTATGATCCAGCAATCCCCCTCTTGGGCATATATCCAGAGAAAACTCTAACTCAAAAAGATACATGCACCCTAATGTTCATAGTAGCACTATTTATAATAGCCAAGACATGGAAGCAACCTAAATGTCCATCGACAGATAAACGGATAAAGATGTGGTATATGTATATATACAATGGAATATTACTCAGCCATAAAAAAGAATGAAATAATGCCATTTGCAGCAACATAGGTGGACCTAGAGATTATCATACTAAGTGAAGTAAGTCAGACAGAGACAGACAAATATCATATGATATCACTTATATGTGGAATCTAAAAAAAAGATGATACAAATGAACTTATTTACAAAACAGAAATAGACCCACAGACATAGAAAACAAACTTATGGATACCAAAGAGGAAAGGGAGGGGGGAGGTATAAATTTAGAATTTGGGATTAATAGATACAGACTACTATATATAAAATAGATTAACAACAAGGTTCTACCATATAGCACAAGGAACTATATTTGATATCTTATAATAACCTATAATGGAAAATAATCTGAAAAAGAATGGATGTATACATGTATAAATGAATCACTTTGTTGTACACCTGAAACATTGTAAATCAACTATACTTCAACAATTAAAAAATTTTTTTTAAGAAAACAGAAAAAGAAAAAGAAAAAAGAGCATTGGCTTCAACTTAGTCATCAGCTTCATTTGACCCTAACAAGAGAACCTGTCCTTTGAAGCTCTGAAGCCAGACATTAACTTCTCCTCTCTAGCTATGAAAATTCTATATGACATCTTCTTCCAGTAGAAGACTGTTTCATCTACATTGAAAATGTTGTTTAGTGTAGCCACATTCATGAATTATCTTAGCTAGATCTTCTGGATAACTTGCTGCAGCTTCTACATTAGCACTTGCTGTGTCACCTTGCACTTTTATGTTAAGGAGATAGCTTCTTTCTTTAAACTTCATGAACCAATCTCTGTTAGCTTCAAACTTTTCTTCTGCAGCTTTTTCACCTCTCTCAGCCTTCATAGAATTGAAGAAAGTTATGGCCTTGCGCTGGATTAGGTTTTGGCTTAAGGAAATGTTATGGCTGGTTTGATCTTCTATCTAGACCATTAAAACTTTCTCCACATCAGCAATAAGGCTACTTCACTTTCTTATCATTCATGTTTTCACTGGAGTAGCACATTTAATTTCCCTTAAGAACTCCTCCTTTGCATTCACAGCTTGGCTAACTCTTTGGGACAAGAGGCCTAGATTTCAGCCTATCCTGGCTTTCAACATGTCCTAGGCTTAATCACTTCTAGCTTTTGATTTAAAGTGAGAGTTGTGCAACTCATCTTTTCACATGGACATTTAGAGGCCATTATAGGTTTATAAACTGGCCTAACTTCAATATTGTGTGTCTCAGGGAACAGAGAGGCCCAAGAAGAGAGAGAGATATGGGGGGAGAGCTGGTCAATGGAGAAGTCAGAACACACACATTTGTCTATTAAGTTCATCATCTTATATGGGCATGGTTCATGGCACCCCAAAATAATAACAATAGTAACATCAAAGATCACTGATCACAGAGGGCCATAACAAATAAAATAATAATGAAAAAGTCTGAAACATTGCGATAATCACCAAAATGTGACACAGAGACACAAAGTGAGCAAGTGCTGTTGGAAAAATGGTGCCAATAGACTTGCTCAATGCAGGGTTGCCACATACCTTCAATTTTAAGAAACACAGGGTCTGCGAAGTGCAATAAAGCAAAGCACAATGAAATGAGGTATGCCTATACCTCTTGGTGTAATATTTTTGTCACTCTTCCCGGGGCTATAAAGCCCAAGGAAGGGAATTTCCTAGAAGTGTCATTAATGCTGGTAGGCAACAACAAATATGCTCACTGGGTTTTTTTCCATAGCTTCTCCTTGTACTTGTTTTATTTCCTTCTCTTATGGAACATTCCCCCACAGTCCATTCACATCCCATCAATATAAGGGAGAAAAGTCCAACCCTTGGACTTTGGTTCCTCCTACTTACAAACGGATGCGGCTGACTACCTGCCTGTATAACAAAATGACACACAAACTCCCATTCTTCTCAAAATAGTTCCACCACTAACCTGCTAAAGAGTCTGGAATTCCAACTTCTAGGGTCATACCTTTGTAGTAGGAATTATCATCAGAATGATTGTGAAAGTAAAACTGATACCTGGAAAAGGCAATATATTCTATACAATATTGAGCAGGAAACAGTTAAGTAGTAAGATCTCCTCCACTCTTCCCTGAGTTTCTCTTAGATAATCAGAAGAGGTCAATGATGTTAGGGGTGTATCTTCTTGCTGCAAGTCGAGGGATCACATACTTAATTCACATAACAAACAGGAGGTGACTATTTCCACTAAGAGGGGCTTAAATAATCTTCCCATTGATGCAGCCCCTGCAGGGCCCAATTGTAGCAGACAATGCAGATTGTGGTAGAACACAGAAAATGCAGCCACTAGTGAGAGAAGGAAGGATCAAGACAAAGATAATGTTACCGAGTCCAAGCTTATACTGCTTGCCACACGACAGGCCAATAAATCAAAAGAAGAGGTGCTGGGCAAGAAATAGCAACTTTATTCAGAAAGCCAGCAGACCAAGGAGATGGTGGACTAGTGTCCCAAAGAACCATCTTACCCAAGTTAGAATTCAGGCTTCTTTTATACTAAAAGGGACGGGGTGTGACTGATTATTACAAACTTTTTCATGCCAGCCAAGAAGGTATGTGATAATTCTTTGTTCTTGCAGCTGCCCACTAGGTCTGATCATGATGCTCCTATAAACCTCCAACAAGACAAATGTTATTCTCTGTTATAAGTGTTATACCATTAAAGGTCAAGCCTGGGAGGCAGAGCCTTGAGAAAGTGCTATTATGTATATTTCAGGTTATAGTCAACGTTCTTTTACAAAAGGTACAGAGCCAGCATGACTAAGCACAGGCAACAGAGCACAAAGGTTAGAGCTAAAGGAATAGATCCAATATGGAGTCAGGTTGGTTCTCTATTACAATAAATCTTGGGCTACAGAGAAAACTGAAGGGCCAAGCAGGCTGTAAAATCTATTTCTACACTAACAGGGAATTGAACTGCCTGAAATTCTCAGACCATATCAAAAAGAAGCAAAGCCTTTTTTTAGCATGAATTTTGATCACTGACAGAATCATAGTCTAAGGGATGACTGCAAACAGTAAGGAATCTAAAATGAGAAAACAAAAACCCAGTGCAAGTATCATAGAGCAAACTTTTATGGAATACACAGAGGATATCAGAATAACTGAGACAACACAAGATGTGTGTAACCAAGCAGGACCCTATAGGGCCTTCCCAGGACAAACGCCTTGCCCATATATCCTGCTTTAGTGCCTCTCTGAAGTACCCAGATAACAGTATCCAATACACACTTCCTGAGTTTTTTTTACAGGTGCTAAAACACCCACCAAATGGAAGCTGTTAACTATTTGATGACCATGAGCTCATAGCCCCCAGACCTACTGGAGCCTAAGGACTGATAATGTGACACCGCCCTGTTACCTCACCATCAACCAGTCAGAGAATTGTGCACGAGCTGACCACATACCCTGCAACTCCCACACCTCACCTGGCCTTTAAACATGCTTTGCTTTATCTTTAGTTTTTTAAGGAACATCCATGCTCTTCTCCATAGTGGCTGTATCAATTTATATTCCCACCAACAGTGCAAGAGAGTTCCCTTTTCTCCACACCCTCTCCAGCATTCATTGCAGCACTATTTACAATAGCCAGGACATGGAAGCAGCCAAAATGTCCATCAACAGAAGAATGGATAAAGAAGATGTGCTACATATATACAACGGAATATTACTCAGCCATAAAAAGGAATGAAATTGTGCCATTTGCAGAGACATGGATGGACCTAGAGACTGTCATAAGAGTGAAGTAAATCAGAAAGAGAAAAGCAAATATCATATAATATCGCTTATATGTGGAATCTAGAAAAATGATACAGATGAACTTATTTGCAAAGGAGAAATAGAGACATAGATGTAGAGAACAAACATATGGATATCAAGGGGGAAGGTGGGGGGTGGGATGAATTGGGAGATTGGGATTGACATATATACACTACTATGTATAAAATAGATAACTAATGAGAACCTACTGTATAGCACAGGGAACTCTACTCAGTGCTCTGTGGTAACCTAAATGGGAAGGAAATCCAAAAAAGAGGGGATATATGTATATGTATAGCTGATTCACTTTGCTGTACAGCAGAAACTAACACAACATTGTAAAGCAACTATACTCCAATAAAAATTAAATAAATAAATAAAAATGCTTTGCTGAAACCTATAGGGGAGTTTGGGCTTTTTTAGCACTAACTGTCCCAGACTCCTTGTCTGGTGCCTTATAATAAATGCTGTACTTTCCTTCATCACAACCCAGTTCAGTAGATTGGCTTTACTGCCTGAGGGCAAGTGGACCCAGGTTTGGTTCAGTAACATGTGGACAACAGATCAGAGCAGAGACTATTCCTTGGGTCACATCTATCTAGAATGAACTGAAAGATGATAACACAACTGAATAATATTTGTATTTTTTAAATTAATGCATGTTAATTAGCTCAAATTAATATTTTTACTTATTCCAGAGACTAAATGTAAGACAACAAACTTCGGTTGCCTTCATAAAGTTCTTAGTTTATAAATCCCATTAAATCTTTAGTATTAAAATATCAGCATAAAGATAGACCTGTTTACCAGTGGAAGTCATTCCAAGAATGCAAACTCCATCTCCATCTCCAATATGAGAAATGGCTGCTAAGTTCAGCACAAGGGAAATTGGAATGTGGGAAGCTTTCAAGAAAGTACTTTATGTCTGTAAATTTCGGACAGTTGAAAAATCTTAGTAGTTCAAAGTTAGTGGCACACCCAGAGAAGAGCAACAGAGAGTGATGACTGAGGAATCACATACGCATACAAAGCAGCCTCATGACAAGGCAGGGTAGAAGACATATATTCTATATCATGCGCATATCTGAAGTTACTTGGCTCTGTTGGCTGAAGTAAAATAAAGGTTTATAGAAGGCATATGCACTCAAACTTGTTTTATAAGGAAATTAAGTAGAACGTCCTGGTCTGGGGAAAATTCAATTCATCTAAAGGTGTGTAAAAATTAAATGAGAATCAGCATGAGATTCATATAAGTATATAATAGAAAAATAGAGGAAAGAAGCATGAAAAACATATGACAGATGAAGAATATTCATATTAATGTTGCCATTGAATAGATGAAAAATGTAACCAAATATAAGCCATAGATATAAAACACTTAGTAAAACAAATGCCTGTATAAAGTAGGGCTTCAAAACAGAAGGATGCAAGATCAAGGAAGATACAGTGAAACAGCAAAATTAGTGAAAGATAAGTTTGCAAAAACACAAAAAAAAAGTAAAAGAAAAAATAAAGCCCTTCCAAAAATTAAGACCACAGGAGTCATGAAAACAATGCAGGCACATAGACAGCAGGATTGAAAGAATACATGTTTTTAAAAAACTTAAGTGAAAATGATTAAAGATCAGAGGGAAAATGAGAGCTATGAAAGGCAAAGGAAATTCAACATACATATAATTGATATTCCTGAGAGTGGAAATAAAGGGAATAGGAAAATATTCAAGTATCATTCAAAACAGCTTTGCAGAAATAAAATAAGACTTGAATCTACAAACCGAAAAAGTACATCATGTCTCTGGAAAAAATAACACGAAATGATCACCACCAAGATTTATCTTAGTAAATGCATCAGTCAGAGTCCATCGAGAGACAGAATCCATGCAACAATTTGATCACAGAAAGTTTCATACGGGGAATTATGAATATAACAGGAGATTGAGGTAATAAGGAATGGGCAAGTAAGAAGTGAAGATAACTCTAATAAAAACAGGAATAGCAGTTATAAGGAGCAGGCCCTACCCTTAGGGCTGAGGGAGGAAGAGGCACCCTCCCTACCCTGCACCAGAACTAAAATCCAGACCTCGCTGGAAGAGACAGAACGTGAGCATGGCTCGTGGGATGTTGAAGTCACCGAGAAGTAGCGCCAGCAGAACCTGCTGAAAATCCACCCTCTGGGAAGACGATCCACAGGGAGGCGCTTTGCCTTCAAACGCACCGCAAAGCTTCCGAAGAGAGCGCCAGGAGAAGCCATTCAACGGGGGAGGTGTCTTGTTGGTGGCATTACACTGAGAAGACACCCAAAGGGTACTCAGGGGAAGCTGCTGGCCACTGGGTGCTGCTGGTCAACAGGCATGACAAAAGCCAAGTGCCGAAGAAGTGGTGCACCGTCAGATCCGGGCACCAGAGAAGCCACGTACTACAGGAGCCTGGCAACGGGCACTGCAGAAGCTCCTGGCGCCGTGGGATTGTCTGGAGAAGCTGCATGCTGCAGACGCCGTCCGCACGTTCAGAACCAGGCCGGGAGAAGCCACCCACACGGCAGGAGCAAGGTGCTGGAGAACCCCTTTGCCCCACAGAAGCCCGGCAAGAGGAGCACACTTTCTCCTCCTGTGCCCCTCCTGCACCCCCTACAGACGAAGCTCAACATTAAACCATCTGACAAGAGAGAAATATTCACAGGTCTCCTGCTCCCCACGCCGGGGCCTAGGGGCCTAGCAACCTGCCAATGGGGACTTAGGTACTTTAGGACGGACAGTGTTGTCTTCATGTTCAATTTTTCTTTTCCATATTTGGAATGAAATTATCAATACAAAAAATTATCTCCTCATGTATTCTGTGGTGTTTTCTCTCTTCAGAGGTAGCGGGAAATGAAGAATGGGTAAGAGAATAGAATAGAAAAGGATGTCTTTGTTTAAACTGATAATAAAGTTTCCTTCCTAACTGTGAAGTTATCTTCTGAATAGCTAGCTGAGAAAGGAAAATAATGCTTCCATTGCTAAGTTTCTCTGTTTACTGGACTACAGGGTGATTTCTGTGTGAAATCCCCTTTCATGTAACTAGTCTGTCCCTAAGGGCACTCAGGAGAGTTGACTCACACTGAGGAACTCATAACCCCGGGAGGAAGCTCTTGCTGGCTTCTGCGTGGGGCTGGGGGTAGACCCACACTGCCAGCTGCCCTGTCTGCAGCTCACGTTCACTGCTCTCCTTCTGTTTTCTTCTTAAGGAGTGCTGGCACGTGGAATATCCAGAGCCAAATATCCAGAAACAAAAACACAACACTAAATTTAAGACAAAAAAAGAATCTTGCTAGAAGCAGGGATTTTATAAATTCTTAACCAAGGGATTGAGAAGCCAGCAGAGTCTGACAATGCTTCTTTCAAATAAAAAGATTTTTAAACATATATGTTTAAAAGCTATAGCTGGGATACCAACCCAAGGTTGAACACTGTTTTACATAAATTAATGAGTAGAACTTAAATATTGATAAAAAGCCCTACCCAGATGATAGTGTTATATTTTGGGAGTCTGAGTGTTACAAGAGGTTTTGGGAAATAATATATAGAAAGGCACTTTTTATGGTTACAGGAAAAACAACAGGAGAGTCACAAGATACGGCACAGATTTAAATCTGACAACCAGTTTCCTTTCCTAAAACTGGATCTGGATTTATTTTCAATCGTTTTAAAGAATATGCTCAGACTTCAGTTTTATCACAGGAGATTCTAATTGCTGTACTGCTCAAAAATGAAGCATTTGAGGGTTTCCCTGGTGGCGCAGTGGTTAAGAATCTGCCTGCCAATGCAGGGGACACGGGTTCGAGCCCTGGTCCGGGAGGATCCCACATGCCGCAAAGCAACTAAGCCTGTGCGCCACAACTACTGAGCCCGCGCGCCACAACTACTGAAGCCCGCGCGCCTAGAGCCCGTGCTCTGCAACCAGAGAAGCCACCGCAATAAGAAGCCTGTGCACTACGACAAAGAGTAGCCCCCACTCACCACAACTAGAGAAAGCCCGTGCACAGCAACGAAGACACAACATAGACAAAAATAAATATAAATAAAATAAATTTATTTTTAAAAAATGAAGCCTTTGCGCAAATAAGCATTATACCAGAAAGTGCTTTTTCACTAAGCTTGCTAATTAGAGGCTTACAGTCCCTAGCTTTAGTCAGAACCTATTAGCCAGCATTTAAACAAAGATGTATCTGTACGGCTAATGGTAGCAAAGTGCAAATAAAGAACAGAACAGGGAATCCTGGTCTTTACGCTGAGACATTGTGGGGCTTATAATGCTGTGCATCCACTTGTGTGATCTCCACGTCAGCTAGGGACGGCCAGAGACCCCAAAGGCACTGTGGACTAATTCTTCATTCTATCATCTTGTTTAGCACTGCTTTTACTTCTAATAGCTATGTGAACCGTTGAGACATTGATATAACACATGATTTAATTGATCTTTATAACATTCATTTGTATCTACCATTTGTCTTGTTGGTAGCTGTGCTATTTAGTCTCAAAATCTTAAAGAACAAAGTGTCCCACTATGGACTGAATGTTTGTGTTCCCCACCCCCCAGATTCATATCTTGAAATCTAATCCCCAACGTATTTGCAGGTGGGGCCTTTGGGACATAATTAGGTCATTAGGGTGGAGCCCTCATGAGTGGGATTATTGTCCTTAAAAGAAGAACCCAGGAAGTTAGCTCACTCCTCTTTCCTTGATGTGAGGATGCGACGAGAAGTCAGCAGTCTGCAAATCAGAAGAGAGTCCTCACCGGAACCTGCTTCGGGACTCCCAGCCTCCAGAACAGTGAGAAAGAAATTTTTCTTTATAACCACCCAGTCTATAGCAGCCCAAACAGACTAAGACATGTCGTATCAGGAGGTAACGCCAGCCTTCAAAAATGTGCGTGTGAAATTCTAAAAGCTAAAACCAGTCAAAGTCCCAGATAACTGTGTCATTTCACCTCCTGAGCTTGATCTCCTTTTCCAAGCCCACAACTCCAACCAATTGAGCTTCTCACCATTTCTGAGTATACCTTAAGTATTCCCATAGTTGTATTTTTCTGCACAGAAATATCTGCTGCCCTTAGCTTTGTATGTCCAAATTTCACCATATCTTCATAGTCCCTAGAAATGATAGCTTTTCTAAAAAGCTTTCCCTGATTGTCCCAGCTCAAAGTGTACTCTCCACCCTCTGAACTATAGCATTGCTTCTGTACTTTTCACATGGTGTGTAAGACTTTGGATCCTGTCTATAATACATATCTCTTCTGCTAGATTATAAGCAATTACAGGCAAGAATCATGACTTACAGATTTTTCGTAGCTCTTTATATAACGTAGCATCATGCTTTGCACATATTAGATGCTCAACTAGTATTTGTTGAATCAGAAATTAATCAGCAAAGATGGCAGAGTTAGAGAGACCCTGAGCTCACTTCTTCCCACAGACACGCCAAAATTACAACTACTTACAGGGCAACCATTTCTGCGAACAACTTGAAGACTAGAAGAAAAGATTTCTACAACTAAAGATATAAAGAAGAAGCCACCATGAGATGGGTAGGAAGGGCGGAGACAGGGTCTAGTCAGGACCCACACCCCTGGGTTGTTGACCCACAAGGGGGAGGGATATCACAACTGCAGAGGCCCTCCCTGGGGAGTGAGGGATCTGAGCCCCACGTTGGGCTTCCCAGCCCAAGGGTCCTGCACCAAGAGTTCAAGCTCCAAAATATCTGACTTTGAAAACCAGCTGAGCTTACATTAGGGAGACCCAGAGGGCTGTAGGAAGCTGAGACTCTGCTCTTAAAGGGTGCACACACATCTCACACACTCTGAGTGCCAATGCAGAAGGAGCAGTCTGAAAGGTGCCTGGGTCAGCCCCACTCGCTGATCCTGCAGAGCCTCCTGGAGAGGCAGGAGGCAGCTGGGACTCCACCTGGGGACTGAGGAGCTGGTGGCAGCTGGTTTTGTGATCCTGTTCTACCACGCTGGCACCAGCACTGGAAGGCACCATTTTGGATTCCTCCCTCCGGCATATTAGTGCCAGGGACTTGCTCCACCGACCAGCACACCTGCATCAGTCACACACCACCAGGCCTCACACGCAGCTGTGTGGGGAGCCCGCCGCACCCGGCAGAGCACCCGCGGCAGTAGCAAGCGGCCAGGCCTCGCAACCAGCCGTGCCGAGGGCCTGCCCTGCCCGCCAGCAGCCCCGCAGGAGTCACACACAGCGGGGCCTCACAGCCAGCGATGCCAGGGGTCCTGGCTCGCCCACCACAACACCTGCAGCAACCACGCGAGGCGGGGGCCTACAGTCAGGTGGGCCAGGGCCCAGCCCCCCCTACCGGTGTGCTCCCAGTGCTTGGTGTAACCACAGCAGAAGGGCACACACAGCCCACGTGGAGGACAGCCCGGGAGCTTCCAGCCCTGACGGTCAGAGGGACGCGTGCTGCTGGGCTGCACAGAACCCGTCCTGCATAGGGCCACTTCTCCAAGATCAGGAGACATGAAGGATCCGCCTAATACACGGAAATAAACGCAGAGAACTAGGAACAATGAGGAGACAGAGGAGGAATACGCTTCAAATATAGGGACAAGACAAAACCTCAGAAAAAGAGCCAAATAAAACGAAGATAAGAAAACCCTGATAAAGAGTTCAAGGTAATGATCATAAAGATGCTCACCGAACTCAGAAGGACGGATGAACACAGTTAGAACTTCAAGAGTTAGAAAAAGAACCAGTCAGAGCTGAAGAATACAATAAGCGAAATGACAAATATACTAGAGAGTATCAGCAGTGGATTAGATGATACAGAAGAATGGACCAACAATCCAGATGACAGAGTACCAAAAATCACCCAAGTCGAACAGAAAAAAGAAGAATCCTTTCAAATGATGATAGTTTAAGAAACCCGTAAGACAAAATCAAGCACACTAATATTTGATTGTAGGGGTCCCAAAAGGAGAAGAGAGAGAGAAAAAGGCAGAGAACTTAAGCGAAGAAATAATAGCTGAAAACTTCCCTAACCTGGGGAAAGAAACAGACATCCGTGTCCAGGAGGCACAGTGAGTATCAAACAAGATGAACTCAAAGAAATCCACAACAAAACACATTATAATTAAAATGTCAAAATTTAAACAGAGAGAATCTTAAATGCTGCAAGAGAAAAGCAACTAGTTATGTACAAGGGAACTCCCATAATACTATCAGCTGCCTTTTCAGCAGAAACTTAGCAGGCCAGTAGGAAGTGGCACTATATATTCAAAGTGCTGAAAGGAAAAAAGTTACAACAAAGAATACTCTACCTGGCAAGGTTATCATTCAGTATTGAAGGAGAGATAAAGAGTTTTACAGAAAAGAAAGAGCTAAAAGAGTTCAGCACCACTAAACCCTCAGGTACTGTTGGTGATACTGTAAACTGGAGCACCCACTATGAAAAACAGTATGGAGGGTTCTCAAAAAATTAAAATACAACTACCATATAATCCACTAATTCTACTTCTGGGTATTTACCTCAAGAAAATAAAAACACTTATTTGAAGAGATATATGCATCCCTGTGTTCATTGCAGCATTATTTAAAATAGCCAAGATATGGGAGCAACCATCAATAGACGAATGGATAAAGAAGATGTGGCATATATATACAATGGAATGTTATTCAGCCATAAAGTAGAATGAAATCTTGCCGCTTGTGACAACACGGCTGGATCTAGAGGGTATTATGCCAAGTGAAGTAAGTCAGACAGAGAAAGTATAGTATGATTTCATGTATATGTGGAATCTAAAAAACAAAACGAACAAAACAAAATAAAACAGAAACAGACTCACAGATACAAAGAATAACTGATGGTTGCCAGAGGGGTGGGGGTTAGGTGAAATAGGTGAAAGGGATTAAGAGCTACAAACTTCCAATTAATACAATAAATAAATAAGTCACAGGGATATAATATACAGCATAAGAAAAATGGTCAATAATACTGTAATAACTTTGCATGGGGACAGATTGTTACTAGACTTGTTGTGATCATTTCACAATGTATTTAAATGTCAGATCAATATGTTATACAACTGAAATTAACATAATATTGCATGTCAACTCTACATTAATAAGTAAACAAAAATAAAAGAAATTAATCCCCCAAAAGGGATATTTAGGACATTTCTTACCTCTGAGCAGGCAGAGTTCAGTCTGACAGATGGAACCTCACGGAAGGGAAATTCACACCATTGAACAGTACCCCATCAAGGTCAACTGGAGCCTAAGGCAAAAGATAAAAATCAGTAATAATGATCCTGTCATTATTTAAAATTTTAATATTTTGTTCATTATGGATGTTTAAAATTTTAATTTTGATTATTCAAAAATTTGATCATTCAAATATTGCATTAAAATACTGTTTATCTTGATATCTGAACTTTTTGATGCCTCTTTAGATTTGGCATCTGAAGCAAGTACCTCACTCATTCACTCCAGTCCCAGCCCTCTAGTAGTCAGTTATGTGGATAGTAGCTTCAGGGATCCAGGCAATTTGTCTACTCTCAGCATGATGCTGGCCATTGTGTATGTTGGGAAAGAACCAGACAGACTACCAGATTCTCAGGCAAAGCTTCTATTGTAATGTTGAACTAGACTGTTACCTAACCCTACAAACACTATGCCAAGAGGGAAGAAAGACACAGATGCCTGGGAATGTTGGACTCAAAATCTACAGAGGTAACCATGATCATCGCTGGGGCAGTGAAAACGTTTTCATCAGAACGCAAGACTCTCCTTCCAGGCCCAACCAGATGGTAAACTGGAACTGTGGCTACACATCTTGCCTTGGAAAGGAATGGTTCAAGAACTCAGGCAAACCTGAATCAATTCATGGCATCAACCAGTAAATAGAGCAACGGATACCTGTAGGAGACATGATTGACAAAGATGGGCATATCCTTTCTAGGGTTTGGGGTTTTTTGTGGGAGGTCTCTCCAGAGAAGTTGACTTTAGTGCTTTACATCTTTACATGTGTGAGGGATATTCAAGTCCTTTGCAACTTCCCAATCCACAATTACAGTTATAGCTTATAATATCCCCCACAAAATGCAATGTAGTAAAACTGAAGTGCTTAAGTGATCCCGTCAGGCCTTTAATGATTTTATAACCAATAGTAAAGAGACATCCAAAGTTATTTTAATTCCAAACTCTCATTGTCTTAGGCCTCCTGATGTCCATCACCAGACCTAGCAGATGGATTTTTTAAAAATTATTTTTCAAAATGAATTCATTTTTATCCAGTCATGGGGAATACTGAGTCCCAAATGACAAGAGAACAACAGAGCCTCTTCACACTTTTTTATTTGTGGTTCGCTTATTTACTGTTTCGAGACAGAGAAAATCTATTGATAGACTTTTTACCCCTTGGCATTGATTTCAGAAATAAACTACTGTAACAAGAGTGTTGCCAGGTTTTAAACCCTTCTCAGTCAGCTTTTCTTTCATGTCCTGGTTGACCTATCACCCTCCGTGCTTGCAGAAGTCCAGTCACCTTCTCCAGTGACTCCAAAGACACTCAGAGCCCACCATTTACCATTTTTCACTCAAAAATGTTAGTATGGTAGCTTCAACTTATCTCCCTAAATCCCTAAAACCTACCTCCCTAAAAGTAATGCTGCTTCATCCAATTGTCTATCACCTGTAGAATGGATAAATAAACTGGTATAGTCACAACTTTACTTGGAATATTTTATAGCCATGAGAATGAACAACTTCAGCTACATGCAAACATGGTTGACTCTCAAAAACATCAAAAACATCATGTTGGACAAAAGAAACCAGACATGAGAGGACACATACTATATGATTCTATTTATTAAAATTCAAAACAGACCAAACTAATCTTGAATGGTGGTTACTCTTTGGGAGATATCATGTCTGGAAGAGGGAGGCACGGTCTTCTGGGGGGCAGGGTAGTGACAATGTTCTGTCTCTTGATCTGAGTTCTGGTTACATGGATGTATAAATTTTTGAAAATCCACTGAAAATTTTCTGAATATATGCTATACATCAATAAAAGTTTTGTGAAAATAATAATGCTATTGACAACATGACATTGCTTAAATCTATAGCTAACCAATTTTTAAATAAAGGACACTTAGAAAATAGGGTATTCCAAATATTCTTAGAAATAAAAATACATATAACTTATTCTAGTTCTATGTTTCTGGTAGAAAATTTTTTTCCTGAGCTATAAATACATATTCCTAACTACATAGTTGGAACCTAGATTCTCTTCAGGAATCTACAACTGAAAATGTCTAAAACTAAATTCATTGTTCCCCCAAAACCTACCATCTCCCCTCCTACTTTCTATATCTCAACAAATGGCACCACCATCCACTCATTTGCCCAAGTCAAAAACATGGCCTCTTCTTACTTTCTACATTTTCCTTACTGCCCAAACCAATAAACACTATGTCCTACCAAGTTGCCTCTTTAATACCATCATTTTAGTCCCCTATCCTCCATTCCCCACTTCTCTGGCTTATTCCTGTACTTCATTATTTTTGTTATGGATGATTGCAGTTTAAGGCTCCCCTGCCTCTCATCTCACCACTTTCCGAGCCCTGTACAAGCCACATAAAGATAATCAGTTTCCTTGTATGTAGCCACACTACAATTTAACCAGAAACTGTTTCACACAGACGGATCACCCACATTCTGCAACAATGGCTTTAATATGTTCTCCTCTCAAAAAATCTTTTTTTTCAAAAATATATTTTTCCAGTTCTGATATTGTAAAAATAATGAATAAATTCAAATCCGGAGGCAACTGTGGTGAGAAATTTGTGGTGATACGACACCCTACACGTCATAAAGCAAAAGATAATTGCTTTCATGCTTGTAGTGGCCATGTTTGGAGCATTTGCCCAATGCTTATGTCCACTATGAGAACCTCTCTTTTCCTATGGGAAGGGGTAAACCACCCAGCCATGTTCATACTCTTTGACTTTGGGTTGATCATTTTCTGCAGAGAAACTACTGCCATTGTTTGGAAACCCACTTAAGCTGGGCCAGTCAGTTTCTCTCCTGGGAGTTTGAATTTGGCATTGAAAGGTGGTTGATGATTATCAGTCTCCACTGGGCACTTGAACTAGGACTATGGAAGACAGAAAAGTTAGGGTATATATAGAAAGAACAGCAGAGGCAGAAGACTGGGCTAGAAGAACCAAAGGCAGTCTCTTTCTCCCACTTTCCAGTTCCTGGATGCAGTCTATACAGGCTGGAAAGACTTCCAGCTTTGGGATTTAAGACATAGCCTGATTCCTTAAAATATGTCCTTTATCTGTAGTGAATTTCCAATACTAATAAACAGAAGATCATAGAGTAAATCAATGCTAAATTCATCTAGTTATGCACCCCAAAAATCCACTTAAATATATACATTTTTCATGAATACTTTGAGTTTTTTCACTTCTATTAATGCATTAACCAAAGAATAAACCTCATAGTCTGTAAAGATGGATTGAATAGTCCAAAATGTCAAATCCTAAAATGAAAATACCAACTAGATTTCTTTATAGCAGTGTTCCCAACGTTTTTCAGGCCATACCTCACATAGAAAATGGTACTGTTTGTATGACAAATAGCAATAAATGGAATGCATGAGGCCACAGGCCCAGAAACAGCCTGGCTTCCCAAGGACTGAGAGGATCAACACCTTGCATCCATACTCACCTGTGGTGCACCAGTATGTCCCAGCACACCAGTGAGGGAGCTCTTATCTTGCATAATTGGAAACTGTATTCTTGTCTTCGAAGAGCCCAAGATGGCACTGCGTGTACAGTAATAAACCCTGAGGGCATTTAAAAATAGGATAAAGAACTTTCTGAGTGAGACCACTGAGGGAGAACTTAGAACTTAAAAAATTGCACTAACTTTGGCTCTAACAAGTACAGTAATAGTGAGGGGGGGAAAGTTCAGAGCCTTTGAAAAGGGTCAAAGTCTAATTAAACAGAATGGAATGACCACATGCAGTACTCATCTCTGTCTCCTGAGATACCTCCAAAAAGAGAGCAAAGGAATAAAAAGGGAAAACAGCACGAGGACAAAAAGAACAGCAGGAGATGCATCAGTAGATGAGATATTTTAACAAATATATTGCAGGTGGAAAGCACATGGAGAATGGTAATCGATCTAACAGGGAAAAAGAAGACCCAATCCAAAGTCTCTGCAGAGACGGCAGTTGATGAGAGCTGAGTGAGTGAATTCATCTGTAGAACCCCTGAGACACCAAAGACTTGGAGGCACCATACTTGATACTTCAGAAGTATCAGAAGGTAGATATAATACGCAAGCTGAATACAAATACTGGTTAAGTCTATATACCGGTCCCTTCCAACATCTTTCTTAACCATGCAAACACCACAGTCCCACTGCCACCACACCTCTACACTAGGCAGGACAGCAGAGGTTAATTCTCTGGGAAAAGGCTGTAGACTTGGGGAACTTAAATGCAATAGAGGGCAAAGATGTGACATGCCCTACCCCCACCCCACCGAGTCGTCTTCTATCCATATCCAGAGCAAGCAACCAAGTATTTCCCAAGTACCAGACTGGAGTACCTTTCTCTGGAGAAACCAATCAACCAAAAGAAAAGACTTACATTTAAGGATACTTACATTTAAGGATCCCCCTCATGAAAAGCCTAAAGCACCACTTAATCACTCAGCCCCACTGACTCACATGCCATTTCTTATCAGTTCCTTACTGCTGCATTCTTAAATATGAACAGACAGCAAGGGATCACTTAACATCTGAGAAAAGCCTTTACTCTGAAAGAGAGAGATCAAAACATACAGAAAGAAGGAAACCTGGAATCAGGTAGAAAATTTATTATTAATATTATCAGAAAGATAAATTATTCTATCCATAAAAACAAAAACCACCAAGAAAGGGAATGACCCAAAAATAAGAAAGGGCACTTGGAAATTAAAATATCAGAGTCATAAAAAAATCCAATTAAAAATCTAGAAGACACAGTAAACAAAATCTCTCAGAATATAAAAATGATTAGACAAAGAGTTGGGAAATAATTGAGAAAAGGGACCTACAGGATTAATCCATCAGGTCTAACATCTGAATAATAGGAGTTACAGAAAGGTGGAACAGAAACAACTGGAGAGGAGAAATTCATCAAAAAAGAATTATATAAGGAAATATACAAGAACTTGAGGACATGAGTTTACAGAGGACATGAGTTTACAATGTCCCACTGATTACTCAATACAATTAAGGAGAAAAGACTATTTATGGCACATCTTGATGACATTTTAGAGTGCCAGAGATAAAGAGAAGAATCTAAAATCTTCCAGAGTAAAAATCTGGTCACATACAGAACACCTGTATTTAGAATGAAATTCAATGCATTCAAAAAGTTGAGGAAAAATTACTTTAACTAAAATAGAATATCCAGCAAAAGTATTAATCAAATGTGAGGGGAAAGGGAAATTTTGGATATGCACTAAATTTTAAAAGTTGTCCTGAGAGACCTTCAAGATGGTGGAGGAGTAAGACGTGGAGATCACCTTCCTCCCCACAAATACATCAGAAATACATCTACATGAGGAACAACTCCTACAGAACACCTACTGAACGCTGGTAAAAGACCTCAGACTTCCCAAAAGGCAAGGAACTCCTCACGTACCTGAGTAGGGAAAAGAAAAAAGAAAAAACAGAGACAAAAGAATAGGGACGGGACATGCACCTCTGGGAGAGAGCTGTGAAGGAGGAAAGGTTTCCACACACTAGGAAGCCCCTTTGCGGGCGGAGACTGCGGGTGGCAGAGGGGGGAAGCTTCAGAGCCACGTAGGAGAGCGCAGCAACAGGGGTGCAGAGGGCACAGCGGAGAGATTCCCGCACAGAGGATCAGTGCCGACCAGCACTCACCAGCCCGAGAGGCTTGTCTGATCACCTGCTGGGGCGGCGGGGGCTGGGAGCTGAGGCTTGGGCTTTGGAGGTCAGACCACAGGGAGAGTGGTCCCAGGACACTGCAAGCCAGAAGGGTTGGCTGCATGAACACGGCCTAAAGGAGGCTCGTGCACCACAGCTAGCCAGGAGGGAGTCCAGGAAAAAGTCTGGACCTGCCTAAGAGGCAAGATACCATTGTTTTGGGGTGCGTGAGGAGAGGGGATTCAGAGCACCACCTAAACGAGCTCCAGAGATGGGCGCGACCCGCGGCTATCAGCGAGGACCCCAGAAACGGGCATGAGACGCTAAGGCTGCTGCTGCTGCAACCACCAAGAAGCCTGTGTGCGAGCACAGGTCACTATCCACACTTCCCCTCCTGGGAACCTGTGTAGCCCACCACTGCCAGGGTCCCGTGATCCAGGGACAGCCTCCCCAGGAGAACGCACGGCGCGCCTCAGGCTGGTGCAACGTCATGCTGCCCTCTGCCGCCGCAGGCTCACCCCACATTCCGTACCCCTCCCTCCACCCGGCCTGAGTGAGCCAGAGCCCCCGAATTAGCTGCTCCTTTAACCGCATCCTGTCTGAGCAAAGAACAGACACCCTCAGGCGACCTACACGCAGAGGCAGGTCCAAATCCAAAGCTGAACCCTGGGAGCTGTGCGAACAAAGAAGAGAAAGGGGAATCTCTCCCAGCAGCCTCAGGAGCAGCGGATTAAATCTCCACAACCAACTTGATGTACCCTGCATCTGTGGAATGCCTGAATAGACAACGAATCATCCCAAAATTGAGGCGGTGGACTTTGGGAGCAACTGTACACTTGGGGTTTGCTTTCTACATCTAATTTGTTTCTGGTTTTATGTTTATCTTAGTCTAGTTTTTAGAGTTTATTATCATTGGTAGATTTGTTTACTGATTTGGTTGCTCTCTTCCTTCTATTTTTCTAAATAGATATATTTTTTTTTTTGCTTTTTCTCTTTTTGTGAGTGTGTATGTGTATGCTTCTTTCTGTGATTTTGTCTGTATAGCTTTGCATTTACCATTTTGTCCTAGGGTTCTGTCTGCCCGTTTCTTTTGTGTTTTTTTTGTATTTTTAGTATAGTTTTTAGTGCTTGATATCCTTGGTGGATTTGTTTTTTGGTTTGGTTGCTCTCTTCTTTCTTTCTTTTTTTCATTTTAAATAATTTTTTATTTTTTTATTTTAATAACTTTCTTTCATTTTATTTTATTTTTTCTTTCTTTCTTTTTTTCTCCCTTTTCTTCTGAGATGTGTGGCTAACAGGGTCTTGCTGCTCCAGCCAGGTGTCAGGCCTCTGCCTCTGAGGTGGGAGAAGCGAGTTCAGGACATGGTTATACCAGAGACCTCCTGACTCCACGTAATATCAAAAGGCAAAAGCTCACCCAGAGATCTCCATCTTAACGCTAATACCCAGCTCCACTCAACGACCAGCGAGCTAAAGTGCTGGACACCCTATGCCACACAACTAGCAAGACAGGAACACAACCCCACCCATTAGCAGAGAGGATGCCAAAATTCATAATAAGGTCACAGAAACCCCAAAACACACCACCGGATGTGGTCCTGCCCACCAGAAAGATAAGATCCAGCCTCATCCACCAGAACACAGGCACCAGTGCCCTCCACCAGGAAGCCTACACAACCCACTGAACCAACCTTAGCTACTGGGGGCATACACCAAAAACAATAGAAACTAGAAAACTGCAGCCTGCGAAAAGGAGACCCCACACACAGTAAGTTAAGCAAAATGAAAAGACAAAGAAACACATAGCAGATGAAGAAGCAAGGCAAAACCCCACCAGACCAAACAAATGAAGAGGAAATAGGCAGTCTACCTGAAAAAGAATTCAGAGTAATGATAGTAAAGATGATCCAAAATCATGGAAATACAATGGAGAAAATACAAGAAACGTTTAACAAAGACCTAGAAGAACTAAAGAGCAAACAAACAATGATGAACAACACAATAAAGGAAATTAAAAATTCTCTAGAAGGGATCAATAGCAGAATAACTGAGGCAGAAGAATGGTTAAGTGACCTCAAAGATAAAATAGTGGAAATAACTACCACAGAGCAGAATAAAGAAAAAAGAATGAAAAGAATTGAGGACAGTCTCAGAGACCTCTGGGACAACATTAAATGCACCAATATTTGAATTATAAGGGTCCCAGAAGAAGAAGAGAAAAAGAAACGGACTGAGAAAATATTTGAAGAGATGATAGTTGAAAACTTCCCTAATATGGAAAAAGAAATAGTCAGTCAAGTCCAGGAAGCACAGAGAGTCCCATACAGGATAAATCCAAGGAGAAACATGACAAGACATATATTAATCAAACTACCAAAAGTTAAATACAAAGAAAATATATTAAAAGCAGCAAGGGAAAAACAACAAATAACATACAAGGGAATTCCCATAAGGTTAATAGCTGATCTTTCAGCAGAAACTCTGCAAGCCAGAAGGGAGTGGCAGGACATATCTGAAGTGATGAAAGGGAAAAACCTACAAGCAAGATTACTCTACGAAGCAAGGATCTCATTCAGATTCAACAGAGAAATTAAAACCTTTACAGACAAGCAAAAGCTAAGGGAATTCAGCACCACCAAACCAGCTTTACAACAAATGCTAAAGCAACTTCTCTAGGCAGGAAACACAAGAGAAGGAAAAGACCTACAAAAAAAAAATCCCAAAACAATTAAGAAATGGTAATAGGAACATACATATGGATAACTATCTTAAATGTAAAGGGATTAAATGCTCCAACCAAAAGACATAGACTAGCTGAATGGATACAAAAAAAAGACCTGTATATATGCTGTCTGCAAGAGACCCACTTCAGACGTAGGGACACATACAGACTGAAAGTGAGGGGATGGAAAAAGATATTCCATGCAAATGGAAATCAAAAGAAAGCTGGAGTAGCAATTCTCAACTCAGACAAAATAGACTTTAAAATAAAGACTATTGCAAGAGACAAAGAAGGACAATACATAATGATCAAGGGATCAGTCCAAAAAGAAGATATAACAATTGTAAATAGTTATGCACCCAACATAGGAGCACCTCAATACATAAGGCAAATGCTAACAGCCACAAAGGGGAAATCGGCAGTAACACAATCATAGTAGGGGACTTTAATACCCCACTTTCACCAATGGACAGATCATCCAAAATGAAAATAAATAAGGAAATATATAAGCTTTATATGATACATTAAACAAGATGGACTTAATTGATATTTATAGGACAATCCAAACAAAAACAACAGAATAAAATTTTTTCTCAAGTGCTCATGGAACATTCTCCAGGATAGATCATATCTTGGGTCACAAATCAAGCCTTGGTAAATTTAAGAAAATTGAAATCATATCAACTATCTTTTCTGACCACAATGCTATAAGACTAGATATCAATTACAGGAGGAAATTTGTAAAAAATACAAACACATGGAGGCTAAACAATACTCTACTAAATAACCAAGAGATCACTGAAGAAATCAAAGAGGAAATCAAAAAATACCTAGAAACAAATGACAATGAAAACACGATGACCCATAACCTCTGGGATGCAGCAAAAACAGTTCTAAGAGGTAAGTTTATAGCAATACAATCCTACCTCAAGAAACAAGAAACATCTCAAATAAACAACCTAACCTTACACTAAAGCCATTAGAGAAAGAAAAACAAAATAAAAAACCCAAAGCTAGCAGTACAAAAGAAATCATAAAGTTCAGATCAGAAATAAATGAAAAAGAAATGAAGGACACGATAGGAAATATCAATAAAACTAAAAGCTGGTTCTTTGACAAGATAAACAAAATTGATAAACCATTAACCAGACTCATCAAGAAAAAAAGGGAGAAGACTCAAATCAATAAAATTAGAAATGAAAAAGGAGAAGTCACAGCTGACACTGCAGAAATACAAAGGATCCTGAGAGATTACTACAAGCAACTATATGCCAATAAAATGGACAACCTGGAAGAAATGGACAAATTCTTAGAAAAGCACAATCTTCTGAGACTGAACCAGGAAGAAATACAAAATAGAAACAGAACAATCACAAGCACTGAAATTGAAACTGTGATTAAAAATCTTCCAACAAACAAAAGCCCAGGACCAGATGGCTTCACAGGCAAATTCTATCAAACATTTAGAGAAGAGCTAACACCTATCCTTCTCAAACTCTTCCAAAATATAGCAGAGGGAGGAACACTCCCAAACTCATTCTACGAGGTCACCATCACCCTGATACCAAAACCAGACAAAGATGTCACAAAGAAAGAAAACTACAGTCCAATATCACTGATGAACATAGATGCAAAAATCCTCAACAAAATACTAGCAAACAGAATCCGACACCACATTAAAAGGATCATACACACATGATCAAGTGGGGTTTATCCCAGGAATGCAAGGATTCTTTAATACATGCAAATCAATCAATGTGATAAACCATATTAACAAATTCAAGGAGGAAAAAACATATGATCATCTCAATAGAAGCAGAAAAAGCTTTTGACAAAATTCAACACCCATTTATGATAAAAACTCTCCAGACAGTGGGCATAGAGGGAACCTACCTTGACTTAATAAAGGCCACATATGACAAACCCACAGCCAACATCATTCTTAATGGTGTAAACTGAAACCATTTCCTCTAAGATCAGGAAAAAGACAAGGGTGCCCACTCTCACCACTGTTATTCAACATAGTTTTGGAAGTTTTAACCATGGTAAGCAGAGAAAAAAAAAGAAATAAAACGAATTCAAATCAGAAAAGAAGAAGTAAAACTGTCACTGTTTGCAGATGACACGATACTATACATAGAGAATCCTAAAGATGCTACCAGAAAACTACTAAATCTAGTCAACGAATTTGGTAAAGTATCAGGATACAAAATTAATGCACAGAAATCTCTTGCATTCCTATACACTAATGATGAAAAATCTGAAAGAGAAATAAAGGAAACACTCCTATTTACCACTGCAACAAAAAGAATAAAATACCTAGGAATAAACCTACCTAAGGAGACAAAAGACCTGTATGCAGAAAACTATAAGACACTGATGAAAGAAATCAAAAAGGATACAAACAGATGGAGAGATATACCATGTTCTTGGATTGGAAGAATCCACATTGTGAAAATGACTATACTACCCAAAGCAGTCTACAGATTCAATGCAATCCCTATCAAAATACCAATGGCATTTTTCACAGAACTAGAAAAAAATTTTTTCACAGTTTGTGTGGAAACCCAAAAGACCCTGAATAGCCAAAGCAATCTTGAGAAAGAAAAATGGAGCTGAAGGAATCAGGCTCCCTGACTTCAGACCACAGTACCAATCTACAGTAATCAGGACAGTATGGTACTGGCACAAAAACAGATATATAGATCAATGGAACAGGAATAGGAAGCCCAGAGATAAACCCATGCACATTTGGTCACCTTATCTTTGACAAAGGATGCAAGAATATACAATGGAGAAAAGACAGCCTCTTCAATAAGTGGTGCTGGGAAAACTGGACAGCTACATGTAAAAGAATGAAATTAGAACGCTCCCTAACACCATACACAAAAATAAACTCAAAATGGATTAAAGACCTAAATATAAGGCCAGACACTATAAAACTCTTAGAGGAAAACATATGCAGAACACGCTATGACATAAATCACAGCAAGATTCTTTTGACCCACCCCCTAGAATAATGAAAATAAAAACAAAAATAAACAAATGGGACCTAATGAAACTTAAAAGTTTTTGCACAGCAAAGGAAACCATAAACAAGACAAAAAGCCCTCAGAATGGGAGAAAATATTTGCAAATGAAGCAACTGACAAAGGATTAATCTCCTAAGTATATAAGCAGCTCATGCAGCTCAATATCAAAAAAACAAACAACCCAATCCAAAAATGGGCAGAAGACCCAAACAGACATTTCTCCAAAGAATATATACAGATTGTCATCAAACACATGAAAGGATGCTCAACATCACTAATCATTAGAGAAATGTAAATCAAAACCACAATGAAGTATCACCTCACACCAGTCAGAATGGCCATCATCAGAAAATCTACAAACAATACATGCTGGAGAGGGTGTGGAGAAAAGGGAACCCTCTTGCACTGTTGGTGGGAATGTAAATTGATACAGCCACTATGGAGAACAGTATGGAGGTTCCTTAAAAAACTAAAAATAGAACTACCATATAACCCAGCAATCCCACCACTGGGCATATACCCTGAGAAAACCATCATTCAAAAAGAGACATGTACCACAATGTTCATTGCAGCACTATGTACAATAGCCAGGACATCTAAGCAACTTAAGTGTCCTTTGACAGATGAATGGATAAAGAAGATGTGGCACATATATACAATGGGATATTACTCAGCCATAAAAAGAAATGAAACTGAGTTATCTGTAGTGAGGTGGATGGACCTAGAGTCTGTCATACAGAGTGAAGTAAGTCAGAAAGAGAAAAACAAATACTGTATGCTAACACATATAGATGGAACATAAAAAAAAGAAAAGGTTCTGATGAACCTAGGCGCAGGACAGGAATAAAGATGCAGATGTAGAGAATGGACTGAGGACACTGTGGCGGGGGGGAAGGGGAAGTTGGGATGAAGTGAGAGAATAGAATTGTCATATATACACTACTAAATGTAAAATAGCTAGCTAGTGGGAAGCAGCTGTGTAGCACAGGGAGATCAGCTCCATGCTTTGTGACCTCTTAGAGGGGTGGGATAGGGACGGTGGGAGGGAGACGCAAGAGGGAGGGGATATGGGGATATATGTATACATATAGCTGACTCACTTTGTTATACAGCAGAAACTAACACAACATTGTAAAGCAATTATACTCCAATAAAGATGTAAAAAAAAAAAAGAAGGGTATTGGGCCGGAAAATAAACCATGGGGAAAAAAATTAAGACACCAATTCTAAGAGCCTTAGCTTGATGGGAAATCAACAGATAATATGGAGGAAAATGCCGGAAGAAACAGCTGAAAGAAATATAAAAATGTTTGACTCTGAAAAAGTAGACTGGGGATTTGAGGGGGCAGGCAGAGGACAACAGTTCAATATACTATTTGATTTTTCACATGCATGAATTATTTTGAAAAATATGTGAGTATGAATCAAGCAGTCAAACTCTGTATTTTCAAGGAATATTTGTGCCATTTGCTCTTAGTGAAAATGGATGATGAACACATTTTACAAAAACAGTATAACTTGTGACTTTATTCAATTGTGCCACTCATTCTGCATTGGTCAACATCTATCAAAAATATCTTTGCACTATAGAGGATGTAATCACACTTCAGATTTAAGGAAGTGTCCGTTTGAAATTATATTTTATCTACCCATATTTAATTTAAACAAACAAAAGAGAATTTTCAGTTTCCCTGTGATACTTTCAGTTTTGATTTATCCAAACAGATGCAAATATGCTTACATTTGGATAATGACAGACTTATTCATTGCTCTGAGCTACATTTCTTAAACTACAAAAAGGTAGAATAAAGTCTTCAGTTAGGAAAGTGAAAAACATCAAACTGTTAGGGAGAAATTTCTTTGCTCAGATTGGTGAGAAAGGGAAAAACTATAAAGACCATGCAATTTACAGAGAAATTAGCATTTTATTATTTTTTAAAACATGGTATCTTCTTTAAAATCTAAATAGTGACTAAATAATATCATACTTATCTAAAAATTATTTGTTTAAACTGTGCAATTATTTCTTGTCATACAACTTTTTTGACTGTTGGGTTTTGTTTTTTTTTTCCTGAAGAAAAATCTCATGTATTTCAGCAAACTAATTTGTAAGCCAAGCACTCCATTCCTCTCTCAATTGTTCAGACAAATCCCCAATGGCCTCCCTGCATTATATTAGCAGAAGTTAATATTTCATGACTCATTAGTGCATGGAAGTAAGTGAAGGATCTCAGCCCAGTAATGTAAAGAGAGAAGCAATGGGGTGTGTCCAATTTTGTTAACTCCACAATGTGTCTGTAGAGCTCAACCAAAAGATATGAACTGAAGATTAAACATAACCATGAAGGAATTGACAGACAAGGAAAAAAGGGAGGAAGAAAAGAAGGAGGGAGGGAGGGAGAGAGTGAGGGAGGAAAGAAAGAAAGAAAGAAAGAAAGAAAAGAAAGAAAGAAAGAAAGAAAGAAAGAAAGAAAGAAAGAAAGAAAGAAAAAGAAAAGAAAGAAAGAAAGAAAGAAAGAAAGAAAGAAAGAAAAGAAGGAAGGGAGGGAGGGAGGAAGGAAGGAAGGAAGAGAGAGAGAGAAAGAGAGATAGAGCAAGAGAGAAAGAAAGGAAACAAAGAAAGAAACAAAGAAAGAAAGAAACAAAGAAAGAAACAAAGAAAGAAAGAAACAAAGAAAGGAGAGAGGGAGGGAGGGAGGAAGAAAAAAAAGATTTTTTACCAGAAAGAGCTAGGGCAACTTAAACTTTTCTCACTTTTTAGTAGGTTAACAATATCTATCTTTATTTGTAGGCCAGACTTCTGCTGCAGCTCTACTGTACTTCATGTTTACAAGCCCTCCTTTGCCTCTCTGAGCCATAATAGTATTTTCATAGTTGAATCCTTATATTCAGATGATTTCATATTTGAGTCCTTACATTTAGGTGACCTCTTTATCTGCATCAAAGGGTTTTCTAACCAAGAGGAGGATGTGCATACCCCCAGGAAAAGCACAAGACAATCCTTTGGGGGATATGTAAAGAAAAATATTAGAATTTCCATTTCTATTTTTTCTAAAAATAAAAACTAAAATGAGTCTATATTTAATATATGGATTATCACTGCATCCTTGTTCAGTAAGTAGGGTGTCAGAGGCCTCAAATCTCATACAGTGAGCAAAATGTCCTGAAGGAAGTGTGAAGGATCCAGGCACAGAGGGCTAAATGGTGGTGCCCTCATGCATTTATTCTCTGATTTCAGTATGCACACCCTAGAATGGTTTACAAGAGACCAGTTAGGAGGATTTGCAGATTATATTGTTGAGTTTTATCTAAACTAACCTTCACACGAAGGACAAATTACCTTAAAATATTCCCACAAAGGCACTACCTGTTAAAGATAATACTAGTGATACAAAGATGTAAGTGAACAAGAAAATGGCATCATGGAAAGTTCTACTCCTGGTATAAGTTCTTCATTGGCCATATAATGAGGTTAAAAACAAAGATGACCTAATTAGAGCCGATAAAGAGTTGGTCAAAAAATTTGAAATTAACAATCAACAATTTAAATTATATCCACAATCATTCAATTACAAATGTTTTTGTGTATATATTCTTTCTCATGATATTTAGTCATTGATAACATACAGCTCTTACAATTAACCTGACATTTTTAAACATTTTCATTCCCCTTTGCCTTATTCTTTTAAATTTTTATTTTGTTTTTTAATGTATGAAAGATAATAGCATTATTCATTATAGTTATTTTTTATTTATTATAAAGGCAGGTTAATGGATTGATTAACAGCATGAACATGGAACCAGACTGCCAAGCTTTGCTACTTACTACTGTTTTAACATGGACAATTTATTTAATCTCTCTTTGCCTCAACTTCTTTATATGTGAAATGGTAATAATAATAGTACTTATTTCATAGTATTTTTATGAAGAAAAATTAGTTAAAATTTGTGAAACTCTAACAGTGCATTCAACATAGTAAATTCTATATAAGTACCATTAAACTAAATTAAAACATTAATATTTTAAGAAATTTATGTTTGGGAGATATGCTCAACTATTTTTACAGATATGTGTATGCAGTCCACAAAGTTTGAAGCCCTCTGTTCTAGAGAATTCTTGTGTCACATTTATGTTACTTGAGAACTCAAAGGTGGTCATAGTTTATTAGTAGAAAATTCCTATTGCATTTGTTTAATTTAAGCCAAGAAGAAAACATATTTATAATTTCACATAGAGATCTACTCCTTCCTTTTCAAAATCATCAAAGAAGAGCAGAAATAAGGTGATTAAAATAAACAAGTTAGATACCATTTACACGTGGCTAATAAAATACCATGCCTAGGATTCCCAAAAGAATCACTTTATCAAGTGTAGATTATGTAAATGTTCATATTGGTTCATATTCTCTGAGCATCAAAAACTGATCCTGGGGGACATGCAGGAGCTATCAGCTTTCCCAGGTAATAAAAAATCAGCAGATCTGACACTTCAGATAACTAAGAGTTATTGATGGCCAAAGATGGACAGGCTGTTTGTGACTCCTGCCTCAGAAGTCCAGTGGTGGCCATGTATGCAAATTACTGCAAAGCAATGAGACTAATATTCATAATGAAACATTAAAATGGCTTTTTGAGCATGACTAGCTGAAATTAGGAGCCTGACAAAGGGCTTTTTCAAGGATCTAGGTACCAGTTTAAATGGCTACCAGGATAATTTAGTGGTATCACTACAGTGTGTTGGGCCAAGCCATGCATATTAGCACACAGCAAGAGATTAACAAGATTGGAAGAATTAATATTGTTAAAATGTCCATTTTACAGTCTACAGATTCAAATCAATTCCTATCAAAATTCCAATGGCATTTTTCACAGAAATAGAAAAAACAATCCTAAAATTTGTAAGAAACCACAAAAGACCCAGAATAACAAAAGCAATCTGGAGAAAGAAAAACAAAACTGAAGGCATCACACTTCCTAATTTCAACTATATTTTAAAGCTATGGTAATCAAAACAGCATGGTATTGGCATAAAAATAGACACATAGTTCAATGGAATAGAATATTGAGTCTGGAAATAAACATACTTGACATATATATGGTCAATTAATTTATGACAAAGGAGCCAAGAATATACAACGCGCAAAGGATAGTCTCTTCAATAAATCATGTTGGAAAAACTGGACAGCCACATGCAAAAGAATGAAACTGGACCACTCTCTTACACCAAACACAAAAATCAACTCAAACTGAATTAAAGACTTGAATATAAGACCTGAAATCATAAAACTTCTAGGAGAAAACATAGGGGGTAAGCTCCTTGACATAGGACTTGGCAATGATTTTTGGATTTGACACCAAAAGCAAAGGCAACAAAAGCAAGAAATAAATAAGTGGGGTTACATCAAACTTAAAATCTTCTGCATAGCAAAGGAAACTATCAACAAAATGAAAAAGCAACCTACCAAATGGGAGAAAATATTTTTAAATTATATATCTGATAAGGGGGTACTATCCAAAATATAAAGAATGGATATAACTCAATAGCAAAAGATCAAACAACTTCATTTAAGAACAGGCAGAAACACTGAACAAACTTCCAAAGAAGACATATTAATAGTCAACAGGTTCTTGAAAAGGTGTTAACATCACTAATCATAAGGGAAATACAAATCAAAACTACAATGAGATATCACCTCACACCTATTAGAATAGCTATCATCCAAAAGACAAGCGATAAGAGCTATGTGCATCCGCATGTTCACTGCAGCATTATATACAATAGCCAAGACACAGAAACAACATGTGTCTATTCATGTACGAGTGGATAAAGAAGATGTTATATACATAATGGAATATTAGTAAGCCATGAAATAGAAGGAAATCCTGCCATTTGCAACAACATGGATGGATCTTAAGGACATTAGGCTAAGTTAAATAAGTCAGACAGAGAAAGCAAAAACTGTATGATCTCACTTATATGTGGAATCTATCAATAAAAAAAAATGAACTCATAGAAACATAGAACAGATTGATTGGTAGTTGCCAGAAGAATTGAGGTCGTGTGTGGGAGAAATGGGTGAAGATGATCAAAAGGCACAAACTTCCAGTCATAAGATAATTAAGTTCTGGGGATGTAATGTACAGCATGGTGGCCGTAGTTAACAATAATGTATTGTATATTTGGAAGTTGCTGAGAGTACATCTTAAAAGCTCTCGTCACAAGAAAAAGAATTGTAACTTCATGAGGTGATGAATGTTAACCAAACTTATTGTGGTAATCATTATGTTGTATACTTTAAAAATAATACAGTGTTATATATCAATTATATCTCAATAAGACTGGGAAAGAAAAAAAAGAAAATGTGGTATATACATACAATATGGAATATTACTCAGCCTTAAAAAAGAATGAAATCCTGCCATTTGCAACAGTATGGATGAACCTGGAGGACATTCTGCTAAGTGAAATAAGCCAGATGTAGAATGACAAATACTTTATGATCTCATTTATATGTGGAATCTAAAATAGTCAAACTCATAGAAGTAGAGAGCAGAATAGTGGTTTCCAGAGGCTGGGGGGTGGGAAAATAGGAAGATGTCTCAAAGGCACAAAGTTTTAGTTATGCAAGATTAATAAGTTCTGGAGATCTAATGTACAGCAATGTCACTATAGTTAACAATACTGTATTGTATACCTAAAATTTACTAAGAGGATAGACCTTAAGTGTTATCACCAAAAGAAAAAGGTAACTATATGAAGTGAAAGATACGCTAATTAGCTTGATTATGGTGATCATTTAACAATGCATACATATATCAAAACATCTAATTGCACACCTTAAATATATACAATTTTTATTTGTTAATAATATCTTAATTAACCTGAGGAGAAAAAAAGCAATGCGGTAATTTGATTTACTGTATAGAACAGGAAATTAAAATTTCAACTGTTAAATAGAACTCAACTCTATAAACACTTACTGAATATTTTCATATGCAATTCTGTAAAGTATGAAGATGAATTAGGTCTTGCCATAGAGAAACTTACTGAGAGAAAATGGGGAGAAAGAAAAATTAAGAAAGAGAAGGAGAGGGAGAAATTATACTCTAAGACAGGAAACAGGGAGTTGAAGTCAATAGCAAGTTATGTGAGGAATTAGTTCTGCCTGAGAGAATTATGGCTAGAGCACCGGGGGAGGTACAGGTAGAGTGGAGACAGAATCTGGTCCAGACAGGGCTGAAAGCCAGGGAAAGAAATTCCATCTAGTATACATAATCAGACATTAGTGAACAAACAGAAGGGCATTAGGAGCCAAGCCAGAAGAAATCAGAGTATCTGAGGAGCAAAGTGGAATTCAGTCAAGAGAGTCTCAAGTAAAAGAGTGAAAGAAAGATACAGCAACAGGAGCAGAAAGGCAGGTGTAGGCATGATTTACAGGACTCTGGCCCGTGTCAGGACTGTCCCTCAAGGCCAGAGTTACCACAGTAATTCAGTTACCAACTGCATAGAACTGACAGGAAGAAATTGTGAAGAAAAAGAAGAGCAAAAGTGTACACAGCTGAGAAGGTCTTTGAGTTGGAGGTGCCTTTTACTTGAAAGACACTTCTGTTTTTGAGATCTAGAAGTCCATCTTTCCTTTTACTGGCCTCCCTCCAAGGCCCCAGCTCCAGTATTATTGACAAACCAGACTATTTTCCATTGATCAAACACAGAATATTCTTTCAAGTCTCCAAATTTTTCCTTAGGTTGTTTTCTGTGCCTGAAAACACCTCTTCCTCCTTGAAGGTCAAGTACCCAAATACGACAGTTGAACTGAATCAAAGTCTTTTGATTACACTGGTTTTTCCTTGGGCAAAATTCAAATTAGTGTCCCCACTCAGGTAGGTATAGCAAAGTAAACAGAAGCTAAAGAGAAAACTGTCCACTAAGGATCAAAATCCCAAGAAAGGACTCCTGTGATCTCAATGAAATGGCTCCCTAAGTTGGGTTCCTCTCATAAAGAAAGTGAAATATCCTTAGTAGGAGACTGAGGAAGCAGGAGTATCCCCAATTCCTTGTAGTTCCAAAAGCCTGAGGAACTTTCTGCACCTCAGATCCACATCAAGGACCTGGCATTTAACACCCACTGGGCCATTTCCCCAAACCACCAACTCATCATTGCCCTTTTCAGATGGGGCACCCTAGTGTTACTTACTTCCCAGGCAAACTCTGTGGAAACACCACATTAATCATTTCACATACTTTCAGGGTTGATAGCACTGGCTGAGTTTGAGTTTCAGACCTCAAAAAACTGAGTTTTTAGATTTTTCCACAGTTATATGAGGAATTGCTTTTTTAAGGCTAGTAAAATGAAAGCATAATTAGTTTGCTGAAACTGTCCAGTATCAGTGATTTCCTTCAGAATTTGTGGAAATAGTTTAAGACTCTGAAGTTACAGGCAATATTGACAGATTCCTCCACTGTGAGAAGCTGCCCAGGAAAGAACTATAAGTGATACTGAAGGATACTCACTGGGAAGCTCGCTGGGGAACTGGGAGTGGAGCCACGTTGCTCATTGAGGCTGCATGGGTAAGTACTGGCACATTGTGGGTATGTCGAACAGAAAAAGACGGGGGTCTGAATATAAAGATTGTGAAACTAGGACCACAAGCAGAATGATAATGCAGCTTCTTTTAAAAATAAAAAAATTTTTAACTCCTATTCAAGAATATTTTATTGCTAACTCTTTAACAAAATCTGGTAAAATGTTAATATAATACTATTAAACTAAAAATACATTTTTGTTGTAACACTATGAAATATTTAAAGAAGTATTAAGTAACTAGGGAAATAAAAGATCAAAAAATGTTAATACATACACTTGAAATAATAAACATGTAATGAATAGAAATAAACCCTATTATATTTTTAAATTGGTTAATAATAAAGTTTAAATGGTCAGAAAGCAATGAACATAAAACTACAAAATTCAAATTTAAAATAATAATAGCAATCATACCCTACGATTTCATCTTAAATTATGGCTGGTAATAGTTACTTATTGACATGTCCTAATAACTGCCAATTTGCAGGTCTCAGAGTTCAGTTTGACCACTGTTAGAATGACAGAAAACCAGAACACTGACACCAAATGCTGAGGAGGATGTGGAGCAACAAGGACTCTCACTCACTGCTGGTGGGAATGCAAAATGGTACAGCCATTTTGGAAGACAGTTTGGTGATTTCTTCCAAAGCTAGACATACTCTTAACATATGACCCAGCAATAGCACTCCTTGGCATCTACTCAAAGGAGTTGAAAACTTATGTCCATACAAAAATCTGCACACAGATGTTTATAGCAGCCTTATTCATAATTGCCAAAACTTGGAAGCAACAAAGATATCCTTCAGTAGGTGAATGGAAAAGAAACTGTAGTACCTCCAGACAATGGAATATTATTCAGCGCTAAAAAGAAATGAGCCATCAAGCCATGAAAAGACATGGAGGAAACTTAAATACATATTACTAAGGTGAGAAAAGCCAATCTGTAAAGGCTACGTACTATAGGACTCCAACTCTATGACATTCTGGGACAGGCAAAACTTTGGAGACAGGGGTTGGGGAGGTGGGCGGGATGAATAGGTGGAGCAAAGAGGCTAGTGAGGGCAGTGAAGCTACTTTGTAGGATACTATAACGACATGTTATTATACATTATACTTTTGTCAAAACCCGTAGAACAACAACAACAAAAAGCCCATACAACACAAAGAGTGAATCCTAACGTAAACCATGGGCTTTGGGTTACTGTGACAAGCCAATATAGGTTTATCAATCGCAACAAATACACCACTGTTGTGCAGGATGTTGATGGGGGGGAGGTTCTGTGTGAGAGACCAGGGGGTAATGGGAATTCTCTGTGCTTTCTGCTCAATTTTGCTGTGAACCTAAAACTGCTCTAAGAAAAGTAAAGTCTATTTTAAAAATTCCAGCTATATAACAGGTTTGTAATATGCCTATAAATTCATATATGTTTAATTGCACATTTTATTGGGTTTAACATACATGATGTGGTAAAACAAAGCTATGCACCTTACTTTATCTCAAGACATAAAGTCCACCAAATCCCAAATCCTCAGTGTTTATTATTTTAGAAGAAATGCCATACTCCTTAGTATTCTAGAAAGTTAATACGGAGAATTGAAAGGCAGTTTTCTTAATCAAAAAGTAAGAGTTGAACAAGACCACATTTGTCATCTATGAAGTGTTTCTCCCATGGTAATTTATTCATTGGATTGTGGACCTCAGTTCTCCACGGATGACAACAAATCCACAGGAAGATTCTACATAGATAGATTCAATGTTTCCATTCCCACCTTGGCTGACAAATGTGCAGTGTTGGCCATGTTCAGATGATCCCCTGGTGCCTACGGAATGATGTTAGGGATACTGAAGTTGTTTCAGAAAAGATAAGTGCAGATTTAATATTAGAAAATTTCCCTCCAACTTTTCTTCACTGTCCATCAGCACACAATCATTATGGGTCATCTTCACGTGTGGGCTTCTCAGATGCAGAGCGGCACAAAGCAATTTGTTCATCCTTTTGGAAAGCAGCAAAGGACATCGAGCCTATTGTCAGTCTCATACCTAACTACACCCTGGAAAACCTAGCTCATCTCAGATTAATTTTCTAAGATTTAAAATAATGGTATACTCTAAAAAATAATCCAATCCAGTAACCCATGGGAAAAAAACAAAAAGGAAATGGTTAATCTCTGGAAATATACCCTTTTAGTGGGGTTTACAGTGGGCAATAAAATACTCATATTTTTAAGATGCTAAAATATTCTAAGAAATCCTGATTTACTCTAGTTAACTCGTAGCTCTACAAAATTCAGCAAAATTTTAATTTTTAGAGAGTTAGGCAGAGAAAAATGAATGAAAATATAACACAGTATACGATTCCTTTAATAACGTTCCATTAAAAAGGAGGATGAACAGCCAGGGAAAATAATAATTGTGAGAAATTTGGCAATCCAAAATAGCTATTATATAATTGTGTTTATTATACTTCACTGGCTGATTCGTGTCTCTCTGAGAGGGAACATTTATAATCTCCTACTGCCATCTTATGTAATGTCTTGTCACTGCACAAAAGGAGGAACATACATTAAGGAAAAATAAAAGCACTTTCTGGAAGTTGTATATCAACCACATTTTCCACATAAAAATTAAATATCTATTTTTCCATTCCCCATTTATTTACAGCAGGATTTTTTTAAGTTTGGTCATTTAGCAAATTATTTATAATTCCTTTCCTATTAATTTCTTAAACTTTATATTCTGGTCATATTTATTATCTCATATATAGTTTATTGTAAACTGAAATGCTACGTAGCATTATATATTATTCAAATGCATGAGTAATGCAAAAGATGGAAATTAAATTGTGTAAATAAAGCAGAAACAAAGCACAGTTCTACCCTTTAAAGCAACAGAAGTCAACAGACTTTAACAAGTTTATCCTGAAACCAGCCAAGTAATAAGTCACCAATTTTATATAGAAGAATTTTAATTTAATGTGTAATTACAAACATATGCCAGCATTTTAATATAAAAATAACAATGCAAGTAGGCAAATTTGTATTTTTTTCTATAAATCCTGACAATTCTTTTTTATTACATCACTAGTCAATTACTATTCAGAAGAGCATATAATGCAGTGCAATTTAGAAAGTTGTCAGTAGGAGAGTCTCCCCACTCTTATTTGACTATCTAATGTCAATATCCCAACTATTAGAGAAATATAACAAGTAGAAATGTGTTTATCCACAAGTAACAATAAAAATGCCAATTAACATGGCTTAAACAATTACAAGTTTGTCTACACAAGCAGGATATATTGCCTTTGATTCTATTTCTCAACAATGTCATCACTTCCTAAAGTTCTTTCTAGATTTCCATTTCACCATCCTTGGTACACTGACCTTCGTCCTCATGCTTGTTACATCATGATCACAAAATCGTTGCTATAGTTCCAAACAATAAATTAGCGCCAAGATTGGAACAAAGTAAAAAAAGAAAGTGCTAGATACATCTAGTCTCCATATTCTCATTATTAGTCTCACGGCCATTTCTAGCTGCAAGGGAAGCTGGGGAAGAGTTTTTAGTTCAGCACAGTCACTGTGAACAAAATTAGCAAGATACAAGGGAGAAATCTGTAGTGGGAAGAAACAAACAATATCTACCACAAGGAATGAGATTAACATTGATCTATAATTAAGACTTTAAGTTCAGATGGTAGGTTAAGCTGAAAGTGGAAGCTTCCCTCTCTTTCCAAACACATAATAATACTAGGAAAATGTTAGAGACGAAAATAAATACTTGAAGCAAGTAAGGGAAATCTTCAAGTGCCATAGACAAAGAGAACCAATAATAATGCTTATGAGCATTTCACAGAAGTAACTGGAATGAATATACCCAGAAGGCAGAAGCGGAGATGCCAGACCCAATGCATAGGCAAGAAGAAGCCTGGCCAGGAGAACATCTCCCACCAATGTAAAGACCCACACAGATACGGGCAGCGTACTCCAGGCCCAGGCCAAACCAGGATCTTTTGTAAGAAATCAGAGCACCTGGCCTGTGCTGCATGCAGATGTAGAGCCTGAGTTCTCACACAACCCACCCAGAGTAAAAATCCCAAGTAGAGAACTAATGGGAATGGTCTAGAACGGGTAAACCTTGTAGCACACTGTAACTGGCATCCGTAAAACCTCTTCAAAGGAACACTTCCATAACCCAGAGCACACAGAAGATAATTGCTGCAAAAGATGAAGTTGCTGGCAAATAAGGAAAAACACACAAAGAAATGCCATGAGTGGCACAACAAATGGGAGAAATCATGCCCAGGGAGCCACTGTTAATAGAGCAGGCTCAAAGGGTCTTTTCCAAAGCTGGTCTTTGTCAGACTCTTTCAACTTTAATAAATAAGCACCAAAAACATAATCCATCCTAGCTCCTGGGGAGTTAAGAAAGGGGAACAAGAAAAAATATTGAAGAAACAGAAAACTTGATTTGCCCTTTTCCTCCCATGGCCCTAAAATGAGCTTACATGTCCTTCATAGAAAACAAATGAAAGGGCTAAAGAACACAGAGTCATTTACAAGAACAAATCAATATAAAACCAACTGAATTTTAGAGAGCTAAGGTATAAAGAGCAGAGGTCATACAATGGAAAACTGCAGACACACTCCCTATCCCTGCAGTTCTCCAAAACATCCTCACAAAGATGAATGTAGTAGACCCCATAAGGGCATCAGCTAAGGAAAGCATCCTCAACAAGGTGAATTTTCAACTGAATTCTGAAAGATCTGTAGGGCTGGGGAAGAGACACAAATTATCAGAATACTGCTGACTCATCTTTCTCTATCCACAGGCTTGTGTCCAGTCCTAATTTCATTGTATCACAAATTTACATGAGTTTTAGAGAAACTGGAAAGATCCAAAAGATGTACAGATTTGCCCAGTAGATGGGGAGTATCAGTATTAGGAGCAAAGATTGAATGGATTTGCTTCATTTCGCATAGAACATACACGAGTGTCATGTTTAAATTCTTCTTTCAAACTATTTAAGGTTTTAAGAGGAAATTAAGTTATTGTTCTCAGTGAGGAAAAAAGATCAAAACTGGAAAAGGAATGATACTCAAAAAGTAGAATATATGACTTTCAAGATAATAACCCCTGAAATCAGGTCAGGAACTAACTTCCATTTCTAGACGTCTATTAAGAGTAACCCCTGGGGCTTCCCTGGTGGCGCAGTGGTTGAGAATCTGCCTGCCAATGCAGGGGACACGGGTTCAAACCCTGGTCTGGGAAGATCCCACATGCCACGGACCAACTGGGCCCGTGAGCCACAACTACTGAGCCTGCGCATCTGGAGTCGTGCTCCGCAACGAGAGGCCGCGACAGTGAGAGGCCCGCGCACCGCGATGAAGAGTGGCCCCAGCTCGCCACAAATAGAGAAAGCCCTCGCACAGAAACGAAGACCCAACACAGCCAAAAATAAATAAATAAATAAATACATTTATTAAAAAAAAAAAAAAAAGAGTAACCCCTGATGGGATGATGCGTGATTTTCATTTTCTCCTCTGTATCTTGCTGGATTGTCTAAGTCAATATTACCTTTTAAAATAATATCAAAAAGTAAAAACTGAAATGCTAACTAACATAGTTTGGCTCATCAGTTGCTGGAAAAATGAGGGTGGAGAAGACGTGCAAGTCCCTCCAGGTCTTTTATTCTATAAGGAAAAATTCTTCCACAAATTAGGTTCTGTGTCAATAATTTTTGTTAGAGTATTAATAATCTTAATACAAAATCTAGAAATGTTAATATATTCAATCAGTTCTTCAACATCTAAGTGATAATTATTAAGATCTTAACTGTTCAATCACTTGACGGTTACTTAACTTCTTTAGCAAGAGGTATGGATGGTAGAGAAGGTAGGAGCCACAGCTTCCCCCTTCAAAATAAAAATTTTCAAAAGAAAAAGTCTAAAAGAGAAAAGACCACATTGTACTAATCATTTCAGGGGGGAAAAAAAAGAAAAGGAGAATAATAACAATTGTCCCACATACTCACCTTCCAAGTTTTTAAATAATTTTTTTTATATAGAGAAATAAGTATGACAATGAACATATAGGAGTAGATTCTGAACAATGACCGTGTTCTTCATTATATAGTAAACTATAAAAATTGATCAACAAAGTTACAAAGGAACATAAATAAAATAACTCTTCCACAAATAGCAACAGACCACATAAAAACTAAATGAAGTTTAGTCATAGTGATATATAACATTTCTTGCTAAGACAATGACACATACAGGAATACATATCCATAACAGATCAGTTTTCAGCCTGGTTTCCTAGGATAAAAGTGACTATACAAATTACCGTTAAATCAATTTTAATGACCTAGTCAATTTAAACCAAATTAGGCCTAAAGCCACATAAGGCTCCCTTAGTTTCCTAGAGCTAACAGGGTTACTTACTAAATAAACCAAGTCATTCCTCTAATTCTATGCTTTGCAAGGTTGGCCTGAACTTCCTAACCTCAATTCAGAGTACTGAATTCAGAGGACTGAGCTGATGGAATTCTACTTTGATGCCATCCTATTCATGGTGCTAAGGGACACAGATATGGGAATTCAGAGATGGAAAGTTAATAAATATTGGGCAACAAAGAAGAAAATACACACAAGAAATTGGTGCCTCTCTACCTGGCTACAAATTTGAATCTCCTCATGAGCCTTTTTTTAAAGTACCAGATCAATTAAAGCAGGATCTTTAAAACTTGAGCCCATGCTTTAAAAAAAAAAAAAAATCACCAGATGATTCTAATACAGAGAAAGTATTAATAAGCATAGTGATAGATGATATCAAGAAAACAATATATTCAGATTGAATGCATCTGAAACAGAGAATTGTGTTCCAAACCAAGAGTCAACTCCAAAGGGAATAACATAAATGATATTTTTTGAACCTCCAGAATACAAAGATGACAATTTATAGTAGCCAGGGCACCAAGAAATTATCTGAGGGGCTGATTGCTGAAATATTGAAAGAAAATAAAGCAAAAATTTGCTCTGGTGCCCTTACTCTTCAAGGGCTGTGAGTACAAATAGCTAATAAAATCAAGCAGTGGAGCTATTAAGCTCCTGGTACTTCTGTGCTAGGGAGAATCAGCAGTTTAAAAAAAAAGTGTTTCCAGAATTAATACATCTGTTGTTCTTTGGGTGTTGTTACCAACCTCAAAGTAAAAAGCCTTGGAATCAACTGTATAAGCAATTTTTAAGGCATTCATCCAAATTTGGGTCATATGGAAACCCTAAATCTGTTTGCCAATAAGATTTATTTTTCAGCCTGAAAAATTAGGAAGAGAACTTGAGTGACCTTGAACTTTCACAAAAAGTTTTCTCAACTTTCTGATGACCCTCAGAATCACCAAACTTAGAGTGGATCAACAGTGCAAAATTAAAATTTAACCATTATGGGTGGAGATATAAAGTATATATTTCAGGTAAACAACAAGGTATAAAGAATAACAAACACTTGTATACCCATTACGTAGCTTAAGTAAAATACAATGAAGTCTTCAGCATTCTTCCTCTCCCATTACCTTTCCCACTCTTACCAACCCTTTCTACATGAATGGAACTGTCCTAAACTTGGTGCTTATCATTTCCAAGAATGTTTTTATAATTTAACCATGTATGTATAAATCTCTAAACAATATATAGCATGGTTTCTTTTATGTTAAAGTTTTATAAAAATAGTATCATAATATATGCATTCTCTCACATAAAGATAGCTTTTTTATTCAATATTGTATTATTATAAGGTTTATCCATGTTCGTACACATAGTAATTCATTTTAACTGCTGTATGGTAGTTAAATAGGACCACAGTTTGTCCACTGTAACACTACTAACATACTGAAACGTATACTCTCACACATGACTCTGGAAGAGCAGAAATTTCTCCAGATAGTGCTTCTCAAATTCCAATGTGCATATAAAGCACTTGAGGATCTTGTTAAAATGCAGGTTCTGATTCAGCAGGTCTGAGATTGGGTCTGATAGTCTCCATTGCTAACAAGTTCTCAGGATATGCTCCAGGCTACCCTGTTCAGTATGGTAGTCACTAGCCATATGTGGCTATTTAAACTTACTGAAATTCATATAAATAAAAGATGTGCTTCCTCACCCACTCTAACCATCTTTCAAGGGCTCAGTAGTTATTGAACAGCACAGAGAACATTCCCATCATCTCATACATTTGGACTATTGAACAGCACTGCTCTGGAGTCTTCTTACTCAAAGCGTTGTCCAAGGACCAGGAGGCCACTCTATAGAAATGCAGAATCTTAGGTTCCATCTGATGAATCCTAGCCTGCATTTTAGCAACATCCCCAGGTGATTTGTTTCTCTCTTAAAGTTTCAGAAGCGCTGCTTTAGGGTGTTTTATACCTAGAAGTGGAATTGCGGGGTTCAAGGGCATGCACGTCTACAACTTTGCTACCTATTGCCAAGTTTCTCTCCAACACAGTTTAACCAGTCTATAATCCTCAAAGTAATCTGGAAGAGACTTAATTGCTCCACTCCACATCCTTACCAACACTGGATATTGTCAGACACCATGATTTTTGTCAATATAACAGTATGAATGTATTTATTGTTTTAGTTTGCCATTCCTTGATTAATAGTGAGATGGAGCATGTTTTCATATGTTTATTAGCCATTCAGATTTTCTCTTCCATCATAGCCTATTCATATTCTTTGCCCACTTTTTTCATCAGGTTGTTTATCTTGTTCTTATTAATTTGTAAGAATTCTTTACTTAGGCTAATTACTACTCACTTGTTTATTGTATACATTACATATATCTTCTTCCAGTCTGTGGCTTCTCTTTTCACTTTGTGATGTACCTAAGTTTTTAATTTTTATTTTTATCAGTGTCATCAATCTTCTCTATTCAGGTTATAGTGGCAGGGAAATCTTCAAGTGCCACAGGACAACTAGGTTGAAGCATGGTTTTTCAATGCAAATTCTTTCCCCTCTCCATCTTAACTCAACTAGGAGTAAGGATTCTAACAATCCTGTCTTCCACCAATGAAATCTTGTCTCTACAAGCAGGCTTCGGGCTTCTCTGAGCAACTAGGTCGCCTGACAACTGAATAAAATGAGGGAACCACCTGACCCCTCTTCCATTCACAGCCATAAGTATTGGCCATACTTTGACACAGAGATTCTAGATCTACTAGAGCATTTTCTATAAGGAGAATGAGAGGGACTTCATTTATAGCTAACTTGAGCCACAAAGGCTTGTTTTATTTGGTCTTTTTTTCCCTTGATATATCAAAATGGGAAAATATGCTAAGGCAAAAGGAGTTTGCTGTCCTTTATCCATTAAATAATATAATCCATAAGAAAAAATCAACAAGTATAAATAGTAAACAAGCAGAAGTTACACAATTCAGACTATAATTTTTTTCAATTCTGAAATATTTATATGGAAAATTACTATTATAAAGGGAGAAATATGTCCACTATAAAGGGATTCCTCCTATTATTTATAATGACCTACTGATCATATTTAGAAAGGAAAAATACCAGATGCTTGGATCAATACTGGGACATCTTTCTATATTTCTAAATATCATTTGCTTATTCCATAAATCAGCTCCAATAGCAACAACAGTATTCATTTATTTCATCTTTCCATTCATTTACTAAAAGTATTTATTAACTATTTTATGTTGTCATAAGCTAGATTTATAGAGCTATGATGATGAATCAGAATGGAAGTATCTATATGTCCTCCAGAGTCTTTTCTTAATATTTATCAAGCACTCACTGGGTGGTAGTCATAATGCCAAACTTTTTACATTCATTATTTTATTTTACCTTCTCAAAAACTCAGCAATAATTCATCAAATGTTTATTGAGCACCCACTTTGTGCCAGGGACTGTTCAAAGCAAGGAGGAGTCAGTAGAGGAAAAGATTCCTGCTCTCGTGGAATTTTATAAACAGAAGATACACCTCAAATACTTTTTCAAAAAGATGATTTCATGTAGTATAAGTGCTCTAAAGAAAATATTACAGAGTAATGGGGTAAAGAGTGAAATCTAAGACTTGGAGAGACTAACTTAGCCAATCACACAGCTGGAGAGTGGCACTGTTTGGACTTCCATCCCATGCCAACTACTTCATCATCTATTTACATTTTAGTGTTTACTTGCCTTTACACCTCATTTAGCACTGGACAGGATATGGCAAAGAGAAGGTGGTCCAAAGATGTGGCTCAGACACCAGATCAGCAGACCAGCAGACCTAGATTCTATTAGCATCTCTGCCTCTACCTCCCATGTCTCCTCCCTACTATTCAAACAGATAGACTTGCCTAGCTCCGAGCCTCAAACCAGTTCTTCAAAATTCTGAGTGCTGATAAGGAGGCAAGATAAAAAGATGGCAAGAGCATGAACAGAAGTTATGAAGAACAATGTGACACCACAAAGCTATGCATAACTGCTAATAGGAAAAATTAATTAAGAAGAATCTTTAGAGTATAAATGTGAGGACTCCCTTAACTCAAATTTTCACTGGGATACTGAAAAAAGAAGCATGAATATTTTAAATGGATATTTATACTACAGACATTTAATATTTTTAGGTGATTTTCTTTTCCAAAAAAACTGCCATTAACTGGGTAGTTCATTGTGCACATCATGGCTTCACATAACAGAAGAAATACAGTAATTCATTTACACATAAATATGTAAAATAAATACTATAAAACAGAGAACACAAAAAGTAAAGCTTATAAGTATCAAAATGAAAGTCTTTTTTGGAACAATGAGCACCCTTTGCACCCAAATTCTTGTCTTGAAATTCCATTCTTCACTATAAAGAACCAGAACTCAGTGAAGGAAAGATTGACCAAAAGTATGGAGTAGGAAATGTATAAGATGAGTCTGGACATTTTGTCATAACAGATAGCAAGGAAATGATCAAAGACTCTGAAAAGGGGGACTACTTACCAAAAAGGCTTGAAAACCTAAAGGGAGGCACCCACCAGTCAAATATAGAATAATTTAAGCCTCAATAAAGATACTTACTGTAGTGGACTAAAAGACATCAAATATGTTTAAATCAGGACTTCATCATGATTTTAAAAACTACTTGGCCACTATTGGAGAAATGTGTGTGGATGAAACTATAACATATCTAGCTTTTGCCTCAAAATAATATGACAGAGGAAGTTGGTGAGGGTAGAAACAAAATAACATTGGCATGAGTTGGTAACTGTTGAAACTGGGTGATGGTACATGGATATACTCTATGATATTCTATCTACTTTTGTACATGTCTTAAATTTTCCAAAATAGAAAGTTAAAACAAAAGAATTCAGTCTTTTACCTGAAAAGTACTTTCTAAAATTTCTGAAGAAAAATCTACAGTAAAGAATGTTCGAAAGCAGAAAAAATAATAGCATGAATGATAAGAATCCTGGTTACGATGCTATTAGACATAAACCAGAGTTAAATATTTAAATAATCAGAGAGGCAATGGATTATTCAAAACATCAAGATAGCAGATGCAGATTAAGCTATGCAGAGACACTGAGCAGAATTCAAAATAATCAAAACTATATTTTAAAATACTCTTTCTGAAAATTCAGAATTTGTGAATCCCTTTGTTACCTAATGGTTTAATGGCAGACTCATCCAAAACTAACATTCTAGTGCAGTGAGTGCTAAACAAAATTACAAAGAAGATTTATTCTGTCTTCAGCTCTAGCCACCACTTCCACTGCTGTCTTCTATTTACCCTTTAAAGATATCCAGGATCTTCTTCCTCTTTCCCTTATAAAAACCTTCTTTGAGAGAAGGATATGATAAGCACATTCACACCAAACTGTAAATGACTCAGATGATTTACCACTGGACTCCTGAGTGCCTAACTCAGTCTTACACTTAGGTAGCTAAGCAAGCGTATCTCCAACATGCAGACATGAACAGGTGGTCAGTTACCAATAAAGCATAAGAACCACAACAGTGATTATCAGTAAAGACATAAGACAGAAGATTCACCTGAAAAAAAAAAAATCAGGGAAAAAATAGAAAAAAATGTATTTTACTATAAATTCGCCTTCCTTACACAATGTATATTTTAACAATTAAATGTTATTAAAACAATATAACATTGTGATAGAAGAAGCAGTTTTAATAAGAATACATTACAACTCACTTTTTGTATAGTAGATAACTTAATCTAAGAAAAGGACTTGATGCAGTAACTTTGATTTTGGAGAGTGACACTTCTTCAAGCCCCCAAGTGAAATCTAAATTAAAATACTTAATATTTTCCTAAGCTAAGCTTTCAGTAAATCAGTCAGTGAAAGGCGAATACAATTTACTGACAAATGTCCTATATCCTCTCTCACTATTTTCTTGATATTTTATTGACAAAAGGGAATCAAATGTGATAACAACCTGGTTGTACTGCCATATGGGATGACATTTAGTTGATACCAAAGCTATAACTGTAGAACTCAAGTATAAAAATAAAAGTTTAAAAGTAAACCTTTCATTTTCAAAAATTCACAAGTGCTCATCATCAGTGCTTTATTTAAAAGGTAAAAAATATGCCTTACAACTTCTCAGTATGCCTCTCAAAAACTCTCCATCTGGCTTCTCTTGCATTTTGCTTTTAAGCCATATGACTGAATGCATGTTTAATGCACAGAACATTGCCTAGCATATGGTAAGGGCTATTGATAGCGGTTATTTTATTATTAATATATAGGTCTAATTATTAACACCATTAATATTAGCTATTATAATAATATTAGATATTAGTATCATTATAATTATTCCTACCACTTATATTAATGTTGACTATTCTAATTATTTATATTGATAATTTCATCATTATTATTACCATCCATGCTACCATGTCCACTTTTACTGAAAACCCAGAAGTACTTAAGCTTCAGGGACTGTAAAGCCAAAAGTATAGTAACTAGTCTTTTCAACAAATGGTACTAGAACAACTGAACATCTGCATACAAAAAAATTAATCTAGACACAGACCTCACACCCTTCACAAAAACAGACACATATGCAAAATGCAAAGCTATGAAACTCTTAAGAGATGACACAAGAGAAAACCTAGATGACCTTGGGTATGGAGATGACTTTTTAGATACAACACCAAAGGCATGATCCATGAAAAACACAATTGATAAGCTGGACTTCATTAGAGTTAAGAACTTCTGCTCTGCTAAAGATGATGCCAAGGCAGCAAGACATGAGCCACAGGCCGAGAGAATATATTTGCAAAAGATGCATCTGATAAGGACTCTTACCCAAAATATACAAAGAACTCTTAAAACTCAACAATAAGAAAATAAACAGCTCAATTTAAAAAATGGCCCCAAGACCTTAACAGAGAACTCACCAGAAAAGTTACACAGATGGCAAATAAGCATATGAAAAGATGCTCAACATCATAAGTCATCAGGGGAATGCAAATTAAAATGACAATTAAATGTCACTACACACCTACTAGAATGGCCAAAATCCAAAACTCTGACAACACCAAATGCTGACAAGAATGTGGAGCAAAGGGAATTCTCACTCCTTACTGACAGAAATGCAAAATTATACAGCCACTTTGGAAGCCAGTATGATGGTTTCTTACAAAACTATGCATACTCTTACCATACAATCCAGTAACGCACTTCTTGGTATTTACCCAAGGAGTTGAATACTTAAATCCACATTAAAACCTGCACACAGATGTAATAAACTGGTATATCCAGACAATGGAATATTATTCAGCACTAATTTAAAATGAGCTATTGAGCCAAAAGAAAAAAGAAAGAAAGAAATCTAAATGGGTATTACTATGTGAAAGAAGCCAATCTGAATAAGCTACATACTGTATGATCTCAACTATACGACATTCTGGAAGAGGCAAAAGTATGGTGTCTCCATAATTTTTACTGCGGTTAAAAGATCAGTGGTTGGGGGGAGGGAGGGATGAATAGGCAGAACACAGAGGATTTTACCAGTTGCTTTATTTTTTAAATGAAATATATGTATACATATGTGTATATATCTCAGAAAATATTATTAACCACTGGTACTGGAGTTCCACTTAAGAAACTGTCATCATTTAGGCAAATGCCTTGATAAACTTCCATGAGTGTGGAAGGTGAGGTCTTTAGAGTGAGGTATAGAAGGAGACTGCAATACAAGGAGAGAATATTATCTCAAACTACTTTGATACATTTTTCACTTTTTTATCCTGATGAAAATATCTGTATAGCTACCAAGAAAGCCAAGGTAAAAATTGTGTACATTCAAATGTTATAACAGATGGTCTGAGTCTCGTAGCATCAGGGTCCCGTCTATAGTGGGCCCTCAATAAATGTGGAATTCATGAATAACTTGATTACTGAAAGAACACATAATGCAATTTTCCTGTTTTTTGGTTTTTGCTACTCTGGAAATAAAACTTATATATGTATCGCTTTACACTTTCTGTGTCATACTTTTCTGAAGACCCAGAAGATCATGCTCTTTTACCAAGCATTTGATGGAGTGGGAAACCTGTCAATCTAAATTGGAGAGAATATTTGGAGTATTGGGACTTTTATGGTTTGAAACCTTTTGAAGTGTTAATGGGCTTTTGCTTCAGGAAAGAAAGTATGCACTTGTCAACATGGCTCAGATCAAGCATTTCAAGAGTAATGTTCATAGAATGCTTGGTGAGAAGAAAAAAGGAAACACCAGAACAGAATAGTTCTTACAAAAACTACCTCCCTACAATAAGAAATAAACACAATAAATTAGGCTCTAAAGTAAGTTAGAGGCATGCATAAGATGCATGAAAAGCAACTCTAGTCCTCAACACTGTCTCTTTGCTTCTTAAATAAGTCTGATGATTGAAAGCACTGGCACCTTTGATTTTTAAATATTGTGTTCAGAGAGAAGATCATGCTACAGAAGTATCAAAATATGAAGGCATAGGATAAAAGGTAGATGAGGAATCTGAAATGTAAGTAGGATAGGTGACTTGGCCAATTTCATAGAGCTCCTCAGGAGCAGAGCTAGAAGAAAGAATGCAACAGAACCAAGAATCCCACTGTTTCTTTCCCAAACTCCAAAGAATCCTAATATAACACAAGCTGACAGGTCAACTTTTAGACTTAACCTCAGGAATTATGTGATTTCAGAGATAAGAATGTTACTTTGTTCAAAAAACAAGTCTCCTGCACAATATTGCCTAAAATTTCAATAGGAAACAGAGCCTTTAATTAACAGAGAAGATTAAAAGGCCAGAGTGAACACATTAGTGTGAGTGTTCTCACATGCAAATGAAAAATGAAACCTCTTGATAGAGATAAATGACTAAAAATCAGGAAAAACCTGTGTACTTAAAGGGTAAGAGTGTATTTTCTGAAGGAGGAAAAGTTGTTAAAAAGTGACAATGCAGAGACTTCTCAATTCTGCCCTGAACTAACTAAAATCTATATCGAATACTGATTAGAAGCTAAAACCTGAGAGTGAGAATTTCCCTCACATAATACCTAGATATACGACCAAAGCAAGTCACTCAAACTTTCTGAGCCTTAGTCTTCTCATTTTTAAAATGAGAACATTAATATCTATCTTAAATGATTGTGTGAGAATGAAAAGTTAATATACTGAAAGAATCTGGCACAATGCCTGGCATATAATAAACAGTTAATACATGTTTGTTATTAATATCCGTTCACATACCTCTTGAGCACATTGACTTGTTAGGAGTAAATATGTTTAAGTCTCATCCATCAGTGTTCAGCAAAGAATGTAAGTTTCAGCAGTGTTATTTTAGACCTTTCAAATTAGGTCAAAACCTCTTTTGATTTCTATAAAAATATAGCCCCCAAAAGTAAAACTGCATTATACTTCTTGAAAATCTGTTTCAGGTAACTATGTGATAGAATAGGTATGTTAATTAACTGGATTGTGGTCATCACTTCACTATACTACATTGTATACCTTTAAAAAACTCGTACAACCTAAATAAATACAATTTTGATTTGTCAAGCATACTTCAGTAAAGTTAAAAAAATACTCTTAAATAAAAAATTTCAATCACTAAAAAAAATCTGTTTCATATTATTAAATCCAATTTTTCTTATCTTTGTACTTCACCCAAATACGTTTCTGTTTAACTTTTATAATTACAAAATAAAAAGCAGTCAGCACACAAATGAATGCTGTAACTATATACCTTGGTTTGAGAGCAAATTCAGTATAAGTCCCTATCAATAACTTTTATACAGTTGTGTCTGTCAGTCATATATATCCATATCTGATATGATATTGGTTTATAAAAAGATTCTTCAATGGGAAAATCCCTATGAAGAGAAGACAATTTAAATTTTTAAACACTTTTTAGCGTAACAATTATAGGAATATTTCTATGTATCTGGACCAGCAACATCACGTCCTAGGGAACCCGTTAGAAATGCAAATTTTCAGACCCTACCCAGAACTAATGAATCAGAAATTCAGAGGACAAAGACCAAAAATTACATTTTAACAAGCCCTCCAGGTGATTCTGATGCATGCTGAAGTTTGAAAATCACTGGTCTAAACTCTGGTCACTATGACTGCATGCTATAGATACCCCGAGCTGAAGCTTCCCAACAGCGGAGGCGCCGTGCCTACAGATGACAGAGAACTGAGGATTCTTGGCCCGTGCCTTGTGGTTACAGGGAGAGGCTCCCTACTGCACCACCCATTACCAAAAGCCCATAAATTGCAGAAGCGAAGGATACAGCAAAACTTCAAGTCTTAAAACATCAGATCATAATCAGACAGCTGAAGGTCTTGAATTTTAGTCCCTATAGGGAATCCCTAACCAGGATCAATCCAGCTACAATTAGTGTAAGGAACTCCTCTGCCCCATGCCCCGCCGTGAAACTGAATAATGTTGACCAGAGAGAGCAGCAACACAGGGGCCTTCAGGGGAGACTTGACTCGGAAGATCCTTTCAATATTTCAACTCCCTTTTAAGAGAAAACTCCAAATACCTTAAAGGCTTACTCCGTTTTGATGAACTTAGATTCTGGGCTTTCTAAACTATTGGATTGGAAACTCTAGGCCTCAAAGTTATTTCAAAGGATCATCAGCTGGTAAGCACACTAGGCACTGTATGTAGACAATAAATACCCGAGCGGTCAACATTCATGCATCACTCAGCCTGTGCCAGAAACTTACATGTATTCACTCACTCAGTAGCCCAATGTGGTAGGTACGGTTAAACAGAGACTTAGAAAAGTAGTTTACCCAAGGTCATGCCTAGCAGGTGATGCTATTGAGAGCAGTCTGATCAGAGAATAAACACTCTTACCACTACCATCTGGGGTCAGAAAGGTACAGGCATATCTGGGAAACTGAGTCACTACACAAGACAGAAGTTTTTACATGAGGGACTGAGGCACAACAGAAGACAGGACTTATTCTAAGAAGTAGAAGAACCAGGCACAATAAGTTCGATCAAGTAACAAAGTCCTATTTGCCAAATTTTTACACATTCTGAGTAGCAATCATTCAATCTGCCCCAGCCTAGCTGTTTGCACTCGTGTCTGTGGCCTAATGTGAAAGAGGGCTTTAGCAAAAACTGAACAGTCATTTCACTAAAATCCAGTAAAATTTAGTACTGTTTAAGGATACCTCTAATGGAGAGTAACACTAAAAGCAAATGGATGAGGGCACTTTTCTTGGCTTCCCTTCCCCCTCCCATCCCCTAACCCCCATCTACATATAAGGGCAGTATATTAAGTAGAGCCAGGCTGCTTGGGAACTAGAAACTGGAAAATCAAGAGCATAGATCCTTCCTGCTGTCTCTCAGGAGCTGCCAGCCACTAATCTCTCTTTTTTTTTTTTCCTGCTATGGCTAAGTACACTGATTTTGATATCTAATAAATCTGAGTTTGAACCTCAATTCTAAACCCAGTTCTAACCCTTACTATCTATAAGACCACAGACAAACCTTTAACCTCTTGAAGCTTCCACTCTTTTATTTCTAAAATGGAATAATAATTAGTACCTACCTCAAAAGCAGTGATATATTACCCCATAGGCAGAATAAGGATGTACTCATTGTACAAGTAAAGCAGTGTTGTCAAGATGAAATGATAAAACATTTTTAATGGATATGAAAAAGCATCAAAATAGTCATCAAAGTAGTGATATTAACAACTAATAGTTATTTCAAATTCCATTTGGTGAGTGCTTGCATTAGGCGAGTGGTGACAAAGCACCATAATCTTTTCAGTGCTTATTGCAATTGTAAGTTTCAACATGGCTCTGCTCATAGCATGGATATGAGGATCAAAAGAGATAGAATGTGCTTGAAGCAACGTTTGGCCCAAAGTGAGCTCTCAGTAAATGTTAACTGTTATAATAATTTGCATTAGCTTCCACTAATACCTTCTGCTGCCTCATAACTTTAGCTTGTGGAGCCAACTCTAACCCTTGCTCTACAAGACCTTCAACTCAAGTACACCGTAACTGAACACAACATTCTATGTCTCTTTGTTCAAATTCTCAAGAAAAAAAAAAAAAGTGGATTGGACCCAAGCAATTGTAGGCTGAAGTGGAGGTTGGTGGAACAGAGTTGCGTTATATAACCTCCTAGCCTCCCCCTTTTTTTTCTTTCAACAAGGGCTATAATTACAGTCTGAGAAGTCAGCTTTTGCTAGTTTCTGCTATGGTTAAAAAGCAGCCCTCAAATCTTGTTGTTTACAAGAATGAAGGTTTATCTCTGGCCCACATCACATCATAAACTGACTGCAGATTGGCTGTGATTCTGTCCCACACATCTTCTTTCCAGGATCCAAGCTGAAGGAACAACCCCTATCCATGATGCACTCTTCTTGTGACAGAGGGAAAAGAACAACAGTGGAATGACTGATGGCAAGTAATGTTTCTGCTTAGCCAATATATATCTATCATTCATGCTCACAAAGAAAAGCACATGGCCAAGCCTGGGGCTGGGAAGTATAATTCTCCTGCAGGAAAGGCCGTAAATAGTTGGGAAAAATAATACAACCTAGGACAGGGAATAAGGGGGAGCAAGTCTTTTAAAACATACCTATTAAAATCATGTGAAAAACAGTAATATTTAAGTACAAAACTTACTAAGTAATGTACATTTTTGGGAACTACTGCTTAAAATGTTACTTCAAGTTCTCTCAAGCCACTGGACAATCTGAAGAAGTTTCTAGCCAGCATGATGGCACAGAAACTCATGTTTTTCATACATGAACCAGTCGATACCAAAGTGTTTTGGAGACAACAAAACTTAAACATATGCATTATCCTAAATTTTAATATAGTATCTATGCCTTTCCATACTCGGTGCACAAATGGCTCCTTAAGAGAGCCATTTTTAATTTTTTAGTAAACAGAAGAATTTAGTAAACCACATTTCCTGCAGCATGAGCTTTATGCACTTGAACCTAATCAGTTTTGTTTTTTTTTTTTTTTTTGCTTCATTAAAATTTGAATTTAGGGGATTATTATGGTTAAATTAGCTTTAAATAGCATGGGGAGCATCAATACTTAAATGTCATAAAAATTTAGCATTCATATGTCATATAATTCTAGAACAGTCCAAGGAGTCTGTAGATGATACTATATAATGAAACTATTATTTTCCAAATTAGCCACAATAGGCCAAAAATGCATAATTTAGGTATCCACAATTAGAAGCAAAAGGCATGACTGCATATTTCATGCTTTATGAATAAATGTTCTGACTGTAAACTTTGAAGAGTTGTGGCAAACAACCACGGAAGTCAAGGAACCATTCCATTGCTGTCTTCTCTCTAGAAATCAAAGTTTTTCACTGCTCTCCCTACTTTGTCTGTCAGGAGACTTGTACAGTCTGCTGTTCCTTGTGTCAAGGGGCCATTAGAGCTCAAACTTCCAAGAGACCCACAGCAAATCCAGGGTACTAGTCACCCAAAGTAGTGATTGAAGTTTTACAGAGGTGAATCAGTATTTTCATCCTACTTAAGAAAAGTACTTATTTTGATAATGAAAGTAAAAGAAACTATCAATATCTTTCTGAGAAATCATATTGCTTCATTTTCTACGTATCTTTATTCTTCTTAAGTTAAAGCCAGTGAAGTAAGATACAAAAAGATGAATTAAAGAACTGAATTTTTCATTGGTTCAAACAATTTATGCTGAAATTTTCTTATAAGGGTTAATTTTTTTTAAAACTATTATGAATCTTCCTTAAAGGCAAGGCAATTTTATCCATCAGGCACTATAACGACAGTGCTTAAGGCCTAAGTTCACTTAACAAAAAACTTGTTTAAAACTGTCTTACCCAAAACTTTCTTTTCCTGGCCCCTTCAAAAGTAGAGAGAGAAAGAAAGAGAGAGAGAGAGAGAGAGAGAATCAATTTTGAAAGTAAACAATCCAATGATATAAAGCAAGACTGTAATAATTGTAATCAGCAATTTTTTTTAAGGTCAGAATCATCTGACCTTAAAAAATTAATAAATGTAACTTCTTGATAAATCTTCCAAGAATAAAACATTGCAAAATGTATTCTAAGTCACCTAATGAGTCAACTACTAAATTGATAGCTACATGCAAGTTAAAGGCCAGAGAACATCTCCCCAAACCTATGGCTTTGCTTTTGGATAGTTCATCTAAAGCCCATCTGTCTCCTACCAGAAGTAAAACAGCTGAGCCAGTCCTCTATTCCTAGTTTATGACTGTGAAGCCATGCCTTTGCATTAAGAGCAAGCCTAGTCTTCAGTTCTCTGTAGTGTGGTGGGTAAGGAGTAGCATGGAAATGACAGTGGAGAAGTATGATTGCTAGATCAAATGGTAGTTCTATTTTTAATTTTTTGAGAAACTTGCATAATGGCTGTACCAATTTACATTGCCACCGACAGTGCACTCTAATTTGAATATACACTGTGTTTATAAGATAAACAAGTACTGGGGATATATTATACAACATAATGACTATAGTTTTTTAAAAAATATAGTTATGTTAAACATGACCTCTGGGACTTCCCTGGGGTCCAGTGGTAAAGAATCCGCCTTACAATGCAAGGGACTCGGGTTTGATCCGTGGTCAGGGAACTAATATCCCACATGCCACGGGGCAGCTAAGCCCACACACCACAACTACAGAGCGCATGCACCCTGGACTCTACATGCCACAACTAGAGAGAAAACCCACATGCCACAACTAGAAAGAAGCCCGTGCACCACAACGGAAGATCCCACGTGCCGTGACTGAGACTTAACACAGCCAAAAATAAATTAATTAAATAAATAAAGAATAAAATAAATCTTTTTAAAAAATGACCTCTTTCCATTATCATTTAACAATCTGTATTTAGCTTTATTAATTTTTCCTTATACCATCTGATTTGTATATGTTACTTTCCCCCTAACTCCCTCAATTTGCCTCATATATCTAATCTCCTTTCTGTGATGGAAGACGAAAACAAGGTAACATTTTTTTCTTAAAACCCTATCTTTTCTAACCATCAAATGTTATCTCTGGTTTCTCTAGCACAGTGTGTTAAGTTCTTTTTTGGTGCTTTGAATATCAAAGGCATTATTTCCTTTTCATGAAATGACATCTTAAGTAAACCATTTTCTTTCAAACTTGCAACATATTATTTCCTTCCTAGGAGTGACTGCCTGTCATCTTTAAAGTAACTATTCTATTCAAACACTGTTTACTTTGGTAAATCCAATGTCTTTGAACTAAACTCTTTTTTTATACACTGGAAAGTGACTAATTCCTATGCTTTCATTAAACAAGGACAGACGTGCATTTCAATATACAGGAATGGATTTCTGAAGTCTATGTTTTATACAAAAAAGTTAAATTTCCTTTGAAAATTGAGGCCAGGAGTAATTAGTTTTTCCTTAAGAAAAATAAACATTTTATCGCTAACTTAGACATTGGGGGTTACCATATACCAGGATCTTGCATGGCTTCCCTTAGCACACAAGCTCAAAATGTTAGTTTTCCTGTAAAAGTTATAAATATTTTTATTATAAATTTATGAATGTTGAATACATAGTTGTATGAACATTGATCATCCCATTGAAAACTCTCAGTAAGAGCCTTCTATGTACAAAGTACCACAGAAGATAGAGCTACAAAGAAGGTTCCTGACTTGTATCTCCAGATAAATGACACCTATAAGTAAAATGTCCATCTCCTGAACCTGATGATCTGAATGTTTGCCCTCCTATGTCTAGTCTCCCAGAACAATAAGAATAATGCTATCCTCTACCTACAAAGAAAATGTAGCACATGACTTTGAAGATTTTTTTCCAGAAGTGGTGATAGGTCTTTTCATTTGCCCATTCCTGAGCTGTCTAATATGGCAGCCATTATGCAAATGTGGCTATTGAACACTTGGAATCAGGCTAGTCTAAATCAAAACAGGCTGTTGGTGGAAAATACACACTGTTCTCAAAGAATCAGCATAAAAAGAAGAATGCAAAGAATACTGATTACATGTTGAAATTTTAATGTTTTGGATATACTAGGTTAGATAATGAATTATTAAAATTAATTTCACCTGGGTTTTATTAAACTTTTCTAATGTAACTATCAATACTAGAAAATTTTAAATTATGTTTGTGGCTTGCATTGCATTTCTACTGAACAGCACTAGTCTAGTCTCTCTCCCCTGGATCCTAAATGGTACACAATCACAGTATAAAACATGTGACTTAAGCTAGGGGTATCACATGGTACAATGACAGAGAATAAAATGAACAGGCCAACAAAAGGATTAAATATGTGATGTCAAAATCTATAACTGGATGTTGATTAGATGTATCGTGGTGATTGTTTCAATAAATGCAAATATCGAATCATTACATTGTATATCTGAAACTAATATAATGTTATATGTCAACTATAACTGAATTTAAAAATCTATAACTAAATGAATTAATCATTTATAATTCCAAGGAATCTGAGAAATACCAATGGGTCTAACTGTAAGAGTAGCAGCAAGAAGTCAGTCCTGCCAACTCACATCCTGTCGGTCTGATCATTTGGGGGAATCCTGGTACCTGCAATGCCTGAATACTCACATGCTTATACATGTAAAGGATGATGGTGACAATAACTGTCATTTACTGAACACTTAATTTATGTCAGATACTTTATAAAGATTCCTCGTGCAATCTTTATAATAAATCCTAAAGGTGTATTAGTTGGGGTAGGCTAACTGCGGAAACAAACATCCTCCAAGTTTCAGTGACTTACCAAAATAAATGTTATTTCTTACTTACATCTGATGGGGTGACAAAGGAGTGGCAGCAGGCTCTGTTCCAGGCTTCTTCTGCCTTAAAGTTCTTGTTTCTCATAGGTCTCTGGAGTCCTCGCCAGTAAGCCAGCAGATGGAGAAAATCAGAGAAGAGCGTACTTGGGGGATTTTCATAAGCCAAGCAGGAAGTGGTGCTTTTTCTTTCCAACCAGCAATCCATTGCCAGAATTCAGGCCTGGACACACCAGTCTGCAAGACAGAGCTGAAAATATTTATTGTGCCCAAGAATAAAAGGGAAACATTAGCAGTCTCTGCAGCAGGTACATATTATTATCTCTATTTTACAGATAAGGACACTGAGTCTCTGAAACATTCAAATAAATTCCCTAAGGTCACAGATCTAGAAAACAACATTCAACCACAGGTCTGTAGGACCCAAAAGCCCATGCTCTTTCTAAGTAACACTGCAGAACTCACAGGAACTGTCACCATCTCAGTATACTTACCTCAGTGGGAGGATTAAGCAAATGGTCAGGAGATGACAGGGGATTGAATTATCTGTACTCTCTTACCATTACAAGAGGGAAAGGTTGAGAAAATCTGTTTAGACAGTCAAAATTTCACTTTGCATCACTAAAGAATACGTCTATATGACTTAAGAATCTTCAACAAACAAAAAACATAGAACCAATGAGATGGATTATTTCATTGACAAAATACCATAGCCAAATACATAAATACCTGTGATATCCCGTAAATGATTATAGTCTGACGGGATGACTATGAAAAGACCAAAGAATATTTGTATTTTGAAGCCTAGAATAATCTCCTATTTATCAAGAATCCAAAACAACCCAGAACACCTGAATAGTCAGATTTATTTTGCAGTGCTATTGAATAACAATGCTTGCTGGTACTTGTGAACCTAAGCCACCCCAAGATTCTGCAGTTTCTTCTGAATTATCAAAAAGAGATTTTATTATATTGTTTAATCTTATCATTATTATAAAATAACTAATTTAAGTTTGACAATTCATGTAAGCTACTTATATTAAATCATCCACATTGTTCAAATATTCAGAAACATTCCATTCCTTCATATTTCTGAACAAAAAATGATTGCATTTAGGGGAAGGACAGAACATGAAGTGATTAAGATGAAAGTGGAGTGTTTTCTTCATAGGCAGATGCCTAGTGAGCTGGCTATGAAGGGTAGATAAAATTGTTATCTCCGTATAACAATTTTTATATATTTCCGTATATAGAAAGATACATACGGAAATCATTAAGCTAATTTGGCTATAAATGAGATAGAAATCAAGACACATCAAAAGATTAGATAGGCAAAAACTACTAGAACTACAAATAAGAAACCTGGAGGTTCAAAGACTTGAAACTTGAATTTGATATGAAAGATCACATTGGGCTCTAAATTACTGATGCAAGTGATCACATTTCTTTTAGTGGCCATTGAATTATGCAATTGGTTTGGGTGGGAAAGTCCAGAAGCAAACAGACAGGAAAGTTATCTAAAAGTATGGTAACTGTGATAGTGAAAAAGGGAAGAGCCAATGGTGCTAGTCATTTGCTATGTTTTTTTCTCTATTTCTGTATTCATTGCATCTTAGGAGCACTTCCATATCATCATGTTAGTCAGTATTCCTGACTCTACTAAATCTTACGAACACGTTTCTGAGAGAATATAATTTGTTTCCTTTTTCAGTTCTAGTGCCATTCTCAGAAGGTTACTTATCTAACCTTAACCCTCCTTGGGACAATGTTTTACTGTTCTCAAAAATAGGATACTTTCTAAGCTTCATGTGACTTTACCATGTTTCTACAAATCTGGAAAGGAAAAGATTACATGTCTTAATTCTATTCTTATGGGGACATGACTTGGGTTAGACCTTTTTCTGTACCTGGGTGAATGGCATTTTCAGATAGGCAGTTTTCTGCCACGCTCTGTTAGGTACCATGGAAGAGTTTTATTCCATCAGAGCTTCCCTACTACCTTACTCAGTGATAATCCTCAAAGCCAAGGCTGTCTCAGCTTGAAAAGTGAGGAAGGGCTACAGAAGACCGTTGGAAGTTGTGTGTTTACTTGAATTTTTACTACCATGTGTACTGCACACCTTCAAATGTCCCCATAATCGTCCTGTGAATCCAGTCATCTGATCTGTCAACTGGGATCTCATCCTCTCTTTGAGAAAGGCTCCTATGAGAAATTCCATTGCCCTTAGTCCCATGTACTTGCTTTGTCATGATCAACGGTGCCTCTTACTTCTGCTGAACTATTGATTTCACACACCTCACCTCTTATAGATGATTGCTTCTCTTTGTTCTATACAGAGCTTCTTTCCTTGATTTCCCCCAAACCACATAGACACTGCAATGCCATGAGTTGTTACATTGCCAAAAGGCCTTTAAAGTTCTCAGCTACTATGCCACCATAGTGGCATAGGAATTTTTCTATCTTCCTCCACAGATTCAGCCTGCTACCTATGTTTTATGGCCTTTTTTCTAACTCCATCCTCCCTTGTCTTTCTTCCTGGCATTCCTCCTCCACATCTATGTTCACTTCTTTATGCATAACTGTTTAGTTCTCTCTTTGTATTGCAGCCTCCTTCTACACCTCACTCTAAAGGCCTCACCTTCCACAGTCATGGAAGTTTATCAAAGCATTTTCCTAAATGAAGACAGTTCCCTAAGTGGAACTCTAGTACCAGTGGTTATTAATATTTTCTGAAATATATACATATATATATATACATATAATTCATTTAAATATAAAGCAACTAAGCCTCAGAGGACATAAATTTCCAGCTCATATCCTGACAATACATGTCACTTTACCCTAAATACCTTTGTCTTTTAAAATACTGTCAACACAATGCTGTTTTTCATTTTAATTAATAAACTGTACTTCTAGAGCAGTTTGAGGCCCAAAGCAAAATCAAGCAGAACATACAGGGTTCCCATAGAAAGTCTGTCCCCATACACACACACAACCTTCCCATTATCGACGTCCTGCACCACAGTAGTAGGTTCATTACAATTGATGAACCTACATTGACACAACACAATCACTCGAAGTTCATAGTTTACATTAGGGTTCACTTTTGGTTTTATACGTTCTATGGGTTTTGACAAATGAATAATGACATGTATCTACCATTGTCTTATCATACAGGATAGTTTGCCCTAAAAATCCTCTGAGCTCTGCCTATTCATCCCTCCCTCCCTCCTAACCCCTGGCAACCACTGATCTTTTTACTGTCTCCATAGTTTTGCCTTTTCCAGAATGTCATATAGTTGAGATCAAACAGCATGTAGCTTTTCAGATTGGTTTATTTCACTTAGTAACATGGTTTCTCCATATCTTTTCATGGTTTGGTAGCTCATTTCATTTTAGCACTGAATAGTGCTCCATTATCTGGATGTACCACAGTTTATTTTTCCATTCACGTACTGAAGGACATCTTGGTTGCTTCTAAATTTTGGCAATTATGTATAAAGCTGCTATAAACATCCATGTGCAGGTTTTTGTGTGGACCTAAGTTTTTAACTCCTTTGGGTAAATACCAAGGGGCACAATTGCTGGATCATATGATAAAAAATGTCTAGTTTCAGAAGTAACTGCCGAACTATCTTCCAAAGTGGCTATACCATTTTGCATTGCCATCAACAATGAATGAGAGTTCCTGTTGTTTCACATGATCGTCAACACTTGGTGCTGTTACCAGAGTTTTGAATTTTGGCCATTCTAATTGGTATGTAGTGGTATCTCATTGTTGTTTAATTTGCAACTCCCTAAGGGCATATGTTTGTGTCATCTTCAAGTTCTTTTATTTATGTCTTAAAATTTTCTAAGTACAGGTCTTTCACCTCCTTGGTTAAATTTATTCCTAGGGGTTTTATTCTTTTTTGATGCAATTGTAAGTGAGACTGTTTTCTTAATTGCTCTTTCTGATAGTTCATTACTAGTGTATATAAATGCAACAGATTTCTGTATATTGATTTTGTATCCGGCTCTTTTACTTAATTCATTCACTATTTCTAATAGTTTTTTTGATACGTACTTACAGTTTTCTACAAATAATATCACTGCAAACAGTGACAGTTTTACTTCTTCCTTTCCAATTTGGATTCCTTTTATTTCTTTTTCTATTCGATTGCTGTAGCTGGGACTGCCAATATGTGCTGAATAAAAGTGGCAAGAGTGGGCATCCTTGTCTTGTACCTGACCTTAGAAGAAATGCTTTCAGCTTTTCACCATTGAGTATAATATTGGCTGTGGGTTTGTCACATGGAGCCTTTATTACATTGAGGTATATTCCCTCCATAGCCACTTTGTTGAGAGTGTTTATCATAAATGGATGTTGAATTTTGTCAAAAGCTTTTCTGAATCTATTGAGATGATCATATGAGCTTTATCCTTCATTTTGTTAATGTGGTGTATCACATTGATTTACACATATTGAACCAACCTTGCATCCCTGAGATAAATCGCACTTGATCATGGTGTACAATCCTTTTAATGTATTGTTGGATTTGGTTTGCTTATATTTTGTTGAAGATTTTTGCATGTATGTTCATCAGTGATATTGGCCTGGAATTTTCTTTTCTGTGTGATACCTTTGTCTGGTTTTGGTATCATCGTAACACTGGCCTCATAGAATGAGTTTGAAAGTGTTCCTTTCTCTTCAATTTTTTGGAATAGTTTGAGAAAGATAGGTGTTAACTCTTCCTTAAATATTTGGTAGAATTCACCTGTGAAGCCATCTGGTCCTGGACTTTTATTTGTTGTGAGTTGTTTTTTTTTTTTTTTCTGATTCAATTTTATTACTGATTCAATTTCTATTTCTTCCTGAATCAGTCTTGGGAGATTGTACATTTCTAGGAATATATCCATTTCTTCTAGGTTATTCATTTCATTGGCATATAATTGCTTGTAGGAATCCCTTAGGATCCTTCGTATTTCTGCAGAGTTGGTTGTAACTTTAATTCTTCCATTTCTGAAATTATTTATATGCACCATCTCTTTTTATCTTGATGGCTGGCTAAAGGTTTATCAATTTTGTTAACATTTTCAAAAAACCAGCTCTTAGTTTCATTGATCTTTTCTATTTTTTTAGCCTCTTTTTCATTGATTTCTATTCTGAACTTTTTTATTTCTTTCATGCTACTAACTTTATTTCTTTTATTTATTTATTTATTTTTTGGCCATGCTGTACAGCAAGTGGGATCTTAGTTCCCCAACCAGGGATCAAACCCATGTTCCCTGCATTGGGAACACGGAGGCTTCATCACTGGACCACCAGGGATGTCCCCTGCTACTAACTTTAGATTTTGTTTATTCTTTTTCTCTAGTTCCTTTAGGTGTAAGGTTAGATTATTTATTTGGGATTTTTCTTGCTTACTGATGATAGGCCTGTATCAGCATAAACTCCCCTCTTAGAACTGCTTTTGCTTCATCCCATAGATTTTGGATCATTGTGTTTCATTTTCATTTGTCTTGAGGTATTTTCTGATTTCCTTTTTGATTTCTTCAGTGACCCATTGGTTATTTAGTAGGATATGATTTTTCATGTGTTTGTGGGTTTTACAGTTTTTTCTTCTAATTGTTTTCTAGTCTCATACCATTACAGTTGGAAAAGATACTTGATATTTCAATCTTCTTAAATTTATTGAGACTTGTTTTGTGGCCTATAATGGGATCTATCCTGAAGATCTATCTATTCCCTATGCACAAAAGAATGTGCATTCTCCTTCTTTTGGATGGAATCTTCTATAGGTAGATAGATAGATAGATAGATAGATAGATAGATAGATAGATAGATAGATATTAGGCCTATCTGATATAATGTGTCATTTAAGGCCAGTGTTTCCTTATTGATTTTCTCTCTGGATAATCTGTCCATTGATGTAAGTGGGGTGTTAAAGTGCCCTACTATTACTATGCTACTGTCAATTTCTCCCTTTATGCTTGTTAATATTTGCTTTAAGTATTTGGGTGCTCCTATGTTTGGTGCATATACATTTACAATTGTTGTATCTTCTTGTTAAATTAATACCTTTATCATTATGTAATGTTCTTCTTTGTCTCTTGTTACAGACTTTGTTTTAAAGTTGAATTTCTCTGATCAAAATATTGCTACCCAACTTTCTTTTACCATGTCCATTGAATAACTTTTTCCATCCCTTCACTTTCAGTCTGTGTGTATCTTTAGATCTGAAGTGAGTCCCTTGTAGGTAGCAAACATATGGGTCTCATATTTTTAATCCATTCAGCCACTCTATGTCTTTTGATTGGAGTATTTAGTCCATTTACATTTAAGTAATTATTAATAGGTATGTACTTATTGCCAATAACAATTTAAAATTCTTAATTATTTCCTGGTTGTATTTGTAGTTCTGTTTTGGTCCTTTCTTCTTTTCCTCTCTTCCCTTGTGATTTGATTTTTAGTGTTATGTTTGGATCCCTTTCTCTTTGTGTGTGTGTATCTATTATAGGGTTTTGACCTGTGGTTACCATGAGTTTCAGATATAACTATATACAACTATATATATATACACACACACAGAACTATGTATAATTATACACATATAACTATGTATAACTATATATGTGATTATTTTAAATTAATGATCTCTTAAGTTTGAAGGCATTCTACCAATCCTGCATTTTTACTCCCACCCCATGTTTAAGGTTTTTGACATCATAATTTACATCTTCTTGTTTGTATATCCCTTAACTACTTATTGTGAACATAGATAATTTTACTACTTTTGTCTTTTAACCTTCCTACTAGCTTTATAAGTGATTCATCTAGTAACTTACTGTGTGTTTGCCTTTACCAATGACACTTTTCCTTCATAATTTTCATATTTCTAGCAATGGTCTTTTCTTTTCCACTTGGAGAAGTCCCTTTAACATTTCCTGTAAAGCCTATTTAGTGGTGATAGCTTTTGCTTATCTATAAAAGTCATTATATCTCCAACAAATCTTAGTGATAGCCTTGTTTGGTATTCTTGGTTGTAGGCTTTTTCCTTTCATCACTTTGAATATGTCATGCCACTCCCTCCTGACCTGCAAAGTTTCTGCTGAAAAATCAACTGGTTTTCTTATGGGTGTTCCCTTATATGTAACTAGTTGCTTTTCCTTTGCTGATTTTTAGATTCTCTTTTATCTTTAATTTTTGCTGTTTTAATTAGAATGTACTATGGTGTGGCCCTCGTTGGGGTCATCTTGCTTGGGACTCTCTGTGCTTCCTGGACATGAATGTCTGTTTCCTATATCAAGTTAGGGAAATTTTCAGCTATTTTTTCTTCACATAAGTTCTCTGCCCCTTTCTTTCTCTCATCTCTTTCTTAGACCCCAATAGTGCAAAAGTTAGTATGCTTCATATTGTCACAAAGGTCTCTTAAAATGTTCTCATTTTTTAGAAACTTTTTTCTCTTCAGCTTGGGTAATTTCCACTACTTTGTCTTCCAGTTCTCTAATCCATTCCATTATATCATCTAATCTACTTTTGATTCCTTCCAGTGTATTTTTTTATTTCAGTTATTGTATTCTTCAGCTCTGTTTGGTTCTTCTTCATGTTTTCTAACTCTTCATTAAAATTCCCACTATTTTTATCCATTCTTCTCCAAAGTTCAGTGAGCAACTTTATGATCACTACCTTGAACTCTTTGTTGGGTAGATTGCTTATTTCCACTTTGTTTAGTTCTTTTTCTGAGGTTTTGTCTTGCTTCTCCATTTGGAACATATTCCTATGTCTCCTCATTTTGCCTAATTCTCAGTGTTTATTTCTATGTATTAGGTGAGTCAGTTACATTCCCTATCTTGGAGAAGTGGCCTTATATAGGAGATGTCCTGTGGATCCCAGCAGCACACTCTGCTCTGGTCACCAGTGCTACATGCTCTAGGGGTGCCCTTTATGTGGGCTGTGTGGGCCCTTTTATTGTGGCAGGGCCAACTACTACAAGTAGGCTGGTAGGTGGCTGTCCCACATTCCAGTTGGCTGCCAGGCCCTGCCTTGTACAGTGGCTGCCAGCCCACTGGTGGGAAGGCTTTGGTCCTGGCACAGCTTGGCCAGGGGCACCTTGGGGCTAGTGCTGGCCTACAGGTGGGTGGGGCTTGGTCCTGGGGTGGCTCTAGTTCGTAACTTTCAAGGTGAAGATATAATCATTAGACTTGGGAACTCTGTGTAAGTTGGGCAGGGGAGACAAGTAAATAAATATGACTGGCAGTAATCTCCATGGACACAGCATATCCTATGCCCACTATCCTGTTCTACCTGTATCATTTCAGGTACCAGAAGATAAACATATGCAACCTCTAATAAAGCAAAAAACAAACATGGAAATAATGAAAAAGGACAAAAAGGAGAGCTATTTGGAGTGTCTGGGGTATTTGTGAGATAAAATAGGATATTATCTCCCTTCATTTCTGGAAAGCCTGAACACAATTTTTTCTTAAAAAAGCAAAACAAAAGGCAGTATTAACTTAAGATAATATTAACAAATATTTATCTTTTTCTAGTCACTCACTCATCCCTTAACCCTTGACATTCAGTTCCTAGTAAAACAATCCTTTGAAAGTCACTAAGATCTTCCAAATATTATATTCAATAGACTTATCTCCATTCTCAAATTTTTTCCCATCTGTATCGTTTGACATTATTAAGCACCTTTCCCTTTTTGAAAATTTTATATCCTGTGGTTCCACTCACACAAAGAAATCCTTCTTAATAAGTAATTAATTAAATTTCTCAACATATGTTATCAATTTCTGTGTTGTTGTTTCTTCTATGCCATGCCTTCCCTTTGGACTTACTAATTTTTTTAAATTAATTAATTAATTTATTGGCTGTGTTGGGTCTTTTTTGCTGCATGCAGGCTTTCTCTAGTTGCGGCAGGTGGCAGCTACTCTTCGTTGTGGTGCTTGGGGTTCTCGTTATGGTGGCTTCTCTTGTTGCAGAGCACAAGCTCTAGGTGCAGGAGCTTCAGTAGTTATGGCGCATGGGCTCAGTAGTTGTGGCTTGCAGGCTCTAGAGTGCAGGCTCGGCAGTTGTGGCGCACGGGCTTAGTTGCTCCATGGCATGTGGTATCTTCCCAGACCAGGGCTCACACCCATGTCCCCTGCATTAGCAGGCAGATTCTTAACCACTGTGCCACCAGGGAAGTCCCTGGACTTACTAATATTACAGAGGCATATTCCATGATAATATTTTAGTGAGAGACTGTAAGTGGTAAACGCCCTAAGTTTTTGTATGTCTGAAAAAATCTCTATTTTTCCCTCATTCTTGAGGGAGAGTTTAACTAATACACACTTCATGTTCAATTTCATTTTTTACCTCTGCATTTAGAATATACTACTCCATTCTCTTCTAACAGATTTTTTTTGAAGATGTAAAGAATTGCCCATCTAAAGATGGGTCCTGTCGGACACTCCAAAACATACAATCAGTCCAGCAGAAATCCATCAAAAGATAAAAATAGTATATCTGGGACACCAAGCATGAGCAGGACAAGAGGCTCTGCCCCTTCATCTCCAGTCCCACCTCCTACCAAAGTGATAGCTTCCAGCAAACCTTGGGGAAAGACTGACTCATGCTTATGTCAGATCCAGCTCTTCCAACAAAGCCACTGGGTACAAACAGACAGTACAGGTACATTCCCACACAAGGACACTCCTTCAAGACCACAATAGGTAACTATTTCAAAAAATTTCACAGAGACAGAGAAAGTTAAGCAAAATGAGAAGACAGAGAAATTTTTCAATTGAAAGAACAAGAGCAAACTCCTGAAAAAACAATTAATGAAACAGAAATGAATAATTTACCATATAAAGAGTTCAAAGCATGAGTAATAAGAATGCTAGCTGAATAAGGGAAAATAATAGATAAACACAATGAGAATTTTAACAAGGAACTAGAAAATATAAAAAAGAACCAGTCAGAACTGAATACAATAATGGAAATGAAAAACACATGAGAAGGAATTAACAGCAGACTGGATGATACAGAAGAACTCATAAGTGATCTGGAAGATAGAATAATGGAAATCAGCCATAAGAACAGCAAAAAGAAAAACAAATTTTTAAAAATAGTCTAAGGGACCTCTGGGACAACAACAGAGTACCAACATTCACATTATAGGGGGGCCCAAAAGAAGAAGCGATAAAGGGCTAAAAATGCATTTGATAAGATTATGGCTGAAAACTTCCTGAACCTGAAGAACAGATAGTGAGGTACAGGAAACACAGAGGGTCCCAAACAAGATGAACCCAAACAGACATCATCAAAGACACATCATAATTAAAATGACAAAAGTTAAAGATAAAGAGATAATTTGAAAGGCAGCAAGAGAAAAACAGAGTCATATACAAGGGAAGCCCAATAAGGCTATTTTTCTGCAGAAAATTTGCAGGCCAGAAGAGAGTGGCATGGTATATTTAAAGTGCTAAACATGGAAAACCTCCAACTTAGGAAAATCTACCCAGCAAGATAATCACTTAGAATTGAAGTAGAGATAAAGAACTTCTCAGATAAGGAAAAACTAAAAGAGTTCATCAATATTGAACCTACCCTAAAAGAAGTGTTAAAGGATCTACTCTAAGTGGAAAAGAAAAGGCTACAACAAGAAATATCTATAGGAAAGGAAAAATCCCACTAGCAAAGGCAAATATATAGTAAAGGCTGAGGATGAATCAGATAAATAAGCTAGTATTAAAATACAAAAAATGTAAAAATCAACTATAACTACAACAAACAATAAAGGGATAAACATGAAGGTTAAAATATATCAAGAACAAAAAATGTGAGAGAAGGGAGTAAAAATGGTAGATCTTTCAGAATGTGTTTGAACTAAAATGACTACTAGTTTAAAACAAGTAGACATATTTATAGTCAACGTATATGAACCCCATGGTAATCACAACAAATTAAAAACCTACAATAGATACACAAAAACAAGACAGAAAGGGACACAAGCATATCACTAAAGAAAATCATCAAACCACAAGAACCTAAAGAAAAGAACAGTAAAGAACTACAAAAACAACTAGAAAATAAGTAGCAAAAGGGCAATAAGTACATATACCTATCAATAATCACTTTAAATGTCAATGGACTAAATGCTCCAATCAAAAGACATAGGGTGGCTGATTGGATAAATTTTTTAAAAAGACCCATTTACACACTGCTTATAAGAGACTCACTTCAGAACTAAAGGCACACACAGACTAAAAGTGATATAATTGAGAACGATATTTCATGGAAATGACAAGAAAGAAGCAGGAGCAATACTCCTATCAGACAAAAAAGACTTTAAAACAAAGTCTATAACAAAAGATGAAGAAGGGCAATATATAATGATAAAGGGATCAATACAAGAAGAGAATATAACATTTGTTAACATATATGCACGTAATATAGGAGCACCTAAACATATAAGGCAAATACTAGCAGACATAAAGGGAGAAATTGACAGTAACACAATAATAGTGGGGGACTTTAACACCGCACTTACGTCAACAGACAGATCATCCAGACATAAAATCAATAAGGAAACATCAGTCTTAAATGACATGTTATAAAATAGATAGCTAGTGGGAAGCAGCCACATAGCACAGGGAGATCAGCTGGGTGCTTTGTAACCACCAAGAGGGATGGGATAGGGAGGATGGGAGGGAGACACAAGAGGGAGGAGATATGGGGATATATGTATATGTATAGCTGATTCACCTTGTTATAAAGCAGAAACAAACACAGCATTGTAAAGCAATTATACTCCAATAAAAATGTTAAAAAAAATGACATATTAGACCAACTGGACTTAATAGCTATCTACAGGACATTCCATCCAAAAACAGTAGAATACACATTCTTTTCAAATGCACATGGAATGTTCTCCAGGGTAGATCACATGGTAGGCCACAAAGCAATTCTCAACAAATTTAAGAGGATAGAAATTATAGCAAGCATTTTTTCTGACCACAGTGATATGAAACTAGAACTCAATTATAGAAAGAAAAATGGGAAAAACACAAACATGTAGAGACTAAACAACATGCTACTAAAAAACTATTTGGTCAATGAAAAAATGAAAAAGAAAATCAGAAAATACCTGAAGATAAATGAAAATAGAAACACAATTTTCCAAAATCTATCAGATACAGCAAAAGCAGTTCTAAGAGGGAGGTTTACAGTGATATAGGCCTAGCTCAGTGAGCAAGAAAAATCTCAAATAAACAACCTAACTTACTATCTAAAGGAATTAGAAAAAGAAGAACAAACAAAGGCCAAAGTCAGCAGAATGAAGGAAATAATAAAGTTCATAGAGGAAATAAAATAGAGACCAAAAAAAATTGAAAATATCAATGAAACCAAGAGATGGTTTTTTGAAAAGATAAACAAAATTGATAAAGTTTTAGCTAGGCTCATCAAGAAAAAAAGAGAGAGAATTCAAATAAACAAAATAAGAAGTGAAAGAGGAGAAATAACTGATATCAGAGATCCAAAAAGTCATGAGAATACTATGAACAGTTATACGCCAAAAAATTGGACAACCTAGAAGAAATGGATAAATTTCTATAAACATACAACCACCCAAGACTGAATCAGGAAGAAATAGACAATCTGAACGGACCAATCAATAGTAGTAAAACTGAACTTGTAATAAAATAAATATATAAATAAATAAATAACACAACTCTCAGCAAACTCCATGACCAGACAGCATCAGAGGGGAATTCTACCAAATATAAAAAGGAGAGCTAATACCTATCTTTCTCAAACTAGTCCAAAATATTGAAAAGGAGGCAACACTCCCATTTTCATTCTACAAGGCCACATTACCATTAATTATTATTAATTAATTACCATTACCCTGACACCAAAACCAAAGACACTACAAAAAAGAAAATTACAGGCCAACGTCTCTGATGAATATAGATGCAAAAATCCTTAACAAATATTAGCAAGCTGAATTCAACAATATACAAAAAGGATCATACACCATTGTCAGGTGGGATTTATTTCAGGGATGTAAGGATGGTTCAATATCTGCAAATCAATCAATGTGATACACCACATTAACAAAAGGAAGGATGAACAGGACCAGAGGACATAAGCAAGCTCAATGAAGAGGTTACTCAGACTCCCATGCCACTCACCAAGGTTGCACTATAACACCATTCTCAGCTCATACCAATGGTTATATAGGGCTTCTTGTATAAAATGCTAAAGGAAGAGGGAAAAGCCTGTGGTTTTATGGATAGGTTTATGGGTAGGCTGCCTAGATAAACAGGTTCTAGTTGGAAATGCAAAATAGCTGCATGACAATCATTCAACTGAATGACAGTGAAAAGCAAAATTTTCTCCATGAGTGAAGCTTTGAACTGTGCACCTAATGATCTACTTTGTGTGGCGCTCTATAAATTCCTTAAGGCTGAAAGCTGTTATGTCTTCTTTGAATTCTCCTCTATTATCCACTGTTATCAGTCAAAATGCTTAGTTTTAAGATAACATAAAACACAGTCAACCTACTTATGCATTAAAAAAAGGCAGGTGAGATTTTATGATAAGGATACAGGAATATTTTATAGAACTCCAGGAATGAAGACAGGCCTAAGGAAAATTCTATAAACATAAATTGGAACTGCATTTGGATTCTTAATCTCATCTCTGTTCCTCTCTGAGTGATTTCCTCTCTCTCTCTTTTCTTTCCTTTTCTCTATACACTGACACACTGACATTTTCTGCTTCTCTACTAGAAATGGTATGTGAAAAATGGCAAATCTATTATCTCTCAAAGTTATATGTGTGTGTGTGTGTGTGTGTGTGTGTGTGTGTGTCATGGTCCACCATCTGAGAGACTGAATTTTTAAAATTTGGTGTAAATATAGATTCCCATGAATAATAAAAACAAAAAACCTCTAACTGGCCCAGCTGGAATCAAGTGCCTATTCTGCATCTAATCAAATTGTGTAAAGTACAAAGTCAAGAGTCGTGTTATTAAAAATGGTTGCTAGAGGCTCAGCATTGATTCTAAAGGAGAATTAGGTCATTGTTAGCTGAACAATGGACATACTCTATCATTCTCATTTTCCCAGTTCTCCTGACTAGAAACCTTAGTCAGCTTTGGTTTATCCTTCTCTTTTATTTACTATATAGTTCTTTCACCATGAACTATTCCATTCTTCTTTCAAAATTACTCTTTTATCTATTCCATCTCCATTCCTACTTCATCATTTTCCAAAATGACAGTCCAAAAAAAGGATATTTATTGTAAAATCTGCATTTTTTAACTACTAAAGATAAATTTTTTTTTCTCGTTATAGACTACTGGTGTTTCTGCATTACTGGCTTGTGTTTTGGACTGAATTGTGACCCTACCACCACCCAAACTCATACGTTGAAGTGCTAACCCGCGATATGATTATATTTAGAGACAGGGTCTTTAAAGAGGAGATTCAGGTTCAATAAAGTCATTAGGGTAGAGCTCTAATCCAACAGAACTGGTATTCTTATAAGAAGACAAAGAAACAGCAGGGATGTTTGCACACATAGGAAAGGCGTGTGAGGACACAGTGAGAAGGCTGTCTGCAAACCAAGGAGAGAGGCCTCAGGAGACACTAAACCTGTCAACACCTTCATCTTGGATTTCTAGCCTCCAGAGAAAGCAAATTTCTATTAAGCCATCCACTCCATGGTATTTTATTATGGCAGCCCTGACTAACCAGCGGTTTGCCTCTGTGTTCATTATTCAGTTTTCTTTCATTTTATTCTGGTAGGAGCTCACTAAACATTGACTATTTGCTTTTTACACAAATATTTTCCCCAATTTGTTTTCCCCTTCATCTTTTTGTTTTGTTTCACATACTGAAGTTGTTTCAGTGTAGTCAAATTTTTCAGACATTTTCTTACAGTTGCTGCATTTGAAATCATGCCTAGAAAGTTCTTCTCATTCCCAGAATTATATTTATATTCACCCATGTTCTCTTACTATTTTTTTTGTCTCATCTGAATTTTATTTTTAGTGCATGATGTAAGATCCAGATCAATTCTTTTTTCACATAGCCAACCAATTATCCCTGTACCACTTACTCATTTTCCCATTTATTTAAAACCTACTTTTATCATACCCTAAATATTTATATGCACTTAAAACTCCTATTGCTTCTTACTTATGACATTCATTCATTCAATAGTTCATTTTGGAGATTATATTTTTCCACATTTATCATTAAAGAAAAAGAATTTTCTACGAAATTCAAGAAACATTATTTCGGGTGACTCAAATTACTTAAAAAATTATGGTGGGAAAGTTTTTAAATTAAAAGACTAACATATAATTGTTTTTAGCTAATAATAAACATCAAAATAAATATATACAAAACTACTTCACCCAGTAATGAGCCAAATGAAGGTGGGGGGTACCATCTGATTTAATTGAATTATACTAATCAGAAATAAAAGAAAAATGATAGAGAAGAAACTACCTGAAGATTGTCAGTTGGCTTGTTCAGGCTCCTTTCAAGAGAATAGTTGTCCTTTTTTTTTTAAATTAGTTATCCAAAAAAAAATTTTTTTCCTCATGGTATAGGAGGGCTATTTTTGTACATCATTACTTATTGGTAAGAAGAAAACCTACTTAATGCAGGTCACTGGGTTAAGGATTCTGTTGTTGTGCCAAGCAAAGGGTATAGACAAGAACTAAGTAGTACAGGCCCTGCAATGTCCATGTTGTATGTGCTTTGCTACCGCTTGAGTTTTGCCTGTCCTTATTCAAGGCCAGAACCATTCCAGGAATTTTAGAGAAAATTCGACAGACTTGAAAAGCATGCCAAAGCTTTAGCTATTACTACTATCCATTATTTTCTGTTTTCCATATGGCAAACACTTTATAACCACATTGCAAATGTGAATGTATTATCAATACGGCTTTATAGACGATGAAAATGAGATTCGAGGAATCATAAACTTCCAAGATCAAACTGGTAAAGAGCATTTCATTCCAACACAAATCTCTGGCGATCCATGGTGCTGCGCGGTCCAAAAAGCTGTGCCCAAGTGAAATGGTAAAGTCAGACAAAAGGAAAGACAAACTTGTGACAATCGCAGACTGGCATCAGAGAAAGATAAAAGCGCCACGGGGCCTATCAGGAAGCTTCCAAGGTAGGCAAGGTACGTGGCCGGCCGAGGCCGACGGAGCGCGTGGAAATGGGAGCTCACTGAGAGGGAGGCCGCAGAGAAACCTCGCTACGGTTTTTGAAGGCCGGAAGTTAAACAAGTTAAAAACCAGAGCGACCCGCTCAGCCAACCACTTGTAAAGGAGACGCGTTAAGACGCTCCGCAAGGAGTAAGTACCTCGCGCCACTAGCTCCTAGATCTCCAAGCCCATCCCGGCATTCTTTGCGCCGCGCAGGCGCAAGCCCTGACGCGCTTGGGCCCCTGCGGCCGCCGTCGGCTCTGAGTTGCTATGGAAACCCAGCTGCCCTCACTATGTCTTTGCAACAGGCCCCTCAGTCCCGGGTATTCGTGGAACTGGTTCCCTGGGCCGACCGGGGCCGGGAGAACTATTTGCTCTCGGGCGGAGAGACGCTGCACGGCCTCCGCCGCCCTCTCTCCTCAGCGCAGGCCCAGACTGCCACCCGCGAGGTGCATGTAAGCGGCACTGCGGAGGTGTCTGCGACCCCCGACCGGGCGCAGGTGGTCGTGCAGATGAGCAGCACCAAGGAGGCAGCGGCCGAGGCCAAGAAGAGCGTTTGCCGCCGCCTGGACTACGTCACGCAGACCCTCCAGCAGCAGGGCGTGCAGGTGAGGGGTCCGCGGGCGACGAGCTTCTAGCCTGCCCAAGAAAACCCGGCGGCGGAGGTTGGGGGGTGGGGAGCGTCTGGGACACTTTTGTATCATCGGTGGCATTAGAAGGCGCGAGGACCTGGCAGAGTGGATCTCTGGCCCATCCTTCTTGATGAAAGTAATTATCAGCTGCAGAGACTTGTAAAATAAAAGAATTCAAATTGAATGGGGTTTTATTTGGCGATATTTGCTGCAATAATTTTGTTTTTAACGTTGAAATGACGAAGTGTTAAACTTGAAACATTAGATGTAAATGCTTGCCTAAGTAGTGTGCTAGACACTAAATCATTGTTTTTTTTTTTATTCTGCACCACGGAATTAGCAAGTGAAAAACAGGGCTTGCTCCCAAACTGGTAAAGCTTTTTTTTTTTTTAACATCTTTATTGGAGTATACTTGCTTTACAGTGGTGTGTTAGTTTCTGCTTTGTAACAAAGTGAATCAGTTATACATATAAATATATTCCCATATCTCTTCCATCTCCCTCCCTCCCACCCTCCCTATCCCACCCCTCTAGGTGGTCACAAAGCACGGAGCTGATCCCCCTGTGTTATGAGGGTGCTTCCCACTAGCTATCTATTTTACGTTTGGTAGTGTATATATGTCCATGCCACTCTCTCACTTCGTCACAGCTTACCCTTCCCCCTCCCCATGTCCTCAAGTCCATTCTCTAGTAGGTCTGCATCTTTATTCCCGTCTTGCCCCTAGGTTCTTCTGACCATTTTTTTTTAGATTCCATATATATGTGTTAGCATACAGTATTTGTTTTTCTCTTTCTGGCTTACTTCACTCTGTATGACAGACTCTAGGTCCATCCACCTCACTACAAATAACTCAGTTTCGTTTCATTTTATGGCTGAGTAATATTCCATTGTATATATGTGCCACATCTTCTTTATCTATTCATCTGTCGACGGACACTTTGGTTGCTTCCATGTCCTGGCTATTGTAAGCAGAGCTGCAGTGAACATTGTGGTACATGACTCTTTTTGAATTATGGTTTTCTCAGGGTATATGCCCAGTAGTGGGATTGCTGGTCGTATGGTAGTTCTATTATTAGTTTTTTAAGGAACCTCCATACTGTTCTCCATACTGGCTGTATCAATTTACATTCCCACCAAGAGTGCAAGAGGGTTCCCTTTTCTCCACACCCTCTCCAGCATTTATTGTTTGTAGATTTTTTGATGATGGCCATTCTGACCGGTGTGAGATGATATCTCATTGTTGTTTTGATTTCCATTTCTCTAATGATTAATGATGTTGAGCATTCTTTCATGTGTTTGTTGGCAATCTGTATATCTTCTTTGGAGAAATGTCTATTTAGGTCTTCTGCCCATTTTTGGATTGGGTTGTTTGTTTTTTTGATATTGAGCTGCATGAGTTGCTTGTATGTTTTGGACATTAATCCTTTGTCACTTGCTTCATTTGCAAATATTTTCTCCCATTCTGAGGGTTGTCTTTTCATCTTGTTTATGGTTTCCTTTGCTGTGCCAAAGCGTTTAAGTTTCATTAGGTCCCATTTGTTTATTTTTGTTTTTATTTCCATTTCTATAGGAGGTGGCTCAAAAAGGATCTTGCTGTGATTTATGTCATAGAGTGTTCTGCCTATGTTTTCCTCTAAGAGTTTGATGGTGTCTGGCCTTACATTTAGGACTTTAATCCATTGTAAGTTTATTTTTGTGTATGGTGTTAGGGAGTGTTCTAATTTCATTCTTTTAAATGTAGCTGTCCAGTTTTCCCAGCACAACTTATTGAAGAGACTGTCTTTTCTCCATTGTATATCTTTGCCTCCTTTGTCATAGATTAGTTGACCATAGGTTCGTGGGTTTATCTCTGGGCTTTCTATCCTGTTCCATTGATCTATATTTCTGTTTTTGTGCCAGTACCATACTGTCTTGATTACTGTAGCTTTGTAGTAGAGTCTGAAGTCAGGGAGCCTGATTCCTCCAGCTCCATTTTTCTTTCTCTAGATTGCTTTGGCTATTCGGGGTCTTTTGTGTTTCCATACAAATTGTGAAATTTTTTGTTCTAGTTCTGTGAAAAATGCCATTAGTAGTTTGATAGGGATTGCATTGAATCTGTAGATTGCTTTGGGTAGTATAGTCATTTTCACAATGTTGATTCTTCCAATCCAAGAACATGGTATATCTCTCCATCTGTTTGTATCATCTTTAATTTCTTTCATCAGTGTCTTTTATAGTTTTCTGCATACAGGTCTTTTGTCTCCTTAAGTAGGTTTATTCCTAGGTATTTTATTATTTTTGTTGCATTGGTAAATGGGAGTGTTTCCTTAATTTCTCTTTCAGATTTTTCATCATTAGTGTATAGGAATGCAAGAGATTTCTGTGCATTCATTTTGTATCCTGCCACTTTACCAAATTCATTGATTAGCTCTAGTAGTTTCCTGGTAGCATCTTTAGGATTCTCTATGTCATCTGCAAATAGTGACAAGTTTACTTCTTCTTTTACGATTTGGATTCCTTTTATTTCTTTTTCTTCTCTGATTCCTGTGGCTAAAACTTCCAAAACTATGTTGAATAATAGTGGTGAGAGTGGACAACTTTGTCTTGTTCCTGATCTTAGAGGAAATGGTTTCAGTTTTTCACCATTGAGAACAATGTTGAGTGTGGGTTTGTCATATATGGCCTTTATTATGTTGAGGTAAGTTCTCTCTATGCCTACTTTCTGGAGGGTTCTTATCATAAATGGGTGTTGAATTTTGTCAAAAGCTATTTCTGCATCTATTGAGATGATCATATGGTTTTTCTCCTTCAGTTTGTTAATATGGTTTATCACATTGATTGATTTGTGTATATTAAAGAATCCTTGCATTCCTAGGATAAACGCGAGGTGATCATGGTGTATGATCCTTTTAATGTGGTGTTGGATTCTGTTTGCTAGTATTTTGTTGACGATTTTTGCATCTATGTTCATCAGTGATATTGGCCTGTAGTTTTCTTTCTTTGTGACATCTTTGTCTGGTTTTGGTATCAGCGTGATGGTGGCCTCATAGGGTGAGTTTGAGAGTGTTCCTCCCTCTGCTATATTTTGGAAGAGTTTGAGAAGGATAGGTGTTAGCTTTTCTCTAAATGTTTGATAGAATTTGCCTGTGAAGCCATCTGGTCCTGGGCTTTTGTTTGTCAGAAGATTTTTAATCACAGTTTCAATTTCAGTGCTTGTGATTGGTCTGTTTATATTTTGTATTTCTTCCTGGTTCAGTCTCAGAAGATTGTGCTTTTCTACGAATTTGTCCATTTCTTCCAGGTTGTCCATTTTATTGGTATATAGAGTTGCTTGTAGTAATCTCTCAGTATCCTTTGTATTTCTGCAGTGTCAGTTGTTACTTCTTTTTCATTTCTAATTCTGTTGATTTGAGTCTTCTCCCTTTTTTTCTTGATGAGTCTGGCTAATGGTTTATCAATTTTGTTTATCTTGTCAAAGAACCAGCTTTTAGTTTTATTGATCTTTGCTACCATTTCTTTTTCATTTATTTCTGATATGATCTTTATGATTTCTTTCCTTCTGCTAACTCTGGGGTTTTTTTGTTCTTCTTTCTCTAATTGCTGTAGATGTAAGGTTAGGTTGTTTATTTTAGATGTTTCTTGCTTCTTGAGGTAGGATTGGTATTGCTATAAACTTCCCTCTTAGAGCTGCTTTTGTTGCATCCCATAGGTTTTTGGTCATCGTGTTTTCATTGTCATTTGTTTCTAGGTATTTTTTGATTTCCTCAGTGATCTCTTGGTTATTTAGTAGTGTATTGTTTAGCCTCCGTGTGTTTGTATTTTTTACTGAATTTTTCCTGTAATTGATATCTAGTCTCATAGCATTGTGGTCGGAAAAGATAGTTGATACGATTTCAATTTTCTTAAATTTAGCAAGGCTTGATTTGTGACCCAAGATATGATCTATACTGGAGAATGTTCCATGAGCACTTGAGAAAAAATTTTATTCTGTTGTTTTTGGATGGAATGTCCTATAAATAGCAATTAAGTCCATCTTGTTTAATGTATCATGTAAAGCTTGTGCTCCCTTATTTATTTTCATTTTGGATGATCTGTCCATTGGTGAAAGGGGGGTATTAAAGTCCCCTACTATGATTGTGTTACTGCCGATTTCCCCTTTTGTGGCTGTTAGCACTTGCCTTATGTATTGAGGTGCTCCTATGTTGGGTGCATAAATATTTACAATTGTTATATCTTCTTGGATTGATCCCCTTGATCATTATATAGTGTCCTTCTTTGTCTCTTGTAATAGTCTTTATTTTAAAGTCTATTTTGTCTGAGATGAGAATTGCTACTCCATCTTTCTCTTGATTTCCATTTGCATGGAATATCTTTTTCCATCCCCTCACTTTCTGTATGTGTCCCTAGGTCTGAAGTGGGTCTCTTGTAGACAGCATATGTACTGGTCTTATTTTTGTATCCATTCAACCAGTCTATGTCTTTTGGTTGGAGCATTTAATCCCTTTACATTTAAGGTAGTTATCGATATGTATGTTCCTATTACCCTTTCTTAATTGTTTTGGGTTTGATTTTGTAGGTCTTTTCCTTCTCTTGTGTTTCCTGTCTAGAGAAGTTCCTTTCGCATTTGTTGTAAAGCTGGTTTGGTGGTGCTGAATTCTCTTAGCTTTTGCTTGTCTCTAAAGGTTTTAATTTCTCCATTGAATCTGAGTGAGATCCTTGCTGGATAGAGTAACCTTGCTTTTAGGTTTTTCCCTTTCATCACTTTAAATATGTCCTGCCACTCCCTTCTGGCTTGCAGATTTTCTGCTGAAAGATCAGCTGTTAACCTTATGGGGATTCCCTTGTATGTTATTTGTTGTTTTTCCCTTGCTGCTTTTAATATTTTTTCTTTGTATTTAATTTTTGATAATTTGATTAATATGTGTCTTGGTGTGTTTCTCCTTGGATTTATCCTGTATGGGACTCTCTGTGCTTCCTGGACTTCCTGGACTTGATTGACTGTTACCTTTCCAATATTAGGGAAGTTTTCAACTATGATCTCTTCAAATATTTTCTCAGTCCCTTTCTTTTTCTGTTCTTTTTCTGGGACCCCTGTAATTCCAATATTGGTGCGTTTAATGTTGTCCCAGAGGTCTCAAAGACTCTCAATTCTTTTCATTGTTTTTTCTTTATTCTGCTCTGCAGTAGTTATTTCCACTATTTTATCTTCCAGGTCACTTATCTGTTCTTCTGCCTCTGTTATTCTGCTATTGATTCCTTGTAGAGAATTTTTAATTTCGTTTGTTGTGTTGTTCATCATTGTTTGTTTGCTCTTTAGTTCTTCTGGGTCCTTGTTAAATGTTTCTTGTATTCTCCATTCTGTTTACAAGATTTTGGATCATCTTTACTATCATTATTCTGAATTCTTTTTCAGGTAGCTGCCTATTTCCTCTTCATTTGTTAGGTCTGGTGTGTTTTGACCCTGCTCCTTCATCTGCTGTGTGTTTCTCTGTCTTCTGATTTTACTCACCTTACTGTGTTTGGAGTCTCCTTTTCTCAGGCTGCAAGTTCGTAGTTCCCGTTGTTTTTGCTGTCTGTCCCCAGTGGCTAAGGTTGGTTCAGTGGGTTGTGTAGGCTTCCTGGTTGAGGGGACTGGTGCCTGTGTTCTGGTAGATGAGGCTGGATCTTGTCTTTCTGGTGGGCAGGACCACGTCCGGTGGTGTGTTTTGGGGTTTCTGTGACCTTATTATGATTTTAGGCAGCCTCTCTGCTAATGGGTGGGGTTGTGTTCCTGTCTTGCTAGTTGTTTGGCATAGGGTGTCCAGCACTGTAGCTTGCTGGTTGTTGAGTGGAGCTGGGTCCTAGCATTGAGATGGAGATTTCTGGGAGAGCTTTTGTCCTTTGATATTACGTGGAGCTGGGAGGTCTCTGGTGGACCAGTGTCCTGAACTCGGCTCTCCCACCTCAGAGACACAGGACTGACTCCCCACTGGAGCACCAAGACCCTTTTGGGAAGTCTGAGGTCTTCTGCCAGCGTTCAGTAGGTGTTCTGTAGGAGCTGTTCCACATGTAGATGTACTTCTGATGTATTTGTGGGGAGGAAGGTGATCTCCACGTCTTACTCATCCGCCATCCTGAAGGTCTTTCCCCTGGTAAAGCTTTGCATAAATTGATACTTCGGTATTTTTACGCAAACAGTAATGTGGGGCCTGGGAGGGGGTGTGGAATTGCACCCATTTTCATTTTATAAAGACTCAAAAAATTTCTCCAAATTTTTTCATTTTAGCTTAAAGAGAAAATTAAGCCAGTATATTGTAGATGCCACATATATGAAATACTTCTGCTTACCAGAGATGTCCGTGAGACACATAGCTAAATAAATCTTGCTTTAAGCTTACTTCTAAGAAAAGGAGAAAAAAATGAACCAGCCTTATTTAATCAGCACAACAGCCCTATTAGGCCGGTTTTAATATCCCCACTTTCCAGATTTAAGGAGGTTAAGTAATGCTCTGAACTTCAGCCAGGGCTGTATTTGAACTTCTGTGTTCCTGGGACCAAAATCTAGGTTTCTTCCAACTAGCCTAGGCTCCAGATAATTAGAATGAAAGAGAATGAGAAAGCACAGCATGGGTCACTGTCTCAGTTCGCTCATTTTAGAGAGTAGGACTCTAAAGGCCAGAGCTGTGATTTATGCCCTCCCAACATTGAGTTCATAAAATTGCTTTTGTTAGAAATGACACACCCTGAAAAAGCAAGTCTTTATTTTAGGGAGAAAATATATTTGTACTGTATTTATAAACATAGAGTTATTTAAAAAGACATTTTGAAAAGCTGTCTCTAAATGATTTTACAGTTTAGAAGAATTCTAATGCTAATTATAAATTATGTGAATAAAGTGAATTAATATATAGAAAAATATTTTCTCACAAAAACTTCTGCCAGTGCTACAGGCCTGTTTGAATAATATAACTAATTCTTAAGTTATTTACTTAAAATGTATACTGAGTTCACATGGCTGTAACTTCTAATATGTAAAACCAAATAAATGACTACATCCAATTTATAATTACATTTAAACTTAGTGTTCAAGACAAGACATACAAAGGTCATTAATCTCCCAGTTATCTCTGCTGATGGAGGAAAGCAGTCATGTAAATAATTTGTTCAGTAGATGTGCAAAAATTCATTTATATTACTTTTCAGGATGAATTATAAGGTGTCTTCACAAAGTCTTTATTCATTTTAAACTTTGAAATCTGGGTTTATAAACATCACTCCCCTGCTTAAAGGGCCCCTCATATTCCAAATTCTTTTGCTTAATAGATGGAGCCTAACTTTCTGTCATTTCCTGTCATCTCTCTCCCCTCGTTAACTAACTGACTCCCATTTTTTCCTTTAAAATCCAGCCCAAGTTCACCTCCTTAGCACTTTTTTCCTAACGTAACACTAGTCCCTGCCATACCACACTCCATTCCCCACCTTTTATAAAACGTATCACTCTATATTATAATTGTTGCTTTCCTTGTCTCTCCTCCAAATTCTAAAGCTCCCCAGAGCACAGACAATTTTTTCTCTTGTTTGCTTTGTATTGGTGGATTATGTTTCATACACATCACATAATGTGTACTTAGAAAATGGTTTTTAAATGAATAAAAGAAAAAAATGAATGAAGCACTAAATGAATAAACTATTAGTTCAACAATCGTGTAGATCATATAGTGTTATGGTGATATATAGTTTCACATGTGAAGGCATAACCCTCATTTTTAGTGTTGTTTTCATGGAAAAATGTTTTAAAGTTCTAAGTAGTATTTACCATTCAACCATAAAACATTTATTAAGCATTCCCTATCACTTCATTTTTAAATAGCATTTAACACAACATGTAATTATTTTGTTTTCTGGTTTGTATGTTCCCCCCATAAGCTGTAAGCTCCAATGTTTGCCTATTCACAATTGTATTTTTTGATAAATGTGTAATGGATGCCTCAGGCATGTTGCTAGACACCAGGAATAGAGAATGAGTAAAACTTAGCACTGTGCTGAAGGAGTCTCATTATAGGACTAGACTAATATGTAGCGTTGTGATGAAAGTATGTACATGATACAGTACAGCAGAGTAAGAAAGGAAATACTGCTCATTTTACTTGAGAAATTCCAGAAAGATTTCATAGTGGAAGTGACACTTGTATCAAGTCTTAAACAATGGCTGAAGGGAAAGCATTTCAGTTCCACACTAGAATGCAGCAAGTGTATGTGTTCAGAGCACTATATGCAGTTCAGCATGGCTAGAACACAGGAGTGCCTGGAGAAAATGGAGGGGAATTAAGAGATCAGACTGAGGAAGAAAGCTGTAGGCAGAGCATGGAGGAAGGCCTTGTGTGCCATACTGAGGGGTTGGATATTATTGATAATAAAAAACTGCTTACTATTGCTAGACTTTTTACAAATGTTATCTCATTTGATATTCACTCCTGCTGTATGAGACTGGTATCTCAGTGGCTGTTTTACAGATGAGAACTCTCGGGACCAGAGTAATTATTAGCAGGTAGCTTGACCAAAATCACACAGGTAGGAAGTGGTAGAGTTTAGACTCCAGTCAAGAACTTTGACCTCAGAGCCCATGCTCTTTAACCACTATAGCATGTTGCTGCTTTATTGTCTTGGCAGCAGGTGATTGAGTTTCAGGTAGGGGATGCAGCAGATGCTATTGATACCCCACATTTGTATCCCTTGGCTCTTCACATTTGTGTGCATGCAGGCCCACCTTATATCTGCCAACCTCAACTTGTCTTTGTGGCCAGAGAAATGCCATACACTAATTAGATTAGATTTGATTTCTGCCCATTTTTTAACGTAATTCTGTGGCAAGTTAGATGTGTAATCCTGAATGGTTTAGACCTGTCAGGGCTTACCTTGAACCACATAGTTGCTGCTCAGAGAGAGTAGGGGCAGAATGTAGACATGAGGATTCCATATTGTTTGTTGTGCCTATTGTTTTGAAATGTTACTGGTATTATATTTGTGGTATTCAGACATTCTTTATTTCAGATTATTTTAGTTCTTTTGGTCACCTTGTTGTGTTAGTACCACATTAAATTATTACATCTTTGTAAAACATTTGTAGGGCAAGTTCTCCCCTCATTACTCTTCTACTGGAAAGGTTTCCTGTCTGCAAGGGACATGTCAAATGACACCATGGGGATATTATCAGGAAATCCAGACAGTGGAAAATTCTACATTTTATTCTATAAATAAAAGATCTGTTCATATTTTGTATTGTTTATATATTAATTTCAGGAGAATTGCTGAGTTTACAGTATTTGTCCTAGTCCATTTATTCGAGCTTATTTTCTGTAAACTTTTATGGTTTTCTTTTGTTTACCCTTTTTAAGTTTATTCCTATAATAACATGGGGTTTTTTATGGCTATTTAGAATGTTACCTTGCTTCTTTCATAGATTTAAATAGTTATTCTTATATTGACCATTTTGTATTTTAAAACTCTGTCTTTTGTATTTAAATATAAAATATCAGTAGCTTACTTGGGAAAACTTAATGGACTAGGTTTGTATATTTTAATATTTTTTAGTTTATCACCAGTATGGCAGGATTTCCCAATCTCGGCACTATTATTAACATCTTGGACTAGATAATTCTTTGTTGGGAGGGGCTGTCCTGTGCATTGTAGAATATTTTAGCCGCATTCCTGGCCACTTACCTATAAGGTGACCAACTTATCCCAGTTTACCTGGGACTGTCCCAGTTTTACAACTGAAAGCCCCATGTCTCAGGAATCTCCTCAGTTCCTGGTAAACAAGGATACTTGTTCACCTTGTCTAATCACTGCATCACAGCAATGTACTCTCCCAACCCATTGTGACAATCAAGTATATCTCCAGACACAGCAAATGTCCTGTGGGGAGCAAAAGCACCCTCTGGTTGAGTTCCACTGCCCTATAGATAAACAAAAAAATCTCATGCTTTGTGTGGGATCCCACCAGCTAAACACATCAGGAATATATCTATAGTGAAACAAATTTAGGTTTATTTAGCATGATGTAGCAAACAAGAATGCATCTCAAAGGACCTTAAGAGTGTTTCAAAAAGGGGGAGTAAGGAGAGACCTCTTATAGGTTTTGGACTTGTGCTGTGAGTGGTTCTAAGGAAGGATCAGTGAAGAAGGGGCAGTTTGGTGATTGGCTATTTTATTCATTTGTTTCACAGGAAACCCAGAGGATTAAAGTTAGGACAGAGTTGGCTTCTGTAAAGGCAGCAATCAAGCAGAGAAAGAATGTTAATCACTTTTGCTGTTGCAGTTCAGTTAGTTTCTGTTAGAAACTTTGGTTCTGTCTGTGTCCTGTTGAAAACTGTTTATATTCTGCTTAGAACTTCTCAGTCTGATTGCCAAGAGGCAATTTTTATTTCCTCATTCCCTATAATATTTGGAATTTCAATGTTTATTAAATATGTTACTACATTTATAAGCAAGGTAACTGTCTTACATATATTGCTTTTAAACTACACACATTTGCTTTAAGAGTCACTGGGATAAACTAAACGAAGTTGCTTCTAAGAATTTTTTCTTTCTCAGAGAGAAAAACACTAGGGGTATAAATGCAATTCAGTAGAGTTAGGAGAGTCTTTTCAACAAATGGTGCCATAACAGTTGAATGTCCATATGCAAAAAGTGAACCTCAACAAGTACTTCACATCTTATACAAAAATGTGTTCAAAATGGATCATAGGCCTAAATGTAAAACATAAAGAAGAAGAAAGTAAAGGAGAAAATCTATGTGACCTTGGGTTTGAAAATGACTTTTTAGTTACATTACCAAAAGCACAATCCATGAAAAAACTAACAAAAATGTAAATGGAACTTTATCAAAATTAAAAACTTTTGCTTTGTGAAAGAAATTGTTAAGAAAATGAAAAGAAAATCCAGTTGCCAAAACTTGGAAGCAACAAAGATGTCCTTCAGAAGCTGATTGGATAAATAAACTGACAATGGAGTATTATTCAGTGCCAAAATGAAATGAGGTATCAAGCCATGAAAAGACATGGGAAAAATTTAAATGGATGTTACTGAGTGAAAGAAGCCAATCTGAAAAGGCTACATATGGTAATGTTTCAACTATATGTCATGTCTACAAAAGGCAAACTATAGAGACATTAAAAAGATCAGCGTTTGGGAGAGAGGGAGGAATAAAGAGTCAGAGCAGAGAGAATTTTTAGGGTGGTGAAAATACTCTGTTTGCTACAGTAGTGGTGGATACATTTGATACAAATGATACATTTGTCCAAACCCACAGAATATACACCACCAAGAGTGACCCCTAATGTAAACTATGGACTTTGGGTGATCATGACGTGTCAGTGTAGGTTCATCAGTTGTGACCAATGCGCCACTCTGGTGGGGATGTTGATAATGGGGAGGCTGTGCATGTGGGGGGCAGGGGGCGTATGCGAAATCTCTGTACTTTCCACTTAATTTTGCTGTGAACCTAAAACTGCGCCAAAAAAATAAAGTCTTAAAAAAGACATTCTACAGACTGGGAGAAAATAATTTGTAAATTACATATCTGATAAAGGACTTGCATCAAGAATATATAAAGAACTCAATTCAATAATAAAAAAACAAGTAGCTCAATTAAAAAGCACAAAATATCTGAACATATACTTCACCAAAGAATATATACAGATGGCAAGTAAACACATGAAAAGATCCTCCACATGGTTTGTCATTAAAGAAATGCAAATTAAAACCACAATGAGATGGTACTATGCACCTATTAGAATGACTGAAATCCAATATCATTGATGATAGCAAATGCTGGCAAAGATGTAGAACAACAGAAATTTTCATTCATTTCTGGTGAGATTGCAAAATGGTACAGCCACTTTGAAAGACAGTCTTACAGTTTCTTATAAAGTTAGACTTACCATAGGAACCATTAACCCACAAGAGAATCAAAGACTTATGTTCACATATAAATTTGTACAAGCAGTTTATAGCGGCTTTATTCATAAATTGCTAAAACTAAAACTTTAGAACTTGGAAGCAACCAAGATGACTTCAACAGGGGAATGGATAACTGTTACATCCATGCGTTGGAAAATTTTTCAGCAATAAAGAGGTACAGGCTATTGATTGACAGAATAACGTGGGCAAATCTTAGATATTATAAGTGAAAGAAGCCAGATCCAAAAGGTTTATATTTTATGATCCATTCATGTGACATTCTGGAAAAGGGAAAACTATAGGGACATAAATCAGTGGACAGGGGTTGTTGGATGGCAAAGTTGTTGACTATAAAGGAGATGCACAGAGGAACTTTTCAAGGAAAAGAACTATTCTTTGTGGTTCTGGGGTGGTGAATACATTTGTCAAAACCCATAAAACTGTGAATCACAAAGAGTGAACATTAATGTATGCAAATTGAAAAAAAAAAAAGACATCAAAAAAAGATCAATTCCAGGACAAAATCCAGACTGTGACAGATGAACCTAACTTTATTACAAATGAGTGAAATAACTGCACTGAACATGGGGGTGGGAGGTGAGAGGAGTATCCTAAGTAAGTCTGGAAAATTATGTTTTACTAGAAACTAAGGATAAAGATGAAAGATACGTAAATACTATCCTCTAGTTAGTAAATTTGTTTTCCAGGGGGATGCTGGTTAACAGTTCTGAAACTGCTTTATATGTATAGTAGGCTTGAAAAATAGTAAGTGGTTGGTGGGTGATGGGAGCCAGGTTTCTCACTATTGTAGAGGGAAGTTACAGATAAGAAAGGAAGGTTAGAATGAACTCTGTGGTTCTTAATGAGAGTTGGAAACATCAAGATGAACTCATGTTTAGCTTAGAATATGTGCAGATGGATAGATACAGAAACAATTGTAGATATATGTGTATATGTGAGTGTGTACACATAAATGTATTATCAAACTCTGTCCACTGAGAGGGCCTACACAGAATGACACTTGTGTAGTGGTGAGCAGTCTTAACACCCAGGTCTTGGTTCTAAATAGCAATCTCAAAGAAAAGATGGTAAGCTTCTTAGTGAAGTGGCTGATTCTAGGGCTGGGCAGGGAAACCACAACATGAGCCTATAGCATCTTGCACCAGAAAGTCAGGAAGTGCGCAAAAAATAAAAGGATGGATGGATGTCACAGGGATATAAGATCCAACCTGAAAGAAATCTCAATAGCCAAAGCTAGACCAATTTGAGCAGCAAAATAAATAATGTAGTATTTATTGAGTGAATATGGGCTAGACTTAGTGACTTGCCTTCTATGAATAAAGCATGGAAAGGGAAAAATAGTAACTTTACAGTAAAGGACCCTGTCAGACATTACCTTAACCAAGTGATCAAGGTTAACATCATGAGTAATGTCACATGGATATCATGTACCCCCCTGATATGTTGCAATGAGAAGGGCACTTCACCTCTGTGATATTCTTTCCTAAAACCTATAACCGTGGTCTGACCATGAGGAAGAGCTACCAAACAAACCCAAATTGAGGGACATCCTGCAAAATACCTGACCAAAACTTTCAAGGTTATGAAAACAAGAGAAGACTGAGAAATTCTCTTAGATTAGAGGAGGCTAAGGAGACATGATGAATTAATGCAATGTGGTATCACGGATTGGATTCTGAAATAGTAAAAGAACATTAATAGAAAAATTGGTGAAATGCAAGTAAAGTTTGGAGTTTAGTTAATGGTTATATACCAATGATGGTTTTTTAGTTTGACAGATGGTAATAAAAGATAATAACATCAGAGAAATCTGAAACTGAGGTATATAGAACTCTATACTATCTTAGCAACTTTTCTGTAGATTTTAATTTTTTCTAAAATAAAAGTTATTAAAAGGTTACAGAACAGCATGTAGAGTATAATTTCATTTATGGAAAAGTCTATACATAGATAGACTATACATAGATATGTTTATATGCATTGATAGATGACTTAAAATGTTTACTGAAATTTTAATAGTAATGGGTTTAGAGACATTACTTTCTTCTTTGTTCTTTTCTCTAGTATTAGATATTCATTAATTAGCATATATTATTTTTATAAAAGCAATAACATTGTTAAGTGCAACAGTAAAAGATACTTTCTTTTCAGCTACCTTTCCTAAAATTATTTCTCTAATAATTTTTTAATCAGAAGTTTTATATGTATTTATCAAGTAAAGTGGGGGAAAAAAATGAAAAAAAGACATCCAAGAAAATAGAAGATATGTTTACATGTCATAAGAGAATATTAAATGACAGAAATGCTTTGTGTTTCAAGTTTCATGTTTTCAACTTCAAGCAATGTATACAGTACTGGTTTATTTTATCTATATCCATATTGTAATTTTTCTACAATGAGTAAATATTATGTTCATCATAAAAAATGAATATTTTCATGGTAACAGACATCAGAGCTATAATTAGAACTTAAGTTCAGATTTTCAGGTTAAAGCTTTTTAGAATTTTCTAGGTCATTATAATGGCTTGAAATTAGTGTATATCTTAAAATTCAGGTGCAGCTAAATCCCTTACCAAATAACTTATAATTAAATCATTATTGGGCATAATATTCTTTATTTAGCATATATTTTTAAAGATACAAAAATTTATAAAATATAAGTTCTGTCTATCCCCAAGGATGGGAGTAGGTCAAGAGTTCATTTCACTAAATTTTAAAACCCTTTTGAAATGTAAATAAGAAATTTAACTTTTTAATCAGAATTATATAACCTATACTTACCCAGAGAATCAAAAAGCATTACTATTACTTTTCTAAGAACAGACTGGCTTGGGTCCAGTATTTCAGGAAATATTTATATCATAATGGTATAGCATCTGTGTTTGCTGAGTGCCTTCTATGTCAAGCATTTTATTTACAACTTTTCATTAAATCCTCAAAACAGTCCCATGTGATCTTGGGGTAACAGCAGTGAGTGGCAGCTTGAAGCAAGATCTTAATTCCTTGCCTGGGAATCGAACCTGGGCTGCCTGGGTGAAAACCAGGAATCTTAACCACTAGACCACCAGGGGCTAGTGGCTAGAAGCAGAGCCCTGGCTCTTGACCTCTTTGAAAAACGAATTTTACAGAGACGAAGGTTGTAAAGCAGACACAGAGTTTATTAGAAGCACAGTACATGTGGTAGAGCACAAAGAAAAGCAGTTTATTTAGGACAGAAGCAAAGCAGAGCTACACACTCAGAGAAGAGTGTGGGCATCTTCACTAACAAAGAGCGCTAAAGGGGTGGTTTAAATTCCTTATGTAGGGGCCATCTTCCGGGTCTTTGTTTTCCTCTGGCCAATCATCTTGCTTGTTCCCCATATCCGATCTCACTCAGGGTCCTGTCTAATGTGCATGCGCATCTTTTGGCCAAGATGGATTCCAGTGTGAGGGTCTCTAGGAGACTGGCAGAATATGTTATGCGTTAGTGCCCCCTCCCTTTTTGATCCCCTAGGAACTTCTCTGTACATGTGCAGTTGGGGAGGTCTCCTTGACCTGAAGAATGAAAGACGTGGTCATCTTATCTTTTTACTGCAGCAGAGCTTAGTTCCTCTCTGCTCCTGCTGTTATCTTTTTCCTTGAAATGTCATCGGGGGCCAGGGTGTGGTAGGGAGACCAGCTCCAATTGCTCAGTCTGACACACTCCAGCTTGCTCAGCCTGGGGCCAGTCTACCTCCTACCTCACATGTAGTGTAACCTAATTTTATAAATGTGGATGGAAACTAAATCTCAAAAAAGTTGAGTAACTTGCCCAAAGTTGTATACTATACGTTCAGTAAATTTGTATTATTTGTAAATTAAACATTTTTAAAACTCTGACATTCCTACAACACTCAGAATGCTTTATGTACAAATAATTCTTCATATATATATGTATACACCACCCTAAGTTCATAGTTTTTGTACTAGCTAATGTAAAAATTACTACAAGTGTAGTGACAATTATGATGAAATTTCAGCAAATATGTGTAAGTTTCTGAATTTATTTTATGTTACTTTTAGGAAAGTTTTAAAACACCAGGCAAACCAGTTCTTTCTGCATATTTTGTCATTCTGATTTTAATAAGTTCAGGTTTATACTTTATGTTTTAGAGTAATTGCATTTAGTAACCAAACATATAGTAATCATACTCTTGTACTTTCTGTTTCAGTCAGAAAATGTAACTGTGACAAAGGATTTTCAAAGGGTAGAAAATGCTTATCACATGGAAGCAGAGGTATGTACTTATCTTAAATAATTGGAAACAGCACGACTTTGTGGGGACAGTTTGCATTTAATTTTATTCTTGAAACTCAGTGTATACGAGAAATGCTTCTCATGGTATTGATAAAAGATTATTTTTCTCAATCATTTCTGGTATTACATATCTGGGTGAGCTTTTAAAATAAATTTAATGAGATTTAAGAGAAGTTGTTTTGAAATGGAATAAAAATAGCAGAGGGAAGTAGCATTTAATTGCCACCTGAATAAAATTTTAGTAATGTTATCATCTAGTGAGCAGGAAACACTACAGGAGAAAAATTTCTTCTCCTCAGATAAATAGCAAATTAATAGTCATAGAATAAAGGATTGAAAGACTTTTCAACATTCTTTTGTTTCACAATGCAATTTTATTGTTTTGTGTTCAGGTTTATTTAGAAATAAAAACTACTCAACCTTTGCACAAATTAAAAAGAACAAAATATTTTTGGACACTCAATTAATGAAAACATTTAGTTCCTAAAACTGTCGAGCTTTTTACTTATGTTTAAAGATTTTATGATGAGGATTTTATGAAGTCAGAGTATGTTACGTGTACTTGCGGCTAGGTTACAAGACTGCGCTCTCTTCCTGGTTCCAAACATCTTGGGGTATTTTGGGGCAGTCAGGCTGCCTCCTTGCCACAGGAAACAAACAAGAATGAGATTAGAACGGAATATTGTTTATCTAATCAGAGAATCTTTGCCATTAGAGGCGGAAAATACCTCAAGAAATCACCTAGTCCTACCTTCAGGCAGATAATATATTATTTTTTCTAATTTTAAGGGTGTGACCTTAGGCTTAGATAGCTTAGGCTCAGATTTTCCAAAGATCATATTACAAGAATTAGAATGGAAATTAGGATCCTGGCTTCTTACCTCTTGAGATAGTAATTTCGACAACACACTGTTGTCCCTATACTTACTTTAATAAATTTATAATTTCTTCACTTAAAATTTAACTATCTTATGATGATTTTAGGGATCCATTTGGCATATGTTATTCTGTAGTAGTGGGGACCAAAACATACCTTTCAAAACAGGATGAAGAGTGGTCTGGTAAGATTCCATATTATGGAAGTCAAAGACTGGGAGTTGTTCTAGCGCTCCTCCAGTAGTTATTACCTGTTTGGACTTCAGGTTGTAGTGAACACAGATGGGCTCTGGTTATCTTAGTTAATGGGGTTTGTTGTGAGGGCACACTAGTAAGTACACTAGGAGAAAAAGGAACAGTCCCAGCAAACATTCAGCCAGGCTTCATGGAAAACTGGAAAGTTTTTCAGACTGATTTATTCTAGGGACTGACCCGCCAGGTACAGAGCGTGCTTTAGAGCTGCTTATTTTGTTGTAAGACATGGCTAAGTGAGGACTTGGCTAAACTCTGCTCCTCGTCCTTTTGCTGTACTTACCTTTTTAATGTCTTGTATTTGAATTTCTTAAGAGAGAATCTGATTATATTTTGTATAGGGCTCCCCAGTAGCCAGAACTCTTATATAGTGTAGTCTAATACATGATTGCCCTTAAGTCAGCATCAGCAGAGACCAGGATGGTAGGGTCATGAGGTATAAAGTATGACAACCTGTGCATAAAGAACAATGTTTGGCTTTATGGCTATGGCTATAGTGAACACCAAAACCTAATATCTGATGTATACCAATATTCTCACAGATAGTTAAATATACAGACTAAGATTAGATGGTAGAACATTACTTTTCACATAATATCTGAAATTTTCATCCTGAAAGGCACTTCAGAGATTCTTTTTCTAACCTCCTGCCTACCCTGCTGCTTCAGCTTATTTTAAAGATATTGAAAGTTAGAAATTATCTAAGTGAGTTCTTTAAGGGTGGGTGGGTGTTTGTATGTTTGGGGTTGGAGTAAAACGTTGACTTTGCAATTCTTATATCTCTACTCTTTCCACTTCTCATGTTGTTTTCCTGTTAACAATTTCAGTGTTGGAGGGATTTTAAAAACCTGGGATATAGTAGGCATTCAATAAAAGTCTATTAAATAGAAAAAGTAGTATAACCAGTTTTCCCCCTCCTTTTCTTTGCACGCTTCCATGTGTCAGGTGTTTTCCATACGTTATCTCATCTAATTTTTTTTTAACTCTTCATCTTTGTTGTGAAATATTTTATACATAGATAGGTTTGAATATAAAAAGCCAATTCCATTTTCAGACATCTAATCCATATAAAATTTTCTAACATTAAACCAAGAATTGACTTACTAGTACTTATCCATTTTAATTGTGTACCTCTCCAAGGACAAAACAAATATTTCTTCCTAGAAGTATATACTTGAGGTTCAGTATCATAATAATGCTACTTTTTTCTTCTCCAAGTGTAGGAATCCCCAGTTTCTTTGGTCATTTCTTATACGACAAGCTCTCTCTTTTGTTAACCAATTTCCTCCTAAAGCATCTACAACTATAGTGTCCTAATTGTGATTCCATATTAGAGAAAGATGATTATCTTCCTTATTCTGGAATGTTTATTTCTAATAACACATATACGCCTGAACATTTTGGCACTTGCATCACATTGTTCCCTTCTGTTGAGCTTACAGTCATAAACAATGATTACAACTAAAAAAGTGTCTTTCTCACTTGGGGCTTTTAAATCATATTTCTCCTATCTTATAGTTTGTTATTATCACGCTATGTTCAGCAAAAATACTGCTCAAAATTAAAGGCCAACTATAGACTTTTTCAGAAAGCTGAAAGAATTCATTACCTGTAGACTTGCAATACAAGAAATGCTAAATGAAATTGGGTAGGTGGAATGAAATGGTACTAAAAAGGAATAGGAATCTACACAAAGGAATGAAGAGCACTGAAAATGGTAACTACACAGGTAGATATGATATTTTTCTTATATCTTCTCTATATCTCTACATCTATATAAAAGATAATTGTTTAAACAAAAATGATAACGACGAACTTTAGGAATTCTAACATATGTAAAAGTAAAACATACAACAGCAATAGCATGAAGGTCAAGAAGGGAGAAACAGAAGTATAATATTGTAGGTTTCTTATATATGAAATGGCATATCTCCTGAAGGTAGATTGTGATAAATTAAACATGTATATACTATAAACTCTAAAGCAGACACTAAATTAACAACAACAACAAGAGTTACAGCAAAGAAGCCAATGAAGGATATCAAATAGAATGATAAAAATATACTCAATCCCCCCAAAAAAAGGCCGAAAATGGGGAGGGGGGAAAAAAGAAAATATGAGACAAATAGTATAGCAAGATCAGAGGTTTAAATGTAACCATATCAATAATCACATTAAATATAAATATTCTAAATACCTCCATTAGAAGGCTTATATTTCAGATTGTATAAAAAAACACACCTCACCTGTAAGCTGCTTGCAACAAATGTACTTTATTTTTTTTTCTTTTATTAATAGAATTTATTTTTTTATATCTTTATTGGAGTATAATTGCTTTACAATGGTGTGTTAGTTTCTGCTGTATAACACAGTGAATCAGCTATACATATACATATATCCCCATATCTCCTCCATCTTGCGTCTCCCTCCCATCCTCCCTATCCCACCCCTCTAGGTGGTCACAGAGCACCGAGCTGATCTCCCTGTGCTATGCAGCAATGAAGTGAGAGAGTAGCATTAACATATATACGCTACCAAATGTAAAATGGATGGCTAATGGGAAGCTGCTACATAGGACAAATGTACTTTAAATATGAGGGCACCAACTGGTTAAAAGTAATGGCAGACTTTCAGTTTCTTAGTCTACGTGTTAGGAGCTTAGAAGTCACCACTGCATCCTAACAAGTAAAAAGCTGAAAAAAAAACGGAAATATCAACAACTCTTCTACGATCCATAAGAGAGGTGCACATACAGGGCACACTGCTACCCCCAAAACTGGAGAGACAGACAGACAAACACAGTGAGTCACAGCTTACCAGAGCAGAGACAACAGAAACCACCTCCAGAAATGGTGCCCGGGTAGGGAAATCTGAACTATAATTGACAAATTCCTGGAGGCTCAGTGTGGACAACTCTGAGAATTAAAACTCTAGAGGATCCAGTCATAGAGGGGGACCCACAGTTTTGTGAGATTTACCTCCACGTGCTCGACTAGGTTCTCACTGTGAATATGGGAGAAAACTTCCCTAGTGAGTCTGGCAGAGGGAGGGGGAAAGGAACCATTTTTAAATATGCCAGAGAACTCTGTTCTTCTTAAGAAAGTCTGTCCTCAGGAGAAACTAGTTAAGCAGACCCTAACCTGCTGGTATATTACCAGAGCCTAACTAACCAGAGGGAAGGGAAAAACCGAAATCCAATCCACTCTAGCCATCTTCTTCCACCTAAAGAGGAGGAGAAAACAACAACAACAACAACAACAACTCAGAAATACTTGTGAAGCTCACAGTCTGGAGGCACTGGCTCACTAAAAAACTGAGAATCAGAAGACAGCAGAACACCTTCCCTCTCCCTGTATCTTACCACCACATTACTAAAGACTTGTTTACAGCAGTTCCTTTTACTCAATATATCATGTCCAGTTATCAAGGAACAAATTACAAGGCACACCAAAAGGCAAAAAATGCAGTTTGATGAGACAGTGCAAGCATCAGAACTAGAGATGGTAGGGATGTTGGAACTATCAGACTGAGAATTTAAAACAAATATGATTAATGTGCTAAGAGCTCTGATGGATAAGTAGACACCGTGCAAGAACAGATGGGCAACATAAGCAGAGAGATTGAAATCCTAAGACCCAAAAAGAAATACTAGAGATCAAAGAAATGAAGACTGAAGAATGCTTCTGATGGGCTTTTTAGTAGACTGGATGCAGTAGACGAAAGAATCTCTAGGCTGGAGGGTATCTCAATAGAAACCTCAAAAACTGAAAAGCAAAGAGAACAAAAACTGGGGGGAAAAAAACCCCCAGAATATCCAAGGACTATGGGACAACTATAGAAGGTATAACATACACATAATGAGAGTACCAGAAGGAGAAGAGAGAAAGGAACAGAAGAAATATTTGAAGCAATAATGACAGAGAATTTCCCCAATAAATGCCCAAAAAGACCCCTACTGGTGAGCATATTATTTTCAAACTACAAAAAATCAAAGATAAAGAAGGAAACGTGAAAGAAGCCAGAGGAAAAAACACCTTACCTCTAGAGGAAGAAAACTAAGAATTATATCTGACTTTTCCTCTGAAACCATACAAGAAAAGAGAGAGTGGAGTTAAACACTTAAAGTGTTGAGAGAAAAAAAAAAACCCAACCTAGAGTTCTCTACACTGTATCCTTCAAAATTGAAGGAGAAATAAAGACTTTCTCAGACAAAAATTGAGGGAATTTGACTAAGACTGTTTTTTTGGGGGGTGGGGGTGTTTTTTGTTTTTTGTTTTCTGGCCACACCATGCGATTTGCAGCATCTTTCCCAACCAGGGATTGAACCAAGGCCACTGCAGTGAAAGCCTGGACTCCTAACCACTAGGCTAGCAGGGAAGTCCAAAAATTGAGGGAATTTGTTACCATTAGGGCTGCCTTGCAACAACTGTTAGAAGAAGTTCTTTAGAAAGAAGGAAAATAATATAGATCAGAAACCTGGATCTACGTAAAGAAAAGAAGAACATCAAAAAAGGAGTAAGTGAAGGTAAATACTTTTATTTTTCTTATTCTTTTTCTTAACTTCTTACAGTTAATAAACAATGTTGCATTAGTTTCAGGCGTACAGCAAAGTGATTCAGTTATACATATACATGTATCTCTTCTTTTTCAAATTCTTTTCCCATTTAGGTTGTTACATAATATGGAGCAGAGTTCCCTGCGTTATAGATATTTTTCTTATTCTTAATCAATCTAGTGAATAACAGTTTGTTTAAAGTAATAGCAACAATATATTCAATTTTGTATGCTTATGCATGTTTCTTATATATATACTTATGTATGCTGATATATAAGTGAAATGAATGACAGTAATGATACAAGCGATGAGATGGAGGAATTAGGATTATTTTGTTATTATAAGGTACTCGCACAACCCATAAAGTGGTATAGTGTTATTTAAAAGTAGACTTGGATTAGCTGTAAATATGTATTGCATACTTTAGAGAAACCACTAAAAAAAGCTTAAAAATATATAACTGATATGCTGAGAAAGGAGAAAAAAGGGAATCATGAAATGCTCAGTTAAAATCACAAGGGCTTCCCTGGTGGCGCAGTGGTTAAGAATCCACTTGCCAGTGCAGGGGAAATGGGTTCGAGCCCTGATCCGGGAAGATCCCACATGCTGCGGAGCAACTAAGCCTGTGTGCCACAGCTACTGAGCCTGTGCTCTACAGCCCACGAGCCACATCTACTGAGCCCGTGTGCCATAACTACTGAAACCCAGGCACCTAGAGCCTGTGCTCCGTAACGGGAGAAGCCACCGCAATGAGAAGCCCGCGCACCGCAACAAAGAGTAGCCCCCGCTTGCAGCAACTAGAGAAAGCCCATGCACAGCAACGAAGACCCAACACAGCCAAAATAAATAAATAAATAAATAAATGAAATTTTTTTTAAATCACAAAAGGCAGAAGACAGAACTTAGAAAAAGGAACAGGGCAACAAATAAACAGTAAAGAATATGGTGGATATTAATCCAACTATATCAGTAATGCTTTGAACATCAGTGGTCTAAACGCAGCAATTAAAAGACAGAGGTTGTCAAAGTGCATCAAAAATCACTACCCAACTATATGTTATCTATGAGAAATCCATTTTAAATATAAAGACATATATAACTTAAAAGTAAATCCATGGAGAAAAATTAATCATGCTAACACTAATCAAAAGAAAGCAAGAGTCATTATTGTAATTTCAGACACAGCAGACTTCATAACAAGGAGTTATCAGGGATACAGAAGGGCATTATGTAATGATACAGGGGCAATTTTCCCAGAGCCATAACAATCCTTGGGGACTTCGCTGGCAGTCCTGTGGTTAAGACTCTGCACTTCCAGTGCAGGGGGCATGGGTTTGATCCCTGGTTGGGGAACTAAGATCCCACATGCTGCATGGTGGCACAGCCACACACACAAAAAAATCCTTAACGTGCATTTCCCAACTACATGAGGCAAAAACTAATAGAACTGCTAGGAGAAATAGATGAGTCCACTATCATAGTTGGAGTCTCCAACTCCCTTTATCAAGAAGGGACAGATTCAGCAGGCATAAAATCAGTAAGGACCTAGTTGAACTTAACAGTGCCATCAATTCACTGGATAGAATGGACATCTATAAATTACTTCCTCCAAAAACAGTATTCTTCTTCTCAAGCTCTCATGGAGCATTCACCAAGATAGAACACATTTGGCGTTTGGGTCTTTTGAGCACAAGCCACCCATTCTCATTGCTTGGCCCTGCAGTAAACCTTTACTCCCCCGCCCCCCGCCAAAAAATACATTTTAGGCCAAAACTTATACCTTAACAAATTTAAAAGGATAGATCATATAATGTCTGCTCTCTGACCACAGTGGCATTAACCTAGAAATCAATAACAGAAACATAACTGGAAAATCCCAAAATACATGGAGATTAAACAACACACTTCTAAATAACATGGGTCAATGAAGAAATCTCAAGAGAAATTTTAAAATATTTAGAACTAAATGAAAATCAAAATACAGTTTATCAAAATGTGTGAGATACAGTGAAAACAGCTTAGAGAGAAATTTTAGCATTGAATGCATATAGTAAAAAAAAGAAAAATCTAAAATAAATAAGCTAATGTTTCCACCTTAGGAAACTAGAAAAAGAAGAGCAAATCAAGTCCAAAGTAAGCAGAAGAAAAATAATAAGAATTAGAGCAGAAATCAGTGAAACTGAAAACAGGAAATCAATAGAGAAAATTAGTGAAACCAAAAGCTAGTTCTCTGAAAAGATCAATAAGATTGATAAGCTTCTGGCCAAACTAAAGGGGGGAAAAAAAGAGAAAGAACAAATTACTAATATCAGAACTGAAAAAGGAGACATCACTACAAATCCTATGGAAGTACATTACAAGATAAGAAAACTACAGACGAATCTCTCATGAATATAGAGGCAAAAATCTTCAACAAAATATTATTTCCTACATACCAGCAACAAACAAGTAGAATTTGAAATTAAAAACAATTTTCCATAGCACCCCAAAACATGAAATACTTGGGTGTATATCTAACAACATATATGTACAAGATCTATATGAGGAGAACTTTGACACTCTGGTGAATTAGATCAAAGAAGAGCCAAATAAATGGAGAGATATTCCATGTTCATGGATAGAAAGACTCAATATGGTCAGGATGTCAGTTCTTCTGAACTATATCTATAGATTTGATGCAGTCCCAACAAAACTCCCAGTAAGTTATTTTGGGGATATTGAAAAAAAAAAATGATTCAAGTGTATATGGAGACGCAAAAGAACCAGAATAGCCAATACAGTATTGAAGAAGAAGAACAAAGTTGGAGAAATGACATTCCCTGACTTCAAGGCTTACTAAAAGGCTTCAAAAATCAAGATAGTGTAGTAGCGTTTGAAGAATAGACAAATAGATCAGTGGAACAGAATAGAGAGCCAAGAAATAGACTCCTGTATAATCAACTGATTTTTGAGAAAGGAGCAAAGGCAGTACAATGGGGCACAATCATCTTTTCAACAATTGGTGCTGGAACAACTAGACATCCACATACAAAAAAAAAAGTATCTAGATACAGACCTTGCACCCTTCAAAAAATTAACTCAGAATGTATCATAGACCTCAAGGTAAAACACAAAGCTATAAACATATGAGAAAACCTAGATGGCCTTGAGTATCACAATGACTTTGTAGATACAACACCAAAGGCATTGATCCATGAAAGAAATAATTGGTAAGCTGGACTTCATTACAGTTAAAAACTTCTGCTCTGTGAAAGACAATGTCAGGAGAATAATAAGAAAGTCACAGACCCAGAGAAAATATTTGCAAAACACACTTATTTTAAAGGACTGCTATCCAAAATACACAAAGAACTCTTAAACCTCAACAGTAAGAGAAAAAAAAAAATTAAAAATAAGCCAAAGACCTTAACAGATGCCTCGCTAAAAAAGATATATAGATGGTAAGTAAGCATATGAAAAGATGATCCACATCATATGTTATTAGGCAGATGCAAATTAAAACAAAAATGAAATGTCACTGCACACTTATTAGAATGGCCAAAATCTGGAATGCTGACAACACCAAATGCTGACGAGGTTGTGGAACAAGAGGAGCTCTCACTCATTCCTGGTGGGAATGCAAAACGGTGCAGTCATTTTGGGAGACAAAGTTTCCTATAAAACTAAACATATTCCTACCATATGATGCAGCAGTCATGCTCCTTAGTATGTACCCAAAGGAGGTGAAAATGTATGCTCACATAGAAACGTGCACATGGATATTTATAGCAGCTTTATTTATAATTGCAAAATTTGGAAGCAACAAAGATGTCCTTCAGTAGGTGAATGGATACATAAACTGTGGTACATCCAGAAAATGGAATATTATTCAGCCCTAAAAAGAAATAAGCTCTCAAGCCATGAAAATAGGTATGAACCTTAAATGCCTATTACTAAGACAATCAGAAAAGGCTACAAACTGTATGATTCCAACTGTATGACATTCTGGGAGAAGCAAAACTATAGCGACAGTAAAAGGATCAATGGTTGCCAGCAGTTAGGGGGAGGGTGGGATGAATAGGGGGTGCACAGAGGAATTTTAGGGCAGTGAGAGTATTCTGTATGAAACTATAATGAGAGATGCATGTCAACATACATTTGTACAAACCCAGTGAATATAAAACACCAAGAATGAACTCTAATGTAAACAATGGACTTTTGGTCATTATGCTGTGTCAGTGTATTGGGTTGGCCAAAGGTGTTATGGAAAAACCTGAAAGAACTTTTTGGTCAACCCAGTAGGTACACATATTGTAACAAATGTACCACTCTAGTGGGGAATGTTGATTATGGTGAGGGGGGACTATGTGTGTGTGGGGTAGAAGGGTATATATGGAAAACATCTGTTCCTTCCTGTCAGTTTTGCTGTGTGCCTAAAACTTCTCTAAAAAAATAAAGTTTTAAAAAAACAGATCAATGTGTTATTTAAGGCCTGTGTTTCCTTATTCATTTTCAGTCTGGATGATCTGTCCATTGATGTAAGTGGGATTTTAAAGTCCCCTACAAATATTGTATTACCATTGATTTCTCCTTTTATGTCTGTTAGTATTTGCCTTATATATATAGGTACTCCTATGTTGAGTATATTTACAATTGTTATATCTTCTCTAACACATTAGTCCAAATGGACTTAATTGATATATACAGAGCATTCCAGCAGAAAGCAGCAAAATACACATTCTTTTCAAGTGCACATGGTTCCATGTGCACATTCTCCAGGATAAATCACATGCTAGGCCACAAAACAAGTCTCAGTAAATTTAAGAAAATTGAAATTGTATCAGGCATCTTTTCTGACCACAATGCTATACAACTAGAACTCAACTATTTAGAAAAACTGCAAAAAAACACAAATGTGGAGGCTAAACAATATGCTACTAAACAAGCAGTGGATCACCGAAGAAATCAAAGAGGAAGTCAACCTAGAGACAAATGATGAAAACATGACAATCCAAAACTTATGGGACACAGCAAAAGCAGTTCTAAGAGGGAAGTTTACAGCAATACAAGCTTACCTCAGTAAACAAGAAAACTCTCAAGTAAACAACCTAACCTTACACCTAAAGCAAAAGAACTAACAAAACCCAAAGTTAGTAGAAGGAAAGAAATCATAAAGATCAGAGCGGGAATAAATGAAATAGAAACAAAGAAAACAACAGAAAAGATCAATGAAACTAAAAGCTGGTTCTTTGAAAAAATAAACAAAATTGATAAACCTTTAGCCACACTCATCAAGAAAAGAAAAGAGAGGGCCCAAATCAATAAAATCAGAAATGAAAAAGAAGTTACAACTGACACCACAGAAATACAAAGGATCATAAGAGACTACTATCAACAACTATATGCCAATAAAATGGACAACCTAGAAGAAATGGACAAATTCTTAGAAAGGCACAATCTCCCAAGACTGAACCAGGAAGAAATAGAAAATATAAACAGACCAATTACAGTAACGAGATTGAATCGGTAATTTAAAAACTCACAACAAACAAAAGTCCAGGACCAGGTGGCTTCACAGGTAAATTCTACCAAACATTTAGAGAAGAGTTAACACCTGTCCTCTGAAACTATTCCCAAAAATTGCAGAGGAGTGAACACTTTGGAACTCATTCTGTGAGGCTAGCATCACTCTGATACCAAAACCAGACAAAGATATCACACACAAAAAAAGAAAATTACAGGCCAATATCACTAATTAACATAAATTCAAAAATCCCCCCAAAAATATTAGCAAACCGAATCCAACAGTACATCAGAAAGATCATATACCATGATCAAGTGGAATTTATCCCAGGGATGCAAGGATTTTTCAGTATCTGCAAATCAATCCATGTGACACACCACATTAACAAACTGGAGAATAAAAACCACATGATCATCTCAATAGGTGCAGGAAAAGCTTTTGATAAAATTCAACATCCATTTATAATAAAAACCCTCCAGAAAGCAGGCATAGAGGAAACATACCTCAACACAATAAAGGCCATAAATGACAAACCCACCACTAACATCATACTCAACAGTGAAAAGCTGAAAACATTTCCTCTAAGATCAGGAATAAGACAAGGATGTCCACTCTTGTCACTTTTATTCAACATAGTTTTGGAAGTCCTAGCCACAGCAATCAGAGAAGATAAAGAAATAAAAGGAATCCATGTTGGAAAGGAGGAAGTAAAACTGTCACTGTTTGCAGATGACATGATACTATACATAGAAAATCCTAAAGATGCCATCAGAAAACTACTAGAGTTCATCAATTAATTTAGTAAAGTTGAAGGATACAAAATTAATACACAGAAATCTGTTGCATTTCTATACACTAACAATGACGTATCAGAAAGGGGAATTAAGGAAACAGTCCTATTTACCATCTCATCAAAAAGAATAAAATACCTAGGAATAAATCTACCTAAGGAGGCAAAACACCTATACTCTGAAAACTATACGACAGTGATGAAACAAATTGAAGACAACACAAACAGATGGAAAGATATACCATGTTCTTGAATTGGAAGAATCAATATTGTGAAAATGACTATACTACCCAAGGCAATCTACAGATTCAATGCAATCCCTATCAAAATACCAATGGCGTTCTTCACAGAACTAGAACAAATAATTTTAAAATTTATATGGAAACACAAAAGATCCCTAATAGCCAAAACAATCTTGAGAATGAGGAACAGAGCTGGAGGAATCAGGCTCCCTGACTTCAGGCTATACTACAAAGCTACAGTAATCAAAATAGTATGGTTCTGGCACAAAAGCAGACACATCAATGGAACAGGATAGAGAGCCCAGAAATAAACCCATGCACTTATAGTCAATTAATCTACAACAAAGGAGGCAAGAATATACAGTGGAAAAAAGACAGTCTCTTCAATAAGTGGTGCTGGGAAAACTGGCAGCTACATATAAAAGAATGAAATTAGAACATTCTCTAACACCATGTACAAAAATAAACTCAAAATTGATTAAAGACCTAAACGTAGGACTGGATACCATAAAACTCCTCGAGGAAAACATAGGCAGAAAACTCTTTGACATAAATCACAGCAATTGGGCTTCCCTGGTGGCACAGTGGTTGAGAATCTGCCTGGCAATGCAGCGAACACGGGTTCGAGCCCTGGTCTGGGAAGATCCCACATGCCATGGAGCAACTGGGCCCGTGAGCCACAACTACTGAGCCTGCGCGTCTGGAGCCTGTGCTCTGCAACAAGAGAGGCCGCAACAGTGAGAGGCCCGTGCACCGCGATGAAGAGTGGCCCCCGCTTGCCCCAACTAGAGAAAGCCCTCGCACAGAAACGAAGACCCAACACGGCCATAAATAAATAAATAAATAAATAAATCACAGCAATATTTTTTGATCCGTCTCCTAAACTAAAGGAAATAAAGGTAAAAATAAACAAATGAGACCGAATTAAACTTAAAAGCTTTTGCACAGCAAAGGTAACCATTGACAAAATGAAAAGACAACCTACTGAATGGGAGAAAATATTTGCAAATGATAAAACTACCATATGACCTAGCAATCCCACTCCTGGGTATATATCTGGAAAAAGCAAAAACACTAATTCAAAAAGATACATGCACCCCAGTGTTCATCCAGCATTATTTGTAACTGCCAAGATACGGAAGCAACCTAAGTGTCCATCAACAGATGAATGAATAAAGAAGCTATGGTATATGTATATATATATGTGTGTGTGTGTGTGTGTGTGTGTGTGTGTATACACAATGGAATACTACTGAGCCATAAAAAAGAATGAAATTTTGCCATTTGCAGCAACATGGATGGACTTGGAGGGCATTATGCTAAGTGAAATAAGTCAGACAAAGAAAGACAAATACTGTATATCACTTACATGTGAAGTCTAAAAAATATAAAAAGCTAGTGAATAAAACAAAAAAGAAGCAGACTCACAGATATAGAGAACAAACTAATGGTTACCAGTGTTGGAGGGCAGGGGCAATATAGGAGTGGGAGAGTGGGAGGTACAGACTATTGGGTATAAGATAGGCTCAAGGACATAGAGTTACAACACGAGGAATAGAGCCAATATTTTGTAGTAACTGTAAATGGAAAGTAACCTTTTAAATTGTCCAAAAAATAAAAAATTAAATTAAAAAAATTAAGTGCAACTATTTTAAAAAAAACAGATCAGTGGCTTTCAGGGGCTGGGATCTGGGGAGCACAGGGGAATTTGAGGAAGTTGATGGGACGGATCATAATGGTGGCTACATGAGTAAATGCATCTGTCAAAATTCATAGAACGTATACTAAAAGGAGTGTATTTTGCTCTATATAAGTTATGCCTTAATAAACCTGACTTTAAAAAAATCAAAGGGGTGCATAAAGATATACCATGCTAACAATAACCAAAAGAAAGTTGTAGTGGCTATGATAATATCAGACAGAGTATATTTCAAAGCAAAGAGTATTACCCAGATAAAGATGATTTTATAATGATAAATGGGTCAATCAAGAGAATATAACAGTCTTAAACACATACATTTAATATTAAAGCTTCAAAATACTTAAAGCAAAAATGATAGAACTGAAATATTTGAAATTTAAATAACATACTTCTCAATAACCCATGGGTCAAAGGAGAAGTTAAAAGAGAAATTAAAAAGTGCATACATTTAAGGGAGAATTTATGCCAATTCTGTACAAACTTTTCCAGAAAATGAAGAAGCTGGAATACTTTCCAACTCATTATTTGGAACCAGAAGATAACAAAACTGGGGTGGGGTGGGGGGGACATTACAAGCAAAGAAAACTACAGACCAGTGTCCATCATAAACTTATGTGCAGAAATTATAAACAAAACTTTAGCAAATCAAATGCAGTGATATATAAAAAGGATAATATATAATGACCAAGTATGGTTCATCCCTGCAATGAAAGGTTGGTTCAACATTCAAAAACCGGTCAATCTAATTTATCATATTAACAGAGTAAGAAAGAAACATATGATGATCTCAATAGATGAAGAAAAACATTTAACAAAGTCCAACATCCATTCCTAATAAAAATTCTCAGCAAACTAGAAATAGTAGGGAACTTCCTCAAAATGATGAAGGGAACCTATGAAAAATCTACAGTTACCATCATATTTATTGATGAAACACTGATTGCTTTGTGCCTAAGATCAGGAACAAGACAAACGTATCTACTCTCACAACTTCTATCCAACATTGTACTTGAAGTTCTAGCCAGTGCAGTGAGGCATGAAAAAGAAATAAAAGGCATCCATACTGGAAAGTAAGAAGTAAAATTGTCTTTATTCATGGACAGCGTGACCATCAATGTAGAAAATCTAATGGAATCTACAAAAAAACTATTAGAACTAATAAACATCAAAAATATAAAATACCTAGGGATAAATCTGATCTTTTAACTGTGTATGCTGAAAACTACAAAATATTGCTAAGAGAAATTAAAGAAGATCTAAATAAATGAAGAAACATACCTTGTTCCTGATTTGGAAGACTCAGTATCATTAAGGTATCAGGTCTTCCTTAATCTATATTTAGAGTCATTGCAATCCCACTCAAAATCCCAGTCAGCTTTAAAAAAAAAAAAAACTTGAAATTGACAAACTGATTATAAAAGACATTATTCACTTAGTATTGAAACCAGATAGAACATCAGTCTTCCCTGGATAACATTTATGATTAAAGGCAACTGTTCCTCATTGTATAAGATGACTCAGGAGGTTACCTCATCCCTCTCTTTCTCTTTGCTGCTTCCACATATTTAAAGGCAGAGGACATAGTGAAATAGATGAACTTCTGCATATAGATCTGAAAATAACTTCTGGAAGAAGAAACATACCTCAGATGACAGCAGTGAAGTATGAAGTAATTACCTCTAATCAGGAAGCTAGCTAATGGCATAGATGACTAAAGAGTCATGAAACATTTATCAGGGTTAGAATTTAGCTGAATAATAAAGTTGAAGGGGAAACCCTCCAGTTCTCTTTCATAAAAGTCTCTGACTGATTTAAAATGAAGTTTTAAATGTTCAAGTCAACATTAGATAAATTACAAAATTCATAAGCAAAAATAAATTTAATAACAAAATTTAGTTATAAGTACCAAGTAGGTCTTTCATATCTGTTACATACTATAAAATGACCTCATTGTAACCTGGCTTTACTTTTTTTAACTCACATTTAGAGAAAGATTTGAAATAACGCATCAGACATGAAAATAATTTCAATTGTCATTTCATTTACAGGTCTGCATTACATTTACTGAATTCGGAAAAATGCAAAATATTTGTAACTTTCTTGTTGAAAAGCTAGATAGCTCTGTTGTCATCAGCCAACCCCAGTTCTATCATACTCCAGGTTCTATTGAGAATCTTCGGTAAGTTAAGCACATCTTTAAATTAATTATCAACTAATTAAACAAAACTATTCAGTGCTGCGGTTTGTTGAATGTCGTATTAATAATCTCTGCATTTAATTCCTAAGACGGCAAGCCTGTCTTGTTGCTGTAGAAAATGCATGGCGCAAAGCTCAAGAAGTCTGTAATCTTGTTGGCCAAACTCTAGGAAAACCTTTATTAATCAAAGAAGAAGAAATGAAAGAATGGGAAGGCCAAATAGATGATCACCAGTCATCCAGACTCTCAAGTTCGTTAACTGTACAACAAAAAATCAAAAGTGCAACAATACATGCTGCTTGCAAAGTATTTATAACTTTTGAAGTAAAGGGGAGAGAGAAGAAAAAAAACCGTATCTGAAATTCTGACCAAAATATATTGTGTTTGTATCTTTTTGTCTATTTGTATACTTTTTATAATGTTTGCTTTTGTCCTGAATATAAATGTATTGTGTAGTCTATAAAGTGTTTCTCCCCCAAGTCTGTCAGTCCTTGAATATAGTTCCACAGAATACTTATGTTTACTTTCTGTTTTTGAAAACTTACTATGGGAAATACTCTTTGGAAATAAATGTGTTATATGTGCACACTTGCATAGTGACAGTTCATATAAGTGTGTGTGTAAATAATTTGATATTCCTACTACAGGATGAAATATTGACACAGTTATTAACATGATTCTTAACATTCATAGAAAGAATGATGAGCAATACATAACTTTTGATAAAAGGGTAATGAGATATACTAAGAAAATATTTTGATGACTGAAATAAAAGATAATATATGGACCAGACTCTCTTCACTAGGGCTCCTTTGATTATACCAGCACTCTCCAGTACAAATATATATATAATGCAATCCACATATGTAATTTAAAATTTCCTAGTAGATACATTTTTTAAAAAGTAAAAAACGGTTGAAGCTAATTTTAATATTTTATTTAACCCAGTATATCCAAAATATTATCATTTCAGCATGTAATTATTCTTAAATTAATGGATATTTTATATTCTTTTTTATACGAAGTTTTCAAAATCCAGGGTATATTTTATATTACAGCACATCTCAATTCAGATGCTAAATTTTCATCAGAAATACTTGATCTGTATTTAAGTTTTTTAAAATATAGGCAGAAAAAATAGATTCACACACCCAGTTGTTCCAGACATTCTTGAAAGAGCTAGTAACTGGATCACGTGTCAGTTTTTAAATAAAATTTTTTTTTTTAATTTAAAATTCAGTTCCTTAGTTGCACTAGCCACATTTCAAGGACTCGAAAGCCGTAAGTAGGTCATGGCTACCGTGTTGGACAGTGCAGGGCCATACACTGAGAAAATACTGATCCTTAAGGCTATCTGAGCAAGTACATATCATTGCCATTGCATTATACACCATCTGCAGGTGTGTCTACATCAGCCAAGTCTGTTATGCAGCACAGGCTTTCCATTCCCTGCCATACAGCTAAGCCCTAGGGTTTTTCCTTTGATATAGCTTGACACTCATATACCAATGTTTCTTTCCTATAACGTATTCCAGTAGTTTTCACTCCCGCCCACTTTCTTAAGTGGCACTAAAACCGCTTAATCCATCTCTTCTGTAGTATCCTTGGTGGGAAGGAGTGTGGAAGCTAAGAAGAAAACTTCTAGAATCCAACACCGCTATTTTAAAATCCTGATTTTACTACTAGAATGTAAGCTCCTTTAGAATGGAGATCTTGTCTTTTTCTCATTCACAGCTGCATTCTCAGTCTTAGCATAGTGACAGGGCCAACACAGAGTCGGCTCTCAAATATCTGCTGAGCAATGTACTGGTTATAGGAACTTGGCAAGGCACTTTAATTTCTTTAAGCTTCTCTTTCCTCACCAATGAAATGAGGCTAATAATACCTACCCTGCAGTGTTGTTACTACAAGGATTAAAGTTGATAACTGTAAGACCACAAGAATAATGCCTAGCACATAGCAGTTACTTGGTAAATGGTAGCCACTATACCAGCTGCATTCTTTGATTATTGTCAACCCAAGTAAAAGTTGGCTTTTCCAAATCTATCATTAAGATGAATTTTTAAATAGTCATATTAAAAATAAACTTATCAGAAAACCAGTTTAAGGTATGTTGAAGTTTTATTTCCAAAAAGAGTTAAATAAATTATATTTTAGCTTTTATTTATCCAGTTGGGTAGAAAAGTACAATTGAGTCTGTACATCAAGAAAAAAATTGTTCATACTCAATAAAATTTAATCACAGGGGGTGAGTTTTCTTAGCCACGGCTTCATTGTATCTTTGGTTCCATCATATTTGGTAAAGAAGGTTTTCAACTTAGCAATAAATACCTAAAAACAAATTTTAAGTTAGCAAACACTTTTTAGAATTTACAGGCATTATTAAAGATGTTGCCTCAAAAAAAAATCCTATAAAATGGACAGTCCTACAATTCTGTAGAGCATCTAAGAGAAGTAATCCTTCAAAGATTGGACTGGTTTATGTATGACATCCTGTGTACTTTAAGACTAAGGGTATCAAATTTAGTTGTCAGTTAATGGCAAGTTAATTTCTGACACATGGCAGATACTGGAGTATCACAATGAATTACTTAGGGGACCTGTGCCACAGAGCCTGCTAGAATAAACCTAGCCCGAACTTAATCCTGACAGAATTTCTTTCTTCTGAACCCCTTTTTAAAGAAAATCTTTCAAGAAAGCAAAAAATTGTAATTGCTGTTTTCTGAAAGAAAATTTCTTTCTAATTAGGATATTTGAAACAGATCCACTATGTTCCAAGCTCCTTTTTAGAAGGAAATACTATTAAAATAAGGTTTCTGAATATTACTGATAAAATTTAGGATTCCATTCAGCTACATGCTAAAGATTCCATTTTTTGTAGTAGCGATTTACCTTACTTATGTCAGTATTCTTATTTGACAGTTAATTTGAGTTCAGTGTAAATAAGACCTGGAAAAATATTTTTTAACTTAAGATTCTGTGCCTCATATTCCATAAATATTGTTATGACCTCCTTGGAAATGTAGGTTTAGGAGACGCAAATTCTGTCAGACTTGTTGATGAGAATTTGATAGTGAGGAATTCTTCTCACTGGCCTAAAAACAATAAAAACATGAATTATGAGGTCAAAAGTGGGAGTTAACATATTATCTACATTACAAAATTATGTGGAAGACAAATGTTTTATTATTCATTCCAGAAAAAAACTATATAAATCGGTTTAATTAAAATAACAAACATTTATTATTTTATTCATATTATATTTGCAGCCAAATAGTTTCTAATAGCCATAAAATCTCCTGTGGCCTAAATCACTTTAACATGTTCAGTTATGTTAAAAGACTGGAATTAACAGTGGCTTATCCAAGTCAAACACTTCTCAGGGTGAGGTAATAGATACTTTTCAAGAGGAATTATTTGTACTATTTTATTAAACCGAATAACATTCTTTTATCACCTGTTTAGCAGGGGGATATTCTGTTTCAGCCACCCTCTGGAGCTCTGGCTTCAGTGTCCCAACCAAAAGTACTCCCAAATAGCCATGTCACTTATGGATGTTCACCAGTCCCACCTCAGAATGAGCAAATGCTGGCTTTGGACTTCAAATGTAAGTTGGTACTGTTATAACAGTGATAAAACAAAACAGCTAATCAAAAACATATTATTTGCTACACAGAGTTTGATTTATCAGGGTTTCATATGCTTGATACAATTAATAAGGCAAATCAGTGAACCAAAAACTAAAATCAGTTTCCACACTAAGAGATTAAAAGCCTAGGTGGCAGGAGAAAGTACTAATCTAAATGATCCTGAAACAAGGCAGTGATCCCTGAATTTTAAAAAAAATCCTCCAAATATCATGTTGCCATCTGGTGGCAGTGGGGGGGGTGTGTGTGTGTGTCCATTTTTTTAAATATAGAGATTCTGTCATCCTCTGCTCCTTCCCTTCTGCAAACGATTTTGCACAAAAGACTCAAAAACAGGTAAATAGTTCCAATACTTCAAACAGAAAAATTTGCACTGATTACATTCATTACATCCTAATTTTTCATCAGTTTCTATACAAGACTATGAACTCCTCAAGGGTAGGGCTATGTCTTAAACATTTCTTTTCCTAGTACCTGGCTAATAAAAGGCTAAGAGGAGGAAAAGCTGGTTGTCAGTTATTCTGCTTTATTCCCAAATCAGAAGAATAGCATTTATAGCAGAGTACCTCAATGTTGGTACACATGGAAGTGGGGAAGGGAAATGCAGGGCACTGATTCCAGAGTCAAGTACAAATATGATCTATAATAGGCTTTGAAAATTAATGGTAATGGAAACAAATTCAATTTCAATATCTATTTATTAAAAGTTTTAACTGAATTTATTAGATGCAGTTTTATAGTGGTTGCAGTCAGAATTTCAAAAGCAACTTTCCCTGAGAGTGTGTTATGGGCTGTTGTTTTGTTTTCTGTTGTTGTTTTGGGGTTTTTTTGGCTCTAGTTCACTGTTTTTATTTACATAACCACCTTTCTCCCAGACAAGCAACATTAGCAAAACTTAAGGCAAAGATGCCTTGCTGGTGACCATCCTGTTCAATTTTCTTCCGCGGAGGGTCTTCTCAGTGGCCAGTTACCACATGGAGTTCCTGCTGTGTTTGCACATTTTCTACTGGGTCAGCTCTAAGTGAGGACCTTTGCCCTACCCTCCTGTCACCACTGAGAGTAATTATACTTGTACCACACATTGCTCACCAACAGGCCATGACAAACTCTCAGGGAAAGTTGCTTTCTTTGAAATTCTGACTTCAACCACTATAAAACTGCATCTAATAAATTCAGTTAACTTACAACTTCTAATAAACAGATGCTTAAATTGAATGTTTCCATTACCATTAATTTTACTTTCAAAACCTATTTTAGAAGGTTATATTTGTACTTGATAGCAATAATGAATTTGTATCTCACACAAAAACAGTTTTTATGCTTTTTCTTTTTACCAAATCAGCCATGTTTATTGTAATTCCATTTAAAAAGAGTGAGTGTAATGATTCAGATAAATCAAGTCTAGCCCAAGTAAGTAAATAGCATCAAAAGAAAATTTTTCTTAGTTTATGCTAAACTAATGATGAAAGGTCTGAAGTATTACATTCTATATCGGAGTAGGAGGTGAGGTATAATTAAAGTTGAATGTCAATCAGATACAATACAAAATTATTTTAATATAGCAAATGTTTCACTAGCTCAATACCTGCAAGGAAAGCATAGATTTCTTCTTCATTGTACCTATTCCTAAAATGATAAAGATGCAGTGATACAGGCTGATGTGTTCTGCAAAGAATCCATGATGAATATGCAGCCGAAACCTTTGAAAATTTTATTTGCAAACCACAGAGGTCGGCATATATTTGAGGAATGACTATATTTGTTTCATTCTGTAGGAATGTTGAGAATTCATAGCATCCCCAAATGTTACTACTCTTAAACGTTACATTCATTTAAAGTATTCAGGGACTTCCCTGGTGGTCCAGTGGCTAACACTCCACACTCCCAATGCAGGGGGCCCGGGTTCTATCCCTGGTCGGGGAACTAGATCCCATATGCCACAACTAAGAGTTCTCATGCTGCAACTAAAGATTCCGCATGCTGCAACTAAAGATCCTGCATGCCGCAACTAAAAGATCCCGCATGCCGCAACTAAAAGATCACACATACTGCAACTAAAGATCCTGCATGTGCAACTAAAAAGATCATGCATGCTGCAACTAAAAGATCTCGCATGCTGCAATGAGGATCCCGCACGCGGCAACGAAGATCCCGCATGCTGCACCTAAGACCCAGTGCACCCAAATAAATGAATAAATAAAACTTACTTTAATAAATAAATAAAATATTCAACTGTTCGTTTGAATAAGAAATAGAGAATTGATGATCTCACTAACATTAAATCCAACACTTTAGACATGTTTATCTAAATGATTAGACATTTCATTGTCCAATATTAACTAATGGTTTTTCATATTATTTGGTGACAACTCTGGAAACATAACCCTGCAATAACCACACGACTGAATAACTATGAGAACACCTGCAGCTCTGAGACTTGGAGAGATTCTAGCCCTCACTCCACCACCGCAGCCCTGATGTCAGGAAGAGCAGAAACCCCAGCAGGGTCTACAGAGCCACCCAACCACTGCTTCTCCATGTGTTCAGAAAGGGAATATGGGAGTTGAGAGAATAATGAACTTCTTGGAAGAGAGCAGCCATGACAGAAGCTGTCACATCACTCCCAGAAGTATATGTGGAGGCAGTTCCTTCAATGCTTAGTTTGCAGTTTGCAGTCTGCTACCTGCCAGAGCTTATTACGACTAGAAAGAAACAGGTAAAGTCTGAATATAAAGAATTTTTAAAAATCTCGATCAGGAATGTGTGTAGTTGTAATGCTACACTTGCAAGCAACATCATTTAAGAAGAAGGGACAAAAGCTAAAATTAAAATGCTTGAAATTAATAAAACATATAACAAATCAAAGTTTTGTTTAGGTTTTTATCTTTAAAAAAAAAAAGAATTCTGAGTACTCTTCTCCCCTTCCTACCCTGTCTCACATACAAACTGCTATTTCCCATGAATGCTCTCTCTCCAGTCATACACAGTCAAGATAAACAGCCCAAAATCTTGCACATAAGTGCCCTTAACTGAGTCTGCATATCGCAAATAAAGCCAGACATCTTTTCATTTTTGCCACTGAGAAGATGAATTATCATGGATGGTGAGGTTTTCATGACTTATTTGGGGAAAAGTGGATTATGTGTTAAAAAAACTGTTTTATCAAGTCTTAATAACAGTTATATTAGGGTATATTTTGCTACCTGCATCATAATTCTTTTTTCATACCCTGTCCAAAATATATCCCCTTTCCAGCCAAGCCTAAAATAATCCAGGACAAATGTTGGAATAAATGTCAAGTTACAATTATTTCTTACAGTTTTTCTTATTCTTTTTCATAAAAAAAAAAATCAGTATTGAATCAGCATGAAAATGTCAAAAATAAATGACTTTTATTTTCAAGGTTTGAAATGAACTTAGGATAATATTCTTACACCTGTAGAATCCCTTAAACCATTCTGTTTGCTAGATGTCTGTGGTCAGTTATATCCCTATGCCCATTATTATTTTTAGGACACTTTTTATTCTCAAGTGGCCTTGATGCTTTTAAATTCATGGTTTTACACTGTTATCTGAAAAATCTTATAAACATTTGTATATATAGATGTAGATACATAGATATATAAATTATCAAAATAAAAGGGATTACTCCTTTGCCACTTCCCCATTACTACTCACAGTATAGTTTTTTTTTTAAATGATGGGCTTCCCTGGTGGTGCAGTGGTTAAGAATCCGCCTGCCAATGCAGGGGACATGGGTTCGAGCCCTGGTCCAGGAAGATCCCACATGCCGCAGAGCAACTGAGCCCGTGCACCACAACTACTGAAGTCCACGCGCCTAGAGCCCGTGCTCTGCAACAAGAGAAGCCATCCAATGAGAAACCCACGCACCGCAACGAAGAGTAGCCCCCGCTCGCTGCAACTAGAGAAAGCCCGCGCACGGCAACAAAGACCCAACACAGCCAAAAATAGAAATAAATAAACTTATTTAAAAAATGAATCAGCCTCCTCTTTTTAAATAGGAAGTAATTATCCCTACTCTTAGCTCCTCGGCCTTTAAAATATTTATTCAAGAATAACATGGAGTTAATAAGTTTTACATAGATTACTAGAAGCCTGGTGAACCTTCTAGATGGTCAGAAAAGACCATTCCTAACTTCCTTTATTTTATACACGATATCTTAGTTCAAAATATATTTTGGAAAGGGTATGTGCAAACCAGGAGTCAGATTAGGCAAAATTTGAAAGCAGATTTATAAATGCTCCCACCTTGTCTTTAATAACCAGTGCTTCATGTGAGTCATGCATGCCTTCATTCTCTGGGATGACCATCTAAAACCATTCCAACAGTCAGAAAGCCTTAAAAAGAAAGAAATAAAATGCTTTTAAAACAACAAATGGCATAATGCGTATTAGTATATCGCAAATGGCGTTTCTTGTTACCTAAGTCTAGCTATCATCTCTGAGAGAGGAATTTGTCTTTTATCCAACCATGTTGAGTTTATCTGTGTAAAAGTTAGAGAAAATAGACCTCGTCCATGAAACAAGAGTATTAAAATACGTAAAACACACACACACACACGCACACACACTCCATGTCATGCCCAGTAAGTTTTCTGTTGTGAGAAATCAGCGTCGGAACCGTAGGTTATTTTATCTTAAGAATGTAATGTTTTAATGAGAAAAGTATAATCTAGCTACATAGTATTTTTCTGCATTTTTATTACAGTTTTATTGTTCATTAGAGCCAATTTCTCTTTTCCACAAAGGATCTTTTTCTCATTTTGTACATGTTTAAAAGGAACGTACATCAGACAAAATTTATTGTTCAGAAAAAAACTTTGATAAGCACACTGTTTTTAAAAAGTGTAATATATCTTATGGGGCAATCAGTCACCCCTGGAATACTGTGGAGCTTTTCACCCTGTAGGGTCAAAACTGAGCTAATAGTAAAAAGGAATTCTAAAGTCTTACATACCAATATTCAACATTGATATGTGATTTTATAATAATATTTTACTACAGTTCTCTGATGTCCCAAGAGTTCACAAAACTGCAAAAAAAAAAAAAAAAAAAAAAAGCAAAAGAAAAGTCAGGGTAAAAATCCAGATTTGGCGAGGCTAAAAAACTGACTGCAATCCCCACCTCAGCCCTCACTGATGTGACATACAGGATCTGTCTGAAATAGGGTGAGTAACTCAGTAATTTCTTTCCCCCAAAAGGTGAGGAGAGTATACACCAATAAAAAGCTGAGAGTAAGACATGTATGCTGGAATAAACTACCCTCGAGTATATGGAATGCTAAATATTCTTTTTTTACTGAATAATCTGGTTTCTTTCCCAGCTATATAGGGAAATGATATGTGAAAGAAAGTGGACAAAGAACAGGCTAAGATCATGTCTCCATTACCCTCATAGTCTTGCTTGATTTTCCTTGAGATAAAGCTAAAAAGTCAATACTTTTCAGAAGTTACACTTTGTCATCCAAGGTAACCACCTGACTTTATTTTTCTCCAAAATTGTTTTGAGCCCCCATTTGCCCATCCGTGCTCAAGCTAGTTTTAAAAAAAGATTTTAAGAAGAGTTCCTGTTTGTTCTTAAAGCTAATTGCAATTTTCAAGTTTTCTTATCAATCAAATGTTATTGAAAAGTACTGTGCTAATCTCAATAAGCAGAGGTAGTGTTATAATTTATTGAGCCACCCTCCCAATCCCCGCCTCCAAGAAAAAGATAAGGAGGGAAGATTTAATTACGGAGCTTCCACTACAAAAGGAGAATGTGTACCGATCTTTATTCGTTTTTGTTTTTTTTAATATTTACAGAAGGATGACTATATCATTGTGTTAAGGGATTTCTATTCTTGGACTTTACTTTTCAACATTTTTGTGCACATGTTGTTTAATATCTTTTATTTGCCAAAAGCCACTACATTGATTAACCCATTTCCTGCTCCCACAATCCCAAAGTATTATCTTAAATGATGTGTAAAGTTCTCCCCTGAAGGATGGTAGCTATTTTTTTTAAGGATGAAAGAAAATACAAGAATTACAGTACAGTACAACCCTTTGATTCCTTGAAGACTCTTAGCAGGACCATTGGCATACCTGAGTCAGTAGAGTTTCTAGTGGCGTTCAGCCGACAGAACCATCAGTACACCATCTTCAGGAATCTCCACAGTGAGAAGTCTTCCAAGATGCTTCTCTATGTATTATATCAGGCAAAAAGAAAAATATGTTAATTCACCTTCACTGTGCAATCTCCTTTAGCAAGATTTACATATGAAACACTAGATGTTTTCTAATTACTACCTCTGAACTCAGTAACTTACTACTTCTTATTTTTGGTATTGGATTGAAAGCTAACTAGAAGCATTACCAGGTCATTAGGTTTCTTCCCAGCTACAACTACTCTTCTTAAAATAAATGATAAATAGCATAATTTATTTCCCCTAATTCAAGCACCCGACTTTCCACAAAACTTGGGTTCACTTAACAGGTTTCTTACATTTGTGAGCCCAGATAAAAGCTCACTTGATAAACTTGGTAAAAATAGCTTAAAGAGAAATCTTAGACTGCAAGAAAAGCTTCCTTCAGTAGGAAAAGAATATCCTTTCTTAAGGGTAAATTGAAATTCCTAAGACCAATTTAATCCACAGTTAAAACAATAAAAGGTTAGAAGTTGGCACTGAGAATGTTTATTTTGTATGTGTGTAGAACACACACACAGAGAAAAAAAAATATTGAGATAGCCTAATTTGGATTTTTTTTGCTGAATTGGGCTATTCTCAGTCTGAGTTAGCACTTGTTGTTGATCAGTGTAATGCAGGTGCCTACATTACCGCTGCAGTGTGTACATCTACCAGAAGAATTCTGGATTTAGACATGTCGTGGGGCAGAATCAATGTGCGCTAAATTTTTAAGCCGCCATCTGCTGACTCTTCACCGACAGAGGTCTGACTGGTTTTTCTTCCTTTCAATTTCTTTCCCAGCATCAGGTTTGTTTCCTGATTTACATGTACTCTAGAGCTGGACCATAGAGGTCAACTCCCGGTGCGCTTTCTACCTAATCCCAGACTTCTTCTACAGCATTTTTGATGAGTGGTCAGCCAGTCTTTGGTATTAGAGCATTGGTAGAAAATTATAAAGAATGATAGCATGAAGGCCAGTTTTGGGACGAGAGAGAAAATATGAAATGGGAAGAGGGAAAAGTGTATATTGAAGAGGAAAACTACTGACTCAAGAAGGGAAAGCAGGCAAATAACACACTGGCTGAGGGGTTGCACATCCCTGCAATGTAAAGATTCTAACCTAGCTTCTCGCAGCAAATCCACTGTGTGTATGTGTGTGTTTTGTTTTTGTTTTTATTTACTTGGCCGCATCAGGTCTTAGTTGTGACGCTCAGGCTCTAAAGCGCGCGGGCTTAGTTGCCCCTTGGCATATGGGATCTTAGGTCCCCGAGCAGAGACTGAACCCGCGTCCCCTACATTGGAAGGTGGATTCTTAACCACAGGACCACCAGGGAAGTCCCACATGTGTATGTTTTTAAAGTACATCAAGGATGCCGCTGAATGAGATTTGTCTCTGTATGCTCTTTTCCACTTTCTGATTCCAAGCCAAAATGCTGGGTTTTTAAAGGCATACAAAATGCCGAGGAATTCCACAACTCTTAAGTCCAGACATCACTGGTGAGTCCATTTCACCCTCTAGGAAAAGGTCCTTAAAAAACTAATAATTTACTTCAGTAACAGCAGAAAGTGGTCCAGAGGCTGAGATGAAGTCCAGATGGAGGGGAACTTAGGAATTACTGAAGATATATTAACCAATTATTTGGAGCTTATTTGGATCCGGATTCAAACAAACTAAACAAAACTATAGCAGGAGACATTTGGAAATTTAAATACTGACCAGATGTTTGACGTTATTTCTATGTGTTTGCTCTTTTTCATAATATGGTTGTTTAAAATGGCATCTTTCCATTACTGCATGCTGTTTCCAGTAACAACACAAGAAAAGAGAACAAAAAGAATGAGAAGGCTTGGGTGGGTCACGAAGGATGGACATGCAGTCTGAAAGGCAGGCTGAAAAGCCAGGTGCCCAAACCCTGACATTTATCCAAGTGATAGTAAGGATAAGCCTGGGGAGTTTCCCGGGAGAGGGGTTGCTAGACCATCACGCGAGAAACTGGAGTTGCTAGTCAGGAGGTAGAGCAGGATCTGTGAGAGGGAATGAGGGCCTGCTTGGGGGTGGGGGGGCTTTCTGATCAGGTCACAAGAGGAATGAGAAGAGGACACTGCTTTCTCTCTGCATACAAAAGTGACAGATCAATTAAAATGATCTTCACTTATTCGTTGAGATAGGTTTGTTAAACCAACTTAACTTCATTATCTTAATCACTAGCTGCTGCAGATGAGTGCATGTGAAGTAATATAAAAGATTTTCATTAAAAAGTGTTGAAAACTTCTAAGGTAAAATGGTGTGTTGAGTCAGAACACAGAATCTTTTGAGATAAATAAAAATAAACAACAAAAGAATTACATTATGAATTTTTAAAAAAGTGACAGATTATCAAGAATATATTGAAAGGCAGCTGTGTGCCTACCACACTCCTGGGCATTATGGAACATTCTAGAGAAATACAAATCCCAGAATTTAGCTCATGAATCAGCATCAGAACATAATCGCCTGAGTGAACTATTCACGTAAAGTAGTTAGTTTGGTGACAACATTTGACAGAAAAAAAAAAAAAAATCCACTTCTGGTAAAGTCAATAGTTACTGTTTGAAGAATCATAAATATATATACATGGGTAGACTGAGGTTGTGTAACAGCTCCAAGATACCTAAAGAAAGTGGAGTATGGGTCATAGCAAAGGAGGAAACATGGCATCAACCGGAAGAGAGATAAAGCTGCAGACGACAAAGGACAAACCAAACCAAAACTAACCGCGACAAACACTTGCCCTCCCCCAGGTCCGAAACAGAGCAATAAATTATACACGTCGCCTTCTTCCTCGCCCCCAAAACACCTAAAATGACGCAAGGCGAAGGAGAAGGAGCCGCCCTCGCCCTGGTTCTCCCTCAATCCGGTTACCGTCCAGCAGCCCCGGAGCGGAGGCCCCGGCCCGGCCCGCGCTCCGTCCCGGACGTCCCCGCGCTGCGACGCGGGCGCTCCATCCACACGCAGCGGCGCGGGCCTGTCCCCCGGGGGAGCCGGGATCCCGGCCGGCGCGCCGGGCGAGCCCCTCCCGGGCCGGGCTCAGCCCCCGGGGCGACGCGCTGCGCCCCCGCGGTCGGCTCCCCGGGCGGGCGCTCGCTGGGCAGGGCTGCTGGGGGCGCGCTGCGCTGGGACCCCGCGCTCCGCCGGGTCGTTCGCGCTCCAAGGCGCCGCGCCAGCGCGACCTCGGCCTGCAGGCCTCCGGCGTTTCAGACTCACCGGCCCTCGGCGGGATCTGCCGTAGTCCACCCAGAGCCCCCGTCTCGTGCTGGGACCCCCCAGGCCTAGGCCGTGCCATTTCCCTGCTTTGCCCACTGTTAGTGCAAAAGGTCAGGATGGCCTTCGTGCCCTCCGCATCCCTCACCCTCCTAACGCCGGCAAGGGCCGTGGTTTTTACCTCTTTTTCGCCCTTGCTTCTCAGGCCTTTTACTCCGTTTCTATTGCAGCTGCCCGATCCCAGGCCACTGTCCCTACTGAGACCGTCCTCCGGTCTCAAATCACCGCAAATCCACACCAGGATGCAGTGACCCAACGTAAACGCGACTCTGATCGCGTTCTTCCCAGCTTAAAACCTTTTGGTGGCTCCTGATGGCCAGCAGCATTAAAGGCCAACCCCCTTGCGTGGTTTCAAGGCCCCTCGAGATCTGACCCCTGTGCTCTCCGCAATCTCACCCCTCCTCCTCCTCGCGCGCTCCAGAAGAATTCCACACTCCCTTCTCTGCGATGTTCCCCACCCCCAATGCCTACCAGGCTTGTCTGGCTAATTTACTCACCTCTGTGTTAAAAAGTCGCCTCTGACATCACATCCTCCAGGACTGCCATCCCAGCCAGCAGAGTGAGACGACCCTCAGAGCCCCTGCGTGTTTCTCTCCATTGCGGCAAACCTCACTACTCCAGCTACGTAGTTACCGGTTTTCCCCACCCCACTCCCGGCAGTTCATCACCTGCTACTTTGTACCAGGCACGGGGCTAAGCAGGTGTTACGAATTATTTAATACGTACAACCACCCTAGGAAGTAGCTTCTGTTATTCCCATCATACACATGCAGCATAGGCTAAGAGCTTAAGAAATGTGTCTAATCTCGCATGGCCAGGACGCAGGGGACTCAGGCATCCATATTTTTTAAATTTATGCTCCCGGCGATTCCCGTATGCAGCCGTGATTGAGGATCGCTCTGTGGCCCGTGAGGTCTTTTAGGACAAGGGCCCATCCATGCTTCTGGACCTAGCACAGTGACTGAGACGCAGTAGGTGTTTGTCGAATGAATGGAGGCTTTATTTGATCCTCTACACCAGTCTAGAAGGCAGGCCCATTCAGAAATCGTAACTGCCTTGTTTTCAGATGTGCAAAGAGATCCAGAAAGTTGAGTGACTTTACAGTTCCTAAATGGCAGTGCATGTTCCGGACTAGGAACATCTGACTCCCCTGGGTTCTTTTCACCATCGTAGCTTTTTCTTGGACAGCCTCCCAAAGAAAGATTTCCTTTTGATTCTTCCTGGAAAACTTTGGTGATAAGAGTTTCATTTTCACCTCTGATCAGATTTAGAGCATCTGTAGTGCCAGAGTACAGAGTAGAAAGGGACAGGGTAGGTTCTACTGCCAGAAGGAAAGAGGAGTAGCAACCTTCCTGAGCAACATCGCTCTTTGGATGTTTATCCTTAAAAGGAATTGCTTCAGTTACTGGAGTTATCTCGAGATCATTCCAGGTCATCTGGAATACTATTCCAGGTGGTTCTGCTAAGCCTCTAGGTTGAAGGATTTTTAAGTAAGAAAGAGTAACATCAGAATTGGATTTACTGAACACACACACACACACACACACACACACACACACACCACCAGCAACAGTGCAGGGGATGGGTTGTCAAGGAACAAAAAGTAAACACAGGAAATGATGTCCATAGCAGGGTTGTTAATAACAACAAAAGGCTGGAAACAACCACCATGTCTACTGGCAAACGGAATGGTTCAATTGTGATGTTCACACAATAAATATTATACGTAAGTGGAAATGAATGAATTATACCTTGTGTAAAACATGAATAAATCTTGGAAGTATTACAAAATTACAGTCGTATGAAGGAACAGCCAAAGAATGTAGGAAAAAAACAGCCACCAAAAATGTAGGAAAAAAAGATATTAGAGAGCACTCAGACTCCTTATTTGTTAAACAAAAATGTGATATCCATGTATACACTTGCATACAATATATGCAATTTATTTCACAGATATTTGGATGTTTATAACTCACAGTGCCTCTACAAGCACATGTATATGCATGCTATATAAACACATTATACAACTGGTATACAATGGACTGTGAAAGCATGATTGATGGCACAAATGTTATTACTATGGAGGTGATTGCATCTTTAAAATAGAGTTTAGCTGTGTGGAGCGTCCTCAAAAAATTAAAAACAGAACTACCATGTGATCCAGAAATCCCACTTCTGGGTATATATCCAAAGGAAATGAAATTATTGTCTCAAAGAGATATCTGCACCCCCCCCCATGTTAATTGCAGTATTATTCACAACAGCCAAGATATGGAAACAACATAAGTGCCCATCAACAAATGAATGGATAAAGCAAATATGGTACATATATACAAGGGGATATCATTCAGCCACCAAAAAGAAGGAAATCCTGCCATTTGTGACAACATGGAAGAAACTGGCGGACAGTATGCTAAGTGAAATAAGACAGACAAAGAAAGATAAATACTGTATGATCTCACTTATTATACGTGGACTCTAAAAAAGTCAAACTCAGACAGTCGAGTGGTGGTTTCCAGGAGCTGGGGAGGAGGTGGGAGTGGGGAGAGTTTGGTCAAAGGGTACAAACTTTCAGTTATGAGACGAATAAGTTCTGGGTATCTCACGTACAACATGGTGATTCTACTTAATAATATTGTGTTGTATACTTGAAATTTGCTAAGAGAGTAGATCTTAACTGTTCTCACCACACCAAAAAAAAAGAAAGAAAAAGAAAAAAGATAACTATGTGAGGTCATGGATGTATGAGTAAATTTGTGGTAATCATTTCACAGTGTGTATATCAAACTATCATGTTGTACACCTTAAATATATACAATTTTTATTTGTTAATTATACTTTAATAAGTCTGGGAAAAAATAAAAGAATTTAAAATAAAAAATAAAATAGAGTTTAAAGATAAAATAGATCAAAAAGTGATGAGAACGACTAAGACATAGTTAAATGAAATGGCCCCTTCTTTTTTCTAGCAATATTTCAATGATTTCTGTCAAATGAGTAAAAAAATAGCATTTCTTAGATTTTGGGGGAAAAAACTGACATTAGGTAAAATAGTAAGTAAAACAGGGAGAAGTAAATAGGAAGTGAGCAGATGATATAACCTTATGTCATTTGACATTTTCTAGCTGCTCCTTAGTGACAAAAGTTAAAATCTATATTTGTAACTGTAACAATATATACTATGCCAAAAAACCTGAGTCATATGAAATGTCCCCAAATAAAATTTCATTTGTAATATAAGACATTTTAACCATTCTTCTAAGTGAAAAGAAACTTGATTTAATTAGAGATCAACTAATTAATATATTTGTTATCTAACTCCTAGGTAATTTTAGTAACTTGTAGGAGAAAATTATTTTTCTCAAAATTCAAGGAAAATTGTGTGTCTCTTAACTTTCCTCTCAAATAACAAGAATTATGAAAAGGGTGACCCAGAGGGTAGCTTCTTTTAAAGTTTTGACTGAAATGAATGTTAAGTTTATAGATAAGCCATTATCTGAGTTTTGGTATTGCCAATATCCAGCACATTAAAGTTATTTATTATAATCCTTCATGTCTCCAAAATAAAATGTCTGGCTTTTGCACACCACAGCCGGCATCCACACTGAGTGAAAAAAATAATAATAATCATGTTTCTCAGGCTGAAAAGCTCTGTTTATGAAGTTGGAATCTGATATTTCTGTTTTGTGTTCAGTGGAGCCATTTTTGCCTAAATTGCCTGTCTGCAGTCTTCTTGTTGTTGATGACCTCTTTCATGTAAAAAGTTAATTCAAGGCAACACCCCTAACAATTTCAAAGCTTGCTGTGAAATATGGCATATATAGAGCTACTTTCAAGATTTTCAATGAACCACCCATTACCTATCTGTGATAATGGAGAACTCTCTTGCCAGGTGATTATGACATTCGGCTTCAGAAGCTGAATACATTTTATTGGTACCAATTAATTCTAACGATTAAGTTATAGTTTTCCTAGCTTAGCTGTTATTGGCAGAATTGTCATCATGCTGCTCGTGTTTCCTTCTGGCCACAGCAGATGGATCCTTGCACACTGGGTTGCATATCATGCATTAAAAACAACTGAGATAGGCAGAGAAAATTATTCAAGGACCGCCAGTCAGCATTTCTAACAATGTAATACATCAAGCGATTAGAACCAATGGCAGTCATGTAAGCAGAAATGTTACATTGACCTCATGATTCAAATAAAGCCAAAAACTCTTGAGCATGTCATGGTAGCCATGAGAATGGGGCTTGAAGACCTCCATCTACAGGGAACCTAGACCGGAGCCCCAGTAGCTAGACTCTGAATTCCATCGCTGCATTTGTGCCATGGATTCACACTTCCCTGGGCAACTTTGACTCAAGGACTTCCCAGTGGTCCTGCTGAACCTTTCTTAGACTGCACGGCAGTTGGGATGCTTTCACCCCACCTTACATCCCTTTCTGCTTCACTGGGGTCAGACTTACACTGCAGTCTGATGGATCTCCCAGTCTCTCCTGGCTCCTTCCCAGTTTTCTTTCATAGCACTTCCTTATTCAAATCCTTGTATGTTTAATCCCAACGTGTCATCTACTTCTTGGAAGACCTGGACTAATACATGTGTCTAGAAATATCTGTTGGGTATTCAATTAAAAGTGTAATAGTGAAGAACATTTGTATCCTATTACAAGTTAATCACTGAAGGGATGTTGCCTATATGCTTAAATTACACATAATGACCCATATCTGGGAACCCTGCCTCCCAGGTAATGAGCATTAAGCTAAAATACCTTTGTTTAGCTCACAGGAAACATCCTGACCAGGCCCACCTGTGAATGACTGCAGGAAGGAAGAACTAAACACATCACATCTGGAGGCTGATGGGAACCAGGAAATGTTTGAATGTATGCCCTCCCCTTTTAGTATAAAAGGTGCCTGAATTCTAACTCAGGCAAGATGGTTCTTTGAGACGTGAGTCCACAATCTGCTGGGTCTGCTAGCTGTCTGATTAAAGTTGCTATATTCCTTGCCCCAGCAACTCGTCTCTCAATTTATTGGCCTGTCCTGTGGCAAGCAGTACCAGCTTCGACTTGGTAACAAATGTTGGCAAAGCCAGCCAGAAGCCCTGCTGCTCAGGGCCAGCCAGCCCCAGTTAGGGAACTTTGGGGTAAGGCCCAAGCAGCTGTCAGGACCACTTGTCCTGTGGATCTTCCCTTCAAAATTCCCCAAAGTGCCACCGGCTGCCGCAGCACTTGGCAGTGGGAGCAAAGAATTGTCATCTGGGAGCTGACGAGTTCCATACAGTAGGGTAAGTTACTCCAGTGTGTACAGCCAGAAACTTTGTGTCCCCTCCATTTGGGTTTTTTTCTCCAGAATAAGCCAATTTTTCCCTAATTTCAGGAGGTTACCCTGTTACAGAGAGGAAATAGTTGCTGGACTTTTACCCAGTTTGTGTACCAGTTTGTTTGTTTCTTTGGATGCTAGCATTTGTGTGTGCCTTTTGTTTGTTTGTTTGTCTTGTATTTGTGTCTTTAAAAAATGGGGAATGTTTCAATGATCCCTGAAAAAAGTCCTTTGAGGCCCATTTTGAATAAGTGATCTGATTACAGCTACGAACTAATGAGTGAGAGGAAGATGATATTTTATTGTAAGAATGTGTGGCCACAGTACCTGTTACGATCTCCACAAGGGGTTTAGGCAGGTTTATCTTGGGACCCTGTGCACCGTGTACTGTCAGCCTTGCTGTGTTAATTATGTCATCTGTGATCTCCTGTGTCGTTTGTATATGTAAAACCCCAAGACCAAACTTGAGGATTTATTTAGGGTTTTCTGTTTGTCCTTTGGGTATTTTGTTTCATTTTGTTTTGTACCATTTCTCCATTTACAGCCAAGTCAGTTTTATGATATTTAAAACTTCTACTGATGTCAAATGGAGGAAAGGAACAGGACAAAAACAAAAAACAAGCAAAAAAACCTGTCCTTGTTTGTTTCTTTTCCCAGGGAGAAAAGAAAGATTCCGCTAGGCTCCTAAAATCAACCAAAGCCCCATCCCAGAATTCAGCCCGGTTGGTCGATGGCAAGGCAAAAAGGCACACTTTGAATGGTGAGAGATGACCAATTGCTATTTATGGTTTTACAGTGGCTTTTGAATGGCTCTATAGCTATTCTGTGAAGAGGTGGAGAAGAACGATGAAATCCTTTATGTGCAAGCATGTGTGCTGTTACATCAGGCAAAATAAGAAAAGGAAGGGAATGAGAGTGAGGATATATCGCTTCAGACCTTAACTCCTCCAGCCGAGCTGACTGTCTCAGCTGCTCTAGCCACTATGCCAATATATCCACCCCTTCCACCACCTCCCCTTCCTATCCAGCCCCAATTGCTGATACTGGGGCTCAGGACTCCACCCTCCTTCTAGGGAACAATTAGAAAAGCCTGTGTTAACTTCTGGGGCACAGGGACCTGATCTGGTATTGCCACCATCTAAGATCCAACAGGGCACCCAATTTGGGCCAGGAGCCACTCCCAAAGCAGGCCAATTTCCCTTACACTGTTATCCCCTAGGGGGCCTAAATGTAAACGGCCAGCTGGCTGGGTTTCTCAGGCTTCTTTAATTGGAAGAGTCGCAAGCCTCCTTACAGAGAGGACCCTCTACACCTGAAGCTCACTTGGCAGTACACACAGCTGAACCAAATTGGGACCCCAGGGAGGGAACAATGCCCTTATTAGAGCCCTACTTGTTAGTTGGCAGGGCTTGGAAAGGGGGGAACCAAAGCAAAAGCGTTTGAAAAAAAATTCAAGAAATTCAGAAAAAAAAAAAAAAATGAGTACCCCTCTGAATTTTTGGAAAAGATTTATCATACCTACAGACATTATACTAGTGCAGATCCTGATGCCCCTGAACATACTAGAATGGTAAATCTGACCTTTTTGGAGGGCAAAGCGCCTCAGATATCAGGAGAAAGTTGCAACAATTAGGTGCTGCTTTTGGAATGAACCCTTATCAGTTGGTAGATGTTGCTTTTAAATGTTCAACAGGGAAGAACAACAGAATAAAGAAGATGTCAAATGAAAGGACACTTTTCTGGCGGCATCACTGTATTCCTGGAAGGCAAGTAACCCACTGGGGAGGGAACACTGTAAGGAAGAAGGGAGTTGGAAGAAAGATCGCCCTGGGCTAAAACATAAGAAGAAACAAAAAGAGAAAGGCAAGAGCCTCTCATTCTCATGAATGAACAGACCCAGGGGCTTCCTTGGGCTTGAGGTGCCCAATTTCAATTCCCCCACAGGAGCCCCCAGTAAAATTGACAGTGGGGAATGAGCTGATTAACTTTCTGATAGACATCACCCTGAAACATAGTTTCTTATAGATGCCAGAATGTCCAGTCCCTCTTTTGGGCCAAGATCTCCTTTGTAAATTAAATGCTCAAGTAACTGAATGCTCGAGTAATAGAATACACAGGTTCTTCGCTCTTACAATTCCCCACTGTCGGTGATCCACAGTTCTGTGCGAAGAGGGATGAAGACCCTATAATTCCTTAGAATCTTTAGTCAATAGTACAATCCTTTTTCTGTTTTTATCTACAACTACTTTAACCTGATGAAATCCATGAGCATTTTGTTGTCTAGTTTCTAATCTCGGGGTTTGGGTTCTAGTTCCCAGTACATATACTGAATTCCTGTGCTGTTTATTTCGACAAAATTAAATAGGTTGACCCTTCTCCAGCTACAGTGAAATTACCATCTCAATACATTTAAAAAAGAGCAACCTTAAGTCTTAAAAGGGTTCACAAGCCCATTTTTCCCCAGGCCTCTCGGGAGTTGAGTCCCCCTCTGGGGAGGTCTGATGGCAGTCTTTGGGTTATTTTTAGCCCTAGAGTTTGAATTAATACCCCAAGACTTATGCTTTGTCTTTCATGAACATACAATTTGAAATGTTTCTTTAAATCTGGTAGTCCCCAAACCAGGGCCGAGGCTAATTTTGTTTTTATTGTTTCAAAAGCTGTTTGGTGTTCTTTAGTTCAAGTAAGGGATTCAAGATCATGTCCCTTTTAAAGCCTTATAGAGGGGCTTTACTATGAGCCCATAGTTCAGGATCCAAATCCGACAGAATCCTGCCATTCCCAGAAACCCCCCTCAGTTGTCTGCGGGTCTTGGGTGTTCCCAAGCCTGCAGTCACCTTTTTTCTGTCAGGCAAAATATCCCTCTGTCCCTGGCAAAGGACAAAGCCCAGATATGTGACTTGTTGCTTATGTATCTGGATCTTTTTCTGGGAGACCTTATATTCACAATAGTTCAGGGTTCTGATGGTATTTTGTAGACATTTATCATATGTAGGACTCAGAATCCTTCGTTCAATATGAAATTTCTAAGGTCCCTAGCCAACATTTCCCCAAACGCGGTAGGGGAATTCTTAAATCCTTGAGGCAGGACTGTCCAACAACACTGTTGTGCTAGCAGTGTGTCTGGGTCCTGCTGTTCAAAAGCAAACAGCTGCTGTGATTCTTCTGCAACAGGAATGCAGAAAAAAAACATCTTTCAAGTCCAGAACTGAGAACCAGCTGTACTCTCCTGTAATGGTTGTGAGCACAGTGTACAGGTTAGGTACCACAGGGTGCAAGTCTTGGACGACTTCATTAATAACGCTCAAGTCTTGGACAAAGTGACACTCTACTGAGTTTGGCTTTTTGACCAGGAGAATAGAATAGGGGTGTTGTACAGGGACCTGCATTGTTTAACCAGTCCTGTTTTCAAAAACTTTAAGAATTGGCTGAATTCCCTCTTGGGCCTCTTGCCTCAGAGGCTATTGTTTTAGATCAGGTGTCCCAGGGTCCCTTTTTTTATGCGATCTGTATTGATCTTCTTTGGAGTGCTGTCACCACACACTTCTGGACTTAACATTTCATAGACCCTGGGGTTGGAGAGGGGGGAAGATATGTATATATCTGTCTCCTTTTCTGGGGATTTCATGGACACCATCTGTAGGCTTACCTCATGTTCTAGTGGGCTCTGACGTCAAGCTGTACTGGCGAGCAGTACCAGCTTGGATTTGGTAACAAGAGTAAAGTGATCTATGCCAGACTGGTGAAGTTTGTTAAATCCTAGATATCAGAAAATGATTACGGGTAGTCCAAAAAGGTCCTTGTGGTGGTCTGTATACTGGCCTTTTATAATAAGACCCAACCTTAGGCAGAATTGCCTTTAGAACCAATATTATAAATCATATATGGAAATCACTCATTAATCCAGTCAATTCATTTGGTAGGGGGGTGCAAATTACTTAATCTCTGGGTGTTTAGTTTCTCCTAATTTAACATAGGAATAATAATTGTACCTACCTCAAAGTTGTGCATTCTAAATGAACTAATATATATATATAAGTAATGTATATTGACCCAAGGGTTTAATCACCACATGTTAGCCATCATTATTAATAGCAGCATGAGCTTGGCACTTGAGAACATGTAGTTTGCAAAGACAGCTAGGATAGAAAATTTACATTTAAGTGAACAAAGAGTCAGAAAAGAAATGGTCAGAGTGTTTAGAAAAGCTAAAATTGTTTATTCAATGACATATCTGAAAAGGGGGAGGAGAAACTTGTTCCATTTGCTCCAAGTTTTACACTATTTTTATATAGCAAACTTTATTGTAGCTTGGTGTCCAGTGAAATAACTAATATTGCTTATTCTGTAAAACAATATGGCTACTCTGACCACTATGAGAACTTATTAGCATTCAGTTGGTTCCTTAATAATAATGATAAGAGAAATACATTCCAGATGATCTTTCAAGTGGTCTTAATAAGTGAGGATGACTGACTAAGGTTAAAGAGGAAATAGGTCACCATGGGGATTAGCAAAATTAGTGACTCATCTGAAAAAACAAAACTGGGACCTCAGAGTCTTTAGCATACAGCTGTAACCAGGAGCAAAATGGCCATATATGTGCATTCTTTCTCTGGGATAAATATGGCCTCCATGGTTTAATAGGGGTGTCCTTATATTATGAGAACACCAGAAAGCTTGATGGAATTACTTGTTTCACAAGTCTTTGGGTGTGGGAGTTTCAGCTGAGTATATGAAGTCCTTTTCATATGACTTTTAAGATTTTGCTTAAAGATTTCACATTAAGTGAAGTTACAGGTTAACTTTTAGATTTTGTCCAGTAGAGTTAAATATCATTTCTGTTCAATGGAAAACATAACTACGAAGTTGTGGTATTGCTCTGTTAAACATTAACCAGTTTTGTATCTAACCCAGCAATATTATTTTCCTGTGAATGGGCCACATTTTCTTACTTTTCATGCCTCAATTTTTGTTGAAAATTGGACATTTTGAATATTCTAATCTAGTAACTGGAAATCAGATTCTTCCCCCCAGCCCCCGGGGTTTTTTGTTTCTGTTTGTTGAATGTCACAGTGGTTTGTTTAGCTAGTTTTTAAACTATTTTTGTAAAGACTGTATTCTTTGTCATGTGTGGCCGCCGAAATCTCTGTTCCATTAATTTAGGGGTCAGCTATTGATCTGACAGATTTTCTTAAACAATTAGGGCCCTCAGTCTCCCCCCTCCAAGATGTACCTCCCAGATTAGCTTTGTGTTGGGACATGGACTCATGATTTAGGCAGCCTGTTTACAGTTCTGCCATAGCCTTTACTGTCTGTTGTGAGGAGCCTAAAGGTCAGACACAGGTGAAAGTTTAGCATCTTCTCAGGTCTTTTCTGAGCACACACGCGGCCCTGGCATGCTATATGGCTCCTAGACCATCTAGTATACCTAGAAGCTTTTCAAAGCCTTTATTCCCCCATGTATTATCTTCCTTCCAAGCCTTTCAGTCTGCCTGCTGCTTACCCCATCTGATCTGCCTTGCTTCAGGCAGCTGTGGTTAGTACATTTTTCTTTAAATCCTTTTGACAAACGCCACCCAGGGGACCACTTCAGCCCTGCGAAAGTTCAAATGTAGCTGAAACAAAGGCAAGCCCCTGACCTGATACTTCCAGGAGCCACTAGACCAGTCAAAACACACAACTGCAATTTTTTTAGACACCACATTACAGCAGCCCTTCGCAGTGAGCCCTGAGGGAACTCAGGATGGAAACAAAGAATGCCTGCCATCTAGCAGTCGACTGCTGCAGCCACCCCAGATGGTGTATCCTGAGGAGACTCAGGATGAGAAAACACATGATACTGGCCCCAGATAGCTGAGATGCATGTCAAAGGAATGATTTCAGTGAGGCCAGACTCTTGCATCTTCTGATGCATAAGATATCCGGTTTTGTTTTACTAACAGTCATCTTTTGATGTTCCGACTACCTGGTCTTTTGTTGCAAAAACTCCTATACGTCCTGGCTTCTCCCGCTTCCTCTTTGGAGCAGTCTCTCAGAATTATCTGAGATGCTGTGTCCAGGGCTTAAGTCCTCAATTTTGTCCACTGAACAAAACATAGCTCAACTTTTAGGTTGTGCATTTTTTTTGGTCAGAGGTTTTGGCGACTAATTATGAAGGGACTCAGAGAGGACTTCTCCCCTTCGCCTGAACTCTATGGGGATCCGGAGCCTTGGTACCAGCAGAGGCCTCTTGTGCCCATCCACGTCCTCGGAGAGTCCAGACAAATTTGGGTGAGTTTGTCCTGGTTCTAGCATCTCCCATTATTGGTTGGTAATCCTAAGTTTTATTTGGTGGTGTTAAACTCCTCTCTGGAGGAGTAGGTTATGCTTGAAACTTAGTTTCAAGAAGAGGTACCTGGGTTATCCTCAGTGAAAGAGACACTGGGAAGATTTTTGCTCAGTTTAGGCACTGAGTGTGTTATTCTCAGTGAAAGACACTGGGAAGATTTCACTCAGTTTAGACACTGAGGGGTTTATCCTCAGTTGAAGGACTGGGAACGCTTTGCTCAGTTAAACACTGAGTAGGGTTGGACTGAGTTATTAGAGGGAAGACTGGCCTGTTCTTTTTCCTTGAATTGACTACGCTAGCGATTTTATTTTGACAAACCAACCCCAGAATGGGGAATAAAAGTTTCAAAACAAAAGAAAAAGGAGCGACATATTGCCAGCCTCCAATTAATACCTCAGCCAAATTTATGTACGTACAAAACTTAGGAGTATTTACTTAATTGGAAATTAAAGGAAATCTCACCCTGAAAATAAGGGGGCTCTTTTATTGCATATTACAGTTAAATTTAGAAAGCCGGCTTGATAAAAATCTTTTCAGAATTCTGACCTTAAACAACAGCCTTGTAGGGGAAACTTGCCTTTCTCCTCCTGTGTCTTTGAGATGTAAATGTTCTACCTGATCTTGTGTGTGTATGTGTGTGTGTGTGTGTGTGTGTGTGTGTGTGTATTGAAACCTTGACCTCTGCCATGTTGTTTTTGGGAGTAAACTTTCTGGGTCTTATTTAGGTGGTATCCTCCCCACTCTCTTATGGGGAAGCCTCTTGCACCCTATTGGTTTGAATCACTATGAATATATATCTCATTAATAGTCAAATGATGGATCCTTTAAATTGGAGAAACTTCTAAATTTGTAAAGTTTTAAAGAGCTCTCATTATAAACAGCAGCTTTATTGGTACCTATAAAAAATCAAATTAAAGGTGGAAAAAAGAAATCTAATGGTTAACCTAAGAACTTCCTTAGTTTAACACAAATAAAAAAAACTGGTTTGGGAAGCTTTACTTGCGGTCTTTGCTTTCCCTCAATGGGTATTACAGATGCTAATAAAAACATTAGAATAATTAATGTTAACAGGAAAAAAAAAAAAGTAAGGAAAGCCTAGATATTTCTTTCCCAACAATGTAGAAATTTTAAAAAGATTTATCCCAAACGGATAAAGAAATCTTTAGATGGTTATTTGAAATGGGATAAATAAAACGAACATTTATGGGATTAAAAAACCAAGGTTTTGATATTACAGTACCTAAGGTTAAATGAGCCAAAAGGGATCCCCTACTGGTCCCCAACATTAAAGGCCAAACAAGTCTGCTCTATTTACCCCAGTTTAATATATAAAATCCTTATAAGTAAATTAAATGCAAATAAGAAGAGCTTTTGGGTGAACTCCTTAAAAATAATTATGTTTTTAAAATGTCTACTTAAAATGATCTCTCCAGATACTTGGTAACTTAAAATTCTAGAGTTACACTAATTTAAGTTAAATGATGGAAGTTTATTGAATAACTAGATCATTTCCCAAAAATATAAAATACTGAGACAACAATTACTAAACAGAGAAACTAAAGGTGTTTCAGACTATTAATGAATATGTTTGGTGCTATCCTGAGGTGTTCTCTATAAGAAAGCAAATGTTTTTAGAAATTGTCACTGGTATTACGTTCACAATCTACAGAATGCTAATGTAAAAGAGTTAATAATTGCTTGCTTCTTAGTTTTCACTAGAAATTAAGGTTTGTAAGAGTTGAAGATTCTAATTTAAACATGTAATTAAAGCTAATAGAAATAATAAGGAAACATTTCAGTATACAGTAGGAAAGTAGGCTGTGTGTCTTCAGTAAAGAAGGTATGAGGAATGGAATTGCGTTGTATTAAGGGAAAAGAAAGTAGGTTTAGATCTGTTTGTTTTGGAATGGAAAAATAAGGGACAAACTAATGGATACAGAAAATGATGGAAGGTTGTGGAAAGGAACCCTGAGAAAGTTTTATGCATGGTCAGGATTTGCTAAATTTAGATTGAATTTAAATTAGTAAATGGATCTTGTTAAAAGTAAGCTAGTAAAAGACTGGAATTTGATTTCTCTCTTGTTTACGAGAACAGTTTCTTGAGTGCTCCTATTTGATAACAGATTGAGCTTCCATGCCCTTAAGTGATCTGTATTTGATTTTTGAAATCTTTTTACTATTTTGGTTAAATGAATAAGTATTGTTTCACAGTGTCCTATGACCCTATTGTGTTTTAAAACCTTTTTAAACAAAACTTCCCAAATATCAAATTCTAACTAAAGTTCTTTTAGCCTCCAGCTAACTCTAGGATGCTTTGAAGGAACCCTGAGACATCTCAGAGAGGAATGTTAAATTAAATAGGCTTATTTGGTGTGTTAAATTACTTGAAAAACATTGCCAAGTGATTGGAGGTGAATCTTAGTTTATAGTGTATGGATAAATGTCATTAATATAGATATTCCAAAATTTATATGGAACTCCTAAAATCTCATATACCTTGAAATAATGTAATCTTAAAATGTTGTATGTCACAGAAGTATCCAAGTTTCTTGCCAATTTTATTGTAATCAAATCTTTAAGTATGCCATTTTAAGTTTTGACCTTTATAGACAATCATTATTTTACACTGATGCTTTAAAAAATGAAGATCTTCAAGAAGACTCATAAAAGCGCTTTTAAACAAATATAAGTTTCTGATAGCCTTTAGATAATACCACTGAACTAAATAACAAATGACAAAGCTCTAAGGGAAAACCTGATGACTTCATTCAGATAAATAGGAATTAATTACATGGGACTAAATGAACTGATAAATATGATTTATAACTTTGTGACTCTTGAGAAATACACTAGTTTTTAATCTCTGATTTTCAGAAAAACCTTTCTTCTTATGCTATGACCTCCAACAAGTTGATAAAGTATACCTTTGTAAACAAAGATGAAACGTTTATCTTTTTTCCTTCTAGAATTTGGATTCTCCAGCTGGCTCTCCTATGGGCTTCATGTCTTATTGCAACTGAATTACAACTAGTTATACTAATCATTGTTTTAATTTGTTCTTTGTTTCCAAATTGTTTATGCTTTGTGTCTCCCAGCCTCACTATGATTTTATTTAATGTTACTAGCGGTATTACTTATATCCTATTTTATAAGGTTATCTCTTACATTACACAACGTGTAAACAGGCCTCCAACAAAATTAATAACGGCTAAACATCTTGAGGAAATAGATCATATTTATGACTCATAAAATAATCGTAATAGTGTGATTCTAGGTATGGGAAGAAGCAACAGGGGAAAATATTTCCTGGATAACAATATACCAGTAAGACAGGAACCAGAGAATTTTTTTTATTGGAGTATAGTTGATTTACAATGTTGTTAGTTTCTGCTGTACAGTAAAGTGAGTCAGTTATACATACACATATATCCACTTTTTTTAGATTCTATTCCTATATAGGTCATTACAGAGTATTGAATAGAGTTCCCTGTGCTATTCAGTAGGTTCTTTTAATTATCTATTCTATATATATTAGTGTGTATATGTCAATCCCAATCTCCCAATTTATCCCTCCCTCCCCCTTACCCCCGCCCTGTAACCATAAGTTTGTTTTCTAGATCTGTGACACAATTTCTATTTTTAAATAGGTTCATTTGTACAATTTCTTTAAATTCCACATATAAGCGATATAATATGATATTTGTCTTTTTCTGTCTGACTGCACTCAGTATGACAATCTCTAGGTCCATCCATGTCACTGCAAATGACATGATTTCATTCTTTTTAATGGCTGAGTAATATTCCATTGTATATATGTATCACATCTTCTTTATCCATTCCTCTGTTGATGGATATTTAGGTTACTTTCAAGTCCTGGCTATCGTAAATAGTGCTGCAATGAACATTGGGGTGCATGTATCCTTTTGAAATTATGGTTTTCTCCAGATACATGCCCAAGAATGGCATGATTGCTGGATCATATGGTAGCTCTATTTTTAGTTTTAAAAGGAATCTCCGTACTGTTCTCCATAATGGCTGTACCAGTTTACATTCCCACCACTGTCCAGGAGAGTTCCCTTTTCTCTACACCCTCTCTGGCATTTATTGTTTGTAGATTTTTTGATGATGGCCGTTCTAACTGCTTGAGGTGATACCTCATTGTAGTGTTGATTTGTATTTCTCTAATTATTAGTGATGTTGAGCATGTTTTCGTGTGCCTCTTGGCCATCTGTATGTCTTCTTTGGAGAAATGTTTATTTAGAACTTCTGCCCATTTTTTGATTGGGTTATTTTTTCTTTTGATATTGAGCTGCATGAGCTGTTTGAATATTTTGGAGATTAATCCCTTGTCGGTCGCTTCATTTGCAAATATTTTCTCCCATTCTGTGGGTTTTCTTTTCGTTTTGTTGATGGTTTCCTTTGCTATGCAAAAGCTTCTAAGTTTAATTAGGTCCCGTTTGTTTATTTTTGTTTTATTTTCATTACTCTAGGAGGTGGATCAAAAAAGATCTCACTGTGATTTATGTCAGAGAGTGTTCTGCTTATGTTTTCCTCTAAGAGTTTTATAGTATCCAGTCTTACCTTTAGGTCTTTAACCCATTTTGAGCTTATTTTTGTGTATGGTGTTAGAGAATGTTCTAATTCATTCTTTTACATGTAGCTGTTCAGTTTTCCCAGCACCACTGATTGAAGAGACTGTCTTTTCCCCATTGTATATTCTTGCCTCCTTTGTCATAGACTAGGTAATCATAGGTGCATGGGTTTATCTCTGGGCTTTGTATCATTCCATTGATCTATACTTCTGTATTTGTGCCAGTACCATACTGTTTTGACTACTGTAGCTTTGTAATATAGTCTGAAATCAGGGAGCCTGATTCCTCCAGCTCCATATTTCTTAAGATTGCCTTGGGTATTCAGGGTCTTTTGTATTTCCATAAAAATTGTAAATTTTTTTTGTTCTAGTTCTGTGAAAAATGCTATTGGTAATTTGACAGGGATTGCATTGTATCTGTAGATTACTTTAAGTAGTATAGTCATTTTCACAATATTGATTCTTCCAATCCAACAACATGGTATATCTCTCCAACTGCTGTGTCATCTTTTATTTCTTTCACCACCATCTTATAGATTTCTGAGTATAGGTCTTTTGCATCCTTAGGTAGATTTATTCCTAGGTATTTTATTCTTTTTATTGTGATGGTAAATCAGATTGTTTCCTTAATTTCTCTTTCTGATCTTTCATTGTTAGTGTATAGGAATGCAAGATATTTTTGTGTATTAATTTTGTATCCTGCAACTTTACTGAATTCATTGATGAGCTCTAGTCATTTTCTGGTAGCATCTTTAGGGTTTTCTATGTATAGTATCATGTCATCTGCAAACAGTGACAGTTTTACTTCTTCTTTTCCAATTTGGATTCCTTTTATTTCTTTTTCTTCTCTAACTGCCGTGGCTAGGACTTCCAAAACTATGTTGAATAAAAGCAGAGAGAGTGGATATCCTTGTTGTTCCTGATCTTAGAGGAAATGCTCTCCGTTTTTCACCATTGAGAATGATGTTTGCTGTGGGTTTGTCATATATGGCCTTTATTATGTTGAGGTGTGTTCCCTCTATGCCCACTTTCTGGAGAATTTTTATCATAAATGGATGTTGAATTTTGTCAAAAGCTTTTTCTGCATCTATTGAGATGATCATGTGGTTTTTATTCTTCAGTTTGTTAATGTGGTGTATCATATTGATTGATTTATGTATGTTGAAGAATTCTTGCATCCCTGGGATAAATCCCACCTGATCATGGTGTATGATCCTTTTAATGTGTTGTTGGATTCAGTTTGCTAGTATTTTGTTGAGGATTTTTGCATGTATGTTCAACAGTGATATTGTCCTGTACTTCTCTTTTTTTGAGATATATTTGTCTGGTTTTGGTATCAGGGTTATGGTAGCCTCATAGAATGAGCTTGAGAGTGTTCCTTCCTCTGCAATTTTTTGGAATTTTTTGAAAAGGATAGGTATTAACTCTTCTCTAAATGTTTGGTAGAATTCGCCTGTGAAGCCATCTGGTCCTGGACTTTTGTTTGCTGGCAGTTTTTTTTTTTAAATTTTATTTATTTATTTATTTATTTATTTATCCATTTATGGCTGTGTTGGGTCTTTGTTTCTGTGCGAGGGCTTTCTCTAGTTGCGGCAAGTGGGGACCACTCTTCATCACGGTGTGTGGGCCTCTCACTATCGTGGCCTCTCTTGTTGCAGAGCACAGGCTCCAGACGCGCAGGCTCAGTAGTTGTGGCTCATGGGCCTAGTTGCTCCGCAGCATGTGGGATCTTCCCAGACCAGGGCTCGATCCCGTGTCCCCTGCATCAGCAGGCAGATTCTCAACCACTGCGCCACCAGGGAAGCCCTCTCCATGTTTTCTATTTCTTCCTGAAATAGAAAAGAAACCTTCCTGAAAAGTTGAACCTTTCTAAGAATTTGTCCATTTCTTTTAGGTTGTCCATTTTATTGGCATATAGTTGCTTGTAGTAGTCTCTTATGATCCTTTGTATTTCTGTGGTGTCAATTGTAACTTCTCCTTTTTCATTTCTAATTTTATTGATTTGAGTCCTCTCCCTTTTTTTTCTTGATGAGTCTGGCTAAAGGTTTATTAATTTTGTTTATCTTCTCAAAGAACCAGCTTTTAGTTTCATTAATTAGTCTTTGCTATTGTTTTCTTTGTCTCTATTTCAATTTATTTCTGCTCTGATATTTATGATTTCTTTCCTTCTACTAACTTTAGGTTTTGTTTGTTCTTCTTTCTCTAGTTGCTTTAGGTGTAAGGTTAGGTTGTTTATTTGATATTTTTCTTGTTTTCTGAGGTAAAGTGGTATTGCTATAAACTTCCCTCTTAGAACTGATTTTGCTGCATCCCATAAGTTTTGCATTGTCGTGTTTTCGTTGTCATTTGTCTCTAGACATTTTTTGATTTCCTCTTTGATTTCTTCAGTGATCCATTGGTTGTTTAGTAACATATTGTTTAGCTTCCATGTGTTTGTGTTTTTTTACAGTATTTTTTTTCCTGTAATTGATTTCTAATCTCATAGCATTGTGGTTGGAAAAGATGCTTGATATGATTTCAATTTTCTTAAATTTACCAAGGCTTGATTTGTGGCCCAAGATGTGATCTATCCTGGAGAATATTCCAGGTGCACTTGAGCAGAAAGTGTATTCTGCTGCTTTCGAATGGAATGTCCTATAAATATCAATTAAGTCTATCTGGTCTAATATGTCATTTAAGGCTTGTGTTTCCTTATGAATTTTCTGTCTGGATGATCTGTCTATTGGTGCAAGTGCTGTAAAGTCCCCCACTCCTATTGCGTTACTGTCGATTTCCCCTTTTATGGCTGTTAGCATTTGCCTTATATATTGAGATACTCCTATGTTGGGAGCATATATATTTATAATTGTTATATCTTCCTCTTGGATTGATCCCTTGATCATTACATAGTGTCCTTCCTTGTTTCTTGTAACTGTCTTTATTTTAAAGTCTATTTTGTCTGACATGAATATTGTTACTCCAGCTTTCTTTTGATTTTCATTTGCATGGAATATATTTTTCCATCCCCTCACTTTCAGTATGTATGTGTCCCTAGGTCTGAAGTGGGTCTCTTGTAGACAGCATATATACAAGTCTTGTTTTTGTATCCATTCACCCAGTCTGTGTCTTTTGCTTGGAGCATTTAATCCATTTACATTTAAGGTAATTATCAATATGTATGTTTCTATTGCCATTTTCTTAATTGTTTTGGATTTGTTTTTGTAAGTCATTTTTCTTCCCTTCCTCTTTTGTTCTCTTTTCTTGTGGTTTGATGACCATTTTTAGTGTTGTGTTTGTGTTGCTTTTACTTTTTTGTGTGTATCTATTGTAGTTTTTGGGTTTGCTGTTCCCAAGAGGTTTTGATTTAGCAGTCTATATGTATACAGAAGTGTTTTAAGTTGCTGGTCTCTTTCCCACCTAGAGAAGTTCCTTTAGCATTTGTTGTGAAGTTGGTTTGGTGGTGATGAATTCTGTTAGCTTTTGCTTGTCTGTAAAGTTTTTGATTTCTCCACCAAATCTGAATAAGAGCCTTGCTGGGTATTCTTGGTTGTAGGTTTTCCCCTTTCATCACTTGAAATATATCGTGACACTCCCTTCTCACCTGCAGAGTTTCTGCTGAAAACTCAGTTGATAACATTTTGGAGATTTCCTTGTATGTTATTTGTTGCTTTTCCCTTGTTGCTTTTATATTTTAAATTTATTTATTATTTATTTGGCTGCACTACATGGCATGTGGCATCTTAGTTCTCCAACCAGGGATTGAACTCATGCAGTGGAAGCACAGAGTCCCAACAACTGGACCACCAGGGAAGTCCCCCCTTGTTGCTTATAGTATTTTTTCTTTGTCTTTAATTTTGGTCAGTTTGATTAATATGTATATTGACATGTTCTTCCTTGGGTTCATCCTGTGTGGGATTCTCTGCTCTTTCTGGACTTGAGTGTTTCCTTTCTCGTGTTAGGGAAGTTTTCCGCTATTATATCTTCAAATATTTTCTCAGGACTTTTCTCTTTCTCTTCTCCTTCTGGGACCCCTATAATGCAAATGTTGGTGCATTTAATATTGTCTGAGAGGTCTCTGAGACTGTTCCCATTTCTTTTCATTCTTTTTTCTTTATTCTGTTGTGTGGAAGTGATTTCCACCACTCTGTCTTCCAGTTCACTTATTCGTTCTTCTGCCTCAGTTATTCTGCTGTTGATTCCTTCTAGTGTATTTCATTTCAGTTATTGTATTGTTCATCTCTGTTTGTTCTCTAAATCTTCTAGCTCCTTGTTAAACATTTCTTTTACTTTCTTGATCTGTGCCTCCACTCTTTTTCCGAGATTTTGGATCATCTTTATTATCATTACTCTGAATTCTTTTTCAGGTAGATTGCGTATCTCCTCTTCATTTAGTTGTTCTTGTGAGTTTTTATCTTTTTCCTTCATTTGTAACATATTTCTTTTTTTGTCTCACTTTCTGTGTTTGTGGTCTCCTTTCACAGGCTGCAGGCTTGTAGTTCTTGCTTCTGGTGTCTGCTCCCTGGTGGGCAAGGTTGGTCCAGGGGCTTGTGTAGGCATCCTGGTGGGAGGGACAGGTGCCTGCCCTCTCGTGGGTTAAGCTAGGTCTTGTCCCTCTAATGGGCAGGGCCTTGTCAAGGGGTGTGTTTTGAGGTGGCTGTGAGCTCAGTACGACTTTAGGCAGCCTGTCTTCTGATAGGTGGGGTTTGCAGCGAGAAGAGGTACAGGAAGAAGCCCAGCACCCAGACGCTGTGCAGACAGCAGGTCCTCATGTCTCCACCACCCAGAGAATTTTAAATTATCAACTAGGCCTAATCCAGAAATTAGCCCCTGGAATGGCATATCAACAAAATCTTTGGGCACTTCCCCAGTGGTCCAGTGGTTAAGACTCCATCTTCCAATGCAGGGGACCTGGGTTCGACCCCTGGTTGGGGAACTAAGATCCCACATGGCTCTAAGATTCCACATGCCACACAGTGTGGAAAAAAAAAAAAATCTTCACCTGATCTGGGATGAATTTCCCAGTGCCATGGGACAAAAATTGTTCATGAAATGCCTCCCAAACATTGGTCGAATTTATGATCATGAGGGGGCACTGTGAACTAAGAATGCCACCTGCCATATCAGTAAACAAAGGCAGCCATCAAGCCACCACATTACAGCTGCCCGGGCAGTGAGCCCTGAGGGAACTCAGGGTGGAGGCAGGATGCCCCCCCCATCTAGCAGTCAGCTGCTGCAGCCACCCCAACGGTGCACCCTGAGGAGACTCAGGATGAGAAAACAGGATACTGGCCCCAGATAGCTGAGATGCATATCAAAGGAATGATTTCAGTGAGCCCAGACTCTTGCATCTTCCCATACGTAGAAAAGCACTAAATTCTGAAACTTGAGATGTCTGGTTTTCTTTAATCTTTTGATGCTCTGACTACCTGGTTTTTTTGTTGCAAAAAACTCCTATATATTCTGGCTCCTCCTTTACCTCTTCCGAGCAGTCCCTCAGAGCTATCTGAGAGCCTGTGTCCTAGGCTTAAGTCCTCGGTTTTGTCCACTGAATAAAACACAACTCTCAACTTTTAGGTTGTGTTGTTTTTTTTTTTCAGTTGACAGCGTTTATGTTTGACTTGTTACTGACTAAAGTTGTAGAAATGAAGCTATAAGATCTGTGTTTCTGTCTGTAACCAACAAAAGCCTTTACCCTCTTAAGTATGAAATGATTTCCTACTACCAGAAAGTATTAATAAATTGAACTGAAGCATCTCTTAAAGGACTTCAAAGGAGCTCTCTTCTGATTGGTTTATAGAGATAAATGTGTTTCTATAAACTTAATATTTCCCAAATTCACAGAAAATAGAGAAACTAAATTTCTAGTATTTTAAGTAAGAGATGTTAAAAACAGTCTTACAGAAGCAACAAGCTCACAAATATTTAAGAATTTCAATTCATATAATTAAGATGAATCTTTGGACAAATTAAACTTATTTAATAACTTTGGTTTTAAAAAAATGGCTGTCTTTTCTATATAAATATGGAGTATAATGCAAGAATATTTTGCTTTTTTTAAAATGAGAACTGGGTCTGCTATCTCAAGAAGAGACAAGTTAATCTGAAGCCCCTAAATTTCTCATGCTGGTCTACTGACTAGGTAAGCTAACACTACTCTTACATAATATTTGGAAGAGCTAAAAACATAAAATATGTGTTCAAATTAATTGAATCATAATTCTGACAAATGTTTTTATAACAGTAATTATGTTCTGTAGTATGTCAGCTTGAACATAATTTCCAAGATCTTCAGGTAACTTAGAACTTTGGACTAATATTAAACGGAATTAATGGTTAATCATTGGGTAACTATTTAATTGTAAAATTCAATACTGAAATATTGCTAAGCATAATTTCAAGTTTATATACATCTGGTTATATTTATATACCATGGAGTGGCTATCTTTGGGTCATGTATTTAATGAACATGTTTATTTTTGCAATTTTAAGATTTAGAAGTTATACGTATTCATGAGTTTCCTATTCTACAAAAATGCTTGCACCTGACAGTTTTCAAATTACTTTCCTTCCAATTTTCTCTGAAATCGAATTTAGTTACTTTGGTTGAAGTTTGTAATTCATGTAGGTAGTTGAGACCAAGAACAAATAGTGACAGAGAAATAAAACTGAATATCAGGATAACGGAATGAGTTTTTCTAGGACAAAGAGTTTTGTCCTGAAGTGTCTATTTGTTCCAAAATATGAAAAACAAGTATATACAAGTAGCAGAGAGAATAGGAGCCTGAAAAGAAACGATAAAGTGCATTAAAAATTTGACAATTACCCTCCCTTTGATGCACTTATTCAGGTGAAGAAGAGGGGGAGGGAAGAGCTTGTAAAACCTTTATTGCTAAGTATTATGTCAATACCAAAGTAGAATTTGGTTTTCTGTTACAATAATCTCGTTTTCAAAGAGCTTGAAAGAAGACTGAGTTGCTCTTTAGCTTCCGTATAATCTGCTCAGATTTTCCATATCTCATCAGGGTAATTTGCTTTGCTTTGTTTTGACTTTATAATGTCCTTTTTATTAAAACAAAGACCAAAACGAAGAACAAACGTTTTCCACTTGCCAAAGATCTAAATTTTCTTAAAATAATTCTGCCTTCTATATTTAAATATTTTATTTCATTTTTAATTAAATGGGAAACCAATTATTATTCTCAGGCACCCATGATTAAATTTTCTCAAACTCTTTTGACTTTGCTTTACCAAGACTGGACCTTAAATAAAAATTTCAGGATGTGTTTTACACTAAAACTATCTTTGAGATTCCTTAGAGGGCCCTTGGGAAAAATCACAAACTTTAGTACTTTTTATTACCAGTAAACAAATATTTCAACTCAACTCACAATGTATATATAGTGTGTTGCAACAGCACAGTTGAAACTAAGGGTTCAGAAGTTCTCGTAACTACAATCAGGTCATGGCCACAAGGCACAGGTTGCCTGAAAGCTACACATTAAATGGCATATTTTCTTTAGGGACTAAATAGAAAAGCCAAGATTGAGTCATGAATGCAGAAGACAACATACACATGAGAAATAATCATAAATTATTTGAATTGAATTGGACATTGCAGATTATCTAATCAATTTTTTTAACTTTACAGATGAGGAAAGTGAAACTCAGAGATGAAATGACTCAACTCCAAGCCCAGTTCATCCCGTTACACTGTGTTGTCAACGTGTCTAATATATTAGGCAGAAAGGTACTTAAATGAATCTTTTCCACTATTTTTTTCCCCAAACAAAACCGAAAAGAATAATCTATATATGGTAAAACATGTTAAATGCAAAAAGATGACAAATACAAGGTATTCTATTGCAAAGAACAGACATTTTGAGCTTTGGCTTTTAATCTTATTGTTCTCAAATAATGGAGATGCTTAGCCTAGAACATAAAGTTGATGTTATTACAAAAGAGAAACTGGTAAAAAGTGGTTGCTAAAAATAATATTTTTCTTGGCTGGTTCTCCTAAGTATAAACTAGGTATTAGTATCGGCATACTTTAGAAAGAAAAAAGGTACCTGGGAATGCTTACCTGTTTTCCTCAACTTAGAAATTTATTTTATACAAAGTCATTTAAACAAAATTTCTTAAGGAGAAATGATCACTAAAAGCTACAAATTCACAAATTATCTCACGTGCTTAATTGGAGTTTTCATTTATCATAGCCTTATGCACTCTTTATACTAAAATTGGGATTCTCAGGATTGTCAATAAAAATGTATACCAATGTGAACAAATTTCTAGAAAAACAGCAATAGCCTTATGAATCTCATTTTGTATAACTGCTTAACAAATGAATCGTTTTCATCATTCTTCCATTTAATTTTCCCAGAAATTTCACTTCACACTTTTGAGAAAATACTTACATAAACTGTTCCTTTGAAATATATCTTAGAGAAAAAAGTCTGAATATTGAAGTATTATACCCGTACAGTAACTTATGCATAGCAGCAAATCAATATAGTTTTAAGTGTACACATTGAAAAGCAAATGCCATTTTTAACCTTTGGTTATTTTGGAATTAAATTACATTAGGGTACCCACAATCCTTTAATTAGCTAATGTATTTTAACATTTTGCCAAGTAGACAGGGCATTGGAGACACTAATGTACCAGCATTTACATAATACCTCTTGCAATTATGTACTGAGTGCTTTATGTGTTACCAAAAAAATAAATAAATAAATAAATAAATCATGAGGCTCTACAAAACAGCTTAGAAAAACAAGTTTTCTATTTATTTAAAAATAAGTTTGTAGTTACTACATTGCAGGGACAGGAATTCTTACACATACATTCTAGTTTGTATAAAAGGATTCAAAGAATTATGCTTCAAAACTAACATAGAAAGTGTCCACCTAACAGTAAAGAAAGGTCCAATCAATATGTACAAAAACAAAGGGCACTGCTATTCTGGTGTGAGACTGCCGTTTATAACATGATACTCCAGGTTTCCAGAAAGAAAAAAACCAAAAACCTCAATAAAGCTAAATAATTAATTTGTTTTTAAACTCTGTTACTTATTACATACAACAGATTTGCTTGTGTTTAACATTGTTTTCTGTACAAAATAAGCATTTTAATTTGCAAATGTGTCAGTTTCAACATTAACTCTCTAGGTCAGTTACTTTTTAAAATTGAGCTACATTCTACACGTCTAAATATCGTGTGACAGGATTTAACAGTTTTCTAAAAGATCTTTAAATAAGACCCCATCTTGCAGTTTTAATATGGTCCAAAAATGTAACTTTGTATTTTGTCGAAATTTGTAGCCTTTCATCATGATCAATCAACACGCACAGTCTTAACAGTAACGAGCGTGTTTGCATCTGCCTCATAGGTGTGTGTACTATATATCATCTCAAACCTATTTTCTTAGCTCCTTAAATGTAGAAACTCATAGCCACCTACTATTATGTATTTGGTTTGTGCCATATAAGGTTAATTTCCTGATGATTTTATCTGCATTAAAAAAGTATTTCAACACAGAGCTATCAAAACTAAAAATTATATTTATAGCTCATAATATTTTCTAATTGTTTTACTACAGTGTGTACAAGGTTTATATCTGGAGCGTCAAAAGCGGTACTTACAGTCTTCTGACTCAATGTGACCTCTTCTTGGGTGTTGTACATAGTACAAAATGACCTTCCATCTGGAGTCCTTAGCTCAGTATAATTAAGAACAAAATAGCTTCTTAGTAAATGTAATATTTAGTTCAAATCACTTGGAAATTTGGGAAATGAGGGGAACTGCAAGGAGGGAAGTGAGGAAAAGGTATATTTTCCGATTTTAGTAGGAAAATAAATTGTCGCCTAAATTTAACTAAACCACTTCTCAACCTGTTTAAAAACAAAAAAACCCAAAAAAACAACTAAATACGGGTGTAATTCACAGAACATAAAAGTACTTCCCCTATTATGACTTTTAAAATCATATATTTCCTGCATATGAGAACACTTATAGCCCTTTTAAACACTCAAGTATCTTGGTCCTTTCAACCTACTCAAAAATAAATTTCAGGTGGACAAAAACATTCAGAATACCAATTTGTTTTCATTAGGTAGAAAACAGTCAAAATTGCTTCCAGTTGACATCTGAGAGAGAGGTATGTTTGCATGTATAAAATGGAATGCTAGAATTAAATGCTATAAACTGGAGAAACTAATTTATATTACAAATCATATTTCAAAACATGTAAATGTTGCTAATATCATATAAGCTAAAAATATTATTTGAATACTTTTGTTAAAATGTCTGATTAATCTACTGCACTGCAGATAAGGGACAGTTCTAGATGTTAACATACATGCTGCACAAGGATCTTTTTGCTGATCAGTGTATATTACATACTTCATTTCCAAGTGATACTAGATTCAACCAAACTTCGTGTCTCAGATGTGACCTAAACATGCTCACAAATATTCTATACAATTATTCTACTTAAGGAGGAAGATCGTTGTTACAAATGCTACCAAATAGTCTTCAAATTTGTGATGCTGTACAATAATAAAAACAATGAAAGCAAGGCCAAATCTTTAGTTCATGAATATATGCAGAAAACAGTCCAATGCCATAATAGCAGATTGCAAAGAATAAAATTTTTAAGAAGTATGTCTACTGCCCAGAGTTATGAGATTGTAATTAGACTGACTGTTTAATCTGCTCATTTGCAACATTTTGTAGTTTTATAAGATCTGATTGGGACTCGAGAACGTTGGGGTGGAGGGAGAGAAGATTAGGGTTAGGTACTTAAAAATACATAAATTGATTTACATTTTCTATGAATGTAATAACAAGTTATATTTCTGAAACTTTCAGGAAACTTAAAATTCTTTTATTGCTCACCTAAAACAACTGCCAACATTTCCTTTTGACCTATAAACAGTATATATACGGTGTTACTGTCTCAAAGAAGATATTTTCCAAGTGGTAAAACAGAACAAAACTATGGTGATGACTTAAATTTCTCAATTCAACTCTTGCAACGTATAGAAGCTAAATTATAAAAAAATAAAATCTAGATATATCTGGTTATTACTAATACATTTTTAAGTGTTTCAATTACAAAGAATCTGATCCAAGTCATTTTTGCCTTACTAAGTAACCAGTGTCTAATAATATCCAAAAAGGTCATAAGTATATAGTGTCTTTAGAACAGGAATAATACATTTACTTGTTGCAGGTAAGATGGTAAATACTCATTTTTTTGCTCAAGAGTTAGAATTAATACACCCTACTAGTGGTATATTTCACTCTTAAGACTGTACGCTCTTCCTTTTCCTGTACACACCTTAAAACTGTACACATACTTTTTTTTTACAAAAATGGATTTTATAGTCTTATTTTCTAACACAATGCAGATAACATCAGGAAATTACATGTTTCAAATAGACTGCCTTCCAAAGCAACAAATTAATGACTTAAATTTCAAACATACACACTATTATTTTCAATACTGGTGTAACTGAGAGACTCATTTTACTATACAACCAAGCCATCCATTTCTGCATTATGAAGAGTTTAACTACTGAATTTTAATTATATAGTTAAATATATTTGTTAGAAAAAAATAAATATACAAAAAACCTGAAAAATTTGAAATTATTTTCAACTGCAAAATCACAGCAATCCAGTTAAGATCTGGAAAATGGTTTACTTAATTTCATAGGAGGATTTCTGTACAAATTTAGTTACAAACAATCTAAAAAGCCCAGATGTATCACTTTTCCATCCTTTTTCAAGACAATCAAATGACAGCTAACATTTATCCCTACCAGAAATATTGTAGAAATAATTATGTAATGTATTTTGCCAAGGTTCAATTAAAGACTTTATTTTTCTACATCAGGGTCATGCTGATACACATATTCCCCAACCTTGCTTTTTAAAAATGTAGTATCTGAAAATTTTGGCTACATTTTTGTACCATACCAGTCCTCAGAAAATACTACATTCTTCAAAACTTTTAAAAAAATGGACAATAATCTTTAAACAATAGAAATGGTATTTATGTTGGTTTTTAAGGTATAAAATAACTGTACCATAAACAAATAAATAACTGCTTTCCTTTTCCATAGCAGTACATATAGCAATACATTCTCCTAAGTCATATAGTTATCATTTACAATAGACAACTTAATTTTACTAATGATGCAAAAAATAATAGAATACAAGGCACAATCATTAAATGGAATTTTTCTTTAGGGTGTATACTGACATACCAGCGTGATAAGGATACCGTAAAAAGTGCAGAAAAAACACAATGTGCAATGAGACCACTGTATAAAACATGATTGCATAAAAAGTGATTTGGCCTATTTTTAAACCTTTAATAATTGAAAATAACCAATCTTCCCCTTAAAATTAAACTATAAAGTATGACATTTTAAAATTTTTATTCTACCATTATCTAAAAAATCCTGAAAAAAGAATTTATACCTGGGTAATAGTATATAAGTATGTGTTTGTATATATATTTAATTATACCCATTTATCAATATATACACATACACACACAGACACATTTCTTTGTAAGTCATTTTAGCCTATTAGATATGTCTAAAGTTTAGAAATGACATTAATCCGGATTAACAAGTAAACATCAAATCCCATACCTTTTTCCTGTATTTTCCTTGAATCCTTTAACCACTTAAACATTTTCTCTAAAACATCTCTGTCAAAGGACCCACCAGTGCATTATTTTCTACTATTAGTACCAAAAAAAGATACACCTCAGCATAACTCTTTAATAACTTGCTCTTTAGAATAATATATAGCCTTTCCAATATTGAAAAAGTGTATGCTGTCCTGACAGTCAAAAACAGGCTTTCCACTGCACTGATTCTCAGTCTTTGGCACAATAAACAGAGATTGAGTGATTGACATAAGAATCAAGGTCTGAAAAATTAGACAGTCAAATGTTTTCCAATGTGGATATGTCTCCTTTTCATCAGTACATTTTCTCTTAAGTTTGGCAGAAATGGAATACAGCAAAAGCCTCCTCTAGATTCTTTGTAAAGGAACATTCTATAATTAAAATTAAACTTTTCAGGGTATCAAATGGTGGGAATTTTATATTTATCTTTAGAGGAAACACATTTCTTAATTTACTGCTACTCTGGTAACATCTGTTCTCCTAGGGACAAGACTTCTGTATCAACAGAAATGTACCTGGCTTGGTCAAAAATAATTCATTTTAACATAAAATGCTCTATCACTAGGAATATTATGCTCCTTAAGAGTATAGCAGAACTGTCTTCTTCAGAAATAAATTGGGAATTCTATAATATAGAGCCTCAATTTCCTTTGTTTTGAACAGTAAACGAAATGAATGTTGAAATGCATAACCTACCTAAGGGCAATAAATAGCAAACATTTAAAATATATATGTATATATTTATATATATATATATTCATTTAAAGAAGTGAAGTGTCTTGTAAGTTTGTTTTTTTTTTGCAAATCAAATCATAACATTCCCTAATCCGTCATAGCAGCAAGGAAGCAGAAGCCATAGTTCTACATACTCCTTAACTGTACCTGCTTTATAGATTTTGAAGTAAAATATTTTGGTGCAAGTTACCAACCAATTAAGTTAGCTTTTGCTTTTTCAGTCAACTTTCGGACTCGTCCTCTACTAGAAGTTCCAAAAGTCAAAGAAGTGTCTTCAAACAACAGCTGCCTTTGCTCCTCTTCAGAGTCATCCTCGTTATAGAAGGCTGTCCTTCGACCTTGGTTTCTAGTTCTCATGTGAGGTTCAGAGCCTTTAAGTTCCTCAAACTCTTCTTCCTCATCCAGGGGATCGTCTGTCTTTTTTCGGTTACTTCTCCTTAGCATTTTAACACTTGTAGGAACTATGAGATCTGAGTCTAGTTTTTGTGTCTTCATCTTCCTTTTGGGTTTTCTGCCTCCACGACTCTTTTTCTGTAACAAATCCTCCTTTACAATATTAGTTTCAGAAAGAAAATTGCAGGCTGAAGAAGGAACTACTTCATCTCTGATGGGATGCATGCTATTTTGCTCCGAATCTTCGGGCTTTGCATACTGTAGCTTTTTGGGCTTCCTACCCCTCTTCTTGTGTGTAACTTCACCACTGCTGGTATTAACATCCACCTTAGGTTTCCTTCCAGGTCCTCTCTTCACAAGCTTAGACGGCTGCCCTCCGTGCCCATTTACTTGAATGCTTCCGGGTACAAGAGCATTGTTTTTACAATCTGCTGAAAGGGAACAACAGTGCACTTAATATACGGAACTGCTTTTTTATTTGACCCTCAAACCAGTCAATAAGTCCACTGCTATACTTATACGTAATGACATAATCCTAATTTTTTTTTAACTAATATGAGGAAAAGAACTGACAAAAGGCTAACAGTTTAATGATATTATTTATCTTCTATTTAAAACACACAGAGGAGAAGCATCCTTAATGAAGTCATTGATGACTTGACAAGAGGGAAATGAAACTCAGAGCGAATAAATTACTTGCCTAAGTTAATACTGTAAATTATGATAGAGCTGGGATTAGCCAAGGTTTCTTATTCCTACTACCTTTACTACACATTCTAACGTATGAGCGTTGTTTTCATTACACAAAATGACCTGTTTACTCGTATGGAACTTCACCACCACAAAGCACTTTGTTTCCCTCATTAACACAGAATTTTTCTGTCTTCCTACCTTCAAGCAGCTCCATCAGGGAAAATAATCTTAGCATAAAATCCATGACCTCTAAACTTGGTAATCGGAATAAATAAGCATTATCACCCCCCTCTACTTTCCTCTAATCATTTTTTCTATTACGGATGGAGGAAAAAGGGATTATCAAAACTGGAATGATTCTAACTCTTATTTAATCCTCTCTTGGATGTGATGATCATGACCTCTCTGATATCAGAGAAGAATTTGTAGTCTAAATATTTCCTTATGTTCCTCAGAAGTAAAAAGGATCTCCTTTCCTACTAACTCCTATGCAAGAGGTTTGGAAGTACATCTACTGGAATAATTTATAACAGTTGTTCTCCATAAACACTACCATGGCTTTGATATTTTTCATCTATCCTTTTTACAAGAGTAGAAAAATAAGTTACTCTTGGTCACAGAATTTTTAAAAAAAGGGTTAAAAAAATAGCAACTAAATGGCAGTTTTCTTCACAGGCTCTTTTTGGAACAGTCCTATCTCCTTATGTAACTGAACGGCAAATGACTGATTTATAATCATAAGCAATACTGGCTGCATATATCAATCAAATCCACTATGTGTACAACTATTATCAGGATCAAAATCCCATTATAACAAACTCCACGATAAAGACCATTACGCTTTATTAAAACATAAAAAAAATTCTGAAGATCAAATTCTAAATCTGTAGGATCTAGACATCATGATGAACTGCCTTTCTATGGTTTAAAAAAAAAAAAAAAAAAGCTATTACCCTTGCAGATGACGAAAAAGATGACAAACACGCATTACCACTAACTTTTTTTCCTCCAAAATTCTGAAGTTTTTTGTTTTGGTTGTGGTGGGAGATCTGCAATGCAGTATTTTACAGGAAATCCATAAAGAGATGGAAAGTGCTGTTAAAGAGAATGCTTCTTCATAATGGTATATGTCTTGGGCTTGAACTGTACAGTGCTTTGTAAACTTCAGGAAATAACTGTCAAGAGACTCAGAGAAGGAGTCTCTGAGCCAATAGCAGAGGAAGAAGGCAAAGCCCTCATTTTCTGACCCCACAGTACAAATGACTTTCTTCAGATTAGTGGTTTTGAATAATGACGAGGGGAGGGGTGCAGGGGAGAAACGTGTGTGTGCATAAAGTAGTAAAAGTATTTTCTAACAAACAATTACCCTTAACCTGCCTGAGGATTCTGTAAGATTCTGTATATCTTTTAATTTGTTTTACATGAAGACTACTGGCAAATAAACATCCAGTTCATATACCCTACAAAAGTTCTACAGACTGGCTTCAAGGACTCCAGCAGCTCCTTGAAATGGTCCAAATTTTGTGTGGATATGCCTATGTGAATTTTTTTAGGGAAAAACACTACAGGGTTGGCCAACTTTACAAAGCAATATGTAACCTAAAAAGGTTCAGAACTAATGCAGTTCTTTTAAAAAGGAATTCAAGAGTTAAAAAGAAGTTTTAAAAATCACTCATCTGGACCTGTACTATCCAATGAGGTCACTACTAACCACATGGCCACTGAGCACTTGAAATGTAACTAAGCAATTGAGGAACTGAATTTTTAATTAAGTTTAAATTTGAATATGAAGCAGTGTACATTTTGAAACACTGATGACACACTGAAATAATATTTTGGATATAAAGGAGTAAATAAAATACAGTATTAAAACTGATAATTTCACCTGTTTGCTGTTACTACATGTAGCTACTAGAACATATGTGGCTTGTATTATATTTCAATTGCACAGCACTGCTCTTGTTTCTAATAGTTAATTCAAGTGCCAATATTTATGTGATAAGTCATCATTAATGAGTTACATAGTAGCTTATTATATTTCTATACTGTACTGGTATTCCTATGTATCTGTAATACTCAAAAACTATGAATCAAATTGGCTATTGGACCTCCCCTATCATAATGCTAGAACCAATTCTCTATATACATTTGATTTCTCTAGGATTCAGGACTAACAGAAGCAAGGCCAATATACCATTCAAAACTTTGAATTCAGTTCAGATAGGAAGCAAATATGAAAATGTAAAACACTCACATACAAAATTATTTGCTTATTTATTCAAACACTGATTGTCCACTGTATACTAAGTTCAGGCAGTTAAAAAATGAGCATGGGCAAGCACAAGAGTTCAGATTCTACTGGAGATAGACAACGTAAAAAAAGAAAAGAATAGTTCTATCAACATTATAAGGGCCGCAAAAGGCGATGAACAGGAAACTATTAAACTAGTAGGAAAAAAGAAATTCCAAAGAAGGAAGAAAGGACAACAATATTTATGGACTTCCAAGTGGTTTAGGATGGCTGGGACATAAAAGGGAGACAGAAAAGTAAGGACAGCTGAATGTCAGACAACAGCCAAGCAATGAAGAGTCTTGTATAACAGGCAAAAACATTAAACTCTGATTCCATGTATGATTCGAAGGCAGGGAAGGATCTTAATTCTCTCTGTGTGTGCGTCTGTGTGCACGTGATCAGAAAGGTCACTTTGACTGAAACGTGGAAGATGGACTGAATAAGGTAGAGCTGAGAACTGAGGCAGGGAGACCAGTTAGGAGAGTACGACAGTCCACCAAAGTGAGAATGGAGAGGAGGAAATGGATCTGAGATGTTAAGGAGGCAGAAAGAAATAAGTAGATTTGGATGATGATTTTAAACTTATTCAGGTGGGAAGATCCCAATATCATTAATCAAAATGAGGTCGTTTCAGTAGAAAAATTAAATTGTGAGAGGTTTCTGGGGGGAATACTGAAAAGGAAATGGTCTAGACACACTCTGGAAGTCATGACGAAAAATGCTTATTCTTGAGCTGTCTGCTGTCAAGGAGCCATAATTATTTTAACATGTCGTAGGGTGTATTTCATCAGTTACTTTCTTCATCTTTCAAACAGAAAACTTTTACAATGAAAATCTGAAGACAAAAGAACTTTGGAAGCATAACTGTAAGCGGTCGAAAGTTGTATGCTAGAATAGATACCTGGCTATAGACAATCCTAATGAATTATTATTTAAAGGTCAGTGTGTTGAGTTTTGTGATATAAAAACAACTCAAAAATTTTTCTAAAGGAGTGCTATACTGGGTTAACTAAATTCAACTTTATTTAAACTTCTTGGATATACTTTTCCAGGTTTTGTAATACTGAAGTTAAAAACTACTAAATTTATATCATTAAAAGCCTCTGATTTTAGAATATGCTTTTATTTTTCATAGGGCAGAATATGCTTTTATTTTCCATGGGGCAAGTTTTTCTTGGCGTTTAAAATTTAGTAACAATACAGTTTGCTTTTGGCACAAAGCTGAAAATCAAAAGATGTCTCAGTAAACTTATCAACTAATACAGAATGTGTGACTTAAATGAGCAACCTAAAAAGTGGATATAAATGTTATCTCCAATAGAACCATCATTTGTAAGATCTACGGTACCTTGCTCGATGACAGCTGATGACTTCGAGAGAGCGGATGTCTTGGAGAGCACAGATGATTTCATTTTACGTTTGGCTGGCTTTTCCTTTTCCATGTTTTCTTTTGTAGAATTATTCCTAGTGGCATGACTAAAATTGGACTGACCAGGACTTGAAAGAGTACTCAAGGTTTTGGAATGTTTCACGGAATTCTCTAGAACTAAAACACACATACAAAAGATTAAAAGCTAAGAGTTAAATTATTTAACCTTAAAACAAGCAAGAAGGTTGGGATTACTTCCAAAGTGAATTGTTTGAATTAGCCAACAGGACAAAACCTGGGGGGGTGCTTAAAGCTTCCGTAAGAAATCTACTTTCAAAAAGGAAAAAGGCGTACATAATAGTTTCAGACCTTTCAGAAGCTGTCCAGCCATGGCAAGATTATGAAGGCAAGTGCTGGCAAACCGCTGGCAAGCCTGGGGTCTACGATTTACATTGAGGCAGTGTGGGTCAGAGTTGCCATTTCTGAGCATTATCCTATGCTGACACTCCTAAACCTCAATATACTTTTCCTTACCAAAAAAAATTAAAACATGCAAAAACAATGAAGAAAAGCAAAACCAACAGTGTCTCCTGGAATTTACTAAATCCAATATATTCCATTTGGCAAAGTAAATGCTTAAATTACAAAAGTCATTATATATATATTTCAATTTAGAAACTGCAGCTGATTCTTACTTGTTTTCCCTGGCACTGCAGATGGGTTAGCTTTCGAAATAAAAGTCTTCGCTGCTGAAGAAGTCGATGGTTGCTCACTGGTAACTGGATCTACAGCTACTCGATTGCTTCTGGTTCGAACTACAGAACTGGATTCCGTTTTACCATTTATCTGAGCAGCACTGTGCCTTGGTGGTATTGATCGTGTAGGTGCAGAGAATGGAGAGGTAGCAATATCTGACTTTAACTGGGGTTTTAAGATCCTTTTTTTCCGTTCAGGGCTGTAAATAAAATAGTATCATTAGTCATTCTTATAGCTCTATGTGGATGAATAAAACAGTTTTATAATACTGTTGGATTCAATATTTGTACTGTTATGAAATATGTTAAAATATGAGATTTGTAGTGGATTTCATATGGTTGTGAGCCTTTGAAAAGTGAATATTTAGTGAAGGATCGCTGTAAATGCTATAGTTATATGACAGAAAGCATGATGCCATCACTATCCTAAAAATGCTGTTTTACTGTACAGATTTAGCAGTTTGAATTTAAGCACTTACACTAGTATAGCTTTAGTTAAAAGATTAAAAATCCTCCACATCATAGGAACTTGCATGTCAAATATATCATTCTGCAATATAGGGAATAGTAAAGGAAGTATTAAAAAACACCAAGTTCTATCATTTAGATGACAAAGTTATAGATCAGTTGATGATATTTAAAATATATCAAATACCTTGATGCAGCACTACTGGAAACAGAGCTGCTTCTATTTCTTTTCCTCCTCCTTTTGGTTATTGTATTTCTTTTATGAAAACGAAGGGCAGATTTATAATCTGATAAAACTGAACTAATGTGTTCTTCAAAGAAAGCGGACAGGCGCAAACTCATGCTGTAAATCTATGGAAAGAAACAAAACTATTCAAACATTCCCGAAAGGAAATGCCTGTTCCTTTGAGATAATAATTTAAATATTTTTCTAGCAAAAAGTTTTTAGAATTTAAAACACTGCTTTTTCTCAATCTCTTTTTGACAAAGACTAAAACAGAAACACTGTTACAATTAAATTATTTTTGTATTTGTTGGACAAAGAAAAGTAAATGATATTTATAGTTTTACTCATTTTTATGACTCATATGAGCGTTATATGGAAAAAAATGCTCGTTTCCACTAATTCAGAAAACAGCTGGAAAAGTTAAGCACACGTACCTCTAACACATATCAGGACAATGTGTACGTGATGTCTATTCAACTACACTACCTTCAAGAAAAGTAACCATTCCTACACATTAGTGACATTAGTGTTTTTTCATAGAAGGAATAAAATAGAAAGGTGTGAATTCTTTTTTCCACTAGAATACCATTAAGAACCTAATAGAAAGTTTGTCAATTTTGCTTTAAATTTTAAATAAAAGCAGCATTTAGTTACTCAACATACTTTTCTACTAATTTCATTTCATTTAAACAGAAAAGAAAACAATTCAATTATATACCCTTGATCTTTTGCTTGGTGTATATGCTTTGGAATTACTAAAAATAAGTCTGACATCTTTACATAACTCCATTGGTGACTCATAATTCCCAGCCTCTAAAGTCTCTCTAACGGTAGCAAAATCCATTGGAGTGTCAATGATGTCTCTGTAGTCCTAAGAGAGGGAAAACAGGTCATATTAATAATATAATATAATAATAATAATGCATTACTTCTCATAACAGGGATTCACATTCAATTTCTGTGATGACTGCAAGTCCTAGAACTATTAATAATCACTCCTTGTTTCCCTCATCAAGGCTCCCTTTTTTCCCCAAGTCATTTTTATTTTTTTCATGTCCCCTACCTTTTACTGCAATCAACACAGGATTTCTCTCATTCAAGAACCTATAAATTCTGCTTTTTTTTTTTCCTTCAGAAAGAGGTAAAGGGTAGAGTTGTGTTCGAAAAAGGAGATTAAAAGAATATCGAAAAAACTCAGTTCCACAACTACAAGTTTGATATAAAAAACCCAAAACTTTATACTACCCATGAACTCTAAAGGCTTCTAATTCACTGAAACATAATTGTACCTTTAAAATTAAGAGATAAAAACAATAAAAATATGTTAACATCCCATGTATGTGAAGGCCTGAGTTCTAGTAACCTCAACTTCAGTACTACAATTACTATAATTGGGAACTTTGCAGTAATCAAGAATTATGAATGTAAATATCTGTCACAAAGCCTTTACACTTCATTCCACGGAGGAAAAGTGCAGTCACCCAAAGTCTCCACCTAATCAATTGTGTATAAAATAAAGCAATAGATTAGAAGCAATAAAAACAGGCAAATAAAAGGAGAAAAAAGCAACAGAATAGTATAAAATGATCCAAATATGGTATCTTTAAAGAAGTAAATAATACTACACCTTTTCCATAGCCCCAGAGTATGTAACTGTATTTTTTTGAAATACAATAACTTGACTTTGCCCCATCAAGTTTAAATTATGATCAAATATGTTTGACCATAAAAGCAAACAGTATCACTGCCTTTTACAAATAGGGACAGTTTTATTTCTTCCATAACAATCTGCAATGCCCTTTATTTCCTTGTCTTGTCTTGTTGCACTGGCTCGAATTTGTAGTACTATGTTAAATAGCAGCTGTGAGAATGGACATTTTTGCTTCACTCCCAATCTTAGGGGGAAAGCATTCAGTTTTTCATGATTAAGCATGATGTTAGCTATAGGTTTTTAAACAGATGTTCTTTATCAAGTTACGGAAGATCCCCTTTATTCCTAGTTTTCTTAAGAGTGTGTTTTTATTATTAATGGTGTTCTGTTTTCTTAGATTATGTATTTGTTTTTTTGGCATCCATTCAACACAGGGCCAACTATATTAATTTTCTTATTTTTGTATTCTTGATACTGTGGCATTTTGGGGGCCAAAAAGACCTAAGGAGAGACTGCCCCCTTCCAAGGGCTAGGCAATTCTTAGAGATGGCAAAGGGTTGTGCTGGGAATACAGCTTTCATATGCAAACCAACCATGTCCTTAAGCAACCCTCACACACCAAGCCAGTATTTCCTCTGCCCTGAATCATCCCAGGGTCAGGTATCAGACAACCAGAGACCACCCCTATGCCCCAAAACCAACTGAAGTAATTCTAAGTAGCCAATCTTAAGCTGTTGACTATGCCCTGCCTTGCCTTTCTCATGGAAACCCCAGTAAAGGCTCTGGCCTAAGCTTTTCCTTTGCTCCTGTTTTTTTTGGCTGTGTTGGGTCTTCGTTGCTGTGCGAGGGCTTTCTCTAGTTGTGGCGAGTGGGGGCAACTCTTTGTGGTGGTGTGCGGGCTTCTCACTGCAGTGGCTTCTCTTGTTGCAAAGCACGGGCTCTAGGTGCGCGGGCTTCAGTAGTTGTGGCTTGCGAGCTCTAGAGCGCAGGCTCAGTAGTTGTGGCACACAGGCTAGTTGCTCCACGGCATGTGGGATCCTCCCGGACCAGGGATCAGACCCGTGTCCCCTGCTTTGGCATGATGATTCTTAACCACTGTGCCACGAGGGAAGCCCCCCTGCTCTGGTCTTCTGCAACGTGACTAAGACCCTGTGCTTTCCCCTGTGGCCCTAAGTGGTATTTGGTGAACCTCTCTCTGGGATCTGTAAGTGTAATAAATTTCTTTCTTCCAAGACTCATTCTTGTTTCTTCCTGTGGTCACAATGATTAATTACCACACCATACCCAACATGTACATTCTTAAAAGAAATGAGTACTGAATTCTGTGAAATGCCTTTTCTGCACTGATATGATCATGTGATTTTTCTTCTTTAGTAATGAATTATTGACATATTGACTGATTTCTGAATACTGAACCAGCCTTATATCCCTGGGAAAAAACCCACTTGGTCAGGGTACAAAATCATTTTTATATATTGCTGAATTCTATTTGCTGATATTAAGAATTTTTGCACTTTCTTCTTTTGTACTGTTTTGTCTGGTTTTGACATCAGGGTAACACTGGCTTCATAGAATGAGTGGAGAAGCATTCTTTATCTTGAGGAAGAGACAGTGTAAATTTGTGTTAGTTCTTTAAACATCTGGTAGAATTTACCAGTGAAAACTCCTGGGCTTAGAGATTATATAAAATACATACTTGGGCTTGCAAGAAACAAAGGGAAATCCACAGGTTTCAAAAACAAAGAGAAATGAAAACCAGAGCACTTTAGCATTAGCTCAGTTCTTCTAAGAGGTTTTTTGGATGGTAGGGTTTGAATTAGTGCAGTTTATCACATTGCTGGAATTATAGATTTATCTTCTACATTTAAGATTACATGTTTCTTGATTTTTAAAACAAGTCATTTATGATATTTATCTATTGATGAAATTTCTCTATTTTCATCATTGCAAATTAGAACACATACATAAAAAAACAGATAATAAAGACTTTGGTGATACCACATCCAGGTCATGATCTCTTATAAAACATTTAATTTTAATTTGAAACCACGAATGTTATCTGATATACAATCTTTAGTAACTGGAAAAAGGAATAAAAAAAAAATCACTTCTAGTGGAATTTAGATTGCTAAGACTGCATGCAAAAATAAATACTCGCAACATGTTTACTCAAACTTTTTACCATGAATTCCATAAAGATCATAAATTGGCATAACCTACATATATAATAGTGCCACCTTACATTTATATATAGTGCTTCAGTGTAAAAACTACTTTAATGTTTAATAAATAACTAGTAATATTCTCATTCCACTTCTATAACCCTGTAAGGAAGGTTAGAGACAGGTATAATTATTCTTGTTTCCTAAATAATTTCCATAGTAAATTCACAGAATTAGTGTGGAAAAGAAAATAGTAACTATATACTCAGATATGAAAACGAAATAACTTGCTCGAAACTGCAGAACTGGTAAGAGGCAGAGCTGGGACAATGACCCAATCCTCTGGAGTCTTAGTCCAGGGTTACTTCTTTTGTACCACACTGTTCAATTTAGATGCTCTATGTAGCCAAGTGGATAATGAGAATGTGTGTGAAATAAAAAAGAAATAAGCTACAATCATAAAAATAAATAGTAAACTGTCATGTATAAGAGATATATATGTATTTATATATATAAATCAAAATCAAACTGACAAGTTAAGAAAGTATTTTCAAAAATACTTCCCTGGTGGCACAGTGGTTAAGAATCCGCCTGCCAATGCAGGGGACACGGGTTCTCGAGCCCTGGTCCGGGAAGATCCCACATGCTGAGGAGCAACTAAGCCCGTGCGGCACAACTACTGAGCCTGCGCTCTAGAGCCCGTGAGCCACAACTACTGAGCCCACACGCCTAGAGCTGGTGCTCCACAAGAGAATAAGAAGCCTGCACCCTGCAACGACGAGTAGTCCCTGTCTGCCGCAACTAGAGAAAGCCTGCGCGCAGCAACGAAGACCCAACGCAGCCAAAAATAATTAAAAAAAAAAAAAAAAAAGCTATGTGCAAACACATTAAAAAAAAAATACTTACTGGATACTCAAGAAGATCTACTGGCTGGCGGAAAGGCTCAGAATCTTCACACTGAAATATGAGATTTAACAATTCTTGACACTGTTTTTTCCATGCTTGAATATCATAAGACTGTGCTCTGTTACGTAATCTTCTTCTAGGCTGATGGTCCTAAAATTAAAATGTTCAAATAATATTAATAAAATAATACATATAATAGAAATTTTTATTTTTAATCTTGGATAATTAGGTAATACACAGTAATTCAAATAAAAGAAAACATCATTCACCTAGTTCTGAAAACCATGCATTTTTGTGATGGAAACTGATTTGGAAGTTAATACTTAATCTGTCTTTAAAAATAGTAAGAGTAAAAGAAAATGCTTAATACATTTTAATTCATATAAGGCACCTCTGTTAAAACAAAAAACTTATTACCTTCCTTTTCCGGGTAGAAGTTCCTGGCACATCAGTCTCTTCTTTTTCTTCTTCCTTTGAAGCAAGAATTTATCAGATTCATAAAATATTCTAGGTTTCACTATATTCTATAGTTTTTTAATACCAATTATCTCCTTTACAATTTGGAAAACCCATAGTATATATGATGCTGGAACACTTTACTGACTCATTAAAAAGTCTCCCTCCACCCACCGTTTAAAAAAAATTATAACTATAACAAGACAATTCTGAATCATTTTTTTTTTAAAAGTTAGCAACAGCATTAGGCAAAAGTAATTTTCCTAACAGCATTTACCTGAAAACTACTGTGTGTAAGTTTCTTTTTATATATGGAACATAAGCAAAGTAGTAATAATCATAATGAAATATTAAATACCTCAGAGTCAGACAAAACTTTCTTCTTCATTGAATTGTAGAGTGGAATTATGTTATAACAAGTCTGATCCCTAAATAACAAAGAAATGTTAGTATACAAGACTGGAGTCATGAGATTTTTGTCCTTTAAACCTGTTAGTAAAACAAGAGTTTAAGATAAAACTTGAAGCTGAAGGCTTCCTCATCAGTTGACTCCAAAACCCCATGCACACACACCTGCCCCTGACCCTCCACTCTAGGTGGAGCCTCTGCTCTGGCCTATTTCATTACACCAAGCCCAGTTCCCATCTCCCAGGTTTTGCTCAGTTCTCTACTGTGCCTGGAATGCCTTCCTTCATTCTTCAGTCTACAAGGGATAGCTAGTATACCTCCTGTCTTCTAATTCCTTCTTCCTTTTATTCTTAAATGTAGGCATTCCCTAAAATTTTGTCCTTAGCCATCTTCTATACCTTTTGACCAGATAATCTTCTATATCTGCAGTTTATCTGTGTTAATGAACTCCAAATTCCTATAATTTGGTCTGACTCTTCTCCTGAGATTCCTGACACCATCTAAAATTCTGCATGTCTAAACCTAACTGTCGTTTTCCACTCTTTCTCCCTTTTCTTTTTAACTTTTTTTTTTTCAACCATTCTTACAGTAATGCATGGTTTTTCAATATTCCTTCCCTTGCCTCCTCCTTATAAACCCAATCATTGGACAAGTTCTGTGATTCTACCTTCAAAATCTCTTGGCATCTGCCTCTTTCTCACTTCCATAAATTAAGCCATCACCTCTTACTTGCTCAGCTGTAGAAGTCAATCTGCAGTCAGTTTAATATTTTCAAGGCAATTTGCATCATGTTATTCTCATGTTAAAAAAATTTCAACAGTCCCTTGCCTTTTGTCTCCTCCCTATCGGTTAACATTAGACACTGCAGTCAAATTAATATTTTTAAGGCATAGCAAGCATCATGCTATTCTCATGTACAAATATTTTCGATAGCTCCTTGCTCCCTGTGCTCATATTTTAAGTATAGTTCCTCAGATCAGCATTCGAGGCCCTCCACGATATGGTCCAAACTCGAGTTTAGCACACTGTATCCCTATTACTTCTGCTCATGTACTCTCTCTACTTCACCTGATTTCAGTTACTCGATTCCCTTAACAAATCTTTACCTTCCTCCATCATGCCATTCCTCATCCCTGGAACTGCTTTCCTTTCATCTAACTCCTGAATCAGTATCTACCTTGTCCAGAACATCTTAACATACTTCTCCCTGTACCTGAAATCCCACCCTTATAGCCAAAAGTGACCCTATCCCTCATCTAAACATTCATACAAACTCCTTTTACTTTTTCCTTATATTATAGTTACAGATTTATCTACCCTACAAAAACTGTATTAAGAGGATAATTATGCATTTCTTTCTATCTCCAAGTATCTATTAAAACACTTTGTATACATCTATTGCTTGAAATTTGGCCAAATAACTCAATTAAGAAGTACCATTACCAAAATTTCAAGACATATTAGACACATCTTGAAAAGTAATGCTAGCTAAAAATGGTTCTTAACAAACTGTATACCTCTAAAAAATGCCGGGGATTTGCTTTTAGATATATACAATGTAAATGCTTTATTATTTTATTTTAATCTGTTCTTATAAGGCATTTCAAAATAACTATTTGAAAGAAATACAATTTCACAGATTATTCCAAATGTAAAAATAATTGTTTCATCTAAATTATTTCACTAAAATATGAATTTACTCTATCATGTGATTCTATTGATTCCTATCTCTTTGGAAAAACAGATGTACATAACATATATAAAACACACAAAATTACAGATTAAAAACTTTACAGTTAAGATATTATAAACTTTTACAACCAAGTTATATAAATAGTTTTCTGAGGATAACTAATTTTTATTATCTTGATTATTAATTCTTGATTATCAATTTTAACTGAAAAGCAGCAAAAGCTTAGCAATAACAGCCCCGAAACTACTTGGTAGGCAACAGCTTTCTTTAGAGAAATAAGGTCGAGGAAGGGCATAAAGTTTATCTTACTAATTTTCTTTGGTGGTTTTTTTATATTGCAATTACCTACATTCCTTAGCAAAACAAACTCACCTAATACCAAGAAAAGGGATCCTATGATTATGCTGAGTAATGAGAATGAAGCTGGAGATGTTTTTTTAAAAAAAAAGCCTCAATAATCCCTTCATGTAAAAATGAAAGCTGATAACAGGTGAATACTTAAATTATAAAATACCCAATTCTCCTCTTAATGAGAAAAAATTATCCAATATAAATAAACTTAGTATGAATTCAGATCTGTATTTTGTAGAAAACATACATATGATTCATTCCTCTGGCTTCAATTTAGAAGACTCAATTCATTCTATGAATACATAAAATCCATAAGACAAGGAAGTAAAAGTCCTGCTGTCTTAAGAAGTTGTAGTTATCTTCACTCTTGGTATGGGATTAATGAATGAGGAAGTAAACTTGACTTTGAAGAAGAAAAACCTTGAAAGTTAAATTCAGTTTCCTGCTGACGTATTTGAATACTTGTTCATAAACTTGATAGGGGCAATACAATTTTAAGATGAAAGGTTCTCAAATCAAATGGCAGACACTCATTTACTGTGAAAATTAAACAAGTTAACCTCTAAAAGATTCAATTTCCTTAATTGTAAATTCCAGATAATGATCTCTCCCACCTGTAAGATTTTTATCTGACTTAGAAGAGCTAATTTAGGTAAAACATTACACGTTCAGTAAAAGCTTGCTATTATTATTATTATCGAATATTGCATTTAGAGAAAGCTCCATGTTTTCTTACTTGAATTGCAGAACACAACTGAAACACAATCTCTTTGACTCTGTAATTATTATCAGCCAGTGAACTAAATAAACGCTGCTTCTTTAGACAGACATACACTTCCTATTTTGAGTGGAACTATGCTTACAGCACAGCACGTGACATGATGTATAATAAAAAATGATTGTATTCTACGTTTTGGCATTTTACCTTTTAAAATACTGCCATTAATTATTACAGTAATATAATTAAGTGTGGAAAAATACTCACTTTATAAAATGTAGAAGAAGATCAGTCACAAATTTAGCAGATTTCACAATAGGGCTTCCAGGCTCATTAAACGTTCGTGTATTATGCTCTATATACCGAACTTCCCACATTAAGGAAGAAACCCGCCTTTAAACAAACAAAATGCAGAAGTCTTATTAATCTCTTTATACTTAGAAATACATACGCACATTTTAAAACCAAGACATTCAGACTTTTTAATTGCAGTCTTAAATCAATTACAAAACTCACACCTTAAAAAGCTGTTTTCAAAAAAATAGAACGTCATTTGTGTTGTGGGGGCGGAAAGAGTAGCAATGTTATGTACTGGCATAGAAAATGTCTGGATTAGACACATTAGACTATCAACAGGGCCTTCTTTTAGGGAGAAAGACTATAAGGAGAGTAGCAGGAGGAGAGAAACAGTGGAGTTTTAGTTTTTGCATATTCCTTTCATGTATGGTGTCATTTTTTGGTAATAAGCATATCTGACTTTTACTTAAAAAAGGAAACCAAGCAATTTCAATCTAATTCTATTACTAGTAATCAAATGACATTTAAAAAATGAAAAGCTAACTAAGAGCTTGCTTATGATACAAAAATATAAAAATATGGTGAACATGTTAGTTTACTAAGAAACCTAACGAAATGAAAATTAATTTTTTTTTTTACACTAAATTGACAATGCAGTTGATCCTTGAACAATGGGGGAGTTAGGGACACTGGCCCTCCTTGAAGTCTAAAATCCGAATACAACTTTAGAGTTGGCCCTCCGTATCCGAGGTTCCACATCCATGGATTCAATCAACCATGGATCATGTAGTACTATAGGTACATATTTATTGAAAAAGAAATCCGTGTATAAGTGGACCCGTGCAGTTCAAACCCATGCTGTTCAAGAGTCAACTGTACTAAAATTTTGGTGTTTTATTATTTTATTTCAGTAACTAAAGAAAAATCCAAAGGCAGATTCTAGAATATCATCCAACTTAAAATGATAAGGAAGAAAATACTCAGAAAATGTTACTGATGTGTGACCAGAAAACAATTATATGGAATTTTAAAAGAATTATATATAATTATGGATACAGAAGCATACAGAAAAGCTTCTGTGCATTTCCAATAGCATTTACAAGGCTCGTTCTGATAAAAGAATCACAGTACCCTATAGAAACTGTGTATAAGATAAGGCATGAGGTTTTAATATCAGTAGGGCAAACTGATAGTGGTTTAAGACTGAACTAGAAGTATCAAAGAGGAAAACTACAAACTGCAAGAAGTCTGAAGCCAATGAGTAGAGGAGAAGCAAAAAAGCTTGAAACAGTGAAATAGCACATGAAGGCATCATTATTATGAAATAAGAACATAACTCAGGTCTACAACTACATTATTTGGTTAAAAATCAGGCAGTTTCTAATTTATGTAAGGACTCTGTTCCAAAAGATTTTTTTCCTAAGTTGGTTACTAAGCTAGGCTAATGCCAAAAAGTCTAATTAAGCTGTAATGTATATTGAAATACAGTACACCTTAGCAATTCTCATGCTGAGCAGTATTTCTATGAGAAAGTATATATATATATATTTTTTTTTTAAAGAAATTCACGTTCTTTTATTTATTTATTTATTTATTTATGACTGTGTTGAGTCTTCGTTTCTGTGCGAGGGCTTTCTCTAGTTGCGGCAAGTGGGGACCGCTCTTCATCGTGGTGCGCGGGCCTCTCACCATTGCGGCCTCTCTTGTTGCGGAGCACAGGCTCCAGACACGCAGGCTCAGTAATTGTGGCTCACGGGCCCAGTTGCTCCGTGGCATGTGGGATCTTCCCAGACCAGGGCTCGAACCCGTGTCCCCTGCATTGGCAGGCAGATTCTCAACCACTGCGCCACCAGGGAAGCCCGAGAAAGTATATTTTTAACAATGGTGGGAGATGGCAGAAGTTTATCTTTCTAGATGTAGTCCAACTACTAGTGTGTAGAAAACAGTTCTTTCTCTCCCTTTTATCCTCCCACGTCTTGTTCCATCTCTGAAGCACGGGGTGTAACTCCTAAGGTTTAACAACTTAGGGGCTTAGAGAGAAATAAGGATATAGTTAAGAATTTCTTCTCCATTTCCTGTCTTAAACCTTTATTTAACATGTAATGTTGAAAATGATTTACTTAAAGAAGTGTGCTTCGAGAGGAAGATGGCTGGGAGGCACATATCACAGGTGATTTCCTCCTCATCTCAATGCTTTTGACAAATACTAATGAAGCAGCAGCAGAAATACCTAACAAGATCAGAACGTAAAGTCCAACGCCTTAGTTTTCTTTATTCCAAGAGGATCTCGGTGAAGTGACTCTGACCAGCAGGAGGCATCTGGCAATGTCTAGAGACACTTTTGGTTTTTACAACTAGGGGCTGCTACGGCACTTAAGGGTAGAGGCAAAGGACAGCCCCTCATAATGAAGAATTTTCCAGCCCTGTATGTCAGTAATGCTTTTGTTGAGAAACCCTACCTTAGTCAGTAAGGAATAACAAATGGTGTTTTCAGCGCCAGGTACACACAGTATCAAATTAGAATTATAATTTAAGTATTAAAAAGAACTAAAGGCACATTTCACACAGAAAAATATGAATACAAAATATGATTAAAAACTTCCCTAAGTTAAAATAAACAGTAGTGTAAAGAACTGCAGTACTATAAAACTGATCACAAAAATAAAGTTTTAATGCAATTATTATTTAAGTTAAAATGTTGTTGGCCTGCTAATAAGCAAAAGTCGTAAGAAATGTGAAAGCTAAAAGTCTGATTTCATTACGTGAATACAATGGACTTAACCTCACTTTTTGATAAGACATTTTAGGTAATAAACCTACAAAGCCTGCCCAACATTAGAACTCAATGTTTACCAAAACTGTTAACCAGCATACGCAAATTAACTGAAATTACATCTTTTTAAAACTCTAGTTATATTTCAAGCTAAGCTACAACTATAAAAAGTACCCCAAATTTTCCTAATTTCATTTTTCAGAAGTATTCATAAGCTAAATAAATAAGAGAACACACAGTTCTTAATATTATTCTATGCAAAAATCCATGAACAAATATTTCAATGGGATATCTCGGAGAAAACAGAATACGCTGGACTGTTTCGTAAAACACAATACACACACAGTGACCATCGAGTCACATCTGTTTCTAAGTGTGCTCTGCAGAGCAGCAGCGCCAGCATCACCGGGAACTTGTCAGAAACGCAATCTCAGGTCCTACTCTAAACCTACTGCCAGATTCTACATTTTAACAAGATCCCCAAGGTGATTTGCATGCACATGGAAGTTTGAGAAACACAGCCAGAGAGGATCAGTAAAAGGGTGAAAGAATCACTTAGCTTTCTTTTGGTAGTAGCTACAGCAAATGGTTCTAACCTGTAAAACCTGTTTTCCAGTCTTTGTTTAATTGTACTTAAATCCGTTGGATATGCCACTACAGTGCAATACATGGGATAGGCTTGTAAATCCACAGGAGCCACAAATGCTGAAGCAATATCTAAGATAAACAAACAAATACGTTTATAAATTTATTTTTGTACTGCTTAAAATACTTCAAAATTCTGCTTGAATTAAGCTTTAAGTTCTAATCCACATAACCATTAGTCTACCACTATCTTCTGATAGAAAATACATAGTTTAGCTAACACATAGTCTCACTTTTTATTATGTCTACATTTATACTGCAAAATTCTAGGAGTATTTGTTATTTATGGATTCCTTAGAAGAAAAGAGATGACAGACAATATATAAAGCTGATTTATTAAAGAACATCCACATGTATTTCTATAATTAAAACCAGGCCATTCCTGAATCTATGTTATGTGTTTGACAGTAATTGTTTTGACATAATTACTAAAATTACCTAAGATAGTATCTGAGACAATAATTAATTAAGTGTTGCCCATATTTTAAAAGACTTCAGATGAAAATATCATCCAACATGTGTCACCAATATCTTCAGCTCTTATTCATGTTAATTTCTCCCTTAGACTCTTTAAAGCTCATTCCTTACTGAAAGTCTAGGTTAATACAAACCACCACACTAGTTTAGAGTTATTTTGGGCACCAAAAGTTCAGATAATCATGCTTTGTGGTCATTGTTCTTTTTCCTTTTTTTAAAATAAAGCAAAGCAGTTCATTTACCCTCTCCCTTCCCTTTACAAATATTCTATTGTGTATACCTGTATCAAGTTAAGAGGAAAACTGGTACAGTTACCCATATAATCCAGCTTTCAGCCCTCCTCTTTCAAGTCGCATCATGTCAGCTTGAGTATGTCAAGGATTTTAAAATTAGGTTCTGGAGGATCTAGGTTTTTCAACGGTTCCCCTGGTGTTTCTGGGGTCCCTCACTCTGAAATTCAGCTAGAGCAACCTCATTTATAACTGTTTTAGATATTTAAGCCCTGTGTAAAATCGCATTAAAAAAAAAAAAACCACTTAAAAATGTTTGAAAACAATGACATGATATTATGGAAAAAAGTTTTGCTTGAATAATAATATTTTTCCTTTCCTTTGCTTTCTGGCAACATCTTCTATCTATATTCATGTGTTACTATTATTTACCTAGTGTCATTAACTGGTTTATTCCTGTAACAATTCTTTCACATTCTTCATCCCTGGGATTGGAACCCCATTCACCATCAAGAGGCTTATAGATCAATGATCTGCATTCAACATCAGTTAAAGGAACACTGGTACCTAGTTCTTCAGGAAATACAGCTGAAATACAAAGAAAGAAAGCGGATTTAGTGAAAATATGTGTTAATTTATTAATATTTAGGTTACCTTTAGAAATTAGAGTTAATATTGTTATAAAATTAAAGTATAATTTTGTAAAGGTTTGGTAAGTATATTCTTTATTTTCATTAAAGTATGTTTCAAGGGTCAATAAAATTTATTCTTTAAAACATTAATTTCATAATTCTCTAGATGAGCATATAATTACTTCTCCAAAATTATACCTGACAACTTGCTCTATTATCAGTTACAGGTGAAGGAGAAAGTATTCCTATAAAATGATGCAAATTTAAAGTTTTCTGAATCATTTCATAATGTGTAATCTCCATGTTTACTTTGATAAAACACACAGGTGAAACTGAGCAAAAGTGGTATTCTTTCAGAAATGCTTCAATCAAAGGCTCAGTTTTTTTCAAATGTGGGAACAGAGACAATTACGAATACTGACAGATGATTCTTACGCTTTTTGCTCTTAAATGATGAAGGTATGCTTTCTGCATGCCTGAATCTTTAACAGAATCATTAGGGGGTGGTGGTGACATAAAATCTACAAATCTGCCAAGCAATTTTTTCTTTGAACTAGACTTCATGAGAGAAACATTTCAAAATATGCTATTATTTGTTTACAAAATTTCTCCTCCTCCCAAAATGTAATTAAACTCTATGAGTGCCTACGTACGTGTATCCAAATAGAATAAAAACAACAAAAATCACCCCCTCCACATAGCAATATATTCAGGTAGGAGACAAGTAGTATATTACTGTCACTAATTCATTTCAAGAAATACCCCAGACATTACAACATCGATTAGCTTCATTTCTCTCATATTCACAATAGTCTGATGTGACTTCAAATTCAAACCTTCACAAAGGAGAGAAATAAAACCAGAAGATAAGCCATGTAACACATTTAGAAGTTGATTAAGATATCTTAAACAGCTCTAATTTAGCAATGAAATGAAAAAGACATTATTGGTATTGGTATCTCAAAGTGATAATTTCTAGAAAGTATTAGTTTTGAACAAAATCAGCATGACCATTTTCTCATTTCTAAGATTTACCAGATTGGGTTTACTTTTTCCACATTGTCTTTTCTCTGCTTTTTTAGAATACAATAACTAGTGAGGAACTCCATTTATAAATGATTATTTCTACTATGTTACAAGTCAGGCTTTTTTTTTCTTTTTGTTTTTTAAAATCTTTATTCTTACATGATTGTAAAAGTAACATACTATTTAAAAAATCAAACAATACAGAATAATGTAAAAGATAATTTGTGGAAGTCCTCATATCCCCACCCTTTATAAATGATCATTATTAATAATCTGGTATATATCCTTTTAAACCTTTTTAGGCATATACAATTGTGTGTGTTGTATTTTTTTTTAAACGGAAACAAACATGGACAATGAAATAGAAAGAAAATGTAATCTCCAGGCTTCAGCCACATTGGTCTTTTCTCAGTTCCAGGAAGATGTCATACTCACTGCCTAAGGCTAACTCCCAAATCCTAAGGCAATGCGTTAGGCCATATGCAAGATGACGGTTATTATTATTAATTATAATTACCTACTCATTGAGCCCTTACATGTGTCAGGCTCTATAATAAGCACTTTACACATATGATATCATTTAATCCTCATAGCAGCCCTCTAAGGAAAGTATTAGTTTACACAGTTTCAAAAGCTGAATCCTAAGAATCTAGAGTTTTGAGATTTAAAGGAATTTGTCAAGATGACATAGATAAAAGACAGCAGAGCTAGGATAGAAATCTACGTCTCACTCAAAAGCCTGAACTCTCAGTATTACATTGTATTCTATGTATTCTGCTGGAGTTACAAAAATATCTTTGATCCCAAGTGCTCATCTTCTAGGGCAGCAGTCCCCAAACTTTTCAGCACCAGGGACCAGTTTCATAGAAGACAATTTTTCCACGGACGGGAGGTGGGGGTGGGGGGTTTGGGGGCGGAGTGGGATATGGCTCAGGCGGTGATGCGAGTGTTGGGAGCGGCAGAGGAAGCTTTGCTCGCTTGCCCGCCGCTCACCTCCTGCTGTGCGGCCCAGTTCCTAACAGGCCGTGGACCAGTACCGGTCCGCTGCCCGGGGGTTGGGGACCCCTGTTCTAGAGTGAATAATAATTAGCAAATCAGTATCGTATTCTGCTGTAATTAATTTCAACCTTCCCTGTTAAACTACAAATTCCAAGTGGGCAAGGATTATGTCTAATTTTTTCACTGTTATGCCTCCCCTACCCTCCAGGGTCAATAATAGGTGCGTAATAAATATTTGTGGAATGAATATTTTCTACTTGGTCTTCATTAAGAACTCTTCGTAGTTGCAGGTTAGCAAATCAGATTTTTATTTAAGAAATTAATTCCATAATACAGACACAAAAAGCTTAACCTACACTTACCATTGTTAGGTATAAGCTCCATATCCCAAGGACTCATCTTTTCTGTATCTCCATTGTCCCAGCTTAAAGGAAGGAAAACCTTTATATTAAAAAATCTAAATATTGCATTGCAATTTTAATAAAATCACATTGTAAAAATAATTACTTCAGTGTTTAAAAGTAGTATCTTTATCATTTTATTAACAGACGGGAAAACATTCAAAACAAGTTAGGCTGAACCAAAATACAATACTTCCTTACCAAACATTGTAACACTGAAACAAACTATCAGGGTACTCAGGCTGAAGAGGTTCCTGGCTTTCAATTGTTCCAAACCACCAGGCATCATCTATGACTGATCTGAAACGGTCACCTGGACAAGAATAAAAGCCATCTCATTACTCTGAAATGAAACGCTGCTGTTGTTAGTCCTCTTTCCTTTAAGACACTTAAACTGCCTGTATGATTTTAAAAGACCTATGAAAAATGACCCACACACTCCAAAATAAATAAGTAAATAAATAAAATCAGCAATACTGAGGGAAGAAGTTATTTAATAAGCACACCTGAAGTGTGACCGACTTTCAGCACCATTTTTTACATTTTATTACGGTAAGGAGAAATTCACTCTTATCTTAAACATTTTTACCAATCTAGCACATCATTAGGACTATGCACAAATTTTTCATTCAAATAAAAACACAGATAATTTCTTCCCAACAAATATTTATAGTCTATCTTTAATTTCTTACTTTCTGTAGGGAAGTTCCTCTAACCAACAATTAAGAGTCCAGGCTAAAAACAAACCAAACAAGAACAATCCAACCTGCTTTCCTTTGACTCAAATCACCCTTAAGTTACTAACACTCATCTATACACTCACTTTCCCTTTCCTATAGAAACAAATAAAAAAGAAACAAAAACAACTAATCTTTGTAATAGTTTTGATCCAAGATTGGTTGAATCTGCGGAGGCAGAACCCATGGATACGGAGGGCCAACTATATATAGCATAAAATGAATTTAAAAAAGAAAAGAAATTTAATGACAAAAAAGAAAGCTGGAGTCAGGCTAAATTAACAGAACACAACTGCATGTTGTTGAGTTATATATATGTGTATATATATACTCTGAGTGGGTATGCACTGGGATCAAATTTAGATTCAAATTCAAGCATTCTAACAGCCAATGTTAAGAGGGAAACATGATCTATTACTAGACTAAGAGTCTCTAATTGCTCCTCAGATGCATATTAGTGACGCTACCCTTAGTGAGAAGCTAATATATAATTTAATAAACAGCAATACTGACACCTCCGACACCTTACAGTAAACATAATAATGAGTTTCATAAAGCTATTTCTTACAATCCTATTGTACCTAGACTGACGACATTACGCTAAAGAGGAAGAAATGGATAATGTGTGCCTGACCACAAAGAATGATACTGCAGGCTAATGACAATAAAGTTAAGCAAGGAATACAGTCTACCAGAGCAAGCCTTAAACATACCTGAGGACAGGCTGAAGTAATTATTATTGATGTAATTTTAAATGGCAGTTGGTAGATACATGCAAATATCTTCAGAAATAGAAGACTAACTAGTATTAACTTTAGAAGAAATAGTAATCTATAAATTTAGGGGAGAAAAATGATAAGATCCAAATGAGAACATTCTGATGTACATCCATTTGAAATAGCTCTCTGATCTGTCCAATGCATACCATATTCCTTTGCTTAGGTTGTCAGTGCATTTCTAGAATGTTCTCCTGGACTCTGACTGCTAATATTTGTTCTGCCAATTTATTGGCGGATGCGTGTCCTCAAAAATAAGAGATGAAATTGATCTTATCAACTAACACATGTAAATAATTTAAAACATCATATGTACCAAAGGCTTACATCTAAAACCAAGAAGAACATTTAACTCTTTCTTCTTGAATTTACTTACGGTTTTCTAAATAATGAGTATATAGCTATTTCTTCACTCATCAATTTTAGACATTAAGTATTGGTCTCTCTCCATATAACTGTATATAAAGGGTATGTGCATTTTATTTAATCCATATTCAGTTTTCCTTTGTCATGACTACACTGTATAAATATTGTTTGCTAATGAGCCAAATAGCACACAATTCCTTTCCTATATAATTTTGTATAATTGCTTCATTTTCTTATGGTTGGTTTTCTCTGAATTTATGATTATGTCTTCTCACATTCTCTAATAGCTCAAACTATAAAACACTCTTCAATACATAATTTCCCACAAAGTCAAACATGTTATACAATTTATCAGTTTCACTTTTTTTTCCTGATGATTTCACTCTTAGAGGACAATGTTTTCGGGACTGTTTGTTTTACAGACTTGCTAAACAGATGCTATCCTGAGACTTCTGTTGACTGTTATTTGGGAATTCCTTTCGGTGCTTTCCTGTTCTGAATTTCCTGTCTCCTGCAGAGATTCCGTGTCTTTTTCTTTACTCCCTTATTTGATGGAACACATCTTTCAAAGCTTCCAGAGAAATGGCACATGGGTGTAAATTTTTTTCTGTAACTTGCATGTCCCTAATTTTAATGACTTGCATTTCCATAATTTTTCTTTTTACAGCACACATGTAAATTTCTACATTTACCAAGACCAAACAAGAGACAACAAATCACCACACAAAGGCCTTCCAATGGCACTGGAAGAGGGATGAAATGCCACGTCAACTGATGTGCTTTTTCAAACCAAATAAGCCATATAGGCACCAGAGTCTACTCCAAGATGACAGAGTGGCCCTGTCTGAAATTTTTAAAAGGAATACTCTAGAAAATAGCACATCCATCTGTACATAAATTAATGCACCTTAAATGCCTGGAGACTTTTAAGGATTTTAGAAGTTTTTTTTGAGTCTTGATTACAGTATTAGCTTTAATTTTAACAGAGTTAACCAATAAAAGAAAAATGTCAGTTCAGTTTTAGTCCCAGTCCAAATTATTAAACATTTTGAACTGGAAGACTTCTTTTGCTTCAAGTTTGAATTCTGTCATTAATTCCTTTGGATAAAAATTTAATTCAGCACATAAAACAGCAGAAGGAATAGCTATAAACAATCTTATACATAGTTAAGAAATATAAGAGAGAAAATAGTTTGGAATTTCAGCATCACCTAGATTAAAAGTATTTTCATTCTTAAAAATAAATAAATAAATTCCTGACACAATATCTTACTTTCTTATTAACATTCCTGCAAATGGCAAGATTTCTGATTATCTTTACCTAAATTATGAAAAATAGTAAGTCACTTATTAGATAAAGCAAACATTACGGCTTCTAAATAAATTACCCACCTATATTCCACCGCCTATATTTTGCATCGTCAAATTGTTGTCTCAAGACTAGGAAATCTATAACATCAGGCATATCATGGTACCTAAGTACAAACAGAAACAAACTGATTAGGTCATATACTTACAAATATCTAAAAGGCGTTCAAATTTATCTGGATCTTGAAAAATAATCTACAATACTAAGAAACTATTGCCTCTTTCAACAGTCCTTACTTCATGGTAAATGATCCACCGGTCAGTTTACCAGTATCAGGATCCAGAAAAGCAAGTTTAAGGCAGCAAAGGGTAGGCAATCCCACTTCATACTTTATGCCGACTATTTTCATCAGTTCTTGTTCCTGAGGAAGATACAGAAAATAAGAAACCATCTTCACAAAATAAACTGCTAAAACATAATAAAAAAAATTATCCATTTTAATATTGATCTAGGTGATTACTCTGTATGTATATGTAAAAATCCATTGAGCTGTGTACTTATCGGTGTACTTTACAGTATGCAAGTTATATCTCAATTTAAAAAAGAGAAAACGAAAGAAAAAAAAAAGAAAAAGGAAAACTTTAGCGAAATAAGAATTTTCTAACACAGTTCCAAGGACCTGGAAATAATTTTAAACTACTGCTGATAAACCTAGAAATACTTGCAAATTTACAAAGATGAAGTTTGCCTTAGATGTTAATGTTGTCCAGTTCTCACCATAGTTACATTTTATTCCCAACTTATAAACTATTGGAATATATAAATTCAATCTTATGTTTCTTTAGAAATTAAACACCTTCTACTTCCCAGATTGTTTCAATTAGAAAAGGTATCTTCATGATACAGTTTCTTATAGTGAAAATAGTAACACTCAATACAATTTCCTCTATAATCGCATCTTTTTGGACTATTAAATTATAAACACCATACCCGTAGTTCCATTTTATGCCATGGCTGTTTTTTGGGATTGATACTATAAATTTTATTTTTCCGGGCCATTTCAACATATGCTTCATGTCCTTGTCGGAAATAATAAACCTAAAAAGTAAATAAAGTCACAATTTTAAAACTTGAATGTGTTTCCTTTGACGCAAGATGCACGGTATCAGCTGAAACTGCAGAGAGAATTTAATGTCCTTTAAACTAAAAGAAATTCTAATATTTTGATTTTTTTCCCCTTCTTTTCCTCAAGCTGTCCTACTGTCACTTAATCATAACCATAGTGTTCTAAATAACATTAAGAGGTTAGGATAAGCAGTTATTTTTTGGCTTTTTGGTTTCACCATTTTATTTTTGGATTCAAAATAAGTTAATTTATATTGTATAATAAAGTAAGTTGTAACTAGGGGTCATGTTTAGTTGATTATTCACCTACTTTTATAGCAAGCAGTTTGTATAAATGCAGGAAACTTTAAAATGAAAAATATATTTTCATATATATTTTCACATATATTTTATCATTATAAAGAGAGCAAGGCATATATTTATCCTCATTTATGGAGGTCAAATTTAAGTGACTCCTGACTACCACCCTGGAGAACTGGTACGTGAATACAGCAGTCTGAGCCCAAGTGTTCTTCCCACGACACTTCCCACGATAAATAGTTGAGCTTGTTAAAAAATGCTGCTGGAATTTCAAAAAATGCTATTAAGTTCTTAGCAATATTTTGGGATACCCATTAGTTTACACACATTCATTCTATTCATTAATATCATTATTGCTCCAGCTGCCTGGAACTTTAGAGTTACTTACTCTTGCATTAAAAAGTTTTTGTTTTTCTTTTTTTTTAAAACTGTCAACTGCCACCTGTCACTTTCTACTGTTAGTGTGCTCTGCTAAAGAAGCCTCTATTTTAATTCCTAACTTACTACTATGAATCTACTGAACACCAGATAACCCTGCCTCTTAACATTTATGCATAAAACAAGGAGACATGAACTCCTGAGTGGAAAAGTTTGGTCTAATATCTTACATTTTCATTTCAAATTCACAAGAACATAGTCCAAAACGATGACCAACCATATTTTCTTAAAAATGAAATGATATTCGAATAGACTTTTTTTAAGATCTAAGAAACATATTATGAACATTATAGTTATTTAAATAAAATACTTTTATGAAATAAAATTAAATAAAAATAAAATGCTGAATTTTGTTTTTCCTTTACCATATAACTTAGGAAAAAGAAAACTGGCCATAAAGTCCTCTTATTAAAAAATACGTATTAGTTTTTTTTTTTTTTTTTTTTTTTAATTTATTTATTTATTTATTTATGGTTGTGTTGGGTCTTCGTTTCTGTGCGAGGGCTTTCTCTAGTTGAGGCAAGCGGGGGCCACTCTTCATCGCGGTGCGCGGGCCTTTCACTGTGGGGGCCTCTCTTGTTGCGGGGCACAGGCTCCAGATGCGCAGGCTCAGTAGTTGTGGCACACGGGCTTAGTTGCTCCGCGGCATGTGGGATCTTCCCAGACCAGGGCTCGAACCCGTGTCCCCTGCATTGGCAGGCAGATTCTCAACCACTGCGCCACCAGGGAAGCCCCGTATTAGTTTTTAAAATGTCAACAAAACCTCTATTCTCTTACAATATTTAATTTGCTATTGCAATTTTTACAGTAGCCTCAAAAAAGATAATCAGTAAAGCTTTCCTCCTAATTTTCCTTTTTCCATATACAGATACAAATATGTAAAATGAGATACTTTATAAAACTGCTGCAATTTTCTAGAGTTCTGTTTCAAGAGCTATAAAAAGTATTTAGTTACTTGAATGAAACAAAGGATATTTTTTAAAAGTTAAAAAATACCTCATCACCCATTTGTGGCACAAATGGACATCTTCGGGGGAGAGTATCTGTAATCCATGTTGAAGGTAACCATTCTTCTAACGTCAAACCATTTTCCGTTAGTTCTCCCACAGCCAATCTCTAAGTGTAAAACAATATAAAGTAATATTATCATGAAAGCATTCATCTATCAATCTGCCCTTTAAAATAACTACAAAGGTAGTTTAAAAAATAAAAGGGGAAGGGATCTTTGTACAAAAATGTATATTAAGTATTAAAAACCTTACTCTGGGAAGATGGCAGCAGTGGCAGTATAGTTATATTCGATTTCTCCAAATCACTCCATAAAAAAAGAACTAGATAAACCAAAGCTCTACAGACAATATTCAAAACAAAACTAGGTGACAAGATATTCCCATAAACACTGAAGTATAAGCTCTGTCTCCTTTCTTTCCTCTCAAAATTCTATCAGTTTCATAAACACTCCATGTAACAGACCGAAGCATATTCGAGATTTTATTTTAAAAAATCCTAGTCATAAGCATGTTAGTAAGAACTAAGTAAGATATTCTCATATGGGCTGAGCAGTGCCAAGATACAGAAGGCTAACTGTTTCCATGGGCTGGGCATTATACTTCCACATAGCCCAAGAATATTCCTTTAACTCCTTTTAAAGTAGCCATTTCACACACAAGCTTCTAAAAAAAATTTTTTTCAGATTTTTTTTTTTTTTCAAACAGAATGCTGTCGAGCCAGGTCTCTTACTTTTGTGAATAGGCCTTTGAGAAAAAGCTAAAATTTTCTGGTCACCTACAGGTGGCCATCATAGTCTGGATATTGGTACCTTAGACTTTGGAAAAATGGACTTTCTAAGAGCTGAAACCTAACATATGTAAGTAGAGACAGAGAAACTGCATGCAGTTGATTAAAAATGTTTTGGTTCAGTGTTTGTAAACTAAGATTTCTAAATTTTATTCTCTTGCGTTAAAAAAAAAAAAAAGGTGGTTATAAGGTAGTTATCACTGTGAGTTAATGAAAGTTCATGAAAAGAAAAAAGGTCATAATGGGTGTCGAGAATACTACCTGCAGCAGGTATGCTGTGGTTGCTACTTAATACTCATTTTCCTATTAACTCTTCTTCCTATTAACCACCTTTGTTTGTGTTTCTCAGTTAAGCACATCAGGAGAACTCTCTCTGGAGAGTAAGGGAGGGGTAAAGGACTTTGGCATTTACTATACGTGAGATGGATCCATTGGAGAATTTTACGCAGAAGAGTGATAGGATCTGACATATTTTAAAAGGATCACTCTGGATGCATCAGAGCAGGCATCTGCAAATTATGGCCCATGGTCCAAGTCCAGCCCACTATCTTCTTTCATAAATCAAATTTTATTGGAACAAAGCCATACCCATTCGTTTATGTATTGTCTAGGGCTGCTTTTAGGCTACATTGGTGGAGTAGCTGGCCCTCTACAGAAAGTTTGTTGATCCCTGCTTTAGAAAACAGAGCCTAGGGGGATGAGGGTAGAAGCAGGAAGAGAGATGGAAGGCTACTGCAGTAATACAAGTGAGAGTTCACAGTAGCTCACACTAGCATGATAGCAAAAGTGGTGAAAACAGTCAAGTGCTGAATGTATTTAGAAGACAGAGCCATGATAATAATTCCCTGATGGACTGAATGCGGAATGAGAGAAAAAGAAGAATTACAGGGTTTTGGTGTAAACAACTGGAGTTGTCACTGCTGAGCTGAGGAAGGCTGAAGTGCAGCACGTTAGAGGGGAAAGCTTAGAAAATAAATTTTGTTATGTGTTAGATTTGAGATGTAAAACCACATGACATGTGAACAGTTATTTTATCCACAAGTAGCTAATGAGTAGCCAGTACTGTTATGCACTGAGCACATCACAGAGTGAGATCCACAGATCGTATCCGTCTTACATATGGTGAGGTGTTCAGTTAAAGTGTCTGAAAAAGGTTTCCTTTGACTTAGTAAAAAGAAAGAAAGGTCGGAAAAGTCTAAAAACTACTTATTCCAGCCTCAATATGAACTATTAATACGCTAAGGCAAGCATTTCTTCCCAGAATGTCGATTAGGATAGCTAACAACTCTTACACGAGAAGTAATCATATTTATAACTGTAAGACTGTGGCATAGACAAGAATCATTATGATAAACATTATGACAATTCCTCAACAATTCTTGGGGAACCTAGAAGTTTTGGTTAAAGTAGATTTCTGTCAGTTAGTACTTACAACCACTTAGGGGATAAAATGCATTGACATGTCTCTAAATTTCCAGCCTCATGCATTGCGATTTCTTTAATTTTGGAGATACAGGTAACTGATTTATTTCCTTTCTATCCATGGATATTCTTCTAGGTCCACCTAAAAGTTTATTTCTTCTGGAAAGCTTATGTGAAACTCTAAGATAAGATGGCCCCATTTGGTTTCTGAGTTATTATCTATAAAATTACTTTGCCAATCAAACATATTTTATCATGTGATATTTATTCTATTTTTTTGGGGGGGGATTCAAATAACTTGTTAGTCACACATTGTTTCTGGAGCAAGTACTACGTCTTACACTTCTTTTTATCCACTGTATTGCTTTATAAACTGCAGGCACCAGATAAAGATTCATCGCTCTGATTTCCAGAGCTCCTAACAGCATAAGGGATATATGTCAGATAATATCTGAGATAACTTTACTATATCTCTCGAGAATTCTATTTTTTAATAAGCATTTTCTATATTTGCCTAACTGGGTTTTTTTTTCTTTTTTTGCTTAATTCAAACAATCATATGGAAAATATTTTCATTTTTTTCATAGACGCAATAAATATCAACTAATTAATGATGTCTCAGTTACTTTTCAGCTCTACAACTCTATGCGTAAGAAGGGAAATATTGTGTTTACTTGAGATAAGACGACTAAGGAATAAGAACAATTCTGTCTACTGTTAGATTCACTGATAGGCTAACAACAAACCATGTGAACAAAATCCAAATTACAGGGAGTAGCCTGTAACATCCTAACTTTATGCTATTTAAAATCTGTCCCACATAAATTTAGTGGCAGACAGACCCTGGGGTAATACTTTAAGCAAAACAGTGAAATGAAAGTACGCCAAACATTAACAGTGGATCCAAATGTAGCATGTGTGAAGGAGCCTGAGGTATTAGTTTATGGATAATCATCAAATAAAAGGGGACCAGGTGAAGTAAACTGCACTCCTGCGACAAAAGAATTATGTGAGGTAACAATGCAAACCTCAAAAGTTCATCAGAACTGTCTTGAGATGAAAAAAAAGTTTACCTCATTAGCCAGATACATGGCTAAATCAGTTTTATCTGTCTACTATGTAAAATAATGGGTCAGCCTACATTTATCATCACTGACAAGGAAGAAGAGAAATACTGTGGCTAATGTGTGGTACTCTCTTTGGTAAATATTCCCTAGACAAAGGCAAAGGAGGTGACAAAAAGGATAGTAGGCTGAGGAATGCAGATTAAAGTAACCCATAATTATAAAGCTGAAACAAACAAGAACTCAATGGATGCAGATAAAATAAACACTTAAGACAGAAGTAGTCTTAAAATTTTTCAAAGCTCTCTAAAGATAAAGACCCTACCGTCTCCCTAGTATTTAATTCTACAGCTAACAACTTCTATTTAATTCTAAAAATGGCAGAGGTTTTAAAAAAAAATCTTCCATTTGTTTAACCAAATGTGCCTCGAACTTATAGTCTTCTGGGGAATACAAAACGTGTCCCTTGTATTTCATTTACTTTAGAGCAAAATTTAAACAGTTCTTGTTTTTAAAGTATTCCAACTCCGTAACAGCTAACAGATCTTATTCACATAACATTCATCTCTTGCTTTCTCTGATCTGTCTCAAAGTATCCACAGACTAAAGACGTAGTAATCAAACCAGTACTATTGACCTAAGGACTAGTGATGGCTCACATACTCTGTAAATTAATGAAGGCTTGTTACCACAGTAGTATTTTCAGCAGTAACAGTTAATAAGGATGGTTGAAAAGTAAAGGCAATTAAAAGACTAATAAACTGTGTGTTTTGTAGCATTAATTTTTTTACATAAATAAACAAATCCCACTGGAGTCTCAAGAAAAAGATCTGCTCATGTTATACGATTAAATGCTCAATATTTACAATATGGTAATTCTACAAGTAAATACTCTCACATGCTAAACATTTAAAAACTTGAGGAAACTAAAGAGATCTTAATATATTTTATTTTACTACTGCGTACTTCTGAGTTTTTTCTATTATTTGCTGGTACACTTGAAAAATGTTTATGTTCATCAGCTGCACTTTTAAAATGCATGCTTTGTTTTTATAGAAAACATATATATATATATATATATATATATATATATATAAATCAACCTTTTGTTTTCTTTCTTTGGGCTTCTTTTTCTTTGGTGATACTGGTCCATCTTTTTCTTCATTTACTTTCTTTCTTTCTTTTTTAATCTGTTTCTGCTTCTGTTTTTCAGATTCTTCTTCTTCATCTGAACTGCTTTCTGCTTTCTTGGTTTTATGCTTAGGAATTTTCTTTGGTGGCTGCAGATTAATTCCTGCATCTGCTGTCCAGTCAGAATAATCACTGGAGTAGTCACTAGAAGGAAAGAAGAGATTTAAAAAATACACAGACAAGATACACTTTAAGACTTTGTTGTATGAAAATGTAAAGAAAGATCATAATAAAAAGTAATGACAGAACAGTACATACTAAATGAACTAAAAGTATTTCCTAACTTTCAACTCATCTTCTCAATAGTTTCTTAAACGTCTGTAGGCTTAATTTACTTAAGTATCTCCAAAAATTTTTAAGATAAATAAGGTCATAGTGCTAGTTAAACAATGAATTTAAGTACCTTCTATGATTTTAGCAAACATACAGATTTCTGAGTGCTGCATGTGTTCAAAATATTGTGGAGTATACAAAAATGAGGGGCACAGCACCACTTTCCTCAGCTCTAGCAACAGCAGAAAGATAGCCCTAGGTAGCACAGGAGGTACTGACACTGAGGAAGAAGCATAGGGATTCCTTTTTGAGGGCAGGTGGGCCCCTTGACACGGGAACGCCCACGGTAGAGCCCTGGTGCCTTCACGGTAGCTAGATACCGAATTGGCAGGGCCAGAAGTCCTCCTACCCAGCGGGAAGGCTGTGCCTGCCAACTCTGCACGGCATCTCCAGTGTACACCCTAGGTGTATCTTATGCTTCAGAGCAAAGTAAGATTCAGAAAAATACAGGCCTAATATTTTATGTATCACTACCAATCGTGTTTGCCATTGGCTGTATCTCACTGGAAACTCAAGCTTTCTTTTCAGTTTACCTTCAACAGACCTAAGTTTTACTAAACTGATGTTGCAAAATAAAGAATCCAATTATGTTATCTTCTGTTTTAATTTTAGTACATGAGAATATTTCATTACTTGATTTTATAGTTTTATAAATATAATTACCTTAATGGAATCTAAATTATACTATGTTAAAATCAATAATCAGGTTGTCTAGATTTACTGATGTATATATCCTCACTCCTCTAAACATATTGCTGATAACACTGAAGGCATATTTTTCTGGAGTTTTATTCTACTACCTTGTCCCTCTGGCCCGAGTGTCCTTTATGGGCAATTTACCCGTTATCTCCCTAAGAATAATCATCACAGATAACAATCAAATAATTAAGGTGTTTTCTAGTATGATTTCATGACTTCATCTTAAAACTTAAAATGATTTTGAAGAACTTAAATAAAAAATATTTTCTGACACTACTCTGGATATGTGGGAACACATCTGCAAGGCAAATAGCTACCTAGCTATCCTCAACTTAGGAGCATTTATTTACTCTAACCCCAGCCATGGTCACTGTAAACGGCACTCGCCAAATTCTCACTGTTGTTACTCTCTGGAGCACTCAGCTCTCACAGAAAATCTGCTGCCGCCAGCACGGACTACAAACCCCAGAGGTCTATGTACTTTACAACAATTTCCCCAACTGCTGAAGCCAACACTGCTTTTTCAAAACAAGAACCTCTATGTTGTTTCATGGTTTGAGATACAGGCATACCTTGTTTTTACTGTGCTTCATAGACACTGTGTTTTTTACAAATTGAAGGTTTGTGGCAACTCTGCACTGAACAAGTCTATCACTGCCACTTTCCCAATAGTATTATTTTTAGATTAATGCTGTTTTTAAATGTTTAATTATTTTTTTTAGACGTAATGCCACTGCACACCTAACAGACTACAGTACAGTGTAAACATAACTTTTATATGCACTGGGAAAACAAAAATTCGGGTGACTTGCTTTACTGCAATATTCTCTTCATCGTGGTGGTCTGAAGTCAAACCTGAGATATCACCAATGTATGCCTATACTCTATTTCCACTGCTGAGCCAAAAGAAAGTGAGTTTTCCTTCTACTGTCTTGTTTCAGATACAGAAAACCACCAGACATAACAATGAACACTTGCATATCATTACTGGGAGCAACTACTGTGGAAATAGGAAAAGTCCATGATAAAAAGAGGTGAAGAATTCTTAAATACAGCCTCTTGGTTTCTTTGGCAATTTTAAGAGCTAGTGCTGCCAGGGAATAAGTATCAGGGGCTAAACATAATTACCATTCCCAAAGACTCTACCTCTTTCTTGCTACTAAGACCTCGCAAGGTCAGCCAAGGCCATCAAGCCCTGTAACAATGTGAATCACCAGTAAGTAGAAAGAGCTGAAGGAATCCTCGCTTACGTGATCAAATGGGGTGGGAACAACAGGAAAAAGGGAAAGTTTATTCTCATTGCTGGAAGAAAATATTATTGCTGGAAGAAAATATTATTATTATTAGTCCATTAAAAAAGACAGTTAATTCTAAAAAATCTCATTACTTTCATAATTTAATGCATAAATATTTCTCAAAGCCAGTAATGAAGCTAGCTTGTGGTTCAGTATTACAAATATAACAGCATTCAGAAGATAAAATATCAACTAAGAAAAAGTTAAAAGCATCATTTTGTAGATCTAGTTACAATATCCAAAATTTTTTTTCTACTAGAGAAAACATGTCAAAGGAAATCTAAATTTTGGACAACTACAAAAAGACTCTGAAGAAAGATCAATTTTAAACCCAAACGGACTCTGAAATATGTTTCTGATAGAAAGGATTTTAACATTAAGAATCAAGGCAGCTTTCTAAAGAATTAACATTACATTTGGAAGAATAAAAATTCATTAAATTACCTAGAACTGCCATCACTGTGCCACGCTCTCTCTTCCTCTTCGGACGTTCCACCACTGACAGCAACAACTTCACCTTCCTAAGAGATAGTTAATACATATTTTATTGTATAGCTTTACAGAATAACATTCTATGATTACAGAAAATGTCAGTGATATCTAATAGTATGAATCATATTAGGATATTTATATTAAAACCTGATTTAAGTTAGTTATAAAACACAGGTCTCATATTTTTATACAAAAATTATTGAATGTATCCAAATATTAAGTGTATCCAAAGATAAAATACTTATTAATACTGGATTCAGAGCAATCTCTTGGGTGGATTAACATTTTTTAAAAAAGCCTCATAACACATCTTCTAGACTGGGTGATACCAAATTAATATTTGATATCAACTTTACTTCTTGGGCCTTTTTTAAAATTTAAGTCTTCTTTTTCTATAGATGCATTGAGAAACTTAAATTTAGGAACTTTTATGTTTTTATTATTAAAATAGCTTTATCATATAAAAAAAGGATATTCCAACTCAGGTATTATTTTATACAAATGGAGAGGATTAAAAACTACCCAAACACTCTGATTTCTCTTTAGTAAATATTCACTGGTTAACACAGGATACCTACCTGTGAAGCCATTTTCTTTATAAAAATTGGTTTTTTTTTTTTTTTTGGTCACAAAATCTTGCTCCAATAAAAATACCAGCTCACATTAATTAAGCTTTTAGTATATGTCAGAAACTGTTCTAAGCACTTTGTATATATCATCCCATTTGATCTAGACAAACAGTGCTGGTGATAGGAAATCAGTCATTTAAATAAAAGAAACTAAAGCTTAAACAGGCTAAGAAATTTACCCCAGGCAGCATAATTAATAAGCAGCAAAGCCTATTTTGAACTCATGTCATTTTACTTCAAAGCTCAGACCCACTCTACACAAGAATGGTTCAGTGTTATTAACTGCTGGGCACATCCAGATCATTTTTCACGAGGATAATGAAATGTATTTTTTTACTAATTAAATGTTATATCTTGGGGAGAAAATTTTTCCTGTTTTGATGGCTTAAAAATGAAGAATGTATTATATAACTGTTCCACAGGGCTTTGAAAACTAGGCAAATATGAAAAGATCAAAATCCAGAGTAAATTTTATTTAGCAAATTTAATCTTTGCTCAATATAACTGAAAAAAAAATCTGAACAAGTGATCTGATTATTCCCACTCTTAGTATATTACTTCTTTAAAGGGGGAGAACAGAAACATAATTCTACATTCTAAATACAAAATAAAAAGGTACTATATGGAAGTACAAATTATTTGAACCAAAAACCCAGGATTCTTTCATTTTTAACTAATATATTGTGCCAAAGGTGATATTCTTTTCTTATTATTCTCCTCTACAAATATAAGGCATAAACAAATTAGTTTTGAAGACAAATCAAAGAATTAGTAGAATTTTCTTATGTAACAGATGTACCTGGAAATACATTTTGAGCTGAATTAATATTTTTAAAATTTTATAGAAACTTAATATCTAAAAGAGTAATAATACTATAAATCTTTCAAAAATAAAGAAATATTTTATAATGCAAATAAACAGCACACATATATTTTACATTCTGTGGCATATTAAATTGTTATGTGTCAAGTTTATATAATGAGTATATTTTATCTTTTTTGCCAGATTGAACGTATCATTTTGTTCTGGCCATACAAGGACCTGAAAACACTGGAGACTAACTTTTAAATTATGGTTAGAATACTCTCGGTTTGTGCTAATATTGCCCTGTCCATAGAGAATATATGTGGAGAATCCCCATACATGTCTACCACTGCAAAACGTAACATGACTTCAAAAACGTGTAGCTGTCAACATCTCAGACCATAGAGTCTCTGACTTAACTGTGAGTGAAGGGGTAATAGGGCAAGTGGGACAGGGGAAGGAAGACCATTGTAATTGCTAAATAAGACTGATTTGTGACTGCAAATGGATTCCCTTTGCTGAAAGAATATATAATTTAGTAGGGACAATGATATTTATGGAAATAATTACACATAAGGAATATTTTAAAAATTTACATTGCGAAAGCTATAAATTGGTACAGAGATTAAAAACTAACCAAAATTGTCAAATGTCTACTGATCAGTTATAGTTACAGACTAGAGTTTCATGGTAATATTTCAAAAACCTGGCTTTGGAGTGAAAGGAACATGGGTTTAATCCCTGCTCTACCATTTAATAGTTCGGTAAATGTGTAATCTAAACATCTTTGAACTTCAGAGCCCTCAAAATGGGAATAATTAATTCACATGCATTTGTTTTGTGGACTTGAGGTTATGAATATCTGTGCCATGCCCAGAACACACACTACGGTCCTTCAACTATCACTATCATTTTAAGACCTAGACAAACCATGTTTGAGCTACATCTATAAATATAACAATGAATGCAAAGAATAAAAGTTACATTAAAAAAAACAAGTAAAAATGAAAACAGAAATCTATGAGTGTGCTGAGCTCTCACATCTGAAGAACTAGTGCCATTTTCTATCTCTTCTGAAGGTCTGGGAGTCTCTTCCAATGCAGATCTCGTACGATAATTGTGTTGGTTTGCTTGCTGCTTTTTGGATTCTCCAAGATCCAGGAAATGTTCATGAGTATGATTCTGGAAAAAAGTAAATTAAATTTATTTAGAGTATGCTTAAAGAACGCCTTTTACTTTAAAAGTTGTATTTTTTAATGATAAAAAACCCATTCATATTTAAGATATCCCATAAGTAGACTAGACTACAGTACCAGCTCAAATATTTTAACATTAAGTTAAAACACAGGTTTATGATATGTTGAAATTCACTTGCTGATTGATAGGTTATAAAAACTTTTTTTTTCTGATGAGGATTCATAGTAACAGACTAAGGCTAACACTGAACTCTCCTGTATGCACGCCAAACCTATAGAACAGATGTAAGAACGAGGACCACAGACTGTGAGGCATGTATAATAAGGCAGAGGCAAACTAGAAAACAAAATGGTGATCACAAAGCTAACCAATCACTATGAGACTTGGATACCAGGTGACTAGCTCTCTCTTCTGCTGCAGGCAAATGTGAGAAAAAAGTCTTCTGCAGCAGATGAGAAAACAACTAAGACTGATCAAAATAACTTAAAGTCCAACATGGTTACAGAGATGAAAAGAACTCAACACAAGAATTTACACCTGAAAAAAACCCAACTTGTGAATATAAAAAAATAGAAGCAAAATACTAAAAACTACCTTCGAAAAAAAAGACTGACATCAGACTTATACATACAACATATCATGCAATAAATCATACAATAAGAAAAAGGAACACTATCTTTAAAGTGTGGGCAGAAAATAATTTTGAACCTATTAGTTATATTCTCAGTCCTTTGAACCTATAGTTATAGCCTCACTTTTTTTTTTTCCTCTTCTCATTAATTTTGTCTTAATGGATCTCAAAATTCTGTGACAGATTTCTGGTCAAGTTGTTTCCATTAAAACGTACTGATTTAAAAACTATTAAGTTAAAACTGCCACATACAGAAAATCAAATGGTCCACAAAACATTCTCCATTTCTTCAAGGTTTTATGACGCATTGTTATCAATCAGTCTTTTACTATTCAGCTTAAATGGCTGATCGAGAAACAGTCCTGAGACAGTTCTTCCCCCACTGGTTAAGACTGGGGTGCCCGGTACTGGTGATAATATTCATTTAGCCCTCTGAGCTTTCTGGGCAGACGTGGTGACCTTGCCAGCTCCAGATGCCTTCTTCTTGTCCACTGATCTGATGACACCGATAGCAACTGTCTGTCTCACGTCACGAACAGCAAAGCGACAGTCAGAGGAGCTCTCAACACACAAGGGGGCTTGCCAGGAACCTATCAACCGTGGCAGGCAGCACCACCACCTTTCAAGAATTTGAGGCCATCTTCCAGAAGCCCCTTCCCAGAACAGTGACCAATCTTCTCCTTCAGGTCAGCAACCTTGCAAGCTGTGTGAGCCGAGCTGTGGTACAATCCAGCACGGGTGCATAGCCAGCACTGACTTAGCTTGGATGGCTCAGGATAATCATTTGAGCTGTGACGCTGGCTGCTTCCATCATTCATGGCTTATTTTTGCTGTCAGGAAGCACAAAGCTATTATGGCGAGCAGCTCTGACAGACACGCTCTTGACACTGAGGTCTACATTGTCTCAGAAGAGCTTCACCCAAGGCTTCACGCGCACTTCAACAGACTGTTTTTTTTTTTAAACTTCAGTTGTAATGACGACTGAGCAAAGGTGATCACATGCCAGATTTGAGAACCCCAGTCTGCAACTGGCCCACAGGGACAGTACCCATACTACCTGGAGAGGCAGGCACCAAAGGCTTGTCCATTAGACAAGTGGGTGGCAGGATGCCATTCAGAGCTTTCAGCCGCATGGTTCACTGGCACTGCCATCTTTACAGGGGACTTTCCATCCCCTGAACCAAGGCATGTTAGCACTTGGCTCCAGCATGTTGTCACCATTCCAGTAAGAAATCAGCATAAGCACTACTGTCTTGGGGTTGCAGACAGCTTCCCTAATGTAGGTGTTGATTCTTTAATTTCCTCTTAACTCTTCTGGCTGTAGGGTGCTCAGTGGAATCCATTTTGGCAACAACAAACAAAAAGTCTAATATTAGTCAAGTTCAAGTTCATGGGATTCCCTTTTTCTCTCCAGAAACTTTCAGAATATTCTGTTTTAGATATTTTCAAATCTCACTATAATGTGCTTAATTGAGGTTTTAAATTTAGTTTTGTATTATTTTCTTCCTTATTCTAGTTGGCACGCCATGCATTTGCTCAGCTAGAGATTAATTCTAGGAAATTTTTCCAACTCTTTTCTCCCTCTGTATATTTTTTCTTCTTTGAAGACTCTTACCAAATAAAGCTTTTTTTTTTTTTTTTACTATGTGCTTCTAATCTGTGTATATATGTGTGTATACAACATACACATACATGTTTTTCACATTTCCCTCATTCTCTCCATCATTTTATCCCTTGTTGATGCATTCTGAAGAGTTCTTCAACTTGACATTCCAGCTTGTTAACTTATTTTTCAGTGTTTTGTATTCCTCTATTCAACCCATCCACTGAGTTCTCCATTTCAAAGACAAGATGTTTCATCCCAATTTCTCCAACAGAACCCTCTCCAAAACAGCTTGCTGCTACATCATGTTTCCAATATCCTCTCTTATCTCTCTCAGAATAATATGCTGTGTTGAGTATCTGAGTATGTTTGGCTCTGGTTTCACAAGTGTATTGGGTGGCACTTGGGAAGGGAGGGAAAAAGAAAAAATCCAGGTCTTGCCCTGTATCCTAAAAAAGATTCTGTATGTGTATGGGGGGATGGGGCTGTGTACCTCAAGACCTATAATACTGCAAACCTGAGTTCAACCAGTCTCTGTCTCTCCATCACCTCCACTCTCCAGTTCCCTCCCCACAGTCTTGTCACTTCTTCCCTGCACTTTACCTCTACTCTTGCTGGGGCTGTTAACTTGTAAAAGCCAAGTGAAATAAAATACATTTTCACATACAAGGATACAAGATTTACTCCACACAGATTCTCTCTACAAGAATTACTGAAGGGTTCTGTAATTTTGCAAAAATTTGGGAAAATATGTAAAAGGTGTAAAAAAGGAAGTAATATTCAACTATAATCTCATAAGCTTTGAGTAATTTATTGTTAAGAGTGTAATGGATCTTGCTTCTTTCATTTAAATATTATTTATCTACGCAAATCTATTTCATTAAAAAACTGCTTTTTGTTTCATTTTGTAAAGCTTTATCCACAATTTTGCATTTCATTAGAATAAATTCCAAGTCAAAGAACATGTTTTTAATGCCTTAATATATAATGCATAAGAAAAAGCTGGTTGTCAACCAACATCTGTTCCCCGCTTCTTGCACAGAAAATGAAATTTTCACTGTCAGAATTTCATGTGACTAAATTCTGGCCAATGGGGTATCTGGCACAATGTTGCAGAACAACTTCAAAAAACCTTCCTCAGGAGAGCGTATGTACCCTCTGCACCTTCCTCACTGACATGATCTTCCATCCTGCAGCCTTATATGAAAATGCTGACATCTTGGGGCATGAAGTCAAATTCACACATAAGAGAATCAGAAATATTTAAAGAACTTCAGTTCTCAACACAGAGGGCATCAAACCAGACCTTGACCACCTACCGAGGCTTTTAATCAGAGAGAAATACATTTCCCTCAAGGGGAATAAATAAATATTTAAGAGAAATTAAGTAAATTTAAGGCACTGTAATTTGGGGACCAAGCCTATTCAAAAATCAACTTTATAATTGCTTTCTAAACAGTTTTTTTGTATTAATTTATACAACCCCCCTGCACAGTTAGTACCCTCTACTATTAGAGGAAAAAAAATAATGCAACTCTGAGATGAAAGGTAGCATCTCATAACTTGTACCTCTGTGATTATCAATAGGAGGTGCTTTCAAACCTTTCTCCAGTCTCATAAAATTTGAAAAACAAAAATGAGGTCATGTTATAAACACTACTTTCCCACTTGTTTTTTTTTCACTTAACAAATACATCATGAACGTTTCTCCAAGGCAATGGAGTGAGCTCTAACTCATTTCTTTAAAAAGCTGTATAGTATTCCATGGGTATATATATATGTCATGACATCCTACCTTTCGTCCACCAATAAACACTAAAGTTATTCCAGTTTTTGCACCAGAGACACTACAAATATCTGCATGCACACACACGTGTATACATTCACATCAATTCTTTTCTTTCTAAAAAAATAGTCTTCGAAGTACCACTACTGGATTAAAAGATAAGCATATCCTTTTAATTTTTACAGATATTACCATATTCCATCCATAAAAGTGGTAGCAATACAAGCTCACAATCATTATATGAATTATGTCTCCACATCCTTGGATTCAGAGCAAAGGATACCAAAAAAAGGGTATGCTTTCCAGACACCATGAAAAAAACCAACAACAACAACAACAACAACAAAAACCTAAAAAAGAAAAGATTATTTCAGATTATACTAACAGAAACTGTAACAGTGTAGGGTCCTACTGATGCCAAGGTATGATACCCTTAGTAAAGGAAAACATAAAATAATAGCAAAGGACAACTTGAGTCCTTCAAAGAGTCACAAAACAGAAAGAGGGAGCTGTAATAAAGGAAACTACTTTAGAAGGTCTGAGGAACTCAAATAAGAGGAAGGAGCACAAAGCTGGGTCTAGAGAGCCGTCAACCCTTGACACTCAAGAAGGTTAAGTACGTATCTCTCCCAGATTAGGGCATAACCAATTGAAATCTACTGGACTGAAAAGTTTTTCCAGAGTAGGATGACAGACAAACCAACAGGGTAAACTAGTAGGGACAATTTACCTATCTTAATGGAGAAAATGAGAACTATTATTTATAGCAGCATAGCTGACTTAATTACCTGCAATAACAAATAGGTGCAAAAACAGTAAAAAAAAAAAAAAAAAAAAAAAAGTGTAGGACAAAAAACAAAACCAGAACACTGTTTTACAGTGTGCCACCAATGGCAGAACTAAAAAAAAGATTTTGCTTAGGCTTAAGGTATAATTTATTAGATTTAACAGGCATATTACAATTGGCATTTGGGGGAAAGGTATGCTAGAAAGTAGGAAATGTAATACTAAAGATTTAAAGATAATCCAAAGATAATCGAGAATTAGCTATGTTAACTTTATTTCACTAGTTAAATATCCTGTCTACAATGCTAACATCTTTAATTACAAAAAGGCCTTAAAATGGTCACTGTACTTATGAAGCAAATATTAAACATCAAAGTAATTACTATTTACCTTTGAGACAGTGGGCATTTTATTCTCTTTTGGAACTGTGAAGTGTTTTCTTTTCTCTTCTGATCTGTAAGTCTTTATTTCTTCTTCTCCCTTTGCAGTTCTCCATTCTTCTTGCCTACTGAAAGAGAATTAAAAGCCACATATAATCTATAATGTTTATAACTGATTTCTCCCCAAAGGGAATGTTAGGTATCAGAGAGGGGATGTTACTCCTGATGCCTTCTTTTCAGATGAGGCATGTGATAAAGATTTCTGAGTTTAATTTCATAGATTGTGAGCTCTGGACATTGAGCATTAAATGACTGGAATACTGGAAAGACAGACTCTGTCCACTTGAACTAGATACTACGTTTCTACTATAGTATTAGGCAAATAAAGTTTTAGGATCTGGGAACACAGTTACTCCTAAAGTAACTGCTCCAAGGATTAAAAACAGAATTTATTTATTCTTCAAAAATTATGTCAGTGTTGGGCTTATGCTGTGATAATCTTATGTGCCATACAGATAGCTGGAATTAAAAAAAAAAAAATAAGGCACAACAGACCCTTGAGGTAGAACTAACATTAACTCCCGAAGCCCTGAAAGAACTACATTCTCTCCAGTGAAAGGCAGGTCAGGCTTCAGCCACTGAAAAAACTTCAACTCTATCCAAGTATGAAGCTGAATTTGAGCAACAGAAGTTTTGAGGAACATTAACTGTGAACTTTAATTTCATGGAACCTGAACTCACAAGGACAACACAATTCTTAAAAAATTTTAATTCCTTAAAACTTTAAGGTTTTTGAACTGGAAGGGTATTTAATCTTTGAACTTTAATTTTTCCCTGGAGATATCACAGTTGGAAGGGAGTTAAAATTCGAACCTGGAAGAGCTCTATAATATTGATATTTTATTACTTGGGTATATTAATGTTGTCATTTTATACTTAATTGCAGAATCTCTAATGTGGCTGGTCATGATTCTGAATGGAGATGAGTGAACTTGAATCTTGTGAAAAGAATGCCCTTGGATTTAATTTTGTTTGTTCTTAATTTTTTTTTAAATTAAACTTTTTTATTGAGATAACTGTAGGTTCACATACAGTTCTAAGAAATAATACAAAGAGGTTCCTTGTATCCTTTACCTAGCTTCCCCCAATGGTAATATCTTGCAAAACTACAGTACAACATCATAACCCGGATCTGGATATTGATACAACCCACTGATATTCAGAACTCCCCAGTTTTACTTCCACTCATGTGTCTGTGTTTGTGTGTGTATTTGGTTCTCTCCAAGTTTATCACATGTGTACGTTTGTGTATCCATTGCCCCAGTGAAGATACAGAAAGAACATTTCCATTACCACAAAGATCCCTTGCGGTGCCCTTTTAATGATCATATCCACCTTTTTCTCCTCCTCCTCAGCCCTTCCTCCCCACAATGTCTAGCAACCACTAATCTGTTCTCCATCTCTATACTTTTGTCATTTCAAGAGTAGTCCATAAATGGATTAATACATAACCTTTGAGATTGGTTGCTCACCGTAATTCCCTGAAAATTCAATCAAGTTGTGTATCAACAGGCTGTTCCTGTTTAATGCAGTCTTATTCTGTGGTGTGGATATACCATAGTTTGTTTAATCATACACCCACTGAAGGACATCTGGGTTGCTTCTAGGTTTTGGCTATTACGAATAAAGCTGCTATACATTTGCGTACAGGTTTTTGTGTGAAAATAAGTTTAATTTCTTTGGGATAAATCCCCAAACAGTGCAATCAATGGATCGCATGATAGTCTTATGTTTAGGTTTTAAGAAAAAAATGCCAAACTGTTTTCTGGAGTGGCTGCACCATCTTACATCCCCACCAGCAATGCATGGAGGGGTCCAGTTTCTCCACACCCTTCCCAGCATTTGGTGCTGTCACTGTATTTCAGCCATTCTGATAGGTACAAAGATTATTGCACTGAAGTTTTAATTTGCATTTCACTAATGGCTAATGATGTTGAGTATCTTTTCATGTGCTTATTTGCCATCTGTATGTACCCTTTGATGAAATGTCTGTTCATAGCTTTTGCCCAATTTTCTAACTGGATTGCTTTGTTTACTGCTGAGTTTTGAGAGTTCTTTATATATAATAGATATTAATCCTTTGTTGGCTATGGGATTGGATTTAATTTTAATGCAAAGTTCCAGGAAGGGTGAATATCCTTTGAAGTAATGGCCACAGCCTCGCTGGACCATATGCTCAATGGTCAAGCTCAAAGAAAAAGAGATAAAAAGGTGACGAATATTTGGAGAGAAACAAATCTTCCCCACTGTTCCGTGTGCAGGGACCTCCACCACCAACGAGCAACCCACTCCTGGACTCTGTTCACCTCCTTACTCATTCTTCTCTAGGGTAGGAGGAGTGAACTAATTAATTAGGATGCTCTAGAAGGAAAATCCAGCTTAGCATGGCCCAGTTCTATGCCCCGTTTGCCATGTATACATTCTTCTCTGCACTTTAAAGAGGCAAACCAGCTGCCTCACATGAGGAGAAATACCGTGGCCCAGTGGTACCTTTCGGTGGGGTTCAGTATTAGGAAGCGCACATTCATGCAGATAAAAGTCATGTTCTTCACAGCCGTATGAATAATAAAATATTCTCATTTCCTGTCTTACTCTTTTGTGTTATTTTTTACTCCTTCAGAACTATTTTTAAAATGATGGGTATTATTTATTGCACCCTCTTCAAACCTTAACATTAGAATTAAAAAGTAGACAGGAACGCAGCTAAAAATATACTAAGAGAGTTAATTTTTTATTAAGAACATCTGGGTGTATTTGTCATCAGATAAAGTTATGGTTCAAATTCAAGCTTTAGGTGCATAATCCTAAAACCTAACACAAATTTGGGTGTTGTCCAATCAAAAAAGCATAATATATATAAATATTCAGATTACAAATATTTTTAATTATATAATTACTCTTATCTTTTAAGAACTAGGAAATCCTAAAATCAAATTTGATCTTCCTATGTTTTTTATTATAGTACAGTATTATAATATATAGTCAGTATTAGTTGGGGCTCATATGGACCTCATTCATGAGTATTTCATTAATAAAGAATCAAAAGGAATTGGATATAAACGTCCCTCATAGCAATGACCTTGAGAATAGGATTACATAAAATCAATACTTTTAAATTTACATATGTATACTTTTAAGTATAAAAAAGAATTATTTAAAAATACTTATATAATCTATTACCAATAAATAATATAATGTATTTTCACTATGCCTCTGAATGATGTGGTCTGAATGACTAGTAAAATCCATAAAAAACTAAATTATAACAAACTATGAATGTGTTTTAAGATACAGTTAAACAAGACAAACCAAGATTTAAATATGCTACTCAGTAAAATCTCGTATTTGTTCAAGCCAAATTTATAATCCCCCCCCATTCACCTTAACACTCCCCCCATATCATTTATATGAATCATCCCAGAAAGGGACATATACTGAAATTTAACTTTTCTCCAGAGTCATGAAGAGTTTAAAACATTAGCTCCGCAGATAAATTTAAAACAAATTAGAGCTAAAAAGGCACTCAGAAGACTGTAATTCAAAATGAATACAAACAACTGTGGTACCTAACAATTCATAATTCCCCTTCCTTACCTGGCTACACCAGCTGATAGCTCAGGTACTACCACCCTTCGACTCCAAGCTACAAGATCCCGCTCTGTGGCTATTTCACTTCTTGGTGCATTACTATGCATTTGCCGTACACCTTCGATTTGACCACTACGCCTCAGTCCTACATTAGGTGGTGAATGAACCTCTGAGGTAGAACTTGTAGAGCCTAAGTGAAAAAATTAATACAGTAAGTTCTATTTAGAGACACTTCTCCATTAGCTTCTAACAGGACACACACACACACACACACACACACACCCACCCAACCACCCCAGGGGGAAAAAATCCATACTATCTTCCACATGAAACTTCACAGTGCTGTGGCAAATAATCACATCACCAAATTAGGAGCTAAACCACAAGCAAAAGCTTAATGAAAACAGAACGTGGTTATTCAGTTGACTAGATAAGTTAATGAATCATGACTATGGACTGTTAAGCTCCAAAGATGCAAAACCTAATATTACTTAAAAAAAATTGCCCACTGTGTATTTTTGGGATAATTATATAAGAAGCAAAAACAGACACAAACCCAAGGACATTTATGGTTCATAAATTTGCTTTAAATTTTCTCTAAAGTTTAATAATATACAACAACAAGGATGGTGAGATGTTCGAGAATGTGGCTTTGAATGTATTCCATAAATAATTGAATAAATTTATTTTTAACATGTTTCTAAGTTATTCACGTTTATTATAGGAAATTTGGAAGAATATACACATTAAAAAACTCATTGTCCATAGTTTGAAACCTTATATTAAGAATATTTTTTTAGGTCATTAAATACTCTTCAAAAACATGATCATTTTGGCAGCCTAATATTTCATATAATGGATTTACCATATTTGTTTAATCACTTCTCTACTGCTGTAGGTTTAGACTGCTTCAGTTTTTTAAATATTTCACTTAAGAATCACTGCTTACCTCTACTTAAACGGCTGGTATTACTGATACCTGCTTCACCAGAACGTCTCAGGTCTTGCTCCTGTTGCAGTCTTTGAATCATACTGTCCAGTGGGCTGATCTCCTGGTTTGCTTGCTGACTTAAAACTTGGTTCAGTCCTATGTAAACCACAAAAATGCTAAGGATACTTCAAACCATATTACTTATCAACCTCACTTTGAGTCCAGAATTAAACATAAATTCTGCTTGAGTAAGACCTAAAATGAGCAACTGTGAATGATGGGAGAGAGAGAGAGAAAAAAAAAAAGGAAACATGCCCCCTTCAATCTTCATTAAAAATAATGATGATGATGATGACATAACTTTTACTTAGTGTTTACCATGATTCAGGTACTCCCATAATCATTACAATACCACAATCCCACAGGTATTATTAATTCCACTTTATGGATAAGAAAATCAAAATAACTATTCAAAGTCATATATCTAGTAAGTGGCAAAAGAAGGATTTCATCTTAGATCTTCTTTTAAAAAAGGCAAATCTGATTACCCACTTTCTCAAAAAGCTTTACTGCTTCATTCATCAAATTCTTGAGTGCCCATTATGTATTAGGAACTACGCCAAGAAACTGAGGATCCAGTGGTGAATAAGATACATCACGGTCCCTGACCATCAGGGAGCTAACATTCTAATGGGGAAATTGAATGATAAACCCATACACAAATGCAGATTGTGAAAAAATGTTGTCAACATAAAGAAGGTGATGAGATAGAGAAAATGGGGAAGGAGAGAAATGGGAACTACCTATGGTGAGTCAGAAAAGTCAAAGAAGCCCACTTTGAAAAGGAAGCATTTGAGTGAGACTTGAAGAAAAAGAAGAATTAGTCACTCATGTGAAGAGCTAGAATACACTCTGGACAGAAGGTAAGAGCTGGTACAAAAGCTCTGAAGTAGGGAGGAACTTGGTGTATTTGAACCCATCCTGCTTTTCCAACATCAATTCTCACCCACACCAGTGATATGAGACTACCTGACTCTTTTACTCTCCTAATAGGATATACACCTTTATGCTTTGGAGCTTTTGACCACTTCAAGTACAAATGTGATAAATGCTAACATCCTTCAAGCACCAAGAGAAATGGCATCTCCATATTTCCTACATGAAATCCTTCCAGACTACCCCTGAAACACCTAATACAATGAAATGCTATGTAAATGGTAAATACAATGTAAATGCTATGTAAATAGTTCCCTGCAAGTAGCAAATTCAAGTTTAGCTTTTTGGGACTTTCTGGAGTTTTCTTCCCGAATATCTTCTACACGGGTTGGTTGACTCCACAGATGCTGAATCCAGGAATACGGAGGTCCGACTGTGTACACACCTTAGTACTCAGCCCAATACAGAAAGGAAGCCCACTACTTAGTTCTTCAAAAGCATGAATTGTGTTATCCATCTTAATATTCTAATTCTAAATCTAGAACAATGTTAGGCATATAAAGGTGCTCAATCCTGCTGAACAAATAAGAAAATGTATGTTATGAGATATATGAAAGGCATTGCCACAAGAGGAGAGAAAACAGCAATTAATATCGGGTGTGTGGGAATGTAAGCAAGGACTCGATGAGATCAGACTTTTAGAGTGGGTTAGTAAGATACAAAGTATATTCTGAAATGAAGCAGTAGTAGTATGAAGGTATAAGAAAAGAGGAAATTACGTGTATTAAGCACATAAGGTTATTTCATTTCTTAAGAGAAAACTAAAATTCAATGAGATAAAATAACTTGACCAAGGTCACAAAGCTAGAAAGTGGTAAAAGTGAACAGAGGTAAAAATTAAAATGCCTATGGATGCCTATTTCCTGGTATACGGGAGAGAAAACATCTCATGTTTGAATCTGATATAGCTCAAGTTTACAACTGAGAAAACATTTAAAGTGTATTGTTCAGTGTAGATATAACAGAACTGCACTCAAACCCAACTTATTACAATATCCAACATGTATGTTTACCTAACTCTATTTCCCCAAAAGAATTTTACTACAGATCTAGATTTGCAAATAGAAATATAATTAGAAATGATGCTAAAGTTTTTTCAAAAAGTATTTTTCTTTTGTTCTATTTTTGTACCTGGCAAGTCAAAAATAATGAAGGAAATGATATTTACCCTGAATTCTGTGAACTACTAGAACACTTAAAAATTCTGTGACTCACTCTGAAGCCATAATTATTGCTCTGGGTTCTTTTGTACCCCAATACTATAACTGGTGTCTTTCATTTTCAAGATCAAGTCCACTTGTTACTCTAAGGGCAGCTTGGCATGGAAGAAAGAACAATGCACTGGGAGTCAGAGCTGGATTTGAGTCCCTATGATTCCGTGTACTTTAACTTGAACAAGACATAATGTTGTTAAATTTTCATTTTCTCAATTTTTAGAATTGGGATACCACAGATAAAAGGATTAAATGAGTGTTATTTATGAAAGCCCTTTAAAAACTGTTAAATGAAGGGAAGAATAATCACGATAATTAAGTAGCGCTGATATTTTAATAAATGAGTCCTTTTCTTATTTCCCTGTCCCTGAAAGCCCAGCCTAGGTACCTGACTGAGACCTGGGAAAGATCTGAGTCTTGCCAGTTCCCCACTAAGGGAATGAAGACATTTATCTTAATTTCAGTCCTATGACCAAGACTTCTCTAACAATTGTGAATTCTCTAATCTGAACGCCTGCCTAGATTTCTCAAATCCTGCCTTTTCTTAGATTGAGTTCATGCTGTGTCCACGTACTGAAACATTTTAGTTTCACATACTCTAGATTCTTCATTATAATTTCACATGCCCAATCCTTTAAGAAAATAAGAGATGATTGATTTTTCTGTGCTGCTTACAGAATCTGAATTCATTATTTAAAAGTTAACTCATTATATATTACATCCCATATATGTCCTTCATATCTACTTAGAAGTTTTGCCCATTTATGCTAGTCGAGAACCTAAACTATTTTCATAAACATTTTCCTAGTCTAAAATATAACAAAGATTCATAATTGCAAAACTGGTTTAACTTCCTTTACAGTCCTTCCATTATTTTCACTTAATAAATTAGTGCTACTCTTCTTGCCAAAAGCAGGGAAGAAGCCTGTAGACCCTGACTCCATTTCAACTCCCATTCGATTCTTCAACTAATTCAACTTTCACCCTCCATTACTTCACCCTCCAAAACAGCATCACTTTTCATTCCTATCTTTACTTTTCTTAAACTTTTAAAAGTTGATCACTTCTTAAAACAATCGTTAACGTGAACAGACTATCTAGTCTTTTATTACTATATTATTATTATGATTATTTATTTATTTATTTGGCTGTGCCAGGTCTTAGTTGCGGCATGCAGGATGGGATCTTCGTTTGTTGCATGCAGGAGCTTTCAGTTGCCACATGCGAACTCTTAGTTGCGGCACATGGGATCTAGTTCCCTGACCAGGGATTGAACCCAGGCCCCCTGCATTGGGAGCGCAGGGTCTTAGCCACTGGACCACCAGGGAAGTCCCCTAGGCTATCTAGTCTTATTCTCTCTCTCACATCATACTATTATTATTCGCTTTAATAATTTATCATCATTTTTAACTATGTATTTGTTTACAACTGTTTACTAATCTAACTCACTCCACGAGAGCAAGGATTGCATCTGTTTACTTCACTGCTGAATACCGCAGCTTAGCAAGTGCCAGCGACAGAGGAGATTCACAATGTATGCTACTGAATGAATAAACAAATGAACTGACTCATCTCATACCAAATACAGACTTACCCTATTAGTCCTCAGAAGGTTATAAATAGATACAGACCAAAATTATTGCTTTAAACCTCCAATGCTTCTTAACTGCCTTGCAATACTTAAGCATTATTCAAAGAACTTTAAAGAAGTATAAATATCATTTTACTTCTCATTTGTTCAAAACAATTAAAAACAAAGTTCTACCCACTTATCAATTTTATAAGATTTCAACAGGAAAAGAAAGATTTAGCATGGACTTAAAATGAGCATCTACCTGAGGAAGTTACCCCCATCTGGGGGATGAGCTGCTCCTCCCTGCAATTTTCACGACCAGGAACTAATCTCTGGTATCTTGATGGATGAGGGTTACCATCGACATCAACCAAAAAAGGCGGCGGCATGAGATGAGGTGCTTGCTGCGTCTGTTCATCTAATACAAAATTGTTGGCATCACGGATGAGGGGCCGGTAATCACTGTGAAAGAACATCTGATCTGCTATCTATAAAAAGAAAGGCCCATAAAAGATTGGACAAAGAAAAATTTATCATTATAGATTTCTAATGGAAGGCAAACATTTTAATATAAATCATGGTATTAAACAATAATATAAAAGAATATTTTCTTGAATTAACTGTAAATAAATCTTTGTATGTTCTACATTAAATTTTATGATTAGAAAAGTAGCTGCTTTGACTTGAGGACACGGGGAGGGGGAAGGGTAAGCTGGGACAAAGTGAGACAGTGGCATGGACATATATACCATATATACACTACCAAACGTAAAACAGATAGCTAGTGGGAAGCAGCCGCATAGCACAGGGAGATCAGCTCGGTGCTTTGTGACCACCTAGAGGGGTGGGATAGGGAGGGTGAGAGGGAGGGAGACACCAGAGGGAAGAGATATGGGGACATATGTATATGTATAACTGATTCACTTTGTTATAAAGCAGAAACTAACACACCACTGTAAAGCAATTATACTCCAATAAAGACGTTAAAAAAAAAAAGAAAAAGAAAAAGAAAAATAGCTGCTTTGAAGATTCCCTGGAATAGAAAGAGACTATATTCATAAAAAGAATTAAAAAAACATTAAAAATAAGTTACATAATTTCAAATTAAATGGTAAAATTAAATCTAGGCATAAATCTTTCAGCAGTACTTTGACTTTCCCAGGGCTATCATGCTTTATCTTATCTTTAAAATTACTAAATATGGTAATTATTTGTTTTAGCACTTTGCAACGAGAAATCAATTTATTCTTTGAATTAAACTCTTTAATGAAACCACTCATACAATTTAAGAAAATCCGTAAGTATACAGTAAGCATGGTTTATATAATAATAATATAAAAAATGAATGACATGATTTTCTAAGAGAATAAGCATTTTCTCTAAAATTTCTGAAATAATATAAAAATTATTAACATGAACTCATACCTGACACATCTGTAACTTTAAATTTTATCATTTAATCTGGAATTTCTTAAACCTGAACTCTTCAGTTTTTACTATGATAATCTTTTAAACAACTCTACCACAAATAAACCATTTAAATCTTTTAGTCACTAATCTCAGATAGGGTCTTTAATATTTAAAAATATTAACTACCATCACAGTAGTCCATACATTTTTTTGAGAACCACATAAAAGCCACAGAATTGTACCCCAGACAAATGCATATTCTCCATATAAGTAAAACATTTTACATAATTTCAACGAATCCCTCTCTATGGACATCTCCAACACCCATCTTATATACCCCAACCTAAAAACTGCATCTAGACCTTTCTGGCAGGCTAAGTAAAAGGTTATTTCTTCTGAAATATAAAGATTATTATCACTTCCCTCCCCAAAATACAACCCCTAAACATCTATGGATTTAAAAACAAACAAACAAACAACTATAAGGAGAAGACATATAGTCATTGTACTCTACCTTGTCATATTTGCTACTGGAGCCAAAGCCAAAAATTAAAAGATGTCCATGAGAGTCTGTGCATGCAAAATGCTGACCATCAGGAGAGCATTTGCAGTCAAATACTGCACCATGTCCTTGGCCTTCAATCTGAAATGTATTTAACCAACAATCAGAAAACTGCCATTAAAATATAAAGAACTGGCTGGTCACTATTGTTACTAAAATTCTATGATAAAAGATACGTAAGTATATATCCTAATGAAGTGAAGATATAACAAACACAGTATAGTAACAAAATTTGTGAATATTCATGAAAAGTGCCAGATTAAAAGCCTTGAAAAACAACGTATTATCTTTATCCATAGACCAGACACAAGTCAGGAAATAAAACACCACCATTCTCCCCCACCCATAGTTCTGCTTCATGTCTTTAACCCAGATTTAAAATGTTAATTGCGCCTTACAGTCCGTCTTATCTGCATTTAATCAAGCCGTTTCAGCAAAGGCTGACAATGTGGAGTAACTGTAGCGATTTTTGGGTAACTCTTGAAGTAATAGCCAGAGATCACTGCTCACAAGACACTAAATTTTTCTTTTTGGTAATAAATTCCCTTGATGGTCTGACTCATTTTTTAAATGGTGAATTTCAAAGGTTAAAGAAAAGGTTTTTTTTACCTGATAATTGTTTTCTGTTTTCCAGTTCCATTAATCCAGAACGAATGGGTTTCTCCCTGCAACCTGTCAATCAAACAGAGGTGGCCAATCACCACTCTGAATTTTTTTGCTCTCAGTGCTTCTTCAGACTATGTTCCAGTTGAAAACTTCTTTAGCAGTGTTCTGAAAGAGGTAAAAATTCTACCCTATCTAAAGCACAACTAGGGACTGAATTTCAGAAAACAACTAAAATAGGGAGTTGACTCCCTAACAAATAACAACTAAGGATGATTTTCAACAAATGTGACTGGATTTCTGGATTAGCAGAATCGGAACACACACACATTATCAGGTAAGAAATACCTCCTCTCTGTTCCGGTATCCACTGATCTAGAACAAATTGGTTTTATTAGTAATATCCCAATATCCCAGTAAATGCTTGGAAAAGAGAGAAGTGGTCATTTTCTTCCTTTAGTGTTAAAAATATGGCACAGGGATGAATGTACAGTTCACCAAGTACAGAAGTAAATTAAAATTTTGAAGAACAGTTGATTTCCTCAAGGAAGGTTTGCATTTTGGTCAAAAGAGAAAATGTTCTAAAAGAAAGGGCTCTGCCTAAGAAGTTTATATAGTACCACAAATGGGATTACCTCAAAAAGAAAACTAATTTTTCCTTTGGCTTGTTGAAAAGAAGGAATGAGCACACAGGTGTTTATTAATGCTGTTTTGAACGGTGATAATAATGGAAAAGAAATAAGAATAACTTTCTTTAAAATTTAATCACATGAAAGAAAACTGGTGAAGTAATCTAACGTCTAATACACTAAAAGACATAACATAAAAGCAAGAAAATGAGTAAGTGAAACAGGATCATTTCTTGGTTGTGAAGAAAGTTGGAGGATAAGATAACAGAGAAAGGGAACTGATTCCAAGTCTACTTTAAAACTATTCAAAAATAAGAAAGAACTACTTCTCCAGATTAACCTAAGGGCATTAGTAGCTATATAGCTTCGTATTTTCCAAAAACGAAAGAATGTAAGCAGAAATGTCAGGATTCACATCTCTATTTTTCAGTGTTGTCTAGGGAAATAAAAAGTTACATGAACTGTTATAATACCTAATCACACGAACAAAGTTTACCTCTATATAGAATTTTACATAAAAAACTCAAGACCAAAGAATTAAAAGTGTCTTGGCCATGTGTTGTTAAATGTTTTATTTACCTCAATTCACTCGAGACAGAGAAAACAAACAAAAAACAAAAAAACCCCAACTACTTTATACATTTAATATAATAAATGCTCCCAGAACTGTAATACTATTCTAAGTTTACAACTCTAAGTATACGGTAGAACGGAGGAAGAGGTCTGAGAGTCTGACTCAGCGATGCCAAAGTGTGTCTGATGGATGTTCATAAGCATGGATCCTTTATATAATGTTTAGACAATCTTGCTCTACATTCTTCTTTTGGGGAGGTGGCGGGCGGGGGAGTGGTGGTGAGGATTTATCAACCCTATACCCATGCTACCTACCAATGTTGCCACATTTACAGTTGGTAGAAGATCTCTGAGAGAATACTTGGGAGAGGCAGAACTTCTAAAGCTCTAAAAAAGCAAAGAAAAAATAGCAATCCTATTGAAGATCACTGTGTTGCTATACAATAACACATGCCACTGTGAATATGGCAGGATGGTACAAATTCTCTTGGTATAAGCCATTTGCATAACTCCAGAGTGACTTTTATATGGAGAATATGAAAGTGTATTTCAAAAGTACATTATTTGGATTAACTGTTCATTAAAGAAGACAATGGATCTGCTTTACTTACAAACCAATTAGAAAAGGTGCCCATAACCTTACTATGTAAAATGCCAACTTTATCTTCAGAAAAAGCTCCTCAGATAATAAACAGCCCTAACTACAAAATGCTGTCTAGCCTTTCCAGTTGATACAAAGTAGGAAAATATTTTACTTTCCTATATAGCTAAATATACCCTAGCTATTTTTATGATTTATGCTATAATTAACTAAGCCAACCATTAAAAATAGTTAAATACTTCTCTCTGAAAAGGATTTCATCTTCGTAAACCAGGGTCAGAATATTTATAACTAAGAATTCTTAAAGAAAAAATTTAATAATGAAGGCACTATTTGAATATGCATGTGTAACTAGAAAGCAATGAGATTTACGTTCAAAAACTAAAAGGAAGAAAATATCCTTTCTATTCATATTAAAGTTATATGCACCTATATATATTATATATCAACTACACTTCAATTAAAAAATACATTTAGATAAAAAGGTATATGAACCTATCATAAAATTAAATGCTCAACAGAAAAAGTCAACATAAAATTTAATATTGTACATAACTTATGCTAGTACTTATAGCATGCTCTAGTAAGTTTAAAAATAGAAAGAAATGAATAATAACAAATTTTCAAAATCAGTGAATTTTAGATGAACTATTTCCCTAATAATATCAAGTATGCTTGCTAAACATTATTTGGGACATATGTAAACAAAGACCACATAATAAAACTCATACTTGCTAAACCACAGTAAGGAAAGCTGAGAAAATCCATGAGGTAATTAATATTCACTAATAAGTGTAAAAATTTCAAGAAGAATAGGAGTTAAAAGAAAATAGAAAAATACATTCAGCGACTGTGATAAGGTTATTTTGTTTTGTTTTTTAAAGTTAAGAGATGAAAAGACCAGACAAGTTAAAATAATCACTCCTTTGTAGGAAAATTCTCATACTGACTGAAGAATTCTAGAAATATTTCCAAGAAATGAGCAGCACAATCTTGTTAGTTTAGAAGTTTACACTGAACTTGGAAAAAATAAAATCAATGCAAAAACTTATGAATTAAGAGCTTTGATGATGATAGAATTGTCATATTTAATGAAGAATACTAGTACCCCTTTCAAGGCAGAATACAATCCACAACTTCTAATATAATTCTTGTGAAGTAGAAAGATGAATAATTAAAGGAGACAGAAGAGTGACACCTAGGACTGAAGAGACCTCTCCTCTAGTAATGGGTAAATCACTTAATATTTCTGGGAAATGATAAAGGTCACTTCAATGATCACTAGAGTCCTACCCACTTCCAAAATCCTAACACCTAATATTCAGGAAGCCTTTTTTGGAAGAACTGGACAATCTGAAAATGAGGTATGCTAAAAGCACCAGAATGCAGACTAAAATTATAGGGTCTAAATTACATCAATTGTAAGGAACACACATAGAGATGAATATGAGAAGTATGTACTCCTAAAGGAACTCAACACAAATCAGGATGCTTAAAAATATTGGCTTTCTTAGGCAGAATCATCCTTTTATGGAATTATTCCAAGTCTATGACCATGGTCAATTTTGCGGTCTCATTCATTTTTTAAAATATACCATTGATTAGAAGGGAGTAAGTATCTCACCTAGAAAATACTCAGCAATTTCAAATTAGGAACCTTTCAAAATATCCTAATAATTTTATCGGATAGATTCATATCCCAAGAATAAAAGAGCTGAGAAACTAAATTTATGCTAAGAATTACCCTTAGAAAGTCTTCCTTATGTATAAAGAACCTTTAAAGCTTATCAACCTGGGGGAAAATAAAACTTAATTAAGAATGTACACTAGATACTGGAGATAGACACTGTCATACCTATGGTTAAAATATGCTTAGGTCACCTTCTAATTACTACTATAGTAACAATGTAAACCAAGAATATATCTTAAGGGAAGCTATCCACACTCCAACAGTCCAGGTGTCATCAAGTTACTTTAAAAGATTATTCCTAAATAAATGTTTACTTTAACATTGAAAATTCTTTAATTGTAACATTATTACATATGAATTAAAGATAGCTATTGAAAATAAATGGTGCCAAGACAAATAAGTTTATATAAAAAAGGAAACTGTTGTAACTGACTTAATAAAACCAGTAGATATATAAAAGTGATTCTGAAGAATCAACTCTAACGTTCATCAAAAGGAAAGTGTATTACCAAAATAAATAACTCATCTTCAAATTTAACACCATTTTGTTTACCCATATTCTGATTTCTCTGAGGGAAGTAATACTATTAATCAAGTCCTCCTTGAAACTGATTCTCCTCCTTTGGCCTCTCTGACATAGCATGGTGTCTTCCCAACACACTTTCTGGAGATTGCAATCTCTTCTCCATTCTGCTAAACATGACTAAGGTTGACCCTTAAACAATGAAGGAGGTTAGGGGCGCCAACCCTTGGCACAGTCAAAAATCCACATATAACTATATAGCCAGTCCTCCATAAAAACGCAGTTCCTCTGTATCGGCATCCCGTGGATTCAACCAACCGCGGACTGGGTAGTACTATAGTATTTACTATTGAAAAAATCCGCATGTAAGTGGACCTGCACAACTCAAGCCAATGTTGTTCAAGGGTCAACTGTATTTCTAAATGTTTAGTTTTAAGCCCTCTACACTGTCCTCTCTATCTCCATGAGGAGGTAGACATCTTTCTACACGGAAGACTACATTTCTTTTTCTCTACAACTAGCCTCTCCAAGTAGTCTATCTCCAAGTGCTGGCTGTCCACTTCCACAAAAAGTCCAACACTACGTCACAATAAACGTATTAAAAAAATCAGTTTTCTTTCACATCTCTCATATTTCCATCAAGAGTATCACTGCTGTCAAGATCACCTAGGCTCAATACTCTTATTAACACATTTATTAAATTTTCTGTCACTCTCCAGCTCTAATCCTTCTATCATCACAGAACACCAAGTCCTATGTATGTTTTTCTTTCACAAATTTACTACCTGTCGCTACAATGTTTCATCATGATTTCACTGATGAAAGCAGATCTCCCCCACCTATCCAATTTCATACCTGAAACACTACCACTGGCAACCAAAATATTTTTCTCTTGTTTCTAGAATATAAAGTAATTCACCAAAACCCCCACTAGGTTAACTACTCTTTATGTTTACAAGTAATTTGAGGGTACCAACAAGCCACTTCAATTTATGCTTTTCATTTTATCACCCATTTTTCAAAGTCTATTCCAGAAAAACTTTCCAAATTACTCTATGAACATGCCTTAACATTTCTTATTTGGCTATTTAAATAATATTCCTCTTACTTATAAAATTATCTTCTGACACAATTGTTATTTATTTTTCAAGGCATAATTCCAATTCTTCCTCCTCTGACCATCCACCCTGAAGTTATCCTTACATCCTTAGATATACCAATTATCTTTTCTCATATGCCACGCTACCATTTCAAACTATTTGGCCATACTTATCTTTTCAGGTATATTTTATCTCCCCAACTTAACTGCAAGCTGGATTAAAAACAAAAATAAAAAAAGGACCACGTCTTACTCTTCCCATATTTTGTGTTTATGTATAAAATCACTCAAGTATCTGCTAATCAAAATGTTTTCACCTGCATGTTTACATTCTGTAATTTTACATACTTCCCCTTATAACTATCAAATCTCAAAATATCCTTTTGATAGCAACTCATGGAACATGTCAAAGAATTACTACATAAAAAAGTAATTCACCAAATATAGTATGACAAGCTCAGATTCATGGCAACAAATACTGAGATATGTTTTTGATATCAAGATATAGATGAGAAAGAGACAGACAGAATCTAAAGAACCCCAGAAACCTGAAAGAAAATGACAATAACTGAAGTTTATAATCAGAAGACTGAAGGTAATTTCTTATGCAGAGAGGCTGAAACAAAGAATGGAAGCATCAGAAAAATCCTTTTAACAAACAGAGTGCAGGTATATGACATCTTGTTAGATGATGATAGATAGGTAATGAGATAAAAGGGAAGGAACGAAAGAGGGAAGGAAGGAGAGAAAGAAAAAAAAAAGGAAAGAGAAAGAGAGATGGAGGAAGAGAGAGGAAGAGAAAGAAAGGTCTTGAAATCTTGGTTCACAAGAGAACACGATACAAGATATACCTATTTCGAGCTTCTTTCTCCCTTTCCTAGATACATGCAGCTACAATTGTCCAAAACTAAACTAGAGGTCACACTGAGAACATGTTCATGTCAGAAGTATGCATGTGCAAAAATTCTGAGTGGCGGATTGGCAGCCTCTGCTTGTTTGGAACGTTGCAAGGAGAAATATATTGTTCTGGATTAGTGGACACTGGAACATTTTTTAAAAATCTCAAGTAAAAGAAAGGTTAACAATTACAAAAAATAAGGAAAATTTAATTAAATAAATGAAAACTGTTATTTGGAATTTACCCATGAAACAACAAAAGCAAAGCAAAAATCAAATTCAGTAAAATTGCTTTCTAGCCAGAGACACTGTACTCTTCAATTAAAATCAAAACCAGACAAAAGGCAACAAACTAGAGCTTTGAATAACATTACAGAAATAGAACGATATGGAGAGAAAGAGACAGACAGACAGACACAGCTAGAACAATAGAAATAGAGAAAAGAGAGCAGAAAAGATAAAGCAAAAGTGCCAGAGACAGGAGGAAAGCTACAAATCCCACTCTAAACATCTTTATTTTCTACCTAATAATAAAATGGCCTAGTACTAAGAAATTTCAAAGTCACTTTTCATATCTTTTCAAATTAAGTTAATACTCATTTCATTAAACTTGTAGTTAAAACTTAGCTGTACTGTGATAATTTAAAGGGAAAAAAGGCTATAAAAAACAACTTTGTATTTTAGGAACATTTATGGTTGTATTAAACTTCTAAACTTGCCTACCTCTTTTGGGGGTATGGGGAATATAATACAAAACCCCTCAACTTTAGTTCAGAGAGTTTGCACACATTTTCAAGTTATTCTGTGAAATAATTTATCTGCCTCTTAGCATTTAATAGGAGGTTTACAGCCTTTTAACTAGAATTTAGAACAACTCTTATCAAAACAAGATACCTCCTGTCACATCCAAAGACAGAACATGGGCTTGCTCAACTATACATCAACAGTTTGAAGTATTCTTAATATACACTATCAGTCTTCAATAAAATATTCCAAAATACTCAAATTTTGCCCTGAATACTCAAGCTATATAGGATCTATTCAGCTGAAACATGAATAATTGACAGAGGTAGTCGACGAATGTAAATAAGTAAAGCTTAAGGCCTAGAATTTAGGTTTTTTTCTTTTTTTTTTTTTTTTAAAGAATAAAGTTATCTTATGTTCACAACCTCCTCTACAATATTCTCTTTAGCTTCTTTCTCTGGTTCATTAAAAAGAGGAAAGAAAGGCTCGAGCCTTCCACCTTACATATTATGCTTTTCCAACAAACGCTTTTAAAAGTTTACGTTATTTTATTTTTAGTTAAAGATGAAACAACAGAGGGGCAGGGGAGTGCAAGGAGCATGTATTGTCTATCCCATTTGATACCCTGAGTTATACCATCTCATCATACACTTCTTCCAAGTAACAAAAACAAACCCAGCACCCACCCCCAACTGCTTTTATCATTCAGATCCTCTATTAAGAGGAAAGCTAGCAATAAAAATGAGGAAAATAACCCCATCAGTTTTTCTAGACAACACCACCAGCAAGTTGAGAATTTATAAGATTTTGAAATGAAATGAATTAGGGGATTATGTAAGCATACAAGAAATTAAATATTTTTATCTCAACTCTCAATCTTAAATCTTTTTATCTGTTTACAGATTTAGGTGGTGCTAAAATATTTTAAAAACTGTACTTGATACAGGAAAAAGAAAAAAGGAATTAGAAAATTTATCTGAATGATGAATATCACGTGCCATATTACAATAAAATGTTAATGTTTCAAAATATTTTAAAATTTATTAACCTTATTAATAAGTCTATTAAAATGCAATTACCATACGTCAAACATGGACTTTTAAAACATTCAACCTTTGAAACCACTGAAGATACAAGATTTTTTATTCTAAAAAATTTTTAAAGATTTTTAATTTCTGTAATAGGTGAGAAAAGTACAGTGAATACTGATTAACATACAATTATTATTTGTTACATGATTTCATTACTTTTCGCAAAGCATTATAAATTTCAAGTAGAAAATTCAATTATCATAAAAAGACTAATATTAAAGCAGTACTCTCAAAATACACTTGATAAAAACCTGTATTTTGAAGAATTTGTATATAGAATTTTTGCTCTTTTAAAGGTACAGTTTACATTCCTTATTTTCTGGCCATAGGTGTAATAGTGAATTTATTCAATACTTATAAGCTTCAATCTAAAAACTCAAATGAAATATTACTTAATCTCAATACTTTGTGTAAACTTTTACAATTTCTAGTCTAGAAATGGGGTATGTTCCACTAGAATTATTCATCCTTAAACCATCCAAGATACTATAACGAATCCCTCTACATGGTGATCAAAAGGTATTTATTAAATTGAACTTATGATTACTAGTACAATTTAATATCATGGATTGAATTTGTACTTGATCAACTTCTATGTTATTTTAGTAACTCAAAAACTTACTGATTAGCTACACACAGCCAAATAGTTATAACTATAGCCAAAACTCAACATTCATGATAGCAGACAGTGAACACAAGCTTCTACTTCTCCCTCAAATGGTTTTTATTTTCTTAATAGCAATGCTGGATGCTTTATCTTCTATCTGCCTATAGATTAAAAAAAAAACAAAAAAACAATGAAATGAACAAAGGAGTGAAGAGCAAAAAGTAGGGCACTTAGGTAACTTGTAAATTAAGAGACAGAAAAATCATCAAGCTACATAATAAGATCTCAAAAGATCTACTCAAAGTTACTATCATTATGAAAACATTTTCCCCCTGGACATATCACTAACTGGACATAGCTGGGGAATTAGGTATGTAATGACCAACCACAACTAGAGATAGCATTAAGAACACATTAACAGGGGACAAAAATCATGGGTTTAAACCCCTAATGCCCATATGATAGCTTTGTGATTTACGTAAACCTGGGCAAATCACTTCATCTCTGTACAGTTTCTCCATTCATAAAACCAGTAACAATAAAATCTACCCTAATTATATTACAAGGTTTTCATGAGACCCAAATGAGGTATTAAGTATTTTCAAAGTAGAAGGATTTTGGAAGCTATTAAAAAGCATGCAAAAAATTAAAGTGAGTATCTATATTTTAATGTGATGAGGGGTAGCTTATGTTCCAGCTTTTTAAATGCAAGATATATTTTTAATCCTTTTTAGTCTATGTTTTGTTTTTCTCACAGTTTGAAGATTCAATAGATACCATCCAGTTCTACTATTACAAAAATTTGTTTCTTCCACCCTTTAGAGGCTTTTCTCTCTCTTATTCATAGAAAGAACAGGAAAATAGCTTTATCTAAAACTCTTATTAAGCAAATAATACGTTTTAAGGCAGTAATGTAACTAATCCCTTACCTAATTTCAAAAAGCATACCATATAATATGGCTGACTTCTACTCCTGGTTATATCACTAATTTTTATTGGTCTAAGAGCAAGTCACTTCAATCTCAAGGTGCTGCAATTTTTGTATCTACTGATAATGTGGAATATTAGTGTGATCAACTTACCTGATGAGAAAAAATTCACCTTTATAACTTAAAGGTGAAAGCAATATTCAAGTATGAGAGAACACTTTCCCTCCAAACACTCTACTAGTACATCAATGACCTCTGAAAATATGAAACTAACATGTATAGCCCACAATTTGTGTTCTTTTGAAGCTATAAAGGCAAACTGAGATATGACTTATTTCCTAATTCAGCAGAGATGTTCCAAAAAGAAGCAAATCAGAAACGCCAAGGACAGAAGAGGAGAAAAGAAAAAATTCTTTACGAGCATATTTAAAGATTCGCTTTTTAAAAATTCTTCTCTATACACATAATCACTAAGGAAATCCATCTATCACTAACACTTGTACCCCAAATAATTAACAGTCTTTTTAGAAAAATAAGAATTTGACCAATTGTATATCTTACCTTATGTACACTAAGGCATATCCACGACAACAGCTAAAGTTAATTTCTTCACTAATAAAAATTCCTTTTATATTCTGCTTGCTTACTACATAGAAGTCACTTTATTATGATTATCAATCAAGTAGTGTCACTTTTATGAAATTTTTCACAAGCCATTATATTTTACAAATGACCGTTTTTTGTCAAATAGTTTTTCTTTGCAAAATAATTCTGGCCACACACTACTAATTGTATTGCTTTATGATTTATTACTAGAGGTTTTTATAATTGATTTTTTTTTTTAATTTAAAAATGCTGAAATAGTAGAAACACATGCCTTCCTTTTTGTTTTCTTTGTTGAAAGGCAGCCCTGATATACAGGAAGTAGACAAAAAAAAGTATGCCTAGATACACAACAGCAGCATGTGAGGAGCGGAGCGCTTTTGCCTTCATACAGTAGTTAGAGGAGTGGAAACACTGCACGAGTTGTATGTGGTATTAAACCACTGCAATTCAAATACTCAGCAAAATATGCTAAATATCTATACAAGAAACAAAATGTGGAGGGAAAAGGGCTTAACCCAAATAAATACCTAACATACCATAACTTGATAAAAGGCAAGAATACCTGTTGCTTTGGTTTTAATTTTAAAATGGATATATTTGAATCAAATTCTGTTGCACTGGAGGACTGCTGATGAAATACAATAACACAATATAAATATTTATTTATAATTTCTTCACATGGTTTTCCAAACATTTTTCTTCTCTATATTGTCTTTTCATACTTGTGAGTTTTTCACCAAAGTTTCACTATTAAAAGTATTTTAAAAACTAAACTAGTTATCACAATATACAGGTATAGTAATACGCACATCAATTTTCTTTTAAATTTAGTATCTCAATAGAAGTATGGAATAAGTAATAACTCTTTTTTGAAACTTAAAGTGGAAACAATGTCTGAACCGTTTCTTAAATGGATTTCCTTTGTGATATGCAGGGGACCTGTGTCAAGAACTCCCCAGGTCTTTAATAGCCATAAAATGAAGAGACTGATAATTACCATATTGAAATAAGATCGAATTTTGACGCCTCTTGCCAGATCCCACACTATCACATTTCCATCATGACCAGCAGAAAAGAGAACTCTTGGATCGAACGGGTGTGGCTCAAGAACAAATACCTCATCTTCATGACCCTGAAATATTTTTTAAGTGGCAAAGCATTACAAATATTAAAAGATAAAAAGAAAACTCAAACACCAACAGGACAACATTTCTAAAATATGAGTTTTAAGAGTTATTAAAGTGGTAAAAATCTTCAAATTTATCGATGTATAATAACAAAGCTGAGCTAGTATCACTGTCCAGGGATTTGCTATCATTTGGTGAAACCTGAGAATATTATTTACTGATCCAGCCCTACATACTAAAAAATAGCAAGATCTATATTTCCAAGCCAAACCTGTTTAAGTGCATTTTAAAATTATTTCCATTCTCCCACAAAGACCTGTTACCCAGCCAGCAAGTAAGAGATCTCAGATAATATAAAAGACTTTATTTCTTAATGAAAATATTCTATTCTACAATCAGCTTCAGTTTATACCAAATAAAAATTAGTCTTTTTTTCTCACCATCAGGACATGAATTAGTTGACCGGTGTAAGAATTCCAAACTTTCAGAGTCATGTTATTAACTGCAGTTATAACTGTATTGTCATGCCGATCCCATGCTACCATAGTTACTTTCATTTTTGTGATTTTATCTTCTATCCCTTGAAGGTTTTGGCTGAAAGTGATGGAGGCAGTATTTGTTTACACTGATATTATTTATTAAAATACCAATATGACAAAAACCTAAATGTATTTTCTTATAGGTTACATTTATTAACATGGATAACTAACTATTGTTTAACACGGTAATTAAGAATAGTTTGAACCAACAAAGAACGATGGCAAAAATCACTGCACGGAGTCAGCAAAATCAGGAGTCCAGCACTCCTAAGTCCTTAGTAATAGATGACCTTGAGTAAATATTACTGGCTTTAACTCTTTCTGGATCCAGGAACTCTGTGCCATGCTGCTCACTCGCCATCTTTTACTGTTGCTCTCATTCCCTGCTAACTACTTTGCTCTCCCTTCCGAGACTACTACACACAAATACAAACAGAGAAAAATGATAAAATATTAAAACCAAAATAACAGTTACAACGTGTAGTATAACTTCTCTTGGCTGGAGACAACCAGTGGATATACCACATCATCCCTGTGTCAGACGGAACATTATAATATGTTCTGCTTTCTGAAAAAACTAGTAAAACTTGCAGCTATTCTTACAGTACTATCATCCTCCTCTTAACAAAACTGAACTGAAGGGAATCATTAATGCAGCAGGTCTTCTCAAACAGGGCAAAAATTCATTTTATAAAAATCAACATCTTCATCTCCAAAAGCACCTCTAGTTATTACAGAAAAGTGATCATTTTAACATGGTTTATGATACATGCATTTATAGGCTGAGAGTCACACCAACCTGTAATATAGCTTTACAACTTTAAATGTTCTAGCTATATCTATGTAATATTTCAAATTTGATCTCTTACCCTGCTGGACGAGTAGCCATATCCAGCAAAATACTCTTCCATTCTCTTCGTTTAAATTGCCAAATACGTGCTGTCCCATCACGACTGCCACTTACAAACCTGCAAAGGAGCCCACCCCACAAAGAAAAAAATCATATGTGCTCTACCAAAATGCACTTTCCAATAGAGTTATGTTTTTAAAAATGCTAAAAAAGACAGTATTCATCTTTACTTACACAGCATTCTAATATAATAGAGATTACTCTATCTGATATTCTCTGCGAATCTAAGAATTTCTGAAACTTCATGGGCTTTAAAAATTTTAAATACATATACACATTCTAATGTGCACGGCTAGGTCTCACAAATAACATTCAAAAGTGATTCAAGGCCACTATTTGCTACCTTAGAAAGAGAATTGATATTTTCCAATGGAAAAACACAGATTTTCCTTTCAACATTAAAGAACTTGACTCATTCTAATCAGGTGTAGAAATATCTTTTTTTAATTTAAAACAAGAACATGAGAAAACTTACACAACGTCATCTAAGCTTATCAATAAACAGTTCTGCCTCAAATATTATATCATGATACATTTCCAATCTCTACTAAGTTTCTTTACACTTTGATATGTATAGAAAATGTGTGGGGTGGATAAAAGTCCCTATTATTAAAAAAACAGTGGCCAAATAAACTAACATTATTACAGATAAAACATAAAGACGTGTTCACAGGCATGTGAAGGCTATATTGACTTTTCATTATAACTAGTCAAGACCTTTATTTTAGGTGGCTAATTAATATACAAATCTAACTAAAACCTGACCATAAGAACTGTCTTTATTTCATAATTTAAAAACTGGAATTCAATTTGACAAACAAAAATAATTATTTTACCTGTTACTAGTGTTGGAAAACTGGATACTGTCAACTTTGTCCTATATATAAACAGATGAACAAAAAAGAGGATCCTGAATATAAACCGTTAGACTCATTTAAATTGTACTCATCTAACTCTTTTCAGCAATACTTACAGTATGAAACTCCAATTCTGATATTTTCTCTGGCTGACCTGATCCAAAAAAATAAACCCTAATAATATGATCTGTGCTCCCTGTGGCCAGAAACATTCCACCTGAGGAATAACACCAAACATTTATGAGTAAGACACAATGTCAGAATCTCTGGAAATTAAATAATAAATGCAAGCAACATTATCATAATATACGTTGAATGACTAATATTTCATTCTAAAACTATTCATACTTGTCCTAATGTATATAATACATCTAACCTGAAATTAAGAAAGTCTGCTAACATAAGCTTTGCCTGGGAAGAATTTTTCAATGTTTACAGAAGTTTTCTTCTAACAAATGATTTCACCAAGTAACTACATAATCACGTTAAAATTATCAGTCACCATTGCTAGAAAACATGTCTTTTAATTCTGCTGAAATCCCTCTCTTGCCTCATTTCCCATCTGTTAAAACCCTATCAAATTTTTAGGGCCCAGTGCCTTCACTACAGGCTTTACAGACTTGTAATCAAATAAGCCTGCTCTCCTCTGAACTCTCACTCAGACTTTGTCTTGTAGCAAATACATTCTACTCTGCATTACAGTTATTTGTATATGCAATTTACTCTCTCTTGGAATCAATACCCTCCCGTAGTGCTGAAAACAGTGCTATATATAATTGCACCTAGAGTACTCTGAAGCATATGTAGTGCCTGTAATTATGCTACTGCTAGAAGTAAAACTGTCTTCATGGCAGTAGCAGTGGAAATCTAGAAGCTAGTATATAAAGATGTTTAGATATTAGTATGGCAAAAATAGATTCATGTCCTCAGTTTGCAATCTCTTATCTCAGGTACTACTGCTCTCCACAATTATGAAAGGAAAAGAAAAGGTAAAACCGGAAATAAACGTGGAAGGAACTGGTATTAGGAACATTAATTCGTGTTTCATTCTCTCATCAATTCGCTTAAAATCTCCGGATCATAATTTGTTTAAAAAGACTCTAATATCCATTCAAAATGCTGCTACAAAAACTCAAAACATAATTGGAATCTTAACATTGCTATACCACTACTTTTTAAAGAGCGAATAAGAATAATCTGGAGCAAAGTAATTAATAAAGATGTACAAATATCTATCAACCTATTTTACTTAGCTATGTGTGCCTACAAAATCCATAAAAATATAAAACAGATTTAAAAATACTTTTCTTTCAAAGAGATAATTATTCAAAGACTTATTCTTTAACAGTCAATTTTGAAACTATTTTATCCCTCCTACCAAAGAATTATGGTCTTCTTAAAGAAAAGTCTTCATCATTTAAACACTCAATCAAATGAGTATATAAGTTAAACTCGAGCAAAGTTCAAATACTTATAAACTAGTTTACGATCATCCCCTGGTATGCACATGAGAATATGATTTATATTACAACAGTAAGTATTTTCCAAAATTTTATGTGTTCCACTAGAGTATCTCCTTTAAGTGGAGAATACAACTTATACAACTTTAAGTGGAGAATTAGGAAGAAAAAAAATCTTACCAGCACTAAAAGAAGAACAGATCATTTGAACTCCAGGCCGAGGGCGCTCTGTAAATTTTGCAGGTCTCGGACTGTAATACAAAAAATAACCAATTAAAAATATCCCAAAGGGACCAGCAACACCAGAACTCAGCTGTCTCAAAAAATAACTACAGAAGGACAAAATTAAATAAGAAGCAACAGAGGGCTCCCTTCCTAAAAACAAGCTCAAAATCATTGTGTGTCATGATCAGCAGGATCTTGTGGAAACTTTAGATACAGATTTTGCAGGAGCTCCTGATTATACAACAATCCACACATGAAACAAAGCCACTGTCACACCTGGCATGTAGTTATTGGTTACACTCACTTCTAATCATCTATCCAATTTAACAGGTTCTCAGTTTCATACAGCAGAAGAGCAATGCACAAATATATAAGGAAATACAGGTCATTTGTAAACATGAACAAACTAGCAAAATAGGTGCCATCTCATTGGCATATATACACCATCAATCAATAAACTTTTTCAATATTAGACGGTGTTAATTAAACATCTCCCTCTGTTTACTTTCTATAAAATATGCCCTTTAAGACTCCAAAAACTAAGAATCTTACATTCTAGTGAAAATCTGAAGACTATTTGACTCTCACATCAACTATAATGCTCATTTAAAACAGTGATCTATAGAAAATAGGTCACACTCAACTATACTTACATTAATTGTATAATTATATTACAGATTATATGTTTTATATTAATGCTATTGACATTAATGCTTAGTGTTACAATCAACTATACTAAAGAAAAATTAAATTACAGATTTTACCCATGCCATCTCCAATATATGTACAATGTATACGTAATGTTCCAATACAGTGATCATATTTAAAGCCCTTATGTACATATATTTTGACCAAGTTTTTCTCAGAATATTAGGAGAGAGAGCTAAAAAATAGAGCCTTCAACCAGAGTGCACTGCATAACTTTCGCAATCCACAACTATTGAACACAGAACAGTTTCAGTCTTGTGGTCATTTAGGGAAAAAAAGTACAAAATACTTCTGATCTATCAATTATATATTCTGAACAACAGAACACAACAAAAAGTATTTTCTAAAATTTTTAAAAATAAATTTGTAAATAAATTTTGTTAACTGACATTTTAATAACTTTTCTTAATATTCACAGGCTCTGATATAGCTGAGCATAACTGATATGGAGAAAGAGAAACTTACACTCTTAAAACCTAAACATTTATTCAGAGGAAAATTAACTCTGAGTAAATTTATCTGAAACTAGAAAGGCAACTAAAAGCACTACTTCCATTAGTACCTTGTAGACTGTGGAGGTGTGTTTTTATTAAGTTTTGGCACAACTGCTCATACCTGTGCCAAACAACCAGTTAGTTAGCACTCATAAGCAGAATATGCAAATAATCATACAGATTGTCATTTCAAACGAATGTTAAGATTTTTAAAGAGAAAAAAACAGATAAGCAGGTACATATAATTTATTTTTAAATGTACATTTGAGGAAATATTTCGAGACAAGGCCTGGAACTCAGACTCTGAGTTCAGTTCCCAGTTTTGCCACTTATCTGTGTGACCTTAGGCAAGTTAACATTTCTGCACCTCAGTCTTCTAATCTGTAAAATGGGGGTAAACATGAGAACATATCTCAGAGTCCCGGAGAGAATCAGATGAGTTTAATGCACATAAAGTGCTTAGTTCTGTGCCCAGCGCACTCAGTAAATTATTATTAGCATTATTAGTATTTTAATTAGGTTCAACCAGTTCAAGATGGTCCATCAAGAAATAACTGCTATTTGGTTTGGCCTAGTGGTTAAGAGGCGGTCCTGACGGTGCACTTCCAGTATTTGCCTCAGTTTTCTCTCCTATCTGTCCTGAAGATAATAACTATACCTTCCTCATAGGGGTGTCATAAGAATTAATGAGATAACAGTTATAGAGTGCCTAATACTAGGCTTGACAGACTAAGTGCTTAATAAAAATTTGTAATCATTATTATCATTTGCACATTTTAGGATTCCAATTCTTTTCTCACATCTGTCTAGGCTTGGACACCTTCCTCCTACTCAGAGATCTCTTGAGCCAGTTTTCGAGTCAACCAGCCACTCAAATTACTCATCTAAGAAGCAGCGTCTTTACTAGTGGGAGTTGTTACCATACACATAAACCCTGTATAAAAGTGAATTTATTAAGAGATTTGGGTTTCCAAAACAGATTTCATTTACTGATAGAACTGATTCTTTCAATTAATGCAGACTGGGCTGCTGAGGTCACTTACCCCAGAGATTATTCAAAAGCATTACCGTTCAATACGATTTTTGCCTCTGATTAGTAATTAAGGCCACATTTTTTGGCAGTTATCAACCATGTATACATAAAGAAAGGAAAACAGGCATCTCAAAGTCTGTGTGTGAGGAAAATTGCTCTTACTTTTATGCCTGAACTCAAACTGAAAGTTTTCATGGGACAATTATAGTAACAAATAGAAAAGAATATTACTTCTAAGTGACTAGAAAAAACTTTTATGTCCAAAAATAGGAAAATCACTAAGCAAAGTATGGAACAGCTCAATGGAATATAATGCAGCTATTAAAATTATGTGAAAAAAATTGTTAGGGTAGTGGGTTTACGGGTGAATCTACATAAAGGTTCTGAAAAAAATCATTTATATGGACTACATCACTTCTCACTTCCAAATAAATATTACTGTACTTAGCAATGTAATCCTCTAGAAGCACAAAGTGAGAGCTTAATTTTGTAAACACATTTTTTGTTCCTATGTTGATTCGAAAATTGCTGATCACTTTTTCTTCAAAAACAAGATAGGAAAAGACGAAGGTATCAAAATCAGATCCATAAGGAGGTAAAGAATACTCAAAGGAGAAAACAATTAACTACTGCTATTGTCCATACACATGAGTAAAACATTTCATTTCAACTTTTATCTAAATGCCTACAGAAAGCCTTTACTATTCTAAATATTAAGAATGCAACTAAAGTGAAATCAGCTTGCTTTCTCCCAAGAGCCAAGTCTTTGATTACAATCCCTTCTGCAAAAGAACTATAGTTTGCTGTATTATGCTACCCATGCTGCCACAGCCCCCTAAATGCCCTGTCATAAGAGGCACCATTCAGGAATGTTCACACATATGAGGTTTATCTAAACATTACTGTTTTGAAATAACAAAGACATACACAAATTATTTTATTAAATAACTCAATTTGGGTTGATAATTTATAAACAGATGTCAGAGACAATTATTGAGATATATCTAATCTGAATGACTTTTTACCCTGAGAGCTCAGAGGTGGCCATTTCAACACTATGGAATCCCCGTATGCACTACCTCCCCATTCACCGATTGTCCATGGGGTAAATACAGCACTTCTCCCACTATATCCACTTGAGACGTGGCATGACACAGCACAGAACCAGAGGGCGGGGAAGGAAATGTTACAGTCCTGGCCTTGCCATTTTTAAAAATTTTTAACTGTGGGAAAGTTGTTTAACTTTCCTTTGCCTCAGTGTCCTTAATCTAAACATAATATTGTCCAGACAACTTATTTTGATAAACCAAGATATTATTATAGGTGAAAGCACAAATGCAAAATGCTATTATGGGGCAGAGGTAAGGGTGCATCTATCTACCTTGACGTAGTTTAGTGAAAATTTAATGATTCCATTTTCCTAAATTTCCCTAGATCTACAATAAAATCCAGTCTATAGATGCGATAACAGAAATAATTACAATTCTTCTAAAGAACTAGAAACTCTGAAGATTATGTTCTCAGTACCAAAAGGAGTTACTGATATGTAACTGCAGCATACAAAAAAGAAGTGGTAATAAGACAGGTATATTCTGAAAGAGCTAGGGCTAGGAAAAAAGATAAGAGAAAAAAGAAATAAACATGTTAACAAAAATCTTTCTTTAAAGCATGAAAACAAAAAGAAAAGCATAAAAATGAAAGAGGTCAGTGAAGAGACAAAATGAAATTTGTTATTTACTCAAGGAGAAAAAAAAGTAAAATTATTCCTATTGTTGACTACTTCATACTTTTGTGATTTCAACCATTAAATTATACACATTTATTCTATGAAATAGAAGAGCAACTGACTTTATTTTAAGGGTTCCAGCATCCCACAGCCAAAAACAAATAGTGCCATCTGCCCCAGTAGAAGATAGATATCTCTTTGAGCCACTGCACAATGGTGAGAACTGAAAAACAAAGAAAAAAAAATTTTTACAAGAAGAGTAACACAGTCCAAATAATAAACCCATCTTTACCATACAAACAGCAACTAACACTAACAGAGAATACTCAGAATTGACGAAGGTCATGGCTACCATGTTATTTAAAGTCCATGTATTTATAAAGAAAAGAAAAATACTCCTTTTTTCATTTTAGTTGGCTTTATACAATAGATTATAAAAGTGACTTCTTAAAATTTATTTTAAATTATAACCAACGAGGATTTTGCAGAGATTAAAACGACTACCTGTAGTGACGTTATAGATGCACTGTGGCCCTGAAGAACAGCCAAAGGCGCACATGTTCGCAGACACCAGACTCGGATCATTTTATCACAACTTCCAGCTGCTATCATGGTATTCTCGTAGTTTACAGCCATGTCTGATATTTCAGCAGCATGGCCTCTTAGAGTAGCTAATAATCTCCCATCATCTGTTGCCCAGATTTTCACAAGACAGTCATCAGAACCCTTAAAATAAAAATGGATATTAATAGAATTAACTCTGTAAATTTTAATTGGAAATCTTAACACAGATTAAAAAAAATCATATCTTTTACATCCACTTCCCAACAATTATAATTTTAAGTACTAAAAAGTGTTAAATACTTGTGTTATGAATTTTCCTCTACATAAGGCTCTTTATTTTATTAAATTATTCACTTATAAAGAATACTCGTGTGCCCATCATCTAACAGGAAAAGTAGGATGTTAGCAATAGCTAACATTTACCTGTGGTCCCCTACCCACTACCTATATGGTAGCCTCTATATGGAACCTTGTAAAAGAATCTGAACATCTAAAATAACAAAATTATAACTGCAAAACAAATGTAATACACAATAGTGACTAATCCTATCTATGTTAATATAAAAATGAAAGGAAGCTTATTTGAGGCTTTTTCTCCTAAGAAGCCAAAATCTACAATACATGTGAGTTTCCCATCATTGATCTTCAGCTAAATACATTACATATAAAATCACCCATCAGTTATAAGAAAAAAATTAATTTTATCTGTATGAAGTCAATAAAAATATATATATTACTTGTTTGCTGCAGCAGCATAAGCTCAGGAAGAAAATGTAAAGAATACAGAGTTTCCTATGAATTCCTATATTTACAAATAAACATTTCAACTTCACTTAGCCAAAGCAGCAGTAAGACCTTCTAGACCTTTTTTTTCTTTTCTAATTTTCCTTATTCATCCTACAGCTCAAAGTTCACTCTTTTACCAACCTCTCCCTATTTTCCCCTAGTTTTTATATTAAAAAGTTTTAGACATACAAAAAGTAGAGAATATTACCAATAATCTCATATATCCATTCCCCAGATTCAAAATTTATCAAAAGATTGCAAAGGTTGTAGGTTAGAATTCTTTACAATCTTCCAATCTAATTTGTTAAAAAATACACACACACACAATTTTATCTGATATTAGAAAGTACTTAGAGGATCTACAAAAGTGACGCAGATAAGTATCCACTTCATACTGATGACAGACATGACATATAAATGATCACACACACAGTATTAACAGAATATGTTAAATGCTGTATCTTAAATCAGACTCTGCCAACACTACCTAGAGCACCCTCAATTAACTACAAAACCAGTTCTGACTGACCTTTGAAGCAAATTAAATGGGTCACCAACCACTGAAGACTAGTAATAAAACTTAACTTTGGTGAATTATTCACATTAAAATCTGGTATTCCCATCACGTTCACTTAATCTCAGGCTCTTCATCTATAAAATAAGGAAGTTAAACTGGATGATCTCCAAGGTTCCCTTTTAAAATTCAGTGATTCATGCATTCATTTATCCATTTGCCTTGCGATTAAATATGTGCCCAACACTGGAGATTCAAGGGTGATGAATAAAGACATAGTATTCCTGTCCTTATGAAGCAAGGCAGAAGAATATAAATGCAATAACATGTCCTAAGTCCTATACTCTTAATCAGTAGAGATCTAAAAGGAGAGCAGTCTGTTTTTCCTCAAATGTGGAGAGGTAGAATCTGGAAATGAATCCAGAAGCAGTGATGCTTGGACAGTCAATACAATGTAGCAGCTTAAGAGCACAGACTCTAGAGGTCAAGAAAAAAATGGTTAAAAGATCAATAGAAGAATTTAAAATTACATCAAAAATGTCTCTCTAACACAAGTCAGTAAAAGAGAAGCAGAAGAACAAAAAAGAGATGGGACAAACAGAAACTATTAGTAAAAAGGCAGAAGTAAATCCAACCGTATCTAGAATTCCATTAAGCGAGAGAATGGGACCTGGTGCAACCTCTTTCTACACGTTTGACCTCGGAAGAGTTGCATGTACCTTCTTTGCCTCATTCTTCTAATCTACACCTACCTCATACGGTTGTCGCAAAAAATAAATGAGTAAATGAAGGCGGAGCGCCTGGCACAGAGTAAAAGCTATATATATACATATTTATATATATATATGGACTATCTACCATTACTGCTTTTGTTGCTGGTAGTATTCTTACTCTAATAATATTCTTATTATTTTAAAAAGAACAAATATTCCAGATGGCAACTAGAGAGAAAAGTATGACCAAAGGCATGAAAATGTGAGAAGTTCAGGGAACTGCAAGTAGTCTGTAAGCTAACTTAAAGTGTGAGGTGAAGGCAAGAGGATGAAGTCGGGGAAAAACTGTGAAGGACCTTTTATGGGATACTAAGGAATATGGTATGTAATGGGGATCACTTAAGGTGATCAAGCAGGTGAATATCAGGATCAGATTTGTTTTCCAAAGATCATCTTGGCATCAGTATGAATTAGGCAAGAAAGTAAGAGGCCCGTTGAAAGTTGTTAACTTAGTACAGGCAGGAGAGAATGGTAATATTGTTATTAGAGAAGAGAAGGATTAGAAGAGATGGATACAATAGGTACTTGGGGGAACAAAAAGGATGAGGACTACATCCCTGCCAACTGTGGGAAATGAAGAAGGAGCCTGTGTGTAGACTGTGATTTCCAGAAAGCTGGTCTACAATACCAGCTGGCACAAAGAAGTGCACTAGGTACCTGTTGGACAACCAAAAAAGGCTTTAAAACATTTATTCAACTCTCAATTTCTCTAAATTCCACAAATTAAGTCAATTTATTCACTTCATTTGCTTACCTTCTAAAAACTAAGGCAGTATTTGCCTCTGACCTACATTCACAACAAAAATAAAATTTTAAGTATGCTAATACAGGCAGAATATGTGAAAAGAGTAAAATCATGTCATCTCATTATTTCTTATGTATCTGAATTAAGAGTCTGCTGTATATCCTACTACAGAAGGTGTGTCACATATTTTCCATGTTAACAGAAAAAAAAAAACAAAAAACAAAACCCATACATCTTTTTGACCAAAATGCCAGCTTTTAATGAAAAGGACAGGGGTAACCTGTTATCTAAACTCAGCTTCCAGTGACTTTTCACTAATTAAAATTGAACAAAAAGTCCCACTATATTCCTACTGAGTTTATTAAGTTCACTAATTTAATATTACTTTATAATTCTGCTTTATTTAGACAAGTACTAAAAAACCCCCGCAAAACCAAAAACCAAAACTTTTTTTTGTATTAAAAAAAACCACTGTACACAATTCCCCCTATAGTGTGTATTATCCCAACTAACCTTTCTTTTCTTCCATTAAATTGCAGGAGAGAAATTTTTCATCGTACTTTCACTCTCTTCACTATCCTCTTCTATGATATAAAGTAGTATACTGTCCCCAACCCTTATCCCTGCTCACAGAACTCCTGGCAGAATTTCAAACAAAACCCTAAAGCATCCTCAGGCAATTTCTATTTCATCATTCATTACTTGTGATCATTCATCTATTTTTATGGAAATGTGAAACTAAATATGATTTGACAAATTCAACTAAGTTCTTTTAAAATGACTATCAGAGATACAAGTATACATAAATAATTGTTTGAAAAGGACTGCAGACAAGAAGAAGAATCAAATTTACTGGGAAAACATTTTTTTTTTAATTTTTATTTATTTATTTATGGCTGTGTTGGGTCTTCGTTTCTGTGCGAGGGCTTTCTCTAGTTGTGGCGAGCGGGGGCCACTCTTCATCGCGGTGCGCGGGCCTCTCACTGTCGTGGCCTCTCTTGTTGCGGAGCACAGGCTCCAGACGCGCAGGCTCAGTAGTTATGGCTCACGGGCCCAGTTGCTCCGTGGCATGTGGGATCCTCCCAGACCAGGGCTCAAACCCGCGTTCCCTGCATTGGCAGGCAGACTCTCAACCACTGCGCCACCAGGGAAGCCCGGAAAACATTTTTTAAAGCACCATAAATGTGTTTAAGTTGAATGTGGAAGGATGAACTAAACTTTGATAAAACTACTCTTTTTAAAAAGACCAAAATGCAGAGAATTTGAACAAATGATCTTTCTTTCCAGAGCCTACCTCAAATGTTAGTAAAGTCAATAATAAACCAAAGAGTAGAACATTTTTAGTTTTCAATCACAACTTTAAACAGAGTATTGGACATTAAAGCAAAAGTAATGTTATTTAAATGGTGAAAAGAAAGAGATGGACAACACAGGCACAGGGGTCAGCCTTGGTAGGAGGGACACATAGGCTCCTAGGCTGCATGAAGGGGGAAGAGGTATGGTGGAGATAGCAATTTTAAAGCAAGCAGCAGAGAAATTAGATGATTCTAACCTTAGCAAGTAAGACAAATATCTGAAGATCATTTCCTTCAAGTGGAGAAGGGGGAAACAAAGAAGGAACCAAAAAAAGGTGAGCAAAGTTTGAAAATGTGGTGGAATTTTAAGAGCAATAAGAAAAAGGGAAAAAACCTGGAAGCAACGTGAACTTCCTGCTAAAATTAGATAGCATGATTTTAGAAAAAAATCTCAATTGACAAGTTTTTTAAGCAAGGTTCTAATGCCTAGGGGAAAACGAAGTATTCATTTATTTTCAGTAACATCTAGATGTTGCTGCTAGGACTGGGGATTTGGTAAGGTGAGAAAAGTTGGGAGTACGAAGTATAACTGGGAAACTAGAAACAAAAATTAAGCTGGAAAGGTTTTATCTGAGGAAGGTAATAGAAGGTAGGGGTTTTAAATGCCTGTTAGGGAGTTTCAATTTAACCTGGTGAGGAAGCTACTGAAGAATTTTAAGCAGACAAGGCATAGTCACTCTAATATTTTAACCACGATAAGTTTTAAGAAATACACGAACTGGTGAAAATTGAAGATGCTTTTATGGAATTCATTTTTTAATCAAATTATAATGTTAACTAGTGGTTAATGCCAAGCAAATATAAGACAGTAGTGGATCATTAGTTTCACTTTTCAATAATGTAAAATTGTCATAATTACCACGAAAGAGTACTCATTAATATGTTATCATTTGTCTGTTTACATCAAACCTAGTATAAAGATAACAAAAAGAACAAGTAGCTTTAGCTTACAGAAATCCCCAAACAAATGAGATATACCAAATTTACATTGCTTTCTCTTAAATGTCAAGACATCTCATCAATGCAAAGATAAAGCCAAGAAAGCTGAAAGAGCACCTGATTTCTATCCTGAATAAACAACAGTGTAGGTATTATTTGTGAAAAGGCTTGATAAAGGGTGGAACTTAAACAAAATTTAGATTTGCCTAAACTTACGAATTTAAAGTACCCTATGAATTTTCTTATTCCACAGCCACACCTAAAGCCACACACACAAAATGATTAAGGCAAGTGCCTTTAAAACTATCAACATACTCTGTAGCTTAGAACAAGAGGAAGGAAACTGAATCAGACATTTACTCTGGAATCATTATTTCTTTAATACTTTTAAGTAGACTGGTGGCACTAATGACATTTCCTTCCAGCGTACAACTAGATCTCTTACACTGCAGGTAATTCTCACTTTATGTCTATCTAAAAGAGGTTCCTATTTTCTGAATCCCTTTTGGAAACGCAAAGTTTCTTCAAAATAAAAAGTGTGAGAGGCAAATTTCAGATAAATAAAAACAAATGCTGACATTCTCTATAGTTAAGCCCAGGCAATCAATGTATTGTACACATTTGCTTTTGGTATTCTGGTAAAGGAAGTTTTCGACAGGTCTCTGTGACATGGCTTTCTACTTTGTCATGCACTTGGGTATTAAAATGTTCCTTAAAATCTACAAAAAACGTCCTACTTATTGATATGAAAATTTTATGAAACAACTTCAGCCACAAGGCCTTCTTCAATCACTTAAATTCTATGTAAAAATTAAAGAAGGACCTAAGGTCAAATTTAAAGTTTCTGGAAGACAAGTTTTAAAGAGCTTAACTGAACTATTTATGTATATATGTATTTATTTATTTAAACTAAAGCTAGAAGATTAGAGGTAACAACTATGTGAACCATTCAATGATGAAGAAAACTACTCTACAGGATGGAACAGTAAGTGACAAAGAATTGTGGACTTCTGTGAGCAGAAAACCGCACACGTTTGGAAACAGTACAGCAGGTTGATTCTGCTCAGACGACCTTAAAATTAAAAAGTAGATCTGTAAACCTTTCCCTGCTAAAAGAGAAGCATCAATTGAAGAGACCAACCAAAGATTACTACTTTGACACAAAGATAAACTAGGTGATTTGTAATCTTATAGTGTCTTGGAGAATTTGGCAGTCCTTGGCAGAATCAACAAAGAGAATTCTCATTTCTCTCGCTACTGCTGCACAGCTTATGAGTCAGATTTCACCTCTTGATGTCATTAGAACAAACAGAATTAAATGTTAAAAACACCATGTAGGGCTTCCCTGGTGGCGCAGTGGTTGAGAATCTGCCTGCCAATGCAGGGGACACGGGTTCGAGCCCTGGTCTGGGAAGATCCCACATGCCACGGAGCAACTGGGCCCGTGAGCCACAATTGCTGAGCCTGCGCGTCTGGAGCCTGTGCTCCGCAACAAGAGAGGCCGCGATGGTGAGAGGCCCGCGCACCGCGATGAAGAGTGGTCCCCACTTGCCGCAACTAGAGAAAGCCCTCACACAGAAACGAAGACTCAACACAGTCATAAATAAAAATAAATAAAAAAGAACGTGAATTTCTAAAAAAAAAAAAAAAAAAAAAAAAAAACACCATGTATATGGTTATGCATACTATAATGTCATTTTCTTTTCAGGCTAAAAAGTAGCCTATTCAGGCAGCTAAAAATTGCTTGTAATTTAAATTTAGTTCAATGTTTTTTTCAAGAAGAGGCTATTGATTTTCTTTCTTACCAATCTATCAGACCCCTATTTCATTTCCCTTACAAATTACCCTAAACTTCAGTGTCAATCATTTCAACACACACCAAATTTTCTCACTCCCTTGTCCACCTAAACCACCAATGACTAAACTTGTATCAATGTAATCATCACTTGCTCTTATCCTGCTCCCAGATGCCAAGTACCATTATGGAAAAGAAGACAAGGACACTAAATCTGCAACACTGCAAATTCATAACTCCTGTTTATTTGGAAGGCTAAGGCTAATCAGCATTCCTCTTCCCCCCATTCATCACTCTTTCCTTATTACCAGGTTTGATCACTCACCTCTAGAACCCAGTCCCACCCCCTAACCAAGACTCTTATCAGATAAAATATTTCACCTTGAAAAGCAGAATCTGTTCATTGTAAACCTAATTATCTATCTTTCTAAATAGTCCAAATAAACTGTTCTTTATCTATTTATTCATTTATCTATCCTCCATAAAGACCACTGTACATCAATTATCTCCTCTCATATCTGCGCTCCTAGTTCCTTACCCTTGACCCAGTTTTTCAAAACTTTACCTTCCTATAAATCACTGTAGTCTAGCTCTCCTTTCCATCACTACCAAACTTACTGAATATGCAGTATCTTCCCTACGCTACCCCCCATGTACTTTTAAAAAGTAATTTTGCATTTCAAATTTACAGAAGTTTCAAGAGCAGTACCAATGTCTTCCATCACTCAGATTCATCAACTATTAACAATTCACTGCATCAGCTCCATCACCACCTTTCTTTCCTTTCTCTCCATATTAACACACACACACACACCCCCGCCCATTAGTGTTTTTCTGCACCATTTAATAGTAGGCTGCAGACTTGACGCCCCGTCACTTCTAAATATCCCAGTGTGCATTCCTCTAAAACAAAGACACACGTCTACCTAAGTTGGGAAATCAATATTGATAAAACTGCCATCCAATCCACAGGCCCCATTCAAATTCTGTCAACTATCCTGATAACATTCCCTTTTCCTTTTTGGCCTAGGACCCCATACAGCAACATGTTAAATTTCAGTTGTATTGTCATTTCAGTCTCTTCAGTCTGGAGTATTTCCTGAGGTTTTCTCTGTGTTTCATGTCCTCAGAACTTTATAAAGAATACAGACCTCACATCTATAGGATGACCCTGAACCTCAGTCTGTCTAATGTTCATTAATGACCAGACGCAGATCATACTGTCTTGGTAGGAATCCCACAGACAAGATGTTGTGTTTTCCTCAGTGTACCACTTCAGAGGATACACAATGTCAACCCATCCCACCACTAGTGAAGTTAATAACTTTGTCTTGTTAATGTTTCCCATGTTTCTCCCCTGGAAAGTTGCACTTTTTCCCCTTTTAATTAATTAACTTGGTATCTTGGGGGAACACATACAAGATTATGCTAAGATCTTCAAACCAGCATCTACCAGTCTTAGCCTCCGCCAACGACACACAAATGAATCAACCACCACTATGATAGTTGCCAAACCACCATTCTTTCTACAATTATCAGTTGGCATTCCACTGTAAATAGGAGTTTTCCCTTCTTTCTCACTTAATTATTTATTTACTTATTTACATCAGTATAACTCACGGATGCCTACTTTAATCAGTGGTCATAACTCAGTCAAGGTCCCATCCGTCCTCATGGAGCTTATTAGTAAGAAAATACAATAAAAGCTAATTTTAAAAAATAAGAGTTTCAGACAGTGACAGATATTATAAGAAAAATATAGTAAGGTAATGTGATAGACAATGATGGAGTATGAGGAAGGAAGGTAGTCAGGGAAAAGTCTCTAAGAAAGCAGTGTTTGAACAGAGCTGCCAAAAAAGGAATCAGCCACAGGAATATTTTGGAGAAGACAATTCCAGGCAAAGGGAATATCTAGTACAAAGGCTCTAAGCCATAAATGGGCTTTGCGAGTTTGAAACACAGAAAAAGACCAGTGTAAATGAAGCACAGTAGAAGAAGGGAATTTGTCTTACAGACATTTCTGTATATATCTTCCCTAACAGAAGTTTCTTACAAGAAAGGACATTATTCACTTCTGTATCTCTAACTGACTGGTTCATTCATTCATCTTTTTGTTGTTTGCCTACTGTATGCACCAGATACTCTGTAAAGCATTACAGACCTAAAAAGGTTTAAGAAAAAGGCTTTGTTGTTAGGAAGCTCACAACTTAATAGAGACAGACATCTAAACAAATTCACTGCAACACAGAGGACAATACAATACAATAAAAGTATGTTCAGTGGTAATACACCACATTTGGAAAACAGCCTATTTTTTTAATTGTCAAGTTTTGAAAGATTAATCTATACCGTCTCTAATTCTTCAATTCCCAATCCTTCCTTTGTGCATTGCAATCTCACTTCTACCCATAAAACTAAAATAAAACATTTTTTCTTAAGTTCATTAGTAGCCTTGCCAAATCCAAAAGATGCCTTTCAGTTCTAATTTTACTTTAGGTTTTTCTACCTTTCGTGAAATACTAATCCTTTGGCTTTTAAGACACCACTTCTTTTTCTATTTTTCTCCCAGCCTCTTAGGCAGCTCTTTCTCAGTCTTAATTATTGACTCCTCTCCTCTTCTTTAGTTTGCTTTAAAGTTGAAGTTTCAGCCTTTGTACATTACACATACGAGGTAAAAAAATCAATTTTCATATTCAACGATTCCCCAGTTCAATCCTCTAGCCTAGATCTCTCTCCTGAGCTCCCACAACCTGTTGAGCATTTCTATTTGGCAATCTATATAAGTATCTCAAATTCAACATGTCCCAACCTTCACAAACTTCTCCACTTAAACCCTTACCACAGTAAGTGACACGACTTTCTAACCAGTCACACAAGTTAAAAAACATGTCATTCCATACTATTCCCTCTCAATTCCTCCCTACATTCAAATGAACCTTTTAAATCCTAGAGATTCTATTTTTAATCTGTTAATTCCATTCCTACTTCCACTGTGAATCTTTCATGGATCACTGCTAGAACCTTTTCACCAATACCTCCGTATAAAGACTTAGTTTCCATCCATCCTCTACAATAATGCCAAAGAGATCATTAAAAAGATAAATTCTGCTCACTCTTCTGTCTAAATCCATCACTTTTGCTCCATGCCCTCAGGAAAGACATCCCTTCATGTCACAAAAGAATCTTAATGATTTTGTCCTGCAACAACATCTCTAGCTCTTGCTTAGCAGTGGTCCATATTTATTCTTTGCCATGTCCAATAACACACGATTGCATGTTACGTTCTCCCAATGACTGTAAATGCCTTTCCCTAACTCTGGAATACCTAGCTCAGCTGAGGTGTCACTCCTCTAGGAAGTTTCTCTTACCATCTCCTACCACACACTGAACTAGGTACCTCTCTCCTATGGTACACCTCAGCATCTTGTGCTGCCTCTAGCAGGCTTATCACATTGTATCAATATTGTGTGTTGACTCTCTGCGAACTCTCCAGGGACAGATACTATGTCTGTCATTTCTATATCCTAAGCTTTTAGAACAGTGTCCGCCTCCTAAAAGACTGAAGTTCATTAAAGGAGTGCATAAACTCATAGTCTTTATTATAAATTACTGAATTTATATAAACAGCTTATGCTCTTTTGCCTTAATTTGAAGAGGTACATTTTATGTTTCTGAAAAAAGGGGGGAAATCTTTTTATATGGTCCTCAACATACTTTTATGAGTGAATGGCTTACTACTGAGAGAATTCATTAACTCTGCTTTTCTTTGGTAAATATTATTTGATGCAATGATTCTGAAATAAAGTAAAAAAAATTTAGAAAACTAAGAAAGAGAGAGAATTAGGGAGCAGTCTGACTTGGTAATTATGCTACCTTCCTCCCTGGGTTCTTCTCATTATTCTACTGGGAAATGTCCATTACTAAAATATTCTAGTACAAAATACTGGAAAATTTTCCTAACAGAATTTCACTTATCAATCACAATGATTTCAATCTTGTATAGCATTTATAAATAAGATTTTAGTTAGGTAAGAAAATAAAATGGAAACAATTTATTTAAATCCATCTATAAAATTAAAAGCAGCAAGTGAAACTTAATAACTGCTTCCTGTATATCTTGTTCTATACTAACTGCATGCATCATTTCATGCAATCCCACAAAAATCCTGTGGGCTTGGTACTACTATTATCTATTTCCCTCCTTCTTTTTTTAACAGCTGAGAACACTGTAGATTAAAAGGGTGAGGTAATCTTTGTAAGCTGCACTGCTAGGAAGTGGTAAAGCTGTGCGTTGAACTAAGAGCCCCCTAATGCCAAAGCTGATGCTCTTAACCACAGGACTATACTGCCTCCAGCTGTGCCTCTAGCTGTGCCTCTAGCTGTGCCTACCCAGGAAGGACTCAAAAGTCGCTGGGAATGAGTCCCTTGGAAAAAGCTTTCAAATATACCTAACACTAGAACTTAATAATAAGTGTGCAAGGTCTTCAGATACCAAATACATAAAAAGGAAATATTGAGCTGTCCATTACTGAATTGTTATTCCAATAAATAACAACAGTGTGTCACTCTCTCACGGGAATCTTTCATTGTTCAGTCATAATCTACTATCCTAAAGTCTTATCCTATCAGTTTTCAAGACTGGTTTTCAAAGCATTTGTTAGTGGCTAATGTGTTCCCAGTGGAATAAAATAACATGAATAGTGAACACATATGTACTCTAACTCAAGGTGATAATCACAAAAATACAAAGAAATTTTAAGTAACAGTGATCTCATATCTTTGCATTTCTTGTCACAAGGCAACATTTTGGAATTTGTAACTGCAAATCACCAGTAAAAAATTACAAATGAGACTATAAGTTTGGCACAATTAGCAAATTATATCACATACATAAAACATCAACATTTTTAGACTCTTGATAAGACCATATAAAATAGTACAGTGATAATTTTCTGTCTTTATTTATGTATCTTCAACTAAAGGAAAACAATCAGAAAATCGCTTCCCTCTTCACATATCATTCAATGCTCTTAAAAGTAGGAATTACATATCTAGAACAAGGGCTGCAATTTTTTTCTGTACAGGGCCAGGTAACAATTATCTCAGGCTTTTCAGGCCATACAGTCTCTGTCATAACTACTCAACTCTGCTGTTGTGGTACAAAAGCAACCACTGAGTGTGCCTGTGTTTGAATAAAATTTTATTTACAAAAAAAAGGTGGCAAGCTGGATTTGACCCACGGGCAGTAGTTTACTAACCCCTGGTTCAGAGTGCCCGCCCAACTCTATGCCTATTACTCCACTAAATTCATGAGCCAGCAACAGTGTATTGTCTCACTGCATTTTTCCCTCAAAAAGTTGTAGGAGATTATGTGTCTAATTCAAATCAACACATACACAGTGCTTCATAAAGTACGACAATCAAATGCTTACCATCTCTCTCATTTTCAAAGAAAGAATTCCCACAAGGTACTTTACAGACATCAAAAATTAAGTAAGAAGTTATATATTTTTTATAATCTCAGTGCAACGGCATAACTTAATACTCACCAAAATGAAGTATAAACACAATGTAATGCATCTTTCTCATTCTTTCAATTTATTATTATTTTTGAAAGAATTCTTTTAAACATTAGAGATGCCAAATTTACTTTATGTTTTGAGAGCTAAATTTAAATGATAATATATTGAACTCAAAAAGGCTGTTAAGTAATTTTCCATTACCATCTGAGAGCAAATTACTGTTGCAGGTATATCAAGGACTTTAGACAATATAGGGATAACTATTCCCCACTCTAAAAATAATAACCCATCAGAAAATTTTTAAAATTTCAGTTTTATTCTGCTTCATAGAGAACAGCAGAGATAAAAGAGAAGGTGAAAAAAAAAAAAAAAAAAAAGAGAAGGTGAAAGGGAGAATACTAATGTAGGAAATAATCTGCAAATACCTGAAGTGGATTCTAGAACAGGGGAAAAGATATGTATGGAAATCCTTTCCCACACCCTGCCATTTAGATGTTTTATAGAGGACTGGGTGAATGGGTAAAGGAGAGAAAGGAGACATAAATAAATCTCAGTTTACAAGCATATTTACTTAAAAGAGGAATCTATAATTGTTGTGACTGTAAAAAATTCGCAGCTGCTCTCTTCGAAGACAGAGATAGGAATTTCCATGTTAACTTCCATTTCCCATTTAAAATTAGGAATCCTGTGAATGAGTGTATATCTTCAGCAGAGTATTTAATATAAGTAGTATTTAATGGTAAGTACAACCATAATAGTGTAGTAAGTATTACCCTTAGTGGATATAATAGTCAAGGCACCTAAAAATAAATTGAAATATTACCAAAAGCAATTTTCTCCCTTAAAGCTGAAAAGCTCTGTTTTCTCCATTCAACAAGTTAAAAGAAACAGTAACAAACAAACCTAAGAGACTCTGAACACATGAGATAAACTGAAGAATGAGGTGCTAAGGATAAAAGGTAAAAGGAGAAAATGTTACATATGCTCAGAATTTTTTCTATCACCACTTTAAGGGAAATTTCTTAGACTCCCCTAATTTGCTTAACACACTTTGGGTGAAATGTCCTTGGTTTAGAATTAAAACTACTGTATGACATTTTTAAAAAGGTCACACTGCATTATTTCACATAATGCTGCGAATTACACTTATCCACGAGGACCATAACTGTAACTGTGCTACAACATGTCTTTCAAGAATGTTCCAAACCTGAAGTCCAACTTTAAGTAAAACTTTGTTACAGTAAGCTAATTTACCTGAATTTCTAGTTTTTCATTAAAAGAAAAAACAAAGGTTTTATTTCGAAGTTCAACTTTAAGCAATGTTTCTGCAATTCCATATATGAATTAAGATAATACTTTAAAAACTACTTACAGTAAATATCCGTCTGCCAGTTCGATCAAAAGTTACACAGTACACAGACGACAAGTGTCCAAGAATTCTTTTATGCATCTTCATGTGCTGATACACTGCAGTGGGAACCAGTCGCTCAAGCCTGTATTTTCCATTCAGCTTCCTTGAAAACAAAGTATCCGCTACCAAGAAAAGGGGGGGAAATAAGTATAATTCAGAAATTAATTTTCTTAATCATCCTCTTTTATGAATTCACATATTTCAGTTTCTCATATGTTGGTAAAAATAAAGATGCCTTCTAAGGTATACGGCTCCTAGTTAAAAGTCTTCAAAATAGTCAATAAGAGTCCATTATTTCACCTGAAGTAAGTCAGGCACTATCATCTTCACTTTACAAACAAGTAAATTCAGTTAAACGACCTGTCTGAAGTCACAAAGTAAGGCATGAAGCTAGGATTAAAACTCAGACTTCTATACTCTCTGGCTAGTGCTCTTTAAAAACCAGAATCACTTTATATGACATTATTTCTTTCAAAGGCCCCTATGAGATAGGTTTTCTTACAAAAGCAGTTAAAACTGGATCCAGTGATTTTTACTTTTCATCAACCAGCAATTCGTGAACACTCTAAATATGACACGCTGAATGATGATTTTAAAAACTCTGCAACAAATGAAGACAGAGGAATAATCTGTTGCATTATTTAAAAAAAAATAATTAAACTGGGGATCTTGCCAAAGACCTGCATAATGATTCCTTTTCTAGAACCTAGAGCTCTCTTTTTTCACCTCACCCATTTCAACCATCTTTCAAGATATGACTGAAATTTATCTTCTGTCCCAAAGCCTGAGATGCTGACTCCAGCCCAAAATGTTCTTTTCCATCTAAATTACTACTGTACTTATTTTCTATACCAATAATTATAGACAAAGAAGGCACTCAATAAATACATGTTGACTGATCTGCAGGCACATTATTCACCTGTAGATTATCTTTAAATACAAGGCTTTTTTTCTGACTGTGACTGCCATCTACATTGGACAGAATAAACACTAGTTTCTCACTTAAATTTAGTCCCAAAGAAAATTAAATATATGTACAAAGTACTATTTAACCAAGGTTTAGAGCCTACAATTATGCCCTAAAGTTGATGAAATACAAATATCTCAGACATATCATAAAGAATCTCAGTGCTTATTATTTTATTCACATACAATAAATGTTTGGCTTACACTACATTTGCAAGCAAAAAGGAAAATTTTGGGGACTGGTGAGGAGATACGTAGAAGAATACTTTGCAGGTTCTAAAGTAATAATAATTCAAGGAATAATTACATTATGCTTATATGTTCTTTTACTACATCAATCATTTTATATCCTGATAGAGTACATCTCTTGCTGTTAGCATACAAGTCCTATGATACAATCTATTTCAACATCTGCGATATCTAAGACAAATGTTGAAAGTTGTTAATTAGCATATTTAGGCTTAAACTAGTTATACAATAACAGCGATTCAGTAAGTTTCTAATAAACCCTGATACATTTTTCCTTATGCATAGAAATGGCCTGGTGAAAGACATCCTCCTGTGCTTTGGCTCCAAACTGATTTGGAGCAAAGATCACACAAAACCACAGGCATCGACTGTCCTGCCAAACGAGAACTCAAATGATCTTATCCAAACACTAAGGATCAATGACATCTCACTTATTGTCTGTTTTATAAGAAAATAAGTGATGACATGTAACACAAATGTTGACAGTGCTGCGTTACCAAGACGTAGTTTAATTCCCTCCATACAAAATTTACAAAATTCTCAAAATGTCAAATTTTAAAAAAATATTTAACACTGTTCAGGAATAAAAATGATTGTTGGAGATAACTACAAAATCAAAACCATTATTTTAATGATGATCAGGCACTTTTACATATGTCAGAATTTTTTTAGATGAATTTGTTATAAAGACTATTTACAATTCAGAGTTGATAAAGCAAAAAATACTTCCTTCAAGAGAAAATGTTACTACTCTCTTAAACATAGTTTTTACTGAATCTTTACCTAAACTCGGATTAAATCTTTATTTTCATTTTAAGAATCGACAGAAAAAGAACATCCCTTTCGAAAAGTTACTTTACAGTCAACGTTTCAAGTAAAACTTTTCAGAAACAACATTAAGTGAAATACATTTATAGTTAAAACTATATTCCACGCTACCCTATGTTATATTTGGTTACCAATTAACTACTAGATATCTATACTATGACTGCATCCTAAGGGAAAAGGTACCTAGCAGAGTCCTTGCTCTCACCCAATTTACAAACTTGTACAACAGTACTAAAAGATATGACATATAGTAGGCGGAGTTCCCAGGTAATAAGTTGGTGGTTCAAACTTGATACAGGGATTTAGAGAAGAAAATATAAGTATGGTTCAGTAGTTGAAGTTCAACTGAGGAGACTGGATTTGAAGATGGCCTGACCAGGTCAAACAGGTAAAGAATTTTTATAAACGAAGAGAGGAGGATGTTGTAGGACTCCCATTCAATGAACTCACATTTTCTCTAACTACACCATTTGCATCATGTCTTATCTCCCCTACCAGATCTTAAGTACCTTAAGGACAGAAATTCTGTCTTATTCTTATTCGTATTTCCTACAACTGAGGGTAGAGCCTTTTAAATAAAAAGGTATATAAATGAATCTCAGTTAATAAGAAGAAACACAAGATGGTTCAATTAAATTTACAGTTTTATGGCAGAAAGGCAAATGGCAATCATTTACTTTCAAAAGAAACTCTTAATAGACTAATTGGATTTTTGAGTGAAAAGGAAATATCTCTTGGATTATAGGAACTCCTTAAATTTTATTAAACTAGAACATCAATTTTTAAAACGAGCATGGTTAAACAGATATAAGAGGTCACAAAGGAATAAGTTCTTTATATGACATTATTATACTTTTAACCTTAAATCAAGTAACATGTATGACTTTGGTTTAAAAGTACATTTAGGGCTTCCCTGGTGGCGCAGTGGTTGAGAATCTGCCTGCCAATGCAGGGGACACGGGTTCGAGCCCCGGTCTGGGAGGATCCCACATGCCGCGGAGCAGCTGGGCCCGTGAGCCGCAATTACTGAGCCTGCGCGTCTGGAGCCTGTGCTCCGCAACGAGAGAGGCCGCGATGGTGAGAGGCCCGCGCACCGCGATGAAGAGTGGTCCCCACTTGCCGCAACTGGAGAAAGCCCTCGCACAGAAACGAAGACTCAACACAGTCATAAATAAATAAATAAATAAATAAAAGAACGTGAATTTCTTTTAAAAAAAAAAAAAAGAACTCATCGTGACATTTCTAACCTTGTTACACACTGCTCCCTTACACAAATCCCTTGTCTTGGCATCCCTTGAATGCTCTTCCCAACTTTAAAAAAAATAAAAAAAATAAAAAAAAATAAAAAAAAATAAAAGTACATTTATTTTCATTAAGTATGGTGATGTGAAATATTGTTAAAATTAAGCCTGCCAAAGCAAATCTCTATCTTCTTCACTTGGCAAATTCTTTCTTACCCTCCAGGGCCAGTTTAAATGTCATCTCCTCTATTAAGGAGTGAATCTTAATTTTAAACTTAAAAATTTTAATTTTAAAAGTGACCTAACTGGTTGCCCTATAGTATCACTCCTGTGTTCAAAACTGCAATGTTCTTCACTTGATTCAGAATAAACACCAAATTCCTTATGCATCAGCCTACCAAGACCCTGCATAATCTTGTCCCCCATTACACCTCTCTGACTCCTTTACTTGGTCTGCTCCAAACATTCTAATCTCCCCCGTTCTTCCAACACATCATGTATGCTCCTGACTTGGGGTCTTTGCGCCGGCTGTTCCCCCTGGCCAGAAAACCCTTCCCACATATAGCTAATTCCTTGACCTCCTTCAAATCTTTCCTCAGATGCCTGTCACCTTCTCAATGAAGCGGAACCTGATCAGCCTATTGAAAATTACAACCCACCCCCTACCACCACCCATTACTCCTGATCCCCCTCTATGTAGCTTAGTATTTGTTCTTTTTCCATCACTTATCACCTTTTACTTGCTAATTATGTTCACTGTTTATTTCCTGCCTCCCCCCACTACAACATAATAAGCTCCACATGAGCAGGATTTTTTACCTGTTTTGTTCTTTGATTAGCCTAAAAGCTGACAATGATGGCTGGCACTTTGTTGATAATATATAGTTGGTGGATTTAATACATTAATTACACATCAATAAAACAATTTGGTTTAGGAAATAAAACAAAAATGGATTTCTTTATTGGACAGATTATAGATTCAAAGTATCTCTAAACAGTTCTTCATTTCAACTGCCCTGCTAAATTTACTTAATTTGGAGGGAAAGGGATAGGTAAAAATATTTACTCAATGTTTTCTGAGGGAACAGACCAGTAAAGTGAAATAAAACTTCCAGAAATCACTATTATCCATCTGAAGTATCAGTCTCTCTGAAGAGAGGAAAGAAGCAAAATAGTGAACAGTGTCATTTGTAGCAAATCATTCAGAACAGTCTTTGAAACAAAGTCTACGTGCACAAGTCTATAGAACTAATTACTAAAGATAAACAAAAGGCCCATGATTTCTTAAAGTTAGATGTAACTACTGTATATAACTAGATATATCTAGCCAGTAGGGTCTTAACTATTACTTCTGTGGATACATTCTAGGTAATAAAATGATAAATAAAATTCCCCCACAAGCCATTTCTTCCTAGTTCACACCAAATAATTTTTCAAGAATTGATTTATTTCTTTAATCATAATACTAATGTATACTCAATGTAGAAAATAAGAACATAAAGTCTACATAACTCTACCACCTAAAGCAATCACATAAAATTTTGCAGAGACTTCCCTCATAAACAGCATTTTAATATAGCTATGCCATATTCCTTAATGAAATAAAAGCTAGGCTTTAAGTTTGACAGACTTGTACTTAAATTTGACACTGTGGAGATTTTAAGCAAGTTACTCTCTCTCTACTTCGATTTCTCAAGTTATACTTCCAGAAACATTTTCCACAAATATACTTGGTTTCATATTATGCTATTCTGTGACATCTCACGATTTCACACTTATATAGCCAATTCTATCAATATTTTTCTTTTCTTCTGTAACTTGTTCTAGTACTTTAATATGAAGGTTCTTCTACCAGCCAATGGTACAATAAATACCCATTTACATTTTCTTTTACTTTTTTGTGGTTTAAATTTCTCACTTAACTACTTAATATATTTGGAGTTTTAGTGTATGTTACTAGGTGAGTCTCTAAAGATTCCCCTAATCAACTATCTGTTCCAGTCTTTTCACTAACTAATCCTTCTCTATCCTATTAAATTATCTTATATATATTTCTGTGCTAGGTTGCTGATGGCATGTCTATTTATATGCCAGTGCCAAAATTTTTAATTTATAATTAATGGCATTTTAGTTTTTATCTGGCTATTCTTCTTCATGTGTCCTCTTAAAAAACCTTACTCCTGATTTATTATTATCTAATTTGAAGACTACTGAAAAGTTAAAAAAAAAAAAAACTGCTTTGTTGGAAATATAAGTTTAATTTCATTCACTTATAAACAACTGACATCTGTCTATCCAGGAACACGGTACTTTGGTCCTATAGCTGGGCCGAAGTTTTCAATGCAGATGATTTTAGAAAAAGATAAACATAAGCAGATTTACCTCAGTTTTCCTCACTATACAAATCTGTATCATTTGAACCAAGTTTCACGGGGGAAAAAATGGGTAGCTGCCAGAAAAGAGCATCTGCAATAACCTTAGTGACTACATTTTTGAGCATATTAGAAAAATATGTGACAAAATCTCTGCAAATAAGAAAGAACTAAAGCAGAAATATTATCACCTCCCTCCAAAAGGTTTCCTCCTTCTGACAGGTACCTTTTTTTTCTTCCATTTTTTAAAGTTGAAGTATACTTGTTATGCAATATTATATGTCACAGGTGTACAATAGAGTGATTCACAATTTTTAAAGGCTATACTCCATTTATAGTTATTATAAATATTGGCTATATTCCCTGTGTTGTACAATATATCCTATAACTTACTTTATGCATAAGCTTGTACCTCTTAATTCCTTACCCCTACATTGCCTCTCCCCCTCCCTCTCCCCACTGATAACCACTAGTTTGTTCTCTCTGTGAGTCTACTTCTTTTTTGTTGTTATATTCACTAGTTTGTTGAATTATTTTAGATTCCACATATAAGTGACATCATACAGTATTCTGTCTTTCTCTGATTTACTTCACTTAGCATAATATCCTCCAAGACCATCCTGCTAAGTACTTTAAAAAAACCGAGGAATTCCCTGGCGGCCCAGTGATTAGGACTCCAATCTCTCACTGCTGAGGGCCCAGGTTCAATCCCTGGTCGGGGAACTAAAATCCCACAAGCTGCATGGCGTGGCCAATCAATCAATCAATAAACAAAAACTGACAAGGGCACATGGTGCAACTTGCAATAAATTACCCAAGATCAAAATTAGCCATTGTTAAAAAAGATGAATTGGGGAAAAAAACTAAAATTACTATGAATTAACAAAAATGCACAAGTTAGGGTTTTTTGCTGTTGTTGTTTTAACTCTTATAAACAACGTAACATGCTGTACAATATCTAGACCACTGCAGGAAAGCTGTTCCCCCTTAACAATCAGAACTGGAGGGCCCAGGACTAGGGCCTACAACTTTTGCCAGCACATGAAAGCAGAGCCCTGCTGGCAGCATAATGAATGCAAGGAGAGGCATGTGGCTGTAGGCACCAAAACGTGGAGAATTAATGTTTGTGGCAGTAGAAGAATTAAATGAGGAGGCAAAAAGAAGAAAGAATACGTAATTTCAGAAGGTGCAACCTAGACCCTTTTCTGATAACAGAAAAAAGAGTACTCAGATAGGGAACATCAGAGTATTTTACTAGAAGATTTTAATTTTTTTAAAAATTCTTTATTAGATTCATTTTTGTACTGTATTTTGAAAATTTTATTTCTCTGATTCTGGTTAAAGGAAACACCTGGAAAGCTCCCAGAGTTTCTGTAAATAAAATGCAAAAGTAGTTGTAACTTATAATTAATAACCATAAAAACAGTTCCTAAATTAAAGTACAAAAGAGAGTGGATTCTGGATAATCAGTACCTAGATTTTATTTTAATCTCCAGAATCTGTGTTAATAAAGGCTCTCCAAAGTTTGGAAACCTACAGAACTAAACTTAAGTGAACTACAAACATTTTACTGTGCTTTTGCTTTACTGCGCTTTGCAGATACTGCTGCGTTTTGTTTCTGTTTACAAATTGAAGGTTTGTGGCAACCCTGCATTGAGCAAGTCTACTGGCACCATTTTTCCAACAGCATTGTTTTCTAAGACATCGACATTTTTTTTTAGACATAATGCTATTGCACAATTAAAAGACTACAGTACAGTGTACACATAACTTTTATATGCATTGGGAAAACAAAAAATTTGTGTGACTTGCTTTATTGTGATATTCACTTTATCGCGGTGGTCTAGAACCCAACCCATAATATCTCTGAGGTACGCCTGTACAAAAATAATGATAAACGTGTAAGCAAGACCATGTGAAAACAAATTCCAAAATGATTTACCTCTTTGGACAATAATTAGTTTTCCCAACAAAATGCTGCCGCATATATCCACAGACACTCAGAGGGCAATTTCTATAGAAATAACCTTCCAAATTCACTACAAGTCCAAAGAGTTGTCTCTATATGGTGTTGGTGATTTCCATGAATTAAAGTATTGTGTGGTATAAGGTATTTGCTAACGCATGAAAACACATAAAATTTTATTTTTTTTTAAAGAATCACAAAAATATTGGAATGAAAAGGAGATGATGCAACCGTGCAGATCACAAAAAACAGCTATATAATTTTCTAAAAAAGAACTTATGCTAAAGCCAAGAATCACATATCTTGAGAAAATGCATATAAAGGAAGACGAAAGTCACCAGGGACTGAAGCTAGAGAGAGAGGTTCTTACTGGGACTTCAAGAATCTGATAGAAAAAAAGTCTTATCTGCTGTGCTTGTGGTGGGGAGAAAAAAAAGCTGTGGAAAACTATTACGATGTGTAGCAGATCTGGAAAATAATAGCTAATATTTACAGAGTACTTTACTACATGCCAGGCACTGTTCAAGGAACTTTACATATATTCTCATTTAATCCTCACACATCTTTTAACACGGCTACTACTATTATCCCCTTACTGGGGATATTCCTTACCAATAACGGAACTGAAGGACAAAACGTAACTTTCCCAGAGGTGAAGCCCAGGTTTGAATTCAGGCTGTTTGATTCCAAAGAGTGCACTCTTACCATGCTGGCTAGGTAGACAAATATTAGAAAAAAAGACTGAGAGGAAACATGCAAAAGTATTAATAACAGACAACCAGTGAGACTGGTTAATTTTTGAGCTGTTCTATTTTCCAAGTTTTCTCTATTGAGCATATATACATCCTGATTAATTTTTTATTAAATAAAGTATAGCTCAATCTACCTTGAGGAGGTCAAAAGAGCAATATGAAAAATATGAACTGTCTAAGGAGATTAACTTAAATTCAAGACTGATAAAAACAGGTCCAGGGATAAAGATGCAAGGAATTTAAATTCATTTAATCATAAAAAAAGAAACGCTAAAGACTAAGTATATTAAACTATTTGAATGTATACTACACTACAGAGAATAACCATTGCCTATTTGACAATGGACTGAATGACATGCTACAAAGAATTCACATCTAGTCTGATTCGAAAGCCATAAAATACAAAGGGCCATCAATTTTGTTTATAAGTTTTGTTTCTAAAATCTCTCCCATTAAGTTTTTAAAGTAAAAGATGTCAAAGGTAGTTTAGGTTCAATTTTATTTGGGAAGGAATCATATAAGGAGGAACTTCTAACATTTAATTCTCTTTAGAGCCACAACTGAAAAGCTCGACACAATAATTCTTCTGGGGTTACTAATATAGATATTAGTAGGAAATTATAACCAAATATTCATAAGTTGAGGGCCAGAGATAATCTGGGAAATAATTCAACACAGGTTGGTTTATTTCTACAGCACCATCTCCTCTCTTTATCATACTACACCAGTAACTAGTAAGGAACCATCATATGAACAAGACAAATAAAATGCTATAACAGTAACTATAATGAACAAAAGTCCCAACTTTAAAGTACAAGGGGTTGCAACATTTGAAGGAAAATCCTGTAATTAGCTTTTCTGTCCACAAAAAAAAGGGGGGAGGGGGGAGGCAAGAGAGAATGCAAGAGTAAAGGGAAATAATTACCTAGGTGACATAACGTCCAAGACAGCCCCTCTCCTTATTTTACAACTGTATCTAAAATAATTAGTATGCACAGTAGCTGCCCTCCAAATCTCTACATATTCAATTCAATGTTTAGCTGTAACTCCCATTTGAAAGACACCGTGTTTCTTAAGATTTAGCGGATATCACAAATAAGAATAATGTCTGAAAAGGAGAACTCAAATACTAACTGAAATAAAATACAGAAAGTGAAAAAATGATTTCAAGAGTTAAGCAAAAAATATCATAAACCAAATACCAAAATAAGCACTAAAAAACCAAACCAAACAAAAAACCAGACATTACAATTACTAGGATGGTAATTTACTAGAATTTTACAATTGCGTGATTTGTATTATTCTTCCTCCTCATTTCTTTCCTGGAAACTAGTGTGATGATACAGAAAATACTACAATGGTATAATATTTTCAGTTTTAAATATTTTAAAATATTTTAATAGTTATTTCAATAAAAATTCATTTTTTATAAAAAGTTAGTTTTGTTTTTTTTCCCCAAACATTTTAATCACTCAATTTTGAGTCAACAAACATTTATAGAGCACCTATATGGGCCAAGTATGAGCTAAAGGATGTAACAGAAAAAGAAAAGACAGAACTTACCGTCCTGGAGATTGCAGTTTAGCAGGGAAGAAAGACATGAAACAAGGACTTATAACAATGATAAGTGTCATCAAATAGAAGGTACAGGGAAATCTTGAAATATACAGCAGAGGGTCCTAAACATATAGGGCAGGAGGATATCAGGGAGTCAGGGCTGACTTCTCTAAAACACTGACATTTAAACTAAGACCTGAAAAATGAACAGCCAGAGAATGTTGGTGGGAGGCGAGAATATTCTGCCTAGGTGGAGGGAAGAGCATGTGCAGTGGTCTGAAGCTGCAGAGAGCATGACACTCAAGCTACATAAAGAAGTCAGGTGTGACAAGCACACGGAGCACAAAGGGGCAAGCGTCAAAGGGAGAGACCAAGAAGGTCCAAGGCGGACTGCAAAGTGCTTTCTAAGCTATGCCAGGCATTTTGGGCTCTTTCCCAAGGACAATAAGTTGAAGTTTTTTAGGGAGAAAGAAGTGGGAGTAATATAGTAAAAGACTTGCTTTGGGATAACTGCAGTTTTATCTCTTGAGTACAAAGAGAACAGATCAGAAGGTATATAACTAAAAGCAAAAGCTGATTTTACAAAAGAAATCAGAGGGTTCCAAAAACAAAATTTCATTTTAGAAAAACTTAAATCAGTGCGCCAACAAGATTACAAAGGTTTTCTCAAGGAACTATTTTCTCTCAAATGTAAGTATTTATCTGGCAAGATATAAACTTGAGAGAACACACCATGTTTTACTGTTTCTAGAGTTCTTATACTGGGGCATAATTCAAAAGGCTCCTATCCCAAATCAACAAACAGACACAGGTGGTAACAACACTAATGGATAAAGAATTTCACAGAACAGATAAAAAGGTGCTATATAAATGTGATATAAAGTTAAATGCATACGAAGATGAGAAACAAAATAACCAGGGAAATAACTCAGTTAGTTACTACCTCTCTTAAGTTTCAGTTTTCTCATTAATAAAGTAGGGATATCTTGCAGAGTTAACTATGAAAAGCAAATAAAACAAAACGTTTTGTAAACTCAAAGGTACTATGTGCTAACATCTATACTGACTGTCCTTAAACAGTCAAATCTTCAGATGTTATAAAAGCAAATTTTACTGAACAGTTTTTCTTTTATTTTTAAGACTTTTGTGGGAGATCATTTTTCCCCCTACATCTCCCTTAAGGAGCTGAACAAATTGCTGCTGTTTATGTAAATATCTACTCAGCCTAATCATGGACTTCCCAGTTTTCAAGATGTCTAGGAAGATGTTTAATCCTTAACTTCAAAGGTTCCCTGAAGAAATTCAAAATAAACAGAGACTTTATGAAGAAAATATAATAACTTGCTTCACTTACAGAGCTGTGAAATTTAACATCAAACCCAATAATCAATCTGGAAAAATATATGATGCAAACTAAAAAAGGCAATGGCCAGTGCTTCCTAATTACTACTGAAATTACTTGCCAGACACATCACAGGGGGGGCGGGGTGGGGGGTTGGGGGGAGAAGACCTCTCGTCACATCTATAACCTAAAAACAAATTTCATCTTATGATTTACAAAAGAAAAGAAAACACAGCTACAAGAGCAACAATTTAAACTCACCCAAGGAAACTGTCATTCTTCAAAGTGCCTTCCCCTTTTTTGGTCAATCATAATTTGAAAAGAAATTTAAGCAAAAGAAAAAAATGTAAATAATAATGTCTATTTTATATATTTGGTATTTTGGCATAATAAACATTAGCTTTATTTCCCTTAAAAACCAAAAATGCAAATACATTTTAGTAGTCTCTCACAGCTACCTGTTCTTAGGAAGCAAAGAAAAGAAGAGGTGGGCTGGGGAGGGGGTAGGGAGAAGAGAGTTAACAAAACAAAAACCTGTGACAAGTGAAAACCTGAGTATCATTAACTTATCTTGTTCCACCCCAGTTCATCAATTACAGCAATTATATCCTGCTTCTTCATTTAATATTTACTAATGCTGATGAGCTGGGTCTATAAAGAACAATAAAACATAACCTCTACCTTCCAGACCCTAAAAGTAGTCAGGAAAACAAATGTAAATAAATGAGTATCATCCAGGGGACAGATTAAAAAACAAAAACCAAGACCCCCCTCCCACCCCCACCCCCGCAAAAAGTATATATACATATATAGCTAAGTCAGAAATTGTTAAAGAACAACACAAATTATAAAACTATAGAACTAGAAAAGCAGAAGACTAAAATCACAGAAGAAAATGAGTTCTGGAAGAAAAAATGATTACTGAGAAAAAACAGATCGAAATAAATATATTCAAATAAGTGATGAGTAGAACACCTAACTAAGGATTAACGTATGGATCGTACAGAAGGCAGGAAAAGGAACAAGACTGAACAGAGAATATTAGGGAAAGAATAAATGAACAGGAAAGAGACCACAGATTATTAGAATCCTATGATTTACTGAATTATATGCCAAATATTAAATTAGACATTATATGCTGAAGCTCAAAGGTTTATAATAACATAAAACAATCTTTCTAATTGTTTTGTAAGAAATATAGTCACATAAGTAAAAAATTAACCCTACAACTCCAGATCCTAGCCCAGTGCCAGATATGTTAAGAAATCAGCAGTTGCAGGGTAAGTCAAATACAATATTGGAAATATGGCAAAATATAACAGTGAAAATGAGAAGGGAAAAGAACCTTCTCTTTAAAAATGTACTCAAGATTTATGAGCAAAATAATTCATTTTGCTAAATGATAATTACAGAAAGAAAGTAACATTTATTGTTACCTGCTTTGTGCCTCACTTTGCTAACTCATTTAAGCCTCCAAATAACTGGATATGGTAGATATTATCCCCGTTTTACAGATGAGAAGGTTGAGAGGCTGAAAAGTTAAACAATTTGCCTAAGGGCACACATCTTGAGCAGAGTCAAGATTTATACCTAATTTTAAGTGAATATTTGCTGCCTTTGTTCAAACTACTTTCTGCAGAGAAAACCAGAAATGTGGACAAGCTTTAAAACGCCTTTTAATGTACAGTAGTCCCCCCTTATTCACGGTTTCTCTTTCCATGGTTTTAGTTACCTGTAGTCAATCACAGTCCGAAAATATTAAATGGAAAATTCCTGAAATAAACAATTCCTAAGTTTTAAATTGCACACCACTTTGAGTAGCATGATGAAAAAATTTTCCCCCTCCAGGTCCATGCTACCCAGGATGTAATCATCCCTTTACCCAGTATATCCTGGCCATTTAGTCACTTAGTAACCATTTGAGTTATCAGATCGTGTGGGCTATCAGATTGACTGTCCCTGGTATTGCAGTGCTTATGTTCAAGTAACCCTTATTTTACTAATAATGGCTTAAAGCGCAAGAGTAGTAATGCAGGCAATTCGGATAAGCCAAAGAGAAGCTGTAAAGTGCTTCCTTTAAGTGAAAATTCTCAAGTGAGTAAGGAAAGAAAAAAAAAAAAAAAAAATCCCGGGAATTCCCTGGCAGTCCAGTGGTTAGGACTTGGTGCTCTCACTGCCGGGGCCTGGGTTCATCAGGGGGAGCTAAGATCCTGCAAACCCAAGTGGCGTGGGCAAAAAAAAAAAAGAAAGAAAAAATCCTATGCTGAGGTTGCTAAAATCTACAGTAACAATATTCTATCCGTGAAATTGTGAAGAAGGAAAAAGAAATTTGTGCTAGTTTTGCTGTTGCACTTCAAACCACAAAAATTATAGCCACACTGTGTGATAAGTGCTTGGTTGAGGTTAAAAAAAAAGGCATTAAATTGGTACAATAAGATACTTTGAGAAAGAGAGACCACATTCACAAAACTTTCATTACATTATAGGTGACCACCGAACAACACGGATTCACTTATATTAGGATTTTTTCAATAAATATTTACTATAGTACTACGTAATTGCAGGGGATGGAGGAGCCAGAGCCCCTAACCCCTGCACTGCTCAAGGGTCAACTGTATATTGTTGTAACTGTTCTGTTTTATTATTAGTTATTGTTGCTAATCTCTTACTGTGCCTAATTTATAAATTAAACTTTATCAGGTATGTATGTATAGGAAAAAACATAGTATATATAGGGAGGGGTACTATCTGTGGTTCCATGTAACCACTGGAGGGTTTAGAACATATCCACCAGGGATAAAGGGGAACTACTGTATAGGCTTTTTAGCATTAATTGGATGTTTGTGTAGTAAAGCTGTTTTTCAAGGCAAAGCTGTTTCCTTCCACACATACATTTTTAAGAAGCAGGTTCCCTAATACTCCTTATTTCCACTCACCAAGACTGCAACCGAGCTGCAGAAGCAACAAGTAAAATAACAAACATATGGAAGTACCTAGGCAAAACAACATAAAAGATGAAAACTGGAAAATCTAGAGATAAAAAGTTTACTTTGCTAACATGGTAAACCTAAGAAAAGTGCAAACAAGGCAATTAGCAAATGATTGCTTTAATTTAATACAATCTTTTCCACAAGATAAACATGCATTAAATGAATCTCCACATTCACCTTTAAAAACAGACTTAATGTATCTAAGTATCTCCTTTCCTATTTTCTCCCCCCACCATGTCACTTACTATCGAAGTAGGGTTGTTTATCATAGGCAAATAAATACAGAATAAACTATATCTGAAAACAGGCATAATATGGGTAAGGAGGTAAGAAGGGACAGTACCAGAGATTTGTTAGTACCTTTGAAAATAAACGTGGCCATGCCAAGTACACATTCACATATCTTCTATAGAAAATTGTTAGAAACTAGTGATAACAACGGACTAGTAGTATCTTTTGGTTTTTTTGCTTTCGAAAACATTATTAAAGGAGGTTGTAAAGGGCTGGAAAGGAGCCAACCACTTTGGTTCTCCTGCCCTGAGACTGAATTTCAGTTCAATTTTCACAATTTACATCAAATAATAGGAGGTACAAAGTAGTCAGGATTTATAAGCAGGTAACAAAATAAAACAGGATAAGAAAGCACTGAGATAAACTCAAGAGTTGGTTTTGAAATTATACAGGTATGGGTTTTAATATTCCAAGTGTAATGAATCGATAACCCAGTTCACTAATAAACCTTGATTTACTAAAAATCAGTGTCTGGGGGTTTTGCTTACCTCAAAGCTATCCTTGGACCAAGTCTCTCTTCTTCCAACCACCTATTCTGTTTTTTACCCCCTACCACTTCTGAACTTTTCTTGTCCCACTGCAGTTCACCAATTACATCAATTACCTATTGCCTCTTTATTTAATACTTACTAATGCTGAGGAGTTGGGTGTATACAGAGCACTAAAACATAATTTCCAACCTCCAGAACCTAACAGTATAGTAGGAAAAAAAAAAAAAGTAAATAAACAGCCATGACTATGTGATAAAAGCTACAGTAGAGATTTGTATAAGCACTTAATCCTACCTGGCTACATTTAGGTTTTAAAGGATGAATAGATAAATGTTCATAGAATGAGGGACACTGCAGAGAGAAAGGGATCAAGAGAAATGGCTGATTTTAAGAACTGCCCAATAGTTATACAAAGCTATAGCACAAAGTATAGGTGAGGAAAAGGTGGGAAAAGGTCAGTTTTGTGAGCCACATTACAGAGTCGAGACTACTCAAAATCACTGGGGAAAAGGAGGCATGACATGATCACATTTGCATTTTAGAAAGTTCAGAGCAGTGGTTCTCAACTGGAGGCAATTTTACCCCAGGGGCATTTGGGAATGTGTGGAGACATTTTTGGTTGTCACGATTTCAGGAAAGGAATTGCTACTAGTGTTTAATGGATACAGGCAGGGATGCTGATAAACATCCTACAATGCACAAGACAGCTGATTACAAAAAAGAATTATGTGGCCCAAAATGTACACAGTGCTGAGGTTAAGAAACCCTGGTTTAGAGCGAAATCCTAGGGTAGAGAAACAAGACTGGAGGCAGGAGATCAGGTAACCTGTAAGTTCTAGGGAAGCAGAGGCCATGTTCTTCTTTATCCTGCAACTCCAGATCTAACCCAGTATCAGATATAATGTAGGGACTCAATATTTACTTGGTAAGTGAATGAATGATGTAGAGCTCCAGGCAAAAAGTACCAAGGCCCAACATGTGGCCATGGCAATGGTAATGGAAAACAGATTCAAAAGACTGGAACAGAATATATAGGCCTTACTGGAAAAAAAAAATCTTAGAAAGGAAAATCCAATTTACCATCACCCTGAACTTAAATGATCTTCTGAGTTACAGCAAAAAGTTCAATTTAAAAAACTGAGCAAACCCTAAGTGCAGTATGGTATTCTGGACTGGATCCTGGAACAAGAAAAGGTAATTAGTGGAAAAATGTGGTGAGATATGAATAAGGTCTGGCGTTTAGTTAATAATAACGTACCAATGTTGGTGGAGTAGTTTTAAGCAATACCAGGTAATGTAGGTCTATAACATTCGGGAAAACTGCATAAGGGGTATACAGGAGCTCTTTGTGCAACTTTTCAGCAACTAATTTCTTACTTCAAAATTAAAAGTTTGTTAAACAAAAAAACAAAACCCTGTTTCCCAAATGTATCAAAACTTAAATATCTGAATCTACAGTAAACATTTCAACCCATATTTTATGAAAAACTACAATGCTAAGGTTTTTTTCTTATTTACATTGATCCTTGGTAATACTACATTGACCAAGGAAAGAGTAAGGAAAATTTTTAGAGGTAGCCAGACAGAAAATGGCAGAGGAATCAACAAAATAAGATACGAGCGTTCATATTAAAAAAAAAAAAAAATCTTCTGACTCATACTCTGTGATAACTTGAAACGATACATTGTATCACTATGCAGGCAAACTATTCTGCCAAAAAGCCTAATGAATTTTTCTTTCCATTACCATCTAGTCACACTTTTATAGCAATGACAGGACATCCAAGATTGTCACCAAGGTGAACTGACGAGACATGACACTAAACTATGACTATCAGAGACACGACACTAAACTATGACTATTAATAAGTAGAGTCCTTTCGATTAGTCCAGCTTCTCTTTAGAGATGTCAAAAACTATGTGTGAGTACAAAAAAAGAAAGCAGGTAAAACTGGCATTCTAGTACAAGTGTTTTTTTAAATATAAAGAACATCTTCCTGAAAATTTGAATGGGAAGAAAATTTATCGTAAACTTTAAAAATGAAATAAAACTCTTTCAGAAAGGTACAATTACCTGCTTGGTAATTAATTCTATTACCTCAATATATTACCTCAATATACCACTTGTGTCACTCTGATGTGACACAAAACTCAAGATATTTTTGCCATATTTACATCCCCTATATCCATGTCAGCAATATTTACTGATCTGACCATTAATGACCTGGCCTAAAATTTTTTATCTGACTTTATAAATATTTGGTATCTTTTTCCAAAAAGTGACTAATACCAACTTTCTTGAGTAGCCAAGTGTTACTATTAGCTAACTGAGAATAAGGCATAGCATAATGCGAGTCACTGTGGCTTCACGACTCACTAAATGTGTAACCTTGGTCAAGTCACCAAACCTTTTCATGCCTCAATTTCCTTCTCTGTAAAGTAAGAATATTTCCTACCTACAGACCATTTAAGGTTTTAAAAAAGAAAATAAATGGAAAATGGTTAGAGTAGTGACTGGAACAGGGTAATTACTCACATAGCAAATGTTAAGAGGGAAGTTATTTACTATCAATCATTTTTGCACTTTCATTGCCTACCACAGGGTTGCTTGACAATGTGTTGAAAGAACAACGGAACATATTCCCCTTATTATATGGATCTGCATTTTTTCAAAAAGAGGATAAACTTTTCCCTAGAGGGGAAGCTCCTATTAAATTTACCTTCCCCTTCTTTCAAGAAAACTGTTCTACCTCCTAGCATAGTGTTCCAAGTGAAAATAAACTCTAGTGTCTCAAATCCTTTGTTGTTTTAATAGTTGTTCGTTATAGTAAGACTATACAGAAATCATTATTTAACCAGGACAATCGTATGTTTAAAAAAAAAAAAAAATCATCCATGATTACCCACCATACAAACATAGCATACCTTTGGAAAACAGGTTAGAGAAAACTATCCAGAATGCATCAGAGACAAAAAGATGTAAATCGTAAAAGAGAGGGTAAGAGAGAAGAAAAAGTGGGAAAGTCTAGCATCTGTTTAACTGGAGTCCCAGAGGAGAGAACAGAGAATGGAGCAGACATGATATTTTAAAAGATAATGACTGACAATTTTCCAATGCCAACAAAAGACATTAAATTCAAGAAGCCTAATAAATCTCAAGCTTGATAATAGAAAAAACTGACACGAAGACACAGCACAAACTGCAGAAAACCAATGAGATAGAAAATCTTAAAAGCAACCAGAGAAAAAGAGATCATCTTCCCAGCAACAGTTAGATTTAAACCCAAATATATCAATAATTGTAATATGAAGGACAAAATGTCCCAGATGAAACACAAAATTTGTCATATTGTATTTTTAAAAAATGACTTCTATGCTATTTTTTAAGATATGGAAAATAAAAGGATACAAAAGGGTTGAAAGTAAAACAACAGAAAAAGATATTCTATATAAACATTAAATGAAAGTTATACAAAACTGTAATACTGATGAATTATAAAACAGTAATACTGACTGTAATTATCCAGAAAAGGAAGAAATAAGTATAATTTGGATAGGTGGAAGAAAGAGGGAGAATAACATTTCTGGCTAGGCAGGAGGGTAGGGATAGGAGAGGAGACTATGATTAAAACATGAAGGTCTCTGAAAGTCAGAAGTATAGACTTGGTGGTAGAGGAACTGCAACACCATTAAAATAGCACAAGCTACCTCATATACCACCTTGAGCAGAAGAGTGACATATTAAATAAGATTAACATTACAGTGTTAATGCAGGACGACCTGAAAGGGAGAGAGGGAGAAGACACCTGAAGCAACACCAGTTTGAAGGATGCTATAGTAATTCGGGAAAGACAAGGGCCTTTTAGCAGTACAGGTAAAAGGGATGAATCCAGAGGCCATTTCAAGAGGAAGACCTATCTGCATCAGTTTTCCTCCTTTGAAATTTTAAAGCCAAAAAAATACATGACTATTCATAAAAATAACAAAACTACTTTTGTTTTCCACCACTACAACTAATCTGTATTATGATAACAGTTGCCCATTAAATCAGCCTAATGATATACATCTCAGTAAACAATTTTTTGTAAAAATACCAATGAGCTAATTAGCTTAGATAGGTACAATATATACAATCCATAATTACACATTATTATGACTTCTTCACTACAGATTACTAACGTAAGAAAAAAAATCTGAGAGCTTTTTCCTCTTTGAATGCTAACGTACATAATATGAAATTCTCTGACTTCACAGCAAGTAAAAACATTTTTGTTTTCAAAAGCTCTTTACCAAGAGGATATCAACTTGGTAATGAACTCAAACAACTCACCAATGCTGGGTGGGCTACCATAGTTAATTGGTGACTCTGGTGGTCTTCCACAATGCAACGCCGCCAGAGCAGATCCTTTCCACACAACATGCTTGCAGCCTATTAAACACATACATTTTTAATGGATACAAAGATAAGACACAAAGACGAAAAGTGAGAAAAAAAACATCTAAATTCGAATAGAAGTTTTTCATACTTTTATTTGTGCGTAGCAAGGACTGTCTTCCAGCTCCTAATAAAGTTTGTACTCCAGGAACGCTTTGTGGAATTTCTTGTTCAAGAAGAGGTCCCAGTCGATGACATATTTGCAGCAAGTGATCAGGTGCTAAATGTCTGTAATACTTCACCTATTATGTAGAAGACATATAAAATATTTGCTAAATAAAGTGATACAATTCTTTACAGTAAATAAACTTTAAAAAATATGGTAATTTGTCTGGCTAGTCAACATTTCATTTTACTTGGGGGAAAAGTTCACATTTATTCTGTGAAACCACTTGACTCACAGAATAAAATAGCTACCCAACCATGATTTGACCCACTGAGGAGGAAAAATGCTAAAGAATTAATGTAACCTAAATACAGGAAGTTATAAATTAAGAGATGCTAGTCAGTGCATATACTGAACAATGAAAAAACCTACAGCATTATAACCTAAAATGGTATGTTTCAGTTTAACAATTTTCAAAAACTTCAAACAACAAAAAATCATCCAACTACAAATATAATAAACGTTTTGTATCTTCGGTATTATTTTTTAAAAATCTCCAGAATAGTTCAGGATTAAAGAAACTTGATAGTTCATGTTCTCATTATAAAATCTAAAAACACTTACATGATTTCTATGCTGAATTTTATAATTTATTTATACCAAAAACCTCACAGAGAGAAAGGCCAAATTCCAACTGTTAAATGAAACAAGTTTTGACTATAAAATCTACCAACTACAAAGTTTGAGCACTTTTTGGAACAACTTCAAAGTACTGCTTAATTTATGCTAACATTCAAAACCAAGATATAAAATGCTATATTTTTATTATCCATCCTGGAAGTCTTTAGTAAACAGACAATATTTGCATGATAATGTAAAGAGAATTAAATTAGAAAAAAAAAGTACACTAGTTTTTCACTTTATATTTAGGTTATCAAGTTACAAAAAATTTCTCAGTGTAGTACCGAAATATTCTAGTTCAGCCGTTTTCAAAGTGTGTCCTGGGGACCCCTAGGGATTTTTCAGGTAAAAATTATGAATAGGGACTTCCCTGGCGGTGCAGTGGTTAAGATTCCGCACTTCCACTGCAGGGGACACGGGTTCGATCCCTGGTCGGGGAACTAAGATCCTGCATGCCACGCAGTGCGGCCAAAAAATTAAAAAAAAAAAAATTGTGAAGAATATGAAGACATTATTTGCTTTTTCAGTCTCATTCTCTCATGAGTGTACTGCGAGTTTTCCAGAGGCCACATGACATGTGATGTTCCAACAGACTGAATGTAGATGTGGATATAAAAATCTGCCTTCTATTAAGCCAGACGCTAAACATCCCCAAAAGTGTAAAACAATACCACTCTTCTCACAAATTTGGTTTGTTTAGGAACATAATTATGTTATAAAAAAATTTTACTTATATGGAATGAGTTTATTATATTTAAATGAATAAAAATATTTTAAAATTTGTTTTAATTTTTAAATGGGAAATATGAATAGATTAGAATCCACAAAAACAAAGGGACTGCAATAATTTTTACTAATGTGAAGAGGTGCTGAGGTGAAGAAGTTTGAGAATTGCTAATCAAATTCACTTAGATTCTTTTTAGAAAACTAACTGGAAGCTTGTACCTTTTGACTCCCTTTACCCATTTCGTCCACTCCCATGGATGAAGGGAGCTAAAAGGTACAAAACTTCCCAGTTATAAAGTATTCAAGCCACCATGAAGAGCACGGTGACTACAGGTAATAATACTGTATTGCACAACTGAAAGTTGCTGAGAGAGAAGATCTTAAAAGTTCTCATGACAAGAGAAAAAAATGCTTTAAGTATATGGTGACAGACATTAACTAGTGTGATGGTGATCATTTCACAGTATATACAAATACCAAATCATTATGTTGTGCACCTGAAACTAAAATAATGTTGTATGTCAATTTCACCTCAATTAAAAATAAATAAATAAATAACAAGGAAAGTCTGAGAGAATGTCATAGCCAAGAATGGCCTAAAAAACACATGACAACTTAAAAGAAAAGTCCACTTAGTAATGGCAATTTTAGTATGAATTCCTTATGGTAAGACAGATTTGGGGGGAAGTGAGGGATTAAATCACTTCATTCCATCTTGCAGTATCTGTTATACTCTAACTGCAAAAGACTGTGAATGATATTTTTTTAAAAAATTAGCTGATATTCGTTCTTCTAGGCTGAAGCCAATTAAGAGGAACCTACCTTACTTTTTATCATAATATTAGTGTCACAGAGACAATATGTAGCCATATTGTCACACTTTGAAAAGATAATTTAAAATAATAAAGAGTCTCGCACATAGTAGATGGTCAATAATTATTGGTAGAATGAATACTTCTGGAAAAGAAGTTCTAATATAAATTATACATACTACGTCTCTGCTTTGGAGATTCACAAAAGCACCATGACATTAAAGCCTCTGAAAAATCTTGATATATCTTTTCAATTTTGTTTAATGCACAATTTCACAAACTCCTTTAGTTACAGAATCCTTTTTTCCCTAATAGTATCATCATCTTGACTCAAAACATACTTTTTCAAGCACTAGTATGATTAAACAGAAAAAGCATTCAGAAGAAAATACAGCAGAATATAAAATTTTACAATTGTATTTATACTTCAATCTTCCCTAAAATAATTTACTTAAAAATTTAAAGTAAAAGTCTATAATATTTATAGGGTCCCTTCGACTTTCAAACTTGTAAATGATAATTATTCTAATGTGACTTTTTAAAATTGATCGGAATTCTTTTTAAAGTGTTTAACAAGGAAGTTCATTACTTGCTAACTTTAGTTTTTGTGATGATCCTGTTTCAGGGTCTCCTTGCAAATACATTTCAGGGAGTGAACTTGAAAATCTTCACTGCAGAACTGTATCTTTTTAATAAAATATTATGAATCCACTTTTTCCAACTAAATCTTTCCTTGATTATCTAGTATATTTCAATTGTTCAAAACCAACTTTCATTTTAAAGTTAGGAGACAATTTCAGTTCTTAAACGCCTCATGCTTTCTGGCTTTGAGACCTTGTGCAAACTGAGCCCTCTGCTAGAAATTTTTACCCCTGCAGCTCCACACCTCACTCTCCTTCATGTCAGTCTATGCCTCACTGTCTTCCATGACCTGCCTCTGTCTCTTCTTCGGGGACATTCTATCTTTGTGTTTCCACAGCACATTAAACTCCTTCCCAAACATTCCTTTACCCCACTCCCCGGAACTCTGTAGTACTTATCATACCATATTAAGTGTTCTTAACATATTTTGATACCTAGACCTCAGGAGGAATCTGATAGCTATGATCCCCTTCCCCTCCCCCCCCAAAACACATATAGGCCCTACCACTATCTTGCCCTGTTTTGGGGTTCATAAGACCCTGCACTATACTAAAATTGCCAATTTACTTTATCCATGTCCTGCCTAAGAACACAGGGGATTAGAACTTGTTTACCTGTCTACCCAGTACCTAACATAGTACTTACAGGTAAGTGCTTAATTATTAGATAAATGAATATATGAAAATACGCAGAAAAAAACTGACTTCTCTATCTAGCCATTAAAGGGTGAGGTTCTTTAAGGTCTGAGATCCCAGAGCCCAGTTCCAGACCCTCTCTTATTCTCACTCTATACTCTCTCCCTGAACCATCTTTATGCAAAGCTTCCCAAATTTATATCTATAGCCTAGGCTTGCACATCAAACTTTCTTAAAATACTCCTCTCCTTGGAGCCCCAAAGCCTCCTCAACTCAACATATCCAAAAGTAAACTCATGATGCTCATGCCAACCCCCCACCACCAAAAAGTTCCCTACTGTGGTGACTGGCAACACCATCTAACCAACCTAAAATCAAGAAGTCACATTTTTCACACTGTTCATTCCTCCCTCCCACCTCATTCCAAATATCCAAGCAGTCACCAACTCCAACTGAATTTTTCCTTCCTAGCCTTAAACCCATCTACCCGTCTCTATCTCCATAATAACAATCCAAGTTCAAATCATCTTTGCTATAAACTCCCATCTTTCCCACATCCACTCATGCCTTCTACAACCTCATTCAAATCTATTCTCTATATTGCAATTAGAATGCTCTTTCCAAAACAGAGATCTGGTCAGGTCACCTCTACCTAAAGCACTTCAGAGGCTTTCCTTGCTCTCTGGAGATCCAAATCCTTAACACGGTCTACAAGCCCTGAAGTACATGTACAGTCCATTACTACTTCTCTGCCTCATCTGGCACATTTACAGCCCTACACTCTCCAGACCCCACTTCTTTCCACATTTAGACACACTGGCTTTCTTTCAGGTTCTTTACCTGCACTCTCTCCTGTCAGGCTTTTCCATGTGGGGTGTACTCCCAGCATTTCCCCACGTCCCCTTGCCCAGACAACTCTTCTACTTGCTTCAGATCTTCCCTTCAATGAACTTCCTTTGTTTTCCTTCACCCTATTCAGTTTAGGTACATTATCTTAGGTGAACAGTCTTTGGTGACTTTTCCTTAACTCATGTACCAGTTCATGATTATACCTTTAACAATGTAATGATTTAATGTTTTTCTTCTCAACTTTACCGTAAACTACATGAGAACAGGGACCATCAGCTTTCATTCCTAGATGCATCATATATATACACACATCCCCAATACATATTTTAAAAAAGGAATAAAAACTATTTTTTGCTACTTTTTCTCAACATTATTCTTCATGAATATTAATCCATGCATTTCTGGTCAATATTTAAAATGTAAAAACAAAAACAAATTTTAAAAAATTAAAATAGCTCATTCATGGCTATACATACGTGATTTTTAATTTTTAAATTATTAAGAACCTTGTATCTTTAATATTAACTTAAGCTTTTTAGTCTGAATGAACTTTTAATTTACTAGTAAATAATTAAAAGTAAAGTCAAGACAATATTGTAATAAAATCCCTTATCCAAAAATGTCTATATCTGGATTCTCAGTAGTTGTCCATACACTATTATTAAGGAAAAACAAAACAAAACTTGACATTCTCAATTCTAATATGCCCATTACTTTTCAGGACCAGAGCTGCTTTCAAGCTCTTAAAGATATTCAACACATAAAAAGTATGACCAAATGGTAAAGTGTGATGAATATTAATAATACTAACATAGCTAACACATACTGGCTGCACACTAAATTTTAGGCCTTGTGATAATTGTTGTTTTACATGAAAAAGCTGAGTTAATGATTTTAATATCCGTAAGAGGTACGTTCCATTATTATTCCCATTAATAAAGAAATGATGGCACAAAAAGATAAAACAACCCTCCCAAGGTCACACACATTTAGTGGATGGTAGAGATGAGACAAACCAAGGCAATCTAACTCCCGAGCCACAATCATACAGCCCGTCCCCTACCTCCCCTCCAAAGTACCTACTGCCTCAGATATATGTATATATCAATGTTCAAGCAAGCTATAAATTAGACATTTTGAATAGTTTTCAACATATGCATTAAAGTGAGCCACAAAGAAATGTTTCAAAAGTTGACCTTTCATGTTGAAAAAAAATCCTTCTAGACCTAAACAGAGAAAAAAATACTTGGATATCTTTTTAAGGACCTTTTAAAAGTGAGCTTAGATCAATATATTCATTCCAACTACTTGATTTACCTGTGAGACCTAGAAATGCCAGTCCTTCCTCTAGGATGTAATTAAGAAGTCCTAATGAAAATAAGATCCACCTAATGTTTGGCACCAAAACGATCTGATTTGACCAGGCTCTTCACTTTATCCCTATGTCCCAAACACCTGACTGGTTCTAAAACAGTTTTTCAGATCTCCCACATCTGTTTTCTCACAATTTTGTCAGACTTGATAGGCTAGTTACTTCTGCTTCCTACTATGGTTCTGAGTTCTAAAAGCTCAGCTTCATGTAATACAGTTCTTATTTTTAGGTCTATTCTAGCATATAAACAAAATCATAAATTTTTAAAAACCCTATTCACTGTTTAATCACTCTATAAGGCCTATTACTAAAATCCAGCCCCTAAAATTCTCAAAACTTCTAAACTTACAATTTATAAATCTGTTACCATTATTACAAAGTGTAGGTTAAATTATATCTACACTTTTTAAAACAAGTTTACATTTTCTGAGCATTTTTTTTAAACTGTAATAGCTTTTCCACATAGAAAAAAAATATGGAATACTTACTCTGTGCCAAGTATGCTCAAAATTTATTTATCTTCACAAGCAAATAAGTTTAAGTATTTTCCTCATTTCACAGGTAAAGAAAACTGAGGCCCAAAGGTTAAGGTCACACATTTAGAAAGTAGGAGAAACAGGAATCAATCCGAGGTCTCCTGATTCTGAATTTAGTGTTATTTCTATAACACTACAGTTTCCTTCTCTAAACTTTAGTTTCCCCCCTCACTGTCAAACAGGCTCTATGATTACAAACTTAAATAAAGCCCATGTAACCATTTTTCAAGTCAAATCTTCTAAGCTGGGTAACAATTCTTAGAAGGACTCTTACAAGCTTATGACTTATTTGTACTTAGAGTAAAATAAAATTAATATAGAATCTTCCTAAGTCTCAAAATTAATCTTGGTGGTCTATTTATTCTTAAATAACTATGAATAAACATGCTCGAAAGACTTGTGTCTTATATTCAGAATTTGGTCAACCACCTAAGAATTCATTTAGATAATAATTCAGTTAGAATTATCAATGCAATTATCAATACATATTTGTCAAATAAATAAAATGCAATATTGCTCTTCCAAATTTTATTCATTACAATCTGACTATATTTGTTTAAAAAAAAAAAAAAACCCAAAACTCTATCCAGAATTAAGGTTTCCACAAACCACAAAGTAAGGATGCTCTATAAAAAATAATTTAAAACACAACAAAATGACAAAGCTTAAATTTTTAAAATAACATTTTGAAGTTTTGTTTTTAAATCAAGTCAAATGTGCTACGCAAAATCTGTGCAATAAGAAATCTTCTTTAAAACATTATTTACTTAGAAAAGTATAATTTAAACCTATGATTCTGTTGAAAAAGTTATTGTCCATTAATTTTAAGATTAAAAATTCTTAAACTGTTTATTCTTAAAATGCCACTGTAAATAATCTTAAGAGAACAATCAGTTTCATTTTTAGTAATGTTTCAGTTTCAAACACCATACTCAAAATAACTAACATCACACATATAACGGCTGTGTAAAGTTGTTTCAGAAAATGCGTACTTCTCCAAGTTGACTAGAATTTAGTACTTCCACACCCCAAAACTAAACCAGAATCAAGTAACACAAGTAAAGGTAAGTATTTCTTGCATTTATACTATAACCTCTGCCAAGACAGGCTATGTGCCTGTTCTTTATCCAGAGACCAAATGGGTCATGCTACCGTGACCACAGCCATCTGGAGCCCAGAATAAACGGATTCCTTATGTGCTTCCTTTGCAGCAGGCTGCTATCACCCATGTTGCCATGAATAATTTAAGCCTTATACCTCAAATCTCACTCCTCTTACAATTTAAATGAGTTTTAACTAAAGCAGAAACTGCATCACACCAATGCTGCTACCCCAATTTTCCTAAAATCAAAAGCTTCTCATCCAACCATCCTTTTCATTATCTGTGATCCCTGAGCTTAAATAAGGCCGCTTTTGTGTATGTGCATATACGTGTGTACGTGCGTGAGGCAAGTAACTAAGGGTGGACCGGCTTCACATCTGACGTCTCCCTCCTCTGTAGTGACCAAAGGTTCTCAAACTTTTGTATTTCACTGCTCAATAGCACAATTTTTTATTTTTAGTACCCTGAATTCTCAAATGCCATAATGAAAAAAAAAAAACTGTCATTTTCCCTAACCTGTTATAAAATGCTTACCCTCCTCTATATTCCATATACTCAACAACGTATTTATTAAGTCCAAAATAACTTGTTTTCACAAATTACTCATATGTCAACAACAGAGGTTCTCACAAACAAGACAGAAACTTTACACATTTAAAACTTCCAGAATTTTCAATTTGGTTCCTATTATATAATAGTCTTTATCACTTTTAAGTATAATTACAAAAGCAACTTAAACATTCTAAACAAATTTGCTGTTAAAATCTTTTTCTCTAATACACTCATTTTAATGCTTGACTTTCCTGAAGTCAATTAAAAGTACATTAAAATAGGAAATTATTCTAAATGTATATACTTAGTACTCTGTTAACTAATGGCCACTTTGCTTAGTACTAGGGTTATTTTTCCATGAATTCTAAAATTTATATGTGGAAACTACTAGTAAGAATGAAATTCACCTACCTGGTATTACTTGTCCAAAATAAGTTGTGTAAAATACAATTTTATTTGCTATAATTCTGTAGTGACATGATAGATAACCACAAAATTGAGGAAAAAGAAGAATGGCTGCAAGAGGCGAGAAAAGTTTCTAGACAAAAGAAACAAAAAACTTGTGGTCTATCTGACAAAGAAATTCTGTATGGACTAAAAGACTGACATTCATAGGATTTATTTAACCAAATACTCACTTAAGAATAAATTCAAAACGGTCCTTTTAAAACTCTGCTTAAAACAGAAATACCTTTAAGCCACATTACGAAACAAAGTATCTCCTCCTATTTCCAAAAAGAATACAAAGTATTGTGATGATTTTAAATTACGAAAATCTCTGTACATAAGGAACCAGATGCAACAGCCAAGCTCCCTTCACATATTCCTAAGTGCCACCTGATCATTACCAAAAGAGCTTCATATATCCTCTAATCAATTCTGCACATTTCAACCACCCGAACATTTCTTAATGTTAACTGTTCCACAAATACAGTCATAGTTAGAATCACTATACAGACCAACAAAATTTTTCTAGAAATCTACCCACAATGTTTTAAAAATGATTTATTTTTGATATTTACTATACTTCTTTCTTTGTATCTTAGGCTTAATTATTTTATCCTTGAATCTACAAAGTAACTATACTACTAGTACCTTCTAAAGTTTTAAGCAGCCGGTTTTATATGGCAACTACTATATTCAGAAAGTTATGCATACTTGTTTCTGAAATTAAAATGTTTTTTCTTAAATTTTTATACAACGTTAGAAAGCTATAGTTGGAACAACCTTTACTACTACTACTAAAGTTCTGATAATAGCAAACACAAACCCTTACATAGTATTTGATTTGCACCAGTTTTTACTCTCATAATCTTACAAAGTAGGAGCTATTATTAACCCATTGTACAGATTGGGAAACAGACTCCAACAGTACTTTTCTGCCTCAGAACAATCATAAAACACCACTGTGCAGTTTGGGAGGGCATAATCCAACTCCCCGTTTATATTCATGCCACTTTACAATTATTCAGGAGTATTAAGAATTTAACAGGTATTTATTTTAAAATTTTTGTAAAGGCCTCAAACTCTTTAAAATAATGGTATAAGTATCAATAGAATAATTACATGTATAAGAAAGGATGAAGATTTGCCTACTTCAGCCCTTCAGTATGTACTATTCCCTTCACGTCTAACATTTTTTCTTCATTATAATGATTATGAGACATGAAAACCGTGTTATGAAGACTACCAAGCAAAGCTTACTATTTCACTGATACTCTATTAAAAAAGGAAATAAGTCTACTACACATTTAATTCATTATATGCCACCCCCCTTTCCAAAATTGATACTGGTTAAATTTTGACAGTACTGTTATCTTTAATATAGAATGGGAATCCCTGATTCAAAAACATTTAATATGTTATCTTTTTTTTTTTTTTTTTACCTAAAACTGGTCTCCTAGGTTTTATACCTTAACTTTCACATTAATCAGAATACTCTAAATAAACACACACTTAAGATATATACTTAAGTAAATCCTATTTATGGTTCCTATTCATTTCTGAATTTAAGACCGCCAATAATTTATGAAAACCAGTACTTAAACCACGGTGAAAACATATTAATTATAAAGAGATAGTCTACAAAGTGGTTGTGTCTCAAAAATCATCTTTTCAAGGAGAAATGATTCTACAAACTAAGAACAGCATTACAAAAAGCAATTTCCTAAAATGCATGATTTGTCTAAGTCTACTTTTCTGTGTTTTAGATAATGAAACTCCAGAATGAAAAAGTTGAGCTCTTAGAAACAATGCACTACGACTTCTAGTTAAAAATCAGATTTCAATTCGCTTATCTGACAAGAATGAGATAACAGGGGCCCAGAGAAATTCCTGACTTGCCAGAGGTTAACCTGCAGGCTAACTGCAGGCAGGGCTAAGATCACAACCCCCAGTCTCCTGATTCCCAATCCTTTCCCTTGAATACAAAGATTTCTAATAAAGTGGAATCAGTTTTTAAAAAGCAAATACCACTACAAAAAAACAATAATTATTGTATCATAACAGATTAGCAAAACAAGAACGCAGTTTTGGAAAATAATGCCTCGTAGGCAAGAAATGTAGTCAGAGTCCCAAATCTGGGCAAAAAGGCTTATAAATTCCGCCTCAAGATCTCATAAATATGCAACTTAAATTATGTCGCCACTACTTAAGGTGACAACTAGAGAGCGAAACTTAATAAACCAACTAATTTCACTATTCAAACTAAGAAATAAATAAATGACAAAGTCTTCTCTTTGTCCAAAAATTAGTTGTTTTCTTATTCTGTAAAGTTGCCTCCTTATGCTTGACTCCTTTTAAAAAAATAAAAATTCTAATGAAAGCTTAAAAAATGCCCTTTTGCTTTAAAAGCAACCTCATACTTTTTAAAAATAGAAAATCTGATTAAACATATATCACTGAGCCAAAAAAATTTTTTAAACCTTTTAACTTCCTATCAAATTCCATCCACTTTTAAAAATGTTTTAAGTCTTAAGATAGACAGTAATAACCATAATCCTGTTTAACAATACCTTTACCAATGACACTTTAAAAAAAAAAAAAGTTAATACGTTTATTTCAACTCTGTAAACTTTTAAACTGCTCTTAAAACTCCACTTTCTGCTTGGTCAAAACTCAACCACTGTGATTTTATCTGCAGCCTGACTGCAGATGCTGATCTATGCTTGTTTTTAAGCTCACAAATACAAATATTATACCCCTTCCTAAATAGCTGTAATTTGAGGTTCTCTAGAAATTTCAATTTGACATACAAATTCTCCCATTTAAAATATTATCCAATTTATCGGTTAACGTAAGCAACAAAATTTCCAGGTAGAGGTAAACACTACTGAAACTACAAACAATAGTTATTACTTTGGCTTCACTCACCAAAATAATCTTCAAACCAACGTTATGTAAGTTCAATTTGATAGGACACAAAATAAAACTTTTTTTCAGTCTTAGGAATAAATTAAGACAATAGAGAATGATGTACAAGAGACTTTGCATGTGCTCACCTAAAATATGCAAATCACATAAAATTGCAAAATCCTACTATTAAACAAAAAAGTAGTCAAATACCTAGGATTCCAAAATCTCTTTAGAGCTAACTAAATGTCAACCAAAAGTCAAACGAAATTAAACCAAATACCATACACCTAAATATACAGTTCGATGGGTATGAAAGTACCTCAAATGGTGCCTCGGATCCAGCTGATACAGAGTGAGTAATGTGCTGAACGAACGAAACGAGAAAATGAGCCAGAGAACCCTGAAGTCTAATGAGAATTCTTAACTATCTCATGAGCGTGCCAACATGACTGCTCTGGTAAAAAGGTCTGGAAACACTCTGAGCAAGAAAAAACACTTCCATGCAAAATAGGTGGATTTTGATAAATAACACACTGATAAAGGCACTGCTTATGGTAGCCTAACTCAAGTCTGATAAAGAGACTAGGAATATAAATTCATTTTACTAATATTTGAGAGGTGAGAAACTCGCTCAAAAAAAGCTGAAAAACACTGGTAACCCTGTTTTTATTGGAAAATAAAATGATATTCCTACAAGGACTAGACATTCTCATAATTTGGCCAGATACCACTGGCCACTTCATTTAAAAAACATAAAAATAGCGTTACCAATAGTCTCCACATTAAAAAGAACACAGCAACCTTCAGTGACTTGGGGTTTGTGGGGTTTTATAAAACGCAAAGATGAATGTGGTTAAAAGAGAGGCAAAGATGAGTTCTGTCCAGTTCTTAAAAATGGAATATTATAATCTTTATAATTCTTTAAATAACAAGAAATACCTGGAAATCCCCTTAAGATTCTGTCAAGTATTTACAAACCTAAAAATTAAACATTGCTGTTATTGAATCTTGGAGTTTGCTTCAAGCTCCATTCATTTCAGCCAAGTAGTGAATAAGACTAGTTGAAATCACTACGTACTTGAACAACTAACAGTATGGAAATGAATGTGCTGTTAACTCTCTACTCAATTAACTAAACCTAAGTACGCTTGCTTATTTCAATAGCTGTGAGCACTTACCAACAACCTATACTAAATCATAACACATTTAGACACAACAGTTAGATGTTCTATATGCAAGTGAAACAGGAGCCATCAAAAATCATGTCATGCCTTCTTCCATCTCGCTGAAGGCATTCAAAGCTAGCTCAAACTTCCTGATCCTTTCAGAAACCCTCTTGAAGTAACATTGTAACTATCTTAAAACATCAGCTGCAAACATGTCTCCGAAAAATCAATGCACCGCATAAATTTCAAAGGCTCGATGTGCCCCAGTGACTGCTTTAACACACACATCACACACATACGCATACAACCTAAATCAGAGGAGGAGGAGAAATTAACGCGGAAAACAGAACTCCCGAATACACATACCCCACTGTTCCATTCACAATCCTTCAGGGGATCAGGACCACTTTTAGAAATCAGTTTTCAGAAATGACTAAAATACTCAATTCGGAAACCCACAAAATTAAGAGAGGTATTTTTCAAGCGCCTGACAAAATACATCCCGCTGTAAAACTGAAAAACTTTTACTTGCCAATCGCCACTCCACAGTAAATGTACGTGTAAAAAAAAAATCAACACTTCTTCAGGGGCCTCCAATGGCAGCTTTTAATTTAACGTGGGGCCTAACGCGAGAATTAGCAAAATGAAAAAAAAGCCTGTTAAACTTCTGGCTTTAGGGTGTTAACACGCTTTACACTTCTGCGAAAAAAGCTTCCGTGGATGCAAGATGCGCCCGCTGGCCAACGAGCACCAGCCGGCCGAACCCCTCCGACGAAACAAACAAACAAACAAAAAAAACCTAGCACTGAAGGTAAAGGAAAGCCACAGAAACGGAAGAGGAAAAAAAATAACGTCTTGCCACGGTTCTGCGGCGGCTGAATAGGCGGCTTGTGAAATGCTAATGCCACTTCGGAGCAGTTAGTCACCAGCTATTGTGTGCGGCAGGAGAAAGCCGAGCCGAGCGCGCGTGCAGAGCGAGCAGGCGAGCGAGCGCGCCCTCCTTCCTCGCGCCGCCGCCGCCTCGCGCGCGCCCCCGCGCCCGCACGGACGCGCGCGCCGGCCCCTCCTCCTCCGGCCTTGCACTGCACAACACTCATGACGTATCTTTATTTCTAGCACATTAACAAAATATCACAAATAAATTGTCGGCAGCCCCTGCGGCCCCGGGGTGCGGGTCTCCCCGGCCACTGCCCCCCGCAACCCCCGCGCCGGCCTCCCAACCCTCCCCGTGGCCTTCGGAGCTTTCAGGTTCTGGGGCCAAGTTTTTGTCTCTGTAAAAAAATTGCGGGAAATTCAATTTTTATTCGACTCGGGGAAAAGTTTCTTTGCTCCGCGACGTGAATGTCTCACCAGATTCTGGTAGGTCCTGGGATGCTCCTTCCCGGTCCAGTCGGTGCGCCGGGGCAGCAGCTGCGGGGAGAGGACGCCCCGTGAGCCCGGCCCCCGGCCCCGGCCCGCCCGCGCCCCTCCCCCGCCCTCCCCGCGCCCCGCCGGGGACCCCGAGCCCCGCGCCCCGCGCCCCGGCGGCGGCGGCGGCGGCGGCGGCGCAGCGGCCCAGGGGCGGCCGCGCGGCGGCGGGACGCGGCGGGCCGCCGCCGCCCTTACCTCCTTCTCGGCCACCTCACGGATCAGCACCTGCAACAACAAAGCGGGGAGAGCTGAGCCCCGCGCCCCGGGCCGCGGCCCCGCCGCCGCCGCCGCCAACGCCGCCGCCGCCGCCGCCCTCCCCCACGCCCGCGAGCGGCGAGCGCCGGCCCGGCCCGCGCCGCGCGCCGCCGTACCTGAGCCGCCTGCTGACAGGGTCCATCTTCCAGGAACCGGGCGATGAGGAAGTAGAGCTCTGCGCGGGAGAGAGGGACGGGGAGACACACAGGCTGAGCGGCCGGGCGGCGGGGGGCGGGGGACCGCGGGCGGAATCGCCCGGTGCCAGCGGCCCCGGCAGCCCCCCGACTTACCCGATCGCAGCTCCGAGAGGCCTTTCCTCTCACAAGACATGTTTATGGGTCACTTCGGGGCCGCCGGCGGGACACCCCGCCGCCGAGGGGAAGCGGGGATGGTGCCGCCGCCTGCCCTATAGCTGTCACTGTGTGTTCACGAGCCGAGCCTCGGCTCCACCATTCAAGCAACGGCGGCGGAGGCGGAGGAGGAGGAGGAGGAAACAACAACTCTCAGGCAGCGGCTACAGGCGCCGCCGCCGCCTCCGCCGTGGATCCCTCCGCCGCAGAAAGGAGTCCGCCGCCTTCGCGGCCCCGGGCTCGGCCTGTCCTCGGCCCGCGCCCGCGCCCCCGCCCCCGCCCCCGGCGCAGAAAAAGGAGTGCCTCCGACCCCGCGGCCCCGGCGCCCCGGCAGCCGGCGCGGCGAGACCCCCGCCAGCGGCTCCCCGACCGAAGGTGCGATTTATTTATTTATTTCCAGTCGAAGATGTCGGAGCCGGAGCCGCCGGTTGGCTGGAAGGCGCTTTCTCTGTGGAGGCCGACCTCGGGAGGGAGGGGGCCGGGGACGGCTCCGCGGAGGGATCTGACGCACACGGAGCCGCAGCACAGGCTCTATTCAGCGGCGCTGGCTGGGGCTGAGATGGAAGTTAGTTTCTGTGTAGCAGAAATAGGAAACAAATGAAGCAAAACTGCCCAAAGAGGGGAAATGCCCCGAGGATGGGTCTCACTCTCACGCGCGCGCACAGACACACACGCAGAGAGCACTCTCACGCTGGGCAAACTCGGGATCGCGCTACCCTGCCCGAGTTGAATGATAGTGTTTGGTTTCTGTCTCTTGCCATGTGCATGTGTATAAATGCTGCGGATTGGCATCTGTGTAAGTCTTGTCCTGCGTTATTTCTGCAGCCTATGCAAAGTGTTGTGTAATTTATTGGAGTGCTGTATATTGCAATAGAGGTTCAGGCGCTTTTTGTTGAGCACTTGCGTTTGCAAGCCCGTTATTTGCTGAAGACACCTCTGCGTGTCTTTTATTACTGCCATTGCCTTAAGCGTACATTTAAAAAATGTTTTTCATTGTTATATGGGCAGAGCGAACTCCTGATCTGTACTTCAGATACTCTGTTTCCTCGTTACAAAAAGGCTAGTAATGGCTAATTAGGGATTTGGGATTAAAGAACCTTAAAGCTTTTTCTAAGTGTTTACAAGAAGGAATAATGTAAACCTGAGCGAAAGGAAAGAACGTTAATATTTATCTCTAACTGATCTAGAGGTAATGTACTGACAGATCAATAACCTACCGAAGGATAACGAAAGAGTATAGTACGCTTTAGCCAAGGTGATTGGTGATTAAATTATTTAAATTATCTGTGTGTCTTGCAGTTGACTTCGTCATGCTAATTAATGGCTTCTAATTTGAGGTGTAAACCATTCCTGTTTACAGTTGATCACAGGAAGACTTCTTGGAGACTGACGAAAAGAGAAAAAAATTAATCTTTCGTAAATTAGTATGTAATTACCGGTTTTATATGCTAAATCATACATCTGCCTTTTGCTGATGAGGATAAGGGCCTTGTTTTTTAAAAAACGAATATGGGTGAAATTAATGGAAACAATGGAAAAAGCCATTTGTTAGGAAACAAGGACACCAAGCGATATTTATCTCCAGATGATTTAAGCACTTTTCAAAAAGACTTGAGAGTTGATTTTTTTGTTTTTTAAGGATTGCATTTTAAAGGGAATTAGGATAGTCGTTCTTTTGTTAACATTTAACAAAAGAGTCTCCTTAAAATTTTTAGATAATAAACTGCATTTTATGGACCTGTTCTAAAAAGGTTATTTATGGGGAAAGGACCAACAAGCTGCATTGTGGTTTTCTAGATTGCTTCCTCAACCCTTGTACCCTCCTAGCTCCTTACATTCCTGGTGGGAAATACTTGCTGCAACTGCCTTGGGCTGCATTGCAAGACTGCACCGGTGTGATGCCTTGTACTGAAACAGCCAGAAATCACCGTACATGTGAGAAAGAGGAAAAAAACACCTACACCTGTTTGGAGTAATAGGATATAAAAATTGCCTTTTATAACAATCTTAACCAAATTTTTTAAAAAACAGAAGTTACCATGACTTGTCCTATTGCAGTAGGGTTATCAGAGTCATTGTTATTTATTGAAATGGCTATCCTTCAAGTACTAAAAATATTTGCATTTTTAAAGACATTAGTTCCATTGTAACTATGATAGGTAAAGTAGCTTGCTTCTAGATGGTTAGGTTTAAAAAGATGGACATTTAATATGCCTTTTTGCAATTCTGTTTATTTCCGTGACACATGCTTTCTATTTTATCTTAACTTTTAAAAAAGTATCATATTCGTCAAATAATTGTGATTTTTTACATTACGATGTTCTTCAAATAAACAGATTTTTTTTAGGAACTAAACATAGTTAGAATTTTGTGATTTTTAAAATGTTTGCATTAGTCTGATTCTTACTAATAGATGTTTATCCTTGCTAAGGAAAAGAACCCCAATTATGACATGGAATATAAAATTACTCTGGGTAAAGTTTTCTATATATATCTTGTGAGTAGTATGTAAACATGGAAAGCTAGTATGAATAGCTCATGTATGCTTTTCATTTAGAAGCTTTTCCTAAGTATGCTACTAGTACTTAGCTCCTAAAAAAATTTTAAGGAAAAATTTCCTTCTAAATTTTCTGAATATGATGTTCCTGTCATTTTGACTAACCTTTGACAATGTTTATAGTTTCTTTTTCAAAGACCTAATTTGAAGATAGTTGTGAACCTGCCTTTGAACTAATTTGTAACTATCAGTTTGTTATAAGAAAATATAGGTTAACTGCTAAAAATTAAAACTTCTTTTCAGCCAACTAAATTATTTGTTTTTAACAATAGATGTTAATTTGAATTCTACTAAGTTCTTCAAATGTGACAAATACTCCTTTATAACATTTTAATTTCTTTAAACATAAAACATTTCTGGAATCTGACATCATCAGTTAACTATAGGGTTTATTATGTCATTTATTGTGCATGTGTACACAAAAAGGCAGCACATATCAAATAGGAAGAAAATCTTACTTTGAAGTCCTAAATTTTAGTTCCCAGGGCAGTGGCATTCTCAGCTAACTTTTGCATATAAGGATAGTTCAAATTCCATCTATATCCCTTTCTATTTGTTTATTTTAACATTTTCATGGACTTCAAAAATAAAATGTCAATTTTAAAAGATTTTCATACCCTTTTTTTTATAAGAAGGCTAAAAAAATAGTAAAAGTTTGGAAAGCCAACAACTACTGTTTTTATATAATACAGCCTCTAGGAGATTACAAACTTCGTGCAATGTAAAAGCTCCTGTGAAATTCATTGCTTCACTTGGCATCACATGAAACAAGATAAACATTTAACAGAAAGTCTGTCTTGATTGTGATAAGTTACTATTCTAATGAAATAATCAAATGCTGCCATTCAAGTTCTTCCTGGAACAAGATGGGATAGTTTATAAATAAAAAAATTCAACCACATTTATGAAATTTAGTTTGCTTCCACTAGTATGGTGAACTCAAAAAAACTTAGTTACAACTTTTAAGATGATATATTAAATCTTTTGTGTGTGTGATATTATACTTTTTTTTTAATAGCAAAAGCTTTGTCCTATAAAGTGTAGAAATGGAAAAGTAGGAAACACGCTTCTTCAAAAACCACCTTTTTTAATCCTCAGCTGCCCTAACAACAAAATACCATTGTCGAAAGAGTGTTGTTTTACACACCACATTCCTCCTTCTGGATTGTTCCCCAGTATTGTTCTGTCCATGTTGGTCTGACTTTCTCCCTCTCAACACACATCTTCTTCTTCCTTCACAAAGCTTGAATATGTATCAGATTTGAACCATGTAAGTAGATATTACTATTTGGCTGCTACAGAAAGAATAGAGAGAACCAACTTTAGTAAGCCAACTCATTATTTAACACTTTGTATTGTCTCCCTTATGTCTCACTGAGAAACCTTTTTGCTGAAGTTAGAGCACCATTCCTTTTAATCTGTAACAAAGATTAGCTGGTTATCAACAATCATATAATCCCTTACTTATTTAAATGTTATTAGTAATTTACCACTCAATTTTTTTTCCTCCAAATTAAATTATTCTAGTAGCTTAGATTTTTAAATGTCTTAGTTTGTATGAGAAGGAGAAATACATATCTTCATTGAAAAAAAAAACATTACACACACACATACACACATCACTTCATGAGTTCACAGTACAGCTACAAAGATTAAAGGAGAAAAACACTTTTAGAACACATTCCCCCAAGATTTGGAGCAACGCAGTGGATGAAGTAGAAAAAGCTGTTCCGGATGGCAGGAAACTTAAAGGAGAAGTCTGTAGGCATGTTCTATTATATGATGATGTCTGATGGATTCAGAGTGGGCTTTATCGAACAGGAAACAGTGGAATAAGTGAAGGTAGACTCAGGAGAAGGGATGCAGAGACTTGAAAAGTTGCTAATGGTGGTGTATTAAATAAAGCATATATGATCAATGTGGTTCTAAGATGGAATTTGAGGACAGAAAATGTAGCCACTTGCATTCATATGTACCTGAATTCATAAACTTTGAGAACCCCCAAGAAGAAAAATTATTTTATTCATGGAAAGGGAGAGGTTTGTCTGACGAGTTAGTGAGGAACTTCTACATAATCAGAATCAAGGACACCAAAGCAGACACTGTTGGTGAAGAAAGAGAATGGTTGTTTAAAAGAATAAGATCTGACCACCAGAGTGCCCACAAGGCTGCCTTGAGACTCAAATATGAAAATAAGACGTACAAAAAGTAAGATCCAACTCAAAATTGAGAATGAAGCCAATTTAGATTTAAGCTGACTTTGTAATCAAAAATGGTGTTTCCATTTTCTAAATTCCTATAGAAAGGCATGTCTCATTATACCACCTTATTTGTAAATTGCCTTCATTTATATATGTATATATATATATACGTATATATGTATATATACACACATCCTTGGCAAAGATCCCCTTGACTCATGCATCTGTTGCTTTATTTCCTTCAATGGATATAATCATACCTATTTGTTGAAATGGTGATTAGCTAACTAGCCTAAAGAATGAGTTCTGTTACACATTTATAAAGTTTAAAATAATATTGATACCAAGTAGATCTCTCAAATGAGATGTGTGTGTTAAAAATTTAAGAGAAAAAAGAGAACCTTTGAATTTGATTTTGAGATTACACCTACGAATTCCATTGCATTCAAAGTTTTCATGCTTACATTTGAACACGTACAAATAAAGGTGCATATTAAGTGGCTATAGTGGATTTTTTTCATGCTTATCCAAACTTCCAGCTGACAGTGATTTATAGAAAAACTAATATAGCCTTTAAATGGAATCTCCTGGTAAGAACATATGTATTATTTCCTCTCAACAGTTATTAGAAGTGGTGTCACTGAGTATCATTAAGGAACATCTTTCTTAAGAATATTGAGTAAGTGGTATCATATGAGAACGAAGAAATATGTTGCCTTTTTGTCTTGCCATCCTCACCTCTCTGGTTTGCACATGTTACACTTTATACTTGTTTCCTCTTTCATTGTTTTGGGGTTTGGGGTAAGTGTATGTATAAGAGTTGCACCTTTCCCTGCTTCCTCACCTTTTCAGTTTTTTCAGTGTCTCTATAAAATTTTCCTTCTTTTCCATCATTGAGACTTTCATTCTAATGGTAAACCAAATATAGGAATTAAGATATATAATTAATTTGGATATATCCTAAAAGCTCTAAAAATGTGAAGATGAACCTATTCTTTGTTTCTTATAGTTGAAAGTGTTGCACACTAAAATCTTCCACCTCTCTTATTTTCAGCCTCCTGGTTATTTTACAAAAGACGAGAGAAACAATTTACACACCTGGTGTGAAAAGGAGGGAAGAAAAAGCCTTCCTTTACTTTTTCATAAGGAAAGAAACGAAGTGCCAAGCAGTAAGCATTTTCTGTTTGTGAAGTATATATACAATTTTGTTACAAAATTTTTCCTATTTCAATATTTTTTGCCAAAGTCAAGGTAAGTTTGGCCTCTTTAGACATTAGATTTTCTGAGTTAGAGGAATTACTAATTTTTTTAGAAGTTATTTTTGAAGTAATTAATGCATCTTTCCGACTCTAGTTTGTGAAGTTTCCAGTCTAGTAGTGACTGAAGAGGACTGCCATTGACTCAAAGCACTGTCTGGTCAGTACTGCGTAACTTCACCTCTTTGAAATATTTAGGATGGAAATTCACTTCATTTTCAGAGCCAGATCCCATCATGCCCATAAAAATGTTCGAAAAAGAAATCCTTGATGGACACACGATGGCAAATTTCCATGGCACAACGGTAAGATATTTTTCCCTAACGCCTGTGAATATCGCATTCTTTTATTAGGATAATAATTACAAAGGTCATTTCCCCTTTCAATCAGCCAGTTTCTCATGTGGCCTCTTCTTTTTCTTTTTATGACTAAGAGAATATTTTAATAGAAATTTTTTTTTTAAATATGAAAAAGAAAAAGAAAGAGGAACTTCAGTCACAAGTTCCAGTGACCTGTACTACTTCTGTGAAGCCATCTTTCTGTTTCCCGGGCAAAAATTTTTGAGTGGACATAAGGACCGAAAGTCCACCTTTAATATCTCTCCCTTGTCTCCATGTGCCATTTCTACTGCTGTAGTGTCCTCATTGCAACATTCTGTGCATCTGCTGAACAATCATCATTGAAACACTGGCTTGCAGCTTGACCCTCATTGTGTACTTTTAGTCCAACACATGGAGATGCCCTGTTCACCAGAGGCTGACGGTAGAGACGAGAGCTAATCTGAAGCAGCTGAGACCCCCCCTCTGATGGCTACACCTGGAAAGCAGAGGTTTCTGTGATAGTCTGGCCAATCTGCAGAAATTATCAATTATGAAAACCTGACTTTATTTAGCAGCAATAACAATTTATTGAATGGACTACAAGAGATATGAATCAATGGCTATGCATACCATTCAAATTTTAACTACAAGGAATTCACATTCCTGAAATAAAAACAAACAGCACTTAGAGACTGTTTTTGTGTTTTAACCTAATTGCTTTTAGTATAAAATATTCATATTTGATAAATACTAGCAGGATTAAATTCCACTGTTATTTTTAGTAATACAAAGTAACATAAAATTTTGTGAAATAATCAAGTGTGATATAGGTAAATGTGAAAGCATTTTTGGAAACACCTTTTGAAATGAGTGTATGATTTCCATATTTTGTAAAAATTTAACTAATTTCTGACAGATTAGTTTCAGTTCTCCAATATAAACTATGAAGAGATTTGAGTCAAGAAGATCTCTAGTCAAAGTTAGATTGAAAATTTGCGAACCTAGGGTCAAGAATTGCATTGATGCCAAAAATTTTTATAGTGCTCCAGGTTTTCCTTTTCCTTTTAGTTTCTTAAAGTTACATACATATATTATCATTCTTTAAAAATTTGATTCTTTTTAACTAATATATTTATGTTTCAATACATTAATATTTGAAGTCTAGAAATCAAGTCTCCTTAACTCGGGAGAAGTTTTTAAAACCTCTTTGTGGTGGAAAAATATCAAACATTCAAAAAAAGTAAAGAAAATGGCAGTATGATCCCCAGGTACCAGATTCCCAGCATTCATAATTATCCACATTTGGACAATCCTCTACTATCTATCCTCCAACCACCCCCTTTCTTGCTTTAAAGTAAATGTCATCATTACCCCTGTAAATAATTTGGTATTTAGTCTAGAAACAAATTCTGACTAGCTTAATTCTTTCATTGATTGATTCATTCATTTATTTACCACCTCATATTTTAAACATTTGTAGAAAATCTACCATATTCTAGATGCCATATTAAGCCCTGGAAATTGATTGGCTGGATATGGTCATTTGGGACCATTTCTAAGAAGTTCTCTTATAATTGGAAATGTATGCTGTTAAGAAATCAGATCATACCACTCAACTACTTAAACCCCATCCAATGATGTTTCATGAACTCCTGGACAATCCTTAACATGACATGTGTGATCTCTCATAATCTAACCCCCTCAACCTGTCCACACTCACATTTATCCACTGGACCAGGAACACTCTAAACTCCTGTTTGAAAATATTTTCCCCAATATGCCTTTCTTTCATTTTTTTATACATGCTGGTCCCTCTTTCTGGAATCTTGATCTCAAAATCAGACCAATTGTGACGCAGTTTTCAAGACACCCCCAATCATCACTTCTTTGAGTAACCCTGTATACCTCTCCTCCAAGAAAACAAACCTCTAAGTGTTCATCCTCTATTGTAGCACAGAACGTCTTCTGTGTGTCGCTATTGTAGCACAGCTTTCAGGTATATCATAGTTTTATGTTGTTCTGACTAGACTAAGAATTTTTAGGACAGGCTCTGAATTTTGGATTTCTGTATCCCCATTATATGCAACAATTAGAATATACAAGAGGTACTTAATAAATTCAGTAGTTTTTTTCTTGGAATATGTTTATCAGATAAACTATGGTCATTTCTGGAGGTATATTAAGATGGATCCCAACAATGACCCAGTTCACCGTGACTTCACAGGGCTAGCAGAGACCCATGGAACCACTGATAGTTTTCCCACTGAAAGGAAGCAAACAAAGTAGGTGTTGTATTTAAAGAAACACCAGAATATCATGTGATATTTGGATATCAGCTCTGCCCTTTCAGAGTGTTTAGTACAGTATTACTTGAATATAAAATGAAGGGATAAAATGGTCACTAAAAGAAGGTCACACAATACCAAAATAATGACAAAAAAAAAAAAAAGAAAGCCTAACCTAAAGTGAATGACTTTAGGTCATTCCTCTCCTTGCCACTTAACTTGGACTTGTCTTTTTTTAGTACATTTTTCTTACGTATCTTTTGTCTCCATCTTATATCTTGTGCCCTAAAGAATCAGATGGGAAACAAACATACGTGTAAATAAGATATCAAATAAATGAAATAGTGCATCAGCAGGGCCCCTATAGCAAATGGAAAAGAGGGTCTGTGTTACTACATCCATAATTATGGCAATGCCGCATGTAGGATCACTGAATTTTAGAGCTGGAAGGACCCTAGAGATTATCTAGTCCAAATCCCTTTTCAAAGAGATTAAATGATTTATCCAAACTCACACCCTCCTTTTCAAATTTCAGTCAGCCTTGCAATCTTTCTGAGGTTATTGGTGAAAGGGTAGGATAACTGAATAGCCAAAAGAGAATAGTTTAGCATGGAGGAGTCAACATGATTTCTGCACTAGAAATGATGTTTGTTGGTTTTACTAGAGTTGTTTGAGGGGACAAATAAGCATGACTAAGGAGATTTAAAGAGAAAATTTATATTTAAACTTTCAAAAAGCCTTGTGGCAAGTTCCTATATCAGACTATTTAAACAACCCCCATAAGAAATTGGCTTGGAGAGAAATAAGGAGAAATTTGAAAGTTAATATCATTGATAAAGAATCAAGTCCTATTTCTGGCTTTTACTGAGTGTTGTTGGGCAAATTATTTTGCCTCACTTATCATCATTTTCCCACAAATAATATAAGAAAAGTGATTTCACTTAACTCACTGAGCTACCGTGAGGATTGAGTGAGATAATAATACTGTTTATAACAAAAGCTAACATATATTAAGTACAATTTGTTAAGTAATAACAAATTTTATTTCACTTAGTCCTCACAAGGAAAATACTGTTGTTATCTTACCACTTTAAAGGTGAGAGAACTGAGGCACAGAGTAAAGAAGTAACTTGTCCTGAGTCCTGAAGCTAATTATTGGTGAAGTCAGGAATTGAACCCAGGAAGGCTGGTTCAAGAGCCCTTACTCTTAGCCAGTCTTCTGCCTCTTGCGCTATTAGTATGCACAAATCCCTTTTCACACGCAGCCTAGGTACGTAATAAGGGCTTAGTAAGTTTAGTTATTACTATTTTTATACTTTCTCAGATGGAAAAAGAAAAGGAGGCCTAATATTGACTGAAGACCTACTTTAAGTGTAATGCATTCTCTTTACAACCAGCCTGGGAGGCCATAGATGCCCACAGAGGTATCATGGTTCAACCAGTCAGAACTGGGATTCGGGGGGACATTGGTCTTGTTCCGAAGCCCATGTTCTTTTTACTACATTCCAGCCTGTACTCTTATTTGTTATTCCTCTTGTACCAAAAACACACTTAGGTGTATGGGTAGGTACATACACCTTACACCCAAGATGTAAGGCACATAAACACATAAAATCAATGTTTTATTTGACTTACAGGTGAGTAAATTTTAGTAAGGAAGAAACAGAGTAGCAAAGGAAGAACTTAGTAAGTTTCTGAAGAGCAGAACCTAATGGCTGCTGTCCCCAGAGTCAACACTGGAGCTAGTCAAGTTTTATTTTTAGAGCGTGATGGGGCATACAAATACAGCTAAAAATTGATTAATTTTCAGTTGATAGTAAGCTTTTATGGGGAGAAAAGGGCCAAGCCAATGATATCAAAAGGCAGGATCCTAAAATGAACTGCTAGACAGGGGATCTATTGTCATTTTAGGTTATTCCCTGTAAAACACTGTCCAAAAAAGCTTTTGTACCAAACGCTAATGCAAAGTGCTGCAAGGAAGAGCATCAGAAAGCATTATCCATGGTACTGCACGTCGGCATTAGAAATATTTTGTGGTTCTAGTCGCCACACCTCAAGGAAGACATAAGGCCCTAAGGTTAGAAACCATCTAAAGAAAGAAAATTAAAATGACATAAAGATACAGAAAATCTTCTGCCAGAAAATCGACTAAAAACATTAATACCTTTGAAAACTGAAAAGGGATATAATAAAGTCAGGATGAAAATGAGTAGGATGAACACAAACTTATTCAACAATTCTAGAACTCCAGAACCAGCAAGTACCTTGTTGCTCTTGTTAACCCCTGAATTCTTCAGAATGTACCTCCCCAGTGAAAGGGAATCTCCTGCAGGATCACATGTATTAATCGCACTTAGGAAATTTAACATTAGTACTATAATATAGCATATAATACACACACATATCCAGATTTCTCCAATTGTCCCAATAATCTTCTTTATAGCTTGCCCTTCTTCCCTCCCTCCCTCCCTTTCTTCCTTCCTTCCTCTTTTTTTTTTTTTTGATCCAGAGTCCAATTAGATATCTCACATTGCATTTATGTAATGTAACTCTCAACTCTCCTCTAATCTGGAACCGTCACTAACGCCATTACCCCCAACCCCTGGCAACCACTGATCTTTTTTACTGCCTCCATAGTTTTGACTTTCCTAGACTGTCATATAGTCAGAAGCATACAGTATGTAGCTTTTACAGGTTGGCTTCTTTCACTTAGTAAATATGTACTTAAGGTTCCTGCATGTCTTTTTGTGGCTTGATATTTCATTTTTTAAAAGCACTGAATAATAGTCTATTAACTGGATGTACCACAATTTATTTATCTTTTCACCTACTGAAGGACATCTTGGTTGCTTCCAAGTTTTGACAATTATGAATAAAGCTGCTACAAACATCTGTGTGCCTACTTTTGTGTGGAAATAAGTTTTCAAATTTTTTGATTAATTTTGAGTGCAATGACAGGATCATATAATAAGAGTATATTTAGTTATGTAAGACACCTTCAAACTGTCTTCCAAAGTGGCTGTACCATTCTGCATTCCCAGTATCAATGAATGAGAGTTCCTCTTTCTCCACATCCTCACCAGCATTTGGCGTTCTTAGTGTTCTAGATTTTGGCCATGCTAATAGATTTATAGTGGTATCTCATTGTTGTTCTAATTTTCATCAACTTGATGACTTATAATGTTGAGCATCTTTTCATATGCTTATCTGTCATCTATATATCTTCTTTGGTGAGGTGTCCGTTAAGGTCTTTGGCCCTTTAATTGGGTTGTTTCTTTTTTTATTGAGTTTTAAGAGTTCTTTGTATATTTTGGGTAACAATCCTTTATCAGATTGTGTTTTGTAAATATTTTCTCCCAGCCCATGGCTTGTCTTTTCATTCTCTTAACATTGTCTTCCACAGTGCAAACACATTATAATTGTAAAGAAGTCCAGCTTATCAGTTATTTCTTTCATGAATCGTGCCTTTGGTGTTGTAGCTAAGAAGTCATCTCCATACTCAAGGTATCTAGACTTCCTCCTACGTTATCTTCTAAGATTTTTAGGTTTTATAATTTACATTTAGGGCTATGATCCATTTTGATTAATTTAGTAAAGGATGTAAGATCTGTGTCTAGATTCAATTTTTTGCACGTGGAAGTTCAGTTGTTCCAGCAACATTTGTTGAAAAGACTATCTTTGTTCCACTGGATTGCTTTTGCTCCTTTGTCAAAGATCAGTTGACTATGTTTGTGGGGGCTGGGTAGGGGGAGGGTGGTTCTGAGCTCTCCATTCTGTTCCCTCGATCTATTTGTCTATTCTTTCACGAATACCATACTGTTTTAATTACTGTAGCTTTATGGTAAGTATTGAAGGTGGGTAGTGTCAATTTCTTGTCCTTCATTATTGTGTTGGCTATTCTGGGTCTTTTGCCTCTTTGTATAAACTTTAGAATCAGTTTGTCAATATTCACAAATAACTGTTGGGATTTCAACTGGGATTGCATTGAATTTATAGATCAAGTTGGGAAGGACAGACAGCTTGACAATATTGAGTCTTCCTATCCATAAACATGGAATATCTCTCCATTTCCTTAGTTCTTCTTTGATTTTTTCATTAGAATTTTGTAGTTTTCCTCATTAGATCACGTGTACATATTTTATTAATTTATACCTACATATTTTGTGTTTTGGGGTGCTATATAAATTGTATTGTGTTTTTAATCTCAAATTCCACTTGTTCATTATTGGTATATAGGAAATAATATTTTGATAAAGATCTTTTCATCTATGTTCATTAAGGATACTGGTCTGTCGTTTTCTTACAATGTCTGGTTTTGGTATAAGGGTGATGTTGACCTCATGTTTTAAGTTAGGAAGTATTTTCTCTGCTTCTTGGAAAGAGATTGCAGACCATTGGCATAATTTCTTCCTTAAATGTTTGGTAGAGTTCACCAGTGAAGCCTGGTGTTTTCTGTTTTGGAAAGTTATTAATTATGGATTCAATTTCTTTACTGGATATAGGCCTAGTCAGATTGTCTATTTCTTGTATGAGTTTTGGCAAATTTTCTTTCAAGGAATTGGTCCCTTTCATCTAGTTTGTCAAATTCATGAGCATAGAGTTACTCATAGTATTCCTCTATTATCCTTTTAATGTCTATAGGGTCTATAGTGATGTCCTCTCTTTCATTTCTTATATTAGTGATTTATGTCCTATCTTTTTCAAAGAACCAGCTTTTGATTTTGTTGATTTTCTCTATTGAACTCCTGTTTTCAGTTTCCTTGATTTCTGCTCTAATTCTTATTTCTTTTCTTCTGCTTACTTTGGATTTAATTTGCTCTTCTTTTTCTAGTTTCCTAAGGTGAAAACTTAGGTTATTGATTTTAGCTCTTTTTTATTGTCTAATACCTGCACTCAATATCATAAATTTCCCTCTAAGCACTACTTCCACTGCATCTCACAATTTTTAAGTTATGTGTTTCATTTTCCTTTAGTTCAGAATATTTTAAAATTTCTCCTGAGATTTCTTCTTTGACTCCTATGTTATTTATGTTGTTTAATTTTCACATATTTTGGGAATTTCCAGTTATATTTCAGTTATTGATTTCTAGTTTAATTTCATTGTGGTCTGAGAGCAGACATTGTTTGATTTCTATTGTTTTAAATTAGGGTATGTTTTATGGTTCATAATATGAACTATTTTGGTGAATGTTCCATGTGAGCTTGAGAAGAATGAGTAGTGTGCTGTTGTTGGATGAAGCAGTATATAGGTGTCAATTATACACAGTTGATTTTTGGTGTTGTTGAGTTCAACTATATCCTTCTGATTTTCTGCCTGCTGATATGTCCATTTCTGATAGAGGGCTGTTCAAATCTCCTACTATGATAGTGAATGGATCTATTTCTCCTTGAAGTTCTGTCAATTTTGCCTCATGTATTAATACTTTGACACTATGCTGTTAGGTAAATACACATTAAGGATTTTTTTTTTTTGAGAATTGACTCCTTTATCATCATGTAATGCCCATCTTTATCTCTGATAACTTTCCATGCTTTGAAGTCTGCTCTGAAATTAATGCAGCTGCTCCTATTTTCTTTTTTTCATAAATTTATTTATCTATTTATTTTTGGCTGTGTTGGGCTCTAGGCACGTGGGCTCAGTAGTTGTGACTCATGGGCTCTAGAGCGAAGGCTCAGTAGTTGTGGCGCATGGGCTTAGTTGCTCTGCGGCATGTGGGATCTTCCCAGACCAGGGATTGAACCCGTGTCCCCTGCATTGGCAGGTGGATTCTTAACCACTGCACCACTAGGGAAGTCCCTTCTATTTTCTTTTGATTAGCGTTAGCATGGTATATTTTTCTCCATCCATTTACTTTTAATCTATGTGTATCTTTGTATTGAAAGTGGGTTTCTTGTGTACAACATATAATTAGGTCTTATTTCTTGATCTACTCTATCTCTGTTTTTTTAATTGGTGCATTTAGACCATTGATATTCAAAGTGATTATTGATATAGTTGGATTAATGTCTACCATATTTGTTGTTGTCTTCTATTTGTTGCCCTTGTTCTTTGTTCCTATTTTTTTCTTCCACTCTTTTTCTGCCTTTTGTGGTTCTAACTGAACATTTTATATGATTCCATTTTCTCTCCTTTCTTTATGCATATCAATTATACATCTTTTTAATTTTTTTTAGTGGTTGCCCTGAAGTTTGAAATATACATTTTCAACTAATCCAAGTCCAAATAACTACACTACTTCATGGGTAGTGTGAATACCTTATAATAACAAAATAATCCTAATAATCCTAATTCCTCCCTCTTGTCCCTTGTATCATTACTAACATTCATTTCACTCATATATTAGCATAAAAAAAGGCAGGTCTACTGGCAACAAATATCCTCAATATCAGTTTATCTGAGAAAGCTTTTATTTCTCCTTCACTTTTGAAAGACAATTTCACAGGGCACAGCACTCTGGGTTGATGGTTTTTTTCTCTTTATACTTTAAATATTGTACTGTACTCTGTTCTTGCTTGGTTTCTGAGGAGAAATCAGATGTAATTATAATTCCTTTTCCTTTATAGGTAAGGTTTTTTTTCCCTCTGACGTCTTGCAGCATCTTTCCTTTATCTTTGATTGCTGTAGTTTCAAAATGATATGCCTAACTATAGTTTTTTTTTTTTAATTGTTTGTTTGTTTCAGTTGCTCCACATTCTCAACAAAACTTGGTATGGTCATTATTTTTAATTTTAACCTTTTGAATAGGCACAGAGTGGTATCTTATAGTTTTAATTTGCATTTCCCTAAAGACTAATGACATTGAGCATCATTCATGTATTTATTTTCTATCCTTATATCTTTTTTGGTGGAGGGTCTATTGAAACCTTTCAGCCATTTTAAAAATTGTGTTATTTGTTTTCTTATTAATGAGACCCGGGAGGTGTTTTTCTAAATATCTGGATATAAATTTTTATGAGATATATGTAATGATTACTTGCAAATATTTTTTCCCAATCTGTGGCTTGTCTCTTCATTCTCTTAACAGTGTCTTCTGAAGAGCAATTTTGAATTTTGATGAAGCTCAATTTTTTCTTTCATGGACCATGCTTTTGGAATCATATCTATAAAACCTTTGCCTAACTCAAGATTTTCTAGTCTGTTTTTTCTAGAAGTTGTATAGTTTTAGATTTTATTAAGTACTCTGATCCATTTTGAATTACTTTTTGTATATGATGTGAGATGCTGATCAAATTTACTTTTTGCACATGCATATCCAAATTTTCTGTTATCATTTGTTGAAAAGATAATCCTTTCTCCACTGAATTGCCTTTGCTTCTTTGTCAAAATTTTTTTCAATTTTTAATTTTTCATTGCCAGCATACAGAAAAACAATTGAATTTTGTATAATGATCTTGTATGCTTCAAACTCACTAAGCTCTAGTAGTTCTAAAACATTTTATGTGATTCCATAAAATTTTCCTGATAGGAAAATCATGTTGCCTATGAATTAAGGCAGTTTTACTTTATTTTTAAACTCCATACCTTTTATTGCTTTTGCTTACCCTAGCCTCCAATGAAATGTTGAATAGAGATATTGAGAGCTAACATACTTGCCTTGTTGTTGACATTATGGGACAAACATTCAGTCTTTCACCGATAAGTCTGATGTTAGCTGTGGGCTTTTCATAAATGCCCTTTACTGGATTAAGGAAGTTTCCTTTTTTCCTAGTTTGTGGAGAGGTTTTGTTTTGTTTTGTTTTTTTAAATCAGGAATGGATGTGGATTTTGTTCAATGCTTTTCTGCACCAGCTGAGATGATCACGTGGTTTTCCTTTTTAGTCTGTTAATGTGATGAATTACATTGATAGATTTTCAAATGTTAAGCCAACCTTGCATTCCTGAGGAAAAAAAACCCACTCGGAACCCACTTTTTGCTTCAAATTACTAAAATTTTGTTGAGAATTTTTGCATCTATGTTATGAAAAATATTAGTCTGTAGTTTTCTTCCTGTAAAGTCTTGGTCTGGTTTTCATATCTGAGTAAAGCTGGTCTCATAGAATAAGTTGGAAAGTTTTTTTTTTTTTTTCTTTTTACTTTTCTGAGAGAGCCTTTGTAAGATTGTTATCTTTTAAAAAATATTTGGGTAGAATTCACCAATAGAGCCATCTGGACTTGGGGTTTTCTCTATAAAAATTCCCTTTCTTTAATAGATAGATGACCATTAAAATGATCTATTTCTTCTTGAGTGAGCTTTGTTAGTATGTGTAGGATATCTCCGTTTATAAAGTTCTCTCCTCTGTGCCCTGCAAACTCTAGCAGCCTTGGCCTCCCTGGACTCCCAGTATGCTTTCTGAACTCAGAGAGACTACCCAGTATCCACCTGAATTCTTCCAATCTGTGCCACGATCTAGAAACTGTAGGCAATAAACTGAGATGATCTTGGTGCTCATCTCATTTGTTTCCTGTTTTTTAGAATCACTGTCTCTCATTTCATGATGTCCAGTTTCTTAAAAACCAATGATTCATATGTTTTATTCAGTTTTTAAATTGTTTCGGGCAGGAAAGTAAATCTAGTCCCTACTATTCCATCTTGGCTGAAAGCAGAAGTCCATTCTTCAACTTTTAAAATATTTAACTCACCCAAATTTGACTAACTTATCTCTCTTACCTTATGCTAATTTTTTAGTAATATTTAAAAACTTTGACACTGTAAAAAACGTGACTTTTCCCCAAGGGAGAAAAAAGCTTTTCACTTTTGTATTCATCTTGGTGCTTGACTTATATAATTTTCACCCATCAGTTTCATAAAAGGTCTTCAGTGTAAGCTATTGGGATCAATTTGACAGTAAGACTTTGTATGATGAATGCATTCTCTAATTGTGAAAAAAAAATCTAAGCAAGAGATTTAACTGCTGTGGCTAATTCTTCTTCATCACTGCACTATTCTTTGCAGAAAAGCTTGGAAACCAGCCATACTCTTTTTTGTGTCCTTTTTTTTGCCCCTAGGGTTAGTTAGTTGTTGGAATGTCATAAAGACATATTTTTTTAACCATTTAAAAGAAGGAAAATATAAATTATTCTACAGTTACTTATGTAAAGCATACGTTTGTCTATCAAATCTACCATAAAATCAAGAGCTAAACTTTGAGCCTTAGACAAATTTGAGGTTTGACTTCTTTGGGGCTGTCAGTGACGACAGACTGTCTAATGTTTAAGGCTTGTTCATTCCTTTTGTGTACTGGTGTGCACCCCTCTGGAGTTTACTACTGGCAGACAAAGCTCCTCTTCTTTGCTGTGCTATTCTCGAGCAAGCATTATACCTACTGGCAGGCAAGACTGTCATATTATGGAAGTTCTATAGACTTCAGTGGCAGAGGAAAGGCTGTGCTTACAGCAGGTTCATAGCATATGTGACATTGCAAAATAGTTTCTTAACCTGGAATCAGGTACACAGAGCTTTGGAATCTGTGAACATCTGGTAACTGTGTGCACATGTTTGTATATGTGTTCATATTTTCTGTACATGGAATCTGTAACTTTGATACACAGAGAGTTTTTAAATGAGTCCTCCATGTACTCCTATAGCAGAGTAGAACAGAACAATCAGACCTGTTGTAAAAGCACAGGAGAAAGACATCCCCATAAAATTATCCTCTGAGGATAAATTAGGAATCTAGATCACTCAGGCCTCAGAGTGGGCATTTTTGCCCCAATGATCAACTGCCATATACCAAATTATAGCTGGTGGTTTAACACCAGGCTAATCAGATCTTTTGGTTCCTTAAAAAATATGACTGTCCTGTATTTGGTTTTTATGTTTTTCTGTCATGTTAAAAATATATAAATAAATACATATTCAGGCAAAACTTTTATTTAAGGCTGTAAAATATTTCTAGGAAACACATTAAAAAAGAAAAAGTTGCCCATCCACATCATCAACTTTTCAAGTGAAAGCAATGAGGTGTTAAGTTTACCAATGCTATGCTAAATCATGAAGCCAGTTTGATAAGATTAATTGCTGTATCTATCAAGACTTGAAAGTTTTTTTAAAATCACATCATTCTTTCTCACAGTAAACCATTTCTTTGCTACTTTCCTCTTTCCAGTCAAGCAACACTAGGTCTCAGGATGTAGACTAGTCATTTTAATCATTTTAGAATAATTCACTCTATCTTGATTTATATATAGGGGAAGTGTTATTATTTCTATGTCATTTCTAACAAACCAGAACCTCCAAAACAGATTATGTTCATGAGAAAGTCCATTTCCTTACTTTTTAATTATGCTTATTAAGCACCATCTTTTGACCTAAAGCTCCATTTAGTTTCATTTTTCATACCTAGGAATGTTCCTCTGGTGAAAAGAATCATTAACAATGAAGTCATACTTTAAAAATATTTTCCATCATCCATTCATCTTTTTATTTTTATGTCATGTCTCAGACTCAACTTATACTCAGTTCTCCCTTTGGCAGTTTCTCATTTCGGTTTCTTCAATTCAAGAATTAAGCAGTGTATATCTAAAAAGCAGTTCACCCATAACAACAGAGTCAGTAATATACCAAAATAAAAGTTATTTAAAGAAGGAAGTGCTTTCTTTGTTCACTGAAGCATCTTCTGCATTAATATTTGAGGATATATCTTACTTGCCAATTATCCAATATAATAAATAGAGCTATATATTCTGAGTTTTTCTACTAAGTCTCTCTCTTTCTCTCTCTCTTTTTTTTTTTTTTGGTAAGAACTACATTTTAAAAAATTTTATAAATATAATGAGTAAATATTGATTTTTTAAAAAATACCAAGTCTTTTTTGGTAAATGAAAACCCACCCCTTTCATATATGTTCTTTCTATAGTTATTAATTTAAATCATTATTTAAGTTTGTCCATTGTACCCATTGTGTTGGGTAAAGTATTTTTCTCCCTGGAAGGAAATGATCATTTACCTATGCAATATTGACATAAAATGTGGCAGCTGAAAAACAGCTAAATCTAATGCAAGCAATTGTAATCTCAAAGGTAATATATGATTGTAGGAAATGCTTTGAATGTATTCTCTTAACTTACGGACTATAATAACAGTGATAAAGATAATGAAGTCTGGTCATGCTTGCACGTGGCTTCCCTCGTGCAGTTGGTGGCACAGGTGGCAAAAGCGACAAGTTGCAGTATCTTAGCATGATATGGAGACTATTTTAAGATCCATCCCTGTGGAAATTCAAGCCGATCAAAGGCACTGAATCTGATCTGTTAGTATCAAGCTACAATAATCCACACTGCTTTTTACTAGGGCCCTGATAAACAAAGGTATTCAGTTACTTTAAAAAAAAATTAAACATCTTTACATAATGAAATTTGCTTTACAAAAGGGCGTATTAACATTAACACATCAGACACATATTCATAAAACAAGAATATGAAAGATCTAAGAAAGCTATGTATTCTTGACATAGACCACAGATTCTAGATAGGCTATAGAATTCAATTAAGTGAGAGATTCTAAAATAAAAAGTCTCAACACTTTTGCAACTCTGAGCTAAAGATCACTTAAATATTCTCAGTCAGGTCCATTGATACTGAAAGAAAAGCAAGGGTATATAAGACCCAGTGCATGGCCAGCTATATTTACTATTTGCCTTACTAATGATCCCTCCATCTCAGTTATCACTAGCCTCAAAGTAAGCATACAGTTTTCAATTTTTTTTCAGAGCCAGGTCATTCAAATGTTTTGAGGCTGGAGATTAATTCTTGTTTCAATCCCAAGTAATTCCAATCTCTGTGAGAGTTTAAAAAGAATTCCTAAAGTGGCAATGAAACATTTAATCATCACCAATTGTTTTCAGTAAACTTCCTGGTGAAAACCTCTCATAAAAAATTTTCCAAATTTTTCTAAAAAAGATAATTTAAAAAATATGGTAGTAGAAACTTAAAAAACCTTCAAGCTTCAGTGTATATTAACTAATGATGTCCTGGAAGTTTGAGAAGATGAAGAGAATAAAATTATTTGTTAAGCAATTACAATTGGAGCTGGGTGTATTTATTTCAACCACATTTTTTTTTAGACCCACGTATTTGAAAAACAGATACTCGAGTCACAACTAGCAATCTGTTAGAAACACAGAAAAAAATACATGAATCCCTCACTTATAAGGTGCCACCTCACCCATTTTACAGTAGCTTTCAAGGGGGAAAAAAACTATATTAAATGAAAATAATTTATTTTAACTTGCCAATAATATCATTCTTTTATCCACATATTTACATGTATATATATTTTTTTCTTTCAGCAGCAAATCAGAATTTGAGAGTAAATCTTCTGCATGGCTGACATCTAAGAGGTCTGCATTGGTGACCCACTACATTTCATAGTTCGTGCTCAAACCTTTACCTCTTTAACATCTTAAGACTTGACAGGAGAATTTATAGGCGTGTTGAGGAATACCAGTGTTTTTCCTGCACTTTCTAGTTCAGTAAAATCACAGGGTTTTTATGTAAATGAAAAGTTACCTCTCTTAGAAGCCAGCTGGGAGCTTTTGACAGATAAATGTCCAATGCTTTAGTGAAAGGCTTTCACTTCACAAAAAGAAGATCCCCATTTAACTTAAAATTCAACGGTAAATACCAAGTTGAACAGATTCCTTCGAAACACATGTTTGCACATACGCAGACAATGACAATGTACTTTTTTTTTTTTTTTCTTCCCTGATGACTGGCGGGTTTTAAGAAATTATCACTGTAAAATACATTCCAACTCTAGACACATTAAATGTGAAGAGAGAAGACTAGAACTGAGAAAATATGGTATGTTTCAACTTCTTTCTTTTCTACGTTGTATGTCAGTCTGAGTCCTCATACCTTCTATTTTCCTGTCACACTTTTTAATATTAGCTATGGCAGCACATTGAAACAGTTAAAGACTTGAAGCAAAGCTAAAGTGAGCAACAATTACAACACAATCAATGGCAACTGTATAATAATATCTCACAGTGTCTATAAAAGCAGAGACAGTTATCAGACAGTTCACTTGATGGTTCTTTCAATACTATGTTGCTGATGCCCTGACTGTGTACTCTTTAATACCCACTAGGTGAAGTTTTTACATGTTCCCATGCTGCATGACTTTTTCTTTGTTGCCAGCTTAATGTTACTTTCTATTCTACACATTTCCACATGACCATCCCATCTGACAGACAGCACCTCAACCATGTAAACATTAGTTGTAGCAGATATTAGTTGGATGGTGAGAGAGGTATCAGTTTTTACCACATTAAGGCAAAAGAAAAAATAAACTGGCTCATGTAATCCAAGGAAGTATTGAACAACTGAATCATAAGTAAATCAGTAATCACTGACTCTCCGGAAACTTTGGAAACATGGACAGAGGTCCTGGACCAATTAATTATGTGGATGAAAAGAGGGACTTTTCTAGAAATGTAGTGTTAATCAGATACTTCCAGAAATTCCCTACATAGCAAGAAATAAAGTTTACGCATTGTTTATAATTGTGAAGACTTTTTGACACTCTAGGTGGGAAAATCTGGTGTATAACTACTACAATTATGTTCAATAAAGTATTGCAATAGTGGATCATTGACACATTCTGAAATTTTGCTCTCCAACACTAACTTTTAAAGGTTTGAAGAGTCATCAGACTTGTGTAAGTTACAATGATGTTAATTATTTTTCCCTCAATGCCTGTGGTCATTTGCTCCCTCTTTTACTGCTTCAAAACCCACAAATATAAGGGAGCACAGATATCTATTGCTTTTCATTTTTTGTCCATAGTCGATTAATATTTTGAGGCTGATTATGTAATCTAAGGAAGGACAGAAGTGTCAGAGTGAATGTGTTTCTTATTTCCCAATTTTGTTAATAAATATCTAAAATACAAGAGGAGCAAGGGAATGTTGCTCCAGGTGCAAGGGGAAGAAAAACCAAACAACTGATAACATCAAAAAACCACATATTTTCAAGAAGAATTAAACTGGTGATGTGGGAGCAGAGAAGAAAAGGAAAATTACCTTGGAATAACTTCTTAAAAAGAAGAAAAGGAAAGTTATTTTGGAATAGCTTCTTAAAGCAGATGTGTTCAAATCATCAGAACAGAGAAAACATGAAAAATCAAAGTTTAGAGACTTCCTTGTGGCACAGTGGTTAAGAATCTGCCTGCCAATGCAGGGGACACAGGTTTGATCTCTGGCCCGGGAAGATCCCACATGCCGTGGAGCAACTAAGCCCATGCACCACAACTACTGAGCCCGCGTGCCACAACTACTGAAGCCCACGCACCTAGAGCCTATGCTCCACAACAAGAGAAACCACCGCAATGAGAAGCCTGCACACCACAATGAAGAGTAGCCCCCGCTAGCCGCAACTAGAGAAAAGCCTGCGTGCGGCAATGAAGACCCAATGCAGCCAAAAATAAATAAATTCATAAATTTATAAAAACAAACAAACAAAAAGTTTATAGAGTGCATTACACCGTAACCATAATGTTCACATCAACCCTATTATTATCCCTGTTTGATCACACCATTGCCAGTGGCAGAGCTAGAGTCTCAATCCAAGTCCTCTGGCAACAAATTAATGTTCTTTCTCTTGCTCTATACTGCCTCCCATTCAAGCTCTTCACAGGCTTGAAATCAAGCTTGCTTCCTAGATGCTTAGAATCAGAAGTCCTACCTCCAACGCCTAAGAGCTCAGTGACCTCAGGCAAGTTACTTTAACCTCTTTGCACTTTACATTACTCATCTATGCAGTGAGAATCGTGACATCTTTCCTGTCATTATAGAGTTGTTGGAAGATCAAATTAGACAGTTCTTTGTAACAATAACATTTATACATGTAATGAATTGTTATAATTAAAATGCATAAAGAAGAAGGTTGATGAGATCTCCCAGCCACTAGTTATTATCTTTAAGGACTCCTGGTAGCAATAGTTGGAAATAATTTCTCTCTCAATTAGTCACACATTGGGCCATTGTGGAGTTAGTACTACATTCAGTTTATGTCTCCTTACCTTAAGGATGCTGTGAAGTGGAGAAGTTCGGAGTAGTTTAATAATATGATTAAAGTGGTGAATAAGTAAGACCCAAGAGGACAGGTAGAAGGAGTTGGAATTAATTAGTCTGGAGACAATAATGCCTCCTAATACATGAGGCATTATCATAAGGAAAATGTAGACCAACTTTTATCCATCTTCTCTGAGAACTAACTGGAAAGTAACTGTGAAAATACAGTACAGACATAAGAAGGAATTTCCCGATAGGGTTGTTTGTTAAATATTAAAACAGGCTATTAAAAGAAGATGTGGAGTCTCCTTTGTTGATGACTTTTCCAAAGAAGAATAGACACAAATCAATTTGGTATGGTCAGGCAATAGATATACTGGCAATCCGGGAACTAGAAAAGCTTTTACTGAGATCTTCTTTCAGCTCTCAAGAATTCTACAGCTCTCTGGCTAATTTTGCTGATTAATCATAAAATCGGTAGGTAGCAAGTTTTTCTAATTATCCTTGTCCAAATATGCAGACTATGTGAATTTGTTACCATCCTATGATATATATAGTTTTCTTTCTTGTCTTTTTTAGAGGGTGGGATACATGCAGAGGGTGAATTAATCTTATTCTTTCGTTCACGGCACAGTATCATCATTGATTTAGGCAGGGCAAAAAAGCAATTTTAAATGGATTTTCTCCTATTATCAAATTCCTCACTCCCATCCTCCCCTCCCCAACAGGTAACTGCTCTGATGTGTTTAATGTATACTCTTAAGTGTAAATGCATCTTTGGAAATATGTAGTATCATTTTGTGTGTATATACTTTAAACTTACATAAATATATCTCACTCTTTTTCTTCCATTTTCACCAAGCATTATGTTTCTACGAGCTACGCTGTTTCTTTTTTTTTTTTTTTTTTTGACAACCCTCCACCCCGCATTTTTTTAATATATATTTCATTCTTTGTAGAAACTGGATTATTTCTTCTAAATAATTTCCCACATTTTGTCTTTTGGCTGATTGTGTCCTTGAGGTATCATTTTAAATGTTTCTTGTTTAACCCAGTGGTTAGATTTAAAGGCTTGATTTGATTCATTTGTTTGTTTGTTTTCTTGGTAAGAATACTTCATGAATAGTACCATGTATTTCCTAGTGGAACATAATGGGAGGCACATGATATTCCTTTGGTTAGATTAATCAGTGCATTCAGGTGATGTTGGCCTGACTTGTCAATTATGATAAGTTCCTCATCCACCTCTCACCTCATGGTTTAGGGACCATTGATGACAGTTGTCTATAGATCTATTATTTCAGTGTAGGATGGAAAATAGAGATTTTATAATTCTTTTCTCCTATTGCATTTATTAGTTGTGATTTTCTATAAAGAACTTTGTTTCACCAACTATTTGATTACCTTCAAATATAGTTGGTGCAGGAATGTCTAGATAAATGCTGGATTCTTTACCTTTATAGCAAATTTAAGAATTATGAGTTGACACCCTAATAATCTCCAAAGAGATTTCTTATGGGTGGGGAAGAGTGAAGGAGGCTTATCATTTCTAATCCATGTATTTCTTTACACCTTTATTAAGGTGTAATTGACAGAAAATAGACTGTACATACATAAAGTCTACAGTGTGATAAGTTTGGGCATATGCATATACCCATGAAACCATCAACACAATCAAGATGCTGTTTCTAACTGCTGTGTCATCTGCAGGAACGTGCACCCACAGCTTTCTTCCTCTAGTCGTGGACAATGAGGTTGTTTCCAATTCCCTGCTTCCACAGTGTTGTGAAAAACATTCTCTTACGTGCTTTTTCTGGTAAGGATTCTCCCTTTTTCCCTTTAGGAGTGTGATCGGATAATCATACATAATTGGTATATGTGCAACTACTGTGCCAGATTGTCCTCCAAAATGGCAGTGTTCAAGTGTGAAAGAATTCTTGTTTCCCCGTCAACACTTAGCATTATAGAACTGGGCAATTTTCCCTTGTCTGATGGGTGTAAAGTAGTATCTCATTGATTTTCTTCTTTACTTACTGAGATAATATACTTGTTATTTATTCATATATATTTCCATCTCTCTAGGGTTTTCAGTCTTGTTGATTCTAGGAGTTCCCTTTATACAATAGTATAGCTATAGCTATTATTTCTTTATCTGTTCTTATGTCTATTCCATTTATCTGTTTGTCTGTTACAACTGACATTTGGATTGGGACTGAGAGTAATTCAGGGAGAGTAGACATTTTTACACTGTCAAGTCACTGCATCTATATGCATGGGTAGATCTCCATGTATTCAGATCTTTAATGCCATGTGGTAGAGTTTAAAATTTTCTCCTTCGAGGGCTAAGGCATTAATGATATCTCATCTAATATGTAGTTATCCCTCTACAAATTGGCATTATTAACTAAATTAATGTACATGTTCACTACTGGCCCTGTTTATGCCCTTTATGTCTGTAGTGTTGATAAACTCAAGACAAAGTCTGTTTAACTTCATCTGTGCAGTGTCTACACAGCTCCATGTAAAGATATTGATATGTACTTTTTTTAAAATATATTTTTTAATAAATTTATTTATTTATTTATTTTTGGCTGTGTTGGGTCTTCACTGCTGTGCGCGGGCTTTCTCTAGTTGCGGTGAGCAGGGGATTCTTTTTGTTGTGATGCGTGGGCTTCTCACTGCTGTGGCTTCTCTTGTTTTGGAGCTCGGGCTCTAGGTGCACAGGCTTCAGTAATTGTGGCATGTGGGCTCAGTAGTTGTGGCTTGTGGGCTCTAGAGCGCAGGCTCAGTAGTTGTGACACACAGGCTTAGTTGCTCCGTGGCATGTGGGATCTTCCCAGACCAGGGATCTAACCCGTGTCCCCTGAATTGGCAGGTGGATTCTTAACCACTGTGCCACCAGGGAAGTCCTTGATGGGTACTTTTGATTAAATGGTACCTTATTTTTTCCCTTATAAAATGCCTCAAAAATGATAAATTCTAAGGCCTAATTATTTTTAGAATAAAGAGTTGCTGAACCAATAATAATGGACTCTAGTAGAATTATCGAGTCCCTCATTTATATTAAAAAATGTTATTAAAACTTCCTACCATTATGTGATCTGGTATCTTGTGTTCTGGTATGATCTGTGGATCCCTATGTCCCTGAGACCCTTCCAAGAGGTCTGTGAGATAAGATTATATTCATAACAATTCTAAGATTTATTTGCTTTTTGCACTGTGTTTACATTTACATGGATGGTACAAAAGCAATAGTGGGTAAAACTGCTGGAGTCTTAGCATGAATCAAGGCAGTAGCACAGAACTGTGCCACAGTCATTGTGTTCTTCACTAACATGCATTCATAGTGAAAAAATTTTAAAACGCCAGTTATATTAAGAATCTCCTTGCTGAGGCAATAAAATTATTAATTTTATCAGATCTAACCCTTGAAGATGTTTTTTAATATTTTGTGATAAAATGGAAAGTATGCATACTGAAGTACAATGGTCATCTTGAGGAAAAGGACTTTTGCTGTTACTTAAAAACTGAATTAGTTTTTTCATGGAACATCATTAATAATTGAAAAAATGACTGGCTGACAAACTATGATTATCAGAATTGGGCATTTGGCAAATATTTTCTCAAAAATGCAAAAAGTGAGTATTTCATTTGAAAAGAAGCAGTAGATGATGCTAATAAAAAACTAAAACTTCCAAATAAAAATCAGAATTTTGGAGAATTTTTATCCACCACCATGGGCTTGATGACTTCCCAATATTTATAGACTTTTCTGATGAGATTAGACAAAATGTGATTTTTTTTTATATTGCCTAATAAAATGTGTCAACATTTGAAAAATCTGCATAAACTAGTTACCAAATGACAAATTCATGAAGTTACAAAACCATGCAAAGGCACTGATCCATTCAACTTTCAAAATAGACCAATGAATTTCAATGCACAGTGAAAAATTTAATTGATATGATTTCAGATTCCATGTTGTAACTAGCCTTTAAGGAACTACTTTAAACACATACAGATGGTCCCCGACTTTTGATGGTTCAATTTACAATTTCTCAACTTTATGATGGTGCAAAGTGATACACAAGTAGAAACTGTGCTTCGAATTTTGGATTTTTATCTTTTCCTGGGCCAGTGATATGCCCTATGATAACTCTCTAAAGAGGTTGGGCAGCTGCAGCTCCTAGTCAGCCATACAATCACCGGGGCAAACAATCGATACATTTACAACCATTCTGTACCCAGACAACCATTCAATTTTTCACTTTCAGTACAGTATTCAATAAATTACATGAGATATTCAAACTTTATTATAAAATAGGCTTTGTGTTAGATGATTATGCTCAACTGTGGGCTACTGTAAGTGTTCTGCCCACATCTAAGGTGGGCCAGGCTAAACTATGATGTTCGATAGGTCAGGTGTAGTAAATGCATCTTCGATTTACGATATTTTCAATTTACGACGGGTTCATCGGGTCATAACCCCACTGTAAGCTGAGGAAGATCTGTACACAAGTATCTGAAAAGTCTGTAAAATATTCTTCCCTTTCCAATTACATGTCAGTGTAAGGACAGATTTTCTTCATATATTTCAACCAAAACAATGTATCACAACAGATTGAATGCAGAAAGAGATATGAGACTCCACTTGTCTTTTCTTAAACCAGACATTAAAGATATTTGCAAAAATGAAGAATAATGCTACTTTTCTCACTATTTTTTCTGTTCTAGAAAATAGAATTACTTTTCATAAAAATGTTATTTGTGTTAACATGTAATAGATTTATTATTATTTATTAATTTATTTATTTTTAACATCTTTATTGGAGTATAATTGCTTTACAATGGTGTGTTAGTTTCTGCTTTATAAGAAAGTGAATCAGCTATACATATACATATATCCCCATATCTCCTCCCTCTTGTATTATTGTTTTAAAATAAAGGAATAAAATACGTAAATATTTTCTAAATTTATCAGTTTTAATTTCTGGTATATAGTAGATAATAATAGATGTAACTCACACATACTAAAGCTGCTCAGGTTCCTGAATGCTTTTTAAGAGTGTAAATTCCCTGAGATGAATAAATTTGAGAACCACCGCTCTAAGACTAGGCAGGAGAGTAAAGAGACAGAGTCCGTGACCTCATTCTAGTTGGGGTGTGCAGGTGAACAAATGTATAAACATGATTTCAGATGTGTAAGGCTCTAAAACAAATGCGGTGATGTGATACATCATGGGTAAAAGAGCTTTTAATACTAAGCTCAGGGAAGTCTTCTCTGAGAAAGTTATGATTAGATCTGAGACTTGAAGAATGAGTAAAAGTGACCAATTAACGAGTCAGAGGAAGAGCATTTCAGGTAGAGTGAGAAATTTTCATCAATCTGAGACAAAAAGAGTGTGCATGTTTGAGGACCAGAGATGAGGCCAGTGTGGCTGGAAGAGAGCAGTCATCAGAGAAAGCAGCTCTAGAAGAGGCTGGAGAACTGGGCAGAGGAGCAAAGACCCTGGTGGCCACCATTTGGATTAAAACAGAAGTCCAGTGGGAAGTCACTACAGGCTGCAATAAGGGACTATATAATCTGATGAAGATCTTAGAAGGTGACTCTGGCTGCTGTGTGGAGGATGGATTGCTGGGTAGTAAGAAATGAGGCAGGTAGACCAGTTAGACAGCCAAGACCCTGGCACCAAAAGGAGGCAAGTGGCTAAGCCAAGGTGCTGAACATGGGGATTGAGAAAAAGTGATAGATGCCAGATTATACTGGAAGTAACAATAGGATCTGCTGATGGAATGGTTGTGGGGAATGAAAAAAGGGAAGAATCAAAGTTGACTCCTATGTCTTAGTATAGAACAACCAAGAGGTTGAGTGCATTTGCTGAGATGGTGCATCATTGTATAATCACCACATTGCCACACCTTCAGCTACCTTGCACCTCTCCAACAAATTTGCCTGGCAAAACCTCAAACCTGGTCGAATATATCTCCATTGACTCTTCATCTGCACCTGAGCAATGAAACATGGATGGAGAAAAAGCACGTCCATAAGCTGACTGATCTCGCTTCAAGACCTCAAACTTCAAGTGGGCCTTTGTCCTGCCATGCAACCCTACTATAATTTCCTAGATAATTCACCATCCTGCTCTCCTCGGTAAATATTTTATATGTTCTTCTCTCTCCTTTAACCTCCATTACTTCTTTTTTATTTTTTTCTTAACATCTTTATTGGAGTATAATTGCTTTATAATGTTGTGTTCGTTTCTGCTGTATAAAACAGTGAATCAGCTATATGTATACATATACCCCCATATCCCCTCCCTCTTGCATCTCCCTCCCACCCTCCCTATCCCACACCTCTAGGTGGTCACAAAGCACTGAGCTGGTCTCCCTGTGCTATGCAGCTGCTTCCCACTAGCTATCTATTTTACATTTGGTAGTGTATATATGTCAATGCTACTCTCTGACTTCGTCCCAGCTTACCCTTCCCCCTCCCCATGTCCTCAACTCCATTTTCTATGTCTGCGTCTTTATTCCTGTCCTGCCCCTAGGTTCATCAGAACCATTATTTTTTTTAGATTCCATATATATGTTAGCATACGGTATTTGTTTTTCTCTTTCTGACTTACTTCACTCTGTATGACAGACTCTAGGTCCATCCACCTCACTACAAATAGCTCAATTTCGTTTCTTTTTATGGCTAATATTCCACTGTATATATGTGCCACATCTTCTTTATCCATTCATCTGTCCATGGACACTTAGGTTGCTTCCATGTCCTGGCTATTGTAAATAGAGCTGCAATGAACATTGTGGTACATGACTCTTTTTGAATTATGGTTTTCTCAGGGTATATGCCCAGTAGTGGGATTGCTGGGTCGTATGGTAGTTCTATTTTTAGTTTTTTAAGGAACCTCCATACTGTCCTCCATAGTGGATGTATCAATTTACATTCCCACCAGCAGTGCAAGAGGGTTCCCTTTTCTCCACATCCTCTCCAGCATTTACTGTTTGTAGATTTTTTGATGATGGTCATTCTGACTGGTGTGAGGTGATACCTCATTGCGGTTTGATTTGCATTTCTCTAATGATTAGTGATGTGGAGCATCCTTTCATGTGTTTTTTGGCAATCTGTATATCGTCTTTGGAGAAATGTCTGTTTAGGTCTTCTGCCTATTTTTGGATTGGTTTGTTTGTTTTTTGATACTGAGCTGCATGAGCTGGTTGTATATTTTGCAAGAGATTTCTGTGCATTAATTTTGTATCCTGCTACTTTACCAAATTCATTCATTAGCTCTAGTAGTTTTCTGGTAGAGTCTTTAGGATTCTCTATGTATAGTATCATGTCATCTGCGAACAGTGACAGTTTTACTTCTTCTTTTCCGATTTGGATTCCTTTTATTTCTTTTTCTTCTCTGATTGCTGTGGCTATACTTCCAAAACTATGTTGAATAATAGTGGTGAGAGTAGACAACCTTGTCTTGTTCCTGATCTTAGAGGAAATGGTTTCAGATTTTCACCATTGAGAATGATGTTTGCTGTGGGTTTGTCATATATGGCCTTTCATATGTTGAGGTAGTTCCCGGTATGCCTACTTTCTGGAGAGTTTTTTTATCATAAATGGGTGTTAAATTTGTTGAAAGCTTTTTCTGCATCTATGGAGATTATCATATGGTTTTTATCCTTCAGTTTGTTAATATGGTTTATCACATTGATTGATTTGCGTATACTGAAGAATCCTTGCATTCCTGGGATAAACCCAAATTGATCATGGTGTATGATCCTTTTAATGTGCTGTTGGATTCTGTTTGCTAGTATTTTGTTTAGGATTTTTGCATCTATATTCATCAGTGATATTGGCCTGTAGTTTTCTTTTTTTGACATCTTTGTCTGGTTTTGGTATCAGGGTGATGGTGGCCTCGTAGAATTAGTTTGGGAGTGTTTCTCCCTCTGCTGTATTTTGGAAGAGTTTGAGAAGGATAGGTGTTAGCTCTTCTCTAAATGTTTGATAGAATTCGCCTGTGAAGCCATCTGGTCCTGGGCTTTTGTTTGTTGGAAGATTTTTTAATCACAGTTTCAATTTCAGTGCTTGTGATTGGTCTGTTTATATTTTCTTTTTCTTCCTGGTTCAGTCTCAGAAGGTTCTGCTTTTCTAAGAATTTGTCCATTTCTTCCAGGTTATCCATTTTATTGGCATACAGTTGCTTTTAGTAACCTCTCATGATCCTTTGTATTTCTGCAGGGTCAGTTGTTACTTCTCCTTTTACATTTCTAATTCTGTTGATTTGAGTCTTCTCCCTTTTTTTCTTGATGAGTCTGGCTAATGGTTTATCAATTTTGTTTATCTTCTCAAAGAACCAGCTTTAGTTTTATTGATCTTGCTATTGTTTCCTTCATTTCTTTTTCATTTATTTCTGATCTGATCTTTATGACTTCTTTCCTTCTACTAACTTTGGGGGTTTTTTTGTTCTTCTTTCTCTAATTGCTTTAGGTGTAAGTTTAGGTTGTTTATCTGAGATTTTTCTTGTTTCTTGAGGTAGGCTTGTATAGCTATAAACTTACCTCTTAGAACTGCTTTTGCTGCATCCCATAGGTTTTGGTTTGCCGTGTTTTCATTGTCATTTGTTTCTCTTTGATTTCTTCAGTGATCTCTTGGTTATTGAGTAGCGTATTGTTTAGCCTCCATGTGTTTGTATTTTTTACAGATTTTTTCCTGTAATTGATAATCTAGTCTCATAGTGTTGTGGTCAGAAAAGATACTTGATATGATTTCAATTTTCTTAAATTTACCAAGGCTTGACTTGTGACCCAAGATATAGTCTAACCTGGAGAATGTTCCATGAGCACTTGGGAAGAAATTGTATTCTGTTGTTTTTGGATGGAATGTCCTATAAATATCAATTAAGTCCATCTTGTCTAATGTGTCATTTAAAGCTTGTGTTTCCTTATTTGTTTTCATTTTGGATGATATGTCCATTGGTGAAAGTGGGGTGTTCAAGTCTCCTACTATTATTGTGTTACTGTCAATTTCCCCTTTTATGGCTGTTAGCATTTGCCTTGTGTATTGAGGTGCTCCTATGTTGAGTGCATAAATTTTACAATTGTTACATCTTCTTCTTTGATTGATCCCTTGATCATTATGTAGTGTCCTTCTTTGTCTCTTGTAATAGTCTTTATTTTAAAGTCTGTTTTGTCTGATATGAGAATTGCTACTCCAGCTTTCTTTTGATTTCCATTTGCATGCAATATCTTTTTCCATCCCCTCACTTTCAGTCTGTATGTGTCCCTAGGTCTGAAGTGGGTGTCTTGTAGACAGCATATATATAGGTCTTGTTTTTGTATCCATTCAGCCAGTCTATGTCTTTTGGTTGGAGCATTCAGTCCCCTTACATTTAAGGTAATTATCGATATATATGTTCCTATTACCATTTTCTTAATCGTTTTGGGTTTGTTTTTGTAGGTCTTTTCCTTCTCTTGTGTTTCCTGCCTAGAGAAGTTCCTTTAGTATTTGTTGTAATGCCGGTTTGGTGGTGCTGAATTCTCTTTAACTTTTGCTTATCTGTAAAGGTTTTAATTTCTCCATCGAATCTGAATGAGATCCTTGCTGGGTAGAGTAATCTTGGTTGTATATTTTTCTCTTTCATCACTTTAAATATGTCCTGCTACTCTCTTCTGGCTTGCAGAGTTTCTGCTGAGAGATCAGCTGTTAACTTTATAGGGATTCCCTTGTATGTTATTTGCTGCTTTTCCCTTGCTGCTTTCAATATTTTTTCTTTGTATTTAATTTTTGATAGTTTGATTACTATGTGTCTTGGCATGTTTCTTCTTGGATTTTTCCTGTGTGGGATTCCCTGCGCTTCCTGGACTTGACTATCTCCTTTCCCATGTTAGGGAAGTTTTTGACTATAATCTCTTCAAATATTTTCTCAGTCCCTTTCTTTTTCTCTTCTTCTTCTGGGACCCCTATAATTCGAATGTTGGTGTGTTTAATGTTGTCCCAGAGGTCTCTGAGACTGTCTTCAGTTCTTTTCATTCTTTTTTCTTTATTCTGCTCTGCGGTAGTTATTTCCACTATTTTATCTTCCAGGTCACTTATCCATTCTTCTGCCTCAGTTATTCTTCTATTGATTCCTTCTAGAGTATTTTTAATTTCATTTACTCTGTTGTTCATCATTGTTTGTTTGCTCTTTAGTTCTTCTAGATCCTTGTTAAACGTTTCTTGTATTTTCTCCATTCTATTTCCAAGATTTTGGATCATCTTTACTATCATTACTCTGAATTCTTTTTCAGGTAGACTGCCTATTTCCTCTTCATTTGTTTGGTCTGGTGGGTTTTTACCTTGCTCCTTCATCTGCTGCATATTTCTCTGTCTTCTCATTTCGTTTAACTTACTTTGTTTGGGGTCTCCTTTTTGCAGGCTGCAGGTTTGTAGTTCCCATTGTTTTTGGTGTCTGCCCCCAGTGGGTGAGGTTGGTTCAGTGGCTTGTGTAGGCTTCCTGGTGGAGGGGACTGGTGCCTGTGTTCTTGGGTGGGGCTGGATCTTATCTTTCTGGTGGGCAGGGCTGCGTCCGGCGGTGTGTTTTGGGGTGTCTGTGAACTTAGTATGATTTTAGGCAGCCTCTCTGCTAATGGGTGGGGTTGTGTTCCTGTCTTGCTAGTTTGTCATGGGGTGTCCAGCACTGGAGCTTGCTGGCCGTTGGGTGGAGCTCAGTCTTAGCACTGAGACAGATCTCTGGGAAAGCTCTCGCCGATTGATATTATGTGTGGCCAGGAGGTCTCTGGTGGTCCAATGTCCTGAATTCAGCTCTCCTACATTGGAGGCTCAGGCCTGACACCAGGCCAGAGCACCAAGACCCTGTCAGCCATGCAGCCAGGTACGTGGGGATTTTCTTGCCTTTGGGGAAGTCTGAGGTCTTCTGCCAGCATTCAGTAAGTGTTCTGTAGGAGTTGTTCCACATGTAGATGTATTTTTGATGTATTTGTGAGGAGGAAGGTGATCTCTATGTCTTACTCCTCCGTCATCTTGAAGGTCCCCCTTTTGTTTTTTCTTTTCTTTTGTGCTTCATCTAGTTTCACTTGTTCACAGGGTGCTTCATGCAGAGGCCTCACACCCAGCACTTCAGATCAGAGTGCCTAGTGAGAAACGGCTGCACCGACACCTCAGCTCTGCAGGCTGGGCAGTGTCTAACCTCCATTACTTCTCCATTCTCCATCTTCTCAGCTAATCATGACCTTGCTTTCTAGTTCAATGAAAAGTGAGCTTTCATGCCTCTGGAAACATCTGCCAACCTACTTAAAATGACCCTTTCTGCCCTTTCCCCAACTACCATGGATGAACTGTCTAGTTTTCCACCTAAGCCCACCATCTCCATTTAAACTCTGGATCCCGTATTTCTTGACTAATTATGAGCATTGCTCCAAAAGGTAACACCTGTCTCTCCTGTGTCATCAGTCAGCATCTGCAGCACTCTACTTAAGCTTCCACTCCCTCAGTTCCACTGAAATTATCCTTGTCAGGGTCATCAGTAACCTCCACACTGTTCATCAAATGATCATTTTTCAGACTTCGTATTATTCAACTTCTTAGCAGATTTAACAGAGTCCATTACTCGCTTCTTGAAACACCTTCATTTTTCCTCCAGGCACCATCCTTTCTTCGTTCTCCTGTCTCACTGTCCACTCTTTCCTCTGTCTCCTCAATGAGTTCTTTCTCACCTTCACAGTCAGTAAATGGGGAACCCCTCAGATCTCAATCGTTGAAGCTCTTCACTTTTCCTATCCATACTCCCTCCCTTGTTGATCTAATCAAATCTTGTGGCTTTACATACTATTCATACACTGATGAGCCTTAATCAGTATCTTCCACCTGACTGCTCCCTCAAACCCTATACCAGTATATCCAGCAGCCACTTGACATCACCATTTGGTTGTATAAGATTTATCTCCAATTTAACATGTCCAACTGAGCTCCTGTCCCCCTGACCTCCACCTCCCAAATATTTTTTCCACCTATAGCCATCTCCATTTCAGTGACACTATAATTCCATTTGTTCAAGTCAAAAACCTTGGAATATGCTTGACTCTTCTGTTGCCCAATCTAGCAGTAAAATTCTGTTGGCTCTAACTTCAAAGCATATCCAGAATCCTACCACTTCTCACCACAAAAATGGCCAACATTCTAGCTCAAGTCATTATCATCTCTTGCCAATACACTCCTAATTGATGTCTCTGTTTCTGCCTTCATCTCCCCACAGGATATTGTACAGCAGCCACAGTGATTTATTTAAAACATAATTTAATAATATCTGCTTAAAATCATCCAAGGCCTTCCCACTTCATTCTGAATAAAATTCAGAATTCATACCATGGCCTCCAATAAATGATCCGGCCCCTTGCTATCTCTCTACCCTCCTTTGCTAATCGTCTTCCCTCTCCATCCTACCTCTCAATTCTGCTCCGGCAACAGTAGGTTCCTTGCTGTTCCTTGAGCACATTAAGCACACTCCCACGTTAGGACCTTTCTCACTTGCAACTGCCTCCATCTGGAATGCTCTTTTTTTAGATGGCTACATGGCTTACTTCCTCACTGCTTTCAGGTTTCGGCTTGAATATCATTTTCTCATAAATATATTCCCTTTACACTCTGAATCTTCTAAGTGAAGATGGAGGATTGAACACATGCATTTCCTTCAGCACTTTCTTCAAACTCCACTAAATGGCAGTTAATGACTGTATTTTAAGCCCATGGAGTCACAAAGACAAAAAGAGCAAAAGAGACGACATTAATGACAACGTTTTGGAAGCTGGAAAGAAGAGATAACAGAAAACACACACACAAGACTATCCATTCTGCTTGCTTAGCTTTATTTTTCTCAATAGCACTTAACCTAGATAAATGTAAGTAAACAGTAACACGATACATATTTACTTAAAAATTTTTTGTTGTCTCCTCCTCCTTCCTCCACGCCTGCAACCTGGAGGAGGTAAGCTGCATGATAGCATTCTTTTCAGTTTGGTTTAGTGTCGTATTCTCAGGCTTTGGAATCTATAGATATTTAATACAAATTTTTGACTGAATATCTGGTGGCCTGGGCAAGGTGCAGTCCGCGGAGGGTGTCGGGTTGTGGCAATCAAGATCTTTGATTTGGATGTTAAATTTGAGGTACGTATTAGATATCCAGGTGAGGATATTAAATGGGCATCTGGATTTCTGGAGCTGAATGCAGAGGTCAAGGCTAAACATATACATTTTGGAGTCACTGACATTTGGACTAGGTAAGATCACCTGGGGGAGTAGGAACACAAAAAGAGGAAAATGCCAAGCTCTGAATCCTGGAGGACTCCACCATTTAGAGGCCAAGCAGAGCAGTGGTCTTCAAACTTTTATCTCATACCATTATCAGTAAGAAGAAGAAAATATAATTGAAATTAAGCAATGAGATAGTAGATTTTTATTTATAAATGATATATGTATTATTGTACAAATATATTATGTGCATTACAAAAAAACACACATATAATACTAAAAAACAATGAGCTGAAGGACTTCTAGTGAAAGAGGAAGTATTGAACACATGCATTTTTCAGCTCCCTCCTTAAGACCACTACAGTGATGGTAAATGGATTTTTAAAAAGAAGCTATAAACCCACTAGGACAAAGAGAACAAGAGTAAAACAATAGCACCAGAATATGGTAAGCTGAAAGAAGACAGATGAATGGCAACTAACTTTTTAGACCCAGGAGAGCTGAGGCTGCTGTGGGGAGAAGCCAAGAGGCAGCCTGATTTAGGAGGACTCAGAATCCCCCAGCCCCGTCCCCCGCCCCAAGGCACAGGAATTGGTGTCTGGCACCTCTGATAGAGGAGGTAAGTGCTGGGCAACAACAGACTGGATGAGAGTCTGCTTGAGAGACAGTTACACCCAGAGCACTCTCACCACTCTGCACTGCAGGTGATTAACCTTCTCCTACATGGCAACAGACTGGAGGTTTATTTTCTGGAGAGGATTAAAGAGAGGGTCTTGACTGGAGAACAAGAGGCACACTTGAAGATGAGAACTCCAACAGGTAGATTAAGTCAAAATTAACATCAGAATGCTTAAAGCTGAAGTATCAAGAAGGTGCTCTGCATGTTTCTTAGGGATACAGAGGCATATAACAAAAAGAGCATTATTTTGATGTGTAGCAATGATTGCCAATGACATTCGCCTACATAGAGGGAACTTTAAAAATATGAATGCTATATAAAATTTTCTTTACGCCTTAGAGCCATTTCAAATATTTATTTCTATTTCTTTTAAAGTGCATGGATTGTCTGAACATTATTTTGGTACATGCATGCAGACATTTTAAGTAATTGCATTTGTTGTATCCTGGATTGGAAGCAGGCATAAATATTGATTTTTTTCCTGTTCTATGTAAATAATGACACCGAGGCTACTCTGAGTACCATGGCATCACCAAAAGTTATTTATATATTTCACATGGCATATACGTCTAGAGAATCAATCCTTGAAGATACAATAATAATATCTTGTTTTTATATTACACTTTGATATTTATATACCTTGATTATCCAGCATATTCTTTTTTTTAATTTATTTATTTTATTTATTTTTGGCTGCATTGGGTCTTCACTGCTGCACACGGGCTTTCTCTAGTTGCAGCAAGTGGGGGCTACTCTTTGTTGTGGTGCGTGGGCTTCTCATTGTGGTGGCTTCTCTTGTTGCGGAGCACAGGCTCTAGGCGCATGGGCTTCAGTAGTTGTGGCACGCGGGCTCAGTAGTTGTGGTTCACAGGCTCTAGAGCACAGGCTCAGTAGTTGTGGCACAAGGGCTTAGTTGCTCTGCAGCATGTGGGATCTTCCCGGACCAGGGCTCGAACCCATGCCCCCTGCATTGGCAGGTGGATTCTTAACCACTGTGCCACCCGGGAAGTCCCTATCCAGCATATTCTGCACTCCATTCACAGTGAAATTGATTTTGTTCCTGGAAATCACTATGCTTTTATTATTCTTTTCCTGCAATGTTCTTTCCTTCCTTATCTGCCTGAAAAACTTTCACCTACTTTTTAAGAACTGCCTCAAATATACCTCTTCTTTAAGTGTTTCCTTGACTCCCTTTAGCTGTTTTTGCTCCATTATTTATGTAATACAGTACCTTGTTTGTACTTTCATTATGGCAGTTCCTGTATTGTTTTTACAGCTATATTTATAAGTCTGTTAACTCTTTTAGCCCAGGTACTATGTCTTGTTTATATTTTTAGTCTTTAACCTACCATAGTGCTGGGCATACAATAGTTATTCAATAAATGTTTCAATGGATGTTTGAAAATGATTTTGTGTTCATTATCTCATTTGATTTTCCCAGATTCAACCAGTCACTACACCCCATTACTCTAAATAATTATTATATCCATCACTTCTTACCCCTACCAATGTCTGCTGCCAAGAATTCATACTCTTGCTGTCTGTTGTTTGGACTACTAGCATCTTAACCTGATTTGTCCCTAGTCTCACTCTCCTCCAATTAATACTTTATTTGCCCACCAGAGTGACTTAACTATACATTTTCCCATGTTCTCTATGCCTTTAAGTTGGCTACATCCACTTCTAGACATGATAGAGCAAAAGAGTATATTAATTTCCACTTTAAACAATTAGAAACTGAAAAAACAATTTTTAGACATTTAGACAACAGGCAGTGCAGGACATTGATCCCTAAGAGAAGGCAGACTATTAAAGTGAGTCCTTTGATTGCCCCAGCTAACTGCCTGGAGAGAGTGAGAGACAGCCTGGCAGCCTTGTTCAGTTGAAGAGACACAGTTTAGAGTCCAGAGATGAAAGTGGCTAGAATTTGTGAAGAAAAATGCCAAGGAGATTGGAGAACTTTTTTGGTGGGGAGGTAGCTACAGAGATCTTTCAAGGGTTCCCCACAAGTCTTAAGGCTGAATACTGATCTGTGACTATATGAAAGGAACTGTCTGAGACTGAAGAAAAATACTCTAAGGAAGGAATAGGCTAAACAGTCCTTAAGCTCACACAGGCAGGCAACAGTTTGTGTTCTAACTAGCCAGAGTGACACAACCTCCTAATATATGGGCATTAAGTAGAGTCCTCAGAAAGAAGATGCCTCAGTAATGGGAACACATTAGCCTAGACTGCTTCACAAAGCTTAAAAGCAAATCTTTAAAGGATCAATCTGATTTCAAGCAACAAAGTCCAGCAATATTTGAGTACTACAAAATTCAGCATCTAGCAATGTAGAAATTAGTACTGTCAGCATCCAATCAAATATTTCCAAACATGCAAAGAAGCAGAAAATGCAACCCATAACCAGGAGAAAAATCAATCAATAGATACAGACCCAGAGATGAGAAGATAGTAGAATTGACTGACAAGGATGTTTAAGCAGCTATTATGAACATATTCTATATGTTTAAGAAGGTAAAGAAAATATGAACATGAAGATGAGAGATATGGAAGGTATTAAAGAAAAACAATTTGAATTTCTAGGTATGAAAAAATACATGATCTGAAATGAAAAGTAACTGAATGAGATTAATAGTACTTACACACCACAGAAAAAAAGACTAGTGAACTTGATGACACAGCAAGAGAATGAAATAAAGAGAAAGAAAAAAATTTTTTAATAAACATAAGATTAATGAGCTGTGTGACAATATCAAACAATCTAATAATATATGTATAATTGGAGTACCAGAAAGAAAGGGCAAAACAGAAAACATATTTTAGAAAACAATGGCCACAATTTCTCCAACTCTGATGAAAATTATACATCCAGAGATCCAGGAATCTCAATGAGCCTCAATCAGCATAAACATGAAGAAAAGCACATCAAGACACATTATAATCAAATTACTAAAAATCAGTGATAAGATAAATATTTCAAAAGCATCCAGAGATAAAGGACACATTGCATTCAAAGAAATGAAGATAAAAATGACAGCAGACGTCTAATCAGAAACCATGCAGGCCAGAAGATAATGGAGGAACTTCATCAAATAAATGAAACCAAAAGAAAACAAAAAATTTTAACCTATATTTCCATACCCAGAAAAAAATCTTTTAAAAATGAAGAAAACTTCTGCTTTCTCTTAGTATATAGAAAGTTGGAAAGAGTGCTGTTTCTACCATAATAATGAGAAAAAATTGTAATAATGAGTTACAAATTCACATGTTTTCTTGAATCCATCAGAGAGCTGAGATCACAGAGCAACCATGAGGTCTGAAATACAAAATCAGACAGGGCTCTCCAAGGAGAGAGAGAACATCAGAAATGGTTTATCTACGGCATAGCATAGGAAAAAGAGACGATATGGACCATAGGAGCGTGTAAGATGAATTCAGCTAAAAATGTAAAAAGGCTGAGTGTGGGCTAGCATGACAGTACAGATACTTGGGAGCCACAAACACAAACTCACAAACCCTTTTCCATGGGTTCCCACTGGGTGCTCACAAGAAAGACTGTGGGCAGGACAAGAGACCAGAACGAGCTTCCTTCAGTGGTACAGGATCACTGAAGGGGTTTGGGAGCAGCTGTGGAAAAGGTACAAAGCACCTCCTGGACCCTCTACCCCTATGAAATAAGAGCCTATGTCAAGGAAGTAGAAGCAGCAAACACTGATACTTCCAAAACACATCTGAAGTGCCACTGTGGCTGGTGAATGGGTAAAAGAAAAATATTCTCTAATTATAAGAGAGGGGCAGGAAACAGTCCTAGACACAGATCCTAGATCAATCAATACCATTAGGGGTGTCTTATTGCTGGTGGGTGGAGGAGTGGGCACGGGAATCTGGAAACTCCTGAAAAAGACCCCCTAAGGATACAAGGCAGAGTTTGGCTGTCATGAGGAAGAGGGACAGGATCATGAGAAAGCCCCACCACAAAGACCCAGGCACACAGAGCTTAACTAAGACTGAGCTAGACCAGGACAACAGAGAAACATCCTGCCCTCTCCCCAGTATTAAACAGCAAACACTGAATAATAAACAATAGTAGGCTACTACTGGGGAGTAGGCAACATTGTGGAGAAAGATTTCCAATGTGGCATAGTTGCAAAGGAAAGCCCAAAAGCTGAGAATATTTCAGGGACATCGGAAAAACAAAAACAAAAAAACACACCCTAATCACAAGGTAAGGCTAGAGGAAACTGAAACCAGTGGAGAATTGTTATCATAGAAACAACAAAACCAAAACCCAGTTCAACTTCTGACTAGATTGACTCAACATCCAAAATTCATGGTCTTATAAAATAAGAAGTGTGCCTATTTCCATGTACAGTTGGCCCTTGAACAACATGGGTTTGAACTGTACAGGTCCACTTTCATGTGGAATTTTTTCAATAGCAAATCCTACAGTATTACACAGTCTGCAGTTGGTTGAATCCATGAATGCAGAACTGCAGATATGGAGGGCCAACTGTAAAGTTTATACGTAGATTTTCAACTGCATGGAGGGTTGGCACCCTTAATTCCCTTGTTTTTCAAGGGTCAACTGTATAAATAATATCTACCTCAATTTCGACTGTTCTACATACACTGTCTAGTATTCAGTAAAAATTATCAGACACATAAAAAGTTAAGAAAAGGCAACCTACTAGTAAAAGACAAAGCAATTAATAGAATCAGACTCAGAGATATTGTAGATGTTGGAAATCATGCAGGGAATTTAAAATAACTACTATGAAATTAAAGGTCCTACTTGGAAAGGTGGGCAACATACATGAGCAAAAGGGGAATTTTAGCAGAGGTGTAAACCACAAAAAAAGAGCCTAATAAAATGCTAGAAGTTTTAAAAAAGCAACAGAGATGGAGAATGCCTTCAATGTGCTCCTCACTTAACTTGACACAGGAAATAATCAGTGAACTTGAAAATAGTTGAATAAAAATCATCCAGACTAAAACATAAAGAGAAAAAAAAGAGTGGAAAAAACATAACAAAACATCCAAGAGCTGTGGGGCAATATAAAAATGGTTTAACATATGTGTAACTGGAATTGCAGAAGGAAGAGAATGGGATAATGGTACAAATTACATCTTGGAAAAGATAACACCCAAAATTAATTAAAGAAGACAAACATAGATCCAAGAATCTCAGAGCATACCAAAAAAATTCCAAAGTATGCAAAAAATGAACCCCCTACACCCATCATGTTTAAAGTGCATAAACTGAAAATAAAGAAACAATTTTGAGGGTATCAAGAGATAAAACACACATACAGGGAACAGAGGTGATAATTAAAGCAGATTTTACATCAGAAATTATGCAAGCCAGAAGACAGTGGATTGACATCTTTAAAGTAATGAAGGAAAAAACTGTCAACCCAGGATATTTACTAAAAAAAACTTTCAAAAATAAAGATTTTTTTCATAAAAGTGAAAGCTGAATGAAATTATTACCAACAGACTTGTGCTATAAGAAATGTTAAAGGAAAATTTTCGCGTAGAAGGAAAATGATACCATGCAAAAACCTACACCTATGCAAAGAAACGGGGAGCTCCAAAAGCAGTTAAAATGAAATTAATATAAGACATTTCCCCATTTTAAATTGCATTAAGAAATTATTGACTGTTAAAGCAAAAATAGAAGCAAAGTATTATGAGTTTACAGCAGATGTAAAGGTGTAATATATGACAAAAATAACATAAAAGAAGAGAGGAAGGAATTGGAAGTATCTTGTTATAAGCTTCTTATACTATATAAAAGAAGTATAACAATCTTTTTTATTAATTTTTATTGGAGTATAGTTGCTTTACAATGTTGTGTTAGTTTCTTGCTGTACAGCAAAGTGAATCAGTCATACATATACATATATCCACTCCTTTTTAGATTTCCTTCCCATTTAGGTCACCACAGAACATTGAGTTCCCTGCGCTATACAGTAAGTTCTCATTAGTTATCTATTTTATGTATAGTAGTGTATATATGTCAGTCCCAATCTTCCAATTCATCCCACCTCCCCTTCCCCACTTTGTAACCATAAGTTTGTTCTCTACATCTGTGACTCTATTTCTGCTTTGCAAATAAGTTCATCTCTACCATTTTTCTAGAGTAAAACATAATTTAAAGGTAGCCTATGGTAAATAAAAAATGTACTACAATGTACATTAAATATACTACAATGTAACCCTAGGGAAACCACTAAAACTTAAAAAAATTATAAGTAATAAGTCAGTAATGTATAAAAATGAAATAGTAAATTAATTCAAAAGCAGGCAGAGAAAGAGAAGAAAAAAGGAAAAAGTAACAAATAGAAACCAAACAGCAAGATGGTAGATTTTAATAAAATCATACTAAAATAAAAGTGATCTAAACCTGTGTAGTCCAATAGAACTATAATGTGAGCAAGGTATGTAATTTAAAATTTTCTGGTAGCCATGTTAAAAAAAGAAAAAGAAACAGATGAGGTTAATTTTAATAATATATTTAACAGAATCTATGCAAAATATTGGGTTGGCCAGAAGGTTCATTTGATTTTTTCCATAAGATGGCTCTAGTAGCACTTAGTTGTCTTTAACTTCATTCAAAACAATTTTGTTAGATTGTATGTGATAGCTGTCATATCAGCATGCATTTAAAAAAAGACATCAAAATTTGGTGGATTTTTGTGTAGCCATTTTAATATTGAAGATGGAAGAAAAAAAGCAACATTTTTGGCATATTATGCTTCATTATTTCAAGAAAGGTAAAAACGCAACTGAAATGCAAACTCTCCATACTTGTGCAGTGTATGGAGAAGGTGCTGTGACTGATCGAACATGTCAAAAGTGGTTTGCGAAGTTTCATGCTGGAGATTTCTCGCTGGATGATGCTCCACGGTCAGGTTGACCAGCTGAAGTTGATAGCGATCAAATCGAGACATTAATTGAGAACAATCAATGTTATGCCACACGGGAGATCACCAACATACTCAAAATATCCAAATCAAGCATTGAAAATCATTTGCACCAGTTTGGTTATGTTCGTTGCTTTGATGTTTGGGTTCCACGTAAGTTAAGCGAAAAAAACCTTCCTGACCATATTTCCATATGTGATTCTCTACTTAAACGTAATGAAAATATTCCATTTTTAAAACAAATGTTGATGGGTGATGAAAAGTGGATACTGTACAGTAATATGGAATGGAAGAGATCACGGGGCAAGCGAAATGAACTACCACCAACCACACCAAAGGCCAGTCTTCATCCAAAGGTGATGTTGTGTATATGGTGGGATTGGAAGGGAGTCCTCTATTATGAGCTCCTTCCAGAAAACCATACGACTAATTCCAACAAGTACTGCTCCCAATTAGACCAACTGAAAGCAGCACTTGACAAAAAGCATCCAGAATTAGTCAACAGAAAATGCATAATCTTCCAACAGGATAACACAAGACCGCATGTTTCTTTAATGACCAGGCAAAAACCGTTACAGCTTGGCTGGGAAGTTCTGATTCATCCACCATATTCAGCAGACATTGCACCTTCGGACTTCTTTTATTTCGGTCTTTAAAAAATTCTCTTAATGGAAAAAATTTCCATTCCCTGGAAGACTGTAAAAGGCACCTGGAACAGTTCTTTGCTCAAAAAGATAAAAAGTTTTGGGAAGATGGAATTATGAAGTTGCCTGGAAAATGGCAGAGGGTAGTGGAACAAAAGGATGAATACACTGTTCAATAAAGTTCTCAGTGAAAATGAAAAATGTGTCTTTTATTTTTACTTAAAAGGCACTTTTTGGCCCACCCAGTATTATTTCAACATATAATCAATATAAGAATTATTCATGAGATATTTTACATTCTGTTTTATAAAATTCCATGTGTATTTTACACTTACATCTCAATTCAGACCAGCAATATGTCAAGTTCTTCAAAGCCACATGTGGCTGGGAGTTACCTTACTGGACAGTGCAGTTGCAATTAACTACACATGTTGAAAGACAGAGATTTTTCTAAGTAGATTAGAAAGCAAGACTTGACTAAATGCTATTTACAAGAAACCCACTTTAAATATAAACACATAGGTAAGTTAAAACAAAAAAGGATGAAAAAACCCCTAAAAGAATGGAAAAATATACTCTAAAAAAAACTGGTCAAAAGAAGCTGAATTCACTACACTAGAATCTGTCGTACAGAGTGAAGTTAGCCAAAAAGAGAAAAACAAATATCGTCCACTAATGCGTATATGTGGCATCTGAAAAATGGTACAGATGAACCTATTTGCAGGGCAGGAATAGAGATGTAGACATAGAGAACGGACATGTGGACACGGTGGGGAAGGGGAGGGCGGGACGAATTGGGAGATTAGGATTGACATATATACACTACCATGCATAAAATAGATAGCTGGTGGGAACATGCTATGAAGCACAGGAGGCTCAGTTGGATGCTCTGTGACAACCTAGATGGGTGGGATATGGTGGGGGAAGGAGGTCCAAGAGGGAGGGGATATAGGTAAACATATAGCTGATTCACTTCATTGTACAGCAGAAACTAACACAACATTGTAAAGCAATTATACTCCAATTAAAAAAAAAAAGCAAAATAGACATTACATAATGATAAGGAGCCAGTTTACTAATAACAGCTTCAAATGCATAGAGCAAAAAGTGATATAACTGAAAGGAGAAACAGACAAAACTGCAATTATAGTTAGACATTTAAACAATCTTTTCTCAGTAATTGATAGAAAAATTAGAGAGTGAATCACTCAAGATATAGAAGACCTGAACAACACTACTAACCAACTTGACTTAATCGACATTTTTAGAGCACTCCATCCCCAAACAGCAGAACACAAACTCTTTTCAAGTGCACATGGAACATTCACCAAAATAGAGCATATTTTAGGTGATAAAACAGCCTCAGTATATTTAAAAGAATTGAAATCATGCAAAATATGATCTCTAACCACAATGGAATTAAGCTAAAAACCAGTAAAAGAAAGCTATCTGGAAAATTCTCATGTACCTGAAACTTACACAGCATACTTATAAATATCAGTCAAAGAGAAAGTCACAAAGGGAATTAGTAAATATTTTGTACTGAATGTAAGTGAACATACAACATATCAAGATTTGTGGAACCTAGTGAAAGCAGTGTTTAAAGGGAAATTTATAGCATTAAATGTTCTTATTAGAAATGAGGTAAGTTCTTAAATCAATGATCTAAGCTTTCAACCTGAGAAAATAGTAAGAGAAGAGCGAATTTAACCCAAAGCAAGTAAAAGAAAGGAAATAATATACTTAACAGCATAAATTAATAAAAGAGAAAACAGAAAAACAATTTAAAAAGTCAATGAAGGCAAAAGCTGATTCTTTGGAAAAATTAATAAAATTGATTAACTTCTCTAGCCAGGCTGATCAAGAAGAGAGAAAAGACAAAACTAACAATATCAGGAATATGAAAATGGACACCGTACAGATCCTACCTGTATTAAAAGTATAACAAGTACCTATGAACAATTTTATGCCTATCAATTAGGGAACTTAGATGAAATGGACAAATTCCTTGGAAGACACAAAATATCTAAGCTTTCTCATGAAGATATAAATAACTGGAATAGCCAGTGTTTATTAAAGAAAATGAATTTATAGCTAAAAACCTGCACATAAAGAAAACTCCAGGCCCAGGTGACTTCACTGTCAATTTATATCAAGTATTTAAAGATGAAATAATACAAACTCTATACAACTTCTTCCAAAAAATGGAGAAGAGGGAACACTTTCTAACCTATTTTACAAGGCTAGCAGCATTATCCTGGTAACAAAATGTGACAAAGACATAACAAGGGGGAAAAATACAAACCGGTTATCTCTCAAGGATATAGATGCAAAAAATCCTTATCACAATATTAGCAAATTGAATACAGTTATATACATATATAAAAAGACAATGCATCAGGACCAAGTGTAGTTTTTCTTAGGAATGCAAGGTTGGGTCAGCATTAGAAAATCAATCAATGTAATTCACTGTATTAAGCAACTAAAAAGAAAAATGATATGACCTTCTTACTAGATGAAGACAAAAGCATTTGACAAAATTAAACACCCAGTCATTATAAAGTTCCCCGAAAATTAGGAATTAAAGGAAATTTCCTCCATCTTATAAAGGGCAACTACGAAAAACCCTACAGCTAATAATACTTCATGGTGAAAGGCTACATGCTTTTTTCCTGTTTGGAAACAAGGCAAGGATATATATACTCTTACTACTCCTATTATACATCCACATGAATCAGAAGTTTCACTCCTAGAGATTTACCCAAGAGAAATGAGCACACATCTTCATAAAGACTTGTATAAGACTGTTTATAGAAGTTTTATTCATAGTAGCCTCAAACTGGAAATAATCAAATACCATCAGCTTGTGAATGAATGAACAGATTGTGATATATCTATATTTTGGACTACTTCTCAACAATAAAGAGGCACAGTACTGATATATGCAACAACATCGATGATTCTACAAAGCATTACAGTTAGTGAAAGAAGTCACGCACAAAAGACTACAAACTGTATTATTCTATTGCATGAAATTCTAGAAAAGGCAAAACTATAGAGTCAGCAAAGTGATCAATATTTTTCAAGAGGTGGGGGAAGGAATTAACCACAGAGGGAGCATGCAATAACTTTTCATGGTGATGGAAAGTTTTATATCATAATTGTGGTTGTGATTACACTACTATATCCAACTGTCCAACCTCACTGAAATATAGACTCGGTGGATTTTATTTACATAAATTGAACTTCAGTAAAACGAACAAAAATGTTTAACAGGAAAAAAAAAAGGAGTGGGGAAAAGTAGACCTTTTAGTGACCCTACATTATTCACAGTAAAGGTTGCTGAGTAAGCCACAGTGGCCACTTGAGTGTGGGTAAGAGAAGTGTTGCCCCATGGCAGAGGGTGTGGAACAAAGAGGAAATAAAGGGAGTTTCTGAAATGTACATAGAGAAGTGGCAAAAGGAATATAATAGGTTTGGCCATAGAGAAGGGGTGACCAAGGAACTGTTGAGGGAGAGCCATTTCGAACAAAACTCATATTATTTACATGATCCTTCTTGAGCTGAGCCTTGCCTACCTCTCCACCTAACTCGCCTACTCTCTCTCTTACTGTCTGTTTTTACTCTTATGTCTGTTAGCTCTTTCACAAATTCCTTTGTGTGCTTCTCAAAGAAGCATGCTAGGCACCATCCTTTATTCACTCTATACCCTTTGTCCCTTCTAGGTGAATCACCCACTTCCATGACTTTAAATTATTATACCATTGATAACAAAGCCAGGAAAAGCCACAGAGATTATTTCTTTTCTCCATACTGCCAAAATGTTATTCTTAGGCAACAAAACTAGCTACCTGAATTGGATTTGGAGGAAAAGGAGGCATTTATGGAAGAAAGCAAAGATGGGTAAACAGGAGGGAAAGGAACAACATTTGTTGGTATGTCAAGATTATTATCCTTCCAGACTTAGCAGTATTCTATCCTAGCATCCTATACTTACTTCTTCTCTGAAGCACATAACACACTTGAAATCATTTGTTTAATATTGATCTTCTGGGCTAACCTATCATCTCTTTGAGGGTCTGTCTGAGTCACTTCTGGAATCCCCAAAATTAAGCAAGGTGCTTGACATTTAGTAAGCACCCAATAAATATTTGTTGCCTAACTAACTATTCTAACATTTAAACTTGTTGTTTCTTCCAAGCTGAGCTTGTGCACCACATCATTTCATGTCCCTACACATTTATTTTAACGTTTCCTCTGCTGGATATGGAATGAATCCTCCTGATTTCTTCCTACCCACTCTCCAACCCTAATCCACCAGGCAAATTCTTACTTTTACTTCCAACCCCAGTTTAAATGTTTTCTCTAGGAAACCTCCCCGACTTCCCTTAAGCAGATCTTTGTGCCACCCTGTACATCCTTCCTTTGTAGTTCGCTCTGCATTGAAATGATGTTTTCATTTCTGTTTTCCCTTCTTGATTCTGATTTCCTTCCCAGGTTGATTCTGATCCTTCCACATCTGCCATAATAGTTGACGCACAGTAGATTCTTAATACATATTTGATATGGAATGATTTCTTTTCCCATTAATCATGTGATACATACAGAGAAGCATTATGCCTATATAATTATTAGGTTTGTGAAGCGAATGAGCCCATATTCCTTACATGGAAATGAGTTAAAAAGAGAGTGAATCAGTGGATGCCAAACCTCAGATCCTTGGGGAGAGTTGTTATTGGAACTTCTGACCACTGCTATAATGAGATTTAAATAGTAAAGCAACCCAATTTTTATCAGCAAGTTCTCCAAAGGGAAAAATAATAAATTTATGTCTACAATTCCTTTAAAATTAGAAGTTCTTTTTACACTAGCTTGGAAATAACTAAATGCAAAGTCCTGAAGAGATTATGCAAAGGAACTTTCCACATGGCCTAATTCAACCTTGTATGAGGCAAATAACTAAGTTAACTCAACTGATTTTTTTTTTAAGTATTATAACTGTGTTACCTACCTACTTCCAAGATTTAGAATTAAAATTGTGATTACTGGGAAATTTCTAACCATGACAAAAGAATTTTGTTAGCATGTAGGACAAATAATGTACGACAGTGTGTAGTTTAAGTGTGTTAGAGCTGTAAAATAATAGTTTAGTTGAATGAAATGTAAGGATTTAAGATAAGTACACAGATGCTTCCACTTTTAAAACTTTTGCCAACATGATAGAGAGAGGAATGTGTAGTTCAGAAGTGGGTCTGAAGTCAATGTATTCAGTTCTCCCCAGTGGCACCAAGATTTTAAAGCAGGTGATCTCACTGATGGATAAGAATACAATTCTGATTGTTTAAAAAAATGCACAATGTATAAGCAAAAACCTTATCTCCTCCTCCTCCTGGTTATACAGAAGACACCCTGTTACAAATACCTGGAAATCATTTTAGGTTGAAAGAAGAAATAATAAATATGAGAAAGGCTATAGATAAATGTCTGTGAATTTTCTATGATTTGCTCAGGGTTTGTGGTGGGAGTGGGGCAGGAAGGAACTGGAAGGAGACCTGAGTTCTAGGTTCTAGTCAACTGGTATACCACTTGAGTCACCCAAGGAAAATTTCCATTTCCTCCTCATATGTAACAAGCCCTGCCTGAAGCCCTGCCTGAAGTTCCTTGCCCAGAGCCAAGACCACCGCCGTACTTTGCATATTCAGAGGGAGCAGGATGGTGGTTGTGAAGGATCTTCCTTTTCTTTTCATTTCATGGAACTCAGTGAAGAAAATTCTCCTGGAAACATGTGACCTACCAAGCTAGATTAGTTCACTTCTACTAAAAGATCTTACTGTAAATTCCATTCTTTTGTCACCAAGCTTTTCCTAGAATATACATCTAGAATTATTACTATACTGTCATGTGCTTGTGTAAATGCTACCCTGCAGTTATTTCCTGTTTTATTCATTCAATAGTCATTCATTCAACAAAATTTATTGAACACCTACTATGATCCAGGTATTACACTACTTACTGTCCCTGCCCTCATGTAATGTATAGTCTAGTGGGAGAAACATACCAGGATAAATGAACAAGTATGTACAACACCAAGAGTGAACCCTAATGTAAACTATGGACTTTGGGGTGATTATGATGTGTCAGTGTAGGTTCATCAATTATAACAAATGTCTCACCGTGGATGGTGGGAGATATTGATAATGGGGAGGCTGTGCATGTGTGGGGACAGGGGGCACAAGGGAAATCTCTGTACCTTCCTCCCAATTTTGCTGTGAACTTAAAACTGCTTTTATATATATATATATATATATATATACACACACACACACACACACACACACACATATGAAACACACATAAAAATGTGTAAGTAAGCATTATAAATTGCAGTAAACTGCAATGAAGGAAACAATAGGGAATAAGAGAAAGCATGAGAAAGTGACTTATTTTACATATGAGTTTCAGGGAAAGTTTCTCCAGGAGGTGATATTTAAGTTAAAGTCTGAAGAATGAAAAGGAGATAGTGATGGAGTGTGTGTGTGTGTGTGGTCTGTGTGAGTGCTCCAGATAGAGGAGAGATATGTATAAAGCCCTATGATGGGAAAAAGCAAGGCAAATAAGTGTGAGAGGCTGAAGGAATGCCAGTAGATGATTCAGACAAGAGCTGACACTGGAGAGGCAGAGGCATGATCGTACAGGACTGTATGAAACAGAGTAATCAGTCTGGATTTTATTCTACTGACAGGGAAGCCATGGAGGGATTTTCAGCAAATAAGTTCCATGATCCTATCTATACTGAAAAGAGTTGAGAACATGAGAGTAAAAGGAGCCAGGTTAGGTTGGCCTTCTCCCCTGATCTGGATTGTAACAGTGACTAGATAATAGGTGCTGCCCCTTAGAGCCCAGCCCTGGGCACAGAGAAGGCATCCATGCACGCTGATTGAATGAATGAATGCAATATTTACATTTTATGATATAGTGTATTCTTCTATTTTAATAACATTTAAAATAGTAACTAAACAAAAGGTGAGTGCATTCAAAGACCTTGCATTATGAGACTTACACTTGTTTTATTTTTACATTCAGAATTGGGTAGAAAATGAAAAACCACATTCAGCCAGGCAAAGAAGACGAAGAGCAGAGGGAAGAGAGATGACAATTTTTTTCCTCTTGCCCACGATCCTATTTCCTACAACTCATCTCTCTGTGAATGTCTTTGGCTAATTTAAGGAACCTATTCTTGACTACAAGAACCATATGTTGTTTCTAAATGTTATGCCCTTAGAAACAGCTTAAGTTTTTTTTTCAGGTTACTCATACTTGATCTTTATAAAAAGCATCATTATAATAATAAATAATTTGAATAGGAGTATGATATTTGAATGTTTCATGGAAGTAGTAAAATATTTCACTTTTGCTTATTCATTAAAACCATGAAGTTCCACTATTAAATGTGGATGTACAATGTGATCTGGACTTTCACTCTGTGATAACACAGTTCTGAATAATGGGTCATTTGATTCAGCAGTTATTTGGTTTACCTATGGAGGTTCACAGCCCTGGAAAGATCAGAAATATATTTCAAGCTGTATTTTACATTTCTACTTTGGGTATGCTCACCTAGTCTAAATTATAAAAAAAAACAATGCCTAAGTTGGTTCTTAATATATTACAATCAAATCATTTGCCTATTATTTCTATTTAACTTGCTTTAACAATTTAAGAAAGTCTTCACTAGGTGAAATGGCTCTGTGGCCAAAATTAGGCCCAGGTCAAAGCTGTGGGTTCTTGGGTTCTCTGTGAATATGTCCAGTTTGATAGTGGCTAAGAGTGGGAACGCGAGACAACCACGGCATCCTTGGGTCCCAGACTCAGCTCAGAGATCCCCACTCCTTCAGACAAACATGTGTGGGTGCCCCAAAAGCTGGCCAATCATGTTTTCAGAATCAAGCACCTTGAGTACAAGTCAGTGAAAATCACCATCCATCTGGGGTGGCCTCTACTTAGAAAGGTAGATCCTACAAAGCAAAATTCTCCAGCAAATTAGGGATATGAAAACTGTTGTGTTTGGAGAGTAACTTACAGTTACTTAGGAGTTTTCTATTTTTGGAATCTGTTAACAGCATTATTGCTTCTGGTAATTTTAATCCAAGATTGATACATAGCTTTTTAATAATAATTATAATAGTGTTAATAATTTATAATATGTTTGACTGATTACTGTGTGCAAGCTGTGAGCTGAAAACTTTTAAAATATCATCTCATTTACCCTATGAGCCAGATGTTACCATCCCCACTTTACTCATGAGGAAATGGAAGCTTTGTGCTCTTAACCACTACTTCTTAATGCCTCTTACAGAAGTAGTGCTTCTTTAGAGAGGAAATCAGTTGGAGTATACTGCTCTCCCTACTCTCGGAACAGACAGGCCAGTATCTTTGTCATCTTCACACTCATGTCAAAGATCTTATCTCTGGACAACCTGGGATTGTGTGCCAGGATCTGTGTTAAATTAATAATTCCATTTGACATTTGAAGAAACTGAAGCTGAGTAAATGTATACCTTGCCTAAGGTGAGAATCATAATTTTGGAGGCAGAGCTAGGTTTAACTTCTGATTCCACCATTCACTAGCATTGTTACCTTTACTAAACTTTAAAACCTCTCTGAGCCTCTGCTTGCATTTAAATCATGTTGATGGTAATGCCTATTTAATAGGATCCTGTCAGGATCCTATTGTGAAGATTTAAACAAGAGCCCATGTCAGTGCCTGCTACAGAGTAGCGCCCGATGAAGGGAGCTATCATTGTGACTTTGATTCGCCAGCCTCACACAAGAGAAGAGTGGATGCCCACTTCTCTCCAGGCATTCACAGACACCATCTGGGCTGTGTTTTCCTTGTTATCTAAGGAGGGATGATTAAATGAAGGCTCCACCATGCAAGAATTCTTGGCCCAAGTTTTCTCCTGGCAATGAATCTGAAACTTCATTTTCCCAGGGGGATAGTAATGGCGAGATATGACCATTAGTTGTGTAGATTTATATGTTCTTTTCTTAACGGACCATCATCTTTTATAAGATAAACAAAATGGCAAAGAGTTGACTTGAATACTTTCCATTCATTCTTACTTAGTAGAAGATGAATGAATAAGTGAAATGGAATTGAGCATACAGAATGATTGACAAGTATTTGGTTACTGCCCTCTGGGAGGAAAAAGTATGTATGTGTATATATATGTATATATATATACATATATATATATATATACACAAACACATATATATTCCTCTTGTATATATAGATATAGATATATTCCTCTTGTAGGATGGAATTTGAAACAACATATAGGGGGAAAAAGGCATCTATGAATTTTTAAACAATTCCTCAGTGTTAAAAAAAATTCTCAGTTGCATGCTTTTACCTTTGGAGTTTGAAATGTTAAGACCTTTGCGCTTTTTCTTGGAGAGAAAGAAAATGCTTGTAGAAGTTGAAATGTCAAAAGCCATTCTTCATGCCTTCAAGGACTGGGATCAAAACCCCAGGATGGGGGGATTAGGAATAAACAAAAGTAGAAGCAGAATGAGATGTCCAGAAGAATTCTAAACAAGCACTCTTGCTCTTTGAACTATCCTTCTGGTCCTAATTCATTCCCAGCTAACTACTCTGCCCCCTCCTTGATTCTCTCTCTTACTGTGCTTTTTGCTCACCACCTTGGTTACCTAGACTACTCTTGCTTGCTCTTTGTTTTTTCTTTTCTTTTCAATGTCTCTGTCTTCTAAGGCTCAGCTTGACTTTGATCCCTGGTTTCAGCTTCTCACTTTGAATCCTTTTGGTTTCTGACACCCATTTCAGGGCAAATCCTTGATAAATGTTTGCATGCTTAGCCACCTGTCCTGACTGTTTCCTGGCTCTTCCCCAACTACCTCCAACCAGTTCCAGAGTCTGGACCAGGATGTGTTAACAAAAAAGGGGTGGCAGCAGGGGAAGCTTAATAATCAATAGTCTCCATTTTGGAGACTGTGATGAACTTAATACACGAAAGAAACTTAGTTTTAAAAAGTATTTTTTAACAAGAGCAAGGGCCACATTGGCTAAATTCTATATGGCATGACTTATGATAAGTGAATGAATAAAACGGTGTTTTAGAGCTTCCCTGGTGGTGCAGTGGTTAGGAATCCGCCTGCCAATGCAGGGGACATGGGTTCGAGCCCTGGTCCGGGAAGATCCCACATGCCGCAGAGCAACTAAGCCCGTGTGCCCCAACTACTGAGCCTGTGCTCTAGAGCCCGCGAGCCACAAAAAAAAAAAAAAAAGAAAAGAAAAAAACCAACCAAACAAAAAAAACAAACAGAATAAAAAACGGTGTTTTATTTGGCCCAGACCCCCTTGTCTATTTGCTTATAATTTAGGACAAAAGAAAGGGTCAGAAGATAATAATTTTTGTCCTGCAATTCAAACAAAGTGGTAGGATGTGATAATCAAGTGAATAAGCATTACAGAAATACTCAAAATTAATGGTTGAAATAATGTTCTAATATTTTAGCTTTATTCATAACCCAAGCCTTATCATCTATTTCAAATTTAAATTACAAGAACTGACTAATAATTATAATTTTCCTCAGAATACTTAAAAAGACCTTTCCTTAAACATTTGGTTAGCTTTATTATTATTATTAATTAATTAGTCAACTCTTTTCCAATATTAATATCATATCTTAGAGGGGACATATTCATTTATAACATCTATACTTCATACAGGAGTAAAATTCACTTCTATGTTACTCATGTTGTAAACATAATCACCAATTATGGGAGATATGCCAGAGCACCTCAGCCTTTATTGCAAGGCATTTTATCATAAATATCAAGACGTACTTTAACTCCTTGAAATGGATACTTTGTCTAGTCTGTAGTTTGTGTCATGCTATGTTTATTTAATGTTGCATAAATAATACATTATAATACTATTAGTAACTCTTTGCCTCATTCTACTTCTGCTATCAACTAATTTTTTAAAATAAATAATTATTATGTTGTCTGAAAAAATAAACCAATTCTAACATAAATAATACCTCAAAAATTGCAACATACACCCTATCAGTTTTCAGAAATTTTACTATTCACTGATTTATTCAGCCATTTAAACATTTACTGAAAGCCTTCTATATGCCAGGTACCACTATGCAAGGTGCTGAGTATATGGGTAAATAAAATATGATTATTCTCACTATGATCTCAGAGTTACAACGGAAGTTCAAGAGATCATGCAAATAACTATAATACACAATGATGTAGGTTAAAATAGAGTTATTCATAAATTGCAGATATGAGGGCCTTCTTTCTGTCTACAGGACTTAGGGAAAGCTACAGAAAGAAGATACAATTCAGGGTGGCTTTGAAGAATGAGCAGGGGTGCTGCAGAGGCAAGGGATGTGGAAAGCTCAGTCCAGGAAGGAGCATCTATATGCATGGAAGCTGGACTCACACAGGAGAGACAAGGAGGCACGTGAATGCAGGGGGCAGATGGGTAACATCAGGCAGTGCAGAGTGGCTGAAATGCGGGGAATACATCGGAGAAGGTATGCAGACGAAACGGTGGGTGGCCACTTCTCAACATGGTTTAGACTTGGCATTACTTGGGATAGAGGCAAAAGATTCAGCAGAATGAGAGAGAGAGATGAATACAAAAGGTAAAAGAAACAATTCTACATGGCCCTCAAATCTGTTTCATATTTTTTCCTTCCTGTGCACAAGGAAAACTCCATTTCCAGCTCCCCTGCTGTTAGGCAAGGTCATATGAATAGTTCAGGCCAAAACATTGTAAACAAAATTTTAATGTTACTTCTGGGCTGAGGTAGTGAAAAGCCCCTGTGTTATTTTCCAGTGTCTCTTGCTCTGTCATGGAAACGAAGGGGGGCCTTATGTTGATGTGAGGAACCACAAGATCATAACTGCCTGAATTCATGAGTCACCACATCAAAGACAATTGCCCTGGAGGGTTGCCTAGATCCACAGTAGATCTGGTGGAAGGAATACATTTTAAAAAGTTTTTTATTAAGTCATTGAACTTAGGGTTTTTTTTTTTACTGCAGCATAGCATAGCTGATCCTGACCAAAACACAAATTTAAGTTAGTACTTAATGAGCATACAATTCAAAGGAGGCAGAGGATGGATTCAAGGTTATAAGTTAAGAGGTCAGAGAGAAATGGGACTACTTCTTCCTCTGAAACATGTAGGAAAGTTTAGGGAGGGATAAAATATAGAACAATTTGGAGGTAGAAAAGAGGAAGTTAAAGGAGTTTATTCATGATGGTTACTACATTCCTCTGATATTGGAAATTAAGTCTTCTGCTGAGAAGGTGACTTGCAAGATTGAGGGAAATAAAATGATTGAGCAGTTGCTGAGGGGAAAATTACTACACAGAATGGGAAAGAGAATGGGGTAGATAGAAAGGAAAGAAATGCAGAGCAGAGGTAAGTGCTCAGCTGGGTCTGTAGCTCATGAATTAATACTGGAGTCAGCTAACATGAGTCTGTCATTTTCTACAGCAATGATTGCCAGCCTGAGAGTAAAAACAAATAATTATGCTCATATGAGGGCTTGGAAAATAAGTCATGGTATGAAGAGGAGATCTCTAAAAAAATTAGGGAGGCTTGGGAAAGTAGAGTTGAAGTGACTGACAATAGCATTTGATGCAAAAAGGAAGAAAGTGAAGCCAGAAGGAAGCTGATAGAGAAAAAGACTCTACAAAAAACTGGATGTTTTAGTGGGTTGAAGGGAAAGTTTAGCAGGGCTCTTGGTGTAGAAGTGGTTAAAAGACATGGAGTTATGCTTATCAAGATGGTAGTATAATGTAATGGTTAAGAGCAGGTTGTTTGGGTTTCAGTGGCTGCTCTGCCCCTCACTAGTGATATATGATATTAGCCAAGTTAGTCATGTTTTTTTCTGTGCCTCAGTCTCCTCATAGGACATACTAAGCTCCACTGAAGGATTTCTGTGTTGACTGAATGAGTCAATATATATAAAGCTCTTAGAATGGTGCTTGGCGTAAAGTGCTCTATAAACATAAATTGTTATAATGGTAGAGATTATGCAGCCATGGAGATGGGTGCTGAGGTGTAAGGAGATGAGCATTGCTGATGGAAAGGGGGTTAAGAAACTGTAAGATGAGAGATTTGGTGAATCATAAATGTGGGCACTGCATAGTCTCAAGATGCTGAAGACAAACAAAGAAAAGAAAATCATGAGCTAGTGGGATGTCCTCAGTTGATGCCATGACATAATAATGACCATGAGGAGAGGAGAATGGCATAACTGTGGCATGACCTTCAAGATTGGTAACTTAGTAGTCTAGGAAGGTTGTCCACCCCTACAACTTGTTGCTGAGACGGAGAGCATGAGAAAATGACAGCCTCTCCTTTCAAGAGTTTTCAGGAACTTTTGCTGGAGAGGGTATGGAGAAAAATGAACCCTCCTACACTGTTGATGGGAGTGTAAACTGGTGCAGCCACTGTGGAGAACTGTATGGAGGTTCCTTAAAAAACTAAAATAGAGTTACCATATGATCCAGCAATCCCACTCCTGGGCATATATCTGAGGAAAACTCTAAGTCAAAAAGATACATGCACCCCAATGTTCATTGCAGCACTATTTACAATAGCCATGGAAGCGACCTAAATGTCTATCAACAGATGAATGGATAAAGAAGATGTGGTACATATATACACTGGAATATTACTCAGCCATAAAAAAGAATGAAATAATGCCATTTGCAGCAACATGGATGGACCTAGAGATTAACATATGAAGTGAAGTAAGTCAGACAGAGAAAGACAAACATCATATGATATTGCTTACATGTGGAATCTAAAAAAATGATATAAATGAACTTATTTACAAAACAAAAATAGACTCACAGACATAGAAAAGAAATTTATGATTACCAAAGGGGAAAGGAATAAATTAGGAGTTTGGGATTAAAATATATACACTACTATATATAAAATAGGTAACCAACAAGGACCTCCTGTATAGCACAGGGAACTATATTCAATATCTTGTAATAATCTATAATGGAAAAGAATCTGAAAATGAATATATATATAATGTATGGATATGAAAAAAAGAGTTTTCAGGAACTTTTATCAAGAAAAAGCCACATTTGAGACTTCCCTGTTGGTCCAGTGGTTAAGACTCCACAGTTCCACTACAGGGGACACGGGTTCAATCCCTGGTCAGGAAACCAAGATCTCACATGCCATGTGGCATGGCCAAAAAAAAAAGAAAAGAAAAAAAGAAAAAGCCACATTTTAGTCGATGCAGTGAGGAGGAGAAGAAAAGTAGGTGCAATTAAGCAAAACCTGTGGATATTTATGAATGAAGAGTCCCAAAGTCACTCTGGAAAAGATTTTTTTTCTAAGCAAAATCAGTAAGGGTAGAATTGGAGAAAGAAAAGGTAAGAAATTTTCTGAAGGGGAATGGAAGTCTACACACCTTGAGCCATTATCATCGGGTAAGAGATGGGGAGTTAAGTTACTTTTTTGATGTTCATATAACTTAATTTAACATATCCATTTACTTTTCTACATCGACCATTTGTAGTATTTTTAGAGTGTATGTATTATCAGGTGTAACCAAGAGCTGACTGTGGGGCTCTTTTATTATGTAAACAAAAGATAAGTACATCTATTATGTTTAAAATTATTGAAGAATAAATAATTCCAATGTTATTTAAACCATTCCAAATCATAGAAAATGATATCAAGCTTGTTAATATATTTTATGAAGCTGGCATAATGTTAACAATAAAGATAAATAATAATAAGAGAAAAAATAATAGTCCAATTGTTCACTTAAGAATATAGATGTATGGGCTTCCCTGGTGGTGCAGTGGTTGAGAATCTGCCTGCTAATGCAGGGGACACGGGTTCGGGCCCTGGTCTGGGAAGATCCCACATGCCGCGGAGCAACTAGGCCCGTGAGCCACAACTGCTGAGCCTGCGTGTCTGGAGCCTGTGCTCCGCAACAAGAGAGGCCGTGATAGTGAGAGGCCTGCGCACCGCGATGAAGAGTGGCCCCCCGCTTGCCGCAACTGGAGAAAGCCCTCGCACAGAAACGAAGACCCAACACAGCCAAAACTAAATAAATAAATAAATTAATTAAAAAAAAAAAAGAATATAGATGTAAAATTATTAATAAAAAACTAGCAAATAAAGTCCAGTAGTGTGTCAGTGGTGAACTAGTATAGTTTATTGCCAAGATGCAAAGATAGTTTCATGTCAGGAACTCTTTCAATAAGAGAGTTCTTTTAATAACATAACTTATTACAACAGTATATTAATGGATTAAAATGTTCCTAATAGATGCTGAAAAGGCATTTGATTAAATTCAGCAGCCGTTTCTACTGAAACTCCAATCAAAATAAGAATAAAAGGAAACAATCTAAATATGATAAATACTACTTATGCAAAACCAAGAGCAAACACCATTCTAGATATTAACCCAAGAGACTATCTTAAAACTGTTATAAGGGAATTTAGCAACAAGCCTGTAGAAACAATATCTATTTCAAAAGCAATAGTGGTTCTTTACTAGAAATAATCAGATAGAATTAGAAATGGAAAAAATAAGCCACATACAATAATATAAAAAATTCAAAATATTTTGAAATAAATTTAACAAGAAAGGTACAACGCCTATAAAAAAGAACTATAAAATCTTATTAAAGGGCTACATCAAGAGCTGAACAAATGGAAAAACATACCTGGTTCTTGCAAGGGAAGATTTAATTTTACAAATATGTCAATTCTGCCCATATTGTGACACACTTAATGAATTTTCAGTTAAAATCACTATGGTCTTAGAAAATTGAATTATCTTACATTTTATATGGAAGAATAAATGTCTATGAGAAGCTAAGAAATGTACAAACATGAAAAATCATGATGAGATTCCTTTCCAGATATTGAAATGTTATAAAGTCAGCATAATCAAAAGGGCTATTATTAGCATAGGGATAGACTAATTGATTAGCAGAACAAAACAAAAATTGCAGAATACCTGGGAGTACCATATAGGATAAGGGTGGTATTTCACTTCAAAGGGGAGAGAATGGCTGAGTAAATGAGTACATTTTATTTTTATATTAGTAAGTAGCATAATTAGCTATTCATTTGAAAAAAATTAAAATTGAACCACTATCTCATATGATACATAAAAACATTGCATTAGTTTTTTTTGCATCAAAGATTTATTTACTCTTTTATATGTCAATAGTTCTCTTTTATATGTCAAATGTTATACCCACTTCTCACCTGGGCTCCGGACATATGTATTCAATTGCCCATTTCGCATTTTCACTAAGATATCAACTCCACGTGTCCCAAAACATAATTATGCTATCCATCAGCCACTTCCAAAACAGTCATGCTCCAATGCTGAGTGGGTGCTACCATCCAAATTGTTGCATTAAAAATATCCTCAACAATTACTTCTTCCCTTTGACCACATTCCCAATCACTAAATCCTATTGATTTTACCTGTTAATATCCTTCAAACCAATTCACGTCTCATCTCCTTAACCATTTTCTTAGACAAACACAAGATATTTTACCTTGACCACTGCATTTACCTTTTAAGTAGTATTTCTGTTTCCACTTGTGTACTCTCCAACTCATTTGCAAAAAAAAAAAGAAAGAAAAAGAAAGAAAGAAAAATGCATCCTGGATAAAGAACCTGTATGCAGAATATATAAAGAAATTTCAAAACTCAGTAATAAGAAAATGAACAACCTAATCTGAAAAGAGCAAACAATTTGAATACTTCATAATATAAGAGATAAGGCTGGCAAATAAGCACATGAAATGATGGTCGATATAACAGTTCATCAGAAAAATTCAAATCAAAATCACAATCACATATCACAACATACCCGCCAGAATAAAGATAAAATATCTGATACATCTAGTGTTTACGAGGATGGGAAGCAATAGTAATTCTTATGTCTTGATGTGGGAATGCAAAATGATACAGATACCAACTTCTGAAAACAGATTGGCAGTATTTCATAAGATTAATAGTATATTTATCATAGAATCTAGCAATCCCACTTCTAGGTATTTTTCGAAGTGAAATATGCTCACACATGAACATACATCAGTGTTCACAGGGGCATTATTTCATAATGGCCATATCTACTGGGAGATGAATAAAGACATTGTGATATATTCATACTATGGAAAACTCTTCATCATTAAAAAGGAATAAAATATGAATACAGCAACAACATGGATGAATCTCAAAAACATTATAAGTAAAAAGAGTCAAATGCTAAATGTTACATACTGTGTGGTTCTATTTATATAAAATTCAAGAAAGATCAAAGTTATAATGATACTATATGGATCATTGATTGCTTGGGCTTGAGGGTGAGAGTGGATATATTATTGATAGTTTGCTAGGGGTGCCATAACAAAGTACCACAGACTGGGAGGCTTAAACAAAAGAATTATTTTCTCACAGTTCTGGAGGCTAAAAGTCTGAGATCAAGACATCTTTGGCAGAGCTGATGTTATATAATATCTAAAGACATTGCATTAGTCATAAAGGTTAAAAAATAAAAAATACATAAAATTTTAAAAAGATAAAATTTAGACTGTATATATATATAACCTGTATGTTGAGGATACTTTTTAAAGCAAGTTAGTAACCCAGATATTATTAAGAAAATACATGATTGACCTTATATCAATAAACTTTTTCTTACGGCAAAATATACCTGTCTTAGTTAGGATGCATTCAGCTTCAAGTACCAAGAAATCAAACTCATACAAACAATAAGGGAATTTATAGGCTCACATGCCGGGAAGTCCAGAGGTAGGGTGGCTCGACCCAGTGTCTTTATCAGAATCATTCTCTGTGATTCTCCCGTCTTTACCCACTTTTTTGAATTGGCTTTCTCAAGGCTGGTATCAAGATGGCTACAGCAGTTTCTCTGGAAGCAGCATCTCTACTTGACAATGGCCAGGAGAAAAAGAGCCAATTTCTTCCAATGGTCCATTCTTAGAGTGAGGATAAATCCTTTCAGCAAGTTTCTTCTCACACCTCATTGGCCCCAACTGGCCACATTTCTGAATCTCCAGTGGGGAGGGATATGAACTGAAGGGCTTTGGCCTAGGTGTGTATGCATAAAAGGATTGTTATGCATACACATACAATCTGGTTTTCTCAGTGTGGGTGGTTTTGTGTAATTTTTACTTTCTTCTTCAATATCAGATTGAATTTTTAGAAGTAAACATGTATTATTACTATAATCAGAAAAAAATGATATAGCTTTTTTTTTGTAGAAAAAGTGTATTTCATAATAGCAGAGAGCTGGGGAGTATATGGATTTACATATATCTTCTTTTTATCATTTCATTTCCATCTTTGTCCTGTCATGAAGTCTTTTTTTTTTTTTAATGGAATCTTCCTTTTAAAATGGCCCCTAAAACATTAAGTAGGCATGTGAAAAAATTTGCAATGAGTTTAATTATGTGTTTTAAACGTTAGCGGTTCAATTAACATTTCCTTCTCATCAAACTTCTCCACTTAGTTGGAACAACGGTATGGTGGACAGACAGGCCTGAATTACATTTCTACGATTACACTTGCTTTATGCCCTTGAAACAATGATAAGTTACGCCCCTCTCATCTGAGAAGAAGAAACACGCTAGTTCCTTTTGATCTGATCCGTCCCAGAGCGACCATGAACCAATTCCTACGGAAGTCTCAGTGTCCCAGCAGTGGGTGCGGGGAGAGGTATAGGGTGTCCCCAGACTCGCTTCAGAATTTGATCATCTCATCTCACCAGTTGTTTTTACTCGGACTCTCCTACCCCAGGAAATGCCACCAGCGACATCACGCAGAGTGCGCTATTTTTAGCACCAGGCCTGCCTGGGGAAACTGGAGAACTTGAATACTCCCGGACGAGGAAGTGGAAGAGAGCAAAGGCTTAAAGAGAGAAAGATGAGATGCTTTATCTTTTCCTCCTGTGATTTTATTTGGCAGCTAGTCATCCAGTTTGCAAGGTCTAGGAGATAACAAAGATAAAGTGCTGAGTGGCGAGAGAAGGCTGGGGAAGGAAAGACAGCGTGCTGTGGGAAGGAGTGTGGAGCATTTTTATGTGGAAAGAAGGAAAAGCCATGGAATTGAGTTACTTAAACACAGAGGGAAAGTTAAGGGCACAGAGGCTGTTTTGGGAGAAGCCAGTCAAGACCTGAAGTGAAAAGCTTTAAAAGTTATGAAAGAGTGGCTAAAAAAATCAGATATGACTTAGGATAACTCTCCAGCCATGGGAATTTAGGCGAATTACTTATTAAATTTTGCCATCCAGAATGAGGCAATGCTCAAGATAGTTGTTATACGACATTACTTGGACACTGTCCACCTCTGTTTTGTAGTTTTTCAGCAAAGAGGGAAAACCTGAATTATCATGAACATGGATGGGTTAAGTGTAGTATGAGTTTGAGGGCAAACCAAAGTAAATCAATGTATCTCCTTTAAACACTCTGTGCTAACTAAATGTAATAGATCCCAGGGGCAAGATTAAATAGAAGATAGGTAAAAGCATCAATATTAATGCAATTAAGGAATAAGAAAAAGCAATGTAGTGCATATAGCCTCAAGTAATATTTAGCAGAGATTATTATTAAACTTCAAAACAGGAAAATATAAAATTAATATTATATTTGTGTATCCTAAGCAAAAGTAAAATAACTCCCCGAAGATATGCCTGCACTGGCCAGAACTTTACAGACTGTGACTTCTAAGATCCTTCCAACTCTCAGGAAAAAAATAACATTATTATTCCTTTACACCTAAAAACACAATGAAAGTTGTCTCTTTTAGTCTTACCTTTTCTTCAACTTGATTCTCTTCAGTTTTCCAGTGAAAAGCAGTTGACACTAAAAGTCCTGGCATATGGTATTTCCCAATCTGCATATATACATCAGCTCCACTCTTCAAGATGACTTGTTATTTTGGTTTTTCGAGAACTTTATAAGATTTTATAATTTGTACTTAAAAGTTGTCAGCAACTTTCATTTACACTTCTTTCTTATTTTTAATTCTACAGGTTCTCCCAATATATCTACATAAAATCCTCCTCAGTGCAATCTAGGAAGAAGTAAATATGCAAAATTTTTTCTCCCCTACCTTTTCCCTCCCCTTGCAATAGTATCCCATTGACTGTATCCAAAACCTAAAATGAACAGAAATAAGCTATAGTTCTTTTCCCACATGACTTGTTTGAGAGAAGATTCCAAACAACCTAAACTCCCCCCACCACTTTTAGGTGTTTGGAACTGAGAGATAGATGGATGAAAAAATATATATATAATGACAGATAGAAGGAGTCTAAAGGTGTCTGTTGCAGGATAAGTCCCCCAGGAAGTAGATTCTGAGATAGAGATTTGCGTGCAGAAAATTTATGGGAAGTGGTCTTGGGATTGACACCAATGGGGGAAGGGAAGGAGGCCAGATGGCACGAAGAAGATGGGCTGTAATGCAGTCACAAGACTTCAGCCAACTCCTGGGATTAGGTTAGGAGAAGGGCCCCTTCTTTATACTGGATATGAAATTTCGAAGGGAAGCGGTTTGAACCTAGGCAAGGAAGCTCTCTACAGCTGAGGGCAATTCCCAGAGAAAGCTGCAAGCTGATAGCTGTCAGCAGGCAAAATTCCCATCTCCCCAGTGAATAAGACCTTTAGTCATGGAGTGGGAATCCAGGCAGTGCAGCATAGGATCCAGAAATCATGGAGAACAGGTGTCATCTTTGGGGCAGGTGCTGGCTATGAATGTGAGGTGGACTGACAGTTGAGATAACATTTGATTGGTCCCCTCGCCCACATACACATTCCTATACCCCATACTTTTCTGCCATTGGCTCGGCACAAGGATGAAACAGCAGAATGCAGGGAACAAAGGGATCAATTCTTTGCTTTTGAGTTTCAAAAACTTTGGCCTTGGCAAAGACAAAATATTTGGAAGAGGGTAGAAAGTGTAAGAAGAGAAGTTTTCTCAACCCCTCCCAGACTAGATAAAGATTCCCTGGGCTTTGGTAGGGAAAGTATAGAGACTTAGAAGCCTGTAGATTCCTGGGGTACAACTTGGGGAGCTGAGAGCACAGGAGTGAAGAAAAGACCTCTGTATCTGCCCTCAAAGAATTTACAGGGAAGATACATTCAACAAATAAATGCGATAAAGTGAATTGATTATTATGATAGAACGTACAGGAAGGGGACCTAGCCTGTCTTATGAATCTGGGAACAACTCACTAAAACAGGATATTAACTGGAAACCTGCAGCATAAGCAGATATTGTCGAGACGGAGAGTGGAGAGAAAAAATTGTTTCAGGAAAAAGGATGATCTGTGGAAAAACGTGGAGGAGGAGAATGTGGCCTGTTTTAGAAGTCGAGAGAAGACCGAGATGATTACTGGAATGCAGAAGAAGAAGAATGGTAGGAAAGGTAGGCAAGCCTGTTAGGAATTTAGTGCTGTAATCAAGAAGGGAAGAGATGGTCCAAACTCCAGAAGAACACTGGGAATGTATGAAATCAAATGGTTTGGAGAGATATTTAGGAGTTAATATTGATAAGACTCGGTGATTGACTGCTGTGGGAATAAGAAAAAGCCTGTGGCAAATACAAAAGATCTAGTAGGATTGCTGAGAAATACTGAGGACCCAGTGTGGGATGATGACCAAGAACTTTAGAGTAGCGCAAATTATCTGGGAGTATATGTGCAGAATAACTAATTCATACATACTTATAAATTGAGTTATTTCTGGAGATCTCTTTGCCGTTGGTCTTTCTATTCCTACGGAGTTATTTTATACGTTTTAGACTTAGAGAGAAATAACTACCTTTATGAGTTTACTTGGGGACCTTGGCCACATGCAGTGACTTCCTAGAGGGAAGGGGTTTTTTAGGGGGAGGTGGAAATAGGAAGGCGGAGGGAAGGAAAAGTTTTTAGTCTTAGGAAAGTTTACTTTTCTGGCAGCTCAAGGTTATTCTCTCTGGTGAGCTCCACTTATTGATTCATTTGCTCAAACTCTTTCACCGAAGACCTATTCTGTTAAAGGTACCACGCCAGGCTTTGTGAAGGACCTAAGGATGAATAGCAGTTAAAGAGCATTGAGTCCCCTGGCAGCTCTTTCAAGGCTGCCTCCAAATCGCTAGCCCGAAAGGATCTCCCCCAAACCTAATTTCCTTTATCAGCACTGTAGGATTGAAAATATGCAACTCTTCAAATTAGATTGAAACCTGTCCAATATACTTTCTTTCCACTTACATTTTTTGGGAGATCTGATTTCTTCCAAGTGCAAATCTTTTTGCTTCTCGTGGAGGCAAGCACTGTATCAGCTATTTCAATCTTCTGCTTGAAGCCCTATTTTAGGGCTCTCTTTTACTTCTTTTCTGTCCCTTGGCCTAATAATGATAATGCTATTAGCTAACATGGCCATCTCCCATTCTGTCCTACCCATGTAAGTCATCATTGAGTGTATCTCAACCTAGAACCAACCTTGTTGCTTCAGATGTTTTGATTCATGCCCCCTCATTCCTTTTTCAGCAAGCTCATGGTAGCCCACAGACAGCCTTGAAGGCAGGGGCTTATGGGTCTAGACATTGCTTGTTCTTCTCTGACCTTTTCCTTCCTCAGTGGAACAACCTCTGGCTCCTCCTGTTCCCTTCCCTCCTTTCCTCCAGTGTTTCCCTCTTTTTCCTCAACTCCTCTTGCTGAGTAAGTAATGAAGGGAGCAGAGATCTATAGCATTCAGAGCTGGGCAGGAGTTGAGTTCTCTCTCCAACTCTCCATTGGAAATACTTCAGGTCAAAAATTGCTGAAATATGGATAATTCTATTAGAATAATAAAATACTACAATTAGCTTGCTCAGCCATTTGCTAGGTGTATGACTTTAGGTAAGTCATTTTTCTAGGCCTCAGTTTATTGCATGTAAAATGAAGCTAATTCATGAATGATAAGTAGAGGTGGATTTCTTAGGAAGCCTATGAAGCTTGGCTTCAAGGCCTCTTATTTGCTCAGATTCCTTTCCAAGGCCCTGTGAAGGGCCCTGGTAATTTTGCATTATTTTCCTCCCCCAATCGTATAAACTTCAAACCCCACCATACCTAGCTCTGCCTCTACTGATAGGATTTTATGAGAATGAAATAAATAATAAATGTAAAGTACTTAAGCCAAGCCCTGGCAGCTACTGCTATCACCATTATTGTTAATAATAGTACTAAACATTTTTGTAGAAATGATTGTAAAGACCTTAATCAAAATTTAAAAATCAAACTTCAAAAGCAATAAGAATGAATGAAAAATATACATTTTTCTGGTTTTTATAGGGTTTTGTTTTACAATATTAATAAAATTTTAAACACTTTCACATTTATTTTTTAATTATAAAGGTAGTGTATGCTTGTTATAAAAATCCAAACAATATAGTTAAAAATAAAAATCTTGAGTTAGAAGAGGGATCAAGATGATGGAGTAGGAAGATCCCGAGCTTACCTCTTCCAGCAGAGCAACTATCTCTGAGAACAACCTGAAATCTAGCAGAAAAGATTTCCCACAATTAAAGATATAAAGAAGGAACCACCATGAAATGAGTAGGAGCGGTGGAGATGTAATCTAGTCAGGACCCACCCTCCTGGTGTGGCGACCCATAAGCCGGAAGGCTATCCCGACCACGGAGGTCCTCCCCAAGGAGGGAGGGGTCTGAGCCCCACATCAGGCTCACCAGCCCAGGAGTCCTGAACTGGGAAGTTGAGTACCCAAATGTCTGACTTTGAGAACCAACGGAGCTTACATTCAGGAGAGCTGGAAGGCTGTAAGAAACTGAGATTCTGCTCTTAAAGGGCATACACAAAAACATTCGCTCCAAATCTCAGCACAGAGGCACCAGTTTGAATGGCACCTGGGTCGGACCTAGTTGCTGATCTTGGAGAGCCTCCCAGACAGGCAGGAGGCAGCTGGGAAACCTCCTGGGGACTGAGATGCTAGTGGCAACCATTTGGGGGGAATTTCATTCTACCACACTGATACCAGCGCTGGTGGGAGACATTTTGAAATCCTTCCTCTAGCCTATTAGTGCCAGGGGCCTGCCTCACCCACCTGTGTACCCACAGCAGTCAGATGTCATCGGGCCTTGCAGCTAGCTAGGCAGGGGCCAGCCCCACCTATCAGCACACCTAGAGCACTCAGCCTCATTACAATAGAAGGATGCACACAGTCCACATAGGAGACACCCCTGGAGCATGTGGCTATGGTGGCTAGAGGGTACCATGCTGCTGGACTCCATAGGACATCTCCTACATAAGGCTACTTCTCCGAGATCAGGAGGCATAAAAGACCTACTTAGTACATAGAAATAACACAGGGAATTAGGCAAAATGAGGACAGAGGAATACATTTCAAATGAACAAAAACAGCCAAAAACCTCAAAAAAGAGCTAAACAAAATGGAGATAAGCAATCTACCCAATGAAGAGTTCAAAGTAATGATTATAATGGTGCTCACCAAACTTGGGAGAAGAATAGATGAATACAGTAAGAACTTCAACAAAGAGTTAGAAAAAATTTATATATATAACCAATCAGGGCTAAAGAATGCAATAACTGAAATGAAAAATACACTAGAGAGAATCAGTGGTAGATTAGATGATACAAAAGAGCATATCAGTGATCTGGAAGACAGAGTAGTCAAAATTACACAAGCTGAAGAGAAAAAAAAGACAAAGGATTTTTAAAAAATGAGGATAGTTTAAGGAACATCAGGGACAACATTCACAATATGGGGGTCCCAGAAGAGAAAAGAGAGAAAGGGTAGAACATTTATTTAAAAAATCATGGTTGAAAACTTCCCTAATGTAGGGGAGCAAAGAGATATCCAGCTCCAGGAAACACAGAGAATCCCAAACATGATGAACCCAAAGAGGTCTACACCAAGACACATCATAATTAAAATGGCACAAGGTAAAGATAAAAAGAAAATTTTAAAGGCAGCAAGAGAAAAACAACTAGCACATACAAGGGAACCTCCATAAGTCTATCAGCTGATTTTTTAGCAGAAACTTCACAGGCCAGAAGGGAGTGGCATGACATATTTAAAGTGCTAAAAGGAAAAAACCTACAACCAAAAATACTTTACCTGGCAAGGTTATCATTCAGATTTGAAGGAGAGATAAATATACAAACGAAATACTCTCACTGGTAAAGGCAAATATAAAGTAAAGGCAATAGATCAGCCACTTATAAAACTATGATGAAGGTTAAAAGACAAACGTTGTAAAATCAACTACAACTACACTAAATAGTTAAGGGACACACAAAGTAAGAAGATGTAATATATGATGTCAAAAACATAAAAGGTGGAGGAGAAGTAAAAATTTACTACTTTTGGAATGCATTCAAACTGAAGCAACTATCAGCTTAAAACTATCTAGTATATATAGGTCAGTATACATAAACCTCATGGTAACCACAAACCAAAAACCTACAATAGATACACAAAAAATAAAAAGAAAGAAATCCAAACTCAACACTAAAGAAAATCATCAAATCACAAGGGAAGAGACTAAAAGAAGAAGAAAGGAACAGAGAAGAACTACAAAAACAACTAGAGAACCGTTAACAAAATGGCAATAAGTACACACCTATCAATAATCACTTTAAATGGAAAAGGACTAAATGCTCCAATCAAAAGACAGGGTAGATAAAAGGATTAAAAAAAAACAAGACCCATCTATATGCTGACTACAAGAGACTCACTTCAGATCTAAAGATATACACAGACTGAAAGTGAAAGGATGGAAATATATAGTCCATGTAAATAGAACAGAAAGAAAGCTGGAGTAGCAGTACTTACATCAGACAAAATAGACTTTAAAACAAAGACTATAGCAAAAGACAAAGGGGGCATTACATAATGATAAAGGGGTCAATCCAAGAAGAGATATAACATTAATAAATATTTATGCACCTAACATAGGATCACCTAATATATAAAGCAAATACTAACAGACATAAAGGGAGAAATTGACAGTAATACAATAATAGTAGACAGATCATGGATAAATGGATAGATCAACCAGATAGAAAATCACTAAGGAAACATAGGCCTTAAACAACACATTAGATCAGAAGAACTTAATACATTTATACAGAACATTCCATCCAAAAAGTAGAATACACATTCTTTTCAAATGCACATGGAACATTCTCCAAGATAGATCACATGCTAGGCCACAAAACAAGTCTCAGTAAATTTTAAAAGACTGAATTCTTATCAAGCATCCTTTCCAACCACAACGATTTGAAACCAGAAATCAATTACAAGAAGAAAAATGGAAAAAACACAAAAATTGGAGGCTAAAAAAAAAAATGCTACTAAACAACCAATTGGTCAACAAAAAAACCAAAGAGGAAATCAAAAAATACCTTGAGAAAAATGAAATCGAAATACAATGTACAAAAATCTAAAGGACACAGCAAAAGCAATTCTAAGAGGGAAGTTTATAGCAACAGAGGCCTGCCTCAAAAAATAAGAAAAATCTCAAATAAACAATCTAACATACACCTAAAGGAACTAGGAAAAGAACAAACAAAGCTCAAAGTTAGTAGAAGGAAGGAAATAATAAAGATCAGAGCAGAAAGAAATGAAAAAGAGACTAAAAAAATCGAAAAGATCAGTGAAACTAGGAGCTAGTTCTTTGAAAAGATAAACAGAATTGATAAATCTCTAGCCAGACTCATCAAGAAAAAAAGAGAAAAGTCCCAAATAAACAAAATCAGAAATGAAAGAGAAATTACTAATGACACTGCAGAAATACAAATGATCTTAAAAATTACTATGAACAATTATATGCCAACAAATTGGACAACCTAAAAGAAATGAATAAGTTCCTAGAGATACACAATCTCTCAAAACTGAATCTGGAAGAATTAGAAAACCTGAACAGACCAATTATCAACAGTGAAATTGAATCAGTAATCAAAAGATTCCCCAACAAAAAAAAGGCCAGAACCCAACAGCTTCACAGGTGAAGTCTACCAAACATTTAAAGAAGAGTTAATACTATTCCCCCTCAATTTCAAAAACAATTGAAAGGAAGGAACACTCCTAAATTGGTTCAATAAGTGCAGCATTACCCTGTTACCAAAACCAGACAAAGACACTACAAAAAAATTATAGGCCTATATCACTGATGAACATATATGCAAAGATCTTCAACAACATACTAGCAAACTGAATTCAACAATACATTCAAAGGATCATAAACCATGACCAAGTGGGATTTATCCCAGGGATGTAAGGATGGTTCAATATCCTCAAATCAATCAGTGTGATACACCATACTAATAAGATGAAAGATAAAAATCATATGATCATCTCAATAGATGCAGAAAAAACATTTGACAAAATCCAACATTCATTTATGATAAAAACTCTCAACAAAGTGGGTATAGAGGGAACATAACATAATAAACACTATAGGTGACACACCCACAGGTAACATATTATTCAATAAAGAAAAGCTGACAACTTTTCCTCTAAGATCAGGAATAAGACAAAGATGCCCACTTTTGCCACTTATTCAACATAGTATTGGAAGTCCTAGCCCCAGCAATCAGACATGAAAAAAGAAATAAAAGGCATTCAGATTGGAAAGGAAGAAGTAAAACAGTCAATGACAGTTTTTTTGCAGATGACATGATATATATAGAAAACCCTAAAGACTCCACCAAAATACTATTAGAATTAATAAATTCAGTAAAGTTGCAGAATAAAAAATTAATATGCAGAAATCTGTTGTATTTCTATATACTAATAACAAACTGTCACAAAGAGAAATTAAGAAACAATTCCCTTTACAATTGCATCAAAAAGAATAAAATACTAGGAATAAATTTAACTAAGGAAGTGAAAGACCTGTACATTGAAAACTATAATATATTGATGAAAGAAATTGAAGATGACACAAATAAACAGAAGGATATCCCATGCTCATGGATTAGAAGAATTAATATTATTAAAGTGTCCATAGTACCCAAAGCATCTACAGATAAACACAATCCCTATCAATATAACAAATAGCATTTTTCACAGAACTAGAACAAATAATCCTAAAATTCATATGGAACTCCTAAATACCCCGAAAAATCAAAGCAATCCTAAGAAAGAAACAAAGCTGGAGATATTATGCTCCCTGATTTCAAACTATACTACATAACTATAGAAATCAAAACTGTATGGTACTGGCACAAAAACAGACACAGAGATAAATGGAACAGAGTGGAGAGCCCAGAAATAAACCCATGCTTTTATGGTCAACTTATTATAAAGGAGTCAAGAATATTCAATGGGGAAAAAGCCTCTTCAATAAATGGTGTTGGGAAAATTAGTCAGCTACATGCAAAAGAACCACTTTCTTACACCATATACAAAAATATACTCATGGATTAAAGACTTAAATGTAAGACCTTGACACCATAAAACTTCTAGAAAAAAACATAGAAAAAAACTTTGACACTGATCTTAGAAATATTTTGGGGGGATTTGTCTCCTCAGGCAAGGGCAACAAAAGCAAAAATAAACAAATGGTACTACATCAGACTAAAAAGCTCTTGCACACAAAAGAAAATCATCAGCAAAATGAAAAGGCAACCATCTAAATGGGAAAAAATATTTGCAAATGATGATATATCCAATAAAGGGTTGATATCCAAAATATATAAAGAACTCACACATCTTAATATTAAAAAAAAACCCAAAAACCAACAACCTGGTTAAAAAATGTGCAGAGGATCTGATAGATATTTTTCCAAGGAAGACTTACAGGTGAGCAATAGATACATGAAAATATGCTCAACATCATTAATCATATGGGAAATGCAAATTGAGGCAACAGTAAGATATCACCTCATACCTGTTAGAATGGCTATTATCAAACATAAGAAATAGCAAGGGTTGGCAAGAATGTGGAGATAAGGGAACCCTTAAACACTATTGGTAGGAATGTAAACCGGTGTAGCCACTATGGAAACAGTATGTACGTTCCTCAAAAGATTAAAAATAGAACTACCATATAATCCAGCAATTCCTCTTTTGAGTATTTATCCAAAGAAAACCAAAACACCAATTCAAAAACATATATGTCCCCCTTTGTTTATTGCAGCATTAGTTACAATAGCCAAGATGTGGAAGCAACCTAAGTGTCCATCAATAGATGAATGGATAAAGATGTGATATACATATATAACGGAATATTACTCAGCCTTAAAAAGAATGAAATACTGCCATCTGTGACAATATGGATGGATCTAGATGGTATTATGCTAAGTGAAATAAGTCAGAAAAAGACAACTACTGTATATTCTCACTTATATGTGGAATCTAAAAAACAAACAAATGAACAAACAAAACAAAACAGAAATAGATCCATAGATATAGAGAACAAACTGCTATTGCCAGAGTCGAGCGGGGTGGTGGGGGTGGGTGAAAAGTGTGAAGGGGATTAAGGGGCACAAACTTCCAATTATAAAGTAAATAAGTATGTAATGTACAGCATAGGGAATGTAGTCAATAATATTGTAATTTGTATGGTGACAGATGGTTACTAGACTATTGTGGTGATCCGTTCATAACGTATATAAATGCCAAATCACTATGTTCTACACCTGAACTGAATATAATATGGTATGTCATCTATACTTCAATTTAAAAAAAGAAATGCAAAATGAAAAAGAAATTACTGAAAAACCAAAAAAAAGAAAAAATCTTGAGTTAAAAATAAAATTCTCCTTTTTCTCCCCTTCCTGACCGTTGCTCTTTCCTTCCCTAAAACATTCTTCCACCAGTGTAACCATGAATTAATAGTTTGGTGGATATTTTTTTTCCAAATCTTAAAATATAGTTTACAGGGGCTTCCCTGATGGTGCAGTGGTTAAGAATCAGCCTGCCAACACAGGGGACACAGGTTCAAGCCCTGCTCCAGGAAGATCCCACATGCCGCGGAGCAACTAAGCCCGTTTGCCACAACTACTGAGCCTGCGCTCTAGAGCTTGCGAGCCACAGCTATTGAGCCCACATGCCACAACTCCCGAAGCCCGTGCTCCACAACAAGAGAAGCCACCGCAATGAGAAGCCCGCACACGGCAACAAAGAGTAGCCCCTGCTCGCCACAACTAGAGAAAGCCTGCGCGGAGCAACAAAGACCCAATGCAGCCAAAAATAAATAAATAAAAATAATTTTAAAAAATATATGTAGTTTACATTTAAAAGTAAAGATTTCTATCTCACAAACAACAGAAAATCTTTTGTTTTTTAAAGTTCCCTCTCGGTTGAAAACTGGCACAAAAGAGCAACACCAAATAGGTAACTAAATGGACACACACACACACACACACGTTTCTAGTAGTTTCCACAAATCACAAAGCACAGAATTTAAGGAAACCAGGACTGTCTTCTTAAAGATTTTGCCAACTCACCAAACCACTTTACTAAGTGTTATCAGAGAACGTTTGCTAAACAACATTGCACACATCACGTCAAAGTCAACCCTTGCTGAAGACCAGTGTTTCAGCCTGTTCTACAGGTCAGGGTGTGAAACGCAATGGAAAGCAACCTTAAATAAGGGAAGGGAGACGGTATCAGCCTCATGTCTTTTTAATCTTTCTGCTTAGTTGTAAATATTATGTACGTAGCTCCTGTATTGAGGAAGAAATAAAAACTAGTGTTGCCTTGTATGCATTTTTAAAAATTCAAGAGTATGCCAAAAGAGGCTGATATATTAACTATTAGAAGAAGTTTTAGAATATGTGTATATGTATTATACAAAATGTGTATTATAGGCATTGTAAAGATTTTTAGGCAAATTTGTAGGTAATTTTTTGCTACCATTATAATACTGTCTCAGAATTATTTCCAGTGCTTGATGTAACATTCTGCCTGCAAAATATACAGTCACCCAAGAAAGAGTTAAATAGATTACACCTCTTAAAACTTCGCAACCAAAAGGAGAGATGGTAAAAATTTCTGAATGTTATTTATTGAAGACCTTTGTGTCACACTTTTCCAAAAAAATAATCATTTTTCAGAGAGAACCTAGATGATTAATCTTGTAGGTTAATTCTTAGAAACTTTTCATAAATGCTTTTCTACATGAACACCTTTTATGAACTTTCTAGTTTAATTTTTTAAGTGGAATTAAAAATTAAAGAACAGGGGACTTCCCTGGCAGTCCAGTGGTTAAGACTCCGTGCTTCCAATGCAGGGGGCGCAGGTTTGATCCCTGGTCAGGGAACTAACATCCCACATGCCTCACGGTGTGGCCAAAAAAAAAAAAAAATTAAAGAACAGCTACAGTTCATAGTGAAATAATTAACATAGGATTTACACAGAATTTTGCATATATCTATGTATTCATAAAGTGCAATGGATTTGTAGCTTAATGTAATAAATGTGAATAAATTAAGCTACAATTATATATTATTTTCTCTAATTTATGAATTTGATGTTTTACTGTTTTACTATTATGTATATAAATAAAGCAGTTTATTTAAAATATTAACTTGTAAGGGAAATATGTCAGTTTACAAAGAACCTAAATTTAAAATGTATACTGTAGAGAGAAACCTGTAATATTGCATAATATGTTTTTATAAAAGAGTATGACAACTTTAAACATGCAAGGAAAGTTTTCATTTGAGTAATTAAAATTCAAGGCCATCTTAAGACAGATTTCCATGGTAAAATCATAGTTGGCCTGTTTTCACTTTGTATATATAGTAGCACAAAGTCTGTTTTCTCTTGTGCAGTTATATACTTAGCAGAAAACACACACACACACACACACACACACACACACACCTTTTCCACGTTTATTTCTTTTTCTGCTAGTTTGGTTTGTACACAAACCAACTTGCAGTCCAACCACTAGTAGAGTTTGGTTGCAAGCAATGAAAAAAAACTCTACCACTTCAACAGTAAAGAAATTTGTTGGAAGGATATTGGTTAGTTGCCAGAATCAAAGATAAAGCTGATGAGCCATCCTGGTAAGGACAGATCCTAGAACAGTTCCAGGAATCTAGGTAGGAGGCATCCATGGACATCATCCTTAGAAAGCTTATTGGAATGAATCTGTGCTCGCCATTTTCTGTCTCAGTGCCAACTCTGCTCAGGAACCAGATTCACAGGGAGAGAGTCTGATCTGCCTAACCAAGTTCACAAGGCCACACCTTGACTGGGGCAATCTGGATGTCTTCCCTGAAATTACCACAAAGAAGGCTGGCAGTTGGGAAGACATAGACCCCCAAAGGGAAATCGAGGTGTGGTTACCAGAAAGGGGACAAGATTCTGGGCAGGCAAAAACAGTACATGTTTTTAGATTCTAAAATGTAGGATACCATGACATTTATTTGTAATTGCTATATATGGCTTTGATCATTTGTAGTTAAAACATTCATACGGGAGGATATTTTAACCAGCAAGGCTTTTTATTAAGAATAATGAATAAGCGGGGCCTCCCTGGTGGCACAGTGGTTAAGAATCCGCCTGCCAATGCAGGGGACACAGGTTCGATCCCTGGTCCAGGAAGATCCCACATGCCAGGGAGCAACTAAGTCTGTGCGCCACAGCTACTGAGCCTGCGCTCTGGAGCCCACGAGCCATAACTACTGAGCCTAAGTGCCACAACTACTGAAGCCCGCGTGCCTAGAGCCCGTGCTTCGCAACAAGAGAAGCCACCGCAATGAGAAGCCCGCGCACCGCAACGAAGAGTAGCCCCCGCTAGCCGCAACTAGAGAAAAGCCTGCGTGCAGCAACAAAGACACAGGGCAGCCAAAAATAAAATAAATTTATATAAAAAAAAGAATAATGAATAAGAAAAACAAGGACATTTCTTATTTATCCTATTTCCCTCCTCCATTCACTTGTTACTCCTACGTTTTCAATGGAACATGCAAGCCTTATATGGAAAATCTCTTTGTGTGAATATATATAGAGTACAAGCCAGGAGACCTAGACTGTATTTCCAGTTGTTTCTCTAATACACTAGGAGATCTTGGCTAGTTATACCTTTTTTAGGTTTAATTTCTTCATTTGTAAAACAAAGGTATTAAGGTATAATAAGTTCCAGAGACCATATTCATTCTGTGGTCAGACGGTGGCAGGCAGAGCTCTGTGCTACTGGTTCCTGCCACCCTTTCCCAGGGTCAGGCCACGCTACAGAGGAACCATTGGCCTGTGTTTACAATTCCTGGAGGTTGACAAGTGGTGGGAGACTCTCCAGCCTCTGCTGAGCGCTTGGGATGAGTCCAATCATTCATTCGTACAATCATTCAATCAATCAATCATTTGCCAAGCATTAGGCGATGCAGGTGACAGCCACTACTCTCAAGAAGCTCACAGATTCTGGTTCAAAGATTTCCTAAGTAAGAAACAAGGTCTTGTGAATCTGAAGAAACCTAAAGGAAAAAGATAAAGAGTCATATACAGATCAACCAAGCCTAATTGTGCTAATTGTAGTAGTTGGGCGTACATAAGGGCTTATGGGAGCAAGAACGAGGGCTCCTTCTCCACTACAGGAGAGGGTCAGGGGTCAGGGATTATTCTGAGGGGACTGAAAAAAGAACTAGCAGTTTGGTTCATTCATTCATTCAATCGTTATGGAGCACCTTTGTGAAGTCACTGTGTTAGGCAATGAAAATGGCCATGGAAATGAAAGACAAACAGTCTAGGAGATGGGAATGAGGGTGGCGGGAGGAGAGGAAAGAAAAGGGGTTTTAGACAGAAAAGTCAAAAAACAGTATACCTGCAGCTGTCACTATATAAAAGCAAAATAATACGAAATGGCTGACACTTAGTGATTGCTCTTTGCTAGGTACAATTTTAATTGCTTTCCGTGTATCAATTTATTTTTGAAACAGGCACTGTTATTATTCCTGTTTTACAGTTGAGAAAACAATAGCGTTGAAGCAATCTGCCCAGGGTAATGTTCTAAAAATGTGGCAGGTTTGGGATTTGAAGCCAGACAAGATGGATTCTAGGGTCTGGGGTCTGGGCATTTAACCCCCTACGCTATACCACCTCTCTGCACGTATGTAATAGCTGAGCAATCATCCAATACAAATTTAGTAGGGTTTGTCTGTTTTAGACCAATTCTTAATACTGAGGCAGTTTAGAAGAATAAATTCGTACCCATAGCTATAATATTCTTCTTAAAATTACACTATCATTTCCTTTATATTGCTTCTTTTTTTTTTTTCCCCTAGGGCTAAATCTCCCCCGAATTCAGCCTTTATGACAGAATCTTTGGCCAGAAATTAACACTTGGCTAGAACTGAGAAAAATCTGATCCATTTGGATTTTCTTGGGTTAGAAAAAGGAAACTTCTTTTGAAAATTGAAAAGTGTGGTTATTTTGTTTGTATGAAAAATAGTGACTCTGGGTCATATGAATTCCTAAGTGAGAAACAAGATCTTGTGAATTTGAAGAAAACCTGAAGGAAAATACATCAATGTACAATTGTAGAACAATTGGTCACCTTTCTCCACTCAGATTTAAGCTGTACCATTATCATTAAGAGTTACATAATTTCGTATTCATTACAGGGTCTTTTGTTAGTACCACTTGTTTTTATAACTATGAATTTATATAAATATGTTATCTGGCGATACATAGTCATGTGACTCATTTTGTTTCGGTTTTTGTTGGTTTTTAATTGGTAACTGAAAGAATTTAGGGACTAAAATCATCAAAAATTAAACAGCATGGCGTACACAATATCACAATAGTCATACAACACAAACAAGTTTGAGGGCTCACGTAGGAGATAACTCTTTGGTCACAATAGAATAATGTTCCATTAAATAATGAAAATCTTCACTCTGAAGCCTGAACTTTTTCTCTCAGAATTCTTTCTAGACCCTGACAATCTGTAGATCTCTTTTCTTCCTCTGAACTTCAAAGATATTCACTCTCTCTTCAACCTGTTTGGCCCTCATCACACCCTGCCTGAATGGTAGATGACTGTTGTTTACATATACATTGTTATTATCTTGCTGGAGAATAAAGTCTCCCAAGACAGGGACAGTGGGTCACATTTCTCTGCATTCTCTGGAACAACTGAGCACGTAGTAGGTGCTCAGTAAGTATGTATTAATAAGATATCTGATTGACTAGAATGTCACACTGGATAATTCAGGCTAAAAAATTTCATTCAGGAGCACTATTTAAACGGCCTGGCAGTCTACATTAAATCAAATGGGTGACTTCAAAATTCCATTTCACATTATACACACATATATGAATAAGTGCATCAGGAAAGTCAGATTTAAATCAAACAATTGTTTTAGCTGTAAAAACAATGTTGACATATGAGCCTTATCTTCTATTTCCTTCATTTATTTTTTCTCAGCATTAATTCTACTCCCAGGAGAAGCCCAATGAGTGCTGTGTGATTTTTGAATGTATACCTACATGACTACAGCTTTGCAAATGTTCTGTTTTATCATTACTTCCAAAAATGTAGTCGGATAGATTTCTACATCTCTTTTTCATACTCTATTTTTAAATAAATAATTTGAAACCCGAAAAAAACATCACTTGTCCCCAGATAATGTAAGAAAGTAAAAACAAAATCTCTCTTTCCTGGTAAGTAAGCCACATTTTCTATATGTCACTAAACTCCACCCCTGCTCTTTCTTTTGGGACTTTATCCTGGTTTTTAGAGTTGTATGAATACGGCTGGTGGATCTAGAAGGTTAAGTTTTGCCAATGGTACAAAGTTGAACAATTTCAAAGTTTCTCTGACATTTGGATTTAAAGTTGAAACTCCAAATGGTATTTTCATGCCATGCTCATATAATAGTTGCCCACACTCACCTTTCACAAGCGACAAACACACTGGCTTTGATACAGAGTTTTCACCCTCTGGCTCTTTGCCAAGCTACGGATATGTATGGCAGACAGGAACTCTGGATGCTTTAGATCTGGCAAACAGATTTCAAATGCTTAGTTTATGTCACAATTCCCTTGGAAGTTTTGTAACATTATGATAAAACAGAAACTCATACATGGCAAGACAATTGTCTTCTCAGGCATTTACATAAGGCAGCTCTCTATCTAGCCCAACTATTCCCCTTGCATCAAGTAAAAAACCCACAGTGAACACAGAGCTTGTTGTGCAGGGTTTTAGTAAGGGCCTGACCTTGTAGACACTGGGCTCACAGTCAAGCAGCGTCAGCCTTGGGCAAAGGCAGTGATCGTGCCAGGCCTTGTTGTCAGGCAGAGCTCAAGTCTTGGAACCTGATCTTCAACCCACCTGGTTCTGTGAAGAGACGAACAATGATTAGCATTTTAAAATCAAAAATATTTCCAGTGTATGTCAGCTTGCTGGGCTTAAGTCACAAGTTACTACACAGCTATATATAAGGCCCCAGTCACACCAATCAAGGTTGTTCCAAGCTAGTAATTTCCCAATTGATTGACAATGAAAGACTCAAAATTTTGCTGCTCATGTATGCTTGGATGAAGGTACTCACTAAAGAAATAACCTCACATACATCTTAAACTTGCACAGTGTTATATGCCAATTATATCTCAATAAAACCATAAAAAAGAAACATTAAAAAATGAAATGACCTCACAAATTACTTGAATTCTGTAAGAAATGATTAAAATTTGATTTGTGGCTTGAAAAAAACTATACCCAGCCTCCAATAACACTAATAAGAAATTAGAGAAATTAAAGCATTTTAACTGTAAGATCATAAAGAACAATATATAATTTAAAGTAAACATGCATTTTATAATTGTGTGAGAAAACATGTCATACCAAAAGACCCCAACATTTTAAATCAGTAAACTGATTTCTTTTTTAATTACTAAGTACCTAGTTAATATTACAGCTGATATTCCTAATTCCTCCTTCAAATACACTCTGAAACTTTGTTTTTAAGATATGCAATTTGAAAAATAAAGACCATGTTAGACAGCTCTATTGAGGCAAAGAAAAGAATACGGACACTGTTTTCCAACAGTCAGGCATCTTAAATTATGCTGACCACCTTCAAATTTGCATCTCCACCTCATTTTAGAACCCCAGGCCCAAAGAGCCAACTGCTTCTCCAGGGCTCCACGTGGACTTCTCATGGGAATTTCAAACTCAGCAAGCCCCAGGTGAACTCCGTGTGCTTTCACCCTGCGCACCTGCTCGCAGTGTCTCAGGGGTAGCTCCTCCAGGTAAAAGGCACCACCAGCTGCTTAAGCCAGAAAACTGGACTGGTTCTGAGCTCCTCTTCATCTGTCTCCATGTCCACTCAGTCCCCAAGCCCTGTCACCTGCCCTCGCCAAATAGATCTTGCATGCATCCTCTTCCCCCCCGCTCCCCTGGACTCCGTCACCAGCACCTTAGGGTCTCCGCTCACCTCTCCTGCCTCATCCCCCGCCGCTCCTTTGCGCGCCTTCTCCGGCGCAGCTCAAGCATGCGCAGATCCGCCAGCGCGCAGTCCTCTTCCTTCCAGGCCTGAGCCCCGCGCTGTTCCCTCGGCCGGGAGCACCTTCCCCCACTCGTTCACCTAGCCACTGCTTAGCCCTTCAGGCGTCAACTTACGTGTTACCATGAAGCCCCCCAGGCACCCCCCATTCACTTCTGTGCTCTCCAGGACAACCTCCCACATTGCAGATCCTCCGTGAATATGTACTAAGGAGATGTTTCATCAACTAGACACACACTGGCAGCTTCAGGCTAAAAACCACCATTCCCCTCCCCACCCGCCCCGTCCTTCCTCTGCACTCCCATACCGCCCCCATTATGGTGCGTTTTTTTATTTTTGGCTGTGTTGGGTCTTCGTTTCTGTGCGAGGGCTTTCTCTAGTTGGGGCAAGCGGGGGCCACTCTTCATCGCGGTGCGCGGGCCTCTCACTATCGTGGCCTCTCTTGTTGCGGAGCACAGGCTCCAGACGCGCAGGCTCAGTAATTGTGGCTCATGGGCCTAGTTGCTCTGCTGCATGTGGGATCTTCCCAGACCAGGGCTCGAACCCGTGTCTCCTGCGTTGGCAGGCGGATTCTCAACCACTGCACCACCAGGGAAGCCCCGGTGCGTTTGTTTTAAAGGTCCATTGACTTGTCTGTGTTCCTATGGACAGTTAGCAAGGGCCCCTTTATTACCTGACAAAGAACCTGGAACCTACCAGGTGCCGTAAATATGAATGAATTAACCCATTTATATTTATGTCACCTGGTCCTTCAGAATTCCTGAAGCAATTTTTTTTTTTTTTTGGCCAGGTTCTAGCAAAGGCTCTCTTTCCTCAATTTGAAACTTTGAGAAAAATTTCTCATGAATGAATGATCCTGACCCCACTTAGCTTTATGATTTATCCTTTTTGTATTTCTCTACCCTGACAAGATGATTCTTTTTTTTTTTTTCACGGAAAGGCATTTTCTTTTATTTTTTTAAATATTTATTTTTGATGTGGACCATTTTTAGAGTCTTTATTGAATTTGTTACAATATTGCTTCTGTTTTATGTTTTGGTTTTTTTGGCCCGAAGCAAGTGGGATCTTAGCTCCCCGACCAGGGATCGAACCCGCACCCCCTGCGTTGAAAGGCGAAGTCTTAACCACTGGACTGCCAGGAAAGTCCCAAGGCATTTTACATTGGGTTGGCCAAAAAGTTCGTTGGGGGAATCGTACAGAAACCCCCGAACGAACTTTTTGGCCAACCCAATATTAAATATGGCAGTATGTACATGTCAGTCCTAAACTCCCAATCTATCCCTCCCCTCCCAACCCCAGGTAACCACAAGTTTGTTCTCTATGTCTGTGAGTATGTTTCTATTTCGTAAATAGGTTCATTGTATCTTTTTTTTTTTTTTTTTTTTTTAGATTCTGCGTATAAGCGATAAGATGATTCTTAATTTTAATTCAAGGCTCTCCAGGCCACTAATAGTCACACTCAGGGCATACTTTCAGTGAACCTGCTTTTTTGCGTCATACATGTAACTAAGGAAAACATCAGGTAGCCCTAGGCCAGTTGTCATTCCTGGAGACTGTACCTCCGAATCTCCTCAGTAGGGAGGTCGTGCTCAGACCTGGTCCTCTGCTGCCACTTGGCTTCCCTTCAACAACTTCTCAGCTGAATCTGCCGCTCTCGACTCCTGCTTTCTTCTACCTGATACCTTGTAATTGGCCTGAACTTGGCTTCTTGTCTGCGCTTGGCCTCCTGGCCCAGGGCTGAGTTGTGCCCGCTGCTTGTCTGGTCCTACCGGTGTGGCAGGGTCCACAGCTGCCCTCCTCACCACCTGCAGTGAGAGCCCTCACTTTCCAAAGTCCTTCCCAACCACCGTCCCGCTTCATCCTCATAGCAGCCAGGGAAAGGTCGGCATTCAAATCCTTTTCTATTTGCAGTGGAGTTGCAAATTCAATAACTTCCCCACCCCCGACACCCCATCTCACCTACTGGATAGTATGTTTTATATTTACAGATTCACTGTAACTGAGTTTTTGATGGCTTACTCAGTCTCTTTTGGGAAGATGCTAATTATTTAAGATTTTTCTTTTCCCCTTCCTCAGCTCCAAGACACAGTCATGATGTCATGTAAGGGGTGTGTGGGTGTGTGGTGAGAAGGGGCTTTGGATTCAGACGATGACCTCCGTGGACCCTCCCTGGTCCCTGCAGTTCAGTGTCTGGTCTGGTCCCTGGACTTGTGACTGCAGGTTGCTGATGGTCCCATTTGCCCAGTGAGTCACCGTGTGGACACACACCAGCGGACCATTTGCCTCTTTGCCTCACCTCTGGATCTTGTCGGTCCACTGGGCCTTTTTGGATCTTTGCTTTCCCCACCAGGACACACAATTACTTCTGGACCCTCTGCTCACCACACATAGGCCAGGGGAGCCAGGAGACCAGACCCTTTGGTCTAGATAACTTCTCTCTACCAAGTGCTGTTGCAGGGCCACTCACCCCATGTCTCCACTCGGTGTCCCACAGAGGGAGTAAAGCAAAGGCCCTCTTTCCAGGGTTCTCCAGCGTTTTTAAGGCACCACCCCTTCCGGCGCAGCTCCTGCCTGCAAAGTGATGGTCAGGAGTGGGTCTTCCTTCCTGTCTGTCTCTCTCCTCTTGCTGCAAATCTTCCCTAGGACAAAAGAGACAGCTCGACTTCTCCTTTCCCTTCTCTGTGAGCTTGCCAAGCTACAAGGTCTTCCCTCAAGTCTTATCCTGAATCCCGTCTATCCCTGGCACTTGATAATTTCCGTGGACAAAGTCAACATGCAGCTAAAACAATTTGCAAAATTGCAGAGTCTTTTGACAAAGCCTGGATTTTAGGAATATTTTCTTATTGCAAATTCAAAACCCCTGCTTTGGATATGAAAAGCTGAATATTGAAACCCTCTTTATTTTTGCATTCCAGCTATAACATAACCCTAATGCCTTGGACAGAATGAGCAAAGGTCACACACTAAGAAATGCAAAAGAGAAAAATTCATTAATATATTATATATAAAAGCATTCCCATTACAGTATTGATTTGGAGAAAGCATATTAACTACGGCAAAATTCCACTAACTTGGACTGAATGGTAAAGTACAGTCTGAATTAGCAAAATGTTTAAGTTATTGACTATTCCTAAAGAAAAGTAATATTAAAGTATGTAGAAAGAAAAGAAAAAACTATTAAAGAAAGGGACAACTGTTATTGAGTATTTGGATGAGCTTGGATTTACCTATTTTGTGTATATACATGTAAATATATATAACATATATATGCCTATATATGTAGATATACATGTATGTCACACATACATGTAGATATATATGTTAGGTACTTTACATATGTGAACCAATTTATCTTTACAACCAATTTTACAGAGGAGGAAACAACACAGAAAGATTGACTTGCCCACTGTAGAATAGTTGGTAAGTTGTTTTGCTAGTGTAGCCTGGCTTTGGGACTCCTGATAACTTTCATAAACCTATCTTTAAAAAATAAATTATATGAAGAGATCTCTAACCAATAAATGGAAAAAATGTAATTAGTGTATTTTGTATAGAAAAGATGCTCCTTGAAAATGTTTTCTTTTATTCTTCTAGTTTTGGATACAAAAATTTCCATTGTTTATTTTCTTAAGAAATATTTCATAAATTTTACAGTGAAAATTTTAGCTACTGGTTTACCTAGCTATGCAGAAAAGTCCACCTTAGAAGGATCTGCCTTCATGAATTTTTATTGGATGATTTTCACAGAACTAAACATATTCATTCCTTATGATATTTGCCCTTTTCTCTACTTTCTCTAGGCACTTTGTAATCATGAGATGTCAAAATATTTAGTCAATTCACTAAAAATATTTTAAAAACAGTCAAAGGTCCTAGATACTTAGCATCACTTAACCAAATAGCCACTTGAACTGATTGAACGGGCATAACGCAGAAAAACGCAAGTTTTAAGACTCTGAGTTTAATAGTAAGATATATAGAAACAAAACTGTGCAAATTTCTTGCTGAAAATAAAAGGCTTAATATTCAATATAGGCAGAAATGTTAGACTAATAGTGAATTTTGCAAACTGGAACTATAAAGCATCAAAATTTTATAATAACAAAAATAATTCAAAGTTTCCAAAACAGACAAAATGACAGCAAAAGAATGCTTTAAAAATATTTTATTAAATTTGGTGCCCAGATCTTTTATTCTCCAGTAAAAGAAACCAGGGTTCCTTGGAAAAAAAGCTGATTCTAGGATGGGGACATGGAATATACACAATGAGCCTGGGGTATCTTGTGTGCCAGAAAGTAAGGAAGGGCTTAAAACATACACTCCCTTCCACACACACAATGTAGGGGTCTCTGACAAAGAGACATAAGAGTCAACTGAAAGAGCTCCCAAAGACCAAAGCTGGGACATTTTGAGCAACAAAATAAATAACGTAGTTTTGGATTATAACCCAAAGTATAAAATAAATAACCAGAAGTCCATACTGATATATACATGATTAAATAAATACAAACATACATACATAGAAAAAATATAGAAGAATTTTCCATAATGTATGTAGTTATTCCACCTAAAGGAGATGGAGAATAATTCTCTGCCCTGTGAATAGGGGCTTCGCATAGAGCCTTCCTTCCAAAGGGTACTGTAGGGAAAGAGGAAAATGAAGAGTAGGTTTATAACGGAGAAGACTAACAAACACGACCTCAGCCGGGTAACCAAGGTGAGAAGTCATGTGTAGAGTATGTACCTCTGATGAAAGCGGCATTTTACTTCTGTGGTCTTCCTCCCCAAAGCCCTCAGACCCCAGTTTAACCATGAGAAAGACATCAGACAAATCCCAATTGGGGGACATTCTACAGAACACCACACCAGTTTGCCTCAACTCTGTAACGGTCATCAAAAACAAGGAAAGTCTGATAAACTGTCACAGCTAAAAGGAGGCTAATGGGATATGACAACTAAATGCAATATAGTCTCCTAAATGGGATCCTGGAACAGAGAAAGACATTAGGCAAGAACTAAGGGCATCTGAATAAAGTATGGATATTAGGTAATCATAGTGTATCAATATTTGTTTATTAATTATAACAAGTATACCATACTAATTTCAGATGTTAATAATAGGGGAGACTGGGTGTACTGTCTGTGCTGTCTTCACATTTTTCTGTATATCAAACTATTTTAAAATAAAAAGTTTATTTAAAAAGAAAATTTTATTTTAAAATAAAAAGTTTATTTTAAAATAAAAAGTTTATTTTAAAATAAAAGATGTTACATGTGGATATCATATTTTCAACTACTAATATTCAGGAAACACATAGGACTGAAGAACATATTAAACTATACCACAGGATACACTTAGTGAAATCTAGGCTGTAGAAAAGGTCACAGGACAAATGACCCAGTTTCTTCAGCAAATAAATTGCAAGGGGGAGAAAAAAGAGAGAGTTGAAGATTAAAATAGAGTTAAGAGACATTTTGACAAATCGCAATGTGTGGCCCTTATTTGAAATACTAAATGAAACAAACTGCAAAAATTATAATATTATAAAATAGTTGGAAATTTGAACATACACTGAATATTTGATGATATTAAGGAGTTACTGTTAATTTTATTTTGGGTGTGATAATGATATAGTGGTTATTTTTTTTCAAAATCCTTATCTTTTAGAGATACATATTGGAAAATTTAAGGATTAAATTATATGATCTCTTGAGGCTTGCTCCAAAATGATACGGGGTAGGTGAGGGTTTGTTGGGGGTAGAGGTGAAGCACGATTGACCATGAGTTGTTAATTGTTGAAGCTGGGTTAAGTGTATGGAGATTCTTACACCATATGCTTATGCACATGTTTAAAATTTTCCATAATAAAAAGTTAAATGAAATAAAACCTACAAAGTGAAAACAACTGTCTAATAAGCCTTACTGTATAGTGCTCTATTTCTAAATAGTAAACTGTTTTCCACCTACACATCACTAAATCTCAAAATAGCAGCTTGAAGATAGAGAGTGACATTTAAGCTGTGTCTACAGGAAACCAAAAACCTACTGGTTGATTTGATTAATTCAGACAAAGAGCTAGTCAATTTATATAGAAGGGGAAAAAAAATCAAACCACTCATTTTGCTGAGTTTACTGAATAGTACCTTGTATAGAGCTATGCACATAATATGTGATTAATATTTGCTGGTCAGTAGGTCAGTGAATTTAGCATTTGTTCTGGCACCTTTATGGACACACGATTTGGCTGTCAACAACCAATATAAGAGAACTCAGAAACTAAGGGAAAAGGCTAGCTCTAGGCAAAACTACGGAGAAGACAATGTTTACTTTCCAAATGTTCATGTGTAATGAACATCACTGTAAATGTACACAGCCTAAGTTGATGACAAGACCCAGATCATGAAACTACCATTAGATTAAGTTTTTGTAAAAGTCTGCCAATTGTTATAACAATATATATTTATGCTGAATTGGTATTTCACTGATTTATCTACTATTTAATATATTTTAAGCTTAATGTAAGAACCCTAATGTATAGGACCCTTTAAAATTTACAAAGCACTTTCATATTGCGGTGTATCATGTTACCTCATTTTGTGAATCAGACAAAAACAGGTAACATTATCTCTGTTTTTCAGGCCTAGGAGGCCTCCAAGCATTGTCAATGCCAGAACCAGAGGAATGGGGGCTGGAACCCAGGTGTTCTGGCACCAGGTCCAGTGCTCTGTGTTACACTTAGCTGTTTCTCAAGGGGAACTACACAATACATTCTTGTTGCTTCCACTTCCATTACAGTGGAAAGAAAGTTGGCATGAATAAATATCTCTAATTTAGGAACACAAATAACGTTCTCTTTTTTCCAACCTCTAGTATTTAAATTGTATCAGTAAACTGGTGCTTCTTTTAATGACTGTAGTATCATAAATAGTCAATATTCTAGGCAAAGCAATGCTCCATTAATATTACATTCTGTTTGTTCAGTGATGCACAGCTGAAATCCGGAAATTAAGCTCTGTGAGGATGCGAAACACCGTTCTCAGCATTATTAGATCCTTTGATGTTGAAAAAGAATATGTTTTAAGGTATATTAAAATATTATATAACAACTTTATAATGCCAATTGAATACAAAGCTCATCATTCTGGTCCATTAATTGGCAAATGGATTTATTCTTTCACAGCGTCTTTCTCCAGGGGGATTTCAGTTCCTCCTCAATAGTTAGCCCATTTATTTAACACACGTTCACCGCTGCTTGAATCCTTTTTCCAGCCTATTTTATATGCAAAGAAAACCATTCATAATAGCTTATGTGTGACTGTTTCTTACCTGCAGTCAATGACCATTTTCATTCAAACTATTTTAAACCGTGTTTTAGAATCAGCCCATTCCTTGCCTTTGCATATATTCTATTTTTTTTTTTAACTCTCCCAAATGGCTCACTTTTGTCTTTGTTTTTAATTAAAGTTTCCTCTATGGTTTCTTCCTGTGTATCCCCTTTGGAGCTAAACAGATAACGTGTTTTGCACAGCAGTATGTCCAGCACAAAACAAAAATACAGAAATGTGTTGCCACAAGGTTTAAGTGGATTTAATCAGAATGCAGTTTAACAGTTCAAATATTTCAAGGACCACAAAAGAACTTAACATTCTCTGCTCTCTGTTTCAGCAATACGAACAAAACAAATTGTCAAACACTGTACCAGTAGAAAATGAACGTACTTCCAAAATCACTTCCCTGATCCACTACAAACAGCTTGATCACACTGAAGAATGTGACCCACGGGGTTGCCAAAGTGTATTTTCCCACTTTATCTCATGCAGAATAATCAAACTAAGAGGATCTGAAATGTCACTTCACACACACAAGCTGAGGAAACTGGAAGAGATAAACTAGAAGAGATTTCTGAGTTGGAAAAAATGCCTGGTGGTCCATGGCAGAGTGTCAGTGTATGTACCTGGGAGACCCCAGAAACTTGGGCGCTGAGGTTTGGGGGGTTTGAGCTTCCTGGAGCATTCACACCAGGTGATGAAGGGCACCATCCGCATGTGTCACTTCCCTGCTTCACCAAATGTACGCCTTTCTTATTCCTACAGTAACAAATTGCCACAAATTTCATGGCTTAAAGCAACACAAATGTATTATCTTACAGTTCTGTAGGTCAAAAGTCCAGTAAGAATCTCACTGGACCAAAATCACTGTGTCAGCAGGGCTGTGTTTGCTTTTAGAGGTCAGCACGGCAGGTCGAGTCTGACTCACAAGTCTCACTGACCCTTTGGTCATCACATCACTTTCTCTGACCACAAATGGAAAAGGGTTTCTGCTTTGAAGGATTCATGTCATTAGATGGGGCCCATCTGGATATTCCAGATAATTTCTTCCTTTCCAAGTCTATAACCTTAACCATATTTGCAAAGTACCTTACATATTCACAGGTTCTGGAGATTTGAACATGGATTTTGGGGGGGACACTATCTTGCCTACCATACCAAGTGAAGAGTAGAATGATAAAGAGTTGGGGTGCAGTCTTTCTGGCTTCCATCTTTCACCTTATCCTTAGGTCTTAATGTACTGATGGATCTGGGACTACCACTATACACTCCAATATATTCCAGCCTTATTCTCTTCTTATTGTTTAGTTTTAACTCACCTGGCTTGAAAACCATACCATTCCTTCATTATTCTCAACAATATCGGGGAGTGCAGAAAATTTATAAGAAATAAATTACTTTTTGTAGGGCTTCCCTGGTGGCGCAGTGGTTGGGAGTCCGCCTGCCAATGCAGGGGACACGGGTTCGAGCCCTGGTCTGGGAAGATCCCACATGCTGCGGAGCATCTAAGCCTGTGAGCCACAACTACTGAGCCTGCGCGTCTGGAGCCTGTGCTCCGCAACAAGAGAGGCCGCCATGGTGAGAGGCCCGCGCACCGCGATGAAGAGTGGCCCCCGCTTGCCGCAACTGGAGAAAGCCCTCGCACAGAAACGAAGACCCAACACAGCCATAAATAAATAAATAAATAAAAATTTAAAAAAAAATTACTTTTTGTGTTGACTGAAAAAATACATCGATTAATTCTTAGTGAAAATCTTCCATCTCCACATCAGCTATCTTCCGGGGTCATCATAGGACATAATATATTTAACAATGGCAGCCAATTTGGTTTCTTTGAATAAATAAAAATGGGTTTCTTCAGACAAAGACCTCCAGGGAATTCCCACCTCCCTTTAAGTCTGTTACTTGTGTGGCCTCAGGAAGACAGAGATTATTTTATTGTGTTCTTAAATCCAAATTAATAAATGACCATTGCCTATTAAAAATTACAGTATTTTATTTTTAAAGAACTGTGTCAATACAAGTTTTGAAGTGGAAGATATATATATTTTGCTACATTTTATTGATGAATGGAATTAGAGTTTTTATAATATATAAACTGAAAGCAAATCGAATTTACCTTGAAGATAATTAAACTTAAGCTTCAGGGGCTCTAATTATGAAATAGGAGTATTTGATCACATTTTCCTAAAGAGAATCACAAAAATTGCATATGTTTAAGCCCCATAAAATTTGAATCCACCACTGACTGGAGGAGTTTTCTGTTGGAACTGCATAAGTGTTTAATAATCATAGTGTTTTCTTTAAAATATATTTATTTGGTCATATTATTTTGCTGTTTTCTACATTTTAGGTGTGATAGACTATTTGCTCACAATTTTTCATTCCTCTCCACTTTAGCCATGCTTCCTTGTAATGCAACATACTTTCTTGCCCTGCTGACTTTGTACTTGCTTTGGCCAATAGGAGGTGAGCAGATGGGAAATATGCTATGTCCCAGCAGAAAATTATGATGCCCTAGTGTGGTTTGGTTTGCCTCTATCTCTCAATTATGAGTATTGCATGCTCCAAACAGTGACTGCTGCTTCTACCTGGGTCCGAGAATGAGAAGACACATAGAGCACAGCCAAGTTCAGCACAAGTCCAGTTGACCTACAGCCCTCATGATATGTGAGCAAGATATAAATGTTTGTAGTTGCACTGAGATGTGGCCATTATTTGTTATTGTAGCAAAAGCCAGAGTGATGGTCATTCTGCCTACTTTTTCATTTCACCATGTTTATCTATCTATCTATCTATTTATCTATCTATCTGTTTGTCTGTCTGTCTGTCTGTCTATCTATCTACCTACCTACCTAGCCAGCCAGCCAGCCAGCCACAGTAGTATTTTCCTGGATTTGCAATATGTATATTATACTCTTTAGTTGCCTTTCACTAGCATACTTATTGATGATTGCCAAGGACTGAATCATTAAACACATACCTTCTCTTCCTTGGAGACCGCCTTTGTAAATGTTTTTTTCTTATCTTTCTCAAAAAGTGTATTGGCAGGTTTGCACAAGGAAGAAAGCTCACATCACTGGGGACTTCAGATCTCAAGCCTGTGCTACATGCTCACTGCTTTCTGAAAGTGCAAAATCCATCTCTGTCTGTTTTCTTGAAGTTATTTTATAAAATATGTGAGGTTTGTTTTCTAATTATTTTTAATTATGCCCCTATAGAATTAGTGCAAATTTCTCCCACTCATTTATCTGAAAACCATTATGTGAGGTGAAGCTATGTCCCCTGATGGGCACTATTTACATTTTAAAGCATCTAAACACAGTCTCTTCTGCAGATCCTCTCCAATGTGGCCAAATTAATGTCATTTCAATTTTTGCATTTCCACTAAATTTCCCTAATCAGCGATAACAGATGTTATTTGTGTGTGTGAGTTCATTAAATATGTTATTTCCTTAAACACACAAGCTTATCAAGAAATCCATCCCTTCCCTAAAAGATGCTATGATTCTAAACTACTAACTTTTTGAATACATGAGATGTTTCACTCCTGAGGCACTGTAATATATATCTGTTGAAAAACTCATCCTTGATAGAAGGACAAGGTATCTTTGAAAACACCATGATATTCTCTTTATTTCACAGTTGCTTTGATGGGCCTGATTGAATGCGCACCCCAGACCTGTTTCAAACCACTCCTAAATCTAAATTGTAAAAAAAAAGCTTTATTTAAAGAAAAAAAATTTTTAGAAGTAACCAGTTGCAGTTATGTAAAATCTTAACGCTATTTAAAACATCCCAAATTTAAGTAAAGTAAAAGAGTAAAACTAAAAGTTAACACTCCATAAAGTAGATTAAAAAATAATCCAGGATATAGAAACTGCCAGAATATCTTTATGCCTTTTATTTCTGAGTTCAAATGTATTCTTAATGTCCATAGTACGGGAAGAAGGATTTCAAGGGAGGTTGGACCATAAATTGTAGTAGGTACTCAACAAATGTTGAAAGAATAAATTAGACTGAGCTGAAGAAATGTGTCTTTTTTCAGGGGATAAGAAAATGGAAAAAGGCACTTTTGGAACATTGCATGAATATCTAAATTTAGGTTAGTTTGATACCTATTTGGAATTGTGATAGAATACATTTAATTTGTTGCCTCTATTTTTTCTTATTTTAAGTGGAATGCTCTTTTAGCAAAGAGGACTTTTACTTCTCTTAGGCCAAGACCAGTGGCATGTACAAGGTCACCTGTGAACACTGCTGTCTGAGGTTACTTTTTTTTTTTTTAATATTTATTTATTTATTTATTTGGCTGTGTCGGGTCTTTGTTGCAGCGTGCGGGCTTCTCTCTAGTTGTGGAGCGCAGGCTCAGTAGTTGTGGCACACAGTCTCTCTAGTTGTGGCACGCGGGCTCTAGAGCATGCGGGCTTAGTTCCCCGATCAGGGATCGAACCCGTGTCACCTGCATTGTAAGGCAGATTCTCAACCACTGGACCACCAGGGAAGTCCCTGTCTGAGGCTACTTTTGCATTAGTGAGGACAGTGCTCTGTAACTGACCAGGCACAGGGCACAGCTGATCAACAGTGCATCCAGGCGGCAGGAGCTTCAGGGTGAATCTTAGCTCTGGAAGGCGCCAGAACACTTTGGCCAAGTACTTATTCTTTCTAAATTTCAATCTATTCACATATAAACAAGGGATAATGATGTCCCCATCACAAGATTGCTGGAAAATTTAACACAATTCTGGAATAAAGTATAGTCGGCTGAATGGTGACTCTCCACCCCCTGAAGGGATCGACGTTCTAATCCCCAGAATCTGTAAATGTTACCTTATTTGGAAAAAGGGTCTTTGATATTTAGTTAAGGACTTTGAGACAAGGAGATCATGCTGGTTTGGTCAGGTGGGCCCTAAATCCAATGACAGGTGTCCTTATAAAAGAATGAGATGACAGAAGAGGAGAAGGCCATTGGAGGCAGAGATTGGAGGAAAGCAGCCCAAGTCAAGGAAGGCTGAGAGCTACCAGCAGCTGAAGGAGGCAAGGGATGCATCCTCCCCTAGAGCTCGTGGCGAGAACACAGTCCCTCCAGAAGCTGGCACCTTAATTGCAGACGTCTGGCCTCCAGAACTGTGAGAGGATACATTTCGGTTGCTCTAAGCCACCCAGTTTGTGGTAATTTGTTACAGCAACCATAGGAAACTAATACATAAAGTTTGTGGTACCTAATATGTTTTTAATCAATATAAATTTTCTCCTTTTATTCTCAACCCATCATCACTGAAATGTACATTTTTCAAAAAATTTTTATTGGAGTACAGTTGATTTACAATGTTGTGTTAGTTTCTGCTGTACAGCAAAGAGCTACCATATGATCCAGCAATCCCACTCCTGGGCATATATCTGGAGAAGACCATAATTTGAAAAGACACATGCACCCTTATGTTCATTGCAGCACTATTTACAATAGCCAGGGCATGGAAGCAACCTAAATGTCCATCAAGAGAGGAATGGATGAAGAAGATGTGGTACATATATACAGTGGAATATTACCGGCCATAAAAAAGAATGAAATGTACATTTTAAAAACGTATACAACATTCAGTGGTCTATATTTAGGGATGCTGAAGTTATTCACTCATTGAATGTTCACAATTCTATGGTCCTTAATGGTTAAAGGAACAGAATACAGGGTGGCCCTTGGAGTCTGGATATGTCAACACAAAACTAGCCCAGTGTGTGGCAGTGGGAGAGATACTGACATTAGGAGCTGAAAAAATTATTTTAAGAGAATAGTCTCAAGCCATGTGATGCCTCTTGTCTTTCTTGCCCCTGCCCACTAAATGCCAGCAGTACCCTCCCAGTCATTGTGACAACTCCAAATATCCCCCCTTTCCAATTGCCCCCCAGCTGCTACACGAGCCTTACTGAGGCCATAGCTGTACACTTTAAGTCCAGTCAGGCCCTTCAGACTCGCTCTACATCTCCTCAGAAAAATCACTCGCAGCCTTGCCCCCAAGACCTTTGTCTAAAACCCCCTACTTGGTACAAGTAGAGGAAGCTACTCCACCCCAACCTGGACCCCCAGAACCCAGCCTTTAGTACTGGCTGTCTGGCACCCCAACAAGGAGGAGCAGGATTTGGAAAGGAATGTAAGAGTCAACAAAAGAGCTCAACTTTATAAAAAAATATAATTCATATACTTGTGTATTTAAAGCTACATATATGGTATATTTCATGCCATCTAAAAATGTGATATGTAATGTAAATTCTCAAAAGATAGATACAATGTATCCCAAATGTTACATGTTCAATTAATATTTTTTAAGCTATACTTTTACAAATTAGTATTAAAAAAGTCTTAATATTCATAATCTTTAACTCAGTGGTGCCACTTCTAGGAATCTATCATAAGTAAAAAAAATATTAAATATGGCCAAAGAACTATACACAGAAATATACATTGGAATATTGTTCTTCATAATACAAATTTAAAACAATCTAAACGTCCCACAACAGAGGAATGAAGAATATTCATGTCAATTATGGTAGATCTAGATGATAGACTCATGTGTAGCAATTACAAATAATGTTTATAAAATAGTTTTAATATTTGCTAGGCAGAAGAACTGAATAGACATTTTTTTCCAAAGAAGACATACAAATGACAAACAGATATATGAAAGGGAAAAGCACTAATCATCAGGGAAATGCAAATCAAAATCACAATGAGATTTCACATCACACCTGTTGGAATGGCTATTATAAAAAAGTTAAGAGATAACAAGTGCTGGTGAGGATGTGGAGAAAAGGGAACACTGCATTGTCAGTGGGAATGCAAATTGGTGCAACTACTATGGAAAACAGTATGAACTTTTCCCCAAAATTAAAAAAAAGAACTACCATGTGATCTAGCAATTCTACTTCTAGGTATATATCTGAATGAAATGAAATCACTATTTTGAAAAGATATCTGTACCTACATGTTCTTTGAAGCATTATTTACAATAGCTACAACATGGAAAAAAATATGTGTCCATCAATGGATGAATGAATAAAGAAAATGTGGTATATATAAACAATGGAATATTATGCAGACATAAAAAGGAAATCCTGCCATCTGTGACAACATGGATGAATCTAGACAGTACTATGCTAAGTGAAATAAGTTACACAGACAAAGATTAATACTGTATGATCTCACTTATAAGTGAAGCCTAAAAGAAAAAAACCTCATAGGTACAGAGAATAGATTGGTGGTTGCCAGAGGCATGGGGTGGGGAGTGGGGTAGATGGGTGAAGGTGGTCAAAGGTACAAACTTCCAGTTATAAGATAAATAAGTTCTAGGGATGTATTGTACAGCATGGTGACTATAGTTAACAATACTGTATTGTATGTTTTAAGGTTGCTAAGACAGTTGATCTTTAAAGTTCTCATTACAAGAAAACAATTTGTAACTATGAGAGGTGATGGATGTTAACTAAACTTGTTGTGGCAATTATTTCACAATATATACATGTCTTAAATCATTACATTGTACACCTAAAACAAATACAATTTTTGTATGTCAATTATATCTCAAACAGGAAAACTTACTTTATTTGAAAAATTGTTTACTGCCTCTAAATCAGAAAAGAAGAAATAGAATTATCTCTGTTTGCAAATGGCATGATCTTATATGTAGAAAAGCCTGAAGAGTTCACCAAAAAAAAAAAAAGTTAGAATAGTGAACAAATTCAGCAAAGTTTCCATATACAAAAATCAACACACAAAAAATCAGTTGCATTTCTATACACAAGCAATGAACAATCTGAAAAGGAATTAAGAAAGCAATTCCATTTACAATAGAATCAAAAAGAATATAATATTTAGGAATAGACCTAACCAAGGAGTTGAAGGACTTGTACAATGAAAACAATAAAGCATGGCTGAAAGAAATGAAAGAAGACACAAATAATTGAACAGACATCCTGTACTCATGGATTGGAAGACTTAACATTGTTTAGATGTCAATACCACCCAAAGCAATCTACAGATTCAATGTAATCCCTATCAAAATCCCAATGACATTTTTTTTGCAGAAATAAAAAAAAAAATCCATCCTAAAATTTATATGGAATCTCAAAAGATTTCAAATAGCTAAAACAATCTTGAAAAAGAAGAACAAAGGTGGAAGTCTCAAACTTCTTGATTCCAAAACATATTACAAAGCTACAGTAATCAAAAGAGTGTCGTACTGGCCTAAAGACAAACATATAAACCAGAGGAATAGAATAGAGAGCCCAGAAATAAACCCTCATGTACATGGTCAAATAAATAATCTTTGACAAGGATGCGCATCAAACTTTCTGTTCAACAAATGGTGCTGGGAAAACTGGATATCCACATGCAAATAATGAAGTTAAACCCTTATCTTACACCATATATGAAAATTAACTCAAAATGGATTAAAGACCTAAACATAAGACCCTAAACTGTAAAACTCCTAGAAGAAAATGTAGGGGAAAAGCTTCACAACGTTGGATTTGGCAGTGATTTCTTGGATATGACACCAAAAGCACAGGCAACTAAAGCAAAAATAGACAAGTGGGACTGCATCAAACTTTAAAATTTCTGTGCATCAGAGGACACATGAACAGAGTGAAAAGGCAACTTATGAAATGAGAGAAATTATTTGCAAGTCAAATATCTGATAAGGGGTTAATATCCAGAATGTATACAGAACTCCTATAGCTCAACAACAACAAAAAAAAACAAATAACCCCTCCCAAAAATGGACAAAGGGCTGGAATAGTCATTTTTCTAAAAAGGATATACAAATGGGCAACAAGGATATGAAAAAGTGCTCAACGTCACTAATCATTAGAGAAATGCAAATCAAAACCACAATGAGATATCACCTCATACCCATTAGGATGGTTATTACCAAAAAAATCAGAAAATATTTGGTTCCTGACCACTGAAATAAATCCATTATTGCAAAATATATCAGAAAATAGTGTGTGTTGGTGAGAATGTGGAGAAATCAGAACCCTTGTACACTGCTGATGGGATTGTAAAATGATGCAATCACGAGGGAAAACAGTATGGTGGTTCTTCAAAAATTAAAAATAGAACTACCATATGATCCAACAATCCCACTTCTGGCTACATATCCAAAAGAATTGAAAGCAGAGTCTCAGAGATATTTGCACATCCATGTTCAGAGCATCTTTATTCACAATAGCCAAGAAGTGGAAGCAACCCAATGTCCATCAGCAGTGAATGGACAGGGACTTCCCTGGCGGTCCAGTGGTTAAGACTCCATGCTTCCACTGCAGGGGGCAAGGGTTTGATCCCTGGTTGGGGAACTAAGATACTGCATGCCGTGTAGCACGGCCCCCCCCCCAAAAAAAAGAATGGACAAACAAAATGTGACATATACATGTAATGAATACTATTCAGCTTTAAAAAGGAAGTAAACTCTGCAATGTGCTACAACATGGATGAACTTTGAGGACATTATGCTAAACAGAATAAGACAGTCACAAAACGACAAATATTGTATCACTCTACTTAGGTATCTAGAGTAGTCAAATTCATAGAAACGGAAAGTAGAATGGTGATTACCAGGGCGTAGAGGAAGGGGGGAATGGGTGCTGTTATTCAATGGGTCTAGAATTTCAGTTTGGCAAGATTACAATGTGAATATATTTAATACTACTGAACTGTACCCTTGAAATGGTTACGTTGGAAAAACTATTTATTTTGGAAAGCCTTTAGAGTGTTTCATAGAAATGCATATAATAAAACAAGATTAAATATAGAAATAAGAGAACATGGAAAGTAGGACAGAAGAAATCTGAATAGAAAAGCATAAAATTAATCTAGGAGTGAGTTTTGTCTACAACATGAATGTTGTAAGACGTTTGATGCTAGGCTTTTTAGCAGTTACTGCCTACAAGGCGGCTAGTTATAAGATTTCTATAATCTACAAAAATGAATTTACAGTGTGCTCTCAACTGGGTAAAAACAATTTTATATATATATGCATACATATACATATATAAAAGTTATATATATATAACTTTAGAGAGAAACATGCCGAAATGTTATAAAAGGTTATTACTAGGTAATGGTTGTATTTTCTTTATGCTTTTATATATTTTCAGAAATTTTCACAATTGACTGATGACATAATTAGGAGAATGCTGTTGTGTATCTTGATGACTTTGGTAGAAATTTGTTAAATGCCTCAAAGGGGGAAAATGAAAAAGGGTCACATTTGCAGATCTAGCGCTAGGTAAAACTGGCTGCAGAGAGAAAAGGGGAAATTGTCAAGGAGGAGGATTGGCCTCAGTGTGGGTGAAGGCCACAGGCCTTACTCTCTGCATGGAAGGGATGTATGAAGCCCTGGGTCCTTCATGGGGACGGAGTACTAGGAGAAACAGCTTCTCCTGGACCACACTCTTGTCTCATACCCTCCTGCCATGAGTAAGGAACAGGGTGCAAGAGAAGACCTAATGCAAGTGGGGAGACAGAGCTGAGGTTCTAGCATTTTCTCCCAAGGCAAGACACACAGTTATTGTTTGCTTTTGTTTTTCTTTCTCCAGAACCCAACTTTACTCTCAGGCTGTAAGATTCCATTAATTCAGACAAATTTGGGGTAAAGTCAAATGGAAAATTATGGAGTTCAATTTGTGACTCTGAAAAATGTTAACAGCTTTAGTGAGATACAACTTATATACCATAAAATTCACCCATTTAAGTGTACATTTAAGTGCTTTTAACGTATACTATACAAAGTTGTGCAACAATCACCATAATCTTTCATCACTCCAAAAAGAAGTCTCATATCTGTTAACAGACACTCCCCATTCTCCTCCATCCCAGCCCCTGGTAACCACTAATATACTTTCTGTCTTGAAAGATTTGTGCCTGATGCACATTTCAGGTAAATGGAATCATATAATATATGGTCTTTTGTGACTGGCTTCTTTCACTAAGCATAATGTTTGTTTGAGGTTCATTCATGTTGTAGTATAATATTCCATTGTATATGTATACCATATTTTATATATTATTCATGGACATTTGGATTATACCCATTTTGGGGCTAGATTCTTAAACTGATAATAATTCTTCCTACATGGAACTTATTTCTTAAAAGTTGTTCTTTATGGAAGTTTTATTGGGTGATTAACCCATTTATATTAATCAAAGACATTAAATGACTGTTATTCAGAGTTTCTAAATAGCATGAGATAATTAATTATCAATCATCCTCTGAGATAATCAGTTATTGAACTAAGCTGATGTAATCTCAGTCAAAAGACTGAAACTTGACAATTCAGATAGCTCATACAGCTTAAAGTTAAATTTCCCATTTCTGTAAGGTTTTCGGATATAATGAAAATAATGCACAGATTCCCATCATTACCTCTGAGGCCATCAAGGGGCCTGGAGATAGGACATGAGGTTGGCAGTCCCTGTTTCAAATTACAGAAGAGTATAACAGGCACTTAGCTTTATTGTTTTCAATTACATAAAGTAACAAGGTCTAATTTCCAAAGCATTGGCATAAAATGTCCCCAGGGGATTTGGTTTAATGAACAGCTAAAAGTGATCTACAATAAACATATTTGCAATTGTATATAAATGGTGCTTTAAATGGCTTTAGAGTTTTCTTCTTAGGGAGGTGAAATCTGGTTCAGCCTATTCATATTCTTCTGTGCACAGAAGAGAATCCTCACCAGTGCAGTCTGTCCCAGTGATGGCCAGTGGTCCCCAGAACAGTGAACATGAATCCTCTTTTTCCCTGCTGCCCTTCCACACTGCTTGCTTCCACCCCAGGCAGTCGGAGGAGGGCTGATCCCAGTGATCCGATTTCAGCACGTGGAAGGGGCTACTTTTCCAGGGATGGAACTATCAAAGGAGTTTAAAGGTCCAGCAATTTCAGGTAGAGTCCCTTTTCTCTGACTCCTTTTTAGCTCTTTTTTTCCCCCTTCTCCAGTACTGTGTCCAGCTTCACTGCCCTGGTCTGAGAAGCAGAAGAAAGCAAAGGGAACAGCAACTCTTGAATGAATCTTTGAAAAGAAGAGTCTGATGTTGATGAAAAGAAGGAAGGTAAAATGTCATGAAACTTAGCTATTCGAAGAGTAATGCCCTTTTTCATACTCCCCTACAAATCCAATTTGGCCTGCTTCTGTCCACAGGCTAGGTCTCCTTGACCTGGCTTGCCTTTGTTAAGAAGATCTTTAGCAGAAGGTTTCAGTTTGCTGTATTAGTCAGCCTAACTGCTGTAACAAACAGTACCATGCCTCAGTGGTTTAATCTGATACAAATGTATTGCTTGCTCCCATCACCCGGTCTAACGTGGTTGGTAATTATTCAGGAGGAGCTCAGGCTCCTTTTATCTTGTGACACCACCATTGTCAACACATATCCTGGTCATTGCAGAAGGTGTGGCCAGGCCTGCAAGTACTGTACATTACTACCTCTTAATTTCCATTGGCCAGAACTCGCATGGCCCCAGCCTAACTTTAAAGGGGCCCAAGAGGGAAGAAAGTAAAATGGGCTTGGTAAAGACTTGGCAATGTCTCTGCCACACCAGCTCTTGGCTAAGTGGATGAAAGTTATTTTCTATTGCTCTCTGGAGGTCTGATTCTGATTGTCTCTGGAAGAGGTTCCTTATCACCTTTTAGTAATAAATTCTGAGATTTGGATTTGGATTTAGTAATTAATGGGGCTTCGTCTGAGGTTGGATCCCTAGATATTCCTTGTTCTGCAGGCTGAAACATCATCTCAATAACATCTAACAGTACCCAAATCAATAGAGATCCTGAATAAGTAAAATTCAAGAGCTTTTCTGGATATACATGCTTAAGTGGATTTTATTTCATATTATAAAGGTGGAAAGAATCCACTACTTTACTAGGGGACTCGCTCTTCCCTGATTTACCTTGTTGGAATTTTTAAATCTTTTTTTAAAATTGAAATACAGTTGACCTACAATATTATGTTAGCTTAAAGTGTGCAATATAGTGATTCAACATTTAAATATACTACAAAATGATCACCCTGATAAGTCTAGTAACCATGTGTTCCCATACAAATTTATTACAGTACCACTGATGATATTTCTTATGATGTATAATATCTCATAACATATATTTTCTAACTGGAAGTTTGTACCTCTTAATTCACTTCACCTCTTTTGCCCAGCCCCCCACCCTCTGGCAACCACCAGTTTGTTCTCTATATCTATGAGCTTGTTTTCATTTTCTTTTGCTTGTTTGTTTATGTTATTTTTAGATTTGACATGTAAGTCATATCATATGGTGTTTGTCTTTGTCTGACTTATTTCACTTAGCATAATACCATATATATCCATCCATGTTGTCGCAAATGGAAAGATTTCATTCTTTTTATGGCTGAGTAATATTCCATTGTGTGTGTGTGTGTATCACATCTTCTTTATCCATTCATCTATTGATGGACACTTACGTTGCTTCCATAGCTTGGTCATTGTAAATAATACTGCAATGAACATAGGGGTGCATGTATCTTCTCGAATTAGTGGTTTTGTTTTCTTTGGGTAAATACCAAGAAGTGAAATTGCTGGATTGTATGGTAGTTGTATTTTTAATTTTTGAGGAACCTCTATATGTGGAAATACTCTATATTTCCACAGTGGCTGTACCAATTTACATTCCCACCAACAGTGCAAAAGGGCTCCCTTTTCTCTACAGCCACTCCAACACTTGTTATTTCGCGTCTTTTTGATAATAGCCATTCTGACAGGTGTGAGGTGATATCTCACTGTGGTTTTGATTTGTATTTCCCAGATGATTAATGATGTTGAGCACCTTTTCATGTGCCGGTTGGCCATCTGTGCCTTCCTTGGAAAAATGTCTATTCAGGCCCTCTGCCTGCTCTAGCAATATGTCACCCAGCAGCAAATAAAGTGGAGCTTAGTTATACACAGTTAATTTCCCACATTCCCTTTTACACACTAATTCAGGAAAAGCTATTTGGCCCACTACTTAGCCCATTACATTGATAATTGCTATTTCACCTGGTCCTAAAAGGGCACACTCCCAAATTACTCTTTAGCTCTTGGACTCTGTAAGGACATGGTTGATGGAGATACAAATGCATCAGGAAGAGAGGTAATTTATTAAAACTCTCTCTTTTAAAATCAATTTATTTGATTTTGGATGCCTGCTAAAGATGAATTACTGACTATTCTAAAACTAATGCTAATATAAAAGAAGAAAATTTGAAATAAAACAATATGGTATGTTGTTTTATTACTCTGCGACTTCCTCTGAGATTTAAGAAGCCTAATTTAACATTCATTATTTCATCCTGAAGTTCATTCAGTAGCCCCCTCTTTTTTTTTAATAAATTACTTTTTAATGCATGCTTTGCATCAAAGCTACAAGAGTTGTTTCCTCTTGCTGTTCTTCTTATTGAGCCCATATTTTGAATCCAAAGTGGTCATTGACTTGCCATGTTTGAGGAATTTTCACAACTCGATGTCATTAATAAAAGTTGGGTGGCTTTTTGGGGGAATGGCTAATGTTTGTTATCAATGACGGTAACGATGATGATGTTTTTCTGAGAGAGTGTATCCAGCTAGCTTTTTCTGGACATTATAATCATTCATTTTCACATTGACAACCTTGCTGAACTTGACAGGTTGACAACCTTGCATCCTTTCTCATCAAAGAAGAATTGCAGGATGCCACACAGAAGAGAGGAAGGATATATTTTAGAACCAGGTAGACTCTGATGAGATTCTTTCCACAAATTTTATTAACAACTTTGGGCACGAATTGTTCCTAAATTCCTGTTTCTTTACCTGTAAAACAAGAGCAAGCTTCTCCTTAGATTTATTATGAAGATTAAAGGTCAGAATGTATACAAAATGCTTAGCACAGTGCCTGGCACTGCAAATCTACAAGCTGCTCTGTGTGACCACAGACGAGGTGTGTTAGTTTCCTCACTAAAACTTCTTTCCACAATATTAGGACAAGGCGTAGAACATGTATATAGCTATTATTCTTTGCAAATAGTCAACTCTCCTTGAACCAGAGTATTTGGCTAACATAGTACTTCAAAAATATGACAAATAACAAAGGATTACTGTATTTTTCATAAGTCTCTCAATGTTTCTCAAATACAAAAGATTAAAAGGGAACAAAACAAAACTTAAATAAAAATGGCTATAGGCCTAAATGCCATAGACTCAGTTCATGAATTGCATTGTTGCATTAAAAAAAAGAGAATTTTCTGTTGGGCACCTGTCTATTTTAATTACCAAAGCATGGGAGATCAAATCTGAAAACTTTGCTTCTGAGCCCAGAATCTAAATTTACTCCACTGATGGTTTTCATGATGTTTCTAGACAGGAAATACAAATTCTTCATAAAAGTATTAAATATTCTTACAGTTGTTCCTGGAATGTTTTATGTTTACAAATGTGATTTGAATTATAAGTGTCTAGGGCTTTGAAAAGCCTAAGGCAGAGGGCCATTGGTGGGAATTGTGCCATTGACATTTTGTGCAATAATCATTTGTAGATACTCAGGACTGTGTTTTCTTCTTCGTCTGCAAAGATGTTGGGAGCTGTGAAGAGTCAAGTGTTGAGAGCTGTGAGTGTACTAGTCACTTGGTTATCAAAGCCAAGACCCCTGTTCTGGTCCAAACAGCTGACTGTGTCTTGGAAGTCAAGGAGGTAGTTTTCTTTCAGACAACCAGGGCCTCTTGTCCTGTTAGGGTGCAACCCACCCAACCCCAGGGAATACGGATCCTAACCCCTCAGAACTGTCCTTGGTCTGTTTTTATTGTGACCAGGCTCATCAATGCTCTGCCAAATAAACAAGTCCTGGCCCCTTCTGACAGTGCTGAGGTTTATGACGCTGGCATCTCTCAACTTCAACTCCGGGTATGACCTAGAAATATCCCAGCCCAGGCGCTACCCCTCAAGGGTAGAGTATCTGACACAAAAGATTACACCATAGAAATTAAGAGTAGATGATGAGTAAAATCCTCTTTTTATGGAAAAAAATTATCTTTTATTGCTTTTTTGACATCCTCCAATTTTTAAAAAACTATTGAGATGTAACTTACATACCATAAAATATACTTATTTTAAGTGTACAATGATTTTTGGGGGCTGATTTACCAAGTTTTGCAACCATTGCTAAAATCCAGTTTTAGAACATTTTGGATTGTTCGTTGTTAGTATACAGAACTACAATTGATTTTTATATATTGATCTTGCATCCTAAGATCTTGTTGAGTTTATTTTTTCTCCTTAGTGCTAACAGTTTTGTGTGTGTGTTTGTTTGTTTCCCTTAGGATTTTCTATATAGAGGATCCTGTTGTCTGTGAATAAAGACAGTTTTACTTCTCCCTCAATTTTTAATCCAACCATAGATATCAGATCTGTTCTCTTCATGGGAAGGGGATGCTGGGAGAAGGTACCGGTCTTGGCCCCTACAAGGTTGTGTGGCAAGTGATAAAAACCAAGAACCTATTCTTTGGTTTCAGGAATAGGCTACCTCGTCACAGTTATTTATTGATAGCTGTGGTTATTTATCAAGGTTAATGAGGATGTTTTCCTTCCTAGGTTGAAAAAGAAAGGAAATGCAAGACTGGCAATTCAAATACCTTTCAGTGGCATTTATGGATATAACCTGTCTGGTATGGATATAACCTGTATGTTATGTAGTAGAATTTCTGTTTGGTGTTCATCACCATTACTTCTTACCCAACTGGATAATGAAAGAATCACTCACCCCATACAAAACTGTCTCCTTTCTTTTCCTTCATAATTTCTCAATAGCACTTGAAAACTTCATCAACTCCCTTTAATTTCATGTCCATTACTAATTTATTGCTAAATCTCACTCCTTTCTTACCATATTGCCGCTAAGCTTATCACATTCAATTGTTCCTCTCCGTCTTTCTCCCTGACCATCTAGAAAGCCAACGATATTTTCTCCATTATTAAAGCTACTCAATATTCTTCCAGATAAAATATCCATCCATACATTTACCATTTCCCACCTCGAATAATGTAAACTTCTCCAGTTGGCCTTACTTATAAATCACTTCCATTCACCAAAAATTATTTTCCATCTTTGTTCTTATAAGAACATACCTTTACTAGCCCCCTCTTTTGTTAATTCCACTCCCACCATCTTCATTATCTTGTGAATCTAGTTTGTCTTGCATGTGTGTCTCTTGCAATCTGACTTGGCTAATGTTTTAAGTTTTCAGGTGCAAAGCAGCCAAATCTGAGAGGACGTTACTCTCTGTGTAGCTATCCTCCTGAAATCGTTGCTCCTCTATCCACTTCAGAGAGTAGCATCACAAATTCAGGAATTTACCAAACCCGAGGCTTGGAAGCCAGGGAATGTGTTCTGTCCTGGTCGTCTGTGTACCTGGGCGCTTAGCACAGGTGTCGGTACAGAGATGCCACGCCTTCCACCTGATGACCTGCTGGGGTCTGGGGACAGAAAGAGGAGGGAGAAGCTGCCTAGGGCCGTGTGAAAAGGACAACTAATGAGTCACTGTGTTGAGTGCCAAGATGGAGGCACCAACAGACTGCTGGGGAAGCTCAGAGAAAAGACCTGCCTGGGAGGGTTAGCAAAGGTTTCGGGAAGAACACGCCGTGGAAATGGGTCCTTAAAGGAGCTTTTGCCAGAAGGGAATCTAAGCAGAATAGTCCCCTCGGCTATCGAAGCAAATTTTAAAACAGCAGCCTAATAAGAGCGAAAATTCTGGGCTCTAGTCCTGTCTCTGCTATTTTACAGTCATGTGATCTTGGGCATGTCACTTATCTGTGTTCCAATTTCCCATCTTTTAAATGAGAATGACCCTAATGACATCCCTCTCAAAACTTCTGCAAGGATCATATGAACCCATGCCTGTTTAAACTCACTTGTAAATTCTAAAACACTATATGAAAATTGATTAAGTGTGATTTTTGGCTGCACCATGGGGCATATGGGACCCTAGTTCCCCGACCAGGGATTGAACCCAGGCCCCCTGCATTTGAAGCGCAGCGTCTTAACCACTGGACCATCAGGGAATTCCCCTGCTGTACATATGGTGTGAAAGCTTTTTTTCCCTGCTTGAAAGCCAACAGATAATAGTTATGGTTACAAATGATTTTAATAATTTACAATGTATATTATTATATATCGTATGTAATTAAGATGATCATGATTTAAAAAATCAAACTGTAGGGGGAGAAAAGCACATTATTTAGAATTATGGAAGCAAATATGAGAGGAAATACCTGAGAGTATATGCCTTTGGGGAGAGGGCTTTGGGTAGCGTGTAGCAGGGAACTAAGACTACTCATCTTTTCAGACAGAGAAAGATAAATATCATATGATATCACTTTTATATGGAATCTTAAAAAATGGTACAAACGGACTTATTTACAAAACAGAAATAGACTCATAGACGTAGAAAACAAACCTGTGTTTACCAAAGGGGACATCGGTGTTGGGGGGTTGGGGGGATGGGGAGGGATAAATTAGGAGTTTGGACTTAACATACACACTACTGTGTATAAAATAGATAAACAACAAGGACCTGCTGTAGAGCACAGGGAACTCTACTCACTATCTGGTAATAACTTATAATGGAAAAGAATCTGAAAAAGAATATATATATGTTTATACATATATATATATATAAATATATACATATATATGTAGAGCTGAATCACTCTGCTATACACCTGAAACTAACACAACATTGTAAATTATACTTCAATAAAAAAATCTATTATTTTTAAAAAAAGACTGACTTTTAAAACATCTGATTAAAAACAATAAAGTAAATTAAAATTTAAAAGTTAGAGTGGAGAAACAGAGAGAAGGAAGTTTATCTGTGATCTCAAGCTTGCCATTCCATCCTACCCCCAAAGAAGAACACAGACCCCACCCCTTGGGGCCTGACCTCACACCCAGACTCCCACCCTGACTTCGCAGGGGCGGTGACCGAGGTTCTAGGGTGGTGTTTCTCAGTGTTGGCTGTACTCTGCTCTCAGAGGGTATGGAGTCATTATTAGTTGTCACAATGACCAGAGTGGGGAGGTGGGTGAGGTGGGGGTGGTCCAGAGGGATGGCTGGCATTTCCTGGGCAGGAACCAGGGATGCCAGACGTCCTGCAATGTGTGACAGTCCCACACAACATAGCATCGTCCCGCATCTCTCACGACGTTCACATGTCCGCCTGGACATTCACGGAGATTAAAAAAAAAAATCCTGTTTATAAGTTCTAAGCCTAGAACCTAACTCTGTTTAAACATATACACACTGAGTATTCTGAATACTTTTTGCACGATTTTAAACACTGTGCTTAGCTTGAAACTTGAACAAGCATTGTGCGCCATTTCAGGAAATCACATGGCCAACAGCAACGCCATTTGTAGTGTCTGAGTCTCCAATGCAAATGCAGCTGTTGCCTCACTTTGATTCCATGCTCCCATATAAACATATTTATCTCCTATTTTAAAGTCTCAAATGTAAAGGAAATATGTTAACTCACAGAATAGTCTTACTTTTCTTAGACCTGAACTTATTTTATGCATCTACCTGTCTTCTTGTGAAGTCACTCCCAAACATTTACATATTGAAATACATAGTTTACTATAAATTGCTTTGATTTAAATATTTTATGGTTAGAGCAGTCTATTGAGGTTTTTTAAAACTGAGGTATAATTGACATACAGTATTAGTTTCAGGTGCACAGCATAACGATTCTATATTTGTATCCATTGTGACATGATCACCACAATAAGTCTAGTTAATGTTCTTCACCATACACAGTCATGGACATGTTTTTTTTTTTTTTCTTGTGATGAGGACTTTTAAGATCTACCCTCTTAGAAACTTTCAAATAGGCAATATACTATAATTAACTATAGTCACAATACTGTACACTATATTCCCATGATTTACTTTTTTTATAGCTGGCTGGAAGACTGTACATTTTGACCCCTTGACCCATCCACCCCACCCCCCACCCCCCCACTGCAACCACCAATCTGTTCTGTTCTCTGTATCTATGATCTTGGTTTTTCTTCTTTCTGTTGCTTGTTTTTTAGATTCCACATGTAAGTGAGATCATATGGTATCCGTCTTTGTCTGACTTATTTCACTTAGCAAAATACCCTCCAAGTCCATCCACGCTGTCACAAATGGCAAGATTTCATTCTTTTTACAGCTGAATAGTATTCCATTCCAATATACCACATCTTCTTTATCCATTCATCCATCAATGGACACTTTTTTTTTTTTAATTTTATCTATTTTTGGCTGTGTTGGGTCTTCGTTGCTGCACGTGGGCTTTCTCTAGTTGCGGCGAACGGGGCTACTCCCAGTTGCGGTGCGCGGGCTTCTCATTGTGGTGGCTTCTCTTGCTGCGGAGCATGGGCTCTAGCATGCGGGCTTCAGTAGTTGCAGCATGCAGGCTCAGTAGTCGTGGCGCACGGACTCAGTTGCTCCGCGGCATGTGGGATCTTCCCGGACCAGGGCTTGAACCCGTGTCCCCTGCATTGGCAGGTGGATTCTCAACCACTGCGCCACCAGGGAAGTCCCGTCAATGGACACTTATCTTGGCTATTGTAAATAATGCTGCAATGAACATGATAATGATGTATGTATCTTTTCAAGATATTGTTTTTGTTTCCTTCAGATAAATACCTAGAAGTAGAAATACAGTAACACATGGTAGTTCAATTTTTAATTTTTTTGAGGAACCTCCATACTGTTCTCCATAGTGGCGGCACCAATTTACATTCCCACCAACGATGTTAAGCTCTGAATGCCTGTAGGCATGTTATATTGTCTGTGAGCTTTAGTTCGGTAAAAGGAATGTTAAAAAATATTTGTTATACAAAGTGGGTGGGTCTGATAGGGTTGAATACAACTATTCAACTGAAGGCTTGAAAGTTCTTTGTGTTAGACCTGGGTCCCTCCTGCCACGGCTTAATGCCATTTTCCATTTTCAGTCTTTTTTCCTCTCCCTTTGGAGATGGAAAAGAACTACTGAAAACGACCTTAAAATTTTCTTTCTTTTTTTATGTCCCAAAGTGTAAATGATGTAATATCTTATGCTCACTAGGTTTGGCATTACAAAGCCATTTGGGGTATAAATATAATTTCACATGGCTCAAAGTTCAAAATCCACATTCCTGTGGAATCAGCCAAAAGATGGCAGCAGTTTTTCTTCAGTCTTTTCACTGCAGCCTTTCTTGAGTGTCCCTGACCAGCTGCGGGAGGGTTCCTGCTTCCTGATCTGGGGGGCCTCATGTGTCTCCACCCCCAGAGCTGGGCCCGCTGCACTGTGCATTCTGGCCTTCACACTGCTAATTCACCAAGCTAATTAGGCTAGTTAAGGGTCCATAAAGGCAGAAATCTGTTGGAGTTTAGTCTCATTCATTTCTTTCAGAAAAATTTGCAAGGAAGCTCCTGTCAGCTTTTGGAACGGGAACAGAATCTCACAGGCTTGGCATGAGAAACTGTTGAAGGCGCCAACCTTCCAGGCCAAAGATTCTAGTCACAAAGAGTCCCAATTCAACTTTTTCCCTTGAGGCGAACTTCAAAGTATGCAGGAATCAAAAACTCATATAATGAAAATAAACCCAGGGATAACACACTTAGCTAAGACTTGCTGGAAACACATTTCTCCCACTGTACCTCAATTCTCTCTGCCTACAGAACTGCCTCATGGCACCTAATTACTTATAAGGAAGACAAAGGCAGCTTTTCTGATGGTCACTCACTTTATTCCACTTGTGCCTGCAAAGTTTCTTGTGTTTAAAATTTTTTATTAACTGAAGTTATATAGCTTACTACATGCCTGGCACTGTTCCAAGCACTTTAAAGATATTAATTAATTTAATCCTCATAACAGCCCTATGAGATTGACAGTTTTATTTTATTATTCTTATTATATAGATGAGGAAACATGTAAACACCATTTCCTATTTTCCTTTGGTGGTTGTTTTTTCTTTCTTTCTTTTTTTTGTGTGGGGGGGGGTTCTTCTTTTTCCTACATAAGGTTTTAGGACTGTGCCTAATTATGTTCCGGAACCAATTTTTTTTTTAATCATTGAAAAAAATTGGAAAATGAGGATAGTACAGATCAGAGCAAAGCATTATCTCAAAACACAGTGTTTGAAGTTGTGGGGTGTTTTTTGGGGTTTTTTTTTTTGGTTTTTTAGGTGAAATATAAGCCACTTAAGGAATTCCACAGAAGAGCCCAAACTAAAACGTCTTAGAGATTCTTTCGGCCACTAGGCTCACGTTAGCAGAATAAAGCAGCACCAGAGGTTTAATCTCTTGGATTTCTCTTGTTTTTATGTGCTCTTGGCATTGCCGAATTTTCCTCCCACTAGTGAATCACTTACCTCCAGGCTTTTTGGGGGACGGCCAGGGAAGAATAGCACCCTCACAACCTGTGTCAGGGCATTGCTCACACATCAACGCACATATTCAAAGAGCAAATGCCCAACTTCATGACTACTGCAGAGGGTCATTCACACTTTTTGCTTGCATCTATATAGTACCATCTATCTGGAAGCTTTTGTGACGATTTGATTAAAATTAATGCACATTCAGCTAGTTGGTTTACAAGATTACCAACATGCTTGCAAAGTCTTGACATTTGCGGCCTGTTAAAATTAAACCTTTCCTATTGAAGTGTTTTGGATTCTGCAAAAGAAGAGTATTCAGAGCTTGTTGGATAGATCTTCTTCCCTCATATAATTTCTTTAGATTATTGAAATTTTTACCACGCTTATTTTTGAATTCTGAAGCACATGCCATTTTGATTTGGATTATCGTCAACCAGCAATTAGTAGAGAGAGGTGTGGGACTGCTCTCTCTTTTAAAGCATTTTTTCCATGCCACTGACATTTTATAGCAAGCCTCCTATTAACTGGGATGGTTAGAGAATGTGGAGGTCTTGTTACTTGGACAACGGAAAAGTTTATGAGAAAGCCCATTCTGTTAGAACTCTTGGACTTCTTTACAAAATTAATTAGTCCACTTAATGACCTTAGAAAACAAAGTGTGTAGTATCAAACACCACTGAATCTTTCTTTCAGGGGCTGGTGTCTTGTTATGCCTCAGGGTCTTCGTTCTGAAGGTCCATTATTATTGTACAGAACTGAAGTTAGAGAATGGAGGAGACAGGACCTAACCTGGACCTACCGACTCAGGAATTCTTTTCAGAATTCTGGAATTATATCCCTGAGATAATAAGCTTGTTTCCTTATCAGCAAGGTGCACAAACTCTGGTGCAGCCTGGCAAGGATTAAATGCTTAGTTTCACCATTTACTCACTGTATAACCTTGGGCAAGAGGGTTATCTGTTCCTAAGTTTTTCTAATCTATAAAATAGGCAAATAGTAGTGCCTACCACAACTCATTAATGCTCATGTTAGGAGTAATAAATATTCATACAAAAATACAAAGGAGAATGTCTGTGCCCTAGGTAGCCAAACTGCAAAGTCTAAGGGCACAGTCACCAGGACTATCTTCACTTCTGACACCAACCTCACCTCTGAACAATTGCGGGTTCAGGGGGTTCTCAAAGACAACCCCAGGTTTGGTAATGGGACAGACTTCACTTAAGGCAATTATACTCATGGTTACAGTTTATGACAGGAAAGAACTACAAATTAGAACCCGCTAAAGGAAGAGCCACATATGGAAGAGTCTAGGAGGGTTCCAAAGGCAAAGCTTTCATTGTCCTCAGGAAGTGTTAAAGTCCTGGTACTGATGTCTGACAATACACAGGGAGTATTACTAGCCTGAGGTGTTCACCAGGGCTTTGGTGTGCAGAACTTTTATTGGAGCTTCATTATATAGGCACGTTTGATGGATTGATTGCCCATGTGGTGGAACTTGGTCTCCAGTCTCCCCTCCCCCAAGTTAGACTGAAACCACATGGCCCAGGGGCCCACCTGAATAACAAAGATACTCCTACCACTTGGGAAATTTCAAGGGTTTAAAGGTTCCCCCTCAGGAGCTGGAGACAAAGGCCAAATTCTTTACTGCATAGTCTGGCAGAGAGTAAGTACTCTCTGAATATGTATGATTATTATTATAATATAAGGAATACCTGTATTCCCACCACTAGATCCAATAATTAACATTTTGCCGTATTTGTAGTATCTATGTAGATAAATATAGGTGTACAAATGGATGTATATATATGTATTATATATACATTATATATGTTAAATATACATTATTATATATACCTATACATTATATGTATAATAGATATATATAATACTTATTTTCAAACAATTCAGATCTAGATCTAGATATATTTCTATATCTGAATTGTTTGAAAATAAGTTGTAGCTCTTACAAGCCTTCATCCCTAAAGAAAAACTTTAGTACACATTTCCTAAGAATAACTGCAATACCGTATTTCACCTTAGAAAGCTAACTATAGTTCCCTCATATGCAATATCCAGACTACATTCTAATTAAAGGGAAAATATGAGTTAGGTGAGGAATCCAGTTAGTCGTCAGGCGCTTTTTCCCTGAACTGCACTCTCATTCTGTCTTGCCCCTGTGGAAGAATCTCGGGTGGCTCTATGTTTCAAGGCTAAGCACTGGTGACCACCATTCAAGGCCTCTCTGACGGTGTGGACGTCACATTCCCAGCCTGCAATAGCACATTCCCACAAACACTGACATAACATTTCCCGAGTGCCTACTGTGCACCAGGCCCAGCCCAGTTCCCGCTGCTTCCCACCAGCAACCCTCTTCTCCAGTCATGGTGTCTTCCCATCTTCCCACACATACTGCGCACATTGATAGCTGAGAGGAGCCAATCTCTCACCGAGGCCTTTAGAAGTCCCTTGGTGCAGTAGCCTTCAAATTGTGTCCCATGGGTTCAGCCAACGAGCCTTAGGAGCTGCCCAAAGAGGTGAGGTGATGGCCACGAGGGTGGGTCATACCTCTCTTGCAGTTGCCTCCACCACCGTCAAAAAAGAATTATTGGTATCCTATTGCTTTGAAAAATGGTTTAAAAAGCCATTAATCAAATCTGACCTATCATTTTACAGAAGAAATGGAAGCAGGAAACAGTGAATCTATTTGCTCAGGTATCCGAAACATGGTTTTGGGAGATGAATCTACTCCAGGTATGTTTGACCACACATACTTCCCTCCAGCCTTTAGAAAGGTTGTTCCCTGTCTGACAAGTCCTCCTGATACTCTTGGACTCATCCAGACCTCCTTCAAACCTTGGGAGCATATGTGCTTTCTCCACTATAATCCTTCCACAGATGCTCAAAATGGTTCCCTGCTCTGATCTCCTTGAGCCTTTTTAGACTGAACTGCACACGTTTAATACTTGATTTTTTACTCTGGAGTCTTTTCTTTTATGCATTTTAGTTTTGCTTCCCTTCAAGGTCAGTAGTACTTTCGCAAAGTTGGCTAAACAACTTGGACTTTTAATTTAGTTCACTTAAACATGTAATAAACATTCACTGAGTAACTCCTATGCACCAGGCACAAGAATGTAAGAATGTTTTGGAGAATAGATGAAGAACTTGCCTTCATCTTCAAACTCCTTGCCTCTAGAGGCTCAAATTCTACTTGAAGAAACAGACAAGGGAACATGATATTACAGTACCAGACAGAATGGAATCAGTATAAAATATAGGTCAAGAAGGTGCTCTAAGAATGCAAGAGGCAAAGCAACTCTGTGACAGAAAAGATCAGTCAAATGTCCATTTGTTTCTCTCCATCATGGGTACAGTGTAGCCACTCACTAGCTATTGATTAACTGAGGATTTTACAATTTGATGAATCAGTATTCAATTCACTGTAAAACAAAAAACAAAAAACAAAAAAACAACCTAGAAGTTCATATGGCCAAAGGCCTGTCTGGACTCATAAGAATGAAGCCCCAAATTACATCTCTTCTTGGGATTGTTATCAATTCTTTAGCAAAGTACTAGAACACAGTAGCTGCTCAACAGTCACTGGTTAGATGCAGTTCATGGGGGCTTTGTATATGCTAAGTAAACCAGTTTTTAAGAGTACTGTTCATTATCAATTACTCAAGTTGAGTTCCATCAAAAAGAATGAATGCAGGGACTTCCTTGGTGACGCAGTGGTTAAGAATCTGCCTTCCAATGCAGGGGACATGGGTTCGATCCCTGGTCTGGGAAGATCTCACATGCTGCAGAGCAACTAAGCCTGTGCGCCACAACTACTGAGCCTGTGCTCTAGAGCCCACGAGCCACAACTACTAAGCCCAAGTGCCACAACTACTGAAGCCTGCATGCCTAGAGCCCGTGCTCTGAAACAAGAGAAGCCACCACAATGAGAAGCCTGCACACCGCAACGAAGAATAGCCCCTGCTCACCGCAACTAGAGAAAGCCCATATGAGCAACAAAGACCCAATGCAGCCAAAGTATTTTAAAAAATTAAATTAAAAAAATCAATGTACTTAATAGCAGTAACAAAGAAAATATTAAAAAACAAACAAAACAAAACAAAAAGAATGAATGCATATTGTAAAATTTTACCTTATCCTGATTTAGATCCTACTACAAGAAGACCTTAAAAATTTCACAGGAAAATAAAGTAATTCTTCTGGAATTCAAAGGAGACTTGGCTCTAAGAACAAAACTACATAAGATACCTATAAAGGTCAGTCCCATCTCTAAAGCTTCCTTCCTCCCATCCTCCACTCTCCCCAAATTCTGTTTTACCTTTCAAGTCACTCCAATTCCACAGGTCATTTGTGTGACAGACTGGAGTCTTCTAGTCCAAAAAGACATCAGTGGAAGAGCCACAAGAAGTACTCAAGACCAATTATTTCCTGGAAGTACAACTAAACATTTATGCCAAGCCCAAAGAGTCATTTTTCACAGGCACTCTATAGCAACCAGGTAAATAATATTTAAAAAATGTTATTCAATAAGTTAACTTACTTAGTTTTATGTGTGTGTGTTTGTGGCTAAAATCTGTTCTCAACATGAAATCCATTAGAGTAATTATATGAAGGTTTTACTGTGGAAAAGGTTAGGGTTTGGTAATGGCTCTTATAAATACACATTTATTTGTGTTACTAAGTAACTAATAATGTTGGTTTCCCCGCTAGACTATAAGCTCCATAAGAACAGGACACTGACCTTCTCACCACTGCATCTCCCATGCCTTGCAAAATGCCCAGCATTTAGATGTTCAGTATAGTTTTGATGAATACATGAATGTGGAAGACAGACTTTGGTGCAATCCTGAAGTGTTCTTTGCCCTGCAAACATAGTTATTACAGATCAGGATGAAGACACAGAAGATACACTAATCAAATTTTCACAAGGGGGGAAAAACTGAGGGTAAGAGTTGGTTGAACCATGTGAAACTGCTGTTTTTTGAAGGTCCAAAGAGAAAATAAGATAGGCATTTCACATAGTGCAGCGTAATGTGATGGTTTTGAAACTCTTCTCTCATTTCTCAACCAGTCTGAATTTATGAGACTAATTTAAATACATTACATTTTTAAAAGAGATCTATGTCTTATCTTTATAGATAGGTTTGAGAAGCCAAGGTGTTTCCAAGGGGATGTGACAGGTGTCTTCGGACGTTTGAAGCATCACTAGACGAAGAATCAGTTAGTTCTATATATGCCCGATCCCAGGAGACCTGGCATCAATAGTTGGCAGCTACAAGGATACAGTTCTCAGCTCAAAAATAAGAAAGAATTTTGTAACTCTCAGGGCTGTTTGGGTGATAACTTCATGACTGGAGGAATTCAATGTCTGAGAAATTGTTTGTCCTGTTGTAAAGGGGAGTCTAAAACCCCTCAGAGGGGAACAAGATGATCTCAGGGGTTCTTCCCATCTTCAGAGTCGATGACTTGGCTTCAAGGAACTCAGTGAGACCCGTCAACCTAGGTCCAGGTGTATTTATCTCTAAATGAATATTCCCTGTTCAATTGTTAAGTAATTTGTGATCTAGAAAGAAAAGTATTACAGAACAAGGTGCAATTTTTCTAGAAAAGTCAAGTTGGGTCTAAATTAAAAGTAAATACTTGAGTACACAGGTCGAACTAGTATTGTCCTAAGAATAGTACCACAACCAACAGAAAGATGTTCTTAAAGTTATGGTATTGGTGTTTTAAAAGGCTTTAGCTTTAAATACAAACTACACGAAATAAAGGTGTTTTAATTTTTGCATTAATTCCAAGGAATACGAGCGTGAATTGTGATTTATTTGTTTGGGTTACACTGTCCAATTAGCTTAATTTGGAGACAAATAGAGCAATGGTATAACCCTGAGCTTGGTTCTTCCCTGTTTATTGAAGACCACATTCAGTTCAACAAATATTTATTGTGTCTCTACTATATATCACAAAGGTGAATGAGACAATGCTCACTGCCCTCTAGGGGCTAACATCTCACCTGCTCCATGGTTTGACTCATAAGACTTCCTGAACACTTATTTTGCACCATTTAACACTTTTAACACCCTATAAAGTAAGTACTATTTTTATTCTCATTTATAGATGGGAACTCTAAGATATGCAGCGTATAGGCTAAGTAATCTGTCCATGGTCATATAGCCAGTAAGAAACAAAGAAAGGATTTGAACCTAGGCAGCATGGTTTCACTTTACAAGCTTAACCATTATATTATATTGCCTTTGACATGAAGCACAATCTTTCTTTTGCACAAAGGAGACCCACTGACCCAAGATTGACTGCCTATGACAGACATACATGATCTATACGCAAGGCCTACAAGGCCTATTTGTATTCATCCAATTTCAATTCAGTTGGCACTTATGGAAAACCTACTGCATTTTAGGCATGGCACTACGTGATTCCACAGTGACTATCTCATTCAACCCTAACAGCTTTGTCAAACAGATATTATCTCTATTTTAATGATGAGAAACAGAGGCAGAAGTTAAATGACCTTACTGGGTTCACATAATTAGTGAGAAATGGCACTGAGATTTAAACCCAGGCCTCCTGATTCTAAGTCGTGTGCTTTCAGTAGCTTTGTAAATGTCATTTTTGAAAGTGTACAAGTCAGTAGATTTTAGCGTAGTTACAAGGATGTACAACCATCACCACTAATTCCAGAACCTTTTCATTATCCCCCCAGAAGAAACTCAGTTCCCAGTATCAGTCACTTCCCATTCTCCCCTCCCCCTACCTACCACCATGAATCTACTTTCTGCCATTATGGATTTGCCAATTTTGGACATTATCTATGCATGTAATCATATAATAAGTGGTTTTTGTGACTGCCTTCTTTTACTTAGCATGTTCTCAAGATTCATCCTTGTGGTATGAATATATATAGGTGTGTTCATCCTATGTATCAGTTCTTCATTCGTTTTTATGTCTGAATAATATTCCACTGTGATGTACTACATTTTGTTTATCCATTCATCAGTGAATGGACATCTGGATTGTTTCCACTTTTGGGAAAATAAAAAATACTGCTATAAACATTCATGCACAAGTTTTTCAGTGAATATGTTTTCAATTCTCTTGGGTATATACCTAGGAGTAGAATTGCTGGTTCATTTGGTAACTCTGTTTAACTTTTTGAGGAGTTTCCAAACTGTTCTCCAAAGATGCTGCACCATTTTCTCACCAGCAATAAGTGAAGGCTTCAATTTCTCCATGTCCTCTCCAACACTTATTTTCCATTTTTTTAAAATAGTCATTGTAATGAGTGTAAAGTGTTGTCTCTTTATGGGTTTGATTTGCATTTCCCTAATGACTAATAATTTTCAGCATCCTTTCATTTGTATGTTGACCATTGACATATGTTTCTGGAGAAAGTCTATTCAAATCCTTTGCCCATTTAAAAATTTTAATTGTTTATTGGATTGTAAGAGTGCCTTATGTGTTCTGGATACTAGGCCCTTATCAGATTTTGCAAGTATTTTCCCCCATTCTGTGGATTGTCGCTTTACTTTCTTGAAGTGTTTTATTTGATGTCCAATTTATCTATTTTTTATTTGGTTGCTTGCGCTTTTGGTGTCACACCTACGAAACCACTGCCTAATTCAAGGTCATGAAGTTTACGTGTAAATATAATTCTAAAACTGGGCTTTCACTTACTTCTCTCTCACGAGGGAGAGATATATAATCACAAGTTCCCTTTGCAGTTTTAAAAGAGCCTGACCCTCTATTTGGCATTGGAAAAACAGGCTTATTTTTACCGAGGCATAGGAACATTAGATTAAAATAATTACGGAATTCACAAATTTTCTCCCAATTTATGAAAAGTGCTTATTACAGGACATTAAATAAATTGTGCCTATTTATTATTATTATCTTAATCATTATAATTATTGCAAGATATTTATATCAATGTTCTGAAAAAAACAATAGAAAATAATAATGGAAGTTTAGAACTCACGATTAGGAGAGAAGCGTTCAAAGAAGAGACACGTTAGCATAGGTGACAGCTAACTGTTGAGATAGCTCCCCGTGCCTGCTGGGCTTGGCAACCTGAGGGACAATACTTGTACCTCTAGCTAAGAGTAACGTCTCCTAAAATTTGGGGACAGGGAAAAAAATCTTCATTTCATAACCTTGTTTCAAACTCCTTAATTATGTAAATGTACATTCAAGACTTTATGAAACAGTTCACCTACTGTTGGACCAATGTATCTCGACTTTATTTCACGCTATCTTTTCACAGAACGTACAAGTGAGAATTTCAGAATCACTTGCTTCTCAAAGCCCACTCTTTCCTTTGTTTTAATTTTTATTTTATATTGGAGTAGAGTTGATTAACAATGATGTGTTCCAGGTATACAGCAAAGTGATTCACTATGGATACCCATACAAGTATCCTCTCTTTCTCCAATTCTTTTCCCATTTAGGTTATTACAGAATATTGAGCTGAGCTTCCTGGGTTATACAGTAGGTCCTTGTTGGTTATCATTTTATTTTATTTTTTATTATTTATTTTTTTGTTGATTTTTTAAAAAAATTTATTTACTTTATTTGTTTTTGGCTGCACTGGGTCTTCGTTGCGACGTGCAGGCTTTCTCTAGTTGTGGCGAGCGGGGGCTACTCTTCGTTGCAGTGCGCGGGCTTCTCATTGCAGTGACTTCTCTTATTGCGGAGCACAGGCGCTAGGCGTGTGGGCTTCAGTAGTTGTGGCATGTGGGCTCAGTAGTTGTGGCTCACGGGCTCTAGAGCACAGGCTCAGTAGTTGTAGTGCACGGGCTTAGTTGCTCCGCGGCATGTGGGATCTTCCTGGACCCGGGCTCGAACCCATGTCCCCTGCATTGGCAGGCGGATTCTTAACCACTGCACCACGAGGGAGCCCTTGTTATCTGTTTTAAATAGTGTGTACATGTCAATCCCAAATTCCCAATCTATCCGTCCCCACCACCCACCCCCTTTCCCCCTGGTAACCATAAGCTCGTCAAAGCCCACTCTTCTTCCACCACAATCCATGGGCCAGCCTCAGGGAGAATTTTAGGACTACCACTTATGACTGGACAAGCAGTGCATTGCTCAAATACAGGGCCGCACCATTTGACTCAAAGTCACTGTAGATTCATAGCAGGTTAGCAGACAGGTATTTTGGAGAACACATATTTTTCTAACTTGAATACATCCACCAAAGGGGTAAGCAATGTGGCAGTGGATGGGATTCCCAAACCTTCTATGTATTTGCAGGCAGTGTATTCATACCCTTGGCAGTGTACCCTTCAGGTCTTCAAGTTCTCGGGAACCAATGTGGGGCTTCTGGGCTATTTTGGTAGCTGTCTGCTCTATAGTATTCCCTTGCTTTGTCAGTGTGGCAGTGATAATCCCCGTAAGCTTTAAGAGACATATACCAATGGCCTACAGACCACTGATCTTTGTGCGTCTGAATGAAAAGGAATGGCATCAGTGGCCACTGTAAATAACAATGATTTAAAACACACTGATTCCCCAATATAAAAATAGAAAAACATCACAATTTACAGACGAAATTCAAATGACATTAAACTATGAAAAGCTCAATTTTACTAGCAACAAAATCGATTGAAAATTAAAACAATAAGGCATTATTTTTCATTTATGAGACTGACCAAAATAAGGGTGCTGACAAAGGCAGGAAGAGTTGGCATTCATATGCTGTTGATGGAAGTGGGTGGGCATCACTTTTTTGGGCAATACTTAAAACATCAGATGTACATTCCCTTTGAGTCAGACACACCACTTTTAGGAAATTATTTGAGTAGAAAGATGTAAGTAGGCAAAGCTTTGTGTATAAGAATGTTTACTGCAGTATCGCTGGCAGCATTGCAATATTAGAGATAATCTTTATCTCCAAATACAACTTATTGGTTGAATTAAATTCAAAATTGAATGTATAGTATTTAAAAATGATATGTGCATATATACATGTGTGCATACAAGTGCATGTATATGCACATATACACGCATATATACATAGTAAAATAGAGAAAATGGTGGGCAGTGATTACTTCTGGGAGATAGGAATGGGGGAAAGAAGGATTCTGACTTTCACTTTATATACCATTGTACTGTCTGATGTTTTAAAAAAAAAATCACCTGTAGCACTTTTGTAACTTTTTAAAAAAGTAAACCTATTAAGTTTATATTCCACTTCTGAATTGGAAGCTAGCCAGCAATGTACTTCAACTGTGTACTTACTGCACATTGAAAATATTTTTGTAAAGTGTTCACAGGATACCAGCTATTTTTCTTTGGGGCAAAAGTGGTTTTTGGCATATCTAACACTCGTGATTTAAGGTACATTTCATAATCAGAAGCCAAAGAAACTATAAACGAGATTATTCTGTATATAACATGGTTGATATCTGCAGTAGATTAATGACAAACTTGGGACAATGACACAGGTTTAAGTTCTGAGCCCCAAAATATATATTGGAGGAGGGAACTTGTTTTTGTTGGTAACAAGAGAAATGCATGAAGGCCCTGAGAAACAACAACCTTTTCGCAAGAGTCCCTGAGCAGCACCGGCAATTACTATTCTCCATTTTAAAAGATTCAAATCTTCATCTAAGAGGAATCTGCAGATTTCAGCTTTTCTGGGGTGTTCATGCAGTTACCCAACTTCTTCAGGAATGCAAACAGACAAAATTACATTTATAAAACGACTCTTCTGCTCCACTGTCCTTCCAGAAACAGAAGGACACTGCTATGGCCTGAATGTGTGTGTCCTCCCAAAGTCCGTATGTTGAAATCCTCCTAACTCCCAAAGATGATGGTAGCAGGAGGTGAGGCCTCTGGGAAGAGCTTAAGTCATGAGGCTGGAGCCTCATGAATGGCATGAGTGCTCTTATAAAAGAGAGAGATCCCCAGCCCCTTCCCCGACGTGAGGACACAGGGAGAAGTCTGAGACCTGAAGCGGGCCCTCACCTGACTCTGCTGACACCTGATCTCAGACTCCCAACCTCCAGAACCGTGAGCAAGAAATTTCTGCTGTTTATAAGATGCCCAGTCTGCAGTATTGTGTTATAGAAGCCCAAACAGACGTAAGGAACACTATTCACAAGACCAGATTCAAGTCCCGATTTTTCTCTTTCCTGTGGGCCTGAAGTAAGTCACATACTCTCCTATTTCTTTCTGACAATACCTAGGCCAAGTCCTTTCCTATGTTGACACAAGGCTGAAATGTGGTCACATGGGTAAAGTGCTTTCAAAACTGTGAAGTCCTCAACCAATGGGAAAATATTTTAATACGAATGTGTAACTTAGTATTATTTTGAAGGTGGGAACATTTTCAAGGATAAGTCCAAGTTTATGGTTTTTCACTGGTCTGGTTTAGCAGAACGCTATCCTATTTATAAGCACTTCAATAAAATAGTGTTGTATTAAGTTTTATTATATGGTGACCATTGCGGGCCACTTCTGGTATAAAGGATATTAGACGTAATTCTTCTACGCTGGCACTCATAGATGATTTTATTAAAATAACATTTTTAAAGCGCAGAAAATTAAGACACAATCCCATTTGACTTATTAGAGAGACCATCACAGAACAGACTGTAGAAATTCTTTACATCTTCTGCAACAATAAAATGAAACACTGCCTAAATTTAGCAAAGACACTACTAAGAGGCAGGTATTTTGCAGGCAGGAAAACCCTTTATTTTAAACCACAAATAGTCAGCAGGTGGCCACAACGATGCACGTTTCATTAAAATCACATAAAACCTAGGTACAAAAGCACCACTGATTATTGCTCTAGAGAAACTGCAGGAAAAAATTCAAATACGCACAGTAAAAACACCACAGTATGCACAGGACTAAATTTTTAAAGCAGGTGCATGGAATGCTGCAACAATTTTACAGACAGCTTCCAATATTAAACTGGTATTTATTCTACTCAAGGATGACGGGAATTTCCAAAGAGCATGACTATGAGAAGGTAAAATGTCCATCCTTATATATTTTGGATGCCAACTAGGAGAGTCCTAAAAAAATTAGCATTTACAAAATACTCGGTAAAAATAGCTTTTAAAAGTTGTCCCAAGAGGTACATAAAATCAACCCCAATTTTCATGACAATTCATTCTCCCTCGTTTACAGATTCAGTTTTCTGTGCCTGTGAAAAAAGAACGGAAGACAAAAAAGAGTTACTATTAAAACTACTATAAGCCAAAGAAGAGTCCACCCCAACCAACACACACACTTTGGAACATCTGTTTTTTAGCAGCTCTACTGCAAAACCGACTTCAACTCTGGGTGTAAAACAGACAAGGCAGGAATATAGGACACAAACACTTGGCTGCCTTTATTGCTTTCTGCTTTGCAAACGACCGCGGAAGCTTTACCTGGGAGCTCCCTCGGTTCACGATAAAAAGAACACCACACTACTATCTGATGCTAGTCACTGCAAACGTGCGGAATTTTCTACTGTACCCTTAACTCTCACTGTTTCAATCTGCCCCTTTACTGACAGTGTGCTGGGTGGGGTACCTCTGGAGGCTGAGACATTAACAGTTGAGCGAGAGATGTGGATCTGCAATAATATTACAGGCAATAAAGAGAGACATTATGAACGTGCGGCCGCCAGCTGAAGGATCGAGCAATTGCTTTCAAGACACTGATTCAATCAGCGGGAGGTATTTAGGGAAAGTACCTCTTCAGCTTTAGCGTCACCATTTTCAGATGGTGCAGTACCTTCCTTTCCAGCTTCTTGCTTTTCCTCCTTCTTCCCTTTCGCACCTTTGTTAACCTTTGTTGCCAGTTCTTTCTAACAGGGGATCAAAGCACAGGGAAACAGAGTGTGTCAGACACGGTGTGATGTTGTGTAAGCTCAGCCAGCCTCCGTCCAAACACAGGGGGAAACACAAGCAAGGCCAATGTGGTGGCTTTTAGGGGAAAGTGGAAACCCAGCTCTGCTGAGCTTTGAGTGAGTTACACCAAGGCTCCATGAACATGTAACAGGCAGCTTAGAAAATCCACTGGACTTTGACTTCCCCTCGTGTGTGTCTTTGGTGAGCACCGTCTCTCGCTAAAGCGAGAAGTGGCTCTGCTGTGGGGAAGTAGCAGCAGGGGGACGTGGTGAAGCCAGGGCTGACCCAGCAAGAGAAACAATGCGCGTGGGGACCTGGGGCTTAAGTGACAAGAAAGCTGAGAAAGCGCTTAAAAGGAAGGCCCAGAGGAACAAAAATTCCTGATTTTAAGACCAAGCTGGGACTTCCCTGGCGGTCTAGCGGTTAAGACTCCGCGCTTCCACTGCAGGGGGGCACGGGTTCGATCCCTGGTCGGGGAACTAAGATCCCACAAGCTGCGCGGTGCGGCCAAAAAATAAAAAAATAAAAATAACCAAGCCACAGAAATGAGTTCCGCTTCCGAACTGCCTACTCACACCATGATACATACACATCGTTTCAAAAAATTCACAGCAAGGGACGATGTTCTGAAGGGCAGGGTACAGAAAAGCCATTTGGGAGTAAATTTCTTAATAATCCTGTGCCACAGTTTCCTCATCTGCCAAACGGGATACGTGTACCTACCTCAGTAGGGCTGATGTGAGGATCTATGCATAGGATAAGCACCATGTAACTGTTTGCCGGTATTAATTATTTGCTCGTATTGATTATTACAGGATTATTATCAGTCCTCCGACTGACCTCCTCAGATCAGTTACGTGAAGTCAGAAGCCCCTCCCCACGCCTCCAGCTGTTGGCAGCAGTGTCGCCCGGGCCCGGGCTCACCCCTTCTGAGCCCCATCTGAACGGCGTGTTCACGAGGCAGCTACCAAACCCCGCCCTGGACATGAGGCTTCTCACACCAACACGCTCTGACCTCCTTCGCTTTACAGACCAAACGGAAAACACACTCCCGGGGAAACATAAAGTTGTGCTCTCTGCCTTGGGAGAAAGCCTGTCTGTAGCTGGGGGAAGTTTTCCAGTCCGTACATTGAGCCTGGATCATAAAATGTGATCGCGACTCGGATGACTCTGGGATGTGGGATTATAATTTATTCACTGCTGAAAAAGCCAAAGCGGGGCGGGGGAGCACCTCTTACCTTAGCAGATGTTTTTCTTGGTTTAGGTTCAGGTTTTGGGGGAGCAGGTTTCTGCAAAGATAAATTAAGTTATACAAATACTGAAAAAAGACAACCCTCAGCCCCAAAAGGAACAGGACTGCCAAAGACAGTCCATTTTGACTATGACGTTCATTTCAAAAAAAAAAAAAAAAATACGTCGTCCTATTTTCAGCATCAGGTAGCAGCAAAAAGACCTCCGCATTTCATAACTGTTTTCATCCTGGGTTCTCAAGTGAACGGCAGGTGAGATCTGAAAGCCAACTCACTATTCCCTGGGCCAGAACAGCTCTCTGGGAACAGATTTAAGCTTCTGTGTCCCGTGTCTCTGTACTTCCTTTTATCACAACACAGCAGCAAGAGGAACGACTCAGGCCCTTGGCCAGATGACTCAGTGAATTCAGTCACACCGGCCTTCCGAACAGTCTAGAAATCCTAGCACCATCACAGGCAAAAAAGCCCATCGGGAATAAGAGAGCTGCCCGTGAAGTGTTCCAAAGCCAGTTCCAAATCCTCCCGTCTCTGATGCAGGTTTCAAGCGCTTGTTGAAGCTTGAGCTTCTCCCTACTTTCCTCTTCCAAGGCCAGCTGAAGGTCAGGAGAATCTCCTGCCCATCCAGACCCTGGGCTCATTTGTCCCTAGAGCTTGTTAGTAAGAACACAATTACAATGATACAATGTCCACTGTTAGCTCCCGAAGTTCAAGATCTTTCACAGACCCTACTAGCCAAAGAGCCCACCGGGCGACTCTTTTTCTCTTGCCGCGTGTGGCTCTCCCCGGTCCTGGGAGCACTGCCCCTCTGTCCCGTGGCCCCAGGCCCCTTCACACAGGGCTTCAGCCCGGCTGCTTCCTAGGGGTCTGAGATGGGCACATGGAGATACTGCGGAAGTGTAAACCTGTAAACCTGTAACCTACAGCTATCTTAGGGCAAATATTTCTCTCGTTGAGTTAGGAAAAGATTATACTTCTTTCCTGGCACCAGGGAGAATGGTTTTTAAATAGAAAACACTGCCCAGAGCCCCTCTCTGCCCCCCGCCCCCAACCACCCCGTGGAGAAAAAACACATGTTCCTCCCCAACACCTCCAGATGTTCAGGATCATTCAGAACCTGGCCCTTTCCATCAAGGGCATAAACTGAAATTGTAGTCGGTTCAGTTCTGGAAGATTGACCATTGGACACGACCTCTCAAATAAAAAAAGAAAGTGGAGCTTGAAAAGTAGGGACTATTTTCCTTCACCTTCTGACCACTGTAAGTGTGTACTTTGCTCCCCACATCTATCAGCTTGCACGGCTCCTACATTTTCAGGATTAAAAAAATTTTATTTTGGGCTTTGATATAGCATATTAACATGCCCTTGTTTTCTCAATTTACAGCAAATAATGTCCTTTCATATTATTTTCGGTTAAGACAGACCTTTCCCCCAAACTCAGCATTCGTGTTTTGATGGGGCAGGAAATGATGAGGCTTTGTAGTCTATAATCCCACTGGCTTCCAAGGAGGCTCTGCCTCAGCACCACGGGCAATGACGTCAGTGGAAGGTATTATACTGCTGGTCCCTGGTGCTCAGGAAAGGCCTTATTTTAAATCTTGGCTTTTGACTTACATGATCTACCCCCTTGAAAGGCTCGATATCCATGGAATACAATGGCTTTCAGTATAATCTACAGTGAAATCTACAAAAGAGTTAAAACTTAACTTCTCAACCACAGTGAAAATTATACCACCGGACAAGCATACCACCTTTGAGGGGTTTTGGCAGAATCTGGATTAACTGGGTACACACACGACCACACCTCCCAAGTCTTAACCTTCCTGGTCACACACGACCACACCTCCCAGGTCTTAACCTTCCTGGCAACTCTGACATTGCTTCCTAGGTTGGGACTCATGTGAAACACTGGCTCACCCAACCCAAACCTGGCTATACTTCTGAACTTGTGAATGGTCCCAATACCTATTCCTTTAAATTTGTGAAACAAGTTTAGCGAAAACATATTGAGAAGAAAAGCCAGAAACTGCTATCTATTTTTTATAATCTGTGAAACAAGTTTAGCAAAAATATATTGAGAAGAAAAGCCAGAAACTAGTATTTTTTTAAAATTCAGAAACAAGTTTCCAATATCCATTTCAGCTTGGATTCCCTACACTGTGCCAGGCACAGGTGTGGGCTGAGGAGGAAATCCATGCTTCATTGAAGGTCACAGTAGCTTGCAGCTCCAGGGCTATCTAATATCGGGATACGTGCCATCAGCCAAGAGGTCAATGCCTTTCCCTCTGCGTCTCAGCGGGCAGTGCACACTCCCGGCCAAGGCTTGCTCACACCAGCCGGTCCCAGCTTTTTTTTTTTTTTTTTTAATTTTATAGCTACTTTATTTATTTATTTATTTATTTTTGGCTGTGTTGGGTCTTCGTTTCTGTGCGAGGGCTTTCTCTAGTTGCGGCGAGCGGGGGCCACTCTTCATCGCGGTGCGCGGGCCTCTCACTATCGCGGCCTCTCTCGTTGCGGGGCACAGGCTCCAGACGCGCAGGCTCAGTAGTTGTGGCTCACGGGCCCAGCCGCTCCGTGGCATGTGGGATCTTCCCAGACCAGGGCTCGAACCCGTGTCCCCTGCATTAGCAGGCAGATTCTCAACCACTGCGCCACCAGGGAAGCCCCCGGTCCCAGCTTTAATGATCGTAACCCTTGTCCTTTCCCTGGGCCTGGCCCACAGAGGGAGACCCCAGGTGGCAGAGTGGAAATCGTTACTTTTTCAGATTCTCTAGTTCTGAAGTGAGGCTACAGCCTATGGATTCAGAAAACTTTCACAACGTCCTGACTAAGGTATGAGTCATGGAGGGAGAATTGGAATTCTTGACTCCTTTAGCAGATCACGTATAGAATGGGAGGCTAGGACTTTGCTAACGTAATTCTTCATCTCAGGGATCCAGTGATATCAAACAGTGATATCCTGGGCTTCGTATGCTTGCCAACCGGGCTGCCCACTGTTTTTTCACCAACGTATCTGATCAAGTGAGTTGCTGGCAACACCAGTCAAAGTTGCTAGAAATTCTGACCCAGGTTATTTCTAAAAAGGAAATAAAAAAAGCTCCAGGGAAATACCACCTTAAACTTCCTTCTGCCGCTTTGCTCTGGACCGAGGGAACGTGTACTCGTAAGAGCTAACAACAACGGGGTCCAAAGTACTCACCGCTGACAACCTGGCAGACCGTCTGGTGGGCTACAAAGGAAATGAAAACAAAAAAACATTATTTTTTGGTGATTACACACGACCAAGTTGAGTTTTAAAAATTCATTCTTACTGTCTTACTTTGTTGAAAGAACAGAATGCATGAGTCCCATGACCCTCCCCAGGTGAGCACAGTCAAACATACCCCCAAGTGCCCTGGGCACTGGAATATTCCAGAGGAAGTGTTCCTAAAGACGTGTAGGCTCACGGTTCAAAGAAATGGCCTTTCGCAGTAGAGGGTGGGGTGGACAAGGAAAGGCAAAGAAGACACATCTAGGCTCCGACCCAAACTTTTGTGATAAAACTGGCAGCAGGGGCACTGAGGTGCTATTTAAGAACCAGTCCAGTCTGACTCTTGTTCCTTACAAATGGAACTAAAGCTTATAAATTAATACTAAAAGAGACTCATATAATTGTGCAGAAACCGAAATAGCAGGAGTCCCCTCCCTGGTTACTACGTTAGAGAAGAGAATGACTACAAATCTTAGGCAGTTAACAAGCAAGACTTCCTTTTACCTGTAACAAAATAAACACATTTATTTATGTATGAAATGCACATGTTGAAAGATGTAAATAATCTTTTTAATAATCTCATCTTTTCATTTAGAAGCTTACAAATTTAGAGAAACTGGGTTGAGGTTGGTATTTTTTCAAGGAAATCTCTTCTTCTTCAAGGATGGTGCAAGTTAACAGCAAAGGACATGGCAAAGAAAATTTCTAAGAGCAGAACTGTTCTAGGCATTTCAGAAAAACGCATATAGAATTGATATTCTACTTCCCACCAGCAAAAGATGGCTCCCCGAGGGATTTCACTTTCTAAAAGTACAACTGCCTTTCTTTAAAAGTGTTCCAGAAGCAAATACTCCATACTTTCTGTCTGTTTTGTTCACTGCTCTATCTCCAGTAGAATAGTGTACCACCTAACATACAGTGGATATGCAAGAATACTGGCTGAAAAAAATAAACTCAAGCTTTTCCCTAATTTGCTGCCTTAGGCAGACTTTGCCTCATTACAATAGCTTAAATGTCTCAAATAATCTTTTAAGGGGGTCAGCAGGAGCCTGGGTCATGATTGCAAGGAATCATGGAATTCTCTTGTCAGTCTAGGTCAGCTGGTCAAGGCCAAAGTCAAAGAAATGTTTCTTGCCATCTCCACATAGAATAACTTTCTTGCTGAGAATAGCTAGAGGAAGCTAAAGTCATCTTTCTTTAAACTACAGAAGGAAATGAAGGGCCAGAGCCTTCTGGAATAATTTTAACCTCGGGGTCGTGTGCAAAGCTGAGCCGGACTTCAGGCTGGCAGGCAGAACGTGCCGAGTCGGGGAGACTGTGCAGGCTATGTGTTGGCTGTGACACGTCACCGCAGGGGTAAGGGGTGCACAGCGTGGAAGGCGGGGCTTGTACCAGATGCCCCATGGGAATCACCACGGCGTCTGCTGGATTATCATGGGATAATTGGAACCAATAACCATTCTGGGAACCAGAACCCGAATCCTGTAGTGCCTTTCCCAGGCTGGTTAATTGCATGTGTTGGGTATCCCTGAAGAAGAGGCAGCATTATCGGTTAAACCGGGCAGCAAGTGGGTAACCTGTGCTTCTTCAGGATGCTTTCTGAGCGTGTTGGAGCAAAGGAGCATCCTCCAATTACCAACCAGAGCTCAGCTCAACGCTTCTGTGTGGCCTCAAGAACCGCCCACACTGCCTCAAGAGTAAAGTGCAGCCGGCAGAAGAGTGTTCAGAAAGATGCCCTCTGACAGGAAAATCGGCGGCCTCTCTGCTAAAGGGGGTTGAACAGGTCTTGCCTGAATCCCTCCCCACTGGGTGTCGCCCTGCGTGTGCCCGGTTGGCCTGCCCTCCCCTGTCTCCTATCTGTACCCCATCTGCACAGAACCCCCTTCTCTTGCACTTCTGTAGCGGGAGCCCTCAGGAAAACGTGGAGGTAAATGGAGTGGTAAGCGCCAGACATGCAAGTGTGAGCTTGCAGGGTGCAATGCCAAGGCCACTCCTCACTTACCATCCAGTTTGGAGCCTGAAAAGGGGCCAACGGGTTAACCATTACTTATAAGGGCCTCCCTATGCACCAACGAGCTGTCCTGAATAAGATCTCATTGAAGCGAAGCCAAATCCTCTGAAAAATCCCCCAACTCTGGGGCTGTCGCTCCCCTCCCTCCCTCTCCAGGCGAAGATGCAAACACACTGAAGAGCAGAGGGATGTCAGAGCCGCCCCCAACCCTGGTCCCCATCCCCCCCACCACCACCCCGCCCCGGGATTTCCAGAGAGACTTCCAACCAAGCCCTGCTCTGCGGGGCCTGCAAGCTGTTCCGATCCAAAAGACTCGCTACCTTTTCATAATTCAGGTCCAGTACAAGAGTTTCAAAATAAAAAGCCTAGGAAATTAATGCAAAAACAGAGTTTGCCTTTCTAGGCTGTCTAAACCAAGCCGTCTCTAAAAACCACATGTTTTACTGTAAAATGATTTTATGACTTCCTGCTAAAATTTACCAGCTCTTCTTTCTATGCTAAAAAAAAAGAGACTTCTCTTAAATGTTCCTTTTCAGTAACCATCCTAAGAGATTTTTTTTTCATTGCAGACACGGGAGGCTGAAACGAACCTTCGCTCACAGTCAGCAGTATTGATTATGCACCAAGTGTATACACCTTCCTGGAACGTTTCATCAGCTTTCACAAGCTTTCAAATCTATAAATGACTGGACCATATATACCAGATATAAAATAGACCAGACTGCTCTTTTGCCCTCTTTCAAGCACTAGAATTCAAAGTATTCATTTAAGACTCAGGCTGTGGGGCAGAACTACTATGAAAAAAAAGATAATAAGAATTTCTCCTGAGAAACCACAAGGATTTACTGTAGCGCACAGGGAACTATATTCAATATCTTGTAATAAACTACAATGGAAATGAATTTAAAAAAAGAATACAGATATATACATATATGTGTATAACCGAATCACTTTGTATACACCTGAAACTAACACAATATTGTAAATCAACTATACTTTAATTTAAAAAAAAAAAAGAGAATTTCTCTCCATTTGTTGACTGTGAATCCTCAGGAAAAGTGGCCAAAAGAGAAGTTCTAAGGGAAAAGAGGAAGGTTTTTAGAATGACAGATCGCTAAAAGTTACAGAGACAATGTGAGGGTTTGTCACTGTGGTACACAGGTGCTGGGCACAATGGTATTATTCAGTAAGCATTTATTGATTACCTGGTAATTCCCCGGGCTGGAGAAAATTACGGTGAATGCTACTATGAAAGATGTGAAGTCTTTCATTTTAATGTCCTGGTTGCAAAAGCAACATAGAAGTCTAATCTCAATATGACAAAATTCCCTGGGAGAGCTAGATGCAAGTAGAATCACTGGACTTTGCTGAATACTGCTTGAAACATATGGGCCATTTCATTGGAATTCAGAAGCATATTTATTTTTATGAGATTTCTTAATGTTTCTGAGCTTCACCATGTACTTCCAAGCAAAGCCCACAAGTCAAGTCACTTTTAACTTTCAAAAACAAATGAAGAGCTAATTAGAATTTCCCTTCTTTGCAAAACTGGGAAGTGGGGCAAGATGTGTATCAGGGCCTTGGCTGGAGAATGAAGACAGAGAAAAGGCACTGGGTGATCAGATTTTTTTTTTTTGGCCGTGTCCTGTGGCACGCGGGATCTTAGTTCCCCGACCAGGGATCGAACCCATGCCCCTGCATTGGGAGGGCGGAGTCTTAACCACTGGAACGCCAGGGAAGTCCCATGACCACAGATTTTTATGATGACCCCAAAAGGGGCTTGAGGATAGGGAATTTTGAGTCAGAAGACGCAGACGTCTTTCCTGATTCTGCAATTTACAAGTTGTGACACCTGGGGAAAATCATGTACTTCTCTGAAAACCTTGTTTGCTCTCATCAAATGGGGATAATAACTCCTATGCGTTGACCAAAACAGCGCTTCTCTGACATGAATTACTCCCTCTCATTGCTTTCTTTTTCTTCAGAGCAAATTTTCAGTCACTTTTTATTTACTGTCTCTATCCCCCTACTACAATGGAAGCTCCATGAAGGCAGAGATTTTTGCTCCTTTTGTTCACTGTGGAATCTGTGCCGCCAGGTGCATTCAAGTGCTTCCTACATTTTTTGTTTGCTTTGGCTGGAATGTCTCTCTGAAAATGCTGAAAGGTTCTCTGCCCTCATTCCAGGGTTATTTTAAGGATCAGATCAAACAATGGAGGTGACAGGGCTATGAAAACTGCCCAGCGTAATGACTGTAGCATATTGTTTTGGTCATTTATCGTCCAGATACTATACTCTGCACTATGCCCTTCAAATATCATGGAGTGGAAGATGATTTTCATAAGGGGATCCCCCTTTGTAACGGGTATCTATTGGCTGTAGCCTAGGCTGTGCACACTCATGACATAACTAGAAAATTCAGCCAATTCACTGGGGGAAAAAAATCAATCAATATACGGTCAGACAGTTCTTACCCCAAAGCACCACCAACTAACTGACCTTTTCCTTTTTCAAACAACTATGTTGGTGTCCTGAAGGCAAATCACAAGTTTTAATCTGGTGTTGGCTTAAAGGACAGGAAAAGAGTCTTTTCTAGGAAAGACTTTTGTTAGCAATAAGATAATACATGTAATCAGATAAAATATTAGAAGCAATAATGTAAAAATATAAGTAATAAAAATTCTGGGGTAAAAGAATATGCATAAGACAGTTGTATAAGCAAAACTCTTTTACATATATTCTAACCAGCTTGATGGTTTTTAGTGTGGAAGGGAGGGAAAGGCTATTTTCACTATCCAAGATCTGCTGTGTGTAATGGTTTCTAGGTTTTCTGACTGTCAAATCAACTTAAACAGCTGTCCCCAAGGAGAAACCCAAATGCATTTTGTGCCCAAATCTAAAAACATTAAGGGGGTATTACACTTAGCCAACTGTCCTACAAATTGTATTTTGCCATTTTCAAGAAAATTCAAGCATTCGAACTTCGGTATGATGACATTTTTCGGTTGGTTCTAAGCATTTGTTTAGTGACTTGACTTTGGATCACCAACTTTACCTCCCAAACTCTATGTTAGACACTGAATACTGGGTAAATGGATGGTGGGGACTTGGCTATCGGCAGTTCTGTTTGTTTTGCTTTTAAATGATTTCTTTACAGATTCCGTTAAAGATTTTCCATTCGGCAGAACGAACTTCCTTGTACAAATTGTGTGTAGGGGTTTTGCTCTCATGACAACCTCTGAATTATTAACACAGTATGAGTCACCCAATCAAAGAATCCGTAACTAGATATTGTTTTTGTCTCTCCCATGACCCCTTTTAGTTTATAAGTTCAAGGATTAGGAGCTGCAGTTTTTCCACACACTGTAAAGCTCTGTGCGAAAGGGAATGGCTGTCATCAGAGTTACCATCTCACTTGCTGCTTTTTTAGCTCATCTCCTTTTAGAAGTTCATGATATGACCACGGAAGGTCAAATGCAAGCATCTCTTCCTAGCTTTCTGGAGATTTCTGTATTTTATACAGAGCTTCTGTGACTCATTCTCTAACTATCCCAAACCCTAAGAATTTTCCTGATTAAAAAAAAAAAAAACTTTAATATTTTGACATTTTATGTATCCTTCATAGTTTTTGACTTTAGAGATGACTCCTTTTAGGCAAATATTCAGAACCCAAAAAGTAATCTATAGTTCACTCACTGGAGCAGAGAATTTATTAAATCAAGTCTTTCATTTCCTTGCTGTGAAAGGCCGACTTTGTTCTCCTTGATGAATTTACCTATTATCTCGCTCTTTGCCCAGAAGGAATTCTCAGTATCCCTTTTAACAGACAGCAGCGCCAACAGGTAGAAACATAAACAACATAGCAAGTGGAAAATGCCTCATGAGTGCCCCTAACTGAAATCTATCCAGGCTAAGGGAGGCTACACAGCCACACTTTTATCTCTGGTTTATGTCGCCTCAACAATCTGGTTTCAAAGAGTGTTCATTCAGATGTAGACCATCATAACGATACTAAAAATTCCAGTTAATAATTAAATACAGGATGTCAAAGATACACTTACCTCCTGTTTAGTTACTTTGGATCCATCCTTGCCCTCTGGATTCTCTGGAGACTAGAAAGAAAGAATTTCGGTGAATTGTATTGAAATTGGAAAATGCATATTAAAAGACCACATAAGCCAATGATATTCTGCAGGGAAAAGTAAGTTTATAAGAGGATATGTTTCACACACACACACACAGACACACACACATACACACACACTGCATTTATCTGCATAACTGCTCTAAGATTATACCAGGAAGTATTGCAAGAACTGATCTGAGCCCCTGTTCTCAATGCACATTCACTCTAAGGAATTTTCGTTGATCTCTTGCTGCCCGGTAAAGAACAGGGACCCAGCAGTCAGCAGCAGGGGTGCCTGGGACCCAACACATGTTCCAGTCACTTTGTTTCCCTAAGGTGAGAGCAGGGAAAACCTAAGCCAAGCGCAAAAGCGTACTTTCACCCCATACTCGCCTAGCCTTGATTTCTAGCCCATTTCTTGATACGATTTGATACATTTATCGTGAGTTCCTATTTTTCCATCGTCAGCTCCAGGCTCTCTCCCACACTCCCAGCCTCGGTAGGACGGCCCAGCGCCTGGCCACCCCAGCCGATTTCTTTCCTGATTTTGATCCATCTCCGGGGGTCGGGGCACCCTCCCACTCTCGCGACAGCTCAAACCTGACTCACAACGGGGGAAATACACTTAGATTTATGAGACACATCAGTTATCCCAATATATTTTTATTGGCTAAAGACAATAAATAAGATAAAAACTATTCAACTAATTAGAAAATTAAAACTATTTAACACAAGATAGGAATGGAGTTCCCAGGGTGAAAACATACAAAGAGCAAACGACATTTGGCACAAATGTTTGGCTTAGGAAAATAAAGCAGCTATGCGGCAATGGCTCATCTGATAAAATGAGAAAAACATTCAAAGCTCCTAAAACCCACTTTTTGCTGGGGTTGGTGACACTGTAAATTAATATAGTATTTTCAAAGAACAGCCTGGCAATATGAAAAAGACACTTAGGACTAATCATATAATGACCCAGTAATTCCAATTTTGGAATGAAGACTCAAAGAAAGAGACTTTGTAAAAATACGGTTTTGTTTGTACTGTTTCTAATATGAAATAACTAGAAACAACTCACATGATCAGTAAATAACAGAGAAATGTTTAAATAAACGATATAATTACTAATGCAATGCAATTAAAAATAGGCTATGTGAATACATGGAATGTCCACATAAAGTTAAGGCTAAATTTGAACACTTAGATTATAGGGAAATCCCTGGCGGTCCAGTGGTTAGGACTCTGTGCTTTCACTGCCAAGGGCCCGGGTTCGATCACTGGTCAGGGAACTAAGATCCCACAAGTCGCACAGCACAGCCAAAGAAAATAAATAAACACTTAAGATTATAAAGTAATATGTAAAACACAGGTCAGAAGTAGATAAAGACTTTGAGAAAGACAAAAGCTTTTCTTCAAGACACAGTAAACCTTCTCTTCTTCCCTGGGGCTGCCTGTTACCCACTGTTACCCACCGTCTACCGATTCATCTCTCTTCAGAACCTCCCAGATCCATGGAGCTCTCTCCTGTTTCCCAAATCAACCAATTATTTTTCCCTCATCCATGGAATCTTCTCTATCATCAAGGAAAACAAAGCCTCTCTTTTCTTTCTTTCTTTATTTTTAAATTGTGTTAAATTTCTTGGTGCAAATTTCTATTTCTTTATTTATTATTTTTTGGCCATGCTGCGTGGCATGCAGGATCCTAGTTCCCCAACCAGGGATCAAACCCGTGCCCCCTGCAGTGGAAGCTCAGAGTCTTAACCACTGGACTGGTGAGGCGGGGGGGACGGGGTGGAGTCCCAGAACTTCTCTTTTCTGTCCCCACTCTCTTGCAAAGAATGTCTGGCTCACAGATCTCATGCTATACCAGCCAGCTGAGTTTGAGACAGAAAAATCTTAGAAAACCGAATCCCTAGGTGAGCCATTTGGCTATGCTCATTTCCACGGTTACAAACTTGACCCTTCTGGCCACAGACCAGATCCTCTGTTGTCTAAAGTGCTGGGCTCTCATTCTTACTTATCAGGCCACTCAGTAGATTCAATCTGGGGTACCCTCCAGCTGTAACTGACAGGCTTTTAAAGAAGCAGCACACAGCTACTACTGATGTTAAATGACATTAAAAATTTTTTCTTAAACTGATGTTAATGACATTATGTTCAATATTCTTCTAGGCAGTGGATTTGTGACAGCAATATGACTGAAAGATCACTCTCTAAACACTGACCTAACAATGTTTGTACTGGATGCAAATTATTGAAAAAGAGAAACTGGGAAAGACCCCACCAAAAAAAACAGGTATAACTGAAAATGTTAATCCTTTCAGATGCATGAACGAATGAACCTAAGACTGGAGATGGGAAGAGATACAACTCCAGCAAAGCTCAACCTCTCCATAAGAGCATTCTATGAACAAGCACATAGCAAACTGCAAGTCAGGAACAACCCAAGTGATCTTCTCCCTGGGATCAGTGGGGTATTGTGGCACACATGCAGGTCAAGACACTGGCTTCAATCTTGGCTCTCCACCTAGGAGCTGTGTGATCTGGGGCAGTGACTTGATCACTGTGGCTCAGTGTCTTCATATGATAGATGATAATGACATCTAACTCAGAGGTTCATGTTTATGATCAAGCCAGATGTTGGGGAGAGCATTTCACAGACTCAATCGCTATACAGATGTTATACAACAAAATATATGTCTTCTGAATTATCAAATATGACATATCATATTCAACAGAGCCTTGAGGTTGAGCACATTTCCTTACATCCAGAATCCCTGCAACCTTGTCGTCTGTTTTTGTTACACAGAGTAACAGGTACACGATTTTGGAAAGACCTACCGTTTCAGGCTGTCTTATCACACACTCTGTCCACCGTTAACACTTAGCCATGAGGCTGGAGAGAGCAGGAGATCATGGTATGAAGGGATTAAAAGAGAAGCCCGAAGGTTTTGTCCCAAGGGATCTTGAGGAATAAAAACAAAGAAAAGGGAGAAATGAGGCTTGGGGGTGTACACAGATGATCTCAGATGTACTTCAACCACCTCGCGGGCTGACGGGAAGGATGAAGTGAGTTAGACGGGATGTGGGGAATTCCAAGGCAGAGGGGTTCTTGCCCCACTCCCCCAGACAGGGCAGGCTTATGCTAATCCAGGTGGAACCCAGAATGGTCAAGAGGGCAGAGAACCATGGTCTAACAAAAAGATCTCATTCACATATCTGAGGCTCCTTCAGCACCCAAGTGGATGGGGACTGAGCTGAGAGCCAGCAAGGGGTGGGGGACACACGTGGCCTGATGGAAGGCACAGCAGGGATTCTGGGGGAGTCGGAAGCACCACTGAGAGATGACCTGAGGGCAAGTTGGCAGGCAGGTGGATCACTGAACACCTGGTGACCCAATGGAGACACAAAGTCAGCCAAGAGCATGAAATCCGGCAAAAATCAACAGGTAGTTGAACTTTTTAAAATTATAAGTTCTGAAAATTAAAGTAGGCTCGTTGAAATAAAAAAACTCAAAACATAAACTCTAGAACAGGGACAGTAGAAGAAATAACGAATTGTCACGGACTGCTGAGGAATTAGCCCAGAATGCGGGAAAGAGCAATGAAGAGATAATATGAAAGAGAGGTTAGGAGACACAGTGGCTAACTGCGAGGTTCCACACGTATCTAATAGACATTCAGAAGCAGAGAACAGAGATACTAACTAGGAGGAAGGCAAAGGCTTAATGGGTGAGAACTTCCCCAAACTGAAGTCATGAGTCTCCAGATGGAAAACTCACACCAAGGAACAAAGTGGAAACAAAACAAAGCAAACAAATACAATGAGACAGAATAAAACTACAGAAGGTCAAGGAAAATGAGAAAAATCTTTAAAAGTTATCAGAATTAAAAGATGAATTATTTTTAAAGAATTACTTCTCAAGCATCTATAAATTATAAGAAACCACAAAGCAATGTTCAAGGAGTTGAGGAAAACTGTCAGCCTAGAATCCTATACCCAGCTATCATTCTAGAGTGAAGGCAAAATAAAGACATATCAGAATACAAATACTAAGAGAGTTTACTACCAACAGAACCTTTCTTTCAACAAGGATACAATACTAAATAATCAAATTCAGTGATAAGAAAAGTGAATTAAGATGGAAGGAAAATATGTAAGAAAAAATGTATAAAATATATTGGCAAATCTAATTATTACCTGTAGATACTAATATCTATTTTTTGTGTGTTTAAAAATATTTCAATAGAAATCCTAGACTAGTGCTGCCCTATAGAATTATAACACGTAATTTTAGATTTTCTAACAGCCACATGAAGAAAGTTAAAAGACATGGGTGAAATTAATTGTAATAATATATTTTATTTAACTGAACATATCTAAAGTTTTATCATTGCAACATGTTATCAATATCCAAATTATTAATGAGATATTTCACAAATTTTCTTGGTACTAAATCTTCAAAACCTGGCATGTATTTTACACTTACAGCATACCTCCATTCAAATGTTAAGTTTTCACCAGGAACACCTGACCCTCTAAATATGTTAGAGATCATAAAGTTTATAGTAGTTTCACATATTCAGGTTGTTGCAAAAATATTTAAAATTTTCCAGTAACTGAATCTAATACCAGTTCTTAAATTTAAATTGATTAAACTAAAATTTTAAAAATTCAGCTCATTCTTTCTCATTGGCTAATAGACTCATGCAGTTAATGGCTGCCATATTGGATGGCACAATTCTAGACAATAACAACCGCAAAAGATGAGAGGAGGGGGAACAGATCATCCTCACCCCCAGCATGGGAGGGTCCTGGTTTTGTTCTGGAAAATGATACTGACACAGAGTCATTTTAGACTCTGTTAAAACAAAATTTAAAGACAGGCATTACAAATTTTAAGAAAATAAATAAGATCTATAAACTTAAAAATCAGGAGAAGTGGAATAAGGCAAATTTTACAAATCAAAGGCAGAGGAGAAAAGAGCAAACTAAAGGAAAACACATGATAAATGGAAACCACAAAATAAGTCATTAAAAAAGTCCAAATAGATTAGTTATCATAATATACCTAAAGAAATTATATTCATTCATTATAATGTCAAGTAACAGAAGACATAGAACAATACAAGTATATGATTCCACTTTTACAAATTTTAAAGCAAATCAATATTATGGATTTATATATGACATATACATCATAAATGTATAAAATCATGGGCTGGAAGGATACACACCAAATTCATGATCATGCTTCTCTCCAGGGAGGCTGACAAGGGAAGGGAACCAAGGGGGTGTTCCGAACTTGAACTTTATCTGTAACATTTTATTTTTAGAAAGATCTGAAGCAAATAGGATAAAAAAAGTTCAAATGTGCGAATTCTGAGTGATGGGTAAATAGGTATGTTATATTGTTTCCTGAATTTTTCTGTACTTAAAACCCCCTAAAATATTATCAATACTAAGGGGGTAGGGGAGTGGAAGCAAAGCCCAGTTGGCAGTGCCACATCTACTCCCAACACAAATTCCATGACTATTAGTGCTTTCTGTATTCCTTTTTTTTAAAACAGTTATTTTCTTTTTTATTTATTTTTATTTTTATTTTTATTTTTGGCAACGCCATGCGGCATGCAGGATCTTAGTTCCCCAACCAAGGATCAAATCCATGCCCCCTGCAATGGAAGTGCGGAGCCTTAACCACTGGACCGCCAGGGAAGTCCCAGTGTTTTCTGTATTTCTTAAATGGCTTATAAGTCAGGTCCACACACTGCCTCTTCCTTTTCTGTTCAAGACATATAATTCATAGTCATTTCAATTGTGCTGATATGAAGGAATCTGGAGCTGGGTAAGACAGGAAGCCAAGAGCTTTACAAACGCGAATTCAGAACTGTCCCTCTTGGGTGAGTGTAGGATGAGAGCTGGGCAGAGGGAGCTCGGCTGCCTTCAGCAGCTGACCAACTGCACTGTCTCCATTCTCCCATCTCACAAAGATGCCTGGGTCCTGCACCTGAAGACACGAAAATGCACTGAAGGGGACACAACCATATTTCCTTAAGATAACTGCAGCAGCAGCCCTTCTCAGGAAACCAAGAAAAGAAACTTGGAATTTTCATTCTGTAGATCATCCACAGGAATCAACAGGACAAATTACCAACTGCTGAGCTTCTCCTGCAATAAACAGTGGTTACCACCTTACACAGGGGCTCTTGTGGGCGTCGTGAACCCAGTTTTCTCTCACCAAACTCAGGAAGGTATCAGAGGAGATGAGAAAATCCTTATGGCCTTCAACAGTTGCTTGGGAATAGCACGACATGGCCTTAGCCTCCAAATTTGTCACTACAGAGAAAAATATTGCGGGTGTGGCAGGAAGCTAGGAACAAAGGCTAGTACCTCCTGGTGCCGTATTTCTCAGCCACAGGAGAAGAAAGAGGAGGGCTCGGGGTTCTCAGCAAAGAGTACTGGACCTTGTATTAAAGTTCCAAATAGTCTTTACTGGTAAGTGTAGGCTCTCAGAGTTTTCCTTCTAAGATTTTAAGTGACAAGGGCTACTGCTTTATAACTTAAGTGAATTTGTTGAGAGCCTAGAGTACGCATGAAATTCAAGAAACCATCTGCCAGCAGCCATAGAACAAATCCAGTCTCAACTCCTGGGTTATCCATGCTGATGCACGAAAGCTGGGAGTAGACGTAACACTGCAAGTAAACCAACAACCACTTCTTTTCACCTGGGGAATGTATTACTTGGAGGGGATTTTTCTCTAACTTGTTGGCCAGTATGTTTAAATTATTATTATTTTTCTTTACATTTTCTTTTAAAATCGATTTACATTTTCTGTTATAAACCTAAGGCTGGAGAAAAGAAGGCAGTCCAATAGTAAGCTGGTTAGAGGAGGAAAACCATTCTAGGACAAAAATCCAAACAACCCACTCAGAGAAAGACTGAAATGTGTCCATAACTAACTCTTTACTTTTCTGCTAAAATTAACACATAAACACAACTACTTGATTAATTTCCCTCCACAAATGAGGGCACTGTCCAGGAAATTCTTATGAAGTTTTCCAAATAACAGGTACTTCCCTTAAACTCATATATTCACATATTTGAATTTGACATATGAAACAGACACTGAAAGTTTTATTCAAAGCCACAAGGACCATTGTTTAACATCAGCATGGCTGTTTTTCATTCATGCTGTAAGTATATGTTTGGGATCCTCCAATACTGCCTTGCTTTCTTTACAATAACCCTTAAAAATCCAGCATTTAGGATTGAGAGCTCCCATGCAAAGGATTAATAATCAAACTGATGTCAAATTTCTTTCTTACCTCCTTCCTTGCTTGTGCCTATTAATTTCGTCAACTTCTATAAACCCAAATAGCTTATTAAGGCCATGAGGCTAGTATGTCTTCCCCAAATAAAATTTTGTTGTTCAAGATAAAAGTAATTGAGTAAGAACTCTGCTTTAGAAGATTTTGGATGAACCGATATAAACAGCAACTCTTCTTTTCTGAGAGATACTTTTAGGGAAACTATCTCACATTGTACTCCATTACAAAAGATAACTGAAAGCAAAGAAAAAGCTCTCTTCAAGTATGTTCAGTGAACTTTTCTTAGTATAAATACACATAATTTAATAATGGAAGTATATAATTAATATGAAATAATTTAAAATATTTCACACATCTCTTTGGTCTGAGCTGCCTCTTTCATGACAGCTATCTCTTCCCCCGTGTTGTGTGAATGGGATCATGGGCGAAGGTCCCAGCTGAGGTCCGCAGCTTGATCCCAGTCTGGCTTGTATCTTATGTCCCTGGGCCTGAGTTTCTTCATGAGGAAAACTAAGAGGATGGACCCGAAGATCTGACTTGCCTGACTTTGTGAGATGCTCGTATACATACTAATCACATTATGTAAGCGTCTAGGACAGAGATGCCAGGTATGGGAGTCTTAGAAAAGGACACGAGAAGAGACCCAAAGGAACAACCATAATCTCAGTAAACATGGATTCTGTACTGCACTCATGTGCAAAGCAATGATCTGAATGAGTTAGTCTCCTCACCACAATCCTGTGAGGTTGGTAAACAGCATCATGTCTATTGTATAAATGAGGAATTGAAGCCAGAGAGATTAGGTAACTTGCCCAAGATGACCCAGCTGGTAATCTTGCTGGTCTGTGGAAGAGCTGTGATTCAGAGCCGGGGAGGCTGGCTCAGGTTCACGACTCATCCACTACGCCACTCTAGGTCGTTTCTGCTGGCTTTCCCAATTTCAAAACTGTGTGCAGATCTGGGATGCTAGGGGAGCAAAGCGCTTCCAGGGTGGGAAATATCTTAACCTGTAGACCTAGCCAAGCAACACATAATATGTAATGTAGTGTGTCCTACTCCCCCTCATTTGTGAGCCTCTTGGAATAGCAAGACACAATTTCCCATTAAAAATATTACATGTTGATTGCTTCCATGTCCTGGCTATTGCAAATAGCGCTGCAATGAACAGTGGGGTGCATATATCTTTTCGAATTATGATTTTCTCTGGGTATATGCCCAGGAGTGGGATTGCTGGATCATATGGTAGCTCTACTTTTAGTTTTTTAAGGAACTAAATGTCCATCAACAGATGAATGGATAAAGAAGATGTGGTACATATATACAATGGAATACTACTCAGCTATAAAAAAGAATGAAATAATGCTACTTGCAGCAACATGGATGGACCTAGAGATTATCATACTAAGTGAAGTAAGTCAGAGAAAGACAAATATCATATGATATCACTTATATGCGGAATCTAAAAAAAATGATACAAATGAACTTATTTACAAAACAGAAACAGACTTATAAACTTAGAAAACAAACTTATGGTTACCAAAGGGGGAAGGTAAGGGGGTAGATAAATTAGGAGTTTGGGATTACCATATACACATTACTATATATAAAATAGATAATCCACAAGGACCTACTGTACAGCATAGGGAACTCTACTCAATATTCAGTAATAACCTATATGAGAAAAGAATCTGAAAAAGAATAGATATATGTATAACTGAATCACCTTGCTGTACACACCTGAAACTAACACAACATTGTAAATCAGCTATACTCCAATATAAAATAAAAATAAAGATTAAACTTACAAAAAAAATAAATTTTTGTCAGATAATTCTAAAAAAAGTTAAAAAATAAAAAAATAAAATAATATTACATGTTGACAAAAAAAATTACATGTTGAGATGCACATAAATGTACTATTCTGGGTTTTTAAATGGTCACACACACATATACAAGTATTTTTATCTCACTATTAAAAGTAAAGGCAACACAACAAATCAGTTCTATCATTTTTAATAGTACTTTACATTTCTCTGTATACTTTCACCTTGTTGCTGTATTTGATCCTCTCAGTAGCACTGAGATACACAGGGACTGTCTTAATATTCCCATTTTACAGATGAAGAATAGAGACTTGAAGAGGTCAAGTGACTCTCCCCCAATAAAGAGTTGTGAAGACCACACTAGACCCCAGTCTTCCAACTTTTACACCAGGGGTTTTAAAGGGCTGTTATCAGATGGTTACTTTATTTTCCTATTTGCTCAGACATGAGTTTATTTCTACTAAATGGTAAACACAGTTATGATGTTCCTTATATTTTTGCAAAATGAATCAGCCAGCTCTGATGTGATGGACATGTGACCACTCAAAGGGGGAACAGTAAAATTAAAAATTGTAATTAAGAGAAGCGATAAAGGAAAGCAATGAGAAGTAGAAAAGATACAGTTAAAAACTGTATTATGTGGCATATACACGTAACTTCAGAAGTCTTTAAAGCTTCACACGTTGATCACCTCAAGCCTTTGGTATGTTTACCTCCTACATACACCAGGCCCAAGACTCACAACTGCCCGCGAAGTAGAATTTAACAAATTCTGTCCAGTACTGTACTGTAAAAAGCCACAGCTTGTACCCAAGAAGAAAAAACAAAGAGAGAGAAAGAAAGAAAAGAAAAAAAAAATCTCTTGGGGTAAACTTTGTATTTATCTTTATATGGGGTCAGAATAATAAAGATATAATTTTAAAATAATATCACTTTATATCTTTTAAAAATAACTTTTGTAATTAAACATGAATCATTTGGTAATCCAGGACTCTGAAATAAAACTCCATCCAGTTCTAGGTGCAACAGCTTTGATAACTATGAGGCTTTTAGCACCTGCTAAAACAAAACACCTGCTCATTTTTAAAATCCAATGCGTAAGCAATGGTGACTTAACACTTACTTACATTATAACCTCTCAATATATTGTATAATATGCAAGTGTGTTTACATGTTTCTGGTCACAGGGGAATATCCCTATTCTTTGAAATATAACAAATTAACGAAGACAATGCATCTTAGAAATAGTAAATCCAGCAGTTCATGGTGGAATTTGAGAAAATACGAAGTTTTAGACCCTCAATACTCAGATACCAAGGCTTGGATGAGGAAACGTCATATATATATACCTTGTATATGACCCTGCAGTCCATTAGTTCCTGAAATACCCAGAAGGCTTCATGATAATGTACATCTTTCAGAAGCCAGAGGCCTGGACCCTGAGGGCAGCCTTAGGCGTGATCACAGATAATAATGACTTGTGGGGTACCTTCCTATGACTGGTACCTAGAAACAATGGCATCAGCCTATATCTTAATAAAGACAACATTTTAAACAGATGGACACTCACATATTTACATAACTCCTGAATCTTCCCAGCCTATATCTTAATAAAGACAACATTTTAAACAGATGGACACTCACATATTTACATAACGCCTGAATCTTCCCTGTTTCATTCGTTGGGCGCCTTGATTTAAATAAAAATACACGAGGCCATTAGAAATAAATATTTATGGGAAGTACTGTGGTGTCATGGTTAGGAGAAAAAGCTTGAGTAAAAGAGGGCTGGGGTAGAATTCCTGGCTCTGTCTGGGAACTTTGTGACTGAGTCATAGAAAGCCACCTAAATGTTATTTACTGTGGCTGTCACACGATCTGTGAGATGAGGACAGCCTCGCAGAACTGCGGGGAGAATAAAATGAAATAATATGAAATTACACCGTAATACGTGCCACACAGGTTTATTTCTAACAACTTCACATATTTTTATTTAATTTTTATTTTATTCTAACGACTGTAAAGCACAAAGCTCAGGTCCGGTACAGCCAGGTATTCAATAAGCGGTAGCTATTTAAATTTTAATGGAAATAAATATGTGTATATATTGTTACGGATATAAGTTCTGCTTAAAATATTAAATTTTGGAACCAATTTTGAGATTTAAAACCTTTTTCTATATCTCCCTACTTCTGATTATGCATATCATTTACTTGCTGGGACCGACCACGCATTTGCCTTGGGCATATATAAATGGCCCTGTTTCTGGACATGCTCACAAGATGTAAAAATACTGGACTCAATAAATACCTTGACCAGGAACCCATACATGATTCCACTGAACTCTTCCAAGAACGCAGTTAAATGTACAATAAATAAGCAGCCAGCGGGAGAAAATATTCAACATTTTGATTTGGTTTGTTATCTTCAACACTGATTTTTAAATTACTCAGGAGACTAACATCGTATTTCAACATACTAGGTACTGTGAAAGCAGACAGCTTAAACGGTGTTTACTTCAGTCGCCATTTCCAAATTGTACCCTGCAGGAAAGTGGAATCTATTTAACTTTGGTGTAAACAAAGGCAGTGCTTTAGGGGAAAAAATATAGGGAAAGAGGATCACTTGATAACTGATTTGCCAAGGGAATTTTAATGTTATGTGGCAATATTTTTAAGCATAATTTTTTCTGTGAGAAAAATCAACCATGTAAAAATGCACCGGATGAAAGCTTATGTTCTTTCAAAAACACTACCTACTCCTATAATTGCAGTTAACTGGACATACAGGGTGATATCTGTGCACCACTGGTCCTACAAAATGGAAGCTTGGCTTATTAGAAACCTGTTTTTTCACTGTAGTTCTCTTAATAATTAAAAATATCAGCACCACAGTAATGAACATCCATTGACCGTCTCACACATGCCAGGCCCTGTGCTAAGAACTGTGCATTCACCATCTCATTTAATGCCTCCAACGACCCAAGGAGGTAGAACATATTTTTAGCCCAGTTTTGCAGATGAGGAAACCAAGTCTCAGAGAATTAGGAACTCAGAAGCTTAGGGAGGAGTTAAGTAACCTGCCCTAAATTACACAGCTAGTAAACAGTAAATCCAGGCTATATTGGACTATCTCCCCAACAAGGATATGAAATAATTAAAGTTACTACCTTCTTCCCTTGAAAACAATTCATTCATGCACTCGTTCAGCAAACAGTTACGGTACCTGTGCTAGGAGCTGTAAGGGGATTAAAAAAAGACCAGAGCCACCAAAGACTTCATGATCAAGTGGAATTAGAAGGATTACAAAATTAATTCAAAATTAGGTAATCAATCAAATAACATGTCTCAACTTAGAAACATGGTCCCAGACAACCACCTTTTAAACACAAGAGAGTGGTTACAGAAAAGCATAGGAGCCAAGAAGTCACTGAATCTTTACTAATGAGTAAGGGTAGCTACCGTACACAATCTAACCCCAAATGTTGTAACTGGCCTTGAATTTAACTTCCTTCTACTTCAAAGAAAGCAAGACGTCAGAGATCACCTTTATTAACAAACTAGCACTGATCCTCTTGTGATTTAAAAAAAAAGAAGCTATAATCCCCAACCCTTTTAACCAAACAACTTTCTGCCAGTGTCTTTTCTTTGGACACAGAGTCTGACCAAACTTTTGAATGCTCAGAGCTCATAGTTTTTCTTGTGGCTCATTATCACTTCTTGCCCTGAATTATGAATACTGACATATGTATATTACCTACCCTGTCAGACTGAAAGATCCTTAAAAATAAGGGCCTTTACTCATTCACTTCAAAAAGGGTTGGAAGAAACAATAATTCACTTACTTTCCCAAGGTGATAGTACTTTGCATAAAGGTGATGCTTGATAAATGTTTATTTAACATGAAGTGAGTGAAGGAATGAATAAAATGTATAACCCTGGCATTCTGGAGGCTTTACTCAAATACAGGTCTCATATCAACATTGGCGCAATTAAATTCAGCAAGTATTTATGGATGGCATACTACATATCAGGCCCTTTCATATTCAGACTGGGTAACTCAATATGGCTAAGAAGGCAGTTCTCTCCAAACTAACTTACAGATTCAATTCGATCCCTATCAAAATCATGGCAGGCATGTTGTAGAAATTTACAAGTTGATTTGAAAATTTATATGGAAGTGCAAAGGATGTTAATAGCCAAAAGGATTTTGAAAAGGAAGAACAAAGTGAGGAACTGACATTACCAGTACCAAAGCCTACTATAAAACCACAGTAATCAAGATAATGTGGTGTTGACATATGGACAAGCCTATAGATAATGCAACACAACTCAGAGGATAGAAATCGAACCTTTACATTATGATGAATTGATTTTCAACGAAGGTGCCTAGGCAATTCAGTGGAAAAAAGATGGTATTTTTAACAGTTGGTGCTGACACAGGTAGGTATCCACATTGCACACGCGCACGCACACACACACACAAAAGAATTGAAACCCTTATCTCATACTATACACAAATTTAATTCAAAATGGATCATAAACCTAAATATAAGAGCTAAAATTATAAAACTTTTAGAAGTAAATATCTGTGGCCTTAGATTAGGCAAAGATGTATTAGACAGGACACTAAATGGATTCCATCAAAATTAAAAAGCTTCTGTTCTTTGAAAGACATCAAGACAAAATTTCTTTAAAAGCCACAGACTGAAGGAAAAGATCTATAAATCATATATCTGATAAAGGACTTGCATCCAGAATATATAAAGAACACTTACAACTCAATAATAAGATGAACAATCCAATTTCAAAATGGGCAAAATATTTGAATAGATGTTTCACCTAGGATATCCATTATGCTAGTAAACACATGAAAAGATGCTCATCATCATTACTTATTATGGACATGTAAATTAGACTAATTAGAAGGCTATAAGCAAAAAACCCTGGCAATACCAGCTATGAGCACAGATGTGGAAAAACTGGAACCCTCATTCACTGATGATACAACTACTTTGGAAAACAGTTTGGAAGTTTCTTAAAGACAGACTTTCATACCACCCACCAGTTCCACCCTTAGGAAACTTCCCAAGAGAAATGAAAATATGTCTGTGCAAAGACTTACATACAAATATTCACAACAGCATTATTTATAATAACCCCAAATTGAAACAATCCAAATGTCCACCAACTTGTGAAAGGATAAACAAAAAGTCGAATATCCACACAGTGGACTATTATTGGGCACTAAAAAGGAATGAGGTACGGATACATGCTACCCCATGGGTGGACCTCAAAAACACTATGCTGAGTGAAAGAAACCAGACTATATACTGTGTGCTTCCTTTTATATAAAATTTCCAGAAAAAGCAAATCTATATAGGGATAGTAGGTTAGTGGTTGTCTAAGACTGGGGTGGGAGTAGGGACAGTCTGTAAACAATGGGAGAGACCTTTCTGGAGTGATAGAAGTGGTTTAAAACTGGATTATAGTAATGTTACACAACTCTATAAATTTATTAAAAATCATTGATTCGTATACTTTGAATAGATGAATGGATTTTATGGTAAGTACATCATACCTCAATAAAGCTTTTTTTTTTTTTAAACGAAATTATACCCCCATCCACATTGCCTGAGAGTTGCTAAAGTGTCAGTGTCACTACGCACTGGGCAGTAACACTTTCAAGCTTTTCTTTAAACCAGACTGGTTTTAAAAACTCACATCTCATTATTCTTAATAATATACATTTCTTTGATTTTTAGTAAAACTAAACATTTTCATCTATTGAATCTGTTATTTTCTTATAAGCATATACATCCTTTCCATAAGGACATGTGAGCCTCTTTATCTTTTTAAAATAGCACACTTTTTTCAGTGATACGTGGTACAAATATTTTTTCCCCAGTTGTTCATAAGTTTTAAAATTTTGTTAACAGGGTTTTTTTTTTCTTTGCCATACTGACATATTCATTTTTATGTAGTCAAATTTATCTCTATTTTCATTTACAGAGTCTGTCTCTGGTGTTATAATATGTGATATTCCTTTGAAAGATTAATCAGAAACCTTGAGTATTGTTAGTTAAGCATCCCACGTGCCAAGTCCAGACCTACTGGGCCTTTCCACTTTATGAAAAGAGATAAAACATAATTTCAAATCTCAAAGCTAGAGGCAGACAGACTTTTCTTCCTTAAACCTTTATTTTAACTGTAAAGAGAGACTAGTGTTTACATCCCAAATTCCTGGAAAACTGCCTCATTAGAGAAAATTTCTGATGTGATACACTAGACATTTCCAATAGTTCCAGTGATGAAGAACTGGCAAAATAAAAAGAAGGAGTGTTTTTGCTACTCACGCCAGAACCATGGCTCTAGGACTTGCTGGCTGAGGTCTCTTTGTAGACCATCAGGTCATCACATAACAGCAAGATCACTGTAGGCATTCGTGGATGTCTGACCAGAACAGTCCAGAACTCAGTCATTCACTGTCCCACCACCACCTGAGTCCAGGAATTAGTGGGTGGTGACCCACCACCCATTAGGTAATGAATAGAGGAAACTCAACTTTATTTAAATCTCACCAACTTGGGAAGAGATGGAACGCTAACTGAAGAACTCGTCACTACTGAGTGCTATACTGCTTCAAGAAAATACTACTGCAGTTATAAAAACCATTTGGTTTCGTGTAGTTATGACTATCACACACGAAGATATAGATAAAATTCACAAAGGTAAGACAGACTCAAGGATGTATTGTACAACACGGAGAATATAGCCAATTTTTTTTGTAATAACTGTAAATGGAAAGTAACCTTTAAAAATTGTATAAAAAATTAAAACGAAAAAAAAACAATAATAAAATAAAATATTTAAAGAAAAGAAATGGCATAAGAATGTTTTATATTAATGTGGATACTGTGGCCTTCGAGGTACAGTATATACCTGAGGCCTGGTCATGTTGAGATACAATCAGAAGAGGCATCCAAATGCCTGAAAACAGAAAATGCCTGCTTTTCTATTTGTATATTTGAAACCGCACCCCCCAACACACACTTTCAAGACTGGCCCCAGTTCAACCTTCTTTCCTTACCTATCCTACAGCTTTTAGAATCTATACTATGTATTCTGGGACATACATACAGGCTTAATATTATTCAATTGTTTTGTGGCCACTACCCTTATCACCTCATTGAATTAAACAGAAGCTCCATGAGGGCAAACTTTATATCCCTATGGCACGCAAGCAGTGCTAGGATTCCAGATGTTTCTACTGACTTTATTAGTGCCGTTTCTTACTCTGCAGCCTCAACAGTGCTCATTAAATAACATTTCTTGATTTCTGGGAAAAGTGGAAAAAAAGGGGCCAAGACGGTTAAAAAAAGAAAAAAAGTACGGTGGGGACGCTTTCGAAACTTATAATGTAGAACAGGCAGTGCTTCAGCCAAGAAAAATATCGCGGAGTAGTATGTACATGATACCCCGGCTTCACAGATCCTGCAGAGCAACGCACAGATTGTCTCCAGTTCTCTTCTTTGCATCTAGGCAGCCTTTATCTAAAGACTATTGGTTCCTATGTAAGTTCCCGTGAACTCCAGGGTTCCGTGAGGCGGCTCCAAGGTTTGCCTTGTAGATGGGGTGGCCGTGGAAGCCATGTTTAATTTGCGGCTGCTCCTGTCCAGGTACCAGCCCAGGTCCTTTGGCCATGGGTATAAATGGAGAGCATTTCTATTACTCAAGGAGAGCTTTCCCACCTCTGAAAACACTCTGATGTCCCTAGGATGACACACAGGTGCCTGCACACAGGTCTGCCCCTAGTCCCAGGACGCCTGACTAGCTTCTTCCCTGCCTTCTAGGGAAATAAAACAATAATTAAAAGCCAGTTCCCCTACTGCTCTTCTTTTCTTCCCTTCTATTTCCTTAAGAGAGGTGGGCAATGAGGAAAAGTAAGAGTAATGGTTTCACCAACTCTGACCCTTGGACAACAAGGATTCCGGCACATCAGGGTCCATTATAATAAAGAATTTGTGCACCTCTAACCTACTATTTGTCTAAATTTGTGAATAATTCCCAAGAAAGGAGATGGTATCAACTCACTCTGCAACCCATTTCTTGGTGACTCTACTAGAATTCCCAGCTTCGTCATTAAACCAAAGAAAATGCTGAAAATTGTGGCATCATTCTAATAGCCTCGTTCTAGTAATGGAAAAAGAACACTTTCATAAAAATTAAGTTTAAATAATGAACCTAAAGTATTAGTACTCAATATGCCATCCATCTTCTTAGGCAGGGAGTCTCTTTGCATTTCAAACTCCTCTTGATCCACCCACCACTAAATGAAGAGAATGAGTAAATACTGTCTGAAAATAAAGCCTCTACACCTGCAGCATCTAATTAAATCTCTGGTACTAGCTATTGGTTGGTGAGACCCTTGGGTAATTCCTGTCTCTAAGCCCCAGTTCCATGGAATACGCCTGTCAAGGTTAAATGAGAGGATTAAACGAGATGTTAAATCAAACTCTGCCCACACTATGAGGCACACAGTATGCGCACAATAAACTCTAAGATTTTTTTGAAACTTTTAATTATAATGTTTTTTTAAAAATGGAGGAGACAAGTTTCCACCAAATTCTTAGTAAAGACAGATAAAAAGGCAAAAGCTTCTGTATTTTTAAAGCTTCAATATTTTAAAATAATTCAGTCATTTACACACACACAAATCATTCCACCATCTTTAACCGATAAAGCAGAATATTATTTGCCCTTTTGCTTCAAATTTAATACCCTCACTGGTTAACATCGTTGGAAACACGAGGGCAAGGTATTTTCTTAGAAACAGCCGCTACACAGCGGTTTTGCCTCGGGCTGGGAGGAAAGCCTTCCCTTCCTCCCTGGGACAACAAGTCGCAGCCGGACTCCGAGGGAAACGTGCGTCCCCATGCGAGTTACTTGGTGTCCGGGGCCTGTGCGGAAGGGGACATAATAGTCCGCCAGGAGTGACCCCAGTGCCCCTTACGCACCCAGGGGCGCGGGAGCACGCGGACCCCGCCTTCCGGGACCGAGTGTGAGTTTGGGTCCCCACATCGGACCCGGTGGCTCCTGCCCTTTGCAGCCACGGTGCGCGCGCCCCCGGCGGCGTCCCGTCCTGCGTGTGGCCAACTCCGCGGCTGCCGCCGCCAACTGCGGGCAAGTCCAGCCACCCCGGCCCCGCCTGCGCCGTCCCCAGCCCTGCCTGACACTGGAGTTGGTACATACGGGTCTGCAGCGCAGGCGAGCAGGGGAGTGAGCGCTATTTTAAACATGGCTTTCCCTCTCCTGTAGCCTCAGAGCCATCGCGGCGCACCGGCGTGGGCACGGCCCACATGGGAATAACCCCGACATCTGCCCGACTTATTGGATTCATTTTCCATCTCCCTACGCGTGGACTTGTTCCCCACCCCGCGCTGCTTTTCCTCCACACTAACCGCAACCTGGCAGTTTGTAAAGAGCAAACTCCCCTCCTGGAAGCGGGGGTGAAAAGCGCTTTTGCTTCTTGTTCGAGGTGGAAACCATACCGGCTACAATGAGTTCAAAAAGAAGGGAAGCCGGGTCGCCGGAAAGAAAGTAACATTCAGAGATCGATGGGGACAGAGGGAGGGCGCAATGTCTGCAACAGGCAACTGAAAACAAGCACTGAAGAAGCGAAGAGATTCGCAACCCCCGAGTTACTACCGAGTGCACTGCACGCCATCCATTGCAATGACAAGATTTGCTGTTAGCACAATTTGAAGGGCTTTGAAATGTTTTTTGGTAAGACTTACCTTTCTCTTCGGCATAATGACTACGTTGGTGCAGCTAAAAAGTAAAGCAACGGGCTGGAACTGCTGGCACCGCCGCTGGATGCTGGCACCGCCGCTGGAGGCTGCCCCCGCCGCAGCTGTTCACGCGCAGGGCTCGGCGTAGCCCGGCCTCCGGGACCTGAACCTCCGCGGCTCCCTCCAGGGGCCCTCTACTCGCTTGCCTCCCCGCTCCTCCAATGAGGAGCCCCGGCAGCCGGCCGCGAGGCCCCATTGGCTGCGGCAACGTTCTAAATTCCACGAGGGCACGCCCACCTCCGTGCGCACGGTACGCTCTGTTGTAGTTTCCACTTCACCGAAAAAAAAAAAAAAAAAAAATCTGCCTGGCGACTGAGCATGCCCAGTTCAACTAGTAACTTCCAAGCCACAGGATCCTGTAGTTTCATTGTTTTGCCCGCTCCCTTTTTGGATTGTGTCAGTAGGAAGAGTAGGCCTTCATAAGGAAGAAAAAGGGTAAGGACGGACACATTAATTTCATAAGGTAAATGTATACACAGCAGGCACTTTATATAGTTTCCTGTAAAAGCTTGTAATGAATGCTGTGTGATGGAGCGCTGTGAAAGTGGGAAGGTACTCTGATCTGGAAGAGTCTGGCAACCTTTAAGGGTCTCGGTTTCCCCTTCTAGGTTTCTAGTGACAATAATCCCTAAAATTGCTTAGGAATAGTTTCCTGAAATCTGATAACAAATCACTCACTAATTCAGCCACCTTCAAACCAGCCTTGAAGGTGAGCAGAGTTCACCTTCCATATTTGTTATGGAAATTAGAAAAGACTGAAGAAGGTCAGAACAGATTATTTTATTTTTGAAACATATTTAAATGACAGTTTAAATATGCATAATTTAATGTTTCTCAAAGTTCTGCAAGGCATTTAACAGGCATTGCAAACACTTCTGAATTTATGAAATCATGCTTACCCTGATACCAAAACCGGTGAAAAACCACAGAAGTAAAGAGAGCTACAGACCAATATCCTTCATAAACATAGACACAAAAACCTTGAACAAAATTTTAGTAAATCAAGTAACTATAAATGAAATATAACTTTTAAAAACTGCGAATCACCTCTATGTTGTATACCTGGAATCTATATAATATTGTACATCAGGTATACCTCAATAAAAAAAGTTCTTTTTAGTAAATCAAATCCAACAACATTTAAGAGTTAAGTTTATCCTGGGAATGCAAAATTGGTTTAACATCTGAAAATCAGTCAATGTAAATCACCGTATTGCTGGAATAAAGGGGAAAAAAACCCATCAGTTCAATAGATACAGAAAAAGCACTAGTGAATGGTTAAGCAAATTATGGTAACTACATACAGTAGAATACTACTCAGCTTAATAAAGAGGAATAAAATATTCCTGAATGGATGAATGTCAAAAACAAAATGCTATGTGAAAGAAGGCAAATACAAAAGACCATACTGAATAATTCCACTCATATGAAATCATTTTTTTAAAAAAGCAAAATTAGGCATGGTTAGTTTTATAATCATATTAGAAGGCAAAAGTTCACATTATAGGAAAACATTGATGAAACCTTATGCTACAAATATGGCCAAATCCACTTTGGTCACGAAGAGGCTACAAATATGTATTAAATAACATTATCAAGTAATTAATTTTAATGCTTGACATTTTTCTTTATTAATTTTCAGAGTAATGAAAGTATCCTAGAGAACTCCGGAAGTGGTCAATGACCTTCTTTTTTGTAATATCTTTAGGAACTCACGGATTTTTATATATTTGGCATGCTTCAATCGATTGCCATTGTTACTTTTTTTTTGATACTCATATTGCCCCAATTATGAGAGACCCTTTTCAAATTAGTGCCTGTATACTTCTGACATGATCCCAACTATCTTTGATAGACTTCTTGTTCTCAGATATTCAGTGGATCACAATACACTCAAAAGAGCTGAGATAAAACCAGTTCTTTGCTTTAGAACTGGATAGAAACTCCGAGGTTTATAATTTTACCATGATAATTAATTTATAATGAAGTTGTTTTGGAAGAGAGTTAATTTGCAAAAGTGCTTGTTTTTTTTTTTTAAACCAACGAAGACGTTTTATAAATAAGGTATGTGTAGGAAGGATGCTGGGTAGCACTTGAAATCTGGGTTGAATTGTTGTTTTTCTTTATGGATATGAACAGGTGTCACAACGAAGGTGGGACTGGGGTGATTTTTTTTCCCCGCTGTGATGAAAAGTAACTCATGAAGTTGGCTTGTTTAGCTGATATTTTTCAAGGCTAACCACTCAACCAACAACAGCAGACAAAACTGTGGCTGTTTTTACTGCACATAATTAAATGACAGCAATGAAAATGAACCTCGCTAGGTGGGTGAAGAAGGTTGATGGTGAGGACCTTGTGTCATTTGAGTCCCAGAGTTCATTTACAAGTGATGAAAATAATGGCTTTAGTTGTAAAATAAATAACAGCACTGGTTCTTTTGACTTTGAAGTGGATTGTACCTGCTTGAGCAGGATGCTAGGGGAGGGAGGGTTCACCTGTGCCTTCAGTAGCTTTCAAGGTCTGGGAAGATGAGCCCAGACCTCCACTGGCAGCCCTGGGGGTGAGAGGTGCAAGTGAGGAGAATGATTTTGTGGGCAGCTGGAATTCCAGGTTAGGAGGTAAAGACAGCCGAGCAGAAACGAGCATGCCCCGTGCAAGACAGTGAGGAGGCCAGCCTGGTAAGAAGAAAAGACTTCTTTGTTTATCAGTAAATTCCGAGGAGCGTTTCTCTTGTTTTGATGTATCAACCTCTAAGACTGTAAAGTCTTCTCTGCAGGATATGGATGCTGTCTTAGCCAATTTAGACAATGGATAAATGAAGAGAGTTACTTCCTGAGGAAGGAAGAAGGAAAAAATGAGTAAACAAACCTCTTTTCCAACTCCAACTCCTCTCCCCTTCTTTCCTACTCAGAACAGTTGGAATCTTACCCTGACCCCAGCACTTTTCAAACAGCAAGATGAAACCATTTTATGGTACCATGACTATCATTAAGGAAGATGGGGAAGGGAGAAGGGAAAAGAAAAAAGGGTGGAGCATAGAAAATATCAGAGTGCATTTCACACGGTAAAGATAAGTCGTGTTTTATAAAGCGTTTCCATTTTCCGTACGTTTCCACATAAACACATACCACACATAGGTACATGTATGTGGAATGTGTGTGTGTGTTGTAGGTTGTGTCTTGAAATGTATTTTTAGGATGGGTCTTCGTGAAAAAACCTTAAAGCTACTGCACAGCCCTAATGAATCTTGTGGATCTCTGGGGGTCCCAGCACTTTCTTCCTCTGGAAGAAAGGTGTTTAGTCTTCAGATCTCGAAAGGAAATCTTGAAAGGAAGGGATCACCTCCTTCTTGATCTGTCCCTCCTGCCCTCTTTCAGGCAGGCACAGGCAGGCTTTTGCTCTAAGTAATGGCAGTTGTGGAGAAATCAATACTAAAATCATATTTTGTTGCTTCTGATAGTTCTGTAATTCCTGGGTAAGTTACTATTCTTCAGTGAATAGGCCAAAGAACTCCAAAGGTGAATGAACGACAGGTGGCAAAAGAATAGTCTATTTGTTTTTTGTATTTTTATCAGTCAAGTCTCTAATTGGATTGAGTGCTAACTTTTGAAGAGACCACATTTAGTTTTTGCAAAGTAACTGGGACAGAGAGCCACTGGTCCCAAATCATAGACACTGCCTGTGATTCCCAGACCCTAACCCCAGCTTACTGAATCAGAATCTTTTATGGCTGGCCTTGGGACTCTGCGTTTCAAACAAGCTTCTCATGTGATTTTTATACTAGAATTTGCTTGGGCTCCATCCTTCCCCAATTCCAGTTTTGCCAGGCACTACCCACCTTCTTCTCTATTTGCAAGATTAAAAATGTCCCACCCCGAGGCCCTTAGAAAAGCACCTCCTCCCAGCTTCCCAGGTAGCGCGAGGCAGCTCCTCAGCCCCTGGCGAGATTAAATTCCCTGGCCCCCTCATCCTCAAAGGGAACCCAAGCTGAGCAAAACCCCACAAGCCACATCCTTTGAAGGCTCTATTATTTCAATGATTGGACAAGCACACCTTGTAACTGCATTAGCAAGGAGGGCCAGGGCATTCTGTGATCTTCCAACAGGAACCCCCTTTTTGTTTTTCCCAGCCTTCAATCACATTTAATCTGTGTGCAGATTCTTTACCCCAAGTGTGTTTTACACAGTTTTCCCACCCCTGGTCCTTTTCAGATCCAATCTCTGTGTTATTTACCTCTCCTTCTTCTTGTTGCTGCTGCTTAAACTCACAGGAGTGTAATTAATTTGCTCTTTGTAGTTCCCAAATGACTATTTGGGCAGGAATTAGCCATGCTCAGTAGCTAGAACCAGGGATTGCGCTACATTTGTTTGGCCATCCTTTTTGGCCGGATTGTCCGCATGTCTGACGCCAAGAGCCAACCAGGTTCAAGGTGGTGAAAGTTAAGGGAGGGGAATCCCCAAGGTTCAAGGTAAGGACACAGCAAAGTAAGGACACATCCCATCCCCTTAAGGGAAAAGCCACAGGCTGTCAGGTGCCCAAGACCGGTTGGGGGTTGTACGTTCTTGCACACTACGGCCAGGGCGAAGCACTCTCAAGCAGGCCCACCCTTCCCCTCTCAGCTGGGATCTTGTCACCCATTTCTGATGTCTTCTGCATTTCCTTCAAATCTCAGAATCCCTGGGAGCTGGTAGGAAATATCCAATAGCCCCATCCCTGTCGCTATTCACAGGGGACCTACCTTTCAGGGCAGATCAAACCATTTCCTTTTCTCAATGATAGCAAAAAACACCAAACAACAACAGCAAAAATAGCCAGGTTTAGGGAAATGAGAATCACATGAATCATTCTGGAAAACACCATATAGCAATTGGAGATGATTTTCAGGTTAGTTTGGTTAAGAGCTGCTTTAATTCTGAAGCGCTAGGTAAGAGTTAATAGAAGCAATAAAATGACTTTGCCAGGTCAGAATGAATTCTAACCACAAGGCGATGAATTTTTACCCAGCAGCGGGAAACTAGCCTGAAAATGTTCCATAATCTTTAAGGCTGCTTTTAAGCATGGAGAGTTTTTGTTGTCATTGTTTAAGCATGAGGTTGTGCTGTTCCCACAGAAAATCTCGTCCTTTCCCCCCTTCTAATTCCTACTCCCACTTCTGCTGTCCAGAATCTTTAGCATATGATTTCTTTTTGTTTGTTTGTTCTCTGAATAATTCAATTTACCTCTTTAGAGGTCAAAATTTTTTGTTGTTTTAACTATTTTAAAAATAAATTCTTTCACAGACACAGAAAACAAACTTATGGTTACCAAAGGGGAGATGGGGGAGGGGAGAGATAAGTCAGGAGTTTGGTATTAACAGATACACACTATTATATATAAAATAGAAAACCAACAAGGACCTACTGTATAGCACAGGGAACTATACTCAATATCTTGTAATAACCTATAATGGAAAAGAACCTGAAAAAGTGTGTGTGTACATATATATATATTTATATATATATATATATGTATAACTGAATCACTTTGCTGTACACTTGAAACTAACACAACATTGTAAATCAACTATGCTTCCATAAAAAATTCCTCCCCCCAATAAATAAATTCTTATCAAAAAGCCCTGATTTTGCAATCATAAGGCCTGAATTCAAATCCCAAGCTATGATCACATGACTCAGCCTCTTTGAACCCTGGTTTCCTTGTTGTACAATGAAGAGAATAATGTTTATCGGAGGCAGACGCTGCTAGTTACCTGCCTGATAGTCACTCTGATTGTAACAGAATTCTGTTTTTGATAATAGCTCTGGCCAAAACAAAACAGAACCTTTCATCCTCCAGTTCCCTGGCAGAGAGAGAGGTAGCCTCGTGACACTGTTTTGGAAACGAGATGTGTGCGGGAGTCATGAGGTTGTAGCGTAAACATCACCTCTAACAGGGCGGACCCAGCCCCCGCAGCTGTCTTCTGCCTTGGTTCCTCCCCTTCCCATTCTGGAAGTTGCTGGTAATGTCTGGAAGTAAGACAGCTATCTTATGTCTGTGAGGATGAAGGCCACAAGTTTAGGACAGAAGAGCAGAAAGCCAGGCATCCGGGTCCCTGTACTGGCCCTGGATCGCTCCCTTGCAGACTGCTCATTACCTATGGAAAATAAGCACCTTGCTTGTTCAAGCTGCTGGAGCTGGGTGTCTGTGACATGCAGCTGAATACAGCCCCTCACTGATACACGACCTGAAAGAATTGGTGTGAGAACTGGAGACGATAAACTATGGGAATGCACAAAAGCCTGAAGCACAGTCCTTCACATATTTTGTTTGATGAAAGTATATATCTTCCCCCATGGATTGTAAAGGAGAGCACAGAAAAAATTTAACTGTTCCTGAATCCCTAAGGGCCTGCTTTTGGATGTTTAGTGTAAACCTCTTAACATAACTTTAAAGTAGGCAGGGGTAAAAATTATAAGCAAGTTTTATGGTTGGTGTAGCATGTGCCACCCTACACTGTGGCTTGCTGCCGTGTGTTAAGGGATGGATGTGTTGCCTTCTTTCTCAACTTCGGCTTTGCTGTGGTGTGCCTCCCCTAGACTGTAGATGCTAGAGTCTAAAAACCATACCTAGAGCCCACTGCGGCCTGGGTTCCGGGTGGGATTTGGATTTGGCCAATCAGATGCACTAGCAAGAGATTTAGAAAGTGGAGACTAGGAGAAGGCCACACTTAGCTCTGTCTGTCATGTCTGCTGCTTTTTGTTTTCCTGTGACCCTATCAGCAGAGATGCCAGGCACCAGCTTTGTGGGTTTGGAGGGGCAGGCTTCCTTGCATCTGTCCTGTGGACATAGACTGTGGCAGGTGTAGCCGGGTCTGGAACTGGTGGCAATGATGGTTTCCTGACTGAGAGAGAGTTTTCATTCTCCAGGGGTCCTAACGCTAGTGGATTCCTGATTGCAGGAGAAGCACAGCTCCTTTGATGACCCGGTTCTGGAGTGAGACTTTGGGAGAGTTTTCTGGAAGTTCAACCTACAGTCTATTTCTTTAGTCCTCCCAACTATCCATGAGCCATTGAATCTTTGAATCTCTCTCTTCCTCCTTAAATTAGATACAGTGGGTTCTGTTCTTTGCATTTGAACTCAGAGCTATAGAGCTTCTATTTTTGCTTCTTACCAAATATTTCCAGCTCTAAGAGGCCCTCTCTTCCCCCTGGAGCTCTGCTTATGGCAGCAGATGTTGAGACAGAGACTGGCCATGTGTGTCCCTCCCTCCCTGAGTGACCACTGTGAACAAAGTCATCTGAAGACCCTTCCAATGGACACGGGGTACAAGAGAAGAGAAACCTCTTATTAAAGCTGTTGATATTTGGGGGAAATTTTGTCACCACAGGATTATCTATCTTATCCTGAAATGACACAGAACTTGGACCCTAAGCGTGAGCCGCTGCTTTAATAATAAAATAAACCCCAAAATATGTGGCACTGGCTTAACAGCTGGTCAGAGAGAGTCAAGGAAACTATTCCTGAAGATGGGAGGACTGGAAATCCATGTTTTCTAGTGGGGAAACATTTGAAAGTGTTGCCGACAGTAAGCTGGAAGGTAAGAGGCACACCTAACTTTAGGGAAGAGATTGAAAACAAATTATTATTATTACTGTTTACTTGGTTGCTATTGGTTGCTATTTGGCAAGATATTATAAGAAAGAGGTATGTTGGGAGAAGATTGGTCAGTTGGTAAGGATGAGTAAAAGGAGATGAGAGAGTTTACAAACTCAGGAACTTACAAGGTTGGAAAGGCAACTGCTTCTCAACCCAAACAATAAAAGATAAAACTGATACTTTGGGGACTTCCCTGGTGGCGCAGTGTTTAAGAATACGCCTGCCAATGCAGGGGACATGGGTTTGAGCCCTGGTCCAGGAAGATCCCACATGCCGTGGAGCGGCTAAGCACATGCGCCACAACTACTGAGCCTGGCAGCTCTAGAGCCCGCGAGCCACAACTGCTGAAGCCCGCGTGCCTAGAGCCTGTGCTCCACAATGAAGAGTAGCCCCCGCCCGCCACAACTAGAGAAAGCCTGCGTGCAGCAACGAAGACCCAATGCAGCCAAAAATTTAAAAAATAAAAAAAAATAAAATCGATACTTTGAGCAACGAAGCCTATTAAAACCCAGCTTTGCAGTGAGGATCAGATCACTGAACATGGATTAGGGTGTGGTGGCCTGAAATTCCCTTCAGTTGAACCAAGTGGCTCAAAATGACTTAAACACCGTTCAGGGCAAGAGATGTTGCTCTCACTGCTAGGCTCAAGGAACCTACAATTAGGAAGGGGGGCAGGGAAAGAGGGAGAGAGACAGGCACTGGGGCAAGAGAGCAGAGAAATATGGCAGAGAAATGTGTCTAGAAAGGAAACGTGGGTGTAGGTAAGAAGTCAAACAAGTTTAAGTTTAAAAAACTGTTTGACTGTTAAAAGAGGCACCAACTTGCATTAAATGTGATCGTGGCTATTTGAGACTTAAAATGACCCTTGGATTCCCTATCAGAGATGAGCAAGAAGTAAGCTGAGAAGGTGGCTCAACCTCTAACGCAGGTAAGGTCTTTCCTGGGTGTCCACTGGGTGATTGGTTCCAGGACCTCCACAGGTATCGAACCCCACGGATGCTCAAGTCCCTTGTATTAAATGGTATGGTGTACCTATGGCTCTCCATATCCACGGATGTGGAACCCACAGATACGGAGGGCTGACTCTGTATTTTTCAGTGCCTACTTCAGACAAGGCCAAGAAGGATAATAACGGAAAAGGAGGAGTCTCCCAAAGGGAAAATCCAAGGCCCATGGAGACCCCCCTCCTAGGAAACCCAGATGGAGCCTCTTCAGGGAAAATTCCTCACCCTTCAGGTCGGGGGGGCCTAAACCTTCAGCCTAGACTAATATCAGAACTGTAATAGGCCAGTGACTGCCTTGTGTTTCCCATTCTTCTTATTTTTAATGTGAGCATTTACTTAAGTTATCCTGATGCTGCTCCAGCACTGGAGAGTGTGTGTGCGTGTGCGTGTGTGTGTGGTGTGTGTGTGTGTGTGTGTGTGTGTGTGTTGGAGGAGGGGTGGGTCTGTGGATCAAGGGGAGGTGCACTTGGACCTGTGGGAGAGGCCGCTTGCACGTTCCCTTCTGATATAAAGACTACTGTGCAGCCCCCAGGGATCCTGGGCTTTGAGCTTGATGCCATTGCTGGGACTTCTGAGTTGTCTTTCCTGGAAAGGGAATGAATGAATGCATGTTATATGCAGGAAGGAGGGTGAAAGAAATATTTCATGGCCAGGGGGAAGAGATTGTGTTAATACTTAATACTGTTCACCAAATAGATTTGCTTTACTGCTAATGGGCCCATGCAAGGATTATACCTCCCCTCCCCACACTTTTAAAGTCAGGCTGAGCTACTGTAACTTACTTTGCTAATTAAATGTGAACAGAAGTGACATTTATCTTTCCTAAGCACCATTGTTTTAATTGTGGTAAAACCCACATAGCATACAATTTACCATTGTAGCCATTTTTTTAAAAAAATTATTTATTTATTTTTGGCTGTGTTGGGTCTTCGTTTCTGTGCGAGGGCTTTCTCTAGTTGTGGCCAGCGGGGGCCACTCTTCATTGTGGTGCGCGGGCCTCTCACTGTCGCGGCCTCTCTTGTTGCGGAGCACAGGCTCCAGACGCGCAGGCTCAGTAGTTGTGGCTCACGGGCCTAGTTGCTCCGCGGCATGTAGGATCTTCCCAGACCAGGGCTTGAACCCGTGTCCCCTGCATTGGCAGGCAGATTCTCAACCACTGCGCCACCAGGGAAGCCCCATTGTAGCCATTTTTCAGTGTACAATGAATTCTGTAGCGTTAAGCATATTCACATGAATGTGTCTGTGAAACAGGTCTCCAGAACTTTTTCATCTTGCAGAACTGAAACTCTACACATTAAGCAGCAACCCTTCATCCTCCCCTCCCTCCAGCCCCTGGCCACCACCATTCTACTTTCTGTCTCTATAAATTTGACCTCTCTAGCTAACTCATGTAAGTGGAATCAATCCTACAGTATCTGTCTTCTGCGACTGCTTCTTTTACTGAGCATAATGTCCTCAAGGTTCATCCATGTTGTAGCATGTGATAGGATAGCCTTCCTTTAAAAGGCTGAATAGTATTCCACCGTCTGAGTATCCTACATTTTGTTTATTCATTCATCCATCCATGGACATTCAGGTTGCTTCCACCTCCTGGCTACTGTGAATAGTGCTGCTTTGCTGAGCACCATTTTTAAGAGCCAGTATACGGTTCACCATACTCCCTTTTTCCTGCTGCCACAAGCAAAGAGGCACATGTTAAGATGAGTCTTTCTCAGCCTGAGTCCCTGAATTATTAAAATGAGTGGTGATCCCTGCTCTCCCGCACTGAACACGTACAGTGAGTGAGAAATAAGCCTTTGTTGTTTTAAACCATTGAGATTTGGGGGTCCTTTTATCCCCCAGTGAAAACTGGTAAGGTTTTAACTTTTAAAGCTAAAATTTAACTCTTTCAAAGTTTGCAGAGAAAGACACTGATCAGAGGCTCCCACAGTGTAGCTGCATTTGAACCCTATACTTCTGTTGTGTTCCTTTAGTTACGCTTTTTTCTTGAGGTTTTGTTTTGTTTTGTTTTTGTCATACTCATGACTCCTCCTTCTTTAGCTGGCCAAAACCTGGAGAAATTTCAAGTCCCTTCTTCTCATTTCCTATCCATTTATCTTGTTTTCTATACTTTGGATTGGCAATGTCTTTGCACCCTGTTTATTTGATAGGAGCAGGTTTGACCCAGCACCCAAACCCCCTGATAACAGAAGCTAAGAAGATAGAAGTTAATTTCCCCCTTGCATTAATAACACAGGGTTGATATGGTAGCTCATGACCCATGGGGACCCAGTCTCCTACCCCATGACTCTCTCATTCTCATTATGCAGCTTCTCTGTCACGTTCCAAGATGCCTGATCCAGCTTCACTCCTCATCTGTGCATTTTGGCCAGCAGGAAGGAAAAAGAGAAAGGGAAAGACATGCCCTCTTTCTTTAAGGCAACTTCAGGAAGCAGCATATACCACTTCCACTTCCATCCCATGGTAGATTCAGTCACATCAAACATATCAGAGGAAACAGGGCAGTGTGGTCTTCATTCTGGGCAGTGATGTTCCCTGCTTTCAGTAAATAACATGGAGGTCCCACTTCTGAAGAAGTGGAAAGCAGATATTGAGGGATATGCCTATGGCAGGCAGAATAATTGTCCCCCAGACATATCCACATCCTAATTCTCAGAGTATTCCTGTGCATATGTTATTTTTCACAGAAAAAAGACTTTGCAGTAAGAACCTTGAGTTGGGGAGATTCTCCTGGATTATCCAAGTGGGCCCAATCTAATCACATTGACTTTTAAAAGCAGAGGACTTTTCCTGGCTGTGGTCAGAATGCAGGTCAGAGAGATTCCATATGAAAAAAGACTCATCCCACCACTTCTGGCTTTGAAGAAGGGGACCATGAGCCAAGGAATGCGGTTGGCTTCTAGAAACTGGAAAAGGCAAGGGAACAGATTCTCCCCCAGAGCCTCCAGAAGGGAACACCTTAGCCCAGTAGCGAGACATGTTCAACTTCTGACCTGTAGAAATATAAGATCATAATTTCCTGTTGTCTTAAGCCACTAACTTTATGGTAATTTGTTACAGCAGCCATAAAAAGGAACGAAATAGTGCCATTTGCAGGGATATGGATGGACCTAGAGATTGTCATACAGAGTGAAGTAAGTCAGAAAGAGAAAAATATCATATAATATTGCTTATACGTGGAATCTAGAAAAATGGTACAGATGAACTTATTTGCAAACCAGAAATTGAGTCACAGATGTAGAAAACAAACGTATAGTTACCAAGGGCAGAAGGGGGAGAGGGGGGCAGGGTGGGACGAATTGGTAGATTGGGATTGACATATATACACTACTATGTATAAAATAGATAAATAATGAGAAACTACTGTATAACACAGGGAACTCTACTCAGTGATCTGTGGTGACCCAAATGGGAAGGAAATCTAAAAAAGAGTAGATATATGTATACATGTAACTGATTCACTTTGCTGTATAGCAGAAACTAACACAATATTGTAAAACAACTCTATTCCAATAAAAACTAATAAAAAATACGCTGGCTTCTCAGCCACAGTGCCCTCCTTTGGCCACCCAAATATCCGCGCCCAATATTTTTTTCATACATAGAACAGATTCACCTTCTGGCCAAGGCAGAAACTTCTCAAATCCCATCCATCTCTTCCATTTACATTGTCCAGCTGAAAGTCCAGGACCTCCAGGAGCTCTTCAGTCCTCTCCATCAGGTCCTGATGTAGCCAAGTTGCCTGTTCCCCAAACATCTGATATACTGCGACTGTGTAGACAAGACTCATTCTCTAGCACTAAGTTCCTTGACGGGCTCATCTGGCAGCCTGGATGGCAGGGTCTCCTCCAGGACGATCTCCCATGCCCACTTTCCCCAGCTACTCCCCTACTCTGCCCTCTGGAAAGGTCTTCCTTGTGCTACGTCCTCCAGGGCCAGTATGAAGTGGCACTGAAGAGTTCATACTGTTTGGAAGCTGCTAAACTTTGGTATCCCGCTTCTTCCTGGTATGGGTTGGAGTGCCCAAGGATTGCTTTGGAGATTAAACAGTTTGGGGTTTTCTAAGTTTGCAGTTTCTTTGACAACATGCTTCTCCCAAATGCTTGGTAGGCTTCCCATTTATTTACTTTCAGTTAATTCCATTGGCAATTAACAATAGCCAGATGTTGTCTAGATATAATTATTAAGCCTTAAGATTATTCGTTAAGCCTTAAGATTATTAATTAATGGGCAAATTGAAACATAGAGGTGTTGAGCTCTGCCTGGCAGCTTCCCAAAGACCCCGATGGGTTTTGCTTTAATTCTCTACCTCATGAAAGCTGGATAGCGTGCATCCTAATTTACAAAGTTCTGCAAAACTGAGGTACCAGAGCCAGAGTGACCTTCACCATGGCCAGCTGTCACACACAATACATCACTTTGGCTGTCAGGGGGACAAGAGGCCAGGACAGTTCCTTAATCTCAGGTCCAACCATATAATACTAGATACAGTAAAACAAGCTTTTGGGCTTCTCTTAATGATGGGGAAAGCCTTGAACATTTTGGTTAAGTTCAGAAACACTTTTTGTATTTCGGACCCTGAACAAATTGTGAGTTTCATTTGGCTTCTGTTTCCCAAAAGACAAGGGAAAGGAGCTTAGAGAGATTTACTTATGCTTTTGTACTTGAAGGGAAGCTTTGAGCAATGATCAGTGGTTTCCAAAGAAGTATTTTAAAGAGCTAGGATGAATGAGGTTATAAATAAATCAAATCTTATTTATATAGCAAAATTATTATATATTTTTTTCTATTCAGATTTTTTTTAACTCAGTTTTTGGCTAACTTGTCACTTTCTTTACTTGGTGTACAAGAACCCCTCACTTCAGGGAACTGATCACATATCAGAACCCACAACTTCAGAAAGATACCTCCTCTGTCTAACTCTGGGCCTTTATAACCTGTGCTCTACACAGGGCCACCCTACAAGGACATTAGAAACCCCTTTCTAGATCTTTAAGCTAGTGTGACATTTTATACTATTTTGACTAACATCTCTTGCTAGACCAAAGAGAAAAGGCTCTAAAGAGGCTTCACATCTGCTTTTGGCCCTAAAAGGAAACCATGAGAAATTTTAGTTAGAAGGTGAGGCTCAAGTGACTTTACATAAGAAGGATTTGAAGAGCTTTTGGTCCACAATCTGAGCACTAACATTGTCTCCAGTGTTGTGAACCATTTCTAAGTATTTCATTTTGGCTACTTCCCTGTCCTGAGACCCCCTTCAGAGTAACCTGACTAGTGTGTCTCCATCTTTAGGCTGGAGAAGTAATCCTCATGTCAGATGCTGGCATGCCCCTCCTGCCTTAAAGGTTTAAATCGCACATAAAATCCCTGGATACTATTGTTTTTTCTCCCTTTATCAAAATGGCAACATTAAAATAAATGGCATTCTGCTCCAGATAGGATGTAGAAAGTTGTGACAAACAATCACTTCCATCTTTAAATAGAAAAAAAATTAGATAAGCTAAGAAAATCATTTTAAAAAGACAAACGGTTGCTGAGTGCAAAGACGTCTAAAGGAACTAAATTCCAGAGAGGGGGCAAATCCTAAATATATATATAAATATATAAATAAATATAAAATATAAATATTTTACTTAAGTATATAAATAAATATATATACATAATATATTATATATATAATAATAGCAACGTAACTGAATATTTTAAAAAATCACTCAAAAGTGTTATTTTTCCAGCAGAAGTAAAACTATTGAAAAAATTAATTTCTTATTTAGTAAACTTTATATTTTTTTATATTTAAGGTTTTTTAAATTGAAGTATAGTTGATTTACAATATTGTATTAATTTCAGGTGTACAACATAGTGATCCAACATTTTTATAGATTACACTCCATTCAAAGTTATTATAAAATAATGGCTGTCTTTCTCTATGCTGTGTAAAATTAACTTCAGACTCTTGCTTGATATGAGAATATAACTTTTAATTTTAGCTGCTAGATATTCATCCAATATTGTTCATATTTTTCTTTCTAGCACTTGACATAACTAAAAGGGTATCATATAATTTTTGTCAAGTTAAATAATAAAAGAGAGAGTGTTTTTATTTAATTCTCAAAGTCCAACTCACATACAAAACCATGAGGAACAAACATAAATGACATTCAGCATGCCATCAGCAGCCCATGGTCATGCAGAGACCACCTCTCATAATGTGAGACTGAACAGTGGAACAATAGAAAGTCCTCAATTCACAGCCTTCCGTTAGCCATGGTTTTGTAGCACTGATGCATCATACATTTTGTATACCTTCCATGAGTTCAATGTCAATGCTGCTTATGTGATACTCCTAAAAACCAAAAACGCAACAAGAGGAATTAAATACTAATAAGGTTTTGTTAGGTGGGGCTGAGCTTTGGAGGGCCACATGCCATTTTAATATTAAGATTTTTTTTTTTAACATTCCCCAAGGAACGAGTTTTGTCCTGTTTGGTGCAATAGTGCTCCCATTGAGAATGCATATTGTACATGAACTTACACCGCTGATAGAAAATATTTATAAAATGAATATTTGCAAGAAAGACATATTTCCCCTTGAATTGTATAATTTAAAATATTTTGACTTCTTGTATGTAATAGTATATGTACAAGGGATAAATGTCCCCCTCTAAAAAAATTTTCCCTAAGTTGATTACAGAAGTCAGCGATCCCAAATCTCATTTAGTAGAAATTCATTTTGGAGCACACTTTTCCTAGGGACTTCAGAGATCAGCCTGTGCAGTGAGGTCCAGCCTGGGATCTTTAAATAATTAGAAAAGTAGCTATGGGTGTCATGAGCTATCTTCAATATTTCAAAATACCTGGACGAAATCATACTCTTGCTGGGCTTTTTTCATGCTGATGTACACAGTTTTATAGGTCTTTGTTCCATGAAAACAGGGCATCAAATTGTCGCTTAATTACCTGATGAAATTGACGTGTCCTTCTAGCCCAATAATCACCTGCCTTGCCCTCTGCCTTCCACTGCTTCACGCATTTGTGTTACCACAGTTTCTAATCCCCTTTAGAGGTTTGTCGGAATGTTTAAAAAAACAAAAAAAAATGAAATGCTTCATTATTGCTCACTAAGTGATTTTTCTAGACAGAATATTTTGGAGCACAAGGTCCATGGTTAAAAATTATAAGCAGGAGAGCTTAGTAGTGAAAATTGTTCAACTACTTATCTGGTTTAACGTTCTACAGAGGTCTAAAGAGGTCAAATTCATTTTCCAAGGTCATGCAACTGGTTAATGATGGAGGCAGGACGAAGTCTCAAACTTCTGACTAAAACCTGTCATGCTTTTCATTACATTAGTGCTGTCCTCAGAGTGGACAGCGTTAAACGCTTGTGCTGTAAGTGCCGCGAAGGCCGTTTTATGTGGGTGGAGGTTAGTGGCTGCCTTCACCCCCTAAGGCTTGTGAGAGCTACTTCTGCATGCCTGCTTGTACGCCAGGGCTCTGTCGTCAGCCCAGACACAGCAGAAGGCTGGAAGGCAAAATACTGCTGCAGCATTTTTCACAGATCCCTGAAAGCAAACTCATGTTGTCCGTGACCGCTGAGTTGTGCTGTGATGATTGTGGTTCTCAATGATGTCCCCAAGGCACTGCAGGTCCCTAGGATGCGATGCGTAGTACCAAAGAGCTACTATAGTTGAAACAGTTGTAGCATTTACTATACATGATAGCATTCTAAGGCCACAATATGGCAACTCTGAAGCAAACACAGTTGTTTAATTGGACTTTAGAATAAGATCACTGGAATACAATTTAATAGAAAACTCAAGGTCTTGAGTCATAATGCTTGTTTTTATAGTTTATACTTGTTATAGTAGTCTTAATTTTGCCTCATCAAGCCTTTGCCCACTATTATGGTATGGCTCTCACTGATTTTTTTTTTTATTATTTCTTTGAACTACTCTATCTTTTGAGTTCTTTAAAATAATTAATTCATCAATTATGCATTCATTTAATATGAGCACTTACTATGTTCATTGAGCACTTACTATGGGCCAGATTTATGCTAGATACTTGGGAGACACTGGTGAAAAAATAGACATAAAACTTAGAGACTATAGAACTTATAGCACAAATAAATATAAAATTACCACTGTGATGAGTGCCATTGAAGGGAGGGTATGGTGATATCACAGTTTATTATTAAAGGCAGATTTGATGAAATTGGGGATAACAGAAAAGGATTCTTTGAGGAAGGAATGACTAAACAAAAGTCTGAAGAAATAGCATTTAAACAAGCAAAGAAGGCAGAGAAGAGGCTTCCAGGCAGAACTGCATGTGCAAAGTCCCTGTGGTAAGAGGGTGGTTCAGTGAAATGAAGGCCAGTATCGCTGAAGTGCAGACAGAGTTGAAATTTGTTACATGAGGTGATGGGAACTAGGACCAGGTCATGAATGATTTGTAGACAGTGTTAGGCATTTTGGCTTTACTCTGAGGGCTGTTGAAAGCATTGAACAAGCTGGGGTGATCAAGATTTATGTTTTAGAAAATCATTCTGACAGCATTGTGAGAAACAGATCAGAGAGGCAAGAAGGAGGTAGACCCCCCCCCCTTATGAATGGGGACTACATTCCAAGACCCCCAGTGGATGCCTGAAATCTCAGATAGTACTGAGCCCTATATATACTAAGTTTTTCCCTATACATACATACCTATGATAAAGTTTAATTTATAAATTAGGCACAGTAAGAGATTATCAATAACAAATAATAAAATAGAACAAGTAGAACAATATACTGTAATAAAAGTTATGTGAATGTGGTCTGTCTGTCTCTTTCAAAATATCTTACTATAGAAATTTGATGCCTTTTCTATCTTAGCTAAGCACTTACCACGCACTGTGGCTATAACTTTTGCAGTTGGAGGTACCACAGCAAAACTAGCACGAATTTCTTTTTCGTCACAATTTCATGGGTAGAAGATTCGTTCTTATTATGGTAGGTCTTAGCAACCTCAGCATACAATTTGTTTCTTAATAAGTTGAGAACTTTCACCTTCTCACTTAGAGGAAGCAGTTTATTGCTTCTCTCTGGTGTATCTGAATTGTCAGCATCACTACTCTTGTGCTTTGGTATTAAGTAAGATAAGCTTGACTTGAACACAAGCACTGCAATACCAGGGACAGCCAATAACCGAGAGGATTACTAAGGGACTAATGGGAGAGATACGGTGGGACGATTCATGGCCTGGACTGGACAGAGCAGGATGGCGTGAGATTTCGTCACGCTACTCAGAACGATGAGCAATTTAAAACTTATGAATTGTTTATTTCTGGAATTTTCCATTTAAAATTTTCAGACTGTGGGTAACTAAAAACACAGAAAGTGAAATCCCAGATAGGGGACTACTGAATTGAGGTCTACTAGGAGATTATTTTAGGAATACAAATATTATGTGATGATTGTTTAGACCATGAACTCTCAACAGGGGTGATATCTTCCTCAACAGAACGAAATTGGTACATTGGGAGCAAAAATTCTTAGCTATTACAATGGTTTGTTAACTTCCAAAGCCCAGCCCTAGCAGATAAAATCTTATTCCTTAGTATTTAATTTCTCTTATTGAGTTTTGGTGTTGTGTTGAGGTATCACATGAGCAGCACTGGCATTGAATTCATGGAAGATACACAAAATGTATGCAAGATCAGTGCTCCGTAACTATGGGAAATCCGTAGCTGTGACGAAGGACTTTCTCTTGCATGATTATTCAATCTTGAATTCATATTGCAAGAGATGGCCTGAGCATGGGTATGGGCTGCTATTGGCCACCTTGTAGATGTTGTCTATGTTTGATCTTCATGGTTTTGTGTGTGAGTTGAGCTTTGAGAATTAAATGAATATAGTTTATATTTATTGGTATTTAATTTGACAAGTTAATGGACTAATCATTCATTTATCAAATGCTAAAGAGAAAAAATGGCAGCAATATCTGAATGGCTATCTAGCAGCTAATTAAGTTAAAATTTATTTTCTCATATCAAGCAAAAGTCAAAAGTTAAGTTCACTAAAAATAATTTTTAAGAAATTAATTCAATTTTTTAATAATTTTACTTTTGCTGGAAATTACAATTTAATGATTTTAAGAACTTGATTCCATGGCTATTATTATGTATTTATATAAATTGCTCATTTGCTTATATGCATATTTTTGATACATTACAATTTATATAAGCCTATAAATTACATTAAAAGTTACTCAGTGTACAGAGTTTTAAAGTTAAGTGTCGATAGCTTTCTAACTTAGCGTTTTAAAAATTTTTTTTGTTTTTTATTTTATTGAAGTATAGTTGATATACAATGTTTCAAGTGTACAGCCAAGTGATTCTGTTATATATATATATATATATATATATATATATATATATATATAGTTTATTACATTATAGGTTATTACAAGATATTGATTATAGTTCCCTGTGCTATGCAATAGGTCCTTGTTGTTTACCTGTTTTATATATAGTAGTGTGTATCTGTTAATCCAAAATTCCCAATTTATCCCTCCCACCCCTTTCCCCTTTGGCAACCATAAGTATTTTTTCTGTGTCTGTGAGTTTATTTCTGTTTTGTAAATAAGTTCATTTTGTCTCATTTTTTTAGATTCCACATATAAGTGATATCATAGGATATTTTGTCTTTCTCTGTCTGACTTACTTCACCTAGTATGATAATCTCTAGGTCTGTCCATGTTGCTGCAAATGGCATTATTTCATTCTTTTTTATGGCTGAGTAATATTCCAGTGTATATATGTACCACATCTTCTTTATCCATTCCTCTGTCGATGGACATTTAGGTTGCTTCCATGTCTTGGCTATTGTAAATAGTGCTGCTATGAACACTGGGGTGCATGTATCTTTTCAAATTAAAGTTTTCATCTTTTCCAGATATATGCCCAAGAGTGGGGTTGCAGGATCATGTGGTAACCCTATTTTTAGTTTTTTAAGGAACCTTATACTTTTCTCCATAGTAGCTGTACTAGTTTACATTCCCACCAGTAGCATAGGAGGGTTCCCTTTTCTTCACACCCTCTTCAGCATTTATTATTTGTAGATTTTTGATATATTGACTTTTTGATGATGGCCATTCTGACCCTTTAACTTGGAAATTTTACTTAGCCATTCTTAATCCTCTATTGAACAAAAAGAGTAAGCTTTATAATTACTCTTTTTATATGTAAATCACAGCTCTCCAGTATATTTGTGGTATTTATATTTCATGGGTGGGGCAATTAGGAAAAAATGTCTAAAAGGTCTTCCTGGGGCATAATAATGAAAAAAAAAGGTTAATAAAAGTGGTTTAGATTAGGGTGATGGAAGTAGAAATACAGAAATTTGGGGGGAGGTAAATCACTAGTGCTTAATGATAAATGGGATTTGGAGAGAGGTGGGGGGGAGAAGGTTTTAGAGATTACTCCTAGGTCTAGTATACACAACAGCATAGATGATACAGCTAGCTGCTGAGACTGGGAAACACTGACAGAGCACCAGGAATTTGTCATCTGCTTGTTTATTTTGTGGAGTCTATTAATGTGTGTGTTTGTGGGCACACATTTAATGAAAAGGTCTTGGACATACTGACTTTTAGGTACTTATGGTAGACAGAATAATGGTCCTCTCAAAATTTCCACGTCCAAATCTCTGGAACCTGTGAGTAAATTATATTACATGACAAAGAGGAATTAAGGTTACAGATAGATTTAAGGTTGTTAATTAGCTGACCTTGAGATATTAATGGTAAGCCCCAGGGAAACCACTAAGCAAATAACTCAGAAATATATAGTAAAAGATAAATACTACAAGGGAATTGAAATGCTACACTAGAAAATATCTGTTTAATACAAAAGAAGGCAGTAATGGAGGAACTGAGGAACACAAAAGACATAAGACATATAGAAAACAAATAGCAAAATAGCAGAAGAGAATAGATTTTACTATGTATAGAATAACAGATATCTACAGATAAATTCTATCTTATCAATAATTACATTAATATAAATGAATTAAATACTTTAGTTAAAAGACAGAGGTTGGCAGATACATTTTTAAAAGACATGATGCAACAATGTTTAGATCCAAAGACTCAGATAGGTTGAAAGTAAAAGGGTAGACAAGAGATACCTGCAAACAGTAACCAACAGAGACTAATACTAGACAAAATAGACTCAAAGACAAAAATTATTACTAGATACAAAGATGGATATCTTACAGTGATAAGAAGTCAATCAACCAGGAAGATACAGTAAATATAGACATATATGTACCTAACAGAAACCCAGTACCTATGAAGCAAAAGCTGACAAAGTTTAACAGAGAAATAGTCAACACAATAATACTTTAATAATTTAATAACACTTTAATAATAAGACTTTAGTGTCCCACTTGCCATGATGAATAGGTAAGTAGGCAGAAGGTCAGCAAGGAAATAGATTTGAATGACACAATAAACCAGTTAGACCTAAGAGACATTTGTGGAGCACTGCACCCAAAAACAGCAGAATACACATTCTTCTCAAGTACTCATGAAATGTTCACCAGGATAGACCATATGTTAAGCCATTAGACAAGTCTCAATAAATTTAAAAGGACTGAAGTCGTATAAAATATGTCCTTTCCACCACAATGGAAGGAAATAAAAAACAAAAGGAAAATTTGAACATTCACACATATCAGGGAATTAAACAACACCCATCTGAAGAACCAGTGATTCAAAGAAGAAAGCACAAAGGAAATTAGAAAATACTTTGAGATGAATGAAAGTGAAAACACAACATACCAAAACTTATGGGATACAGAAAAACGTAGTGATCAGAGTGAAATTTATAGCTGTAAGTATCTACATTTACAAAAGAAGGAATATCTCAAATTAATAACCTAAACTTCTACTTTAGGATATAAGAGAAAATAAAAAAAAGAGCAAAATAAACCCAAAGCAATCAGAAGGGTGGAAGTAACAAAGCTTACAGCTGAAATAAACAAAACAGAGAATAGAAAAATAATACAGGAAATGAAACAGACCAAAAATTGGTTCTTTGAAGAGATCAACAAAATTGACAGACTTTTTGAGAGAGTGGCATGGACTTATAGATACTACCAAATGTAAAATAGATAGCTAGTGAGATGGGAAGCAGCCGCATAGCACAGGGAGATCAGCTCAGTGCTTTGTGACCACCTAGAGGGGTGGGATAGGGAGGGTGGGACGGAGACGCAAGAGGGAGGAGATATGGGGATATATGTATATGTATAGCTGACTCACTTTGTTTTAAAGCAGAAACTAACACACCATTGTAAAGCAATTACACTCCAATAAAGATGTTAAAAAAAAAAATTGACAGACTTTTAAGTATAGATTGACCATGATAAAAAGAGAGAAGATTCAATTACTAACATCAGGAATGAAAAAGGGGACATTACTACCAACCTTATAGAAATAAAAAGGGTTATGATGAAATACTATAAATAACAATATGCCACAAATTTGATTACCTAGATGAAATGGATACATTTCATTGTGTGAAATGATGACACAAATGAAGACACAAATTACCAAAAATGACTCAATAAGAAATAGAAAATATGTATTGATTTATAACAAGTAAGGAGATTGAATCGGTAAAGCTTCCATCAAAGAAAAGCCCAGGACCAGATGGCTTCACTAGTTAATTCTACGAAGTATTTAAGAATAATTAGCACCAATCCGTCACAAATCTTTCCCAAAAACAGAAGAGAGAGGAACACTTTCTAACTCATTCTATGAGACCAATATTACCTTGATACCAAAGCCAAATAAGAACATCATAAGAAAATTACAGACCAATATCCCTTATGAATCTTCAACAAAATACTAGTAAACCAAGCCAACAACATATAAAAAGGAATATATACCATGACCAAAGGGGATTTATTCCAGGAATCCAAGGTTGTTTCAATGTACAGAAATGAATCAATGAAATGCACACAGAAGAAAAGAACAAAAACTCCACATGATCATTTCAATAGAAGCCAAAAAAAACCCATTTGACCAAAATACTTTTTCATGAAAAACAAAACAAAACAAACTAGGGGCAGAAAAGAATTTCCTCAAACTAGTAAAAGGCATCTATGAAAAAGCCACAGCTAATATTATACTTAATGGTAAAAGACTTAAAGATTTTCCCAGAAGATCAGGAACAAGCAAATGATGTCAGTTTTTACCACTTCTATTCAACAGGGGGGGAAAAATCCAGATTGAAGAGGAAAAGGTAAAACTATCTCTATTTCCAGATGACATGATCTTATATAGAGAAACCCCTTAAAAATCCATGAAAAAGCTATTATGATTAATTAGTTCAGCAAATTTGCAGGATACAAGATTAATATACAAAATAGGAATAAATTGAACCAAGGAGGCATATGACTTATACAGTGAAAAATACAAGACATTGCTGAAAGAAATTAAAGAATGCCTACATAAATGGGAAGACATTCTGTGTTCTTGAATTGGAAGACTTGCTATTAAGATGTCAATAACACCCAAATTAATCTACAGATACAATGTAATCCCTATCAAAATTCCAAATGCCTTTTTAATAGAAATGGACAAGCTGATCCTAAAATTCATTTAGAATTACAAGGAACCCCTAATAGTCAGAACAATCTTGAAAAAGAACAAAGTTAGAGGACTCACACTTTCTGTTCTTAAATTACCCTACTTCAAATAAACAGTAATCAAAGATGTGTGGCACTGGCATAAGCATAAATATATAAATCAGTGGAATAGAAATCAGAGTCCAGAAATTAACTCATATATTTATGGTCAATTGATTTTTGAAAGGGTGCCAAGACCATTCAATGGGGGAAAAAATAGTCTTTTTAACATACAGTGCCAGGACAATTTGATATCCACATGCAAAAGAAAGAATTTGGATCCCTTCCTCACACGATATACAAAAATTAACAAAATGGATCAAAGACCTAAACGTAAGAGCTAAAACTGTAAAACAGAAGAAAACATAGGTGTAAATCTTCATTACATCTGACTAGGCAATGGCTTCTTAGATATAATACCAAAAGCACAAGCAACCAAAGAAAAAATAAATATATTGGACTTCATCAAAATTAAAAACTTCTGTGCATCAGAGCACAGTATCAAAAAAGTGAGAAGACAACCCACAGCATGGGAGAAAGTAGTTTCATATCATATATCTGAGAAGAGTCTGGTATCCAGATTATAAAAAGAACTTTTACAACTCAACGATAGAAAGATGAAAACTCAGTTAAAAAGAGGCAAAAGATTTCATTAGACATTTCTCCAAAGAAGATACATAAATGGCCAATAAGCATATACAAAGATACTCAACATCATAAGTCATTAGGAAAATGCAAATCAAAACCACAATGAGATACCATTTCATGGTCAATAGGATGGCTATAGAAATTTTTTTAAAAAAAAGAAAAAAAATAACAAGCATTACTGAGGATTTGGAGAAATTGGACTCCTTGTACACTGCTGATGGGAATGTGAAATGGCTCGGCCACTTTGGAAAACGGTTTGGCAGTTCCCGAAAAGGTTAAATATAGTGTTACAATATGATTCTACTCCTAGATCTATACCCAAGACAATTGAAAACACATGTTCATACAAAAACTTGTACATGAGTGTTCATAACAGCATTATTCCTAAAGCCAAAAGATAGAAACAACCCAAATATCCATCAACTAATGAATGGATAAACAATATGTGGTATACCCCTACAGTGGAGTATTTTCAGCCATAAAAAGATAAAGTACTGATACGTGCCACCACATGGATGAACTAAGTGAAAGAAGCCAGAAACAAAAAGCCATGTATTGTATTGATATGTTTCCATGCATACAAAGCATTTATAATAGGCAACCCATAGAGACACAAAGTAGATTAGTGGTTGTCAGCGGCTGGGGAAGAGAGGAGTGAGGAGTCACTGCTACGAGGTGTAGGATGTCTTTTTGGGGTGATGGAGAAATTCTGGAATTAGTGGTGATATTCATACAACTGTGTAAACATACTAACAACCACTGAATTTTATACTTTAAAATAGTGAATTTTATGGTATGTGGGTAACATCTCAATTTTTTTTAAAAGTGAAGAGGGAGGCAGAAGAGAGTCAGAGAAAGAGATGCAATGTAGCTGGCTTTGCAGATGGAGAGGCGACCATGACCCGAGAAATGCAGGTGGCCTCTAGAAGCTGGAAAAGGCAGGGAGACAGAATTCCCTCTTGAGTTCCAGAAAGGAAGCCCTACCTTCACCTTGATTTTAACCTATAGAGACCCATGTCAAACTTCTAACCTTCAGAAGTATAGGATAATAAATTTGTTTTAAACCACTGTTTGTGGTACTTTATTACAGCAACAATAGAACACTGATGTAGTACCTTTGAGACATCCGAGTGGAAATGTCCAGGAGGCAGTTCAATATGTGAGTCCAGGGTTCAGAAGAAAGATGATTTCTAGGCTCTAATCTGACTAGTTTATATATGTGTGTGAGAGAATTAATGCATTTAATTCCTATGGGTCTTTGAGTTTAGTTATTACTTAGCTACATTTTTTATATGAGGAAATCATGGCATCAAGAGGTTCAGTAACTTCTCTGAGGTATAGAGGCATTAAATGGCAGAGCTATGATTTGGCTATGATCTGGCCTCAGGGTTGGGGTCACCTCTCACAGATAGATCTATGAATTAGTATCATGTAAGTGATAATTGAAGCTCTCTGAAAACACCCGTCGCATTTATGAACACGGAGCACATTGGTCACATTGGCAAGAGCTCTTCTGGAGGAATGATGGAGCAGAAGCCAGGTTGGGTTGATGAGTGAATGAGAGTTGAGGAGGTAGAGACTGCAGGTGTAGACTACTCTTTTACAAAACGTGCCTGTGAAGGGGGAGAGGACAGCACGGTCTCTGCGGGGGACAGTGGGAGTTGAGAGAAGTAGTTTTTTTAAAAAATTTATTTTATTGAAGTATAGTTGATTTACAATGTTGTGTTAATTTCTGCTATACAGCACAGTGATTCAGTTATACATATACATATACATACATTCTCTTTCATATTCTTTTCCATTATAGTTTATCATAGGACATTGAATCCTCCCTGTGCTGTACAGTAGGACCTTGTTGTTTATCCATTCTATATATAATAGTTTGCATCTGCTAACCCCAAACTCCCAATCCATCCCTCCCCCACCCCCCTCCCCCTTGGCAACCACAAGTCTGTTCTCTATGTCTGTGAGTCTGTTTCTGTTTCGTAGATAAGTTCATTTGTGTCATATTTTAGGTTCCACATATAAGTGATATCATATGGTATTCATCTTTCTCTTTCTGACTTACTTCACTTAGAATGATAATCTCTAGGTCCATCTATGTTGCTGCAAATGGCATTATTTCCTTCTATTTTATGGCTGAATAATATTCCATTGTAAATACATACCACATCTTCTTTATCCATTCATCTGTCGATGGACATTTAGGTTGCTTCCATGTCTTGCCTATTGTATATAGTGCTGCTATGAACAGAGGGGTGCATGTACCTTTCTGAATTATAGTTTTGTCTGGATATATGCCCAGAAATGGGATTGCAGGATCGTATGGCAAGTCTATTTTTAGTTTTTTAAGGAACCTCCATACTGTTCTCCATAGGGGCTGCACCAGTTTGCATTCCCACCAATAGTGTAAGAGGGTTCCCTTTTCTCTACACCCTTTCCAGCATTTGTTAGTTGTAGACTTTTTAATGATCATTCTGACTGGTGTGAGGTGATACCTCATTGTAGTTTTGATTTGCATTGAGAGAAGTTTTTAAATGTTTAAAACTTTTAATTGTTTAAAATGTTTAAGTGTTTAAAAACATCTTCTGTTTTTATTCTGATGGGAAATTCTGATGGAGGGAGTGATGAAAAGGTGAAAAAAGAAGTGAGAAAGAATAGGCATCTCTATTTAAGAATTCTGAGAAGGAAGGGTGTGGGAGGGGCCCATCATACCGTGGAAGGATTGGTCTTACATAGGCGAAGGGGTAGATCTTTTATTATATCAGAGTGGAGTGAAAGGGATGGGGGTGGGTTAATACATTCGGCATCAGGAGGATGAGGAAGTTCCTGAGGGCTTCTATGTGTTCTTCTGTCTTATGAGGTAGGAGTCAAGGTCACACAGAGTGGGAGAGGTGACAGGAGTATACGTGAAGTCAGTGGTTGTGGCCGTGACAGCCACCATATTGAATCAGAAGCTTGAGGAGAGGGGAGAAGGCTTGACTACTCATTTTGGAGGATGGGAGAATAAATTGACCAGAGGGCTATAGGAGGATTTTTGTCAGTTTCAGGGGCCTATTTAAGGATTTATCCGGTTTGCTACTATGGTCTTAAGTTGTTCATACATTTTTGCATGTGTCTTAAATTTCTCCTTACCCTCAGTTGTACTGTAAAATTCTTCTGATTTCTTCTCAATGTCAAGGACAGTGTTCAGAAAGCATTTAAGAAATATTTTTGGATTGATTAACTAGAATGTTCAATTAATCAGAATGTCTCAGTTCCCAGCATTTCTAGATAAAGGAAGTTTACTATAACGTGGTTGTAAAAGGCAAATAATTTGTATTTCTCTCCCAAATCCTGATTTTAGTAGAAGTCTTCCATTAAAAAAAACAGTTATAGAGTATCTGGGGTTTTTTTTTTTTAGTGTTTATAATTTATTTTCTTATTTTATATTTTTACTTTTTTATTTTTATTTGGTCATTCTACCTTTAGGCAGACACAGACATGGAATAAAGAAAAGAAAGGCCAAATTTTGACCTAATAACATAGCATGGGAATCGCAAATACATTATCATTCTCTTACTGCATTTAGAGTATCTGCTTTAAAGTTTGAAAGGAAAACAATAACAAAAGACCTTATCCCACAAGAGCTAAAAAAAAAAAAACTTCAACCGTCTCATTTTTTTTTCTTTTTTTATTAATTAATTTATTTATTTTTTATTTTATGGCTGTGTTGGGTCTTCGTTTCTGTGCGAGGGCCCTCCCCAGCTGCGGCAAGCGGGGGCCACTCTTCATCGCGGTGCGCGGGCCTCTCACTATCGCGGCCTCTCTTGTTGCGGAGCACAGGCTCCAGACGCGCAGGCTCAGCAATTGTGGCTCATGGGCCCAGCCGCTCCGCGGCACGTGGGATCCTCCCAGACCAGGGCCCGAACCCGTGTCCGCTGCACTGGCAGGCAGACTCCCAACCACTGCGCCACCAGGGAAGCCCTAACCCTCTCATTTTTATTTCAAGGGTAATAAACCCCCTCATTTTTAAAGTTTGTAGATCCATTACCAATAGAATAAACATTCAAACTGGAGTGTGGAACAGTGAGAAAGCGAGGTCCCTTTGGAGGAAGCAGACGGTGAATAAGACACGAGGGATGACTCTGGGAAGAGATAAGGAGACTCCTGCCAAATTCCTTCCCTGCCTGTTACAGGCCACAAGTATGAGTGTGGTTGCACTTGAACTTCTCCGAGACCCTGTTCCATTCCAGAGGCTGATAAAAATGTGACCATTTAACTACAAATGGAAATCTCAGAGTCCTTGAAGCTTAGCAAGCAGGAGAGAGTTGCAAGGAAATCACCCAGTAACAATCAGAAAGTTGAAAACAAAGCAACCCCGTAACCAAAACATAACCCAGACATACTAAGGGAAGAAGGAAACCCTTAGGCAGAGCAAAAATGCTCCGTGTCAGATTCAAGTCAGTAGCGTCACAAGACTTGTACTTACTTGCTCACTCGTATTTAGTGGATGTCAACTGGGTGCCGGTGCTTTGCCAGAATTATTGCCAGAATTATCCAATTCTAAGTTGAATAGGAAACAGTCCCTGTCTTCAAAAAAATGATAATATATTTTTAAACCCCCAGCTGTATAGTGTGATAAATGCTAGTACAAATCATCAGCAAAAAATCATGAGAGATCAGAGGCTTGGGGAGTTTAGAGTTGTGTTTAATCTGAGATGTTTTGGGGACACTCAAGTGGATCTATGCATTTGGTAGTTGGATTTACAGGCCAGAGACTGGAGCAGGCAATGTGAATGGTGATACAGGTATAGGAACCTATATAGGTGGTAGAGGAAGTCATGGGTTTGGGGAAAGTCGTGGAGAAACACTTGAAAATGAGTGAAGAGCTGCATGGAGCACTGTCACTTAAAAAGGGAACCAGAGAAGAATAGATGGAAGGAAGTAGAGGTAAACCAGGAAAGAGAAGCCATAGGCAGGGAGGGAAGAGAAATCATCAATAAGTATCCAGTGCAGCACGGCACTCAGAGTCTGTGTTGAACTGGAACCAAGGGGGTCATTGGTGACATTCATCAAATCAGCTTAGAGCAGTGCCCGAGGAAGCCAAGTTGCCATCGCTGAGAAGCCATTCAGGCTGAGGAAGGAGGGAGAGCAAACCTAAGTATTTTCCTGGTATTATAAAGAAAAATGTAGCAGCCTTTGCATTGACATAGCGCCCTCTGACACACGCTCGCCAGCGGTATTCGAGTCATCATTCTAGGCTCTATTTCAAGACTTTCCCCTCATTAGCAAGATCTGTGATCAAACCCTGAGAAGCCAGGAGAGAGGCCAAGCGAACTGACACTTTCCAGCAGTTATCAGGTGCAAAGTCCTTTATACACACGATTTCATTTAATTCCTACAAAAATCGTTTAATAAATTATTATTTTGGCTTAAGATGTGAAGTAATGACAAAAGTGAGGTGTAAGTTAAGTAGCAATTTTACTAATCTCAGCTGTTATCACTTTGCTTTGATTTTTGTAGTCTTAGGAAGACCTTTCATTTCTCTTGCTTATGATTTTGAAGAGCTTTCGACCATTGGCTGTCATGATTTACCCGAACACTGCTTGTAGGGTCTATGCCTCCTTCTCCTGCAAACTGTATCCTAGGATCACTGTTCACATCAGAGTGACCAGCTGTCCCGGCTCAGCCCTCATCACTTTGCTGATCCTTCCTCTGCCCATCCCAGGGGATCCTCAAACCATCATTTCTTTCAAACTCATTTTTTTTCCCTTTTGGTCATAAACTGAAAAACTCATGCTGCATCTAGAAGCTGTGTCCAATCCTATGATGATTTTCTTCCAACTGGAAAAATGCACTCTGAACAGCTAATTGAAATCATTCAACTGCTGCTCCTATTTCCATTTTGTATCAGGTTGGACCACATGAAACTGCCATGTTTGGAGGTCAGAAAAATTAACTGTCAAAAATTCCATATAGGCTTTTGGTGATCCCTTGTGCTTCATGGAGGAATTGATGGGAATATTGACTCCTGGTGCTTTAATGTTTGTACAGTTTTGTATATTTGAGTTCTATTTTAAATTTTATGTTATTTACATATTAGGAAGGTCAGTCTACTATTTTAATGTCTAGGAGACACACTAATTTTAACGGTATAGATGAACTGAGTAACCTGTTTAAAGCTTTTTTTTTCTTTATCATTTAGAGGGGACATATCTAAGAAGCTGAGATTTTATAGCACAGTTTTAATTTTTATTTTATTTTATTTTAATTTAATTTTATTTTATTTTTACAGCACAGTTTTTAAAATAAGAAACTATCATGAATTGTGAACTGCCCTGGGCACTTTAATCAGACCTCTGGTTGGTGATGGGCACTGTTAGTTAAAGTATGTCATGGAGGAAACACAATGAGATGAAAGAGAAGAGATTCCAAAGTCATAAAAGGAAAAACAGGGAGGGCTAGCCCTGGCTTTCACACCTGTGATCTTGTCATAGCATGGTGTAGTCAGAGTGCTAGAGCTAGAAGTGACCTTGAAAACCTCTGCTCTACTGCCTCGTTTTCTGATGACAAAACTGAGCCTCAGAGAAAAGCTATATGGTGGCAGAAGTGGGATTTGAATTGGGAAATCTTGTTCCCAGTCTTGGGGAAAAAATTTATATTATTTAACATCACTTAGTATGTTCTCATTAGTTATTGCTAAGGTGCTATTATAATAAAAGGGATGCCATGGATGCATGTAAATGCATAAAAATTAGCAACAGCGACATTACTATTTTTACTGAGCATTTGGAAAGGAAACTCCGGTATCCACCGTAGATGAATGACGAAAGGACCAGATTCCAGATCAAACCTCTAAATTGGCTTGAATCCTCATCAAGTTTCTGGCCTTTAGCTTTCTTGGTGGGAAGTTCCTGCTTACCCTCAGTCTCCAACCTGTTGGCTTCATATTTCTGAGAAGCCATTGAATTACTGTGAGAATGTGTGACTCAATATCTATGTCAAGTGTGTCTGTAAGCTGAATAAATAATATTAATTGTTATTGTGCTATATATCTTGCATACAGTGTCTCATTTCATTCTCACAAAAGTGCTATGAGGTAGGTTTAATGATCACTCCCATGTTACAGGTGAGGAAACTCAGCCTCAGAGAGAGGAAAAAAATTGCTCAAGATCACAAAGCTAGCAAGTGGATAAATATATTCAAACCCAGGCCATTTAATCTCAAAGTTTATGTATGGTCTTAATCATGATGTAGGTATGTCTCTTACATATGTGTAATTACTTTTTTACAAATATCTATATGTGTTTTTATTGAAAAATTATGGACTTCAAAGTATTATATAATTTATAGTAGATTTGTGTTATTTTTGTCTTTTCATTATTTTTCTACACTGAAACTGCCTCAAGTATCATGTGCTTGGTACATGATACAGTATTTTTTAAGAGCTTTTTTCAAGAATCTTGCTCAAAGCCTTTAAAAAATAAATAGAGAAAAATGCCTTTGTCAGTTGGTAGAACATCACACTTTTACCTCTCTTTTAACACATCCTGCTGTGCCTTAGGCAGGGAGCCCTAATTGTCCCCTTGACTCGAATGAGCACTGAGACACTTCTCAATTAAGACCTTTGAGTTACATCAAAATTGTCAATCCTGAGACAAATACATTGAATTAAACAAAATAAGGTGAAATGATTTTAATCAGTTGGCTATTTTCATTCTTTTATTCACATATTCGTTTATTCAACAAATTTTTATTGGCTCCCAGCAGACATTGAGTTAGGAACTAGAGACATAGCTTAGACATGGTCCAATTGCAAAAAAAAAAAAAAAATGACACCTGCCTAGTTGTTTCACCTGTAAAACTCCTTCTTTGTTTTTTATATTTATATTTTATACATCCTCACTTAAAAGAAATTCACTTAGCAAATGTAAAACTTAAGAAATATAGATAAGTTAGAATTTCACTCTCAAGAATCATCAAGTCCCGCCTTCCCTGCTCCCCAAGCTTCTAAAATATCACTGGCTGTGGGTCACTCCACAGGGATAGATACCATAGCTGCTAGCCCCATCTTTGAATCCGGTTTGGCACCCTACAGTATGGGTGCTCTCTTTGGGTGCCAGGGGGATTACAGGGAGAGTTCTCAAAGAGCCTTTACTTCTGCTTTTGATTCTAAAGAAAATATCTGACTAATAGATTTTTAGGAAATCTCATTTCAAATTTTTAGGTTAGAATCAGGAGCTAGGTTAGACAGGAGGAATTTAAGGAGCTTTTGCCTAACTGGAAATCAGCATCAAGACAGCTTTGCTGCTATTCCCAGCAATGTGGCTCATATATAAAACTTAAGTTTGCCACTGCCCGCGGGCCTGAAGCCCATGGTGAATAAAATGCCGGGTGCAGTGTGCTTGTAAGACAAGAGCCCTCCCTTACTTTGTAGGATGTTTCTTTCCCAGTCTGCGTTTCTATTCCTAATGCCTTGGCAGTGCTGAGGCTCTGCTACCGGCCAGCAGACTTGCCTGGTGCTTTTTGCTCAAGTCACCTGTCCTGGATCATCTGTAATCAAGGTCTGCCTACCTATTAGGGCCCCTGGTTATATGGTTTTGAATACTCTGTTTGGCTGATCTTTCACCTGAATGCTGCTCTGTCCATTGGTAACCATGTTCATCCATTCAACAAATATTTACTGAGTGCCAGGCACTGTTCTAGGACCTGGAAATATAATAGTGAACAAAATAGAAAACAAAACAAAACAACAAACGCTGTCTTCATGGAATATTCTAATAGGTATCAAAGCCTGGTCAACTGGGTTCCTGCCTCATCTGCCACAGCTGAATACTTTCCCTATACCTGAAAATCCTTTTCCAGCTCTCAGTTCTCTACAGTCTGCTGTCCCACTGCAGTGAAGTGAACCCTCCTCTTATAAGATAAAAAAAGTGTTATACGAAGAAAGGGCACCTGTCCAAGAGCAAGTACATAGAAGCAGCATAAATCTGGAGGTCAAAAGGAGTGGAGGTTGGCAAATACGCAGGGGACAATAAACACAACTTTTAAAGTGTGACTTAAAAAGAGGAACAAAGAAGCAGCAGGCCCATTGGGTAGAGTCAAGTTGGCTGTGATCTACTTAGGAAAAAGTATGTGATTGAAGCTCAGTTTTACTTCTGTCTTCTTCCGGAGGAGAGTAAGGAGGGGAGGCGAGGAGAGGCACGCCAGCAAGAGAAAGAGAAGCCCAAGGTGGGAGGACCCAGTTACTGTAAACAGTCTCCCAGCTGTAATAAATGGCATCCCAATGTGCTATGAAAAAGGTGCAAATCATATGGCGGATCCAGTTTATAAAGAAGTAGAATTATACAGAATGGTAGAAGTGCCAGTTTGCCAGAGATGGGTAAGTACTGCCCCTATTTTCACAAAGTGTAAGAAGGGAAATTTTACATAACAAAGACCAGTGGCTTGAGGTTAGATTTGTTTCAGGTGTATAAACTATTTAGGTGTATAAACAGGCCTGTAGACCTGTTTCTTCTTGGTCACACCCACGGTGTGGCCACTGCCCCAGTGGTTTTGGGGTGCTGGCCTTGGAATAAAGGCACCAGAAGTAGCCCCTGAATCCTTCTTGGGTTTTCCTACTCTTTATGGAGCTTGTCATCCAGATCACTGGCCAGAACCTTGATGTGATTTCCATCCTTCACGTCTTTCTGTCTGTTCCAGAACCAGTCTGTGATCTTGTGTTGGCTTGGATTTTGCGTGATGGTGGTCACAAGTTCCACTTCATCCTCAGGGACCTCTCTTTGGGAGTCAATGTTTATTTTCCTCAGCACCAAGTGAGTATACTGTTGCCCCACCCCCTTCCTGGCAGTGATGGCAAAGGCTGTTTTCTGCAGCCCAACAATGTTGGTGTTGAGAACTCACAAAACAAGCTGGAACTTCTCAGGGATCACTAGAGATGTGGTGGTGGTATGGAGGCCTCCTGTGGAAGACAGATGTTGTATTTTTAAAGAGTTTGTTTGGAAGCCTCTAGGTCAGGAGCAGAGAAATGATCTATGGGTCAAATCTGGCCTGTTGCTTATTTTTGTAAATAAAGTTTTATTGCAATGAAGCCATGCCCATTTGTTTATGACTGCTTTTGTGATATGGCAGCATTTTGGAGAAATTCGACCACCATTTCTAAAGTATTTACTGTATGCCAGCCAATCACTAAGAATGTGAAGATGAATAATTGTCTGGTAGAGGAGACACGTACAGAAAGGGACAATTGCAAATAGAGCAGTACTTGCTATGAAAGGAATATGTCCAGAATGGTGAGAGAGCACTGAGGGGGAGTTTACCCACCTGAAGAAAGATAAGGTGGAAGTTGAGTATGGAAGAATGAGCTGGAATTGGGCCCTTGATGAAGCAGGGTATTCCAAACGGAGGCGTCTGCTTCAGCAGTGGTGCAGGGCATGGGGTAGCATGTTTAGTGGGAGAATAAAACTCGGTGTGATATTGTTAGAAAGTGCAAAGTGGCAAATGGCAGGAGATGCAGGATGAGGCCAGGTTCAGAGAAGAAATGTTTTGCCAAGTTGACGTACTTCAACTTTACTATAGCAGCAAACAAAACACTACTGAAGTGTTTTCGTTGCTGGAGGAAAACTGTCGGATTTGCAAATTAGATGAGCCCCTTTGGCAATGATGTGAGTCAAAGCAGGAATCCCGGAGCCTGGCTTAGGTGTTATTGATAGAAACAAATCAAGAAGAGGCTAGTGGCTGGACTAGGGTAGTGATGGTGTGGGTTGAAAGGAGGAACAGATTTGAGAAATATAGGATGTGAGACAGGCATAATGTAGTGGCATTTGATTTGGTAAAGGAAGAGTATGATAAATCAAGACTAACTCATAGATTTCCAGGATGGTACCTAGATAAATGATGGTAGTTGATATGGAGAATCAGATGGAGAATCAGGTTTGGGCATGTGAGAGATGATGAATTTGGTTCTGAACACGTTGATGTGACGAACTTGAAAGTTATCTATTTGGAGATTTCCAGCAAGCAGTTATATATGTGATCCTGAAACTTAGAGGGAAGACAGGGCCAGTCAGCCATCAGTGTCCACGTAGTGGCTTAAAATATAGTAGAAGAGCATGTAGATTAGAAAAGCATGGATCCAAGTGGAATCATCAAGAGATCTAACGTTTTTGAGTGACGGGCAGAGGAGGAGTAACCTATACAAGAGGCCAAGAAGGAACTGTTGAAAGTCAGGAAGGGGGCTCATTTTCCATATATAACTTATGAAAAATGGATAAATATGCTCTGTATAAAAGTAAAATCAGGGGCTTCGCTGGTGGTGCAGTGTTTGAGAATCCGCCTGCCAATGCAGGGGACGCGGGTTCGAGCCCTGGTCTGGGAAGATCCCACATGCCGCGGAGCAACTGGGCCGGTGAGCCACAACTACTGAGCCTGCGCGTCTGTAGCCTGTGCTCCACAACAAGAGAGGCCGCGATAGTGAGAGGCCCGTGCACCGCGATGAAGAGTGGCCCCCGCTTGCCGCAACTAGAGAAAGCCCTCGCACAGAAATGAAGACCCAACACAGCCATAAATAAATAAACAAATTTTAAAAAGAAGAAAAAAAGAAAGTGGCTGGAAATATAGGTTCTTTAAAAAATAAATAAATAAATAAATAAATAAAGGTAAAATCAGGCAAATTGAAACTATGTCTCAATGCACTGATTCATGCCCAATGTCAGCCTAGATAGAGGACCCTAGGACAGAGGAGCGAGACTCTTTATTGTAGTCAGCACTTCAATCAATGTCTTAGACAGAAGACACCTCCTTAAATGTCTAGACTATGGTAAGCCGAGAGGAATACAAAATACATTCGATAAAAGAATTAGGGTGTGAGAAAATCTTGACTGACTAGAGCCACAGGCCCTATCTAATAAAATAAAATTTAAGAAGGATTAAAGGTTCAGTAGCAAAGTACAGGATGGGAAAGTGTGACTTAGCAATTGATTGTAGAAAGAAAAAACTTATAGGAACTAGTTGATAATTAACTCAGTATGAATCAAGAGCATGAAGTAGCTGCCAAGAAGAGGTAAGATGAATCCGACCAATGGAATTGGAGCATAGCGTCTAAAACAGTGGTTCTCAAACTTTAGTACCCATGAGAGTCAGCTGGGGAATCTTTACAACGCCTTGAGCTCAAGCTATACTAAGTACCAATTAAATCAGAATCTCTGGGAGGGGGCGGGGTGTAGGCATCAGTATTTTTTTAAAAACTCCCCAGGGGATTCCAAAGGCAAGCCAAATTTGAGAACAAGTGGATAGACTTGAGAACAGAAAATAGAATAATGGTTTTTACCTGGGAGCAGGAGACATTGGAATCACCTGGGGGTGGTGTTTTTCAAAATACATATGACAGACCCTCTTCTTCCCAAGGTTCTGATAAGCCTTTGGTGTTGGAGTTCTAATGTACTACCCAACTCCACCTGGGTTGAGAACCATGGGTCTAGACTAACTCTCCTCTGTCCTGCTCAGACCACACCTAATGTCCTGAGTTTGTTCTGGCTGCCTCTCTAAAAACGCTATAGATTAAAATTCTCAAGTTTAATGTGGTGTAGCCACAGGCTGCACCTTGGGTCCTGGGAGACAGGGAGCATGGCAGGGGCCGGAGGGATGGGCAGGAGGTTGGGGTTGGGGTGGGGGTGGGGGGGCGGGTAGCTAAAAAGCGAAATACTGTCAGTATTTTAAAAATCAAGAAATTTCATATGATCTTGACTTTCAGGTTCCCTTAAAAACTGGTAAAATCTGGCAAATCTGAGCCCACCTTCCCCCCGCCATAGTCATTTGGAGCTGAGTGACTGCTGCCTGCTTCAGAGCAGGCCTGTACTTTCCAGCCCTCACTTCACTTACATTTATCAGACAGGCTCCCACAGATGCTTGAGTTGGCTGCCCTTCCTGTAGGCTAAGGGATCAGGTTCTAGGAAAGGGAGAAGGAAGGTGGAAAATCTTAACATCACGTCACATAAGGAGTACTTTTAAATATCTGAGGTATTAGATAGAAAACTCAGGAGGCTTCCTCACATTCTTGGTGCAATGCCACGTGAAGGAAGATTGGACTTGCTTGGGTCCAAGATGAAAAACCAGGACTACCGGGTAGAAACTACTGGGAGACAGATCTGAACTCCATCTCCCAACCAATTTTCTAATAAGCAGAACTGTCTAAAGAGAAAGAGATGCTTTTAGAGACAGTGAGTTCTCAGTCGTAGAGAGGGGTTGGGCTCAGTTTCTGACACCTGTGTCAGGCTTGGGATGGGCCTGGGGGTGGAAACGACAGCCGGGCTTGGAGTTGGGTGGGGAACCTGATGCCATTGGATCAGGGGCCTTGGTGTCTGGAACCAAGGGGCAGTTACCGAAAACCACTTTCGAATGAAGTGTTGGATCACAACTAAGTGATGGTTTGAGTTCAAATTGCCAATGCAAAGCGAGCTCGGCAGAGTCAAACGGGGTGGGGATTAGGCAGGGCAGTTGGAGCAGCTGGTGGTGAGAGGGTGATCTGGAGCAGTGCCTGGGTTTGGGGGAAGGAAATGGAAGGAGGGGGTGGTATTGGTAAGACGAGCTCTGGTCTTTCCGTCTTAGGCACAGTTGGGCCCTGAGTGCTAAAGGGTCAGGAAGCCCTGAGGGGAGTGGTGGGGGTTCCCAAGCATTACGTGAGATGCATCTTTTCATGTGCTTTCTCAGCCTTGGTTCTGGTTCCAGCCTTGACAATCACCACACCTGAGAGCCAAGAATAATGTGCATAAGTCTTGCCTTTCCTGGTTATGAATTTGTGTTTTGAGATGAAGTTAGAGCATTTGACTGTATTCAGACGTTTGTAATCTTTTTTAATTATATGAAGAATAAGGTTCGGGATGAGTTTGGCATCTGCTAGTAAACTCATTTCAAAACTGATGAACCCATGCTGGTGAGATATAGGACTTTTTCTTTAAAATAAAAGTCCGTAAGGTTTTTTTTCTGATTGTAAAATACATACAAAAAAAGAAATCACAAAGAAGAAAACTAAAATCACCCACAATTGTATCATCTGGCGATAACATGCTATGAAATTTGTAGTGTGCTCTTCCACTCTTTCCTTGTGCATGTTTTTAAAAAAAATTTTTTAACATGGAACAATATTAAATAAACCGTTTAATAACTTTTTTCACTTAAAATATCTCCAACTTTTCCTACATAATTACATATGTGGGGTGCAGAGAAGCACAGAATGTTGGATAAGGAAGTGCCTTGTTCTGTAGTTAGACTGTTCACGTCTTGCCTCCACCGTGTAGCTTCTTTGTGCTTCCATCTTTCATCTGTAAAATGTAGAAAATAATAGTTCTATGTCACCAGGTAGGACTGTGAAGATTAAGTGACATATTCCATGCGAAGTTCTTAGAAGAGTGTTTGGAACAAATTTAATGACTGTATAATATATAATTGTGTAAATACATTATAATATAGTGAAGCAATCTTATCTATTATACCACATTCAGGTTTCTCCTAATTCTAGGTGTTATCACAGGTGTGATTTTTTTAATATACTGACATGAGTTACGTGAAAGTCACATCAATAAATAATTACTAATTCTATGTTTAAAAGAACATAGAATTACTAATATTTTTCCAGATTAGAGAGACTAGGTAATTCAGAACTCCCTTCCTCTGTATGCACTAGTATCTAACTCTCTGATGTCAACCTATTGTTTAGCATATTACTTAGAAACTAAGAATAATGCTTTGTACTTCGCCAGCATAAGTAATCCACAAAACAAGCATTTGATTCAAAGAAAACTGTTAGAAAGAAGTTATTTTTCTAAGATGACACAAAAATCTTTAGTAGTTTTTATAACTGGTCTCAAAACCCAATAATAAATGGACAATTAAAACTTATGCAGGGAAACTTTTAGGTCACTGCATCCAACAAAAGCAGAATATATATTGTTTTTAAGTTGCACACAGAACATTTACCATGGTAGACCATATTCTGGGTAATAAAAATGTCTCAAATTTAAAAGTATTCAGGTCACATAAAGCAGCGGGGACTGGTTTCGTGGAAGACAGTTTTTCCATGGACTGAGGAGTGGGGGGAGGGCAGGTGGCTCAGGCGGTGATGCGAGCGATGGGAGAGGCAGGTGAAGCTTCACTCGCTTGCCCCACAGCTCACCTCCTGCTGTGCGGCCCGGTTCCTAACAGGCCGCGGACCGGTACCAGCCGTTGGGGACCCCTGACATAAAGTATGCTGTCTGACCACAATGGAATTAAATTAGAAATCAACAGGAAGATGTGTGAAATATCTGTAGATATTTGCCTGGCATCAATCATCCATCGGTTGAAGAAATCAAAAGGGACAGGAGAAACTATTTTGAACTGATTGAAAATGAAAACACAACACGTCAAAATCTGTGGGATGCCTTTAAAGCAATATGTAAGGGGAAAATTTATAGAACTAAACATCTATGTTAAAAAGAAGAAAGGTCTCAAATCAATGTTAAGGATCTAGAATTGCCAAAACAATGTTTTTAAAAAAAAAGAACAAAGGTGGGGGATTAAGACTGATTACAAGACTTATTCTAAAGCTACAGTAATCAAAACTGTGATGGGACACCAAGATCATAATCCATTGAAATAAAAAATGGTTAAATTAGGCTTCATCAAAGTAAAAAACTCTTGCTCTTCAAAACACACCATGAAGAAAATGAAAAGATAATCCACAAGCTGGGAGAAAATCTTTGTAAATCATATTCCTGATAAAGGACTTGTGTCCAGATTATATACGTGGAACTCTCAAAACTCAATAATAAGAAAACGACAACGTAATAAAAAATGAGTGAAAGATTTGAATAGACATTCCATCGAAGAAGATAGGTGATGGCTACTAAGGGCTTGAAAAAATGCTCAACATCATTAGTCATTAGGGAAATGCACATTAAAACGACAGTGAAATACCACTACACACCTATTAAGATGGCTAAACCTAAAAAGACTGATCGTATCCAGTGTAGAGAAACTGGAACTCTCATGGACCACAGATGGGAATGCAAAATGTATAACCACTTTGGAAAACAGCTTGGCAGTTTCTTAAGAAGTTAAACTCATACCTCCCACTGATCTAGTCATTTTTCTCTTGCTTATCCAAGATAAAAGAACGCATGTGTCTGTACAAAGATGTGTACATGAATGTTCATAGTAGATTTATTTATAATATCCAAAGTATCCATCAGTAGATGAACGGATAAACAAATCATGGTCTATGTATGCAATGAACTACTATTCAGCAATAAAAAGGAACTACTGGTCTACCCATCAACATTGGTAAATCTCAAAATAATTATGCTGATTGAAAAACCCAGACAAAAAAGTGTATATACTGTATGATTCCATTTACATGAAATTCTAAAAAGTACAAACTAATCTGTAGTGATAAAAAGCAGATAAGTGATTGTTTCAGAATGGAAAGGGGTAGAGGGAGGGATTACAAAGGCACAGGAAAAAATTGGGGGGGATGATGGATATGTTCATTATCTTGAATGTGGTGATGGTTTCACAAGAGTATCAAACTTATCAAATTGTACACTTCAGATAGGTGAGTCAACCAAATCACGCCTCAGTAAAATTGTTTTAAAAAAAGAACAAACTCATGTATGCCTCCTTTGGTCTCTGTGCCCAGGTTTTATACGCACATGCTTTGGGGGCTGCTGGGGTTTGTTCACTGATCAGCATGTGAAAAACCGTGATCATTGAGCTTCCCTCACAGAAACATCTTCAGGGGCTGAAGACAGCCTCCCAACCAGACTTGCTCTCTCACTCAGGAGCCAGTACAGCCAAGGCTTCTCCATCCTTCCTCATGGCAATGCCAGAGAATAAATTCTGGGGCAGAAACCACCTGTCATTCAAGTTTGGCATCATCGAAGCATCTTACCCTGGGCCTGGTGTCAAGTATGTATTTGAAAACTGAAATGAACTGAGTGGAATCACGGTGTTCTTAACTATGGTTATTGCATCTACTCCTAGTTATATTTTGGCCCAGAATTTTATAAGAACCTTGTTAACTCAGGTAACTTTTGCTTTTGGATCCAAGGTGCACAGCCCCATAGCAGATAAATTATCTCCTCAAATTCCTGACTTTTTGCAAGTCCTTGACAATGATACTGGAGTATTTGGCAACTGAGCATGACAGTCTAGACTCTTGTTCTACGGTCTGTCTCATCTTCCTGTAACTGCAAACTCCTGACTAACTCCCTAGGTTATGAACCTACAGTCAGGTTGGTTGTCTGGATGTTTCGCATCAATCTTTGTAACTCTGCCTTACTGCTCCCACAGGCCCAGCATGATGGTTTTTGACTCTGTCCACCAGTAACTCCTACCAAAACAAACAAAACACGACTAAAGGCAGAACAGACTAAAATTACCTTCTCAGTGGTTCTTAACTCTGGTTGCACATCAGGATCATCTGAAGAGACTTTTTTAAGAGAGAGAGAGATACCTTAAATTGATGAAATTTTTTTTATGAGGCATGATCTTTGTATCACCTCTATTTTATTATATTATTATTATTATTATTATTATTATTTTTTTTTTTTTTGGCCATGCCATGCAGGCTTGTGGGATCTTAGTTTCCCAACCAGGGATCGAACCCAGGCCCTCGGCAGTGAAGGCGCGGAGTCCTAACCATTGGACCACCAGGGCATTCCCTTTAATTGACAAATTTGAAGATTCCTCCTACCCCACCCTCTCCTACTTTAAAAAAAAATTTTTTTTTATTCAGGTATAATTGATGTACAATACTGTATGTTTCAGGTGTACAACATAGTGATTCACAATTTTTAAAAATTATACTCCTTTTAGAGTGTGAGAGCACTTATATGTGGAACCTAAAAAATACAACAAACTAGTGACTATAACAAAAAAGAAACAGACTCACAGGTATAGAGAACAAACTAGTGTTTACCAGAGGGAAGAGGGAAGGGGGGAGGGGCAAGATAGAGGTAGAGGATGAAGAGGTACAAACTATTAGGTATAAAATAAATAAGTTACAAGGATATATTGTACAGCACAGGAAATATAGTCACCTGGAGAGATTGTAAAAGCATGATGGTTCCCACCTCAAACCAATTAAATCAGAATCCCTAGGGGGTGACCACTCCACATGAGGTTTTTCTTTTTTTAAGCTCCACAGGAATTCTAATATGCAGCTAGTTGAGAACCGCTGCTGTGTTGATGGCATCATCTTTTTGTTTGGAAAGTCAGCACTTAACATTTCTGAAAAAAACCTAACTGACTGCCTTTGTTCTAGCCTCTACAACTACATTTTCCTAAAAGGCCAAGTTCTCTCATTGGTTATGTACAGGTCATGGTAGTTGTGGGAAGATTTATCCTGTAATTAGGAATAAAATGAAACTTAATTTCTGTAGAAAATTATGTTGTACTGTATAGTAAATTACACTTTTCATGGGGAAATTATGGAAAAAGAATTTGGCATTGGCCGGAATAATGTAATGTTTAATTTTTTTAATTACATAATTAAAAGATAATTAGCTAAATAGGTAATAATTTGGCTAATTGCAGTGATTAAATGATTGCTTCCATAATGTAAATTACTTTCCACCATAGTCAGTGATTTAAAATATTTTCTAAACATCTAGCGGTATTTTAAATGGCCTGTATTTGGTTGATGATCTCCCTGTGACCAATTTGTCAGCTGCACCAAAGGAAGCGATCAGAAGACCAGTCATCCAGGGCTGCAAGGGTCTGTCAGGATCTCTGGGTCCTAGCTAAGTATAACTCCATTGGAAGCCGGGAAAGGAGACTCTGCAGGTACTTGGGCTCATGGCTGGTGTGCCAGGTATTGTCTTTATGTCTTGAAAAACTCTGAGTCTCAGTTTCTTCCCCTGTGTGGAGGGAATAATAAAACCCGCCTTGCAGGATTGTTGCCTCTATATGCATAATAATAGCTCTTAGCATAATACCTGGCATATAGTTAATACTCACAGGATGAGAGTAATTATTATTATTATTTTTTGGAGTCAGTTCATAATTTTTCTTTGATCATTAATTTTTATTGGAGGATGGTTGCTTTACAATATTGTGTTAGCCTCCACTGCACAACAGAATGAATCAGCCATACACATACGGGTATCCCCTCCCTTTTGGACTGCCCTCCTATTTAGGTTACCACAGTGCATTAGGTAGAGTCCCCTGTGAATTATTATTTTTTAAATTATATTCTTTGCACCAGATCTTTCTTATACTGCTCCTGGCCCTTTATTTGGCCATCAAGAGGACCTACGGAGACGTAGGGGCGCTGCAGAGTTGGCTGGGTCACTGGATTCTTGGGTGACAGTTCCTGGTGCTGCATGACAGAGTGGCAGGTAGGGGTGGGGCTATGTTTATGGCTCTGGGTGCCTCCTCCGTTGAGGAGGGCTTGGGAACTGAGGTCATCCTTGTCATCCACATTGAGGGAGATCCAACGGTCCAGAAAGCTCGCCTCAGGAAGCCAAACCTGGAAAGTGAAACCAGCGGACGTCACAGTGGAAATCAAGGCTATTTAACAAAACTTCCTATGGAGATTTGAAGTCTATTTTCTGCTGTCTCTTAGGAAAAAAAGGCTTTCTTTTTTTATATTTTGCAAGGTTTTCACTTCTTGACTTTCCCTTTCTCTGACATTCTACACACAAATTGAAATTCAGCCAACATTCTGCATCCGAGTGGAGAAGAATGAGGTAACTTATTAAATCATAGATTTACATCTGGAAAGGCTCATCTAGATTTGGGCTTTTTCAGATGACTTCTCAGTCTCCTGAGTGAAGTAACTCAGGTGAAATCAAATGGACGAGGCTCCACCTCCACCCGCTGTTTCCCCACTTCAAATTAAAGGATACCGCTTTTATCTGTTTTATACGTTGGGATTTTTGAATAAAATTCTACTTGCAAATAAGGGTTCTAGTACTAAAAAAGTGGGAAACCAGAGAATTAGTAACACTTCCATTTTATAAATGGAATTTAGAGTGGTAAACTTGTTTGAAGTTACACATTTAAAAAAATAATAGAACTAAGACTAGTAATTAGCTCTGATTTTCAGTCCATGGACCTAGTCCCCTATATTATGTTGCCCCATAAAAGGTAGGGAAAGGCAGGTAGGAAAACATAACACACTTTCCAGGACACGGCTGTGAACACATTGCAAGAGAAATCTTCCAGCAAAGTAAAGGGAAACATCTTAATAGTGGAGTCATCATCTTGAAGGAAAACCATATAAAAAAGGGACCCAGAAGGGCATGTTTTAGCTTCATTTCTCTCTTCCATTAGAAGCTTTCTATTGTATTGCCAATTAAGTGACTTGACCTGGGAGAAGGCACTTTAGAAACCATACAAAGGTCTGCATGTCATAACTAGAAATGGGGGAAGGACCCTATAAAACATTAGTTTCATAACAGATCCTCTGGATTATGTTACAGAGAAACTAAGGTGGGTATATTTCTCACTGTTGAGACTTAGGACTCATTTATTTATTTATTTATTTATTAATATTTAAAAAATTTTTATTGGAGTATACTTGATTTACAATGTTGTATTACTTTCTGCTGTACAGAAAAGTGAATCAGTTATACATACACATATATCCACTCTTTTTTTAGATTCTTTCCCCATATAGGTCATTACAGAGTATTGAGTAGAGAGCTCCCTGTGCTATACTGTAGGTCCTTATTAGTTATCTATTTTATATATAGTAGTGTGTACATGTCAATCCCAATCTCCCAATTTATCCCTCCCCACCCTTCCCCTCTGGTAACTGTAAGATTGTTTTCTACATCTGTAACTCTATTTCTGTTTTGTAAATAAGTTCATTTGTACCATTTTTTTACATTCTATATGTAAGTGATATCATACAATATTTGTCCTTCTCTGTCTGATTTACTTCACTCAGTATGACAATCTCTGGGTCCATCCATGTTACTGCAAATGACATTATTTCATTTTTTTTATGGCTGAGTAATAGTCCATTATATATATATATATATATATATATATATATATATAAAATATGTGTGTGTGTGTATATATATATATATATATATATATATATATATATATATTCATCTGTCGATGGACATTTAGGTTGCTTCCATGTCTTGGCTATTGTAAACAGTGCTGTAATGAACACTGGGGTGCATATATCCTTTCAGACCATGTTTTCCTCTGGATATATGCCCAGGAGTGGGATTGCAGAGTCATATGGTAGCTCTATTTTTAGTTTTTTAAGGGACCTCCATATTGTTCTCCATAGTGGCTGTACCAGTTTACATTCCCACCAACAGTGTAGGAGGGTTCCCTTTTCTCCACACCCTCTCTAGCATTTATTGTTTGTAGATTTTTCGATGATGGCCATTCTGACTGGTGTGAGGTGATAGCTCATTTTAGTTTTGATGTGCGTTTCTCTAATAATTAGTGATGTTGAGCATCTTTTCATGTGCTTCCTGGCCATCTGTATGTCTTCTTTGGAGAAATGTCTGGTTAGATCTACCGCCCATTTTTTGATTGGGTTGTTTGTTTTTTTGTTATTGAGCTGCATGAGCTGTTTGTATATTTTGGAGATTAATCCCTTGTCGGTCACATTGTTTGCAAATATTTTCTCCCATTCTGTGTGTTGTCTTTTCGTTTTGTTTATGGTTTCCTTTGCTGTGCAAAAGCTTTTGAGTTTAATTAGGCCCCACTTGTTTATTTTTGTTTTTATTTTCATTGCTCTAGGTGGGTCAAAAAAGATCTTGCTCTGATTTATGTCAGAGAGTGTTCTGTCTATGCCTTCCTCTAAGAGTTTTATAGTGTCCGGCCTTATATTTAGGTTGTTAATCCACTTTGAGTTTATTTTTGTGTATGCTGTTAGGTAGTGTTCTAATTTCATTCTTTTACATGTAGCTGTCCAGTTTTCCCAGCACCACTTATTGAATAGACTGTCTTTTCTCCATTGTGTATTCCTGCCTTCTTTGTCATAGATTAGGTGACCATAGGTGTGTGGGTAGGACTCCTTACTTATGACACTGCCCCTGTGTGGTTCTCAGCTGTAGCATTCATGGCAATCAATATCTGCCAAAGGGATGCACCTTTCTCAAAGGTATTTAATGGAAGCCTGTGGTTCCCATCAACAATACTCCATGTACTCCTTTTTCCTTTACTTGGTTATGACCTTGGACTTTAGTTCTATTCTACCCTGGTAGTCTCACTTCAAGGTGTGACATGACTCCTTTCTAGGAATCGTGACTTCTGGCTCATCTATTAGTCTGGGTAAGGCCTCTCTTATTTCAGCACCTCCACTGTAATCTCAAGCACTCCCACAAAACCACCCCCAGTTAACATACAACTAAGTCAAACAGAGTGCTTGCCCTGCCCCACCCCCAGTTCCAAGCAGACTTCTGTCTGTAAATTCCTCCTATTTACAAATTCTAGTGCTGCCGAGGAGAAGAAATCCTCAGTACTTATAGGGTAAGTGAAAGCAGTGTGTTCAATGAAAAGAACAAAGGTGAAACATCTGCACAAGTGGAAAGAAGAGTAGTCAGTTGGGGCAAAGAAATAAAGCTCAACCAGTGGTGAGTTTGGAGTGATGAGGACTGGTAAAATGGTCCCAATCCCTGGTTCACGGTGGTTTTGCAGGTAGAGCCACAGAATCCCTCCCAGGGCAGGACTGCAGGTGGAAGCCAGAACAGATACTAATGCTTCTCTTTAGTGCTAAATTGCATTTGAGAAGCTTGCAGATCCCTATTGCTAAACCTCCATGTAGATCCTTCTCCCTTAATTCAGTGCCACTTAACGTGATTCTAATTGGCAATGTGAGGCCTTTTTTTTTTAAAGGAATAAAATAAAGACAAAAGGCAATCATGTTGCTAGCAAGAAGTACTCAGTATAATGTACTTTGGGTTGTTTTAACATTACAACTTAACTAAATTGACCTTGGTTATTAGACCAGTTGAATAGAGATGTATTACTCTAATTTAACAAAGGAACGAAAGAATCATTAAAACATAAAATTTATGCATGCACTGGCTAACTACTTCTCTGTAGTTAAATGTAATTGCAGTTTTCCAGCAGAAGAATTTGTGGAGAATGAAAATGAGAAGAAATAAAGGCTTTGGAAAGTAGCACCAAATGGATAGAAAATATGAAATTAATTATCTCAGTGCCAAAAAAATCTGTTTCTTATAAAGAACTGGAGATCTGTTGAACTTCAGAGTTATTTACTTTTTTTTTTTTCAGAAATATGCTCACTGTCAGTGGAAGAACAATGTAAAGAAGAATCTTGTCACATGAGCCTTGTAGTATAGAGCTGGGATAGGGTCCAAAGAGCTCATCCGGTCCAGTCCTCTGTGTCCAATCAGATGGCTACTCCAACTGCTTGAAATCAGTGGTTACCATCTACTTTTTTTTTTTTTTAATTAATTAATTTATTTATTTATTTATTTATGGCTGTGTTGGGTCTTCGTTTCTGTGCGAGGGCTGTCTCCAGTTGCGGCGAGCGGGGGCCACTCTTCATCGCGGTGCGCGGGTCTCTCACTATCGCGGCCTCTCCTGTTGCAGAGCACAGGCTCCAGACGTGCAGGCTCAGTAGTTGTGGCTCACGGGCCCAGTTGCTCCGCGGCATGTGGGATCTTCCCAGACCAGGGCTCGAACCCGTGTCCCCTGCATTGGCAGGCAGATTCTCAACCACTGCGCCACCAGGGAAGCCCACCATCTACTTTTGCTAGGTCTTTCTTTTATGTAAAAGCAAACAACCAAACAAAAAAGGAAGATCTGTTTTTCATCTTGATTCTTAAAATTTCTTCGAAGAAAAGTTTATCCCAAATGTTACATATTTCAGACTCAGTTTTAAGTCTGTTGTTGTTTTTTTTTTTTCTTATTTCACGTAATAACAATACTAAGAAAAGGATCGAGGAATCGGCAATGCACTAACATTTTCCCAACAGGTATTAATTTCGCTTTACATGTATAAAAAAAGAATGGCCGATTTAAAGGGGGATTAGTTAGAATTAAAAGCACTGAAAACGGAAAATTGTAAAAGATAATCTTAGCGGTGCTCATTCAGGCACCATACAGAGGAAAAGCAGTGTTAGTTCACCAGACCTAACGTATTCAGATCTCACTGAGCATCGCATATCTATTTTGAGATCAATGTATCAGGATGACTTAGCTTGCAGACATTAAACTTGAAGTTCAATTGGCTCCTGATTCAATACTTATCAGAAAACTTCTATCATCATTTGGATTTTCATGAAGCTCTGTCTACAAAGAGAAAGTAACTTTGCCTTGGACAGACCATAAAACGCTTATAATCGGAGTCATATCTAAAACCTTACTCTGGGAGAGAGCAGCCTCTAGAAATTCTTTCGGTTTGAGGTTGGCCGTGGCTTGTACGTAGGAAAAAAGGTGAAGTCAATTCCGCTCTCTACCTGCAAGCGGTGGTTCTAAAGATCCACACCTGGGCCAGGCATGCGCAAACAGGTTTCCGGGAGCCAGATACTAAACTCTACCCTGGCCGTTCAGTCTCTTTCAGAGGGTGTGCCTCTGAGATGCCCCTGGAGTGGGTGAGTCACCAGAGTTGTTGGTGAATCCTATGGATGATGAGCCATGTTTTCAGCAACCTTGGAGGCTTTTCAGTCCTAGAAGCCCTCCCAGTGACTGAGATTCTCCATCTATGAAGCCACCGGATTGAATCTGCAAAGGTAAGGATCCCCATTAATTTCTGATGTGTGTGGTATATCTGCAAGAGACCTAGATTCTATACATTTTTTTCAGATTTCAGATTTTACACTTTTATGTCTTATTAATGGCAGGGGAGGGGATGTTTGCTGGAGGAATGTTTGCCATTAATAAAGGTGGACTCGCTGGGAATTTCTAAATGGATCTGATTCAATTCCCTGACAAATAGGTGATGCTTTATCTCTACACCTATAGTTCTCCTGCTAAGATGTGTGCTTTCTGTTTGGACATATGGCCACAGTTTGAAGATTTTTCTAGCTTTTACTTATTTTTATTTATATCCTGGCAGAGTTAATTATCTCCAGGGAATATTTGTGGTGTGCTCGATGGAGAGCTAGAGAATGGCTCTGGAGATAGATGTATTTAATTAAACTAAAAATTCTCCAACACATGTCTATGGAACCTGGTAGTGCAGAATGCTTGTTCCTGAAACAAATCTGGGACACATTTCAATCTCTATCCATCAGAGCCTATACATTATAGTTATTTCTTTTCTGTGTACTGTACTGGGGTTGATATGGGTGGAGAGGTAGAGGGAAAGAAAGCCAAGGCAGAAAAAAAAAGACTACACACGCACACAAATCAGAATGATATATTCATACACCCGCAATATGTAAAACTAAAGATGTGTCAGAAATGGCTGATAAATTAACAACTTTTCCGAATGCCTCTTCAGCATCTAACAACTATGTGTTCTTACTTTTTAAAAGTTTGTTGATGCAAAGAATTATAATGATAGATATGTTGGTCTCTCACTTGCAATCAGGAATAAATTCTATGTGTTCACATTGTACCCTTTGAACCTCTTTGGGCCTAATGGATGCGGTGGTGTGCTACTCTGATCCCACCATCGGCAGGTGGTACTTATTCCCCCAGTTGTCCTGCGTGTTGTGGAGGCTGATGGCTTATAGCTGAGTTTCTCAGAGAGCAGCCCGCCTCCCATGAATGGTTCACCTGTCTGTTGTAACTGAATTGCAGCTCAGTCTCTCTCCCTATCCCAATCCCCGCCTCTCACGTGCTTAAAGATGTTGTTCCTGAGTGCTCTCCACCCAAAACCTTTGGCATGCATATTTCCATCTCAGAGTCTACCCAGAGAACCTGACCTAAGACAGAAGCAAGTTGCATTTTATTTGCTAATATGTTAGTTAAAAATGTTTGTATCTGCAATTTTAAGTACGATTGAGTCCAGCATTAAAAATATATATATAGTATGAGGCTTCGGAATTAAAATTAATCTGGCTTCATAAAATGTATTAGAATTTTTTTCCTTTTTTCCCTGGCCTGGAAATGTTTAAACAACATTGGAGTCATCTGGTACTTAAAGATTAAACCCATCTGGTCTTTGTGCCTTTTTTCATGATAGATTCTTAATCACCAGCCCAACATCTTCTACAGTGATTGGCAATTAAAGTAATTTATATTTTGTTAGGAAATCATTCACTTCCTCCGCGTTTTCAAATTTGTAGCCCTAGGTTTGCGAGCAGTCATGTCTTATAATTCTTTTAATCACTCCTGTGATTTGCCTCCTCGTCTTTAATCCTGTGCATTTTCCCCAGCTTCCACTTACGTGTGTGCTTTGCCGCGTGCACGCTCTGCTTTAATCAAATCCACAGAGTGTGGATCTGCTTTGTTGATCGTAAATATTTTTATTTTAACTTTTGGATTTATTTATCCTTTCTGCTTTATTTGGGTTTGTTTTTGTTTTCTAGCTTATTAGTTTTAGCTTTTCTTTTATTGAATCCCTCTTAGTTTCTTTGCCTCCTAGTCCGTTCCTTTTGGCCTCTTTAATGATCATCCTCTTCTTCAGTTCGTGCGCTGACTTGTTTCATAGGGAAATTGTGGCTTGCTTTTGCTCCAGAAAAATTTGTGTGTGCAGGTGAGAGTGTGCTTCCTTTGACTCTTTTGAATGTCTTTCCCTCATCTTTCTCTCACAGCTGTTCTGTTTCCCAAGGAATGTGTATTTATCCTGACTGATCTTCCTCTTTCTGGCTACTAGGTGCTCAGCTGGGTTTTTACATCACTGGCTTTTTCTGGGCTGGTTGACGAGACACCCCGCGTTATGGCAGTGTGGCGGATGATGGGTGGTGGCCATCCTGCGTGGGCTAGCGATGCAGTGGCCAGCAGGTTGCCAGTCTCCAGGTTGGCTCCCAATCTTTTCTCACCTCCACCCTCAGGAGTGGGAGGACATAACATACCCATTCGGCACTTGCTTGGCTTATTTAGGGGACAGGATCTGACACCTTAATGTGGGGCATATTTGGGGAAACAAGAGCTTTCCAAAATTTCTGCTCTGATTCTAGTCCAGAGCAGTCTGATGCAGGTCTGATGCTCTCGCCCAGCCCCAGGGAAAGCCTCACGACGGGTCTCTCACCTGGATGCCCTCAGGGCCCAAAGCCATGCTAACATCCAGTTCTGCATTGCTCTAAGCCCATGGTCAAAATAGGCATCTAGGCTGGATTTGGGAGTAGAGAAGTGGTAGCAGTAATCATTTCCTAGAATCTTCTCTTGGTATAAAAGACATATATTATAGCAGGGTAAACAGAAATGTTTCTCTGCTATTCCCTCCTTTTTTTTTACCCAGTACCTTAGTGATTTTATCCACTTTTGTACGAACCCCTCTGTGACAAATGCCAATGACATTCTATTTTCTTGAACTGTCATTGGCCCCAGAGAAAACTAATCTGATAGCCCACCATTTCCAATCATAATGGTTTAATTTAACTACTTTAAATGAAATTCATCATTTTTGGTAGTTGGCCTACAGCACTTCATTGGTTTATATAAAATAACTTGAAATCGATGATCATTATGTTTAATTACCTAGGATAATAGTTTACACACAGTTCATTTTGGAAGTTTCTCCAAGAAGTTAAATTGCTCAAAAAAAAGACATGACATACATCTTAGCTATAGATATAGATATATATCTGGTAACCCTAATATATACATTGGGATTGCCAGATTTAGCCCAAAGCAACAAAAACAACCAAGACATTCAGTTAAAATTGAATTTCAGATAAACAATAAATTAAAATTAGTATCAGTATGTCCCAGGCAGGAAACATACTTATACTAAAATTGTATTCATTGTTTATCTAAAATTTAAATTGCAGTAGAAGTCCTGTATTTTATCTGTTAACCCCAAAATATTATACATATATATGCAAATAGAGGTTGTATATGAGAGAGAGGTGAAGACTGATTGGCTATTCTTGCCTTGAAAATTTTCAAGGCTAAAATCACTGTGGCCATGCTTTTTGACAGAAACAATACGCTACGGGTAAACTGCACGAAGGTGTGAAACTCTCTTGCTCACTGATGGAACTTTATAATTTATCATAATGCTTGACACAAGCTGTGTTCAGTGAATGTTTTCTCTAGTTTTTTCTGAATCCTAGAGCCCAGATGGTAACTCAAATATAAGCAATAATATACACATTCTACTAAAATGTGACAATTTAAACTTAACCAAAGCACCTATCCATCATTTTTATCTGTTTGTTTATTGATATTTCATCACGAGGAGAACTTGCTAAGAGTTTCACAACTACTATTCTATAAGATAGAATTTGCTCATTCGTTTGTTTTTTGGTGTAGACCATTATGTTCTGAGGAAACTCTGTTGGAGATTGGATGTGTCCTGTTTAGGCTTCCTATCTTGCATAAGGTCATATATACAATCTGCATTCTAGATGCTTGCATTTAACTCTCAGCTGTTTAATGCTTATCACACGCATTGTTGTAAGAAATAGTACTTGTTGAGGAATTGGCTAGGGATAAGGAGTCTACTGATTCTTTTAGGTGTTAGAAATTCTCTTCAGAACAAGTAGGATTATCATTACCCTTGAATCTCATCTTTTTTAACTCTTGAATTTCACCTCTCCTGAATTATACTTTGGTATCGTGTTACAGGCCAGCATTGAAAAAAAGTGAGGAAAATTGATATTTTAGATTTTTTATTCATTAAAAATTGATTTTTATTTCTGATATATACAGAGGGGCTATCAATTCATTTATTGAAAACTTACTGTAAGCCGTACTATCATAGAGGCAATCCAGTTCTGTGAGTTTTGACAAATACAGTATGTGATATCCCCACAATGATCGAGATACAGAACGGTTCCACCACTCCAAAAAATTTCGTCTTATTGTCCCCGGATAGTCAGCCTGTTTTCAGTGAGTGACAGAACCTCAGTTCTTGTCTTTTTTGAAGAAAGAGTTCCACAAAGAGAGCAAGACTGTAAAGGAGGCACAGTGTTTATTAGAAGCACAGTACAGGTGGGAGAGCACATGGGCAACCTTGCAGAGTGAGTTGCGCACAACAGGGGCAGCTTAGGTTGTTACTGTTACACAGTTTAGATGACGGTGACTCCCCTTTCCCTCCCCTATGATCGTGTCATCTGCAATTCCTTATCTGGGCTTCCACCAGGCACCATTTTGAATCTTTCCTGTGAGCACCTAAGCAAAACCCACAGGGGGTGGGGAGGATAAAAAACCACATTACAAATGACATTGTAATGATATTACAATGCGGCCAAGGTTACCAGAGGACACGTTGAGACCCCTTCTGTGCATGTGTCAGGCTGGGAAACCCTCTGGACCACAAAAATGAGGGGACTGTGGTGGGTTGCTTCATCTTTCACCCAATTAGGGCTCATCGGCCTGATAGTAGTTTATTTCAAAGGGTCAGCATGAAACCAGTTGCAGCAGGTCAAGCCAAAGCCTGTCTTATCTCCTACCTCAAAGCGCATGCTCCACGGTTTTCATGGTCAGAGTTTCTTGCTTCGATGCTACAGAGTTTCTGTTTTACATGCCATTCCTCTGTGCGTCATGGCCTCATTAAGTGCAAAACAAGGAGGTGGCTTTGCCCTCTGCCTAATGCCTATGCATGAGGACGCTGTCCTTGGGCACGGCCCTGTCTTTTCTGCCTGAAGCCCCTCCCCACGACTCCACCCCAGGCAGCCACTGACCTGATTTCTATCACTATGAATTAGTTTGCATTTTCTAGAGTTTTATATAAATGGATTCATCATATGTGCTCTTTTGGTCTGGGCTGCCTTAACTCAGCATAATTATTTTGAAATTCATCAAAGTTGTTGCATGTATCCATAGCTCATTCTTTTTTTATCGCTGAGCAGTTTTCCATTGTATGGATATACTACAATTTGTTTACTCATCTGTTGAAGGACATTTGAGTTGTTTGCAGTTTGGGGTTATTATGAATAAAGCTGCTATGAACACTTACGTATAAGGCTTCCTATGGATATATGCTTTTACTTCTTTTGGAAAAAAAGAGTGGAAAGGCTGGATCATATGGGAGGTGTATGCTTAACTTTTAAAGAAATTGACCAGCTATTGCCAAAGTGTCTGTACCATTTTACGTGCCTACATAAAATGTGCTTGCTCCACACCCTCACTGAGACTTAGCGTGGCCAGTCTTTCAAATTCTAACCATTCTCATCGGTTTATGATGATATCACGTCATGTTTTTAATTTGCATGTCCCTAATATCTAATGGTGTTGAGTAATTTTTCACTTGCTAGTTTACCATCTTGGTTGGTGATGCATCTGTTCAAATCTTTTTTAAACCCCCCCCCCCTTTTAAATTGGGTTGTTATCGAGTTTTGAGGATTCTTTATACATCCTGGATGTAAGTGCTTTACCAGACATATAATTTGCAAATATTTTCTCTCCATCTGCCTTGTCTCTTCATTCTTTTAACAGTGTCTTTCAAAGAGCAGAAAATTTTTAATTTTGATGACGTTCAGTTAGGCAATTTGTTCTTTTATGAATGGTGCTTTTGATCATTTAGGTCTATAATCCATTTTGAGTTAATTTTTTATATGATGTGAGGGATTGATCAAAGTTCACTTTCCTGAATAGGTTTTAGCACCACTTATTAAAAGACTATCCTTTCTCCACTCAATTGCCTTTACTCCTTTGTCAGAAATCAGTTGTCCATATAGGTGTGGGTCTATTTCTGGATTCTCTATTCAGTTCCAGTGATGTATTTGTCTATTTTGACACCATGCGGTCTTGATTGCTGTAGCTTGATAATGAGACTTGACATCAGGTCGTTGTTGTCCTTCGACTTGGCTCTTCTTTTTCATTTTGTCTTGGCTATTACGGGTCCTTTGCATTTCCACAGGAATTTGAGAATCAGCTTGTCCCTGTCTACAAAAAGGCAGCTGAGATTCTGATCAGGACTGCATTGATTCTACAGATGAATCTGCAAATGAGTATTAATTATTGGTGATGCCTGCCTAATGGATGCCCAATGATTCTATTAAAATGTGAAGATCACTGCTCTCACTGAGTGCTTAAATGTATCCATATATCTGATGCTAACCAAGAAAAGTAAACCTATACTGTCTTGCCTTTTTTCAGTCGAAAGTATACACCATTGAATATTTAAAAAACCTGCCTAAGATTATTAGCCTACTTCCACACAAGTGTATTAGAAATTTGTATTTTGTATTCATCCGGAGGAAGATTGACACTTGTTGACCATAGGGGAATAGTAACTCCCAAGTGAGAGCAATACAGGAAAATATACAGAGTTGGGAGAGGGAAACACTGAAAAAGAGAAGGGTAAGAAATTTGATGTGGGTAAGTGTGGACATAAGATCTAACCTAGGGAGGACTTTTCAATAGGTTCAGGACACTGACAGTGAAACAAAAATGGAAGGACAGGCAAAGTCAGGGTGTAAGAAGCCGAGGTATGTCCACCTCAGAAGGGAGAAATGCAGAGTGGTGGTACCTTATGTAAGTTTCAACGGAGGTGCCTGAGATGCATATTCGTCTCACAGTATAGGTTTCCTCCTCCTTCCCTAAAAACAATCTAGCTGGCCACATGGCCCCCTAGACTCCCTTACACCCAGACGTGCCTATTTGGTTAAGTGCTTTTTAATGAGATATGAGTGAAAATCATGAGTGCTACTTTAGGATCATAGCCTTCAAGGGAAGGGTAAGTTTTCCTTCCTCCCTTCCCCTCCTCTGCCTGGATTGTAGAAGTGGCTGCAAGCCATCTTACACTCTGGGGATGAAAGCATCACTCAAGGGCAGTGGGACAAGATAAAAAGAGCCTAGGACCTGACCACTTGGACCACAACACCAGCTGTAGACTTATTCCTGGACTATTATGTGAAGAGAAATACATTTCTAATGTGTTTGAACCACTGTTAATTTGGGTCTGTGTTACAGCTGTCGCCAAGCTAATCAGGCAGGATGACTGCTCCCTGGGAGGTTGGTTAAAAAAAAAAAAAAAAAAGTTCTGCTTAAAGTTCTGCATTTTAAAGCTTGAAATATTTGTATGATGAGCCAATATTCTCCCATAGAATCACGAAGATTATAAAAATATCATTAGTTTAGTGCATACCTCTGAGAGCCAAATGAGTAATAATCTTTTTCTCATTTTGTAGAGAGGGGGGGATATGTCTTTAAGAAAATGTGATGACCTTGATAAAATAGAGCTTTTTTTTGGTCGCAAAGACTTGGCTTTGAATTACTACCACTTAGCAATTGTTTAACATTAAGTTGCTTTAGTTCCCTCAACTTTTCGTTCCTAATCTGTAAAATATCTACCTCCTGACCTTACTATAAGGTTCAAATTAGATAATATTTAAAGTTCCAAGTCATAGGTACAGCTTTAATGATAACTTCCTCCCTCCCCTCCACCCTGGTCAAGATACAGGGGCCATCCACTCTGTAGTCGAGGATAATTCATTACCTAAACAAGTTTACTAAGCATTGGACATAGCTGTGTAGAGCTGCCATTTAACGGGGGATACACAGCCTGTCCTATCAGTAGATTCGGGTGTGAGGTAGCTAATCGGTTTATCTAAACAAAGATCGTCTTGGTGCCAACTGTGGAATGAGCATATGTCTTTTAATCCTACATTTTCTGCTTCACTCTCCGCATTAGTGGTCCCCTACTCAAGTGTTACAGGGATCGGGCAGGGAATTGAAAGGAGGCTGCTGTGGCGAATCCACGCGTGGAGACTGAGATGGAAAAGGCGCTGCCACTCAGCTCCCGCAGATGCGGCACCCTGGGATGCGGCTCCCCGTCGCTAGTTCTTAGACATTTTCAAGGGAATTGCAAGTCTGATTTTTTTGTGTGGAATCTCTTCTTTTTAAAATGTTGGTTCATTTAAAAAACAAAACACAACAAAACAACAACAACAACAAAAAAACAGTGTTTGGGTTGAATAAAACATGTCTGTGACTGCCAGTTTGCTGCCTCAGCTCTCCACGCCGACCACTTTGATGGGGACTCGCTCTTGGCCGCGGCAGTTGCCTCTTGAGAAATCCTTGGACTGCATATGTGGTAACATCAGCGTATTCACTTATTCGTGTAGGTCTGTGTGCTCTGAACCGGGGCTGGCTCCAAATAAGACACGAAGATTTTATTTGCAAAGGGCAATTCTAATAAACTAAACACAGGGAAGATCCCCCAGTGTTACCCTGCCCTGAAAGGTACCTAACACTGATTCTGTGGGGGATTTTTTTTTTCCCCCATTCACTATGGGGAAGAAGATGATGTAATAAATATTTCTATGTTTATTTGGTGTGTGAAGCCAAATACTCAAATGCTGAGTACATTAAAAAAAAATCAAAATCAGCAATTCAATTATTTTTCTTTATTAGAGCAGCCGGGACTGAGCTTGTTAAGATGGGTCTGCTTTGTTGTAGCTTGCTCTGCTGGCGGTGTCGAAATGAATTAAGCGAGCCAGAGTCAAAGAAATCTCGCAGGCGGCTTTAATCTCCTGTCAGAAAGAATAGCTAGCTGAGTCGAACATCAGTAATTTTTTTTCTCTTGTCTCACCTTAGAAGCTTGTGTTCTTAGCTACCTATCTGTGGACTTACATTTTAATCTTCAAATTATACTCCTAATATATTCTTAAGATTGGGCATTTGGGTGTCCAGTCTTCTAAGTCAGTGATTTGCTGGTACTTAAAAATCACCCACGTAAAAATTCCATCTCTTCTCTGAAACTCGGAAGAGGCAATTTCTTTATTACTCAATTCCATACCAGAACCTACCACACTTTTTCTGTTTTGGTAAGACCAGCAAGTTCCCAAATTTCCCTTTTGAGATTTTTTTTTTTTTTTACTTCTAGTACACATATTAGAAAAATATATATAATATGTCACAATATGAGTCTCTGAGATCAAATGTTGAGGGATGCAGTTCTCCTGTGCATCCTGTAAAACTCTCTAAAATATCCCATGGCTGTGAAATTGATGTCAGAGGGCAATCCCGAAGTGACGTCAGTCTTTTCTCTGCTGGGGAGGCCTTTGAGCTCTGGGGCATTTGTGCTACTACTGTTCCAGTCATTTCCTCTTTTAAGAACTGACTAGTAGAATAAGCTCCACTGGGCAGAAAGTGGAGCTTTTGTCTGTTAAGCAAAAGACCCTTTTCTACCAGAATGGGTCTTTCCAAAAGTTAAAAAAAAAGAAATGTGGTCAGCGGGTGGTAGGTGTTTGTTTAGTAGGTTGAAGGCTATAACGTTGAAGAAACAGCAGTTGCTGACTCAAGAGTCTGTGGACCCAAAGTGCTACCAAGAAAAGCTAAAATATTCAGTCTCGTGGTAAGGACACCTTTGTTCTTAGAGTGTAACAAGTTGAACATCATGTACTTTGACATCAGCGGGTTATTAATTACATGTGGCAAATACAATGTAGAGCAATGCCGTGTTTTCTGGGAAATATCATAGCTCCCTCAATAGGGATCATCTACTGACTTCTTATGTGACTTATGAAGGTGCCTATACTGTAACAAGTTTCCAGTTTTTGTCAAACTTTTTCTCTCCTCCTGAGTCTTCCGCCCTCATTGGGTATTTTCTAGGTTGATGCATGTCCCTTAGCACCAGAGTTGTAGATTTCCATATTTTGGTAAGCATGTTCTCGTTCCCCTGCAAATGGGGATCCCCAATCTTTCCACACTGGAAAGAAGTAGAACAAATCTAATCAACCTACTTGTGTTTAGTTTTATTTTGATGACAAAAAGTATAGAGAAAACCCACAAACCTACCCACCACCTTGAGAAATTAAACATAGATCATAGCTACTATAAATCCCTCTTTATTCCATTCCCTTCTTTCCCCCCTCAGAGATGACCATTGTTCTTATTTTTGAATGCAATATTATATATGGTCCCCCCAAACATACATAGTATTTTATATATTTTTATACTAAATTAAAATGGTATCATATTTATGTATCCTCCTGAAAGACTTTTACATCTATGAGACTATAATTATTTCTCCTTCAAAGATAAACTTCTCCTGTAGATCTAAAAATCTTTGTGGGGATGGTTTTTTTTAACATCCCAAATCATTTTTTACTAAATATAGAGAAAGTAATGAAATGCTTGGATGCTCAGAATAAATTTAGTCTTTATAGCTCAGCACCACTTAGTTCAACCACTTGTCATTCCCGCTTCATCTATCATTTAATATTTTCTGGTTTTTATAGTTTATATTTCTTTATTTTTTCCTAAATTATTCAATTAAACTAAAAAAAACCTCACCCATTTTACCCAATATGCGTGCCCTTATAACCAGTAATGTCCATTCTTGACCAGTTAAATACTCACATATATGTTCAAGTAGAAGTGTCCAAGAATATTTGTTGCAGCACTGTTACAATAGTAAAACTAATACTTAAGGTTAAATATAGTCCAAACTATGTAGCAATTAAAAGGAATAAGGTAGATATATATACTTATCATTGGTAAACAGGTAAAGCTCTAAGACATATTTTTTTTTTAAAAAAAGCAATTGCAAAACAAAATTAACATTATGATGCCACTTATGTTTTAAAACTGTGTGTTTCTATGTGATCCTATATAGCTTTGCAAATATATAGAAAAAGTTCTGCAAGCAAACACTGAAAGCTGATAATAGTGATTATCTCCAGGATTGGAGTGAGAGGTCAAGGAGGACTTCGTATTGCTAGTATTAGCTGGATTTTTACAACAAGAAATTCATATGTTAATTGGTTAATTAAAATGTAAATACAGTTTAAAATATATTAAAAAGGTCATTTTCAGAGCAGGCTAATAACACTGTGGCTTGAAGCAAGAGATTAAAACTATCGCAGCCAATGATTAGTTTAAATGGCCTCAAGGAAAATAAACTGGGGGACTGAACTCAGTGTCTATCTAAACATCCACCCCAAAACCCTTAAATTTACAGAATGTAAGTATAGTCATATCAGCACTGGCAAGCAAGAAAAGTCACCACCAGACCTGAAATTGCAAGACACACCCAGAAGAAAGAAATCAATGGGCTTGAATGGATTAGACTGAGGAAATCCAAAATATATACATGGAAAAAACACGGAGACAAGAGCCACTGAAAGTCCAAAAATAGAAAGAACAAATACAAAGAACCGGACAGAGCACTAGGGCAATAAAGAGGATAGTTAATAATACTGTATTTTAATATTATTTTATTTTCTATATTAATTCTTTCCTTTGGAGTTAATCCTTCTTTTAGTTGGAGTTTATGCTTTCTTTGCTGTAGGTTTTTCTCATATATTTGGTGACTCATTTCCAGATTATACTTTTAGATGAATGTTTAGATAAAGTACCTAAACGTTTTGGGTTGGTTTTCCCCCTCGAAGCAAGACTTTTCATTTTTACTATTAGAATAAAAGTTCTGCTTTCAGGAGTGCTGATGGTTGTAAGAAAGGTGGAAGAGAGGCTGCAGGCTGGGGAGATGGTCTTCTAGGCTGTGCAGTAGAGCACAGGCGTTAAGGCTGGGCTCTAATACCAGACCATCTGGGGTCAAATCCTGGCTCTGCCATGGACAGCTGTGTTACTTTGGAAAATTTACCTAACTGCTCTGTGCCTTAGGTTCCCTCTTTCTAACATTGCGAAAAGAGTGGTACCTACCTTCTAGAGTTGTTATGAGGATTAAATGTCAGTACATTTAAAGCTCTTAAAATGGTTCCTGATGTATAGTAAGATTTTAATGCATGTTAGCTATTGTTTTGTAGTAATATTCAATTTGTGAACATGTGTGCTTATGGTTTTATGTTTGAGCAAATGCTGGAGTCAGCTGATCCCAGCCCTTCTTCTGCCAACCATCTCTACAGGCTGCGGCATCCCTTAGTTCACGTTGCCTCTGGGCTTGAGATTATTCTCCAGGGAAATTCTTCCCTCCCCTCTGATTTCCTCCCATTTCCACTCTCCAATTAACAGTTTGATTTGACTCCGTAACATAAGAGAGCTCTTGAAAAAAAAAAAATAGTGGACTGAATCCACATTTTAAAGCCTCTCCTTCATCCTAGATCCCACTGAAATGACAGTCTATATTTTAAAAAGAAAATACATAGCAACTCTGGAAATCCAGGAGGACCTCATCAGGAGGCCAGGGTAGCAAGAGTCTCTAGGACACGTAAGGCAGAGGCAAGCAGATCAGTCATGAGACCACATTGCTGAGGGACTGGTGGAGAGGCCAAAGGGGGTCCTCCAAGAAGAGAATTTCCCCCGGAGAACTGCAGAATGATCTCTACCAGAGGCGGTGAGGATGGCAGGATGAGCAGCCTATGGAAAGTGAGCTGCAGACCTGACTCAGGACCAGCCGTTCAACTTCTGCTCTTGGCTAAGAGCACAGGTGCTGACTCAGGGGACTCAGAAACCTCAAGTTACTAACGGCTGTGTTGCGGCAGGGGCTGGGTGTGGAGAGTCCCTGACATAACATTGTCATTGGACATAGTAGCTAAAAGTATTTAATTAATGATATTTTTTTATCAGTGCCACACTGATTTGTTTATTTTAACCTTATAACATGCTTAATAGTTTGTGGAGTTAGTCTCCCCCTCACTACTCATTTTTTTTTTTTAATTTTATTTATTTATTTATTTATTTATTTATTTATTTTTGGCTGTGTTGGGTCTTCGTTTCTGTGCGAGGGCTTTCGCTAGTTGCGGCAAGCGAGGGCCACTCTTCATCGCGGTGCGCGGGCCTCTCACTATCGCAGCCTCTCTTGTTGCGGGGCACGGGCTCCAGATGCGCAGGCTCAGTAGTTGTGGCTCACGGGCCCAGTTGTCTGTGGCATGTGGGATCTTCCCAGACCAGGGCTCGAACCCGTGTCCCCTGCATTGGCAGGCAGATTCTCAACCACTGCGCCACCAGGGAAACCCCAACTTGGCTTTTTAAGTGAAAAAGAGAAGGCAAAATTGCTCCTGGAAACATTTTTTTAAAAATCAACTGTTGTAAGATTTTGGATTTTTTTCCAGAAAAATCAAGAGTGAAAAAATCATATTTCACTGAAACGTGACCTCTTACATCATTTGTGTTCATTGAGTTCGAAGACAAGTTAACATGTGAGATCTTTATCCTTCTGAAATAAAGGAAAATCCTTAATGCCTCACATTCCTCCTAAAGTTTGAATGCAGGTGGTCACTTCCGGTTCAGGTTCAAGTTAAGGTTGAATGAGGTGCATGGCAGCAACAAAAGGGCTGTGTCCAGAGTACTCACAATCGGTTTCCACTCTGGTAAAATCAAGGCAGTATCTGGGGAGTTCAGAGGAGTCTTGCAGGTCCCAGAACCATCTAGGCTTGCCCTTGGTAGTGGGTAGCCCTAGTTTGTATCAGATGAAGCTTCTGTTAAATTTACTAACGTCCCTGTAATCAGTTTGAAAGGAATCCAGTGAAGAATTATGGCCACGCCCCTCGGAATCTTAGTTCCCCGACCAGGGATTGAACCTACGCCCCCTGCACTGGAAGTGCGGAGTCTTAATCACTGGACCACCAGGAAGGTCCCTCCAGTGAAGAATTTTAATGGTGCAGGGTGTGAGTGTGTGTAAGAGGGAAATAGGGAGAAGGGATGAGATCAGGCTATTGAAAGGTTGTAACATATGTACTTGTTTCTAGGAAGATATATTATTAAAGCTCCCTGTCTTTGTTCAGGGGGAAAAAAGACATTTTAATGGCCCATTTCATCATATTGTTGTAAGATAAACAGCTATCGATTTTTATGAAGGAGAGGCATAAGTAGATGATTCTCCTCCTTAGGCGTGTAAAGCATGGAACTTTAGCTCTGAAGGCAGAGAGCTTCTGGCTGTCCGCCCTTCAAAGCTGTTATGCTGACTTCCCTGGTGGCACAGTGGGTAAGAATCCACCTGCCAGTGCAGGGGACACGGGTTCAATCCCCGGTCCGGGAAGATCCCACATGCTGCAGAGCAACTAAGCCCGTGTGCCACAACTACTGAGCCTACGTGCTGCAACTACTGAAGCCCGCACGCCTAGAGCCCATGCTCCGCAACAAGAGAAGCCACCGCAAGGAGAAACCCGTGCACCACAACCAAGAGTAGCCCCTGCTCGCTGCAACTAGAGAAAGCCTGTGCGCAGCCAGGAAGACCCAATACAGCCATAAATAAATAAATAAATAAAATTTTAAAAAATGTTATGCTTGAAGGTTCCTGAGGAAAAAGGAGTTGGTCAAATTTGCATAGTGGCCAAGGAGCCTTTTGAGAGCAGCGGGAAGGAGACCCTGACGCTTTGAGCCTCAATGTCACCACGACATATCTGATTACTGGGCACTAGAGTCTCAGGCCAGTTGGCAGTAGGAACTGCGGGGACCTGAGCAAATCTTCTGGATGAGAAAATGCTGGAGCTGGTGTCCCAGGGAGGGTGGGATGTGCTCACTCATATTATTTTGAATATTCGAAGTTTCCTGTGCTCTAAACTGGTAAAGCAGGACACACCTGTGCGTGATATCTTCCATCTCAATCGTCTGCAGTTAAATGAGGTACTTCACGAATAATAGAAATCAGTTAAACTATTGTAACAGTAATCTGTCCATTAGTATAAATGCGCCTCCACCAAGTTTTAAAATGCTACCCTTTCTAATATGTTAGGGCCACTCTTGTGATTTCAACTGTTGCCTTTGTGCCGATGATGTGACATTTTCCAGTGAGTGGCATGGGAGTCAGCCCTATGTACTGTGCTCTCCTTTTCAAGGTGTTCCTTTCTTCCTATTTTCCCATTTCCCAATGAATGACTCTAATAGCGACTCTACTGTCCCTCCAAGGGCTCTGGAAAAGTCTAAACTATCTTCCTAGCTCCACTTTCTCCTTCCTCTTTACCTCCCATAGCCCAGGAGTTATTAAGCCCCCACTGAATTCATCTGCTAATGTCTTTTCTTTTTTCCTTTTTTAAAAAAAAAAAATTTTATTTTATATTGGAGTATAGTTGATTTACAATGTTGTGTTAGTTTCAGGTGTACAGCAAAGTGATTCAGTTCTCCATGTACATATACCTATTCTTTTTCAAGTTCTCTTCCCATGTAGGTTATTGCAGAGTATTGAGTAGAGTTCCCTGTGCTGTACCATAGGTCCTTGTTGATTATCTATTTTATATATAGTAGTATGTGTGCCTCCTTGTATCCCAGTGTCACTGTTAAACTCCAGAATGTTGCAGTGGCCTCAAGCTCTTCCTTAGTGTCTTCCTCTCCCCAGTAACGCTGCTGGACTAGGCATTTCTAGAGCACAGATACGATCGTGTCCCTGTCTGCACAGAAAATTTTGCTGGTTCAACCCGACCTGCTCTTTGGTATCATCGCCCACCCTTCTCCCGGCCCCCCTTTCCAGCCATGTGCGGCCACCGGCTTCCTGAATGCGCTCTCATTTTCATGCTTCCTTACCATTTCCTCAGACTGGGTTGCACGTTCCCTCCTGTTTCTACCCAGTGAATTCCTACTCATTTCAAGGCCCAAATGTAATTTTACCTCTGATGTGATGGTTTTCCAAATCCCCTCTAATTTCAAGGAATCATTCCCACTTTTGTGTTCCCATGGCACTTTAACATTTAGCAAATGTTCCTATTTCCTCCATGTGAGCATTTCTGTCATTCTGGTTTCTATAATATTGTGTCATGTATACACTTGTCCCCACCATAGGCTGCGAGCACGGCTGTGTCCTTTCATCGTTATCCTCAGCCTTGAACCCGGGGTCTGGCCCAGCGGGGGCCTCTGGGAACACAGCCACTACTCTTGGCAGAGTTTGACTTTTATTTAATATATCCTCAGAGCCCACAGGAAAGAAGTCTGAGTTGCAAATGGAATTCCAAGACCACTTCTTTTCTTTTTCTTCTTGGGTGTACTCTACATGCAAATACCATGCCTCATTTCTTAATTCATTGCTTCCCTTTCTGCTACTCAACTCTATATTCTGTTTTTATTCTTTTTCCAGAGCTCTTGCCTCTCCTTCTAACACTTAGCTTCTAGGGCTCTTCTTCTCAAATTTTGTTTTTAATAAGAAAAAAAAATTGAACTCTGGATATTAGCTCCCCTGTCGTTCCATCCCATTTTGAATGGTTTTCATGTCCAGAGAGGCACTGGTAATTCGAGTCCAGTGAAAGTAAGAAATGGTTTTTGACATAGCATGGAATCTGCTTACAGCTGACTTCAAGAACTAAATAAGAGGTATGCTATTTTCTGAGTTGTGATTTTTAAATTGCTCATGAAAATAGAAGAGTCTTGGCAGGGAAACCAGATGACTTCGAGCAAGTGGATAATGGGTGAGAGAACGTTTGTCGTGTGGGTTAGTTGTCATATGAGATTATAATTCAGCTGTCATTACTAGTGATTGAAGAATATCTATGTAGTGAAATGCGGGTTAATAGCTTCAGTTCATTTTCCAATGGAGAAATGTCTGAATTCAAACGGGCCCCAAAGGGCTGTAGGAGGCTGTGTCTTCTAAGGGAAAAAGTATTGAATGGGGAAAACTGACCTGGTCCTGGGTTACCGCAGAATCATTTTCTTGAAGCCTGGTTAATTCTTCATTTCTTTCCTAATGTACCCATGGGATGTGGTGCTTGTGCAGTGCTGGCCAGGACTCGAGTAAGCAATCAAAAAGCAGCAGGGAAAAGGAGAGATGTTCTGACCAAATCAATGAATCAATGAATAAATGAATCAGTCAATCAATCCTGCTTTGTTTAGATGTTGTCATTGTATACAATTTTAATGGTCGAATGAATACTTTCTTAGTTTTTTATCTTAGGAATGTATCGGTTGTACAAAAATGAAAAAGTGAAAGCATTCCAAATCTTTCCCTCTCTTAATTGCTTTAGAGGAAGTAAACATTCTGGGAAATGGCAATATTTTAATTTAACCCACACAATCCAGTTTTAATTTGAACTAAACCCCAAAATATTTTTGAAAGCCTATTATATGCAAAGTATTATACTCTGTGGTACTGACAAAAATGCAAAGCTATAACAGGGATTTTGTGAGAGAAAAAAGGAAAAATGAGAAAATGTATGTAGGGGCTGTTTGTAAATGATACAGGAATATTTAAACGTCAGTTATAATATTATTAAACAGATGTCCTATGTCCCAGAACTCATAATCTAATGGGGGATATAGGTTTCTAAAAAATTAATACTGAGAAGGCTAGAATGAGTGTACAACCAAATTTTACAGGAATTATGAGGGAGAACAAAGTTTATTTATTTAGAAAAATTTGGAAGGGCTTCTTAGAGGTAAAATACACTCTATTTTATAGAAATCACAGTAAAAAGGTATGCTGATACTCTCAGTGTTTTTTTTTTCCATTTACTTGCTTTCATACCACTTCATCAATATCAGTTTTTAAATGTACCCAGTCAAGAGAAACAAGTTACTTTGTAAAACTGCCAAGTTGATTACCTTTGGAATGTTCCTTCCCAAAAGAGAAAACCAGAAGTATTTTAAGAGTGTATATTTGTGTTCATTCTGAAAATATTTCTAGACAGTTATACAGATAGACATATGTGTGTATAGTTGTATTATATGTATATTGTGTGTGTGTATATGTATGTATTTGTGTGCGTGTGTGTGTGTATATACATGCATCTTTGTCAAAGCTGACCTCTCCACTAGAGAAGCACTTCAACCAATATGAGACATTAATTTTTTTTTAATTGAAATATATTTGATTTACAATGTTAGTTTCAGGTGTACAGCACAGTGATTCTATATTTTTATAGATTATACATCATTTAAAGTTATTACAAAATAATGGCTATATTTCCCTGTGCTGTGCAATATATCCTTGTTGCATTTTAATTTTGTACGTAATAGTATCTCTTAATCCCCTACCCCTATTTTGCCCCTCTTCCTTACCCTTTCGCCATTGTAACCACTAGTTTGTTCTCCATATCTGTGAGTCTGTTGCTATTTTGTTATATACATTTGTTTGGGTTATTTTTTAGATTCCACATGTAAGTGATAACATCGAGTATTTGTCTTTCTCTGTATGAGACATTGATTCTTAAGTGTTACCTGCTCCTCTGGTCTACCAAAGGCTAAGAAGATAGACCCATCTGCTTATCATAATAGCTAATGTACATTAAGTGCTTATTATTTCTAATCCCCTTCCATGTAATTTATCAAGTTCTCATTAACAGCTTATGAAGTAGGTATTGTTATTATCATGCTCTTATTTGTGAAATGATTGGGCTGGGATTTGAACCCAAGATAAATGGTCCAGGGTCTGTGTTCTCCATCATCACAATGCTATATTTCCTCTCTGCAAGTGGTGATTATTCTTAGAGCTCTATTCTTCCTTGTGCTTAAATCATTCTCTGGATGTTACTTAAGCCACTTGGGGAGACTCAGTTTTCTGTCTGGTTCATTTTTAACTATTTCAAAGGGAAGTAGATGCTTTCTGTCAAAGTGAATTTCCATAAAGTGAATCAAGTTTTTGAGTATCATTATAAAAATCAGAGATGTGTTTACTTAAGGAAAAATATTTCTCAAGAAGTAATGATAAAGTTTTGTTAAGGGGAGGGGGGGTCCCAGGTTCATTTGGGACTAACACATCATTCCTTTGTTACTGTCTTGAGGTGGTGATATACTTTTTCTTTGTAGTACCCTGTTGATTCTAGGATGTCTTCTTTGTCTCCAGTTGCTCACCTCATCATTCCTGCTGGGTCCTGGTTTATACCCCATAAATACCTGAACATGGCTGTCTGTCCAGATAAACTCCACATTTACAGTTCTCAGAATTTTCATACCCATTGCCTGGGATTTCTCTGGCATTTGCAATACCTGATTTAGTTGGACTGCTACCGCACACTTCAACTATAATTGCCACCATATTCATTCATTTGTCTAACAGATTTTTATTGAGAACTGTGGTGGATTGAATAATCGTGCTTAGTTCTTCACCTCCTGTACTAGTATTGCACATCCACATGCTTGGTGGGGGCTGGGGTGGGCAGAGTGTGCTGTACTTCCTGCTTCTTGGTTGTGGGCTTGGCCATATGACTTGCTTTAACCAATGGTTGATGTGATAGAAACAAACACCTGATATCGGCTTCTATTCCTAACTTTGTTAGGAGAAAACTGTGCTTTGGGTGGTGTGATAAATATCCGTTTGGTCTTTGTCCCCAGTTCCTGACACAGAGCTTCTAAATCCTTGGAATCTCCTGAGTGATAGAGGTGATAGGAACACCTTTTATTGTTCATAACAATCCTCTTTCCACCACCCTGAGTTTACGCTAATAAGGTGACGCTTAGCTGAGTCTAAGAGTCAGATATCTTTAGGATGGGGGCTAAAGAACAAAGCAAGGCATGATTAGAAAGTTGAAACTTTCAGCCTTACCCCTTGACCACCAGGGAGGGAAGAGGGGCTAGAGATTGAGTTAATCATCAGTGACCAATGATTTAATCAATGACTAATGAAACCTCCATAAAACCCCTAAATGATGGGGTTCAGTGAGCTTTCGAGTTGATGAATACACTGAGGTGCTGGGAAGGTGTCACACTTGGAGAGGACATGGAAGCTCCACGCTGTCCCCCCCATACCTTGCCCTATACTCTATGCAACTCTTCCCTTTGGCTCTTCTTGAGTTGTATCCTTTATAATAAACCAAGTAAGTAAAGTGGTTCCCTGAGTTTTGTGAGCCATTCTAGAAAACTAGCAAACCTGAAGATGGAGTTGTGGGAACCTCCCATTTATTGCCTGTTGCTCAGACATACAAGTGGCCACCTTAGACTTGAGACTGATATCTGAGGTGGGGACAGTCTTATGGGACTGAGACCTTAACTTGTGGGTTCTGTGCTAACTGTAGGTGGTTACTGTCAGAATTGGACTGAATTGTAGGATGCCCAGTTGGAGAGTTGGAGAACTGGTTGTTGATGTAGAAAAATCCCACACATTTGGTGTCAGAAGTGTGAGTAAAAAGAGTTCAGTATTAGTGTTTGATCCAAGGATGAGAGGTACTCAGAGCAGACCTAGACCAAACCTGCAGCTTTGAGCCAAGCACAGCTGAAATCAGCTGACACCCAGTCGACCCACCAATGCATGAAGAAATAAACACTTGTTTTTGAAACCTACTGAGTTTTAATATGGATTGTTACACAGCATAAACTGATTCAACCTATGTTCCAAGCACTGTTTTAATAAGTGGATGACTTCTTATTTTAGAATTCTGTAGGTTTTGGACTTCATATGGTGAAAATAAGTTATAAGCTGTTTCAGTCTTTAAGAATAAGAATTTACATATTGAACATATATAGAATTCTACATATGAATATAATAGCAGCTATGCGAGTTTAGAGAGTTTGGTAATACAAAGATGAAAGGGAAAGAGAGGCCAGTTAACCGATTAGGCAAGACCTTGTAGGTCCCCTCAGTTTTGCAGAACTCCCAAATCTATTTTTTCAGGGCACCTAAGAATTGTTGAGTCTCTTAGGAACTGATACACAATAACAGACACAGAAGAAACTAATGCACAAACCAGAGAACAATTTCTTTTTCTACTGTGAGAGATATTCCCTTCTAGTAACTATAATACATATGTCCACTTTCTTAGATACCCCTTCCTGGTACTAGGGAAATAAAACCATCACCAGTTAGGATGGGTTTGGGGGCATATAGCAGTTAACAGTGGCTTTAACAAGATAGGAATTTATGTTTCTCTCACAGTAAAGAAATCTAAGAGTACATAGTCCAGCACTGGTATGGTCTGTGGGGTCATCAGGGACCTCCTCTTTTGTATGTAGCTCCCAACTTCAAAATCGTTTGAAATCCCAAGATGCTAAAACTCTAGCCGTTACTTCCATATTCCAGGGCACACAAAAGAGGGAGGAAGGAAAGCAAAAGAGAAACAAATCTTCACTGGATTTCACTTATATCACAGTTACTAAAATTTATGATCATAACTGGTGCAAGAGTCTTAAAATTTTAATCTTTAAATGTGTGCATGCATTACTGTCCTGAATTATATCAGTATTTTGCTACGAAGCAGAAGGGGGGAAATGGATGTTGGAGAAAGCAGGTAGCAATCTCTGCTCACCATTTCTCTCTCACTCTAGTTGTCTCTTTCACATTTCAATGCTTCTTAAATCAGATGCATTGTACTAACACTGATGTGTACATTATTTTTTCCTGAAAACCCATGATTAAACTGATAGAATGTCTTATTGATTTCTTTTTAAAAACATGGTAATGATATCAATTTTCTTGGTGAGAATAAAATCAGAGCACAGTGAGTTTTGTAGAATACGGTAAAGCCTTGTGAATTATTCCTGCCCCAAAAAAGGGAATAACATTTTCAGGATTGAAATATTTGGGTCTGCTAGACTCAGAGTGTCAATTTCATGAGAAATAAACTCTCCATATTTTTGCCTTTGGGGCCTCCCTATTCTAGAATCCTCTCATCTCCCCTCCAGTTATGGAAACCTTTGGTTTTGACCATCTCTACTCTGGTCCTACCTCTGTGTGATTACTCCATAGTCACCTTGATTGAATTTGTTTATTGCCAGAGTTTTCCAGTCAGGATGAGTTAAACCATCTCTTAGGATGGGTGACTTCAACAGACGACTTTCATTCATTATGTGTTAATTTAAACTAGTTTAACTAACAAGGCTCATCTCATTTCTTAGTTCTTGGTGACCCCTGTCTCTTTCAAGTACTTCTAACATGGGCCACATTCCTTGGCCCAAAGAGATGTTGCCTGTGTATGTAATTTGGAAAAAACTTCCAGTAATTATTTAATTTCTGAAAATATACAATTCACAAAGTCATAGCTTCAGGTATGAGGGGAAAAGATAAAGATATACATTAAACTTTGTGATCTGTTTCATAGAATCACTTACGAAATAAACTGTATTTCCTATATTGTCCCTGGAAGATTCAAATACAGAAATTTGTTGAATTTTTTCTCCATCTCTCTTACAAGCAAATGCTTTATGTGCTAAATATATAGTTTGATATATATTTGGTAAGTTTTAGAGTTTTTGAGATCCTTTGTAATTGTTTAGGGGTTACTACTGATAAGAATAAAGCTACTATATTTCATTAAAAATAAGACATCAGTTTTAAGATAATCCTGAATTTCTGCCATGTGAAAATGGAGGTGGGAAATGTGCATCTTAGAACCATTCAAATATAATTTAGCAGAATTTTGAATGACAATTACTACTGCAAAATATAAACTGTAGATTGTAAAGCCTCCCTATATGTAAAACTAGGGATTTAGATTCCAGATGAAAGATATTAGAGTCTTTCAAATCTGGACAACAGGAAATAGGTTTATGTTTGCACATAGCTAATGTGCGTCAGAGGATTATTAAGGAAATTCACAATCTTTATACTTATAATTATCAGAGGTTTCAAGAAGATAATGGCTAAAAATGAAGGTAAACATTCTTAAAGGCATTGAGTTAACTAGCAGATATTTAGCTGCCTTTACTAAGCCCTCAGAACCACTAAAAAGAAGGAAATCAAGCCTCTAATCTGTTATAGTTCTTCAGTTTCCTAGGTTCACCCTTTAATTTATCATAGAAGGGACAGATTTATCAGTGCATCTAGTGCTGTGTCTGCTCTAAGCAATGTGGGTCTCTCTAACTTTCAGATGATATCATATTTGTGTTTTAATTTCATTATTTCTTCGCAATTCATGTTGTTTTCAAATTTTCACCACCTCACCAAACTTCTATGAGCACACAGGAATTACTGAGCATTTACTCCGTGCCAGGCACCCTACTAGGAAGTGGTGATAAAATGATAAGGAATTCCCCTGGCCATCTCAAGTGAGCAGTCTTAGAGGGGAGACAGTTTCAGTTATGCTGTAACAGCACTTCTACAGGTTCTATATTTAATAATGGGTCCAAATACTGGCCCAAAGGAGGATACAATTAACTCAAGGGGGGCTTAGGAGGAGAAGATATGGCAAGTTGGCCTTGAGAATGAAAAGAAAGGAATTTAGCAGGGCTACACAGTGAGGGGGTAACAGAGGCATTTCAAGCAGAGTGAATACGAGCACACCTGTATTTGTTTTCATGTTTGTTTTACCTATGAGCTCTTCCAGAGTGAAGACCTCAAGCTCTGGTAATACCTACCACCCACATGAGTGTAGGATAGTGTTTAGCAAGCGTTTTTTCAGTAACAACGAGTGAGCTAGTCCAGAGAATAATGAGAATTGGGTCAGCGCTTCTCAAACGGCGGTAAGCATGAGAATCACTGGGTGCTTGTTCGTGGGCACCAGCCTCACCGCCTTCCTGCTTCAGTAGGTCTGGAGTGGGGGGCCGGAAATTTGCATTTTCAATAAGCCCTTCCCCATCAGGACTCCAACATAGGTGGTCCTCAGAGCACAGAGGTGAGGGTGGAAAGGAATTCGTGGATACTCGGTGGATACTTCTATCCTGGTCCTTATCAACTACCTGCAACTCACTGAATATACCTTGAGGTGCACCCCCTGTCGGCCATCAAAAAGCTTTTTAATCAGCCTTAACCTGTGCTGCTCAGACCTGTAAGTTAATTTTCTGGCAAATATGCTGAGAGAAAAATAAACCTGCCTCCTGAGACTTAACAGGTCTTCTTGATTTTTAAGTATTAGCATGTTTTTCAAGTGCTGAGAAGCTGAAATGTGCTAAAGAGAGGGGGGGGAAAAAAAAAACTCCAGGATTAGTCATTTCTCTAAAAAAAAGTTTCCAGTGGCACAATACTTACCTTGAAAGATGAACATTTCCACCTAAAGCATTTTTTCTATGTTTTGTAATCATAGAGGAGAATTTATGCCAACTCTGCCTTTTTTTAGCCATTGAATGAAACATTTCTAAACTGAGTTGAAAATAACTCCAACATACCTTTAACACCCACTTGCTCTAATTTAACTCCATTTGTGTCTCCCTTAACTTACTCTTTATTTTCTTGAGCATTCCAGCTGTTAACGTTAAATCTAACTTTTGGATGTCAGTCCATGTCAAAGCAAGCCTTAATCCTTTTAATGTTAACCTATCACCAGCTCAAAGTGGCCTTATAGCATCAGATATAACTGCGTTTGCAGCCCTGTGGGCATGGAGTGTGATTATGTATGCAGGCTCGATCAACCTTCCCTATAATACTACACCTATGTGTAGCGTAGACTGGAATTCTACATGGGGTGGGGAAGGACTGGACCCCATCCAAAGCACTTTGTTTACAGAAATAGGAAAAGGCTTTGTTTCAAGGTAGCAGCCCTGCAGAAGTATTGGAAATCTAAGTTGGCAATCATCTAGTCCTACATCTTTTTTTTTTTTTTTTGTCTAAGAGAGATTAAAATGTCATGAATAAAAGCATACAGTTAATGACAGAGGTGTTGAAACTGGAACCAGACTGGAAACTTTTAGATCAATAGTCTAACACTGTGTTAATGCAGTTATATGGTACCCACTTTCTTCTTTCTCTTGAATGGAATGCAGTGTAAAAAAAAGAAAAATTATTACTATTCTTACTCCCCCATTTAGACAATTTTTGAGGTATAAGTCAACTGTGTCTTGAAAGTTTGGCATAGATTTTTCTCTGATGCTTTCTGACCAGGTACACCTCAAATTTAGAAAACTGACAATGAAACAGGCCATTGTCATTGGCTGAGTCCTATGTGGAAGCAATTTGTAGTAAGGTAGAGGTGACTTTTGAATTATTATACTGGGACATTTAGCTTGGCTGTAGCAATATACTAATGAAGAAGTCTCTGTTTATGAGGAAGTTCACTAAATGAAAATAGGTATCATTGCCATGTTATTTTATGGCCCTTGGTGCAATAGAGCTAGAATTTTAGAAAGAGATTATACCTTAATTAAATGAAAGAAGTGATAAATACACTTTTAAATGAAGATGAATAGACACTATAAATTCCACAAGTTAAATGTCCAGCTAAATGTTTACCTTAAAAAGCCAATAACTAATGGAAAAGGGTAAAAAGGAAAATATTCTTTTATTCATATTATGTATTTTGGCACCAAGGTTAAAAGAATAAGTCACAATTTTTTTTCCCAGAGAAGCTCCCAGCCTACGGGGGAAAGAACAACACCAAAAACGTTAACTATAAATGCTACAAGAAAATTAAGTTCCAAGTCCTCTGAGACCTTAAGGGGAGAATAATTAATTTTGTTTTAGAAGCTGGAAAAGGCATCAAGGAGGGTATGATATTTGAGACAAGTGCAAGTTCAGTAAAAAATTTTCAAGCAGATGGTTTTTAAAGGTACAATACAGCAGCATGACATTTCTTTTTTTCCCCTGAATGTTGAAAAATATCTTTTATTAAGCATGTTTAAAATAATTTTGTTTATGAAAAAACTTTCCAACTCTTGTTTCTCCAACTGAGATAAGAATGCCTTCCTCCTACTGTTATTTTCTGTTTTGTTAGTCTTTCTGTTAAGCCTATTTTGTGTAGTTCATGATGACTTTTCCTACATCACTTATTTGGATAGAAACTTCTTGAAAATCTCTCTACATGTTCTTGTAGAAGAGTCAAATTTATATTCTTTAATATAATTCACATCGATCTGTCTTTTTTCCCCTTTCATGTTTATCCTATTCTTTTTCATAATATTTCAGTACTCAGGTATCAAGAACTGGGACCAATAACACATACTCTTATCTTTATATTTTTCCACATACACCTTTATTTGCAAAGAAAAAGGTACTGATTACAAATACTATTCTTTTCATTTACAAGAGAAGAAAAACTGGGGTTAAGGTATTTTCCAAGGACACAGGGCACCGTTGTGATAAATTTAGAAACAAAATCCTAACCTCCCAGATCAGTGGTCATTAGATCAATTGCTTAACAGTTAAAATGTTGCCCAGGATTTGTTGCGGGCCTTTCACTGACAGGTTCTGAGAAAAAGATTCATGATTTGAGATCCTGAGAAGGAAGGAGTTAAAGAGAAGAAAATCTTAAAAGATTAGATTGATCTCAGGGGATTTGGAAACTAGGCAGAGGATCTGAAGATGAAAGGAAAGATTTGATTCTGTGCTGAATTACAAGTTTTGAAGGAAATTAGAGTGTAATTTTGTGCAGCTCTAGATAAGCAACCACAACCTAAATTAGTAAAGTACTTATAACTATTATCTTTTAAAATCATCATTAAAAAGTATTTCTAAAACTGTGTTGGGCTTCCCTGGTGGCGCAGTGGTTGAGAATCTGCCTGCTAATGCAGGGGACACGGGTTCGAGCCCTGGTCTGGGAAGATCCCACATGCCGCGGAGCAACTGGGCCCGTGCGCCACAACTACTGAGCCTGCGCGTCTGGAGCCTGTGCTCCGCAACAAGAGAGGCCACGACAGTGAGAGGCCCGCGCACCGCGATGAAGAGTGGCCCCCGCTTGCCGCAACTAGAGAAAGCCCTCGCACAGAAACGAAGACCCAACACAGCCAAAAATAAATAAATAAAAAGTAAAAAAACACAAAACAAAACTGTGTTAATTGTGAGCAGGCACCATTAGTTACATGTGTTAATAGGAAAAACCCAAAAAAGAACAGCAAACAGTGCGTATTAGACATCAGTTGCAAAGGGGGAAATCTCAAAGGCATGTCATTGCATTATACCTTCTCAGACTCAGGGAGAAAAAGGAAGGGGCAAATCACTGCGTCAGCCCTTATTGACGTGCCTTACAGAAGCATCGAGAGGTACTGGTCAACCTTCTTTTTGAGGGTATTGGTAGAGTGCCTTGGTTTCTTTCACTGTACCCCCGAGACAGTGAAGGCCACACTTAACCCGGCCCCAAAGAGCAACACGGTGGTACCCCCTGCAGCCCATTTGTCAGAACTGACGCCCACTCAGTCACTGGTAATGCCGTCAACCTATGTTAAATAACTTTGGCCTATTGACCAAGCCAGTAATTGGGATTGCTGTCCACTGGTTAGAGTTTCTAGGAACATCTGCTCTGCTGCAAAAACAGAGCATGTTCTTTCCTCAGTTACCAAATGAGTATTCGATTTATCTGATTTCCAAGTGACTACCTATTTCCCCTAGGGATATGCTTATAGGAAGTTAGAGTGGGCCTCTGGTTAAAAAAAAAAAAAAAAAAAAAAAAATGGTGAATTGAATACCCACACTCTCACCTCAGTGTTCTTCTGGAACTTCTCTCAAACCACAGTAAAGGGATTTGGGGATGGGGTGTGGTGGGGTGGGTGGGAGTATAAACCCTCCAGGACAAAGAGAACGAAACAGGAGAAGCTAGTGGAATCTGGATGGTAGCTGGATGTGTGGCAACTGATTTCGAAGATCCAAGAAAGCTGAATGATAAACCATCAATGGGAAAGGCTAGAAGCACACTAATGTGCATTGCAGAATCGGCAAAGGTTCAAGGCTTCATGACCCTCACAGTTCTGGATGTGAGATACAGATGGGTCTAAACAAGGATTCGTTGACAGTCTATTTAAGAAGTACTTACCTCCACGCCCTTCGGAAACCCCACTTAAATGACACCTTAGGTTTTTGTTTGTTCTGTTTTAAGGAATAAGCCTCAAATGATCAAAACAAAAAACAAAAATATGTTTTTTACATACTTTAGAATATTTTCCTGGGTACTTTAAATTGTTTTACTGTTATAAATAGTATATTCTTAAATTTTCATTGTCTAGCTCTTTGTTGCTGATATACAAAAATGCCACTAACTTTTGGTTATTGATCTTCTATCTGCTAACTTTTCTAAAATCTATGATTAATTATAATAATTTGGGTAGATTCCTTTGGGTCTTCCATTTTGTGGACAACCATGTTATCTCTGGATAATAGCAATTTACTTCTTTTCCAATCCTTATAGCTTTTCTTTCTTATTGCACAAATTATTATATCTAATCCAATGTTGAATAGAAATAGTTACATTGGGAATAACTAATGGTTCACCATTGATTGTAAGGTTTCTATAACATTTCTATATGTACTCTTGTTTAGGTTAAAGAAATTCCTTTTTATACCTGTCCACTGAGAATTTATATCAAAAATTGTTATTAAATGTTAACAACTGCTTATTCTGCATTTATTGACATTATTATATGATTTTTCTCCTTTTACATGTTAATATGATACATTACTTAATAGATTTTCTAATGTTAAATCAACTTGTATTCCCAGAATGTATCCAACTCAGTGATGATAGATTATCTTTTTTGCATTGCTGAATTCAATTTACAATTTTTCTTTTTTAGAAAGTTTTTTGCTCCGGCATTAATAAGATTGGCCTGTTTTTTCCCTCTCCTTTTACTCTTTATTTTTGATAACAAAAGAAATTATATATATAAGCTGAATTGGAAAGTATTCCCTTTTATTTTATTAATTGGAAGTTTAGGTTTGTAGTTACTTCTTCTTTGAATATTTCATTGAACTCTTCCCGTAAAATCATCAGGTCCCGCTATTTTCTTTGAGGGAGAATTTTGAATTACTGATAACCATCCTGATTTTTATTTCTTGACCAATTTTGAGTCAATTTTGGTAACTTTTAAAAGTATTTTGTTCATTTCACCTAACCTTTCCAATGTCTTAACATTAGAGTTATTTATATTTCTTTATCATCTTAATCTCTGCTGCCTTTTTAGTTACGCCCTTTTTTCCATTTCTAATATTTTGTGCTTTCTTGTTTCCTTAACCAATCTTGCCTGTGGTTTGTCAATTTTATTAGTCTTTTCAAAAAGTCGCTTTTGGTTTTATTAATCCTCTCCTATCTTTTTTTTTTTACTTCATACTTTTCTGCTCTTTATTATTTTATTCTTTCCATAGTTTCAGGATTTATTTTGCTCTTCTTTTTCTAATATCTTAAAATAAATGCTTAGGCAATTGACTTTGAGTTTTGCTTTTTTCTAACAGAGCATTTTAGCTTTAAATTTCCCTTTAAAGACTTTTGGCTACATTCCAGAGGTCTTGACATGTAGTATTTTGATTAAAGTACAGCTGCTTCTGCAGTTGTTATTTTTGCTGACTTTTGTTCATGGTTACTTGTTTCCTCCTGTGTTAATCATTTTTTATTGTGGTTTCATGATCCTTGGATTTCTATCTGTGGGAATTCTTTGAGGCCTGCATTGAAAGTGCATTTCTCCATAACAGTAGTACTCGAAGCATTACCAACCTAGGATCCCTTTAAACTCAATTTTCCATTTGGGTTTTTTTTTTCTTCAGGTACTATAAATTTCAGTGGCAAACCCATGTGAATATGGCTTGTGGTTAAGAACTATCAAGGGAGACTTTTCCTTTATTTCTGCTCCATCCTGAGAGACGGTTGAGATGAGCATCTCTCCTTCTGCGGGTCACGTGTGTTTTCTCATTCACCCGTTGTGGGTATCACTCTTCCAGTGGTCCTGGTTTCTGACCTGACCGTTTACTCTGCTCTGGCCCCTGGTTTTGGCTTCTGCTCCCCAAACACATAGCCAATTAAAACACAGATGAAGCTCTTATAATTGGCATTTACCCTAAGGGGTGTTGCCGACTCCGGGGTGCTCACCGAATCCTCATGGAATCACACTTCCTCATTGTTTGTTTGCTCTATTTCCATTTCTTCACTTTCCGGCTCAGCTCAGCTATGCTCTGAGAAAGGTTTTAAAAAAATATTTTACTTCGTATTATTTTTCTTGTTCCTGAAGGGATTTCTCTGCATGCATACTTTGTAGACCCAATTTCTGCCACTTTCTGTTGTAACTTATAGAAAAGCAGTTTGCCTTAAAAAGTCATAATTAGAAACTCCAGAAATATGGTGATTTTTTCAGTTTAGTTTGATTCAGCAGATAAATTGTATCACCAAAGCCATAGATTATTTCTGTCTCTTCACTCTGCCTTTTATGTTGATCTGAAGCTATCTACCCTCCCTGATGTGGTCACAGAATGGCTGCCAGCTACTCACAGAGCTACATACTTCATTATCCACACTCAGGTAAAGAGAGCCAGTCCCTTTCCTAATCATCCAATGAGTTTCCTGAAATTTTCCCAACGGGCAAACACTGAACCAATCCTATAGCCAGAGAAATGTCAGGTCCTGATTGACTTAGTTACCTGAAACACCTACACCTGTCCCTGGTTTCATGACTAATTCATTCCTGAAACCCCTCATGCTAAGTGAAGAGTCATTCAATGGAAAATGTTTCCATTAATTTTTAAAAAATTGTGATGCATTTCATCCCAAATCAAGATATCTGATTATTTTATATAGCAATTGAATTATGTAAAATGTTTACATAATTTTTAAAAATCCAATAATTTGAAAGTAAATAAGTTTATACATAAAATAAGATGCAATAAGGGTTTATTTATTCTTCTTTCTGTACCGCTTTCTTCATCAATTGTTCAACCTTTTGGGACTCCATTGATCTTGTACTCCACTGCACTTAAAAGTAAAAGTTACATCATAGGAAAACATTTTTAGGCTAAAGTAAAAGCTAAGCAATAGAATGCTTTGAAACATGGAAATAGTACATATTCACCACAGACTAAGGGTTGTTGAAGATGTAAACCCGTTATCCCTCTCATTTGGCATACATAAGCAAAGTTGGTCGTTTTGGGTTTATCTAAACACTGCATGCAATTCAAATTAGATCCATATTATATTGTCTGACTAGAAAATGTTGGCATTGAGTGAATTGGTGAGCTTGTCTTTCCCTGAAACCATAATCTTGAAACCATTTCTTATCGTATTCATTACCTTTATTATTTATTACTACTACTATTATTTCTATTGTTTAGTGTGTTTTAGGGTAAAAAGGAAAAGTCTCATATAGGAAAAAGAAATTCTTGTCTGAAAACGGTATGACTTTTCAAGAACTATTATAGCAAAAAGCAGAACATTTATGGGATAGGTCTGTACTCTGGCAAAGGAGATGGGTTTACTCTGATTGACCAAGACTAGTCAGTCTTGGGGATCAGTTTCTACCAACCTCATGGCCACTACCCAAAAGGGGGGCAGAGAACGAATATCAGTGAGACAATCATAGTGCCCTCTTCAGCCGGCTTTATTGCAGTATTCCTCTAAATCAGAGTTAATGTACACTGAGATCCCACCCATATCAGTGATGGGACATTCAATTTCCATAAGCATTGGGGTTTCCCCCCCCCTCTATGCAATCACGTATTCGGAAAACCAGGAGAGGTGCTGGTTAGTCATGGTGGCTACCAGTATTATGCTGCTGTCTGCTCCCTACTGCTACCAAGCATTCTCTCCCCACATGCATCAAGCATTCAACTCTGGGTAGACTTAGGGATAAACCCCTTAGCCATTCACTCCCCCAATCCCATACCTCTGCTCACCAGGCCACAATATCTAAAGCCCAGCTTCCTGTTTCACTCCTATTCTTTCCCACTCTTTTCTGGTTCCTCTTGTTTCCTGTCTTAAAACTTTGCTTCCCATTTAAAAAAAAAAAAAGACTTTATTGGGATATGATTCACTTACCATACTGTTCACCCATTTAGAGCATATAATTCAATGGTTTTCAGTATATTCGGAGTTCAGGGATCACCACAATCAATTTTAGAATGCTTTCACTATCCCCAAAGAAATCCCCTGCCCTTTATCAGTCATTCCCCATTTTCCTCCAGCTCCCCTACTCCCTGATGTCTTAGGCAATTACTGCTCTAGTTTCTGTATGTATAGATTTTTCTACTGCGGACATGTCATATAGATGGAGACACAAAATATGGAGTATTTTGCATTTGGCTACTTTCATTTAGCATGATAACTTGCATTTCCTTCACGCTATAGTGTATATTAGTAGGTCATTCCTTGTTATGGATGAGTAATTTTCCATTATATGAATATACTGCATTTTGCTTATTAATTTACCAGTTGATGGACATTTGAGTTGTTTCCAGTTTGGGGCTACTATGAATAATGCTCATATAAACTTTTGCAAAAATGACTTTGTGAGGACACATGTTTTCTCTTGGATAAATTCTTAGGAGTAGAATTACTGGACTGTACGTTAAGTTTATGTTTAACTTTTAAAGAAACTGCTGAATTGTTTTCCAAAGTAGCTGTACTATTTTATACTGTGACCAGCAATGCTGAGAGGGTTCCAGTTTCTCCACATCCTCACCAATACTTGTTATTGTATATCTTTTGAATTATAGCCATTCTGATGGGTGTGTAGTGGTGTACGTTGTACTTTTTAAAGCTTAATTAGTCAGCTACGTTTAAAACTTGGGAGAAAATCTAGGCATCTGGCCTATCTGAAAATATCCAGATGTTCTCGCAACACCAGGTCTCAGTTCTGTAAGGCAGCAATTGGCTGAAGCTCTGTAATGGCCATTCTCTTTAGACTGGCATGCTCTCTCCAGTTTATTGGAGTCACATCTTGTTTTATGAGTCTGACACCGAAGGTAAGTGTCAGTTCTCATTTTCATCACGGTTGTACTGTTGTTTTTCTGGAGGTAAGAAGTGTTTTGTGTTTCCATGTCTCTAGCAAAAGTGAAAAATGAGAGACTGAGAGGGTGATACAATTCAAGAAAGTAAGAGAGAGCAGAGTTCTTTGTTGAATTAGAGACTGCACTTACATGTCTAATATACAAAGTATGTCTTTATCAAAACGATGCAATTTAAGGCATCATTATGAACAAACCATAGAAAGACAATGTGTGATGGGCATTTTAATGAACTGAGAAAAACAATAGACGTTTCAAGGGAGTTCTATCTTGAAACCAAATAAAATAAGTAAGGCAACCATGGAAAGTAGTTATCTATTAATACAAATGTAAAGGAGCTTATAAATAATTTTAAGACTGTATTTTGATTATCTTATTTTTAGGAGAATTGTTTCTTTGGCGAGAAATAATCTACCACACTTGAAACTAAAATCCCTTTTTAGAATTAGAAATTACAGAAATTCTCTAATTACAAGAGTTGAAAATTCAGTTCCATACATGGTTTTCTACTTCAAACATTTTGAGAATAAACTAATGTTGTTCACCTTGTCTTTTACAATTAATGTTGATAGAATGAATAAAGAGTTATCAAGTAAAATTATATGGCAGTATAATGGGATACTGAAAGTTAAAAATGATGGTGTTAGAAAAATAGATTTCTTCAAATGTCTTGAGAGTAGTTACTCTAAATATAAAACCAGCTATGTCTGGAAGTAACTACATTTGGGTACATCTGTTCTCCATTATGAAATGGAATAAAACTAAATATTGTTTCCAGTTAAGGGATTTAAGGCCAAATTCTAGACTGTCCATTTCAAAGAAAAATACAAGACCTACTACATCTTGTGCAGGAAAAAAAAAAAAAAAAGATGTTAGTTTTCTAATCTCAAATCAGAAGAATTGGGATTAGAAAATTTTTGATTAATCTCTTTAGTTTGAATTTAACCTATAATCCAAAATATCCTCATATCTGTTTAGATTTTGCAATACATTTCTAATTTAGTAAAAATAAAGAATGTTGATTCTATTTCTGGAGGTTAAATATTCTTTGTACTTGGAGTGCTGCACACACATTACTTAGCTGGATTTTTTTTTTTTTTTTTTAACTTGAGTTTTGAACACCCGTGTGGAAGGAAAGTGTTCAGGGATCTTTCATATTTCTTCATGATCCAGCCCAGATCGTCAGGTTGGGAGAAAGCATAGGAACTGTGGCAAGATGCTGAGAAATAGAGAATAATCTTTATCTGTTGAAGAGAAGATCACGGGATGGATAAGCAGGAAGTACCTGATTCAGCTAGTGGAGAAGGGGGAGGCTCAACATTTATTTTAGCCAGCAGGATGGAACTCCAGCATGAAAACATTGAGGTTGGTAGAGTAGGGAACTAGAGGTGGAAGAAAAGAGTCTAGACATGTGTGTGTTGGCTTGTTGGTTGTGGGTAGCTCCCAGGCTGTGAAAGCTCAGCACAGTCACCTCTCTGACCATCTTCCATACTTAATTCCATAGCAGCCCCTCTGGGCAGCACGTAGAACTCTGCCTCGGCGTGGGGGGCTATCCCTACCTCTGGCAGAGGGGTAAAAATGCTTCCCGTGTTCCGTCCAGCTAATTTAAATGTCAGAGTTTACAAGGGAAACGCCCCTGCTTCTGACTCCACAGCAATTGTCCTGTGCTCTCAAATATGTACTTTGATCACCTCTTTTATCTTAGCCTGAAGAGCTGGAACTGGCCTTTATTAGTCATAAAGTTATTCATTCTGCTTTAAATCCAACAAAGTGCTCAACTCCATAACCTCCTGTGGCAGTGGGTTTCACAGTTTGGCTCAATGTGCTACAAAGTAATCATTTCTTCAACTCGGCTCTAAATTTATCCGCCATTAATTCCACCAGCTGACATTTTGTTCTCTGGTGACATTCTGGAACATTCAGTTCTTTGGCTGAGAGTATAAACAAAACCCTCTGTCAGGCTCTCAGACACTAAATAATCACCACTTGCCATTTTTGCCTTTAAATATGTTTAGCCTGGTTTGATTGACTTGGAGAAAATCTTAAATTCTTCTTTCTCTTTTGCCATAACTGTATTCAAATGTTACTCTCGTCTCCCAGTCTTTCTTGGGAATCATTTCAAATGGATATTCATTATCAGGTATATACATGAGGTGGCCTATTTGGGAGGATTAGGATTAATTTGTGTGAATAGTGCACTGATGGCTCCTGAAAAACTGTCAAGTGTCTTGTGATGACAGTGACTCACGACAAATTGTCTGTGGTCAGCACTTCATCCAGGAAGTGGGTGACAGGACACAAAACATGATTTTAGAGCAATTGAATTGGTTCTATGCTGCCACCACCTCCCTCCCCAGCCAGTTCTTCCCCTCACTCTGATTTATGAAATTCCTCTATTGAGGCTCAGTTCCTTTGATCCCTATTCCAAAGAAAACCCTTTCAGAGAGAGGTGTTATTTAAGCTACTGACAGCCATTTTCTCCTGGGCACAAATTGTGATGATGTATGATGCCTCTTTTCCTTTAAACTGGTCGTTGTCAAATCGTGTCCTGCAGAATCCTGGAGCCCCAAGGGTGTTGTAGGGATCCTTGCAGGATAAGAAGAGATCAGATGGGCTGGGTTTCAACGGAGCAAATCTGCTGTTACCTGCTGTAGATATTCAGCTCCTGAGTAGAATTTCAAGTGATAAGAAAGTTTTATATTACTGTTATTACTATTTTTACATCTCTGCTTTAGGCTCTCAGGTTGGCTCCCTTAGCAGGAGGTCAGGACTGAGCCTCCAATGCTTTTAAGCAATTTACCGAAAGTTAATGCTCTTACATGCTGCAGTCTCCCATACAGCCCTTGCTCCTGATTTGGGCACCCTTCCAGAACAGGCATTTTCTTCCCTCCTAGATTACAATCCAGAGCCTCTCCCCTGCCTCCTTATGATTCTCATCCTTGCTTCACTAGAAAGAAAAAAAAGAAGAAATGAGACTAGGAAGAGAAACAAAGAATAGCTATGCACATGCTTCCTTCCTTCCTATAATATAATATTTATAGAACACCATCAGCCTTAGGAGCTTTGGAATGGATTCCTCCACAAGTGGAAAGTATCTATTACGCCCTAAAATGAAACACTTTCAGAGCCTGCAAAGTTGGAACTATCTAAAAATATATTAATAAATCTAAAGTCACTTACTACTAGGAAATGTGAAAAAATAACATATTCAGGAATGATGGAAAATTGGGCATAAGTTAGAACCATTTAGATGCAATCAAAATAGAAAGTGAAGAGATTAATTATTGACTGGAGGGAAGCTAGTTTTTTAGCTGCGAAGGAATTTTTAGGAAGTCACATCGGAAGAGTTAGAGATTTAATTCTATGAGATTCTACAAAATTGAAAATTTCTGAACAGGAGAAAAAACAATAACACTAGCATTTAAGAGGAGTCAATGAACTGGGAAAAAATATTTCATAAAATCTGACTGAGGATTAAATAATATAGATAAATAATCTATCAAGTCTGATGATAAATAGTAGAAACCAACTCTAGCTAACAGTTTATTTTAAAGAATACATTTGTTGGAATTCAATTATGTGATGCAGCTTGCAAAACTAAACACTGGGAAAAAAATCAGGTCTCATTGTGAATGAGAGCAGGGTAAGTATATAACTAAATCTGGGTAACAGAAACTCCAGTGTTGGTCCATCCTATCAGAAAGCTGTGAGTATCATAATGTAGCTTTCATCATTTTCTTTTCTTGTTTCATTCTTCTCAAAATTCAAATTGCAGGGAGCATCTAATTGGCCAGGGCGTGGGGACATGTTCGATTGCCCCCCGTCCCCCCAGTATAGTGTGCAGCGGAAGAGGGGTAGTTCCCAAAGGAAAATCCAGGTATAAAAGGGAAAGGATTCTCAGCAGGCAAAAGGTACGGAGATTTTTAGAAAAACATTGAGAAAAAATTCAATCAATAGATGGTCAGAGGACATGAACTGATGATTCACAGAAGATGCAGTATAAAGCAATATAGGTGAATAAAATGTTCAAATCTCATAAAGAAATGAAATTTACACCAAGTAAAGCAAACAAAGAACTTTTTTTAAGCATTAAAAGAATAGCACTCCTCAAAAGTTAAGCAAAAAATGCCCATGTGATCCAGCAATTCTACTTCTCAGTATATATTCAAAAGAATTGAAAGAAGGGACTCAGATATTTGTTCTCCAGTGTTCACAGCAGCATTAGTCACAATGGCCAAAAGATGGAAGCAACATAAATGTCTATCCACAGATGAGGGGATTAACAAAATGTGGTATATAAATACCTTGGAATATTATTCAGCCTTGAAAATGAATGAAATTCTGACACATGCTACAACATGGAAGAACCTTGAAAACATTTTGCTAAGTGAAAATAGCCAAACACAAAAGAACAAATACTGTATGATTCCACTTATATGAGAAACCTAGAATAGGTCTCAGAGAGACAGAAGGTAGAATAGAGGTTACGAGGGGCTGAGGGGAGGGAGGAATGAGAAACTGTTGTTTAATTGCTGCAGAGTTTCTGTGTGGGATGATGAAAAAGTTCTGGAAGTGGATAGTGGTGATGATTGCACAACATTATGAACATACTTAATACCACTAAATTGTACACTTAAAATTTACTCTTTTAACCATTTTTAATGTTATATATGTTTGACCAATATCTTTTAAAACATGAATAACTGCTTAAGGGTAAGGTTGTGTTTAACTAGTGCATTTATGCTGAGAGTGGGAAGGTAAATTTATACAACCCATTTTGGAAAGCAATATAATAATTTTTATCAGAAACCCCCCCATACTCCTATCTTTTGACTCAGCTATCCTATTCCTAAGGATGTAATCTTAAAGTAATAAAATGCTATTTGCATGAAGATGATTGTGGCAGTATCAAAAAATAATAAAAAGTGTAACAAACCTAAATGTGCAAAAAAGAAGGAAATACATCACAGAAACTCAATGAAACATTATTCAACCATTAAAAATTATAATGATTATGAGACAATATGTATATTAGCAAGTAAAAAAGATGAAAAAATGGCACTATGCTATGAATGTAATCTTGTTAAAATATTCATGTCGACAGCATACAGGAATGAAAGCTTCTGTGGTAAATGGAGGGAATGATGATGAGTATTTTTCCTTTAAAATTTTTCTTTAACTTTTGTGATTTTGCCTTAATAATAAAAAGTGATAATACTTAACATCAAGCAAAATTAATTAAACATTTTAAATGTATTATGTTACAAAAGGTAAACAAGAGATAGAATTCTTAAATACTTGTAGCAGAAATTACAAGGAAAATTTGAAAAGTAATCTTCTTGCCTATTATCATTGCTACTGTAAAAGTAAAGATACTTACGTGATACCTATGTATCAACTAGACTAATAATAGTTATTAACTTACAAAAACCTCAGTTACAAAACTATATACGTTATTTTAGGAGGAATCTGGGGACTTGTATAATGTAGCTGTTTTATGAAATGCACATTTTACAGAGCAATGGAAAAGCAAAATAAATTGTGAGATGAAGTGGAAAATGGTTTTATAGATGATATTGGCAAAAAGAAGACAATAATAAAACAATATCTCAGGAAGATTCTCAGATGCAAAAAGCTTCAAAGAGGACACTTCTCACAAGAAGTGGCAGAAAGGAATACCAATGTGCTCAAAAGTCTCAGAAAAACTACGTATAACATCCAATGGCATCGCCTCTCCTTCATGAGGGGTTTAAAACAGTGGATAAATATACATAAAAAGATGTTTTAAATGAAGAAATAATTTGAAAAGGAAGCTGAGAACAAAGGTACTGACAACTTTCACAGCCCAGAAATACTTCCTTTGTGCAACACCAGTCTTTCTGGTCTCCTTCCCAGATACGAGTAAATTCCCAGACTCTGCAGCATCAGCAGAGATTGAGAGATCACGTAATAAAATTCCCTTTTCTAATTGGGCATTTGCCAGAGCCTAGAGAAAGGACACACCCCAGTAACATAGCCAGGAGGGGCACAGCCCCTGAGACACGCTGCAAGTGCTGTGCGGCCTCTATGTTTGTAGCGGCACCAAAGGAGAAAGCTCTATGCCACACCCACACCCACCTCCCTATCAGCGCTTCCTTCATTTAATGCCTTTGCTTTCTCCCCAGGCCTCTTTCTCCGGTCATCTTAAAAGCTATAAATAATTGCATCCTTTTGCCATGAAAGACTCTCTGTTCCATGGGCGTTTCATGCCAATATTATTTAATGCTTATTACGTAGCGTTATACCATCCTTTAAGACACGAGGTTCCTTCCAAGAGTGTTCAGTAGAGCTCAGAACTGAGGTATAACCACATAAAATAAACAACAGTGCAAGAAGATGAACTCTTCAGGGTAAATCAGGGGTCAGTATATTACTCTAGAGTCTGAGGAAGAAACCAGTATGGGGAGGATCTGTTAGGGAGGCAAGAAAGGGGAAAATAAAGCAGGTTTGTTAAAGTAGGAGGTGAGGATCATCTACAGTTGAACCATTGGGCGAACTGGTTCAAAAATGTAAAACCAGGAGTCAGCATTTTCGTATGATTCCCCAGGTGATTTCTGCGCTGGAAAGGTTTGAGAGCCACGGCTGGGGACGTGGGAGTTTGTGTAGAAAATGGTCTGAACCTATCGCTGAGGGAAGGAGCATGTTGTGTTCCAGAGCTGTCCATAAAGGCAGACCCTTCAAATAACACGATGTGGGAACTAACATAAAACGACGCCTCAGCAGGAAGCCATGAAGCAGAAAAAAGTTTGACTGGATAAATAGAAGAAAATAATGATGACACTTAGCCTCATGTCACTACCGTTATGGAAACAAGGCTACGTGGGAGAAAAGAATGCAGCCTGGGTTCTGTGAAATTTTGAGTCAAGATGACACATTTCATGGTGTTTCCTAGAATTAAATAGGCTATCTTTTTATACTTCTGTAGGGATAACTCTCAATTCGGATGATTCACTGTTAGAGAAACAAAACAAAAAACAAAAAAACAACCTCAAGTGATTGAATAACTAGTCTTGAGATTTCCCATCGTTTCTGTCTTACATTGGAGCTCTGAAAGGTGCCTTTCTTTTCCATCTCGCAGTTCAGCTTACCAAGTGGTGCTATCACATCTGGATATCTAGTAGAAATGATTCAATTAGAGTCTCATCATGGCAGTTGAATCCGTCATTTTGACAGCCAGAGTCTATAAGGGATCTCTTTTGGGTAAAACTCCTGGGTACACTGCTCTATTCCAAGCAGGCTTTGCCATGGCCTCTCATGCATCTCAGATCTCAGGGATGTTGTTGATCTCTCCTTCTTTCTCGCTGCTCTCACTTGCAAGACTGTATATGTAATTAGCATACAATCTTTAGTTTTCTGGCTTCTCTTTGACCCAGAATTAGAAGACCACACACCCTTTTTATTTTAGGGTTTTGCTACTAAATACTGCGTGAAACAGAGAAGGGAACAAAAACGATGGACATGGGAGTGTTGAAAGCTTTAAGAAATCTCTAACGGCTCTCATAATTGTTACTCTTGTCCTTTCCTAGCCTGCAAAATGAGGCTCCTTTTCCTGCCTTCTTCATGGACCCCTCTTTGCATTATCCTGATGAAACCTCTGTGTGGTATCATCTGCATTTTTAAAAACTGAGGGGCATAGGGCTGACACCAACGTTCCCTCCCCCGTTCTTCACAGGGACAATTCTCACCCCGTGGGACCCTCTTTCTAGGTAGATTTCCTGGAGATTCAGGGATGAGAAAACAGGCGGGAACTCAGAGGGCGTTTTGTTTCTCGATTGATGTCTTTAGGCAGCCTCCGCACCAGCCTTCAGTCTCCACGTGCTCCAGGTTGACATAAGAAAGTGGGAATTAGGTGATCATCTGTCCTTTTAGCACTATGGAAATTTCTAATTACCTGGGAGCTCGTGACAGACATCTTTCTGATCATGAAGAAAGACATTTTTGTTCTCTCCAGGGATGATTTCAATTCCTTTCCCTGGTCCAAGGCTCATCTTCTCTCGTCACCCTGCCTTGGAGTCTCTCTGTGTTCCAGAAATGCTGAGTGGGTAACAGTTCCGCGGCTTCCTCCTTCAATCACACAAATAACTCCTAAAACTCTATTTCGGGTGATAAGGAAGACAAGGGGCAGGTATGCCTGAAAGTTCCTCACCTAGAGTTCCTGCAACTCCCTCTTCAATTACCACCTCACAGCGGGCACTTACCACTATTTTTACACAATGAATATAGTCTCATTTCATAAGGATGCATCTGGTTGTGTGGCCGGAATATTAATGTTTCTGGTCTCATTCATTCATTGCAAGTCCCATATCTATTTCCCGAGAGCACCTGCCCAGGGGAGTGGGCAGCAAACGCTCTAGATGTGAGATGTTCTGTGTTGCTCTCCACATCTTGCTTTTTAAAAATTCTGCTGAGCATGATTACTAAATACTGTGTGCAGTTTGTATTTACTTTACACATGCCCTCAAATTCCTGAAGGAATTATCCTTTTAATAAATACTACATATAGAGAACAAAAAAGTCGAATGGTGCTCTAGAACAGAGCTAGGGAAGAGAGATGTACAGACACATATTTTCTCAGCGAGGCACATCCTCTTCCTAAAAGATGATAGATGTTTCTGTAAGTCTAGCCAGAAATCAATAGGAAATTATAATAGTAATGATACTAGCAGTTTGGAGCACCAGAAGTTAAAATTGAGGGATAAATTTTCAACTCATGATAATAGAAGTTAATTTAGAAATATACAATCAATATAGATTCAAAATGTGATCAATAAGAACTTGTAGTAGTGTATTTAAAGAAATAACCTAATTTGAAAATGTAAAGTGCCTTTTATTTTAAGATCCATACAATTTTGAAAAGTTTCACCAGAACACTGGATATTTATACTATTAATCTTCTTAATCAAGGTAGCAGCTATTTCAGATTTCCATTCTAGTGAACAAGAATGTTTTTCTCTACCAGTAAGTCTTCTTTATTCATAGATAAATAATTTGAAACCTTCAATCAATTCTGGTTTTTGTCTTTATATTTAGTGAGACAATAAAGTGCTATATTAAAAACCATACAATTTTTTAAATTGTGGTAAAATACACACAACATAAAAATTACCTTTTTAGCCATTTTTAAGTGTACAGTCAGTGGTGTTAAGTATATTCACATTGGTATGCAACCAATCTGTAGAACTTTCTCATTTTGTAAAACCGAAACTCTATACCCTTTAAACAACTCTCCTTCTCCCCTTCCCCTCAAGCCCTGGCTGCCACCATTCTACTTTGTAAAAAAAATTTTTATTGAAATATAGTTGATTTACAGTTTTGTGTTAGTTTCTGGTGTACCGCAAAGTGATTCAGATATATATTTATTCATATATATATATATATATTCTTTTTTAGGTTATTTTCCATTATAGGTTATTACAAGATACTGAGTATACAGTATACTGTGCTATAGAGTAGGTTCTTGTTGGTAATCTATTTTATATATTGTAGTATGTATATTTTAATCCCAAGCTCCTAATTTATCCCTCTCCCCCCTTTTCCCTTTGGTAACGTAAGTTTCTTTTCTATGTCTGTGAGTCTGTTTTATAAAAAAGTTCATTTGTATAATTTTTTTAGATTCCATATATAAGTGATATCATATGATATTTGTCTTTCTCTGTCTGACTTACTTCACTTAGTGTGATAATCTCTAGGTCCATTCATGTTGCTGCAAATGGTATTATTTCATTCCTTTTTATGGCTGAGTAGTATTTCATTGTGAGTATACACACCACATCTTCTTTATCCATTCATCTGTCAGTGGACATTTAGGTTGCTTCCATGTCTTGGCTATTGTAAATAGTGCTGCAGTGAACATTGGGGTGCATATATCTTTTCTTTTTCTTTTTTTTTGTAACATCTTTATTGGAGTATAATTGCTTTACAATTGTGTGTTAGTTTCTGCTGTATAACAAAGTGAATCAGCTATACGAATACATATATCCCCTTATCTCCTCCCTCTTGCATCTCCCTCCCACCCTCCCTATCCCACCCCTCTAGGTGGACACAAAGCACCAAGCTGATCTCCCTGTGCTATGCAGCTGCTTCCCAGTAGCTATCTATTTTACATTTGGTAGTGTATATATGTCCATGCCACTCTCTCACTTCATCCCAGCTTACCCTTCCCCCTCCCCGTGTCCTCAAGTCCATCCTCTACGTCTGTGTCTGAAGGACCTAAGGGCAAGACAGGCATGTATCTTTTCAAATTATAGTTTTCTCTGGGTATATGCCCAGGAGTAGGGTCGCTGGATGATATGGTAACTCTATTTTTCATTTTTTAAGTAACCTCCATACTGTTCTCCATAGTATGCACCAACTTATATCCCCACCAACAGTGTAGGAGGGTTCCCTTTTCTCCACACCCTCTCCAGCATTTATTATTTGTAGACTTTTCATGATGGCCAGTCTGACTGGTGTAACCATTCTACTTTCTGTCTATATGAGTTTGACTACTCTCTCTACCTCATATAAGTGGAATCATACAGTTCAAGTAGTTTGTTTTCATAAACTATAAACAGTGTTTTATGATAAACCTTATAACCACAGTATAACCAAAATCATGTAAACTCATTTAGTGTAGCTAAGTTGGTACATGAAAACTCCATAAAATAGAAATTTACCTGGATTTTGCCATGAACTTCTGAAATGGAGGTGTCTTGAAATGAAGTTTTAAAGAAACTTCAAGATGCTCTAATGAGGAAAATAAGAAGAAAAAGAAAAAACAAATGAATTTTCATTGTGAAAATAGCAAGGTAAAACAACTCCAGACAAGGCAAACATCTTTGATGCTCAAATAGCTTCCACAGTTAATGGTGATTTCCCGATGTTAATTTCTTAGTTTTGACAAATGTATCATGATGACATAATATGTTGACATTGGGGGAAACTGGGGAAACAAAACTCTATACTATCTTTGCAACTTTTCTGTATTTAAAACTAATTAAAGTAAAATGCTTATTTAAAAAAATTTTTTTAATTAAAACAAAATTTCCCTGCAAAATTTATGTATTATATAGGTATGCAATTTTATTTTTTACACGCTATATGTATTGTTTTCCCATGCCCATTTTAGGAAGTTTGGAGAATATCCAGAGTAGAAAGAAGTGGAAAGGTTACCCATAACCTATAATCTCTCCCAAAGACAACCACTAGGAATAGTGAATTATTTTCTTATAGTTCGTTCTCTTTTCACACATATGTTTTGGTTTACCTAATTTTGATCCTATTGAGTATTACCCTTTCTTTTTGTTGTGATTGTACAAATAATATATGCTCATAGTAAAATGCAATTAAAAAGCAGGAGCTACAGATGAACAAAAGATGAAAATAAAACTCACCTAAAAAAAGTAAAATAAAATAAAATACCTTCCACCGAACACTTGTTCCAAAACATCTCCCATGAAAAAATAAGCTTCTATAACCATAAAAGTTCTAGAAAGCTGCATGATACTTATCTCTTGTGGAACTTTGAATAGCATATTAATGTACTAAAAGTTTTGAGAAGTTCTGAACATTGCTTCTTGTGTTGGGCCCCGGTGTTTCCCAAACTTATTTGACTAAAGAATCCTTTTCTCTCCCCCATGAAACTTATAAACACCACGAAGGAAGAAGCACGGCCTCTAAAACATGAGACAGCAGCATTGGTTATATCTCAGCCCTTGAAAGGCTGTTTTTAGACTTGGCGTCTGGATTTGACACTCAACCACCCTTCTTCACTCCACATTTCCAGTTACTTCTGGATAGAGATTGCTGTATGCTCCATAAATGCTGTCACTCAGACACTCCTTACTGTAAACGTCAAGGTGATTAAACTTTCATTTGAAAGAATGGTAAAGCAAGTTTGACAATACACACTTTTCTTAGCTTGGGGTTTAAAATGATGGCATAAATCCCAGAGGGGCAGATCTGCGATCCTCTAGGCTAAAATAAAAACTGTTTAGCTATTATGCCTCCACTCTATGTGAGCTATAAGCCCATCTCCCATGATGAGAACAAACGGCTTAGCTGCAAACTGCGTTTAACGTATTAGAATAAGAACAGCCGGGACAGGTAAATGAGAACATTTCTATGCACATGGAACATTAATATTGCATTGAAAATCTGAGCCTGTGTGGAATGTATATGAACAATGATTCCCTGGAAAAGACTACATAAAATAGAAGATGAATCATTGTTACCACACAAAAGCCTCTGAAATTATGCACAGAATCTAAGTGGTAAAGGCTTACGTAATAACTAGGAAATGACTGACTTTTTCCACTGGAGATATTTTGTTAATTGAAATAATTAACAGCCTTGAAATAAGGCTGTAGAGGCAGTGTAAACACCTTATGAGGCTGTCATTATGATCCATTTACAGTAACAGCAATTTCTCTCTGAATATTTGACAATGTATAAATTAACTCCTTCCTTATGATATGTTTCCCCCCAGTTATGACTGGATATTAGTACACAAGTCTTACCTCTTACACTGAATTTAAGCTCCTTGAGGGCGGCAGTGATATTTAAATCAATTTGGTATATACATCAGAACCTGGCAACCTGGCCCAGTATACAATAGAATTTTAATACATTAAATTAAATTGTATAACTGTGCCATTTCAGTGTGTAGTCAACATTTCCTAGAGAAAGAGACCTATTTGCTCGCTGACTATCACTGAAGAAGGTCCAAAGACTAAATACTTCTCTCATTTGAAAAAAGTGACGCTATCCACACATTACGGGCTCAGTACATATTTGGTGCTCTTGATTTGATGATTCCTTAAAGAAGATAAAGCATTAAAACATGTGAATTTATCCATGAGGAAGTAAAAGAAAAAGACAGGAAGAAAAGAGATGGTATATTTGGGTAAAATGCACTGATTCATTAAATCCTAAAGTTAGAATGTTTCTTGCATTTCTAAGCATCAGATCTGTCATAAGATCAAAGTGAAATTCCTTCTTGCTACTCAGATGTTTTACTGTCCCTTCATGTTTGACTCTGCAGTGACAGTAACTCTTTGGTAGGCACACAGTAACAAGCTCTCCAGTATTAAGAATTGCTACTTCTGACAAGAGGTGTCTTCCACTGTCTTTGCCTAGCAGGGGTGCCTGGCACAGAGCAAACTCCAAAATTTCGTTTAATGAATGAATGAAAAAACCAACACTTTGTATTTGTAGTTTGTTTAATGTTGGAACATTACTGGCACACACACTATTTACTTGTATTTAATTCGTTCATTTTCTCGTTTGGAAAATATCATCGGCGTATATAGCAATTGCCAGACAGTAGATATTAACTATTCAAAGAAAATTAGTCATAGTTCTTACACTCCAAGGATACAAAATCCATTGGGGAAAGTATCATAGCCAAGGGAAGTTAGATTTTTCAAGAAAACTGTCAAAAATGGGTTATGCATGAACAAATATTAGAAATGGCAGTTGTTGTAAATAGACTTCTTAATCCTCACAACCATCCTGTTAGTTTGGCAGTCCAAGGTCCCCAGAAATTGGGTGACTTGCCTGTGATCTTGGAATTAAAATACAGACAACTGAGACTGGAACTTGGGCGTTTTCTCCGGTAGGACAGTCCTCACTCTGTTCCCTTGGGCTAATCAAGTGTGGGGACTGTTCCTTTTTTGCTTTGGGCAAATTCAGGTTGGAGGTTAGCTCAGATCCAAGAGAGCTTTGAGATGCAAAATGCTGTAATGTTCATAGAGGGAATGCCTGTAATGAAAAGCAAGAGAGCAAAAGGTGGACCTTGGAATTGAAGGACAAAGCAAAACCACTGAGGGAGTGGTTTCCTGGATTGTAGAGGAGCATGGAGGAGAACATTAGGGGAAGAGGTCGGTGGTCTGGAGGTTGACACACAGACTCCTGCACCTCGGAGTAAATGATCCTTGTGTGTGCATGAGAGACTGGGGAAGGGATAGGGGATAAAATGATAAATTGTAAGTGTCGCAGGAAGGGGGACCCCTTCCAGGGCCCGAGAGTGGGCTCTTGTCTAACACTTGGAAATGAATTGTCCTAGGAGACACACGTACTGACAAAGCAAAAGACTTTATTGAGAAGGGGAGCCCGGGCAAAGAGCAGGGGGGTAAGGGAACCCAGGAGAACTGCTCTGCCATGTGGCTTGCAGTCTCAGGGTTATGGTGGTGAGGTTAGTTTTCTGGGTTGTCTCTGGCCAGTCATCTTGCTTGGCCCATATGTGGTCTGACTCAGGTTCCTTCCTGGTGGCGCACGGACCTCTCAGCCAAGATGGATTCCAGCGTGAAGGATTCTGAGAGGTTGGCAGGACATATTATGGGCTGGCATCTCCTCCCTCATTTTGGCCACACCCGAATTCTTCCGGCTGGCAGTAACTTGTCAGTTCCGTGTTCCTTATCCGGACCTCTTGTTGTGAGATAACTGCAATCGGTTATTATCCTGCCTGGCCAGGGCGGGCGGATTCAGTCCATGGTTCCCTAACATAACGATAGCAAAGAAACACAATTTTGTCTGCATGGCCTTGGACAGTATTTATGTTTGTGCAGAGAGACCTTTCTGTAAGAACTTCTTCCTGATCTCCACTCAAGCCCCATTCAAAGCAGAATATGGTGAAAAAGAAACTATTGAAGATAAGCATGGGAAATTCCTGACAGAGGTCATAAAAACCAGTCTGGAGTATGTTCAAGTGCCCATCAGTTATTTGGGGGATTCCTATATTGGAAAAACTTCCCTGTAAAGCAAAAAGCACTTATCCTCCATTTGGCAGCTGGTTTAATAAAATTTAAAATACTTTATGACGTAAAATATATCTGAGCAATAAATGTTAATAAAAATATTTAGCATTTTTCAATTTATTTTTCCTTCTCTCTCCCAGCCCTTCCTGCTAGCCTCAATAAAGAACCTAATAAATATGGCAGCTTAAAATTTTCTAATTTATATGATTTCTTAGGCCTGATATGGAGAGTTTACCTAATTGAATTGACATTGATGTTGTATAACTAAGTTTATGCTGAGTAAATTTGGTTTTGCTTTAGTTCTGTAAGTTACCGTAACACTCAGCTCTTAGTGTATGGTATTTTATTTTGCATTAAATTAATATAAATTATTTTAATGTGTACTATAAGGCTATTACATATATGTTAGCAAATAAAAAATAAATAATAAAATTCTTCATATGAGCAGAATATACATAGGGTACTGAAAGTATGGACTCTCATGCTGAAAGTATTCAAACCGTTTGTCTTTGTCACACTTTGCATAATTTAAAAGCAAAACAAATGGAAAAGAAAGCCAAAATTAAACAAAGTCATATAATATGAATCTTAGATCTTATAGAAGCCATAGTGAAAGTCATTGAACTTCTGGGAAGTCCTAATATCCTACATATGTTTGAATTCTTACTTTGTTTGAAAGTGATTTTTTTTTGGTCTGTGGATCTGAACTAAGCTTTATTGAGGGTGGATTCTGCTGTGGCCCATTTGTGAAAATGAGCCATATGCTGCTGCACGGATAGAATCTACTTAACCCAAGAAAAGTAAAGTTAAAATAGTAATGGTTAAATACTAAAGCAAAAATAATTTTGCTTATTCAACAGAAAATGAACTGGAAATCTGAATAAAAGTCATAAGTTATAAAAGTAGTGAAATGTTTAGTCAACACAACTAACTCTTATTAAAATTGGTTTGGTTATTTAAATATTTCTTTAAAGAACTAGGCCAGTAGGTCCTATCTACCAATTCAAGGGTAGTTCAGTCCATTGATTGGACTGATTTATTAAGATTAAAAATGCTACTTTCCCCTGATGAACAAATGCTTATTGCCCTGACATAGTCAGATTAATATGGTGAATTTCTTGCCATGTCAAGAACCAGAAACAATGAAGCAATGAGATAATATAAAAAACACCCCGGACTGGGGGTCTTGGCCTACTCTACCATGTCTTTTCTTTCAGCACAGGAATATGCTTAAAATTTCTATACAGAAAATGCTCTGACTCCTGTCGTGTCCCGTTCTAGGTACTGCCATATCATTCTGTTTTTCATTCTTTGTTCGTTTGCTAGGGCTGGCATAACAAAATACCACAGACTGGGTGGTGTCAACAACAGACATTTATTTCCTCACAGTTCTGGAAACTAGAAAGTCAAGATCCAGATGTTGACAGGTTTTGTTTCTCGTGAGGCCTCTCTCCTTGCCTTGCAGATGCCTGCCTACTTGCTGTGTCTTTACGTGGTTGTCTCTGTGTGTGTGTCTGTGTCCTAATCTCTTGTAAGGACACCAGTCATATTGGATTAGGGCCTTCCGCAATGACCTCATTTAATCCTAATTACCTATTTAGAAAACCTGTCTCCAAATATAGTCACTTCTGAGGTACTAAGGATTGGGACTTCAACTTATGAATTTTGGGGGGACACAATTTGGCCCATAACACACTCAAGTATTTTTTTTTGTATACTTCCTTTTATAAAAAAAATTTTTGAGGTATAATTGACATGTAACATATTAGTTTCAGGTGTACAGTATAATGATTCCATATTTGTGTATCTTGTAAAATGATCACAGTAAGTTTAGTTAACATCCATCATCATCCATAGATACAAAATTATTTTTCTGTGATGAGAACTTTGAAGATCTACTCTCTTAGCAACTTTCAAATATGCAATACAGTATTATTAACTATAGTCACCATGCTACACACTACACCCTCATGACTTACGTTATAACAGGAAGCTTGTACCTCTGGACCCCCTTCACCCATCCCCCCACCTCTCATCCCCTGACTCTGGCAACCACCAATCTGTTCTCTCAATAAACTCAGTTTAGTTATTTTAGATTCCACATATAAGTGAGATTATAGTATTTGTCTTTCTCTGACTTATTTCATTTAGCAGAATGCCCTTTAGGTCCATCCATATTGTCACAAATGGCAAGATTTTGTTCTTTTTTTATGGCTGAATAATATTCCTTTGTGCTCATTTTCTTTATCCATTCATCCACTGATGTACATTTAGGTTGTTTCCACGTCTTGGCTATTGTAAATAATGGTGCAATGAACATGGGGGTGCATATATATCTTTTTTGAATTAGTGTTTTTGTTTTCTTCAGATAAATTCCCAGAAGAATTGCTGAATCACATGATGGTTCTACTTTTAATTTTTTGAGGAACCTCCATACTGTTTGCCATAGTGGCTGCACCAATTTACATCCCCACCAACAGTGTATTAGGGTTCCCTTTTCTCTACATCCTCGCCAACCTTTGTTATTTCTTGTCTTTTTGATAATAACCATTTTAACAGGTGTGAGATGATATCTCATTGTGGTTTTTATTTGCATTGCCCTGATTGATGAGGTCGAGCATCTTTTCATGTAACCATTGGCCATCTTTGGAAAAATATTTTCTTCGGAAAAATGTCTACTCAGATACTCTGCCCATTTTGTAATTGAAGTGTTTGGGTTTTTGCTGTTGAGTTGTATGAGTTCTTTATATATCTTGGATATTATCCTCTTATCAGACATATAATTTGCAAATATTTTCTCCCATTCTGTAGATTGCCTTTTCATTTTGTTAATTATTTCCTTCACTGTGCAGAAGCTTTTTAGTTGATGTAGTCCTACTTACTTATTTTTGCTTTTGTTGCCTTTGCTTTTGTTGCTAAATCCGAAAACTTATCACCAAGACCAATGTCAAGGAACTTATCACCTATCACTTATCTAGGAGTTTTATGGTTTCAGATCTTACATTCAAATCTTTAATCCATTTTGAGTTGGTTTTTTGTAAGGTATTTCATTCTATTACATGTGGCTGTCCAGTTTTCCCAATACCATTTGTTGAAGAGGCTGTCTTTTCCCCATTGTATATTCTTGACTACGTTATCATAAATTAATTGACTATATATGCATAGGTTTATTTCTGGACTCTCTATTCTGTTCCATTGATCGATGTGTCTGTTTTCATGCCAGTGCCACACTGTTTTGATTCCTATAGCTTTGTAATACATTTTGAAATCAGGGAGTGTAATGCTTCCAGCTTTGTTCTTTCTCATGATTGCTTTGGCTATTCACACTCAAGTATTTTTCAAAATTCCTCCTATAGGCATAGGTGTAGGCTGCAGCAGAAGTGTCAAGCGCACTGTGACAAATGGTGGGGGTCCGGACCCTGTTGTGTTTGGATCCTGTGGTCCCACCAGTGCCCAATCTCAGATGTTCCACTGTCATCCAACAGCAAATTGCTACTCGACCTGCCCATCCTACGACTTGGCAGATCCTGAGTCTCCTGTTGAGGCCTACTGTAAATTCTATGTGGTATCATTTCCCACTGCAGACATTTCTAGTACTTGAAGGCCTGCCAGATCTCACACCCCAAGCAAAAGGGCTGTGTCGGGGAGATGCTTGCCCCAGTCCCCGCTCAGAGCCAGCAGCCTTCCACCCTGCCTGGTAAATGAGTCAAGGCAGTATTTATTCCCAAATACTAAATAGGTTGCTTCCAAAAGCTTTTGAGGCCTACCAAGAATTTTGCTTCTTTCCTAGTGGGAAGGACAAATAAGAATTAGTCTTTACTTTGGAGGAGATATTCTGGCATGACCCAGACCACTGTACCCACAAAACTTTCCTGATACGACAGGCTCTCGAGTCTTTGGAAGGTATATTTCTCAAGGTGGGGTAGGGGGTGGGGGTAATTATCTTCCAAAAAGGGGAAGTGGGTCACTTCTGTAGGCCCAGTGGGTTCAGGGGAGTCTGGGATTTCAAGGTTCTCAAGTTCATTTACCCAGATCTGGGGGAGATCTCAGGGTCTCGGTCCTTGCCTATTAGGGTCCTGGCCTTGGCATAGGGCATTTGCTGGAGCTAAGAATTCAACTTTCTCTGAAACTTTTTGAATCTTTCAATTAAGTCCTGGGTTTGGTCCTCCTCTATGACTGCCCTATGGCTGTAGGAAATTAGGGTTTATTAAATGTGAGGCCTGCAGCTTTCATAGTTTGCCTTGAATTGGTGCTTAATCTTGCTGAGCCTGTCAGTAACTCTGACAAATCCGTGGCACTTGGAAACAGCCACCAATGCCACAGTCTGTTAGTTAGCATTTCCTCCAGAGGTCTCAAGCAGCAAATGTATTCCTCCATCCAGTACATACATTCCTACCGGTACCCACCCCAGTTTACCATCAATGAAAGTTTTAATAACTGCACCCCTAAAGCATCTCAGGGATTCTACCACCAGTGATGAGGTCCTGTTTGCCAGCTGGTGGGTGAATAATCCATCTCCAGAATCCCATTTTAGAGTCCGCTTTCTAGGACCACTGCTAGGACCCATTATCTTAGGTTTGGAAACAGATGCTAAGACAGAATTGCACGCAGGTTTTTTGGGAAATGTCTTGGGAGGTACACATGTAGGGAAGTGAGGACAGTGACCCCAGGCATAGAGAAAAGCTGACCTGCCATGTGATTGCAATTGACGCTCAGTGACTCCTGCAGAAACCTTAAGAGTTGTGATGGGTGTCAAGTACACACGTACAAGACAAGGCCAAAGGCCAAAGCCTGAGTGATTCTGCCAGTAAACATGCAATGAGCTACTTTTAGATTTAGACAATTTACTACCTATCTAGACAGCAAAAGGAAGAGAAAGTCAAAGGTGCCATTCCCCATGGTCTGCATCCCACGCACCAAAAAGGATGATACTGAAAGGAAAAGAGACAGATGACTGACACAGGAGCCATGGGACACACAGTTGCTGAGGGGCCAGTGCTAGCCCACAGCACAGCAGTTGTGTCTGCAGCTCTTCTGTTAAGGGGCAGGGGACAGAAAGCCCCATACCTCGTGATAGCCTACAAGGCAATAAGCAACTAACTTGTGACAGTCTCCTGGGGAGATGGAGAGACAAGTAGGAGATGGCCTCATAGCAGCCCCTTAGAGTCCTTCCAGTCTCTGGAGTTCCGAGAGGATCACAGTGCATTTCTCCAAGACTCAGATAAGCTGCAGTTTAAACGTTAACTACAGGCTGTCCCCAGCTTATAATGGTTCAACTTACATTTTTTTGACTTTATGATGGTGTGAAAGTGATATGCATTCAGTAGAAACCATACTTCAAACTTTGCATTTTGATCTTTTCCTGGGCTAGTAAGATGATTTCTCGTGACGCTGGGCGGGGGCAGCGTGATGGGGCTCTCTGTCAGCCACGCGATCAGGAGGGTAAACAACCGATACGCTGACAATCTTTCTTTCTGTTTTTCACTTTCAGTACCGTATTCAGTACATTACATGAGAGAGTCAACACTTCTTTATAAAATAGGCTTTGTGTTAGATGATTTTGCCCAAGTCTAGGCTAATGTAAGCATTCTGAGCACATTTAAGGTAGGCAAGGCTAAGCTACGATGTTAGGTAGGTTGCATATACTAAATGCATTTTCAACTTACGATATTTTCAACTTGCAGTGGGTTATCAGGATGTACCCACGTTGTAAGTCAAAGAGGATCTGTATATGGAATGTGCCAGGTCACCAGAATGCCATGGCACAGCCGTCTCCTGCAGATGACCCTTCAGAGTTGTCCCAAATTGAGAGAAGAGGGCTAGGTCATTTCATCTCTGCATCAGCTCCCCCTGGTTGGGGCTATAGCCTTGGGTGAGGCAATTTCCCATCACAGCTGTGAGCCGTCAGCAGCCCATGTTCCCAGCAGCTGCAGAATGGGTGCTTAGGATGTAAAGAGTAGATACGAGCAGAGCACCTTGGTATCCCCTACTCTTATCAATGTTATATTATTTTGAGTCACACTGCATTACTGATTGTATCAAGATACATTCACCTACAAGTAAGAGAAAAACTTACAGCCTTAAAGGATAAGAACATTTATTCTTAACGTGAAAAGAAATCCAGAGAAGGGCAGCCCCACAATTAGTTTGGTGGTTCAACAGTCACCCAAGGTCCAGGCACTTTTCATCTTTCCATTCCACCATTGTGAGATGTTAGATTTCATGCTCACATATGTAACCTCATGATCATAGGATAGACACTCCACCTCCAGAAATCAAGTCCTTATCTAATTGTGTCTAAAACATAAAAGGTAGAAAGGAAGCAACAGAGACTTTTCTTCACATGAATCTCTATGGAGGGAAAAGAAAATCTTTCCCAGAAGCTCCCATCAGACTTTCTTTATGGTTTATCAGCCAGAACTGGGTCACATGGGCATTGCTAGATGAACCACTGGAGAAGAGAAACACGGTTGCCCTGATTGCCTTAGATCAATCATGATTCACCTCCTGGAGCTTGATGCATGGCTACCACCCCAAAATCAAGGTTCTGTTAGCAAAGGAAGAAGAGGGAAATATCTGGTTTGGGGGTATGCAAACCACCAGTGTCTGCCACGTTCACTGCCAAAAAGAGCCATCAAAAGCGTTTAGAGCTCTGAAGATAACAAATGCAAATAAGGACCCTTATTTCCTTGCCACCTTCTCCAAAACTTTCAGGGCCTACTGAAAGCATTTATATTTGAATTTGTAGGCTTAGTGGAACCAATAAGATGTAGGAAAGAAAGATGTGTCTGTAAGCTAAAGAAAAGAAAGAAGAAATATCCAATCAAAACAAAGAGTTCTGCCCTTTGTACCCATGGGTATACATGCATGCATGTGTTCATGCTTATATACGCAGTTTCTAAAAGCATATAATTGCATTATAGATGCCTTTGTTATTAAAAAGATTGACAAATCAAAGTTCATTTAAAATGAAAGAAAATAACTCGGAAAGGAGCTCAAGTGATAAATTCAGCAAACTGAAGTATTTTTCTCTATTGTTTTAAAAAATCCTTATTTATGGTATAATAGAGGACTCAACACTTGAAAAAATACAGTTTTTGTAATAATTGTTAAGATGTATGAACTTGACTTGTCACCTCCAGAATATAAGAAACATAAAGTATGACATTGTAAAAAGCACACATCAAACTCTGTAGTAATAACTAAGGCTAAGTGCAATACAAAGATAATGAAGACCTCCTATACTAAACTCCAGTAGAGTCAGTGGGCTCTGGGTAAACTGCATTTTCCCCTTCATTATCTTTTCTCTGCTTTGGAATTCACCCTGGTGCTCTCTGCCTCCAGAAAGTCCCATTGAATGAGCTCCTGAAAATGGAATTAAATAAGAACTTACATGAGAGGCTTGATCATTACGTATAGGGCACAGTAAAGATGGAGCAGGGGGTCCCCAAAGACCACCTCCAGGTTTGGTGACCGGCTAGAATAAATCACAGGACTCAGCATATAGTTGTCGTATGGCTGTGATTAATGACAGCAAAAAGATACAAAGCAAAATAAGCAAAGGGAAAAAGGCACATGGGACAAAGTGTGGAGGAAACCAGCTGCAAGCTTCCAAGAGTCTTCTCCCAGCAGAGACACACAGGACATGCTTAATTACTCCAGCAAAAAGGTGTAAAAACAAGAAAAGCTTGTGAGAGACTCAATGCCCAGTGTATTTATTGGACACTGGTCATGCAGGTACCCTCTGCCTAGCACATACCAAAATCCAGACTCCCAGAAACAAAACCAGTGTTCACCATAAACGACATTGTTTGTACAGACAGTTTAGCTACATTAAACCACCCTCATCAGTTAGGAAATGATGGAAACGCTCCCCAAATCCAAAGTCCCAAATGCCAGCCAAGAGCCAACTTGCAAGCATGCCTCTCGAAGGACAGCAGTCTCAGACCTGCTGTGTTAACTGTCTTCTGAACAGTTACCAAAGCAGACGCCTGCCCCGTGGAGGCTGGCTGGCTGGACGGCTGCTGTTTCTTCTCTGAATTTATCACATGATAAAGAATCACACATAAAAGACCTCAGTGGGGTCCTTTTAAACATACCATTTTGCCTGCCATTTTTGTCCGCAAATTTCACACTTTATCCAGCACCTATTTTGTTGAATAAACAAATGAATGCTGCTTTCTTTCCTTCCCCTCCCCTTTTTTGCCTGGCAGAAACAGGACCAGAGCTTTCCTGAGAAAACCATACTGAAATTCACAGAGGGTTAATGTAGTAACAGCCATCACACAGGAGAACACGCACAGTGTGATTGCAAAGCTGCCGTCCGGCGTGTCTGGTAAACTGACTTTAGGGTCAGCCCCCAGAGAGAGATTCCCATCCTGGCCTGGGCAGTGGCCCCATCCCCAGAATTACTGTGCGGGCAGAGACTGTGTGTCCCAAAGGAGGAGAGCTCATCTGGCCACTCAATTACATACCAGTTGCTTAGATTCTAATGTCTGCTTGAAAAGTCTCTCTCATGTTTTATAGGTAGACGTATTCAGTTGTCCATGTTGAGCTCCATAGAACACAAGTGATGTGTCTTTTCAGGGGACAAATGGAGAAAACTTCCCTGTTTTATACCTGGACTCTTGGACGAAATCAGATGTGAATTCAACTCCTTCTAAAGTCCCATGTGTTAAAAACGATTTATTTTTTGGCGTTTATTTCCTTGTGTTAAGGAGAAAACTTCCTGTTTGTTGTTCTGTCAAAGGCCCCTGACAGAAGCAGTCCCAGCAAGTGGCTGTCTCTTCTCCTTCCTCCCCCAGATGCTGTTCCCCCCCAGCTGATGGCACAGTTGGCCCCCAGAGCTTCATGCATTACTTGGCCAAATGCTGCCACTTGAACTTGACAGCAGAAAGTGGTCCTTAGAGTGTATAAGTAAAAAGAGCTTCCAATTTTTCATGTCTTCTTCAGTCAAAACTGTAAATATGTCATTTGACAGCCATTTTATTTATTTCCTCTGTGCCAGGTGAAGTAAAGGAGCTGCAACAGCGCAAAGGGGCTCATTTGGTGCAAGAGGCCTCGGGACTTTGTGCTTCAGTCACTTGGGCTTTTACTTAGGTTTCTAAAGGCTCCATTTCTCTTTCTATCCTCGGCATCATCTGTTAGAATAACAAAGCCTCTCCCACCGCCCCCCCCCCCCGCCCATTTCTTGCTTACTTATCTTAAAATAAATGAGGAAAGGTCTTGCACGATTTCTTAGTTTTCTGGAATCAGCAGCCTGTGAGCAGGCAGGCAGGCAGGCAGATGAGCATTATTTTATGCACAAAGGAAAGTAAGACCCTGTCCTGGAAAGTAAGGGGCAGGGTGAACTTTGCCTTGAGCTATACAGTCACCTATTTATTCTCGCTCCTTCCCTTCCGACGGGCCTCTCCACCTCCTCGCTCTCACGCTTCCCCAGAGAAAACACAGAATGCTCTCTGTGGAATACGTACAGATGCTGATCAAAACGTGTTAATTGTGCTTCTGCAGTTTGTTCTCACTGTGATGCTTTTTCTGCCAACTGAATCAAGTCTGATCTGCTTTGGGGAGTTTTATATGTTCACCTTCTCCCATCTTAACTATTTGAAGAGTTTCTTAACTATTCTTCCTTTCCATCCTCCAACCAGCTCTGATAATATTGTACAGATATTTTAGTGGTTTCCCACTGCCCTCAGAATAGGCCCAAGTACCTTAGTCTACTGTTGAGCACCACCCACTTTGTCATTTATTTACGTATTATTTACTTATTTTTATCTCACACTTGATTAGTTCATTCATGGTTGGCATATACAGGTATTCAACATAATTTTTGGATTGTCTTATTTTGTTTTGAGTAATAGACCCAGCAGATATGAAAAGAAAAGAAAAAGACATTTTTCTTGTCCTGAAAAGACTTATAGTCAAGTAGGGGAGACAGTCCTAGTGGAATTTAATAAGTGCTATGATAAAGGGATACCCATGATACAATGCATTAAATAATTAACGATGATTTAATTTACTTGGCCCACAAATATTTATCAAACACCTGAGATGATGCAAGGAATGGGCAAACACACAAAAGATCTAAATCAAAGAGGAGAATCTCGGAAAGTTTCTCAGAGAGGCTAACGTTTCAGTTCAGTCCTTTGGGACTTCCTGGGCACCCAAGGCCTTTGCTGGTTGTCATCCAAATCCTCCTTGCAGAATGCACAGAACGCCTGCTGTTCACTCCATTTCCTCATCTGGGATACATTCTTGTTTTAAAATACCCCTGGTCTGGCTCTAAATGTCCCTCTTTATCTGCCGTGATTGCCCCAGGCCAGCAGGACTCCGTTACCTTTTTGAATTCCTACAGCTCACTGTGCTCTTCTCATAGCACAACTTTTAAGTTATTTTAAGTGAACATCCAAGGTAATAAAAACCATTTAAATTATATAGAGACTTGTATAATAAAAAGTGGAAGACTATCTTTCCCCTGACTCCGTATCCCACTCCTGTCTCCAGAAGGAAAACCTATTGGTAATTTGTTGGGCATCTACCCAGAGCTCTCTCTTGGCATTTATACACGTGTGCACATGTCTGCACAGACACACACGTAATAGAGGTTAATGATTTTCCTAAATGAAAGCATACTCTGCGTTGTTTTGGAATTACATGTGAAGATTATATGTGGACAATTGTTCATGTCAGAACATAAAAATAGAATTTGTTCTTTTCCATGGAATGCTTCTTTTCTGACATACCATCATTAAAAACAAATGTCATGTACATTTTAATATATTAGATGCATTTAAATATATTAGATATATTTAAATATATGTCTGCCTATGTATGAGCACTACTACAGATAATTTACAGATGTGAAAGTCCTCCATCAAAGACTGTACATATTTAAAATGTCAGTAGATGCTGCCAAATTGTCCTTCAAACAGGCTCTCCCAGTTTAAACTCCCACAGAGAGTCCCCAGGCCCTCTTACGCACTGTCTACCTTAGGCAATGAGAATGTAATTTTTCTTGGGGCAGGGACTCTGTTGTTTACACCTTAGCATCCCTGGTGACTAGTGACACAGAGCAGTTCTCGACACATAATACAGATCTAATAAATATTTATGGAAACAAAGTGAACTTCATAGATGTAAAACACCAGGTTTCTCCTGGTGCAAGGAAGCAGCTATCTGGTCTTTGTGGGAGATCTCAGATCTGTTCCCTGTAGATTAAGTGCTCAGTTTTTATCAATGCACAGCCTAGCTAGATGTGTTCTTACAATGAAGATCGTAGGTAAGATTTTCTGAGGAGTTAATAGGAAGTTCTGAGAATAAAGCCCCCTGGACTGGGGCCAGGGAATAAATAATAAAAAGGCCTTGAGCTCTAGGGTCTCCCCGGGCACCATCAGAATGTAGCCAGAAGTCCCAACTGGACAAGAAAACCCGGGTCACAGGAACCTGCCAATTGAGACAGGAAGCCAGAACAGGAAATAGCAACTAACACCTAATTGCTTGAAAGAACGTACAACATATGTGCACTTTGTTAACTCTGGGCTCAACCCCAATTCCATGATCTTTGGCCCTCTATTTACTCTTTTTGAAAGTGCTTCTACTCTTCTGTAAAATGGAAAGAACAGTCCTAATGGGTATTTTGAGAATTATAGACGATCAGGTGAAAGGAATTCGTACAGTGTCAGCTACGTGGGAAGAGCCAGCTGGTCCCGAGTCCTGCCTTCCAGGACATAGAAAATCCCCACCTCCACTGAGGACACAGGACCTGCTCAGGAATATTGTTCTTGAAGAACTACTTTTGGAGGGTTGTTTTGCCCATTTTATACATGTTTCAAAGCCAACTCCTCAGAAAAATAAAGCCAGAAACCCAGGTAACTAATTTTTACTTCTCTGTTTTTATAGTTATTAGGTTCTTTTCAATAGTTAAGGACAAACTATTCTTGACTCAGAAATCCCATATGAATGTCATGCCCGGAGCAGTGAAAAGATGTAGCAATTGAGATGAACGTAATGCCCGTCTGCGTTCCAGATGGGGGGTCACCTATTAGGAGATTCTGTGACCGTGAACCATTTCTGAGCCTTCAGGAAGCAGGGGCAGTGAGTACTGAGAGCCTGCTTGGGTTCCCAGGTTCAGCCATTTCCAAGGGATCTAAACTGGCATGTGCAGAATGCCAAAGCAAGGGGTATGTGAATGTCACCAAAATGTTAACGTGGTACCCTCTTTTGCTGTGTGTCACCTTTGTTCACGTTATTGCTTCCATCCTTTCTTCTCATGTCCGTCTGGCAAAGTCCCCCCTTTATCATTTAAGGGCCATTGCAAAGCCTTCTCATATGCTTCATAGCATTCTTCCTTGATGGCACGTTACGTATTACGGGTTGCTGTTGATCTGTGTGTTCCCCTCCCCTCCCACCATGGACCATAAGCCCCTCAGAGGTATTGTCTTCATATTTCACTCTCTCTTTCCCATGCCCTGAGCTTTCTACAATGCCTTGTGCTAAGTACTTTTCAGGTAATACTTTTTAAAAAATGAATAAATGAAAAGAAGGAGAAATGTGGGCTCAGGAACAGCTGGTGGATTTGTGGCTAGTAATGGTTCTCCCAAAGACTGTTGAAGATGCTCAAGACCCGCTTCTTTCTCAGGGTAATTCTCAGAAGTTAAACCATGACTCTCTTACAAATAGAGAATGAACATGTGTCAAGGGTTTTACTCAACCCAGCAAAATGGTAAAGCTGATTCTAAGAAGATTTAAGGATTTGGTGGTTTTGTAGTCCTTTTAAGACAAGAAAGTTAGAATAAGATTGCCATTTGCATACAAAACTGGTTACTGTTTTTATTAGTTTTAACCTTTGGAATTTTCTTTTCTGCCAGGTAGAAATCATTTGTATCTCTACGGGACACAAATATACAAGTAAATGCAACTTTAAAGAGTGAACTCTTAATTAATAGTAAAAAGAAGCAAAGTTAAACAATGGTATATTTTCCTAGAAAATTAAGTAATCCATGGGTAGGTCTGATAAACATTGACTCAGGATGCAATGAGAGGACATGCAGCCATCCCCTTGGCCTTATTTATAGATTGTGGGTAATTTTTCTATCCCAGTGTTCAGCTCTCTTTACTCTGTGCTATCTTCCTGGAACAATTTCCTCCATACCTGTGACTTACCAGTGATTCTTAAATTTATAACTTTAGTCCAGACCTTTCTCCTCAGTTCCAAACTTACTTATTAAACTCTCTCCTGACTAGCTGTGTGACTCTGGGAAGATTACTTAACCTCTCTGTGCTTCTGTTTCCTCCTCTATAAAATGGGGTTCATAACAGTACCTACCACACAGGGGTACTGTAAAGAGTAAATGAATTCATATGTACAAAGTGCTTTAAATATCACCTAATATGTTGATATGATATAAGTGCTTGCTCTTATTATTTTCAACATCTCTATTTGGATATCTCAGTGGTACCCAAACACTACATGTCTGAAATCAAGCTTATCCCATTTGCTCCCCAAACCTGCCCTACCTGCAATATTCCGTCATAATCAAGGGTACCACTATTCATATAGTTATCAAAATGAGAAACTAAGGGCCGTTCTTTATGTCTCTTCTCCTTACTCTTCATATCTAAGCTATCAGTAAGTCCTGTCTACTGTATCCCTAAGTACCTCTCGAAACCATCCATTTCTCTCCATTCCTACTGCTGGCACCCTAGTCCAAATTGCTTTCATCTCTTACCTGAATTTTGACAATAGCCTCCTGAATGGTCTCCCCATCAACACTCTTTTTTAAAAAATATATATATTTATTTATTTTTGGCTGCGTCCGGTCTTAGTTGCGACATGTGGGATCTTTCCTTTTCGGGGTGCTGGCTTCTGTCTAGTTGTGGCGTGCAGGCGCCAGAGCGCATGGGCTCAGTAGTTGTGGTGTGCAGGCTCAGTAGTTGCAGCACATGAGCTTAGTTGCCCTGTGGCATGTGGGATCTTAGATCCCCAACCAGGGATTGAACCCACGTCCCCTGTGTTGGAAGGCGGATTCTCAGCCAGTGGACCACCAGGGAAGTCTCTCCCCAACAACACTCTTTCCTCTCTCTAACCACTCTCCACGCTGAGGGATCTTTTAAGAATGAAGGTCTTACTACGCTACTTCCCTGCTTTGACACTGTCAAAGCTTTCCACTTTTCTCTCAGTAAAGAGCCAACTTCTAATCTAGCCCACGTCTCATGCCACCTCCCTCAGGATCTGTGCTCCAGCAATACTGGCCTTCCCTTGTTTCCTGACCATGCGGGCTCCATCACTAAGTTTTGCCTGTGTGGTGCCCTCTGTCTGCAGTGCCCTCCCCTCTTTACCTTGTTAATTCCCAGTTCAAATAGTACCTGCTGAGGGAAATCTCTTGAATCCTTAGACCAGGTCAGATTCTCCTCTTGGCACCCTCTATTTTTCCTCCAAAATATATTATCACCTCATCATTATACATCTTTATGTGAGGTTGTATAACCAGTATTATTTCCCCCACTAAACTGTAAGCCACATGAGGGTATGGACATGGCGGTTTTTCTCACCACCATATCCCTAGTACCTTGCAAGTAGGCTGGCATTTAATATACACTTAATATGTTGTTGACAATTGAATGAAAGAACCCAGAGAACAGACTTCAGTGGACTTCTGCAGGATTCTTTGACCTGTTCAACATAGTTATTAGTGACTTGGATGAAATCATAAAGACACACTCATGAAAATTACAGAGGTAAAATCTCCAAAAATTAAAAACAGAACTACGATATAATCCAGCAATCCCACTTCTGAAGTATATATTCAAAAGAATTGAAATCAGGATCTTGAAGCTATATCTGAACTCCCATGTTCACTGCAGCATTATTCACAATAGCCAAGATATGGAAACAACCCAGTTGTCCAACCACAGACGAATGGATAAAGAAAATATGGTAGATACATATAATGGAATATTATCCTGCCTTAAAAAAGAAGAAAATCCTACCCTTTGCACCAAAGTGGATGTATCTGGAAGACATTAAGTTGGTCACAGAAGGACAAATACTGTATGATCACCCTTAAGTGAGGTATCTAAAATAGTCAAACTTGTAGAAACAGAAAATAGAACGGTAATTGCCAAGAGATTGGGGTGAGGGTGGAAGCAGAAATTGGGAGTTATTTTTCAGTGGATATAAAGTTACAGTTATGCAAGATGAAGATCTGGAGATCTGCTCTATGACATAGTGCCTAGAGTTCACAACAGGTATTAAAAAAGTTAGGGAGGTTACAAAAAGAGAAAACTGGGAAAAGTACAACAAACTCAAGATTCAAAAAGATCTGAAAAGCCTAAAATGATAAGCAGAGTAAAAGGCAACGTTTAGTCAGAATGCATGTAAAACCATGCATTAAATTTTAAGAAAAGTTTCCTGTAGAAATACAGTATCAGGAAGACTACTTAATAACAATGCATTTGGAAACAGCTGAGCAAGAGTGGGAGGGGGGCATGCTCTCGCGAGAACATGCCAGGGCTGCACAGTGCCCGATACCATCTTGGGCTGCCCCCAGAATCCAGCTGTGCTGAGAGTGAGGGGAGCATGGATGGTCTCCCGTGTGCCTGATGAGATCACGGCTGACAAACAGCGTTAGAATAGAGGATGAGGAGCTGGGAGCATGCATTCACGACAATGGAAAGAATACAGGATATTTAGTCTGAAGAAGACGTGAGGTTACTTCGTTTTTTTTCAGCCCTATAATAGCCAGTAGTTAGTGTGAGCGTGGGGAGGAGAACCCAGCTAGAACCCAGATCAACTTCTAGAAAGTGGGAGAAAGTATGCATATGATTCAGATTCAACCCTACACACATATGTTCCAATGTTTCATGATCTGAGAGACCAAAAAAAAGCCTTCTACTCCAAAATGGATTCTCCATGACTTATCCTGACGCCTAGATATCCATGGTTATCTGTCCCTTCCACTGGGCTGAGTCTGTAGGTGGCAGTGTGCCTGGAGATACTCACTTATAGGCGCGTCAAAATATGTTGTTTGAGAACCGTGGTTTCATGCCAAAATTTGAGAAAAAAAGTTATAACCAACATTAATGTTTTATAAAATACAAATTTGAACTGCGTTAAAAGCTAAAATGTGAGAAATTTTATGTTTGCTTTGTGTTACAATCCCAGAACCCCACTCACATGACTTCTTTCCATGGTCAGGGCTGCTTTGGTGGAAAAGCTTGAGAAGGGCTAGTTGAAGGCGCCCTGCCCCTAGGAAGCTTCTGAGAAAACAAAAGCATGTTGACTAGCTGTGAGGAGGGAACATTCACATTCCCTGCCAAAATGTGAGCTCCTGAGGACAGATGAATTTATTAGCTTCAGTTCACCCGGCACAGAAAAAATACTTGAAGGAAAGAGACCCCGGAAGCAGAAGTCTGATTGAATTCTGGGAGCGTGGAAACCATGCCTGTAGAGCGACAGTGGGGAAGTCCCTCCGTGGGACATCAGAATGCCATACGCCAGGGGTGGGGTTACTAAAGAGGTCATCTTTTCCTCCATCGACAATTTATTCTCCACCCTACACCCCTTTTTAAAGAGTCTTCCCAGTCTCCCTTGGGAACACAGAGAGACTGTTCAGAGAGACCTGTTAAATGGGGCAACAAAGCAGGAGTCACAGCTGACTCAGACATCAGCGGATGCTACACCCAAAGCAATGCATTTGGAATGTATTTGTGTGCATGCAAAAAGCCAGGAATCCTTTTTTTTTTTTTTTTTTTCAAGAGTATGAAGTCGGAGTTCAAGATCTGACTTAGTCCATGTGAATTGAAGATGGTATAAAGTTGGAGGTGATGGTGGTCTCGTGCTTGCCAAAACAGCTAAAGCCAGTCTGCCCAAAGGGAAAAGACAAAACCAGATGTGCAGGGAGAAGCAATCAAGAGAACACACAGCTCCAGAGAGAGAAGAACAGGGACTTCTTAGAGTTCTGGCCCCTCGTGAAGCCTGGCCATTTTGTGGACTACCTCTGCATCTTGCCCATAAATCCCCCTCTTGGCTTAAGAGGGCTCAAGTGGGTTTCATTCTTCACCACAAAAGTTCTCTGACAAAGACAGTCATCAAAACCCAGCATTACCTGGATGTAGAGTAACTGTATACTTTATCATCTTAGCTAGGACACTCGGGGTGCTGTTCATAATTAGACTGACACAGCAGGAAAACCAGGAGGTATGGCCGTCCTTCTGTACCTAGCCGTCCTAGGCTACCGCATCTGATTGTCACAGCTATCCTATCAAGCTTATCCTGTCTTGGAGCAGGAATGACAGCCTGAGAGTGTGGACGCACGGGCAGCTGGTGGGCGAGCCAGGAGAGGAAGCCGGAGCGAGCTGACCACGGGGTCAGCTCTGCTCACCAGGCTCTCTTCCTCCGTAACCATTTGCCCGAGGGCTCATAGTCTTTGCGTCAGCGCTGTGGGGTGTTTGAGGGCTCTGATCAGTGGAGAGAAACACATACAATCACACTAATCTCTCAGAAAACCCGCACCCACCCTATTGACACAGGGACAATGTCTAGCCTCCTTCTTGTTTGAGATAACTTTTGGCTGAAAAGCACATGCAACAAAATCTCCACTAGCAACAAAGGAAATTGAAGCAATTTTGAGACAATTTAGGAGAAGCCCCATTTTCACCTGAATTATCTGAGCAGCGCAGGACACAAAAGATTAGGGGTCAGAATTTTTCAGATAATCGCTTGTTTTCCTGATCTGGCAGGTTTAACTCTCAGGTTTACCTTTCTGAGCATGTACTGTCCTCACCACACAGTGAATACACACCAGTCTCTAGGTAAGAGCTGGGTGGCGAAAGAAAGAGGTTGATGGGAGAGGAGAACCGATATTCTGATTAAGACTCAGGTGAAAAATGTCTTCCTTAAAATTCTAACGCGATCCCGGTTTTATTTCTACTGTAATGCCGCATGTAAAAGGAAAATAATTAGTTCCAAGTTCTATATCCCTTTTCTTATCAGGTACTGCCAGCCCCCAGGGCTGATCTGGTCCCCATCAAGCAATTACCTGATGGCTGGGGCTTCTGGGATTTGCTAACCATTATGGGGAACGTGCCAGGTTCTGAGTCAGAAAAAGGGATCAGTTACTGCCAACTGTACCCACCTGTTTCTGCTCGGTAAGGGGTAGGCTGCCAGAATAGTAATGATGTCTTAATTCAAGGCGACGTGACCTAGATGGGCGGTGTGCTTTCCTACCACGTTGATCTACCCTGAAGGAGGGGCTCCAGCACCGGCTGAGAGGCCCAGCTGTTCTCCTGACACCACTTTTAGAACCACTGACGAGTCTGTCCTGGGGGGGGTCTGCTCACAGCAGGTGTAGCCACTGTAATCCTCAGCCTGGTAAGAAGGGACAAGGGTGACAGGAGAACTGAGGAGGGTGTAGTACGGACAGGGGAGCACCATTTGGGTTGAGGACCTAATACTTACCACCACAGCGTGCTTGCATCCCAAGGGCAAAGTTCCGCCCTCCTAGACCATGACCGGGGTGCCCCATGGCTGAGACCACCTGAGAATCACGGCTGGCATTTCACGAGTTATTCTGAAGCCAGAAAAATGCGTGTGACACGCGGCCAACCTTACTGAGCCTTGTAAAATGGAAATATGAATTTTTTTTTTTACTGCAACGACCATTTATTTGAGAAAAAAATCTCTTCAAAGAAAAGAAGGAGCATAAAACATCATTGGGTTTTGAAGAACTTTATGGACTATTTATTGTAGCACTCTTGGTGCCGGGTCACAGCTACCCAGAATTTTACTGGCTTCTTTCATGCACATAGAATGCTATCACCACAGTTAAGGGACCTCACAATTTCTCTTTTTTACTTTATTTATTTTATTGAAGTATAGTTGATTTACAATGTTGTGTTCATTTCTGCTGTACAGCAAAGTGATTCAGTTATACATGTATAATAAACATCCTTTTTTTTAAATATTCTTTTCCATTATGGTTTGTCACAGGATACTGAATATAGTTCTCTGTGCTATACAGTAGGACCTTGTTTATCCATTCTATATATAATAGTTTGCACCTGCTAATCCCAAACTCTCAATCCATCCCTCCCCCCATCCCCCTTCCCCCTTGGCAACCACCAGTCTGTTCTCTATGTCTGCGAGTCTGTTTCTGCTTCGTAGATAAGTTCATTTGTGTCATATTTTAGATTCCACATATAAGTGATATCATATGATATTTGTCTTTCTCTTTCTGACTTTCTTCACTTAGCATGATCATCTCTAGTTCCACCTATGTTGTTGCAAATGGCTTTATTTCATTCCTTTTTATGACTGAGTAATATTCCATATGATTTCTCTTTTGAGTGATTTAAATCCTTGAGAACTATTCAAGTGTTCATATAATTTTCCTTCCTCTTCCCCCACCCAACTCCCAATTAAGAGAAACAATTTTTTTTGAATTACCCAAATGCATAACCCCACTGTATGTGTGCACACAAGGTATCTTTTAGTGGTCTGCCCTTAGAGGACTATTCATCTACAGACTAACAGATGAATAGCCCTGCTTGGTACTAAATAACCAGACAATGTCATCCATTTTAGCAGCATGAAAAATAATGAAATTAGGAATAGAGTGACATAAAACAGCAGCTGAACACAGAGGTAGAGGTTAGTAAACGTAAAGCACAACTCATAACTGGGAAGCGAATCCTGTCACCTGATATATGATTACTCCGTATCACTTTTTTCCCTCTACCCACTTTTCTTAATTATTTCTAATGGGCCTCAAATAAAAACTATCTTTTTATTTAAAGATGTAATCATTGCTTCCATACAGAATAACCATCAAGTAGTTTTTCCTGCGAACTTTGAATTAATTTTGTTTTCTGGGAAATCATTGTTTTGAATCTAGCTTTCTTCCTGGTGGTCAGAATGCAAACAGTATTACAGAAATGTTTTTCTTTTGTTCCAGTTTTCTTCCCTCCTATCAACTGTGACCTTTAAATTGGATAAAAATCATATTAATAGAGATGACTGATTTCTCTAAAGAGCATTTTATTTGCTAGTTATAATGATATGGTTTTAAAATGGTATCAATTGCCCTGAAGGGCCTGCATTTTGTTTTGAAATCATACGCAGTGATGGCCTAAAAGTGTGGTGTCAGTACATTTTCTGGATCTTAAAGGTATTCCTTTTGTTCACTACCCACAATTTTAAATTTTGGTCCTAGAACTGAACTGATTGGTTTGTTAGGAAAGGCAAGAGAAAGGGAAAAAGAAATAATTAGAGCAAAACTGTGGTGATAAATGTTTTATATAGTTATGTTAGAAATTAAAGACCGGTTCAAGTTGAGGTTGAGTAGTTTTAACAGTGGTCCTTGAAGTTTTATGACAGCATTTGGGCTGGCAGTCTGCTACACCTATTTATACTCTGGTCTTTCTCCAGCCATTAACAGCTGGCCAGCCACTCCCTTGTGCCCTGCCATCTTTAGCCAAGCAGGCGGGGTTATCTTCAATGCCTTTTAAAAGAATCATGACCAACAAAATGACTTTAAGACGCTTTTGAAAAACAAAGGTTCTCAAATTAATTGGTTGGCATTTCTGTCTCGTTCGATTCCTGGTATTAGATATACACCTCTATTAAAATCAGGGACTGCAGTTAGCTCCCCAAGCACTGACCCTTTCTGCAGCTGTGATTTGGCAAAGGCCCCGGAGATTCTGTAGCCCAGAGGCCACATATCCTGAGCGGGTACCCTCCTCTTTCACAGCAGCTGAAAAACCACCACATGGGGCATCACGCAGAGGCCTGAATCCAGCCTTCTTCCTTCCACTCAGACACACGGTCTGGTGTGGGAATTGCACCCCAGGGAAGCAAACATCAAGGTTTCAGTCATTCGTTGAAATACTGCTCCATAAAGCACCACCTCCATTGTGCCAGGCCAGGCACTGGGGCAGGCACACGTGCATGTGCTTCACTTCTCTGGGCTGGGAAGTTGCTAGAGAAGCGGGGGGCCAGTAGCTGCGAGCTCCAGGGTCTAAGGTTTCTGAGAACGAATGTGTGACAGCACAATACATTGGATGTCCCATTGGTTTCGAGTATTAATTTTTTTAATGCATACATTATTCTAAGTCAGACAAGGGATTTTTTTCAACCAGTATGGGGTTATATTCTTTCTGAGAAAACAGATAAAACCCAACTTTAAACCTCAGTAAGGAAATGCAACGTAAGTTCTAAGTCGAAAAGCTCAAGGTGCCCCCAGGACGCTGGGCCAGAGTGTGAGTCAAGTTCGGGGAAGGTGAGAGTCTGATTCTGGAGGCCGGGACAGCCAGGTCAAGGACAGATGCCAAGAGGGGCACCTGAGGTCCCGGGAGGGCAGCTACTGCTTCTATCTGGATCAATTACACCATGGCGGAGGAGGCGGGGCAACAGGCAAGAAGGGGGCTGAGATTTTTTTTTTTTAATCTATTTTTTTCTTTACCTATTTCACAAGTTTGACAGCATCTCTCCAAGGTCATTGGCCATTTTGTGCTCTACGTATGACGCATTCCTGTGTGCAAATAGTACCGTACACTGTGAGAAACAGGCATCTTCAGCCAGGCCTTCACAGTGCACAACAGCACACCACACGCAGGGAGTAAAACATGCTGCTTCCCTGAAGACACTTGAAAAAGCACGTGAGTCCAAAGGTGATGCAAAGAGCTGGTTCAAATAGCTATTCTGCCTTGACCGCTCTGGCTCAGTAGAGAAGAATTCATTGCAGAAGCAAAACAAAAGTATTTCAGTCCTGATACTCGAAAAGAGGCTCCTGCAGGACAATATTTACCTGGTTCCGAAGACAATTCACTCATAGAGAAGGCTGGAAACAGTTCAAGCAAGCCAGCACTGCTTTATCAAGGATTTCTAAAACAGCAGATTTGAAAGATGCGGAAAGGGTTAGGGAGTCTTTGTCTAGCCCACTTCCCCAGTGCTGGCGGGTGCAGGCAAGGGAGCATCTACTCTCAGGTGAGGATTATTTTGAAATATAGTTTGGGTTCAGACCAAACAGGTGTGGGAGAGCTCTCTTCAATCAGAGGTTCTGCAAAGGTGAGCAGACGAATAAGAGAAGGTCTGCGGTGGGGTCGCAAGCGGCACACGGGACTCTGTCCTCGCTTCCAGGGTGCTGAGTGACTGTAGCGGCCAAAAAAGAAGAGGAATTTAACCCCCTTCTCAATGATTACAAAGAAAAAACTATTACATATTGTAAGCTAGGAGATTTTCTTACAGTCACCACGCTGTGTGTCTCTCAGTATTCACAGGCTAAGGATCCTTTCAACTGCTATGCGTTCTAGATGCGCCAAGGTCAACGAGTGGCAAAGGAGAGGCGGGTGAGGCTCACGTCACTCTGGCCCCTCTCCTCAGTGTTGACGATCTACCTTGTCTTTGACCTCTACAATTTTGTCCCCATGATGCTGCGGTCGGCAGAATGATAGCTCCCCAACGATGTCCACATCCTAATTCCCAGAACCTGTGGCTATGTTACTTTACGTAGAGAAGGGGACTTGGCAGGTGTGATAAAGTTAAGGAGGCAGGAGAGTCAGAGAAAGAGACGTGACAGTGGAAGCAGAGGGCAGAGTGATGCCATTACTGGCTTGGAAGGTGGAAGAGGGCCGCGAGCCAAGGGATGCAGGCGGCTTCCAGAAACTGGAAAAGGCAAGGGAATGGATTCTCCCCTAGAGCTTCTAGAAGGAATGAGGTCATGCCGATACCTTGCTTTTAGCCCTTAAGACTCATTTTCTGATTTCGGACCTCTAGAACTGTAAGAAAATAAATCTGTATTGTTTTAAGCCATTAAGCTTGCAGTGATTTAGCCGAGCAGCCATAGAAAACTAATTCGACGCCTCATCACATATCTGTGAACAGAGGAAGACAGTCATCTAGAGTCCTTCTCAGCACCTCTGGTGCTTGATGCCTGGAGGTTCCCGATCTAAAGGTACTGGGGAGTCAGGAGCTGACCACTGCGGCTTCATTCAGAGGCAGGATGCAGCCATCTCCTCCCGAGCTGCAGTAACGTCCGTTCCTCGGATGCTGGGACCCCTCTGCTTCTGAACCCGTGGCTCCGAGGAGCTGCACGGGCGAGTGTGCATCCCTCATGTCCTCGCATTTGCTGCTGCTATGCCCCCGGCGTCAGCGGCGTCATCCAGAGCGTATGGCATGTTGTGTGCAGTTTCCTCTGTCGGGGAGGACCTGAGAACGTTTCTTGGTGCCAAAGAATGGGTTTTGAGGCAGCGTTGGTGAAGTGTGCCATGGTGTGGCAATCTGAACTTGGGGGCAGTCCACATCATTCACACGAGTTGTCACTGACTCCATGGTAGCTTCCCCTAGGGTGGAATGTCCAGTGCAGTAGTTCTCACGTACGCTTTGATCAAGCTGCCTTTCGTGGCAAGATAAAGCGCAAACCAGGTTCTTTGGCTCTTCCATATAAAATGGGGCCCAACGTAAAGATTATGGTTCTTTCATATTCCTTCAGGATATCTGTGCACATCCATAGTGATATGGGGAAAGTGATGACTGACCAAAATCCAAGGTTCCAGTCTATACTGGGCTCTTCCTGAGGGAACTGGGAGAAGCCAGACTTAAATATTCTCATTCTGACTCTGTCAGTCAGCTGTCAGAGCCCAAATCACTGCTCTCACTTTGCCAGAGCTGTAGTCGCTGAAGGGTGCATTGATATTTTTTAAAAGCTCTCTGGGTGATTTTAACACGCAGCCACGGTTACGAACCACCATTCCAAGAGCTTTCTGTATTAAGAGTTTTACGATCATTACATATTTTAATCCTCAAAATATCTCTATGAATTAAGTATCACTAATATCCCCATTTCACTGAAGAAGAAAGCAAAGCATGGCAAAGTCACTTAATTTACCCAAGGTCACACAATAAGCAAGGGACAAAGCTGGGGTTCAAACCCAGACTCCAAAGCCTGAAGCATATGGCTTCCTAACTGCCTTGGGCAGAGTTGCATTCTAAGCACACGGCAGAATCCCTATTACTCAGAAAATGCTTGTGGAATGAGTAAGTAAAGTTGATGACAAAACCTATTTGTGAAATGGGTTTTCAGTTAAAATATTCATGGGTGTGGGTCCAATATTACTTTTCAATTTACAAAATGTTTTTGTGCACTGTTTGTTTACATGTTCATTTGTGTAATTTTTTCCTCTAGACCTTAATTTTTCATTTTAATTCATAAAAGCCTAGAATTAAAAAACTACATACTCAGAGAACAAATAGTAGCATTTTTATCCCCAAAATCCGTGAAAGATGATCATTTATTGAGTGCTCCTGTATTCTAGGATACGTAAGTAATGTAAGTTCCAAAATTATGGTTTTATTTTAAACAGCTATATTTCTTATATTAAGAAATTCATTTTTAGATAGTCCAGAGTTAATCTAAAATGATTAAAATACATAAATGTCATTTGATTCCACTTTTAAAATACTGATTTGCCTTGAAAAAAGGCAAATTCTTCACTTTTATAATGTAGCATAAATATATATTTCTTCTGCAGGATCTTTTAAATAGCAACAATGTCACCTGCTTGACTCTTTAATGAGTGAGAAGTGAATTCTTTTCCTTCTTTCTATGTAAATCTGAAACCCCCTTTAATATTAGGGAATGTAAAGGGACCAGAAAGGAGACTTTTTTTTTTTACATTTAGAGCAATTTGTTATATGGTGGAATTTTTTTTTCTATGAAAATATAACAAACTCAGGAGATACAAAAGCTGGTTTTGTACAAACTGCTTGTGCACTAAAATAAGAACAGAAAGTGGAGGAAAAGCAAAACAGCAATTGCAAATTGCCTTTCATATTGTAGTTGAAGGCACTTTCCTGTTGAATAATTTTAATAACGAAATCCCCCTAGCCATCCTCCTGATCAGCTTGAGCATAATTTAAGCATTTTTCCCTTGGGTTTATACCTTCATGGTTTCACATTATGTCTAGTGTCCTGCCAAGACTTAGATGAGTCTACCGTAGTTAAAAACTAGACTCCAAAGCAACTAGAAATTTATGTTTTTCCTGTTTCAAAACAAACTTCTATTTACAGTCACCCTATCATTATTTTAATTTTTAAATTCAGCTAGTCATTAGTAGAATTATAGACCACTCAGAGAGACAAAGTTCAAATTAACTTTGTGGTATTTTCTTCTCCAAATTCTCAGTTAAATACCTGTAGACATTAATTCTCAGCCTGTAGGGTGAAGGTCTCTGAGGCGCCAGGATGTTAATGTGGGAGATTCTTAGCTTCCTGGTGGCTAAAACGTCACATGCACAAATGCACCACCATCCTCCAAAGGCACGTAGATGTTAATGGTGATTCGTACAACTCCAATTCATTTAAAAATCTTAGCTAAGTCACTCTAACTTTTTCATAATCTATCTGCTGAGTCAATGGACAATTGCTTTGGGGGAGGGATGGTATTATGTCACATTTCTTGAAATTAAAAATAGGTCCTCACGATTAAAAATGAAAGCAGATACATAACTAGATAAAACAGTCACGCCAGTGGTCACCTCTTCTGATAAAAGGACATGAAGATAGCAGTAAGTACTGACCCAACTAATTGTCAGAAGGCCTACGTGCTTCTCTCAGGTCATAGTGATAGCTCTGGGCACATAACCCCAAATATCTGTTTTTAAAAAATGATTAAAAGACAGTTTACATGATACAGACAAACTTTATTTAACACTTCATGAAGCAGACAGTTTCCTTTTGGAGAAACACCAAATGGGGTGGAAGCAGGAAGCTTTTATAGGATAAGGAAGAAAGAACAGGGAAGAGAAAAATAGGAAATATCAGATTGGCTGTAGCTACATAGTCGTCCTTGTCTGGGGCGAGAAGGCCCAGAGTTGGCTTGGCGTTTGAGCCTTGGCCGACTGGATATTCCGAGCTTCTGGTCAAGCAGAGCATTTACAAGAACGCATAAGTTATAGTTTCAGTTTGCTCACGTGTCGCCCTGGGCAAGAGGGGCTCCATCTTGGGACTTCCCTGGTGCTCCAGTGGTTAAAACTCTGCGCTTCCGCCGCAGAGGACGCGGATTCGATCCCTGGTCAGGGAACTAAGATCCCGCATGCCGTGTGGCACGACCAAAAGATTAAAAATGAAAAAAAGAAGAGGAGCTCCTTCTTGGGCCTAGAAAGTTATTTCAACGTATGGCCAGAGAATTTTTGGAAATATATTTTAGATCCCTTTATGTTTGCAGAGCAGAGGGCTTGTAAAAAGTAAGGCACACGGGCCCAATGCCCCATTGCAAGGGATGCGTCCTTGCAGGGCAGCTGTGACTGGATCCCTGTCTTCACTGCAAACAAGGCCCTTTCAGCATTCCCAACCCGGCTCTCACGGCACATCTAGGGGCCTAGGCAGGGAACAAGAAGGGTCTTGAAAGAGGAGTGAATGTAGGTGAACCACATTGTTTAGCAAACCACCAACCAACAACGCTGGCTAGAAGCCAGCCTAGAGCAGGAGGCGGGCAGAGGAGGACGAGGTAGTTCCCCGTGTTATCACCAATCTCTCTCCATTTATTCAGAGTTTATCAGGAGTCAGCAAGTGTTCTAAAGCCTTTGCCGTCATTGTTTCACTTAAATCTTGCAATGACACTTAGGAGATAGCAAATGAAGAAACTGAGATTGTGCAAAGGTGGGTGGCCTTGAGGTCACCCAGGTGGGGAGTGGTAAGTAGGGAGCTCAGGTTCCACCTCCAAGCCTGTGCTTTAGCAGATAATGATGCCAAGGCCAAGCCCTGGCCAGAGATGTGAACTGAGCAGTCCTCTCTCTTCTTCGATTCTTGCTGTTTACTCAAGAAATGTTTCAGGGCACCCCGGCCACCACTGCTGTGTATTGGGAGCCTGTATAACTTGGTGGCTCAAAGTGAAGGCTTTGGGGTCACGCACAGCGGATTCAGGTCTTTATTCTGTGACCTGCTAGCGATGTTGTCTTATGCAACTTAGTCTGTCAAACTCTTGTCCCATAAGGTTCTGAAATCACACAGCGCTGTCATTCATTCCATGAATTTTAATTGGAAACCCAAGGTCTGCCAGCAATCTGGGTTCTGGTTAATGACACTGAGTTCTGTCCTTTGTAGCTTTTAGAGTTTTTTTTGCTTGTTTGTTTTAGTTTGGGAGTGTGATATTGTTATTTACAATAAGAAATACTTATTTGTATTTAAAATAATAAATATATATTTATACATATAATATATATAATAAATATATCCCATTTCTGGCAGAGCCCCTAAAACCCATAGCATTTCCTAAGCGAGGAATAATAAATATATATATATATATTTTTTAAAGCTATTTTAATTTTTTATTTATTTATTTATGGCTGTGTTGGGTCTTCGTTTCTGTGCGAGGGCTTTCTCCAGTTGCAGCAAGCGGGGGCCACTCTTCATCGCGGTGCGCGGGCCTCTCGCTATCGCAGCCTCTTGTTGCGGAGCACAGGCTCCAGACGTGCAGGCTCAGTAGTTGTGGCTCACGGGCCTAGTTGCTCCGCGGCATGTGGGATCTTCCCAGACCAGGGCTCGAACCCGTGTCCCCTGCATTGGCAGGCAGATTCTCAACCACTACGCCACCAGGGAAGCCCCAAATATATATTTTTATATACATATATACAATAAGAAATATATCCCATTCTGGCAGAGCTTCTAAAACCCTTAGAATTTCCTAAGCCAGGAGATCGATAAAGTTGTCTTTTGTTATGTTTTGGAAACACCTAAGGATGGGGACCACTGAAACCAACCACGCAATTCCATTCCCTCCTACCCGCCCCACACTTCCGGGGATGGAAATGGGGCTGGAGATTTGAGTTCAACTGTCAATGGCCAATGATTTAACCAATAATACCTATGTAATGAAGCCTCCATAAAAACCCAAAAGGGCAAGGTTCAGAGAGCTTCTGCGTTGGTGAACACGTCCGGGTGCTGGGAGAATGGCGAGCCCCTTCCCACATACCTTGTCTTACTCATCTCTTTTATCTGCATGCTCACCTATATTTTTACCATATCCTTTTATAATAAACTTGTAAACATAAGTAAGTGTTTCCCTGAGTTCTATGAGCTGCTCTAGCAAATAATCAGATCCAAAGAGGTGGAGGTCATGGGACACTCTGGTTCGTAGTCAAGTCAGACAGAAGTTATGGGTAACTCGGGGACCTACTACTTGCGATTGGTAATTGAACTGGGGGGCAGTCTTTGGAAGTGAGCCCTTAACCTGTTGGATCTGACACTATCTCCAGGTAGACAGTGTCAGAATTGAGTTAAATTGTACGACACCAAGCTGGTACCATGGGGAATTGCTTGGTGGGGGGAAAACCCCCAAACATCTGGTGACCAGAAGTGAAGTGTTGTGTGTAAAAGGAGACATACAGGAGGAAAAGACTGGTTTTTCCAATACAGGGAGTCAGGAAGCAAAAAATAATACAAATGAATATACAGTATAATTCAGCAGTGGTGCACACTATGAAGAAACATAAAGCATGGTTAAGGAGAGGAGAGTGAAGGAGGGACAGGTCTGCACTTGCAGATAAGGTTGTACGTTATTCTCAACCTCTTAGGATCTGTCACACAGGAGGACTCGACAACTGTTGTCTCTTGTTATCATTAGGCCCCTTATACTGACCTGGGTGTTTGGTCAGCTCCCTACAACCAGAAGGTCCAGAAGGAATGATTTCAGCCGGTGGCATTTCAGATCCTAAGGCAGCGCAAATGGCCCTCCCCTCAGGGGCTGATCTCCTACCTACAGTTGGTCCTGGGTTTTCCTCTCGTCTCAGTGAGTGAATACATTTAATTAGTAACATCTGGAAGAGCTGCAATTGCTGGTTATTAAGCAGCATAAAGGCCCCGCTGTTCTCTCCTGACCAAGGTCTTTGTTGGGGTCATTCCAGTCTACCCCAACCAGTTTTTTAAAATTTGAATCTCTGAGACCCAGTATTGGGTCTCAGTTTCTTCTTTCCCAGAAAGCACTGGGCTCCTTTCATAAACTGGTTCACAGGATTCAACAAAGTCCAAAGTCATGGATCCCTAAAATTTCTGTTTCATTTTTCCTCCAGGAAAAGTGTTTATTGCTGTTCATTTACATAATGGAGAGGGCATCATTTTACTGACTTTTCCCCCCAAAGAAGGTCTCATCTAAGATGACTTTCTGCCAGTGCCCATATAGAAAAGGAGTTTCTCTCACTTAAAAAATAAAATAAAATCTATCCTACTTCATGAAACCACCACTAACCAGGAAGTCCCAGTCTCATGGACTTTGGTGCTGTGCCTCAGACATGCTTGGTTCAAGTAGCTGACTGGTCCTCTCATTTACTAGCTGGGAATGTGGCGAGTATTTAACCTGTCCTCACATAGGAAACAGGGACAACACAGCATCATCAATGGAAGAAACCGACTCTAACTTGCTGAGGGCAAAAGAGGCAATAATTAGAATTCTGAAATAATCAAATAATGAAAAACAAACAAAATGAACAAAATAGGCCTTGGGCGGGACCTGGTAGGATCTGGCCTGCAGGATGACTAGATGCAGGGGCTGGGATGCTGGCAGGATTCTACCTCACATCTCTGTTCCTCTCTGAGGGTTGGTTTTATATTTTCAGATGTCTTTATGAGGTGGGGACATGGTCTGCTGATACTTGCAGGTAATATTTTTACAGAACTTAATCACAGAGATAAGAAAGGCTCTTCCCTTAATTCCAGGAGAAAATGTCTAGGGAAGGATACTGAGGGGCCTAGTTTGGGTATCAGGTGTGTATCCCTGAACCAGGTACCGTGATCAGGTTAACGGGTTTCTCTGATTGGCTCATCTGGAATCACGTGACCTCCCTCATGTCCCGGGACACAGGAAACCATAATGATCAGCCCTCACCTGACCTGTGGGGTTGGGGTCAGGGTGGCCCATTTCCCCAAAGGACAGGGAAGACTATTAACTACAGATGGGGTAGGGGGAGACTGTCAGTAAACCTATTCATCCTCCCAAGTTTCTTGTGAGAATTCAACTAAAGGAAGATCAGTGGAGACACATTTTGTATCAGGCTGTAAACTCAGAATGTTAGGGGAAAACTCTTCTTAGTTAGAGCCCAGCCTACTGGGCAACCAGTTTTAATTCCATCACTGAATAAATTACTGATTCTTCAGAAGAGAATAAGGGGGAAATTTGACTGCTGCGTAGGAGTCATGTTACATGAAAGCCTACTTCTCTTTAAACACAGGATTGCCTTGTACATAGTGAGATGCTCACAATGTGAGAGGTACTTGGGAACTGAGACCAGCCAGGGGAGAGGGACTCCTCTGTGCTTTATTAAGCCTATTCCAGGTATTATCTCAGCAGGAGCTTTGACTTGTTCATTAAAATGAGGGAAACAAGAAATGCTGCAGAGGGTGTGGAGAAAAGGGAACCCTCATGCACTGTTGGTGGGAACATAAATTGATACAGCCACTATGGAGAACAGCATGGAGGTTCCTTAAAAAAATAAAAATAGAACTACCACATGACCCAGCAGTCCCACCACTGGGCATATACCCTGAGAAAACCATAATTCAGAAAGACACATGCATCCCAAAGTTCATTGCAGCACTATTTACAATAGCCAGGACATGGAAGCAACCTAAATGTCCATCAACAGATGAATGGGTAATGAAGATGTGGTACATATATACAATGGAATATTACTCAGCCATTAAAAGGAACAAAATTGGGTCTTTTGTAGAGATGTGGATGGGCCTAGAGAGTGTCATACAGAGTGAAGTAAGTCAGAAAGAGAAAAACAAATATTGTGTATTAACACATATATGTGAAATCTAGAAAAATGGTATAGATGGTCTTATTTGCAAAGCAGAAATAAGAGACACAGACATAGGGGACAAATGTATGGATACATTTGGGGAAGGGGGTTGGGTGGGAGAAATTGGGAGATTGGGATTGACACGTATACACTATTGATACTATGTATAAAATAGACAACTGAGGAGAACATACTGTATAGCACAGGGAACTCTACTTAATGCTCTGTGGTGACCTAAATGGGAAGGAAATCCAAAAAGGAGGATATATGTATATGTATAGCTTATTCATTTTGCTGTACAGCAGAAACTAACACAATATTGTAAAGCAACTATACTCCAATAAAAATTAATTTTAAAAAATTAAAAAAAAAAGATAGGTGAATCATTGGGATTGTTAAATGAATATATATTTAAAATAAATATATATATTGTCTGGCCAGACACTATAAAACTCTTAGAGGAAAACATAGGCAGAACACTCTATGACATAAATCTCAGCAAGATCCTTTTTGACCCACCTCCTAGAGAAATGGAAATAAAAACAAATGGGACCTAATGAAACTTAAAAGCTTTTGCACAGCAAAGGAAACCATAAACAAGATGAAAAGACAACCCTCAGAATGGGAGAAAATATTTGCAAATGAAGCAACTGACAAAGGATTAATCTCCAAAATTTACAAGCAGCTCATGCAGCTCAATATCAAAAAAACAAACAACCCAGTCCAAAAATGGGCAGAAGACCTAGATAGACATTTCTCCAAAGAAGGAATACAGATTGCCAACAAACACATGAAAGGATGCTCAACATCACTAATCATTAGATAAATGCAAATCAAAACTACAATGAGGTATCACCTCACACCAGTCAGAATGGCCATCATTAAAAAATCTACAAACAGTAAATGCTGGAGAGGGTGTGGAGAAAAGGGAACCCTCTTGCACTGTTGGTGGGAATGTAAATTGATACAGCCACTATGGAGAACAGTATGGAGGTTCCTTAAAAAACTAAAAATAGAACTACCATATGACCCAGCAATCCCACTACTGGACATATACCCTGAGAAAACCATAATTCAAAAAGAATCATGTACCACAATGTTCATTGCAGCTCTATTTACAATAGCCAGGACATGGAAGCAACCTAAGTGTCCATGGACAGATGAATGGATAAAGAAGATGTGGCACATATATACAATGGAATATTGCTCAGCCATAAGAAACGAAACTGAGTTATTTGTAGTGAGGTGGATGGACTTAGAGTCTGTCATACAGAGTGAAGTAAGTCAGAAAGAGAGAAAAAATACCATATGCTAACACATATATATGGAATCTAAAAAAAAAAAAAAAAGGTTCTGAAGAACCTAGGGGCAGGACAGGAATAAAGACGCAGACGTAGAGAATGGACTTGAGGACACGGGGAGGGGGAAGGGTAAGCTGGGATGAAGTGAGAGAGTGGCATGGACATATATACACTACCAAATGTAAAATAGATAGCTAGTGGGAAGCAGCTGCATAGCACAGGGAGATCAGCTCGGTGCTTTGTGACCACCTAGAGAGGTAGGATAGGGAGAGTGGGAGGCAGATGCAAGAGAGTGGGAATATGGGGATATACGTATATGTATAGCTGATTCACTTTGTTATACAGCAGAAACTAACACAACATTGTAAAACAATTATACTCCAATAAAGATGTTAAAAAAATAAAAAATATATATATACTTTACATAAAGATACATACATAATTGTAAAATACATATATATATATATATATATATATACACACACATAACACAAAAGAAAAAGTATAAGCTCTTAACACATTTTCTCTCTCTTCCCTTCCTGAGCTCACATCTTTGAATACAAGTGAAGTACACAGTAGTACGCGATAGTATATCACTGTTTCGAAAAGCATGGAGCAGTGTGTCTGAAACTGATCAGATGCACCTAATGTCAATTGCGTCAGAGCCTAGATCTCTCTTCCTCCTAAAGGATGACTTTTACTCACACAGCTGTCCTTTCTGCTCCTTGCAACTCTCTCTGGGAATGATGGGACTGTTTCAAAGATAATCAAAGGAACTCAAAATTCTGAGTGTCAGAAAATATAGAAGAAGGATTTTTTAACGTGTTTCTACTCATGGTTTGGCAGTTCCTCAAGCCCCCTCTGAATCTGTTCTTATTTCTCTGCAACTGAATCTCTTCTCAAGCGAAATATTCAGTTATTCCTAGCGGCATCTCCCACATTTCGGGCACATCTATATTACCCACTTGAATGAAAATAAAGGCACACCCAACATTCCATTCTAGGGGAGGGAAAGCCTTCAAATACATTGAAGTGGAAAATGTGCGTTTCCTTGTATTGAATTAAGATTCAGACAGCTTCAGAACAGGATGTAGTATCATATAACCACTGCCTGCCTAAAAATGCCCCTGTGAACCTATCATCTACTTCTAGTTCCTTTATTTAGTCTGGAGTCTTTGAAGAGAAGTTAAAACTGATAGGTAGAGGGAAATAGTATACCTTTAATACAAGAAGAAATCTTGTTGTCAGCAATTCTTAGACTAGTAATTCTGCCAGAAAAAAAAAAAACTGTGGGACTTAACTTATCCATGAGAGAATCTTTACTACCTGTGCTTTATCCAGAGGCATTTAGTCATCATTAACTTCAGGTGCATTTACATAGTTGGGTTGTCTCAGGCTGAGCGTTTTTAGGAGAGCTTGAGGACTTAATGAAATAAACTGACTTTTAATTTTTTGATAAATCATTTCATGGGAGATGAGAATTCATTTGCTGAATAATGAACATGGCATATTCCATTTAATCATTTTTCCAGACTCTCCTGTCTCATGCCTGAATCAAGGTTTTTCAGAAGTATAATTAAAACATTCAGAGTATATGGTAAGGGAAAAATAGGATTGAGACATGTTTAATTCCTCCTAAAATAACAGAAATGAATATGGATGCTTTAAAACTGTATTTCAGGTACTGGGCTAGGACCTGGCACACTGGATTTATATTTTCTTTTTTTTTTTTTTAATATTTATTTATTTATTTATTTGGTTGTGCTGGGTCTTAGTTGTGGCAGGCGGGCTCCTTAGTTGCGTCTCCCTGGCTCCTTAGTTGTGGCATGTGAACTCTTAGCTGCAGCATGCATGCGGGATCTAGTTCCCTGGCCAGGGATTGAACCCGGGCCCCTGCATTGGGAGCACAGAGTCTTAACCACTGTGCCACCAGGGAAGTCCCAGTGGCACACTGGATTTAGCATCTAGGTCATAAACGACCTTGGTAGAATCAGTCTTAGTATGATGGTAAGGATAGCCATGGGCTAAGAATGAATAGGAGATGAGCGAGAGGACATCCTAAATGTAGTCCCCTGTTTCAAGGGGCTTGATTTTTTAAAGGGAAGGTATTTATTTTGTGGTCTGTAATTTACTTTAAAATACTTTAGCAGACATTATGTGTGTAAATACGTGTTTCAGTTCTTTTTCATCCAGACCTTAAGCAGGCAGTTATTCTAATTGGAAATACATACTCCAGCGGTGGTTATTGGTAGCATTTAATCAAAACTCTGTCTTCAGAGGCAGCTACAGGTGCCTTAGCAATCTTTTAGCTCTAATACTGGAGGTTTTGATAATCAGCGTAATGAATGTCACAATTGGGTTTTCCTTTGTGAAATCCCAGGTATTAGAGATGTGTAGATTAGTTAGAAAAGTTTTAGAGGCATTCTGACCTTTGTATGAACAAGATATAAAATAATGGTGAAGCTCCCTAAGCTTGATTTTTATGCAGCCACATGTCAAGATAATGAATGGAATAAGGTCCCAGAGGAGAGAGGAGCTGGAAGAGATGGGATCCAGAATGGAAGTGGCAGCACGAGTTCTGGACGGGAGGAGGAGGCCGGGTGGTTGGACCTGAAGTCTGTAGTTTGCCGGAAGCCTTTCCAGGTTTTACTAATTCGTAGCTCTGAGGCTGTGGGGCTGACCTCGCCGTGGATTTCCCCTCCTCTCTCCCCATCCCTGGGCAAGTGCCTGGTTCTAGGTATTCAGACCCTTCTCTTTCTTCTAACTGGTACAGCCTCTCCCCTGCAGCAGACTCAGAGAGACTCTTAAGACTATTGATGAACTTCATCTTTCTGGTGAATGACTGAAACATTATCTAGAGTAGAGCTTAGAAATTATCCCTGTTTATAATTGTTGTTAATTGATATGTATAACCACGTGTATCATATATTTTGATTGGCATAGAATTGCTTTAGGAGTCATGTCTGTTTGGTAAATGCGAATCTTTACATTAGCAGATTTTTCTTTCTTAAAATGATAATAGAACAAATTTTAGGAGTGAAAGAGGATGGCAATTAACCAAAAAAAGAGATCAGCTACTGTGTTAATGCTAAGATAGAGCTATCAGTAAGGTCAATGAGCTAAGATAGATTGTGATAAAATTAACAGTGCGCAATGGCCTTTCACTGGGAACTTGACGCTAAAATTTTGCTAATTTCTTGTGCCCACTACATCAACCATAAACTGACTTTTCTAAACACAGTCTAATCAAAGGTAACTGAAAGAACTATACCCTGGAAGGTAAATAAATGCTTTAATTTTTTTCTCATCTTTACAAATATTTAAAGGTATTCTAAAGACCAGTATTTTGTTGCATGAAGCAATAATGCTGGTGAAGAAAATTACTACTTGATGTCTAAACAGTGAAATGGAACTATCATACCACTAAGTAAATGGCATAAAAATTGATGTTTTTTATTCCAGGAGATTAAATCCACGTTTTTCAGAAAGGACAGTCAAGAAATGGACTTCCCTATAGTCCAACAACATACATGTGGTTACTAGTACCCTCTTCCTGTATAATCACACTCAGTGGTATATGTCATAAGCAAAACACAGGATACTGGTATAAGCAAAACTAAGAGGAGTCACAGAGGTAGAGGAAAGGAAATCAGTAAAATGATCTCCATGAATGCTCCTATTTGGATTCCTCGCAATGTTGAAGAGAAAGGCAGAGCCAGTGCCTAAAAGGCCAAGAGCTCCCAGTTTAGGGAACCATAGAACAAGGGGATTCAGAGAATCCTTACTTGGAGTAAAACCAAAATGTAAAGCTCTGTGCTATGTACCATTCCACACAGCACTGTATAGGCTTTGATTTAAAAAAAAAAAAAAAATTCTTAAGCATGGAAAACGTCGAATAAATTACAGTTGAAAAGGGGAATATGTTATACAATCAGCATCTTTAGGATTTGAACGTTACTTACAGAATGAGAGATTCCACGTGTATCATGGCTTTATCAGTTCAGAACTAAATATTAGGCCAAAGGACAATTTATCTAACCAGGTCACAGGAATGAAGAGGTCCTAACATTTGCTGCAGTTACGTAGACCACAGTTCACTGTTGTGCATTAATCCTTTTTTCACCCTTCTCTGACGGAGAATCCTTGGCTTTGAAAAATGCCTTCGTTTAGGAGCCAGAAATGGTGTAAAGCAGTGCCACTCAAAGCGTGTTACCATGACTGGCCTGCAATGAAATCAGCCCGGAAATTAAAAGTTAGCATTTAGGAACTTTTGAGCAAAGTGACGGAGTAATTTGATATCTAATAAATCTAGTAATAAAAAATGGGGCTTCTCTTTTTACATATATTTGTTTTCACTGTCATTTAATTTTTCTAGTAATTCATTGCAGATTGGAAAAAATAACTGGTTCTTCACCACACATACTTAGAAGAGCATTGCCATAGACCATAACTGAGCCATAATGATTTTAAGAAACAGGTATTACAGTCCAAGGTCCATAACTCTGTTAATAAGAATTTTGGGTACAAAAAGACTTGTGACATCTGAGGTTGTCTAAGCTCCTTCCTCATAGAATCTCAGGCTGCAGCCCTCCATGACAAGAAAGAGTCTTATAAAACACGTTTTGTGAGCTGTTGACTCACTAATCCTATATTCCAAAGTCAAAACTCTATTTTGGGGTGACTTACCTCTGCCAAACTTCCTTTAAGCCCTTTTGTCTTCATTCCAATCTATAAAATCATAGCAGAGGGCCCTAGTCAGAGAAGTAACATGTGGATTTCATTTTTTCAAAGAAACTCTTCACCTTTCCATGACTTGTCATCATTAATGAGCCTAATGCATAGAGAGCTACAACACGGAAATTTCAAGACTCACTTACACTTAGCTTTGTAAAACATTTATATGCCTTTAAAAAAGTGTTCGTCCAAGCTGACTTATGTAAAGTTAATGTTAGCTGACAGTTCTGAGCAGAGCCCAGTGGAAAGTAGTGTGAGGAGCCCAGGCTGAGATTTTTTTTTTTTTTTTGAGTCTTTTTTTAAAATTCATTGATCTGCTAGTGAGTCATCTATGGGATGGTAATTAAGAGTCGACTGTAGGCACAGACGACTCTGTAACAAAAGGAGGGGCGCAGCTTCCGTCCCGTCATGCTGCAAGGAAGGGACCAGTCCTCAGTGGCTCCCTCAATCAGAGCAGAGGATAACAGCTAGTGTCGGAATAATTAGCAAACAATCTAGAAAAAAAAAAAGTTATGTCTCTGCCTACATCAATTTTCCATAAATTAGTTAACCTATAAGTGGGTGGCAATGGCTCCTCTAAGCAAACACCAATGTAGAAACCTTAAGGAAATAGAATGGTAGCTTTGGCTTCACCAAAACAGTCACCAAAAACTCCACTCTCAATTGAAAGAAAGCATAAATTAGAAAAACATATATGTGACATAGTTGACATAAAAGGAAATAAAGAGATAGACCTTTATAAGACACATTTGGAAATAGGAACGCTATAAGGGAAAGCTATATTTTACTGCATAAAAACATTTTAGTCTTTATGGAAAAATGGTACTATAAGTAAGGCCAAAAGACAAACCATACACAGGAGAAAATATTAGTAACATGTGTGATAGATTAATAATAATAATAGCAAACACATAGAGCACTTACTATGCACCAGGTGCTGTTCAAGACACATAACACATATTAACTCATTCAATCCTCACATAGATTAACAGTGCCTAATGAGGTAGGTGCTATTATTATCCACTTCATAGATAAGAAGACAGAGAGGTCATGAATGCAAGTACATGGACCAGATGGAATTCAGATCCAGGCAGTGTGGTTGTAGGGTCCATCCTCTCAGTTGCCATGTAATCGTACCTCCTTGATCCAGGACCTACTTAGTAAAGTGACTCAGTTACAGCCATTAAAGGCAAAGCATGAGAAACAGGAGGGAGGGAGGGAGGGTGGTGAGAGGGAGGAAAGGAGGAAGGAAGGGAATAAAGAAACCAAAAAAAAAAAAAAAGGAAAATAGAACAAGAAGAATGTCCACAATTTTTAGAAAAGCAAGTGTAATGTAATCTTTTTGTGGAATGTATCTGTATCGAGTGTAGTATGAAAAGATGGTCACCAAATTAGTGGTGATTCCCTCTGGTGATTTTTTTTTAACATCTCTCACTCAACTTTTCTCTATTGTTTGAATACTTTATCTTGTGTGTGAGAGGAAAAAATATATATATTATATATAATATTACAATCTAATTGTATATATATATATAATAAAAGCTTTAAAATGTTAATACTGTACATAGTGTTGGCAATGATGTAGACAATTGCGTGGAGTTGAGAATATAAATCGAAAAATTTCTCAAGGTCAATTGATGATCTTTAATAAAAAGGTTTAGAATTTTGTATGCCATGTGGCGCAGAACTTCTACTTGTTTTTATGGCACCAATTTAAAGTGGCTCTTTATTCATCAAGACATACGTTTTATTTTCGACTCACAACACTGCTCGAGTGCAGTAAGAATCACTCAAGTATACAAAGTACGAGCAAATTTAAACAGCTGCAAACTGTGTGAGCTCTTCCCTCTCCTCCCCACCAATCCATCTTCTCTTCTTTGGGGACATGCATTTGGCCTACAGGTACCATGTCAGCCTCCCTGCAGGTAGATCACATGACTGCATCTTGGTGATGAATGCCATTTTTTTTTAACATCTTTATTGGAGTATAATTGCTTTACAATGGTGTGTTAGTTTCTGCTGAATGCCATTTTTGAGACGAGGCGTTAATGAAGCAGATGTGGCCCTCTGTGCTCTCACTGTTCTTCATTACCTGGAAGCAGATGATGGGGATGAAGGCCTGGAGGAGATAAAACGAGCCTGGGTCCCTAAGTCATTGTGTGGAGACGGCCCATCCACCACCCAGGGACATCTGCCTTGGTCCGTTAAGTGAGCAAGAATTGACGTCTATTTTGTTTGAGCTGTTTTACATATTTGGATCTATTTATCTCTGCAGCTTAATTCACAGTTTAAATACAATGTTTTCCACTGCCACTGAACTGACTTGGCTCGTATTTAAACTCTGTGACAGATCTGGGAACACAGCTTTCCTTCTGGTCGGCATGGTCACCTGCTTTGACAGTGGGTTCAGATGAGGCATATTCTGACAGGGGGGCTCTGCCCCTAGGAGAGCTTGTGATTGTGAACTTGCAGAATATTGGAATTCTTCAATAATCCTGCTGATACTCAAATTCTTCCTTCTCAGCAGGCTAGTTCTTGTTCAGCCTTGAGGACTTCACTGAATCTTCAAGAATCTTCTATTTGCCTTCCATCCTTGTTTTTGCTTTGAATTTCCCTGTTTTCCATTTTGTCCTTAGTGAAGACTGTGGATTCAAGTGAGTTCTTAGGAGATACTGATGTGAAATCCAGCCTCTGTACCCTGACACTGAATTAAATCTTGGAGACCGAGTTTTGGGTGAAGTAGAAAAGAATAGCTTTATTGCTTTGCCAGGCAAAGGGAACCACAGCAGGCTAATGCCCTCAAAATTGTGTGTCCCAACCTGGAGGGGATAGTGAGGAGTTTTATAGCAATGGTTCAAAGCGGGCGTCATCAGCTCGTGGACATTCTTCTGATTGGTTGATGGTGAGGTAAGGGGGATTCAGCATCATCAACCTTCTGGTTCCAACCGGTCTGGTGTCTACGTGCTGGTGGTCAGCATACAGTTAACTTCTCCCACCTGATGGGGGTTTCAGTGTCTGCAAAACAGCTCAAAGATATTGTTACGTATATCCCTTGAGGGGGAACCAGGACCCTGTCCCAAGGCTGCACTATTGTTTCTTAACTGTCCCTCCCTTGTCTCACCATCCCCTCCCTTCCCTAATTAGCAACTGTTTGAACCTGCCTGTTGGAACTCAGGGAAGGTCATGAAGGCTGAATGAAGCCTATTTCCTGTAATCAGTAAATGGGGAACACAGAAAGGCTTTTGTGCCCAGGAGCCCCACAGGGTCCTGCTTGGTTTCACTACCAGCCATGTTTCTCTGCTTCTCATTTTTCTGCTTTGAACTTCTCAGCCTTCTGGATCACATAATCCATAGCTTTCTTAACCTATATATTCTTCTACGTTGTGATCTAATACCATTCTTTTGGCCTGTCCTCTTCGTCCACAACAGCCACCTTGAAGATGCTGTGGACGTGGGTGTCCATGGTTACCTCACTCTGAGGACCACTGTGGCATGTAGCGGGGTGCTGAGCAGCTTTCCATCTTTGGCTAGTCTCTCTCACGTTAGTATGCCTGGATGCTGACGGCATCTGTCTAAGTAGCGAAGGTCTGTATCTGATGTCGGAAATGGTGACATCACACATGATCAGAACAGCTGAGACGCCAATGACTTGTCTCAGTAACCAGAGGTATAAGTGTAACATCCAAGCAGAAACTCTTGAACATATTCAGATTTCATCAGCATCATAGGATCAGCCTCAGTGGGAGAGATGCTTGTGTTTAGTTCCTGGCTATTATAAAAGTCTCGCAAGAGAACGACTTACATGTCTCATAATGATGAAACTATTTTTAAAAATGCTAAAGATGAATATTTAATAATATAGAAAATTGATTATGCTGAATATCTTAATGAAGAAAAAGGTCATAAAAGTATATACAGTATGATCCCATATTTATAAATATATATGAATTCATTCAGCACATAAATACTGAGCCCCGACTATGCACACACCAGGGATTGTAGATATTGATATTTGTGTCTGTGTGTGTGTCATGGCAGATTTTAATTTTCTTATTTTATTTTTCCAATTTATCTACAACGAATATATATCAATTTTCTAACAAAATACCACTATTATGATGAAAAATTTTGAATATAAGAAAAGGCTAACATCATAACAATAAGGTGGTATAAAATAAACTGACAACACATAAGTTATTTTGGCTCTGTGTTCCACAGTGACTCACTAAAGATACCCTGAACTGTTTATTTTTTTTTTTCTATTTCCCTGTTAAAACGAGCAGATGCATTTCACATCACATGTATCTTGTGGAAACATGCCAACCATTTTCTTAGCAACCAAACTCCTGTCTTTTGCACTGTGCATGATTAACTAAAACAGCCTGTTGACGGCTTAAAATAAACCTGCCTTTTTCCATTTAGCATTTTATCAGATGAATGTAATTTCATTTGCTGATGAATTTAGTTCAGCTTCAAGGGAATTTTTCTCTTCTTCATGGGGAGGCTGAAGAATCAGAACTGTCGTGCCAAAGAAAGAAAAGCAAGCCTAGGGAGAAAAAAACAGTCTGATATTTACACGGGTAAAGTAAAAGTATCTTTGTCAATTTCGCTCCCGCCCAGCTGCTTTTTTATGGGGTAGAATGTTGATTTAAATTTAAATTCTATTCTACTTTTGCATTCGTGATGTTTAGGTTGCTTGATTAAAAGTGTGTATTTAAATGACTGCTCTGATGATTACTATTGTTATTATGCATGAGCTCTTGTCTTATTTTTGTTTATTTCTAGTATTTGAATATGCCCTAAAATTTAATTAGACTCATCTGACAGGATAGTAGACCCTTTGCTGCGGTTCAGAAATGAATGGACAGTATATAATCTGGCAAGGAGGAAGGAGTACATGTTCTTAACAATGAGGAGAGTGAATATTTTCTTAGCGGAGGTGACTCTGCAACTTGGAATAAATTGCTGTCCTATTTGGTAAATATAAAATGTATTTCTGTGTCTATGTGCACATGGAGACATTTTGCATCCAAGGACTATAAGAATATGTGTCAAATAGGGAAACTTTAAATTTTCTTTAAAGACTAACAGCTTAAAAACAAAGCCATCTCTGCAATTAAAGCAGCGTGTTATCTACAGAGTCAGTAAAAGGGAGAGGATTTGTCTGAACATAATATAGTCCGAGCAGCTCCCCTATTATCTTGCACTTGTGTCCTCATTTGGAAACAGACAGTGGAAACCCACACTAATGGCAAGTTGAAATACTATTTAAATTTCCACTTTATTTCCCTCAGAGCAGATTCTTAAATGTTCACCATCATTAAGCAATCACATTGATGCTTTAGCTGCAGAGTCTTACATTTTCCCCTGGAGGATAAAGACACAACAATATGGCATATACTCCTGATATTTCACTCTTTCTGATCCCTGCTGTATTTAAATTTTGAGAAATAAATAATCGTGACTTGTTCTCTTTTACATTAGATATAAGCCATATAAGATTGGTGGATGGTTTACATTAAACATTGTAAAATATCTGGTCCCATATTTTAATATTCTCTTTGAATTCAGTTTGAATTCTTCATTGCTTAAGTCGGGTCCTGATGCAGGTCAACCATTCTGGAAAGTGCATGATCTCTTTCAGGATAGTGTTTGAAAGAGATGATATATTTTCAAAACTGTCCAACTTAGTTTCCAAGTTCAGAAAATCTAATCCAATGTGTCACCCTGTGGATTTGAGGCTACCCCCGCTGGTGGCATTTCTTCTCTATCATGGGAAGACTTGAGGACCAGCTCTCTCGTCTGCCTCTGTCTGCAAAGAGGATCCCTGAAACCACACTGGGAGCTTCCTATGGGGCCCACTGTTCATAGGCAGGTGCCTTAGAGCTTTAGGAATACACCCATATTGGGCTGAGGGAAACTGGAGACAAAATCTGGGAGAAATTCCAGGGTCTGTCACAGAAGCAACCACATACAGCCTGTGGAAACCTCAGGGTGCCCCAGCTTTCCTTCTTAATATCCTCTCATTAACTTCCTTTTCTCAGATGAATAAAGGTCAGGGCTGGTCATGCCTAGCTTGTCTGTAGAAGGGAGGCTGATCTTCAATTTATTCATCCCATCGTACTTTGTTTTTTAATAGAAAACTATAAAACCTTGCATTTGGGGGTACTTTTGGTGTCCAGATACTTGGTGTAGCTTTATGTCTTTCTACTGAATAGTCCTTTACTTTATTCCAAAAGATCTTATGCTTCTTAGAAGTTTTTTTGTTCTTTGAGTAAAATTGCATTTCAATTTTAGAACTCAATAAGAACAAAACGACATCAATAATCATTGATTGGGGCCATAATAATAGTTGCTAGGCTAAGTCCTACAGATGAATTAATTCTCACACTGTCACTAGGAAGTAGAGCCAGGCCTTTCTGGTGCTCTATAATTAAGGAGAAGAGATCACACCACACCCTCATTAAGAATAGATTAAACGTCTTAGTTAATTAGCCAGGGATAAAGAACCTCTCTGAGGCAGTGACCAATGTGGCCTGTCTTGGCAAGGAATTCCCTGGCCTCTACTCCCTGAGAAAGTCCAACTGGAAGGCTGTAGCCATAGGAAGTAAAAAAAAAAAAAAAAAGAATCAGTGTCCAGGTGTCCCTAATAATACATCAGCCTCCAGCCTCCCAAATAATTATATCCTCATAATCAGGTATTATTACTTTCCAAATCCCATGGCCTTAACAATTACAGTAGTTCCCTGAATATTACATCTTTGCAGTGAGATGACTCCTTTGAAAACAGGGGGACAAAAACTTATTATTTATTAAAAATTATCAGTTGAGATGAAAATACAGTTCGGTTTCAGTTCAATGACTGGGGCAACTAAAATCTGGTTGTTAGAAGAACTTGGGAGCCTAATTTCCAGTATAAAGATAAAAAGCTAAAGTGTAGAGATTTGAGAGTATAATATTGGAAGTTGTCAGGGTAGTTCGGGAGCGGTTCTTTCTAGATCAATGAATGGACTAAATAAGAATGTCCTTGACTTATGATTCTAGGATATGGTATTAGCCATTTGCATATTGGGACTCTCTTGGGGAAATGCTTTATTATAACATTTTCTCCATAAAGCTAGATTATATCTCTATTGAGAGGACCCATATGAGTCTAAAACAGAACAGGCAATACTTTCTTGGATCCACGTGATATGGCTTCCTGAACATAAAAGGGCGAGGTTGCCTGGTACTTGTATAGATAGAGAGATAACTATAAATATATATATATATATATATATATATATATATTTATACATACACACACATAAACACACACATGGATATATATGCATACGTATAAGTTTCTTAGTGCCAGATATAGTAACATGAAAGAGTGCTTCAATTATTAGGAAAAGATACTCTTCCATTGTCGCGTCTAAGGGGCATTGTCTAATTTATTAGGTGCCAGCCATATGTGGTCCTTTAAATTTAAACATAAATTCAATTAATTAAATTCAAAATTCAGCTCCTCAGTCATGCTAACATATCTCAAGTGCTCAATAGCCACATGTGGCTAGTGGGTGCCATATTGGACCTCCCAGATAGAGAATTCTTCTGTCATTATGGAAAGTTCTATTGGACAGTGCTGGTCCAGAAGTTAGGGAGGTATTTTTTTTTTGAATAAATGTAATGAGCGCTTTTAATCATATACTTTCAATAAAGCCATCCTTGAACCAAGTTCTGTCGTAGATGATGAGAAGCGGGCTATATTATTATGCTCTCCACACAGAGATTCGATTTCTAATTAGAAGTTGATGAAGTTCTTTCATTTACTACAGTATCATTGGCACCACATTTTCCAACTGCAGTAAGAAGTTCAATTATCTCCCAGAAGATAAAAGATAGGGGAATTTATTCAACCATCTAGAAAAAATAAATATATATGAGAGACGTGTCTGTGTGTGTGTGTATGTGTGTGCATGTTTGTGTTGACTGGAAACCAAGCTTGAGGACAGCGTGTCGCTACCTCCCAAAGTGAAAAGCTAGACAAACTGTGCTTATCTTGCAGCACTGCCAAGAAGAGGTCAGTCAAGTCCAGTGACCATCCCTGTACTTCTGGCCCCCATAAGGGAATCATTTGAGAGGATTCTTAGAAGGAATTACCAGGAGCAAAGAATTACCAGTGGCTCATAAAGCTTCTGTTTGGAAGTGGCATACTGCTCACATTTCCCTGGTCAAACCTGGTCACATGAAACCTGATGTCCAGGGGGGTGGAAAGCACAGTCCCCACACAGAGGGCAGTAGCAAGCAACTGGGGACAAGAATACATCTGACCATAAGGCCCTTTGCTAGTAGTAAAATAAACAGCTCACTCATTCTCTTCTGTGTATCCTTTTATAATGGAACTGGTTCCATTATCTCTGACTAGAAAAAGGAATCTCATTTTTAGAACATCTGAGGTTTTTGATTCTTCACCATGATCCACCATAGGCCCCTGTGGTTTCTGGAGTCTGATCAGCTTCAATCTCAGGTCAGCTGCACAGGTCTCCCTCCTCCCGTAATCTGAATCTGTAGAAGGAATGCAAAGCAGAGAAAACTTGTTCATAACACTACCCATTCCAATTGCAGAGGACCTCACCTAAAGTAAAAAGTCTGTTACTATATGATTTGTTTGTTTGTTTTAATTTTATTTATTTATTTTGGTTGCGCTGGGTCTTAGTTGCGGCTGGCAGGCACCTTAGTTGCGGCCAGTGGGCTCCTTAGTTGAGGCTCACAGTCTTCTTAGTTGTGGTATGCGAATTCTTAGTTGCAGCATGCATGTGGGATCTAGTTCCCTGACCAGGGATTGAACCCAAGTCCCCTGCATTGGGAGGTGGATTCTTAACCACTGCACCACCAGGCAAGTCCCATGTTACTATATGATTTGAATAAAAGGTGTTGCTTATGGCCATGAGGATGGAACAAGAGTAACTGCCCCTGGGAACCTTTACAAATGATGGTCATATTTCTTTCTCATTACCAGGATATTTCAGAGAAAGATGTACAGTGGTAGCTTTGTATAGGCAAATGTATCCTGACAGTCTTCTTTTAGAAAAAGCTAGTATTAATCCACATGGAAACGATACCTATGAGACAGATGTTTTTATCCCTATTTTGCAAAAGAGCCAACTGAGTACAGCGAAATTGAACAACTTGCCCAGGGTCTTGCAACCCTCCAGAGCCAGATCTGAGATTTGAACTCTTCCTGGTTCCAGATTCACACATGGATCTGGTGAGCACCCTCCTACTCGTATCAGGAAGTAGCATCTGTCAGGGGGGTGTTCCTGCATTTGCCAGGACCTTTGCCAAGGGCATTACCTACATAAGTTCATTTATCCTGAAAACCGCCCTGTAGAAATAAATATGGTTTCTTCCTATTTTATGACCAGGGAAATTGAAACTGAGAAAGGTAAACACCATGTGCAAATTACACAACTACCAAGTGTTAGAGCCAGAATTTGAAACCCAGTCTAACTCTAAAGCCACTGTTCATCATTGCTTACTAACCTCTGCTGTTAGCGCTTCTCTGCAATGCTTAGATCTGCATCCAGAACGCAGGGTGCCCTGAAGGGGAGAGAGGCAGTAAACCCAAAGTGAGACCAGAAAGATAAATAAAAGGCAAGTAAAAAGGAGAACTACTTGAGAAACAATGTATGGGACTGGATGATGGTGTAGGTTTATAGCAGAAATGAGAATATTAAAATAAGAAGGAGAAAAGAAAATAACTTAATCGTGAAATACAAATGGACTCCTGTCTCAGAAGCTCAATCACTAATTTTAACTTTCAGATCGAATTTTTGTCTTAAGCATGCTTATTTTGATTCTAATCCAGTTGGAGCAAATTTATAGTTAAAGTGGCATTTACTCCATTGCATATTTTTCAGAGTGATTAGATTGGAATGTCTAGAACAGAGGAAGGCCCTTGGGATCCAGGCACATCCCATGTCTCGATCACACGATAGAAACAAGCAGCTGAAAAGCAAACTTGGTGGGTGACCAGTCTGAGTCACAGGCATTTTTAGATGGTAAGCTCGGGCAGGAGCCTTGGAGCTGAGGTCCCTGGGACACATTCATTGCTAGGAGCTCTATGTTTATTACGTTCTCATCAGTGACCATTAAGAGAGGCAGAGCAGGAAAAATGAATAAAGGATTATCAGGATGACTGAATCATGTAACAATCGTGCACAGCTCAGACACGTCTGGTACTAAAAGATGGGCTATTCTGACCAAGTTAGCATGGCTGACATCAGTTCTTATTACAGAGCATCTTAGAACCAATTTCTTTTAAAAGAATTGCTACCCAAAATGGTAAGATATGAAAGTGGAATCCTTACTAGGCAAACTCTGAAAGGAGTTGGTATATAATTTCTTACCATTTCAACATAGACCTATGTACTGGGCTACGTAGCTGACATCCAAATGACACCTGCAATGCTTAGAAATCCCTCCTCAAGAGAGAGAATCATTCCCATTCCATACATTTCTGGAATGGTGCCCAGAATTTAAAATAATAGCCCTGTGTCTTGCTATTCATTTTAAACCAAGACATAAATGTCCTTGATATTGGCTTACTGGGAAAAAGGCAGAAAAACTGATAAAGATTTCTCTGGAAGACAAACAGTCCTACAGACCTCCCGCTAGGCCAGAATGGAGATAATTATTTACTGTTGGTGAAGCAGTTGGAGCTGTGGTTCTGGGCTTAAGGAAGATACATTTTTGGCCTTGAGGACCTAGAGAGTGCCCCTTGGAACAACTGATTTTCCAGGATACTCACCAAAGTCTGCAGGCATTGAAAACACTATGAAGTCTACCAGGTGTTGGATTCCACAGGAGGGGACTCTGTCCTTCCTGAGGGGAGCAAACAACCAGGATGGAGATCCCAGAGTCTGATCCCCCGCTGAGACCAACAATTAGACAGCTATCCCTGAATAAAAACAGCTCCAGGAGAGTTCTGAAATCCACTTAAGATGTTTTAGTAACACAGTGAAGAAAAAAAATGGAGAATAAAAGCACAAAAGGGGAAGGAAGAATAGCTTCATTTTGCCTGCATCATCCCATCCCCCAAGCCGGCATTGCTCAGCACCAAGAGGAAACTCCCCAACCAGGAAGAGTTTTCCTTGCAGGGAAAGGAAAAGCAGGTTGAATGGCCAGCTTTTCCCCAGCCTTCTGGGGGCACTGCACAAAGGTCCCACTTCAGTTTCACCCCACGCAAAGACTGGCAAAGCTGAGATGCATAGATGGCTAGAAACAAGGAGGAAAAGCATTAGCCACAGAGCAAGAGAAAGACTGAGGTTTCCCGTGATCTGCTCTGCAAGTGACCTCAGTAGCTTTCGCCACTGAAGAAACCAAGGGCCAGCAGAGCTGCCACAGACCCCCTGCAGATTTCACCAGCTTTTACCCCACAGGTATTTGTGTTGTGTGACTCCAGCCACCTAAGTCCCACCCAGCTCTCTCCTCTTCCCTGCCCCCAGCAGAGCCTGGGAATCACACTGGCAGCCCAGGCCTCTGCAGTTGTGCAAGTGCAAGATGCCAGCCTAGACCCCACAGCTGACACCCACTGCTGTGTGTGCCCTCAGGGCTAGCCCCTTCAGCTGTGCATTTGCACATCACGGGCCACCATTGCCCCGTGCATAGCTGGGGAGGATTGTGGAGCCATAGTAGGAAACACCAGCAGCCAGGGTCCCCACAGCTGCCAGGGTACTTACGGTTAGCTCTGGCCTTTGCTGCTGGCCCTGGACCCATCACTAAATGTCTGTTTGCAATCAGCCCCTACCTACCTGCAGCTGGCCCTTATAGCCAAGCGTGTGCACACCACCAGCTCCGGCCAGTACTGCTGCTTGCCCTGGTGCCTAGCCACTGGCACTCAAGACATTGCTGAGGACCCCAACATCCTTTGCAGGATCTGTAGGTACCCTGCAGTGCTCACTAAGGACTATGAAGTTGTCGATGATGTGGACCTCTAAACCCTGAGCCAAAGAGTCAGCGTGCTCCCCCAACACCTGGTGCCACCACACACCCCAGCACTTGGTGCCCTACATCACTAGACCTGTAGTTACGGAATGCTCCAGTATGGCCCCAACCACAGGTAAAAGTCCTTTCTTACCAAAGTCAGTCCCGAAAGTCTGAAAGAGCTGACTGCTTCTTCAAATGTGTAGACACCTCTGCCGGACTACAAGGATCATGACATATCAGGGAAACATCACTCCACCAAAGGAATATATCAATAGTAAACCTCCAGTAACTGGCCCCAGAGAAATGGAGATACAGGAATCTCCCAACAAAGAATTCAAAGTGATTGTTCTAAAGAGGCTTAGAGAGCTACAAGAGAACCTAGATAAACAATTTAATGATATCAGGAAAACAATATAAGCACAAAATGGGAAGTTCAGCAAAGAAAGATAGAAAACATAAAAAAGAACCAAACAGAAATTCTGGAGCTGAAGAATGCAATGACTGAACTGAAGTATTCAATAGAAAGCCTCAACAGCAGACTAGGTCAAGCTGAAGAAGGAAATCACTAAGTTCAAAGATAGATCATTTGAAATTGTCCATACAGAGAAGAAAAAAAAAAAGTAATGAAGAATACCTACAGGTCTTATGGGACACCATTAAGAAAAACAATCTACATATTATTAGGGTCTGAGAAGAAGAGAGGAAGAAAGGGGTAGAACTCTTATTTAAAGAAATACTGGCTGAATGCATCAGGATTGCTGGGTGGCGGGGACTCATTGCCGGAGCCCCCGGTGCATGACCTGGTCCCAATACTCCTGGTGCGCATTTCTCCACTTGGGGCCATGATGGGGGCCGGGACCCAGCATGTTTTTCTTTGAACATCTCTGGGTGAGGTTCAACTGCTGGGACGGGATGTGTTAACCACCATATAATATTATTACAGTAATCTGAATATAGGTTGAAGCACAAAAGTATTAAGAGTAGATATAGCTACAATAACTTGTTAATGGATACATAATATAAAAAGATGTGAAGTTTGACATCAAAAACATAAAATAGGAGGAGAAAAATGAAAGAGAAGAGTTTGTGTGTGTGATGGAAGTTAAATTGTTATCAGTTTAAAAAAGACTGTTATATGTGTAAGAGGTTTCAAGTAAGCCACAAAGTAAACACAAAATGAAAACCTACAGTAAATACATATAAGATAAAGAGAAATGAATCATAGCATACCACTACTGAAAATCATCATTTCATGAAGGAAGACAGCAAGAGTGGAAGAAAGGAGCAACCAAACTACAAAACAGCCAAAAAAAAAAAAAAAAATTGACAAGATGGCAATAGTAAGTCCTTACCTAGCAATAATTGCTTTAAATGTAAATAGATAAAATTCTCCTATCAAATGGCATAGAGTGAATGAATGGATTTTTTTTTTAAAGACCCAGCTATATGCTGCCTGCAACAGACTCACTTCAGCTTCAAAAACACACACAGGCTCAAAGTGAATAAATGGAAAAATATATTCCATGCAAATTAAAACCTAAAGAGAGCAGGGGTAGCTGTACTTGTATCAGACAAAATAGACATTCAGTCAAAACCTGCAACAAGAGATAAAGAAGGTCATTAGGATATCTGCCTGAACATGTTTTTAATGCAGAGGAAAGAGCCTTATTCTGGAAAAATAATGCCACAGAGGACATTTACTAGTAAGGAAGAGAAGCAAACACCAGAATTTAAGGCAGGAAGGGAGAGACTAACTCTACCGTTTTGTGCAAATGTATTTGGGTTTATGATTAGGACTGCCCTTATCTGTAAAGGTGCTATTCCTTGAGTCATGAGGAGAAAATAAACACCAGCTGCTGGTCTTCTGGTTGTACAACAAGAAGGCCTAGACAATAAGAACACTTTTTCTGGATTGGGTCCATCAATGCTTTGTCCCTGAGGACAAGAAGTACCTTGCAAGTAAGAAACTGCCTTTTCAAGTTCTCTTGATATTGGACAATGCCCCTGGGCACCTAGAACCCTGTGAGTTCAACACCAAACATGTTGAAGTGGCCTAGTTGCCCTCAAACACAGCGTCTCTAATTCAGCCTCTAGATCAGGGGGCCATAAAGACCTTTAAGGCTCATTACACATGGTACTCTATGGGAAGGATTGCCAACACTATGGAAGAGAGCCCCAATAGAGAGAATATTATGAAAGTCTGGAAGGTTTACACCATTGAAAATGCTGTTATTGTTATAGAAAAAGCCGTGAAAGCCATCAAGCCCAGAACAATAAATTCCTGCTTTGTCTAGATGTTGTGAATGACTTCACAGGTTTTATAACAGAGAGCCAATCAAGGAAATCATGAAAGACATTGTGGATATGGAAAATTTTTTTAAAAGGTGGGGAGTGAAGGGTTTCAAGATATGGATCTTGGAGAAATTTAAGAGTTAATAAACACCAGATGAATTAACAGAAGACAACTTGATGGAGTTGAGTGCTTCTGAACTAGTACCAGATGATGAGGAAGAAGACCTATAAGGAACAGTGCCAGATAATAAACTGACGTTAGTCAACCTGGCAAAAGTGTTCTGACTATTCGAAACTGCTTTTGACTTCTTTTACAGCATGGACACTTCTATGATACAGGCACTGAACCTAAAGCAAATGGTGGAAGAAGGATTGGTACCATATAGAAATATTTTTAGAGAAATAAAAAACCAAAAATGTCAGAAAGAAAATTACGATGTATTTGCATAATACAAGTGTAACTCCCCTTTTACCTCCTTCAACTCTTCCACCTCTGCCGCCCCTGAGACAGCAAAACCAACCCCTCCTCTTCCTCATCTTCAGCCTACTCAATGTGAAGACGACCTTTATGATGATCCATTTCCACTTAATGAATAGTAAATAATCGTCATGCCTTACAGTTAATAAGCTTATCTGTTGCGTATGTGTGTGAGTGTCTTTGCGTGAAAATCTAATAACTGCATGACAAGAACTGTATGAGATGTTTTTGTGTCACCATCATCATCATCCTTCCTTAAGTACTCATCCTGTAGAACACTGTGTGCCAGACTTGTATTGAAGTGCATAGCCTATTGTTATATAGGCATAAAGTGATATTTAATATATAATTAATAATGTGTTAGTTTTCTTACTGTTTTATAACTTTCAGAGAATTACATTACCATACAGTATACCTCTCTCTCTTGTAATTGGAGAAACTACATATCAGCCTATCATCACATGTAAATGGTTTTTTAAAAAATGTAACAATGTTTCCATACTGTATTATGAATATGACTGTAATACTGTATGCCATAAAAATGTGGTAATGATTTATTCATTAATGAATAGACTAGGCTACTGTGAAGCAATTATATTGATTACACTAGCCTACCATAAAGCAGTCATATTGATGCTTCTTCTTTATCAAGGCATGAATTGTTATACCTGTAAATAAATATGAATTTCTTTTTCACATCATCTTTTCATTTTTCATGTCTGGTGTTAGTAATGTGTATAATATCTACAGTGTTCTGTATCATATAAGGCAATATGGATACAGGTACTTCAAGATGAATGACAGATGATTCATCTTGTAAACAGACAATGTAAACTTACAGCATCAATAAATACAGTACTGTACTGTAAATGTATTTTTCTCTTCCTTGTGATTATCTTAATAGCATTTTCTTTTCTCTCTCTTACCTTATTTTAAGAATACAGCATATAATACATATAACATACAAAATATGTGTTAATCAGCTATGTTATCAGTAAGGCTTCCAGTTTACAGTAGGCTGTTAGTAGTTAAGTTTTGGGGAAGTCAAAAGTTATACTTGGATTTCCAACTGTGTGGGGGAGGTCAGCATCCCTAACCTCCCACATTGTTCAAAGGTCAACTGTATGTGGAAATTAAGCAACATACTCCTGAACAACCAATGGGTCAGAGATAAAAGCAAAAGGAAAATCAAAACATCAAAAATGGAAATATAACATACCGAAACTTACGAGATGCAGCCAAAGCAATGCTAAGGGAAGTTATAGTGATAAATCCCTACATTAAGAAAAAGGAAAGATCTTAAATACACAACCTACACCTCAAAGAACTAGAAAAACAAAAACAAAGCCCAAAGTTAGCAGAAGGAAGAGATAACAAAGATCAGAGAAGAAATAAATGAAACAGAATAGAAAAACAATAGAAAAGATCAACAAACTGAGTTGATTTTTTAAAAGATAAATAAAATTGATAAATCTTTAACTAGACTTACCAAGAGAAAAAGAAAAAGGATTCAAATAAATAATATTATAAATGAAGGAAGAAACATTACAACTGATACCACAGAAAAACAAAGGATAATGAGATATTACCATGAAAAATAATATGCCAACAAATTGGACAACCTAGAAGAAATGGATAAATTCCTAGGAACGTACAACCTACCAAGTATGAATCATGAAGAAATAGAAAACCTGAACAGAACAATAACAAGTAATGAGATTGAATCAGTAATAAAAAACCTCCCAACAAAGAAAAACTCAGGACCGGATGGCTTCACAGGTGAATTCTACCAAAAAGTTAAAGAAAAATTAATGCCAATTCATCTCAAACTCTTCCAAAAATCAAAGAGGAGGAAACAGTCCAAACTTATTTAACAAGGTCAGCATTACGCTGATACAAAAGCCAGTTAAGTATACTAAGAGAAAAGAAAACATGTATATGTATAACTGAATCACTTCATTGTACCCCTGAACTATCACAATATTTTTAATCAACTGTACTCCAATATAAAATAAAAAGTTAAAAAAAAAAGAAAAGAAAACTACAGGCCAATATCCCTGATGAATATAGAGGTGAAAATTCTCAACAAAAATATTAGCAACCAAATTCAACAGTACATTTAAATGATCATACACCATGATCAAGTGAGATTTATCTCTGGGATGCAAGAATAGTTTAATATGTGTAAATCAATAAACATGATATATCACATTAACAAAATAAAGGATAAAAATCATAAGATCATCTCACTAGATGCAGAAAAGGCATTTGACAACAATTCAACATCCTTCATGATAAAATGCTCAACAAATTGGATATAGGAACACCATACCTCAACATAATAAAGGCCATATATGACAAGCCCACAGCTAACATCATACTCAATGGTGAAAGTTTGAAAACTTTCCCTCTATGGTTAGGAACAAGACAGAGGTTCCCACTCTCACTACAGTTCAACATAGTACTGGAAGTCCTAGCCAGAGTAATAAGGCAAGAAAAGGAAATAAAAGAAAGAAAAAGAAATAAAGAATTTCCATTTAAATCAAAAAGGAAAAAGTACAATTATCTGTTTGCTGATGACATGATCTTGTACATAGAAAATCCTAAAGACTCCATGGAAAAACTGTTAGACCTAATAAATGAATTTGATAAAGTTTCAGGATACAAAATCAACATTCAAAAATTAGTTGCGTTTCTATACACTAACAATGAACTATTTGAAAAAGAAATAAAAAGATCCCATTTACAATAGCATGAAAAAGAATAAAATACTTAGGAATAAATTTAACCAAGGAAATGAAATATATATACACTATTACACATTGATGAAAGAAATTGAAGACACAAATAAATGGAAAGATATGCCATGTTCATGGATCATGAGTTAATATTGTTAAAATATTCATACTACCCAAAACCATCTATAGATTCAATGCAATCCCTATCCAAATTCCAATGGCATTTTTCACAGAAATATTAAAAAATCGTAAAATTTGTATAGAACAGCAGAAGCTCTCAAATAGCCAAAGCAATCTTAAGAAAGAACAAAGCCAGAGGCTTCACACTTCCTGATTGAAAACTATATTACAAAGCTGTAGTAATCAAAACAGTATGGTACTGACATAAAACCAGATACATAGACTAATGGGACAGAAGAGAGAGCCCAGAAATAAATCCACACATACTTGGTCACCTAATGTTTGACAAGAGAGCAAGAATACCCAATGGGGAAAGGATAGTCTCTACAAAAATGGTATTTGGGGGAATTCCCTGGTGGTCCAGTGGTTAGGACTCTGAGCTTCCACTGCAGGGGGTGCAGGTTCAATCCCTGGTTGGGGAACTAAGATTCCACATGCCACGTGGCACAGCCAAAAAAAAAAAAAAAATGGTGTTTGGAAAACAGGATATACACATGTAAGGATTGAAATTGGTTCCCTATCTTAACATTACTCACAAAAATTAACTCAAAATGGATTAAGTACTTAATTGTAAGACCTAAAAACCACAAAACTCCTAGAAGAAAACATAGGGCAAAAGCTCCTTGACATCAGTCACGGCAATGATTTTTTTAATATGGCACCAAAAGCAGAAGCAACAAAAGAAAAAATCAACAAGTGAGAGTATCAAACTACAGATTTTTGCACAGCAAAAGAAATAATCAATAATATGAAAAGGCAATATACAAAATAGAAGAAAATATTTGCAAACCACATATCTGACAAGGGGTTAATATCAAAAATATATAAGGAACTCATAACAATAGCAAAAAAATTAAAATAAAAACAATTTAAAAATGGACGTTTTAAAAAATAGACATTTTTCCAAAGAAGGCATAAGAAATGGTCAACAAGCTTATGAAAAAGTTCTCAACATCACTCATAATTAGGGAAATGCAACTCAAAACCATGATATATCACCTCACACCTGTTAGAATGGCTGCTATCAAAAAGACAAGATATAACAAATCCTGGGGTGGATGTGGAGAAAAGGGAACTTTGGTGCACTGTTTTTGGGAATGCAAATTGGTACAGCCACTATGGAAAAGAGTATGGAGTTTCCTCAAAAAAAATTAAAAATAGAACTACCGTATGATTCAGCAATTCCAGTTCTAGGTGTATACTGGAAGAAAATGAAATCACTATCTCAGAGAGATAGCTGCACCCTCATGTTCATAGCAACATTATTCCCAATAGCTGAGACATGGAAACAACGTAAGTGTCCCTCAACAGATGAATGGATAAAGAAAATATAAGATACATATATAAAATGTGAGATATGTACAAAATATATTCACATATATAAATAAATGAAATATTATTCATAAAAAATAAAAAAATTCTGCCATTCCGCAACAGCATGGATGGACCTTGAGAGCACTATGCTATGTGAAAGAAGTCAGACAAAGACAAATACTGCATGATCTCACTTATATGTGGAATCTAAAAACATCAGTCTCATAGAAACAGAGAGTAGATTGGTAGTTGACAGGGGCTGAGGGGCAGTGGGGGGAATAGAGAGATGTTGGTCAAAGGGTACAAACTTTCAGTTTTAAGATGAATAAGTTTGGGAAATCTAATATACAGCATGGTGACTATAGGTAACAAACTGTCTTGTGTGTTTGAAAGTTGCTGTGAGAGTAGAGCTTTAACGTTCTCACCATAACAACAACAACAATAAAATGGTAATTGTGTAAGATAAATTATGTGTTAACTAACCTTATTGTAAACATTTTACAATACATATGTGTATTAAATCATTACATTATATACTTTTAAAAAAATTTTTATTGAAGTATAGTTGATTTACAGTGTTGTGTTAGTTTCAGGTGTGCAGCAAAGTGGCTCAGTTAAATATATATATATTCTTTTTCAGATTCTTTTTCATTATAGGTTATTATAAGATATTGAGAATAGTTCCCCGTGCTATACAGTAACCCCTTGTTGACTGTCTATTTTATATATAGTAATGTGTATTTGTTAATTCCAAACCCCTAATTTATCCCTACCCCCCTTCCCCTTTGGTAACCATAATTTTTGTCTTCTATGTCTGTGAATCTATTTCTGTTTGATAATAAGTTCTTTTGTACCATTTTTTTACATTCCATATATAAGCAATATCATATAATATTTGTCTTTCTCTGTCTGGTTTACTTCACTTAGTATGATAATCTCTAGGACCATCCATGTTGCTGCAAATGGTATTATTTCATTCCTTTTTATGGATGGGTAATACAACATTGTGTATATATACCACGTGTTCTTTTTTTTATTTATTTTTTATTTTTTTTATTAATTTATTTATTTATTCATTTATCTTTAGCTGTGTTGGGTCTTCGTTTCTGTGCGAGGGCTTTCTCTAGTTGCGGCGAGCGGGGGCCACTCTTCATCGCGGTGTGCGGGCCTCTCACTATAGCGGCCTCTCCTGTTGCGGAGCACAGGCTCCAGACGCGCAGGCTCAGTAGTTGTGGATCACGGGCCTAGTGGCTCCGCGGCATGTGGGATCTTCCCAGACCAGGGCTCGAACCCGTGTCCCCTGCATTCGCAGGCAGACCCTCAACCACTGCGCCACCAGGGAAGCCCCAACCACGTGTTCTTTATCCATTCATCTGTCGATGGACATTTAGGTTGCTTCCATATCTCAGCTATTGTAAATATTGTTGCTGTGAACATTGAGGTGCATGTATCCTTTCAAATAAGAGTTTTCTCTGGATACATGCCCAGGAGTGACAATATACACTTTAAATTTACACAATGTTGTATGTCAATTATATCTCAATAAGCTGGGGACAAAAGAATATGAAGGATTTGGGGCTTAATTTTTAAGTATTCCAATCTTGGAGGCTGATTGTAAAGCCTGGCATCCTGTACCTATGGTGAGTCTACAGGTGGATTGGGTCATTAAGAATCGCCCCTCCTGTAATATGCTACTACTTTATGTAAAGAATGACCCCAAGCATAGATTCTTATAGGTATTTAGAAGAGAATTTCAAACTAAAAAGAAAACATAGTAATTTTGTCCCACCACAAACCAGCCCATCTGTGATTTGTGTATCGAGACTTCCCCAGAGAGATTTAGGCAATTAAGAATTGCAAGCCCTTAATTAGGATGAAAGAGTCAGAGATGGTAGATGAAGATGCTGATGAGTTCCAGAAGGGCTCTGTGCGTTGGAAGAGTTGGGTAGTCAATGCAATATTACGTGTAAAGCAGAGTGGAACATTTCATTAGCAAACAATGTAATGATGCCCAGAGATTCCCCAGAAGGGCTCCTCGTGTGTCCTGATCTTGGGGGCCTGTTTCTTCTGGTGTGCTTTTGGGACCATTCAGTGGGTGGACAGCCCTGCTTTCCCCCAGTGGAACTAAAGAGGGCGTGTTGAATCCAACACCTTCCAGAGCTTGCACTGGGCTTTGTCAGCCGTATGCTTTTTATAATCATCCGTCATAAGCAAAGAAGAATTGTTTCTACCCCTCTCTCTGCCAGGCCTGCCTCTAGTACCCAAGTTTCCCCTCTGCCACTGGGTGGTTTACATATCATTCTTTCTGTTTGGAACAACCTTCTCTGTTTTCCACACCTGAGTCCCTCCTGTTCTTTAATAGACAGCTTGAACTTCACCTCTTCCAGCAAGTATCTGTGGGTTAACCTCACATTCTTAAAAAATTCTATTGTGAATTCCTTGATTATATGGTGGCGTAACTGCCTGGGTTCTGAAAACAGTACTAACCAGGGGCCTTTAATTAAAATGCAGTAATGGTGAGGCACAAGTGAGATGCCTGCTGTTCTGGAATTTAGGAGAACAAATGTCTGAAGGAAAAAGGAAAGTAGGATTCAAGTAGACTTTCTAACGATAAAGACTCCAAAGAAAGGACTGCATTTAGGAAACTTAAAATACTGTTAATCATAAATAGAAATCTAAAAATAAGTTTGGACAGGTATATGCGGGAGAGAGTGTAAAAGAATAACAATTAAGAATTCTGCAAAGTGACACAGGAAATGGAAATAATAATCTGAATATTTTAGGCCAACACCAACAAAACACCTAATAATTCTTTTTGATGTACTGGAAAAATAAACAGATTTCATCTTTTAGTTCCTGGGCAATATTAAAAAAATTTTATTCTACCATTAGATATTCCCTCTGCCAACTTCCTAAAATGATTCTAGAAGTATTACTGACTTTTCTAACTTTATTTCCCCTGCTACTCTTATTTTATATGTTATTCTGTAAGCATCTTGCTTATTTTCTTGCCTATAGGGAATAATTTTACCTAAATATTCACATTAGTCATTTGAGCATAGTATTTCACAAACAGTTTTACCCCTCTGCTTTTTTAAGACCATCCATTACTTTTATTCTGTTTCCTGCGTCGACATTTTTCATGCTGTTTGCAATGATTTTCAGTAGGAGAAGAAAGCTTAAATGCATACAGTGATGCTTCCGTGAAATGGAATTTTCAAACATATTTGTTGCTTGGATCTGTTGCTCCAGTTTTAAAAATAGAAATGTTATCCCCAGGAAAATAAGGGCGTATTTTGCCACTGCAGGTAGGTTCAAATTTCCCCAAATATTTTTACTGTTTTCTTTCCTTTTTTTTTTAGTTTGACAAGAAACCATTTGTGCATTCAGAATTTCTTTCTCTTTATTGAGATCGTTTTTACTCATTGTTCCTTGATGTCAGCTCACCTGAATATCTGATTTCAGGATGTTTTCTGGTTGGATTCCTGAGAGCTGGCAACATCAAACAGGTTTATTTAGCCGTGTGATGCACGGAGCTGCAGAAAGCAAGCAAAGGCTGTTAGCAGGAGCCAGGAGGAAATCTTTAAAAGTCTGATGAGCCATGTCACACACACTAAGGACACAAAGAAATTGCATTTTGCACCCTCCGTAGAGATATTGATGGTAAGTAACAGAATGTTGGGAGCCAGAGTGCTTACGGAGGATCAATGCAGCCTCGGCTGCAGGTGAGAGGGAGCTGAGGATGCCAGAGTCGCCGGACACCAGGGTAGGACTGCTGGTCCTGCAGCCTGGAAAGTCTGTGAAGCTAGCCTTGGGTGAGAGCATTTTTTTTTTTTTTTTAAGCTGGAGCGAGACAGCTCCTTGAGTACGATGGTATTCTGGTCATCAGATCCAAATACGAGCTCAGCAGCTCTTTAAAAAAAAAAAAAAAAAAAAAACATAACAGATAGCTGCAGGACCAGTCCTTCCCCCTGATGGCTGTACACATTGATTTGCTTTGCAAATTGATTGCTTTTGGCATTTGCAACCCTCCTGCACAACAGGGGGGGAGAAATCCAGGGACTGGGCCAAATTCACGATGATGAATGTGTATGAAGACACACGTGTCATCACATAGCTTGCTCTGGATAACAGCACTTAAGAGTAATAACAGCTGGATTCAAGTTTTTTAAATGAAGGCCATATTATTATTGGGGGGCATTGGATCGATGGGAGTCAGAGGGAGATAAAAAATTATTTGACATGAATGGGTTGTACCTTGGGATAGTGGCCACCAGGCGGACATGACACACTGCTCTGGGTCTTTGTGGGATGACTTTTCTCACCAGGACTTGGGTGTTATGCCTTAGTTTGCAACGAGGGCACAGAAGGAGCACAGAACCTCTTCTGTATTTATTGTGGGGGTTTTGTAAAGTATATTGTCCAATAAATCTCACGCTGCCTTCTTTTCTTTTTTAATTTATTTATTTATGGCTGTGTTGGGTCTTCGTTTCTGTGTGAGGGCTTTCTCTAGTTGTGGCGAGCGGGGGCCACTCTTCATCGCGGTGCGCGGGCCTCTCACCATCGCGGCCTCTCCTGTTGCGGAGCACAGGCTCCAGACGCGCAGGCTCAGTAGTTGTGGCTCACGGGCCTAGTTGCTCCGCGGCATGTGGGATCCTCCCAGACCAGGGCTCGAACCCGTGTCCCCTGCATTGGCAGGCAGACTCTCAACCACTGCGCCAACCAGGGAAGCCCTCACGCTGCCTTCTTCACGAAGATATCCAAGAGAAATTCCTCACAGACCTTAGAGACAGGAAAAGCTATGTTCTCCAGAGGAATGGTGCTGTTTCCCCTTTATGGGCACTGACTCTGGTGACTGCCAGGGTTTTCCTCCTGCTTTGACCCCTAGGGTTAGGATCGGACGTTCCATATACCTTGTTCAATACTTTTATTCCTGACTTCATTTTGCTATCTTAACCTCATTTTCCTTTTAGTTTCATCTCTCTTTCTCATAGGCATTTTTGCAATATAGCAGAGTATAAATGAACAGTAAATACAGGTTCTATTTTTAAGTGATAAATTGTCATTTAAAACTTTGCCCAAGTGACATTGTAATCATGAAGGAAATATCCTTAATTTTTAAGAGTTGCACGCTAAAGTATACATGGGAGTAAAATGATATGGGGCTGTGATTTGCTTTAAAATACTTCAACAACAGTAAAAGGAGTAGATAAAGCAAGGATGGAAAATTTTTTTGAAGTGTTGAATCTAAGTAGTTTCTTTACTGTTCCCTCAATTTCTGTGTATGTTTAAAATTTTTAATTAGAAAATGTTTTCCATTTGGATCAAGTTTCTGACATAGTGGGAGGCCAGGCTCTTTGTGAACTTGACAGTTACGTTTCCATGAGGAAACCCTTTGTTTATTAGTTGTTCATATAGTCTTCTGAACTTGGTTTAGTTGTTGGTCTGGTTGTTGTTTGGTTTGGTTTGGGTTTCCTCTCTCTGCCTACTCAGTTGATGCTCCAAGTCAAAATCCAAGACAGAATGAAGGCAGCAGATCCGAAATCCAAGACTACTTAAGTTGTGCTAAACTGAACATAGAAACCCTCCCATGTGCTTAGAAACACACTCTGCTTTCCTCCTTGATTGCCCAAATATGTCCTTCTGAGCTGCCATTTTTCCTCTCCACCCAATCCAGATCCAGATCTAGGAATTTAAATCTAAAGAAGCAGGTAGTGCTGATTCATGACAAAAGTGCTGCACTAACTTGCAAAGTTGAAAGCACATAACATACCTTGTGCTCTTCCTGTGTCATGCATGTTATTGAATTTGGTTACTTTCTCTGTCTCTGTGTGTTTCCACTCCTGTATAAGAGTGAAGATTTGAGATAAAGACTGGAATTTAAATGAGTATTAGGAAGGAATGCATCTTGGTTTAAATATGAGTCTGAAAAAAATCTGTCATGGGCACTCAGCTAGCTGCTTACTTAGGGAAATGGTCATCTTAAGAGAAATTTATCATATGACTTCATTGTAGTCACCCCTCCGTACCCATGGGTTCTGCATTGCAGATTCAACCAACTGACCAAGGATCAAAAATATTTGGGGAAAAAAATTCCAAAAGTTCCAACAGGCAAAACTGGAATTTGCCGTGTACAGGAAACAATTTACATAGATTTACATTGTATTAGGTATTATAAGTAATCTATAGATTATTTAAAGTATACTGAAGGATGTATATAGGTTCTGTGCAAACACTACGCCGTTTTATATAAGGGACTTGACCGTCAGTGGATTTTGGTATCCGCAAGGGTCCTGGAACCAATCCCTCCTCTATACCAAGGGATGACTGTATTGCCTGGGAACTGATGAAAACAGAGAAGGAGTAAAATAACCTCTGCTTTCTCTCCATCTTGTGATGGTAAAATGGTTGAATAAATGCACTTTGCTTATGGCCTTGAAAAGCACAGGGGACTTCATCTTTCCAAGTGCTTTCATGCAACGCCCAAGGCTTATTCTTGGCATTTCATGCATAACTGGTCCTAATGTTTTATTTTCTTAACACCTGCTGGATCAACAAGAACCCGCAGGATCATTTCTGCAAATTGTCTGAAAGAATTCTGACTATGAACCATGATCACAGTACAACCCCTTAGGCCACTAAAAGTAAAATGTCCTATCATCTTCAGCATCATCCACAAAATTTTACTTTCTTTTTTGCACAGTCTTCATTCCGGATGTACTTTTTAAGGAGCCTGATAGAGCTATTCTTATTATGATTTACAGTGGTAGTATTTCACCTAAAAACCGGTGCTATGCACACGATTAGTTAATAAACTTTGGGGAAATATTTGGTTGAACCATAGAAATTGACATTTTTACACTTCAAAATGAATGAATCTTGAAAATTTGACATGGCTCAACTTAACAGTGATCTCTCTTTCACACAAATTATTCTGTTTGTTACTTTACTTTTCAGGACTTTCTTAGGTCAACCCCTTGCCTTTTCTATCAGTCATAGCCTGATAGGCACATGTCGATTTCCTGGGTGTCATCAGTATTCTTGAGCCGTGAGGCCAGAGCTTTAGGGGCCAAGAAATGCGCTTTGTCACCTGCCATGTGGGAGGCAAGGACTGGAGTTCCCTCCAGTTGTCAGTGGGTTCTGCAATGTCCATGTGCCCTAACTTTATTCCCTCTCTTTGTGTTTGAGGAAGATCTAACAGCCGCATAGAATGCTAAGGCTCTTAATCCTTAAGGAGATTACCTACCTCAAATTTTAAATTCCTGTCATCATAGGACATGTTTCTCAAACTGGTATAAATTGTATGTGTCATGCAAAACCAGAAGACACTTGGAAATTGTAGTCCGTCCTACCCAGTGATGAATGACTTAAATCGCCGGTTTTCTTTGTATTGAAAGAAATATAAATATATTATGAAATAAAATACAAAAGTCATGTGAACTTTTAAGACTAAATATGACACTTGTTAGACATGTTTTGCTTTTAGATCTATTGCCACTCCCAGAACCATGGGATGGGAGTTCACTGTCCTCGGCCAGTAGAGGGACTTTAGTGGAAGATTTGAGACCCTGAGTTTAGGAAATGCTTAGATTTGACAGCAAAGCCCACGCAACACCCTGAGAGCTACACTGTAAAATTAGCATAGACTATTGGTCTATAATCATTTGTGGAATGAGTGGGGGTATATATGATGATTATCATGATAAAAAAGCCAGTATTTATTGAGTTCTTACAATGGGCCAAAGTATGGGTGCACCAGTATCCCAGAGGCTGGCAAACTATGTCCTGAAAGCCAAATTCAGCCCACTGCCTGTTGTTATAAATAAAGTTTTATTGGAACACAGTCACACCAAATCATGTACCTGTTGTCTCTGGCTGCATTCACTCTTCAACAGCATATTTGATTTGTTGCAACAGAGACTGTATGTCCTGCGAAACCTAACCTGTTTATCATCTGGCTCTTCATAGAAAAAGTTTGCCAACACCTGTATTCATGCATTTACTCCTCAAAGCAAGCTTCTGAAGGACATTCTATTATTGACTTCATTTTCCTGATGAGAAAACTAAGGCATGAGAGGTTATATAACTTACCCAAGGTCATAGAACAGGTAAGCGGCAGGACACGGTTTGGAATCCATCAGTCTGGTTCCGAAACCCATATGTCTTAACTCATTATTAGAGATCCTTCTATATAAGAAGAAACATCTTCAAGGTCATCTTAAAAAAACAGACCTTAAGTTGATAGCTCCCTAGTAGGTGATGCTGATATATGTATCTATAACTAAAAAAGAAGGTGCCAAGTCAGAAGATGATCAGCAAGAAGCCTAGCACACAGCAACAGTGGTGCCTGAGAAGGTCACAGTTCATCCATGTGATGCCCATTCCCCTTGTGCCTGTGGGCAGACCAGAGGGTCTGAGACACCTGAACAAAGCCCCGTGGAAACCACGGCTCCAGCCAAAATCACTCTTCCTGAACTTGGCTCATAAATCCCAGTTCCACGCTTGTACGTTCCCCATGTTGTTCTTTTCTACTTTAATGCCCTCCCAATGCCCACAGTGAAAGAGGTGGGGAGTTCAGACATTACGTGAGACAACGTTGATAATGGTGGGGAATGTCAGGTTTACGCTGTGGTGGTCATGGCAGTTGCGTTCTTTTAACTTAATGTTATTAATCTTTCCAGGGGACAGAGGTTAGGACGACTTCATAAAATTCTTAAGATCCTGCAGTGTGCATGTGACTACATCATAAATAGAACAAATGATCTCGTAGTCAGGCTTCTATTAATTGGGATTGCTCTGTTCATTGGTATTCCTGTGCTTATAGAGTGATGAGCTCAGGAATGGTTGAGGGTGCTTCTTCATTCAAAACCTGCATTCATCATAGTTTCAATATTAAAGGTATTTGACTCTGCCTGATTCTGTTTAAAATGTACAATACATATGGTGTACTATTTTCTTTTTAACTGGAAACAGGTTACTTAAAAATCATTGGCAGTTTTCTCTAATGATGAAAATGGCAGCTTACCTTTGGAGCTGGCTTCCTTTGTGGTGGTGGTGGGGGGGGTGCGGGGAAATTCCCAAATAGTCCCTTGTGTGATATAAATCTAAAGGAAATAGCCACCCAGGTGTTGAGGGAGGAGATAGCCAGGTGTTTGTGGGGTTGAGCCCCAGGCTCTGGCTCTGTAGGTAGATGGGGTCTCATAGCCTGTCAGCGTTCAACTGGTTCCTCCGCTTTCAGGGTCAGAGTTGTCAAAGTGGCCTGATGGGACTCAAAAGCCCCAGTGGAGGCCAGATGGCCAGGAGAGGTCATTAAGTCCTGAGGTACAGTTTGCCATAATCCGGGAGAGTTTGCACTGGTGACCCTGTTTCAAGGCCAGGGCTTTAATCAGCTGAGCGAAACACTAACTCTGAACTCAGTGCATAGCCTATACTAGAACCTCTTTGGACCAGTAACCCAGTACTGTGTGTGCATCCTGCGTAGAAATGGCTGAGGGTGTGATTCAGCAGAGCTGATTCATAAAGTCCTTCAAGTCCAGGCCATATCTGTTGCGGGACACGCATGGCTGAGTCTATGGCGGAAGATGCATCCCTCCCTGCTCCCCAAGGAGCTCTGCGCAGAACAGGGGCAGTGAGAGTGCAAACAGTGGGCTGCCCTGTCCCCCCGACTTCCTACCAGGGAGTGAAGGGGTGGGGGATGTCCAGAGTTGGGGTGTCCTCTTATAGACGGACAAGGGTCTTAACTTCTGACTTGGAGTAATGAGAAGATCCACTCACTATTATTCTCTAAATGATGTTATTTTCTCACCTCACTGTACTATGAATACTTCCATGTGCATGAATTTATTGGGCCCATTGAGGACTCTTCATGAATGGAAATCTCTGCTGCTCCCTTTCTTCCAAAGAAAGAATGGATAATCTGCTCTTTGAAAATGTTTGAGTCATGAGTCTACAGTCATTTGGAGGAACTTTAAAATATAAAATTTATATTAAATAGCGTATGAGGATCATCATTCTTTTCCACTGATACGGGGTGTAAGGATGTTTGGTAGACACAGGGATCTTACTGAAATAGTAAAGAGAAATCTTAAGCAGATAAAACTCTTCATGTATAAGCAGGAACAATCTACAATATTTGCCCCTTCCACAATAAATTATATATGTAAAATCTATGTTTAGTTGAGTGCCAAGCAGTGTCATCTGATATTTTACTGATCATCTGATATTTCATCAGAATGAATATGTAGCTACAACTTCAGCTGGGTAGTTCTATTAACACTCTTTGGTCCTCTTCAAGGATTGCCACCTAAGGCTATCATTTAGATAATAATGGCCCCTCTTCTTCAGGTCCAAAAAGAAATTTTTTTCAGTGCTAGCTATTTCTCTAGGAGTTAAGAAATATGTTTACCTTATAGTAACAATACACAGTCAGGATTCTCTCCCCCTGCCTTTTCCCCTTACTTGCATAAATCTTTATAAAAGGACACCTTACTTAGAAAAAAACAGAGATTCCATAACTGTCACTGGGCAGTTGGAAAAAATTTCCAGTGCTTCGGAGCAGCATTCTTGTACAGAGAGGCCCTACCTTATTATTATTATTTTTTAACATCTTTATTGGAGTATAATTGCTTTGGCCCTACGTTATTGATCCCTGCATGTCCTGGGGACCTGGCACATAGAAGGTCCTCACGTCTGATAAACTGCCCCTTTTTGATTTTTTTAAATTGAAGTATAGTTAATTTACAATGTTGTGTTAATTTTGGGTGGCCAGCAAAGTGATTCAGTTATACATACATATATATCTATTTTTTTTCAGATTCTTTTTCTTATAGGTTGTTACAAAATATTGAGTATAGTTCCCTGTGTTATACAGTAGGTCCTTGTTGGTTATCTATTTTATATACAGTAGGGTGTATATGTCAGTCCCAAACTCCTAATTTATCCCTCCCCTGCTTTCCCCTTTGGTAATCATAAGTTTGTTTTCAATGTCTGTGGGTATATTTCTGTTTTGTATATAACGTCATTTGTATCATTTTTAAAAGATTCCACATATAAACAATATCATATGATATTTGTCTTTCTCTGGCTTACTCCACTTAGTATGATAATCTCTAGATCCATCCATGTTGCTGCAAGTGGCATTATTTCATTCTTTTCTGTAGCTGAGTAATATTCCATTGTATATATGTACCACATCTTCATTATCCATTCCTCTGTCAATGGACATTTAGGTTGCTTCTGTGTCCTGGCTATTGTGAATAGTGCTGCAATAAACATTAGGGTGCATGTATACTTTCGAATTATGGTTTTCTTCAGATATATGCCCAGGAGTGGGATTGCAGGATCATATGGTAGCTCTATTTTTAGTTTTTTAAGGGACCTCCATACTGTTCTCCATAGTAGCTGCACCAATTTACATTCCCACCAACAGTGTAGGAGGGTTCCCTTTTCTCCACATCCTCTCCAGCATTGATTATTTGTAGACTTTTTGATGATGGCCATTCTGACCGGCGTGAGGTGATACCTCATTGTAAACTGCCCCATTCTGAACATGATCATAGCTGGATAGATTTTGTGTTAGAACTCATTCAGGTGCAAGTGACAGAAAAATCCAACTCATACTGCCTTAAGCGAAGAATGAATTTTTGGTTCATGTAATTAAAATACCCCAAACCAGGTCTTTCGCCCGCTACCCCTCCCCTGCCCCCTCCCCATCTCCCTCTGCCATATCTCAGCTCAGCTTTCCTTTTGGATGTTATCACCATGTAGTAATTCCAGCAGTTCCTGGTAAAGATAATTTTTTTCTTTTCCCAGCTGTTCTGTAAAAGTCCCCAGATTTATTTCATTGGACCAATTTGGAGCGTGTGCCTTTCCTGAACCAAGCACAGTGGCTGAAGAATTTGAATCTCTTATCGGCCAACCTAGATCATAGGCCCAGCCCTGGAGCTATTACTCTCACTTGGATAAGATTGGAAAAGTTGTGGTTCTTCCCCCCAGTATGGGTTATTTTACTAGAAAAACATAAATGGATACCAGGCAAACAAAAACAACTGATTCCAGGTTGGGTTTTGTTTTTTTTCCTTTACAACAGGTAAATATGTCTATGTCTTTCCCAAGTTAAGTAATGGTTGTAATCATTCCTCCATTTCCACAAGAAGGAAACTGTTCACACAAAGACTATAGAGAAAAGGGAAACACGAAAGAGGTTAGAGCTGTAGCGAGGCTGACTTCATGTGCATATGCAGCTCTCCTCTTAAAATTGCAAAGCCCTTAAACATTCAAGGCTTTGATATTTTGGCTCATATTATACATTTCAACACCTTACTGTTTGTGTTTGATGTCTGGGTTAGTAATATTAATGCAAAAAGAACCATCTGGGAAAACATTTTTTTTCCTTTCTCACGTGGCTTCTTTATGGATAAGCAAAATGTTAATTATTTAAGCAAAAATGTTTTTAAAATAGAGCCGCAATGTTGTTTTGAATAAGGAGTTTTATCACTATACTATCCACTTCTAGTTACAGAAAAACAGAAGCAGATTGCTTTGTACTCATGAGGAAAATGTGGAGATCATTGCTAGAAATGCATTGTAGAATTTGCCCCAAATATTAATCTGTAAATACCATTCTTTGTAATTAAGCTCTGTTACAGCATAAGAAAAAAACTCAGTAAACCCTCTTAAGTGATATCTCATAAGATTATAAAATTTCTGAAACCATTTTTGGATTAAGAAAGCCACAGACACACAATATTCACAGGGAAAAGAGGATTTTTAAAATAAAATTCTTGAAACTAACAGATTGGCATCATTAAATCAGGTGAGTTCTGGTAATTACTGAGAAATAAGACACCTGGATTCAATAAATATGGAAGCATTTAAGCATGTAGGAAAGCACAGAGAGACGGAGTAAAATGTGTAAATTTGAATTCTTATCCTATTGAAAGTCACAGCAATAAGAATCACGTGAAATACTCTTGGCTTCCTGGGCAGAAATGAGCACATCAACACTTCAGGCTATGGCAATACGTATTAATGCATTACAGATAAACCAATTAAAGGGCTTGATTACCGAATGTAAGACAATGAAAAGCAGTGCTTTTCATATAAACGTATGTGGATATTAGCGTACATGACACTGGCCCTAAAAGCCCTAAGGATCCAGATCCTCACCCTTTATACAAATTCTGTCCTAAACCCATCTGCCTACGGACACCCATCTCCTCCTCCGCCACTATCCTCTTTCTCCCACTTCATCAAAGAAGAACAAACCTCTTGTCTTCTTTTTTCTTGAATCTAACCATACTGCATTCTCCCAGGGTAGAAAAACCTCTCATCCAACCAAGGGGATGACTTAACATATAAAATATAACAGGGACTTCCCTGGTGGTGCAGTGGATAAGACTCCGCGCTCCCAATGCAAGGGGCGGTACAACCAAATAAATAAATAAATGTTTTTTAAAAGTAGGAAGCTTGTTTATAGAAAAAAGAAATTAATAAAAAAAACAGATAAAATATTGCCACAGGGAAAAAAAATCATCATCAGTAATAAATGAGGGTCTCGATGCCTTATTTCATGCAGGTGACAAATTTATGAAATGATTTTTTTCATCAAAGGTTTTTATCTATTTATCACAGAATTAGAATATTTAACTGTGAAAAACATGCTGGGAATTTACAGTCAGCTAAGAAGTGTGTTCTGTCTGCATTTTTACAATTCTCCACAGCGAGAATGAGCTTTGGTGATTCATGTTATTAACCTGTGTCTTGGGCTGTGTCTCAGTTGCATATATTGCATGATTTCAAGGAAGGATAAAAATGCCCATGTTTACTTGCATCAAATTTCTTAAGATTATAATATAATGGAAACCTTTGTGTTTTTTTTTTAATATAGGCACAAATCTCCTCCTGTCACTCATCACTCATTCCATTTATTTGTGTACTTAACATTGCTGTGCTGTAGATAATGCACTTAACAGCAATCATTTTATTCACTTTTTGTAAACTCTACAATTACTAGGGACTAAATACCTTCTCTTTGCTGTTAATTCCCAGAAGAGTTAACTGCACTCTTTAAAGTAAAACATCTATTTAGGTATGGATGTGTGACAAAATATTCTCAAAATGCAATCTAGTATGTAATACCCTGAACTTTAGAAAATCATCTTTATTTAATAAGGATTAGTTCCTTCCACTTAGATGTTGCTATTTTAATACTGTCAAGTGTGTAATCATAAACTTAATAATTTTCATCCAGGAAATGAAATTCCTAAGCAGTCCATATGTAATAATTCTCAACTGTCTGTCTTTAAAGCCATCTGTCATGCCTTTGTAAGGTCCTTCAAGTCAACCTAGAATATTGAAATTGGCATAAAATAGGTCTTTGTTCATGAGCGACAGAAAAATTCTTAAAGTCTCCAGTTTCATGAGGTTGTTTTTACCAGGTTTGGTCCAAACCCAGCTCCACAAACAAGATGCCTCTAAAGAGAGTATAACAGGTGTAACTAACCATCAATTGGTTAAGTCTTGATATAGCATGAAGGTACATTTACCAAAAACTGAGAAACTGAAAGGCTTTTAGTTTGTCTGGCAAAATACTGGATGATGTCTTGGATATTTTAATATTTTGTACCCCAATATTATTACCAGTAGTTGAATGAAACTCACCTGGAATGGGTTTGGTAGGCCTCCACTTTGTACTTCCAACTTCTGACAGGCGTGTGCAAGGAAGAGAGCTCTCACTTTAGATCTGAAACGTGGGTTAGATCTGAAAGACAGTCCATTCTCTCTTTTACTGACCCTCTTCAGACTGACATAACTAACACTCATCACCCATCAAAGACAGCATGCAGAGCTTTCCTGATAAAACAAACATGGTATCTTAGTCTGCTTGGGCTGCCATAACAAAATACCATAGACTGGGTGGCTTAAACAACAGAAATTTATGTCTTGCCGTACTGAAGGCTGGGACGTCCAAGATCAAGGTGCTGGCTGATTTGCTTCCTGGTGAGAGCTCTCTTCCAGGATTGCAGATGGCCACCTCCTCACTCCATCCTCACATGGCCTTTCTTCTGTGCTCATGTGGTGTCTCTTCTTATAAGGACACTAATGCTGTTGCATAAAGGCCCACCCATATGACCTCATTTAACCTTAATTACTTCCTTAGAGGCCCCATCTCCAAATACAGTCACACAGGGGGGTTAGGGCTTCAACATATGAATTTGGGGGGGATGCAAATATTCAGTCCGTAACACATGGGAAATGATAATTAAGTGCATGCCAAATAAATGCAAAAAATAGACACTGAGCAGTCCTGCATAACAAACCACTCCAATACTTATTGACTTAAAATAACTGTTTAGTACTCACAATTATGTTGTTCAAGAATTCAAATAGTACTCAGAAGGGAAAGTTTATTTCTGCAGTTTGTGGTGTTGGTTGGAGAATCCCTGATAGCCTTCCTCACGTGTTTGGTTTCTTAGCTATTGCCTGAAATGGCTGGGGGTTGGCTGGGCCTCTCTCTCTTTCTCTCTCTCTCTCTCTCTCTCACTTCCCCCCAACCCTCCCTCCTTCCTAATAGGCTTTTCTACTCCAGAACCTCTTTTTTTCCACATGCGTCTCTTTACAAGGATTCTTTAGATGTCCTCTGATTTCCCCCATGATTGAAAACAGAAGCTATACAACTTCTGAAGTCCTGGGCTCAGAAATCCCAAACTATCATTTCTGCTGCATTCAGTTTGTCAAAATGAATCACAAGTCCAGTGCAGATCCAAGATACGGGGAGATAGACCTACTTTCTTGGTCAGAGAAGTGGCACAGGCATACAGGGATGAGATTAATTGTTATTGGCTCTAGTTGCAGACAAATCTACCACAGTGTGCCCTCAGGCCACAAAAGTTTACATCACTTCCACATGTAAACCATAATCAACTCCTCCAAAGACTCCCAAAGTCTCATCCAATTTGACATCAGGTTCTATGCCCAGAATTTCTTGATCTGTGTTGATATATATTTTTATTTATTATTCTTTAGAAAAATTTACTTTTTGAAAATGGTTTTTGAATTGAATGATTTTATAGATCAACAAATATAAGAAAAATAATTTTTCATTTCATAAGTGAATTTTTCTAAAAACTGCAAATGTCCCAGTATAGATTTTTAATGTCATAGTCACCATTCCGCAGTTGTCTAGTACACTGCTTTCTGCAGTGATAGAGATGTTTTGTAGCTGCACTGTCCAATGCTGTAGCAATTAGCCACATTCGAATATTGAGCACTTGAAATATGGTTTATGTGACAGAGGAATTAAATTTTAAATTGTATTTAATTGAATTAAGCCAAATGTAACTAGTGGCTACTATACTGGATGGTTCAGGTCTAACAAGTCCTTTTGCTAGTTAAGTGGTATATAATTCTTTTCTTTCAACAGACTTAAAGAAGAACATAATTGTGTTGTCCAGTGATAGACTGAATGAGTCATGACAACCACCCATGGTCACATGGCAAGAAAAGTATGGCATATGCACATTAGAATAATTCCAGGAAGATTCAATACATGGACTATTGATAAATGTAAGCAAGATGTAGGGAAACTCCCAAAATAGTGCAATACCCTAGGGATAGTAACAGGGAAGTTGTTACCATCTTTGGGCCAGAAGGGGTAGGAGGAAGGAGAGTTGACCAGAACCCAGAAGGAAAAAGGCAATGTAGAGAGGGTCACCTAGAAAGGAGAGAGACCTTTGCAGGGAAGGAGCTAGGAGAACAAATAGCCGTCTCTTCTCTTCCTATCATCTCCTGCCAAAAGATCTTCATTGGCCAAATCCGACTGGAAGCAAGAAGGAAAGAAAGTACATTGGTGTAGTCTGTACAGGTCAGCCTCCGGACAGAAAGTGGGGTTGAAGAGGATGACGTAGATGTAGAAGGATAAGTAGAAGGTGTCCAGTACATAAAAACATTAAAATAATTTTGTATTATAAATTACTGTGTGTTTTTGGCATCCAACTCAGATGGAATTCAAGGAATTGAGTGACATTGCTATAATTAGACTCTTTCCATTTCATTTACTTATTTATGTAAATAAGATTTTCTCAATCTGAACTCTGTATCATTTGAGGAATAAGTGATTCATCCAAAGGTATACAAACTGAGTGGAAGGGAAAGCCCCATTCATCTCACATTTTAGAAAAATATAATTAGAGTTGGCAAATGTTTTGTGTATTTAGATACTTAAATCAATGATGAGTTTTATTTTCATAATTATTAGCTTCAGGTGAGTGAGACTTTTCAAAGGAGGTGAATGGAAGCATCAGCAGTCCATGATGAGAGGCAGCCAATGGGGGCTCAGACTCTGGGCTGGGTGGCCTCGGTTCTAATGTGCCACCACTTGTTTGCTATGGAGCTTTAGGCAAGTTCATTAACTTCTGTACCTCAGCTTCCTAACCATAAAATGGTGATGATACTAGTACTCACCTCATAGGGTTATTGTGAGGAATAAATGACCTGATGAACATAAAGAGCTTTAGACAGTACTGCATAAATATGTGTTGTATCAGTCAGCCTTTGCCACAATAACACTGAGTAACAAAAAAACCATAAAATTTCAATGGCATAAAACAATAAGCATTCATTTCTCACTCTGCACCTGTGGATTGCTTAGAGTTGCCTCAGGCTTCAGGTTGAGCCCAGGTCTGCTCCAAGAGTCTCTCATCCTCCTTGGACCAACAGCTAAACAAAGCATTTTCTTCTCATGGCAAAAAGCAGGAACATGAGGAGATCTTAATCTCCTTCTCTGAAGTAAAGGAGTAAAGAACTTTTCTGAAGTAACTTTTTGCTTAAGTTTTTAATTTTCTTCTGTTGCATATGTCTTTCTGAAATCTTTTATTTTTATTGGAATCTCAATAGAGAATACATTATTAACTGAAAAAAATTCTTTGATTTTGAACCAAATTCATGCTTCATTCAAAAGACCAGTATATTCCATTCTTTGCAAGAGTCTGCGTCTTGTCTGCAGCAAACAAATGACATGAATCCTGGACAACATAAAGGAAAATGGAGAGAGATCATTTTCCTTGGATTCTAAATTCGTTTTGAAAATAATTTTTTCTCTCCTTCTTTTGATAAACCTGTCTGTGGACTATCTGAGCAATTTCATAGCATCTACTGAAGATAAATAATTTGGTAAACACATCACATGTGCTAGCTAAGAGATTAATCTTGCCCCTGAGCAGATGATGTAGGATTCCAGGGAAAATTATGGATCTGTCCCTTGTTTGGCCTGCATGTTTTATTATCAGGAGCCAACGAAGTTTTAATTTCACCTTCTTCTGTTTTCTGGTGAGTAAACAACAATTGTAAACAGTGCTGCAGTGAACACTGGGGAGCATGTATCCTTTCGAACCATGGTTTTCTCCAGATATATGCCCAGGAGTGGGATTGCAGGATCATATGATAGCTTTGTTTTTAGTTTTTTAAAGAACCTCCATACTGTTTTCCATAGTGGCTGTACCAATTTACATTCATACCAACAGTGTAGGAGGGTTCCATTTTCTCCACACCCTCTCCAGCATTTATTGTGTGTAGACTTCTTTGATGATGGCCATTCTGACTGCTGTGAGGTGATTGATATCTCATTGTAGTTTTGATTTGCATTTCTCTAATAATTACTGATGTTGAGGATCTTTTCATGTTCCTCTTGGCCATCTGTATGTCTTCTTTGAAGAAGTATCTATTTAGGTCTTCTGCTCATTTATTTTTTTTAACATCTTTATTGGAGTATAATTGCTTTACAGTGTTGTGTTAGTTTCTGCTGTATAACAAAGTGAATCAGCTATACATATACACATATCCCCATATCCCCTGCCTCTTGCATCTCCTTCCCATCCTCCTTATCCCACACCTCTAGGTGGTCGCAAAGCACCGATCTGATCTCCCTGCACTATGCAGCTGCTTCCCACTAGCTATCTATTTTACATTTGGTAATGTATATGTGTCAATGCTACTCTCTCACTTCGTCCCACTTTACCCTTCCCCCTCCCCATGTCCTCAAGTCTATTCTCTACGTCTGTGTCTTTATTACTATCCTGCCCTTAGGTTCATCAGAACCTTTTTTTTTTTTTTTTAGATTCCATATATATGTGTTAGCATATGGTATTTGTTTTATTCTTTCTGACTTACTTCACTCTATATGACAGACTCTAAGTCCATCCACCTCACTACAAATAACTCAATTGCGTTTCTTTTTATGGCTGAGTAATATTCCATTGTATATATGTGCCACATCTTCTTTATCCATTCATCTGTCGATGGATGCTTAGGTTGCTTCCATGTCCTGGCTATTGTAAATAGTGCTGCAGTGAACATTATGGTACATGACTCTTTTTGAATTATGGTTTTCTCAGGGTATATGACCAGTAGTGGGATTGCTGGGTCCTATGGTAGTTTATTTTTAGTTTTTAAGGAACCTCCATACTGTTCTCCATAGTGGCTGTATCAATTTACATTCCAACCAACAGTGCAAGAGTGTTCCCTTTTCTCCACACCCTCTCCAGCATTTACTGTTTGTAGATTTTTTGATGATGGCCATTCTGACCAGTGTGAGATGATACCTCATTGTAGTTTTGATTTGCATTTCTCTAATGATTAGTGATGTTGAGCATCCTTTCATGTGTTTGTTGGCAATCTGTATATCTTCTTTGGAGAAAAGTCTATTTAGGTCTCCTGCCCATTTTTGGATTGGGTTGTTTGTTTTTTTTGATATTGAGCTGCATGAGCTGCTTGTATATTTTGTAGATTAATCCTTTGTCAGTTGCTTCGTTTGCAAATATTTTCTCCCATTCTGAGGTTTATCTTTTCGTCTTTTTTACGGTGTCCTTTGCTGTGCAAAAACTTTTAAGTTTCATTAGGTCCCATTTGTTTTTTTTTTGTTTGTTTTTATTTCCATTTCTCTAGGAGGTGGGTCAAAAAGGATCTCGCTGTGATTTATGTCATAGAGTGTTCTGCCTATGTTTTCCTCTAAGAGTTTTATAGTGTCTGGGCTTACATTTAGGTATTTAATCCATTTTGAGTTTATTTTTGTGTATGGTGTTAGGGAGTGTTCTAATTTCATTCTTTTACATGGAGCTGTCCAGTTTTTCCCAGCACCACTTATTGTGGAAGCTGTCTTTTCTCCATTGTATTCTCTTGCCTCCTTTATCAAAGATAAGCTGACCATATGTGCGTGGGTTTATCTCTGGGCTTTCTATCCTGTTCCATTGATCTATATTTCTGTTTTTGTGCCAGTACCGTATTGTCTTGATTACTGTAGCTTTGTAGTATAGTCTGAAGTCAGGGAACCTGATTCCTCCTGCTCCTTTTTTCTTTCTCAAGCTTACTTTGGCTATTCGGGGTTTTTGTGTTTCCATACAAATAGTGAAGTTTTTTGTTCTAGTTCTGAGAAAAATGCCATTGGTAGTTTGATAGGGATTGCACTGAATCTATAGATTACCTTGGGTAGTATAGTTATTTTCACAATGTTGATTCTTCCAATCCAAGAACATGCTATGTCTCTCCATCTGTTTGTATCATCTTTAATTTCTTTCATCAGTGTCTTATAGTTTTCTGCATACAGGTCTTTTGTCTCCTTATGTAGGTTTATTCCTAGGTACTTTATTCTTTTTGTTGCAGTGGTAAATGGGAGTGTTTCCTTAATTTCTCTTTCAGATTTTTCATCATTAGTGTATCGGAATGCAAGAGATTTCTGTGCATCAGTGTTGTATCCTGCTACTCTACCACATTCATTGATTACCTCTAGTAGTTTTCTGGTAGCATCCTTAGGAGTCTCTATGTATAGTATCATGTCATTTGCAAACAGTGGAAATTTTACTTCTTCTTTTATGATTTGAACTCCTTTTATTTCTTTTTCTTCTCTGATTGCTGTGGCTAAAATTTCCAAAACTATGTTGAATAACAGTGGTGAGAATGGGCAACTTTGTCTTGTTCCTGATTTAGAGGAAGTGGTTTCAGTTTTTCACCATTGACAATGATGTTGGCTGTGGATTTGTCATATATGGCCTTTATTATGTTGAGGTAGGTTCCCTCTATGCCTACTTCCTGGAGAGTTTTTAATCATAAATGGGTGTTGAATTTTGTCAAAAGCTTTTCCTGCATCTATTGAGATTATCATATGGTTTTTAATCCTTCAGTTTGTTAATATGGTGAATCACGTTGATTGATTTGCATATATTGAAGAATCCTTGCATTCCTGGGATAAACCCCACTTGATCATGGTGTATGATCCTTTTAATGTACTGTTGCATTCTGTTTGCTAGTATTTTGTTGAGGATTTTTGCATCTATGTTCATCAGAGATATTGGTCTGCAGTTTTCTTTTCTTGTGACATGTTTGTCTGGTTTTGGTATCAGGATGATGGTGGCTTTTAAAATGCGTTTGGGAGTGTTCCTCCCTCTGCCATATTTTGGAAGAGTTTGAGAAGGACAAGTTTTAGCTCTTCTCTGAATGTTTGATAGAATTCACCTGTGAAGCCGTCTGGTCCTGGGCTTTTGTTTGTTGGAAGATTTTTAATCACAGTTTCAATTTCAGTGCTTGTGATTGATCAGTTTATATTTTTACTTCTTCCTGGTTCAGTCTCAGAAGGTAGTGTTTTTCTAAGAATTAGTCCATTTCTTCCAGGTTGTCCATTTTATTGGCATATAGTTGCTTGTAGTAATCTCTCATGATCCTTTGTACTTCTGCAGTGTCAGTTGTTACTTCTCCTTTTTCATTTCTAATTCTGTTGATTTGAGTCTTCTCCCTTTTTTCCTTGATGAGTCTGGCTAATGGTTTATCAGTTTTGTTTATCTTCTCAAAGAACCAGCTTTTAGTTTTATTGATCTTTGCTATCATTTCCTTCATTTCTTTTTCATTTATTTCTGCTCTGATCTTTATGATTTCTTTCCTTCTGCTAACCTTGGGGTTTTTTTGTTCTTCTTTCTCTAATTGCTTTAGGTGTAAGGTTAGGTTGTTTATTTGAGGTTTTTCTTGCTTCTTAAGGTAAGATTTTATTGCTATAAACTTCCCTCTGAGAACTGCTTTTGCTGCATCCCATAGGTTTTGGGCCGTCATGTTTTCATTGTCATTTGTTTCTAGGTATTTTTCGATTTCCCCTTTGATTTCTTCAGTGATCTCTTGGTTATTTGGTAGTGTATTGTTTAACCTCCATATGTTTGTATTTTTTACAGTTTTCTTCTTGTAATTGATATCTAGTCTCATAGCTTTGTGGTCAGAAACGATACTTGATACAATTTGAATTTTCTTAAATTTACCAAGGCTTGATTTGTGACCCAAGATATGGTCTATCCTGGAGAATGTTCCATGAGCTCTTGAGAAGAAAGTGTATTCTGTTGTTTTTGTATGGAATAGCCTATAAATATCAATTAAGTCCATCTTGTTTAATGTGTCATTTAAAGCTTGTGTTTCCTTATTTATTTTCATTTTGGATGATCTGTCTGTTGCTGAAAGTGGGGTGTTAAAGTCCCCTACTATGATTGTGTTACTGTCAATTTCCCCTTTTATGGCTGTTAGCTTTTGCCTTATGTATTGATGTGCTCCTATGTTGGGTGCATAAATATTTACAATTGTTATATCTTCTTCTTAGACTGATCCCTTGATCATCATGTAGTGCTCTGCTTTGTGTCTTGTAATAGTCTTTATTTTAAAGTCTATTTTGTCTGATATGAGAATTGCTACTCCAGCTTTCTTTTGATTTCCTTTTTCATGGAATATCTTTCTCCATCCCCTCACTTTCAGTCTGTATGTGTCCCTAGGTCTGAAGTGGGTCTCTTGTAGACAGCATATATATGGGTCTTGTTTTTGTATTATTCAGCCAGTCTATGTCTTTTGGTTGGAGCATTTAATCCATTTACACTTAAGGTAATTATCGATATGTATGTTCCTATGACCATTTTCTTAATTGTTTCGGGTTTGTTTTTGTAGTCTTTTCCGTCTCTTGTGTTTCCTGCCTAGAGAAGTTCCCTTAGCATTTGTTGTAGAGCTGGTTTGGTGGTGCTGAATTCTCTTAACTTTTGCTTCTCTGTAAAGTTTTTAATTTCTCCATTGAATCTGAATGAGATCCTTGCTGGGTAGAGTAATCTTGGTTGTAGGTTTTTCCCTTCATCACTTTAAGTATGTCCTGCCACTCCCTTCTGGCTTGAAGAGTTTCTGCTGAAATGTCAGCTGTTAACCTTATGGGGATTCCCTTTTATGTTATTTGTTGCTTTTCCCTTGCTACTTTTAATATTTTTTCTTTGCATTTTTTTTAAACATCTTTATTGAAGTATAATTGCTTTACAATGGTGTGTTAGTTTCTGCTTTATAACAAAGTGAATCAGCTATACATATACATATGTTCCCATATCTCTTCCCTCTTGCATCTCCCTCCCTCCCACCCTCCCCATCCCACCCTTCTAGGTGGTCACAAAGCACCGAGCTGATCTCCCTGTGCTATGCGGCTGCTTCCCACTAGCTATCTATTTTACATTTGGTAGTGTATATATGTCCATGACACTCTCTCACCCTGTCACATCTCACCCCTCCCCCTCCCCATATCCTCAAGTCCATTCTCTAGTAGGTCTGTGTCTTTATTCCCGTCTTGCCACTAGGTTCTTCATGGCCTTTTTTTTTTCCCTTAGATTCCATATATATGTGTTAGCATACGGTATTTGTTTTTCTCTTTCTGACTTACTTCACTCTGTATGACAGACTCTAACTACATCCACCTCATTACAAATACCTCCATTTCATTTCTTTTTATGGCTGAGTAATATTCCATTGTGTATATGTGCCACATCTTCTTTATCCATTCATCCGATGATGGACACTTAGGTTGCTTCCATGTCCTGGCTATTGTAAATAGAGCTGCAATGAACATTTTGGTACACGACTCTTTTTGAACTATGGTTTTCTCAGGGTATATGCCCAGTAGTGGGATTGCTGGGTCGTATGGTAGTTCTATTTGTAGTTTTTTAAGGAACCTCCATACTGTTCTCCATGGTGGCTGTATCAATTTACATTCCCACCAACAGTGCAAGAGTGTTCCCTTTCCTCCACACCCTCTCCAGCATTTATTGTTTCTAGATTAATATGTTTCTGGGCGTGTTTCTCTTTGGGTTTATCCTGTATGGTACTCTCTGTGCTTCCTGGACTTGATTGACTATTTCCTTTCCTATGTTAGGGAAGTTTTCGACTATAATCTCTTCAAATATTTTCTCAGACCCTTTCTTTTTCTCTTCTTCTTCTGGGACCATTCTAATTTGAATGTTGGTGCATTTAATGTTGTACCAGAGGTCTCTGAGACTGTCCTGAATTCTTTTTTCTTTATTCTGCTCCCTGGCAGTTATTTCCACTATTTTATCTTCCAGCTCACTTATCCGTTCTTCTGCCTCAGTTATTCTGTTATTGATTCCTTCGAGAGTATTTTTAATTTCAGTAATCGTGTTGTTCATCACTGTTTGTTTGCTCTGTAGTTCTTCTAGATCCTTGTTAAATGTTTCTTGTATTTTCTCCATTCTGTTTCCGAGATTTGGGGTCATCTTTACTATCAGTACTCTGAATTCTTTTTCAGGTAGACTGCCTATTTCCTCTTCATTTATTTGCTCTTGTTGGTTTTTACCTTGCTCCTTCATCTGTAACATATTTTTTTGTCGTTTCATTTTTTTTTTTTGATGTGTGGTGCTATATTCCTGTCTCACTGGTTGTTTGGCCTGAGACATCCAGTACTGGAGTTTGCAGGCAGTTGGATAGAGCTGGGTCTAGGTGCTGAAATGAAGACCTCCGGGAGGCCTCACTCCAATTGATATTCCCTGGGGTCTGAGGTTCTCTGTTAGTCCAGCAGTTTGGACTTGGAGCTCCCACCACAGGAGCTTGGCCTGACCTCCGGCCTGGGAACCAAGATCCTGCAAGCTTTGTGGCGTGGTAAAAAAAAAAAAAAAAAAAAAAAAAAAAGGAAGTAAGAAAGAAAAAAAGGAGCAGTACAATATCAAAGAATAAAAAACAAAATAGAATTAGAAAGATAAAAATTATATTAGGAAAAATAAAACTATAATTGAAACAACTGCAACAAGGTAAAATAAAACCACAACATAAAAAAGGAAAAAAAAAAAGAAAAGGGGGGGTACAAGCCAAAAAAGGAGAGAACAATAACAAAGTATAAAGAATAAAATAAAATTAGAAAAATAAAAGATGTGTTAGAAAAAATAAAAATATAAAAGAATCATCAACAGTGAATCAACAAGGTAAAACAGAACCCCAATCTAAAAGTGGAGAAAAGAAAAAAAAAAAAGCCTTGGCTATGGGGATGGAGTTTAGGTGGGGGTGGAACTTAGGCAGGGGCAGAGTTTAGGTTGGGGCGGGACCTAGGTGGGTGGGTGGGTGATGTTTGAGCATGGGGTTGGGCGTTGGTGGGGTGACGTTCAAGCATGGGGCAGGGCCTCTGCTTAGGACCTGCGTGGAAGGGGAGAGGCAACATGTCGAAAGGAGGGCCTCTGGAGAGTGGAGTTCAGGAGTTTGGAAGTAAGGCCCTGAGTGAGGGTGTGTGGGTGGGGTTTAGGCCCAGCTCATTGGAGGGGGTCTCTGAGTGTAGAGGTGGGGCCCTGGCTGGGGATGTAGGGGCGGGGCTTGGGTTCTGTGCCACAGGAGGGAGGCTTGGAGGGCAGAGGATTAGGCCTGGGAGCCCAACAGGCCCCCCAGCGCCTAAGTGGACAGGGAAAGCACTGGCCACATTCCCTTCCATTCCTCTGTGCCTCTCCCCCACAATCTCCCCCACGGTCTCCCCCGTCACTGCTGGACCCCTAACCATGGGTGGGTCCCACTGGGTGTAGGAACTCCTCCCCTCCCCCAGCCACCCCTCAGGGGTGCCAGTCCTGTCCCACCTCCACTTCTCCTCCCCCTTCACTCCCCCCCACACCCCACGTCCTACCCGTTTGCTGGGGGTTCCTCCCATCCCCTTAGTTGTCCGTGGTCCCCCTCCGGGGCCTGGTAGGTGGTTGTGAGGAGACACGAAATTCTGCATCCTCCTAGTACACCATATTGACTCCGCCCCTCTAGGTCTTCTGCTCAATTTTTGATTGGGTTGTTTGTTTTTTTTATATGAGCTGCATGAGCTGTTTGTAAATTTTGGAGATTAATCCCTTGTTCGCATTGTTTGCAAATATTTTCTTCCATTCTGTGGGTTGTCTTTTTGTTTCATTTAAGGTTTCCTTTGCTGTGCAAAAGCTTTTGAGCTTAATTAGGTCCCATTTGTTTATTTTTGTTTTTTTCTAGGAGACGGATTGAAAGCAATATTATGCGATTTATGTTGAAGAGTGTTCTGCCTATATTTTCCTCTAAGAGTTTTATAGTATCTGGTCTTACATTTAGGTCTTTAATCCATTTTGAGTTTATTTTTTTGTATGGTATTAGAGAATGTTCTAATTTCATTCTTTTACATGTAGCTGTCCAATTTTCCCAGCCCTATTTATTGAAGAGACTGTCTTTTCTCCATTGTATATTCTTGCCTCCTTTGTCATAGATTAATTGACTGTAGATGCATGGGTTTACATCTGGGCTTTCTATCCTTTTCCATTTATCTGTATTTCTGTTTTTGTGTCAGTACCATAATGTTCTGATTACTGTAGCTTTGTAATATAGTCCGAAGTCAGTTAGGCTGATTCCTCCAGCTCCGTTTTTCTTTCTCACAATCATTTTTGCTATTCAGTGTCTTTTGTGTCTCCATACAAATTTTAAAATTTTTTGTTCTAGTTCTGTGAAAAATGTCATTGGTAATTTGAATCTGTAGCCTGCCTTGGGTAGTATAGTCATTTTGACAATATTGATTCTTCCAGTCTGAGGACATCGTATATCTTTCCATTTGTTTGTTTTGTCTTCTATTTCTTTCATAAGCATCTTATAGTTTTTCAGAGTACAGGTTTTTTGCCTCCTTAGGTAGGTTTATACCTAGGTATTTTATTCTTTTTAGTGTGATGGTAAATGGGATCATTTTTTTAATTTCTCCTTCTGATCTTTCATTGTCAGTGTACAGAAATGAAAGGGATTTCTGTGTATTAATTTTGTTTCCTGCAACTTTACCAAATTCATTAATGAGCTCTAGTACTTTTCTGGTCTCTTGTGATTTGATGACTAACTTTACTGTTGTGTTTGGATTCCTTATTCTTGAGTGTGTGTGTATCTATTGTAGATTTTAGGTTTGCAGTTACCATGAGGTTTTGATATAGTAGTCTATATATAAACAAGATTGTTTTAAGTTGCTGGTCTTTTAATTTCAAATGCATTTCCAATATCCTGCATTTGTACTCTCCTCTTCTCATGATTGCTGGTTTTGATATCATATTTTTGTGCATGATTTTCTACCTTTACTGTATGTTTCCCTTTACTGGTGAACTTTTCCATTCATAATTTTCTTGTTTCTAGTTGTGGCCTTTCTTTGCCGCCTAGAGAAGTTCCATTAGCATTTGTTGCAAAGCTGGTCTGGTGGTGCTGAATTCTCATAGTTTTTGCTTGTCTTCTCCTTCTCCTTCTTCTTCCAGATACTACCTCTTGCAAATGCTTTTATTGAAGGAATTCTTGCCAGGAGGCTCAGTGTGAACAGTAGGTTAAACACAGAGCTACTTTGGTAGAGGTGAAGCAGAGATCCCCGCTTACCCTTCCCCCTTCCCACACCCGAGGGATTCTGCACAGACCAGCTTTCAAGGGCCGTGTGGGCAGTGTGTGTGTGTGGGCCTGCGGGCCTGTCTAGAGGTGGGTTGGAGAGGAAAGAGATTCTATTGTTCATAAAAATGTAACATGCTCAACCATACCCACCCCCCTTTTTTTCTTTTCTAAATTACTTGCTTTTGTAATCTGGGCTCCCTAGAACTTGGATTGACTTGTAACTGAGCAAATACTTGTTTAGTTCTTGCTGAACTGCTATCATGATTTGAGGCTTTAGAGAAATATATGAAGCAGTCCTGCCCCCAGAAAGTATATAATCTGATTGGGAAGCCAAGACGGTCACCGTCCTGAGAGTGGTTCCAAATTTACAGGTTTTCATTTCTGATCTCTTGCCTGAATTTTAGCTCTAATACTTTACCTGTCTGTCTGCCTCCTGGACAGTCTCTGCTTGGCTGTCCCACTCTCACCCGAACTCAAAATTTCTAAACCTGGAGCTATGCTCTTTCTCAGAAAACCCAGAAAGTTCACAACACCAACATCAGAGTTGTCTGCTAAAAGAACAAAAGCACTGAGGAGCATCAGGAGGCAGCAGGGAACATCAAAGTGACAAAAGCAACACAGATAATTGGGGAGGGTTACCATTAAATATGTGAAGCCCATCATGCATGACAGGGAAGAGGTGTGTCCTGCAGGGAATGTATACCAACATCATCTCGACTAGACTCAGATGTCTTGTAAGACTCTCTCTATATTAATGTGATGGTAGTATTAAAAAACAGGAGTTTTATGTATAAATGACCTTTAATTGCTTGTCAACAACTACCACCACCGTTCAGCCAAAGAAATTGAAATCTGTTCCAAAAATGGAGGGAAGATCTGGCCCTGACGGATTTTCTCAAAGATGGTACTATGTACACAGAACCATATTTACTATAATTTCTGGGTGATGACTGGGATTTTCAAGGGTAATATTGACCTCGTCTGCTTACTTTATTTTTTTAAATTTTTATTGGAGTATAGTTGATTTACAATGTTGTGTTAGTTTCAGGTGTACAGCAAAGTGAATCAGTTATACATATGCATACATCCACTCTTCTTTAGATTATTTTCTGTATAAGCCATTACAGAGTATTGAGTAGAGTTCCCTGTGCTATACAGTAGGTCCTTATTAGTTATCTATTTCATATATAGTATCGTCTGCTTACTTTAAAATGAAAATCCTCCGTGAATTGTAACTTCATTGTATTTGATTTTGCTATAGAGGACAAACCGAGGCTGCAGGTAGCAGACCACTGCTCGGTGTAAGGGAGAACTCCTAACAAGACAGCTGCCCAAAGGCACACTGGGTGGCTGTGAGAGCAGTGTGCTTTCCTCCCAACTCAGACACAGGCCAGGATGAATTCCTGCATTTGGAGGGAGGCTGAATTGAAAAGCCTCCCAAGTTCCTTACAACTAAACATTTTATGAGTGTATGAATATGAGTTCCCTTGGAGGTCAGAGAGGTGAGAAACTAAAATTAGAAGGCGTTTTCGCAGAGGGGCCTTCCTGATGGAGGAGGTTCTTGGGGCTTGCTTTGAAGGACTGCAAGGCAGGGAAAAGCGTTATTCTGGGGGTCAGAGGTGTGGAAGAGGCTAGGCAGGGGTAGGGGAATGAAGAGGGCAGCTGATGCTGGTGGAAGAAGAAAGAAATATGCTAGAAAGAGCCCCCTTGAGAGAGAGGACGAGTTGAACTGTGTTTGAGGCAGTGGTGAGCTTAGCAAAAACCTGACAGCTGTTCATACATTATCTGAGAAACCTGACAGTTGCCTAAGGACACGTGAAGTTTGGAGCAGCTCTGAAATGAAAAGAGGTGGGAAAACTGTACGCTGTGTTAAAGGTTCCTCCGTAGAGCTGAAGAACTGGGGTTTTCCTAAACACAAGGGCAGGGTTACCCATCAGAACTCCCAGTAGGTCCAAGGCCAAGTAACTTGCTCTTTTTAGGTGTGTCACCCCTCTGTCTATATTGAGATGAAAGGGCAGCAAGGAAAATCTGTGAACATCCCACTAAAGTCAGGACATGATATTTTAAGAACTTTATTTCCCCACAGAGGTGAAAAGGATTTTTTAAGAATATGATAAAGATGCTTTGTTCTTGAACAAACAAGTACAGAAATGGTACAAGATCATTTATTACATAACTGAAAGCAGTCCTGACATGGAATTGTTTCAAAAGGACCTTTGAATGATTATCCATTCAGTAACTCTACTCTTGTATTTATAATGTAAATCATACAGTAAAACCATTATTGGATAGTTTGCAGTAGTGTGCAGCTTTGAGCCAGGGTGTATCCTCTGGACTATAAATGACCAATCTCTGTTGTCACCCCATCCCACCTGAGCCCCTAGAGATACGGCTGTGCATGTTATGTAGGTGATCAAAGAAATATCATGATGGTCTTGTCAGAAACTCAAAAGCTGTGATGGTTCTAAGTAGTTTGTATGTCTCTATGTTTTGGTGTTATTGGGTTACAACTGTGTAATTCTGTATTTTTATTTTATTCCTTTTATCTGTACAAAGAAAAGAAAGGAATACATTCAGAAAATTGGGAGTGACACAAATAATGTTTCAATCAAATCCACAAAGAGACCTCAAATCTAGAAATATCATTAACCTGGAGAAGGTGAAGTCCCAAACGTTCTACTACGACCATCCGGTTTGTCCAGGTGTGAGGAAAACACTGGTGTGAGCACAGAAGACTAATCACAACACTCATCATTGGGATAATGAGGATCCTTGGTAGAATAAAATATCAGCAAATTATGCTCTCTCTGAGAAATAGACATGAGACTTTTGTAGCTTGGATTCTGGCAATACCCAGTGTTGTTTATATTCTATTACCTTCTGCTATAGAATATTATCTCTCCTTGGATCCTACCAGTTTATGATTAACCTTGATTTCCAATGAGTTTTCCAAGACATTGTAGTTTTTCCTCCTCTCTTTTTAAATGTTCATACAAGTAGGATTTGGATGAGATGAGGGGAAAGGGCCACTCAGGGCAAGGGAAGCAGCCTGAGTAAAGACAGTATATTCAGGTAGGAGGGAAACCAGAGAGGGAGCTGACAGGCTGGGACAGATGACTCCTCCTGGAGGGGGAATAGTTGAAGGTTAAGGAGAAATATTTTGGTGGGCGATCTTATATAGCAATGGACATGCTGGGTTATAGAGCAGTGAGGTGGGGGGCCAAAGAGGGGATGTGGCGGAGGAGAATATGACAACTCATAGGTGCGTCATGATGAGGAACAACGGGGGCAACTGGGTGTCTGCTGAGTGCAGAGCTAGGGAACAGTCCACAAGACCACCCTCATTGCAGACAGCGACTTCAAGTTTGGGGGGCCCCAAGACCAACTTCAGTTTCAATATTTTGCTAGCAAGACTCACAAGACTTACTGAAAGTTGTTATACATTTTAAACCATGGTTACGACGCATTACAGTAAAACAGTACAGATGAAAGTGAGCCAAGGGAAGAGATGCATGGGGAAGAGTCCAGGAGAGTTCTAAACTCAAGAACTTGCAACTGGAGTGTGGAAAGCGTTAACATTTCCAGGAACAACGTGAGACAATGAGCACAAAGTATTGCCAACCAGCAAAGCTCACCTAAGCCTTGGTGTCCAGAGTTTTGATGGGAGCTCAGTTACACAGACCTGAATGGCCACCCACATTGCTGACCTCAGTCTCCAGCCCCTCTAGAGGTCTAGCTGGTGCCACGTGACCCAAAGCCTCCACCCTTAATCACATTGTTGGAGTACTGGTGTGGCCCATGGCCCTCAGACACTCTGATCAGACATGACATTCCAAGGGTTCAGAGGTCACCTCCCAGGGACCAAGGGGAAAAGCCAGACCTCCCTTTCGGGTGTGGTTAATTCTTTACTGCACACTGAGGTAACACACTTTTGCTCCTTTTTTCTTCTCCCTCACATTTCTGTCCCTTCCTTCTTCCTTTCCCTAAATCTTTTTTTTTTTCCTGAGATATACATTTTAAAGTAATAACTAGAATTATGACTTATAACATTATACCAGAACATATAAGATTTTTAGAAATTTCATGTAATGTCTGAAACATTTATATTAACATATTTCCATACAAATAACCCTCCCTAAATCTTTTAACGTTCAAAACAATCAGTGTCCCGAACGACGTCTTCTCAGCTGCTGTCAAGTCAGGCTACAGTCATAGTGCCTGGGCTGCAGGAAATGAGAGCAGAGTCAGTGGCGTGTCTTCATCCTCAGCTTGACAGACTCCACGGAGGGCACTGGGCAGATCTCGTGGTGCCAGGTCCCTGGAGAATGTTATCTGAAAGGATGACTTCTACTAACTTGGGAAATTACAACAAATAGAAATTACCTCCGAGGCCAAGGACTAAAAGTCTGATTTCCATGGTAACATAGAGATCACCCCTCTCTGCTAGGGATGGAGAATATATGGCCCCAGAAGACTTATTCTGGGGCCATATATTCTCAAACAATGAGATTTCTTTAAAAAAAAATAATTACCCCAAAGAAAGTGACTATGTGATCCAGATCAGGCTGCCTCAAAGCCTTAGGACAGTTCCCTTTAGAGCTCTCCCAGGTGGCTTTTTGTTTTACTTACGATTTCTTTCTTGGTCAACTTGTTTCCTTCATTGAATGCTTAGCCCAGAGAAAGCCTTCTCAGATAATGGGGAGCTTTTTCTTCCTGGAGATGTTGCCATCTTGAATCATAGCTCATCTTCAGGCTTGCTTAATCATCTGTTGAGATTTCTATGAGGGTTGCCTGCCTTAAACATTTTTTAAAAATTATTTGGAAAAAGCAGGTTTGTCTCAGCTTTGGGCTTAGGGCTGCATTATAAGTGCTAAAGGGCTTTATTTGCAAATAAAATGTTTTCCACAAGCACTTGTCTAACCAAATCACAGAGCACAAAAATAAGAGGACTTGAATCGACAAAAACGATCATTATTTGCCAAGGGAAGCTCTTTCAAATGTGCTCATACCTACCCACATCTGCTTTTTGATCTTGGGGCCAAAAACCCTCTTGATTTAAGTGTTTTGCTTAGGGTGCACTTATCTCAGAATTGTGATATGAAATAAATAGGGAAAGTAAAAAGCATTATTTTAAAATAATGCAATTTGTATCTAATGCGGTCATGTGTGGTACTCTAACTTATTATGTGGAACTGTAATTTGAAATACTTCATATCCTATATTTTAAAACTAACCTAGGGTTTTCTCCGACATTTTCAAAAGTCACTATTATATTTTCATATTGTCATTAACATTGATTATGCTACCATTCTAGTGTTCTGCTTTATATATCTTAATTAAATGTTTTATATTGTGTACTTGAACCCTGAGGCAATTTTAACATGAAGGGGACAATTTTGTAAATGGAAAAAAATAAAACCTTACAACATGATTGGTGTGTTCCCTGCTGCACAGAACATTTAAGAGCCAGAATTCCTGCCTTAAAATGTTTCCAGGCTAAGTAAAATTATAAGGAAAATTAGATGCTTTCAAAATGTCAAGAGTTAGCTCTTTTATTTGGTTTGATTTTTGGTTTGTTTGATATAGTCATGAAACATTTTCTCCTTAAAGATGAGTCCCTTTTTGCTGAAGAGAAGGTAGTGTAAAGATTTATTACATGATTATTTGTAATCATTTAAAAATTGGATACAGTGTAAGTGTCCCAAAATAGGGGGCTGGTTGCATGGTTAGGTAACATCCACACCATGTAATAACACATGTTTACTATATGTTAAGAGAGAAAATCAGATCATAATCAGTATACACAGAAGAGTCCTCATTTTATTAAGAAGAAATATGTAGAATATGAATAAATAATATGTGTAAATATGCATGGAAAACCCTGAAAGTCTATTTACACCAGGTTAGTAGTGGTCTCTCTGCATGAACTTGACATGATTTGAAAGATCATAAATCCCTAAATCTTAGACTTGGAGATCATTTAATTCAGTTACTCATTAATTCACCAGATAACTCATTCCATTTACAGACTGATCCAAATATTCGGGAGTTCTCTCTTAAATGGAATTCCTACCTGCCTCCCTGTAGGTTCCACTAGCTGGTGCCCTCTCTGCCCTCGGGAGACGTGTGGGATAAATCCAATTCCTTCTACATCACTGCTCTTCAGCTATTGAAAGACTACTCCTCCTTCTTCCTAAATCTTCTTTTCTTCAGTGTAACATCCCTAATTTATTCAATCATTCTTTGTGATTTCCCGACTCCTGATGGCCCTGATTCATTTTTCTGGAGGTCATGGAATTTTGGCATCCCTCTTAAGATGGGTCATCCAGAACAGACCCCCATGTTCAAGTGCGCTCAAGCCAGCCCAAATCCAGTGGACCTTGTTTGCTCCTTTGATCTCTAACCAGTAAAGGCCACGGTTTGTATCAACTTGAAGTCAACGAAAACTTTTCCAGAGATTTTCTATATGAGCGACTGTTAAGGGCCATCTTCCCCAATTTGAATTCATTCTATTAATTCTTTGACTCCAAAGCAGGATCTATATACAACTATAACAAGCTGCAATTCAGCTTCCAGCCTTTCTATTATTAATCCTTACTAAGCCATATCTTATTTGTTTTATTCTATATCCAAGTCTATCAAACTCATTTCAAATCTTGATTCTGTCCAGCAATGTGGTACCTGTTTTTCAGTTTTTTGTACTTCCTATATTGATAAGTAAACCATCTCTATCTTTAGTCATCTCTGAAAATCATTTTTAAGGGCAAAGACCAGAAGTCTCTGAAATCCCAAATCTGCTTTTCACACAGGACTTGATGGTACAGTATTTCATTGGACGTCCCCCTCTATTCACGTCCTACAACTCTGGGGTGAGCCAGCAAGCACCCCCGACGAGATGGCATAGGCGGCAGCTGGGGAGGAACGCAGCCCTGAATTTCCTACCACCGGGCACAGTAAAAACGTCTGGTGCTTTCCCCACCACCAGGCACAGGAAAAAGAATATGAAAGCAAAAAGTGGAGACAAAACTAAAGAGAGGGTATTTTCCCGAAAGAAAGGAAACGTAGTAAAAGAACAGAGTCCCTGGTATCAATCAGCGCCTCCATGCCACTGACAAGCTAAGACCCTATAAACAGAGTAACGGGTTGGACCCCTGCCTAGTTTCCCCCGTAAATGCCACCCATGTCTGGCCCATTTATTTGAAATGTGGTCTCCAGAAAAATCTTGGATGGGGGAACCAAGTTCCTGGGAGAATTAGTCAACTGTGAGTTTCACAGACTTCTGTCTTTACCCTGATTCTGCAGCGTCCCCATGGAGCTCTGGTTCCACAAGTCCAAAGTGAGGGAGTTGAATGTGACCTGGTGACATTCACGTCTTCTCCGTTCAATACTTTTGATATGAAGATAAGTTTGATGCACGGTCAAGGGGCAATTTCCAGTTTTTCCTCATTATGCTGTTCAAGGTTATCTTTGGAACACAGATTTGATATTTCCAGAGCTTCTCTCTTTTTTAAAAAAATATTATTTTATTGAAGTAGAGTTGATTTACAATGTTGTGTTAATTTCTGCTGTACAGCAAAGTGATTCATTTATACACACATATCCAGAGCCTCTCTCTTGCTCAGCGGTTCTTTCACGTATCTCAAATAGGCTCCCTGCTTTTTCCACGCCCCTCAGGCACCACTTTCCACCCCTGCATGCTCCCTCTTTCCTGAGAAAATCGCAGAGGTCTAGCCTGATGGCTAAGGGCAGCTGTCGCAGCCTCTCAGGCCTGGACCTCTCAGGCCTGGACTGCACGCCCCTCAGCTGTGAATTCTGCTCCTTTCTGCCGAGGGACCCAGCCCACCACTGAATTTCTTACAGCCTCAGTTTACTTATATAAAATGGAGATGATAATTCTCCCAGGACCATGGTGAGGCTATGTCAAAGAAAGAGTGTAAACTGTTAAATATATTGTCTGGCACATAGAAAACACACACATAGATGTTAGCAAAAAAAAACAAAAAAAACTTCACATTTCTCTGCATCTTCACCCTATCTGGTCTGAGAGCAAGTAGGACACATATTCTTTTTCTGAGGTTATCACAGTTCCATTTGTATTGGTTACTGGCTTAAAACAATAAAGAGGAATTACAGGTTTATGTAAGTGGAGGTCCAGAGAGAGGACAGAATACTGACAGCAACTTCAGGTTAAGGTGAGGGCCCCTCGGGGTGATGAGATGGCTGCAGAAGTTCCAGCACCTCATCATTTTTCATATTCAGCAGAGAAAGGGAGTTGCTTCCAGAACTTCACTCAGAAGAGCAAAGCAGATTCTTTTTCAGAAGTCTAAAGAAAACTCCTCTCATATCTCAGTGGTCTAAATGAGATGAAATGCCTTCCCTAAATCAGTCGGGTGATAAGTTCATGCTATTTTAGGCTTGAACCCCCTACTCTATTTCTAGAAGCAGGGTGGAGTCAAATTTCCCCATTGCATATAGGGTTTGGGGTACCCAGGCAGCATTGTCCAATTATACAGTTTCAGGAGGCCTGATCCCTGTGGATTTCTCTTCTTGAACTGTGTTCTATGCTATCCACATAAAATGCAATGGGAATAGTGCTCTGTGGAGTTACTCAGCTGGAAGCATTGGACTTGGAAAGAGGTACAGTAAGTCCCCTACATACAAACCTTCAAATTGTGAACTTCCAAAGATGTGAACATGCATTCGCATGTCCAATCATGTAAGTTAGTTCACATGTCTGGTGTATATTGTCATGTGCGTGCATCCTCTACAAGTGGTTATGCTTTTGTATCGATCTGCAAGAGGATGACTTCATTGAACTCCTTGCTGTGCAACACGAGGAGCTTACTAATGAAGACCTGATGGAATTGGAGGCACAGAGAAAGGACGAAAAGAGACAAGATGAAGAAGAAGTAACTGAAGAACTGAAGAGATTCACGATGCAGGAAATGGCAAAGAGATTTTCTGTATTTGAGGAGGCACTGTTAGTTTTTGAGGCACAGGACCCGAACGTAGAACGGTACATGAAGAATGCAGCAGCCATTCAGAATGCAGTCCAGTGCTACCGTGTCATCTGTGAAGAGGAAAAAATGAGCTACTACCCGGACATCCCTGGATCATTTTTTCAAGAGAGTAGATAGAATTGAATCCAGCAAGGAACCAGAACCTGTGCCATCAACGTCAGGCGTGAGTGAAATTGCAGCCTGCCCTCCGTCTCCTATTGCTGATGATACTTCAGCTCTACCATCTCCCACCTCCTCTCCCTCCTCCAGTCAGTAACTCTTCTTGCCTGTTCACTCGATGCCAGCCCCTGTATGCCAGCTGTTGTACTGTACTACTGTACTTTTCAAGGTACTGTACCGTAAGATTAAAAATGTTTATTTTTGTGTCTGTTTTTTATGTATTATTTGTGTGAAAAGTATTACACACCTATTACAGTACAGTACTGTATAGTCGATTGTGTTAGTTGGGTACCTAGGCTAACTTTGTTGGACTTAAGAATAAATTGGACTTACAAACGCACTCTTGGAATGGAACTCGTTCGTATGTAGGGGACTTCCTGTACTTGAAGTTCAAGGAAGTTACCGCAGAGGTACTAGATATTGGATAGCTCATCACAAAGGTCACTCCACCATGTGCCTTTGAGTCCATCTCTTCCTCCTTTTCCTACGGAACGTTCCCCTGTTAATTTATCCTTTTTCTTGAATTGGCATCAGCTCCCTTTTTATTGGGTCACTCGCTTATGCTGATTCTTCTTCATCCAAAACCAAACAAAAATTAAAATTAAATTAAGTTAAAATTAAAAAATCAAAGCTTCCCCAAACCTGCTACTCCACCAAGCTACCTTAGCTTTCCTATCACAGTTGCTGAAAGCACGGTCTGTATTCATTGCCCCGGGTCAATAATCTTGCTTCTGCCTCAACCTCTCCGCTGAATCTGCTCTCTCAGAATCATTTCTCTGTAAACTAATCCAAACGTCAGGCCAGTTCCAACTTCTCTGATCACCACATCCTCCTCCTTGAAACTCTCTCCTCCTTTCTATCCATTTCTTTGATCAATATTTATTGTTCACCTGCCACGTGCCAGACACTGGGGTAGATGCTGAGAATGCAAACATTAAAAGAATCCGGTCCTTGTCCTCAAAGAGGCTATAAAGGCAGTGGAAGGACAGCCAATGAGACAACAGGTGAGAGCCAGAGTGGAGGAAACATCTAAATCTACCAGGAATAGGAGAAGCTTCTAAAAAGGCAATTCTTGGACTGTTTTTAAAAAGCTAGGGGTCTGTTGATTGGAAAATGTCAAAGGCACAGGGAGAAACATGGTGCAGTCAGGAAACTACAGGTGGCTTGGTATGGTGTGGAGGATGGCAGAGACTGTGGGGCGGGAGGGAGATAAAGTTTGTTCAGGAAGGTAGAAGCCAGGTCAGTCAAGGGTTTGGACAATGTGACATAGATCGTGGGCAGCTGCTGAAGAATTCTGAGCCATTTAATGGCATGATCCAATTCATATTTTACAAAGATCATTCCAGTGAAGGACAAAATAGGCAGGCCCAGAAGCTGGAGGACCAGTAAGGAGGATGCTAAAGAATTTGGATAAAGATGATGTTTCTGAACTACAACTATGGTGGGGGGTGTTAAGGAGGTAGAACAAATTCAAAAGATATTGAGGAAATAAAAATATACAGCATAGAGTATGGGCTAGGAAGGTAGGACCAGTAAAAAATGGTGAAACCAAGTGGGAAGAGAAATTCAATAATGTCAAATATAGTAGAGAGGTTAGTCAAGAAAAGAACATAGAATATTCTTGGTTTCCTCATTACTTCTGTGACCAGTTCTCACTCGTGCTTGGGTTCTTAGCCCTGCCCCCGAGCAGGGGTGCTTCCCAGTGAAAAAGCCGGAGCAGATCTCCTGCATTCTTCCCTTCACAACACCATCTAATCTTATGGCTTCGACAATCACATCTATGTCCTCAGCTCCAGTTCTACTCATCTGAGTCCGAATTGTTTCTCAAATTCCAATGTCAGTTTTCAGTGCTTCCTCAGTGTCTTTTGCTTGGATGTCCATCTCTGCATTCTTACTGAACTGAAATCATCGCCTTTTCTCCAAACATATTCCTTCTCCCCTGTTTCTTAATCTGTTAATGCTGCTGCTCTCCTTTTAGCTAGACAATTTATTGTCACCTTTGCATCCTTATTAGTTCATTCATTCACTCATCAAATATTATTGAGCGCCTACGATATCTCTTGAACTCTTCTAAGTGCTGTAGATATAGTGATGACCTAAACAAAGGTCCTGCCCATATAGAGATTCATTCTAGTAAGGGAATACATATCGTATTAGATAAGTGCAAGAGGGTAAGAGTGACAGAGTGCTTGCTTGCAACATTCAATAAGTTGGTAAGACCTTTCACTTTAATGTCTTTTGCATTTATCCTCATCCTCTGTTCCAACAGTGGACGAAAGTTCTGCCTTCAGCATCCCTCAGACAAATGGTAATAGTGTCTCAGTTTAATCCAATTCATTTGAAACAATATGTAGTGAGCCCTTACTACATGCTGGACACTTGGCTTGTTACAGATCCTGAAATGAACTCTAAAAAATTTGCAATTTAGAAAAAGTGATGAAATGACCACCTAAACCACTTAAATACAAAAAATTGATAAAATTCCACATGGAAATTCTACCTAACTAGCCAGGGAAATTCACAGGATGGGTAGATCACTTTTGAAGGGGGCTCAGTTGAATTAGGGGTATTCAAAATGCCACTCAAAGGATGGATTGGACTTTTATTGGGTCTGGGGTGGCAGTTGGGGAGGAAAATGCATTCCAAGGGGAAGACACTGGATGAGTAAAGGAAGGAATATGGGAAGGCATGAGTGTCCAGGTGATAGTGGGTAGTGCCATTTTCTGGGAGCTTCGGTTACTGTTAGAGGAAGCTGAGGCTAGGAAAACAGACTAGGACCATCCTGTAAAGAAGCATAAAGGCTGGTCTGATGAATTTATATTTAAATTATGAAAATCCATCGTTTTTTCTCTTATTTTTATTAGGTACATGACCTTTTCATTTGTTAATTTGTTTATTTATAGAACACTTGTGGAATTACTACCCACTACTGCCCCAGAATATTGGTAATTTAGTAAAAAATTGCTATACAAGACCCATGTGTTGAAACAGTATCTTATGATATGAAAGTTAAATGAACTCTGGTAGACGGTGGTATGAATGTGTTTGTATCTGAAAAATTATGTTTCTGAGCTTTGAAATATTTTGGGTTTCCCATTATTTTGAAATTAGATAAAGACTAATTTGGAAGCTAACAGTGAGCTAGCTTCCAAACTTCTATTTTTGCTAACTTCGTAGAATGAAGAAAAAGAAAATTTCTCTCCTGTGGGCTTTATCAAAATTCTATGAATTGGCAAAGGCTATGAAACATGAGAAATTTGAAGAACAAATCTGAGTAGAATATCTCCAGACTTTAATAAATGTCTGAATGAAAATACCATAAATATGGTTTCTTCCAAAAATATGTTAATAATTATCCATTTCTAGAATGAGACATTAGTTTCTAAAGAGGTGCTAATTTGTCTTTCTAAATAAAAGATTGAATTGTTTTAAGTTTTGCATCACCTTATAAAAGGAAATTCCCATTTGGAGGATTTTCAAAAACAAATAAACCAGTTGAAGTTTCCAAATATAGAACTATATGTGTTATATTGATGACATCTAACAACCAGCTTTCTGCTTTAGCTTCTGAATTATTCTGTACATGGACAATCTCTTGAAAGTATATATTTGGTAATGAGTATCATACTAATATTCTCCTATGTGAGTAGATTTGAAACCCAATATGATTTCAAAATTGGCCAACTTTACCAAGGAAACATGAAGGTTTCCATGGTTCCAGAGAATCAATAGTGCCCTCTAAAGGAAATCCATGTGAGGTACGTCCCATATCCAGGTTTAATTCAGCAGTTAATCTGCCAAAATGTTACTCAATTGTAAATCCAAAAATGGATTCAAAATTATAAAAAGAATGCAGGCCAGCCCTCATCATAAGTACCCTAGGTAGCTGCCCACCCCACTTCGGGGCTGTTGGAACAGAAAGACCATCCTTCAGCCCTAGTTGCTTCTTCGTGCTGAGAACTGTTGTCACCACCCTTGGTGGAAAGTTCCTGGAAAGGGAAAAGGTGATGGTTTCTAAAGGGAATCCAGGTACGTGTCTTGGGAAAGTGTGTCACGTGTAAGGAAAAATGTGTAGGATAGAGTTTCAAGGAAGCCTTGTCAGCTTTTTGCCCTGGGCCTACTCAGAAAACCCAAATTTTGGGAAGACAGCCAAATCAGCTGAATTCCAAGAGGACAGACAGTGTGGTCTGGCTGAAACACATGGAAATTAAAAGAAGTGATATGAAACGTTTATGGATATGTATCTGTCCATCTAATTTTGTGGTTTAATCTTACATTTTTTCTTCTATCCATCTTGCATGATACACAGAGAAATAGTCACAAATGACTGGATAATGTTACAAGAAGTATTGGGCAAAATTTTATATTGTTACTGTTGATTAGGAGCGGGAGAAGCCTTGGAGATTAATATCTGCCTTAGAGGCATAAAAAGTCAATAAGTACAGAAGATGTTAATCCCAAATATAAATTGCTGAAGCAGGTTATTGTCATAATGAGATGGCTGAGAATGAAGTTTAAAATATTTCCTTTCTTCTGTTGCCAAAACTACACGTACAGAGAATTGTTTATATTTTTAAAATTTTCCTTCAGCATTCAGGTCCAGTTTTGTCAGACAATAAATATCATGGTAAGGTTGGCACTCGGCACATACACCTGTAACAGGTGAGACAGCTTACCTGGCACCTCCAAGTATAAGACTTCACCTGAGCCTCACATTGACCTTGTAAGGTCGGCAGGTCAACTATTTATTTTTAATTAGTTAATTATTTATTTTTGGCTGTATTGTGTCTTCATTGCTGCACGCGGGCTTTCTCTAGTTGAGGCGAGCGGGGGCTACTCTTCGTTGCGGTGCGTGGGCTTCTCATTGCGGTGGCTTCTCTTGTTGCGGAGCACGGGCTCTAGGCACACGGGCTTCAGTAGTTGTGGCACACGGGCTTAGTTGCTCCGTGGCATGTGGGATCTTCCCGGACCAGGGCTCAAACCTGTGTCCCCTGCATTGGCAGGCGGATTCTTAACCACTGTGCCATCAGGGAAGTCCCAGGTCAACTATTATAATAGCAGAGATGGAAAGAAATCTCATGAGCATTTAATTTCCCAAGATCCTTTTTTCTACTTATTGATTAGAATATTACAACACCTGAAGATAGATTAGGTTAAAGATGAAGGGAAGTTAAAAATCTGCTAAGATGATCCATCAGCCACAGCAAAGCTTTCCGCCACCTTTTGGGACAGTCCAGGTGAAGGGACACATTTCCACAGAGATGGCTGTGGTTAGTAGAGTGAGTACCATCTTAATGAGACGTGACCCCTTCGTCTAAAGGAATCTGAGAATTATGGCAATTAGAGTCATTCTTAGCAGGTTCCTCAAACTACGAGCCAAGCTAAAAGGTGCATCGTCAGAGCAGCAGGTGTGCGAGAGCTGACAGGACATGCTGGCTCACTTATAGCACTACATTTACTCACAAGCCTCCTAGGATGCATTTGAACTTCACAGGCTAGAAGTTAAAAGGGGCTTTAAGTGTTCATTTAGGTTTCCCTTCCAAATGGCTCTTGGAAAAGACAAATCTTGGAAACTATAGATTTCTTTAAATCTCCAGGGCAGGAGGTTACACAAAATCCCTCCTCCTATGACTTATCCTATGACTTTTTAGCTAAGAGGCTATTTTAAAGTAGGTGCCAAAGATGTACTTCTAAGGGTTTATCACCACCACAGCCCGGCACAGTGGCCGGTGGGGCCAGGATCACAGAGCTCCCTGGGTCTGACTGCCCGTCTCAGTGTGGAGTGGGAAGTGGGCAGCCTTCTCCCAGCATGTTTGGAATTCTTTTCTGGAACCAAGGCCCCACTTTGGGAAAAATGGCTCTTGATGGAGTTTCTGCTCACGGGGGTCTCTGGCGATGTGAGCGAGAAAGCTTCTAGCCTGGGAAACACAGAAACAGCCTAGGTACAACCGAGGGTCAGAAGCTGTCTGCCTTCAGTGCCTTGGCCACGGAACAGAAACACTACTTTCTATTTTATGCACTAAACTCTGTATGAGGTCAGAGCCCATGGCTCTGAGACGGGTGCTGTTAAGTTCGTACTGACTCCGTAACTACTGGGTCTTCTCACTGTCACAGACCAGTTCCTCCTTGTCCTGTGAATTATTATTATCATGCTGCTCTGTGTGGCTGTCATACTTGGACATGGCATGGATAGCAAGTCCAGAAGTTAGGAGGGCAAGGATTATTATCCCCACCTCGCTGCTAGGAAACCAAGGGTGAAATGAAATGATTGGGCCTGAGGACACGCTGCTGGCTGAGGACACCTGGCCCCACCCTGTAAGCAGTGCTCTTTGCTTTGTATCATTTACCCACCCTCCTTCCCTCCTGTGCCTCGTGTCCGTGAGGCAATGTGATAAAAGAACTAACACCGATAGGATGAGATCAAAAGTGAGTCCCCCTTGGTCTCTCTTCTGTAAGATCTTTCTGGAGACGGTATCTTTAAGTGTTCACTGTCTTGGTAAGCATTTGAGGCTGGAAAGGACAGCATTTTCTTGTGGCTTTTAGGGATGATGGAAAACAGTGAGTAAAGGTGCACCTTTAATTTTCTTGTATAGTATGTTCAGGAACACACCACAGGTCTTTCGGCTGTTCAAGAAAACTGGCTCAGATACTAGGATTCTGCCCTGTGTTGGGCCAGGGGGACTAGGTGACAGGGCATGGGCGCTACATCGGTTAGACAGAGGATTGTGACCTGTATGTATGGAAACCTTCTGCCGGAACACTGTAGTTGTACAATCATAGAGTCATTCAGGATGTTTCTTGTGGATAATGGGGCGATTATCGCACATTTTATTTCTATTTTACTGGATTCGAGCATTGCTTTGGCGACTGGAAGAGCAGGAATAGTTTGGGGGACGGTTGTGAAGTGCAGTGAGATGGGGCGAGGTAAGAAGAGCAGGCAGGAGTCAATGGGCCCTTTACCTAAATGAGCCGTGGTTCAGAATACGCATGGCCAACAGAATTGCTTTCTGAGTCTGCTGATAAAGAGAAAGGAAATAAATCCTGAGGACTATTTCTGAAGGCTTACCCACAACAGGGTCAATCCCTGGAGGCACTGGCCTCCATTAGACTGGCTCATCCCAGGAGTCTAAGATTCTACCAATCAGGAAACCATCATTTTCCTGACCTCCAAAAACTGGAAAGCAAAAAATCACATTCGCCAGACTTGTACGTACCTAGGGTTCTGGATGCAATGAGGTGAAGGCTATCTTCTTTCAGTTTGGGGCACTTGTTTTTCTGCTGGCAGCCAAGACTGTGGAGACCCTTAAATACACCCTCTAGATGCTGTAGGGCCAGCAGGAACTAGACTCCAGGCTCCAGTGTCCAGCAATTGTGGTGATGTTGCTTTCCAATAACGGCATTAATTCCCTGAATTGCAGCAGGGATAACGCGTTCTTGAAGTCGGGGGGCCCTGCCTGTGGCGAGGAAGGGGTGCCCTGGGGGATGAGTCAGGCAGGGTTCTGGAAGTCAGTTGTAGGAGCCCAGTCTAGAGCCCAATCCTCCAGTTCTTCTGTTTTCATAAGCACTTCATTCCCAGTGTTAAATCCTTTCTGTTCAAGATCTCTCGAGTGGTTTCTGTCTTATGCTAAACTTGTTCTGATACACAGAGTACCAGGAAAAATAGGAGAGGCCTTCAGTAAACATGGCCCGTTGACATTTTTATTTCAGTAATAAGGAAGGAAAATCTAGGCAAACAAAGAAGTTACTAAGGGGAGGAGATTTGAATTAGAGTAATACTTCTCTATAATACTAAATAGCAAGAGAATTGGAGTGGTATCAAATTTAGGAAATGATGCACGCTCCACTTAAAGATTCATAATATGTAATTGCCTGGTACAGACTCGGAGAAGCTTGCAATAAAGAAGCATGCTTAATTTTGTTTACCCTTGTATTTCCCAAAGTCATTCAGAATGACAGTCATTATTTGGGAAATGCTAGTTTACTTCAATTTGAGGTAAAAAACATAGTCTTAATAACTATTCTTAAAGTAGCTTAGTACTTTGTAGTAACTTACTAAGGAAATACTTGAGATACACACACACACAAAATCATGATTTAAAAAGCAAAGACAGGATATAGAAGAAAAGTCAGCAAGCAGTAAAACCAATAAAATAGTGAATGTTGAACTAATTGTTAATGTGGTTACTAAACTTAAAATGCATATTAAGCAAAAGTCTTGAAAGGAAAGATAAAGTAAAATGCTAATAATAACTATAAATTTAAAATCCTCTAATATTTGAACAAAAAACTAAGAAGTAGGAAAGGAGGAATGAAGAAAGTATGTTAATTTTTATATTCTACACTGAGATTTGGTCAACAGATTTGGATTTGTTCTTGATGCTGATAGGAAAATTTAGGAAATACGTACATACATACATATTTAATGCTTAAGTAACAGAAAAGTATTTGGATTAATAGCTTTTAAATAAAGAGAGAGAAAGAAAGAAAACCTAATAGAGAAAAAATATCAAGAAATTCTAGCATTAGATGACAAACATAAAATAAAACCCAGTAGTGACACCTGTAAGTGTAAAAAGCAAAAACACTTACATTGGCTTTTAAAGAAATCCAACTATATGTTCTTTATAAGCAATCTATCAAAACCAAAATCATATAGAAAGCATAAAATAAATCAAGGGATAGACAAAGATATCACGAGAAACGCAAACCAAAAAGAAGTACGGGGTCTTGGTATCAACACCCAAATAAAACTCAAGGCAAAAAAAATTAACTGGAGAAAAGAAGGAGATTTTAATGTTGCTAAAAGTTACACAGTGATGACAAAGGGGAAAGATGCCATTGTCTCCCTCTCTGAAATAGGAGCTCCCCACCTCTCAGAAGTGTTAAGGCCCAAGCCTTCAGAAGTGCTTTCCCCTTTGCTCTCTTATGTCCCTTCCAAGGGATGGCTTATTTGATCAATGAAATCAGAAAAGGATCATGTGTACTCATGGACTCCACTCTTGGCACACTTTCTTAGAGCCACCTACCTAAAAGCACAATGAGTTCCACATGGAAATCTCCCTGGAACATAGAATGAGTCCATTGGCGAGTGGCCTTGGAGAAATCCAGCCCCTCCTCACCGAAGCCACTAGAATGAAGAGTGAAACAGTGTGCTTGCTCTGCAGACACGGCTTCAGGATCTGCTCCCTGCCATGCTCTGCCAACCTCACTATATAGAACCACCCCAACTACATAGAAATTCTGGGGCTACTGCCTTTTCTGTCCTGGCTACTCCGTTAATGACTAAATGAATTCAGTGAGTAGAGGAAGGTCTATTTTGGCTAGAAATCCAAGCTAAATCCTCCAATTCAGTTTAGTATGCAATGAAGCTAATATTTTATCCCAATCTGATTTCTGAGTATCTTTACCAATTAGTTTATAAACTAGAAAGGAGAGAGCTGTGGGTAATTACACCCTCCAAACCTCCAAAATGGGGGCCATTAACTTTAATGAAAACATATTAAAGCAATATATAAGAAGAAATTGACAAAACCACATTCTAGAAGGGATACTTAAAACACTCTGTTTCAATCCTTAACTGAACAAAAGGACAAAGACTACGACAGGAGATAGAGAATTTGAACAAATAATAAGAATATGAATACATCAAAATTTGTGCTCTACGAACAGAGAGGATATGCATTCTTCTCATATATTTATGGAAAAATTTACAAAATTTGATCATATACTAGCCCCAGATAGAAACTCAATAAAATTCAAAAAGTGACAGTTCTTCCTGCTATATTCTCTGACTGTAAAAATAAAACTGAAGGCTAACAATACAAGCAACAGTAAAATAAAATTTTAAATTAATTAAAAATATTGAGTAGTCCTAACTGTCTGGTCAAAGAGACAATTCAAATCACAGTTTCAGAAAGTTGAAATAAATTACATCAGATGCCGCCTGTGTACCTTACATCCTTCTTGGTTTCACCTCTGATTCCATCTGTATCTGAGACAAATATTTCCACACAGGTTTCAGCCTGTTTTGTGCGGATAACCGTGCCCCTCAAGGGTGGGTCATACTCAGTACTCATGGATTTTCAACCAGGACGTGTGGGGAAGTTAAGGCCTCAACCAATGGGCATGGGAGTCAGTGGAGAAATAGTTCGTCCTTTTGTCCTTTGGGGAGACAATTCTACGACACTTTGAGTACAGTCCTCAGAATGTCCCTATGGGATCGAGGACCACTTTCACGTAATGATCATCAACTCAAATAACACATACACACATTAAACGTCCCTCTTTTCCCTGTTTCACTCTCCCTGGTCTCTCACTTCTGCTCCTGGTATCACTTCCCAAATAAGCTACTTGTACACAAGCTCTTGTCTCAGGCTTGCTTTTCCCTTTCCCAAGAACACAAGGTAGGTCAAGCATGGTCCTAGAAAGCTCATCCTTGGGATGGTATCTGGAACCCAATTCACCAGGCAGATGGCAATAAGAACCCCACTGTGGTGAAATGAACTTCAGGTAACTGCAAGAGGACTGAGAATATCACCACGAAAGGATTGCTGCCTATGAGCACTGAGTATATTTATCTATAGAATTAAGACTAAAGCAAATGCGGAATAGGGTATCAGAACAGAGAGTAAATGTTTTATGTCCTGATAGTACGGAAATTATTAAACTTGGGAAAGGAAAGGAGAAAGAAATAGGAGCTATTGTAAGAACACTAATTTCTTCATCTGTAGTAGTTTAGAGTTAAACGATATCATTTAAAGCTGATGACCCAAGAATCAGAAATATAATAATATTTAACAATACAAAAAGAAGATATTATCAGCTAAAATTTGTTGTTAGAGAAAAGGGGACACTGCAGGGTAGGAAATTAATAGATATTGTCCAAAGTAGTAGAAGACTAAGTAAGGGTATTAGGTAGTAGGGAAAAAAACTCACAAACCTTTCTTAATATCAGAAAAAGAAAACACATACACACAGAGGCATATGCATGTACAAAGAAAACAAGCCACATAATGAAAGACATTTTAAAAACTGCTAAAATAGAGTACATAAAATAATACAGTGGAACAAAGATCATCTGAATATCAATAAATGTAAATTTAATTTATATATTGAAAGAAAGATTTTCAGATTAGATCACAAAATAATCCCCAACTCTATGCTTTATATAAGAGGCATATCTAAAACAAAACAATCTAGAAAGGTTCAAAATAAATACTAAGCAAACACTTCCCAAAATAAAAATAGGGTCAGGATCTTAATATCAAAAAAGGTGGAATTCATACCAAAAAGCAGTAAACAATACATACAAAAAAGGACTTTTTTAAACCTAATGGGCACAATCCACAGTGAGTGTATACTTAAGAATCTTTCATGAACCAAATAATGCTGCTGCAAATTTTATAAAGCAAAAATTGCAGAACCTACAAGGAGATTTAGAAACACAGTCTACTAATATCGTTCACCACATTATTAGACCAATCATAGAATCCTATCTATTGTTACCAAAAAAGCATTTGGAAAACAACTGAACAATCATTCTTGATTACAAATACTCAAGTAAAATGGGAAAATGTGATTATTTGCTTAACATGATAAATCTATTTCAGCCCAAAAGTCAGCATCATGCTTAAAGGGAAAACAATAGAAGCATTCCTACCAAAAATTATGTGCAAAACGAGTATGACCACTGTCCTATTATATAAAACTGTGCTCGAGGAAGGAGGCAATGCAATCAACCAAGGAAAAGAAATTAGACACATGTGGAATAAAAACAGATAAAACTACTGTTATCAAAATGATCACAAACCTGGAAAACTCAAAGAGTAGCTTTGACATATACAAATAGTAATCAGATAAAATATATGATATGAAAGTAAAGTTGCTATTTACAATAGCAGCGAAAAGATTAAAAACCTAGGAATGAACTTAACAAGAAATGTGTGAGACATTTACAAAAACAATAACAACAAAACTTTAAAACATACTGAAAGATACAAAAAAATTGAACAAATGGAAACACATACTATATTCTTAGATAAGTCAGCCAACTATTAAAAGCATCAAATTAACACAGTTTTAATAAAAATACCAAAAAGTTAAAAACAACTAGACAAAAATGATTCTAAAGTTTTTAAGGCAAAAAGCAATATATATCAAGCAAAACTCTGAAAAACATGAGGTGAGTAATGGGGTGGAGGGTCTAGTACCACTAGATATTAAAATACATTTTATAGTTTCAAAAGTTAAAACAATGTAATATTGGCAAATGAATAGACAGACAACCAAAGGAACAGAATAGAAATACCAGAAATACATTCAAATACATAAAATAATTTAGTATATGATAAAGGTAGAATTTCAAATCAAAGTTCAAAGAGGAACTTTTAACAAATAGTGTCAAAACAATTGGATAGCCATTTTGAAAAAAAATTACGTTGAAACCCTGTCTCACAGTATATACAAGTATTGATATAAATTCTATCGAAAATGAGACTAAAAAATTGTTAGTTGAAAATAGAGGATTCTGTTATAACTCCGTGATTCAAAACAAATGACTGATAAATTTTACATAAAAATGAATCATGCATGGTGAAAAGAAAAAAACACATAAGCAAATCAAAAGACAAGGGATAACTTGGGGGGAAAAGTTTCCAAGTCATATCACGGGTAAAGAGCTAATCTCCCTAATACGTAAATAAATCCTAGAAATAAAGAGTAATAACCTAATAGAAAAATGGAAAGATTATGAACAGTCAGTTCAGAAATGTAAATGGCTCTTAAACACAATCCCACACTTACTAAGGGAAATGCAAATGAAAACCATATTGAGAGATCTTCAGAAAGGCAAAACAGGCACTTACATTGCTGAGTGTGTAAATTGGTTAAAACCATGGAGGGTAATACTGTAGTATCTGTCAAAATAACAAATTATGTATCTTCTGGCCCATCAATTCCACTTCTGGGACTTTGTCCAAATGAAGATATACTTAGATATACATAAAACTGATGTACAAAGTCATTCAATGAAGCAATGTTTGTAATAGCAAAGAGTGGAACAATACAAATGCCCATCAATAGAGGACCAGTAAATTAACTCTGGTTATTCATCTCAATGGAGTACCGTGAAGCTATTTTTTAAAAGTAAGGATGCTTTCTATGTAATAATGTAAAAAGATCATTGTATCAGTTTCTCAGGGTTGCTGTAACAAATCACCACAAACCAGGTCGTTTTAAAACAACAGAAATTTATCCTCTTACTGTTCTGGACATAAGAAGTCTGAAATCAAGGTATTGGCAGGGCCACATTCCCTCTGAAGACCCTAGGAAGGATCTGCTCCATGTCTTTCTCCTAGCTTCTACTGGTTGCAGGCAATCCTTGGTGTTCCTTGACTTGTAGCCATCACTTTAGTATCTGCCTCCATCCTCTTGTGGTGTTGTCCTCTAGATTAGTGTTTGATTGAACAACTGGGGAACTACAGCTAGCCAAGTTGACACATAAAATTAAACATCACAATCACCAAGAAATATATTAAGCGAAAAATAATGCAAGATACACGGTAGTATGTAAAATATGCTACGTTTTATTTACAAAAGGGTAAGAATAAGAATTCATATTGCTTGTATTTGCATAAGTTCTGGAAGGATTCTCGTGGTTATCTGTGTGCATGTGTAACTGGTTAGATTAGGGACAAGGAAAGGAACAAGAATTTACTATAAACCTTTTCATGTGATTTTAATTTTTGAACCATGGAATGCATTACCTAGGCAAAATGTTTAACTTAAAAAAAGAAGATGCAACAGTGAGATCTGTGGTGCTGATGTAAGAAAAGGCAGATCATTAGAACAAGATACAAAGTCCAAAAATAGACACACACACACACCCCGTTTAAGTTTTTTTCCTATCCGTATTTTTCATTTCCTCAGTGAACCTGTTTCTTCTATGGTGCTAGAAAAACAATTAAATGTCCTTAATCCCTCTCGGAAAGTTTAGCAGAGACAAAGGATGATGGATCAAAGCCTTTTGAAAATCAGAGAATTCATCTTCACAGAAATGTTTAAAAACTGATAGCCTCTCCTATTTTTTTTTAAAAGATACATTTCTTACCTTGAAGGATTTGAAGGGCGAAAGAAAGGAGAAAGGTCCAGCAACTTCATTATCTGTACAGTTCATGTATTTATGAAACTCAGAATTAAAAGTGAGAACTGATCTTTAGGGAAACTGACACGATCATCTCTGCTATTACCGACGTTTGCATTTGCATCTTTTACATATTTCGTAACCTGGTGCAGACCCATGGCTACAAATTCCAGACGTGTGTGATTGAGTCCCAGATCAGTATTTCTGGTGTGGCTCTTCCTTCAGTTTGCCGGACATTGTCCTTATGGACAACAAACTCAACATACTTACAGTGCAGTCACCCACCCCACCGCCTACCTCACACACCTGGTCTTTTCAGCCCCCATTTCAGTCTGTGTCACTCTCACCTCCTCAGTGACTTGGGGCCTCTTCTCTCTCCCCCCCTCCTGTATCTAATGGATTACCAAGCGCTGTCAATTCTCTCTTAAAAATAACTCTACAATTCATCCATAGTGTAGTCCTATTGACTCTGTCTCTTGTTATTTCTATTTTTCCAGTTTTATTGAGATATATATAATTGATATACAACACTGTATAAGTTTAAGGTGTACAGCATGATGGATTGACTTACATGCATTGTGACACGATGACCACAATAGGTTTCATTACCATCCATCATCTGATTTAGTTCAATAAGAAGAAAAAACAAAAAAAGGAAATTTTTTTTTCCTTGTGATGAGAACGGTTAGGATTTAATCTTCTAAGAACTGTCGTATATAACGTACAGCAGTGATAGCTGCAGTCATCACGTTGTACGTTATATCCCTCCTACTTAACGTTTCTTATAACTGGAAGTTTGTGTTTTTGACCACCTTCCTCCAATCCCCCCCGCTTCACCCTGCCTTCTTCGGTAACCGCATACATCATCTTTTTCTATGAGTTTGTTTGTTCGTTATTAGATTCTATATATAAATGAGATCATATAGTATTTGTCTTTCACTGACTTATTTCATTTAATTTCACCTAGCACAATGCCCTTGAGGTCCATCCATGTTGTTGCAAATGGCAGGATTTCCTTGTTTTTTTATGACTGTTTTATTATATCTGTATAGCTACAGATACAGCTATAGATATATCTATATAAATATAGATATATCTATAGTTATATCTCACAACTTCTTTATCCATTCATCCATCAATGGACACTTAGGTTGTTTCCATGTCTTGGCTATTGTAAATAATGCTGCTATTACATGGGGGTACAGATATCTTTTTGAGTCTGTTCTCATTTCCTTGGGATCTAGTCCCAGAAGTGGAATTACCAGGTCATATGGTAGTTCTATTTTCAATTTTTTGAGGACCTTCCATACTGTTTTCTATAGTGGCTGTACCAGTTTGCAATCCCACCAGCAGTTCACAAGGGTTCCCTTTTCTCCACACCTTCGCCAGCATTTGTCGTCTCTTGTCTTTTTGATGGTGGCCATTCTAACAGGTGTGAGGTGATCTCTTACTGAAGTACTGTTGATTTGTATTTCCCTAATGACTAATGATGTTGAGCATCTTCATGTACCTGTTGGCCTTACGTATATCTTCTCTGGAAAAATGTCTATTCAAGTCTTTTGCCTATTTTTAAATTGCTTTATTTGAATTTTGCTATTGAGTTGTATGAGTTCTTTATATATTTTAGATATTAACCTCTTATCAGATATATGGTTTGCAAATATTTTTTCCCTTTCCATAGATTGTCTTTTCACTCTGTTGATCTGTTAAGAAATCTGCTCATTGTCTTACGGGGTTTCCCTTGTATGTAACTTCTCACTTCTGCTGCTTTTAAAATTCTTTGTCTTTGACTTTTGACAATTTAGCCATAATGTGTCTCGGTATAGCCTATTAGGGTTCAACCTATTTGGATCCTTTGGGGCTCTTGGATGCAGAGGTCTATTTCTCACCACAAGCTTGGGAAGTTTTCAGCCATTATTGCTTTAGATATACTTTCTATCCCTTTCTCATTCTCTTCTCCTGCTGGAATTAGCTTCCCTACCCAGGTTCATCAGCTAAGTATCTCTAAGGCCCCTAATGCTCTTTGTGGTCTTCACTCAAGTCAGCCTGCACCCCAGTTTCACTGGCTGAACAGGTGCTACTGACTTTGCTCTGGGGGCCACCGGTTCTGCCCACTCACCTGCCTGTCAGCTCAATAGTTGCTGGGCTGTGCAGCTTCCGGATGTTCTTGTCAGCCCTTCCGGTAAGATAGGAGTAGGTAAAGACCACACTCTCTGGTGGGCGGGGCTGTGACCCAGACTTCTGCCTGGGTGGGACTGGGAGAGCCCACTTCAGGCAACTCCCCAATTCTTCTGAACAGGCTTTCTGGTAGGGAGGCTGGGGGAGGAGCTAAGACTCAGCTCTTCTGCTGGGCATGGGCAGACCAGGCTCCAGGGCTGGCAGATCTCCTCATTGGAGGAGACCCAAATTGGGCAGACTTGCGCCCCACCAAGTTCCCTCGTCAGACTGTGCCACCAAATTGGGCTGCAGAAGAGCAAAGCTTCTGGTTGGGTTTACTCTTTGGGCTCTGCAGGCAGGAACTCAGTCCACCAAGATCCGAGCGCTGCTTGTTGGAAGCCCCGCCTCCCTTTCTCCATCACAATCAGATTCCCAGTGGTTGAGCCCACAGATGCTCCTGTGATCCCCCTGGGGTGAAACCAGAGTAGGGGTTCCCATGAAGTGAACCCCAGTGCCGGCGGTGCTGGGTGTCACCGCTGTGTTCTCTTTTGCCACTGGAGGCGCTGTAGGCACGGGGCTGTGCTGGCCCGGGGAAAGGGCCATGCGGTCAGCGTGTAGCTGTTCCTCTCCCCCTTGCATTCAGTCTGTCTTGGTCTGTGTGATGCAGGAGGTGCTTCAACCTCACTCCCGTGTTCTGAGATTCTCTGAGTGATGTCTTATTCTTGCATAGTTGTTAGTTGTTCTTCTTGTGAAAGGGAGTCAAATCAGGAATGACCTATGTCACCATCTTGGTGATGTCATTCTCTCATTATTTCTGATCTGCAATTCCTAAACAGTTTAATCCATTTTCCACATTAGTATAGAAGTTATTGCTCCACAACGAAATTCTTATGTCATCAAAAATCCTCTTTTGACTTCTATTAAGTTCCATTTTGTATAATAGAATCTCCATAAACTCTTGTTAAATGAACGAAAAAGTGGACAACCGGATGATAGGCAGTGAGTAGATTTAGGCACAGTTATTTTCAGACTTACTAGCCATAAAACAGTTGTTAGAAGAAATGCCAGCCAGTTAAACCCATTTGCTAGAACTTAACCTCTGAAACAACTGTCCATATCACATCAAACTATTACAGATGAAATTATTTTTCTTTGTAGGTTTCTTGATTTTATTTCATTAAATCAACCAGAGACAATGATGGCAACTTTATGAAATTTTGGAATTGAAAAGACCAGTAACTAATAATCATAATAATCACAATAGGATTTCTGCACTACTATAGACACAATGGAGATGTATTTCCTAGTGGTGATTTAAAATTCAGAATTCTTTCAGCTCCAAATCCATATATGTTGTGCAGCACAAAGGAACACTCTCCCTCAAAAAAAGTGACTAATTCTCATCCACTAAATTGTTTAAAAACACATTCTTTATAAGTGTACCTGCACACATTTCTGTAAAGCTAAAAGCGTCCAGAGATATATAGCACTCATCTTGCTATAAATTTAAATGTAATCCTGACCTGTATTTTTATGAATTAATAAAAATTTTACTTGGGCAATCTGGGTTTTGCAGTTAATCAAGAGAATTGTACCTTTAAGAGAGTATCCTAGCAACCTCTCAGCAGCTAAGGAAAGACCCAGCTGACAATATACACAGATTTAATTACTCTGCTGGTCTCCATCAAACTTCGCAGTTAATCAAAAAGATACTTAAAAACAGAAAGAGAAATTAAGCCACAGCTGAAAATGAGAACTATTGGTAAAAGGGCATAAGGGAAGAATTTTCTTGATTATAAAGAGAACTTTTTACTCTGGAACATGTTTATCAAGAAGCAGAGTAGCAATGAAATTGGTAAAGTTATGATTGCAGTAGGGGTGTCAGAACCAATATATTATTACTCTAAGAGATTGCTAGTTCCAGGGTCAAAATTACATTGGAATAATCATAGCTTTATAGATATTCTCAAACTTGAAACCCCACTACATTTCAAGGCACTCTCTAAATGTACACTTTCTAGTGGTGATGCATTTTAAGGGAACTAAGCCCTGGAGAAACATGTTTCTCTTGAGCACACATTTGGAAACAGAGCTAATTTCATCACCGCTATGTCCCTTCAACCACAAGTCCAAACTCCCCATAATCACCACCGTTATTTTACATGGCCTGATATCCGGCCCCATCTTTATCTCTTTATATCTATATATGTTTATAACAGATTACACAGAAACAGGTCTGTCTGAGATGAGGTAGGGTTTTTTTTGGGTAATAGATGCATAAATCAAGGAAGCCAGAGAAAGACAGATGGAGACTTTGTACAGCAAACAAAATCCAAACTTGTGAAAACATGGCCTACTTTGTCTAGAAATAAAAACTTCCCCTGGATGTATATAGGCATTCTTGTTTATATACATGTCTTCAGCAGTGCTAAGGAGTGGACATGAGAAATCTGAATACTTAGTTCAAATTTTTCTTTTATTTAACATATTCCCTGTATATAGGCTAATTTCTTTTAGATAATTTTAATATTTCTTAAACCTCAGGCACAGAAAGCTACTTGCCTGGATCATTAAGTACACACACACATACAAACATACACACACACACACACACACACACACACACACACACACACCTCAAACTTTGAGAAAGCTGAACTTTTAGATGTAATGTCAAATTTAAACCACATTGATTAGTTTTCCTTCAGGGAGTGCTGGAGGATGTTTGGAAAGCTTTTCTGGAAGCTTGGAGGTGATAGGCTGTGATGGAGGAATGACATATGAACTACCCAATCTTTTTGGTGCTGGTTGTTACAAAGGCGTTTCTCTTTCCTGACTAGTTCAGATCTTCTGATATGTTAGCCACAGAGAGCTAACAGTTAGACCATACCTGGTTATAGCCGTAAAGAAGTGGCTTATTTCTAGTCTAGGTGGCACGCAGTGTGAGGGGCAAAGGTGAGTCCAGATGCAGCACCTGCACACTGGAACCCCAAGCCCTCAGTGCTGAGATTCGAATTTGCAAAAAAAGTTGCAGGCAGCCACTTCTGTCTGTGTAGGAGCGTTTCCCCTCACCACCACCTCCTATGGTTAGCTTAGAGCAGTAGTTCTCAAACTTCAGCTGCAGTGCGATCCCCTGGAGGGCCTCTTCAAATACAGGCTGACCCACCCCTGGACTTTCTAATTCCAGAGGTCTGGAGTGGAGCCTGAGAACTAGCATTTCTAACAAGTTCCTCAGGGGACACCGCTGCAGCTCTGGGTGGGTGTGGGGACACACTTTGAGAACTACTGCCTCAAGTGTAAAGCAAATGTGTCTATTTAAATGATGCTATATCTGTTCTTCAAGAGAAAAACTGTGGTTATTGTTCAGAGAAATGCCATTATTTCCTGCTTGGAACCAAGGAGTGCGCATTTATGATAAAGCTCGACTTCGGAGTGATGCGTGCCATTGATTCTGGACCCCGGTGATAATGTTTGAGGTGATAACATGACAGATTTTCCTGGCCTCTGTTCTTTGGTTCTACTGATTCTAGTTTTTACTGAAAATATTTTAAGTAAAGAACAGATACGTGCTGATTAAGTCAAGGAGCTCCTCTGTAAGTGCTTAGGAGAGTAAATAGTTACAGATATCATTGAAATTAGAAGCCAATATTGAAGCGAAATTTAAGATTTGGGGGGAAGTTCTTATAGGAGAACAAAAGGACTTCAATAAACCTTTGTTCCCAGGTGTACCCAGAAATTTTCAGTATCCACGATTGCCTAGGTAGGGTAACTCTTGGGTTCTTTTTATCAGGATTAAAAAAAAAAAAGATCTGAAATCTATGATGTCCTGTTATATATATAGATTGTATGAAAAGTATGCCTAGCCAGGATCAATATCCACTGGGACAGGAATTCTGAAATTTGATATTTAGGTCAGTTACAGAGAGAGAGGCAAGGCAGCTGCTTTCGGCCATGCTATTCAGGGCGATTCTCGCTCTATGGCAGGGAGGTTTCACCCTGAATTTCAATGCCCTGTCTTCAGAACACAGTGTGGGCTCCGGATTTCCATCTATTCCTCCTCCATGGAAACGGCTAGTGAAGCAAAACTATGTGTGTAAAACTGCTTCTCCCACAGGCTGCTTGTTCCCAGAAGCAGCAAAGTGCCTTCTGTGGAAGACCGTAACCTCCGCATGGCTCTGTAAAGACAAGAGCCACTTCCAAGATGGCAGATTACAGGGTAAAATAGCACGTTTAGTTTTTTCAATTCCATATTAACAAGCATCTGTTGTTCAACAAAAGTTTGGGGCGGTTGATACGGAAGTAAAACACTCACGAGGTGATGCTCTCCCTCTGCTGACGTGCCACACTGTTTTACTTATTCTCTTCTCTCAAGAATACATCCTTTTATTAACCCTCACGATAACCCCTGTAAGATATGATCTGCCCTACTCCCCATCCGAGGAACCTGAAATTATTTGACCAAGGTTGTAATTAGCAAGTGACAAACTCCCAACCCCAAAGCCTGTGTTCTTTCTACCTTACCCTGGCTACCTATTTCTAATTTTTGTTTTGTGCTGGATTGAGACAGAATGTCTTCATTTATATACAGATATAGATTTCACAAGTGTAGCATTTACTATGGGAAAATACGTATCTGGATCTCTAAGCCTTTTCTGTGAACTCTAAAGCGTAGTTTAAATGTCTTGCAGACTCACCTACCGCTGAAATTGCTCACCTTTAACAACAAAATGAACTTTGTAACACAAGCCCATGGTGAAATCCTATCTTATCACAGACATGGCCTGTTCCTAGGAATAAGGCGTATGGAGTAAATAGCTAATGCTTATTCCATTAAGAGCCTTGCAATGTTTTTTTCCGTAAGAGCCATTACTTTTTTAAATTAATTGGGAAATACAGTAAATATGATTTTCTTTTTTATGCCCAAAGTGTCTTCATCAGGGAAAAATGCCTCCCCCATTCCAGAGAAATACCAATCATTCCATGAAGAGGGCTAAGAGGAGGGAGTCCACGCCTCCCACACACATGCCACCAGCCCTACAGGCGAGCACGCAACGTAAACTAGCCAAGCGGACCTTTGCCAGAACTACAGGAAAGATTTTCTCTTTTCGAGGTGGGTGCCAGCTGAAGGGATGCTAGGGCTTGGGGCTGCCCATTGCAATACTGTCAGCCAATGTAGAAGTTATCTGGAAATGATACGCAGCAAATGATACGGTAAGAGGTGGACAGAGTAGTAAGTACTACTGTTTTAACCTCCAGAGCAAACCACATTTTCTTGAGCTTTCCAGATTCAAGCCGAGATTAATTTCCTTGTACTGCGTAAGCTAGTCTCATTTGGGTTTATGTCACTTACCACTTAAAGAGTACTGCTGCAAAACTCTTCCTAAAATATTTCTTTGGACTTCTTGAGACTGTTGAATGCAGCCTGTTACCTGTGTAATCTATCATATATTACAACCCGTTAGTCTCAACTGTAAAATGGGAGCAATAGTAAGCGCCTTCTTTAGAAGAAGCTTTGTGAGGATTAAGTGAAAAAAAGCACATACATAAAAACACCAACCGCCACGTATAGAATTCAACAATACCACCTCATTCCCCCTTTTCTCCATTACTTTTCCAAAACATCAACAATTTGAGCATCAAATGGTTCTAAGTTTTTTCATGTATGAACTCATTTACTGTATGCAACTACCACGAGGTAGGTACTATCATTAGCCCCACCTCCTAGAGGGGACGGGCGGTACAGAGAGGCTTTGAACACATCCGAGGACACACACAGACATGGAGGGGGAGCTGGGCTACGGATTGTCACATGATGCAATCAAAGTCCGGTGTTTTCTGGATTTCATTGTCTTTTTGCTATGAGGCTCTCTACCTCTCCTTATGTCACTAAAACTGTCTTCAGAAAAGCTTTCCAAGAGTTTGCTGTTCTACTTACTCTTCTGTAGATTAGGAAACCAGCTCATGAATCATACAGTTAGTGCCGAATAAAGGGACGTTCTAAGTGCAGACCTAAGAGGCACAATATATTGAGGAGTACAGTATTTTATGTTAACTTGGAGGTTTAGAAGCTCTTTTTGCTTGTATCTTACTCAAAGTATTATGTCAATGTATTTTGTATACATACCTATGCTCTATTTTTTCCAAGTAGTCCCTAAAGGAGACTCATAACAACTGTGATAACAACAGGTGATGTTTACTGAGTGCTTATAATGTATCGCACTCTGCCAAACATTAACCTAAAAGCATTTAATTTACTCCTCATAGCCACCCTAGGAAGCATTATAGAAGACCAGTAATTGCTAAGTAGCCCAAGGACACCCAGGGAGTGGATGGAAGGGCAGGGACGCAGCCGAGCTTGCTGTGCTCTGGGTCCACACTGAGGGACAGGCAGGGTCTTACTCTCCTGGCACCTCACACCGTGCCACGCGCCCCCCCCCCAGGGAGCACTCAACAAACAGTCAGTGAATGAATGCATGACATGCTCTTCTTTGCTCCAAAAACAAAACAAAAAAACACTTCCAAGCGATACGAAAGGGGACTTTAATGTGAAAAGGGCATTTATTGTGTAGAGAGGAAAAAGCTTTAAAAGCGGATCCTTTCTTGACAATTTATGGTAACTTCTTTAATCCTAAAAAATCCACACTGTCACTGTAATACCAATTTCCCATCCCCTTTTCACCAGGCCGACTTGCAGGCTCTACCCAAGTTAACACCCAGCCAGGGACAGCAGAAGTTTAGTATGTCTGAAAGTGAGGTGGGGATGAGGGTCAGAAAACCAGTGAGTCAGCCCTCAAGTGTTTATTTTATGATTCAACCGAGTCTTCCTTACCCCCACCTTTTAATATTATAAGCAATATATGCCCTTATGACAGCTATTAAGGGTGAAAGAATTCATTAAGACTATAATTATCTGATAAGACTAAGCATACTGTCTAAGCCGACTTAGGGCAGATTCATCTACTTCAACTAAAAATACTGAATAGGAAAATAAAAAAGGTGAATAATGAAATAAAAACCCTGCAGGTCCTATTTCCACTATATATTTCCCAAGTGACCTAAGGAAGGTATCATTCAAACAAAGAGTCATAGTGTGTTTTAAATTTTTATTAATTAGAGTTCTGAGTGCAAATAAATTTAACTTGACATTTAGAAAAAAAAGTTATTCACTAAGGTTTGTTCATAAAGAAAAACTTGTTCTCTACAATCTCCCATTTTAATGCTTAACACCATAATGCTTCTAAGTCTATAACTTAATTTTAGGTTTAATTTAATAATTCTGCTTTATTGCATCTGGTTAAAAAGACTAGAAAACATCAGGTAGAAAAAAGCAAGAGACTAATTAAAATGACCTGAATATAAAACTTTACTAAAGGACTTTTTACAAAAGCCTTTAGAACAAAATAAAAAACCCTAAAAATTAGAATACTTTTGGCTGAAAAATTAGCAGCTATGAACAAAATTAACATTACATAATATTTTATCAAGAACTGCATTACAATAATATTGTGGTTTACATATATTAGAATGATTTACAATATACTAAATGCTTATTTATATCAGTCATAGAAAACTCTTTATTAAAAAATTTTTAATATAGTTTAGCACTTTTGAGAGATTCAGTTCCCAGTAAATAACAGGAACACAATTTAGAAGATGCTAGGTGGTAACATCTTTTAATTAGAGACCTAACCAGGTCAGTCTTGTCAAATAATTATGAAATTATATTCAATAATAAGCATTTATAAGAACTCAAGATAAAACAGTAGCTCTAGTCCCCTCATCAGTATGTATGCTTGGCATGAGAAATCATACTATGAGCAAATATGTAGTAAATGCTTGAAAACAACAGTTCACTTTAGAAAAAGTGCCAATCAACATTTATTTATTCTTCCCCTGATGCACTATTTCCACCACTCTTCATCTGAACTGTGTTTTCTCCTTGGTTGGTGGTGTATTACTGCTGCTTAAAGACCGATCATGCCTAGCATAATCCAAGGTCATCAACTCCTTTGCAGCTGAAGTGAGCTACAAACAGCAAAAGACCAAACACTTTTCAACAGAAAATCAACCACCCTACTCAGCAAGGCAGGGGCCCCATCTCTAAAGCAATTTTAACCACGGTTGCTTTAAAATTAGCCCTGTAAGTCCAATAGTATCACACTATCGTTGTCTCTTTGGTTTGACAGTAAGTTCAAATCTTAAAAGTACCTATTAAAATTTCCTAGTTACGTTACTCTGGAAACATAATTGAGTTGAAAATCTTGCTATTTTGGGATGAAATTTCTTCTATTCCGTGTATTTGGTATGAACTCTCACATCTAGTCACTGAGATATAAAAAGCGTAGGAGATCGAGAAAATGAATTCCTGATTACACTGCACCCAAGCCTCTGGGAGCCATGAGAGGGAACTGTCCACGCAAACAGACAAACCATCTTCTCAAGTCAACCTAATGTCTTAGCACAGTCGTAGGGAAGTGATTTAACGAGACTCTGTAATTAGGAAATGAGTAGCATTTAACTGTGGTTACGTCCAGAGGAATGGCAAGTCCCCATATTGTCACGGTTCCACTTAAGAGAGTACCTCAGCCTTGCCACACTTCCCAACAGAGCCCCTCACTCTTCATTTCCATTCGACAATCAGCGGGAAGACTGTACTTAGCTCAGAGAGGAGAGGGCCAAAAATAAATAAATAAATAAATAGGGATAAAAGAGAAAATGCATATGGTACACCAATGGAGTAAAACTCCCCACTGAGCTGATTCAGAGGTAAAACCTATTTGTAAAAAGAAAGTAAGAAAGATGCATCTCTATTTTTGGTTTCAGTCAAAAGAGCATGCTTCATTCTTGGCAAACTAGCTATGCGGTGTGATATGATCTACTTTTTATTTCCGCTGTATTTATACTTTAAAAACTACTGCTTAATAAGGACTTCTTAATATTTATTAAAAAGTCTATGTTTATAATAAATACTGTATTAAAACATTTTAATATTTACAATTGGAAAACATATATACTCTAGTCAGTCATCTCAGTGCTACTTCTTCAATTTCATCTTCTACAGAATCAACTGCTTTTACTGCCGGTTTATTGTTTGCATGTTTTAATTGGTGTCTATTTGGATTAAAACTTCTTCCTTCGCTGAAGAAAAAGTCGTCATCGTCATCGTATTCCCTACCCCTGCTGCTTTTATCCCCAGGGAGAAAATCTAGAGGGTCAAAGTCTCCATTGGTGGCAGCCAGAGAATTTGGGTCACTGCTTTTAGAGGAAACGCTGCTGCCGCCACTGGCACCAAATAGCTGCTCCATCAGATTAGCTTTTTTCTCTTTTCTTGTAACTAAATCTACACTGTCTTTACTAAATTTCTCTATATTGTTTCTTTGGAAATCCAAAAGGCTACTTTTTTGGCTAACTGGATTTGACTTCCCTAATGTTTTCGCAAATGAAGGCACATAGCTACCAAATGCCAGCTCATCTGGAGAGGCTGGTTTTCTAATATTGCCCGGATTCTGACCATCTCCTTTTGTATTGAAAAGACTGATGTCTTGCAAATGATGCCCATTAAATAATCTCTCTGAGGATTCAAAGAATGTGTGTGTTTTGGGGTTTCTCTCTGGGGAGCGCAGTTTTGATTCCAAATCAGGAAGCAATGGCAGAGAAGGATATTTTGGATTCCGAGAACCTTGGAGTTCTCTGCTGATTTCATTCAGTTTAGCAAGTAGCATTTCTCTCTTTAGCCTTTCTTCTTCCTCGTCTTCCAATTTATCAGTATTTTGAATTTGGTACGTTTCCATCTGGTATCTTCCAGTTTCCAACACTGGCTTTTCTTCTCTCTCCAACAAAGATGTCTTTTCCTTTTGCTTTTGAGCAAGTTCTTCTCTTTCCCACTCTGTAGAAAATCAAATTTTAAAAATGGGATTTTATAGTAGTATTTTCAAATAAGAAAACTCAACTCTCATTTTTTACAAAACAATAATAGCTTTATCTAATTTCTGTATGATCAGTACAGTGAGGGTGGACACCATAAATTTCATTTTTATAACTTGATATTTAGGGTTTCAAAAAATAATATATACTTAATATATATTTAAGATTCACAATTATAGAAAAAATTTTGTTCTTCAAGTTAGGGGTGAGAAAGAAGGTTCTCTGCCTATTTTTTATACCTAATAGTGTGCTGTACACTGAATGGAGGATGGTGGGATGGGTGGAGCAAAGAATTTTATTTTAAATTTAAAAATAAATTGAACCTTTGGATGTCATACCCTGAGAAGGACACAACATCACTTATGTAGTGTTCTGACAGAAGATGCAATAACCTGAATTTAATTAACAGAAAACTTCAGATAAACCCCAAACAAGAAACATTTTACTAAAAAAATGGGTCGGTGTTCATGAAAAATGTTAATCTCACAAAATATTTTTAAAAGGCTGAGAAGCTGTTTTAGATGAAAGGAGACTGAAGAGATATGAGAACTAAGTGCAATTCATGATCACATCCTAAAGGGAAGAAAATGCTATAAAGGACAATACTGTGTCAACTGATAAAACTGTACTGTGGACGGCAGATTGGAGAAATGTGTTGTATCAAAGTTAGATTTCCTTAAGTTAAACTATACTGGAATGATAAAAGAGAATGTCCTCATTTTGGAGAAATACATATGAAAGTATTTTAGGATATGGGATATGGGCATGAAGTATACAACTTACTCTTAAGTGGTTCTCTGGCTATTATTGCCACTTTGCTATAATTTTGAAAGGATTTCTAAATGAAAAAACTAAAAATATTAAAACATGTAAGAACACTACGCATTTGGTAACCTTAGTAAATGGCACATATTCTCACTGATAATCAGATAATTCCACACAGACTCCAGGAAAAAAAAAAATCAGTCAAAAATGACAAAGAGAAGTGATAGTCTTCTGTTACTTTATTCCTTTTCCTGGTTCCTAGACAGAACTGACCATAATACCTATTTTCTACTCTATAGTTTAACACGTGCAAGCGTCTTCCTTTGTGGTTTAGCCAACAGTGATATAAATGTGGCTTCTATTTCAACTGTTAGATTGTTTTAAATACACACAAAAAAATATACATACTCTAAGCAACAATTAGGTCATGATTTTTTGTTAACTTTAAGGGAAAAACAGTATTTCTCTGTAAGCAACTAATACATAATTAATAAAATACATGCAAAGGATTAGAGTCTGGGATCCTTCTCGCTTATACCTTTAAGACATTTTATCCAAATGGAAATGAATTTATTCCTGAACTTCATTTCCAGTATCTGAAACTATGTGAATTGGTTCACTAAACTTCCACATTAATGGTTGAGTATGTTAAAAGATTTATTTTATATTTTAAAACCAAAGAAAAATTATAGGAATATATTCAAGGCCTCACAATTCATTGATTTTAATGTTTGGGCTGGTCTACAGACTAGATAGTCTCAAGGTCAAGCCAATGAACAGGGTTGTCTTTCAGTTATCTCTTCATCAAGCTTTAGTTAATACACAAAGAATCTTTTTCCCCTTTCAACTGAATTCTACTTCATCTGAATTTTCTGAAGGTAACTTGTTTCTATCCCCTAATCCCAAATAGCAACTGACTTAGTCTTCATTCTTTTTCTTTCCTTAGTAACTTCATTCAAATGTTTGTGACACTTGATAGACTCCCCCCACCACTGTATCAACCTTTTCTTGTTCTGTATAACCAATTCACTGTTCAGCTGGAAGATATTAGGGGATATTAACCCTTTCTTTTCCAAGGGATGCTGACTTATCACTTGCTTAAACTCTTTCTTACCATCCTCCAGCTTCTCAGCCTCCTGTTTCACAGCATGGAGTCCTTGATCTTTAACAAATTTGTCTTCTCTTTCCACAATCGGGTTTAGAATCCCTGCTTCTTCATGATCATCTCTCTCTTGAGATTCCAGATCCTATTATACATGTTTTTTAAAATGCAAGTTCACATGCAGGAAAAGGGGGGAAAAGCAATTTAAATATCATAGATTTATCTCCCATTAAGCACAATCCCAACTGTTAGAAATTAAAGCAAATTTTCCATTTCTAAAGCAGCAAGGTACAAGTTACCACCTTTGAAAGATTTTCAAAAGCACACAAGATTATTTCTTACTTTAGTTAAAAGTTTTAAAGAGGCATTTGGAAAACATATCAGAACCAATATAATGGAAGCAAAGCCACTACCCTACATAAAATTCTGAAGAGACAAGTATCAGAAGTATCCTTACTGGGCTTCCTTGGTGGCACAGTGGTTAAGAATCCACCTGCCAATGCAGGGGACACGGGTTCGAGATCTGGTCTGGGAGGATCTCACATGCCGCGGAGCAACTAGGCCCGTGTGACACAACTACTGAGCCTGTGCTCTAGAGCCCAGGAGCCACAACTACTGAAGCCCACGCACCTAGAGCCCGTGCTCCGCAACAAAAGACACCGCAATGAGAAGCCTGCGACCGCAACAAAGAGTAGCCCCCGCTAGCCACAACTAGAGAAAGCCCGCACGCAGCAACGAAGACCCAACACAGCCAAAAATAAATAAAATAAATGTTTATTAAAAAAAAAAAAAAAGAGGTATCCTTACTTTGCACATTTCACAACAAAATCTGATGAATTCAGTTAACCAATAAAGGCTATTCATCAACTATTAAAGGCCAAGTGATATGGTGTTGAGCTGTAACACCGGCAGTGACAATGGCATAGAATCTTTCAAGTTTATACTATGCCCAAGGTCCCCAATTAATAAATCTTATAATATTTAAATCAAATAAAAATGTAAACTCCAAATTTATTGTTTCTTATGGTCCCTTTCACGCGTGTGTGTAATTTTTCTTAATAAAAGTAAAATTTATTACTAGTGGATCTGTGGAGAATTGTCCCCTAGTATCCATTTTCCCCTTCTTCCTTTTTGTTATAGAATCCCTTAAGTTTCAGCAGAGCACAGGGCTGCCTGACTGGAGACCACATTTGCTAGCCTCCCCTGCAGCCAGACAGGACCAGTGGCATGTGAGTGGAAGTAGGTACCCAACTTCTGATCACATTTATAAAAACAAAAGCTGCTTGCCCTCCACTTCCTCATTCCTCCTTCTCCCAGGTATGATAAGACAATTGTAACCACACAGATGCGGTTACACGCTTTATGACGGAAAAACAATATGACAGACAATGGCTACCATGGAACAAACGTGTCTACCTATCCCGGACTACCCACTGACCTTCAGTTTATTACAAGAGAAAGAATCTTATCTCTTGCTTGAGCCACTGTATTCTGGGTCTCTTTCCAATAGCAACAGCCTGTACTTTTACTAACAGAGCTCCCATTTGCTGGGACCCCTTAAAGTGACAGGATTAGTCTTAAGAGCTTTAGAAGCTTCGTGATTAGTTATTACCACAACCCTGAAGGGTAACCCACCCTTGTTTTATAGATTAGGAAACTGAGGCTCCAACAAGTCACACAAGTCACTAAAATGTTAGAACTGTCATTTAATTAAAACGCAGTGCTAACTCCAGGGCTATATCCTCTTTCACTATATCAGGTTGCTGCTGCTGCTTCTGCTGAATCTTATAAAGGGCAAATTTTTTTACCCTTCTAAAATTAAGAATTACTTTGCTATTCCACACTTTACCTTTTCAAAAAGAAAAAAAAAATTAACATGATCTAGTCTCAAGGATTTGTAAATATAGGAGGAAACACACTTAGCAGATACAGCTAACTTATCTAAATTGTAAAACAAAAACAAAATAAAGGAAAAAAAACAAAACAAAACTAGAGTACACACAGGAATCAATTCAGTCCACACACAGGAAGAGATCTCAGGATCCCTGGGATACTTACAAGTAGTATCAAAAATATAGCATTATATGAAATATGCAGGATCCCTCGTATATTGTTTTCCTTAGACTTTCAACTGTAAACACTAAAGATAAAACCCTATTAGAGAAAAGGACCTTCCAATACTCAACATAAGTCCTTTTAAATGAAGATGCAACACAGACCTCCTGAATTCCACTCTAATTTGAATGATATAAAGTCAGATTCCACTGCAATTACTTTGCTCGACATTCAGCTAACCTATAAAATTCTCTTACACAGGAGGCCCCAAAAATTAAATGTGGTCAAATTCTAACAAATCATTTGAAAGCTACTATAACTTGCTATTAAACATAAACGCCAGAAGGATTTTTAGAGACTATTTGGTAAGAGACGTAAAAGGTAAGAAACTTAGAAAATTTTCTTTTCTTCTTCCTCCAACCTAGAAAGTACAATTGACATTTCTGAAGCATCTGAAAGATGCAGTGTTAACTAAGAGTCAATCCAAAGGAGTTTAGTAAAATGCACATATGTTATCTCTTTCCCTGTAAAAGGCTAGTTGCGTATTTATACAGCTATGGCACTAGCTTCATTGCTGAAATTTTTAAATGTTTGATATTGTGCATTTAGGAATAACTTCAAACCTAGAATTTAGTACCTAATCATATTGCTAAACTCACCAAAGAAAGACGTTCAGGTTCTTTCCATTTGTTTTCATAACACATAACTGTTTGTGGTGTTATAGGATATTCCTCCAGCTCGAAGTCTTCACTGGTTTGTACTTCTTTTGTACACTGGTTTGTAAAATCACTCTGGCATGCAGCTACCATGAAAATTATAAAAGAATTTCTCTAATTGTATTGAACAGTGCTAAGATATATGGAATTCAACTGGTATATGTTCACCCTCTAAATGAGAAAATGCATGTTTCTCAGCTCCATGACTACTCACTATTACTGTTTTTATTTCTAGGATTTACTGGCAATTTTGTCATTTGAGGACAACTCTGAGGGATGAATCTATTAAACTTTTACAAAGTTTATGTTTTCAACTTTTTGCAAACCAGAGAAGAAGGAAATTACACTTTTGTTTTTTAAAAAAGTAAGAATATGCATAAAAATACCAAAGTATTTATGAGTGAAATGAAATGACAGTTGGGATTTGCTTTAAAATACTCTAGAAAAAAAGTAGAAAAAATAGGTGAAATAAAATTAATAAAATGTATAACTGTTAAAGGTGGTGATACATGAATAAAGGTTTATCATACTATAATCTCCTTTGTAGAGTATGCTTATGAATTTTCATAAAAGTTTAGAAAAATAAGTTACCATAAGAAAAAAAAAATTAATTATGTAAAACATAACTGTAATGACCTCAAGGGAAAAAACTGAGAAAGTGAAAGGATTTCTGAAAAGTACCTATAAGGAAATTTATTTCAATAAAGTTCTTTCCCCTCATCTTCCTTCTACTTCAAAATTAATTTATTTTATTATTAATAACTACAATGGTTTTCAACAATAATAACTACTATACCATTTTTTCTTGATGTAATTTCTTTTTCTTTCTTTGGAGAAGACTTTGGCAGACGATTAGAATATATGTTTTTTATGTCCAGTTCTCTCTCCTTTTCCTGAAAACAAACCCAACACAATTAAGAATGTAGAGTCTCAGTTTAAAATAAAACAAAAATCCTCATCTTTTCAACTGGTATTTTCCTCACCAAATTGGAATATACCTAAGTTCAGCTTCCCTTTGTAACTACCAACTACAGAGAGGAATGTCTTTAGGACATTTAGGTTACGGTAGAGCAATGATTCTCCATTAAAGGTCCAATATGCACTAGCAGCCACGAAAATCAGAATAAGGCAAAATTCATTTTCTACCCACTCCTACATGATACAGTAATGTCTTCAACTGACTTCCAGGCTTAGCCACACAAAGAATTTAATTAGCATCTCTCAAATGTGGATTCCAAATTAATGTCAAGTTAAAAATTAGACCATTTTTTAAAACACAAGTGTTCTTCACCATTTTGCGGCTATGGCTTTCTCTGAGAATTTGATTAACAAAATGAAAATTCTATGCAAGATAATGCATAAACACTACATGTTGCACAAAATTTCAACCCATCAATGACCTCTGGATAGAATTAAGAACACCTACTTTAACAGAATTAATTAATTCTAATGCTTCCTCTAAACACTGTGAAAAGGAAGGGCATTATATGGAACAACTTTAAAAATAATCAATCATCGGGTTATCTGAGGAAGAACACTGAATTATTCAACCATGCAACACAGAAAAACTAGTTCCCATAACTTTCTTGCAGGATTTTATAACTTTTCAGTTATATCATTCCTATTAGTGTTTCTAATGTCTCATTTTTGGTTATAGAGATTATATTAACAAATATTTTCTTTGTAAGTGCCAAAGAAAATATTAGAATTTTGTAAATGATATTGTACCAAAGTTCCGAATATAAATGATAACAGTGTTTTAAAATAGAGTTTTCATCTAATATATAACATAGGGAGAAATGATGCCATTTAAAATCAAATGCTTACCTTTAATTTGTGATATAGTTGCTGTAGCTCCTTTTGAAGAACCTTATTTTCATCATGAGTCTCATATGCCCTTTTCCTTTCAGCAAGCAACTGTCGCTGGAAACTGTTAGTACTTAGCTCAAGGTTTCTTGATAGTTCCTATGATATGTGTATAAATACATTAAAAAATAGTACTTAAAAAATAATTCAACAGTAAAATACTGCACTTAGTGTCAAAATGACATTTTTAGTGGTACTAAACAAGACATACAAATCAGGTTGGGCTTAGTGTTCATAAACATACAATAACACGGAACATAGATGTACCAACAATTTAGTAAGATACTTAGCCTATTATTCCTCTCTTTGTTTTCCACAACGATTTGCAGATAAATTCTTAGGCAGTTGCATCAAGAGTACATGGATAGTCATTTAAGTTGGGAGCAAAAGACAGCCAAAGGATGTGATGAGAAGCACCGGCCTTTGGGAATCATTGTCTGGGCAAATAGAAACTGAGGCAGCTGTGTAAAATTACACAGCACTATTCAAGGTGCAGAGATCATCATCCCAGTTTTTACTTATTTCAGCTCTAAAGACACATAGGATCAAAGTGAAAGGATGGAAGATGTTATTTTAAGCAAACAGAAACCAAAAGAAGGTGGGCATAGTCATACTTAGATAAAATAGACTTCAAGGCAAAAAGGGTAACAAAAGACAAAGAAGGTCATTATCTAATGATAAAGTGGTCAACACATAAAGAAGACAACAATCATAACACATACACTCCTGGGACTTCCCTGGTGGTCCAGTGGGTAAGACTCTGCGCTCCCAATGCAGGGGGCCCTGGTTCGATCCCTGGTCAGGGAACTAGATCCCACATGCATGCCACAGCTAAGAGTCTGCATGCCGCAACTAAGAAGTCCACATGTCACAACCAAGAGTCTGCATGCCACAACTAAGAAGTCCTTATGCCACAAGTAAAAGATTGCACATGCTGCAACTAAGACCCAGCACAGAAAAAATAATAAATAAATATTAAAAAAAAAAACACATACACTCCCAACACCCAAGCACCAAAACATATTAAACAAATACTGATAGATCTTAAGGGAGAAACTGACAATACAATAATAGTAGGGGACTTCAATACCACACTATCAGCAATGGAAAGACTGTCCAGATAGAAAATCAGCAAGGAAATGTTGGAAGCACACTTTAAAACAAATGGACTAACAGACATATATAGAACACTACATCCAACAGCAGCAGAATACACATTCTTCTCAAGTGCACATGGAACAGTCCCCAAGATTGATCATACTGACCACAAAACAAATCTTAGCAAATTTAAGAAGAATAAAATCATACCAACTATCTTTTCTGACCACAATGGTATGAAAATAGAAATAAACAACCAGAGGAAAGTGAAAAGATTTATAAATATGTGGAAATTAAACAACACACTTCTAAACAACCATTAGGTCAAAACAGAAATCAAAAGGGAAATTTAAGAATTATCTCAAAACAAATAAAAATGGAAATACAACATACCACATCTTGTGGGATGCAGTAAAAGCTGAAAGTTTAGAGCCTTAATGCATATATTAAGAAATTAGAAAGATCTCAAATAAACAACCTAACTTTACACTTCAAGAACTCGAACAAGTTAAGCCCAAAGTTAGCAGAAGGAAGGAAATAATAAAGATCAGAATGGAAATAAATGAAGTAGAGACCAGAAAAACAATAGAAAGGATCAATGAAACTAAGAGCTGGTTCTTTGAAAAGATAAACAAAATTGACAAACCTTTACTTGCACTAAGGAAAAAAGAGAGAATTAGAAGTGAAAGAGGAGACATTACAGCTGAACTACAGAAATGCACTGAATCATAAGCAACTAGTATGAAAGATTATATGCCAAAAAGCTACATAACCTAGAAGAAATGGATACATTTTTAGAAACATACAACCTACCAAGACTGAATCAGGAAGAAACAGAAAATCTGAACAGACTAATGAGTAATGAGATTGAATCACTAACCAAAAAACTCCCAACATGGAGGAGAAAAGATCAAGATGGTGGAGTACGGGGATGTGGAGCTCACCTCCCCCCATGAACACATCAAAAATACACCTACAGGTGGAACAATTCTCACTGAAAACTAACTGGAAACTGGAAAAAGGACTGTACAACCAAGGCTGTAAGGAAGATACACAGGTAATCACACAGGAATGGAAGAAAAGCGATTGGGTAGGGACCTGTGCTCCTGGGAGGGAACTCAGAGGAAATAAGAAATTGCAAAAGTGGATACCCACCCTGGGGAGTGAGTGGGTCAAGCCACAGACTGGGTGTCCCAGTCCTGGGGTCCGATGTGGAGGAGACAAGCCTCCTGGACTGCTTGGACAGACAGAAAGGCTGGAGAAGCCTGGACTCTACTCATGAGGCGTGAGCACTGGCCTGCCTCTGACGCAGGGTGAAGAGAGGTCTGCTCTAGCAGCTGCCGGATTTCCCACAACCGTGCCACTCTGGGCCCCACTGTACCACACCTCAACACCTCCCTACCCCATAAACACAGAGAAACCATTCAGGCTCCCCTCCCCTGTGGAGCACAGTGGAGGCTGGGAACAGCAATCAGCTGTGAGGGGAAAAGGGGTCTTGCCTCTGAGGAGAGGTCTGGGTGGTTGCTGGGTTTCCCACAACCACCTCACCATGCACCCCAGCCAAAGCCAAGTGAATGCTCTGGCTCTACTCAGTCTGTGCCACAGTGTGGCACTGGATGTGGGACAGCCATGACCAGGGAAAAGACTCTACCATGGGTTGCACCTGAAGGAGCCACAGACACCTACACAAGCAGTGCGTTGAACCTCTGTATGTGAAAGGCCCCACTTGCTTCAGCACTCCCTACTCCGGGGCAAAAGTCTTGGTGCTGGGAGAGAGAAAAACACACTTAAAGGGAACAGAGGCAGCTTGAGCCTGACACAAAGGGCTTCTGCTTCAGCAACTTGGGATCAGACCCCGCCCCTGACAGAGAGGTGACAGCCAATGAACAGAGAGAAAGTCCCATCTCACACCAGGAGCCAACTCTAGCCCCTCCATCCCCAGTCACACCCCACTACCAAGGTAAGAGCTGCCAGCACAACATCAGGAAAGATGTGACTGGCATCCACATCAAATCCAGCCCTCCCATCAAAGGCACTGGGCATGTGCAGTCTGCATAGGGACACTCCCAAATAAGAACACCCCTTCAAGACCACAAAAGATCACTGCTTCACCTTAGCTCATAGAAGCAGAGAAAAGCAAAATTAAAAGGCAGAGGAACTATTCTCAATTCAAAGAACAAGATAAAAACCCTGAACAAATAATGAAATGGAAATAAACAACTTAACAGATAAGTAATTCAAAACATTGGTAATAAAAAGCTTAACTGAATTAGGTAAAAGAATTGATCTAAACACTGAACATTTTAACAAGGAATTAGAAACAAAAAATTAAAAAACACCCAATCAGAAATGAAGAATTCAACAGCTGAAATAAAAAACACACTAAAAGGAATGAATAGCAGGTTAAGTAATATGGAAAAATGCATAACTGACCTGGAAGATATAATCATGGAAATCACCAAATCAGAACAGCAGAGAGAAAAACACGTTTTATAAAGTGAAAGCAATCTAAGAGATCTCTCCAATAACATTAAGTGTTCCAACATTTGCTTTATAGGGGTTCCAGAAGGAGAGAGAGAGAGAAGGGGATCAAAAATAGATTTGAAGAAGTTATGGTTGAAAACTTCCCAAATCTGAAGGAGGAAACAGATATCCAGATACAGGAAGCAGAGAGGGTTCCAAACAAGATGAACCCAAACAGACCCACACCAAGACATACAATTAAAATGGCAAAAGTTAAAGAGAATTCTAAAGGCAGCAAGAGAAAAACAAAGTGTCATATATAAAGGAATCCCCATAAGGCTATCAGCTGATTTCTCTGCAGAAACTTTGCAGGCCAAAAGGGAGAGGCATGATATATTCAAAATCCTGAAAAGGAAAAACCTGCAACCTATGATACTCTACCCAGCAAGATTATCATTTAGAATAGGAGAGATAAAGAACTTCTCAGACAAGGAAAAACTAAAAGAATTCAGCATACTAAACCTACCCTAAAAGAAATGTTGAAGGGTCTTCTCTAAATTGAAAAGAGGTAAGAATCTGTAGGAAAGGGAAAATCCCAGTAGGAAAGTCAAATACACACTAAGGATTGAAGATCACTTAAATAAGCCAGTATGTAGATTAAAAGACAAAAAAAGTATAAAAGCAACTATAACTAAAATAAACAGTTAAGGAACAAGCAGGAAGATGTAGAATATGATATCAAATACACAAAATGTGGGTTACGGAGGTAAAAAATGTAGATCTTTTAGAATGTGTTTGAATTTAAATGACTACCAGTTTAAAACAAGTAGATATAATTATGAGTCAACATATATGAACCCCATGGTAACCACAACTGGAAAACAAGTAATAAAATGGCAATAAGTATGTACCTATTAATAATTACTTTAAATGTCAATGGACTAAATGCTCAGATCAAAAGACATAAGGTGGCTGACTGGATTTAAAAAAAAAAAAAACAAGACCCTTGAATATGCTGCCTACAAGAGACTCACTTCAGGGGTAAAGACACACACAGTGTGAGCGGATGGAAAAAGATGTTTCATGCAAACAAAAATGACAAAGTGTGGGTAGCAATACTTAGACAAAATCATATCAGACTTTAAAATAAAGACTACAATGAAAAACAAAGAAGGTCTTATACAGTGATAAAGGGATCAATACAAGAGGGTATTACACTTGTTAACACAAACACACCCAATACAAGAGCACCTAAACATATAATGCAAATACAGACATAAAGGGAGAAACTGACAACAATACAACAATAGTATGAGATGTTAACACTCCACTGACATCAATGGACAGATCATCAAGACAGAAAATCAATAAGGCACAGAGGCCTTAAATGACACAACAGACCAGTTAGACTTAATTGATATCTACATGAGACTACATGCAAAAAAAGCAGATTACACATTCATATCAAGCACACATGGAACGTTCTCCAGTACAGATCACATACAAAGTCACAAAACAGCCTCAACAAATTTAAGAGGACAGAAATAATTTCAAGCATCTTTTCCAACCACAGCAATATAAAACTAGAAAATCAACTATAGAAAGAAAAGTGGATAAAGAACAAACGTGGAGATTAAACAACATATTACTAAAAAAACTATGGTCACTGATGAAATCAAGGAGGAAATAAGAAAATACCTCAAGACAAATGAAAATGAAAACACAACTTTCCAAAATCTATGAGATGCAGCAAAAGCAATTCTAAGAGGGAAGTTCATAGCGATACAGGACTTCCTCAAGAGCAAGAAAAGTCTCAAACAACCTAACCTACCACCTTAAAGAATTAGAAAAAGAGCAAAGCCCAAAGTCAGGAGGAAGGAAATAATAAAAATCAGAGGAAATAAAGATTTTTAAAAAGTAGAAAAAGATCAATGAAACCAAGAGCTGCTTTTTTTTAAAGATAAACAAAATTGATAAATGTTTAGCCAGGCTCACCAAGAGGAAAAGGGAGAGGACCCAAATGAACAAAATAAGAAATGAAAGATGATAAATAACAACCAATACCACAGAGATACAAAAAATCGTAAGAGAACACTATGAACAGTTATATGCCAACAAACTGGACAATCTAGAGGAAATGGACAAACTTCTAGAAACATACAGCCTGCCAAGACTGAGTCAAGCAGTTTTTTTGTAATAAAAAAAAAACCCCAGCAAACAAAAGTCCAGGACCAGATGGCTTTACGGGGAAATTCTACCAAGCATTTAAAGAACTTATATCTATCCTTCTCAAACCATTCCAAAAAACTGAAGAGGAGATAACACTGCCATATTTATTCTACAAGGCCACCATTATCCTGATGCCAAAACCAAAACAAGACACTACAATAAAAGAAAGTTACAGACCAATATCTTTGATGAATATAGATGCAAAAATCCTCAGGCAAAGTACTCGCAAACTGAATCCAGCAATATGTAAAAAGGATTATACACCATGATCAAGTTGGATCTATTCCAGGGTCACAAGGATGGTTCAATATTCGAAATCAATCAATGTGAACACCACATTAACAAAAGGAGAGATAAAAATCATATAATCATCTCAAAAGACACACTCGTAAAGCATTAGATAAAATTCTACATGCATTCATGATAATAACTCTCAACATAATAATGGCCATTTATGACAAACCCAGAGCCAGCATACTCAATAGTGTAAAGCTGAAAGCCTTTCCACTAAATTCAGGAAGAAGACAAGGATGCCCACTCACACCACTTCTATTTAACATAGTACTAGAAGTTCTAGCCACAGCAATCAGACAAGAGAAAGAAATAAAAGGCATCCAAATTGGAAAAGAAGAAGTAAAACTGCCACTATTTGCAGATGACATGATACATTACATAGAAAACCCTGAAGTCTCCACCCCAGAACTATTAGAATAAATGAATTCAACAAAGTTGTAGGATACAATATCCGTATACAAAAATATGTTGCGTTTCTATACACTAATAATAAACTATCAAAAAGAGAAAGTAAAAAAAAAAAATCCTGCTTAAAATTGCATCAAAAATAATAAAATACCTAATAATGAACTTAACCAAAAAGGTGAAAGACCTACACTCTGAAAACTAGAAAACACGAATTGAAGATAAAAGAAGAAATGGAAAGGTATCCCATACTCTTGGATTGGAATAATTAATATTGTTAAAATGGCCATACTACCCAAAGCAATCTACAGATTTAATGCAATCCATGACATTTTTCACAGAAGTAGAACAAGTAATCCTAAAATTCATATGGAACCACGAAAGACCCCAAATTGCCAAAGTAATCTTGAGAAAAAAGAACAAAGCTGGAGGTACTACCCTACGAGATTTCAGATTATATTACAAAGCTACAGTAATCAAAACAGCATGGTACTGGCACAGAAACAGACACATAAATCAATGGAACAGAATAGAGAGCCCAAAACTAAACCCATACACCTATGGTCAATTAATCTATGACAAAGGAGGCAAGAATATAAGGAGAAAAGACGGTCTCTTCAATAAGTTGTGCTGGGAAAACTGGAAAGCTACATGTAAAATAATGAGATTAAAACATTTCCTTACAACATATACAAAAATAAACTCAAATGGATTAAAGATCTAAATGTAAGACCTGAAACCACAAAACTCCTAGAAGAGAACATAGGTGGAAGCCTCTTTTACATAAATCCTAGCAATATTTTTTTGGATCTGTCTCCTACGGTAAAAGAAATAAAAGCAAGAGTAAACAAATGAGACGTAATTAAACTTAAAAGTTTCAAACTTAAATCCCATTCTATAGGTTGTCTTTTCATTTCAACAGAAATGAAACAACCAAAACCAAACAAACAATCCGATCAAAAAATGGGAAGAATACCTGAACAGACATTTTCCTAAAAAAGACATACAGATGGCCAACAGGCACAGGAAGATGCTCAACATCATTAATTACTGGAGAAATGCAAATCAAAACCAAAATAAGATATTGCCTCACACTTCTCAGAATAGCTATCATCAAAAAGAATACAAATAATAAATGTTGGCAAGGATGTGGAGAAAAGAGAACCCTTGGTGGGAATGTAACTTGGTGCAGCCACTATGGAAACCAGTATGGAGTTTCCTCAAAAAACTAAAAACAGAACTACCACATGATCCAGCAATTCCACTCCTGGGTATATGTCCATAAACAAAACTAAAACACTAATTTAAAAAGATACATGCACCCAATGTTCATAGCAACACTTTTTACAATAGTCAAGACATGGAAACAACCCAAGTGCCCATCAACAGATGAATGGATAAAGAAGAAGTGGTATGTATGTATGTATGTATGTGTGTGTGTGTGTGTATACATGCACACACATAATGGAATATTCCTGTCATAAAAAAGAATGAAATTCTTCCAACTGCAGCCACGTGAATGGACCCAGAGGATATTATGCTCAGTGAAAGAAGTCAGACAAAGAAAGACAAATACTGTATGATACCACTTATATGTGGAATCTAAAAAACAACACAAATGAATGTATATGCAAAACAGAAACAAACTCACAGATCTAGAAAGCAAATTAGTGGTTACCAAAGGGGAAATGGAAGGGGAGAGGGGCAAATTAGGGGTACAGGATTAAGAGATATAACCTACCATGTGTAAAATAGACAACCAACAAGGACATATTCTATAGCATAGAAAATTATAGCCATTATCTTGTAACAACTTTTAATGGAATGTAAACTGTAAAAATACTAAATTACTATCCTGTACACCTGAAACTAATATAATATTGTAAATCAACCATATTTCAATTTTAAAAATTTAAATTAAAAAAAAACAAACCAAAAAACCTCCCAACATGGAAAACTCCATGACTACACAGTTTCATTGGAGAATTCTACCAAACATTTAAAGAATTAACACCAATCCTCCTCAAACTGTTCCAAAATATCGAGGAGAACAGAACACTTCTGAACTCGGAAATTCTAAGAAGCCAACATTACCTTGATACCAAAATCAGGTAAGGATACTACACAAAAAAAGAGAAAACTATAGACCAATATCCCTCATGAATATAGATGCAAAAATTCTCAACGAAATATTAGCAAACTGAATTCAAGAACACATTAAAAGGATTACACACCATGGCTTAGTGAGATTTATCCCTGGGATGCAAAGATGCAAATACAAAGATGCAAATATATCACATCAATAAAATGAAAACTAAAATTCATGTGATCATCTCAAAAGATGCAGATAAAGTATTTGACAAAATACAATATCCTTTTATGATTAAAACCCTTAACAGATTGGGCATAGAGAGAATGCATCTCAACATAGTAAAAGACATATACAACAAGCCCACAGCTAACAATATACTCAGTGGAGAAAAACTGAAAGCATTTCCTTTAAATCAGGAACAAGAGACAAGGATGTACACTCTCACCCCTACTATTCAATACAGTACTGGAAGTCCTAGCTAGAGCAATTAGGCAAGACAAAGAAATAAAAGGCTTCCAAATCAAAAAGGAAGAAACAAAACTGTCACTATCTCCTGATAATACAATCATTTATATAGAAGACCCCGAAGAGTCGATCGAAAAACTGTTGGATCTAATTAATGATTTCAGTAAAATGGCAGGATATAAAATCAATATACAGAAGTCAATTGTGTTCCTTTACACTAAAAATGAAGCAACTGAAAAAGAAATAAAGAAAACTATTCCATTCGTAATAGCATCAAAAACAATAAAATACTTAGGAATAAATTTAACAAAGGATGTGAAAGATCTGTACAATGAAAACTACAAGATTTTGCTGAAATAAACCAAAGAACACACAAACAAATGGAAAGACATAACATATTCATAGATTAGAAGAATTAATATTGTTAAAATGGCTATACTACCCAAAGCCATCTACAAATTCAATGCAACCCCCATCAAAATACCAAAGACATTCTTCACAGAAATAGAAGAAACAATCCTAAAATTTATGTACAACCACAAAAGAATCCGAATAGGCAAAGCAATCCTGAGAAAAAGGACAAAGCCAGAGATATCACACTTCCTGATTTCAAACTATACTACAAAGCCAAAGTAATAAAAATGGTATGGTACTGGCACAAAAATAGATACCAAGATCAATGGAACAGAATAGAGAGCCCAGAATTAAGTCCCAGCATATACGGTCAACTAATATATGACAAGAGAGCCAAGAACACACATGGGGAAAGGATAGTGTTTTGAACAAATGGTGCTGGGAAAACTGGAAAAAAGACATGCAGAACAATGAAGCTGGACCTTTATCTTACACTGCTCACAAAAATTAAACTGAAATGGACTAACGACTTAAATATAAGACCTGATACCATAAAACTCCTAGAAGAAAATGCAGAGAAGAAGCTCATTGTTATTAATCTTGGCAATGATTTTTTGCACATGACATCAAAAGCGCAAACAACAAAAGCAAGAAATCAACAAATAGAACTATGTTAAATTCAAAAGCTTCTGAAGAGCAAAAGGAACAATTTACAAATTGAATAAACAACGTACAGGATGAGAGAAAATTTTGGCAAACCATATATCGGATAAGAGGCCAATATCCAAAATATATAAAAAACTCAGTCAACTCACTAACAAAAATACAAGCAATCCAATTTTTAAAATGGGCAGAAGAACTAAATAGACATTTTTCTAAAGAAGGCATCAAAATGGCCAACAGGCACATGGAAAGATGATCAATAAGGGAAATACAAATCAAAACCACAGTGAGATATCATCTCACACCTGTTAGAATGGCTCTCAAGAAGGCAAGAGACAACAGGTGCTGGCAAGAATGTGATGAAAAGAGAACCCTTATACACTGTTGGTGGGAATGTAAACTGGTCCAACCACTATGGAAAATGATAGGGAGGATCCTCAAAAATTTAAAAATAGACCTACCATACAACCCAACAATTCCACTTCTAGGTATATACCCAAAGGAAATAAAAACAGGATTTTCATGAAATACATGCACTCCAATGTTTATCACAGCATAATTCACAATAACTAAGATGTGGAAACAACCCAATGTCCATCAGTGAATGAATGGATAAAAAGATGTGAATATATATACACATAACAAAATTTTTTTAGCCATGAAAAAGGAGGATATCCTGCCATTTGTGACAACATGGATGGACCTTGAGCACAATATAGTAAGCAAAATAACTGAGACAGAGAAAGACAAGTACTGCACAATATCACTTATATGTGGAATCTAAAAAAGTCAAACCTGTAAAAAGAGAGTGTAAAATGGTGGTTACCAGGGGATGAGGGCTGGCGGGATAACTGATGGTGTTTAAGGGTACAAACTTGTAACGAGGAGTAAATAAGCCATAGAGGTCTAATACACCATATAATGAATGTAGACAATAATACTGCACTATAATTATGTAACACTGATAAACGTCACTACAATGACAGTCATATTACAATATTTAAGTGTATCAAAGTAACACACTATACACCTTAAATTTATCTAAATTTATTATACAATGTTACATGTCAAATTTATTCAATTAAAAAATTTTCTTTTAAATAACTTAAGTTGTCAAGATACCATTTCTAACATCTGGATGAAAAAATGCCTTTTACTGATATAATTATAAAATTTTACTACAAATGTAATAAGTGTTTACTTTAAAATATTATAAAATCACAAAGAACAGAAAATTTTAAAAAGTGACAGTCTATCACTCTGTGATAATCACTGCCACCATTTTGGTGTGTATAATTTGAGACTTTTATACATTTTTCTCAGTAAATAATATCATAAATGCCTTTCTATGTCAATAAACACACTAATACCACAAAAATTTTTAATGAGATAACATTCTGTTTTACAGATTATCAAAATTTATTTAATCATATTCTGCTGCTCAACATTTGAGAACTTCCAATTTTTCCTATGGTGAACATCCTATTACACATAAATTTAAGCTTATTTTTTATCATTTCCTCAGGGTAAATGTTAAGAAATTAAGTTTCTCTGGGTTGATAGACATTTATACGATTTTAACACTTTTCAAAAGCATTACCAAAATGCCTGCTGGAAAGATTTTAACAGTTTACATTCTCTTCAAAAGTCTAGTAGCCTTTATTTTACTATATTCTTGAAATAACTGGATATTGAAATTTTTAAATCTATTGGACTAGCCAAAAAGGATATTAATATTTTAATTTGTATTTCTTGGATTAATACTGAAGTTAATTTTTATGTTTACTGGCCATCCATAGTCCTTATAAACTTTTTATATAGTGTAATAGGAATTTAAAAGATAATGACACAATGGGGGAAAAAACAATATTGAAAAACAAAACAAAAAGGCTAAGAATTTTCCAGAAAGAAAAATATAAAAAGAAGATATAAAAAGATATAAAAAGGAGAGATAGAGCCAGAAAAACCATCACGATAAAGACTGGATCAGGAAAGAATCATCAATGGATGTTAAATTTTGATGCGGAATAAGATATATAAATTCCAAGTGGCTCACCACAGACAGCTTATTGGTTTCACTGAAGGGGAAAAATAGTAATTGTATATATGGTGTACAATCATTGGTAAGGTGATCAAAATTAACATCAACAATAAAGGACAGGTGAAGATCATGTACCTCTAGCTATGATATCTTAAGAAGGAAATTACATCACCTATTCAGTATTCTAGCCAAGAATACAAAAACCTCAGTCTAATAACAATAAAACATCAGAGAACTGCAAATTAAGAACATTCTATTAAATGAAAAGGGATGGGGTACCATATTCTTCAAAAGTGTGACTGTCGTAAAAAAGACAACAAAAGTATGAGGAAATGTTCCAGATTAATGAAGGCTAAAGACATCTAGACAACCAACACACTACTTGACTCTAGATTGGACCTTGTACTAAAGGAGTAAAGTGGCATAAAAGACATTATTAAGTCAATTGAAAAAACTATATTGTGGAGAGATTCGAGAAAATTATTTTACAAATGTAAATTTATATCATAATTATACTGTGTTTATACAAGGGCATATCCCTATTCTTAGGAAATAAAACCAGTGTATTTAGGGGTAAAAAGCATGATGTGTGGAACTTTCCCTCAAATAGTTTTTTAAAAATTTACATATGTACATGTATGTGTTCACATATGACAGAGAGCATGTGTACATAAGACAAATGGGGTAACATGTTAACAAAAGATGAATCTGCGTAAAGAGTATGAGAGTGTTGTTAGAACTACATATATATTTGCAACTCTCTGTAACCTTAAAATTATTCCCATATAAAAAGTTTATTTAAATAAGTGTACCCTTAGATATTTGGAGGCAAAACAGGAAACCGCTATACTTAAAGAAAAAATGTTAAAAGCTACTGGAGTTAAAAAAAAAAAAAAATCAAGTTCTAAGTGATAATAACTGTCAACCTAGACTCCAAGACCCAGTAAAATTATCATTCAAGAGTGAAGATAAATTATGTACAAAGATTGGAAAATTTTACCACTCAGAAGCCCTCACTGAAAGAATGACCAAAAGATAAGAAAGACAATGAACCCTGAAGGAAAGGTGCAGTAATGAGCAACGGTGATATGCAAGTAACAATGGTGAGCAAAGAAACTAATGGTAAATCTCATAAGCATGGTTAAAAAATTGAGGAGTTTCAAAATAAGGTAAATTAAAACAGACAATAATAATGTGGAAGATGACATGAGAAGAGACTGGAGAAAGTGTTCTACTGTCCTGAGAGAATTTGAAAAAAATATAGATATTAATTGCTTCAGATTTCCTTAATTCAAGTACACATATCTTAAAAATTCAAGGCTAAACTCTAAAAGAATAGTAGTAGAATCTGTCATTCTGAAATCAATGGAAAGTCAGGGTAAAGGGTTAAGAGGCAGGAAGTAAAAAAAAGCAGCAGAAAGAAAAATGATAATTTTGTTTTTAAAGATAACCCACATAGATCTAACTATCTCAGTGATCCCAACAAACGTAAATAAATAATTTTGTGGAATGAGATATTCTTATGTTGGATTCTTTTTAAAAATGAATTTAGTCAAATATTGTACAAGCACAGAGATAAAACATTAACACACAAAAAGATGAAAGTAAAAGAAAAAATATATTAGGAAAAAAAAAAAAAGTAGTGTAGATTAAATAGGCTTTAAGACAAAAAGCATTATTAGGGAGAGATAGGAATTTTTATTCAACATTGAAAAAAAAAAAATCACCAGAAAGGCAAAACAACCCTGAACATGTTTTAGTTTCAATTCTGAACCTATAAACAACACAGCTTCCAAACATGCTACGTTTTTTGGCAAGCTTTATCAAGAAAAAGAAGAGGTACATATTAACTACATTAGGAATAAAAATGGGGTATGTAACTATAGAAGTGACAGAAATTTAAACATAAATACTATGAAAAACCTAATGCCAACAAATACAAAATCTGAGATAAAATGAATAATTTTCCAGAAAAATATAAATTATTAAAACTAAAAATATAAGATCTGAATCAATCTACAAATGAGTAGAAAAAATTTAAAAAAACAAACTAACAAGCACTAGATCCAGGTTTCAGAAGTGATAATCTACCAAGTTTTAAGACAGAGATATTCCCTATCTTTTATAATCTCTGAAAGAGAACAGAAAGAAGAAAAAACTCTCCAAGTCAGTCCCTGTGAGAACTTTTATAATCTTGATGCCAAAACTGGATAAGGACAGCTTGAAAAAAATACATCATAGACCATTCTTACATATGCATATTGCTGCAAAAATCCCAAATATTAGCAAAAGGAATTCAGCAATGTACAAAAATTACATCACAAGAAGCACTTCTCTCAAAAAAGCAAAGTGTAAGAGTAGTGTAACAGTAAAAATATATAAATGTAATTTTCCATGTTAATTAAATAAGAAAAAAATATTTGATCACTTTAATAGACGTAAAAAAAAAAGGCATATGAACATTTGACAAAATTCTCCACTATCTGTGATTTAAAACAAAAATCTTAGCAAGCTAGTAATAGAAAAGCTAGTAATTCTTCATCTATAATACATATTATACACATACACAGAAAAGATCAAGAAGGATATACACTAAAATGCTAAAACTGATGATATCTGGGTGTAAGAATGTTTTTATTTTTCTCAAGTTTTTAAAAATGTATACGTGCTACTTATATAAAATAAAAGGACAATTTCTAAAAATACATTTAACTGTAAAAAGTCAAATAGGAAGAAGATATATCAACTTCAGAATAGTTACTTCTGAGGAGGGAGAGTAGAAGAGAGACGTTTTGGAGAAAGTATACAGGGGGAACTTCAAAGTAACATCTTATTTTTTAAAATATGAGCTAAAGCAAAATTAACAAAATATCAAGTAGGTAGATGAATGTTTTAAATATTATTCTCTTTTTTATATGTTCAAAATATTTCATAAGAAAAAAATTAAAAGCGCTTTAAGAAATTAAAGATATGGAATAGAAAAAGAAGAAAAATCTTTGGCTGGAAGGACTATGGGTGTTTTTCCCCTACTTCACTGTAAGTCTAAAAATGTCTTTAACAAACTTTTTTATAATACAAAAAAAAAAGTTAAATAACTGATTTTTTTCCAAAAGGAAAGAGCACAGAATTCTAACTCCTTAAAAGAGAGAAATAAAGGTTTACATAATTTAATTTTTGCAAGCAAACCCAAAGGATAACTGAACTTACCTTCACTTATTTTTTATTAATTAATAGAGCAATATATACTTAAATAACAATACTCCATTTGTTAAAACAGGTCTATAAATGTCAGTTGTTTTATTCATTGCTCAGTGTTACTGTAACTCAATTCTGAAGGCTTAGACCCTTGTATAAGCAAGGAGCCTATAGCTGTGGTCCCCAACCTTTTTGGTACCAGGGACCGGTTTCGTGGAAGACAGTTTTCCCACGGACTGGGTGGGGACGGCTCAGGCGGTGATGTGAGCGATGGAGAGCAATGGCCAGTGGCAGATGAAGCTTCGCTCACTTGCTCGCCTGCCATTCACCTCCTGCTGTGCAGCCCGGTTTCTAACGGCGAGGGGGGGGAACCCCTGCCCTATAGGAACAGTTTTTACATTCCTAGTAGGTGGTCATGCAGCCTCTGTACAAATACCTGTGGTGGCAGAAAAGCTCAATAATACAAAGGGTACTGATTTCATTGTCATTGGACAATTCCAACTATTAGGAAGCTCTTGTTTATAAATGAGTGGAAACCTGCCTCCCAGAAATATCCATTAGGTTCCTATTGCCTTCAGGAACATCCAAAAGCATATCTGTTTCCCCTCTTTCACACAACAGCTCTTTAAATACTGAAGTAAGTTACATTTTCCCTTAATTTGAATCTTATCCATAATTCCATGCTTCTTCCACTGTTCCTTATATGCCAGTTCTTTGACCCCTTGGTTCTTCTGCTTGCTCTCTACAGGTCAGTTTGTTACCTAAAATTGGGTACCTGTTATCAGATGTGATCCGGCCAGTAAAATAAGTTATTATTACCTTGAGAGCCTGGGCACCACCATACTCAATTAACTTTTTTCTTTCAGTTATCTTTTTAAACAGTTATATGATTATAGTCTCCTCAACTGAAACCTTAGACTTTTTAAAAACCTGAATAACTTTCAAGCCAGGTCTCCCCATATGGTATCTATAAAATGGATGGAAAAAAATTGAGGACTTAACAGTTAACTCGATTAAATTTTATCTTGCTTGTTTTCTGCCAGATTTTGTACCTAAGGAGATCAATTCAATCTCAGTCTTCTCATCCATCAAATTAGCTGTCCCTTCTATTTGTGAACCTGTCCACGAATGCCACTTTATTTTATTGATCTATCCATCCATTCATTCCTTTAAGACACACTAATTCTAGCCAGATAGTGTATCAAATGTTGCAAATACAAAATCAAATAAGACTCGTTCTTGTCCTTAAGGAGCCCACTCAAATACACTGATAAACATGCTGAAAGGGACAGGGCCTAATATGGCACCCCAAACACCCACCTAGAAATGTTCTCTCCAAGCTGAAAGCTGTATATTTATTTGCACTCTTCGGGTTCAGTTACTGATCCAATTGTAATGCTTTCTAACATTATTTTCAACCAGTCCACATTTCTCCACTAAATCACAAACATGAAAGATTTACTGTATCTACTGTGTATCAAGATATATTCTATCTACTATATATCAAGACATATCTATTAGAATCCAGCAGACATAGTATATACCTACAGAATATAGATGTATGTAATATATATACTATATAAGTGGTATAGTATAATCTGTAGTATATATTGTATAGTATAGAGTATAGCAAATAGTTTAGAATATGGATGTATACATATACTATATGTAAATAGTAGAATATAATAAAGTATACTTCAATGTACCAATCTAACAATCTCATGGGGAAAAAAGTGAGGATACTTCTAAGTGAGAAATATTTTCCAAAACATACTCAAAAATTTGGTAGAGATTGGCATTAAGTATACTGATTGATCATTTCTAACATCTACTTCACCTATCTTTGAAAACACTGGTAAAAACACTTGTTTTTTGTTACTTTTCTTTCCTTTCTTACTCTTCCTAACTCCACAAAGAATACTGACAAAGATTCTGAAATCACATTCACAGGGTTCTTCAGTCCTCTGAGGTATAATTCATCTAAATCAGGAGACTGAGATTTTTAAATGAGTTACCCATCACTTATTATTTCTTCATCTGCCTTGAGAAGGAAAAGAAGCAAAACAGAGAATCCAAAAGTTATGTTTCCTTTGAGCATTTCAAGTGTTGAGTTTTGGTATAATTACTCTAATGAAACTTATACTGTTTTCTTTTAAAATGTTTGCAAGCCTTTGCTTATTCTGAGTTTTTGTCTTCCAACATTGTTAGATTTTACTCCACAGTATTCACCGCAGTTAGCGCCAAAAATAAAACAGATTTCCGAAGTGTTACCTACTCAACAAACTGCATATAGAAAATTAATATGATATGAGAGATTCTGAAAAAATGATTTGTTTCTTTAACAGCATGTGGATACTGATAAAATAGCCAAAGTTAATTTTAATATCTTAATTCATGCTATCGTTAAAAATTATGAAAAAAACACAAATGCACTATAAGAGGAACATAGTATTCAGCTTTTAGATACATGATAAAATCCTAAAGCTTTTACTAAAATGATAATAAAATAATAGAGCAACAGAATGGGAGACAAAAGACTGCAGTTCTAGTTCCAGACATGTGGTCCTAATGACCTGTGTGACTCTATGTGACCTAGAACATGGTAAATAACATCTCTCTGTCATAACCTCCTCAACTGTAAAATGGTTGAGTTGGACTAGACTAGAGAGTGCCCCATGAAGGAGTTTCATAGGCTGCCTCAGATTGCTGGGCAAGTGACTTTCTAAAGCTCTCTTTGCAGCCTAACTCACCAATCACCACACAGAATAGTTCAAGTTCACCCTTTGTCTGGTTTTCTATGAAGAACTGCTAAAATCTGAAAAACTGATGGACCAAATCAGTAGTTGTAAACTTAAAAAAAAAAAAAAAGAAATAGAATGCTTAAAGTCCACTGAGCTCAATTTGAAAACCAATGCACTAAACCATTTCTATAGTCCTTTCAAATTGTAGGATACTAACTGTAATGTACTTATTTTTAAATAGTGTACTTTTCCTTCAGTGTATTTTTTTTTCAATTCATATATTAGTTGCCTGATAAATACCAGGCACTGAGCCAGACTCTTTATGAATTTTATCTCTAACATGGTTCATCACCACCTGAAAGGTTTTACAGACTGAAAACAGAGGTTCAGATAATCTAAGTGGTAAAGAACATCATAAAGCTAACCCGGTATAGAACAAGACTTGGAACCTGGTTTATATAATGTATGTCCATAAAATTCCAAGTTTCATTAGGATTTAACAGCTTAAGAGGTAGGTATTAATTAACAGAATAATTAAAAGATAAATAATTGTTATGTGGCCTTGAATGCTAAGGCCATAATTTCTAACAACTAAGTTACAAAATTCAACAGTTTCCATATTGAAGATGCTTACATAAAAATGCATAAGTTTTAAAATCTTAGGTGATATTAATCACAAGGAAGGCCAATTTGATCCTTAAAAAAATAAAATAATTTACCTTATTACTTCAAGAAAATCAATTATCCAGCAACATTCTTTAGGACCTTATATTAACAAGTAGTAAAAATGATTTTTAAATGACTTACTGATCGAGAGACTTTAACTTGCAGAAACTTTGCATTAGTATACTTATATATGCATGCAAAGACTTATGTTCACTGCCATGTATATTTAGACTACCCCCAGAACAAGAAACTAATATATACATTAACAAGGGAAAGGGGTTGGGCTTCCCTGGTGGCGCAGTGGTTGAGAATCTGCCTGCTAATGCAGGGGACATGGGTTCGAGCCCTGGTCTGGGAAGATCCCACATGCTGCGGAGCAGCTAGGCCCATGAGCCACAACTACTGAGCCTGCGCGTCTGGAGCCTGTGCTCCGCAACAAGAGAGGCTGTGATAGTGAGAGGCCCGCGCACCACGATGAAGAGTGGCCCCCGCTTGCCACAACTAGAGAAAGCCCTCGCACAGAAACGAAGACCCAACACAGCCAAAAATATATATAATTAATTAATTAATTAAAAAAAAAAAAGTACCTGAACCAGTAAATGATAATGGAGAATTATTTTAAAAAATTAAAAAAATAAGGGAAAGGGTCAACATATTATAATATATATACACAATGGAATAATACAAAACCTTTAAAAAGAATGAGAAGGCGAGAATGACATAACCAAGATGATGACGTAAGTTGTTCCTGACTTGGCTCTGCTTTACAAGAAAAACAACTAACAACTATGCAAGAATAAGACATCACTAAGAGAATCTCAGAACACGGGAGTGAGGTTGAAGCACCTCCTGCACCACACAGACCAAGACAGACTGAATGCAAGGGTGAGAGGAACAGCTACACGCTGACCGCATGGCCCTTTCCCCGGGCCAGCACAGCCCCGTGCCTACAGCGCCTCCAGTGGCAAAAGAGAACACAGCGGTGACACCCAGCACCGCCGGCACCGGGGTTCACTTCATGGGAACCCCTACTCTGGTTTCACCCCAGGGGGATCACAGGAGCATCTGTGGGCTCAACCACTGGGAATCTGATTGTGATGGAGAAAGGGAGGCGGGGCTTCCAACAAGCAGCGCTCGGATCTTGCAGACTGAGTTCCTGCCTGCAGAGCCCATAGAGAAAACCCAACCAGCAGCTTTGCTCTTCTGCAGCCCAATTTGGTGGCACAGTCTGACGAGGGAACTTGGTGGGGCGCAAGTCTGCCCAATTTGGGTCTTCCAATGAGGAGATCTGCCAGCCCTGGAGCCTGGTCTGCCCACGCCCAGCAGAAGAGCTGAGTCTTAGCTCCTCCCCCAGCCTCCCTACCAGAAATCCTGTTCAGAAGAATTGGGGAGTTGCCTGAAGTGGGCTCTCCCAGTCCCACCCAGGCAGAAGTCTGGGTCACAGCCCCGCCCACCAGAGAGTGTGGCCCCCAGCCCCATCTGGAGGAAGGGCTGACAAGAACATCCAGAAGCTGCACAACCCAGCAGGTGAGTGGGCAGAACCGGTGGCCCCCAGAGCAAAGTCAGTAGCACTGTTCGGCCAGTGAAACTGGGGCACAGGCTGGCTTGTGTCAAGATGACAAAGAGCATTAGTGGCTTTGGGGGTACTTATCTGATGAGCCTGGGTTGGGAAACTAACTCACAGCCCCACTTATTGCTAAAGACAGACTTCAGCCCGCCTGACCAGGGAACCTCACCAGAGCACACAGGGGGGCTGCAGAGCCCACCCAACAGCCCTGCTGACAGTGGCACGTGAACAGAGAGCACGGCCCGTGGCTTTCCCTGTCTGCAGAGCAAAGCTGATGGCCTCACCTGATTAGGATACTCAGCGCACACTCTTGCCTGATTTGGGTCCCCAAACAATGCGGCACCCAGGCATCCTGTTACCCCACCAGGGCAGGGATGCTAATTCATACTCCCATCCACTGATGAGCATATCTCCCAGTCTGTACTGTCTAGTAAGCCTATCCAGAGAACCCAGGCAATAGTGAGGCCATCCTACAGCCTCACTTGGTCAGGGAACCAAGCCAGCAGTCCTATCCAGCTGCTCTCCACCAGTGGCACACCCCCACCACTCCTGACCTCAGAACTCAAGTAGCTGCCTCAGCCAGAAGTAGACCCTAAAAGCAGGCCTGGCCTGCTCAAGAACGTGACCAGCAGAAACATCCAGAAACCCAAATTGAGCTGACTCGTGAAGAACTGTCTCTGCCAAAGCAAACCTGCAAAGTCTGGAAGAAGGCACCACTTACTCAAATGCACAGATAACCAATGCAAGGAATCAAGGATCACCAAAAAAAAAAAAAAAAGATCAGGTAAATATGACACCACTGAAGGAAACTATTAAAGCTCTAATAACTGACCCTAAGGAAATGGGGATCTATGAACTGTCAGACTAAGACTTCAGAATAATCTTCTTAAGTTTAGTGAACTACAAGAACACACAGACAACTAAAAATATTAGGAAATCAATGCATGAACAAGACAAGAAGTTCATCAAAGAAACAGAAACCATAAAAAACAAATGAACAAACTGAAGTTCTAGAGCTGAACGATACAATAACTGAACTGAAGAATTCAATAGAGAACTTCAAAAGCAGAGTCGATCATGCAGAAGAAGAAATTAGCAACCTGGAATTAGGACATTTGAAATTATCCAGTCAGAGGCGTCAAAAGAAAAGGGAATGAAGGGCTTCCCTGGTGGTGCAGTGGTTGAGAATCCGCCTGCCAATGCAGGGGACACGGGTTCGAGCCCTGGTCTGGGAAGATCCCACATGCCGTGGAGCAACTGGGCCCGTGAGCCACAACTACTGAGCCAGCGTGTCTGGAGCCTATGGTCTGCAACAAGAGAGGCCGCGATAGTGAGAGGCCCGCGCACCGCGATGAAGAGTGGCCCCTGCTCACCGCAACTAGAGAAAGCCCTCGCACAGAAACGAACACCCAACACAGCCAAAAATAAATTAATTAATTAAAAAAAAAAAAGAAAAGAAAAGGAAATGAAAACAGTGAAGAAAGCCTATGGGACTTATGGGACAAAATGAAAAGAAACAATATTCAAATTATGGAAAATCCAGAAGGAGAAGAGAATGAGAAAGGGACAGAAAGTATATTTAAAGCAATAATGGCTGAAAACTGCCCAAGCTTGTGGCGAGAAACAGCCCTCTACATCTAAGAGGCCCCAAAGACCCCAGACAGGCTGAACCCTAATAAGGCTAGACTGAGACACATTATAATTATATTGTCAAAAGTCAAAAACAAAGAATTTTATAAACTCAACAACAACAAAAAAAGAGAGACATTACATACAAGGGAAACCCCACTAAGACTGTTGGCAGATCTCCTAACAGAAACTATTCAGGCTGAAAGAGAATGAAATGACATATTCGAAATATTAAAAGAAAAAAATCCCAACCAAGGATACTATACCTGGCAAAGTTATCCTTCAGAAATGGAGGGAAAAACACTTTCCCAAACAAATGAAAGCTGAGGGAATATATGTATACCTGAATCACTTTGCTGTACAGCAGAAATTAAAACAACATTGTTAAACAATTATACTTTAATAAAATAAATTTAAAAAAAAAAACTGAGGAAATTCATCACCAGTAGACTTGCCTTACAAGAAATGACTACTGAAGTTCTTTGAGTAGAAGTAAAAAGATGCTAATTAATGTCATAAAAACAGAAGGTAGCATTGTAAAACTCACTGGTAATGGTAAATATATAGTCAAATTTGGATTCTGTAATATGGTAATGGTGGTGCATAATTCACTTACAATTCTAGTTTAAAGTTAAGGAAACAAACTCAGTAAAAATAACCATTACTACAATAATCTGTTATTAGTTACACACTATAAAAAACATGTAAACTGTAACATCGATAACCTAAAATGGGAGGTAAGGGAGAAGTGAATGTAGAGTTTAGGAATTTTACTGAAGTCAAGTTGTTACTAGTTTAAAATACAATGTTATAACTTTAAGAAATTTTATGTAAGCCTAGTGGTAACCACAAGAGAAAACTCTACAGTTATTACCTCAGAGAACATGATAAAGTCAAAGCATAATGATACCTCAAGACATCAAAACACACACAAAAAAAGACAGCAGGATAAGAAACAAGGAACAGTGGATCTACAAAACAACCAGAAAACAGTTAACAAAATGGCAATAGTAAGTCCTAACTTATCAATAATTACTTTAAACATAAACAAATTAAATTCTCCAATCAAAAGACACAGAATGGCTGAAAAATTAAAAAACAAGATTCAACAATATGCCACCTACAAGAGGCCATTAGCCTTAAAAGACACACATAGACTGAGAGTAAAGGGATGGAAAAAAATATTTCAAGCAAACGGTAATCAAAAACAAAGCAGGGAGAGCTATACTTACATCAGACAAAATAGTCTTTAAACTAAAAATGGTAAAAAAAAAAAAAAAAAAAAAAAACACTACATCACAGTTTGCACATTCTAATCACTTTCCAGTATCACAAGAGAGATTTTTACTTATAAAATAGTCCTAGAGTATGCAGCTGGTAAAACCAGAGGCTACAATCCAGTATTACTGCTAAGAGACATTTTTTATCCACCAATGTTGTACATGTATGAAAATGGTGTACTGTATACTTTAACACGCCCCATACTTTGTACTGGAGAGTACAATAATGTAAATCCTAAAAGCACCACTATTTTAGCATAACAGAACAAAGTCCAAAGAGCTCCTATATAGACTACTCCAGATAACTTCACTTCTTTGATACTTGTAGCTTATTGTAATTTTTTAAAAATAAATTCAAGGTCATTATCATTGTAAAAAAAAAAAAAAGACGAAGAAGGTCGCAATATAATGAAAAAGGGTCAACACACCAAAAAGATATATCAGTTGTAAATATTTATGCACCCAACATCAGAGCACCTAAGCAAAAGGAGAAATAAACATCAATATAATAATAGTTAGGGACTTTAATAACGCACTCTCAACAACACATAGATCATCCAGACAGAAAATCAGTAAGAAGACCACAGATTTGAACAGTACTATAGACCAAATGGACCTACCAGACATACACAGAACATTCTATCTGACAACAGGAGAATACACATTCTCCTCAAGCACACATGGAAGACCACATGCTAGGGCAGACCACATGCTAGGCCACAAAACAAGTCTTAGCAAATTCAATAAGACTGAAATCATACCAAGTATCTTCTCTGACAATGGTATGAAATCAGAAATCAATACCAAGAAGAAAACTGGGAAATTCACAAAACATGAAAATTAAATAACATTCTCCTGAACAACTAATGGATCAAAGAAAAACTAAAGAGGAAATTTAAAAGTATCAAGACAAACAAAAATGGAAACACACCATACCAAAACTTATGGGATGCCCCAAAAGCAGTTCTAAAATAGAAGTTCAGAGCAATAAATGCTGACATTAAGAAGCAAGGAAGACCTCAATAAACAACATAACTCCACGGCTAAAATAACTAGAAAAAGAACAAACTGAGCCCAAAGTTAGCAGAAGAAAGGAAATAATAAAGATTAGAGCAGAAATAAATGAAGTAGAGAACAGGAAAACAATAGAAAAGATTAACCAAACTAAGAGTTGGTTCTTTGAAAAGATAAAATTGATAAACCTTTAGCTAGACTAACCAAGGAAAAGAGGATCCAAATCAACAAAACTGTATGAAAAAAGGAGACATTACAACTGATATCACAGACATACAAAGACTCCTAAGAGGCTACTATGAACAACTACATACCAACAAACTGGACAACCTAGAAAATGTACCAATTCTTAGAAACATACAAACTACCAAGCCTGCTAGTTCTATTTTTAGAGAAACCTCCATACTGTTTTCCACAGTGGCTGCCCCAATTTACACTCCCACCAACAGTGTATGAGTATTCCCTTTTCTCCACATCCTTGCCAACACTTGTTATTTGTGTTATTTTTGACGACAGCCATTCTGACAGGTGTGAGGTGATATCTCATTGTGGTTTCAATTTGCATTTCTCTAATGATTAGTGATGTGAGCATCTTTTCATGTGCCTGTTGGCCATCTGCATTTTTTCTTCAGAAAAATGTCTATTCAGTTCTTCTGCTCATTTTTTAATCAGGTTGTTTGTTTTTTTTCATGTTGAGTTCTGTGAGCTGTTTCCATAGATTGGATATTAACTAACCCCTTATTGGTCATACCATTTGCAAAAACTTTCTCCCATTCAGTATGCTGTCTTTTCATTTTGTAGATGGTTTCCTTTGCTGTGCAAAAGCTTTAAATTTATTTAGGTCCCATTTGTTTATTTTTGCTTTTATTTCCTTTGCTTTAGAAGACAGATCCAAAAAAAATACTGCTACGAGTTATGTCAAAGAATGTTCTGCCTGTGTTTTCCTCTAAGAGTTTTATAGTATCCAGTCTTACATTTAGTACTTTAATCCATTTTGAGTTTTTTTAATCAATATATAGTGTTAGAGAATGTTCTAATTTCATACTTTTACATGGAGCTGTTCAGTTTTCCAAGCATCACTTATTGAAGAGACTGTCTTTTCTCCATTGTATATTTTGCCTCCTTTGTCACAGATTAATTGACCATAGTTTGTAGGTTTATTTCTGGGCTCTCTATTCTGTCCCATTGATCTGTGTGTCTGTTTTTGTGCCAGTACCATACTGTTTTGATTACTGTAGCTTTGTAGTATAGTCAAGTCTAAACTACCATATGACTACCATATGACCCAGCAATTCCACTCCTGGGTATATATCAGAAAAAAAAAAAAACACTAATTCAAAAAGATACATGCACCCCAATGTTCATAGCAGTATTTACAACTGCCAAGATGTGGAAGCAACCTAAGTGTCCATCAAGAGATGAATATATATATACCACATCTTCTTCACACACACACACACACACACACACACACACAATGGAATACTACTCAGACATAAAAAAGAATGAAATTTTGCCATTTGCAGCAACATGGATAGACTTTGAGGGCATTATGATAAGTGAAGTAAGTCAGACAAAGACAAATACTGTATGGTATCACTTATATGTGGGATCTAAAAAATACAACAAACTAGTGAATATAACAAAAAAAAAGCAGATTCACAGATATAGAGAACAAACTAGTGGTTACCAGTGGGGAGAGGGAAGGGAGAGGGGCATTATGAGGGTAGGGGATTAACAGATACAACCTATTAGGAATAAAATAAGCTACAAGGATATATTGTACTACATGGGGAATATAGCCAATATTTTATAATAACTATAAATGGAGGAAAACCTTTAAAAATTTTGAATCACTATATTGTACACCTGTAACTTATACTGTACAGCAACTATACTTCAATTATAAAAAACAAAAACAAAAATAAACTACCAAGACTGATTCAAGAAGAAACAAGTCTGAATAGACCGATTACTAGTAAGGAGATTGAATCAGTAACCAAACTTCCAATGAAGAAAAGCACATGACCCAGATGGCTTCACCAGTGAAGTTTGCCAAGCATCAAACTCTTCCAAAAAATCAAAGCAGAGGGAACACTCCCAAGCTCATTTTACAAGGCCAGCATCACCCTAATACTAAAGACAGAAAAGAACAGTACCAGAAAATAAAACTACAGATCAATATCCCTGGTGAACACAGATGCAAAAGTTCTCAATAAAATACTAGCAGACGAAAATCAGCCCCATATTAAAAGGAACATTCACCATGATTAGGTGAGATTTATAGCTGGGATGCAAAGATGGTTCAATACATGCAAATCAATAAATGTGATATACCACATTAATAGAAGGAAAGAAAAAAATCATATGTTCATCTCAATAGATGCAAAAAAAGAAGTTGAGGAAATTCAACATTTGTTCTTGATAAAAACTCTTAACAAATTAGAAGAATTATTTCTCAACATAATAAAGGCCATATATGACAAGCCCACTACTAACATGATACTCAATGGTGAAAGCTTGAAACTTTTTCTCTAAGATCAGGAATAAGACAAGGATGCCCACTCTCGCCACTCCTGTTCAATACAGTACTGGAAGTCCTCGCCAGAGCAATCAGGCAAGAAAAAAATAAAAGGCATCCAAATTAGAAAGGAAGAAGTAAAACTGTCTCTATTTGCTGATGACATGATTTTATATACAGAAAATCCTAAAGACTTCAGCCAAAAAACTGTTAGATCTAATCATTGAATTCAGCAAAGTTACAGGATACAAAATTAACATACAAAAAATCAGTAGCATTTCTATACACTAACAAATTAGCTGAAAAAGAAAGAAAATAATCCCATTTACTATAGCATCAAAACAATAAAATACTTAGGAATAAACTTAACCAAAGAAGTGAAACATCTCTTCTCCGAAAGCTACAAGATACTGATAAAGAAATCAAAGAAGATATAAGTAAATGGAAAGGTATCCAGTGTTCATGGATTGGATGAATTAATATGTTAAAATTGTCCACACTTACCCAAAGCCATCTACTGATTCAATGCAATGCCTATCAAGATTCCAGTGGCATTTCTTTTTTTTTACAGAAGCAGAAAAAAAATCCTAAAATTTATAAAGAATGGCAAAAGACCCCAAATAGCCAAAGCAATCCTCAAGAAGAAGAACAAAAAGCAGGAGGCATCACACACATCCTGACTTCCCGCTAATACTATAAAGCTATAGTAATTAAAACAGTACAGCAGTGACATAAAAACAAAGAGATCAATGGAACAGTATTGACAGCCCAGAAGTAAACCCAAGCAGACACAGTCAAAACTAATTATTTGACAAGGGAGTCAAGAATACTCAGTGGAGAAAAGACAGTCTCTCCAACAAATGGTGCTGAGATAATTGGATATTCACATATAAAAGAAAGAAACGAGACCCCTATATTACACCACTCACAAAAATTAACTTGAAATGGATTAAAGACTTAAATGTAAGACCCGAAACCATGAAACCCCTAGAAGAAAACACTGAAAATAAGCTCCTTAATATGGGTATTGGCAATAATTCTTTGGATATGACACCTAAAGCACAGCAACAAAGTAAAAAATAAACAAGTGACACTACATCAAACTAAAAAGCTTCTGCACAGCAAAGGAAACAACCAAGTGAAAAGACAACCTACAGAATGGGAAAAAAATATATGCAATAAAAGAATAATATCCAAAATATATAAAGAACTCATTCAACTCAATAGCAAAAAACACAAATAATCCAATTAAAAAAATAGGCAAAAGACATTAATACACTTTTTTCCAAAGAAGATATATGAAAGGCAAACAGGTACATGAAAAGATGCTCAACATCACTAGTCATTAGAGAAATGCAAATCAAAACCGCAACGAGTTATCACCTCACACCTGTTAGAATGACCATCATCAAAAACTGATACAACAAATGTTAGTGAGGATGTGGAGAAAAGGGAACCCCTGTGCACTGTTAGTAGGACTGTAAACTGGTACAGCTGCTATGGGAAACAGTATGGAGGATCCTCAAAAAATTAAAAATAGAGCTACTGGGGGCTTCCCTGGTGGTGCAGTGGTTGAGAATCTGCCTGCCAATGCAGGGGACACGGGTTTGAGCCCTGGTCTGGGAAGATCCCACATGCTGCGGAGCAACTAGGCCCGTGAGCCACAACTACTGAGCCTGCGCGTCTGGAGCCTGTGCTCCGCAACAAGAGAGGCCGCGATAGTGAGAGGCCTGCGCACCGCGATGAAGTGTGGCCCCCGCTTGCCGCAACTAGAGAAAGCCCTCGCACAGAAACGAAGACCCAACACAGCCAAAAATAAATAAATAATTAATTTTTTTAAAAAATAGAGCTACTATATGATACAGCAATTCCATTTCTAGGAATATATCCTAAGGAAATGAAAACACTAACTCAAAAAGATATCTGCACCCCATGTTCATAGTGGCATATATTTACAATACCCAAGACATGAAAACAACCTAAGTATTCACTGATGTCCGTTATCCATCAATGGATAAAGAAGTTGTGGGGTGTGTGTGTATAAATGATCTTTAAAAAAAAAAAAAACTCATAGAAAAAGAGATCGGATTTGTGGTTACCAGAAGTGGAGGTGGGGCGGGGGGCAGTGGCGGAACTGGATGAAGGCAGTCAAAAGGTACAAACTTCCAGTTAAAAAGTAAGTACTAGGCATATGATGCACGTATAGGATGATGACTATAGGTAACACTGCTGTAGAACATACATGAAAGTTGTTTAAGAGAGAAAATCCAAAGGGTACTCATTACCAAAAACGAAACAAACAAACAAAAACCCTTTTTTTCTTTTTTTGCTTTTTATTGTATCTATGAGATGATGGAGGCTAACTAAACTTGTTGCAGTAATCATTTCACAACATACGTAAGTCAAACTATTTTGCTGTACACATTAAACGTATACAGTAATATGTCAATTATATCTCAATAAAACCTGAAAAATAAAAAGTAAAAAGAATGAGGCAGATTTAATATGTGTGAGTGTACACACATATATATTACATATACACCCACAATGATATGTAAAGAGCACCAAAATATACTTTCAGTGAAAAAAACACATATTAAGCAATGTGTATGGTACACTTTCATTTGTAGTTAGAGAGTAAAAAAAGGGACATACATATACATGTATGAACTTGTGCATGTAAAGACGATTTCTTAACAGTGATTACCTCTTGGGAAGAGGCCTACAAAGGATAGCATAGAGGGATACTGATGTTTCACTGTATACCTCTCTGCATTATTTGAATTTTTAGGCCCTTTTTTTTTTAGTACTTCTATTACTTTTTTGATAGAAGGTTTTTACTTTAAATATGAGCACAAAATTGCTGTAATAATTGTTCTATCTAAATGGGTAGTTTCTAAGGACCCTACCAAATTTATTCTCTGCAATGGTTTTAAACTTTACCCTTCAATCATAGATCTCATAATTTCACTGTAAATCTTCTTCCACCAAAAATGATAAAAATTTTGTAAATAATAAAATCTAGCCAATTAAGGATCTCAATGAATGCTATTTTATTTCACAATCAGTTCCTTTTTTCAACATTAGAAATCTTTCATTTCTCCAACTTCAATAATAAACCTAATAAGGACTTAATTTTTTTAATAAATATGGTTTACCATGCTAAAAATACTTTTGACACATGAAAGGTTTAAAAACATGATTTAGACTCTGATTCAGATTTCAGAACTCAGAGGGTCCTCAGAATCATTTAATTCTGCAAACAAAGCAACCAAAATCTGGGCATTAAGAGGGCTTACACAATGTCAGAATAGGTCAAAAACCGAGCTGAGCTCCTGGTTTGACCTCCATTACTCTGTCCTAATTAGCATTTTTTTTCTTTTAAGAGATAAAGCAGGTAGGTGAGGCAAAGGCAGGCCTTCTGGATTTGGGTTTCTGGAGGGTGAAAGGGCAGAAAAACATTTAGAGCAGAGACCTAGCCACTAGAGTAAGGTATGGCAGGGAAAGATTCAGGAAAAGGAATCTACCTGGCCAACACTACACAGCTCAATTCTCACTCTGAATAAACTAGGAAGGGTAAGGGAAGACAAAGCTGAATCAATTCTTACTTTTGAAAATGATTTACAGTGGAGGACAATATTATTTTTTTATCGACAAGAAACAAATACCTACTTGAGGGCAGCTCTAGGGCCAAGGGAATTTGAATGCCAATCTCTTACAAGAAAAACTATCAAAAGAAAAAGAAGTCTATTCAAACTTCCTTTTAGAGCTCTATGATATTCAGGCTACCCAAATCATTCCCCAAAATCTTCAGAAATTTCTAAAAAGGGAGAGAAAGCCTTGTTAACAGTTTCATTATACTTTTCTGACAAGGTAATTCACTCTGTGCCAATTTAATGTTAAAATAGAGTTGGATTTTCTAATGTATTAAATGTGTGTCCTACAGCTTACTGGAGTATTTTAATAATTGTGTGCATGCTATTACATTTATGATCTTTTCATAAAACTTAGTAGATAACTTCCCATTTAGTAATTAAGGATTCTTACGATAGTTAGCAATTCATGATATTTACTTTATGACACACTGTTGATCATATCTCTGACTAATCTGCTACTGCATCCTGAGATCAGGAATGCAACCCCAGCTGTAAGGCTTTCTTATGACGGACAGGACAGAATTGGTGCCTTTACCTTCAGCCCCTATTGGAGGACAGTTCCAGGCCCAGTAAACAATGGTGCAGTTTGGCAGTCATTAATAGAAACTGCAAACTGGGGGAATCGCTAATGAAGTTGCTAACAAAGAACCACTGATATTCAATCAGTGATTCTCGAAGAGTGGTGCAGGGACCCCTAAAGGTCTCTGAAACACTTTCGGGAGTTTGCAAGGTCAGAACTACTTTATAATACAATATTATTTGCTATTTTCACTCACTGTCATGAGTGTACAATGGAGCTTTCCAAAGGCTATATAACATGTGATATTATATAACGAAACATGTCAATATTTGGAAAGTGTGCCTAATGCAATGAACGAACATTTTCCAAATAAGGAACATTTTCCAGATGACTAATCCATGATATTACAATATCATTCATGGGTAAAACATTCATTCAAAGGAGAAGACCAACGGATTTTAAGGCGACAGAGTACAAAAAGTTCTTTGATATGGTTTTAGATTCCACATTGCAACAAACCTTTGAGAACACCACTTACTAAGTTTTGATGTAGTATCAAAGAATATCCAGTTATCTGAAAAGCTTTTAAATATACCTCCATTTTCTAACTCCTGTAGACATCTGTGTGAGGCTGAATTTTCTTTTATTTATCAACCATAACAACATATTGCAACAGATTGAATGCAGAAGCAGCTATGAGGACCCAGCTGTCCTCTATTAAGTATGACACTGAAGAAATTTGCAAATATATATCAATAAAATGATGCCACTCTTGTCCCAATTTTGGATTTAGAAAATAGATATTTTTCATTAAAAGATTTCATGATACCATTTAGTGAGTTGTTTATTATTTATTTTAAATAAATTAAGAAATATTTTTGAATGTTCTCAATTTTAATTTCTAATATGGTAAATATCAATAGGTATAGCCATATAAACAAAAGCTCCTGTGGTAATGGTGGGGGGGATCTGCAATAATTTTTAAGAGTATACAAGGGTCTTCAGACCAAAAAATTTGAGAATTGCTGCATTATATAACTAACAATATTTTACTGCTGCAAATGTTAGCACTTTAACAGTTTTTTTGCAGCTTTTTTACAATTTGTTGCAGTTTTATTTAAATATTAATATATATAGCTATTAATATTAAAATAAACATATTTAACTGGGGCTGCTACTTTGATAGGACCCTACTCAATAAACTTATTGAAGTAAAAGCCAAAATGAAGGTATAAAGCCAACGCTAAATAAAGAAATAAACATGTAGTCTGATTTAGCTGTCTGTACCTTTGTACAGAGCTCAACAAATTTAACCCTATCAAGCATCTCTTCGTTCCTGGTATATGGCCCAGTATCCGGCAGACCACGTGGCACAAGGCTGGTGAAAAACAACTGCCATGGGTGATTGTCCCTACTCATATTTTAAAAGGTTGTTTGTCTAACCATGTTTGTTTGTCTAACCATGTGTCCGCTTCTAAACCACTGTACTCTTAAATTACTCAGACTATGCATTCTGTCACTTCCATCAACTAACAAAATAAACTTGTATCCAACTTACAGAGGGTGCAGAGGGAAGTTTTTCACAGCTCAACTATTCAGAGGTAACCTTGAAGAATGCTTTTTTTTTCCCTCCAGTAGGAAGAAAATGTAACACAAGGGTAATAAGAATTGTGGCCTGAAATCCTTTCTGGGATAAGGCAATCTATAAACAAATAAACAAAGTGGCCTGTCACAAACTCCAGCTTAAGGACATATTCTTAAAATAAAAAGCTACACCACGCAAAAACAAAAAACACCATACAGATAGTCATCCTTAGTAAAGAATAGCACAAAACCTAAAGACAGCACTACTAGGATTTTACTGCAATTTCAAAGGACACTCGGGACTTTCTCAGGTTTTAGTTAATTTGCAAAATGAAACACCACAATTGAGCTCCTAGATTCCTCCCTTACCCTTAAAGTCAGTGGTACTGAGTTTGAAGAAAAAAGATTAACTTAGTGTTAAATAAAATTTGAAAAACTGAATGAGGCATGAAAACAAAAGCTAAATTTCACACTAAATTAAGACACTCAATAGTAAATATTTCGAATTCTGGATTGATTACTGAGATTATGAAAGATAATTTTCTTTCAAAAAGAAAACTTTAGGAAGTATGAAAACTTTAGGAAGTATGAAAACTTTAGGAAGTATGAAAAGGTAAGCTAAAAAGTAGAGAATAATTACCCTCAGGTGGGTTACAGAGGCTCCTCCATTCAGAAGAGAGCTAGTTTGATATGACAGCTGACTTGAGACTGATTTGAAAGTAGGTTCATAATAACATATTAAATGTTGATTCCAATATAATTTCAATCACAACAGAAATGAAGCAGTTTAGATCTCCCAAACAAACTTTGAGGCTTGGAGCTAATAAACTCAACATTCCTGAAACTTGAGAGTAAACTTGTAAAGCTAAGCCACTCCTTTATGTGCGTCAAATAGTCATAACCCCTTGTGAAAATGATTTTTGCAATAAAAATGAGCTTTGAAATTTGAAAATAAAAGTTCAAGAGTAATTTTCTCATCCAGAAAGAACTGAGACTATTTACAGTTGCTCCAAACAAAATGAAATATTTAGGTATAAATCTAACAAAACCTGTTTAGATCTGAATCCCGAAAATTAAAAAATGATGATGAAAGAAATCAAAGATGACCTAAGTAAATGGAGAAATATACTGTGTTCAAGAATAGGAAGATTCAACATAATACGGATGTCAATTCTCCACAAATTGATCCATGTTTAATGCAATTCTTATCAAAATCTCAGGAAGGTGTTGGTAGACAGAGACAAGTTTATTCTAAAGTTCATTTGGAAAGGCAGAGGACCTAGAGTAGCTAAAATAGGTAAAATTTTAAAAACAAAGCATAACATGAGATGAATCCCTCTACCATAATCATATATATACGGTTTACTATGGAGCCTGTAATGAGGAGAGTGTGGTATCGGCAGAGGGATAGACACATACATCAGTAGAATAAAGAATCCAGAAATAGACCCACAAAAATATGCCCAACTGATTTTTGACAAAGGTGCCAGATTCAGTGGAGGAAGAATAGCCTTTTCAACAAATGGTACTAGAGCAACTGGGCACTAAAAGGTGGGGGAAAAAAAATGAACCTCGACCTAAACCTCACAACTTATACAAAAATTAACTCAAAATGAATCATGGACTTTAAAATAAAACATAAAACCATACAGCTTTTGGATAAAAATATAGTAGAAAATCTTTGGAGCTACAGACAAAGGGTGTCAGGGATAGCAAAGAATTCTTAACTCGACACTAAAAAGCAATCCATGAAAGAAAAATCTGATAAACTGGACCACATCAAAATTTAAAACCTTTCTTCTGAAAGACCCTGTGAAGAGGATGAAAAGACAAGCTACAAACTGGGAGAAAATATTTGCAAACCACGTATCTGACAAAGAACCTGTATTTAGTATATATATAAAGAACTATCAAAAATCAACAGTAAAAGCACAAACAATCCAATTAGAAATACAGGCAAAAAACAAACAAAATGAATAGGATCTTCTGATGGCAAATAAGCATATAAAAAGATGTTCAACATCGTTAGCCATTAGGAATAATGCAAGTTAAAACCAAGATATAGTGCTAAAAACCTGTAAGAATGGCTAAAATTTTAAAAAGTGATAACACCAAATGCTGGCAAGGATGTGGAGAAAGTGGATCACTTATACATTGCTGGTAAAAATGTAAAATGGTACTGCTGCTCTACAAAAGAGAATGGAGGTTTCTTACAGAACATGTGCTTATCATACAATCCATCAAGTATACTTTCATGCCTATATCCCAGAGAAATGAAAATTTATGTTCACACAAAAATCTGCACATGAATGGTCTTAACAGCTTTATTGGGTAATAGCTAAAAACTGGAAACAATCCCAATGCCCTTCAATGGGATATACCATAAGACTCTGTTGTATATCCATGCCATGGAATACTACTTGGGAATAAAAAAAGGAACAAGCTATTGATATATGCAACAACTTGGATGGAGCTCAAGGGAAAAAATGATATCTGTCAACCACAAGAGGTTAAATACTGTATGATTCCAGTATTTATATTACATTCTTAAAATGATGAAATTATAGAAATGGTGAACAGATCAGTGGATGCCACAGATCAGAGAGCTGGGGAAGGCAGGAAGGTAACTGTGCCTATAAGTTGGTAACACAAGTTCCCTGTGATGGAACTGTTCTGCATCTTGACCACGGTGATGGTCACACGAATCCACACATGTGACAAAATTGCATAGAACTAAATACACACACACACACACACACACACACACAAGTCCAGGTAAAACTGGTGAAATCTGAATAAGGTTGATGAGTTGTATCAATGTATTACTACCAATTTCCTAATTGCAATATTATATTCTAGTTATGCTATATGTTACCACTGGGGAAACTGGATGAAGGGTATATGCGATCTCTCTACATAATGTTGTTAAAACTTCATGTCAACCTAAAATTAACCGAAAATAAAAAGTTTTTTTAAATTTCTTAACTCCAGTAAGAAAAAAAAGAATTGAGGACACTATACAGTTAACAAGTATTTCAAAGACTTATCATCACAGATGACTGATTTTCATGCTCTCAAGTGGGTAACCACGTAATTCAACTCCATCTACAACTCAGAATCCACAGACTTATTCCATTTTTCCTCTCTTCCTTCTTTCTCTTCCCTCCTCTACCACTCCATCAGCCCCCTTCATAACTGGCTATAAGAGAGAACTGCAGTACGTGTGTATTTGTGTGTGCGCACGCGCGTGCGTACTGCAACTGCGTGTTCTCTCTAGTTTTATACAAACACGCACAGAGGTGTGGGTTGTTTTCAACCGTGCTTATTAATTAGCATTCTGTGCTCCTGGTTCCTAATTTTAAAATCCATTATGTGGCACATTTTATACTTCCCTTTAAAAATAATTAAAATGTCAGCTATTTGTTTATGACCATAGTTGCTTCCATCCCTACCCCCACCCCACTACATAAATAAATGGTCCTTAAAAAAAAAGTCTTCATATGTTGCTCTGCAGTTTGAGTTGATCACTGGTGGAACCTATACAATAAGATATCTTCTGTGCACTGAAACAGAAGTTAGTGATTGCTGATTTTGGAGAATAAGCTAGGCACTTTTTCTGGTCACTGATATACACTCTATTTAATAAGCCACTGTCTCTGGGCATGGCACTGGTAGATTGAGCCTGGCATATTATACAGACTAAGAAGTACTATTATCATACCATGTACTAAAAACATCTAATTAATACACTGCAGAAAGCTAGTTTATTTATAGTTCTGACTTGCCCTTGCTCAGAGAGCTCTCACAGCAGGCATTATTCTCACACTTTTTCCCTACCTTTCCTTTCCAAACTACTTTGTCAATTCTAAGTAATTCTAAGCCCTGACTCAGGGCTTCTGTTTTATACACACACACACACACCCCCACATATATAGAGAGAGAGCACGACATTTAAGTGGATGTTTAATTCCGTGGATCTTAGTCACTTGGGAAAAATATACTATTTGATTTGAGATATGTGTGTGTGTGTGTGTGTGTGTGTGTGTGTGTGTGTGTGTGTGTGTGTGTGTATCTCACAGATAGCATCTAATACAAGTTCTCCATATAACAATCATGGGGTAGTACGTTTTTCCTCTCTAATTATAAGAAAAAAATATTTTTATAAGACCTGCTGTATTCTCAGACTATTAACTCAACATCATTCCACCCACCTCTCACATCAGTTTTTATTTGGAGGAGTAGAGGCACACCCTGTCCCAAAATATATCTTTCATAAATGTTCAAAGAAATAAAAACAGAAAGTATTATTCATGTGGCATTTCTTACACAATGGCCCCAAAATGTCAGTTTTATACACTATAGCTCTTATAGTATCATTTTCAATTTTAAAGAAACAATCACATAATCAAATAGTGTATTTCCCCCAAATGGCTAAGATCCATGGAATTAAATATCCATTAACATGTGGCCCATTAATATATACAATCTTTTACATCTTGCTCTTAAAGATAAAATCTTAAGTTTTTCCTAATCTCTTACTCAGAAAAATACCAAAAAAATAGTTTTCATTTCCAAGCAATGTGGAACTGCAGTAAGCAGTCTGAAAAGAGGACATTAAACGCCCAATGAAGACTAACACAAAACAGCACACTTACAAACTGTAGAAATTTTACCTTAATTCTTCTCTCGGTGTCATCTAATTTTAACTCTGCTGAAACGAGTTTCTTTGCTAAATCATCTCGTTCAGGTAGTTGTCTAGCTTCAGAGATCTTTTTCAGTTTCTGTAAGGAAAATTTTGTCCTAAATAGTTCACCTTCTGTATCTTTCACCCTTTTCTCAGTTGCCCGTTCTTTCTCTTGAGATTTTCTTAAGCGTTCTTTGAGTGCTGTAATCTCATTGTTATGACGAGCAATAAGTTGTGAGATTTCATTTTCTGTATCTTCAAACTTATTCAGGGCTTTCTCCTGCCTATACTGAAGCCTTTTCAAAGCCTTATTTTCTTTTAGCAGCTCAGCTAACTTGACCTGGAGTTCAGTTACTTCATTCTGCAATTCATTGATTTTTAGCAGTCTTGCAGAAAGAACCCGTTTTGTAACAAGATCAGTATCTTTCCGAAGTGGCTCCCTATTGAGGCTCTGGGAGCGAAATCCCACTCGGACTCCCCTTCTGTTTGGTGGACCCTTAGGGCTTGGTTTCCTAGGGACTAAAAAAGAAACAGTAATAATGTAAAGTGAAAGCCGTACCAGATGTAGTATTATTTATTCATCCTAACACAAGTGGATCCACAATGTTCTTTAGTTATTTTGTTTCCTTAAAAAATGATTTTACAAAATTTAATTAAATATCAGGTTTTACTTAGAGCTCTTAATATAATGGTTTTATTAAGAAAGGTTTGAAATCTTTTAAGAAAGTTCAAGAATTATATTCTGATCCAGCAAAATAATATCCCCAGAGTTTATAGGGGATTATTTTACCATTTTTAATTTTACAGATAGGATAGCCAGCCAGCATTCAAACATAGGCACCATCAGCACCAGCATGGTGCCTAATAAACACTGGACAAAATATTGTGATATCCAAGTCATTTGTGCCAAGATATTTGGGATCATTATTTAAAATGTGGAAATGTATGGTTGTTTTTTTTTTAATTAGTTAGAAATCTTTATTTGGGGAAAGAGGATGACAACATGACAGCAAGAAGATTTGGGACTCAGATTTACCACTTAATAAATCCTTGAGCAATTCAACTTAAACCTTTTCCAGGTCTATTTTCCCTACCCACAGAATGAGGATACCAACTCATTTGTTGTTGTGAGGATTAACTGAAGTTTGCATGTCAAACAGAAAAGTTCTCCACAAACATTCTCTGTCAGTGACAAAAACTTAATCCCAGGTACCAGTGATTGGAAACAGAACACACTTGAGCAGTACAGATGTGATTCTAAATGCTTTCTCAGAGGCTTTCTTTTGTGTGATGTTCGAATCAAAAACATCTGGCATAATTTAAGAACAAGATAAAAAACTCCACCCTAAAAAATACAAGCATGCGAAATCTTTAAAGTTAATTAATACACATTAATCACAATATTTCACAAAAATTTGGAATGTTATTATTTTTTTTTACTAAAAGTTCATTGAACTTATTAAGCCTCAATATACAGAGCACCTGCCCTTTAAAAGAGGCATCTGGAAGTCTGCCACAGTTGAGAATAACGAACTTTAATCTCCAAGGTGACTGCATTTTTTCAAGAAGGAAATGCATTCCAGAGGGAAAAAAAAAATGAAGAAAAACTAGAAAATCCAATGTTTCCCTACCCATTTTACCAGCCATGGACACCCTGATTTCATTATGTAAACAAGTAAAGGGTAAGAGTAATATTTACAATTTAACACTACAAAATTTCATTAAAGAGATGGAAGTTTTATAGAAGGTATTTTGAATGTGTAACCGATTTGGGATTCCAGCTCTATAAATGCTTGAATATATGAAAGGAAGTGGTAATAAAAAGAAATGAGGGAAAACCTACTTGTAACTTCGAAACTATGCTATCCAATATAGTGGTCACTAGCCACATGTGCCTACTGAGAAACTTGAAATGTGGGTGGTCCAAACTGAGATACCCCATAAGTGTGAAATACATACCAGATTTCAAACACTTAGTTTAAAAAACAAAGGAATGCAGAATATTCCACACACTATGTTTTATATTAACTATATTTAGAAATGATAATATTTTGGATATGTTGGGTTAACTAAAATATATTATTAAAATTAATCCCACCTGCTTTTCTTTTTAAATGTGGCAGTAAAAAATTGCATGTGTGGCTTCCATTTGTGACTTGCATTATATTTCCATTGGAGAGATTGCTCCAGTTTTAAATTGGGAGCACCCATCATTTCAATTCTCTTTCTTTCCCAACATACTGAATTAACAGAGTTTTAGTATCTATATGCTATTATAGAATATGTACTCAGCTCTTGGAGTGACAGAAACTTTATACATAAAAATGACTGTACATAAGGATGAATGTTAATCATTCCAAATCTCTGATTTTTATGTATAAAATTATATTGTTCAGCAAACAAGACTTCATACAAATGGAAACTTAATTTGAAAAGTTAAAGCCTAGATATTATATGAATCAGGATAAAAATTTTCCACTAATATTTTATTCAACAGTTTAGCCAGACAGAAAGGGCTTCCACAACCAACTTTTGACATCCTGAAAACCTGAACATTGATTTTTAGCATATTCCATTAGTACATCTACAAAGTACACTTAACCAGAACTCAAAAATATTTCTCAGCGTTCATCTACCTCTTTCATTTTTAAAACTATCAAGATGAAATACAGGGCTAATAAGAGTCAGAACCAAGGTGACTTACTGTTGTGTATATCATTCTTCATCTCCCCCTTGTTAAGTCACCACCAAAAAGAGGGTGGGCAAATAACTGTTTTCCTTCCGTCAGGTGTTAAAATTATGGTATGACTCATTTAAAAAACATGTAACAGGGACTTCCCTGGTGGCACACTGGTTAAGAATCTGCCTGCCAATGCGGGGGACATGGGTTTGAGCCCTGGCCCAGGAAGATCCCACATGCCGTGGAGCAACTAAGCCTGTGCGCCACAACTACTGAGCCTGTGCTCAAGGGCCCGCGAGCCACACTACTGAGCCTGCATGCCACAACTACTGAAGCCCGCACGCCTAGAGCCCGTACTCCACAACAAGAGAAGCCACCACAATGAGAAGCCCGTGCACCGCAACAAAGGGTAGCCCCTGCTCGCCGCCACTAGAGAAAGCCCGTGCACAGCAACGAAGACCCAACGCAGCCAAAAGAAATAAATTAAAAAAAAAAAAAAAAAAAAGTAACAAAGATAAACTATGCATCTACCAAAAACTCAGTGTTTATATTACTGATAAAACAAGAAATAGAATAAGTATGTAATATGTAATACACAAAGATGTATAACCTAATTATTAAATTTTATTATCATATAACTTCTGATAGAGCACAAATTTTACTTTTAAAATAAAACATGCTGAAAATTTAAAAGGAGGAAGGAAGAATATGTTATCAAACATTAAATTCCACAAATTCAAGTGTTCAAGATGCTTTTTTAATCACATTTGTTCTTTCCTTAATTTAGTCTACACTGATGATTGTGACTTAAACCAAAAGGAATTAAGTTAGTGTTTAAGGAAAGTTATCAGTTTGGTTATGTTGTTTGATCTAAGGTAGACAAATTACCACAGATTTTAATTCAAAAGATAATGCAAAGCAGAAAACAGTACAAGTCAGATTGAAGACAATAACTGAAATTTTTCTGGGTGATATTAGAACTGTTTCTCATAGCTTTTTCTCAATTATCTTCTTAAATAAGATAAGGCGTAAGAAGTTCTGACTCCTTAATTGGGTAGCCTCCTAAACTGCTTCTGGGTAATGAGTGAAAAATTAAAGTATTCTTGCCAGTAATTCCCGAGGTATGTAAATGATTTCTTGGGAATAAATAGTCATTTTCTAAGGTTCAACCCTAAGGTCTGTTTGTTCTTAATTATATAGCAAAAGTTTAATATCAGACCATGCTCTCAACCACAAAATCAAAACAAGAAAACTGCATTGAGACAGATTTGGAGGAAGAGACTAAGAAACCTGCAGCACTGTACTTGCAGGAAAAACAAACAAACAGAAGAAGAAAATGCACCCAAATTGTTAAAAGTATCAACATCCCTGGGAAGCTAGATCAGTGATCCATGAAAGGGCTGCTTTCAAAAGGAACATACATTCTTTGCAGATTTTAAAAAAGCAAATGTTACTTTTCAAAGTAAAAATCTATAAAGGCAAATTTAATCAAACTCCTGATTAAAACTTTTCAATAGCTAACTATTCTCCTGTACAGAAACAGTCAGTATCTTAACACAAGATGCCAGGTGTTTCATTGCTTTGCCCCTGTTTTCCTTTTCATCTCCCAAACTTACCACTCCCTGCCTTGCAATCTTTACCATTCTAAGCTACTGCTGTTATATTGTGCTGTATTTATTAACGTATATTATAAAACCTCATTTACCTTAGCTTACTTTTCTATGATATAGTCCTTACATATTTTGTTACTAAGTACATCAGGGTTTTCTTGACCAGGGATTTATTAAGATGAAGAAGCGATTTCTAGAACATTATCTAGTCAAATATATATTAATAACTAGTTCCAGACTAGTAACATTTTAATAAGAAAAATTATTTCTAATGATTTATGTTGTTTCCATTATAACACAGCTTAATAGAAAACAGACTGGTGGACCCAAGTCCCAAATTCCAATTCTAGGCTAAATTTGAACTTTTGTAGTAAGTAGGGAAAGTAATTTTACTCAATCTAGAAAAATGCCCCTTAACCACTTTATATCAATGCTTTTCACTACTTTTTGAAATTGAAGATAAAGGAAGGTCCACATGTTTTGTGATTTTTTTTTTTTTTTTTTTTTTTTTGCCTTTACAGTACCTCACAAACTCCAAGATAATCATTTATTTAGGAACAAGAGAAAACAAAATGAGAAGCCTCAGTTATCGTTCTTTCTTTGGTATACCGTATGACTTTAAATATAACAAAGGATAATACACAGTACCATAAGCAACATTTATAAAAATATATCCTATTCTAAATGTAAATCATCCCATTTCCATGCACATATCCATATACATATTAAATAGAAGAGTTTCATTCATACATGTTTTCCTTAAGCATTCACAATGAATATTCTAGATCTACTGGACTTTTTTAAAGGATGCTTACCTTGATGATGCACTTGGCTGTCTGAAATTTGTTTTTTAGGATTTTTTACCTTAATACTTGCAGGTGAGGAGGGATGGACCAGCGATGACCGGCCAGAAGACTGTGGTGTAGCTCCAAAATCAGATGAACAGTAAGAGTAACAGTGTCTGCCTGCCTTACTTTCTTTACCAGTATCTGGACTTCTTTCTCTTTCCCCCATGGCTTTGAAAAATGGCCTCTATTCACATAATTTCACAGATTCTTTTCTTCAGAAAAATCCATGGCAAGCCTGAAGAGCATTTTTTAGAGTCTTCAGATCCCGGGGATAATATCCATGTATGTGCAATTTGTTTTCTCTCTGTATCTGTAGTCCACAATTCACAGGAGGGACCAGAAAATACACTTTTTCCCCTACAATTAAGGAAGGGGAAAGGAAACTCATCATATTTCATGAAATAGGTTTCTACAGTTAATTACAATGAAACATACTAAAAGCAAAATAATATACTGTTTATAATTTTTAAAAGAGACTGTAATTTAATTCATCTATATTTTCACACAGTTATTTACAGTATTTGGAGAAAAGACAAACTGTCATAGCCTAGATAGAGAACATGTAAAGTACCTGACATATACTTGCTTCTGAATAAATGTTAACTGCATTTGACTCCCTTGAATCTTAAGACTTAAAATAAACACAAGTGCTGATTTTTAATAGGTGAATTATGATCAAATCACCAATTTCTTTTTTATTTTTTTTTTATTTTTTTTTTGGGTGGGGTGTGGGGGGATGGTGGTAAAGGACAAGACTAACAAAACCAAAGAAAAATATCTAAAATTGCATAAAAATGTAAAACTGAAGTATGTAAAAAAATTAATCAAATTAAAGCACTTGATGAAAAAACATTTGCAACATGACAGAAAAATGGTTACCACCCTTAACAATAAATACCTCATATCATGCCATAAGAAAAACATGAAGTCAAAAGATAAATGGGCAAAATCTGTTCAGTATGATAGCTACCCACATGTAGCTACTGAACACCTGCAATGTGGCAAGTGGGAATGAAGAACTAATTTTTAATTATGCTGAATTTTAATTCACTTAAATGTTAAAAGCCACATGCACTGGTGGTTAGCTGACTGGACAGTATAGCTGTAGAGGAAAGTGGGAAGCAGAGTTCAGGGACAGGGATACGAGTTAGACTTCTTTATCTATAACTTTTGTAGACTCAACTTTGGAAATAATAATTTTTAGAAATTAGATTTTTAAAAAGCATTTCCTATGAATCAAAAGAAAATGAAACAAATAAATGTAACTATATATACAGTTGGTGGCAAAACCACACAGATTAACCAGTTCTAATGACTTTAAAACACAATCCCTAGTGAGATATATCCTACTGACAAAAAAGGCACAAAATTTTTCTAAAAACTGCTTTCAATAATCACATTGTTGGCATTGTTATTCTCAGGCTTCTACATGTGCACTGTGAGATAAAGCAAACAAGTAATTACATTGGTTCGGTTAGGTATTAGAATTTTCTAAAACAAACAAGTATAAGCCAATACGAGTTTTAAAATTCTGGAGCCCAAAATGTGAATTTGGAGTATCAGTATGAACTTATAATGGATTTTACATTTAAAAAAAAAAAAAAAAAAAACTGTTTCCTAGCTCTGTCCACTGAAAAACCCTAGAAGCAAGAAACAAACTAATAGCAACAAACATTCCCAGCACCCAAATGTAGTGTCTAAATACCATTTCCCTTCAAAGAAACTAGTAGAACTCCTTGTAAAATGTCTTATTCCACATCTAAGAGAGGAAACATACAAGATGAACCTAAGAATCTAGAAATTTGGTCATACTAGAGAGCAAGAGAGCTGTGAGGCACTCCTGATGGAGCATCAGAAGGGCTCGGGAGCGCACGCCAAGAAGCTCCGACTAGCCAACAATGGGACAATTGCATCATCAATAAGAATTATATCAGCAAAGGACTAAGACACATCAAATATGCTTAAATTCATGAGGTCATATGTTATTTTAAAAAAACTAATTAGTCACCTCTGAAAGACACTAGGCAACCAACTCATTCATCTGAAATTGATACCTAAAGAGAAAAAAATCAAACAGGTATCCTGCCTATACTGTTACGAGCTGTATCTTAAAATAACAAAACAGTAGATAAGGGGAAGTATTGGGTTGGCCAAAAAGTTTGTTTCTTTACAGAACTATTCTAGCTAATAAATTAAAAAGGGAATATCAGAATGACAGAATTAGAATATTGCCACTTGGTAGCTACTAATGAAATAATGAAAGTAGACAGTGCTCACTAATGGCTGCTAACACTACAGAAAAGAAATAATCAGACACTGTGCACCTTCCAGATAGGACACAAGGATACCTCTGAAGTAATCTGCTCCTCCTACAAGAAAAATAAAATCTGATTCTGGTCAAACTTCTAAACTGACATGACAATTTATAGAAAATACAGGGGACAGAGATACAAGGAAGCAATTACCGAAATCCACACTGTGGCAAATCCTACAGAACAAACTGGCTTCTTTAACGCATAAATTGCAAGCAGGAAAAGAAGAGATGGCAAGAGGGTTTCTATATTTTTTTAAAGTCTTAAGGAAAACAAACAATTGCAATCTACGAACCTTGTTTCAATCTTGATTCAAACAAATTATATAAAAGAAAATTATAAGATAATTGAGAAAATTTAAACACTGACTGGATATTTAATGACATTAAGGAATTGCTATTGCTTTAGGTGAGATCATGATATTGTGGTTACTTTTTTTAAAGAGTCCTTATATTTCAGAGATAGATGTTGAGATATTTATAGGTAAAATTAAATAATGTCTGGGGTTTGCTTCAAAATAATCCAGGGGGAAGGAGGTAAAAGTAGAGATTAAATAAGACTGGCCATGAGTTAATAAAACTATGTAAAAACTGTGGAGACTTGCAGCTTCAGTATTCTACCTCTTCTTTCATATTGTTTGAAATTTTCCTTAACAAAAAAGATTTTTTAAAAATCAAGCAAACAAACTTAGAACTTTGTTTTACTTCCTGGTAGATTATTAGTGCCTGGCAATCTCAGTCTCTGTTACAACTAGCTAATCTGATCTGAAATCAGCAACAAGTACTAATATTAAAAAATATATAAATCAGTCTGAATCTTCCAGTTTGCAATCATGACAGAAAATGTTTACACATTTAAAAAACTCTCTAGGAAAAAAGGATGATGGATTAAAGCAATTAAGTGGCTCCTTCACTTATTAGCTGTGCAAACCTGGAGAAGCCACCTAACTTCTCAATCTAAATCTAAATCTCAATTTTCTCATCTGTAAAGTGGAAACAATAATGGTAACTACCTTAAAGAATTGTTGTGACAATTAAATGGGATAATTCAATAACTATCACACAATAAGCACTTGGTAAATATCAATAATTATATATTACAATTCAAACATACAAGATGCTCAGTAAATTCTGATCAATACTCTTTGTCAAAGACTTTCAGTTTTAACAGTATAATTAAAAGTTGACTATATGATATGGATGAAGATTATTTCTGTTCATATGCACATAGCAGCAGTAGCTCCCTGTGACCTATCCCATGTTAAGTCAGGGGTCCCACCTAACTTTTTCTTGCAAAGGGTAAGAATCCACAAAAACATTACCTGCCATTCATCTCATATACACCAACACTAGCCCTCTCCCCAACCTCTGCCCCAAATATATACATATTTAAAAAAAAAAAAAAAAGGAAATATCCATTGCCCCATTATCCAAATCCTGTTTCCTGGGACAACTATTTTAAAGTCTTATACTTTTTTGCTTATACTATTTTTTTATTGAAGTATAGTTGATTTATAATATTATGTTAGTTTCAGATGTACAGCACAGTGATTCAATTATGTGTGTGTATCTATCTATCTATATATATATACATTCCTTTTCAGATTCTTTTCCCTTATAGGTTATTACAAAAATTGAGTATGGTTTCCTGTGCTATACAGTAGGTCCTTGTTGCTAATCTATTTTATATATAGTACTGTGCTTATACTATTTCTTGAATTAGCAATTTTAGACTATGAAAGATGAGGATTTAACTCACACCTCATTTTAAATGGCTGCAACATGCAACTACATGTTGGTTATGCAGAGTTTTTTTCTCTAGAATTCCTAATTGTCCTTTTTTCTTGAGAGGAAAAAAACATCTTTCTTATCACATCACTGATATCTATCAGTTTCTTGGTCATTCTATCTATAGCCTGAAATCCATTATTCTTCCTCTTAAAGACGTTTTTCTTGGAGACCAGTAATTTCCTATTCTAACGTAAACCAATTACTTTCTACCCGCTGCACCACTGTCATTCTGGAATTACTTTTACTGTACTTCTGAGTTAATCTACCATTTCTAGTGGCCCATGTCATTGTCTTTATTAGTTTTCATTGTATTTTACTGCTCCATATCCTCAAGTAACTTCTTCAGAAACGGTTATCTGAGGTAAAAGTTCTGAGTCTTTGCATGCCTGAGAATGTCTTTATTTTGCCTCATACTTGATAGTTTTCATAGGTTCCAAATTCTAAGTCACTCTCTCTCAGAACTTTGGAGACACTGCTCCACTGTCTTCTAAACCCTCAGAGCTGCTTATGAGATGTGACAGTCATCCTTTTACTCAACATATACTTTTCTTGAGCTCTCATTATGCAACAGTAATGAAAAAAGAACAACGAAAAATCCCTGCCCTTACGGCGTTCACACTCTAGTTATGTTCATCTGATTCTCACTCTTTATAGGTAATCTTTTTTTTTTTTAACTCCCTAGGAACTTTTAGGATTTTCCCTCTTGCTATACTGAAACATCACAATGATGTATGTAGGTGTGGTTCTTTTTTCACTGTGTTGCCCTTTTCTTCCCCTCTTCCTTTTAATCTGGAAACTTGTGTCTTTAAGCATGAGAAATATTCTTAGGTTTCTTTTTTGATAATTGACTCTTCCTTTACTCTTTCTGAAACTTCTACTGGTTAAATAACAGACTTGCTCTCTTTGTCTTTTTGGACTATTTTCAAAGACATTTACTCAATTTATCTTCTAAATCATCCAGGATTTTTTTTCTTTTAATTTGTGCAAACATCTTAATTTCCAAGAACTCTTTCTTGTTCTGATTTTTTGAAATAATTATTCCGTTCTTGCTTTAATGAGGCAATACATTCTCTTTTCCCTGAGAACACTAAATAAGACATCTTGTTTGTTTTAAGATCTCTTCTGATCCAGAAATTATCTTTGTTTCACGTAGTTACAGTTTTTCAGTTTGTTCATCTCAGGTTTTTTTATACACTGCTGATTTTATTTCTTTGAAGATAAGTTTTGGTCACCCACTGATATTTAGGAAAGAAGAAAAAGAAAGAATGAATGGAAACCATGTACATGTGAGCGGGGCCTCCTGACAGGCACACGTTGCTTTAGGGTGAACAGCAAAGAATCAGCCAGTATGCTGGGGACTCCCTAAAAGTTAGCAATGAGGAGGGATTATCTCCAAACACAAATGTCCACCATGGCAACTCTACTTCTTCTTTAGTGTCATCTTTGTTTTTATTTCCAGAAGAAATTACTTCTGTGTTTTTTGATGGGAAAGGGAGTGAGGGGTGAAGGGCAGAGAGTATTACACTGACAGTCGCTGTGCATGAGCTTGGGTGGGAAAGGAGGCACAACTATTCCATTTATAGTTTTTTAATTATTCTTCCTCCCCATTTTCAATTTTCCTTTCTGACTTTTTAAATCCCAAGATACTCTGAGACTGTTGGATATATCAGAATATTTCTCTGCTGCAGTTCCCTCTTGAATATCTTGGGACATAGTTCTCTCTGTTCTAATCTGTTCCATCCATCATTTCTTTCATGTTTCAGAAATGTGTTGTAATCTCTCGTCTACTGAGAGTACTCTATCATTCTTACAATGTTATAGGTTTATTCTCTTTTTTTCTTTAATATGATTTTAATGTTGTCTCCAAGTAGAAGAAGAGACAAATATATATGGTCAGATCTACATCTTCAACAGCAAATATAAGTCATCTTTAGGCTAATTATTTATAACAATTATTCTCGACCTTTCAAGACAACTTCATATAAGCAATCACTTTTCCAAAGTTCATGAAACTACTATTCAATTCATACACTTATTCAGTTAACAAAAATTACTGATGATACAGATGCCATTTTAGACAATGAGGAAACTAAGATGAGCAAAAATATACTATAAGTTCTTTTAGGGCAGCGTCTGGCTCTTCCATCAAAGAGAGACGATTAAGAAAAAACAGTCACAATAAATTATGTATGTATCCTTTATATATTCCCTGAAAATATTACATGCTAATTACATGAGAACACTTTAAAAGTGATAAATTCAAGAACAGCCCCCCAGGACATATATGTGGAGAAAACCATAATTCAAAAAGATACAGGCGCCCCAATGTTCACTGTAGCACTATTTACAACAGCCATGACATGGAAGCAACCTAAATGTCCATCAACAGAGGAATGGATAAAGAAGATGTGGTACTTATATACAATGGAATATTACTCAGCCATAAAAAGAAGGAAATAATGCCATTTGCAGCAACATGGATGGACCTAGGGATTGTAATACTAAGTGAAATAAGTCAAAGACAAGTATCATATGATATCACTTATATGTGGAATCTAAAAAAAAAAATGATACAAATGAACTTATTTACAAAACAGAAACAGACTCATAGGCTTCGAAAATAAACTTACGGTTACCAAAGGGGAAACGTTGTGTGGGGGAGGGATAAATTAGGAGTTTGGGATTAACACATACACACTACCATATATAAAATAGATAATCAACAAGGACCTAGTGTACAGCACAGGGAACTCTACTCAATATTCTGTAATAACCTATGTGGGAAAAGAACCTGAAAAAGAATGGATATATGTATGACTGAATCACTTTGCTGTACACCTGAAACTAACACTACATTGTAAATCAACTATACTCCAATGTAAGATAAAAAATTAAATTTTAAAAAAAGAATAGCCCCAGGAATGCTAGAGAATATTTTGTTACCTTTGCCAAACTTCTCATTACTTAGGATCTATGCTGAAATAAGGTAGGTATTTCTAAACTATGTATCCCATATTATGTTACAAACCTTCATGACAACAAACAAGCATTCCTTAGAAAATACAGCAACCCAAATATCTAAGCCTTCCTAGAAAATGGAAATTTAGACACTTGTGAAAATTTTCTTTCATAAAATTAGTCCTTAGTCCTTGTAAGAACACTGTTGCCTGGCTGTCAGTGGCTGCCAGAAAAACAGTTCAAACAAGCAAACAGGAAAACAAAAGTTAAAAAGTTAGAGAAAAAAGAAAATGCATGAAATATTAGACCAAAATATGAAAGGAAGAAATGGATAAAGATGAGGTAAGACAACTATTAGAATAATAACTAATAATTTTTTTACGAAGTACAAACAAAAACAAACGAACTACTATAGTTTAATAAGATTACGTAACAATTTAGCACCGGAAGGAACCCTGGGGAATCACTCCTTTCTTTGGATAGATTAAGGAAACTAAGACCCAGAAAAACAAAGTGACTTACCCAAGATCACAATTTATCTAAGGTCACAGACCTAAGTTAGTAAAACTGGAAATGGACTACACATTTTCTGACTCTTGGTTCAGGGACCTATTCAATATTTCAACACCAACCATCGATGAGAACTACCTCATCTTTAAAGCCACCTCCACGTGCATCTATTCCATAGTGTGGCGCTCCCCCTACTAAAACTGAAGCAGCATTTCTGCTCCTTTTTAGAGCTAAACTGTTCACCTGTCTTCTTTCCCACTCCTCTCCATCTCCAGGACTGTGCTCCTGCAATTCCGCCCTCTCTACAGGATCATTCCGATCAGCAAAGAGGTTCTAGTAAAGCTGTTGCTTGACTCCACGTCCTACCGCATCTACAACCCAATTTCTCCACTCCAATTTTCCAGTAAAAGTTTTCGAAGAGTAATTTATAATCTAGAATGTCATCTCTACCTCCTTTCCAACAATGTTTTTCTGAATCCACACTAGTCAGGTTTTCATCCCGACCGTTCCACTGAAATAGCTTTTATCAAAAGAGACAATGACATTCAACCTGGTGAAATCCAAGAACCAATTTTCTGTCCTCTTCATCCCTGACCCCACAGCAGCATTGGACAAGACTGACCAGTCCCTCCTGCCTACAACACTCTCTTTTCTTACTTAACTTCCATAGCCACCTGCCTTCCTGGTTTTCTCATTACCTCGTTGGCTGTCTCTTCCCAGTCTTCTTTGTTGAATCTGCCTCCTCTTCCTGACCTCTAAAGGTTGGAGTACACAAGGCACCACATATTTGGCCCTCCTTTCTTTTATCTACACTCTCTCCTGAGGTGATCTCACCTAGACTTCATTTACCCTGCCTTTCGGATTCATATATTCATCTTCCTATTTGACAACTCCAGCTGGGTATCTAAACATCATTTCAACCTTACATGCCAGTACAAAATCATGATCTATCCCCTTTCTACTCCTACCCACTCTCTCCTATTTTTCTGATCACATTAAATGGCATTTTCATCTACTAAATTATCCATTTCACAAATCTAAGGATCATCCCTGATTCCTTCTTACTCTCACATCCCACAACCAAACCATCTGTAAAACCAGGCTGTTTTATCTCCAAAATATATTCCAAATTTGATGATTTCTTACCATCCCCACTGCTACTGCCCTGGTCCAAGCCACCATCTTTTCTCACTTGAACTTCTACAACAGCCTCCTGATATCCTGCTTTCATTTTTGTTGCCCCAGTTAGAGAAAGCTGTTGAAACTTGACAGAGATCAGACACCATTACTCTCCTGCTTAATACCCAATTTGTTACTAATTGATATTTGCGGTTTGTCCGAGGCCACAAAGTGAATGAGAGGGGTTTAAACTCAGGTGAAAATCAATGAGAGGGGTTTAAGCTCAGGTGGAAGTCAGTGAGGGAGTTAAGCTCAGGTGGAAGTCAGTGAGAGGGGATTAAGCTCAGGTGAACTGGACCCGTGCTCTTCGCCACTGTTAAACACTGCCCCGTGGTCCTGCCGACTTAAAACACCAAGTATCTGAGCACCCACTACAATTCACCGATGCCAAGAAGGCACTTTTATTTTGGCCAACTCTCCCCTCTTCTCATCCCATCTCTGAAGGATGTGTAAAAATTTCACAGCCTGCACCAAAGAGCCTTTCCACTCTAATCACAGTCTTAACTTCCTATTAATTCCATGGCTACCGAGAGCCTCACAGCCTCCTTCCCCTTCTTGCCCCGTCCCTCCTTTCCCATCTTCAGTGTCTACAGGCCTCTAGGGCTTTCTAGTAACTCCGAACCCCTTCTCTAGATCCTCCTGCAAGGCGCTCCCTTCCTTCTCTTCCTGATCCCCCAAAGCAACCCCTCCCGAACTCGTTCTCATCCTAACTTCCCAATCCCCCAACTTTCGGTCAACCTCCCCTCCTCCCAACCCCCTCCCAGCCGCCGGGCTCCAGATTTGTTTTCCTAGGACTTTTCTTCTCCCCGCGTCCCCCAATCCTCCTCCATCCCTAATCCTTTAACAACTCCACTCGCACGCCCCCATCTGCTCGCCGGGTCCCGCACAGCCCGGCCTCACCTCGCACCCTCAAGTCCCCCCTACCTCCACGCCCACCCCAAAGCCCACCTCCAAACCGCTCCCGCCCCTCCTCAACGCCGACGCGGCGTCCGCCTCCTTACCTTCTGTCCGCGGGGCCTCGGCGTCTGGCCGCCAAAGAGGGGGTGCCAGACTCGGCTGCGGGGTGGGAGCTCAGGGGGCCGGAGTGCGGGAAGTTTGAAGACGGGGCTAAAATAGGGGCGGGGACGTCAGCTCCCGGGTTGCAGCTGCGCGGCGACCTCGGCTCCAGGGTAACGGAGGGGGAGGCCCAGACTGCACTGCGGGACGCCCGCAGCCAATGATAGGCCCGCCCCCGACCTCCCATTGGCTTCTGTTGTTAGAGGGCTCTTTCTATTGGCTTCAGTGGAACCGGAAGGCGGAACGATTAGTACGAGAGTAGGCGGCCATTGGTTGACCGCTCTGGCTGTAGAGGCTACGGAGAGTGGCGAAGTCGTGCACGCCGAAGCTCGGAGAAGCGCGCCCGGCCCTTTAAGCTGCGCGAAGCCAGGGGCGGCTGCAGAGGGTCTAGGGCCCTGGGTGGTGGGGGGTGAAGGGCGAGGGCGGAGAGGAAAGGGTTTACCTGAAGTGAATTGTAGAAATGAGCGACTGCGTAATTGAAAACATTGAAAATTGTCTCGAATCGTTTTTGGAAATCGCTTGGTTTTAAATTAGAAATTAGAAACAAATAGCTAGTCGCTTCTCTTGTCTTAGCACTGAAATTGCTGATTTTCAGGAGGATGTGGAGTAAGTGTACTGATGCTCCTGCCTCGAAGACCTGGCTTTAGTGAAGCACGAAAGCGCCCCGAATTAGGCTTAAAAGTGATTGTTAGGTTTTGGAAGGGGTTTGAGGCGGAATGACATTTGTGGCGCACGTCAGTAACCTACTGAGAGCTGCTTTAAGGCATATTTTCCCTTCAAAAATAATTGACAGTGTATTAAACGGCATTAATTTTGGGAGGCAGGGAAGGTAAAAAGAAAATCCTCTCTGCGATGAAGTTTCTTTCAAGCCTTTCTGAGCCTTCTGATTATCAAGATGGTTTAACACCATACTCCGCTGTTCTCGCCTTTGTTAATTTCTTTAGCACCTTCATTCTGCAGAGAATCTAAAGAAATTTCTCTGTTCTGCTTTCTTCTCACTCTCCAGAAGGATTCAGGTTGTTGGCCATTGATTGCATTTGGTATTTAAAACGCCAAGTCTTACACTAGAAGATCAATACATCTAAAATAAAAACATGGGTTTGGGGATAACTTTTGTTGTTAGGGGGTGGAGGAGGTCAGGCTAACAAAAGCTGGTTTTTGGCATTCCATGTCTTAGCTAAAGATTATGTAGAGGTAAATATCAGTAGTAGATTCCTGTTGAAATGAGTTATCTGTTCTTTTAAAGTCTCTAAACAGCCACCAAAGAAAAGGAAGGTTAAACCTTTATCTATCTACTAGGCTATTGTTCATAGGTGTCAATGATGCCAATAAAAAAATATTGTCTTGTTATGTCTAAGTGCATTTAAGCAATGGGTGTTCCTTGAGCCATACTTTGAAACATAAAATACTTTAAATGTTGATTGCTGTTTTATCAAACTATTTCACTATTAGATTAATATTATTTTGAAACAAACTGAATAAAAAGTTAGAGTGTTCAGATTCTTATAAGTTTAGCTTCTTTCTTTCCGTTTGCATTCCCCCACCCTAAGTTCAGTCTTGGTGTGCATCTTGAACTGAAAATTTTCCAATGAAATTTATATAAAGTCTTTATGATCCATAGAAACGGAAGTGAAAATAGAATGCTATAAATACTGTAAATTCAGAAGAAAAAAACAATTAGGGATAAAATATTTTAGAATAATGCAGTTTGTGCCCAAGTAGCAGAGTGCCTTAATCCTGTTGCCTATGCTGATGTTTGAGACTTCCAATCCCTATGGTTTTAGGCAAGCAAGTTAGCTCTGATTCTTTGCTATACTATAGCTCTAAATAATGGTTTTAAAAAGTAAAATAGTCTCTTTCGTCACTTTCTTCCTAGGAATCACACACACAACACAATTTAAGTGTTGCTTTTTTATTGAAAGTTGCAGAGCTGAGGGATTCGGAGAAAACAGTTCTGAATGAGTTAAATGTAGGGGCAGGTAAGCAGAAAGCTTGGTACATTTATAATATCAGTTGTATTATACACAGAATCATATTTGATTTACGAAGTGGGTGATGACAAGGAGAGATATTGTCTGGAAGAAGATTTCTTTGGGGTGGATGAACGGGGACAGATTTTTCTGTAGCATAGATGTTCAAACTTTCACTTTCTTCCTTTGGCTCCTCCTCTCTGTTCTACCTTTGCTTTATTTAATTCTTGAAGGCAAAGGCGTTCTAATCAATCTTCTGACCATGAATTACGGTAATTCCGTTTCTTGCTTGACCTTGTTTTCGACTTGCACTGTTTCAAACCTTTCATTTTACCCTGTCAATATATTTTACTTCAAGTTAAAGATTAACCCACCTAAACAATACCATAATTAAATGCAATCGTCTCTATGCGCAATAATCGGTAGAAGATAGTAATAATCTGTTAGTAAAAAAAATTAAGGTGAGTAATACCAGAAACTGCACGGAAATAGCTTTTCATTAATTTGTTTAAATCTGCTAATACTCTTCGTTAAACTAGTTCACTGGTTATTACTCCGTTAAAGTTAATACTATGTAGCTCAGTAAACGCATTGATGGATTACTTTTAAAGGAAGTTGCTATAAAGAGTCAAAAAACATCCTGTGACTGGATTAAAAAACAAAAACAAAAAGAGTCTCTCCCCAAATAGTCAAACTGGGGTTTGCTAGCACTCAAGGAGGGCCGAGAATGAAACAATATTTATTCAGCAGTAACAATGTGCTAGTCAGTGTAATATTCTGGCTTCATTCAGGTTCTAGACTGGTATTGTTATTCATCGTTCTACCTGAGGAAACAGATTCTGAAAGGTTAAAGGATCTACCACTAGATACTAAAGTAGTAAGTGGTGGGGTCAGGATTCAAGCCAAGGTCAGCTAAATTCCAGGTTTCAAATTTAAGGCCTTTAACCTGTGTTTCACCTACAGGTTAATAGAGTTGCTGGCAAGCAAGAAAGAATTTAAAAGTTCAGGAGTCTCCACAAAATTGTCTAATTGTATGTAACACATTTTCAAGATCTTTACAATGTACAGTTTTATTCACTCTATCATATTTGGAATAACAGTGACTATCAATTTATTGGACCTAGGAAAAAGACCACAATAATTTATAAACCTACAGAAGTTAAGAATCAGTTTATTCAACTAATTTTTAAAAAGGTTATCCCAAAATAGGAGATAATTTCAAATGTTTTTGTGATTTTACATGGTTTTGATATTTTGATAGGGCTGGAATTTCTTAAGATTATACCATTTGCCATTTCATTTCACTATATACTACATAAAATTCTGCTTTTCAAAAAAAAAAAAAAAGGAAACAAAGCCAACAAAATTACATCTTTACATTTCTGCCACTTGAAATTATAAGCAACAGGAACCAGACTTATTATTTTTAAAGATTATGTTTATGAAAAAATTTATGTTAATAATTATTAAGCACTTTGGAGTTTTATTTTTAATATTTTTGGGCTTATATTGTTATTGCAATATCTCCAGATTTAACTGAATGTTAACTTTTTGCAGGACTCTGATTGCCTTGTTTAATACAATGTGGCAATGATACAGATGATATCAATTAAAATCTTCCTAGAAATGCTTACCAGTAGACTTATTCCCATTTTGCATATGGGGAAACTTAAGTGTTTGAACAATTTGTTAGAAGCTTCATAAAATTAATAGACTAGTAAGTAGACTTTCCAACTGTAGACAATCTAGAAATTACAATGACTACAATTTAAAATGGGCATACTAGAAATAATCACAACTTAGAAAGTACACCAGCATATAATTATTCTTAGCTAAAGTTCAGTTGTCCATTTAATACAATTCTTTAAAAAAAGAATATATATATATAAAGTTATATATGTTCTTATATATTTTACCTTTTGTGATAAGTAATACAAAATTCGAAAATTCTAAATCTAACTGTTCGGTGTCCATATTGCTAGAAAATTTTAAATTTATTTATAAATTCCAGGTAAATAGTGGGTTGTCAACACATAATATTAACTTTTAAACATTATCTAATACACCAGATGTTTAAAAAAATGGAATGGCTTAAGAAAACTTGAGTAGTGTATAAAGAACAGTAAAACTGGGGACACAGAAAGTAGTCTGCTCTTATAAAAACAAATTTAGTCTAATTGATTTTTGTTATTATTTGCCTTTGCAGTACAGAAAGCTGATACTCTTTGACTATTTCTTTAAAGGATAAATCTTATTTGATCACTTGATGAAATTTACAAGTTAATTATTTTGTTAGTGGAGAAAAATAAAGCTATTGAGATGTTTACTAGTATTTTTCTTTCATAATTGGTGAGTAAATCATTAATAGTTCCTCTATTTCTTAAGAGTTTATTTGAATTTGGGGGGCTTCTGCTTTTGTTTTGCATAGAAAGAACTAAATCAAAAGCTGGTTTAAGCTAGTTTTTAATACATGTTTTCATATTTTGTTACTCCACAATTACATCTTTAAGTAAATTGACCTACAGATCAAATGCTGTCTCCAACGCAGCAGGACTAACATTGAAGGAAAATGTAATTCTATTTGTATTCACATTGTTAGATTTGAAAGGGAGAATGTTAGTATAGTTTTCTTAGTGGATAATTGCCTGTTCTCAACTGAAAATAAGGAGATTCTATTATAATCAGTGACTGTCTTTTTAATTGACAATAAATATCCTAGGTAAAGAAAAAAGTGTTTTGACTACTTTGGAGTTCTAGCTATTTCTCCAGTGAAAACAGGAAAATGGCATAGCAGAACCGCAATGGGAAATTTCTGAGGTAGAAACCTTCGTTCATTCATTAAATACATACTGAGTACTTGGGGAATACAGAGATGAAAAATGAAGTCCTTGTCTTCCAGCTGCCTGCTGTCTAATGAACAAGAAAGATAAGTTTTTCTGATTGCAGGTCATCTATGTAATAAGGGCAGTTATAAAGATATACCTAAGGTGCTAAGGGGACTTGAAGAAGGGACTCTTAACTCAGCCTGGTGGCCCAGATATGATTCCCAGAGGAAATAACTCTTGAATTAGAGCTTATGTCACATAAAGCTAACCAGAAATGGGAAGATAAATAAGGTAGAAATAAATCAGTATATACCCAGGCAGGGCAGTGTATGCCCAAAGGCAGGGCAAATCGTTTAGTAAACATCATGGGGGAGGGCATGGGGAAAGGTAGAGCATACACTTAGAGAGGGAGTAGCCCCTTCTCCATTGTATGGATGGATAGGAGGCAAAGGCTAGAGGTGTATAAATGCTTCTTTAAGCTTGTATTTAATCCCAAACACCATAGGTGGTGACTGATGATTCTGGACTGATATGGTTTGATCTGCACTTTAGAAAGATTATCCCAGTGGCATCGTGCAGGGTGAGACTAGAAGCAGAAAGGTCAGCTAAGACCTTTAAAACTTCAGGAAGGGGCTAGTAACATAGGCAAGAAATGAGGAGGGCCTGAATCAACTAATATTGATCAAGGGAGCAATATTGACCAGTATCAAGTGAGCATCTTCTATTCCTGGCCCAGGGCATACAGTTTTACATACTCACTTTAATCCTTGCTGCAACCCAATTTAATCCTTACTACGACTCTGATATAGTATTATTTTTGTTGTTTGTTTGTTACAAATGAAGCCTGGGGCTGAAAGAGGCTAAGTGCTTTGCCCAGGGTTACAGTTAGGAAATAGCGGAGTAGGGGTTTAAATCCCTGTCTGACTCTAGGACCCGGGCTTTCAACCACCTGTTTTTGTGGTTTATTAATGAATCATCAAATCAACTTATGGTTTATAACCACATTTTTTTAATGGATATAGAGGAGAACAGAAAATACCAGAGTATATTGTGTACAGGAAGGATAAGTATCATTTTATGAAACTTCTGTTTCAGTGATTTTTATATATCTATAATGTGGTATTACTATGGCTCAAAGTAAAAAGAAAGTTTGAAAATGACTGTACTATGTTATACTGCAATTGTAGTAGGGAGAGAAAGAAAATGGGTGTGTACTACCTATGTTATAAGTTTGGGTGACTGATTGTATGTGGGAGGGTGATGGGGAAGAAGAATCCCAGGTTGACCCCAAATTCCTGGAGAAGACGCCTGGTACCCTTCACCAAAGACGGTGAGTACAGAAGGGCAAGTGTGAGATAAAAGACAGTAATAAGTGGTTTGGGGACCATGTTTGAGATATCTTTGGGACATCCAGGTGAAAATGCAGACAGCATTTCTTAGGAAGTTAAACATACATTTATAACATGACCCAGTAATTTCATGCCAAGATATTTACACTAGAGATATAAAAAAAAATATTCAAAAAATAATTAATCAATAGTGTTTATAGCAGTTTTATTCATATTAGGCAAAACAGGAAACAACCCAAATATCCATTAACATGAGAATAAAATTTTTAAATCCAATATTATCCTTACAATGTAATGCTGGTCATCAACAGAATTAACTACTGGTCAACATGGATGAATTTCAAAGGCATGATGTTGAGCAGAAGTCAGACACAAAAGCATATATTCTGTATATTTCCATTAATAATCAGTTAAAAAACAGGCGAAGTTCATCTTAACTGGTGAAAATCAGAACAGTAGACTATGGGGGTGGGGTAGGGATAGACTGGAAAGGAGTGAAAGAGTGATGTAAATACACTATATCTTGACTGAGGAGGTAGTTAAAAGAGTGTTTCCTTTATCAAAACTCATCAAAATTTATAATTAAGATAGGTGTTTTTCACTGTATGTGAACTTTACCTCAATTTTTTAAAATAGCTTAGTAAAAAACAAGAATAGATTGTTTTATATGATAGAAAAATCTAGAAGTAAACCCAGCTCCAAATATGGTTGGATCCAAGTGCTCAATGTTATTGATATTAAAATTTTGTTTTCTCTTTGTCTCTTGCATGTACTTTTTTATGTGTAGGTTTTATGTCAGGCAGGCTTTCCCTGCCAAGTTTGACCACCAAAGCGCCAAACTTACATTCTATTCATCTAGCAACCCCATAGGAAAAAGAACACCTCTTTTCTGATTGGTCCAGCAGAAATCCTGGTATTAACTCTGCTCGTACCTGAACATGAACTAATTACTGTGGCCAAGTGGCTCCTTGGGGTGGGGAGGTGGAAAGGGTATGATCAAGTCACCTGTATTTTTACGTTCACCCAGAAGAGCTGAGAGAGGTGCTTCTCCAAAGGAAAACTGGAATGCCGTTACTAGAAGAAGGAATACGGGACAAAACCAATAGATGTCCCCAAAAGTGATAATAATTTTATTCAAATAGGTTCAGATGGTCTGGTGTTTTTTAAAAATAGGTTCAGATGGTCTGGTGTTTTTTAAAGTTCTTTTTAGAAAAGCACATGTAATTCTAATTTCCCCAGTCTGTAAATACAGATCAGATCAGCCAAATTTTGTTGTCCTTTGACCCCTTCTGATTTATAGCTGACCCTCCACTGTCAAAAGACTTCCCCACCAGTAATTTATGAGACTTCCCAGAGAGTGTCTCCTACTTACAAACACCATTACCTTCAATGGTAATCCTTCTTAGGAAAGACAATAGGACCACTGCCCTATCATGGTTAGTCTATCCCCTTTCTCTCCAGAACCCGGCAGTTTCCACTGGTGGCTGTGTTACTGATTCACTAAATACCACCACTATGTCAGTGCCAAAGTTGAACTGGAATAGTGCCCATTATATGCCTATTGCTTCTCAGTTCCTAGCCTGCCTTTCTGTATTCTACTATGTGATGCTGGGACTAGGACTTGGCTAACTGCATTTCCCAGACTCCCTTGTGAGTTGGCTCACTGTCAGGTTCTGGTAGCAGAAGGCATTGGGGAAAGTTTAGAAGGCAGGTGGTGAGGAGAGAGGCGTTCCTTCTTCATGTCCCTGTTCCTATCAGTATTGCTCCAGCAGTAGAAGCAGTTGGCTCTAGTCTGACATGTCTTTTGCTGCTCCTAGGACTAGATACCTAGAGCTCTCTCCTCTGGGTGTAGATACCAGACCTGTGGGGCCTTTTCTCTGAGTCCCTAGGTTCTAGTGACCCCACCTCTCTTTGTTTATTCCTTTAATCCATACAGGTAATTGCTTTTTGCAGTTACAAATATCTGGGTTATCTTGGTGATCCCTTTGTGATCTTTCAGCCTTTCAACACCTGCGTACCAGTTCCCTGTATTAAATACTCTCACTTACTTATATTTATTTATTTATTGCCGCACAGCACGGCTTGAGGGATCTTAGTTCCCCGACCAGGGACTGAACCCACACCCTCGGCAGTGAGAACGTGAAGTCCTAACCACTGGACTGCCAGGGAATTCCCAAATACCCTCTATTTAAACCTAGTGCAGTTTCTATTTTCCCAACAGCATCCTGACCTAGTGTTCTAGAGCCAAGCTTTGGAGGTGAAAGTGATATGCTCCCTTCCTTATGTGTCACTCTCTGTTACATGGATCCCAGTTAAGTGTTTCTTGCTGTTATAGACTGAATGTTTGTGAATCCCTGAAAATTCATATGTTGAAATCTAATCCCCAATGTGATGGTATTAGGAAATGGGGCCTTTAGGAGGTGATCAGGTCATGAGGGTGGAGCCCTCACAAATGGGATTAGTGCTCTTATAAGAAGAGGCCAGAAAGCTAGCACTCTGCCATGTGAGGATACAACGAGACAGCTACCTGCAAACCAGGAAGTGGGTTCTCAGCAGACACCAGATCTGCTGCCATCTTGATCTTGACTTCTTAGCTTCCAGAACTGTGAGAAATAAATTAATGTTGTTTAAGCCACCCAGTCTATGGTACAGTATTTTTGTTATAGCAGCCCACACTGACTAAGACACTCATTATGCTCAGATGTTTTACATAATTTAGTGAAACAGGGCTTTCATTTCTCTTGCCTTATCATACAAACACAGTAGGGAGTTGGACTGGCATGGATTTTAGTGCTCTAGTGAGACTCTACCTTCTCTGACAGCTCTTGATCAAGGTAGCTGTACTTTACCCTTTTCCCCTTGGGAAAGTTCTTTCCCAGGAGGATTCTGAGGTCTACGGCTCAAGCTGAGATCCTCACAGCATGTAAGTATAGCATCTACCATTTATACGGCTCAGTACTGAGGCTGAGTTAACAGACTCAGTGCACACACAGAATATAAATGAGAAGACTGAGTGAATGTGCTCATTATTATGTTTGTAGCCTACACTATTACTTTACCTCCCCCTGCCCCACCCTCCAAAAACATATAAACAATAACAAAGAAAACACTCCACAAAACTTTCCGAGGAGGAACTAACACAATGGGTGACCCAAAGAGCATTAAAATGCCTTGGAGTAGGATCTGAGATTTGTGTAGCATTTTGCATAGCACTTTCACAAAGATTACCTCATTTGCTTTTAAAACAATCCTGAGAAATAGAAAGGGCAGATACTTTCCACTTTCAATAGATGAGGAAACTGACCCCAAGGTTAAGTCAGATTTGTCTAATAGACCCATAATGTGAGCCACATGTTTAATTTTAAACTGTCTAGTACTCATGCTAAAATAAGTTTTAGAAAATGGAATTTTTACAATATATCTCATTTAACATAATATATCCAAAGTATTATCATTTTCAACATGCAATCGATATTTTAAAATTATCAATGAGATATTTCACATTTTTTTCTACTAAGACTTTGACACTTAAGTGTCTATTTTACAGTTACAACACATCTCAGACCAGCCACTCTTCAAGTACTCAACAGTGGGTTGTGGCTACCCTATTGGGCAATATAGGGTTAGACTATTTACCCACAGGCATGTAATAGGAAGGTAGTCAGCTTCTGAAAAGGGAAATAATAGTCTGAAAACTTAAAGACCTGAATTTTAGACATGACTCAGCCTCTTACTGGTTGTGGGATAGAGGACAAGGAATTCTTCTTCTTTAAAACAAAGCAAATGGCATTAATCATTTGTCTTTACTTCCTTCCCAGTCTTCCTCTTTCCCCCATACACACATCGGAACCCCTTCCTCAAGGGAAATCTTGAATGGAAGGCCAATATTTAAAACATAAGATGTGCTTCTCTGTTGAAGGAGGAATGCCAATGGGGAGGGAGGGGTACAAGTGGCTCACAACCTGTTTAGCATACACACGTGTTTGTGCATACACATGCACACACACACAGAGCATCTTCTGAGGGGACTTGGATGAACCCCTTGGGCATATCTGAAACCCTTGGAGGAAATCACCTCTAAGTTCTTCTCATTTTAAAGTCTATGATTCCATGGGTACAACTCCACTCAGGTATGGTTGACTCTTTCAGCCACTGTTTAGTTTAAGATTTAACCAAGAAAAAGAAAGTACTATTGTGAGTACAGTTCAATCCACAGACATCATTATATTTGTGTTTGACTCACATTTTTAGTTTCACAGAATCATCAATTTTCATAAATGGAAGGGGGTCTTTAAGATCAATTATTCAAGTGGCTTTCTGATTTTTTTCCCGTAGTAATAGAGGCTTCTTTTCAAACAGTAGGTTACACAAAAATCTAAAATATACTCTATGACAAAAAGGAACCTTTCTACGCTGTTGATGGGAATGTAAATTGGTATAGCCACTATGGAAAACAGTATGGAGGTTCCTTATAAAACTAAAAATAGAGTTATCATATGATCCAGCAATCCCACTCCTGGGCATATATCCAGAGAAAACTATAATTTGAAAAGATACATGCACCCCAATGTTCATGGCAGTACTATTTACAATAGCCAAGACATGGAAACAACCCAAGTGTCCACTGACAGACGAATGATTAAAGAAGATGTGGTACATATATACAATGTGCTCAGCCATAAAAGAGAATGAAATAATGCCATTTGCAGCAACATGGATGGACCTAGAGATTATCATACTAAGTGAAGTAAGCCAGACAAAGACAAATATCATATGATACCATTTATATGTGGAATCTAAAAAAAAAAAAATACAAATGAGCTTATTTACAAAACAGAAAGAGACCCACAAACATAGAAAATAAACTTATGGTTACCAAAAGGGAAGGGGGGGTGGATAAATTAGGAGGATGGGATTTACATATATATACTACTATACATATAATAGATAATCAACAAGGACCTACTGTATAGCACAGGGAACTCTACTCAGTGTTATGTAATAATCTATAAGGGGAAAGAATCTGAAAAAGAATATATATATGTATAACTGAATCAGTGTGCTGTATACCTGAAATTAACATGACATGGTAAATCAACTATACTTCAATTTTAAATAAAGGAAAAAAAAAATATATATATATATACTCTATGATAGAGTCAGGATAGCCGTGCAAAGGGGAAGTGCACGTGAGGATCTCCCAAACCCCTCCCAGAAGCAGGCCCCCAAGAATCCTCTCTCAAATCACCAGGGCAAACCAACACAGAATTTTAACAACCAAAGTTTAAGTCCAGTTCCAACCCCTTCATCCCATGAGGAAACTGAGGTCTTGTGAGGTGCTTGGAGTCCCAGGGCAAGCTGGTGTCAGAGCTGCCACAGAAACCCATCAATGACCTGCGAGAGCTCGCTGGTACTGCCTCCCAAGAGCCACCTGTTAGCACTTTCAGAAAGTTTCTAAGCCAGCTGACATCACGACAGTAGCTGGAAATCAGGCATGGCGAAAATATTTAAACCACAGAAATCAGCAAACGCTACAAATCAGGGCTTTCCCCAGAGAACCGGTTGCTATACCTTGACCAGCACACCTCCCAACCCAGAGTTTCCAAGTCCAGGTCTTTATACGCTAGGCAGCAACCTGAGAATAAGACGCACTCATTGTCGCTTTATAGGAAACAAAATTTTAAGTTAATAAAAAATTTAAAATAGTAAAAATTGTGTCTGTTCATGAAGAAGAACTTAATACCTAGCAATGCGTCTCAATATTTACCACTTTCTATTGTCCTGTGGGTACTGGTCCCATTGAGTCTTTTCAGCTGTTATTTGGAGATTTCAGCTACTTTGGGGATTGAGGCTTTTTTGTTTTTTGTTTGTTTGTTTTGACAGAGCCGCGCGGCATGCGGGATCTTACTTCCCGGACCAGGGATCAAACCTGAGCCTCTGCGGAGTCTTAACCACTGGCCAGGCAAGTGAAAGCTTTAGAACATTAGTTAAAATTAAAGTCTAAAAATAAAATAAGGGGAACAAATGAAACTACTGAAATCGCCGTTTGAGTAGCGAATGATCTGATATACCTCCTCTCAGTCTCCCTCTGGTTCTATTTCTGGCTAAGAAGGTATTTAAAGGTCAGTGTAAACAACCGCTGGTCTCCAAGCTTCTCAGCTGGCCTCGTGCCTCCACCTATTTAATCCTCCCAACCGAACTTCTGATTTATCATTTTAACAATAACCCTTTCCCTCTGCCTCTTCCTCCCCTCCCTTCGTGGCTTTTCTTCCATTCCTTTGTGGCTCCGCTCTCCCCCCTGGCCTGTTTGGACATGCTTGTGATGTCAGATGCCTGCACTTGAGCTGTCCTTTTGTATCCATGGTGATGGAAGAAAAATAAGCTGCTTTGCAGTGATTTGAACTTTAATCCGTTCAAATAATGCATGCTTTATTACTCAGGTGATTTTTTTCCCCCAATACTTTTGGACCACTGAAATCTTGAATTATTAAAGAAGAATTAACATGCTTTCTCTTTTCTTTCTTTCCTTTTTTTTTTTTTTAACCTTTTTTGCCCTGGTAAAGTCGAATAATCTTTTTGATCTCAGCAACTGCAATTTTTTCTTGATAATTAAATCAATAGGAAAATAATTTCAAAAATATGATTCCAAAGGAAAAGGAATTATAAAAGATATTTAAAGTTTCTTCTCACTACATATATATAAGGAACTTATATTAGGCTAAGTAAAGTTTGGAGAACCTACATAACACTAGGGAAAACATGAGCAAACTGTAAAACATTTACAAAGTAGTACTGCCCAAAATGTTGGCCTCTTAATACTAGTGGCACATGAAATCACTTAAGTGGTCTACAGGTATAGTATTACATAACTGGCTTCCAATCTTTCTCAATTAATGAAACAGAAAATCTCAGCCTGGTGGCAGTTTTTAGCACTTTGCTAATACTTGCTGATCATTTTTAAAAAAACAGCAAATGTTGGCGAGGATGTGGAGAAAAGGGAACCCTCGTACAATGTTGGTAGGAATGTAAATTGGTGCAGCCACTGTGGAAAACAGTATGGAGGTTTCTCAAAAAACTAAAAACAGAACTACCTTATGAGCCAGCAATTCCACTCCTGGGTATATATCCAAAGAAAACAAAAACACTAATTTGAAAAGATACATGCACCCCAATGTTCACAGCAGCATTATTTGCAATTGCGAAGATAAGGAAGCAACCTAAGTGTTCATCAACAAATGAATGGATAAAGAAGATATGGTATGTATATACAACGGAATTCCCCTCACCCATAAAAAAGAATGAAAGTTTGCCATTTGCAGCAACATGGATGGACTTGGAGGGCATTATGTTAAGAGAAATGTCAGACAGAGAAAGACAAAAACTATATGATATCACTTATATGTGGAATCTAAAAATATAAACTAGTGAATATAAGAAAAAGGAAACAGACTCACAGATATAGGGAACAAACTAGAGGTTTCCAGTTGGGAGAGGGAAGGGGGGTGGGGCAAGATAGGGGCAGGGGAGTAAGAGGTACAAACTATTAGGTATAAAATAAGCTATAGGGATATATTGTACAACACAAGGAATATAGCCAATATTTTATAACAACTATAAATGGAGTATAACCTTTAAAAATCGTAAGTCACTATATTGTATACCTGTAGCATATAATACTGTACAACAACTATACTTCAATTAAAAAAAAAGAAAAAAAGAACAGAAAACAAAAAAAAAATCTGGCACTCAATGATCAGTGTAACCAGAGGTGAGTAAGCCTTGGGAAAAACATTAATATCATATGAAATATCCAGAATAGGCAAGCTCAGAGAGACAGATAGTGGAACCGAGGTAGCCAGCAGCAAAAGGGCAGGGAGGGAATGGGAGTTACTGTCTAATGGATACAGAATTTTTGTTTAAGACAATGAAAACCTTCTGGAAATAGACAATGTTGATGGTTATACATTTGAATTTACTTAGTGCCACTGAACTGTACACTTAACATGGTAAAGTTTATATATATTTATGTGTATTTTGCTACAATTTTTTAAAATATTGCAATTCATGGCTGTTCTTATCCTTGGTGAAAGAAGTTTTAGTGAACCGGCATGGGCAGAAGCTAGTGATAGGTCACGATCTAGCATTAGAGTTTAGGGAAGCTGACGTGCACAGGACGCCCTTCCTGAAAATTCAGAGGCAAAGCAGGACACCCAGGGCAAGTGCAGGCTGTGGATGAACAGCAGTAATAATGCAATTCACCATACTGGATCCCGAGATAAGAACGAGGGACCCGGCTGTGAAAGCTCCGGTGAGAAATCAGACAGCAGGGAGCAAGATCCCACTTGTCCTGTTTGGCATCCTGGAACTCTACTTCTTCTTGTCAAAGGCATAGTGGCCAGTTGCCTGCTCCTAGTGACAGGACAAGAGTGGGGTTAAGGTCATGGTATCTGGACCAGGTAGAAGGTTAGGGAGAACCGGGTAGCCATTTCATAAGCTTTGGTCCAGTCTATAACACCAACGTTAATAACTGGGAACAGATGCCAGGCAGACTCTGACACTAGGACAATACCTAAGACATTTAAGAAAACTGCAAGAGTTGGATGAATTGAGAAGACCTTTTTTTCAGATAATACAAATAGTGGGATAAAAGTTATTAAACTTGAAAGTGTCTCTAGTCTTCCCCTTACCCACTTCCTGCTTAGTGAAATGTTGCATGGGATTTTTTTCCTGTTAGTCCAGAATTGTGGCTACTGCCCAAAGCTGAGATCATTCTCTAAAGAGCCGTAAATAATTAGGACTCAAAACCTTTTACAAGGGCTTATTAAAAAGTATAGAAGCAATCTTACCCTTACCAACCACCACCCTAGGAAACTCCTTTCTTTGCCTTCATCTCACCAAAGGAAAGGCCTTTGGGCCTTTGGGCCTCACCTAAGGGGTGAGGGGAAGAAGTCCAGGAGAACAATTCACAGGTAACTTGAAGAAGAGGAGACTAGCATCTCGCTCCCTGACTGACGCCTGCTAAGTTGCAGCCCCTTTGTAACTTTGTGCTGCCATTGGAATAAGGCATTGGAGATGGCTTTGGGAGTGTCTTCCATTGTTTATGGGGCATGCATAGAGACTAATGTCCATTTCTAGTCTAGAAATGTCTGAAGCTGAGAGTAGAAAAACCACTCCCAATAAGGCTTGAAGATACAGTATGCCTAGAAGAAGGTGAAGGCTCCTGCCCCCAATCAGTTGGCCATGATTTTAAAGGACATGGCAGGGACACCCGAAGTCTCATTATTCCAGGGAAGGAGTGGAGAGTTAGAGGAGAAGCAGAAGAGCATGGGGCTGCCCCGGAGGCAGATGTGTGGTAGATGCACAACCCAGAGAAGCTGGGAGGGCAAACAGCTGGGCGACCTGAAGGAAGTCTAGTTTGCCCTTCTCTTCCCCACAGCAACAGAGGGGACCTGGGGAAAGCTGAGCATTGCCCCAAGGGACCCACACTTCACCTCTCTGGAGACCATCTCATCCTCTGAGGCATTGGCATCGGACAAGAACACGACGAACCAGAGAGAGACAAGTGATGCGTCCCCACCTGTGACCCGTGGGCCATTCACAAAAGGAGGTGGATGCTGACCGCCTCCATTGTCCAGAGCCAGCTGTACGGCCTCCCCTACTTCTGTTGTGTTCAGAGTTCCAGCTTCCACTGCACGAGGGAAGGAAAAGAAATTGAATCAGAAATGAGACTGAAGGTTTAAAACTAGACTATACTTCAAAACCTGAAAGTAACCACAGTGTTATGGAATCTGTCCAAGATGTTAATCTGGAATTGAAGAGAGCACAGTTGAAAGCAGTGATACTGTTGTATTTTTGAATATTGAGACAGCTTGATTAACATACAGAATCTAACTATGTACACAATTTTATATGTGATTTTTTTCACTTATAACAATTTTCTCATCATCTTAAAAAAATCTTCACATGCTCAAAACAACTTTATAAATATTATTTATAATAGCTGCATATTTCCATTTTACAGATATGTCACAAGTTTTTAACCATTACTCTGTTGTAGGACATAGATGTTGCTTTCAAATTTGAAGAATTGAATTATAATATTTATTTGTTCTTTTAATGTGTTATTTTTATCATTATTAAATATCCACTGACTACCTAGTAATTCATTAGAACAGTTTGGGGTATCAGTAAGCCAGCCAGGAGTTTCGATGATGTGTTTACTAAGCTGGCAGCATTAAACGTTTTATCCTTCTAGTGTTTGCCAATTGTGTGGAGCTGATGGCTGCAGTCCTACAGGATATAACATGTCTCTGCCTTTTAGAATATAAGCACCACAAGGGTGGGTGTTTGTCACTGTTTCATCCTCTGTCGTATGCCTGGTACCTTGAACAGGGCCCAGTAAGTACTTAAGTACAGGGTGCTAAATAAGTACTTAAAAATAAATTAATGTAGTTTTAAGTAGGAATGGGACATAATTACTCCTCAATTTCCCTTCAGTTTTTGCAGGGTGCATTTATGGGAACCACACAGGAGGTAGTTAGGATAAGAATGGATCTAAGAGAAGAAAATGGGAGGAGGCAGAGCCACTAGCAGAAGACAGAGACGAAGGGGAAGAGGGAGCTTTGGGTCCTGGCATCTGAATAAATATTGACATGATCCTACGTGATGTGATCTTGTTTGTATTAAGAGCTAAATTAAGTTAATTCAATTAGTAAGATATTAGGCTTATCATAATATGGCTGAAACCACCCAATGCCATACAGGGGAAGTTATTCCTAGTGTTGCCAAGTAGTGGACTGAACATACATATCGAACCCCCTGCTCCCTAAAGTCCCAGGGAAATAACAGAAGACCCATCACATAGATTTTTTAAAAACATTTTTGAAGATTAAAAACATAATATATCTCCACGGGATGGAGGTAGCTAGCAGCTGACCAGAAGTTTGCAGAAGTCCTAGAAGACAGAAACTAATTAGGATCAGACTGAAGGGGCAAAGAGAGGAGTGAAAAACTACAGTCCAGAAGTTCATAGGTAAGAGGAGTCCTTTCTAAAGGAGGCCCAGAGAAATTCCAAGTTCAGAGGCAACACTGGCAAAAGTCAGTTCAGGATGGGGATATTATCAGTGTAACTAATTAAAGAAGTACTGAGAGGACTTCCCTGGTGGCACAGTGGTTAAGAATCCGCCTGCCAATGCAGGGCACATGGGTTCGATCCCTGGTCCGGGAAGATCCCACATGCCGTGGAGCAACTAAGCCCGTGCGCCACAACTACTGAGCCTGCGCTCTAGAGCTCGTGAACCACAACTACTGAACCCCTAGAGCCCGTGCTCTGCCTCAAGAGAAGCCACTGCAATGAGAAGCCCATGCACCGCAACGAAGAGTAGCCCCCGCTCACTGCAACTAGAGAAAGCCCGCACGCAGCAACGAAGACCCAATGCAGCCAAAAATAAAAATAAATAAATAAATAAATTTAAAAATAAATAAATAAATAAGAAGTACTGAGACTGTTGGGTCCTCCCCACTCCCTTTTCCCTCTCTTTCCCCTGGGTTTATATTTCCAAACTCAACCTATAAACACAGCATGGAAGATCTCCTTAAAGCCACGAGACAATATAAACATTATAAATGTCAACAATTTTAAAAATTTAACAAAACTCAGGAAGGACAAAGGCAGAGTATCTGTAGGTGTTCTAATTTCCTCATCTTTCATGACAAGTTGATGAATACTACCTAAAATTAATAAGTCAAGAAATACAAGTGATGCTGTACACCTGGAACTAACACAACATTGTAAATCAACTATACTTCAATTAAAAAAAATTAAAAATTAAAAAAAAAATTTTAAATAAAAAAAATAAATAAAAGAAATAGAAATGAAATGTATTATTTGAGGTTAAGGAGTAACCACCACAAACAAACAAACATCCCTTACAAACAGTGAGTAGACTACTGATGAAAATGATTATCCCCGGGAAGTGACACTTGGCATAGGAGGTGGGGGGAGTGGCAAGAAGAAGAAGTTTGTATAATTTACAAAGTTTGTATAATTTAAAAGGTTTTCTAAGTTTTTATATTGCTTTAATAAAAACAAATGTTTAAATGCTTGGTAAGAGGAAAACAGAAAAAATACACTAAAATGTTAATAGTGGTTGTTTTTGAATGATAAGAATTATGGACAATTTTGGATTTTCTACAATTCTACATTTTCCAAGCTTCCTATCTCTATTTCTTCTGTCATAGAGAAAAAATCATTATTAGGAAAATGTCATGCCTACCGTATAGCCCAGGGAACTATACTCAATATTTTATAATAACCTACAAGGAAAAAGAATCTGAAAAAGAATAGAGCTATATATACGTATAACTGAATCACTTTGTTGCACACCTGAAACTAATACAACACTGTAAATCAACTATACTTCAATAAAAAATAAAATTAAAATTAAAAAAGCTTTTTAAATAAAAATTTTAATTAAAAATAAATTTTAAAAAATTTTTAAAGAAAAAAATAGGCTCTCAAAACACACAAAGTAATGACCATGGGTTTGCTGTAAAGTATTATACATGCAGATAAGGAATTTAAAATAACATGTATCTGAAGGGAGGAGGCCAAGAGGGAAGGCTGGACTTTGCAACTACTGGTAGCAGGAAGAGGCAAACACTGGACCTGAAGAGAGGAGGCTGGCAGTGGTTTCAGAAAGGAATGATTTCTGCACGTAATAGGAGGACGTAAAATGATTTCTGCACGTACACAAAATGGAGGGTTTGACCAGCCATGGGTTTACTGAGCCACTCATGGACTTTCCCCCACTGAGATCCTCTGCTTCTCTAGATTTTTCTGTAGGATGAGACATGCATATCCATTTTCCTCCCTTATTTAAAACAACCAAGAGAAAAACCTGACCGCTGCAGAGACCACCAATGAGACCCTCCCCATTAGGACATACTCTTCCTGGAGCTGCTGCTTCCTGCTTTTGCACTGGTGGTCCTGTCTCACACAAACCGGACATGATCTTACAGAGTTAGCTCCACGACCACCTGACGGCTGTTCCTACAAGCGGTCAAGTCAAGACCATGCAGGCTAAGGTCTTCTATGGGGATGGTCACCACATATGGTGTGGTTAGTGCAGAATATTATCAGAAAGTAACTGATTACCATAGTGGGTGCCTTTTCTAGCAGTCTCCATGCTGGCACAACTATCAGTGCCTCCAGCAAACCTGTCTTACAGGGACTTCAATATCATGACCATGGCGTCTATCTCTAAGCCTTTCTTTTAATACTTTTTCTGCCAATGTCCCAGAAGAGCATATTCTTTCAGGCAATATCCAGCAAAGATTTTCTACAAAAGTCAGTAGTCAAAGATGCAGTGTTAATTGAACATCAAAAGGGAAGCATGCCAGCCTACTACAGAGAAAGAGGCCCTTTAGAAATATCTATCATTTCAAGGCACCCTGATGAAGGCCAATTAAGAATATTTTTGCAATGTTTCAAAATTTGAAGGACTGTTTACGTTTTTCCCCCATTGCCAAGACTTTATTTATTTTTAATTTTTTTATTAAGGTATAGTTGATGTACAACATTATGTAAGTTTCAGGTGTACAACATAGTGATTCACAATTTTTAAAGGTTTTACTCCATTTATAGTTTATAAAATAATGGGGAATGTTACTTTTTTGAAGGACTTTTTTTACAGATCCTCTGGTGTGCTTTTTTCATTGCAGGCTATAAAGAGATTTCGAATTATGTGCAAGTTCTTAGGAGTTACAAAGCCTCACCCCTCAAATTCTTTGCTATATAATGGAGCAGTAGAAGCTATTGAAATATTAAGGGAGTCATGGCTACCTTCTCAGTGGTTTATCTAAATGTCAGCTGGGATTCTTTTGGCCAAGATCTTGCTTCTCAAAGTGGAGTCCACAAACAAGCAGTGTCAGTATCTCTGCACATCACTTAGAATCTCAGGCCCCACCCCAGAGCTACAGAATAAAAACCTTCATCGAGGTGATTTGTACACACAGTAAAGTTTGAAAAGTACTGGTTGAGGAGAATCCAAGGCTGCTTTGGGAATGTTCTCAGCTGTCAAAACAGAGGATCTACATCTATGAATTTTACGACTAACTTCTGAGCATGCTCTAATGGTTATTTGATATTTAAAATAGGTTACATGATTCTCATAATGACTGCAGTATTTCAGATTGCAGTTACTCTAAGCATGAGATGCTATGCCAAAAGGTTTGCAATCAACCGCTCATTGCCTTGGTGATTCAGACTTTTAATTGTGTTGCACTAGACCAGAGAGACTCCCATCTCCCAAAGAGTATTCAGTTTGGGTATGGAAGCCACTTCTCAGTCACTGCTGGAATTTTCCTTTGAGAAGCATTTATAGAGTGTACACAACCGAGTGAAGAAAGAAAAGATGGAGTTCACAGCTGATGCAAGTCAAGCAACAAATTTCTAGTTTTACCATCTAATCTGCCATGGCCTCTGAGTTCATACCTGCCCGTCCCAATGTCACTCTGATCAAAATTACAGAATGTTGAGGAAGATGGTGTTTGTATGTTTTCTTACACGTGGAAATATTTTGCAAGACTGGATTCCAATGAACCTCTTCAAACTCACAACAAAACCTCAGTTTTAGACAAGATACACACATGTTCAGAAGAACTGAGTGCAAAAGAAAAAGGTTACCATCTAAATAAAGATAATCCATACTTGTGGCCCAGTGAAAAGAAGGGACCCAAAAATTCAGTGTATGTTTTGGTTTGTTTGGTTTCTTTTTTTTTTTTTTTTTACCACGTGGACAAGCATGCAAACATGATATATCAAAAATAAGAAGGGTGACTTTTGCAGCCATGATGGACGGAAACCATCAGAATTCCAAAGATCCTGGATGACTTAATCTTGTAACACTGAGCCATTTTCCTTCCTCTTCCATTAAGTATCTTTGATAATGAACAGGTCTCTGAGAAAATTATAAGGTCTGGTCCCATTTTTTAAGGACTCTTCTTCATTCTGAAGAAATGCTACAGTTATTGTTCAGAAGCTATTATGTACCATCCATTTCTTTTTTTTTTTTTTAAATGGATTTATTTATTTATTTTATTTTTGGCTGCGTTAGGTCTTCGTTGCTGCACGTGCGGGCTTTCTCTAGTTGCGGTGAGCGGGGGCTACTCTTCGTTGCGGTGCGCGGCCTTCTCATTGTGGTGGCTTCTCTTGTTGTAGAGCACAGGCTCTAGGCACGTGGGCTTCACTAGTTGTGGCTCGTGGGCTTAGTCGCTCCACTGCATGTGGTATCTTCCCAGACCAGGGCTCGAACCCATGTCCCCTGCTTTGGCAGGCAGATTCTTAACCACTGCACCACCAGGGAACTCCCTCATCCATTTCTTAATGGTCATTTTAAATTATGTGGTCAATTGAGCTGTGTTGAGCTCATGAGTATAATTTTCAATGGCCTTTGAAGAGGCAAATGACCTGTCTTTCCCTCTTATTTTTCCTGTTGTGACCATAGTAGGTATATTAATACTATGTCATTATGATAGCTGTCTAATGTATAACAAAAAATTAAATAGAAGTTTCTGGAAGTGTCTAGAAGCTTTTTGTATATAAGAAATTCCAGGGGTGGGAGAGAGACAAAATTTTTAAATCACGAAGTTTGTGCTAAGGACATAATATGTGCAAAAATATTAATAGAGCCTTTCTAATCTTCTTTTGACAAGTTCTACTGGCAGTCATTTGAGTCATTCTTGTTTCTGGAGTATTCTTTGAAATTCAATAGAGGATTTATTGAGGAGTCTGCAACAGGGAATAAAGAATGCTGACTTGAAATCTGTAAGTCAAATGTACTTTCCTCTCAATCCTAAAATTCAGTCCATCAGAGTATAAGTCAAAAATATAAAATGGAATAACTTTCCTACTGCAGAGTGGTGTGGTTAATAGCACAGACTTTGAGGTCAGAGGTCAGAGAGACTTGGCTCTGTCACTCAGAAGCTGCAAACTGGGGCAAGTTACTCAATTGCTCTAAGTTTTAGCTTCCTTACTTGTAAAATGGAAACCAAAATGTCCACTTCCTCAGACTTTTTTGAAAATTAAATAACATAATTGTTTAGTAAACCCCAAGTAAACCTCAGTGAACATAGGTATTATTATATTATTATTAGGTACCTGGCAATATCTAGTTGGACAATGAAAGAGATAGATATTATTATATAGATAAATATTGTTATTACAGATATTGTTATCAGATATCTACCAATATCTGGCTAGATAATGTAGAAGACAAGATAGTTCATTCACAATAGTTACATTTCATGACCTACATAAAGAAAAAGCTAAAAATATACCATGTCCCTGGAAAGGAAAACTGAATAATTTAAAGGTGTCAAATCATCCCAAATTGATTTATAGGCTCACTGATAGTCCAAAACCATTTAAAAATTTTTTTCAAAAGAATCTTAAAACATATTTAGATGAATAAACATGCAAAGTAAGTTTAAAAATGAAAAATAATAATTATGAGGAGAAATATAACATGTTCAAACATTAAAATGTTAGAGCGCTACCACAATTTTTATAATAGTACTAACACAAATTAAAATATATGATAAGGAAAACTTCTCAAATCAAAAAAAAGAAAGAATTATTCATTAAATGACTCTAGGGAAAGTCACGGGCTTAGAGATCACTATTTATAACCCATACCTTATACTATTTCATTAAATGCATACCAAATGAATTTACGAATTAAATGTAAAATTCAAAATATAAAAAGCAAGCATAAAATGAAATATCAGATTTCTGCAAGGAGGAAGCTTTCTAAAATTAAAAATAGTGAAAGAAGTCTCCAGTAAACATATAAACAAAAGATATGAATAGACAGTTGCCCAAAGAGAAATTAATGCATGTTAGAAATATAGAAAAGTCTGACGTCATTAGAAGGCTTTAAAATTTTTTCAGAATGAAATGATTAAATCCAAGTAGATTCCATTTTCTCTCCACTTATTTCTTATTTCAAGAATAAAAATACTGAATGCTGGTAAGGAGGTATTAAAACAGGCACTCTCAGACTCTCTGGTAGTATAAACTGGTTTAAACCATTTTGTTAGTAGTACATCAAAAATCTTAAAATGACTGTATCTCCCAACCCAATAATTCCACTTTTAGAATTATTCTCCTTGAAGAAATTCCTGTATACAAAACTTATAATGTGCAAATGTACAATAATCACAAAAGTATTTAAAAAAGAAAATTGAAGATACCATAAATAGTAATGTGATTAAATATCATGGTATATGATTAAACTTTGGAAACATTAAAAATGTAAAATTTACAATGAGGAGAGGAAATAATATGATAAGTTTTAAAAAGAAACAAACTTCAATACAAAAGCATAATAAATGTGCAAAAATATTAACTCTGTTTTTGGATGATGGAACTACTGGAATTTTTTGTGTTTGTTTTTTAAATATATGTTCTGATTTGTCTATTACGAACATGTTTAACTTCTGTGATTAGAAAAAGATAAAGTACTTTTGAAAACTCAGAAAGTAACATATTTGTTTTTATAACAATTCATGCTTTTCTGCCTATGTGAGAAATATATAAAATAACAATTGCCAATTTATATTTCTACCCGGACCACATGCATAATTATAGACTCCTAGGTGTCCAAGTAGAATGCTATTATATACATTGCAATAAACTTGGATTAAAAAACATGATTAGTTTGTTTTAATCAGCAGATATAAAAGAGTACCTGCAATTTATATTTATAATATTTTATAGATAACTTCAAAATTAAATCATGATAAATAAGATGATTGGGAAAAGAAGATACACAGAATTATAATGTGAGTCACATTTTAATTTTTATTAAAATTGATACCTATTTAATTGTTTTCCTTTTTAGTTCATGATCATTTTAGTGGTTCGTGACACGAAAAGTTAAAATTGATGACTATGGAGAAGATGTTGAGTTTTCCAAATTATTATTAAAATATAAAAGGTTTAAAATTCTTATTGAGCAACAAAAAGCATCCAGCAAAGATTTTCAAAAACATCTGTAAAATGGAAAAAAAAAATGTGGGGAGCTATTTAACAGAGAAATGAGAGAACTGGAGCTATTCCACTGGGAATGTTCCCAGATTGTAGCAAACATTACCAGGCAGTAACCTTCTGAGGGTAATTATGTTTGGAATATTTACATTTGGACTAAATGAGCACTGGAGGAAAATGCATTGTAATTAGTAGTGGATAAGCTTGCTAGGACACAACTTGCTTCAGCCAGCAAACATTAGATATCCAGAGAATACTTTTTTAAGTCAATTTTAATATTTTACAAGACAATTATTCATTTATGTGTCCCATTTGGCATGCAAAACTTTTTCCAGAATGCTTCCAGGAGAAAAGTTACCCTGATTGTGGGGAGTTTGGAATTAATCAGGCTGGAATGGACAAACGATTATGTATATTACAGTTTATTATTTTGAATTTCACTGATTTAAGACATGATCATTCAAGTCTGACTGGGCTCTTGTTTTCCTTGGAATCATCAAGGGAGAAAATGTTTACAAGGCAAATGAGTATCATAGATGAGAATCTCCTAAACAAGAAAACTAATTTTAAACACCAGCGCATTGACTTGCTATGAGGGTCAAATGAGTTTCACTCAAATGAGCCACACCTGCGAGGAAGGAGACAGCACAGCCCTGAGGACTGAACAGCAGATGAGAGGATGTGTGTGGAGTCTACTGCTTTAACTCCTGCAGACAGCTCAGCTCTGGAGATGGGTGGACTGGAGAATCAGCATGGTTGGAACACAGGTCATCTACACACAGAAGGGTCCACCACTGTCAAATAGGCAATGGTTGAGGGTGTTGCAAATATAAGGATAGCACTATATCCTGGTGTCAAGACCAGCCTTCCATGGTTGCATAAATGCATAATATAAATGTGAATTTTAGAACCCTTTTTGAAGGGAGGAAGCAATTTATTTGAGGGTACCTACATCACAGAATCTGTTAACTACATATAGTCATATATTCACTTTAAAAAATGAAAAAGGAACTCTCCTACACTGTTGGTGAGAATGTAAATCGATGCAGCCACTATGGAAAACAGTATGGAGGGAGGTTCCTTAAAAAAACTAAAAATAGAGTTACCATAGATCCAGCAATCCCACTTCAGGGCATATATCTGAAGAAAACTCTAATTCAAAAAGATACATGCACCCCAATGTTCATTGCAGCACTATTTACAATAGCCAGGACATGGAAGCAACCTAAATGTCCATCGAGGATTGAATGTGGTATATATACACAATGGAATATTAGCCATAAAAAAGAATGAAATAATGCCATTTGCAGCAACATGGATGGACCTAGAGATTATCATACTAAGTGAAGTAAGTCAGACAGAGAAAGACAAATATCACATGATATCACTTATATGTGGAATCTAAAAAAATGATACAAATGAACTTATTTACAAAACAGAAATGGCTCACAGACATAGAAAACACACTTATGGTTACCAAAGGGGAAAGGGTGGGGAGGAAGGATAAATTAGGAGTTTGGGATTAACAGATACACACTACCATATATAAAATAGATAAACAACAAGGTGTTATTGTATTGCACAGGGAACTATATTTAATACCTTGTAATAACCTATAATGGAAAAGAAGCTAAAAAAGAATTGAGATATCAGGACTTCCCTGGTGGCACAGTGGTTAGGAATCTGCCTGCCAATGCAGTGGACATGGGTTCAGTCCCTGGTCTGGGAAGATCCCACATGCCGTGGAGCAACTAAGCCTGCACACCACAACTACTGAAGCCCGGGTGCCCTAGAGCTCACATGCTGCAGCTACTGAGCCCACGCACCACAACTACCGCAGCCTGCGCGCTCCAGGGCCCACATGTCACAACTACTGAGCCCACGTGCTGCAACTACTGAAGCCCACGAGCCTAGAGCCCATGCTCCGCAACAGGAGAAGCCACCACAATGAGAAGCCCGCGCACCACAATGAAGAGTAGCCCCCACTCACCGCAACTAGAGAAAGCCTGCGCACAGCAACAAAGACCCAACACAGCCAAATAAATAAACAAACAAATAAATAAATAGACGTGGACTAAATTAATATCGATTTTAAAAAAATAAATAAAAATAAAAAATAGAGATTATATATATGTATAACTGAATAACTTTGCTGTACACCCAGAACTAACACAACATTGTAAAGCAACTATATTTCAATAAAAATAAAAAATTAAAAAATTAAAACTCTACATACGTTCTCTGTGAAATAAGAAATATCCCTAATTGACCTTCTGACCAATGGTGAGATGGCTATTGCTCAGCAAAATATTCTGATAACAAACTGAGGTGACTTTACAAGATGCATTCTTGGCACTTGGGGTGTTTTTTTTGTTTGTTTTTTGTTTGTTTGTTTTTTTAAGTTATTAGCACCTTTTAATTATTATTTATTTATTTTTTTGGCTGTGTTGGGTCTTCGTTTCTGTGCGAGGGCTTTCTCTAGTTGCGGCGAGCGGGGGCCACTCTTCATCGCGGTGCGCAGGCCTCTCACTATCGCGGCCTCTCTTGTTGCGGAGCACAGGATCCAGACGCGCAGGCTCAGCAGTTGTGGCTCACGGGCCCAGCTGCTCCACGGCATGTGGGATCTTCCCAGACCAGGGCTCGAACCCGTGTCCCCTGCATCAGCAGGCAGATTCTCAACCACTGCGCCACCAGGGAAGCCCGGGGTGTTTTTTTAATTTAACTCTTTATTATGAAAATGTTCAAACAGACGGAAAAATAGAGAGACTAGTATAATGAGTCTCCATGTATCTATCACCAAGTGAAAACTATGATCAATATTTTGGTGTCATGGACTTTGATTAGAATTACCACTGCAGGGTGTGTCTCTTTCACCTTATTATCTGGAATACCAAGCATAGTCATGACACATATATAAATGAGTGACTTCATGAACAAATTTTAAACTAAAAGGAAGTAAAAGGGAAATTCCCTGGCAGGCCAGTGGTTAGGACTTTGAGCTTTCACAGCTGTGGGCCTGGGTTCAATCCCTGGTTGGGGAACTAAGATCCCTCAAGCCATGCGGTGTGGCCAAAAAAAATTAAAAAATAAAAGGATTTAGTTCAGAAAATTGTAACAGGAAAAAAGGGCTAAACCACTACTGGAAGAATATTGCACTCTAGCAGACCGATTTGATATAAGAACTGGAGAGATGAAAGTGCGAAATAGAGTAAATCACAATCCAACCATATACCCACCAAAAAAAAAAAAAAGAAAAGTAGGCTGATCCACTTTCCAGGGCCCAGAAGGAAAGAAGAAAAGAAATAAGTCAACATGTACCAACTTTCCTAAGAATAACAGAGAACCTGTTTTGGATCTGTAGAAGAAGGGCAAATCAGGAATGAGGGTTGGGATTGGTACAGTAACGGAGTACTCCAAGTGCAAAAAGGAAGCAAACAGGATGAAAGAATCAGAAATAGGTAGGGATGACTCAGATAAATGGGAGAAGATGGACACTTTTAAGGAAAAGAAACAGGAAGAGTTCTGTCAAGTGAAAGGGCCCTGGAAGCAAAACAACAAGTATAGTGAGTGCCAAGACCTTGTTCTCTCGTGTCATTCCCTACAGAAAGGAAGGAACCAGGGCTTCTAAGAGGAATGACTGATTCCAGGGCTGGCATGCTTTCATACTGAATCATATAGGTGTAGTCTATTCCCCTCGTTTCACAGACTAGTAAATGTGCACCCAGGGAAGTTATGTAAATTTTTAAAAGTCACAAAGTTGTTCAGAGGCAAAAATCAAAATTAAAATCCACATCTCCTGATTACAAGAAAGTTGCCTTTGCATTATGCCATATTATTTATGTGTGTATGTTTATATTTATAATATTGATATTTATTATATTTAGTTAATATTTTATTTTATGTTTTATGTTTATATATTTTATATTTACACTATTATATTTATTTATTAAAAAAACACATTTAAAAATGAATACTATACTCTCAATACAAGCTCCTTGAGAGCAGGGATTTTTTTTTTTTTTTTGATTCATTCACTGACATTTTCCCAGTGCCTATAAAAGTAATGACGTATATTCAGTGCTTATGAACTATTTCCTGAACAAATGAATGTAGGGGAAAACAGTTATAAAATGTCAAAACCATTAGTTATGTGGTATTTTAACTAAGCTGGTACTATATGAAGGCAAGTACTATCTTTTGTTCACTGTCCTATCGTAGGCACCTAGAACTTGGGCTGATATCAAATATTTAATTAACTCTTTGAAATAGCTATGAAATGGTGATTGATTTGTACCACAAACTTTATTTTGACCAGAGGCAGCATGATGTGGTAGACAGCACTAGTCCAGATGGGTGGTCTGGGTTAGGATCTCAACTCTGCAATTAACCGGCTTCATAGCTTTGGATAAGTTCCTTCAGCTCTCTGGACAGTGCTAAAATGAAAGGGTGAACCATATTTCCAGTCTCTAATTCACCTCTAATACACTAAGATTAATCTCCCCACACCTTTGCCACAAAAAATATATTAATAATTTTGCAAGACTCTATATGTAACAGCTTAGTAACTCACTGATTTTCAAATGTATGACATTCTTCTTCTGAAAACTGTCATATCAGATAGGTCACGAGGGAGCCAAGATATAAAAGTTGGGTTACAACTGCTCTGAGCAATTTTCATCATCTAGATCACAGAGGTAAAATGCTGAAAAACAGACACCTTGGCAGTGGCATAAAACAGATCTAGTAGCAAAATCTTCTAGCCCCTGCAGTTAAATGTGAAATGCATCTAAACACAGATGTTTCTTTCAATTTCAGAACATCAGAATACGGAGAGTTACGTAATGTCACTTAAGCATAGAACAGGGTACATAACAAAACAGGTCAACTACTATCACTGGCTAAACCATTTTCTGCATAAAACCGACCATCACCAATAAACTTTACTTAGTCATTGGTTCCCGTTCTACTCAGCTGTGTAAAATCCATCATAGGCCACAGAGTCCATTTTTTCAAGGGTTTCCACTGGTGTGCTTTACTGGTTTCATATACTGCCCACCACCATCGCCACTCCCAATCTGACTGGTCTTGAATGGAAATAATACTAATCATTCACTTATTATTTGCCTGTGAGTTGAAATTTTATCATATTTAGAAAGTGATGACAATAGAAGTCTGAAAGGCAAGGTGTGTCAACTCTAAAAATTGCATTTTCTTACTGTTCTCTTCATGATTTTTAAGACTTCTTCTATCAGCATAGGCAAATGGGTTGGAATTCAAATTTGACATTTAAAAATATAATCTAAGTTCTATTTCAAAAGCTTGACACATGCAAGGTTGAATGGTGGCAATATGAAGAAAAGGCAACATCACGTATTTTCAGAGTAGGTTATGATGTTTACTCCTCCATGGCTTTCAATATAATGCTCCCTCTTTTTGCAATGATTTTCCCTCCTACCTCTCTATCTGTAAAATCCTGTGCATCCAAAACCAAGCTCAGGCATCACCATCTGTCACAGGTTGTTGACAAAATTTCTCTCCTTACACCTGATGATCACCTCCCACACTGACTTTTGGCTTGGCCAAGTAACTTGCTTGACCAATGAGAGTAACAAATGTGACACAAGCAAAGACTTGAAAAGGGTTGTGAATTGAAACTTACTTTCTCTTGCTCTTTTGGGTACACAGCAACGATGTCAAGCCTCAGCTTCCCTGCTACATGTTGGAGACATGTAACCCAATTGTCCCTGTGGCTCCTGCCATCCACCACACACGTGAGTGAGGCCGTTCACAAACAACCAGACCCCAGTGACACACCAGCTGAACGTAATCACATGAGTGAGTCCAGGTGAGACCATCCAGATACGTCCAGCCAAAATCGCTGGTCTACAGATTTGTGAGCTAGTAACCGATGATCCTTTTCAGGGACTATGTTTTGGAGTGATTCATAGTAAGCAAAAATGAGCTGATAGAAAACTTTGTTCCTGTAAGTGAGGTGTTGCTATAACAAATATCTAAAATGTGTGACAGCGGCTTTAGGGGTAGGCAGCCAGCGGAAGCTGGAAAAGCTGTGGACCAAGGCTGTTAGCAAAGACTGGAATAGTAGCAAGAAAGCCATTAGCAAAGGCTGGAAAGAATGCTGAACCAACGATTAGTGAAGACTGGAACAAGAATAAGTAAACTGCTGCAGCAGGCTGAAAAAATGGTGACCCATTAGTACAGTAGTCCAACAATTCACAGCTGTCACCTGTGGTACTTTGGAAGATAGCAAATATACCTAATAAACTTGTGGAGCTTTCATGGAGATTTCCAGGCAGTGCCAACTGGTTTCTGCTAGCTGTCTATTAGAAGGCACTGTAAGTCTGGAAGAGAGTGGATACATGTATATGTATGGCTGATTCACTTTGCTGTACAGCAGAAACTAACACAACATTGTAAGTCCAACGTATATGCTCCAATATAAAATTAATTTAAAAAAAAACTACTGTTAAGAGAGAGATGAGCTAAAGAAGGAACTGCTCAGTTTGTAAATAGAATTTAGAAGACAATGACCCTCATGCCCAGCAGGAGAAACTTCAAGAAAGTAAAAGTGCATTATATTTTATTCAATTTAAAAATTTTTTATTCAATATTAATTTGTACTTCCCGGGAGTTTGCAAATTCTTTTACTAATTCTGCCACGATGCTTTATTAGAAAAAGCGAATCTCTGAGGTTACAGACGAGGTCATGGAAGCTATTTACCCAATTACACAGCACGTAGCAAAGCCAGGATTTGATCTCCAGCTACCTGGATTCAAAATTAGTACTCTTTCCTTCTTCCCTGTTTCCCTAATTCTATCAATCAAGAGAGCCTTCCAATTTATGAGTTATTTAACTTAAAATAAAATGTATCCTATTTTTTTCATTTATAGTGATTCTCAAAAAATACACAAGAGTTTCACAGAACTGAATCTTTTTAATATTCAAGATGGGTGATAGAATAATGATACATTATGTATGAAGGGCTGGAATATGCTTTTTTAATTATAATAGAGAGGAAATTACTACGGTGTCCTGATAGCTTGTGCTGTTGAAGGTGGACTCTCTTTGATATCTGACCCGTAATGCTCCCCTGGTATATCTCCTGCTGTTTCTGGCTCAGCTTCTTCCTCTTTTTCTGGATAAGCTTTTTCTCTGTTTTTTTTTATTTGGAAAATTCCCATTTAGATTAATGAAATGGAATTTTCCCTGTCAGGAGAACAAGGAAGAAATGGATGTTCAACAACAGGAGAATATAATATTAAACCTACTTAGAAAGGGAGGAATACATTCAGTTAAGATGATTGTTCCCTTTTTTTTGCCCTCCACACAGAGAACTCTATTCTTGGAACAATTTATGTGTTATTTTCCCTGGAATCAGGGAACACATAATAAATTTCTTTAAGTCTTTTATTCTTTGAATTTGCTCATAATCTCCGTTCTCCTGGGATTTGGAAATGAGAAAATTCTCCATCTTTTAAAAACATGAATACAATAATAATTAAGCCTCCTACAATGACCTTTATGTGTGGCAGAAGACACTTCAAGAATATAAAACTGCACTGTATTTTATTTAATTTTTAGAATTTTATAATTCAACATTAGTTTGTACTTTCCTTGAGTTTGCAAATTATGTCTTTTACTACTTTTGCCATGATGTTTGATTTCAAAATTAATGCTCATCAAGTGCAGTTGTTTTTGTCATGTATCAAATATCTTAAATATTGTAGAAGAAAGAGAATTAGAGCACAACTCATAGTTTATCATATTATTTGGTATCGTTATAATGCACGGTTTCTCACTAGAGGCACTATTTAGTAGCATTTTGGCCAGAAAGATAATTCCCTGTGTGAGATTGTTCTGAGCATTGCATTAGTTTATCACGTCTGGTCCCAACACACTAAATGGCTACAGGACCCCAGAGTCACTGAGATAAGCAAAAATGCCCACACACATTTACAATTACCCTTTGGGGGTGTCGTATTGTCCCTGAGGAGATTCATTGCTACAGTGCAGATTTGAGACATCCCCAACTCTCTCTTTTTCCTCTCTACATCTCTCCCAATGAATTATAGGAGTCCCTAGGGGGCATCTCACTTGTGCTCATGGAATAGACCTGTCCTCTCCTACATGGCAGCAGCTAACTTCCTTCCTCCTGCTTCAACTTTCTGCAGTGATGTCCATCTCATCATTGCTGGTGCTTTTTCCTGCGACAGCTCTTTCCAGATACACACTGGTACCACTGGCTTCTCAGAACCTGTCTGTTTCCTCCACATTCTGACAGTTAGTTGTGAACTAAAATATCGCCTGCCATATCAGTAAACAAAGGATGTTGCAGCCATCAAGCCTGACGATGAGCCCTGAGGGAACTCAGGGTAGAGGCAGGACGCCCCCCCATCTAGCAGTCAGCTGCTGCAGCCACCCCGAGGGTGCACCCTGAGGACACTCAGGATAAGAAAGCACAGGATACTGGCCGCAGACAGTTGAGGTGCATATCAAAGGAATAATTTCAGTGAGCCCAGACTCTTGCATCTTCCCATACATAGAAAAGTGCTAAGTTCCTTAACTTGAGATGTCTGGTTTTCTTTTATTAATAGGAAGCTTTTAACGTTCCAACTACCTGGTCTTTTGTTGCAAAAACTCTGATGTATCCTGGCTCCCCCTTGCCTCTTCAGGACAGTTTCTCAGCGTTATCTGAGATGCTGTGTCCCGGGCTTCAAGTCCTCAGAGTGTCCACCGAATAAAACATAACTCTCAACTTTTACGTTGTGCATTATTTTTCAGTCGACCTAATATTAAGTGAGATGAACGGTATGCTTTGGTAAGTTTCAGGGGGAGGAGGTTGGAGCTGAGAGCTCTAGCCTTGCATCCCAGAACCTGTATGTAACACTCTCCTGCCTTAGAATGAGTTACTTCCCAAGAGCATCTCAGCCCCTACCGGATTCTGGATTCCATGAGAGCAGGGAGTTCTGAGGAACAATACCTGGCTTATTGCCAGTGTCAAATATTTAGAGCCTGGATTTATCTTGAATTCGCGTATTAAAGTTCCTGAATTAAGCAGCAGCCTCTGCTAGACCTCTAGATATACTCAAAAGTGTCCCATCCAAACAGAGCCCTATTTAAATTTCCAGACTGAGACACTCCTCTATAATTTTAGCTTTTAAAAACTTAGTTGAAATCTTAACTGTGTGCTCATCTTATGCTTCCAAGTGCTTATATTTTTCTGTTGTCCCAAACTCAATATGTCCAGAACAGAAGTATTATCTTTCCCGTCAAACCTGCTAGAAAGTCTCTTTCCAACTTCTTAAATTTGTGGAGGAGGGGAGAGGAATCAGTAGTATAATCATACTTCATGAAAAACTTTGAGGTAATCTTTGACTCTTCCCTTTCTTATTTTTATTAGATACTAATTATTATATGTTAGTAATTCCTTTTTAGTGACCTAATATGTCACTAATTTCAATGATCCCTTTATAAATTAAAAAAAATTTTTTTTAATTAATTTATTTTTGGCTGCATTGGGTCTTCGTTGCTGCGCGTGGGCTTTCTCTAGTTGCAGCGAGCGGGAGCTACTCTTTGTTGCGGTACGTGGGCTTCTCAATGGGTGGCTTCTCTTGTTGCAGAGTACAGGCTCTAGGCGCACGGGCTTCAGTAGTTGTGGCACGTGGGCTCAGTAGTTGTGGCTCATGGGCTCTAGAGCGCAGACTCAGTAGTTGTGGTGCACGGGCTTAGTTGCTCCGCAGCATGTGGAATCTTCCCAGACCAGGGCTCGAACCCATGTCCCCTGCATTGGCAGGCAGATTCTTAACCACTGTGCCACCAGGGAAGTCCCCTCCTTTATTAATATTTTCTTAATTCTCCAATTACATTCTTTCCACATTGCCATGACACTTTTTTTCAGAACTTTATTGCCTTGAACTGGATTAATCAACTACCTTGTGACTCAGTTTCTCCTTGATTTATTCTGCCCTCTACCCTATCAAGTGAATTTTCCATCGGACCATATACAGCTCTGTACCTACTTGGTCAACTATTCCTTGATGTCACTCATTTTACAAATATTTATTGGACGCCTATTATGTACCAGACCTTGCTCTTCCTTTCCTTATTAAAAAAAAAAATCCTACTTATTTAATATGAAATTTATCCTGATTACTTTAATCTACATAACTCTTTTCTCTGAACTCTTATTCCACAATAGCTCATAGTCAGAAGTACAAAGCTCGGAATTTTATTAATAATCAATTGTTTTCACAATAAATTATAAATCCTTGGAAGACATAAATCATACTTTACTCCATTTACATATTTTTATATTATCTGGAACAGGGCTAGGCACATTACAATTGATTATGAATAAATACTTGTTCACAATTTTTATTGAAAGCTTAGATTCTCCCCAAAATGAGCTAGCTGGTATAGAACATATAAAATCTCCATTCATTGATCTTGGCTGGTTTCCTATAGGCTGTGATGTTTCATGTTTTTAAACAAAATAAAGTCTTGCTAATTAAATTTTTTAGGATGGATGTTACTGAGTTAACTCATTCCTTAATCTCTCAGCACTCCTTTAAAATGATTTAACACTTATTTGTGCAGTGTTTAACACTTATTTAAGTATTTAACACTTATTTTCATCCTATGTTATAGAAAAATTATAATTAATGAAAGTACACCTGCAGAAAAAGTTTATTAAATTGCTTTTGTGAAATGTGATAAGTGAATTGAAATTTTACACAAAAGAGCAAAAGAATGAGAATAGCCAAGGAGAAAAAAGAATAGCCAATACACTACTGAAGAAAAAATGTGCACACATGGATGAAGAGAATTTACCTACTAGATTTCGAGGCTTATTTAAAGTTTCACAAGTGTGTTAGTGGTGCAGAGATACACAAATATACCAATGCAACAAAAATAGGAACCAAACCTCAGAGACAGACCTTCACATATGTATGTGAAAGAAGTCAGAGCTGCAATTTTAGAGCAATGTGGAAGGAATGGATGACTTAATAAATAATGCATGGAGAGTTTGCTCTCTATATGGACCCGCGTCATAACCAAAAAATAAATTCCTGATGATTAAATACACATAAATTTCTAAACTTTCTGAAGAAAATATAGATTATCTTTGCAAACTTGTGTCACAAAAGGGACTTCTTAAGACCAAAAAAGGCACCATCCATAAAGTAAAAGAGACAAATACAAGTCTCTTAAAATAAGAACTTCTGTTTATTGGAAGACACCAATTTTAAAATGTAAAAAGACAAGATATAAACCAGGGTAATATATTTCCAACACATTTTAGTTAGAACAAAGTGTTAGAATCATATACATCTATAAAACGTCAGTAAAAAAAAAAAAAGCCATGCAAACTAATAGAAAAATGGACAAAAAACATGGGTACCCATTTCACAGAAGCGGAGAAGCCAATATTAAGTAAACATACAAAACGATGTCCAACTTCACTTGTAATCAGGAAAAGCCTGAAATATCATTTTGCACCCAAAATATTGGCCACAATTTTAAAGCCTGACAGACCAATGTGCTGGTGAAACAGAAATTCTTAAATACTGCTCATGAGAGAGTAAATGCGTCCAACCTCCTCTGAGAACAATTTGACATTATCTAGTAAAGGTGAAGATGTACCCACCTAATAGCTAGCAATTCCAACTCTAGATAAATACCCTAGACTAGAGAAACTCTCATACATATGCAACAGTACACAGGGACTAAAATATTCATTGCAGTACTGGTTTTAATAGTGAAAACTGGAACCAACTCAAAAGATCGTTGACAGGAGACTGGATAAATAAGTTGTGGTAGATACATGAGGTGGAATACTTAATTTATAGCAGTGAAAACAAATGGACTAGAGTTTCATGCAGCCAGATGAATGAAACAAGGCTGATGAAAAAGAAAGTGACAGAAGAATGCACAGACTGCAGTTCCATGTATAAAAAATGGACATAGAAACACATACAAAACCCCACAAACATATTATTTAGTGATACATAAGTTTTTTGGAACTACAAAGAAAAATAAAGAAATAACAACCCATAATTCCAGATAATGGTTACCCAGGGAGCCAGGAGTGGAGTAAGTTGGAAGGCTGGTGATGTTTGGTAATGCTAGGATCAAAAATATGTTACGGTTTTCATTCTTAAGCCGCGTGGCGGGTAGAGGTGTGTTTATTTTCTTTTTCTTATTTATACTGTGCCTATGTATATTATATATTATTTACATATATGAAATAATTAAATGAATTTGTTGTTACCATATGTAATAGGCGTTTAGCTAACTAACTATGCTCCTGGTTTACATCCTGATTCTAAAGTGGGTTTGTTTGCCTAAATTGTCTGGATATGTACCTGCAGCGGTCACGTTAAGCACAATTTCTGCTTTGTGTGCATGGTTCCAATAACTGAACGTAAAGAGGACTCGCTCTGTCTTACTTCCTCGAGAATTCACATCCAAACTCTACAGAGTAAGACTACCCATGGGAACAAGCAGAAAGTCGGGGTGGTTGTGATGAAACTGGGGACTGGGATTATTTCTATTCATTCTGTATATCAATAATTTGGGAGATTTCCACTTTGCTCTATGCTGAGTGGTAATGGTCTACATGCCTACAATTTCAAAATAACATTTTCAAAAATAATTCCCTTCTTTTTTACAACTCTCCCCACACTCCGTATCTTCAGGAACATATGGTAGTTGCCAGAAAAAGCCAAGTGAATATCTGAAACATTAATGCGCCCTGCTGCTATGATCACAAGAATAAAGAAAGCTGGGAATCCAGCAATCTCCTCACACAACCACTGCCGCCTGCCAGCTCTCATAGCAAATAAGAACCATCACTTCGGGGAAGGATGGTTCCACGGTGACTAAGCAGACAGATGGCAGGTGTGAGTCAAAACACTCTGGGGTGCTAGCTCAAAGCATTCTGCATTACTCACTGCTGGAGAAAGAGAGAAGCAAAAAACCATCGCCCAGTGGACGAGGAGTAAAGTGCTAAAAATCCAACCAATAGACACAAATACAAAAGGTAGAGGAGACAGCCAAGGTTTTACGTGTTGTAACTTCTTACCAAATTCTTCAGTCCTGCCCTTTGATCTTTCTCTGCCTTCATCTGATTTAAGCCTCTCCCACCTTCCTGGCTGGTGTCCCCTGTGAGGCACAAAGAGATTATTGTTTCTCCGCTTCACTGCCCCGCCTGGGCTGGGACCACCTGTTAGAGAGGTTAGACTGCTGCATTCCTGGAGGGCACTGTCCCACGGCCACAGGAACGATGGTACACATCCTCGCCTGGTCAGCAACCCCATGACCATCAGAGCCTTAGCTTTCTGTTCCTGGCGTCGGGAGGGACCAAACCTAATTTGTCTGTGCTGGATTCACAGAAGAAAACAAAGATTCAACCACTCTCTCTAATTTGCATAACTGTTTTCCCTATTGCCGTCCCAAAGATTAGCTTTCACGAATATGAATGTAATTACAGAAAAGGGCCCTAGGTGGAGCCTCGGTACTGGTGGCCACAAATGCAAGAGCAAATGAAAAAGAACATACATCAAAGTCCTCTAAAAATGCCACAAAGAATGACAGCATTTTATCCCCAGACTTGTGTGTTGCTGATATTGTGCTTCCGGTATAGGAAAAAGATGAATATAGAAAAATATATGTCTCGCTTAAGAATAACTCTCAAAAGAGTGTGTTCCCTGATAAAGAATGAAAGCACATTATTCTGGGGTTAGCAGATGTAAGCTATCATATATAGGATGGATCCTATATATGATATGATATGACAAGGTCCTACTGTAGAGCACAGGGAGCTATATTCAATATCTTGTGATAAACCGTAATGGAAAAGAATATGAAAAAGAGTGTATGTATGTGTAACTGAATCACTTTGCTGTACAGTAGAAATTAACACAACACTGTAAATAAACTATACTTCAATTTAAAAAACAAAAACAAAAACAAGCACATTAATGCCGCTGTGGGTATTCTGTCTCTGAAGGGGATTCTACGAGGCAGTGTTTGGGCGGGAGGGACTGAGCCTAACCTCTTAGCATGCTCTCCTCACCATTTCTCCTTGCTCCTTAGAGGGACACCACCACTAACTTATTTTGAGAGTAAAAAATCTCACATTATAAGAGAAATAATCAGAATTATTTTTAACGACTTTAATAGGTTACAAACGGAAACCGCAAGACGTCAAAATTACCTTTTTCTGTATTTTTTTTTTTAATCTTTGTCACCATCGCCAAAGAATCCAGACAGACTTACTTGATTTTGAAACCTTATTTTACTCTGAGGAATCTATATAGCACTTAGACAGAAAAACGTATTTGTATTTGTTATCACATGTAGAGATTATTCATGCAAAAGTGAGATTTGGACGATTTTGCCAGCCAATGACAAATAAGTGGCGGAAAAGTGGTAAAGTGAGAATGCCTGCCTATATGAAGGATTTCTGCATTCTGGGTAGAATTCTTTGGGTCTGCAGTTGGAATTCAGGACATACATACTGATCCTCTCTTTATTTAAAAATCTTGATATTTTGCTCATCATGATTCGTTTTGCCTTAATTTTTTAAAATACTTTAAAATATTGTAAATATTTTTGTAAAATTTTGATTTATTAAATATATTAAAATTCTTAAAAATATCTTGATAACCGAGTTTTTTGGTGCTTCTTAAATTTTGCAGTTGAGGTGTTGGCTTTACTCACCTTATCCTGGTCCTGGACATGACCTACAGACAATTATTATTTTCACAAACTTCTAATTGAAACTTAGCATTTCCTTTTTCTTTTCTTTTTTTTTTTAGCATTTTCTTTAACTATAAACTTAGGCAACAAACTATAAGAGTATAAGTATTATCTGTGACTTTGAGGCCAGTAGAAATTATAGATGACTTCATGTGACATTATGATTGTTGCAAATATCACCAAATATCATTTATGTTCATCACTACTTTCAAATTATGATAGCTATATCTGCAGTATATCTTGTTATTCAATGCCTTAATAAGCACACATTAATATACTACAAAATTTTTTAAATAATTTATAACTATATTTTAATATAATTGTTTTCTTTTATAATCTTATGTAATTATTTTATTCATTTAAATGCGCTATTCTGAAAAGGGATCCACAACTTTACCAGACTGTCAAAGGATGCAAAGTACAAGAAAGTTTAAAACCCCATATAGGACAGCTACCTAGCTGGCTAATAATCTCTTGGTCAAGTTATCTCTCAGCTGGGACTACTCATTAATTCAGGTAACCTATAACTCACATATGCATACATTCATCCTCACATAAAGTATACAGATAGATAGATAAAGAGAGAGAGAGAGATTATATAGAGAGAGAGATAGAGATAGATAAATAAGAAGTTTTTTGAAATCATTCATGCTAAAATTAACCAAATCAGTTTAATTACGTAGACATACTCTAAATGGTATAAGAACACTTAGTATGTTAAAAGTCCAAGTTCCTAGGTCTTACTTGAACCCAAATCTCTTGGGGTCTTGGGCCTAGAAGCAAACTTTTATGTGAGCTTTCTTGAGTTTCTGAATCAGATGGCTGTTGTCCTAAATGTGCCTCAAACTCCAATCCTTAAAGGTTACTACGAGAGGTCGTTAAGACTTCCAAACCATTTAGAAAAGAGTATTTTTAAAACTTTCTGTATTTAGTACTGCTTCCCTTCCTTTCCACTTTTCTCTCTCCCTCCATCCTTCCCTTCCTTATTTCCTTCCTTTTAGAGAAACTGGCTTTTAAAAAATTATCAAATATTCTAAATAATTTAAAGGGAGAATTTCATAACAAAATCTGTATGTGTACGCAACATCCAACTTAAGAAATTAAACACTGAAAATAAAGTTTAAATTCTGTCATTAACCTTTCTAATCATATGCCACTCCCTCACCTTCAAGAAGTAATTAATGGGCTTCCCTGGTGGCGAAGTGGTTGAGAATCTGCCTGCCAATGCAGGGGACACGGGTTCGAGCCCTGGTCTGGGAAGATCCCACATGCCGTGGAGCAGCTGGGCCCGTGCGCCACAACTACTGAGCCTGCGCGTCTGGAGCCTGTGCTCCGCAACAAGAGAGGCCGCGATAGTGAGAGGCCCGCGCACCGCGATGAAGAGTGGCCCCCGCTCGCCGCAACTAGAGAAAGCCCTCGCACAGAAACGAAGACCCAACACAGCCATAAATAAATAAATTAATAAATAAAAGGTAAATGACTTTATTAAAAAAAAAAAAAAGAAGTAATATTCAGAACTTGGTGTTTTTTATTCACATACATATGTTTAAAATTATACTACATATGTACGTATCATTAAATAAGACATAATATGCTGAATGCTTTTACATTTGTATACTTGGTACATATTGCATGTGTCATCTTCAATTTGCTATTTTCTCAGCATTATGTTTGTGAGATTTATTCATAATTATATAAGTAGCTCTATTCATTCTTTTTTTCAAAAAAATAAACATTTTATTTTGAAATAATTTTAGACTTACAGAAGAGTTAGAGGGTAAAGAGACCACCCATACATCACCTCCTCAACTTTTCCCAGTGAACATCTCACACAACAATGGTACTCTGTCCAAATGAAGAAATTAGCATTCATACATTACAAATAACTAAACTACAGACTTTATTTAGATATGACCAGTTTTTCCACTAATATCCTTTTTCTGTTCCAGATTCTAATCTGAGATACCATATTGCATTTAGTATTCACTCTTCTTTTTGTACTGTATGATTGTACTAAAATTTATTTCTCCATTCTTATATTTATAGACGATTAAGTTGTTTCCATTTTTTTATTAATACACCTGATATCTTTGTGTACATGTATGATGTCCTTGTGCACATACATGTAACATGTATTCTTCAAAGCAGTTACACCAACATATATCTCACAAATAAGTGAAAGTTCCCACTGCTCCAAATTCTTTCTAACGTTTGGTATCTTCAGCCTACATTGCTAACAATTTTATGGGTATAAGATAGCATCCATTTTTATTTAAATTTACATTTCCTTTACTACTAGGGAGACTGAGTATTTTTCTTCTGTTTCCTATTTTGTGAAGTGCTTGTTCATATCCACTGCTATTTGATTTTTTGGTACTGGTTTATAGATATTTATATTCACACACACATACTCTACAGCTCATGAAAGTGAAAAGTGTAATTTATTAAAACTGACTCATATATAACCGTATAAGAAATAATCTCTAAACATTAAGGAAACTGAAATGGTAATTTAAAATTTTTCCCAGAAAAAAATGCCAAGCCCCATAAAATTTACAGGTGAATTCTATCATATGATCCCAACTTTACACAAACTCTTCTGCTCATGAACATAGCTGTAAAATCTTGGCAAAGTGTTGATGAACTGAATCTAGGTGAGTATTAGATTTATAATATATTATGACCCCAAATCACCTGAAGATGATTAAGTTTGGGGGCTATATGATAAAATTTAAAATGAGTGGTATTGGTAAAGCTACATAAATAGATCAGTGGAACAAAATATACACATTTGAAACACACACATTTAGAGAAACTTGATTTATGGTATAACAGGCATTGCAGGTAAGTGAGTAAAAGAGAGTCTAAGATAATTATCTTAGCCTGGATTCTTGGAAACCAGAGCCTAGGGAAAAGCTTAAGGGCTTTTACTTTACTGGGAGATCTAATCCTAGGGCAGCAAAAAGTGATTAAAAAAAAAAGCTGGCGGGGGGCGGGGGAAGCAGTGAGGCTGTGAAGGAGGGGAAACGAATATATTTCTGAGCCATCCACAGCTTCACATAAACACATGGTTGTTTGCTCACTGCTCAGTCATGCTGGACATTTTAAGACAGGTTGTTCAGATCATCATGGATGGTTCACAGTAGCCTATCAGTGGGAAGACTGGGGAGAGAATTGATCTGCTGGTTCTCTCTTGTCTTCTACTCCTCACTGGTCAAAGTTTGTCTCTGAAACCATGAACCCCAGCACAATTCCAGGCAGTATCACTTGATCTCTTTGGGCCACCTCTAGAACACTCATGCCACGATCTCATACCTTGTAGTGTTGGATTTTGTCCAGAATGGGCAGTGGCAGGAGGAGCCAGAGACTCTATGTGTCCATTTGGTTTGGGCCCATGTTGGGCTGCACCCTGTAGGCCTGCAAGCCCTGTACTTGCCCAGCCTCAAGACCGAAGAAAGAGCCCAGAGTCAGCAACAGAGACATTAATGGTTTAATGGATGGGAGATCTTACATGTCTAAAGCAAGGTCCTGGAGCAACACCCCACCGTGTGCAGCAGACGGCAGGCAGGACGTGGCAGTAGTCTTTGCTATGGGGTGGGGGGGCGGGGGTGTGTACAGGGGGAATTGACATCAGGTTGGCTCATCTATTACCAAGGAAACCAGCCGAGGAGCTTGCCCTTCGCCATCCCTTTGATAAGCTATCGTGGTGGAGATGTTCTGATCTTTGATCAGAACAATCACTAGCTGGGCCAGGGGCAATGTATTAAGAGGGAAGGTCAGTCATGTGAGCAGGGTATGGGTGAAGCAGGGACTGGTCCAGCAGGGGATGTACAGAGAGCAAGAGAACAGCCATCTTGAGTGGCCTGACCATACAGCCCGGGTTCCAGATCTACTGATGTTCCCACAGCAACAGACATGATGGGGGCAATGCTGGAGCTGCCACTCTCCATGGGTAAGGTCAAGACAGCTGCAGTGCTGGTAGATGAGGCATTAGCAACAGCAGCCAAGAAGCTCCCCAAGCACCATCAGCGGGGAACCCTGGGCAGGGCGAGGCTGAGTGAATCCGAGGAGCTCCACGTATTGGCCCAAAACAATTGGACGTCCACATGGGAAAATATGACATCTGATCCTACCTCACACCTAAAAAAAACAAAAAACAATTCTAGGTGGAGTCAAGATCGAACTATCAATAGAAGACAATTCAGGAGAATACACTTATTTCCTGAAGAGACAGATTTCTTTAACAGGTCTCCAAAAGTACAAACCATAGAGATTTTAAAATTGTATAACATTTATGGTTAAGAATCTACTGTCCATCAAAAGACTTCATAAAAAGACAGAAAAGACAAATGACAAATGTGGAGAAAATTTTTGCTACACTTATAACTGATAAAGATATTTAGGCTATATAAAAAAAGTATTAAAATCAGTAAGAAAAGGACAAACAACCCAGTAGAAAAAAGGCAGATGCTATGAATAGTATTTAATAGAAGAACACAGGGCTTCCTTGGTGGCTCAGTGGTTGGGAATCTGCCTGCCAATACAGGGGACACGGGTTCGAGCCCTGGTCTGGGAAGATCCCACATGCCGCGGAGCAACTAGGCCCGTGAGCCACAATTACTGAGCCTGCGCGTCTGGAGCCTGTGCTCCGCAACAAGAGAGGCCGCGATGGTGAGAGGCCCGCGCACCGCGATGAAGAGTGACCCCCGCTTGCCGCAACTAGAAAAAGCCCTCGCACAGAAACGAAGACCCAACACAGCCAAAAATAAATAAATAAATAAATAAATAAATCAGTTAATTAAAAAAAACAATAGAAGAACACAAATGGCCTGTAAACATATTTTAAATACTCAAACTTAACATCTGAAATCAATATAATACATCAAACAATATAGGACAAAAACCACATGATCATCTCAGTAGATGCAGAAAAAGCACTTGACAAAATTTTATCCTTCATGATAAAAACACTCAATAAACTAGAAATAGAAGGAAATTCCTCAATTTGATTAAGGGTATCTATGAAAAGCTTCCATCAGACTTAATGATGAAACACTTAGATGCTCTCTCCTTAAGATCAGGAACAAGAAAAGAATGTCTGCTCTTGCCACTTCTATTCAACATTGTACCAGCTGTTTTAGCCAGGGCAGTTAGGCAAGAAAAACAATAAAAGGTCTCCCAATTGGAAAGAAGAAAAATTATCTCTATTTGCAGATGATATGATCTTTCTTGTATACAGAAAATCCTAAGGATTCTATTAAAAAAACTATTAGAACTAATAAATGAATTCAGCTAGGTTGCAGGACACAAGATTTATATACTACAAAAATCAATTGTATTTCTAGATAGTAGCAATGAACAAACCATAAATGAAATTAAGAAAACAATTCAGTTTACAGTAGCATCAAAAAGCATAATATATTTAAGAACAAATTTAACAGAGGTACAAAAAACATACTCTGAAAATTAAAAATCATTGTTGGAAGAAATTAAAGAAGACCTAAAATACATGGAAAGACATTATGTGCTCACAGATTGGAAGGCTTAATATTGTAATGATGGGAAGTACTCTCCAAATTGGTCTACAGAGTCAATGCAATCCCTATTAGAATCGTGGTTGGTTTCTCTGCAGAAATTGACAAGCTGAACCTAAAATTCATATGGACATGCAGGGAACCCAGAAAAACCAAAGCAATGTTGACAAAGAGTAGAGTTGGAGGGCTCACACTTCCCAATTATAAAACTTACTACAGTCCTGCAGTAAGCAAGACATGTGGCACTCGAACACAGGTCACTGGAATAGAATTGAGAGTCAGAAATAAACTGTCATAGTCAGGTCAATTGATTGTCAACAAGGTGCCAGGACAATTCAATGGGGAAAGAGCAGTCTTTTCAAGAAACAGTGCTGGGACAACTGGGTATCCACAAGCAAAACAATGAATTTGGAGCCCTACCTTATGCCATACACAAAATTTAATTCAAAATGGATCAATCTAAATGTGGGTGCTAAAACTGTAAAACTTTTAGAAGAAAGCATAAACATAAATCTTTATGACCTTGAACAAGTCAATAGTTTCTTAGCTATGATATTAAAAGCTCAAGCAACAATAGAAAAAAATGATAAATTGGACATCATCAAAATTTAAAACTTTGTGCTTCAAAGGACACCGCAAGACAGTGGAAAGACAGCCCACTAAATGGTAGAAAATTTTTGCTAATTCTATATTTGATAAGAGACTTGTATGTAGAATATATAACAAACTCTTACTACTCAATAATAAAAAGACAGTTAACCCATTTTAAAAATAGGCAAAGGCTCTGAATAGACATTTCTCTAAAGAAGATAGATATATATATATATATATATTGCATATATAATACAAATGTCCTATAACCACATGAAAAGATGCTCAACATCACTAGCTATCAGGAAATGCAAATCAAATCAAACTGAGATACCACTTCACATCCAGTAGGATGAATATAATCAAAAGACAGGTAATAAATTGATGAAGATATGGACAAACTGGTGAGAATGTAAAATGGTAATGACAGCCCCCATGGTAAAACAGTCTGGCAGTTCCTCAAAAGGTTAAACATAGAGTGACCATATGACCCAGTAACTCCACTCCTAAGTGTATACCCAAGAAAAATGGAAATATGTATCCACACAAAAATTTGTACATGAATATTTAAAAGTATAAACAGCCCATATAGTGTATTTCTATATAACATTAACTGATCAATGGATAAATAAAATGTTGTATATCCATACAATGGAATATTATTTGACAATAAAAAGGAATGAAGTGCTGATACTGATACATGCTACAATATGGATGAACCTTAAAAACATTACGCTAGTGGAAGAAGCCGGTTTATATGATTCCATTTATAGGAACTGTCCAGTGTAGGCAAATCTATAGAAACACAAAGTTACCAGGGTTTAGGGTCTTGGGAGGAAATGAAAAATGACTGCTAAGGGGTACAGGGTTTCTTTTAGGGGTGATGAAAATATTCTAAAATTGCTTGTGGTAATGGTTGCATAACTGTGAATAAATCAGAAAGTATTGAATTGTACACTTTACATGAGTGAATTGTAAGTTGTGTGAATTACATCCCAAGGAAGTAGTTATAAAAAATGTAAAAGTGCTCAACCTCATTCAATATCAGATAGATGCAAATGAAAACCACAATGATATTTTATTGCAAACAAGTGGGGAAAATTCAAATATTGGAAAGTGCCAAGTGTTAGCATGATCACAGAACAATGAGACTCTCATCCACGGCTTATGGGATGCAAATTAGAAGCACCACTTTGGAAAAAACTTCAGCAGTAACTTGTTACTTATCCTATGACCTAGCAAATCCCCTCTCTTGCAATATAAACACCAGGAGACCTATGCAATAATGTTTATAGTAGCTTCTACCACAACAGCAAATGACTGGTACGACCCAAATGTACACCCACTGGGGAATGGATTCAATTGGCTGGGACAAGGCGACACCTTACCAATTGTCCCATGGGAACTGCCCACAGTAGTAGAGGGGACATTCTGTAAATGGAAATTGGGTGCTATTAGGAAAGGAGAATGGCCAAAAGCAACCATCACCACCACCATGAAACAAATACCCTCTACACACCAGGGTGTCTTTTCTTCAGTTGGTTCAGAACCCACAGGTAATATGGTTATGATTACCTAACTCCCTCAAACTCCTAAAAAGCAATGCACCCTATTATTAGCACAGCATGAGCCCGGAATCATAGAAAGAATTAATGAGGGTAGATAAAATGGGGGCTTTGTTGACTGTTTTCAAAGGTTCAAGATGGGACTCTGTGGGGTGAAGTCCCCTTGCTATGCATAGAGAAGAAGACAAAGCAGGCAGAAGGCAGCTCTCTCTCTACTTGTCCTCTGGCTACACTGCCCTGTCCCGGAGAATCAGAAACAGGAACAGAGGAAGCCACTGGTCCTTCCACTCTTGAGCTGGTTCAAAACCTGCATTACCTACATTAACCACCCATCCCCCCAGGCGAGGGAGAAAACCACACTGGCCCATTCCTATCTCCTCTGGCACAGAAGTAGATGCTGTCTGTCTTCTCACCGCTGAGAAAAGTACTTCCTTCTTTCACCTGAAGTGGGTTCCCAGCTTCTCTTGCCACTGATCATTTGTTTTTTAAGTGTGATATCTTCCCAGTTGTCCTTTCTATTAATAGATCCTCAACTTGTCCCACCATCTTCCCAGGTGACACGGGTGTCACTGATTTGCTCCATCATCACAACTTCCTCTGAAAGCATCTCAGGACTCCAAAGGACCCACGCCTCCCCTCCACCAGATGTAAACAGATCTCAGAGTCAGTTGAAGGTTTTCACGCCCTGAATCTGCAGATTTGGATCATCTGGCAACACTGTTCACCTAAGGTGGTAAAACCCATGAATTGTGACTTTTAGGCAGGTTTTTCTTGCTTAAAAAAAGGTGGCAGGGAACCCAATAAGCCACAGAGAGAAGGAGTTTTAAGTGGGTCTGCAAGAAAAAAAATTATATGTATGTGTGTGTGTGTGTGTGTGTGTGTGTGTGTATATGTCTTGTAGTAAAGTCATGCTTCAGCAATTCAAGTGGATTTTACACTTTAAAAATTCAACTATTTCACAGATAAATGTCATCCGTTGTTGATGAAATATTTACTTATTCTCACTCAATACTCTGTGCCAGCTATGTCACAGGCCTGTAAAAAGGCCTTTTCAATTTTCTACAAATACATTCAAAGTTTCTTTGGTCACCGTTCACATCAATATTTAGAGCTAACCATTCATACTACACAGCGTTCTCTCTGTGAGATTCCTGAAAAATCATTTTACTATGAAGGACCCTATCTTTCTTTCTTTCTTTCTTTCTTTCTTTCTTTCTTTATTATATGGTACTTGCTTTCAAGAAGATTTCTGAGGTGGCTTAAAACATAAAACATAAAAATAATGACTACAATAGTAAAAGAAATTAAAAGCCATGCAAAAGAAAGGAAACAAATATACACAAAAGGAAGCAAATAGAGCTACACTGATTGAGCACCAACTTGAGCTTTCTAGCAGCTAAAGTAAAAAGGGTAACAGAAACCATACTAACACTTGAATTAGAAAGACCGGTTTGGTTTCGTTTTACAACCAAATCTAAAGGGAGTTTATCCAAAAGGAAACATTCATTAACTTATTTGAAAAGTATTTATTTAATACTTACAATAAGTCAAATCCTGCAGAAGATAATGGGAATACAATTTTAAACATTTCAAAATGGTCTCTTCTCTCATAGAATTTAGAGTCTATTGGGAGAGACAGACAATAAACAAGTAATCAAATAAATAAAAATAAATCACAATTGAAGACATGTACAGGGAACTGAGAATAGCCAAGGTTCGGTCAGGAAGTCCTCCCTGAAGGGGTGACATTTAAAAAACAAGTAAGAACAGACTTGTGGTTGCCAAGGGGGAAGGGGCGTAGGGGAGGGAAGGAGTGGGAGTTTGGGATTAGCAGATGTAAACTGTTATATATAGGATGGATAAATAACAAGGTCCTACTGTACAGCACAGGGAACTATATTCAATATCCTGTGATAAACCGTAATGGAAAAGAACATGAAAAAGAATATATATATTTATAACTGAGTCACTTTGTTGTGCAGCAGAAATTAAATACAACGCTGTAGATCAACTATACTTCAATAAAATTTTTTGTAAAAAGTAAGAAGAAAAATGTCATTTCTGCATAGAGGAAAGGCCCTAAAGTACTCTTACAGAAAATAGGATTTTTGAGGGGCAGAAACTCAGAGTGTGATTGTCGGATATATCCTGCTTAGGCACATCGGAAGACAGGCTCTAGATTTTTAATTAACATACCTATTTATTTATTTTAAAATATTTATTTATTTGGCTGCATCAGGTCTTAGTTGCGGCACGCGGGATCTTCGTTGTGGCAAGCAGGCTTCTCTCTAGTTGTGGCGTGCGGGCTCTAGAGCGCACAGGCTTAGTTGCCCTGCAGCACGTGGGATCTTAGTTCCCCGACCAGGGATAGAACCCAGGTCCCCTGCACTGGAAGGTGGATTCTTAATGACTGGACCACCAGGGAAGTCCCCATACCTAAATATTTTAAATTAATATACCTAAAGATATACCTAAATATATTTGGAATATTAATATACCTAAATATTTTAAATTAATATACCTAAATATATTTTAATTAATATACCTAATTTTTCATTAATATTCCTAAATATGGGATTGAGAGTCAAGGGAGACTTTTAATGTGAGGATGGCTGGAAGTTAGATTTACCTAAAGAAGGAGCAGAATCTGTTTGCAAGAGTCCTAAGGGTACATGTTCGCTTACTTAGACTTAGGTGATTTTGCCTGAACTCAAAGGTTAAGAAAAATGGTTTCATTTTGGTAACTTCTCGCTTTATAATTGCTTTCCTTCCCCTATCTCCTCCTTAAGTAAAAGAGAGATAAGTAAGAAATGCAGTTTTACGATGGAAACATTATAATTCAGATTCATATTTAAAGTTTGAATAATTTAGAGACTGAAAAACCAAGAGGAAGTTATATGAAATGTCTTCATTCTTTTTTAGGCTGCTGAGAGAGTAGGGGCAGAGAGGGAGGGTGCAGGGGAGAGGAGAAAAGGGGCAAAAGGGGGAAGAGTAGGAAGAGTATGTGTGAGAGAGCCTCTGCTTTAGAAGGAATATGATGCTGAAAAAAGCTGACAGGCAGAAAACACGCCTAAGTGGTGTTGCTATAGTTACCGTACCATCTGTGTTCCTGCCTACCCCACGCCAAAGAGTTATATAACCTTGCAACTAGATAAATATGAAAATGGACTTCACAGTGAAACCCGTTATTTTTGTTATTTTTCAAAAGGGTGGTTCTAAATCAAAATGAAACACTGCACAAATGCTTTTTAGGTCTACTTCCACGCGAATTACTCTAGGAGGCAAGAACAATTCCCCTTGAGGGCATCAAGGAATCTCTGAAGTATTGCAGTAGTGGCCCTGATTTTCAAATCTTTGAGAGGCTATTGTGCTTATTCAGTTTACAATTAGGTGATGACTCAGCAGTTGATATATTTATGTTTTCAATTGCAATTGATTTACAAATAAACCAAAGGTAAACTAAAACACAAGAACTGTTCTCTACGAGGAAATGAGACTCCATTGACTGCATTTATATATAGTAGTGTATATCTGCTTTTTTTTTTTTGTCACGCACAATATATTAAATGAAAAGTGCACATTATAAGACAGTATGAATAGTATAATCCATTTTTTAAAAAGTTTGTAAATAAGCATACTTATGCATAGAGAAAATCTGAAAAGTATATATGCCAAATATAAAGTGATTATGGCTCATGGGGTAGACTGTGGGAGATTTTTTTCCCTTTCTGCTTCTCTGTGATTTCCTAAGAAGACAGTGGAGCCCCTGGGCTGCTCTAGAGCCCCAGGTCCTAGTGGTGTCCTGCTGTGGAACCATCCGGGCCCTGCTCACCCGAGCCCAAGTCAGGCGGTGGGGACGTCTGAGGCCACCGGGCATGCAGCCCTGGGAGACCCAGGCCAGGGGGCTCCTTACCCCCCTCTGCAGCACCCCTCCCTTTCCTCTCCTAATTTATCCCTCCCGCCCTTTGGTAACCATAAATTTGTTTTCTATGTCTGTGACTCTGTTTCAGTTTTGTAGATAAGTTCATTTGTATCATTTTTTAGATTACACCTGTAAGTGATATCATAACGCTATTTGTCTTTCTCTGACTTACTTCACTTAGTGTGATAATCTCTAGGTCCAACCATGTTGCTGCAAATGGCATTATTTCACTTTTTTTTTTTTAATAAATTTTTATTTATTTATTTATTTATTTATTTATTTATTTATTGTTGGCTGTGTTGGGTCTTCGTTGCTGCGCGCGGGCTTTCTCTAGTTGCCGCGAGCAGGGGCTACTCTTTGTTGTGGTGAGCGGGCTTCTCATTGCAGTGGCTTCTCTTGTTGCGGAGCACGGGCTCTAGGCGCGCGGGCTTCAGTAGTTGTGGCTCCCGGGCTTAGTTGCACCGCGGCATGTGGGATCTTCCTGGACCAGGGCTCGAACCCGTGTCCCCTGCATTGGCAGGCGGATTCTTAACCACTGCACCACCAGGGAAGTCCCTATTTCACTCTTTTTTATGGCTGAGGAATGAGCCATGGAGAAAAGTGGCAACTAGTGTGTTTTGCATGTGGCTGGAATGTGAACTATTAGGAGGTGATGTATAGTAGATGGTTTCCCAGAATGACGGCATCAATATTCCCCATCCCACGAGCTTTTCACAGTGTGACTCTGCCACTTCTCTCCTCAAGAGGTAGTGCCTATTTTCTCTCCTCTTGAATCTGGGCTGGCTTCGTGACTTGCTTTGATCCATAAAATGTGACAGAAGTGACATAAATCTTAGAGTTTCATGTAAAAGATTTTATAGCTGAAATCCTCCCTCTAAGAATGTTGCCTTGAGCCCACCATACCGTAAGCAACGTGGAGAGGCTACCTGCGGTGAAGATCAACGTGCCGTGGCCGACAGCCTCCGCTGAGCCCGGTCCCCAGCCAGTCCGCCATATGGGCACAGCCCAGTGAACGATGCTGGGAGAGATCGGCGGAATCACCCAGGCAACCCACAGAACCGTGAGAAAAAAAATAAGCTGTTGAACGATTAGTCATGTGAATGAATACCTCCATAATCTTGTTCCCATCTTCTTACAGTTTAATTTCCTACCCCTTGCCCCTTGACGTTGCATAAGGAATTATTTAGACAAATATTAAGATTTTAAGTTTCTTCATAGAGTATTATCCGAAACCGCCTTGAATTTTCAATGTTTTGGTAAAGCCGTAATATTCATAGCGAATTTTCAAATGTGGGGAATTGAGACAATGAATACCCAGATGTTACGTGCCAAGATGAAATCTGTGGCGTGGGAATTCAAGCAGCTGAACAAGCAGGCTTATCACCCATTGACTGTGGGCACCCAGGAGAGTCAAAATGGGAAGAAAACTTTGAACATGTGTGGTTGATTATATCAGTTTGATCAAACACACTCAAAAGAGAGATGATTCCTGCTGAGCCAATCAGGAAACGAAAACAAGTGTCTGAAAACATTACAGCAGAGTTGGTCACTAGGAAGCACGTTTCACCTTGAGATGCAATCTTGGTGGAAAATTTTAGTTCGGTTACTTCTTCTCCTGGACATAAAATTGCTGACTTAATCATATTAATCCCCAGTGGAAAGAAACCAAAGGCTTCTCATTTAAAATAAATAATAATGTAATAAATGTTTAGAGTACTGTTGAATTGGTCTTCAAGACCTGACTTTGCAGGTTGGGGAACTGATGCTGAAAGGCCTTTTCAGAGGTGGGAGATGGGCGGGTAGAGAGGCTGGCTGAGGAAAGCACTCACAAATCACCGGGCATCCTATTGATCCTGGGTGAAGGCTGCAGAAAATCCTTCCTGCTGTAGGAGAGGACAAGTGTGCCCTACTGAGATCTCTGCGTATCCAACCCAGAAGCCTCAGGACAATCCTTACACAAGATTTTTAGGTTTTAGCTGGTGGGGCATGTATTTTGTTTTCTCTAACTCTTCTTAGCCACATACATACCTGTAGCTACCTTCTTTCCTATTCTTGGGTCTCTGAAAACTTACTTTCTTCATGTTGGGCATTAGATACCCTTGCTGGAAGAATTCAGACCTTTCTGCTGTCACAATAAGGCTTACGCTGCATTTTCCTCGCCATGCTGAGAGCTGCTGAGTAGTTATAACTGGGATGGACGCTAGTGCATCAGAAAAACAACCTGACCTTCGGTGTCTGGCTGGCTGGCTGACAGACCCTTTAGAAGTCATTTGCTTTTTGGTTAAAATGTCACAAGTTACTGTGTCAAGGAAATTTCATCTTTGGCTTTTTTGAAATCAGAAACCCAGATTCCCCCTTCTTTTTACTAAGTACCATATTTTTTGGTCAGGAAAAAGTTCCTTTTTCAGATGAGTTTATATGAATGAACATCTTTTGTCGTTTACTTACACACCAAAATCTGGCTGGGAAGTTCTGCTAGTAGTAAATGTTAAGTAATGCCATTACTTATTACCACATTCTTTTTTTTAAAAAAAGAAAACTATTTCCGTTTTGGACGTTTATTATTTTCAGAATTAAACTTTGGGCTCCAGTTTTGAGATAAACATAAATATTTTTTTCTAATTGTTTAAAAGGAAAAACACACGTTGCTTCTTTATTGGAATAGAGAGAAACAAGCACCCCTCTATCTTTAGAATTCTTCAGGCCTTTTAAAGAGACTTAGCTGCTAACTTTACTATGAGAATCCCATCCATCCTTCCCCAGCACTCGTTTTATAAGAATGTAAATAACCTTGCTTCCCAACACGCCCTTCTGCACAGAGGCCTGGGTTGTTCCCTGACTCACTCTGATCTCTGTTGATGCAGTTTGGTTCAGCTGGTCTTAAAATCCTCTGCAGTTTGGAGCTTCCTCCCCTTGGCTGATTCCCTGTAGTTTCAAAACCACAGCAGTGGACCTCCAGCCTTGCGACAGAGCACGCATAAACAAAAAACCCAGCAGCCTGACGGACAGATCCAGGGATGGAAAGCAGAGGGCCGGAACCTTAGGCTCAGAATGCACCACTGGACAAACAGCACGTGCTGGGCTCCCAGTGTACCTGGCAGAAGGGAGAATTCCTGGCTCTTCTGATTTCGTTTTCTCTTCATTCGCGTCATCTCCCTCCCTTCTTTAAACCCACAATCCTGTTGAGCACTTCCTCCATGGACCTGTGGCCTGACTGGCTATTCCAGCCTTTCTTCAGTTCTTCCCTCAGAGGCTGGGAGACACTTCCATACAGCTCAACCCTAACCTTACTGAGACAGCTGCACCCAGCACACAGGTACTGCACCCTTGGGCGTTCCATCCATTATGAGAAAAGAAAAGTAGCAGGAGGCTGGAAAAGGGTCCTCCCTGGCCTCCTAGGAAGACAGCAACATCACCTGGATCAAGGTGTGCCAGGATCAGCTCTTCAGTACCTCTCTCAATCTGTAGTTCATCATCTGATTATTCACGTATAAGAGTCTCATTTTCCATAGTCTAGATTCAGTGTCGGCTTCCTGTAAACAGGAAGATTGTCTAACCCACTGAGCTGCCCAAAGGGCCTGGCATATGGTAACTGTTCACGGCATTCTGACTTAACAGGATCCAGAGCTTCCTCCAAAAAGACCACAATGTAAATTGAGGGCAGGGCCGTAATCACATGGCGGCATCACAACAGTGGTTTTTATGAAGATTCCTAAAGTGTCTCAGCAGTTATTACTCAGGGGGAAAATTCTCTTATGACTTACAAAATCTTTACTTTGTTTTTCTTTTTTTGTCTTTATTTTTTTTTTAATTGAAGTACAGTTGATTTACAATGTCATGTTAGTTTCAGGTATACAGCAAAGGGATTTATATACATTCTTTTTCAGATTCTTTTCCGTTATAGGTTATTACAGAATATTGAATATAGTTCCCTGTGCTATACAGCAGGCCCTTGTTCATTATTTATTTTATATAGCTTTCTTCTTTTTCTTCCCCCCCCAGAATTCAACCTAGGAATCTGGCTTCCCATACTGGCTATAGATCAGAACCACCTGGGGTGCTTGCCAGAACTATAGCTGTTCTGCCCCGACCCCCATTCCCTTCACCACCGATTTTGAGGCGTTAGATACGGGATGCAGTTGGAAAATACGTGTTTATTTTAAGTTGCCTAGGTAAGGTAATTGTCTCACGCCTGGCAAGGTTTGGGTCCACTGGCCCCAGAGAACGCTGAAATGCAGAGCCGTGTGCTAAACCTCCCACGGCCTGCAAAATTGCTGGGGAGGCCGAGGGTGTAGCGCTCTTAACAGTAAGCTTCCTATCAGGGTTGGCACAGGGAGGGGTGGAGATTCAGGTTGATCATTTACACTAAACATACATTTACTGTTGGTGCTCGAGGTGCCTCCTCATCGGTAAGCAACAGAATTTTCCCTCCTGAGATAAGCACCTTTCCAATTCATGACATTGTACATTAGGATGTGTATTTGAAGCTGGTGCACTGAGAGTCAAAGGAATGAGTTAGGGTTGGTTGCAAAATAAAAGTTCTATGAGGAGAAAATGTTTATGAAGGGCAGGAAGCATGCACTATTTGAAAAGTCTCTGTCTGCCCACAAGGTAAACTGTTTAGACACATCCAGATGAGTTTGACTAGAAGACAAGCAATGGCCATACCCCCATACTGGCTTTGATTCCACAGTGTGCCTGCCTTTCCAGGCCCAGGGTCCCGACCAGCCACCGGCCCTGGTCTCTCCCGGCTGACAGGCATCTCTCCCAATTAGAGGAGTCTCTTTTTTCATTCCTCATATTTCTGTCCAGCCTCATCCATCCCTCCACAGCACGGTTAAGTCAACAGAGCCATCTGAGTTGGCGCGATGCTTTTTCTATGGTGATTATTAATGATTCATTCACACGCAGTTGATCCAATAGCCATATTGATCTAAGCAGTCACACAGCTGTATGTCCATTAGCTGTTAGGATTCCCAAACACTGGATCAGTCATGTCTCAGCCCGGCAGCCTTTATTATATAGTCTTTATTTTCCACTAATGCAGCAAATACACTTGTGGACGCCAAGTTAAAAGAGACTGGCTAGAATCTTATCCATTTATCCACCCAAAAAAGGCAGGCCAGTTAAGTCTCATTTCTCATGTAGCCCAGCAAATGGAATGATTATTGCATTTCTGCACATAGAAGCCACATTTCCAATGTCAAATTAGAGACTTTTAGAAATGTCATTATGCAACCTGCTATAGTTTTAGAGATATGCTGCCTGAGTTAATGTCTGCCTTTCCATACCCTAACTTTACGTTTGCTTCTGCAAAGACCGCAAGACATTTTGCTGACGTTCTTATTGTGGAGCAAAGGAGGGCACAATATTACTACTCTTTGTTATAGTGTTGAAAGATTCCAAAGAAGCTAATTGGGAGAATGAAATAGAAATTGGATGGAATTTTAAAGTCCAAGTGTTACCAAGTCCAAGCTCGTACTGCTTGCTGTACGACAGGCCAATAAATCAATGTGTCGGGACAAGGAATAGTGATTTTATTTGGAAAGCCGGCAGACTGAGAAGATGAAGAACTAGTGTCCCAAAAAACCGTCTTACCTGAGTTAGAATGCAGGCTTCTTTTATAAGAAAAGGTAGGGAGTAAAGTCAAACATTTCCTGGTTCTGGTCAGCCTTCAGAGGGGATGTGTTCATTTCTTCCTCCCTGCAGTTATTCACAGGTGGGCCTGGTCAGGATGTTTCCTGTACTCTAAGCGAAGGTATTTTAGCTTAATGTTCATTACCTGGGAGGCAGGGTTCCCAACAATGGGCCATTACGTATAATTTAAGCTTATAGGCAACATCCCTCTAGTGATTAACTTGTAATAGGATACAATGGTTCTTCCCTATTACACAAGATTGCTGCTAACGAGTTATTTAACTTTGGATAGTTACTTGACTCATTGTGCTCACCTTTCTCAGTCATGCATTTTTTTCATTCAATATACGTTTCTTAAATTATGTGCAAATATTTAGAGCCAAAAGATCTCATAAATAAAGTGGTTCAGGGACTTCCCTGGTGGTGCAGTGGTTAAGACTCTGCGCTCCCAATGCAGGGGGCCCGGCTTCGATCCCTGGTCAGGGAACTAGATCCCACATGCATGCCGCAACTGAGAGTTCGCATCACACAACTAAGGAGCCCGAGTGCCACAACTAAGGAGCCCACAAGCCACAACTAAGGAGGCAGTGAGCTGCAACTAAGAAGCCTGCGAGCTGCAACTAAGGAGCCCGCCTGCCACAACTAAGACCCAGTGCAACCAAATAAATAAATAAATAAAGATAAAGTGGTTCAGGGGTTCGTGCTTTTGGCATGGAAGGACAGGGGGGGCCTCATGCATTTGAGACCAATGTGGAGGCTGCACCCTGGGCCTGCCTTGTGCCTGGTGAGGTCACTCTTATCTTCAAAAATGTTCCCAGCAGTTCACGACTTGTGAACTTGATGAATATGGCCCTTTGTTATAGAAACAGATGCTTTTCCTTATTCTTATTAATTGCATTGAAATAAATCATCCAATGAGGTTCCAGTCAAAAGGGTTGACTTCATTTTGTGCAGGACAAGTCACTCCAAAAAGTCACTCGGAACGGTATTTTCGACATTCACATTTAGGATCAAGTGATATCTGGTGCTCCAGCGCCTCTCTGGCTTCACAGCAGGTTGAAAACTTTTCTCACTAATTATGTCTCAGTCCCATGACTTAGAGCTCATGTTTTGGCCACGTACAGCCTTCTTATACAATGTCTGACATGTCCTGTCTTCCACACAAGGTCTGATAGTATCCAGGAATGGTGTGCGTATCTGTCATATTTCACAGTTCAACAAAGGACCGGTGCCTGGCACACAAGTAGAGCCCCAACAGTGGTGAAGAGTATGAAGGAGGAGTGAATGAATGGACACAGTTCCTGCTCCATTCCCTGTCACCACCTGTTTCTTTACTCTTCAGGCCACAGGATCCTTTCCTGCAGAAGGAGGGGTGAGCTTCCTGATCTTGGGCCCCATGTCCTGCTTCTACACACAGTCTGACAGAAAATGTTCTGGGTCTGGGAGACGGGAGACCTGGCCATGCATAGCACATAGTAGGCACGCACATGAAAATGGATTCACTGAATGGAGCCTGCATTCTAGTCTTGGATTTGTAACTAACTAGATCTTGTGTGATTTGGGGTGTAAGGTTCTAAATCTAAGTTTTCCCACATGTCAAATAGAGGAGTTAGACAAGGTCACCTTGACTATCTTTTTTGGCTCTAAGAGTCTATCATTTTATGATTTTATATCCTATCTACCCACAGCTTGGATCCACGGCCTGATCTTCCTGTACGGAGCCTGATAGCCAGTGAACTGCTGCATGAGAGGGTACTAGGGAACCTCTCTGAGTCTCATTATTGTGACGTACAAAGGTGGGCAGCAATCCTTCGGCTCTTTTGTGGCTTGAATGAAATAAGGGACATGAGGTTCCTAGAAACATCGGTGACACATAGAAGGTGCCCAACAAATGAGCGTTGTTGCTGTTTTCATTATCAAATAACAGTTTTTCCTCTGCTCTTTTAGCTCATAGAGCTTTGCTAAATCAACTGGCCTTAAATTAACTATAGTATATAGTTCCGGTCTCTACTCTAAAAATATTCAGTCATGGACTCCAATGTTGGGCAAATCCAGATTCTAATAGTAGCTCAGCCACTTACTAGCTGTGGAACCTTAGGCAGCTCGGTTAACCACTCAGAACCTCAGTCTCTTCATCTGTAAAATACGGATTATGATGCTTCTTCTGCTGGTTTTCTGCGAGGATTAATTGTACGTAAAGAATCTGGCATAGGAGTGGCTCAAAAATACCAGCTATAATTGCAAGTCCACAGTGTTCGGCAAGGCTGGGCTCAGGTTCTTTAATAACTTCACCACGCGTGGGGGAAAGCAAGCGTAGGCTATTAAATTCCATTCTTCTCACTGCAGCCTGCCTGCAACGATTCCTTGCCGCGTTCCACACGATGGCTTTATTCCTCTCACACCACCTTATCTGGGAACTTCCAGATTATTGGCAAGGATCCGACAATAAGTAGGTGAGAAAATTTAACCAGTTCCAACAATAAGGATAGTTAGTGTAACCTACTCCCCGTTACAACGCCTAAGTAATCCAAACCAGTTAGTAATACGAAAAATCATTTTGATTTGACTTTGACATGAAGCTTGGATGTTATGGCGACAAACTTCCTCTCTCATCAAGTTGTGCTGGGTATAAAATCAACTGCCATTTCCTGAGCTCACAGCAACTGAAACAAGGAAGCAGCAGTTCAAAAACCTACTTGGTTTCAGAGAAGCCCAGCTTGCTCCATGTTAAATATTTGCTACAGAAATCCTCCATCAACCCACGGAATGCACAGAACCAAAAACTGTTCTCTCATCACGTGGGAAATGCGTGGAGAACTGACTCTGTGAATTCAGCCAGCACTGGCCAGTCCCACTCACGTGCATGTGATCTTCCTGGCCACCTAGAGGCCTGGGGGCAGCCGTCGGGGACATCTACTGCAGCCCCTGCCGTGAGTGGCTTTGCCCAGGGGACCTAAGGCTCCCTGCTGAGAAAGGCCAGATTTACTGGGACTCTCTTTACCTGAGAGGCGGGTGCGGGGACACCTCTGCAGGGCAGTTAACCCAAAGCCAAGCAGCACTCTGTTTAGCCCACAGCTAATAAAAGATCAACCAGGCTGCCCTTTTTTAGAATCAGAAATGAAAAGAATCAAGTACACCTCTCTTCATTCTTATGACTGCCTCAAAACCCACATCAAAACCCAGCTGTTCGAATAAAGATGCAGACATAGAAAATGGACTTGAGGACACGGGGAGGGGGGAAGGGTAAGCTGGGACGAAGTGAGAGAGTGGCATGGACATATATACACTACCAAATGTAAAATAGATAGCTAGTGGGAAGCAGCCGCATAGCACAGGGAGATCAGGTCGGTGCTTTGTGACCACCTAGAGGGGTGGGATAGGGAGGGTGGGATATGGGGATATAAGTATACATATAGCTGATTCACTATGTTATACAGCAGAAACTAACACACCATTGTAAAGCAATTATTCTCCAATAAAGATGTTCAAAAAAAAAAAAAAACCCAGCTGTTCAAGGGCAGGGAGAAAGCCTTTGGCCCCGAAAGTGCCTGAAATAGTTAAGCAAGGACCTAGAGAAGGAAAGAGCCATGTTCCCTTAAGTGAGTGAAACTCTTTTAAAAAATATTGTTTTAGTTTATAGTATATTAAATTATAATTCATAATTTCTGAGAATATTTGGGGGCAATAATGTACAGAAAGAGTCATACTCTTTTTAACCCCCTGACAGTATTTGTACTCTTTTTTTAATTTAGTTTTATTTATTTTTGGCTGCATTGGGTCTTCATTGCTGCACACGGGCTTTCTCTAGTTGTGGCGAGCGGGGGCTACTCTTCCTTGCGGTGGGTGGCTTCTCTTGCTGCAGAGCACGGGCTGTAGGCACGCAGGCTTCAGTAGTTGTGGTGCACACGCTCAGCAGTTGTGGCTCACGGGCTCTAGAGCACAGGCTCAGTAGTTCTGGCACACGGGCTTAGTTGCTCCTCGGCATGTGGGATCTTCCTGGACCAGAGATCGAACCCATGTTCCCTACACTGGCAGGCGGATTCTTTACCACTGCACCACCAGGGAAGTCCAGTATTTGTACTCTAGAGATAAAGCTTTTCTGTAAACTTTAGAAACAATGTTTGCATGAACTTTGGAACCCGCATGGGTCAGACATTCTACTTCAGTTACTCCTGGAAAGCAAATTATTTTGACTTGATTCTTTTCATGACATTATTGTACTTTCCCTCAGGAAGATGGGTTTGGAGCATTAGGTGATGTGAGACAGGGCAGCTGGAACCTGGGTGTCTGGCCCCAGTCCCAAGCCAGGGGACAGTGAGAGGGGAGAGGCCACATCTGCCACCTCAGTTTCCAGAGGACACTCTGTGCACGTATACTGTGGTGGGTGACAGTTTGAACTATTCAGTTATGTTTTTTCTCCATAAACATTCTCTGTTCTCTCCCCCTGCCCACTTCTCCCCAACACAGGGCGAGATGGGAAGCAGAAGGGTCTGCAGGCCCTGCTGGGTTTTGTTTTCCAAAAGCCAAACCCATGGAAGAGGACAGGCTTTGAGGCAGAGGCCGACCCCTGGAGGACCTTGGAAGGAGGTAATTGGTCTTAAATTAGGCGTGAGATAGGACTCTCATGATGGGACTAATGCCCTTTTAAGAAGAGGATGAGAGGCCAGTGTGATCTCTCCTTCCAGCGCACGCAGTGAGGACAGGCCGTGAGCAAGAAGGCGGCTGTCTGTGACTGCAGAAGCGGGGCCTCACCAAGAATTGAACCTGACAGCACTTTGATCTTGGACTTCCCAGCCTGTAGAACTTTGAGAAATAAACATCTGGTGTTTAAGTCACCTAGTCTATGGTATTTTGTTATAGCAGCCCAGGTTGCGTAAGACAGACAGAGAGTTCTTCAAAGACCATTATTCGGAGAACTTTTCATCATTTTTAGCACTCTGTGAGCCTCCCTCCCATACTCGGAGGCAACCATGGAAGGGAGAGGAAGGGCCCCAATACTGACTAAATGAAGCCCAGGTCTGTTTGGGTAGAGGCCTGAAGTAGAGATTAAGTTGATGAATAGATTATAGAAAAAAAGGGACCTCCCTGGTGGTCCAATGGCTAAGACTCAGTGCTCCCAATGCAGGGGTCCTGGGTTCAATCCCTGGTCAGGGAACTAGATCCCACATGCCGCAACTAAGAGTTCGCATGCTGCAACTAAAGATCCCGCAGGGTGCAACGAAGATCCTGCGTACCACAACGAAGACCCGGTGCAGACAAATAAATAAATATTTTTTAAAAGGTTATAGAAAAAAACCAATATTTCTTGCATAAATGCATTTGTGGACAGAATCATTTCAGCAAGTATAGATAGTGCTATTGTCTGAATGTTTGTTTCCCCCTGCCCCAAATCCACATGTTGAAACCCTAATCCCCACTGATGATGGTATTAGAAGGTGGGGCCTTTGGGAGGTAATTAGGTCATGAGGATAAAAGTCTCATAGACAGGATTAATTCTTCTATAAAAGAGACGCCACAGAACTCCCTAGCCCCTTCCACCACGTGAGGACACAGGGAGAAGTCTGTGACCCAGAAGTGGGTCCTCACCTGACCCTGCTGGCATCTGATCTCAGACTCCCAGCCTCCAGAACTGTGAAAAATAAATTTCTGTTGTTTATAAGCTACCCAGTCTATGGTATTTTGTTATAGCAGTCCAAACAGACTAAGACAAGTGGCTATCTATTCTCAAACCATCGTGAATTTTAATTTTGATTTACACTGATCAGAAGTAATAATAAATGGGATTCTACTCTATCCTTTGTATTTTACCAAAAAAATGTCACATTCATCTGGAGCCAGTGTTCTTGGCACCAGAATAAGTGCTTTTCTGCTTTTTGTTCTGCCTTTTAAAAGACATACAAGGGACTTCCCTGGTGGTCCAGTAGGTAAGACTCCACGCTCCCAATGCAGGGGGCCCAGGTTCAATCCCTGGCCAGGGAACTAGATCCCGCATGCATGCCGCAACTAAGAGTCTGCACACTGCAACTAAAAGATCTGCATGCCGCAATGAAGATCCTGTGTGCTGCAACTAAGACCTGGTGCAGCGAGCAGCCAGCATAATTAAATATTTTAAAAAATAAATTTAAAAATTAAAAAAAATATACAAGGTCGGGCAGTTTATTTAACCTCCCTAACTCTGTAGTTTTTCATCTGCAATATTGAGAAGGCACTTATTGAATTGACAAGAACCATGCACAGATGGGGTACTGATAGTCAGTCTCTGGCTGTTTCACTCCTGGTCTCTGTGGCTGTGCCACCATGAATTAGTTTCTTTACCCATGTTTAGTCAATGCTTGAGTGAACAGTGGGTACTTGACAAACAAATGATGGTGAAGAAACTTCTTATTGACATTAATGTCCTTGAACGTTTGTCAAGTGTTCTGTTGTTCGCAAGGCAGGTCCAAATATTTAATGTCGTTTGATACTTTTAGCAATGCTATGAAGTAGGTATTGCTATGCACTTCTGTAACAGGGAAGAACAAATCTGACTCCTTATTAGATCTGTTTCTTTAAGCTTTAAGCTTTGTGCTTTGTGCTTTGCAGCGTGTGCTTAGTCATGCTGGCTCTGCACCTTTTGTAAAAGAATGTTGCCTATAGCCTCATATATACAGAATAGCCTATTCTCAAGTCTCTGACCTTTGAGAGTATAACATTTTTCCATTCATATAAAGATAAAAAGTTGCAGAATGGAGAAAAACATTTCTTTTGTTGGAGGTTTATAGGAGCATGGTGACCTGACATGGTAGACAGCTGCAAGAACAAAGGATTCCGGCACCAAGAAGTCTGCACCAAGTAACCACGCCCCCTCCCTCACCTTGCCTTTAAAAGTGCTTTGCTGAAACCCTTTGGGAATTTTGGGGGGGGGGGTGATGCAGAGTTCGTTTTAGGTCCCATATTTATATTCTGAGTTCTGACTTCTTCCTTGATGATAAAGCCACCTCTTTTAACCAGAAATTGGAAATTGAAATGTTGTAAATGTTGTTTTCCTCATTTTGCTTCGTAATAAACACTACATAATGTATCTGGTTCTTCTAACTCTCTTATGAAGGCTCTTATAGAAAACACTGAAATAAAGAGTATTTGTAGTCGGTAGCCCCGGGCTTCCTTCTCAGACCCATTTCTTACTCTTTGTCCTGTCTTCCTACTTCCTTGTTCCCTTGTGCTGCTTGGCTTCTTTTCTTGCCTGAGGAACAGGTTGCTGCCGGCGGGGACAGTGGAGTCACATTGCCTAGTTCACGGCTCTGCTACTTACTGGCTCCATGACCTCAGCAACTTCCTCAACCTCAGGCTGCTCGCCTTTAAAACGTGGAAATGTGGAGTCCCTTCCTAACGTGATTGCAATGAAATGGGCTCACATAAAGAACCTGGCGTAGCGCCTGGCCATTAGAAACCGTGCTGTACATGTCAGCTGCTGTGGTCTCTCAGGAAAGGCCCCTGATCAGCTCATCTGGACTCAAAGTGTGTGAGACTATTTTTGTTACAGGCGTTTTTACACTTTGTTTAATGCTGTGGTCCTCAAACTTCACCAAAACTGCCTGGGAAGCTGTCCACCAGGCTGGGTTCTGAGTCACTAAGCGTGGGTAGGGCCAGGGCTGCCGCCCTCCAAGCAAGCCTGAGGGGGCCGGTGTTCAAAAACCACAAGTATAACAGGAAGAGCAAAGGCTTTGGAGGCAGAGACCAGAGTCGGTTCCAAGTCATGGGACCTGGGACCTGACACTTAACTCTCCACACTACATCCAAAAACTAGGCATAAAAATACCTCTGTCATGGGGTTATTCGAAAAAAGCAGAAAGTGTATAAAGGCCCTAGCACCATGGGATCTCAATGCATGAGGGTAGTGTATACAGAAGGAACCTCAGAGAAGTTCTAATTAAGTCTCTTTGCATTAGAGAAGGAAAAACAGACTTACATGGTTAAATTAATAGATGCTCAAAAGACACTCACGGAAAGGTGACCAGATCTTGAACAACAGAGCTGGGACTTGAATTTGTCTTTCCTGTGAGAGTCAAACTCAGAACCTTAACAAAACTCCAGGCTCTAGCACTTCACTATAAAGCTCACTCTCATATGTTATGTTATCAGCGTGTAACCCTCTCAGGATCTTTAGAAAGAGGAGTGATCACCACACAGCACTAGATTGGTAATGGTGGAATTTCATGCATCAAGGAGGGAAGTATTACCTAATGCACCGTATGATTCGAGGGAAGGAAGTATTAACCTCCTTCCTCTCCACACCCCTCCTCCTCCTGCCCTTCTCCTCCCTCTCATCCTTTGGCAGATGCTCTGTGTTCAGTATGGAACCGCGGCCAAAGGGCAGCCAGAGGGCTTCCTCCTAATCCCTCAGCATGACGTTCTGAGCTAAATACTATGTAACCCTAGAAATCTGGTACCGTACCTGCCATCGCACTATGATGAACAATTTCTTGAATGGAAGAAGCGGAGGCTAGCTGCCTTGTCAGCACAACCTGAAGTTGCTGGCTATTGTCATGAGTAACTCCTCCTTAAAAATGAAATGTTTCTGTTCATTTCCATCCTCCAAGTTGCAAAGGAAATTTGGAAATACTCCACACATTTTGAATTTTAAAGCTGAGAGGGATCTAAAGAATTGTGTTTTCAATCTTTTTTTGACCATCGTGCATAGTAAGAAATACATTTACATATGACCCGGGTCTCACACACACACAAACACACACAAATACATATTCTATTCTATTTCACATTATTATTTGTATTTATTCTATTTCACATTTTAATATCTGTTAGACCTATGAAATTGGTTTCTTGATCCATTAATGGGTCATGACCTGAAGTTTTAAAAATACTGCTATGGAGATCCCAGTTCGACCTCTCCGTGTTATACGGAGAAAAAAAAAGAAAGTCCAGAAAAATAAAGTAACTTATCCAAGGTCTCATAGCAAATAGATAGAGAGAACCGCAAACTCAAAGGCAAAGAGGGCTGAAAGAGGATGTAGGGGAGGTCAGTAGAGATAAGGAGTGGGGAGGGTAGAGGTGAGTAAGCCAGTGTGCCAACATGAAACTCTGTGTGTGCTCACACAAACTCCACAAGCTGTGGGAGCCCAAGAAGCATTTCAAATAGGCAGCTAACCAACAAAGTCTATGTTTTCAACTTCTGGTGGCCTGGGCCCTGAGGATGTAGTGGGGCTGGAGAGCAGGGGAGAGGCAATCTCTCCTCTTAATGCCATACCTTCTCTCCTCCCTTGTAACAGCATCTTTCCAACCCTTGCCACATTCCCGTCTGAAGCAAGGATCTCATCCCTGGGCTTCCTGTCTTCCTAGGACATCCTTGCACTTCCTGATAGCAGCCCTGGTGATGAAAAAACCCATTTGGATGATCCCTCTAACATCAGGATTCACAGTTCTATGCTCCCTTGACTCTGATGACCCCCATTCTAACTGCATCACCTGAAACAAGGTCATGACTTAGACCATACCAGCACTAGACACTGTTCCCAGGTCTTATCCTATGGAATTGCCCAGATTCATCTCATTTCTCCACTCACCCATCTCCAATTCCAGCCAGAATTAATTAAATGCTACTAATGTGCAAGGAAATTCATGAGGCGTAGAAGATACCAAGGTATATAATACACAATCCTGTGCTCAAGAAGATCCTCATCCTGGGACAGACCGACAAATAAAGAAGTAAAATCCAGGGTGATATATGCCATGCTGCTGGTGGTGGCATAATCATAGTAGTTAATAATAGTTAACATCTGTTTGGTGCTTCTTATGACCAGGCACTATTCTACGTGCTATGTGGGTACGAACTCAGTCCTCTTAAACAGGTAAAGGTAATTTAGCTAGTAGCTGTCAGAGCCAGGAATCACAGCCAGATATCCTGGCTCCAGAAGTCATGCTAATAACCATCAATGATAAAGAGAGACACATGCTGCTGTGGGAGTCTCTTAGGGGGGACCTCATGGAGAACATTCTGGAAACGATGACCCCTGACATGAGTCTTGAAATGTGATTAGATTTAGCTAGTTGGAGACTCTGGATGGGAAGGAGGTGATCCAGGTAAAAAGAGCAAAGAGTTGGAGGTGAAAATTGACAGACAACATTATGGGTAAAGCAAACAGTTTAGCCTGGCAGGAATGTAGGCTGCACGCATGGGTAAGGCAAGAGATAAGGTGGGCGAGATACGAATTTTATTTGTTCTTGTTCCCCGGCACACAATGTTTGGGGCTCCAAGATGCTGTAAAATGCTGTGGCCTCCTTGAAATCTTTCTTCATCCCTGACAGCCAGAGGTTTTTCGTCTTCTATTGTCTTCCAACTCTTGTTCCTACAGCATTTGCACTGGGCCTCACGCTGTTGTGGCCTCTGCCTTGTCTCACCCTCTGCTGGGCGGTAAGCACCCCCCCCTGACCTGAACCTACTGCAGAGCTTTGCACATAGTAGATTACTTACTTCCTCACCCAACTAGTTCCAGGAAGGATTCAGGGGAGCTTCTGAGTACCTAATTGGCACGCTGTATAGAAAAGGCTCTGATTGAAACTGAGACAAGCCCTGAGTCAGGTCTGTTGATGGAAATGAAGTATGCGTTTCCTGGGTCATGGAGGTCAGTGGCCACAGGAGATGGAAAGGGCAGTTTTTAGGAAGGGCTGGGATTGTAACCCAGGAGAGATAGCAGGCAGGTCTGTGCAGCAGAGGAGGGCTAAAACCAATTTCTGATTTGGTGGGACTCTGGCAGCAGAAACAGAAAGAGCCATAGCAGTGACCCAGGGTGGCCTGGAACTTTATTCCCTGGGAGGGGGTTCCGGTCCAAGAAAGCCACTCCTGGTCCCCTCTCAGGGCTCAGCCTAAAGATTGCTTGTACAAGGGACTGACTCGGGCTCTGGCAGACGCAGCCTGGAGGACTCGTTATTAACGTCCACAGGGGATGGTGGCCTCGGCACCAGCACTCAGACGTTCTTGGGTTGCTTGGGTGCCACCCCACTGCTCGGGAGGCCATGAGGCCCATGGATGCTTTAACTTCGGGACCGCCACAGAGGGGATCACGTCCTCCTGGGGTAAGGGCAAGGGGCGCAAATGAGGCTTGGGTTTCAGACAATTAGCAAGAAGGCCTAGACTAACTAGGTCCTGAGTTTACACCTGGACCGTCCTCCCTGGCTGATGCGCTTAGAAAAAATAAAGGTTAGAATCCAGCTGAGTGGACCTTATCGCTACGGTGACCTCCGTGAGGCCCCTTCTGGGCAGGATAACTCTGTAGCTGGTGGAGTGTATCGGTTAATAAAAGTGCAGGCTTTGGCATGGGGCCCAGATGCAAATGAGGCTCCGCAGCTTACTGGACAAATCACTTCATCTCTCTGAGCTTCCATGTCCCCATCTGTAAAAGGGGAATAATATCTCTCTTAAAAGAGTTGCTGGGCTTCCCTGGCGGCGCAGTGGTTGAGAATCTGCCTGCTAATGCAGGGGACGCGGGTTCGAGCCCTGGTCTGGGAAGATCCCACATGCCGCGGAGCAACTAAGCCCGGGAGCCACAACTACTGAAGCCCGCGCGCCTAGAGCCCGTGCTCCGCAACAAGAGAGGCCGCGATAGTGAGAGGCCCGCGCACCGCGATGAGGAGTGGCCCCCACTTGCCGCAACTAGAGAAAGCCCTCGCACAGAAACGAAGACCCAACACAGCCAAAAATAAATAAATGAATAAATTAATAAATTAAAATATTAAAAAAAAAAAAAAGGAGTTGCTATGGGGATTAAGTGTGATCACACCCGCAAAATGCCCAGTGCAGTAACTGATACCTATTAAACACTCCACAAGTTGTGGTTATTTATTTTTACTTCAAGAACCATTGTCTCAATTTAAAAAAAACAACAAACTTAGGGGTTGGGTGATTGTATCATGTGGCAGGTAACTTTACTTTGTCTGCAAAATAAAGTTTGTTGTTTTGTTTTTGTCTTGAAGGGAAGAATTAAGACCTCGGTGGTAGCACAATTTAGCTTCAATGATAACAGCCTTCCTCTTGTGTGGATTTAATTGCTGATACTTCCAAGTATGGTAGTTATCTTGCTAAATAAGAAACAGGAGTGTTACATTCATGTTTCTTCAAAGTGTATACTTACAGGGATGTGCACATGCAAAACATTTCTTAGGATTGATATGGATGTAAATATCATAAGATATCGTTAAGTCAATGTCATAATCATTTCAAAAAGTTTGGCAAGCTCTAGCGTTATATTTATAAATTTATTAAGAGAGATATCAATTTTAATTTTGACTGTGCATATATGTATGTTCTCTTACATAGAGAACTGAATGCTCTATGCTCTGCTCTTTGGGAGAATTATGAATGATATAGGAAAAATAGTATCTTTGTCAAAATATATCTGAAAATAAATTAATGAAGATCAAGATATTAAAAAAAAAAAAAAAGAGCCACTGTTTCCCCCTGTTTGTGAGCTACAGCACACAACAAACTGTACCCATCAAAGGATTTCTGGATTTATATTTTTCTTCACATTTTATATTTCTTTTTACAAAATCTGTTTTAAGCCACCCCTGATTTCTTCACGGTTTTATTTGATAAGAATGTGGGCTGAAGCCACCTTCTTTGGCCGTGTTGGTGAGCAGGAGGCCCAGGGAGCTGTTAAGGACGTTTCCTCGGCACAGTGTCACCGTGCAGCTCAGGACAGATGGCAGGGCACGAACAGCCACAGAGAGACGCAGGAGCCCACTGCAACTGTGATGCTGCGCCCGGCCTTGCTCTTGAAAGCCCAGGTGAGACGGATGCTGAAGGGCGACTGTAGCCAAAGGCAGGGGAAGGAGGGACACGGAGGGTGCTGAGGAGTGGGAGGCAAGAATAGTAAGAACCAGCGTTTCCTGGGATTCTCAGCTCTGCGGCAGTTCTGCCCAAGGTTCTTCGTACACATTTTTCTCACTTCATCCTCGTGATGACTATGTGAGACTAGACTATTAATCCTGTTAGGAGGATGTGGGCGGAAGATACACCGTCAAGTGACTTGCCTGAGGTTACACAAGGGCTTGGCATCCACGCCTTCCTGATTCCAGAGCTCATTCTTTTACTGGGAAGAACGACAAAGCTTCAAGGAGGTGGTCCTAAATCTTCACCAGCCACTGCGCTCAGGGACCAGACCTCGTCTTCCTGATGGTCACATTAGGGGGTTGGACAGGTGATCTCCACGGTCCCGTCCACCTCTCACATGCTGCCTTTGTCACTTTGGGAAGCTCTGTTCAGTGATCCAGGGAAGCAAAAAGAAAATGCATGGAGTATCTGTTTACTAAGGGCCAGATACTGTCTCTTACTCTATTCAATTCAAATATGAATTTTCACCCAACTTTTGATTATGAAAAATATCAAAACCTTGATTCAACAATTACTAAAATTTTGACATATTTGGTTCTTCCATACCTATCTCTCTCTCTACCAAGCTACCTATCTATCATCTATATGAATTTTTGAAATGAAGTAATGGACATCTCAAGATTTCACCCCTAAATATTTCATCCTGCATCTCCTTAAGAATAACAACATTTTCTTACATAAGCATAAACCATTATCACACCTAAGAAAATTAACAATAGTTCCATATTTATATCCAAGTTTAATAGCCAGTCCAGATTAAAATTTCCTTGTCCCCAATTGCGTTTGTAGCTTTTGCCTGTGTTTTTTTTAAAATTTATTTTATTTATTTATTTATTTTTGGCTGTGTTAGGTCTTCGTTGCTGCACGCGGGCTTTCTCTAGTTGCGGCGAGCGGGGGCTACTCTTCGTTGCAGTACGCAGGCTTCTCATTGCAGTGGCTTCTCTCATTGTGGAGCACAGGCTCTAGGCGCGTGGGCTTCAGTAGTTGCGGCACGCGGGCTCAGTAGTTGTGGCTCACGAGCTTAGTTGCTCCGCGGCATGTGGGATCTTCCCGGACCAGGGCTCAAACCTGTGTCCCCTGCATTGGCAGGCGGATTCTCAACCACTGTGCCACCGGGGAAGCCCTTGCCTGTGTTTTTGAACCCAGATCCAATCAGGTTTCACTCATTGTATTTGGTTAAGCAAGTTAGACCAGAACAGCCCCTCAAACTTTGCTATGTTTGTTTTGTTTTATGACATTGATTTTTCTTAGAAGAGTCCAGGCCAAAGTCTGGTAGAATAACCCATATTCTGGATTTCTCTGTTCCCTTGTGGTGTTGCATAACGTTCCCCCCTGATTTTTCCTGTAAACTGGAAGCTGGGTCTAAAGACTGGATTGGAATTATGTTAAACACTTTTGGCAGGGATACTGCATAGGTGATTTGTACTTCGTACCACTTCAATCAGGAGACTCAAGGCCAGTTTGAATATGACGCTAAATATGACCTCTTGGCTAAAGCGATAGCCCACAGGTTCTCCCATTGTAAGGATGGGATTCTCTTGAAAATCTGTTTGGCAGGGTGTGGATCACCTGTTCTGTACTTGATAATATACACATCCATTGATATTTAATTGTATATATTGTTTAATTGATAGTTGCAAATTGGTGATTTTCTAAGTTTTCTTTTCTCCTTCATTTCTTTGCAGGCATACCTCTCTATAAACAAGAGCTTTTCCTTACCTATTGGGGATGAATTAGATTTCCTTTTAAAAAGGAAGGGTAAATGCCTCCTCCTCTTTGCTAACTTTCAGAATAAGGAGTTGCTACAGTCACTTTTGATGGTGGCAAATCGGTTTTTTTCTGTCTGTCTTTGAACAGTGCTACAGACTTGTGGCTTTTTATTAATTCAATTTTTATGATCAATTGCAGTCATTTTTTGTGCTCAAATTGCCCCAAATCTGGCCAGAGGGAGATCCTTCAAGCTGGCTGGCTCCTGTGTCCTTTGAGATGTCCCCATCATTCTTTGAGCGCTTCCCTACTTTTTGGCACAAGAAAAGGTCCTGGGCTCACCTTGTACTTTCCCGCCCCAGGTCCAGAATTAGCCATTTCTCCAAGGAACGCTGGGATCTTTTATTGAAAAACAGCATTTGAAATCCAAGATCTCTGTACTCACTGCCATTGTAATATCATTGCCTGTAAGCTCTTTCAGTGGCTAAAGCTAAGAAATGTATTTAAATCATGAGTTCATACTGATACTGTCAATTCAAATTTAATATTACATGGCTTTTCTTAACTTTTAAAATTTTACATTGTACCTATTTTCTCTTACATAGAAAAATATCAGTTTCAAATAACATTTACATATTTACTAATTTGCTATAGTTTACAATAGACAAAGTAGATTTAAAATGGAAATAGCAGAAAATTACTTGGTGAATTTTAGATTTTTTTTTGAAGGGGTATTTCTCTTTGTCCTTAGAATATATTCAATTAAAGATGGGCAATAAGAATATTGTGTTCCAATGTCACTCCAAAGAACTATTTTTCTGTATATATTATGTCATCCATATGATATATAGATAGAGTAACTTGTTTTGGTTTGATTTCAAATTTGTTTGCTTTTTCTTTGTGAGTAAATTTTAGTTTTGAACAGGTAAAACATGTTTGAGCATTTATGTAGCTCAAATTCAAAATTACATAAAAATATAGTTAAAGAATTCAACTATACTCATCCATATCCCCTCCCAGCTGCCCCTCTTCTTCTCCATCTCTAGGTAACCAACGATTTTATCAATCTGTTGGTTTGATACTTTTTAACTGTACATGTGATTTCCTCTCCCTTTTTACTCTAAAGAAAGCACTCTATATTTACTGCTCTGTGCCTTGTTTTCTTCCTCCCTAATGATATTAACAATATATCCTGAGCGTCCATTTGGTTCCTAAGTACCTTCCGCATTCTTTTTTGTTACTGCATCCTTTATTCAGCAGTCCTACACTTTTGTTGCTATTTAGTCTCAAAACAAGCAGTTTTGCTCGTATTATCTTATTGGTGGCTCTTTTTGCCTTTGTTCATGCCCTTACGGTCCTCGTAGGCATTTTAAGTCCTGACGTCTGCTAAGGTTTTCCAGTGGGGCGGAGGCCAGGAACTCAGGTACGGTTGATTCCCAAAAGAGTCATTACGTCAACACACTTCCCTTTGGTGGAGATGAGAAGAATGAGGAATAGAACTCAGCTGTTTTCCCTCAGATTCAGCCCCAGGCATCCTGGGCTTTTTCCTGTTTAGATGGAGAGCTGGCGTGTAATGAACAAGGGGAGGGTGCAGCTTTAACACAGCTTGGTTTTAACTTCTGGTTTATTCCCTTCCCTTCTTTAGTAGGTACAAATGGGAATCATTTCCCTCTTGTGCTAACTTAAAGGCAATTTAAAAAAGAAAGAAAAAGCAACACAAGATTTTACTAACATTCCAAAGACATACCATTTGGTTGAAGAAAGATTTTACTGCACACTGAAGCTGGAGCTTCCATTTTCAAATTTAATGTTTCAGATTTCTCAGAAGAGCTTTAAATATTTAGTACGTGAGTTTACTTTAGGCTGACTATTTTCCATGCTCATCTCCAAAACTCTTAACACACACATTCTCTCCTTTTCTTTTTCTGCTGTGTTCCATTCGTCAGTCTCACAGGAGCCAGGTTCTGCCCTTTTTTTTTTTTATTTTTTTTAAGATAAACAAATGTTCTTTCTTTCTTGCTGGGTAATTCTTTTGCAAATATATTCTTTCAAAGTTCATTTCTTAAGTTATCGGTCCTACTTCTGCCCTATTCACTAAAAAAAAAAAAAAAAGGTGGATAAACCATTTTGGTTAAATTAAAAGTTTTTTGCCTTTCCCTACAACAATTTTATTCTGACCTTTGAGAGTAATATGGCAAAGAGAAACTAATGCAATGACGTGTGTTTATCATCTAATCCACGCATGCTAGGTGCATGACTGTAGCCTGGCTTGTGAATTACTTAAGCTTCAGCACACGCAGAATAAATTAACCGAGCTCTGAATAGATCACTTATTAGTCCTTGAAGAATAACTGTCTCATAGGAATCTGGAGCCCTATGTGAGGGTCAGCAGCCTTTTCAGCCTTGGAGTCAGGAGCAGGGGCAAAGCAATGATGATTTCCTGGCCTGAAAGGAAGGGAAGGGGCTCATGAGAGAGAAAAGGAGCATGTGTGGGAAAAGAAGACAGAAGAGTAGAAGTGAGAGCAAGTAAGGAAGAGAAGCAAGAAAAGAATGGGAAGAAAGGAGAGGAATGGAACATAGTGCAGGAGACGAGCAGAAAGGGTCTAAACTATGTTACAGACGTATGTCTGGTGGAAAGAACTCTCCTCTCAGGGTTGGAAACCATGTTTTCCACTTCTGTATCTTCTGCACATGGTGCTACCCAAAGAATCTGAGGAATTGGGTTGTAAATCAAGAACTTTGGGAAATACAGTGGCTCTTTTTATTAGTAGCTATTATTTACAAATGCTTACCATGTACCAGGCCCTTATTCAAGCACTTAGCACAGGTTATGCCATTTAATTCTTACCCCAAGCCTAGGAATTGGATTTGATAATTATCTCAGTTTTCCTGCTGTGGAAACTGAGGCAAGGATGCTAATTAACTTACCCAAGGTCACACTGAGCAAATGACAGTTACTGTTTTTTGCCACTCACCCTGTCTTCCTTGCTGGCAGAACCCCAGTAGTTTGGGTTGGCTATACGCCCACCCTCCACCCCAATCCTTGGGGATAAAGACCTAAACCCATCTTGCCTCTGGCACTTTCCTTCCTGATATGTACTTTCCCAGCCTCCCTTGGCCATGTGACCCAGTTCTGATCAAAGAGGTTTAGGGAGAAACCCACTGGGGGGCTTCTGGGAAAGCTTTTCCTCTGTGGTAAGAGGAAAGCATATTTTCTGACTGCCCTCTTCTTTCTTCCTACTTGGGATGATAGTATGACAATGCCATCCTTGTGGCTGAGGCAGCCACCTTGCAACCATGAGGCAACGAGCCCAAGGAAGAACATCACTATGCTGAGGATGGCACACTGGAAAGTGGAAAGTGTCCTGGGCTTTGAGGACATTGCTGAATTGCGGTGATAAACCTGGATTCACCTCCCTATCCTCTTCTTGTTATGTAATATTTCACATCAAATGTCACGATTGCTGCCGGAAATTTGTTAGATTTAGCCAAACCTACAGCTGCATGTATGTCAACTGTTATGGGAACAGAAGTGGATTTTGGACACAGGAAGCCTGTTTCTGTTTTAAGCTGATAGGCCGCTGTTCAGTATCACAGAATTCTGTCTGCTTCAGTACCTCCCACCCTCAACCTTGACTCCACATACACAGTTGTTACACTTGATTGAGGAACAAAGGCAAAATGTAGCAAACTGTAGGAAAATAGACACTGATGAGATTTTTAACTACCAAAAAAATTACTTATTCTACTAAAACCAGAACAAACATGATACATATTGCAAGTAAACTTTAGATTATCCTACAGAGATTCCTTTCCAAGGACCCACACTCCATGTCTCTGCACTGTTCGCACATAACCACTCACTCACTGGCCTTTGTGCTTCTATCCAGGACTTCAGTTTGTGCTAAAACTGTTTTATTCCACCTCTAATGCACACACTCTGTTTTATGAATCTTCATATACCCAACATCTAGTAGAGTGCCTGGTACCTAGTAGGAATTTGATATATACCAGCAGTATGGAATTAAAATTGCATAATATCCCCTCTATTGAACAGCTATCCAATTTACATGCATCTCAGGAACTACAAAGACATATTCATATTTTTATGGTCCTGAGAGATGATTTCTTAGTAATTATTAAACATTTAAAGAAACACACATTGCTTAAGAGAGGAAGTTTGATAAGTTGCTAATAGAGAGCAGGTGCTCAGCAAATAAACTGAACTGAACAGATTGGCTTTTAAAAAGCTACACGTTCGGGGCTTCCCTGGTGGCGCAGTGGTTGAGAATCTGCCTGCCAATGCAGGGGACACGGGTTCGAGCCCTGGCCTGGGAAGATCCCACATGCTGCGGAGCAACTAAGCCCGTGCGCCACAACCAGGGAGCCTGAGCTCCAGAGCCCGCAAGCCACAACTACTGAGCCCACGTGCCACAACTACTGAAGCTCGCACGCCTAGAGCCTGTGCTCCTCAACAAGAGAAGCCACGACAATGAGAAGCCCACGCAACACAACGAAGAGTAGCCCCCACTCACCGCAACTAGAGAAAGACCATGCACAGCAACGAAGCCCCAACTCAGCCAAAAATTAAAAATAAATAAATAAATAAGTAAAATAAATAAATTTAAAAAAATGATTTTAAAAGCTACACGTTCACCATATGATCCAGCAATCCCACTCTTGGGCATATATCCAGAGAAAACCAAAATTAGAAAAGATACAGGCACCCCAATGTTCACTGCAGCACTATTTACAATAGCCAAGACATGGAAGCAACCTAAATGTCCATCGACAGAAGAATGGATAAAGAAGATGAGGTACATATATACAATGGAATATTACTCAGCCATAGAAAAGAATGGAATAATGCCATTTGCAGCAACATGGATGGACCTAGAGATTATCATACTATGTGAAGTAAGTCAGACAAAGACAAATATCAGATGATTCACTTATATGTGGAATCTAATTTTAAAAAATGATACAAATGAACTTATCTACAAAACAGAAACAGACTCACAGATACTGAGAACAAACTTACGGTCACCAAAGGGGAAATGTGGAAGGGGGATAAATCAGGAACTTGGGATGAACATACACACACTACAATATATAAAATAGATAACATGGCCTACTGTATAGCACAGGGAACTCTACTCAATGTCTTGTAATAACCTATAATGGAAAAGAATCTGAAAAAGAACAAATATGTGTATAACTGAATCACTCTGCTGTACATCTGAAACTAACACAACATTGTAAATCAACTATACTCCAATAAAATCTTTAAAAAAATAAAAAGCTACATGTTCTGGGAAATGTAAATTGTGGTTCAAGTAAAATAAGGCATTCCCACTACATTGTTCTCAGGGCAAGAAGAATTTAATGGGTTTTTCAAATATGTCTGGTTTATAACCAGAGAGCAATTAACAATAGAAGGGCTAGAGCTTCATTATTAAGTGCTTCATTTTGGCATAAACTTAGTGATACCTGGGTCAGATCACAGCTTCCCAGTACAGTGAGTGCATTCACAGAGAAGTCTCATTCCCTGACCTTGGTGTTAAATGGGATTCCACTTAATGCAAAAATGCCTTCCCTCTAAAAAGATGCTATTTAAACCCAACAGCTCTCATTGCAGTGGAGAACAACGTAGAGTGATGGCTGCAATTTAAGTTGCTCTGAATAAACTGGCTAGAGATGGATGCAAAACCGAGGAAAAGAAGTGGTAACCTAATAAAGTGCTCTATATTTTTTTCGCCCTTTGATTTTACTTTTTAGGAAAGAGTTGAGAAATTTAAAGGTAAAGAGCTCATTGTTTTTTTCGAAATCATTATAGCTCAAGGTATTTAGAAGTACTAAAAGCAAATGTTCATCATTTCCATTGAGTAGGCCTTCAGAATCATAGGAAAAGCAACAATAAAAAGTAATAACTGCTACAACAACATCACTTTATATTTGCTTAACCTGACTTTTCCATCTACTCTAATTGAAGCTATATATAAACTTCTTCTTATACTTGCTCTCTTGCAATTATTCTAAATGGCTTTATGCCTAGCATAACAAGAAATTATAATGAACTGAAAACTCATTAGCAATGTATTCATGAGGAATCAAAATAATTTCAAAATTCAACAACCTAAATGTAAATTTTTGTTTATTATAATATGGCATTCATTTATAAAGTAATGAACTAATAATCAAAATATTGTAGAGTATTGGGAGTTCCTCTAATTTGCCTAGAACTATTAAAGCAATATCAACTTTTAACCTTTATCTTGTTATGGTGACATCATCTCTTGATCTGGAATGTAATCTCGGAGGGGGTAGGGGGAGATGTGTACACACACACACACACACACACACACACGTGTGTATGTGTGTATATATGTATCTCCAAAAAAATTGATTAGGAGAGTCCTACAAGATTAAAAAACAAAATAAAACAATAAAAATAGTCCTTTCCTTCAAGCACCTAGCATACTCTTGTTCAGTTTTCATCTTCCTGAGCAGCCATAATCTCCATGAGGGTGAGGTAGGAGATAGATGGGCCCCTGGGCCAGACAGCTGGTGTTTGTCAAGCAGAGTAAAACTGAAGCTTTGTTCTCACCCAGACACTCCAAGGACAAAGCTGGATGCAAGAGCTGAGCTCTGCTGAAGTAAAGAGATAAGATGACCACTCCCGAGGCATGCGCAGGAAGGTTCCTTGGGGGTCAAAAAGGGAGGGGGCACTGCCCCGTAATAAGTGTGGACATGCACCCACAGGCCTCTGCGGTGGGATCCATCTTAGCAAAAAGTTGCTCGCCCATCTCAGGGAAGGAGGGTCCTAGGACTGGTCAGGTGTGAAAAAAGAAACAAGATAATTGGCCAAAGGTAAGCAAAGACTCAGAAGGACTGTCCTATATAAGTGACTCAAATCACCACTTTACTGCGCTCCTCCTCATTAGAGAGGATGCCTAGCTTCTGACTTAAATAAACTTAAATAAATAACCTGCTTTTCTGTGTGCTCTCCCATACATTGTGCTGTGTCTCTAATAATAAACTTTGTACCTGTTTTTACAGTTTTTGCCTCCTTGAAACATTCTTGCTTTCAATGGGGGTAAGAGCCAGGGGAACTTTGCTTCTTGCCTCTAAACCCCTGATGGTTTAGTGGCTAGGATTCCTGGTTTTCATCCAGGCTACCCAGGTTCAGCTCCTGGGCAGGGAACTAAGATCTCTCTTCAGGACCGCTCACTGCTGTCTCTCCGAGATCAACGGTAGGGACTATGTTTGATTCAGTGCTGAGTCCTCAGCATCTAGCATAGCACGTGACACACATTGAGTGACTACAGCTGCAAGAAATTAACTGCATGCAAGGGTTTTAGCTCTTCCTGTGGTTACCAGCAGACCTCGAAGCTTCCTTGTTATAGTTCCAATAGCGCTCCAAGATGGTGGCTTGTGCATTCACCTCTCTCCTCCTAACTTTTTTCAGATTCTAGTGGGAATAAGGTATTGGGAAAATGAAAGTGTTTTCTCCTGTCGGAGAGGATAGGGAACCCTATTGATTGGGTTGAATGTGAACTGATTCAAGAATATGTCCTGGTGTGGAGAAAAAGGAACCTTCCTACACTGTTGGTGGGAATGTGAATTGGTACAGCCACTATGGAGACCAGTATGGAGGTTCCTTAAAAAACTAAAAATAGAACCACCATAGGACCCAGCAATCCCACTCCTGAGCATATATCTGGAGAAAACTATAATTCGAAAAGATATATGCACCCCAACATTCACTGCAACACTATCTACAATAGCAAAGGCATGGAAGCAACCTAAATGTCCATCAACAGATAAATGTATAAAGAAGATGTGGTATATATACATACAATGGAATATTACTCAGCCATAAAAAAGAATGAAATAATGCCATTTGCAGCAACATGGATGGACCCAGAGATTGTCATACTAAGTGAAGTAAGCCAGAGAGAGAAAGACAAATATCATACGGTATCACTTATATGTGGAATCTTAAAAAAAAAAAAGATACAAAAGATACAAATGAACTTATTTACAAAACAGAAAGAGACTCACAGACATAGAAAACAAACTTATGGTTACCGAAGGGGAAAGGGGGTGGGGGAAGGACAAATTAGGAGTTTGGGATTAACATATACACACTACTGTATGTAAAATAGATAACCTACTGTATAGCACAGGGAAATCTACTCAACATTTTGTGGTAACCTATGAGAGAAGAAAATCTGAAAAAGAATATACATACATATATATATATATATACACACACATACATATATATATCTGAATCACTGTGCTGTACACCTGAAACTAACACAACATTGTAAATCAACGATACTTCAATTTAAAAAAAAAAAAAGAATATGTCCTGAATGTTGGTTTCAAGCCTAATTCCTTGCTTTACGATTTGCCTCCAGTTCTTAAACATTAGGGCTGAAAGTTCCATCCAATTCAGGGATTGCTTAGTATGGTTCTCTCAATTAAGATTTTATTTTATTAAGAATAGACAGAATGGGCCCGATGAAGCCACATAAAAGCAGCGAACGAATTCTCTTACAGAATTCAAGCTGCCTTACTTGACTTTATTGCTGCTTCATTTCACTAATACTCCTTTTCTCTTAAGTATGGTCTCTAAACTTCATTAACATCAAAAAGATTTTGTTAAGTACTTTAACAGGACATGGCACTGTACAAAGAGGCTCATATGAACCAGATCCTTGTTATTTAGCAAGTTCAAATCACAGACATGAGACAGAAATATTTACAGGATTTATATGCTTTATGCAAATGAAGGCCATTCCTTGATTTACTTTGCGTGACTCGTAACAGCTAATACTTTGTGAGTCCTGTGTCCCAGGCACTGTGTGAAAAGCACTTTACTTACATCTTCTCCACTAAGCCCCCAACAACAACTCGGAAGGGGAGGTATTGGAAAGTTACCTAAACTGTCTAAGGAAACTCATACAGCTGGGACATCAATCCAGGTCTGACACAGAGGTCCGTTCCTTAACCACTCTGACCTATCCCTGCCCTACTCCTGCCCTTTGGCTTATAACCTCCACTCCCACAAATCTGTCGTCTACTAACAGCCAAATGTGCTCACGCAGCTTTCAGGGGAGCTACTGCCTGGAGTAGGGCAGGGATCGTCACACGCGTGGTGTGGTGACCGACATTCTTTAAAAAGTGAAATTCCTGGGACTTCCCTGGTGGTGCAGTGGGTAAGACTCCGCACTCCCAATGCAGGGGACGCAGGTTCAATCCCTGGTCAGGGAACTAGATCCCGCATGCATGCCGCAACTAAAGATCCGGCGCAGCCAAAATACATAAATAAAGTGTGGGTTTTTTTTTTAAGTGAAATCCTTGGGGATCTAGACAGTCTTGGATTAAGTGCTGTTAAGAACAGGCAGCCCTGACAAAACAGAATTATCAATCAGATTCAATGCCACTCTAAAAATAAAATCAGGACAGCTGGGGGACTCCAGACTGTTTCAGAGAGCTCTTCATTTAATCTGTAGATAAACCTGAAAGAGGAATGTTTCTGTTCCCTGACTCCCCCTGCAAGCTTCTGCCCTTGTTCATTCTCTTGTTACTCCTCAACTTCCAATTAGAAAAGACGGGATCGTTCCCTCTACTGCCCATTAGCTATCGTCCCCTTGGGCCGCTGCGATGTGCCTTCTGCCTCTGCCCTCCTGCTGGAAGTGCTCTCACAAAGGTCAGCAATGATAACACACCATTATTATAATAACACCTGGTGCTTCTTGTGGCTTTACTGGGAGCCAAACACCAGAAACCTGGAGAACCCTAGGGCCTGTATGGGACTTGCAGATGGTTTTGGCTGGGCTGGCTCAGTTTTTAAAAAGCGAGTCAATATTGAAAGATGAGAATATTTTAGACAAAAATCTGTATTTTTGAGCAGTGTTCTCCAGTTTGCTACAGTCCTCTCGGCGAATACACGTGCACTTGGACCTACCCCACCTCTCTCACTTATGCCACCTGCCTGACCCCTATAGGAACAGGATTTACTATCTGCGCTTTACATAGATATTCTGGCCGGGATTGTGTAGCTGCCAGGAAAAGAGATGTTATACACCTTAAATTTACACAATGTTATGTATCAATTATATGTCAATAAAACTAAGGAAAAAACCCACTCTCGCCAGATGTTCTATCACGACCTGTAAAAGGGATCGATTTCTAGGCAATGCAGGAGGAGCTTCCGTGATGCCTAATGACCTACTCCATTTTCTGAGTTCTGTCTTAAGTTTCAGCCACCTGCTCTATCTGCAGACTTGACTTGTCAGATCAGCACGGAATCCTCTCTGTGCTATGATACCCTGGTGGTGATCTTGGACTCTTAGCTTATGTTCCAGATTGCTTTCTACTCTCTGTCACTCTCTGGGTCCCAACTCTGTACTGGCTATTGTGGGTTCCCGTACTGCTAACACTTTGTCCTGGATACAAGCTTTAAGGATAAACCTCTTCACCGAGAGTCCAAAAAACAGAGCTAACTATGACCAGAGTAATCTTCTCAAAGTACAGTTCTTTTTTCTTTTTTTTTTAAAGACTTGGTTTAAACAAATTTGTTTAAAAAAAATTTTTTTTGGCTGTGTTGGGTCTTCCTGGTGGTGCACGGGCCTCTCATTGCGGTGGCTTCTCTTGTTGCCAAGCACAGGCTCTAGGCACATGGGCTTCAGTAGTTGTGGCATGAGAGCTCAGTAGTTGTGGCTCACAGGCTCTAGAGCTCAGGCTCAGTAGTTGTGGCGCACGGGCTTAGTTGCTCCGCGGCATGTGGGATCTTCCTGGACCAAGGCTCGAACCCGTGTCCCCTGCATTGGCAGGTGGATTCTTAACCACTGCAGCACCAGGGACATCCTCAAAGTATAGTTCTGATCATATCCTTTTCTTCCTCAGAATGCTTACAAATTAAGTACAACCTTTTTAAGGCACTTCGGGTTGCACAAAACAGAAACCTATTTGGGGTGACTTAGGTTAAGATGAGGAATTTATGATATGAATACAGGACTATGACACAGGCCTCCATAGCAGGGATACAGGAACAGGCTGAGCCATAAACAGGGACTGGCAAACTTCTTCTGTAAAGGGCTACAGAGTAAATGCACTAGGCTTTGCAGGCCATATGGTTTCTGGCATTCTGCCAGAGACAACAGGAAAACTATTGTGTTCTAATAAAACTTTATTTACAAAACAGACAACCAACTGGATTTGACACACAGGCCAGAGTTTTAGGGCCCCTGGGCTAAAGCATTATCAGGACTCTGAAACATCTCCATCGCCCTCCATGCGCCTGCTTTGTTGTTCTCTTCCTGTTGACTACCTTCCTCAGCTTCTCTGGTTCTCACGTTGGAACAGGGCTTCTGAAAACACTGAGCTTCCACGTCACAAGATGAAGTTCAAGCGTTCTCTCTCTCTCTTAGTCCTAATTTTAAATCCTTAGGGAAGAGATGTTGCCTGGCCTTGCTTGGCTCAGACGCTCACCCCTCAACCCATCAGCTGTGGCCAGGGCTCTGGGTCTTGGTCTATGAACCAGGGGCGTGTTAGGAAACCACCCCTACAAGCCCTTGGATCAAAGCCGAGGAAGAGATTCCAGAAAAAGGCAGGGAGTTAGGCAGACAACCCAGTGAGAGCCTCTTGCTGCATTCAACCAAAGGTGTATTTTCAGCATTGTCCCCGGTTAGGACCCTGATTTTCCTTCCTGAAGCAAAACGGACCCCTTGCTGTTCCTATAGACCCTGCATATTCCATCCTGCATCCCTTCTATCTGCCAGCAGAAATTCTACTCACCTTTAAAGTCTCTTCTACAAGGCCACCCTTTCCCTCGCTTTCCTTTATATCCATGCAACACTCTACTGGTACAGTGCATCTCGTTCTGTCGTTATTTCTGTACCTGACTTTTTGTTTTGCAGACAATAGGTGCTCTGCTGACTGAGGAAATGACTTATTCAGCTTTTCACGCACTCTCGTACCTGTTAGAGCACAGGCTCTGAGTTCCCATTTGTTGAGTTTAACCATATCCTCAAAGCTGAATAATTCCAAACCGAAGAAATAGAGACTTTTATAAAGTTGCATTTATACAGGAAATACGGTATCTACCTTTAAGAAAATTATTGTAAAAGTAATAAATATTCATTTCCGCGTTTACGGTGGCCAAATTAAAGTAAATCTGCAGAGAGAGATTATCTACAGCCAGCAAAATTTATAGTTAAAACTGTTGAATACTAAGAAGAAATAAAGTCCCATTAGCATTGTATCTTCTGTCACTGTACTAAATAAAAAATGGAATACTACAGACATGACTTCTGATAAATAGGGACGGTTATACACTTGAAATATTCAAAATCGCTCGAAAAAACAAATGCTCCAAAACGATTAGTGTTTGTGCAAGAATTTTACCAAAGAGCCGGAGACCTCATCATCTAATTTCTGTTTCTAGAACTATTAATTAACATTGTTCCCAGAACTCTGCCAGAACTCCCCTGCTGAAAGGAAGAAAGTAAATACAGTACTGCAGGGAAAACGGGTTCATTTTCACGGAGCTGCGCGAGGCTTGCGCTTTCGTGAAACAGAAAACACTTGCTGAAGAACTATTCCTAAACTCTTAGTAACTACATAAAAGCTTTTTATTTTAACAGCATCCTCCTGGGAGACTGCGCTGGAATGTGCAGCAGGTCTGAAAAAGGCACCGATTTGGCTCAACTTTAAATATTAAGTGCACAGAGGCGAAGCCATTGTGTAGGGGAGGGGGTGGGGCGGCCGGGGTCCTGATTCCCGATGCTGATAGTAGGATTCTAATTTCGCTTGGTATTTATTTTTTCTGATACAATTACAGTTTTGCTAGAAAAATAAAATATCGGCTGTGCTCTCACCGGGGTTTCTAATTTTCAGCGTCTACCGAAAAAGAAAACCTCTTATTTACCCCGCAAAGAATCACCTTTCCGCACCTCCAGAGCCGCTGGGAAAAGAGAGGAGCGCGCGTCCCCACCGCCCTTCCCGTCCCCACCTCCCCGAGCGCCCGGCCCGCCCCACCCCGCCGGCCGCGGGTCGCGGGGGCTTGCTGGGCGGGCAGGAGACCCGGACACGATGGGTCTCCGCGGCACCACTGCGTCTGTGGACGCTTCTGGGAGGGGATGCTCCCACACCAGTAAACCACAACACTGAGACCCCAGCTCGGACTTTGAACCAAGCTCTTCTTGCCTAGTTTTCTTTTTTCCCCCCTCGTCTCGCCAGGATCCTCGCCACCCCCGTCATAGCTTCTTCCCGGCCTCGGGTGGCCTTCCAGCCACCTGCGCGCGTCCGGCATCGACGCGCAGCAAGGAGGCGGTTGGTAGGAGCTCAAGTCCACCGCCATCCCGGGCAGCTGCGGAGACTACAACTCCCATCACGCCCCGCAGCCGGCTCCCTCCCCTCCCCTCTGCCCCTCCTCTCTACCTTGGCCGGCGGTCGGGCAGCTCTCAGCTTTTATCTGCAGACCGGGCGGGAGGGATCCGGCTCCCTGCGGTCTTCCCAGACCGTAGCGCTGTGCCCGGCGGTGGCGGTGGCGGCGGCTCTCAGCCGAGTTCTGCCTCCGCGTCCGCGCCAGCCGGGAGCCTCCGGGGGCCGACGGTCAGTCCCGGCGCGGCGAGAGGATGGTCATCCGCGTGTTCATCGCCTCCTCCTCGGGCTTCGTGGCGGTGAGCACGTAGGGGACCTGCCGCGGGCCGGGTCTGCGTGGTAGGGGCAGCGGGGCGCCGGTCCTGCGGGAGGCGCGCGGCGCTCGCCCCTGTGCGTCTCGGCGCGCTGCGCGTCCGGCGGCGGGAGCCGGCGCCGGGCAGGTGATCCATCAGCCTCGGACAATGAAATAGGGCGGGGAGCCAAGGTTGGTGGGGGACGCCGGACTCACCCACGTGCCCACCCTGCACGGCCTGAGAGGGAGACAGGAAAATGGAGTCGGCGGGAAGCCCCCAGCTCCAGTTGAGTGGCTCGGGGATTTGGGGATGGGTGGTCCGAGAGCTTCGGGGGTCCCGCTTCCCTTGATGTCAGTTCTTTCCGATTTGGGACACTCAGCCCGGTTCTGTGTTGTACGGGAGCTTATCAGGCTGCTTGGTTTGCTAACCTAGCTCCTGAATGGAACAAGTTTAAGTGGAACTTGCTCTCCACTCTCTGTGCCCCGCCACCAAGCACGTTTCTTCAGTTTTATACCTGCTCAGAGAGAACAGTAAACCAGGTTTGTCCTGTCGTGCCAAGGGTTTTTGTTTTGTCTTTTTTCTTTGGCCTCAGGTACTATAAATATTTTTATATCTATATGTACAATGCGGTGCGTTTGGTTTCTTTCCCGCAGTAATGCTGTGCTCAGTTTCATCTTGGGGATATATAAATTGTGGTCTCTTTAATTATTTTAAGCTGTTTTGTTTGGTCGATATTCTTGAATTTTTTTTTAGGAAGAAGTTACATAGCTAGATGTCAGACTTTAGGGAAAAATTCAGTAATATACTTGATAGCCCACTGAATAAGACAGGTAGCAATATGTTCTACACGATTATTAAGATTTGGTTACCTTAGCTAAGAGTTAAACTCTAGATTTAAGAGGCTCTTTGGTGAGATACAGAATCAAATACATCAAAAAGTGCAATGCTGATAGCTTAAAATTTGGTCTGGCCAGTTGGTTGCCTGCCCAGCAACTCAACCAGATTTTCCCCAAATTTGTTTCTGAAGCAGGTGAGATGGAGGATGGAAGAAAATGTTGTCTGCAACACAACACTGAGATTTTTTATTTAAAAAGGAATTAACTTACAATAGAAAAAAAGGCCCCTTTTTGCATTAGTTACAGTAAATGGGAAATTCCAACTTATCTTTGTCTGCAGGCATGCCCTGGTCCCCCAGATTCCGATAGTTTTGGTGTTTCTTGTTATTTGGGGCTGCTTAGTCATACCTGCCTTTTATAGATGTATGCACTGAAGCTGCACTTCATGTGTTTGGAAACCCATACTGTTTCATGGATAGATTTTTTTCCAATTCACTTCTTCATAAGAGTGCTACAAAGCTTTTGGTTTCACCGTTAACTTGCGTGCTCCGATAATTGTTGCAATAGCATTTTATTGATTGAAAAAGGGATGCTTTATGTATTAAGAAGCCTACGCTACCTATGTTGGACAAGTCAAACCTACGGTAATGACTTGGCTTATCCTGTAAGAAGGTTGTATATCAAGAGAGTTCTGGAACCCCACGTCTCTGTTTCCTCAAGTCCATTAACAAATATTTATTGCCTGCCTGCTGTGTGCCTTTTTAACTTTTAAATTTAATGTTGGGTGTTTTGCACATGAAGCTAGACCTAAGAGACCCCAGTTTTGAGGCAGGCTCTGACGAGTGGTGTGAGTTTGGTTGAAGTACCTCATCTCTGCTGGAGTTGCTTGTCCATAGAATGAAGGGTTGTGATGAATAACTCAGCATTGCACTCTGGCTTTAAAGTGCTTTGAATTAATTAGTTGGGTAAATGTGGATACATCCTCATAATGACTTCTTTCACATTGACAATATACATGTTAGTATCAAAGTGAATTTATTCTTTTCCTCTGGTGTTTTACTGGGATGGCTCAGGTCCCCTCACTAACACACCCGGTAGTATGTGTTCCAACAAGATACGGTTTCAGCTGGAAGACATACTCTGTTATCACATACCATATGTACAGCCCATAAATGCTAATTATGTATTTTAAAGTACCTGATGTTTTCGGGTCTCAGACAGTCCTCAGTCATTGAGTCTCTCCAATTGTAAATTTATCTCCTATATCAGTACAGAGTTTGTCTGTAATTATGTAACATCAGTACTTTGGGTGAGGATAAGTTTATGCTTCTGTGCAAGAATGGTGATTTCTAAGAGATAATGAAGTTGTTTAGGTCAGCTCTTGAGCAGAAGAGGCTCACTAGGGCTTATGGCATTATGCCGTATTGAGCTGTGAGGGAACAGCTGTGTTTTCCCTCCAGCGGTGTTGCATTGACCATTGGCTCTGTTTCATTCGGTGACCAACCATGACCAAGTGCACGGGAGAACGAATAATGTGATGCCCAAGTCAGTTTGGTTTTAGCTGGAGTGGATTAAACCACAAGGAAGGAATGTGGCTAGAAGTAGACGTGGCCAAGTAAGTCCCAGGAATTTCCAAAAAAGATGCTCTGCCCCAGTCAACAACAGATTTAAACAATCTATCTGGGGAAAACTCTCATATCTTGTTCTGATTTGCCTGAACTCTCCAGCTTCAACACCTAACAGTGGTAGTTAGAATAATTAACACAAGGGGTGATTGCCCTTTTCTCTTCCGCAGCTCCAAGTAAAATCTGCTTTTATAGGAAATAAAAACAATGCCACATTATTATGCTATGGCTACTTGAAAATCAGATTTCTTATGCAGCTGATCATGCTGCTGTCATTCATATCCTAGAGAAGGGCACTTTATTTCAGTCCTAAGAAAATAGTGTAGTCGTAAAAGTGCCGTTTTAAAATCTAATTTATTCTGGTTGTATACCCAGAAGGGGAGGTCTTGGTAACTTTATCCAGGAAATATATTAATATGACTTTTTAATGTAAAAACATTGAAATCAGTCGATTATTTCATTCGTTCATTGTTTTATTCACTCAACAAGCATTTGCTTAGGGTCTGCTGCTTGCCTAGCTCTGTCCTTGGTCTTGTGGGAATTGGAGGAGGGCAGAGGGTGTGGTTTCTGTCCTCAAGGAATTCAGGTGGGAATCAGGTGGGGAGATAAGATAGGAAAGGTGAAACCACCAGTAGTAAAGTACAACCCAAGGACACATGCTTCTTTCAGGAACATTCTTTACCAGAGATAGAAATAATATAGGCTGTGGAGGGATGCATTGCAGGATGTCAGATAAGGAGGAAATGTGCCAGAAATTATAAAATATGCATGTGGGAGCCTCAGGCAGATGGCAGAGAGAGGGATTGAGTTGGATTTGGAGCCCCGGAGAGAGTGCCTGAGCCCATCTTGTTCAGGCTGGAAAGGGAGGAACCTTAGGTGGGAGCGGGGCAGGCAGCAGGGGTCCCTGTGGACCTCTTTTGAGCGCGGAGTAGACTCTGAGTCCTTGAAAGCAGCCCGTGATAACAAACTCCAGAGTACTCAACATCTCAGAGATGTCTTCAGGATCTGCAGGATCTGGCGTGCTGTCTGGAGCCTTTTGTCCCCAGGGAAAGACCCCTGGTATGTGATTTCAGAAGAATCTTTATCCTCTTGCTTGCCTTGACTAAAATTTCTCAAAAAGGAAGGAAAGTTTCTCACTCTTTGTGAAAAGTTCTTGGGCTCAGTTGTGAGAGCTGGAAGAATACCGAAAGAGATTTTCTAGTGAAGTCCAACCACCTCGTTTCACAGAGAAGGAAATTTGGGCCTAGAGATTAAATGACTTGCCCTGAGGTCATTAATGGCAGTCAGTGCCAAGCTGAGGATTAAATGGAGGCCAGGTCTCCTGACTCCTGAATGTATTCCTTTGTGCATTCATTCAGCCCTGCATTCGTTCATGCCTTGATTGACTCATGCGCTTATCAATCATTGAAAACCTATTAAGTACCAGGCTCTCTGGTAGGTGCTGTTAGGTGTATGATGGTCAGCAGAAGAGGCATAAATCAGTGCGGACGCTCCACAGCCCAAAGACTTGGGGTGCAAACCATTTCATCAAGGAGAATGAAGGGCTGATGCTGGCTTGGGGGATGTTTCCATGGGACAGGGGGAAATGAGTTAGACAGAAGTAGTATATCCCTGGATGTTGGAGGGGACCGTCACAGGGAGCGAAAGGTACAAAGAAAGCAGAATTGGAAGCAGGGTTGGAAGACATGGACCTCTGTCCACGGCTGCAGCTGTGTTTTCAGGTGGGTGTGGGAGTGGAGGGGAAACACCTAGAAACTATGCTCAGAGTCGTTACAGTCTTCTTTTAGCTGCAGAAAGGCGTGCCCATGCTTTGCTTTGTGTGACTTAGGACTGTTTTAAACGTGCAATGATCAGATCCATGAAAATGATCAAAATGCATTGTGAAGCTTTGTTTGTATAAGGGAGCTTCTGAAAGGAGCTCCAGGGTGGTTAAAGTCAGGATGTGACCATATAAAACAGACTGAGCATTAATTCCTAAGTGATTCTAATACCAAAAAAAAGCTAGTGCTGGTAAGCCTGGGCTTGCTAGGATCTTTAACTCAATCCTGAAGTCACATGGCAAGGTTTTTTTTCCCATTTTACAGATGGACAGACTGAAGTTAACTGACCTGATTGAGATCATACACAGTAGATGGTGGGACCCTGAGTCAAAGTCTGGCAGGCAGGTGGCCCCAAAGCTTCTAGAGCAAAATTTCTCCACTGTGGGCCCTTGGCGGAATGAAAGTACCAAGGGTGCGCCACATCCTGCAGTGTACTGGACAGTCCCCTGTAAGAGCTGCCCGATGCAAAATGCCAGTGGTACCCCTGACAAGAAACAGTGCCGAAGGGCGTTGGCAGGGGAGGGGAGGGAGTGAGTTTAGGGAAGTGGCAGGAGCATTATGAGAAATAATTAGGAGAAACAGGAATAAGTTGGCAGTGCAAGGACAAAGTTGTAAGGGAATGTCAGGCTGGGAAGGCTTGTGTATTGGTTTTCTAGGGCTGCCATTAACACAGGACCGAGAACTGTGGGGCTTAAACAACAGAAATCTGTCTCCCAGTTCTGGAAGCTAGAAGGCGAGATCAGGGTGTTGACAGGCTTCCTTCCTTCTGAGGGCTGTGAGGGAGACTCTGTTCTCTGCCTCTCTCCTAACTTCTGACGGTTTGCTGGTAATCTTTGGCACTCCCCCTTGGCGTGTAGATTATGACCCTGATACCTGTCTTCATGTCCACATGGCATTCCCCGTGTGTGTGTGTGTGTGTGTGTCCTCTGTGTCTACATTTCCCCTTTTTATATTGAGCTTCAGCCTACCCTATTGGCCTAATCTTAACTTGATCGTTTGCAAAGGTCCTATTTCCAAATAAGGTCACATTCACAGGTACCGGGGGTTAGGACATCAGCATCTTTTAGGGGGACACAGTTCAGTTCCCATAACAGCATGCAAGTTGACAGTTGAAATAGAAGGACTAATTGATGGCATTTCCCCCCTTTAGTTGGAAAGACTATGGGCGAATTTCCTGAATCTTAAAGTCAGCAGCTGGATATGGAATTATAGTCAATGTATACTAAGGTCCATTGCTAGAAAGGGAGATGTATCGATATCCCAAGTGAAGACCTGACCTCAGTTTTTCTAGTTCATCTTAATATTTCCCAAATTTGATATTTTTTCCATTCTGTGATACTTTAAACTTGTAAATATAATCAAGGGCATGGACTCCTTTACGACATTAGGGACTTTTTAAAATCCATGTGCATTAGGACATTTTAAATAAATATTTCATTTGATTTGAGGAAACTAAATTTTGACATCTGTTTATATAAAAGTATGAGGTGGTTTCCACATCGCAGGAATGTAAGCCTAATTGAGTCTTGTTTATTTCTGTATTTTTCAAATTTTTGATCAAAAGCAGAAAACAGCTATTGTGACAAAAAACCCCAACAATTCTACAGGAAGCAGTGTGAGATACTAACTCTACAGAATATTTCTTCTTCAGATTTTTCATGTTTAATTTATAAAAAGTTCTGAAATGAATTTTTTTTTTCAGTAAAGTTAGAAATGGGTGACAGAATAGAAAAATTCTAGATTCTTAGTGAATGTTTCACTTTTAACAAAAAAGTTAGTATGACTTAACGATCATTATATATGAAAGTTTGAAGCACTGCATTTTGAAATGCAGATTTGAAAAAAACTGGATCAAGAAATTATTAGTTTAGCTGCCAAGGGTTAATCTTTTTAAAATTTGCCCTCCAAACTCTAAACTCAGAAGGAGACCCTTTTAAGTTTCATCAGTTTTTCAGTAGGGACTGCTTTAAGGGGTGTTAGTTTAGCTGCAGAGTTAGTTAGAAACTTAAGTTCTCATTTTTTTTTTTTTTAAATAAATATTTATTTTTGGCTGTGTTGGGTCTTCGTTTCTGTGCGAGGGCTTTCTCTAGTTGCGGCAAGCGGGGGCCACTCTTCATCGCGGTGCGCGGGCCTCTCACCATCACGGCCCCTCCCGTTGCAGAGCACAGGCTCCAGACGTGCAGGCTCAGTAGTTGTGGCTCACGGGCCCAGTTGCTCTGCGGCATGTGGGATCTTCCCAGACCAGGGCTCGAACCCGTGTCCCCTGCACTGGCAGGCGGATTCTCAGCCACTGCGCCGCCAGGGAAGCCCTTAAGTTCTCATTTAAATCACATTATTTTTCTGTGAACAATTTTACATTACTCTTTATCCATTTTGCAGAGCAGGAGCTTAGCTTTCCAGATGAGAAATGTAGTGAAAAGTTATTTTTTCTCGGAAATGGCCAATGCTTTTTAACATGTGAGGGAAATCCTCTACTCCTGATCATGTACAATTCTCTTTTGGGGCCCTCTTTCTCATTGTGGCTTAACAACAAGTCGCTGAAACCTTGTTTGGTGTTTTTTAGACCAATAGGGATCAGCATTTACCGTTGCCGGAGTTTTGATGGGCAGTTGGTGTGGCTGGGAGCGTGGGACAGGGTGGGGGGGGGGTCAGAGGTTGGAAATGGACACCAGCTGCAACTGAGCGTCTAGTTGAAAGCAGTGGTTTCCCTCTGTCCTCTGAAAAGGCTTATCTGAGTTTATCTGCCAGCACAGGCTAGTCCCCCAGGAACTGGGCTGTGGTAATTTAAGGTTAGAGTTGTTATTTCTTTTATGTTTGATTGTTTTGTTCCCAAACGCTAAAAAAGAAATCGACTGAGGAAAAAAGTACCTAATGGAATGTTTCCCTTCTGGACTCAAGACAACTCTGCTGTAGGACTGAAAGCTGAGCTAGATGCTGGCAGAGGGGCCCCCGACCTTATAATCCCAGGGACTTTTAGGCTGGTATGGCCCCTGGGAGACTCTGGAACGGTTTGATTGGTCTCCTAGATCTGATACCTTGGTTTACCATTGACAGCTTATGTATTCCTGAGGGGACCTGACTCTTTGGGGCTGGCTTCATAACTGGCAAAACCCCAAGGGGGGTTTCCTGGAGCTGACCCCTGAGAGTGGAGGGGTGTGTCTGCCTTGTTGTGGCACCTTTGTGTGCACCCTGCCAATATTAGCTCAGAGCTCCCAAAGCCGGAAAGGGAACACTGGCTGTGACTGCGGGCAGAGAGTTCTACTACTTCAGGATGCATTTTCCATTTCCTACTGGTGATGGATAGCCCAGATCTGGAAATGGCTTTTTGTCACCTTGGCTCTAGTGGCTTGGGAGTGGAGGGCTAAGAGTAAGAGGTGACTTGCTTGACAGGTCAGTTCAGTGGTATTTGGTAAATGCAAATATATGTAGTTAAAGTCAGCAGCTATTGCTACACACCAATCCAATATTAAAACAACCAACAAGGACCTATTGTACAGTACAGGGAACTATACTCAATATCTTGTAATAACCTATAAGGGAAAAGAATCTGAAAAAGAATAGATATAGATATATGTATATCTGAATCACTTTGCTGTACACCTGAAACTAACACAACATTGTAAATCAATTATACTTCAATATAAAAAAAGGTAAATAAAAAAATACACCACCTGTATGCAACTTAAGTTGGGAAAAGAGTCTGTGACTGTAATATATGACTTAAATCAGTTTATGAACACCATCCGATTTCAGATAAGTTCAAGTGAAAACAAAACAAAACAAAGCAAAACAAAAAAACCCAAAGCAACACAGCCAACATAGCTTTTGAGTTAGTTTGTTTTCCTTCTGTGGGTTGTACAAGGAGTGGGAGTATGGTCTCCATTCATGACGTTCCCATGTGGATTGAAGCTTCCAGGTTCTCTGCTTTAGTAATCATGTTCATCAAGATAGTTCCTTTGACTGGAAATTGGTCATTTCCATAAGCCTGGATCCCCAGTTGGCAGGAGGTTTGGGCTACACTGTCATTTTATGATAAACTACATACTAGCCAAAGTAGGTCTTTGGATTGAATACCTACTGATTTATTTAATTCTGGAGTCAGTTTACATTCAACCCATGCACCTACTTCTGTCTCATCTTTGGATTGTCTACCATTGGAGAGATGTCACCCAGTGCAGCACATGGGCTACACTGGTGTAGCCTCATGGTTAAGGCGGGGCTTGGTCCAAATCCTAGTCTGCCATTGGTGAGCGACATGACCTTAGGCAAGGAACCTCAGCCCCTTCACTCGTAAAAGTGGGACAGCAGTGGTACCTTCTGTGTAGGATTGCTGTGAGCATTGAAGACCTGAAGTATTCCACATACAGTGCCAGGTACATAGAAAGTACTCGGTGCATTTTATCTATTATTTCTATTATATCATTATTAACAGCAGCAGCAGTAGTAATAGCAGTAATAAAAACATGAAAAAAATTATAACCCTGAATTGTGCAAGATCTTTAATCATCAAAATATTACATACAGTACATAATGCTTACTAAGCCAAGGATGCATGCATGCTGATATAATTTTTGGAGAACTTTTAGTAAATTTAAGTGTAAAGAGTTTTCAACTGAAATTTGAAGAAGAACATTACAATTTGAGGTCGTTCCCCAACAAACCACTTAGAGTTCTTCTGTAATTTTTGAACACTTTATAGGGACACAGCATGCTGTGCACAAGTCACTAAACCATATTTATTCACAGCCTACAAAGTGCTTATTACTGTGATGCAAATGGGCACTATTCCTTTGCTGTGCACGGTACATGATTTTAGAGTCCTCATCTGATTTAAGGCTTCCTAAACTTGGCAAGTAGATTTCATCCCAAATGTCAGCTCTGTCTGATGAATGGTGACTGCTGCAGAGCTGGGAGACGGGTTTTGGAGCCTTGTCTGGGATCAGCTGGAAAACACCCAGTGTGATTTGTTTGTTAGTTTGTTTGTTGTTGTTTTTGACTGCATTGGGTCTTCATTGCTGCGCGTGGGCTTTCTCTAGTTGCGGCGAGCGGGGGCTACTCTTTGTTGCGGTGCGCGGGCTTCTCATTGCGGTGGCTTCTCTTGTCGCGGAGCACGGGCTCTAGGCGCTCAAGCTTCAGTAGTTGTGGCACATGGGCTCAGTAGTTGCGGCTCACGGGCTCTAGAGCACGGGCTCAGTAGTTGTGGCTCCGCGGCACGTGGGATCTTCCCAGACCAGGGCTCAAACCCGTGTCCCCTGCATTGGCAGGCGGATTCTTAACCATTGCGCCACCAGGGAAGCCCCCCTCTTCTCTTTTTGTCAAAGAAATGAATTTGATTTGTGTACCCGCGCTGCCTTTTGTTGTAGACTGGATGATTCCTTTTCCACTGGCGTGCATTTCCTGTCGAGTGAGAGCATGACACATGCATGCTCTATAGTGAGTTCCATAGTGATATTTTAATAGTGAGCTTGGTTCTAAGAATTAACCGAGATGAGATGATTAATAATTCACCTTTTTAAATTCCTTTTCCATTAAAGGAGGGAAAACAGCGTCATCCTTCTAACGAAATTAAGTCTGCATGTTAGGTTCAGAGCGTGTGGGAAAACCTCACTGGCTGCTGAGAGCTTCTACCTTCAGGGCCACACCTTTTGGCCTTGCATCTTGGGCCCTCTGATCTGAATCTGACCTACCTTCGCAGCATTTTCTTTCACTATTCTTTAGACCACTGTATACACACACCAGACTTTTTTTAAACCCCTGCCTTCTGTGCGTTTTCTCATGCTGCTTTCCTTGCCTTGACTGTGCCAACCTTGCATTGAAACTGGTCAGAATCCCCTCCCTTCTTTGAAGCCCATGCCAATAACATTTCCCAATGAAGGCATCCCTCCTTCGCCCTCCAAACTGGGAGGATGCTGTATCCACAGCCCTCCAGGGTGTGGAACTGCTCTCCTGGCACCCAACGCATTTCACCCTTGGTTACAATTATTTTGTACCCAGGTTGGTTTGCATGCCAAGTTCTAAGCTCGTTGCGGTCAGGTCCTTTTCATCTTCTTATCACCCACTGCCCCACGTTTCCTGTTAGAGAGCTTGGCGTGTTGTATTTATTGATCACGTGGAAAAGAAATATTGTTTCTGTAGCTTCCACATCAAAAACAAAAGCTAATAAAAGTTGGTGACCACGCCAGGGCGGGACTGGAGTGGAGTATGTGGTAGACGAAAGTCTGATTGGAAAACAGAAAGGCTGCGAGGGCCATGATTTATTTCGCTGCTTTGTAAATAAGGGGCATGAAGAATCTACATTATTAGGGATAATTTTATTACAGTATTACGTCTCTTATCCAGATATCATAATTCTAGAACCTTCGTTTGGGAGGAAGCAGGGAGACCTCTGAGAGGCCGTCAGCTGTTCTACATTCAGCGGAGCAGGGGTCACGGAGCTGCCCTCAGGGCCTCACCCAGAAGACTGGGAATGCAGTAGGTCCCTGCAGCCTCGGGCCCCGCTGAGGGAGCACCAGGGGAAGCTCTGAGAAGGGACAGTCACCTTCTGAAAGCAGAAATGGAGAATTCCAGAAGCACAGCTTTGGGCTCTGTTCGGCATAAAGTAAAACAGCGGGCTCTTGTAAGTGGGCTCTGAGAATGTCAGTGCACCACATCAAAGGACAAAAATGGGCCAGAAGGATGATGCCTTGTCCAGAACAGATGAGATCAGGTTTGGCGCATTTTGGTTTGATGTACCCTGCTGAACAATGAATGCAGGAACACATGTGGTGCACTTCAGAAAGATTTCTAAAATAAAAGTAGCTTAAAACAAGATAATAATGTATCTGTGCTCAAAGGGCCAAGTTTCAATTATACGGAAAACCCCACTCTCCAGTCCCAGGAGAAAGTAACTTACTTGCTCTTAACTCTGTGCCCGTGTGGCCTGCCACTTCTCTTTCTCTCTACCTTTTGATATCACAGCTGTAGACTCTTTTTCCTCATCATCTTAGGAGCCGTTGATTTTATATTCTTTCTGTATTTCTCATGCTGTGCTTCTCTTCCTTGCTTCCACATGAGCTGCAGCGTTTATAGCCCATCCCGGGCACCTTCCCCACGGAGCACCTGCCTTTGGGCTGCCCTGGCCCTGTGGGCACTCCTGTGTTAGTGCCAGTTTTATATGGAAGTTACTTGTTGACAAGCCCTGTCTCCACCCCCTTCCCCATCGACTATGCACTGCATCACACTGGAGGCCTTGGTTTGTCACTTATGTTCCCCTAGTTACTAGGGCAGCGTTTACAGCCTCGCAAGGTCTCCACAAGGTCTTGTAAAACCTGTTGAGTGAGCCATGCCTCCTTGACCTTTTAGAGACTTCGGTTTTTCTTTGTGCTGCATCTCTCTGCTCTCTCTCTAATTCCTTTTTTTTTTTTCTCAGTTTTAATATTTTTTTCATTGAAGTAGAGTTGCTTTACAATGTTGTGTTAATTTCTCATTCTTTGTTAACTTCTCCACTGACTCTTCGGAGTCAAGACGGAATGCAGAAATGACATGGCTGAAGATAATGAGGAATCTGAGGTGGAGACACCAGAATTTGGAGGCACTCTTCAAGACAGACCTGTCTTATCTGGGCTGCAGGAATCAGGGTCGTCTGTGGGAAGGGTGAGAGCTTGCAGAGATTCGAGCTAGCTTTGAAAGCTCCTAGTGGCGGTTGTGTGGCATCGAAACAGAATGGAGTGTCCAGCTGAATGGGAATTTTCAGCAGACAAGGCGCACTAACCAGCCTGGCTCAGTAGCCCGAGGAGGGAAGAGAAAGCTGATGGGACCGGTCCATGGGATGCGGGTGAGAAGGCCCAGACTTTCTCTGAGGCATCAGTGTGCGCCCACTATGGAAATACTAATTCATTATACGATCCCCCTAAAGTAGTTGTGAGAACAGTCTGCTGTCCCCATATTATTTGTCAAATGTAAATCGATAATAGTTTCTAGATCACCTCTTAGGATCTCTTTTCGCACATCTGAGAATGCACTGACGTAGAACTGGGAGGAACCTATTCCAAACACTCTCTTGCAGGGCAGCACCTCCGGCCGTTGATAAAAGCGTGGCTTTTGGCTGCAGTCCTGTCGTTCTTGGTGGAAAATACCATCCTCAGCAGGATTTCCTCATTACTGCAGAGGATTTGGACTATTACAGCAAGTTTTGCTGGAGCAGGTTTTTTTTTTTACAAACTCTCCTCTAATTAACAGGAAGCATGTGTGTGAACAGTAGTGTATAATTTTCATAGATAGTCTTGCAAAATAGTGGCATTTTAAGTTCATATTTTATACTTGGCTGACTTTTTCCTTTAAGGAAGTAAACATGTAATCTTGACAGGGAATGTGAAAACAGTAACATCAAACCACCCACATCTTTCATTCCAGGTTTTTGCTAATGTTTTTTATGGCTTTCGCATTGCCAAGTACTACAAGTTGTTTTGTTTTCGTTTTTGTTTTTTTCAAAATGCAGAGTAAAAGCAATTTATTGCATGAGCTGATGGAGACATTAGTTAAAGCCATTTACATTGCATCAAGCAGGTGGGGAAGGAGACAAATCAGCTAAGAGGTATGTGACGAGAAGGTCCTCGGAGCCACCCTGCTGAGTCCCCGGGGGGACACAGACGTGACACACACATGGTCTTCATCTGCCAGAGGAATTTACAGTTAAGTTGGGGAAAGAGGCACAGATACACGCCACTGTTATAAACAGCGGCAGGCTGTATATCATTAAATGGTGGTGACCGTGGGTATAATGGGCGTTTGACGAAAAGAGGATCTGGGAGGGCTGTGGTTGGTGTAAGTCAGGGTTTCTCAGCATCAGCACTGTTGACGTTCTGGGGGGCTGTCCTGTCCATCACGGGGTGTCTAGCGGCATCCCTGGTCTCTGCCCACTAGATGCCAGTTGTACCTGCCAACTGTGGCAACCAAAAATGTCTGCAGACATTGACAGCTGTTTCCTGGGGGGAACGAAATTGCCCCAACTGAGAACCACTGGGTAGGCGTAGTTGATCGCAGTGTGGGCTTTGGGGCTGAACCTTGAAGAATAAATAGAACTTGGACAGGAAGTGTGGGCTATATGGAGATGATTTAGTTAACAGAAGCCATTATGTAAAGACCCAGTCAATTTCTTTTTTTTCTTTTTTCTTTATTTACTTGTTTACTTATTTATATATTGGAGTATAGTTAATTTACAATATCGTGTATGTGTCAAGTGTACAGCAAAATGATTCAGTTATACATATACATATTCTTTTTCAGAGTCTTTTCCATTATAAGTTATTACAAGGTATTGAGTATAGTTCCCTGTGCTATACAGTAGGTCTTTGTTAAGGATCCAGTGGATATTTTTGAGGTGGGAGTGACGTTTAGGTGGGTATTTGTCATTTGGCCTGTCTCTGGATTTAGGCTTCAGTCATCTGATTATTCCCACTTAGAAACCTTTTCTTGTTGCTTGCCCTTGGACCATGATTTTGAACTGGTCATTGTCTATTTGAAACTTTCATTTGTACGTTTTACACCTTGTGTTCACATTATGTGTGTCCTTCTCTCTTGGGATTTTTAAACAATTTAATGTCTTTGTCACAGGGTAACTTTTGTCATTATTTGGCAATGCTTAAAGCTGTTCCCTAAAGAAATAAAGGAGAATGCGTTTTGGTTCATTTGCATCTTCTGTGAATGGAAAAAGATCTGTGCCTTGGGCACTGTTTTTATAGTGGTGTTGGTAGGTCTGTGTCTCTCTACTCATAATTTGGATTCCTGTTTGGACCCCTGGATGGCACTGGTGTCAGGTTGTGGAGGCTGATGGCTTAGCCTGTGGCCATGGTCCTTTGTTCATGTCTTTTCTAGAAGCTTTGAAGTACTTTAGTTTGCTGAAATTTCACCTCCCACTTGAACTTTTTAAAAAAAATTTTATTGAAGTGTAGTTGGCTTACAATATTGTGGTAATCCTGCTGTACAGAAAAGTGATTCAGTTATACATATATGTATTCTTTTCCATTATGGTTTATCACAGGATATTGAGTATAGTTTCCTGTGCTATTCAGTAGGACCTTGTTGTTTATCCATTCTGTATATAATAGTTTGCATCTGCTAATCCCAAACTCCCAATCCTTCCTTCCCCCACCCCACCCCCTTCTGCCACTTACTTTTATTTATTTATTTATTTATTTGTAATTTATTTATGTATTTATTTTATCTTTATTTATTTTTGGCTGCTTTGGGTCTTCGTTGCTGTGTGCGGGCTTTCTCTAGTTGAGGCGAGCTGGGGCTACTCTTTGTTGCAGTGCGCGGGCTTCTCATTGTGGTGGCTTCTCTCGTTGTGGAGCATGGGCTCTAGGCGCATGGGCTTCAGTAGTTGTGGCACGCGGGCTCAGTAGTTGTGGCTCGTGGGGCTCTAGAGCGCAGGCTCAGTAGTTGTGGCACACGGGCTTAGTTGCTCCACCTGCCACTTACTTTTTAATTACCCCTCTTTTCTTTCTTTGAACATGTTGCACATACTTATTGTATGTTCCATATCTGATCATTTTAATATCTGAAGTGTTTGTGAGTTTTTTTCTTCCCTTCTGTTTTTGCATCTCTGACTCATGGTGCATTATATGTTTCTGGAATGCTTAATTTTTAAATAGTAACTGCTTCCTTGCTAATATCTTGAAACTAGTTGCTTGAAATAATGCATGGAACTTAAGGCTTTGTATTTTCGTTTGGGATGATATTCTGGGACTAGAATTCTTGGTTTCCCAATTCCTAGACGTAAATCGCTTGGCAGAATGGGGAAGCGGATGTGGGGCTGCTTGTTAGGAGATGTGGATTCTAGTCCTAACTGCTGGGTAAGTTCCTTAACTAATGTCTCGGTGTCTCAGTTCTATCATTTTGTCAAAAGAGTAGGTTGACAGGTCATTGAATAGTTGTAGAATAGATGGCTCATTTCAGGATCACGGTCTAGGCATTGGCAATTTCATGTCCATTGTTTCTGCAAGTTTATCATTTTCCAAGGCAGGGTATAGGGTACTTTAAAGTCAAAGAGGTATAGCATAAGTTCCCTGCCCTCCAGAATTGAAATCACTTGACTCGACAGGAGCTAGTAGCTCTTAGACACACGATGAATATGGGTCGTGTTCTCTGGAAGTTCAAAAGAAGTAAGTGGAGAATATTCTGGACAGGGGTGGTACTGTGTGAGAGGTGGGCTCAAAGCTGGGCGTTGTAGGAGGTAGGACTTCACTGTTGAGAAGTCAAGAGGGCATTCAAGGCGTGGGAAGCAAGGGTTAGTCACTGTGGTGAGGAACTAAGTGTAGCGAGAGGAGAGGTGCGAGGTTACATGCAGAAGCTGGGACCTCAAATGCCAGTCCCACACCCCTTAGCCATACCTGCAGTGCCCCCATCCTCCTCACCCTAGCCCTCGACAGCCACTGATCTACTTTCTGTCTATAGATGAGTCTATTCACTGGACATTTTTATATAAATGGGATTCTACAATGTATGGTCCTTTACGACTAGTTTTTTTCACTTCAGCAAAATGTTTTCAAGGTTCGTCCTTACTGTGCCCTGTATCAGTACCTCGTTCATTGATACGGCCACATAACATTCCATTGGATGGATATGAAATGCAAATTCTTGAACCCCATCCAAGTCTTACCAAATCAGAGTCTGTTGGCTTTGGAGTCAACCTCCTTTCCGCAGTCTGTGTTTTGACAAGCCCTCCAGGTGACCCAGGTGAACTTATGGGTGGAGAGCCACGGCTGCAGGGTGGGTGGGAGAGGGGCATGAGCTGCAGAGGTGGGCCTCGTGGGCCTGGGCATGGTTTCTGCCTTCATTTCAAGGATAATGGGAAGTTTCTGGAAGGTTTTTAAGCAGAGATCTGAAACCGTTATGTTTATGCTTATTTTAAAAATTCATTTTAAAAAGGATATATTGTACAACGCAGGGAATATAGCCAATATTTTGTAATAACTGTAAATGGAAAGTAACCTTTTAAAATTGTATAAGAATTTTAAAAAATTTTTTTAATAAATAAAATTTTTAAAAAATTCATTTTAGCTTCTCTGTGAAAAGTGGCTTTGGGGGAAAGCGGGCCAGAAGAAGATACAGGAAGATACAGGTTGACCAGAGATGATAGCTTGGCATGGGCTAGTGGGAGTGAAACTGGAGAAACATGGGTGGGTTCAAGAAAAAAATTTGAAAGCAGAAACTTGATGATTAATGACTTGATGATTAATTGTATCATCAGGGAGAGTCAAAGATGGAATCCCAGTTTCTGGGTTGGGCAGGTGAGTGGGTGGTGGTGCCATCACTAGATCTTCTGAATTTCCTGGTTTTCTAATATGTGGGTAAATGTTAATCACCTGTTCCTCCCCCTGGAACCTACTCTTTCAAGCAACCCTCGGGGACAACCTATCAGATGACGTTTGAGTACATACTACGTGGAAAATACTCTCGGGAGACACGCCATACACATCTAGAACCATAATATTAATGTTAACGTGTCTAACTATATAAAAATAAAAAAATGTCTGAAAAGGTGAAAAATAAAGAGGTAAGCAAGGTGTTTGGACTCAGGTGTGTGTCTTTCCGAGCACACGGGTGAATTTCCATAGTTTAGAGAAAAGAGATGGAGTGTTTGGTGAGAGGAGAGAAGAGATCTGAGGCTCGCGGCCAATTCTGAAAGGACCGCCGGCATGAGGTGAGGTGCTCGGCTGTAGGGTGTGATCCAGGGTTCTGAAGGTGAGATGGAGACACAGGACACCACTGGTGAGAGGCCTGAGAATCTAGGAGCAGCAGACGGTAGAGCTGTCTTACATTTTTTATTTATTTATTTATGTTTTAAAATCGAGAGCCAATGAGGAATTGTAAAGATCTGAAAACGGCAGTGGTGTGTGCTTGAGAAGAACATTCTCGCCTGCCTTTAGAGGGGAGTGGGCAGGACAGTAAAGTCCCTGCAGGTGTGGCTGGCAGCAGCATAAGACTTGTAGAAATGGGGTGAAATCAGCAAGATAAGGGGAGTGGTAGAAGTTTCAGGGCTTGGCAGCTGAAGGAAAGAGAGAAGAACAAAGAAGAGGAGATGACTTCATGATTTCTAGGAAACTGGAAGACCCTATGCCTGCTGTATGTAGCTCGTGGTGCAGGGCTTGTAGAGAGAGGAAGGCTGTGAAAGACACTGACTGTAGTTTTTTAACATGAATGAGTGATCACATGGGATTAAATATTTAATGGTAGTTTTGAAGAATAAAGTTATTAAATTTGAGATAGCAAATTTTATTGACTCCTTTATCTTTTTCACTTTAATTCTATTCTCTTGAGTCTTACTAGGCTGTCTTTTAAAGTTATACCAAGAATTAGAAGCAAATATTGTTTCAGTAACCTATGATCTGGAGTGTGAAGGGACTTGCCTACGCTATTCTGAAAATACCAGTTCACAATCAGAAAATAACAGGTAGGACTTCGCTGGTGGCACAGTGGTTAAGAATCCGCCTGCCAATGCAGGGCACACGGGTTCGAGCCCTGGTCCGGGAAGATCCCACATGCCGTGGAGCAGCTAAGCCCACGCGCCACAACTGCTAAGCCCATGCGCCACAACTACTGAGCCTGCGCTCTAGAGCCTGTGAGCCACAACTGCTGAGCCCACGTGTCACAACTACTGAAGCCCGTGTGCTACCACTACTGAAGCCTGTGCACCTAGAGCCTGTGCTCCGCTAGCCTGTGCTCCGCAACGAGAGAAGCCACCTCAATGAGAAGCCTGCACACCGCAACGAAGAGTAGCCCCTGCTCGCTGCAACTAGAGAAAGCCCACGCACAGCAACGAAGACCCAATGCAGCTAAAAATAAATAAATAAAATAAATTAAATTTAAAAAAGAAAAGAAAATAACAGGTAACATTTTTGTTAGTGGCAGATTAGATTCGAGTTCACTGGAAGAATCATTCTGCCAGTGGCAGGACAGCTGGAACCTCTCTTTGGTCAGTTCTAAAATATTTCTTTAAACCCAAGAACCGTAGACCATAAACTCTGCTGACACCTGGCTAAGTTTCGGTTAGGGAACTAAATGAAGTGATTGGATTTAATTACATCTTCTTGATCTTAATCTGTGATTCCAAAACTGTGACTCCAAATAAACAGGTGCTTAAATTGATGTTGGTTATCTGCTTAAAAAATTGATGTTGGTTATCAGTTTAAAAATACGCCGGACGGGCTTCCCTGGTGGCGCAGTGGTTGGGAGTCTGCCTGCCAATGCGGGGGACGCGGGTTCGAGCCCTGGTCTGGGAAGATCCCACATGCCGCGGAGCAACTAGGCCCGTGAGCCACAACTACTGAGCCTGCGCGTCTGGAGCCTGTGCCCTGCAACAAGAGAGGCCGCGATAGTGAGAGGCCCGCACACCGCGATGAAGAGTGGCCCCTGCTTGCCGCAACTAGAGAAAGCCCTCGCACAGAAACGAAGACCCAACACAGCCAAAAATAAAATTAATTAATTAATTAATTAAAATACTTAAAAAAAAAAAAATACGCCAGACGGACTTTTAGTCCTAGAGGACAGCCATGGGGACATTTGTTAATTCCTCTTGTCTGACATTTGTGGTTCTCCCTGTTCCACTTTCTAGATTTTTTTTTTAAATTTATTTTATTTAAGTATGGTTGATTTACAATGTTGTGTTAATTTCTGCTGTACAGCAAAGTGATTCAGTTATACGCATATATATACATTCTTTTTCATATTCTTTTCTATTATGGTTTATCACAGGTTACTGAATATAGTTCCCTGTGCTATACATTAGGACCTTGTTGTTTATCCATTCCATATGTAATAGTTTGCATCTACTAACCCCAAACTCCCGGTCCTTCCCTCCCCCCACCGGCACTTTCTAGTTTTAACTCTAGCATTCCTTTTCTCAGTCCCTGTATTGCAGCAGAGACGGGAAAGTCCAAAAGGTTACTCTCGTGAACACACAGCAAGGGACAGCGCCTGTCTGTTCCTGGGTTTGGGGAGTCTGGCCTGGGCAGTTGAGGCGTGTTAGGCTGTGACGAGCTCCGTGCAGCGTGTGCCTGAGGGGACCCCGTCCTGCCCTCGTCCCTTGTAGGCTGCCTCGCAGGATGGGAGGACGACAGGGTTGGCACGAGGGTACAGCCTCGCAGAGTATGTGCCAGCGTGAGAGCAATCATGCTCACTTCTAAAGGGAAACCCATTTTTACCAAAGGGTATGTTCCCAGAGAGTGGGTCCTGTCAATGGAAATACTCAATAAACAATCATTCGTAAGAATAGGAAAGAGTTTTATTTGAGCCAAACTGAGGACTAGCCGGAAGCCCGGCTTGCCAGGTGACTCTGAGAAACTGCCCTGCAGAAGCAGGGTTTCCAGCACAGTGTTACGTCTTGTCAGAACAAAGAACATTAAACTAGTCAGCGTTACATTTCTTCCAGGTTTCAGAAAGAGAACATTCCGGCCAGTACCCAGCAAGTCAGCATGGCCTTGGCCCCTGGGAAGGGAGTCTTATCCTCAAAGGAGGACCAGCATTGGCATCCCAGGAAGAGAGGCATTTCATCTCTATTTTTGACATGGACATTCTTTACTTTTAATCAATGTGTCCTTTTCTCTAATAATTAAAGCAGATGTACAATGTATGTTTGATAGGCCACAGTCTATTTTAGTCAGCATAAAATTCGATGTAACTCACGGGAAAGCCAGAATGACTTCCCCATGTCTCAGTCTGTGAACATTTCTTTTTATCAGTCCTCTCTGCGTTACCTAGTTTTATAGTTTGGGCACGGTCAGTGCTTTGACTCCCTGTAACTCTGTCGACTCCCTGTAACTCCCAGCTTTCCTGGGGGCGAGCTGAAGGAAGGCAGGGGCAGGTGTGTACCCACTAAGCCTAGCACGGTGCCTGGCACCTGCTCGACCCGCAGAATGTCCTTCTGGAGTGAACAAATGAGAGACTCACTGAAGGAATGGCGTTGTACTGGGCCCAGGTGTCCTCAGTGATTGGCAGGAGAGTAAGCTTGCCAAAGAGCAGAATAGCCGATGAGGTCTGTGGCCTTAGAATTAAAACTGTAATAATAGGGCTTCCCTGGTGGCGCAGTGGTTGAGAATCTGCCTGCTAATGCAGGGGACACGGGTTCGAGACCTGGTCTGGGAAGATCCCACATGCCGCGGAGCAACTGGGCCCGTGAGCCACAACTACTGAGCCTGCGCGTCTGGAGCCTGTGCTCCGCAACAAGAGAGGCCACGACAGTGAGAGGCCTGTGCACCGCGATGAAGAGTGGCCCCCACTTGCCGCAACTAAGAGAAAGCCCTTGCACAGAAACGAAGACCCAACACAGCCAAAAATAAATAAATAAATACTTTAAAAAAAAAGTGTAATAATAATAGTGACTAATGTGTGTTGAGCTCTTTCCCTACGTGCTGTGCACTAAGAACATTACGTCATTTAATTTTCGTCACCACCGTCTGCCCTAAATTCTGATCTGCATTTCACCGATGAGGAAGCTGAGGCTTTGATTGAAGAAGTAACTTGCCCGAGGTGACAGATCCATCCCTTGCTGGTTGTCCAGAACTAGAACACAAATCAAAATGAAGTGGCCCCTATGGGGGTCAGGCCACTGCCCTTGACATCATCATCAGATGTTCTAACTGTCATGGAAGAAGTCACAGATGAACCAGGGCCCCTCGAGGACATCAAAGTCACAATTCCAGTACCTTCTCTACACCATTCCTGTTCTAGTGCTACCAGACTGAGATAGGAGAGGCTCTTCGTCTGAAACAGAGTGGGGGAGAGAGGGAGAGTGTGTGTGTGTGTGTGTGTGTGTGTGTGTGTGTGTGTGAAGGCTTTCCTTTAGGTAGGTTATTTTTGGAACAGTGTTAAGTGTTGGACTCACAGGCTGGTCTGTGGTCATGATGAACCATCAACACAGTGATGTATTGTTAACAGAAACAGGGACGTTAGGAGAAGGAGGTAGATTGGTAGGTTGATCTTATGACAACAAAACCTTGTCAAAACCTGGTTTTGTTGTTTTGTTTTAGCAGTGGAGTTTGAGGTGATGGTGGGACGTTTAAGCATACATTTCCAGAAAGGCTTTGGCACTGTGGATTGGCCCTTGTGAAGGAGGCCAATTTTGAAATGCAAATTTTAGATATGTCTCCATAGAGGTGACAGTTGAAGATGTGGAAGTATGTGATGTCTTCAAAGTGTTAGTGTCAAGAGAAAGCAGATTATAAAGGATATGCAAATGGAGGATAGCACCATTAGAATTAAAGGACAGGGATAATCATTTTTCTGGTCTCATTCATCAGTAATGCGAAAGTGGTGAAAATTTCGTAGTTGCAATCCTACTCTCTTCCCTGATGTCAATTAGTTGTTCCTGAAAACGAATTGAAAGACGTTAGATTTTTACATTAAAAAAACTCACTGAAATTTTTCATTTGAAAGACTTTTAGTAGATTAGAAAATAATGTTTCTAGGTTTTCGTAGTGACAGCTTTTATAGACAACAAGCATTGTTTTCAGTAACAAAACAATAATATCAAACATTTCCTAAAATCCATTTTGTGAAATAGTTAACTGATAAAGTATCATCTTTACTTTGAAGGGACAAATCAAGAAAGAAGAGGGGGTGTGTGTGAGCATCTCTGTGTGTTTTATTATCTGTTAGGTAGCTTACTATTGATATCATTTGTCATCATGAAAAATGTCAGCCCGTTTGGAACAGCCGCCTTTTTTTTTTTTTTTTTTAAGTGGGATGAATATCAGGAGTCCCACTTTTTTTTTTTTTAATTAATTAATTTATGGCTGTGTTGGGTCTTCGTTTCTGTGCGAGGGCTCTCTCTAGTTGTGGCAAGCGGAGGCCACTCTTCAAAGCGATGCGCGGGCCTCTCACTATCGCGGCCTCTCTTGTTGCGGAGCACAGGCTCCAGACGCGCAGGCTCAGTAGTTGTGGCTCACGGGCCCAGTTGCTCCGCGGCACGTGGGATCTTCCCAGACCAGGCCTCGAACCCGTGTCCCCCGCATTAGCAGGCAGACTCTCAACCACTGCGCCACCAGGGAAGCCCCAGCCTTCTTTTTTTATAAAAGAAAAATGTATCTAGAATATACTTAAATTTCCAATGGTTGCATAATGTTCTAAACATTAGAGTTAAATACTTAATAGAATCCATGCATGCAATAAGATAACTATGAAGATTATAAAAGCAGAAAATATTTGTAATACAACCAAAACATTCTACCCAAAATGTGTATGTTATTATGGCAACCATATAAAGTCTGTTTCTGAATGTTGAATCCTTGGAAGGTAATATAAAAAATAATTACTTCAGGATGATATTATTTTTTAATTGAAAAGACGACTTAACATTATAAACATGGAAAAAAGAAGCCAATGCAAGTTGGTTAAGAAAACAGGATCCAGAGTATTTACTGGTTAAAAAGAAAATATGTTAAAAGTATTTATTCAAGCTCAATAATGTTTATTTGTTTAATACAAACATATGGAGGGCCTAGTAAGTACCAGTGACTGTGCTAATGATACACAGACCAAAAAGCACAATCTTTTCCATCATTGAAATTTTATTGCTTTAATTTACAACATATAATAATGATTCTTTCAGAAATTGCCCTGTAGTTCACAGTTCCTCTTTCTGACACTCTGATTCCCTAAAACTCAAGTTTCAATCTCTTGCAAGACAGCCTCTCTCATTGTTATCTTCGGCTTGGTAGCCTGGTATTTGCTTTCTAGTAAGACAGACTGAAATAGACACCAGAGGCACAGCACTTTACGTGTAATCTCATGTTGAGTTAAACAGCATTTGAATGTTGCCAGTGAGCCCGTGGCTTGTTGGGGTTTCTTCTACACCCCGTCCTGCTCCCCAGCAAGGAAACATATCGGTGGGTGTTTTAGGGGAGGGTTGTGTCGTTTGCAGGTAAGAGAGAACCTGAGTAACGTGAACTTAAGTGAACAGAGGTGTTTTGGTCTCTCCAGGTAAGTCTGGAGACTGATTTGTTCAGGGCCTGTATTTCTGGGATCCTCTTGGCCTTTTCCTGATGCTTGTTGCCTCGTAGTGGAAATGCGGCCCCTGCACCTCCAGCACTCACACCAAGGTTCCAAGCAGGAAGAGGGAGGGAGGGCAGGGACAGAGGGCCCTGGTATTGATCCATTAGCTTCAGCAGGAGAGCAGAGCCTCGTGCAGAAGCTCCACCCATTGGACTTTGGCCCCCAGCTTAGCAGTGGGCTCTGGGTCAGTGACTTCCCAGCTGCAACGGTGGCTGGGAACACGGGGCTTTCACCGTCTAGTCTTCACAGGAGAGGTAGTGAATAGCTTGGGGTAACTAGTCTATCGCCTGCCATTTGCATCCTCTTTATGAGAATATAATGCCTAGTGAGTCCAACAGTGTGGTATTAGTTAAAGAATTTGCCATGGAACGATAGATCTTCGAGGTACCCTACTCAATTGCTTGGAAGTTCCTGTGTCTTTGCCCCAGAAAAGATCATCAGACCTTTCTTCCCTTTTTATTTGGAAGGAGGAGTTGTCTTCGGGCCCCCTACCCCTCCAGGTCTAGTCCAGCCCCTCCTCTGTAAGTCTTATCAAGTTATAAGAAAATCTGTCCTCTCTGTCCTCTTTCCTCTGACTGCCTTTGACTTTTTCCTTGTGACAGACATAAAAGGCCTTAATCAGCCTTACATCTGCCTCAAGTCAGAAGAAAGAAAACTGTGTATTTGAAGTGTGAAAGGTGAAATGAAGAAGTGTTACATCCAATACCTAAAGCCTTTGAAAGCTCTATGAAGTTACTTTATATTTTTTGCAGAAGGCCACATCTAGGGCAAAGAAAGAAAAGTTAACATGCTTGAACGAATGAAACAATTGAGCAGTGCCTATTACTGTTTAGCTCTTTTCTTATTTAATCCTCCCAATAAACCTGTGAAAAAAGATCGTGGGTCCATTTCACAGATTTGGAAACTAAGGCCAAAAGAGAAGCTTAGTAATATCTCCAAGGCTACTCGACTGACAGGGCCAGGGTTAAAACCAGGACAGTCTAACTCTAAAATACATACTTCTCTTTTTTTCCAGTTTTTCTTGTTGTCTGCCATCTGTGCTTTGTCTTTTTTTTTTTTTTTAATTGAAGTATAGTTGATTTACAATGTTGTGTTAGTTTCAGGTGTACAGCAAAGTGACTCAAGATATACATATGTGTGTGTGTGTGTGTGTGTGTGTATATATATATGTATTATATATATAATATGTATGTATTCTTTTTCAGATTCTTTTCCCATATAGGTTATTACAAAATATTGAGTGGAGTTCCCTGTGCTGTACAGTAGGTCCTTGCTGTTTACGTATTTTACATATAGATGTATGTATATGTTACTTCATAATTTATCCCTCCCCGCCACCTTTTCCTTTCCCCTTTGGCAACTGTAAGTTTTCTATGTCTGAGTCTCTTTCTGTTTTGTATACACATAAGTTCATTTGTATCATTTTTTTTAGATTCCACATATAAATGATATCATAAGATATTTGTCTCTGTTTGACTTACTTCACTTAGTATGATAATCTCTAGATCCATCCATGTTGCTGCAAATGGCATTATTTCATTCTTCTTTTGTGCTTTGTCTTTACACTTGCTTTCCCACAATTGCTCACATTAAATCTCAGTTAGAAAAAAAAACAAGCCCTATCTTATTCAAATTGATAATGTCTTTATTTACTAGTGACTCCCAAGGTCCCAGGGTACAGCCTCCGCTGTGTTCACCCCGGAATTCAAACATGATTAGACACGTCTGGAAGCGTCTGGAAGAATCTGGCAGGGGCTGCTTAATTACATAAGTTAACTGGCAGCCTTCTGGGTAAGAACTAGTCCTACGCGAAGAGAGAGTGGAGAAGTGCAAGTTTACTTGCACTCAGTGCCTGAGAATAGGGGGTAAGTGTAAGTCAAGTGCAGTAGAATTTAGTTAGCCTGGCCTCTGATCCAGTCCCTAGGGATTGCTGGAGTCAGGAGGTTGCCAGTGAAAGCTACCAGCGTCTTCACTAAGATTCGCATGGGTCACTGAGTGTTCATGCTACATCAGCAGATTCAGCAGCACGAGCCCAGACAGCTTATCACCAGGGCCGGTGCGTCAGGGCTTGGGTCTTCAGCAGATCTGGGTCCTGCAGGGCCCTGGAGTTGAAAGGGTTAAGTTTTATTGTCTTAGTCTATTTGGGCTGCTGTAAGAAAATACCACAGGCTGGGTGACTCAGAAACAACAGGGATTTCTCACAGTTCTGGAGGCTGGAAGTCCAAGGTCAGGGTGCCAGCATGGTTGGGTGCTGGGGAAACCCCAATTCTGGGTAGCAGACTGCAGTCTTTCGGCTGTGTCCTCACATTGTGGACGGGAGCAAGAGAGCTCCTGGGCCTCTTTCATAAGAACACTCCACCCTCATCACTTAATTACGTCCCATTAACCTCACCTTCTGATGCCATCACCTTGGGGGGTAGGTTTCAACATAGGGGTTTTGGGGTGACACGTTCAGGCCATAGCACTTAACCAATGCAGTGGCCGAGAAGGCTGCTTCGGAGCACATGTGGGGAGCTCACTTCAGAGCTCCTGGAAATATCGGGGGGAAAGTGGTAGGGGGTGATAGAATTCTATGGTAGCAGTTGGAAGCAGGGTCGGGGAAGTACCAACATAGTTGCTTGATTTTCAGTTATCAATTTGCAAATATATCAACAATCTCATAAAAAAACACTTGGGCAAAACAAAATACTACATTATGCACTTGCAGTTTTAAAAATTAACTGACAATAGCATTTATTTACACATAGAATCACATCCAACTTCCTACTTCAATGTCAGTGTCAATTTTAGAAGGGAAGCCTTTTTCACATTCGGGGTCCAAAGATTCTTCGGAATTATTTAGTGTGTTTACTGTTTCATGTAACATCCTAGACACACTCCTTTTTAAATTCATACAGCTTTAGTATTCACTGAGAAATATTGGTGTTTGATCTACTTTCCTGTTTGCCTAAGCTTCAGTTTTACATTTGTTCCTAAATTAAATTATCAATTTAGTTTGATCTCTCGAATATCACCTGGAAAACTTTGATGTTCAGCACTGGGGTAATAATTCTTGAATCATCCACTCAGTTAATATTTTCTGAGAGCCTCCTGTACGCCAGGCCCCGTGCTTACGGAGCTGACATTCTGGAGCAAGAGGTGAGCATAAAAACAAGTAAACAGATAAATAAAATTGTAATAAATTTAACTAAGAAAACTTCAGCTTAGGTGGCAAGAGAGGGCTCTCCAAGGGGGTGGTACTTGAGGTATCTCATCCTCATGATGGAAGAATCTGCACTGCTGTGACACTAGTCCTCGTACTTGTGAAAATCCTGGCTGTTCATTAACAACCGTTTACTGAGTGTCTGTACCGTGCCAGATACCGTTCTAGACCCGAGGGATCCAGCAGTGAACAGAACAGCAGACAAAAGTCCCCTGCCCTTGTGGAATTTATGTTCTAGTAGGACGAGGTGGACAAACAAATGTGTAAAACAACAGTATGTCAGACGCTAAGTGCTATGGTAAAATAAAGCATTGAAAGGGAATAGGGAGTTTTGGGGGAGAGAGGCTGGTAAAAGTGTAAAATCACATAGGCAGGGAAGGCCTCACTGAGAAAGTGAGCTTTGAGCCGGAAATGAAGATCTGTGATCTAGCGTAGAGTTGGCAAACTTTTTCTGAAAAGGGCAGCTGTTAAATACTTTAGGCTTTGGGAACGGTACAGCCTCTGTTACAATGGCTCAATTATGCTAATTTCTCTGGGACGAAAGCATCCAGGGAGAATATGTAAATGAAAGGATGTAGTTGTCTTCCAATGCAACTTTACTTATGGACACTGAAATTTGTATCTCATAGAATTTTTATATGTCATGAAATACTGTTATTCTTTTGATTTTTTTTTCCCCCCAACCATTTAAAAAGATAAAGACTATATTTGGCTGTGGGCCATAAAAACACAGTTAGTGGGCTAGAATTGGCCTGTGGGCCTCCCTGCGATAGAGCCCAAGAGATTTAACAGTGTCCGTCCCCTTAATTGCTTTGAATGACGTGTAATGGTGTACGTTGGAAAGATAAGGTGGAATGCAACTCATGCTTTTGCAGATATCTGCCTGTTTTAGGTCCAACAACTTTGCTGTTGCTTCACAAAGAAAAGAATGAAAATTCATCTGTTTATCCAGTGACAGATCCTCATTTCACTTATATGAAATGTATGTCTTACAGCTTTTATTTCTAGGCTCTGCTGTGCAATAATAGCTTTTATTTTCAATCCATCATACTACAGTATTGCCGAAGGCATTTTATGTCGCAATTAAGAGTTTTCCAAGTAGCATTGCATTGGGTTGCAAGCTCTAGAAAAGTTGCTAAAAAGTGGCTTAACTAATCAGGGGTCTGTTTGTCTAACACAGAAGGTTTAGAGTGGGCTGCACAAGACTCGTGTGGCAGCTGTAAGATGTCATCAAGAACCCAGGTTCCTGTCATCCTGCTTGACCGCCGCCATTCTTGCATATGGTGTTGGTTTTCACAATTGCCAAATGCGTTCTGCACCTCCGGGCACCACGGGTGCATTTCTGCAAGAGAGAAGGGAGAGAAGAGTGACCAAGTGCAAAATGGGCTTCGTCTTTTCATTCATTAGGTGGAGCCTTCCCAAGGAGCAGCTGCCTCACATCTCACTGGCCAGCACTGTGTTCTGTGATCACCCCTAGCTGCAGAGGAGTTGGGTCAACAAGGTTTTGTAGCTGAGCACATTGCTTTCTAAAACAAAATCAGGCTTCGGTTATTAAGAAAGAAAGGGAGATGGGCTGCTGGATAAATAGCGTTATCTGCCATGGCTTCTAAGTGTGTTTGAAGAAAAAAAAAAAACAGTCACATGAGTTACAGGTGCCGTCACCCATGGCTAAATTGACATGGGTGAAGGCCTTGACTGTCGCCCCACAATTTACTTCTCTTCCACAAATTTCTCTCCCCAAACTTCTTTTGATATTGATTGCAAGGTGCGTTTTGTTTCAGAACGGTTGAAACGTAAATAAAACTCTTTGTGTCAAGGAAGTGACGGTATATGTTATTGTTATCTGAACCCTGGGTTTTTGCCAGCCTGTGTGCAGTGCCCTTGACGGCTTCCTCTTGCCACGAGGGAAGCCCTTCCGTTACCTACGACCCCGGCTTCTCCCAGTCCCACCTCCTGCGCTGGTCTGTCCCTGACGCACATCCCTGGGCTTCCACAGTTCCAGCCGCGTTCACCTGGGAAATCTCAAAACAGCCTTGCTGCCATGACTCATCTTCCTTTCTGAGGCTAATGTCACAAACATCCCCTTGAAACTTCCTTCTCTGGAGTACAGTTTCTCCCCTTTGTTTATTTGGGTGACCTGCTATTGTATTAATTTTCTGTGGCCTTAGCTCTTTTTTTTTTTTTTTTTTAATTTTTAAAAATTTTGAACATGTGCTAAATTTATTTCTAGACTTCAACAAAAGCAAAGCAAAATATGAGAATTTGATTCACCTTGTCTCAAAAAAGTGAACGTTCCCCTGACACTGCATTCTGAAAGATTTTTTTTTTAATGTGATGTCAAATAACAAATTCAGCAATAATAATTAAGACATTATACAGCACTGTTATGTGCCAGGCAATAAATATTGTAAGCTACACATAATTTATCTATAACCCTCACAATAATCCAATGAAGCAGGTAACACTATTATTCCCATTTTAAAGATGGAAAGACTGAGGCATAGAGAGATTAAGTAGCTTGCTCAAACTCACCCAGTAAATAAGTGGGGGGAACAAGGATTTGTAGCTCTTTTTTTTTTTCTTTTCTTTTTAATCATCTGGCCTTTCTTCTAAGTGTAAGCAGTCAGGGAGGCCAGCAAGTAACAAAACGCTCCAAGTCCAGCTTCATGTCCTGCTGATTTATACGAAATGCCCCTGGTCTCTGCGGCCATGGACTACTGCCCCCCTCCAGGTTGTTTTCTATGGGAGGCTTTCTTTCTCTCTTAAATTTCTTCTCTTTAATCTTTTGAATGTTGACACATTCACACTTTTCCAAAAGGTTTACACACACAGAGTGAAAACTCTTGCTCTCACTTTGTCCCCATCCCCCAGTTCCCACCCACCCCCGAGGCAACCGCTTTTGTTAGTTTCTTATATAAACCTTCAAGCATTTTTCTAAAAAATGAAAATACAAGTAAATACAGAAGTGTTCCTATTTTTCTCCATTTTTTTTTTTTTAATGTGCCTAGTCTATATTACAGTTCTGCTCTTTTTTTCCCCCATGTATACGTCTTGGAGACCTTTTCATAGCAGTGTTAACAGTACTTACGGAATTTCTGCTTTTTTCTTCTTAAGCTGCATAGTATTAAAGTGATCTCTTTGAAACACAAAGCTGGTCGTGCCTCTCCTGCTTTCCTCTTAAAATACAGATATAATTACTTACATTTCGCTCCTCACGCTATCATCAGCCATCACCAGTGTTGGTGAGGAACTGTCCTTTGCTTCCTGAGCCTTGATAGGGTATAATGATGCATTTGAATTTTTCTCTTAAAACAGCGACCATTTTTTCCCAGTTTTATTAAGATATCGACATACAACACTTGTATAAGTTTAAGGTGTACAGCATAATGATTTGATGTATGTATATATTGTGAATTGATTACCACAATTAGTTTAGTTAACATCCATCACCTTACGTCATTTGAATTTTAATATTCTACGATGTAACTTTCAAATATTGGCTATATGGAGGAGGGGTGTTGAGACATGGACACTCTGAGACATTGCTAACAGTAATGTAAATTGAGGTGGCCTTGATGAGAGACAGTTTTACCCTGAGTCCTTCAGGAGTCTGAGAAATGTCTCTGCCCTTTCGCCTGGGTTTCATTCACAGGGCTTTGTCCTGAAGTAGTCTTGAGCGATACCATCAGAGATACATGAAGATGTTCACTACGTGATATTATTTCTAGTGGTGAAACCTACAAGCATGCTAAGTATTCAACAATAGAGTAATAGTTAACTGTACATCTACAGGATGGAATTGCCAGGAAGATATTAAAATTCATGCTTCTGAAAAATTTTTAATGACAGAGGGCAGTGCTCATGATATATTTATTGTTCAGTGAAAGGGGCAAGGTGCAGTTTTTTACCAGGTGTGATCGTGTGAAAGGAAAGACCAGGTGAGCTGTAGGGGATTATATAGTCCAGCAATAAATACCCTGTGTGTGTGTGTGTGTGTGTGTGTGTGTGTGTGTGTGTGTGTATGTGTGTCCCTATGTGTTTAGGGCCAGGAGGTGGGGGGGAGTAGAGAAGCTGTGTACGTGTCTTGATTTATCCTCATATTGAGCCTTTAAGTACCCGCATTTTGGGGTCATGGTGGATATTTCTGTACATCATATATGGAAAACCAAGGTTTGACTATGGATAAGTCTCATTTTTGATCATGCTCCTGAACAATTGAAATGTGCTGGGTATGTAGAGCTCCAAATATGGATATTCAATCCAGACCCTTTCCTCTATTTAAATTTTGGCAGTGGCTGTCTGGATAGTAGGATTGTAGGTAACTTTTTGTTTGCTTTACAAAGGCCAGTGGGGACCCACTAAAGAAGGATTTTAGGACACTGACATGATTGTCTTGATAAGAACACACACTAAGACTTGGATCAAAATAGGTGAACGGGGCTTCCCTGGTGGCGCAGTGGTTGAGAATCTGCCTGCCAACGCAGGGGACACGGGTTCGAGCCCTGGTCTGGGAGGATCCCATGTGCCGCGGAGCAACTGGGCCCGTGAGCCACAACTACTGAGCCTGCGCGTCTGGAGCCTGTGCTCCGCAACAAGAGAGGCCGCGATAGTGAGAGGCCCTTGCACCGCGATGAAGAGTGGCCCCCACTTGCCACAACTAGAGAGAGCCCTCGCACAGAAACGAAGACCCAACACAGCCATAAATAAATAAATACAATTTAAAAAAAAAAAAAAAATAGGTGAACGCTTTCAACCTCAGGGTCGATAAACTCTACCTGGTCGAGTTGTAAGGGGAAATTAAGTAGGATGGATGATACTTTTTTGCACACTGAAGTTACAAAATAATATATATATTCTGAAATTCTATGAGTGAGGAGAAAAAGTTAACTTTTTCAGACATGAGAAATGGCTTAATTCAAGAAATGGAGATAATGTCATTTTCAACTTGGATTTACAACCATACAGTAATTCTCTCCTTTTATAATATTATTGAGCTTAAAAGATGTCCTTTCTTGCCAGCCTTTTATTTCTGTCCATACTAACTATGCCATCTCGTCATTAGTCATTCATAGACTTGAACCCAGTGATCAGAGACGCATGTCACTGAGGCTTTTGGGGGGGAGTTGGATTAGGGTGGGGTGGAGGGGATTGGCTGGGGCAATCAGTCTGTGAAAGTTTGTTCTTCAGCATTTTATTTTCTTTGTCCAGAGGTCTTTCTAGCTGCTTCACTTCTCAAAATGATTCTTTTCTTTGGCCATTATAACATTTACTTCACCGCTTAGGTTTGTTTTTTATGCGGGTTTCCCAGGATCGTTTAGAAAAAGCACACTTGTTTTCTCATGTTTTACATGCTGTGGTTAAGATACTGAATACTGTCACCGCATCTCAATGAGTTAATACGTACCTTCAGTTAAGAAGATTGGTAACATTTGGAAAACCTGCACATATGTTTGCAGCTCTTTAAGAGCATACCTGACCCCTAGTGACTGGAGGAGGAAACATGAAACGTCAGGGGAACAAGAAGGGTTAAGAAAGAGAGTTCAGAGTAGGATGGAGCTTGTTGTTTACTCTCACCTTGGAAGTGGAGAACATTTTACTCTTGTGAGTGGATGAAAGGATGCTTTCATGACAGTGGCTACAGCTGTGGAATATCTTCTGAAAGAGGCTGGTGAGGGGAATAAAAATATCACCGCTCCCAGGAATCCATGAAGTGTGGACATCTCGATGGGCTCTCTGTGGTTTGCAATTGGTTGGGGACAGAGAGGGCTTTCGTGACTGTAAATGTCAACTTCTGGGGGGGTGGGAGTGGGTAGTTCTGGCCCCCCTGAGAACGAAGTGCATCTCCCACCTCAGACCTCGTCTGTCCCTCCCAGACCGTCGGAGTTGTGCCCCAGAATCCTTGGAGAAATCACTGTGTCAGCACTTGCTGAGACGTCTGCTGGATCACCAGGGAGTGGGCAGTGCGTGCCGTCTGCAAAAATCACCTCTTTTTTTTTTGGCTCAGCGGCCTCTGGCAATGAGCTGTCAAATCTAGTTCAAATTGGAAATATTTCCACTTGGTTTTGGAGGAGCATTTCTCCTTATGTGTTTGTCTTCTCTCTGCAGATAAAGAAGAAGCAGCAGGATGTGGTTAGATTTCTGGAAGCCAACAAGATAGAGTTTGAGGAGGTGGACATCACGATGTCAGAAGAGCAGAGGCAGTGGATGTACAAGAACATTCCCCCGGAGAAGAAGCCTGCTCAGGGCAACCCTCTGCCGCCTCAGATATTTAACGGTGACCGGTACTGTGGAGTAAGTGTCAAATGATTGTTATCGCATCATTTCCTTGCCTGATTCAAAACAGAGTCAACTGGAGTGCAGTTGGGTTTTTTTCAACGCAGACTAACCTCCTTACCTAGTACCTGGTCAGTTCCACAGGGCTAACAGAGGGTGAATTCGAGAGGGCGTTTGAGTCCAAGGTCACAGACTATGTCTTCCTGTTTGCTTTGGGAAAAGGGGGTGGGAAGGGAAGCGGCGTATGTGTGTGTTTACTGTGTTCTACATTTTAAAACGTATTCTTTTATTAATACATTTGGGGGGGCAGAGGGGAAGAGGTAATTATTCTTTTTTAAAAAAAATTAATTAATTTATTTATTTATTTATTTTTGGCTGTGTTGGGTCTTCGTTTCTGTGCGAGGGCTTTCTCCAGTTGCGGCAAGCGGGGGCCACTCTTCATCGCGGTGCGCGGGCCTCTCACTATCGCGGCCTCTCTTGTTGCGGAGCACAAGCTCCAGATGCGCAGGCTCAGTAGTTGTGGCTCACGGGCCCAGCTGCTCCGCGGCATGTGGGATCTTCCCAGACCAGGGTGCGCGAACCCGCGTTCCCTGCATTAGCAGGCAGACTCTCAACCACTGCGCCACCAGGGAAGCCCCGAGGTAATTATTCTTGCATCTTTATCTCTCTATAGTGTAAAAAACTGCTCATGGCTGATGATAAACCGGAGTTTCACTTTTTTATGATCATGAGCCAGATGGATCATTATGAACAACTAAAATACATCAGATGCCTTCCTGCTGTACATGGCATTGAGAAGATGAAGGCACTTTCGACTAATTGTTTTCCTTCTCACTTCTTAGGTTAAGAAAAAAAAAATTGAGAAATGTCTCTCTAATGAGTAGTTAGGATTTGCTTTCTGCCGTAGCTTTAAGTATGTGAGTCAGTGTTTATCTCGAGACCTGAACTGCGGTTCTTTAAGGATGGCCAGGAGAAGGGGAAGGGGCTACAGGGCGGAGGTGCTCAAGGTGAAATAAATAACTGGGTGGTCGTTAGGGTGGAGAAAAGGGATAACAGTGCTTTTGGAGGCTAGAAAGGAAACAGTTCTCCAAGAACATGAGGGAGAATGAGATACTGAAACATAAAGCCATAAAGATTGTGCCCAGCGTTTTTCCATGTCATGAAGAGAAAACCGAACCTGGCACTGGACACAGATTTGAGTTCTAGTACTACTTTATGTCGGCTTGACACCTTTGGAAAGTCACTTATCTCTTTATATCTCAATGTTCTCACCTTTAGCAAAGGACGATAATATCTATCTTACTTCCCAGGATATCTGTCACTGTTTCTAAAGTACTCCTAAAACTCTATACCCACCCAAACTACCATTCAGCTGTAAGACCAGAATAAAGGCGTTTTCACAGCCGCAAAGTCTGAGGAACAGAGAACCGATGGATTTTTGTTTTAAGTTTTCTAGCACTGTTCGACTCATAGCTTTATTTTGAACCGTACAGTTTACACACATTTTCATCTATTATCTTATTTTGGTCTGCAGGCACAAAAGGACATTTTCTAGACTCTGTAATCATGAATGGGATACATTCTTGGTTACCATATACTTTCCCTGATACGAGATCATGATGTAAAAAAATTCCACAAAAATAATAACCTTTATTCTTACGTAATAATGCAGCTTATTTCTTGTCGATGCTGCCTCTGCAGACACTGAGGTTTGACCAACCTCTGCTCTTGACTTCCCTCTCCATTTCTCTACCCACTTCCTGCATACATGGTTCAGGGCTGTTGACATCTCCTAAGTTTATTTTATTTATTTATTTTTTATTTATGGCTGTGTTGGGTCTTCGTTTCTGTGCGAGGGCTTTCTCTAGTTGTGGCAAGTGGGGGTCACTCCTCATCGCGGTGCGCAGGCCTCTCATTATTGCGGCCTCTCTTGTTGCAGAGCACAGGCTCCAGACGCGCAGGCTCAGTAATTGTGGCTCACGGGCCCACCTGCTCCGCGGCATGTGGAATCCTCCCAGCCCAGGGCTCGAGCCCGTGTCCCCTGCATTGGCAGGCAGATTCTCAACCACTGCGCCACCAGGGAAGCCCTCCTAAGTTTATTTTAAAAGTGGAGTTGTTGCTGGGTTTTTTTTTTAATCCTTGTTGTTTCATAGCCCTCTCAAGAGGAAGGAGGCAGAGACATCTTCACTCTATCACCATAAAAGCAAAAGTCTTCAGAGCCCTTTGAGTAGAGGAATGTATTCAATGAATAAAAAAGAACGTGATGTGAAATAAAGTTAATTCCTTCCCTTTATTTTCACCTCTTTATGACTTTCTACATCTCTGTGTATCTTTGCCCTATAGAGGCTATGGAAGTTTTTTCAGGTAGACTGTCTGGGAGCTGGCTAGAGGCTTCCCTATTGATTAAACTGTGCCAGATAAATGGCTGCTTGAGCAGTGTCAGTCCCATGGCCGTTGCGACAGCAGTGCTGGTGTATTCATTCTGTCTTTATAGTCTGTTCTGGCAGGAGTTCTGAAGACAGCGTCTGCTCTTATCAAGGTCAAATAAATTCGACTTTGACAAAAGCAAAAGCACTTGAGGGCAATGAACCATGACCTCAAGCATCCCACCTTGCATCGCCCGGTAATAGTTTATGAGTGGCCGTATCTGGTTGGATAACCTGTGGAAACCCGCCATATTGCAAGTGACAGGATCCAGTAAGCATGAAGGTTCTCCTGTTTCCCGGAATTGGCTGGAAACTTATGACTTTGTTTTAAACTGGATGAGCTAGGCATGTGAGACATACACAGCTGCCAAGCTGCTTGCTAACCAGTGTGGACAGCTGCCTTCTCTCTCTCCTTTAGCACGTGAAAATCCTGCCTACTGGGAGGAATTCCCCACCGAATGGAAGCTCCCTGGCACGTCCAATCAGTTCTTCCCACCCCAGATTTGGACACTGAGGAAATGATGCCAAAACACAGCGTCAGTTGGAGGTGGCTCAGTGAGTGTCCAGGGGTGATGGGGCCAGGCAGAGCCTGGTGTCTGGACACCATGTGGCTGGTGTCCTAAGGAGGCTGATCCGGGGGTGTGGCCTAGGTGTGTTCTTAGTTTCCCAGACACGGAAGTTCCTCCTGTTTTCTAAACTGGTCCTCCGGGCTTAACGTGGATTCTGTGAGCTCCCCGCTCTACCTTCATACATTCTTTTCCTTTGAAGTTGCCAGTGTCTATTTCAGTTGTTTGTAGGCAAGAACGCTTATTGGGGCACACTGGTTGTTCTTGGTGTTTCCCTGAAGTGTCCTACCATAAGCACGATTCTTCTCTGGAAATGGGTTCCTAGAGGCCAGCATCCCAACGCCTAGGCTCTTCTCATTTTAGAAAGCTCAGATCCTCATGTTCAAGGTTTAAGCTCTGTTCTCTCTCTCTGTGGTACTGGCATGTGTGGAATGCACCAGAAATAAAAACACACATATCTACACAAAAGGAAAACATTTCCTCCCATTTCTTTTCTCCCTCCCCATTCAGAAGAAAAAAAAAAAAATTTGGATTTCTTTATATTTTTTCTTATTTTTTATTGAAATTTTTTTATTGTGGTAAAAATATATATCATAAAATTTATCGTCTTAACCACTATTAAGTGTACGGTTGAGTAATGTTAAGTGTATTCACATTGCTGTAAAACAGGTCCGCAGAACTTTTTCATCTTGCCAGGACTGAGACTCTATACCCATTAAGTAACTCCTGTTTGTCCCCTCCCCCCACCCCCCGATAACCATCGTTCTACTTTCTATATCTATGAATTTGACTACTTTAGAGACCTCATAAAAGTGAAATCATGTAGTATTTGTCCTTTGTTTTCTTTGTTTTGTTTTGTTTTGTTTTTGTTTTTTGGCCACGCCATGAGGCATTCGGGATCTTAGTTCCCCAACCAGGGATCGAACCCGTGCCCCCTGCAGTGGAAGCGTGGAGTCTTAACCACTGGACCGCCAGGGGAGTCCCAGTATTTGTCCTTTGTGACTATCTTACTTCACTTAGTATCATGCCCTCAAGGTTCATCCATCTTGTATGTTTTAGTCCATTAAGGCGCTATAACAAAATACCACAGACTGGGTAGCTTACAAACAATAGAAATTTATTTCTCAGAGTTAAGTCCAAGATCAGGGTTACACTAGGATTGGGTTCTGATGAAGGCCCTCTTCTAGGTTGCAGACTGCCAACTTCCTGTAGTATCCTCACGTGGTGAAGGGGGCAAGGGAGCTCTCTCAGACCTCTTTTTGTTTTTTTTGGCTGCGTTGGGTCTTCATTGCTGTGCACGGGGTTTCTCTAGTTGCAGCGAGCAGGGGCTACTCACTGTGGTGGCTTCTCTTGTTGCAGAGCACGGGCTCTAGGCACATGGGCTTCAGTAGTTGTGGCTCACGGGCTCAGTAGTTGTGGCGCACTGGCTTAGTTGCTCCGCGGCATGTGGGATCTTCCTGGACCAGGGATCGAACCCGTGTCCCCTGCATTGGCAGGTGGATTCTTAATCACGGTGCCACCAGGGAAGTCCCAGACCTCTTTTATAAAAGACATTAATCTCATCCATGAGGACTCTGCTATCATGACCTCCTCCCCTCCCAAAGGTCTTTGGGCATCAGCATTTCAATGTATGAATTTTGGGGGGATACAAACATCTAGCGTATAGCATTGAAGCATGTGACAAGATTTCCTTCCTTTTTAAGATCTCCATTGTATGTATATATCACATTTTGTTTTTCTACTCATCCATTGATGGACTCTGGGTTGCTTCTACCCCTTGGCAATTGTGAATAGTGCTACTATGAACGTGAGTTTGCAAATATCTCTTCAAGATCCTGTTTTCAGTTCTTGGGGATATGTACATATTAGTGGGATTGCTACATCATATGCTAGTTCTACTGTTAATTTTTTGAGGAACTGCTGTACTGTTTTCCATAGTGGTTACACCATTTTATAATCCCATCAATAGTGTACAAGAGTTCTAACTTCTCCACATCCCTGCCAACACTTGTTATTTTCTGTTTTTGTTTTGTTTTGAGAGTAGCCATGCTAATGGGCGTGAGGTGATATCTCACTGTGGCTTTGATTTGCATTTCTTTGATGATTAGCGTTGTTGAGCTTGTATATGATCTTTGGAGAAATGTCTGTTCAAGTCCTTTGCCCAGTTTTCAATTGGGTTATTTGGCTTTTTGCTGTTGAGTTGTAAGAGTTCTTTGTATATTCTGAATACTAATCTCTTATCAGATACGTATTTTGCAGGTATTTTCTCCCATTCTTAGGTTGCCTTTCACTCTGTTGATTATATCTTTTGATGAACAAGAGTTTTTAAGTTTAATGTAGTCCCATTTGTCTGTCTTTGTTTTTGTTGCCTGTGCTTTTGAAGTCATATCCAGGAAATCATTACTTGCCAAATACAGTGTCATGAAGCTTTTCCCCTATGTTTTCTTATAGCAATTTTGTAGTTTGGGGTGTTAGGTTTAGGTCTTTAGTTCATTTTTAGTTAATTTTTGTGTATGGTATAAGATAAGGGTCCAACTTCATTCTTTTGAGTGTGGATATCTAGGTTTCCTGTTACCGTTTGTTGATGAGACGGTGCTTTCCCCATTGAGTGGTCTTGGCACCTTTGTTCAAGATCATTTGACCATATATGTGAGGGTTTATATTTTTTTGGACTCTCTATTCTGTTACACTGGTCTGTGCCAGTACCACAGTTTTTATTACTGTCGCTTTGTAATATGTTTTGAAATTAGGAAGTATGATTTCTTTAACTTTGTCCTTCTTCAAACTTGTTTTGGCTGTTTGAGGTCCCTTGAGATTCTGTATGAATTTTAGGAGTTTTTTTTTTTTTTCTCTTTCTGCAAAAAATGCCATTAGGATTTTGATAGGGAATATGTTGTATCTTTAGATTGCTTTGGGTAGCATTGACATCATAACAATATTAAGTCTTCCAATCTATGAACATGGGTGTCTTTTCATTTTTTGTGTCCCCGTTCATTTCTTTCAGCAATGTTCTGTAGTTTTTAGTGTACAAGTCTTTTACCACCTTGGTTAGGTTTATTCCTAAGTTTTGTGGGCGTTTTTGGTGCTTTCGTAAATAGAATTATTTTCCTAATTTCCTTTTCCAATTGTGTATTATTAGTGTATACAGACACAAGTGATTTTTTTTTTTAATTTATTTATTTTTGGCTGTGTTGGGTCTTCGTTTCTGTGCGAGGGCTCTCTCTAGTTGCGGCAAGCGGGGGCCACTCTTCATCGCGGTGCGCGGGCCTCTCACTGTCGCGGCCTCTCTTGTTGCGGAGCACAGGCTCCAGACGCGCAGGCTCAGTAATTGTGGCTCACGGGCTTAGTTGCTCCGCGGCATGTGGGATCTTCCCAGACCAGGGCTCGAACCCGTGTCCCCTGCATTGGCAGGCAGATTCTCAACCACTGCGCCCCCAGGGAAGCCCCCACAAGTGATTTTTATGTGTTGTTTTTTTGTCCTGCAACTTTGCTGAATGAATTTATTAATTCTTTCATTTTATTAAAAAAAAAAAAAACTTGTAGTTAGAAATGGGAATGCAGCCAAATTTTATTTGACTGGGGTCACACTAACCAGTTTGTGTATTTGCCATCAAGGGGGAAGAACACAATGACCATTCAGATAATCAAGATGATCTGGTGCATGTTTGGCCAAGGATGCCGATACTTAGAAGTGGGCTCTGGGTGAAGGTGGGGCGAGAGGTGAAGTGAGGTAGCATGTGTGGCTGGAGCTACTCATGTAAAGTCCTGTCTAATGAAGAGAGGACAGTTCAGCTGAGAGACAGAGGGCAGACTTTTATAGAAAAATAACCATTTGATTATTTTCCATGAGGCAACTTATAAAATTACTTATGTTTTAAAACTATTGAATTACTTTTTTTTGCACTTTTAGATGATACTTGTAGAATGTTAAATTTGTACCCAAGCATTGGGTGTATTGCTAGCCAAATAAGATTCCATTAAAGCTATTGACTCGTTTTGTTTAAGTAATGATTTGGGGGCCAGCTATGACAGCCTTTCCCCATATTACCTCGGTTAATGGAGCCTGAAAGTAGACGGCAGACAGGTTAAGACTAATCTTCACGAGGCACAGAAAAGCTAAATGACCAGCAGTGGTTCTTTGTGGAGTATCCTCTCCTTTTCTTTCTTAGGTATGAAAGGAAACAAGGAGGTGTGTTAGCATTTTCTAACCATTGGTAGAGGTTCAGAAGCACACCACAAGTATACCTAAATGTATGCAATTGTATTGTTCCCAAGTGCAGTGTTTATGTAAGACTCTTGAGAAGATTGTCTCTGGATAATATATTTTAAGTGTGTTTGGGAATCTTTTGTGAAGCTGAAGAACCACCTCCCTTAATTATTAGTTTTACAGATCCCTGCCTCATACATATAATTTTATTTTTAACAAGATTACACACACAACACACACACACATACGTACACATACCCTTGGTATCTGCAGGGGATTGGTTCCAGGACTCTCCACGGCTACCAAAATTCACAAATGATCATACTGTATATACCATTCTGTGCCCTGCTTTGTTCTCCCAACAAAAATAGCTTCCATGTCATTGTAAACTAATTTTGTAGAGGTTGCCTCTTATTTCCCTGGGTGGATTATTAGAACTAACTTAATCATCACCCACCTATGTTGAAGTCCAACTGTCTGCAGTAATTAATAGAACTTTGTTTAGAGTCCATAAGAAAAATAAAAAGGAAAGTTAAAGTCCAAAATTTTCATTATCCACAGGAGATGTGGTCTGTCTCTAAAGTAGGGATGTTATTTATGTAGGTTCAAGGCAAAGTCCTGAAAGTCACCCCACACCCATTCTCCTCATCTCAATACTCCCCTGGTTACCAAATCCTGTAATTTTTACCTCCTACGTAATTCTGCCCTGTTTCTCTTTCAAAGCTCAATTCAAACGAGCCTTGCTATTGACTCTCTCTAATTAACTAGGACTCTGGTTATTCCTCCCCCTCCCCCATGCCCGGCAAACCTGTGTGTCCTTACTCCTATTATGACCTTTAGTTCACAGAATTTTTTTTCATGTCTTTGTCTTCAGCTGGTCTCTGAGTTCCTTGCACTCACCCTCAGCAGGCTACGTGGCATATTTATCTTACTATCTGGTGCCTATCAGAAAGCTGGGAACACAGAACATAGTTAACAAAAATCGGTTCTAGAAGTGGGTGAATAGCTCCACATATTTTCAGCCAAGCAGGTAGCTAACCCATTCTGTTGGGTCTCGCCTTGTCAAGGTTCTGAGCGTTTCCATTCAGGTTTATTAATAACACTCAAAGCCAGATCTCTCAAAAGCAAGCTTATTGAACCTTCTTCTAAATTTTACAATGAAATCTCTTTGGTAAATCACCTCTATTAGAAGCTTGCCTACCCCACAGGTAGAATTTTCTCAGGAAACTTGTGATCTGAATTTGAAAATGTGTATTCCAAGGTTTTCTGTCTAAAAGATCAGTTATCTAATCAAGGAGAATCTTCTCCTTCAGATGTTTTACTGTACGTGATCTCATGCGGCATCCTCACAGATACTAGGAAAGGGTGGTGGGGAAGGGAGATATCACTTCTCTTTATCGCTGATTGCCGGATGCCGAGAAGCATAGCAATTTAATTAGATATTCTTTGCAGTCTTATCTCTTCTATATAACCCTAGTTTTTATTCTTCTGTCTATAAATGTTTCATCTCCCATTTTCACCTTACTGAGATGTTTGTCTCAGTATTCTACAGTGATGAATCCCTGGGACATGTCTTTCATGAAAGCTGTGGTTTGTGCTCTGAATATTGAAATATTCAATATTTCAGCATTCGTCCAGACAATTTCAGGGCACCACCCCAATTGCGTGTTTAGCAGTGTATCTTAACTAATATCCAAACTGGCGGTTCCCCTTTTGTTAAAATTTTCCTCTTTTCTGAGCCTTACACAGTTTTACGTTAATGAAAAGAAAACAAAACTGTTAAAACACTAAGGCCATGTTAATATCAGTGTTAAGACAATAAAGTCTGTTGACTGGGAGGGTCCAAAGTAAACAGTCAGTCTCCCCCAGATTCCCAAGATGTAGCCTCTTTCATGAGTTTCTGCTTTGTGGTTTTAAGTTATCACCACTCTGTGTTTCATAGACCAATATCTATATTCCTTGATTTTAAATTAGACAGTATTTACTTTTTTCTTTGGAAGATGGGAAATTTGCATTCTTATAGCTTCTCTCATTTCTCCCCCGTTTTGACTTACACACATGTGCACCCACACACTGCGTTGCTAAAGTTTGTAACAGTCACATACGCATCTGTAATTATAATAACTATTGTATACTATGTAAATATACCACATTTATGTTGTTATAAACATATAAATATTCTCTACAGAACTGTTCAGTTGTGTGAGCGGTCACGGAGGAAAGTGTATAATCCTATTTTAGTAAATTCCTGTGGCTTGAAGAGCGACACAAATATTTATGAGATTTTCTTAATTGGTTGTAGCCTTTTCACTTACTCTCCTCTGAGTATTTCTTAAACTTTTATTGCTGGTTGCTTTTCCTGTGTTTAGCACAACATTTTTTCCATCCAATTTCAGTGGGTGGCTTGGGTAGATGTGTTTGCTTGCATCTGCCATCTTGTATCAGAATGGTCAGAAATGTTAAACATGTTCGGAATTTTAAATCTTCAGCTTTGGACTTATTCGTATTCTTGGTATTTGGCCTAAAAATTGCTGAATGAAGCTGTTTTAGACAACTACATCTTATATATCCTACCGGGATTGGAGCTGTCAAATATTTTTTCCTTCTCTATCAAGATTTCACAAAATGGAATATAACATTAATGGTCCTTAACCACTGAATCAAAAAATTCTGCTCAGAGGCTACCCTCAGGCTTGAAAGAAATTTCAGGCAGAAGGAGTCTCTGCCCATTTGCAGCAGCAGCAGTAACTCTTGCAGTCTTAGGAAGAATTTTTTTTTTTTTTTTTTAATTTCTCCTTTGGGGTAAACCAAATTTGCTTTGGCTCATTTCGAAGTGATTGCTGCCACCATTTCCTTGTGGGCCACGTGTTGTTTTTTGTTCCCTGCAACCTTCTGTTTGCAAAGGGCCTTGGCATGTAGAAATGATATGGGTCTGTCACTTAATTGTTACCGACTTCGCGTGGGAAGCGATACAGCTTTTCAGAGCGGCTACTGTGGGTTTTCCTCGCTGTCCTCTTAGGGAACGCTAAAAGGGCAGAGAACTTTAAGGCCTTTGTCTCAGATGCTTGTCCAGTCCATAATAGTCTAACCGTAGTGAACGGGTAATGTCCTTAAGTAAGCTCAGAAGAATGCGATTACTGTGAGCTCTGCCTGTTGTAGATTTTATCACGAGCTTATAAATGTCTCTAACATTGGTTTTCACTTAAACGCAAACAGAAGTATAGGTAATGGAAGCTTTTTTTTTTTTCCTTTTTCTTTCTTTATTCTTCTTAAAATTGTAGCATTTAGATAAATATTCCATTAGTAACAGTGCTCAGTTATGCTGATATCTTTATAACCCAGAATTTTTTTCTTTTCATTTGGCACTAGAAACAAAGAGAAGTTTTCAGCCTTTGTTTTAAATGTAGTTAAAAATGTTCCAGCTTCTGAAACTGAATGATTTTTTTTCTTGGATATGCTTTATGTGTTTGTACTCTCCTCCAAAGGTGATGTTAACTGATCGTTATATTTTATAGTCACAGGAGGTTGATTGTCTTACAGTGTGCAATTTGCAGACGTGTATTTGCAAACACTTCAGAGAGAGTGTCTTTGACTATAAGGAATTCAGCAAGCCCATTTAGAAACTTTATAGTGAGTTTTAAAAATACATTGCTTTTGGGCTTCCCTGGTGGCGCAGTGGTTGAGAGTCTGCCTGCCAGTGCAGGGGACACGGGTTCGAGCCCTGGTCTGGGAGGATCCCACATGCCGCGGAGCAACTAGGCCCGTGAGCCACAACTACTGAGCCCGTGCTCCGCAACAAGAGAGGCCGCAACAGTGAGAGGCCCGCGCACCGCGATGAAGAGTGGCCCCCACTTGCCGCAACTAGAGAAAGCCCTCGCACTGAAATGAAGACCCAACACAGCCAAAAATAAAAATATAAATAAATAAATAAATTAATTAATTAAAAAAAATACATTGCTTTTAACTTTTGCAGTATGAGCCCTAGTGTGGTTTGTTTCTTTTACAATATAAGCCTGATAAGTGAAATGAATTTGATAAGAAAGCAGATCTTTCTCTTTTATTGGGGAATGTCTAAGGCCAGAATATGAAAGAACTTCTATCTTAATAGGTTAAGTGATTTTAAGATTTCTAATACTATTTTACTCATATTATTTCACATCATAGTGTTTAGTTTATTACCTCTAAAAGAGGGTATTCAGAACTTCTAGATTTTAAATTATCAATCATCTACTCTTTGCCTCAACATGACAAAGAAGATGATTTAACTTCTTACAATTTGAGGTTCATCAGGCCATTCAAAAGCTTTTGTATGTCAGAAAGTAAATTTTTTACATAATTCTTTAAATCAGTAAGTAATAGAGTAGAAATAGGATTTACTCAGATTACATTATTAGCATGAGATTACCTAAAACATGGCATGTCGGTCATTAATTAGCAGACACAACCTATCACCCAGTTTGCCTGGTGTGTGTCAGGTACTATTCTCACATTGACTTTTAAAAATGATTTCCTTTAAATTATTCTGATTTTAAAGTTAATTACCAAATTTTATGTTTGTCACCTTGGAGTTAAGTACCTTGGGCGACAATTTCTAAACTGTTGGGAGCATCCAATTTAATATTTGGTAAGAAGTTCCCCAGCCATGGTGATGTGGCCCTGAGTTAAAGTTCATAAACTAAAAATAATGGTTATAACTTTTATGACAGAAGTACAGTTCAAGAATTTTTTATATAAATAAGAAATGTTGCCATTCGGAGATTTCTGAATATCTGACATTTCTAAATAACCTTTGTTGGTGACCAACATTTATGAGAACAGTTTTGGTTCAGTGTGGTTAAATAGATTGTTTACATATTTTCTCTACACGTATGTATTCTCCGTTTTGTTTTATATGTTTGAAGCTCGCTTGTGAAAGTTGACCTTATTTCTAGTTTTGTGATTTGGAGAATTGTAATCATTTTAAGATTAAGGTTTTTAATATAAACACTGAAACCTGAATTATACATATTAAGTCTCGTAACTTGCCTCTTGATCTTTTGCATGCACTGTATTTTCACGTTAGCACTTCCTTTTTTGTTGTTTTGTTCTTGTTTTTGTTTCTGGCCTCGCCGCGCAGCATGCAGGATCTTAGTTCCCGCACCAGGGTTCGAACCCACGCCCCCTGCATTGGGAGTGCGGAGTCTTAACCACTGGACCGTCAGGGAAGTCCCAGCACTTCCGTCTTTAAAGTAAAATTCACACTGCATTTATAGAGATTGAGTCAGGCACTGTTTCTCGTTTTTTATTTCTTATATTATTAGTTTTCTCATTCTTGCGTTTTCACACTGACATCAGAGATTATTTATCAGGTAGAAACAGGTAAAGGCCTTTCAGAATTCAAGAACAGGGACGGCATTTTGTTGACTAGTCCTCAGGTTTTTTTCCCTCACTTTTGCCCTTTCCCTTTCCTATTTGGTTAAACCTGTTTCCTGTTCAGAGAGAGGTAAACTGTTCAAACAGGTGTCACTAGGAACTGGAATACGTAGGCTGGACTTCACATCTGGACACAGCTAACAGCCCGTTTAAGAGCAACTCCACTGAATGCTCCAGTATTTTTTAGAATTCTGGAGCTTCAGGGGACTTTGGTCGTATCTGATACAGAAAGGAAGAAGCAGCCTGAGGAGGTTAAAGGAGCTGGTCAAGGTCATGACTCAGCTAGCAGATTGCTGGACATCTCATCTATAGTTGACTGAGTGTATATACCACTCAGTTTCCCAGAAGTGAAGCTGTGACCCAGACAGTGGTTGGTGCAGGTAGAAGTTCAAGACCCATCTTCTCCCCAAGGAGCAATGAGAAGTCTTGAAGGAAAGGTCTTAAGCAGAGGATGATATGATCAAATTTGCATTTTTAAAGGATCAGTCTGTCCTCACTTGAGCATGATTTGGGGGGGCGGGGATATAGGGTAGACTGGAGAGGGGTTGGTATGTTGAGGTGCTATTGCAGATATCTAGCTTGAATTAGGGCAGTGAGACTGATGTAGAAAAACAGAGAGGTTGAAGGGATATGTAAGACAGTTATTGGTTGAGGGAAGAGAGGAGTCCTATGATGCCTTGATTTCTGCCTGGTAGAGCCCGTTAGATGGTGGTGGCAGTCTTCTGAGAGGTCCAGCTTGTGGGGTGGAAGGAAGAGCATGAATTGCGATTTAGACCCATTATGTTTAATAGTCTATTATGAACAGTTAGTTGCTTACATGGAACCAGAATTGAGAGGAGAACCAGAGCTAGGGATCTGAGTTTAATTAGAGCCGTGGCTGCAATTGAGAATCTGTAGGGAAAGAATTTAGACCGAGTAGTTGCAGAATATGGTGTAGAGAGAAACAGGTACACCAGTTTTCATATGGTGGATATCTAAAAGGGTGAGATAAGCTGGCTGTAATTTAGCTCTCTTCCTCTTGTTACCACATTGAATATAAGCAACAAACGATCAATAGAGAAAGTGTGCGTCAAACCAGGGTTATTTCTTGAGCCCAGGTCAATGAAATGCTACTCAATTATTTGGAACTGTCTTTGTTACAAAGAATATTGGTAACAACATTTTCAGTTCATGGGATTTTGCCTAAAATTCTACATCAAATTGAGACATAGTTTTTCTTATTAAAAGTTGTACAATTTTCCATAAATTTCTATGAAACCTGTAATACCTAGAGTCAGTCGGAACCTCCAACTGCCCCATTGAGATCGTCTTCACTCAGTGTCTCATATAATTTCTCAAACTTAACATGTTAAAACTCAACTCCAGCCTTACCCTCAAACCTGCTTTTTCTCTGGTCTTTCCCATCAAGTCACAAAGCTCAGAGCTGCTTTAAATTTTTTTTCCAAAAAATTTTTAATTGAGGTATAGTTTTTACAATATTATATGTTTCAGGTATACAATGTAGTGATTCACAATTTTTAAAGGTTATACTCCATTGATAGCTATTATAAAATATTGTCTATATTCCCTGTGCTGTACAACATATCCTTGTAGCTTATTTATTTTATAATACGTAGTAGTTTGTACCTCTTTATCCCCTACCCCTACTTTACCCCTCTCCCCACTGGTAACAACTAGTTTTTTTCTCTATATCTGTGAGTCTGTTTCTTTTTTTCTATAATCACTAGTTTGTTTTATTTTTTAGATTCCACGTATAAGTGATATCATACAGTATTTGTCTTTCTCTGTCTTATTTCATTAAGCATAATACCGTGCAAATCCAATGGAAAAAATGTCATTCTTTTTTTATGGCTGAGTAGTATTCCATTGTGTATACATACCACATCTTCTTTATCCATTCATCTGTTGATATGGACACTTAAGTTGCTGCCATATCTTGGCTATTGTAAATAATGCTGCAATGAACATTGGGGTGCATAAATCTTTTTGAATTAATGTTTTTGTTTTCTTCGGATATATACCCAGGAGTGGAATTGCTGGATGATATGGTAGTTCTATTTTTAGTTTTTTGAGGAATCTTCATACTGTTCTGCACAGTGGTTGCACTAATAGTTTACATTCCCACAACAGCGCACGAGGGCTCCCTTTTCTCCACACCCTCGACCACATTTGTTATTTGTGGTCTTTTAAATGATAGCCATTCTGACAGGTGTGAGGTGACCTCTCATTGTGGTTTCCATTTGCATTTCCCTGATGATTAGCGCCTTTGGACGTCTTTTCCTGTGTCTGTTGGCTGTCTGTATGTCTCCTTTGGAAAAAGTTTTATTCAGGTCTTCTGACCATTTTTTAATTGGGTTGTTTGTTTTTTGATGATGAGTTGTACGAGAGCCGCTTTAGTTCTTAATTCTCCGTAACCTTCTACACCAATTCCACAATTGAGTATGATCAATCCTCCTTAAAAATATATCTCCAGTCTGTCCTATCCTGTATTTATTACAATTGCTCTGGTTCAGGCTGCCTCCGTCTCGTACCTGAATTCCCCCAGTGCACTCCTGACCTTTGTCCCTGCTTCTCTTCTCGCTGCCCTCTCTCTGGGCCATTCTCCACGCAGTCAACGCGGAGATTTTCTTAAAGGAAATAGGTCATTCTGCTCCCTTGCTCGGAACCCGTCCGTGATTTCCTTTTGTACTTACGATAAAATTCAAAATCGTTTTTGTGGTTTACAGAGTCTGGTACATGCTGATCCCGGTCACATCTGCCAGCTTCGCTCTTCCCCGGCGCTGTTTCCTGTCTCACAGGCTCCTATCCCAACCCTTTACTTGGCCAATTCTATTCATTCTTCACATTTCAGCCTACAATGCCGTTTTCCAAGGAGGTGTTTGCTGAGCCTCCCCCTTCAGATGTGTTTCTCCTTCCCGGCATGGTCAAGGAAGGCCTCCCTTTGCAGGTGACTGGCCTCAGGGCTGATCCAAAATGACAGCAGGAGTGACTGCTTCAAGATCTACAGAAGGAGCAGTGCCTGCAAGGCCTGAGGCTGAGATGACCGGGAACTGCAATCAAGCTGCCTTCAAACCACACGAGGCTCAACTTGCTAAAGCACTTGGACAAGAGAGTCTCTACACAGAGTCAAATAATTCAAAGATTTTTCTTCAGCTGAGGCCTGCTTTGCAAGAAGCAGATCTCCACTCGAAGTCATCAACTCGCGTTTAGATTCCTAAACAGGTTTCAAAAGTATTTGTAATGACATTGACCCAGCTCAGCAGTGGGTTCATGAGGGCTCAGTGACTCTGATATACAGGGTGCCCCATACCTGGTTTCCTCTTGGGCAGGAAGCATCATAGCATACAGAAAGCATTGATTTCAACACCAGTGAAACTTGGGCCCAAATCTCAGCTTTGTTACATACCGGCTGTCAAACTTGGGTACCATGTTTCTTTGCTCTGAGCCAGCCTCTAACCTGGTGGGCGGTCGTTGGGATTAAATGATGTGCTGATCATCTGGCACTAAGCACAGAGCAGTTGCCTACAGATGATTCTGATCATTGTCTGCCTGTGATATTTACCCTCTGCCTAAAGTTATCCAAGGGATTTCTCTCAAATTTTAAGACTGCTTCACATCAACTTAGCAACTGTGTACAATAGTATTACACGTGCAAGCTTTTGAAAAGAAAACAATGGATGAACACATTGGCCAGAATTCCTTAATGGCTCCTCTCGTGAAAGAAGGAAGAGAAAAATGATTCTGTGTCTGAGGTAAAGATAAATGTTATAGAGAATATAGTTTCCTCTAGTTTTTTATTTGATCTTTTTATTCTCTCTGAAGACAGTCTCAAGGAATGTGGAAAACTTCAAAAGCAGAATAGAAGCACTCACTTTGACACACGGAGACCTTTATGGCTTTTCTGTTTACACAGTGATTTTTTTTTTTTTTTTAAGCCCTAGATAACAAAGCATCAAGAGTGGAATTGGGAGGCAGCCTTCCAGATTGAAATGCTTTAAGTAAAACCTTAGGTCAGAGTGATTCCACACAAATGTTAGTTTGACACTCAAGGGAGCATATTCTGATTTGATTTCTGTCCTCAATGTTTTACATTTTAATCCTGTCACAGACTTTGGATTAAAAAGTTGTTACCTTCATCATCACGCTCAAATGTTGAGGCTCAAACAGAGCAAATCCAGTCGATTTATGTAGCTTTTCCCTGGCCTGGATGGAGTAGTGGTACATTTTTTATTTACATAAGAGACTTTGTCAACAGCACCAAATACAAAGACAATTGTTTGCTTTTTTTTATTTTCTCCTCTTTTTTCTAGGATTATGACAGTTTCTTTGAATCCAAGGAAAGCAACACAGTCTTTTCATTTTTAGGCCTGAAATCACAGTTGGCATCAAAGGTAGGTCAATCATTTCTTGTTTCAAAATGTATCTTTCTTGAGTTGTTCTTAGGGATTGAGGTTGAAGAAGGGCATCTCTAGTCTCCTAAATTTTCAGCTTTTGCTTTCTCAAATGCACAGTTAGGACTGCCCAGGGTAAAGACACACAAGGAAGCCAGTTTTTTTTCTTTCCCATTTTCAATTGTTGCTGTATATTAGAGTTTATCTTTATTTAAAATTCAGTTTATTTATAATTTATATCTCCTTCTTCCAAGAAAAATTTAAGGTAGCAAAAAATAGTAGGTGCTTTTTATTTTAAAGTGCAAGTTCACATTACTTTACATTTTTTGAAATAGAATCAAAGCCATGTTTTTAAGGTCGTCTGCAATTTAAGTCATTTACATTGGAAGGGGCATGGTTTGCAATAACAAATGGTCAACCTTGAAAAAAAGGGCAATTCCTAAACTAATCAGAGTGTTTTTGAAGCCACTTTATTACATCATATGTCTTTTAGAAAATGTAAAAGGCTCAAACTTTTCTAATATTTAGAGCTATAGATGATACATATTATGGTAACTTTGTGAAGCACATGGATTCACTTTCAAAATAAAAAATAACATTTCTTTATTAAATACGGCAGTATTTTGATTGTTATTTCTGCTTCAGAAATACTATTTTTTTCTGATTATGAAAGTAGCCTAGGCTCATTTAGAAAAATTGGGAAAATGCAAAAAAGTATAAAGTAGAAAATAAAAAGTCACCAGAGAAAACCACATAAACATTTTTGGTGTATTTCCTTGCAATCTTTATATACATAGCAATTGAGGTTTTGACTGTATTTCAAATGGAGACTGAATTCTAAAGCTTCTGTTTGTAACACTGAATTGAAATGAAAGTACATTGCTGGGAACTTTGGTATCTGTAAGTAATAGGTCTTTTGAGGCTACCTAGGATTTGTGCCATTTCTGGAACACTTGTGGGAGGAAGGCAGAGACTATCAATAATGAAAATTATACAGCAGCACCTGTAGTTCCTCGCCGATGTGAAATCATGCTTTGTTATACATCAGTAAGACCACAGATGCTTGTGGGTGGTTTCTGTGCACATGTTTTAAACAGAGACAAAACCCACACAGAAAATCCTTAAAGGCTCTTAAAACTATCTTTATAAAGATGGAACATTGGAATACTTAGGAAAATGAAAGTATTTTTGTAACATGTTTCATGCAAAGACATGTAAACCATCCAGATTTATCTTCAAAGAACTGGAAAAAACTGGGGTAGGAGCAGTCTAACGGATGCATAAATCCAGCGGACACCAGCGTCTGTGCAAAAACCTTTGAAAAATACTGCGTGTTTGCCATCTTTGTTCTCATTTTCCCCGAAGATGTAGGTTCCTTTGAGAGGCTTCGGGCTGACTTTTTTACTCTTTGAAAATATTTATTCTCTTAGAAATTTCTCAGGAAACCTATGACCTGTAGAATATGCATTCTCACATGACTTAACGGTCATGGGATTGGAGTTGGTCTTGATGCCATTGAGGTTTGCTTGATTGCAGGAGACCATTCCATGGTCAGTGAGAGCGCTAGGCACCTCCACCCATTCAGCCCCCTGCTTTCAGGCACCTGAGTCAGTCAGACATGAGCAGGAGCCCACGGAACCAGAGTGGAAGGCCACAGTGCCAGTGTGTGTGCCATCCCCTCTTGTGAGCCATTCAGGCCTAAAGGGTTAATAGCAACTCATACTTCACTTCCATAGGAAAGAAGTGCAAATATCTTTAAGAGCAAGTCAGCATTTTCCCCTTTCTAGTTATTCATTTTGTACCTTGGTAGTAATTCATTATACAGTCTACCCTCTAAGGCCTAGACGGAGCATTCACGGGTATAATGTACCAAAAGATGGAGCCCCCTTTCCTGTCTCCTTTCCTACCCTCTCTGCGGTACAGGCACGAAAGACCAGGCGAGCAAGCCCACCAGGGGACATATAAAGCCTCCATTAGCATCTAATTGCTCTCACACAGTGAGGGGAGAGAAGGTCCATAGGAAAAGAACATTCACAGACCCAACTCTAGACCCTGGGCAGTTCTCCAAAGTGGATGGGGCAGAGGAAGGTAGGAGGTCACAGAATGGTGGCCTGCAGGCCACATTGGCTCTGGATGTGTTTGTCCTGCACGGACTTTATTTTAAAGACTTCAGGTGGGTTGCTGATATTTAAAATACAGATTTCCCACTTTTCTCCAGAATTTGAATTGTTGCAACCCTGGTGGGGGGTGGAGGGGGTCCCACATCCTCCTGTGGCCGGCTGGAGCCCACCGTGGTACCTACCGAAAAGAAAAGAAGGCCTTTTCACCAATACTTTTCAGGTAGAAAATCATCAATTTTCTTATCGTAATAGATTCAAAGCAGAGCCTGAAATGGAAGTTTCTGCTTTCGGATCCCTGCCATTCAGGGGTGATATTGAAAATACGCAACCACCAGTAAACCCTGAGCACTGACCAGCCGGGGAGCAGGTCTCAGAGGCCCACTCCCAGCCGATGCCAGGGGTCAGCCATCCAGTGGCTGGATCATGGTAGCACTTGGGGGACAGTGGTATCAGCTATTTACCAATAGGTATGGCCATTCCAGTGCCGTTCTTCCCCTCAGGTCACCCTCCACAGGGCCCCTGAGTAAGGTCACCCCCGGCCACGCCACTCACCCAAGTGTGAGTGGAACAGTACCTCAGAGGAGTTTCCTCAGTTGTCGAAAACATGCGGCTTTCTTTCCACTTTTATGTTTGGCAGGTCAGGTGGGTGTGACTTAACTCTGGGCTCTGATCCCTAAACCCAGGATTTATTTGCTCTTATCCATCACATGGCGGTGATTTATTGTGATTTCGACATCTCTCTTCCTGACATTTAAAATATCACCGCCAGGGTGAATTTTCTTGCCCGCACAATGCAATAACTGGCTTTTTTTTTTTTTTTTTTTTAAATAAATAGGCAGAACCTTAGCGAAGACAAGCGGAAGAGGACGGAGATGCATTTTGGAGCGCCCCTGGTACTCAGCACACACCTGCTTACCTAATGCATCACTGTGACAGAAGCCACATGCATTATCAGTAACTTTGCTTGCCATGGAAAAGGTGTTTTGGGAAGACATGGGTCTAATGGGATCGCATGAGTGCTTTAAACCAAATCAGGACCGTGGTGGGTTTTTTCCTTGTTTTCAGAATTGCCTGCAGTTGCCTCACTCACCCGGAGGTACTGTCACCTGTTACAGGTGTGCCTCCTGAATAACTGAGTGATAAGCAGGTGGCACCATCAGAGAGAAAATACTGGATCTGCCCTGGGTTGTAGTTGATGCCAGGATTGCTCAGACCTGCTTCTCTTCAGGCTGCCTAGGTGGTGTCCTTGAAATTAGTCTGCCAGGCTATTAGAATATTTTGATGAGAAAGAAAAAAAGCAATGTTGGTTGACAAAGGGCTAAAGATCTTTGCTGCAGATTCACAAGCATCACTATTCCAGTGCTTTGTCATAACTGAAGAAAAAATTAGATGTTCCAGCCTCCTTTTGGTAATGGAAATTCTTACCCCCATAAATCCTCCAAGCCCCTACAGATGTTTCCAGAAAACACTGTGGCAACAATGTGTGATCAGAACCAAGCGACAGGGATGAAAAGAATTGCTATTTTGAAAAACACATGCTTCTTTATCTCTTACAAAGGAAAAGTTTCACTTAATGTGTAAGATGACTTAAAAGATATATTTAAAGAGGTGCACTTATAGTTAATTTATAGGGACATTATCTGACTCGTACCTGAAGGCATTTCAGCTCTAGCAACTTATCATGCGTAAGTGCACATATATTTTTAAACGCAGCTCCCCTAACGAATAGCTGCTTATATATTTTGCAAAGGGATTATATTTTTTGAGAAAGGAAGATCTCGGTTAGATGTGTTTTGTGAACCCTTGATGAGGCATATTAAGAGATACTAATATTGCTGCACACTTTAAATTTTTTTCCTGTGTTACTTTTCATTGGTCCTCTGACTCTTCCAGCTCGTATTTCTGGCCAATGCACAGTTCCGGATTTTCAGAGTAACATAGATACATGTTCTCATTCCATATATGAAGATCAGTGATTTTTCAGAACAGAGTACATACAAGAAAGGGGCTGTCAGAGACTCACTCTGAATTGTACTTGGCATGTGAAATCTCTCCTTCCTTTGGAGTGGATGCTGACAAACACGGAACCTGTCTACTTCATTAGGGCAAAGGCTCCTTTTCTGTATCCTTGTCCCTGCTCATGTTTTTTTAGAGTTTTTAGTTGCCACACCTGGGAATAGTCTTGAACACAATAAATTCAGAGGGCTGCCTAAGATATTCTGCTATTCTCAGTGTCCTGATGGACCTGAGACCTGCCCTTTAGATTCTGAGCAGCAAGTTTGTAAGAAATGGAAAGAACAGAAGAATTTAGACCCTGTCACCTGTGTTCTCTCTCCCTCTAACTTGCTAAATGTGGACTATTCTAAAGAACTTGTTGAATGCTAAAGCTGACATCCCAGCCTGAGATTTGCGTCCCAGGACTACAAACAGAAGAAAAGCAGGCCACTGATTACTACATGACTGGAACAGATACATAATCCACAATTTTCTCTGCAAGGAAAGCTGCTGTAAAATCATGGCTATGACTGCTTAGTTGGCATTAAATACGATCCAGGTCAAATTCCACTTGATAATTGCCAGGGACTATCCAGGAAATTTTTTTGGAACTGGATATTGTGTTAAAGTCTAAGAAGACTTAGAATTTCTTTTTAAGATACAGCAATTTTTAAAAAGTTAATGTTGCAATGGTCTAACTTATATTTTGTCTACTCTTGCCAGTGAGTACCAAGAAGCAACTTGGTAAGGCTGAGTCTTGGGGTTGTAGGATCAATATAATACCTGCTAGACCAAGAAAGCTACTCAGAATTGTTTGTCTCAAAACTTCTGAATTACTCTGGTTGTAGCAGGCCCAGTATGGTTGTCCTAAACAGAATAGATGAATAGGAGTGCTAAATTATTTACCACAGTTACAGATCATCTACCCCACCCCACATTTTTTTTTTTTTTTTTTTGGAGCAGCAAAGAAATAGAGACCAGCTTCACCTGGTATTGTACTTGTTATGAGCGAGCTAGAAACACACTGTGTGGCATTTCTCTCAGTACCCAGGCTCTGCAGAGTCCTAAGGTATTGCCCTCTGGGACCATACTGTGTCCTTACTTGTGTTTTACCAGCTGAATTCCAAACCTGTAATGGTTTTCTTCATCCCTTCTTTAACTAGCTGCCTTTAGATCTGGATAATCACAGTCTTAAAAATCTAGGAAAGAAGTGGATGGGAGTTGCAGACATAGATGTAATATCAAAAGCATTTTAAGACAGAATTTTTATTTCCTATAGTAGGCTTGTTGGGGCAAAGAAAACGTGCTGCTAAAAATCAATTTATGCCATTTTAAAATGAGATAAAATACAGAGTGCCATCCTGCTAGGTACATGCAGACCAGAAGAAAATTTAGTTGGGGAAATACTTGTTTTTCCAGATTCTGGTATTCTAGTAAAATCAAAGAGGAGAAAAGGAAGATTTTTTTTCTCTCAGGCTCTAATATATTTTAGATTTGTTTCTGTTTTATAGATTTATTCAACACTCCCACATAGATGTTTTTATATTACATGAATTTAATAATGAACTAAACTTATTTTTGTCCTTTGTTGTTGAAAGATACCAAAGCCTCTTTCTGGTTTGTGTTGTTTTGTTTTTTAATTTGATTTTGCTGTATAGGGTTTTGCTTTTTCTAGAAATGCTTATTACATCTTTTCTAAAGTGTCAGAGCCCACTTTGATCTGCAAAATTATTGTGTTTAGATTTCAGTTTGTATGCATTTGTCTCTAAAGGCATTGGTGAAACCTCAGATTTTATATTCAGCATTAAAGAGGAATAAATTCCAGAAAACACATGTTCTGAAAATGGAGTGCTTGTTCCCGACCATTTCTTACACCTTTTCTAATTTTGCTTCTGTGTTTGGTTGAAACCTTCCTGTTTAGTTGGGATGCTGTATTTCTGCTCCCATCTTGAACCCCATACCTGAAAGCTGCAGATTCGTTGTAAAAATGCAGATGGGTCATTTGAGCACTTGAGGAGACACACTTGTGGTTGTGTGTGTGTGTGCGTGTGTGTGCGTGTATGTGTATGCGTGTGTGTTGGAGGTGACTGCAGAATCATCTCAGACAGTGACCAGGACCAAGGATGGCGTTAAATCACTCATCCCCTGGTTGGTTCAAATAGATGACGGTGGCTTCCTGAGTACAATGAAGCGATGGGCTGTGGATTCCCTTCCCTAATTTCATGGAGGAGAAAAGTACAGTGTAGCCACAACCCTTAATAGCAGGGCTGCCTTTGCTGCAGGCCACCTCTGAAGGCAGAAGACGTTTCTGAAGGCAGAGTCTGAGGTTAATAAGCCCATTGCTGAACTGTTTCTAACTTAAACACCAAGATGAGGGAGGGTGAAGGAGGAGATAAAGAGAACAGGCTGTCAGTTTCCAGAAATGCACTATATTGTGAAGCCAAAGAAGCCAAGTAATCCCCGCCCACCTGTAACCCAGATTTTCAAAGTTTTCCTAGCTTTCTAGAAATGCAGGCCAGGTTAGTTTGGTCATCCCATTAATCAGCATGTGTTGAACCCCTAGAATGTGACAGGGGCTGTCTGAGCAGGACAATAGTCTCCACCCTCAAGGAGGAGAGAAACGGAGAAGGCTTAGCAGCAGTGACAGTGGCAGTGACTTGAGAAACAGGTGAGTTCACAGTGTTCCAAGCGGTGGTTCGTCATCTGAAACGTAACGTATAGTCTTTTTCTTTGTATGTTTCAACCAGTCCAATTTTTAAAATTATTTCATACATGCAACGGAATAAACATGTACGCACACACATATATAATATACACACTGACATATAAAGAAAAATAAACAAACCCCCGTGTGTCTGCCACCAGCTGCCTGCCTTTCCTTTGGGGGCTCTGTGGGCTCCTCCCTGACCCTGTCTCGTCCCTGTTTGATAGCGGGAGCCCGTCCTGAACGCCGTGTTGATCGTAGCCCTCCTGTCTTATTATTTTACCTTTGTGTACATATCCTTAAAAACTAATAAATGGAATTAAACTCTATTCTTCTGTCACCTTCTTTTTACGGTCATTGCATTTGGGCATAATCGTTTTGAAACAAGTGCCCTAGCTTGTTTATTTTCACTGCTAAGTATTATTTTGTTGTATATCACAGTTTTTCCCTTCTCCTGTTGCTGAATGTGGAAATACATCTTTCTTTGAAATAGAGAAAGGAAATGTTGCTACAGACATTCTTTTATGTGATTTCTGGCGCACATACACAAGTAGACGTATACCTTGAGTAGAATTGCTGTATCACACGTGCAATAAAGCACATCATCAACCTGAACAGGTAAGGCCAAATTGTTTTCCAAAGCAATGGTACCAACTGACACTCCACTGGTGTACTAGAATTTCTGGTGCTGTCAACGTTCACCAGCATTTAAGATCATCAGACTCAAAGTTTTGTCAAGCTGAGGTGTGTATGTCGTCGTGGTTTCATTTTGCATATATTTGATTACTAATAAGATGAACATGTTTTTACTATGGGAATTACTCTTTCTTCCTGGAAATCCCCCTTCATGTCTTTTACCATTTTTTCCTATGGTGGTGTGTTTTCAATTATTAATTTTTAAAAGTTCTTTATACTTAACCTTTTCCTGGTTAATGCTCACCTATTAGAGAGAAACCATATTTGGAGTGGAAATCTTCTGAAACTATTTCCAGAAATATGAAAAAAAGCATGTGAAACTTTATTCTATTTGGAGAAAATAAAATTAAACACAGATATTGTGTGTTTTTATTGTATGCTAATTTTCACCTTGTCACCGTATCAGCCAAGAGAAGATATACCTTGGAAACCTCTCTATGCTCTCAAAGGGTTCCTTCTTTGAAGAGATTTCAAGGCTGATCAATTCCAGTTATTTGGTAGGAAATTAATGTCATGATATGGTTTTCTGCTACAGAATTAAACCGGAAGGAAATCTTTATATAGACTGCATGTTTATATATGCACGTTTCCTTACTATGTTAACATAGAATAGGCTTACAACAATAGGCCAAAATGATGTTATACTTAAAAGGACATTTAAAAAATGATTAATTTGCAGGACACACAGTTTTGAGAGCATTAGCCCGCTGTGGCCCCCCTTTGCCTGGCAAAGCAATAAAGCTGTTCTTTTCTACTTCACCACCCGCCCCCCGCATAATGATTTATTTGAGTTATAGGAGATTGGATTGAACCTCTACTCATAATTAACTAATTCTGAATCTGAATGAAATATGACCATCATGTGACTATAACCCAGTATGTTGTGGTAGTAACATGTTTTCATGTGTGTAAACTGGTTGGCAGGTATAAGAACAAGAAACTACAGTGCAGTCTTCTTTTCTGAAGCCCCTGCTAATCAGGGGACAGCATTTTTAATAGACCAAGGACCCTGGCATTTGAAAGCATGTTAACTGAAAACTTGGTACTGCTTACAATGAATGGCACAAAGATTTAGACCTTTGTATTAAAACAGCGCTCCACACTCTTGCCATATACATCCTTTTGGGTTCTATAATGATAAAACTCACTGTAACCAAACTTTCCACTGGAAAAGCTCTAGTGCAAATATCTATCATCATTAATGTAATGGAAATAAATGAAAGCTCTATAGTGCAGAACAGCGCTGCTTAGCGTGGTACCAGCAAGCCACATAGAATTATTGGACACTTGAAACGTGGCTCATTGACTTTGTGATGTGCTGTGACTGAAATATGTTCCAGATTTTGAAGACTTAGTATGAAAACTGTAAACTATTAATTTTTATATTGGTTATGTTTTAAGTGATAATATTTTGGATATATTGGGTTAAATTAAATATTAAAAACTAATTCTGTCAGGCTTCCCTGGTGGCTCAGTGGTTAAGAATCCGCCTGCCAATGCAGGGGGCACGGGTTTGGCCCCTGCTCCGGGAAGATTCCACATGCTGCGGAGCAACTAAGCCCGTGCGTCACAACTACTGAGCCTGCACTCTAGAGCCCGCAAGCCACAACTACTGAGCCCGAATGCCACAACTGCTGAAGCCCGTGCACCTAGAGCCCGTGCTCTGCAACAAGGGAAGCCGCCCAATGAGAAGCCCGCGCACCGCAATGAAGAATAGCCCCCGCTCGCCGCAACTAGAGAAAAGGCCGCGCGCAGCAACAAAGACCGAATGCAGCCAAACGTAAAAAAATAAATTAATTAAAAAAAAAATCAAAAACTAATTTTGTCTTTTTTTAATGTGGCCACTAGAAAATTTTCAATTACGTATATGGCTTGCATTATAGTTCTTTTGGACAGTCCTGTTCTGTTCCAGCCTCTTTGCCTGAATTTCCAGTAGAGGAAGAAATACCTTTCAATGCTTTTTTGGATTTTGGCAAAATATCTCCTTTTTTATCTGTTATATGAAAGGAAATGTGAACCTCTTCTGGAGTATAATTTTCGAATACTGATGCCAAGGATAAATGCTTTTCTCATTTTGCTTTTTTGTCCCCCTAGCTTGAAGCATTTTTGTTGTGAAGGGGGAGAGTTTTTTTCCTGGAATAAAAAGAGTAATGTGTGTGCCTTGTAACATGGGACGTCTCTCTGTGTCCAGCCTCTTGTTCCTTTATTGTCACGTAAAGTTGATGTCCCCTGTTGCATCGGTCCACACCTGTGAACTAAGTCATGGTGGCCTTTCTCTGTTTTTTCTTTTTAAAAAAAAAGAGGGACTTTAATGAATCACAGATACCATCTATAATCTGCAGAACAGTGATGAATATTAATAGGATTTTGTCCTAGATTTCCTAAAATGTTAGTTCTCTGTATCTGTAAAACTCATTTGAGCTCGAAAGAATATATGGATAATATGGTCTTAAAAGTTTCATTCTGGTCTCATTGCCAAAGATTAAAACAGAATGTGAATATTAAGGGAAAATAGATTCCTTTCCCTGCCCAGGGTTTTTAACCATTTTCTTTTTGCTACTCTCTTAGCAAAATAGTTTGGGGGGAAAGCCTGTATTATTTTTATCATGCAAACAATTGGTGGCAACAGTACTCATTAAGTAGTAGAATGTTTCTTTTGAATTATTTAGTTTGGGACCCTTCCCTGAAATAAAAGAGTGATTGTAGTATAGCCTTTGCCAACCAAGAGATGCCAGCCATCTGTGTTTCCTGTAGCTGCTTTTGCATGCTGCTTTGGGGCTCTTTATTTGTCATTCTAATGAGCTACCACACCTAGGAAGGATTTAGCCTTTGGGAATGGGTGGAACAACTTGAGATAAATGATAGACACATTTTTCATGCTAATTTGATTTAGCTTATTGATATTATTTTCCCATCTGTTCAGTTGGGATGATATTTTTCTCTTAATTTTCTCCCTGTCAGTCCATTTCATGTCATGTGCTAATATTATCAGTAGGTTAAAATACATGGGCTCTAGGACAGCCCACAGCTAGGCTCAGAGATGACTCTGAGATCAAGAACTGGGGCAGAAACACCAGCAATTCAACATTGACACTGTTTCCCTAGGCCAGACTCGTCCCTTTTCTCTCTCCCTGCCTGTCTTTTGGGATAAACCACTCTTACACAAACTACTCCTAGCCACATCCTAACCAACATGTACAGGGGGAACAGAGTGATGACAGCAGCAATATTACTCTCCAGACTGGTGACCAGAAGGAAGGACTCTGGCTGCTTCTTCCCTTCCTGTACTGTTTTACAGGCGTAAGAAATATTTATTCTACTGGATCCCAGTCATAAATGAGAAACCGAATACTGACAGGTTTCCCATCCTAGTCAAAAGGTGACTGGGCAAACAACTTGAGCGGTTACATATTTAGCAGGTAAAATGACCACAGCATTCAGACTTGTGGGCAGTTTCTGAACGACGACAGCAAGAAACCAGTTCCTTATCGTTGACTCATTTAGGCACCAGGCTGCCTCTTAGACCATTCCAGAGTGACCCAGGTCTCTAGGGACAGCTTTACCCCAGCCCCGAAATGTAAACACTTACATCTGCAGTGAGGACAGACAGATATTACTGGAATCAGGTAGTGCAGACAAAATGACAAGTGGATGAAAGGGGAATTTGGGTGATAGTAGTGCCCACCCAGGGAGACAGCTATCTTCCTAAAAATGGGTCATTTTAACAGAGAATGGATTTTAAGTTTTCTCCAGTGTTACTGAAAACTCTATTAGTCATTCTCATTGCACATGGCCCTTTACTGGGTGGTATTTTCAATATGCTATTGTTCTAGTTTACATTTTAATTTTCTGCTGGTTGGAACAGCATCCTTTGTGTGGTGACATAAGTCACCGAATAAGCTGTCCAACCAAAGCCCAAGAACTCTATGCTAATAAGTCGTGTTTTTTTTTGTTTGTTTGTTTTGTTCTTTGTACACTGGTTTGTATCTTTTACCTTGTAAACCTCTGAGAAAGGACAGAATAAACCCTTTCCTATTTCAGAAATGGCATAATCACCAATCACCAGTTAAACCCAAATATGATGTTATAAAAACCAGATCCGGGGCTTCCCTGGTGGCGCAGTGGTTGAGAATCTGCCTGCCAATGCAGGGGACACGGGTTCGAGCCCTGGTCTGGGAAGATCCCACATGCCGCGGAGCAACTGGGCCCGTGAGCCACAATTACTGAGCCTGCGCGTCTGGAGCCTGTGCTCCGCAACAGGAGAGGCCGCGATAGTGAGAGGCCCGCGCACCGCGATGAAGAGTGGCCCCCGCTTGCCGCAACTAGAGAAAGCCCTCGCACAGAAACGAAGACCCAACACAGACAAAAATAAATATAAAAATAAATAGATAAATTAAAAAAAAGAGATTACTATAAAAAAAAAAAAACAGATCCGTATCTCTTATCTTGTGTTAAGACCATCGTGTGGAGTTTTTTGATAACTACATTGGTACCTGTATTGATATTTACGTTTGTGTGATGTAGTATTCTTTGTAGCTTACCCGTGAGCATAAATGTGTACTGTTTAGTATCTCAGAAGCTGCTTTTTTGGGGTGTTTCTTATCTTATACTATTTGGTCTGGGTCAGCTTTGTATTAAGAGAGAGGAATTACGTATATGTCCTCTTTTTACTTCGATACAGTAAATTTGTTAGATAAAAGCTGACCCTGCAGTCAAATGAAATACATGATTTGTTAGTGTGTGTTCAATAGTCTTTTTGATAATTAATTATATGGCCATGTACTGAAAAGTCTAGTTTTTTTCTTATGGTATCACTGGTAACTTTGATGCCTTATGTCTTTTCTGCTGACAACTACTGGTTGCTAACTGGGAAACGTGTTGTATTAGACTGTGACCAATCAGGAGATACACACCCCATGGTGATTTAAACAGGGGAAGTTAAATATCAAGAATTATTAAACTTTGATGAAAGGGTAACTCACAGACATAAGAACTCACATACATTTTACCCTGGGGCTGAAGGAGAATACCCAAGGAAGGACAAACTTGGGAGGAAGGGCGGCCGGGCTTCAGAGCTTGTAGTTACAGCCTACTGGCTGGCTGAGAGGTTCACGGTTCCCCCTGGGCAGGGCTGCTCTACGGTTGCTTGGCAACAGGAAGCAAACACCACCCCCACCCTCCCGACCCCCACCCCGGAGTGTAGGCGGGGCCAGGTGAGCCCTGGCCAGCAGGTGCTTGCTGATGGAGATGAGGTGCCAGTGCCGGCAGGAGGCCTGAAGCATGTGTGTCTATGTCAAGGGCGCTTGCAGGGAGGTTGGCCATCACCAGGCCAGGCCAGAGCCACAAGGTCGCCGAGGCACCGGGTGTTCCGGGAGCCCGAGTTAAAGCAGCACCATCGGACCGACACCACTGACCCACCTCGCAGCAGCCCTGCAGGAGCATCCCCTGGGTCCTGCAGTGTCCCTCCAGCACCCTCTACTGAGAACGTGAAGGAAAGATGCTTAAAGGAGTTCTGTCCATCCTTACAGAACATGTGTTCGCGCATGAATTTGGAGCTAAGAGACAATAAAGTGATAGCTGCCACATACCATAACAGGATTCTCTTGGTGACTTTTCATCTGGAATTAACCATGTTCATTAAGAGCAAAGGACGATCCACGTGTTCTGAAGGGTAGGTCGCTGAAGTGAAAATTTGCATTACAAGCAGTACTGATGGCTGGGTAACAAGTATCCCTTGTGGGAAGCTAGTAACTAAGTTGCTAACTTAGCTGGTGGGTGTCTTGTCACAAATACAAACATTAGGGGAAGACGCAACGCTCAGGATGTAACCTCGACTTCCGGTCAGCCTGCCTTCCTCTGTGGTTCTCAGTTTTATAAAGCTGTTGAAATTTAAAGGAAAAAGCACGATGCTGAGGAATATATTTAAAGGTTCTAGAAATGACTCTTCATGTAATCTGTTCCTTAGAGGATATTCACCAACCTATTTTTAGAGCATTGGTCTTAGCCTAGCACTAGAGTTTCTCTTGAATGCCCAAACAATAAATACCAAGAACCAAATACTTCCATAGAGAACAGAGCTATTAGCTCTTTTTGTTTTTAATTTACTCCTGTGGCAAACAGAAAATTGAAAAAAACCGCTGTGAAGTCTGACCTATTTACTCACCCTAAAAGATCTACATCTAATGGAAGACAAGGCAGAAAAGGTTATTAGGAAACGGTAGGCGCCAGATCCAATTAAATCCAATGATTAGGTGCTTTCCCAGACTCTCGGTCTATGGTGGCCAGTGATTAAACGGATGGGTAAATGAAGAGATAGATGATCCTGCCAGCGAGCCTTCTTTATTAACTTTTAAGTGAGCTTGAAGTGAAAGAAAAATTAATTTTACTGAGAAAGTAATTGGCTTCACAAGATGACTAGTCCAGGATTCCCTGTTCCTTCCCAATGCCTTTACTCGGCTTGCTGCTGGAATGCTTGTTTTCTGTTTTGATTTCTCAAGGGCTTCTGAGGCGTTTGTGTGCCATCGAGACATGTTTACTAAATCAAGAGTAACAAATAGATATTCAGAGTACCAGCACCCTTCTGGACTTTGTTGGGAATAGAAAAGTAACTTCTAGGGTGGCTCTGTCATTTTAGGAGCTTATGGTATGGATGTCACTGTGGTGTCACCAAGCCCACTTGTAGAAAAGGTTTCTGTGGCACTGAGGAGCGGCCCAGGACAGCCTCTGCACCCTTTTAATTCTTAGTTTCTATGGTGTAGATTTCACAGGTGTCTGTAAATCAGTGGTAACATTGGTGTTAGTTCCTGTAATTAATTGCCCTTACCCACAAGCCCAGACTTGTCAACTGTTAATATGCATGCCAGGGAGGTTGGGGACTTTATTATTTTACAAAAGTATTAGTTAAGGAAACATTCTAATTTCCCCAGTAGCCAAGTGGAAGGGTCACTGCTGGCTGACAATGGAAGCAGACCAAAATTTGATACTTACTTTTATTGTGTAACTACCCACTTTCTCAACTTTTTAAAAATTTATTTTATTGAAGTATAGTTGGCTTACAATGCTGTGTTAATTTCTGCTGTACAGCAAAGTGATTCAGATATATATATATATACACACACACATATATATATATATATATATATATATATATATATTCACATTCTTTTTCATATTCTTTTCCATTATGGTTTATCACAGGATATGGAATATAGTTCCCTGTGCTATACAGTGGGACTTTGTTATTTATCCATCCTATACATAATAGTTTGCCCTACTTTTTCAATTTGATTGCTATTATTTTATATACATACTTAAAAAAAACAACAGCAACAACCCTTCATTAGCACAGCCAATTCATTCACTAACATAGCCTTTGGGTTGCTTCTCTGTTCAAGGAAAAACCATGGCCTTCCTGGGCTCCTTATTAATTTTAGCTCCAAAGTCAAAAAATCAATGCGAATTGTTTTTAGAAGCCTGACAGAAACCTGCCAGTTTAGCAGTAACTAGATATAGCCCTTAATACAAGCTCACTGCTGTTCAGTATTTTTCTTGGGTAGAGCAAGGGGGTGGATGATAAAAACAGCATATGTTCTCTTGTCTTACAATAACCTTGATTACAGTCAAAGTTCTTTGCCTAACAATAGCTTTGGTTATATTCAAAGCTGTCAGAAAATGACTATCTAAATTTGAAATGTAAGACTTAGAAAGTTCCCATTTATTTATGTGTATGTGTATGTGTGTATATGCAAACACATGCATACATATATATCTTAGTGGAGATTTGTCTCAATTTTTAGCTCTACCAAATCTTAGTTTAAAAAAAAAAAAAAGAGAGGCAAGGAATATCTTTAAACAGAATACTCTTTCCAGTTATTCAATTTAAGTCTTGGCCTAGCCTATGAAATGTGACCTATGGCAGACATAAGAAGTAAAATGCAATAACTACAAAGTCAGGAGCAAGAAGAATCGTGGGGAGAGAGTGACAAGTAGAACTGCAGAAGCCGTAGCCATGCCATGGCATATATAAGGACACAGGAACAAAGGAGGCAATTCTAGCATAAAGAGAAAAAGTTGAACAACTGAACTGATGATTTTTGTAAAAGTTTGTCATATGTTTTAAAATCAAGACAGACATATCTTCTGAACAGGCAGCTTAGAGAAAAACTTCGTAAGATCACAAAGGAGCAGAATTGGAGGGCACTTTTGACCCTTCTGAACCCTTCTGAATTCTCCCACCCAGAATTCTTATTTCAGATTCCAAATACCATATATGTACATTTATAAGTTGTAAAAGTTCAGAATGGGGAAGAACCAAATGTTAGTGATTAGTGAAATTTCAGCGTATTTCCAGAACTCTAAATGCCTCCACACTTCCATGTTTGCTGCTTTCCACTTTCTTTGAAAACCAACTCACAGTAGTCTCCAAAACTGCATGCGAATCCAGAGGAAAACACTGACACCATGTTGTATGAGAAGAATTTTTTGTGTGTGTCTGTGGAACTCGGTGCATCTTTAATGAATATTCTGGTAGCCAAACAACGTCCAGGATTTTCCAGTGCTGATGTGGAAAACAGAATAAAAGAATAAAATTTAAAAGTAGCCAGGTACATCATTTACTCTCTTAGCTTGAATTTTGCACAGAGAACTAGAGCTGGAATGGAATGGAGGAAAAAGCCAATGTTCTTTACCTATATGTAAAATCTAGGCCAAGAAAATATATATTATATATATAATATAGGAACAAATATATACATTGTGTATATAATATATAAAATGTATATTATATGCATATTTTTTTCCTGGATAATTTGAAACAATACTGAACGCCTAACACGTAGGTGCAGGGCCGGCCCCCCTGTGATAACAGGACTTGGGTGGTGGCGACACCTAGAGGCCCGACGGCTGATTGCAAGTTACAGAGTGGACTTCGTGTTGCATCTTAACCGTCGCCATAGCAATTCAAAGACCTGTGAAGATAACTGTGAAAAGGAAATCTACCTTTCCAAAAAGGTCTTTTTCAGTATATATTTACATACGTTACACTGGAAATGAAGGCTTTGGGAGGGGAAAATTTTGCAGTATCTCAGAAGGTTACCGAAGTGGGTCGGGGAACCTGGGTTCTCCAAGGAGGTAGGCGGTCCCGTCTTCCTGGAGGAGAAGGGGAGCGTGGAGAGACCCGGTGGAGGGCGGAGGATCGCCAGAGGTGTTTTGCTTGAATTTACCTTGTTGCAGTACTCGTTCTCAAGGAGTTCTCGAGAATCTTAAAGTAAACTATAGATCGAATAAGATTCCCCACGGCACCAGCCGCTGGGCCTCGCACCAGTAGGTGATAGAAAATACTTCGTGATGCAGGACTTTGAGTTTTGGTGGAGTGATAGCTTAGGTAGCCCCTTCCATATCCCCTCCCAGCCCTGACCCAGCTGTGCCAACAGAATGCCATGGGGGTGGGGGTGGGGAGGTGCGGAACACCTATGGGTGTGAAATGTATCTTGGTCAGGTCCTAGCGCCATCACCTGCAGATTCCCCTGCAGCTCAGGGAGAAAGAGGAGGTGGAAACAGCACCAGCAGAGGAGGTGAGCCCCGAGGCGTTTTTCTCTTCCTGTATTCTGTAAAAGAGCATTGGTTGAGCACTGTATTAGTTTCCTTTTGCTGCTGTAGCAAATCGCCCAAACGTAGTGGCTTAGAACAACACAAATATATCTTAGAGTTCAGGAGGTCAGAAGTCCTAAATGGGTCTCAGCCGCCAAAATCAAGGTGTTGGCAGGGATGCATTCCTTTCTGTTGGCTCTTGGAGAAAATCCATTTCCTTGCCTTTCTCCGCCTCCAGAGGCCTTAGCTCCAGACTGCACCACTCAACCTGTTTTCACCTCACATCTCCCTCTCCAACTCTGACCCTACATCCTTCCTCTGAGAAGGATCCTTGTGATTACATTGGACCCACCCAGATAATAATCTAGGATAAACTCCATTCCAAGATCATGAGTTCCATCTGCAAAATCCCTTTTACCAATGGAAAGCAGGTGCGGGGGATTAGGACGTGTACATCTTTGAGAGGAGAGGGCATTCTTCTGCCCACCACAAACACCATGTAATTCAACACTCTTACAGCCGGGCACAGGAGATATAAGGTCCCTGCCTCTAATGGGGTGGGAACGGGGGTCATGCAAATAAATCAGATTTTCCACATTACAAATGGCGGTTCTCGTAGGTAACTCAGTAAGAAGCGATCTCAGCTGAGGCCATCAGCAGCTCAGGCTTCCTGATCCAGGTGACGTTTGACCTAGTTCTGAAAGATCAAGATGAGTTAGCTACACAGGTGAGAAGGGGAATTTTAAGCAGAGCAAATAGCATATGCAAAAGTACAGGAATGTGTAAAAATAGCTCAGCAGTTTTCATGACTAATAATATGTTGGGTTGTGTTGCTGGACATGGTGAGAGAGGAGGCTGAACCTAACAGCTCAACTATGTATGTGGTGAGAGGTGGTTCTTCTACAGTAGGTTCTGTACTGGCTCAAGGAACAAGGAGGTTGATTTTCTCTCACATAAATTAGGAGATTGGGATGAACATATACACACTACTATATATATAAAATAGATAACTAATAAAGACCTACTGTAAAGCACAGGGAACTCTACTCAATATCTTGTAATAACCTATAACGGAAAAGAATCTGAAAAAAATATATATCTGAATCATTTTGCTGTACACTTAAAACTAACACAACATTGTAAATCAACTATATTCCAATAAATATTTTAAAAAAACAAACATTTCTTCTCAGTATTCATGGTGTTAGGAAATTTTGTTCAACTCTGGTCAAACAGCCAAATGTATTTTAATCTACCTTTTTATTAGCCACTTCTAACGATAAAAGAAAAAGAAGCTATAAAGCTAGACTGAAGATAAGCAATTGATAATCTCATGAAAATATTAAAAGACAGTATCTAGAGGAAGATGTGTAATATATTTTTCATAAGACTCAATATAGTTTTGTTCCTTACCACTGGCCTCATGAAAATTTTAGTGAGATTTTCATTAAGAAAAAAAGATGACCATGGTAAAGACCCAAAGGTGAATTGTTAAGAAATTTGAAACAAATGTGATATTATTGAACCATTTCACACTAAAGAGCCTGTAAAACACATATTGCCTTGCTATTATGGAAATTTGATTTTATCTTTTGAATATGGACTAATCCTCAGCTGGTGCTTATTTCACTGGCTGGCAAAAGAAATGGGAAATGTGGCTAGAAAACCGTGAGGGTCCCTAGATTGAGGTGGAATGAAGGTTTGGAGCCACAGAGGTTTGACAGGTAATTCCTGGGCAATGTCAGGAATTGCAGATGTAATGTTAAGCAGAAACCAGACTGTCAGGGGCTATGGGATTTGGACATGGACTTGGAACTCTTGCTACTCAAAGTGTGGTCCAAAAGGCTGCAGCAGCAAGGGGAACCAGCTACACACCCACCCCATCAAAATCACGTTTTAACAAGTTGAAGTTTGAGAAGCGCTGCTGTAGAGATTAGAAGGCACTGAAGGGTCGAAAGCGAGAGTGTCAAAGAATCATATTTGCATTTTCAGAAAATTACAGAGTTGGCAGTAAGAGGAGAAGACTGGGTGTGGGGAAGGGTGATGTTGGGAAGAATAGAGGCTGAGAGACCAATTAGAAAGTTAATTCTGGGATGATGAGGGCTTGGACTAGGGTCATGGCCATGGAGATGTCTTATTAGCAGTTGGGGAGAGGGAGGGTGACACCCACATTTTCTGGCTTGGTTGATGGATGCAGTTTAACAAAACAGGGGAGATAATGAGGCTGCTTTTGGATACTGTGAGTCTGAGAAGCAGGTGAAACACCCAGGTGCTTAAATTCACCATCGGACAGCTCAGTGGCTGTGATGAGATAGTGTAGGAAAGTCCTGGAGAACAGAAAATGAAGGACCACCCGGAGAAGTAGGAAAGCCAGGAGAAAGCATTGAATGGAAAGCTGTAAGAGAGAAGAGTCTCAAAGAAATGTCAGATCAAACAAACACTCAAGTATATCCTATGGCTTTGATATTTTGGAAATTTGGGGTGAGCTCCTTAATTATTTGTATGCTGAAAAAATAAGAAAGAATTGCTGAAGTTGGGAGATAGTCACTAGAAATGGAACAGGACCCGTGAATGCTTGCAGGGAGTCACTAAAGAAAAGAAATCTAAGTTGGGGCAAGTGGACTTGTAGTAGCAGGTGTGATTTTAAGGACTCTCCTGGAAGCAGGTAAGCCACTTGAAAAGAAGAATCCTTCAGCAAAAATCTTATAAGAGCCAACTGAAGCACAGGGAGCCCAGGAATAAGAAGAAAACGAGAAAATGGGGATCAGAGGTGTTAGAGGCTCTATGAAGATTTTTACAGAAGGAAAGCAGAGAAGAAAGTTGCAAATAAGTGATGGAGACAGGGTGACTCTTTTTCAAACTGTGATCATTAAGAGTGTCTTCAATTTAGTGCTATCATCTCATTAACAGCAAGTATATGGAGTTAAACCTACCCATTATCTTACATCACTAATAGCTTCTCAGTTGGCCGTTCATGCTACACAACGTGTTGGAAACTCTCTGTGCCCCAGGCCTCCTGTTACCTCTCCATATTTCACTCCCAGGTGTAGTTCTTTAGTGCATTAGAAACCGGGGGTGGAAGTGGGAGTGGGGCTCCGTCAGGTTCTTGTACTTTCTTAGTGCTTCTCAGTCCATGAGCTACAGAGAGATGGGTTTTTTTTTATCATGGTAATTTATTTTTTACTGTCTTCAAAAAATATATGTTTCTAGGAATCTGTTCTACTCAGGAAGCAAAGCCCACAGGAAGGATTCCGTATAGAAGAACAGTAAAACGTCACTTGAGTTTTGGACACTTGGGTAACTAGCTGTGTCTAATTTGATCTTTCCCTATTCTAGAATAACTCACTGAAACTTGTTTGAAGGTATCCTTTTCTTCCTATAATTGTTGTGCTCCTTTTTTGGAGGATGGGGGAGCAAATACGGATGATCTAGCCTTCATTCTTTTTTCTTCCTTTCTTTAAATTGAACTATAATTGATTTACAATTGTCCATTTCTTCTAGGTGGTCCAATTTGTTTGCATATAACTGTTCATAGTATTCTCTTATGATTTTTTGTATCTCTGTGGTATTGGTTGTTATTCCTCCTCTTTCATTTCTTATTTTGTTTATTTGGGTTTTCTCTCTTTTCTTCTTGGTGCCTGGCTAAAAGTTTATCAATTTTGCTTATCTTTTCAAAAAACCACCTCTTGGTTTCATTGATCTTTTCTATTGGGTTTTTTTTTTTTTTTTTGGTCTCTTTTTATTTCCTCTCTGATCTTTATTATTTCCTTCCTTCTGCCAACCTTGGGCTTTGTTCTTCTTTTTCTAACCTCCTGTAAGTGTTAGGCTAGTCTATTTATTTGAGATTTTTCTTGTTTTTTGAGGAAGGCCTGTATTGCTATAAAATTCCCTCTTAGAATTGCTTTTGCTACGTCCCATGGATTTTGGAGTGTCGTGTTTCCGTTTTCATTCGTCTCAAGGTATTTTCTGATTTCCCTTTGATTTCTTCACTGACCCATTGGTTTTTTAGTAGCATGTTATTTATTCTCCACATGTTTGTGCTTTTCCCATTTTTCTTTCTGTAATTGATTTCTAGTTTCATACTATCGTGGTCAGAAAAAATGCTTGATGTAATTTCTATTCTCTAAAATTTGTTGTCACTTGCTTTGTGAACTAACATGTGATCCATCCAGGAGAACATTCCACATGCATGGAAAAGAATGTGTGTTCTGCTGTTTTTAAGTGTCATGTCCTGTAGATATCTATTAATTCTAACTGGTCTGTTGTGTCATTTAAGACTACTGTTGCTTTATTGATTTTCTGATCAGATGATCTGTCCATTTATGTAAGCGGGGTGTTAAAGACTCCTACTATTATTGTATTCCTGTCAATTTCTCCCTTTATGTCTGTTAGTATTTGCTTTACATAGTTAGGTGACCCTGTATTGGGTGCATATATGTTAATGAGTGTGATATCCTCTTCTTGTATTGATCTCTTCATCATTGTATAATGCCCTACTTTGTCTTTGTTATAGCCTTTGTTTTAAAGTTGATTCTGTCTGATCTGAGTATTGCTACACCTGCTTTCTTGGCACTTCCGTTTGCATGAAATATCTTTTTCCATCCCCTCACTTTCAGTCTGTGTGTGTCTTTAGCTCTGAAGTGAGTCTCTTGTAGACAGCAAATAGGAGAGTCTTTTTTTTTTAAATCCAATCAGCCACCCTATGTCTTTTGATTGGAGCATTTAGTCCATTAACATTTTTTTTTTTTTTTTTTTTTTTTTTTTTTATAGCTACTTTATTTATTTATTTAATTTATTTATTTATTTATTTTTGGCTGTGTTGGGTCTTCGGTTCGTGCGAGGGCTTTCTCCAGTTACGGCAAGTGGGGGCCACTCTTCATCGCGGTGCGGGGACCGCTCTTCATCGCGTTGCGCGGGCCTTTCACCATCGCGGCCCCTCCCGTTGCGGGGCACAGGCTCCAGACGCGCAGGCTCAGCAGTTGTGGCTCACGGGCCCAGCCGCTCCGCGGCATGCGGGATCTTCCCAGACCAGGGCTCGAACCCGTGTCCCCTGCATTAGCAGGCAGATTCTCAACTACTGCGCCACCAGGGAAGCCCAGTCCATTAACATTTAAAGTAATTATTGATAGGTAATAGGTATTAACGGCTTATTGCCACTTTGTTACTTGTTTTCCGGTTGTTTTTGTAGTCTTCTCTGTTCATTTTTCTTTTTGTTCTCTTCCTTTGTGGTTTGATGATTTTCTTTAGTAGTATTCCTGTGTTCCTTTCTTTCTAGTCTTTGTGTGTATATTGTAGGTTTTTGATATATGATTACCATGGGGTTCATATATGTTGACCTATAACTGTATCTACTTGTTTTAAATTGGTAGTCATTTAAGTTCAAACACATTTTAAGGGCTTCCCTGGTGGCACAGTGGTTAAGAGTCCGCCTGCCAATGCAGGGGACACAGGTTCGAGCCCTGGTCCGGGAAGATCCCACATGCCATGGAGCAACTAAGCCCGTGTGCCACAACTACTGAAGCCCGTGCGCCTAGAGCCCGTGTTCTGCAACAAGAGAAGCCACTGCAATGAGAAGCCCACGCACTGCAATGAAGAGTAGCCCCCACTCACCGCAATTAGAGGAAGCCTGTGCACAGCAAAGAAGACCCAACGCAGCCAAAAATTAAAAAAAAAAAGACACACATTTTAAAAGATCTACATTTTTTACTCTGTTCCCCCACATTTCATGGTTTTGATGTTATATATTATATGTTCATGTTTATTGTTAATTGTTTATTGTAGTTGCTTTTACAATTTTTTGTCTTTTAAGCTTCATATTGGCTTATTTAAGTGGTTGGTCCCCAGTCTTTACTATATTTTTGTCTTTCCTGTTGAGATTTTCCCTTTCCTATAGATTCTTAATTCTTTTCCATTTAGAGAAGACCCTTTAACATTTCTTTTAGGGTAGGTTTACTATTAATGAACTCTTTTAGTTTTTGCTTGTCTGCAAAGTTCTTTATCTCTCCTCTACTCTAAATGATACTCTTACTGGGTATAGTATCCTAGGTTGCAGGTTTTTCTGCAGAGAAAGCAGCTTATAGGCTTACAGGGATTCCCTTGTATAAGACTCCTTGTTTTTCTCTTGCTTCTTTTAGAATTCTCTCTTTATCTTTAACTTTTGATATTTTAATTATGATATGTCTTGGTGTGGGTCTATTTGTGTTCATCTTGTTTGGGACCCTCTGTGCTTCCTGTACCTGGATATCTGTTTCCTTCTTCAGGTTTGGGAATTTTTCAGCCATAATTTCCTCAAATACATTTTCAATCCCCTTCTCTCTCTTCTCCTTCTGAGACCCCTATAATGTGAATGTTGATACACTTAATATTATTCCAGATATCTCTTAAACTGTTTTCATCTTTTAAAATTTCTTTTTCTCCTTGCTGTTCTTATTGCCGTCACTCTGTCTTCTAGATCAGTTATGCATTTTTCTGTATCACTTAGTCTGTTAATCATCCTTCTAGTGTTTTTAAATTTCAGCTATTGAATTCTTCATTTTTGATTGGGTCTTTTTTTATATTTTCTAGTTCCTTGTTACAATTTTCACTGTGTATATCTATTCTTTTCCCTAATTGAGTTAATATTTTTATTACCAATGCTCTGAATTCTTTCTCTGGTAAATTGTTTATTTCTGTATCATTTGTTTTTTCAGGGTTTTTTTCTTGGCTCTTTCAGTTCAGCGTAGTTCCTCTGCCTTTTCATCTTGCTTAGCTTTCTTTGCCTCTTTGAATGTAGGTGAAACAGTTACTTATTGTAGTTACTTACTTATTGAGAGGGTGTTCTTATGTGGGAGCATCCCTATGCAGACTGCGTGTGCCCATTCCCTTTGGTGGGAGAGCAGGATTTGACACGGATGCCAGTCACGTCTTTTGTCAAGGTGCGCTGGCAGCTATCATCTTAGTAGGGGGTGAGGTTGGAGATGGATGCACTAGAGCTGGAGTTGGATATGAGGTGGGACTTCCCCTTTGCTCAGTGGCCATCACTGCCCTCTTAAGGGTGGGGTCTGATCCCAAGAGCAGAAGCCCTGAGGGTCAGGTGCAAGCTGGCTTTGTTCCCTTTTAAGTGTGTGTGTTTTCCCCTCTCCCCACACTGGGACCCCTGCCCCAGAGCAGGAGAGTGCTGAAGCAAGTGGGGCCTGAGTGAGCTCTTAGCTCGTGTTGGCCACAGAGAGAGGTCCAAGCTATCTCTGATGAGCTGCTGGTGCAGGCACCTGCAACTGTGTCCCTCGATCTGCTCAGACGCAGCCTTGGGCCAAAGTCCCCTTTATTCCTCACAGTCAGTCACTGTCCCCAGCCTTCCCAGCCCTCACCCTGTTGTGGAGCCTCACCACAGGACAGCTGGGGCCAGCATGGCCTCTCAGCACGTAAGGGGGATGAACTGTGGCTGGAGTGGCCACCGTCAGAGATCTGGGCTTCTCCTGAGGCACTGCTTGAGTCACTGCCAGCAGTGGACACCACTGCCCCACCCAGGCTCTGCCCTGGGACCAGGTTGCCTCTGCATCCCATGGTTGAGTTTTCTCCTGGTCGTGGCTGCCCCAGCACCAGCGCGACGCTGTGACACAGAGTGAGCAGGGCTGGAACATGTGTTTGGCTTGGGCTGGGGCATGTGTGGGGGTGCTCATGGGAAGCCAGCAGCCACTAGAGCAGACCTCTCTCCGCCCTGCCTGGGAGCAGGCCAGCGCACTTGTGCTCCTCGCTAGTGGAGTCCAGACTCCCCACAGCCGTCCTGTTGGTCCCAGTGGTCCTCTGACCAGCCAAGGAGGCTCATCTCCTCCATGGAGGACCTGAGGACTGGGTGCCCAACCTGTGGCTCTCACCGCTCACTCCTCAGGGCTGTGTTAAACAATATCTACTCTTTCAATATACAGTGTTTCCTGACATTTTCCATTCGGTCTATTGCATATACCTAAAATTCTCTATGTTTGTTTGCCAGGGATGCCATAGCAAAGTATCACAGACTGGGTGGCTGGAACAACAGAAATGTATTTTCTCATAGTTTTGAAGGCTGAAAGTCCAAGATCAAGGTGTCAGCAGGGTTGGTTTCTTCTGAGGCTTCTCTCCTCGGCTTATAGATGACGTCCTCACATCGTATTTTCTCTGTATGTGTCTGTGGCCAAATTTCCTCTTTTTGTAAGGACACCAGTCATATTAGATTGAGACCCACCGTAATGGCCTCATTTAAACTTAATTACCTCTCTAAAGGGCCTATCTCCAAACACAGTCACATTCTGAGGTACTGGGGATTAGGAACTCAACATATAAATTTGGAGGACACAATTCAGTCCATAACAATTCAACCCGGATTTCTACCCAGTAACTTAATTTCATAGCCCACTATTGGGTTGTGACATGCAGTTCCTAAACTCTGTTCTAGGAGAAACAGAGAGTCCCTTCTGTCAAATAATTGTCTAGCTCAGGGCTTGGTACACTTTTTCTGTAAAGAGCCAAAAAAAAAAATATATATCTTAAGCTTTGCTAGTCACTTATGGTCTCTGTTGTATTTTTGTCTTTGTTTTTCTGCATAACTCTTTCTTAGTTCAAAGTTCATACACAAACAGACCACAGATTGGATTTAACCAGTGGAGGTCTAGCCAATTGCCCAATTGGCAGGCACTTCCTTCAAGTCTTATAGAAGTGGACATCATATTAAGATAATCAAATTCCTCCATTCTTTTTTTTTTTTTTTTTTTTCTGTCTGCGCTGTGCAGCTTGCGGGATCTTACTTCCCTGACCAGGGATTGAACCTGGGCCACTGCAGTGAAAGCGCCAAGTCCTAACTAATGGACCACCAGGGTTCCCTAATTCCTCCATTCTGATTTCAGTTCTCCTTATGCAATCTCTGGAAGGAGTTTGTCTTTTCAATTAGATTGTCCAACTTCTAAGAAAAAAATGTACTGATCAGAAAACACAATATTCTGGATTACTTAGCAGCTATTTTCTAATTTCAAATTAATATATTGATAATTTGATTTTTACAACGTGTGTGTGTGTGTAGTTGTGTGTGATGTATTTGTTTCAGTGAATCAGATCAGTCCAGCATATACTGAAAAACTTCAGTTTGGAGCTGGACCTTGGATAAATGGTCACTATTGGTTGCTCTATCCTGGGTGGCCCGTCTAGGAAAGCAGGCAGCATCCTTTTTTCAAGCACTATCCGTTTTCTGTAGGGGCAAGTGATCGATAGTTGAAGTGACTGAATAGGAAAAATGGCTGAAATCTGACAGAGACATTGCATTCTTGGTACCAAAATGATGGGTTCCACTCCACCCTACTTTTTGGTCCTTTTAGGGATCATTTTACTTCTCTACCCATCTCTTCGCACGTAGGCTGTCTACAAAGATGGCTGCTAACACATTTTCCACTCTTGTACCTGCAGACCACTTGCCCCACCAAGAGGTGGAGCCTATTTCCCCAGCCTTGGGATCTGGACTAGCCTAGTGACTTGCTTTTGACCAGCACAATGTAGTGGGAGTGATGCTGCACTAATCCCAGACTTTACAAGGCCTGGCAATACTGCTTTTGCTCTTGTGGGCTCTAGCTCCTGTGTGAAGACGCTTAGTCTAGAATACTGAATAATGGCAGACGAAGTGGTGAGACCCAGCCAGCCCCGGCTGAGGTCCAGACAGGAGTGGAAACATCTTAGGTGTTCCAGTCCCAGCTGAGGGCCTGGTTGAATGCATCCACCTACGTAATCACTGTGTAGGCAGAACCTCCCAGTCTAGTTGATCCATCCCACACCATCACGGGAAATAAGAAATTGTTGTTTTAATCCACTAAGCTTTAATGTGGCCTGTTTTAGTAGACAACTGAAACACATCATCTTCTCTCTCCTTACCCCTCTCCCCAGCAGAAGACTTCATGCTCTGCCCCTCGCTGCATCAGAGGACAGCAGAATGGAAGAGCAGGTAACTCAGGAAACCTCCCCAGGTGATCCTGATACTCCCCTCTCTCACTTAAGGATAGTATGGGCTGCAACTAGTAGGCAAAGCCCTGGTTACAGTGGCTTAAATGACATGGAAGTTTATCTGTCTCTCATGTGAAAACGAGAGATACTTTGTGAAATAACTGCTGAGAAACAGTGTAGAGTGTCACAACGTTTTCTACTTTGGTTGAGAACATGCCTTTTCCAACATAGTAATTCCATAACTTTATCTGCCCCCCAACTGGCATTTTTTATTTCAAATAGTATTTAAGATTAGTCACTGCATTAAAAAGACCTTGAAATGCCCTGAAATCTTACAACACATATATGGAAGAAATTTGCTAGAAATTTCCTAAAAATATACAAGCCATTACCAATAATGAGGTGTGAGATTTGAAAAAACTTTTCTAAGGTATCAACAATTTTCTAAAAGTTCAATCAAGTATGCCAGAGGAAAGAATGAATTATTTCTAATTTCTCTCCAGAAAATTGGATTTTAAAATAATTTTCATATGAAGTGATCAAAGAATATACAATAAAAAATGTAGGAAAATTTATGATAGAGATGTGTTAGGCACTTAATCATAAGAACCATCCTTTTATTTTGCATTTGGGAATGTTGGTATTAGTCAAATTCTTTTTTATTTATAATTTTATGTGTTATCTTTTCTCATTCTAACCAATGTTTATTTTCATACCTAATTTTGTGTTCCTAATTTTGTGTAAGTTCCAGGTCCCATAAAATTTGAATGCACCCCTGAACACTAGAAGAAAAATCTCCATCAGTTTAGCTAACTAAGAATAGCCTGTTGTCCCAGAAGAACAAGGCTTCCTGTTACGTTGTGTCGCTGTGATGCTGGCAGTCCAAGATGGCGCCCTGGACCTGCAGACACATCTTCCCCAGAGCTGTAGGAGGCGAGGCCCTGGGCTGTGTGGAAAGTGTATTGTCTGGGGAGGGTCTATCTACTGGAAAACATTCCTTTGTTAATATTCTGGGAATTGTTGTCGCCTCTGATAGGGACAGTTCTAGTCTGTTGAATTCCACATTCTGTTAGAGTGAAGGGAACCTCCCTAAGACACATCCACAGTCAGCCGTCTCAGTGGCTACCACTGCTTGCCAAAGAGCTACATGCTCTGCCCTGACGTGGGTTCTGTCAGCCCGCTGTGCCATGTGCCCTCGTTTCTACCTCTGGACTCCTTAATTTGTGTTCGAAACACCGGTTACTTGATATCAAAGATGGTACTTCTTTTTTCTTTCTTTTTTTTCTAGCCAAAAAGTATTAGATAACTTATCTGTGTTTTACATTTAAATTCCATCTATAAGTATATCTTTACCCCATAAACAGTGAACTTGGTTGTATTTACCTTCATTTTCCTGATTTGCTGCTTTAAAATAAACACTTCTTTAAAATAAACATGTATAACAGAATCATTTTGCTGTACACCTGAAACTAACACAGCATGGTAAATCAACTATACTCCAATATAAATAAAAAATTAAAAAATAAAAATAAAAATAAGTATTTCTCTCAGAGCGATTCAATTTTGAGCAGAGAAGAGAGAGACATTTAATAATCAAGATTAATGATTACCCAAAATAAGTTCTCCTTTTCATTTGAATATGTATGCCCTGGGCAGTATCTTGGCTCCAAATATGTTAGCAAAAAATGTTTTATGCATCACCCTCTAATTAGGGTTCAGGAGGTGGTGCCCCCAGTAGATGAGTAAAATATTCTTTTAATTTGACATTGCACCATTGTTGAATTTATGGAGTTGGAGAAAGCACCAGAATAACTATTCACCATTCATTAGTATTCACTGCAGGAACTGACCTGCACTTCATGATTTTTAAAATAACCTTTTAAAGAAACCAGACATTTAAATGTTTTATTTTCATTTGAAAGGTACACAAACAATTTTTTCTGAGCTGGCAATTTGTCTTTCCTTTTGAAGTTTTGTTTTTTCTTTACTTTTGGAAGAGTTTCCTAGAGCTTTATAATCAATTCTAAATTGCCTGAAGAATCACATTAAAATGTAACAGGAAGAATTTAATCTGGAAGTTATTTTTTAAATAGAAAATGTAAAAGCTTTTACCATAAACCAGTTACATTTTATTTTCAGGTTTAACCATTTATCTTCCCTCTCTGTTGTTAGAAATAAATCATGTGAAATTAGATCATTATATCCCTTTATTTTTCATAGAATTTAGTTCATTTAGCAGTATAATCACCTTATTTTACAGAAATCAGTCTAGAAACAGGTTTCAATTTCAGGGCTGTCAATTCCTGTTGATTCTAGTTAGTCATGTAGTTGTAGATTAATTAGCAGGAGGTTTAGATGTTTTGGACACTTTCTTAAATATAAAACTATATAGTCTATGTTTTCTCACCATCACACTAAATCTACTTATACATAGAGACAATTAATTCTGGTCATCAGAAAATAGTGGTTTAAAGTTTTTGCTAATTTTTTAAGCAAGCTTGTTTCCTCAAGTGTGCCAGGTCAATCTGATAATTGATTATCTTCTATTTCATACCTACAAGAAGCCATCTTAATTGTAGAATAATTTTTATTTATTTATTTTTTCCAGTCATTTTGTTCTCTTGCAAACAATAAGTGCATTTACGTTCAGTGTTGACAAGAACCTCCATATTAGATGAACCTGGCCTTTGGGTCATTCATCCCAAGCCAGTCTGATCTGCTCAAATCAGGGCTCACTGATGGGGCACCCAAGGTCTTCTTTAGTACAGCACCACTGGGACTCCATGACTCCTAGTAAAAACCATATACAATGCTAAATCTGTTGATAAAACTAACAAAATTATTAGCCTTCCATCTATATAAGATAATTTTGTTTTATTGTATGAACCAAGATTTTTAGGTTTGGTCACCAAACGAAATGGTACAAATCTTGGTTCTTAAGGGCAGTATAAAAACAGTAACATCTGCTACTAGCCATTTTAGTGAAATCTCTGAAATGGAAGTCCCCAGGCTCTTTTTATCATTTTCATAGACAGGGGGTCATGGGCCTTCATATGTGTACTAAGCATCCCTTAGGATGGTCTTCTCCAAGTTTCATGGCTCTGATTACTGTTTCTCAACATTACCAATGAGAATTTGGCCACCTAACAGCCACTGAGGTCGGTGTCATAGCCATGATTTCACTCTAATTGTTGCCACACTAAAATGGTCAAGAAAAAAGATAGAAAAAAAAAAAAAAAAAAGATGGTGACTATGCCGTGTGTTTTCAACAGCTTCCCTAATAGTAGAGATTTTTTTTTTTTTTTTTTTTGACTCACTCTTGAGCATTACACTTTCTCCACTCTTTTCTCTCCAGGAATTTGGAGAGAAGCTCTGTGAAGGCTGTGTCAGGAGATAATACAAATATTACTCAGGGCTACACTCAGAATGTCTCTCCTTTCCCCCATTCGGGGTTGATGGTTTTACCAAGTGTCTTCTGAATCTCTCCCGTCTTGAGTCACTTTCCCTTTTTATTCTAATCCTTTGTTCAAGAGGGTAAGAGGCACTTCTGTTTCCCCAGTTGATTAGGACACCTTCTAAGGAGCCCGTTGTTTATGCCAATGCTTCTACTCATAATCTTTTTTAGAAGCTCATCAGATCCTTGTGCAAATAAAGCCATTGGCTACGTGGCCAGCAGTTGGCCCTGCCATGACGTGCCTGAATTCACAGTGCTTCCATCTTTATTCCTGGACTCTTGTTGTATTTTGTCTTCAGAAGCTCTAGATGATGTGTCTGTCAGGACTCTTTCCCAGCTTGTAAAATCTAAGGTGCACAGTCTTACTTCTCATCTCTCTCCTACTAGAATATCATCAGACTTGTCTGTTTTCTTCGTGCTTATAACTCTTCTCTATGCTATAGCTTTGAAAAATACCAATTTCTTATCCTTTCTCTCTACATAGACACACTATGTTTCTCCATTGTCAATCTGGCAAACCCTTCATCCTGGCTTTCAAAAACCTTCCCAAACCCCTGTCCCTGCCCTATTCCTCTCTGTCTGCAGCTTCTCCCCATCAGACCCACCTGCTTCAGCCTGGCGGATCTCCGCATTTTCTGGAGGGTACCTTTCTCCCACTCAATGCCAAGCCATTGCTTGTCCATTACCCCATCCAGAATGCCTTTCTTCCCCTCCACTTCCACCCAAACAGCTTTCAAGCTCCAACCCAACTCCTTCCTTCCTTCTTTAGGAGGACTTTCTTGACTACTTCTGCTGATTTGTAGCTCATTCCTTTCTGAATGGTTTCATAACTTGTTTCCAGAGTTTCCCATTTGCCACTTGATTATCACCAATAATCTAATATGTTTTATCTCCCCAAGGAGGTTACATATTTTTTGGAGAATAAGGGCCAACATTTAGGCTTCCCATCCTTCCCTCCCATTGACTTTAGCACAAGGCCTTCCCATGGGAGGCACTAAGTAGGCATTTGTTGACCGAATGAGCTACAGATCTGGTGCTGGACTTTGCTGTATCACAGATGGACATTTGCCTGACGTTGAACTGATCCTCAGAAAGGTTAGCTGATTAATTGGTCACACAGTCTTCTGTTTATCTGTCCAATTTCCTGCTATCATTATGAATAAAACTCTAGCAGTTTACATTTGATGGGGAGGTCTTCTTTTCCAGTTAAGTAATTCTCTACTCCTCTCACCATCTCTAATCTTTTAAAAACTTCTCATGTTCTGGTTTCCCATGAGGCAACCATGTTTTAGTGCAACCCATTCCTGGACTCAGTGTTTTGTGATATCTGGTAGATCCCTTATCTCACTATTGATCAGACAGTACAGGGGTTGGCAAACGTTTTCCATAAAGGGCCAGAGCATAAGTATTTTAAGCATTGCAAGCCCTGCGGTCTCTATTGCAACCACTCGACTCTGCCATTGGAGCACGAAATCAGCAATAGACAATACATATGTAAACAAATGACATGGCTGTGTTTCAACAAAACTTTTTATGAACATTGAAATTTGAACTACATATTATTCTCATATGTCATGAAAAATTCTTTTTATTTTTACAATCACTGAAAAGTGTTTAAAAAAAAATTCTTAGCTGGTAGGCTTCACAGATACAGATGGTGGGCCAGATTTGGCCTGACAACCACTGATGTAGTATATTAAAGGGCAGTTTAGACATCAGCCAGGGTAATTTAATTAGAGGCAAAATTGGCTTGAGCCCAGTTTCTGGTCTGTGGAATTTCAAAACTGTCCCTAAGGTTCCTGTCTGTTCTGGGTGGATATATGACCCCCTCAACTTCCTGGCTCCTCCTTCCGTATGTCTGCCTTCTGTTCTATATCCTGCTCACCCTCCTATGAATTACAGCCCCTTCACTGAGCAACTCGGAGAAGTCCCTACCCACACAAGCCTTCCTGAATAAAACAGACTTTACCGAAGATTTCAGAGGAGGCATTTGTTGCAAGTCTAAGCCATGTCTAATGGAATCATGACATTATACTCTTAAAAGGTGGTTCTATCACTTCACCACTGGGTTGTTTTCCTCCCAAATAAATATTATATCTTCTTTAAGAGGACTGGTTCAACTTTTTACAAAAGTGGTACCTTTTATCCCCTTTCAAATTTGGGGCATTCATTTGTTCATTCAATTTATTTATTGAATTTTATTTATTTATTGAATGTCTAATACAGTGCTTTCTAAAGAAACTCTCTGCCATGAGGGAAATATTCCGTATCTGCACTATTCAACACAGTGGCCACCTGTGACTACTGAGCACTTGAAATGTGCCTAGAAAGACCAAGGGAGTGAATTTTAAACTTTTTTTCATTTAAACTAATTTAAATGTAAACAGCCATACATGGCTAGTGCTATCACCCTGGACAGCACAAATCTACTATGTACAGGCCACTTAGATACCCTTAGAGGTTCCATTAATACTCAGTTCCTAAAACTTAGCACCAAGTTGGGACTGGGCTTTCACTGCCAGTGTGCAGGATTTAATTAAAATTTCATGGTTTATCATGGCTGCCTTGTAATCAATAACATTTAAAGCTTTCACTCTTCACTTCTGTCGTGTAACTGAAGATAGTCCCTGGCTTTCAAGGTTCCCTTCTATTTTCCACTTCAGCTGCACACAAATGCAAAGGTTTTTTTCCCCCAAGGGCATATTCCTCACACAAAGCACATCTTCAGCCATGTGTCCAAATGCTATATTGATTCCAGCTGTTTCTTTACCAAGTTCATAGACACAGCAGCTGGTCTTTGTTTTTAACACCTCTCCATTTAGGCTAAATATTTCATTTTAAATTCTGTTTTAATATGTTAAGGTGGGGGTGATCCATATGGAAACTATCCTGTGGAAATATTGATGGTTTGCACACAAGAGGATTGATCTATCTGGATTAGGAAGGTTTTGAAATAGTGCTGGGACATTTTTCAAAAATATCAATGAATACTTAATTTAATCACTGTAGATAAACACAGTCCCTTTGGAAATGAAGCCAAACTTTGGCACAGTCCCAAGGATGTAATTAACCTGTGTATTATAGCAAAGCTGGAATCATTGTTACCAAGCCACTTTGAACATTCTGCCAGAAAGTGTAGTGTCCAAATCCACATGGGTCTAGGAGAAGCTTGGATAGACACCCCTAGAGGCTAAATTAGTGGAATTCACTCCAAAATTATGGCTCAAAACAAGGTGGTATTTAAGAGGGCCAGCATATTCAGGAGACCAGTTATCTCTAGTGTTCCCTAGTTGTTTGAGTCACTTAGCAAGTGGTAGGAGTGCAGGGGTCAAGATGTGAGATATTGATAACTACTTTCCAGATTAAAAGATAAGATTACATATAAAACACCCAATTTGGACCTTGTCATATTATAATCACCTGACAAATGTTAATTCCCTTTTCCCCGACTTTGCTACCTGGCCTTTGAGATTTCAGTCACCAGGGAAGTGCCACATTGAAAGCTGCCCTCTCCCAGGGATGCTGTGACCAGACAACCTTCCTCCATGGAATAGAGGTGCCCTGGAAGGATTGTGAGACAGTACAGAGGTGAGAACTAGCTCTGACCAACTGCTCCAAACAAGGTCACAACAGCAGGAAACGGTATTGTTCTCTACTCTAAGTGATGCAAACCCAGAACACAAAAAATTCTTACAGAAGATGTTCTGGGAAACATGAGCTCAAATTAAAAACCATTTAAATGCAAGAGGAAATAAACTACCATAACCAAGAGAGCAGAAACAGCAAACTGCAGAATTAGAGATTTCATACTGGAGATATTTGATACCAGAATGTAAAATAAAGTATTACTATGCTTAAAGAAGTATAAAAAGTATTGAAAATATGAGTGGAACAAAGATACTTACAAAATGACCAGGCAGGGTAAAAAAATAAAACTTTTGGAAATAAAGAAATATGTAATTATTGAAATGAGAAACTCCACAGATAAATAAAGGAGATTTGTGAACTGGAATCTAGATAGATCTGAAGAAATTACTCAGTTAAATTAGAGATAAACAAGATAAGAGGTGTAAAAGGAAGGTCTATAGTAAGAAGTTTTAACTATATTCAATCCAGAGTTTTAGAAGAAGAGAATAGAATGGAGAAAAGGCAATATCCAAAAAGACACTGAACATTTCCAAAATTGTAGAAAGATTCAAATTCCCAGATCCAGGAAACCCAAATAAATTCCAAACCAGATAAATAAAAAGTAATTTTTATTTAGACACATTGATGTGAAGGGACACAGAAAAGTTTATAAAAGAATCTAGGCAGATGATACTAAAATTAGGTTAACAGGTAACTTCTCAATAGCATCAATGAAACCTAGAAAGCAGTGGAATAACTTCAAAATGCTGAGAGAAAATAACTATCAGTTTAGAATTGTATGCTCACAGAAACTATCTTTCAAGAATGAGAGCAAAATAAAATTTCAAACAAATAAAAACCAAGATTGTTCATTACAAACTCTCTAGATAGCCTAAAAATAACATGTAATGTCTAACTCTAAGGTAGTTTACAAATTAACCCCAATGAACATATACTATTTCTATAATCAGAAAACAAAACTACCATTTATACATCTAACACTGTAAGACAAAAGATACTCCCCCCATTTTAAATTCTGTGACCAGTGCCTAGCATAGGGCCTAGTACAGGATAGATGGTCAATGAATATTTGCTGACTGCCTGACATCATTTATTGTTTTTCCATCTTTTTAACTTTTCCCATTTATATAAACATGTCATTTTCTAAAGCTACGGAACATATCAGGGTTCTGTTGATTATCCTCTAATGGCTAATTGGCTTATCTCAGATTGGAGAACTAATAACAACTATTTCAAATAAACCCAGTGTCTGTTTACATTGGAAGATAGTTGCTAGTAATGCAGTGGGGAAGAGAGAGATTTCAAGTCCCACCCTATAAATCAGAGCTCACGTCCAGTTCCAAGAGGGTCTATAAATACCCATGGAAGTAGAGTACCAAGTACAGCTTTGCTGGGGGAACAAAAGAGATGATTTCTAACTACATTTTGGCATAAGCCCAAGTAAGACTTTGAATAGCAATAGAGAGTGTGGTGGAAAAACACTACCTGGTAATCAGGAGAACCAGGTACCAGCTCTAGATCTCTGTGAATCCAAGCAGATCACTTGGACATAAGTCTTCATTTTTCACTTATGAACCATGGGTCTTGAAGTAGGTGGTCTCACGGGAGTTGGATGCCTTTGTCATTCTCTAATATTTTACTACATGATTGGTTTTGGAAATAGCTTTATTATCCCTGTTAATAAAACAGCTACAGCAACATCTTTAGCTGTGTTTTCAGAAATACTATCACTGGAGTTCCTCAACTCTCTTTGTAGTCTGAGTCTACCATTAAGGCAATTGATCCTTTACACACAGTAGACACAATGGTCCATGATACTTTTAGAGACCCATGAAATATTTTAACTTTAATTTCTTCTAAAACCAGAAAAACAAATGAACGTAATAATGATGAATGTGTAATAATAAATGCAGCCTTGATTATATCTTTATACCAACTCAGTCATAAGACATAATTTTTAATTTTTTTAATGGAGGAAAGGGCTCACCAGTCATAATGTGGTCCTATCCTCTATAGGTCCTGATGTACAGGAATTTAGAACACTTCCGATTAGATGAAACCTAAGAGAAGCTAGAAGAGTCTCTGTGTTCTAGCTCTAGTAGTTGGTACTTGGTGGTGACACTTAGAAATAAAGTTACATTTAAGAGTTAAACTAGTAAATCAACACAATGAATAATATCAAGAGTTCAGAAAAACTACTTAAAATACAGGAAGGCTCCAGGAAGAGCAATGTTAGGAAATCTGTGATGTAATTATGACCATGATTGAGCATTTATGATGCACCAGGTGTTGTACTATATGCACTATCTCATTTAATCCTCATAACAACCTTGTGAAGTGAGTATTATTATTATGAACCTCATTTTATAGGAAGAAACTGGGGCCTATAGAGATGAGATTAACTTGCTGAATGTTGGATATTTGGTAAGTGGCAGAAATAGAATTCGAGCATGCAGTTTGGTTTGGGACAATAAAATAATACCCCCAACAAAAGCCTCTCACCTTGTAAAAGACTACCACACCTCAACAGCACTGATGCGTCGTTCAGCACAGGTAGAATGTGTCTGCGTGGGGCATTGAGGAGAAGCCCAGACAGGGTGGACTCCAAATGGATTAAACCTACACATGAGAGGTAAAACTTGCAGGTACTTAGTGGATGAATGGATGCACTCAATTATGAAGAAAATGTCATTTTATTTCATGACCAAATATTAGATAAAAACCTCTTAGCACACAAACCAGTGAAACTCTAGCTGCATATCAGCATGATTCTCAGGTAAATAACTATCAATGGGCCTTTCATGAGAAACTCCAGAAAAAAAAATTAAAGTTAATAACAGATTGACAAAGTTGTAGAAATACAACTGGAGAAAATTTGCCTTCCTAAAATCTAAGTTTTCAATGGTTACAGATCAAGACAATAAAAAATTTTGAAATCAATTATAAGGAAGATTAAAAAAAGGGCATTCCTACAGACGGATGAGATCATAAAAGAGGGGGTCAGCAGATGAGGAAATATCAGGACTGAGGTGAAGAAGACAAAAAACTAAAAACTTCCTTTAGCCATGCTGCTGAGGGTTCTACGAATTCACAGTGAGACGACATGGGAGATTATAAATACCACTGTGCATCGTGCTTATAGTTTGCAGGGAAGGATTATGCCCAAGCTAATTTAGAGTAATGTGTTTATAATTCTTATTCCATATGGTCTTCATTAAGTTATTCTCAGTTACTCCTTTTGTGAGCTTTATTAAGGGTTGAGTTAATGAGCTTCTCTAGTATTAATGTCTGTATCTGATTGATCTCAATTGGTGTATTAACCGTGCCTTTTACTTCTGATGCTTTGACACCTTGAGACCTTGCTGACCCTGGAGGGACTGCCAGGAGACAGCCAACGACTCACCTGTGAGCGCAGCTTTCCTAAGGAGACCAGCCAATCCAGAGCCCACATCCCTCCAGCACCGCCTTCGTCAGGTTCTCACACTTTGGGCCACTATCCACCTGCCCTAATCACCCCAAGGTCAGGTACCAGCCAACCAGGGTTAGCCCCTGTGTCCCAGGGTCTGCTGACATTATTCAAACTAGTCAATCCTAAACCAGTTTACTCTGCCTCACTGGTTTCTTCTCACAGGAACTACAATAAAGGCTGTTGCTCACATTTTCCCCTCGCTCCCTCTGCCTCCTGACTAAACCTGGTCCCTCCCCGTGTGGACCCCCATGGCATGGCATGCCCCCTCCTCTTGGGATCTGCAAATATAACAGACTAGCTCTTCTATGGCAGATGTCTCTTGATCTGTGGACCTTGCCATACCTGAATAATAGTAAAACCTATATTTTACAATGATTGGTAATTATCCTTGAGATTCTGATAACCTGGGTGGGAAGAACAGGTTAGAAACTCTCTTGACTAAATACCACCTTGGCCAGGTTTATTCTTCTCTGGATGTGTGATACACATTTCTAAAGACTTTGAGAGTGTTCTTTCCATACTGCCCATGGAAGAAAAACACATGATCTGGTTAATGCTGATATTCTGGCCAGCTGACAAAGAATTCCTGTGGCTGGGTGAAGTGGGTGAAATATAACTGTACCCAAGCCTCTTCCATAGCCAGGGGAGGAAGCCAAGGAGAAGGTAGCTTTGGACACAACCTCTTTCAGGGCTGGCCAGTCAGTGGACGCTTAAGTATACACCACAGAGGTGGGAGGTGTGAATGCACTCAACAAATTGAAGTCAGAAGTATTACACAAACTAAGGGTAAAATATTTAAATAAAAGAAATATGAATCACTCTCATGGGCCAGACGGAGATTTGGAGGGTGGGACAGGAATCAAATTATATGTCACGGTGTGATGTGTGTTTGATTTTAGATATTTTAGGAGGAAAGGAGCCCCAAGCTAGATTGGAAGACCCCACTGGCCCTCCTCCCTCTGTATCACAGAACTAGAGTTCCCGCTTCCCTCCCAGACCCCAAACACCACCCCCGCAGGAGTCAAGGGATCAGAGGGCAGTTTTCTCACTTTTCCTCTGGGAGGCAGGAGAAAGCTGCAGAAGGAGCAAGCCCTTCACCATGAAATGGAACAGTTACAAGGTATCACAGCGGGGCTGGTCCCTCACTATTTCTGCAGGGAGCAGCGGTGCCTTGGTTTCCTCATCAGTCACCTTGGAGAGTTGCTGTCGGTTGAGAGAAGTCTGCAGAGCGCTGGGCACACAGCCTGGTCCACGGGGTGCTCACTAAGGGATAGCTATTGCTATTAACCACGTAACGTTTCACAGATGGAGCTGCAGCTTTAAGAGAGGCTGCCTAACTCTCCCGGGGTGATTGTTGGTAAATGGCCCCTCTGAGCTCAAACCCAGATCTGACCGACTCCCAAACCCACCCGCCCATCACTATGGCACTTTGTCTCGTGCAACAGAGGGCAGGCATCGCCCTTGTGGGGCTGAGCTGAGACCTGTGTGATTCAGCTTTCTGACTCCCACCTTCCTTTGTTCCAATTCTACGCTCGCCAAGCAGCTCTCCTCATCCTTCCCAAGATCCTGGTGGCAGAGGGGACGCTCCCGTGGCGGAAATGTATGACCAGGGATTTTCCTGACCTTTGATCTCAAGATTAAAACACTGACATTGACACATAAAAGGGTTTTTTTTTTTTTTCGCTTTTTGTTGTTTGTATCCCTCAAGCCTGATAGCGCTGAGAGCACGGGGAAAATTCAGTTCCTGATGCCAGAGAGCTGGTACACAGATGCTGGCAGCAGTGACCATAGCAAGGACTCGCCACACGGCACACTGCCCTTTGGCTTGGTCAGTCTTTCTACCTCATCCCTCTCGATCTGTCTCAGGCAGCACGAAATTCTTCTGACAAGGTCCCAATTAATTTTGCTTTCTATGTCGTTCTGTGATCTTAAAGTGGGTCAGTGTTAGTATTCTTCTTGGCACTGAAGTAATTTTCCATCTCAACAGCTGTTCTTTTCATTCTGATGTAAAGTTTTAAATGTGGTCATTATTTCTGCCTTTTCACAGTGTATAAAATTTCTCAGTATTATTCATAGAAAACCAAAGCTACACTTCTGAGTGAGGGGAAGAGGAAGGAAGGGGAGGCCACTATGGGAATCCTCCAACTCTTGGGGAGGAAATACAGGTATTGAGTGAAATGATGTGATTTATTTGTTTTCTTCCAAGTTTGTGAGAATATTGGGAACTATTGTCTGTAATTGGTGGCCTCATGGTGACTGGTTTTTCTCATGCACTTAAATTCAGGCCTCAGCTAGGATGTGTTGGTAAAAGGAAGACAGCATACCTGCTCAGTCTTCTTTCAGAGAAGGTTTTCTATCTTTTTTTGAGTGGGGAGAGGCATTCTTTGCCAGTTGGCTCTAGCACTGTGCTTGGCAATGGTAGGCACCACATAACTGTACGTGGAAATTAAAAAAAAAAAAAATCTCTCTGTGGGTAAATGAAGAAAAACATTCTCACCTAACCTATTCTAAAAGATGATAATATGCAGCTGTGCCCCAATCTAAATGAGTTTAAAAATCCAGTCTTTATGCAGATAAATGGGGTCATAATTTTCACTTTACAAAGTTAATTCTTCACAGGAAGATTCCTTTAAAGACTGGATATTGGTTTACACCTAAGCACAACCTTTGATAAATCTTCTTTCTTGTGTCCTGTACTTGTATTCTAGCCACACAACGTGGTTTCTTGTTCCTAAATCCTCCATCCCGGTTCATGCCGCTGGGCCTTTGCACAGGCTGATCCCGCCACCTGGAAAGCCCTCCCCCCCATTCTGCCTGTTGGAGTTCTACTAGAATTTCCAGGCCCTTTCCAAACTTTCACACCCACATGGCACCTGTATTAATCAGAATTGATCTTTCCCTTGTGTCTTTTCACAGCTTCTGTTTGTGTTCATTGCGAAATGTATTTTCTGCCTCCTAATTGTAAGCTCGATGAGTAAGAGGAACATGGCTAGACTGTTTGTACTTCTCAGTGCTACGTGACTAATCACTTATCTTGCATAGAATGTTCTCACATTTTCCCCCATGTACCACTTATAGCAGAGGAGTATATGCCTGCAAGACTGCTTTAGGATGAAATTTCTTTTGTGCTTTGTCTTAAAAATTCAAGTAAATTTTACATTCGAATCTATCATATAGTATTAGTAATTTTCATGAAAAAAATGTTTAAATTGACTCCTGTGTAAAATCTGGATTCCAGAAACTGCCCCAAAGTTTTTGCCTTTTAGCTAGCTAGATTTTCCAGCACACGGCCCTTGGGATATACATTTCTCAGTTAAAAAGAGTATAAGTAGAAGCTTTTAAATGTTTATTGAATTGAATTAAACACATGTAACATAATGGAAAGTGAGGTATTTGTTCAAAATGCCAAATAATTGAGAAAATATAGTCAAGACCAATAAAGGCCACTTGTCATTAAGAAACCTAGAATAATATTTCAGAGAATTATTTGAAATAGCAAAAGACCCCCAAAATGCATTGTATTCATTTGCTGATATTTCCTCCTTCAGTTCAACTTGTGACGTGATTATGTTAATATGTTTACATCCAGTTGTTCTGAAGACCCACAAACACAGAGCATCCCACAAAAGGAAAATTGTCCCCCCAATTTCTCTTTGGCAGGTATTTTAGCCTATGAGCGTCTGGATCCATGTTTATTTTATGGTGATACTAGAATAAAAGCTGAAAAAACTTTATAAGTAACTGACACCTAGAATTAATACCTTATCTAGCTGCTGAGGAAATATAATTCAGTTTTTAATGGGCATGCCTCATAGAGATTTCTAAAATGGCCTGGGAGAATACCAGATTAACAAAAAGCCTTAGGATAGAAATAAATTGCCAAATTTGAACATATAAGTAAATAAAACACCCCTAACTCTTACCCTCTGCTGAAATAGATCCTAATGCAAAGGCACTTGGAGAAATCACTCCCTAAACAACATTCTGATGGCCCCAAAGATGCTAAACACCTCCCAGAGTAAATGTCTCTAAGATGACATAATAATAATGGAATCTAGTATAATAGAGAATTCACTGGAGTCCATGGGAAAATGTGTTCATGCAAGAACCAGACATTCTTCACTGTAACCTCCAACTGCAATCACATCCATAATGATAAAGGGTATTTTTAACCAAATAAGGCTGCCTGAGCACAGGTGTGACCTGTTCCCTTTGCATTCTCTATATATCCTAGCAAGACCCTTATTAATATCTGCTGAATGAAAAGGGAAGTGGACCAGCACAAACAACCCTGTGATGGAATTTTCTTTCCCTGTGGTCGTTCCTCCCTCTGTAGCTCTTAAATTCCTCTTCGAATTTAGTATGGTACTTGGGCCAGCTGTGAAAAGAGTGCTTTTACAGTTTTTCTCTTCTTGAATATTTGCGTGTAGTTTTCCTTCCTAGCCTGCTTGCAAAGCCAGCAGAGACATGATTTTCTTTAGTCTGGCTCTGACAATGGAATGAAATGCCAGGCGTCCGTTGCTCCTTCCTTAAGGCTTATCAAACAGCCCTGTGCCTTGCATCTCTGAGAACAGCCAATCTGTCATTTACGGCTTGGCTGTCTTCCCGGGGGCTGCCCTTCCTCCGAGTAGTTTCTGTTGCACTTGTCTGAAATCGTTATCTATGCAGTAAGATCACTGGACTGCAGAGGATCTGCCTGCTTGCTGCTCTCTCCAGGCAAACAGCCTCTGCAAGGGCAGCGCACCATGGATCCGACGATATCTCAGTCACACTGTGACTGCGCATGCAGGTTTAATCAACTTTGCCACAGACGTAACTCACGATGGATCCCTTTTGTTTCACTCATCATCGGAATGAATACACGCAGGAAGCTCATCTAGCCCTCAGCATTCATCATCGGCTGCCATATTAAACATTGATGTTTATATTCCCAGGTCAGAAACGATGAAATCAATATCTAACATGGCAAGTTGTGTTTGCTCGTGCCTTTTTGTTCAGATTCCCTGATAAACTTTAAACATTTTCCATCGCATTCATTTTAAAGATTAAATGTGTGAGCTTATAGATTTAAATGTCAGTAAAGGTTAAGAGTTAATTGCACATGAAACTGACTGCATTAAATTTTAATGTGAGAATAGTTATTATTAAATACACATGGAGGTATTGCATTATTTTCTCGCTATGATCCACTAATTTATTCATTAGTTAATTTATTATTCTTTTGACATATATTAATGCAGTATTCAGTATTTTTCAGAGAGCTTGAAAATAAAAGGTTAAGTATTAACATATGAAAGGGTTTTCAAACCGTAAAACTTCATAAAACTATTATATCTGGAAATACTTTTTGTATTTCAATTCATTCATTCATTCACAAAATGTTAGGCCCTCACTGTGTATGGCCCAAGCCCTGTGCTGCGAACTGTGGATTCACAGACAACTAAGAACTAGCCCCACTCTCTATGAGCTCACAGTTGAGTGGGAAAGAAACAGGCACAGAAAAGAAGAAAATTGGCAAAGAAGTCACAGATGAGGTGATCTCATCCATGGCAACTTCATAAGTGGTTTCCTGCTCCATGGGCTTCACAGAGGGGCAGAGGAAGCAGAAACCAGAGAGGAGAGAAAAGTCTGCTCTGAAAGGGCTTGAGGTGCTCAGGAATGTTGAAAAACTATAATGCCCAGAACAGGGTTAATAAGAAAAGTGACCAGAAAAATGTAAGGAGGAGCCAAGATGTGGAAGGCTATGGTGCTTAGACTTTGTCCTTCAGTCATGGGAAACCACTGGTGATATTTATGTTAAACAATTGCGTGTCACATCAAAAGTTTCTACCCTGTACCATAGTTAATTACGTCACTGAATGTGGTTTATTTTATGGTAAAGTTAATAATAGTAATGACAAGTCAAGGGCGGTACCATAGACCTCATTGATTTCCACAGGTCTTCCTTTGCTCTTGGACCTTACTATGCACATTACTATTTCTCTGAGAGTGCTGTGAGCACTGTTTTAGATTCAGAAGACTTGAGTCCAATTGCCATTCAAAGCTTTGTAACCTTGTGAGCTTGTGTAAGCCACTTGGCTTCACTAAGATCTGGTCTCCTTATGTAATAAATGGGGGTTATGATACCATACTCCCAAACTATCTCACAGGATTGTGATGAGATAGTTTGGTTAAATAATGTATGTGCATCATTTTTAAGACAGTGGAGCATGAGGAAGGTATTATCATTAACATTATAATCATCATCATCATTATTATTTTTATTACCATAGAAGCCAAGGTAATTCTGAATGACTTAGCAATTTGTCATCAGAAACAATCTTCTTTTCTGGAGCACCAGATAGGTAGTTGCTATTTTATAGACATGTGGTAGAGATTTCTCAATTATACATCAGTTCTTTGAGAATTGACAAAATTGACTCTATACTAATTGACTGAAAATGAGTTGAAGATTAAAGGCTCATAACCTCTGGTGTGAATGGTGCCGCTAGAATTGTGCAGTGTGCTACCTGCACAACCTTTGCCAACATAGAAATTTGATAAGAGAGTAAGAAGGGAATAGTGGGAAAGCAGTGTTTGAAGAGATTTGAGCTGAGAATTTTCCAGAGTTGAAGGACACGATTTACTAATCCCGAAGCACAGTCAGAATACTAAGCATGAGAAAGATCAATACACGGTTCCAGCTCTACCACCAATTGGCTGTAGACTCTGACCAAGACACTTCAACTCTAGGTGCTCTGGTTTCCTTATCTATACCATGAAAATATTAACAATATTACCTCAGAGGGTTGTTGTGAAGTGTCAATTCCTATTTGTGCTTAGCACACTGGTACAGAGCAGGTACTCAAAGAGTGTTAGCTGTTATGACAAAGGAATCACAGACTGACAGCATATTTGTCACGGGCAGCAAAGAAAGACAGAGGGTAACACACTAATATGCTTAAAGTGCTAAAGGGACAAAAAGTATCAACCTAGACTTTTATTTAAGCCTAGGTAAATTATTATTCAAGATTGAGATTAAAAACTAGATATTTTCAGACCAAAACTAAGAAAGTATACAACCTATAAAACCTTTTTGTATACAAAAAGAAATGAATTCATAAGGCTTGAATTATAAGAAACAAAATTCATCACAGAAAGAGATTAAAGTCTTAGATTAGCTATTTAATATACAGCTTCTACTATTTTTTGTGTCAAAAAATTTAAAAATTAAAAGTAGATAAAACTAACAGGAAGGAAGGAGTTGTTCAATGAATAGCTGAAGCATGCTATGGCCTGTATTCTATTCAGGAAAACAATTGCAATACTGAAAAACTCTAAGTATTGTTTGAAAAATATATAGTTAAATATTTATATTTAAAAATTGAAGGTAATTTGTCTTGCATAAAATACAAGCCATAGCTTCCAAATTAGCAGGGGGCAAATTAAAGAAAATTACAATTAGGGTAAACAAAAAAAATGAAATAAGATGGTAGAAGCAAGACATCATTGTTTGCAATAGCATAAGTCAGGAAACAGCATTATCAAGAGGAGAATGGATAAATAAATGCTTGCATCATTGTTCAGTGGTTAACAATAGAGTAGGTCATGTGAATAAACTAGAACAGCAGGTATAAATCTCAGGATAAACTGAAGGGGAAAGCAAATTGCTAAGCATATATCGAGTATGAAAACATTTATCTAAATTTCTAAAGTGTAAAAACATGGGAGGAAAAGAGGAGAGGAGAACTAAAATGGACTAACAATTTTGTCTAAAATTAATATTTCCATGTGTTGGCAATTTTTGCCACAAATTCTCAGACTTTTCTGATTCTCATGAAAGCTTAGATGGTTTTGTAACATCTTATGTGCCTATTCGACAGTAAGAAGAAGATATTTGAATAATCCCCAAATATTTGGAAATTTAACACACACACACACTTCTAAATAATAATACATGGGTAATAGAAGAAATCTCAAAGTTAGATAATATTTTGAACTGCATGAAAATCAAAATTTCCAACTAAATTGGAAACTAAATTAGCTAAATTCCAACTAAATTAGCTAAAGCAGTGCTTAGGGGGGAACTTACAGCATTAACTCATATTAGAAAAGAGAGGCCTCAAATCAATGTTCTATGCTTCTTCCTGAAGAAACTAGAAAAAGAAGAGCAAATTAAATGCAAAGCAAGTATAAGGAAATCAGTGCAGCAATCAGTGATGTTGAAAACAGAAAACAGTGAAAAAACATCAATGCAATGAAAATCTAGTATTTTTTAAAAGATGAATAAAATTCGTAAACTTCTGGCCAACTTTCTCTCTAAGATTGGGAACAATGCAAGGATGTTCTTTCTCACCACAGTTACCCTACTTAGTATCATAATGTAAGTTTTAAACAGTGCAATGAAGCAAGAAAATGAAATAAAAGGCATCAAGCCTGGAAAGGAAGTAATAAAACTGTCATTATTCAAAGATAACATGATTGTTTTCTGAAAAATCCCAAGAAATCTACAACAGTGCTCTTAGAACTAATGAGTAGGTTTAACAACGTCACAAGATACAAAGTTCATATATAAAAATCAATTGTATTTCTATATACTAGTAATAATAGGAAATTATCCTTTCAAAAAAACCAGATAATTATAAATTTAACAAAACATATGCAGTTTCTCCATGCTGAAAATTATAAAACACTGATGAATAAAATCCAAGAAGACCTAAATAAATAGAGAGATGTGCCATGTTAATGGAAAGCTCAATATCATTAAGAAGTAGATTCTTGCCAAATTGATCTATAGATTCAAGAAAATCCTAATCAAAACTCTAACAGAATTTTTTTTAGATAGCAAAAATTTTATTCTAAAATTTATATATCAATATAAAGGCAAAGAAACTGGAATAGCCAAAACAATTCTTTCAAAGCAGAACAAAGTTGGAGGTTGGATGCTACCTGATTTCAAGATTTCCTGTAAAGCTACAGTAAACAAGATAGTGTCATATTGGCAAAAAGATAGACATGTAGATCCATGGAGCAGAATAGAAAGTTCAGAAACAGACCCACTCAAATATAGCCAATTGATTTTTAGCAACGATGCAAAGGCAATTCAACAGAGAAAGAATAGTCATACAGCCATAAACAAAGAAATGAACCTTGACATTATACACTTTATACAAAAATTAACCCCAAATAGGTTATGAACCTAAATGTAAAATATGAAACTGTGAAACTTTTAGAAGAAAAGGTAGGAGAAAAGCTTTGTGACCTTGAATTGGGGAAAGAAATCTTAGATATGACTTCAAAAGCATGACTACAAAAAAATGATGAATCAGATTTCATCAAAATTTTAAAACTTTTGCTCTGTGAAAGACTCTTTCAAGAGACTGAAGAGACAAGCCACGGACAGAGAGAAAATATTTACAAATCACGCATGAGGAAGAACTTGTATCCAAAATATCTGAAAAAATCTTAAAACTCAACAATAACAAAAAAGCAAAAAACCCAATTAAAAAATGGGCTGAAGGTTTGGATAAACACTCTGCCAAACAAGATAGATGGATAGCACCTAAAAAGATACTCAACATCATTATTCAATAGGGAAATTCAAATTAAAAACATAAGATACTGTTATACTGCTATTAGAATGGCAAAAATTGAAAAAAAAACAAAAACAGCTAGCAATATGAAGTGTTAGCCAGGATAAGGAGCAAGTGGAATCATCAAGTATTGCTGGTGGGCATGCAAAATGGTATATCCTCTCTAGAAAACGGTTTGGCAGTTTCTTATAAAACTAAACATACAACAACTATCCAGCCCCCAAATCTTACACCTGCATATTTTACCCCAGAGAAATGAATCTGAAGTTCATACAAAAACCTGTATGCAAAGGTTGATAGCAGTTTTATTCGTAATTACCAAAAACTGGAAGCCATCCAAATGTCTTTTGATTGTTGAATGAATAAATACACTGTAGTACATTCCTACAGTGGAATATTACTCAGCAATCAAAAGGAACAAACCGGCAACACGATGGAGGAAACTCAAGAGCATTATGCTAAGTCAGGAATCAGCAAACTATTTGATCTGCAGGCCAACTCTGGCCACACCTAGTCGTTTATGTATTGTCTGTGGCTGCTTTCATGCTACTATATCAGAGTTAAGTAGTTACAACAGAGACCATAAGACTCAGGAAGTTAGATATTTCCTACCTGGCCCTTTATAGAAAAAGTTTGCCAATCCCTGTGCTAAGTGAAGGAAGCCATACACAAAAGACTACATATTCTATGCTTCCGTTTACATAACATTCTGAAAAAGGCGAAACTATTGGAATGGAGAACAGATTGCTGGTTCCCAGGGGCTGGGCTTGGGTGCAGGGAGTGACTATAAAGGGTCAGCATAAGGGCATTTTGGGGAGTGATGGAATCGTTCTGTATCTTGTTACAGTGGTTGTTACACGCCTCTATGCATTTCCTCAAGCTAACATGACTGATATAACTGCACATCAGAAAAACAAAAAAGAGTCTTCCTGTATGTAAACTGAAAAAAAAAAAATGAATGCAGAAAAATGGTACATGTATGAATTTGGACTTTGAGGCTGCAAGATGCAGAAACAAATGATTTTTTAAAAATTTGTATTGGAGTATAGTTGATTTACAACATTGTGTTAGTATCAGGTGTACAGCAAAATGAATCAGTTATACACATACATATATCCACTCTTTTTTGGATTCTTTTCCCATGTAGGCCGTTACAGAGTATTGACTAGAGTTCCCTGTGCTATATAGTAGATCCTTGTTGGTTATCTATTTTATATATAGTAGTGTGTTTATATCAATCCTAATCTCCCAGTTTGTCCCTCCAGCCCCTTACCCCCTGGTAACCATAAGTGAAACAAATGGTTTTTAAGCAAAAAAGAGAGAGGGAGAGAGGGAGAGCGAGCTAGCTGATTCACTGCTCAGGTAGCTGGGCGAGCTATTGTGGTAGATACCAAACCTAAAGGCAGGGCTTTGGGAACCAGAGACAGACCTGGACATCACCGGGGCCAGATTCTTTCTCTGCATCTGGCTTTCAAGTCTTCTACTTGTGGTCATCCTCTCCTGTTGATCTTCTTGTGGCAGGGAACCTGTCCCCCCGGCAGCCCTAATTTAGCAGAGAGAAAGCACTTTTCTTCCTCTGAGTGTTTATTTATCAATTCCGGGGAAAGAGTTGCCCTGTGAGGACAGAAACTCACACTTTGATCAATGCTGTTGCCAAGGTGGAAAATGCACGAGGATTAGCTCATCCCAGCCCTGTGGCCAAAGGGCCAGGGTCAGTTTTGAGAAGAATGGGATTGGCAAGCTTTTTGGGGCGGACAAAATCCAGTCACAGGTTCAGTCAACTTCATTAACCATAAATTAGTAAAATTTGCACAACCAGTATTCTCTTCCTACTCAGCACCTAGAGTTTCACAATTGTTTCCTTACTCTGGGCAAACACAGCAGGCATTAAAAAAAAAAAGTTTTGAGGCACCCAACCCAAGGGGTCTGTGACAGGAAGCCAATCTTAATTAATCAGGAAAATGTTTATTTCAGGTTCCAGTGTATTTCATTGAAGTATCACTATTTCAAAGAATGTTAAAAAGGAAATGGCCTAATGCTGGTGGTGTAGCCCAAATGAAAAGGCCTTATTGTATAGATCAAGACTGTACTGTCACCATTATGATTAAGCTTTATTCCTTTGAAGTCTCAGTCTTTAAACATTTTGGATTTTTTTAAAAAAATCAGATCTAGATAGCCTCTCTTGTTAAAAGATAAAAGACGCATGATTTTAAAGATTTTCTCAGGAAGCCATCAATTAGGTTGATTGAACTCAGCTTACTAATTTTCCTGCCTCTGTGTCAGTGACCTAGAACCAATATTCTCTTTAAATGGAGGGCAGACATTTAAAAGCCTTCCTTTCTCGTTACATGCAGTGTATATTATAAAGAAATCACTAAACAAGGTACAAATCTCCTTCCAAAGCAAAAGACACCTAAGCTTCACGATCTTGTTTTTCTCTTTCCCCTTCTGCAATGTTATTCCAAGGGCTGTACCTGAAGGGCTTAGCTTACACAGAGAAAAATCAAATACACACTGATCTCAAGACCCTAAGTCGCCAACCAGTAACAGGAGGAAAAGGAAACAAAAGCTGGCTTCCATTTGCCCAGGCTTCTTGCTCATCAACCAAGGAACACAGCCTGGGCTGCTCATTTGTGGTCCTGCATTGATGACTTCTTCCCAGGAGGGAACCACACAGAGACTCATTCTCCCTCAAACTCTCATACTTGCAGCCTGGAGAAGCAAAAGCAGATGAAGAAATCGGAAAATGATTTGCCTGAGAGCAACACTGAACAATTGCAGAGAGGATTTATGTTACACAGTCTCAAGTTTTTAAACCTAATTTAATAAGTATACATCTTTGCAAAATAACGCTGTGCATATCAGAACCATTTTTGTCTTTCTCACCTGGGAATAGAAGCAAAGTTTCCATTACTGGCAAATACTGTCAGTATTGCAGCAGCTGCAAAGATGATAATTCATGTGAATTTTTCTCCTGTGCATTAAAGGGGTATGATCACATATTTTAAATTTCTCTCCCGTTCTATTTTAAAACTATAAGTTTAAGTGATATAAGATACTTAAAGTTGAGAATTTTTTTAAAAAATTTTTATTATGGAAAGCCTCAAAATTATCCCGTTAAGCTAAAATTATTTTATATGCATATTAAGCAATGCCAATCTGGTACGATCAAGTTCAATAGAAGTGATTCAAGAACTGATCTCCTACTTGTTATAAAATGTCTGTCACACAGAGTGAAGTCAGTCAGAAAGAGAAAAACAAATACCGTATGCTAACGCATATATGTGGAATCTTAAAAAAAAAAAAAAAAAAAGGTACTGATGAACCTAGTGGCAGGGCCACATTAATTCCTGTGGCAGGAATAAAGACGCAGACATAGAGAATGGACTTGAGGACATGGGGAGGGGGAAGGGTAAGCTGGGACGAAGTGAGAGAGTGGCATGGACATATATACACTACCAAATGTAAAATAGATAGCTAGTGGGAAGCAGCCGCGTAGCACAGGGAGATCAGCTCGGGGCTTTGCGACCACCTAGAGGGGTGGGATGGGGAGGGTGGGAGGGACGCTCAAGAGGGAGGGGATATGGGGATATATGTATATGTATAGCTGATTCACTCTGTTATACAGCAGAAGCTAACACACCATTATAAAGCAATTATACTCCAATAAAGATATATTTAAAAAAAAAAAGTGTGGTGGTGTGAGGGGTTGATCAAAATCTTTCCTGTTTTCCAGAATTGAAGAGAAAAGCAATTTTGAGAACAAATGGTACTAAGTACCCCACATTCTAGCTCCAGGAATGATTAGAGGTGTGTGTGTGGCCGGGGGGTGGGGGAGTGGGGGAGGTGGGGGGTGGGGATGGGTTGTTGATTGACCTTTAATGGCGCAAAGCCTGCATTTCCACCTCAGCCTCCCTGATTGATATGGAGAGGCTGGGTGGGGTGCAAGTTTGTGGGGGGAGGCTGAGGAAGGGGCTCAAGCAGTGGTGCCTCTAGAGGTCCACCTAGGGTCTTTGAGAGTTTCTTCATACCCCGCATCATAAGATCATTTCAGTAATTATCACAGACTGAAACAAGTACATAATAATGGACAGAAAAGAAACGTAAACAGTGAAGAGTGCTTCATTCATCTCTGTAACTATAATCATGCTAGTAAAAAAGCAATACAAAATTAACAAAATATTGCCGAAAAAGGTAAAAAGTAATGGCTTAATATATTTTAATTATATTAATACATTTCTTGAAAAAAGGGAAAAATGTATTCCTTCATATTGGTCAGGCACAGTAATGAATAACATTACAGTTTTTGTCTTCAAACCTTAATTTTTTTCAAAATGGATCTTCTTCGCATATTCACATTTTTGCCGGCGTTGTCCGTCTATCTTCCCTCATGGTTGGCTGAAGAACTACTTTTTATTCATTTTAATTTCAGAAGTTTTTTTCACACGATGCAATACATATACAAAGAGTAGTGAAAAGTCTTAAGCAGAAGGATAAGTTTGGCAGAGATTCGTAAAAATCCCATTTCACAATGAATTCCAGAAATTGCAATACTGAGCATGTCATTGTTTCTTTGGGCTCCATTCTGGCAGCTTTCAAAGGTCTTCGTCAAAAAACTTTTCATTAGGACTTCCCTGGTGGCACAGTGGTTAAGAATCCGCCTGCCAATGCAGGGGACACGGGTTCGAGCCCTGGTCTGGGAAGATCCTACCTGCTGCGGAGCATCTAAGCCCCTGAACCACAACTACTCAGCCTGCGTGCCACAACTACTGAAGCCAGTGCGCCTAGAGCCCGTGCTCCACAACAAGAGAAGCCACCGCAATGAGAAGCCCGCGCACCGCAACGAAGAGTAGCTCCCCGCTTGCCGCAATTAGAGAAAGCCTGCGTGCAGCAACGAAGACCCAACATAACCAAAAATAAATAAATAAATAGAAGACATTAATAAAAACCAAAACTTTTCATTAGAATATCTTTGGTAAATTCAACATAAATTTTTATCATTTTTCATACAAACTTTTGGATCTTTTTCTTCTTCTGCAAAAATCAGAGATGCTATTTGATCCCTCACTTTAGAACAAGTATCCAATTTTGGGTAAAAACAATGAGGTGGTTCAATCCTAGCTGTTTTTCTATCTCCTAGTAATGTAAGATCAGCATCTCTTGTTTTATATCTTTCGGCATTCTTCTTTAAAATTTGATTTTTTTTCTATGTAAACATCCATTTTCTTATATCTTGTTGGGAAGAAAAACTTTTTCTCTATCAACTTAGGACTGTGTGGTCAGGGGCCTGTGAACTAATTGACAATAAACAGATTAACAGGACAAAAATGTATTATACATGTGGGAATACTTTACAGAGACATGTAGGAAAAAAGTTTTGTACAGCAGCTTAATAAGGGGAAGGGGTGTTGAGTTAGAGCTTCAGAGGATGGAAGAAGATTCCAGTGAGGCTTGTTTACACAATTTTTTGAATATCCCAGTGCGTAAGGACAGTTGCCTCTATGACAGCTGATTTTTGTAAAGGATAAGGAAAGTTCAGGTACAATTTCTTCCTGCGTCTGCTGTAGTTTAGTTGTTTTCACTTTGGTACCATTTTGGTGGGCTTTTGGCCCTTTCAATGTTATGTGGCATAACTACAGCCTTCTTTAGAATTTCTCAGTGTTGATCTTCACGCAATAATTTTAAAGCTTGCTGTTTCACCGTACGTTGTTCAAGGCTGATTTGGGCTGTTTGCAAAAATTTTGAGGTTTGATTAACTTCATCTAACACTTCCCACCAGAAAAAAGGTAACTCAGAAAAGAAAGATTGCATGCAGCAGAGGGAAATTTTAAGCTAATCTTCTTGGGTCCACATTTTCTTTTGGATTGTATTGTACTTTGAAGATCAAAATCAACTTTTCAAACTTGTTTTGACTGTATAGCTCCATAATGGGTGTGCCATCTGGTCTGGGAAGGTCTTTTCACTGTTAAACACATACTCTGCGGTGTTTTCCACCAATGAGATGGGAACTGAATGAATGAATAAATGTTTTCCAACGTTCCAGAAGAACCACACGTAAAACAACACCTCCAAAATAAATGAACTCTGCAAAGCTTCAAAAAGTGCTTCACACAAGACACACAGAAGGATTGGGAGTAGTTTTTTGATTGGTGCCTGACACCACTGTAATCTGTCAGTTTCAGCTTTGTCATACGATTGACCTTGACAGATGATTATGTTCATCCACTATCCATTGTTTCAATATCTCTTCTGAGGGCTCAGCAATGAATTTTCCAGAAATGGCAAAGAAGCCCAAGAATGACTCCTTTATTTCAACTTTACCATCTTCAATATGGATGGATCTGATACATTCCATGTTCAGTTAGTGTATGAAACATGGAGGGTACTAGCAAAAATAATTCCTAAGCATTGTGCTTTTAAAATATCTGCCACTACTGAATGGTACCATTGATTTAATGTTTTATTTTCTTGATTCTTTTTTTTTTTAGGATTTTATTTATTTATTTACTTTTTGGTGGTAATGTAAGTATGTAAATCCATTTGGGGGAAACAAAAATTTGGCATAATCTACTGGGGTTGAATATACTTATTTCCTATGAGCCAGAAATTCCATTTCTAGGTATATACCCAACAGAAATGCATGCACATGGATCCCAAAAGATATGTACAAGACATGTATAGCAGCATTGTTGATTCATTCTTTAGTTAGCAATTTAAAAAGAAGAATATATTTCAACTCTTTAAAGATAGCATTCGGGACTTCCCTGGTGGTCTAGCAGTTGAGACTTCATCTCCCAAGGCAGGGGATGTGGGTTCGATCCCTGGTCGGGGAGCTGGGATCTCGCATTCCTCACGGCCAAGGAGCCAAGACATAGAGCGGAAGCAGTGCTGTGACAAATTCCATAAGGACTTTGAAAGTGGTCCACGTCAAAAAAGAATCTTAAGAAAAAGGATAGCATTCAAGTTCAGTAAAATATTCCACGTACAAACTGAAGTGTGCACAAACCAACCAGATATGTCATACCTCACAGCCTGTAACTTTACCCTTTTACATTTCAAACACAAATAAAAACTCCAAGTGGCCACATAAAATAACAGAACTGAAGTTCTGTAGTTCTCTTTCTTTCTCTTCACAATTGCTGTGCTATCATTATTTAACTTTGTTTTTTTTTTTAATTAGAGAATTAATGTTTCTCTTTTTTTTTGCTTTTTTAAAATTGAAGTATAGTTGATTTACAGGTTTTGTTAGTTTCAGGTGAACAACAAAGTGATTCAGTTATATATACATATATATCCATTTTTTCAGATTCTTTTCCCTTATAGGTTATTACAAAATACTGAGTAGAGTTCCCTGTGCTATACAGTAGGTCCTTGCTGGTTATCTCTTTTATATATAGTAGTGTGTGTAGGTTAATCCCAGACTCCCACTATTTAACTTTGAATCACTGTTGAAAAGAAGTAATATGGAGAAGCGCAGTGGTGGTGTCCAAATTGCACTGTTATGAACTTACTCTTGAAGGGAATGCAAGTTACAGAATCCCTGTGTGTTGGGAGTCAGCTGATTAATGGGGAGGTCTCCAAATTAACTTCCATATAAAATTAATATCTATTAAAAGATAAGCAATAAGAATGTATTAATCGGAAGACACACACACACACACACACACCCCAATAATTGTTTAGAACTTAGACCAACAGAAGATAATGATAGGGAGAAGTCTTTTATCACTGATGTTGTTTAGAACTGCCAGTGTGTGGTGATGATAAAAAGCATACTAATTTATAGCTGGTTTATTATTGTTTTCAAATTCTCTACAGATAATTCACTGCCTTACTGCCTGCACTGTGGACCCCTGTCTTGGTACAGCACTGTTCTCTAATGATTCTCCAGCCAAGAGAATCATTTTGAAGATCTGTGGTCTTATTTTAATAAGGGAAACTGGTTTCTTGCTTCCTGATTGAGTGCTTGCTTGGCCATCGGGCTTGATGCCATGCCTTGGTCTTTCCAACTGGGAGAAAGAAAGCTCACATAGTGGCACAGCCTGGTGGAGGGGGGACAGGCTGTCCCTGAAGTTCCGAGCGTATGCCTGTGACTGAGGCCCTGGAGTTGGGTTACGGCACCTAGGGAAGTTGTTTGGGAAAAGTCTAGATAATGAGCCCATATGAGCAAAAGAACAGGAACAGCAAGCTCATTACCATGGACAAAGAACTGCCCCCTTGATAGAAAAAAAAAAAGGAAGGCAACTTGCTCTGTGGAGCCTCATAAGGAACAACTTTTTTCCATTTCCACCCTCCCTGCCCCAAAACCCATCCCATGTCATCCCATCAAGCCTCTGGAGCCACAAGCTAGGTAATGGGTGGGCAGAGGGGAGAAGCAGGAGGGTAGGAAGAGACTTTAATTGAATATAGGAGTGAAATTTTAAGTGGAGAGGATTAACTTTTAACAAAGAAAATGACCCTGTCTTAATAATCAAGCATGTTTGACTAATTATGGAATCAGACTAAGATGTCCTTATGGGGGGGAGTGGTCTGTCACCTACTGGGAAAATGCATGCAAGTGAGGTGTCAACAATGCCCAGGTAGTAGATGTTTTTGGAAGAAAATAGAAACTTTCATTTTTGTACTTGGATAAGTTCAGATTCTTCATGGGCCATTTGGTACAAGACACGTTGATGCACTCTTGTCTCCATACTGCTGTTTGCGGGAAACCTACCCCATTTGCCTGTCTGGCCCGTGTTCTAATTGTCCTTTGTTTCTAGGCTTGTGCTGGTCTGATCCATGATTTTCTTTCAGGGATTTGCTCCCTTTGACATTAACCTCTGGGCTTTGACTTCATCACCATATCACCTAAGGTTTCAAGAACCCCAAGGGAGAAACATTTAGTTCTGAAGCTGTTTCCAAAAATATGTACCTGGGTCCAACATGCAGAAAATTCTCTCTCACCAATTAGCCAAAAGCTATTGCATGAATCAGGGCAACTTATCCTTTTTCAAATGACATGATTTCGTCTTTTCATTTTCCAAGTTTCCATTGTATTCTATTTCTTTTTCTTTCCATTTGTTCTGCTCTGTATTTCCCAGAGGAGTGTCCCATGATTTTCTTGGGGACTGGATAATTATCAAGTCGAAATGATCTCTTTTTGTAAACATCTTCTAAATTGTTAACATATTCAAGTTTCTCATTTAAATGATGACTAGAAATTGTTATATTTGAGTTTTGTATGCAGAAAGCATTTCATCATTGAAACACTGGAAAATCTTTTGAGGATATTGACTGTATTGGGCTAAGAAATTGCTTTTCTTGTTTGTGTTTACAGAAAAAAGAATCATGCAATTTCAAAAGTGTTTTAGCTTTGGGCTCATTTCTCTCTAAATGTGTAGCTATTGAGCACTGTATCTTTTGTGACAAAAACTGTAAGGATATGAAGAAAAAAAGATGCAAGACAAATTTTATCATTGCCATTATTAGCTTGGAAGTCTTTGACAATGCCTTTTTTGATTTCAGATTCTCAGGACAGTATATTGGCCATAATTAGGAAGAATTGAGAATGATCCAAGAAAGACAGAGACTGTAATTCAATTCCTCATTTGCCATCATGAGCCAAACCCCATAAGGACTTTTAAGGTTCTGGTGTGTTTGTGTTTCCTGATTTAAATGCCCATCTGAGTTCTCCGCCTAGATTTTGTCAAAATCATATTTCTCTAAGTGTCCTCAGACCTATGTTAAACTAGGTCACATAATCTACCCTCTAGGAATGAGAATCCTTCTCACAAATAAGAGATAAGACGGCTGTCCACAGGATAAGGCTTGAGATAGACAGGGCTTTCGGCACATCTCATGAGTCCGGGGAATGAAACAATTCCTGGAAATACATTACCTATATCTTCCAGAACTCCTACTAAAATAATAATAATAGTCTCATGCCTGTAAAGCCCTTTATAGTTTATACCATATGTCCACATCTTAAAATTTATTCCTTCTCATGGTAATCGTCTGAAGTAGGTATTATTAACCCCGTTTTACAAGATTCTAATTTACTTTCTTAAATCATGGGCCTCAAAATTTAATCCCAAGGCAGGCAGTGTTTCTTTTTTTGCTCATCCACAACTTTGGCTCCACTTCTCATGGACAAATTCTTCACTGAGAAGCCTAGACAACGCCCTAGAACACTCCTCAGCCTCCAGCACATAGAAACCTCCTCTGCGTGACTCATGGTATCACTGCAGTCGCTGTATAGGCAATTACACTATGAAAAGGGAGATTCCCCCCATAAGTGACTCCACCTCCTATATGACCCATCTTTGGTTTTTGTTTTACATTGTATTTATTTATTTGTTAATTAATTTTTATCGGAGTATAGTTGCTTTACAGTGTTACGTTAGTTTCTGCTGTACAGCGAAGTGAATCAGCTATACGTACACATATATCCCCTCTTTTTTTGGATTTCCTTCCCATTTAGGTCACCACAGAGCATTGAGTAGAGTTCCCTGTGCTCTACAGTAGGTTCTCATTAGTTACTTATACAGTTTATGTGGTCGGCCATTTTTAAGTTCATACACTTAAATTTTTAAGGGAATCTAAAAGTCTAAACTTTAAGGTGTAGAATAAATTCCATATTCTCATTTAACTTGAGAATTCCATATTCCCGTTAAACATGTGTGCATGTTTTGGTGGCCCTTTCAGTCACCTTCTCTGCTCATATTCAACGCATTCGCAGAGGACAGATTTCCTTCAGTTTTCATAAACTCAACAAGCTGGAAGCTGAGTGGCCTCAGCGAAATCTCTTGGCCTCCTACCTCCTTCCTAGAACCTATAACTTCTGGAAAAGTTCTGCTCCTTTCATTGTAATGCATTACATCCATGACAGCCCCATTTCACATGGGCCACATGGTGTGTGGACAGGGAAAAATCATTTAACCCATATAAGCTGCCATGATAGGTTTACATCCCTTGCCACGCGAACAGGATCAAAATTTTACATCTTTAATTATTTCATTACAAAATAACAACTATAATAAAATTTCAAACACTTCAGAGTGTATAAAATGAAAAGCAAAAATCCTACCTCCCCTCACAGATTCCCAGTATTTCTTTCCAAGGGTGAATACGATTTTTTTTTAAAGTATGAGAGTTATTTTATTTTATTTTATTTATTTTTTTGGCCACACCATGCAGCTTGTGGGATCTTAGTTCCCCAACCAGGGATTGAACTGGGTCGTGAGAGTGCAGAGTCCTAACCACTCGACTGCCAGGGAATTCCCTGAATACTATTAACAATGTCTTATGTGTGCCACCACGAAGCTGTCTTGCAAAACCAAGTATATACATATATCTTTTTAACAAAAAGCATTCACACTCAAAAACAATGCTGAATGAAGAAAACAAGCTTCAGGGTGATAGAGAAATAAGAAAGCAAGTTGAAGAGGCCATACATTTAAGCAAGTTTTAAAGGGCACACAAAACAATAATGCTGTATTCATGTTACTTATATATGTATGAAAAAGTATAAAAATAGATGAATCAGATACACACTGAACTCATGATTCTCAAGAGGTGAGTAAGGTGCAAAGAATAAGGAATAAAGGACAAGGGACTTCACATTTATCTGGAGTTTTTTTACATACACACATATTGAAGGAAATACGACCAATGTTAAGAATTGCCACTTTCGAGAGTAGGTTCATGGGTGAAACTTATTCTCTGTACATTACTTACTTTTAAATGTATTTTAATACAAAATTTTAAAGCAAAGTGGATTCATTCAATACATAATATTCTACACTGTACTTTTTCCATTAAACCATATATCTTGGAGGTTTTAATCATTTTAGCACACAGAAATCAACCTGATATTTAAATGGTTGCATGTCACTGAACTGTACACTTAAAGAATGGTTAACATGGGAAATTTTATATGTCTATTTTACCAGAATTTTTTAATCACCAAAAAATGATGGCATACATATAATTCTTTATATTTCAATCATTTTACCATTCTCCTATGGATGGATACTTATGTTGTTTGCAGTTTTTGCTATTACAAATACTGCTGTGATGAATCTAAACGTACATGTCATATGCATCTCACTCTGGATAAAGAGATTTTCTAAAATGGCTTTAGCTCACCATGGAATTTTGATATGAATTTTTAAATGACCAGTCCTGGCAAAATTTTACATTACATTCATTTATAATTACAGAATTTAGCCAAGGTATGTCATCCATAGATATTATTTACGCTTTAGGGCAAAATTGCCAGTCCCTTTCTAATATTTTTAAGTTTAAAATTTGGTTCTTATCATGATTTTGGTTAGAATTCCACTATCAGAATTTGTTTTAGTGTTGGCTTAAGGCTTAACCCCTGGGAGTCCATCTCCAGCTGTTTTTATACCTTATCACGATTGAATTTATCAGCTCCTTTTCTAAGATTAGTTTTTCATAAGTAAAAGAATAAAGCTAGAAGACAGAAGACATTACAGTGGTGCAGAGAAAAATTCCCCCCAGAGGCTGAGACCCCAGAAGACAAACTTACCTCTTACAAAATTTTGTGTAGGGCAGACCCAAATATTTCATAAATGTTTTTAGTATATTGACACCATCTTGTCACTCAACTCTGAAATAAAATTTTAAAATTACAGCAGTGAAGACTTTAAAGTCTGTGTCAACTGAATGTAAAACTTTGAGATTTCTGTTGTTATTAAAATTGCCCTTTTCATGTTTGCTCTAATTTTTTTCTGGGCTCTATCATTAGAGTCATTACATTAAATAGTTCTATTCACTCTCGTTTTTAGGCTTTCACATTTCACGATACTGAAAATTATAGGAATAAACATTTGCCTGGAAATTTGGATGGATGCACTGTATTTGCTGAGGCCAATCACATGACAACGCCCATAGAGGAAGAGGGTGATTCACTTTGCGACTTACAGATCTCTCACAAAACAAACAACTCTTCTTGGGATGTCTAAATCTCTCCCATCCGGAGGCTATGAGCTTCCTGTCGGTGTGCTGACTCGCCCAAGTTTTCCCGTGGAGGGAGCTTGCCTTCACTCCAGACCCCACCTTCCTCACCCACAGAAACTGTAGCTATTTCTTTTATTTATGCTTTTGTGTTCATCTGAGCCATTGCGGTTCTACACACCCTGTCATGTAACTCATCTCAGTAGCCCTAACAGCTGTGATGGAAGCTGGATGTCAGTGCTGATGAAGAGGGAAAATGGAAAAAGAATCCAACACGTTAGTACCCTTTGGCGGGGAGGGGAAGGGGGACACTTGGCCTTCCTTTGCTATTTGGAGGCAGACGTAAGCTTGGGATCAGACACGCAGATATGACTATTGAACAGTCATGTTATTTTCGCTTCACATATCTCTTCAAGGATTTTCATGCTACTCTCTCTTGCTGATTGAAGAAAGAGCTATAAATTCGGGCTCTGATAAAATATTTTTTTAAAGTACAAGTAAAGAAGACAGATTTTAAAGTCTGGAGCAAATGAATTGCTTTTTAGAAAAACTGGGTATGTGTACTATTTACATATAAATAACGCACTCCGCATGCAGGTATGTACACATCCGTGTATAATTTTAAAGGGCAGGCACCAGTTTAATGCAGAAGCTAGGGCTCATTAGTTCCCTGAGAAGGACTGATTCTCCATACTTGGAATGGCGCATACAGTTCCCAGATAAGTCGTAATGAATTGAACTTTCCTTCAGACTACCTAATTTTCCTTTCTTTTGCTACTTAAAAGAATCTAGAGATTTAAACAGATAAATGTTTGGAAATTCTGTTAAAATGTCAGAAAGGCATTAAGGCTTCATGTGCTTGGGCTCTGTGGGAAGAAGCATGGGAAAAGAGAACACTCCATTCGGGAAAAACGAAGTTGCATACATTTTATGGCCTTTTGCAGAATTACTTGGCAAATTCTACGTGAAATACATCCGTCAATTTCTTTGGTTGCCTCTTGGCTTTGTACCTGGATGACTGGCTCTTTGGCGCCCCTAGTGGTAAAGCGTGGGAATCACTGGAAGACGTTTCTTTCCTCAAGGGTTTGCACACAGAGGTTTGCTTTTCATTGCTGACATACAGACAGGATCACTCCAAAGAGAGATGCTGGCTCATGTACTGGGAAGTGGACTAACAGAGACCTATAAATAAGTTTCTACTCTGTTCATAAATGTATTGCACTCATTGACCCAAGACCCAAAATAGTCATTTCTGGCAACCCTGGGAAAATGGATGCTAAGTAATTCAGAATTCTGTCTCAGTTTTTCTTGGAATTATCAGTCATTTCAAAACCACACATGGCATAGATTAGATACTTAAAAAACAATCGAGTAATTTTTTATTACTTATTACTCCATCATGAGGTAAATAACTGCCCCGTTCCTGTCACCAGCAGCACCTTATGTATTGAATGATGCCAAACATTAACAAATAATAAGCCAAGAAAATAGAGATAATTCAGTGGGCTGATGGTGTGAGGCAATAGATAAAAATTCAGCGTTTATAGCCCTTCAGAGAATAATGAATCCAGTTGCACATACCATGTCAGATGGAGATTAAATGCTGTGGCCAAGGGTGAGGAGTTTGAGGAGTGTTTATCAAGGGGTTTATCAAGTGGTAACAGAAGGGACCTGTCTTTCTACATTAAAATGATTTGGATCAATAGGAAGCAAGTCTACCAGTCCTGGGATAGGATAGGAATTGACCTTTGAAGACAAGATATTTAAGAAATTTTATGATCTGAACTGAGATGACATTGGCTTTGTCTCTAAATTTCCCAGGATACTACTTGGAGCAAAAAAGTTAGTCTTCATATATATACACACAATATATATGAGTTGCAATGTTTTACATTGTGAATCAACTATACTTTAATAAAAAATATAATAAAAAAATTAAAAGAAACAGGTAAAATTTTAAAAATACATATATATGAGGTCAGTATATAGCCTATACATTAACCTAGCAACAAAAATTGCATAGTCTTTATTTATGAGAGAGGAATTCCACTTTCTTTCAGTAGTTTGATTGAAGGACATCCTTTCGTGCTTTCTCTTTAGATGTTTCCTATGTCACAGTCTATGTTTTCAAATTTGCAAGACTTAAAATAGCGTCTATAATTACTGTCGATAGAACTGTCTAGTTATTAAGTGATATAGAATTCGAACCAAAGTTCCCAAAAGGATGAAACATGCAAAGCCAATGGAGATCAATCAGTGTGGGTAAAAGCGAGCAGCATGACTGAATGGACAGACCCACCTGGTGCCCGTCCTGCCGGGCTCAGTCTCAGGGGTGGCGCCCGCTGACACGTCCCAGTGCTCTGACCCTCCACCCTTCCCCCCACCCTTCTGCACAGACGCAGTAGCATTTCATTTCACTGAAAGCAAATGATGCAGGGGAAGAGTTGGCATGAGTTTATCAAAGAGTGAGCATCAGACTTTTGGATCAGGCCCAGGGGTGTGCTGGGAACAAGAATCGGCAGTCCAAAAGAAAAGTCTTGATTTGCAGCATTTGCCACTTTTCTTTTTTTTTTTTTTTTTTAAGGTTTGCATTTTCTTTTTTTAAATTAATTTATTTATGGCTGTGTTGGGTCTTCGTTTCTGTGCAAGGGCTTTCTCTAGTTGCGGCAAGCGGGGGCCACTCTTCATCGCTTTGCGCGGGCCTTTCACTATCGCGGCCTCTCTTGTTTCAGAGCACAGGCTCCAGACGCGCAGGCTCAGTAGTTGTGGCTCACGGGCCCAGTTGCTCCGCGGCATGTAGGATCTTCCCAGACCAGGGCTCGAACCCGTGTTCCCTGCATTGGCAGGCAGACTCTCAACCACTGCGCCACCAGGGAAACCCACATTTGCCACTTTTCATGGGGTAAATACTCCCACAATAGCCGGAGTCAAGCTGCATATGCAGCGTGACTGGACACGGATTTGAGAAATAATAACAATTGGATCTCCAGAGTTGATACAAGCAGGCTCCAGCTCAACTCCAGCAGGTCCTTCCTAACCCTTGAAGCGTTTCTCTGATTAATGTGTATGGAACACTGTATATAAATATGGGCCATTTTTCCAACCTTGTGCTGAGCAAGGCATAGCAATGGAACAGTGCAGGTGATATATTTTTTAAAGCTTATGAATACACTTTTAGACATTGATGTTATTTTCCTGGCTTATTCTAAAGAGGAAACATTCTAGGAAAAATGGCTAGAGTGGACATCACGTTCTATTGACTTCACGTTCTACTGATGGCTTTTTTGAGCCAGATGTTTTCCCTTGTATTTTTCTGTGCGGTTGAGGGTATGTCTCTTCTCAAACCGCAGCTATCATACTTAAACAACTTCTGCTCACCTGGGTTTCCCATTCTTTGCTGACCACAATCAGGGTTCCCCTTAGTCTGGTGGTTCTTAACCCATGCTGCTCATGGAAATCACTGGAGGTGTGGGGAGGGGGGATTTTTACAAATGCTGATTCACTGGCCTCATGGCAGATCCTTTGAACCATATTCTCTGAGGTGAGGTACAGCAAGGGGGATTTTGAAAAGTGTTGCCTGTGATTCTAATGCTCAGTCAGGTCTGAGAAACACTGACCTGTGATCTGCTCGGCTGAAGTTCTTTCTTAAGTAATTTTCTTTTCACATTTAACAAGAAATATGTGAAGGAGGTCTGAGGCTGAATCGTCCTGTCCATATCAGTTTCACCCCTAAACTCTGGAATGGCCTCTGGGACTCTGGGCAGTGGCCTGCTTCTTCCCTTCTCAGCTCTGTCCTTTGTTCCAGACCTTTCACTACTTTTGTCCTAACTAGAGATGGGGTATTGTGAAATGGGTCAGGTCACAAAGGTCAGAACGGGGAGTTCAGATAGACTCACGGGCAGGTAGAGACCATGGATTTTACCATGCCCAAGAACATCAATGAAGGACAGGCACAGAGGATGCTAAGAACAGTTGAAATTAGGAGATCAATTTGACGTAAAAGGAAATGTGGCCTATACAGGGCAAACTGAGGTTGAGGACGAAACGAAGATTCAGGATTTGCATCCAGGTAGGGCAGTGGTCCAACATCATCATCAGTCATTAGGGAGACGCAAATCAAAGTCACGGTGAGACACCATTCACATCCACTAGTTTGACTGGAAAGAGAGAAAGGAAAGATGAAAGAAAGAAAGAAAGAAAGAAAGAAAGAAAGAAAGAAAGAAAGAAAGAAAGAAAGGAGGAAGGAAGGAAGGAAAGAAAGAAAGAAAGAAAGAGAAAGGAAGGAAAGAAGAAAGAAAGAAAGGAAGGAAGGAAGGAAGGAAGAAAGGAAGGAAGGAAGAGAGAGGAAGAAGAAAGAAAGAAAGAAAGAAGAAAGAAAGAAAGAAAGGGAGAAAAAGAAAGAGAGAAAGAAAGAAAGAGAGGGAGAGGAAGAGAGAGGGAGGGAGGGAGGGAGGGAGGAAGAAAGGAAGACTTGGGGAGGATGGGGAGAAATCAGGAGCCTCAGGCATTGCTGGCTGCTACAGGGGTTGCAGCGCGGCTCTGGAAGTTGTGGAGGGGGGCTGCCCAGCCCCAGTCCCACCGTCCAGGCCCCCGTAAGAGCTCCTTGACCTCCAGAGGCCAAGCCCTTTCACCCAGCAGTCACAAAGGCAAGGCCATTATACAATGAGTAGAAACCGTCCTTGGAAAGAGCTAGCTTTTACTGAACACGTATTCTGTGCCGGGCTGTGTGGCGAGAGGCTTATGTGGGCATCTCACCCAATGCTTACAAGAACCCTGTGACGTGGGACTGAGAAATGAGCAATCAAGATTAGAACGCATTTTGCACATCTTTTCTTCTTGTTCCAAATCCTGTTAGCTTGTTTAGCTTGGTTAAGATTCTGACCCGTTTTGTTGATTCTGATGAACAGCTGGGTCTTGGGAGAGTATCTGTATTCATATTTAATGGAGACATTGATCTATGTCTATATTTCTCTATATGCATAATTATATATATAAGTTATAGAAATGCATATCTTACACATCCCAGTGCATAACACAGCAGCTACCATACAACAGAAGCTTCACTGAAGAGAAGAATATCATATATGGGCATGCATACTCATATATTGTTCTCTCCTATTCAAAACAATTAGGCCATTAGGGAATGGACTCCATTTTGCCTTCCAAATTGATCCTCTTTATCAATGTTATACTTAAGTTAGAAAGCAGAACAGCTCTGACTCAGTTAGCAAGAAAACAAAGATAAATGAACTAGCTGCGCTGGTGAAAAAATGTTAGGAATTACTAGAGGTACCACACGAGGACAATGCCCCCCAAATCTAATATGAGCTTAAGGCACATAATTTATTCCTGCAGAGAAATATTTACTCCTCACTTCACTTTGTCAAGAACCATCCCCAGTTCCAGGGTTTCTGAATGAGATGGACAAGAGCCCTACCCTCGTGAAGCTTCTAATCTAGAATGTAAACAAGTTAGAAAGATTTAGAAACTGGTCATTGCTGTGGCTGAAGTAAACAGAGCGATGAGACATGGGTCCGGCGGTAGAGGGGAGTGTCTATTTCAGGTAAAGGATGGCCAGGAAAGGCTTGTCTGCACTGGGGACAGGCCCACTGAGATGTAAGAGATGGAGAGAAGCCAGCAAGGAGAAAGAGCTTTTGCATCAGCGACACCGAGAGCCAAAGAGAAGGGTGATCTGGGAAGAGAGCAGAGGCTAAAGGGTGTGTAGTGTGTGAAGGAAAGAGTGAAAAAGAGGTTGGAGGAAAGAAAACCATGTCATAGAGTGTGATATGACCATGGTGAAGAGTTCAGATTTCATTCCAGTGAACAAAGGACAATGAAAAGTAATCAAAGTACTTTATATTGAAACATGACAGAGTCTTATTTATGCAGCTGTTCTTCCTTAAGAACAGATCCCTCTAAGTACTGTGTGGGGAAAGGAAAGAGACTTGGTGCAAGGTAAAGAGCTAGGAGTTGATTGCAATAGTCCAACTACATGAGGGTGGCTTAAAGTAGGGGCCTCAGGGGAGAGGAGAGATGGGGACAGAGTTTCCCAATTCTTCAAGTATAGGCTTAAAGAACTGGGTGGAGAGATGAGGAAGAGTTGTTAATTTGGGGACATCTATTTGGATGTCTCTCCAAATGGATACGTCAAGTTGGCAGGTAGATGTCTGGAATTTAGGGTAAAAGTCAGTGCTGGAGATGGAAACTTAGAATGTGATCTAAAGACTGTATGAGTGGCCACGAGACTGGATGAAATCCCCTAGGGAGAGAGAGAAGATTAAAATCAAGGAGGGGTCTGATCTGAGGGTGGAGGGCCAAGGGAGGGGATGTTATAGGTGGGAGATTCTAGTGCATGTTCATAGCTTCAGTAGGGAGGAGAAAGGGGTGATTCAGGAAAAAGAAAACTGCAAGAGGAGAGGAGAGGGGCAGGGAGTGCTCCAGGGGGCCGGACAGGAGCAGAAACTGCATGCATTATGGCAGGAGGGAGAACGAGCGAGTGGGCAGAGTTTTAAGCATTGTCTCAAAGGGGAATAAGAGCCTGCAAACGAGGATTTCAAAGAGGATGCGATGCGATGTCGTATTCATGACCAAGGCTGGGAATTTTGAAGGGGAAAAATGAGACAGTGACTTGGAAGCGGCAATGGGGAGTAAGGCAGAGACCCTCGTCGTTCTCTGGAAGATGAGAAGGCTGTGTGTGATAGGACAGCTGCGTGAAAACATTTACAACAACATGGATGGACCTGGAGGGCATGATGCTAGGTGAAATAAGTCAGACAGAGACAAATACTGCATGATGTCACCTATACGTGGAATCTAAGAAAATACAACAAACCAGTGAATATGACAAAAGAGAAACAGACTCACAGATATAGAGAACAAACTAGTGGTTACCAGTGGGGAGAGGGAAGCGGGGGGCAAGATAGGGGTAAAGGATTAAGAGGTACAAACTATTATGTATAAAATAAGCTACAAGGATATGTAGTACAACACTGGGAATAAAGCGCCACTATTTTATAATAACTATAAATAGAGGATAACCTTTAAAAACTGTGAATCACTATAAGTGATTCACAATCGGAGATTGCTTTAGAAACAAGACTCAGATGTATGATTGTAGTTTTCAGTATTTAACTCTTTTACTGACAGTTTACTGTCAGTAAAAGAGTTAAATACTGAAAATCCCAATTTGATTTTTGTTACTAAGTATATTTAAACAGGTTCTATTTAGTTATCCAAAAAAGAACTCATAAAAATACCTCCTGTATTCTCATAAAATATTGAATTTTAATTAAATATGGAATCTGGCTTCATGTCATGCATAAAGGGATAAAGCCACATCATAGAAAATTAAAGGGCCAATTTAGAAAAAAACTCTCATGAAGTATTTTTCTTAAAACTTCAGCTCTGAACTAAATACCACTTAATTCCTTTAGATAACCGAAGAACAATTAAACAGAAATTAAGAAAATTGTTTTTAGGAGTTTGCAGTTTAAAGAATCCATTACATGGATTTCACTGGTCTTCCCTTGGGTGTACACAGACTGTTTTAAATGTTATACCTTAACTGTTGACTCAACAAGTGGGTCCCTATTATCTACCAGGCTAGGTGCTAAGAACACAGAATGAGTACAGCTGGTCTCTGCTTTCTAGGCATTTATTCCTTTTCTGCTCCAACGAGGCAGCTGGGCAAATGGTTTATCTGGTTGGCTGTAGAGTGATTATCTGAGTCAAATTCCAGCTCCACCTTTCACTAGCTGCAAAATATTAGACAAGTTGTTCACTCATTCAGAGTTTTAATGTCTTCTTCTGCAAAAAAAAAAAAAAAAAGAGTAAGCATAGAACCTCAAAAGAATGTTCTGGCTAAAATATTCGGAATAATGTTTAGAGTATGTTAAATATTTAGAATATGTTTGTGAAGGTGTTTTGCTGTGTCAGCTTGGTTAGGCTCTAGCCCCCAGTGATTCAACCAAACACAAATCTAGGTGTTATGGTGAAGGTGTTTTCTAGGTGTGATTAAAGTCCATAATCAGTTGACTTTAAATAGGAGAGATTACCCTAGATCATCTGGGTGGCTCTGATTCAATCAGTTGAAAGACCTTAAAATCCAGGCTGAGGTTTCCCTGAAAAGAAGAAATTCTGCCTACGGACAGCAGCTTCAGACTGTGCAGGAGAGACCCAGCCTGCCCTTCCTGATGGCCTGCCCTATGGATTAGTGCCCTTGTAAGAAGAGACACGTCCCTTATATGAGAGAGAAAGAGAAAAAGAGTACTTACTTTCTCTTTCTCAGGAAAAGTGCTCTCACCAGAACCTGACCCTGCTGGAACTCTGATCTGGACTTCCCAGCCTCCAGAACTGTGAATAATTAATGTTTGCTGTCTAAGCCACCCGATCTATGATATTCTTATTATAGCAACCAGAAATAACAAAGGTAGCAGGCCACAAATTCTGCCCAGAGATCCTGGAGCTCCCTTCAATCCCATCCTCCCTGCAGCCTGGTTACTCAGCTATTCTGTGACCCACCCATCAGGCTTCCAATATGTTCTTTTGTTATCTACTGCCTACATTTATTGGGCTTGTTTTCTCTCCTTGTAACTAGAGAACTCTAAGTGATACTCTAGGATTTGGCCTTGAGTTCTCCTCTCTCCTCATTGCACATGACCTTCTGGGAATCCCACCCACTCCCATGGCTTCAGCCCACTCCTCGCTTTTATCTTCAGCCCAGAGCTGTCTCATGAGCTCTGTATCTGCACATGGAATTGCCTAACTGCCCTTCTCCTCCTTGGGGGGCTCCCAGACACCCAGAACCCAAAATGTCCCAAAATGAACTCATGTACTTTCTCCACAAATCTGCTCCTCCTCCTCCTCCTCAATTCTCTAATTCGGTGATTGACACCACCATCCACTGGGTCACTCAAGCCAAACAAACACTTCCTCTTCCCCTTTCCCCTCAATAGACTAGCTTGATTTCCATTCTTAGTATCTCTCATATCCATTTACTTCTCCCGACCCCTTATTCCTGTCTCAGACCCTCATGGTGGCCTGGGATACTGTGGTCGTCCCCCAACTTTCATCCATTCTCATCTCCCTCTCCCTCTTCATCTATTTACTACAATCATACATCTGAGTCTTGTTTCTAAAGCAATCTCTGATCAGTTATCTCTCCTGTTTAAAATCTTTCTCTCCTATGACCCATATAAAAAGGCAAACTCAGCATGGCAAACAAAGCCTCCCAGAGCTGACCTCTGCCTGATTTCTCCATCCCTCTTTCCTCATTGTAATCCCTAAACTCTCATCATGTTGATCCAAGTGCACTTTACTTAAAATGTCACCCTATTCTCCATTGTCCCTCCAACCCACCTGTGCTTCTGCTGCACTTTGCCTGGAAAGCAAAGCGCTTTTGCCCTCCCCCACCCACCCCCAGCCATCTGCCTGGGAAACACCTACCCACCTCCTTATCAAAAGACTAGAAATACTTTTTTTATTATAAAAATAACACATTTTTGTTGCAAAAAAGTCAAAAAGTACAGAGAAGTAAAGAAATAAAGACTACCTAAAAACCCACCACCCAGAAATAAGCCTAGAATTGGGGTGGGTAAACATATTCTCCCATCCTAGCTTTTCAGCAAAGCCATTAGTGGAGAACCGTCAGGAGAGAGACCGGGCACCAGCCTTCTAGAGGACGTGCATGGATGAGGGGACATTAGGGAAGGAGGTGAGAATGATTTCAGGTAAGGATCAGGTATTCTGGACTCTCCCTTCTCCTACCCCACTTTTAACATCATCACTGTACACATGTGAGTATTTATATTCTGATCGATATCCTTCCATACCTTTTTCTCTGTAAGCACACACACGCACACCCTCTCACCAAAATACTGTTTGATAATCTGCTTTAAAAAAAAAAACATTTTAAGTAGTTTCCAATTTTTCACTTGTTTCGTAAAACTACACTGTAGTGAATATCTTCACATACATTCTTTTGAGCATTTGTCTATTTCCTTTTTTTAATTAAAAATTTTTAAAATTTTCATACAGTTTTTAAAGGTTACTTTCCATTTACAGCTATTACAAAATATTGGCTATATTCCCCGTGTTGTACAATACATCCTTGAGCCTGTCTTACACCCAATACTTTGTACCTCCCACTCCCCCCCCCCGTATTGCCCCTCCCCCTGAGCTGGTAACCACTTGTTTGTTCTCTATATCAAAACAGATATAATTTTTAAATGCCAAAGTGAAGCATGTTGCTTTATATAATATTTTCTTTCTTTTTTAAAAATTCTATTGGAGTATAGTTGATTTACAATGTGTTAGTTTCAGGTGTATAGCAAAGTGAATCAGTTATACATATACATATATTCATTCTTTTTCAGATTCTTCTCTCATATAGGTTATCACAGAATATTGAGTAGAGTTCCCTGTGCTATACAGTAAGTCACTGTTGGTTATCTATCTTATGTACAGTAGTGTGTGTATGTTAATCCCAAGCTCCTGATTTATCCCTCCCCCCGCCATGTTTCCTGTTTGGTAACCATAAATTTGTTTTTGATATCTGTAAGTCTATTTCTGTTTTGTAAATAAGTTCATTTGTATCATTTTTTAAAATAAGATTCCACATATGAGTGGTATCATATGATATTTGTCTTTCTCTTTCTGACTTATTTCACTTAGTATGATAACCTCTAGGTCCATCCATGTTGCTGCAAATGGCATTATTTCACTCTTTTTTATGGCTGAGTAATATTCCATTGCATATATGTACCACATCTTCTTTATCCATTCGTCTGTCAATGGACATCTATTTCCTTAATTTAAATTTTCAGCAGTGGAATTTCCAGTCAAAGTGTACACGTGCTCATTTAAAAATTTTAAACTTATTTGCACACAGCTTTTAACAAAGATTGAACCAATCCCGCCTTCCTCCATAGTGTGAGAGCCCCTCTTCCCTCCTAGCCTATCTTTAATTGCCATTATCATTCTTTGTAATCTTTGCTAGTCCAATAGGATAAAAATGAATTTTTCGTGATTTTTTAACAGTTTTTAAAAACAGTTTTATTGAGATGTAATTGCATACAATAAACTGCACTTAAGAGTATATAATTTGATAAGTTTCGGCATATGTATACACTCATGAAATCATCACCACAGTCAAGATAATGAACATCTCTATCACCCCTTAGTTTCCTTATGTCCCTTTGTAATCCCTCCCCTTCACCTCTTCTTACTTCCTCCATCTCTAGGCAACCACTGATCTGCCTCCTGTCACTATAGATTAGTTTGCGTTCACTAGAAATTTATATAAATGGAATCAGATTATAGAAGTCATGCATTCTCATTGTAAAAAAACACCAACACACAGGCTGTTATGAGTTGGATTGTGTTATCCCTCCCAAATATAGTTGAAGCCCTAACCACTGGACCCCGTGAATGTGACTTTATTTAGAAACAGGGCCTTCACAGATGTAATCAGTTAAGACGCAGTCATACTGGATTAGGGAGGGCCTTAAATCCAATGACTGGTATCTTTACAAAGAGAAAGAAATTTGAAGACACAGACACACACAGGGGAGACAGAGGCGGAGACTGGAATGATGGATCTGTAAACCAAGAAATGCCAAGGATTGGCAGCGACCACCAGAAGCCAGAAGAGACAAGAAAGGATCCTCCACTAGAGGCTTCAGACAGAGCATGACCCAGCCGACTCCTGGATTTCAGACCTCTAGCCTCCAGAACTAGGAGATAAGACATTTTAAGCCACCCCTTGGTGGTCGTTTTAAAACACCCAGTTTGTTGTTATTTTGTTAAGACAGCCCTAGGAAATGAATACACAGACCTGAAGAAAGCATCACATTGACAGTGTGATGGATATCCTTCAAGAAGGCCCCTGAATCTCGTTTAAGATCAGCCTATGCACTGACCCCTCCATGAAGCATCCTCTATGCATCCATTTGACAGTGGTAGGAAGCACAGAGAATGGGGAGGCCAGCTCTGTCTGCAGGGGCAGCCGGTGTTGTGGTGGCCACAAGGTGGTGCTGATTCTCCAGTGGCCTTGGGGCGGCGGGAGGAGGTGGCGCTCAGTTGGAACCAGAGTCCTGGGAGGTTGCGGGCTGGCTCTTCTCCCTCCACCCCTCCCCCACTCCCACCACCACACCTCTTGTGCAGCTGCCACCTTAGGAGGAAAAGATATTTGGAGACCTAGATCCTGCCTCTTCCCCTGGAGCCTCTGCTGACTCACTGTGTTCAGGGGTGTCTCCCTGAGCAGTCTACTACCCAAACCTCCCCAAGCACACGTTCACAGCCGTCCTGGCTGGGTCCAGGGATCCTGCTTCAGCGGCACAAACTCTGAGCCGCATGGCTTTGCCCTCTTCTTCTTTAGAGCTTCCCTCCCGACCCCGGAGTGCAGGAACGCCCCTCTCTGTCAGTTCTTCGCACAGAAAGAAGGGTACCTCATTCAGGGTGCAAGCCCCACCAACTTGCCAGAACATTTATAGAGCAAGCCCTCCCTCCTAAGAAATGGGGAGGGCAGAAGATGGGGGGGGGGTCCAGACTTTAAAAGGAGAGAAGGAGGCTGGGTGGGTAGATGCTTTTGGAGGGAAAGGAACTGGGGAGAACTAGGGCCAGTTTCCCTCCATGTTTCATTGTGAAACAGATACAGATGTCACGTCCAAAAGTGAGGAGGAGAACAGTAAGTGAGTGTGAAGCGCTTTTGCAGAAAAGGGGGAATGCGGAGAGAGAGGTCTTGTATTATAAGAGTTAAAAAAAAAAAGAGAGAGATGAAGATATATCAGTGAACGAGTAGAAAAAAATCCCTGCCTCTGGGAAGTATTCTAGTTGGGGAGGAAAACTAAAAATAAAGAGTAAGCATGATTGATTAGTGAGAAGAATGGAACGCTAGAAGGTGATGCGCGTTATGGAAATAGATCAGGATAAAGGATATCAGACGTGTGGGCTGGGGAGCTGTGACTTCACATCAGAAGTCTTCACTGTCCTCGAAGACTTGAAGGAAGTGATGGAGGTGTCTGTACTGCTGTTGGGGGCGGGTGTTGGTGGAGGGGTCGGGGGCCAGCGATCCAGCAGAGAGAGCAGCCAATCAGCTGCCTGGCATATTAATGTCTCCCTTAGAGTACGCGGGTTGCTGGAACAGGAGGAGAGAGAAAAAGGAGATGGTCTGGGCAAGATGGTGCAGGGCAGGTGAGGCAGAGGGATCACGGGGGAGGAGATGGAAGGAATTAAAAGTGTGGTTCAGGAGACCGCTGATAGGGAGCGATCCTGCATTCCAGATACCCAAGGAGGGTGGAAGGAACTGGGAGGTCTTGTCGAAAAGGAAAGGAGACTTGGTGGAAGTTCTTGGAGCGGGAGAGGTAGGGAGAGTCTGTTGGTAAGCAGCGGGTGTCTGGGTTAGAATCTGAGATGTCGCTGGTAGAGTAGATCAAAGTGATGACAAAACCAAGACTCGTGTTTTGGGAGTGCACTAAAGGTGGCCTGGTGTGGGCAGACGTCTGGGGCATCCCCAAGTCAACCGCGTTACCCCTGTGCTCTTCTGAAAGGGCGGCCGGATAATACTGAGCAGTGTAGAGAATTTCTCTCCTACTTCTGCCAGTAGAATATTTTCTATACTTTGCACCATGGAATTCTACGTTCTCCCTGAAGAAGTTAGGGATGCCTGAATGTCTGCTAGCAAATTTTATAGGATGAACAAATTTGCACTTACAAATGGTAGGAACCTTAAATTCCCCACCGATCCACCCATTTCTCTTATAAGAGCTGGCTTATTTTGTTCTCTTCTAAGAGGGCGAGGCCTGTCTGTGTTTGCGTAAATCTCCGTGAGAGGCAGTGTGAGGGTACTGGGCTTGAAGCCACAGACAGACAGGTGAAGCAGGAAGTTGGGAGCTGGCAGCCTCCATATCTCTTCTGCCAACTCCTGACTTGAAGGAAGCGTTGCTGGAAGTGGCAAAGTGGAGGGTGGAAATCTCAACCAAGGCCTCTGTGGAGGGAGACGTGAGTCTAGTTTCCTTCATCTGGGAGCGGCTTCCCTATTGCAGGTTTCCTTATCTTTCTCCACCATAATGCTGGCCTCTCCTCTGCTCTCTTGTGAAAGAGGGGTCATTGTTGGGAGGTAGTGATGCAGGCAACTGGGCGGAAGGGAAATGAACAGTGATGACTCATTCACTCGTTGGCTACTTCAACAGACATATATATATATTTTTTTAATTTAATTTATTTATTTTTATTTATTTCTGGCTGCGTTGGGTCTTTGTTGCTGTGCACGGGCTTTCTCTAGTTGTGGTGAGCGGGGGCTACTCTTCGTCACAGTGCGTGGGCTTCTCATTGCGGTGGCTTCTCTTGTTGCGGAGCATGGGCTCTAGGTGCGTGGGCTTCAGTAGTTGTAGCACGCGAGCTCAGTAGTTGTGGCTTGCAAGCTCCAAAGCACAGGCTCAGTAGTTGTGGCTCACGGGCTTAGTTGCTCCGCGGCATGTGGGATCTTCCTGGACCAGGGCTCGAACCTGTTTCCCCTGCATTGGCAAGGAGATTCTTAACCACTGCACCACCAGAGAAGCCCAACAAACATATATTGAATATTTCCTAGGAACGTGGATATGTTGCAGGTGTGGGCGACACATGCGTGAACACAACAGAGGCCCAGCTCTTTGAGACTTACCTTCCTTTAAGGAGAAACAGAAAATACATAAAGGTGGTAGTGATGCTGAAACTTGGCCTCTGTGCACCAATGCTGAATTGAATCTTGGAGACAGAATTTTGGGTGAAGTAGAAAAGAATAGCTTTACTGCTTTGCCAGGCAAAGGGGGACACAAGGGCTCATGCCTTCAAAACTGTGTGTCCCAGCCCAGGGGGATTTGGTGAGGAGATTTATAGCAATGGTTCAATGCGGGACCTGCATTCCTTTAATCTGGTCTCAGGTGGTCTTCTGATGAGCTTCTGTGGTCCTCCAGGTTATCAAACTGTGACTTTCTCTCTGGAATGAGAATGCTTCATCAAGTAATTAACATTGTCCATTTGTTGGGGGTTTTAGTTCAGCAGAAGAGCTCAGATGTTGTTACGTGTATCCCTGGAGGTTTCAAGTGAAATAAATGACATTGGCTTGGTTTATAAGTACCCCTGAGAAAACATCCTTCATTAGCAGAATGGGCTACAGAATTTGCACTGGGGTCCTGTGCAAAGTGAAAATACAGGGCACATGAAAAAATTATCGACTTCATTAATTATTAGAGCAATGCAAATCAAAACTACAATTAGATATCACCTCACACCAGTCAGAATGGCCATCATCAAAAAGTCTACAAATAATAATTGCTGGAGAGGGTGTGGAGAAAGGGGAACCCTCTTGCACTGTTGGTGGGAATGTGGGTTGGTACAACCACTAAGGAGAACAGTATGGAGATTCCTTAAAAAACTAAAAATAGAGCTACCATGATCCAGCAATCCCACTACTGGGCATATATCCAGAGAAAACCATAATTTGAAAAAATACAGGGCTTCCCTGGTGGTGCAGTGGTTAAGAGTCCACTTGACAGTGCAGGGGACACAGGTTCAAGCCCTGGTTCGGGAAGATCCCACATGCCTTGGAGTGGCTGGGTCTGTGAGCCACAACTACTGAAGCCCGTGTGCCTGGAGCCCGTGCTCCGCAACAAGAGAAGCCACTGCAATGAGAGGCCCGTGCACCGCAACAAAGAGTAGCCCCTGCTTGCCACAACTAGAGAAAGCCTGCGTGCAGCAACAGAGACCCAATGCAGCCATAAATAAATAAATAAATAAATAAATAAATAAATAAATAAATAAAAAGAAAAGATACATGCGTCCCAATGTTCATTGCAGTGCTATTTCCAATAGCCAAGACATGGAAACAACCTAAAGATGTGGTATGTGTTCTTATATATATATATATATATATATATATATATATATATATATATATATATATATATAAAATGGAATATTCCTCAGCCATAAAGAAGAATGAAATAATGCCATTTGCAGCAACATGAATGGACCCAGAGATTATTATACTAAGTGAAGTAAGTCAGACAAAGACAAATATCATATGGCATCACTTATATGTGGAATCTTAAAAAAATGATGTAAATGAACTTATTTACAAAACAAATGATATAAATGAACTTATTTAGATCCACAGACATAGAAAACAAACTTATGGTTACCAAAGGGGAAAAGGTGGAGGGATAAATTAGGAATTTGGGGTTAACATATATATACTACTATATATATAATCAATAACCAATAAAGACAGCACAGGAAACTATACTCAATATTTCATAATAACCTATAAGGGAAAAGAATCTGAAAAAGAATATATATATATATATATATATATATATATAAAACTGTGCTGTACACCTGAAACTAACACAACATTGTAAATCACCTATACTTAAATTTAAAAAAATAAAATGGAAAATACAGGGCTTCCTGTTAAAAAAGCAAGCGTTTCAAGATGGTGACCACAGAGCATTACACCAGCAAGGCCCAGTTGCACACACATGAAGCCAGCCCCTTTCATCAGAGAGTGCCTCAACTCTATTTTTCTCTAAGGAAAGCCAAAGGCCTCTCAGTGCCTATGGACTGAGTCAAACCGAGTGGAGTTGGTGACACAATTTAATCATGCACCAGAATCACAGCCCACCATACCGTCCTGTTGTATCTCAGAGACTTTGCTCTCTGGCTCCTATAAATACCATAAAAAGTGCCTTACTCTTTTGTATGGTCTTGAATAAAATTAGAGCTTTCTAAATATATATGCTAAGCTGATAGAAAGAGAAAAGTAAGGAAGTGAGGCCATCATTTCCTTGAGAAGAAAATCCTACATGTACTCAGGATGGACAGTTACAGAGTCCCCACCATTTGGATGGTACCTGATGCGTTTGAAAATGCTGCACAAACCAGAGTCCTGGGAGATGAGTGATATTTCAGAGGAAACAAAAGTTAAAAATTCACTGTTGGTGGAATTACTAGAATTGGACACCTGGTCACCTCAACTTCTGGTCCTGCATTTTAAACTAATTTGCAAGGTAAATAAAATCTGGAAATGATCTCGGTCTCTCTACTTGGGTTCTTGTGAAAGGTATTAATTTAAGAGTTATCTTTCTTTTGGATAGAGAAGAGTTGACAGTTGACCTTAGTTTTCTTTTGAATATGAAATACAATTCCATAATTGATATCGAGCAGGGCCCTGTGGCACAAAAGCCTTTCTGTGTCTCCCATTTCTTGATTACAGGAAATAGGCTTCATTCAGCCTCCATGACCTTTCCTGAGTTACAATGGGCAGGTTCAAGCCGTTGTTAATTAAGGAAGGGAGAGGATACTAGACCAGGGAGAAGTAAACAGTCAAGAGAAACAACAGTGCAACCTTGGGGCAGGGTCCTGGTTCCCCATCAAGGGATACACACAACAATATCTTTGAGCTGTTTTGCAGATACTGAAACCCCCAGCAGGTGGGAGAAGTTAACAATTAATGATGGTACACTGCCCACAAGCACATAGACCCCAGACAGGTTGGAACAAGAAGGTTGATGATGCTGAATCCCACTTACCTCACCATCAACCAATCAGAAGAATGTCTACGAGCTGGTCATGCCCTCTTTGAACCATTACTATAAAACTCCTCACTACCCTCTCCAAGTTGGGACACACAGTTTTGAGGGCATCAGCCCACTGTGGCCAACTTTGCCTGGCAAAGCAATAAAGCTATTCTTTTCTACTTCACCCAAAACTCTGTTTCTGAGATTTAATTCGGTGTCAGGATACAGAGGCTGGATTTAGCTTCATAATATCAAGCATTTTGTGTATTTTTATGTCTGTGTAGTTTCTTGTTTGAAATGTGAGTGCCTTGAGATATTGGCCTAGGTCGATCTTTTTCTTTCTCTCCTCCCGTCCTTCCTCCCTCCCTCCTTCCTTTCCTTCTTTCCTTCTTCCTCTCTGCTTCCTTTCTTCCTGTCTTCTTCCTCCCCTTTCCTTCCTTCATTCTATTTGTTTTAAGAATGCCTAGCAAAAAAAAAACAAAAAAAAAAAACCCCAAAAAAACCCTAGCATATGCTTTGCATATAAATGTGTTTAGCACGTCACTTTGGGTGTGCAGTCATGGTTCTTAGCTAGGGAAGCTTTTGCCCCCAGAGGCCATTTGGCAATGTCTGGAAACATTTTTCATTGTCACAGTTGGTGGGGGTGGGGAATGCTACTGACATCTAGTGGGTAAAGCCCACTACATCGTACATCCTACAATGCTCAGGACAGCCCTCCCACCACCAAAAATGATCTGGCTCCAAATGTCAGTAGTTCCTGAGATGGAGAAACCCTACTGTAGAGGAAGAGGAGGAAACATGGAATCAACGATCAAGATCTGTCTCTCTGATTAAGAGGAGAAAAAAATCCCTGGCATCTGTTCAGCATCTGTTCTGGGACCTGTTCGAATCAGAAGAGCCGTGATGGAGTAGAGGGGGTGTTCCTGCGTCTCAGAGTCCCAGGGTGTCTCGCCCCAGGTGTCAGGAAAACACAGTGGAAGAAGAAAATCAGCTGGTGGAGTTTCAAAGGCAGAAAATGGTCATAAATGTGTACAGGTTTCACATATGGTTTGGATCACAGGAGGTTTACTTCCTCCTGTCTGCCCTGCTTGAGACTGGACACTCTCACCGAGGCAATGCCCTGGCTTGAGTTCCAGCTGACATTCTGAATGGAGAGACTGTATATGTGCATGAGTCATGGTTAGAAGCAGGACTGCAGACTCAATATCCTACAGAAAGAGGAGACATAAACAGAAATTATTAATGACAGTATCATGGTTAAAGAAACATAAATTTCTGGGCATGTAAACAGTAACTAAGCCTTCACTGTTCTCAATCACTATTTATTAGTCTTCTTAATTAACACTATTTTTTATTTGTGCCCAAAGGAAAAAAGAAAAGGGAAGGAAGAGGAGAAAGGAAAAGATGATAAAAGAAAAACTTCACAATGACATGGATTGTTGTAAATACACAAGATGATTTATCCAAGCAGCTGGTTCCCTGATGGTTAGTTTCATTAATTTCTTCTAAATGTACTCTCCTGTGTAATTATTTTAAGATGAAATTAAAGATGTAAATTAAGATAAAGATAAAATTAGGATTAAATTACTGCATCTACTAATAATCTCATTTTAAAATTTGACATGTATTTGCCCTCCATAGGGGTTGTCCCAGTTTAAAACCCTGTCTGCCAGGAATGCAAGAATCTACTTGCTTCTCTGCTCATGACAAAGCTGAACTTTATTATCAAAGTTAAACATTTTTCCAACATGACTTTATAAGTAATAGCTCATATTGTTTTCACTTGCATGTTTTTTTCTCTTCAAATATTCAGATATTGGCCATTTGCCTTTCTTCTTTTATGAATTACCTACTAATGTCTTTTGCCCACTTTTTCTGGTGTTATTATTCCCATTTGAAAGAGCTGTTTGTATAGTAGGGATTGTATTTTTTTTCCCCTTTCGTAAGTATCTTTTTTCTCATGTTGCAGATTTTTAATGGTATTCTAGATGTGAATAGCATTTGTGTATTTTTATGTGTAAAATTTCCATACCTTTTGCCTTCCTATGTGTTATCAATAACATGTAAGAAAATATAATGAAAAACTGGTCAATTTATCACTTATTTGTTTATTAATTCATTCATTTATTCAAGAAGTAGAAATCAAGTGCTTTCTATGAGTCAGAGGCTGTGTTCGGTGCTGAGAATGTAATGATGAACACAACCAACTATATCCTCCCCTCATGGAGCTTAAACTCCATCAACAAAACCGCCAACACCACCACCGCAATAATAATAATAACAAAATAAAACAGAACAAAATTCTCAGGAATAGATGTAGAATAAAATGTGCAGGATCATTTTAAAGAAAACGCTAAAATTTAGCTGAAGTACACAAAGAAAGACCGAATAAATGAAGATATTCTATATTCCTGGATGGGGATAGTTACCTTATAAAGATGTTAATTCTAATTAACTATAATTTAAAAATTAAAAATTTTTAAGAATAAATAGGTAAAATATCTAAGAAAAATTTTATAGAAAATGATAATAGTGGATTTGACCTATATGATATTGAAGCAGATTTTACTTTCTCAGTATTTAAAATAATTGGGAAAACAATGATTAAATAAATGGTACCAGGTCAATTGATTAATTATGGTGGGGAAAGCCTAAAATTTTATATTATATTTATAAAATATAAAAATATTAAATTTTATGCCAAATTAAATTCTAGAAAGATTTAAGATTATTTACAAATATTGAAATTATAAGACTACTGGAAGAAAATATAAAGTACAATATCAAAGAGAGAAAGAACGAAATCTACTATGTAAAAATCTGCATAAAACTGCAAAAGATTTTTGTAGCAACAATATCAAATTCAAATAGATTTTATGTACAAAACACGTGTGGGTGTGTCTGTGTGTGTGTCCGTATGCGTCTGTGTGCAGAGGGGTGGAACAGAAATTTGCACTATCCCAAATACATAAAGTACTCTTCATATCTTCAAGGAAAAGGACAAACTTTTCACAGAAAAATGGGCAAACGACATGAATAGACAATTCAATAAAAAGAAATACAAATCAACAATACATATATATTTAAATATTAAGCTTTGGTAGTAATGAAAGAAATGCAAACAGTCCAGCAAAGACTAAAAACCAGCGTTGAAGAGCGTGTGAGAAATGTACACTCATGTCCACCACTGATGAGACTCTCAATTAGGATTGTATTTTGAGGGGATATATTTAAGCTGCCCTGAACTTAGCAGTTGAAAGCAATAAACCTTTATTATCTCACAAGTTCCTTGAGTTAGGAATCTGGGTGCAGCTTAACTGGGTCCTCCAGCTCAGGGACTCTCCCAAGGCTGCAATCACAGCGTTGGCTGGGGGCAGAGTCATCTCAAGGCTCCATGGGGGAGTGTCAACTTCCCTGCTGGTAATCCGTTCTTTCTGGTTGTTGGTCAGAGTTGTCAGTCTAGGCCACATTCAAGTCCACACATTTGAGGACATAAGAACCAGAAGTGAAGATTATTGGGGCCCATCTTGGAGGCTGCTCACCCCAGGAGACAGTTTGGCAATATGGGTCAAAGTGTAAAAACAATGTACATTTCATTGACACATCAGTTCTAATTCTCATTATCTAAGGAAATAATTGAACGAATGCACAAAGAAAGGAATGCAGGAAAGTTCTTTATGGAATGTCATATAATAGAATACAAATGGGAACAACCAAATGTCAGTAGTCTTGTTTAAATAAATTAGGTTATAGCTTCATAACAGAACAGTAGGATGCAGCAATTAAACTTATGTGGATGCATACATAGTAATATAGAAAGATGTTATTGAAATATGACTGAATTAAAAATCAAATTTAAAAAAATCCTTAAAATGTTAAACATATACACAGGAAAACGTCTGGAATAACAGACTCCAAAATATTGACAATGATTATTTCTTTGAAACAATGGGAATATACATGATCTAAATTATTTTTATTCTGACTAATTCATATGACTTACATTTTCTACAGTGGAGATATAATATCTTATAGCAAAAATGAGCCACTACTTGTAATGAAAAGTAAGAAAACCAAATTTCCTTGCTAATATTTGTACTGTACATTTGCACTGTGTCTTAGCTCAGGCTGCTATAACAAAAACACCATAGACTTGGTGGCTTAAACAACAGACATTTATTTCTCACAGTTATGGAGTCTGGGCAGTCCAATGTGCTGGCAGATTCAGTGTCTGGTGAGAACCTTCTCCCTGGTTCATAGACTTTTTGCCATGTCTTCACATGGTGGAAGACTGAAGGGGCTCTCTGGGATCCCTTCTCTAAGGGCACTAATCTCATTCATGTGGGCTTCACCCTCATGACCTAATCACCTCCTAAAGGCCCCGCCTTCGTACACTATCATGTTGGGGATTAGAGTTCAACATATGAATTTAGGGGGACACAAGCAAGCATTCAATCCACAGCAGACTGCTCATGCTTTCAACAACACTAGAGAGTCCCCCCTTCTCACTGTCAGCCCCCATTTTCCTGAGGTCTTCCCCAGCCACCTGAACACTGTAAGATCCTTTAAGAACCAGACTCAGACTCAGACCATTCTTTCTCTCTCTGGGGAAGAGTCTACATAAGCCTCTTCCAGGGTCTTCATCACAGCAAAGCTGCCCCAGCTGCACATCCTAGTGAAGGGGGTTGTCATTGTTTTCTAGGTATAGACCAACAGCTCATAGCTAACTAGTATGCATGGAAGGCCGCAGTGGAATGTGGAATGCTGCTCTCCAGAGCCTTCCTTGGACTCCTCAGATATTCATTCGATGTTGACACTCTCCTGTCCTGTCAAGATGAGTCTACCAGTAAGAGTAGTAATTTTTCCTTTTTACCATTCCTCTGAAATCTTAAACACATTATGTTTGTTTGGGGGAACACAGAGCTCTTACGTTCTATTAACAAATGAGAATTAAAATACACTACATTAAGTTGTGCTGTTAGGACCTCATTTCCATGAGATTGTTTCTGCTGAAACATTTAATTGGGTATGGTTTATGCATTGACAATAATCAATATATTCATTCTTCAGGGAGCTGAGAATCACATCCCTGTGTTTGAAGGAATCATTTATATGTATGTTATGGGTTCATTAAATAAAACAAGTGAAACCCATAGGTGCACGATATTACCAAAATGCTTCACAGAATGCATTGTGATCCCTTTATTGGCTGATGTAGTAATTAAATTCATGTGCTCTAAAGCAATACAGAAAGCTGTTTTATTCCTTTCTGAATGAAATTCATTCTTTTCAGGTTTAGAAATTAGAACTGGAAAATGCCAGTATTTAAGGCAAAGTGTTTTCAAAACTAATCCCAAGGAGGAGAATTCTTAATATGGCAGCTCGTTGGAAATGTGACGTTATTCCCTGCCAGGCCTTTCTTAAGCCCCAGCCCCCATCCCTTTTGTCTGATTCTGAAATGGCCTCAGACATAATTGGGTTTCCTAAGACCTGTTTCTCTCCCTGGACATGATTGTGAACAAAGAGTGCCAAACTGGGAAAATAATTAATTTTAATGAGAGAGACACTGGGGATGTGTGAGTGGTTTCCTCTGTTTTCTTTGATCTAAAATAATGAATGTTCATGCAGCAAATAGAGCAGAAAGATTACAAACATCTAGTCCTAAACAGAGGTGTCACTTTTATACAATCTAATGAAATCTCCTTCAACAAACCGTGTTCACAACTGAGTCTGCTCGAGCGTGACAGAACGTCCTGGGGCTCTGTGTTTTTAATCTTAGTCTGTGCTAAGTTGTACAAAATATGCTCCATCAAAGATACACGGAGGGTGTGCCCGGTTATTTCTATCTCGTCAGGTTATGGGTGTAGGATTTTCTCCTTTAGGAGTTTAGAACCTTCTTTTTACAAATGTTTTCAGCTTTGTTTGAAGACTGTCTTACCTGCCCTTTCTTCTGTCATATGACCGTGAGCTCCCTAAGGTGGAGATAGCACCATGCTTGTCACTGAACTGCTGCACCTGTAACAGCACTGGTACACGCGGACTCAGGAAACCTTTGGTGAAATGAATGAGTGAATAAATCACTGATGAGTCCACCACTGAAATGTAGCTACTGTCTACATTTTGCTTTCCAGCTTTCCAGTCTTTTATAAGGATGAATATTTGTACTTGGGGGAGGCCATTCAAGAGGGATAAACAACCCTGTCATTTTAGTGGCTCAAAATTTTTTTCTTGATAAAAAAGCCACTGTGGGCCCAGTGGCTCTCCAGAGCAGCTACCCTCCAAGCAGTGACTCAGGGACCCAGGATGCTTATGAAACCAAGCAGGACCCTCTGGGCCCTTCCTGGTGACAGACCCCCTCTCCCCAGCCCGTGTCCTGTGCCTCTTGTTTGTAGAATAGCTTTAGCCTCCTAGGCCTTCCCTGAGTTCCAAAAAGAAAAATTTAATCAGAGAAGTAAAAAAAATACAGAAATAAAAGAAAACAGTCAAGCAAGACAAAATAATAATAGTTTAACCACAAAACAAAGTCAAGGACCTTTAGTTCCTTCTCTAGAGTCATAGATAATATCCTGAGGCATATCCTTGAGTTGTTTTGCAGATTCCGAAACCCCTGCCAGGTGGAAGAGGTTAACTGCATGCTGACCACAAGCACATAGACCACAGAACGGTTAGAATCAGAAGGTTGATGGTTGAGATCCCCAAAACATCACCCTGTTACCTCACCACCAACCAATCAGAAGAATGTCCAAAGCTGATCAAGCATCCTACAACCCTCACCCCTAGTTTTGCCTTTAAACACTCTTCCCTGAAAGGGTCTTCTGAGCATGAGCCACCTGTACTCCTTGCTTGGTGCCTCTGATAAGCTCTGTACTTCCCTTCACCATACCCCATGTCAGTAGATTGGCTTTGCTGTGCGCTGGGCGAGCGGACCCAAGTTTGGTTTGGTAACGCTTCCGTCCTGTGCACTGTCACTTCTACACGTGACTTCCATGGTTGCTGCCAAAGGGGACGAGGGACATGGAGGAGGGAGAACACACTCCCTCCCATTCCATCATTGGTGGCCCGAATGCCCCCCACCTCCAGCCCCGACTGTCAGAGAGGCGGGAAATGCAGGCAGGCAGTACAGAATATTCTGACAGTGAATGTGCCTCTGCAATGTAGTTTCTGTGCAGAACTCAGTCATCCAGCTGTGCCAGATTATTTTAACTCGTTATTGTTGGACATAATGGTCATTTTCAATTTTTACGTATCATAAGTCTATTTAAGAGGGAAAACCCCAACAATGTATGCACATTTCTGCTTGTTTCAGGATAATTTGCTAGAAACAATTACCTTCCCCAAAGGAGGCCTTCTGACTTTGACAGTAGTAATCCGCAACTGGGGGGTGATTTTGCATCCCCCTACCCCACCCGGGGGATATTTGGAAATGAATGGAAACATCTTTGGTTGTCACAACTGGGGAGGTGGGGTGGGCAGTATAGGTGCTACTGGCATGCAGCGAGTAGAGGCCAGAGATGTTGCTAAACATCCTACCATGCACGGGACAGTCCCGCATGATGAATAATTACCAGCCCAAAATGTCAACATGCCTGAGGCTGAGAAACCTTGTTTTAAACTACAAACATGTCCCTGTATGAACGACACAAGCCTTTGTAGGGTGTACATATTTTCTACCTCCTCATGGTAGTAATTTTTAACATTTTCATGATACTTTACAGTTTCCAAAAGGCTTTCATACATTTCATTTTTCTCCTTCCCAAAGCCTTGAAGGTGGGCCAGAGAAAATAGTCTTCAGTTAACACCACTTTGGCCTGCGAATACTAAGAATCGGCGTGGTTAAGGGATTTCTCTCTACTCCCATAAATGCTGAGGTCTGAACCCAGTTTTCTGGCTCCTAGTTCAGCGTGTATCCCGTAATGCACTGCAGCTTGTCCTGGGCCAGCGGGTTCCTCAGGTTCCCTTTGTGCCCAAGAGGTGAGAGTCACCTTGATTAGAGAGAGAGAGAGAGAGAGAGACAGACCCTCGGCCCCTAGGGACAGAGTCGGGGTTGGGAGGTAGACCAAAGGAAAGAAAAAAGCAATAGAAACAGGAGAAGAAAGGCCACCCTATTGAAAAATACCATTTGGGCACAGCTGTCTCCTTAGAAATTGGGTTCAGGGAGTGTCTTGAATTTCAGGAGATAGTATTTCCTTCAAAGCCAAGGAGGAAGAGGAAAGAAAGAGAGGTGTGTTTGAGATGTGCACTCTCATGTAAAAACCGGTTAGCAGATAACTGCCTGGTGAGGATTTCTCAGACCGGTGGCCTACCCTGCTGATTTTAAGTGGAGGTGGCTGGGACTTGGGGGTCGCGGTGGGAGGGCAACAAAGAAGGTTGAGTGATTCTGACCCTTAGTCCGTTAGTGGCACCTGGAACTCATTTACAATTGCTTCCTAAAGCAGTATTTCATTGAACAAAAGCCTCTTACAACATTTGGCTTAGAAATCAACGCTCACATAACCCTTTACCATCCTTTTCAGTTTTGTACGACATGCTGGTAGGCTGTCTCTGAACTTGCTAACAGTAAAACTTAAAATCCAATCATCTCACTGGCCTAGAAACTCATTTCCACTTTAACCTAGATAAAATCCAACCAAATGATGCCTGTTATGAATGACTGCTCAAATAATTTTAATCCCATGGGGGAAACTATATTGCAGATATTCATTTTTTTGTACAAATGGGTTCAATTTATCATTCTTACTTTATTTTATTTATTGTTTCATTTATATTAAATATTAAGAAGGTAACAATATTTGAGGGGAATTTAAGTATTTATTTTTACCCTTACCTTCTCTTTATGGCAAGCAGTCTTGATTTTCCACACAGAGAAGTGATCTATTCTTTTAAAAATTATTTTTACAATAAAATTAAGTAAAACAGGGTCGATTGGAAGAAAACTACTTAATAATAGTGTAGATGACACACAGACGTGGTGAAAATTTCTGAAGTTGGAGTTCGAATGAACACTGTTGAGAAACACTGATTTAGCACCCCAAGAGCCAAGTTTTAGAGTCCTCAGAGCTGAATGTGTACATTTCACTCACAGAAGGTGGTTCTCAACCACGGCTGCGCATTAGGACTACCCGGGAACTTCCAAAAAACAGTGGTGCCTAGACTCCACTTCAGACCAATTAAATCAGAATCTCTGAGTGTGGGACCCAGGAATGGATATTTTTTCAAATTTATTTATTTTATTTATTTGTTTGGCTGTGCCAGGTCTTAGTTGCAGCAGGCGGGATATAGTCTCCTGACCAGGGATCTAGTTCTCTGACCAGGGATCGAACCTGGGCCCCCGGCACTGGGGGCATGGAGTCTTAGCCACAGTACCACCAGGGAAGTCCCAAGGATGGATATTTTTAAAGCTCCCTTTCCAATGTGCGGCCAGAGCTAGGAACCACTGATACAAGATCTCCTGCCTTCTCTTCACAATGAGTTCCAAGATGAACTTTTGAGACGTACATTCTAAGTCAAGTGTACCACTTAGCTAATAGGCCAGGTGAAGAGTGAATTCAGTTTCTGTACACTTGATTTTGAGAACCATGCTCAGTTTTTTTTGTTTTTTTTTAAAACAGCTTATTTATTTATTTATTTATTTATTTATTTATTTATTTATTTATGGCTGTGTTGGGTCTTCGTTTCTGTGCGAGGGCTTTCTCTAGTTGCGGCAAGCGGGGGTTACTCTTCATCGCGGTGCACAGGCCTCTCACTGTCGTGGCCTCTCTTGTTGCGGAGCACAGGCTCCAGACGCGCAGGCTCAGTAGTTGTGGCTCACGGGCCCAGTTGCTCCGCGGCATGTGGGATCCTCCCAGACCAGGGCTCGAACCCGTGTCCCCTGCATTGGCAGGCAGACTCTCAACCACTGCGCCACCAGGGAAGCCCCCATGCTCAGTTTTGACACCTTGTTCTGGGCCAACCCAGCCCCTACACTGACACTCTGCTCAGGTCCAGCTGTCCCCTCCCCACGAGGATGTCCTCCTCATCCCACTCAGGCTCTGTGATCTCGCAGGAGGCTGGAATGTTGAACAGTGGCAGTAATAAGAACAAGGTTCTATTTACTGAGTTCTTACTGTATACTATCTTTTTTTGCAATGCATCAATGAATATTATTATACACACATTTTGCACATGTGAAAGTATATATCTATAGGACAAAAATCTACATATGTAACTTACAAAACTGGGATTCCTATATGCATTCTTTAGCTTTTTATTTGGAAACAATCTTAAATTCACAGAAAAGTTTCAGGAACAGTGCAAAGGATTTTTTTTTTCTTGAACCATATACAAGTAAGTTGCTGACAGGATGCCCCAGTTCCCCAAATAATTTACTATGTATTTCCTACAAACAAGGACATTCTCTTGTACAACCGTAAACTTCAAAATTCAGGAAGTTAGCATCGATACACCATTCATCTTAGATTCCATTCAAATTTCACCAGTTGTCCCAAATGTTCTTTTTTTTTTTTTTTTTTTTTTTCCAAATGTTCTTTATAGCAAAAGGATCAAGTCCAGAATCACATGTTGCGTTTAGTTTTCTCTTTAGCTTTCTTCACTCTGGAAGAGTTCCTCAGATTTTCCTTGACCCTCACAACCTTGGTGCTTTTGAAGATTTCAGTTATTTAGCAGAATGTCCCTCAGTTGAGGTTAGTCTGCTGTTTCCTTATGATTAGATTCAGGTGTGCACCCTTCCAGCTTTCACAGAGGCGTTGCTGCCGTCTTCTCTTTCATTCTATCAGATGGTGCATGATTTCAATTTGGCGTATTAGTGCCTATTTGCTTGATTAAGGGGATGTCGACCAGGCAAGTGACTCTTTTTCCCCTTATAATAAATATTTTGTGGGAGGTATTTTGAAACCATGTATGTATGCCACTCCCCTTCAAACTTTCAATTCAATGCATTCATTCATTCATTCATATCATTATGAACAATTCTAATTGTTTTGTAGAAATACTTTATTGTTCCTTAAATACAGTTTAAGCTACAATAAGATAAACCTCTCACTTCTCAAATTAGCAAAAAGTACAATACAACGGTTCATCAATTAGAATTAGATTCCTAGTTTATTCAATAGGTTACAATCCGTTAGTATCAATACTTATTTTGATGTTCAAATAATCCAGATTTGGTCAATGGGAACCCATTTAAGCTGGCTTTCTATTTCATACATAACCCCATCATTATTTGAGCACTTCCGTGTTTTTTTTTGCATAACAAGATGTTCAGGATCAGCTTTTACTTTCTCTACCCCGGCCCTGGTATCAGCCATTTGTTCAAGAATCTTTGGTTCCTTTGAGTACAGACTGATGTTTAGAAACCAGTATCTAGGCACCAGGTGTGTTCATTGCTATTGAGGTGTTGCAGCTCCCAGACCTCCCCAGCGGACAGAGCTGGAATCCATGTGTACACACACACACACACACACACACACACACACACACTGTGACGTATATTTATGTCATACTTATTTCTATAACTATTTTTACAAACCATGAGTTCACACCAATATCCTCCATTATAACCCAGCACCACAGGGTTTACTCTAGTCTTCTCCCTTCCCACGTCTGTAACCCCATTCTCCAACAGTGAGAATCCTGCCTCATGTTATACTCAGTATATTTACTAATTTGATACTCTGCCATTACCCTCTCCCAACCCCCCATGTACCGACTCCCTCCTCAATTCATAAGGATGCTGACACTCTGCACCGGATCTCCACTGGGTTTTAATGACTTTTTCTGGGCTACCCCTCCCCCACAGTACGGCCCCTCACCCTACTTGGGCTCTGAAACCCTGTACCAAGCTGCCCCACACCATGCAGATGTTTTCCTCATCCCTCTTGGGCTCTGATGCCCTACCGTGGGCCATTGTTACAACTGTCCACCCACTTGGACACCCTTCTCACCCTGCTGTGCCCTGACACCCAGGGTCTGGTCACCCTCTTTTATGGACCTCCTCCTTAACTGGCTCAGGCTGCCCCAGCTCCCTCACCCCTACCCCTGCGCATTGAGGCTTATTTTCCTCAGCCCCACCTAATGCAATACAAATTTTTTAAAATTTTGAAGTGTTTTGACAAATTTCTACCCAGAGAGATTCCATCAATTCATATCCTACCATTAATGTAAGAGAGCCTATCCCCCTAACACTCAGCAATGGAATGTGTTATTGTACTTTTAGATCTTTGCTAATTTGAGAAGTGAAATGTTTATCTTATTGTAGCTTAAACTGTATTTAAGGAAAAATAAAGTATTTCTACAAAACAATTAGAACTCACACTCTCATTAAAACTCCAAAGTATGATTCCAATAGCACTCTTAATCTTTAATAGTAAACCCCAAACTTTGTAAAAGAATGAAATTATCTCACTTATGTAATAGCCTATTTTCCCATCTTTAATAACTAAACTGAGTTCTAGAAAACATATTTTTGGTCCCAGATATAATTGAAAGGGCTAGCAAATTTTAATTTCTAAAGGGACCAGAAAAATAACACACTAACAGTCTGTTTTGACTAGAACAGTTGTCAAATCAATAATTAATTGTCACTTGATCTGAGAAAAACATCGAATTAGAAGAAACAAAAGCCCTGTCACATAATAATAATGGAAGGTCTAGGTCATTTGACCTTGTGTCCTAAGGTTTTGGAGGAGGTCAGCGTGTCACAGCTTGCCCTTGATCTCAGAGCAGCTCCCAGCTGACACTTCATGGTACCTGTGGTCGTCTCTATGGAGCATTAACGGTTTATCAGGAGCAGGATCTTTCACTCGGGAGCACTTGGTACTGGAAGCACCGACTAGAAGCTGTGCTGCATTTACCCTCACCCAGGGAGCACCATTGACATGTCTACTCAGATTTCCCTGTAGAGGTCCATAGCTGGCTCAGAGCCATCTGATGCACTAACCAGGCCACTCGTCTCCTTTTCCAGGGTGTAATAGAGGTAGACAAGTAAATGTTAACAACCTCTAGAAATGAAATGTAATATGGTCCAAGGAATTATGCCACTTATGATTAACAGACTTCTAAGGAAAAAAGAAAACCTTACTGATGGCCTAAGTTTTGTATAACGTCCTACGTTTCACCGGGTATCCAGAGATTGTCCGGCATCATCTGTCATAGGGTAGGTGCAAAAGATCTATTAGTTGGATAGTTCAGTAAGTCCATGAGTGAAGGATAAACCCAGGAACAATGAACACACACTGTGTCACGATTTAAGGTCATGTTGTGAACCACAGTGACCCGCCATAGGTGGGTCGGCCCTCAGGATGGCCTCTTTCCTTCACCACTCAGGCTCCTGAGTTTTGACTGGTGCTTTTGATTCCATCTCATAATACTTTCCTCTCAAACTCCCAGGAGACCAAGCTTATCAAATTACTAATCATCATACTTGGAAAAAGCAGCAACAGAATTCATCAATTCCTGGGGAAAAAAATGATCGATTCGTTTATTTTCACCCAATATTTATTGAGGGTCTAGCATGTGGCTGGTGCTGTTATAGGTCTTGTGAATTCAACAAAGTTCTCACCCTTGTGGGTTTTACATTATAATGGGGACCAGACAATAGATAGAGGGGTGCTTAATAAACAGTAAGATTGTGATGAGAATGATGAAGACAAAGCAAGGTAGGAGGCTTGAGGGACAGGGAGGGATGAACATTTCAGACAGTCCAGAGAACGTCTGTCAGAGGAGGTGACTTCTGAGCGGAAGCCTGCTTTGTCCCTTGTGTGTCAGACCCGCAGCTTCTATGATTACAAGTTGAGTTGGTCCAGAAGCCATCTTCTGGACTCTGCTGAACCCTCTTTCCCGTAGTCATTTTACTGCCTGACCCAGTCCATTTTTAATGTAGTGGTGATGGCCTAGACTGCCAGGGCCTGAAAGCCATGTCCTTTCCTAAATTTCTTCCATCAGGTAAGGCAGGACCCTCTATTCATTCATTCAGTTGAAAGATATTTGTGAGAACTCACTACATCCTAGGAACTGGCCGGGCCTTGGAAATGCAGACCAAAATGAGTAAGTCATGGCTGCAGCCCTGGGTGAGCTTCCAGATCAGTTGGGAGAGTACACATGTAAACAAATCAGTGCAAAAAAGTGTGCCAGGTGCCTTGAGAGCAGGATAGAATGAGGTCTCCTCATGGAGGTCTTCAAAGTTATTGTGGAGAGGTTAAATAGTATATTCGTAAATCATACTTGATATATATCAAATATTATATCAATATCAATGTTACATTCACATATATGTATACAAGCGTACAAGGTTTACAAGGCAGTATGGAGTCACTGAAATTGTTAGTGCCCACTGAAAAAAATGCACAACCTAAAATTTGAGAATTATGTTTTATTCTGCAGATATACTGAGGACTTAAGCCCAGGAGCTAGGCTCTCAGATAGCTCTGAGGGACTGCACTGACTGAAGAGGTAAGGGAGGAACCAGGATATATAGGAATTTGGGAGGGGTGGGGACGGGAAACCAGGAAGTTGAACATCAAAATATTACTGCTAATTAAAGAAAAAACAGACATCTCAAGTGAATGAATTCAGTGCTTTCCTACGTATGGGAAGATGCAAGAGTCTGGGCTTAATGAAATCATTCCTTTGATATGCACCTTAACTATCTAGGGCCAGTATCCTGTTTTCCTTTTTCTTTTAATTTATTTATTAGTTTATTTATTTTTGGCTGCATTGGGTCCTCGTTGCTGCGCACGGGCTTTCTCTAGTTGCGGCGAGCAGGGGCTACTCTTCGTTGTGGTGTGAGGGCTTCTCATCGCGGTGCCTTCTCTCCTTGCGGAGCATGGGCTCTAGGTGCGCGGGCTCAGTAGTTGTGGCACGTGGGCTCAGTAGTTGTGGCTCGCGGGCTCAGTAGTTGTGGCGCACGGGCTTAGTTGCTCCGTGGCATGTGGGATCTTCCCAGACCAGGGCTCGAGCCTGTGTCCCCTGCATTGGCAGGCGAATTCTTAATCACTGCGTCACCAGGGAAGCCCCCAGTATCCTGTTTTTCTCCATCCTGAATCCTCTCAGGGTGCACTGTGGTGGGGGGCCGCAGAAGTTGATGGTCTGATGGCTGCAGCATCCTTTGTTTACTGATACGACAGGCAGCATTCTTGGAAAACTGAGCAGGTAAGTGTAGGCTGCACGAAGTGGGGACAAGGTGAGACAAGCAGCAGGAAGACGTGATAGTTGAGTGGATAATGAGGCTCTGGACCAGGATATGGTAAGAAAATGAAACAAAAATCACCATCATATAAGAGTGTCAGTGCCAAGGTAGACAAGACAGGACTGGGAGATCGATTGCATCCGACAAGCAGAAATGAACAACGCCCCATTCAGAGGGCTTTGTCTTCCTCTTCCTCATCCTCTCAGCTCTGAGAAGAATAGTACATCCTAGCTCGGGAGCTTCAGTTTACATGATCTTAGTTGGAATTTTTATTAAGCAACCAACCAACCATTTCTAATTCTACCCCACCCATTGGGCAATGAATTTTACAGTGAAAAAAGGAGTTTCAGAGACCAGTTCACATCACTGCTTTAATTTCTTGTTTGTCAGTTTAGATAGATTTCCAAAGCTGCAGCAAGGGATGGCTACTGGACTAATGAACACAGGGACACCTGTGATTCCCTCTAGGCTTTTAGATGAATGTTTTGCAGCAACACATAATAAACTAATTTTCTTTGCCTACCCAAAGGGTTGAAACAGGGATTTAAGATTTAAGTATTGCTGCCCAATTCTGTCCTCTGGTTCCCCCACCCCACCCCTGTCTGCAAAATCTATGTACTTCTCTGAACAGGCAACTATGTCTAAGGTAAAAATATTTTATGTGTCAACAAAAAAAAAGCCATGCAATTTGAAATGCTCTGAAATTATTTCGGAAGCAGTAGACCCTTGAATGAATTTAGACTTGTCTCTGAGTTTTAAGCACCAAGCAAATGATCCAATAAGGTAAATGAAGGAAGCCAGCGAAAGCAATCGATCTGTTTTATTGTCTACGTTTTGAAAATAATTGTGCAAACGTGGTTAGAAGTGTTAAGACTCCTTTCTGAGGGAAGTCACATGACCCTCTACCTCCCACAAAGGTAGAAATGGCTTTTTATATCTAGGAGCCATTAGTTTGCTCAGAACAGCAAAGAGCACAGTTCATCCTCCAAATGGCCACCTGCACAAGTCCAGCATTTAGACGAAAAAGCTGTATTAGCCGGTGATAATGCAAGAGCTTTCACGAGGCTGATGGGACTGGATTGTTTCAGAATAACCATCACTAGAGTGTCTATCTCTTAAATGAGTTAGATTGGGTTGGAGGCTGTATTACAGCCTCCTCGTATTCTGGAACAATCTAAGCCATTCCAATATTTCCTATGATAAAGCTTCGTAAGTAGACCTTTGAAAGAAAATGAAGCGCTTACTTACTAAGTGCAGTGTATCAGCCATCAGCCAAAATTCTTTATCCAGCTCTTCACTGCCCAAGGTCCACTCCACAAGACACTGAAGATGCAAGGGCGGAATGTTTGCAAGTCACCTTCGATGTGGAGGGCCTGCTCTCTACGTCCATTGCTCATTCTTTGGAATTTTTCTTTCAGGCTGACGGAAGTGTGTTTGAGGTGTGAATGCCAACCAGCCTATGCTGGGGCTGCCGGTGGGAGGGGGCACCTGCCAGAGTGGGAAGAATAGGTGGGAAGAGGCACCGTCTTGCCACCCGCTGCCCAGTGGTCCTCAGATGTTATCACGTATCGGAATCACCTGGAAGGCTCCACCCCCGGAGTTTCTGGATCAGTGGGTCTGGGGCGGGGTCTGAGAAGTTTCCTGTCCAACAGATTTCCAGGTGACGCTGGGGCCGCTAGTGTGGGACCGCACGTGAAGAATCACAGCCCTGCAGCCTCCTTTCCGGATGGTTTCAGGAGGAGGCTGGTGGCCCGCTGGCTCTAGCAGGCCGGTTTCTGTCTCTCCAGCCCCATGGGTACCATGTCCTGTAATTCTTACTCCGCACGGGCTGATGTCCTCGCCACCCCCTGCCTTCAACACAGTCGTTGTCACGTCTAGGCCTTGGCTTCTTCCTGCCCCTGTCAGAGCACCCTTCCTTCTTTTTGTCTCTTCATCTTCCTTACTCTCTAAAGCTCATATCGAGTCCCACTCTCTCCACGAAGACTGTTCTAATTAGCTCAAGCGTTCATCTCCTCTCCTTTTCTTTAATTCTTCTGCTTTTCGTGGTCTGCAGCAAGCCTTAATTGTTCTCAAAACGATTCAATTAGATTGTAAGCTGCTTGCAGGCAGGGGCTATTCACAGATAAAGCATAATGGTATTTAAACGTACTGAATGTTTAGCACGCAGAAGGCATCGTGCTAAGCATTTTCCCTATATTAACCCACAAGGGGCTGTGATCGCCCCCTTTCATACGTGAGGAAAAGCAAAGAGAAGAGAGCGTGCATAACTTCTTTAACAAAGTCACACACACCGGGAGTACCTGACGGGGTCAGGTTTCAGGCCCTGAAAGCACTCAGCTGGCACCTGAGCTCTCTGTGGGTGGCAGCCTGACCCCAGAGGGTGGGGCTGGTTACTAGGGGGCTGAGCAGACACAGAGCCTGGCTTTTCCTCTGCGGGCAATGCCTTCCGCACTGTCCCGGGAACAGAGACGTGGGTACAGTCTAGGCTCGCAGAGCTGCTTTAAAATAGCTCGATTATCGTTGTGCTGCACGGTCCACTGTCTATCATTCTCTCCATGGATTGTGGCCCATATCTGAACAGCTGGGACAGAGCTGTAAGGGCTTCCCCGTTCCCCAGTCTTTACGCTGTAAGATTTGCCACTCATTTGGCTCCTTAAAAACTCTGGACGTAGCACAGCAGGGCAAGAGACACATACCAGTTGCCAGATATGAAATTAGAAAATAAAATATAACACAAAGATACATATTTATGACTATCTTCATAGTCATGTCTTTAAAATTAAACCAACTAAGGCAATACAAAGCATTGATACTCACTATCAAAATATTTGCTTTGCAAATTCTACCATGTAGCAGTTATTGTATTGCTATTTTTTTGGCTCCAAAGCAAATCTTTTTTTTTTTTTTTGCAAATCTCTTAATTCCCCCCAGATGAACATGTTTATTGGTGCACTGAGACCCTAGAGGATTATTTGGATAGGGTGCCCTCTTTTAGCATAAGAAGCCCTAACATTTGACGTGGCAAAGAACAACATACCTGATTTATCACACATCAAAATTTTGAATACACTGTGCCGTCATGCTTGTCAATATACTAATTTCTCCTTATAAGGCATCTACTTACCTTACTCAGACGTCCCCCATTAAGCCCTGAGTGTATGCACTCAGCTCCACTGGGCCAGATCCAGGGACGGGGGCGGGGTGGGTGTGAGAGAGGGGCTACAGGATGCCAAGGGCATTCGCCTGAGCTACTAGAAGGACCGTGCCTCTCAGGGCGCACGGGTGGAAAGGCAGGCCCGAGCCTCACTTGCAGGAGGTAGCTTGCCCCACCCCGGGAGAGGGCAGCAGAGACATCCCAGGACCGCAGCAATATAGACCTGATGGAAAGTGCTAGTTTGAGCAGAAGTCTTGCTCGAAGTCTGAGGCATAAGCCCTGAGAACTGGGGCCGCAGCTCTGAGGAGGACTTGCTGCTGGGCAGGGAAGGTGGTTAGAATGTCATTAGCCCCCTCTCAGCCTACCGCTGCCTGGACCACATACATATGCAGATGATCCTTTCTCAATGCTCTATGCTAATGTGTGGGAGGGGTGGGGAAAAGGTGAATAATTGACCACAAACTTCATTACCATGGACACTTGCCCTGTTCTCCTCCCACCCAATTATTTTACCACAGGATGTACCCAGATCTGCTTCTCTGGGGCTCTGACTTCCCAGTGCTTTTTTGTGTTGGTGTGTTTGCCCCAAGACACGCAAAACCTAGGAAGCTTCCAGAACCCCTGCGCTAAAGGGACTGCAGATTTCTCTCTGGGAAGCTGGGTCTGTACCTGGGCTTCTCTTCTTAACCAAAGCATCGGGCTTCCGTGAGAAACACCAGAGTCTTTGGTCCCTGAGTACAAAGGCTTCTGATTTGCTACATTTAGCTTCCGGTCAATTAGCTGTTCTTTCTCCCTTTATCCCAGGCTTCTCTTAGAAAACCCAGTGAGCTCTAAATGCGAGGGTCATCAGGAGAAAACTGTAGGTGTGGATGCGTGTGGAAGTTTAGAAACATGGTCACTTTCTTCCAACTCTATGTCTTCCCTCTTGAAACAAGAGGAGAAAGTTTGCTCATTTCTTGGTGGAAACTGTGTCTGTCACTTTACCGTGGACTTGAGCCTGCTGCAAGCCGATGAGGAACTTTCCTGTGATCTGTATGGGTTTTTAGAACCTCACATTTTTAGAAAGCTGCTCCACATCTCAAGCTTCTAAAGAAAGTGCCAGTGAGATCCATGCTGCTATATCTGGCTCCAGCGTCATATCCAGGCACCTGAGTGAGATGTGAGCAAGAAATAATTTAATAGAAAAAAAACGTGCCCCCGCTTCTGCACAGCAGACATTTACCAATTAACTGCTTAGCAAATGCTTTTTGCCAGAGTGATCTTACCCTTGGCATAATTTAAAGACAGTTGTTTCTCAACTGTTCTTTGCTTTTGTTTTGATTTTCTTTTCTATGCCTCTGCGGTGTGGGCAGAGGGCCGCCGGGTGGTCTGTAGACAACTCGGCTTCATTGTGATACATAGGCCTGATGTCGGCAGGTGAGAGGACCTTGGTCCTTGTCTTCTTTGGAGAAAGAATTCCACAGAGAGACATTGTAAAGCAAGCACAGAATTTATTGGAAGCACAGTATGTGCAAAGAGAACAAAGAAGCAGTTTATTTAGAGCAGAAGCAAAGCAGAAATGCACACCCAGAGGAGAGTGTGGATGTCCTCCCTAATGAGGAGTGTGCCAGAGAGGTGAGTTAAATCACTCGTACAGGGGCAGTTTTTCCCAGTCTTTGTTTTCCTCTGGCCAGTCATCTTTCTTCGTTTCCCCCATCTGACCTGACCCAGGGCCCTCCCCGATAGGCATGCGCACCTTTTAGCCAAGATGTATTCCAGCGAGGGGGTCTCTGGGAGATTGACGGAACTTATTATGGGTTAGTGCCCCCTCCCTCTTTGACCCCCAAGGAGGCTTTTTGCACATGTGTAGTTGGGGAGGTCTCCTTGACCTCAAGAAGGAAAGATGGGGTTATCTTTTTACTCCAGCAGAGCTCAGCTCCCCTCTGCTCTTGCCATTAGCTTTGTCCTTGGAGTGTCAGGGAAAACAAGCTCCAACTGACTCCACTTGACAAATTCCAGTTGCCCAGCCCAGGAGCCCATCTACCTCCTACCTCATTCTTCTCTGTGTCTCACAGGAAAACCAGGAACCTCCTTCCCCAGAAGTTCTTTCCCCACATGGCTCCAGGTTAGATCTGGCCAGTGAGAGGCGCCCCCACGTGAGGTCCAAGACAGTAAAGAAGGTGAAGCCAGTGTTCCTTGGTATCAGCTGCAGGCAGTGGCTCAGATCCTGGGGAACACCCACCACGGGCAGCCCCAGTTTCCCTTGAGACCCTGCCCTGCCCTCCCAGATGTGCCCAAAGCAACCTTCTGATCTTTAGTTACCCAGCTGGAAACCTCAGTCCCTCTAGCAACTCTAATTGAAAAACCTAGAAAGGTTTCTGTTTTCTGATTGACTTCTGACTGATCCAGGGACAAAGGACTCATTTTCTCATGCTGCTCTTTCCGTATACTACAGATGGGGAGGGATATTAGTGAGAAAGTATTTCTTGAATGCACATAACTTACAGTGCAGTGTCTTACACACCAGGGACACATGTCAAAGATAAAGTCCCACCTCCCAGTTGTTCCAAATAGAATAGAGACATATGACGGCCATGCATACATGAAACCATACGTGTAAACACAATAACTAAAAGTATGTGTCAAGGGAAGACTCCACCTGGGAAGCTGTTGGAAGCAAGAAATTCACATGAGTATCTGTCTTTCCAAAATCTTCTGCAGGGAAAAGCTCCACGGATGGCCTTCCCAGACAAGTGCTGTCCTCCAGGACCACATCCCCGAGCTGCTCCGACATGTCACCTTGCGGGGGCAGGACTGCCGCTGTCACTGTACACCCGGGGCACAGGGGGAGGCAGGCCTGAGAACATGGAAATGCAGGGTTTCACCTTCTGCTGCTTCCTGCACGTTCATGGGGGATTCCCGGGAAGGATTTGAGCAAGGAAATAATGGCCATGAGTAGTTCCGTTAAAGGGGGCATCTGTCAGAAAGGTTCGAGCTTCAAGAGACAGAAAACACCGGCTCAAACTGGCTTAAACTTCATGGAAGGGAACATACGCACAGTCAGAGGCTCAGTGATGCCGTCTGCCCAGTTCCTCTCACCCTCTACTCTGCTGTCTTTAGCATCAGTTGTATTTTCAGGCTCTTCTCCCTGTGGAAGCGAGATGGCTGCAGCACGGCCAAGTGAGACACCCAGAAACGAAACAACATTGAGTGGCAGAAAGGGAGCACAGCGCCCGATGTTCATTTTCTCACAAACAAGGACACTTTCCCCAAAGTCCCTCCAGTGCACCACCCCTCTTACAGGCCCCACTGACCGGAAGAGGGTCATAAGCCCACCCTGAAACCTGTCCTTGGAAAGAGGATGGGACCGTACAAATTGGCTTTGTTCGGGGCTTCCCTGGTGGCGCAGTGGTTGAGAATCCGCCTGCTAATGCAGGCGACACGGGTTCGAGCCCTGGTCTGGGAGGATCCCACATGCCATGGAGCAACTGGGCCCGTGAGCCACAATTACTGAGCCTGTGCATCTGGAGCTTGTGCTCCGCAATGAGAGAGGCCGCGATGGTGAGACGCCCGCGCACTGTGATGAAGAGTGGCCCCCGCTCGCCGCAACTAGAGAAAGCCCTCGCACAGAAACGAAGACCCAACACAGCCATAAATAAATAAATTAATTTAAAAAAGAAAAATGTTTAAAAAAAAAATTGGCTTTGTTCGGTCAGGATTTACCCCTGGAACTGGGGATAGGTCCCCATGTTTGTGCCACTGGAGTGGGATGGCCTGATACCGGGGCTTCGGCAATAAGAATAAGGTGAGGATGTATGTTGGCTTTTCTGGAAACTGACCAAGGGGGTAACTACTTATTGTAAAGGGAAGCCGAGAAGGACCCTAAATCTTGCCAGGAGCCTTTGCTGTTCATGACAACTATTGACCCATAGGGGAGTTTCTGTAGGATTTACACCTTATTTTGCATCACCAGACTCAACTGTGCTCAGATGCCACTGCACTCCATCTAAACTTGCGTTCAGCTATTTCTGGAATCCTACTTACAATCCTGATTTTAATGAGAGGAGTGCTTCTTTACCATGTTAAAGTCACAGCCAGAAGGGCAGCTCAGCCTCAGACTGAGGTCACAGAAGGAGAAGTCCATCTTCCGTAACCTCCACAAATTGGCTTTGGTCTCCTGTTTCCCACTTGTATCACCCACTCCAGGGTGCACGGGGTGAGGATAAGGAGGAGTGGAAAGGGAGGTAGCCTGTCACTGGAGGCTTTTTCTTGAACCTCTGAGAGCGAGACTGGAGCTAGGTTTTCACCATTAATGTGCCTGGAGTAAGATGACCACCATGGGTGGGCGTGTTTCTCGTTTCAGGATAGACGGACAACCGGCAAATACTCCCACCATTGCTGATACGCATTCAGAGACCTTTCCATAGAATGAGGCAGACCCGGAGATGACCTAGTCCAGAGTTCACTAGATGTTACTAGGTGTTCTGCAAAAGCTGTGGCTCCACTGGGATGTCAGGGAAATGCTGAGCTAAGCAGGCTTACGACTTCACGACCTCTCAGGGCTTTTGATATGGTGCCATAAATTGTGGTTCTCCAAGAGGGGACATTATGTTCTGTGTTTCCCAAACGTATTTGATCACAGAATACAAACCAGAATATGGTGAGACGGACGTGCAGAAACCACTTTGGCACATGCTGCCCCTTCATTGTACAGCTAAATAAACTGGGGACCTGTACCTTGAGGGAATTGTCTCAAATCACCCTGTGAGCCAGGATCCCTTAGGAAACAGAATAATCAAAAGAGTTTAATAATGAATGGAATGTGGGAAGGATTAGAGAGGCCAACAAAACTGGTGAGACCCACCCCCTTGGGGACTAACAGCGACAAGAAGCCGTTGCCTTCCCAGCCCTGAAGGGGAAAGAGAAGGAACTTTGCTGCTGGAGCCCAGCTGAGGGCTGGAGCCAGGGCGAGGGGCTGCCGGTGACCTGTAATATGGCAGGGAGTGGGGAACTGCATGATCCCAGCCTCGCTCTCCCCCGTCCTCCCATTTCCCCTTGGGCTCTCCCATTGGCCAAACCCGGAAGCCGGGGGGCCGGGAGCTGGTGACGCTGCCTGTACAGGTCAGCCTCCGGGGCACAGAAGTGGGCAGAGAAGCTCTGACAGTGCGTCCAGGGGGCGAGGAAGGGATAACCAGCACCATCACGTAGCTGGGGTTTTGTGTTTCTCCTTTTTAATAATGTTTACCTCATCTCTTTCATAAGCTTATTTGAGTTTGCTTAATACAATGTAATTCGATGTGATGTGTCAACTCTATATCAATAAAGCTGGGGGAAAAATTACTACTATGTGAAACAGAACAAAGGTAAAAACTGACAATATAAAGCAATGGTTCTCAAAGTGTGGTCTAGCGATCTCTGGCGTTCTCAAGAGCCTTTTAGGTTTGCATGTCCATTTATAATAACATTGTGATGTTATTTAGCTTGTTACTTTCGTTCTCACACAAGAGAACAGTGGGGTTTTCCAGAAGTTTCATGGGGAGGGATGGTGCCATTGTTGTGATGGCTAACACAATGTGTGCTTGTGTGTTCTCATGTTTAAAAATCACTCCATTTTAATTTCAAATACAGTAGGTGATAAACATTACCACATAAGCACAATCTCTTTGGGGTCTTAAATAATTTTGGATAAAAAGGAGCCCTGAGACCAAAATGTTTGAGAACTGCTCATGTAAAGGGACCAGAGGGACCAGATGTGTCCAGGTACTTGAAGGAACTATTCCCAATGCTGGGGACCAAATCTGCTTTTCGGTTATCTGGCGTCAAAGCATATAGGAAACATGAGGGTTACATATAAGTCATCTTTGGAACCTGGGGTGTGACTTGGGTACAAAGTGCAAGAAGACCTTGTATGTAGTCCATGGGTTAAGGTTTATCTATGTAAGTTATGGTACAAGGGATGCTGGGTAATAAAAACAATACAACATCTTTATTGCAAGGGTGGGTATTAGCTTCCTATTGCTGCACAACAAATTACCTCCCACTTAGCAGCCTAAAACAACACTCATTTATTATCTCACATGTTCTGGGTTAAGAATCGGGGCATGGTGTAACCGGGTTTTCTGCTCAGGGCCTCCCAAGGATGAAATCAGGCTGTTGGCTGGATTGCATTTTTATCTGGAGACTCACCTAGAGAAGGATCTGCTTCGAAGCTCCTTCAGGCTATGGGCAGAATTCATTTCCTTGTGGCTGTAGAATTCACAGCAACTTGCTTCTTCAAAGCATGCAATGGAGAGAGGACAGTCTCTGCTTCTTCAAGTCTGTAACTTCAAGGAAGTCATGGAGCCTCTTGTAAAGGGATCACCTGATTAGGTCTGGCCCACCCTGGATAAACTCCCTTTTGTTTAACTTAAAGTCAGCTGATTATCAACCTTAATTATACCTGTAAAATCCCTTCACCTTTAACATATAAAATAATACCATCACAGAGTGATATCCTGCATCTTTGCCATATTCTATTGGGTAGAAGCAGATCACAGGTTTCACCCACACTCATGGTGAGGGAATTAAGGGTGTGACTCAGGGGATCACCCTATGGTGTGTCTGCCATAGGTGGGGAACAGATTCAACCATAATAAGAAGGGTTTTGATACAAAGACACCTGAGAGTTAGCACAAGAGCATGACTGAACCGCCAAGCAAAGACCTTGGAGAGAATATCCTTTCCAGCAAGATCCCACATGGGTGGACAACACTCCAGACTTTCAATCAAAACATTAGGGTGAAAGTTCAGAAACACAGACATATGGAAGCATCACCTTCCTGGGTAAATGAAACAGTAACAAAGAAGATGATGTAAAAGATGATGACACAGACTTGTAGGATGTACAATACTCCTAGTTGGGTTGGTGGATTTGGCTGCTCTAATCTAATCACCACTGGCTAATACAAATCACATTGTAAAAGCTAACTAGTGTTAAGAAGCATTATTCTGAAGGGCAAGGGGATGTGTATGAGGTTTTTTAATCCCTGATATATGTCTTTGAATCTGTTAGATTGTGTTTTGGAATTTTCCTAAACTTTATTCCTGAAAACGGTTGAGGGAAAAGCTGATAGGATTTTTCAAGGAATATCCTACGGATATCCTACAGAGGAGATGACCTACTGAAGGAATTTTCTAGAAATAGACTAGCCTGTAATTTGGGGGTGATAAAGATTTCCCTCTATAAAGATGGATGGATGTGGCCACCCTTTGTACCCACGATGCAGAAACAAAACCTGTAGAATTAATCAGAGGAGGTAACCCAGTAAGAAAATTACGACAGGGGTCGTAATTTAGGAAGATATAACTCTGATAGGCCCACCAGGCTCTGTACACAGTCTGCTCTTAAAATTGTTGACTGAAGATGATGATGAAGATGAAGATGAGAACCCTCTGAAAGGATCAAAATCCTAAACCTTAGTAGCTGGCTTTGCTAATACCTTGGTACCAACCAAGGCCATTTGAGATGTGACACAGGCTTGGCCCCCCCAGATGGGTAAGGGTAGAGGACAGCGTGTAGGAGAGGTTACTGCCAGGTTAGGGGTCCCTTGCAAGGAAGGTGGAGGGCCTCAGAGGCAGACTTCACTCATTTTAAATGTTTCCTAGGGTGGTTGCTCATTTTTGTTCTAAAGAGTTTGCTGAGGGCAAAAGTGGATCTTTCCCCAACAATCTTCAAGGAGTAGAAAACACAAAATTCCATCTTTGATTTTCATTATATCCTGTAATGTGCATCAGTTGGGATGCGTTTATCACTTCCTCCTCCTCCTCCTCCTACTTCCTTTCTCTTCTTTCTTGTATTGCTTAAATATAATCAAGCAAATCAATACCCGAGTACTTACCAAATATTAACAGGGCCATTCATTAACAAACTCAGTTATAAGATGAAACTAAATCCTGGTAAAATTTTTTTTAAAACCTGTAATAAAATCAATTAATGACAACAATCATTATTTAAAATCTGAATTCATAGATATAGTAACAGGATATCTCGAAAAAAATTTATGTTAATTGATTGGCTATTTTAAATGTTAATTAAATGTATAAATTGCAGTCAGTGGTAATACAGTACAATTTTTAAAAAATGAATCAAAACTGTTGTTTTTCTAGTACTTTTTAAAAAATTTATTTATTTTTGGCTGCGTTGGGTCTTCGTTGCTGCGCGCAGGCGTTCTCTAGTTGTGGTGAGCGGGAGCTACTCTTCGTTGCAGTGCGCGGGCTTCTCATTGCAGTGGCTTCTCTTGTTGCGGAGCACGGGCTCTATGTACGTGGGCTTCAGTAGTTGTGGCGCACGAGCTCAGTAGTTGTGGCTCACAGGCTTAGTTGCTCTGCGGCATGTGGGATCTTCCCAGACCGGAGCTCGAACCCGTGTCCCCTGCATTGGCAGGCGGATTCTTAACCACTGCGCCACCAGGGAAGCCTCTAGTACTTCTATATAGAGTTAAAAATAATCTGTTAATCTGTTCCTCTCTGTCTTACATACTTTCATTTGTTTCCATGCCTATCAAAAATTTCTAAAATCTGCTATAAGGTTGGTCATGTCAATGATTTCTGCTCTTCCTCCGTTTAAATGTGTTTTTTCAAAACAGCAGCCGTGGGGCTAAAGGTAGGTGAGTCAGTTATAATAAGGCAGCTACAGTAATTAAACTCATAAGCTTCCGCCTCTTGAGCTGTAATTTGAAAGGATGAAAGCTTAATTTTTCCATCAACAAAGTCAGTTTCATCCAAGCTGTTCTTCAGAGTGCATTAAAAAATTACGTGTTTAAACTAATCAGGAGAAAACGGAATTTCAACCCCTCATCATAATAGCACGGATGGGCTGTAAATGTATGGACCATTTTCACTCTAGAAAACTAAGTCCATTCCAAACGTATTCACAAGTAATCAGGCAAACAGAACAGTAGAGACGTAAAAATACTCACTGTGTGAGCTTGAGGCAGAAAGGTATCTAATAAATTAGAGTAAATAGCAGCCGGATTGTCCTCACCAAGGCTTATCTGTTCAACCTAGCAAGGAAGGAAAGTTAGCATTAATTGGCAAGCTCCAAGCTGTCTCAAAGGAAATGGCACTTAGAGCAATTAAGTCAGATGTGGAAAAACAGCTCTGCATTGAAAGCTGACAGCAGGACTTTGGCACAATACACGCAATGAGACTCTGAGGATTTTAATGGATGGAACCTTGGAGACTAATGGACGATTAATGTAAAACAGATGACTTCCCTTGCAGAGGACAGTCTTTTGAAAGATGCTTTACCTGCTACTCAAACTAATGTGGCTAACGTGAAATAATAAAGGGAAGGCGGTCTTACGTAGCTGGGCTAGTGTGGGTATTAGTGTCCCTGCTTTCTCCTTGAATATTTTCAAAAACCAGGTCAGGAATTGAACAGTTTCCTGCAGCTTGGTGGTGCAAACCTCCTCCCGCCACTCTCGATGTCCAGAGGGGCCCGGACTGGCTGTGTTTCTGAAGCCATTTCCCACAGAGCTGCCCTGGGGGTTCACCTTGTTTTACAGGGGAAAGAAGACAGGATACATCATGGTGTTACAGCCTAGCTTTTATTTTATTTTATTTTATTTCTGAAGTATAGTTAATTTACAATGTTGTGTTAGTTTCAGGTGCACAGCAAAGTGATTCAGTTATGTGTATATATATATATATATATATAAGATTTCAGATTCTTTCCCATTTTACGTTACTACGACAGCAACAGCAGGTCCTTGTTGTTTACCTGTTTCATACATAGCAGTGTGTACCTGTTAATCCCAAACTCCTAATTTATCCCCCCACCCCCCGTTCCCCATTGGTAACCATAAATTTGTTTTCTATGTCTGTGAGTCTATTTCTGTTTTGCACATAAGTTCATTAAAAGCCTAGCTTTTAAAACGACCACAAACCACCCCAGCACAAGAATTGTAGTAAATACATTTGAAACCTCTCTTAGAGATTTTGGAGCATGGTTACTTCCTGGTTCAGCCATTCTAGTTGTACTTACTAAAGTCCAAAAGCCAGGGTCCTTCAAGTTTGAGCTTTTAACCACATAACGTATGCTCCTGATAAGTGGTCAGGCACCAAAAGCATATACTGAAATCGGTTGTTTGGAAAGAGAAATCCATCCCCCGTAGAAACAAAACTGCAATGATATCTAAATTTCCATGTGATCCCCCAAAGTCTGTTTAACCCATAATGGGGCTTAACACACATCACCTGAGCCCTGGGTTACAAGGAAAAGAAAGTGGGTGTTTTTTCCCTCGTTCTTGGTGGGAAATGGGAATGGACTGACCCATAATTTTGAGATACAAGCTAATCTTCAACAATTTTCTGTCTTCTAATGCCCCTGTGTTCAACCCTCAGGAAATCAGTGCCTTTATGTAATTTAAGTCACTAAGCATTGCTCCCTAATCCCTACTCCAAATGTACCTATTTTAGTAATTCTCCACTCATTCTCCTCTAATTTTTCTTTCATTTGCTCAGGACAGTGTATCTCAACTAGAAATTAAAGGAAAGCAACCTGCGTGGGCTAATTTACACCCTTGGGTGATGGCCTGAACACTCTCAAAAGTTTTTGCATGTTTTTTTAAAACCAAACTGCTTCTAATATCACATGCATCTCTAACGGGCAGAATGTCTGAGAAAAGTCAAGTGAAAATGTCGGGTAGTTGAGTAATTCCATTTCTAAGTATCTAATTTGAAAGTATCTACAACGGCAGGAGAAATGCACAGGGATATTTGTTAAGGCGGTGAAAGGTAGAACTCATGTGAAAGTCAACAGGAAAATGCCTAAAGTGTAATATATTCATGATGTAATATTATGCAGGAATTGTGTGTGCACATTAGAAAATTAGAAAAAGTCACCTTTTTCTCACAGCCTGACTGGATTTCAGCCCCCAGTGTTGGGTCAGGCAAGATTTGCACAGCTGTTGGAAGAAGCCCGGCTCCTCCCCTCCAAGTGGGACCCAGAGCTTTGCAGGGACAGAACTTAGTTTGAGGCCTCAAATACTAATGCATGTGGATTATGTGTTATAAGTCTGAAACTTGTGTAGTGGGTGTGGAATGGACTCAAAGTTGGGTAGGCAAGAAATATCTAATTGCTTTCTTCAAATCAAATCAAATCTGACTGCCATTCCCTATGCCACTGAATTTGGAACAGAGAAGAACAAACCTGACTCCATATTGAATCTATTCCTTTAGCTCTAACCCTTGTGCTCTGTTGCCTGTGCTTAGTCATGCTGGCTCTGCACCTTCTGTAAAAGAATGTTGCCTCTAGCCTGATATATACATGATAGAAAGGTGTAACAATTTTCCATTCATATAGAGATGAAAAGTTGCAGAACAGAGAATAACATTTGTCTTGTTGGAGGTTTACAGGAACATTGTAACCAGACCTACTTGGACAGCTGCAAGAACAAAGGATTCTGGCACCAAAGAAGTTTGCAACAACAAGCCACACCCCTTCCCCTTTGAGTATAAAAGAAGCCTGAATTCTAACTCAGGTGCGATGGTTCTTTGGGACACTAGTCCAGCATCTTCTAAGTCTGCTGGCTTTCCCAATAAAGTTGCTATTCCTTGCCCCAACACCTTGCCTCTCAATTTATTGACCAGTCATGTGGGGAGCAATATGAACTTAGACTTGGTAACAAATTGGCAAGAAATTTAGTTATGTGTCCTCCTCCTCCCAGGGTTTACATCAAAATCTGGAAGGCTTATTTGGTGCCCAGACAATAAGCAAATTTCTCATTGTGTCACAGGTGCCCTGGATCATCTGGTGCTGGGCAAAGCAGCTTCCCATCAAGCCCCATTCTCACCTGACCTCAGTCCAGCCCTGGGGCAAGGCTAAGGAAATGGCACTGATCCTCAAGAAGTTCAGGATCTACAGACCTCCATGTTTTCCCTGAGCCTTGGGAATGTCCTGTCCCTCAATTTCAAGAGCTTCCATGTTCCCTCAACAGTCACCTTCAACCATCCCTTCCCCACATACGTGCATATGCTCCTCAGTACAATCCTCTCAAGAAGCTCAGGTTCCAGGCTTCGGAAAGAAAAGGGAGGTTTCTAGGCTGCTGGGGTGAGAGGTTTCTAGGCTGTTGAGTAGCTCTCAACATGTGGCCCTGGCCTGCAGCATCTAGTATCCAAGGGAGGCTCGTGGTTAGAAATGCCAATTCCTGGACTCCACCCTAGACTTGCTGAATCAGAAACCCTGGGAAGGGGCCCAGCATGCCGTGTCTTAAGCCCTCTTGGGGCCTGAAAGTAACCTGGGCTTTCTGTTCCGACCTCACAACCACCACCCAGAAGCAAGAGATCTTCAAGTCCCAGCCCCCTCGTTTAAATGGGGGAGGAAAAATGGAGAGGTAAACACAAAACAGCTCTCATTCTTTCAGATCCTTCTATAGCAACAAAATAAAATAAATACCGATGGCAAACTGCAATGATAACGCAGTGATCACACTTCAGGCAGACAAAAATGGAGCTGGGTGACTATTGAGGATCTGGTCTGACACGTCTCTGCACCACTGAGAACTTCAACTTTCTTTGAACTGTACCAGACCCAAGGATACCACCAGCCGTATTCAGAACAAAACCTGCTAGCTGCAACCTTATGGTCTCAAGGCCTCCTCCTGTAAATATGCAACCATTTCGGACCCCAACAAATCCTTACTTAACAAGCACCCTTACTTCTTGCCAGCTCCAATGATAATTCCTGATAAACAACTCATGTAACTAATTGTAACCTTGTGATTTTTGCCTTTATATGGGTTTTTCCCCCCGCGATTTTGTAGCCCAGTGGACACAGCACAATTCAAGTGCTTCTTGAATCTGTGTCTCCCGGGCTACAGTCCTAGCAAACCCCAAATAAACACCTTTTAATTTCAATCAGGTCTCCGTTTCTGAAATTTGCGTAATGATACCTTAGTTAATTCTCTTTCCCCTTTTATGTGGCACTGTGCAAAGTGCAGTCTGGATTTATAAAAAACGAAGGAAACCTGAGAACACATCTCATCCACACCTCACCAACAAATCCTCACCCCCACCTGCCAGGTTTAAGAATTCAAGAGGCTTTATCCTGACAAAGAAGCATGCTGAGAAATAAAGGTCAAGTGTTCCGATGAGGCCATTCCACATCTCCACGGAATGCACAATGTGTGAACACCCTTAGAATTTCAATTGGGTCTCCCTTTTGCAAAGATTTTTATAACATGGATCCAGCACATAACTTCCTGTAGTAAAGAATTCTGTGTCAAAAAAAATGCAATATCCTCCCCCAATATATTATACCAGGTAAATGCTCATTTTTATCACATCGTCTTATTTCAACTTTGTTATAAGGTTTGAGTCACGCAAAAGTGGAGTCATCACTTTCGTTCTTAAGCCCAATTAAATGTCACCATTTTCGATTTCTCCTGCTGCCACAGATACTTCCAGCATATTTCAGACCTGAAATTTTCTGAACTCCTTCTTTTCCAAGTCATTTTAAGAACCTACCATTAAAACACAATTACATGACTGGAAAATACTTTTGAAGCCCACTCAACGTGACTTTTTTAATAGTGAGGTTTCCGAATTGCAGGCCTCGTAGGAGGATTTTCCAAGCTGTTGTATAACTCAAGAGCATCTCTGCGGGCCCATTAGTCACCTTACAGAATTACATGAACTCTTTCAGGCCTCCCAGGGTAGCAGAAACTTAGCAATAAATGAAGGGGTTATGCTTCATGCAGTCATATTTTTAGACAGTATATGTTAACAACCAAGACTCCTGAGCAGTTTTTGCCTTCTGAGATTGTTAGTATGAAATACAAGATTCACTTTTTACAGAAACAAAAAAATGTTTAAAGCCGCATGGAGAATTGGTCTCCAAGTTTTACTCGAGGAAATTCAGGTCAGAGATCAATTCAGACCTTGATCAAGGTCACAACGGCCGGTGTCAGGGCAGCAGCAATTGGACCCACAGTCCCCACTGCTTTCCTCCAAGTGCCAATCACCATTTCAGCCAATTCTTAATTTTCACTGACCAAAAATCCAGCTCATTACCGTCCAGCACACGACTGCCACCTACTGGTGACAATGGTCATTGCTACTTGTGCAAAGCCTGAACTCTTAACTGCCAAAAAGGAAACGGAATAAGAATTAATTCGTCTTCTGATATCACTTATGGGTGGAATTTAAAAACTACAGCAAACTAGTGAATATAACAGAAAAGAATCAGACTTACAGATATAGACAACAAACGTGGATACCAGTGGGGAGAGGGGGAGGGGCAATACAGGGACGGGGGAGTGGGAGGTACAAACTATTGGGTTTAAGATAGCCTCAAAGAGGGGCTTCCCTGGTGGCACAGTGGCTAAGAATCCACCTGCCAACGCAGAAGACATGGGTTCGATCCCTGGTCCGGGAAGATCTCACATCCCACATGCCACAGAGCAGCACAGCTAAGCCCATGTGCCACAACTACTGAGCCTGTGCTCTAGAGCCCGCCCCTGCTTGCCACAATTAGAGAAAAGCCCACACACAGCAACGAAAACCCAATGCAGCCAAAAAAAAAAGATAGCCTCAAGATGTATTGTGCAACCCGGGGAATATAGCCAGTATTTTGTAATAACTGTACATGGAAAGTAACCTTTAAAATTCTATAAAATTTTTAAATAAAAAAATAAAAAGACTTTACGAAGGAAAGAATTCAATTCGTCTCCAAAAAAAAAAAAGCATTGAGTCTACTGTCCTTTTAGGTGCTTTAATTATGTTATTTTATTCAATCCTTCCAACGCTATGAACTAGGCATTTTTCTCCACGAGGAAACGAGGCTCAGGTGAAGAAACTTACCCTCGGAAGAAACAAGTCCACACAGCCTTGCTCGTACCAGCAGCAGCTGCGGCACGTGCTTCCGCCCACCCCTCACTCCGCGGGCTGAGTCTGGGTCCTGTAACTCTGACCTGTGCCTGGCTGGGTTCTCCCAGCTCTTCGCAGCGCTCTCTGATTGGTGCTACTCTATGGGCTGCAGGGATGGGTTCGGGGAGAGCCAATAAAACCCCCTGACACGTTTGCCAGCCCGGGTGAGGGAGAGGAACGTGTTCCTTTCCACTCACGCAGCTAGTGGTGTAAAAACCGTGCAAGCGGAGCCGAGCGTTGTCAGGTCACTACAGTGCAGGAAAAGCTGAGACACATCGAGGAACTGAGCCAGTGACACCCCTTGTGCCCCCAATTCCAGCTGTGTTTGAAACCAGCTCTGCTCCTGGTGTTTCAGTTCTGAGAGCCAATAAGGGCCTCTTTAAGGATTAAGCCAGTTTGCGATGGATCTTCTGAATCTAGTGCTGAAAAGTCCTGACTAATACCAATGGTTTGCCCTTTCTGCCTTCCTTGTTTTTTCCTACTTTCAGCTGTCAACAAATCAATATTTGTATTGTGCCTATGCTTACAAGGTATGGTTCCGTTTTCCACTACCTATCATTCTATTCTTGCAGTTACAGTACGTAAAGTAAAAACATCATTTGGAAATAAACATAATTTTTAAAATTGAGGTATAGTTGGTTTACAATATTGTGTTACTTTCAAGTGTACAGCATAGTGATTCAAAAGTTTCATAGATTTTACTCCATTTAAAGTTGCTATAAAATATTGGCTATATTCCCTGTGCTCTACAGTATATCCTTGTAGCTTATTTATTTTATAGAGTAGTTTGTACCTCTTAATCCCCTACCCCTGTCTTGCCCCTTCCTGCTTCCCTCACCCCAAGGTAACCACTAGTTTGTTCTCTATATCTGTGAGTCTGTTTCTGTAAAAATCATTTTTAAATGAAGTTTTTACATATATTTGAAAACGTAAAGTACTTTAAAAATCTTTTATTTCTCATCCTAAATATCAGCTTCTCAAGAGCACAGGAAAAAAAAGAAAAGGAGAAAAAAATGGAAAAAAAAAGAGCAACCAGGAAATCTACTATCTAAAATAATTAATTCTTTCACTGAGGCAGGAATTGAAAAGAGCTTTGGGGTTTGTGAGGGAGACTAGCCATCTGTCCAGGATTCATGTCATCATGGCTTAGAGGACTGTAGTGGTCTTTCTCAAAGGAGACATATTCCCTTGATAATATCAGAATATCATACATTTATTTAAGGTAAGGTCAGTACACATAAATACCTTGGGAAAGGTAGCCCTATGAATCAGTATTTTTCAAAATGTTTGTTATTTATTTTTGGATGATAGGAGAAACTAACTTCTTGAAATTTTACATCTCATTCTTAATTTTTATATACTCTCTTTGTTAATGTTCAGATAAGAAATTTGTCACCTGCAATTTTCTAAACCAGAGAACTTCTTGGGTGGTGAATTGTTGACAATGTCAATGATAAAATAAATAACTTGATCCCAGAAGACAGTACCATGATCATAATTTGCTTCCCCAATGTTATTGACTGACTACCAACTTTTGGAGACTGTCTTCTGATTGGTTAAGGATTGGTGCCCCGGCGGACAGCTGCCCCAAGCAATATTCAAATACTTATCATAGAGCTATCTACCAAAAATGTTTTGGCTGCAGCAAAGGGAGTTTTGGGGTTTTGCTTTTTATTATTTGAGGCTGCTATATCAATGAGAGAAAGACATTTTGCAAGCAATGTTTGGAGCCATGAATAAACACTGGAGTTAAGTGCTACTATTTTTACTGATTTATTTCAGCACTGTTTTAAAACTCTTTTAAAAATTGTTGACCAAGACAGCTCCAGCTTGCTGGCTCCTCCCATCCCCACACCACCCCTGATTTTCACTCTGTTTTTCAAGCAGCCTCAGAAGCAGCTGGAATAGGGCCAAGTAAGGGTCCCTCTACCACCACCACCACCACTAGTTCCCTCCCCCAGCTCCTCCCATTCAACCAGAGCAACTTTGCTCTGAGCTCTGTTTTTATGTACTGGGCTTCCTTGAAAGATTTTCTTTCACTCATTCAACAACTGTCTCTTGAAAACCAACTATCTTCCAAGCATCATGCTGAGGCATTGTGATACTCCTGGAACAAGAAAGTCAAACTACCCTATGTTTATGTTCAGGGGGGAGGGGGTGGGAAGGTACAGACAATACACAAACAAGAATAAATAAAATAATACTGATAGGAGTATGATAAAGAGAATACTGTGATCATGTGATAGAGGGTGGCTGGAGGGGTCAGGCATCATTAGAAAAGGGGGTGAGGAAATGCCTTGCAGAAACAGTGATATTGGGGGATGTATTTGAGCCATTAGAAGGTTTTAAACAGAGGTGTGATATAACCCAATTTTTAAAACATCAATTTTGTGTGCTTGGTGGAAGGAGATGGAGAGAGAGTAAAAGCAAAAGCGTCATGGGGAAGCAACTGGGATCATCCCAGCAAGAAATCATGGTGGTTAAGGATTAAGATAGTAGCACTGGAGATGGAGAAAAATGGACATTTGGAGGCGTATTTCAGAGGCTGACAGAATACTTTGGTGGTTTGGATATGATAGATGAAATAAAGAAATGAATCAAGGATGACTCCTAGTCTTTTGGTTTTGAGCAGTTGGATGAATGGTAATGCCTTTTACTGAGATAGAAAGATAGGAGGAGAAAAAAGTGTGAGTAAAGACTACAGAAATAAAGTTTTGTTTTGGATAGTTCTGATTTAAAACCTCTCTTAAATATTCAGGCTGAGATGCCAAGTCAGCAGTTTTCTATGGCGTCAGACACTCAGAGAAGAGGTCAGGCTCTAAAGATCTAATTTTGAGAGTCATGGATGATGCGAATCATTGGGGCAAAAGGGATTGCCAAGAAGTGGACCCAAGACCATGTTCCAGGAACTCAAGGAATTAAATTCAGCAGAGGAAAGGAAGGCAAGATAGAAAAGGTGATGGATTCTTCTGCAAAAGAAATCTGCAGCTATTGCAGTGAATATTCCCAGGACCAAGCCCACGGAATACTCCAAAATCCCTGGTTGAGGAAATCTTGGCCAGAAATTCAGGAAGAAAATCAGGAGAATTCAACGAATTCTGCTGCTTTTAAAAAACCTACAAAGGTTACAATAATTAATCTAGGGAGAATAATGCCATTCCTTAAGTGCCACACTTTGGGGAAAAAATGCCCTAATCTTGGGCACCACAGCTATGGCCCTGTTATTTATATTCACATGGTCATTGTTCCCAAAGAATGCCCCAATACCAGGGTGGCTAAGATTAGAAGGTGCTAGTCTCTGCTACTCTTTTCAGATCAACTCCTCTTCCATGCCAAACTAGAATTTCTGTATTGAGCACAGATTTCCAGGCCAGGAGACCCTATGGTTAGTTTCCCTTCAAGAGTCCCTCCCAACTTCCCTGGCAGAGAAGCTCAACTAGAGCCATTGGCCATCCATCAGGTAAAGTTTAATAATGTTGGACTACCACAGGGAAAGAATGGACTTCTCCATGATTTTGTTCCCAGGAAGTTCTTTTGACAAAAGAAATTTTCAAATATGCAAAATTTCTCCAGACACTAGATTTATATCCTAAGAGGTATTATTTCTAACAATAGAGATAATACCAGACCTGTGGCCAGATTTGGTCTGGCCACAGAGGATTTTATTGCACACTTCCCTTATGCTAGTGGAAAACATTTTTCCTAATACCTATTTTCCTTTCTTGTTTCAGCTCTTTTACTGTAAGCAAATCGCCCTTTGTGGTCTATTTGGTCCCATATTTTTTGAATTTTTGTGCATTTTATTGGTGATTTCCCCTTTTGTTGGCTATTTTAAATGCCCCCAAGTGTAATGCTAAAGTGCTGACTAGTGTATCTAAACACCAGAAGGCTGTGCTGTGCCTTACAGAGAAGATACGTGTGTTAGACAAGCTTCCTTCAGGCGTGAGTTAAAGTGCTGTCGGCCGTGAGTTCAATGTTAATGAATCAACAATGTATATTAAATAACTTTTCTTTGAACAGAAACACACATAAAAGAAAGATATGTATTGATCAGTTAATGAACATGTTGTGACCAGAGGCTCTTAGGAACCTAACTCTGTATTTCCCCTAGGAGCAATTGTTGAATCTTCACTAATACAGTGTTTGCAGTGACTCTGTAGAACTACCATGAATAACAAGAACAATTTGTATTTACATCATCAAAGGGACACCACTCAATTGACTTTCCTAAAGGAAGACGCCTACATCAAGGTGACCAAGGTCTCTGTAGGCAGAAAAGTGCAAGGCAGCCTTTAAATGGCAGATCTTCTTTTAAAAAGACAGACAAAAACAAAACAACAACAAAGAGAAAAATCAAACAAAACATTTAAAGCATTGCTTAAGCAGTCCCCATGGCTCCCTCAGTGTACATATGTACTTATATATATCTATATCTATATAAAAAAGAAAAAATACATAAATGAAAAAACTACACACCAACTCTACAATAAAACTGATATGTAAGAAAGCACTTGGAGCAAATCCTGGAAGATCATATAAATGTTAGTGCAATATGTTCAAATAAGGAAATTGCACAAACACGGAGATAGTTATTTTGATACTAAATATTATTAAGAATTACAACTAAACATATGCCAAATATTAATATATCACTTCACTCCTACCTCACATAATTAGGTGAAACATTTTCTCAGTCTGAGATATAGAAAAGTTTATATTTTCTGTTTCTTCCTTGGAATATCAGTTGGAGATTGTTAATAATGATACAAACACATGATAGGTTATTATATAACTATTCATGGTCATGTTTTAGAAGAATACTTAATATGGGACAATGTGGATCTAGAACGAACCTACAAAGTTGTACACATACTATGATCACAATTTAAAAAAATTATCTAATGCTACAAATATAATGAGAAGACAATAATATTTGAAGTTGTTAACTTCAGCTCTGATGTTATAGGTAATTTTTATTTTTTCTATACTGTTCTGCATTTTCTACATTTTCTCTAATAAGGATATTACCTTGTATAATAAAAAACTATCATTAATTATGATTTCTATACTTTCACACTGTTTTTATCATTCAAGCCTAAGAAGTATTCACATATGTTTTCATATTAAAAAGCTACATTTTTGTCACCTAACAGCTCAAATAATTAACATTTCTTTTAGCGTCCCAAAATCTGAGTGAAATGCAACAATTTATATGGTCAAGTCTCCATTTTTCTGATAATGAATGACAACATGAACAAGGCCGTGCAAACAGTACAAAAACTCTTTTGGGTTTGGAAGCGTGATGCAATTTTCATGCAGAAAATATATCTTTCCAGTGATGGACGTCAAAATGAGCCTGCCTTCCTCGTGTACCCTCCTGCTAGCAAGAGGCTGTCAAGCTTCCAGGTGACAGATGAATGCTGGCAATAACTTGCAAAGTAGATAACCTTCTTAGTCTAAATCATAAATTATGGTATAAATTGAAAGGAATAAAAAATAAGGAGATCCCTCTAGAGAAAATGGTCTAGACCCACATGGCATGAAGACAAATACATAGTATCTCAGTACCCATAGCACACTCAGCAGCAAATGGTATTCAACAGCTAAATGAATCAGGTAAATAGGCTGAACGATGTTATTTTTAACGACAAAATGGTACATATTTTGGCATCTGTTTGGAGCTCAGAGTTGAGCATCCTAGGGAGCAATAAAAGATTTCATAGTGAATACTAAGCCTTTGTTTTTACACTAATTATAAACTCACAGTTTGTAATGGACCTTTAGTATTAATCCCTTAAACTGTGTACTTTGAGATGCTCTGGGTTCATTTCGAATTTTTAAAAATAAGCATGGGCTAATTTTCTCTCACTCTTTATTTATAGACAGCTCACCTGAGACTTTGTAAGCCCATCAATTTGGGGCCATTGACTTTTGTTTCTCTGCTACCTTTCGTTCCTACATGTGCTCTCTGTTTTTGTTCTCTATGATGGTCTCCTTGTGTTGTATTTGTTTTTCTCTCCAGGGCTGGTTTAGTTCGATGGACACACCAGAGGAAATTCTGACTCAACAGACCTCTTCTATTCTAAGGGGCTGCAGAAGGTAAGTGAAGGCTACTCAGACAGCTTTTGAGGATGGATATTATGTGAGGCTTTGAGATGCTACTTGGCAGGACCCAGCACCAACATGAAATGAAATCCTTAAGCCAGAGAACACAGAAGTGGTCCCACAGCTCCAGGCCGTGACCAGAGACCTGAAAGATCCCTGACACTGCTTCTTTCTTCCTTCCACAATCCCAGGCTTTATCTGAGATCCAGGATCAAGGGTGAAACAGTAGTTTGTGCTGGACGGGATTAGTTCTTTCCTCTCATACTCATTTTCCGACCCTTTTGGAAAAGGTAATCCTCTTACAGAGACCTCCCCATGACTGCGTGGCCACAGAAATAAGTCTCCCAACTGGGAGTATCTGTGCTGACCCTGGGGCATCTGTTGGTTGGGTGATAATTATCAGCATCTGTCCTGACTTCTATGGTGCTACATGGAGGAGAGAAGACTCACAGATTCATTAACAGGCCCAGTTCCTCCCTATGATACCCACCAGGGTTCTTGGCCTTCCCCAATAAATAGAAATTGATTACCTGCCAGACAAGAAAGCCAGGCAAGGCTTTACTGGGGTCCCTGCTGTAGCAGAGGGGAGCGAGAACAAGTAAGAGTTTCCCTTGCTCACTCCCCAAGTGGCGGGGTGGGGGCGAGCTGGTTCCTTATATGGGGCGAGGGTAGGGGTATGTCCAGGGGTCGGACCAGAGGGGTGGCTTAGTGGTTTGCCCACCCGTTTGGTGGTGTTGAGTGAAGTACCCTGTTTTTGCTCCCAGCTCTTCAGAAGTGACAGTTGGGTTTTTTGGGTCTTTTTGTACCTTGTTGTCCATAACTTGCCCCAACTGTGCATGCATGCAGTTATTTTTAGTCCCTTATAGCTTCTTTGTATTTTGTTGCTCAAGGAGACGTGTGTCCATGTGCAAGCATTGCAGCAAAGGGTCCCAGGTCCCAGGTCCCAGCCTGTCTCACCTATACCCAGCCTACGGCAACCGAACAGTCTGGAACTAAGGTAAGTGATTTCCCTGGGGAAACTGAGAGTAATTGTACTTAAGGTCTCAAGTAGGCAGAAGACAAATGCTCAGTAAGGTAGCGTATGTGCGGATGTTCAGCTTTGTTTGGAAAAACTTTTATAAACCTTTATAAACGTCTACATGGACCTAAGTTTCTTGTAAGCTAAAGGTTGACCTCGAAAGTTTTTTCCTCTCTTTTCATTTTATTTTTAAATTTTTTGGTGTTTCATTAGTACTCTGACATTTAATTATGAGTTGTTAGAATCACCCTAGAAAGGAAATATCTCTGTTCAGACTTCAAATACTAGTACAATAATGCCACTTGCTTCGTTAAGTCTTGGGCGTTTTAACCTCACAGCATAACTGGCAAAGAACCAACAGATTCACTACAGTGACATGCAGTCTCTGAGATGATAAACAATACCCCTTTATATCTGAAGAGTCATTGATCATGCCGGGCCTATGAAGAGTGAAAAGGGGAAAAGTTATGGTTACTTTTGAAGGAACGAAGTAATGGTTTAAAAGATTGCTCAAGGAAAGACATATATTTTAAAATCTGGAGTCCCTGGAGAGTTTTGCTGAATGCCACGAGCTTGGGAACTGGCAAACCATTTTTACTTCTGTGTAAGACATGCTCTGGGAACAAATTAGATAGTTTGCCGGGGAGCTGCAAGACAGTTTGATTAACTTTCTTTTCTAGGACGAAAGGCTACCATTTAACACGTAATCCTCAGGAAGCTATGCGGAATTGAGTGATTCAGGCAATGATATTTATTCCATTTGAATTCCATTTGAGTTTATTGATTCCTTCATCTGGGAAATAGACAATCAAAAAGAAGCATGGAACAGCTGCAGAGGCAGTAATCCAGGTGTTCCAGATTTTTGCTGTAAATCAGGGGAAGGGATATGTCTAAATTGCTCCCATTTGTAAATGCTTCTAGGCTGTTCTTTATGTGAAAAATGACTTATCTTCTAACTCCTCTTTCTGTCTTTTGTTAAGCTAAGACAGAAGCCTAGTGGCTAGCAATAAAGAAAATTGTATTAAACGATTAGAAAAAATTCTTTCCCAGGAGACGAGCTACATAAAAATATGTTGGGTTTTGTAATCAGCATGAGCTGTGTTCTTAATATCTGAGGGATGGGCTTTTGGACAATGCAGACCTGGAATGCCAGCATTTGCTGGGAACCCATAGCTGTAGGGAAGACAGCTATGACGAATGATTCCCCAGCACCCCAGGTCTGTGGAACAAGAAGTTCACTTGCATTTCTGTTTATAAAACAGATGCCTTCAACCTTGATATATTTTTTCCAAACTAATTCCATTCGTTAATCAAACTAAACCATTATACTAAACCCCAAGGCTAATATGCTATAAAAATTTCCCATATGCAGTGAGAACGGGTTGATTTGTGATTGGGATGGAGAAAAGAAGGATTATCTTCTGTTTCCTTTATTTCTCCAAAGCTTTGTGTTTAAAACACATAAAATTCATAATTTAAAACCCTCAGTTTCTTGAGTTCGTAACACCTGATTGCTGTTCAAATAGCTACTGATAGGTAAAGGGCCACTGCTATGGTCTGAATGTGTGTGTCCCCCCCAAATTCATACATAGAAATCCTAACCCCTAAGGTGATGGTATTAGGGGGTGCAGGCTTTGGGAGGTGATTAGGTCATGATTAGATCATGAGAGTTCTATCGTCAAGAGTGGGATTACCGCCCTTGTAAACGGGGCTCCCTTCCACCATGGGAGGAAACAAGGAGAGTCTGCGTCCCAGAAGAAGTCCCTCCCTCAACCATGATGGCACCCTAATCTAAGAGTTCCAGCCCCCAGAACTGTGAGAACTAAATTTCCGTTGTTTATAAGCTACCCAGTCTATGGTGTTTTGTTATAGCAGCCTGAACGGACTAAGACAGCTACACTCCAAAGAAACTGAAGAGAAAGTCAGTGTTTCCATTTCTAAGCACGTGAAGAGAGATAAGGGGCTGGGAGTCCACTGAGAAAAGAACAACCTAACATATGCATGTGGGAAACCTCCCTCTAGCTGAAGCCAAAAGGTGTACCGCTATCACCCAATTAACCTAAAATCCTAGAAATTGTAAGTGGAATTGAGAAAGGAAGGAGGTTCTGCTCCAGGTCTAAGCTGCTATATAAGCTTCCCTGCTGCTTGAGCTGTGTAATTGTCAGGGTTCAATCAGAGAAGCGGACAACTACTCGGCATGTACATACATGTATGTTTTTCAATATAAATAATATATATAGCTAAAAGTTAAAACTCAGAATCTTCTAGAAGAAAACATAGAAGATCTTTGTGACCTTAGAGATGGCACATTTCATAGACAAAATATAATAATTATAAAATATTGTCCATCAACATACAAAATTTCCCTGCATCAAAAGCTATCATTAAGATGATAAAAAGGCAAGCCACAGCTGGGAGAAAATATTTGCAATACAAATATCTCATAAAAGAGTCATACCCAATGTATATAAGAATGCCTACTAGTGAGTAATAGAAAATGAGCTGATTTTTTTTATAAAACTGCAAAAACTGTAACACACTTCACAATATAATTATAATTATATTATAAATGTAAATGATTATGTTTATATAATTATAAAAGTGGCCAATGCACACATGAAAAGATGCTAAACATCAGTGAAATACAAATCAAAAGTATAATTTACACTAACTGGAATAGCTAAAATAGAAAAAACTGACAATACTAAGTATTGGGGAGGGTTACAAATGTAGCTCTCATGCATTGCTGCTGGCAATGTATGAAGATAAGTACTTTGGGAAACAATTCGGTAGTTTAAACATATACTTTCCATATAACTAAGCAACTCAGCTTCTAGGGAAATGAAAATATATTCATTTAAAAAAAAAACCTTGGGGGCTTCCCTGGTGGCGCAGTGGTTGAGAATCTGCCTGACAATGCAGGGGACACGGGTTCGAGCCCTGGTCTGGGAAGATCCCACATGCCACGGAGCAACTGGGCCCGTGAGCCACAACTACTGAGCCTGCGCGTCTGGAGCCTGTGCTCCGCAACAAGAGAGGCGGCGACAGTGAGAGGCCCGCGCACCGCGATGAAGAGTGGCCCCCGCTCGCCGCAACTAGAGAAAGCCCTCGCACAGAAACGAAGACCCAACACAGCCATAAATAAATAAATTAATTAATAAAAAAAAAAAAACCTGTACGAGAATTTTCATGGCAACTGTTCCATAACTGTCAAAACCAGAAGAGAAAAACAATTAATGAAATAAATTGCTAAATTACATGGCGGCATATCCATTCAATGAAATTCTACTCAACAAAGAAAAGGAACAAACCACTGTGTATCATTGTATGTGGTGCTATATAACAAATCACCTCAAAATACAATGACTTAAAACAACAACAATTTATTATTTGTCGCAATTCCGTGGGTTGAGAGAGTGGCACCTCTGCTGGCCTTGCCTAGGCTGACTCCTGCATCTGTATTCCGCTGTTGCCTGGACAGGGACGGAAAGAGCCAAGAGAGCCTCACCCACCTCCTGGGGCCTTGATGCTGGTGGTGGTCTGGGCACCTGCCTCCATGTGGTCCCCTTATCCAGGTGGTCTTCCCATCCTCTAGGGCTTCTGTCTCTCTACAAGCAGTCTGTCTCTTTAGCAGGACAGCCTGGACTTCTTTATTTGACTGTTGGTTTCCAAGACATAAAGTAGAAGCTATAAGCTCTCTTAAGGCTTAGATTCACAAGTCAAAGAATATCACTTCCGTCACATTCTGTTGGTCAATCAAGTCACAAAAGCAGCCCAGGATCATGCGGTAGGATATAAATCCTGTCATTTGACGGGAGAGGTAGCAATTTTACATTATAAAGGGACAAGGTACAGGAAAGTGGGAGTCATTAGGAGGGTATTTTCACCTCTATCCCATTTCGTACATACAACAACATCGAGTAATCTCAAAAATAATACTTTGACTGAAAGAAGGCATTCACAAAAGGTAAACAGTATATTATTCTATTTATATTAAACCCTAGAACAGTAAAACTAAGCTATGAGTCAAAAATCAGAACACGGTTGCCCCTGGTTATGGGGGTAGGGGTGGGGAGGTTGTCTGAAAATTGGGACAAGGAAGCTTTCTGTAGTGATGGAACTGTGCTATGAATTGTAGATTACCTTCACTGATATTAGTGTCTCTTGTCCAATCAGCAAAGCATATAAATATTTCTTCATTGTTCATATAATTCATGCTTTTCCATTAGTTGGATTAGCAAACAATCAAATATACTATTTATTACTTCTATTAGAAGTTTATCTCTTAATGAATTACTACTTTTATTGTGCTCTGAAAAGTTTTTGCTACAGTTTGCTTCTCAGTGCCCCAAAATATGTCTATTTATTTCATTGTTCATCTTTATTGCTTTTCTTATAGCCCATCAGCTTTTGAGCACAAAATCTATAGAAAAGCAAGAAATGACTTAAGGTTTTCCCCCAAAGTTTGATGAAGCTTCTGCTAGAGGAAGTGAGTCAATAAATAAATCTGGGTCTGAACATAACTTGAATGAACAGAAAATCAGTTTTTTCCTTTTACCACCAAACCAAAAAAACATTAACTTTTTTAATGGGGAATTTTCAATATAAATATTTAGTAGTAAAGAGACCAGTATAGGGAATGCATTCTCCAGCCCTAGCAAACATAAACAGGCCAGTCTTGCCCCATCTATATTCCTAGCCCCAGTGTTATCAGGGGTGGACCATCTTGTTACACTTACTCTTCAAAAGTAATCCAAGATAGCATGTGTGTTTCACTTGCCCCATCAACCAGATGAACCTGAAAAGAAAACAAAACTGTTATAAAATACCACAGTAATTAAGAATTTCTGGTCCTGAGAGGAAACTTTTTGCCTGATGGGGTGAAGAGAAGGAACAACACATGTTACATTTTCACACAGATCTTCGTCCGCGTCTCCCATAACTGCTAGGTTGCCACACAACTGATGGCAAATGTCTTCCCATGACAGGTTGCAATTGTCCAGAAAATATTTTATTGGTTGAAGAAACTCACAAATAGATGATTTTCATTTGGCGAAAAATACAATACAATATAGTAGCTTAAAACTGCTCATAGGATTTCCTTTCACAAAAATTGTGCATCACTATTACCCAGTGACCAGGGTAGAATCTACAGTAATGGAGTGGTAGGTGGTATCTGGTCTACCACTTCATTTTGTACATGTTCTTCCATTATTTCAATTATTTTTTTGTAAAGTGTTTGGATAAATAAGTCACATTTGGTTTTTTTGCTGTGACATCTTTCCAAGTCCTGGTGCAGCAATGAGCAATGAATTAAATTCAAGAATTAGATGATTTCCATTAAATTTCTATCATTTAAGAACTTCACTTTTCATTATGACCCTTGAAGGACAAAACTCTTTCACTTAAAATTTAACAACTGTAACTACTTTTTAGCACTCCAGGAATAAAACTGAATTGTCTTTGTTCTTTAAGACCCTGGTCCAGTGTGTTTTGTTTGACTTGCATATAAAACAAGTAAACACAGCATCCTTGAATTCTGTGTCGTCTCCAGGACTTGAGAATTCTCAATATGGTCATTCAGACTGAGTACTCATCTTGTGTCAGTTGTGTCTGTCTCACTGAAAACAGTTTACAAACAATTAATGCAATTTTAGTGTTGGGCTAGGCTAGCCCGTATCTCAAAATAATTTAACCACTTACAATTTTTTTCTTCTCCAAGTTTGAGACTCACCTTTTTGCTTATTTTACATTCTGTTCAGTTCTCTCTATATATTATTGGGATCACAATTTGGGAAAAATACTGTCATTAACAATGTTAAACATTTTATTGACTTTTGTAACAACATGAGGAAAAAAGACATGGTTCCTAACAAAATCAACTCATTCCTCAAGATGAGCTGACTGCTGACCATCTGGAGTGTTCTGGTGGACTTACAATTTCTCTCCTCTTAACTTTTCTTTTCCTTCACTGTTATTCCTTCTGAAAGTATTCTCATTTTCATGAACATATTTATCTTTTCTGTTGTGATTTTTACTACTTTTGTTTGCTTCTTTGGGCTACTTTGATCCTTTTCCTTATCTTCATGATTTTGCTCCTGAGAGATTTCCATTTCCTTAAGACATAGTAAGAGAATTTGGACATTTTAAAGCTCGTGCAGTCTTCTTTCTTCCAGAATAGGTTTTCGGCTTACAGTAGAATACTTCTTTCCATTTTATTTAAATTTTGATGTAGTCAATAATTCATAAAAATGTACAAAATTAACCTGAATTTAAGGTTTGCCTAAGTGCAATTCAAATACCTTTAAAATTGCTCCTACATTGTATAGAACTATATAAACTGGTAGTCAAACAACTTTTCTTTAAATTGAAGTAAAGTTGATTTACAACGTTGTGTTAGTTTCAGGTGAACAGCAAAGTGGTTCAGTTATACATATATATTAAATATCTATTCTTTTTCAGATTCTTTTCCCTTATAAGTTATTACAAAATACTGAGTATAGTTCCCTGTGCTATACAGTAGGTCCTTGTTGGTTATCTATCAAATAGCTTGTATTCTACATACATTGACTTGTTGATGGATATGTGTAGGAATTTTTATCACTGGGACGCTCTTTTCTTCAGGTCCTGTAACTGCATTTGGGCGATTTTGTGTGCGGACTCACTATATCAGTAACAATGTTATAAGTTGTTTCATCTGGAATTATTGTCAGGACAAGATGCACTGGACAAGCTAATGCATGATCCTGTTGCTGGAAAGCAGAAGACATGCAATGTCGCACACAGACATTCCAGATGCGGTGGTACTGCCACAGTTTTGCTCTATAAACACAAGAATTCTTGCAAACTCTCATTTGCATGATTCCCATCAAAAAAGAAAGAAATGTATAGAGTAGTTAAAATTGTATATTCTGAATTATTTCATTTATCTCTGACAAAACTCCCATTTGGGTAAGTATTGTAGTGAACCAAATCTTCCACTTACAGTTTTGCTTTGCGTGCCTGATAATTGAAAGAGATTTCTGCAGACTAACTGCGGTCCATAAATTCCAAACCTTGTTTCTTCCACGTGGTCCTTATATCGAGGGCTGAGTGGATAGGGTACTTTCACGTTGCAGCACCATCCCTAACCCTACACTTCGTGTTACCATTGGTTGAGTCAGCATGGCGGACAATGGTGGTATTCCTGGAAGCCATTCATATACCTGGACACCTAGCAATAAATAACAATGCCAGAAGTGACCATAAGCTACATAAATATGCCCCATTAAACCAAAAATAAATGTTTCCTCAACTCAACTCCCTTATTTGTATCTCCCCAAACCCAGGCCATTCTAAAACCCCTGATACCCTAGGGTAAGTATAACAAAGGAAAAATTGGAGTGGAAAGAGACAATTGTCTTAACTGGTGAAAATATCTTACTTTGACAAATTTTAGAAAATCATACCACCATGTGAACTCATTTTTAGGGTCTCTCCCAGGCCTTGGAAATGGTCCATTAAAGTGAGGGGCTCTGACATTTTGTTAATTTTGTAATAAATCTGCTTCTGACCCCACCAGCAAATTGCATCCGTAAATTATAGTTTATTGATTACTCTTGACCTATTGCTGATGATATTATACAATGAAGAAAAATCAGGTAGAATTCATAACATTTAACTATCATATGATTTAATGGTTTTAGATCAGTTAACAATTAATTAATTATATAATTATATACTTATTTAATAATAAATTAACAACAGTAGCTCACGCATGTATAGCACTTTTTCAGGGTTTTATGATCTTCAGTTCAACATTATGAGGTAGGTGTACTATTATCATCCCTGTTTTAGAGATGAGGAAACAGAAGACAGAGAGGATAAATGATTTGCTCATAGTCACACAGTTTTAGTAGAGGCTCTAGGACAACTTCTGTGAAGAATTCAAAGACAGAGATGCAAATGTCTCCTTGTCCAGGCAAGGAGGATAAATTGGAGGAGCCATGCTTGGAACGGGACCAGTCGTTTACTCCCTAGGGCCTGGGGAGACTGTCTTGAGTTGCAGAGCTCAAGGCCATCTAAGGATCACTATTCAGACCTGGGGGATTGAGGCCCTCTGGTAATACTCGCCCAGACTTTCTGACTTTTTCAAGACAATATAGAAATATAAAAATTTGAGTGTGTGTGTGTAATCTCCTAATTGTAAGATATTGAATCAATTTTAAAAAAGAAAAACCAGTGGGCCAAACAAAAGGACTGTGGTTCTAGCCCTCCTCCAAGGCCAGGAGTGCTTACCTGCACTTAGTTCTTTGCAAAATTGCAAAGTATAATTTGTTTTTCTACACGTCTTTTTCCCTTTTCTACTCAAAGTTTTGTAGCTTGTTACTTTCACTGCCTAGCCTTGTGCTTTTCCCAGAGCAGATGCTTAGATAAATGAAGTCAGGTTTGTAAGATTCCCTGAGTCAGAAGCAGAGCTTGAGCTGTCTAATCGGGATGCTCTGGGGGGCCGACATGAGAAAAGGTAACATACAGCAACATCTGACCGTTCACTGCAGGTGATAATTTAGGTGGTGCTATCTATCTTTAAAAATATATTACTTTTCCCTCTGGTTACTTTTGTGGTCAAGTATCAGATCGACCTAGGAGCAAAGAAATATAGAGAAGGACATAAAATGCTGATCACAATCTGTAATTAACAGTCATAAACATTTCAGGCCCCCAATGCATCTGTCCCACTTTAACCTCCACCATACAAAATATGGAATTGCTTTCTAAAAGGACACAGCCAGCTCATTCAGTAGGATCCCTAGTGACCTTTGCCCCAGTTATCTTGCAGCCCAGAAATCAACATTGTTAGCAGCAAACCTCAGAAATAAAACTTCAGTACTCATGCTATAGACAGGTGTAAATTACTGAAAGCACAGTGAATTCGGTAATTTGATGGTTTCCAGCCATTTCATTTTATTTATTTTATTTTTCTTTAAAATTTTGGTTTATGTTTCATACTCCAATGACTAAAGGCTCATGTCAAATGGTTGAGATTATTGGTTCCAGAAATTCCAATAAGCTGGCTTTACTAACATCTGCCTGCTCTGATTTTTGAGCTCATTGGATCTGTGCATATCCCCGGGGTTCATAAATATCATATCTAAAGCCAGCCTTTCAGACGTGGAAGACAGAGGGAGACTCACCTCCTGTCTACCTCCTTTCCTGCCCCCAGTGGCCTCAGTCTCTGCTTCTGTCATTTGCATATCAGTCTGTTCTATTTCTTCAGCCCAAGTGTGTGATTACACACTTCTGGAGCCTTTCCAGCCAACTCAGGAGTTTCTGGCCTTTGGTGTCTATCCCCTAAGGCAGCAAACTCAATCTACTTAGAGACCTGTTAATTAGTGAATTATGTCTGGTCAGGTATTTATGAGCAAAGAAAACAGGAATGGAAATGACACAAAAAGACTGAGTAAGCTATATGTAAATTAAACAAACAAAAAAACCCCAACCCAGCCAAAAGAACCTCTTTAAAAGGATTTTTTCCTCTAGTCTTCAGTTTAGGTTTTCTCCTTAACCCAATTTGACAGAATACACTTGTTCTTTAGTGAGATCATTTTCATCCCAAATATGCTTGTAAACTTGGGCAAAATGCAGAGAAGCGCTGAGAGGAATAGAAATACTGTGTATTCTCTTTATAAAACTGTTCAAGGAAACGCTGTTTACTTCAAAATAGTGTTCCAGAAAGCACGTCTGCCATCTGTAGTCCAGATGATGATGGTTGTGGTGATGAATTAAACATTTAGAAATAAAAGCTAACTGTTGTTTCTGTTTTCGAGGATAAGGCAACTGAAATATTGTTTCATTACTCTTAATGCGCAAAATAGCTAGAACTTGTTTATGCGTTATATATTCATAACTTAGAAGACATTTAAAGAAAGACACAATGATTGTGGATTTTTGAGAGTGTGGCTTGGCACAGTTTCTGCATAGGCTATGGTGCAGGCATAGTGTGCTAAGACATGGAGACTGCCAGAAATTTGAAAGCATTCCTATCTTCACCATGACACTCTTCAATGAGGGATCCTGCTCTAAGATAGATTGATCGTTTCATATGCTGTCACTCACAAACATGATTCTACACCTATCAATCAGTTCATCATAAATGTCCCCATTCTTGAAGCTATGATAAGGCATTTAGAAAGCTGTTCATGATTCTTTACTAAGTGAGATGCAAAGAAAACTAAACGGGTATGATTTCCAAGCGCTGCCCATCAAGAATAGGCAGTCTAAAAGGGACTTGTAAAAGAACAGGGCAATGCAAATAGTCAATACCTTCATAAGATATTCACAAAATCAAGGCCCATACATGTTTTTTGATGTTATTTTTTTTAAACAAAAGAGCAAATTTGATTTGGTTGGTGGGGGCAGAAGGGGGTGGAGTAATGGTGGTGGAATCATCACCTTTCACCCAAAAGTCAAGAGACAATTCTGGTATGAATTGGGATTTCAAAGGTTTTTTGCACAATCAAGAAGGCTGAGAAGGAGACACATAGGCCAGAAAATGAGTGACTGAAATCAAGCTGGACTCGGGAGGTGGAGAGGCATAGAAATGGCCGATGGAGCCAAATACAAGAATATTAAATTGAAGCAGGCTATTCACCTGCAACTCAAGATACAATACTTAGTAAAAGTTTCTAGGTTTTGAGGAGTTAAAGAATGTCCCAATCTTCTTTCTGGTCTATCTACTCTTTCTTACAAACCTTTGTACTTCTCTGCCACTAACCAAAACAGCTAGTCATTCCAATCAAACAACAGATGTTCCTGGTTGAAGATACTAGCAAAGAAGTGGTCAAAGCGATCCTGTGTGGGTTCAAGGCTGGATGGGGAAGCTTTGAGTATTGAAGGCAGGTTGAGAAAAGCGTCCTATCCAATGGTGTCTGAAGTCAGCTCCTGTAATATCCTGGGAAAAAATTATTAAATGATCAGGAATTTTGCAAGCCAGTTGTTGCAGTCATTACTAAAAATTATATTAAAATACAATTAAATAAATTATATTAGAAACAAAGGTAATTTTTTTAAAAGTCGCTACATTTTACTGTTATCTATGCTCTTGAGGTCATTTTCTTACGCTGTAGCTGTATAATGGAAGTACCACAGGATGGTGTGCTCCTGGACCTCTCTCCCCAAGGCTGCCCTCAGCGCTAACATGCTGGTAGCTTGAAATCAGCTACGTTGATAAACATTTACCAGCATGTCACTGGTCCTTGTTAAAATGTACCGTCCCCAAGAGTAAGCCTGCTTTTTACATCAGAGCTGGTTTTAGAGGCAGAATGCAATCCCATTAGAAAGTAGAGTCACAGATGTAGAAAACAAACAAACTTACGCTTACCAGGGAGGAAAAGGCAGTAGGGGTGGGGGGAGGGATAAATTGGGAGACTGGGATTGACATATACACACTACTACACATAAAATAGATAACTAATAAGGACCTGCTGTAGGGCACAGGGAACTCTACTCAATACTCTGTAATGACCTATATGGGAAAAGAATCTTAAAAAGAGTGGATGTATGTATAACTGATTCACTTTGTTGTACAGCAGAAACTAACACAACATTGTAAATCAACTATACTATACTCCAATAAAAATTTAAAGAGAAAAAAAGAAATAAATTTGGAAGGTAAGAAGAAAAAGGAAATAAGAAAGTATAGGAAAGGCATAAGTAGCATTGCTGTTCAATTGCTGATAAGATGTTCAGTTGGTCCCTGAGATGGGCCTGGAGCTCTGAAATGATGATTAAATTCTCATCCAATTCCTGGACAAATACTTCTAATATCAGGCAACTGAGAAGTAAATTGAAATGACATTATTAGAAATAAGTGTCTATGTATAATAATTTGCAGTCTCTTTGCCTGAAAGAAGAAATTTCATCATCTGTGTTCATTGCTTTTGAAACTGCTAAACTGAATCTGATATTTCTTCATGTTAAATTGAAGGCTGTAGTTATCAAAATGCTGACAAGTTGAGTTATTGGCTATTTTCAGGACCCATGCAAAGAGTCTCCCATTAATAACATTCACTGTGTACATTGATAGCAGAGAATTATTTAGAGCTATCAAATGTGTTATTACAACTTATCCTGTATGCCCTAAAGAAGACATTTTTGACTTGTGGGGGAAAAGATGGATATTTGCAGGGAGTTGACAAATGACAAAATATCATTGCCTATAATAGGGGAAAAGATGTAGCAGTGCAATTCTGTAATAACTCAGTTATAATCTGCCACTCCCTCTTTTTTTGTTGTTTTTCAACAAGGTTTACCATGCTCATCTCACAAAAGAATAAATAAATAAATAAAAATAAAATAAGAGATGAAACCAGAAAAGGAGAACTCAGAAGAAGAAATTTGTTTAAAATGTTGATTTATCATGTGGGCTTAAAAATCCCTACCAAGAAAAAAAAAAATTGACCATTTCCTTTATTTTCTACTAAAAATATCGCGAACTGCCAGTTTAAGGATACAACAGTGTATTATGTGCCGTTAAGGAAAAAAAAAAGAAGATTTTTTTAAAAGTTCTGATTTTAAATATAAAGGCAGGGACTTCCCTGGCGGTCCAGTGGTTAAGACTTCAGCTTCCAATGCAGGGGCTGAGGGTTTGATCCCTAGTCAGGGAACTAGGATCCTACATGACTCGTGGCTAAAAAACCAAAATATAAAACAGAAGCAATGTTGTAACAAATTCAATGAAGACTTTAAAAAAATGGTCCACATTAAAAAAAAAATCTTAAAAAAAATAAATAAATATAAAGGCACTGGTGCAGAGGTAAACATGGGGTTATTACTACAGGGTATGGAAGCCTTGAATGCCGAATAAGCAACTCACACTTCCTTTTTGGGATGCGATTGTCTGCAAAAATAGTTCTCAAGCCTATTGTATATTTCAGCCCATGAACTGTTTTGACAGATTCACTATGGACCATTTTGGACACATCCCTTCATACGTGATGCTACACAGATATGACTATATTCCATACCCCCGTAATACAGAAACACACATGCACAGCCCAAGAATGAATGGAGAAATGATGATGCCTTTCAATGCCCCTCGTCCACATGGTTGACATGCATGGTATTATTCCTACATCGCAAGTACGATGCTGGGCACTAGGAGAGACACAGGAATAATATACCTAATTCCTGTCCTCAGGAAGGTATCTTCAAGTAACGGGAGAGAGACATAAAAAATAGCAAATCACAATATAATGCGGTAATTTTGATAGGGAGGACGGTGCTGTGGAATTACCAGAATGAGGAGATTCATCCTGCCCAGAGTCAGGGGAAACTTCACAGAGAAATTGACACTTAAAGGAATGGATTTTTCCAGGCAAGAAATAGGAAATGCCTGGAATTAATAAATTTCAATTAATTCTAAAAAATAAACACTATCGAAACACACTCAAAAGTTTTCCTGAATACCAGTACACAGACCACACAGAAGACCTTTTCAGAACCCTGAGCCATCCTTCTGAAGTCTTGGGTTGTTTGTTACCACAGCAAAGCCTATTTTATTCTATCCAGTACAATTGGGTGATGGTCTTGTTGGAGCCATAGATCAGATCATGGTACATGAAGATGAGGATGGAGTTTCCTCAAAAGGAGAAGCAGCTCCCAGAATCAGTCATCTTGGGAAATAATCAGGCCTGGAATAAGACATAAGGATTTTGTAAGCAACTTAGGAGAGAAATTTTTCCTTCTATCTGGGGCTAAGGGTCTAAGGCAGGGAAATTTCTGGAGCCTTTCTGATATTGGGATGAGTGTACTGGGGGAGCATAACAGGCATAGAACCAATAAAGGAGAGAGCAGTGCCCCATCCGGGGGGCACCAGTAACACCAGGCTCTGCTGAAGGCCGGAGAACAGAGAATGGGGACAAGATATCACAGAGCAGCCCGTCCTTGATTTGGTATCATTCTTTCCTGTCTGAAGCATAAGTAAAACTAAAGATGGTAAGCACCAGAAGAAGCCTCTGTCGCTGGCCCACCTTCCTGATCTCAGTGAGTTACAAGCCGCAGTTTCATGCTGCAAATGTTCCACGAGGGTTACTCAGTAGGAAACATGTCATTCTGTCTGCCTGGTTGTCATCAGGTCCTGTTCTGTAACAGCTAGGCTGCAACATTAGCTGCAGTAACAAACAGCCCAAGAACCTCAGTGGCATAAAACAGGAAATGCTTATTTCTTATCTACATGCTTAATGCATGCATGTGCATTGGGTGGCCTCTGCTTAAAGCCGTCCTCTTTCCAGGCCCTTAAAGCTCTCCGCCACCAGCAGTGGTGTATGTGACTTCCGCTGGTCCAAATAATTCGACACACAGGGAAAGGCAGCAGAACAAGTGTGTGTGTGCAGCCTGATGGTTGCCACGGACCCCGCACATCCCCCAGGAAATCTCTTGAGTTCCTTGCTAAAGGGTACATGGTTTTAACTGAGCAAACGATAATCAAATTTGAAATGTGCTGAGCAGGCTGTTAGCTTTCCTAACAGAAGAAAGTCTGTAAGGACGGCTTGGTGGCAGGTAGAGAAGACAAAGGAAGAGAGGTAAAAGAATAAGCGGAGAGGAGAGGATGAGTGAAGTTTAAGAAGCAAATAGAGATATAAGAGAAATGAAGGCAAGAAGGAGAATCAAGACAGTCGGTACCACCCATCCTTGCTCCAGGTGGCTTTGGTACAACTTTCTCCTCCTCCGATGCTCCCTGGATGTTCCTTTCTCTAGGTCCTGACTACTTAATCAAACAAAGAAAGACCCCTAGGCAAGAGGAGGCAGAAGGGAAGAGGAGGAGGATGTGGGGATATCAAAGACGCCTGAGCCTGGGCTCTCGAAGAAGGGTAACTGAAGAAAAAACAAGGAACAATAAGGGGCCAAGGAAAACGGAAGCGGCCTCGGAGAGTCTAAAATTCGGAGTCTGCTTAAGACAGGGAGACACTGCAGCGGACGAAACTGCTAGTCTGTTCTTTCAGCCTTGAAATATCAGACTCTTCCCCTGCCGCTCTCTGCCTGGTGATGATGGCAAAGCGCACACCCTTGAGATGGTACCTGGGAAGAAGATTATTGCTTGGGAATCGGTCATCCCAGAATAAATACAAGGGACCCTTGGCATGGTGCTTTCGGGGTTGGCCTGCCCTGAACCAGGGGGGCTGGTCATGCCCCCAAGCGCAGCCTCTCTCTGCCCAGCGTTAGACACAGTCTTACCACCTCCACATGGCCCAGGGCTTTAGAGAACAAGCTGGGCCTGCTGGGGTGAGGTGGGATGACTGTATTCCAGAGAAAACCTTGCCCTGACCCATGAGAAAGAGCTTAAGTTTGTGTAAAACATAAAGCTTTTACAGCCTCACAAACCTGGTACTAAAAAACATCATTTTAATGTAACCAGAGCTGCTTCCTGTAGCCCTTTGCTAGCAGAGACTGTCAGACTATCACGCATCTCTATGAGATGTCAGACTGTCTTTTCACGTAAAAACCATGAAATTGTTTAATTGAAATCCACTGCGAGAGAAGTTCTGAATGGATGTGTATTTGCCTGGAAAAGTAACAAGCCACTCCCCAAGGTGCTGTTAGACCTCGAAATGGTAGTTGGGTTTTGCTCACATCATAGCCTCTATTTATCACCTTTCTGTGACTTAATTGTGGAATTGTTTTTTAAAAAATTTGCATGAAATAGAAATAGTTTCCTATTTCTATTTCCACTCATTGTTCTAAGCAAGAAATCTTAGAGTACAACCAATGGCTTAAATTCCCCCTCATCGTTTGATTATCTTCCCTTTTTCTGAAATTAATACTTCCCTTTTCTTCCTCCATCCACAAATACAGTATTTCCTTATAAGCTGTCATATTTTACGCAAGGCAGCCATAAACCTAATCAATGTTGTTGTGTGAAAAAAAGGGATGAGGGCTCATTCTTAGATACAAGAACAGATGGATGGTTGCCAGAGGAGGGGCAGAGGATGGGTGAAATGGATGAAGGGGGTTTAAGGTACAAACTTCCAGTTATAAAATAAATAAGTCCCGGGGATGCAATGTACAGCATGGTGACTATAATACTAATGCTGTATTGCATATTTGAAAGTTGCTAAGAGAGTAGATCTTAAAAGTTCTCATCACGGGCTTCTCTGGTGGCGCAGTGGTTGAGAATCAGCCTGCTAATGCAGGGGACACTGGTTCGAGCCCTGGTCTGGGAAGATCCCACATGCCGCGGAGCAACTGGGCCCGTGAGCCACAACTACTGAGCCTGCGCGTCTGGAGCCTGTGCTCCGCAACAAGAGAGGCCGCGACGGTGAGAGGCCCGCGCACCGCGATGAAGAGTGGCCCCCGCTCGCCACAACTGGAGAAAGCCCTCGCACAGAAACGAAGACCCAACACAGCCAAAAATAAAAATAAATAAATAAATAAATAAAAAGGTTCTCATCGCAAGAAAAAAAATTTATAGCTATGACAGTTATAACTAGACTTATGGTGGTGATCATTTCACAATATATGTAAATATCAAATCCTTACACTGTATACCTGAAACTAACATAATGATATATGTCAATTATACCTCAATTTTTTTTAAAAAAAGGATTCAGCCCAATGGGTGCCCAGCTTGACAAGCCCCAGTGTCTGAGAGAAACAAAGGGCATCCCTTCCTTTGGGACGGTTTCTACTCCAGGCTGCATGGCTTGGTGAGCAGAGTATTGGCTTGATTTCAAGCCCCACATGTCCTTTGGGTAGACACTTGTGTGAAATACACAAACTGCACAACTGTACATGCCAATTCTTACATGTTCTTGCAGGATGTGTCTCCTTGGCTACATTTGATTGGTCCAGGGATGGCTTCTTATATAAGCCAGGCCAATCAGAGCTCTTCTGTGGAATTTTTTCCAACTAGACCCAAGAGAGTCGGACCTTCTCTGTTGGTGAAAGAAGATGAATTTCATGAGCTATTGGAGACTGAGATTCCTGCCATTTGTAAAAAGCCACCGGTAGTGAAAAAGAATGAAGCCAGTGCACAAGGAAACAAAGGCAAGAGACGGCAAACACTCAATCAGCACTGAAGTTCCTGGTTCCAGCGGTGCCTGAGACCAGTAGTATCCCTGTCCTTCTCGTGGTGGGTGGTTTGGTTGTTCAGCCGTCGCTTGGATTCCATGAGTCAAAGACATCCTTTTTTGCTTCAGCTTCTTTGACTTGGGTTTGCAACATGGCAAATTGAGAGTCATGAAAAAATGCAGCAGGGCTGCAAAGAGCAGCTGTATATCGTGGCAGCCAGTGCATCCAGATGTGCCTCCAGCCTGCCCAGGTCACCTGTGGCCAGCTGCTGCAGCCTATGCACAGAGACGTCTGTGCTCGTTACATGATTAGGAGCCAGCAACTCCCTGTTTCTAGCAGTAGGAGCTTATGCAAGCCTCTAGACCTCAGTTTCCACATCTGCAAAATGGGAATTTTAATAATTCCTATTTCATAGATTTTTTGAGAAGATTAAATGAAGTAATGCGTGTAAATATTTAGGACAGGGCCTGGCATCTAGTGCTCAATAAATGTTAGATCTGATTATATTATTTTATTATTTCCAGTGTCATATGGTGCTTGACATAGGATAGGCACTCGTAAGAGCTGCAGTGGCTATAACAATCTCATTTTAGCCTTAACCCCATGGCTAACATTCTGTGACCTTAGGAAAGTTATTATTTTTTTTTTTTTTAGAAATTCACGTTCTTTTATTTATTTATTTATTTATTTATGACTGTGTTGAGTCTTCGTTTCTGTGCGAGGGCTTTCTCCAGTTGCGGCAAGTGGGGACCACTCTTCATCGCGGTGCGCGGGCCTCTCACCATCGCGGCCTCTGTTGTTGCGGGGCACAGGCTCCAGACGCGCAGGCTCAGTAATTGTGGCTCACGGGCCCAGTCGCTCCGTGGCATGTGGGATCTTCCCAGACCAGGGCTCGAACCCGTGTCCCCTGCATTGGCAGGCAGACTCTCAACCACTGCGCCACCAGGGAAGTCCAGGAAAGTTATTTATTTATTTTTTTAATCTCAGTTTTCTCATCTATAAATGGGAAAAATAATATTTTTGGCAGGTTAATTGAAAGATAACATGAAATGATGTGTATAAACAAATTTCATGAACTCAAACTCTATCCAATTATAAAAGATGAAAGATTAGAAAGATGAATCTAAGTTTGCTTCTTTACAGTGATGCTAATATATCAGTATTTTAATAGCTAAAAAAGAAGTGAGAACTAGTAAACTGATATCTTCTATTGAATGCAATAGGTACCATATGTCCTAAAAATGGAGACTTTTTTCTCCATTGGAATCAATAAAACTATTTTTACTTTGGGGAAAAAATATGTCCTTTAAACATTCTTATTTTTCTTCAATTAGCCCTCATGCACAAATTCTGCTTTCCCCTCAGGAAGACTATCTGAGAATTTTGATGGTACCCCAAGCTCAGTCTGGGAAAACAACAATTTTACAATTTCAAATCAAATCTTGGCATGACGTTTAAAACATTAGCCTGCCTACAACAAAAGAAGCCTTCGATCAAACCATCTGTTTTCCTAGCGTGCTAGCCTTTGATAAGTGGAGATTTTGAAAATAAAACTGAATATAATCATCTCTGGACCATTTTGGTGAGAGAGTAGCCCAACCAGCAGAAAAAAAAAAAATCTATTGCTTTTTTCTAGCAAGTTTGCAGATCTGAATGAAGAAGACGGTTAGCAGGGTAAATTCAAGTTAAAGAATTAAAAGTATGAGACCATATAAGAACAGGCAAGTTGAACACAATGCTACAACATCTCGTTTCTGTTTTAATTTAGAACATCACCGTCTGTTCTCTGTCACAACCTCCTTCCCTCTTAACCTGAACATTGGCAAGAAAGAAACTGGGAAGTGTGGGGATTGGAAAGAGCCCAGGTGTCTGACTCAGCTATTTTCAAGCCTGGCCATAGACCTGCTCAGGGCAGCTCCTTGGTGTTGTGGTTACGAGGTTGAGGCGGACACCCTCCAGGTGCACTGCCTTCCAGCAGCACTCTCCCTTGCTTCCTTGCTAGCAAAATCTCAGTTTTGCTCAGGTCTCAATATGACTTAACCCTAGGCTATAACTCAGGATTGGTGTCTGTCAACTCTTTGCTACTAGAGGGGGCGGAATGACGCAGTCCTGGCCAATGTGATGTCAGGGGATCTGCTGGGGGCTCTGGGAAAGAGTTTCCTCTCAGACAGAGGGCGAAAGGCCCTTGAGTCCAGCCCTCTGCCCTCCCCTTCCCCTTCCTTCTTTGAACACTTTCCTGTAGATCTGACGCCTGGAGCTACAGCAGACCACTGGGGAGCCGCGACGGGAAGACAAGACAATCAGAGAGACTGAGGCGATGGCCAAGCCGTGTTGAGCTGCTGACACACTCTTGAAACTCCCACCTCTAGACTTCTTGTTACATGAGTAATTAAGTGACTTTACTGGTTAAAATACTTCTAGGTGTTTCCTTACTTGTAAGGAAAATCACACAAACAGAGAATAGGGTTTTCCCCAAAGAATTTTACCAGCAATGTTACCTCTTCCTTGTCCCCTTAATGTTGCTATACATTTAGAACCACAGAACATCAGAGCTGAAAGTCACTCTATGTTTCCAATTAACAGATGGTCAAGAAATTCAGACGTGATTCCTCTTCTTTTTAAAAAATAATTAATTAATTTATTTATTTTTAGCTGCGTTGTGTCTCCATTGCTGCACGCGGGCTTTCTCTAGTTGCCACGAGTGGGGGCTACTCTTCATTGCAGTGCACGGGATTCTCACTGTGGTGGCTTCTTTTGTTGCAGAGCACGGGCTGTAGGTGCGCGGGCTTCAGTAGTTGTGGCATGCAGGCTCAGTAGTTGTGGCTCACGAACTCTAGAGCACAGGCTCAGTAGTTGTGGTGCATGGGCTTAGTTGCTCCGCCGCATGTGGGATCTTCCCGGACCAGGGATCAAACCCATGTGCCCTGCATTGGTAGGCGGATTCTTAACCACTGCACCACCAGGGAAGTCCCCCAGACGTGAGCCCCCTTGATTGAAGTGATGAATCTTGTTAGCGTAAATGCCTATGGAAAAGGAGAAAGACGCATTAGACATTTGAACTTTGGTGTGAATGACTCTATCAAAATCATTCCCAAGAAGCAGGTTTGCCTGTGGACAAAACACATTAAGCATCAGGAGACTGAGGAGGTTATCTTTTAGAAGGAGAAAGGTACAGAAAGGGGAATCAGAGGTTCCATGATCAGTATCTTCAATTTTTTATTATTTTTAAAATTTTATATTGGAGTATAGTTGATTAGCAATGTTGTATTAGTTTCAGGTGTACAGCAAAGTGATTCAGTTATACACATCCATGTATCTATTCTTTTTCAAATTCTTTTCCCATAATATCTTCAATTTTTAAAAAAAAAAATTTATTTATTTATTTATAGCTGTGTTGGGTCTTCGTTTCTGTGCGAGGGCTTTCTCCAGTTGCGGCAAGCGGGGGCCATTCTTCATCGCGGTGCGCGGGCCTCTCACTATCGCGGCCTCTCTTGTTGCGGAGCACAGGCTCCAGACGCGCAGGCTCAGTAGCTGTGGCTCACGGGCCTAGTTGCTCCGTGGCATGTGGGATCTTCCCAGACCAGGGCTCGAACCCGTGTCGCCTGCATTGGCAGGCAGATTCTCAACCACTGCGCCACCAGGGAAGCACAATATCTTCAATTTTTTTAAGGCCAGACCTGAAGTAAATCTTTCCACGAATGTCATATGAGATGAAGAATTCATTCTTGCAAATTCCTTTCCAAAAATGCACAGTAAGCAATTCCTCCATAGGGCGTGGGACCTCTGGCCTCACCATTCCTGGGCTGCTGGGCCTTGCTCTTGGCAATAAAGGCTCTGGCGCTGGCAATGGGGAGGTCACTAGGTTCATAGAACCTCATGAAAGAGATTTACAAAAAACCACAGAGCTAAAATAAATACTATTATAGGGGTATCAGAGACCAGTTTCAAAAGCTGCAAATATTTTCTGAACTTCTGCCATCCGATTCTCCCATAGCCATGTAGATGCAACCCAACTATTCAGTTTGTTTGAGTTGTTAGTTTACAAGATTGTTCTTGAAATGTTGACAATCCCTTCTACTTTTTCCCTCAAACTTTTATGAAACTCAAGAGTATTTTGATCAGAGAGAATATAGTCTTCTAACTTAATTATAAAAGTAATACACGGGTACATCCCTATCTGTCTTCTGCATTGCCTAGCCCTAGCTCTATTTGGCAAAGTGTGTGGAACATAGTAGATGCTCAATAAATATTTGTGGGCTAAATGCATGAAGAAATGCAGGAAACTTAGAAAAACAGAATTTTAGAGAAACTCCCTCTTTACATAGGGATTTGTAGACAGTCAAATCTTGTTCCATAAATGTATTTTCTATTTATATTTTAAGTTGTCTGTTTCTTTTCCTATAAGGGAGGAAGCCTATGGGACTTGTTATTTCCTGAAAATGGGAATACAGTGTTTGACTGTATTATCCTCCACTACAATAAGGGACAGAAGGATGGCAAGCTGTTTCCACAAGTTTACACATTGCTGGAAACAAATCTAAGTTTTCTAACTGCCACTACAAATTCCTCCACTCTGCTATGTAGGTCAGTCTAAGACATTTGGTAGAGGATTTTTGGTTTTTTTTTTTAATTTATTTTTTGTTTATTTATTTTTGGCTGTGTTGGGTCTTCATTTCTGCACACGGGCTTTCTCTAGTTGTGGCGAGCGGGGGCTACTCTTTGTTGCGGTGCGTGGGCTTCTCATTGCGGTGGCCTCTCCTGTGTGGAGACGGGCTCTAAGCACATGGGCTTCAGTAGTTGTGGCACGCGGGCTCAGTAGTTGTGGCTCATGGGCTCTAGAGGGCAGGCTCAGTCGTTGTGGCGCATGGGCTTAGTTGCACCGCGGCATGTGGGATCTTCCCAGACCAGGGCTCGAACCCGTGTCCCCTGCATTGGCAGGCGGATTCTTAACTACTGCACCACCAGGGAAGCCCAAACATTTGGTAGAGTTTTATAGTTCAACTAGAACCATTAAAAAAACTAAAGGAAACAAAGTAAGTAAATAATAAATGTTCTCCTTCAATTTCTATTACATAGGGCAAATGTAAGTCATGACATATTTTCTTTGCTCACTTGAAGAGTGATTTATGTCCTGATGTTACCAAGCTTGTTTCTGGGGCTGTTGGAGTTGGACGTGCAGCTCTGGAAGTAAATGAAGAGTCTGTCATTGAAACTCCCTGGAAATGTCCTCATTAGCAACATAATTTGGCAAATATGATACTGACGCCACTGTGCCAATCCCAGGTTGGTGTATACACCATTCCAGTAAATCACCTCCTGCAGACCCTCTGCATGGTCAGGGCTGGGATTGTTACTCAGAAACGTTAGGGGAAAAGAACTTAGAGTTTAGTTTTAAATTGCGTCTGGCAGACTATTATAAAATGTCATTACAACAGTCCACAGGGAGTCACAAAGGGATGCAACAGGACCTGAGTTCAAATTACAGTCAATTTCTGAACATGGATGTCCCCGTTATTTGTACACTGGATTATCCTTACCTTAGGCAGAATTGTCCTTGGGAAAAAACAGAGAAATAAGGACAGTTTGAAGTTCCAATTTTCCCATCTAACATGATACTGGGTCACCATAAATGATATGATAAAAAATAAAGAAGGATGAGGTGATGGAAGTGACATTTTAGATAAGAGTTCTCTAGAGGAGAGGTGTCTCTGAGCAGGGAAGTGGGTGAATTGAGGATCCAGCTTTGGGCTGCCTAGAAGAAGAAGCTCCAGGCTGTGGGAACAGCAGGTGCAAAGGACCTGGGGCAGGCTTGTACAAGAGCAGACACAGGCAGGGGAGTTGTGAGGACCAGCCAGTGTGACAAGCAGAGTGAGCAAGGGATTGAGTATGTGAATCACGTCAGAAAGACACCTAGAGACACAGTTGTGCAGGGCGTGGAGGCCCCAGAAAGGACTTTGGGTTGGTCGATGCATTTAGAGCGTATTGGCAAAAGAGTGACACAATTCAAATTGCCTTTTAAAAGGATCCTCTGGCTATAGTTTAAAGACCAAACTATGTGTGTGTGTTTTGGGGGGTGGGACGCTAAAGATAGAAATGGGAAAACCACATAGGGGGTTATTGTAGAAAACCTCCCCAGGGATGACTGGGCTTGGACCAGAGACACGATTTCTGGCTGGGTTGGATACGGGGTGGGAACAAGAGAAAAATGAAGGATAACTCTGGTTCAAAGCCTCGTCAACTGAATAGGACTATAGTGGTCCCTCTTATTTGGGGGGATCTGTTCCAGCGCCCCCCAGTGGCCCTGCGAATACCTAAACTCGAGGATGCTCAAATCCTTTATATAAAATGGCATAATATTTGCATATAATCTATACACATCCTCCTGTATTCTTTAAATCATCTCTAGGTTACTTAAAATACCTAATATAATGTAAATACTATGCAAATAGTTGCCAGAGTGTGGCAAATTCAAGTTTTGCTTTTTGGAACTTTCTGGAATTTTTTTTGATGAATATTTTCAATCCACGGTTGGTTGCATCCACAGAGGCAAACTCACAAGTGTAGAGGGCTGACTGTATTTATTAAGACAGGAAAGGTTGTGAGAGAAGCAGGTCGTCCAGAGGCCAATTTTAGACAGGTGGAGTGTGAAATCTTTGGAGAACCCCTCTTAGTGAAGGTGATTGTTGTAGATAGGCATTTTGGACCCTGCTCTTATAAAAACAATGACATCAAGAGGGAAAAGGCCTAGTCAGATGATCTCATGTGGCTTTCTGAAGCCTCACAGTGTGGGACGCTTGGAGGCCCAGCTGCTATCATAGGCATGGCCGGCTGTTAGTGCCGCTGCTTCATTGAGGTGCTGACGCCAGGGGAAGACACGTGAGCTCAGCCTTCTGCAATAGTACAACACCCGGGGGATGGTGCTGAAGGCCGACACGGTGACTGCCAGGTATTCTAGCAGCCCGAGAAGGCCGAGACCAGCTATGTGGTCTGGGAGACTGGAAAGGAAACCAACCCAGAGAATCCCACACATTGGAGTCTATCTTATTCCTACTTAATAATGTGTACTTTCCTCATCCCGCTGTTCATGTCCTACTGCAGCCACCGAAAATATTCCCATGGTTCGAAGACCTGACTGGAAAGACGAACTTGGATATCTCGTGGTGAAACAGCGACATTGACGAATATAGACAGACACGCCCCCTAGAAATAGGTCTTTGGGGATCTGCTCAAGTTAAACGAGCAGCAGATAAAGTTTTAGCAGAAGCAGAGGAGCTATGAATTGAAGATGAAGAGTGTGTAACCTTGATAGAGATCGACCCACATAAAAAAGAATGAAATAGCAGCAACACGGATGGACCTAGAGATGATCATACCAAGTGAAGTAAGTCAGACAGAGAAAGACATATATCATATGTTATCACTTATGAATCTAAAAAAAAAAAGATGCAAATGAACTTATTTCCAAAATAGAAATAGACCCACAGACGTAGAAAACAAACTTATGGTTACCCAAGGGGAAAGTGGGGAGGGATAAATTAGGAGTTTGAAATTAACATATACACACTACTATATATAAAATAGATAAACAACAAGGACCTATTGTATAGCACAGGGAAATATACTCAATATTTTGTAATAACCTATAAGGGAAAAGAATCTGAAAAAGAATAGATAGATAGATAGATGACTGAATCATTTTGCTGTACACCTGAAACTAACACAACATTGTAAATCAACTATACTTCAATTTAAAAAAAGAAAAAAAAAATCCTAATCCAAGAATTCATTTTTCTCATCCTTAAAAAAAAAAGAGAGATCGGCCCAAAGTATGGACTGTACACACAGAACAGGTGAGGTCTTTGTCTGAAGCTAAGTCTGTGGAAAATATTGCTGCAAAGTCAACATTAAGGCTAAGAAAAGATCTCTAATCAAGACTGATGTAGATGATGATGTACTGCCCTCAATCAGAGGTAACCGTGACTCAAGATATTTTCAGCAGGGGAGAGAGGAGAATCAGAAGTACAGTAAACTGTTTCCAAGACTACCTCTGCAATTCTGTAAAGGCCAGGGAAAAATAGAATGTACCAGAACAGTGGACTGGCCCAAATACAGCACCTGCGGATCCCGTGTTACCAAGTACCCTTTGCCAGCTGCCCGCAACACACAGGACCAGGGAGGAGTCCAAGGAAAAGAAGAAACAGAACGCTTCAAAACTGACGCTACACCATCTCCCGCAGGAGGCCACTGAAACCAGTAACACAGGAGGCTGCCTCTGCCCATGGGCCTCAGAGTCCTGAACGTGGTCAGCTCCGAGACCAGTTTCTCAAGCCAGGCTTCGCTCAAACCGGAAGAAAGGATCTCGAGCGTCCACCATCCTAAGTCAGGCAGCGATACCACATGGATACCCATGCTTAATGCAAAAGACTTTCTACAGGATCTGAAATTTGTCCCATCAGATGAAAAGCAAAAGCAAAGCTGCCAATGAGAAAATGAAACTATAATTCAGAGAAGGAAAGAGAGGATGCGGCCAGAGGGCAGGACAATTACTGTCCCAGTTCCTTATGGAGTAGTAACCAGCCCCTTAAGTGCATTTCTTTTTTAATTAAAAAAAAATTGTTTTTAAAAAATTTTTTTGGCTGTGCTGCACATCTTGCGGATCTTAGTTCCCTGACCAGGGATTGAACTCAGGCCCTGGCAGTGAAAGTGCGGAGTCCTAACCACTGGACCGCCAGGGAAGACCCTAAGTACATTTCTTAAGAGTAGGAAGACCAGATTGTAACAGTTTCGGTTCAAGGTCCCTCCTGGCAGTTAAGAGATTGGCTGTGGCTTTTGCCTGATGGTTCACTAGTTGATACATTTGCTAAAGCTAAAGATGGTCTCAAGGATGACGAAGTTTGTCTGGACCCAAATGTTCAGCAACATGATCTAACGGTATTAGAACTCTCAGCTATCACAAACATCCTTTGGATAGATCACTTTTCTTACAGCTCTGAGAAACCTTTACAGCTACACAGTAAAGCACACATCCCACTTGAGATTCTGAATTAGTTGGTTTCTCCTTTGTCTGGAAATTGGGATGAAGAAACATGGATATATTTTATACAGGGGATATATGTATACGTGTGGCTGATTCACTTTGCCGTATTGCAGAAACTAACACAACGCTGTAAAGCAACCATACTCCAATAAAAAAATAATAATCAAATAAACGTTTAAAAAATTAAAAAATTTTGGGAGGGCTTCCCTGGTGGCACAGTGGTTGGGAATCTGCCTGCCAATGCAGGGCACACGGGTTCGAGCCCTGGTCTGGGAGGATCCCACATACCGCGGAGCAACTGAGCCCGTGAGCCACAACTACTGAGCCTGCGCATCTGGAGCCTGTGCTCCACAACAAGAGAGGCCGCGACAGTGAGAGGCCCGCGCACCTCGATGAAGAGTGGCCCCCGCTTGCCGCAACTAGATAAAGCCCTCGCACAGAAACGAAGACCCAACACAGCCAAAAATAAATAAATTAATAAATAAATAAAAATTTTAAAAAAATTAAAAATTTTTAAAAATTAAAAAGAAAAACACAGATATACCTTGACCTAAAGGCTAAGAGTCAAGTTTTATAAATTGACTAAAAACTTAAAAAAGATGAAGTTCGCAGATTGCTCTCTTACAAGACCTAATTAACCCTTTGTGGAGAACGCTGACGAACACACTTAGGTTCTGGGACTTTCATCTTTTCCCGTTTCCTCCCCCAACTTCTGCTAGTCTTTATTTCTTCATCGTCCCAGAAGTCCCTCCTCTCCTCCCGCCTTGGGTTCTGGGACTGGCACAGAGTAGACGCTTCTTCCAAACTACCACCCCTGTGATGATATGGCGCAGGGAAGCGCAGCTTGAGAAACAGGATATTGTTTGTTGTTCTTATTGCCAGTTTTGTGATGACCACGACTGCCATTTAGAACATGTTGGCCTCACCACTGGCCCGTAGAGCCCGACCTCTGAATGATCTGTGTCTAATCACAGAGCGGAGTGGCAGGGCCGTAAATGTCACCCCACTCCACGGCTCTGATATATGCCCTCGTTAAGGTCGAGGAGAGGAAAGTTAAATATCAGGGTTGAGCTCCTGAGCAATCATGTCATTTCTATTGATCACCTAATGAAAATTTATGGCATTTAACAGTGAAGAGATAAGTTTACCTGGGGCTGCCAGCTGCCACAGCTGTCCTCAGCTGGCCACAGCCAAGAAAGGCTTTCACCATAACTTTCATTTTAACTTTAAGATTCTTCTGTTACCAGGGGGAAGGCGGGAGGTGGGGGAAGGGATAAATTGGGAGACTGGGATTGACATATACACACTGCTGTATATAAGGTAGATAACTAATAAGGACCTACTGTGTAGCACAGGGAACTCTACTTAATACTCTGTAATGGCCCATAGGGGAAAAGATTCTAAAAAAGAATGGAGATATATATAGGTATAACTGATTCACTTTGCTGTACACTGAAACTAACACAACATTATATATAAATCAACTATACTCCAATAAAATTAAAAAAAAAAAAGATTCTCCTAATTGCAGAAAACACAAGAGGACTGAGGAAAAGTTGGGCACTTTAGTTCTGCAATTTCTTTACCAAGCCCTATAAATAAAAACGTAGACACTGGTAAGCATCATGAGAACCCTGACAGATGAAATGTAGAGGCCAAAGTAAAGGGAAGATGAAACCTTTGCTTAATCTATCTGGGTAGATAATGCCTATGATATTTTCCTGGGGTCCTACAGATGTGATGTTTAGTAGCAACTATAAAAACATCCAAATAGAGAGTGTAAATATGAGCATAGAAACAGTCACATAGTGATAAACCTGTCACACCTTAAAAAGCAGCAGAGGTGTGTATCACATATTTGAAAAGGGTGGGAATTAAGTCATTTATACAATCTAAGCTATAGTCATGAAAGGAAGTAAAAATTGGCAGGGCGATTGTGGACACAGCTCCTGACAACTGTGGCCTTGAGTAGTTTAAGGAGTTTGACATCACTTGTTAAGCAAGAAACTTGCTATTTCTTTTAAAATCAATCAAGAGCGTGGAACAGGAGAAGAGACTTCCCTCGCCCCTGAGATTTTGCAGAGGACACTGAGCTACAGAGCACACGGAGAGCCATGCAGACATGTCACCGAAGACACTCTTGTCCAGAGGGGCAGGCAACCCACATGGCTCTCCAGCCCCTCCCTCTGCCCAAGGAGGGCAGGCCAGCCGCTGGGAAGGTGGCAGCCTTCGTGTGCAACCTACATCTGTGACTTGCCAGCTGTGGGACCTTGGACAGGTCCTCACAGTTTTCTTTGCCCCAGTTTCCTCTTCTGATAGAGACGTTAATAGCGCCGACTTTATAGGATTGTTGGGAGGATTAAATGAGTTGCTCTAAGTCCTTGAAGTCCTTGAAGCAGAATGTAGCACATAGTCATACTGTATGTTTGTGAAATAAAACAGGTGAGTGAGAGGTTTGCTTGCTTAGTGTCTCCCCTCTTAGAACGTAAGCTGGATGAGGAAAGGACCTGCTTTGCCCTCTGCACATCCCCAGTGCTAAGACAGTGGCTGGGAGCGCCCTGAGCTTCCTCTGTGCAGTCCTCCTGGGTTTCCCTCTAGTGTTTCACCGCCTTCCTTGTCCAATGACCTTATTTTGGGTGATTTGGCTTCTGTGTGTAATTATGGACTCATAGAAATATTTTAGGCCAACAAATTCTCTGGGAATCCAATCTTGTTAACATAGGAATTCACTTCTTGAGATCTTATATTGATAGTGTAAGGCCTGGAGCTCCTTCTGGCCCAAATACATAGTCCAGAAATAGTACTGATAAAAACGATTTTTACACATTGAGATATAGGGAAGGCATTCCGGCTTATCCATGAGTTAACGTGAATTTCATGCTAACTGAAATAGCCTGTTTGTGGCCTGTCAAACATACGTCGTACATCTGCTTTAATTATTAAAGAAAAGGGCACACTGACCAGAAGTAAAGAACGTCCATGTTAAAAATAGAGATTAAATGCCCCTCTTCCTGGGATGCCAGTGCTGGTCCTCCTTTGACGATAACTCCCTTCCCAGGTGCCAAGGCCATGCTGTACGTGTTGTTCTGTTTGTTTGTTTGTTTTTTAAACCTTGAAGAAATGTATCCCTGACTTGTTTAATGTTCTTTGTTCTGACAAGATATAAAACTGTGCTGAAAACCCTGCTTCTTCGGAGCAGTTTCTCAGAGTCATCTGGGAAGTGGGCTTCTGGGCTAGTCCTTGCTTTGGCTCCAATAAAACTCTTTCCTATTCTTTTGATTATTGATTATTTTCATCGACATTACTCAGCATGTATTTTAACTATAAGATCATGAGGTGAGGTTGAAGGAAGTACTTTAGGCGGAGCCACGGGGCACACAGGCCAGTGGGGGTCGGGGGTGTGGTCAGTACGGGCAGGGTGGGGACCAGGAAGCAACTCTGCCACCGTGGCCGCCTTGGAAGGGGCTGCCCAGCTTCCCAATGGTGGAGTGAAAGAGGTCCAGCCAAGCAGGCAGCTTGATCCCAGGGTTTTCTCTGGTGAACAAGAGAGCCACACACAGAGCACTCTGCAGACGGGGTGATAGCCGTGGTCGGATGAGGGTCCCGTTCTGAAATGGGGGGGAAGGAGGAGCGTCTGCATCGAAGCAGGTCCTCAGACGGCAAGTGAGCTGCAGGGGCAGCTCCGGCTCTGAGACAGAACTCACGGCTGTCCAGCCTGGACCCGCGGCCTGCAGTTCAGAAGAGTCCAGTCCCAGCAGGAGCCTGGAGGACAAATGAGAGATCGGGGCTCACACCCAGCTGGGTGGTCACCGGGCACTCTGAACAGCCTCTGGGAAGCCCTTGGTCGCGGGCTTTTCTCATTCCCTGGGCTGGGCTGCCACGTGCATCTGAAAACCAACATCCTTCCATTCCTGAAAATATCTCACGACTTTTTTTTCTTTAATTTTTATTTTATATTGGAGCATAGTTGATTAACATTGTTGTGTTAGCTTCAGGTGTACAGCAAAGTGATTCAGTTATACATATACATGTATCTATTCTTTTTCAAATTCTTTTCCCATTTAGGTTATTACAGAATATTGAGCAGTGTTACAGTAGGTCCTTGTTGGTTATCTATTTTAAATATAGCAGTGGTCTCATGACTTAAGTCATTTCCTCCTTTCCATGTTCTCTTTCAGAAGTTCTAATTATTGAAGTTTATTTTCTAGTTTGATCCTCCAATTTTCTTATGGTTTCTTTACTATTTTCCTATTAGAACTCTTTAGGGTATTTTTCTTTCTTTCTTTTTTTTTTGTGTGTGATGGTGTTTTTATTTTGTTTTACTTCCTCTTCTATTTCCTTAAATTTATCTCCTAGCAGTTTTACTGACTCTTTCCATTTCAATTTCCGATTTTGACTTCAAGAGCCCTCCAGTTTGCATTCTGTGGATGTAACATATCCTCTTGTCTCTCCCTGAGGAGTTCAAGTGCAAGATGTTTGGGGGAGTTTGTTTCTCCTCCTCTCTGGATAGTTCCCAGCTCCTTTGGGCTCCTTTTCATCTTTTTTGTCTCTTTCATGTTAGCCGCATCGATCCCATCCTCAGCTGTTCTTACTCATCCATATGAGAGCAGACCCGCGGAGTCGAGGGAAGCCCTGTGCAGGGCTGGCCCTCCTGTTCTGGTGAACCTCGCTGTGGGGTTGTGGGCAGAGGTGGTCATTTTGTCAAGTGACCCTCAAATATTCGTGTCTGTACATCTGTTTCTCCAGAGGGGTGTCCTCCCCTTCCCACCTGGATAGGATAAGCCCGGTTCCCAGTGTTCCGGGAAGAGAGATGAGCCTGGAGCTGGGGAGGGCTAGGCTCACGGCCAGATGCTGGACTTTCACTGAGTCCTCCTGCTTCTGGCCTCTGGGCCCCGACTCCCACCTCCCCCAGCCTGGTGTTCTTCAGACCCTTCCTTCTGTGGGAACTCCAGAAAGTTCATCCAGTCTGTCCAGCAGATTCTAAAATTCAGTAGGCTAGTTTTTTTAAAGGTTGCAAATCAGACCTGAAAACATTTTTTCTTGTATCCCCTTTGGAGGAAAATGGTGAAAAGTGGCTCTACAGTTATAGTCTGGTTGCACAAGGGCTTGGTCAGCCGGGCTGGAATTTCCACATGCATGTTCACAAGGCGCTGCATGGGGCAGGAGTGGGAGGTGGCCCAGGGACACCCGTGTGCTCTTGTCCTGGGCCCATGGGGAAAGGGTGCTGTGTAACCAAGCCGTCCCAGAAGAGACTCCCACCCTTGTCCTCCACCTGCCTTTTGTCTGTAGACAAACTTTAGTGAAAGAGTACATTTAATCAGAGAGGTGAGAAAATGCAGAAAGAAAGCCAGACAGTCAAGCAAGACAAAATAATAATTGTTTAGTCATTAAACAAAGTCAAGGACCCTTAGTTCCTCCTCAAGGGCTATGGAGAATCTTCTGAGCCATATCCTTTGAGCTGCTTTGCAGATACTAAAACCTCCACCAGGTGGAAGAAGTTAACTGTATGCTGACCGACAGCACGTAGACCCCAGACTGGTTGATGATGTTGACCCCCGATTACCTCACCACCAGCCAATCAGAAGAATGTCCAGGAGCTGATCACATCCCCCTCCCCCGCAAAACCCCTCCCTCACCCTTTTTAAAACCCTTTCCTTGAAAGCCTTCGGGGAGTTCGGGTCTTTTAGGCACTAGCTGCCCTGGACTCCTTGCTTGGCACCTGCGCCTGCGATAAGTGCTGCGCTTTCCTTCACCACAATCCGGTGTCAGTAGATTGGCTTTACTGTGTGCAGGCCAGGGGACCCCAGTTTGGTTCAGTAACAGTTTGCATTAATTACTTTGCCTTCGCCAGTACCATGGGGGGTGGTGAAGTTCAGATCTTTAGTTCCCTTCCAACTCGAAGAGCATCTATTCCACTCTGCAATAAAAAGCCCACCTTGTTTATCTCTCTGTGGATATCTAGGATGAGTCATATACAGACATCATAAATTCCACTCCAGGACATTAAGGTGATGTGCTATGAAGACTTTGAATCACGAGTAACTGTAACGTCTCCCGATGTGGTAGGTGTGACAGATGAACAAGAGGTGCTAGTTCGGGTGAAAAATGAACAAGCCTTGTTACCTGTGCTCCGTTTTGGCAGTGATTTGAGCTTTTCTTTCAGGCATGAAGAGGCGAGGGCTGTAAAAATGTTTCTTTTAAGGCTTGTTAAGATTGGAATGTCACATTTCAACATCTGTATGATTTATTTAAGAAATAAGAGTGAGACGAGCCAGTGTGTATGGCTGAGGATGAATTTGAACATGTCAAAAGACACATCACTTCTGAAAGTCAGATGCAGAAAGCAGGTTGATACAGTGTGTTGGGGGTCTGTGATGTGTGCTGCCAATGTTTTGTCTGCACACACGTTTACACACACACACTCAAGACCTTGGAATCAGTCCTTGCCAACGCCTGGGGATGTACTTCGACACTACCTTTGTATGCAGGGAAATGTCCTTGTAATTAGTCTTATGAGACACTGGGAAATATTTCAGCAAAAGATAAAACTCTAGGGCTTTCCCGGTGGCGCAGTGAGAATCTGCCTGCCAATGCAGGGGACACAGGTTCGAGCCCTGGTCTGGGAAGATCCCACATGGCGTGGAGCGACTAGGCCCGTGAGCCACAACTGCTGAGCCTGCGCGTCTGGAGCCTGTGCTCCGCAACGAGAGAGGCCCCGATAGTGAGAGGCCCGCGCACCGGGATGAAGAGTGGCCCCCGCTTGCCACAACTAGAGAAAAGCCCTCGCACAGAAACGAAGACTCAACACAGCCAAAAATAAATAAATAAATAATTCCCATTTAAAATAAAAACAAAAAACAAAAAAAGATAAAACTCTAAACAGAACATATTATTCCTCTGAAAAACATGTGTCCTTTAACAAGCTTAAGTGCTTCTTCCCGTGCTACCCTGGGATGAGAACTCTCTCAATCAGAAAGGCTTTTATCTGCGGTTTGTAGGAGGCCAACTCTGCCGTGGTTCCCGCATGCCAGGTCCTCACACAGGCCTCGGAGGCAAGGCCCAGCCACAGCCTGACTTGTCTTGGTGAACGTCTGTCATCCTCTTAGGAACACAGCAAGAGAGGCAGTTTTGAGAGGAAATGTCACCAAGCTGTTTTCCATCCACTGCCCTACCTGTGGGAGATGCCACAGGCAGTTTCTCATCTGTTCCCCTGGTTTCCAGGAGGCACGGGACTTTTCACCCGTCCCCTGTCTTCAGAAACAGATGCAGACTCTAAAACTGCTTGGCTGTGGTCCTCAGGAACAGAATGTCCCACTGCTCCTGTCACCATCATCGCTGGGCCCTTTCGGTTTGGTGTAGTCCTGTGGGACTGGGACACAGGTAGCTGACACACGCTGATCTTAGACTGTCTAAGTCCACCTGGGCTCGATGTCTCCTTCAAAGTGTGGCAAGCCAACCTCATCACATTCTAAGTGGCCACCACACTGCTGCTTGACCGCTTGGTAGAAAACCTGATCAACAGTAGCGTAAGAGAGGGAGGATGTTTATTTTCCTCACATGCTAAGAAGTCTAGACATAGGCAACTGCTATGTTCAGTTAGCAACATGATGTCAGGGCTGACGTCCCTGCAAAAATTCTGCAAGTTTCTTGGTCACAAGATGGCTGCTGCAGTGGCAGGCATCACGTCTGCATTCAAGGCAGGATGAAGCAGTGAAGGCAGGCACCAGCTATCTTGTCTTTTTTTTTTTTTAGGAAGCAATAGCTTTCCCAGAAACCTGCCAGCAGACTTCCCCGTGTGCATTATTGGCCCTAACAGGGTCACACCACCCTGAACTTCAATGGAGGCCAGAGATCCAGTTTTGAAAGAGAGGAACTAGATTGGCGTGATTGGCCTAGACTAGACCAGACTAGTCAGAGCATACTGCTGAGCGGGTCTCCTTGCCTCTCTGAACCAGAAAGGAGATCCATTGGTGAGACAGAGGGCAGAATAGGTTGGGTAGGCAACAACCGTGTTGCCACTTGAACCAACGTGGTGAGTCCCAGCTTTCCCCACTCCTGAAGACCAGTCAGCATCTGAGTCCACTCTCTCTCCCTGCCTGTGATTCAGCTTTAGCTCATACTTGAACTGGCCAGTGAAGAGGTGATTGGGGGGCCTTGTGAAGACAATTTCCAGTTCTGCAGAAACTGTGAGACTCACCTAAAAGAAAAAGCTATTAGAGTTGCCATGATCAAAGACTATAGACACACCAGCCCTAAATGCCTTTTCAGGCCTTTTTTCTTTTCTTCATTCTAGAGCTGAAATACCAGATTTCACATCAAATGGTTAGAAGAGAGTGACATTAGGTGGACATCGAGAGTCTGAAGCCACCACAAGCTTACTCACCTTTGCAGAATTCTAAACATAGTAAGTTTCCTTCAGGTAAGAGTACTATATCCCTTATTTAGTTAAGAGATAGTTGGGATTATTACCTGTGTTTTGGCAAATTGATACAAGAAAAATCAAACTATCTTGTCTGGAGGGGAGAGAGTTGTTCAAATGCTACCAATGGACCTAATCCCTCAGGAGATAAGCTATGAGAACTTAACCTACCCTTACCTTCCCTTTCATTTGTCAAACTCCTACACATCCCTCAAGACCCTGCTTAAAAATAACTTTCTTTATGAAATCTTTCACAAATTTATCAAAGTTAGTCAAACCATCTGTAATTTTATAGCCCCTTTTCATATTTCTCTTGTCACCCTTACCACTGGCACCCTGGAATAATTTACTTATCCAACCATCTCACCCACCAGATTAGGAACATTCCCAGGGGAGCAGTTTTGTCCCAAACATTTAGCACAAGGTGGGAAGCACAGCAGTAAGCTCTCAACATATTTTTATTGAATAAATCTATTTAAACTTTGAATAATTATTAACTTATAACATAAAAACCGTACCTTTTTTTTAATTGAAGTGTAGCTGCTGTACAATATTATATAAGTTACAGGTGTACGATATAGTGATTCACAAGTTTTAAAGGTTATACTTCATTTATTGTTATTATAAAATACTGGCTATATTCCCAGTGTTGTACTATATATCCTTGCAGCTTATTTTATACATAACAGTTTGTACCTCTTAATCCCTTACCCCTATGTTGCCCCACTTCCCTCTCCCCACTGCTAACCACAAGTTTTTTCTCTATAACTGTGAGTCTGCTTCTTTTTGTTATATTCATTAGTGCGTTGTATATGTTAGATTCCACATATAAGTGAAATCATACAGTGTTTATCTTTGATAAAGTCCTATACCTTAATTCAAGCACAGAAAAATTAAAAATGCACTCACAATATCAAAATAAAAAGCAAATGCAAAACAAGAAAAATATTTGCAACTCCTATCATGTAAAAATGGTTTCTTCTTCTAATGTATATAAACTTCTAGAAATTGAGATTAAAAAAGATCAACAAGCCAAAAGATAAACAGGCAAGGACATAGACAAATCACATAAAAAGAAGTATAAGTGGCCCTTAAGCCAATGAACACATGCTCAAACTTACCCATAATTTTTAAAATGCTAATTAAAACTATGCTGAGATGCTGTTCTCACTTATCATATTGGTAAAAATCCAAAAGTTCAACAACATACCCTGTGAGTGAGACCGTTGGGAAACGAGCAATCTCAGGGTTTCTGGGGGCAGCGCAAATGGTACCATCTTGGGAGGAGACTGTGTGGTGATATCTATGCAATACATATCTCAAATACTGTCCTCTTTAAACCAATTCTCCTCCTTCTGGAAACTCATCTTACAGAAGTCTCTGCACAGTTACAAAAGGATACACACAAGGCACGTATGGTGGAATTGACTAATAGTGTAGAAGCAAGCCACTTCTGTAGGTGGAGGGAGGATGGTTAAATAAACTAGGGTAGGTTCTCACAATGGAATACTATCCAGCTGAACGTGAAGGAGGTTGCCTTCTCTGTCGTGCTCTGGGAAGGTCTCAGGACAGATGGTTCAGTCGAAAAGCAAAGTTCAGCGTAGGGACCACAATTTGATGCCTTTTGTTTCACGAAGGGGAGGATAAGATTTTGCCTTTGTTTTTGTTTGTAACTGCAGAAAATACTGGATGTGTGTACTGCAAGGGAGAGAGGAGATGGCAGAACAGGGCGGATGGCGTGGAAGCAACACTTCTCACTGTGTACCATTTTTGCTTTTAAAACCTGTGAATTATGACTTATTCCAGAAATTAAATTTTTAAAATCCTACATCTTGCCCGTAGGTTTTAGAGCCAGATTGTGTGTCTTTGTATCTCTGCTGCACCTTTTACTACCTCAGTGAATCTGGGCAGGTTTCTCAACCTCTCTGAAGAAGAATTTGATGAGTTGAAATATGCAAATAAACCAAGCCTGAAGCAGAGTAAGTTCTGTGCAAGTTTGGGCTGTTGTTAGTACTTCATTTACTAATAAAAATTTAAAGAGCTCTTAGTAACCCTTTAGTGATGCGGTTTTGGGAATCTTTTCAATATTCTTGTGTGATAGGGAGAAGCTGTTTCTGTTTGCAAAGAAAATAAAATTAACGCCAAGAGAAACAAGGTGATTAATTCAAGATAGCACTGAGTGCAGTACAAGTGCAGGAGCTGACAGCGGGGCACTGTATGCCACACATATGGGCACAGCTACGAGTCAAGTGCATAGATTCCTGTTCCTCTTTAGCACATCAAAAAGAGAATATAGTCAATCTGATTTGGAGGTATTACAAATATGCAAACTGTTTCAAAATGTGCAAGACAGCTGCCAAACACAGCCCCTGCAAGTAACTGCTCCAAATCTTGACGAAATCAATCATCTGAAATCTTCCTCCTAATTTTCTAGTGGCCCAGAGAAGGGGCGGTCACCATCAGGCTGGGAGTTTCTAGGGAGGAGCTTGAAATAAACATGGGCCACAGATACCCCTGCGGGGCTTTGCGTGTACAGTCCTGAACATGCCCACTCAACGATTGTTTATTTTTTTAAAATAAAGAATTACTGGTGCAGAAATAATATCATTAGCAGGGCACTGTCTGTACATTCACCTACCCCTTTTAGAGGGCTTAGTTTGCCTTTTTTCTGTGGAAAATGAATACGTGCGTGACATTTTGAGATTTGGATTATTTATCATGGGGTAGGGCCAATTCAAAACAGCACAAAGAAACAGCTTAGGTGTTTTTCTTTCGAATAAAACAACAACAACAACAAAACCCCCCAAGCCTAATAAATACATTGTGAAGAAATTGTGCCCCCTGCTGATTTAATTTGGTATTAACGTCATCAGCTTAAATTTTTGGGAAAAATCCTCAGCGTCCAGGACTGCAGGAAGGTGCTGCGAATTCAAGGTCATTTAAATATCCTCTCAGACACAGCCTCTCCCAGCAATTAGGAACTCTGCTTGATATTGACCTTGGGAAAAAGGAAGCAAAGAAGAAATGCTGCCTTTTGTGACTCTTATAAAGATATTTGTCCTAAGAACTTTCTCGGCATTCCATGTACCTTTGTCGACTCTGAAGAGGAAACACGAGCAAGACGAAAAGCTTGTGGAGACGTGCTGGCTGATGGTCAGCACAAGCCCTCGTGTTTACTTTCAACTTTATTAGGACACAAAGGACATTAGAACTCTGTTCCAGCTACCCGGAGAAATGAAAATGCTCCTTGAGATTGATTGAGATTATTCAGTCTGAGAAGACTATTACCGCCAGTGACCAGTAATCATGGCCATGCATTCGGGCCTCAGAAGTCACTGTTAACTTGCCATGAGCCACCGATTCAGATCCTAAATGCTAAATCCTCCAAAAGGGCTCCAGCCCTGGACAAAATGAGCAACTGGAAATGTAGCAGTTGTAACACTGGTCCCCCCCTCTTCTTGGGGTCCTCATTTTTGTCTTGACGCCTCTCAATCCTGGCTTTTAAATCTATACCTTTTTCTGGTCTGGTACTGATTTCCCACGGGTTGCCAAGCACTCTTTCGGGAAGTCCATTGACAAAGCTTATATTCTTTTCCTCTGCTCTGGACTAAATATTTGTGTTCTCCCCAGCTCCATACGTTGAAGGCCTAACCCCAACAGGATGGTATTTGGAAATGGGTCTTTGGGAGGTGATTAGGTTTTGATAAGGTCATGAGGTGGGAGCCCCCATGATGGGCTTGGCAACTTTATAAGGGGACGTAGAGAACAGGGCTCTTTCTCCTCCATGTGAGGACACAATAAGAAGGTGGCCATTGCAAACTGGGAAGAGAGCCCTCACCAAGAACCCACCCTGGCTGACACCCTGATCTCTGACTTCCAACCTCCAGAACTGTGAGAAATACAGGTCTGTTGTTTAAGCCACTCAGTCTGTGGTATTTTGTTATGGCAGCCTGAGCTGAGACATTCTCCTAAAAAGATATTTACATCTTTTGGAGAAACGCTAAACATAGGAAGGACTTTACTGGTGCATCTGGCCTTGGAGAAGATAATGAAGGTGTTCCGGGGTAGAGAACCACTCCTCATGCTTCTCCTAGCCATGGCCACAGGCTGCATCTCTGCTTTTCTGCCAACAGCAGAGAGAACAAGGCCTTCTAGTCTAAAGGATGCAAAGCTTTGTTCTAGAGTCAAGTAACAGGAAGGTAGTAAAAACAGTCTTTTTTTCCACATCCCCTAGAAAGGCTTTCATTCTTCCCAGGCCCCTTTGATCTTTGGAGAGTGCTGCCAGATTTAGTAAAGAGAAATATGAGGCACCCTGTTAAATCTGAATTTTAGGTAAACAAGGAATGATTTAATATTCGTATTTGTTGTTTGTCTAAAATTCAGATTTAACTGGGGTCCTGTATTTTGTCTGGCCATCCTATCTTTAACTGTTTTCATGGTTTCTGTTTCCAGGGCATTCTAAACACACCGGAGTGACTCCTGAGCCGGGTCGGGGTAAGTGGGCCCTGGGCTCAGGTGACCACAGTGGTCCCTCAAACACTGCTGCTGTCGGGGGGGCTGATCGCCCTCTAGTGGCCAACAGGGACATTAAACCCGCCGAGCGGGGAGCGGGTCTGGGGAAGGATCTCAGAGCCCACATCCTCACGGTGGTCCTCGAGGGCTGGGGAAGGGGCCTGCTGAGCTCATAGCTGGCTAAACTGAGTTCTATTTCCCCCAGGGCCTTTGCACAAGAAAGTCGCCCTATTCCCAGTAGCAGAAATGGAGATTCCCTTCTTTCAGTTAAAAGTACCCTGGAAGAGTACCCATCTGGAACAGCCTAAGCTAACGGTGATGATCTAACCTTGGACTGCACTCACTTCGTCACTGATGACTGTGGGATAGATGTTGTCATCTCCTGCTGGGGAGAAGTCCAAGCTCTTCTCCCCACTGACCCCAAGTGATTTGTCAAGGTGTGTTCTTTTAGACAGCAAGCTCCGGGAGACGCTTATCTGTAATGTGCTTGGCACTCAATAAATATGTTTAAATGAACTGACGTTGAAATCCACTAGCAGCTTTGAATTAAAAATAAAGAAACCCACTCTTACCCTCCGAGAATGACTGCTGTATCAGGAGAAGAGAAGGCAGAAGTGCTTACCCTCAGCGATGACTGTAGAATTAGGCCTTAGAATTTCAGTTCCACTCTTCACATAGTGACTTGATGGCTGGAGTCGGGCCAGCACTGAAGGATTGATAAATGTGAGATGGTTTCACAGGACATGGCTTGTAATGTTTCATGAAACACATGTAATGTCTAGGGTAGTGGAATTGAGCTAGAGCCTGGGTTCTAGAATCCAGAGGTGACTCCCCGATTATACCCTGAGTTCCTTGAAGGACAATTTCTTCAGTATAGTTGCCCCATGATTACTTGTTGAATGAATGAATGAATGAATGAACCTGTATCTATCACAACCTTCTCCACACCAAAGATTATCTGTCACAGAGCATGCTCACTGGCTTTAACGGGGTCAAGGCAAGGCAGGTATAGACTAGAATGACAGAAGTCTCGTGCTAGTAGCCCCGACCATCAGTGGCAGTACTAAGGGGTGACTGGGGACAAGGGTGACCTTTAGTCTCCATCAGTTTTCCTCAATCCACCCAAAGAGCACAGAATCCAAGCAAAAGCAATCATCTTGCTTTGAATTTTCAAGACAAATCCCCTAAAAGGGAAATCTGGTTAAAACAGTCATTACTATATTCTGGCTCCAAAATATATATATATATATAAAACGGAATCACTGCTGTACAGCAGAAATTAACACAACATTGTAAATCAACTCTGCTTCAATTAAAAAATAAAATAAACAAAATAAAAAATAAAATTAAAAAATAGAACCAAAAAAGGATAGTTTCAAGTCCTTTGACTAAATATTCCTTTTCCTCTTACCAGCTTTTGCTTTTCCTCATTATTTACTTCTTGAGCCCTTCAATTCTATTCGTCCTTGGCTATTTGCACCATCATACTCTTTAAAAATTACTATCCTTCTTTAGTCATCACCCACAATACGTATACTTCATTATCTTATCTTGGTGTGAGAAACTCATCTAGTACACCGATACACTTCCCTCTGAAGATGGTATTATCACGTTAGCAATTTGTCTCTCTTGTAATTGAATAAGCTACCTGGAAAGTGATTCTTACATCTTCTTTTTCTTTCTTTCCTTATAAAAGCTCTGTCTATACTGCTGACATGTCATCTGCTTAAATATCCAAGATTAAATCTACTGGTTGCACAGGAGAGGAGTTGATATATAACAAAATGGCACTTCTCCTTCAGGAAACTCAAGATTGTGTAAGTATGCCTGACTCACACCTGCTGCAATGGCGTTGTGTAATTACAGAGGGGCAACAAAGGATGGTGATGATGACAGCCCAGCCCGAGCTGTGGCGACTGGTTCTCTAACTTCATAAGCCAAGAGGGAAATTATGACCTGGTGAAACAGGTCTCACAATCACTCCAGAAATTCCAAGGAGTGAGGTGATTTTTCATCTCCTGCTTGCAGTGAAGAGACTAGGTTGTTCGATGCTTTTCTTCTCTTGCTCCATTGTTTCTGTACTTGCCTTAGAAGACTCTTAACTATCATTTAATCCAATTTGTGTTCAACAAAGATTTCTTGGGACTTCTCTGGTGGCACAGTGATTAAGAATCCACCTGCCAATGCAGGGGACACAGGTTCAAGCCCTGGTCTGGGAAGATCCCACATGCCTCGGAGCAACTAAGCCCGTGCGCCACAACTACTGAGCCCAAGCACCGCAACTACCGAAGCCCACGCACCTAGAGCCCGTGTTCCGCAACAAGAAAAGCCACCACAATGAGAAGCCCGCGCACCGCAACAAAGACTCAACGCAGCCAAGGATAAAATAAATAAAATAAATTTATTTAAAAAAAAAAGACCCGAAGATTTCTTAAGCCCTTTGTACATGCTAGCCACTGACCTAGGAGCTGGGAATGGAGCCGTAAGTATCAGTAAGTGGACAGAGACACTAGTGTCTTCTGTTACCTTCTTCTATTCATTTAATCAAATTCATCTGTCTTTAAGGTATTTTGATAATGAGTCAGAGCATACAAGTATGGAGTTAAAGTATGGGCTCTGTTAAGACAGATTTGAGTATGAGACTCAAGTTCATCACTGCAACCTGTGTGTTCATGGATGTTGTTAAAACACAAAATTCAACTGAGTAAATGTAAAGATCTATTGGGCTTTTTTCAACAATTCATGAATCGGGCAGCATCCTATCTAGCAAAGAGAAAGGAGAGGGACAAAATGGAAGACTTTTCTGTGCAGAAAGAGGGGAAGACCAAGGAAAGAGCGGATCTTTTCAGGCAAGGTCACCTTACTTTAGGGGACAAAAGAGGTCTATCAGGTGGATTTTCTCACTAGTGCTGACCAGGAAATTCCAGACTGACTAGTGATTACATTCTTGGGGAAGGTTGAAACTTCAATTAGATTAGGTATTAAGTCTCACTTTGGTAATGTAGGCTGAGGACAAGTGACTCTATTTGGGGCATGTTGTCTCTTTTTTAACAATTCCCCCTTTGATCAGACTCAGCTTAACTGAGAGCTGTGATCAAAATTTAAGGCATTAGCACTCAGCTACTGCTCTGAAGTTCTTAAAGTCTTTGTTGATCTTTTGTGTTGTATTCACAGGTCATGACTTTTTTTTGCTTAATTTCTGTGATAGTTACAGGCCATGACTTCAGGTTCACAATTTTTAAGTCGGGCATTCTTTTCATTCCTTTTCTGATATTCCAGTCTTAGGGAGATCATTTTCTTGGTGTTTATTGGCTGTGAACATGCACTTAAAGTGTGAGAATACAGCACATTAGGGAGACTACTACGACTGTTATAAGCAGGGTAATTCTCGATGTCTGGAGGGCTTTTTGGAGCCATGGTCCCCAAGATCCAAACCAATCAAAATCAAATAAGTCAAAGGAAGACCCTGTTGAAGGAGTCACCTTTTTAAACCAAGTGGCTTGCTCAGTGATCTTGAGTAACTGAGTTTCAAATTCCCGGGAAGAATAAATCCAAGTGCAGCAGGTGGTGTTGGCCAGGGAAGTAGGGCCCTACCAAAGGAAGAAAATCCTGAACTATAAATGCCTCCTGATAATTCCTGTTTGAATGTGTGGCTCAGGACTGAAAGGCTGACAAGCATGGATGCCAGTAAAATGTTAAGTGTCGGTAGACCACACACGCAGTTTTATTCTGGTTACCCTTGTTTTGTGTCCCTTTTTTTGTACAGAGTCTGGATGCAACATTCCCCAAGTTGGGATCATTAACCAGAGACAGGGAAATGGGTCAGGGGTCTCTAGCATCATAAACAGATAAGGGTTTTTGATGACAATTCCAACAGTCTGAAAGGTTATCCCCCTTAGCAATGGCCTGGGAGATACAAATGATGGCATTTCCAGGCCAATTCCAGAGTAAAGGAAAGAAAGAGAAGAGAGAGTTTTAAGTTTAGTTAAAGTATGAGATCTTGATCCAGCATCTTCGGAGGAAGATGTCTGCCTCAATGTTGGCTACTTCTCTTCCTAGTCAATTTGATTTAGAGATCTCCAGCTGGTGTACAGGACCAGATATCAGGTGGAGACTTCTTCAGCTGTGTGATATATACCCTAGGCTCAAGTCCCCAAAGTTTGGCTGCCATCTGGGTAGTGTAGAGGACCTGGTATAGTACCTTCCAAAGGAGATTCAAGTGCTGTCTTTGTTCTTAGTGATTCCAAATCAGATGGATGGGAGAAAATTAGAAATGCTGGTTTGGAGAGTTATAGCAAGGTATTTGAGGAAACTAGAAGAATTCAAGACTCAGTCCAGTTACAGGTATATAACAAAACCTCAAAGACAATTGACAGGATTAAAATCTAATACAGACAAAAATGCAAACCTCATTTTTCTCTCTGCAATTACCTTATTTTTTTTAACAAAAGATAATCACAGTAAAACTAATTTGTTCGTATTAAAGTTGGTCTGATTATTTACATAAGTGCAATGAGAATAGTGAATAACCATATAAGCTCATATAAGTTTTTTTTTTTTTTAAGACTACTTTGCTGGAACATTCTAAGCAAGGTACCAGGTCGATATTTCCGAGGGTTTCCTTAAAGCTGTCTGGTCATATCTAAGTCTGTATACGTCTCTCTCAAATATGAGATTTCAGGCAAAGCTGAAGAAAAGGAAGAGAGAAAACAAAAACAAACAAACAAACAAAAACAAACAGACAGAGCCCTTTATGGTATAGTCAAGACCCATACCCCCGAGGTGGTGACCCACAAGCCAGAGAATAACTACAATTGCAGAGGTTCTCCCCAAGGAGCGAGGGGTCTGAGTCCCACATCAGGCTCCCCAGCCCAAAGGTCCTGTGCCAGGAAGATGAGCCCGCAGGGCATCTGGCTTTGAAGGCCAGTGGGGAGACCCAGAGGCCTATGGGAGATAGAGACTCCACTCCTAAAGGGCAAACGCTCTGGGATACAGGGCAGAAGCAGTGTTTAATAGGAGCCTGGCTCAAGTCTACCAGCTGATTTTGGAGAGTTTCCCAAGGAGGCAGGAGGCAACTAGAGCTCACCCTGGGGACATACACACTGGTGGACGCCATCTGGGGGAGCTTATTCTCCCGCGTGAATGCTGGTGCTGGCAAGTGCTGTTTTGGAATCCTCCCTCTAGCTTATTAGTACCAGAACCTGGCTCCACCCACCAGCCTGTTGGCACCAGTCCTGGGATGCCTCAGGTGAAGCAACTAGCTGGGTAGGGTCATTGGCCTACCCACCAGCAGGCCTGCTGCCTTAAGACCTGGGGAACTCATAGCCGCTCTGGCACACAGCCTTGCCCACCAGGGGGCCCAGGACCCAGCCCAACATACCAGCCCCAGGACCCCGGGGCCATGACCACACCCTCCATCAGGCAGATACCTTGGGCTGCAGCCCCACCCTCCAGCAGGCCAATACCAGCTCTGAGACGCCTTGGACTCCTCAGCCAGCAGCTCCAGGATCCAGCCCCACCTACCCACGGGCCAACGCCAGCTTTGGGACCCCTCCCAGGGCCCTGCAGCCAGAGACTTTTGCACCTGGTTCTGCCCACCAGTGAGCAGGCACTAGCCTTGAGACCCCCTGGACATCAGTTCTGCCCACCAGCAGGCCAATACCAACTCTGAGATATCTTGGTCCCTTCAATCAACTACCCTGGGATCCAGCCCCACTCACCAGTGGGCCAGTACCAGCATAAGACACCTCAGAACCCACAGCCACCCATGTCAGGAACCGACCCCCCTCACCAGCAGGTTGAAACTAGATTCGGGAACCCCGGCTCTGCAACCAACCACCCCAGAAACTGGCTCTGCCCAACCGTGAGCCAGCGCTAGCCCTGGGGGCCCCTGGGGTTCCTCAGTCAACCACCGGACTGGGGGAGAGCCACGCCTACCAGACTGCAGTCCCCATAGGGGGCACCCCTAGAGCACACAGCTCTGGGGACCCCAGGGGAGTGCACTGCTACAACGCCCTCAATACCAAAAAAAACAAACAACCCAATTAAAAAATGGGCAGAAGACATGAATAGACATTTTTCCAAAGAAGACATACACATGGCCAACAGGCACATGAAAAGATGCTCAACATCACTAATCATCAGAAAAATGCAAATCAAAACCACAATGAGATATCACCTCACACCTGTCAGAATGGCCGTCAGCAAAAAGTCTGTAACTGATAATGTTGGCGAGGGTGTGGAGAAACAGGAACCCTTGTGCACTGTTGGTGGGAATGTAAATTGGTGCGGCCACTGTGGAAAACAGTATGGAGGTTCCCCAAAAAACTAAAAGTAGAACTACCGTATGATCCAGCAATTCCATGCCTGGGTATATATACAAAGAACGTGAAAACACTAATTTGAAAAGATACACGAACCCCAATGTTCATAGCAGCATTGTTTACAACAGCCAAGATATGGAAGCAACCTAAGTGTCCATCGACAGATGAATGACTAAAGAAGATGTGGTATATATATATACAATGGAATACTACTCAGCCATAAAAAAGAGAATTAAAAATTTGCCATTTGCAATACCATGGATGGACCTGGAGGGTATTATGCTTAGCAAAATAAGTCAGACAGAGAAAGACAGATACTGTGTGTTATCACTTACACGTGAAATCTAAAAAAATAAAACAAATATAACAAAACAGGGGAAAAAAAAGAGCTAATAAGAGGGATTTGCTGTACATGGCACTGAACATTATAAACTCGCAGTAATTAAATTAGCTTCCCTTTAACTCTCTTACACTGGATACCTGGTCAGACTCGACCTGGCCTAGTGACATTTTTCCTTCTTTTGATCTACATGCTCAATAGCAGCACTGAGCTCCTTACTGGGTACCTGATCCTCTTAATCAGAACTGGTTCCCCCTAAAAGATTTGAAAGGTAATCATGGAATGATGGGAAGGGAAAATAATAATGGAAATGGCCAAATTTGTGTATGCTGCAGTAAAGTCTCCCGGTCTTAGGGGTGCCTCTCTAAACACCTACTACTTGAAGTGTAGTTACTGACTGAAGCATCAACATCACCTGGAATCTTGTCAAACGTGCAAATTCCTGGGCCCTACCCAGACCTACTGAATCAACAGTCTCTGGAGGTAGAGCCCAGCATCTGTGTTCAACAATCTCTCCCTGTCATGGTTATACCTGGTAAAGTTTTAGAACTACTGCTCTGACCTATTCTCGCCTTTACAACTCAGCTTCGTCTAATACCTATCCAAGTTGGTTTTCCATTCATGGGGCCAATGTTTTCTTTATATAATCAACAGGTGTGTGGGGTTTGATTGTTAGGTGCAGGAATGGGAAAGGTGGAGATGGTGGTCATAGGAGATATGATTCCATATTCCTTCTAAGGGATAACATTTTATCCTTCCTGTCTCATATGAATGGAGTAAACAAACAATTTTAAACAGAATTTAAACCCAGCATTGAACCAGGTAACCAGGCAAAGGACAGAATCTCCGGCGATTATCTCCCAATTGCACCTAGCTTATGTGATCTTCCTTTCCTCTTCTCTTCCTCATTCTGGCATCTGAAGATTCCTATCATGAACGACATTGTATTATGGCTTAAATGTTTCTTCCACAGAGTGACAATTTTCTTGCATTAGATTCCCAAGTTCTGTGGAAGAGAAAACATTGTCCATGACACTGGGGACCACCTACCCATATGTTCTATAGGACGATAGCAGCCACGTGAGCCCACCTTCTCAGAAAGCAGATGCTATTAAAGTAGTCTTATGTGCAGGGGATAAATGAGGAGCTTGGAATGAACATATACACACTACTATATATAAAATAGATAACCAACAAAGACCTACTGTAAAGCACAGGGAATTATACTCAATATCTTGTAATAACCCATCATGGAAAAGAATCTTAAAAAGAATATATATATGTGTACATATATATATATAACTGAATCACTTTGCTGTACACCTGAAACTAACACAACATAGTAAATCAACTATACTGCAATAAAATTTTAAAAAATAGTCTTGTGTTATGTTTCCTACAGTACTACAACCTTTAAAAATGCCCATCTCAAGACTGAAAAATACACACCATCTCTTCTTTTAAACTATGGAGAGAACATGAGTCATTCAGGGCAGGAGTGTAGATCCTAACACTTCCCTTCAAATGGGATAGACCCATCTTTTTTCAGGAATGAAGCGTAGTTGCTACTCAATCTGTGACAAAACAATTCAGGTAGGATTCCTAATATTTTCATGAGGAGTAGCCAGGCTTTAGGAAATCTGACATTGCTAAAGTGATGTAGTAATTTTGCTGGAGGCTTAGAATAATTATTTCGAACAGGTCAGTGGAATTTAATTTGTCTTTTGGGTGGAGTCCAGCAGAAACAGGCTAAGTATTTACACAAACCAGAAAATAGTTGGTGTGCTTCTCAGTGTGTTATAAATACTCAAGGATCAATGAGACTTTAGGAATGACTCAGGGACGATGCAGATAATTTTGTCCCCTTAAAAATCATTGCTCACAATAGATAAAAGATGCCATTTACCTTTAATTTTTGAACTATTTCTTTGTGTGCCGTGAGATTATTATCTCTTATCATATTAATAATCTTAACATGATTATTAAGCCAAATTTCGGTCCTCTTACTCTTACTTTTCATAATTTTTTTTCCATTTAAGACTAATGTCCATAAAAACTCTCTCACTTGTCATTAGAGCACACGTTGTACTAGGTAAAAGCTAATAATTAGGCTGATGAGTCACGTATAGCAATAAGGAATTGGGTGGAGCTTAGCAAAAGTTTTAATTTCATGAGAATGAAGACATTTAGAGAAGGAATTTAGTTTATTACCAAAAAAATCCTTTTTTCAGGTGCTTTTCTTTAGTTTCTAAAGTAAATTGTTATACAACGGCCATATCGTTTTAATGTAAATATCGTTTTCAAAGATAATTTACTCATAAACATAAATCACTAATTCTTACATCATGGTTTCCCTGTTTTCACCTTTGCCTCTCTGTTAAGCCAGTGTCTATGTACCACAGGCAAAACCAACCAGAACTGAAAAACCTGGTCAGTCGAAGTCATTGTAATTTGTCCGTGTGACCACGCCTCATAATGGGAGCCTGGAAACGCCAGTTTTGCTAGTGCCGGGTGAAATTATCCACACCTCAGACACAAGACCTCTCAGTCTCCCATCTCTTCTCCCTCCCTGTGCACCTTTCATTTTTCCTCTTTCATTAAGGACATGAATCTGTCTCTCCTTTTCTAGAAGGACCTGTCCTGATTCTACCCTGAATCTGATATCTCCGAGATCATAATTAGAGGAAGAGGAAGAGACCAGCAATGTAGGGGTAGGGAGGGGGAGGTACAAAATATTGGGTGTAAGATAGACTACAAGGAGGTATTGTACAACCCAGGGAATAGAGCCAGTATTTTGTAATAACTGTAAGTGGAGTGTAACCTTTAAAAATTGTATAAAAAAAGAAAAAAAAAGACAGAGCCCAGGACCTAGATCCGTCTCAGCAGACCTGTGTCCTGCCCCATCTCTGCCACTGTTTACCGGCCTGAGGTAGGGCCTCAGGTGTGCGCAAGCCGGCCTCACTTTCCCCACCATCAGAATGAGAGGGCTGGCCTGGATTATAGCCAAAATGCTGTGACTCTGATTCTTTAGTTGTTCATTTTCACTCTGTCCCCAGCTCACTTCTGCAATGGGTACTTTACAGTTTACAAATGTCTTTTGCCCTTTTCCATTTAAAAACATTTTTTTCCCACACTCTTGCTCTCATTAGATCTCTGAGGGACAGGCAAGGCAGATTTTAATAACTTCATTTTAGGGCTGAAGAAACTGAGGCCAGTAGAGGATTTCTGACTTGCACGTTGGTTCACAGCTTCTAAAGGGTGAAGCCAGGGCCAAGAGTCATGTCTTTAATAAAGAGGTCCTATTTCAGGCAGCTACATTTTATGGTCCTACTCCCATTTCCAATAGCTGAAAACACAAACTCCAAATTGTTTGTTTTTTGTTTCTGAAATATCTTCCTTTGTTCTGATGCTTCAGAACATTAAAAAAAAAAAAAAACAAAAAACCTCAAGGGGTAGATTCAAAAATAATGAATGTACATGTGTTTAACAAGAATTGTTATAGTAATTGATAGGCAGGGCCAGAACTAGGGGAAGGCAAGTGAGGTCTTTGCTTCAGGCACAAAATTTAAGAGGATACAAAAAAAAAAAAAGTAATCAAAATTAACATTTTAATGCAACATTTTAAAAAAATCAGAATTAGTGCAAAAAATACATGATGAACAAAATATCAAAATTTTAAATAAATTTGAGATCAGTAGAGAAAGAAGATAAAAATTATTTGACGAATTACATGAATTACATTCTTCAACCTGTTAAGAAATGGCTACTGCACCAAATCTGTACTCTCAGCTTCCAGACTTCTGATTTTGTAAGAAAAAAAATAAAGCTATTAAACTATTAATTCTGTTTTTTCTTACTTGCAGCCAAACATGGTCCTTCCTGAATCAGTAGTTTTGAGTTTCACTGGCTGAACATACCAATTCCCTAGGATAGCATCTTATACCAAGGAAATGCACAATAAATGTTTATTGATCTGAAAGAAATTTTCATTTAATTGAGAATATTTATAAAATAAAATGCTGATAACTTATGTGGATAATTTGAAATTGCTGGCATAAACAGAGTAATGAGGCAATGTTGAGAAGGCCATAATAGGTATTCAATCAATAGAAGTAATAATAGTAGTTAATATTTAATAGTAGTTAATAATAGTAGCAATAATAATCATTATGTTTCAGGGACTGTTGATTTTATTTCCAAGATCTGAAGCTTTCTGAAAATGGGACATCTATTTTTCTTTTGGTTCATGGATGTGGTGCAAGCTCTCAGTTTATTCCTGGGCTGAATTGTATATTAATGACTTTAGCCATTATTAGACAAATCACAGCAGCCATTTTTAAACAGTTGCTTTTGCCAAACCCTAAGGCTTCAAACATCTTTTCAAAGTAAGATGCCGCGGAGCAAATAAGCCCGTGCGCCACAACTACTGAGCCTGCAATCTAGAGCCCGCGAGCCACAACTACTGAGCCTGCGCTCTAGAGCCCGCGAGCCACAACTACTGAGCCTGCAATCTAGAGCCCGCGAGCCACAACTACTGAGCCTGCGTGCCACAACTACTGAAGCCCGCGTGCCTAGAGCCCGTGCGCCACAACTACTGAGCCTGCGCTCTAGAGCCCGCGAGCCACAACTACTAAGCCCGTGCGCCACAACTACTGAGGCTGCACTCTAGAGCCCACGAGCCACAACTACTGAGCCTGCAATCTAGAGCTCGCGAGCCACAGCTACTGAGCCCAGGTGCCACAACTACTGAAGCCCGCGTGCCTAGAGCCCATGCTCTGCAACAAGAGAAGCCACCGCAGTGAGAAGCCCACGCACCGCAACGAAGAGTAGCCCCTGCTCACCACAACTAGAGAAAGCCCGCGCAAAGCAACGAAGACCCAATGCGGCCAAAAATAAATAAATTAATTAATAAAAAAACAACAACAACAACAAAAAACAAAGACAAGTAAGGTACAGTCTCAGCCCTCAAAGAACTTGCAATCTTATAAGAGGCTTATTACCCAGTGAGGTGTTTATTTCCCATTGGTCTATTTCCTGCCTGCCTTACTGCCCCTTATACCCAGACCTTGACCTGCTCTAAGCTGTTAGACCTGCCAGCGATGGTTTAAACCTCTGTGGGTTCCTGTTTCCATCGTGGTGGGGGTGTTAGCTGTGGAACAGGAACCTCCGTTTCCCAGATAAATGCTGCTGATTTTCTTGGTGGTTAAGTTTCAAATACAACTTTTAATTTCAGATGAACTTTAAATTCAATAGGCCCTGGTATTAGGCCTGAAGTTTAATATCTATGTATGACATTGTTTCAGCTAGAGGGCCAAATAAATGAATGACCAACAAATTTTTGAAACACAACCCAACAATAACTAGGAGACTACTGATACAGATGTTTAGTGCATTGTGTAATATCACTACGCCCAAGGAGCATTCTCACAGTATCAATTTAAACTCGTAGCAATGAATCCAAACTTGCTTAGCAAGGCAAACTCTGTCGTCGTCCTTCATGGATAGTAAACACCTAGTTAGTTACTCTTGCATAAATTAATAATTACAGCATGACTTGGTTCAACTTGGTCTCAACTAGGTCTTATTTTTAACATGTTTGAATTTTTCCTTAATGTTCTTGAGCATTTATTATGTACTCTCTTGTAGTGGTATGTTGGCATTTGGCCATTTTACCACAACTATGTGTTAAAGGAACTAATGAAAATTTAGTGCACTCTCCAGCACCATATCAGCAATCTTATTTCTGCAACATTAACTCTAGAAATGTGTAACTCATAGTAAAAACCCACTGTGCTTGTTTTAAATATTCTTTTCTATTGTACCGTGTTCTTATATTAAACCACTACTGTGTTCTTATGTTAAAAGAATATTTGTTTTAAATATTCTTTTCAATTGTACCGTGTTCTTATATTAAATGTTTCATATCATTTCCAGTAGATATGAAACTAGCTGGCAAATTATCTAGTTCTTTGAGCTTATTATTTTATCTACCTCTTTCACATATACTGATGTCTTTTGGTGTTAAAGATGACGGTTACAGACTAGGAAAGAGGAAACATGAGTTCTAGTGCAGGCTCTAGCTGGCTGTAAGAACTTGCTCAGAGTTTTCTAGTTTGTATCCTGATTATTTTTTTATACATAATCAAAATAAGGTGATTTTTAAATTAAACATCCTCCCAGATTCATGTTTCCATGAGCATATGTTTCAGTCAATGAATTGGTCAATTGGTTTATGGAGAAGTGGTATGTTCCATTTACATTGTATCAAGAGTTTCTAGGAGAGGCAGATCAAGATGGCAGCACAGGAAGACCCTGAACTCACCTTCTCCCACAGACACAACAAATCTGCAGCTACATATGGAAGAATTTCCTCTGAAGAAGACCTGAAAACTAGATGAACAGCACCTCCATGACAAAGGATGAAAGGGCCACAGCTAGACTGGTAGGATAAGAGGGGACACACTCTCTCCAGAAACCTCACCCAGGCAAGGTGACCCACAATTAAAAGGAATCTCAAAAATATGGAACTTTTCCCTGAGGAGTGAGGGTTTTGTGCCCCACATCAGGCACCCCAACCCTTGGTTAGCTCACCGGAAAGACAAGCCCCCAAAATGCCTGGCTTTGAAAACCAATGGGATTACTTTCAGAAGAACCACAGAGCTGTAAGGAATGGAAAACCTGCTTTTAAAGGACTCAGATGCAGACTCACTCACCCCGAGACCCAGTGCAAAACAACAGGTTGAAAAGCACCCAGACCACAAATGAAGAAGACCCACTTGCTAATCTTAAAACATCTGTTGGAGAGGCAGGAATCTGCTGAGACTCTCTCCAGGGATGGAGGGGCTGGGGGGAACCATTTTTGTGATCTCATTCTACCTTGCTAATGCTGGTGCTGGCAGGCATCATTTTGACACTTTCCTTCTAATCTGCTAGCTCCAGTGGGTATGATCCACCCACTCTGTGCCTGGCCACAGCTCACCCACCTGTACTGCAGCTGAGGGCATGTGCAGCCCACACAGGGGATGCCCTTGAGTTCCTAACTCTGGTTGCCAGGGGGGATTGCACCTCTGGGCCCCATGAACCATCTCCTACAAAAGACTACTGCTTCAAGACTGGGAGAGGTAGGCATTTCACCTGATACATAAAAGACAAACTCAGAGAGTCAGGCAAAATATGGAGACTGAGGAATATGTTCCAAACAAAAGGACAAGACAAAAACCTCAGAAAAAGACTGTAATAAAATGGAGATAAGTAATCTTCTGGATAAAGAGTTCAAATTAATAATTATAAAGATGCTTACCAAGCTCAGGGGAAGAATGCATGAACACAATGAAGACTTCAATAAAGATACATAAAACATACAGAGATTGGTTCAAGATGGCGGAGTAGAAGGACATGACTCACTCCATCTTGTGAGAGCAACGGAATCACAACTAACTGCTGAACAGTCATCGACAGGAAGACACTGGAACTCACCAAAAAAGATACCCCACATCCAAAGACAAAGGAGAAGTGACAATGAGACGGTAGGAGGGGCGCAATCAGAGTAAAATCAAATCCCATAACTGCTGGGGGGGTGACTCACAGACTGGAGAACACTTATACCACAGAAGTCCACCCACTGGAGTGAAGGTCCTGAGCCCCACGTCAGGCTTCCCAACCTGGGAGTCCAGCAACGGGAGGAGGAATTCCTAGAGAATCAGACTTTGGAGGCTGGTGGGATTTGATTGCAGGACTTCAACAGGACTTGGGGAAAAACAGACTCCACTCTTGGAGGGCACACACAAAGTAGTGTGTGCATCAGGACCCAGGGGAAGGAACAGTGACCTCATAGGAGACTGAACCAGACCTGCCTGCTAGTGTGGGAGGGTCTCCTGCAAAGGTGGGTGGTGGCTGTGGCTCACCACGGGGACAAGGACACTGGCAGCAGAAGTTCTGGGAAGTTTTGAGAAGTACTCCAAAGTCCACCATTAGCCCCACCAAAAAGGCGGGAGGCTCCAGTGCTGGGTTGCTTCAGGCCAAACAACCAACAGGGAGGGAACTCAGCCCCACCCATCAGCAGACAAGTGGATTAAAGTTTTACTGAGCTCTGCCAACCAGAGCAACACCCAACTCTACCCACCAACAGTCCTTCCCATCAGGAAGCTGGCACAAGCCTCTTAGATAGCCTCATCCACCAGAGGGCAAACAGCAGAAGCAAGAAGAACTACAATCCTGCAGCTTGTGGGGCAAAACCACATTCACAGAAAGACAGACAAAATGAAAAGGCAGAGGACCTCGTACCAGATAAAGGAACAAGATAAAACCCCAGAAAAACAACTAAATGAAGTGGAGATAGGCAACCTTCCAGAAAAAGAATTCAGAATAATGGTAGTGAAGATGATCCAGGACCTTGGGAAAAGAATGGAGGCAAAGATCGAGAAGATACAAGAAATGTTTAACAAAGACCTAGAAGAATTAAAGAACAAACAAACAGAGATGATCAATACAATAACTGAAATGAAAAATACACTAGAAGGAATCAATAGCAGAATAACTGAGGCAGAAGAACGGATAAGTGACCTAGAAGACAGAATGGTGGAATTCACGGCCACAGAAAAGAATAAAGAAAAAAGAATGAAAAGAAATGAAGACAGACTAAGAGACCTCTGGGACAATATTAAATGCACCAACATTCGTGTTATAGGGGTCCCAGAAGGAGAAGAGAGAGAGAAAGGACCCGAGAAAATATTTGAAGAGATTATAATCGAAAACGTCCCTAAAATGGGAAAAGAAATAGCTACCCAAGTCCAGGAAGCGCAAAGAGGTCCAGGAAGTGCAAAGAGTTCCAGACAGGATAAACCCAAGGAGAAACACACCAAGACACATAGTAATTGAATTGACAGAAATTAAAGACAAAGAAAAATTATTAAAAGCAACAAGGGAAAAATGACAAATAACATACAAGGGAACTCCCATGAGTTTATATAAATTACGGTTACAATTAGGAAACCTCTGACTTAAAATCCGAATACAAAATGGTAAAGGTTGCAGAAATTGTTGAAATTTTAACCTTTATCTCAACCTTTACAAACTTTATAAATTATTGTGATTTTAATCATCACCAAAGATGTTCAAAATTGTCTTTGAAAGACAGTTAATTGCGGGTGGTGGGATTGATACAATTCTATAGCCATGTTGAAGTATCTTAAGAGGAACGTACACCACAGTGATACATATATATGTATAAAACTTACATATCAAGATTTATTTATATTTAAATAAAAGTTTCAGACCAAGATTAAAGCAATGTATTAATTTATACTGAATATTTAGTAAATCTATAAGAAAAACATTAAATAACCTTCATATCTATCTTATTTTTTTACTCTTCTCCATGTCACTCTTGACCCTTTCAACTCACCAGAAAATAATTACTATTCTACACCCACAGTGGTAAGAAGTCCCATTAGGTCACGGTGACCCACTTCTTCTAATTCCATGAATAGGAAAATCAGACCTTTCTTCTAGTTGCATATAATATGTGTATTAATTGTTCCTGATGCTACTGCCTGAAATAGGCTCCCAGCCTAGTGTATAATGAAGTTAATCCCTTTCCTAAACTGAGCTGGCCAGGTGGTGCTGTGAAGTCCATAGCAGGTGAGCACTGCTTCCCAAAATTGTTGATAAGTAAAAATCAAAATGAGACAAGTTATTAGTCAAGAAAATTATTATGTAATATTACAACTATATGATAGTAATAGTAAGATTCTATCATTACTACACTGGCAACAATATTATGGAAACCCTGTGATAACACTGACTATTTATTGAACATTTAGTATATGCCTGGCCCTAGGCTAAATGCTTTTCAAGCAGTATCTCATTGAATTCTCACTAAACCCTGAACTACTCGATTGTGATAGAGAAGTGGGCAAACTAACATGAATTTTAAGTACAAAAATAAAATATGGGATGAACTAAGCCACTTCAAATTCTTATTGGAAAAAAGAATTCCTTCTTCCCCTTTGCCTGCCCAGTCTACAGCACAATGATAGCCAAAAAAAAAGAAAAAAAGATGATTCATTTAACAATATCTAAATTAAACTACTTGTATTCATGAGAAATATAAGTGGTTAAATGTCTGTGACTTATTATTCCAAGAAGCAAGTGGTGTTGCCTTCATGATAGTCTATGATTGTGATGACTTAATATATTTATAAAATCATAATTTCTGTCTAACCAGCAAGAATGAAACAAATCTAGAATATGTTTGCTCTAGTTTGTTTGCCCTGAGAATGATAAGTTAATAAAAAAAATGATTCTTCAAGACAGCAGAAGACAAGCCACGGACTAAGAGAAAATATTTGCAAAGGACATATCTGACAAAGGACTGCTATCTAAAATATACACAGCACTCTTAAAGCTTAACAGTAAGAAAAATAAACAATCCAAATTTAAAACTGGAAAAAGACTTGAACAGACACTTCGCCAAACAAGATAGACAGCTAGCAAATAAGGATATGAAAAGAGGCTCCCACATCATATGTCATTAGGAAGCTGCAAATGAAAACAACAATGAAATAACACTACACACCTATTAGAATGGCCAGACTCCAAAACACAGCACCAAAGGCTGACGAGGGTGTGGAGCTGCAGGAACTCTCATTCATTGCAGGTCGGAGTGCAAAATGGTACCCCTCCTTTGGAAGACAGTTTGGTAGTTTCTTACAAAAGCAAATATACTCCTGCCACATGAACCAGCAATTTGTTCCTGGGTATTTACCCAAAGGAGTCGTAAACTTAGGTCCACACGAAAACCTGCACACGGATGTTTATAACACCTTTATTCAAAAATCATATTTAAGTTCAAACTGCAGGAGATTTATAGATGTATACAGGGATTGGCATGGTATTAGTAATGTTCCTTAATCCAGGAATCCGTGGCAGGTCCCTCTGGATTTAAAGTCATTAACTTCTATTATTGTCACAGTGCCTGACCAGGATCCCCTAATCTGATTATCTCTCCTGCTATTCTAACCAGATCTATTCCAGCACTGTCTTATAACAAGTGAAAATTAATTCCTAATATAAAACAATAAAAGCTAATATAGACAGTTCTTTGAATTTATTGTGCTATTAAATAAATTTTGAAGTGCTTCAGAACTTGGTTAAGAAATCACGCTCTTTCCTTTCGTGATTTTCTTTGCCTGAATTCAAATTACTAGTCTATTAGTAGTAGTCTATTAGTCCACAATCAATAATATCAGGACAGAAGAAGTACAGTTAACACCACAAGAACTCTTTAATTTGAAGGTTTCCCTCTGCACTGGAGATTTTATTTCCATCTCCTTATAAATATTTTCTAAGGAGGTCCCAAATTCAGAGCATCATTATAAGTGATTTGTGATGAATCATAATACACTAGCTAAGTGTCAATACACTGAATGCTTTACTAAGCAGTTAATATATACAGAGTATTATATTATCTTTAAATTTAAAGATGCATAATACAATCAATTCACAAGAAAGGTTCTACTATTTTCTAACTATAGCAAAACCACTTCAGAAGTAGGTTTTAAGTTATGAATAGAAAACAAGAAGAAAATCATGAATTGTCTTAAATAAGTAAAATAATAGTTTCTTTGGGAGGGAAAAACTATCTTTTTTTGGAGATGACCATAAAAACAGATTGTGGATCACTTGCAACTAGAAAAAAAGCCTAGGGCAGTGATACTCTTTTTATGGCTGTGGAAAGAATAACAACCCTGCAAACTACCTAACCCTCCCCATTACTACCAGAAAATAAATTAAGAAATAAAAATAAAACAATTGTATCATATCTGAGGAAGAATGAACTTTTAAGGAGATGCCAGGAAAAATGCAAGGAGTTCACATTAAGCAATTTCTATGAGCTAGACACTATACTAAATATTTTGGATACATTCTTCTATTTAATTCTTATATATTAACTCTTCGAGTTAGATATTATTATCTCCATTTTATAGATGAGGAAACAGAAAGATTGAGTAACTTGTTGAAGGTTATATCAGTAACACAGCTCAGATTTGAAATCCCCCCTTGTTTCAAGAATGTTTTCTTTTTTAGAAATATTAAAAAGCCTTCTGATTCAAGATGGTAGATCAAGGTCACCTGTTTATATTCATTCCCTCTCAAGGCTCTATTTCAAAGATAGTGAAAGATTGGTAAAATGTCCAAACCCACAACAATGGGGAGAATATGAAGGGGCCACAGCAGGTGAGAGATTTCAACGATTTTCTGGAAGATGGAAATTGGGTAGTTAAATTACGGAAGCATGAGGCAGAGTAGAGGAAGCTGTCACCAAGTCACAGGCAGAGGTGGCTCTAGTGAAACAGGGAGCTGGCTTTCCCTCCGTTACCCCCAGAAAATGCCACACTGATGGAGGCTGGGGATGAAAAGTTGAGTTGAAAAAAGGGGTTTGGAAAGCCTGTATATGGAACAATCAAAACCCCCATTCCTTTCTACCACTCTCATCCATAAAATTCATAGTAGTACAGCACCAACTTTCACTTCTGATACCCTCACTGAAAAAAAGGAAAGCTTATCTCTTGAAAAAAATTATGGTGAGAACTAATGCAAATAATATAGGTGTTGGTGCCTCAAAATACAGTCCTCCTCATTCTGGCATGGGGAGGTCCCCAGCCTAAGAGCCAGCTCCTGTTCCAAGTATGCGCCCATATCACGAGGTCAGCACTGGTCTCTGCTGACAGCAAGCTGGGCACTCAGCAGTGGTCCAGCCAGACCAGCCTTGCTGAGAAGTCCATACCGTTTAAGCCCCAGTACAACCTTCCTTTCTGTAGGTATTGGTTTCCTGTGGCCGCTGGAACAAATGACCACAATACTCTTGACTTAAAACAACAGAAATTTATTTTCTCACAGGCTGGGGGAACAGAAGTCTGAAATCAAGGCGTCAACAGGCCCATATTCCTTCTGGAGGCTCTAGAGGAGAATACGTTCCTCGCCTCTTCCAGCTTCTAGTGGCGTCCAGCATTCCTGACCAGCATTGCTCCAATCTCTGCCTGCATCTTCACATCACCTTCTCCTCTTTGTGTGTGTCGCATCTCCCTGTTATCAGAACGCCTGTGATGGCATTTAAGGCCCACATAGATAATGCAGGGTTATCTCCTCATCTTCAGATCCTCAACTTAACCAGATCTCCGTGGACTCTTTTATCAAACAGGGTAACATTTACATGTTCCCGGGCTTAGGCCCTGATACCTTTGGGGGCCACCATTTAGCCCATTGCATTGTACCCTGCTCGTTTGGTTTACGAGCCCAGTGAGCACATATAGGGTGCTAGGAAAAGAGGCTAATATCCATAGAACATCCAGGGCGCCCCGTCCCTCTGTTTATTGAGAACCTCTTCTACAGTGGGTGCCTTTGGTGAGCATTTACAGAGGACACCAGTAATGTCACACTCAGAGCTTCTCAACACTTCTTGTCATCAATCCTCAATTTTACTCCTTACAAGTTACTGAACACCTGGCCAAACCATTATCAACTGCCCAAAAGCCAATGTAAATTCATAACTTTGGTAATTTCTAGGAACAGTGGACGACCAGATGTACTGCCCCAAATCCTTTCATTGGGAGGATCTTCCTTCCACACATCTTTCAGGGCCAGTCCTAAATGAAGCTGTAACACTGCCACAGTGCATTTCCAGCTTGTTTGCATATATTATGTGGAACAGTTTGTAACCAGGCTCAGTTATTTTCTTTTTCAGTTTCTCAATCAGGGTTCCAGCATAAATTAAAATTTATCCCAGATGGTTTAAATGAAGAGCCTTTAATAAAGAGATCGTTTATAGAGGTGTAGGCAAGGTTAAAGGAACAAACAAAGGATGGTGAGGTACCCAGACACTAGCAAGGGTATGATGTTACTATCACCCGTCGACGTGAAGAAACAAGAGAAGAAAACAGTGCTCCTGGAGCTCCGTGAGAATTAAAACTACGGTAAGAGACTTGCCAGCAGTAGCTGTGGCTGTGGGGAGAGGTAGCTAGGGTCAGAGATGAAACACCCAAGTAGGGAGAAAGCATGGAACGGATGTTCTACCCACTCTATCCATCCATCCACGTATTGATCTCCTATTGATTGGAACCAACTGGAAGCCAGCTGACAAGGGAGACAAAGTGATGCAGTGTCCATATGGGTCAGTATCCTAGGACACAAAACAAGGCAGAAGGGATCAGAGGTGTGCAAACACAATCGACCTACACTTCAAAGGAACTTTCAAGAGGTCAGTCATGCGGGTTGAGGGAAAAGTGACACTGCAGCAGGAATGATGTAGTGGTAGCCTGAGGCACTGCCCATGCCACTTACCTGTGGCTTCATAACCTTCCACGCGATGAAAGGACGCTGCTGTGCATGCCTTAGTTTATGACATGGTGACTCAGGTAATTCCCAGTCCATGACAGGCAGCTCGGCTTACATGACCATGCGATAGTCTGTGATCAGATACACAAATTTCTGCCATGGTCCAAAAGTGGTCCAGGATCTGTTTCTTTTTTTTTTTTTTTTTAATTTATTTACTTATTTATTTATTTTTTGGCTGAGTTGGGTCTTCGTTGCTGCACGCGGGCTTTCTCTAGTTGCGGCGAGCGGGGGCTACTCTTTGTTGGGGTGTGCAGGCTTCTCATTGCGGTGGCTTCTCTTTGTTGCAGAGCACAGGCTCTAGGCACGTGGGCTGCAGTAGTTGTGGCACGTGGGCTCAGTAGTTGTGGCTCACGGGCTCTAGAGTGCAGGCTCAAGTGGCACACGGGCTTAGTTGCTCTGCGGCATGTGGGATCTTCCCGGATCAGGGCTCGAACCCCTGTCCTCTGCACTGGCGGGCAGATTCTTAACCACTGCGCCACCAGGGAAGTCCCCCAGGATCTGTTTCTTAAAAGAAAAGTTATTTGGAGACTAGATTGTGGCTTTGCTCTAAAACCCTAGAGGACTGCACTGTAATTCTAAATCAAGGCTGACTAGAGGCCCCTATAGGACTGCTTTCTGTCAGATTTTTCAAGAACCATTTGATCTGCTGGATCTTAAGGCTCAAACAGCAGAGCAACTTGCACTGCAGTCCATAGTAGGAACAAAGCCTTCTCTTACTCTGGCTCCATTCAGAACTGGCAGCCTGATGGGTTACTTGATCAGTGGGGCAAAGCAGCTCCCTCAAATGTATGTATGTTGGGCTTCCCTGATGGCACAGTGGTTAAGAATCTGCCTGCCAATGCAGGGGACACGGGTTCGAGCCCCGGTCCGGGAAGATCCCACATGCCGCGGAGCAACTAAGCCCGTGCGCCACAACTACTGAGCCTGCGCTCTAGAGCTCGCAAGCCACAACTACTGAAGCCCACGCACCTAGAGCCTGTGCTCCACAACAAGAGAAGCCCCCGCAATAAGCCTGCGCACCGCAACGAAGAGTAGCCCCCGCTCGCTGCAACTAGAGAAAGCCCACGCACAGCAACGAAGACCCAACGGAGCCATAAATAAATAAATAGATAGATAGATTAAAAAAAAATGTATGTATGTTGTTTCAAAGGTCCAGTGAAATTTACCCATCTAAGAAATTCACCTCTTTAATAGTGATGGGTAACAAAGTATAGCAATTGTCTTTCACTGAGGAGGAAATCTCTCAACCTGCTACAGACCACTCGCCTGCCCCAAACTATTGATGTCATGGCCCTTGAATTTACATGCCTCCCTCCCCCACCACCCCTTGGGCACACCTGTTCCTCACCAAGGAATCATGGTACTCTCTACCTCCTACTCACCATATCTAATAATATGATGGACCAAAGCAATATCTTATGGCATGATGAGACCAACAGGATTCCTAGATTACTACAGGATACTGGATAATTGACACTCTCCTGCAGTAAGATCACAAAGGAATAAAGGGGAAAGAAACTACTTTTGTTATCTCTGTATTGGAAAGGAGAAGAAAAACATTTAATAGATTAATAGCTAAATATCAGATGCCAAAATTATACTGATTTGCTTCAGTTAGTTGACTACGTCTAGAACAGCCACTGAACTCAGAGTTACATGATGAAGTTAATGATAATCCACTGTCATTCTCCAAGACTCTCCAATTTCTGGTCAGGTCAAAGAGGAGAGTTAAATGAGTGTATGATAAAAATCATCACTCCTGAACTTTCATGCCTATGATGCTGGCATGAACCTCTAACATTCACCGAGAAATGTGGCATTGCTTTTGGTCCACTGTTTCAGGAAGGAGGGGATATTTTAGGGGCTTTGACTTGGGCCTTTAATCCGTATTAGCCCTCATTCCATGAGACAGGGAACCAATGTCGAGATTCAGCCAAAGACTGAGAATGACTAATCCACTATACGTTCAGGAACCAGAGAGGATAGGTTCGGGGATCCTCAGGGCCTCTGTGAGATGGACTCGGGCCAAAACTACATTTATCACCTGGCCTCCTTAAGCCCCTGTTTTGACTGATGGTCACAGTAGCAATTTGGGTGCCCGATGACCAGCATCTGCTCAGTGTCCTAGTAATTCGCCCAAAGTCTGCTTATTACCCTTCCCTTTTGGCAAAAGCTAGTAGAATTTACAGTGCATCCTTGTGACAACGTCACAGGGCATCTTCTCAAGGGAATCCAACATTCCCTTCATTTAGGAAGCTTGGGGTCTATGAACTGACTCAGGAAATGAAAATTGGTGAGGGGACTCTATTGTGGTGACTCGAGCCATGCCTGTGTTCACTAACTTTAGAGTGAGGAATAGAAATCAAGTAGGTTGCCTATCTATTTCAGGCCTAGGGACATCCTAATAAATTAGCTGCCACCATAGATACTCATGGATAAAGCCATTTTAATAGCCACTGAGGGGAATTCCCTGGAGGTCCAGTGGTTAAGACTCTGCACTTCCACTGCAGGGGGGCACAGGTTTGATCCCTGGTCGGGGAACTAAGATCCAGAAAGCCACATGGTGGGGCCGATAATAATAATAAGCACTCAGACTCAGCTGCCCATTACCGTAACCATGTCCACTTTGTTTCTGGCATTTAAGTACTGGCATTTGGCCTCTGGCAATCTGCAATACCATCATTCCTACTGAAGTCAGGGAATGCATTTCAGAGACAGCACCTTCCCTCCTTCATCATCCTGAGGGGGATCAGAATACGTCACCCCAAAATACGCCACTTTGACATAAAGATTATTTTGAGCTGAAGGCAACTGAGAAAAAGCAGACACAGGGAAGAGCTCTCTGCCCTCCCTCGGACTGCCTAACAGCAGGGCATCAATTTCCTTTGTGAAGCTGACCCCTCCTCTCCTGTATCAGGAAAAGGAGAACAACTCTTATCCCTGAAAACAGAGAAGGCACAGAGGTGAGTCTGCATTAAAAAACCTTATGAAATAACCCTTATCTACCACGAGTTTCCCCCATATGTCTCCTAGTTACTTTCCCACAATGTATCAGCCCTAGAAGCCCAGACTCCCTTTCCTTTGTCTAGTCACTTCTCCACAATTTATTTCCTTTTGTTAAAATGGTATATAACCCCCAAGTATAACCACTTCTTTGGGTTTTTCACTTCTTCACCTATGCATGTAAAATTTAAAATATTAACAACAAAAGCTATAAACCTTTTCTCCTGTTAATCTGTCTTTTATCAGTTTAATTCGCAGGTCTCAGCCACCAACCTAAGAGGGTAGAGGAAAAGTTTTCCTCTTTACAATACACAGCCTACAGAAAATAGCCACTACAGAAGCTTTCAAGGACATATCACCAATGTGTATTTACCAATGTATTTCTCAAATACAGTGAGAGAGTTATCAAGTGGGCTGCACATGATAAATAATCTCCAGCATTCCTAACACCCTTAGCCTTTGGATTCTCTCCTCCATTATTGCAATGAATTTCTAACATATGTCTCACTTTGATGTAGGCCATCAGTGATTCCAGGTTTTCCTGATTCCAGGTTAAACAGTTGACAAATCATTAAAGCTACTCCTCACTGTTGAGCTATGTCCTCAAATTAAGAATTTCTGGTAATTGAAACCATAGTAATAATTCAGCCCCTAAAAATTTTTTTAAAAATAATTTCAGTCCAACCCAAAGATATGTTTCTTTCTGCTTGCTTTGCAATCATAGAATCAATTCTTACATATTCCTGCAGGGGAAAATTAGCCAAATCCTATAATTCTAAGCTATCTCTTCCCAGGATAGGTTCTGTATTTTTCCCCCTGGGGCATGCTGTGATCTAGTTCTCCTTATAGATCGGATGACACTGAAAGATCAGAAAGCAGACACAAGGAAGATCAGCATTGCTTTGGAAGGTAACTACCTTGGTTGAAGTCCTTACAGGATCTCAAGCAGCAAAGGACTAATATCTGACAAGGAAGAAAGTGCTGCTTTTCTTGGCTAGAAATATTCAATGCGATTTCGAGATTCAGGTTCTCAGATTCATCCAAACCCATCCATATGTCCCCATTCCAATTCTTTGGGTCCCACTCTTTCCCAGTTAGTACCACAACTTTCACTTATTGCGGCTGTGAACTTCAGTGGTAATTCTGCAACCCACTTTGGATCTCATTTTAAGACGTTTCAGATCTGTCGCTGCAAGATATGAGAGGGCCTCTCAGGGCAGCCAAGAATGAGCTAATTTCCTTTCTGTAAAGCTCTGCAGGACAATCAGAAGCAGCCATTTCACTCTTTATATTCCTCATTTCTATCATAATATCTCAATGCTGCAGCCACTCCGTCTGCCAAAGACTTTGCTTTCAATAGTTACTTCGTCCTAGGTGACCGTAGGTGAAAAAGTCAGCTATTTGCTTCATGGAAAACAGTATCTCGTTTCCCGCTGGTCATGAAGTTGTCACTGCCTATAAACTCAACTAGGTCAGATAACCAATTCCATATTCTTACCTTAGGCAGTCCATTTCCTGATTACATTTTGGTGCTGAATACTTAATTAGGTAAGGTTCACTGCATGAAACAGATACCACTCAAGGTATTTCAAGCAGAAAGAGCTTTAATTCAAAGGATTAGAAGCTTACATGATTACTGGTCTCTGACTTCAAATTCATATGACCACATCTGCCATGATTGCTATCACCATTACCACTTCCTGCCTTCACACAATTGGTGCCAAGATAGTAGAACACGTAGTTCAGCTGTTGCCAACACTTATTTATCTCTGTAAGGGGTCTATTTATATGATTGCATTATTACAGAAGGATGGCACCCACCTCCAAATTCTGCCTTCCAAAAATTTCATGAGTGCCTCACATTGACAAAACCTATATTCGTGAGTCTGAGAGATGTAATTTTTAGTCCTCCAGACTGTAACACCAGGAGAGGAAAAGAGGAAGAACATTTCAAAGGGTTAGGAATGGATTCATAGAGCCAGTAAACATCTAGCACACTAACCTAAAGATGCGGCTGGATTTCTGAAGTAGTTAATATGTAGGGAAGACTCTAGGATGTAAACTCCAAATCTCACCTCTAAGTTAGAAATTTGTTCCCCCACGTCATCTGGCTGCACTTTTGCCTCACAAGCTACCATACTCTTTTTTTCTGGCAAAAAAGACCAGATACCACTTTTACAAGGGTTGGCAGTAATAATTCAAGCCCATTGAAAACACGTAAATGTTGTTGAATAAATATAGCTTTGATGTGACCATGTAACATTTTTATTAAATTTTCACTATGAGAACTGAACTCAGAAAATATTTGAAATCCAACTGTATGTGTACAGTTGATAAACCCTCTCTCCCCATATGTGTGTGTGTGTGTGTGTGTGTGTGTGTGTGTGTATAACCTGCTTAGAAAAATTTTAAAGTTGTATTTGATTCCCAGATTTATTAGTGAAATCAGAACACAAGTCATATTCAAAGGCGAGGTGTGGATGTCACTTACATAATACTGTGCAAGACTCATAAGCAACCCACCCTCTCATTACCAAATAGCTTGGTAATCATTATTCTTGAAAGACTGGTTCTTAGGATAGCTTTCTCACAGGGAGGAGAAACTCAGTTTAAACTTGATGCATCAGGGAAGACAAAGAAGGAATCTCAACTGGATGCTTTCCTTTCTCCTCGTGGCAAATTCAAAGAAAAAAAACTTAAACTGAGGAAAGGAACCACCTAACCGGCTTCTCTAAAATTGCAGAAAAGGGATTCAGGGATACGTGGAGACTGCCAGAGGATACGGAACACTCCTGTGGGCTGACAGATACTCTTTGCAGCCCACAGTCTTGTATTTAAAGTGGGATATCCAATAATTTCAAGACACTATCTTTTTAGAGATGGCTGTATTATTTAAAACTTCCAAGAGTTTTTAGTCTTACAGTGGCTTTTAACTGGGACATATTCTTTGTGCAGATGTTCAATTACAACATGACCTTCTGAAAGCGGCATTAGATTATTTTAATTAGGTAGAGAGATACCAAGTGATTTGTTTCAGCATGCATTTATTCTTAAAGGAGATAATTGCTTTAACGTCACTTTCACTGGGAAAACCTTACCTATGAGAATGGGGAAAATAAAAAAATTCTAGTTGAATTTTCAATTTAAGACCAGGCATAAAGGTGGGGAGGAAAATGTGTTCACATGTGGACATGTAAACATGTCCTTATGTGGTAAAATGAAAAAGACAGAAAAACGGAGACCTAAGTTCTGGGCTTTTTTTTTTTTAACAGGTAGAAAAATGTTTAATTTCTCAAAGGATACAGCAAAACTTAGACCTATAAGTCTAAAAGAACACCAAGAGATAATTCAGATCATCCCTTGCCCACCTAAAATTCCTGGTAATTAATCACCATTTAAACACAGCTATTACCATCTCTTAATATGTCACAGTGCTCTTTTAGTGATATATTCCAAAACCTCAGTCTTCATCTGGTATTTGTTCTGTATATCAATTATAACCTTTAATTCAGACCTCTGAGTCCCCTTCAGGAATGTAGATTTATGTTACATCCTCCTATTTTAAAAACTTAAAAAAAAAAAAAAAAAGCTGTGCCTTTCAATTCATGGCCGTGCCTTCCCTCTGTCATTTATATCAGGAACACCGACTTGAAAAATACTTGTGTGACTTGTAGCGTTTTGAGACAAGAGAAATGTTCCTACATCTCTCCCTTTTCACAATGATTCTTCTGGTTCAGCGGTCCTCTGTCTAAAACACCTAAGATTAAGGATGGATTCTAAAATACACTGTTAAGGACTTGCTTTCCAAGGTTACCTGTCAAAATTGCTTGCATGCGGAGTCGCAGGTGACCAATCTCACTACGCAGGTTTTGCGTTTACTGCTCAGACGCTGGGCGCCCATGCAGCTAGCTAGCTCAGCATCTCGGTGCCCCTCAGCTCTGTGACCCTATTTACCATCCAGCAGGATCCCAAGTCTGGGTCACCGAGTACTGTACGGAGCATGCCACTTACGTCCTGTACATCTGTAGTCATCTTTTTCTCAGTAAGGACAGTGCTACAGGTAGGGCTGGCTGAGATTAAGGCTATAACAAGGAAAGAGCCGAGAGACTGCGAACAGCTCAGTGTGCCGTCACATTCTTAGGAAGGTGGGATTCAAAAGCGATGCCCCAACGGTCAATATATAATGCCTGAATTATATTATGAAATGGATACAGCAGCAGAAATCACCTCCATCTCTAGGTTCTCTTTCTTATTGACAGGGTACCCCTATATGGAGCAAGCCTGTAAATTAAAATATTCCTGATAAATAACAAAGCATTGCTAGATTCCATGTTCTGAAATGTGAATATAATAATCCATATGGAAAAAATTTTGAATGCCTCAGAGTCTGTGTGGAAAGAGAGAAGAAGAGAATGACTAAATTAATAATGCTAAAACTGAAACTAGTCACCAGGCAACATCCACCAGCAGAACGGAGCCAAGAGTAACACAGAAAAGGGAAAAAGGCAGAGCCACAGTTGTCGATTCTATTGGAAAACGCACTGCTAACATGCCTCAGCTATTTCTAGTCAATGCGAATATTTCGTAAGTTCCCTATTTTCTACAATAAGAAAACGTTTCTTTAGTTAGTGACAAAGTTTTACCAAAAAGAGGATGCAATCCTCCTTCACTGATTTTTACTTATGAGGCATGCATATTTAGCGGGGTGATAGAGAAATTATGAAGGCTACCAGAAAAGGCTACATTTATCACATCTTAAAATCATCTTTGGTAAAGAAACTTGAAGTATAGTAAGGATCGAAGGGTTTAAATATCAGAACAGGAGGGCTCCCCAACTTAGTTTTGGAACAAAAAAAAAGCACAGCATTAAAAATGTTAACATGTACACACTGCTATATTTAAAATGGACAACCAACAAAGACCTACTGTACAGCACAGGGAACTCTGCTCAATATTATGTAACAACCTAAATGGGAAAAGAATTTGAAAAAGAATAGATACACGTATATGTATCATTGAATCACTGTGTTGTACACCTGAAACTAACACATTGTTAATCAACTCTACTCCGATATAAAATAAAAAGTTTAAAAAGAAAAAAGCTTACATTTGAAGTGACAAATGTAAAGAATTCAGAAGAAAATGATATGTTTTATGTCTGGATCAAAAAGTTCTTCCAAAGACAACTAAGTTTTAAAGTAAAAATATGCTACCATAAAAAAATAAGCTTTTTACCAGAAATTGTTGATACCCAAGTTCTAGTTTCATTTCTTTTCTTCATTAGAAACTGGCAGCAGGGAAGAATTTAGAATACTAACAACTGAATCAAATAAATATCTAGCAGGTAATTTACATTATAATAAACTGATTAACCAAAAAAAAAAAAAAATCATTTTTCCCACAGCAGTAGTATATTTATTGTGCTGAAATCAGGTAGCAGGGAATGAATAGCTCTGGGGAACCAGTACAGAATGTTCACAAAGATTTACAAATCTCTAGTCATTACACACTGAGCAGCAAAAGCAAAAGTGTTGAGTCCTCTTAGACCAAACTATTATATGCGTTGCAAATTTTCTGTAATTCTCATGTCTGCATGCCTTGGGGGAAAGAAGTGTGTAATTTTAATGCACAATAAATATTTTCTAGCTTACAAGATATTCTGAAATACTCTGCACAAACAGCATTACATCCTGCACATGCAGTTTTGACATGTTAAAGATACTTATACTTAAAAATATTCATGCCTTTTTTTTTTTTTTTTTTTGGTCACATTTTCTCTAATGATCCCTGTGCAATACCCACCAGCAATTTAACCTATGTAATAAGACACAGTGCAAGTTCTTTCCTAGTGAATTTCCAGTTGTTTTTTTATATTACATGAAACACTTCATTTGTAAATAGCAAATTTAATTTTCTGATTCTGGCTACTCTCCCTTTTGTGTTCATTTTATGTCTTAGCAATTAACACTTTGTAACAATCAAGCACTGAATTTAATGATCTTTAGCACCAAGGAGTCAAGAATATTGCACCAAAATGGGTTTACACTTCATATCTAGTTACAAATAAGATCTTGCAACTTTGTCACAAGAAAAATATCACTCCAAAATTAAACACTTTAAAAGAGAAGGATAGTTTCACAGAAAAGCTTGCTGGACACTACTTGTAAAAAAAAAACACAAAACAGTGTTAGTGAATTTGAAAGTTAATATTAAAATCTACGTTAGAGGACTCCTTGATTTTTTAATTAAAATTTATTTAATTTTACATGTTCTTTCCAACAGAAGAGGTAGGTATATTTCCACATATGAAAAATCAGTAACAGCCACAAATCAAAACAAGGAAAGCCTGATAAAAATCAACATACCCTCTTCTAACAGCACATAAATATAAGTACTTTATGATGTTACTAATAGAGACATGAGTTGTTTCATGTTCCAGACAATAATCTTAATTTTTATAATATATATCTGGTAGTAACAGGAGTATTGAAAGGCTGCCTTTTCATCACAAAAATTGTTTCCCACAGTGATTTGTGCTGCAGGTCACGGTGACCTTTGACTCGCCGGGCAGGAGTTTACTGTAATTCTTATTTTCACCAACACCATCAACATCAAGCCTCTAAGAGTCTACAGAGATCATCAGATTTTAAAAATTTAATTCCAACCAAAAGGGTATCTTCAGACTAGAGGTGGAGAGATTTGACCACTCCAGTCAGCAAAATGAATTCAAATGTGCACGTTTTAAAGTATCTGCATTTCCAGTTTGGGACCAGAAGATGGAAGGTAACTGATTTTCATCAGTAGGTAAGGAGCAATTCAGCCAAAAAAAAAAAAAAAATGCATAAAGACCATGTTTTTGTGATTATCAGTCTGAAGAATGAAGAGACATGAAAACTCTCATACAATGTACACACGAATATGAACAGGGGGGAGGGGCCTCCAAAGTCACGTGATGATTGCTTTGGTCTGACAACATCAAGGCTAATAAAAAAAAAAGTGTTTGAAATAAAAACTTCATAAATAAAACATCCGGGTGTTGTATTTAACACTTTACTCAATCTAAAGGTTACTAATACATAGAGCGCGTTTGTCTTTTTCTCCCCATCCCCAAACCCTCATTTACTTCTGGTTTCCCTGAAATCTTTTATGAAGAGAGAGCTTCCTCGCTGTCGACACCAGGTGAGGCCCGGTTCACTTTACTCTCCTTTTGCTTTTCCATTTTTCTGCTTTTTTCCATTGTCTACCACTGGGTGGCTTTCTGATTTGTTCACACCGTTTGCTGAAACACCGTTGGCAGCTGTTTTTCCAGTTCTTGCCTTCTCAGGCTCTTGGTACGTCCGAACGTAGAAGTTGAGGAAGAGGCATATGAAGCTGACCGCGTAGGCAATGAGAGCCCAGTGCATCCATTTGGGGAAGGGGCAATCGGTGTAAAGGGACAGCGCTGTGTGCCCAATGGTCACGTGGAACTGAACCTGAAAAACAAAACAGCGCGGGTACATTCACCGTGGGCAGCAAGCAGCTCGTCGCGACCTCAGCGTCTCCCGTGCAGCTAAGACAGGCCCACGCTGTCGCCCCACGGTCCAACCAAGGCTTAAGAGTTCTCTGGTTCCCCCTCGCTCAGGCTGCTGCTCAAAGGACATGTCCTCAGCTAGGGCTTCCTGCTAAGACCCAGGCACCTCCACCCAGAGGGTACCTCCATCCCTTTAACCGAAGGGTTTTGTTTTGTGTGGGTTTTTTTTGTTTCGTAGGAATTATGTCTTTTCCATCTGCTGACTTCTGGACTGTCCACCTCTCCACTCGTGTACAACCGAGGGCGGGGCTCTGCATTGGTCTCCATGATTCCCGAGCCCTTGGCCTGGTGTCTGGGCTCAAGGAATTATTTTTTGGATAGTGTTGAATAATTTTACCTAATGAGAGGGAATATCAATGGCCTAAGAGAGTAAAGTAATGGTGCTATCGGCTCTTCAACTTTTGTTTTCCTCCCATATTTTAGACTGATTTCTTTCCACAAAGTTGTCAGCAAGCCGGTACATACACTTCTAAAAATGAGCTTAACAAAATGGTTCATTACTTGTTTCTTACAGAATAGCAGACAGGTAAATATGCATTTGAAGGGACACAAGCCTTTAAAGACTAAGATTTTTTGGTAAAATTTTGTAGATATTTGAGAATAAGTGTAAAAAGAGTGAATGGTTCTCAACATAAGAATTATGAATTCCATGGTACTAACAAGGGTCAGCTTTTTACAAGATTAACATACACGATTAACTGTTGTGAGAACTTCTCGATTGGAAATACACTACCCTTCACGAAATTAACATCCTGTTTGGAAAGGGCAATTGTGGTTTCTCTTTAAAGGACAGCATTATCGATATTAATTACTATATTAAATATTAGTTTTAAAATTTATCCCATGTAAGTCCCAAATTTCTATCAGACTGAAAAACTTTAAGAGTTTTCCATGGCAAAATCCAGACTTTAAGAACTTTTGATTTCACAATGGTTTTTAGGACGTGCATCACGGAAGAAGGGTGAGTGTGAGGGGTGGCATCGCTAAAGGACAGTCAGGTGCGGCTCCAGCAAAGCAGAGATGGAGAGTTCACATGAGTTTTGTCACCTCCTCATTTTCTTGGGACCATCTACTAATTACTGAGAGAAACGAATTACACAAGCTATATAAACGGCTTACACAAAAACTGGAGGAAGGTTCCTGCAGCATTTTACTTACAGATGAATCCTGCACACCCAGCATTTCCCAAAGGTTGTGCTTCCTGTTTGGTTAGCCTTTTGTTTAGGAACTTAAAGCAGAGATGAATAATGTTTCCAAATGTGATTCCACTGATAAAACTGTGTACACGCTATGATTAAGGCAAATTATAATAAATTCCAAGGCTTAAGGATAGCTACCAGGTTGGTTTTGGATTTCCAGTTTGGTTACTGGGCTAGTGCTTAGCTTGGAAGGTTGCACTGACGCACCCAGATGCTACAAGAAGTCCTACTGGGGGTAGGTGCTGAGAACTGCCTGCTCTGAAGACTAGCATTTGAGAATACCGAGCTCTGCTCTCTAAGGACTGTGTGTCGGGGAATTAAGAGTTCTCTGGTCCTTGGTCCCTTCCTTTTTTTGAATTTAATTTAATTAATTTTTAATTTTTTGGCCGTGCCACGAGGCATGCAGGATCTTAGTTCCCCAACCAGGGATGGAACTCACGTCCCCTGTAGTGGAAGCACGGAGCCTTAACTGCTGGACCGCCAGGGAAGTCCCCCTTCGCCCCTTCCTTTACCCCACCCTTTCCTTGGCTCTGTGCCTTTCCTACAACTTCCATATTCTAAACGTATGGGATCTGTTCACAAGGATGGAAAAATGGAATAGACAACAGAAAATTTATGTAAGGGCAAGATGAAGAGAGGCAGTAGTAACATTTCAAGTTGAAAAAAAAAAAAGCCTAAGAAAGAAGTTAGATTATTTTTCTAATCATAAATGAGTCTGTGTACTTTGTGGTGTGCTTAGGTCTTTACTCATCCATTTCACAGATATGTTTAAAGGATATTTCTCTTAGACAAGAGCTGAGTCTGGTCTTTTAAGGACATTTAAAAAACGAGTGGCCATGACCACTAGGTCTATGAACAGGTAGCTCAGAACCAAACAGTCTCAACTCCTATAGCTGGAGCACAGAGAAAGTCGACTTGGTAACAGAAAATTGCCGAAAATGACTCAGCACTTTACAATTAATTAGATTCAAACATTCTCAGAGTTTCACCAGAAAAAACTTTAGAAGCATTTAACTCACCAGCTGCAGCATGGTCAGGTATTGTTTCCACCAAAGATACTTCTGAATCCATGGGCCAAAGGCAGTTAACCCGTAGTATGAGTACATAATCACATGGATGAAGGAATTCAGCTGGGCTCCGAAAAATGCTTTAGAAAAACAGAGGTATTTACAAGATACAGAAACCTGTATTAGGTGATAAACGATTTGGACATAAAATAAATGAATCTACATTATTTTCCAACATTTAATCTTGAGTACAGATGAGGAATAAAAGTTGTAAAATAGTTCTAATGGAAAAGCCTTCTCTTCAGATCATGCCAAGTATTTTTAAAGTTTAGACTCAGGCTTTTACCATATAAATAAAAAGGGGTATCCTTTAAATGCAAAGGACTTTCAAAGTGGCAAGTTTTCAAATGAGGGTATTCCAGTGGCTTAAGTAGGCCCCAATACAGAACTATTGCCAGTATTACTTTGCACTCTATGACTCTTGGGGAAAAAAAGTCATGGTACATATAATTGTTTAAGCAGATTTGTAAATGTTTCATTATTGCCTTTACATGTGCTGATATACACAGCTACAACAAAATAGTACTTATTTCTCAGTTTTCTAAATAGTTTTCAATGGAAGGTAGCAAGGTGAACTGTACTATTATATATACTGACTTGTACCCTGGGTCCCCATCAGAGGAATGGTCTGTTTACAGCTCAGTGATGTGAATCATCTCCAATGTACAGGCATCTGAAAAGCTGGGGGCAGATCTTGGCCAAACTGTGAATTCAGATTCTCTTCAACACTGAGAAGGCTACACACAATTCCCTTTGAGTAAGAACCAACAGGTGCATTTGGGCCTATCTGAGAGCAGGAGTGGGCTTTGGGCTTGGACAGGAGACAAAGCCTTCAGACTGAGAAGCTGCATCTTGGTATCCTCTGGATCAGAACCACGAGAACTGCTCCCTATCAGAATATAACTTGCTATGTTTGGGTTTCGTTTATGCTTATCTCTGGGGCAAATCTTTAGGTGTGAAAGTCGTCACAGATAAAAAGCGAAAGCTCTACTTTCTTCAAGTTTCTTTAAAGTGAAATTAACACAGAAATAATTAACCATGAAAGTAAATTAAATTATAGACCAAGTCAAATTCTCACTACTTTCCATCTTACATATTTACATAATTTACTACCTGGGGATACGTCCCTGAAAATGCTTACCCTGTCCCCCTGCGACCCACTTAATTCCAATCCACCACAATGTAAACATTGTACAGTGATGATATACGTGAAGGAAGGAGACTTGGTTGTTCTTCTTCCTCAGGATAAAAAACACTGTGTCCAAATACTCAATGCCTTTAGAAATAAAGTACCACCACAGAGCGGCAGCTATCTGTAGAAAGAAAGGGAAAAAAGCATTTTACTAACACCAGAATGACACTATCACATGGTTTTCTACACATTCTAAGTCCTCAACAATCTTCACTGCACAAAATGTAGGCGGCATAGAATCATTTCTGTCTAAGTGGGTGTGAAACCTAGGCATCTATTCACAGGGAAAATAATGGGAAAGAAAGAGTCCAAATCTATATCTACACGGTGCCAACAATTCAGAGAAAATTTTCAGTCTGTTCCATAGCTGGATGTCACCGGTACCCAACTGCTGAATGCAGAGCTGTAAACACTTGCACATTGCTATGATTTTCAACATGGCAGAGAAACTGAGGTATTTACTTTGTAAAGGTATTTCACTTGTTCATGCCTAGCCTATATCATACCTCAGAGATTCTTGAAAGTGTGCTTGGGTATCAACCGGGCTCTGTGAGTGTCTGTCTCTCTCTCTCACTTTAACATATGCAACAAAATACTTAATCACAGTAGTTTTTATTAGGCAGTAAAATCTTTAAAATGATAAATTGCAACAAACAAACACACACAACAAATATTTCTTAGGTCATAAATATAATCCTGCTTACATAAATAAGTCTTTTCTTTTCCTGGGCTCTAATTAAGACACCAGATGGTGCAGAAAGATTACATTACATGCTGAGATTAAAGATCCAAGGACCCAGTGAGAGGTGACCTCTGTATATATGTTTCAAAATATTTTCCAAGAATCCTACTAAAATAGTAACCTAAATTCATCTTTTTTATGCCAAGTATTTTCTATGACATGTGTCCTATGCACAAATACCAAAGGCAGCGGTACATAACTGAAATCTGTTCATACGCCTCTGTGTGTCAGGGGTTTGGCAGATTCACTCACAGCCAGGCTTAGGCGTTTCGGAGCTGATAGAGGATAGAGACCTTCCTCATTTTATACCTGCACCTGTTGGATGCCATGGGTTTTTGTTTGTCTGGGTTTGGCTTTTTGCTTTTGAAAAACAAAATTACAATTTTAAAGTGTAGGCAAGGAAGAAAGAGAAAGGCCAAAGAAAAATAGTATTGTATCTACAAACTGAGAATTATTTACTGAATTTGCTTGAGTGATACTATTGTTGAAAATGATAAAGTTGTTTGAAAATAGGCTTGAAATAGGGAATTTCTCACAGCAACACTATATTTAATATTCACTATTATGTTAGTACTTTAAAGTATAACATTTTGGTGCAGCAAACTTTATCTAGAAGGGAAGAGATAATGTCTTGTTTCTCCCCCCATCTGGGCCTCTAAATTAGCCACAACTCATGAATAGTAATAAATAATCCTTCTCTTTAGTTTGTAAACTGAATAGCTACATCAAAGTGAAGAGATCCTTCTTAGCTACATAACAATGGATACAAAAATGAGTCTTTGGGTAAAACACTTATTCTGCCACATCTCATATTAGAGAGGAGGAGAGAGCCAGGAAATTTTCAAATGCAATCTGCTGCCACTCTGGTCCTTTCTCCTACTTGATTTCAGTTCTCACAATAGCTCAATTTTTAAAGAACTGACCGTTTACGCATGCCAGGATGGTAGGCTCACAATGACCAGAGTGGTATTTTTAAAACTTTATCCCCAAAATGTTAGCATGTTGTTTCGTCCAAGGGGTTTACCTAAGTTCACTCCTCACAGCAAGCAAGTCCAGCGCTTTTCCCTTTCCCTTCCCCGACCTGAGCAAGACCAGAGTCAGCGCTCCACCCAGGGGGACGGTTCTCTAGCAAGGTTACCGTAGCCAAGAAATCTATATAAAGGGGCTCCTCTCATTCTCTCTCAGTCGCATCACGGGTCTTAAGTTCTTGTTAACCATTTGTTTACATGACTAGTGTCTGCCTCTTTGCTAGAATGTCAGCTCCACAAAGGCAGGGATCCTGTCTGCCTTTCCACCTGGGTCCCCAGGGCCCCTCACACTATCTGCATACAGCAGATGTTCAATACACATTTGCTGAATGAATAAAACCAACATGACAACCAAAAGGGGTGATTTTTCTTTCATCGGCACGTTATATCTCCTAATAGGGAAATGAAGACAGAGACATAAAATGATAACTACATTAAAGCAATTTGGTGTTGGGTCTTGATGAATACTGCTACTTATATTGTCCAACCCCAATGCTAAAGAGCTACTTTTTTCCAAGGGCAGCTACTACAAATTATATTTACATATATTACATGTAACATAAAACACACACATACATATAACATATGTTATATATGCTATATAAATGTTTCATGTATATGTAATGTTCAATATGAACCATAGTACACAAGAGGAGTTCAATAAATAGTTATCGAAACAAGATAATTTACTGTTTCTTCGACTTGAGTAAAATGGTAATTTTACTGATGTAGGTGACTGCAAAGTAAAATATGATAACATTATATCACTAGTCTACTTTTCTGCAAATGTGATAAAAACTGAGTTTATACCTATACAAGTTGTGCTATGCTTAATTTACTAAACATTACATAGCTTATAAGACGTTCGTTCTCCTCAGACTTTCTTAACAAATGAATTCAACTTTCTTTAAGAGTTTCTATTCTTGACCCAAAAAACAAAAGTCTAAAATATCATCTTTATACTAAACATAGAACTTCTTTTTTTATTTTTTTGAGTACTGCATTTTAGTAATCCCACACACCTTCACTCTCACATCACCAAATGAGAGAAGATACTGGAGGGATGAAAACAGATTTTCAATTATGTACTTTTAAAAAAAAAAAACATAGCTTTATTGACTCAAAACAATCCAGTACACTTTTACGACTATACTGAAGAATGTTTTTCACAGACTAGGGACTACAATATTAAACCAACTTCTACTGATTAACAGTGTTTTTAAGGTACTTACCCTGACTTCGTGAACGTTATCCGAATAATCCACACTCTGGCAAATATAGCTATATCCTGCATTATATGATCCCATGAGTAACTGGAAAAAGGGAATAATATTTGGAGTAAAGTTTTAGTAGACACAGCATTTATAAGCACTACCTACAATATGCAAACTTCCAAAATATTTTTAGAAGCAATACTGTCTTAAAATTTTTCAATGCATTAAGCATTTAATATGTTGGAATTTCTAAAATTTACTATCTGTCAATTTATTTTAAAATTGAAATCTAAATTTAAAATGACGTGACATTTGGACTGAGACAGAGACTATCTTCCTCATAATATTAAGAAAAACTGTGATTCACCATGCAGCAAGAGTTGCATGGATTTCTACTCTTGAACCAGAGTGGGTTGCATCTAACAAGTTGGGTCAAGTATCCAAATAAGTTAAAGTTTTTTATGAAGTTGAGCTTCTGTAGGTTAAGTTGTCAATTAAAGAAAGGTTTTTAAAAGGAGATACTGGGGCTTCCCTGGTGGCACAGTGGTTGAGAGTCTGCCTGCCAATGCAGGGGACACAGGTTCGAGCCCTGGTCTGGGAAGATCCCACAACACGCAGCAACTGGGCCCGTGAGCCACAATTACTGAGCCTGCGCGTCTGGAGCCTGTGCTCCGCAGCAAGAGAGGCCGCGATAGTGAGAGGCCCGCGCACCGCGATCAAGAGTGGCCCCTGCTTGCCGCAACTAGAGAAAAGCCCTCGCACAGAAACGAAGACCCAACACAGCCAAAAATAAACAAATCAATAAAATTTTAAAAATAAAAAAAATAAAAAAGGAGATACTATTCTTTTTCCTAGCATCACCAGTCCAGTGCTCTGGGTTCACACAGAACGTTAATGAAGAGGCTCTTGGAAAACAAATTCCTTTTGCTCTTACAACCTAAGAAACGGCTGTGCCGATCTAGCCTTTAGGGTTTCCTTTCAAAACGCCACGGAGGATTTGCTGCTGCCCAGAAAGGTGGACAGTGGCTAATAGCAACAGCTGTGTAACAGTTAACTCACTTCACGTCCAACCTAAAATACAATGACACCATGTAACAGGCTTTAAACTTGAGATCGGTATTTCACATCTGCATATTTTCATCAGCTACCAAACCTGAAACTGCTGAGTAAGAATTATAAACATACAGCTACAACTATTTACTGAGTGCTTAATGTGTTCCAAACACTATGTAAAAATTATCTCACTTACCTCTGATACCCTAGAAGTTAGGTATTATGCCCATCTTACAGATGGGGAAAATGAATCTCAAAAAAGTTAAATAACTTCCAGTGTCAGAAAAGCTAGTAAGGGTTATTTTAGAATCCAGTCTGTCTGCTTCAAAATCCCACTTTAAACAACTGTCTTAAACTTTATATATGTTTCATATTTTTGTTATCCAAAAATGAAAACTGTCAATAACATAAAATTTACCCTTAGAGTAGCTAACATTTATCTTAGGGCACAACATTACAATGATAGTTTTACACATTCTCATTTTTTAATTTGCAATAGACCTGGGGAATTATAAAGTGAACTTTAGTAAACCTACCTCTCTGAAGATAAAAAGGTTGAGCAAAACCATCCCGAAATTATACATAATGAGCGCTAAACGCATCTGGAAAGGTTCTCGGTCCTTCATCCATTTTGGACCCAGCCACACGAACAGGAGGTAAAGGGTACTTATACAAAGCGTAGGCAATGGGGACTGCATCAGAGGCCAATTTTCCACACGTTTATCTACAAAGAGAACATAAAATTCCTTATACAATAAATGTTCTATAAAATGAACTTATTAGGAAGCATAATGTTTCAATTTAGTTTTCCTAATTTGACCAAATACAGATTCTTAGAGGCCCAACAAAAATACATGACGTACGGGGCTTCCCTGGTGGCGCAGTGGTTGAGAATCTGCCTGCCAATGCAGGGGACACGGGTTCGAGCCCTGGTCTGGGAAGATCCCACATGCCGCAGAGCGGCTGGGCCCGTGAGCCACGACTACTGAGCCTGCGCATCTGGAGCCTGTGCTCCGCAATGGGAGAGGCCGCGATAGTGAGAGGCCCGCGCACCGCGATGAAGAGTGGCCCCCGCTTGCCACAACTAGACAGAGCCCTCGTGCAGAAACAAAGACCCAACACAGCCATAAATAAATAAATAAATAAATTTAAAAAAAAAAAAAAAAAAAAAAAATACATGACGTAAAAACCAAAGAAACGAGACCAATTCCTGGGAGTACCTTTTGAAAATGAAGTTTCATTACATAAGGCACACATTATATGTTTTACAGAGAACCTCGAGAACAGAAAGAAGAAACAAAGCTCATTGAAAATACAGAAGAGGCTTGGGATGAAAAGTTAATCAAAGGTTTCATAGACAGAAAATAAATACTTTAGGGAGAAACCTGACTTTCATATTAAACATCTGAAATTTATTAGCACAGTTTGGAAGCTGCTCCATCCTATGCCGAAGGCAGGAAAAACTTAGTAAACTGAAGAGGTCTGGAGCATGGAAGCCGTTCCCCGGAATATTTCTGGATACTGAAGACAAGAGTACAGTTATATGTGTATTAAGTTGAGGATTAAGTTAGAGATCATTACATTCCTGTAACTTATTTAAACAGCAACCACATATTCAAGACATTTTTGTTTTTCCTTGAGAACATGAGTCTACCTTTTTTCCCATGAATATAACCAACTTAAGTACTTTTCTCTAAAGCTATAAATCATTTACCTTACATATGTGTGTGTGTGTATATATATATAAAATGTAACATGTTATTTCATTTTAAATGAATCAACTGTTTTTAAATTCAAATATGCAACCCTACATCAAATTTATAATAGAATTTTGCCACAAATAAAACATTTCTAAGAGAAAAATGATGATGAAATATGAGGTTGACAAAAATTTACATTACAAAAAGACAATGAATTTTTATATTTCTAAAAGCTAAACAGCATTTTAAAGGTTGTGAATCTAATGTCTAGTTTATTCTTGGTAATGCAAAACATTTCTAAGAGAAGCATGATGATAAAATATGAGGTTGACAAAAATTTACATTACAAAAGGACACTGAAGTTAATTTTTATATTTCTAAAAGCTAAACAGCATTTTAAAGGTTGTGAATCTAATGTCTAGCTTATTCTTGGTAATGCAAGACATTTCTATGTTCTATTTTGAGGAAAATAATATATTTTTTTAAAAGTAAAAAAAAAAATTTATCTTTCAGCCATCTCCTAAAACCTAGCCTAAATGGATTTAACTTAATTGCTCATTACAATGTCCCCTTATTTAAACTGTCAGTTTTACTAAAACTATATATGCAAAATAGCTCTGGATAAGTTAACTGTCTTTCAAAATACTTTACCTAAAAATAAATTAGTCTGTTTCTATATGCTGCCAACAGAAAATAAGATACATGACATGAAACACAAATACAAAAATACTTAATCACATAGCTTCCAAAGTTGGGGCGTGACACAATAACCATGGTTTCTATAAAATAAGAGTTGTTAGAAGGGTGGGATAGTGACTTGAAAAAAAACACATACGAAAACAACAACAACAACAACAAAAAACCCAGAAAAACTGATTTTACTTTATTGCTTACAGAGGAGGCCTACTCTCTATCTATTCATGGAAATTATGGTTCTGTCATTCAAATCAAAACATATTCCAGAATTAAAAATAAACTAAAGTACTTAAAAGACAGGAGAGAGAGTAATCCTCTTACAAGGAGGGAGTGACTTAAAAGATGGGGGGCTGATTTTTGTTGAAGGCACTGTGCCACTATGGTCTTACCAGTGGTTGTTCCCTTTTCTTTACTGTTGTCGTATTATTCTTCTGTGACCGTATCTTTCTATGCCAAAAGCCAACCTGAAACATGGGGTATTCCTCGACTTAGATCTTTATTTTTCTATATTATAGGGAAAAAAAACACACGAATACAAACCCCCTAAATCCTAAAGCTTGGCTCTACTTCAGGTCACTAGGGAAGGAGCTGCCGGGGTGCTCCACCCCCATCCACAAACTAGACAGAGGGCAGATGCTGCTTTTCCCATGGATACAAAGAGCAAAAGGACTCTGTTATGAGAGAATCTATGTAACAAAGACAGGAAGATAAATTCACCTGTAAGGAGACTCTAATTTCTGACATCACGGATTATGTCTTACTCTTATACACACAGAATTCCTCTTGACTTCAAAGGCAGTTCTGAGCAGCAAGCAGGAAAAAACTAGGGAAATGGGGCCAAACTTTCCCCTAAATCAAGAATAAATAAATAAGCTCCTTCTTTCAGATGCACAGTATGAGTAACTCACTCAACAGAGGTATTTAAAGAGACAGGAGTAAGAAGCTGCAGGTCTGATAAGATGAAACACTGAGAGAGGCCAAGAGAAGGGTAAAGAGGTGGAGGGGAGCAGATAAGGAGTAGCAGACGTATCCAAGAAGGTACAGGAGGCTCCATCAGTAAATAGTCGGGCTGAGTTTCAATGCCAGCTCTGTAGCTGTGGGTAGGCCCTTAAGGGCATAATCGGTCCTCATCTCCTGATGGAGAGATGAAGGGGAACTAGATTAGTGCTTCTCCAACTTTAATGAGGAGAAGAATTACCTGGGGGCACAGTTACAATGCAGGTTCTGACTCAGCAGCTCAGGGTACAGCTCATTTTTAAGAAGATTCTGCATTTTCTAGGAAGTTCCAACTGAGTCTACGCCAAGAGCATCATGGACCGTCCTTGAGTATCAGAAAACTAGGGGATCCCTTGGGATTTTTTTTTTAAACTTTTGAAAATTGTTACTTTTTAAAATAACATTTAGGAGGAAGAATGGAATTGAAGGTAAGGAAAACTGGATTAAGAAAATAGGCAGTTTCCGCTGGCCAGGGGACCCACTTCTCACAGCCAGAGTCCCTGCACGTGTGTTCCCTTACAGGGCATCACACAGTCCTGTAAACTTCCTTAAACTGCCATCTCCCTCAAGGCCGGGGCTGGGTACCTCACTCTTGTATTACCAGGCCTGTTGAGGCGCCTGAACATTTATTTGATGAATAAATGAGGAGTAGATCATTTTTTTTCATATTAGTCCTTTATTGTCTATCCCTTCAGTGAAACCCAACAGTATAGTTACTGATAGTCGAGGTTTCTTCAGAGTCCAGCAACCCTTCCCCACAGCTCTTCCCAATCCTCCTCCACGTCGGCTCACGGCTTTAACCTTAGGTCAGTCAACAGCACCTCACCCCAGTACTGAGTGAATGTGTGCTCCATGGGGCTCAATGTCTTTACCACATTGCTTCCTCCAGGGAAAAAACACAACACCCAACAATGCAAGTCACGCCTTCACTTGACAACCACTTAACAGAGCCCTACGCCCAGCCTATAAAAGGCGACATTTCACACCATATCCATCTCAGATTAGCCCTCCAGTTTACAAGGGTCAGAGAGCTCTCAAAAATTCCACCCCCAATGATTATCACAGAAGTTGTAACCATTGTCAGCAACGTAAATCACAGTACAATAGCAACTTCCACTCTGTGATAACATTTGCATGAAATTTCTCCACGTCTTTGCAGTTATCTGTGTCTTTCTGAATTTGTGTGCATTAATATTTCTATCTGACAAGATAGCCTACACTTCTTTTACATGTTCCCTTTTCCACGAAAAAGAAGGACTGAGTAGGTCACAATACTATCAAACAATGATATGAAAATTCACCATTACTAAACAGTCCCCCAAGTCTTGAACCAAAAACAAGTGATGGCAGATTAGAACAGTAAAGAAAAACCACGAGTACTGAAGCTTTACCTATTTTATGTTAATAATGAACTATTTTATATAAAATAATGAATTGCCCAGCTTTTCATTAACACAAATGTTTAAATGACATTTTTTATATGTTGCCTTTCTTCTAAGAAAGCTGTGCGCACTTGCTTACCTTTTTCTTTTGGCTTTTTTCCAGTTTTATTGAGAAACAACTGACATACATCATCACTGTATAAGCTTAAGGTGTGTAGCATGATGGTTTGATTTACATAGACTGTGACATGATGACCACAATAGGTTCAGCTAACATCCATCTTCTCATATAGAGAAAATAAAAAGAAAAGAAAGAAGAAAAAAAGGAAAACATTTTTCCTCCTTGTGATGAGAACTCCTGGATTTACTCTAACAACTTTCCTATATACCACGCGGTGGTGTTAGCTACAGTCCTCACGTTGTACACCAAATCCCTAGTGCTTATCTCATAACCAGAAGTCTATACCTTTTGACCACCTTCCTCCAATGCCCCGTCCCATCACCTTCCACCTCTGGTAACCATACGTCTGACCTCTCCTCCTGAGTTTGGTGTTTATTTTTTTTAACAACCTTTTGAAGGTAAATTAAATCCTCTATTCATTTGAGTTACACTGAATCCAAATGTAGATTACACATATTAGAGTAAAAGAAGATATATTTCTGGTACACTGTCAATACCCTACTCCTACACAGTTATGGGTGGGATTCCATACCATGAATTTATTAGGAAAAAAAAAAAGAAAAATTCTGTTGAAACCCTATCCCTCCTGCCACCACTGAAGTCAAATTCTGTCATCAAGGAATACCAAGATTCAAATGGGTTTCACGTAACACTCTTGGGAATTCTCCCTTTGAAAAGCTCTTCTTTTTGGTGGGGGTGTGGGGGAATGAATATGGTAGAAATATAAATTGGACTCCAGTCGATTTGTTTGCTAAATTGTCTTCCTTCTATATTTTATATTATTAATATGTTTATTAACAGGTCTATGCCTTTATATCTTGATGATTTTGCTCTTATTTTTGAGCCTATTTATTAACAATTTTAAGCCTTTCATGTTGCATGGAAGCCTTGATCTAAATTAGATGTGTAGAATTTTAGATTTAGAAATGATCCCTTTATCTCAAAAATGAGATTCAGAGAGGCCAAGAGACTCCTGTGGCCCAACAGCTCTTCCAGGGCCACTCAGTCACCACACCCACTCATTTTAAGGGAGAAATGCTCCCATCAATTTCTTCCTAAATTATAGGTTTAAAGAAAATTTTCAAATAGAATTGTGACTATCCATCATGTTCCTTCAGGAGAAAGAAAACAAGAGGGACCTACAAGAGTCCCCTTAGCAGAAAGAAGGACAAGAAAGAAACAAACCAAGGCTCACGCTTTCACAGGTGGTGCATCTGGCAGACCTGGTCGGGGGATCGTGATGCTTTGGAAGACATGACACTAAATGCTGGGGAAGGACCGAGGATGTCTAGCCTGGAAAAAAGGAGGCCTCATCAAATACTAAAGAGATATCAGATTTATGCTCTATTGCCAGAGAACCAGTGAGAAGAGCTTTAGGGAAATAAATTACACCTAAATTCAGAACATTTCTAACCATGAGGTCTCTTTTTCTGTAAGTAGAAAAGCTGTCTCCCTTGGTAATGAGTTCCCTCTCTGAGTTTTAATGCTAAGTAAACCTAAAGCTAAATATTATAGCAAGTCAAGTTTAGGAGCAAGAAACTTTATTTCAATAATAAGAATTCCTAAGACACATTACCTTAACCTTCCAGACCCTTAAGAGTTAACTTCTTTCTCAGGAAATAGCTTCCATTTAGAACATTTTGACTGTTTCATAAAGCTCATGCCGAGTGGGACTGATTTATTTACAAACATTAGTCTGGTCAGCAATCACACAATTTTATCCATGTTAAAAGGCCATGGAATGGTTACACAACTGTATGTGTTTGTCAGAACTCACAAACTGATCCACGGAAAGAGTTCATTTTATCATGCATAAATTATACCTTTATTTTAAAAATGGGAGGAAAAATGGTCCATCTGAAGTGGGGCTTCCCTTGAACACCGTCCACCAATAGTCTTTTATTCTTTACCTGATTTATATCTTAAAATCACCCAGCATGGTATATAGAACAGCTTTTCAAGTCAGACCCTCCATCCCTTTTGAGCTAAGTGATTTGCAACAGGTTATGTGGTCCCTGACCTCTCAGAATTCCTCAGCTATTAGAGGAGACAGACATGAAAAATCAATTGCTTTGCAGGACGATGACAGCAATGTCAGAGGCCAGTCTGAGAACAGTGGCGGGACAGGAGAGAGGCGACGAGGGCAACTTCCAGAGCTGACATCTGAACTGTTCCTTGAAGGAAAGAGGAGGGACTTGCCAAGCAGACAGGGAGGGCAGAAGGCTTTCTTGCAGAGAGAACCATATGTATAAAGAGCCCCAAATCAAGAGATAAAGCACTCATTTTGTAAACTAAGCAGGCCTGAGGTAGAGCATATATACAAGGAAAGATGGCAGGAAATGACTGGAGATTTACAGGTCAGATCAGACCTGGGAGAGTCTCACAAACTATGCTGAAGACGCTGGAACTTATCCTGTAGATAATGGGGAGATGCTTCATTGGTTAGAAACAGGAGACCACATTCGGCTTTTAGCAGATCATGACGGAGGCAGTGGGAGATGGACTGAAGGGGAAAGGCAGGGAAACCAGCTGGATCAGTGGTTCTCAGGTATCTGTCTGTTGCTAGGCTGCCCACAGAAGGATCATCTGCTTGTTAAAAATATAGATTCCTAGGCTTCACCCCAGTGTCTACTGAATCAACATCTCTGTGGGGGGGGTGCCCAGCACTACGACCTCAGAGTTCCCCTGGTGACGCTGATGGGAAGCCAGCCTTGGAGACCACTATAATGCAAGAAATGAGGGAAACCTGGATTCGGGGGCTGCACTGGTCATGGAAAAGATAGGCAGATATGAAAGTCACAGGGGCACAATCTACAGATGTCGTGGTTGACATGGACGTGAGAGGTGAGAGTGAAAGAAAAGTTCAGGATTACCCCCAGATTTCTGACTTGCCTGGTGGCACAGATGGTAAAGTCATGGATCCAGGACAGAGCATAAAGGAAGAGGAGCAGATCTGGAAGGAGATGATAAGGTGCATTTTTAAAAAATTAATTAATTTATTTATTTTGGGCTGCACTGGGTCTTCGTTGCTGCGCGAGGGCTTCTCTCTAGTTGCGGCGAGCAGGGGCTACCCTTCGTTGCGGTGCACAGACTTCTCATTTCTCACTGCAGTGGCTTCTCTTGTTGTGCAGCACGGGCTCTAGGCGTGTGGGCTTCAGTAGTTGTGGCACGCGGGCTCAGTAGTTGTGGCTCGCGGGCTCTAGAGCGCAGGCTCAGTAGTTGCGGCGCGTGGGTTAGTTGCTCCGCGGCATGTGGCATCTTCCCGGACCAGGGCTCCAACCCGTGTCCCCTGAATTGGCAGGCGGATTCTTAACCACTGCGCCACCAGGGAAGTCCGATCGGGTGCATTTTTAAGCAGCTTGTGTTTGAAGCACTCATGGGACACCTAGGTGGGGGTATCCAGTAGGCTCTGGAGCTGCAGGTGACTGCCGGGCCTGCAGACGCACAGGGGAGTCACCGGCAATGAGAACCCCAGCAGAAGTTCAGGTCACAAGGGAAAGAGCATAGAACGAGAGAATAAAAGGAACAAAGATTGAACCCTGGGGGACACTTAAGGGAAGAGTGGGATCCGTGGCTGCGAAGCAACCAGAAAGGAAGGAAAAGAGAAAATGATGTTGTGAGGACCAAGAAAGGACGGTGTTTTGAAATCCATGGGGTGGGCGACAGACTCTACGGACGGAGAGTCAACTGTTCTCTCCTCTTCTTTTTAATGAGGAAATAATAACCATCTCGCAGGGTGGATGGGCGATGGTTAAACGGGAGAGTTCCCAGCACACGTGGACACCGCAAAGCCCTTCCTTCCGCTGCACCCCGTTCCCTCTGCACCCTCCACGCAGGTGTGTCCTACGTCAGGGATCATCTGAGCCCCTCCCGCTAAGAGTCAAGCCCTTCGATGTCTTCCAGGCCTTTTCTTCCTGACCTAGAGGAGTTCCCTAGGTTCTGGATATGGGCATTCAAGTCAGACCAGCAGGCTGACAACCCCAGCTTCCTCATTTAGCAGCTGCATAAGCCCCAGCAAGTCACCTAGTCTCGCTGGCCTTTCGGGTGATGACAGGGCCGTCGGGAGGAATCAGACTCTGCATGTAGAGTGTCTGATGCAGAATAACGGCTCAATACGTGTCAGCACTGTCATTGCTACCGACGATAATCAAACCACTGAATCCTCCTCCAGCCCAAGAGAAGAGTTAAACCAAATTAAAGAAAAATTACCATCAGTAATTCGTCTTAGGAGAAGAGTTTAAAGTGAGAAGACAGAATATTTTTTAACTTATATACTGAGAATACAGCACATTTTGTAATTTATCCAGGAGAGCAAATACATAGCAAGTCTAACTCTAAATTTTTAATTATTTGGAAAAAAAGGTGTTTATTTTTAAAAAAGCTCCTTTTTAAGAAAATGTAAACCAGATTTTAATAAATAATAGAATATTTATAGTCCAATAGTTTTCAAGTAACCCAAGTCCTTAGAAACGTCTACTTATATACAAAGAAGAGTAATTGAGTCTTACAACAAACTATCACTATATATATTAAAGCAACTTCCTAAAAATTGCTATAGGCCTCCTCTTTCTTTGAAAGGCTTATTTCTTTTAAAGCTTTTTAGAACTCAGGATTTCTACCAGTGAGAATGGACTTTCTTCCCCAAGTAGTCTAAGCTGGTCATCATCTCCCAAAAGAAAAATCAGTAAAAATTTTAATGTTTAGAAGATGCAAATTCCTAGAATTAACAAGAAAGGGCACACGAGTACAGGAGGAAACAATGCTAGGTGGGTGATGACCTGCGGAGTCACACGAGGCAGAGGGAGTGTGGCACAGGGCAAGCAAGGGACAAGACCGGAATGAAGAGCAGCTGGATTCCAGCTCTGTCGGTCATTTCCTAGCCCATGACACCTATGAACCTGAAACTCTCTGAGCCACAGTTTCCTCCTATGTATTAATAAAATGTGTGGGGGCGGGGATGATAAGATTCCCCAAATCACAGAGCTGCTTTGAGCTTCCAACGAAAAAACCCTCTGTAGGAAGCCTCTCCAACACGAACCCTTTTTGCACGCTTGAAAGTATTAGATGTGTATTTCTTTTGAAACTTTTGAAGCACACTGTGATTGCCTCTATATGCCATGCAACTGTGCTGTCACTGTCTGCTTAAGTGTGTCCCACACCAGGCGGGACAGGGGTTGCATGTGCTAAGTGCACAGCTACAAAGGCTCCCAGAGTGGCTGCACCCAGCAAATGGCCGAGGCCGAGCGCAATGGAGGCCACCAAGTGTCTAGAAAATAGATGCTGTTATTGTGGCTACTGCTACTGTGAGCGTAGCGCTGCAAGACATTTCTTCTTCTTCTTTTTTTTTTTTTTTTACTGAAGTAGAGTCGACGTACAATGTTGTACCAATCTCCGCGGCACGGCACGGTGAGCGTCACACGTGTATACATTCTCGACATTCAAGGCATTTCTAAACCGCCCTTTTCATTCCGGGAAAATGAGCAAGAGTTATTGATCAATATTGTTCTAAAAGAAATACAAAGTCCCTGCTGGGGTAAATAAATAAATAAATAAATAACTAGGGTTCTCTTAAGTAAATTTAAAAATCAGTAGCTTAAGAATATTTAAAAATTCTTCTTTTTCCATCGTAGTTCATAGTAGCAGATTACCCAAAACATTAAGAAAACTCCATTCTCCTGCTATTCAAAGTGTGGTCCCTGCAACAACGGAAAAGCACCTCTTGGAAGCTTACTGGAAATGCAGAATCTCAGGCCCCACTCCAGACTTATTAAGCCAGAGCTGTATTTTGATTAGATTCCCAGGTGATTAACACATTGAAGTCTAAGAAGAACTGCTCTAGCCTACTCAGAGGTGTGGGCCTACTTTATATAATATATAATCAAGTCATGTAAGTTTGATTTATTTGTTCCTAGAGCCTACCTGAATAAATCAGCCACTTCTTTTTTTCTAACAACATCTGCCTCTATTTAACCTCCCATAAACAAAAGAAAAACACAAGTCCAACAACCAACTAGAGACATGGAGTAGCTTCGGGAGTACAGTCAAGACATCAAGAAGTATATACTATACATTATTCTCTATAACTAGTCACCCCTCCTTAATAAGTTAGAACCAACAGTTGCAAATCAACTCCATGTTTTTTAACACCTGGCAGCTAATCACTAATATTCAGGTGATATTGCTATAAATCCATTTGCCTCTACTGACTATGCAAAAACAACAGTGATTCCATGTCACGCTGTACACTAAAAGCACCCCAAAGAGAAACTGCAGTCTTTTTCTGAAGGAGGTAGTCAATGTCTTCCTCCATTTATTACAAATATCATGAGGGCCGGGGCTACAGCCTTTATTCCTTGATGTATCTTTATAACAATGCCTTCGAACATTTGTTAAAAGAAATTTTTAATGAAAAACATAGATTACTGTTGTCAAGAAGAGTTTGAGAAAGATCTTATCTCTGTGACAAGGATAAACTAAATACCACCGTGAGGTCTCTTCCAGGTCCTAGTCGAAAATGTGATGCTTAATATATTCTCCAAGCCAAGGGAGAGCTGGGGTATCAGTGAGGTGAAAAAGGCAGAAGCAGAGGAGAAAGGTCTTCACACAACTGGATACAAGGGGACAGGTAACCATCTAAGACTTACTGTAGAAATGAAACATTCTGAAGGTGCTGGAGGACTGAGGGATGAGTTTCCTACTGAGTCAGGGTGATGAACCGGGGGAATGTCTGTCTGCTTTAACCCCCCGTGTGCTCAGGGAAGAGGATGCTGGCTTGAGTTTGGAAGGACACCTGGATGAATGGAAGGAAAGGGCAGCTCTTGCAGAATTCAGATGTAAACCAGGCAGAGGCTGAGCTTAAAAAGACCGAAGGTCAGAGTGTGATGGGCAGATAGGAGGGAGCAGAGGTCATCACCAGTAAGGCCAGGGTGAGTTGCGGAGTCTGAAGAAGCAAATGGCCAGCACATAGTTTTATGAACTCAGCTGTATAATACTCACCCAAGAGCCTGAAAGAATGGAGAAAGGAGTTAAAAAGCAGGAAAAAAAAAAGAATTTTGATTCGAAGTTCGCCTGAACAGAGAACACAATAAAGGTAGAAAGTGAGAGAAATTATAAAATTTCCCCTAGGCTGCAGATAAATAGGGACAGATCCAGAAGCTTCAAAGGAGAAAAGCCAATAACATGGATGAGGTGAGTGAATCAATGTGTGATGTGACCTGAAGACCGATTACTCTGAGGTTTCATCTGGGAGGGTTAGTCCTAGATGGAATAAGGTCTGGTCAGTTTACTCGCTTAGAAAATAGGGACGGTAACAATACCGAGCCCAAAGGAGTAGGAAGATAAAATGTAACAACACAAACCAAGCACTGGACACAGAGCCTGGCACACAGTAAGCATTCGATCAATGTTCACTGTGATGACTGAGCAATAAAACAGTATTTGCTGGATGTAATGATTCCAGTATAGGATCATTATGGACTATAAAATGCTGTAATATGCATTTTGTACACCTTATGTTATTTAATGTTCACAGCATGCCTATGAGGTAGGTATTATTTAACAACTCTATGATGAAGAAATAGGCTTAAATATACATATATATATGATATAGAAGAATGATGCCTCGTATACGAGAAGCCAAGACAGAAAGAATGCAGATAAGTACTTTCCCTCTCACCCCATTTTCACGTTTTGCTGGGCTTCTGAGAAAAAGCAGTCATAAAACACCCTCCCTGTGCTAATCGGAGAGATCCAAGTCCAGACATCACCCTTAGTGCTGCCAACGCTCCTAAGGCTTTAAGAAAACTGAAATGGTGATTCCCTTTAACAAAAAAAGATTGAGAAACTACTGGACAATGTATGTGCATTTTAATGGGCACTTGAGCCGAGACCTTCTTTGCTCACAGTTCTATTAGCTGATCCATGGCCAATTCTTAATTAATTCCTCTTCAATAATTAACAGTAGTTTCCAGTTGCTGCATTATGAAATTTGGCAAACACTTTCATAATTCCCTTTGAATATACTTTTCTTACGGTCCTAGCTAGTCCATAATATGGAAGTCAACTTCACCTTCTCAGGCTAATCACCACTCTTTATATTTTAGATATATATTCATATACACACACACACACACACACACACACACACACATATATATACACATTTATGTATATTTATTTATATATAAATACATTTATATATAAATAAATACATATAACTATATTTGTATAAATGTATAAAAACATTTATACCTTTATATAAATAAGTGTATATATAATATGTATGTATTTATTTATAAATATTATAAATATTTATATATTTATAATATTTAGTTATATATACATTTAGATATATATTCATATATACACATTTATGTATATATATTTATCTATGTATATTTATTTATAAATACATGTATATATAACTACATATACATATATTTATATAAATGTATATATTATATATATTTATATATTTATAAATAAATATATAAATATTTATGTTTATATATATTTATTTAGCTATGTATACATTTATATAAATAAAAATCACTTTTTAGTTTACTCTCATATGACAGCACTTACAGAACCACTAAGCATTTCAGATGCTTTCCTTTAGATTACCTCTGGTGGTATGATGACTTTGTTCAGATTTAGCATTCTAAATACTGTGTCCATAAGAAAGCAGTATAAGAGAAGGTAAAATAGGAGAAGGTACACAGGTCAGAGGACGCCGCTCTCCTGCTGGGTGAGCGTGATGGGAGACGAGAGCACTGGGTGAAGAGAGGAAACAACCTCTTTCGACCCATTTCCACGACACTGTCATCTGCAAGTTGTTTAACTCCTAAACTCATGGAAATATCACTGCCTGCCAGGCCTACTCCCCGAGGTGTGAGGTTCTTGGTAATACTGTAAAACAAAATACAAAGCCAAGGTTGTCCTCCTTGTTCTTTGCTACTGTCTAGCCACGTGGGTACTTTTTTTTTAAGCAACAGCTATGCATACTCTACAAAGAAAGCCATTTTACGGTAAGCTGAAAAAATAAAATAGAAGAATCAACTGTTTCGGCACTGAACACCGAAGAAAGATTATTTCTAGAGGTGCTATATTAATTGTATAACATATGAAATTCCTTTTTTTTTTTTAGTTGTAGTAAAAAACACATGAACTTTACCGTCTCAATAATTTTTCAGTGTACATTTCATTAGTGTTACTTCATTAGTGTTACTTATATTCACACTTGTGCGACCAACCTCCGCAGCTTTCTCATCTTGCAAAACTGAAACCTGGTACCCATTAAACAACTCCCTATCTCCCCCTCTCCCCAGCCCCCGGCAACCACCGCACTACACTGCTTCTATGAATTTGACTACTGTAGAGACCTCATGTAAGTGGAATCACCAGTATTCGTCTCTTTGTGACAGGCTTATTTCACTTAGCATAATGTCCTCAAGGTTCATCCATGTTGTAGCTTGCGTCAGACTTTCCTTCCTTTTTAAGGCTGAATAATATCCCACTGTAGGTATATATCACACTTTGTTCATCCACTCATCCTTTAGTGGATATCTGGGTTGCTTCCATCTCTTGGCTACTGTGAATAGTGCTGTTATGAACACAGGTGTGCAAATACACGAAATTCTTTAACAATACATACCTGTGCCTAAGTTTTATTTGATAAACAAATAAAATGAAAACAGAGGAACATACTGCTTCAAACACTCAAAATCACAAATGCCTTTATGCAATCACACTTAACAGTGAGTAACTGATTCCTTCAGTGGATTAATGAACTTGCCTTTCAAATTCCAAGACATAGTCTAATTAAATGTGACCACAAATAAAATATTATATTGAGGTATTTGTTTAAGAATGACAATATTCCATGGAGAAAAATAAATGACAAAAGTAAGTTTTTTTAAATTACCACTTTAGTTAAGGGACATACTTACATCAAAACCGTTTAATTCTTTTGTTTTCCCCATATGCCAACGCCTGCATATTTGTAGCAATTCTGCAAAACTTTTAAGCCATACTTCCAAATTTAAGTTAGAAATGCTCAAAGATAAAGTGTCTATAACTGAAAAATCTTTTGTAATAATGTATGATAAAATTTTTATGTTCTGTAGAAAAAAATATAAAGTAAGATTAAGTTTAGACTATCTAAGCCATTGTTTTAGGAGCTATTACAAGGATTCAATAAAATGGCCTTAAGAGAACATGTAGTCTCAAACCTTCTAATTGTACAGGTAGAAATACAAGCCCCAAAGAATCAGGAATAATTTGCCCAAGACCATGTAAAAATGTAATAATTTGCCCTTGACCATGTAATAATTTGCCCTTGACCATGCCCAAGACCATGAAACCACCTGCAGAATAATAAACTTATTCTCTAATGTTATTATTATTTTTGACAAAATAGTTAACTCTGGGTTGTTCACGGAATATGTAGATCATTAAATGGGTACAGAATTATAGCAACAAGCACAGGGCTATGTCAAAACAGGTGCTTAAATATCTGTATCCCTTTGTTTTTCTATTCCTTTAACTATTTCCTATGGAGCAGATAAGAGAAAGTAAAAAGGACTAAATATGAATCTGTTATTTTCACTACTTGGGCGGCACTAGTAACAGTCTTGTTGGAAAAGATTGGAATTGTTGCATAGAATGAGGTTTTTCAATTACTTATCAATATATGTTTGTTTGAAATTGCTTTACCTATTTAAAGAATTTTTTAAAGTTCCATCTATATCCAGGATTTAAGAGCCGGATGAGACCTTAGAGATTACCTAATTCAACTCAATTAAGAGATGAAAAAAGTTGAGTTGGAAAAGCGAAGGGACGGCTCCAAACTCTCACGGCTAATTAGCGGCAGATCTGGGACTAAAGCCTCAGTCATCTAAACACCAGTCCAGGATCCTTTCCATTCCCTACACCACGCTGCCCTCCTCACTCCCACACGCATCACAAGGCTTCTGCACAGACGATGAAGAGAGAGGAAGAATTACATCTGATTTTATATCTCTTGAAAGTACTTTGTGCTAAGTGATTTAATGGTTTGATTCCTTCATTAAATTTAGCCAACATCAACTGAATTCATGACTACCTTTAAAAATGATAAAGATCATTTTTAAAACTCTCTGTAATTTAGTGTAGCCCAAAACCTTATTAGTATTTAGCCACCAGAATATATCACTATTTGAAATTATACTGGATTAAGAGGGTTGTATCAAATCAACAAATGTATGGGCACTTCCTAGTGCTGGGGAGAAAAATACAAAGTGAAAAGATAAATAATAATGAAGGTTAAAACAGTACAAGACAACAGAGTCCCAGAAGGAACAGTACAAGGACGTACATGAGCAACTGTTTAGGATGATGGGATCAGATGGAGCAATGAGCTGCTCCGGGTACCACGACCGAGAAAGGCTCCACGTGGGAGGGTGACTGAGCCGGGCGGGTCTTGGTGAAGGACATGTGGGGCAGGAGCCAGGGGAAAGGGCAGTAAAGGCAAGGGCGGTGTGATAAGGGACATCAAGGCAGACGTGCACACGTTTTACTCAAGGGTGAGTTATCCAAGTTGGCTAGAGCTGCACGTCTGTGGGCAGGGAAGTGCTGACTGACCAAGTTAGAAAGGAGAGCTGGAAACTGGTTTTGAAAGGCCATGTATTTCTTCCTCCCTTCTCTTTTCTTTTTTTTTTTAACATCTTTATTGGAGTATAATTGCTTTACAATGGTGTGTTAGTTTCTGCTTTATAACAAAGTGAATCAGTTATACATATACATATGTTCCCATATCTCTTCCCTCTTACATCTCCCTCCCTCCCACCCCCCCATCCCACCCCCTTCTCTTTTCTAAAAGTCAAAACCCATATGATTTTTTAAATATATATTCTAATACATTCTCATTCTAAGGGAAAATAAAACAACAGCACCTTAATTGAAAAACGTCCTCATAATGAAAAAGAAAAAAGAGCCATGTAGCATGAGAAAAGACAGATTCTGTTACCCAACTCTTCTGTATGTGCTAATATATGTCTAATTCAAAATAATAAGTGACTCAATAAATGTAAAATAATAACTTATGTTAATAATATTAAATCATTCACTAATGACATTATCATATGACAAGAAAAAAATAAAACATTGACTTTTAAAAGGATGACCAATTTCTTTGTGGCACTTAAGATCACAAAAGCACTGTCTGATATAACTATCTACATAATTCTTAAAACCTTGTTTCCCTAAGCCAAAGAATCTAACTGTATAAAACTGTGTCCTGACACCAGTTTTAGAATTTGCACTGTTTTCCCCTCCTGGAATTCCATCTGTGATTGGATGTTTTGCTACATGCTGCTGGGGAATGGACGAGAGCGTCAGACATTAGAATCCAGGAGTCTGCCACCAAAAACCACTGGTGAGGAAAAAAGCAACAAGAATCAAACAAACAACCCTAAAATGGCATGGCCCTCTTAGAGGCTTCAGGGAGGTTATGAAAGAAGGATAAGACCAGGACCTCATTGAAAATGCTGCCTAAGGGAGATCCCACATTAGAAGGTGGACACGTTCCACAGATTTGTCTTTAATTAACTGCCTAGAACTTAGAATGTCTTTTCTCAAAGAAACATTGAAAATGGTAAGTGAGTTTCCAGGCTAGGCCAAACAAAAAACCTGTTTTAGATAATAACGTAGATAAAAAACTCTACATTAACTGTGACAAATAACAAAACCAACGTAACTATAATAGACGATATTAAAGACCCGTGCTCCTCTGGGGGCCAGCAACCTGTGGGACAGACCCTACCTATCTGAGCTGAGTTAAACATCCCCTCCCACGGGCCCCCAGTTTCAGCACGCCAGGCTGACTCACTGGCCCTTAAACTCATTCCCAGTTTCCATGGGTTTTTAGTTTTGACACCCCTTTCTTTAGTCGACCTTTCAAATACTCTCCCCAACGGTATCCACATCAACTTCACGTGGTGAAACAGCTAAAATACTCTAAAGGCAGAGCCTGTACATTCCTCTCACGACTCAAGACTACGGTGCAAGTAGAAGTGGAGATGAGGAGAGTGGAGAAGTAATCTCCTGACCTTCCCTAGGCCCCAACTAGGCCTGACTCTGACTCTGATCACACTGCCTTCAGACCATGATGCCAAGGAAGGTGGAACGGCCGTAAGCTGCATGGGGCAGTGACCGAGTGTCCTCATTCTTTCCCCAGAGCCCAGAACTGTGCCTGCACATGGCAGGTGATGAGGTAAGAAGGAAAGATTATGCAAGCCTAGCTTCTGAATTTCATCATCATCCCACAGGAGTCCTCCCCTCCTCCTGAGCCACTCATCCCCTTCTCCCTTCTGCCCCTCCAAAGTGAGGGTAAGGCCAGCTAGACTGGCCTTTCACGCTCTAACTTCAACTCCCAAGTAGACACTCATTTCTCACCCAAGTATAGAGTGCTATATTTGTGAACAGAGAGCAGTGTCAAAGTCCCCCACCAAACACACAGGCATGTACAAACATACTCCAAGAACAATGGCTGTTTAAAAATATGTGGTCAATGTACACAGTGCTATATTTAAAATAGATAACCGACAAGGACCTACTGTATAGCACAGGGAACTCTGCTCAGTGTTATGTAACAACCTAAATGGGAAAATAATTGGAAAAAGAATAAATACATGTATATGTATAACTGAATCACTTTGCTGTACACCTGAAACTATCACAACGTTGTTAATCAACTATACTCCAACATAAAATAAAAAGTTTAAAGTAAAAAAAAAACAAATATGTGGTCAAAAAGAAATATGGTAGCTCAAGAGACATCTGGCCTTATTGTGGGCATGCTGGCTATTAACTTTCTAGGATGTTTCTATGTTGATGTCAGTTATGCAAAATGGTACTAATACGTATTTATTAAAATAATAAATGCAACGGAAAATATAAGGTACAATTAGGGTACAATTGGGTATTTATAAGTTGGGGATATTAAGACTCATTGGTTTTCAAATTTTACATACAATTCTTCTTGATTAGATGTATACTTTGAGCCTCGGATCCCAGTCCTAATAATTTTAATGTACTCATAAAGTGAAAAAATAGAAGAAAAAAACACAATGACATCAGAGTACCTACTCTCATGCCACCAACTGGTATAAAAATGTTCTATACCAGTCTATACTTTCCTATATATTATAAACCAAGACTCACTTACTTGTTCAAAATATCTAAAAATATAATATAGATAAGGGAAAATTTATTTTTGCTGGTTTTCTAAAAGTACAGCTCTTTCAAAGTTTTGACTCCAATGTATAAAGTGTTAATGATGTAGTTAAAGTAATACTTTCTGTGTTCATACACTATGGGACATATTCTGTATTTGCTAGATATCTTTGAAATGCCCAATTTTTATACATTGCTTTGGACGTGTTTCATTAAATACCACCATTTGGGGGACTTCCCTGGTGCTGTAGTGGTTAAGAATCCGCCTGCCAATGCAGGGGACATGGGTTCGAGCCCTGGTCCGGGAAGATCCCACATGCCACAGAGCAACTAAGCCTGTGTGCCACAACTACTGAGCCTGCGCTCTAGAGCCTGTGAGCCACAACTACTGAGCCCATGTGCCACAACTACTGAAGCCCACGAGCCTAGAGCCCGTGATCTGCAACAAGAGAAGCCACCAGCCCCCGTTCACCGCAACTAGAGAAAGCCTGTGTGCAGCAACGAAGACCCAATGCAGCCAAAAAAAAAAAAAAAAAAAAGATAAATAAATAAATTTATTTTAAAAAATACCACCATTTGATATAACAGCGCAAAATGGTATTTTTGCAGAAACTGCCCTAGGGCAAAAATCTTTGGGCTCATCAAATGTACTCTACAAATGTGTAACTATTCCTGTTCTGCAAGTCCAAAGTAGATAGAGTTAGGCAGAAACCTTTACACTTAGGCAGAAACCTCCGTGGAGAAAAGTATTTAATGAACTGATAAAACAGAAACAAAGAAGCACACAACTGCAGTGTGAGGATGAAAGCACTCAAGGGCACAGAGCCTCGCTCATTGCTTTCTCTCCCTGAATGATCTGCATTCTTTCACCATACTCATGGCTATTTCTCAACACCATCTTTCTCTGCCCACTTTTATCTTCCCCTCTGACTCATCAACTTCTTCTTCAGCCTCATCTCATAAACTACTTTTCTACTTTGAAACTCCTTCACCCAGATTTTCATGAAACTATAGCAAGGAGATCCTCTTGGAATCAGAGTAGTGCGAATGAATCAAAGACAGGAGAGCACAGAAGAAGGGGGGGCGGTGGTGAGAGGGTGAAAGGAAATGGGGCAGACCTATTCTGCCTCAGTCTGAAATATCCCTCTTACACAGCAGCAAGGTAGAACCCACTAAGCCTCTAAGTTGGCTAAGAAATACCATCTACCTACACTAGGTAGCTCATTACAGAAAGCAAGGAAGCAGTCTCAGGTTTCGTAAGTGGATAGCCAGAGCATGGGTGAATACCTTCCCTCTGATCTGCGACTGAGAGGTCACTTCGTTCGAGTGGCTACTCTCACTACTCCGGCTTGGCCCTCAATATTATATTATTGGCCCTTCACAGGCTCGTGGAAAGCTTTCACATGAGGCAAGTGCACAAAGCTTCCCGTTTTATTTGTGATTTTTTTTTATACAAGCATCATTAGGAAGGAATTAACCATCACAGAAAGGAATATTCTACCTTTGCTGTCAATTGCTCTGTGACTCCAGAGGTGGGAAAGCTCTGAGGTCGGAAGGGAAGACAGACAGGAATGAGAACTCCTGGGTGTGGCTGGCTATATGGAGACTGGAGGACCTTGACGAGGCCTGAACTCTGAAGTATGCAAAGTGCAAGTATCTGCCAAAGAGCTTGCCTGATGTTCAGCTCTGTACAACTGTGTAGTGGGAAACCCGGATGCAATGTTTAAATGACCAAAATCACAGAGACGAAGGGAAGGATACATCTTTCCCAGTTTTTGTAGGTACAGCAGCATAACCTCAGCGTACACTACATAGAAGGGAGACTTAAAAAGGAACGACTCCATTAAAAAGTGCTTTTTAACCATTTTCAAGTGCAACAGCTAAATAAGTAGCTTATTTCTCAGTGCCAAACTTGAGGTCTTCTGAAAAAGAATACACTCTGCTAAAGAAGTTAAAGCCATATCAGTGCCAAAGAATCATTTTGTCTCACACATAAATAATTCCAGCCCACGTTTCTTTCCACGACATATATCCCATGTACTGTACTGTGTTCATGCTGTAACCACTATTCCATTGACTCTAACAACGAACACCGAACTATAGGAATATATTTCCATTCCTTGGGTAAGGGAGGCGCAGCCCCAACATGTAATGTTAACCTCCTGCGCCGCTGTGATGCAGGGCAATACTGCAAAAGGACTGGAAACGGCAAAACATAAGATCATTTCTAAAATCCTGTCAGCTTAATTGTTTATTTCAAAAACTTGTAAATGCTTTAAACCCAAAAGTAACCGAAGTAAGTGAAGAAAATAAATGGTAAAATATACAAATAACATATTAGCACAACTCTTCCCGTTAGAAAAGCTGCCTAGCTCAGCCAACCAACGATCCCTGTCAAACTGCAACACCGAAAGGGAAAAGTTTGCCAATTTAAGACAATTGTATACGTGTAGGCTTCCGGGACAACCTCTAGGTGCTGCTGTAGAGACCCCCTTTCGTAAAGATTCCCTACTTCTTTCCCGGTGTTTTAACCTTCCCCCTCCCCCTGACCGCACTGCACTGCGCAAAGCCATCACAGACAATCACTTCAAGCCTATCTGTTGTTGAAAAAGCCTCGGAAACTAACCTCCTCCAAGGTTCAAGGAGCCGAACAACGGCTTTTGACTGTTCATTCCAAATTATATTCTAGATGGACGAGCTAGACAAGAAAATATTAGCAGGTGTGTCAAAACAACCAGGAGGCCAAAAGAAGCAAAAGGACAGCGACCACTGGGCCCTCCGCCCTCCCGAGCCATCTCACCGACGGAATATTGCTACATGTGAAAAATGATCCCTGTGCAAAAGAGAACTGTCAGAGCTCGGAAGATGTGGGACCACAGGGTGGGGCGGGCCTGCGCCGAGCTCTCAGCAGCCCAGGCTCCATCTGAAATGCCAGCTCCTGCATCCGAGGACCTGACGAGAGATGGTGGAAGCGCAGAGGAAAACCGGGCAAGCGTCGAGGGGAGGGGGAAGACTTAACGTTCGGATCAGATTAACCAGTGCCCTAGCGCGGTCTCCGCGCCCGGCACCTGCTCGGATCCGCAGCATCCCAACAGCCGCAGGGGGCGGGGGCGCTGCCGGGCCGGGCGCTCCGAGGCCGGGGGCTGGTGTCTCCCGCGGGGCCAGGATGGAGGATGGAGAGCTTTACCTGTGATGGACAAGGTCCAGCGGTAGAACTCCACGGTGTCGTTGAGCGCCGTGGACACCACGTTCAGGACGCTGCCCGGCTCCGAGTCCAGGAGCCCCATCGCGGCGGTGAGCGGGCGCCGGCGTTGGGAGGAGGAAGCGGAGACCCCGCGGGAGGACCGACCTCCGAGGCGACGGCGGACCGAGCGAGCGGCAGCAGGGGACCCCTCTAACGGCGGCGGCCCAGCTGCGTCTTCTCCCCTTCGTCTGGGCGCCGCGGCGGCGGCGGCGGCGGCGGCGACGAGCCGGGCGGAGGAGAAGGTACCGTCAAAGCTCCCGGGAGGAGAAGGAGTAGGAGGTGGAGGAGGAGGAGGAGGAGGAAAAGGAGGAGGAGGAAAAGGAGGAGGAGGAAAAGGAGGAGGAGGAGGAGGAGATGCTGCCCTGAGCGCCGGGTGCTGCACCCGTCTGCCGCCGCGCGCCGCCGCCGCTCCAATCGCCTCGGCCGGCGTCACGTGGCCGCGCGCGGGGAGGAGGGGCCGGCGCGCGCCTCCTCCCGCCCGCGCGCGGGGACTTTGCGCAGGGATACTGCGGCGGGGAGGGGCCTGCGGGGGTCGGGGCCGCGCAGGCGCTGGCGGCCCCGCGTCCCTCGTCCTCGCCCTCTACGCGTGGTCTGGGGAGCGGGGCACCGCGGCCTCCCCTTGCCACCTCCCCCCGCGGGTCCCCCCGCTCCCCTTCCCCGCCTCCCTCTCCCATCGGGCCCCTGCGGAGGAGTATGACGCCTTCCCACGCGTGACCTCGCATCCACCCTGGATGCGCCTTAGGAAACTGGACAGGGAAGAATGGGCGTTTTGTGGGGAAGGCTGAGGTAGGCGACGTGCTTTGGGCCTTACCTGTCATTCACTTCGATTTCCCTTGGGTTCTGTTTCCTTCACCTCCACCTGCACAGACTTGTCACCATGACAAGGGAGGTACAGAAGTTATCCGTCTAAATTAGTAAAGGGATGTTTGTCTTCCCAGCTACAGTGATGGACAATGGACTTTGGGGTCTAATCGTTAGCAAGTTAAATAATTTGCATGAATGCTTGCATGTGTTCCGTAGGCCCTTTTAATATACAGAGAGTAGTCAAAGCAATTTAATTGTTAAATAAGGTTCTAATAATTAAATGAGGTCATGAGGAAAAGAGAGAGGGCCGAGAGAGGCCTTACAATTAGAAAAGTCCGCTTAGACCTGACGGAGTTGTGGTGAATCTAAAAGGATAATTGCTTAGGAGACAAAAGACAATCTAGGTGAAAGAGGGAAAAGTATTTTTTTAAATTGTTTAGATAATAAGAAGATGATGGGAGGTAACAAGGTAATCTTACCCCTGAAAAGGAGCAGAACTACATACAGTTCGTAATTTGATAGTTTCTGACATTGAACAAGACCTTTGAGAATAGTCCAGTAACCTTTTCACCTACTTGGTATTTAAGCATGTCACCTGCTTTTTGTGGAACCTTTTCTCCAATTCTTGATTTAGGATGCTATATTTAAAGGCCATTGAATACAGTGTTAATTGTTTCTGCTCTTTGACACTGTTCAAATAATCTGAATACTATCTTTTATCATAGTTATTTGATTTATTTCTTTTCCAATTGACCCGTTATATGTTCTTCGATTTTATTTTATATTGGAAGCATCCTAGAGGATAAGAATTATTTGGGGTTCCTTTTTGAGGACCCAACCCAGTGCTAGAAATAATAATAAGTATTTATGATGATGTCAAAATGATAACATATTTTTTCAGAACATAACAAGGATTATAAGTGACAGACACTTTAGGGAAAGAAGAGATAACTAAAAGTAACTGATTTATTGTATCGCTCAAGCAACCATAGTCTTCATTAAATGCTCTATTTTTTTTTGAAATTAACAAAATAAAATGTAATTTATCAAATATATTTATCAGATTAAAGTTTTTTGGATTGAAATTATGGTTTCTCAAGTCTCAACCGCATTTTATGTGTGTCAGTCTGATCCTAGAAGCTATTAGCTATATTAAAAAAAAAAACCCAGTCAAGTCTCTATATTTGGAGAGTGGTAATGTTCAACAATCTACTTATGTACTTTGGTGGTCTAGCAAGGTTCAGATTCGTTTGAACTTCATCTAGAAAGTTGATGACTACTTCTGTATTGTGAGGTCCTGGATGCTTCCTATGGAGAACAGATCCCCATCTTCTCTCCCATTCACATGCACGAAATCGCAGCATCTCGTTTAATACAGTGTGAAGTTCTTAAAACCATTTCAGAGAGTATTTCTCCAGTCTCTCTTTTATAGTGAGGCCAACTCAAGTCCCTCTATTCACTAGGGGGCGCCTGTCACATAAAAGAAAATCCTAGACAAGTGAAGACAAATATGTCAGGAGTGGCACTTCTGACTCCTTCATGCCCTACTTGGTACAGTAGTATGTTTGTTTGCATTTATGAGCTGTCCAAACATACACCAAGAACCAGAGCCCTAGAACTTACCTGTTCTGGAGCCCTATCACCCAGCACTGAGACTGACAGGCCAGTCCTCAGTTCACAAGTGGTTTACAAACACCACTGGCTGACCAAACCTAAAGCCTACCTACTGTGATTGTTGTGCAAAGGGAAGGAGACCTGCTGTCCACTCAGCTAGAGTGACAGCCATCTAACAAAGATCTTGGTGGCATTGTGACAGAACAAAATCAAATACAAGCATCCATGGTATCTGCAAAATTTTGAGAACAGAGTTCTTTGTTGAGGACTCAATAAAAATACAATACAGTTACCTACAAAAACTAAAGGAGAGGATATGATTATAATAAAATGATTTTATATAAAATAGCAAAAAAATGTTGTGTGTGTGTGTGTAACTCTAAAGGTTTTTTCCTTGTGGTCACCATGAGGCTCACATGAAATAGCTTAAAATTATAACACCCAGTTTTACACTGATAACTTCAACTAAATTTCTTTTTTTTTTTGGGAATTTATTTTATTTTATTTTTTTGTACAGAAGGTTCTTATTAGTTACCTATTTTACACATATTAGTGTATATATGTCAATCCCAATCTCCCAATTCATCCCACCACCACCACCCCCTTCCCTGCTTTCCCCCCTTGGTGTCCATACGTTTGTTCTCTACATCTGTGTCTCTATTTCAGCCTTAAAAACTGGTTCTTCTGTACCATTTTTCTAGATTCCACATATATGCGTTAATATACAATATTTGTTTTTTTATTTCTGACTTACTTCACTCTGTATGACAGTCTCTAGGTCCATCCACATCTCTACAAAATGACCCAATTTCATTCCTTTTTATGGCTGAGTAATATTCCATTGTATATATGTACCAATCTCCTTTATCCATTTGTCTGTCGATGGGCATTTAGGTTGCTTCCATGACCTGGCTATTGTAAATAGTGCTGCAGTGAACACTGGGCTGCATGTGTCTTTTTGAATTATGGTTTTCTCAGGGCATATGCCGAGTAGTGGGATTGCTGTATCATATGGTAATTCTATTTTCAGTTTTTTAAGGAACCTCCATACTGTTCTCCATAGTGGCTGTATCAATGTACATTCCCACCAACAGTGCAAGAAGGTTCCCTTTTCTCCACGCCCTCTCCAGCATTTGTTGTTTGTAGATTTTCTGATGATGCCCATTCTGACTGGTGTGAGGTGATAACTCATTGTAGTGTTGATTTGCATCTCTCTAATAATTGTGATGTTGAGCAGCTTTTCATGTGCCTCTTGGCCATCTGTATGTCTTCTCTGGAGAGATGTCTCTTTAGGCCTTCTACCCATTTTTGGATTGGGTTGTTTGTTTCTTTAATATTGAGCTGAATGAGCTGTTTATATATTTTGGAGATTAATCCTTTGTCCGTTGATTTGTTTGCAAATATTTTCTCCCATTCTGAGAGTTGTCTTTTCCTCTTGTTTATAGTTTCCTTTGCTGTGCAAAAGCTTTTTTTCATTAGGTCCCATTTGTTTATTTTTGTTTTTATTTCCATTACTCTAGGAAGTGGGTCAGAGAAGATCTTGCTGTGATTTATGTCAAAGAGTGTTCTGCCTATGTTTTCCTCTAGAATTTTATGGTGTCCGGTCTTACATTTAGGTCTTTAATCCATTTTGAGTTAGTTTTGTGTATGGTGTTAGGGAGCGTTCTAAATTCATTCTTTTACATGGAGCTGTCCAGTTTTCCCAGCACCACTTATTGAAGAGACTGTCTTTTCTCCATTGTATATCCTTGCCTCCTTTGTCATAGATTAGTTGACCATAGGTGCATAGGTTTATCTCTGGGCTTTCTATCCTGTTGCATTAATCTATATTTCTGTTTTTGTGCCAGTACCATATTATCTTGATAACTGTAGCTTTGTAGTATAGTCTGAAGTCAGGGAGTCTGATTACACCAGCTCTGGTTTTTCTTCCCTCAAGATTTCCTTGGCTATTCGGGGTCTTTTGTGTCTCCGTACAAATTTTAAGATTTTTTGTTCTAGTTCTGTAAAAAAATGCCATTGGTAATTTGATAGGGATTGCATTGAATCTGTAGATTGCTTTGGGTAGTATAGTCATTTTCACAATATTGATTCTTCCAATCCAAGAACATGGTATATCTCTCCATCTGTTTGTGTCATCTTTAATTCCTTTCATCAGTGTCTTGTAGTTTTCTGAGTACAGGTCTTTTACCTCCTTAGGTAGGTTTATTCCTAGGTATTTTATTCTTTTTGTTGCAGTGGTGAATAGGATTGTTTCCTTAATTTCTCTTTTTGATCTTTCGTTGTCAGTGTATAGGAATGCAAGACATTTCTGTGCATTAATTTTGTATCCTGAAACTTTACCAAATTCATTGATTAGCTCTAGTAGTTTTCTGGTGGCATCTTTAGGATTATCTATGTATAGTATCCTGTCATCTGCAAACAGTGACAGTTTTACTTCTTCTTTTCCAATTTGTATTCCTTTTATTTCTTTTTCTTCTCTGATTGCCATGGCTAGGACTTCCAAAACTATGTTGAATAATAGTGGCAAGAGTGGACATCCTTGTCTTGTTCCTGATCTTAGAGGAAATGCTTTCAGTTTTTCACCATTGAGAATGATGTTTGTTATGGGTTTGTCCTATATTGCCTTTATGATGTTCACTTAGGTTCCCTCTGTGCCCACTTTCTGGAGAGTTTTTATCATAAATGGGTGTTGAATTTTGTCAAAAGCTTTTTCTGCATCTATTGAGATGATCATATGGTTTTTTATTCTTCAGTTTGTTAATATGGTATATCACCTTGATTGATTTGCATATATGGGTGAATCCTTGCATCCCTGGGATAAATCCCACTTGACATGGTGTATGATCCTTTTAATGTGTTGTTGGATTCTGTTTGCTAGTATTTTGTTGACGATTTTGCATCTATATTCATCAGTGATACTGGTCGGTAATTTTCCTCTTTCGTAGTATCTTTGTCTGGTTTTTGGTATCAGGGTGATGGTGGCTTCGTAGAATGAATTTTGGAGTGTTCCTTCCTCTGCAATTTTTTGGAAGAGTTGGAGAGGGATGGGTGTTAGCTCTTCTCTAAGTGTTTGATAGAATTCACCTGTGAAACAATCTGGTCCTGGACTTTGGTTTGTTGGAAGATTTTTAATCACAGTTTCAATTTCATTACTTGTGATTGGTCTGTTCATATTTTCTATTTCTTCCTGGTTCAGTCTTGGAAGGTTATACCTTTCTAAGAATTTGTCCATTTCTTCCAGGTTGTCCATTTTATTGGCACAGAGTTGCTTCTAGTAGTCTCTTACGATGCTTTGTATTTCTGAAGTGTCTGTTGTCACGTCTCCTTTTTCATTTCTAATTTTATTCATTTGAGTCCTCTCCCTCTTTTTCTTGATGAGTCTGGCTAAAGGTTTATCAATTTTGTTTATCTTCTCAAAGAGCCAGCTTTTAGTTTTATTGACCTTTGCTATTTTTTTCTTTATTTCTATTTCATTTATTTCTGCTCTGATCTTTATGATTTCTTTCCTTCTACTAACTTTGGGTTTTGTTTCTTCTTCTTTCTCTAGTTCCCTTAGGCGTAAGGTTAGATTATTTATTTGGGATTTTTCTTGTTTCTTGAGGTAGGATTGTATTGCTATAAACTTCCCTCTTAGAACTGCTTTTGCTGCAGCCCATAGGTTTTGGATCGTCATGTTTTCATTGTCATTTGTCTCTAGGTAGTTTTTTTTTTTTTAATAAATTAATTTTATTTATTTATTTTTGGCTGCATTGGGTCTTCGTTGCTGCGGGAAGGCTTTCTCTAGTTGTGGCAAGCGGGGGCTACTCTTCATTGTGGTGCGCAGGCTTCTCATTGTGGTGGCTTTTCTTGTTGCGGAGCATGGGCTATAGGCATGCAGGCTTCAGTAGTTGTGGCTCGTGGGCTCTAGAGTGCAGGCTCAGTGGTTGTGGTGCACAGGCTTAGTTGCTCCGCAGCATGTGTGATCTTCCCGGTCCAGGGCTCGAACCTGTGTCCCCTGCATTGGCAGGCGGATTCTTAACCACTGTGCAACCAGGGAAGTCCCTCTCGGTAGTTTTGTATTTCCTCTTGATTTCTTCAGTGATCTCTTGGTTATTTAGTAATGTATTGTTTAGCCTCAATCTTTTTGTGTTTTATACGTTTTTTTCCCCTGTAATTGATTTCTAATCTCATGGCATTGTGGTTGGAAAAGATGCTTGATATGATTTCAGTTTCTTAAATTTACTGAGGCTTGATTTGTGACCCAAGATGTGACCTATCCTGGAGAATGTCCCATGTGCACTTGAGAAGAAAGTGTAATCTGCTCTTTTCAGATGGAATGTTCTATAAATATCTATTAAATCTATCTGGTCTATTGTGTCATTTAAAGCTGTGTTTCCTTATTAATTTTCTGTCTGGATGATCTGTCCATTGGTGTAAGTGAGGTGTTAAAATCCCCCAGGACTATCGTTTACTGTCGATTTCCTCTTTTAGAGCTGTTAGCGTTTGCTTTATGTATTGAGATGCTCCTATGTTGGGTGCATATATATTTATAATTGTTATATCTTCTTCTTAGATTGATCCCTTGATCATTATGTAGTGTCCTTCCTTGTCTCTTGTAACATTCTTTATTTTAAAGTCTATTTATCTGATATGAGTATTGCTACTCCAGCTTTCTTTTGATTTCCATTTGCATGGAATATCTTTTTCCATCCCCTCACTTTCAGTCTGTATGTGTCCATAGGTCTGAAGTGGGTCTCTTGTAGGCAACATATATACGGGTCTTGTTTTTGTACCCATTCGGCAAGCCTGTGTCTTTTGGTCGGAGCATTTAATCCATTCACATTTAAGGTAATTATCGATATGTATGTTCCTGTTACCATTTTCTTAATTGTTTTGGGTTTGTTTTTGTAGGTCCTTTTCTTCTCTTGGGTTTCCCACTTAGAGAAGTTCCTTTAGCATTTGCTGTAGAGCTGGTTTGGTGGTGCTGAATTCTCTTCGCTTTTACTTGTCTGTAAAGCTTTTGATTTCTCCATCAAATCTGAATGAGATCCTTGCCGGGTAGAGTAATCTTGGTTGTAGGTTCTTCCCTTTCATCACTTTAAATATGTCGTGCCACTCCCTTCTGGTTTGTAGAGTTTCTGCTGAGAAATCAGCTGTTAACCTTATGGGAGTTCCCTTGTATGTTATTTGTTGTTTTTCCCTTGTTGCTTTTAAAATTTTTCTTTGTCTTTAATTTCTGTCAATTCAATTACTATGTTTCTTGGCATGTTTGTCCTTGGGTTTATCCTGCCTTGGACTCTCTGCTCTTCCTAGACTTGGGTGGGTATATCCTTTCCCATGTTAGGGAAGTTTTCGACTGTTATCTCTTCAGACATTTTCTTGGGTCCTTTCTCTCTCTCTTCTCCTTATGACACCCCTACAATATGAATGTTGGTGAGTTTAATGTTGTCCCAGAGGTCTCTTAGGCTGTCATCATTTCTTTTCATTCTTTTTTCTTTATTCTCTACTGCGACAGTGATTTCTACCATTCTGTCTTCCAGGTCACTTATCTGTTCTTCTGCCTCAGTTATTCTGCTATTGATTCCTTCTAGTGTGTCTTTCATTTCATTTATTGTATTGTTCATCTCTGTTTGTTCTTTAATTCTTCTAGGTCTTTGTTAAACATTTGTTGTGTCTTCTCGATCTTTGCCAACATTCTTTTTCTGAGGTCTTGTATCAACTTTACTATCGTTAGTCTGAATGCTTTATCTGGAAGGTTGCCTATCTCCACTTCATTCCATTGTTTTTCTGGGGTTTTATCTTGTTCCTTCATCTGGTACATAGTCCTCTGCCTTTTCATTTTGTCTATCTTTCTGTGAATGTGGTTTTTGTTCCACAGGCTGCAGGATTGTAGTTCTTCTTGCTTCTGCTGTCTGCCCTCTGGTGGATGAGGCTATCTAAGAGGCTTGTACAAGTTTCCTGGTGGTGGGTAGAGCTGGCTGTTGCTCTGGTGGGCAGAGCTCAGTAAAACTTTAATCTGCTTGTCTGCTGCTGTGTGGGGCTGAATTCCCTCCCTGTTGGTTGTTTGGCCTGAGGCGACCCAGGACTGGAGGCTACAGGCTCTTTGGTGGGGCTAATGGTGGACTCTGGGAGGGCTCATGCCAAGGAGTACTTCCCAGAACTTCTGTTGCCAGTGTCCTTGTCCCCACAGTGAGCCACAGCCTCCCCCTGCCTCTGCAGGAGACCCTCCAACACTAGCAGGTAGGTCTGGTTCAGTCTCCTATGGGGTCACTGCTCCTTCCCTTGGGTCCCGACGTGCACACTACTTTGTGTGTGCCCTCCAAGAGTGGAGTCTCTGTTTCCCCCAGTCTTGTTGAAGTCCTGCAATCAAATCCCACTAGCCTTCAAAGTCTGATTCTCTGGGAATTCCTCCTCCCATTGCTGGACCCCCAGGTTGAGAAGCCTGACTGGGGCTCAGAACCTTCACTCCAGTGGGTGGACTTCTGTGGTATAAGTGTTCTCCAGTTTGTGAGTCACCCACCCAGCAGTTATGGGATTTGATTTTATTGTGATTGCGCCCCTCCTACCATCTCACTGTGGCTTCCCCTTTATCTTTGGATGTGGGGTATCTTTTTTGGTGAGTTCCAGTATCTTCCAGTTGATAATTGTTCAGCAGTTAGTTGTGATTCCTGTGCTCTCGCAAGAGGGAGTGAGGGCACGTCCTTCTATTCTGCCATCTTCAGTTTAATCCGCAAAATATTTTTAAATGTCTTACAGCCCATACAGAGTTAACAACATAAATCAAGCTATCCATTTTTTTCCTAGTGTTTCCACCTTTCCATGTTGTCAATATTGTCAGCCACCTGTGCTTTCAAGGTGAACCTAGGAATCTGTTGAATCAGAAGTGAAAGGGAGGGCTTCCCTGGTGGCACAGTGGTTAAGAATCCGCCTGCCAGTGCAGGGGACACAGGTTCGAGACCTAGTCCAGGAAGATCCCACATGCCATGGAGCAGCTAAACCCGTATGCCACAACTACTGAGACTGTGCCCTACAGCCCATGAGCCACAACTACTGAGCCCGCGTGCTACAACTACTGAAGCCCACGTGCCTAGAGCCTGTGCTCAGCAGCAAGAGAAGCCACTGCTATGAGAAGCCTGCGCACCACAACGAAGAGTAGCTCCCACTCGCTGCAAGTAGAGAAGGCTTGCGCACAGCAACGAAGACCCAACGCAGCCAAAAGTAAGTAAGTAAATAAATAAATATTTATTTATTTAAAAAAAAAAAAGAGGCGCAAGGAAGTAGTCTGATAAAGAAGAGCTACAGAGAGACCTTAAATCTTACAGAAGTAAATTTTGCCAAGTGGATAATACTTACAGAAAATGCAGAAAATCAATGGTAATAGTAATTGCTGTCTATTAGTTCCAATTTTCTGTTTAATTCCACTCACCATTTTGCCCTTACTCCAGAAGGGTAAAAAATATGTAGTACCCATTACATAATACAGGTTCTTACCTAATTTGGAATTATAATCTTTGCCTTAATGCATATTCCATTTAAAAAATTTTAAGATATTTACTTTTTTTGTTACCTCATATACAATTATTTTTATTATATTAAGTGGATATAGAGTCTCCTGATAATTCATGAGTATTGAAAAAGTAACAAATAGTACAGTGAAGTGAAAATCCCCCATAATCTCATCTCTCTTATTTTTCCAGATTTTTATGTGCCAATATAAGCTCTCTTTTCTTTACACAAATGTTTATTTATTTTAATGTTATTCTATAATCTGCTTTCTAAAAACTTAACAATAGATCAGGAGCACTTTTCAATGTAAAAATACTGACTACTTAATATTCCATTATATGGATATTCCGTAATTTATTTAGCCACTACAATTTAGATTGTTTCCAATTTAAGCTATTATATCAATTTAACTATTAGTACCCCAGTATACACAATTGTGTGAATTTGTCTAATTATATTCTTAGCATAAATTTCTACAAGGGAAATTTCTGGGTCAGGGAGCTTTAACTTAAATTTTTTGGTACATGATGATTGATTATATCATCCAGAAATATATCAATTCACAATTCCACCAAAATCTATGAAAGTGTGCTCATTTCTCTACACCCCATTCTTCTTACTGAATTTAATTATGCTTTATAATCATTACCGATCAGATAGGCAGATAATGATATTTATTGTTGCTTAACAGTTTATCATGTTTATTGGCATTTTAACTTCTTTCTTTTGAGAATTGCCTGCTTGTATTCGTTGCACACACTCTATTAGTTGTATCTATTTTTCTTATGGATTCATAAGGGATTTTACATAATAAAGTTACTAACAGTTTGCTATATATGTTGCAAATGTATTTTTCCAGTTTATTTGTGTTTTACTAGATTTATGATAATAATTTTTAACTGGGCATATTGGAGGCTGGGGTTAGGTTAGCCTCACTCATCACCGTCTCTGCCAGAATTATGTGTCAGAATGGTCTTTTTCAAACTGTGTAACCTCTGGCAGTTCTGATCTACATTTCTAGGAGCATATGCTACTCCATTCCCAAGAATCTCAACTACAAATATCTTGCATTGAGTATTCATTATTTTGAGGTCCCCAGTATGTACACCCAGTCTAGACTCTTTGTTTTATAGATCAATGCCATTGGTCCAATCTCTCTTCACATAGCAATACTTCAAGGCCAAGTTGTGCATTCAAGGGCGTAGTGATGAGTGCCAAACCATGGTATCATTCCCAGTTCTTCCTGGCTTGGTTACACACAGAAAAGTTCTGTCACACTCAATTGAGTATTTCTGGGTTTCCAGTTCCTTCATTTACTACATCCTGTAATATCTCCATCTTCACCAGTGATGTCAACCTTGACCAAGAAATCTGATAATAAATGGAAAGTGTTAAGGAGAACAACTCTTCACCCTGCTCTTATCCTCCCATTACTGAAGGTCACTCTAGTTTCATCGTTGTTGTCATCGTAGAAGACAAAAAGGACCACTGAGAGAAAACTAATTCACATGACAAAGAAAGAAACTGGCTGTATTTCAAGGACTTAGTAAAAAGCCTGACTCTTGGTTCCAGGCCAGCATTTAGCTGACTCCAAGAGCCATCTTTCACCAGCCATCCTGATATTCTGGGAATGCCTTCAGGGAAATGGCCATACGTGATTGAATTTTAAAAAGTTGCTAGTAATGAACTGCAGTGTTTGGGGCCCAGCAGCTGTGAGTGGGACACTCACGTGAGATGAACAACTACACAAAAATGAATGACCTCCCTCAGATCTTGGAGAAACAGCCTTGACCCTGAAGAATCCATGGATGAAACTAAAAGGAAGTAACTTAAGTAAAGTCTTGGCTTCTATACCATCATTTATATCTGGTTCCCCTTTCTCATTCTTTTACGCCAGCTCCTCCTATTTCTGACCCTTGAATGTCAGAATTCTTTCTGGTTGCTTTCTAGTCTTCTCTTTTTCTTATATTATACCTCCTGCCTAAATTATGTGATCCATCCTCATGCCATTGGTTGCCATCTATTTATAACTCCCAAGTGTGTATCTCCAGCTTACATCCTTCTTTCAAGCTCTTATATCTCACAGCTTGTGTGGTATTTTGTCTTTGATGGGCCTCAGGCATCTGAATCTGAGATGTTAGAACATACTCCCCCCACATCTGTTCTTCCTTCATATTCTTCCATTACTACATGTGCCCCAAGCCATCACTGACACTTTATCCTCCCTTACCACCCACATCCAATCCATGACCAACACCTATCAATTCTATTGCAAAACATATCTTGGGGGCTTCCCTGGTGGTGCAGTGGTTAAGAATCCACCTGCCAATGCAGGAGACACGGGTTCAAGCCCTGGTCCAGGAAGATCCCACATGCCGCGGAGGAACTAAGCCCGTGTGCCACAACTACTGAGCCTGTGCTCTAGAGCCCGTGAACCACAACTACTGAGCCCACGAGCCACAACTACTGAAGTCCATGTGCCTAGAGGCCATGCTCCGAAACAAGAGAAGCGACTGCAATGAGAGGCCCGTGCACTGCAACGAAGAGTAGCCCACGCTCGCCACAACTAGAGAAAGCCTGTGCACAGCAATGAAGACCCAACACAGCCAAAAATAAATAAATACATAAATACATAAATAAATTTATTAAAAAAAAACATATCTTGACTCCTTCCACTTCTCTCAGCTCCGCTGCATACACTTTAACCTAAGCCTCCATCACCTCCTCAACTTAATCACCTCAACCACCCCTTAACTGGTCTCTCTGCACCCATTTCTTTCCTCCACTCACAGCAGTTTAAGTACTCTTTTAAAATTGCCCATCAGATCATGGCAAATGATATATCTGATAACGAGTTAATAACCAAAATATACAAAGAACTCAGTATCAAAAAAAAAAAAAAACCAACCTGACTAAGAAATGAGCAGAGGACCTGAATAGACATTTTTTCCAAAGAAGACATACAAATAGCCGACAGACACGTGAAAAGATGCTCAACATCACTATCATCAGGGAAATGCAAATGAAAACCACAATGAGATATCATCTTACACTTGTGAGAATGGCTATTATAGAAAAGACAAGAAATAACAAGTGTTGGTGAGGATGTGGAGAAAAGGGAACATTTGTGCACTGTTGGTGGGAATGTAAATTGGTGCGACCACTGTGGAAAACAGAATGGAGGTTCCTCAAAAAATTCAAAATAGAACTGCCATGTGACCCAGCAGTCCCACTTCTGGGTATTTTTCCAAAGAAAATAAAAACACTAGTTTTATTGCAGCATTATTTACAATAGCCAAGATATTGAAGCAACCTAAATACCATCAATAGATGAATGGATAAAGAAGATGTGTTGTATATATATATATATATAAAATGGATTTATTACTCAGCCATAAAAAAGAATGAGATCTTGACATTTGTGACAACATGGATGGACCTAGAGTGTATTATGCTAAGTGAAATAAGTCAGATGGAGAAAAACAAATTCCATATGATTTCACTTATATGTGGAATCTAAAAAACAAAACAAATGAACAAACATAATAGAACAGAAACAAAGTCATACATACAGAGAACAAACAGGTGATTGCCAGAGGGGAGAGGCATGGGGGGATGAGTGAAACAGGTGAGGGAGATAAATTTCTGGTTACAAAAAAAATGAGTCACAGGATGAAATGTACAGCATAGGGAATACAGTCATTAATATTGTAACAGCTTCGTATGGTGACAGGTGGTAACTAGACATCCTGGTGATCATTTTGTAATGTATAGATATATTGAATCACTATGTTGTGCAGCATAATTGTAGGTCAATTATACTTCAATTTTTAAAAAAAACCTAGAATAGCTAACACAATACTGAAAAAGAACTAAATTGGAGAACTTACACTGCTTGTTTTCAGGACTTGCTGTAAAGCTACAGTAATCAGAACAGTGTGATATTGTGGAAAGGATGAATACACAGAAAAATAGAAAAATTATAGAGCCCAGAAATAGACCCACACATATATAGTCAACTGATCTTTGATAAAGGTACAAAGGCAATTCAATGGAAAAGGGGTAGTCTTTTCAACAAATTGTTCTGGAAAAAGTTGTATGTCCATATACAAAACAAAACAAAAACCTAGACAGAGACCATGTATCTTTCACCATGATTAACTCAAATTGGATCACAGGCCTAAATGTAAAATGCAAAATAATAAAACTTCTAGATGAAAACATAGGATAAAATCTAAGTGATCTTGGTTTTGGTGATGAGTTCTTAGATACAACACCAAAGTCACAATTCATGAAAAAAGAATTGATAAGTCATTAAAATTAAAAACTTATGCTCTGTTAGAGACTGTTTAGAAAATGAAAAAACAAGCCACAGACTTAGAGAAAATATTTGCAAAACATTTTTCTGATAAAGACTTGTATCCAAAATATACAAAGAAGTCTTAGTATTCAACAATAATAAAAAAAACAACTCAGTGTAAAAATAAACAAGAGATCTGGACACCTCACCAAAGAAAATATGCAGATGGCAAATAAACAGAAACAGACTCACAGACGTAGAGAATGAACTTATGGTTACACGGGGGTGGGGGAAGGGTGAGGAGAAGGGGTAGTTAGGGAGTTTGGGATTGACATCTACACATTGCTATATGTAAAACAGATAACTGATAACTGACAAGGACCTACTGTATAGCACAGGAAACTCTGATCAATATTGAACCTAAATGGGAAAGTAATATGAAAAAGAATAGATACATGTATATGTATAAATGAATCACTTTGCTGTACACCTGAAACTATCACAACACTGTTGATCAACTATACTACAATATAAAATAAAAAGTTTAAAAAAAACATATGAAAGGTTCAATGTCATGTGTCATCAGAGAACAGCAAATTAAAACAACAAGATACCACTACATGCCTATTAGAACGGCTAAATTAAAAATAAAAACAAATTTAAAAAACCTTGACAATACCAACTGCTGGTGAACTTACAGATCAGCAGAAACTCTCATTTACTGATAGCAGAAATGCAAAATGGTACAGCCACTTTGGAAGAAGGCAGTTTGGCAGTTTCTTACAATGCTAAACATAGCCTTACCATATAACCCAGAAATTGTACTCATGGATATTTGCTCAACAAATCTGAAAACTTATGTCTACACAAAAAGCTGCACATGGATATGTATAGCAGCTTTTTCATAATAACCAAAAACTGAAAGCAACCAATCTGCTCTTCAATAGATGAATGGGTACAGAAATTGTGGTGCATCCATACAATGGAATATTATTCAGCAATACAAAGAAATAAGCTAGCAAGCCATGAAAGACGTGGATGAAACTGAAATGTATATTGCTAAGTGAAAGAAACTAGTGTGAAAGGGCTACATACTATATGATTCCAATTATTTGACATTTCTGAAAAGGCAAAACTATAGAGACAGTAAAAAGATCTGTGGTTTCCAGGGGCTCAGGGAGATGGGAAGAGGTTGAATATGTCTAGTACAGGAAATTTTGTAGGGTGAATGTAACTATTCTGTATGACACTGTAATAGTAGATAAACAGCACTAAGCATTTTCCACAATCCATAGACCTTTTCTGCAAAGAGTGAGCCTTAACATATGAAATTTTTTTATTCATTTAGGAGGTTGGGGAATGCCAGGATGGAATACAGACTGTGACAAAAGAATCCAATTGTATTATAAAATATATTTAAGAAGGTCAGGGTGAAATTTGCTGACCTAGTAGGTTTGGAAATGAGCAGAGTCTGTAAGACTAAAGGCAAAAGGGACCGCACATTGGCAATGTACTCTAGTTTATAAGGTTGTTTCCCACAGGCGTACAAGTCAACAATTCTGATACTGCTCTATGAGTCTGCTGGAACTGAACAATTAAGTAACTGGATGGATGGCAAATGGTATGAGCCAGGTTTCTCACTGTTGAAGTGGAAGTTTATAGGTAAGCAACGAAAGGAGGCTAGAGTAATCCGTGTGGCAATAGATCAGAGTTGGAGACACAAGTATAATGTCATGTTTAGCTTAATTTAGATACAGGTGGTTCCGTATAGATATAGCTATGTGTATATACACAGGTTAGTATATGCACACATATGTCTTTGCTCTGTCAGCTGAGAGGGTTTAGAAGCATAGACACCCTACTGGCAACAAGCACACTCAGTACCCAGATTTTGGTTTCTAACACTATTCTCCAATCAAAGTAAACAAGGGATCCTTGGAAAAATGACTGATTCTAGGACTGGGGCAGGAAAGTATAAGAGGATCCCAGAACATCTTTTAGTACCAGGAAGTAAAGAAGTGCTCAAAGAAAAAACTGCAAATTGGTGTAGGTTATGGCGAAGGGACACAGGAAACAACTGGAAAAGCTCCCAGTGCCCAGAGCTGGAACACTTTGAGCAAAAAAATAAAGTAGTATTGAACTGTGACCCGAAGTGTAAAATAATACCCATGAGTCCATATGGATAGAAGTAAGTGATTGAATGAATGAATACATGGGGAAGAAGAGATAAATATCTCTTGCAGAAGAATTCTAAATAATTAGGTAGCTACTCCACGCTCAAGGGAGTGGGGTATAACAGCCTGCTCCTTAAGTAAGGTCTGCATGTAGTGACTTCTTTCCAAAGAGTACAATGTGGAATGGGAAGAAAAACAATAACTTTAGGTTGGATAAATCTGACAAACACTACCTCAGCCAGGTGATCAAGGTCAACAGCAATGGTGATAAGAAATATTGATAATGTGTACCCTTGCTCTGATGTGATAAAGATGGCATTTTACCTCCGTGGTCTTTCTCCCCCAAACCCATAACCCCAGCCTCATCATGTGAAAAACATTAGATGGTTTCAAATTGAGGAATATTCTGCAAAATATCTAAGTAGTTCTCCGCAAAACTAAGTTCATCAAAAGCAAGGAAAGTCTGATAAACTGTCATAACCAAGAAGAGCCTAAGGACACATGAAAACTAAAAGTAATGTAGTATCCTGGATGGGATCCTGGAATGGAAAAAGAACACTAGGTAAAAACTAAGGAAGTCTGAATAAACTACTGACTCAATATTGGTTTAATAATTGTGACAAATGTGCCATATGAATGTAAGATATTCATAATAAGGGAAAGTGTGTGGAATATATGGGAACCCTGTACTTTGCAATTTTCATTTAAATTCAAACTGTTCTAAAGAATAAAGATTATTTTTAAAATCATAAATAAAATATGAAAAATAATTATAGCCTTTTGCAATAATTTCAATCATATGGTATATCTTAAAGAAATAACTACCAAATGTATCTTATGGTAAAATAGGTTGAATAGTACCTAAGCATAAGCATGTTGTGAAATTTAAACGAGGTCAACCATGTAAAGTAGTACGACTACTCAGTGAATGTTGGTTGCTACTGTTCTTGTTATTATGGAAGCTGACTCTGACTCAGGTTCAATCTTCAAAGAATCAGCAGTGCAGTAGAGAGACAAGTAAGATGAGTATAACAAAGGGTAATAAGTGATGACAAATGACTCTTCCCTTACTAACTATGTGACCTTGTAATCTGAGTTAATCTCAGTGCCTCAGCCTCTGGCACCCAATAAATATAGCAATAATAATGACACTAGTCTCAACGATACCACTGATGACAAATTACAACAGAAGTATGATGGGGCACAATGGAAACAGTAGTATCAGTGGCTTACTAGAAAAGGTAATAGCTAAGCTATATGTCATGAATACATGTTAACTAATTCATGTGTTCATTCAACAAACATTCAATGAGTTTCTACTATGTTTATCAGGCACTACCCCATCATTTTTTGAGAATCAAATCAAGAGTGATTTCCCCATTACATTTCAGCCTTCTATAATTTTTATTTTTCTTTTAAATAATTGACATTAGTCAATTTCATATCTGGAGCTAACAGGCATTCTTTAAAGAAAAATGTCTTTGTAAATTGGACACTGTTGTCCTAGCCAGAGCATATATAGAATTAAATTGCAGGGGTTTGGCAGTAAATAGGGCCTAAACGGTCATAAAAATAACCCAAGTTTTAAAGTCAAGCTAGAAAGTGAAAGAAATATTATGCTCTCTTGCCCTACTGAGAAGATCATTTTACCAAGAAACTAAATCAAGTCTGTAAGTAATAAGGTCTATCTGGTAGAGCTGATCTGCAGACTCACAAATTTTAATTGTCAAAGATGAATTAGATTCAACAACATGTTTTTAAATTTTTATTTATTTATTTTTGTCTGCATTGGGTCTTTGTTGCTGTGCACAGGCTTTCTCTAATTGTGGCAAGTGGGAGCTACTCTTCGTTGTGGTGCAGGGTCTTCTCATTGCGGTGGCTTCTCTTGTTGTGGAGCTTGGGCTCTAGGTGCGCGGGCTTAGTAGTTGTGGCGCACGGGCTTAGTTGCTCCACAGCACGTGGGATCTTCCCAGACCAGGGCTCGAACCCGTGTTCCCTGCATTGGCAGGCAGATTCGTAACCATTGCGCCACCAGGGAAACCCTCAGCAACGTTTCTTATATTACGAGTAAGATTTTGGTCCAGAATAATACAAAAGATGTCCAAATAAAGGATGATATATGAATTAGTGTTGGGCACAAAATCCTCAGAACTGTGAAATAACTGGTTGCTTGGTAAATCTGTGGTGGTATGCATTCATTTATTCTTTTTTTGATCTAGAATAAGTAAGAATAAGACCAAAGGAAAACAACATAGTTTGAGCACATTTTATTAGATCCTAACTAGTAGGTTGCCTATTTTACTGATAGAATTTTCCTTTGGCACTTTGTCTACAACAGATCATAGATTTTAAGAGCAACTAGGGAGATAAATACTATGTTATAATGGAAAACATCCTGGTCCAGGAATCAGGAGACCTCAGTTCTGTTTTTATTTCTGGCCCTAACATGTGTGGGCATGGGCAAATCACTGGTCTCTTTAAGGTTCTCCTTATCTGATAAATGAAGATAATGCATTCCCTATCTTCTTCATATAATTGTTGTGTGGCTCAAATGAGATAATGACCATTAAAGCATAGTTAAAGCATGGAATTTTTATTTTTTGGCCAGTGAAAATAGTACACTACCATGATGATGGATATATGCCATTATGCATGTCTAAACCCATAGAATGTATAATACCGAGAATGAACCCTAAGGTGTCTATGTACTTTGGGTGATTATGATGTGTTAACATGGGTTCATCAGTTGTAACAAGTGTACCACTCTAGTGGGAGAAGTTGATAATAGAGAAATCTATACATATGTGGGCCCAGGGGGTATATGGGAAATCTCTTTAACCCAAAACTGCTCTAAAAAAAAATGAAGTCTTAAAAAAGGAAAAAAAAAAAAAAAGGAAAGAGGGAGGGAGGGAAGGAAGGAAGGAAGGAAGGAAGAGAGGGAGGGAGGAAAATTTGTACTTAATTCCAAAGTCCAGGAAGATGGAGTCAGTATTAGATTTAACTTTATTTAGAAAAATATTTTTACATGCCCAAATGTTATGTAATAATTCATGTTCATTATATGTTTTTGCCACTGAAAGAAGAGTAAAACTGAGTGTCTTGTCTTGGCAAAAAAAAAAAAAAAAAAAAAACAGCATGGCATTTTAACCACTGAAATTGTTACCCATAAATTTACTTTAAAGAGAATAAGTTCTTTAGTGGATATTGAAAAGATTTTTAAAAAGCTTTGTGGGGCTTCCCTGGTGATGCAGTGGTTAAGAATCCGCCTGCCAATGCAGAGGACATGGGTTCGAGCCCTGGTCTGGGAAGATCCCACATGCCTCAGAGCAACTAAGGCCATGCGCCACAACTACTGAGCCTGCGCTCTAGAGCCCGCGAGCTGCAACTACTGAGCCCACTTGCCACAACTACTGAAGCCCGCACGCCTAGAGCCCATGCTCTGCAACAAGAGAAGCCACCGCAATGAGAAGTCCGTGCACCACAACGAAGAGTAGCCCCCGCTCGCCGCAATTAGAGAAAGCCCACATGCAGCAACGAAGACACAAAACTGCCAAAAATAAATAAATACATAAAATTTATTTTTAAAAAAAGCTATTGTGATATATCTCTCTTCATTAATAATTGAATTAAGTAACCATATATAATGTTCTGAATTTTACTTTGTAAGTACAGAAAGGAAATAACCATTGCTAACTATTTCTTCCCATGGGGAAAAATTATAGCCCTCTGGATATTCTATAGTGTATTCTCATGTTGAAAAAACCACCCCCAATACCAAGGTAATTTAAAAGGATTATATAGATTTGGCCACCACAAGTGTAATTTAGATAACTTAGCATTGTTAATTGTTTTTATTGTTCTTAAAAAGAATAACATGAACTATATTCTCTAATCTTTGATTAGATATGTGTTAACATTTTCTCTCTCACAGAGGGATATACTGGGAAAAGACAACATAAGTTTTCTTTAGAATTTTTATCTGTCCCCTCACAACAAATACTTTTCTCCCGAACCTCTATGGGAAAAGGAAGTTTTACAGTGGAAAACTGGCAGATCACACCTTAACAAAATGATCATGTTAATATGACCAATAATGGGACAGACTGATACCACATGCCTTCTGAAGTGAGGCACTGAAAAGGCCACTGCATATGTAATACTACGTGGCAATGTGTCTCTAGAAGGGCAAGTGGCCCCATGGCTCCTTTTCACTAGGTTCTCAGGGGAAATCCCTGAGATTTGGATCCCTGAGATGTGGATCCCCTTCCAAATCGACTCTGGATTTGGCCACGTGTCAGCATTGGCCCATGGGGACATCAGCAGACTTGATACAAACAGATGCTTGGTAAGTGTTTGTATGTTGAGGCTTTAGATCACCAAATAGTGCAATTTACTTGAAATGTCACAAATATCTCTAACTGCCAAGTCAGAATCATCATAATAATCACTACGAGACTCTGCATCTTTGTATCTAGATATTTGGCTACTTAAGGAATATTAGAGGATTAGCAAAACCTAATGGAGTATGTGCATTCCTCGTCACCGTGGTCGGCCAGCCATACCCAGGCATTCATACTCTTAGACCTGGTCTTGCCACTCAGCGTTCTTAGAATGATGCTATGGTCACATGAAGGGGCCCATTTAGCTTCTTTTAAGATGAAAGACCACATGTAAAGAGAAGCTAGTCATCTCGGCCTCCAAGTGAGCCCTGCCACAAGCCTGTGGACTTGCAGACTATAGCTGCACGTATAAATGCAGAGACCAAAAGATTTCTTCTACCTCCTTCTTCTCTCTCATTTGTAGGTTAATTAAGTTACTTATGTGGAACAAACCTGTAAACTAAAATATTCTTAATAAACTTATATGGAACAAACCTGTAAATTAAAATATTCGTAATAAACAAAACATTGCTGTATTCCGTATTCTAAAATATGAACATAATTATATGCATTAAAATTGTTTGAATGCCCAGGGAGTGTGGAGAGTGAGGATAAGTAAATGAGTAATGTTAAAGCCAAAGTGTAGTCTATCACATCCAAGATTTTTTTTAAAAGGAGCTAAAAAATGATGACTCATGATAAAAGCAATTTTTATTTTTTGAGTTATTTATTTATTATATCTTTATTGGAGTATAATTGCTTTACAATGTTGTGTTAGTTTCTGTTGTACAATAAAGTGAATCAGCTATAAGTATACATATATCCCCATATCCCCTCCTTCTTGAGCCTCCCTCCCACCCTCCCTATCCCAACCCTCTAAGTCATCACAAAGCACCGAGCTGATCTCCCTGTGCTATGCAGCTGCTTCCCACTAGCCATCCATTCTACATTCGGTAGTGTGTATATGTCAATGCTACTCTCTCACTTCGTCCCAGCTTACCCTTCCCCTCCTGTGTCCTCAAGTCCATTCTCTACATCTGCATCTTTATTCCTGCCCTGCCACTAGGTTCATCAGTACGGTTTTTTTAGATTCCATATATGTGTTAGCATACAGTGTTTGTTTTTCTCTTTCTGACTTATTCCACTCTGTATAACAGACTCTAGGTCCATCCACCTCACTACAAATAACTCAATTTTGTTCCTTTTTATGGCTGAGTAATATTCCATTGGATATTATGTGCCACATCTTCTTTATCCATTCATCTGTTGATGGACACTTAGGTTGCTTCCATGTCCTGGCAATTGTAAATAGTGCTGCAACGAACATTGTGGTACATGACTCTTTTTTTTTTTTTTAACATCTTTATTGGAGTATAATTGCTTTACAATGGTGTGTTAGTTTCTGCTTTATAACAAAGTGAATCAGTTATACATATACATATGTTCCCATATCTCTTCCCTCTTGCATCTCCCTCCCTCCTACGCTCCCTATCCCACCCCTCTAGGTGGTCACAAAGCACAGAGCTGATCTCCCTGTGCTATGTGGTTGCTTCCCACTAGCTATCTATTTTACGTTTGGTAGTGTATATATGTCCATGCCACTCTCTCTCTTTGTCATATCTTACCCTTCCCCCTCCCCATATCCTCAAGTCCATTCTCTAGTAGGTCTGTGTCTTTATTCCCGTCTTGCCGCTAGGTTCTTCATGACCTTTTTTTTTTTTTCCCTTAGATTCCATATATATGTGTTAGCATACAGTATTTGTTTTTCTCTTTCTGACTTACTCCACTTTGTATGACAGACTCTAGGTCCATCCACCTCACTACAAATAACTCAATTTCGTTCCTTTTTATGGCTGAGTAATATTCCATTGGATATATGTGCCACATCTTCTTTATGCATTCATCTGTTGATGGACACTTAGGTTGCTTCCATGTCCTGGCAATTGTAAATAGTGCTGCAACGAACAATGTGGTACATGACTCTTTTTGAATTATGGTTTTCTCAGTGTATATGCCCAGTAGTGGGATTGCTGGGTCATATGGTAATTCTATTTTTAGTTTTTTAAGGAACCTCCATACTGTTCTCCATAGTGGCTATATCAATTTACATTCCCACCAACAGTGCAAGAGGGTTCCCTTTTCTCCACATCCTCTCCAGCATTTATTGTTTGTAGATTTTTTGATGATGGCCATTCTGGCGGGTGTGAGGTGATACCTCACTGTGGTTTTGATATGCATTTCTCTAATGATCAGTGATGTTGAGCGTCTTTTCACGTGTTTGTTGGCAATCTGTATGTCTTCTTTGGAGAAATGTCTATTTAGGTCTTCCACCCATTTTTGGATTGGGTTGTTTGTTTTTTTGGTATTGAGCTGCATGAGCTGCTTCTATATTTGGAGATTAATCCTTTGTCAGTTGATTTCGCTTACAAATATTTTCTCCCATTCTGAGGGTTGTCTTTTCATCTTGTTTATGGTTTCCTTTGCTGTGCAAAAACTTTGAAGTTTCATTAGTTCCCATTTGTTTATTTTTGTTTTTATTTCCATTACTCTAGGAAGTGGGTCAAAAAAGATATTGCTGTGATTTATGTCATAGAGTGTTCTGCCTATGTTTTCCTCTAAGAGTTTTATAGTGTCTGGGCTTAAATTTAGGTTTTAATCCATTTTGAATTTATTTTTGTGTATGGTGTTAGGAAGTGTTTTAATTTCATTCTTTTACGTGTAGCTGTCCAGTTTTCCCAGCTCCACTTATTGAAGAGGCTGTCTTTTCTCCATTGTATATTCTTGCCTCCTTTGTCAAAGATAAGGTGACCCTATGTGCGTGGGTTTGTCTCTGGGCTTTCTATCCTGTTCCATTGACCTATATTTCTGTTTTTGTGCCAGTACCATACTGTCTTGATGACTGTAGCTTTGTAGGATAGTCTGAAGTCTGGGAGCCTGATTCCTCCAGCTCCATTTTTCTTTCTCAAGATTGAAAAACAATTTTTAAATTGCAGGGTATTTTAATATTTTAAAAACTCAGAGTAAAACTCTTTTAAAACTCAGAGCTGGAACCTAGAAAGAGATATATGAAGATGGTTATACATGTTTTTCTTTTTTAACTTAAAAATAATTTCTTTCAAGTTTTGCTGGATTTAAAGTTTTGATCAATTTTACAAAAGGTAAACAAAAAGGATTTACAAACAATATTTTGGTTAGATAAAACATATAAATTTTTCATGCAAGAGATTCCATCATTTTAACCACAGATAACATCGTTCTGCCCATTTGGAACATATCAACTTCTGAAAATATTATATACTTGGTTTTTGGTTCTCTTAAAAGACATTCTCTTAGAGAATAAGCTAAGGTTAAATGTTAGAGAAGTACATTGACTTGCCCCAAATCACAGTTGGCTAGTGGCTTAGATAAGATGAAAATAAAGATTTCTAACCACTGGTTTAATATAGTCTTCCCATTTTACCAGTCCACTACCTTCTTTTATCATGTTCTTGAATATTTTAGAGCTTTATGCTATTTTCACAGGAGTTCGTGGTTTCAGTTTTGGATGGAAAAAGTGAAGGATGATTGCTATCTAGTGTCAAAATGATAACCCCCACTGATTCATTCATTTATTCATTATTCAATAAATATTCAATAGCTTCTGTTATATTAGGCCCTGTTCTAGGTTCTAGGGATACAGCAATGAGCAAATTGGGCAGTTATTCTCATTGTTGTGGAGAATTTTAGTGGAGAAAATGAAAAACTAAACAAGTAAAATCTATAGTATTTCAGGTGACGATAGGTGCTGTGGAGAAAAATGAAGCAGTGCAGGCAAATAAGCAGTGCAGGAGTTGGGGTGAGTGTCGGGTATTTGACGATTCCATTTAAAATATTATGCTCAGAAAAGGCATTACCAAGAAAGTGACGTTTGAAGAAAGACCTGAAGGAAATGAGAGAGTCATAAATGCAAAGGCCTTGATTAGCTCCGCTTTCTCCTCAACCTAGAATCATGTGTTTCTGTTCCAGTGGTAACTAACACAAGATCTGTAACCCTAAATATCCACTCTTGTTCTAACCCCATTCAGGCCCCAGGGAAATGCTTTCGCAAACCTCTTATTCTTTGACCTTTGAAACAAAAGGCACCTGCAGCCATGAAGGTGCATGGGGTTGTGGGACTGCCACCCCTGGAGATGGACACTGCCTCAGAGGGTCAGAGTGGTTCAGTGCTCAGGTAAGATAAAGACAAATTAGTTAACATGTCAAGTCTTCTTCTTAACATCCTTCTCAGCGGCATGGAGCATCCATTTTGCTTGCTTCTCTTTCAGTTTCAATTTGTGGGGTTGAAGGCCCTCAGCAATCAATATAGTACTGGTAATAGTTTGCATGGCTCTCCAATATGGTAGCCTTCGCACCCTGTGGCTTTTGAGACACCTGAAATGTAGCTACCCCAACTGAGAAGTGCTATAAGTGTAACCTACACACCAAACTTTGAATACTCAGTATGAAAAAAAGAATGTAAAAGACTTCATTAATTATTGTTATATTGATAATATGTTGGAATAGTATTTTAATATGTTGGATTAAATAAAATATATTATTAACATTAATGTTAATGATTTTAAATGTTTACTTTTTAATTTTTCTAATGTAGAAAAACTTTTAATGTAAAAAATTATAAGTTTTGCATGTGGCTTGTACTGTATTTCTATTGGACAGTGTGATCTAGACATTATAAAGTGTGATACTGATTCTTTGCATTAACAGTTAAATGGACATTCAACGCTAGAATCGTGAATAATTGTTTTTTAGTTGAGACATAAGTGACATAACATTATATTAGTTTCAGGTGTACAGTGTAATGGCTTGATATTTGTATATATTGCGAATGGTCATTACCAGTGAGTAGTTAACACGCATCACCACACGTAGGTACAAAATTTTTTTCTTGCAATGAGAACTTTTGAGATTTACTCTCTCAGCAATTTTCAAATATACAGTGGAGTATTATTAACTACAGTCACCATGATGTGATTTACATCCCCAGGACTTATTTATTTTATAACTAGAAGTTTATACCTTTTGACCACCTTCACCCATTTTGTCCACCCCCAAACCTCTGCCCTGGCAACTACAAATCTGTTCTCTGTATCTATGAGTTCCATGTTTTGGCTTTTTTGTTGTTTCTTTTTTAGATTTCACGTACAAGTGAGATCATAGGTATTTGTCTTTCTCCTTCTGACTTATTTCACTTAGCATAATGCCCTCAAGGTCCATGGATGGACAGTTTTATTTTTATGAAAATGTCTAATAAGATTTAATTAAATTTTCAAAAGATGAATTTAAAAATTCAACTTTATTTAAATAATTTTGATTAAAAACTTTCATATGCATTAATTAGAATTTATATTTTGACTTTTAATTTTAATATATCATTTGAATATTTTAGAAAAAATAACTTGGAGGAATATATGTAAAATAATTTAATTTTATATTTATTTTAATTTTTGCTAAAAGTATATTCAAATTTTGTACTCCTTGAATATAGTTACAATTAATTTTTAATCCTTTAGCTCTTTACCGTCAATAGAGCACAAATTATGTAAAAATCTTAACTAGAGCATTATAATGTATGATCTTTTTCTAATAAAAATAAGAAAAATTCATGGAATGGATCAACTTATAAATAATTTATAAATTATATACCTTTATGTTATTATTCATCTAAACATCTCTGGCCCATTAACAAAAATCCCTAAAATGTAGAGTAATAGTTAAATTCAAATGTCTAATATTTTGCCAGCTATGAGTAACAAACACCACAGCTTTAAACATGTATTTTACTTTTGTTATTACGGATGCATTGCTCTTCGCTGTTGCAGTAAGAGGAGAGAATACATTTCATTTACAGCTTGTTAGGCTGACCTGTAACATTTAGATGTTTAGATGTATGATGTGTGGGCCTCTGTTTGTACTCTTGCTCCAGACCTTTTCTGATCACAGAGGGGACCCAGGGTATCCAGAAAGTTCTAGATGAATCCAGGTGTTCTCCTTGGAACTGCATCACGTGTGGAGGTTGCATGGTTTCTGGGGATCCTTCAGAACTGACAACATTTCGATGGCCCTCTCAGGTCTGTGTGACCCAAATAAAGTCTGTAGTCTAACTATCTGCATGTTTACTCCTGGGCCTGGATGGAAAGGAATGGATCTAGGAAACAGGCAGGGACGAGAATGAACCTGACGATGCCCTTGCATAGGTGTCTTCCTACTTCTGCCCTTTCAAGAGTAACTGAAATAGCCTGGTTGAAATTGGCTGAGACGGGTTGAAAGCAAACTCAAAGCTTCTGCAATAGATGCAATCAAGCAGCTGGGAGGCCACCGGTTGGTAGAAACTGGGTCAAAGGGCGGAGTAGGTGGAAGTGATGGTACAGAGGGTTTAGCCATCTGCCAGCTGAACTGTGACTGAGGACTGAGGCTCTTGGTGAACCCAGAGGAAAGCTGTGGGCTGCATTGTTTACACTGAGTTCCGTGTTACGTTAACGGTACACACCAAGGGACAACCACAAGCTGCATCGATCCACTAGGGATAAGTACTGTGATTTACCTATGCAGGGACAAGCTTTACTCTGGAAGTTCATGGCTGTTTTCAGTGACAGACACTGTGGAACTATGGAATGATCATTCCATCAGAAATAAAAAGCAAAAACCCAGAGTTCTAGTCCTAGTTTTGTTATTTCCCAGATTATAACCCAGGGCAAGTCACCAAACTTGGTCTAGGCTTCAATCCCCTGCCTGCAAAATGAAGAAAAAAGAAAAAAAATTGTGCTGCCTCTTTCTTAAACTGACATGAGGATTAAATGAGACCATTTAAGTGAAAGCACTTGGAAACTTGTAACATCATTTACAAATATAAAATATGATCATTTTTTGTTTCACTCGATATTTCCTTCAGGAAGTTAGGCCTGATTGCTATTATTACTAGTATTACATATTGGTATAGGTTTATTTGATGTGATTATATAGTAAGATATGTTTCTTTCCCAAATGACTATATTTCAGAATTCTAAATTATGAGCTATTAAATATCCAAACTTCATTAAAGTACTATTCCAGAGAAACTTACTTTCATCAATTTCACTCACTAAAATAAGGGTATTATGTTATATTTTTCCCTTGAATTCCCATTTCTCTTTCCCTCTCCTTCCACTTTTTAAAATCGGATGATGTATTTTCTGTAAGATACCTATGTTGTCAAAATTAACATTGCCATTTTACCAACGCCTGCTTGGCTTCCTCTTGTCTCCCTTTCCTGCGCTCATCTACAGAGTTGATAGGGAGGGCGCCTCTTAGTATTCTCATCCTGACTCTTTTTAAAGGAAGGGACCCTTGTTGCTCCCTTCTTCGGCCCTGAGGCATCTGTGGCAGGACTAGTCGGGCCGCTGGATACTCCCTTGTGCAACCTCGTCCTATCAGGTTGAGCAGGGAGTGAGCCTCTGACAGGTGCTGCTGTCACCATCCTGGATGACTGTGGCGCAAGTGGCACTTTAATCAGACCAGCGTTCACACGTGATTGTGCAAGAGGCTGCGGGCGGGTGACTTTGTCCTCGCCCAGATGAACACCTTGCCACCTCTGGGTGCTCAGAGTGAGTCAAATCCTTAAGAAGCTTTGAAAGAAAAAACAGCAATATGAAAATGTTAGGACGTTGCTTCTAACTAAAAGATACGCATTTAAATGCATAAGAAGAACTATATTAGAAATATATATTAGAATAAAATCATATTAGAATACGTATTAGAATATTCTAAAATATTTGAATAATATGTTTTATTAGAATAAAATAAAGTATTAAATTTTTTTCTTAACTAACTGACGAAAGGTCTTGAGCAACTTTATATATTCAGATGATAAGTTAATTCAGGCCCTTCACAGGGGATATGATTAGAAGATAATTTTAAATAGAATAAATAAATAAATTGGAAAAGACTTTAAACATTTCAGGGCTTCCCTGGTGGCGCGGTGGTGAAGAATCCGCCTGCCAATGCAGGGGACCCGGGTTTGAGTCCTGGTCTGGGAAGATCCCACATGCCGCGGAGCAACTAAGCCCGTGCTCCGCAACTACTGAGCCTGCGCTCTAGAGCCTGAGAGCCACAACTACTGAGCCCGTTTGCTGCAACTTCTAAAGCCCACACACCTAGAGCCGGTGCTCCACAACAAGAGAAGCCACCGCAATGAGAAGCCCACACACCGCAAGAAAGAGTAGCCCCCGCTTGCCGCAACTAGAGAAAGCCCGCACGCAGCGACAAAGACCCAACGCAGCCAAAATAAATAAATAAATAAAAGATTTTAACCATTTCATGCCTTATAATTCATCTGCAGAAATTATTTTAGGATTTCAGAATACTGCTTATTTTTTTGTGTTGAATTTTGTGTTTATTCTTATTTTTCTTTAGGATATATATTTTGCATATTTATATGGGAGAAAGGAAAGTATTCATGTTTAGTGCTCTTTTGTTTTCATTTTTGATAATTTTTAAAAAATTTGAAAAAAAATTTATTTTATATTATAGTTGATTTACAATGTTGTGTTAGTTTTAGGTGTACAGCAAAGCAATACAGAATAGTGCTTATTATGTTGATTACCACGGCACTGTGTTACAAACTTAATTGCATGTGTTTTAGTTGTTATAAATGTTCTCTAGGAATTCATGTTGTTGACTTTTTTGGAATTATTCATTCTAAATAGGTGACCAGTCCCTTAGCATTTCCTTGCTTCAGAAGCAAGAGGTGGGCACGCCCTGGAGAGGAGCCGGCTTCTTTCTGAGGGCACTTAGAAGACTGTACCTTCCGCATAGATACTATCACCCCTGCTGATGATTCCAGGGCCCTTAACATGGACCAAAGCAGCAGGTCCTCTGGAAATGTCCTGGCACTTCAACGGTAACCACGGTGAGCAATTGATTGATGAGCGGTGCCCTCCAGAGCCTTAGTGATACTCAAGACACAAGGTATAGATAGCCTTGTGTGGGTGGAGCCCCAACTATTACTAAATTTCTTCCCAGCCTGTAAGAGAGGGGCACGGAGTTGGATTTCAAGTGATTTAGAGATTATAAACAAATATGATAATTCTCGACTTTTGAGTTCGCGACCTGGGCTTCTGCTGGTCTTTCGTTATGGCTTTTAACATACACATTCACAAACTGAACCAGGAATTGAAGATAATTAACTACGAATTCTTTTTTATTGTGCTGATGATCTTAGAACAGTTAGGCTCACAGATAGATAACAGCAATCTTCAATTTTATTCATTGTCTATTCATTGTGAAAACAAAGTATAAAAACTTCACTTTATTTAGAAAAGGCACTAAAATTCCATCCAAATAAAGCAACTATTTTATTATCTTTTCATTTTAAAAAAAATTTTATTGAATTATAGTTAATTGACAATGTGTTAATTTCCACTGTACAGCAAAGTGACTCAGTTATATATATATATATATATATATATATATATATATATATATATATATATATATATATAGTCTTTTTTCATATTCTTTTCCATTATGGTTTATCACAGGATACTGATTATAGTTCCCTGTACTATACAGTAAGATCTTGTTGTTTATCCATCCTATATATAATGGCTTGCATCTGCTAATCGCTAACTCCCAATCCTTCCCTCCCACAGCCCCTCTCCCCCTTGGCAACCACAAGCCTGTAGAACAACTATTTTAATGCTGTGTCTATCCTTCCAGTCAATATACTTATATATTAACAAGGAACCTGAGTCCCCAGTTTGAGGAGGAACATGGAAGAATTTCAGCAGAATTGTCCAAAGCCCAGATTCCTTCCTGCTTTTGGTAGAATATCCTGTGTAGTGACTGGCTTCTGTGTTCCCTCTGGTGGCCTTTAAATTGCTCTTGCTGACACCTCATACCTTCTGTTGCTGCCAGCTGCCTTTATTGCCAAGGATGTGGGGTGGCTTTATGTGACGGGAAGGTTTGTCACTGCAGAGTCGATTTGAAGATTTTCCTGTGCATCAGGATAGCAAAGCTGGGGTGCAACTCATGCAGGCTCAGGCCTGTGAGAACACGTCTGGGAATTTCAGGCCTATTTTCTTGGGGCCTGAAGAGCCTATGGGAAAGAGTGTGAGCTTTGTCTCCTGCTTGAACTACAGGTATTTGGGGTAAATTGTGAGATACTTGGACCAAAGTCTAATTGAAGGGGTGCTATAGAATCTCCTGGGAGAGAACTCATCAAAGGGCAGAAGGAGGGAAGCACAGCGAGCTTAATCTTTAGAGGAGAAAGATTCTGAGTGTGTATAGCTTTGTGACTGTCACATCTGTTCCCAGCCCAGTCCCATACATTCAGGTCTGGGTCCTAGGCCAAGTGAGGGTCATAAGTAAAAACTGAAAGAACGTTCACTGAACACTTCAAAAAAAAGAAGGCACACACACACATACTGCATTGTTTTTGACACCTCATATTGAAAGTTACAAAGGGGAGACAGGTAACCCCAACTGGCCACAGATCACCAAGTTTTGGTGCTGCAAACCACACCTCACAGAGTGTGGTAGAGTCCTTTGTGCTCAATGGAGTAGCCACAGGGTTTGCTAAAGAATGAGATGCTTGGAGGGACAGGATCTTGGAGAGCAATGGTGACCCTTGAATGAGAAATGTGTTCTCCAGTAAGGCTAGATTTGCTTCTTTGTTTACTTTATCACAAGTAAGGCAATCCCTGTGACTTTCAGAAATGCCAAAGGGAATAGCTCAGGACCCGAGGACCAGCATTATGCAGCTAAGGGTGATAAGACCTGAAATCTGAGTCATTTTCAGGTGACCCTGAATGCACCTACTGGCTGAAGGGTTCCCTTCAGAGCTAGACACAGGCTCATGTACCCACAGATGGAAGATGCTGCTATAGAGAACTACTATCTGGTCAGAATGGTTTAGCCACTTTGGTTTTTTTTTTTTTTTTTTAAATAAATTTATTTATTTATTTATTTTTGGCTGCGTTGGGTCTTCGTTGCTGCACGCGGGCTTTCTCTAGTGTGGCGAGCGGGGGCTACTCTTCGTTGCAGTGCATGGGCTTCTCATTGCGGTGGCTTCTCTTGTTGCGGAGCACGGGCTCTAGGCATGTGGGCTTCAGTACTTGTAGCACGCGAGCTCAGTAGTTGTGTCTTGCAGGCTCCAAAGCACAGGCTCAGTAGTTGTGGCTCACGGGCTTAGTTGCTCTACGACATGTGGGATCTTCCTGGACCAGGGCTCGAGCCTGTGTCCCCTGCATTGGCAGGCAGATTCTCAACCACTGCGCCACCAGGGAAGCCCCCAGCACATATTCTTTATTAAATCTTTGGCATGTGAAAATATAGCAGTGAGCAAGACATATTTTGGTCCAATTCTTAAAGACCGCAGAGCCTGGTGAGCGAGACGCATGAACAGATTTATTCATTTGTTCATTCAGAATTTTTAATAACTGCCTACAAAATGCTAGATACCCTTCAGTGTTTTTGGCACAACTATGAACAAGTAAGCAAGGAAGGATCTTAGTCTCAAGGTGCTTACTTGGTAGGAGGAGACATAATAAACACAAAGATAAATAATTGAACAGGATAACTACAGATAGCGATGAGTACTGTGAAAAGAAAAAGCATGGCGATGTGATGAAGAAAAACTGAAAGGCCTATTGAAGAGATGATGTCTGAACAGGGACCTGAAAGACGGAAAGGAGCCAACCACTGAAGATCTGCAGGTGCATGTTCTAGGCAGAAGCAACAATAAAAAATAGGGCCCTTAGGCAGGAAATAGTTCAGTGTCTTCAAGGAACTAAGAAGAAGCCAGTGAGCTAGAGCTTAGTAGTAAAGGAGAAAGAGTGGGATGAGATGGGCTTGGAGAATCAGAAAGGGTCAAGTCACGCAGGGCCTTCGAGGCTTTGGTAAGGAGCACGGCGTCCCGTCTGAGAGCCTAGGAAAGCCAGGAATGTTGTAAGCAGGGGACTGTCATGATCTGCGAAATTGCAGTAACGTGTGCTGAGATATTTCATTTCTATTTTCTAACAGCACTCTCCCCCAGTTCCCAAGAAACAAATTCTTTAGAGATGGTCCTGGGAAATTGTCAAGTGGCACTACTCAGTGACCCAAAACCAAGCTCACTCTTTACCCTAATATGTGATGCCTCTGCATTGACTCAAATATATCAGTTCCTGTCTATTCCTGGGGCCATAAGATAAGACACTCCCTGAGACACTGGTTGGGGGGACAGGGGGGGCTTTTGTTTCCTCCTCTCTGCTGAAGGACTTCCATACCAAGACTATCTAGCAACTGCCTCTTCCAAGAGGTTCATGGAGGTCAGATTTCCACTGGCCTACCTTTCAGGTGAGAACAGCCCTATGTTGAGGAATTTGGCAAACATACACATACAACCTTTGGTCTAATAGAATCTCAGTAATAGTCATGCTAATGGCTAGGGAAAATGGCAGAGATGTCCTGCAAACCACATAGGACCCCAAGAAGGGTGGTTTAAGCAGATAAAGGAAGACGATTACAATCTTATGTAGTAGCTGCATGTTCTAGTACATAAACACATGTGCAAAACTCAAGGGACTCTCAGAAATATTGGAGAAATGTGCATTTTTCAAAGAAACAGAAGGGCAATTAGGCTAAAACATGGAACAGCACGTCCATCTTCAAAATAGCCTCTAAATATTTTCAAAATATTCGGGGCTTCTGGATGAGATGAATCATTTGTGTTTATTTTGCTTTCATCCATTCAACCACCATTAAAGAAATATATATTTGTGTGTATACATATATATGCTTACATTGTCTTATTTATTTATTCATTTATTTATTTATAACTATATTAGTCACCTTATATACTGATGTATATGTATGACAATCATTATGGACTGAAGGTGTGTGTCCCCCCACCCAATTCGTAAGTTGAAATCCTAACCCCTGATGTGATTTGTCCTTATAAGAAGAGAAGAGGCTTGCAGAGATCTTTCTCTCACTTTTCCCACCTGCACGCAGAGAAAAGACCATGTAAGGACACACTGAGATAGTGCCATCTACAAGCCGAGGAGAGAGGCCTCCCCAGAAACCAACCCTGGTACCTTGATCTCTGACTTTCAGCCTCCAGAACTGTGAGAAAATAAATTTCTGTTGTTTAAGCCACTCAGTCAGTAGTATTTTGTTATGACAGCCCAAGCAGATTAATTCAGATTTTAGTACCGTGAAGTAGGATGCTGGTGTAGCAAATACAAAAAAATGCAGAAATGGCTTTGATGGGTCAAGGCTAGAAGAGTTTTGAGGTGCATGCTAGAAAAATCCTAAATTGCTTGAAGGGGCTGTTGATAGAATTATGGATGTTAGAGGTGATTGTGGTGAGAGCTCAGAAAGCAAAGAGGAAACAATCAGAGATTGAAGGAGGTGAAGATGCAGCTTGGTTTCTCCTTATTGCTTACAGTTAAATGCAAGAAGAGAGAGAAATGGAAGGAACTGTTAATTGTCAGAGGAAGCTTTTATTATCTTTGAGAATACATACATCACAAGGAACAGAATGTTGGTAGAAAAAAGGACATTACAGGTGTTTCTGGTGAGATCTTAGACAGAAATGAGGAACATGTTATTGGAAACTGGAGGAAAGATTATCCTTGTTATAAAATGACAAGGAACTTGGCCGAACTGTGTTCTAGTGTCTTGTGAAAGGTAGAACTTGCAAGGGACGACCTTGGATACCTAGCAGAGGAGATTTCTAAGCAAGTTTTGAAGGTGAAGGTACAGCCTGCTTTCTCCTTATTGCTTATAGTAAAATGCAAGAGGAGAGAGATAAATTGAGGGAAGTGTTAGCAAAAAAGTAATCAGAACTTGAAGATTTGGGAAATTCTCAGCCTATCCATACTGCAAAGAATGAGAAAGCATATCCTGAGAGAACACCATGCTTATAGCTGGACAATCATTTCAAATAAAGATTACCCACAGATTTAATCAGCCATCTCAGTTGAAGCTAGGAATAAGGATGAGATTATACCAGCAGAAACACTGCCAGCTGAGGCAGAGACAGAGAAAACGGGATAGAATGAAGGAAGACTGTCAGACTTCCAGGATTCCACAGGACAAAAAAATAGAGCTTTTCAGTTATGAACATGTGTTATCCTTGAAGAAAAGAGAAAAATGATCCATTCAGAGATCGTCAGGCTGCCACTCCCGCCACAAGCCTAGTGGGCAAGGCTTTATCCCCTCCATCAAACTCCAAATCATCAAATATCAAATGCTGGCATCTTGATCTTGAATTTCCAGCCTCCAGAAGCATGAGAAAATAAGTTTCTCTTGTTTAAACTACCCAGTATTTTGTTACAGCAGCCCAAGCTGACTAATACACATCTCTACCCTCTTCTTTTCATTATGTTTATTTGGTTCATCTGAAATTTTGATCACTTTAGGTAAACCAAGAAGGGATATCATCTTAGCTCTTAACAGAGTAAATCATAGGAGAGCAGCTTTCACCTTTATTTTCCTTTCTCTTTTCTTGATTTACTTTCTCTTCTCCTCTCCAGATCAGTGACCTGAGGTCACGGTGAATGATGGTGGTGTTGGGTAGTTAGATTACTTATTCCAATGGTGAGGCAAGTTATTCCAATTAAATTCCATTTCTCCATTCTGAAGTTTTAGCAGACACATTTTAGTTGCTAGTGACTCTGAACTATCTACGCCTGTTTTAATAGATAATTGTATTCAATCCATTGCTATGATATGTGTTAAAAATGACCCTTGACCATCAGAGAGAAGCAGTGCCTATTTTCACAGCTGTCCAAATATTTACTTGGGATGTAGAATCTGGGGCTGGCCTTGAAAACATTTGATCTAGGCTTCCAGCAGATGTACTCACTTTTAGTAAGTTTCTACTCTGGATCCATGTCTGAGGACACTAAAACATATCTTAGATCAGAGATCAAAGACGTAGATGATCAGAGATCTTGATGATCAAAAATGCTTAAGTCTGTTTTTATAGATCTCTACCAAGTTAGGTCTTTCTGGTTCTGTATTTAGCAGTGTTGGCATATTATATCATTTTACATTTTTTACTTTTATCCTACTTGTGTCTTCATATTTAGAGTGGGTTTATTATAGGCAGCAGATAGTTGGGATTTGCTTCTTAATTCAATATGAAAATCTCTACCCTTTTCAGTGGATGTTTTGATCATGTACACTTAATGTGATTGTTGATTTAGTGGATTTAATTCTACTATTTTCTCTTTTTTTTTAATATAAATTTATTTGTTTTATTTATTTATTTTTGGCTGCATTGGGTCTTTGTTGCTGCGCGCCAGCCCTCTCCAGTTGCGGTGAGCAGGGGCTACTCCTCGCTGCGGTGTGCCGGCTTTCTCTAGTTGCGGAGGCTTCTCTTGTTGCGGAGCATGGCCTCCAGGCACACTGGCTTTAGTAGTTGTGGCTTGTGGGCTCTAGAGGGCAGGCTCAGTAGTTGTGGCTCACCAGCTCTAGAGCACAGGCTCAGTAGCTGTGGCTCACGGGCCCAGTTGCTCCGTGGCATGTGGGATCTTCCCGGCCCAGGGCTCGAACCCATGCCCCCCACATTGGCAGGGGGATTCCTAACCACTGCACCACCAGGAAGCCCTATTTTCTCTTTTTTTGATCTTTTTTTTCTTTCCTGATTTTCTGCTTCATTTTTGATTAATTGAATATTTTCATTTTCCCTCTTTTGTTCACTGATTAGCCATAACTTTTTGTTTTTATTTGTTTGGTTGTTTAATTTTGTTTGGTTTTCAGCTTTTTACTGATTTTAGAGGGGTTTTTTTTCTTCTTTTTTTTTTTTTTTACTGCTTTAGAGTTTCTAGCAACACTATCTGATAGATATAAAATGTGAGCCACATATATAATTTACAATTTTTGTAATAGCCATGTTAAACAAAGTTAAAAGGAACAGATGAAATTAATTTTAATACTTTTAAAATTTAATACAATACACCCAAATTATCATTTCAACCTATAACAGTATTAAAATATTAATGAGAAATTTTATATTATTTTTCCCACTATGTCTAAAATCTGATGTGCATTTTACACTTGTAGGATATTTCCTTTCAGATTAGTCACATTGCAAGTGCTCAAGAGCTTCTTGTGGCTAATAGCTACAGTAGCAGACAATGGAGGTTTATAGAATGCATCTTTAACTTATCACAAGTGATATTATACCACTTGACATGAAGTAGAAAAACATTAAACAAAAAACCTTCCCTCCTCCTGGCCTTAGTGCTGCTAGTGTCATATGTTTTACTTTTGTATAAACCTAACAACAGATTGTTCTTATTTTTTGCTTTGTTATATTTTTAAAAGATTTTTAAAATAAGAAAAATGTCTTTTATATGTACTTATATTTACCACCTTCAGTGTTTTTTGTTCTTTTACGTAGATTCAGAATTTTTTCAGCCTGAAGGACTTCTTTTAATATTTCTTGTAGTATTACAATTCTACTTGTGATTAATTCTTTCAACTTTTGGATGTCTGAAAACATCTTTATTTTTCCTTCATAGTGAAAAAAATATTCTGAGCATATATAACTGTGGGTTGATCATCTTTTCCCTCTTTAGTACAGGCATACCTCATTTTCTTGTGCTTCGCAGATATTGCATTTTTTTGTTTTTTGGGTTTTTTTTTTTTAACAAATTAAAGGTATGTGGCAACCCTGCTTCGAGAAAGTCTATTGACACTATTATTCCAACAGAATTTGCTGGCTTCACCTCTCTGTGCCACATTTTGGTAATTCTCACAATATTTAAAAAATTTCTCATTATTATTTGTTGTGGTGATCAGTGATCTTTGATGTTACTATTGTACTAGTTTGGGGGGTGCCACCAACCACACCCATACAAGATAGCAAATTTAATTGATAAATGTGTGTGTTCTGAGTGCTCCCCCAACCAGCAATTCCCCCATCTCTCTCCCGCTCCTCCTCGGACCTCCCTATTCCCTGAGGCACAACAATATTGATATTAGGGCAATTAGTAATTCTACAATGGCCTCTTGAGTGTTCAAGTGAAAGGAAAAATTGGTTGTCTCTCACTTTAAATCAGAAGTGAGAAATGGTTAAACTTAGCGAGGAGGGCATGTCAAAAGCAGAGATAGGCCAAAGCTAGGCCTCTGGCACCAAAGAGTTAGCCAAGTTGTGAATGCAAAGGAAAAGTTCTTTTTTTTTTTAAAAAAAAATTTATTTATTTAATTTATTTATTTTTGGCTGTGTTTGGTCTTTGTTGCTGTGTGCAGGCTTTCTCTAGTTGTGGCCAGAGGGGGCTACTCGTTGCGGTGTGCGGGCTTCTCATTGCGGTGGCTTCTCTCGTTGTGGAGCACGGGCTCTAGGTGCGTGGGCTTCAGTAGTTGTGGCACACGGGCTCAGTAGTTGTGGCTCATGGGCTTAGCTGCTCCGCGGCGTGTGGGATCTTCCCGGACCAGGGCTTGAACCTGTGTCCCCTGCATTGGCAGGCGGATTCTTAACCACCGCGCTACCAGGGAAGTCCAGGAAAAGTTCTTGAAGGAAATTAAATGTGCTGCTCTAGTGAACACATGAATAAAAGAAAGCAAAACTGTCTTATTGCCAATACAGAGAAAGTTTTAGTGGTCTGGAAAGAAGATCAAACCAGCCACAACATACCCTTAAGCCAAAGCCTAGTCCAGAGCAAGGCCCTAATCATTTCAATTCTGTGAAGGCTGAGAGAAGTGAGGAAGCTGCAGAACAAAAATTTGAAGCTAGCAGAGGTTGGTTCATAGGGTTTAAGGAAAGAAGCTGTCTCCATAATAACAGAGTACAAAGAGAAGCAGCAAGTGCTGATGTAGAACCTGCAACAAGTTATCCAGAAGATCTAGCTAAGATAATGAATAGAGGTGGCTACATTAAACAACAGATATTCAATGTAAATGAAAGTGTTCTATTGGAAGAAGATGCTCTTTAGGACTTTTATAGCTAGAGAGGAAAAGTCAATGCCTGGCTTCAAAGCTTCAGAGCACAGGCTGACTCTCTTGTTAGGGGCTGATGAAGCTTGTGACTTTAAGTTGAAGCCAATGCTCACTTACCATTCTGGAAATCCTAGGGCCCTTAAGAATCATGTTAAATCTACTCTGCCCCTACTCTATATATTGACCAGCAGAGTCTGGCTGACAGTACATCTGTTTACAATGTGATTTACTGAATATCTTAAAGCCACAGTTGAGATCTACTACTCAGGAAAAAAGTTTCCTTTCAAAATATTACTGCTCATTGACAATGCACCTGGTCACCCAAGAGCTCTGATGGAGATGTTCAATGAGATTAATGTTGTTTTCATGCCTGCTAACACAACATCCATTCTGCAGCCCATGAATCAAGGAATCATTTAGAAGTTCAAGTCTTCTTATTTAAGAAATACATTTCAAAAAAAAAACAAAATAAAAAAGAAATACATTTCATAAGGTTATAGTTACCATAGATAGTGATTCCTCTGATGGATCTGGGCAAAGTAAATTGAAAACTTTCTGGAAAGGATTCATGATTCTAGATTTCATAAAGAACATTCATGGTTCTGGGGAAGAGGTCAAAATATCAACATTAACAGGAATTTGGAAGTTGATTCCAACCCTCATGGATGACTTTGAGAGATTCAAGACTTCACTGGAAGAAGTAACTGCAGATGTGGTAGAAATACTAAGAGAACTAGAATTAGAAGTGGAGCCTGAAGATGTGGCAGAATTACTGCAGCTTCAGGATAAAACTTGAGTGGATGAAGACTTGCTTCTTATGGGTGAGCAAAGAAAGTGGTTTCTTGAGATGGAATCTACTTCTGGGGAAGATGCTGTGAAGATTGTTGAAATGACAACAGAGTATCGAGTATATTACATACGCTTGTTTGAAACGGCAGCTGCAGGGCTTGAGAAGATACTTCAATTTTGAAAGAAGTTCTGCTGTGGGCAAAATGCTGTCAAACAGCAATGAATGCAGAGAATGCAGAGGACAGAGAAACATTCGGGAAAGGAAGAGTCAATTGATGTAGCAAACTTGCTTGTCTTATTTTAAGAAATTGCCATAGTCACCCCAGTCTTCAGCAACCTGAAGCACCCTGCTCAGTCAGCAGTCATCAACATAGAAGCAAGACCCTCCACCAGCGAAAAGATTACAATTTGCTGAAGTACCAGATGATCGTTAGCATTTCTTACCAATAAAGTATTTTTAATTAAGGGATGTATATTGTTTTTTAGACCTAATGCTATTCCACATTTAATAGATTATAATATAGTGTAAACATATATGTGTTTTATATGCACTGGGGACCAAAAAAATTATGTGACTTGCATTATTGCAATATTTGCTTTATGGCAGTGGTGTGGAACCAAATCTGCAATATCTCTCAGGTATGCCTGATCTTAAAGATATTGCCCCACTGTCTCTGGGCTTACATTGTTTCTGATAAGAAGTCTTCTGTTAGCCTTATGATGCTTCCTCTTTATGTAATTTGTCTTTTTAACCTGGTTGCTTTTTTAGACTTTATCACCAGTTGTTTTTTTTTTTTAACATCTTTATTGGAGTATAATTGCTTTACAATGGTGTGTTAGTTTCTTCTTTATAACAAATTGAATCAGCTATACATATACATATATCCCCATATCTCCTCTCTCTTGCATCTCCCTCCCATCCTCCCTATCCCACCCCTATAGGTGGTCACAAAGCACCGAGCTGATCTCCCTGTGCTATGCGGCTGCTTCCCACTAGCTATCTATTTTATATTTGGTAGTGTATATATGTCCATGCCACTCTCTCACTTCGTCCCAGCTTACCCTTCCCCCTCCCCATTTCCTCAAGTCCATTCTCTATGTCTGCGTCTTTATTCCTGTCCTGCCCCTAGGCTCTTCAGAACCATTTCTTTTTTTTTTTAAGATTCCATATATATGTGTTATCATACGGTATTTGTTTTTCTCTTTCTGACTTACTTCACTCTGTATGACAGACTCTAGGTCCATCCAACTCACTACAAATAACTCACTTTCGTTTCTTTTTATGGCTGAGTAGTATTCCATTGTATATATGTATCACCAGTTTTGAGCAATTTAATTATGTGCCTACATAATTTTTGGAAAGTTTCTTGTGCTTGGGGTTCATTGAGCTTCTTCAGTCTGTTGGTTTATAGCTTTTACCATATTTGGACAATTTTTGGCCATATTTCCTTCAAATACATTCTTTAGTTCTCCTACCTTTCCTTTGAAAATTCCAAATTTTAAGAAATTTTTTATTTTGTTGTAATTTTTGATTACACAAGTGTTGCAAAAGTGCAGGGAGTTGATGTGCATTCTTCTCTCAACTTCCCTACTATTAAGATCGTATATACTGTGGTACCTTTGTCAAAATTAAGAAACTAACGCTGGTACATCACTATTAACTAAACCCCAATTACTTATTACTTGGATTTCATCAGTTTTTCCATTAATGTCCACTTTTTGTTCCAGGATCCAATCCATGATACCACCTTGCTTTTATTTGCAAGTCTTAGTCTCCTCTGGTCTGTGACTGGGGATATTAATTTTAATAATATATTTTAACACTATATATCAAAACATCATTTAAAACTGATCAATATTTTAAAAATTATCAATAATGTATTTTACATTATTTTTTCATACTAAATCTTTAGAATCTAGTGTGTATACTTACAACACAAATTAAACTCAGACACTTTCATTGGAAGTACTTCATCTGCATTTAGAGCTCACAAAATTTACAGTTGAAAAAGTAGATTCACATTCTCCGGTTGTTCCAATATACTTAAAATTCTTCCAAGAATTGCACTGAGTATCAGTTTTTAAATTTAAATTAATTAATTAAGAAATTCAGTTATTCAGTTGCAGTAGCCACAGTTCAAGTGCGCGATTGCCCTATGTGGCTAATAGCTACCATATTAAATACTGCAGCTCTAGACCACTGTAAGGACTTTTGACTTTTATTCTGAGCTCTGAAAGGTTTTGAGCAAAGGAGTGACATGATCTCATTGAAGATTACTCTGCTGTGCTGGAGAACAAATTGAGGTGAGGGCAGAAGCAAAGAGACCAGCCAGGAGGCACTGCAATAACCCAGGTGAGTGAGGAAGGTGCCCGGTACTAGGGCAGTAGCAGTGGAGGTGGAGAAAGGTGGTAGGATTCCAGGACTACCTTGTTAGACCTGACACAATCTGCTTGTGGATTAGCTGTGGGGTCAGGAATGACGCCAAGGTTTTAGGCTTAAAAATGGAACAGGGCTTCCCTAGTGGCGCAGCGGTTGAGAATCTGCCTGCCAGTGCAGGGCACACGGGTTCGAGCCCTGGTCTGGGAAGATCCCACATGCCACGGAGCAACTAGGCCCGTGAGCCACAACTACTGAGCCTGCGCGTCTGGAGCCTGTGCTCCGCAACAAGAGAGGCCGCGATAGTGAGAGGCCCGCGCACCGCGATCAAGAGTGGCCCCCGCTTGCCGCAACTAGAGAAAGCCCTCGCACAGAAACGAAGACCCAACACAGCCATAAATAAATAAATAAATAAATAAAAACTTAAAAAAAAATGTGTTAATACTTATTTTAAAAAAATGGAACAAGGAATGTCTTTTACGGAGAAGATTTTGTAGGAAGTAGGTTGGGAGTGGGGAGATCAGGGACTGTTTTGAACATTTTGAGTTTAAAATACCTATGAGACATTTACGTGGAGATGTTAAGTAGACAGTGGATATTTGAGTCTGGGGTTCAGGAGAGAGAGTTCTGCTGGGGTTATACATTTGGGAATCATTAACACATAGACAGTACTTTATTTTATAAAATATTTATTTATTTATTTATTTTTGGCTGCGTCGGGTCTTGGTTGTGGCACGTGGGATCTTTCGTCGGGGCCTCCCAGCTCTCCAGCTGTGGTGCGCTTATGGCACACAGGCTTAGTTGCCCCGCAGCCTGTGGGATCTTAGCTTCCTGACCAGGGATCGAACCCACATCCCCTGCATTGGAAGGCAGATTCTTAACCTCTGGACCACCAGGGAAGTCCGCACTGATGATATTTTAAAGGTAAGATTTGAGGACTTCCCTGGTGGTTCAGTGGTTAAGACTCCCCTGCTTCCAATGCAGGGGGCACAGGTTCGATCTCTGGTGAGGGAAGTTCCGCATGCCACAGAGTGTGGCCAAAAAAAAAAAAAGGAAAAAGTAAGATTGGAGGAGCTCACCAGAGGAGTGAGTGTACAGAAAGAAGAGTTAGTAGCAGAATTTTCAGGAAAATGCAAGTTTTGAGATCAGGCCCCAAAGAGATCAACAAGAATTGGTGGAATAGTATATTCCTCCAATTAAAAGCAGTGTTAGGCTCAATGATGCAAAGGTAGTGATTAGGCAACCAGGTATAGCAAATCATTTTGCTGTGCTGAAGCAAAAATACAGAGCCAGAAGGTATGGAAAGATGTATTCGGTGAGGACGGGCTTTCAGGCTGGCCGGGTGGCTAGTCAGAGCTGGGAATGCGAGGGTTCTAAGGACAGCTTTGGAGTTAACAACTGACAGCTGCAGTTAGTTTCCTACACGTACACAAAACCGACCAACCCGTCTTGCCATAGAGCATATGTCATAGTGCTGGTACAACAGGCATCTCGTTTCGCAGATGAAGAGAAGCATTGCCTTGGACCACAAAGCCACTTAGCCGCAGAGCCTCGCCCTCGCGTAGATTACCGGGGAGGTGCCCTTCCCCCAAGGGCACTCGAGCTCTAAAGTGGGACAGGCTCGGAGGGAGGGGGGCTGACACGGCGAGTTCAGAAATAGCAATCGTGATGGGCGTGTGAGTTCCGCGCAGAATTCTGACAAAGGGGAGGGCCTTGGCTTGAAGACGAGGCATACGGTCATTCAAGTCTAGTGGAAGAACTAAGGCTAGTGGAAGCTCAAGGACAAAAAGCACTGAGATTCTTGAGCTGGCCCTGTGAACGATCCTTCCTTGCCGCATCCTCCCTAAGTCGGGCAGCGAGGAGCCTGAAGAACCGAGGAGTGAGGGGGCGGTGGCGGGGAAGGGCCGACTGACACGGCCCCTTTTAGGTCCTGATGCTGGGAGCAGCGTCTGCACTCCTATTTTCCTTTCACCGGGTCACTCTGCCCGGGAGTGGCTACCTCTCGGGCAAAACTATGGCCTTGTTAAACGGGAAGGTGCAGGAAAGCCAGGCTGCCGGCGCCCCGGGCACACCCGCCGACTGCCAGCACTTCTCTGACTCCCAGCGCCGAGTAGGCAGAGTCAGACCGGAAGACCCCGCCGGGCTGGGCTCCTGGGCCGCAGGAGAAGGGGCGGTGCCAGGGCACAGGAACCAATCACGGCAGACGCCTCCACGTGGCTAGTACTGGCCAATAGGCGGCCGCGGCGGCCGCGGCGGGGAAATTCAAACGTGTTTGCGGAGAGGGGCTGGGGTTCCATCTTTTGTTCTCAACTCGGCTTTGCGGCGGAGAGTCCTACCTTGCCGGCGCACGGAGGGACGGCGGCGGCCGGTGTGTGGGCTCTTTAGCCGCGCCGCGCGGGCCGGTGAGCGGTGGGGGCGAAGCGGGGAGGGCTCGCAGCCTGGCAGAAGACGTAGGGTGCGGCTCAACGGGCTGGAGGGGGAGGGGCGGGCTCTGTGCCCCTCCAATCCTCCCGGGAGTGCCGGAGATTTTTCTTGTTGAGGACCCGGGAGACGAGAGGTAGGTGTGGACTTGGCTGGAGAGAGGGCCTGGCAGGGCATCTGGGGAGACTCCCTCTCTTGTCTGGTGTTTTAGAACAGGGAGAGGAGATGGTGGCCTTGATTCTGACAGTTAACCTTAGGGACCTGGCTTCAAGGGGTGATACCTAGCTGCCTGCTTTATCCCCCTTTTTCATTGTTACGCTCGAGGTCTGGGGCGCCATTGATATCAGTGACCCTGGGTTACTGGATTGATGGGTTTGAGAATCACAAAGATGAGATTGACAGGAAGAAAGACTGCGGACACTTTGTGGACTAAACATCAACACCGTGCAGATGAGCAAGTGCTCAGTACTGTACTAATACAGTAGATTCTTGGTATTAGAATGATTAAGGTAGCACATCATGTTTCTGCCAGATATGCACAAGAACAAGCTGCTGATATCCCATTTATCAATAAAGGGCAGTGATGTTGTATGTATCATGCTTTGAAAGCACTTGCAATGTGCAGGTTTACTGACATAAAGCAGATGAATAAAGGAATGGTTATTCTCACTACCAAAAGGATTTTTTTTTATGCCTATATGTCACTACCAGAATCCAAGCAAACATACCATCACATTTTTTAAAACGACTGAATTTGCAGATGGCCCAGAGAAAATAATTCTGGAGTAAGAGTGAAAGGAAGGCAGAGAAGAAAAATGGAAAGTTGGAAAGGGGGCAGCATCTTCTGTGTTGTGCAATGGCTTCATTGACGTTCTGGTGGAAAGGAGAGGTGGACTTACCTGTTGTAATCCTTGCTGGGCAGATTACAGAGACATGCTGTTGTTTTTGTGCACATAGCTTCACAAATACCACCCTGATAATATCTGTGTTGAGATATTCATATAATTAATGCTTTAGTCTCCTGGGTTCTAAAAGGCTAGTTGCAACATTTTTTTCTTTAATGCTAGTAAAAATAAGAATTCTGAATAGTTCGATTTTTTTTTTCCTTAGAAATGGAGGCTGAGGATTTAAGTGGCAGAGAGTTGACAATTGATTCCATAATGAACAAAGTGAGAGATATTAAAAATAAATTTAAAAACGAAGACCTTACTGATGAGCTAAGCTTGAATAAAGTCTCTGCTGATACTACAGGTGAGTTCCCTTGTTTTGAATACCTCTGAGGTAAAGGAAGGAAATGTTAACCACTGGGTGTTCACATGGTGTACTTTTCTCAGTAATTGATGCTTACCAATTAGAGCACAAACATTTTATGTCTTAACCCTTGTGTGTGGAAATATTCCCACAATTTTCCACTTTCTTAAAAAAGGACACTTAACATCATTTATTACAGTGTGCTCAGAGGTAATTTTCGTAACTCTTCCATTATTGCCAGCTGTCATTTCCGCTGATATGCCTGCCATCAATAGGTATGCCATTTTTTTCCATTCCTTTTTTTGCTGCAAACTGAGAAAACCTCACCAGTCTCAATAAAATGATGTACAGATTTAAGGTTAAACACTCAGTGTTTGATTTGAAGAATCTTCCTCTTACTCTCCTGGCCTTTCTTTCGTATACTCCCTTGCTCACTGTTCCAGCCACGGCAGCTCCCTTGCTATATGCCTCCTGTGTGCTGGACCAGCTCCTATCCCAGTGCCTTTGTTCTTGCTCTCTGCCTGGAACACCGCTCCCCAGCTACCTGCCCACTCTTACCTCCTTCAAGTCTTGGTTCAAATGTCATCTCATCGAGGGCTTCCCTAACACACCTATTTAAAATAGCAACCTGTGGGGTTGGGTGTGTGTCCCCTATTTCCTTTCCCTGTATTATTTTTCTCTATAGCACTAGTCACCTTATATCTCATTTACTCATGTGTTTATTGTCTCTCTCCTCCACTAGAAAGTGAGCTGTCTGAGGGTGTGGCTTTTATCTGTTGTGTTGTGTCTGCAGAACTAAGAATGGTGCCTAGCAAGTAGTAGGTACTTAAATATTTATTGAATGATGAATGAATGAAAGTGCCCAAAGTTTAATGCCCTAGTTTTATGAAAAGTATTAACTCAGAAGCCGAATCTTTACTATATTTTAGATTGTTGAGTTTTTTTGATAAGTGACCTTTGGATAAGTTTGTTGTATCTGTACTAACCATTAAATGGATGAGGGATTGAAAGCAAATGGAAGAACCTATAACTAGTCATGATGGCAGGTCATATTCACTTGAAACAACTTAGAAGCTGATCATTTTGGTGTTAAGCAAATTCTTAATATGGTGATATTCTATCACCACACTTTGTGTATTTAAACAGTGGTAACAAAGCTTGTACGCCAAGGTAGATAAGTCCTTATTTAAAATCTTTAGCTTGCTCAAAACTGTGAATACTTAACATATATTGATAATTGGGATGTAAGACATAATACTGAGGAAGATTAAAACCGTGGTTTCTAGATGAGAAGAATTTAGTATCTACTATGCTACATTGTAATATATGTTTGACATCGAATGAATACTAACACAATAAGACAGGATGCTTTAAGGTTTTAATAGAGGGAGAATGGGGTACGAGAAATACATCTGCAAAGACCGTTTTTTAGACGCCTTGAAGGCTAACTTGTTAGGAAGGCGATGGGAGGTAAAACTGAAAATGAAGTTAAGATCAGACCAGATTAAATTTAAGGGTAAAAACAAAGTTATGAATCTGTTTTGTTTTGTTTTGTTTTGTTTTAGTAAAAAGGAGAAACAGTAATTTTGTTTATAAAAGCAAATATTTAACCCTTGTTGAAGGTAACTGAAGCTAATAGAAAGAATGATAATTTCTCTGAGAAATCTAAATTTAATAATGTTTAATAATGACTAAAATATCCTGAACAGGACAACTAGTAACACTAAAGAAAGTTAAAAATAAATTAACAACATGAAAATTTTGGAGAAATGTGGGTAAATTGGAGGGAGAAGAAAATGACCATACCAGTTGCTTATCTTTTGTAAACTGGTTTTGTTTGATCGGTTTAAAACTAAGTTTGAGGAATATGGATATAATGTTGGATCAATAAGGTTGTAAAGGTTATGTTAGGACTAGAGCAGTAAGTTTCTAAATTTTTAATAAATAAACATGAAGAATTTTCCAAGAAAGTTGGTACTGGTGGTGGTGAGAGAGGCTTAGGTTTTCTTTGCATCGTTAGGATGCTAAGATAGAATTATGCTGCTACAGCATACAATATTCTTAGACTGCATATGGTTTTCTAAAGCTCCTCATAAGCATTTATTTCCAGGGTTTTTTTTCCTTCCAAATATATAGCTTTTTGTAGTACAGTATACCGTCATAAAAATATATATGCAGTAAACAAGTTTGCTTATATTTGCATGAGTTGTTAAAGTTTTAAAAAAGTATTTTAGGGAGTTTGTGTATGTTCATACTGAGAGTATCAGTGATTAACTGTAATTTGAAAGAAAAGTGCAATTTGGCATTTGTTTTATGTCTTTCCTCTGTTGTGGTATATTTTGTCCCCTATTCAGATAACTCGGGAACTGTTAACCAAATTATGATGATGGCAAACAACCCAGAGGACTGGTTGAATTTGTTGCTCAAACTAGAGAAAAACAGTGTCCCTTTAAATGATGCCCTTTTAAATAAATTGATTGGTCGTTACAATCAAGCAATTGAAGCACTTCCTCCAGATAAATATGGCCAAAATGAGAGTTTTGCTAGAATTCAAGTGAGATTTGCTGAATTAAAAGCGTAAGTATTACCATTTTAACTGCATTTAGCTAACTACATTACATAACACATAACTACATCACCAAAAGGTAAAATGAAAACATGATGTCAGAATTACTTGTAAGAAATTTAATATTTTTTGATGAAATCCTTTTGTTTATAATTAACAAGTGAGTAATGTAAACTTTCTTTACTATGTACATATTTCCACAAAAGTTACATACTCTAGACTCTGCCTAAAAAGATTTTAAAAATTAACATTTAAATTTACATACAGAAAAAAGAACAATATCCTGTGTCTTTTGGAAAATAGAATGAGGAGTTATCAAACTTAGGCAAATGTGTCCTTTTTCTTAAAACTTGACTCTGAAATCTTTATTTCAGTATTCAAGAGCCAGATGACGCACGCGACTACTTTCAGATGGCCAGAGCAAACTGCAAGAAATTTGCTTTCGTGCATATATCTTTTGCACAATTTGAACTATCACAAGGTAATCTGAAAATGTCAAGTCCAAATTTTAAGTAGAAGATAGCTTCCTACCGTAACTTACATTCGAATGTTAAATCATGTGTATGAAATAGAAGTATGAGGTGAAACGTCAGATGAGAATATGGGGGAAGAATGCTACCTAAGTGTGAATGTGGAGAATATTTGTCATACGGGCCCTTCCACTTGTGAGGAGTAACCCAGGAAAATAAGCATGAACATCACGTGTGTGCTATTAGATTCAGGAAACATCTAAAGGAAAGTGGCTTCTTTACTGAGTATTTCTGGGATGAGGATATAAGATATTTAAACCAGAGCTTAGATAAGTTTTTCACGTGCGATGGTGTCATAGCACCAAAATATATATCAGAATATAATTGTAGCATTAATTGGTAGTTCAATTAAAAAAAAGTAAACTGCTGTAGAAGCTTTTATTTCTTGCTCACTTGGTTCTACCTAGTCTGGACATTTTAGATAGAACGAGGGCAGTCTCTTCCTCAGACATTTTTGGCCTGGCCATTAGCCTTTACTCTTTTCATTTTCTGGGGCCTTTGGATCTATCCTGTTGGCCCTCTGGCCACGTTTTCTTTCCTGTTTTTCCATTTGCCTCGTTGCTGCTCCAACCCTGATCCCATCTCCCACCAGTAATACACATATTATCACCATTTTTTTTTTTTTTTTGGCTCAGCCAGAATCCTCGTAGTCATGTCCAAAGCAGGGCTAACTCCTTGGAGAGTATTCGCCAGGACCGAGGTTGGAGAAAAGCACTGTATAAACTCAGATCCTGAACTTCTCCTTATTCAGATGATTTCTGAGTCCTAGTTATCTGAATCATCTTCTCTGATCTATCCTGTGCACTATCAGGTGACTTAAAAAAAAAAATCATTCCTTTCCTGCCTAGGAGAATTGACTCGTTGCTTGTTAGAGTTTGGCCAGGCCTTTAAGATCATCTATCTCTCCTTCATTCTACTTTTTTAAGTTTTTGAGGTGTTATGGCCTATCAACAGCAACTATAAACTTATAACTTTAGAATACAAATTTTGAAAATCTCAAATTATATTATCTGTAAATAAGAAATAAACCTCATTGGTACCACTGGGATGTAGTAGTAACCTCAAGGTCCAAATTGTGATTATTTTGAACAAGATTGATGAATAGGCTTTCAGGAAAAATGCAGAATCCCCGAAGTCCTATGTGCTTTTGGTGTGTATGTGTATTTTTGTAGGGGTGGAGGACATTCCATAGTTTTTATCAGATTCTCAAAGGAGTCTATGACCTTAGTAAGCTCCCTAATTACTAGTTCCTGTCTAAGCCTTTCTTTCTTCTTTTGCTATCCTGAAATGCTCAATACATGAAATATCAGTACTCTGAATAAATGTAGTCTTAGTCTCTATCAAATATGTTTATGTTCTTAAAATTTGTAAACTGTGAGAGGCTAGAGGCTGACTCTTAACCATTTTTATACCCAAGTGCCAAGTGCATAGTATAGCCCAGTGGCTCCCATAAATGCTAACACATTTCATAACATACATGATGTATACATTTAATCTTTATAAATGAAATTCTAAACTAAATGTATTGGGTAAGTTTGCAGTTGAAAGAAAATTTGTTTGGTAACTTATCTGTAGTCAAAAGGTGATTTTGGTAGTTTCTCAGTTATTTTGCATTTGGGGGGTGGTGTAGCTAAGTCTGGTAGCTAAAGATTAATCTTTATTGTTACATTTTTTCACATGAATCCTTTCGGTGGGAATTCCCTTTACCAAAAGATGTCAACCTTAATGACTAAATGTTATTATAGATGATAATTATTATGCTGCGTTGTAACAGATTGATGCTCTTGAGACTCTTGCAACAGCTAAGGCTTAGTTTTCCCTTTTACTGAATTCTCTCAAGTTTCTAACTGTTTGAGTTGACCTTTGCTGCCCCCATTTTGTAACTGCATTGCTAACATTTCTTTTACTTGTGAAAATGGACCGTGGCAATAAACCAATACATAATTACATCAGTTAACATCTTGTACAAGTAAACTGTTTGACATGACTTGTTATCAGAAGTGAGAAATTGCTTACTTCCTTATGAATAACGTGCGTGAGCCTTGGAGTAAACATTTTTGCTTAAGACTTTAAAATTTTTTTCCTAGGTCCTGATGAATACGCCTCTGGGGAGTTAAGGTTGCTGCATTTAAATGACGATTATTTTTTACTTTGTTAGGTAATTTCAAAAAAAGCAAGCAACTTCTTCATAAAGCTGTGGAATGTGGAGCAGTACCAGTAGAAATGCTGGAAATTGCCATTCGGAATTTAAACCTTCAAAAAAAGCAGCTGCTTTCAGAGGAAGAAAAGAAGAGTTTATCAGGTAAATATGTTAGTGTGTGCTAATACTTTTCTGTGGTGTTTTGTCCTGCAAAAAAGGATTCAGGATAATATTTTATAGAAAAATATCATTTATTTAGAATGATCAAAATCTAAGATTAAGTTTTAGATGTAAAGGAGGTAAGACTTTTAGAAGTAACAAAGTCATTACTTTCTTGTTGGAATTTTTTTTTCCCTAATCAAACTCGAATTGGTAACACATTAAAAACAGCTTGATCTAAAACAATAAGGTCCCACTGTATAGTACAGGGAACTGTTTTCAATATCCTGTAATAAACAATAATGGAAAAGAATATGAAAAAGAATATATATATATATATAAATTACTTTGCTGTACACCAGAAACTATTACAGCATTGTAAATCAACTATACTTCAGTTAAAAACAAACAAACAGAAAAACTTGATCTAGGCAAGAGAATGACTTTTTGCTATTAGAAATAAGGAATGTGTCTTTTCTCTGAGTAAACAGTTATAGAATTATGGAATAGTTTTGAAGTATAGTTAGAGAATTATCTCCATAACATCTTCATGTCTGCATATCTTATTTGGGGACAAATATTTACTATGCATTGACTTTTTTTTTTTTTTTTTTAAATTAATTAATTAATTAATTTATTTTTGGCTGTGTTGGGTCTTCGTTTCTGTGCGAGGGCCTTCTCTAGTTGTGGCAAGCGGGGGCCACTCTTCATCGCGGTGCGCGGGCCTCTCACTATCGCGGCCTCTCTTGTTGAGGAGCACAGGCTCCAGACGCGCAGGCTCAGTAGTTGTGGCTCACGGGCCCAGTTGCTCCGTGGCATGTGGGATCTTCCCAGACCAGGGCTCGAACCCGTGTCTCCTGCATTGGCAGGCAGATTCCCAACCACTGTGCCACCAGGGAAGCCCTATGCATTGACTTTTAAAACATTCTTATTTATGAGATTACTTTTTTGTGTATTTCTTATGTCTTTATAAATTTAATTACAATTTCAAATGTTTACAGCATCTACAGTATCAAATGTGCAAGAACCATTCCCCAGTACACTTGGACATTTACCAAATAGGAACATCAGTTGTGATTCCAGAGCACAGACTAAAGCCAGGTTTTTGTATGGGTAAGGAAACTGAATCCATTTTTTAAATGCTCGTCCTACATTTATATTATTTATACATCTGCGTATATATTTTCATGTTACAATAACAGTGTTTAACAGTTGATGAAAATGCGTGTGTCAATATTATTCTTTTAAAAATCGGGAGTATTTTCTTTCTGTTTAGAGAGAACATACCCCCTCAAGATGCAGAGATAGGCCATCGAAATCCATTGAAACAAACAAACAAAGCTAAGCGAGTAAGTTATTTTTAACTCTGATTAAAATGGTAGTGGTGAGGTATGTACTCATTTCCTAGTTAGTTACTTAATCTTTCAAAACATTTTTAGTCATGCCCATTCGGAAGAGTCCCAGTTAACCTTCTAAGTAGCCCGGATTACCATGAGAAGACAGATGCTTCAGTTGCACCCCCTTTTACTAAAAGGTATGTTTGAGTTTTAATTTTTTAATTTGGTTTCGAAACTTGAAGATCGATGGCAGAATTATCTTAAAGTCTTTTACTATGTAAAAGTAATTATGATTACATTTTTACTTAGTATGAGGAATGAGTGGGAGATATGACTTTATTTTGCTTTTGCACTCATTAAAAATATTCACTAAAGGAACTATTAAAAAATTAGGAAACACAGAGGAAAAAATATTAAGTCAACACGAAGATTAAAAGACTATGCAAACAGCCCTGGGGTAAAAACTCTTGATGTTTGAACATTTCTCCCTTATGGTAGCCTCTCTGGTAAGACTCTCTTTAGTGGGTATGGAAGTCTCCATAGGGGTGAAGGGAGGTCTGGGAACAATTTCTTCTGCAGCTCGTTCAAGGAAAGGGGCAGCTATCAGTGGGAGAGGTGATTAATTCACTCACTTGCTTCTTTTTTTTTTACATGTGCACCTCACTTTACAGTCAGCATGGCCCTTAGTCTTTTTTTTTTGGTTTTTTAAAAAAATTTATTTATTTATTTTGTCTGTGCTGGGTCTTCAATGCGGCATGCAGGCTTCTCTAGTCGCAGCGCATGAGCTCAGTAGTTGTGGCGTGTAGGCTTAGTTACAGTATGTGGGATCTTAGTTCCCTGACCAGGGATTGAACCCCTGCATTGGGAGGGAGTCTTAACCGCTGGCCCACCAGGGAAGTCCCCACTCATTTGCTTCTGAGCCTAAGGCTTCAAGAAGTGGGGCAGGGTAGGTAGAGATGAAGTATTGTTCACCACATCCAATGTGGTCTCCTTCCTTCAACTTGAAAACTGAGACTCTCGTATTGCAGCTTAGCTAAGGGACCTCATTTTTCTGCTCTATTTTTAACTATAACCACTATTCATTACATTATTTCTAATGGAAAAGGCTCCTTGGATTCTAGAAAATCATTTTGCAAGTAAACTTTAGAAATATAACCGTTTGTTTTTAGCTGGTGTCTTCTATACTTGAATTCTTATTATACTTAGGGCTTGACCGAACATTGATATTAAAGAGCATTTTGGATGTCAAGGTTAAGCTCCAAAATCTTATGAGATGACTATTTTCTTGTCATCTCCATTTCAAGTGCTAGCTTAGGAAAAAAAGGAGACTTTCTCCCACTCAAAAAAATAAGAGCAGAAACAAACCAGCCATTTTCTTGGTGCTTGTTTTGATAGATTGTGAGCTAGGCACTCTCCCATAGGAGAGCCTACACCCTAGTTCTTATCCTTAAGCTATTTGCAACCTGAAGTGTAGTTTGATCTACATACTGCTGTTCCCTTATCCTTTCCCACATTCATACCTTGACTCCAGCTGTTACTTATTACATAACAGGGTAGGCAATCACCTGCTTACTACTCATCTCTCTCACTTTTATCACTGCCCAGCACTTTAGTCATGTTTATACTGGAATCTTGTTATTTTTAAAAATATCTTTCCAGGGGACTTCCCTGATGGCGCAGTGGTTAAGAATCCTCCTGCCAATGCAGGGGACACAGGTTCGAGCCCTGGTCTGGGAAGATCCCACATGCCGCGGAGCAAGTAAGCCCGTGTGCCACAACTACTGAGCCCGTGTGCCACAACTACTGAAGCCTGCACACGGGCCACGAAGACCCAACACAGCCAAAAATAAATACATACGTACATACATACATTTATTTAAAAAAATCTTTCCAAGTGATTTTTCCAATTAAAAGGTGTACATATTGTTAAAAAGCCAACTTTAAAATTGAAAAAATAATACGTTGAAATGATTGATTTCAGGTTAAACATTACAATTGTTTTGTTTCATGGGTAACAGACAGATCTCTGGATCAGAATGCCGAGATACAGTCGTTTCTGGATCTAAATCAAGTGGAAATGATTCCAGTGACTTGAGACATTTAACGGTATGTCCATTTTTAAATCTTTCCATGAAGCAAGGGTTCCTGACCCAGGGTCCATGGAGCTTTTTCCCGGAAAGGAGTCCATGATTTATGTATCTCCAGCAGTGTTCCTGAAGCCCCAAGAGATGTCGGACCACTGATGGGCAGTGGCACATAAGTCCTAAACTGTTTCTCCTCAGTTGAGGTGGTAGGGCAATGATCAGCGATCTCCTGGGGTAACTCTGAAGTAGCAATTATTATATAGTGTTTTATCAGGTTAGTTGGCCTGGATTTGGGAATAGCGGGGCGAGCCATGCCCCCCAGCTTTTGTTTCTTGGTATGTTTAATCATATGATCTGGCAGGGCATCTTAGACAAAAATGAGGGAGTGGCTTTGTGATGGGGCAGAGGTGAGGGCTTAGATAATCCTGGCATCCTGATATGGCAGATGTGTGAACCTCAAAGACAGGAAACAGCTTTAATCCCTGGTGCACTGATTTTTAGGGGTTATACTATTCTTACTGTAGTTGAGTTAAACCCCTGGCATCACAATGTAGGTCTTTTTGATTTTCGATTCCTTGTAATTCGTCTCTCTCTTTCATGGTCTTTGCTTTTAAATAATGAGTTTAACTAGTTTACAGCTATCTTAGAGAATAGTGCACAGTTGTGTCAAAAGTTTATTTTCTGGATTTAGAATAATACTCTCTTAGACTTATACAAATCTTAATTTTGACCAGTGCTGTTATTTTTGGTGATAAAATATGATCACAGTAACAAAATAATGAAGTGTGTTTTATGTTAGATTCAAATTTTCTAACCTCTCTCTTTAAGTGACTGTATTTTATCATTTGATTAATATGTCTATTGAAAGTAAATTGGCCAATTTTATGGTTATGGCCATTCCCGTTGCTCTAGTCAGTAATTCAAGAAGTTATCTTTGCTGGCAGTTTGTGAGTCCACATGTAAGTATAATAGATAATTTTCCTAGCAGTCTTTTCATATAGTGAGACTTTAGTATATTGAACACTAAGACAGATTAGTACTACTTCTGTTGATGAGACTTTATTTTATATAAAATCAAATCAAACCTTATTCTTTTTATGTAGTCTGTTAAAAATATTCGTTCCAAGGAACCTCTGATGTCAGATGAGAAGAGTTCTGAACTTGTTACTGATTCAGTAACCCTGAAGAATAAAAGTGAATCAAGTCTTCTAACAAAATTAGAAGGTAAGAGTGACAAAACAGACTACTTCTTTAATTAAGAGAATCACTTTGTACTTGTGGAAGTTGACCAGCCACCTAACAATTGCCATGTAAGTCTATGACTCTGTCCCTTTATCTTGTATTTCAGTTAAATTTTATAGATTATATGAAAACTACTAAATTCTGTAGCAAAGAAAGTTTATTTGCCTAAAAGGTGCATTAAAGGAAGATTGGAGGGAAAATACAGTGGCACTGAGTTATTTTTCTCAGTTGGCTTGACAGATACTTTCTGGAAAGGACACAGAAGCTGTATTTATATGATAATTCTCCCTTTCCTCCTTTGTCATACATTTGCTTTTCCAATGTATGAGTACTATGGTGAATGTTCTAAGGATATATACATGAATGAGACAGGGTCCCAAGGAGATTGCCAACCAGTGTGGGAGATCTACTGATAAATATAATGCTGGGTAGAATATAGAGTACCATGAGAACCACATCAATAAAATGCTATGAGGATTCAGTGGAAGGAGAAATCTGAGGAACTAATTTGGTTTAGGGGAAATAAGGAAATAGCTTGTGGAGGAGAAGAAACGTGAAGAATTGTTAGCATTTAAATAGGAAGAAATAGCAGTGATAGAGTATTTCAGATGGAGGGAATAACGTAAGCAAAAGAATAAAATATTCTAGGAACAAAGATGGTCAATTATGCTGAAAACTGTAACACAGGTAGTATAGAAGTGGGAGATAAGACTAGTTAGACTTAGAATGTCAGGCTTCAATTTTTTATTTTTTTAGATGTCAGAGTACCATCAAAGATTTTTGAATGGGATCATGAATTGGATATCATTGTCCAAACAAAGGTTGCCAGATTGGGTGTAATTTTTTCTTTTAATTGGACTGAAGAGGAATGCTGGGACTTTTCTGGTTTTAGCCCGGAAAGTCCCATGTCACAGGAAAGCCCTCAGTCCCTGCAAACTGGGATGCCATGATTTTGATTGGGAACATCAGCGTTTTTTCCAGGATCCCCCCTCGGCTGCCCAAATCCTCAGTTGCTCAAGTCCCTTATATAAAATGATGTAGTATAGTCAGCCCTGTGGAACCTGCGGATACGGAGGGCCAACTGTAGATTCCTCTTCCTAGTAATTGGGGGAAACTCATATTTTATATTTTCATGGCACCTATTACAAACTGGTATGATTGAAAAAATCATCTTTACCAAAACTTCTTGTTTATAGTACTGATCTGGCACCCAATTTAATGCTCTCATTTCTTTCACACACGTTTCCATCGAGCGCATTCAGAGTGGGATTGTCGGGTCACAGGCTGTTGTACGTATTCAGCTCGTCGATAGTGCGGAACGGTTTTCCAAAGTGTTGTGTTTGACCAGCACTTACGTTGCTCTTGCTTCGTATTCTTCCCAGTAGTTCTTATTGTTGGTCTTTAATGTTAAACATTCTGATTCTGCTAAGTGATATCTCACTGTGGTTTTAATTAGCATTTCCCTGATGTCTAACGATGCTGAAGGCCTTTTTGTGTTTATTCGCCATAGGGCTATCCTCTCGTGAAGTACCTGTTCAAGCCTCACCAGTTTTTCCGTTGGGTTTCCTTTCTTTCTCGCATGGATTTTAGGAGACATTAATATGGTCTAGATACAGCTCCTTTGTTGGGTATATATTTTACAAGTAACTTCTCCTGTTATGTGGTGAAGACTTGATGAAATTCTTAATTATCATACATTTTAATTTATCAGTCTTTTCCTTTGTGGTGAGTGTTTTCTGTGCCTTTAAACAAATCTTTTCCTCCTCCAAGATCATAAAGATTTCCATATATTTAATTTAATTTATTTTTTTATAAATTTATTTATTTATTTTTGGCTGCATTGGGTCTTCATTGCTGCGGGCAGGCTTTCTCTAGTTGCTGCGAGCGGGGGCTACTCTCCGTTGGGGTGCGCGGGCTTCTCATTGCGGTGGCTTCTCTTGTTGCAGAGCTTGGGCTCTAGGTGTGTGGACTTTAGTAGTTGTGGCACACGGGCTCCATAGTTGTGGCTTGCGGGCTCTAGAGCGCAGGCTCAGTAGTTGTGGCCTACAGGCTGTAGAGCGCAGGCTCAGTAATTGTGGCACACGGGCTTAGTTGCTCTGTGGCATGTGGGATCTTCCTGGACCAGGGCTCAAACCTGTGTCCCCTGCGTTGGCAGGCGGATTCCTAACCACCGACCCACCAGGGAAGAAGCCCTTTCCATATATTGCAGAAGACATCATTTTACGTTTCACATTTAGAGTTAGATTCTACTTGAGTTTAATATTTGTGTATAGTTAAGATCAAGTGTCAGGATTCATTTTTTTCTCCCCATGTGGATATCCAGTAGATCCAGCAGCATTTATTGAAAAGACCCTTTTTCCCCTCAGTGATTTGTTATAAATTAGATGAGTCTGTGTTTGGTGTCTGGTTTTGGATTCTTCTCTGTTCCCATAGTCCTTTGTGTCTTTGTGCTAATACTGACGTAATTACTGCAGTAAGTCTTCATATCTGTCAGTGTAAATCTTCCACCTTTGTTCTTTGTCAAAGCTATTTTAGTTATTCTAAGCCTTTTGGATTTCCATATAAATATTAGAATCTGTCAGAGTTCCTTTTTTTTGTTTTTAATGGGATTTTGATTGAGATCTAGTGGGACAAGTTGACATCTTAACAGATAAATTTTCTACTCCACTAACCTGGCATATCCCATCATTCATTTAAGTAATCTTTAAAACATTATTGAAGAAATACTTTTCTGTGTAGAGATTTTGCTTATCTTTTGCTAGAGATGTACTTAGAGATCTGATATTTTTTTTTTGATATGATAATGAATGGGATCTTTTTTTAAAAAAATACTTATCCTCTACTTCTTTGTTGCTGGTATATAAAAATACAACTGATATTTAGCTATTGATCATATTTACAGTGACATTGCTAAAGTCACTGAATAATTCTAATATTTTCCTATAAATTCTTTCATATTGTTTGAAAATAATATAACATTTTTTGCCTTCCAGTCCTTTAACTTTCATTTCTTTTCTTTGCTGTATTGCACTTATAACCTCTAGCATAATGGTGAATAGAAGGAATGATAGGTGGCGTTTCTGTTCACTCCTTATTTTAGAGAGCCACTTTCATTATTTTACCCTCGCGTGATAATTGCCTTAGAGTCTTACAGCTATTCTTTATCAAATATCAAAACAGAGTGAGTTTTGCTTTATACCTAGACTAAAAGTTTTTTTGTGACTGGGTATTGAATTTTATGAAATGCCTTTTCTGCATTTTTGGAGTTGACCACAGACTTTTCTCCTCTATTATTATGGCAAATTGAATTAACTTTCAAGTGTTGAAGCAACTTTGCATTTAGGAATAAACACAACTTGGTCATAATTTATTATATCTTTTGTATATCAGTTGCAAATATTTTGTTTAGAATTTTTGCATCTGTTATGATAGGGACAGAATATTGACATTCATAAAATAGTCAATATTATTGTTGAGGCTCTTTTGTTCAGACGCTTAGGAAAGTAAATTACAGGCTAGTTTAAGGTAAAATTTTTGTTAAAAAGCTAGAGGTCTATGAAAAGTGGTGAACTAGCTTCTCTTTATTAGTAAGACATACATGTTTTTAAATTTTTACTTACTTATTTCCTTGTTTTCTGGTAAAGACCAGAAGCATTTAAATTCAGAATGGTCTTTGGTAAAGCTCTAGGTAACAACCTAGGAAGATGACTGTTGCAGCTTTGAAAAATTGACTTGCTAAAAGCAAATTGTCAGCAGCTGGCTTAAAGTTTTTAGTTTCTTTGTTTTTTTAAGAGCAAAATGCGAATACAGTTTTGTAACATGTTCTATCATTTAGGTTTATTTTGTTATTATCAAATATTCTTGCCTTTTAATGACAACAACAACAAATACAATTTCAGAAACTAAAGAACATCAAGAACCAAAGGTTCCAGAAAGTAACCAGAAACAATGGCCATCTAAGAGAAAGTCAGAATGTGTAAACCAGAATCCTGCTGCATCTTCAAATCAGTGGCAGATTTCAGAGATAATCTCAAAAGTTGATACAGAGGTAACTTTCCTTTTCAAGTGTAGCATTGCTATTGTTCATAATGTGATGATCATGTTAAATGTTTTCTTCTTTTATTAAATTCTTGTGTACCATATTTAGTGGAGCAGCTTGCTCAAGTGTGTGGTTTTTTGTTTTTTTTGCTTTTAATTCACAAAACAATGATCAGTAATAAAGGTTTAGTTTAGTAAGAGTATATGTCAAGCTGAATTCTTTTCTGTTTTCAATAGTATTTTTGGATGCTGGTAGACTGGTGCAGGGGTCAGCAAACTACAGCCTAGGAGCCAAATCTAGTTCCCAGCCTGTCTGTAAACAACATTTTCTTGAAACACAGCGGTACCCGTTTATTTACGTAGTGTCTATGCTTGCTTTTGAACTGTAACAGCAGAGCTGAGTAACCGCAACAGAGACCACCTGGCCTGCAAAGCTGAAAATGTTTACTATCTTACCTTTTCCAGAAAACAATATGCAGATGGCTGAACCAGTGCCATGCTGTACCAAGCATTTGACAATTTCCTATTGTCGTCCTCATGGATAAAATAGAAAAATGTAGACTAGATAATGTGAATTCATAACAGGTTGAACGATCATTCTCAGTGGCTTGGGTCCATTTCAGAAGCAAGGATCTCGTAGAAAGCCATACCTGTACGTAGTTCACGGCCATACTCTTGTCATTATTACTTTTCAGTTGTATTCTAACTCAGCAGTTCTCAAATATTTTGGTTTTGGTGCCTTCTTTTATACTCTTAATTATCGAGGTTCCTAAAGAGCTTTGGGGGAATTCCCTGGAGGTCCAGTGGTTAGGACTCCGTACTTTCACTGCCGAGGGCCCAGGTTCAATCCCTGGTCGGGGAACTAAGATCCCACAAGCTGCGCGACGTGGCCAAAAAGGGGGGAAAAAAAGAGCTTTGGTTTACGTAGGCTATGTTTATCTGTATTTGCTATATTAGAAAGTAAAACCAATACATTTAAAAAATATTTACTAATTTATTAAAAATAACAAGAATAAACTTTTTACATGTGAATGTAGATACACTTAAAAATAAGTATTTTGTTTTACTGAGGTATAATTGATATACAACATTATATTAGTTTTAGGTGTACCACATAATGATTCGATATTTGCATATTTGTATATACAGTTGACCCTTGTACAACATGGGTTTGAACTGTGTGGGTCCACTTATGCATGGATTTTTTTCAATAAATATGTACTCTAGTACTACATGATCTTTGGTTGGTTGATCCCGAGAATGTGGAACTGTGGATACATAGCGCCAACTATAAGTTTATATGTGGATTTTTGACTTCATGGGAGGTTGCTGCCCCTAATCTCCCAGTTGTTCAAGGATCAACTCTATTGCAAAATGATCACCACAATAAGTCTAGTTAATATTCATTACCATACATAGCTACAAATTTTTTTTCTTGTGATGAGAATTTTTAAGATCAACTCACTTGGCAACTTTCAAATATGCAATTCAATATTATTAACTATTGTCACCATGTTGTTCATTACATCCCCATGACTTATTTATCTTGTAACTGGAAGTTTGTACCTTTTGACCCTCTTCCCCCAGCCCCGCTCCCACCCACCCACCCCCGCCCCCAGCAAGCACCAAACTATCTGTGAGCTTGGTGTTTTGTTGTTGTTGTTTTCCCCTCCAGATTTTACATATAAGTGATACTATGCAGTATTGGTCTTTCTCTAGCTATTTCACTTAGTATAATGCCCTCAGGGTCCATCGGTGTTGTCACACATGGCAAGATTTCATACCTTTTTATGGCTGAATAATATTCCATTGTATATATGTACCGTATTTTCTTTATCTATTCGGCCATCAATGGATATTTAGGTTGTTTCCATTTCTTGGCTATTGTAAATAATGCTGCTATGAACATGAGGGTACAGATATCTTTTCAAGTTAGTGTTTTCCTTTTCTTTGGATAAATACCCAGAAGTAGAATTGCTAGGTCATATGGTAGTTCTATTTACATTTTCACGAACACTGCACAAGACTTCTATTTTCTCCACATCCTTGTCAACACTTCTTATTTCTTCTCTTTTTGATAATAGGCACTCCGACAGGTGTGAGGTGATATCTCATTGTGATTTTGATTTGCATTTCCCTGATGATTAGTGATGTTGAGCATCTTTTCATATACCTGTTGACTATTTATTTGTATGTCTTCTATGGAAAAGTATCTAATCAGCGCCACTGTTCATTTATAAGTTGGTTATTTGATTTTTGGTATTGAGTTGTAATGAGTTCCCTGTGGTTTTTTTTTTTTTTTTTTGTCTGTGTTGGGTCTTTGTTGCTGTGCACAGGCTTTCTCTAGTTGCGGCGAGCGGGGGCTACTCTTTGTTGCCGTGCATGGGCTTCTCATTGCGGTGGCTTCTCTTGTGGCGGAGCACGGGCTCTAGGCGCATGGGCCTCAGTAGTTGTGGCACACAGGCTCTAGAGTGCAGGCTCAGTAGTTGTGGCGCACGGGCTTAGTTGTTCCATGGCATGTGGGATCTTCCTGGGCCAGGGGTCGAACCCATGTGCCCTGCATTGGCAGGCGGATTCTTAACCACTGTGCTACCAGGGAAGCCCCTCCTTGTGTATTTTGGATATTAACCTCTTATTGGATGTGTGGTTTGCAAATATTTTTTCCCATTCCATGGACTGTCTTTTCATTCTGTTGATGGTTTCCTTTGCTGTGCAGAAGCTTTTTAGTTTCATGTAGTCCTACTTGTTTATTTTTGCTTTTGTCTTTACTTTAGGTGTCAGATCTAAAAATTCATTGCCAAGACCTGTGTTAAGGAGCTTACTACCTATGTTTTCTTCTAGAATTTTTATATTTTAAGGTCTTATATTCAGGTCTTTAATTCATTTTGAGTTAATTTTTGTGTATGGTATGAGAAAGTAGTCTAGTTTCATTCTTTTGCATGTGGCTGTCCAGTTTTCCCAACACCATTGACCTGTGTGTCTGTTTTTATGACAGTGTCATACTGTCTTGAATACTTTAGCTTTGTGATATGGTTTGAAATCAGAGAGCGTGATGCCTCCAGCTTTGTTCTTCTTTCTCAAGGTTGCTTTGTCTATTCATGATCTTTTGTGGTTCCATATGAATTTTAGGGTTGTTCTATTTCTGTGAGAAGTGCCACTGAAATTTTGATAGGAATTGCATTGAATCTGTAGATTGCTTTGGGTAGTTATGGTCATTTTAACAATATTCTTCCAATCCATGAACACAGAATATCTTTCCATTTATTTGTGTCTTCAGTTTCTTTCATTGGTGTCTTATAGTTTTCAGTATACAAGTGTTTCACTTACTTGGTTAAATTTGTTCCTAGATATTTTATTGTTTTTAATGGGATTGTTTCTAACAGGTTTTTTTGGTGGAGTCTTTAGGGCTTTCTGTATATAATATCATGTCTGCAAATAGTAACAGTTTTACCTCTTCCTTTTCAATTTGGATACCTTTTATTTCTGTTTCTTGTCTAATTGCTGTGGCTAGGACTTCCAATACCATGTTAAGTAACAGTGTGAAGAGTGGGCATCCTTGTCTTGTTCCTGATTTTAGAGGAAAGCTTTCATCTTTTCACCGTTGAGTATGATGTCTGCTGTGGGCTTGTCATACATGGATTTTTTTATGTTGAGCTATGTTCCTTCTGAAGAATAAGTATTTTTCAAAACAAAATAATTACAGTGAAGAGAGTGATATCGTTTTACAATTTTTACAATTTCTGTAATGGTTGGCTTAACAGAAGACTGGATTTCTTGTATCCACTTTTGCATTCAATCTATTTCACTATCACATGCCTTCTAGCCTTGGGAAAACTCTAGTTTATATTCATGAAAGAATGAAAGTGAAAAAGGCAAATAATGTCTTAGTATGATTATGAAAATAGTTTTAACCTCTCAGACTCCAAGAAAAGATCTTGGGAACCCCTCTCTTTCTGCTATTTCTAGATCACTCTTTGAGAACTGTTGATCTAAGTAATGGAGTAGGTAACAAATGTTAGATGACAAGAATCCTGACAGGTTGAACCATGGACAAACAGTATCTCCTCTTTTTTTCTTTTTAAAACTTGTAAACCAATAGAATGGTAAAGGGACTTAAAACTATTTATCTGTCATTAGGGAAATGCAAATCAAAACCGCAATGAGACACCATTTCACACGCACCAAGATGGCTATAATTAAAAAGAGACAGTAATAAGTGTTGGTGAAGATGTGGATAAATGAACCCTCATACACTGCTGGTGAGAATGTAGGATGGTACAGTCACTTGAAAATGGTATGGCATAGCAGTATAACTTACCTCCACTGCTTCTTCTCGGGTCAAGGCAGAAGAGGACCATTCTGAGACCTAAATAAATGGTGATCACCTTGCCAGAGTTATTATGAGGTGCTTAGTTGAGAAAATTTACACTTAAGAAAAAAATCTAAATGTGCCTTCTTAAAAGAGATTTCCTACGAGTAATTTTCTGCCTTTTATTCCTGGTTGCACGTGAGGTCTAGTTTTCCTCTGCCTGGAGTTGCCCTCCAGGTTTGTGTTTATATACTGCTTCATCAACCACCAACTTGCATTGTTTCGCTATTCATAAAAATTGCTTTGTACGCTTAGTTATTTTATGTTTATTCATGCATTTTTTATGATTGTATCAATTATAGTGCTCATTATAACATATTTAATTATTAAGAATTTTGGGCGGAAAATATTAAAAAGTAAAGCACCTATCATAATTACTAATTGTGCTTAATTTGAAATTAGAGTGTCATGAATTAAAAAAAAAAAAAAGGTATGGTAGTTCCTCAAAAGATTAAGCATACAGTTACCATATGATCCAGCAATTCTACTCCTAGGTATATACTCAAGGGAATTGAAAATATATATCCACACAAAAACTTGTACATGAATGTTCATGGCAGCATTATTCATAGTTGTAAAAAAGTAGAAATAACCCAAATATCTACCACCTGGTGAGTCAATAAGCAAATATGTTACTCTGATTTTATTATTTCATTTTTTTATTCAATAATAAAAGTAATGAAGCACTGATAAATGCTACAGCATGGATGAACCTTGAAAACATGCTAAAATGATGGCAGCCTGTCACAAAAGGCCATATATTTTGTGATCCCTTTTATAAGAAATGTCTAGAATAGGCAAATCCACAGAGACAGAAAGTAAATTAGGGGTTGCCAGAGCCCAGGAGGAGTGGGGAATGAGAGTGACTGCTAATACGGAGTTTCGTCTTAGGATGATGAAAATGTTCCATAATTAAATAGTGGTGGTGATTGCATACTCTTGTGAATATATTAAAAACCACTGAATAGTACACTTAGGTAAAAAAGAAAAAACGAGGCAGTTTCTTGAGGTTGCTACTTCTCCAGCTGCCCACTCAAGTGGAGACTGCTTCTGTCTCCCATCTCACTTTTCTGCAAGCTCCCCGAAGCTATGTCCAGACCATTTCTTCTCTTGCAAAAACCCTGTCCTTTTGAGGCGCCTGCCTTCTGCATATGCTCTCCTGTCTTGCTCGTTGCCATCATCTCTGAACCTCCTAGTGACTCCCCATCATTCTTTGAAAATATTAGGCTCTGGATCACTTCTTTCAACTTCAACCCAACATCTATCATCACTTTTTGTTAGCTTCTACACCCCTGTGTATCACTAGTCCTACACCTGGCCTCCAGATTCATAACTTCTTCCTCCCTCATGCCCATTTTCTTAATTTCACCTTAGCTACCCATCCCTATATTCTCAATTCTGATCTCCAAAATCTCAAATGCAAACATCCCGGTCTATGAGTACAACCTTTCCACTTTCCTTGCTTAATAATCTTACTATCACAGATTCTCAGTACCATCCTGACCACTAATCCAGATATATATGTGAGGAAATCTTAAAGGAAGTGGAAAATTTACCCAGGAAAAGAGATACAGTGGCCATGTTAGCTATCTTCAAAACTCAAAGGATTGAAATGCAGAAAATAGTATAGATTTATCCATTGTGGATCTCCAGAGCATAATGTGGACCCAGTGGGTTGAAATTATAATATAGAAGCTGATTTAACCTAACTGTCTGTGAATACTTGCTAACAGCTAAAGCTATCCCCAAATGGAAGTAGATAGAGGTATGAGCACTCACTAATAGCGTTCAAGCAAAATGTGGTTTGCAGGAGTTGGCAAGCTTTTTCTGCAAAAGCTTAGTAAGCTTTGCAGGCCAGATGGTCACTGTTGCAACTATTGAACTCTGTCATTATCTCATGAAAACAGCCATAGACAAGATGTAGACAAATAGACATTGCTGTGTTCCAATAAAAGTTTGTTTACAAAAACAAGCAGCAGGCCAGAATCAGCCTACATGCTGTAATTTGCCACTCTCTACTGTAGAGGATGTTCCTTATTGCTTTGGGATTTGTATGAGATAAATTCTACAAGCTCTATGTCTTTTACAAGGGAGAAAGAAGAACACTAGATAGGTATTTGCCATTTCAAATTTTGCTAAATAATTAGTATTTGGTCATTTTCCCTCCAAACATAAAAGTAGGGAATGATTTTACTGATTAAAGAAAGACTAGTTTTCTGAAGCGCAGAGTACTTACTTAGATTGTAAAAGTTCAATGCTAGTGATAGTAGCCCTAATGGGAGAGGATATTAGATCTTGTTTTGTTAAACAATGCTATATGTACATTCCCCCTACTTGAAGTCCCTTTGAGGAAAATATAACAGGCTTCAAAATTTAGAGTAAAAGAGCTGTACTAAAAAGTTATTGAAAGTCTGGAATACATACGTCTACCTATTTTAGCATGCTTTTGTAATTCATATGTTAATTTTCTTTTAGAAGTTATGTTTGTGAAACTGTTCAACAGGTGACTCATTTAAAAACCGGAAATCGTGATGTTTTTTATTTTGGTCTAGCAGAAACAAACCAGTTTTGAGCAACCTGCCCTTTCGGTTTCAAAGCAGTCACCACCAATATCAACACCTAAATGGATTGACCCAAAATCTATCTGTAAGACACCCAGCAACAGTGTCTTGGATGATTATATGAGCTGGTAATTACTTTTGGTTCTTTGCTTGGTACAATAGAAATAACATGGGCTTCGGGGCCAAACAGATCTGGAGGTGGGTCCCGCTCTTTTACTTTAAAGACTTTCCAAAGTCATATTATTTTAATCAGCATCAGTTTTTTCATCTGTAAAAGAGGAGGGGAAGGTGGCTACGATATATTTTTAAGGATTGTAATGAAAGTCTCTGTCATATTGTAATCTGTACCTACTATATATACTCTGTACTTTTTATACTTACCTATAGGCAGTACCTTTAAATACTCTAAGCATGCAAAACTTCTTGATAATCATGCATTGCCACATGGATAACTCTCTGTAATTGAGAGAGAGATTTTAAAGGTTAGCATTCTTAGAGCGAGTAAAGTGTGGATACATTATATAGCGAATGAGGTGTTAATTGGAGTGTGATGGTTTCTCTTGGTGGCGCAGCTCACATAGCTCTGGTGGTGTTCAAGACCGCAGTGGCTGGCAGTGAGGGATGAGTGAAGAAGCTGGTCAGTGCTGGTTGACAGGAAACACAAGGGATATGGAAAAGCACATCAAAGGCATTTCTGAGAAAAGAAAGAAAGGGATGTGGCATATCCTATAACTAGTGGCTATATTTTTAATGTCTTAGAGGATAACTGAAGTCCATGATGCCTTTTGCTTTTCATTTTCATAATGTAACCTTTGATCTTAATTAGAACTGGCCTTGGGGTTTTATAACCTAGTCTCTTTCCTACTTAATACAATTTTGCTATATATTACCTAATTTTATTATACTTAGAATATTTTAAAGAATGACAGCTAACTAAACTAGGAATATAGTTATTTCTTGTGAAACTATTTATTGTCAACAAATACTCGTAGAATTCCTTTGTGCCAAGCACCATTCTTGGTGTTGAGAATACAACAGTGAATAAGACAAGCAAAGCACAGATGTGAGCTGAGCAGCTTTATGCTCAAAGGCCAAACTCCTCTGATGTAATTGGCTTTCACATATTTCTAGGAGGCTGTGTAGAACATTATTGTTAAGAAGCACTCATAAAATCTGTGATCAGCCATAGGCTGAGATTTGCCTTGGCTAGATTTTATAAAATAATCCCAACTCTATATTTTAAATGACATCTTATTTATTTTAATAAGGATTTCTTGTCTGGGGACAAAAAATTACTTTCAGAAAGAACTCCCCCAAAATGAAATTTCTGTTGATGGTGTTATCTAGAATAAATAATTCAGATGTATTAGGAAAACTGACTTGGATTCTGTTTGATGTAACACATTTAAATGTGTATACACCACACAAAATCTGAGTCAGAATCTTGTTTTTAAAGCTTTAATGTTTTAAATTTTAAAAAATATCTTTCCCAGTTTCAGGACTCCAGTTGTAAAGAACGACTTTCCACCTGCTTGTCAGCTGTCAACACCATATAGCCAACTTGCCTGTTTCCAGCAGCAACAGCAGCAAATACCCGTTACTCCACTTCAAAACTTGCAGGTTTGATAAGCTTTATTTATAATGGTACCTGTTAAGGTATGACCAATTTCAAAGGTTTTATTTTTGCAGGATCTAGTTTTTAAGAATGGTGTTAAAGACTTGTCCATTCTTAGTCCCATTAGGCAAACCTCTTTTCTGATATCCTCATAAAGGTGCCTTATGACTTTGAGAGGTTAGTTATTGAAAAAGCTAATGAAGCTTTTTTCACTAACTAGCCCGAAGTATCTAGTTTGAGTAGCTAGATAAAATTTCTTTTATGATCTAGGTTATTTTTTATTCTGTTTAACTATGTAAACCAGCTGTTAGTGACCAGCTTCATTTCACTGGCTGATTAACATACAAGTAAATCTTTAAGAATATCAGAATAGCAATATGAGATACTACTAGAATATATTATAAAGTAGTTATTATAAAGTATTGATAAGGTAAAAATTTTTTTGCTGGTAAGTTATTACCATCTGGGAAAAAAATTATTTAGAGACTCTCTTGACATCAATACTAAAATTTGTTTCTAATAACTATCTGAGAAGCAGCTTAATATTGGTTGAAAGAATAGGCTTTGAAGGGAGACTGCCTGTCCTTGACTCTCGGCCTCACTACTTACCAGCTATGTGACCTTTTACAAGTTAAATAAACTCTTGTGTTCATTTCATCATCTTTAAAATGGGGGTAATAAACCTATCTACCCCATAGGATGATTGTGAAGATTAAATTAGTTAATATATATGTAGCTCTTACAACAGAGCCTGATGCTTAGTAAATAATAAAATTTAGCAGCAATTGTTTAAATAAAACAGCAAAAAAAACCCCAAATAAACCACAAGTAATTAACTAAACAAATCAAGAGATTAAAAAACTAGCCGACAGAAAGTAGAACAATGGGTACCAGGGGCTAGAGGGAGAGAGGACTGGGGAGTTACTGTTTGAGGGGTTCAGGGTTTTTTCAGCATGAGATGATGAGAAGTCCTGGAGGCGGATGGTGTTAAGGGTTGCACAACAGTGTGAATGCACAACTCAACACCACTGAAGAGTATACTTAAAAATGGTTAAAATGTTACATTTTATGTTATGTAAATTTTACCATCATTTTAAAAATAATGGAGTAAAAAAATTAGCCAACAATAGAGTGGAAACTGTGGACAGAGGTAATAGTGTTTTGAGGATTGACTCAGCAGTATAATAAATTATAAAGGAGACAGAGAAGGGTGATCAGGTTTGCCCATACGTTAATTCAAAAAACATTCGTGGAGCTATTAGTCGTGTCATGCCCTGTTTGAGCTGAGCTCTAAAAGTCAAGGCAGACACGACCGAGTGAAGGGGCGAGGCGCCTTCTAGGAGAGGCGAGTGTCAGGAGGAAACTGAAGGAGGCCAGAGTGTGGCTGGAGCTCGCCAAGGGGCAGGGGTGATGCTGAGGGCTCTGCTGGGCCCCTTAAGTTTTGCCCCAAGAGGGACAGGAAGCCGGGGAACAGGTTGCAGAAGGGAAGTGATCTTAGACTAAGCGCCTTGCGGGGTGTTCTGTGCAGGAAACAATGTCACATCGGCATTGAATCGGAAATAGGTCAGAATTACTTTATCCAAAAACTTTCAGCAGCTAGGGGGGAAGGCTACTGAACGGCTTCCTTTCCCCTCAGAAATTTTCAGTTTAAGCAGGAGAGGAAGCTCCAAAAGGAAGAGAGGGGAGGGAGCAGTGAAGACTTGTGATGAAGTTACAACTCAGTGACAAATAATGGGTACATATTTCAAAGCCTAACACTTTCTTACAGAAAACATACTTCATGACTCAACAGTGTTGTTCAGCCCTAGATTATAGAAATCAGAAACCTTATCTTTTATTTTTTATTTTTATTTTTTTAACACCTTTATTGGAGTATAATTGCTTTACAATGGTGTGTTAGTGGCTGCTGTATAACAAAGTGAATCAGTTATACATATACATATATCCCCATATCTCCTACCTCTTGCGTCTCCCTCCCTCCCACCCTCCCTATCCCACCGCTCTACGTGGTCACAAAGCACCGAGCTGATCTCCCTGTGCTATGCGGCTGCTTCCCATTAGCTATCTATTTTACATTTGGTAGTGTATATATGTCCATGCCACTCTCTCACTTTGTCCCAGCTTACCCTTCCCCCTCCCCGTGTCCTCAAGTTCCTTCTCTACATCTGTGTCTTTATTCCTGTCCTAGGTTCATCAGACAGGAATAAAGGTTCATCAGAACCTTTTTTTTTTTTTTTTTTTAGATTCCATATATATGTGTTAGCATACAGTATTTGTTTTTCTCTTTCTGACTTACTTCACTCTGTATGACAGACTCTAGGTCCATCCACCTCACTACAAATAACTCAATTTCGTTTCTTTTTATGGCTGAGTAATATTCCATTTTATATATGTGCCACATCTTCCTTATCCATTCATCTGTCGATGGGCACTTAGGTTGCTTCCATGTCCTGGCTATTGTGAATAGTGCTGCAATGAACATTGGGGTACATACATGACTGTTTTTGAATTATGAGAAAGCTTATCTTTTATGTTATGTAGAAGGAGAGCACGTGAGAAAGATTCTACCATGTGGGCTGTAAAGCAGGACTTAGTTGAATTGAGGTTTATTCAGACCTTGTTTCAACTTGGTTAATCAGCTAATCAGGCGCTCTCTGTGTCTCCAGCTTCCTTGTCAGCTCAGAGTAAGTCCTCACACACTCCATCTGTTCAGAGCGTTTATAGGCCCACAGATGGTCTAGCATCAGGGAAGGGAGGGGAGGCGTGTTGTATATAGTACATCGGTTGAGAGTTTGCCGAGGAAGATGCTCAAGTTCAAAATAAGCAGCTTGTTGAACATCACCCAGCATAAAGGGGGCGTCACTAAAATCTGCATTTGTCTGATTGACTCTGGAACTCTTAGCACCTTGGCATGCTGCTTCCTTTATAATGTAATGCTCAAGGAGAAAAAAATATATAGATCAAGTTGTGTGTTTATCTATGTAAGTATGTAAGTAAAAAGGTTTGTGTAAGAAAAAAGAACAGGTAAGAAAGATGAAAAGCGATAGATTGTGAGTTTGTGTGTTGGACATTAAGAGGGTCTTTTTCCCCCTTAAATTTTCTATTTATGTATTATGTTAAGAAGTAAAGGCAAGTTAGAAGGGGAGACTTTGGAACTTTGCCTATATATTAATTTAATAAGTTTACTTTTTTGACTAAAGTATGTAAATTGCTTCTTTAAAATATTGAAATACTGTGACATCTAATTAAGAGTTCAGATAATTTCAGAATTGGAAGCATTTCACTGTACTAAATGCAAGCTAGTTTCTCAGGCATGTTCTCTGAACATTTGAATCTTTATCTATTTTAATTATTTAGATTTCAGCATCCTCTTCAGCAAATGAATGCATTTCAGTTAAAGGAAAAATGTATTCCATACTGAAGCAGCTAGGAAGTGGAGGTTCAAGTAAGGTAGGTATCCTGAATATTTAAGGAATGGATAAAAATATTTTAAACTTTCCTCTCTTTGTCTTTTTACCTTTTGAGGCCTTTTTTCTTAACTTCTAGGGGCCTGTATTTCCCTTGAGCCAAAAACTCCTTTTCATCCCCTTCTCCCATCCCCTCCCCCCATCCCCTCCCTTCAACAAATGGCATATTTCTTTAGACCCACCTCTTAATTTCAGTTTCCTGCTCTTCCCTCCAATGTCCTATGATTCCATGTTTCTTCTCTAAATAACATTAACATTGACTTGGGGGTGGCAAATGACAGCTTCGTATTATCACTAAAGAGTCTTTCTAAAAGTGAGTCAGACTGTGATGTGAATAACTGCTATGCCTAGGATGATTCAGCAGGGTTTTTGATTAATGGGTTTCGTTTTGTTTTGAGTTTTTCTTTTCAGAAACAGAGTTTAGCAGCAAGTGAATTTCTAGATTTGGAATAGATCATTTCCTAAATTTATCTGAGTTCTAAATGTATATGGTTCTAATTCTCTGGCTGGCAGGGATCTCAAAAGAGTTGTCTAAACTTCCCATCTTCAGTTCTTCTCATTTCGTTCACTTAAATCCACTTAAATCAGATTTTTACTTTTACCTTCATTATTCACCAAACAGTTGTTATCAAAATCACTGATGACTTCCATGTTTTTGCCAAAACTAATTGTTAGCTTTGATTGTGGGTTACATAGCAATTGGAACAGTTGATTTTTCTTTCCTCACTGAAGCTTTTTTTCCCACTTGGCCTCTTTCGGTGTTCCTCCTCGCCAACGACTGTTCCTCCTCTGTCCTCCTCATATCCCTGATCTGAATGGTGCAAAGCCCCTGAGCTCAGTTCTTGGCCTCTTTTCTTCTCTCTCTGAACTCGCTCACTCCCTTGGTGTTCTCATCCAGTCTCATGGTTTTATGTTCCATGTACATGCTGACAATTCCCAAATTTATATCTTCAACTCAAACTTCCCCTTTGAATTCCAGACTTACGTATCCAATTTGACTGCTCAGCATCTCTTCTTGGGCGTCTATAGATACTTAAAACTTCATATGTCCCAAGCATAACTGTTGCTTCATGGTCGTTCCCATTTCAGTAAATGGCAGCTTCATTCTTGCAGTTACCGGGCCAAGCAGCCTGGAGTCATCACTGACTCCACTTTCTCTCGACATTCACCCACCAATCATCAGTCTTATTGCTTCTACCTCAAAGTCTATCCAGAATCTGACTATTCCTCACCACCTCCACTCTTATCCCTTTGGCCAAAGTAGCTTCATCTTTTCACCTGGACTGTTACAGTCGCCTTCTAACTGGTCTCACTGACTCAGTCCTTGCTCTCCTGGTCTATTTTTGCATAAGAGTTGATTTTCCTCTATACCCTCACATCTTTGCTCTAGTGTCTTCTTAATCAGGGCTTCCTTGACCACGCTCTAAAACCCCAACTCCTACCTTCCAGTTGCCAGCGAGCTCCATTCTCCTCTCCTGCTTTATTTTTCTCTGTAGCTCATCTGCTAATGTGCTCTGTAATTTACTTATTTGGTTTTGTTGTTTGTGTCCCCTTGCACTTGAATGTGAGTTCCATCAGCGTAGGAATGTTTGTCTGACTTGCTCACCAATGTTTGCTCCGTTACCTAGAACAGTGGCTGGAAAAATAACACACACCGAAGTGTTTGTTGAATGAAAAGCCCTCCTCAGCTGTTTTGCTACTCTTAAGTTGTTAAGGATGATACATGAAACAAAGCCTGTTTGGTTCATTTTAAGTTTTATTATAATTTTTTAAGCCAGCTGACAATAACTAGACTCGCTTAAGATGTCTTGTTAACTTACTATAAATAAGGTGTATACATTACCATGTTTAGCAATTGTTCAATAATATTAATTTCTTTTCTGTGTACATTTCCTTTGTTCTCTTCCTTGCCTCACATTTTAGGCATGGGAATAAAGGACAATGGAATTGATTTTTATCAACATATTTATTTATTTAGTAGCATGTTTTCAGAAGATGTAGTGTAATCTTAACAGTGTTTTAAACATTTTTTCCTTGGAGGATAATGAAGATATAAGCTTACTTAAGTCAAGGGCCAAGTGATAAAGCTATGACCGGCCCGTATTTTCTTAGTGCGATTGAATTATTATTTAATTATTATGATGGTGTTGACAAAATCATCACGCCTCAGGGAAAAGAAGGTAACATGCTTTATGAAACTAACATCGTTTATGCTCTGTCTATGCTAGAGTTTAGACAGTGACCAACTTATACCCTATTAAGAGCATTTAGAAAATCCATGGGGCTAGTGGGAATGTTCAAAACACTAACCTTTCTAGTTCTTTCATTAACTTTCCATGAAACTGACAGATTCTAACTCTGACACTATAAGGCTGTTTACCTCACACAAAATGGCTTTCTGCTGTTTGAAAATTACTTTTCTTCCTTGCTACTTTCTGCTGCTTCTTGCCCTATCACTGTTTTATGCCCCTCCTCCTCTAATTTGCATTCTGTGCAAGTAAAACTAGTAATACTTTGTCAGAGTTTTGTATTTAAGATGCAGGTAACTAAGCTGTACCTGAGAGACTCTGCTTATCAGTGCACTTGACATGCATGAACCTCACCTACACTTTGGCTCTTTTCTCATTTCTTGCCAGTATCTGCTGGATAGTCAAGGTTAATGGCTTTTAAATAAATGATGTTTTACTTCAGTGGGTGCAAGGAGATAAATGAAGGTAATTTTTCTTGCTTACACTAGCATTTTGTGTCTGAATTCTTGCATTTAGAAGCCCCATCCCTGTTGCACGTTTGCTGAAAGTGAGACACATTAGCAGTGTTTTCGAAATGTACTACCTGCCTTATCAATATTGCTTAGAAGTTGACTGTCATTATAGCCAGAGTAATTTGACCTGGACCTCAATATGCTTACAGGAACATCTTGTTCCTGTCAACTTGATTTTGAAAATTGGACCTGATCTACTTTTTACAGCCGAGTATACTGATAGCTTACAATTAGCACCTATTTTAAAATATTCTCTACCACATGAATGAAATTGTCAACTCCAGGCACAATGGAATAAACACCATCTGTGAAATGAATTAACTCTTTATTACAGCCCTTAGTCTTCCTTAGCATTTTTTAATGTCTTTTTCTTCAGGTTATTTCCCTGGTTGCAACATCTAATAGAGTGTTATGAATGTATATGAAATTTAAATTACCTTTCTTACATGTAGATAGGGCAACTACCTATGCCCATTGTCATAGGTAGTTGAGAATGTACTGTTACTCTCCTAACATGTTTTGTTTTCCTTCTATACTCAAAAGAAGTCCAGACATTTTAAATTATTCACATCAGTAATCCTTAATCTAAGATTTTATCTAATAAATGTAGAAATATTGTGGCAGTATATAAATAGTGTATTCTAACCTTTTTCATTTGTTCTACTCTATAGGTATTTCAGGTGTTGAATGGAAAGAAACAGATACATGCTATAAAGTATGTGAACTTAGAAGAAGCAGATAGCCAAACAATTGATAGTTACCGGAATGAAATTGCTTATCTGAATAAACTACAACAACACAGTGATAAAATCATCCGACTTTATGATTAGTAAGAATTTTTTTTTTAATTTAAAAAGAAGACTTTTTTTGGCTTTAATTCTTAAGATAAATACTTAGTAAATCTTAGTAGTATAACCTAACCATTTATTGTTTTGTTGTTTTTGTTTGTTTTTAATGGCAGTGAAATCGCAGATCAGTACATCTACATGGTAATGGAATGTGGAAATATTGATCTTAATACTTGGCTTAAAAAGAAAAAATCCATCAATCCATGGGAACGCAAGAGTTACTGGAAAAATATGTTGGAGGCAGTTCACACGATTCATCAACATGGTATTTTAAAATCTCTTCATATGTAAAGTTAAAATATTCATTAGTACTGCTATCTTAGAGAAATACACCTATAATTTTAAGGTATTGGTTATTGGCACCTTTAGGCTAGATAAACTAAATATTTGGAAGTTTAATAAAGATGAAGGGACAAAACCATTTCTTTAAAATGCTGTTAACAGGGACTTCCCTTGAGGCACAGTGGTTGAGAATCCGCCTCCCAATGCAGGGGACACGGGTTCCAGCCCTGGTCCGGGAAGATCCCACATGCCGCGGAGCAACTGAGCCCGTGTGCCACAACTACTGAGCCCACACGCTGCAACTACTAAAACCCGTGCGCTCCAGGGCCCGTGCTCCGCAACAAAGAGTAGCCCCCACTGGCCACAACTAGAGAAAGCCCGCGCACAGCAATGAAGACCCAACGCAGCCATAAATAAATAAATAAATAAAATTTTTTAAAAATGCTGTTAATGAAAGGATATAGTGCATGAACTCAAATCCCCACATCCATAAAGCATGCATAATACAAAATGTATCTTTGTCAGTATTAACATAGTCCATAACCCTGGGTCTCCAATTATAGCAGATATGAGACTGGGGTTCAGGTATCCTAAAAATCTGAGATTTTTTTTTCACTCATTCTCCTAGTTGTTTTGTATTGTGTACCTTGTATAGGAGCTGGTTTTACTTTTTTTTTTTTTATTAACTGTTAGCCCTACATTCTGGGTTGGCTTTTACCTTACTGGCCTTGGTTCTTTTTACGGCTTCTTTGCCTTTACCTTTTCCTTATTTTAAATAACGGATAATGTAGGTAATTGTAAATTGTCTCCTTGTGTCTCCCGTCCTGTAAGTTAAAAGATAATTCACCAGTGATCAAGACCAGGCCGTAGGGATGGACGTGTCCGGAGCGTTAGGGTCCTACCACCTGGCAGTGTAATTTACAGTGCTCTCTCGCGGGCAGTGAATCGCAGTGGTTGTTAAGAGCATAAACTCTGAAGCCAGACTGCCTGGGTTCAACTCATGACACTGTTAACTCAGGCTGTGTGACCTTGAACAGATTGCCTAAACTCTGCCTTAGTTTCCTCAGCTAAAAATGGGGATAACAATAGTACTTACCTCAGCACTGGTATGAGGGTTAAATGATTCAATACAAGCGACAAACTTCTAATAGTGCCTGGCACATAGCAAGTGCTATCTGTTTGTAGTATATATTAAAAATGAATATTTAATTTGATTGACTAATTAAAGGAATCAGCTCAGCAGATTGTCAAATTTTTTTGTACTTAGGATGTTTTACATGGTCTAATATTATCATGGATTTTTATTTTGAAGGTATTGTTCACAGTGATCTGAAGCCTGCTAACTTTCTGATAGTTGATGGCATGCTAAAGCTAATTGATTTTGGAATTGCAAACCAAATGCAACCAGATACAACAAGTATTGTTAAAGACTCTCAGGTAATGAATGGCTGGATACCACACAGTAGAGTTCAATTCCTTTTCGCCTTTGAAGTATTATTTTGCTAATGAGGATTTTATTTTTCCCTACTTCATTTTTCAAAGGATTTGAAGCCTTTTTACAAGAACAGATATTATAACTTTAAAAAACAAATTAATCACATGATTAAGACAATTTAGAAAGTCAAGATCCAGTAGAAATATATCCAGCAATTTTGAATGCTTTTCCTATAGCTGAGGTAGAGAAGCCGTAATACCTGCCTTGGAAATCATCTTGGTCATTATCTAAAATTCACCTGAAACTTTGTCTCAGTTTCCTGGTAGCAACAAAAGAGAGAATTGCAGTTTCATGTTTTTCATTGTCCATGAGGTAAAATTACTTCATTCTTCCAGAGAAGTAAAGCTTTCCCTATCACTTACGTTTGAAAAAAATTCTTAATTGGGCCTTCATATTGGAAACACCATAATAAATATACTCAACTGCACTTTTATAGTAGGATATGCAATAGCAATCTTAATAAATTTGTCCCCATAAAAACTGAGGCGATGACAACCAAAGAACTACTAAAAATAACCCTGCTTGGAGCCAAGACAGTGTGTTCCGTGTATACAGATTTCTGATGTGGATCTTCCTTAATCCTAGCAGTAAAACTGGATTTTTTTAGGAGTAGATGGGCAGCATGCCCTTCAAACAATTCTATTTGACAGTCACTTCTTTCTATATCAAAAATATGGCTGAACATTTAGTTGTAAATCAGCTTGAAGATATCGTCCATGGTAAGGCTCTAAAGTATAGGTATTCTGTGTTTGAAAGCAGAGTCATTTTAGAATAAAATGAATGCAGTGTAAAGTTGGCGTACTCCCACTGTGGAAAATCTTGCATAATGCAGACACCCATCTCATCTCTATTTGGACATGGGCCCAGGGAGACAAAGCTAGATTTTTGGTTGGTTGTTTGGTTTATTTAAAAAAGTGTTCTGGGCCTATTCCAGCACAGAAATGAGCGATTGATCAATTCCTTCAAAGTTTATGGCCATTCAAATAATTTTATCCTGGAAAGATTTATGGTCGCCGCCCACCATAATCATAGAAATAGCTCCGCATTCTGTAAGGAGTCAATTTCTTTATTATGAATCTAATTTATTTTGCTGGAATTGTGAAGAAATTTATGTCTTAATATTTTTGTCAGTTATTAGAGTTTCTCAAATATATTACTGAAATCTGTAACTATCCAAGTTGCCAAGAATCTGGCATTCGTGTTTTAAAAAATCTAAAGCAGAGTGAAGTATTTTCATTGATTTCTGTGTTTTCTGTGATTTGGCAAGTAGGTTGGTACAGTTAATTATATGCCACCAGAAGCAATCAAAGATATGTCTTCCTCAAGAGAAAATGGGAAATCCAAATCGAAGGTACTGTGGGGTTATTTACATCCCGTTTATCTGGCACAAGTAGGGAGTGGGCTGTGGGTAGTTTGTCTCCATTCACGCTCCGCTTTTATTGTAAATATTTTCCATATGTTTACGGTTTTGCTGATGAATGAACTTTTGCTCTGAATGAACTTAACGGATAACTGAAAAGTTATTTCTTTAAGTTCTAAAACTTTTTAGGCCATTACAGAGACCTTGCTTTATTAAGCAAACTGTCATGGGATTCAGTTTCACTTTTCTTTATTGATTTGAGACTGTTCTTTTACTATTGTGCTTTTAATATGGTGATGCCTCACAATGTGCTCCTATGAGAAATGCACATAGGATGTTTTTTTTTTTTTTTTTTTTTTTTTTTTTTAGTTGTTTTGTTTGTTTTTTTATACTGCAGGTTCTTATTAGGCATCAGTTTTATACACATCAGTGTATACATGTCAATCCCAATCGCCCAATTCAGCACACCACCATCCCCACCCCACCGCAGTTTTCCCCCCTTGGTGTCCATATGTCCATTCTCTACATCTGTGTCTCAACTTCTGCCCTGCAAACTGGCTCATCTGTACCATTTTTCTAGGTTCCGCATACATGCATTAATATACGATATTTGTTTTTCTCTTTCTGACTTACTTCACTCTGTATGACAGTCTCTAGATCCATCCACGTCTCAACAAATGACTCAATTTCGTTCCTTTTTATGGCTGAGTAATATTCCATTGTATATATGTACCACATCTTCTTTATCCATTCGTCTGTTGATGGGCATTTAGGTTGCTTCCATGACCTGGCTATTGTAAATAGTGCTGCAATGAACATTCGGGTGCATGTGTCTTTTTGAATTACGGTTTTCTCTGGGTATATGCCCAGTAGTGGGATTGCTGGGTCATATGGTAATTCTATTTTTAGTTTTTTAAGGAACCTCCATATTGTTCTCCATAGTGGCTGTATCAATTTACATTCCCACCAACAGTGCAAGAGGGTTCCCTTTTCACCACACCCTCTCCAGCATTTGTTGTTTGTAGATTTTCTGATGATGCCCATTCTAACAGGAGTGAGGTGATACCGCATTGCAGTTTTGATTTGCATTTCTCTAATAATTAGTGATGTTGAGCATCTTTTCATGTGCTTCGTGGCCATCTGTATGTCTTCTTTGGAGAAATGTCTATTTAGGTCTTCTGCCCATTTTTGGATTGGGGTGTTTGTTTCTTTGATATTGAGCTGAATGAGCTGTTTATATATTTTGGAGATTAATCCTTTGTCCGTTGATTCATTTGCAAATATTTTCTCCCATTCTGAGGGTTGTCTTTTCATCTTGTTTATGGTTTCCTTTGCTGTGCAAAAGCTTTGAAGTTTCATTAGGTCCCATTTGTTTATTTTTGTTTTTATTTCCATTACTCTAGGAGGTGGATCAAAAAAGATCTTGCTGTGATTTATGTCAAAGAGTGTTCTTCCTATGTTTTCCTCTAAGAGTTTTATAGTGTCCAGTCTTATATTTAGGTCTCTAATCCATTTTGAGTTTATTTTTGTGTATGGTGTTAGGGAGTATTCTAATTTCATTCTTTTACATGTAGCTGTCCAGTTTTCCCAGCACCACTTATTGAAGAGACTGTCTTTTCTCCATTGTATATCTTTGCCTCCTTTGTCATAGATTAGTTGACCATAGGTGCGTGGGTTAATCTCTGGGCTTTCTATCTTGTTCCATTGATCTATGTTTCTGTTTTTGTGCCAGTACCATATTGTCTTGATTACTGTAGCTTTGTAGTATAGTCTGAAGTCAGGGAGTCTGATTCCTCCAGCTCCATTTTTTTGCCTCAAGACTGCTTTGCCTATTCGGGGTCTTTTGTGTCTCCATACAAATTTTAAGATGATTTGTTCTAGCTCCGTAAAAAATGCCATTGGTAATTTGATAGGGATTGCATTGAATCTGTAGATTGCTTTGGGTAGTATACTCATTTTCACAATGTTGATTCTTCCAATCCAAGAACATGGTATATCTCTCCATCTGTTGGTATCATCTTTAATTTCTTTCATCAGTGTCTTATAGTTTTCTGCATACAGGTCTTTTGTCTCCCTAGGTAGGTTTATTCCTAGGTATTTTATTCTTTTTGTTGCAATGGTAAATGGGAGTGTTTCCATAATTTCTCTTTCAGATTTTTCATCATTAGTGTATAAGAATGCAAGAGATTTCTGTGCATTAATTTTGTATCCTGCAACTTTACCATATTCATTAATTAGCTCTAGCAGTTTTCTGGTGGCAGTTTTAGGATTCTCTATGTATAGTATCATGTCATCCGCAAACAGTGACAGTTTTACTTCTTCTTTTCCAATTTGTATTCCTTTTATTTCTTTTTCTTCTCTGATTGCCGTGGCTAGGACTTCCAAAACTATGTTGAATAATAGTGGTGAGAGTGGACATCCTTGTCTCGTTCCTGATCTTAGAGGAAATGCTTTCAGTTTTTCACCATTGAGAATGATGTTTGCTGTGGGTTTGTCATATATGGCCTTTATTATGTTGAGGTAGGTTCCCTCTATGCCCACTTTCTGGAGAGTTTTTATCAGAAATGGGTGTTGAATTTTGTCAAAAGCTTTTTCTGCATCTATTGAGATGATCATATGGTTTTTATTCTTCAATTTGTTAATATGGTGTATCACATTGATTGATTTGCGTATATTGAAGAATCCTTGCATCCCTGGGATAAATCCCACTTGATCGTGGTGTATGATCCTTTTAATGTGTTGTTGGATTCTGTTTGCTAGTATTTTGTTGAGGATTTTTGCATCTATATTCATCAGTGATATTGGTCTGTAATTTTCTTTTTTTGTAGTGTCTTTGTCTGGTTTTGGTATCAGGGTGATGGTGGCCTCATAGAATGAGTTTGGGAGTGTTCCTTCCTCTGCAATTTTTTGGAAGAGTTTGAGAAGGATGGGTGTTAGCTCTTCTCTAAATGTTTGATAGAATTCACCTGTGAAGCCATCTGGTCCTGGACTTTTGTTTGTTGGAAGATTTTTAATCACAGTTTCAATTTCATTACTTGTGATTGGTCTGTTCATATTTTCTATTTCTTCCTGGTTCAGTCTTGGAAGGTTATACCTTTCTAAGAATTTGTCCATTTCTTCCAGGTTGTCCATTTTATTGGCATAAAGTTGCTTGTAGTAGTCTCTTAGGATGCTTTGTATTTCTGCAGTGTCTGTTGTAACTTCTCCTTTTTCATTTCTGATTTTATTGATTTGAGTCCTCTCCCTCTTTTTCTTGATGAGTCTGGCTAATGGTTTATCAATTTTGTTTATCTTCTCAAAGAACCAACTTTTAGTTTTATTGATCTTTGCTATTGTTTTCTTTGTTTCTATTTCATTTATTTCTGCTCTGATCTTTATGATTTCTTTCCTTCTGCTAACTTTGGGTTTTGTTTGTTCTTCTTTCTCTAGTTTCTTTAAGTGTAAGGTTAGATTGTTTACTTGAGCTTTTTCTTGTTTCTTTAGGTAGGCTTGTATAGCTATAAACTTCCCTCTTAGAACTGCTTTTGCTGCATCCCATAGGTTTTGGGTCGTCGTGTTTTCATTGTCATTTGTCTCTAGGTATTTTTTGATTTCCTCTTTGATTTCTTCAGTGATCTCTTGGTTATTTAGTAACGTATTGTTTAGCCTCCATGTGTTTGTCCTTTTTACGTTTTTTTCCCTGTAATTCATTTCTAATCTCATAGCGTTGTGGTCAGAAAAGATGCTTGATATGATTTCAATTTTCTTAAATTTACTGAGGCTTGATTTGTGACCCAAGATGTGATCTATCTTGGAGAATGTTCCGTGCGCACTTGAGAAGAACGTGTAATCTGCTGTTTTTGGATGGAATGTCCGATATATATCAATTAAATCTATCTGGTCTATTGTGTCATTTAAAGCTTCTGTTTCCTTATTTATTTTCATTTTGGATGATCTGTCCATTGGTGTAAGTGAGGTGTTAAAGTCCCCCACTATTATTGTGTTACTGTCGATTTCCTCTTTTATAGCTGTTAGCAGTTGCCTTATGTATTGAGGTGCTCCTATGTTGGGTGCATATATATTTATAATTGTTATATCTTCTTCTTGGATTGATCCCTGGATCATTATGTAGTGTCCTTCCTTGTCTCTTGTAACATTCTTTAATTTAAAGTCTATTTTATCTGATATGAGTATAGCTACTCCAGCTTTCTTTTGATTTCCATTTGCATGGAATATCTTTTTCCATCCCATCACTTTCAGTCTGTATGTGTCCCTAGGTCTAAAGTGGGTCTCTTGTAGACAGCATATATATGGGTCTTGTTTTTGTATCCATTCAGCCAGTCTATGTCTTTTGGTTGGGGCATTTAATCCATTCACGTTTAAGGTAATTATCGATATGTATGTTCCTATGACCATTTTCTTAATTGTTTTGTGTTTGTTTTTGTAGGTCCTTTTCTTCTCTTGTGTTTCCCACTTAGAGAAGTTCCTTTAGCATTTGTTGTAGAGCTGGTTTGGTGGTGCTGAATTCTCTTAGCTTTTGCTTGTCTGTAAAGCTTTTGATTTCTCCATCAAATCTAAATGAGATCCTTGCCGGGTAGAGTAATCTTGGTTGTAGGTTCTTCCCTTTCATCACTTTAAGTATATCATGCCACTCCCTTCTGGCTTGCAGAGTTTCTGCTGAGAAATCAGCTGTTAACCTTATGGGAGTTCCCTTGTATGTTATTTGTCGTTTTTCCCTTGCTGCTTTCAATAATTTTTCTTTGTCTTTAATTTTTGCCACTTTGATTACTATGTGTCTCGGCGTGTTTCTCCTTGGGTTTATCCTGTATGGGACTCTCTGCGCTTCCTGGACTTGGGTGGCTATTTCCTTTCCCATGTTAGGGAAGTTTTCGACTATAATCTCTTCAAATATTTTCTCTGGTCCTTTCTCTCTCTCTTCTCCTTCTGGGACCCCTATAATGCGAATGTTGTTGCGTTTAATGTTATCCCAGAGGTCTCTTAGGCTGTCTTCATTTCTTTTCATTCTTTTTTCTTTAGTCTGTTCCGCAGCAGTGAATTCCATCATTCTGTCTTCCAGGTCACTTATCCGTTCTTCTGCCTCAGTTATTCTGCTATTGATTCCTTCTAGTGTAGTTTTCATTTCAGTTATTGTATTGGTCATCTCTGTTTGTTTGTTCTTTAATTCTTCTAGGTCTTTGTTAATCATTTCTTGCATCTTCTCAATCTTTGCCTCCATTCTTATTCCAAGGTCCTGGATCATCTTCACTATCATTATTCTGAATTCTTTTTCTGGAAGGTTGCCTATCTCCACTTCATTTAGTTGTTTTTCTGGGGTTTTTTCTTGTTCCTTCATCTGGTACATAGCCCTCTGCCTTTTCATCTTCTCTATCTTTCTGTAACTGTGGTTTTTGGTCCACAGGCTGCAGGATTATAGTTTTTCTTGCTTCTGTTGTCTGCCCTCTGGTGGTTGAGGCTATCTAAGAGGCTTGATGGGAGGCTCTGGTGGTGGGTAGAGCTGACTGTTGCTGTGGCGGTCAGAGCTCAGTAAAACCTTAATCCACTTGACTGTTGATGGGTGGGGCTGGGTTCCCTCCCTGTTGCTGTGGCGGTCAGAGCTCAGTAAAACCTTAATCCACTTGACTGTTGATGGGTGGGGCTGGGTTCCCTCCCTGTTGGCTGTTTTGCCTGAGGCAACCCAACACTGGAGCCTACCCGTGCTCTTTGGTGGGGTTAATGGCAGACTCTGGGAGGGCTCATGCCAAGGAGAACTTCCCAGAACCTCTGCTGCCAGTGTCCTTATCCCCACGGTGAAACAGAGCCACCACTCGCCTCTGCAGGAGACCCCCCAACACCAGCAGGTAGGTCTGGTTCAGTCTCCCCCAGGCTCACTGCTCCTTCCCCTGGGTCCTGATGCACACATTACTTTGTGTGTGCCCTCCAAGAGTGGGGTCTCTGTTTCCCCCAGTCCCGTCAAAGTCCTGCAATCCAATTCCCACTAGGCTTCAAAGTCTGATTCTCTAGGAATTCCTCCTCCCGTTGCCTGACCCCCAGGTTGGGAAGCCTGACGTGGGGCTCAGAACCTTTACTCCAGTGGGTGGACTTCTGTGGTATAAGTGTTCGCCAGTCTGTGAGTCACCCACCCAGCAGTTACGGGGTTTGATTTTACTCTGCTTGCGCCCCTCCTACCGTCTCACTGTGGCTTCTCCTCTGTCCTTGGACGTGGGGTATCCTCCTTGGTGAAGTCCAGGGTCTTCCTGTCAATGATGGTCCAGCAGTCAGTTGTGATTCTGGTGCTCTCGCAAGAGGGAGTGACAGCACGTCCTTCTACTCCGCCATCTTGGTTAATCTCCCACATAGGATGTTTTTTGAGTTTTAAAAATAAAGAAAAAAAAATAAGACTAAATTAGCTCTGATATGGGCACCTTAAGTTAAATAACAGTGAACTGATAACCTTTGTTTCCTTTCTGATTCTTAAATTTTATTTACCATTTCTTCATTTGTTAATTTTCTGTTTCCAGGAACAACTGTAGTAGGTAATATTCCCAGGTACCTTCCCACTTTTCTTATTTCACCACCTCTGTGAGCTTTTGCGTTAGCCTCGTTGGTGCCCCTTGCTGGGTCCATTCTGCCTGCCACGGTGCCTCTGGCTCCCAAGCTAATCCTTCTTTCTCTATACCAGTGTCTTCAAATGGACGCAGGCACACACCGTTGTGCAGTACCTGCGTTCACGTCACAGATCTGCCTCTTTATCAACTGTCTTTGTGACTTAACTTGCCTGGTTTCTTCATCTGTAAGTTAGGCTTGCACACAGTACCTATTTTAAAAGTAATTGAGGATTAAATGAGAAAGAACATGAAGCACTTAGTACATTGTCCAGCTTGAAACAATTGCTTAATAAATGTGCTTTCATTTACTAAATTATATTTTCCTTCCTAGGAAATTGTGGCTTCTAAGTATCTTTTCAAATAACTGGCATAAAATTATGCCAAATAGTCTCTCTTATAAAAATTCTTTTTGCACCTCTTTAGCTTCTCCTTTTCTTTTAATACTTAGATTTGTCATTCTCTTTTTCTTTTTCTTTTTCTTGATTAGACTTGCCATGGTTTTGTTAATTTTAAAGAACCAGGTCTTGATTTCATTTATTAATTCTATTTTCATTTGTCCTCTAATTAATTTCTGCTTTTATCTTTGTTATTTATATTCCCTTTAGGTTTCTTCCCCCTAGCTTCTGCATTTAAATAATTGCTAATTTAAGTTTAGTATTCTTCCTTATAATTAAAACATTAAAACTGAATTTTACTTTGAGTTTTACTTTAGTTGCTACTTCTAGGTTTTATGGTAGTGTTTCTTATTTTCATTCATTTCCAAAATTTCTAATTTCAGTTTTAAAATTGTTTCATTCTTTTTTACTTTAAAATAAAATTTACTTTGAACTGCATGTAGTGTTCAGATTCTTTTCAGTTATCAACTCAGTACTTAAATAGGTAGTATTGGTCAATCTCAACTAGTGATTCTGAATAGAAGATAAGTTTTTATCCCAACATGGGAGGTAATCCTTGTTATGGAAGAGCTCAAAGGCCCTCCCAGTCTCGCTCTGTTCTAGAATTGTTTTCTGGTGAACAAGCTTGGCCATCTGGGCCTCCTGTTCTGAGGTCTGTTGGGCCCATTCATTACTCCTCTCTCCTCTCTGCTTCAAATGCCTCTACCACGCACGACCTGTGGCTGTGGGTAGTTTGTCTCCATTCACGTTCCACTTTTATTGTAAATATTTTCCATATGTTTACGGTTTTGCTACCAGGCTGCTCTGTCTGTCTTATCTGGGGCTTTGGAGAGTTTGAAAACTACACGGCCACAGCCATTTTTCCAGAATCTGAAATTCTTTTTAATTCATGATTTAGTATTTAGAAATGGACTTAAATTTCCAAGTAGTTAAATTGGAGGAAGAGGTGGTTATTTTTTTATTAATTTTCAGTTTTCTTTGTGTTCAGATAACGGGATCTATTTTATCTGTCATGTTCTGAAAGGCATGTTTAAATCTGCCCTCCTTAAAAGAATTTAATACAATTTTTGCTTTATATAGTTCTATTAAATGTGGTTTCAGTGCATAGAAGTTCATAACTGTCATCTCTTGGTTGATTGTACCTTTTATCACTATAAAATGGCTTTCTCTCTTCTGTTAGAAGCATTTTGTCATGTTCTCTTTTTCTAATATTAATATTGCTGTCTCTGCTTTCGTTTCCTTTTTTTTTTTTCTTTCTTTCTTGCATTTGGTTATAGATGTCCATTTCTTTTTTCCTTGTACCTTTCTGTGTCATTTGGTTTAGATTAATCCTTTGTGTAGAGCATGTGGTTACATTTTGCTTTAATGCATATTGAATATCTTTTAAGAGAGGAATTTAGCCATTCTCATTTATTATGCTCACTTCTGTGTTTGGTCTTAATCATGTTCCTTTAAAAGTCAAAAGCATAATTATGTTATAATATCACATTATTTCTAATGAGATTATTTAATACAAAGAACATTTAATAATAAGTAATATTTATTGAGTACTTACTATACCAGAAACTATTCTCTATGCTTACCCATATCTCATGGTTACATCATTTAAGGCCCATGACAACATACTTTTATTATTTCTGTTTTAGAGATGAGGAAACAGAGATATGTAGAATTACTAGCTAGTGATAAGACCAGGATTCGAGCCCAGCCTTGCCCAGTCTGGCTCTATAGTTTGTGTTCTTAAGTTTAGGATAGCTCAACTTAAATAACCTTTTTAAAATCTATACATACTTATATATTATGAATTTATATAAAAACTTATTTTAATTCAGTAATTTGGGGGAAAACAAGTAAATTTAAAATTTGCACTTAGGATTTTTAGTTTTGTGTTTTCACAGGCTGACAAGAATGTAATATTTTGTTTCAGTTGAAATATTTTGATTATGAGTTTGTTGAAAGATTTAAACTGAAGTTCATTTCTTTTGATAAAATAACCAAGTGTAATCAAAACTAGAAGAGAATGTTTTGTCATGAACATAATCTAATACTTGGACATTTATTGAGGTTTAGTTATGATTTTAAATATTAGGGTGTGTGTGTGTGTGTGTGTATAATATTTTAATTTTATGTTAAAATAACAGTAACTTATTCTTCTTTTTTTTTTTTTTTTTTTTTTTTTAACTTAGATAAGCCCCAAAAGTGATGTTTGGTCCTTAGGTTGCATTTTGTACTATATGACTTACGGGAAAACACCGTTTCAGCATATCATTAATCAGATTTCTAAATTACATGCCATAATTGACCCTAATCATGAAATTGAATTTCCTGATATTCCAGAGAAAGATCTTCAAGATGTGTTAAAGGTAACATTAATAGTATATACATATAGAAGAACTATATTTCATATAGTACTTAATTGTTTACTTAAAGAAATAAGCTGAGGGAGTTCTCTGGCGGTCCAGTGGTTAGGACTCAGCACTTTCACTGCCATGGCCCGGGTTCAGTCCCTGGTCAGGGAACTAAGATCCCACAAGCCGCATGGCATACCCAGAAAAGAAAAAAGAAAGAAAAAGAAATAGTTGAAATGATTGGAATTATGTAACTGGCTTAGATATAACTGAGAGGTCTATTGAGAGGAATTGCTTACTGAGTTAGCTTTTAAAGATATGTTAAGTTCACTTTGAAGGTTTTTAAAACTTATGAATACTTGGAGATTTTGCAAAAATGACGTGTAAAATTATTTTGTCATTTCTAAGTAGGCTCTCTAGAAAGCAACTTCTGTAATATGATGCAGTCTGGAAAAATACTGTATCAATATTGCATAAGAAAACTTGCTTCGTTTTTTAAAAAATTCATCTTTACTTTTATAGTGTTGTTTAATAAGGGACCCTAAACAGAGGATATCCATTCCTGAGCTTCTGGCACATCCATATGTTCAGATTCAAACTCATCCAGGTACTTCTTTAAGAATAAGTTTATTACCAGATTGATAATATAAACAGCCTTCTGGCTACTCTTTTCCTGCCTGCCTCCTTCCTTAAGGATATTCCTTAATGCTAAATACTAAAATAAATGAGATCACTTTTCTTTACCTGCTGGCATTCATTTTTACTTATCCTAGGTAAGGGGCTATGATCAGTGATAAGTTACAAGAATGCCAGTTATCGTGCTTTTAAACAGAATACATATTTATATATGAACTTACATTTTTCTTATTTGATACCAGCGTGCTATTGATTATATATATTATTTTACAGGTAACCAGATGGCTAAGGGAACCACTGAAGAAATGAAATACGTTCTGGGCCAACTTGTTGGCCTGAATTCTCCTAACTCCATTTTGAAAGCTGCTAAAGTATGTCTATTCTCTGTCTACACTAATTTTAATTGTTTTGTATAATTTAGTGAGTTAGACACTTAAACAGGTAATCCAAAGGAAAGTTGGCCCAATCATCAGATCAGCTATGAAGTGTGTTTCTGTATTTAGATACTTAACATGTGCTTTTTGACAAATATAGATTTATTTGATTTACATTCTTATTGTGCAGACAGCACAATTGAAAATGGATTGTCATATAAGGTGCATTGAAAAGACTGCTGTCGGGTCTCAACTGGAATAAATTCAATAAGGAATCTTTTAAATCAACACCATTTTTAACACAGCTTTTGAATTCATTTTTTTCTAGCCAACTTTATTTTTAAACCATCATAGAGAAATCACAGTACTTGTCACATGTAATGACTTCTGTGAGGCTGTATATAGCACTCAGTACATTTCTCAAAGCAAATGTCTCAAATCTTTGTCTCCCAATGCCTGTTTATATCTACACCATAATTTTTTGGATCTCACTGACATCAAACACCTAGTCATTTCCAGAACACTAGGTATGCTTATTGACTTTAGTTACTAGTTATATATTTCAGTTATAACATTATTGTAAAATTATGGGAGCTTAAACTAAAAACACTGTTAGCTCTATGGATAGGGATAACACCAATCTAAGATGTTAAGAACTTGGATACATTTTTGGAGGAATTTACCATATATTCACCATTATATTTGCATCCATATGATATAAGGTAAATTTTTTCTTAAATTTTCTCAAGTTCTGATAGCTAAATCAATGGCTTTAAGAATTGAAATTGGACAAAATTTGTTTTGTAATTTTTCTCTATGTTTCATATCTCTATGTTTTAAATTTCTACCAGTGTATTGTTTAAAGACTTTTATAAATAAAATTGAGGTGGGTTACCTTTATCACTAAGGTTATGTGTTCCCTGATGGCAAAGATATCTTGCATCTTCATAAATTAGATGTTGGCTTAGCCTTAAATCCTTTACTAAATATGTAGATTTTAATATAGCTAATTATACTTATTTGTATAGCAGTTGTATTTTTTTTTAATGTCTTCCATTCTTTAGTTTAAATATCAGCTGAAAGTATATTTCCTGATGAGTGTATTTTACAGTATAGGAATCTATCTAAGACTGGCTTTATTTAAGAAAAAGTAAGGTATCTTGTAATAACCTATAATGAAAAAGCATATGAAAAAGAATATATAGAGAGAGGGATAGATACAGATACAGATACAGATACAGATATAGATATAGATATAATCTGAATCACTTTGCTGTACACCAGAAACTAACACAATATTATAAATCAGCTATACTTCAATTTAAAAAAAAGAGTTTTGCTATGTAATATTGTACATCAACTATACTTCAATAAAAATAAACAATTTAAAAAGAGGTTTGTTGAAGCAGAAAAGAAAAAGAAAAAGTAAGGGAGATTAAGAAGGCCTTGAGGATGAATATACATGCTTATAAATAGCTATGTTACATTTTTCTTACAGAAAGATTGATCTGCATCGCATGATAGCTGATTCTTAGGCCAAGCTAGCTGTTTAAAAATTTTTTCATTATCTCCAATAGTGTATAAAATAATTTCCTAATTATAAGAACAAGGGAGAAATTTGTTACATATTAGAAGATGTGGAGTTAAACCTTTGTTAATCTGATATGGTAATACGTTGAATTTTAAAAGTTATCAATCGGATGTGTGTTTTTAATTTCAGACTTTATATGAGCACTATAGTGGTGGTGAAAGTCATGATTCCTGTTCATCATCCAATACTTTGGAAAAAAAATGGGGAAAAAAGTGATTTGCAGCTACTCATAAACTGTCAGGTATCACCTGTAAAATATATTGGACTGTTATACTCTTGATTTTCTGTGGAAATCTACTCCTGAAGACAGCTTCACTCTGAAATGTCATTGGCAGAAAAATTCAGTGGATTATCCTCAAAAGAAAACTGTAAAAAACCACTAATGACACTGTATGTATTCAATTGTAGAGTTGTTTTCTCTTTTGTGCTTCCCTGTAAATCTAATCTATTTGATATCATTTTCACACTTGGAATAGTGGGTGAAAAGTGGAAATATTTTCTGAAGAACTATGTAAATAGGCTTTGTATAGTATAAAATGACACTAAAATGTCAAAGTTGTAGAACTGTTTTCTTCAAGCAAATATATTGTTGGTGAGGCAACAGAATTCTTAATAAATATGGATTAAGGGAAAACACGAGAGTAGACCTTAGTAAATTAACTTTGGGGGAAAAAAAATTCCAAAGTGTTTGAATTCTAAAATAGATTTCCAGTTGCTTTATGGCACTGATAATACTCCAGCATTTTAGGGCTTTACTTGGCTCTTTTAATTCTCCGTTTAATTCTTCATAATATCTATTGTTTTGGGTGTTCAGAGTATCATGCCGGATTCTAAGATGTAGGCTGTATAGGGCATGACCTCAATTGTACGACTTGCTTGGTAATGAGTAATTACAAATGTGGTCCCAGAATTTCTGAGTCTGAATCGAACAGATTACTTAAGGATATTACCATATAGTATTCTTTTCCCCAAATTTTTCTTTAGCTTTGAAAACAGTTTTAGAGTCACAGCAAAATTGAGGGGAAGGTGCAGAGATTTCCCATTTAACCCCTGCCCCCCACATGGACAGCCTCCCCCATTACCAACATCCCCACCAGAGTGGTACTTTTGCTACATTTAATGAACCTACATTGACGCACTGTAATAATCACCCGAAGTCTATAGTATACATATACCTAGTTCACTCTTGGTGGTGCATGTTCTAGGGATTTGGACAAATGTATATTAACATGTACCCATCATTATACTATTGTAAGAATATTTTCACTGCCCGAAAAATTCACTGTGCTCCACCTGTTCATCCCTCCCCTACCCCCAACCCCTGGGAACCACTGATCTTTTTACTGTTTCCATAGTTTTGCCCTTTCTAGAATGTCGTATAGCTGGAATTATATAGTACGTAGCCTTTCAGGTTAGCTTCTTTCACTTAGCAATGTGCACTTAGTAACATGCACCTCCATGTCTTTTCATGGCTTGAGAGCTCATTTCTTTTTAGTGCCTAGTAGTATTCCATTGTCTGGATGTACCACAGTTTGTCCATTCACCTCCTGGAGGACATCTTGGTTGCTTCCAAATTTTGGCAATTATGAATAAAGCTGCTGTAAACATCTGTGTGCAGGGCTTTGTGTGGTGTTCAGCTTCAGAGGAGCTGACTACCGAGGAGCATGACGGATAGATTATATGGTAAGAGTATGTCTAGTTTTGTAAGAAACTGCCAAACTGTCTTTCATAGTGGCTGTACCATTTTGCATTCTCTCCAGCAGTGAATGAGAGTTCTTTTTGCTCCACATCCTTGCCAGCATTTGGTGTTGTCAGTGTTCCAGATTTTGGTCACTCTAGTAGATTTGTTGTGGTACCTCATTGTTGTTTTAATTTGCATTTCCCTGATGACAGCTGAGTGTGAAGCATCTTTTCATATACTTACGTGCCATCCGTCTGATATCTTCTTTAGTGAGATCTTTGCTTCTTTGTCAAAGATCTGTTAACTATATTTACGGGGGGGTCTATTTCTGGGCTGTCCATTCTGTTGCATTGATCAATTTAGCTTTTCCTTCACCAATACCACACTGTCTTGATTACTGTCACTTTACAGTAAGTCTCGAAGTCAGGTGGTGTCAATCCTCCAACTTTGTTCTTCTCCTTCAGTAGTGTGTTGGCTGTTGTGGGGTTTTTTGCCATTTCACATAGAGTTTAGAATCTGTTTGTCAATATTCCTAAGTAACTTGCTGGAATTTTGGTGGGGATTACACTGAATCCCAACTGTAGGTCAAATTGGGAAGAACTGACGTCTTGACAATATTGAGTCTTCCTGTCCAAGAACATGGGCTATTTCTCCATTTATTTAGTTCTTCCTTGATCTCATTCTTCAGAGTTTTGTAGTTTTCCTCATATAGACCTTGTACATACATCATTAGATTTGCACATGAATATTTCGTTTTGGGGGCTGCTAATGTAAATGGTATTGTGATTTTCATTTCAAATTCCACCACTTCTTTGCTGTTATATAGGAAAATGATTGACATTTATATATTAACCTTGTATCCTCCAGTGTTGCTATAGTTGCTTGTTTGTTCCAGGAGTGTTTTTATGGATTCTTTTGGATTTTCTACATACATGATAATGTCATCTGCAAACAGGACAGTTTTATTTCTTCCTTCCCAATCTGTATACCTTTTATTTCTTCTTATTGCAGTAGGTAGTACTTCCAGTATGATGTTGGAAGGAGTGATGAGGGGACTTCTTTGCCTTGTTTTTGGTCTTAGTGGGAAAACTTCAAGTTTCTATGAAGTATGATGTTTGCTGTATGTTTTTTATAGATATTCTTTATCAAATTAAGAAAGTTCTCTGTTTCTAGCTTGCTGAAAGTTTTTATCGTGAATGGGTGTTGGATTTTGCCAAATGCTTTTTCTGCATCGATCAATAATGGTCATGTGATTTTTCTTTTTTTAGCCTGTTGATGTGATGGATTATTGTGATGGATGTGTGTTATTATAACTGACACCACCTTGGGCCCTTCTAATTTCTTCTGTCCTTCTGCTGACCCTGCGCAGGATTGTACTCTGTCTTGTTTCCAAGCACCTACCCCCCATACCTTAAGTTAACTATAAAATTGTCCCGGTGGCCCCTCGGCGTGCCGAGTGCAGCTGTGAATGCTTCCAGGTCATTATCTGCCCAATCCCAATCCCACCCTATGATTAAATTACCATAAAATAAACGGATCCACTGATTAAATGGATCAGTTTGTCTATCTCAAGATGCCTTTCCAGTTCAGTAGGCACTTTTCATTTCTTCCGTCCTCTAGCAATTACATTAATTGATTTTTGAATGTTGAACCAGTCTTGCATATCTGGGATAAATCCCACTTGGTTGTGGTTTATCATTTTTTTATACATTCTCTCCTAAAATTACCCCTTGAAAGTGACACCCTTTACTTCCACTCACAATTCATTGGCTAAAGAATTTACATGGTTAAATGTAATAACCATGTGTTCCAAAAAAAAAAAAAAAAAAGAGTTAGAAATATATGATGAGCAGCACCAATTAAAATTTATCAGAAGAGATAGCAATACTCTTTTTTATTCTGCTTCAATCAAGGGTTCCTACCCTGTAGTTCAGGGCCTCCCAGGACTACTGGGTGTTGAGTGGCACAAAGGGAATAGAAGTATTCTATTTTTTTACGTCGCTTTGGAGGGGTTTTATTTTATGCTACCTTCCTGAAGTAGTTACAGACAACTTTGGGACGCTCTCCATGATTCTTCTCCTTTCTCTTCCTTCTTTTCTTTCTTCCTTCCCTCCTCTCTCCTCTACTTCTCCACTTTTACCTTTCGAGAAAGTGTATTGTACCGAAGAGGAAAATGTATTAGTAATTACACTACTTAGTTGCTTCATAGTTAAAGTAAGAAATAACCTTTATTGGGTTACAATGTTTGTAGAGCTATAATAATGTAAAAATTATGTATAGAATATGTATAATATATACATAATTTGTATGCTATGTTATTAGAAATATACTAAATTAGTGCATTTGAGAGGATAAGGTCAGAAAGGCCCCTATAGGCACAGATAGGGTAAGGAGAAGGTGATTGTGGATGGTTGTTCACATTCTGGCTACAACTTCACTAGGGAAGTAAGGCCAGGAACACAGTTGGCACTCAAGCAAGTGAAGCACAGGGCCCAGCCCAAACTCTGTTACAAAGTCTCCTTGGCACTCAAGCAAGTGAAGCAGAGGGCCCAGCCCAAACTCTGTTACAAAGTCTCCACTTAGTTTAAGGATACTATGTATTATGTCCTTATAGGATATCTAATATGTAGGAGGTATAATATGCTTTTTTCAAATCACATGCCAATGAAGAAAAATGATAACCAGACACGGAGCTGTGGTGGGCTCGCTAACTCTAGCCGGGAGAAAGTCTAGCGGAGTCTGTGGTGATGGTGGGCTCGCTAACTCTAGCCGGGAGAAAAGTCTAGCGGAGTCTGTGGTGATGGTGGGCTCGCTAACTCTAGCCGGGAGAAAAGTCTAGCGGAGTCTGTGGTGATGGTGGGCTCGCTAACTCTAGCCGGGAGAAAAGTCTAGTGGAGTCTGTGGTGATGGTGGGGTTGGGTCGGGGGGTATTGAAAGCAGGGAAAGGAGTGAGATTCTTTGGAGAAGCGTTAGGAGCCGTATCTGGGGAGACTCGAGCATGCTGCCTCTCTTCTCTTTCGTGGGACCGATCGTCCCAAATAGACCTGGTACGTTGCCTCCTGCAGCTCATTTCTTCTGATAAATGGAAAGCAATCATAGATGGAGGCTCTTCCTTGTGAATCTGTCATTTAGTGGGCTGGGTTTTTTTTCTTCTAATTTTTATTTTATAGTGGAGTAGAGTTGATTTACAGTGCTGTGTTAGGTTCAGGTGTACAGCACAGTGATCCAGTTATACATATACATGCATCTATTTTTCAGATTCCTTTCCCATATAGGTTATTATAGAATATTGAGTAGAGTTCCCTGTGCTCTACAGTAGGTCCTTGTTGATTATCTAGTTTATTCATTTAGTGTGTTTTTTAATGTTATTATAAAAGGAAAAAGGTCTCCTCTTTTTTTTTTTTTGGCCGTACCACACAGTTTGTGGGATCTTAGTTCCCCAACCAGGGATTAAACCCAGGCCCTCAGCACTGAGGGTGCAGAGTCCTAACCACTGGACCGCCAGGGAATTCCTTTTTTTTTTTTTCCTTGAAAATAGTCTCATCTTAATCTAGTTGAAAAGTAAAGTAGAAAGAAGCATAAGTTATGCCTAATTCCATCATCCTGAGTTAGTTACTGATAACATTTGGCATATTTGCACAATTGAGATAATATATTAATAACTTTATACTCCTGTTCTTTCACCTACCTTTCTCATAAGCATTTTCCTAAGTCATTTAAACCTTTCATAAATATAATTTTGATTCCTAGGAAACATCCTATCACGTGAATATACAAACATATTTCCTTACTTTTTATTTTGTGTAAAATAATTCAGAATAAACCTCAACAAAGCTGTTTTGTTTTTAAAGAATGGAAGTTAATGTTTGTCCGAAAACATAACTAATCATATAAATCCACAAATAAATAAACCTCGTGACACCGTCTTTGTTCAAATGTCATTTTGCTAATGAGACCCTCCTTAAGTAGCAAATATAAAATCATAATCTCCCTGCCCCCTGTACTCCATAATCCCCTTCCTTTCTTTATTACTTATAATAGTATTTATCCTTCTGACATTCTCTATAATTGATTTTTTACTGTTCATCTCCCTCTATTGTAACACCAGTCCCAGAATGCAAACCTTTTTATTGGTTTTGTTCACTCCTGTATCCCCAGTGCTGAACACAGTGTCTGGCCTGTAGTTGCCCCTTGATAACATCCTGGTTGGAAAGATGAATAAAAAGCTTTTCTTCCTGGAGAGGGAGAATTGTAAGACATTTCTTATGGAGGATATGCAATAGGAGCCGTTTTAGCAAACCGTGGCTAGCCCAGCAGACTGCTGTAATAACCCCTAGAGTGCTGGACAAGGTGAGAATTTCCTTGATGGCGATCACCTACTCAACGTGACCTGGTTTGCGACACTGGTATTTGAGGAAAAAAGGATGTTCGCAGGGGCAGCCCCTTCTTCCAGTTGTGCCCTTGACTGACAGGATTGCACACAGAATCAGGGTCTGCCTTTCCACAGAGGCGTTGGTGTTTCTGTGTTCCAATAAATGAAGTAAACTGAAGTCTCTGCCCCTGGGTGCTTATTTCTGTGTTTCTCCTCTTCCTAAGATACGAAGGGAATTTATTTATTTTTTTTGCTGTAGCCCAGATGTCCTGGCATTGACTTTCTAGTCCGCGCTGACGCCCCAGGAGAGCAAACGCTTGGAAGTTTGACAGGAACAAGGGGCAAGCAGTGAGCCGGTGTGTGCCCACAGCTCTGGGAAGCAGGCGAGGGCGGGGGCCCTCCTTCCCCCGCTCCGAGGGGCGCCCTGGCTCCCTCTCGCATGCAGACCCCCCGGAGCTGACTGCTTGTCTCCCCCAGATGCTCTCCCCACCCACCCCAGGCTGAGACTCGCTCTGCCCCACGCGCTTGGCTGGCTGGAGGGGGCCCCCTTGCGGTAGGAGCGGGAGGTGCTGAGGGTGCCGCCCACCCCACAAGTTGGGAAGCCAGGCTTAGTGAGTCAAAGTTCACAGCCCCCAGGCCGGTGTGGAGTAGCTGCCACAGCAGTTGTGGTTCTGGTCCCGGGCAGGAATTTCTGGTTTGGGTGTGAGTCTGCACAAATGACTCACTCGAAACAATGCTGCAGGGCTCAGCCAGAGACTGGCTTGCTAAGTGGGTCAGGTCAGGTTGAAAGACACTGGCAATCACTGGTTACCCAATCTGTCCGATCACTGACAGACCACTTTCCTTGCATTCTTGCAGATCTTTGCGTTTATTTTGTCCTCACCAGCTGGTCCGTGCTGCTTAATCTTCTATGACTGGGGGCAACAGGGAACAAGGCGGGAAGGGATCAATTCAAGCCGCAACTCCTTAAAACAAAGACTGATTTTTTATCTTCTGATTATCAGGACGGCTCTACGTCCAACATTCTCCTTTTTTTTTTCCTTGCCATTTCAGTCCACAGATTGAAACTCTAAACAATTTTGTCTTCCTTTTTCCCTGCTTTTCCCATACCTATCCCAACCACGTGCCGATTTCTTTCCTGATTCCCTCCTGTTTTTTCACTCGCATCTTTAAAACCACCTCCTTGCCGGGGTACTCCTGTGTCCTCCAACCCATCACGTACAACGGTGGTTCCCAAAGTGTGGTTCCCGGGCTAGCAGCATCGATATGGTTTACCTGAAACCCGGGTTCGCCTCTCGGTGGGTGTCGAGCCAAAAGATACAGCCAAGCCAAAGGTAGGGAGAAGGAAGGATTTATTTACTTGCAGCAAGTAAGGAGAACACCTTTGGATCTTTCCCAAAGCTGTGTGTCCCTGAACAGCAAAACTGGGGAAGTTTTAAACTAATGGTACATGCATATTCATGAAGGTGCTTGAGCAGAGGAGAATTCAGCATAGAATTGGGGCAAAGGTCGACAGAGTCCAAGCTTCAGTTGACGGAAGTCAGGAGGGTCAACACCATCATTCCATCCTCCACCAAGTAAGCCTTCCTGCAGAACTCAAAAGACGTGTATCAGATTGTATGCATATCCCTTGAGGAGGAACTAGGTCTTGTTTTATTGCTGAACTATTGCTTCTTGACTGCTTTTCCTTTGTTCCTGCATTCCTTCACTTCCCTTAAGATCATTACTTACTAAGACCTGTTCAAGGGCAAGCACTGTGGCCAGGCTTAGATCACAAAATGGCTTAGGCCAAAATGGCTTCTCTTATGTCAGGAAAGCCATGCGTGGTTCTCTTTCTCCAGGGACCCCCTACCCTATCTTCTTACAGTATCGCTTGGGAACTTGTTAGAAATGCAAATTCTTGGGCTTCATCCCAGACCTCCTGGCTCTTTGGGGGCGGGGCTTAACGTTGGGCGTTAACAAGCCCTCCAGGTGAGAACCATTGAGCCGCTGATGGACCTCAACCAAACTCACCTGCTGGAGACCTCATTGTTCCATCAGTTCCCTCTACAGCTCAGGCACAGTGAATGGCTCCCTGCGCCCTACAGGGGTGAGTTTGAATTTTTCACCTCCCACCCTGCATCTCCTTTGCTGGGGTTGGACTCCCTGCTCTCTGACACTTCTGTCCTTCCTGCCACTCCCCTTTCCATAGACTCCATTCTTTCTCTTCGTCTTTGCGTCTTCAGCAGCGGAACCCAAGTGTTACTCCTGAGCCCAGCCCAGAGCTCTCTCCTCCCTCTGAACTCATTTTGGTCTTGTATGGTCTAATGCATGCATTTGCCTCTTGTTTATCCTACCTTGTGTTGACAACCATTGCTTTCCGTATATGGATCCAGTTTCCCCAAAGAGTATAAGCTTCTTAAGGTTTTATAGTATTAAACTTCTCAGCATCACACGCACAAAGGCCTAATTACTTCCTTGTCTTTCCATCAGTCTTTCCAAAACTGGCCTGATAATAGAACACCTGGTGCATTTGTGAAAAACATAGATTCCCAAAGCCCTCCCTCACTGCGCCCCTTCCTCCCCCCCAATAGACCTTTGGGACTGGAACCTCCAGGGGAAGGTCCTGAGGACCCATAGTTTGAATAAGTACCCAAGTGCTTTCCCATCACCAAGCACGTTTGTGAAAACGGGCTTAGTTGCTCCGCGGCATGTGGGAATCTTCCCGGACCAGGGCTCGAACCCGTGTCTTCTGCATTGGCCGGCGGATTCTTAACCACTGTGCCACCAGGGAAGCCCCTAAGAGTCTATATTGTATGAATCTTTATTTTATCTAGGTGAGAATAATTAATACCTAACTTGATCCCAAATTTTCAGAAGTGAGACCTAATTCTAAAAAATGTTTAATAACTGAGATGAACTGAAATAATGATGTAAAAGCAATTGTCACACTGACTGGCATAGGATTGGCCTTTAATGCTGGTCTGTTCTTCTGAACTTTGAAGTATAATTCAGATGCTCACCTGAAAGTTTCTCCATATCCTTTGTTTGCCTCATTAAGGGCACTGGCCTTATGAAGTTATTCAGATCTGAATTTGAACCCCAGCTGTGTCATGTACTGTGTAATTTTTTCCTAGTTGTTTAATCTCTGCAAGCCTTGGTCTTTCTACCTACAAAATGAAACTCATAAAACCTTGCGTGATTGCTCTGAGCAGTAAATGTCATGACGCTTCAAAGCACTTAGCACAATGTCAGACATTTAATAAGTGCTTAATAAGTATGGGTTATTTTTATTATTGACATGCAATGAAACTTTAGTCCAATCTGTACCTTCTCACGATGAGGCAGTCATGGGAAGAGCATGGGGTCTGAGGCAACTGCCTGAGTCTGAATCTTGGCCCCGGCGCTCACCACTTGTGTGAGCTCGGATATGTTACTCAACTGTTCCAGGCCGCAGTGCTTAGAACAGTGCTTGGTACAGCATAAATAGTCAATAAATATTAGCCAGCATTAAAATATTTCTTCCTATGCTTATTGGTCTTGAGATTTTTCTGTCTTCGAAGAGATCTCTTCCTCTTGGCAAGGCTGAAGTTGAAAAACTCTTTCCTTTTCATCTCTCTATCTCTATGCGAGTGTTTGCACCTGATGGCCTACACCTCCCATGTCTTTTTTCCCTACATTTCTGCCTGTTAAGGTGAGAGGAACCCTTTCCTCTACGATCAGAAAATATTCCTACCAGTACTGCATTTTGTCACTCATGCTTTCTGACCTGTAACCCATATCCCAAACCATTCAGAAGCAGGTGTTTGAGGAGGCCGTCTGAGCTTTCAGGAGCAATAAAAAGCAGCTGGGACAGCATCTTGCATCACTGTGTACCTGAAGCACATATTCCACTTACCACCTGCATACTTTAGCTGGAAATTCTGCCCTCAGGAATGTCAGGGTTCAGTCACAAAGATGGACAGGACACAATCTCTCTTACTGAATCCAAGTGTTACCAACCTCTGTGAATAATGCTGTTATTTGTTTTGGACAACACATACATTGTTTAATTCCACAGATGTCAAGATAGAAAAATCTAAGTCTGTCAAATCTACAGCCAGTATGGGGTGTGAAAACTGTATTCTCCAATGGAAACTTTGAAAGGAGACTCAAGTTTGTTACTTAAGGAGATAGAAGGGAAATTGTCAAATTCTGGCTTTAGTGACAATGATCTCTCAGCAGCCCCTGCGTCATCTTCTCACACACTTGGGACACTAGTTCCAATCTAATCTCTGCATCCAGTTACAAGTGAATCATGAATTCAGAACATTTGGAAGATAGTCTTTCTGGACATACGTAAAAAGCTGAGTTCCCCTTATGCTGATTTTTCTTCATTGTTTCTTGAATATATTTCTCTCATTATTATTATTTTATTTATGCACAGCTAAGAGTGGTCCATCGTGACTTCAACAACAGTCACTAGGGGAGTGGCATGCAGAAAGCAGGTAACCAGAAAGTAAACTCTCCAGCCTCAAAATAAGATGGGGACATGCCAAAAAAGACAAGAGCTAACTTAAAGGAACTCACATTGGCTAAATCAGAGACAACTGAAGCAACACAGTTAATGATGATAGTAATGAATTATAACTCATATGAATAAAATAAGAATCTGTGGATCCATGCTGATGTAAGTAAATTTTTGAATAAATAATTAATTAAATAAAGTACAAGGAAAAGCTATTAAAGTAGAATTCTAAGTAATGAGTATAGGCAGAATGATGAAAATAGAAAAATCATATTTGTCCAAAACCACGGTAGTCACTGTCTGAGGCAAAACTCATCAACAGATGCTAAAATTAACACATGAAAGTGTTTACATAGTTCAAAGTATCTTCCCACAAGATACTGACTAGATACAAAGAGAAAAAGAGTAACATTATTGTGCAGAAACTTGGCAGACACTTTAACCAAGTGATCAAAGTTAGCCCAACATTAAACGGACAAATTGATACTACGTGCCTTCTGACCACCCCCGTGAGAAGGACACAATATCATTTCTTTGGCATCCTTGCCCCAGAAAATGCATAACCTGAATTTAATCATGAACGAATGCCAATTAAACCCAAACTCTGTGAATGATTATAGAAGCTACCCCAATCTGAATTTCACTCTGAATCACGAAAAAAATTACACGAATCCTCCAAATTACAGAATAGGCTTCAACCTATGTGTCAGAAATGGATGTCAACTTCTACCCAGATGGACTCAAGGACAGCACTGGGAAGGATACTTACACTGAGAAGGATGAAAGGTGGAAGAGGAACCTCTGAAGGAAGTAACAGAGTGGTAGTGGAAAGAGAAGTGGCAGACGAAAAGAGGGAAAAGGGCTGGTCAGTAGTGTCCAATGTTTCATATCAGTCTAGAGAGATGAGTGCTGGGAAGGGGCTAAGGAATGTCACTCCTTACTTCCTTTAAGATGACTGTTTCAGAGGCGGGTATGTCTAGGCAGAAGCCAAATACGTTTGAGGAAGAGTGTCATGGTGGATGGCCCCATTTGCTTGTTCTTATTGACCTGCTTCTTTTAACTGCTCCCATGTGACATCTTGATCTGCTGTGACTACTTGTAAGAAGCCAATGTCAATTCAAGGTCAGCAGTTGTCAACTTAAGAGTCTTTCTGCCTTGTTTAACTAGAGTAGTTTGGTATCCTTTGGTTTGAATAAACTATTTTATACTATACCTATATTTAAAGAAGATATATGATTACAAATATAACTACAAAATATTTGTGTAGAAAATGCTTAATATTATTTTAAATGTTGATACCACTGATCTAGCTCAACAAATTCTGAAAGAGCTAGATTTTCTGCCACCTCACCATTGTTGCCAGAATGTTTCTTTGTTTACTTATCTCTCTTGAGCACTGTTTTTTCTTTTTAACTTTTGGCTGTGTCAGGTCTTAGTTGCGGCAAGTGGGATCTTCGTTGCAGCATGTGGGATCGTTCGTTGCCATGTGCAGGCTCTGAGCTGTGGCGTGTGGGCTTCTCTCTAGTTGTGGCGCCTGGGCTTCAGGGCGCCTGGGCTCTGTAGTTTGTGGCACATGGGCTCTCTCGTTGCGGTGCGCGAGCTCAGTAGTTGTGGCGCGTGCAGGCTTAGTTTTCCTGCAGCATGTGGGATCTTAGTTCCCCGACCAGGGATTGACCTGCGTCCCCTGCATTGGAGGTGGATTCTTTACCGCTGGACCACCAGGGAAGTCCCGAGCACTTTGTTTCTAACTGTAAAGAAAAAGAGATCCTCTCTAGAACAATTCCACCAGCCAACCTTCTAAAGGTGGCTGGCGCTGCAAAGTCATCATAACTGATCAGCCCTCATTCGCACTCTCATCATCCCATGGGCTGTTTTATCCGAGAATTAACTGTGCTGAGTGCAGAAACGATGCTGAAGAATCCTCTGCTGTAGTGAGAGAGTTTCTTTCACGGAATGACATTTTAGACAAAGTTTAAAACCTATTGAGATGTTTGTAGTATGAGACACAGTCTTCAAGAGGGTCATTGGGAGCATAGGGAGGAGAATTTTTCCATGACAAAGAGACTTTTAGGGCCACTGACTAAAGAAACAATTACAGATCCCATCTCTTTCAGTCAGGACTCTTGGCCCTTTCCCTTTGGAGTCTAGCATATTTAAAGCAGTTTCTTCAAACTAGAGGTTAAACTCTGGTTAAACAAGGGGAGGAGCCCCAGAGTCCCAGTTGACTGGCCTCTTGCATGCTGCCAGATTTTGCAAATCTTAGTTTGAAAACCACCATACTCAACAATGTCTTTTTTTCCTGATATTTTACGGTTCTTTTGAGCAAAAGAAACCCCTCCTTTGAGTTTATTTAAGCTTGAGGGAATTGTGAAGATGGAAAATAAGCCAGTGGATTAGGTTGGTACCGTAGGACCTCATTAAACCTGGCTTGAGTCAGTATTGTATCTTAACTCATTTCCCAACTCTAAAAATCGAAGTTCACACTCCCTCGAGTGAGGTTTACAGCTCTTCTGACCGGAGCCTATGGACCATTCCAACTTTATTTCTTATTAAGGGCTGTCATGCATCCTTTGCCCCATTCCAAAGGCACCTGTTCTTACACTCTGCTTTGCCTTTGCTCAAGCTGTTGTTTTCCTGCCTTGAATATTCTTTCCCTATATTCAAGGCCCTGCTCCAGTGACACTCCCTTTATAGAGCTCTCCTTGATTCTCCTGGCTAAAAGAAATCTCCAATAGTTAATTTTCAAAACTTTTTTTTAACCCACAATCACCTAAAGAGCCTGTTAAAAACGCAATGTGAATTCCCAGTCCCTATCCCAGGAGGTCCTACTAACTTGGTAGGTCTGGAGTACAGTCTAGGACTCCACATCTTGACTTGCATTCTAGCTGTTAATGATGCAGTCATCAGGGACCACTCTGAGAAACACTGCCATATTCTTTAAGGATGTTATTTCTTTCTAGTTTGTATTACGCACTATGTGGGTGGCAGAATGGTCTCCGGAATGGCTCTGCTATATCTGTCCTAGCTTACACACATTTCCAATGAATGGACATTTCTGAACCAGGGTTTTGCAAATTGGAAACGAGGTCTATGTTGGGTGGTGAACCGCACCCGAAGAAGGAAGTAGCGGTGACGATCCGTCTCTCTGTCCTTCCATCCCATGACCCCAGGACAAGAACTTATTAAGGTCCAGGAATGCTTCTCCTTTAGGATGACGGACATTGGTGAGAACTCTGGAGCCACGCGGTTAGGTCATGACATCATCTGAACAGAAAGAACTAGTATTCAATAAAGATTTGTTGAATGAAAGAACAAATAAATAAATGTCACTTTGGTCTGGGGGACCAAGCATATGAGAACTCTAAAACCAAGTGTGAGTTGTTAGTAAAAATAGTAATAGCTAATATTTAGTCGACATTTTTCTGGGCCAGTCACTGTATCAAACCTTTTATATATGTTCATTAGTTAATTAATTAACTCAACAAGCACTTATTGAGTGACAGCTGTGTACCAGTAACTTTTATGTATTATGTGATTTTATTATCATGACATCCTTCTGGGTAAGTTTTCATGTTCTGCCCACGAGACTGAGAGAGAATAAGGTCATACAGCCAGAGATGGAAGAACTGCTATTTAAACCAATTACTTTTCTCACTGCCTTTATGTGACAGTTAATCTACCCTGATTTATTTATGTAGCCATTCTTCTTTCACAGGATGATGATGATTCCAATATAACAAGCTTATCAATTAACCTTTATCACCATCTATGTAGACTCAATATCAAACCACCTCATACAAACAGTAAGAACCTTGAGTAGTATAATCCCATTCACACCCCCATCCTTTGTACTATTATTGTCATACATTTCACATCTAAATACATTGTAAACCTCACAATACAATGTTATAATTTGTGCTTTAAACACTCATTTGTCTTTTGATAGAGTTAAGAAAAAAGAATGATAGCTCTTATACTTTCCCACCTATTTACCACTTTTTGATCCTCTTCATTCTTTCTGATATAATTTCCTTTCTTTAGTTTCTGACCCTGGTAATTTGATTTTTCTTTTTTCTTGGTCAATGTAGCTAAAGGTTCATTTTTGGGAGGATCTTTCTAAAGAACTAGTTTTTGGTTTCACTGATTTTCCCTGCTGCTTTTTCTATTCTCTATTTCATTATTTCCACTCTAATCTTTATTATTTCCTTCTTTCTGCTTGTTTTAGGTTTTGTTTACTTTTTTTCAGTGTCTTAAAGTGAGAGTTTAGGTAGTTGATTTGAAATCTTTTTTTCAACATAGGCATTTACAGAGAGAAATTTTGCTATAGCTATTAGCAAAGCTATACAGCATTGTTTTAGCTATTTCCCATAAGTTTTGATATATTGTATCTTCACTTTCATTCATCTCAAAAGTATTTTATAATTTCTTTTTTAATTTCTTTTTGACCCATTGATTATTTGTTTAATTTCACATATTTGTAAGTGCTCCAAATTTGTTATTGATTTCTAATTTCATTCCATTGTGGTCAGGGGACATACTTTATAATATTTCTATTATTTGAAATGTATTGAGGTTTATTTTATGACCCAACACCTGGTGTATCCTGGAGAATATCCCATGTACACTTGAGAAGAATGTATAGTCTGCTCTTTTTGGGCAGAATGTTATAGATGTCTGTTAGGTCTAGTTGTTATATAGTGTGCCCAAGTTGTCTATTTTCTTGCTAATCGTCTACCTAGTTCTGTCCATTATTGAAAGTAGAGTACTGAAGTCTTCAACTGCTATTGTTACATTGTCCATTTCTCTCTTCATTTCTGTCAATTTTTGCTTTGTATGTGTTAGTGCTCTGTTGTTAGGTTGTATATGTGACTACAGTGGTTATATCTCCCTGATGAGTTGACCCTTTTATCATTATAAAATGTACCTGTTTATCTCTAGAAACTTTCTTTTTGGTTTTAAAGTCTATTTCATCTGATATAAGTATAGCCACCTTACCTTTCTTATGGTTGCAGTTTGCAAGATATAACATTTTCCATTCTTTTACTTTCATATCTTTGAATCTAAAATAGGTCCCCTGTAGACAGCGTTTTGTTGAGTCTTGTGGTTTTTTTTTTTTTTGCCTGTTGATATGGTGAATTGTATTGATTGATTTTCATATGTTAAACCAACCTTACATTCCCATGTTGAACTCCATTTGGTCATGATTTTTATATATTGCTTTATTATATTTTCTAGAATTTTGTTGAGTATTTTTGCATCTGTGTTCATGAAGGATATTTGTTTGCAGCTTTCCTTTCTTATAATGTCTTTATCTGATTTTAATATCAGGGTAATGCTGTCATCACAGAATGAGCTGGAAAGTATTACCTTGTCTTCTATATCTGGGAAAATTTTTTGTATAACTGGTAATATTTCTTTTAAAAATGTTTAATAGAGGGACTTCTCTGGTGGTCCAGTGGTTAGGACTCTGCACTTCCACTGTAGGGGCCATGGGTTCGATCCCTGGTTGGGGAACTAAGATCCCACGTGCCGCATGGCACAGCCAAAAAAAAAAAAAAAGTGTTTAGTAGAATTCACCAGTGAAGCCATCTGAGCTTGGAGTTTTCTCTATTGGAATGTTTTAAAGTATGAATTTAATTTCTTCAATAGCAATATCTTCTTGCTCTAAACAAAGCTTTTGCTAAACTCCCTCTACTTCTGTGACCCTAATGCCAAGTCTGTTTATTCTTCACTTACACATGAATTTGTAGTTTGTAGACTTTTGTGTGCCCTAACTATTCTGTAGGTATAAGTTTTACTCTGTTTCCTTTTTAAGAGATGATGTAGGGGGATTCAGATTTATTCTGCAGAAATTGGGAAGCATATTAAAATAGTCTTCTAGTGACAATATTTCAGTCTACTTTGAAGAATCCAGAGGAAGGGTTTCATGGTAAAATTTTCACAACTGGAGGGACTACACAGGCACCTCCAGGCAGGATGACTGTGTAGTCATTAGGTTTCTTTTAGATTCCAAGAACTGATTTCCCTCTTTGGTTGATTGCGGCTCCTTGTTTAAAAGTATGGGTAATCTTCTCTTTTACTTTGTATATAGTCTTGGTCCAATAAGATAACCTTATTCTCCATAGTCAAGGGATAGTAATGAACTAATCTGGGCTCACCAGATTCTCTCTCCCAGGAACTGAATGTTGAACAGAATCTGTCAAAGAGAGATAAAGTAGGTGGAGTCAATTCATCCTTGGGTTTTTTTTTTTTTTTTAATTTATTTTTGGCTGCGTTGGGTCTTCTTTGCTGTGCGCGGGCTTTCTCTAGTTGTGGCAAACGGGGACTACTCTTTGTTGCGGTGCATGTGCTTCTCATTCCGGTGGCTTCTCTTGTTGTGGAGCACGGGCTCTAGGAGCACGGGCTTCAGTAGTTGTGGCTCGCGGGCTCTAGAGCACAGGCTCAGTAGTTGTGGCACACGGGCTTAGTTGCTCCGCGGAATGTGGGACCTTCCCGGACCAGGGCTCAAACCCGTGTCCCCTACATTGGCAGGCGGATTCTTAACCACTGTGCCACCAGGGAAGTCCCCATCCTTGGGGTTTTCATATGCTTGTAAGTCTCTAAATTACCTCCTGTTATCTGGATCTGTGGGGCTGCCCCGGTTTCTGCTCTTTCTGAGCTGTTTGTTTCTTCAATTTTTGTGGGCCATCTCATATCCTCTAATTACAGTTCTGCTTAAATTAGCCAGAGGTGATTTTAGTGGCTTGTAACCAAGTAACGCTAACTGATACAAGAGTGAGTGGGGTAGGATGGCGCTGTCCTTCTCTAGACAGAGGACACAGTGTGTAGAAAGGCTGTACGGCATTGACAGGGTTTGTCTGTATAGTATGTAGACCAGCCATAGCAAAAACACTGGGTGGGCGGAGCTTATTACAAATTCAGATGCTATGTAAGTCAACTACACTTCAGTAAAAGAAAAATGCATGTACCCTCTTCCAAGCTTAACTGATGAGAATTTCTCAGTGTGGGGTCAAGGGAATCTGATATTTGAACAAGTTTCTCAGGGATAATTCTGCAAAATACACTTGAGAAACACATAAGGGCACAGATTTTGAAATTTGAAAAACATGGATTGGAATGATTTTACGCTGTTTAAACCGTGGCTGGTCCGTTAATCTCTCTGATTCTGATTTCTCATTGGTAAAATGAGAATAGTTAAGACCTTGTTCATCAAGTCATCTTAAAAGACTGAAATATGTATGTAAAGGATTTTCATATTGCCCCAATAGAGGAGAGTTGCGTCATTTGTGGGTGTTTAGATTCTCAAATCTAATATGTCCAGGTAAAATTGTGAATAGCCAAAATTATGGCGGAAAATCATGTAAATCCACAGTAGTAACAATTGACCACATGTATGCATCACGTTGTTGACAAATGTACTGTCTTTCCCTAAGTATATGACTTAGGGAGAATTTGCCTGAAGTGTTAGAATAGGTTAGAATAGCTGAAGACCATGCAAAGTAGTTGTCTTGTGCTTAGAAGTCATGTTCTATTAAAACAAACAAACAACCAAAAAACAACACACAACTTTACGTCCTCAAATTTTTTCCCACTCATGCTCCATGTCAAACAAGGTGGATGGGGGGGCAAGTGATGGTCCAGGTAGTGTCTCTCCAGGGACAGGCTGCTGGCTGCTCTAGCATCTGGAATGTTGCTGGTTGATGAGACAGCGGAAGAAACCACAGAGCACTGGCCACCAGCTCTGGAATTCTTCCAGCTGGGAGTTCTCTACACTTGTGCTCCAATTCATCAGCAAAGCAAGTCACGTTGCCACTCCTAATTTCAGGTGTCTGGGGAAGTCCCATCTGCTTGAGTTCTTAGAAGCAGAGGGAACAGAAATATTTATGAGTATTGCTAATGTTTACCCCACGGGGTCTGGACATCAGTATGTTCTGAAACCTCCCCAAGTGATTCTGATGTGAAGGTTAAGTATCTGGTCTCAGGCTTGTACACTTGGACAGGAAGGGAAGGAAGAATCACCTGCTCTACTAAAAGCCTCCTATGAATATGTGCAGGTTCAATGTGTACATAAAGTGACATAGGTGGACTTCTACTTATGTCTAGGGGTGGCTTTACATGATGGGGGGACAAATTGTCAAGGGTCATGGGTGGTGACCGCTGCTCACCTGCCCCTGTTGTCTCCCCTCCTTTTTCACACTGGTCACCACCAGGTGTCCCCAACATCCTCACAAAGTCTCTGAGGCCTCCAGGAGTACCAGTTGTTCAAGGTTTTGAAATAATATAAATGGATAAAAGTCACAACAGAAAAGAAAATGAAGGTAAGGTAAAATATGGGCCTCAAAAATTTCTTTCAGTCCCAATACTCATGATTCTGTAAGCCATCACTTTAATTAGGCTTTTAGAAGCCTGGCAATACTCACAAATTATCCTGGGAATTTAAAAAAACTCACTACTGCCTGGCTGGCATGTATTTTTACAGATAAGTGGCCCTCTCTGAAACATTGTTATGCACACAGGCAGGTATCAGTATTTGCAGCAGTATTCTGAGGCATCATTTGTATCTAAGTTCTTCCACCAGGCTGAGCACAAATGCCAGATAATACCACTTTGAAGGATGCCCTTTCTGTGGTGTCTGCTCACAGGGTTTCTTCTGTGTAGGATGGTTCAGATTCCTGAAAGACTAATCACAGGGCATCTCACGCCCCTGCAGGAGATAAGAAGCCAGAGAGAAGTTGCCTAGATGCTTGGGAAGGGAGGACAGAGGGGTAACTCACATGCTGGATGGTACAGGTGGCTTAGATCCATGACTTGGCTTAAAAGAATGTCCATTAAAACACAGAACCTGGCACATGGAAGGCTCTCAGTACACACTCGTGAATAGTAGAATCAGATTCTTAAAAATTAGAAAGACCCTAAACAGCTTCTGAACGGAGCGTAAATCCTCTCAAGAGGCTCCTCCAATATTGTTCGTCCATCCTGTACTTGATTATGTCCAGTGATATGGAATTCATTACAGTCGGTCCTCCACATCTGTGAGCTCCACATCCATGGATGCAACCAAATGCAGATCAAAAGTATTTGGAAAACAATTCCAGAAAGTTCCAAAAAGCAAAACTTGAATTTGCTATGCACTGGCAAGTATTTACATAACATTTACAATGTATTGGGTAGTATAAGTAATCTAGAGATGACAAAGTGTACGAGAGGATGGGCACAGGTTATATGCAAATAGTGCACCATTTTATACAAGGGACTTGAGCATCCTCAGGTTTGGGTATCCTTCGAGGGTTCTGGAACCAATCCCCCGTGGACACCGAGAGACAACTGTACTTCCCAAGACAGAGTACTTAATAAGAAGTTCTTTTTATTGAGCTGGAACTTGCTTCTTCTGTTTCTTGTTCTTTCCTCTGAAACCAAACAGCAAATTTAATCCTTTTTTCTACAAGGGAGCCCATCAAACATTTAAGGAGAATTAATATATCACTTTAAAAATCTTATGTAGACCAAATACCTCCAGTTTCTTTAACGCTCCCCCAAATCATAGACTATTTTGCTGGAGGAAATCTATATCTCTTTAACAATGCAATCATCTCCAGAAATTTCATCAAAAGCATCCATCTGTTCAAATTCTGTTCTGCCACCAAATCTCTGGCTACTGTGGGTTGAATTGTGTCCATCCCCCAAATGATATGTTGAACCTAACCCCCAGTACCTAGCTCCTAGTATCTCAGAATGTGACCTTACTTGGAAATAAGAGTTGTTGCAGAAATAGTTAAATTAAGATGAGATTATACTAGAGCAGAGTGGGCTTCTAATCCAATAAAACCGGTGTCCTTATAAGAAGATGGCCATGTGAAGATACTAGAGACAAGAAAGGAAGATCATGGGACTACCCTGGTAGTCCAGTGGTTAAGATTTTGCCTTCCAGTTCAGGAGGGGGTGTGGGTTCGATCCCTGGTTGGGGAGCTAAGATCCCACATGCCTCGGGGCCAAAAAACCCAAAACATAAAACAGAAGCAATATTGTAACAAATTCAATAAAGATTTTAAAAATGGTCCACATCAAAAAAAAAATTCTTAAGAAAAAAAAAAAAGGAAGCTCAGTGAGAACACCACGTGACCATGAAGGCAGAGACTGGATTTACGCCGCTGCAAATCAAGGAATACCAAAGATTGCCAGCAAACTGCCAGAAGCTAGGAAGAGGAAAGGAAGGATTCCCCTTCAGGTTTCAGAGGGAGCATGGCTCTGCCAACACTTTTATCTTGGACTTCTAGCCTCAGAACTGTGGCACAAAAAAATTCTGTACCGTTAGTGGTACTTTGTTACAGAAGCCTTAGGAAAATAATACATTGACTTTATACTTTGGACTTTCTTTTCGGATTGATCCCAATAGGATCATTCCTTGTGGTAATCAGCTAAGCAAGAAAAATCACGGAGCTCTTCCATCTAAGCATGCCCAACTCATGCCTGAGTTGAAACCAATTTCAAACAGTCTGTGAACTAACATACATGTTATCAAACACATGCTGTAGGGGAACGAATCTCCTAACCCACATATTTAGGTGTACAACTGTATTTTTCTATGACTCGAGTTTTAAGCAACAGCTTTGCTGAGATATAATTTAAAACTATCACTGTTATTTACTTTTGGAACATTTTCATCTCCCCCAAAAGAAACTCCATACTCAGTAGCAGCCCTTCCCCACCTACTCCTTTACCCCAGTCCCTGGAACCACAGCTTTCTCTTTCCATTGATTTGTCTATTCTCGACATTTCATACAAATGAAATTGTATAGTATGTGGTCTTCTGTGCCTGGCTTCTTTCACCGAGCATAATGTTTTCAAGGTTCATCCATGTAACAGTACTTCATTTATTTTTATTGCCAAATGACATTCTGCCATCTAGATATATGATACTTTGTTTACCCATATCAGTTGATGGACCCTTGGATTGTTTCCACTGTTTGGCTATTATGAACAATGATGCTATGCACATTTGTGTACAGGTTTTTGTGTGTACATATGTTTTCATTTCTCTTAGGAGTGGAATTGCTAGGTCATATAATAAAACTATGTGTAACATTTTGACGGATGGTTAAGCTATTTTCCATAGCAGCTGAACCATTTTACATATTTTACATTCTCTCCATCAATGTAAAAGGGTTCCAATTGCTCCGTATCCTAACCAATACTTTCTATAGATGTCTTATTTTAGCCATTCTAGTGGATGCGAAGTGATTCCTCATGGTTTTGTCTGCATTTCCCTAATGAGTAATGATGTTGACCATCTTTTGATGTGTTTACTGGCCATTTGTATATCTTCTTTGGAGAAATGTCTATTCAAAACCGTAGCCTGTTTTAAAAAAAAAAAAAGACTTTATTTTTAGAGCAGTTTAAGTTCACAGCAATATTGAGTGGAAAGTACAGAGAGTTTCTATATACCCCTGGCCCTCACACAAACACAGATGCCCCCACTATCAACACTTCACCCCAGAGTAGTGCTTTTGTTATGACTGATTAACCTACACGCGTTATCATCACCTAAAGTCCATAGTTTGCATTAAGGTTCACTCTTGGTATGTACAATAGGTTTTGACAAATGTATAGACATTTACCCCTATTACAGTATCATATAGAATGGTTTCACTGTCCTGAAAATCCTTTGTGCTCTGCCTATTCACCCCTCCACCACTCCCAACCCTTGGCAACCACTGATCTTTTTATTGCCTCCATAGTTTTGCCTTTTCCAGAATGTCATATGGTTGGAATTATACAGTACGTAGCCTTTTCAGATTGGCTTCTTTCACTTAGTAATATGCATTTAAGTTTCCTCCATATCTTTTCATGACTTGATAGCTCATTTATTTTCAGGGCTAAATAGTATTCCACTGTGTGGATATACCAGAGTTTATTTATCCAATCAGCTACTGAAGGACATCTTGGTTGCATCCAAATTTTGGCAATTATGAATAAAGCTGCAATGAAAATTTGTGGACAGGTTTTTGTTGGGCATACTTTTCCAATTCCTTTGGGAAAATATCAAAGAGTGTGATTACTGGATCGTATGGTAAGAATATGTCTAGTTTTATAAAAAACCAAAACCGCCCAATTGTCTTCCAAACCATTTTGCATTCGCACTATCAATGAATGAGAATTCTTTGCCTATTTTTTAGCTGGGTAATTTATCAGTTTATTGTTAAAGCGTTTTTAAAAAGTATCTTCCGGATATAAGTTCCTTATCATTCTGACTGCTGGGCCTCCTCAAGTTCCCTAGACCATATCTGCATCTGGGTTGGCCATATAGAAGACATATTCTGCTATTCCAAATGCCATGCCATGGAGGGGTGTTGGCTCTACCTCCGAAGGTGGGAAAGACTGGCTCTTAAATTAGCAGGCTACTTATAATCTTTTGTTTAGGTCATAAATTTTGTTCCCTAAGTCATTCAGGTTCTTGAGGTTTAATACTCAGAAACCAGTCTTTAAAACTCACACTCTTTTCTCAAATGATTATTTTGGCCATCAGCATTACAATCTATTTTAAAATTCTAAAGCAAGAGTTTGAGTCCTTGGCTACTTGCCTCCCTGATGCCTCTGGTTGAGTTTGAATGGGAGCAGGGGCCAGGATATAAGGATGTATCACTACGAAATATTATGTTGCCATAAATGATGGGTGTCCAAAAGCACGCTGAGTTCAGACAGGTACAGGCTGCAAAGTAGTTCAGCTCAGGGACAGAAATTAAGTCAAGAGTCATTCTGAAGAACGGCCAGCAACTTTGAACTCTGGCTCCACAGGGCTCTGTATGTGTCCAGGGAGGTTAAGGTGTCAGAAATGCAACTGGAAGTAGCTTAAGCAAGGAGAAGAATCTATTTTGAGAATATCACGGCATCTCACAGAACTTCAGGACCAGAAAGTGTTTAGGCTTCAGGAACAAACAGAGTTAGGAACTCAAATGCAGTCACATTCTTCACCTTTTCTGGTCCACGAGATTGCTGAAAACTCTTTTTGCATCTCCCAGTGGCATTGAAAGATAGCCTATCTTTCTTTCTCAAGTACTTTTCCAAAATTCCCAGAAAATAAGTTTCCCAAATTAGTATCAATGAAATGTGGCCAGGGTGGGTCCCACTTTAATAACATAGACATTTCCATGGTTGCTGGGTAGATAGTGTGGTGGAGGGTAGGAGAAATTCCACCCCCCACCCCCCAAAAAGTGATTTGCTGGCGGATACATCTGTTAGGTGCTCTCTTTGTTGTTCCTGACTGCATACAGCTGGAAATGCAAACTTCTTAGACCAGCATATGAAGACCTCCAAAATCTCCCTCTAATCTTTTTTCCCTACTTCTGTCAATTCCTGTATCTTTCCCTATACCCTGAGTCTGGTAGTACCAAGTTGTTTTCTCTTCCTGGAATGCAGTATTTTTTTTTTTTTTTTTTTTTAATTTTACTTATTTATTTATTTATTTATTTTTGGCCGTGTTGGGTCTTCATTTCTGTGCGAGGGCTTTCTCTAGTTGTGGTGAGCGGGGGCCACTCTTCATCGCGGTGCGCGGGCCTCTCACTATCGTGGCCTCTCTTGTTTGGAGCACAGGCTCCAGACGCGCAGGCTCAGTAGTTGTGGCTCACGGGCCTAGTTGCTCCACGGCATGTGGGATCTTCCCAGACCAGGGCTCGAACCCGTGTCCCCTGCATTGGCAGGCAGATTCTCAACCACTGCACCACCAGGGAAACCCAGTATGTTTTTTTTTGCTTGTTCACATTTTTTTCTTGGTTTGGAATGCCTTCTCCTCCCTAGTTTGCCTGGTAACTTCTACTCATCTTTTGGGTGCAGCTCAGTGTTACTTCTGGAAACATTCTTGACTTAACAAAAGCAGAGTTTATTGCTCTTTGTATGTTTCATTTTATTTACATTGTCCTAGGGCCCCTATCACATTGGATTGTACTTGTCATGTAATCTGTCTCCTTTCTTTGCTAACTGGGGCATTCTTAAAGGCAAGACTATATCTTGAACATATTTGTCTCAATGGCGGCTTGTTTCCAGCTGGTATACATAGCAGAGGTTCAATAAATTCTCACCAGTCCTTTTATTATTTTTCTTTTTTTTCCCCAGGCCTAAATCATCTCAGCACCCCAGCTCCCCAGACTATCAGCAAAGTGAGAAAATGCAGATTGATTGATTGATTTTTATCCTTGCTTTTTACCCTCTTTTTTAAAAAAATTTATTTATTTTTGGCTGTGTTGGGTCTTCGTTGTTGTGCGCGGGCTTTCTCTAGTTGCGGCGAGCGGGGGCTACTCTTTGTTGAGGTGCACAGGCTTCTCATTGTGGTGGCTTCTCTTGTTGCAGAGCACAGGCTCTAGGTGCACAGGCTTCAGTAGCTGTGGCACGTGGGTTCAGTAGTTGTGGCTTGTGGGCTCTAGAGCACAGGCTCAGTAGTTGTGGCACACGGGCTTAGTTGCTCCGTGGAATGTGGGATCTTCCCAGACCAGGGCTTGAACCCGTGTGCCCTGCATTGGCAGGCGGATTCTTAACCACTGCGCCACCAGGGAAGCCCTTTACCCTCTTTTATAAAATTAAAATTTGACTATGTAAATGTAATTTAATTTTGTTACCCCCTCCTTCATTAAAATAAAATTAAAAAACCCTTCACTCACATAAAAATAAAAGACATAATACAGCACGCATGCACGTGCACGTGTACACACGCACACACACACCATGAAACAGAAGAGGTGAACATAACAAAAGACAAGATTAAAAATCCCCGAAATGTTAAATTTTGGGGCTTACATGGTAGTAGGAAATAATGGAGACAGAATTCTGATTCTCCTTTGGGCAGTTTTAAATTCCTGTCTCTTAATCCCAATCAGAAAACAGGCAGCTGGTGCATCTCTTTGCCTCTCCTTTCACCCCATTTCTTCTCCCTTCTCCTTTGCCTCCTTGCAAAACGAAGGATGGATTGGGAGGCCAGGAATAGCAGAAGGGGGACATTCTTTCCCCCTCTTCCTTCTTCAGATTGTTTTGGGCCTGTCTTTTCCCACCTTCATCTGATGGAAACACTTTCACTCTTGTTTCTATCATATTTTGCTATAATTTGTAAATTCATGGGCAGAGTAGGTATCCTTTTAAACATCTGAATTTTTAAAAGGAAAATTTCCAAAGTTGATTATTTTAAACGTAAATTAATGCATTCTCAAATTCTCCAGGTTTCTAAGCTAATCAGGTATTTTCACTGTACATGGGCAAAAATGCATCTGAATTCGTATTAAGTGGATTTGCAGGATGAAATCTAAGTTTACCTCTTTCACTCTCATTTAAATCCAGAAAAACAAAATCAATAAAAATCTATACAAACTTATTAAACACTCAGGGAGGGTTTGACTAAAGAGCGGAGGTTTAGAGCAGCGATTCCCGCAGTGTTCTGAAACTCAACACCAGTAACCAAAGCCGATCGGTAACCCTTTCCATCCCTTACTTACAGGATAATAAAGGTAAAGAATAGGAGAGGATAAAAAAGGGTTACATTTCAAAAGAAAATATAAATCTTAAAATGGAAAAGCCATCGGAACCTCACAACGCAGATGACGTTGGAAAAGAACAAACCCAGGTAGAGCGTGGAACTTTGCAGAACCGCGCTCTGCTCCCGGGCCCTGGTAGCGGACACTGGGAGGACTCCGCCTCCAGGAACAATCTCATTGGAGCTCACCTGTCCCTTTCCCGCATGCGCACAACGGGCAAACACTGCTGGCTCTTCTCGTCGCCTTCCCCACCCCCGAATTGCGAGCTCCGATTGGTTCGCTTCACGGGACCGCCCCTTCGGTCCACCCAGTGTGGAAGCCGCCTCGGCGCTCCGCCCTCCCTGCCGGCAGCGGGCCGCGGCGCAGCCTGCAAACCCCGGCGGCGAGTGGGGATGGCGGCGACGGCGGCGACGGCGGGCAGGCTACTGCGGCTCCGCGCGGCCGGGGCCGGGGGACACTGGCGTCGGCTGCGTGGCGCGGGGCTGCGGCGGGGCTTCCTGCAGCCCGCGTCGGCCGACGGGGATGCGGCCCAGAGGCGGCAGGTGGCTCACTTCACTTTCCAGCCTGACCCGGAGCCACTGGAGTACGGTGAGCTAGGGGCTGCCCTGTCCGCTCCCGCGCAACCCAGACTCCCAGGCCCGCGGGAGGTCATACCGGGTGCCGCCCTGCCTGTTCTGGGCGGGGTCCGGCGGGCTGACCTCCTTGCATCCCGGCATAATCCCTGCCCTGCCCTCCGGAGCCTTGTTCTGCCTTAGGGTCTGACTGTGATTTCCTCCTTGCTCCATTTCTGTGACTGCTCAACCCTCGAGAGGCAGCCCCTCGGCACCCGCGAGATGGGTGACAAGGCACACCAGGTGTGCAAGGGCCTGGGGATGGAGGGCTGGTGCCAGGGAAAGCCTCCCTTTCTCCGCTCTCTATCCTTGCTTTCCCAAGTGCCCCCCGCCCCCCAGAGTTGTCGCAGCTTGCCCATTGCTGGGCCACAAACTACACGCATCGGTATGTTAAAAAAAAAAAAAAAAGCGCCCCCCCTTTTTTATTGCTTTAGTAGGTAAGAGAAAACGGAGGGACTAAAGTAACTGAATTGTTTACCCCAAGGTCACAGAACAGCTTCTTCCTAGAGATGAGAAACATCCAGCTTCCTATCTGAGCCTAGTACTAAGCTTGTGCTGGGCTAGGCTGCCACTTAGCCAAGGAGGGGTAAGCGATGTAGGTGGCGATGTAGGTGACGGGCAGAGGAAGCCTTCGAGTGCTTCCAATGGCGGGAAAGACACGTAGCACCTCTCAACGCTTCACGATATGACAGTTGCATGACATTTACGGTTTCTTCTGCGAGTTTTCTGTAATCTCCAAAAGATCCAGTGTCTATCATCAGAACATTGGAAACAATGAGAAAACAGTTACCTTTTCCTTGGCTAATAACGTCTCACATGCTAGAGCTGACATTTTGGGAAGTGTGCCAGTATTTGCTTGTGAGTAATAAAAATGAACATTTATTGAGCACTTGCCACAGGCAGGCATGGGCTGAGAAGTTTACATTCATCCTCTCATTTGATGCTTAGGACAACCTTAAGAGGTAGGTAATGTTGTTATTCCCATTTTTCAATTAAGTTAAATGAGGTCTTGAGATGATTTGTCCTGGATTACACAGATAAGTTAGTGGTAGCATCAGCTTTGGAATCTAATTGTTCAGATTCCAGAGCTTCCATTCTAAGCAATGTGCTAAACTACATGTGGAAACTATTTACTAAGAGGTGTTCCGGTTTTCTGAAATTGTTAGTAGACACCATAAAGGCGAATAACAACTTTTTCTCATCAACAGGATGGACCTCGAATTCTGTCTTCAAAGCAAAGAAACTTTAGCCCAATACTTGAGAAATAGAGCATAGGTCTTCTTAACTTCCTTCCATAATTATGAAATTACTAAAACTTGAGTAAAATGATAATAGAATGTTTGTTCTTATTATAACAATAATAAAAGCATATCACAGATATTTTGGATAATAGAAAACAAAAAAAGAAAGTAATCTCACCACCCACCACTGTAAATATTGCTAATAGTTTTGGGTGTATCCTTTAAGTATTTCCTTTCAGTTTAGTGGAATTAACATATTCCTCTAATAAAATGAGTGGAATAAAAGTTTCCCCTAATTGTAGTTTTAATACAGATACAATTTGCATTATTTAATCAGAAGCATTCTCCCATAACCTTCTTTGGAAGAAGACATGTTCTGGGAATTCCCTGGGCGGTCCAGTGGTTAGGACTCCGTGTTTTCACTGCCGAGCGCCCAGGTTCGATCCCTTGTTGGGAGACTAAGATCCCACAAGCCATGCGGCATGGCCAAAAAAAAAAAAAAAAAGAAAAAGACGTGTTCCGTCGAGCAGAAACACTATATAATTCAGTGGTTAAAATCTTCGCTCTGAAATCAGATTGGGCTAGGTTCCATCTTCACACTGTTACCTATAACTTTAAACTCATCACTTACCCTCTATGAGCCTCAATTTCTTTATAAGGAGTTAATAATATCTAATTTGGAAGGTTGTTATGAGGACTAAATAAGGATAACGTGCATAATGTACTTAACACAGTCTCTGACTACTAAGAAGCACTCAGTAAGTAAATGGAAACTTTTAATAATTACATTTATGCTTTTGTTGTTACAGTTTTGCTGTGTTGTAAATAATGCAGATAGAAACATTTCAGGTATCTTTTACTGTATCTGAGATTATTTCTTTAGGATAAAGTCCCAGGGATGGGATTTCTGATTCGAAGATATGAACACTTTAATGGATTTTAAATGCATAGTTCAGATTACCAGTTCGTACTTCTATTTGCGGTGTGAGAGTGTGAGTACTGGGTGTCGTGCTAAAATCACAGGTGTACTGTGATACTGTGATTTGTAGTAAGAAATACATATTTGGTCTTTGTTCTGTTCCTGGCACAGAACTCTTGAAAATTCCCATAATGAGAGCAATAAAGGTGTCTTTAGTTATGTTACTGTTGACTTTTGGTAAGCCCCTATTCACCTAAGGATGGGGGCTGGTGACCCATGTGCTTAGAGGTTTGGAACTTTCAGTCCCACCCTGCTGACCTCTGGGGAGGGTAGGGGGACCTCCAGGTCAGTGGATTGCCAGTGGCCAATGATGTAATCAATCATGCCTAGTGAAGTCTCCCTAAAACTTCAAAGGGCAGGGTTCAGATAGCTTCGGAGAGGGAAATCCCTGGTGGTCCAATGGTTAGGACTCTTGCTTTCACTGCCAAGGGCCCGGGTTTGATCCCTGGTTGGGGAACTAAGGTCCTGCAAGCCGCGCGGTGTGGCCAAAAACAATAAAAATTAAAAATTAACCCTGCCCCCCCAAATAGAGAGCTTCCTAGAGAGTGGCATTCTCAGAGAGCAGGGAAGCGCCTCACCTTTTCCCACACACCTTGCTCTATGCAGCTGTTCCATCTGGCTGCTCCTGAGTTATATATAGTTTATTATAGTTATAATAAACCAGCGATCTAGTAAGTAAAATGTTTCTGGGTTCTGTGCACTGCTCTAGCAAATTAATCAAACCCAAGGAGGAACTGTGGGAACCTCCCATCTTAAGCTGGTCAGTCAGAAGCACAAGTGACAACCTCACTTGGTGTTGGCATCTGAATTGGGGGAGGGGCGGTCTTGTAGGACTGAGCCCTGAATCTGTAGGAGTTGAGATGAATTATAGGACAGACACCCAGCTGGTGTTGCAGACTTGCTTGGTGATGTGTTAAAAAAACACACGCACTTTGGAATTGGTGTCAGAATCGTATGTGCTCACGCGTGCGAGCGTGACTGCGGCACGCGCACACACACACACACACACACACACACACTTGGGTATTTTGTGCTAACTGCACTTTGTTTTAATATGCATTTGTTTCATTTCTATTGAGGAATGTTTTCCCATATATTTGTTTGCTAGATTTATTTGCTGTTTTGTGAATTGAATGGTCCTTGGTTTTGTGTATTTTAAAAATTGTACACGGGGTTATTTCTTCTCTCAGTGCTAATACTGTCTGCCATTCTTGAGCAGCTGCTCTGTTCCAGGTGTTGTGGTAGACATCAGTCTGTAATTCTCACAGTAACCTTGTGAGCTGGAGAATATTATGCTCATTTTACAGATGAGAAAATTGAGGCGTAGAGATGTTGGTGGCCCGCCCGAGTCTGATAAGCAGAACGACAAGAATTTGAACCCAGATGTGTGTCTAATGCCAAAGTCTCCCACACTACTGTTGTACTAACGTTTTGTGTATTAAAGATACTCATGAAGATACTTATTCTCTCTCTGTCTTTCTATATTACTGCCTCTCTGCCTTTCATGTGTGCTACAGATAACTTTTATTCTTTTATTTTGGTTATTTTGACACATGAGAGGGACTCCTTAAGTAGAGTGGTGGTCATGGTCGACTCTGAGAAGGTGACATTTAAGCTGCACGGTAAGGGTTGATAAAGGAATCACCTCTGCAAGGACCAGAGTGGGAGTTTGTTTTCCAGGAAGAAACAAGGACAAGCAAGGGTGAAGGCCCTGAGGTGGGGTGAGACGTGCTGTAGGAGTCGAGAAGGCCACTGTGGTTGGGGGATGTCCTGTGTAGGGGACAGTAGGCAGCTTTCAAAGATCAGCGGCATAATGAAGAATCTTTGTATTATGGGATGACGGCCTTCTTGCCAGTCTTAGAATTTTTAGGGTTGGGCACAGTGTAAGCAAAGAGAGGTTAGAAAGCATGGAGTTTATATGAGGAACAGGAAGTAGCGAGTTTATTTGGAGGAGAACGAAAAGGGGTGGGAAACAAGTTAGGAAAAGTAAATGGAGGCCTCTAAAGCTAGACTAAAGGTCGGGGAGGAGAAAAGATTGAATATCTCTAACGTGCCTTTCACTGTGCCAGTGTATCATGTACAGATTCAGAGGTGGTTCTGTGGGCGGTGGAGGGTCATTGACTGTTTTTAGGCAAGAAAGTGACTTGAGATGTTCTTGTGTTATATTACTGGGCAAGTTTATAGAATGGATTGGTGAAGGGAAGGTAAGGAGGCAGAGAGATGAGTCAGAGAGGTATTGTAATTGTCCACATGAGAAGCTTGACCTTGGAGAGTGTCAGTGGAAATGGTTGCATGTTTGGGAGGCTCTGGCACTGTTTTGCATGTGGGGGCTCAGTCAGAGGAAGGTGTATCGAAGGTGACTTGACATTTTCAACCTGGGAGGCTGAAATGATGGCCAAGTGGTGGTTGCACTGATAGAAATGAGGGATGGCAGAGGAGGAGCACGTTTTCAGAGAGGGAGAGGGTGACTTAAATTTTGGATGTGTTGAGATGTCTTAGTCCGTTTGGGCTGCTGTAACAAAAATGCCAATAGACTGGGTGGCTTATAAACAACAGAAATTTATTTCTTATAGTTCTGGAAGTCCAAGGTCAAAGCACTGGCCAATGATTCAGTGTCTGGTGAGGGTCTGCTTCTTGGTTCTTAGCCATCTTCTCACTGTGTCCTCACACAGTGGAAGGGGTGAGAGAGCTTTCTGGGGTCTCTTTTGTAAGTGCACTAATCCTATTCATGAGGGCTCCACCCTCATGACATACTCACCTCCCAAAGGCCCCACCTCCAAATACCATCACATTGGGAATTAAGTTTCAACATCTGCATTTGGGGGGACACAAACATTCAGTCTCTAGCATTGGCAGTGTTGACGGAATAGAACACTATGAGTGAGGTAAGGTGGTCTGAGTTCTGATCTGTCACCAAAACAACTATGTCAAAGGTAGAAACCCTTGGGGCCAAAGAATTCTCTCCATGTCTCTTTTCCTCATCTTTTTTAGAATTGCCCCCAATGAATGTCCTTCCTCTTTTCTTACTCTGTGTTTCCTGTTCTGACTGACTTTATCATTGCTCATCCAAACCTCTTATGGTACCCCACAGAATGAAGATAACGATGACAGCAGACACTTTGATCAGTGCTCACCGTGTGCCAGATGCTATTCTGGGTGCCTTGCATGTATCGATTCATTTAATCCTCAAGTAATAGTGCTGTGATAGAGAATTTGAGCCGCACTTTACAACTTAGCATTGTGACATTGGCCATGTTTATTAGTCTTCATAAGCTTTTTTTCCCTCATTTGTACTGCCTCAGAGGATCGCTGGGGGCACTCAATAAGATAATCCATACAATTACTGGTGCCTGGCACCCATTGTGCTAGAAAGGTCTCCCTAATTAGGGGAGAGGGAAGGTAACCGGTGCAGAGTAGATGCTCCCTAAATATTGGGACATTTGATAGTAGTTATCTCACTGAATTATCACAATAGCCCTACCCATTAAATATTATTATCCCTGTTTTGTAGCGGAGGAAGCTGGATGTCGGTGGTTAAGTAACTTTCTCAAAGTCACATAGGGAGTAAGTGGCATATCAGATTCCAGGCCAGGCCTGCCTTATGGCAGTGTGTTCGCTCCCTTCATTACACTGTTACTCCCCGAACTTCACTTCCGGGCCTCTCCCTCACCCTGATTTCGGACACTGTGTATATGTGTGGGTTTGTTTATTCGTTTATTCTATGCATTTAAATTTTCTCCCGGATGCCAAACTCTGTGCTAGGTGCTTGAAGATATGAGTCTGGGCTTGTCCTCATGGCATCTGAAGTCTCATGGAGGAGATGGACAAAAAATAGCAAGCAAATGCACACTTAAATCAACCCCCATTGTAATAAACGGCCCGAAGGAAATGTTCAGGTGCTGGGAAGAGAAAAACAGAGACCTGGCAGGGGTCCTAAGAAGAGGTAACATTTAATGAAGCACTCAGGGATCAGAAGGGAGCATACAAGGAGGGGTGAAGAGGGTGCCGGGCAGAGGGATCAACAGTGAAGGTCCTGAGGGGGCAGGGAGCCCGTGTTGGTGGCCCTGAGCTTTGGGGACAGTGGTGCACAATGGGACTCATGGTGGGCAGGGGTGAGCTCAAGCAGGACCTGGTGGGCGTGGTGAGGAGGGGGGCTTTATTCCAGGAGCAGTCGGAGGCCTCTGAAGGATTTTGAGCAGAGGAATAATGTGACTTGCTTTGTTTTTTAGGACTCATTATAGAGCTCTCTGATGAATGATGTGGAGGCGTGAAGAGTAGAAATGAGGAAGCGGTACTGTGGCCTGAATGTTTACACACACCCTAAATTCATGCGTGGAAGTCCAGATCCCCAATGTGATGGTATTTGTAGGTGGGGCCATTGGGAGGTGATTAGGTCATGAGGGCGGAGCCTTCATGAATAGGATTAGAGCCTTTATAAAAAGAGATGCAGAGAGATTATCTCTCTCTGTCCACCATGTGAGGATATAGCCAGAAGATGCAAACCAGGAAGAGGGTCCTCACTGGGAACTCACCTTGATCTTGAACTTCCCAACCTTCAGAATGGTGAGAAATCAATTTCTGTTGTTTAAACCATCCAAACTATGGTTTTATGGCATTTTGTTACAGCAGCCAGAGCTAAGACAGGCCACTAGGAGGTGGTTTCCTGAACAGGAAAATGTTGGTGAGTTCTGGAAATAGGACACAGTCGTGCTGGATTTTAAGCTTTGCTTTGGAAGTCATATATTTGGAAGTAGGATTTAGGGGATTAGATACGAAGAATGGATAAAAGGAAGACATTCAAGGATGCTTCCTTGGTTTCTGGCTTGGGCACCTGGGTGCCGTCTTGTGCGGTTTTTAAAGTGGGAATGACTGGTTTTGGGAGTGGACATCAAGAGTTCAGTTCTGGGCTGGTTGAGTTAGAAAAGCCCAAGACACCCAAGTAGAGAACTGATGGCTGTTGGATATAAAAGCCAAGAGCGCAGAGGAGAGGTCTGGATTGGAGAGACCCATTTGCGAGTAACCAACATATAGATGGGTTTAAAAATCATATAGAGACTGAGTAGATTAGGGCCAGCAAAGGTAAGGGAAGCGCTGCAGGTTGTCACACCATGGGCGTCATGCCTTGGCAGAGGTTAGCATGAGCCCACCTCACCCCGAACTGTTAATTTCTTCCTTTTCGTGGCTATGCAGTAAGACGGGCACCTTAAAAAGGCATTTGCGTGTAGAGACCCTTCATTTACGTTTCAATATAAAATGTTCTGTCCCTGTTACTTGGATTCTCCCGGAAACTTACTTTATGGGGTAGAGGTCGGGACACCCTTTAATAGGGGTTAGAATGGGGTAGAGGTATATACGTGGCTCCTAGCAAAAGATTCCTGGAGAATAGGGTATCCGGAGGGGTGCAGGAGGTTTTGTTGGGGGAAAACAGGTAGCTTCTTAGGCATCCTCTCATTTTACAGTGTGGTCCATGCCAGATTACGCCATGGAAATCACGCGTTCATCATGCTTCAGCAGGCGTGTACTGCTTGTCATGTATGTGTCAGGCACTGCGCTCAACGCGGAGGTTTCTAGGAGGACCACATGAGGAGGGGCTGTGATACACAGGTCTACACCAGGGACCAGGCAGCTCAGAGCAGGACCAGCGCTGGATGTGTTGGTGGAAGCTTCGTTTTCTGAAGTAGACCCGAATCCACGTCTTAGCTGTGTGTTTAATTTGTATTTGTTCGGGGTCTAACTGTAGATACACTTACTGTCAGCATGGGCTGCTGTTGACCTGGATTATTTCTGGGCACTGCTCCTGGGGCACCCCTGTGACCCATTAACTCTCAGGTGCTCTAGCTCTGCTGATGGCCTCTCCCTCTCTTCAGTGCTACCCCATGCTGCATATGGAATAGTTACTCAGAATAACTGAGTACTGCTCATCGGACTGGTACTGCAGTACTGCCTCTCCCCCACTCCCCTTGGCCTGGAATTTGTCTTTGAATTGTGACATTGGTAGATTTTTTTCCTATCCCATTCCTTTGTTTTTAAGTGGTTGATGAACAATTTGCTATGTGTGTTTTTTAATTTTTAAGAAACAGCCTCATAGGTTTATTTGTTCAGCTATTCACTCAACAAATATTTATTGAGCACCTATTGCATGTCAGATACTGTCGTAAGGGCTGAGCACATAGCTCTGAGCAAAGGCAGTTAAGAACCCCTGCCCCCTTATGTTCTATTGTGTCCCTTACATCCCAGCAACATGCCACTTTGTCTTTGCAGCAATGATGATGACCTGGTTTTTAAAATTTTTTATTTAAAATTAAAAAAAAATTTATTCTTTTCCATTGTGGTTTATTACAGGATGTTGAATATTGTTCCCTATGCTATACAGTAGGACCTTGTTGTTTATCTGTTTTATATATAGTAGTTTGTATCTGCTGTCTACTCCTAATTTATCCCCCCCCTCCACTTTGGTAACCATAACTTTGTTTTCTTTGTGAGTCTATTTCCGTTTTGTAAATAAGTTCATTTGTAGCATATTTTAGATTCCACATACAACTGATAACATGTGATATTTGTCTTTCCTTTTCTGACTGACTTCACTTAGTATGATAATCTCTAGGTCGATCCATGTTGCTGAAAATGACATTATTTCATTCTTTCTTATGGCTGAGTACTATTCCATTGTATATATGTACCACATCTTCTTTATCCATTGCTCTGTTGATGGGCATTCAGGTTGCTTCCATGTCTTGGCTATTGTAAATAGTGCTGCAATGAACATTGGGGTGCATGTATCTTTTCGAATTAGAGTTTTCTCTGGATATATGCCCAGGAGCGGGATTGTAGGATCACATGGTAGTTCTATTTTTAGTTTTTTAAGGAACCACCGTACTGTTCTCCATAGTGGCTGCACCAATTTACATTCCCACCAACAGTGCAAGAGGGTTCCCTTTTCTCCACACCCTCTCCAGCATTTATTATTTGCAGACTTTTTAATGATGGCCATTCTGACCGACGTGAGGTGGTATCTCCTTGTAGTTTTGATTTGTATTTCTCTAATAATTAGCGAAGTTGAGCATCTTTTCATGTGCCTGTTGGCCAGATGATGACCTGTTTTTTCACAGTGTTCTGCTTAGGACAGTTTTGAGTAAGGCAGCTCAGTTCCAATCATAAAACCCCATTTTACCAAGTACTCTTTAGCTTGCATCCTTGGCTTGGGAAGTTGCACGCTGTGTATATTTATGTTTATTTTGTTATAACTTTTTATCTTGGAAAAGAAGAGTCATCAGTCTGGCTTTGAAATTTTGCAGCCAGTTATTGATACTGGTAATTGTGTGATTTGGCAACTGGGTTTAATAATTTTGTAGTGGTGTTCATAGACCTTTTCCTTTTTTCCTTTTTAAGGTCTTACCAGTGGCACAGCTTTGGTTAGACATGCTCCAGGTGTGCTTATCTTATCATGAGGGAACTTTAGGCATACTTTATCAATAGTTTTTGGTGTAACCGCCAGGAAAATAAGTAATTTTAAGGAAAATAAATAGTTAAATGATGTTGCCTCTGAATAACTTGTGATTTCTTCCTGACCCATCCATAAATCATACTGCAAATTAAAAAAGAATCAAAAGTAGATGTTGTTCTACTAAAAATTGTCACTTAAAGCTTTTAAAAGCATCTAGTAGAATAGCAGTTAATCCAAAACCCCAAAATTCTGACTTTATGTGAAAAAAAAAGTATTCAGGAGGGAAAGATTATGTGTTCACATGGAAATATAACCTTTAGATACCCTTACTTGTAAATTATTTTCATACAAGATGAACAAGTTCTTTGTGGTTATCGAACAATACTTTTCAGATTCACTCTGTATGATTTTTATTATTAAAGTCTTTGCTTTCTCCTTACTGGAAACTTGCCAAGCAGCAGTGTGATGATATGTCTTAGAGGCATTCAGTATTAATTCAAATGGTCACAAATGGTCAGCAGACTTGAAATAAATACCAGTTTAGAAGTTTAGACAGTTTCATCCTCCCTAGAGTCTTAGCTATGAAAATCCTCATTAGATTTTCATAGATAAAAATCTTACTTTAGGAAATGTATGAAAGAGGTGAAGGACTGGGAATGTCATGGTGGTTGGGAAAATAGTTTACCCTAAACGATTATCGTCTGATGCTGGGCACCAGTCAACACTTCTAAGAGTTTTTATAGAATGGAGAAGGATTTAAGGAAAGTATCTATTAAATGATACAGGCATAGCCTTTAAGAAAAATAAATTATGAAGTAATTATGGACATGGGGTGTGATGGTGATATGACAATGATTTCTTGAATAAATTCCTACCCTCTGCACCAGAAATAAGAGTAGAACCAGGCTTTATTCTGGGCTCAGAGGGCAGCAGGGCAGATCTGACTGGGTATCGCCAAGACCTGTGTAGCCTGGGTATTAAACAGTGTGGAAGGGATCAGAGACAGGTGGGAGCCCAGAGCTGGACAGAGAATCAGAGGGCCGGGAAGATGGAAGGTTGCAGGTGTCCTAGGTCAGAGCCTGCTGTAGAGCCAGGGTGCTCCAGGGATGGGCCTCCAGGAAAACGATGGGGGACCAGTGTCTCTTGGCTGCAGGGTAGAAGGCAACAGCAGTCATGGTTGTGACCCACCCAGGGAACTAGACCTTGGCTTTTGGGACGCACAGACTACTGGGGTTCACGGAGGTTAGATGGGCCAGTAGTCAGGGTAAGCAGCAGGTGTTGGAGGGATTTGATATCAGCATGGCTATGGGTTAAGGTGCGTGGATCAGGCAGTAACATGAAGACGGGTCCTGTGTATCACAGAAGATTCAGGCAGAAGCCTTTTCTGCTCTGAGCAGTGCTTTTGTGGATGATCTGACCCGACAGTTCTGGGACGATCGTGGGCACTGGGCAGCACCGAGGCTTAAACCACAGCCCTAAAATCACGGTTATTTCTGAATTCCAACATTTGGAACTTTATCAAATAAAGCTTTATACCATTCAGAATAATGCCAAGGTCCAGATGAAGGACACATTCACAGACCAGAGTCTGACAATTAATAGCTAATATTTATGCAGCGCTCACTGTGTCAGGTACTGTTCTAAGTGCTTTACATGTATTGTTCCATTTAATCCTCTCAACAGCCCATTTAGGGAGATAGAGATTGGCTCACAGAGATTCTGCTTGAGCAATAAGATAATAGGAAGGGCCAAGCTGGTGTGTTTAGGCATGGGGTTATAGTATTCTCCATACACCAGCAGTTCTGGGCACTGAAGTTTTTTTAGCCTTCCTCATTGTTCTATGGCCCATGACCATTTGTTCTTATTGGCACATTTAACACATGACATTGGTCACGTGTGTTCATTATGGCTTATGTTCCTAAGATTCATCCAGGGCGTCTTCCCAGACCACTACTACTCTGGCTGCTTCCCTTTTCTGACTTTCCATAGCTTTTATTTATTGTCTACACACATTCGTTCAACTTTGTTATGTTCCTTCCTCCTTTTTTTTATACTCGTTTTTAAATTATTGCTTAATATGTTTAAATTTTGCCTCCTCAACAAGTGTCTTAAAGTTTGTATTGCTTTTGTATCCTCTACAGAGCCTGCATCATTGTAAATAATTCAGTAAATTTACGTAATATATTCCGTACCTTTCCTTCTACCTTGACTTTATTTTTTTTTAATTTTATTTATTTTGTTAAATTAAATTAAATTAAATTTTTTTGGCTACACTGGGTCTCGTTGCTGCTTGTGGGCTTTCTCTAGTTGCAGCGAGCGGGGTCTACTCTTCATTGCAGTGCGTGGGCTTCTCATTGAAGTGGCTTCTCTTGTTGTGCAGCATGGGCTCTAGGTGCATGGGCTTCAGTAATTGCAGCATGTGACCTCAGTAGTTGGGTACGTGGGTCCTAGAGCACGTGGGCTTCAGTAATTGTGGCACATGGTCTCAGTAGTTGTGGCTCGAGGCCTCTAGAGCACAGGCTCAGTAGTTGTGGCACATGGGCTTAGTTGCTCTGCAGCATGTGGGATCTTCCTGGACCAGGGCTTGAACCCATGTCCCCTGCATTGGCAGGCAGATTCTTTTTTTTTAATTAATTAATTAATTAATTAATTTTTGGCTGTGTTGGGTCTTCGTTTCTGTGCGAGGGTTTTCTCTAGTCGTGGCAAGCGGGGGCCACTCTTCATCGTGGTGCGTGGGCCTCTCACTATCGCAGCCTCTCTTGTTGGCGGAGCACAGGCTCCAGACGCGCAGGCTCAGTAGTTGTGGCTCACGGGCCTAGTTGCTCCGCGGCATGTGGGATCTTCCCAGACCAGGGCTCGAACCCGTGTCCCCTGCATTGGCAGGCAGATTCTCAACCACTGCGCCACCAAGGAAGCCCTGGCAGGCAGATTCTTAACCACTGTGCCACTAGGGAAGTCCCATCTACCTTGACTTTAATTAAATTTTAATCAACAGTTAAGAAACTGGTTATTTTTTATATATGTTACAATGCATGAATTTTTTTTTTTTTTTAATTTTCACAGGGCAAACTCAGAAAATGAATCTCTTCCAGGCAGTAACAAGTGCCTTAGATAACTCATTGGCCAAAGATCCTACTGCAGGTAAACTTCCTTTGTGCTTGACTGTGGTAGTTGTGTTAATTCAGAATTGAAGGTTTGCTAGAAATATTTGTCTGGAGCTCAATGGGTACCATTATATCTACTTGAAATTTTTAAAAGACCTGAACAAATGCTCAAGGCTAAATAATCAAATTATGATATTAAACACATTTTTTTATCCTCTTATTATGAATTAGTTCACATGTATATCTGGCATCATTAAGTTAACTTTCTCCCATAGTATGTGTGGTCCTTATATTACATTAATACCTTCTGGATTTTTTGAATATGTACTGCTGTTTCTCTAGCATGTAGAAAAAAATGGAAAATACCACTTCGTTCAGCTATCTATTTATAAAATGAAGGTTTGATTCTGTGCTTTCCTTTGGGATGCATTGTCATTCAACTTGTAAGATTTTTTGGGAAATAACTGTAATATTTATAATTAACTTTATAAGTAACTTTATCTTACTAAATTATTGATATAAAGCCAGTTGTCCCACTGTGTATTTTCTACATTTGATTGACTTGACTTCATATGTATATTTAGTGTACCTTGGGTTTCCACTTGGGAATCTCTGGTTTTAAGGTCAAGTGAAAAACAGGTTAATTTTTAGGAGGAAGTGAGAGCTGCACTAGTAGATGGTTAGACCTTCCTTTGTTTTGAATGAGAATGACTGATGTAGTAGCCCCGTAGAGAAGGGTGAGTTATTTTCTTGAGGTCCACGAAGCCGATGAGGTGCCTTAATGGGACTAGAATTCAGCTTTGTGAGCACTCGTTGTTTGGTTCTCTTTGCCTTACTACAAGGCGGCCCTCAGTTTTCACCTAGACTATTCTTTACCTCGCTCCTTACATCCATCATACTTGCCTCCTTCTCTTTCACGCAATCTGTCACTTTCCTATTTGTGACTGTTCTCTCAGCTTGAAATTCTGTTTCTTCAGCTCTTCAGATTGCTGACTCTCATTGTATGTCGTGTATTTAAAACAAAAACAACAACAACAACAAAAACAAAAACAAAAACGCTGCTCAGGGACTCGGGAGCCTGGGGTGTGAGTCACTGTTCTGCCTCTTGCTTTCTGACTTGTTAAGTTACTTCACTACTTTTCTGGCCTCGTTTCCTTCATGGGTAAAACAAGATGAGATTCCAGATCTGTGTTTCTTTCTCAACTGGGGATTTTAATCCCCCCTCCTCCCCTTACAGTTAACAATGTCTGGAGACAGACTTTAGGCTGTTACAGCTCTGTGTGGGGTCACTGTCATCCACTGGATAGAGACCCGGGGTGCTGCCCTGTGTCTGCAATGCCCAATGCCTGTCGCAGGACAGGCCACTACGACAACAGAATTATCCAGTCCAAAGTGTCCCTAATGTCGAAATTGGGAAACCTTGATTTAGATCTGTGGTCCATTCCTGTTTTCTAATTGTTTTAAACATTGTTTTTCAGTAATATTTGGTGAAGATGTTGCCTTTGGTGGAGTCTTTAGATGTACTGTTGGCTTGCGAGACAAGTATGGTAAGTTAGTATCTTTATATATGAACAGTATTCCTGTAGAACTTTTACTTAAAGATCTTGAAAATACAAAGTTTGCCTGTTAAAATGTTTGCGTTATCCTTATTGTACGGATGGGTTCCTTTCGTTTCCACGGCCACCCACAGACTCCTTTGGCTTAGATTTCCCCAAGCGTGTTCTAACTGTAGCTTCCCTCTGATCTAGTTCATATTATACGTATTATAGATTCCAAAATAGTCTTCATTAAATGCATTGTTTGTCACGTCCTTCATGCTCTGGGAATCTTTGACCTCTTATTGCTGTCTATCTTAGCCGATTTCTTTTGTTTTTTTAAAATTAATTAATTAATTAAATTTAGTTGGCTGCATCAGGTCTTAGTTGCGGCACATGGGCTCTTTCATTGCAGCGCACGGGGTTCTCTCTAGTTGTGGCGTGGGCTCAGTAGTTGCGGCCCATGGGCTTAGTTGCCCCGCGGCATGTGGAATCTTAGTTACCCGATCGGGGATCGATCCCACGCCCCCTGCATTGGAAGGCAGATTCTTAACCACTGGACCACCAGGAAAGCCCCAACCCCAAGAACATGGATTACTCTTTTTTGTTTTGGCCACGCTGTGGGGCATGGAGGACCTTAGTTCCTTGACCAGGGATTGAACCCACGCCCTCTGCAGTGGGAGCACAGAGTCTTAACCACTGGACTGCCAGGGAAGTCCCCCTACCTTAGCCCATTTCAGTCCCATTGCCTCTAGTTCAAGGTTCTGCCCTATTGGTCTCTGTTAATAGATTTCAACTTTTATTATCTGCGATAGGATTCTCCAGAGAAATCGAATCATTAGGATATATCTATGTGTGTATAGATATGTGTGTGTATATGTATATATGTATTATATATCTGTATCTGTATCTATATTTATACTTATATCTATATTTATACCTATACTTATATCTATATTGAGAGAGAGAAAGTGAAAGAGCAGATGAGAAAGAGAGATTTATATTTTAAGGAACTGGCTCACACCATTGTGGGGCTCGCAAATCAGAAATCTGTAGGGCAAGCCAGCAGACTGGAAAACCAGGCAGGCTTCAGGACAAATGTTTTCTTGTTTGGGAAACCTTAGTCTTTTCTCCTAAGGCCTTCAAGTGACTGGATGAAGCCCATGCACATTAAGAAGGATGACCTGCTTGACTTAAAGTCTACTGATGTAAATGTTGATCACATCTAAAAATACCATCACAGCAGTATCTTAGACTGGGATCTGACAGCAGGCACCATCACCTTGCCAAGTGGACACCTGTCATTAACCATCACATTATCCTTCCACAGGTGTCATCCCTGCCAGTTTGTGCCTTTTGCCTGGCATGTGATTGATTTCTGCCTATTGCTTTCACTCATTTCATTTGCCTCGGACTTAAAACCATCATAGAATGCATATTCCTCTGTAAGGAATGTGTTTCACCCCCTTACTGCTACGGGTGACTTTGAGGTGCTTTGACCTTTCTTTGTTTTCCTCAGCTGTATCTAATGTGGAAATCAAAGCAGTTAAGTTTGGGGAGGAGTTGACATCTGCCTACTGTCTTACTTTTGCCGCTGCCCTGTAAATCTCCTGTGTGCAGTAAGGAGTGAGGGGCCTTAAGATTTTTTTTTTTTTTTCTAATTGTAGTTCCTTCTTGTCCCACTCTTCTCTGAGGTTCTACTTGCATCCAGGAAACCATAGTTGAATCCAGGAAATCAAGTGTCCCATCCCACTTAGCAGGAACTCTCAGGTGGTTCTTTTCCCTTCCTTTACAGCAGTTTCATTTTTCTGGGTCCTGTCCCTCTGCTTTCTCCTAGCTGTCTATTTTAACAGCTCTTTAGAGTTTGAGATACTTGGACCAATCTCAGCTATCTCAAACTATCTCAGTTCTCTCCAGCTAATTCTGCCTCCTAGAGATTTTAGATCGTAAAAAAGAAATTAAAAACCTTTATACATTTGATTTCAAAATGCATATGCGTCGTAGAACATTTGGAAGATGTAGAAAAGCGTTAAGAAGAAAATAAAAATTGCCCAAACTACCAGAGGTAACCTAGAGAAAACCACTGTATGTATCTTGGTATTGTATACACTTCTAGACCATATTTGAATATATTTGAATATATTTATATATATTAACTAATATTTAAAACATAGAACTATGCTTTTGTTTTTTTCTTAGGATTTTTGTCTCTGTTTACATTGCCCACCTGTTCTTGCATGCTGTCTACTTTATCCATTAGAGACCTTAGCATATTAATCATTTAAATTCCCAGTCTGATAATTCCAGCATCCCTGCCACGTCTGGGAATGATGCTTGCGCTGTCTCTTCAGATGTGTCTTTTGCCTTTTGGTGTGCCTTGTAATTTTTTTCTTGATAGTCAGACGTGCTGCACTGGGTAAAAGGAACTGCTGTAAATAGGCCTTCAGGGGTGTGGTGGTGAGGTGTGGGGAGAGGGGAAGTGTTCTCTAATCCTATGATGAGGTTTGTCTTCGGTGAGCCTGTGCCCCTGGACCGTGACCTTCACAAACATTTCTCAGTTTTTTCTCCCTGCCTCAGGTAGAACAGGGGGGCTGGAGTGAGCTGGAGTAGGGTATTTCCCTTCCCCCAGGTCAGTTAGGTTCTGGTGATACCCAGTAGGTTGGGCTCTGGTTAACTAGTTTTATATGAGTTTTACTTAAGGAGGGAGTGCTCTGACATATTTCAGAATGGTTCCTTGTTCACTTCCCTTGCTGGAAGCATGAGGGGATTTTCTCCGACATTTACTGTGGAAACCTGATTGAGCTCCTGGAGGTAAGCCTCACAAAATTGTGGGGAGCCCCTGCGACTTGGTCCCTGGAGGTTTTAACTCTCAGACTTGTCCACGCAGAACCTCCAGCAGTTCATCAATTACAGCCCAGGTTTCCTGCCCCAGCTCTGGAAAGTTGAGGTTCCCTGTATTCACGCATCCGTCTCTCCAGTCTTGGGGGCAGCGGTTTGCCCTAGGTCCTCACCTCTCTAAGGATCCAAGAAGAGTTGTCGATTTTAGTCTATTGAGCTTTTTTACTTGTTAGGATGGAGTGGCGACTGCCAAGCTCCTTACATGTGGGACTGGAAACCAAAAGTCGGATTACAGTTTTTAAAAAATAATTAATTAATTAATTAATTTTGTCTGCATTGGGTCTTCGTTGCTGCGCACAGGCTTTCGCTAGTTGCGGCGAGCAGGGGCTATTCTTCGTTGCGGTGCACGGGCTTCTCGTTGTGGTGGCTTCTCTTGTTGTGGAGCACGGGCTCTAGGTGCACGGGCTTCCGTAGTTGTGGCACATGGGCTCAGTAGTTGTGGCTCGCCGGCTCTAGAGCGCAAGCTCAGTAGTTGTGGCGCACGGGCTTAGTTGCTGCACAGCATGTGGGATCTTCCCGCAGCAGGGCTCGAACCCATGTCCCCTGCATTGGCAGGCGGATTCTTAACCACTGTGCCACCAGGGAAGTCCCAGATTACACTTTTGTAACTAGTCTTATCTGTATCTACGCTGAGCAGTTTCTAGCTCTCACTGTGTTGCCCTGCCTGAGCCAGCGTGGTGGCGTGCCACGTGCTTTACAAAGCTGGCAGGTCTTCTGTTGGCTTCTGCCCAGGGTCCCATCCAGGGCGTTTCATTCCTGTCACCTGTGCTCACACACTAGCGACTTCCGAATTTCTGTCTCTGGTCTAGACCTCTGGCCTGAGCTTCATCTCTGGATTCAGTCGCCCACCCCTCCACAGTCTTCTCCTCGGTGTTCGAGTCCTTTCAGACTCAGCGTTTCCAAACTTTTCAAACTCAGCTGAATTTATTATATCCTCCCAGCAAATCCACGCCTCCTACTACATTTCCTGTGTTGGTGAATATACCACCATCCACTTGGTTACTTAAGCCGGAAACTGGGGAGGTCCTAGTCTCTTCTCTCTTTCTCATTCTCCATGTCCAGTCAGGTCCTATGATTTTATCTTCAGAGTTTGTCTTTTTTTCCTTTTCAATTTAGAATGTTACTTTTACATTTTTTTTTAAATGAATTTATTTATTTATTTATTATTTGGCTGCGTTGGGTCTTCATTGCTATGTGCGGGCTTTCTCTAGTTGCGGCGAGTGGGGGCTACTCTTCGTTGTGGTGCATGGGCTTCTCATTGTGGTGGCTTCTCTTTGTTGCAGAGCACTGACTCTAGGCGCACAGGCTCAGTAGTTGCAGCTCGCGGGCTCTAGAGCGCAAGCTTAGTAGTTGTGGCGCACGGGCTTAGTTGCTCCGCGGCATGTGGGATCTCCCCGGACCAGGGCTCGAACCCGTGTCCCCTGCATTGGCATGTGGATTCTTAACCACTGCACCACCAGCGAAGTCCCTAAAATGTTACTTTAAAACATTTATTTTTATTTATTTTTTATTTTATTATTTTTTTATTGATGTATAGTTGATTTACAATGTTGTGTTAGTTTCAGGTGTACAGCAAACTGATTCAGTTACACATACGTATATATATATTCTTTTTCAGATTCTTTTCCCTTACAAGTTATTACAAAATACTGAGTATAGTTCCCTGTGTAGAGTTTGTCTTTAATATGGCCTCTCCTTTCTGTTCTCACTGCTCTGGAGTTTCACTTCGGATCCCTGATCATCCCTGCTCGGACAGTTTCACTGCTTTTCTTAGTAATCGCCCTCTCTTCAGTCACTGCCTGTTGCCAGTGTGATCATGCTGAAATGCACATTTCTTGGCAGAATATGCAAAAGACTTTGAGATCTGCTCCCTCCCTACCTACATGGCCTCATTCACTTTATTCTTCATTAATATTGAATTATGGGACGTTTTCCCTAAGCCCTTGTGTTTTTCATCTCTCTTCCTTTGCACATGCTATTTGGATCTCTCTTCCCCATCTGATTCCCTGGGAAACTCCTATTTCACCTTCAGTCACTACTTTATCACTGCCCAGATTTTTCATCTTTTACATATTGCAGATTATGTTGTAATTGTCTTCCCATGAGATCTCTGTACCAGACAACTTCTCAAAGGAAATAGACATTTAAATCATGGGTTCATCCCTAGCTCCTAATATAGCATCCTGCAGTACTTACTGAGTGAATGTTGTTGAGTGTATTTACCCCTCACTCTGTCACCAAGACAGTGGCTGCTGCCTCTGAAAGGGGGTTTCCTTATCTCCCTTTAGTGATTTTTAGTTGGTCTGATTTTCTTTAAAAATAGCTTAAAACAGGGAGAAACTTGCTCTCACTAGAAAAAGTCCACTGCTCATAGAAGGCGCTGACAGATTTATGTCTGCATGACAAGGGGTTGGGCTAATTAACAGCTAATTAATTCTTAGCTTTATTGTCAGCAGCTGTTGTGAATTTTTACACTAGCTTTAGGACTATGAATTCAAATTTTGAATAATTCCAGGTTGATCAATACCAACAATGAAATCACCACCACTTTCTCTAAGAGGAAATGAGCTTCCGTTTTCAGGAGTGAAGAACAAAGGAAATGGCGAAGGGAAATCTACCCAAACAGAACTTTTTGTATATTTAAGAAATAGCACAGCTTTTAAAAATAATGCTCTGCTCTTTTGAGTATAGGCTGGGAATTTTAAGCTATACACGAGCATGCTTGGCTTGGTAGTCTCTTTTTGAAGTTAAAAAAATTAGTATTTACTTAATTTAAAAAAGTTTTGAAGTATAGCTGATTTACAACATTGTGTTAGTTTCAGGTGTACAGCACAGTGGTTCGGTTGTACATATTTATATGTACAAATCTATTTTTTTTTTATTCTTTTTCATTGTAGTTTATTACAAGATATGCAGTATAGTTCCCTGTGCTATACAGTAAATCCTTGTTGTTTAAAGACTTTGTATTGAAAAGAATGAAAAAGATTATGCTGATATAGTTGAATACATTGCATTGAATGACATAGCAAGCAACCCTCTTGTGGGGGATTGATTCACTTCCTGGGGAGAGCTGGATGTTGAGAAGGGCTCAGCCAGTAGGTGGCAGCCTACACTTTGAAATGAGACTGTCTCCGTTGGCCTTGTGTCAGTACTCAGGATCTGCAGAGAAGGGTTTTAAATTCCACCAGAAGGGAGAATTTGAAGGATTGCAGGTTACTGACATAATATTGTGACGCCGACTACTACTTAATATTAAAAAGAAGGAACTGACTCATTAGGGACAATGCTATTAAAAAAAAAGGAAGGGAGGTAGAGCTCTTTTGTACCCCAGGTTACACAGATGAGTGTGAGTTTAGCATCACCGAACTGCGTTTCTCCTTCCTTGTCCTTTGACAGAACAAAATAAAGAGCGTGCTGGGAAATTGAAAGTAGAAGAGCGTAACCTCATAAACACATGGCATTTTTAACCTTTTTAGGGGAGCAGTGGCTGGGACTGGGGGTAGTTCTAGGGAAGCAGGGGTTGGGAGAGGGCCATTAAAGGCAGTTGATTTTTAGGGTAGGGTGTGATTTTATGTTGAATTCCACACATCCTTTCATTTCTGTAAGTCACTGAGACGGAGTCTGCACGTTATGTACAAAATCTGCCCTCATTGTCATTCTCTGTATGAGAGAGTGTTTGTGTATGTTTTATTCAAATAAGACTTTGGTGTGTCAGGTTCAGGGCACGTTTTTCTTTAACACTATCCTGTACTGCAGTGAATGTGGCTGGGCTGTGGTCCCCAAGGCTGTATTTTGTTCCACTTATTGGAGGAGACTCAGGTGAGAAAAGGAACAGCAGAGGATTTGCTGAATTAATCTACAGGCCTAAACGTCTGCCTTTTCATGGGATTTGATGTTTTTCCATTACTCTCTTCATTCCTGTCCACCACGACTGTGGCCTGTCGTAGCAGCTTGGGAAAACGAATATAACCACTTACTTGTTTTCTTATGTAAACATCAGAGAAATTGTAAAACCAGATACTTTAAGACACTGAATTCAGGAAGGAAAACTAGGACAGGCATGTGGAGAAGGCGAGATTTTGTCTGTAATCTGCCAATATTTGGGAGTTGACTTTGGGCCCCAGTATCCTCATCAGTAAAGTGAAAGTACACGTTTAGGTATTCTTTATGCTTTTATCTTTTTTAAAAAGAGGAACACATTTGCTTTATGCTTTGATTTCCTTTACATCTAGAGGTTTTATGAATATAACAATTGTTATGTCATCTTAGAACCGTGGGCTACATTAGGCACTTAATTTTCTCTCTCTCTCTTTTCTTTTCAATTTTATTGGAGTATAGTTGATTTACAATGTTGTGTTAGTTTCAGGTGTACAGTGATTCAGTTATGCATATACATATATTCATTGTTTTTCAGATTCTTTTCCCATATAGGTTATTACAGAATATTGAGTAGAGTTCCCTGTGCTATACAGTAGATCCTTATTGGCTATCTATTTTAATATATAGTAGTGTGTTTCTTAATTTCTCTTAAGAAATCCTTTTTCCAGTATGATAAGTTTTAAATGTGGAGGCTGAAGGCAAAATCTTTTGACAAGTCTTATCCTTTCAGCAGAATTAGGAAATCAACATCTTCAACAGAAAAAGTGACCTTGCATTATATGTTCCTCCAACAAAGAAAGAGTTACTTGAGTAATAATCATACTCTTGTATTTCGTGTCAGGTTCCACTGAATAATGGTAACCTGTGAGATGGGATTTGGCCTCTGGGCAGTTGAAACTAATTTTAGTGAAAAAAATAAACAAAAAACTTGGTAAACTAATGATAGTTCTTCAGGAATAGGTTTATTTCCCCTATGGAAGTATATACATTTATGACTTCAGGGAAAATTGAATACCAGATATAGATTGTAAGATACCTAACTCTTCCATGAATTTGGAGTAAAAACAGGAATTCATAAGATGGTGTAAACTTTTTTTCTAATATGCTTAAAAAATATTTTAAAAGGCTTGAGAGTAGCTGTGTTTTTCTTTCTTCTTGAAAGTCAGTCACTTTAAATTGCTCCTGTTATTATAAGGCCCCTTTGTTTACTGAAAGTACACATGTGGGAAAACTAGTTAAAGAACATGTTAAAATGCCTTTCTTTTCATCCAGTTGAAGGAGTTACCCTCAAAAATGGGATGAAGATATTATTGGCATATACTTTATATTAGTTTCCCTTATATATTGCTTTAACGTCCTTTTGTGAATTTTCATTGCAAAAAAAAAAACGATTTTAGAATCTGCTAAAATTAAATTGGTACAGACAGTCACTGTATTTCAATTTCTTTAAAAATCAAACTGAGTATCCTCACAGTAGGCATGTTGACCAGTGGCTTAACAAATAACATTTAAGAGAGTAAGGTATTTATTTTGTAGGGTATCAGGGCTGGAGAGAAATTGAGTATATATCTAGTCCAGCAATTCTCAACTGGGGGTGGTTTTGCTCTTCCGGGGGCATTTGGCCATGTCTAGAGCCATTTTTGGTTGTCACAACAGGGGGTTGCCACTGGTACGCAGTGGGTAGAGGTCAGAGATGCTGATAATTATCCTTTGGTACAGAGGGCAGCCCTCCAAACAAAGAATGATCTGACCCCAAATGTCAATAGCTCTGAGGCTGAGAAACCTTGATCTAGTTCTTCTCCACATAATGTAGAAACTGAAGTTCTGAGAGGTTAGATGTTATCAAGTTGCCCAGCGGCAAGTAAGTGAGCCAGACCCAGAAGCCAATTCTGAGCTTTTGGTACTACATTGTTTTTCCTTCTTATTTATTAATGAGCAAGCAACTCATTGATATAAAAACATGAGAAATATAAGGAATGTATAAGGAATTTTAATAAACAAAGCTCAGGGTTTTTGATTATTCATGAGGTAAGAGGCAGCTAGTCATCGATAATCCATATTAAAAAGTTTTTAACAATTCTTTTTGTGACTCTTGTGAACAATTTTTTTGATTAGTGCATTAAGTTGTTCTGAGGTGGCAGCTGGTGCTTTGACTTCTTTTTTTTCTTAGTTGATTAAATAATAAATGTTACAGCTGCCAACAGGTGTTCTCTTTGACATTTTAAGCATCAGAGTGTAATGCCCTTAAGCCAGTTTTTCTCAACCTTATTTGGCAATGGCAGGCTTTTAAAATGATCAGATGTGAGCACCAACAGGGGCTTAGGAGATGGGCTTGGGCTAAAGTAGACCAGGAGAAATGGGAATATAGATCATTCTTGTCAGAAAGTATAAAATTGATTCATGTATCTTTTTGAACTTCATAATTAAGAATTTGAAAAATGAAACCGTATCAAGAACAACATAGATTAAGAGAGAGTAAAAGGTCTCTTATTTTATATTTGCACTGTCAAGTATGACGTATCTCATCTGTCCATTTGATATTAGGGATGTTGTCTCTGTGTTAGCTTCCTAAATCTGGTGCTGGGTCATAAAAAAATCCTCTTCTAGACCGGTACTTTTAACAGAGGGAAAAACACAAACTTTTTTCTTCAGCATTTCGTTTTTCCTGGATTTGGATGCACTGGACATTTTTAATTATTTTCGTTGGGACAGCTCACTTTCTAATATTTACACATTGAAGCAAGCGATTTTTTTTTTTTAACTTTACTTTTCATGGGTTCAGAATTGTTGCTCATTTGATTCAAGTCTAATTTTTGAATTATAAGGCTTTTCTTTTTAGATCCCAGAAATGATCAGGGGCAGAAGGGGACCAGTATAACCATTTTTACATGGGCCGTTCAGATTGCTCAGTATCTGGGAATCCCTGGATTCTCCCACTCTCTTTTGTTTATCTTAAGGAAACAGATCACAAACCCATTAAATTACAACTGAGAAAGAACTGCTCTTTCTTCTAAAAGTGGCATGGCTGGGGGCACGGCAGCTCTATGGCAGCCTAACTTTGACAGGCTTGGATATCGAGCTATTGTTGTCGCTTAACCTGTCTCAGGAGGTTTGAGGCTAAATGTGTAGGTTATTACATAGCTAGGCAGTCTGTGCTTCAATTCTAACTTGGAATTCCACTGGCCAGCACCTTCCATGCAGTTATAAAGTCACAGAATAATTAAATTCACGAGGAACAATGATTTTCTAGTCAAGTTGGGAGTAGCCAGTAAAAACAGCCCCGCGTGGAGGACAGCATTCATCGTCGTATGCGAGATCCTTGTGGAGCGAGGCCTTCTACGTCAAGCCAGAGAAGTGGGAGCCCAGTGCATTGTTTTCCGTTCCCATTGAGTGGAGAGTTCTCCGTTGCTTAGATTGGCAGAGGGGATGGGGGATCAGTTAGGTAAATGTTGGTGAGTGTCATGCGCTGAGGATTCACTTGGGAAACCTGTTGGACAAAAAGTTTTTGGTTTCCGACTGAGCAGCTACACCCAAAGGCAGCTTCAGCAAGGAAATGCCTGACCTTCTCCAGGGGCATCCTGTCAGCTCTCTCCCCCCGAGGGCCTCTGGCCACCAGCCAGAAGTGGTGGCATGGGGCCAGCCTTAAAATTAGCCAAAAGATTCTTTTTCTGTAGTTTTGGCTTCTGGACACTTAAGCAAAGTTGGTAATAAGAGATTTCTCCTTATCTCTGTTTCTGGGCCGGCTGCTCCTTTTAATCCTCGTCTTTTTCCTCTTCTGGTTGCTGCCAGCTTGGAGTCCAGCAGAAACAAAGAAACTTGTTTCTAAGCCAAAAGGGAACACACACAAACACAGTATTACATTCTTAATTAATCAAGATCCTGTAGACGCTGAACCTGAGCATTTTGTTCTTTAAAAAGGGAAGATTCCTCAAAACTCAAAAGGAACCTTTTCTATCACTTTAGGAACGTGTTAGTTCATGAATCAGATGGAGAAAGGAACATATGAACTGACATAAACCCATTATATCAATTCAAATCTGAATTAAACACCGATAGACATTAAAAAGTTCTGCAGCATTCTGAACAAATTCCTAAGTCCAGCTGAGTCATTTGCCTGAAGAAGGCAACTTTTCCTTTGTTAAATATTCTACAGAGTTTCTGTCCAGGGACCTTCTAGCTTTTAATTATTCTGTACATATATATCAAGGTTACAACTCTGCTCGCAGTATTTAACCATTATACAAAAAGAGGAAAAAGTTAGATATCGTGGCATCCAATTATTGCACTAGTTGTGTTCTTTTAAATGGCTTCCTTCATCCCACAGTCTGTTGATAGTGACTCGGGTGGGGAACCAGGAACCTCTAACCTACCCAGTCTCTCCTGATTTCTCTCAGATACTTAGAAGCAGAATTTGAGCCTAATAGTCTCAATGAAGCGTTGCACTCACTCAGTTCTTGCCAAGTTACCTTTATTCGCCTTCTTACCTAGTTCCTGCTATTTCTTTCTGCAGGCAGAAGGCAGCTCACCACTCAGCTTTAGCTCCCATTATACTTAAGGATTTCGGTAAAGCAAAATTTCAGTACAATTTGTTCCCAATGTTCCCAGGCTGGGCGATCCTTAGGTGATTCGTTTTACTAAGGGAGCGATAGCCAAGTTACTGAAAAATCTTTCCTGGTTTAAATTTCCTGGTGGCCATGGAGTGTTACTGCTGTCACTTATTTCCACCCCACTTCCCTTTCTCTCAGAAAAATCTCTGTGGTCCAGGGAATTATAGGATCAGAGAATAGACATGGTTCTTTGGAAGAGCTGTAGATAGGTACATGGCTTTCAGTGGGAGAAGAGTCTAACATACCAGGATTTCCTTGCCCAGTTTTATTGCTGCAGGTACCCTTCTGGTATGATTTGTGTCTATTTGTGGACTCATGTTGGGAGGTCTTTGTTCAACAGCAGGACCCTTTCCTCCCTAATTTCTGCAGGACCGCTAAGGGATCAGGCCCAGTTGTTAGGCTTTGGTGTATTTTCTTTTTTCCTCTTGTGGGTCCCTCTCGTGGAGGCTTTATTTAGCAGTTAGTAACTGTATTGCCTTGCCTGTCCTCTCCTCTGTGTGTGCAGCCATAAATGGACTGATGTCCAGCCTCTGGAGAACAGCCAAAGGAAGGAGATGAAGAGGTTCTGTTGATGGTGCAGTGACATGGGTCTGTGGTCCCTGACTTTGCTAACGTGGTGGTATCAGGGGTGCCTGAGGCAACTTTAACCTTCACCAATTCTCCCAACCACCTCATGCGTACATACAATCTGAGTAAAAATGATGGGCTAGCTATGAACGTGAAAGATCAAGACAAGTCATCTGCCTTTAGTCTCTAACCAGAATGCTTCTCCTATGCTCCTCCTTTATAGGTATTCTGGAGCCTCTGTTGCCTGGCAACTTCATCAGTTTCTTTGGGTCAGTTTTATGATTTCTGCAGAAATGGAAGGTTGCCACTCAAAATAGCCCCGGGTCAGTTCAAGCGTGTGACATGATTGCTAGGCTAGCCGTTCGCAAGTAATGAATGATGAAGGCAGCGATGGGCTGAATTACACTCAATGGAGAAAGGCTGGCACTGACTGTTACCATTGCCACGTTGACTAATGGGCACAGGAAGCAGATGGTTAATATTAATGTGTCATCCGACAAGTCGAAAAAACATCCCCCAACTTTGTCTTAGGCTGAGGCACTTCTTTAGTATTTCCTCAGACTACTCAGGTTATTTTCCTGGGTTCAGAGACCAATGCATTAGGCCCCAGAGTTTGTTGGAGACGCCATGTTAGGAGGGCTGGTGCCTTTCGGTTGTGTGTGTGCGTATGTGGGGTAAGGGTCTGACATAGGTCTCCAGACAACAACACTATTCACTGCCCAGCACTGCTACTCAGCTGTGCCTGTAGATTACAATACTGATGCTTCCGTTTCACCCCAGAGATTCTGAGTTACTGGTCTGGGGATGTGGCCGGGGTGTTGGAGTTTTCGAAGGCCCCCAGGTGATTCACATGTGCAGTCAAGTTTGAGAACTACTGTTCTAGAAGATAGTAAAAATTTTAACATATAGTTCCTGCCTTTGAGAACATCCAGTACACTTGGTAGACCAAAGCATCATCCCATGGGGAGTAAAATAACAGTTTAAGAGTGAAATAAAAATGTGAAATGATGGAAGACATGCCCAGCAACTTTCTTCTATTTAGTCCAGAATGTAAATGACAGGGTGAATGAAACCGTGTGCTGAGAATTTTGTTGGAAAATGGTGGCCGAGACCTCTGGAAAAAGAGACGATTGGACGCAGATAGCGATATTTGTTTCCCTTCGAACTCCCACTAAAACGTCTAAGGATCTTCTTTTGTAAAGGCCTAAATCTGTAAGGATGGGGAGAATGGGACTGGAGACGACAATATGAACAAAATGTTGGAAGCTGGAAGGTCAGGGGTGTAATAAGCTTGGAAAAACAGAATCCGGAACGGACAGCGGGGCAGCTAAGAACCAGCCTCGCTTACGTCACAGAGTTACGCAAAGGCTCGGGAATTGGCAACACCAGCACCTCTGGGAATAGGAGTGAAGGGAGGTGGTGCTCCAGAATAAGGAGAATTGGTTGAAAGTCTTTTAAAGAAGACCTCAGATCTCCAGCATCCCTTCGCCACCTGGCAGAATCCTGGAGGTTAATGCTCCATGGAGAGGGTAGGTGTTGACCAGCTAGATGTAGGGAGGCCAGGAAATGTAGTCTTTAAGGTGTGTGGATATGTGCTTGGCTAAAACTCCGGGGTTCTGTTACTGTAGAAGAAAGAGAGAATGAATATTGGGGAATAACTTGTGGTCAGTACTATGCCTATACATACAGGTATTTGCTCCATAAGTTTAATATTATCAGTAATGATGATGGTGCTAACAGTAGCTACAAACTCTTAACCGTGTTTTCTACGTGCCCAACCCTGTTCTAGGAACTTTATATATATTAGTTCACTTAGTCCTCACAATTCTGTGAAATTCGTTCTGCTATTATCCCGTTTTGCAGATGTAGACACTGAGGCCCAGAGAGGTTAAGTCACTTCTTCAAGGTTCCAGAAGCTTGAAGAACCAGGCCTGAGACCTCATCTTCCCGTGAAGAAAGCTGACATTGTGATAAAGCTTCAGGATAATTTGATTTCAAATTAATGTTGTTGAATGTACTGGTTTTGTGTTCTCTGTGAAAGAAATTATTCTAATATCTATGCTTGAGAAGTAGAAGGGATATTGCTAGTTTTATAAAACTGCCACGTGTATACAAATTCAACTAACATTAGAATGCAAATTCAAGTTAACCTTTGAAGTCTATTTTTTGTTTAAAAAGGGTTCACATATTTTGAATCCTGTTGTAGAAGCTGGTAAATGACATAATCAAATTGGTCATTTAGGACCTAACTGTGGCCACAGCCTTGGGGAGCTGGGAGACTAAAGGCGGGGAGACCAGGAGTGGGATGATTGTTGATTACAGAGGTTCTTAAATTTTAGTACACATCAGAGTCACCTGGAAGGCTCGCCCCATCCCAGGTTACCAGATGCTATCCCCAGAGTTTCTGATTCAGTAGTTCTCAGGTGGGGCCCAAGCAATTCTACTTCTAGTGAGTTTCCAGATACTGCTGCTGTTGGTCCGAGGACCACAGTTTGAGAACCACTGCGTCTGTCTGAGAGGTAATGAGAGTCTAAAGCGTGGCAGTGGAGGAAAGATGGAGTCAGGAAGGGGTCAGTGAAGAATTAATCAGGGACACTTGATAGGACTTGTGATTCTTTGCAGTTGGAGGCAGAGGGAGAGTAAAGGATTTAGAGCAATTGTCAGGGGTTAAATATTGAAGTATTGACTGCAAAGTTTCCATTGGGTATGCAACTAGAAGTCCATTGGTGACTTGTGACCTAAAAAAATAAAAGCAATTTTCATGGAAAAGTGCGGTAAGAAATAGATTAGATGACTAAAGCTTTGAGGAGGTATGATTATCCTGTAAGAGCGTATAGAATATAGATTTCTTTAATTCTGAAACATTGGATTGTACTCTGTACCATTGCTTATTTTAGCTGGCCATCTGGTTTGGACCCAACTAAAGGCTTCATCGTGTCACACATTGTGATACTTTCTGGCTTTCCCCTGACCTTTTGTTTAAAAATGGATCTGCCATTTAAAAAATATTAATCCAGTTTATTTCAAGTGAAACTCATCCTTCTGAATGTATGCATATTGGTTTTAAATCAGGGAGCAACTATTTCCCTTTCATTTCATTATGTATGGTGACTTTCAAGCTGCCTCTTGGATCCTGCTTATGGATTCTCGAAACAAGCGAGATTGAAAACTTCAGAGCTATCAAGTTCTGATGGTTCTTTCTTGGGGTTTCTCTCACTACCGTTTCTACTGTGATTGGCAGAGTTCACTCCCTCCTTACTTCTTTTTTTAAAAAAAAATTTTAAATTGAAGTACAGTTGACTTATAATATGTTAGTTTCTGGCGTACAACAAGATGATTCAGTTATATAAAAATACACATTCTTTTTTATATTCTTTTCCATTATGGTTTATCACAGGATACTTAATGTAGTTCCCTGTGCTATACAGTAGGGCCTTGTTGTTTATCCATTCCATATATAATAGTTTGCATCTGCTAATCCCAGCCTCCCACTCCATCCCTCCCTCCCCCAACCCCCCTCCCCCTTGGCAACCATAAATCTGTTCTCTATGTCTGTGAATCTGTTTCTGTTTCGTAGATAAGTTCATTTGTGTCATATTTTAGATTCCACATATAAGTGATATCACATGGTATTTGTCTTTCTCTGTCTGACTTACTTCACTTAGTATGATAATCTCTAGATCCAACCATGCTGCTGCAAATGGCATGATTTCCTTCTTTTTTATATGCCCTCCTTACTTCTGATCTGAGTGATTATAGTCTTTGTCATGAGTCTGTTGTAACTCTCTTCCCTCCTCTAGTTCGTGTTATATACATCTGTGAGATTAGCTTTTCCAGAATACAGCTCTGATCACAATACTTTCTTGCTTAAAATCTTCCCCGTGTTGAATGGTAAAACCCAGTTTCCTTAGCTTGTGCTTAAGATCATAAATGGTCTGGCTTTGAATTTTCTTCCCAACTTTAGTTTTTCCCCCATACTCTTGGCTGCGTCCACACTGCTCCCAGTTGCCCCTCTGCCTATGTGATGCTGTTTCTGCCCCTCAGAAACTCCTCCTCTGCTTCACATCTGACCTGTACCACCCCTCCCAGCTCCTCCTCCTCAGCCTTTACCACCTACAAGTAATTTCTCTTGATTGTTCTGTCTGTTTCCTTCTAGCACTGCATCGGTAACTCATATACTTTGAGTTACTTTGTCCCATGTTTTACTTATATTTACAATTCATCTTCCTATCTCTCATGAGGCCCAGAATGGTGCCAAACATGGAAATTGGTTGAATGACTGGAGGAGTGGGCAGCCGGTTGTCATGACTCAGTGCAGATAAAGTGATGATTCATTTAACTGCCACAGCAAAAGTATTACATATCAGGAAAGACTTCTAATGGGATTTTTTTTTTTAAAGCTGCTGTGAGTGAGGGCTTAGGGACCTCTTTTAAGGATCGTCTGTCAACTGTGTCAGATCTCTTCTCAATCAGAAATCTTTTTTATTTAACTTAATTCTTAGTGTTTGACTGTGTCCTAGATATTTCAGTGAGCCGGCCACTACTCTGATGGTATGTGGGATGTCACTATGGCAAGCTTATTAAGTGCTGCCCGGACGACACGTGTGTACGTATATGTGTGGCACATATCCATGAATGTCTGTTTTACCTGAGATTAATATGGTGAGCATCTGTGTTTTCCCGCACAGTGGTTATTAGAGGAATTCATGGGTTCACTACTCTGCCTAATGATCTATACCAGTTATTTTCTACTTTTTGGTAAATTCCATTGATGTTTTCTGATTCTGCTTTATTATCGTTGAAGTATGAACTAGAAAAGTGCCGTACACAAGTACTTAGACTGTAGAAGTGATGTGCAGGTTTTGTTTATAATCATTGATTTTAGAGGAAAAAATATCTAGAGCTAGCAAAAGAAATGATAACGCCATGGGTTATAAAAATTATTAAACATTTCAGATTTAGAAGAGAATGATATCATTGAATCTTCAAAACTAACTTCTTTTTGGCTGAACATCAATCATTTGGGGCTTTTAAACTGTATTACTTTGGGGACCATATTAAGGATTGTAATTATGGTATCCGTGTTTACCTCTGCCTGTATGTGGACCTTGAATTATTTCTCTAGCCCTGTGACTCACAGATAACTTTAAAAAGAGCTGATAGAGTTAGTGAATGTTGTTTATTTTCTGGTTAAAACTGGTCCTTCATTCTCTTGAGCTTTATTTTATTAATAGCTCTTCAGATCAGACTTAGAATTGGTTTAATGTCGACTTTCTCCTATTTACAAAGGGGAAAGTTCATTTATTTTTTTGTGCTTCTTTGTCATGCTGTTCCCGTTGCTTCTGAGAAAAGGGCACCAACCTATTTAGATAGGGACCTTTAGGCTATTTATAAAGCGAGGCAGGTTAATTGAAATTGAAAGCTCGGTAATGTCCTCCTCGGTGAATGACGCACGTGGGTGACGTCGCGTGCTGTGTGCCCTTCTAGGCAGGACTCAGCTGGAGGAATTTGTGTGCTTTGAGCTCTGGTGTTGACGTAGGTGCTGGGTACGGATATGTTTTAGGAAACATCTCATTTCCATATAAATGAAGGAAGATTAAAAAAAATTTTTTTTTAGATGGCTTGCCCTGAAATTCCAGCTGGTATCACAAGGATGATGAAAATATTTCTTTTGACGATCTGGAAAAACAGCTTTGGTTGTATTCAAGCACAGTGAAGTCATCACAGGTTTATTCCGAAATACTTACTGTATTCATTTATTGGAATCTGTTTATTCCAGCATCAGCTGTGTGTATGTGTATTTGAAAACACGTTTTTAGTGTGTATTTCTCTAAATAACACTCTAGACTCTCAATAAATTTTAGGTAGCTTCACGTAATAAATTTGTATAGTTTCATCAGTAAATGTGTCGATTTGATTACAATAAAAGGTAGAACCCAGTAGGTCATCTTCTTTCTTACATGATGAAACTGCGGTTCCTCTTTTGAGACATAGTAAAAGATCAGTTTGACTGAAATGAGTTTTTGTGTTTTTCTTTCCAAGTGTCACTTAAAGGACAGTCTTACTTAAGCTTAGATAGTTGTATGGTACATACCCCCCTAAAACCCAAGCATTCAGATTACATTTGTTTAAATTCAGTTTTGTGTAAGACAAGGTGATTCTGTAAGTGGGAATTCTGTCTCCTTAACTCACATTGATCATGCTCAGAAACAAAATTTCAGCTTATGCACAAGTGTTAAAATACCAGTGGTTGATATATTACTAGCTATACTTGGTCTCCTGTGGGCCCGTAGCCCCCATCAGAGTCAGTGTTGGGTGATTCCTGCAGATGCCCGGGGCTCTGGGGTGCTGAGTTGGTTCCATTCTGCCAGGGTCATACGGTTACCTTTGTGGATCATTGTGTATAAGGGTCTTACTCCAATGCCTGGTGAACAGCACATAGTTCAGGACCAGACATTGGTTTGCTCACATCCCGTCAGTGGGGTGGTGTGGAGTCACGGCTGACGTCTGCTTAAATTGAACTGCAGTCTGTTAGAATCAACTGGCCCTCGTTTCCAAGCAGTGCGTTGGAAGGCTGTGGGCCCCTCGGGCTCAGTCCTTGCCCTGCACCATCTCCAGGCCTCTGCACATACACAGCTGCAGCCGTAGAGCATTTGTTCCCAATCCAGGAGTTGCCCTTGACTGTCAACCCTTCATTCTCACTCCTGGGATATCTTTTTTGTTGTTGCTGTTATTTTTTTTTTTTTTTTTTTTTTTTTTTTTAGAAATGTAAGACATCAGTTTTTTCTGTTTTTATTTATTTATTTATTTTTATTTATGGCTGTGTTGGGTCTTCGCCTCTGTGCGGGGGCTTTCCCTAGCCGCGGCAAGCGGGGGCCACTCTTCATCGCGGTGCGCGGGCCTCTCACCGTCGCGGCCTCTCTTGTCACGAAGCACAGGCTCCAGATGCGCAGGCTCAGTAGTTGTGGCTCACGGGCCCAGCTGCTCCGTGGTATGTGGGATCTTCCCAGACCAGGGCTCGAACCCGTGTCCCCTGCACTGGCAGGCGGATTCCCAACCACTGCGCCACCAGGGAAGCCCGCTGTTATTTTTTAATTGAAATGTAGTCGATATAATACGATATTATGTTAGTTTCAGTTGTACTACATAGCGATTTGACGTTTGCATGCGTTATGCAGTGATCACCACGACAGGTCTAGTGACCGTCTGTACTCCTGGTCTATCTCTTGCGGAAGGTTAGCAGTGGCTGGGCATGTGTAGCCCTCCTCGGCCCGGTGGTAAACCTCGATCTTTGGATGAAGGTGTGTGCTAGTCTCCTGCTGTACCTGTCCGTGGTCCTACTAATGGAACAAGGTTTTGGTTCATTGTTGAGAATTGCTTGTCACGACCCTGCCACCATGACTGACCTTGCTTCCCTGTCCCACCCCAGCCTTCACCCCAGGTGGAGAGAGTGCTCATCGTGGAGTGACTCAACCTGCCCTTGACGTCAGCTAGCTGGGCTGCTGTGCTGAGTGGGCTCCTCCAGATGGTCGGGGGTCTTGAAGACTTCTTATGGTCCCCAGTGCCTCTCAGTGCCAACCCTCAGGGCTTCTCAACTAACAACACTTAAATCGCTTTGATTCTGTAGTGTCGCTCAAACCCTTTCTTCATTTTATTTTCATTACCACTATCCTGATAATACTTTACATTCTTATAATACCTTATGATTTGCAGAGCACTTATATATGCCTTATCTTATTTGGTCCTGGTTGGTAGGCAGGTTATTTATTTATTTATTTATGTTTTAAATGAGCTTACTTCTGTCTCTTTTGCTGGAATTTTCTTTTCTTTTTTTTTTTAAAGAGCTCCTGACTTATTTATTTATTTATTTATTTATTTAATTTTTTTGGCTGTGTTGAGTCTTCGTTTCTGTGCGAGGGCTTTCTCTAGTTGTGGCAAGAGGGGGCCACTCTTCATCGTGGTGCGCGGGCCTTTCACTGTCGCGGCCTCTCTTGTTGCAGGGCACAGGCTCCAGACCTGCAGGCTCAGTAGTTGTGGCTCACGGGCCTAGTTGCTCCGCGGCATGTGGGATCTTCCCAGACCAGGGCTCGAACCCGTGTCCCCTGCATTGGCAGGCAGATTCTCAACCACTGTGCCACCAGGGAAGCCCTATTTTTTTTTTTTTTTAATAATTTTATTTACTCTTTTGGCTGCGTTGGGTCTTCGTTGTTGTGTGCGGACTTTCTCTAGGTTCGGCGAGCGGGCGCTGCTCTTCATTGCGGTGCACGGGCTTCTCATTTTGGTGGCTTCTCCTGTTGCAGAGCATGGGCTCTAGGCGTGTGGGCTTCAGTAGTTGCAGCACACGGGCTCAGTAGTTGCGGCATGTGGGCCCTAGAGTGCACGGGCTTCTGGAGTTGCGCGTGGGCTCAGTAGTTGCGGCGTGTGGTCTCTAGGATGCGTGGGCTTCAGTAGTTGTGACATGCAGGCTCAGTAGTTGTGGCTCGCAGGCTCTAGAGCACAGGCTCAGTAGTTGTGGTGCACGGGCTTAGTTGCTTTGTGGCATGTGGGATCTTCCTGGACCAGGGATCGAACCCGTGTCCCCTGCATTGGCAGGCAGATTCTTAACCACTGCGCCACCAGGGAAGTCCAGGTTAGTTATTTTTATCCTAATTTTATGAATGAAGAAACTGAAGCCCAATCCGAGATCACACAGATGGAAAGTGGTGGAACCACATCTAAACCCGTGAGCTCTGACTTGGAGTCCACACTTTTAACCATCACGCTAACTAGTGTATATACCCCAGACTTCCCATCTTTATCTCCCACTACTCTTTCTAAATCCATTTGTACTTCAGCTGCCTTGATTCACTTCCCAACTCTGAATTTGCACTTTATTTCTTGCCTCTGTGCCTTTGGTCACACTATTCCTTCTTCTATCTGTGCCTATTGAAATTCCGCCCATTTTTTTCAGGGTCCAATTCCAGTGTGTTCTCCTTCATGAAACTTTGCGTGATTCCTCCAAGCCTGAAAGAATCTCTCCTTCCCCCTCCTCTAATAGCATTTTATGTTTACATCACTCTCTTGTATCATAGTTATTTATATTTGACTTCTCTCCTTATTACATTGTAAGTTGTTTGAATATATAAAAGTGTAACATTGTTTAAATGGTATATTATCTCTGTCATTTGTAGCATCCAATTACAGTGCCTTGTATATGGTCAGGTACATACTGGGTAAATATTTATTCCACTGGGTAAAAAACATTATATCAAACAATATTTTTCACTGGGTCAGAGTTAAAGCTCTGATGGTGTCAGAAGGATGCAGGGCTTGATATTATTTCTTGCTACATCCATCTAATAAGCTTAGAGAGGTGAGAAAGGGAGGGTGGGAGGGAGACGCAAGAGGGAGGAGATATGGGGATATATGTATATGTATAGCTGATTCATTTTGTTATACAGCAGAAACTAACACACCATTGTAAAGCAATTATACTCCAACAAAGATGTAAAAAAAAAAAAAAAAGAAAGGTATACTTGAGATATCTCACTCTCTTAATATATCCTCAGTTTATCCTATGTCTTAGGATACAACTCATTTGTTAAAGATCTTATCTAACTTGCAACAAATTGAGCACTTTGTTCATCTTTAAAAATATTTTTTTTAATTGAAGTATAGTTGATTTACAATGTTGTGTTAATTGCTGCTGTACAGCAAAGTGATTGTTACACACACACACACACACACACATACACACACATATATATATATATATATATATATATTCTTTTTTAAAATATTCTTTTCCATTATGGTTTATCTTAACATTTCATTCCAATGTTCCATATTTTTAGTAACCTCCAATCTGATAATTGCTAAGAGTAATTGCATTTCTTGGCAAACAAAAGAAGATCCAACTTCTAAGTCCCCAAATAATTTTATTTTACTCTTTAAGATTTCTTTATAATTCGGGGCTTCCCTGGTGGCGCAGTGGTTGAGAGTCTGCCTGCCGATGCAGGGGACATGGGTTCGAGCCCTGGTCTGGGAGGATCCCGCATGCCGCGGAGCAACTGGGCCCGTGAGCCACAATTGCTGAGCCTGCGCGTCTGGAGCCTGTGCCCTGCAACGGGAGAGGCCGCGATGGTGAGAGGCCCGCGCACCGCGATGAGGAGTGGCCCCCACTTGCCGCAACTGGAGACAGCCCTCGCACAGAAACGAAGACCCAACACAGCCATAAATAAATAAATAAATAAATAAGTAAGTAAGTAAACCCAAAGTTAAAAAAAAAAAAAAAGATTTCTTTATAATTCATTAAAAGTAAAAAAAAATCCCTTTAAAATTTATACCCAACTTCTAAGAGTGCAGCAAGCAGGAAATACTGAACTTAATCTTTTTGAATAACTCTATCATAATTATGATCATGTGAACTGTGAAGTTGACGTAGTCATTTGGAGATACTCGGTTGAATCTGAACTGATGTGAGGACTTTACCTGAAATTTCCCTTATGTCTAATAGCTTCCCTTTCTCTCCACCCCTTTTCCTATAAGATGGATGATGTAAAGACTACTTGACACTTTACTATTAGTAACATCTTAGTTTTATACCCAAGTTTGGAGATTTTATACTGCCTTTTCAGGATAGAAACATGTATACATTTATGCAGAGTGATAGTACTATATTGCAATGCAATTAATTATTGAATCAAAGTTTGAAGCACTTTTTTTTTTATTGATTGATTGATTGATTGATTGCTATGTTGGGTCTTCGTTTCTGTGCTAGGGCTTTCTCTAGTTGCAGCAAGCGGGGGCCACTCTTCATCGGGGTGCGCGAGCCTCTCACTATCGCGGCCTCTCTTGTTGCGGAGCACAGGCTCCAGACGCGCAGGCTCAGTAGTTGTGGCTAACGGGCCCAGTTGCTCCGTGGCATGTGGGATCTTCCCAGACCAGGGCTCGAACCCGTGTCCCCTGCATTGGCAGGCAGATTCTCAACCATTGTGCCACCAGGGAAGCCCCGCACTTCTTTTTTTTGATGTGGACCATTTTTAAAGTCTTTATTGAATTAGTTACAATATTGCTTCTGTTTTAAGTTTTGGTTTTTTGGCCGAGAGGCATGTGGGATCTTACCTCCCCGACCAGGGACCGAACCCTCACCCCCTGCATTGGAAGGCTAAGTCTTAACCACTGGACTGCCAGGGAAGTCCCTGAAGCACCTCTTTTAAAAGTTCTTTTAAGGAAATTCTCAAGTGTTTTCTTGACCATTTTTAAAATCACTGTTTTAAAGATGCTTTTAATTTTACTTTGTTGTTGGTAAGTAGATTACGTACTGCGAAGGCTTAAACCAACTATCTTATTTGCTTTAGTTTTTGGAGAAACATCTGAGGGAATTTCAGGACACTGTTCATAAAGAATTTTTACATTCAGATTAAATGTTCAGAATTATTTTGCATCTGTGACTGTGGTGCCAGATAATTAAGGTCTAAGTTGATATATTTTAGCACTGATGAGTTGAGTAGTTTGCAGTAGCCAATTTAGGAAAGAAACTTCTCCAGTAGAACGGAGCAAGTCTTGATAAAGGAAACAAGGCCACACTTAAATCAAAGCTCAGTTTCCTTATTTGAAGATGTGGGGCTGGTGGGAAGATCTTCAATAGTACTAGGATTTTGTGCTTTTGTAATTTGTTTTTCTGCTTGCTATCCTTTCATACCCAACCATAATTTTTACATGATCCTTAAGTTATTTCACAGATTCTCTACCTAGTTTTCGCTTTTGATTTAAAGAACATATTTTCCCCCTGTGGAATTCCTTATAGGTATAACTTTGAACTTTTTTCCTCCAGTAGATAATAAGAGTGTTCCTATATGCCCTTCCATTTAAATGAAGATTTCTAAATTAAAGATTAATTTACCCCATGATAAGTTTTTTTCTAATGATAGTGCTTTTAAACAATTGCTGTACTCTCCTTGGGTAATTTATTTTAAAAACCATTTTTTTTCAATGTATTCCTAAGCAGAATTTTTCTTCTAAAGTTGAACAGTGGAATTATTTTATTTGATATTTTCCTAAGACTTTTTTTTAAAGATTTTTTTATTATTTATTTGTCTATTTTATTTTTATTTTTGACTGCATCAGGTCTTAGTTGCGGCACATGGGGGATCTTTGCTGAGGCACGCTGGCTCTTCGTTGTGGTGTGCGGGCTTCTCTCTAGTTGCAGCATGTGGGTTTTCTCTCTCTAGTTGTGGTGCACAGGCTTCAGGGCACATGGCCTCTGCAGTTGTGGTGCGTGGGTTCCAGAGCGTGTAGTTTGCAGCAGGCGGGCTCTAGTTGAGGCGTGCAAACTCAGTAGTCGTGGCACACGGGCCCAGCCGCCCCACGGCATGTGGGATCTTAGTTGCCTGACCAGGGATCGAACCCGCGTCCCCTGCACCGTAAGGTAGATTCTTTACCACTGGACCACTAGGGAAGTCGCTTCCTAGGATATTTTTTCTCTAACTTGTGTTAGCTAACTATTCTGGGAGTTTTCACGTTTTCAGTGAGATTTAAAATTTGAGGGTTTTAATATCAGTGATAATCTTAAAAACATAATATAAGCATATCATCTGGATCACTTGCCATGTAATCAAATATTGCCATGTGATAAATTGGTGTTTGTGCTACGTGAAGGCCAGCTACTTCACAGTGTCTGAAGTCTATGAAGCATTCACTGAAATTCAAATAACAAACTGTTTTAATAGCATCCCTGTATGCCATACCCAGGGGAACCAGCATTATAGCAATAACATGTTCAAGTTACAGACAGATGAATTTAATAGATTCCATTTACCTTTCAACCATTCATTAATATTCAGTATATCAGTAAGTACACACTGAAGAATTTTCTATACCTGATTCCAGCAATAATTGAATAGATACGCATTTAATGAGGATTTCAACATGGCTGTGATACCAACTTTATCTGGATGTAACTTCCTTAAAATTAGCATTCAAGGAATGCCTTGGGTATTTTTTTTAGTATGAGGTCTGATTATCCTCAATTGTCAAAGAAGGCCATGAGGTTACGTGTACTATTTTGTACAGTGAATTTAAGTGAAAAGGCATTTTTTTCATTAGAATGATTAATTAAAAAAAATCAGAAGGATTATAGATAGAATCCTATCTGAAGCTACATTGCTACAGCAGAAAACCATTATTTCTTATACTCCATTTTTGCTGTTAACTTGAATTTAATTGGTTATGCAGTGTTTTTTTTCTTTGTATTTAAAAGTTTGCTTTGCCTTTATCTTTTTATCAGGGTAATAAATGCTGAGTTTAATTTTGTATAAATTAAAATATATTATAATTGATTTAAGTTGACATTAGGAATGCAGAGTATATTTTTCCTTTAAAAGTTGTCCATCTAATACTTGGTTTGAGAAGTCCTGGTCTATGATATTGAACATTATTGTATCATAATTATAGTGGCTAACCCCAACCAGATGTTTCCTATTTCAGTTTCTATTAGATGATTTTATAATTTCCCCTGATTTTGGCCATCATTTCTTATTTTAATGTTATTTTGGTCATTCGTTTTTCTCATCCATTCATCTGTTGAACAGATATTTTTAAAATGTTGTATGTCAAGGACTATTTAAGGTACTAGAGATGATTGAAGATAGTTCTCCTCTGTATGCCTGGGTGAGTCTATGCTCTCTCTTCTCTGTCACATTTTCCCATTATTTAAATGCAAAATGTCATGTATGTATTACTACATTTTCAGGTAAACTACTATCTGCCTTGCTGTCATATCTATATGTTTTGAGCACTTGGGACTCAAACATTGTGGGACATTACTACATCCTGATTGTCATAGACTAAGTGCTTTTTCAGCCCAAGCTTGATGGGCCTTTTAAGCCTGTTCATTCAAGTAAAACTATTGAATGACTACTAAATTCAAGGCACTGTGCTAGGTACTATTGAGTGTTCAAAGACGAGTGAGATGTCGTCTGCATTCTCAGTAGAGGAGCTCACAAATTCTAATCCGGTCATTGAATCCTCGGAACTGATTTGGGCTTTGCTGGATCTGGACATTGTTGGTTCTGCACCTAGAGTGGTAGACTCATTGGTTACAGTGGGACCTCCTGCATTTCATCTATCCATTCATTCAATAAACATTTACTAAGCACATTTGCTCCTGGTTGATTTTTATCCTCTTTAATTTTTCTGTCTTATCTATTTTAATAACCCAGATCTCTTTGCTAGGAGTATTCAGAATAATAAATGTAGAATCTATAGAACAAAACTCACAAATAGCACTTTCTAGCTCTTGTTGCCTGGAGGCTACAGTTTGGAGAATGTTACTGTAAGATCATTGTAAGTAGAGGTACACTTACTAAATCTGGAGGCCTTGGAACCTGGCATCTTCTGGAACCATAAATATAGTGCTGCTTTCCAGGGAAAGCAGGATTAATCAGAAGATGGGGGCTGATTATTAATCATCTATGTTCCCATTTTACTGTTAATTTACAGGATTAATTAATCAGACTGTCCAGAGTGATGCAGGTCCAAGGATGGCCTTGGCCAACCTGTGGGGTGTCTGGAGTCGTAATGACCCTTTTGAGTTGTCCGTAGGTGGGCTGCAATGACCCCAGGCCTTTATACTCTCAACGCTGATCAATCGTTGGATGTTGGCCACCAAGCATGACCCTGAGCTTGGAGGTCAGTGTAGTTGAGGCTGACAGCACTCCCAGCAACCGGGGCTGCAAGTTCTTCATGGACCGGGGAGCTGGGCTGCATGCGTCAGAGTGCCCACCCCAGGCAGGAGACCATGACCGCTACCTTGATGGTAGGAGTGCCTATTCAACTCACTTTTTCGTTTTACTAGTTTTGGGTCATGAGTAGCCAAATTTAGTATGCTAACATATGGCAGATTAGTTATGGCCTAGGTGGTTTATATTTCCCCTATTACTTTATACACTTTATATACTTTCCACCTAAGTATTAATATTCCTTACCTCCAATAATAAGTCTTGGTTTACTGAGGACAATCCTGTTTTCCTGGGACTGCTCAGTTATGCCTGTTGATCAGTTAACATCTGTTCATTATTTTTGGTATCCCAATACTCCCAGACATATTTCAGTTTGGAAGATAACTTGTATGCTTGTCTTACCTAGTGTGTTTAGAAACATTTATTTGCATATTTATCTTCTAAATGTCTATCTGGCCTGTTTATCTAATGAATGCAATGTTCTGTTCTTTTCTACCTCTTATTTTAAGACTAGAAGTGATCTGGATTAACTTTGTATTTTTGCTTTATTTGACCCTCAAACAAATGCTTTTCATCTTTATTAAATTCTTCACCAGCAAACTTTATATCACAACATATTCCAGACAGTATGTGACTAAAATTACTGGGATATATTACCTGCCTTGTTAAAATTGTGTCTATAATGACATTTATTTCCTGTGTTTTGTATCTTAGTCACAAATGTTTATGTCCTTGTTTATCTTTCTGCTCAAGGAATCTGGGACTTGAGTGCTTTCTCTGATGGAGTTGATCTTTTTTCTGGAAGGATGTTCTGACCTATTCAGATTTGTGTCCTAAGGAAATCCTAGTTCCTTAGATAGAAATGGGCAGTTTTAGAGCTGCCTTTTCAGAAATTTTTATTGGGAAAAATTTAATTTTACCCCAGGTGGATTTAATAACTTACAGGACCACTTTATTCACAAGGAAAACTCTAATTTAAAACTAGTTATGCGTTCCAAAAAATGTGTAGGCATTGAAGATACTGAGATCTTCAATTTTCTTATTTGTTGTCACCTTAAACCACACTGCCGCTTTTTCCTAAGTGTTGTTTCTTTGCACTCTTTTCACTGTTTCTGGTCCACAGGTGTGGCCTAGATGTTGTCATAGGGAACGGGGTTCACTGGTGGACTCAGTTTGCCCATCTGTGATTCTTTGGCCAGAGACGTCAACTGCTGGTGACGTTTGGCATCATTTAGTGGATGATGTCTTTAACAGACAGTACGCTGCCAGTGGTGTCAAACTTCTTATCACGTTCCCTTCACAGAAGAAAAACTGCTAGAAAGTGGTGGTATGACTTTATACTTAATCTTTAACAAATGAGAAGTTGGAGTCAGTTATTTAAATGATCAACCACCTACACTTGTGCATTCTACACATGTTTTTATTGACTCAGGGGATCATGGAGTTACACAAAGATATTAGCCCAAAACTTAAGGAAAGGTACCAAAATATAAGAAAGTGGCATGTTGTATGAATATCTTTTATTTTTTTAATTTTTTTATTTTTTAAATTGAAGTATAGTTGATTTACAAAGTTGTGTTGGTTTCTAGTGTACGTCAAAGTGATTCAGTTACACACATATATATATATTCTTTTTCATATTCTTTTCCATTATGGTTTATTACAGGATATTGAATATAGCTCCCTGTGCTATACAGTAGGACCTTGTTGTTTATCCAGTCTCTATATAATAGTTTGCATCTGCTAACCCCAAATTCTGAATCCAACCCTCCCCCTACCCCCACTTGGCAACCACAAGTCTGTTCTCTATGTCTGTGAGTCTGTTTCTGTTTTGTAGTTAAGTTCATTTGTGTCTTGGTTTAGATTCCACATACAAGTGATATCATATGATATTTGTTTTTCTCTTTCTGACTTCACTTAGTATGATAATCTCTAGGTCCATCCATGTTGCTGCAAATGAATATCTCCTATTCTTATTATCTGTATTATCAATAACCATAAGTTTATCTGAAATGTTAATCTTACTCAGTTGTCTTAAATTCAGAAAGAAGTAATTCAGGTTATTATTTATTCTTTTCTGACCCAGTCAAGGCTGTTGGTCATTGAAGAACTTTTAGTAACTGCAGTCCCACCATCATCTCAATTGGAAGCCTCCCCAGCTCTGATGTCTACCTTGAACCTCCCCGGCTCACTGCCTCCAGTGCTTTGACTCCAACAGTCCTTTGACCTTATTGATTCTTTTTTTTTTTTTAATAAATTTTATTTATTTATTTATTTGTTTTTGGCTGTGTTGGGTCTTCGTTGCTGCGCACGGGCTTTCTCTAGTTGCAGTGAGCGGGGGCTACTGTTTGTTGCGGTGCGCAGGCTTCTCACTGTCGTGGCTTCTCTTGTTGCAGAGCACGGGCTCTAGGCATGCAGGCTTCAGTAGTTGTGGCACGTGGTCTCAGTAGTTGTGGCTCACGGGCTCTAGAGCGCAGGCTCAGTAGTTGTGGCGCATGGGCTTATTTGCTCCGCGGCATGTGGCGTCTTCCTGGGCCAGGGCTCGAACCCGTGTCCCTTGGATTCTTAACCACTGCGCCACCAGGGAAGCCCCTTATTGATTCTTAAAATCCACGAATCCCACCACCCTGTCCCTGACTCTTACTCCCCTGATGACTTTTCTTCTCTTTATACCCAGTTTAAATTCCATGCCATGATTTGCTTGGCAAAATCCAATGCTAGTTAAATGCATCTCTGTCTAAATCCTAAATCCTGGGCTGAATATTGCTGGAACAAAACATGTCATCTTGCCAGCTGACCTCGCTTTCCGTTCAAGGCTAGTGATCTCCACAGCCCACTCGTGCTGCATGTTCCTGCTTCATTCACTCTTCCATTTTCCCAGATGACTATTTCATACACTCTTTTCTCAACACTGCCTCCCCTGTCCTTACCCTTAGCTAATAATCTAGTTTCACATTTTACTAAGAAGATAGATGCAGCGAACATAGAACTTCGGCAGGCTCTTGCCATTGCATCTGTCTGTGTACCAGCATCAGTGCCCGCAAATGCTTTCCTCCTGCACTCTGAATGAACGTCAGGGTTCTTGTCACCTCTCCACACCAGACCCCTGCCTCTGTCACCTTCAAACACATCGTTCTTCCTTCTCTCCATTTCATTAATCTTCTCAACCATCAATGTCCCCCTCTCTATTGATCATTTCTGTCAGCCTTCAAATATCCTGTTATTTCTTCCATCTTAAAATAATCCCTCTATTGATTCCATATTCCTCTCTCCAGCTCGTTGTTGTTCCTTTTCTCTTCTTTCCTTTACAGCAAAATTTCTCCAAGTAATTGTCATTATTTCTTGTCTCCAATTTCTCTTCTCCCATCCCTCTTGAATTAGGCATTTGTTTTCTCCCTCCCTCCCGCGTGGCAGACACTGTTATGTCTGGGTCACCAGTTAGAAATTCCTCAGCCCTCATCTCACTTTCAACTGGCACAGGCTGGTCTTAGAATCACTTGCTTCATTTGACTTCTAGGCCAGCACGTTCTACTATTTCTCCTCCAAACTCTGGCTTTTTTTCGTTCTCAACTTTGCTCATTATTTTTCATGTCTTTTTAACACTGGGTCTCTCCTTTCTCTAGGTACTCATTTAAATGTGCTTGGGAATCTCATCCAATCACATGTTTTTTTTAATGCAATCTTCATGCTGAAGACTTTCAACTCATATATCCAACAGTCTAATGAGTGGCTTTACCTTAATGTCTGAAGGCATCTCAAACGTAACATCTCCACAACCGGGCTCCTGGTTTCTCATCCCAACATGCTGCTTCCTCGTTTTCCCTTCCTTGGGCAGTGGTAGCTCTCTCCTCAGGCTACTCAAGCCAAAAGCCACTGAATCATCCTTAGCGTTTCTCTGACTCATACTGCACGTCCCTTTCCTCAGTAAATCCTTCTGATGCTCTATCTTTAGACTATACCTGGAGACTCACACCTTTCCTGCCGTTCCATATTATCATCTCTTGCTGGGATGATTGCAGCAGCCTATCATCAGTCTTGCTGTGTCCACATTCGCCTATTTACAGGCTGTTCACCAAATACCAGCCCAAATACCAGGGATCCTGCTGAAATGCAACTTGGAGGATGGCGTGACTTTGCTCCTTGGCTTCCTGTCTCACTCACCTACTTACTGACTCACTCATTCTCACAGTCAAACTCAGACTGTTTACAGTGACCCTCCCCCCACCCCGAGGCCCCATCTGACCTGTGCCACTGCCCCAGCCCATCCTTTTAACTCTTCAGCTTCTTCTCTTACCACTATTTCTCTTACTCCATACCAGGCACTCTGGTCTTCGTACCTTTCCTCTGAAGTGCTAAACATATTTATACCCCAGGACTTTTGCACTTGCTGGTCCCTCTGTCCAGAACACTGATGCCCTGGGATGTACTCACAGTACATTTCCTCACTTCCTTCAACTCTTCCTTTAAATGTCACCTGTCAGTGGTGCCTCCCCTATCTCCCTGTTTAAAACCACAGGAGTTCCACTTCCTCTCCCCTGATCACTTACTCCCTGCTTTACTGTTCTCTGCAGCTCTTGTCATCATCTAACACGCTATGTATTTTACTCATTTATTTTGTTTTTATTGTCTGTTTTCCCCGACCAGAATCTAAGTTCCATGAGGATAGGATTTTTTTTGGTTTTCTTTGCTGCTGTATCCTCTGCATCTAGAATAGCATCTAGACAATATTAGGTACTTTGTAAACATTTGAATACATGTATGAATTATTTTTGTCTTTTCAGTATCATGATTGGTCTGTTACAGATATGAAACTGAGCCATAGGGAGTTTAGTAACTTGTGGTGATAGCACTTAAACCCAGATCTGTCTTAACTCACAGCGCAATCCCTGTATGTATTAATCCACCCATTGGGATACTATGTGTATGAACTTTATGTTAGGTTAATTGCATTCTAAAGTAAAGGAAGTTATCAGTATTGTGCATTTTATTTGTACTCTTACCCTCAATCCTGACCTGTTTGGGAGAAAATAGAAACAGATTTTTAAAAATTTTATACTTGCTTTTCTTCTTTATATATATATATATATATATATATATATATATATATATATATATATTTTTTTTTTTTTTTTTTAAGAAACAGATTTTTATTATTTAGTTCATGTTGAAGCAGTTTCTGTTAGAGCATAGAAACTTGTTGGCGAGAGCTGTTAAACAGTTTCCTCAAACTGTTTTGGAGTAAGAGTTCTGAGAAACTCAACTTTTGACTTCTAGCAGCAAAAAGGGCTATGTTTATTGAGATGAAAAATATCTGAATCCGGGCACTTGATGTAGCAAAGAAGAGATAGGAACCCTGCTCATCTGTTTACGGTGCTTCCGGTATTCAGAGATGTGGATTCCACAGGTGGCAGCTGGAATCTGTGTTCATCTTCTACCAGTGAATTGTTCTTGGTCTAATGGAAGTGTAGATCTTCAGCAGTTATCAAGCTACTTGCAGTCAGATAGGAAACTGATGAGGGATGGAGGTCACAATTTCAGAAGACAGTCCCAGACCATGATGACAAACTGCAGGATATGTCTAGTTGGCATTTCCCAGCACTCACCTCATTTGCGGTTCATGGTCAAAGGAATGATTGAGCTGAAAGTGAGTTCTGTGCAACAGGAAGAACTGGTATCCTTGGATTATGGAAATGAAACACGAAGCCCGATTGGTCCCCAGACTTTTCATCCCCTGGCCAGACTGTGGCCACTGCTTGTGTCCATCCAACTCTCTGAAATGAGAATTTTTCATGAAATACTGATGCTGGCTGAGAGGTGGTAAAATTTCAGGTGAGAGTAGAGTTGTATGCTAATAACGTATCCTGCGGATGAATGGAAAACCTAAGGTGTTTATCAAGATGCTTTCATTGGAAGAGTGTCTAAAAGTCTTTAGTGGGTACCGCTGACATTTCTGATCAGCCTGGTGGGTCCCAACTCTTGTCATCTGCGGCAGGCACGGGGTCAGCCGAGGGTTTGAGCAGAGTGCATGCACAGATTTTGGGGTGCCCCCATGGAGTGCCCTGTTTTGAGGGACTGAGTGTCTCAGGTTCCAGCCACTGGCAGCCCCAGACTCCATTCCCTGACACCTCAGGTCAACAGGACCGAGTCTGTGTGTCTGAGTTCTAGCTGTCGCATGTCAGCCTGGGGAGTCCCCCCTGGGAACAAGCCTGATAAAGGTGGGGCCCGTCCTGCATGTGGGTCAAGGGTCAAGTCTCCTTCTTTCAAGGGTCAAGTCTCCTTCTGTTCAGACCTGCTTTTTGGTTCTCTGACACCTTTAAGTAGTTGTTTGTTATATTCTGTCCAGATTTGTAATCATTAGATGTGGGAGGGCTAGTATGACAAAAGCTACTCTGCCATTACCGAAATGGGAACTTCAGTAAGTTGTGACACATAGTTTCTTCATTATCATTCAGTTCAAAATACTTTCTAATTTCCCTTATAATTTCTTCTCTGAGACATGGGTTATTTAGATGTATATTTAAATTTTTTTTTCTAACACAAGGCTTAAAAAATTTTTTTTTGAGGCATAACTGACATATTAGTTTTAGGTATACAACATAAGTTGGTATTTGTATACTTTGTGAAATGATCACCACAATAAGTGTAGTTAACCTCTGTCACCTCACATAGTTAAAAAATTTTTTCTTGTGATGAGAACTTTTAAGATCTACTGTCTTAGAAACTTTCAACTATGCAATACAGTATTATTAACCATAGCCACCGTGCTGTACATTACATGACTTATTTGTTTTGTAACTGGAAGTTTGTAGCTTTTGACCACCTTCACCCATTCCCCAACCCTCCACCCCACTTCTGGCAACCACCAACCTGTTCTCTGTACCTATGAGCCTGGTGTTTTGGTTTTATTTCTTTTTTTTTTTTTCAGATTATACATATGAGTAAGATCACACGGTGTTTGTCTTTCTCTGTCTGACTTATTTCACTTAGCATAATACCCTTTAGGTCCATCCATGTTGTTGCAAATGGCAAGATTTCATTCTTTGTTATGGCTGAGTAATATTCCATTGTGTGTGTGTGTGTGTGTGTGTGTGTGTGTGTATGTGTGTCTATCTGTCTATCTATCTATCACATCTTCTTTATCCATTCATCCATTGATGGACACTCAAGTTGCTTCCATATCTTGGCTGTTGTAAATAATGCTGCAGTGAACATGGGGGTGCATATATTTTTTTAAAACTTTACTATTGATTTCTAGCTTAATTCCACCATGGTCTGAGAATACACTCTGTAGGATTTTAATCCTTTGGAAGTTATTGATTGGATATATAGCCCACTCTGTGGTTAGTTAGTGTCAGTGTTCTCTGTTTACTTGAAAATAATTTGTATTCTTAGCTCTTGGGTGTAGTATGTCAATTAGGTTATGTTTGTTAATCATGTTCAAATGTTCAATAGTTTTTACCTTTTTATTTTGGTGTGCTTTTTCTGTCAGTGAGACTGGTACATGAAAATCTCCTACTATATTGGGAATTTTATCTATTTATCCTTTTAATTCTGTTAATTTTTTCTATTTATTTGGAGCTTGTGTTATTAGATGACTATAAATTTGGAATTATGTGCTCCTTATGAATTGAACCCTTTAACAGTATGAATTTTCCCTCTGTATCTCTGGTAATGCCTTTTCCCTTAAAGTCTACTTTGTCTGCTATTAACGTAGTGAGATCAACTTCTTTTGGTTAGGTTTTCCATTGTGTGTTTTTTCCTTCTTTTTCTTTCTTTACATTTCTCTTTATCGTTTGAGTGTTTGTTTGTTTTTTTAAGTAGTTAGGTTTTGCTTTCTTGTATCCCAGTGTGACAATCTTTCTTTTAATTAGGATATTTAGGTTACTTAGAGTTAATATAATTACTACGTTTGCATTGAAACCAACCATCATACTATTTCTTTTCTGTTTCATCCACGTGTTCTATGCTTTTTTCTTTTATCTCACCATTATTAACTCAGTGAATTTTCGGTTGTTTTGTACATTACATTACTCTCATTTGTCACATTAAGATGACTTTCATTTCTTTTGTAGGTAAAGATAGAGTTTTTAATACCCCATTGTGTGAACAAGGAATTGTTGGATTTGGAATTGGAATTGCAGTCACTGGTGCTACCGCCATTGCAGAAATTCAGTTTGCAGATTATATTTTCCCTGCTTTTGATCAGGTAAGAAGATTGCATTTTACCATAATCGAGCCTTTCTAAGGGAAGTCCGTGAAGTGTTAAAGAATTACCTCCACTCTCCCACCCCCTATCTTAGGAACTTTTTGTTACCTTTGAGCTATTTTGTTATGGACATATATTTAAAGATCAAATAAAATGGCTTATAAAAATGGATGGGAAAAAAATGACTCATCATGACATGTCCCTTCTCTCTTTCCCCCTCAGATTGTTAATGAAGCCGCCAAGTATCGCTATCGCTCTGGGGATCTTTTTAATTGTGGAAGCCTCACCATCCGGTCCCCTTGGGGCTGTGTCGGCCATGGGGCCCTCTATCATTCCCAGAGTCCTGAAGCTTTTTTTGCCCACTGCCCAGGAATCAAGGTATTCTCACTTATGTACTTTATTTGCTCTCCATTTGATGTTTCCGTTTTGGTTCATTCAATTAATATTAACTAATATGGCTATCTAGAGAAAAGCAATCAGGATTTTTGGAATTTATGTGAACTTAATTGTTTTTAAGAAAGAGAGCTTTTATTTCGTTTAGATTAAGCACCCAACACCCAGGTTTACAGAATATTTTCCTTGAAGCAGCGCTGGCTTGACCCTGCTGTGAATTTCATAGACTTCAAATAATAAGACCGAGAACATAGTTTCTCTTCCATCTCTTTCAAAGCTCTCCTTCTTTCTTTTTGTTTTTTTTTTTTGCGATAGAAATCATCTTTATTTATCAAAATAACATATATTACCAAGACATGAAAAATGAAACTGACAAAGTAAGATATACATTCCTATCAATCTTTGGCAAGTTTCACAGATTTGTTCAGCAAAAAGGCCTTACTTGCAAATTCCATTTGAGCAAAAAGCTCTGTTTCTTTCTAATGGGGCTTTCTCACTTAACAGTTGATTCTGGAGTAATTTTAATAAATCTACTGCTTAGTGCATATTTACCTCAAAGTCACAGGGATAAAATTTTGCTTTTAGTCTCTTTCTTACTTTTAAATAGACTGACAGAAGACTTGGTTACCTAGGTATGTTTTCCAGTCCAGGGTAATGTAATACTTGCTCAAGCAATTAATTTTGAAGCATCTGTCTTTTATAGCCTTCCACAATAATCTTAGATCTTCCACAACAGCTTGGGTCTTTTGATTAAAAAAATATATATATTTTGCTTATTTTATGTCTCAATTTTTTACATTATCTTCTTTTCTGTTTTCTGAAGAGCTTTCCAGGGAATCAATATAAAAACTCATAGATATGTCTACCCAGAGCTTTATGTCTGGTTTTTGATAACATGAGTCATTTGTGAGTGTGTCTGTTTTATTGTTTTTTCTACCAGATCAAAGTTGTAAAATTTTGTAGTTAAGTAGGGGTTGCATAATTTTTCAATGTAAGCTAGAAATGGTAGGTTGGGACAAAAACCACATTTGAGGCAACAGTTATTTTTGTGCTTGAGCTGAAGATTGATTCACATTTAATGTTTATGATGTTACCCAGTATTTTTAAGAGCAGTTCTTTTCTCTCACCCCTACCTCTCTCCCCCCATGCTTTCTCTTTTATTTTATCCCAAATGAGAATATACATATAGTACAAAAGGCTAAAAATAAACACATGAAGAAAGCAGATGAATTAAAACTAAAATAGGAACATAAGATAAAGACATTGTGTGCTATGATGAACAATGTATTTAACAGTCTCTTTTTGGAAAATAGTGAGATTTGTGTTATTTTATTTTTTAAATAAAAATTCTTCAATAAAATGGTATAAAAATGATTTTGAAAGCCAAATATAGTTTGCTTCAAGGAATCTTATTTGAGTCTTTGTGATAAATTCAGGTTTATTTTAATGATAACTCTTCCTATGTAACATCTTTATGCAGTTATTTAACAATCATTAAACTGGACAAGAGTTTGTGATTTGAGGCAAAATGGTGTAGAAATTAAGAGCTTGGTCAGTCAGAACAGGCAAGAATCCTTGCTTTAGCAATCGAGGTAACCTTGGACAGGCTACTTGTCTCTCTTTAAGCCTCAGTCTCTATTTGTGAATTGGGGAAAATAATAATTGCTACTTCATGGGGTTGCTGTGAGCATGAATTAATCCACATAGTGGATTAATCAACAGTTAACACGTATGCTACCTGCTGTTATTACCATCATCTTCCTCATTATCACTCTCATTCTCAAGAAGGTCCTGAGCCCTTTCCCCAACTGGAAATGTGCAGCGTCCACACTTTTCTTTTAGCTTTGCAGTAACTGCACATTATGTTACCTGGATCATAAAGTTCAGTGGATTATTTTTCCACTTAGGAAATGAAGGCCAGAGTTTTCATGGGAAAGGAGGAGATTTTGGGATCTTAAAATTGGAGAAGAGAGTTGCATACCTTTGAAAAGTAGCAGTAGGGTATTAGTAGAAAAGATTTCTTTGTAAGTAAATATAGGAAGATATTTACAAATTTACTTTTTTGTTTTGATGAATGCTCTTTGTGGTTTCCTTTTATTTTTTATGTATATGCAAGTTTAACTCCTTGAGAGAATAGCAGTATCTTAATTACCAGAATATGGTGGGCATCTGATAAATATTTGTGGAACAAATGGGATCATTTTGGACAATATGTGAATTTTATGATAAATGGTAATTAGTCTAAAAATACAAGATTTCTATATTTAATTAGTAACAATTGGTTATTTAAATATCAACCATTATATGTGAGTTTACTGGGATTCATTTTCACTGAACTGGTCTTAAAAAAAATCTGTTTTTGCAGGTGGTTATACCCAGAAGCCCTTTCCAGGCCAAGGGACTTCTTTTGTCATGCATAGAGGATAAAAATCCTTGTATATTTTTTGAACCTAAAATACTTTACAGGGCAGCAGGTAAATTTTTCCTTTATTTTATATTTATGAACATCTTTATACATTTTGTTTTGCATAGCTCAAAATTATAATTTTTCTTTCATAAGCTTGATTTACATTTCCCTGTAGAAAAAATAATTCTGATGTCTTCTATATTTAGTTTGTCCTCAGCTGTATATTTTAAGTTAACTTTAGAGAAAATCCATCTAGCTATTTAAATTTTAATTTTGGAAACAGGGAAGCAATGTGAAGTGGTAGCAAGAAAGTAGGAATTGTGTTTGGCTACATAGTAGATGTTAAGTAGTTGTGGGTTGAGTGGAAAAGGTGAATGAGCTCATTGTACTAAATAATATCAAATGTCCTTTTAGCTAAAGTGTCCTTGTAGGTCTTCATCTAAATTAGGATTCCTTTGATAGTGAAGGGGGCACTATTAGTTTTGTAACATCAGGTCTACACTGGTTTTCTAACATGAGCGTCTAAGGCAAACTGAAATGTTTGATCACCCTCTTTCTAGCTCAGAATCATAATTCTGTAAACACTCATCTATCATTGCTTCTTTATCAGCCGTAATGGACATTTAAACATCAAACAGTTTATTCTGCCTAAAGTGTATTTTATTTCAAATTCAGGGAACATTGCTTTGGCAAACCATTCTTTTCCTCGAATAGTTAGGCTTAAAAACATTTTGTTTTATTGTGATGTGAATTACGTACATTTAAATACATATGCAGACATTTTAAGTGTTCAGTTGGATAGATTTGACAGTCCTCTACATCCATGTAACTACTATGTAAAACAAGACTGGAAAACTTTCATGGCTCCAGGAAGCTCCTTCCTGCCTCTTCTCTGCCAATCCATTCTTCCTACCCCAAACTTAGCCACTTTCTGATTGCTTTCAGCACAGATTAGTTGCATATGCTTTGGGCCCTCATATAAGTAAGTCATACAGTGCTGTATGACTTACTTATACTTTTGTGTTTGCCTTCTTTTGCTCAGCCTAATGGTTTTGAGATTCATTCATGTTGTTGCTTGTATCAGTGGTTTATTCCTTTTTCATTGCTGAGTAACATTTCCATTGTATGAATATATCACAGTTTATCCCTTCCCCTGTTGATGGACAAATGATCATCATTGTTTTCAGTTTTTGCCTATTTTGTACAAGGCTTCTAGAGACATTCTTACACAAGTGTTTTTGTGAACATACTGTTTCTTTCTTTCTTTCCTTCTTTTTTTTTTTTTTTTTGGCGATAAACATCCAGGAATAGAATTGATGTGTCAGAGTAGATTGAATGTTGTAAGAATGTACTGAAGACTAAGTGGTTATGCCATTTTGCATTTCTGCTGGAAATTTATCAGAGTTCCAGTTGTTCTTAATTTAAGCATACTTTAAATTGAATCTCTACATTTTTGTGGAACTCTATAGTTATCTGTATCCCATTATGGAATAAAAAATAACAAAAGAATTTATAATCTTGAGGTGAAAAGGAAAACACCAATGTTATATACTGAGTAGCCATTTGATTTCTAATTACTATGAATACCCTATGAGTATTATATTTGTAAGGCCAACCAATTCAAGCTAATCAATTAATACAGTTTTTTTTTCCCCAGTTTTTAATAAATGGAGACTAAGAAACATTTAGAAAAGTAATATTCACTTTGCTATGGATTTTGATATCAGGATTGGTGAGGGAAATGTTTAATGTTATAGGATTCCGGCTAAGAGAATGAGCTTGAGAAATTTGTTGTAGGTTTGGCCCTGGGAGAGATTATGAAAGACCCTGATGAGGATCGAGGCTCAAAAGTTTTTCAGCAGTTTCCCTGTGATTGTTTATTTGTCATTTCAGGGATTCTTAACTGAATCTTTTCTTGTCCCAGTAAAGACTAAAAAAGAGTTATTTCATAGCTGGAGAATTTCTCTGCCAAAGAAAGTAGGCTTGGAAAAGAGTTAGCCACTGAAATCTTTATATGAGTGTTCTCCAGGTGGTTCTCAAGCTTGATCCCTGGGCCAGCAGCAGAAGCACTGTGGGAGCTTATGAGAAATGCAGGCTGTCAGGCCTCAGTCAGTTCAAGACCTACTGAATCAGAACCCCTGGGGACGGCCCAGCTCGTTCTGTCTTCACAGCCTTCCAGGTGCTTCTGACTCATACTAACTTTTGATAACCAGTGCATAATGTCAGTTCTAAAGCAATAACTATCTCCATTTATTTTTTATAATTCTTGGTTCTTATGTACAGTTCAGGATGCTTTTAACCCATAGTTTTCTTAGCCTTGGCCTCTGGTTGAAATCCGTATCTTGCAGCTGACCATATTTTGGTTTCTGCTCTTTTGTGAGGACGGGGATGTGAACAGGGGCTCTGAATGTTCTCACGCTGATTCTTCAGTTGCTGCCTACGTGCAGCCCCCTTTTCTCTAGCTCTGTCTGTTCATCTCTCAGATCTGCTTTGCACTGGTGGAGGAAACTCCAAAATTAAAGTTGTTTGGAATGATGTAACAAGGAATGGCGTATTTTGATTCAATAATCTGGATTATTGTGCTTTGTGGAAGACATTTCTGTATTGACAGAGTCCAATAAATAAAAGAAGATGCTTTAGATTCTTTTAAAAGATCAGAGTAGCCTGATAATTTCTAAGTGGTAATAATAGGAAGACTTGTAGTATCCATAAACACTAACTTAACAGACTGACTTTATTATTTTTTTTAATTGGGGTATAGTTGTTTTACAATGTTGTGTTAGTTTCTACTGTACAGTGAAGTGGAGTTCCCTGTGCTATACAGCAGGTTCTCATTAGTTAGCTATTTTATACATATTAGTGTATATATGTCAATCCCAATCTCCCAATTCATCCCACGCCCCCCCCCTCCCCCCTTGGTGTCCATACGTTTGTTCTCTACATCTGTGTCTCTATTTCTGCCTTGCAAACCGGTTCATCTGTATCATTTTTCTAGATTCCACATATATGCGTTAATGTACGTTATTTGCTTTTTCTCTTTGTGACCTTACTTCACTCTGTGTAACAGTCTCTAGGGCCATCCACGTCTCTACAAATGACCCAATTTCGTTCCTTTTTATGGCTGAGTAATATTCCATTGTGTGTATGTACCACATTTTCTTCATCCGTTCAAATAGACTGACTTTTTTTCCGACATTCATTCGTCTTGAATTTCTAGCATACATTTGAGAATAGTCAAAACAGAGGGGACTAAAGATGTGAACCTTTACATTTAAATTTTTTTTTTTAAAGTTCATGTTGGGAAAATTCACAGAGTAATAAATACAGATGTGTATTCTTATATTACAAACACGATGCTGATAATTCCTTGTAAAATGGGAGTTGTGTTTATTACATAATAGCTCATTTAGGTTAATTATCCAGTAATCTTAACTAAATGCGACATGGTCAAGTATAAGGAAGGCCACAAAAGCTAACTTTTAAGTAGTCTAAGGCAATGTTTATAAAATCTATGCATTTAAGTCCTCATTTTATTTATGGAATAGTATCTTAAATACATAGATATAGTCATGAGTTATCCAATTTCAAAAAACTAGGCTAACAATAAAACCCATTCTAAGACCTTAAGTACAATGGAAATTTATCTTTCTCTCACATAAACATCCTGGTTGGCAGTGCAGTGGTGCCTTAGTCATCAGGGTACCAGGGACCTTCTGTCTGGTTTCTCTATTGTCTTCAACATGGTCCCAGATGGGTGCTCCACTCCCAACATCACATATACATTCCAGCCACCAGGAAGGGGAAAGGGAGATGGAAGGGGAAAGGGAAGTGGAAGGGGAAAGGGAGGTGGAAGGGGAAAGGGAGTCATCTTCTCTTTAAAGAATGACTTGGAAGTTGCACATATTAAATCTACTTACATCCCATTGGCCAGAACTTAATCACAGGGCCACACCTCGCCGCAAGGGAGGCTGAAAAAGTAGTTGGGTACTAGGCGAAAGACTAAAAATTTTATTGTTACACAGTGATGGGAGAGACATATTGACAACTACCAATCTCTGTCACAGTTGCTTGTGTGGTTTCCAAAAGAAGTTACACACTTTAAGGAGGGGATAGAACTCTTAGGAATAATATGGTTTGGCTCATAGTCTACTTCTAGGAATCTATTTCAGAGATACACTGATAAAAGTCTGAGAAAATGTTACTGTTCATTACAGCACCATTTGTAAGAACAAGGACTGGAAATAACCCATTCGTCCATCACTAGGGGATTTGGGCTTGGTTGAGTAAATTAAACTACGTTCTTTTGATGGATTACGCTGCAGCTCTTTAAAGAAGTGAGACAGATCTCTGTATACTGCTCTATCAGTCAGGGTTTGATCAGAAGCAAAACACTAGAAGATATTATATTTATATATAATATATGCAGTTGTAGAAGCTAAATAGTCCATGAAAGGTTGTTGCTTCTGTGTTTGGTGCTGTATCTTGAAGTTTGCAGGACAGACTGTTGGGAAGGGAAGATGGACATGAAGCAAGGTAGAGCCAGGACAAACTAGAACCTGCTCGGATGGATTAGAGCTCAAGGGGCAGTCTGGAACTTCCGTCCATCTCTCACCACCTCCAAGGCTTAGTGTGAGAAAAAGATTGCTTGATAGGAGACGCTTCAAACAGCTAGGAGACTGTTTGAACAGCCTTCCCAAGAAATGGTAGGGGCTTGATTAGCAGACAAGGATGGGTTAGAAATTTCTTAGGTCGTATGAAATATTTGTGTCTAAATAAATTTAAGAAGGGGAAAGAAGAGGGAGGGGTCAAGAGTAAGTGTAGAGTAAGATATCTTTGTCTTGTAGTAATGGAGAAATGGTAGATACCCTGCAATAAACGGTGTGTGCGCGTGTGTGTGTGTTTGTTTTTATTTTTATTGGAGTGTAGTTGCTTTACAATGTTATGTTACTTTCTGCTCTACAGCAAAGTGAATCAGCTCTACGTATACATATATCCCCTCTTTTTTGTATTTCCTTCCCATTTAGGTCACCACAGAGCATTGAGTAGAGTTCTCTGTGCTATACAGTAGGTTCTCATTAGTTATCTATTTTATACATAGTAGTGTATATATGTCAATCCCCATCTCCCAATTCATTCCACCCCTGTTTGTTTGTTTATTTTAAATGTGTACAGAGCTGGCTTGGAAGTTAGGACTCGGGAGTCTTGAAATAAGTGAACCTCAGAACCCTGGGATAGAAGCGAATGCCAAAATCTTCCAGAAGGTATTTGCCTGGTCCTGGAAACATTGAGCTTTTGCTCTGATTGACTCCATGGAACAGTGGGGACAGGAGACAAAGTCCAGGACCTGCTTTAGGTAGAGAATCTACTAGGAGCCCTTGCTTAAAGGTGGGACTCCACGTGCCACATCCACGGTGTGAAGTACAGAAGTGTCAGGAAGAAATATTACCTGTCTTGACTTTATGCTGGTGGAGAGAAAAGAAGAAATCTCTAAGAATTTTGATCACAATATGACCCTTACACAGGATTACAATTTCAATATGTGCCCCTAAGTGTGTGAAAACTCTTAAGCAGGTAATTTAATTTAAGTGGTTCTGGGTTGTTGGTGCCCAAGAGAGCTGTCAGGAGGCAACAAAATTCTTTCTGGAGTCACTTCAAGTCAGGCCTCAGAATAGTCCTACAGGTAAAGTTCCAAAAAGAAGATAGAGTCCCTTTGAGCAGGAGCAAGAAAAGGAAGATACAGGCCCCTCAAGACTTCGGATATTAGAACTAGCATAGAGACACTGCAAAAAAGTGGGCGTCACATTAAAAAAAGGAGGCATTTGAGAATATAAGCAGTAGACAAGCCAATTTGAAGAACAGAATGGAGTGTCTAGTAAAGAGAAATAATAAATGAAAGGAAAAAAATCACTGGTTTAACCAGAAATTATAAACAGATAAAGAAAGAATTGGTAAACTAGAAGACAAGGTCAAAAAAATTAACAGAATGTAGTCTAGAGAAACGAAGAGTAGGAAAATAGGAAAGATGTTGCGTATGAAGGGACAATGAGAAGGTGTAAATATATCTAAGGAACAGAGTTGAGCGTGATTCCTAATAATGCTCATTAATAGAATTTTACTGACAGAAAAGTAATTCCCTAGCATTTGCCACTCTTTACAATCAGAACTAAATTGATGCAGTTGGAAATATTTCAGGGAAGCCTCAGCTATTACCTATTTTCCCCTCCAGCAACCTCATTACGATGTTATTTTCCCAAGTCTGGAATTGTATTCTCTCCATGATTCCTGCAGTGAAGTATTTAAAGGATACTAGGTAAAGAGTTCCTTAGGAAGCTAAAGTATTAGACATCCAAAAAAAAAGGTAACTTGCTAACTCAAAGATGAATTTTCTCCTAACGTATAATTTTAATCTATATCGTTTATATCACTAAATCCTGTTCAAGAATGGTTCAGTTATAGAGTGTCACAGTTACCCAAGGCTTTAGCTTGAGGTTGTGTGCACAGCTCTCTCCCAGTAGTTAACGTCTCAGCATCTATTATAGGTCCTTTATTTTCTTTGTGGGACACAGTCTTCCCATGGGCACTGTTCTTAGTCCACTCCATTTGGTTCTGAAGGGGCTGCCAGCTGTCTTATCTGACCTCCATCATCTCGGGGAATGGCGATGTGGCTCCAGCCCAGCTGTTCTGACTTCTTTTCTGGGACTTTCTGTGTGGAGACAAAGCTGCACTTTCTGTGGGCGGTTTGTCTGGGGTGACATGGGACTGCAGCCACATCCCCTGCCACTTGGTAAACGATGGTCTCTAGTAGAAGACTGTGAGGTCAAGCATACATGTTCACTGTGGGTGGGAGGAAGGGAGAGAAATAGACACCCAAAGTGAAAATCCTCGCCATTCCCATTCTTTAGGTTAGTTCCTAAGGTTCTCTGGGTTCCTTCTTTCTTTTTTTTTTTTTTTAATTAATTTAATTAATTAATTAATTTATTTTTGGCTGCGTTGGGTCTTCGTTGCTGCATGCGGGCTTTCTCTAGTTGCGGTGAGCGGGGGCTACTCTTCCTTGCGGTGGGCGGGCTTCTCATTGCGGTGGCTTCTCTTGTTGCGGAGCACAGGCTCTAGGCACGTGGGCTTCAGTAGTTGTGTCATGCAGGCTCAGGAGTTGTGGCACATGGGCTTAGTTGCTCCGTGGCATGTGGGATCTTCCCAGACCAGGGCTCAAACCCGTGTCCCCTGCATTAGCAGGCGGATTCTTAACCACTGCGCCACCAGGGAAGCCCGGTTCCTTATTTCTTGAATCTTAATTTGACTAAGGAGTTTCCCCCTTCTATTTAATCTTATTATAAGTTGAACCTCCTTTGTGTTTCAGTCTTCTGTAGAGTTCGCCGATAAAACAGGTAACCTCGACTAATCTAATCTGTCATCTTGGTTAGAGAAAATATGTTCTCTTTCAAGATGAAAATATCCCCCGTTGGATTAGCAAAATAAATGGCGGCCTTTCATAGCTTGATATAAATGCTACTTTTGTCCTAACGCTAAAGCAGGATGCCCATCTTTTTATAATAGTACTTATTACTTCATAAAGTTGAGAGGATTAAATGAGATAATCCATGTGTGTATTTGCCTAGTGTTTATGCACTTTTTTAAACACTTCTGTACTAGACACAGTGCTATATTGTATAGGCCAATGGACTATTTCATTTAATACAACAGCCTTGCCAGAAATTCTGTTACTATCACTATTTTATCCATGAGGAACCTGAGGATTAGAGAAGTTAAACAACTTGCCCAAATCCACACAAACAGGATTCAAACCCAGACAGTCTAGAGTCAGGTATTGGGTATATATGGCACAGATGGTTCCATTTAATTGTCACAAAACCTCTGCCAGGTGGTATTATCCTGAAACTGAAGTTGAGAGAGTTTAAGAAACTTGCTCACAGAGGAATGAGTGATAGAGTTAGATTTTAAACCAAGATGTTCTGACCCCAGAGGCAGCCTTCTTTCTAAGGTTGCCCTATTTTGCATCCTATTTAAACACTATTGAGTGGAGGGCATCAATGAAACAATTTGCTCCAGTGTCCTAGTTTCATGCCAAGAAATATGCTACTTAAAAAAAAAAATTCGTGCAGAATTAAAATGATCCATTTTGTAATTGAATGGAAATATATGCTGTCAATAGCCATTCATTAAGGCAGTGAATCCCTCCTGTAGTATATGGTCCAAAGTTTGACTATGTACTGACTGCGTTAACTTCTCCATTGGCATAGGATTAATTTGCTTCTTTGAAAGGTATAAAAACTACACGACACAGTACACTGTGGTCACAGGTGGGGTTTGGGAGCCTTTGCTCTGTGCTATCATTAAGGGACTTAGTTTTATGTCCCCAGCTAGAGGTAACGGCAGCTGAGAAATGTAGTCTGTCTGCATTTCAAAGAGGGGGGGTGAAACCATTTGTCCCTGTCACAGCTCTTCTTGACCTATCTGACCCCTCATTTTTGGACCTGGTCCCCATATACTGTTCTATGTTCAAATATCTGTGCTATGGTCACTCTCCTCTATGTCTAGTCTACACCATTCAGAAAGGATTTCTTCAGTTCAGCCACTCACTTTACAAACTACAAAGATGAAAGTAAAAAGAGGTCAATCATCCATTCTTTACACAGCAATTTTCTCAAATTTCGTTTCTGCTTATCTCAAATATACAATAGATATAAAACTTGTACCTTCTAAATTTAGAAGGAAAAAGTAACTAAATAGTACTTCTGGATCACTTATTCTAATGATGACATTTAAATGCAATTAAACTTTTTAAAAATGGCAGAGGGATATTTAGAAAAGATAGATAAGGAAGAGCAATTTAGACAGTGTCAAAAATGTACAAAATAGTTATGATTCAAAAGGAATGAGTCAGTGACATTATCAGATGTAGGCATCTTGTGGAGAAGCTGTTCTTGTATGTCTTTTGAACTTTTTGGTTTTATAATTGAATGATTCAGGACATCAGTGATACTGAAGTAAATATGGCTTTCATCTGTGGTTCTTCTAGTGAGAAGTAAGATTAAAAGCCTGTGCTGCCTTATTTCCTGAATCTACTCTTTCAGGCAAAAATAGGTCATAAGGATATTGAGGGTTTTTTCATTTTGTTTTATTTTTTTTATCAAATACATGAATTATATATGAATTCATACATTCTGAAGAGAAGAAAATTGCTTTAAGTAGTTTTTGAATGGTAGAAGACTTTAAAAATATTTTTGCCAAATATCAGTGTACACAGAAAAGGAACTCGCATTTTCTACTTTAAATTTGTTTTGGTTGGCATCATTAAGCACATTATTATTTTTTTTTTTTTAAAGATTGATTGATTGATTGATTGTTATGTTGGGTCTTCGTTTCTGTGCTAGGGCTTTCTGCAGTTGCGGCAAGCGGGGGCCACTCTTCATCGCGGTGCGTGGGCCTCTCACTATCGTGGCCTCTCTTGTTGCGGAGCACAGGCTCCAGACGCGCAGGCTCAGTAGTTGTGGCTCACGGGCCTAGTTGGTCCGCGGCATGTGGGATCTTCCCAGACCAGGGCTCGAACCCGTGTCCCCTGCATCGGCAGGCAGACTCTCAACCACTGCGCCACCAGGGAAGCCCAAGCACATTGTTTTTGTGTGAGCTAGAACGGCATGCTCACTGACAAGAATTAAGTTCCATCCAGTAAGGGGAGAAAATTCATACGTTAGATTTGCTAGCTTTTAAATTAAAATGACACACAGAACTTAAAGCAAATAATGTAACCAAAAATAGTAGTTCCATACCTCAGCCTTTACCAAATCCATGCTTCTCTCCCCACAGGCAGTCATTTCTCGTAGTTTCTTGTAATATATCATCATGTTTATAACTAATTTGCTTACACTGCTTTTTACAATTTTAGGCATTATTATTTTAACTTCTTACTAGAATTTAGCTATTTTTAATTAAACTTCTTTCCCCCAGCATGTGCCATTCCTCCTCCTCAAAATATCCAAACTTTAAAAAATATCTCTATAGAGTTATAGTGTAATTTTGGGTCAGATCATTACTTAGCGGTTCCATTGCTATGACTATATTGGTGTGATTCACAACTGAGCCAAAAAAAAATGCATTCTTTTATTTCCACTTTGGTATACAACTCTGTTTTCTCTGAAATGTTTTCTTTCTCTACCTTCTCTTTTCATTTGCTTGATTTCTCATGTTTCTATTACTAATATAGTTCTTAATCTCCTCAACGTGATCTCGTTTTTTCTTTATGTTCAGACACATTTCTCTTTTTCCCAGACTGTCAATTCTTGGGGCCGTCAATTAAAATGGTTAAGATTGCAGATTTTGGAACCAGACTGACTGAGTTTGAAGTACTGACTCTGCTACTTACTAGTTAGGTGACTTTTGGCAAGCTGCTTAACCTTTCTGTTTTAGTTTTCTCAGCTGTACAATGAGGACGATGATAATACCTATCTTACCAAGTTGATTTAAAGATGAAACGAATAGATGTAACGATACTGGCACAGTGAAAGTTCTCAGTCAGTGCTGCTGGTGGTTGATGTGACTTCCAAGGATAACTTAGTTCTATCATTTCTTTCATATGTGATGAAAATATCTGTTTTTATATCAGCTATTTAACTAAGGCAATGTTTATAAAATCTATGCATTTAAGTCCTCATTTTATGGAATAGTATCTTAAATACATAGATTTGTCATGAGTTATCCAATTTCAAAAAACTAGGCTAACAATAAAACCCATTATAAGACCTTAAGTACAATGGAAATTTATCTTTCTCTCACATAAACATCCTGGTTGGCAGTGCAGTGGTGCCTTAGTCATCAAGGTACCAGGGACCTGTATATATGAGGGCAGCGTTAAGGTTTGCTAAATGCAACTTGGAGCTCCAAAGGAATTTAATTACTCTGTTGAGGTACTTTAGTTTTCTTCTTCTTCTTTTTTTCAATTAAAAAGATATACACCTATTGAAAATAAGATATTTTAATATTTCAGTGTAAACAACATTATAGTTAAGTGGTTAGCAATGCCTCACATTACTTTCTTAAAAAGATTAATTTTTCTCATTATAAAGGTATTGCATGCTCTACTGGCAAGCTTTGATGCTTAACAAGCCACTTATTGGCTTAAATCAACTTTCTGTACAGCTCATGTACAGGCCAGTGATACAGGCTGAACTCACCTGGATAGTTCAGGTTTCACCTGGGCTCCGTCACAGGTCTGCCATGAGTTGCAAGTCAGGTGTGGGTTGGATTTGCTGATCTTAATTGGGCTATCTCAGGTATCTGGAGCTGTGGTTGGTGATCTTTGGTCTTCTTGTCTCTCATCCTCCAGCAGGTTAGCTTGGACTTGTTCACATGGTAGAAGCAGATGTCACAAGGGACCAAGCACAAGCATGCAAGGCTCTCGAGTCATAGGCTAGGAACTGGCACACAGTCTCTTCTGCTAGAGTGTGTTGGCTAAAACAAGTCACAACGCCAGCCCAAGTTCAGAAGGAGGGCAAAGAGATTCCATCTCTTCATGGGAACAACTGCAAAGTCACAGTGCAAAGGGTGTGGATACAGGTTAAAGGATTATGGCTATTTTTCAAGCTTTCATATGTGTTTGTTGAAACTCCTGTAAAGTACAAAAGCGATGATAAAAGGGGCTCATAAATCCATTCTCTGACTACTGTTGACTTTTTGTTGTACGTACTGCTAGACTTTTATCTACAAGTTTAAACATTTTATTACTGTCAATTTATTTCAGTTTTCATTTATTTGATTACAAGTGACCTTTTACCTTTCATGTTTTTTAATTTCATATTTGTTTATACTGTATGAATTGTTCACATAGACTTAAGTCTTAACCTTGTGGAGTAGCACTTATTGTAAATTTAAAATGAGCACAAAATGCAGCAAATAGATTATTATTCTATTTTGTGGTGAGAAGGCCTTGATCTAGTATTGAGTAGCAGGAAGAATCAGAACGTTTGCAACTTGAAGTGCAAAATTACCTTTGAATTTGTTTATATATCTTCTGTGATTGACCTGATAAGTTGAAATATTCATGGAATAGAACCCTGTGGAATTTTCTTATACTCTGGCACATTCTTTATATTGTTCATTCACTTCTTTTTTTAAAATTTATTTATTTAATTTATTTATTTTTGGCTGTGTTGGGGTTTCGTTGTTACCCACGGGCTTTCTCTAATTGCAGCGAGCAGGGGCTACTCTTCGTTGAGGTGCACAGGCTTATCATTGCGGTGGCTTCTCTTGTTGTGGAGCACGGGCTCTAGGCATGTGGGCTTCAGTAGTTGTGGCACACGGGTTCAGTAGTTGTGGCTCGCGGGCTCTAGAGCACAGGCTCAGTAGTTGCGGTGCACGGGCTTAGTTGCTCCGCGGCATGTGGGGTCTTCCCGGACCAGGGCTCGAACCCGTGTCCCCTGCATTGACAGGCAGATTCTTAACCACTGCGCCACCAGGGAAGCCCTGTTCATTCACTTTTCAGGATAATTTTGGACATGAAACAGATGTCTGTTTTTCATCATTGGCTTAATCCAACTGGATATATTCTTAATGCCTGAGTTTATACTACATGATAAAGAGTGATGTATTTTTTTGGTTTTGTTTAATACAATTTAATATCATGAATCATGCACTCTTTGTAAAAAGTTCAAGTATCACAAAGCTATAGAATGTGTATAGAATAAAGAGTGAAAGTTCATTTTTCCCTACCCAACTACCCAACTTCTACCCAACTCCTTTCCTCAGACCTTTTTCTATGCATTTATCTTTATATATATGTGAATGTATAGAGCACACTTACATATAAACAGAGTTGTGTAAGATCATACTATAAACATTGTCCTGCAACTTGGCAAGTCTTTTTCCATGCATTTACATTTATACAAATATGTGACTATATAGAACATATATACACAAAGAATAAAAATAAGCATGTTATAACCATTCTGTAACTTGCTTTTCTTACCAATTTATTTTGGATACATTTTCGGTGTCAGCTCACAAAACTTTAGCTGAGCTTTACCTTATAAAGTGTCTTGGGGTGTACCATAATTTATGTTTTCTCCTATTATGCATCGTCGAGTTGTCTCTAAATTTCTGCCCATTCTAAACAGTGTTGAGGTAAACATCCCTATTTATATATATTTGGGCATGTGGAAGGAGAAAATGATAAGCCTGTGTTTTTTGTAGTGTAAACTTTAAAACCTATATTTCTTAATTTTATTATTTTCTGTAAGCCTCTTATATACTTTGATTAAGCTCTGAGTAATAAATAATTGATTAAGGCAGACACTGCAAGTGTCCAAATGGCAGCTAGTGAAAAATTGGAAGGATCCGGTATTACTGACACAGATATTGTGGGGAGACAAGGCTCAATTTGTAACTATTTATAGCCTGAAAGCTAAAATTGAAAGCTGGAAATATTTGTAAGACATTTACTAAGAATAAAAGCCTTGCATTTTTGTTCTCTTGTGTATCAGAATTTTGCCTATTCTTGTATTTTTCAAGCTTTTTTTTCTGTATTCTGTTATAAAAAGTGTCTTTTTAGTCTGTTTATTAGAAGTCCCCCTTGAAAGAACTGGATCTTAACAGTTTAATGTTACCTTCTGGTAAATGTCACCATTACATCTATACCCATAGGCTGGTTGTCATTGAGAGCAGCATTTATCCTATTATTTGGAAATATTTATGTTTATTTCCAAAGATAAATTATTTGGAAAAATATACATAGTTAAAAAAATTTTTTTTAAAAAATAAATTTATTTATTTTTGGCTGTGTTGGGTGTTCGTTGCTGCGTGGGCTTTTTGTAGTTGTGGCGAGTGGGGGCTACTCTTTGTTGTGGTGTGCAGGCTTCTCATTGCGGTGGCTTCTCTTGTTGCAGAGAACGGGCTCTAGGCACGCGGGCTTCAGTAGTTGTGGCGCATGGGCTTAGCTGCTCTGCGGCATCTGGGATCTTCCCAAACCAGGGCTTGAACCCAGGTCCTCTGCATTGGCAGGCGGATCCCTAACCACTGTGCCGCCAGGGAAGTCCCTAAAGTTTTTTTTTTTTTTTAAAGTGGGCAGAAAACATTAGAACATTTTTTCCCCTATTCTTTACATCTTAACTCTAATGATTCTGCTTTTCCAAGAACATGGTTGTCTCCATTTATTCAAACTTTTTATGTTCACGAATAAATTGTGTAGATATTTCCATTAGGTTTGGCACATATTGTTGTTAGGGTTATTACTAGGTTTTTCATATATATATATATTTTTTTTTTTTTGCTATTATGGGTAGGATATTTTTCCATTACATATTTCTGATTGGTTATTACTGGTATATAGAAAGCTATTGATTTTGTATGTTAGTATTGGCATTTGGAGACCTTACTCAATTCTCTAATGATATTTCAGTTAGTTATCTTAGATGTTCTAGGCAGAAAATCTTATCCTCTATAGCTAATGATAGATATAGTTCTTTTCTTTTTTCCAATAATTGATGAGACATTTCTTTTTTCTTTATTAGAACTGTCTCATCCTTTTTAAAAAAATTTGATTGAAGTATAGTTGATATACAATATTATGCAAGTTACAGATGTACAGTATAGTGATTCACAGTCTAAATGTTATACTCCATTTAAAGTTATAAAATATTGGCTATATTCCCTGTGTTGTGCAGTATATCCTTGCAGCTTATTTTATACATAATAGTTTGTACTTCTTAAATGTCTCATCCTTTCTTAACTTGGAACCCATTCGGTACTTTTTATCTCTAAGTCACGGGCTCCTTCCTCCCATTTCTCCCAAGGTGTTGAATTTTATCAAATTCTTTTTAGCTGTCTGATGAGAGGATTATGTGGTTTTTCTTCTTTCATGTCTTGATGGTGTGAATTTCATTAACATATTTCCTAATGTTGAGTAATTCTTGTATTCCTGGGATAAATTCTACTTGATCATGATGCATTACTCTTTCAACTTACTGCTGGATCCAATTAGAAGATTTTAAAAAAGACCTTTATGTTCATAAATAAAATTAGACGATAGTTTTCTTTCTTGTATGTGTGAGCATGAATGTATATTTATATGTAATATTGGTCTGCAGCTTATCCTTCCTTGTGGAATGAACTGGGCTGCTTTCTTTTTCTGTGCTTCAGACCGGATTGAATAACTAGGTATTATCTGTTCTATAAGGTTTAAGATAATTTGCTTATAAAACTGTCTGTTTCTGGTGCGGGACATCTTTTACTTCCTTTTCAGTATCTTTTCTGGTTGTTGGTCTACTGTCTATTCTATTCTTGAGTAAATATTGGTCATCTATATCTTTTTGTAATATCATATATTCTCTCTGGATTTTCAAATTTAGTAGCATAAACTTTTCTTCACAGTATCATTTGATTAAATATTTTAATACCTATAAAATATTTAGAATAATGCCTGACACATAACAAATGCTTAATAAATGATAGTAGCATATTAAAAAATGTTTCTACAGTTATTATTATTATTATTATTTTTAAAATTTTACTTATTTATTTATGGCTGTGTTGGGTCTTCGTTTCTGTGTGAGGGCTTTCTCTAGTTGCGGCAAGCGGGGGCCACTCTTCATCGCGGTGCACGGGCCCCTCACCATCGCGGCCTCTCTTGTTGCGGAGCACAGGCTCCAGATGCGCAGGCTCAGCAATTGTGGCTCACGGGCCCAGTTGCTCCGCGGCATGTGGGATCCTCCCAGACCAGGGCTCGAACCCGTGTCCCCTGCATTGGCAGGCAGACTCTCAACCACTGCGCCACCAGGGAAGCCCCTATAGTTATTATTTACCAAGCTTCAATAATTTATTTTAATATGAACACCGTAAGCGTAAGCCTTTATTTAGAATGTTGGGCCATGAGCACACTCAGAAAGAGTGTTCTAATTCAGGAGAGAGAGCGGGGTATAGGATTTCTTAGAGCTTTAGCAAGAGAGGGCAGCCAACGAGCAGCCAGTTTCAGGAATAATTGGTCCAAAATGGTTTCCAGAAGGGAGAGGAATCATTCTTGTGATTTTTGTATCTGTTGGTTGGACAATTCAGATTTTATAAGAAGGTGAGAAGGAATAGTTGCTAGGTACACGGTAACATGAGGGCCACTGTGGAATGTTTTTAGCCTGTCAGGGATTCTTACAAAGATTATTTAGGATTTATAACATATCCCAGCATACTTGGATGCACATCATATCATGTTAAACCAAGCCAGAGTCCTCTTAATTACTTCTTAATTACAGGCAGTTCCTAATGTGTTTCTCAAAATGTGAACCAAATCAGATGTCTGAAAGTCAAAGATTGACTTGCATTTAATAGAGTTCTTTATCAAGAGAGGAAATATAAAAATTCCAGTTTGAACCTCACCTTTTAGATATAGTTGTCAGTGACATAGTTACCAACATTATATATATGTCTCTTTCTTTTTTTTCTTTTTCTTTCTGAATTGAACAATTCAAGTGACTTAAATGCATCAAGCATCCAAGTGAGGTGAAAAATTTGTGTGCAGTGTACCAAATGATTTCTTTGTTGATCTCAGTTTTACAGTATTTTCTCTGGTGGCATCAGTGTGTTTGTTTTCCTGTTTTTTACTTACAAAATATTGAGGGCAAATATAATAGTAGTATAGAAACATTGCTATCCATTGTCACGATATTATTAATGATATTATTAACATTGTCAAAACTGAACTATTGACTAACATATAGGGATGTTTTGAGCTGACGTTTTCATAGTTGATCTATAGAATTTCAAATTTGGAGTAAAAGGCACACAAAAAGCCCTTTTGGGTTTTTCTTTTTTTCTTTTTTTTTGGCCACACCACGTGGCTTATGAGATCTTAGTTCCCCGACCAGGGGATTGAACCCGGGCCCTCGACAGTGAAAGTACAGAGTCCTAACCACTGGACCACCAGGGAATTCCCAGGTTTTTCATTTTCAATATATATAAGTGTGTGTTGAGCAAAAGTTGAAGCTGTGTAAACCGAGGTCTGCCCATGCTAATAGGTTAGATAAGTAGGAAACGTTAAACTCTTAAGGCCATTAGGTTATTTAGGAATTTTTGTATATATTTACTTTTCACAGATAGAAATAGAGTTGTCAGGTTTGTAAAAGTTACAGTTGGGGAATTTTTCTCAATTTGAAACATTCATTAATATTTTCTTTATTCTTTCAGCATCTTTCAGTGTTGTCCTTGAATTTATGGATTCTACCTAATTTATCTTTATGTCAAGCACTGAGTATGTCTTGGGGTCTGAAATGATTATTAACTAAATGATATTTGTCTTTCTTAAATCGCTGGACTACAAATTATAGTTTCTGCCTGTATAAGTATGCCCAGAATCCTTAGTAATTTGGTAGTTTTAATCCATGATTTGATATAAAGGAATTTATGTAAAAGAAAAATATAGATTTCTAACAGAGGGGTGACATACAGTCATTCACAGAGGCACGTACTGGGTTGATATGTATGTGGAGATTTTAAAGAATACTTGATTTATGGAATAAAAAACCCAACTAGTGTATAAATTTGAGAAAATGGGAGTGATTTGCTGCAGGTGAGTGAGAGAATTCTAGATTTAATAGTTGATTGGTCTGAGGAAAAACAACATTTATTTATTCTTAGGATTGCATTGTCAATTTTTAAAAAATATGGCAAACATAACATCCTCTTTCTTAAAATACGTAGTTGTTGCTATGATTTTTAAGGCTTATGGTGAAGCTCAAGCTTGATATGTGTTCAAATTTAATATTTCTATGGAAATCGACTTTGGACAGATTTCCTCACAGTGTAACATAGTGGTTATCCGCTTGGATCCCAAAGTTACCACTTACTATTTTACAACTTTACCAAGTTACTTAATATCTCTCTGCCTCAGTTTTCTTATCTGTAGAATTGGGATAAATCTAATATCAATCATGTTGATTGTGAGGATGAAAGGAGATGATACATTTAAGATGCTTGAAACAGGGACTTCTCTGGCGGTCCAGTGGTTAAGACTCCGCGCTTCCACTGCAGGGGGCACGGTTCGATTCTGCATGTCGCATGGCGCAGCCAAAAAAAACAACAAAAAAAAGATGCTTGAAACAATGTCTGGTTTATAGAAAGGGTTTGATAAATAGTAGCTTTTTTTGTTGTTATTACTCTATTGTGGTTTCCTTTATTTCTTATCAAAGGTGACTTTTTCTTCTCTTAGTGCTATTTATAAGGTAAGTCTGTTGCATATTTATCAGATGGCTCTCATCTCCATACTTGTCCTTCTCTGTTCTCCTCTGTAGTACCTGGAAAGGGGTTGGAAATTAGTAAACTGTATTTTCTTGGCGTCCTGGCGATCTGAGTTTCAGCGAGAGTCTGTCGATGGACAGTACGTGCGCTTGTTGAGAAGGTGGGATGAAGGTGGAGAGGTAGGAGGCCATTGTAGTTTTGGCGGCGTCTCCGGTCGTGGCATTGACGAGACTCTGCTCTCGTTCTGCAGCCTGGGTGTCGGCAGCCTGGACGGGCCTTTAGTGGGGACGGTCCTGCTCAGCAGCGGCACAAGGTGGTTCCAGCACCGTCAGTGGCTCTTGTGGGTGACGGGGGCCAGCCCCGAGGTGGTATCTGTTTCCCGATCTCTGAGTTGCATTATTTCACCATTTGCTACAGCAGCCTTTCCAACATCTTCCTAACAGAGTCCCTGAATTAAATTCCTCTAGAGAAGTTCGTTTTCCTGATTGGATCGTGGTTCAACGTCAGTAGCTACTCTTCAGCGTCACATACGCAGGGGTGAATCTTGCAGTCTGATAGATGTATCACATAGTTCCAATGTGTCTTTCTTATTCTCAGAAGTATTGTTTTTTTTGTTGGTGTGTTCCAGTGATTTTTTTTTTTTCTGTCCATTCTTTGCATTTAGGAAGTCAGTGGATAAGAGCTAATGTTTGGGAATTGTACTGATATTTATTTATTTATTGATGTATAGTTAATTTACAATATCATGTTAGTTTCAGGTGTACAGCACAGTGATTCAGTTTTATATATTATATTATATTACATTATATTATGTGTATATAAATATATATTCTTTAGATTCTCTTCCCTTATAGGTTACTACAAAATATTGAGTATAGTTGCCTGTGCCATACAGTAGGTCCTTGTTGGTTATCTATTTTATATATAGTAATGTGTACATGTTAATCCCAAACTCCTAATTTATCCCTCCCCCCACTCCCCTTTTCCCTTTGGTAACCATAAGTCTGTTTTCTATGTCTGTGAGTCTCTTTCTGTTTTGGAAATAAGTTCATTTGTATCTTTTTTTTTTTTTTGATTAGATTCCTCATATAAGCAGTATCATATGATATTTATCTCTGTCTCGCTTACTTCACTTAGTCTGATAATCTCTAGGTCTATCCAAGCTGCTGCAAATGACATTATTTCATTCTTTTTTTGTGACTGAGTAGTATTCCATTGTGTATATATATATATATATATATATATATATATATACCATAGTTTTTTTATCCATTCATCTGTTGATGGACATTTAGGTTGCTTCCATATCTTGGCTATTATAAATAGTGCTGCTGTGAATGAGCTAGCTCAGTATTTAAAACAGCCTGTTTTTGATTCTTGCTTCTAAAAGATTGCTGAATTATGATTCTCCACTTTCTCCACCATTCTACCCAATCACAACCACTTAGGACCTAATTGTTAAAAGAGTAGTTCTCTGGCATCTCTGAAATTTTATTCTAAGCTGTGAATACCCATTCTGTAGGTACTGGTACTAGTTGACTATTTTGAGATTTGTGCATGAGTAGGTAATAGTGGCCACTGGATAAGATGATTGCAAGATGCTATTGATTTTTAAGCCACATTCCAGTTTCAGAGATGTTAAAATGTGAGGTGTAAAGGACATATTAGAATCAATGAAATACAGTACCTTATACTGAGTCAATGACTTTAAAACATTAAAGTATTATTATAGATATTTTCTACATCACAGTTTTGTATCTTAAGTCCCTCAGTTTCCATAAATACAGTATTACCTGTGAGGAGCTATTAAATCAATATCGAGGTAGCTTGAAAGCCCATACCTATCTTTTAATTTCTTAATGGATTCATTTAAAAAGTGCTGCATCACCGATGTGCTTGGTGACACAGAAAATGATATTCTGTAGAGAACATGTACACTGACAATTTTAAGTCAAAAAGTGAGCGGGCAGAATTAGATTCTGAAAGTAAAAGAGTTTGAGGAATAGCTTAACTAATTTTGCTTATATTTTGTTATAATGTATATATAAAGGTGATATATAATATCCATGTCTGATTAAATCTAAAATTTTTCTTTCAATAAGAATGAAATAAAAATTCTAAATGTTCTGTCAGTTTAATTGGCAGTTTTTTCTTTCTCAGTGGTTCATAAAATAATGGTGATTTTACAATTGACTGTGAAAATTAATATGTTCTTTTTCTACGTACACATAATTCTTTTTGTTAGGTGATTTTTTTTTTTTCTCTTTTAAATTCTCGACATGCTGATGGAGAATGGCTTTAAAATAATGCCACTCAGCATTCCATTATTTCTTTGCCATTTTGCCAGTTTATCTTGTTAGAATCTATATAAATGAAGTTCATTTGTGTCTCCTTGCTATATAGAAAATGTATTGGAAACTATTTACTAAAGGAATTCTAGTATCTTAAACATGGAAAATGGACAATTGCTAGTAAAATGGTTGATGGGCATTTTACCCGTCTTACCCATGGGAGAACTTTTGCTAAGTTAGTCAATGCTGCGCAGTAGAGAGTACATGAGGAAAAATAACCCTGAAGAGTAATTGCAAAGATTGCACAAGGTGTGTTACAAGTGTGGTTGAATTTTAGCATATACACTAAGTATACTGATGCACATTGTGAAATGATATCCATCTCCTAAAAGGTTTTCTGTTACATTAAATGAGACAGGAAAATGTAATGAGGCTAACTTCGAAATTGTGTAAGGCAGCGGTCCCCAACCTTTTTGGTACCAGGGACCAGTTTCGTGGAAGACAGTTTTTCCACGGACCGGGGGTGGGGGGCGTGGGGGTGGAGGAGGATGGGGGTGGTCCAGGAGGTAATGCGAGCAATGCTTTGCTCACTTGCCCGCCGCTCACCTCCTGCTGTGCAGCCTGATGCATAACAGGCCGTGAACTGGTACTGATCCATGGCCCAGGGGTTGGGGACCTCTGGTGTAAGGAATATGATGGTTGCTTTATCACGTCTTTGCTTTTGAGCTATATGTTTGCAAATGATTTTGAGAAGAAATCTAATTTGTCTCATTGTGCCCAAGTACTGGAAATGTGGGATTTTCAAAATAACTAATTATCAAAGAAAAAGAATTAGCATGCATTTGAGTTGCAATGGGTCCAGGACTTTTTGTGTATCACCTTAGTATAGCTATTCAGTTAAAAATATTGGGTAAATTTTTTTTTTATTTTTCAGTGATAAGACAACATGCTCTCCTGAAACAATTACACTTGTAAAAACATTTGAAATCTCAAAATCATATCTTATCTGTAAAAGGTAGTGCGAGAAGTCTCCTGGACACATGTAAGATATTTGCTGATTCTAACTTGATGGTGTATTTATATTTAGACAGTTTGATGGGTTATTGGTTTTTATTCAGTGGTTAAGAGTCTCTAGCAAAAAGCTGATGGGCATGCAAACACAGATACTAAATTTGTGTCTTCACATCTTCATGTCATTGGATAGTCAGAACTCGCTTCAATTCATCCAGATAGATCAGGAGGTCACAAAAACAACACCAAATGCAGCTGCACTTCTTTTATAGCTGGATAGCTTTATTAATATCCTTATTTTCTCTCTTTGTACTAACATTTCCACACACACAGCTTGTTTTACAAGGCACTGTCAATCTACAGTGCCTGTATTATGGCTTGTATAAGCTCAGTTTCCCATAGTTGGTTTTCAGGGACATTTCTAATTTGGTGTACCTGCCCAACGTATCATGCTTTAATTTCCCCAAATCTATGTGAGGCTTGCTAAGGTGGGCCAGCTCCTTCTAAAAAAATTAATATTAAAAATTTCATTAAATGTTTCATTTTGAAATATGTCCAATTAGAAAGGTTGCAGAAATTGTACAAAGAATTCCTATGTACCCCTCTCTCAGCTTCCCTGGTTATTAACCTCATGCGTAACCACAGCAGTAATGATCGAAACCAGGAAATTAGCAGATACAATACTGTTAACTCTGCTACACACATGATTCAACTTTCATTAATAGTCCCACTTACTTTTCTTTTGGCCGCCCACATGGCATGCGGGATCTTAGTTCCCCGACCAGGGATCGAACCCACGCCCCCTGCAGTGGAAGCGTAGAGTCTTAACCACTGGACCGCCAGGGAAGTCCCCACTTATGTTCTTTTATGGATCAAGGACCCATACAGAATCTCCACTTATTGTTACCTTTCCCTAGTCTCCTTTATTTTGGGACAGATACTTTCTCTTTTTGTCTGTCATGATCTCTATATTTAGTCCGCTCTCTTGTAGAGTGTCTTTCTTCATGATTAAATTCAGGTTATGCCTGTATTTTGTCAGGAATCCATACAAGTGATGCTGTGCCCTCTCAGAGCATCCGGTAGGATGACACATGGTGTTCTCTGCTTACTCGTTTTGACTTTTCCATTCGTCATACATGGTACCCCACTGCTTAGAATGCCAACTTTTTGCCTCTGTGCATCTAATTATATTCATTTTTCAGGACCTACCTTTTCTTGTGGTTTTCTCTATTTGCTCCAGCTCATCTGCTTTCTCACTTTTCTGCAGTCCTTTTTGCCTTAAGGCCGAGGTTATCATCTGGCTATGACCTTCAACCACTGTGGCTCCCAGGACACCTCTCTGATTACTCCCTTGTGGTATTGAGACTTATTATACCCATTTATGCTGTCCACACATGCTCCCAGTAATAACCATGGCTTCAGTAATATCAAAGCTTAGCACCTAATTTTATTTATGGAAAGTTAATTTTATTTTCTAATTAGATAGTAATATTATATTAATATTATAACAAATATATTGACAAATATAGACAAATATTATAAACCAATATTATAATAGTATGTTGACTTTCTAATGTAGCCTGTTAATCTTTAGATCTTCAGTAATTTGAGGGGCAGAGGTCAGGGGAAGATTGGGTACAACAGTATTTGGCGAGTAATTTTATTTTTTTTTATTTTTAAATTTTTTTTAACATCTTTATTGGAGTATAATTGCTTTACAATGGTGTGTTAGTTTCTGCTTTATAACAAAGTGAATCAGTTATACATATACATATGTCCCCATATCTCTTCCCTCTTGCATCTCCCTCCCTCCCACCCTCCTTATCCCACCCCTCTAGGTGGTCACAAAGCACCGAGCTGATCTCCCTGTGCTATGCGGCTGCTTCCCACTAGCTATCTATTTTACATTTGGTAGTGTATATATGTCCATGCCACTCTCTCACTTTGTCCCAGCTTACCCTTCCCCCTCCCCATATCCTCAAGTCCATTCTCTAGTAGATCTGCATCTTTATTCCCCTCTTGCCCCTAGGTTCTTCATGACCATTTTTTTTTTTTTTTTAGATTCCATATATATGTGTCAGCATATGGTATTTGTTTTTCTCTTTCTGACTTACTTCACTCTGTATGACAGTCTCTAGGTCCATCCACCTCACTACAAATAACTCAGTTTCGTTCCTTTTTATGGCTGAGTAATATTCCATTGTATATATGTGCCACATCTTCTTTATCCATTCATCCGATGATGGACACTTCGGTTGCTTCCATGTCCTGGCTATTGTAAATAGAGCTGCAATGAACATTTTGGTACATGACTCTTTTTGAATTATGGTTTTCTCAGGGTATATGCCCAGTAGTGGGATTGCCGAGTCGTACGGTAGTTCTATTTTTAGTTTTTTAAGGAACGTCCATACTGTTCTCCATAGTGGCTGTATCAACTTACATTCCCACCAACACTGCAAGAGGGTTTCCTTTTCTCCACACCCTCTCCAGCATTTATTGGTTGTAGATTTTTTGATGATGGTCATTCTGACCGGTGTGAGATGATATCTCATTGTAGTTTTGACTTGCATTTCTCTAATGATTAATGATGTTGAGCATTCTTTCATGTGTCAGTTGGCAATCTGTATATCTTCTTTGGAGAAATGTCTGTTTAGGTCTTCTGCCCATTTTTGGATTCGGTTGTTTGTTTTTTTAATGTTGAGCTGAATGAGCTGCTTGTAAATTTTGGAGATTAATCCTTTGTCAGTTGCTTCATTTGCAAATATTTTCTCCTATTCTGAAGGTTGTCTTTTTGCCTTGTTTATGGTTTCCTTTGCTGTGCAAAAGCTTTTAAGTTTCATTAGGTCCCATTTGTTTATTTCTGTTTTTATTTCCATTTCTCTAGGAGGTGGGTGAAAAAGGATCTTGCTGTGATTTATGTCATAGAGTGTTCTGCCTATGTTTTCCTCTAAGAATTTGATGGTGTCTGGCCTTACATTTAGGCCTTTAATCCATTTTGAGATTATTTTTGTGTATGGTGTTAGGGAGTGTTCTAATTTCATTCTTTTACATGTAGCTATCCAGTGTTCCCAGCACCACTTATTGAAGAGGCTGTCTTTTCTCCAGTGTATATACTTGCCTCCTTTATCAAAGATAAGGTGACCTTATGTGCATGGGTTTATCTCTGGGGTTTCTATCCTGTTCCATTGATCTATATTTCTGTTTCTGTGCCAGTACCATACTGTCTTGATTACTGTAGCTTTGTAGTATAGTCTGAAGTCAGGGAGTCTGATTCCTCCAGCTTTGTTTTTCTTTCTCAAGATTGCTTTGGCTATTTGGGGTCTTTTGTGTTTCCATACAAATTGTGAAATTTTTTGTTGTAGTTCTGTGAAAAATGCCAGTGGTAGTTTGATAGGGATTGCACTGAATCTGTAGATTGCTTTGGGTAGTAGAGTCATTTTCACAATGTTGATTCTTCCAATCCAAGAACATGGTATATCTCTCCATCTATTTGTATCATCTTTAATTTCTTTCATCAGTGTCTTATCATTTTCTGCATACAGGTCTTTTGTCTCCCTAGGTAGGTTTATTCCTAGATATTTTATTCTTTTTGTTGCAATGGTAAATGGGAGTGTTTCCTTAATTTCTCTTTCAGATTTTTCATCATTAGTGTATAGGAATGCAAGAGATTTCTGTGCATTAATTTTGTATCCTGATACTTTACCAGATTCATTGATTACCTCTAGTAGTTTTCTGGTAGCATCTTTAGGATTCTCTATGTATAGTATCATGTCATCTGCAAACAGTAACAGCTTTACTTCTTCTTTTCCAAGTTGGATTCCTTTTATTTCTTTTTCTTCTCTGATCGCTGTGGCTAAAACTTCCAAAACTAGGTTGAATAATAGTGGTGAGAGTGGGCAACCTTGTCTTGTTCCTGATCTTAGTGGAAATGGTTTCAGTTTTTCACCATTGAGGACGATGTTGGCTGTGGGTTTGTCATATACAGCCTTTATTATGTTGAGGAAAGTTCCCTCTATGCCTACTTTCTGGAGAGTTTTTATCATAAATGGGTGTTGAATTTTGTCGAAAGCTTTCTCTGCATCTATTGAGATGATCATATGGTTTTTCTCCTTCAATTTGTTAATATCGTGTATCACGTTGATTGATTTGTGTATATTGAAGAATCCTTGCATCCCTGGAATAAACCCCACTTGATCATAGTGTATGATCCTTTTAATGTGCTATTGGATTCTGTTTGCTAGTATTTTGTTGAGGATTTTTGCATCTATGTTCATCAGTGATATTGGCCTGTAGTTTTCTTTCTTTGTGACATCTTTGTCTGGTTTTGGTATCAGAGTGATGGCGGCCTTGTAGACTGAGTTTGTGATTGTTCCTCCCTCTGGTATATTTTGGAAGAGTTTGAGAAGGATAGGTGTTAGCTCTTCTTTAAATGTTTGATAGAATTCACCTGTGAAGCCATTTGTTCCTGGGCTTTTGTTTGTTGGAAGATTTTTAATCACAATCTCAATTTCAGTGCTTGTGATTGCTCGGTTCATATTTTCTCTTTCTTCCTGGTTCAGTCTCGGAAGGTTGTGCATTTCTAAGAATCTGTCCATTTCTTCCAGGTTGTCCATTTTATTGGCATACAGTTGCTTGTAGTAATCTTTCTTGATCCTTTGTATTTCTGCAGTGTCAGTTGTTAGTTCTCCTTTTTCATTTCTAATTCTATTGATTTGAGTCTTCTCCCTTTTTTTCTTGGTAAGTCTGGCTAATGGTTTATCAATTTTGTTTATTTTCTGAAAGAATCAGCTTTTAGTTTTATTGATCTTTGCTGTCGTTTCCTTCATTTCTTTTTCATTTATTTCTGATCTGATGTATATGATTTCTTTCCTTCTGCTAACTTTGGGGTTTTTTTGTTCCTGTTTCTCTAATTGCTTTAGGTGTAAGGTTAGGTTGTTTATTTGAGATGTTTCTTGTTTCTTAAAGTAGGATTGTATTGCTCTAAACGTCCCTCTTAGAACTGCTTTTGCTGCATCCCATAGGTTTTGGGTCGTCGTGTTTTCATTGTCATTTGTTTCTAGGTACTTTTTGATTTCCTCTCTGATTTCTTCAGTGATCTCTTGGTTATTAAGTAGTGTGTTGTTTAGCCTCCATGTGTTTGTATTTCTTACAGATTTTTTCCTGTAATTGATATCTAGTCTCATAGCATTGTGGTCGGAAAAGATACTTGATACGATTTCAATTTTCTTAAATTTACCAAGGCTTGATTTGTGACCCAAGATATGATCTATCCTGCAGAATGTTCCATGAGCACTTGAGAAGAATGTGTATCCTGTTGTTTTTGGATGGAATGTCCTATAAATATCAATTAAGTCTATCTTCTTTAATGTATCATTTAAAGCTTGTGTTTCCTTATTTGTTTTCATTTTGGATGATCTGTCCATTGGTCAAAGTGGGGTGTTAAAGCCCCCTACTATGATTGTGTTACTGTCGATTTCCCCTTTTATGGCTGTTAGTATTTGCCTTATGTATTGAGGTGCTCCTATGTTGGGTGCATAAATATTTACAATTGTTATATCTTCTTCTTGGATTCATCCCTTGATCATTATGTAGTGTCCTTCTTTGTCTCCTGTAATAGTCTTTGTTTTAAAGTCTATTTTGTCTGATATGAGAATTGCTACTCCAGCTTTCTTTTGATTTCCATTTGCATGGAATATCTTTTTCCATCCCCTCACTTTCAATCTGTATGTGTCTCTAGGTCTGAAGTGGGTCTCTTGTAGACAGCATATATACGGGTCTTGTTTTTGTATCCATTCAGCCGATCTATGTCTTTTGGTTGGAGCATTTAATCCATTTACATTTAAGGTAATTATCGATATGTATGTTCCTATTCCCATTTTCTTAATTGTTTTGGGTTTATTATTGTAGTTCTTTTCCTTCTCTTGTGTTTCCTGCTTATAGAAGTTCCTTTAGCATTTGTTGTAAAGCTGGTTTGGTAGTGCTGAATTCTCTTAGCTTTTGCTTGTCTGTAAAGATTTTAATTTCTCCGTCAAATCTGAATGAGATCCTTGCTGGGTAGATTAAGCTTGGTTGTAGGTTTTTCTCCTTCATCACTTTAAATATTTCCTCCCACTCCCTTCTGGCTTGCAGAGTTTCTGCTGAAAGATCAGCTGTTAAACTTTTGGGGATTCCCTTATGTGTTATTTGTTGGTTTTCCCTTGCTGCTTTTAATATTTGTTCTTTGTATTTAATTTTTGATAGTTTGATTAATATGTGTCTTGGCATGTTTCTCCTTGGATTTATCCTGTATGGGACTCTCTGTGCTTCCTGGACTTGATTAACTATTTCCTTTCCCATATTAGGGAAGTTTTCAATTATAATCTCTTCAAATATTTTCTCAGTCCCTTTCTTTTTCTGTTCTTCTTCTGGGACCCCTATAATTCGAATGTTGGTGCATTTAATATTGTCCGAGAGGTCTCTGAGACTGTCCTCAATTGTTTTCATTCTTTTTTCTTTATTCTGCTCTGCAGTAGTTATTTCCACTATTTTATCTTCCAGGTCAGTTATCCGTTCTTCTCCGTCAGTTATTCTGCTATTGATCCCTTCTAGAGAATTTTTAATTTCATTTATTGTGTTGTTCATGATTGTTTGTTTGCTATTTAGTTCTCCTAGGTTCTTGTTAAACGTTTCTTGTGTTTTCTCCTTTCTGTTTCCAAGATTTTGGATCATCTCTACTATCATTATTCTGAATTCTTCTTCAGGTAGACTGCCTATTTCCTCTTCATTTGTTAGGTCTGGTGGGTTTTTGCCTTGCTCCTTCATCTGCTGTGTGTTTCTCTGTCTTCTCATTTTGTTTAACTTACTGTGTTTGGGTCTCCTTTTTGCAGGCTGCAGGTTCGTAGTTCCCGTTGTTTTTGGTGTCTGTCCCCAGTGGCTAAGGTTGGTTCAGTGGGTTGTGTAGGCTTCCTGGTGGACGGGACTAGTGCCTGTGTTCTGGTGGATGAGGCTGGATCTTGTCTTTCTGTTGGGCAGGTCCACATCTGGTGGTGTGTTTTGGGGTGTCTGGGGCCTTATTATGATTTTAGGCAGACTCTGTGCTAATGGATGGGGTTTTGTTCCTGTCTTGGTAGCTGTTTGGCATAGGGTGTCCTGCACTGTCTTTGCTGGTTTTTGAGTGGAGGTGGGTCTTGGCGTTGAGATGGAGATCTCTGGGAGATTTTTGCTGTTTGATATTACATGGAGCTGGGAGGTCTCTTGTGGACCAATGTCCTGAACTTGGCTATCCCACCTCAGAGGCACAGCCCTGGTGCCTGGCTGGAGCACCAAGAGCCTGTCTTCCACACGGCTCAGAATAAAAGGGAGAAAAAAAGAAAGAAGAAGATAAAATAAAATAAAATAAAGTTATTAAAATAAAAAATAATTATTAAGAAAAAATTTTTTGAAGTAATAAAAAAAAAACCACGGACAGACAGAACCCTAGGACAAATGGTAAAAGCAAAGCTATACAGACAAAATCACACACAGAAGCATACACATACACACTCACAAGAAGAGAAAAAGGGAAAATATATATATATATCGTTGCTCCCAAAGTCCACCTCCTCAATTTGGGATGATTCGTTGTCTATTCAGGTATTCCACAGATGCAGGCACATCAAGTTGTTTGTGGAGATTTAATCCGCTGCTTCTGAGGCTGCTGGGAGAGATTTTCCTATCTCTTCTTTGTTCGCACAGCTCCCGGGGTTCAGCTTTGGATTTGGACCTGCCTCTGCGTGTAGGTCGCCTGAGGGCATCTGTTCTTGGCTCAGACAGGACGGGGTTAAAGGAGCAGCTGCTTCGGGGGCTGTGGCTTGCTCAGGCCGGGGGGAGGGAGGGGTACGGAGGAGGCGGGGTGCGCCTGCGGCGGCAGAGGCGGCGTGACGTTGCACCAGCCTGAGGTGCGCCGTGCGTTCTCCCGGGGAAGTTGTCCCCGGATCACGGGAGCCTGGCAGTGGCGGGCTGCACAGGCTCCTGGGAGGGGCAGTGTGGAGAGTGACCTGTGCTCGCACACAGGCTTCTTGGTGGCAGCAGCAGCAGCCTTAGCGTCTCCTGCCCGTCTCTGGGGTCCGCGCTGATCACCGCGGCTCGCGCCCGTCTCTGGAGTTCGTTTAGGTGGCGCTCTGAATCCCCTCTCCTCGCACACCAGGAAACAACGAGGCAAGAAGAAATCTCTTGCCTCTTTGCCAGGTCCAGTCTTTTTCCCGGACTCCCTCCCGGCTAGCTGTGGCGCACTAGTCTCTTCAGGCTGTGTTCACGCCGCCAACCCCAGTCCTCTCCCTGCGATCCGACCGAAGCCCGAGCCTCAGCTCCCAGCCCCGCCCGCCCCGGCGGGTGAGCAGACAAGCCTCCTGGGCTGGTGAGTGCTACTCAGCACTGATCCTCCGTGCGGGAATCTCTCCGCTTTGCCCTCCGCACCCCTGTGGCTGCGCTCTCCTCCGTGGCTCCAAAGCTTCCCCCCTCCGCCACCCACAGTCTCCGCCCGCGAAGGGGCTCCTAGTGTGTGGACACCTTTCCTCCTTCACAGCTCCCTCCCACTGGTGCAGGTCCCATCCCTATTCTTTTGTCTGTGTTTTTTCATTTTTCTTTTGCCCTACCCAGGTACGTGGGGAGTTTCTTGCCTTTTGGGAAGTCTGTGGTCTTCTGCCAGCGTTCAGTAGGTGTTCTGTAGGAGTTGTTCCACATGTAGATGTATTTCTGATATATCTGTGGGGATTAAGTTGATCTCCGCGTCTTACTCTTCCGCCATCTTGAAGCTCTCCTTGGCGAGTAATTTTAAAGTGATTGCTAGAAGAAACTGCATTAAGTTTTCTTGTTCATATATTCTTATCTCTGACATCAGTGTTAAAAGTAATTGTTACCGTAGAAGTGAAAATTACCAAAAAGTATGACCATAATTAATACCTTCAAAGTTGAAAGGAGTATTCAGTAAAATAACCATTGTAACATAGAGATTAATTTATGGTTAAATACAGCAAACGGTAATAGGAATAAGAATGTTCCTGAAGTGAAAACTTTATAGTCTTAATGACTGTACCATTGAATTATTTTAAACTGTAAACCTGTTTTCTTCCTAAGGACTGAAGGAACATCTATAGCAGTGAACTTAATGTGGCCTCCTTCTATTCCTGTGATTTGGCAGGTAGACACAGGCTGCTTTCCACAGTTTACAAGTGGGAGCCTGGGGCACAGAAGTAACATGATGCTTTGTCAGAGATGAGCAAATGAGATGCAGAGACGGGGCTGGGACCGGGCTCTTCGGTGGGTGAGTTTGCCCACCCTGCCCCATTAGACTGTAAATTCTGGCCAATGAGGGAGGCTTCCTCAGGTGTGGAGACTTTGAATCTGCTGTTAGTAATCAAGCAGCGTGAAGTAGAGTAATTTAGAAATACACTTTCTTTTTAAAAAGAACATTTATGCTTTATCACAGCATCATGTATAATGAAACATGATAAAGCCCTACTGAGCTTGACATCTATGAGGAAACGAGCAGTACTTTGGATTAGTGCCAGGGCAGAGAAATGACCCTATTATCTCTGTAACGGTAATACTGTGCCTCACAGGGAAACTTACATCATCAAGAGTGAGTTGTTATTCTCTAGCTGATTCTTTCTACACCAGTTACTGGTATATTAAATCAGAAGGCATTGGAAAGTTCTTTCAAGGGGCTTGGGAATATAATTCAAAGGTTTCAGTATTCACCTTGACCTGAAACATCATGTAAATCTGTGTTTACACGTTTATAGATGTGTACACACACACACACACACACAAATTTCACACCCCCATTTCTTTGTACACACCTCTTCTTTCTACATGAAAGACCTCCTTTATTTTCTCTTGTGTTAAGTACTTCTTCATCCCTAAGACCCCTACCAGTTGTTCCCTTGTTGGTGATGAAGACACCTCGATCTTACAGTCAGGTTGTTGCCTCCCTCTGTCTTTCCTAGAGCAGGTTGTCCTCACTGCTACATCATGTTTTTATTTGTTTGCTGATCATCTCTTTCCATCTTTTTAACTCCCAGTTGAGTGTGTGCTTCTTAAGGGCAGGAACTGCCTTTTTCATTTCATAGTCTAGCCTCTTGCATGATGTCTGCATATACTGGGTACACAATGACTATTAAATGAATAAGTATATATTATACATAGTACACATTATACATATATCTAATTTATACACTCTGCCATATTTTCAAAATGTGTTTAAGATGACTTGTAAGCAATACAACAAATTAGAAGAGAATTGGAAGGAAAAAAAGGAAGAGAATGGGAAATAAAAGGGGCCAGGCATGAGCTAATTCATGCCATGAGTCTGTCGGTGTATATGTAATATGAATATAAGTGCATTTGCAATTACAAAGGAAGCATATCTGTGGAACTTACAATATATATTTAAAAATCTATCTTGTCTGATTTTCGAGCAAAAAGTTACATCTTTTTTATTTTGGCCTTGGAAAGCTCTCTCTCTTTAAACCCACACATTTTTTTCAACGTCTCTGATGCTGAAGGGTTTCTCTATGGGATGCTCATTAGTGCTAAGATTAGAATGTAATCAGCATGTGGTAAAATGGAGTGGCTCAGTGAGCCCCACTGCTGTGAAAACAGGAATCCGTACTATGACTGCACAGAGGCCCTTCAGCTCCTGAAGTTTCATGCTGTAACTCCTCTTACCTGCTCTCTTTCATAAAACATTATACATGATGTAGGAATGACTATTTGATAATAACCTGCTCTTGGAATAAATATCTTTTAAGTTAACAAAACAAAAATGTACCTGGGAATTATAGCTTGCTCCCTAGGTGACCTGTTTGCCAAGTTTAAATAAATGCATATATTAAAATGCTGCTCTGAACATTGGGGTGCATGTATCTTTTCAAATTAGTCTTTTCATTTTCTTTGAATATATACCCAGGAATGGAATTGCTGGATTATATGGTAGTTCTGTTTTTAGTTTTTTGAGGAACCTCTGTACTGTTTTCCATAGTGGCTGCACCAATTTACATTCCCACCAACAGTGTACAAGGGTTCCCTTTTCTCCACATCCTCACCAGCACTTGTTATTTATAGACTTTTATTTAAAATACTTTTTAACTGAATGAAAGTTATTTTAAATTCTATAGTGCTTTACACATTTCAAAAGTTTCACACACACGATTTCATATAATCCCATAATAACCCTTTTTCCCCTTCCCCTGTATTGCCCCTCTCCCCACTGATAACCACTAGTTTGTCCTCTGTCGGTGAGTCTGCTTCTTTTTTGTTTTATCCACTAGTTTATTGTATTTTTTAGATTCCATATATAAGTGATATCCTACAGTATTTGCCTTTCTCTGTCTGACTTATTTCACTTAGCACAATGCCCTCCAAGTCTATCCATGTTGCTACAAATGGCAAAATTTCATTATTTTTTATGGCCGAGTAGTATTCCGTTGTATATATATACCATAGTATTTTTTATCCATTCATCTGTTGATGGACTCTTAGGTTGCGTCCATATCTTGGCAATTATAAATAATGCTGCTATGAACATTGGGGTGCATGTATCCTTTCTGTCTTTTCAAATTAGTGTTTTTGTTTGTTTGGTTTTTTTTGGATATAGACCCAGGAGTGGAATTGCTGGGTCATATGGTAGTTCTATTTTTAGTCTTTTGCAAAACCTCCATACTGTTTTCCATAGTGGCTGCACCAGTTTACATTCCCACCAACAGTGTAGAAGGGTTCCCTTCTCTCCACATCTTTGCCAGTATTTGTTATTTGTGTTCTTTTTGACGATAGCCATTCTGACAGGTATGTGGTGATATCTCATTGTGGTTCTGACTTGCATTTCCCTGATGATTAGCAATGTTGGGCATCTTTTCATGTGCCTGTTGCCCATCTGTATATCTTCTTTGGAAAAATGTCTATTCAGGTCTTCTGCCCATTTTTTAATCAGTTGGTTTTTTTTGTTGTTATTGAGTTGTATGAGCTGTTTATATATTTTGGATATTAACCCCTTATTGGTCATATTATTTGCAAATATTTTCTTCCATTTAGTAAATTTTCTTTTCATTTTGTCAGTGGTTTCCTCTGCTGTGCAAAAGCTTTTAATTTAATTAGGTCTCATCTGTTTATTTTTGCTTTTGTTTCTTTTGCCTGAGGAGACAGATCCAAGAAAATATTCTGATTTATGTCAAAAAGTGTTTGGCCTGTGTTCTCTTCTGGAAGTTTTATGGTTTCCAGTCTTACATTTAGGTCTTTAATCCATAAAATTGCACTTTTATTTTCCTCCTCTCAGGATTAAATTTATGCAAAGCTAAGGAGTGATTTTTTGGGTTCGTTTAAATATAAGACTCTTCTTGAATCTCGTTCTTGGCATGCTTTTTTTTTTTTTTTTTTGGTGGAGGACTAAGCTTTGTTTGCCATGTTGTCCCTTAATTAATTATTAAAGTGATGAGGTCTTATTATTCTGGGTAATTTACTGAATACAATGAAACAGTTAGTCACTCACTGGCAGTTTTTCAAAGGAGGTGGGCCAAGATGCCAACCCATTTCTGTTGGTGCGCCAGCCCTTAGAGCGGTGTGTTCCAGGGATTTGCTAATTACCAGCTGGCAGCTGATTTATAACACAAGGCAGGAAAGACAAGGCTCTTGAATGGTGGCCGCTGACTCACAAGCAAGGCGGAGTGTGTCCTGGCTTCAAGCCTTGTCTTTCAGTGTGCAGATCTTGCTGCTTGGAGAAAGAAGACTTGATGATGGCAAGGAGCACGCTTGCCAGAGGTTATCAGCATTGTTCTTGACCACCGCTTTGGTTTAGCAGCTGAGAACTGCTAAGTAAAATGTGTTATTCCAGTTGAACATGTCTGTCTTCCTATTTGTCAGTTCCTTTGTCCATCCATCCATATATCCATTGGTCCATCCATTCATCCATCTAATACTGGATTTCAGCCATCAGTGAACGGGCTATAATTAACCTCTGAATGCACTGTTTAGAATTGAGGTTGGGAAACATTTTCTGTAAAGGGACAGATAGTAAATATTTTAGGCTTATAGGCTATACTGTCTCTTACAACTACTCAGCTCTGCTGTTGAAGGGCAAGAACAGCCACAGATAACATGTAAATGAATGGACGAGGTTGTGTGCCAATAAAACATCGTTTACAAAAGTTGACTTGCCCACTCCTGGTTTAGATAGTTGGAAGTATCTGACTCAACATAGTTTGTGTGCTACACAAAAAAACTTAAAAAAAATGCTTTTAATGCTTATATGTTTTCTTGAGGTTAGACTGTACATTTTTGTTTTTGTTGTTGTTCTTGTTTCCTCTGGACCACTAGGGAAGTCCCTTATATGTTTTCTAACAGCTATGTGTCAGGTTTCTTGGCTTAATTGTCATCTGTGTTGAGGTTTACCCACAAAAGTAGTTTTATAGGTTTTACCATTTTGTTACTTAATTAATTTTATTTTATTTAAACATATACATGACATAAAGCTTATTCATCTCTCTCTGGCACTGGTTATAGAAAGGTCATTGGATTGGAAATACACAAAAATACAAGGAATAAAATTTTCTACCATATCACTGATAACAGCACCATTAAACGTGATAGTTTTTACTTACAAATATGATTTAAAAAACTATACTTTTGATATGAAAACATGACCAAGATATATTGCTAAGTGGAAAAAGGAGATTATAGAAGGGTTCTAAATAATGTGTGCAGCGTGATTATATTTGTGGAAAGAAAACAAGATTTACATATGTCTATGTTTGAACTGCACAGGTCCATTATACCCAAATTTTTTTCGATAGTATATACTATCGTACTATAAGAACCCCTTTTATTAACGTCTTATGTTAGTATGGTACACTTGTTACAATTAATAAACCAGTGTTGTTACATTATTATTGTCTAATGCCCAAGATTATTAAGATTTTCTTAGTTTTTCCCTGAAGTCCTTTTTCTGTTCCAGGATAGCTGATTTGATGGTAGTTTTTCATCTGTGTAGTAATGTCATATAATAAATGGTATTTCTGTTAAAAATAACTTACGGAATTTGGGGGAAGAATAAACACAATAAAGCTTTGCCACAATGAGGTTCTTGTATTCTTTTATGCACAAATGTCACATGTGAAAAAATAATTAACCTTGCATTTTTTTCCTTGTTTTGTATTCAGTGGAACAGGTTCCCATAGAACCATACAACATCCCCCTGTCCCAGGCCGAAGTCATCCAAGAAGGGAGTGATGTCACTCTAGTTGCCTGGGGCACTCAGGTCAGTAACCGTTATAGCAACTGGTAACGTCCCTCTTGTGTTTGGAAGCCCTCATTTTAAATTCTGATTCTATGAAGCATTGAAAATGTCTTCCTTATATCTCGAATTTAAGTCTTGTTTGATGCTACATCTGTATCTGGTACTGATTTCTGACTGAAGGTGAGATGCCTTTTCAGTCGTATTAAAATTTACATGCATATGGTGAAGCCATTAAAAATATGTTGAGAGTTTACAAAAACGTATTAAAGACATGTTCTTTTGAAGCATGCACTACGTATTCGCACTACTTGTTGCTGCTTTTGACATACTATCTTCTTATTTTTTTTTGCCATTATTATTATTTTACTGAAAGAAAGATTCTTTACATTCTGTAGTGCTTTTACAGTTTTCAAAAGTTTCACACACATGATTTCATATAATCCCATTATAACCCCTCCTTTTCTTATCCCCCATCCTTTTATTGCCCCTCTCCCCTTCCCTTTCCCCACTGGTAACCACTAGTTTGTTCTCTGTATCTGTGAGTCTCCTTCTCTGTTGTTTTATTCACTGGTTTGTTGTATTTTTTAGATTCCACATATAAGTGATATCCTACCGTATTTGTCTTTTTCTTTCTGACTTACTTCACTTTGCATAATGCCCTCCAAGTCTATCCATTTTGCTGCAAATGGCAAAATTTCATTCTTTTTTATGGCTGAGTGGTAGTCCATTGTATATATATATACCACGTATTCTTTATCCATTCATCGGTTGATGGACACTAAGTTTGCTTCCATACCTTGGCACTTGTAAATAATGCTGCTATGAACGTTGGGGGCACGTGTATCTTTTCCAGTTAGTGTTTTTGTTTCTGTTTTTGGACATATACCCAGTAGTGGAATTGCTGGGTCACATGGTAGCTCTATTTTTAGTCTTTTACAAAACCTCCATACTGTTTTCCACAGTGGCTTCACCTATTTACACTCCCACCAACAGTGTAGGAGGGTTCCTTTTCTTCACATCCTTGCCAACATTTGTTATTTGTGTTCTTTTTGGTGATAGCCATGCTGACAGGTGTGAGGTAATATCTCACTGTGGTTTTGATTTGCATTTCCCCAATGATTAATGATGTTTTTCATCCCCTCTGCTGCCATCTCTCGTGATTACTTTGCTGGCTACATGGACCTGCCAGTGGTCCAGCCTCATTATTCCATACCTTTCTCTTTTCAATTGAACTGATGATCTATTTCAGTTTTCCCCAGAGCTTATTATCATATCACTCTGCTTCCAAACTTTTAAGCTCAGGACTCTTTCTCTAGCTGTAGACTTCTATCTCTCCTTTTAAAGAAATGGTCAGTTTTTCTTTTTTCTGTGTAAAAGAAATACTTGCTTATTTTAGAAAATTTAATACCACATAATATAAAGAAGATAATGAAAATCATTTGCAATCCTACAACCTCCTACACTCTTCTCCATTTGATTTTTGGCTTGGAGAGCTGTAGTCTTTGCGGTTTCTCACCTCCAGTGAGATAATCATACTGCCTGGAGAGTCACATCCGATGATGGTGCCCACAGTGGTTTTTGCAAAACTTTTCTGCTCTCCTTGAGTCCCTTTTAAAAAGCCCACTCTCAAATCAACTACATTCCAATAAAAATTTTTTAAAAAAGAAAAAGAAAAAAAAGGCTCAGCATGTGTCCTTGTCTTTCTTTTTAATAGGGAAGTTAGAGTGTATTCAACACTAATTCCCCCAGCTCGCTTTTCCTTCACACTTACCACTTCTGCTGCCAATCCTTGCCTCTTGTCCTTTTGTCTTCCAAGAAGTGTCTGGTTTTCACAGCTACTTCTCCAAATCTGTTTCAGAATGTATTCCATTTCTTCTCCAGGACTGTGATTCATTAGCTGGTCCCTCTCTCCTGCGTCTTCAGTTTCTCCTTTTCATGTCCCTCTTATTAAAAAAAAGTGTGTCCTACCAAAGGTAAAATAGATAGCTAGTGGGAAGCAGCTGCTTCACGCAGGTAGATCAGCTCGGTGCTTTGTGACCACCTAGAGGGGTGGGATAGGCAGGGTGGGAGGGAGAGGCAAGAGGGAGGAGGTATGGGGAGGTATGTATACATATAGATGATTCACTTTGTTATACAGCAGAAACTAACACAACATTGTAAAGCAATTATACTCCAATAAAGATGTTAAAAAAAATAAAATAAAAAAGTGTGTCTTTCTTCTCTATTTAAAAAATACCTTTGCTCTATCCTACTTTCCCCTTAAATAACAGTGTATCTCCCTCCTTTCTTTTATCACTAAACTTAAACAACTATTTTCTACTACCTGTATTTAATTCCTTCACTTCCTTATGTTCTTTTTTTTTTTTTTAACTCATTTACCTTATGAGTTCTGTTCCCAGTAGTTAAAACTATTTCTGCTAACATTGCTAATCTTCTAATTGCTAAATCCAACCCTTACCTCATATTGTTATGGTATGTGACACCGGCTGGCTACTATCTTCTATGAAACCTTTCTTTAGCTTCTGGATATATTGTCTTCCGATTTTCTTTCTGTTTCTTTTAACTGTTCTCCTCCTCCTCCTCCTCCCCCTCCTCCTCCCCCCTCTCCCTCCCCTCCCCCTCCCCTCCCCTCCTCCTCCCCCTCCCCCTCCTCCTCCTCCTCCTCTCCCCCCTCCTTCTTTCTCCTCCTTCTTCTTCTCCTTCTTCTCCTTCTCCTCCTTCTTCTTCTTCTTCTCCTTCTTCTTCTTCTTCTCCTTCCTCTTCTTCTTCTCCCCCTACCCCTCCCTCCCACTCCTTCTTCTCCTTCTCTCTCTTCCTCCTCCTTCTCTCCCTCCTCCTCTTCTTCTTCAGCTCCTCTTCCTCTACTTTCCTCTTAAATGTTGGTCATGTACAGGGTCCCATGATTTTTACCCTTTACTTCTCCTTCTGTATACTTTTTCTAGAAACTCAACCTACTCCTGTGACTTTATTAACCTTCTGTGTGTTGATATCTTTGGAATCAGTATCTCTGGCAATGACTGCTCTCCTTTTCTCAAAGAACCTCTTTCCAGCTGTTTTCTAGACATCTATATTTGATTATTTGGTTGGAATATGGGGTTCAACATGTCTAAAAGAAATTCTCCTTGCAAATCAATTCGTCTAACTTTAAACACTATCTCTATTAAAGATGTCAGAATTCAACTAACTTTTTTTCTTTAGTCATCCTCTGCATATTTCCCTTTTTATTTCAGGTTCATGTGATCCGAGAGGTGGCTTCCATGGCTCAAGAGAAGCTTGGAGTGTCTTGTGAGGTCATTGATCTGAGGACTATAATACCTTGGGATGTGGATACAGTTTGCAAGGTATGAATATAGTGTTGATAGTGTCATTTCCTCAAAATCTGGGGCCAAATTTGTTGGCTCTTTGCAAAGAATTGTTATAAAATTGTGAGCTTCATGAGGCTTTTCCACTGATACTAAAACTAAAATTTACACCCTGAAAGAAATGTATGAGCTTAATGCTCAAGAAAACAAATCACTTCAGGTTTTTTTTTTTCCTCCCATAGTTCTCTGTTTAAAATATTACAACTCTCTGTCCTTCATGCAGCCAGCTCCTGTTGACTTGTGTGAATAATGAACCAGTGGAAATGAGAGTATATCAGGGATGTTGAAATCACCTGTGTTTTCAAACTTCTTATTGGTTAGAGTTCAATAAGCTAGGTTGAATATAGCCAGCTAAATAATTTGGCTGAATTCTCATTTGTCCCTTCTCCAAAAGAGATAGAGATGGATTATTTTTAAAAAATACTCTGAATCACAGTTTCATGTTACGTTGTGGGATTCTGGCTGCTCTGATTTACAGTTTTCTATCTAAATCGTCTCTTGAACTTTGGCCTGTTTAGATTGGTCTTTTTCTTACTATTAATAGGATTCACATAGTCCCCTCTCAAGAATATAGTTTAGTTCTCATTTACTTGGCTATAGCTGATACCTTTCGTATTAATGTCTAGATAAATTGAAGTGCATCTATTACCAAATTGGTACATAAGGAAAGTTAAGTTCTTTTTTGTGTATGTGATGGTCTTATCTACTAAAGTTTAGGTAACATTGCATGTACTTTTTCTTGATCTATTTTTATAGCAAATGAGCCATAAGACCTAGAGTATTACACATTTCTTATTTTTAAGAGCTTTGGCATTTTTGTAGCTTTTACAGGCTGTTTCTTAGGTTATTACATAAAAATAATCTGCAGTTACTGCAGCTGTAAAAGTATAGCATAGGGTGTTTTAGGTAAAGATCATTTCATAATTTAGAGGAAGATTTAAGATTTGTTATAGTAAATGTTCTGTAGACTTACTGGACACTGTCTAAACACTTGAGATGGTTACATATGGTTTCAACAATATTCTAAGTCCGTATGTTCGTAGTTTCCATAATTAGGAGCAGTGTTTTAGGTTGAATTATGTATAACTGCATGAAATAATGCTTTTTGCAGGCATTTTCAAATCAAGTCAGACATTGCGTTTCCTTTCAAATAGCCAGATGTTCCAAATTATGGTTAAACTGGGACTGATAGCCTTTGCCCCAGAGCAGGCTTCTTGTTTGCACCGTGTCTCCCCTACTTGGGGTTTGTATTCATAATGTGAATTGTGCTTTTGCGTGAGGATATGATGCTTTGTCATGGTGCAGTGGAGGGTACTGATGTATGGTCAGGACAAGTACTCGTACTTATATACATTATACATTCAAAAAAATTTGTAGCAGCTTATGGTAAAACACAAATATAATAATACTGCAGTTGGTAACCATGAAAGTAAAGTGAGGAGAAGTAGAGGAAGAAGGAAGTGGGAAATTATTTGTATTTATATCAGTTTGTTTCTATGGGCACCCCCCTGCCCCCACCCTTTATTAAATCTACTGGTAGCATCTTTGTATGATCCTGGAATGTAGACCCTGTTCCTTAGGGCTCTGTACGACTGGAGAAGATGAAAGAGGAGACCAAAAGCCTCTACTGAATGAGAAAGTGATGCAGCAAACCTCTGACTCGTTTGCATCACTAGTTTAGTTTCCTGTTGGGGTGCTTTCATCATGTTATTTTTCCAGCTGATGACCCTCCAGTTATGTCAGTGAAAGCCAGTTTGTCATTTCTTGATTACTTTGGGTATATTTGTGCCTCTCTTCATTGTTGATCATGGTACACCTTTGGTTTTCTTTTCATGTATCAAAAGAGAACATTTTTGATACTTGGCATCTTCTAGGAATTGAAGATGATTTTAAGCAAGAGGGCCCTATAGCCAAACACTGATATTAAAAATGGGATTTTTTTGTTTGTTTGTTTAACTACGATTCAGCTTTTCTTTATCTTCTTGAATTCTATAGTATTCAAGATTTATGTTTATTATCTCTTTCAGTTAGCGCTGTGTTTTATTGGTTATTTTTGTCTTGATGACAAAATTAGATCCTTCAGCTTTATTCATTACATGTTAAACTCAACACCAAAATGCATCTTTTGGAATACCTAATCATGAAAAGCCTATTAAAGGTAAAAATAATTTATTGAACATATGCATTAGCATACTGTGCATAGTAAAAGGACTGTGGAACATAGTCATACTTTTGCTTAAGCTTTGAAGCATTGTTTGAAAGTTATAAGCCTGAACAGTTGCTTGGGGACAGAGAGAGCAGCAGTGGTTCTTCTTCCAATTATTTTTTTATTGAGGTATAGTTGATTTACAATATTATATTAGTTGCAGGTATACAACACAGTGATTCAAAATTTTTATTGTTCATATACCATTTAAAGTTATAAAATATTGGCTATATTCCCTGTGCTGTACAATATATCCTTGTAGCTTATTTATTTTATACATAGTAGTTTGTACTTCTTAATCCTTCACCCCTATCTTGCCCTTCCCTCCTTCCCTCTCCCCACTGGTAACCACTAGTTTGTTCTCTATATCTGTGAATCTGTTTCTTTTTTGTTATATTCACTAGTTTGTTGTATTTTTTAGATTCCACATGTAAGTGATACCATACAGTATTTATCTTTCTCTATCTGATTTATTTCACTAAGCATAATACCATCCATGTCCATCCAAGCAGCAGGGTTTTTGATCGTTGCTCAGGGGAGCTACAAAATTGGAGACCTGAGTGGGCCTAAAACCTGTAGTCAGTTTATCTACTCAGTTCTGTACCCAATATTAAAGACCTAAGCTAGCTGGAAGCCACTGGAAAGTAGAAAAGAAATTCTCGAGTTTTGAGGTGCTTAGGAGACAGAGACCTACCCTGGGGCCTGGGGGTGTGGGCAGGGGTGGAGTGGCTTAAGAACACCAGTGATGAGAGTGGAAAGGCCTGAAATGAGTGGTAAATTGACACTTACCTGCAGCTGCTCTTCACTTGGGGACACCAGTGAGTCTCCACTAGAAACTGAGAATCCAGGTGTATAGAACCCTTGTTTCATGGGGCTGGAAGCACAGAATTGGAAACTTGAAGGGTCTTAAACACACAGTTGGTCTCTCTCTCTCAAAACATCAATATTTGCCAAATTCTAAAGCTGTGTATGATGGGAGCTAAGCAGAACAGATCTGAAAAGCCAAGCCATCACTTGAGGCTGAAGTGACAAAGCCCAATCATACTCTCAGTTGAGAGCTGTGGAGTCAGGTCTTTCATTAGAGGCAAATCAGAAATAGATTACATCTTCCCAAACCCACATGCAGCCTCTGCCTCTCTCAGTTCCTTATTGAATTAATGTAATTTACCTTCTGCTCTATCTGCCCAGCAGAGCAAGGAGGCATCCTCTCATCATGTGGAACCTCTTATCGATCAGCATTCAGTAAAAAAAATTACTAAGTATATAAAGGGACAGGACCATATGACCAAAAACCAGGAGAAAACAAACCAGTGAAAGCAGAAACTCAGGTGATCCAGATATCGGAGTTAGCAGACAAGGACTTTAAGATTATTATGTTTAGGAACATAGAGAAGAAAGGGACAAGAGCGGTAAGAAGGTGGAGAATTATTCTAGAGAATTGGAGTGTGTGTGTGTGTGTGTGTGTGTGTGTGTGTGTGTGCACGCATGTATCAAACACTGTGGAAGCAAAAATTTTTTTGACAATAAGAACTCAGTGGATGTTTTTAAAAACATATTAGCCTTAGTAGATGATACAATTTAATGAACTAGAAGGCAAGTTAATATGTCCAATCTGAAGCACAGGGAAGAAAAAAATAGACTAAAACAGAAAAGAGCATGAAAAACATTTGGGATCTGGTCAAAGGATCTGTCCTGTATACAATTTGAATATAGAAGGAGGAGAAAGAATGAATTGGTCAGAAACAATATCTAAAAATATTTCTCATGAAATTTTCAGAACGAACTCATATGTTCAAAATGCTTTGTGGACCTCTAAGAAGGATATATTCAAAGAAAACCACACCTACGTACACAATGGAATGGCATCTTAAATTGCTGGAGATGCCAACCTAGAATTCTATACCCAGAGAAAACATCCTTTTAAAATTAAAGTGAAGTAAATACTTTAGGCAAATAGAAATTGAGAGAATTTACCACCAGTGTATTTTCACCAAAAGAAATACTACAAGGGAATTCTTTAGACAGAGGGGAAGATGATCCTAGAAGAAAGTCAGGATGGGCTTACATGGAGTTAAAACATTCTGTTGTTCTAGGATTGTTAGTGTAAAGTTTGTATTAGATTATAATAAGTCAAGGATGCATGTTGTAATCTCTAGAGTGACAACTGAAATAATAGTGAAAGTATGTATCTAGCAAGTTAAAAAGGGAACTATAGATTAATAGAAATATTTGGTTAGACCAAAAGAAAGAAAGAAAAATATGTACAAAAAACAGATGTGTCAATAGAAAACAGATAGTGAGATGACAGATAAAAACCCAGGTATTTATGTAATTAGATTGAATACAGATTAATTAAATAATCCTAGTAAAAGCCTAAGATTGTCAGACTTCATTAAAAAAATGATACTGACAAACATGCAGATTAAAAGAGACATACTTTAAATATAAGGACACAGAAAAGTTAGAAAGGGGTGGAAAAATAAAGTTGGTATAGTTATACTATCAATAATTTCAAATACAGCTTTAAGGCAAGGAGCATTACTAGAAATAAAGAGGAATATTTCATAATGCTAAAGGGATTAGTCTATCATGAAGATGTCACAATCTTAAATCTATATGTCCTTAATAGCATATCTTCAAAATGCATAAAGGAAAACAAGCAAAACACAAAACTTAAAGGAGATAGACATATCCACAATCAGAGTGGGAGACTTTGACACCCCTCTTAAAGACTGATCAAGCAAGGAGACAACATCTGAAGAGTTAGTAAACTTGTGCTGATTGTACACCCAACTATTCAAGGAATCATTCTTTTCATTTGAATATAGAACATTTGTCAAAATTGACCAGATGCTGGGACGTAAATATAACCGTAACAAATTTCAGAGTTTGAAATCATTTAGAGAGTGTTCTCTGACAACAGTAAAATTCAGTTAGAAATTGAGGAAAAAAAAAAAAAAGACAACCAGAAAAGCCCCAACTTCCTACAAATCAAATAATTTGTGTTTAAATAACCATGGGTTGTAAAAGAAATTGCAACAGAAATTAGAGAAGATACTGAACTGAATGGTTATGAAGATACTACCTATCAAAAGTGTAAGGATTAAAAACAAAAAGTGTAAGGATTTAGCTAAAGTCATGCTTAGAGGGAACTTTATAGCTGTAAATACGTTTATTTAGGAAACAAAAATAATAACAAAAAAATTAACAATCTGAGTTTCCATCTCCAGAAATAAGATCAAACCTAGAGAAAAATAAAAGAAATGAAGTAATAAAGAGTGGAAATCAGTGAAACAGAAAATATAAAATAGAGATATTTAATAAAGTAAATTTTAGATCTTTGAAAAGATTAACATACTTGATAAACTTTTAACAAGACTATTTTTTTTTTTAACAAGACTATTTGAGTAATACATTTGGTAAATCTTTAACAAGACTAATGAAAAGAATAGGTCAAACACAAATGACAAATATCCTCCTAAAGAAGGGGAAATCACAGCAGAGTCTACAGACGTTAGAAAGGTAATAAGAGGGTATTATGAATAATTTTACAAATAAGTTTTGGGTGAAATGGACAAATTCCTGGGAAAATACAAATTTTTCAAAATTAATAAAAGAGGAATTAGGAAACCAGAATAGTCAGGTATCAAAGAAATTTAATCCATTTTTATCAAGCGTATATGGGGCAAGCCCTAGGCCCATATGGCTTTACTAATGAATTCTTTAAACACGGTTTTCTTTATTTTTGTTTTTTAATTGAATTATAGTTGATTTACAATGTTATAAAACACAATTTTTTTTAATATAAATTTATTTATTTATTTTTGGCTGTGTTGGGTCTTTGTTGCTGTGTGTGGGCTTTTCTCTAGTTGCAGCGAGTGGGGGCTACTCTTCGTTGCGGTGTGCAGGCTTCTCATTGCGGTGGCTTCTCTTGTTGCGGAGCACAGGCTCTAGAGCGCGTGGGCTTCAGTAGTTGTGGCGCATGGGCTCAGTAGTTGTGGCTCGTGGGCTCTAGAGCGCAGGCTCAGTAGTTGTGGTGCACGGGCTTAGTTGTTCCGCGGCATGTGGAATCTTCCTGGACCAGGGCTTGAACCCGTGTCCCCTGCGTTGGCAGGCGGATTCTTAACCACTGTGCCACCAGGGAAGCCCTAAAACACAATTTTTAAGCAAACTTTCACAGACAGTAGAACCAGAGGGAAAACTTCTAAATTCTTTTTATATGGCCAGCATAATCTTCATATCATACCTGTTTAGGATTGTACATAAAGCAAAATTATAGACACATTTTTCTTATGAACAAAGATGGGAGAATCAGAAACAAAATATTGGAAAGTCAAACCCAGCAATATGAAAAGGCCAACATGAGGGTTTATTCCAAATATGCAAGGGGTGTTCGATGATCACAAACATTCACAAAGGGGTTGCTACAATTCCCTACTTGAACAGAAAATGGCAAAAGCAATCTTATTATCTTATTATTTTAATAAAAACGTTTGTTAAAAGTCAATATCCATTCATGGTTAAAATTTCTTAGCAACCTAGAAATGAAAGGGAATTCTATTAACTTGATAAAGAGTACCTTTATCTTGTTTTATAAACAAGATTTAATCTGATAAAGAATAGGTTATCTTGTAGTGCTGAGTAGCTACAGAAAACCTGTGGCTAAAATATTTCCCAGTGAAATTTTGACAGTTTTCCCCTTGAGATCAGGACTGCAACAGGATGCTTATACTTTTTTTTTTTTTTTTTAATTTTTTGGGCCGCGCTGAGTGGCATGTGGGATCTTAGTTCCCCAACCAGGGATGGAACCCGCGCCCCCTGCCTTGGAAGTGTGGAGTCTTAACCACTGGACCACCGGGGAAGTCCCCAGGATGCTCATACTTAAAGGCAAGAGACATGACAATCATATGGATTGAAAAGGAAGAAATAAAACTTATCCGTAGATAGCATGACTTGCATATAAGAAAGATCAGTAGAATCTACAGGCAGATTATTAGAATTAAATGAGTTTACCAAGGCCCCTGGAAACAAGGTCAATATACAATAATCAACTGTATTTTTATATACCAGCCACAGAAATTGATAATAATTGAAATTGATAATAATGGAAATAATATTTGAAATTAATTTGAAATATTATTAATTCAGAAATTGATAATATTTTAAAAAGCATCAAAAAAATCAAACACCTAGGAAGAAATGGAGTGATGTGTGTGGGAAAACTTTATGCAGAAAAATAACAAAATATTTAGAGAAATTAAAGAAGATCCAAACAAATAGAAGCACATACCATGTTAATTGATTGCCTTGGCTCTTCTTGGCCTTACAATCTTGAAGATGAATAAAGCTAGAGGACTTAATTATCAAATGTGTTATAGGCAAGATGTGTCACAGGGCTGTAGGAATTAGAACATTGTATTGGTATAAAGATGGACATATAGACCAATGGAGCAGAATAGAAAGTACAGAAATATATCTGTTGGTCATTTGATTCAGGACAAAGGTGACTTTGCAATTCAGAGACGACAAGATGGACTTTTCCGTAAATGATGCTGTTTTAGTTGGGTACCACAGAAAATAATGTTAACCCGTAAAACACATGTCAGTTCCAGGAGGATTGCAGATCTAATTGTGAGAGAGAACATGAAAAAGCTCTTAGGAGAATAGGTGAATATCTTTATGATCCTGTGCAGTCAAAGATTTCTTAATTAGAAAAAACAAAACAAAAACTCAGAAATGTTAACATTAAAAAAAGGCTGATAAAACTGGACTTCATTAAAATTAAGAATTTACTCAACAAAAGGCCTCAGTAAGAGAGTAAATCAACACATTTGGAGAAACTCATGGAAATTTGTATTCAGAAATATAAAGTACTGTTACAATCAAAAGGAAAAAACAGACATCCAATAGAAATATGGGCAAAAGTCCTGAAAAGGCACTTCATGAAAAAATATATCCAAATGGCTGATAAACATATGGCAAATTATTCAAGTTCTTTAGACATCAGGACATGCAAAAAAAAAAAAAAAAAAAACCCACAATGAGATACCACTAAAGACACAGCATTCCGGCTAAAATGAAAAATATCCCTCAGAACCAAGTGTTGCCAAGGATATGGAACAATCCATCTCTCATATACTACTATTGGGAATATAAATTGGTACAACCATTTAAAAAAATTGTTTGGCATTATCTGGCTGAATCCTATGACCCAGCAATCCACTCCTGTGTATATACCCAACAGAAATGTATAAAAGATAAGTTCAAGAATGTTCACAGAAGCACTATTTCTAATAGCCTCACACTGTGAACTACCTACATGTACACCAGCCAGAGGATGAAACATTATAATAGGATATTTTCAGCAATGAAAATAAATGACTTACAAATTGAATGGAACACTGTGTATTCACCTCACAAACAATGTGACTTAAAAAAGCTAGGCCAGAACGAGTACATAACTGTATGATTCTATTTATATAACGTGCACAGATAGACAAAACCCATCTATGGTGTTAGGAGTCAGGTGAGTGATTGTCATATGGTGGTTAATAAATTGGAAGGGGGCCTGAAGGGTATGGGATGCTGGTAACAGTTTCTTGCTCTGAGTGCTGGTTATACAGGTTCAGGTTTTGAAAACTGAGCAGAACACTCATTTTGTGTGCTTTTTTGTGTATGTTATCCTTCAGCAGAAAGTAAAAAAAAGAAAAGAATGAAATAACAAAAAAAAGCATTGTGTTCCCATTGATTCGTTTCTTGAATTTGTATTGTAATGGACCTTTCTGTAGACTCAGGGAGAGCCTTGGTGAGCTCTGGCCAGGGGGGAGTTTCTATTGTTATTCAGGGCTGTCCTAACAAAGCTCAGCTGTCACACTGATAAGAAGCAGGACCTCTCATCCCAAGAGCTGTAGAGCTGCTCTTCCCAAGACTTCCCAGGAGTCAGAACAGTGGTTAAGTGTTGTGGGTTTGAACGGTCTTTCCTGCTGAGATACAGACCACATTCAAAAGGCATTTAGGGGCTTCCTTGGTGGCGCAGTGGTTAAGAATCCACCTGTCAATGCAGGGGACATGGGTTCAAACCCTGGTCTGGGAAGATCTCACATGCCGCGGTGCAACTAAGCCCGTGCGCCACAACTACTGAGCCTGTGCTCTAGAGCCTGCGAGCCACAACTACTGAGCCCACGTGCCACAACTACTGAAGCCCACGCGCCTAGAGCCCGTGCTCCGCAACAAGAGAAGCCACCGCAATGAGAAGCCCGCGCACCGCAACGAAGAGTAGCCCCTGCTCACCGCAACTAGAGAAAGCCCGCGCCCAGCAACGAAGACCCAACACAGCCAAAAAGTAAATAAATAAAATAAATTAAAAAAAAAATGCATTTAGAAGTGAACTGCAGGCTAACAAAGCAGTGGCCAGGCACAGTCCTTGAGCTGCTGTCCAGCCTGAGATGAAGATTCTTTTTTAATGAGTGGAAATTCAGAGAAGCTGCCCACAAAAAACAAAACAAAACTTGATTTTGGCAAGAGAATGGCAGGCTTTGAAGGAAACTCGAGATTTCAAGAATCATATTGTCATTCAACTTAGAGCGCTACATTCAACACTGCAAAAAAGAAAGAAACGACCATTTACAAGGCGTGGGTGATAGAGAAGAGAAAATTGACACCTAATTTTGACATTCTTACACTTTAATTGAAGATTAAATTATGCTAATTATTGAAATAAGTAAGGGTTTGCCTTTACATCCTGGCGTCTTTGATTTCTCTCTCTCTCCTGCTCTGCTTTCCCACATTCATTTCCAAAGCAGATCCTCCTGGCTGTGTCTACACAATATGTCCAAAATTTGACCACCACTTCTACTGCTATTACCCTTGATCCTGGTCCAAACCACTAGCCTTTCTCACCTGGGTTTTGGCCGTAGCCTCCTAACCACTGTCTCTGCTTCTGTCCTATCCTTGCCATAGGCAGAGGTGATCCTTTGAAACATGAGTCATATAATACCCCTTCTAGTCTCAAAAGGCCTCAGTGGCTTCCCATTCAACTCAGTGGAAATGTCAAATTTCTAACCAAGGTCTACAGGCATTCCCCTGATCTCACCACATTGCACACGCCTCTGCCCATCCAGCCTTCAGGAAGTGCTCCTGGCTGACTCTCAACCAAGTGATTCTGTTAGGTCACCACTCAAATATCATTTTCTCCTGAAGGCTTCCCCTGACCAGCTTATATAATAAATACTGAGTCCCATCCTTCCTGCCAAGACTCCTTGTCACCTCTTCTTTCTTTTTCTCTAAAAAGGTGAACACGATCTAACATATTATGTAATTTTTGTATTGTTGATCTTCCCGCATTAGAAGGTAAATATTGTGAGGGCAGGGATTTTATCTGTTGAATTCTTAGTCCCTGAAACAATGCCTAGCTGGAGGCTTGGTGTTCGATAAAAATTTGTTGAAAAATTATTAGGAATATCAGCAAGAGAAAGTTTGACAATATGCTGTGAAAACGGTTGTAATATTGAAATGTTTTGAATTTGGTGCCTTTTCTTACTCTTCATGCTTTATACGAAAGTTCGAAAGTGACCCTAGAGTATTGCTCTATGAATAAATCCACAAATTTATTCTAAGTTGAAACATTTTTTTAAGTCTTAAGTTTTAGTTTGACCTTGTGTCTTATTTTTTTAATAAATTTTTTTCCTGATGGTGTACAGAAATTACTCATTTGGATTCTATTAAAATAGGACCAATATATCTATTCTAAAAATCAAAGTGAAATTGACTACAGTAAACATCAGCCGTCTGTAGTTCCTGAGAAATGAGTCCTTACGGTAATTAATTTTTCTACATAGATGAAAACTATTCTGTGTAGCCATTTTTAAAACTTCTTAACCTTTTGGATGTCAAAATTTCTAAAGCCTTTTCACTTATATTTTCTCAAGGAAAATATAATGTATATAATTTCATCTTTTAAAAATAACTTAGTCCAATAGAGAACAGCCTGGTGGTTGCCAAGGGGGAGGGAGTGGGGGAGGGATGGAGTGGGAGTTTGGGGTTAGCAGATGCAAGCTAGTATATATAGAATGGATAAACAACAAGGTCGTACTGTATAGCACAGGGAACTATATTCAATACCCTGTAATAAACCATAATGGAAAAGAATATAAAAAAAGAATGTATATATATATGTATAACTGAATCACTTTGCTGTACAGCAGAAATTAACACAACATTGTAAATCAACTATACTTCAATTAAAAAAATATTAAAACTGAAAACGAAAACAAAACAAAAACTTAGTCCAATTTAACTTGGATGTCATACTATATTGACATTTACATTTATTGAGGTATTTAGCTATTTATTTCATTGATATGTTTTTGTGCTTAATTTTTATGGTTTTAGGCATTTTTAAATTTAAATTTTCTTTTATTCTATTTTTTGCTGTCACATTATCAGCAGCTGTGCATGGGATCCAGATGACCAAACTTTGTAACCGAGACATGTACATTGGCCAGGGAAGGCCTGTAAAGTTTTCTCATGAATTGAGAACACATGCTTCACTCTTCAAACCTTATGATATCAATTTGGGCTCTTCCAGAAGCTTTCTCTTCTCATTTCCTTGTCTGCATTGCAGGTGGGTCATGGTCATGGAATTTAGAGCCGGAAGAGGTCAGTCTGGGCCTGTTCCCTTTGGCCTTTCTGCTGGTCCCAGGAGTGACCTGTGACTTCTGCATCCAGTACAGCTCTTAGGCACTGCTTCTGATCAGGAGTTTTCTCTGTTCAAACGCACTGTGGTACAAGAAAGTGTCTCAAAGCCTTCCCCTCACCCCCAAGGATAATCTAATTTTTTGAGTATAATCTACTTGGGAGGTGTTTTTTTTTAATTAAAAAAAAAATTTTTTTAACAAAGTTAGGACCTGATATAAAAAGAATCTTCTTCTCTACCCCTTCCACTCTTCTCTCCACCTCTCTCTTTTGCTTTCCCCCCTCCTTTCTCTTTTAAACCTAAATTACGTAGCAAAAGATGATGATGTGCCCATAGATACAAATGGTTGTTCCTAGGCTACATATTGAGGCAATTGTAGTCTCAGAGTATTTGGGGATTAGGCTATCATAGGAGCAGGGCAGGGCCTCAGTGTTACTACAATGTGAGACAGAATCTAGAAGTAATTCAGCTGGGGCACAAGGGAGGGACCATAGTTAGGAGGGAGGGCTCAGGGTCCCTAGATTTACCATCCTTTCCTCCTACCCTTTCACCCTAATTGTTTCCATTCTTACTTCGAAAGACTTCACTGGGACCCTTCATTAAGGTAAGGCAGTAGGAAGGCTGGCAGGGAGGGGTGGGTGTGGAGAGGTTTTGGGAGCAGAGGGTCCTTCCATAAAAAAGGAAAGGGATATTGTAGGAGTGAAACTGGGAGGGAGTTAAATGTTGGTCCCCTGGATGTGAGTAATTTATATATAAAGAACCAAGTTTGCTTAGTCTTTGTATTTGCACCTGGCGTGAATTAGCGTAACTGTGGATAGTGCAAAACATGTTTAGAAGATCCATAGTACCACTGAAGATAAACATAAAATGTATGTCTTATATTTTATGACTTTAATTCTTACTTAATTCTGTGTTTAAGTTTGTTTCCATCGTCATAGGGTTGGTTTAGACTACCATAGATTTCATTTTTATTAAGACGGCTAACACGAGCAAGGTAATGTTAAGGTCTATACTCTGCACTGAATGGCTCTAAATTGGTTTTATGGGAAAGTTGGAGAATTTGCCCTCAGAGAATCCACAACGGTGCAGTACTACCAGTTATGTACATCTTTTTTTTTTTTTTTTTTTAAAAGGAGCAGAGCAGATTAGAGAGACAGAGTTCTCCACAACATTTTTTTTTTAAGTTTTTTAAATTTATTTATTTATGGCTGTGTTGGGTCTTCATTTCTGTGCGAGGGCTTTCTCTAGTTGTGGCAAGTGGGGACCACTCTTCATCGCAGTGCGCGGGCCTCTCATTATCGCGGCCTCTCTTGTTGCGGAGCACAGGCTCCAGACGCACAGGCTCAGCAATTGTGGCTCACGGGCCCAGTCGCTCCGTGGCATGTGAGATCCTCCCAGACCAGGGCTCGAACCCGTGTCCTCTGCATTGGCAGGCAGATTCTCAACCACTGCGCCACCAGGGAAGCCCTATGTACATCTTTTTAGTTGATTTCTTGGACTTAATTGAGTAATTCAGTGATCGAATACTAGCTATTTTGCTTGAGGCTTTACATTTGTGAGGGAGAGGGGAGAATATGAGAATGAATGAGAATAAGACGTTACCAAGGGTGGGGTTGGGGTGGGGGGTGGGAAGGGGAGCTAGTACCTTCCATCACCACTAGAGGCCTCTCTTAAACCAAATTTCATGGTTAATATCACCAGGTTTTCCTAGTGGGGTCTGGCTCCATCATTGTAAATTAAGCATATTTTATGTTATAGTTCTACATAGATAGTACGACGGTACTTTTATTCTAGAGCGTATATTATAATGCAACCCAAGTGGTTTCTATAAAGTATATAGTAGAACAACTATGATCTATTAGATTGAAAACAAATTAGGAATCTTTGGCCAGATGAAAATTATATGTCTCCCCGGCCGTGCAAGGATATTTAGGTTTAAGATGATTACTGATTTAATGAACATGCGTTTAATCCCTGAGAGCGTTTATAATATTTTTCTGTTGGTAGACTATAAGTTTATTTTAAGTTATATGCTAAAAATTACATGTATTTCTTTTGCAAGTATAAGCAGCTTCTAATATCAAAAACCTACTAAAGAAGTGATTCAAAAATCTTTTTTAGACTGAATATTATCTGTGGTAAAATTAAATGCTTTCCTTTAAGAGTAATAAAAATAATTCTCAGCTTTTGGTTTGGAATTATTTTGGATGTAGGTTTGACCTCACCGAGAAAGCAGGCAGGCAGGGCAAGGTCATCCTGTCTGATGAGAATGGTTGTTCTGTTCCAAAATAGAAAGGCTGACAATTTGGAACTTAGTTCCACCTTCTGAGTTCTTGTCCCTGTTGGATTTTCTTTGTTGTGACCACAACTAGTTAGTTGTTGTACTGAACAGAACAAGTTCTAGGTTGTTGGATGCTATATTTGGGATGTGACTAATACATTTACCTCCCAGTGTGGTGGCCTTTGGCCAATTACTCTGAGTTCCATGAGGGCAGGGAGTTTTGCGTATTTTGCTTATTGCTATATCCCTAAGGGTCTCGAAGAGTGTCTAGTATATAAAAGATCTGCAGTCAGTTTTTCTTGAATGATCATATTGAATTGCAAAAATGACATGTAATATGTAATAATAATTCGGTTATTCAGTGAAAGAAGTTAAAGGAGAAACTTGTAATTCCTGTAGGAAAAGATACGTGGAGAGTATCACTCCTGCCACCTGGCAAATTTTTGGTATGACTTATGTTTTAGATACGTTTTGAAGAAGATTAAAATAAACTCTGATCTAATTTTGTGTTATACAGTTTATATAACGAGGCTTAACATAGTGTCTGGTAATTGGTAAATAAAGGAAGTTAAAATGATGTGTTTTACCATGTCTCCTTTAGTAGTCATGACAGTTCTTCTAATTAGGCATTAGGGTCATTATTTTACAGGTGAGGAAACTGAGGTTCACAAAAGGTAGAGGAACCTGCTCCAGCCAACACAGCTGACGAGGGGCAAAGCTGGGCTCCACCCGCATCGCTGGACTCAAGGCCCTCTTTCCCTTTTCTTCTTTTCTTGTTTTTAAATATTTTTTAACAGCATGCAGCTTCTCAGAGTTTGAGCAGAATTTTATAAATATTTTTCAAGATGTGATGAAATAACTGTGATTTGTGATGTAACTTGAAAGTATAAAAGATACTGGCAATAGAAATGTATTTCCGGAGAGGGGCAGTACTTTTTCGTCCATGTTTATTTCACGTGGGCTTTCTGTCAGGACTCTGTATAATCTGATTTCATCCTTTCAGTTGTCCTATATGCTAAGAATTATCACTCCCATTTTAGAGATGAGAAAACTGAGTCTCAGAAAGATTAGAAACGTCCCTAAGCCTTTCTGCTAATAAGTGGCAGAACTACAGTTCCATCTCAGGTCTTAAATTTTTTTTTTTTTTTTTAAATTGAAGTATAGTTGATTGACAATGTTGTGGCAATCTCTGCTGTACAGCAAAGTGACTCAGTTATAGGCATACAGACATTCTTTTTTATATTCTTTTCTACCCTGTGCTGTACATTAGGACCTTGTTGTTTATCCATTCTATACATAACAGTTTGCATCTACCAACCCCAAACTCCCAGTCCATCCCTCTCCCTCCCTCCTTCCCTTTGGCGACCACAAATCTGTTCTCTATGTCTGTGAGTCTGTTTCTGTTTTGTAGATAGGTTCATTTGTGCCTTTCAGATTCCACAGATAGTGATATTATATGGTATTTGTCTCTTTCTGACTTACTTCACTTAGTATGATAATCTCTAGCTGCATCCCTGTTGCTGCAAATGGCATTATTTCGTTCTTTTTTATGGCTGAGTAGTATTCCATTATATGTATATATATATATATATATATATATATATATATATATATATACACCACATCTTCTTTATCCATTCATCTGTCGATGGACATTTAGATTGTTTCCATGTTTTGGCTATTGTGAATAGTGCTGCTATGAACATAAGGGTGCGTGTATCTTTTTGAATTACAGTTTTGTCTGGGTATATTCCCAGGAGTAGGATTGCTGGATCCTATGGTAATTCTATTTTTAGTTTTCTGAGGAACCTCCATACTGTTCTCCATAGTGGCTGCACCAACTTACATTCCCACTAACAGTGTAGGAGGGTTCCCTTTACTCCACAAAACAGGGATTTTTTTTTTTTTTTTTTTTTTTTTGGCCGTGCTGCGTGGTTTGTGGGATCTTAGTTCCCCGACGTGGGATTGAATCCACACCTTCGGCAGTGAAAGCGTGGAGTCCTAACCACTGGACTGCCAGGGAATTCCCAGAGGTCTTAAATTCTTGAACCCTGTTTTGTAGTAAAACAGTGCCTCCTGTTAGGGTAGTTATTTTACAGTTAACTAACTTCATGCTTTAAAAATTATCGTTTGAGTTTTGCTGATGAAATGCTTCTAAATTTGAGCTTTCAACATCTCTGTAATTTTCTTTTACATTGCCCACCTATATAATGCTTTTAAAAATATAACATTCTTACATACCGTATAAACCTTGTAAATCATACTATCGTATTTTTTTCGCTTGGCATTGTTTTTTACCTTCTATATGGAACTGGAGAGAGAGCAAGATTAAACTACATAATTATATATTTCTATTTCTAATCCTTTTTGATGTGTCCCCTTATACAGGCATACCTCATGTTATTATGCTTCCCACTATATGGTGTTTTTAAAAATTGAAGGTTTGTGGCAACCCTGCATCAACCAAGTCTCTTGGTGCCATTTTTCCAACAACATTTGCTCACTTTGCGTCTCTTTGTCACATGTTGGTAATTCTTGCAGTATTTCAAACTTTTTCACTGTTGTTATATTTGACACGGTGGTCTGTGACCAGGGATCTCTGATGTTATTATTGTGATTGTTTTGGGACACAAGGGCCTGAGCCCATGTAGCTGGTGAACCTAATCCACAAATGTGTGTGTTCTGACTGCCCCACTGAGCAGCTCTTCCTGTCTCTCACCCTCTCCTCAGGCCTCTCTATTCCCTGAGACACAGCAATATTGAAATTAGGCCAGTTAATAACCTTACAGTGACCTCTAAGTGTTCAAGTGAGAGGAAGGGTCGCACGTCTCTCACTTTAGAAATGCTAGAAATGATGTAGCTTAGTGAGGAGGGCACGTCCAAAGCTGAGACAGGAAAGCTAGCCCTCCTGTGCCAAACAGTTAGCCAAGTTGCGAATGCAGAGTTCTTTTTCAAATTTTTTCCTTGGCTGTGCGCGGCTTGCTGGATCTTAGTTCCCCGACCAGGGATCAAACCCGGGCCCTCGGCAGTGAAAGCGCAGAGACCTAACCACTGGACCGCCAGGGAATTCCCGCAGAAGAGAAGTTCTTGAAGGAGATTAAAAGAGCTAGTAAACACATGAGTGATAAGAAAGCAAAGCAGCCTTATTGCTGATATGGAGAACGTTTTTGTGGTCTGGATAGAAGATCAAAGCAGCCACAACATTCCCTTAAGCCAAAGCCTATTCCAGAGCAAGACCCTAACTCTCTTCAATTCTGTGAAGGCTGAGAGAGGTGGAGAAGCTGCAGAGAAAAGTTTGAACCTAGCAGAGGCTGGTGTGTGAGGTTTTAAAAAAAGCTATTTCCATAACATCAAAGTGGAAGATAAAGCAGCAAGTGCTGGGCTTCCTTGGTGGCGCAGTGGTTGAGAGTCTGCCTGCCAATGCAGGGGACATGGGTTCGAGCCCTGGTCTGGGAGGATCCCACATGCCGCGGAGCAACTGGGCCCGTGAGCCACAACTACTGAGCCTGCACGTCTGGAGCCTGTGCTCCGCAACAAGAGAGGCCGCGACAGTGAGAGGCCCGCGCACTGCGATGAAGAGTGGCCCCCGCTCGCCGCAACTGGAGAAAGCCCTCACACAGAGACGAAGACCCAACACAGCCAAAAATAAATAAATAAATAAATTTAAAAAAAAAAAAAAAAAGGCAGCAAGTGCTAGTGTAGGAGCTACAGCAAATTATCCAGAAGATCTAGCTGAGAAAATTAATGAAGGTGGCTACACCAAATGACAGATTTTCAGTGTAGACAAAGCAGCCTTCTGTTGTAAGAAGATGCTTCTACGGCTCTTATAGCTAGAGAGGAGAAGTCAACGCCTGGCTTCAAAGCTGCAAAGGAGAGATTGACTCTCTTGTTAGGGGCCAGTGCAGCTGGTGACTTGAAGTTGAAGACAATGCTCATTTATCATTCTGAAAATCCCAGGGCCCTTAAGACTTACGCTAAATCTACTCTGCCTGTGCTCTGTAAATGGAACAATAAAGCCTGGTTGACAGCACATCTGTTGACAACATGGTTTACTGAGTAATTTTAGCCCACGGTTCAGACATACTGCTCCAAAAAAAAAAAATTTTTCTTCAAAATATTACTGCTCATTGACAATGCACCTGGTCACCCAGGAGCTCTGGTGGAGATGTACAAGGTTAATGATGTATTCATGGCTGCTAATATAACATCCATTCTGCAGCCCATGGACCAAGGAGTAATTCTGACTTTTAAGTCTTTAAGAAACACAGTTCATAAGGCTACAGCTGCCATGGATAGTAATTCCTCTTATGGATCTGGGCAAAGTCAATTGAAAGCCTTCTAGAAAGGTTTCACCATTCTAGATGCCATTAGGAGCATTTGTGATTCATGGGAAGAGGTCAGAATATTAACATTAACACGAGTTTGGAAGAAGTTGATTTCAACCCTCATGGATGACTTTGAGGGGTTCAAGACTTCGGTGGAGGAAGTAATTGCATATGTGGTGGACTTAGCAAGAGAACTAGAATTCAGAATGGAGCCTGAAGATGTGACTGAATTGCTGCAACTTGATGATGAAACTTAAATGGATGAAGAATTGCTCTTATGGCTGAGCAAAGAAAGTGGTTTCTTGAGATGGAATCTGCTCCTGGTGAGGATGCGGTGAAGCTTGTTGAAATGACAACAAAAGATTTAGAATACGGGATAAACTTACTTGATAAAGCAGCAGCAGGGTTTGAGAAGGTTGACTCCAGTTTTGAAAGAAGTTCTCTGGGTAAAATGCTATCAAACAGCACTGCATGCTACAGAGAAATCATTTGTGAAAGGAAGCGTCAATTGAATTGGCCAACTTCATTGTCTTATTTTAAGAAACTGCCGCAACCACCGCAGCCTTCAGCAAACACCACCCTGATCGAGTCAGCAGCCATCAGCACTGAGGCGAGACCCTCCACCAGCAAAAAGATTATGACTTGATGAAGGCTCAGATGATGGTTAACCTTTTTTTAACAATGAAGTCTTTTTAAATTAAGGTCTGTACATCGGGTTTTTTTTTTAATTTATTATTTTAATTTATTATTTTTGGCTGCGGTGGGTCTTCATTGCTGCATGCGGGCTTTCTCTAGTTGTGGTGAGTGGGGGCTACTCTTTGTTGCAGTGCGTGGACTTCTCATTGCGGTGGCTTCTCTTGTTGCGGAGCATGGGCTCTAGGCGTGCAGGCTTCAGTAGTTGTGGCTCGCGGGCTCAGTAGTTGTGGCTTGCGGGCTCTAGAGTGCAGGCCCAGCAGTTGTGGCGCACGGGCTTAGTTGCTCCATGGCATGTGGGATCTTCCTGGACCAGGGCTTGAACCCGTGTCCCCTGCATTGGCAGGCGGGTTCTTAACCACTGCGCCACCAGGGAAGCCCATGTACGTTGTTTTTTTACATTTTTTTTTTAGACATAATGCTATTGCACATTTAGACTACAGTATAGTATAAGCATAACTTTTATATGCACTGGGAAACCAAACACTTTCTTGTGAATCACTTTATTGTGATACTCGCTTTATTGCAGTGGTCTGGAACCCAACCCACGATATCTCCGAGATATGCCTGTACACTTAAATTATTTGAGTTCCACTCAAGATTTTCATTTCATTTAAACTATCTGCTTTTGCTTTTAGAAACAGCATGAAAAGAAAGAAATTCATCACCTCATTTCCTAGTGAACAAAGATCATAGGTACATTGTGTTCTGAGTTTAACATTTGAGGTGTAACGTAAAAAATAAAATCTACATTTGTTGACTTTCTGTTTTTCTCTTTGATGGCTGTTTAACTTACTTTCCCATTAAACTGGTACTTACACTTTATGAAATTGTAGTATTTATGCTATAATCTGTAAGATTTTCTTGCCTTTTCTAAACACTCCAGTTTTGCAGTATTTTGCTGTTAAAATTTAACTTAAAAATTATTGAAACTATGGTCTATAAAGGTTTTAAAAAATAAAATTAGGATGTATGCCACTTCCTTGTTTAATTTATCTACTCCAGAATGAAAGCTGCTATTATCAATCATGGGCAGTCAACCCTTCCAAACACCTATACTTCCTGTCGTACACTTCTCTTGATTTTCCTTCCAGGAGCTTGGTTTTTCTCTCTACTTGTTTATACTTTCTTTTATCTCTTTATTAAGCTATATAGTTTCTTACATAGCTGTTCCACATTTTGTTTATTTTTTTATTTTATTTTTAAAAATTATTTATTTATTTATTTATTGACCATGCCACGCAGCATGTAGGATCTTAGTTCCCTGACCAGGGATCGAACCCACACCCCCTGCTTTGGAAACGTGGAGTCTTAAAACCACTGGACTGCCAGGGAAGTCCCTTAAGTTTATTTTTTAGTATTTTATTTTTGTTGATATTGTGAATAGTATCATTGTTATTACAGTTTTCCCTTTTTTGCCCTCCCTTTTTTTTTGAGTGTGACAGTAGAAGAGATTAAGATAAAGTAATGCATTAACGTGGTAACCAAACATACAGTACAACAGAGCCTGTAATGCAAAACAGCGTTTTCCGTCCCTGTCCCTAGGCCCACCCCCTAAACACAGCCACTTTATTTTTTTTATTATTGAAGTATAGTTGATTTACAATGGTTTAATTTCTACTGTACAGCAAAGTGATTCAGTTATACATATATATACATTCTTTTTCTATATTCTTTTCCATTATGGTTTATCATAGGATACCGAATATAGTTCCCTGTGCTCTACAGTAGGACCTTGTTGTTTATCCATTCCATATACAATAGCTTACATCCGCTAACCCCAAACTCCCACTCCAACTCTCCCCCAATCCCCTCCCCCTTGGCAAGCACAAGTCTGTTCTCTATGTCTGTGAGTCTGTTTCTGTTTTGTAGATAGGTTCATTTGTGTCATATTTTAGATTCCACATATAAGTGATATCATATGGTATTTGTCTTTTTCTGTCTGGCTTATTTCACTTAGTATGATAATCTCAAGTTGCATCCATGTTGCTGTAAATGGCATTATTTCATTCTTCTTTGTGTAGTAATATTCCATTTATATATATACCACATCTTCTTTATCCATTCATCTGATGGACATTCAGGTTGTTTCCATGTTTTGGCTGTTGTGAGTAGTGCTGCTATGAACATAGGGGTGCATGTATCTTTTTGAATTAGAGTTTTGTCTGGATATATGCCCAGGCGTGGGATTGTAAACACAGCCACTTTTAACCATTTCTCTGTTTTGTTCTTCTGATGGCTACTTCCATATCTCTAAGTAATACATTGTACATTTCTACAGAAATACTCACAAAAAATAACAGGATTAATGGAAAAAATAGGTTGGGCAGACCACTTAAAACCTGTCACTTTGTAACTGGAGCAAGGAAGTGTTTGTAACTAGAGGCAGGAAAGATTGAACCTGCTGAGTTCCGGAGTTACGGGCAAAATGCATTAAAGTCGGGGAGAACCATGTGGTAAACACTTCTAAAACAGAGCAGATGGGCCAGCCTGAGCTAAGAGCCATTGTGTATGGAACTGTCTTTCTCTGAGGCTCTCAGCTCTGTGGTCATGCTTTGCCTTTTACTGTGTTTCTTAGTGGCATGAAACATTAATGTGCTGGGGCAAATTGCATGTGTGCCAGCATGCCTAGGTTAGTTGCTGCTGCCTCTGGCCCCAAAACATGTTCCACACCTTGTGCCCGAAAATTGGACTCCCCTTGCCCAGTCCCTCACGTGGCTCACTGATGAATTAGGCTTGGTTGACAGAGCCTAGGTCACATCTTTATCTTAGCTGTGATGGAGACTGGAAATTAGTTTCTAACATTCTACCTTGAGAAAGTGGGAGTAATAGTTAGGGAAACTGTCAAAAGTGGAGAGTATGTGCAAAAGTTTTGGGTTATCAGGTATAAGGTCCAACACACACATATGTGCATATGTATATTTGCACACAGGTATATCCATGAACTTAGATCTTCATTCATCAATTTTAAACGTTATTTCTTCCCCACTCTGACACATGAAGATTCAGTGTGCTTGCATTACCTCTAGCTTCACCTCATCATTTCTGCAGTTTTGAGTTATAGCATTTTATTTCTTCTACTGTTTGCCTTTCGATTTTCAATTATTTCTTTAAATCTCTATTTTTGTGTTCTATTAACTCTTCTCATTATCTGTTGACCTTTTACTGTGTAAGAAGGTGACATTAATGTCCTCTGTCTCACCTCTCCACCTCTTTCCTCCCTTCCAGTTTCCACTTTCTATCAGCTATTTATTTTTATGTTGCCAAGACTGAAAAAATTAAATTCTGTTCTGTAGCTGCAATTAAATCTTCCAATCTTTGTCTATACGTTGATTCTAAAAGTTAAAAACCAGTAAATAATACTCTCGATATTATTATGGTAACATAAATATTTTTCACCGAGTTGACCAAGGGAATAAGATTCTGTTTTTTTACATCAGGCCAAGTGTTCTCTGCCCTTGGGCCCCTCAAAGGAGATGTTCTTGGCATCCAGATCAAATGGTTTGCCTTTTCTTAGAGTGCATAAATTATACAAAATCTTGCTACATTTTAGATGCTTCGTATTTGGGCCATTGCATTCTTTTAGATCATTTTGGATTTTTTAGAGTTTCGAATTACCTTTCCTTTTCTCCTTGAGAAAGCATAACCAGCCTATATCTTGCAGAGCAATACTGTGTCTTGGAATCTCCTTTCTGCTTCTCCAGGGAGTCCTCTGGTCTCCAGTTCTAGGCTTGACTACCATTCTCTGAATCTGCTGCATGACAGTCTTTGGAGATGTTTATCCATTTCACTCTTACAGACATTGTTTTATGGGTCTTTCCTCTTCTGTGGTTTTCTCCCTCATTTTGCTGAGGGAAGTACATAATTAACTTCTTCAAGCAAAAAGTGTATGGACAAGGGAGACTTGTATTTATTTTGGACTCACAGTTGATTGATACTTGACTGTGCAAATTGTGTGTGTAGAATTCTGTGTTCACAATAACTTTCACTTAGGACTTTGAAGAGGATGCTTCATTATATACTTGTATCATATTGGGGTAAAAAAGTTTCATGCCTGCCTGATTCTCATTCTTTTGTAAGTGATCTTTCTGTGTGTTTGTTTTTCTGGAAACGTTTATTTTATTTTATTTTTTTTGTACTTTTATACTGAAATGCCATAGGTCTGTTTCTAAATGCACGTCTGTTTCGCTCATCTTGTTTTGCCTCTCATGACTTTCCTCTGGGGATTTATTACTTATTTAAAAATAATTATATCCTTTCTCTTTTGTATATTTGCTTTTCAAAAAACTCTTACCCGTTGATGAGTAGACCTTCTCGATTGATTCTCTGTGTCTCTCATCTTTTCTGTCCTAGTTTTTGTCCCATTATGTTCTTGCAGTATTTGGGACATTTCCTCTATTTACCTTTTAATTCTTACTTTGCCTATTTTAATTTCAGCAATCAGAATTTTTTTTCTTATGCTCGGTTCTTTTTGAAGCATGCTGTTTGTGTTGTTTTATGCCATATCTTCTTCTCTTGTTCTGGGTATACTAATATAATATAAATTCCATTTATATATATTATAAAATAACAATAGTTTTTTACAGTTCTGTTCTATACATTATCTCTGTTTCGTCAGTAGTTTTGGTTTTTCCGGTGATACGTATTTTTTTCTCCCTGTCGATTGTTCTGGAGAGCAGACTGGTACAGTTTTCCCATAGGTCTCTCTCCTCAGCAGGTGTCTTTTCCATGGAGAGAGTGCACAAGGGTGAGACTTTGCTATTTAGGGTGAGTGAATGGGCAGGAGGGGTGCCTCTAGATGTACAGTAGAGCTAGGATTAACTCTTGGACATCAACCCCTCCATTAGAGGCCTGTCTTTGTAGGCAATTTGAATGGTTTTGTCAGAGACTGGCTTCTTTGCCGGGATTGTCTCTGGGGTCAGGGTTGGAGAGATGTGTTTTATTGGGGATGTGGGGCAATTGGTACAGCTGCTTTATATAATTCCCCTGTTTTCATTCCCAGTTCTTACACCCACCTTCCAGACCTACTCATGAGCCCATCTGGGGTCTCTGGGGACCTTAACTTCCTCTGCCCCTGTCCACCCCCTCTGCACCCCCATGGGTCTGGGCTTTAGCTTCCTCTGCCCTTAGTCTACATTCCATCCCACATCCACCAGAGACTTGTTTCAGTCTCTTTTGCCTAATTATCACTACCCCTCCCCCACTTTGTTGTTTTGGCTGTTACAGGTTTTTTCCCCCTTTGTATTCATTTCCTGCCTCAGGAGAGAAGCAAGACAAAAGCATACATTCAGTCAGTCGTCTTGAGTTGGAAAGCTTCTCTATTATGTTTTTTTTTTCATTTTTTTAACAGAAACCCTGATGATTTGTGTGTCTTAGTCTATATATGATTTCACCAAAATCTTACTCATTTCAATAGTTTCTTAGTTGATTTTGTCTGATTTTCTTGGTTGGTAATCTTATCCTGCAAGTGAGACCAATTTTGTCTCCTCTTTTTTAATCTATATACTTATTTTTTTCTCATTTGGCCAGAACTGCTGAACAATGTGGAATGTCAGCCATGATGGCGCACATTGAATGTGATGTTTCTAAAGCCTGATCTTGAATGGACTGAATTGTTAAGTAGACCATGAAGAGTATCTTCATTATATAGATTTCTGGCTTATTGACAAGGTATCAGAAATCTCCCACACAGGTAGCATTTTTGAGTGAATGGATTTGGCATTTAACGGATTTGGCATTTACAGCCTGAGTACCTCTTATACTTCTTTTGCCAATAACCCCAATTGCAAAATTGGTGATGGGAAAGAAGGGAAAGTTAGCTTTCTAAAATACTGAATCCTTCCAATAGAGTTTAGCAAATTTTAGATGACAAAGGTGGTAAATCATCATTGGACAGCAAAATGAATATTATTTCTTGACAGTAAATCAAGCAAAATAAGATTAACTAGCAGCTATAATGGATCTTCTTCCCTAAAGCCAATAAAGACCTAGTGAAACAACCATAACTGGAGAGATGCCGACATGTCATAAGTGTGGCCTCCCTGACTGACAGCTAAACAGCGGGTCATCGCAAGGACAAAAAGATCTGGTTTTTGGTTATCATGTAGAAGAAATTAACCGCTTGATTTATTTTTATTTTTTAAAGGTGCTTTAGGAATTGCCTTGTAGATATTAAAACCAATTCACGCTGTGAAAATCCAGAGTATTGTATTTGGAAGTGCTAGGAGGAAGCTGTGGGGAAGCAGTTTTATGTCGAAGAGACTGTATCAGTTTTATCCATAAAGGGACTGTAAATCATTTGGAACTGTCAAAATGAGTGCCTCTTGTGGTTGTGAGACCCTCATTGATGGGAGAAACTTGATGATCATCTGGCAGAGACGTTAAGAGAAGAATTGGGGAGTGTTGTGTGAAATGAAGGGAAACCATCCTTTAGCATTTTGGAATATAAAAAATATTGGGTTGGCCAAAAAGTTCATCCAGGTTTTTCTGTAACAGTGGACAGAAAGAACGAACGAACTTTTTGGCCAGCCCAATATCTCAGTATTAAGTAATGCAATAAAATAATACAGATATTATAAGAAGTTCTCCATTTACCTTTTATGTTTTACACAGGATTTCTCTCATTTCTAGTAAAATGCCTTGTGTCCTTAGACTTTCCTTTTTTAAAAAAATGATTTCATGTTATTTTATTTTAATTAATTAATTAATTTTCTTTTGCCCGCACTGTGTGGCATGTGGGATCTTAGTTCCCCAACCAGGGATCAAACCAGTGCCCCCTGCAGTGGAAGCATGGGGTCCTAACCACTGGACCGCCAGGGAAGTCCCTCTTAGACTTTTGTTTTGCTAACTTTATCATCTTTTTATCATAATCGAGTGGTCAATTATTTCTCCAGTTCTGAGTGGAACTGAGACCCACTAACCAAGTTTTATAGTGATTTTATTATAAATCTCTGGCAGTTGCCTTTTTAACTTTCCACAGCTGCTTTCTCCCCCCACCACCTCACTCCCCCTCACCCCCCAGGGTAACCCACTTTGACGTAGACTGGATCACCTACAGTATCTCTTTTTTTAAAAATAATTTTATTTATCTATTAATTTATTTAATTTTTGGCTGCATTGGGTCTTTGCTGCTGCACACGGGTTTTCTCTTGTTGCTGAGAGCAGGGGCTACTCTTTGTTGCAGTGTGCGGGCTTCTCATAGAGGTGGCTTCTCTTGTTGCGGAGCACGGGCTCTAGGCACACGGGTTTCAGTAGTTGTGGCACACGGGCCTCAGTAGTTGTGGCTCGCGGGCTCTAGAGCGCAGGCTCAGTAGTTGTGGCACACGGGCTTAGTTGCCCCGCGGCATGTGGGATCTTCCCGGACCAGGGCTCGAACCCGTGTCCCCTGCATTGGCAGGCAGATTCCTAACCACTGCGCCACCAGGGAAGCCCACCTGCAGTATCTCCTGAACTGTTTGTTCCTTCCGTTCTCAGTGCCTTACTCAAGCCATCATGATTTCTCTCTAGGACATAGTGTCCTCTTGCTCCTTTAAAGCCCACGCTTTTGGCCAGGGTAATGTTTCTATACTGAAAAACCACATGAATCCCCGCTCCTATAGTTCAGTTCTGTCAGTGGTTTTGGGTCGCCTTCAAGACAATGTATTATGACATATGGGTCCTCCATTCTCGGTCCCTGGTGCGCTATCTCATATCATCTTCTGCTGTTTTCTGCACACACGTGTGATAGCCTAGCTCTACCAAATTGACTATAGTTCCCTGAAAACACCCTGCTCTTTGTTGCTGCAGCCCGTTAGCACCTGTTGTTTCCTCTGCATCTCCTTCCCTAGATGGATCTGAGGTCTGATGAGCCTTTCAACACTCAGTTTACATGTTTTCTCCTGCAGGAAGCTTTTCTGGACCTGTTTTCTCATGGTCCTTTAAGTCTTTCCTTCCATCTCTGAGAGCAGGTTTCCCTTTGTGTTGTTTTTAATGTCCTCATCTCATTCCCATTAGACTCTGCCTTTTATCTATCTTTCACAGCTATTAGTATGAGTGGCATCATATAGCAGGTGTGAAATCAAAGTTCATCTCTTGTCCCATGATATATGAACTCTCCACTTATCCAGAGGTTAGGTTTCTTAGAATCTTTTTTCCATGATGTGGCTAAGTAGGTAGAAAAAGAATTCTAAGTAGCTTATGGTCGGTTGCCATAAAACCTATGCATAAAAGCACACACACACTGATTTTGTGAGGTCCTTAATCATATCCCTTCAACTTTTACTTTACATAGGATTCTAACAAACTTGTTTACTTAGTGTCATAGCTCACATTAGATTAGAAGCAACATATTAGAAGATGTAGAAGCAACACATTCGAAGGTGGGGAAAAGTTATGTTGACAAAGGTAAGGACGTTGACAAGACTAAAGCCGACATACTCATAGCCTGAAAACAAGGCACGCTGTGGGAAAAGAAAAAAACAATTAAAAGTACATAGAATATTGAAAAAAAAAGTCATAGTAGTTTGTAGTTACTTAATGTAGAAACAAGGTAGACGTTTACCTTGATTGCAAAGTATTATATTTGATGTTCCAAATTCTACCTGCCATGATGAAGAGATTAATTTCTGCTCTCCACACTGTGTTTGAAATGCAATCTTATTGCTTAAAGGTATGAGTGGGGTGAACTCTCAAATACATTGAATAACTCATCTCCCTACAATGCTGGATAAGTGAGTTCTTGCTGAGTTTCCTTCTGAATGCTGCAGGGTGACTGGTGCTTTGCTTCTAATCATTAATTTCCCTTTGGTTATAATCACATTGCTAGTAATGTTATGCAGCGATCTTCTGTTAGGGCATTTTTCTATTAATTTCTGATTTCTCATATCACACTTGGAAAATAATAAAATGACCCCTTTCTCTTGGCTCTTCTTTGCTTTTTTTTGTTTTTTGTTTTTAGTTCTTTCAATCATGGAACTGCTTATGAATTTTTGATGGCAGAAACCTCAGTATGTTATTAATTTTGATACTATTTGTATTAATTTCCTCCAACATTTTCCAAACTTTGCTTTGACTGGATTGGTGGGGAGGAAAAAAGGGGGAGATTAAGTCTCCATGTTTGTAGATTGAGATATTGATGTGTGACAGGTACCATGTGTAGTAACAGTACTACAAGTCCCTGTGCTGGGGCTTGGGGCTATTAATCTCCTTGGCGTGACTCACTTGAGGCATGATTCTTCTGTCTCCTGGTGTGGTTAAACTCCTCCAGGGGAGGCTGGGCTGGTGGTGCCAAAGGGCGGAGACAGGTTGGCTAATCGGTTAAGTAGCCTTTTATCTGAGAGTCTAGTTTCTCATTAGTATTTCTGACCAAAAGGGTTGATGGTTGGAAATACGGATTTTTTTTTGTTTTTAATTAGTCTCTGTAGGGATGAGAGGCTTATTTTTGAAGACTGGAATTTTAAGGAAGCCTGACAACCCCAATTTCCATGTGACTGAAACATTTTGGCAGCTGCAAAAGCTTTCACAAGTAGGAGTAAGAGCCAGACTTTCCACTGGGAGTGAGACTCACGCAGAACCTGTCCCTCCGCTCTGGGTTTACAGCGGTTCCCTTGGGACATTTTTTAAAAAATTTTATTGGAGTAGAGTTGATTTACAGTGTTGTAGTAGTTTCAGGTGTTCAGCAAAGTGATTCATTATACATATACATAGATTCATTCTTTTTCAGATTCTTTACCCATATAGGTTATTACAGAGTATTGAGTAGAGTTCCCTGTGCTGTACAGTAGGTCCTTGTTGGTTATCTATTCTATATATAGTGGTGTGTGTATGTTAATCCCTTGGGACTTTCATGCTCCTGCCTCCCTAACGATTCCAAAGACTCTCACGGGGCTCTCATCTGGTGCATTATAAAGGTCTTCACTACTCCATCCCATATTTATGCGTTTTAATCAGGTCAGCTGATATCTCCCACAGGCACAGAGCTGTCTATTGCTTCATCATCTCTACGGGAAAGGTATTTTCCTCCTCTCTTATATATACCACCATAAAATTATCTTCTGCATTACCACAGTTTTACAGCTTGAGAGGTAGAGAGATTGGTTGTTTTGCCTAAGATGCTGGAGGAAAATAGAGAAGTAGCCAAAAGTGAAAAGCCTGGCTCCCTGTGCAAACTAACACCCTGATGACGGTCCTCAAGCTCCTTCTAGACTCTTCCCGTAAACATGAGGCGACCAGTTTTCTTGTCCCGCAGCTCTAGTTGTTAGAAAGACTTCAGCTGAAATGTGCTTTTCTCTAACTTCCACCTATTGACTTTTTTTTTTAACATCTTTATTGGAGTATAATTGCTTTACAATGGTGTGTTAGTTTCTGCTGTATAACAAAGTGAATCAACTATACATATACATATGTTCCCATATCTCTTCCCTCTTGCGTCTCCCTCCCACCCTCCCTATCCCACCCCTCTAGGTGGTCACAAAGCACCGAGCTGCTCTCCCTGTGCTACGCGGCTGCTTCCCACTAGCTATCTATTTTACATTTGGTAGTGTATCTATGTCCATGCCACTCTCTCACTTCGTCCCAACTTACCCTTCCCCCTCCCCATGTCCTCAAGTCCATTCTCTATGTCTGCGTCTTTATTCCTGTCCTGCCCGTAGGTTCTTCAGAACCTTTTTTTTTTTTTTAGATTCCATACATATGTGTTAGCACACGGGAATTGTTTTTCTCTTTCTGATTTCACTCTGTATGACAGACTCTAGGTTCATCCTCCTCACTACAAATAACTCAGTTTCGTTTCTTTTTATGGCTGAGTCATATTCCATTGTATCACCTATTGACTCTTATTCATCTCTCTCATAAGACCATGTGTGTACCTACTTCTACACGACTTGTCTTTGAATATTTGGGCAACTTCCAAGCCTCCTCATAGTCTTCTCATCTCTAGACTAAATATTCTGTCCATCCCATTCCACCGTTATTTACATCTTTTGGTTTCCAGATTCCTCACAGTACTGACTGCTATTCTCTGGACATACTCTCAATGTCCTATGACCCTTTTAACTTTAGGTGGCTTACAGATGATACTTGAGATATTGTCTGTCTAGCTGAATGCCTAGAAGGACTTATTTTCTCCTGAGACCTGACCTCTGTCATAACCTAGAGGGAGACTTATGATTTTTATGTTTCTGTTTTGGAATACCTGAAAAGAAGTGAGTTCCATGTCATTGGATATGTTAAGCAGATACATGTGATGTCAGGGAAGTTATAGATAAGAACAAAGAGAAAGCATGTTGGGAGTGTAGTGTGTTTACAAAAATAATTTAAAATGTCTATTTTAAAAAACACCTTTATGAAATACCAACTCTAAAATATAGGGCATATTAGGAGATGGTTTGGGAGTTGCTAGTCTACCATCTTCCCAGGTTGCAGCCTTCCTGAATAAAGCACTTTTCTTTTTCCACCAAAAAAAAAAAAAAAAAATAGGGCATATTAGAGTGCATAATATTGAGAATAATACTTGGAAATATTATTCTCTTAGAAGTGATAATATTATATCACTTAGATGGTTTTGTTCTTTGAGCAATCACCGAATCAACTTGGAGGGATATTTTGCATCTGTGAAAGACTGCATCTTTTGTCAAAAACCTTTACTTCACAAAAATTTCATTGATATTTTCCCTGCATGTCAACATATAGCGCTTTAGTTTTGTCCACGTTTGCCCACATTGTTTTACTTAGTTCTTTATAGAGTCAGCATCTAGGGCAATACAAATAGGTTGTTACGATCTTTAAAAAAACCCTTAATTAGCATTATTATTAGCATTGTTTTGTTTATTACCAACTATTCACCCATTTCTTTTACGAGGATAATGTTAACTGTGGTTTGTTAGATGATCCGAACCTTTTATCAGTGACATTTTTGTAAATGGAATATTGTTTACTCTTAATTCTAAAGTCAAATTATTGAAATATGCGTTGACCTTACTATAAATTCGTGACTGTGTAGCTGATAGATTTTGCCAAATTATGGCAATGAGAGTTTTTGTGGTGTCTCTTTTGACATAAGTAATTCTTTAGTGACTATGTTAACAACATTACCCTGTAGTGTATAGGGTCTTATCTTTGTTCCATGTAATTTTTTAAATGTGTGGCTGTTGTGAGATATTTAGTCCAATAATGTTGCATATAAGGACACTCAGTGAGAGGGCTCTTGGGTTACAAGGAAAGGATGTTGAAAACCCAAAATCTCTCAGGCAAACTGTGGTCTATAACAGTTCCACCCTCAGGAAAGAGAGGCTCCTTGAAACTTCCATGACTACTAATCTTGAGAGAGAGCTTACACGGTCTGGTTGGACTGAATCCTCTAGCCATCTTATCAAGCCAGGGCTATGAAAGTAGGGTTAATTTGCATCCCTTTTGGGCCCATTAATCAAAATGAAGATGGTAGGAGTACATGGATGGCATATTGGGTCCTTTGGCAAGTAAGTGTAGGGTGTGTGTCATGAATATTTCCCATTTCTTGATTTTCCCAACAGTCTCCTCAAAGTCACTCCCCAGAAATGTACAGTAAGAAGTTGAATTTGCTTGGATCGCTTAACTTTTTTCGGAGAATGGGTGAGAAGGGGCTTCCAGCTTGATCTATCAGTATTTTTCTACAGCAGGCGCCTGCTTTAGCCTTTTGTGAGGATAATCTGATACCCTCCTCCTTTTCTTTTCTTTTTTTTTTTTTTTTTGCTACCGCCAAGTATCCTATCTTGGTTTCTGTAGGTCCCCCAAGCTGTAAGGCTGGCTGCACCGTCTGGGTAGTTCACAGAGCTTTGGGCTCTTCTCATGGAAGAAGGAACTCAGGCCCTGGTTGCTGATGACCTTGGGCAAGTGAGTCAACCTCTGCTCTATTTTCTCTAATTTATAAAATTAAGACTTTCTTTTTCTCCTACTCTTAAAAAAAATGTTTACAATAACTAAATAAAAGATAAGTTTCTTGAGTGAGTTAACATCTATCTGGATACTTTAGCTATATATAGATAGGGTGACTTTTCAGATTACTAGAATAAATTAAACAAAATGCCCTAAATGGGTTCAATGTGTATTCCAGATTGTCTATGTTAAATAAAAAGTGTGAGTCTGGTCTAATTTGTAGAAACCATTTCAGTCTCTTTCGAGGAAAAGCAATGTAGTTATTTATGTTGTCCATGTAAATTATATTAGAACATTAAAGAACTTCAGGGGACACTGAAGGATTGTTTGGTCACTTAAAGCCTTAAAGTTCTTTCAGGGAGTCTAGTTGATTCATGTGGACCCTCCAAAATCATCTAGTTAACCAAATTTTAAAATTGCACCAAGATTATTGCATCTCTTTAGGGCTCTCACTTTTTAATTTAATTTTGATCTGTTTAAAAAAAAATGACTTATGCTAAGCCTGGAAAAGGATAAACTTAATTCCAGTTTTTGTATCCCAGAAGTCTATTTTGCCTTTATGGTCCTATTAGCTCATTAACACTCCATTTCTTATAATTGGGTGCCCTGTGGACCTATAGACTTCAGTAACCTAAGCTGCAATCTGCAGTTTAACAATGCAATCTGCTCTGAGGTTTATGATCATAAAGCTCCTTAATGAGACTCCTCTGTTTGTGGATCTAAAACTGTTGTACTTGAGGTAACAGTGAGACTAAAGTCTGATGTGAGAAGGCTTTGAAAGTTAAAAAGCACTCTACAAGCGGTAGAACTGTCAACTAATGAGAGTCAGTCTGTGACTCACTGTAGTTCCCTGGCTTTTTCTTTCCCATGAACCATAGAAAGAGCCCACTGTAGGGGGTTGGAAATATTCTTTCTTAGGGTTGTGGCATGACAGAGTGGTTGCTTTTTCCAACCACCATATGTGATGATTAGGCTGTTCGGAATGACATGGGGGTACTCTCTGAACAAACAGCAAAAGCCTTCCAAATAACTTATAATAAAGGAAGTATGTAAGACGTTTTCCCCAGCCAGATGTAATCTTCAATAGGAGAGGAATGAATTTAAAGTGACTTTCTACAGGAAAATTTGGGATAAATAGCTAGAAACGGAAAAATGGCCAAAAGACCCTATTCATAACAAAAACAAACTATAGTATGAATACATTTTACAAAACAGCTGGTGAATGTATGTAGAAAATAATAATAAAATCTTAAGAAAGGTCTTAAAACAAGACTTGAACATACTGTGTTCTTGGATGGCAAATTAATAAACACCATTTAATACAAGCCCAATTCCAATCCTAATGGAATTTTTTAGTTTTTTTTAAAAACGGCCTAAAAATATATGAAACTTTATATAGAAGAATAAATGCCCCAAAATAGCTAAGAAAGAAGAGTGAAGGGGATTTTCTATTAGCTGAAATTGAAACTAACTGCAAAGCCATGTGAACAATCTATGGCTAGTAATTAACAGATAGGTCAGGGGTTAGCAAACTTTTTCTGTAAAGGGCCAGATAGCAAATATTTTTAACTTTGTGGGTCATGTGGTCTCTTGTCTAACTCAGCTCTGCCTTTATAGCATGAAAGCAGTTATATGGGTGTGACTGGATTTAGTTTTCAAACTGCGGTTTGCCAATTCGTAATACAGATCTTACAACAAAATAGTGCTTACAAGCAGATAGCAAAATATGTGACAAAGGTGATATTACAAGTCATTTGGAAAAGAGAGTTTGTTTAGTAAGTGGTGCTGACAAAGTTTATATTAATCTGAAAGAACTAAAATTAAATTCCTAAAATGTAAAAATAAATTCTTGGTATATAAAGATTTAAATATAAAAACTAAACAATAAAAGAATATAAGAAAATGTAAGAGAATATGGTATAATCTGGGACTGGAGGTTGTATTTTTAAACAAGTCAGCAAATAGAGAAGCTGTAAAGAAAGGAGAGAAGCATTTGACTACGTATAAGTGAAATTTTGTTTGTGGCAAAGTTACAAAATTTGATGACTTATAAACAAAACATGATAACATATAATCTATAAAAAAAGAAATAAAATGGCAGCCTATGAAAAATATTTGTAACATATGTGAAGAAAAGGGCTAATGTCCATAACGTGCAAAGTGCCTCTACAATTAACTCAGTAAAAAAAAAAAAAAAAAAAAAAAGTGCAGAGGGGGCAGTTCTTGAGAAGAAAACTAGTGGCCAGTGGCTATAGGAAAAGATGCTCAGAGTCATTAGAAGCTGTAAAATGGGATAATTATAGTACCTGCCTTATAGTATTGTTGGAAGGATTCAATCAAATAATACAAATAAGGTATTAAAGTGCTTGGCACATAGGATGTGCTCCACAAATGTTAGTGTGTTACCCTGTAGAAATAAAAGCACAAGTAGGCAAGGATTGCTGATAAAGGATAGTTAACGCTGTTTTGTTTGTAGTTGGGAATAGCTGGAAACAAACTAATGGAAATTAACTGAAGTATAGTTAATTTACAATATTGTGTTAGCTTCAGGTGTACCGCAAAGTGATTCAGATTTCAGATTCTGTTCCATTATAGACTTTTACCATAAATTATGTATCATTACTATGGAATTTTATGAAGTTATTTAAAATAACTATTTTAAGTGATATCCATATAGGTTTAGAAAGTGTTTTATGATGTATTGTTTAGGAGAAATGCAGGCTTTAGAGAAATAGAGAAAGTATGACTTCAGTTTTGTAAAATTGTAGGGCAAAAATCCTTTGACGTGTTTTTATATGATGCGGAAACATTCCACATTTAAGAATCACTATTTTGATGCAGAATATCCTAAAAACAGCCTGCACAGTACACTGCCTTCTTCCAGTACACTTTTCAATATCTGGTCTCTCATTAGACCTCCTCCTCTTTCTTGATATTCTGAATGTGCGTCAGGTTTTATTCAGAGGCCTCTAAAAGAGGTTATACCTTGTATTTACTGAAATTCTAAACTACAGTGAGTCAACAGTTGTATAGAGCACATGGGGTCAGTCACCATCACCTTGCGCCTTTTTTATTATTCCATGAAGAAACCAAGAAAATAGTTTTAAAAGAGCATTGTGGCTATTTAGTTGGATATTGGTAGTTGGGAACCTAACTTTTTGTTGGCTGTGATCAGCGATGGAATCGTGTGCTTCAGCTGGAGGGGCAGGAGTTTATATCTGTACGTAAATTCAGCGCTCCGGGGAAGGTTTTGAGTAGGTTAGTAGCTTGATAATAAATGATATCTTAAAATTGTATTGTTCTTTAGTTTTCAGAACAGATTTTGGCAACAGCAGTAACAATAGCTAATACTTCCAGTGTTGGGCATTGGCTGAGCACATTACACTCGCTCCTCTTTTAATCCTTCCAACCTTAAAGGGATAGATGCTGTTATCATTTCCTTTTTTAAGACAATGTATTTATTCATTTCTTTATTGAAGTATAGTTGATTTACAATATTGTATTAGTTTCAGGTGTACAGCACAATGATTCATTTATATATATGTATATGTTTTATATATGTATATATATATTTTTTTTCCTCACTTCCTTTTTACTTTTGAGGAACAGATGCTTAGATGAGTTGAGTAACTGACCTTTGGTTAATTGTTGAAAATACAAAAGCTATGTCTTCTACCAAGTAGAAGAGATTATTTTTGAATTAGTGTCTGAGCTGAGATTTGATACCAAAGCCTGTGTATGTTGTTGATCTTCAAGGTCTATTTTCTTCTCATTTGATTGCCACATTAATTCTGCCCAAAGGCCAACAGCAGTTAGTAGATTCTGTGGAAATAATTATATGGCATAAAAAAGTTGGGTCCTGTCAATTCTCCTTTTAGTTCCTTGTAGAGTAGGGGATAGGATAACTTAGGGTCACATCCTGCTTCTTGAAAAGTCTTATCATGTTACCTTTGAGCTTAATATAGCATCAGATGGCAACAGAACAACAGTCAGTCTGATTCCTCTAAGGCACAGAGAAACAGTGCTGGAAATTGATGCTTCTGCGAGCCCTGGCATTGGGAACCACTGCTTAGTCATGCCATGCTGACGGGAATGACTGTTTAGCTATGGAACCTGAGCGTCAGTGGCCAATTGCCAGTAAGATGAGGCAGCTGCCGTCAGCCGGGCAACTGATCATGTGGACGGGTTGGTTTTGTACCCCTTCAGGTTTAGATGTGAGATATAAAACTAATTTATTAATACTAGTTTATTCAAAATATGGTTCAAAAACACTTGTTCTTCTCCAGCCATTTAGATGTTCTGGTATTTTTAAATAAAATATAAGGCCATGAATTAATTGTTGTCTCATACTTTTATTGTTGTCTTGTTGTGTTCCCCAAGTACTTTATCCGTACAACTAATGCATTATCCATATTATGGTAATTTGTTTACATGCATATTCCCAGCCTTGCCAAGGACTGTTTGAAAAAGGGCTGTCTTATACAGTTTTGTGCTCTAACAGGTGACAGACTTTTAGGTGATCACTTAGTGTTGAACTGACCTGAATGGTAAAGTCAATGTCAGTGTTTTGTCTTTGTTGTTCAGAATGTACATACGCATTTGCTTAAATTTAACCCAAACTACAGGTGTCAGTTTAGCTGGAAAAATGAAAATTTTATCAATGAATATAAATGTAATTTTATGTCTTATGGTCATATATTTCCATATATAACCCCAGGCTCTCTATTATTTATAAGGAAAAAAGGTTAAAGCCCTCACTTTCTGGCTGTTTCCAGCATTTTACATAAGTAATTCATTTATTTCTTACCACCTCAGCATGAGGTAGCTGCAGTGAAAATACTGAGGTATGGAGAAGTCAAATGACTTACCCCAAGCCACATACCAACAAGGCTTGAGCTAGGATTTGAACCTGGGCAGTACAGCTCCAGAGTCTGTGCTCTTAACCAATGCTTTATCCTGCCTCATTGACTTGTATATGGTGCATGTGTGTATGTGAGTCTATATCCAGAAAGAGAAAGAGATTGAAAGAGATGTTCTTTGTGTGATGTTTTGTAAGGGACTGCATTATCACTTTTTGGAAAATATATAATATTTTGCAGAAAAAACTCTGTTTTCCTAAGGTCAACTTTTAACAGGGAGTAAAATAATTTTTTTTCATATAGATTTTCTTTAAGAGGAATTTAGATGACTTGGAATGAGTTTGGAAGGGAACCAACAGAAGAGTAAGGAAATTCAAGTCACGTTATCATAGGAAACGTTGTCGAGATTTCATTTTAAGACTGTTTTATAAAGGAGTTGAAAGTGTCTTTCAAATATGTAAAGGTAGCAGTTGGCGGAGAGTTTAGCTCTCAGTTCTTTATAGTTTGGGCAGATAAATTTAGGACCACTTGGTAGATGCTTTAGAGAAACAGCTTTTTGCTCAGTATAAGGTGGAAACTTCTGCATGGATGGGCTGACTTAGAAAATAATGAGCTTTGTCTTACCAGAATGATCAAAAATAGGATGGAAACAGGGACTCCACTGAGAATAATCAAGCATTTGGCTGATTGAATAATTGAACTTGGTGACCAGATATGAAGTTCCTTCTAAACCTGAAATTCGGTGATTCTAACAACCTAGACAGAAGGGATTCTGCTTTATTACTTTACTCTTATTGCACACCTCACCACCTAGGAAAGTTCTATGTAAGTGATTGCTAGTGGAACTCATGCTCATTCAGTCCAGTGGTTGAGAAAAATTTTGGTGAACTGTCAGGGAAAAAAATCTAACTGCTGTGTGTTTAAGAGAAATAAGAGGAGAGGAATTGAAAACTGCTAATGCAGAAAATTGTCAAGGAGTTTTTTGGCAGAAGGGGAAGCAAAGGAGGATGGTGTAGGTTGGTGGAAGTAGGCTCAGGAGAATGTTGTTATTTTCTTTATTTTAAAGAGGTGGGATAAATAAGAACATGATGGGAATGGTCCAGTAAGAGCACAATTTTGAGTTATTTGCTTATATATATGCCTACATTTTTTTCTAATTTATTCTAACTGCTAGTGTTCTATTGTATGAATATCTTAACATTGATTTATCTGTTCTCTCCTTAATGGAGATTTAAGTTGTTTTCTGGTTTTCTCTATTATATATAATGCTTTAGGGAATATTTTTATGTTTTCTTGTGTGTGTATGCAATATTTCTCTCTTGTAAATACCTGAAAATGAAACTTCTAGGTCATACTTCATCTGTATTTTCAGCTTTAGTAGATGTTGTCAAAGTGTTCTACAGTGTGGTTGTACCATTTACATGCTCACCAGCAGTATATGAGATGTTTTGTTGTGATAAATCCAGTTGTGTGTAAATGGTAACCTGCTGGGCTCAGTTCTGCATTTCTGTAACTACTATGAGGTTGAATGTCTTTTTTAAAGTGTATTGGCCATTCTGGTTCCTCAATATAAATTCTCTCCTCTTTTTCTGCTGGGGAAAAATTTTTCTTAATGATTTGTGGAGTTCTTTATATTTTCTACATGTGATGATATATATCTATATCTGTATCCATATCTCTATCTATGTATCTATCTATCTACCTATCTATCTATCTATCCCTATGTATTTTTTTTCAGTCTGTGGCTTGCATTTTTACTCTTTTAATGGTATCTTCTGATGTACAGAAGTTTTATGCTTTGTTGTAGTCACATTTATTATCTTTCCATTTATAGTTTGAGCTTCTTCTATCTCACTTAAATCCTTCCTCATCCCAAGATTATAAAAATATTCTTTTATATTTCTTTGAATAGTTGTAAAGTTTTACCTTTCAAACTTAGGTCTTCAATCACTTTTAATCACACTTGATGTTTTTAGTGTGGTTTAAGGTAGGAATCCTGTTTTGTTTTGGACGCCCCCTATTTATTGACTAGTCTGTCCTTTTCCATGATATGTGATGCATCTTCTGCCAGTAACTAATTGTCATGTATGCATGGGTTTGTTTGTGGGCTCTCTGGTGTGTTTCTTTGCTTCTTTTTAGAGCCTTCCACCAACACGTCACTGTCTTAACAATATAGCTTTATAATAAATCTAGATATCTGGTAGAGCAAGTTTCTCCAACCTGCTCTTCTTACTTTTTCTTGGCTAGTTTTGGTCCTTGTGTTTTTTATAGAAATTTGAAGATTAATTTGTCAAGCTCCCCCCCACCCCCCCCACATACAACCTGTTGGAATTTTGATGGGAATTGCATTTAATTTATAGATAATTCGGGGAATATGACATGTTGATAATATTGATTCTTCCTTTCTATAAATATGTTTTATTTCTCCATTTATTCAAGCCTTTTAATCTTTTGTATATTTCCCCACACACTTCTTGCTCATGTTTGGTTAGATTTATTTCTAGATACCTTAGAGATTTAATTGTTGTGATGAATATGATCTATTTTTCCTATTACATTCTCTTTTCCTACTACTGGTCCAGAGGAACATTATGTATCATTGAATCCTGAGTTATATGGGAGTTGACTGGATTAGTTATGGAAAGGGCGATTTGGAGGAGGCAGTGGCTCCTAGAATGGAGAGACCATACTGAGGTATGAACCACATAACATCCGTGAGAATGGAGAAGAGGGTTCCATAGCTGTCCGAGGCAGGCAAGCTGGGTGACTGGGGAAAGTGAAGGAATAGAGACTGGGGGACATGATAATAAGCGAATGCTGAATGAGATTGGGTGCATAAGAGGAAGTGTTGAAGAGGGATAGTTGAAAGTTCATTTGAGGACTGCATTTCAGTCACGGCCCTTTGATTGTAAAGACTAGAATTCATGAGTGTTAGTTTAGGAACAGTACGGACAGCACTGTGTGAATGAAAGGGGCGCCTGGAATGAGTCCAGCCGCAGGAACTGGCAATCCAGCTGGGTCTTAGGTCTCTTTGTCAGGTGGGTTTTGATTCCTACTGATGTTCATTTGATTCTCCACTTTCCATGTACCAGCTTCTTCATCATCCTGGCTTCTTCAGCTCCGATTCAACCTTTCAATGCCAGCGCCCACTACCAACTGGCAATTTTCCTACACATCTTATTTTAAATTCCAAACTGTGAGGTTGGCCCAATCATCTTTGTAACCTGCCTCCCAGGTTGCTGGCTAGCCCACAGATTGGCTGTTTTTCCTTTTTGTTTGTTTGGGTTTTTTTTGGTCTGGTGCTCACCGTTGGTTTTGTCCTTTGTAGGATGACTGCACATCCCAGTTTGCCCAGCATAATTATTGTTCCAGAGCAATTATTATTTTTTTCTCAGTGTTTTAAAATCGAAGTATAGTTGATTTACAATGTTGTGGTAGCTTCTGTGATTCAGTTCTACATACATATATATCTATTTTTTTCAGATTCTTTTCCCTTATAGGTTATTACAAAATATATAGTTCCTTGTGCTGTAGAGTAGGTCCTTGTTGGTTATCTATTTTATATACAGAACAGTTATTCATAATACCTTCAAAACTATCTTGGTTTGGACAGTACATTATTTGGTTATACTACTCATTAGTCTCTGGAGCTGTACAACATGACTGCTTATTCCGAAAGCAGGAATTGTGGGACAAGAGTGTGGTGCTGATTGGTAACTAGGCTGGGGAGGGTGGAACTGAGTAACATCTCCGCTCCGTGTAGGGTATAGTAATGGTAGCGTTGAAGAATCTGTGAGATGTCCAGAGATACTCCACTGGGGATAGGGTCTCATGCTAATGGAAGGGAACAGATAGAGTATGGCATGTAGATAGGTGTCCAGAGACCTAAATCAAGCAGGTAGATCCATAGTCTGAGTATTCAGATAGGGGTCAGAGGAGAGAATGGTTTGGCAGGTGGTTGAAACTGGCACGTCTTTATCAGGCAGAGGGTTTTTTCTCTGGATCAGGGGTTAAGGGGACAGGACTCAGGCATGGAACATCACGGCTGTGGTACCATATTCCAGTCACAGACTGACTGGGCAGGATCTAGTCACTAAAAGACCGGACAACAGGGTCAAATTTAGCTATGAAGTGACAAAGCAGAAGGGAGCATGACCTAGCAGTGAGACTCAAGTACAGGTATATTAGGAAAATTATACTGAGCTGACTTATTCCCAGGCAAAAGCTTATTATGCTGGATTATTTTATTTATTTATTTGAAGTATAGTTGATTTAAAATGTCATGTTAATTTCTCCGGTACAGCAAAGTGATTCAGTTTCATACACACACAGGCACAATTTTTTTTTAATATTCTTTTCCATTATGGTTTATCATAGGATACTAAATATAGTTCTCTGTGCTATACAGTAGGACCTTGTTGTTTATCCATTCCATACATAATAGCTTACTTATTATGATTTATTCTTCAGCACCAGCGTGAAGGCTGGAATGTCAGTGAGTATACATCTGAAGGTAGGAGTATCCCAATCTGGAGAAAAGAGTAGGGAGTGGGGAGCCCCATGCCTTTTGATAAACTTTGCTCCTTGATGAGCTGAAATAAGTATATATCTGGTATAGGAAGATTCTGGGTGGATAGAAAGAACATTCTAAACTCATATCTGGATAAAACCAAATTAAATTAAACATTGTTTGACAGCAGCTAAGAATTACTGAGAAAAGTCCTCAAGTTATCTATATTTAAAAAAAATCCCACTTTAGATCGGTTTCAGTGTAAGTATAGGGCCTTAGAATTATGGAGGCTATGTTTATATTTGCCTATTTTAATAAATTTATATAAAAATGAGCTCACTTTTTCTTTCAGTCAACTCTGACAGTGTCACAAGCTCTAAATATAAGCAAAGTGTCTACGAAAAGAAACAACAACACTATTTCCTGATGCCTCGTCCTGTAAACATGAGTTTATCAAATGACAGAAGCTACTGGGCTTTTATGCTGGGAACCTGTAATTGGGAAACACATGTGAAGTAGTGATATTTGGAGAAGGCTGAAGTGTCTGATGACAGACGGAGGTGAGGGCTGGCGAGGTGTGGAGAGGGAAGTTTTGAGATTATTCTCTGTGTGTGTCTGGAACCATGAAATAGCATAACTAGAGGTATGTGTTGTGGTAGAACTAATAGCTAGGCAAAGGGTGGTTTAAAGAAACCTGTTGGAAAATTAAGTGTCCTTTTGAGGTAATATCCCGTAGAAATGCTGAAGGGCATTGCTCCTAAGTCAAATCTTGAAGGGTTCCAACATAATTATAAAAAAAAATTAGCTCTGTTAAAATTACCCTTAAAAGAATTAGGCATACATCTTTTTGTTTTGTTGTTATTATCTAGATAGAGAAGAGAAATGTCTTTGTTTCGAGGGAAAAATGGGTAACAGGTGTTTTGTTTGTGTGGTTTGTACTTTTGTATGTGTGCGTCTACCATAGAGTAGCAGATAATGTCTTTTTACAACTCATAGGAAGACTTACTTTCTTCTCTACCAAAACGCTAGACTTGTGGAAGCTGACAAAAGTCATTATTATGATTTTTGGCTCACGAAAATAATGATATCTTGGAAAAAGTGAAGGAGTGTGGCAATGAAAGAAAGACATCTGTAATGCAACAGACAAATTATTTAAACAAAAGATACAGTGTTTCTTTAATTGGATTCTCATGGCCTATTGGTTTAAAATATGCTGACCAAAGACACTATCTGGAAGAAAGGAACTTTGGATTTCTAAATCAGTTTTTCCAGTTTGGGTTTTAATAGAATTCAACAAACTTTTATTGAGTCTCCACTCTGGAGCCAGAGAGCCTGAGTTTGATTCTCGACTTGATGATTCTACCTCTCTGTGCAGCTATTTCCTCACCTGTGAAATCGAGAGGATAACAGTAGTACTTACCCTCTATAATTATTTTGACGAGGAACTGAATTTTGATTATGTATAAAATATTCAGACCTTGCCGCTTGCCGCTTTGACACACAAAGTCAACTGAATTAGAGACTGGGAATTTAAAGGTACTCACACTGTCTTTGTGAGAGGAACAGGTAAGCCAGGTAAGCGACCCCACAATTTCAGTATTTTCTGATGGAGACAAGAAAACATTTGTCAAAAGTTGCTGTGGGCCCTGAGGTGGAACAAACAGCAATCTTAGGGGAGTAGTTTTCTGGAGTAAAACTCGAGACAGATTTTCTGTGGGAAAGGGAAAAAAAATTCCTCCGAAAAGTCCCAGAAACAAAAAGTAGACGAAGCCGTAGCCTGGGAATCATTCATTTGCAGCTTTTTGAACTTCCTTCCTTGCTGGGCCCATCGCTGCCTCTGGCCACTGTTTAGACACTTGGTAAAACCATGACGGAGATGGTTTTAAGTTCTAAGTTCATTTGTGCTCTTAGAGTCTACTTGAGTCTAAAGGCATTGTGATAACTGGAATAACAAATGACCATCCTCAGCCTAGTTCTCTGGACTGTTGGGTAATTATTGACTTCTGGGTTGGGTTAGAATAACGCCGTGAAGAATGATCAGTATTTTTATGTCATAGATCTTCTCTTCTACTCTCTGTCAGCTCTAATGAATGAAGAAGAAGGGAGGTGAGTATTGTTAAAAAGAAAAGAGAGAGAGGAAGACGTTTTTAAGACCAATGTGTGGGAGTGATGCTTTAGGATAATCTGGATGTTGTAATAATTTGTGATTCTCTAACCTGTGACAACTGTAAACCGTTAGGCAATGTAAAGTTTTTATCCATTTGTGGATGTGCAGAAATGTGACTTTATTTCTCTGTAACTGAACCCAATTTAGTTCTGGAAACTTTTTTTCTGCCATTAGTGGGGAAACATGTAATATTGCTGCTTCAAGTTAGTATCTCTTTATAATGCACTTGGGGGTAACTCTTCAGTCAAATTTAAGATGTGATGCAGTCTGCAAAATTCTCAGTCATTCTTAGGGCTGCTGCTCCCATTCTGTAGTTCTTCTCCCACCCCCGCCTTCACCCCAACTGCAGCAAACTCCAGATGGAGTCTCAGTGGCAGGGAAGCACGGGGGGCAAGAAGGTGTCCATCCAATCCATGGTCCCCTGGCCTTTGTTGTGTGTCTTCTCCTGCTTGGACTTCGGCCTTTGTCTTCATGTTATTCCCTGTTGCTATGTCAGAAGCTGGGGCATCTTCCGGTTGGTTTTTAGGTTAAGATAAAACCATGATGACTGCTTGCTGATTCATTGGCTGGCCGCATGGTTGTCCATGCTCAGAATCCTCACTCCCTACGCCGAGTGCTGCAGCAAAAGCTCTGCCAGGCCTCCCTTGAAGGGGCCTTGGGAATGATTCTGGATCTCTGACAGTCCGCTGGAGCCAGGAAGACAAGGAAACTCAGAGCTCTCAATCCCATTCTGCCCTGCCGTACTTCGCCACCATTGCTGCTGTGAGGTTATCTACCAAACTGACTGGGAGGGTGCCTCAAAATTGTTCCCCCAAAGGGATTCAGATAGGAAGCTGGGCAAAGCCTCTGATGTTTGTGGATACCCTCAGTCAATCTGAATTTTTTTTACCATCTTACCACCCCATGTCCTCTTCATTCCCCTGCAAGACACACACTTGCATACACACACCTTTGAGGACCTTGATGGTGTTTACACTTTAGTTAGAGACTTTGGTCCTTACCCCTTTCTGCCAACCCATCAAACTTTTGTCTCTTCTCCTAGAGCCAGGAAAACTGCTCTAATTGCTATTGCCATGCTCTTTCGGTATCTTTCATATAAACTCTCAATTCTACATGTTCCAAGCCAAATGCTTTTGGAACATCAAACGTACCACTTTTCTTTCAAGCTCTCACAGTAGAAAGTGTGGGTTCAAGACAGTTGCTTTTGCTGATCTCACTTAAATAATTCTATCTTGAAAGTTAGAATTGAACAACTCTGTCTTTGTTCTTGGCTGTGTGCGTCTGTCCCTCTAAGCTGAAGCTGTCTCAGCTTTACTGGGTAGAACAACAAAATCAGTGAGAATGAAAAACAAATCAGATGATATTAAAAAAAAAACCCAAAAAACCAAACCCACCCCACCTGTTAAATCTTCTTGCCTCCGTCTGAAATGTTATACCACACGAGGGGAATACTCAATCATTTATAGCCCTAACTTTGTGATGATGAGTCAGGCTGAAATCCATGCATATTTATAAACCCAAGTGTTAGTTTGTCATGATGTGTTACAGATGAGCTAATGTTAGATACAGAGGGGAAACTGTTGGTCAAAGTTTAAATTCTCCTCTCTGATTCACTTGGATGTCTTTACAATTTATTGAAACCTTCTGGAATCTTATCTCTAAAAGAGACGTAATGACTCACTTACGATGATAAAGCATACTGTTGGTAATTCTGGAGATGATGGAAGGATGTCACCAGCCAACCAAATTCTATTATCAGAGACGTAAAATGAATAGAAATGGTTCTTGAAATGACCCCTGTGTAGTTCCTGAAATAGCAGCTCCTTGGACAATCACCATTGTGAATTGCTGCTGATGGCTTTTACCAGAAGTCTCTGCGGTGATGAGGACCACTTGAACACTGGCTGTGTCAGGGTGGTTTGATGCTTTCTGCTACTTAATATTCAGAATGATCCATGGTTCTTTCTAAATTGCTATTCAAAACCTCAGGGTCTTATCAGTGGGAGTTTAAGTATCATTGCCCAGTAATTACAAGACCTGCTTGCCTCAGAGTTTTTCAAAGAATAACATAATATATGTGAACATTGCAAACTTCAACTTTGTGCAAGTGTTAGGTGATTGTCATTATTTTTACTAACTCTACTACTGTACTCTTCTTTTCCCTTCATCTCTTTCTCTTTCTTTTCAGTGCTTTGGGATAGTCATGCCTATTAAGCTTGAATTGTAAAGAAAGTGGCCTTTTTTCAGAGTCAGCACCCTAGCTGGTCAGTGTCATCTGTATCTTTTCCACCTTTTGAGCCATGCCCTGGGACTTCTTTGGTTCTTTTCGGGTCTGTGATGCTGTTTATTTTGAGCATGGAATACACTTCCAAATGTGCTGCTTTTTTATGCTGACCTCCATTCTCTGCTGCCTGGTTTTGTTTTATTTATTTTTTCTCCAGTCTTCTTTGGGCTTATCACTTACCAACTGGTTTGAAAGGTTAATTCGCATTCAACATGTGGGTCAAATGCCAATTATGTGCAGAGTGTTGTGATTGTTCTGGGGAGGGGGATGAGCCCGGGGGCCCAGGCTTTCCCCTTGGCCAGTGGCGGCGCTGCTCCCTAAGCCTGGGAACACGAGAGGTGAAGCGGAGAAGAGGGGGTGCTTGGGGCACAGTCGGGGGCGGGAGTAAAGAGCCAGTGCTGTTAGCTTTGGATATGGGGGAAGCTGGAGGTGTCCAGTGTGTGAAACGTGGGAAAGGCTTTGACGCCAAGTGGCAGAGCTGGGAGTTATTAGCATAAAGACTGTGATTGAAGCCAAGGGAATGAATGAAAGAAAATGAAGATGAATTCCCTGTTGAATAACTACCAGACTTGCCATGGTTATTCTTCCGTAAGCAGATATCCTGGTGGGGGAGAAGCCCTCAAAATAGCTAGAGCGATGTTGAGGTATTTATGTGCTGAGTGTCATTGATAGGCTTTGTGGAAACTACAGTTTTGCAAATCCATGACAACCTCAGGGCAGAGCTTCTCAGCCTTGGCACAGTCGGCGTGGCGTTCCAGATAATTCCTTGTTGTGCGGGGCTGTGGTGTAGACTCTAGGGTGCTTAGTAACATCCCTCGTCTCGACCCCCTGGATGGTGGTGGCATTCCACTTCCTGCCCCTCCCACCCCCAGCTGTGACAACCAGAACTGTCTGCAGACATTGCTAACCGTCCCACGGGCTAGATGATGCCACCTAAGCAGGTTCTTCTCTGAGTTTACGTCAAGAATTTTGGGAGAAGCTCCATTAGCTCTTCTGTTCCAAAAAAAGCTGAAAAAATGTGTTCACTTCTGCAATGATTCTGACCCCATTAGTTAACGGCTTACTCATCCTGGAGGATCAATTAAGTCATTTTATAGGGTTTTTTTTGTTTTTGTTTTTAAATCGTCTACTGCACAGGAAAGCACTGATAGTGTTCGTTTCAAATCAAATCCTGTTTTTCTGTATGTGTGTATCAATATATAAATGAAGGAGATGCTGTATTCCAAACAGTGAAACAGCTTGTGGTGATGACGCAACCATTTCACAGGACTTGCAGTCAGTTCCTTATTATCAAACATTTTAAGGCAGACCGTCTAAAAGGGTTACCTGAGAGTTCTCTTGGGGATGGAGGTAAGAGGGTTTGGGGTTCAAGTGTTCTAATAATTTGAATGTAAAAAAATTTAAACACAAGGACTAGAACTTAATATTTTTAAACTTATATTCTTTTGTAGTTCATCAAGAAAAAGAATATAAGAAAGTCACTTAATAAATTACCTGTCTTGGTAGCTGAATTAACTTATAGCTTGAAACCCTCCTCTTAAAGTTACTCAAGTTTACAGAAACATTGATAGGGTACGTTGATTGCAAGCACGTGCCTGTGTATGTGTTGCTCGGAAACGGTACCGCTTGGCAGCCTCTGAGAACGGTTAGCATGTTGTTTGGCTCTGTTTCTTCCCTGACCACTGACCCCTGCCTCACAGCCTGGTGTTCCTGACACTCCGTTTGGGGAAGGAGCTGAGGGAAGGGGTTTAGATCGTGGTACATCACCTCTTCTCACAGATCTTCCAGCATTTCTTCCTAAGCTCACGTAAAATGGTAGCTGCTGAACATCTTATATGCCTCATAGGATTGTGGCTGTAGACTTCTAGCTCCCATCTTAATCTTCTTCTACCAAATGGAGGAAGAAAGAATAAAATGGATTCTAGCCTTTGCAGCATGTACTGAGCCCGCACTCAGAGACCCCATACCTACCCTCTCAACATTTGATCACATCCCTTGATTGGTAGAAATAGGAGGGAAGGGGGCAAAGGGAGGGAATACCAGAATTTGGAGGTCTTTCGACTGCTTTTCATCTTAAAGATGGGAAGAGTAGGATCTGGACAGCTGGGGAAGGTGAGGGCCTTTTCTCTGTGCTACTTCTGCTGTCATTGGATTGGAATGACTAAGGCCATTTTGGAACCAGCAACTATATTTTATCGTTTAAGGTGGAATTGGATTTGGGCTCATCTAGTCTTGTACAGTACAAGGAAGATGGAGTGAAGATAGTATGTAGTATGGTAACGAAGAGTCTTATCGCAGGAGAGGCTACGTGGTGCAGTGGAGAGAGCATGCTTATCCTAACTCCCTGTGTGTACTTGGTCAAGTTACTTAATGTCTCTGGTCCTGACTCCTCATCTATAAAGCCCACTCAGGGTTGTGCGGATTTAATGTAGTCATTGTGTAAAGCACTTAGTAGTTGTAGCAGCAGTTTTTATAGTTTAAATGGTGAATATTTAGGTTGTTTGCTCAGGAATTATGTGATAACTGTTTAAGAATTGTTCTCTCATTGTTCAAGATTCGGATTCCTATTTTGGCTTCACCACTAACTCGGTAGTATCCTTGGCTAAATCATTTAATTTTGTGGGCCCTGCATTTCTTGTAGTATTCAAAACTGTTAAAATTGATGACCTTTCCAATCCAGTGGTTAGGCCTCGGCGCTCTCACTGCGGGAGGGGACCTGGGACCCATCCATCTTCGGGGGGAACTAAGATCCCGCAAGCTGTGCGGCAAGGCCAAAAAAAATAAATAAAATAAATAAATTGATGACCTTTCATTTTCTAAGCTCTGAAATTTTATTTTGTTTTGCTATTTAAAAACCTAGACCTCTTTTTGTTAAAAAATACATCTATTAACTAATTGGAGTTTGACTCATCTGCTAGGTTTAGTAGCCATGGCAATTGTTAAGCCTTTTACAAATAAACTTATCATTTTTCTAGATAAGTATGCACAAACAGAACAAATTGCTTAACTGGTATTTTACCACTTAATTATGTATTAAAGGATCCTTTTTAAGGTTAGAGGATGATATAAACTTATTTAAAATGTCTCCAGAACACTCAGCCTATCACAGGAATATGTGACAAAGGCAAAATTCTATTAAGTGATATTTGTAACCAAATGCTTTTAATTTCCAGGCAATCTGTTGCTGCAGCGGGGGTGGGGTAGGGGGTTATGTGTCCTTTTTCTGCGTTTAGATTTTTTTCTCTCTCTGACATATGTTTATTGTATAAACCAAGGAGAGTACTTATCATTAGGAGACAACAACTCCCACTCCAGGCCTCAATTTTCAAGTATCTCTCATACTCTCTCTTCTCACGGAAAACTACTCTTAGGGTCTTAAAGACCAACTTTTTCTTTTATGTATTTCTGTTTGTTATAGTGTGTGCAGCAAGCAACATCAACAGATGGTGGATTCCCTCATATATAATATTTTTAAAGATAATGATAGGGAGTTAAGTTATTAAGCCTCAAATCTAACCCACAAAAATACTTTCAGCGTTAGCTGTATGCAGATTTTTGATTGAGATATTAGCTTATTGGACTTCGCTGCTACGAAATAAAAGTGGGGACTTTATCATGTAAGTATTTAAAACCTAACATAGACAAAGAGAATATGAATTGACACAGAACAAAAACTCAATTTTACGCCCTCATAATAGCTCACATTATAGAATGATTACTGTGGTTGCAGGTATTGCGTTAAGAGCTTTAAACATCCCAACAATGCTTCTAGGTAGGTGTTAATATCCCATCCATTTTATAGACCAAGAAACTGAGGCTCGGGTTAAGAAACTTGCCCATGTTCACACAACTAGTGAGCAATAGGGCTGAGGGTTGACCCAAGCTGTCCAAGTCCAAAGCCCGTGATGAAGTTGTTTTTAAGATCCAATTTCCCAAATTTCCTTCATCCAACCCTGAGACTTATTTTTGTTTATATCAAATGAAGTGGCAAATTGAGTGATTTCTGGAGAAATTCAAGTCCAAACAATGTTATTGCTGAGGTCATTCAGATTATTTTTGTTGCTAGCATTTGATAAATAAGACTGTGTCATGAACTAGACATGGTTATAGACGAATTAGGAAAGTACCTTAGTCCTCCACTTACTGGCATCTCAGTTGTAAAACCACAATTTGACAAGATTATTGGTCACAAGTTATTTTAACAGACTTTCCAAACTTAGATTTTCTGAAGTTAATAGAAACTGAGAAACTTTTAAAATAGTTTTATTTTCTGGCCGCAATGCGCAGCTTGTGGGATTTTCATTCCCCCACCAGGGACTGAACTGGGCCCACGGTAGTGAAAGCGCCGAGTCTTAACCACTGGACCGCCAGGGAATTTCCTAAAATTGTTTTTCAAAAGCATCAAATGAACTGAAGCCAATAAAGTGATGTACTTTGTATAAAACTAGGGCGCTTTGTGGCCACCATCTTAGATGGTTACTTATCCATGAAAATATAATGTCTAATATTTAAAGCAATCTAAATCTAATTTCTTAACATTGAAATTTCTGCAAAGAATGATTATATATAAATCTAAGAGATACTAAAAGAATAACAGATACTAAAAGTAACAGATATATATTAGGCATTAAAAATGTAATTAGACAACTAAAGCCTATTGTCACACAATTTAAACCAAAGCCATTTAAATACACTTGTTTGTAAAGTCCCTTACGTTGTAAACTTTCTTCCTCTTCCTCTTCCTCCTCTTTCTCCACCCTTTCCTCTTATCAGTATCATGACCTTGATCATTGCCATCATCTCCATCACCATCCTCTCCATCAGTTGCCTCCTAATATCTATATCAGTACTTAAATTGCAAACAACAGAATCCCACTCAGGCTTAATTAATCAAAGGAGCAGTCTATTTGGAAGGATATCTTGTAATTTGTAGTTTGAGTACAATCTGAAGAATCAAGTCCCTTGGAGCTGTGCCAGGGTACACGGATGTGCTTGGAATGGGCTACAGGTGAGAGTAGATATTGATTCCTCAGTCTAAGGTCAGCTGGCTGGGTCCTGGGGCCGTTACTTCTAGCCTGTGAGCAGTCTAGCCCTCTCACCCCAGTGTGCCATGTAGATGTTAAATTTTTACATATGCTAAGACTTAAAAATGGCTGGAAAGTATCTTAGAACAGAAGACAGAGCAGATCTAGAAATGAAGGAAGATTGCAGGAAGCAGTGGATGGTCTTTTCTGGTTTTGACCTTTGGGGTCAATGAGATTTTGATCCCTGTGCAAACATGCTGTTTACTCATACAATCGGCTTCCAGGAAAGAACCTTACTTTGGGGCCATGTGTCCATTCCTTGGTCCAGAGAATGTTGGGTGCTTTGGTTGATAGCCCTTCCCGTATGTCATCTTATGGAGGGGGATAAACTTCCAAAAGGAACATCACCTAAAGGAGAGAGGACATGAATGGTAGTCAGGGAAAATAGTAACATGTCATGTTGTGCCATATCACTTTATCGTGCGTAAAAATAATATTTCTCTTAATATGTTAATCACAGATGATATTTGGCCCAAAATTCATGGCGACCTATATAGTGTTTTCTGAACATTATATGTTTTTTACAGTAAATCTTGGAGAAAGAAGATTTTCAACCATAACTTGTTTTTAATTCTAAAAGAGAAGGTAGAGGTCATTTTAGCTTTTATAGATCACTAATTCCTGTCAAGGTTCTAAAATTTAATTATTATGAAAATGGAACTATGTTTTAAAAAAATCTTCAGAATTTGACTTAAATTGTCTTTAGGCAACATTTCATAAGTAATTATTTCTTTGCTGAAATAATCATGGTCATTACTTTATTATTACAAAGTAACTGCCTAGGATGTTGTATCAATGATAGTATCTATGTTTGATTCAGGCTTATGCGCTGTGCATGTTAGGGTCAGCAGGATGGGCCATAGAACCACCTTTTCCCTTTTCATAATCAAATCTAAAAAGGCAATAATTTCTCCTCTGATTTCTTAGTATCCTAGTATCCTAATATAGTATTAGTACTTTATGTCTACTACTACTGTTTTATCAGAACTCTGTCCCCATCTCTTTTAGTGTACCTGTTGTTTTTTCCTCACGTCATGTTTTTTTAATCGGATTCTTTTTGAGATGTGGTTTTCCTCTCCAACTTCTACATTATGAAGTATGATTGTAAAGTAATGTTAGTGATCTTTTTAATTGCTCATAAACAAATTTTAAAGATAATTCTGAAAGAAAAGTTCCAAAATATTCTGCAAAAGCTTTATGGTTAGAATAACAGTATCTTTGGGTAAGTATTTTGAAGAACAATATTCATTGTTTGTTTAAAAATGAGTCTGATTATATTATCATTACAGGTTATATTTGCTTTTTCTATATACTTTAAAAAATGTATTCAACAAACTTCTAGATTGTCAGCTCCTTGAAGGCCAAGCCCAAGGGTTATTTGTTTTGATTTTGTACTTTATTGATTTTTGTTGATTGTACATTGCACTCTATAAACTGCAGTATGGAAAAGAGATAAGTGCCATATATAATCCTTTGTGAGAATTATAACACAGTAATCATTATAATGTTTTTCAAGTTCAATTAAAAATAGCCATCCTTCTACAGTTTTCCCAACGTGAATCTTCCACATGAGAGTTTTCATATACCGTTCCTTTCTCTCCACTAATAGTGGCCTCTGTTTTTCTGTATTTAAGAACTGCTATGGTATTCATTTCTCAAATACTTTGATTTATAAAAAATAGAAGGATAAAAATTCAGATCACCACAGACAGTTTATCACTAAGGTACCTGAAATTATTGTATAGCATGTAGCAGGGAGAAACTAAATATGGAGAAAACAGTTTTCCATGTTATAGGATCATAAAACTAGAAGGATTTTACCATCGTCTTTCAGTGTATAGTGATGCAAAGAATGGGTTTGGCTCCATGTGATTAGAGAACAAGGGAAATTTAGTTTTCCAAATCGAATTGTGTTGTGTAATTTTCCATGGAATATGTCTTAGCCTCCAGAGCATAAAGGATATGCCTCATGTACTGTGTGTGACGTTTCTTATTCTTATTAGAGAAAATGTAAAGGATATAAAAATCTTAAAAATATTATCCTAGTCACTAAATTTATTTATGGACAACTAATAAGACAATAAGCCAGATGCAGAAATTTGACTTTGGGGTTTTGGTAGCATGACTCTGCCATCAGGAAAGTGTATCTGTGCCCTGATGCTATGTGCCTTTGTTCATTTCCCCCGTATTAGAAAAGCCTCAGTCTTTCCTTCCCCTGGGTGTCTCCTTTGCTTTCTCACTATTACCACATTCACAACACTTCTGACACTTCCGGTCACCGAATGTGTGGGGTTATTTCCTGACGACAGGCAATTCCTTGACACCAGATGGATGTCCTAAAATTTAACTCAGTTCTGATACTGTCTACCTGGAAATAGTGTAAGATCCCATAGATTCAGGGCCCAGTCCCACATGACTGCTTTCACCCCACTTCAGATGCCAACTGCAAGTAGCAGGTCTCCAGGTTACCTACAGCTTTTGTCTGACTTGGCTGTAAACAGGAGGTTCCCACAACCCCTTCCTTGGGTTTGATTAATTTGCTAGAGCAGCTCACAGAACTCAGAGAAACACTCACTTAGGTTTACCAGTTTATTAAAGGATGTGATGAAGGATACAGATGAACAAAGAGCCAGATGAAGACATACATAGGGAGAGGTCTGGGGGTGTCCTGAGCTCAGGAGCTTCTGTCTCTGTGGAGCTGGAGTGTCACCCTCCTGGCACACGGATGTGTTCTCCCACCTGGAAGCTCTCAGAACCCCGTACTCTTGGGATTCTTATGGAGGCTTCACCACATAGGCATGATCGATCATTAACTCCATTTTCAGCCCTTCTCCCTTCTCGAGAGAGTGGGCAGCCGGGGTTGAAAATTCCAAGCTTCTAATCATGTCCTGGTTTTTGAGGTGACCAGCCCCTATCCAGTAACCAAATAGAGGCCACCCAGAGTTGCCTCATTAGAAAAAAGGACACTCCTATTCCCCCAGAAAATTACAGGGTTTCAGGAGCTCTGTGCCAGGAACTGGGGGCAGAGACCAATATATATTTTCTGTTGTCTGTAGAAATGCTAAAAACTCACACCCCCAAAGGTTGGAAGTTCTATAATATGCTTGTCTTTGAATTGAGAAGCCATTCATTTCTCTTTGGGTCTCTAGGTTGGCAACGAATAATAAGTTTAAGTCAAGAAAACTCAAAGTTGGCAAAAATGGCCCATTATTTAACTTCCTCTTCCTTTAATGTCACATTTTTATGTTTTAATATAATCTATGTATATGCATGTGTGTATGTATATATAAGTGTGTGTATGTACTTATATGTATGCATGTGAGTTGTATATATGTAAAGTTGTTTGATTAAGGAAACTTTGATTTAAATTCACAAAGGCACCATTTTTTTTTAATTAACTTATTTTTTATACAGCAGGTTCTTATCAGTTATTTTATACAAATTAGTGTATACATGTCAGTCCCAATCTCCCAGCTCATCCCACCCCCCCCCCACCCCCCCACTTTCCCCCTGTGGTGTCCATACGTTTGTCCTCTACATCTGTGTCTCTATTTCTGCCTTGCAAACCGGTTCATCTCTACCATTTTTCTAGATTCCACACATATGCGTTAATATATGATATTTGTTTTTCTCTTTCTGACTTACTTCACTCTGTATGACAGTCTCTAGGTCCATCCACATCTCTACAACTGACCCAATTTCGTTCCTTTTTATGGCTGAGTAACATTCCATTGTATATATGTACCACGTCTTCTGTATCCATTCATCTGTCGATGGGCATTTAGGTTGCTTCCATGACTTGGCTATTGTAAATAGTGCTGCAAGGCACCAAATTTTATAAAGCTTTTTACAGTTTAGTTTTTATTTGGAAAGAAAACAGTTTCATGGTAGTTCTTCCTAGGTTCAAATGAATAGCACTTTCCTCTGTGCTGGTGAAATCAGCTAGCCCCTTATTTTAGGCTTCAGCCATACTTTATAAATTAAATTCACTGTGGTTGACACCTTCTGATGGCTTAGCTTTTCAGACGAGATAAAATTGTTAATAATATTTAGTCATGATAAATGTAGTTTTCTCATAGTACATTTTTTTGGGGACAACAATATGATTCAAAACAGAGACTTGTAATTAGACAATTACTGGGTAACAGGAGAGGATGTTTTCAAATTTGTGTCCTGGTGGTGGATGGTTTTACTCTAAAATCTAGTAGTTTCCTGATGTAATTTTATAGTTTCTAAAGTTGCTTACAAATGTGAATACCTACATTATTAAGAATAAATTTCATACAGAGGAAGACAAATACCATATGATCTTACTTGTATGGGAATCTAAAAAAAAAGCCCAGACTCATAGAAAGAGAACAGACTGATGGTTGCTGGGGTGGAAGGAAGTAGGGGTTTGGGGAAATAGGTGAAGGTGGTCAAAGGGTACAAACCTCTAGTTAAAAGATGAATAAATTCCGGGGATGTAATGTGCAGCATGGTGACTATAGTTAATAATACCGTATTGTATACTTGAAAGTTGCTAAAAGAGTAGATCTTCAAGGTTCTCACTACACACACACACACACACACACACACACACACACAATTGTAACTATGTGAGGTGATGGATGTGTTAACTAAAACTAATTGTGGTAATTGCTTTTCAACATTTTGAGATATATATCTCAAGTCATGATTTTGCACATCTTAAACAGTGTTATATATCAACTATATCTCAAGAAAGCTGGGGGAAAAATAATCTCTATCCATTAACGTTATAGTTTCTTTTTTTTTTTTTTTAAATTGAAGAATAGTTGATTTACAATATTGTGTGAGTTTCTGGTGTACAGAATAGTGATTCAGTATTACATATATATATATATTTTTTCAGATTATTTTCCACTATAGGTTATTACAAGGTACTGAATATAGTTTCCTGTGTATACATCCTTGTTGATTATCTATTTTATGTATAGTACTGTGTATCTGTTAATTCTAAGCTCCTAATTTATCCCTTCCTTCTCCCTTTCCACTTCGGTAACCATAAGTTTGTTTTCTATGTCTGTGAGTCTGTTCTGTTTTGCAGTAGATTCATTTGTATTTTTTAGATTCCACATATAAGTGATATCATATAATATTTGTCTTTGTCTGACTTGCTTCACTTAGTATGGTATTCTCTAGGTCCATCCATGTTGCTGCAAATGGCAATATTTAATTAATTAATTAATTATTTTATGGCTGAGTAATATTCCATTACACACACACACACACAGACACACACACACACACACTCACATTTCTTAAACCAGTCATCTGTTGATGGACACTTGGGTTGCTTCCATATCTTGGCTGTTGTACATAGTGCTGCTCTGAACATTGGGGTACATGTGTCTTTCTGAATTAGAGTTTTCATCTTTTTCGGATATATGCCCAGGAGTGAGATTGCTGGATCATACGGTAGCTCAAACTTTAGTTCTTTAAGGAACTTCCATACTGTTTTTCATAGTGGCTGCACCAATTTACACTCCCACCAACAGTGTAGGAGGGTTATAGTTATAATTTCTTTAATGTTATTTATGAGATACCTTTTAAAAAGGAAAAACATTATAATGTTTAGTCCTTTAACAAATGAGTTTATTGAGCAGCTACTGTGTACTGAGGCATCAAGGCCTGGCAGTAAAAAATCAAAGTCCCTTCTGTCATGGGGCTTATATGCTTACATTGGGCTGGTTGACTCCTTTTGATGTAAAATCCTAGTTTCTCTTGTCTTAATGTCGCTCTCTCTCTCTGTCCACCCACACCTGCATACCCATCCCCCCAATATATACATACGTGTGCATGCATTATATATATGATACTATCTATATACATATATATACTGCTACATTATATGTGACAGTATATAATGTAACAGTATAAATATCCTGTGTGGGGCAACCTATACATATATTTTTCTGTTTTTGTGTTAAAACCTGTAAATCAGGTAATTAATTATGTACAACTATAATGCATACTTTAAGAATTTGAATTCTGCCTTTAAATATTCCCTGTTATGTATCCCAAATTTTCCACTTAATGTTCTGGCTCTGTAATATGTCTGTCTTCCACATGAATTTGTTTACAGACTTTGTCCTTTTCCTTGTTTGACTGAAACAAAGCAAAATATAGTGACTGGTGAGGTTGTACTGTTTCTGCCTAAAAGTCCAGAATGTTCAAAGATCAGGGACAGGTTCTGTTTTCCCCAGCTTCTGGTCAGTTTTTCATAGTGTACATGCATAAGGAGAAAAAGTCACCAAACTGAGCTAAGGATTCATGTTTTCAGGGGCTTTTGGAGCTTGAAGGGACTTTGACACTTGTTTAATCTCACTCAGAAAAATCAGGTAGAACTCTGATTATAAATAGAGGACATGGCAGTGGGTTAAGATACCCCTTTCTTTGTTTAGAAGGATACCAGAGAAAATCTTCAACAAATTTTATCTTTACTTAAAAAATTCAACCTTGTAAACATCTTTTATCTTTTCATCACTAGCCTATAGTTCTATGGAATTCTGAAGCCACAAACAATGACTGCTGACCCTCCCTTTCCTGCCTTTTGTGCATGTTGTAACTTGTTCTACTTTGCTCTTGTGGTAGGATTGATGCATTGGGCTTAAAAAGAAGGGGCAGGCTAAGCACAGGCAGTAACCTCATTGACATCGGTCTTAGTGATGTTTTTGTGGATCTGACTCCAAAGGCAAGGGAAACAAAAGCAAAAATGAACAAATAGGACTACATCAAACTAAAAAGCTTCTGCACAATGAAGGAAGCCATCATCAAAATAAAAAGGCAACCTATTAAATGGGAGAAGTTATTTGCAAATGATATATCTGATAAGGGGTTAATATCCAAGATATAAAGAACTCCTACAACTCAACAACAAAAAACCAGACAACTGATTAAAAAATGGGCAGAGGATCTGAATAGACATTTTTCCAAAGAAGACACACACATAGCCAACAGGCACGTGAAAAGATGTTCAACATCACTAATTAATAGGGAAATGCAAAGCAAAACCACAATCAGATATCACTTCACACCTGTTAGAATGGCTATTACTGAAAAGCCAAGAAATAATAAGTTGTTGCTGAGGATGTGGAGAAAAGGAAACCCTCGTACACTGTTGGTGGGAAGGTAAATTGGTGCAGCCACGATGGAGAACAGTATGGAGGTTCCTTGAAAAATTAAAAATAGAACTACCATATGATCCAGGTATTCCACTTCTGGGTATTTATCTGAGGAACATGGAAACACTAATTCAAAAAGATATGTGTCACAGGGAAATCCACTCAATACTCTGTGATAGCCTATATGGGAAAAAAAATCTAAAAGAGAGTGGATACATGTATATGTATAGCAGATTGCTTTGCTGTACACCTGAAACTAACACAATATTGTAAATCAACTATACTCTGATAAAGATTAAAAAAAAATATGCACCCCTATGTTCATTGCAGCTTTATCTACAATAGCCAAGATAGGAAAGCAACCTGTGTCCATTGATGGATGAATGGATAAACAAGACATGGTGTATACACACACACACACACACACACACACACGCACGCACACAATGGATTATTACTCAACCTTAAAAAAGAATGAGGCTTGGTTCAAGATGGCGGAGTAGAAGGATGTGCTCTCACTCCCTCCTGCGAGAACACCAGAATCGCAACTAACTGCTGAACAATCATCGACAGGAAGACACTGGAACACACCAAAAAAGATACCCCACATCCAAAGACAAAGGAGAAGCCACAATGAGACGGTAGGAGGGACGCAATCACAATAAAATCAAATCCCATAACTGCTGGGTGGGTGACTTACAAACTGGAGAACACTTATACCACAGAAGTCCACCACTGGAGTGAAGGTTCTGAGCCCACGTCAGGCTTCCGAACCTGGGGGTCTGGCAACGGGAGGAGGGATTCCTAGAGAATCAGACTTTGAAGGCTAGCGGGATTTGATAGCAGGACTTCAACAGGACTGGGGAAAACAGAGACTCCACTCTTGGAGGGCACACACAAAGTAGTGTGCACATCGGGACCCAGGGGAAGGAGCAGTTACCCCATAGGAGACTGAACCAGACCTACCTACTAGTGTTGGAGGGTCTCCTGCAGAGGTGGGGGGTGGCTGTGTCTCACCATGAGGACAAGGACACTGGCAGAAGAAGTTCTGGGAAGCACTCCATGGCGTGAGCCCTCCCAGAGTCCACCATTAGCCCCACCAAAGAGCCCGGGTAGGCTCCAGTGTTGGGTCACAGTGTTGGCCAAACAACCAACAGGGAGGGAACCCAGCCCTACCCATCAGCAGACAAGCGGATTAAAGTTCTACTGAGCTCTGGCAACCAGCAACAGCCAGCTCTACCCACCACCAGTCCCTCCCATCAAGAAAGTTGCAGAAGCCTCTTAGATAGCCTCATCCACCAGAGGGCAGACAGCAGAAGCAAGAAGAACTACAATCCTGCAGCCTGTGGAACAAAAACCACATTCACAGAAAGATAGACAAGATGAAAAGGCAGAGGGCTATGTACCAGATGAAGGAACAAGATAAAACCCCAGAAAAACAACTAAATGAAGTGGAGATAGGCAACCTTCCAGAAAAAGAATTCAGAATAACGATAGTGAAGATGATCCAGGACGTCGGATAAAAAGAATGGAGGCAAAGATCGAGAAGATGCAAGAAATGTTTAACAAAGACCTAGAAGAATTCAAGAAGAAACAAACAGAGATGAACAATACAATAAATGAAATGAAAACTACACTACATAGAATCAATAGAATAACTGAGGTAGAAGAATGGATAAGTGACCTGGAAGACAGAATGGTGGAATTCACTGCTGTGGAACAGAATAAGGAAAAAAGAATGAAAAGAAATGAAGACAGCCTAAGAGACCTCTGGGACAACATTAAACACAACAACATTCGCATTACAGGGGTCCCAGAAAGAGAAGAGAAAGAGAAAGGACCCGAAAAAATATTTGAAGAGATTATAGTCAAAAACTTCCCTAACATGGGAAAGGAAATAGCCACCCAGGTCCAGGAAGCGCAGAGAGTCCCATACAGGGTAAACCCAAGGAGAAACACGCCGAGACACATCGTAATCAAACTGACAAAAATTAAAGACAAACAAAACTTATTGAAAGCAGCAAGGGAAAAACGACAAATAACATACAAGGGAACTCCCATAAGGTTAACAGCTGATTTCTCAGCAGAAACTCTACAAGCCATAAGGGAGTGGCATGATATACTTAAAGTGATGAAAGGGAAGAACCTACAACCAAGATTACTCTACCCGGCAAGGATCTCGTTCAGATTCGATGGAGAAATCAAAAGCTTTACAGACAAGCAAAATCTAAGAGAGTTCAGCACCACCAAACCAGCTCTACAACAGATGCTAAAGGAACTTCTCTAAGGGGGAAACACAAGAGAAGAAAAGGACCTGCAAAAACAAACCCAAAACAATTAAGAAAATGGTCATAGGAACATACATACCGATAATTACCTTAAATGTGAATAGATTAAATGCTCCAACCAAAAGACATAGGCTTGCTGAATGAATACAAAAACAAGACCCATATACATACTGTCTACAAGAGACCCACTTCAGACCTAGGGACATGTACAGACCGAAAGTGAGGGGATGGAATAAGATACTCCATGCAAATGGAAATCAAAAGAAAGCTGGAGTAGCTATACTCATATCAGATAAAATAGACTTTAAAATAAGGAATGTTACAAGAGACAAGGAAGGACACTACATAATGATCAAGGAATCAATCCAAGAAGAAGATATAACAATTATAAATATATATGCACCCAACATAGGAGCACCTCAATACATAAGGCAACTGCTAACAGCTCTAAAAGAGGAAATCGACAGTAACACAATAATAGTGGGGGACTTTAACACCTCACTTACACCAATGGACAGATCATCCAAACAGAAAATTAATAAGGAAAAACAAGCTTTAAATGACACAATAGACCAGATAGATTTAATTGATATTTATAGGACATTGCATCCAAAAACAGCAGATTACACTTTCTTCTCAAGTGCGCATGGAACATTCTCCAGGATAGATCACATCTTGGGTCACAAATCAAGCCTCAGTAAATTTAAGAAAATTGAAATCATATCAAGCATCTTTTCTGACCACAATGCTATGAGATTAGAAATCAATTACAGGGAAAAAACCACAAACACATGGAGACTAAACAATATGTTACTAAATAACCAAGAGATCACTGAAGAAATCAAAGAGGAAATCAGAAAATACCTGGAGTCAAATGACAATGAAAACACGACGATCCAAAACCTATGGGATGCAGCAAAAGCAGTTCTAAGAGGGAAGTTTATAGGTATACAAGCCTACCTCAAGAAACAAGAAAAATCTCAAATAAACAATCTAACCTTACACCTAAAGGAACTAGAGAAAGAAGAACAAACAAAACCCAAAGTTAGAAGAAGGAAAGAAATCATAAAGATCACAGCAGAAATAAATGAAATAGAAACAAAGAAAACAATAGCAAAGCTCAATAAAACTAAAAGCTGGCTCTTTGAGAAATAAACAAAATTGATAAACCATTAGCCAGACTCATCAAGAAAAAGAGGGAGAGGACTCAAATGAATAAAATTAGAAACGAAAAAGGAGAAGTTACAACAGACACCGTAGAAATATAAAGCATCATAAGAGCCTACTATAAGCAACTCTATGCCAATAAAATGGACAACCTGGAAGAAACGGACAAATTCTTAGAAAGGTATAACCTTCCAAGACTGAACCAGGAAGAAATAGAAAATATGAACAGACCAATCGCAAGTAATGAAATTGAAACTGTGATTAAAAATCTTCCAACAAACAAAAGTCCAGGACCAGATGGCTTCACAGATGAATTCTATCAAACATTTAGCGAAGAGCTAACACCCATCCTTCTGAAACTCTTCCAAAAAATTGCCGAGGAAGGAACACTCACAAACTCATTCTATGAGGCCACCATCACCCTGATACCAAAACCAGACAAAGATACTACAAAAAAAGAAAATTACAGACCAATATTACTGATGAATATAGATGCAAATATCCTCAACAAAATACTAGCAAACAGAATCCAACAACACAGTAAAAGTATCATACACCATGATCAAGTGGGATTTATCCCAGGGATGCAAGGATTCTTCAATATACATAAATCAATCAATGTGATACACCATATTAACAAATTGAAGAAGAAAAACCATATGATCATCTCAATAGATGCAGAAAAAGCTTTTGACAAAATTCAACACCAATTTATGATAAAAACTCTCCCGAAAGCGGGCATAGAGGGAACCTACCTCAACATAATAAAGGCCATATACGACAAACCCACAGCAAACATCATTCTCAATGGTGAAAAACTGAAAGAATTTCCTCTAAGATCAGGAACAAGACAAGGATGTCCACTCTCACCACTATTATTCAACATAGTATTCGAAGTCCTAGCCACGGCAATCAGAGAAGAAAAAGAAATAAAAGGAGCACAAATTGGAAAAGAAGTAAAACTGTCACTGTTTGCAGATGACATGATACTATACATAGAGAATCCTAAAGATGCCACCAGAAAACTACTAGAGCTAATCAATGATTTTGGTAAAGTTGGAGGATACAAAATTAATGCACAGAAATCTCTTGCATTCCTATACACTAATGATGAAAAATCTGAAAGAGAAATCAAGGAAACACTCCCACTTACCATTGCAACAAAAAGAATAAAATACCTAGGAATAAACCTACCTTGGTAGACAAAAGACCTGTATGCAGAAAACTGTAAGACACTGATGAAAGAAATTAAAGATGATACCAACAGATGGAGAGATACACCATGTTCTTGGATAGGAAGAATCAATATTGGGAAAATGACTATACTACCCAAAGCAATCTACAGATTCAGTGCAATCCCTATCAATTTACCAATGGCATCTTTTACGGAACTAGAACAAAAAAATCTTACAATTTGTATGGAGACACAAATAGCCACACAGAAGACCACACAAAAAGACACCGAATAGCCAAAGCAGTCTTGAGGGAATAAAACAGAGCTGGAGGAATCAGACTCCCTGACTTCAGACTATACTACAAAGCTACAGTAATCAAGACAATATGGTACTGGCACAAAAACAGAAATATATTTCAATGGAACAAGATAGAGAGCCCAGAGATAAACCCATGGACCTATGGTCAACTAATCTGTGACAAAGGAGGCAAGGATATACAATGGAGAAAAGACAGTCTCTTCAATAAGTGGTGCTGGGAAAACTGGACAGCTACATGTAAAAGAATGAAATTAGAACACTTCCTAACACCATACACAAAAATAAAGTCAAAATGGATTAGAGACCTAAACGTAAGACCGGACACTATAAAACTCTTAGAGGAAAACATAGGAAGAACACTCTTTGACATAAATCACAGCAAGATCTTTTTTGATCCACCTCCTAGAGTAATGGAAATAAAAACAAAAATAAATGGGACCTAATGAAACTTCAAAGCTTTTGCAGAGCAAAGGAAACCATAAACAAGATTAAAAGACAACCCTTAGAATGGGAGAAAATATTTGCAAATGCATCAGTGGACAAAGGATTAATCTCCAAAGTACATAAACAGCTGATGCAGCTCAATATTAAAAAAAAACCCAATCCAAAAATGGGCAGAAGACCTAAATAGACATTTCTCCAAAGGAGACATACAGATGGCCAAGAAGCACATGAAAAGCTGCTCAACATCACTAATTATTAGAGAAATGCAAATCAAAACTATAATGAGGTATCACTTCACACCAGTTAGAATGGGCATCATCAGAGAATCTACAAACAACCAATGCTGGAGAGGGTGTGGAGAAAAGAGAACCCTCATGCACTGTTGGTGGGAATGTACATTGATACAGCCACTATGGAGAACAGTGTGGAGGTTCCTTAAAAAACTAGAAATAGAATTACCATATGATCCAGCAATCCCACTACTGGGCATATACCCAGAGAAAACTATAATTCAAAAAGACATATGCACCCCAATGTTCACTGCAGCACTATTTACAATAGTCAGGCCATGGAAGCAACCAAAATGCCCATTGGCAGACAAATGGATAAAGAAGATGTGGTACATATATACAATGGAATATTACTCAGCCATAAAATGGAATGAAATTGGGTCATTTGTAGAGGTGTGGATGGATCTAGAGACTGTCACACAGAGTGAAGTTAAGTCAGAAAGAGAAAAACAAATATCGTATATTAACGCACATATGTGGAACCTAGAAAAATGGTACAGATGAACTGGTTTGCAGGGCAGAAATTGAGACACAGACGTAGAGAACAAACATATGGACACCAAGGGGGGAAGCGGTGGAGGGTGGGGGTGGTGGTGTGATGAATTGGGAGATTGGGATTGACATGTATACACTGATGTGTATAAAATTGATGACTAATAAGAACCTGCTGTATAGAAAAATAAATAAAATAAAATTCAAAATTTCAACAAAAAAAAAGTAAAAATAAATAAATAAAAATAATTAAAAAAAAGAATGAAATCCTGCCATTTGGAACAACATGGATGGACCTTGAATGTATTATGCTAAGTGAAATAAATCAGATGGAGAAAGACAAATACCTTATGATTTCACTCATGTGTGGAATCTAAAACAAAAAAAACCTCAGAGATGTAGACAACAGTTTAGTAGTTACTAGAGGGGAAGGGATGGAGGGTGGTGGGTGAAGGGGGTCAACTGTTGGTCATGATCACTCTGTAGTGTGTACAGATGTTGAATGATAATGCTGCACACCTGAGACTTTTATAATAATAATAAAAAGTTAAAAAAAAAAAAAAAGAGGACAGCTGCCTGTATGGCTCTGAGTCTCACGCAAGCACCTGGAGAGTAAGGATCTGCCTTTTCCCAGCCCAAGGTCTGGAGGCTATCTCCTCCACAGTGATCCTGACGAGAATAGACAAGGCAGGGTAGTGTGAGCATGTATTCCATGAAGACAAAAGTTAGCAGAAAAAGCAACAGTTTAGCAACCACAGTACATTTCTATGACTGTAGCTCAAGTTAACACACGAAAGCATAAGCCACATTCTTCACATTCATGCTGTAAGTCTTTGGGTTGTAATTCTCTCCCAAACTCCTCCCTAGAACTTTCTCCCAAGCTGGAGCTAATTAGAGTGGATGTCTTTATGCCTCTAATTATGGTTTACGTTATTTGCATGTGTTTTTTTCTCAATAGAGGGCCATTACTATAAGAAGCCCTAGGGGGTGGTATCCTATGACTGGGGCTCTAGGAATGGAGAATGCCTTGTGTTATTACGTGGACCAAGATCTTTAACTTCTTTTAGGTCAGATCCTGTCCATGTTCTTGGCAACCTTTCTCTCGTGGCCTCTTGAGCATAAAGAATATGATTAATATACTGTGTATATGAAAACACAGTAGTTAAAGCAATGTAGTTCTTTTTTTAAAAAATAAATTAATTTATGTATGTATTTATTTTTCGCTGCATTGGGTCTTCGTTGCTGCGTGCGGGCTTTCTCTAGTTGCGCCGAGTGGGGGCTACTCTTCATTGCGGGGCGTGGGCTTCTCATTGCAGTGTCTTCTCTTGTTGCAGAGCACGGGCTCTTGGCACGCGGGCTTCAGTCGTTGTGGCACTCGGGCTCAGTAGTTGTGGCTCGCGGGCTCTAGAGTGCAGCCTCAGTGTTGTGGCACATGGGCTTAGTTGTTCCGCGGCATGTGGGATCTTCCTGGACCAGGGCTTGAACCCATGTACCCTGCATTGGCAGGCAGATTCTTAACCACTGTACCACCAGGGAGGTCCCAAAGCAATGTCGTTCTGCCATTATCTCCTTGTTTTGAGTGTACCTCAGGGACTAAGACTCAGGATGTGACATTAAGTTAATATTATTGTTATATATTTTATTGCTTTTTAAAATATGTTGTTTGAAATTTTCTTTAGGGTTTTATAAGAGCTATTGGCATAAGGAGTTCATATTTTTATTTTGTGCACATTTATGTTTTGTAAGAGTAATTGAAATTTATCAATTAGTTTTGAAAAGTTTTCTTCTAGAAGGGTGTTTTATCAGAACATTATTCAAGTTGAGAAATGTTGGACCAGAGCCTCTGTGAGTGCAGGTTGCACAGTATTGGCTTGGAGGATGGGCCCTGGGGAAGCAAACTCTCCTCTCTCTGGTAGACCGTTGCAGGCATTATGCTAAGTGAAATAAGCCAGTCACAAAAGGACACTATTGTGTGATTGCACTTAGATGAGGTTCCTAGGATAGAGACAATTGTGAATTGGGGTCTGCAGTTATACCCTCTGCATTCAGTGAGGGCTTGGAACCTACTAGAGCCCAAAGATCACCTTAGAAATCACTTAATTCAAATGAGGTTCAAATTTGATTTGGCATAATAATTTTTATTTGACTCTCAACATTTGTATTGCTAAGGCCATTCTTCCTTTTAAGACCAATTTCCCAATCTTTAAGTTTATAACAGGATAATTTGGCGGTGATGATGATCATAATGATGATAATAATGTCAACAGCTACCTGTCTTCTGCATGCCAGGCATGTCATGTATGGAATTATTGGTTTCACAGCACTCTTGGAAGTAGGCAGTACCATCCCCATTTTACAGATGAAAACCGAGGCTCAGAGAAGTGAATTTACTTACCTTAAGCCACACAGTTAGTAAATAGAGAAGCTAGATTTTATTTGTAATTCCAGTCTTTCTGCCCCCATCCCTCCCCGCCGATGTACATTTCACTGTTTTTATTGTCTGTATTTCAAAACTAAATGTATGTTTTTTAAAAGATGGGGATGTATGCTAGGGACTGCTATTTGAGAATGGCACCTCTCTTTTAGAGTTCTTTGTTTAAAAATGATGATTTCAGGGACTTCCCTGGTGACCCAGTGGTTAGGAATCCGTCTGCCAACGCAGGGGATGCGGGTTCAAGCCCTGGTCTGGGAAGATCCCAGACGCCACAGAGCAACTAAGCCCGTGCGCCACAGCTACTGAGCCTGCGCTCTAGAGCCTGCGAGCCACAACTACTGAGCCCACGTGCCACAACTACTGAAACCCGCTCACCTAGAGCCTGTGCTCCGCAACAAGAGAAGCCACTGCAATGAGAGGCCCGCGCGCTGCAAGGAAGAGTGGCCCCAGCTCGCTGCAACTAGAGAAAGCCTGCACGCAGCAACGAAGACCCAATGCAGCCAAAAATAAAATAAATAAATTAAAATTAAAAATGATCAATTCAGACTAGACGCCAGCTCCCTTTTCTTGTTTTCTGGTTGCCTTCTTATCTTGTGGTTTGAAAAAGTAGTGCCGAAACAGTTCAGTATTGAAGGTACTACAGACATGTTTATTAGTATTACCGATCTCACCACTTAATTTGATTCAGAGAAATGGCCTTTGACATTTTTTCCAGATTGGATACTGGCTCTTAATCAATGCAGTTTATTGAGAATTTGCAGATTTATGTCTCGAATGTCTTTTCCCAGCCCCACTGCCTTGCTCAATGAGCAGGGCTAACTCACTGCTGCAGGCCAGCTTCAATATTATGGTTTCAGTGTCAGTCATTCAGAGCCAGCTATGTTCTGATTTCAGAATTACGGTTGTCTGTCCTGGTGTAAGGTGATCCACTCCAGTATCATGAAACTGTAGGATCAGGGAGCAGAAGGTTGCACTAATATGCCATCTTCATGGAGTTTTCCTGGTTCCACTAGGGCTGAGGTTTAAAATACGTGAACTTCAAATCGTGTAGATAAAAAAATGTGAGAAAAGGTGTGCCTATGTAAATACAAGCACACATATTTTATATGTCATACATTTTTTTTTCTACAGTAGATGTGAGAAATGATTATTTTTCTTTAAGACAGAGATTTAGAAGTGATTTAAGTTCTTTAGGACTATGGATAGTCACAAGAATAACAAAACACTCGTATGTTTCCCTTCATTTATTGGAAGTAATCATAACGTGAATTACTGTCAGAACTGAAGGAGCAGTGTATCACAGATTCAGAAACATCAGTTTAGCTACTTAAGAAATGAATTTATGATTAGTAAAGGCCCAGATCCAATCTGAGCATTGTTTTTGAGTCTAGTTAAGATGTGCCAGGTAGGGGGTTGGTAACCTCCGGGAGAATAGTGGGCGGCGGTGATGCTGAAGTGATAAAAACCTGTGATCCTGAGCCCACATCATGACCCTCTGAGGAGAACCCATAATCTTATCCTCACCATTTCGATCTTTGGATTTTCCAGTCCTTTTTCTGTGTGGGTCCTGAATAAATCTGATTATTTTCATGGTGGCCCCTTCGTTCTCTTCCACTGCTTTAAAATGTTGGCCATGGCGTCTGTGCTTCCTCTTCATACCTGTTCCTTGTGGCTGAGACACACACACCAGCTCCGGTCTTCATCTCATTGCTGTTAACCTGGCCCAGCTCCCAATACTGATGGCCAAGTTTAGCAATTTACATTTTAAAAAGACCGGTGCAGGTGGTGGTGGTGGGTATGTGTGTAGGTGGGGGTAATACAAAAGAATTCTATAGATTCCCTTTTCTGTAAGAAAATTTTCTAGAAAATTATATTTTGATAGAATTATTAAAACTTAATAAACAAAAATGCATCTCATCTGTTGTAGACATTCTTGGTGCAGTATTTCTCCTATGAAGGACTAAAATTAGTGAGCAAACTGACTTTATTCTTTCACTAGCATGCACACACACTGGAGGTCCCCTGATAAGGCCTTGAAGGGTGCTATAAATGCTTCAGGTGCAAGGTTACCAAGTGCATTGTGGGGAAGAGTTTCAGAGCTGTGGGTACTTTTTCCCTGCAGATTGAAAATTTCAGATGCTGTAATTGTCCACTTACGATATCATTTTGGAACATACAGGAGGACTCCTGAAAGCTTAAACTTACACATTATCTTGGACAGCTTATTGTTTTTCTGGGTTTTAGAAACACGTGATGAAGAAAGGGATCAAACGTCCTTCTTTTGAAACACTGGGTCTTCTCTGCTAAATGTCACGTTCAACGAAATGGATGTTTACATGGGTCAATATCCGCAAAACGTTTGGGAAGGCCAGAATGGAAGGCTGCCTAATTCAGTGTATAATTTTGTGGGTAAAGATAACATGGCAGAGAGTACATCCTGGCATTTGAAAAGAAGGGTCGTTTCTCCAGAAAGATGTTTCCTTTAAGTATAGGTTGCAAACGCTTGGGCAGAATCCGGCTTGGAGACGTATTTTGCTTGGCTTTCGCGTGTTGAAAAAAAAAAAAAAAAGAGCTTGACCACCTAAGCCAGAGACGGTATTCTCTGGTTGTCCACACTACCCCCTACTCGTTATTGACTCCGATGTTCACCTCACTTCCCGGGGTCCTGAGACGCTGATTTTGTGTCACTTGCTAAAGGAGAGCTCTCTGTAGTCAGTCCGTGACTTCTGTGCCTTCCCCTTTAAGCTGCTGTCAGACTGGGAAGAGGATCCTCCCCTCCGCCCTGCTCCTTGCTCCCCTTGGCTCCAGTTCAGGCAAAAGCAGACTCTTTGGGGAACTGGGGAATGCAGGGAGGGGGGAGGAAGGCCTGTCCCGGCTTCTGCAGCTGTGGTCCTCATGTGTTCGAGGGGATGTGGGGAACCCAGGGAAGGCACCTCACTGCTGTGCTGAGGCCAGGAGAGGAGACATAGAAAACCCCTGTTACTCACCTTGCCATCCTGTCTGCTTACCTCTTGCCCCTGTATTTTTTTTTGGGGGACACTTTCAGGAGGCCAGTTTATCCATACTCATTCATTCCACAGGTAGTTTTGAATTCCACTGAGTAGGGGAGCACTATATCGGGCTAGCAGAGGGCAGATACCCAGGTACCCAGATCTACCACCCCTGCAGGCTTTAGTTTTACTAGTGTGGTTTTAGTTCCCATGTGAGACAGTCAGGTCTCATCTGTAGCCTTACAATCTCCTCAGAATTTTTATTCCTGTCTCTTGGAGGTTAGATCTGGTATTCTCTCTCTTTTTTTCACTGGAACATAGGCGATTTACAATGCTGTGTTAGTTTCAGGCATACAGAAGAGTGAATCAGTTATACGTATACATATATCCACTTTTTTTTTAGGTCTTGTGTTCTCTTGAATGCACAATAATTTAACACGTTCTTCTGGATCTCAAGTAGATCATTTTCAGAGGCATGCTTTTCCTTTGAGTGATCAGGATAATTTCCAACGTTTTTTGTTTTTTGTTTTTTCCAATAGGCTCTGTGGTTTACTCTATGTTTTGCTTCCTTTATTCATCTTTGAATAGGGTGATATTCATTTTGTCCAGACTCCTTTGCCAATAAGCAGAATGTGGGGCTTCACTCTGATGATTCTGTTCTCTGTTCCCTGGGAGATTCCGTTTCTCAGATTTCCAAGCTGAAGGGCAGGCCGTGGCAGCTCCCAGCCTGGTCTTTCAGGACCAGAGCTCTGCTTACGGGGAAGAGCTTCTCCTACGCTGTCAGCCCTCCACCTGCTTCCCTGCCGCTCCGAACTAGGGGCCATCAACTCAGGGGCCTGAAGAAGTTAGGCAGATGAAACAAAATTATTGAAGCCCCTGGTTTTAGACAGTATGCAACGTATAATAGTTGTGGAAGGCATTTAAATGGAGTATTTCTAAAGTGCTTTGCCCTTTTAAACAGAATTAACGGGCTTCCCTGGTGGCGCAGTGGTTGAGAATCTGCCTGCTAATGCAGGGCACACAGGTTCGAGCACTGGTCTGGGAGGATCCCACATGCCACGGAGCAGCTGGACCCGTGAGCCACAACTGCTGAGCCTGCGCGTCTGGAGCCTGTGCCCCGCAACGGGAGGGGCCGCGATAGTGAAAAGGCCCGCGCACCGCAATGAAGAGCGGTCCCCGCACCGCGATGAAGAGTGGCCCCCGCTTGCCGCAACTAGAGAAAGCCCTCGCACGAACCGAAGACCCAAACACAGCCAAAAATAAATAAATAAATAAATAATAAAGTAGCTATTAAAAAAAAAAAAATCCAACACCTAAAATTTGTGTGCTTAATTGGATGTAAATTATATTTCAGTTAAAAAAATGTTTAAAAAAAAAAAAAAAAAAACAGAATTAACTTTTTTGACCCAGTGCCTACAAACAATACACAAGATTGTCTTTTATTTTATTTTAGTTCGTATTTACTTAATATTTTAAAATTTAATTTTATTTCATATTTTGGTTTTCTTTTTTACTCACAGCTTTACTGAAGGATAATTGGCATACGAGAAATGGCACGTGTTAAGGTGTGCAGTCTGATAAGTTTTTTTTTTTTTTTTTAAAGAAGATTTTACTTTTTATTTTTATAAATATATTTATTTATTCATTTATTTTTGGCTGTGTTGGGTCTTCGTTTCTGTGCGAGGGCTTTCTCCAGTTGCGGCAAGCGGGGGCCACTCTTCATCGCGGCGCGCTGGCCTCTCACTATTGTGGCCTCTCTTGTTGCGGAGCGCAGGCTCCAGACGCGCAGGCTCAGTAGTTGTGGCTCACGGGCCTAGTTGCTCCGTGGCATGTGGGATCTTCCCAGACCAGGGCTCGAACCCGTGTCCCCTGCATCGGCAGGCAGATTCTCAACCACTGCACCACCAGGGAAGCCCCTGATAAGTTTTGACGGGTAGACATCTGTGAAACCATCACCACAATCAAGATAGTGAGCATGTCCCTCACTCTTCCCTTTCACCCCCCAATCTCCAGGCAACCTGTTTGTGTCACTGTAGATGAGTTTGCATTTTCTAGAATTCTGTATAAATGAAATCATGCACCAGGTACTCTCTTTTTTTTTCTGGCTTTTTAAACTCAATATAATTATTTAGATATTCATTTCATTTTATGTATCAACATACACTTCATTCCTCCTTGTTGCTGAGTAGTAGTCCATTGTATGGATAGACTGTGATTTGCTAATTCATTCACCTGTTGATGGACATTTGGGTTGTTTCCAGTTTTTTTTTTAGGTTTATTTTAAATTTTTATTTATTTATGTATGTATCTATCTATCTGTTTATTTTTTATCAAAGTACCATTGACCTACAACACTATGTTAGTTCCAGGTATACAACATGGTGATTTGATATTTCTGTACATTTCAAAATAATCACCATAACTCTAGTTACCATCTGTCACCATACAAAGTTATTAAAATATTGTTGACTATATTCCCCATGGTGTACATTTCAAATCCTCATGACTCATTTATTTTGTAACTGGAAGTTTGTACATCTTAATCTCCCTCACCTATTTCACTCACCTGCCCCCACCCCCTCCTCTCTGGCAGCCACTTGTTTTTTCTCTGTATCTATGAGTCTGATTCTGTGTTGTTATGTTTGTTCATTTGTTTTGTTTTATAGATTCCACATATAAGTGAAATCATGTGCTCTTTCTCTGTCTGACTTTTTCACTTAGCATAATATCTCTAGGTCCACCCATGTTGTCACAGATGGCAAGATTTTATTCTTTTTTATGGCTGCATAATATTTCATTTTATCTATCTATCTATCTATCTAATCATATCTTCTTTATCCATTCATCTATTGATGGACACTTGGGTTGCTTCTGTATCTTGGCTATTGTAACTAATGCTGCAACAGACGTAGGAAGGCATATATATTTTTGAATTAATGTTTTTGTTTTCTTTGGAAAAATACCCAGAAGTGGAATTACTGGGTCATGTGATATTACCATTTTTAATTTTTTGAGGAACCTCCGTATTGTTTTCCATAGTGGCTGTACAGATTTTTATTCCCACCAACACTGCAAGAGAATTACCTTTCCTCCACACCCTTGCCAACACTTATTTCTTGTCTTTTTGACATAACAGTCATTCTGACAGGTGTGAAGTGATATCTCATTGTGATTTTGATTTGCATTTCTCTGATGATTAGTGATGTTAAGCCTCTTTTCATGTGCCTGTTGGTCATCTGTATGTCTTGTTTGGAAAAATGTCTATTTAAGTCCCATTCTTAAATTGGGTTGTTTGTTTTTTTGATGTTGAGTTGTATATGTTTTCTTTGTCTATTTTAAATATCAACTCCTTATCAGATATATTGTTTGCCAATTTCTTCTTCTATTCAGTAGGCTGCGTTTTTCTTCTGTTGATAGTTTCGTTTGCTGTGCAAAAGCTTTTTAGTTTGATGTAGTACCATTTTGTTGATTTTTGCTTTTGTTTCTCTTGCCTGAGAAGACATATCCAAAAAAATATTGCTAGGACCAATGTCAAAGAGCATACTACCTATATTTTCTTCTAGGAGTTTTATGTATTTAAGTCTTTAATCCATTTTGAGTTTATTTTTATACATGGCGTGAGAGAGTGGTCCAGTTTCTTGTACATGTAGCTGTCCAGTTTTCCCAGCACCACTTACTGAAGAGACTGTCTTTTCTCCATTGAATATTCTTGCCTCCTTTTTCATAGATTAATTGACTATGTAAGTATGGGTTTATTTCTGGGCTCTCTATTCTGTTTCATTTATCTGTGTGTCTGTTTTTGTGCCGGTACCATGCTGTTTTGATTAGTGGGGTTTTGTGGTATAATTTGAAATCAGGGATTGTGATACTTCTAGCTTTGTTATTTTTTCTCAAGATTGTTTTGTCTATTCAGGGTCATTTGTGTTTTTATACAAATTTTAAATTATTTGTTTCAGGTCTGTGAAAAATGCTATTGGTATTTTGATAGGGATTGCATTGACTCTGTAGATTGCCCTGGGTAGTATGGTCATTTTAACAATATTACTTCTTCCAATCCATGAGCATGGTATATCTTTCCCTTTGTTTGTGCTGTCTTCAGTTTCCTTCATCAGTCTTTTATAGTTTTCTGAGTACAGTTCTTTTACCTCCTTGGTTAGATTTATTCCTAGATATTTTATTCTTTTTGATGCAATTTTAAATCAGATTGTTTTCTTAGTTTCTCTTTCTGGTAGTTTATTGTTAGTGTATAAAAACACAACAGATTTCTATATTTTAATTTTGTATCCTACAACTTTACTGAACTCATTTATTAGTTCTAATAGTTTTTTGTTGGCATCTTTGGGATTTTCTATATACAGTGCCATGTCATCTGCAAATTGCAACAGTTTTACTACTTTCTTTGCAGATTGGATTTCTTTTATTTCTTTTTCTTGTCTGCTGGCTGTACACATGATCATTTTAAACCAGATGTCCAATATTTTACATCTTTTGTATTCTTTTTTGAAGATAAATCTAGAACTGACATTGCTTATTCTAGGAATCTGAACAATTATTAGCTTTTGATAAATGTATTCCCAAAATGTCCCTCAAAAGATTTATGCCAGGCAATGTAAGAAAGATTTTACTATAGCCTTGCCAGAATTAAAATTTAAATTATTTTGTGACTTTAGTGGATGAGGTGCCATTTTATTCTTATTTTTAAACTTATTTAAAAAAATTATTAGAACACTGGAACATTTTCATTGGTTAGTAATGATTTTCTCTTTTATAATAATCTTTGTTGCTCTTTGGTTCATTGTACTTTTATTTTTAATTATGTAACCATTTCGTGAATATAGTCTTAGTGCATAGTTTTATGAATTTTAGCACATGTATTGATTCCTGTAATCACCAATATTTTTATGATACAGAACAGTTCCATCACTTCAAAAAATGTTCTTGGGCTATCAATTTGTAGCCACATCTACGCCTAATCTGTGGAAACCACCGACCTGTTTATGGTCACCGTAACTTTGAGTTCCTGAGAATGTCATATAAAAGGAATCATACATTATGTAATATTTTGAGACTAGTTTCTTTCATTTAGCCTAATGCCTTTGAGATTCAGTCAAGTTATTGTGTAACTCAATAGTTCTTTTTTATTGTAGAGTAGTATTTAATTATATGGGTATACTACAGTTTTTTTTTTATTGAAGTATAGTTGATTTACAATATTAGTTTCAGGTGTACAACATAGTGTTTCAATATTTTTCTTTTTTCTTTTTATCTTTTATTGGCTCTTTTTTATATATAATTTTTAAAGGTTGCAGTCCATATACAGTTATTACAAAATATTAGCTATATTCCCCATGTTGTGCAATACATCCTTGTAGCCTATCTTACAACCAGTAGTTTGTACCTACCATTCCCCTATCCCTATATTGCCCCTCTCCTGCTAACCACTAGTTTGCTCTCTATATCTGCAAGTCTTCTTCTTTTTTGTTATATTCACTAGTTTGTTGTATTTTTAGATTCCATGTATAAATGATATCATACAGTGTTTGTCTTTGTCTGACTTATTTCACTTAGCATAATGCTCTCCAAGTTCATCCATGTTGCTGCAAACGACAAAATTTTGTTCTTTTTTATGGCTGAGTAGTATTCCATAGTATGTATATGTGTGTGTGTGTATATGTATAAAACAGCTTTTTTTATCCATTCATCTGTTCATGGACACTTAGGTTGCTTCCATACCTTGGCAATTGTAAATAATGCTGCTATGAACATTGGGGTGCATGTATCTTTTCAAATTAGTGTTTTTTGGATATATATCCAAGAGTGAAATTGCTGTGTCATATGATAGTTCTATTTTTAGCTTTTTGAGAAACCTGCATACTGTTTTCCACAGTGATTGCACCACTTTACATTCCCACATCCTCGTCAACATTTGTTATTTGTGTTATTTTTGATGATAGTCATTCTGACAGGTGTGGGTGATATCTCATTGTGGTTTTGATTTACATTTCCCTGATGATTAGCGATGTTGGAGCATATAGCAAAATGACCAACTTATGATAAAGTAAGTCAACAAGCATAAAATCTTCTCGGATTACTCTTCAAAAAACTGCTTTTATCATTTACAGCCAAAGTTATTATAGGTATGTCTCACTATCTGTGGTATAATGGCCGTGATCATCTTACTCTGTTTTATTAGTTCTTGTCAATAAAAAAGTTGCAGAATAGAAAATTGTAAATCAAACAGGAGTGGATTATTAATATTTTTGTAGTTTACAAGTAAAGAAACTTTCAAAGTTTTTTCCCTGAAAAAAAATAAGGCTTAAGTCTAAGTGTAAATTAATTTTTAAATATTGAATTATATTTCTGGATAACTATTATTATTGCATCTTAACTTCTCATGAATATTCCATTAGTAATGAAGTTTGATACTATAATTCTTGACCCGGAGATTTCTATGCCTCTCTGCCCCTCACCTATTCTATCAAGTAATCAATGAATGTTTTGTAGACAAATATTATTTCGGCTAAAGGAATTCTTTTCCTGAATCCACCTGTCATATAAACAATTTCTCCCCATCATCTTGGTTTTAATGGAAGTATGACATTTATGTACTTTATTTCTGTCTGCACCATCTTAGTTATATATACTGAAAAATATATGTGTAACTTTTGCTGAGACATCCTATGAGTTTTACTCTACCACTTTTTTGAGTCATAAAAAAGAACCAAAAGATTTTAAGCTTTGGTTATTATGAACTACATGTATTATGAACTACACATGATTTTTGTTTTGTAATGGACTAAAAATCCATTAACTCCAACAGATTTGGACCAGGTTTTAGAAAATAAAAGCATTTATCCATGGTGATGCAGAAGTGTAGCAGTGTTTATGCTTTTGATCATTCCTTAGAGAAGTGTTGCCTTGGTAGACAACCAGCTGGCTTCAGAGAAAATTGTACCCCAGATACATGCTTAAAACAGCAGTTTAAAATGTAACTGGCTGACAATCTTGGTTTTGGTTGGGGTCACTTTTTTATTCACGGTATGCTGGGAACACAGGGGATGATGTCAGTTTCTACCCTTAAGACTCTTATGATGGCCAAACATAGTATTTCCCTCTGTCGTCAACACTTGAGAAAAATTTGCCAAATGGAGACTTATGAGTAGAATGGGAAAGACTATTGGTAATTGTTTGTTTTAAGAGATAAAAATTCATTTTTTCAATGTTATTTTTAAAAAGACCTTAGGTGTTGAAATTTAAAATTAAAAAAATTGTTTTTACCAAATATAACTTGATTTTTAATTCCCGTATTCTGCCTTAACAATCTTTAAATTAATTTCTTTCTTTCTTGAGTATGTCTTGCCCTAGGACATTGTGGCAACCAATATTACAGTCCTTTAGGGACCTGGATTAACTCATCTGTGTTTCCCCACTATTGGCACATGTGAGTGGCTCAGTAAATCGTTTCTGACATGAACCAGCGACCTTTGGAACTTATACAAGATTAAAAGCTAATTGGGAAATTGCATGTAATACTCAAATAAGATGATGATGGTAATTGTCTGGTTTGTACCAATGTTTCAAACTGTCTTAGTTGGCATTAGTCTATCTTCTAGTTATTGGCAGAGTAAGGAGCAAAGAGATGACTCCAAGGTTCTATAGTATGTAAGTAGATTCAGTTGTTCCTTTGGATGGTGGATTACTGGTGCTGTTACTGATTACAAGTTATCTTTGTGATTCCAATTAGCTGATTTACCACTGAAGATTTTTCGATAGAGGAGTGCTGTCTTAGATAATCAGTTGGGCAAAGGATCTATGTGACATAAGTCATCTTAGGAAAAAATGTCCTTGTGTCTGTTTCAAAATGGAGGATGGTGAGGAAACCAGATGTAATGCTTTTTCAGAAAAGAAGACATAGTGAACAGTTGAGTTTGATGATATTTTTTTTCATAAGGTTTATCATATTCTGAGAAGATTTTATTTCCAGTCCCCAGAGGGACCAATTTAAGGAATTTGATGCATTAAACACTTTGAAAACACTATTTGTATCAAAAATAAAAATCCAACAGCCTGATTAAAAAATTAAAAAGAAAAAGATTTTAAAAATTAGTGATAAGCACCAGTAATCATTAGGGAAATGTAAATCAAAACCACAATGAGATAACACCCCATACCCATTAGGATGGCTACTATCAAAAAAATTAAAAAAACAAGTGTTGATGAGGATGTAGAGAAATGGGAACCCCTGTGCATTGGTTGTGGGAATGTAAAATGGTACAACTGCTATGAAAACTAGTATGGCCATTCCTTAAAAAATTAAACATAGTATTACAGTGTGATCAGCAATTCCACTTCTGGGTGTATATATACACACCTAAAATAAATGAAAGCAGTGACTCAAACAGATATTTGTACACCCATGTTCATAGGAGCATTATTCACAATAACCAAAAGACAGAAATAATCCAAGTGCCCGAGAGCCTGAATAGATAAACAAAGTGTGGTTTATAAATACAGTGGGATAGTATTCAGCTTTAAGGAGGGAAATTTTAACACATGTTATAACATGGATGACTGTTGCAGGCATTATGCTAAGTGAAATAAGCCAGTCACAAAAGGACAGTATTGTGTGATTGCACTTAGATGAGGTTCCTAGGATAGAGACAAATTCATGGAGACAGAAGTAGAATAGTGATTGCCAGGCCCTGGGGGAGGGGAAGAATGGGGAGTTATTGTTTAATGGGTACAGAGTTTCAGTGGGGGAAGATGAAAAAGTGCTGGCATTGTACGGTGGTGATGGTTGTACTACCATGTCAATGTGCTTAATGCCACAGAAATATAGTTAAAAATGATTAAAATGGTGAAACAACTAAAATTCTGTATATGGTATTTTCATTCAGCCCATAATCATAACCTAGGTGCTAAACTAGGTACATGAGTTATCTGTGAATTATCAGCCTCTTCCCACAACATGCGATATATATATATATATATATATATATATATATATATATATATATATATATATATAGTGTCATGGTAACAAAAGAATATTACTTGAATGAAGGTAAGGTGCCTAAATTAATAAATAATAAATGTAGTGAAATGGCCCTGCCAAGGGTCTTTACTACTAGGTCAGGTTCTAGATTTGCCAAGTAGTGTGTATAACAATTGTACTACCACTTTTTCATTTATTATAAAAATATAAGCATATTTATAGTAAGGTTAAATTACGTGGTACTTCTGAATGTTTCCTGCTGTTGCAAACTTCAGAGAAGAAGCCTGGAAGAGCTCAGGATGGTTCTAAGAATAGAAGCTGTAGGAGATACAACACCCTGATTGTCTGTCAAAAGTACAGCTTGGCTTTTTAATTGTCCTTGTTAACAATTTTATAAAATTCTACAACGTGGATATCAATAATATTAATATCCAAATGACATGTTATAATTTCTCCTTTTCATAAAAAGAAATGGATAAGAGTTGAAGTGGAGACAAGTTTATGGAAATATTTTAAGTCCTGCTGAGAAATGATAGGGCAGTGATAAAAATGAAGATCAGAAAACAACTTGGGAAATGACTACCTCAATCTTTGAGAATTTGCTCTGGCACGCAAAAAAATATTGTTGATGCCTGTAGGCGGTTATGCTTTGCATTATGTTTAAGCTAATGCGGAAAGTGAAAAAAACTTTTAAGACATATTTATTTACGTATTTTCCCATGTTTCACTACATATCTAATAAACATCTACCAGTACAATAACTTTATTACCATGGTAACATGAACTCTTGTCAAAAGGAAAGGAAATTTATGTTCAGTACCAAGGAAAGGAAATGTTCTGTGTGTTTATTACAGTCATGCATTTACAAAAGATCTACATAAAAACAGAAACATGTTTAGTACTGCTAACTTCTTATTCTAAAATCAATCTAGAGTAGGAAAAACAGATGGAAAGAGCTGGCCCAGGGTAGTCCCCTATTAGAACTAAAATGATGATTAGAGCTTAGTTTTTAGGACTCCCTTTTTATAGCATGATTGGTCCCTCCTAACAGCTTCAAGGCATCAGAAAATGGGAAGCTTGTTAGTGATTCATTTAAATCACTGTGTCTATATGCTTTTTACAAAAATCAATATTAACATTTATTAAGCATCCACATTTATAACCATATATTAGGTATTATGGTTAGGAATAGAATACGCGATACTTTCTGAATTTTGTCCTCTTGAATGATTTAGAGTTTGCTGGAGGAAACAGTATAGATATACAGATACACACCCTCCATAAAAAAGAATACTCCCCCAAACAAAGAAACAAAAAGATGCTTAGGTACTTTTTCAAACTTTTAATTTTAATAATGTATGCATTTGTCCCCAGATAATAAATTGAGCATAATTTGCTCAATTTAATGCATATTCGTCCTATGCTATGTTCTGTGGTAGACACAAATATGAATAACAGAGCCCCCATCTTTGAATATGTGGTTTTGAGTGTGGTTGGAAGGGCTAATAGGACAGATGCACGCAGGGCTCTTCTACGAGGTAAATTGCTAGTGTTCCTAAGAGGTATAGCAGTGAGTGCTGCCTTGACCTAGTGCCTGATTCTTGCCTTTGAACCCTGGTTTTAGGATTCATAGAATATCCTTGCCTTGTCTGCCACCTCAGATTCTATTAGGAAGTGATTGCTAGGAGGTATATAATATGATAAGAAAAAGAAGGAAAAGGGTAACATAGGGTTTAAAATAAGGGAAACCCTACCTAGTTGGGGAGACCAGGGAGGGAGGAGTTGTGTAAGATGGGTCCTGAGAGGGTTAGGGTTAGGGTTAGGGTTAACCTCCAGAATTTGGGGAAGGAAGTCAGAGGCAGGTAAGCTTGGGTCACAGTCATGGGGTAGGGAGTAGCCTGACACGACTGGAGCCTGGAGGGTCTATGAGGAGACAAACTGGGAAGGTAAGGTTGATTGACAGAAGCGCGTTTGTCTGACATGTTTTGAAGTAGCTTTCAGAAAGATGTCTGCTTTTAGTTTTTGCAAAAGCGATTTTTCCTAGGCTCGTCAGCCCTGATTATACCAATAATTCAGGCAAGAGGGAACCAGCGGGGCTGTCTGAAATTTTCCCAAACGCCTCATGCCTTTGTTAGAGTGATTTGCTCATTCTTCTTCTGTTGACTTTCTTCAGTTCTCTTTACGCCCTGCTTGCTCCCTTACCTACTTTTTCCACATGGGTGAGAAAGCTCTGAGGATTTACTTTTTCTCCATTTACACCAATTTCCTACGACACCAAACTCTTTGTAACCCCGTCACTAAGAGCCTTGCCAACATGGACTTTTCCGAACCATCTCTGGGGTTCATGACTCTCCTTTCTCTTTCAGCGTTGGTATTTCTCCAGAGGAATATCAGCCAGTGGTCTGATTGTGTGTGACGCTCATGCTGACTAATCATTGTTGCTAGGCATATTTTAACACATTGTTATCTTGTGATTAATTGTGCAGTTTTTCTAGCTAACGTGTCAAACGCATCTGCCTACTAAACAAGAAGACATTTCAGAAACTTATCTGCAAAAATATTTGAGGCTAATCAAAATCATGTCCTTAATGCTTCTACATTATATAACTGTTATGCACATACCCTTGATTGATGAAACAAAGGTGTACGGCTTTACTATTACTTCCGCTCATATGCGTTTATAAGCAGATTTGATTTCAAAAGGAACTGGTAAAGGCCAGCTTTGATGTTTCTTTTGCTTTTCATTAGCTTTATATTCAGATAGAAAATGTTAAAAGGACTGTAAATTGCCTATCCAAAGTGTTGCCTTTCCTGCTTTATCTTATCAGCCATCAGAATAGGTCGCTGAACTTGGTGTTGGTCAGGTTGAATTACTCTGTAGGAAGAAAATCTTGCCATAGGTTTTGAGTAAGAGATAAAAACTACACTTCTGCTTTTTGAATGTGTGTTGCACTTTCAGGCGTATGCCAGCTTAATGGTCTGCCTTTCTGTATCATTTTCTCCTGGAATGACAGCTTAACAGTTCTCCTGGTTGGATTGTGTTAAAATCTTTAGGGGCTACATTCATTAAAACATGCGTCCCATGTTTGGGCAGCCAAAATCTGTGCAATCATTTTAATGGAGTTTAACTTAGCAACTCTGCTATTACCACAGATATCTTATTGCTAAAGCTCCATTAAAATATCCTTAATTTGGAGTCTGTTATTTCATATTTACATTGTTCTGGGATGTGCTGAAGTACGCTCCTGCACTATCTTAAAAGTGGATTTTGCACAGTGTTTTGTAATAACATCTAAGGGAAAAGAATCTGAAAAAGAATATATATATACACATACATATATATAACTGAATCACTCTGCTGTACACCTGAAACCAACACAACGTTGTAAATCAACTATACTTCAATTAAAAAAAAGGACTTTGCTAAGAAAGCAGTAGCTTCAGGACATTAAAGAAGGGTGTGTTTAATATAGTTAAATTATTTTAATAGATTTTTATCTTGTTAACTTGTCTTGAGTGGCTACCATGGTCTGAGCATTGGGCTAGGTATCCCTCATAGATAACTTGACATTGTGGCCATTAGTAATGATGTCTGGGCAGAAGATGGACAATGGGGGGGAAAAGTCATGAAGTGGCCAGGCCAGGAACAAGGTATCTTAAAGTTTCCATCAGAACAGGGGTGTCGCAATCTGTTGGTTGTTGGCAATGTCATTGTGTGTTCAGCATTAAGATTTTGATGGCTCCTCTTGAATCGGGAGTTGCTGACGCCCTTGGGGAGGGGATGACAGAAAGAGTGAGAAAGAGTGAGAATCTCTGGGAGAAACCCAGGGCAGACCAGTGCTCGCCAACTCAACAGCCGTAGGCTGTTTCACTCCTTGCCTTTCAGAATTGTTTTTTAAGTTTTCTTGACAAATTTCTCAAGGCCTTGTAGGGAGCAAAGCCGTTTTGTTTCATGGTAGGGGACACAGAGATGGGTCCTCATCTTGAACTGGTTCAGCTTTCCCTGGCGCCATTAGCTGCTCTAACTCACTGCTACTCCCTCTGGGTAAGTCCAGAATCCTGGAGCAGATCTTAGTGGCAAGAAGTTGAAGAAGCAGATACTGGAAAATCTAGCCTTATGTGATCTTTCCTGGCTGTGATAGGTTTAGCTTTCATATTGAAAAGTTGTTTAAACTCTTAAAATTTTTTTTCAAGTGGTGAATTACATTTATCTCAGAAGAAAACTTGAAACTTGAAATATCACTTTTTTTCTAAAGAAAAGGAATTTTAAACCCTTATTAGCGTTTATATCTATAGTGATTTATTTTTAAAAGGTTAATGGCTATCTCCATTGAAAGGCATCATATTTTTACTCTCTAAGTAGGTCAAAAGGCTAAATTTGGCTAGAAAAATTTCCCGGCAGTTGGATGTCATTGTGCCTAAATGTATGAAAATGAAATGCCTGTTAAAGTTGACAAAAGACGTAGATTAATCAGAATGTCTAGTTGAATCACAAAGCATGGAAAGAGTAACACTCCCTTCAATGGTGTATATTTGCAATGATCTCATTATCATAATATTAACAAAGTGTGAACAATTTCTAAAATAGAAAAGAAGCTATCTTCAGAAATTCTAGTAAACTGAAATTGTGAATGATAAAAAGCACATACCAAGTTGAATTTGTATTATACCTTACAAAATCATGGGATTCTATGATAGTCTCAGCCTTTCATGATGTATGCTAATTCTTTGGAACTGTCAGTTTTATGTCTATATTTAGGCATTTTTCAGACTTCTGCTGTAATTTTATTTTATATATTTTAATACTTTTCAGGTACTAGATGATTTTAAGAAGCAGAAATGAAATTTAGGTGCTTTCACAATTCAGTGAAGTAAAGTAAAATACTCAGCTCAGAGCCTAACACATAGCAGCTCCTGTGACAATCAGTTGTTATGATTTTGATCATTATTTCTGTCTCCTCTTGTGTTGCTGTCCCCTCTCTCTCTCACTGGTTTGCTTGCTTTGACAGTTTCTAGAGCCTCATAGCATTATTACTTCTCATCTTGTGTCTGCCCTTCAGCTCTTGGTGTTTTAGAAATTTCCAGAATTCCTTCCAGAACTGTCAGCATACAGTTCCTGATCCAAGAACTCGCATGTTTACCTAACACACTTGCAGAACTGTTGAAGAACTTCCCCTTCTCTGATACCAATAGCTGATTTCCCATTTTGTCTGGGTCCAACAGCTTGGAGGTCAAGAGATGAGCTGGATATGATCTCGACATACAGCTATCACACAGAGCCTGGCATGGGGGGTGGCTGATTCCCTATGTTTTCACTGTGCCTCTTTGCTGCTGGGGTTTGGGACCTCAGGGTTCCCTTGTATCTGAAGCTAGTCCTAAGATACCATAAAAAAATTATGTTTTTTGAGATTATGACTGCAATGTCACATGTATTTGTTGCCTTCAGCATTAATTTAAAAGGGCTTTCCCTTTATTTTTATTTATTTTAGACTTATTGAGAATATTTTGAATAATATAAAAATACTTTTCATTTAAAGTAAAACAAAACCAAAAGTTCTTTCCCTACAATTCCTTCACTGTCAATCTTCAGGAGAAACAAGTTTTGATAGTTTGGAATGAATCCTTCCAGACTGTTTACACATGTTGGCTCAATATATATAGCTATGTTTACTGGTGTCCGTTTTTCACAAAAATGAGATCATATTATTCTGCAGTTTGCTTATTTTACCAATTAACTTGTCATGGGCACTGTTTCATGGCCTCGGTCTTTTTCATGGCTATGTAATATTCTGCTGTATTGATGTATCTTGGTTTATTTAGCTTTTCTCCTGCTGACAGATTTTATCTGCTTACACATCATGTTGCATGGACTCCAAGGGTTGGTAGCTTTTGTCCTGGGTACATCTGTGCTTAGTTTCCCCACTACATTCTGCAGGCTAGAGGAAGCCTAGAACATTTGCCTTGGTTGCTTATTGGGTTGTCATTTGATCTTGGATTGGCCTCAGTTCAGATAAAAAGCACCAACTCTGTTGTGTGGGGTTTGAGGGGAACAGCAGCTTTTTTATAGCTGTTTCTCATTTCTACCCTCTAGCTGGGTTGTACCGTCTAGCTGGGATGGATTTTGGCTATATAATTCCTAGATGCTCTTATGTTGGCAGAGTTCTGGGATTCAGAGCTATAAGAAAGTTCTGATTGTCAAATCTGTTTCTTTAATCGGCAATCCTTAAAGTCAGGACATCTTTTTAGGGAATACTTTGAGAATACATTTGTTTTTTTCATGATTGTAGAATATTTTTGTCTCTTTATATTTCTAACCAGGTGCACTGAAATTTAATTCGTGACTTTCACATTGGCATAATTAACCACAGTCATAAATTCAAATACCAACATATTCCAAGGTTAATATTTCATTGGTGGGGATGGCATTCATTAAGGTGTTCATAAAATTTCATATTCTTAAGTCACTATTTACTTAGTAGATATGGTAACTTATTTTTGTCATGGCTACTGGCCATATCTTGGAGTTTAACATCTGCTGGCTGAAACTGCTACATACTTTTGAAATTCTAAACCCAAATTGCCTAGAATGAAGGCAATATTTTAATTTATATACAGGCATACCTTGGAAATATTGAGGGTTCGGCTCCAGACCTCCAAAATAAAGTGAATATTGCAATAAAGTGAGTCACACAAATTTTTTGGCTTCCGAGTGCATATGAAAGTTATGCTTATATTATACTGTAGTCTGTGTAATAGCATTATGTCTAAAAAAATGTACATATCTTAATTTAAAAAATACTTTATTGCTAAAAAAAATATGCTAACCATCATCTTACAATGCAGGGTTCAGTTTGTAAAAACTGCAGTTATGTGCAAAGCACAGTAAAGTGAAGGGCAATAAAACCAGGTCTGCCTGTAAGTTTTTTGTTTGGAAGATTTTTATTTCATGTTCCTAAAAGAGTAATGTAGAATTTAAAGAAGGTGATACAAAATTATTAGAAATGTAGAGGAGAAATTAGACTTCTCGTTTGTAATATGGTAATTGTGTAACATATTTTAAGCAGTAACTTGCTGTTGGTTTTAATATTTTTTGCCTTCCTCCACACTGGCATCCTGCTATGATATCGTAGCTATACTTTTTGATTTATTATTGTACAGAATGTGACATGCACAGTGGGAACAACCGCACCAAGCCAGTGTCGAGAATACATCCTTATTTTCTGTGACATTTTCTAGTTTAAAATGGAGTTGTGGTCGTTAACCATATTTCAATACACTTGAATGAAGAGAGTTGTAACCCTTTTACTTTCCCGGTGATTTCTTCACGCTCGGTTTCCTTGAATGTCTAGTGGCTTGAGCTTTTCCTTTGCTGCAGTTTTTACACACTATTTTTGTGTTTTCCTTCTCCACACAAAAAATGTCCTAAGACTATTTATTTATATGCAGATATACTCCCAAAGGAACAAAAAGGCACTTTCATTCTTAGAGCTATATGAGGAAAAAAAATGATATTCAGATACAAAAATGTGAAATACATTCAGTTTATAACACAAAAATATAATAGAAGGCATTTTTAATGACATACATAGAATTACAAATCTCATTTTTCTTTTGCACTAGGATTATCTACTGAAAACTTTTTTAACAGTGCAAAAATCAAAGAACTGTCCAGCTGAAAGGGAGTTACAACTTACTTGGCATAAAACTGAATTGCTAATTTTTAATTATTTATTGGATTTAAGTCATTTATTTGTATTACTTAATCAAAACTGCCGTTATATACTTGAAAATATGTATTCTCTTCCACATCAGACTTTCCTTTTCTCTTTCAGTCTGTGATCAAAACAGGGCGACTGCTAGTTAGTCACGAGGCTCCCTTGACGGGCGGCTTTGCCTCTGAGATCAGCTCGACGGTTCAGGTAGAGTAACTTTTTGGCACTGATGTGAGCATTTGTGCATTTGTGTGTGTCTATTCCAAGAACAAAATTACTTATCACAATATATAAAAGCATGCACTGTTTAGAGATGTACATTTTTCCGTCTGACTCCAGTTCACTGTCCTTTAGATAATGGTCTAATTACATCTTCTAGAAAAGAAATCTTAAAAGCTGAAAATTCCTTAATAGGAAGAAGGAAGTTTGAAATCATCTAAGTAAACTAATGTCAGTTATGTTTGCTAGGATAAGAGGAAAAGAAAACTCCTAAATTTGAATGGGATATTTCTCTTTTGATAAAACTTATCATGATGAATCTTATCATGAAACGTTTGATTTATAAAATTGATTTTAACAGCCTTCACCTTAGAAAAAAATGAACCTGTCAAAAGTCAGTAATTTAAATTCAGTAACTAATTTCACAATCAATAATTTAATTCATTAACTTGATTAATCCTGTGCTATTGGCGACACTTTAGGAATGGTTTAAAAACATTTCTTTTAAAAAAGGGTTCAGTTAAGATGCTGCCTATCAGGAAAAAATTCTACAGACCTCTTTATGGAGGATTTTTACTTAAAACTTTCATTCACATTTATATCATAGATGGGAATAAGATGACTTAAATGTTTCATTTTTCCTAATTTTTTAAATTAAAAATTAAGTAACTATATTTTAAATGGAAAGTTTGTATGCATTTTAAATTCAGAGTATCTTTGCAGCTAGCAAACATTTTACTTCTCTTTACTGGTGGTAGGATGATTTTATTGTTAAGATACATATAAATTGAAAATTCCTTTAAGAGTATATGGTTAAAAACTTGATATAAAATTGATATATGAGCACTAATGATTTCTACCAAAAAAAATCTTTAAGTATGAACTGACCATGTTATAAATATTTTAAAATTAGATGAATCAAATTTAAACATAAATATTTTAAAAACTAGATCAAAAGAATTCATAATTATGATAAAAATTATGCTGTTATTTTTACATGTGGTGTACATTTTTCACTAACAAAATTAAGAAAATACTTGAGTTTTGTGGATTTGTTGTCTTTCTTATTATAGAGACTACAATTTGAAACATATTGCTCATCATTGTGTAACATAAATACCTGGTATTTACTGTGCATTTTATTCATTGAGTAGCGTAATGTACTATCCCTGTAAAGAAAAAAAAAGGGGGGGCTTGCAAGAATGAATCACTAACACCAAGATGGTATTTCAAGTCAAAGGCAAACTGTAAAAAGAAACTGGGATTTTTTGATTCCTAGTTGACATGTGGTCCACTAAACCCATTTGGCTGTTGCTAGTGGAAATTTATCTGACAGCTTTGTTTCATTTTGCCCACTGAATGTCATCTTATTGTTATGTCAAGACTTTCACTTGCATTTAAATGTAAAAGGAAAATAAGTAGAACATAGAATTAGAAATTATAACTCAAGTCCACTTTCTCTAGACATGCTTTTTAAATTTGAATTCCATTGATTACTATAAGCTGCATAGAATGTAACATATTTTTCGGCTTGGAAAAGAATTAGAAAGATTATCTAGCCTAGTGTCTACTGGTCTTGAATAATATGTGGATTTGTGTCAAAGGAAAATTGTCTCTCAGGCTCCAAGAATACATTTGTGAATTCCAGTTTGAGGAACATCATATTATGAGTTATAAATATAGTCACAATAAAAAGCTTACACTAACAAGATCATAAACACTGTATCAAAAGCAGATCCTGAAATTATATGATAGGAATCAGTGGTTAAGGTTGTGAAAGAGATTATCCAGAATATGGTCATTTTTTTTTATCATAATATGAAGACACAAAACAAAGACCACACCTTATAATACTCAGACTCCCAAAATATGCCCACTGATCCTGGGTGTCTGAGGTCTGAGAAATCCTGACCCAAACCAACTGGATTCCTTTAACAGATGAGTGTTTCTCATTCATAGTGCTTGTGATTGACCCGATTTTAAAATTAAGTGGAAGATTTGGGACTAGGACAGGAGTCTTGAGTAAATATTGAGTATGTACATATGCATTCTTTATTCAAAGTACCCCCACCCCATGAGGAAGATAGAAGTTTTGGATTCGTTATAAGATGTTCTCTGTTTTCCATGTTAAAAATCTTTCAACCAACTAACCACAAAATAAATTAAGGAAGTAATGTAAAATTTGTAGAGAGGTCTTAGTTTGATATTTTGAGGAATTAGAATTTGGATTTATTAATATGAGGAGGAATTACAAAATGCTCACAGTTGATTTTGCTTAATTCAGATTTTACTTGTACAAATGGAAAGTGTGGAAAATGAATTTTAACAAAATATAATCAACATTGTATTTCCAAATGTTTGCCTGTTGTGGCTTTTATGTATTGACAAGGAAGGAAAAAAACAGTTAGACACCTTGTTTGTGTTTTGTTTTGATTTTTTGGTTTGTTTGCTTTTTTGGTAATAATGTTTGCATACACCATAGGGTAATCTGAATAATGCAATCTACTTTTCAGTAATTGTTTCATGCACATATTCCAATAAATGCAGCATACTGTATTCAGCCTCTTGTTTACGGAAGGCCTCATTCCCTATTGTAAGTGAAGCCTGTATCAAAGTATCCAAGTGCCTGGGCTTCTTTAAACTGAAATCACTTAAGTGTGAGGTGCAGCTGCTTTCACCACTTGGAACGGTTCATGTTTCTCTATTTCTTTTTGGTTGTGTATACTTTGTAACATTGAAAAAGATAAAGCAGGGTTAAGATTTTGAAAGCAATTTTCTGGAACGGGCAGGGAAATGGTACATAGAGAACTTTTCATTGTTGTCCTAAAGAAGTTTGAAATTAGGGGTGAGAATGATATATACGTTTGAGCACTATGGATTAAAATGCTTTAAAAAAAAAATGCTGAGTTATTCTCATTGTATCAACAAATGTAAATTTTATGTGAAAGTAAGCCCACGCAAAAAAAATCTGCTCTAAAAGCATCGTTTTGTGGAAGGTATTTGATAGCTCTTTAAAAAGCTCATGGTTAATCTTACAAAATTGCTCTTAATATTACAATATTTTAAGACAATGATTATTAACAATAAAACTACTGTTTTAATACATTAAAAACTGAGAGCACCATTTTCTGTTTTACGCAAGTTTTAAATTATTTCCCATATTAAAAATTAAGAATCCTGAAGAGAATACAGCATTTTAGATGGTATTTCTTTAAGTTTATAATTGATATTTTTAGATAGAAAAATTATATCATGCTCTATAAAATGAATATCAAGTAAAGGAACTTTCTTTTTTTTTGCTAGCTATGGGAAGTATTGCTGGCTTTACTATTTATTATTTTTAGTTAGATAAAATATGCAAAGAATGAATATAAAATATGTTCATATTTTATTTATATAACTTTTCAATTTATAGCAGATGGCTCTTCTATCATAAAAGGAGTTCAGTGTACACAAGTTTTTTCATGCCTGTTGCCTCTTTTTCATAAAGCCATTTATTTTATTATTTGAAAAAATATTTATTGTTAGTCTCAGTTTGAAGTAAGTGAAAATCACAAAAGTGGTTAGGAGACTATTTTGTGTTAATTAAACATAACATTGTAAACTTACATTGATCAATAGCTTCTTCATAAAATTTATATAAATGCTTAGAAAAATCAAAACCAATCCATTGAATCTGAGAACTGCTTTGCATTCCTATTGGATTAATTTGGAAGCAAACTGGGAGGTGGAACAAGCTGAGTGAGGTCTGTTGTATCTGGCTCTCCTCTGGGGAAGATTTATTGGTCGGTCATCCAAAGCTTCACTTGTCTCTTCCCATCTAATTTTACATTCCCATCTGTTCTCACTTTGCGGTGAGAGAACTTTTTCCTTCTTTCCTTTGACACATACCGAAAGTTGGAGAAGAACTTGATTTGTGGAAAAGTGCAGAGACAACAGAGTTTAGCTAATTCATTGACCTCATTGTGGAGTTTGAGCAAAGATTTCGTTGTTTTGGAAAATTATATGACTTAGTTGTGATGTTTGTATTCCTCAGCTTTATGTAACCACAGCTTAAAAAAAACCAAAAATTTTACTGTGCAAAAAAGAATATGTTAACCTCATCCATTTAAATATTTTGCCCAAATTAATTTATATTATATATTCTCCAATGCAATATTCAAAATAAGCGTTATTTATGAATATTAAGACCAAATAATTTCTGGCATTTTAGTAGCTTTAAACAGTGTACTTTCTTTAAGCCTTGTAGAAACCAATCTTTATTATTAATTTCTAATACATTCCCATAATGATGAACTAAATCTTGACTCTGATAAGCTTGGGATAATAATACAAAAAATGTTTTTTTTTTGTTTTTTTTTTCCTTTCTGGATTCAGTGCTTAATAAGAATGCCAAAAATTTTAGGGATTGGGGTTGGCTTAAAGGTTTGAATTTTTTTTTTTTTTTTTAACACATGGAAGCAATAAGTCTGCAATAAAGAGTCCAATTGGAGAGTATGGTAAATTTCCATACCATTGTTCCATCCTTTCTGTGCAGTCTCTATTCTTAGGATAAGAACTCAGAAATTGTGCATACAGAGATATATTTTTAAGGTAATCATATTCTAAAAGTTTGAGAGGGTTTTATAGGGTTTACATTAATCATCACGTAAAAGGAAACTTTCCTAATTTTCAAGTAAAGGAATTTTGCTTTTCTCACTCTTTCATGTTAGAAAGGACTATGCAGAAGGAGTTTTTTCTTATAAACTTATTATTAACCACCAAATTCACCAGCACTCTCTTTACAAACGTCAATCTGAAGAAGAGGGAAAAGGTCCTAAATGGTCTTGAGATTTTTACATTGTGGAAAATATGTTTAAATAAAATTACCACGTTGATAAAGTAAGAGTCATCAGAGGAAGCTATCAGGGCAGTAATTTGATGCATAGTTTAATGCAATTTAATAATATTATTACTATTTTTTTTCACTAGTGATTCAAGGCATTTGCCAACAACGAAAATAGCACTCAGGAAATGCATACTTGTGTACTATCATCTATCTAGGTGGAGCCGGAGCATCAGAAAAGCAGTTTAACATAGAGTATTCAGATATACGATGACCTTTTTAAGGTGGAATTTTGCCCTGAAGCCTGTCAAATGTTCAGTAAACAGCTTCCATGCCCATAAATATGAACCGAAGACTAAATCTTTCCGGGGACGCATCATGGATAGATCTGCTGTATCACTGTTTGTGGTTAAGGCCATCTTTCACTCTGTTGGTCCTCCCCCTTGCCCTGACCCCACCTTGTCTCCCTCAATGTCTCTTTCTCCTTTGCTCATTAGTGTACAGGTGGCCAGGCTTCTCCCATCAGCCCTCTTCTTCCTCTCCCCATTCTTTCCTGGGCAGTCTCAACCATTTGCATGGCTAGTCTTAAAACCTTCAAATCTGAAACCTTCAAGATTGGCTCTGCCTGTTGGGCCTTAGACTCAGAATTCCAATTTCATGCTAATTTTGGTAAGGATAAGAAATTTGTGGACTTCGCTGGGGGCACAGTGGTTAAGAATCTGCCTGCCAATGCAAGGGACACAGTTTCAAGCCCTGGTTCGGGAAGATCCCACATGCTGCAGAGCAACTAAGCCCGCACGCCACAACAAAGAGTAGCCCCCGCTCGCCGCAACTAGAGAAAGCCCACATGCAACAATGAAGACCCAATGCAGCCAAAAATAAATAAATAAAAATAATAAAATAAAACGGTTGAGTTAACTCTTGGAAGAGTTAAGGTGGGTGAGGATTCAGGCAGAAGGAACAATATAAATAAGGAGGCAGAAAAAAAATATGATATTCTAGGGGTGACAATGGTTTTGGTATGGTTGAAGAGTAGTGTGTGAGGTTTGTAGCATGAGGTAAGGGTCAACAGGTAGGTGGGAATTAGATTCTAAAGAATCTTACATGTAATAGCAAGTAATTCGTTTCTGTGTAGAGGAAACTGACAGGACAGAGTAAAGCCAGCTCACATAGATATAAATTCCAGTTTAAATACATTATTTATGTATTTAAAATACACCTTATAAACTTCCTAGTAAAAAGGAAGTAATACGAACTCGAAAAACAATGGTCACAATTATCATTATTTAAGGCAAAGGGGTGTAACTAAAGGATTTTAAGCAGGAGATTAACATAGAAAGATTTACAATTTAGAAAGACCTCTGGCATTTATGTTAAGGATGCATTGGGAGGGGTGAGGCAGGAAGTCACAGAGATTAATTAAGAAACTATTTGAGGGCTTCCCTGGTGGCGCAGTGGTTGAGAATCTGCCTGCCAATGCAGGGGACACGGGTTCGAGCCCTGGTCTGGGAAGATCCCACATGCCACGGAGCAACTGGGCCCGTGAGCCACAATTACTGAGCCTGCGCGTCTGGAGCCTGTGCTCCGCATCAAGAGAGGCCGCGATGGTGAGAGGCCCGCGCACCGCGATGAAGAGTGGTCCCCACTTGCCGCAACTAGAGAAAGCCCTCGCACAGAAACGAAGACTCAACACAGTCATAAATAAATAAATAAATAAATAAATAAATAAAAGACCGTGAATTTCAAAAAAAAAAAAAAAAAGAAACTATTTGAGTAATTTAGATGAGTGATTTAAGGGTCTTCTAAACCAAGGACACAGGAGTGGGGTTGGAGAGAAAGGTGAATTTTAGAGAGAGGAGAAGGAAGAGTATGAAAGAAAGACTTGCTGACTGATTAAGTAGGAGTCGGGCAGGGAAGGCTTAGCTTGATTTCTAGGTTGGGTGAATTTTGAATGGAGGTACCCTTTCACTAAGTTGGGGACTATCATTGGAAAACGGGTTTAAGCACATCGTCTATGGAAGATGATGAATTAATTTTAGACTTGTAGAATTTGAGGTGGGGATGGAAAATGTGTCTCTGCAGCTCCGGAGAGATTCTAAGGTATAGGAAAAGATTAAGGAGTCATCATCTTATAGTGATGGCTGAGGTCATGGATATGGGTGTGATCACACAGGAAAAGGATAGTCTTAAGAAGGGAAGTTGCTGAAGAAGGAGTCCTCACCCACATTTATGAGCAAGAGAGGAAGAGCTGTAAAGGAGGGTGAGTTGGAATGTCCAGAGAGAAGGAAGGGAGGAGGAGAGAGCCATTACAGAAGACTAGGGAGACTTTTACCATGGAATAGATGGCCAACAGTATTAAATGCATCCACGTTTGTCAGCTAGACTGATGATTGTACCTTGAGTATAGCAACTGGAAGACATTGGTGACTTTGGTGAAAGCAAATGTGGCCCCCGTTATATTTGGGCTGGTGAATGAATGGCGAAGAATTAAAGCAAGAACTGTAGACCACTATTTCAAGAAACGTGACTTTTAACGAAAGGGAGAGGGGAATAAAGTAGTTAGAAATGGGCTCAATCTCTCAGTGTTATTTGCTCAGCTTGGAATGCCACTTTCTCAGTTTGAAGCCCTCTCTGGCAGTCTCCTTAACTCCCCCGCTCCATCACCACCTCCTCCCCATCCCCATCCTCTCCCTTCCACCTCCAGCCCATCTAACAATCAGGTTTTCAGTCTCTCTCGAATCTGCCCTTTGCTTTGTATTCCCCTAATAAACTCTAAATGAACCAGGAAAAAAAAAAAAAGAAGAAAAGAAAAAGAAAAGAAAACCAAACCACAAAATCTAAAGGAAAAAATGTAGACAATAACTGATATTGAGATGGGCAAGAAATTTTTGAGCAAAAAATTAAAAAGTAATAGGATCAATCATATTATCACAGATTAATGTATTTGCATAAAGTGAAAAATATTTGTGTGACAAAAAACAGGCACAATTGAAAGGAGAATGACAACTGGGAAAGTGTTGGAACATGTGACAAAAAATTGATATGTGTACTGTATTAAACATTCTTAAATATCAGTAAGGAAGTTAGTAGCCCCTGTATTTAAAGGTCAGAGGCAGATTGTTTTTAGAATTATTAATGGCTAGTAAACATAAAACGATATACCACTTACTATGACTAAAAATGCAAATTTCAGAATGGGATATCAGTCTCCTTTGTTACCCATAAGAGTGGCACTGCTTAAAAATCAATTATTTTAGTGTTGAGATGGTGCAGGATAAATGTGGAAATTGATTCATCTTCCCAGGAAATCAGTGTGGTAATGTGTATCAAAACTCTGCTTTTGACCTAGGAATTCTAGGCTTCCTCACTTTGGAGTTACACACAAGAATGGATAAGGGCATTCTTCTCCATGCCATTCATTTGATTAATAAAATATTGGAAGCAATATCAGTTACAACAGGAATATAGTTGAATAAATTATAATGAACATTGTGGATTTGTTAAAATCATTAAAAGAATAGTTAACAACATTGTAACATTTGTATGGATGTAATACTAAATGAAAAACTCACTAGGCAAGCCTACAGGTGTTTTACTTGCCCAATTGTGTGAAAAGAAAAAAAAAAATATACATTGATATAGGCATAGGAAAAAAAATCTTCAAAATAAGACTTCTATTGATTTTTACTTTCTTCCTCATAATTTCTTTAGTTTCTATGTACATATATCATAATTTATAGTAATTAAGAGCTTTCTTATCATTAGATGTCTCTCCCACATGGCATGGTAAGTCTTTCAATTCTTTCTAAATTGTTTTAAATAAGAAAGCTCGTTTTGCTCATTGAGTTGATTTTTTAAATTTCATATTTCACCTTGGCGTGGTTTCTTAATCACGTACGCTTGAGTTTTGGGAATTATCATTCATAGCGGTAATACTTAATTCAGGTTTGTGATGTGGAATAGTTTTAAAACCAGAGAAACCCCACTGCATGGATTTGGCTGTTCTGCAGGTTAGTTCTATCCCCACATGCATGGTGTATTTGATTCATTGCTCTCATTATAAAAGTGAAAGCAGCATAATGTTGGGATATTCAGATTATTTCATTTTCCTGTGTTAAACAGTCAATGATACTGAGACTAACGTTACTAGTATGTAATGATACTAACTTTGGGTCCCCTGCTTATTTTTCTTCCCTCCATTTGGTATTAGCTTTACGATGGATCGCTATTATTCTCTTTGAAATCTTTCTGGACGTAAGCCAGTCAGAGAAAAGATCAACCACATTCCATCTCTCTGGGTAATGATAAAGTGCTCAGTTTCTCTCATACAGTCCTTATTATTCTTCCAGTCAGAAGTAGTCCCCTTTGAATTCAAAGGTGCATTCATACCAGACCTCCTGCACTTTTTTCTCCCTTTTTTTGTAACCTCTGGTTAGTATTTTGTTGTGTCCTTTTGGTGGTGTCCCAAGATCGCTCCTGTCCGTCCCTCTTAAGACCAACTGATCTGCCACTTGGATGGAAAAAATTAACTCTGCTGGAATGTTTAAAAGTAAATGTGCTCAACTGAAAGGTTATGTTATAAAAGTGTAGTCCTAAATCACGAGGTAGAAGTTATTTAAAGGAGTGTGTGGGTTCTCCGGTAACCTCAGTTTGGAAATAGCCCCTCCACCGAGGGTCCCCGATGCTGCATCTACAGTAGCTATATAACGCAGAGGTTTCCTGCATCACATTATTTTGTCCTCCCGTCCTCATAGCCCTTGAAATGTCTGCAGGTTTCTCGTTGATTTATCTAGTGTCCTTCTTCCCTCGATAGAAGGCAAGCTTCGCGTCTGCTGCTGTAAGCCGGGTGCCTAAGATCCCTGCCTGGCACTAAGCAGGCACTTGATAAATAATTTAAATGAATTGTTTGCCCCCGGGCATCACTGTTGTTAGCAGTTTCTTTGAAGGATGACATTCTTGCTGCCTTATGATGTATATAGAAATTCCTAGTTACAAAACCTGCTAGATTGGTCTGTTGGCCTTTTGTATATCACCACTCCAGTGTGTTGTCCCCTGTCCCCCACCAAAATAATTTGCTTTGTATTTGTTGAGTTAACCACCGAAATGAGCACTGATATTATGTGCCGTTGTCTTTCAAATTTCTACCTTGCGTCCTTTCGGCAGAGTGTTATTTCTTTTGAATAATCTAGAGTTGCTTTTTTCCTCCTCATAATTGTCTAGTGAGGCTAAAGAAGACATTTACATTTAAATAGTTACCAGTGAAGTTTCATAGCATGAACAGACTATTCAACAAGTAAAATAGGTTCTCAGAAGGAAAGCATTACTTTCTTTTAAAAGTTAATTTTGGGATTGACATGTACACACTACTATATTTAAAACAGACAACCAACAAGGACCTACTGTATAGCACAGGGAACTTTGCTCAATACTCCATAATAACCTAAATGGGAAAAGAATTTGAAAAACAATGGATACATGTATATGTATAGCTGAAACACTTTGCTGTACACCTGAAACTAACCTAACATTGTTACTCAACTATACTCCAATATAAAATAAAAATTTTTTTAAAAAGTTACTGATTTCTATGATATGGTACCTTTAAATTGTATTTCAGCACCTAAAGAGTTGTAGTTGCCTTTTGAAGCAGTAACTCTTGAATATCTGGTTGTATTCCCAAAGGAAATTATAACTGATTTAAAATATTTCATTTCCTTATTTGGTGTGAAACAGTTTCTCGTATTTAAAAAAATCATTTTGTAATGTACGACCTTGTCTTAATATTTTTCAAACTACAGTAAAGTTAGTTATTTAAAATTTTGTAAATGAGAGACAGCAGAGCCTGTATCCATGATGTGGCCAATCCTTTTGGCCACCTTGTACAACGTCCTAGGCAAATGTGGAGAAGCGTATTAAGTCAGGCAAGAAATTTTAGGCAGGTTTTATCAGCATTGTATTCACTATCAATAAGGGGCTGGTTGGCCTCCTGGAGATAGAACTAAATTTCTCAGCTACTTTGTCATGCCTCTTGGTGTGCAGGAAAGTTGCTGTTGTTGAAAGCTCATTTTATTTTGGTAATTTCATGTAATTAAATTTATAGCTCCAATTCGTGTGCGTGTTGTTACAAGGCCCATCATCTCTTTCCATGAATGAGTTCATAGCTCGCCAAAACACAGTTGAGTTGAAAATAAACATGAAAATAGAGATTAACTACTGCTAATGAATTTTCTGCTCAGTTTGAATCTAAACACTTGTGAAAATTAAGACAAGTTACAATCAGCTCTTAACCGCCCAAACAAGCAGTTGAAAATGAAAGCTATAAGCGGAAATCATCTAGTTTAAAACTGTTTTAATTTTAAAAATCTATCAATGTTAATGAAAGTGTTCAAGAGGTTGTTTTAATTTGCAGAAATGTCTGAAAAAACTGCATTTGATTGGGGAAGTGTTGAATATTTGATTATTTTCTTTAAAGTTATGTTGAAGAAGGGACTTTATTTTTAATTCTTGATCCGTTTGAAGAGGCATACCTTTCTGTTTTTAATCCTTGAAAGGATCATAGTTTTATATTGCAGATGGCACCAAGAATCAATTTGTCTTTATCAAAATTATTAGGTGAAAATGATAATTCATGAGTATACTTTTAGGAGCATCTAAATATTTGTGTTTTAAGAAGTGCATTGAGATGACTAACATTTCATAATTCACGTTTATAACATCCACAATGTACCATTGTTTAAAACAAGTTCTGATTATTTCCTCTTTCGATAGGATTAGTTTAACCTCATAATAACTATATATCTGCATTTCTGTCCTGGTCCAATTTTAAATTCACAGCTTAGAATACAGATAGTATAAAATACTTGCTATGCCTGTATTATTGAATGCTTTCTGGACCAGTCAATCTCAGTTTTCCCTGAGATGGCTTGTATTTTTAAATGTTCTAGCACCATTTTTCTCCTTTATTCTGCTTGTCTTTTAAAAATAGTACTCATGGTTATTTCTATATTAGCAGTTAAGAAAATTGAAATTTAGTCTTACCTTTACAACTCATTATGGAAGAATCTCCAGCCTCTGCACTCTGATAATAAATTTATGCTTTATTTTTTTAATCATGAACTTTTCTGGGCATAGATTTCTACCGAAGTGTGTGCAGCAGACCCAGCTGAATGTATTTTGTGAATAATATTCCAACGTCACACAGTCCTATACTTTATTAAAACCAGCTTTCCTGTGGCAGTTCCAAAAACATAGTTCAGGTACCTTAGAAATAATGAGGTACTATACAAATGTTGATAAAATAGTCTTTTAATATGATGGAATGTTTTATTATGTATGCAGCTGTCAATTTACCTAATAAGTTAAATACAGTATTCATTTTAATAAAACCCATGTACTTTACAAAACTAGGATGTTGATTCACTTTGAGTCACGGAAGCCACAGGTGAAGCTAAATCCTCCTGTTGGTGATGATGCCACCTGGATGCTTTCTTAGCCCTTCAGAGAACCACAGAATCTTTTTTCTCTCCTTTTCTTCCTTCTTGCCTCCCTCCCTCCCTTTCTTTCTTTCTATTTGCTTTTCCTGATAGTATTCTCTAGTATTCTCCATGCTGGTCTTGCCAAACCCATCGATCTTTGCAGAAAAGCTATGATTCTGCTCTCACCATGGGCTAACTAAGCATCATTCTAGGTAGTGTGTGCTTACGAAAGCCTTCTCCATCCTAGTCAGCAAGAATCAGAAGTATCCTGTAATATTGGAAGAAGGTGAAAGAATAAGGTTGGATGTAGGCATATATTTTCTTTTCACATGGTTGATCAAAAGTGATATTTAAAAAAATTATGGAATTACTTAATACCATTTGAAAAGCATTTTTAAAGTGGATCATCTATCAAGTATAAAGTGTGTGTGGGCTTCCCACTAAAGGATATATGAATTAACTTTTTTACCAATGGTTTTTTAAAGTGGTATCATGGAATAGGGTGTTATATATGAACCTTCTGCCTATGTTGTTAATTTCCTCCAAGAATAGCATAACTAACAGTAGTTTTAATGATGCTGTTAGAGGATAATTTGCTAAAGTTGAAATGAGGGGGATCATTTTGACACATAATTAAGAAAGACATTCTTTTCCAAATATCAAGCGAAGAAAAAAAACAAGTGGGGTCTGTAAAACATTTTAAAATGATTTCTCCTAAGAATAAGTCCAGTTTTCATTTTTTTCCTTCAGAACAGATGTCCTGAGGGGAAAAAAAAATCCCATTTTGAAATGTTGATTATGCCATTTGAAGAAATTTGCTAAGTACTTGAAAAGTTCATTTAGTATGACTTTTCTTGCTGCTTGCCTTGTTGCTCAAAATTAGGACAAAATATTGCTGTTCACTGATGAAGCACCTTTTAGCTAAGAATGTAAAGCAGAGTTATTACTAACATCATCATTGTGTTACTGCTATTAAAAAGGTTCTTTTAGAAGGAAGGCTTGGCTCACTTGCTACCTGGCTAATGAATTTGTTTTCCTCGGGGACAAACAGCCTTAAAACAATGTTTTCTGAGAGGATAGAATTCCATGTTATGCAAATAGAGATGTTTCCCTTGAGATACTGGGAAGGCTCGGTGGGCTTATCAGGTGACTACTAGTTTGTTGAAAGTCCTTTGCCTAACAAATGTGAAGCCAACAGTCTTTCTGTTGTCTATGACATTTTAAATTGATAACTGTTTCATCGATAAAATCTAAAGTCCTTCGTTATTAGTGAAGGCTTTTATTAGTGAAAGTGTATTGTGTTTTTTGGTGTCACAGGAGTGGAGTATGATCACCCGTAATAATATTGATCTTTTCATGCTGTATGCAAGTCAAGCATTTTAAGTGAGATTTCATATTTCCATTGGTTTTCATGAAGCCCTTGGTCACCTGTACATCAAATAGAGCAGATGCTTGTATTAGGGTACATTTATCTAAAGGAATGTTCAGTATGTACAGTAAGTGACCATAGAGTTCCAGCTTCCATGTCAGGCTAAGGAGAGGTGAACTGGTAGGGAGATGGGAAATTAGACCCACGCCTGTTGGTCTAATAGCCCAACTGTTAAAATAGTTGTTCTCATTTCCACCAATTCTCATTTCCTATTGTCTGGATAGGAAGCTTGTCCTAGAAACAGAGAAGACTTGAGGTGGTAGTGGAAAAAAGATGATCATACACTTTATCTTCCTAACTTGGACAGAAGGCATAAACTAGGGTTGTTCCATGCAAACCACCATGTATAACCAAGATGTTACCTACTTATGCTACTTTATGGGACTATGTCACCTACTGTGTTTTGCAATTAAATCTTAAGTAAAGGATTAGTGACAAATTAGAACTATATAGGGAGGATTCTTATTAAATGAAATCAAATTTAGATCTCTTAAATGTCCAAGAGATAAAAAAACAAAATGAAACTCAAGAACAGAAATGCCATTTCATTGTTCAGTGATTATTTCTTTCAAATGTAGTGTTAAAGAAGAATTTAAAATGGGTTATCTTTGCTAATGGCTGCTACTGCTTTATCTTACATGCAATTTATTGTTATTGGCAAACTACCTGGGGATCATTAAATGACTTGCTATGTGTTGTGTTGGAAATCAGGTCATCCTTAATAGTTTGAAAATGTCAACAAGTACTAAATGTATTTAAAATAATTTAAAATACTTCCCTTTCCCCTAAACTGGGTGTTTACGTTTTTTGTGTTGTGTGCAAAATGAAGATGAAAATATAATTATATGACTTTTTTAAAAAACTTTTTGCTGATATACCTATCAGTGAATGATAAAATGTTTTTTTCTATTAATAACAACTTTTGATTTTTACAAGTTTGGCTTTTTGAAATAATTGCTAAAGGGGAAAAATTACATTGTTCCCTAATGGTAAATTAAGGCTCTGGAGAGATTTATTAACTGTTTTAGTATGTTTAGCCTTTCAGTAAACTTTATTTTCATTACATTGAATCATACTATTAAAGGCTGAAATGATTCTATAAAAATTTATTTAATGGCATACTGACTTTGGGGTATATGTTTCTGAAAAATGCCTTGATGAGAGAAACCGTGTTGGCAAGATCAAGATCTCATAGAAAATAGAGATTTAGGAGCAAATAAATGTGTCATTAAAATACTTTAAATATGTATTTAAAATAAGGTAAATGAGGACATTACTTCCAAAAGACCCTGGAATAATGGGTGTTGTTCTATGGCATAAGTACCCCTCTCCTGAATGAACTTCAATTCATAAAGTGCTGCTGAAATGTACATACCATCAAGTACATTCTCCCATGTATTGTGTTATACAGACTATGCTTCATCTTAAGGTTGTTCAAATCAACTTTTATTGCATTACACCTTTTCTTTGCCATATATATATATATATATATATATATATATATATATATATATAATTCCTTAAATTCAGACAAAATACTTATGAAACTTACCAGCCTTTTAACAAATTATCCTGGGGCTGAAGGTTATGGTTTTTCTTGCCTGGCCTTTGTTCATTTATGGAGCTACCCTGCAGTCGGGGTAGATGTTTAAGGAACATGAGTAGCTAAGTGTCCTTTTGTTTAAGGGGACAGAATATAATTGTGTGTCTATAAATAGATCTCACATTTTAAAATTCAGGTGAACAAATATAAAGTTTTCTCAAAACAGGGATTGGTAAAATCCTCATTGCTAAGGAATTATTGAATGGCCAATATGTATATTTCTAAAAGTTTCAAACCACCCCCCCCCCCTTTTTTTTGTGAGGGAGGGGAGTTTCTTGGAGTGGTTTTTTTTTTTTAAATGATTCTAGTAAGGCATTTTCAATAATATGGTTGCATTTAAAATTTCATTGCATAGTCTAAAATATTAGCTAAAAATAGTCATCTTTTCATTGATTCCATGAGCCCTTTAAGAGTTGTATACAGTACAATCTTGAATTTGTCCCTTTGTTAAAAAGGTAAACCTGCCGTTATATCAGCAGGTGACGTAATCATCAAATTGCACTGATTAATTGCAAGAAAGATCAAGGAGTGAACAAAATGTAGTGATAATAATAAGTTTTATCAAATAGTGACCATTTGTAATCTTAAGTGATAAATAGCTAACAAATAATTTGTCACTTGGTATAGTTGGTCAGTTCATACAGCATCTTGGTTTGCTATAGTAGAAAATTTACTTGAGTATTTTTAGGGATGACATACTACTCCACATATTAGTACTTTTATTGATGGATAATTCTTTTGGGATTTTTCAGGGAAACCATTGGATGCTAAATAACTATCATCAAAGGGGACTTCTGCTGTACACTGTAGTTATATTTGCCTTTTTTTTTAAATTGGAGTATAGTTGCTTTACAATGTTGTGTTAGTTTATACTGTACAGCAAAATGAATCAGCTATACGTATACATATATCCCCTTCTTTTTGGATTTCCTTCCCATTTAGGTCACCACAGAGCACTGAGTAGACTTCCTTGTGCTACTCAAGGAAGAACAGTAGGTTCTCATTTGTTATCTATTTTATACATAGTAGTGTATATATATTTGCTTTTTATAGTCACTCTTTGGTAAAATCATTTAAAGAAGGTTACTTTTCAAATCCATTTAGTAAGGTTCAAAAGAAATATTCTAAAATATTAGCAGATGTTTTTTATTTCTAGGTAGAGGGACTATATTATGAATGATTTTCATTTTCTCCTTTATCCTTTTCTCCATTTTCCAAAATTACCAACTGCTTACTTCCTATCTCAATTGGGCTGTCGAGTAAGTGTCTCAAAGGAAAAAAAAAAAAAGTTCAAACCCACTACTGTTTTCTCAGTGTTCCCTACCTCAACACAAAAGCCTGGGAAGCCTCCTTAATGCCTGACTTTCTCTTACACCCTGCATTCATTCCACCAGGAAGAGCACGACTCTAAAAACAAGTCTCTGACCCGACCATTTAACTTAGTACCTCTGCTACCTCAGTCAAAACCACCACCTTTCTTCTCTGAACTTCACTTTCTTTTCATAAATGCTTCCTACAGAGTAGCTGGAATGGCCTTTTCAAAGTGCAGATGAGATCATGGCAATTCCTTGTCCCCGTGGTGTCCCGTCATCCTTACAGTGAAACCCTAACTCCTTATTTTCTAACCCTCTTTGCCCCCTTCATTCTTCTGTATCCTCAGGGACCTTCTTGTTCCTTGAATGAATGTAATTGTGGTCAAAAAAACATGAGGCTAAAATCATGTACTTCTGACCATAGCTTCAGAATATCTTACAGAGCAAACAAAAATAGAAAAATTGGTCCAGATAGGACAAAAATGCCCTGGATAAGTGACTGCAGTTTCTTATGGTGATGGTGTTATTTTTTTTATCTTTCTCTTAGTATCATATTTGAATAACATTTAGAACTTGTAATATAAATATAGCTATGCTGATTTATGTAATTATGAAAGTAGCTAGGAAAAAATTCTCTTTTAGTTTCATAGATAAATGTTACGTTTGGTAGCATATGATTAAAATTTTCCTATAATTTTAATCACTAACTCAGTAATCATTCAACAGAAATTCAGTATATGATTTTCTTTTTCTTTTTAATTGTTCTATATTGGCTTTTATCTCTTTCAAATGATGATGAGAGTAGTCCTCAATTACATTCTATTAATACCGTTGCAAAGGTTATGTTGTAATTGAAGGAGAGGAGAAAGCTAGGAAATCCAAAGACATAGATACAATCTATGGATAAAGACAGTACAGCCAGAGAAAAAACTAAAACATCACATACAGGGAATTACAGTACAAATGGTGGCTTATTTCTAATCAGAAACAATGAAAGCCAATGAATGACATTTTTAAAGGGCTGGAATTACCGAAAAACCTAACAGGGCTTCCCTGGTGGCACAGTGGTTGAGAATCCGCCTGCCAGTGCAGGGGACACGGGTTTGATCCCTGGTCTGGGAAGATCCCACATGCCACGGAGCAACTAAGCCCGTGCGCCACAACTACTGAGCCTGCGCTCTAGAGCCCACGAGCCACAACTACTGAAGCCTGCGCGCCTAGACCCCGTGCTCCACAACAAGAGAAGCCACCGCAATGAGAAGCCCGTGCACCACAATGAAGAGTAGCCCCCGCTCACTGCAACCAGAGAAAGCCCACATGCAGCAATGAAGACCCAACACAGCCAAAAATAAATAAAATAAAAAGGAGTACATTATGTTTAAAAAAAAAAAAAAAAAAGCTAACAGCCTGGAAATCTGTATTCAGTCAAACTATCCTTCAAAATAGAGGAGAAATAAAAAATTTTCAGGTAAACTAAAAATGAGAGAACTCACTGCTATCAGAGCTGTTCTGCAAGAAATACTAAAGGAAATTCTTTAGGTTGAAAGGAACACTACCAGATGGTAACTCAAATCTATAACTAAAAACTGTCGAACATACATTCTTTTAGTGCACATAGAATGTATGCCAAGATAGACCATATGTTGCGCCATAAACAGCTTTTAATAAGATTTCAGCATTTCACATTGTTCATAATATGTTGTCTGACCACAGCAAAATTAAATTAGACATTAATAGGATGAAAGACCTAGAAAATAAACAAATATTTGGAAATTAAAAATACAATTCTAAGTAATGATAAGTCAAAGAAGAAATAACAAAAGAAATTATAAAATCTTATGAAATGAATAATAGTCAACACACAAAATAAAATTTGTGCAGAGCAGCTAAAACAGTGCTTAGAGGAAGATGCATAACTATAAATGCTCATATTAGAAAGAAGAAAAAAAAAACCTTGAAGCAATGTGCAAAGTTTCCACCTTCAGGTAAGGAAAGAGAAGAAGCAAAATGTACCTATAGTAGGTAGAAGGAAGAAAATAATAAAGATCAGAACAGAAATCAATAAAATAGAAAAAAGACAACAGAGGAATTTAAAAACCAAAGAAAAAAGAAAGAGAAAATTGGTTTTTAGGAAAGATTAATAAAGTTGATAACCCCCTAGCAAGACTGATCAACAAAAGGAGAGAGAAAACAAAAATCACCAGTATGAGGAATGAAAGTAGGAGTATCATTACAGACCTAACAAACATCTAGGAGATGTAAGGGAATCCAGAATCCGGATGACTTTATGTACTGGACATTCCTTTGCCTGGGTGCTCTAACAGTGGTGGAAGGCCAAGGAGCAGGGCTTGGGAGGGGTGGGGAAGGAGAGATAACTCTCCCAGCACCGCCTATGTGCTCATTGCTGTGTGGGGAATTTACACGCCTTCTTTTATTTAATCCTCTCACCCTCTTAATGAAGTATCTGTTATCCTCTTTTTTTACAGATTAGGAGATTTAGGCTCAAGAAGGTGAATTATTTTGCCCAAGGCTAGATAGCAAGCAAGCAAAGGAAGAAGAAACAGTAACACATCTGTCTCCAGGGCCCATGTGCTCTCTTGACTCTTTTAATGTGTTGTGAATATAGCAATAGTTAATCTCAGGAAACAAAGTACAAAGCTAAGGGAGCACATAAACTGGATTTCCTGTGTGGGGTGTTACTCAGATTTCTGATGACCATGTTGTTTCTTCTTGTTTATTTATTTAATCCAAAATATAATTGGTCAAGTTTAGTATTCTCAACACCCATTTTCTCTATTTGTGCAATAAAATCCATTTAAATTAAGCTGAAGGTTGTTACAAAATAAATTGAATGTTAGGAAAACATATCTTTTGCCGTAAAAATGAAAGTGCCCCCTCAGCCCTTACCCCGCAGCATGGACATGAACATCATTTTGATAATTTAAATGTTCATCTTATAAAGGAAGAGTAATGACACTCTGAAAAATAGATTTTATTTTGTTTTCTTCTAGGAACTGTCATCAGAAAATGGCAATTAAGCTGTTTGCAACTCTTTTTTTCTGATATATTAGAAAAAAGAGGCTCTTTTTTAATGGCTGTTTCCCCCATTGAATCTGGCAAGTAGAATGCAAAATAACTTGGGGCATATTTTAAAATAATGAAAGGTAAAATGGAACACATTTTTGTAGGTATTCTTTTACGTTCTGATTAAGCTTATAGTATTGAAGCATTTATTAGGAGATGAATTAATAGTGGTTCAGTGATCCATCTCAGAAATGCATGTGAAGCTCATGTTGAAAACTCTAGGAGAAAAGTATCTTTGCATGTATTGAAATATATTTCATGTTACTTACATAATTAAAACTATTATACCAAATTATTTTTGAGAACAAACCATAGAATTCTCTTATGAGTTTTGTAAATGATCTCTTGTGAATGCCAAAAGCTTATTACACACCTTTTTATTTTGCAAAATGTATAGTTCTGTAATCTTGATATAATCAGCGTGAAACATATTGGAGGACTGGGTGTGTGAAATGCCAACTTTTCTGGCAAAGCCATATGTTGTCAGGTAGGTGATAGAAGCATTTTCTGATACAGCTAGCTCAAGGTATGCTTGTTATGTGTCAATGTAATCCAAAGGAATTTGAATTTTCTAGCTGGTCAGACTTTGAAAACAACCACCAGTTCTACCATTAACTGCACTTTTATTTTTGTTTCACTCTAAACTATATTTTGGATTCGTTGTTTTCTTGTTACATTTTAAAGGGAAAAGGAAAAATATTATATGCAGTTGTGCTGAAACAAAATTCTGAAATAAAGTGAAATATGAGCTCTGCTGTGAAACAAACATTGCAGTGTGAACATATGGAATGAAGCAGCATTTATTGGAAAACTCAGATCTGTGGTGTGACAGCTCTACTTATGTTTGAGATTCACAAATAGCAGTGCTAGCTTAAATGAGATGATGATGCTTTAAAAGAAAAGAAGGGCAGAATGTGGAGAAAAAGGAACCTTCATGCACTGTTGGTGGGAATATAAATTGGTGCAGCCACTATAAAAAAACAGTATGGAGATTCCTCAAAAAATTAAAAATAGAACTATGATTCTGCAATTCCACTCCCAGGTATTTATCTGAAGAAAACAAAAATACTAATTAGAAAAGATATATGCACCCTATGTTTATTGCAGCATTATTCACAATAGTTAAGATATGGAAGTAACCCAAGTGCCTATCAATAGATGAATGGATTAAGAAGATGTGGTACATATGTACAATGAAATATTACCCAGCCATAACAAAGAATGAAATCTTGCCATTTGCGACAACATGGATGGACCTAGAGGGTATTAGGCTAAGTGAAATAAGTCAGACAGAGAAATGCAAATACTGTATGGTTTCACTTATATGTGGAATCTAAAAAAACAAAACAAATGAACAAACATAAGACAGAAACAGAGTTACAGATACAGGAACAAGCAGGCAGTTGCCGGAGGGGAGGGGTATGGGTGGAAGAAAGAAATGGGTGAAAGAGATTAAGAGGTGTAAACTTCCAGTTGCAAATTAAATGAGTCACAGGTATGAAGTATACAGTGTGGGGAATATAGTCAATAACTATGTAATATCTGTATGGTGATGTATCGTTAACTGGATTTATCATGGTGATTATTTTGAAATGTATAGAAGTACAAAATCACTATGTTGTGTAACAGGAACTAACATAGTGTTGTAGATCAATTATACTTCAAAAACAAACAAATATAGAAAAAGAGATCATGTTGGTGGTTACTAGAGACAGAGGGTGGGGGGAGGGGAATTGGATGAAGGCAGTCAAAAGGTACAAACTTCCAGTTAAAAGATAGGTACCAGGGATGTAATGTACAACATGATAAATATAATTAACAGTGCTGTATGTTATATACGAAAGTTAAGAGAGTAAATCCTAAGAGTTCTTATCACAAGGAAAACAATTTTTTCTATTTCTTTAATTTTGTATTTGAGATGATGTTCACTAAACTTATGATGATAATCATTTCACGATGTATGTAAGTCAAATCATTATGCTGTGCACCTTAAACTTATACAGTGATATATGTCAATTACATCTAAATAAAATTGGAAGAAAAAAAAAAAAGAGGGCAGAATTTCCAGTGGGGATAGGACTTTATTTTACTAAAACTAGGAAGTAAAATAAAACCGTGCAGGGAAAAGTCTTCACTATGCTATTACCTGAACTCAAAGGATAATTCTCTTGTATCTTATGGCTTCAGTTAGTGGGATTTACATAATCCTATGTCAAGATCCTCTAGTGTTGAGATAGGGCTACTGTAATAAATCATGGAGAAAAGAAAGTATTTTTCAGAACTAGCTAAATCCACTTATGAGTTGTAACTGAGTATGTGTGGCAGTAATAGATGAGAGACAAAAGAAACTAATAATTATGGTAGAACATATGAAATTAAAAAATAAAAATCTTAGAGAATGTCCAACTCAACTTCCCACTTCTGCTCTGATCTCTCTTGATCCCCTTGTAATTTCTTTGCATGCCCATAAGTCTGCCCCCAGAAAACTACATGTGGGACAGACAGGCATCTGCATAACAATCAGAAAGGGTCTTTAGGTCTAGAGCAAGTTAGGAAGAGAATCTACAGAGTCAACTCTGCCTGTGCCAAGATCTCTTTTTCAAAAAACTAGTCCATGATAAACGAGAACAATCAGAGTGTTGTCTCTGTCTCCCCTTCCCCCTCCCTCTGCCCCCCGTGCCTCCTCCTCTGTCTTATTTCATGGGAATAAAAACTCTTCAGATATCCACATCCTTCCTTTGGAAGGTCAGTTCTTCATCCTCTGATTTCCTTCATCTTTTATTTGTGTTACATACATTTTTCTCTCATCAGTTGATGACGTTAATTGGCTTTTGCTTTAATGTCTTTGTCAACAATTCAACGAGATGTCCATTGCCCATTTCTTTCTTTGTTTTTGTTTAGGAAATTGTGTCAATTCATAAAATAGTGCTATAGACCAATTTTTTCATTATCATGCAGACATTTTAGCTCATTATAGCTATGTCTCTATTTTGTCTTTGCTTTTTATTACACAACTAAAAGGTCCACTTAGGTGACTCTCCAAGAAAATAATTAACAGGAACAGCCTGTCCTAAAAGGAGCGTTCCAGGAACGTTCAAGATTTTTAGTAATTTTTAAAAAATCTTACACATTTCAAGTTTTTAAAAATGTTGGAGCTAAATCATAAGAATTCAATTATAGGTAATATTGGGCCATTGAAGTCCAAACTAGGTAATTAATTTGAAAGAGATACACTTTTTTTCTAAAGGGTTTTTTTTTCCCCCCCTGTAGTTCATTTTAAACCATTTATTGTTGATTTGCTGGTAGTCTGTTTAGGGAAAATGGGAACCATGAAAAGTGAAAATGTAGCAAAGGATGTTTGGCCAACGTTTATTATGCCAGGCACCATTCTAAACTCTTCACCTGGGTTATTTCATTTACAATACTATTAACCCAAAACTATAACAAAAACCAACACTATAAAATAGGAACCACTGTCGTTTCCATTTTTACAGATGAAGGGACTGAGACACAGAGAAGTTTAGCTGCTTGATCAAGGTCACACAGCAAGTGGGTAGCGTTGAACTTTGGCCACCTGATTCCATATTGCTAAACTTCCCTAAAATCTGTCTCTGACAGAAAACCAGGTGCTGTATCTTTGGTAAAAGTTGAAAAGCACTTATATTAAATATTTGTGAGCATGTTTATGAAGAATTTGGACCCCTGGAATTAGTTTTACAATGGCTTTTTAGTCTGTTTTAATATGTGACTGATACAAGTTTTATTGATAGAAAAAATATTATAAAGAATTCCTAGTTGAATAATCCTTTTTGTGGGTAAGCATTATAAAATTATCAAATTATGTAACAGTTGATATAATCATAAATTTTGGCCAGTTTTTTTTTTTTACACAAGTAAGCATTATTTATAGCATCATGTTTGTGATATATATATTTTTTTCCTTTAAGAACTAGAAGATTTCATTCTCTATCTTTTTAAAAGGTTGTAGGTAATCTAAGTTTTCAAATACCAATAAACTGCCGTATTACTGATAGGAGAAATTTGGCTAGCAGACTTTCTGGCCTAGTTTACAGTTCTTCAAAGGCAGTATAGATAACTAATTGTTAGATGGTATATCTGTATGCTGTGAGTTCTGAGTGTGAAGAGTTTGATCATTAATTTCATGTTCACCATGTAATGTTATTTCTTAGCATTGGTTAATAATCTTCTTCTGTAAGATGACCAGATCCTCGCCTAAAACATAGAAACATAACTCAAGGAATCTTTTCTGTTTTTAATATCCTTTAAATCTTTTATTTTGCTATGTTCTGGAAGAATGGAAAAGCAATAATTTTTAAATTAATGCTAACTATAAAAGAAGTGAAATATATAGCAAGTTCACTGTATACTATCTCTTTTTTAAAAAAAATTGCTTTTACATTCTCAACAAACGTGAACAGAAAGCTACTAGATAATTAAGATTCATTGTGATGATGGGCTTCCCTGGTGGCGCAGTGGTTAAGAATCTGCCTGCCAATGCAGGGGACGTGGGTTCGAGCCCTGGTCTGGGAAGATCCCACATGCCACGGAGCAACTAAGCCCGTGAGCCACAACTACTGAGCCTGCGCGTCTGGAGCCTGTGCTCTGCAACGGGAGAGGCCGCGACAGTGAGAGGCCCGCGCACCGCGATGAAGAGTGGCCCCCGCTTGCCGCAACTGGGGAAAGCCCTCGCACAGAAAGGAAGACCCAACACAGCCAAAAATAAATAAATAAATAAATAAATAAATTTCTTAAAAAAAAAAAAAGATTCACTGTGATGATATACTTTGGAACAGAGTATAGGTTTTTAAATTTTTGTTACGTAGTTGACTCAATTAAAAGTACTCAGTTAAAAATAACAGCATCAAGGGCTTCCCTGGTGGCGCAGTGGTTGAGAATCTGCCTGCCAATGCAGGGGACACGGGTTCGAGCCCTGGTCCCGGAAGATCCCACATGCCGCGGAGCAACTGGGCCCGTGAGCCACAACTACTGAGCCTGCGCGTCTGGAGCCTGTGCTCCGCAACAAGAGAGGCCGCGATGGTGGGAGGCCCGTGCACCGCGATGAAGAGTGGCCCCCGCTTGCCGCAACTGGAGAGAGCCCTCGCACAGAAATGAAGACCCAACACAGCCATAAATAAATAAACAAATAAATAAAATTAAAAAAAAAAGTTCTAAATTACTTCTAAAAAAAAAAAAATAACAGCATCAAGAAAGCACAAGTGACTATTCTGTGCCAAGTACTTTCTAGTCCCTAACTGGTTTATTTATTTATTTATTTATTTATTTATTTATTTGGCTGCATCGGGTCTTAGTTGTGGCACACGGGATCTTTGTGGAGGCGTGCAGGACCTTTCATTGCTGCTCAGGCTCTTCGTTGTGGTGTTTGGGCTTCTCTCTAGTTGTGGTGTGTGGGCTGTGTAGTTGTGGTGCACAGGCTCCAGAGCGCGTGGACTCTGTAGCTTGCGGCACTCGGGCTCTCTTGTTGAGGCACGCGAGCTCAGTAGTTCCGGCACGCTGGCTTAGTTGCTCTGCAGCATGTGGGATCTTAGTGCCCCACCAGGGATCGAACCCACGTCCCCTGCATTGGAAGGCGGATTCTTTACCACTGGACCACCAGGGAAGTCCCCACTAACTGGTTTCTCTAGACTCATTATGTGATTTGAAGTATTTGAACATTTGAAGTATTCACAAAACCTTTAGGAAAATCGTGTCGTACTGTATTCGGAGCACTTTGAGATGGTGCGTTGTTTGCTGGTTAAGCAGAGCTTATAAACTCAGGCCTCAGGATCGGATGCTCTTACATCCTTAAGCTGTAAGTTTCCCTCTAGGCAAGGGAGAAGGGAGTGAGGTCCTTACTTCAGGTCTGTTTTTACTCTCAGCTTTGTTTTCAACTTCCTGTTGTCCTAACCTTCTCCTTATTGTACCATCCTTATATTTTCTATTAAATGTGTCTATTTCAGTGGGGAGAAGAAAGGGTAGACGTAGTGGTTCTTAGATTAGTTTGTTTGCCTGTGCTGATATTTTAGGGAAATTGGCTAACTCTGTTTCTGCCTACACCATGATGATGGAGGTTGCAGGAACTTGTAAAATGTCAGAGTGAAAAAATTGGACATGACCTCTTAACAGCTCAGAGAAAATTGGATGCAGTTGAAAACCATCTGTGAATGCTTCTGAGACTGTCACATATTCTTTCTTTAGTATTCTTCCTTGTTCTTCTCAATTAATGAATTCCTCCCCCACTTCCTTTCTCACTCTCTTTCTAAACAGTACTTTCCTCACATTACACCTTCTTGACATTTACTGTTTCTTTCATATGCCTTAAAAAAATATTTTATAGGCCATTTAAGTGTCCTTCTGCGGGCTTCTTAGTTGACGTTGAAAATTCCTTTCAGTTGTGAAGTTGATTATTGAGTTGCTTGGTAGCCGTTTGGGAGCTCAGTGTGACCACTGATTGAGTTTATCTTGGTCTTGAAGATAAACAGGTGTCACTTCTTTTAAGACAGCTATTGTTGTCTGAAAATGTTAACTTGAGTACTTTTTAGAAGGCTTGTAGAAAATATAACTTTTATATTCCAAATCCCTTATGGTGTTTTAGAAAATGTAGCAGGTAGTAATTGTTTTCTTCCAGGATTCTAAAGTACTCTTTAAAGTAACAACAGTTCTCTAGTGTGAGGCTTTGACTGGAGAGGGAGTTAATTGGAGGTGTCATGAAGCAATGCTGTGTACATTTTTTAAAAAAATATTTATTTATTTAGGCTGTGCCGGGTCTTAGTTGCAGCACACGGGATCTTTATTGCAGCATATGGGATCTTTAGTTGTGGCATGTGGGCTCTTAGTTGCAGCATGTGGACTCTTAGTTGCAGCATGCATGCGGGATCTAGTTCCCCGACCAGGGATCGAACCCAGGCCCCCTGCATTGGGAGTGTGGAGTCTTACCCAGTGGACCACGAGGGAAGTCCCCTGTGTAAATTTTTAACTTACAAGTTCCTTAATGTATTTGCCCTACCTCACCTCTCTTTTCAGAAATTCAAAGGAAGAAAAGATAGGTTGCCAAAGCACGTCTGTCACATACTTATATGGATTTATAATCTTTTTTTCTGATTGACATACATGAAAACCTAATGTTCGATTTTAGTTAAGAGTGAGGCATGACTTTACTTACTGTCATAGTTTTATGCAATTTGACCAACATCTTCCTGAAGTTGGGCTACTAATTTAATGGGACAAAAGTAAAAAAATGGAACCAAACTAAAGATTGTTTCCTATAAACAGAAAGGAATGTTGGAAAAAAAACAAAGTTTAGAAATTAATCTATAATTTGCTGAAGATAAGGAAGGCTATGGTAACAATAAGTGATTAATTCAAAAGTCGTTACCCTCCAAAGATCAAGCACTCTAAATACATTTGTGAAAATGTCAAAAAAGTATAAGAAAATAGACATGTTATCAATGTTATGGTACTTTCATTGGTTCTTTACTTATGAGGGGCTTTTGGCAGATCTGAGTGTCACTGTTATCTTTGGTGGGGTAGAGATCAGTTGATCATCTTTCACCATTGCTGCATTTTGGATTTTGGATTTTGGGATCTGATTTAGTGAATTTGCTATCCATTTTAATTTGTTCTCTAAATGTCCCCCAAAACTTCTGAATTTGATGTTTGTGAATGTCAATTAATTGTGTACTTCTGATTTTCCTAGAAAAGTAGAAATTATCAAAATTGACATAAGAAGAACAAGAAAACTCACATATTCTTGTAGGATGAAAGAGATTGAGCCAATAGTTCATCTTCCCTTAAAGATAGCATCAGGCCCAATTGATTTTATAGGTAAGTTCTACCACAGTTCAGTTTTACAGACAAACTCTTTGAGAAAATACTCAATAGAAGAAAGACCCTGATCCCTCTCATCTTATGAAGTTAGTATAACTTTAAAGCCAGACGAGGACAATTCAACAGGAGAAAACTGTAGACCATTCTCACTCATAAACTTAGATGAAAAGTTTTTATAGCAAACTGAAGCCAGAAATATTCAAGACCAAGCTGAATTTATTCCAGGAATGGCAGATTGGTTTAACAGTACACAATCTACTAATATAATTCATTACACTAGCTGACTAAAGGAAGAAAAACTACATAATCATCTCAGTGAATCTCATCTTCAAAAATTTTTAGCACCTGATAATAATGGAAAAAAGAAAATAAAATTCTTAGCAAATTAATAACTTCCTTTACCTGATAAGGGTTATCTACCAAAAAAACCTATCACAAACATTGTATTTAATGCTAAGTGTTGGAAGCATTACTTTTAAAATCAGAAACCAGGAAGCCCACTGTGACTAATTATGTTTATTGTTGTACTGGATGTCCGAGCCAGTGCAGTAAGATGAGAATAAGAACTAAAAATTTATAAGAACAGGAGAAAAGAAAGAAAAATGTCATTTATTAACAAAGGGTATGATTTTCTACATAGAAAACCCAATTTAATCTCTGTATCGCTTATTAAAATGAATTAGAGAGTTGAACATGTTGTTATACATAAACATCAAACACAAACATCAGTATGTACAGTAGCAATTATAGATGTGTAGGAATAATCTTTAAAAAATCATTTGAGACCTTTATGGAATATTTATAAAACTTAAACTCAGAAGAACAATTTTAAATGATTTTTTTTAAAAGATTGTATTCACAGATAGGGAGATTCATTATAATAGTAAGTTATTATCTAATTGATCTATAGATTCAGTCCAACTTCAAACAAAATCCAAGTAGGTTTTTTCCTTGAAACTTGACAAGTTGATTCTAAAATATTATGGAAGAATTAGAGCCCCAAATACTCCAAACAGGTAGAACTAGGCGAGGGATAATATCTGCTACCTATTGATGTGAAGGAGCCGCCCATGTGTGGATAATGTTGGCACCATTCGTGTCTGTGTTGCTCACAAGGTACAGACACACAGCCCTGATAGCACCTGCCCTGCCGCTCACCTGCAGAGCCCTGGGACTATATCAAGTAGGTTCCACTTGACTTCTCCTCCTAGCATGTTCCTCCTATCTTACAGACTGCTTCGAGGGATTAAATGGAAAGGAATATATAAATCACCAACAGGGAGGGCTTTGACTGTCAGTGGTTCAGAGCAAGGACTCTAGAGCCAGACTGCCTGGATTCAAATCCCAGCTCCACCCCCTATTTACTGTATGATCTGATGGTTATTTAATCTTCCTCTGCTTCAGTTTCCTCATCTGGAAAATGGGGGAAATAACAGTACTTTTTACATAATGTCATTGTAAAGAGTAAATGAACGAATACGGTAAAACTAGCAGAACATTATCTGGCACATAGTACTCAGGAAGTGTTAGCTATTAACTGTTTTTATTTCTTTACACTGTTATTCTTTTTCTCAAAATGCTTTCATCAGTTTGTCATCTTGTGACACTATTTTGCTAGGTTTAATTCAATGTTAAATTGCTGGTGTTCAAACAATATGTTCCTTAAGTGATTAAAAACAATGACTAGTGGGTTTAACAAATGAATACAGAACCTTCTTTAAAAGCTGGGGTTTAAAAAACTGTCAGGCCAAAGATCAGTTTAGTGGGGAGAGACATTTGTCAGTGAGACACCAGTACAATGGGAATGTGTACACAGCACAACCTAAACACAGAGAAAAGGTGCCTGAGGAACCTAAGAAAATCAGTCCTGGAGAATGTAGGATTTTCTCTGAGATTTGAACAATGAGGAAAATTGTCCTGGGCGTGTAAGCAGATAAGCCGAGATGGATATGACGAGAATTCCATTCATAGGAAGTAGGTGTTTAATGACCTTTACAAGGTTGGGGCAACAGGATGTGTGTTGATGGAAAGACACCATCAGACACAGGTAAAGAATTTAGTTTCATTAATGGAAAATGATAGAGGTACTTATGGAAACAAATAAGTCAGGTGATGACATGGCATGCTCTCACTTGGAGGTATGGCTTTGCATTTTCCCCTGGAGTCGTGCCACTGCGGATTGACACAGACCCCCTTTGCCTTCCTCCTGACCCCAGCTTCCCCCTGGGAGTTGGCTCCCTGCCTCCGGGAGATTCTTCTGGAGACCGGCTCCAGGTTGGCCTGCTAACCGAGAGCTAGTGGCTGGCACAGGTAAACCACAACACGTTTCTGCCTGTTTACTGTGAGGCTGAGTGAGGTGAAGGTCGCTTTCAAGAAGCATTCCTCATCAGGCCAAGCGCCAGCCCCTCTAGATCTGTTCATGAAACTCCTTCTCTACCTACCCTTGAAGCAGAACCTTGGTCCTCAGGCCTCTCCTGTCATTTAAGTGACGTAACTAGCAGCTTATCTGCAACTTGCTCCTCATCCCTTCCGCTGGTCTTCATCACCAACTTTTCTTTCCCGAGAGGTATAATGACATCAGAGAAGAAGGCTTTATTTAATTAGACTGACTGGGGTTAGAATCTACCTCGCAATAGAAAGTTATCTTCTTTTCTAAACCTCAGTTTTCTTATCTGAGAAATGGGGATGATCAATCCAGCATACAAGGATGGCATGAGATAATGTATGCAAAGTGCATTGCCAGGTACATCATAGGAACACAGTAAGTTGTTTGTGCTTTCTCTTTTTTCCATATTCTAAAATTGGGCTGTAACCGCTTTCAAATGTCTCCCCCAGCCCCTGTCAGTTTTCTGTGCTTTACAGTGCTAGTGATTTTCTATTACATTTTTTGCACACCACACCCCCTGTGAAAGTATGCCTCGCTTTTAAAATGTCAGTAAATTGAAACTTTTAAAAGTCTCCAGAGGTGTCTAGTAATGACTACAAGAATACCTTCTAGTGAAAAATATTAATATCACACTAAAAGGGTAACAAACTACAAGACATATAGACATTTTAGAAAATGTATAAATTATTTGGGTTCACTTTAGTCATATTTACTTTTAATATGGAACATGACCTAAATGTCTAAAACTGACATTGATTAGTTCTTGTCTCATTCTTTTTAGCAGAATGTGAATTTCACACACCCCAATGAAGTAGAATTTTTTTTTTTTTTAATTAGGATATAAACCCGTTTAAAGAGAAAAAATTTACTGAGATTGTAGATAATCCATTCAGAAGATAATCCATTCAGATGGAATTGTGTCCAGATGTGCTTTGGACTACTTACTGCTGTAAATGTGTCTTCAAATAAAAGAAACTTTAAAAGATATAGAAACTCTTCTTAAAGTAAAATCATAGACTACCTTACACTTAATTCAATTTAATTCAGCAAAATGTTGTGAATACAAAATACTGCAAAGGTCTCTACAATTGCACTTAAGGGATGGTCCTTGGCCCCCAAAAGCTTACAGTCTAATGAGAAATAAAACATACAAATTAATTATAATATAGAATAGAATAAAATGAGCAAACTTGGAAAAACAGAAAAGATTACACTAAACTCTTAAGGTCCACGAAGCAGTGACTATTCCTTATCATATTTGTCTCTGTATACCTAAATATACGTGTATATTGTTTTGTTTTTACACTGTTGGCATTTTTGTGTGTGTCTGTGTATGTGTGTGTCTTTTGTTTCCTGTTTTGTTTTGTTTTCATTTGGCATGATATCATGATGTCCTATATCCTTAATTATGTTCAAAAATATTATTTAATGGCTATCAAGTGTTCCATTATGTAAGAGTAGTTTAAACCTTCTATTGTTGACCATTTAGTTTGTCTATTCACCACTTCAAGCCTCAGCAGAAATGAAAGAGCAAAATTTCACTAATGTTGAACATAGAATGTATTCAAATATATTTTCTACTATATACACCAGAGTTTACTAAATTTGATCATTACATTATATTTCAATAATAAGGTTAAACACCTTATAATATAATTGTTAAACAGTACTCTTCAGATGAAATGAGAAAAATAGGTAGATTTCGTTATTTGCTAATTTAGCTTGCCATTCATATATATATTATATATGCACATATGCACACTCACATGACTTTTATAGTTTTCCTCAAAGTAAATAATATAATCTGTTGTGTACCTGCTATTATTTGTTATAATATTATTTTATTACTTGTTAAAATATTCCCTTATAATAAACCTATTGGTTATTTTCTGGTCTACTGTTAAAAATATGGATCATTGAATTTGAAAAGCAAGAATGCATTTTACCTATTATTTTTGTCTTGTACATTCTGTAGCCTCATTAATTTTATGAAATTATTTGCTTTGAAATATCTACTTGTTGTATAGCATTGACTTTTAGTTATTTTTAGTTAGAGAGGAAGTAGTAGTATCCTGTATTTTAGCTTGTCGTTTTTTCATCTATAAGATGTAGCTCATAGTGTTTCATTGGGATGATGTGAAGAGTAAATTCTTTAAAAATGTGTAAAATACCCACCACAATATCTGACACGTCGTAGGCACAGAAGGAATGACCACTTCATTCTCTTTCCTTACTATCTGTACCATAAGTTTGACTGTCAACTGGTCTGTAGAAGATTCTATATGGAAAAATGCTCTATCAATTGGAGCCTTTTATTTTTGTTTTTGTTTTTTTTATTTTAACTATGATAATTTAACGAAGGTGATTGATTAAATAGTTATTGAAAGATTAAAGGTGTAAAAGAAAAAATGTGGTAACATAAAGACATAGCTCCACACATTACAAGAGAAAAAAATTATAACTATGTGTGGGGATGGATGTTAACTAAACTTAATGTGGTGACAATTCACAATACATAGAAATATTGAATCATTATGTTGTACACCTGAAACTAATGTAATACTATATGTCAATTATATCTCAATAATTAAAATTGTTCAGCTTTTTAGTTATTGTTATAATGGAGTGGCAGCTTCCAAGCTTCTTACAATCTGGACTCAACAGTCTACTAATGTTTTTTTTTTTTTTTTTTTTTAAAGTTTTTTCATCTTTATTGGAGTATAATTGCTTTACAATGTAATTGGAGCCTTTTAAACAGTGAAAATATCTGTCAGGGATGTCGCTCCCATCAGGCAAGTTGCTGGACTAGAGTGACTTCTAAGGTTTCCTGCATATTCTGTAATTTCAAGGTTCTGAAACAGTGAAAGTAAGTGGTAGGCTTCTCTAGGTAGTACAGTCTTGAGTTGAGGATAATTTAGTTTGACAGTTAAATCATAAAACAGATGTTAAAACATTTACAAACCTCAGTGAGCTCTTTTTTAATTGAGTCCAATCATCTTAAGAACTTAAGCTATACTTGTCTTAGATTCTCCTTGAATCATAATAATTTAATTTGTTTATAAAAGTAATGCTAGTTTGTATCCTTATGAGACAGAGTATTCAGTGAAACTCAAACATGAACTGGTTATTTTTTTCTCATTTTACATCAGGTTTTCAACCAACCCCTACTCCTTCTCACGGCAGCTTTGTTCTTTAAAGAGCAGTTCGGGGTTCCTAAAACCAGATGAGAAATTTAATCAGTTAATCATTCAAATGTGCAATCGGGTAAGAGGTGTGGTCCCTGACCTCAAGAAGCTAATAGTCTAATAGCGAGATGTGCTGTGTACAGGATGGATGTGTGTACATTTGTGTATATATATGTAATACGTGTTTGTGTGTGTGTTATAACAGTAGCTCAGGAAAGGTAATACCTCAGGTCTCCCTGGGGGATTCAGGGAACGCTGTTCAGAGGAGGCTGGGTTTGGGTAGCCGATAGCAGGACCATCCTGACCAGAGAAGTCTTCTGCTTTCCCTCAGTCTTTATGGAAAGAGCTATGCTTGTGGAATTGTCGATGTGGAGAAGAATTACAGGTCGCAACCTGCATTTTTCTTCTCTCTCTCACCCCTTGTTTTTAAAGGGAACCAGTAGGAACCAGAATACTGGCTGACACCTTGCCAAGAGTGTGGACTTGGGCAAATTTTTTTTCTGTTTTCCCCCTTGTGGTACCCAGCTCACCACATTGCCTTATTTGAATGAGTTAATAATGTTAAGCTTTCAGAATGGCATACAGCATGCAGAAAACATTCAATAATGTTATTGCAATGTACTGATGTCACCATTTATCATCATGATATTTCTTGAATTACTCATCACTTTCCTGCCATAATCGTATGGCAGAAATGTCTTGATTTGGGCCAGCCTTTCTCTTATTTATGGTTCACGAGATTCCTCTAGATATCTACGAAACCTTGCAGTCCTTTGGTTATATTACGTAAGTGGGTGTGTACCGAAGCCATGGGGATACCACTTCCAGATGAGGGGATGTGTTTATTTAGTTATAGGAATTGTCAGTTTTCTACAAAATAATTTGTAATGCTTAATTTATATTAGAAAGTTGACCTCACATTTTTTGTTAAATTATGTAATTATTGTTTTTAAGTCTGGTGATAATATGGAGAAGGATCATTTAAAAGAAACTGCTTTTTATTCTAAGCTATATAATTATCATCTTAAAGGTGACCTTTGCAGTAGCTTCTTTTAAAATATTAATAGATGAAGTTGTAGAATCAGGTTTTTGGGGGGTTGGGTTATCAGACATATGTTGTATTTGCTTGTAAATCTTTAAAGAAATAGGAGACATTGTGTAAATGTTGCTGAATGTATATGTTGCCAAATTTAAGATGTACTAAATATGAACCCTTTCTCCTTAATTTCAAAGGAGCAAAAAGAAATCTGTCATATCAAAGTGAACACGTTTGTTTTTTTAATAGAGAAAGCATGAATTCAACTTTTATAAAGCTATTATAAATGAGTTAGTCCTTTTTCTTCCAAATTTGATAGAGTCCATTTACCTTTTAAAATTTGTTTTACTACAGTATCATATTGTGAATAGTGACAAGTATGTCCTTATATCATTTTCTTCCACCTTCTTGCTTTATAATGTCCGTAAATAAATGTTTTCTTATAACATTTAGACATATGCAACGATGACCATATTTTTGAAATGTTAGTAGAAACATAATACCTTCTTAGAGACAGTTTTTTTGGCCACTGATTCAATTAAACCTTCCATACTCTCACAAAAATGAGATATTTTCTCACTGTATCTGGGATATGGCCCCCGAAAAAAACTATATAACGAATAAAAGTCTAATAAAAATACCGAGGCACACACACAAATACCCTGACCTAAAGCAAGTTTACATTATGAAAGTGGTGAACATTTTTAACAGATAAAAAATTAGACAGTATACAATTGACCCTGAATGATGTGGGACTTAAGGGCGCTGACCCTCCACACATAACTGTATCTGTGGGTCCACATCTGGGTATGTGTAGTACCTCGTATTTATTATTTAAGACGATGTGCTTGTAAGTGGACCCGTGCAGTTCACACCCCTGTCGTTCAAGGGTCGGCTATAGTTAGTCTAGGTCAGGCAGCTTTCACCGCACGTGCAATCCCCATCACTCTTTGTAGGAGCTGCCAAAGTGTGTGCTGAGAAGGCTCCTGGGCTCAGAGAGGATGGGCGCCAGCATCCGTTAGTGACATGCACCGCGGGTGTGGACTGTCATGTTTTCCATCTTTAAATGACTGGGTGGGAAGGGCCGTGGAGAACTGTTGCCCTCTAATCTTCTGATTTGTAACTCGGGATCTTTCCCCAATTCTGTTGGGTAACCTTTCCTGGAAAACCCTGCTTCTGTAGTCACATCGTTCCTCAAGGAAGATGCTCTGAACAGGACGCCTGGGGCATGAATGGTCACGGTAATTTAATCCACCTGGAAATAAACGAGTGGCCATCCATGTGGTCATGAGAATGACGTTAGATTCCTAATATGCTCTTTTCAAACCTAAAAATGTTTATATTTTTCATTAGCATGACCATAATTGACTGAATCCTGAGAAACTATCAGAGAAGCCAGCTTGCCTAAATTTTAAAGAAGGAATTATACTGAAATGAAGAATAGTTCTTTACCCTGATGGATTATCATCTTTAATGTATCTCAACAGATGTGAAATAGGAAACTAATGTCTCATATCCCTGAGAGCTGTAAAATATTCACTAGTAATCAAAACATAAAACGTTCCTCTCCTGATTTTCTGTTCCTCTCTACTACCGATCACATTTTGTAAAATATAAACAATTAACACCTGGAAGTTCCAGCAGGAAAAGTACAATCATGAAATCAAATGTGTCTTCTCACCTCATATATGTATTGTAGTATTTTGGTGAACATCAAACTTTAAATAAGCTCAGCAGACATTTACATGGAGTGGCCCACGTGTGGTGGGCAGTAGAGAAGCAATGATGGATAGAACAGGGTACCTGCCATGGAGGAGCATTCATTTAAGAGAAGAGGTACTCCACTTTGAATCATCACTATCTAAAGCAGGTATATGTACATTATCTAGCAGCTATGAGGTGAGTACTTATGCAAAATACTGCCATCATTTCTCCTTTATTTACTACAAGGCTACCACTTTCAAGTCCATGGAAGGCAGTCCATGGTGTGTGTGTTCTAAACAGAAACGGATCCATTAGGAATTGGGATCTACCTAGCCACCTTTAGCTAGAGAAGACTTTGGCTTAGTGACTTGTGGTTGTGTGGAAATGAAAAGCAGAGTCATTGGGAAGTATATTCACAAACGGAGGACTTTAAAATTGCAAAAATAGCATGAATCATGAATAGTATAAAATCGTAATTTCTCCATCATTACCAGTAAACATTTATGGACACTCCCCAGAGTGACTGGTTCCGGATTTTATATCCAAAATGTTCTTTGTTAATTTGCCAATGACTTTTTAAAAATATAGCCTAGTGTGTCTGTGGGTTTAAAAAAATTTTTTTAAACTAATTTTGGTGAATCCGTAAGAATTTATAAAAGAGCTTAACAGTTAAGAACACAGGCTCTGACATGGATGCATCTAGAGACTGTCATACAGAGTGAAGTAAGTCAGAAAGAGAAAAACAAATATCGTATATTAATGCATATATGTGGAACCTACAAAATGGTACAGCTGAACCGGTTTGCAGAGCAGAAATTGAGACACAGAAGTAGAGAAAAAACGTATGGACACCAAGGGGGGGAAAGCAGTGGGGGTCGGGGGTGGTGATGGTGGGATGAATTGGGAGATTGGGATTGACATGTATACACTGATGTGTATAAAATGGATGACTAATAAGAACCTGCTGTATAAAAAAAAAAATTAAATTAAATTAAAAAAAAAACACAGGCTCTGGAACTGGACAGAGCTGATTTCAAATATTGTTTCTGCCACATACGAACTTGGACCAGTTACCTGCCTTTCTAAACCTCAGTTTCCTCATCTCTAAGATGGGGATAATGAAGCTTCTTCCACTCATAGGGCTCATGAGGATTAATGAGGTAATGCAGGTCACATGCTTAACCACCTCCTGGTATGTGCTCATAATATTTGTAATAATATTATTAGTGTTATGTCAGCTACAGAAAAACACCTTCTTAATTTGTTTTCTGCTAGTAATGCCTCTTGAGTTATTGTATTACTTATGAACACATAATACAAATTGACCTTTATTTTTTTTAGAGTGATCATTTTTATCGGCACAAAAAATGATAAATTCTGTTATCCTACATTTTCTTTTAACACACACACTACCTCCCAACACAAACAAATTTTAAGACACTAAAACACCTTAAGGAGCTTTTCTTTTCTTTTTTTTTAAAATATTGCCCATGATAGCTGTTAATAAACATTTGTGCAATGAATATCTACTTTTCATGGGTAACAGCATGCAATTTTTTTTTAATTTTTATTTATTTATTTATCTATTTATGGCTGTATTGGGTCTTCGTTTCTGTGCGAGGGCCTTCCCCAGCTGTGGCAAGCGGGGGCCACTCTTCATCGCGGTGCGCGGGCCTCTCACTATCGCGGCCTCTCTTGTCGCGGAGCACAGGCTCCAGACGCGCAAGCTCAGTAATTGTGGCTCATGGACCCAGCTGCTCCGCGGCATGTGGGATCCTCCCAGACCAGGGCTCGAACCCATGTCCCCTGCATTGGCAGGCAGACCCTCAACCACTGCGCCACCAGGGAAGCCCAGGAGCTTTTCTTAATCAGAGTTTAACAAGTGGGTTTACACTCGAGTATAGAGACCCATTTCAAACTGTTTTGCAGGAGAGAGAAATTTGTCCACAATTTTGTCTGCAGTGAGTTCTCCTCTCTCCCCGTCAGTATTCCCCTAAAGTGTACTTTCTCAAACGGTATTGTTTTCCCTTTAAATTCTCACACTTTAGCCATCATGCTCACTTCTACATTCCTAGAGTTCTTTCCTGCACATTGATTTTGCTAATCCTCTTTTTCCAACTCTATGGAATTGTTAGTAAGAAAAATACTATTTCTCCCATTTGGTGACTCTTTTCCCCACTTGCTCAGCTTAAGGTAGAGACAGCGGAGAAAAAAGCCTTGACTTCAGTGATTCAGAGGTCATTTGTAGCAGCCGTTTAGCAGTGTACTGGTTCTCAGTCCTGGCTGTACATTGGAATCTCCTAGGGTTTTAAAAAATCCTGACCATATCCCAGAATAATTAAATCAGAACTTTGGGGGGCAGGAGTGGGACAGAGACAACTATTTTTAAAGCTCTTCAGGGACTTCCCTGGTGGTCCAGTGGTAAAGAATCCGCCTCCTAGTGCAGAGGATGTGGGTTTGATCCCTGGTCGGGGGACTGAGACCCCACACGCTGCAGGGCAACTACTGAGTCCGCCCGCCTCAACTGGAGAGCCCGCGTGCCGCAAACTACAGAGCCCCAACGCTCTGGAGCCTGTGCGCCACAACTAGAGACAAGCCCGCGCGCCACAACAAAGAGCCCACGCGTGGCACCTAAGACCTGACGCAACCAAAAATTAAAAAAATATAAGTATTTTTTAAAAAATAAAATAAATAAAAAAATAAAGCTCTTCAAGTGATTTTAATGTGCAGTCAAGTGAGTCCTGCTCTAGAAGAGGGTTCTGTAAGGCCCGAGTAGATTGGAGTCATTGCAGGAATGAGTGGTGGGGAGGAAACCAGACAGGAAATGTGGACTGCCATGTTGATATATTTTGGTGGGAAAGGGAAAAAGAGGGATGGGCCTGTACCTCAAGGAACTCCAGCAATAAATACAGCATCCGCATATCAGGAACAACCCGCTAGCATGTGTGTGTTTGCATATATAGCCGTGAGGCTCAGCCACTCCCTTAGGGTGGGGAATCAACCATTTAGGGGTGGGGGATGAACGTGTAGTCTGCAAAACCTTCTAGGTAATTTTAATACACCTGTACTTTCTGCAATCCCCTCCTGTTTCTCCCCATCCTTCTCTCCCCGCCTCCCACATGTGGCTACCTCGTCCTTTTCTTTTTAAATCAAGTGGGAGGGGGTCTGAGTATTGGATGCTTGATCTCAGAGCTGACTTCCCTCATGGTGGCCATAGATTTATAACAGTTCCAAGCAAGAGTTCTAGATTCAGCCCGATTAGACCATAGAGGTCATCCTTCCTGAACCAGGGACTGAAGTCAGAGGAATAGAATATACCCATTTGCTAAGTCAGTGGAGGCCCACCCCTGAGCTGGGGGAAGTGTCAGCTTCCCTTCAAATTCACGGGAGAGCAGAGGAAGAAGAATGGAACCCTAAAGGGAATCTGGATACTATGAGAAGAGGAAAAGATGGGAATGGGTGCTGGTAGACAGCCAGTGCTGCCCACTGCGTACATAGAAGTCACAGGGATTCAGTATGATGAATTATTTTACGTATGTACATTATTGATACTTTTTTATGGGGACATTTTGAATGGCATACAGAAAATACTATAGTGTTAACTAGAACTTTTCACCATTTATCCACACAAATATCTATATTTGTGTGTGTGTGTGTGTGTGTGTGTCTGTGTGTGTATGTAGTTCTTTGCAGTTCTACCCCATATATAGACTTGGATAGACACCACCATCATGATACCCTTTTATATTTACACTCTCCCCCATCTCCAGTTTACTGGCAACCACCAACCTTTTCTCCATCTCTATAGTTTTGTCATTGCAAGAAGGTTTATAAAAAATGGAATATTTTGAGACCTGACTTTGTTTAGCATCATGCCCTTGAACTCCATCCCTGTTGTTGTATATGTCAGTAGTTCGTTCCTATTTATTACTGATTAGTTTTTCATGGTAGGTATGACTATACCACAGTTTTTTTAACCATTCCTCCATTGAAGGGCACTTGAGTTGTTTTCAGTTTTTGCTACTGTGAAAAAGCTGTTGTGAATATTTGTGTACACATTTTTCGTGTGGATATAAGTTTTCACTTCTGTGGGATAAAGGCTCAAGAGTACAATTGCTGGGTCAGATGGTAAGTTTAGTTTCATAAGAAACTGCCAAACTGTCTTCCAGAGTGGCTGTACCATTTTATATTCCCACTACCCGTGTATTCGAGATCTCCACATCCTCACTAGTGTCTGGCGTTATCACTGTCCTTATTTTTCTGTTCAAATAGGTGTGTAGTGATATATCATTGTGGTTGTAATTTTCATTTCCCCAATAGCTAATATGTTGAACATCTTTTAATGTACTTATCTATCTACCTCTTTAAGGAAATGTCTGCTGTTCCTGTCTTTTGCCCACTTTCTAATTGGATCATTTCTTTTTTTACTGTTGAGTTGTGAGTGTTGCTTACATATCCTGTGACGTAGGACCTCTGTCAGATACTGTGCTTTGCAGATATTTCCTTCTAGCCTGTCCTGTGCCTACATTTACTAAATCTGTAACATTTTTACCATTTTCTAGAGGTTCTGATCTTCACTTGAGGAGATGGCTCCTACCTTTTAACCCAGGGAACTATTTTTTGCATTTCACCATTAAAGAACATTTTGTCAAACTTTCTGGGGTTTTATTACAAAAGAAATAGTGTTTCCCCCCCCCCCCCCCCCCCCCGTTCCCTGCACTCCTTATTCAAGAAATTCCTCCGCTTCCCTCTGGGGAAGTCTTTCCTCACCCTTTTTGTTTATGGTGATAAGATTATTTTCACCAGTATGGCCAGCACTCATGTGCTTTTTGATCTTGTTACTATGAAGCTAGCTCCTTTCAATATTTATTCAGAATAATACCTTAAACAAAAACACTTTGTAACTTCATAAGGTCCTAGGGGTTTCTTTTGTCTTCTTTGTTTTGTTTTGGCTGTGTGGCCATCTATATTTTATTGTCGCTTTTTGCCATTTAAGTGTCAAAATTGTCATCGGAGACAATCAGCTGAGTCTAAGCTTTGTCAAGGAATTAGGGTGAAGTCATTTTTGCTCAAAATCTGCTGCCTCTGTTATCAGTATTGAAGGGCTAACAGCTCTGAAACCCTTGCCTTTTTCTCCAGCTGGAGAGATGTGAAGGTAAGTGAAAACTGGAATTTTTCAGGTGAACCTCTAATTAGTGTGTACCTGCCATGTGCCAGACATTGCATGCTAGGATGATTTCTATTAAAAAGATTCAAGAAAGGCATTTGTTCTTTCAGCAACTGGAGTTTGATTTCCTTTATCATCGTGCTGATCAATGTCTACCCACAGTGTGAATGATGGAGGAGGAAAGCTAGAGCCACTGGCTTGTCACTTACCTGGTTGGTACCAGATTCAGGACAAGGACCCAAGTCTTCTACTCTTTAGAACAGTATTAGTCTAAAGCCCAAAGAAATCATGATGTTTTGTCATTGGAAAACATTTTCTTCACAACACAAAAAGATAGCTAATTAGAATTTACTTAAACTTTCTAAGAGATTCCAAATAATAGAATTTTTAAACCATCAATTAAAATAAATGCTAAGGAAAAACAAATATACCCTTCTAACCATTGGCTAATTGGATACCCAGAAAACTTTCTAGTTATATTTTGCCTTCATTTTTAGATTATCTCACAATCACCACAAGCTGCTAGTTAGCAAAATTATTATGGAGCTAGCTCAGAATTTGCTATATTGTAATCAGCTTTGGTGACAGAAAATCCAGGGGGGACATGAATGAGGAGGAAAGGGTTCTCTCTACTGCCCCCAGATAAAGTGTTTGAAAATCTGTTTCTATCTGCAGTGGATTCCTACTTCTCTCGCCAAAGGAACAGTAGATACTGTGTCTAAAATATGATCTCTGTACACGTTGCTAGGTTACTCAATTTGGAGCCTTTTTCTTTACAATACATAATCATAAAAAGCCACTGAGAGAGATATAGAGATACGAGATAGGGAGAGGAAATCAGTAGTGTGCATAAATGGGAAATTGATATTATCATTAAGACACTGGATATGGTAATAAATGTGTGACTAGAAAAGACGTTTGAATCCTAGCCAAGACGGGGTTCCGTTTAGCCACAAACTCCAGTAAAATATTTTCAATTCTAAAATCTCCTATTTTTATTTTCCTAACTTCCTCAGAAGTGGGCGTTTCTGGGTGGATCCTTAAGAAAAGTTTTCCTACCAAATGAAATGGCAGTTTCCTCCAAATGACACACAAAAAGTGATCTGTTCCTTTTGTGTACTTTGAATGACTGCCCTCATCCCTGTAGTGTTTTGTGTCTCACCCAGATTATCAGCAACTCTAGCATTCATCTCTAATGCTATTTCTGATTTCCTGTAAATGAGCCCTGAGTTTACCTGGAGAATCTTTGGCTACTCTTGTATGTTCTCTGAAGGCTACATATATGTAAAATATCAGAACCATCTGTCACTGCCTTCCTGCCAGGGCTGGTCTATTGGCCATCTGGTGCCCCCTTCCCTCCTCGTTGCTCTGTTGTCCCTCTTTGGGTGTGTACTCCCCCACCCCCATGCTGTGGTCCCATGGGCCTTCTCTCCGTCTCTGGGTCACACGAGCTCTTTCCTGCCTCCTTGGGGAACCCCTCCCTGAGCACATAAAACTTACTGTCTATCACAGACCTCTGCCTGCTGCCTTTCTAACACTTCCTCATACCTGTTTCTCCCAGTAGAATATAAAACTCTGGAGGTAGGGACACACTGGGCTCTGAAATACTTGATTGATGAATGATGGAATACGTGAATTTAAAAAATTTTTTTGGAATATAGTTGATTTACGATGTTGTATTAGTTTCAGGCATACAGCAAAGTGAATCAGTTATACATGTACATACAGCCGCTCTTTAGATTCTTTTCCCATATAGACCATTACAGAGTATTGAGTTCCCTGTGCCATACGGTAGGTCCTTATTAGTTATCTTTTTTGTATGTAGTAGTGTGTATGTGTCAATCCCAATCTCCCAGTTCATCCCTCCCCACTTCCCCCTAGTAACCATAAGTTTATTTCCTACATCTGTAACTCTATTTCTGTTTTGTAGATAAGTTCATTTGTAGCCGTTTTTTAGATTCCACATATAAGCGATATCATATGATATTTGTTTTTCTCTGTTTGACTTACTTCACTCAGTATGACAATCTCTAGGTCCCAAAGACTTCTTGGAAATGGGTACTTGAGCTGAATTTGAAAAGTGATCTTTGCAAATAAGATCATCTATACCATTTTTCTAGATTCCACATATATATGTTAATATACGATATTTGTTTTTCTCTTTCTGACTTACTTCAACCTGTATGACACTCTCTAGGTCCATCCACATCTCTACAACTGACCCAATTTTGTTCCTTTTTATGGCTGAGTAATATTGCATTATATATCTGTACTGTATCTTCTTTGTCCATTCCTCTGTTGATGGACACTTAGGTTGCTTCCATGTCCTGGCTATTGTAAATAGAGCTGCAATGAACATTGGGGTGCATGTCTTTTTGAATTACGGTTTTCTCTGGGTATATGTACAGTAGAAACTAACACTACATTGTAAAGCAACTGTACTCCAATAAAAATTCATTAAAAAAAAAAAGAAAAGTGATCTATGTGAAGATAGCAGGGGATAGAAAAATCAGAGCGTTTTTGACGAGAGAGGTTTGTGTGAAGGTGCTGTTATAAAATAGTAAGTTTTGGGACTTCCCTACTGTCCAGTGGCTAGGACTCTGCACTTCCACTGCAGGGGGCATGAGTTCCATCCCTGGGCCGGAAACTAAGATCCCACATCCTGCATGCTGCCCAGAGCAGCCAAAAGGAAAAAAAAAAAAAAAATAGTAAGTTTTGGAATGGAGGTAGGCCTGTGCGTGTCTGTACTGGGCTGGGAGGGAGGGACATGGTGATAAAGTATAAGCTCTGGGGAGCCAGAAAAGCTTCTAACCAGGGGAGGGACCTTATCACAATGGCAGCAGTGTGGGGTCTGGTACGTGAGTAAGAGGGGGGTTCAGTTTTAATCGCCAAGGAGTAAAAATCTCTGCACCCCACTTCCTGTCTTGTTGATTTTTTTTGCCTCGTCAGTGACTAAGCTCCTTGACACCCCAGAGTGAAACAGAATAGAAGTAAAAACTGGAATGGTATTTACAGATGCCTACTCTGTGTCAGGCATTGTACCTCTAATACCGTAGGCTGTGAAAACCAGTGTACAGGATACTTTTCAGTGGTGGTTTTCCCAACGTAAAACGAGGCACATCTTACAGATTTAGCTATTGGTGCCTGAGCCAGTGAAGACAACTCCTTACCTCCTTAAATAGGAGGGAGATGTATGTAACTTAATAAATGTAATCAATATATGCATTACCTTGCACAGTAATAATTACGTATCTGCAGACAACCACAGATAAGAAATAGAGCTATTGAAATATGTGCTTCTTTTAAGAAACTTCCAAGAGCTGCATGGAAGCCTCTGTTGTATTCTTGCTGTCAGTTTTGCTTTCAACATGTCATTTGCTCTCTGGAAACCTGACTTTCTTCTGCCTGGACCTCCACACTATAACGTGTTCCAGCTGTAACATCCTTAGATTACTTATGCCACAGATTTTACTGTGTTTTGAAACTGAACTGGAGTACAATGGCTGAATTTACTATTTTTTTGCACTTATTTACAAAGCTGCATTCTGGGGAAATAATTCAGTCAGCAAAGATATTTGTTTTGCACGAAAAGTGGTCATTTCAGTCTTGAAACTAGTTCATGTTATCACCACAGAAAAGGAAACCGTTTTTTTTGTTTGTTTGTTTGTTTTTCAGAATAGTAGGGTTCAGAGCTGTTGCTTCTTGATAGGGGAAGGGCAGTTGCCATAGCAACCTAACAGCCTCTGGAGGGAATGTGGTCATGGCCTTAAGCATCCGGCAACCCACCCAGTTTGGAGAGCCCCTCTGAAAAGAATTTCCTTTCATGGAAATCGAATTACTGAAATAAAAAGAGTTGAATTTCTGTAGCTCAGATGTGTCCGTAGGTTCGTGTTGCACACTTAATGTAATGAAAAGCAAAGCGTTTATTAGTTGTGTACATACACAGATGAGACCTAGAAGGACACATTAAACGGTAAACTGCTTGTGACTATGGATGACTTTGTTTTTTGCTTCTTTTGTTTTGCACATGTAAACTTTTAAGAAATAAATGTTATTTTACAAACCTTAAGAAAAAAGCATTTATAATAAACACAGTATATGGGATTTTCTTCAGGGATGAGGTTCAATCTATTGCATGTTCGTTATTCCCTAAATAGGCTATCAAACACCCAAAGCCATCTTTACCCTTTTGTCACGTGAGCTACAGAGCTTGAAAGCCGTTTCAACAAGATGCTGATCGAAAGTTTTTATCAATATTTGGGGCATTCAGTGAGTGTTCTTAGGTGGAGGAAACTCATGGCATGGAGAAATCTGCTCAAGCTGTGCTGAGTGAAACAAGTGACTTAATACTCTCATCTAATCCTCGTATAACAGTAACAGAAACCAGCAATCGGTGGGTCTGCCTCCAGAATTGCTCGCAGGGCAGATTGATGTGTGAACACTATATTTACAGGACCAAAACCCCACTACGTTTGCTCTGCGGCTGTGTTTAATGGTTATCAGTTTGGCACGCGGCATGATTGTTTTGGAGAGAGAATAGACGCTTCAGATTTCCTTCTGGCAATTCTGGAGTCACTGAAATACCTACTGCCGAAGTAAATCATATGAACTTAATTAGATTTGCTACATCATTAGCATTTGAGGAAACCTAAGGAAAATCCTTGTGGGTTGGTGATTGGTTAGGTCAAATAGAAGCACACTTATTGAGGGGGCTGGAAATTGAAAAAGATGAAATTCTAATGCCTCGTAACCCAGATATATTCTCTACATAAATCATTTTTTAATCCAGCTGTCAAAGTGATACTTTCCCAGGGATGACCGAAATGCTTGTCTCAGACCACTGGGACCTCTCTGCTTCCAGGCACAGGGATGGACTCCTCTGTACACGGCCAAGTGCACTTGATGGCATGTGTGTGTGGACAGAGAGCTTTACACCTATAGTGAGAGCTCACGGCTATTTAACAGACACCCCAGGGCCAGCTGGGCAGGCTGTGCCAGTAACCACTAATTGAAGTTGGCAGACCTCATACCACACTTAAATTTACATTTTAACTTTAAGGTGAACTTCATTGCAATGTATTGTCTGTTGTTTTCATTGCAGGAAAAGAACTTAATTTTCTTCCCCAAAGACATTGCTTTAAATGCTCCAGAAATTTTCTTTTGTACTCTGGATTCTGCAAAGTGACTTAATCATGGAGAAGAGCCATAAAATATTTACTGTGAGGAGAGGATTGCATTTCGTATTCCGATTTAAGTTAAGGCTAGGATACAACCTGTAACCTGTGTTTATTGAAACGATTTTTCTAATCTATCAAAAAGCTGTCACATTCTTTATCAAATGACTTAGCCACCTAAGTTCATCTAGATGCTATCAGCGATAGGGAAATAAATGAAAGCAAGCAAATTTAAATTCCTGGTGAAGCACTTGAATGATTTTTTTTTTTTAACTTTTAGAAGAAGAAACTTTAAACGTACAGCCTACCATAGATTGAACATACAGTTTTTCCTGAAAATTCAGGATCAGCTTCAGAACCCCAAAGTGGCAGGTCGTGCTCTGCCCACAAGCAAGTTGCTGGTAATTAACTAGAAACAAGTTCCAGTCTTGTCCCCTACACCTTCCCCTCAGTGTCTCCCCAGTGAGTACATAAAAGATGCAAAACGTATCTGTCCGAGCTTAACCTCCTGTAACTCTAATTAAACAGACCCATCTATTCCTCCCCGCCCCCTCCAAGGCACTAAACTGCTAAGCTTTTTATTAAAATTGAAAAAAAAAAAATCTTGATAGGAATTGACATAAATGAGCAGACAATTTCACCAGTTTCTCTTTCCCAGGTATAATGGTAGCCCTGGATACAAATTTTACCTTGTATCCAAGCAAGACTCTTTTGCCCACTTTTAAAGTCTTGCAGCGCACTCAAGGGTAACTAGGCCAGCTGGTTCAAATACCGCCAGGGCTGCATGTACCTGTGTGACCTCGGTCACCTCATTTAACCTTCATCAGCCTCGGTGCCTCACTTGCTGCCACCACCTAGGCTAGTTGAAAGGATTAAGTGAGATGATATACATAATTATACTTGTTTATTATTAAAGAAGAACATCTCTTGATTACTATTTAGTGAATCTCTGGCTTTTCTGTTCTCTGTCTACATGTACATACTCCTTTTCCTGAACCTATAGGCATAAGGACAAACACATTTTTTTTTCCTGTAGCTTCCGCGTTGTTTCTTAGGATATTCATCATGCGTTGCTTAAAGACAAAATTATTTTTCTGTGTCCATGTGTGCTTGTGCACATCATTATCTGTGATATATGACAAATAGCGAATCTCATGTGATCTCTTTGGGGGATCAGTGCTATGTGTCTTAGCCTGGTGCCTAATTGAGGGACCTGATTAAATTTTTATATAGTGCAGCTCCAAGTAAGGAGATAAAAAATAGTAAGTAAATGCTCTGGTCCATTCAAATAAAATATGTGAACATCACCTATTTATAGGAACTATATAAATGTAGTTCATCAAAATATACTAATGAACAGTATCTCTGGGCATTTCTAGTATTAAATTTTTGCACTTAACTGTAAAAGTAACCAGAACCAGGTCTCAGTTACTAACTACTTCTTCATTAGCGTATCTATGGTTTAATCAGGCTTATTAGAAATTTGTCCACACTGAGCATACAATACAGACTTTGTGAGAATATGTGCAGAATTGGGTTCCTCTCATCGGCCTACAATTTATACAAAGTTGGAAGTAGAAAAGGGGATGTGCATTATCCCCCTAATTCTCAAATATCTCTGGATTCTTGACATTTCAACATGAAAATGTGTGTATGCAAACGTATAGACGTTCAACCTGAAAAGCTTCTTTGCAAGAAATATTAACCAACTGTAAAGGTAGAAACATACATATGTAAATACAGTAAAGAAGAAAATATATTTTGGATTCTGTATTACATTTTTATTGGATGCAGACCATAATTACAATGGCTAGATTTGTTTTAAGGAATAGGTTAAACTCATCATATTAGCAAAAGTTATCTGCAAATAAATAATGAGAGCTCTTATAGACCTTTTCTTTACTCACGTCAGAGATTCCTGCCAGAAGCTTGTTTGCTTTGTTAATTTGTTCAATTATTAAACTTTGAGAATGCTACTACTACTGGCATCTACTTAACAAGTTTGGGAATAAACCTCCCTAATAATTGATGGTAGCCTAAAACATTTATTTCTGTGCTTTTCTTATTAAAATTGCAGTGATCTGGTGAACAGAATTAAACTGCTGAAAAATAACTTGGTCTGATTTATTCATTCAGCAAAACCAAGCTTAAAGGCTGTGTTGCTATGACACCCAAGATTAACTTAAAAGAAAAAAAAGTATGCTTAATTTCAGTAAAAACATTGACACATCTCTTTTGGCATTATGTAGGTAAAATAAAGTTGATTTTTCCCTTTTCCTTGATATTTTTTACATTTAGAAAGTTGTTTTAGCATTCTTTTAAACATAAACTAGAAATTTAACACATTTAAAGAGTAAGAGAAACCAGTAAAGAAAAACCCATTATACTGTAACAAAAGAGTATCATTTGTAAAATAGCAAATATTTTAGCCCCCTTTTTTGTTTCTTTTTATCCAGCTTCTTAAACTTTTTAGAAAGATGGTGCCAGATGGGGGAAATCACTCTATTCCAGTAGTTTCGTTTTATAATTAGTCTTGAAACTTAAAAAATAGGTTGCAAAATCGGGACAGTGACAAATCCTACTAGAAGTTTTCTGAGTGCAGGTTCAATCCCCCAGACTCTAAAAGAATATATTTTCTATGCCATGAAACAAAGGAATCATCAGGTCCCTTTAGCCAGGATTGATTTCTGCCTTCTGAGCACCATTTGGTGTTGAGAGAATACTATACAAAGAATTTTGTTGCAGAACAAGCAGAAAAATCGAATGCTTTGTAGGATCATCAAAAGTTGTTTTACAGGAGCATTTTAAATTTCCTAGTGCCAAGCAAAGCAAAAATCCTACCTTACAGAGAGCGATTTGTTCATGAGACGACCCACTGCTGCTAGTCGCTTATGTTTATCATTATGCATTCACATTCTAGGGAAATTCCACTTTCAAACTTTGCTGCCGTGTGGATGCTTTCTTCTATAGAAAGAATTTTGAGCTATAAAATTTGACCAGCTTCGGCATCTGTGGAAATTTGAGAGCATTGCCTTTTTTTTTTTTTTCCTCTCTATTGAATGTAAAGTGTTTTAACAAAAGCATTGTAGCCACAGTACATATTAAATGTCCAAATTTGCACATAGTGTATCTCAAAAGAATTTAGACTTTTAACTTTTTAAACCTCAGAATATCTTTGGAGACTGATAGCAGCAAATCAACAGGGTGTGTTATAGGAAGATCTAATGAAGAAATGATTTTTTTTTTAGCTTTCAGTTGAAAATGGTGAGGCTGCTTCAGGTCATAGCCCAAGACTGTATCTAGGGGAAAGTTTGAAAACAGAACCAAACCAAAGTGGTTTGGATGGGGTGCTAGTTTTAACTTTGTGAGTGCTAACTTAGTGTTTATGAAAAATTAAAATGAGTTAATGTTCGTAAAATATTTAGTACAGTCCCTGGGCCAAAATGAACACTATGTACTTTTTTAAAAAGTGACTTCTGATAAGATTATAAATTATAGAAAGAAGTTGTCACTTGCTTTCACTTATTTCTGATTTTAAAATAGTGAAATTTATTTATAAAATAAATTATTGACTTCAATGTTAAATTTTGATTTTAAAATTTGTTCTACCTCAGTTTCTACAGTAATGTAGAATTAATGCATAGAGATTCATAGATAATTTTATATTAAGATTTTGTATATTCTGACACAGCTGTTGAATTTGAACCATGAATCATTTCTATGTATATTTTAATATCATTCTCCAACTTTGTGTTAGGTAGCTAGACTGTATCCAGGGAAACCCATTTAGATCAGAAATAATATTTCTGTCTAACTTCAGAAAAGAGGCTTCCATTTTAAAAATGGAGTTTGAATTTAAATGACTATCCTAACTTGAGAATTCAGTTCCATTCTTTAACTAGATGAAAGAAATCTTGGAAAACAAAAATTGTACCAAATTGCCAGTAACTTGCATTAAAGAGGAAGAATTGAGCTTTGTTTTTTTAGGTCAGCAGACATTGAAGATATTCTAGTGAAGTTAAGGAATAGAGATCTTAGCTTTTAATTTAGTCAAGATTATGATTATAAATGAAAGCTTTGCTGAAATAATTGGGATTGACTATAATGTTTTAGGTGCTATACAAATCTGGATGAAATTATATTATTCATATACTGTCTTATTTAGTTATATTGGTTCAACTGTGTCTTAAAAGTGAGAGACCTCATATCAACAAGTGTTTGCATCTCATGTGCATGGTGTTAGAAAAATAAAATAAACATAGCTGTAATGAGGGGGGAAGCATCCTGTTAGTTTGGAGGTAGATTAGGGACTCTACTGTCAAGAATAAATTTCATAGGTCTGTGCTATATACAAAATTGGTACAGACGTAAAATGTATATTTTAAGCTCTGTTTTAAAAACACGATACATTCTATTTAAACCATTAGCTTAAATGAAACATTTTATTTTACATTAGTAAAGTTGTATTTATTTAATTCAGCAATGAAATTAATTTGGAGTTGCTGGCACAGTGCCTTCACAGGTTTCTGTGACTCATCTGTCATTCAAGACACCAGCATCATTTTTTCCTCATCTGCTGAAACATGTTTTGGCCGTGGGCAAGTGTTCATGGTAGATTTAAAACAAATATTCTCTGATAATATTTGGAAACTGGGTGATGTCTAACCTTACGTAAATAACCAGGACTAATCAACTTAAAATCAAAATGTAAGTCTCTAAGTTCATGGAACTTTAAAGCTATCAAACATGCATCATTTTGGTATATTAATTTAGTTTTTCTCATAATATTTTGGTTTAACTCTTGCTCTGTTCATTTTGATCCCTAGACAAAGAATTGCATTTAGAAGCAAAACCTGTTGTTTCTTGTTAAATAATAACTAACAAGGACTAAATGGTATTGGAATTTAGGTTTAAAACTTCACAAATCACTTAAAGCTATTTCTTAATGTTTTTCCTAGAGAAGAAACGATAACTCTATGATCTATGTGTCTTGTTCAGTGCTTGTAACGTTCATAGTTTAATTTACCCTCACTCCCAACGCCCTCTTAGAAACAAAATGTATTCTCCTAGTTTAAATGCATTATGGTGGCGTCGTAATTATTATGTGATATAACCCGGACCTTTTTGTTTGCAAAGTAATTTAAAAAATCAGTTTTCTGAGCTATTACTTTGAAATTAAGTTGTGGACTGATGGTTCTCATTATTCCAAGAAGGAACATAAAATCTGGATTTATCAGATAATCCTATAGGCAATGTCTTTTGACTTTGATGTGTTTCTCATTGCAGTGACCTGCATTTCTGACTTTCCATTAAATGTTTAGGAAAATTAGTTGAATAGTTTTTCAGGAAAGTGAAAGGGATTCTTCATCCCGTATCAACTATAAGAAAGTAGGAACATATATGAAAGACCTAAATTTTCTTATCTCACTTTAAACTTCACAATTTTCCAACTCGAGACGCTATGTGGTCTTATGCAATGGGCTGTATCCAACTTTCTGTCATTAGAAGGACTGAAAAATAATTATTCCAAAATTGTTCTTAGAAAGAAATCTGAGTCTGAAATTGCCTTGAATTAAAAAACAAAAAACAAGCGACTGCTTTAAAAATAAATCAAATGATATTTTATGGGCTTTATTCTTGACTTTTTTGAAGTGTGTGTGCCTCGATTATATGCAGTTATCTGTTGGGCTCTTTTACTTGGAACCTTCCTGTAACTGACTACTGACCAGGCTACTTTTCTATAGTAGCAATGCTTGGAAATTAAGTTCTTTCCCGGGGAATGGGGGGGGGGGCGGTGGATTTTTTAACCATTTCTGGAGCTTCTGACTTCCTGATCTGGCCACACTTATTAACCTGTCGTTCTAGGCCCAGGAACTGGCAGTAAGTGTGTAGGCCCCCTGCTCCTCAGCAGGGGGCAGCACCAGATCCTGCCTTTCACTGGATGCAGCTGCCTCCTTCAGGAACTTCAGTGGTCCCCACCCTCCTTCCTCATACAGCACTTAAACTTGTCTTGGTATTTTCTTGCATTTTTTAAGGCTCAGTAAGTGTCCAATAAATGGTAGCTGTCAGGCACTGTGTTACAATGGATATTACTTCTCAGTGTTGACTGTTCTGTATACCAGAATCTTGTCTTCAATGATGATTTGGGCTGTCATTTCAGATACCTTGTGTTCATTAGAACTTGAAAAATCTTAAGAGGAAAACAAAGACCTAGCAATTATTAGGTCAAGTAGACTTCAAAAACAAACAAACAAACAAACTCATAGAAAACGAGATCAGATTTGTGGTTACCAGAGACAGGGGTTGTGGGGGAGGGGGAATTGGATGAAGGTGGTCAAAATATACAAACTTCCAGTTATAAAATAAATAGTACTAGGGATTCGCTGTACAACATGATAAATATAATTAACACTGCTATTTGTTATATATGAAAGTTCTCTTCACAAGGAAAATTTTTTTTTCTATTTTGTTAATTTTGTATCTATATGAGATGATAGATATTCACTGAACTTATGGTGATCATCATTTCATGATGGATGTGAGTCAGATCCTTATGCTGTACACCTTAAACTCATACAGTGCTGTATGTCGATTACATCTCAGTAAAACTGGAAGAAAAAAAACCCTTGCAATTATTGAGCACTATGGTATGTCAGGCATGAAAGCAGGTACTTCTCATAGGCTGCTGCCCAAGCTAGAGATGCAAAAAGGCAAGGTAACAACAGAGTCACAAAACAATAGAATATCACAAGGACAGATGGGTTAGAAGTGGATTTATTTAGAGAGAAACACGCTCGACAGATAGAGTGTGGGCCATCTCAGACGGTGAGAAAAGGCACAAGGACAGAATTTATAATACTTCTCTTTTGCCGTTGACTAAACAGAGCCTTGGAGAGGTTAAATCCTAGTAGAACAAAGATTCCTTTCAGAGAGAATTCCAAAATCCATGCTGTATCAATTATATTATACGGCTTTGCCATAAAAACAAGAAAAAGATTTGTTGGGAGTGACAATAGCCCCACTGCGGAATGCTGGAGGCTGATTTCAGTGATGTGACTTCTGTGACGTGGTGACAGGAGAATTTATGGCTGATGTCCTTAAAACTTTCATGGGGAAATGAGGCTAAGTGTTGAGACGTCTTGAGCGATCCCTTGAAAGCCCTAACTTCCATGCATTTACGTACACATGTAATAACCTATAACCTGTATTACATTCACCAAAGCATACGGATAAATGCAATACTTAATTTTTTGTGTGATGAGGACTGTTAAGATCTACTCTCTTAGCAGCTTGCAAATTTACAATACAGTGTTATTAACTTCAGTTGATATTAAGTACACTTAATTTTTAAAGCCTATCAGTAATATTTTGTCTTAATCATGGATCCTATTTTATTAATTTTTATTTATTTTTATTTTCATCTGCTAGAAAATTTACAGGATCTCTGTCGTCTGCAATTTCTCCAAGACACTTAAAAATTTATTTTGTTTTGTTACAGAAAATCGGCAACTAGAGAATTTTTCTTTTGCCGGGGTCTATGATTTTTATGATTTGAAATTGTTATTTCACATTGTTTGCTTCCTTTTCTGGTTATAACATGCATAGCAACCCAGATGGCTAATACATAAACGATTTGAGTTATGCTTCTTTAAATTATTTAGGATAGCCTAGGAGTTTCCTGATACCCAGGACCATCTGTTTATTGCTCTATGTGTTACCTTCATGCTTAAGTGTGTGCTTTCAGCTTTTTCACGTCTTAATGTCTACCTTCCTTATATACATGGGAAAGGCTTCTTAGACCGAATTTAACCCTTTTGAGGCTCTGTTGTAAAACCTTAATCCCAGCTTGCCTTCCATTTTATTTTTATTTTTTCTTGTTATTGCTGTTCTCAGTAGTTGTGCTTCAAAATTTGCAGAATGTATGTAGTCAGGTTTGAGTCTTAACTTGGCTCTGTACATAGCTTGTCAACCTTGGGCAAGTTCCTTCACCTTGGTTTCTTCATCTGTGAAATGGAATATAATACCTACCTCATAGATTTGTTAAAATGTTTAAATGAGATAAAATACAACTCATTTAGCACCACACCTGCTACATCATAAGTACGGGTTACTATTATTATTATTAACATATTTTGGAAAGAAAATTCTCATACTTACAAAAAGACATATTCAGAAGTAAATTGAAATACCCTATATTAGAGTTTCGTGCAAGGGTCTTTTGGAAGGAATATCTGTTTTTCTCAAAGCACCTGATTATTTATACCACAAGCACAGTATATGTAGGTGTTACTACCTGATGGATTTAGAGTTTACTTTCAGTTCTTCTCATTGGATCCAAGGTGAAACTTTGGACCATGAATAGCTGGAAGGAAGTTTCTCCTGGCACCTGGCTGGGTTCTCTTCTGTTGCCCCTGGTTACATGTTCCACTGTGATTTGCTTTGTAACCTCACCGTCCCATCTGTCATTGTTCCGTGTGGATTGAGCCAGTCCACATACAAGCTCCCCAGGAAGAGAGACCAGAAACTGGTACTTCTCATCTTAGCCCCTGTGCTGGAGACTACCTGCAATCCTCATGGCAACCCTGTGGGTTAGGTAACTATTTATTCCGAATTTTATGCAGATTAATATTTCTGAATCAAAAATCGTCACAGTTTAAAAAATGTAAGTGTACTTATGTGACCAATGGAAAAGAAGAATATGATGAATCTGGACTGTTTTGAAAATTCAGGGCATATGGTTGCTGTAGTCATGGTGTCAAAATGTATATAAGGAAGAGAGATACTTTGTGCAGGATTAATCTGGCACATTGATCTATAAATCTGCCAATGAGTTTCAAATATTCCTTTTTCTCTCTCTGTGTGTGTGTGTGTGTGTGTGTGTGTGTATGTACAGCTTCTATATGAAAAAAACTGAGCTTGAACAAGGATGCCAGTTTTAATGGTTGCCCAAAGAAACATGTAGTCACACATAAATCATTCATATGTGAACCAGTTCAGTGGGAAGTAACTCTGTATAGCTGCTTGACCCAAACATCTTATTTCCAGTTGCTTTAAAAGAAGTTTTAACACAAGTCTGTGGAAAGAATAACTTGGCTCTTTAATATACTTTAGATAGCAAAGCGCTAAAATTTCATACTGTTTCCATAGGTTAGGGTATATCCTTATAAAACTGAATCATATATTCTTGAATTATCTTCCATGATTTTTATAATTACTTTTTATATATTTATATATAGTAATTTATAATAATTTAATTCCATATACCTTACAGTAATTGTTTCCAAATTAAGAAAAGGCTATATATAAAATCACAAATTTGTGTTAACACAAAATAGGAACTTTTATCCACATAAGATGATTCTTCTTTTTACTCTTTACTTTTATATCAGTGCCAATTAATTACAAAAGTAATACTGTGTCATAAAAGCTCCAACAATACATATAAGGTACAAGTAGAGTCCTTTGTCACTTCCTTGTCACTCCTAGCCTCCAAGGGTGGCCTCTGTTGACAGTTCAAGTGTGACCTCACAGACCTTTTTCTACGCTCCTGCAAACATGTAGGTATATTCCTGTAGAGTGATTCTCACATTCTTGAGAAATTAGAAGCATTGCTGTTTAAAAATAAATTTTAGTTTGGTGATGTTGGTCATTCTGCTAAAAGGAGTGATTTTCACAAACACTGAAACATCATTTTGTCATAGGCCGGCTTTCCAGGGAACTAGTTTGAAAGAATAATATTTTATAACAGGTGTAAAATCAAAGGTATTTAAGGGAAATATTTCCCCCTGGCTTTTCTGCATTTTGCAGTGCCCGTGGAGAGTTTGTGTATGAAGAATGCAGTATTCAGGGGAGGCGGAAAAACAGCTCGTGTCAACTAAAGTAATAAACTGAGTTAATCCCAAATTGACAATTTAAATCCCTTTAAAATAACTTGTTTCAATCAAGAAACTGTCTACCCAATCTGTCATCTCTTTTGAGCTTATTAGTAGTGGAATTTCTTAGGTGACTCTTTAAACCTTATGTCTGCAAGGTTCTCAGGTTATTGATGAAGACTTCCTGTTGCTGGGAAAACCAGCGTATTCGGTGTTTGATACTGTAAGTCGCAGTAGTTCTTTTGGGGGCAGGGAGAGTGTGTAAATAGCCAGCTGCTTCCCTTTGGAGGTGACTGTTCTGTTCCCAGGCCCTTTCTGCCCTGATACACTTGTCACTGGGAGAAATATATACAAAAGATAGGGACCGAGCATCAGCATTCCTTTAAAAATTTCTGCTCAAATGAAATGTAAAAATACAGTTAGTAAAATGTGTAAGAACATGTGGACCTTTCCAAAGCATTTGTGACACAAAGCAATGGAGAAAGTGGATGTGTAAACTCAAAGATGTGATTTCAGGTAATAGCTGTGAATGGTAATATCATTTTCCTAAGAATAGTTTAATCACATATCTCTTTTTAGATTTCTTTTAACTCTCTAAACATTTTATTTTCAAATTTGAATTTGTCACTTGAATAACATTTTTTTTTTTTCCTGAAGATAACTTTCTACAGGGTCTCCTGTGGTCAGGATCTTACTTTTTTTTAAATTAATTAATTAATTTTTTACTGAAGTACAGTTGATTTACTATGTAGTGTTAGTTTCAGGTTACAGCAAAGTGATTCAGTTACACATATGTATATATTCTTAGGGATCTTACATTTTTTTGAACCAGATTTCTAACCTCCTGGAGTTCATAGTCTCTCAGGGAAGATAGATAATTGGGCAAAAACAGTGGCTTGTGCTGAGTTCAGTGCTGTGGGAGTTCAGAGCAGAAGCCTCTCCCTCATCAGTGGTGCAGAGTTGGGGAGGTGCTGTCAAGGAAGGCTTCCTGGTGGAGGTGACTCCCAAGGTGATAGCTGAGAGATGTTTGCACATCAGTTGGGCAAATAGCGGTAGTGGGCTTGGGGTGTAAGTAGCCAGGGGACTGTCAGTGTCTGCAAAACCTGGCTGTGAGAGAGACCTGAACATAGGCAAGTAACTGGTAGTTCAGTCTGGTTGCATAGAGTAATTATAAATATTTATTGTGAAAGTAATACATGTTTGTCCTATATAAAATTTGAAAAATTCAAGAAACAAGAGAAAACATATACTGTCACTAATTTCAAGCTGCAGAATTTACTGTGAACATTTGTCATGATTTTGTCATACCTTACATTTATATTTGTAGAACAGCCTGTTTGGTATAATTCCACTTTGTCTTAAGCAACAGATATGTATATAGGCATAAAATGCATATGCATATATGAAAACATATCTTAAGTAAAACTCGGATCAGGCCAAACATGCTATTTGTTACCTGCTTTTTTCACATTATAATATTATTATAATGTGAAAAAATTATAATGCCTTTGGATGCCATTGTATTTGAAAGTGAAATGTTTCATTTCTGTGAATAAAATATTTTTGAAGTTAACCATCTGGATTCTTCTCTGCAGGAAGAATGTTTCCTGAACCTGGAGGCTCCTATATCAAGGGTATGTGGATACGACACGCCATTCCCTCACATTTTTGAGCCGTTCTACATCCCAGACAAATGGAAGTGCTATGACGCCCTTCGGAAAATGATCAACTATTGACCACAGGTAAGTCTGCCCTGCATTTTGAGAAAGGTAGTGAGTGTTCCTCACATTAACGTCCTGTTGATCAAGGAACAACCGTCATCAGTGCGTTGTCTTTTCATAAATGGCAACTTCCAGAACAAAGTGTGGATTTCAGAAAAAAAAATGTGAATTTATAGTAGTATGTTTAAATTTAATAGAAATATATCAAGCATATGCATTATCTGATTTCTATAAAACTGATACATGCACGTGTTAACATTGAATAATCACTAGATGAAGATGCCGTCTGCCATGATTGCAAATATACCTTACCCCGTTGTTCCAACTTTATCCTCACTTGTGTATATTTTTATTGGCAATTTAAACCGTTCATGAATCGGGTTAATTTCTGTTATTTAAAGATGGCCCTTCAGGCACCGTTAAATTGGACTCCAGTGATTTAAACTATATGATGATCCGTAGCATTCTAAAATTTGCCTTCATGTTATCTTGAAAGATACGTTTGTTGAACAGGAAACCTATTTATTATGTATAAGGGAAATTGTTACTTAAAAAAAAAAAAAAAAAATCCAGCACCGCTACCATTCCCAGAACCTTTCTTGGCAAGTGAATATTTTAAAATTATGGCTAATAAGTGACATTTATTCATTGTGATTTTCTAGGTCATGCTTTTCTGTCCCTCTAGCAGTGTTATTCTAGCAAAAATGAATACCATTTAAAGACTGTTAAGTTAGTTTTCAGGGCTTTAATATAGAAGATGCTATCACCAATACACTGATTTGTTTTACCTTTGGCATTTTTTGAAATGGTTCAAAATGTGTAGATAGGGATTAAGTGCTTTACATTTTAATATCTAGGTTGTCCAAATAATAATAATACATTTTGAAGAACCATGATCTTTGAAAGGAAAGGGAAGAATAGGCTTTATATAATAACATAGCCCATACTTTTTAAAGATTAGGAAATACTATGATTCTTGAATTCTGTGTATGGGTAGTAAAGCCAGCTCACCTCAAACCAAAGAGAGAGAGAGATACCTTTACATTTGGTCATGTAGAGAAAATAATGCCCTCCATCCACCACTATGATCCCCACCTTTTTGTAGTTCTATTCTATCCTCTATTCTGAGGATATTGTCATAGGCATTAGTAGGGCCATTAGCCTACATGCCCCAGTATTCTTTCAGACATGCAGAGGTAGACACTGTATTTCTGATGTCCTCTTAATGTCTGTGAGAGAAGCTGGCTTCTACAGTCTCACTTAAGCCTGGTTAGAGGACTTCCTCACTTTTGTGTCCATCTTGTTCCTTGCATGGACCATCCATAATGGAAAGTCAAGGTAATACTGTGTGGCCATGTCCTTGTTGCTATTTTTAAAGTAATCTTTAGGTGCTGGTTTTAAATTTGGATATGTATTTCTTTTTAAACCTAAAAAAAAAAAAATATTTAGACCTCTCATGAAAATACGATAAAAGAAGAGTAGCTCTTCTACGCTAAAAGTTACATATGGCATTAAAGAAAGTAGTCATGCAGTTGAGAAAGTCTGTATTTAATTCATGGTGGCCAGGGTGTCTATAATCGTTATTGACTTCTTTTACAGAAAAACCGGAAGATTAGGACTAGATACGGAAATATTTTTCTGAATTTTTTTATATTTCCTCTTCTTGAAAATAGAGTTTTTATGAAATGAACCGACTTGGATATTGGCTGAAAAATGATGAATTAATTATTGTATTCACACATATGAATTGATCATTTCCATTAAGAGTCATTTCAGATTAACTTTTAAAAATATTCTGCATGGTAGGCTTATAAATTCCATTTAATTGTGTCTGTAAATATTGGATGTGGGATACTATTCAATAAAGCAAAAATCAGACTGTCTTCAGCTTGTGTCTCTTTTTTGTTTTTGTAGCTACAGTGATCATAGCTTGTTAATTACATCTGCATGGAAGTGAAATGTTTAGAAATGCTGGTTTTTCAACTTTATTGTATTTGGTTTCATTCTTTATGGCTAAGACAGTTGTATGTTGATGAAACTTCTGGAATGTTTTTCCTTGTTCTTCCCTCTTGTCCCAAGAAGGTGGTCTACTGAGGGGCAAGTTCACTTTTTCTCCAGAGTGTGGTGAGGCAGGAAGGATCATCTTTGCTTCTTCTCTTTCTTTTTCTGGGAGGTGGACAGCCTGAGCCTGTCTTCTGTTATAAAATCATCAAGCTTTTGCTGCAGTTTTTTGGTTTTTTTGGCCACGATGTTGCAAAACAAATATTTTTTTCCACGTCCTTTATATTAATATGTAGCTAAAAAGAAAAACAGCATGAACAGCGACATAAGGAGGAAACCTCCTTGCTGGGGACTTTGTCAGGGCCTCTTGTATCTGATTAGGCCTTTCCCGCCCTTCACCATAGTGTAGACAACGGCCTCAGGGACCCCTTTGCAGAAGCCCTCACCCTCCAGCCCTACCCTCAGAGGGGGTGCTCTCATCCCTACCTTCCCTCCCATACACCCAAGAAGAGCTCTTCTCACCAGTTCCAGCTGAACGAGCCCCACCCCACCCCTGACAAAAATCAGAGAAATAGGGTCATGTAGTGTTTTCCTTTCTCTATAAACACTGGAAAAAATGGACATTTTTTTATGATTACAAATGTATATATTACTTTAAAACTACAGTTTAAAAAGTTGTGTCCTGTTTATTTTTATCAGATGTTTGGAGGAGGATATGGAAAGTGACATTTGTAGATTGCCAAAGACTTGGAGTAAAGTAAAGAAGGCACTTTGTAACAGATTCTGGAGAGCAGTGGCTAAAATAAACAAAGCTTTTGTTAGGGGTAAAAATAAAGCCCTGTCCTTGGTTTATAAATAGAAACACCTGAACAGTATAGGACGGGAAAAGATGTACTTGTCAGCAATAAGTTTGGAAAAGATTTAGGGAATCCATTTGGCTTACGGTTCAGGACATTCTGAGTGGAAGATGCCAAAACTCAGTATGGACCTTGGCTTTGGCCTTCCCTCTCCACTGAGGATCTAGGCGTCCTTGCAGGGAGCTCTGTGCTCACATGGTCAGTCCAGCAGAGCAGGGAACGTGTGCTGGTCACCCACGTCTGGGCCGATAATGGGTTCTATTTGAACATATTTGTTTTACTTGAACTTATTTTTTTAGTTGATATTATTTACGATTTCAGGTGAAGTTACTTGTTTTATTGCCATTGGTACCTTTTTAATCCTATTTTTAAAATTCATTTGTTGTTGTAAGAATTTTCCCTTAGTTATTTTAATTTTATTTTCTTTAACTCTGCTTCCCTTCTCCAGTTAGCCCTGCCGTGCCCACCAGTAAATGCCCCCTTCCCTTCCAAAGTAAAGAAGTTACACTTCATGCTAAACTCGGTCTATGGCGCAAGAAGTACATACACATCTAAATAATTGTGTTAAAATTTTTTTTTACATGAAACGAATTGTTCCATATTGTGAAAATAAGAAAATGGTGGTGTGCCCCAAGGACAAAGAACAAGATAAACTCAAAGGGCCAATACTGCCTGAACAAAGAGTTACAGGACTTCTATCACTCTGTCACAATGTGACCATTGCAATGTCCCAGAGCCCCCCAAGCAGCCTGCCCCGTCCCTTTCCCATCCCATATAAGGAAAGACATTTGCCATGTTTTTCTCCCGCTCAGCACGCTGAAAGTATACATACTCTGCCCAGTCAGCCGATGACTTGCAGGTTCCCTGGCTATAAAAACAGACAAGCAACCCGTGCTCAGTGTCGACTTCCCCTGGCTACCAGGAGGTCGGCCCGCTGTTCTTGCAGCGACTCTTCTCTTTAATAAACTCTATCTTCCTTACATTCTGCCTCGTGTCTGGAAATTCTTTTCCAACCTGCGCTCGGACCACGACAAAAATAGCAACGAGAAGACACTCAAGAGATGTTAAAGGAATTCCAAATTCCCCACCACCCCCAGCTTCAGGATAAAGTCTGCTCCACGTGACAACATGAATGTATAAGTGAATATAATCTTCTATAGTTCCAATTACCCAAGTCCTTTCGCAAAAAAAATATCACATCCATGTTCCGTACAACTGATAGATATTATCCAAGCTAAGTAAACAGTATACATTAGATAGAGAAGTGAGGCAGGCACAACAGCGAGACAATTACCTCATTTTAGTCCTTGAAAGTTAAGTCACAGAAGCTAGAAACTCTTGCTGGGGTCCTGAGAAGACATCCCACAGAGGGTCCACACTCGCTTTCGTGAAATCTCCTTCCTGTCAGCTTGCCTGGGGTGGACTCGTGTGGCTTCTGGCTGCTTTTGGCCTCCCTGCCCCCACTTCTAGAAACAGCACTGCTGTTTGTTTAGAGAACTCCCTCTCCCAGCGCATGTGGCTCTCTCTGGAGGGGCTGCCAATCCCAGTGCCATCCAGCACCAGCCACAGGGATGGCCCTGGCCCAGGCCCTCCGGGTACCACAGGACAGAAGGTCGGGTTGCTCATGCAGAAGCACAACTTAGTAAGCCTCAGACTTGTCAATGACACTAAATTCTAAAAGACTGGTTCTCAAACTTTTACCAGTTCGAGGTACACCAGGGATAGAACTGATGGGTGTACACCATGTAGGCACACAGCACTGCCTTAGCAGAGATACTCAGCTGAGGGGTGAGGGCATGACCCCAAAGCATCATGTTGGAATTTTCAGAGAGACATGAGGTTTGGAGACTCTGATGTGTTTTCCTAGGCCATGGAACTTGGAAGGAAATAGGGAACATTCATATATGGGCAAAGATTTGGAAACCCTGACACCTGATACCTCCCTGAATATGGTATTTAAAGATATTTGCCAGGAAAATGAGAAATAAAATTAGAACAAGAATGAGGAAATCATAGGTGGAAAGGACTAGAAGTAAAAATGAAAACAAGTTAGATGAAAAGATGCACACCAGTAATTGTCATAAATACACTTTTTGTTGGTGCTGTGCCGTGAGACTTGTGGGATTTTAGTTCCCCGACCAGGGATTGAACCCAGGCCCTCAGCAGTGAGAACACAGATCCTAACCACTGCACCACCAGGGAATTCCCATAAATACTCTTTTTTATGTGAAACAAATGTTCTACATTTGACAAAAGGAATATATCACAGTGAAAATATAACAGGTAAATTCTTTACATTCTAAATGCGTGGTATTAAAATGTAAGCAAAAACTTATAAATGCAAAAGATATGAACAGAACAGTTGTAGAAGGCTTTGTCACCCCACTTTCAATTTGATACATGAAGTAGACAGGAGTAAGTAATAGGTTTAGGTCAATAGAAATATGTTTTAAACTTTGTGTCTTCATAAACAGAGACTCTGTTGCCTTTTAGCCTATACACAGGCGGTTCAAAAAATTGACCATATACTGTACTAAGGCACAAAGAAAAATAACAGTAAATTCCCCAAAGAAAAGAGTATTCAAAGGTACCACATCCCACTTAGAAATAAAAAGACGCCCAGCTAAGTAACTGTGGAAGCAAGGAGGAAACAACTACAACGTAATTAGAAGATAAGATCACTGATACGCTTCAGCCAAAATTTTACTCACAGATAAATTCATAGACTTTCAAATCTTTTAAAAAGAAAAACTGAAAATACAAGGATGCAAGAATAAAGAAGGAAGAAGCACAAGAAGAATGAGAAGAATAATAAAGTTAATAGCAGAACATTCCAAATGCGAAAAATAAAATTGTAAAATCGAAGTTATTTTTTTTTTGGTAAAAATGAAAGTTTTTCTTTCATTTTATACTGTCTGTTCCCTATGAAGGTGGAGGTTTTTATGTAATCATGATATCAGCAAATAAAGGCTACGTAATTGTTGTTCCTATATCGGGTAACACTTTCAAGGTCCTTCATTTGAGGAGAGGAAATAATTTAGCCAAACCTAATTGTTTATCCAATGTATTGATAAGCAAAGGTCTTTGTTTTTAGAATATTTTGTTCCATCATTTTAAGAAAATAATTACTAAGGTCTTGTTTTGCCAAGTCCTTCAGTTTCTTGCCAAGGCCTACCTGGCTACCATAAATATCTTATTTCTATGAATTTTCATAAGATACAGTGACCGTTGTCGAAGAAATATTAATCAGTCGATCTAAGAAAGAAATGGAAAATTTTATTCAAGTGAAATTTGAGGATTATAACCCAGGAAGAGCATCTCAGAAAGCTCTGAGGGCTGTTCTGCTCGTTAGAAGTCAAGGCACAGTTGTATAAGTTTTTTGAGATAGAGGGCTGTACATTAAATGACGTATTATTGACAGTTTACACAATCCAGATCTAAGTGTCATCGTGATCCCTTACAAAATCAAGAAGGAATGTTATCTTTAAGGAGTTATCTTGTTGATGAGAATGTTGCTGTTGATGGTATTTCTGCCGATGGGGAAGGTTTGGTGGATTCATGATGCAGATACACAATGCACAGTGGGGGGAGAGAGGAGGCCAAAGGGCAGAGAAAAGTTTTTATGTTTAAATTTTTCTTGTCTTGCCATAAAATATGAATTTTATTTCACACTATAAAGAATTAGAATAATTCTTTTAAAAATATTTTCTTGATCATTTGGAACGCCTACCTACTTATTACACTGGGATTTTCTTCCCCTTCATTCCTAATTTTTTTTAATTGAATTATAGTTGATTTGCAATGTGTTAATTTCTGCTGTACAGCAAAATGATTCAGTTATACATATATACACAATCTTTTTAATATTCTTTTCCATTATGGTTTCTCATAGGATACTGAATATAGTTCCCTGTGCTGTACAGTAGGACCTTGTTGTTTATCTATTCCATATATAACAGCTTACGTCTGCTAATCCCAGCCTCCCACTCCATTCCTCCCCCAACACCCTCCTCCTTTGACAACCACAAGTCTGCTCTATGTCCATGAGTCTGTTTCTGTTTCGTAGATAGGTTCATTTGTATCATATTTTAGATTCCACATGTTTTACTGGTTCCACAAAGGCAGGGAGCTTTGGTCTGTTTATTACAATTCTGCAGAGCCTAGAAAAGTCCTGGTCTACAGAGGCTCTCAATATGCTGCTGAACAAACCCATGAAAGGAAATGCAGGCCTATACTTGAATCAGACCTTGTACTTGAAAAGCACTTGAAAGTAAGTACTTTGAAGCACTTGAAAAAGTACTTGAAAGTAATATCAAATACTATCAATATATTACTTTAAATGTCTACTTTGAGTAGTGTAGACATTTAAAGTAATATATTGATAGTATTTGATATTTTATACCAGTTGATATTCTAGACCTTCAGAGACATGGGGTTGTATCTCATTTCTTCAGGAATTTCAGGAACAGAAACAGTCCTTCTGGTAGGGCAAGACCTCAGAAGTCCCCGAGAGATGAACATCGTTTCTATATTTTTAGGCCTATTTCTTCAGATAGATTTCAAAACCATGTATTTTTTTTAAGGGGCTCTAAGACAATATTGTACATTAAAATGTGTCTGCAAATGGACAAACCAGAATAGAATGCTCATTCAAAACTGTTCATTTGAGAGTGATGAGATTGTCAGTAAGTTTCCTTTATTTTCTTCATCTCTGTTCTTGTAAGTCACAAACGGAGAGCCAGCCTGGCTCAGAGCTGTCCTGCCAATGGTCCCATCTTCTGTTTGGTCTGCAGACTTGGGACTGGGCCAGAGGTAGGACACCATGTCCTTGGCCACAGTGCCTAGTCAAGGGATGGGAGGTGACCCAAACCAGCCAATCAAAGCCATTTTCAGGATTTTTCAAACAAACAGATCTAGGGTGATGTTATTCTGGAAGGACCTACTGCTACCTTCCCTGTAGAAGAAGGCCTTCTTCATCCGAGAAAGAAAGGAACCATTGTACTAAGGAAAGATGTTATACAAGCTGGGTCAGTCCCCCCACGGCCAGCTGACCAGCTCCACTGCTGCCCTGTGCACCTTCAACTTCCTTTCACTCCAGGATCCTTCCACTTTGTTCTAAATTGGATTTCTGTTGCTTGCAAACAGAAACATCCTAATTCAGTCCTTCCAATGCTTTGGAATATATTCTTTTTGAAAGAAGTAAGTCCACATGTTTTAAATAAAATATACTTGGGGAAAACCCTCCACCCTTGGGACTAGTCTACGTATTGTGCTTGATTTTTTTCTTATCTACGACATGCAAACTAGATGGAGATATTGCGTTAATATCAAGTATCTTAGCCATAAAATAAATGAATTCAGACTTTCAGCCTGAAAGTTGAATGCTGGCAACCTTCCCTTAGGCCAAGAAAATGAGCAGTCCCACAGCATCTGTCTTTTGGAAGCCTTACTCTTCGGAGGCTTATTCACATAAAGTTCTTTACTGAAGTCATGAGACCTTAGAACTGTTTTTAAACTTACCCATGTAGCCCCAAACAGCCCTTGGGAATTTTCTTTTTGAAAGAAGTTTAATATGTCTGTGGTCAGTCTAATAGCAAATGTTTCTTTGAGAATACTTTGTGTAAATTCCCCATATTTTCCTCTTTTCCATTGAAGCATACATTTACTTTCACCCTATTTCATCTTTTATGTGAAGTATTTCAAGGAGGTCAGAGAACATACGTGTCGTGACTGTGTGCCTTTCACCAAATGTAAAAATTGCAAATTACAATTCATCTTCCCTAGGTTACCCTAAGCCAGAGGGAAAATTAAATAGACATTAATAGCAACAAGTAGTGTTTTGGGTTTTTTTGTTTGTTTTTTAATTCTATCCCAATTGCTAGACAGCCTCATAAAGTTTTCCCTAATTATTTGGGAGAGTTGCTGGAGGGTTACTTGGACAACCATGCGGAGTCCGCAGTCCTCTGGCTCTGGCGTCACATCCCTACAGAAGGCACCACAGGGCTGCCGCTGCGACAAGGGCCACCTGCAGCTGGCGCTCTCTGCCCCGAAGCCCTCAGGGCCCACACAGGGGTGAGGCGTAGGTGTGGATACCAGGGATGGTATTCCTCGTTGGGTCTGTGGAGCGGAGACAGTACTCTGTGTTCTTCCCGGAGGCAGGAAGATCATCTCCCATTGTGATACGTGGATCCCAAGAGAGCATGGCTGTGTGCCCCCCAAAATCTCATGGATATTTGGTGAAACAGACCGTGTGCTATTCACTGGTGACAGACCAACTCTTGTACTTAGAAGCTCTGTCCCTCTCTGGGGCTCAAGGATTGTTACTGGTCTAGTCTGGGTCCCCAGCTCCCTCTTCTCTGAGACCAGGCTCCTCTGCAGGGCTCCTCTCTCTCTCTGTACACAGAGACCATTGGCCAACCTGCCTGCCCATCCTGCAGGTCAGTCTAAGTGTTAGAGCAGCATACTTTAGTCCTAACTAGGTTTACTCTTCCAAGGAAGGACCTCATGTCTATCAGATTTATTTGATGTTATTGTGTGCACAGTAATAATTTTCATATAGATTCTGAGAAAATTGCTTAGGAGAAAATGGAATGGCAGTGGTGTGTGATTCATGGTACATCCATATGATTAGGTACTCTATAGAATTTGCAAGTAATGATTACGAAAATTATGTAGCAACATGGAAAGATGCTCATTGTATACTTTTAAGTGGAAAAGTTATGATGCAAAATTATATGTATATTATGATTATGACTATTATTACTTATGATTACAACCATTATTAAGATTTTTCTTGCGCAGGAATAGAGAATATAGCAGCACTGTTAAGAGTGAGTACCATGAGTTATATCATAATAAAAGGGTAGTTTTTAGCATGTTCATTACGCAAACTAATAAAAATACCGAATATATACTTTACTAAACTGTTAGCAAGTATTAAACATTGCGTAACCTTCCTATTTAAAACATGGTTTCTAAGCACCGGTACGAAAGAATCTTTTAGTCCATCTGATTACTGTAAGAACCTGAAATAAATAAAATACAATTTTTTCCTTTCTCTCTCAAACTCTCTCTCCCTCCCCCTCACACACACACACACACACACACACACACACACACACACACACTATGAATTATTCGAATGAGAACGATTCATTAGATAAACTCAGAAGCGAAGACTAAAAACAGAAATAATTCATCTTCTACAGTACTATACTAATGCCTTTGTAACTTTCTGACCCTTTCTATTATGATTTATAAGTTTATGAGTGTTATAGCAGAAAAAAGATGTCACATTCAAAGGTTTTAATTGAATAGAGTTTAATAAAGGGACTATTTACAAAGTTCTGGGCAGATGTAGGGAACCAGGAAGGAAGGGTGAAGCACCCACGAGCTCACAACTCTCTCTGGGAAGTCATCACCGTGGAGCCTGAAGCAGGGTGGGTAGGAACGGTCCTGGAGCCCGGTGAGAGCGGTTGCCATGGAAGAGGGGCTGCCTGACAGGAGCTGTGGCCACAGAGAAACAGGACAGCTGCTGAAACAGCATGGGCATGGGGGAGAGGAGGGTACCTATCCTGGGCTCTGTCTCTCCTTCTACCCCCTGACAGTCTGTCAGTGCTTCCCTTTGGCCAAATCCAGTTTCAGGCCAAGAGGCCGACTAGCTCGGTGGTGCCGTCCCCGGTGTAGCCTCTCCAGAAACAGAGCAGGGCAGAGCCGTGGGGAGTGGGTGCAGAGGGGTGAATGGAGACTAACCCGCATGAGGAGCCCCCAGCTATTCCACATCACAGGAGGCGCCCAGCGAGATAGATGCCTGTTGAACTGCAAGCTGACTGTTTTTGGATCTGATGAAAAATGTAGATCCTTTTTAGCCATGCCACCTTTTCCTGGGCGAGCCTGGGCTTTTGATGGCTATGTGTTCTGCCGGTGGAAATTTCTGGTGGAGCATCTATGCCCTGTGTTTGCAACGATACCCTGGGAGCCCTCAGTGTTCCTGCAAAAACCTAGACTGTTTGAGCTCTCAGTCTGTGGCACGGCTGCCATGCTGGAGGAGAGCTTCCGTGCTGTTTGCCAGCTCACACCTACTGTTCCCTGGGCCCACGCTTTTCTCTTTCATTTTGTTGGAGCACATCCTGCAGTAGATTCCTTAGAACGTCTTCATGAGAAGCTAATTTCTTGATTCCTTTCTTGTCGGAAAATGGCCTTCCTCTAACCCTTGACTCATAGTTTGGCTGAGTATAAAATTTTAGGCTAAGACACATTATTGTCTCAGAATAGTTAAGGCATTGCTTAATTCTTCTCAACTTGTCTTAAGTCTCTTATTTTTTGTCTCAAAATTTGCCTCTTTATCAGACTTCTTGGGACACTTCCTTAATCTTGTCTTCTAATTTTCTACCCTTTAGCTTTATTTTGGCCAACTTTTTTTTTCTAATCTCTCTCAGAGCATCCTCTTATTTTAAGGCTGCCATATCAGCCTGTATATGTATGTGTACCTGTATATATATGTGTACACACACATATATACAAATATATATACATATGTGTGTGTGTGTGTATATATACCTCTCAGGATATGTATTTGAGTTGTTGCTTTTTTAGGAGTTTTATCATGTTCTCTGAATTACATTGTTTCCTCTGGTTTCCATTTTTCTATTTCTTTTGGCTTCTCTTTTTTGTCTTATGTGTGCTGATTACCAGTTGGTTTTTTTCAAGACTGAGCTTCAAAAGCTGACCTGGATTGTGACATATACCTGCAATGGAATATTATTCAACCATAAAAATGAGTGAAATCCTGATACACATGGCAAAAAGGATGAACCTCCAAAACATGCTGAATGAGAGATGGCGGACACAAATAGTCACGTGTGATTCCGTTTATTTGAAGGATCCAGAACAGATAAGCCCATGGAGACAGAATGTAGATCAGTGGTTGCCCGGGGCTGGGGGAAGGGGAGAATGGGAAGAAAGTGCTTCATGGGTACCGGTAAGGGGGTTTACTTCGGAGTGATGGACATGTTGTGGAATTAAATAGAGCAGGGGTCCCCAACCCCCAGGCCCTGGACCAGTAATGGTCCGCACAGCAGGAGGTGGACAGTGGGCAAGCGAGCGAAGCTTCATCTCCCGCTCCCCATCGCTCACATTATCACCTGAACCGTCCCCCCCATCGCTCGCATTACCGCCTGAACCATTCCCCCACCACCACCCCGTCCGTGGAAAAATTGTCTTCCACTAAACCAGTCCCTGGTGCCAGAAAGGTTGGGGACCGCTGAAATAGAGGAAGAGGCTTCACAACATTGCGAATGTACTGAATGCCACCAAATTGTCCATTTAACATGGTTCCCTTTGTTATGTGAATATCATCCCAATAAATTTTTTTTTTTTCTTTAATGAAACTCTCTAGGAGTTAAGCCAGCATTTTATTTATTTATTTATTTTTGGCTGTGTTGGGTCTTCGCCTCTGTGCGAGGGCTTTCTCTAGTTGTGGCAAGCGGGTGCCACTCTTCATCGCAGTGCGCGGGTCTCTCACTGTCGCGGCCTCTCTTGTTGCGGAGCACAGGCTCCAGTCGCGCAGGCTCAGTAGTTGTGGCTCACGGGCCCAGCTGCTCCACGGCATGTGGGATCTTCCCAGACCAGGGCTCGAACCCATGTCCCCTGCATTGGCAGGCAGACTCTCAACCAATGCGCCACCAGGGAAGCCCAAATTATTTTTTTAAAGCTGGGAGAGCTGTGGATGTGTGTGTGGCATGACAAGCAGTGGCCTTCGTTTCCAGATGATTAGGCAGAGAATCCCCCCACCTTGAGAGCACTCCAGCATTGCTGGCACAGGAAAGGCTGTCCTCTGAGGCTTTTTCCCAAGAATAATGTCCTGATCTCTCGCCTAAAGGGTGGCAGGCTAGTTCATTAAGTGCCACTTGGACCCAGGGTCTGGATGTCACATTCAATTCCATGTTTTCTACCTTGGACATTGTTCCATTCTTGCTCTGGGCCAGGTTTTCCTGATCCCAAAGGCTGTCCCTCTCAATCTCTCTGGAGGATAATCCCCCGAGTCTCCATTAGTACAGGCAGACACCCAGTTGTGTCCTTGTGAGGGGGAGGGAAGGCAATGCCCCCGGGTCCTCGCCTGGCTTCAGCCCCGCTGTGGGCCACACCGAGACTCTCTGAGGTCAGCCTCTTGCCGGTGGCCATCCCTGCTCTTCACTGCCTTTCCAGTCCTGGCTTGGGGCTTCCTCTTCGGGCACGGCACCTCTTATTTCATTTTTCTGACCTTGTACTCATGTCCCCTCTCCTGTTTTCCTTGTCCTTGGTGTTTATACTTTTTAAAAACGTTTCCTTCATTATCATTTTAATGCCCTCTGAGGAAGGAGAGGAGGAAAACCTGTTTGTTGTTCAATAGGCTGGTTTAACTTGTACATTTTTTTTTTGGCAAAACTTCTCAGGGGACGTTTACCTGAGAATGAAAAGAATGGTCAGCCCTGAAGTAAGCTGTGTTCTCAGGCAAGTTAATGAATTGCCTGATCTTTTCTTGTGCCCGATTTTTTACCGTTAAAACGGTCCCAGGAGGTGGTGCGACGTGGCAGGACGTGGCAGGGCCCACGTTTATTAAATGCCGGTTTCGTGCCAAGAGGACAACCCTGTACCTCCTCAGCCTTTGAGTGAAAAGTACTGAGATTAAACTGTTTACCTGTCTTGTGTGATTGTTTTTGTGAAGTATCAATTCTTGTAAGTCTCTTTGACGTAGGTGAAAATGAAATAAGGTAGCATCCCCAGAGCCCTGGGACCTCAACCTGTGCCTCCAGGACAGACTTCTCACCTGCCACTGTCATTATTTGTTTACACCTTTGAGCCCCAGCCTCCAGCAGGAAGGAATCCTGCCTTAGTTATCACCACACACGAAGCAGCTCAATGAATAATCATACAATATACACGGCACTCCTGCTATAGGAACAATTTAGTATTTCTTTTCTTTCTTTCTTTTGGCCACAGCATGCTGCATGCCGGATCTTAATTCCCTGACCAGGAATCAAATCCGTGCCCCCTGCAGTGGCAGCGTGGAGTCCTATCCACTGGACCGCCAGGGAAGTCCCTATAGGAACAATTTAAATGGAAGAAAATAAGTTGGTAAATGTAAAGTGGTCTTAGAATTCAATATCAAGCTGTGATGAAAACTAAGAGCCATAAGTTCACAGGTCACTATCTAGTAGCCCTATTTTTACTCTTAAGAAACCCACTGGTACATGTACATTTCATCGCAAGAACCAGAGATCTACTCATCTGTTTATGCAAGGTGGAATTTGTACTAATGAATCTAATTGCAGGAAGAACTCTAGGACTTAGAAGAATTAGAAAGTTATACAAGTTTTTAAAATAATTCCCCTCTTCTCTCTCCATCTCTCCCCGGGGCTTCTTGATATCTCCTCTCTGCCATGTGCCAGTTTCATTTTTTTTCTCTCTCTGCTGACCTCCTCCATTCACTCAGCGCCTTATGCTTGGCTGCCTTAAAATGGCAGCCTCTACCTGGCTCTCTAGCTTGGCTTCACATCATTAACGAACTCGAAATTTGTTCATTCCAATTCCAGGTTCCCAGGAGTAGGAAGAATTGGCCCAGCTTGAGTCAGGTGTCTTCTCCTGGTCCACAGTGAGGACAGATGTGCAGGTGCGCTGCATACAGAGGTGGGGAAAGATGGTGTCTCTACTGAAGTGCACTTGACAGGTCCCTGTCCCTGAAGCAGTTGACTGTTACCGTTGTCACTGTTGTTACTATTTCTTCATATGTAAGGTATTTTATCCAGAACTCGGTAGATGAAGGTTAGGTGAAGGGTGAATGGACAAGTTCTCCTTTAGAGGAGCACCGGGGGTGGGGATGGGGGTGAGGGTCTCTTCAGGCAGCCTGTCTGGTGCTGCTCTTCCTGTGATCAAATAGGAGCACGCACCCCCACGAGAAACAGTACTTGTTCTCTGCTTCAGCCACATTTCTTAACTGGTCATTCGGATGCTGGCAGCTAATAAGGAATTGGCAAATAGAGTTTGGGAAAATGGAGCTTCTGTTGCACCAAGCCTTGGGAGTCCCACATGGACAGAGGGATTACCAAGTTTCTGTCTCCGTGATTCTCTAAATGCCATCTTTGCATACAGAGGTCACACGTTGTAGATTTCTGTTTTGAAATTTAAATCATTTTTTAAAATTGAAGTATAGTTAATTTACAATGTTGTGTTAGTTTCAGGTGTACAGCAAACAGTGATTCAGTTATACATATATACATATGTATACATATAATATATATTTTTTTCTGATTATTTTCCGTTACAGGTTATTACAGGATATTGAATACAGTTCCCTATGCTATACAGTAGGTCCTTGTTGTTTATTTATTTTATATATAGTACGTGTACTTGTTAATCCCAAACTCCTAAATTATCTCTCCCCCCATCCCTTTCGGTAACCATAAGTTTGTTTTCTATATCTGTGAGTCTATTTCTGTTTTGTAAATAAGTTCATTTATATCATTTTTTTAGATTCCACATAGAAGTGATATTGTATGATATTTGCCTTTGTCTGACTTACTTCACTTAATATGATAATCTCTAGGTCCATCCATGTTGCTGCAAATGGCATTATTTCATTCTTTTTTTTTAAACTTTGGGTTTATTTATTTATTTATTTATTTATGGCTGTGTTGGGTCTTTGTTTCTGTGCGAGGGCTTTCTCTAGTTGCGGCAAGTGGGGGCCACTCTTCATCGTGGTGCACGGGCCTCTCACTATCGTGGCCTCTCTTGTCGCAGAGCACAGGCTCCAGATGTGCAGGCTCAGTAGTTGTGGCTCACGGGCCCAGTTGCTCCGCGGCATGTGGGATCTTCCCAGACCAGGGCTCGAACACGTGTCCCCTGCATTGGCAGGCAGATTCTTAACCACTGCGCCACCAGGGAAGCCCTATTTCATTCTTGTTTATGGCTGAGTAATATTCCATTGTATATATATATTTACCACATCTTCTTTATCCATTCGTCTGTCATTGGACACTTAGGGTGCTTCCATGTCCTGGCTATTGTGAATAGTGCTGCTGTGAACATTGGGGTGCATGTATCTTTTTGAATTATTTCTCTGGATATATTCCCAGGCAGGAGTGGGACTGCAGGATCATATGGTAGTTCTATTTTTAGTTCCTTCAGGAACCTCCATACTGTTCTCCATAGTGGCTGCACCAATTTACATTCCCACCAACAGTGTAGGAGGGTTCCTTTTTCTCCACATCCTCTCCAGCATTTATTGTTTGTAGACTTTTGAATGATGACCATTCTGACCGGTGTGAGGTGCACATTCTGTAGGTTGAAAAAGGGCCTGGAAGAGGAGGTAGATTCTGAGAGTCAGGGAACTTGCACAGCAGAGATCTAGAGAGCTGGCCCAAGGAGTAAAGGTCATGTTTCATATAGAAACAGTGGTCCTGAGAGTTGCATAATTAAGATGATGTACAGTGTGAAGAATATAGTCAATAACTATGTAATATCTTTGTACGGTGGCATTACAAAGCAGTTATTTATTTATTGTATAACTACTTAGATGTACTAACTTTGTGCTAGGCTGTCTCTGAAAAACGATGGTTAATTGCAAGGATAGGCATTGACTGACAGAGGAAGCAGCACTAGGAAACTGACTTTCCATTTCTTCTTTGTGATGGTCAGGCTTAATTCTTGCTTTCATGCTCTCTTTGGTTATTTCCTCTCTTACCTTCAGTCCCCCAGATCAGGAGAAACTGATCTCATTTGGACTCAAAGTGAACTCTTGAGCCCCCCATCCTGTTCAGTTTCCCATAGTCAGGATAGAAGTGGTTCTATAGAACGTACATCCATGCTTTCCTCTGAAAGGAGCCATAGAGGTCAGGGTAAATGAGGGGCATTATGATGCTTAATGACGTCCCTGTGTAATCAGAGGTTGATTATCATTGATTTTTTTTTAAGAGCTCCTGACTTATTTATTTATTTTATTTTATTTTTTTGGCTGTGTTGGGTCTTCGTTTCTGTGCCAGGGCTTTCTCTAGTTGCGGCAAGTGGGGGCCACTCTTCATTGCGGTGCGTGGGCCTCTCACTGTCGCGGCCTCTCTTGTTGTGGAGCACAGGCTCCAGACGCGCAGGCTCAGCAGTTGTGGCGCACGGGCCTAGTTGCTCCGCGGCATGTGGGATCTTCCCAGACCAGGGCTCGAACCCGTGTCCCCTGCGTGGGCAGGCAGATTCTCAACCACTGCGCCAGCAGGGAAGCCCAATATCATTGATTTTTGAGTCCTTCATCCAGCCAGTAAGCCACCCAGAGTGCCCCTCCTGGGACTAGAATAGCACGGGGTCACTATCATAGCTTCTCTGGGAATAAGGGCAACAGCGGGCTGTCACAGGACCTGCCAAGCCTGGTACAGGGGGACATCATCTCTTGGAATGCTCCCTAGGAGACGAAGTTTTGAGTAGACTCTGAAACCTATAACATGTATTTATACAATGGGAGAGAGCCGAAAAGCCTTTACAGGTAGGAGCACATGCAAGAATTGGTGTGAGAAAAGGAGATCAAGTTGGCCTCACAGTGTTAAACAACACTTTTCTCAAAAAAAAAAAGACCCTAAAACTTTCCAAAATTGCAATCTGCTTTAATTTTAAACTTAATAAATGTTGTTCTGTCAACTCCCTGACTTGAAATGAAAGTTGCATTAACCAAAGATGTGCATTTAGATGTAAGTTTAAATAAAGCACCTCTAAAGAAGACTAAAATTCTATGTAATTTTACATAATTAACTGTAGCTATTTTGCCATACTACAATTTTCCGCTTTGCTCCCTGTGTCTACAATTTTGATGTTCGCCAGGGATTTGGATGGTTTATTTCAGTGCAAGCTTAGCCACATTTGTAGGGTGCAGATGGTAATTACTCTCTACCTAAAACCAGAGAAGATGCACCAAGTTTTCAGTTTGATGACACTTGGAAAATTTTTAGCAAAGAAAATAATGAATGGTCTTCAAATCTGGACCCAAATAGTGAAGGCAAAAGTAGTTTCAAAAGGTCACTTTTATTTCTGCCTCTGTTCTACCTTTCCCACTCTCCAGGCTTTTCATTGGTGAGAAATTGATTGAACATATTGACACGAGCATTTCTAAAAAGGCTGAGACTACTATACAATGTCAAGGGCTAATATGGTTTTGATTACCAAAAAATATGTTTTCAAGAACCTATCTTTAGGAAATATTTATTTTCTTGTCTCTTCAAATAAAAGATCATGCAGAATGTGAAAGTCTGAAGTCCTCAGAGTCTTGGATGCAATTTTTTTTCTCATTCCCTTTCCATCACACATGAAAATTAATATTTTGAATTTTCTATGCTTTGGGTGTAGAATATTCTTCATGGACTAATTTCCTTGAAGTTAGAAAAGCTGACCTCATTCTATAAGCATTGTTGTGCAAACTGTATTATTGTAAGCCTAGCACAGGGCTGTGGCCAAGGAGGTTACAAAAGAAATGTAAGGTCAAGTCCATGCCTTCCAGAACATACAATCCAGTTCAGCAGAAGGAGTACAGCAGTCTCTCAAAGTTTTCTTTTAAAAAGAACATATATATATATATATCTGAATCACTTTGCTCTATACCTGAAACTAACACAACATTGTAAATCAACTATACTTCAATAAAAATTTTTTTTAAAGTTCCATCTGAGAATAAAGAAAAATCTAATATAATCTAACCTAATAAAATTTAATTAAGTAACGAAAAAAGTTTTCTTCTAAAATAAATGAACTTGACTCTCTAAAAGTCAGAGGAGGTCTACATAAAAATATCGAGATTAAGAGTATAAAGAGTTGTTAGGGCTTCCCTGGTGGCGCAGTGGTTGAGAGTCTGCCTGCCAACGCAGGGGACACGGGTTCGAGCCCTGGTCTGGGAAGATCCCACATGCCGCAGAGCAGCTGGGCCCGTGAGCCACAACTACTGAGCCTGCGCGTCTGGAGCCTGTGCTCCGCAACAAGAGAGGCTGTGATAGTGACAGGCCCGCACACCGCGATGAAGAGTGGCCTCCACTTGCCGCAACTAGAGAAAGCCCTCGCACAGAAACAAAGACCCAACACAGCCATAAATAAATAAATAAACAATTACTTAAAAAAAAAAAGAGTTGTTAATATGGCAAAAATTTTGTCGGTGGCTCGGAGGTGACAAACATATGGGCGACCCTGTGCTTGACAGAGTCCTACAGCTTCACAGTGAGCACTGGGACTACTTACGAGGACCCCAGAACGGCTGTTATTTCTGTTATTGACACACACGGAGGAAGTGAGGTGAAAGTTACAAGGAATTCACGAATGCGCCCAACCTTCCTTATGACATTTGGAATGACTAATGACCGTCCTACAGTTATGTTCTGCAGCTTCTTTTTTTCTTTTTAAATCCAAGTATGTATAAGTCTTGTACACTCATATCTAGACCGTGTTTATCACTTTCATATTTGCATGTTTGCTGTGAAATGAAACATGCAGTGACCCCAAACCTGAAACTAACAGGACCAACTGAGGAAAGAAAGAACAGCTAGCTCGCGTCCTCAAAACACACCACAACTAAGCAGGGCTCTGAAATGGACTACCGGCTTGCAAAGATGCACAGATAATTGAATGAGGCATTGCTGTTGAGTCTGAAATGGGTATTTGATGGATAGAGGGAGGAAGGAGATCCAGGTCCTTTCTGTCTTGATATGGGGTGGGGAGGTCCTGAGTCATGAAACGGTAGACAAAGGACAGCCCTGCTCTCTGATTGTTCAAGATAATTTTCAGACAAGTATTATTCTACAAGTAAAATGTATCTATTTCAGAGGTAAGTAGAACCTCTTTTCCTTCACTTTTTTTTCTTCAAGCCTCTTTGTTACAGCCACTTACACCACAGTGAGAGGTTAAGTAGAACCTCTATTTCAGAGGTAAGTAGAACCTCTTTTCCTTCACTTTTTTTTCTTCAAGCCTCTTTGTTACAGCCACTTGCACCACAGTGAGGGAACCCAATCATTTGTCAGGAGCCTCAAACTCTGTGGCTGTTGGCTGAGATTAAAACCCAAACTTGTTCACACTGTAAAAACAGACGCACGATAACAGGAACAAGAGTTGCCAATTCAGAGAAAGAGATTTGCTCCTACTGTGGCTTTCCCTTGTATAATCAGTGAACCTGTTGAAAGCAAAGTCGGGGTCAGGAATTCATTCTGAATGGGAGGCTATAATATGACACCCTTGGAAATATTTGAAAAGCAAATGATCTCACTGCAACTCGTATTAGTCCTTCAGGTGTAATCACTCAAAGACGCCTTACGGCATATGCAGTTTGTGTTTTTATTAGTACAGAGTGTGTTTCAGTTTCCTGTGAGCCAATTTCAGTCTGGAGGCCAGTGCCATAAACTTGAACCTGGAATAATCAAAGCAGAAATTTCCCTGTTGTTTGGCATTGAGCTCTACTCATTAGCCGTTAATGAGGCAGAAGTTGTAGAGGCAAGTCTCGTGCTGGCCGGTTGGCTTTATATGGAGAGAACCATCTTTCAAAGGCATGGATTGAATGCCCATCTCTAGGTAAACATCAGACAGATGCCTATCATGGGACGCAATTTGATCCTGAGGAAGAGTATTGGTGCTGAGTGTACTGTAGCCCATACCTATAACTGGACAAAAAAAATGCCAAATATGGCCTGTTGTCTAGAACAGCCCTGGCGTCTGTCCATAGGTGGAGTCAGCGGCATTACCCTTTCATGGTAAGAGGAAAATCTAAGAAACAAAAAGTAGATAAAGTTACCTATGTATGAAAGTCCCGTTTTCACTTAAAAACCAGTGTCCTATTGACCTAAAAGTGATATTTTGTTCTACATAGAATGTTTTTTACACAGTATTTTCAGTGTTGTTCTTGGTTTTCAAATATTGTGTCATAAAAATCTCCCATTTTCCCATTTCATAATATATTACTGTCTAATCTATAAAGAGTAGAAAGGAAAGTACATAAGTCAATTTATGCATCCCTACCTTCGTCCATCCATCCATCCATCCATCCATCCATCCATCCATCCATTCAGACTTCTAATACACTTTCTGAGGGTGTAATTTATCCTGGCTGTGTTCGTGTTCTCTTTGCTGACTCCTTAGTTTTTTAAAATCTGGCTTCCAATCCAGCTATTCTCCCCATATTGCTCTCTCAAAGATTACCAGGTTAACCTTCATGTCTAATGTCAATTCTCAATCCCCAGCCTGAAGACAGAAAGGAAGGAAGGCAGACTTCAGAGGTGAGCCATCTCCTGGGTGCCCTGGCCCTCTGTTGGCAGGAAGGCAGGCATGACAAATCTTGTCCCTACCCACCCCCAGCAAGAGAGCTGTTGCAGGGCTGTATTTGAGCAAATAACCAAATGCTCTCTCTTCCAAATACCTTTCCTTTTCCTTCCATGACAGATGATCCTGGCTCCTCTTCAACCCAATGACCCTTTCAGAGTTGGCTGCAAAATTTGTTGGGTTCAATGCAAAATGGAAATATGGGTTCCCTTGTTCAGAAAGCAGGAAGAAGTACCATGAAAGACACTCAGATATAAAGCTGTTTCCTTTCTCATGCAGTTTCTCTCTTCACTTGTGATGGTATCTTTTAATTTGCTCTTGCTATTTAATGTCATTCTAAATAAAGAAAAATTAAAATTTTAAAATTTTAGCATGAATTTTACCATTTATCTTTATATTCCACACCAATTTTTAAATGCAAATTTAAGAGCATTTGGTTTACGTGTAGAATCATTGAAATTACACAATTAGGATTTTTTAGCTGATACACACATAAGTATTTCATTCTCACCAGAACAGTGGAATCACTGCACAAAACAAACTGCTGTTTTTAAAATTCACCTTTTGATATACACACATGCTACCAACACCCTACCATTGGCGAGTAAGGAAGGACTGAAAGAAAGAGGAAATGTGGGTTGCCTGAGCGCTCCCTTTCCTTCTATGTCGTTATTTTTGGCTAATACCAGGAAGTAACACAAGTAAGACAGGATATAAGAAGGTTTCGTGGTTATTCATGTTTCTTAGAATGGCATCGATTTCTTTCAAACCAGCAAATTCTGGTTTGAACAGAAATCATGGATGGCCTCTTGGGGCTTTCAGTCTTCCTCCCGTCTCTCTTCCTCAGTCAAAGATGACCTGGTATTCACTTTGAGTCTTGCAGAACTCTCTCCTACACATCGTGGGCCCTGGAACTCTGTGTCGAGAGTCAGCGTGACATGTGATGGGAAGGCGAGGAAGTGTGAACATGTATACGGTGCCTATTTCCTTTCCTTACTCATGTGCTCCATGGTCCCATCCAATTTTTGTTACAGACACAAATTCAGAGATTAAATTATAAGAATTTTGAGACTGTAGTAGTAGAGCATTTCACTGGGCTCGGAGCCCTTGAGACAGCATGGGTCACACCTATGAAGCTGGCCCTAGACTCTTTCTGGTTTCTCTCTTTCATCCATCCACCTATCAGTGTCGTGTCTAATTCCTTTATCTTCTTCTCTTTCTAGATTCTATTCACCCTTAGAGATTCAATTTATACCTCTATCTCTAGCTCCCAGGTTTTCCCCAGGCTCTGAATATCCAAGTGCCTGCTGAACCCATCTCAACACACAACATATCTAAAACAAAAGCCATCATTTTCGTCCTAAAGCTGTTCCTTCCTGCTTCTGCTACTAAAACCAAAATTCTCAGTCAGTTGGTCCTCAGTGTGCACAGCGCTGATAATGTAGTAGCTGCTCAATGCACACCACTTTATTGTTCGTTCCGAAAATCTGCTCCCAGTTACAAATTTGCAGGCTTCAATCTCAACCATTCAAAAGCTGGCTGTTCTGCTGGTAGATACCCATGTCTCTATTTCTATTCTCTTCCACTTTAAAAATTATTCTTATAGTATATCTTCAAGACATTGTACAGAAGCAATGAATTAATATAAAATGTAACCATCCATTTCTACTTAACACTCACTGAAAGCTTTTAATAGAAAAGGCATTGATATTAATAGTTAAAAGGGATACTGGGGCTTGGAGTGGCTTTCACTTACATATGCTCACAACTTTGCCTTTCAATCATTCTCGAAGAAGCAGTTTCATTTCTTCTTTTCTTTTCTATTTCCAGATTTATATATATATGTACTTAAGAAAAACTCTGCCAGTGGGCCTCAGACTTAATCCCTTTCAAAGCCACATTGGCTACTGTCTTGTTATTTGTATTCTTTGTTGCAAGAATTGTAATTGGTTGGACTTTAATTATGGTATCTTCACATTTTCAGTGCTTCCCACTTCTGGTTAGAACATAAAAACAATGGCAATATTTTGTGTTGTTTTTCTGGCACTTCCAGTTCAGACTAGGACCCAAGAAAGGTTCAAGAGTATTAAAAACAACAATAACAACAAAAAGACAAACAGAACTAATAAAGAAATATGGGGGTTTAGATTATTTCAAACGTTAGGCTGGTATTTAGTTTCTATTTAAGTGAGGTTCAAGTCAGTTTCTGTTTTTATGGGACCCTCCAAGCCAGTTGCTAGCCATCTTTGCTCTAGGTTTGGCAAGTGGAAAGACTAAACTGCCTTCTTGCTTAACTGGGGCTCATCCAGTCATTAACTGCCTGCAACACAGAGGTAGAATTTTTACTTATTTCAGATGGCCCAGACACTGGAAATAATGTGCTACTTGTATAATAAATCCAAAGAAATGCCAAAATAACATGTGGCTTCCAAAGGTTGCCCAGAGAGCTATTAGGCACAAGAAATAGGAAGCCAACTTTGAATCCAGTATCAACTTCTTCATCCAAATATGCATTCTGGCAGAAATAAAAGTGCTAGTTATTTGTGAAATTTGAAAGTCAGATTTCAAATAAGTCTTACTTCTAGGCTGTTCTAAGATATATTTCATTCATGGTAATCTTCTAATTTGAGGGTACCCCAAACTATTTTACACTATTCCTTTAAACAGTCTTAACAGTTCTGTGACATTTCATTATGCAACCTCAAAGCCAATAAGGTAAGATGCTAATCAGTTCAAAAAACTTGATTAAATTTTTGATGCATCTAGCACTGTTATAAAACAGCAGTAAAAGGAATAACTCCTACCATAAAAAATGAATCCTCTTTGAGGTTAAAATAACATAGGCATATGAATAATTAAAGGAGAATACAGTATAGTATATAGTTCTATATTGTATAAAATACAGAATAATATAGTATTTAAAATGAGGTCAGAAGAGGAAGAAACCAGGTCCCTGTGGGGAGGAGAAAGTGAGGCTTAAACAGTCTTACTTCTTGGAAAGTTGGTATAAAGACCAGAGAGGGCATCCTCAGAGGACTTGTGAAATGCAAAATACCTAAGGGGATTTAGACATTGATAGATGTTGCATGATATTTTTGCATTTCTTTAGCTGTAAAAGGACAAGACATTTTCAAAGACTGAGCAGTGTGGAATAGTGAAGAATTGGGATGTGACATGGATTATAGAGGAATTTAAGAATTTGAAGAGTAGCTTGTCTTGATATAGTAAAAAATTACTTCTTAATGGGAGTGGGGTGACAGAGGGACATAAGAAAGGTCTATTCAGACTCTATTTTTAATTGGATTTTCTTTTTAATATTGAGTTGGAGGAGTCCTTTATATATTCTAGATACAAGTCCTTTATCAGATATATGATTTACATATCAGATTTCTCCCATTCTGTGGATTATCTTTTCACTTTTTTTTCATAGTGTACTTGGAAGCATGAAAGTTTTAAATTTTGAAGTCCAGTTTATCTATTTGTTTCTCGTGTTGCTCGTGCTTTTGGTATCATATCTAATAGTCATTTACCAAACCTAAGGCCATGAAGTTTTACTCCTATGTTTTTTTCCTAAGAGTTTTACAATTTCTTACATTTAAGACTTTAATCAATTTTGAGTTTATTTTTGTATATGGTGTGAGGTTGTATATTTTTGCATGTGGTTATCCATCTGTCCCAGCGCCATTTGTTGAGAAGATTATTGTTTCATCATGGGATGGCCCTGACACCCTTGTCAAAAGCCAGTTGACCATAGATGCATGGGTTTATTTCTGGACACTCAGTTCTATTCCATTGATCTCTATGTCTGTCCTTATATGAACACCACACTGTTTTGATTACTCATGCTTTGCAGTAAGTTTTGAAATGGAGAAGTGTGATTCCTCCTACTTTGTTGTTCTTTTTCAGGATTGTTTTGGTTATTTCAAGTCATTTGCAATACATGTGAATTTTAGAATCTGTCCATTTCTACACAGAAGTCAGGTGGGATTCTCATAAGGATTGTAGATTAGTTTTGGGGGTATTGTCATTTTTTTTTTTTTTTTTGCCATCTTAACAACATTAAGCCTTTAGATCCATGAACAGAAGATGTTTTTCCATTTAGTTAGATCTTTAATTTTTTTTGACAACGTTTTGTAGTTTTCAGAGTATACATTTCATACTTCTTTTGATAACTTGTTCCTATTTTATTCTTTTTGATGCTAGTATGAATAAAATTGTTTTCTTAATTTCATTTTTGGACTGTTTTTAAAAACTTTTATTTTATACTGGCGTATAGCTGATTTACTATGTTGTGTTAATTTCATGTGTACAGCAAAGTGATTCTGGACTGTTTATTGTATAGAAGTACAAGTGATTTTTGTGATTGATCTTATATCTTGCAACCTTGCTAAGCTCATTTATTAGTTCTAATAGTTGTTTAGTGGATTCCTTAGGACTTTCTACATACAGGATCGTGTCATCTGCTAATAGAGTTTTACTTTTTCCTTTTTCAATCTGTATCAGGAAAATCTTATTGTTATCTTAGTTCTGGAGGGTAGGTATATAGTCCAGGAACACAAAATGATCAGGTATTTTTTTCTGTCTCGCTTAGGTGCTTTCTAATCTCATTTCACCTTATTTGTATGGCCTGTTATAAAGATGCCTGCGTTTGTGACATTCACTGTTATTCTTACGTCCCTTTTGAATAAGGTATAACTTCCTACACTGGATAAGCCCCATCTCATCAAGGTCAATGACACCTGTGAGAATAAAACTACCAAATGTTAATGTATATCTGTAACCCTGGACCCAGATTACAGATGATTCCAGGTGTTCAATATATTAGGTCCCTTCCTCTTTACGTTGCAATTCAATACATAATAGTTTTTTTGTGCTGTTGTTTTTTGGGGTTTTTTGGCCATGCCATGTGGCTTGCAGGATTAGTCCCCTGACCAGGGATTGAACCCAGGCCCCCTGCAGGGGAAGCGCAGAGTCCTAACCACTGGACCGCCAGGGAATTCCCTAAATAGAGTTTTCCTTTCATTCACAATCTGTACAGCCACTAGCAGAGGAAAATTTTATGCATGATTTTTCTCACCATCTGTTATTTTTAACAGTTACACAGTGTTTGTAGTTCATTTTCCTCCGAGTCCATCACATTTAAATATTAAACCCACTTGATGAGGTCAACAGGTTTTCTAACAAAAATGTTTTCCTTAACTTCACTGAGATATGTTTTTTGTCTCACTCTTTCAGTAGCATGTTACCAGCTTTAATGTCTAAAAACGTTCCACTGAATTATGCTTTTGTGGTTACTTTTGATAACTAAAAATTTAAAATAAATTTTGCATAACTAACTTCTCTGTTAAGGACATTTCTAACCACCAGCAATATGGTTTATTCATTTTCCAGAGTTGCAAACTGGTGGGCCCTGTAATTCACATAGTATCTATTTTATTGATAATGGCTGTGTTCTTGGAAAAGGTGTTTCATATTTTGCATATTCAATGTAATCCTCTGAGGCTTGAGGAAATTCCTAACACCTGATTAAATAAGGTAAACATGTCACATGTTTTCTACATGTTATTTGCTCTGTTTTTATTAAATTCAGTCTAACTTGTGGTAAATTGCAACCCATGCAGTAAAGAGCCTATTTAATGGTCAAAAGATATATTATGATAATGATGACATATTCCAGGAAGAAGAAGCAAATGTTGAAAATGTTTGCCATCATCCTTGATGCATTTTTGGCGATCATGGGCTCCAGACTAAAAACTACCTCTTTTTCATTCCTTTCAACCTTCGAATCTATTTAATAAGATTTTGAAGATATAATATTAATTTATAATACTCATGGTTCTGGAAAAGCAAGACATAAATTGTGGCTTGTCAATTTTGGTTCTGATAAGGTTGTGTAGGAAGGAAAGTTGTAAGAAAGTTATTGAAATAGATAATAAATGGCATTTGAAATCCCTTCTCATCTAGAGAGCCTATGATTCTAATTGTATGGAACCAAGGGTTATCTTCATTAGATTTGAAATATATTTTTTTGGTATTAGTAACATCTACTCTATGCATGCGTTTCACTGAAAATCCCTATATAAAATACTTTCAAGTGGCATCAGTGAGGTAGTAACACCTTGTGTTTGCATAGAATCTCTGTAGATGCTTCAGTATAGCACCCAAACTACTGCCCTGACCTGTACCTCCCATCTATCCAAATGTCCATCCCACTCTCAGGGGATCATATCTTCCTCAGTTCTCTCTTCTCTCTACCACAGCCCTGGAAGTCTTGAAAATTATAGAAAACAAGAACAAAACCCACTTCAATTTGAAATGGCTGTTTACTTACAAAAAAAAAATGGAAAGAACCAATGTGCCAATGAGTGAAATGTAAAAATCAAAGGATTCTTACAAATAAAATTGGATTATTATTAGACTATTTTGTTCATAAATTTAGTGAATTGTTTTTTCTTGTCTTTTACCAAGTCTTCTAAAAGAATGTTAGGTATTTCTCTCATAGGTAAAGAGTTCCTGACATATAATAAGAATATTTGCACTGTGTTTCATCATTTTTATAAACATTTTCCTATTTGTTTTACAGTTTGCAAACAATTTGGTTTTAAGTGCATAGAAAACAATTTTTTATGTAAGCAATTATATAAAAACTTCATTCTTCAAATGACTATATAGTTTAAATGCTCTTGTGCATAATAAAATTAAGTTCACTAACAATTTTCAAGGGTGCTATAGTTTCAAATTTTGCATTTAAATATTCAATTAACTTAAAATTTGTGTTATAGTATGAGGTAAGGATTTAAGCTCTTTTTCCAAAATATTCATCTCTTTTAAAATAATTTTTTTATATAAATTTGATTATTTATTTATTTATTTTCGACTGCATTGGGTCTTGTTGCCATGCACGGGCTTTCTCTATTTGTGGCGAGTGGGGCTACTCTTAATTGTGGTGCGTGGGCTTCCCATCGTGGTGGCTTTTCTTGTTGCGGAGCACAGGCTCTAGGCGCACAGGTTTCAGTAGTTGTGGCAAGCGGGCTCAGTAGTTGTGGCTTGCAGGATCTAGAGCGCGGCTCAGTAGTCGTGGTGCACGGGCTTAGTTGCTCTGCAGCATGTGGGATCTTCCCGGATCAGGGCTCAAACCCGTGTCCACTGCATTGGCAGGTGGATTCTTAACCACTGTGCCACCAGAGAAGTCCCTAAAATAATTTTTGAATAGGAGCACATTCATAGGGTTCAAAATTCCTAACATGTAAAATAACGTGGGCTTAATGTACAGACAATTGTTATTTTTTTCTTTATAGACATTCTATCCTGAGAATTATTTTTCTGTATTTTGTTGAATAGGAAGACAGATTTTGAACAATTATTTAGAAAATCATATTTTATCTACCAGTACTTTTATGCCACAATTTTCTCATTCATGAGCTCTTGATTTTACTCTCTTAATCTGTCGGCAGATATTTACAAGTAATGTTTTTTTCAAGAAGTTAATATAGGTGGTGTAGTGGGCTGAATGGTGGCCCCAAAGATATATCCACATTCTAATCCCCAGAACCTGTGATCATTACCTTATATGGCAAAAGATCAAATATTGCCTTGTATGGCAAAAGATGTGATGAAGCTGAGGTAGAAGGAATCCTGGATTATCTAGGTGAACCCAATGCAATCACATGTCTCCTTATTAGAGGGAGGCTGAGGGAGTTTGGACAGACATGAAGAGGAGAAGACAGGAAGAAAGAGGCAGAGATTAGACTGATGGAGCTATTAGCCAAGGAACCCCAAGGATGGCTGGCAGCCATCAGAAGCTGGGAGAGGCAAGGAGAGGTTCTTCCTCTGAGCCTCCAGAGGGCACATGGCCTAGCTGACACCTTGATTTTGAACTTTTGGCTTTCAGAACTGTGAGAAGATAAATTTCTGGTGTTTTAAGCCACAAACATTGTGGTAATTTGTTCCAGAAGTCCCAGGAAACTAAGAAGGTGAACACTGATATAATAAATGAGAATGTCTTTAGAAAACAAACTTATGGTTACCAAAGGGGAAAGGGGGTGGAGGAGGGATAAATTAGGAGTTCGGGGTTAGCAGATGCAAACTATTATGCATAAAATAGGTAAACAACAGGGTCCTACTGTATAGCACATGGAACTATATTCAATATCCTGTACTAAACCATAATGGAAAAGAATATGAAAAAGAATATGTATATATATGTATAACTGAATCACTTTGCTGTACGTCAGAAACTAACACAACATTGTAAATCAACTATACTTAAATCAAAACAAAAAAAAAGAGAGAGAATGTCTTTTTCTGCCCTAACGTATGAGCTACAAATTGGCAAGGTATAAAATTAGGGGGTTACACCCTTATTCTGTTAATATTCTCTGGGCATTGCTTTATTGACTATTATCCTTGACCATCATTCTTTTTAAGGGAACATATATTTTCTTCCTGATTATTTATAGGATCTTTTTTCTTCCTCCTTTTTTTGGTAAAACTTTTTCAAGGGTGTACTTCTTTTTATTGATAACTTTCTACAATACAGAGTGAGCCTTTTAATATACATACAGAGGTTATTTCCTTCCGCTCAGAATATTTTGTTCTATAAAGGCTTTGTATTAGTCTGTCCAGGCTGCTGTAACAAAATACCATAGACTGAGTGGCTTATAAACAACATAGATTTATTTCTCACAGTTCTGGAGGCTGGGAAGTCCAAGATCAAGGTGCTGGCAGATTCAGTATCCGGTGAGGAAAGACGTCTTTCTGGTTGTATGCTTTCTTGTTCATAGACAGCTGTGGCATTGCTATAACCTCGCACAGCAGAAGGGTCCAGAGTACTCCCAGACCTCTATTATAAGGGCACTAATCCCATTCCCAAATCTAATCACTAATCACTTCCCAAAGGCCCTCACCTCCAAATACCATCCCATTGGGGGTTTGGTTTCAGCATGTGAATTTTGGGGGGAAATAAACATTCAGCCCATTGCAGGCTCTGGTTATTATTTTTATTTATTTTGAGCTTTTCTTTATGAACACTGTGTCTTATATTGGTCCTCTTCTCTGACCTCAATCTCCATGATCCTTCTTTCATTTTCATGCTGTTGTCCGTTTTCTCCATCTTCTTGGATGGTTCTTTGTTCTCCATAATATTGTTTCCATTTTCTGCAACAGTTCTATGTCCCTTACATAATGTTTCCGATGTTGATTTTTATTGAGCTCTCATGTTGTTAGCTCTGTTTCAGTCCTTTCTAATTTCAAGTTGTCTTTTCTATCTTGTTTTTTTTTTTACTTATGATTTTTCTAATCTTGTTTATAGAGGTTTTATCTTGTTCTTAGTTGAAGATGCTGAGCATTTTCCTGAAAAGTTCTTCTGAATACTGTATTAGATAGTTTCAGAGATACACTCTTCTTCTGTATCATGCAGATATTTTCTCATACAATTACATCATTTTTCTTATTAAATTATATTTAATATTCTCATTAAAATGACAGATAGCCTAAACAAGTTTACAGCAAAGGAAAATAATTCTTTGCCTCATTTTGGCTCAGCTCTGACCATTTAATTTCTGCTGTCCAAGGACAACACTTCTGAACTCTTTCATTTAGTTTCTTCTGGTAATTACCTTCTTGGTTTAAATAACATGCTTATATTGCTATCTCTTTAATTTATTGTTTTGTCTTTATCGTCGTACTATGGAATATGAAGATTATCTCCTTAATATTATCTCTCTAATATACCTCTCCCCGCATATCCCAAAAGAGTATTTTCATAATTTTTCTATCAATCATCAGTATTTAATGTTTACATTATCATGACTATGTATATTTCCTTCATTAGCCATGTAATGTCACATAAATACAATCGTTTTGCTCTCCCTAATGCTTCTTATTTGATTAATTTTCATTTCTATCATTAATTCATACCTAAATATTTTCCCTGAAGATTAATCTCCTCTCAATGTATCAGTCTTATTTATCTCCTGGAGGTGTCCCTTCTGGAATCCCTCCTACTTTGACTGGGACTGTGTGCTCTTTGGGCCAGTATCACAGCTATCACCTTGAGACTCTGCTTCCCCACTATGTTAAACTCCCCTTCACCATCATCACCATCATCACCCCCTTCATCACAATTCACTTTACTGTTTTGAGCCCTTTCTTTCCTGGCCTCTTGTGTACCTCTTTCTTAGTTTCTTTCCTTGCTTCAGTAGAGCTGATTTTCCAGGAACTTCTAAGCAAGGTTGTAAGTGAAGTAACATTTTGAGAATTCACAGGTCAAAAAAATTTTTTTTGTTATTCCACCCTCACACTTTTTTGCTCCTTTGGCAGGATATAGAATTGCAGTTTCCAAATATTTTTCTTTTATAATTTGACGTCCTCACTATATTTATTTGTGGAGTCTGGTGTTACTTTTGGGAGGCTTTTGGGATCTTCATCTCTGAGGTTCTTGAATGTCACAACCAAGTAACTTGGGAAGTGTCTGTTCATTCATTTAGTTGTGTGAAGTAGACCTTCAATATGGGAGATCATGCTATCTGGGTCTAGAAATTTACATTTTAATTTGATATTTTTCTCTTTTACATTTACTCTAATCTTTCTTGTCCTTCCTTTAGTTGGATATTGACCATCCTGGTTTTTATCTCTAATATTCTTATGTTTTCCCTATTTTCTATCTTTTGTCCTTTTGTTCCTTCCTGGCAGATTTTCTCCACTTTTTTTTTTTTTGACATTTTAATTGAATTTTGCATTTATCTTATCAAATCCTTAATATCCAGAAGCTTCTTTGTGTTTCCCTGCACATATCTTTTTAAAATAGAATTCTGTGTTTTTTTTCTTTTGGAGTCAATATTTCTCTCACCTTTTTGAGGATATTAATTTTTATTTTTTCAAAAAATTTACTTCTGTTGTCTCTAGCTCCCCTGAGTTTCTTCATTTCTCTTTGTGTATCTTAGTCTCAATATTTGGGATTCTCCTCAACCTCCAGTGATTGGCCACTTAAAGCTGATTGTAGCTGTGTGCAGTGTGAGAGAGGCTTTTCAAGTAACAGCTTCACTAAAGTTTGAGTGGACAGAGGTTCAGACATTTTTCTGGGAGGATCCCCAACTGTCAGTACCTGTACGTCTTATCTCTTAGGCAGGTGTGTTTCCCCAGTGACGACTCCAATCCCTGCCTATAGGGCATACGTGTGGCTGCCGTTCAAAAAAATTTTTTTTTTTTTTTACATCTTTATTGGATTATAATTGCTTTACAATGTTGTGTTAGTTTCTGCTGTACAACAAAGTGAATTGGCTATATGTATACATATATGCCCATATCCCCTCCCTCTTGAGCCTCCCTCCCACCCTCCCCATCCCACCCCTTTAGGTCATCACAAAGCACCGAGTTGATCTCCGTGTGCTATGCAGCAGTTTCCCACTAGCTGTCTATTTTACATTTGGTAGTGTATATATGTCCATGCCACTCTCTCAGTTCGCCCCAGCCTCCCCTTCCCAGCCTGTGTCCACAAGTCGGTTCTCTATGTCTGCATCTCTATTCCTGCCCTGCCACTAAGTTCATCAGTACGATTTTTCTAGATTCCATGTATATGCGTTAATATACAGTATTTGTTTTTCTCTTTCTGACTTACTTCACTCTGTATGACAGATTCTAGGTCCATCCACATCACTACAAATGACTCAATTTCGTTCCTTTTTGTGGCTAATATTCCATTGTAGAAACTCACGCACCTATGGTCACCTTATCTTTGACAAAGGAGGCAAAAATACACAACGAAGAAAAGGCAGCCTCTTGTATAAGTGGTGCTGGGAAAACTGGACAGCTACATGTAAAAGAATGAAATTAGACCACTTCCTAACACCATACACAAAAATAAATTCAAAATGGATTAAAGACGTAAATGTAAGGCCAGACACTATAAAACTCTTAGAGGAAAATATAGGCAGAACACTCTTTGACATAAATCGCTGCCATGTTTTAGAGCCAAGTAGGAGGGAGGCGGCCTGAGTGTCACAGTTGTATATGTTGGACCTCTTGGTTTGATCTTTCAGTTCTTATGTTACAGAACTCTAGCTCTGCTCTTAGAATTCCTAAGTCCAGAATTTCTGGTTCAGCTTGTCCAAAGAGTTTACCTTGGCCAGTTAGGGGTGAGTGTTTGCCAGGCTTCACAGAGTTCAGGGTATATCTGCTTCCTTCACATACTTTTAAGCAACACTTCTGCTCTTAATTCTAACCTATAAAAGCCTGAAGGCTTTCCGGGTTCCTGTGGTGCCAAGTGGCTTGTATATTTACCTGCTTCTCACCATCAGCAACCTTGCAGGGTTAAATACTTCTATTCTCTCTGCTTTTCAGTTTTCATATTTTTGTTCCTATTTCTCATCTACTCATCTTTTTTCCCTTTGTCCTCTTGAATTTAAGTTAATGCCGTGTGTGTGTGTGTGTGTGTGTGTGTGTGTGTGTGCGTGCGTGTTTCAAATTCCTTTAAATAATTTTACTGGGATATCAAAAGAAAGCAGAGGTAACTATGTTTTCAGTCTACCTTGAAGTCCCAACCATGACGTCTTTATCCTTTTCCTTCTGCAATACATTTTTTTAGGCTCTTTGTTGTCACTTTCTTCTTAGTTTTCCTCCTTCCGTATTTTATGACTTGGTGGAGCCAGGTGGGTTACGCAATCATCTCGCTCTTCTCATCATTGTTCAGATCTCTAGCTTTATGGCAGGTTCATCTCCACAATTCGTGAACTTGTCCCTGTTGCTATATTGCTTGCTTCTATGGAGTATATCTCTGCTCTGTTCTAGGTGGGTTTTCTTCTTCTTTTTTTTTTTCCTTTCTTCCTTCTGCCCCCACGAATTAGCTTATTGTTCATTTAAACTGATGGCAGTGTCTGAAAAATTATATGATAGGCATGCACTGTGTCTCCGTCCTTTCCTACCCAAGTACTGTGTCTATCAGGACTACTTGTCTCAGAAAATGCACCGCACCCAGAAATTGTGCCTGATTGTTTTTCAGGAGTTTGCAGTATCTGGAATTAGACAGAGGTTACTTTGCTTTAGAGAACATCTCTCAATGGGTGGAGAGGGGTATCTGCAGTGTCCTGGTGGTTATAGGTCCTGGGACTCTGAGTGCATGGATGGATGGTGGTAGAGGCAGGAAGCTCATTCTTTGGAATGTTGTTCCATGAAGCCAAGGTAGAATGTGTGTCAGAAACTACAGCTCCATCAACTGTCTTTTAGCTAGTGCTAGTTCCTCCCAGATTCTAACTGTCTTTCATTGTTTTCTTTGTTTTCATTGTTATTAAGAATTTTCATCAAATTTTGTTTTCAACAGCTATTTAGTTAGAAATTGAAAGAGGATGATTGTGGGTTGTCACCCAGATTCTCTCTAAGCCAGAATTCCTATCCTATTTGAAATTATACTTGTCATTAACTTTAAACTTTAAAAGCATCCTTTTAACCCAAAGTTCCCTAATATGCTTTCTAACATCAAGACTGAAAGGTGCATTTTAAAGACTAGTGCATATTTTCACTCTCTCCTCAACCCACCTCTCATCCCTATAATCACTTCCTAGTTTCTGGTAATATAAGCTAGATTACTGTAACTACATTGTTTTATATTATATATTTCCTTTAATTATTTTGGACATTTGCATTCAACTTTATAAGCAAACATTTAAAAAATTCTGAGCTATGTTTCATGTGTTTTTTTAAATTTTTATTTTATTTTTTGAGTTTTCATGCTTATTTTTTTTGAATTTTATTTATTATTTTTTGTACAGCAGGTTCTTATTACTTATCTATTTTATACATATTAGTGTATATATGTCAATCCCAATCTCCCAATTCATCCCACTCTGAGTACATGGATGGCTAGAGGCAGAGGCAGGAAGCTCATTCTTTGGAATGTTGTTCCATGAAGCCAAGGTAGAGGATGTGTCAGGAACTACAGCTCCACCGTCTTTTAGCTAGTGCTAATTCCTCCCAGATTCTCAATGTCTTTCAGTCTTTGTTTTCATTGTTATTGAGAATTTTCATCAAATTTATAGTTTCCTTTGCTGTGCAAAAGCTTTTAATTTTCATTAGGTCCCATTTGTTTATTTTTGTCTTTATTTCCATTACTCTAGGAGGTGGGTCAAAAAAGATCTTGCTGTGATTTATGTCAAAGAGGGTTCTTCCTATGTTTTCCTCTAAGACTTTTATGGTGTCTGGTCTCACATTTAGGTCTTTAATCTGTTTTGAGTTTATTTTTGTGTATGGTGTTAGGGAGTGTTCTAATTTCATTCTTTTACATGTAGCTGCCCAGTTTTCCCAGCACCACTTATTGAAGAGACTGTCTTTTCTCCATTGTATATCCCTGCCTCCTTTGTCATAGATTAGTTGACCATAGGTGCGTGGGCTTATCTTTGGGCTTTCTATCCTGATCCATTGGTCTATATTTCTGTTTTTGTGCCAGTACCATAGTGTCTTGATTACTGTAGCTTTGTAGTATAGTCTGAAGTCAGGGAGCCTGATTCCTCCAGCTCCGTTTTTCTTCCCTCAAGATTTCCTTGGCTATTCGGGGTCTTTTGTGTCTCCGTACAAATTTTAAGATTTTTTGTTCTAGTTCTGTAAAAAAATGCCATTGGTAATTTGATAGGGATTGCATTGAATCTGTAGATTGCTTTGGGTAGTATAGTCATTTTCACAATATTGATTCTTCCAATCCAAGAACATGGTATATCTCTCCATCTGTTTGTGTCATCTTTAATTCCTTTCATCAGTGTCTTATAGTTTTCTGAGTACAGGTCTTTTACCTCCTTAGGTAGGTTTATTCCTAGTTATTTTATTCTTTTTGTTGTAGTGGTGAATGGGATTGCTTCGTTAATTTCTCTTTGTGATCTTTCATTGTTAGTGTATACGAATGAAAAACATTTCTGTGCCTTAATTTTGTATCCTGGAACTTTACCAAATTCATTGATTGGCTCTAGTAGTTTTCTAGTGGCATCTTTAGGATTATTTATGTATAGTATTATGTCATCTGCAAACAGTGACAGTTACTTCTTTTTGTCCAATTTGTATTCCTTTTATTTCTTTTACTTCTCTGATTGCTATGGCTAGGACTTCCAGAACTATGTTGAATAATAGTGGTGAGAGTGGACATCCTTGTCTTGTTTCTGATCTTAGAGGAAATGCTTTCATTTTTTTACCATTGAGAATGATGTTTGCTGTGGGTTTGTCATTTATCGCCTTTATTATGTTGAGGTAGGTTCCCTCTATGCCCGCTTTCTGGAGAGTTTTTGTCATAAATGGGTGTTGAATTTTGTCAAAAGCTTTTTCTGCATCTATTGAGATGATCATATGGTTTTTTATTCTTCAGTTTGTTTATATGGTGTATCACATTGATTGATTTGCATATATTGAAGAATACTTGCATCCCTGGGATAAATCCCACTTGATCATGGTGTATGATCCTTTTAATGCATTGTTGGATTCTGTTTACTGGTATTTTGTTGAGGATTTTTGCATCTATATTCATCAGTGATATTGGTCTGTAATCTTCTTTTTTTGTAGTATCTTTGTCGGGTTTTGGTATCAAGGTGATGGTGGCCTTGTAGAATGAGTTTGGGAGTGTTCCTTCCTCTGCAATTTTTGGAAGAGTTTGAGAAGGATGGATGTTAGCTCTTCTCTAAATGTTTGATAGAATTCACCTGAGAAGCCATCTGGTCCTGGACTTTGGTTTGTTGGAAGATTTTTAATCACAGTTTCAATTTTATTACTTGTGAATGATCTGTTAATATTTTCTATTTCTTCCTGGGTCAGGCTTGGAAGGTTATACTTTTATAAGCATTTGTCCATTTCTTCCAGGTTGTCCATTTTATTGGCATAGAGTTGCTTGTAGTAGTCTCTTAGGATGCTTTGTATTTCTGCGGTGTCTGTTGCACCTTCTCCTATTTCATTTCTAATTTTATTGATTTGAGTCCTCTCCCTCTTTTTCTTGATGAGTCTGGCTAATGGTTTATCAATTTTGTTTATCTTCTCAAAGAGCCAGCTTTTAGTTTTATTGATCTTTGCTATTGTTTTCTTTGTTTCTATTTCATTTATTTCTGCTGTGATCTTTATGATTTCTTTCCTTCTACTAACTGTGGGTTTTGTTTGTTCTTCTTTCTTTAGTTCGTTTAGGTGTAAGGTTAGATTGTTTATTTGAGATTTTTCTTGTTTCCTGAGGTAGGATTGTACTGCTATAAACTTCCCCCTTAGAACTGCTTTTGCTGCATCCCACAGGTTTTGGATCATCATGTTTTTGTTGTCAATTGTCTCTAAGTATTTTTTGATTTCCTCTTTGATTTCTTCAGTGATCTCTTGGTTATTTAGTAACGTATTGTTTAGCCTACATGTGTTTGTGTTTCTTTACATTTTTTCCACTGTAATTGATTTCTAATCTCATAGCGTCGTGGTCGGAAAAGATGCTTGATGTGATTTCAATTTTCTTAAATTTACCGAGGCTTGATTTGTGACCCAAGATGTGATCTATCCAGGAGAATGTTCCATGTGCACTTGAGAAGAAAGTATAATGTGCTGTTTTTGGATGGAATGTCCTGTAAATACCAATTAAATCTATCTGGTCTATTGTGTCATTTAAAGCTTGTGTTTCATTATTAATTTTCTGTTTGGATGATCTGTCCGTTGGTGTAAGTGAGGTGTTAAAGTCCCCACTACTATTGTGTTACTGTCGATTTCCTCTTTTAGAGCTGTTAGCATTTGCCTTATGTATTGAGGTGCTCCTTTGTTGCGTGCATATATATTTATAATTGTTATATCTTCTTCTTGGATTGATCCCTTAATCATTATGTAGTGTCCTTCCTTGTCTCTTGTAACATTCTTTATTTTAAAATCTATTTTATCTGATATGAATATCGCTACTCCAGCTTTCTTTTGATTTCCATTTGCATGGAATATCTTTTTCCATCCCCTCACTTTCAGTCTGTATGTGTCCCTAGGTCTGAAGTGGGTCTCTTGTAGACAGCATATATGTGGGTCTTGTTTTTGTATCCAGTCAGTGAGCCTGTTTCTTTTGGTTGGAGCATTTAATCCATTCACATTTAAGATAATTATCGATATGTATGTTCCTATTACCATTTTCTTAATTGTTTTGGGTTTGTTTTTGTAGGTCCTTTTCTTCTCTTGTGTTTCACCCTTAGAGAAGTTCCTTTAGCATCTGTTGTAGAGCTGGTTTGGTGATGCTGAATTCTCTTAGCTTTTGCTTGTCTGTAAAGCTTTTAGTTTCTCCATCAAATCTGAATAAGATCCTTGCCAGGTAGAGTAATCTTGGTTGTAGCTTCTTCCCTTTCATCACTTTAAATATATTGTGCCACTCCCTTCTGGCTTATAGAGTTTCAGCTGAGAAATCAGCTGTTAACCTTATGGGAGTTCTCTTGTATGTTATTTGTCATTTTTCCCTTGCTGCTTTTAATAATTTTTCTTTGTCTTTAATTTTTGTCAATTTGATTACTATGTGTCTCGGTGTGTTTCTCCTTGGGTTTATCCTGTATGGGACTCGCTGTGCTTCCTGGACTTGGGTAGCTATTTCCTTTCCCATGTTAGGGAAGTTTTCAACTATAATCACTTCAAATATTTTCTCAGGTCCTTCTCTCTCTCCTCCTCTGGGACCCCTACAATGCAAATGTTGGTGCGTTTAATGTTGTCCCAGAGATCTCCCAGGACTTTTTCATTCTTTTTTCTTTATTCTGTTCTGTGGCAGTGAATTCCTCCATTCTGTTTTCCAGGTCACTTATCCGTTCTTCTGCCTCAGTTATTCTGCTATTGATTCCTTCTAGTGTAGTTTTCATTTCAGTTATTGTATTGTTCATCTCTGTTTGTTTGTTCTTTAATTCTTCTAGGTGTTTGGTCTTTGTTAAACATTCCTTGCATCTTCTCGATCTTTGCCTCCATTCTTTTTCCGAGGTCCTGGATCATCTTCACTATCATTATTCTGAATTCTTTTTCTGGAAGGTTGCTTATCTCCACTTCATTTAGTCGTTTTTCTGGGGTTTTATCTTGTTCCTTCATCTGGTACATAGCCCTCTGCCTTTTCGTCTTGTCTGTCTTTCTGTGAGTGTGGTTTTTGTTCCACAGGCTGCAGGATTATAGTTCTTCTTGCTTCTGCTGTCTGCCGTCTGGTGGATGAGGCTATCTAAGAGGCTTGTGCAAGCTTCCTGATAGGAAGGACTGGTGGGGGGTAGAGCTGGGTGTTGCCCTGGTGGGCAGAGCTCAGTAAAAGTTTAATTCGCTTGTCTGCTGATAGGTGGGGTTGAGTTCCCTTTCTGCTGGTTGTTTGGCCTGTGGCACGACCCAGCACTGGAGCCTACAAACTCTTTGGTGGGGCTAATGGTGTACTCTGGGAGGGCTCACGCCAAGGAGTACTTCCCAGAACTTCTGCTGTCAGTGTCCTTGTCCCCGTGGTGAGCCACAGCCGCCCCCCCCCCCGCTTCTGCAGGAGACCTTCTAACACTAGAAGGTACGTCTTGTTCAGTCTCCTATGGGGTCACTTCTCCTTCCCCTGGGTCCTGATGCACGCATTACTTTGTGTTTGCCCTCCAAGAGTGGAGTCTCTGTTTCCCCCGGTCCTGTCGAAGTCCTGTAATCAAATCCCACTAGCTTTCAAAGTCTGATTCTCTGGGAATTCCTCCTCCCGTTGCCGGACCCCCAGGTTGGGAAGCCTGACGTGGGGCTCAGAACCTTCATTCCAGTGGGTGGACTTCTGTGGTATAATTGTTCTCCAGTTTGTGAGTCACCCACCCAGTGGTTATGGGATTGATTTTATTGTGATTGCGCCCCTCCTACCCTCTCATAGTGGCTTCTCCTTTGTCTTTGGATGTGGGGTATCTTTTTTGGTGAGTTCCAGTGTCTTCCTTTCGATGATTGTTCAGCAGTTAGTTGTGATTCTGGTGCTCTCACAAGAGGGAATGAGCACATGTCCTTCTACTCTGCAATCCTGAACCAGTCTGATTTTTCCTGTTTCATGTGTTCTAATGTTTACTTTCAACACTAGTTTTTACGTACAAGACTCCCATTCTTGAGGCATTTAATTTGATTTGCTGTCATTTAGAGTATGCTATTCAGCAAAAAAAAAAATTGTTTTTGTTCTGTGTTTCCTTTCTTTTCTTTGTAAAGGATTACTTGCGTCAAATATTTCTTAATTCTAGCTTTTCTGAGGACTTTATTCTGCTGTCTCAGTACTGAGTGATACATTGAGTCTTCATATAAAATTCTTTCTTTTTTTTTTTAATCAAAACTCCTTCCACCAGAATCAAAAGATGTTGCAACATTATCTCCTGGCATCTCAAGTAGCAGAGGAAAATATTTGCCAATCTGATTTTGTTGCTTTGTTTATAATATCTTGTTGGTTGTTTGCTTGCATGTATGCTTGTAGGATTTCTTTTTTCTTATCTTTCTAATTCCAAAATTCTTCCACTGTGCATTTTGCATGGGTATCTTTCAATACATTTACCTGAACCGTGGTTGGCTATTCATGTGCATATTTGGGTCTCCTGTTTTAAAACTTTTTCTTCAGTTACATCTTTGTTACTTCCTCTCTGTTCTTTGTTCTGGTTTCTTGTTTTAGAGCATCTCCAAGGCTGAAATTAAAATCTCTGTTCTCACTTCTCTGTTTTCCATGTCTATCATTTTCTTTTACTATTTTCAGATCTTTTTCTCCTTCTTCTGTGTTCTGGGAAGGCTTCATAAGTTTGTTCCATATCCTGCCATTTCAGTTTTCCTCTTTGCTTCCTGCATTGGCTTTCATTTGTTATTGCTCTTTTATTTCCACTTCATCTCCCTCATCCCTCTATTCTCCCCAGGTGTTGTATGTGCATTTCATTCTGTAGACATTTTGTAGTCAGGGTGCTGGAGACTGACTAGCTGTTCGCATAACCTGCTTCTCCTTTCTCTTGCGCACCCACTAGACAACAATTTCTCAGCCCCTCTTGAAGTTATGTGAGCATAATTTACCAATGGAGTATATGAAGAACAGATACAAATCACTTCCACACCTGGCCCATAAACATCTCCCACGTGTGGTCTCCCACGCTATTTCCCATTCCATGGCAACCTTAAAAGCCATGTGTTGAAGATGGTGCAGCCACATGGTAGAAAGAGCCAATTCCCTGAATTGCCAATTGGAGGAGAGCTATCTGCTAATCAGGAACATCTGTTTTGGATTTCACATACCAGAGCAATAAAGTTTTATTTCTTGTTCCACTGAAATGTGGGGCTTCATTTGTCATAGCAGTAAGTATCATCTTAACTCATATTCATAGCCTGTTTTTTCATTATGCATGACTTTTTTTTTTTTTGCCTCTCTTGTAAAAGTCATATCTTTGACATCCTTTTGAGAATGACCAGCTTTCCCTAATTTTCTATCATCTGAGTCTTAATGTGCTGTTCTCTTTCCCTCGTGTTGTCATGTCTATAAATTCCATGTTAATTTTTGTCTCTTTACTCATTCTTTAAATGTAATGATGTTTGCCAAATGGAGATTGTCAGCAGACAGTCTCTGTGATTTTTACATGGCTCTGCTAACTTTACACTTATTTTTATGGAGGAATCTCTTTCTAGGATCTTTACCTATTGGAAGGTTTTCAGTATCTGATTAGCATCCATATAGAGCTGCTTGATGCATCAAGGTGCAATTCTATACTACTTCCATGATTTGGTCCTTAAATCTGTGAACCAAAAAAGTGCAGTGAAAATCACAGTCTCCCAGCATGCATTGCTGCCAGGGTTTTCTTGTTTCTGCTCCAGCTCCAATGCTTTACCTCCGGGCAGAAGAACCAGGGACTCATCTACTCCCTCCACACACATGCGTTTTTTCTTGACTTGTTTCATGTTTAAGTTGTAACTACAACTTGCAGGTCTATATTGGATGTGGTATAGAGACTGGTACTCAGATCATAGCACAAACAATTTTTTTTAAGGAGGGTACAGATGCACAATTACTTTTTGATAAGAACATAGGCCTTCAGTTTTCTTAAAATACAGATTTCTAGGCCCCTGCTATGGAAATTCTGATTAGTAAATCTAGGGTTAAGCCCAGTAATCTGTATTTTTTAAAACTCCTAGGTGATTTTGGCATGTAGCTAAGAACATGATCTGGAAGGAAATTAACATTATAGTAGATAATTTAAAAAATCAATTTTCTGGCAACCTAAGTTTCCGTTGACAGATAAGTGGTGTTTATATAAAATAAAATATTATTCGGCTTTAATAATACATGTTACAACATGGATGAACCTTGAGGATATTATACTAGTAAAATAAACCAGTCAGAAAAAGGACAAATACCATGTTATTTTGCATATATGAGATACATAGAGTAGTCAAAATCATGGAGACAGAAAGTAGAATTGTGTTTGCAAGGGGCTGAAGGCAGGGAGAAATGGAGTTATTATTTAATGAGTGAAAAATTTTAGTTTTGGAAGATGAAAAATGTTCTGGAGATGGCTGATGGTGATGATTGCACAATGTAGATGTAGTTCATACCATTGAAATGTGCACTTGAAATGACTCAACTGGCAAATTTTGTGTTAGGTAGTTTTTACCACATTTAAAAAAATAAAATAAATAAAAATAATTAAATGATCTCCTTACTATACCCCTTGAATTTTTATATCATTAGAATCATAGACTTTGAGATCTAGAAAGATATTAGAGATGAGAGGCCCTGAGAGATGGGGAGATTTACATAAGACCAACAAGTAAGTGAGAAACAGAGAGAGAACTACAAGCTATAACTCTTGGTTGTATTTACCAGAATACCATATTTTAAGTATTGAGTATTTCTTTTTTCCTGATTGCTGGTATGAAAGGTTTGTTCTAGAAACTTTATTGCAACTTCCATCAGTCTCCTTCTTGAGACAGGGAAGTACCTTGAGTTGGAAGAAGTATGGCTGTCCTTATTTCTAGTTAAGTCCAGTAAAGGTCTTGGGCTATTGGAAGCAATTAGGATTGTTAGGAACAGGTGTATCTGGGAACTCAGGAGTTGATATCATGGTTGGGTCTCCAGCATGGAGAGCCATGGGCTCTGGAGTGGGGAGTGGAAAGGAATTCAAGAAAAACTTGTCCTTGTGTCTTCCTGGCTTTGAAGCTTCCAAGGGAACTTGGATGGACCCCCTGTGGTGTTTTATGACTAATAAAATTGTACTTACGCAAAGAAGAGGAATGGCTAACATTACAGATGACTATCTGGAAAAGACTTTTCCCAGACTAAAGAAGTGGAACAACTCACTGATAGAGTATTTAATGAATTACAGTTTGGAAGAAGCCAAACAAAGATGAGTTTGCATTTATTTGCCACACACAAAACGTTCTCAAAATATACAGGGGATAATGACTAAGCCTTGTGTAAGGGAATTAACTGGGTTGTATGTGCACCACAACTTTGGAAAAAGAGACTGCTAACATTCCTTAAGCCACACTGGAATTCAAGACCAAAATACTTAACTCCTCCAATGGTTGAGTCTAAATTGTGCAACCACTATGCTGCCAGAGTTTCCTCTGGTTATGACTTGTTACAGATGCAAGTGCCACATGTCACTGAGAAATCGTAACAGCTTGGTCATGTCAACTGAGGAAATATGGATTCAAAGAATTTGCTCTTTACAGCATTTTTCAGAACAAACCACTTTGTGGTCAGCAAAGGGATTACATCTGGGGTGTCTGAAAATAAAGTCATTTCAAAAGCAGGATGAAATGAAAGGACTTAAAATAGCATGTGTAGGGATAGGTTATTTTATTCCCAAGAAGGCATGACAGTTTTGGACACTTAGTTAGCACAGCAGGTGATGACAATGAAACCTTAGAAACCTGATCACTTTAACAGGATCTTCTGCAAGGGTCTTAAAACTACCATCTCATTAATTCACGTTCCAGTGAATTTTTCTTTTCTTGATGTCTGCAGTATTATTGAACCCAAGTTGATGTGCCCAACAAACCAAAATGATGGAGTTTGGAGCAGAGAAAGGTTTATTGCAAGGGCCAAGCAAAGAGAATGGGCAGCTCTTGCTCAAAAGATTTGAATTCCACTGTGGTTTTCAGGGAAGAGTTTTTAAAGGCAAAATTTGGGGTGAGCATTGCAGGGTGTGTGACTTTCTTCTGATTGGTTGGTGGGGAGGTAACAAGGTGGCTTCCAGGAGTCTCAGTCATCAGGCTTCTTGTTCCAACCAGTCTGGGGTCCATGTGCTTGTGCTTGGCCTGAAGTTACCAACCTCCACCTGGGTGGGGCTCTTAGTTCTTAGAGAAGAACTCAGAGATATGCATCAGATTGTTATGTATATCCCATGAGGAGGAGCTAGGACTCTGCTTTATGCCTGCACTATTGTTTCTTGACTGCTTTTCCTTTGTTTCTGCATTCCCTCACTCCCCTAATTAGTAACTGTTTGAATCTGCCCTTTGGAGGGAAGATGTAGGAGGCTAAAGCCTTTTCCCTACAAACAAGAAGCAGGAGACACAGAAAGGATTTTGTACCCCAAGAGGGCCCCACAGGGTCCTGCTTGGTTTCAACAGTACTGTGTGTTATAAGTGGAAAAGGGTAAGACAGTGTTGTGAGTTGAAACCTCTTTCTCTTGGTTTGAAAAATCAAATGAGACAAATGTAATATTGTTGTTTTCAAAGCAATAGGATTTCTTTTCCTGTTTAGAGGCTGACGGGAATGTTTCCTTCAACTTTGTATGTAAGAAACAAGAACCTACTTTTCTGTTTCATTTTGGACCTTCCTGGCAAAGACTTACTGCTGACGCAGGTCTGGAACAGGCTGGTATTTTCCTCCTGGGTTATACTTTAGCAGAGTTGTATTATGAATTCAGCTCCCACATGCATAATCATCCTACTTTGCAACCAGGCAAGGTAAAGATGGACTACTTATGTTTGTGCTAGATTTTCTGGAAACAGGAAGAAAAATGTTTTCTAGAACAGTAACAAGGAAAAACAGTAAGAATGTGTCTGTCAGGGACTGAGGATTTCTTTGTAATTAATGATAATGTTTGTATGAGGTGATTTGATACTGCATCCTATAATCTGTTGAATCCATTTTGCCTCCTTGGCTGGGCACAATCATTTCTAGAAACTAGAGTTTAACTTCATTTATTTTCTTCATTGTTTTACTGTTTTCCTCCTATTTTACCTTTATTACTTGCTTCCTTCTGTTTAATTTGGGTTTAATTTGCTTATTAAAATGAAAATTTAGATCACTGATTTGAGAATGTCTTTCCTATATAAATCAAGTAATGCTATACGTTTTCCTCTAAGCATTGCTTTAGCTGCTCTCTACCATTCAGTATGTTGTATTTTAATTTTCATTAAGTTAAAAATATTTGAAAATATTCCATGAGGTATCTTCTTTGACTCCTGGGTTATTTAGAAGCATGTTTTAAAATTTTTCCAAATCTTTGGGGGATTTTTCAAACATCTTTCTATTTTTAATTTCTAGTTTAATTATCTTGTGGTCACAAAACATACTTTATAAGAATTCTACTTTATAAAAATTTATTGAGTCTTTTTTATGTCCCAGAATATACTCTATTTTGTAAATGTTTTGTGTGCATTTGGAAGAAAAAAAAAATGTGTATTCTACTGTTGTTGGGGAGAATATTCTATAAATAGCAATTAGGTCAAGTTAGTTGACAGTGTTGTTCATGTTTTCTATATCCTATTGATTTTTTGTCTAACTGCTCTATGTTATTGCAAGAAAGTTTTTGACATCTTTCAGCTGTAATTTTGGATTGTCTTTCTCTTTTCAGTTTTATCAATATTTGGTTCATGTATTTTAAAGTTCAAAATGTATTTGTATACATATTAGGTGCACAAACATTTTGAATTATTACATCCTTTAGATGAATTGATCCCACATTAATTATGAAGTGTCCCCTTTTACTCCTGTTAACATTTCTTATTCTAAAATCTACTTCATCTGCAATTAATACAGCCATTCCAACTTTATTATGCTTAGTATTTGCATAGTGTATTTTATTCCATTCTTTTATTTTTAACTTATTTGTGTCTTCATATTTTAAGTGGCTTTCTTGTAGACAGAATAAAATTGGGTAGTTCTTTTAAGTTCAGTTTGATGATCTCTGACTTTTAAATGGAACATTTAGCCATTTGCATAGGGTTTTTTCTTATTTTTTATTTTCTGTCTGTCCTATCTATTCCTTGATACTTTATTCCTATTTTCTACCTTCATTTAAATTAAGTACTTTTATGATTCATTTTATCTTCTTTATTGGCTTTTGTTTTTCTCAGCGGTTGCTTTAAGGTTTAGAGTACACACCTTTAACTTATCATAGTCTACTTTCAAATAATAATGTTACACTGCTACACACAGTGTAAGAATCTTACTGTAGTATACTTTCATTTTCTTCCTCCTGACCATTTTGCTATTGCAGTGATCTATGCTTCTACATGCTCTAAATCCCCAAATACATTATTATTTTTGCTTTGAATAATTATCTTTTAAAGATATTTATAAATGAGAAAAACAATTTTTAAAAGGATTTTACATTTACCCATAAGTTTGCCATTTTCAGCATTCTTTATTCTTTTCTGTAGATTTTAGTTTCCACCTGTTACCATTTTCCTCTGCCCAAGCACTTCCTTTAATATTTGTTTTCATGCATGTCTGATGGCAATGAATTTTCTCAGCTCTCTTTCTTTCTTTCTTTTTTTCTTTCCTTTTCATCTGAAAAACAATCTTTTTTTATGCTTTCATTTTTGCCAGATGTTTTTGCTCTTTATAGAATTATTAAGTTCTTCAAAGATGTTATACGATTGTGTTCTGGCTACTGTACTTCTTTTTTTTTTTTTTTTTTTTTTTTTTAGAAATTTCATGTAATGTCTGAAACATTTATATTAACATATTTCCATACAAATAACCCAATGAAAGTTTAGTATTAGTTGTTTTGTTTGTTTTTTTATACTGCAGGTTCTTATTAGGCATCAGTTTTATACTACTGTACTTCTTGACAAAAATTCTGCTGTAATTCATATCTTTGTTTGGGAAAATATATTTTCTCCAACATGGCTGACTTTAAGATTTTTTTTCCTTTATCACTGGTTTTCAGTAATTTTGTATGATGTACGGTTGTGTGAATTTCTTTTTCTTTCTTTTGCTTTGGATTTGTTAAACTTCTTGGATATCTGGGTTAGTTGGTTTTATCAAATTTGGAAAAACTTCAGCCATTATTTCTTTACTAGTTATCCATTTTATACATATTAGTGTATATATGTCAATCCCAATTCATCACACCATTATTTCTTTAAATATTTTCTCCCTTCCCCCTACATTCCCATATCTGTGATTCCAATTGCACATACGCTAGCCCACTTATTATTGTTTCACAGGTCACTAATGCTCTATTTTTTTTTTTTTTTTTTTTGGTGGGGAAGTGTCTTTTTCAGTCTTTTTACCTCTCTTGCTTCCTTGTGAATAGTTTATATTCCTATGTTTTGGATTCACTGATCTTTTGTATAATCTATTGTTAATCACATACAATACAATTTTTTCAATTTCAAATATTGCTATTTTCATCTCATGAACTTCTATTTGGGTCTTTTTTATATCTTCCATTTTACTCTTCATCATTTTAATGTGTTTTTCTAATCCTTGAATTTATGAAGCATTTATAATATTCATAACAGCTGTTGTAAAGTCTTTGTAGTTTCATTACTTCTGGCATATATGGATCTGTTTCTGTTGATTGATTTTTCTCTTGATTATGGGGCAAATATTTTCCTGATTCTTACACGCTGGTAATTTTTCACTGGATGTTGAATATCATTGTTACATCTTGTTTTGTTTTGTTTTTTAATTTCTTTAAAGAGTGTTGATTTTGTTCTGATGTACAGTTAAGTTATTTGGAAATAGTTTGATCCTTCTGAGGCTTTCCTGAATCCAGAGAAGCCTTTTGTCTCAAGCTAACTTAGCCCCACTACTAAGGCAATACCCTTCTGGCCATTCTACTCATTTTCCTGTATATTATAAAATCTCTCTACTCTGCCTGGGGGGAACATGAACTATTCCCAGCCCTATTTGAGCTCTACAACTTGTTCACCTTCTGCTTTTCAGTGGTTCTTTCCCTGGCTTTGGATAGTTTCTTCTTTTGCATTCACAGAACTGTGCTCAGTCATAGACTCAATGGTATTTTTCCATAGCTCTTTGGAGCTTTCTCTCTGTGCAGCTTTATCCTCTCCAGTGCTCTTTTCTACAAATTCTAACCATCTTGAGCTTCTTGACCACTAATCTCAAATTTTAGGAAGACTGCCAGGTTCTGTTTGGATTTCCCCACTCTGTACTTCAGCCTGGAAACTTCTAGGCTGTAAGTTGGAGCACTTGTAGAGTTTTCCTCATGTGTTTCCCTTCTCTCAGGGGTCATAGTTCTGTGCTGTTTATTATCCAATGTTTAAAACCACTGCTTCCTATGTAGCTGTCTCATGGCTAGCAATGGGAGAATCCAGCTGGAGACAGTCATGTCATTCCTCAACTGTTACATCTCATTTGATTTTTTATATTCAGGAGCCAGTATAGAGTAACAAGAAAGAGTCAGGCCATGGAAACAGACAATCCAGGCCTCTATTTAAGTATGAATTAATTTAATTATTCAATTTATTCATGACGGTATTCTTTTATTTTTATAATATTTAGTGAATATTACGTTGTGCTAGGCATTGTGCTATATATTCCAGCTTTAGTTCATCATCTATAAAATAGGGAGAAATAACACCTACCTCATTGTGGTAGATTGCAAAAATGACCACAAATTATTCCAAGTTTTCTTCCTGATCTTGCATTATGACCTTGCAGCTTCTCCTATCAATTTCCTTTACTCATTAAATCTGGGCTGGCCTGTGACTTGCTTGGGTCTGTATACTGTGGTGGAATTGATGTGTGTGATTTCTGAACCTCGACCTGAGGAGACTTTGCAGGTTTCCTCTCTCTGTCTTAAAACCTTGTGCCTGCCAAGTGATTAGGTCTGAGCTGGCATGCCAAAGAATGATGAAGTGGAAAGATGCATTGGTTATCCTAGCTATGCTAGTTAAGTTATTGTAAACCAGTCAGCCCCAGCCTACCCACTAGTCTATTATGTATCAGGCACTGTGCTATATTCTAGCCTCAGTTTATCAGTTTAAGTGAGCCCAGCTAAGACCTATTGGGCAGTATTATGTGGTAGCTGTGAACATATTGGTTAGTTGATGTTTTTGACTGACTGAATGGAAGATAAATAAGTTACATAGTTGTACATAGGTATTTTTGAGTAAATAAGTTTTAAATTTCAGCTTAGAAGTCATTTCCTCTGGGAAATTTTGCTGACATCTCTGACTAAATTATATTTCCCAACTATATCCTCTTAGTGCATGCTATATTTTTTCTTTATGAGTCAACAATCGAATAATTATTTCTGTGACTCATTAATATCCAACTCCTCTATTCCACAATAAACTCTGCTTCAACATTTATGCCTGACATTTAATGCAGTGCCTGACACTTAGTAGATATTTGGTAAATATTGTTTAGATGTATGAGTAAGAGGTAAAGTAGGTTAAGGACTGAGAAATGTCACCTGGATTTAATAACAAAGAAGTCATTAACACATACGTTGAGAGCAATTTCAGTGGATTGATGGGAAAAGACATGAGACCACAGGTACATGAATATTGCAAAAAGCATTGAGAAAACAGAAAAGAAACCCAAGTCCAAGTTACTAACTTTATTTCAAAATGCAAATTCCTTTTATGCTTGATTGTGTTTTTATTTTAAATTGCAAATATTAAATCTAAAGTGTCAGGTAAAAATATTATTTTTATTAATTTAATCATTAACATGTCTCTGAGAATCAGCACACAGAGGATCTTAATAAGCAACAAATGCTCTTGTGATATTAACCCCTCTCAGTTTCACTTGCACACTTGTTTTGAATTCTCCAGAATTTGACTGTCAAGAGGACACAGCATAATAGAATAAGGCAATATGTTCAATTTGGTTACTATGGACTAACTGAAGAGGCTCCAGAGAAACGGTCATTTGGATATTTGAATAAAAAATCCCATTTAGAATCGATTGAAGATTTACCTTTCAGGACCTGATACGTACATTTCCTTTACTTCTCTTGTGGCAGAAAGGATGCATCTCTGTGTGTTTACTCTCTGCCTTGGAAACTGATTTCATTGTTTTAAGTGTCAGTTTTACTCATGATGTAAAGTGAAACACCAGAATGGAATGACCTTTACTTTCAGGGACATAAATATTTCAAAAGAAACAGACCTTTTGAGTTCAGGAAAGAGTGTGCCAGATGAACAGGTGTCAGTGCAGGTTAATGTGTTGTCTTTCACCACCGGCCCTCTGGACTGTAATTTGGCTTGGCTCACACGTGTGCAGAAGATTGGCCATCTCCATCCTGACTCTCTCGGAACCATCTCCCTATTAGAAAGCCATCAGACAAATAATTCACTCTCAACCCTATCATCGGCCTCCTAGGGATGCTGAGAAAATTAAAGCCAGGCTCTTGAGCAGGCAGTTGGCCTGGGCATATTTTTCCTGCTATATCGTGCTTCTCATTAAGCAGCTAATGAGTCTTTGTCACAGGAGAGTGACATTCAACTGAAAAGAGAATGATTCCTAATGAAGGGAAGTCCCAGAGACATTTTTGGAAAGGAAAATGTACCAAGCTAAACACAGGAGTACAATATATCTTCAGGTAACAAACATGGGCATGTGAGATGTTTATGAGCATGAAAGAAATTAATCAGTGTAATCTATAAGGGGCAGAGGATGGAGGTGTAAGCTTCTCCAGAAAAAAAAACGTGCCAAGTTTCTTTAAAACATTAGAAGTCTTGTAAAATGGACAGGCTGAAGTAGTTGTCCATTCATTCTCTTTGATTCTTTTTACATAACATTCACTTATTATTTATGACCGTGCTTAAAGAAGCCATCTGGTAAAGTTAATGGTAAGCTACCTACTCCTCTGTTCTATGTTGAGAACTGAGACTTTTGTATCACCTTTTACACGGTCCTTGGCTCGTGCATACATTCTACACAATACCTTGTTTATGAGGTCAGAATGCAGCAGGCTGCAGTCCTGGAGTTACCTTGACTGGTACTTATTTGTGGCTCCCTGCTCCTCTAGAAGCGAGCTGCCAGGCTCAGTAGAGAGTGACAGCACATCAGAAGCTCTGGTAACATCTCCAGCAGTAAATCTTGATCGCATTTATGCATCTATGTTGCCGTCATCACTATATTTCCAAAGTGCCCTTTTCACATGGCCATTTTATTGCTCCCTTTGAGTTGCCAAAAGTTCCCTGACTCCATCTCTCACTGCCAAAAAAGGCATTAAACTCTTCAGCTGGTCTTATCATCTTCCCGAAAACAATAAAGGACCTTTTGTATGCCTTTAGTGAAATGTGTTCAATGTGCCAGCAAGGCTGGAGTTAGGCCTGTATTCCAGCGCAGGCTTGAGTCCAACTGGAAGGGCTTACGGCTTCCTCTATTCTCTTCTATCCCAGGCCCAGCTTTGGAATTGACATCTCACTGAATATAGAGCATGCATTTGGTGACTTTTCTTCTAGACACTAAATTCTTTTTAGGCTTATTTGTGTATACTTTCAAAATGTTAAGTTATTACAAATTTGTTTTTGAAAAATGGCACAGAATTGAACAGTCATGAGAAGAAGCTGTCACAAATTAAAGAAAAAAGTGTGACAAATGGGGTGTCCTGGGACTTCATTCTAAGTCATTGCAATATTTAGAGGTCATTTCTGCAGATAAGGAGAAATGACCAGTTCCTTTAGATGGCATAGGATGGACCACATAGTAGTAAATACTTAAACAAAAAATCATTGGGAGAAAATTCCTATGTAATTTGAAATGATGTGCTCTGTTTATATCAAAGTTTGTGTGTAATTTACAGCACGCATATGTAAAAACATTGTCTTTTGATTATAGCAATTCATTCTTCTCCTGGATTTGACTTTAGGAAATGCTTTCTCCTTAATTTAGTTTAGTTACTTGAATCACTACTATGATATCTGGAAGTTTAGTAAGTGTGGCAAGACTGATAATTTGACCAAATCTGTTCTCCCCTTCTGTCATGAAAATGGAGTTGTGGTTGAGTCCAGGCCTCTTAGCTGGACTGCATTTCCCAGTCCCCCTGCAGTTAGATGGCCAAGTTCTTGTCAACAGAATGTGAGCCGAAGCGACGTGTCTGGGTCCGGAAATTAAAACATTGAACAAGCCTCCTCTAGACTCTTTCTGGATATGGTAGGTATCTAGCTTGTTTTGTGTTCTAGAAGATGGAGGAGCAATAAGGTGGCAAGAACCTGGGTCTTGAATGACTACACCTAGCAGATCTGTCCTGTCCATCAGAACTGCTCATTACAGTTCTGTCACATGAGAAAGAAATTTCTATATTCTGTAAGCCACGGTATTTTGGGTTCTCTTTGTTGGAGGAGCTCATCCTTTAATATAACAAACACAGTTATAACCCCATTTAATCGGGAAATGATGTGTGCTGCTTATGTCCAGGTTTTAAAAATGTTTCTGACATATATACGCTATGGATACTATGTCTAAATAGACAACTAATGAGAACCTACTGTACAGCACAGGGAGCTCTACTCAATCTTCTGCTGTGACTTAAATGGGAAGAAAGTCCACAAAAGAGGGGATTTATGTATACATATAGCTGACTCACTTTGCTGTACACTAGAAACTAATACAACATTGTAAAGCAACTATACTTAAATTAAAAAAATAAAGTAAAATTTTAAAATCTCAAAAAAATGTTTCTTCTCTAATTGGAGATACAAACACCACTGTACATTTTTCATAATTTATTTTTTCATACATATATAATACAAAGTTTTCTCCTTTCTTATCCAGTGTTGATGAGAGTGTGAGGAATCTTGGACTTTTATACGGTGTGGGGTATAATTATTACAGTGTTTTTGAAGCTATTTGGTGGTTATCCGTCAGAAACAAAACCTGAATCACCTTCGGGTTTTACTTCTTGAAACCTGCCTTCGAGAAAGTTTGCATATGTGAAAAGACAAGAATTGCAGAGATTTTTTTGTAACAGGAAAAACTGTAGACAACCCAAGCATCTATCGATACAGAAATGATTACATGGATTATGGGGAAATCCACGCTATGAGATCCTCATTAAGAAAGATGAGACATGGTCACATATTCGGACATGGAAAGATGACTAGGAAGTAGTAAAATAAATGCATCAGTGTGCATATTATGACACTACTTAAGTAAAAATGCCTATGGGTGTGTGTGTATACGTGTGTTTCTGAGAGTGTATATGATCAGAGGAAGAAATCGAGGCTGCGATAATATGCTTTTGTGCTCCTTCATTTTCCGCAGTATATAACATATAATGGAAGCCAGATGTTGACCCAGATATAAGGAGCTTCATCCATCCCATCATCCAAAGTGTGAAAAGCTGCATTCACCTGAATCAATACATTTGTGACTTGCCCTGGAAAAGCATAGGAAGATAGTGCATCAAAGTTACTTCCATCAAGGTGAAGGAGATTTGTGGCATAGATTGGAACACGAAGGGGGACTATCACTTTTCCACTCTATATCCTTCTCTGTCCTTTGACTTTTAAAATATGTCCCATGGCTCCTCAACTCAAATACAGCATAGTGTTTAGAACCACAGAATATTTAAAGTGTTTGGTGAAAATGTATTTACCGTAGGAGCTTTTTAAGAGTGTCAGATACTAATGCTGTGATGAAATTTAATATCTTAAAACCATGGGCTTCAAAGAAATTAGACTTGATCTAAGGCTCCGGATCAGAAATAAAATAAAAATGGAAAATATGACTTATACTGGAACTCTTCAAGCAACTTTTGGCTTTTTCTGTGAGAACACTGCAGCTTCCCTGTTGGTAAACTTGGGAATAATGGAGAAAGTCTTGTGGGCTGGGAGCTTCCAGGCTGAATGTTTAACTGCAGCTGGGAGACAGCTGTTCCAAAGAGAGTTGAAGACAACACCAGGTTAACAAGCAGACAAGACTGTTAAATGTGGCTTTTAAAAAGCCAGGCCCTTTGCAAAAAGGGAGGTGGATACAGATCCCATCCCTTGTTAAGTTTTCAAAGAAGAGATAAATGAGTATTATTATTTTTGTAAAATTTTATTGAAGTATAGTTGCTTTACAATGTTGTGTTAATTTCTGCTGTACGGCAAAGTGAATAAATGAGTATGCTTTAGGATTAATAATAATGCTTTGAAGCTTCCTTTTCAGAAACAAAAATTAAAGGGAACAACACCTTGAACCACTATTTTAACTGCTTAGTGATATATCTATATATACATTATATACAGATATATAATGTGTATATATCACATCATATATATATATATATATATATATATATATATATATTTTAAACTGAACTTTGTGGTGGTTTTAAACATTTTATTCAGGGCCAACTATAATATGAACACGGGATAGGTCTCAACTTCTGAGACAGTAGGATTTTCAGAAGTTTAGAAATTCAAACTCATATAAAATCAAATATTATTTTAAATGCTCTTAATCACTAAGGAAAATAAAACCATACCCAAATCTTCCTTTTCTCATCTAGTAATATTATGGGTGGGTATGTTAAAATCATTTAAATAAGTTAAAAGGAAGCTCACATCCAAAGGTTATTTCCACAGGCTACTCTGGAAAATACCAGTGCTTGGCATGAGTGGTTCTAGACTGTTCTGCCAGAGCATTCAGTAGAGTAGTGACAATCAACCTCCAGTTTGGATTGTCCTAGTATAAAAGTAAAATATATTCTTGGGGAAAGCAAGCATGCTATCAGGCGTTCATTCAACACATATTCATGAATCCCCATATGGGTTTAGGGAAAGAAAGTTTAAATAAGCTGAAGGTTTCCCCCAAAGGGAAAGAGAGTATTAATCAAATACTCATAAGGTGAAAGCACTATAAATAATGCTATTAAAATTCTTTGGGATCTTAAGTAAAGGTAGAAAACCCCCTCTAAGTTGTTAATGGTTTCACAGAGGAGGTGACATTTAAAAGAGTCTTTCAGGATACCTAGGATTATCACCAAATATAGAAAGAGACAGGTGAAGTAGAGGCATGTGCATATAGCACGTCTTAAATACAGACTGTATGTAAGAACGTGAAATTATAACAGGGTAGCATCTTGAAAAATTGAAAAATTTTGAAAAATTAGATTGTTACATTCAAAATAGGATTTTGCCAACAGGCAATAGGTTGAGAGAATAAGGACTTTAAAAATTATTTTAGTTCTTATTTAACATCAAAGATTGAGCCTGATGGCTACCGTAGCTGCTTTTCTGATTGTATAGAATAGGTAACTTTGATCATTGTTTCAGCTTAGCCATGGGAATGGAGTTTGGAAGATGAAAGATATGGCCTGGAGGAAAGTAAAAGGTATCTTAATTTTTTGGATTACTGGGAGGCCCTGTGAGAGTCGGAGGACTGAGAACAAAGACAAAGGTTGGAAGATACTAGGGTCCCTCCACCATGCTCCCCAGTACACACTCAAGGCTGAGCTGGTGGGGAGAGAATGCTTTTGAAATACTGGAGAAGATATGGAACTCCAAGAACCAGGGAGCTTTGGTTCTGTTCCAGAAGGAAAGAACTTGTAGGCTGACTCCAAGTCAGTTGAGGGACATTTCCATATTACAAATAAACATGATAGCAGAGTGTGATTAAGCAGAAGGGCACCGTATTATTCTTTATAGAACATTCTTGATTCCTGTGTAATGTGGCTAGAGGAAGCTGTTGTGGTGGGAATGAGGAACTCTACAGCAAATGCACTGGGTTGTGCCATCTGGTAAGGGACCAAGTGACTAATGTAGTCAGACCTCAGTGTATGGTCGGGGTCCAAAGAGTGGTCAGAGCTAAGAGGAGCCTGAGTCGTCCAGGAAACTTTATGAAGTCAGCAGAGACCAGGCCGACAGATCATTGGCAAGGACACTCTAGGGATCTAAGGACCACCTTTCCCAACTCCTAAAAAGCACTGAGAAAGGCACCAACATCCAGTGCCAACCCCTTTTTCCCTTGCCATTAGCGAGGTTGAAAAAGCCGGATAATCACTTTCGATTCGTCGCTTACCGACTGGGGTGAATATTTGACCAAGTATTGATCAATGAGCTATAAGTGGAATTTGCTGGGGGGTGGCTTTTGTATAATGATTTTTTATCTGGATAAGACAGGCATATGGCTGGGAACATGCTCCTGAAGCTTCCTTTCTTTCCACGAAGCTAGAAATCTGAGGAAAAAACCACTATGCTAAGCGTGTGGAGTGAAAACCAGAAAGAGCTTCTCATCCGTGTTATCACAGAACAGATAAACTAATAAGAGCACTTACTTATCTTTGGATTTTTTTGTCATGTAAAAACAAACTCCTATTTATTTAGGCCACAGTTAATCATCTGATCTATAATTTTCAGCCTTTTCATCAAAAGTTTATCAAAAATTTTACTGCCTGATAGTCATGTAAGTTTATTGAGAGTCTATCTAATGAATGGTGGGCAAGATCCTACCCTAATCTCATATATGTAGATGTCTAGAAGACAGATGTCTCTGCTGGAGTCATCTAAGCCAAGACTCGATTATCTAAGAGTGATTGAAGCAAGCTGAAGATTTCAACTTTTTTTCTCTCCAAAATAAAGAAATCATATTTTCCACTACTCTACAGATTGTAATATGGGTAAATTGCTAGCCCTATCACAAAATGTTTAGAAATTATGAGATTCAGTGAGCTGGAAAAATATTTTTTTTAGTGTCAGGAGTTGAACTGGAGGAGAACGAGATAGAAAGGTTAAGTGGCAGCCAGATTGCGAAGAAACTTGTATGCTGCAATTTAAACACGGACTTTGAAAAGAATATATATATAACTGAATAACTTTGCTGTACACCTGAAACTGACACAACATTGTAAATAGCTGTATTTCAATAAAAATTTTTGGAAAAATAATTAAAAATTAAAATTTAAAAGATGGACTCTGACTTGGGAACCATGGAAAAGTTTAAAATAGGAGATTAATACCAAATTAGTATTTTAGGAGGATTGTTTTGGTAGCTATGTAGAAGGAAGAATGGAGGGGACATAGAACAGGGCCAATGAGAATTATAAAGAAGCTAATGTAGTTACATGTTAACTTCATGCCTGGAATATGGTTATTGATACTTGTTGAAAGAATTTAACCTTTAGTTCTGGATTTGCCTAAAATTGTCAACATATTAAATATCAGATATAGATGACAAAAACTTGAGATTTAAGTCTTTGTTTAAAATTATTTTAATATAATCAAAATATTTGCTAGTAACACTTCTTTTTCATGACTAAGTAAAACCAAACAACTGTTAGATTTTTAAATTGCAATTTATATGAACTCTCATGTATTAGCTTCATCTCAGCAGGTGCACAAGAACTGCTTAATGACTAACAGGCTGAATTGAATTCAACAACTTTTTACTGTACTCATTGCACTTTCAAACAGTTTTTCTAACACCTTGCCTATGGATATGGCCCCTATAACACCCAGCTTTTCTGAGGCAAATATAGCTTCCAATTTTGTGTTCTAATCTCATAAACATACTTTTCCTTGTCAAATCACAGGTTTCAATTTTTGTTTCAGAAATGTTAGTCTGTATTCTTATACGTTAATAAACCTAAGAAATGTCACAAATGATCACATTGCTTATATTTTCTTTGCCTTTTTGCTATAGAAACAAATGAAACAAAATGACCCCCAATTCTCAATGTCTCAGTTATGTATATAGAGATGAATATCCTAAAACAATCCTCTGAGTCCTTTTAACCTGTAAGCTTCTATTTTCAAGCAGTAACCACCTTCAGTGTGAGACAAGTGCCCCCTTGCCTCTTGTTTAGATCTCCTCTAACTGCCAAGATTAAACATTTAACTACCTGTAGTTTAGAAAAAATTTATCAAACCATTGCCTAAAATAGGTCTGTTTGTTGTGCTTTTTGTTTTGTTTTGTTTTGTTTTCTAAAGGACGAGACCCATGAGGATTCATTCACAGAGCTGGTAAGACTCTGGAGTGAGCTGCATGTGAAGGAAGCAGGGGAGAGAGGAAGCAGCATGGCTGTAAACATATCTGCACCTATAGTTATGTTATAGTGTAAAATAGAGCTGCCATATGATCCAGCAATCCCACTCCTGGGCATATATCCGGAGAAAAACAAGGTTCAAAAGGATACATGCACCCCAGTGTTCATTGCAGGACTGTTTACGATAGCCAAGACATGGAAGCAACCTCAATGACCATCAGCAGAAGGATGGATAGAGAAGATGTGGTAGATATACACAATGGAATATTACTCAGCCATTAAAAAGAATGAAATAATGCCATTTGCAGCAACATGGATGGACCTGGAGATTATCACACTAAGTAAGTTGGACAGAGAAAGACAAATACCATATGATATCGCTTATATGTGGAATCTAAAAAAAAATGATGCAAATAAACTTATTTACAAAACAGAAACAGACTCACAGACTTAGAGAATGAACTTATGTTTATCGGTGGGGGAAGGGTAGATTGGGATTTGGGTATTGACATGCACACACTGCTATATTTAAAATGGATAAATAACAAGGACCTACTGTAAAAAAAAATTAAAATAATTAAAATAGTAAAATTAAAAACTATTTTTTTAAGTGTAAAAGAACCCCCCAATAAACAGAAACCTCAACTAAATAGAGTTGGGAGACCAGAAGGGGGAGTTCTCATGCCCTGAGGTAATAGCAGAACGCAACAGGAAGAAGGACTCAGCCAATAGAAAGCTACGGACTCATGTTTACTATAGCCCTCCCAGCTTCCTTTTCCCCCTCTATAAAAGCGTTCTCCTTCCCTTGCCGTGTGGGGACTTGCACATAGCTCACCAGGGTTGCAGACCCCAAACTGCAATTCTCTGCTGATCCCAAACAAACCCATCTTTGCTGGAGAAATATCTGGTGGTCTGTTTGTGTCAGGTCAACAAAGGCCATTTCAACGCTCCATGGTATGCGGGACCTGGTGCGGCTGATTTTAAGGAGCCCACATCTGACGCATCAAAAGACCATAAGGGCTTGTGGCAGACATGTCTTGATAGCAGAGACCATAGGATAAGCCCGTGGATCCCATTTTCTGCAACTTGGAGACATGGCCCACAAAAGGAAACATCCCATTTCAGTTCCCTTTGACAATATACACTCTTTGAAATTTGGCAGACGTTTATGCAAACCAGCCTCATCGAAACTTTAGGTCCTAGGTGGAGCAGGTAAGTAAATAAATACATACCATGGGCCATCTCTGTGCTGTACTATTCAAGAGAGAAAGGGTTGGGAAAAGGGAATGCTCCAAAGAATGTTCAGGAAACTGAGTGGAATGTTAAGTTGCACAGAGAGCTGAAGAATGCGATTTGTTTGGAAAGATGGATTATGGAGAATTTCAGTGGCTGCAAGGCTTATTGGCTGTGGTTGCACCAGAGAGTCAAGGAGGCACTAGGAGTGAAAATAATCTCTGGAATTAGTGGCATAAAGAGTGACTCTGTCAAAGCAAGTAAACATCGCCTCATTTCCCCCCAAATCCAGCGTAAGTTAAAGGACCACTGTCTCTATAGATTAAGGCATCTTAGATGGATTATTGGCTGCACAACGGCATGAGACGTTGACTTGGTGGCTCAGCTTTGACACCGTGTGTGTGTGTGTGTGAGGGCGCCGGCCCCTGGGCATTGTCTGATGTGGTGGGATAATTGGGCTGCTCCACCACAGTCCTTCCGGAGAAGGTCCAGAACACATGGTACATGGTTTCCCGTGTTTGTACAACAGCATATTGCCCCAGGACAACAGACCTGCTCTGCTGAGGAGGGCTGTGTGGCCTGGTATGCAGCACTCGGCTGGGCCCCTGGAACGTGGAGCCCAGCACCTCCTACCCCAGGAATGAGCAGGTCCAGGGTGGGAGGGAAGGATGGGAGTAAAGAGGCTTGCAAACTTGGGTGAGGTTCGTAGCAGGTGTCGGAGAATAAAAGTCAGGTTTTTCTCGGCATGGTTGGCTGTGTGGTCCGGATTCAAGTCCAGGTAAGAGTCATCTTTCCGACCTGTCTTTCTGTGCCTCAGTTTTCTCATCTGCCAAACGCGGACGATAACTCCTGCCCGATAATGTACTGTTACTGTGAGGCTCGGATGTATAGTATATGGGAAGGAAATAGATGTCATTTATCGAACACCTATAATGCACTACTAACTGGGCCAGACACTGTTTATTACTTCATTTAACCCTTGCGTGAACCCTCTAAGGCAAGTATTGTCATCTCCATTTTACAGATGTGGAAACAAGTTTGACAAGGTTAAAATTACTTGTTCATTCATTTGTGAGTTTAACACTTTGTATTGAACACATAAGATGTGCCAAACATGGTAACAGACCCTGGGAATAGAGTGGTGGATCAGCTATACAAGGTCCCTGTGCCAATGGAGTTTATATTCCACGAGGGCCGATGGATAGTAAAAATAAACAAACAAGTCAAACTTAATATTATTAATACAGAAAAATAAGACAAGGCTATATCAAATGGATTCTATTTGTTCTCTACTCCTTATATTATCTATAAGCTTAAAGTTAGAGCTAAGGGGTTGATTAGACTCAGGTTTATCTTTTCTGACAAAAATCTTTCATAGATGTTCTGTGAACTTCGTATTACATCACATCAGGGGGCACACCATATCCGGGTGTCCCACTTTCAGAGATGATGATATGGACAGCCTGACCCCTTCAAGTGTAAAGTTCTATTTCCCCTTTATAACCAGGCATCAACGCATAAGGTAATAATTTGTCACGCTGCAAATACGCAGCTCCCCATCAATCTTTCACCAAATGGCTTTAGAATTTGTTGATAATCATTTCCTGAAAACATTTTATTAGGGGTTGTAAAATTATGATTGTATAATATTCATAAATAATCATCTATTGCATATGCATTACTTGGAATTTTTCTGTCAAGAACAACTTTCCCTCATCAACCACGACTATTTGTTTTACTGGAGAACATTTCATACAGTCCATATTGAAATACTTAAGTGTGTAATTTTTCCCATTAGTTTCCAATAAAGAGTTGGTTCCCAGGCTATCTCAGTGGTGACTAATAAGTTTATTTTTGGCTTTTCCTTGTTTTGAGTATTACAGTGAACTCATGGATTTTAATATAATAATGTATTTCAAACTATTGCGGTCAAGTAGTCTTTCTGAGTTCGAATTGGTTGATTGAGTGGAGTGGAAGTGGAAAATTGCCTCTGATAGAAAGAGTTGCAGAAAAATAAAATGTTTCATATTTGCCAAGATGAAGCAGTTGATAAAGTGGTGGGTCAACTTGATACCAAAGCTCATGCTCCTTCGGTTACAGCCCAGCTCTTTCTAAAGTGAAATGTAAAAGGACTTTAAAAGTTAACGCATTACTCTTTAGTAATATCCTGCTTAGCATGGATATTAATCAGCTTGTGCTGTGGCAACAAACAATCCCCAGATCTCAGTGGATCAAAACAACAATTTATTCCCTCTCATAATGGGGCCTTTGACTGTGAGTTGGCTATGGCTACGGGACACCTGCTCAGCTCCACTCCAAGGGTCTTCCCCTTCTGGGATTCAGGCTGCAGGAGTGGTCACTATTTGGTACAGTCTGGTGGTGGAGCTGAAAACTCGCGAGAGCTGGAGAAAGTCTCTTAAATCTTTCGGGGGTGTTTATACCACATTTGCTCACATTCTCTTGGTGAAACCATGTCATATGTCCAAGCGCCATTTCGCGGGGTAGGGATGTATATTCCTCTGACAGGAGACACTGCAAATCACATGGTAAAGGCAGGGAATTAAAATTTTATTACAGGGAAGGGGCTTGGTGAAAATACTTGAGAAAAAGATTGCAGTCTATCATAGACCATCATTATCTGGTATCATTCAAAATAGGAATAGAGACATAGTATGGCTTTATAAAAACATATTTTCTAAATGGTCAAAATAGATGCAGGGATATAAGAATTAAAAGTGGTCACAAATGTAAAATAAATGCAATCCTTTATATACCATAAAGGATTATGAAAAGTTAATTTTATTATTTCGGAACGTCTACGTGTGACACCTTAACTTCTTTACTCACAGAGGTGTCCTTTAGTCCCTAATTAAAAATCTAATTGCTCTTAATTTACCCACAATTCTAAGAAGCACATTAGAAGTAGAAAGTTGTAGATTGTGTGGGCAGGGAGCACTGAGAAGGCAAACAGTGACAAAAGGAAGGAGGGACAGTTGATAACAAAGGATGTCATAAGAATAACTAAATCAAGTACAAACGAAATGTCAGGAACCAGAGCTATTTGGGATGACTTGGAGACAAAGAGTTTTGTACAACTTAATACCCCTTAGCATACAAGAAACTCTCTCTTTTACTGTCAATGTTCCGTCTTCTTATTTTGGCTCAAAGTACCTTCCCTTCTCCACAAGACACATACACAGACATACACACAAACATGCACCCATAGAACCCGATACACGAAAATCACATGCATTTAACTCCTATTTTCAGAAAAATCACTGTTATTGTACACACGTACATCCGTTTGGAGAGACTGAGTTGTGCTGCAGTAACAAACAACTCCCAGAATGTTGGTGGATAAAAATAACAGAGGTTTATTTCTTTTTCCTGCTTCATCTCCAACATGGTTAAATGCGTGTGTTGGGGGGGTGAGGGTAGGAGGGGAGACTCTGCTCATCATAGTTACCCAGGGCCTCTGGCTGGTGAAGGCTGCATCTGAACACAGGCTTTACCGTGACTGAAGAAGCAAAGTGGCAGATGGTGAGTCATGTACAGGCGTGAAAGCTTCTATCTGGAAGTGCCACATGTCACTTCACATTTTGTGATGAAAGTAAATCATAGGGCCGCTTCAAGGGACAAAGGAAAAAACAAGGTGAAAACACAGAACTCTTAGAGGGCAGGGAGCTATGATTCCACCATACACCCAGGGGGGAGAATTAGAAATATGTAGCGAATGGTGTTAATGACCAACACAATGAGATCCTATGTGTCTGGGCCTCCTGGAAACACAGAACAACTTAACGGAACAGCCAGCCAGAAAGATGCAAGGCCCCGAGGACCTGGGACACCGGGTTGGTGAGGTTTGATGGGACATGGCAGGAAAAAAGGAGTGGCATGAAGTGGTGCAAAGAGGAAGCCCAAATGTTACTGAGTCCAAGCTCATTCTGCTTGCTGCACGACAGGCCAATAAATCGAAAGAAGAAGGGCAAGGAATAGCAACTTTATTGGGAAAGCCATCAGACCGAGAAGATGGTGGATTAGTGTCCCAAAGAACCATCCTACCCAAGTTATAATTCAGGCTTCTCTTATACTAAAAGGGGAGGGGGTGTGTTTGGTTGTTGCAAACTTCTGGTGTCAGAATCCTTTGTTCTTGCAGGACAAAGGTCAGGTCACAATGTTCCTGTAAACCTCCAACAAGACAAATGTTATTCTCTGTTCTGCAACTTCTTTTCTCTACATGAATGGAAAAGTGTTATACCTTTAAAGGTCAGAGCCTGGAGAATGGGCTGTCCTGTATATTTCAGGCTATGGGCAACATTCTTAACTTGTAGTAAAAGCAGTAGAATACAAAGGTTAAAGGAAAAGAAACAGATCCAATATGGAGTCAGATTTGTTCTTCTCTGTGACACAAAGACATCCTCAGCCTCAGGGAGGGAGCAGGTCCCCAAAGCTTCAAAGATTTTAGTGTATTACAACCTTTTCTAAATCTCTTCCTGTTCTTCCTGCTCTACCTAGCAAGCTAGGTACTCAGTGAGCCCCCCCCCATAGTCCCCTCCCCCCCATTTCCATTCTCCTCCTTCAATAACCTCTGGGTCAGCTGGCTCCTTATCCTCTGCTGCAGGCCACTGCCTTGTTTTCCCGTGAGCACGAGTCTGAGTGACGCTCTGCTTAGCCTTGCATCTTTTCTTTCTGTTGAGCTGGGTGACGTGAGGATTTGGGCTCCTGTTAGATGAGCGTGAATTTACGTGGCCTAGACTCCGTAAAGAATCTTCTTCCTCCACTCCACCTGACCAATTTCTCTCTAACTTTGGCAAGAGTGGCTTTGAAATCAGAATTGGGTTCGGGGGGTGTCCAAGAGGCCAAGACTGTGAACACACAAAGGGAAGGAACAGTTCTGCAAGTGCAGATGAGAATTCAAGAAGCAGAGCCCGTGGTAAGAAGTCCCTGGCTCTCCGGGAGCATCACACAGTGAGGAGACTGAAAATGTGCTCCGTCTCTCGAGAAGAGAACCTCACCATCAGCTCTGGTCCTCCCGCAAAGGGTGTTTCTGGATGATCCTTCTTTCCAACTGCAATTAGTCACACTTTTTTCCTTGGTGGCCTGACAGAAATGTTGGCTGCACGCAACTGCGGTATGTGAACTTGCAGAGCTGAGAGACACCGCTGCTCACACGCACAGCTCTCTCCACTCCTGAGGATGTACACTTTCTGTTTAAAGAGGCAACAAGGCTGTGGGAATCTCCAGCATGAAACGCTTGTGGGAGAATGGGCTATGTGTTGGTAAGTCTCTTAAATGATAGAAGTCAGGACTGCTGACCTCACGGCCTCTGCTCTCCCATAGAGACTTGGATGGGGATGAGTATTGTTTGCAAGGCACTGGATGCATAACTCTCTTTCCAGATGTGTCCTCAGGAGATGAAGGCCCAGAAGACCCTTGGAGTGTGTGCATAGATCTGTCTGCAAGACCACACACAGCGTCAGCGTTCCCCATCTGCACATCTCCAGCCCTGCCCAGCCACTTCCTCTAAGGTTGACACAGACCCTTCCATGCTTTTCAGAGGCATTTGCAGTCTATTCTGTAGTCTGGCCCTGGCTTGTCCTTTCTCATTTGTGCCCAGTTTGTCCTTCCTAATGACCTTCCATTGTGGTTTGAGCTTTCCTGCTTTGCTCATACATTATCCCTTTAATTTCAATTTCAATTTCATCCTGATTCTAACTGTTCTTTAGGATTGAGCTCAGACCTCACTTCCCCCGTGAATCCTCTTTAATCACTCCTGCTGGAAGTCATCTTGCCACTTACTTCCTATTTTACATGTAGACTAGAAGTCTCATCCCCTCACACCCCATTGATCTCTTGCACATGGAACCATCTTACACTTAACATTACGTATGTGTCTCATACTCTCAAGAGTAACATCCTTAAAGACCAAGATTATATGTGTGGGAAGTGAGGGGAAAATGTAGAGATGCAAAGACACATTCTTTTGTGTACCTAATGTACCCTGGCTGTCAGCTGAGGTTAGTCTGCATACTGAACGTAAGTGAAACTGTCTTACATCCTCTGGGAAGTTCAGGGTCTCCCCTAAGATTTCTACAAATTCTGAGAGGTTTATGGCCTCATTTCCATAATTAGTTACCCTCATTTCCTTTTCCTATTTGTCAGAGTCTCACACATCTCCTAGAGAGTTTACCTTATCTCAGTTGTGTACCAACTAAACATAGAAACTGCTGCTTTTCTTGGATTTCCCTCATAATATTGTTCACAGAGAGCATTTGCAGTAATAGACTATATTGAAGTAGCACTTAGACTCCTTTTGTTAGCACAAAGTAAAAATAGGATATTTGTTACAGCTTTTCTTCAGGGTCATTTCAGCACCTTCAACCGAGGAACTTCTCACGAGCTAACCTTTCTCCATAAGACCTGCCCTGCGCCATGGGATGGACCCTACACACCTACACCCATTTCCCGTCCACATCTCCAATGGCACATAAATCCCCATTCCCCACATTCTCCTTAGTTTCTTTTCAAACTAATTTAGCTGTTTCTTTTTTTACCAACGCACCTCCAGCCACAGACTGGCTACCTCACCTGTCACACCCAAAGCAAAGTAGGGGGTCAAGGTGTCACGCTAAAGAGAAGACCGTCTACTCCTCACGCAGCTCAAGTTGGTACTTTATATTTTTTTATTGTTTTAAAATATTTCTTTTATTTGCAGACTGCACAATGATTAACTGTTATTAATTCTAATTCAATGTTGGCTCCAAATAATGTATCTCAATACTGGAAAATTTTATTTATATTTTTAAATATTTATTTATTTATTTTTACAGTAGGTCCTTGTTGGTTATCTATTTTAAATATAGCAGTATGTACATGTCAATCCCATGGGATATTTTGGGAGTTTGGGATTGTCGAGTTGGTACTTTAAATAGCAAGTTTTCTGTTCATTCTGATATGTTGGTGTCCATTTTTTTTTTTTTTTTTTTGGTTTTGGTTTTGGTTTTGGTATCTTTTTAGAGTGCTAAGCATAGTGCTTTTCACAAAGCAAATAATCAACATCTATATATTGAATGAAAGAAGGACTAATAAACAATAAGGTCCTACTGTATAGCATGGGGAACTATATTCAATATCTTGTAATAACCTATGATGAAAAAGAATCTGAAAAAGAATATATATATATATACAGACATGTATATGTGTGTGTATATATATATATATATATATATATATATATATATATATATATAAATTAAATCACTTTGCTAAACACCAGAAACTAACACAACATCATAAACTGACTCTACTTTAATTTAAAAAAAAAAAAAAAAGACTGAAACCACAGTAAAACTATGGTACTTCCCTGCTCAGGTAAAGGCTGTGGCTCTGACAGGTTCCGGTTTCTCTCACATGCCCCCTCATCCCCACTTCCTTTCCCAGCCTCCAGATTCCTGTCTGCAGCCTGTTCACTGGTTGTCATTTTAATCTTTTAATTTAAAAAAATTTATGAACTATAATCTTTTATATTTAAGATATAAAAGTCCTTCTTATAAGGGTTGAAGGCATGTCCACCCCTCCCTTCCACTTCTCTGTCACCCACCAGAAAAGAGAAGAGTTTCAAGATCCAAAGCAAAGCAGCTAAGCGCTTAACTCTGAAGATAATAGTTAGGCAGAAGGTCCTGCCAAAGGTCCCTTAAATGCCACTTCCTTAGTGACCCCATATCCTGTAAGACCGCGTTTTTCCAAGTGGGTTCTTAGACCTGTATCAAAAGCACTTTAGGTGCTTGTTAAAAATACAGACTCTTATGGAATCAGAATCTTTGAAGGTTCTTATTGCTTCCTCAATAAATTCCCTGGGGGGATTCTTATGCTTAAAAGTGTGCATTGTGTAAATGCATTCTTTGATCAGCTCTGTGTTGGAGAGAAACAAATTCTTCCCTTCTTAGGACAAGCGCATTTTCTATCCTGTACTACCTGCCTTCTCACGGGGAAAAGGATAAGTTCATTATGCTGTGCTGACAGCCATACACTTTCCTATGTTGTTCCCGAGTTGGCCACCATCAACTGCTTTATTTTTCCTTGAGAATAATCCAATTAGACTTATTCATAATAAACAGATTACAGGACACAACCTCTTGTATGACAAACTTATCCAGCATACTCTTCTTTCAAATACGTAGCTTGAGAGCAAACATGAAGTGTATGGATACATTTGGTGGTATTTGAAACCACAGGAGGAAATGAGCCCAGGGAGGGAACCTCAGCTGGAATGTGTCTTGCAACCAGAAGTACAGACTATGGTCCACCTGATGTGAGCTTGGGACATGTGGGGCGGTGGGGGGGGGGGGGTGCCTCCAATGGCCAGCAACCTCTGCTGGACTTCAGCTTTATGCCTTTTTTTGGAAGCAAGTCCGTGGACCCTCAGAACCACGGGAATTTAGTGCTGGTACCACCAGCTCTAATCATCCCACCCACCCAGTCACCTACAGCTACTGCCTGACTCTTGAGAACTCACCTCCGAGGCAAATCCTGACCCAGCTGAGTGTGTGAGCTCTGGCTTGGCACCCAGGCTAAGTTGGCACACACTTCCTCCTGTCTGTTCGGGTGACTCACTGAGGGTTCAGAGCACATTTTCCCTTCTCTGGCTGCCAGCTGTAGCTATTGGCTCGCTCACTCTCTCTTTGGAACGACTCAGCACTCCTGTGTTAATGCAGCGGCTTGAACTGATGTGCAATTGTACAGAGTCCTGCAGAGAAGCATAAGACTCTCTTTCCCACAAGGATGAAGGCTGGGAGCTGTCACATCTATGGGAACATCAGACATGGATCCTTCCTTCTTTCTACCTGTTGCTACTTACTAAGCCTCTATGTGGCCCTCTTATGGTTTCCCAGCACACAGAAACTTCACCAACGGCAAAGACACGAGAGTGCCAGTGGTGAGGAAATCAAAGGCAAATGTGTCCCCTTCCATCTGTGTCTGAAAATGAGAAATGAAGGCCTTGTGTGTCTGGAAATATGGGCAATTTTCCTCCCTCCTCTGCTGTCCTCGGCACTTATGTGTAGTTCGGAGTGCATTAACCGAAACTTGTATGCGGACCTAGATCTCTTGTAAATTACTGATCTTCCCAGCTAAGCTCCTGTCTTCATCAAGAGCAGGGATCCAGTCTCCAATGTCTTTTATGACTGCCCCAGAGCCTAGTTTAGAGTTGAGTTCAATGCAGCCTTAGAAACAAGGCTTGCTGAAGGAATGAATGGGGCAAACTCCCATGGAAAAGCCAGGCGTGTTGAAGGAAGGGCTGGCTTGCCAGTCATATTAATTTTTTCCACACACTTTTTACACCATCAAAGGAAAACATTTCTTATTTGTGGATAGCACAAAATGCATAATAAATCAGTCTGCAGTAACCTAATTTCACCTCATGGGTCAAGCCAACAGCCAGAATGAAGTTTTGAAGAAAAAGTGTTTATAGGCATCTGGGCACACGACAGAAGCTGGGTATTTTTTGTGCATTTGCACACGGGTGTGAATGCCTGAACTTTCCACTTATTGTTCAGTAGGTGGGAGAGGCGGCAGGGCCTCTGTGAATACAGGCAGTGTGCACAGTGGTTGAGAGTGAGTCGGAGATCGAATCTTGGCTAGGCCACGTACTAGCTGAGTGAATATGTGTAACATCACTTGTATTCTTTAGATGTTGGGTGCTTCATTTATCAGATGTGTGTAATAGAAATCCCCTCATAGAGTTGTGATTAGAATTCAGTGAGATTATTAACACCAAGTGCCTAGCCAGGTAGCTGATATAATCAATAAACACCCAATCAATAATAGCTGTTATTGTTAATGGTGTTTGACTAAATGCAAGATTTGAAGGATGGGACAGTAAGGCTGATATCCAGGTTTTGGTTTGTTCCTGATGTTAACCTGAATTTCTGAGCAGTTCACTCTGAGAGAAAAGGGAAAAATGACCAAACCCTCATGAAAAGCAAAACTGCACTAAATTAAACAGAAGTGTCTACCGCACTCTTCCTTGGCCTATTGTTAATGCTTTACCTTTTAGAAAGCTGGCTACATGAAGACTTGGTGGGAGACAGAATTGTTCCACCACTTTTATTCCCAAATATGTAACTAGTGTTCTTATGGACTCTTTCAAAGATTGAATTTCAAGCTTATATAACTGCACGGAATTATTCGGTGATTTGAGAGATTCCAATTCATTGTGACAACTTGGAAACATAAGCCATTTCCCTCGCCATCCCAAATAGATAAAGATCATCTACTGTCAATACAACTAGAATTTAGGTTTTAAAAAATTGGCAAAAGATATATTTTTCATGTGGTCCCTCAGTTTTTGAGTTATCCGAGTATTGATTTTACCCCAATGGCTTCCGAATGAAAATAGATGCAAGAAATAACGCTCACTGCTTATACATTTTAAGTCTTCAAAATTAGCTAAATGATGGGGAGATATTTATAGCAAGAAGCTTTGAACTTTCTGGGAAAATCACAGTTTATTTTCCCAACTGAGCTATTAGAAATAATACTGAATATGTCTTATACAACTCTAAATCAAAGATCACATACTTTAATGAATAATAAAATTGCTCACAATATCCTTTAAAAGCCCTCTTGGAGAGAAGTTTCTTCATTAGAAATGGATATTTCTGGAACAAAACAAATGCTAATATAGAAGCACTTGCTTAATTTATATTTCCCATGAACTCTATTTGAACTTCACTTCAAGGATACACAGCAGGAAAGCAGTCTGGAATACCCCACCCTAAACAGATGATGAATGTATTACATCCCGAGTAAAGACTACCCAAGTATTGGCTCACTACTTGATAGAGGAAGAAAGATAAAAATACTCCAAGCCCCTTTTGTTTAGGAAAAGTTCAGTTTTCAGGTTTATCCTCAATACATTGAAGCAGAAGGGACTTGGAGCTCTGTGGCTTGGTGGTGGTATATTTCAGCTGTGAATAATAAGAAATATGAAAAATTGGTTGCAGTTGTAAAAAGCTGGCGAACTCTAGTCCAGAGCGAATCAAAACTCTGCTGAGATACTACTTTTGACCAAGACTTATCTTCTAGGCTTAAAATTACACTGAGTCAAACGGACAATTTTCGGCTTTATCTCACTTGACCGCTCTATAACATTTGACATCGTTGATTCAGACTCTCCTCTGTGAAACACACTTCCTTGGCTTCTGTGATTCTCCACTCTCAGGGAGATTCTCCACTCTGCCTGACAATGGCTCTTCTTTCTCGGCTGGTCCCTAAATCGTTAGTCTTCCTGCGATATTTTTTTAATGATCTTGTTACATCTCACCCCCAACACACAGTCCCCGGTGACGTCATTCATTTATGGCATCACCTACTACACATGGCGGTGAAGGATCAAAAATCTATATTTCCACCTTCTTATTAGAACTTATTTCCTTGACTGTTCTTCTGGGACCCCAAACTTAATATGTCCCAACAGAATTCATTATTTTCTGCCCTGCTTCTCCTATTCTTCCTTTCTCAACGAACACTATCACCTAGCTGCCTAATTCAAAAACCTAGGTGTCATCTTTGACTTCTCTGCCTCCATTGTTTCCCACAAATAATTGATCTCCAAAACCTGCTGTATCCACTTCTCCTCCTCTCTCATGTTTGTCCATTTCTGTCCATATTCATTGCCAGTGTCTCATGCCAGGTTCCCATCATTGGCTCTTTGATCACTGCCTCGGATGCCTACCCGGTTTTCCCTGACTCCTTCCTCCATGCTCCAGAGTTCTATAAAGCATTACAAAGTAGACATTTGATCATTTCTCTTGCCTGATTAAAACCTTTCTAAACCTTACCATCATCCTTATGATAAAGTTCAAACTTGTAAGCATGAGCGTAAAATATCACGTATGCTCTGACTCCCTTTTTTTTAAAACCTCTTTAACTTCAGCTTTTGACATTTCTCTTCTTGAACTCTGCACTCCAGCCATACTGAAGTACTTGAAGTTACTGAATGGGCCATTTTCTGCCTTTCCTCTGGGCCTTTACTATGTTTTCCTCTCTGCCTGGAACAATCTCTCCTTGTTTGTCTGGCTTACACACACCATCCTTTCAGCTGAGAGGGCATTTCGTCTGGGAAACCTTCTCTGATCCTCTTTCCAATTCCAGATCTGAGTTACATGTTTCTCCGTGTTACCTCTTATAATAACTGATGCATTCATATTTCATGGTACTTACCAAAAAATATTGTCAATGCCTATTTACTTATATGTCTCCTCCAAGAACTATCTGAGGTCAGGAGATACATCTTTTCTACATTGTATCCCTAAGGCTCTCCTCAGTACTTGGTACATAGTAGGCACTCACTACATATGTTTTAGAATTAACTACTTAATTGTCAAGTTACAACTCAAGGAGAAGAATGTGATTTAAAGATCTTGCCTTATTTTGGAATCACCAAGCATGAGATAAGACTCTCTGGGCAGCTTTCCATAACTGGTGTACCCTCCACTCACATTCTAGGCATGAGAGCAATAAAGAGATAATTGGCAACTGAACTGAGGCTATAGTAGCTCCAAACTGGGTAGTAAGGGTCCACAACCAGAATTCCAGGAGTCTTCTCTATGCCCTTCTAAGGAAACAAAAGAGAGATATTTCACTGTTCTTAAAGGCATTATCTGCCCCATGGTTTATGAAACCAGGGAAATATTGAACTCCACATTCATGGCTTTTGGGAACTCATGTGGAATCCAGAATGTTGGATCTGCTGCTCCACGACTTTGTGGGAATCAAATAAAGGTTGTCAGTGGCTACAGACTGCCAAGAGGGCTTGATATTTCCATCAACTTTTCTTCTTCCAAGTGAACCTTGGGGTTATTTGTCTATAGTTCTGCCAGGGGCCTCTCCAGACTGTGATTCGTTGGGGACAAGCCACCACGAACATATTCTCAGGTCTCCATGATCCTGCCATTTCATGAGAAATGGAACTTATCAAACAAGTAGCAGAGCTGAACTCTCTGAATTCTACATGACTGTTCAGACAGTTTGGAATGACACACACCCACAATTAAAACAGAAAAGAAGCATGAGTAAGTGAGGAACTGAGAATCACATACTTTTCTAAATTAGATTTATCTGTAAGACTTAAATATGTGCAAACATACTTTGAATGATCTGGTATGAATTATAGTTTAGCCCATTTTGCTTTGTCCTTATGTGTGAGGTAAAAAGAGACTGACTTTTCTGGATATTTGTCTTTGGTAAGTATCAAATTTTGAGGGGATGTGAGTCTTTTTTAGCCAAATTGAAAAATTGCTCAGAATTTAAAGAATACTCCATCTGAATTCAAGCTGTGTTTGGGTTTGGCAGCATGTTTTTTTCTTTGGCAAGGAAAAGGCTGTTTGATTCTTACGACTTGGTAGACCTCAAACAGGCTCCCACGCCAGCTGTAGCCCTTATGATGTAGATAGAGGTGGAGGGAACCGATAGATGAGGACAAAATTTGCCTCAAAATGAAGCAAACAAATGAAGAGTTTCAAGGAGAGAAATTGCTTTCAATCAAAAGCTTTGAGATTTGGAGCTTCTTACAGTTTGATTTTTGAATTTTTTTTAAATTCTGAAATTTACTGGATTTTCTTGGCCCTTGCTCTTTGTTGTCAGGTTCTTCTCCGTAAATAATAGAAAGAAAGTGACTTGGCTATTTTCAAGGCTTAAAAGAAAAACATCTACTACCTATAAGCACCTATTATATGCCATGACTTTAAACAAATAGTGTTTTATTTAAAGTTCACATCTTCCCTGCAAAACAGTACTATTTCCCCCACTTTACAGATGAGAACAATGAGGCTAGATAGGTAAAGTGGTGTGCCCCTGCTCCCCAGTAAGTCTCAGGTCCTTTCTGGCTGTTATTGTCTATACCTGGAAGGCTCTGCTCAGTACTTTCTCATGTTCACTCCCTCCTAGATATGTCCTACCTTCCCTATTTTATCTGGACAACTCCTATGTCTTTCAAAGCTCAGCTCTTTCAGGAACTTTCTCTGGTTTGCTACCCAGCACCTCAGCCTTAGATTGCTGCCCTCCTGGGTTCTATTGGTCTGTGAGCCTGCCTCCGTCAAGCATTTATGACAAGTATATCGAGTCTCTCTATGGCCAGTCTCATCATCTGGGATGTCAACTCCAGTTCACAAGTGGAACTATGTCGTCTGCAGATCTTCAGTGATTCACTTAGCCCCTAATAAAACATTTGCATTTGTGGAATCTAAAAATAAATAAGTTAGGAACTCTCTTATGATTTCTAAAAATAATCACTCCATTGCCTTACCTTTAAAAAAATCTCAATATGTAATAAAAATTTCTCTCCCAGCCCTGCCCAATGAAGGCCATTCATTGAAAGAGTAAAAGGAAGGACTTCTCTGGCAGTCCAGTGGTTAAGACTTCACCTTCTAATGCAGGGGGTGCGGGTTTGATCCCTGATTGGGGAGCTAAGATCCCACATGCCTCTCGGCTAAAAAAAAAAAAAAAAAAAAAAAAAAAACCAAAACATAAAACACAAACAATATTGTAACAAATTCAATAAAGACTTTAAAAATGGTCCACATCAAAAAAAAAAAAATCTTTAAAAAAAAAAAGAGTAAAAGGAGACCACTTGTTCTTTGCCCCCCACACTGCTTTCATACTGTTCTTCCAAAATAATCACAAAATTTCACTTCAGAAGAAAGGCGATGATATTTATCATGCTGTTCCTCCACATTTGCATGATGTCCGGGTTCCATATTCTAGGACAGAGAAGATAGAGCCTCAGAGAAGGGTTTAGTAGGACAGTGAGAGTTAGAGGAAAGGGAAGCAATGCCGGGAAGATCTGGCGGGCAGGAAAGGTGAAGCATCACCGCCCCAGTTACCTCGTCACGGGGAGCTGGCGAGAGACCCTTCCTGTTTGGCCGGTGCCTACACTTGGTCACAGAGGACATCTTCAGGCAGGCTGATGGGGGGGGGGGGGGGGAGAAAGGGAGACGATATTGATCTGTCCAGTTTGCTCCTGCCACTTTTTAGCCAAGATGGCACCATGAAGAGTTAAATCCCTTGCATGCCAAGTTGGGTCATTGAGTTCCTTTGGCAGATTCTTGGGAATCCATGTGGTGGCTTTTCCCCAAATGTAGAAGAGATGGAAGGAGCAGGCATGGAGTGGTAGCTTTGAAAAGACTGACTTCATGGGCCACATGGATACGTATGCTGCATTAGTGGTGTAAGTTGGGTAAACAGCTGGAGGTCTCAGAAGCCGTAAGGATGAGAGACTCAGAAAACTACGGTTTAGCTGGTCCAAATGTCTTCTACCTGGACGATATGCTGGCAAGTCAAGCACAGCACAACATGTCTAAAATCAAATTCATGTAATACTTTTCTATCAAGACATTTCCCTTTCCTGATTTTCCCTATTCCTCTTCATGGAAACACTAACACTTACAGTCCTTCAGGTTGAAACTTCAGTTATCTCTGATTCCATTCCACCTTCCTTGTCTAGGCAAGGTCCAGTAAACCTATCAGCAATTCCCCAGCAGTGTGACAAGGACACAAATTACACATTCAGCAAGTGTTTGAATAAAATAAATGGATATCTTTGTTTTTCAGTTTGCTGCGGTATTTGTGCAGGAAATGCTGTTTACTGATGGGGAAAGAGGAGAGATAATAGAGAAATCAGTAAACCAGGTATGGTTTTGCAACAAACCAGCACATCCAACACAGTTAGAAGCTTTTGCTGGGAGGTTGGGAGGCTAGTAGGTACTTCGGGTCTCCATTGTTTCCTGATATCATCATGCCATCACCAGTCACTGTGATTGGAACTACAGGCATATTTGGAAATGAACCAGGAGGACATAAAAAGGGTTTTTTTTTTTTTTTTTTTTTTTTAAAAAGGTTACTAGATATATTACTTTCATAATTAGTTGCTTTTGATGGATGAATCTCAAAGGTACTTGACTTGATGACCTCGGACCTTCGGTCCAGTGCTGAGGTCTTGCAAAATTTCTTAAGTTCTTGCTGGGTAATTTCTGCTTTCTCCAATAAAGCAGGAGACAAGTTCTAGGAGGAAGTCAAGTATGTTTCTAACAAGGCTTATCTTGTTCTCCTCTTTACATATATTATTAATGAAGAAATTTTGAAAGATTGGAGGAATAAGATGTATAGGCATCTGGAATTTTATGAGAAAGAGCTTGTCAGATTTGGGAGTTTGGCAGTTTTGGGCATGTTGACAAAAATGGTGAGTGAAAGCTGTCTTCTTGAAAATAGTAGAAAGGGCTCTCCATTCCTACTGTCAAAACCTACTTATCAGGGACCCAGTCTGAGGGAGTCACCATTCCTTCATATTGTTGCTCAATTTCCTCGCTATAGAAAACTCCCATTAGTAAAAAAGAAAATTAGAATCCAGAAGTGATATTTTGCCAGCAACATCTCTAACGGCCTTTTCATCTCCCTGATGGACTCACTGTAGCTATGGAAATTCTAATTTCCTATCTTGGGTCAGCTTCAGAAATGTGCTTACTTATGTGCTTCAAATGGACTTATCAACGAATGAACCAAGAAATGATTTTTTTTTTTTTTGGCCGTGTTTAAATATTTCTTGCTCAAACTTTAAACATCAGGGCATTTTAGGGTCAGATTTGCTCTCTAATTTTTCTATGCAACATATTCACTTCCCGTTAACATCTAATTATTTTCTGTCTAGAAGGCGTTAGGCTTCTGATTTCTCATGGAAATTGTACTTTGCGTGAGCATTACCTCATCCAAATGTATGTTCCCAGTGAACCTGTCATCAAGTGGACTTGAGGCATTCATTGTTTCCTTTTGTAGCAAGATGCTTAACTGGTTACTTATGCAGGGCTTGTTAGTAAAATTAGGGGGGAATAAAGGGAATAAAAAATCGTATGGCAGTTATAGACCTTAGACCTGAGTACAACCATTCCAGCAACATCTGAAGCTGAGATTTTAGGGTAAACCAAGTAGTTTCTTCAGAATCAAAATGAAAGCAGTTGGATTCCATTTATTCAACACTTGAGTCAAGTTCATGAACTCTATAGTTCCAAAGATAACTGTGCCATGGATTTTGCTCTCAGGGATGCTAAGACATGCCCGTGGTTTATCTATCCGTTCAACAAACACTTCCTAAGCATGTTTTGTCTCCTGAGGTAGTCTCTGGACATGCAATGGTACATGGCACGTATCCCTGCAAATGCTGAGTATAAGCCCTGGTATAAAGTAATAGGCTGTGAATGAGGAGCAGGTAATGAGTAGTGGGTATTCGCAAGATACGGTAGCTTCGTGCATGTGCATGGGGATTAGCCTTCATGAAGAAGGCAGCATTTGCTATGGGCCTTGAATGATGGGCAGGAAATATAAGGATGCTAGGAAAGATTGTCCCCAATGGAGGAAACATGAAAAATCCTAGCTGAGCACCCCTCAAACTCTAATGTTGTCTATTTGTATGATTCCAAGTGCAAGTGATCCAATATGGCTCCTGAGAATTGCCGAGAACTGAGATCAGTGGTGTAGGTTCTGCCCTCAGAAGAACCTCAGAGAAGATCAGCCCCCACGAGGGTCTAAGTCATAAGGTACCATGTCATGTTTGGCAATGTTTTCTCAACAAAATTTCTACCCACTCACCAGCTAAATACTCATGGGCTTATATTCTGTGTTCAGAGGCTTGAGAAAAACTCTGGAAGCCTTTTACAGAGAACTGGATAAAATGAAAGCTACTTTTTACTGCACACATTGTATAGGAAGCAGGTTAGTCTCCATTATCAGAAAGTTCTGAGAGAGAATCTGAAATGGGACACCTAACTCAGCAGCTGACAATGATATTTTTTGTTGATGTTTTCCATTTGCCTTCACTTCTGTTTTCAGCTGTCCTAATTTACTATCTAGGTACTTTAATCAACTAGGGTACAAAGTGACCTGCAGTTCCCTAATTCAAATGCATCACTTTGTGCAGAGTTAAATTTAAATCAACATTGCCTCCCCAGCTAGACTGTCCCTTCCTTGAGGCCAATACATGTTACCTAATTTTTTTTTAATAGAACCATACAGTTCTATGTAGGTAGGGAGAGTGCAAATGTTGGCTGACATTGAGCAGAGGTAGCATAGATCTGAAGATTTTTCTCTAAAGGCTCAAATTTCAGAGAATAGGTTCAGAGAATAAATGCTCCCCCAGGGCTCAGACAAAAGAGGTGGTTTATGCTTTTTTTTTTTTTTTCCTCTTATTTTCAGTTAGGCCAATGGGAATCTGCCAGGAGGAACTGACACATCCTGCTTAGTCTTGCGCAGTGTCTCTTTTGAGGATCATTATTAATTTGTGTACTTGAGACAGTATAGAAATCAAGGATACACTAATCCCGCAATGAATGGATACCTTTCTTCTTATCCTTGGCCCTCCATACAAAATTACCACCACCTTGTTGAATTTGGAAGTTTATTGCTTTATTGTTTCATATTATAAAGAATCTAAATGGCATAACGTAATACAATTGAAATCTTTATATGCTTTAAAATGTACCTTGATCATTTTTCTTTTTCTTTTTTTAATTCAAGTGTAATTGACATACAATACTCATTTCAGGCATACCACATAGTGGTTTGACAGTTATTTACATTAGGAAATGATTTCCAGGATAAGTCTAGTAAACATTGGTCACCACACAAAGTTACTTTAATATTGTTGACTGTATTTCCTATGCTGTACATTACTTCCATGCCTTATTTATTATATGACAGGAGTTTGCACCCCTTAATCACCTTCATGTATTTAGTCCAACCCTTACCCCTTTCCCCTCTGGCAAACACCAGTTTGTTCTCTGTATCTGTGAATCAGTTCCGTTTTGTTACGTTTATTCATTTGTTTTGTTTTTTTAGATTCCACACATAAGTGAGATCATACCGTGTTTGTCTTTCTCTGTCTGACTTATTTAACGTAGCATAATTCCCTCTAGATCCATCCATGTTGTTGCGAATGGCAAGATTTTACTCTTTTTTTTTTGTAGCTGAGTAATATTCCATTGTGTGTGTGTGTGTGTGTGTGCGCACGTGTGTGTGTGTGTGTGTATGTATGTATCTCACACCTTCTTTTTCCATTCATCTATTGATGGGAACTTAGGCTGCTTCCATATCTTGGCTATTGTAAATAATGTTGTGATGAACATAGGGGTACATATCTTTTTGAATTAGTGTTTTTGTTTCCTCTGGGAAAATACTCAGAAGTGGAATTGTTGGATCATATGATAGTTTTATTTTTAATTTTTTGAGGAACTTCCATACCATTTTCTGTAGTGGCTGCACCAATTTACATTCCCACCAACAGTGTATGAGGATTCCTTTTTCTCCACATCCTCACCATACTTGTTATTTGTTGTCTTTTTGATAACAACCATTCTGACATGTGTGAGGTGATACCTCCTTATGGTTTAATTTGCATTTTGCTGATAACTAGTGATATTGAGCATCTTTTCATGTGTCTGTGTTATCTTTTCACGTGTCTTTGGAAAAATGTTTATTCAGGTCTTCTGCCCATTTTTTAATTGGATTGTTTGTTTTCCTCATATTAAATTGTATCAGTTCTTGTATATTTTGGATATTAACCCCTTATTGGATATATCATTTGAAAATATCTTCTCCCATTCAGTAGGCTGTCTTTTCTTTTTTTTTTTTTTTTTTTTTTAATTTTTTTTTTTTTTTTTAAATTTTACTTATTTATTTATGGCTGTGTTGGGTCTTCGTTTCTGTGCGAGGGCTTTCTCTAGTTGCGGCAAGCGGGGACCACTCTTCATCGCGGTGCGCGGGCCTCTCATTATCGCGGCCTCTCTTGTTGCGGGGCACAGGCTCCAGACGCGCAGGCTCAGTAATTGTGGCTCACGGGCCCAGTTGCTCCGCGGCATGTGGGATCTTCCCAGACCAGGGCTCGAACCCGTGTCCCCTGCATTGGCAGGCGGATTCTCAACCACTGCGCCACCAGGGAAGCCCTGTCTTTTCTTTTTATTGATAGTTTCCCTTGCTGTGCAAAGGCTTTTTAGTTTGATGTAGTTGCATTTGTTTATTTTTGCTCTGTTTCGCTTGCCTGAGGAGACAGATCCAAAAAGATATTGCTAAGATTACTGACAAAGACTTTACTGCCTATATTTTCTTCTAGGGGTTTCAGGTCGCACATTTAAGCCTTTAATCCATTTTGAATTTATCTTTGTATATGGTGTGAGAAAGTAGTCTAGTTTCTTTTGCCTGTATCTGTCCAGGTTTCCCCTAACACCATTTATTGAAGAGGGTCTCTTTTCCCCATTTTATATTCTTGCCTCCTTTGTCATAGACTAATTGACAGTATAAGCATGGAGAGCTTATTTCTTTTTCTTTTTTTTTTTTTCAGTATTTGTAGTGAATTTATTTTTATGGTAAAGGATGTAAACTATGACATATAGACTTAGCTCAAATTCTGACTGACTGGATGCCCATGCCCTAGTACTGAAGGTTCCCATCAAAGATTACATGACTTATGCAGAGGCAGATAAAAATTGCTAGTACATTTTAAAGTTTTCTCACTATAAAAGTTAAAATGAAAATGGTTTTCAAGCAGAGAGCTTATTTCTAAGCTCTCTATTCTCTTCCATTAATCAATGGGTCTATTTTTGTGCCAGTACCATACTGTTTTGATCACTATAAATTTGTAGTATAGTTTGAAGTCAGGAAGTGTGATACCTCCAGCTTTGTTCTTCTTTCTCAAGTTTGCTTAGCTATTTGGAGTCTTTTGTGTTTCCACACAAATTGTAGAAGTCTTTGTTCTAGCTATATGAAAAATGCCATTGGTATTTTGACAGGGATTACATTGAATTTGTAGATTGCTTTGGGTAGTATGGACATTTTAACAATATTAATTCTTCCAATCCATGAGCACAGTATATCTTTCCATTTATTTGTATTGTCCTCAGTTTCTTTCATCAATGTCATAGTTCTCAAAGTACAGGTCTTTCACCCCTTTGGTTAAATTTATTCCTAGACATTTAATTATTTTTGATATAATTGAAAATGGTATTGTCTTCTTAATTTCACTTTCTTCTAGTTTGTTATTAATGTATAGAAATACAACAGATTTCTGTACATTAATTTTGTATACTGCAACTTTACTGAATTATTTCTAATAGTTTTTTTCTTGTGGAATCTTTAGGGTTTTCTATATATAGTACCATGTCATCTGCAAATATGACAGTTTTACTTCTTCCTTTCCAATTTGGATGACTTTTTTCTCTTTTTCTTCTCTAATTGCTATGGCTAGGACTTCCAATACTGTGTTGAATAAAAGTGGTAAGAGTGGGCATCCATGTCTTGTTCTTATCTTAGAGAAAAAGCTTTCAGCTTTTCTCCATTAAGTATGGTGTTACCTGTGGGTTTGTCATATATGGTCTTTATTATGTTAAGGCATGTTCCCTGTATACCCACTTTGTTGAGAATTTTTATTATAAATGGATGTTGGATTTTGTCTAATGCTTTTTTCTGTATCTGTTGAGGTGTTCATACCATCTTTATCTTTCGTCTTGTTAATATGGTATATCACACTGATTGATTTGTGGATATTGAACCATCCTTGCATCTCTGGGATAAATCTCGCTTGATCATGGTGTATGACCCTTTTAATGTTTTGTTTTATTTGGTTTGCTAGTATTTTGTTGACAGTTTTTCATCTGTATTCATCATGGTTATTGGCCTATAATTATCTTTCTTCTTAGTGTCTTTGTCTGGTTTTGGTATTAGGGTAATGCTGGCCTTATAGAACAAACTTGGGAGTGTTCCTTCTTCAATTTTTCAAAATAGTTTGGGGAGGATAAGTATTAATTCCACTTTAAATGTTTGGTAGAATTCACTTGATTATTGGTAGTTTTTTGATTACTGATTTAATTTCACCACTAGTAATTTGTCTGTTCAGATTTCTTGATTCAATCTTGGAAGATTGTATGTTTCTAGGAATTCATCCATTTCTTCTAGTTTATCTAATTTGTTGGCATATACTTGTCCATAGTAACCTCTTAAGATCCTGTATTTTTCTGTGGTGTCAGTTGTAACTTCTCTTTTTTCATTTCTGATTTTATTGATTTAGACCCTCTCTATTTATCTTACTTGAGATTCATTAACCTTCCTATAGCTATTAACTAATTATTAGTTGTGTGAATTTCTTACCTGTTATCCTTTCAAATGTTTCTTGCATTTAATTTTCTTTCTCCTTTTCTGTTTATACGTAAATAGATGTTGGATCTTCTTACTTTGTGCCCCATGTCTCTTAGCCACATTATCATATTTTACATTTGTCTGTTTATATGTCCTATGTTCTAGAAAGTTTCAGATAAACATTCTAGTAAATTAACTTCATTTTTGTCTATGTCTGTGTTATACATTGAGTATTTTATATAAGCTGTTATAGTTTCTATTTCTAAAGAAGTTTTGTTTTTATTTTTCAAGATAAGCCCTTCCACTTTTAATAATCTCTTTTGTTCAAGTCATAAATAAACCCCACATTTTAATGCTTTAAATATTAAACATATTTATGTTATATTTTAAAATAGATGGTTCTAGTACCTGAGGTCTTTATGGGTCTCAGTAATCTTGTATTGGGCTGAATTGTGTCCCCTCCCCGCAAAATTCATGTGCTTCCTGGAAACTCAGAATGTGATCTTATTTGGAAATAAGGTCTTTGCAGATGTAATTACTTGAGATGAAGTCATCCTGGAGTAGGGCTGACTCTAAATACAATGTAACTGGTGTCCTTATTAGAAGAGAAGAGACAAAGAGACACATGCAAAGAGAGAAGAATATGTGAAGACAGACACACATGATGCATCTACAAGCCAAGGAAAGCTAAGGATTTCTAGCGACCACCAGAAGCCAGAAGAGAGTCATGGAACAGAACCTCCCCAAGAGCCTGCAGAGAGACATGACCCTACAGACTCCATGATTCAGACTTGTAGCCTCCAGAACTGTGAAAGAAAAAATTACTGTTATTTTAAGCTGCCAAGTTTGTGATACTTTGTTACAGCAGCCCTAGGAACCGAACACAAATCTCATTTGTAAAATGGATAGTATCAACCCACTCAAAGATATAGTGTGAGCCTTGAATGAGATCGTGTATATAAAGTACTTTGCCTTGTCTGGTCCAGAATAAGCGCTCACTAAATGATATCTTTTTGGATTGGATTTTCCAACAGCACTTCTCTGTGTCAGTCTTGGATCTTTTTCTTTAGCATGCACACACGCATACATATACAAAACACACACATCCAATATCTGCATATACACATCATACGTATTCACATAGGGCTGATTCTAATACTCTTCACTCAGACCTCATTCCAGTCTTCCCATATGATCCCAGCTATGAACCTCTTAAGGGTTTCGCATATTTTTAAAAACTGCATACATCTGAGAGTTTCTCTGTTTCAAATCAGATTTCATAGAATGGAGCATCAAATATCTTCCTTCAAATAAGAGAAAGAGTACACTTTTCATATTAAAGATCCAAAAATAGTGAGTTTTGCTAGAGGGAAAAACATTCATCAATTGTTAGTGCCTTCTCAGTTATTTTTCATTAGTCAGAAAGATCTTGCACAAACCCTTTTTTTTTTTTTCCTCAGAATAAAAAAAAAAAAGTACAGTGGTTTACACTGTGGTACTGCTCACTTAGGACCAGGCTGAAAGCAACAATCTCACTTCATGTCAGGAGTTTAACCAGTAGTTTAGCTTGGCCAGTTGAGGCAACAGCTTGAAGTGAGGGGTAGAATACTATGAGAAATTTTATATTTAATCTTCTGAGTCCCAAGATATTAAAGTTTCTGTGAATTAGAATTAAAGTGTGAAATTCTAACATGAATGAAGAGAAGGAATGGACATTTGGATCAAGTGATGTTATTTTTAGAAAGTCACTTTTGTCTTCCTGTTGTTTCCTTGTGGCTTTTAATGGGTAAAGCGATGACAAAAACGTTGTATGCTGTTATGGGATGCAACACTTCTACATGTCCCACCTCTTCAAATATGTTTTGATGCCTTGAGGATAATCTTAGGTGTAGTGTATGAATAAAGAATAAAGTCATGGGTTGGGTAATAGTGTCTTAATTTAAAGATAGATTGTTTAACTCTAGACTGACATCAAATAGGGAAAGGACTAGAACGATCTTTTAAATGATGTATTCTCTATCAAGAGAAGATTCTCTTCCTTTCCTTTAAGGGCTCAATTCATGATGTGATCATATAGTGTAGCTATGTACTATAGTTCAATTTACACAGTGATATCACTTTATGTAATGAGGTTAATCAAGAAAAAATGCTTCAGTCATACTTTAAAGAATCAGATCAACTAATATTCATGAAGAATCTTTCAAAAGATAGAGGCAGAAAAGACTCTTTACTTGTAAATGTATAAGATTCTTGGAAATTCATTCATTCATTCATGAGTTTATTAAAAATATTCATATGCTTATTCAGAAATATTTATTTCATATTGATAGCAGAACTGATACTAGGTGCAGGAAGACAGTTTGGAGAAGAGATAATATACAAATTAAGTAAGTAAAATATACCGTGTGTTACATCATGATGAGTAATTTGGAGGAACATAAATTTGAGGAGGAAGATGGAGAATCAAGTAGTGTGTTGAGATTTTTGGAAGGATGACCAGGGAAGGCCTGAGAAGGTACCAAGAGAGCAAACACCTGAAGGAGGGGAGGACATATTAAGTGCAGTTGAGGAGGAATTGGGATTTGCAAGTGTGAATTACTGGGGAGAAGTCTGAGTTGGAGATAACTGACATAAATATGTTTAGATAAACTTATTTAGAGTATTCTCTGTTTTTAAGAATCATATTTATTTACAGAAGATCCTGGAACAATATAAAATTTTCAGTTTATCCTGAAGCCCTCTCTCTACCAGCCTCTGTTCTAGAACTGGTTCTAGTAATTTAATTGAGGGCTTTTACCACAGGCCATGTAGATGTATGGGCTTGTGTTGATCGTGTGTGCTTGTGTTGTGTCTTGAGTTGTAGTCTGGATTTTGCAGTCTTGAAAACACTGTGTAGTGCTCTGGTCCATTCAAAATGTGAGGAAACTTAAGTAAGGAACATTATTATACCTGGCTACTTCAGGATCTCCATGTACAAAATAAAAAATTAGACTTTAAAAAGGAAACTTTAGGTTCTCACATTCCATGATTATATGACATTTGCCTTGATTCCTAGGTGGAACATTTTAAATTGTGAACATACTGCCAGCAGATTTCCCATAAGAATTTTCTTTGCTCTTGTTAGAAATGGTCCTTCTTCATGTACTCTACTCAGAGGACTTCTCTCATTGAGAACACTGATTTACAAATTTGACTCTGGACTGAGGGAAACAAGGATGCTGAAATGACCTTAGAATATTTCATAAGGTGCTCATGAGATTTTTCTGCCTTGTTGCTGACAACGTTTAAAGCAGAATTATTGCAAACCTAACCTATTTTTGGATCCTAGACATTCATTAATTTTAGAGGGGTTTTAGACTTTGAGGTCTTGAAAATAACTATTATCTTCTAGTTTATTTCAGTTTTTATCATCGTTGGAGCAGTCATCATTTTGTCAACTCCTTAAATTTCATTTGAAGACTGTACTCTTTCTGTTCTATTTCTCCTTTACCTCGTCACTTTTCAAGTCTGTTTCTCTGTCATTCAAAAGTAAGGATATGTACACTTGCTTAGCTTCAGAAGTATAGTTTGTTTTATTAGTCTCTGGTTATTGCTTCTCTCTGAAGTGTTATCATTGACAAATCAATTGAATGGTGAGATTCTTCTCTCTCTAAAAAATAGTACATATCGCTGATTGAATCAGGTGAAGCAAAGTTTAGAAAAACATAAGTGACTCACTTCGTATCGTGGTGGCCAACCACATGATTTAAAGCCTCTCAGGAAGTTTATAGCCCAGGAAGGGTTGAGAACAAAAAAGATTAGTGAAAACAGAAAGCTCATTTAACAGGTTGGCACATAGTGAACGCTCAGTAAGTACTAGCTGAATGAAATAGCACATTATGCACATTTTAAAAAATCCGCTCTCTGATAAAAAGTGTCAAGGTGAACTTTTAAAAATTCTATATATTGCTTGTGACTCTATTGAATACATTTTGGTAGAAGAGTGTGATTGTAATTTATTCGAATCTTTGTGTTCATTTGTGGTGGTAGCCATAGGAACGTGTGTTTTCTCCAGAATAAACGCCTGAGAAGTGAAACAAGTCAGGTGGACTCATTTTACTCAAAACCTGGCAAATTGAGATGGAGAGGTGGAGACACTTCAGGTTTAAAAGCTATAAACCAATCTCTTTGTTTGGATTTTGCAACCGGAATAGGCTTGAAACAAGACGAATAAGAGCATTGTAGAATCATTGTGTTGTGATCCATACTCTTGAGGAGAAATAGAAGTCCTTAAAAAGAGAATCCTCTGAGACGGAAAGGCACCATGAGATGATTATAATGATAATGACTGTGGTAGGACCTAGTATTCGCTCACTGCTTATTTGTTATGTGCCAGACATTAGATTAAGCACTTTCTATAGGTTATTTCATTTAATCTTCACAACAAATTTGTTAGGAAGTTACCATTATTATTCTCTTTTCAATGAATTTTAGAAATATAAAAAGCTTTTCCCATGGTCATATAGCAAGAAAGTGGTAGAGCTTATATTACAATACATATAGTGTGATTACAGAACCTACATGCCTATCTACTACATTACAGTGACATTTGTGATATAAGGAAGAGTCCAAGAAAACTAAAAAAAAAAAAAAAAAAGCAAGAGTGGAATTAATTTATATGAATTAACTCTTGCAATGGAGGCAATAAAGGCAAAATTGATAATGTTAAAAATCTGGATCAGTGATGTGGAGACTCCTTGAAACTATTACCACAAAACAAAAAGATAAAATATTAAGGGACATGATGATAGATGCAGAGGACAGAGAATGGAAATCCAGCCTGAGAATTATATGTACTTCTGAGGAAGTAGTCATGTTTGAGAGAGAGAGAGAGAGCATCATGAAAGATTTGCTTGAAGCAGACGCTTTTTTTTTTTAAGTGTAAAAGCCCTAGAGATGCAAATCAAAAGGGCTTGCTGAATTCCAGGGGCAGGGGTCGGGGGAGAAACAATGGAGGTAGACCTATCCCAGCCTTGTAACATTTTGAGTTGACAAAGATTAAAAAAAAAAAAAAGCTTCTACAGGCATCTTGATGTAAAACTCAGGCTGACATCAAAATTCACCACTCCAACAGTAAATATCAGAGAACTGTGTAACAATCTACAGAGTCATTCATGTGTGAAGGCAACAAAGAAACATTGTCAGATACTCATAGGCTCCAGAAATACACTAACTACACCCTCTTGAAAAGGTATTTGAAGACATACATTAACTCATCAATATAAGATTTTAAAAGGGATGAAGTCATGAAGTTAATGAATAGGCGTTTTTTCCTCCCTTTTAGAAATCTATTCAAAGGAAATAAATCAATGCAGAAAATAATATACTTGAAAATATGTTCTCCACAATATTATATGTTATAGTCAAAAACTGGAAATAATCAAAGGTTTCCTATTAGAAGACCATGAGATGTCATTCAGTCATTAAAATGATCAATAAAAAGGAATTAAATGATGTAGAAAAATCATTTTACTGTTTTCATTTTGTTTGATCTCAGTTATGTAAGACAAATGCATTGAGCATTTTTTGGAGCAAAATAGTTCATTTTATTTATGTCTGGGGAGAGAGGAGGATAGATATTTGTCTGGTTTGTCATATATTTTCCATTCTTTACAAACATTTTGCAATAAACATATAGGAATTTGGCAACAGTGGAAAAATAGTAGGGACTGAAACCTTCAAACTTAATTTGGGGTTAATTTTAGGCAACCAGACATCTGTAGATTGTCCAGGCTGGTCATAGCATTGAAACTGTTCGGATCATCCTGTAAAAGTACAAGTACTATAGGGGTGCCACAGGCCACAGGTCACATGCCTAAGTGGTCTTGGGAGCCAAGTTAGCTTTGGCCACTAAGCTTGGAAGAAAATGTTCTTCTTTTGGAATATTTGCTATTCTCCCCTTCCATGCTTCATTTTTTTTTTCTTCTAACTGAATTGGAACTTTCTCTGTAGTTGCTTTCAACCTTGCAATTTCTTCAAACCATTTGGATGCTAACATCTCAAATAACAGAAAGATTCCCAATAGCTAACTTCAGAGTAACTTTCTCAAAGGTAATTTCTCCGAAGTCATCAGAATTGCTCCCCTTGAAGCAGAAATCTTTTCTTTCAGTGATATTTACATAACATAAAATTTGCTGTTTTATGCAGAAGTATTTTTCAAATGGACCAGTTTTTATTCCTTTTCCTAAAATACTTATATAAAGAATTTATCATTTTAATAGAGTATGCCAGCATATCTGCTTTCCCCAGAAATGCTGAAAAGGATTTGTTAAAACGATGAATTGTCATTCCAATCCTACTTCACATCCCAAAGATTTGTAAAACATAATGACTGAGTGGAGGTCTGCAGCGTTGCTTAGTTCTTTATGCAGATTATAGTGCCTCAAAGCTATATATGATTACGCATAGCAAATTCTGGAATAAAAAGCAAACTGTAGTTTCTGAACATTTTTTCAATAATAGCTCAGTTTCTTATATTTCTGTGAACTCTTTCTCTGTATTTCTTCCCTCTTCCTATCTTTGCCATGAATAGCTTTTCCTCCGTTTTATGTGTCTTGAAGTCTAGTTTTGTACTTCATGGGTAAATGTTAATTTTCTCCTCTGCTGTGTTTCTCTTGACCTCACATCATTGTTCCTTCCCTCGCCAACCCAGTAATTCCAAGTACAAGCAGCATAACAGAAACACTGTTACCTGATGCTTTTAATAAAGCCCACCTTCAAACAATTCCGAGGCAATTTATTTATGGTGCGATGCAATTTGTTTACACATATGACATGTTAAGACAAAACAAAAAGCAAAGTTGAAGCCACATATAAAGGTCTTTTTGAGAGACTAGAAGCATTTATTTTTAAGTGCTTGTTTTATTGTCCATGAAAGTAATAAATTGATACCACTTGTTTTTGGAGTTTTTTCAGACCCAAATCCTAAATATTATTACCAGTTGTAGAAGTCCTGTGATTTGTATAACCCTGAGACTTGAAATGAATATTGAAGCTATTTGCTTTTAGGAGGCTGAATAGTATAGGAGATAAATTCATGGGCTCAGGAGGCAAATTGCCTGGGTTTGAATCAATCTCTTCTCTGCCACTTCCTAGCTGCCTGAATTTGAACCAGTTATTTACTATTGTGTTTGTTTTCTCAGTTAATAACATGAAGATAATAATAGTATCCACTTCATGGTTAATTAATGTAAAGTATATTTTTTTTGTTAGTTTCTGCTTTATAACAAAGTGAATCAGCTACACATATACACACGTTCCCATATCTCCTCCCTCCCGCATCTCCCTCCCTCCCACCCTCCCCATCCCACCCCCCCCAGGCGGTCACAAAGCACCGAGCTGATCTCCCTGTGCTATGCGGCTGCTTCCCACTAGCTATCTATTTTACATTTGGTAGTGTATATATGTCCATGACACTCTCTCACCCTGTCACATCTCACCCCTCCCCCTCCCCATATCCTCAAGTCCATTCTCTAGTAGGTCTGTGTCTTTATTCCCATCTTGCCACTAGGTTCTTCATGACCTCTTTTTTTTTTTTTTTTTCCTTAGATTCAATATATATGTGTTAGCATACTGTATTTGTTTTTCTCTTTCTGACTTACTTCACTCTGTATGACAGACTCTAACTCCATCCACCTCATTACAAATACCTCCATTTCATTTCTTTTTATGGCTGAGTAATATTCCATTGTATATATGTGCCACATCTTCTTTATCCATTCATCTGTCGATGGACACTTAGGTTGCTTCCATGTCCTGGCTATTGTAAATAGAGCTGCAATGAACATTTTGGTACATGACTCTTTTTGAATTATGGTTTACTCAGGGTATATGCCCAGTAGTGGGATTGCTGGGTCGTATGGTAGTTCTATTTTTAGTTTTTTAAGAAACCTCCATACTGTTCTCCATAGTGGCTGTATCAATTTACAATCCCACCAACAGTGCAAGAGTGTTCCCTTTTCTCCACACCCTCTCCAGCATTTATTGTTTCTAGATTTTTTGATGATGGCCATTCTGACCGGTGTGAGATGATACCTCATTGTAGTTTTGATTTGCATTTCTCTAATGAGTAAGGATGTTGAGCATTCTTTCATGTGTCTGTTGGCCATCTGTATATCTTCTTTGGAGAAATGTCTATTTAGGTCTTCTGCCCATTTTTGGATTGGGTTGTTCGTTTTTTTGTTATTGAGCTGCATGAGCTGCTTGTAAATCTTGGAGATTAATCCTTTGTCAGTTGCTTCATTTGTAAATATTTTCTCCCATTCTGAGGGTTGTCTTTTGGTCTTGTTTATGGTTTCCTTTGCTGTGCAAAAGCTTTTAAGTTTCTTTAGGTCCCATTTGTTTATTTGTGTTTTTATTTCCATTTCTCTAGGAGCTGGGTCAAAAAGGATCTTGCTGTGATTTATGTCATAGAGTGTTCTGCCTATGTTTTCCTCTAAGAGTTTGATAGTGTCTGGCTTTACATTTAGGTCTTTAATCCATTTTGAGTTTATTTTTGTGCATGGTGTCAGGGAGTGTTCTAATTTCATACTTTTACATGTACCTGTCCAATTTTCCCAGCACCACTTATTGAAGAGGCTGTCCTTTCTCCACTGTATATGCTTGCCTCCTTTATCAAATATAGGGTGACCATATGTGCGTGGGTTTATCTCTGGGCTTTCTATCCTGTTCCATTGATCTATATTTCTGTTTTTGTGCCAGTACCAAACTGTCTTGATTACTGTAGCTTTGTAATATAGTCTGAAGTCAGGGAGCCTGATTCCTCCAGCTCCATTTTTCGTTCTCAAGATTGGTTTGGCTATTCGGGGTCTTTTGTGTCTCCATACAAATTGTGAAATTTTTTGTTCTAGTTCTGTGAAAAATGCCAGTGGTAGTTTGACAGGGATTGCATTGAATCTGTAGATTGCTTTGGGTAGTAGAGTCATTTTCACAATGTTGATTCTTCCAATCCAAGAACATGGTATATCTCTCCATCTATTTGTATCATCTTTAATTTCTTTCATCAGTGTCCTATAATTTTCTGCATACAGGTCTTTTGTCTCCTTAGGTAGGTTTATTCCTAGATATTTTATTCTTTTTGTTGCAGTGGTAAACGGGAGTGTTTTCTTTTTTTTTTTTTTTTAATTTAATTATTTATTTATTTTTGGTGTGTTGGGTCTTCGTTTCTGTGCGAGGGCTTTCTCTAGTTGCGGCGAGCAGGGGCCACTCTTCATCGCAGTGTGCGGGCCTCTCACTGTCGCAGCCTCTCTTGTTGCGGAGCACAGGCTCCAGACACGCAGGCTCAGTAGTTGTGGCTCATGGGCCTAGTTGCTCTGCGGCATATGGGATCTTCCCAGACCAGGGCTCGAACCCGTGTCCCCTGCATTGGCAGGCAGATTCTCAACCACTGCGCCACCAGGGAAGCCCCGAGAGTGTTTTCTTAATTTCACTTTCAGATTTTTCATCATTAGTATATAGGAATGCAAGAGATTTCTGTGCATTAATTTTGTATCCTGATACTTTACCAAATTCATTGATTAGCTCTAGTAGTTTTCTGGTGGCAGTTTTAGGATTCTCTATGTATAGTATCATGTCATCTGCAAACAGTGACAGCTTTACTTCTTCTTTTCCGATTTGGATTCCTTTTATTTCTTTTTCTTCTCTGATTGCTGTGGCTAACACTTCCAAAACTATGTTGAATAATAGTGGTGAGAGTGGGCAACCTTGTCTTGTTCCTGATCTTAGTGGAAATGGTTTCAGTTTTTCACCATTGAGGACAATGTTGGCTGTGGGTTTGTCGTATATGGCCTTTATTATGTTGAGGAAAGTTCCCTCTATGCCTACTTTCTGCAGGGCTTTTATCATAAATGGGTGTTGAATTTTGTTGAAAGCTTTCTCTGCATCTATTGAGATGATCATATGGTTTTTCTCCTTCAATTTGTTAATATGATGTATCACGTTGATTGATTTGCGTATATTGAAGAATCCTTGCATTCCTGGAATAAACCCCACTTGATCATGGTGTATAATCCTTTTAATGTGCTGTTGGATTCTGTTTGCTAGTATTTTGTTGAGGATTTTTGCATCTATGTTCATCAGTGATATTGGCCTGTAGTTTTCTTTCTTTGTGACGTCTTTGTCTGGTTTTGGTATCAAGGTGATGGTGGCCTCGTAGAATGAGTTGGGGAGTGTTCCTCCCTCTGCAATATTTTGGAAGAGTTTGAGAAGGATAGGTGTTAGCTCTTCTCTAAATGTTTGATAGAATTCGCCTGTGAAGCCATCTGGTCCTGGGCTTTTGTTTATTGGAAGATTTTTAATGACAGTTTCAATTTCAGTGCTTGTGATTGGTCTGTTCATATTTTCTATTTCTTCCTGGTTCAGTCTCAGTAGATTGTGCATTTCTAAGAATCTGTCCATTTCTTCCAGGTTGTCCATTTTATTGGCATAGAGTTGCTTGTAGTAATCTCTCATGATCGCTTGTATTTCTGCAGTGTCAGTGGTTACTTCTCCTTTTTCATTTCTAATTCTATTGATTTGAGTCTTCTCCCTTTTTCTCTTGATGAGTCTGGTTAATGGTTTATCAATTTTGTTTATCTTCTCGAAGAACCAGCTTTTAGTTTCATTGATTTTTGCTATTGTTTCCTTCATTTCTTTTTCATTTATTTCTGATCTGATCTTTATGATTTCTTTCCTTCTGCTAGCTTTGGGGTTTTTTTGCTCTTCTTTCTCTAATTGCTTTAGGTGCAAGGTTAGGTTGTTTATTCGAGATGTTTCCTGTTTCTTGATGTAGGCTTGTATTGCTATAAACTTCCCTCTTAGCACTGCTTTTGCTGCATCCCATAGGTTTTGGGTCGTCGTGTCTCCATTGTCATTTGTTTCTAGGTATTTTTTGATTTTCCCTTTGATTTCTTCAGTGATCACTTTGTTATTCAGTAGTGTATTGTGTAGCCTCCATGTGTTTGTATTTTTTACAGATCTTTTCCTGTAATTGATATCTAGTCTCATAGCATTGTGGTCGGAAAAGATACCTGATACGATTTCAATTTTCTTAAATTTACCAAGGCTTGATTTGTGACCCAAGATATGATCTATCCTTGAGAATGTTCCATAAGCACTTGAGAAAAATGTGTATTCTGTTGTTTTTGGGTGGAATGTCCTATAAATATCAATTAAGTCCATCTTGTTTAATGTATCACTTAAAGCTTGTGTTTCCTTATTTATTTTCATTTTGGATGATTTGTCCATTGGTGAAAGTGGGGTGTTAAAGTCCCCTACTATGATTGTGTTACTGTCGATTTCCCCTTTTATGGCTGTTAGCATTTGCCTTATGTATTGAGGTGCTCCTATGTTGGGTGCATAAATATTTACAATTTTTATACCTTCCTCTTGGATCGATCCCTTGATCATTATATAGTGTCCTTCTTTGTCTCTTGTAATAGTCTTTATTTTAAAGTCTATTTTGTCTGATATGAGAATTGCTACTCCAGCTTTCCTTTGATTTCCATTTGCATGGAATATCTTTTTCTATCCCCTCACTTTCAGTCTGTATGTGTCTCTAGGTCTGAAGTGGGTCTCTTGTAGACAGCATATATATGGGTCTTGCTTTTGTATCCATTCAGCCAGTCTGTGTCTTTTGGTGGGAGCATTTAGTCCATTTACATTTAAGGTAATTATCGATATGTATGTTCCTATTCCCATTTTCTTAAATATTTTGTGTTTGTTATTATAGGTGTTTTCCTTCTCTTGTGTTTCTTGCCTAGAGAAGTTCCTTTAGCATTTGTTGCAAAGCTGGTTTGGTGGTGCTGAACTCTCTCAGCTTTTGCTTGTCTGTAAAGGTTTTAATTTCTCCATCAAATCTGAATGAGATCCTTGCTGGGTAGAGTAACCTTGGTTGTAGGTTTTTTTCCTTCATGACTTTAAGTATATCCTGCCACTCCCTTCTGGCTTGCAGAGTTTCTGCTGAAAGATCAGCTGTTAACCTTATGGGGATTCTCTTGTGTGTTATTTGTTGTTTTTCCCTTGCTGCTTTTAATATGTTTTCTTTATATTTAATTTTTGATAGTTTGATTAGTATGTGTCTTGGCGTGTTTCTCCTTGGATTTATCCTGTATGGGACTCTCTGTGCTTCCAGGACTTGATTAACTATTTCCTTTCCCATATTAGGGAAGTTTTCAACTATAATCTCTTCAAATATTTTCTCAGACCCTTTCTTTTTCTCTTCTTCTTCTGGGACCCCTATAATTCAAATGTTGGTGCATTTTATGTTGTCCCAGAGGTCTCTGAGACTGTCCTCAGTTCTTTTCATTCTTTTTTCTTTATTCTGTTCCGCAGCAGTGAATTCCACCATTCTGTCTTCCAGGTCACTTATCCTTTCTTCTGCCTCAGTTATTCTGCTATTGATCCCATCTAGAGTATTTTTAATTTCATTTATTGTGTTTTTCATCGTTGCTTGGTTCCTCTTTAGTTCTTCTACATCCTTGTTAAATGTTTCTTGCATTTTGTCTCTTCTATTTCCAAGATTTTGGATCATCTTTACTATCATTATTCTGAATTCTTTTTCAGGTAGACTGCGTATTTCCTCTTCATTTGTTAGGTCTGGTGTGTTTTGACCCTGTTCCTTCACCTGCTGTGTGGTTGTTTGTCTTCTCATTTTGCTTATCTTACTGTGTTTGGGGTCTCCTTTTCACAGGCTGCAGGTTCGTAGTTCCTATTGTTTTTGGTGTCTGTCCCCAGTGGCTAAGGTTGCTTCAGTGGGTTGTGTAGGCTTCCTGGTGGAGGGGACTAGTGCCTGTGTTCTGGTGGATGAGGTTGGATCTTGTCTTTCTGGTGGGCACGTCCACGTCTGGTGGTGTGTTTTGGGGTTTCTGTGGCCTTATTATGATTTTAGGCAGCCTCTCTGCTAATGGATGAAGCTGTGTTCCTGTCTTGCTGGTTGTTTGGCATAGGGTGTCCAGCACTGTAGCTTGCTGGTCGTTGAGTGAAGCTGGGTCTTGATGTTGAGATGGAGATCTCTGAGAGATTTTCGCCATTTGGTATTACGTGGAGCTGGAAGGTCTCTTGTGGACCAGTGTGCTGAAGTTGGCTCTCCCACCTCAGAGGCACAGCCCTGATGCCTGGCTGGAGCACCAAGAGCCTATCATCCACACGGCTCAGAATAAAAGGGAGAAAAAAATAGAAAGAAAGAAAGAAAGAGGATAAAATAAAATAAAATAAAGCTATTATAATAAAAAATAAGAAAAAAATTATTAAGAATAAATGTATTCAGAAAAAAATTTTTTTAATTATTTAAAAATAGATTTATTAATTTTTTATAGTAAAAAATAAGAAAAAAGTATTAAGAAAAAAATTTCTAATTTTTTAAAATAAAAAATATGAAAAAACTTATTAAAAATTTTTTTAATTTCTAAAAATAGAAAATAAGGAAAAAAATATGAAGAAAACATTTATTAGGAAAGAAAAATTTTTTAAGTAAAAAAAAAAAAACAAAACAAAAAAAACACCGACGGACGTAACCCTAGGACTAATGGTGAAAGCAAAGCTATACAGACAAAATCTCACCCAGAAGCATACACATATACACTCACAAAAAAAGGAAAAGGGGAAAAATTAATATATCCTGCTCCCAAAGTCCACCTCTTGAATTTGGGATGATTCATTGTCTATTCAGGTATTCAACAGATGCAGGCACATCAAGTTGTTTGTGGAACTTTAATCCGCTGCTTCTGAGGCTGCTGGGAGAGATTTCCCCTTCTCTTCTCTGTTCGCACAGCTCCCGGGGTTCAGCTTTGGATTTGGACCCGCCTCTGCGTGTAGGTCGCCTGAGGGCGTCTGTTCCCCGCCCAGACAGAACGGGGTTAAAGGAGCAGCTGCTTCGGGGGCTCTGGCTCACTCAGGCCGGGGGGAGGGAGGGGTACGGAGGAGGCGGGGCGAGCCTGTGGCCTCAGAGGCGTCGTGACGTTGCACCAGCCTGAGGCGCGCAGTGCGTTCTCCCGGGGAAGTTGTCCCCGGATCACGGGAGCCTGGCAGTGGCGGGCTTCACGGGCTCCCGGGAGGGGCGGTGTGGAGAGTGACCTGTGCTCGCACACAGGCTTTTTGGAGGCGGCAGCAGCAACCTTAGCGTCTCATGCCCGCCTCTGGCGTCCGCGCTGATAGCCGTGGCTGGCGCCGTCTCTGGAGCTCGTTTAGGCGGCGCTCTGAATCCCCTCTCCTCGCGCACCAGGAAACAGGGAAGAAAAAGTCTCTTGCCTCTTCGGCAGCTGCAGACTTTTTCCCGGTCTCCCTCCCGGCCAGCTGTGGCGCGCTAACCCCTTCAGGCTGTGTTCACGCCGCCAACCCCAGTCCTCTCCCTGCGATCCGACCGAAGCCCGAGCCTCAGCTCGCAGCCCCGCCCGCCCTGGCGGGGGAGCAGACAAGCCTCTTGGGCTGCTGAGTGCTGTTCGGCGCCGAGCCTCCGTGCGGGAATCTCTCCGCTTTGCCCTCCGCACCCCCGTGGCTGCGCTCTCCTCCACGGCTCTGAAGCTCCCCCCTCTCTGCCACCCGCAGTCTCTGCCCGCGAAGGGGCTCCTAGTGCGTGGACACCTTTCCTCCTTCACGGCTCCCTCCCACTGGTGCAGGTCCCGTCCCTATTCTTTTGTCTCTGTTATTTCTTTTTTCTTTTGCCCTACCCAGGTACGTGGGGAGTTTCTTGCCTTTTGGGAAGTCTGACGTCTTCTGCCAGCGTTCAGTGGGTGTTCTGTAGGAGCAGTTCCACGTGTAGATGTATTTCTACTGTATCTGTGGGAAGGAAGGTGATCTCCGCGTCTTACTCTTCCGCCATCTTGCCCTAATGTAAAGTATTGAAGACTTCCTGGTACCTGGTAAGTTATATGTGTTCAATATTATTAATTTCCAAGTTATTATTTTAAAATTAGGGTTTTTCTAGAGTGCCTGTCATCCTATATACAGATGCATAGAATGTTTTACCTAGAGGATTACTCTTCTTTCTTTCATAAGGATGATATTAAAAATTAAATCACCTACCCCAAACATATATCTATTTAATAATTTCTACACTGTCTAAATTTCTTTTTCCTATTTTGATTACGTAACACCTTAGCTGGAAGTATCTGGACACTCTTAACAAATAAGTCTTCTGTTACTAAAGTATTTTTTAAATTTAAGAGAGAGTGAAATAAGTAAGAGAGAAAGAGAAATTTGGAAAGGGGTGGAGGTGGGTCTTACAGAAAACAGAGATGACAAACTCTCCCTCAGTACTTCCTTCTTTGTTCATTCAACCAGTGCTTTTTAAAATGCTGTTTAGGAAATGAGCTGCAAACACTACTTGCTGTCCTGTCCTCAAGGTGTCATTGTGGTAAAATGTTGCTGTGGCATCTAGCACATTCTATCAGACATCAGTCTTGCTAAAGATAGATTAAAGATAGAATTCTTGGTTCAGTCCAGAGAGGAGTTCTTCAGATTAGGACTTTATGAAATCTACAAAAGAAGTTGCTGAGAAAGATAAGCCCCAAATTCTGCACTGGGAATGATATAAACTTTAATATTGCCATCGCAATAGCTAACACTTTTTTTTTTTTTTTTTTTTTTGCTAACACTTTATTTTGTGATAAATGCGATTGTTGTGTGCTAACAACAATTCTCTAAGTTTATTTCATTTTACAACTATCAAATTGAAACTTAGAAAGGAGAAGGAATTTGTTTGGGGTCAGGTGGTCTGTCAATGGCCTCAGAGAGGTCTACCTGACACCATATCTAAAGCCCATCCCAATCAGGCCCGTCCCTCTATGCCACTTGGCCCTTTTCTCTATTCTCCATTTGAAATTCTCATTTATTTATTCATTTGCTTATTTACTTTCTTCTCCCTGATATGATCCTGTACATCACAAAAGAGCAGGGCAGTGCCTGGTACCCAAAAGATAACATTTTATTAAATGAATAAACATTTAATACTACTTCATAAAATCCTTAAAATAATTCTATATCATAATTATTATTTTAGTATTATTTTCTTCGTACAAATAGGAAAACAGAAACAGGTGGGTGAAAACAGAAGATCCAAAGACACCCTATAAACTTTGGATTCAAAGCTAGATTTATTTTTACCCAAAGCTCATTCACTTTCCTGTATCCACACTAACAGTCTCTTCCCAGAAACACCCTTGAAGCTAAGCCGATAAAATACAATACTAGCAAATAAGGAGGATCAAACCAAAAATTTAAGAATAAGTTAAAACGTGGAAAGAGCAGAAAGGAACAAGATACTTTTTTAAAAGTGTCATTTCTGTTTGGGTGTCAGATTAGTCTTGTTCCTTTGCACCTGTCAAAACCAGTGATTGACACCATCTTCTTGTGGCTTATGATCCTTGTTTCAAAAATAGAGTATATTAATAGAAAATCTGAGATATAGTAAGACCAATAGATCAGGAGATGACTCCTGTGGAAGGACAGCTGTTTACTCTCAGTTCCCAAGAGAAGCAGGCGTGCCATCCCAGTGGGACCCACGCAGGGAAGTACTGGGCTGGTTACAAGGCAGCAGGAGGGGGAGAAACTGTGGGCAAGAACCTTTATTGTGGTTTCCGTGGGAACAATGGGCAAGGCGCAGTAAGCAGGCTTAGTGTTGGCTAGTCTGACCAATTTCAGCAGGCTCTGCTATATAGGGGCTGTCCTAGGTGTCTGGTACCTGGCCCTGGTGATTAGGGAAGATAGATAATGGCCCACAGTGCAAAAACACAATAAAAGAGATTGTGTAAGTGTGAGCTCTGGATTGGTTTGTATTTGAAAAGCACACTCGTGGGCGAGTTGTTTACGATCTCTAGGAATTGGCCAACCCTGGATGGGACAGTCCCTCTAGGGTCAGTAAGGCCCCAAATGTCAAAGCATCAGAATACAGAAAATAAAAAGATATGGTTAAGACATTCCTCAGCTGTGCTTCTGAGATACTGATTATAGAAAAAGCACTAAAACCACATTTTTCCTCCACTTGGGTTACAAGTAGTCCCTTGAAACAAATAACAGATTTATATTCCACTGTCTGTTTTTTACGCAGTTCATAAAATTTGCGTTTTATGTTGAATAGAAGAAAGGCAAAAATGTGTGGTATGTTTTCTGTGTTACCTTTTTGCAAACTTTCTCTAACTTCTTGATCTTTATTTTCTAAGAGAAGAAAAAATCATTTACTATAACAGTAATTGAGGTGGTCCTCAACTGGGGGCAGTTTTGTTCCCTGAGGGGGCATTTGGCAATGTCTGGAGACATTTCTGATTCTCACAACTGAAGTGGCATCAAGGGTGTTACTAAACGTCCTACAATGCACAGAATAACCCCTGCAACAAATAATTATCTGACTCAAAATGTCAGTGGTGCTGAGGTCGAGAAACCCTGAGTGATTCTCAATTCACCTATTTTCTCACCTTCTTCTTCACTTGTTTCTATAGGGATATGGTGGTTCTTTCTGTTATCACATCAGACAATAAAGCATAAACTTGACAAGGAATCCAGATTCTGAATTTTCCCCTTACTATTCACATTCTTCCTGCTCCTTCCCCAATTTTGGAAATAGAATTCACTCTATGTAATTTCAATACTTGTATTTAAAACTCAGATGACTATTTTTCAAGTCTGTGTTATAATTGCTGAATGACATTAACATCTGTGATATGCTTTTTGGAAAAGAATGAGAAAAAGTAGATGGCAAAGGTCAGTATATGGAAATAACTTACCTATTCAATATTCCGTGAATAAATCTTTTCTGAGTGAGAACTTAGTTTGATAAACCTACAGTACTGAGTGGTGCAGGTGTTACTTAGTTTACCTGAAGCTTTCTTTTCAATACTATTCAGCCTGGATTAAAAGGTGACACCTTTAGTGTGGTTCTCTAGTTTCTTTTTATAGGACATGCAGATAGAGTTTAGGAAGTAAAACACAGAGATCACTGAGAACCAGAAAAAAAAATCATATCAAGGGGGAAGGGGGACAGTTGAAAGGGGAAGGAATCTAGAATTTGGAAACTCCAGCAAAACAAAATGTCAACTAGAAAGGTCTACGTCTTCCAGGTGACACCCGTGAGCTTAGAGATCCTGCTGCCCAGCGCGCTATGACACTGGCCCAAAGTTTTTCAACCTAGTACATTGAAGAATTTTTTACTTCTTTTGAGCCTGAAGCTCTAAATTTGCAAAGCAAGGCAATGCTAAAATTACATACGTGTGTGTTTGTATGTGTGTGTGTGTAATTTTATAGTATGATCTATTTTTAAAAAGTTGTGTAAACTTGGGTAACTCACTTGAACATTTTAGTTCTCCCATTTATAAAATGGTGTAAATCTTCACATATTTGAATAGTTTTATAACTGAATTATATGGATACCCATGGGGATATGTTCCACATATGAATTCACTGTGATGGAAAAAACAGGATCATATTTATTAAAAAAAAAATAAAAAAGCAGTGGTTTTTACACCTGGAGGACTTTTTCAAACACAGATTGCTCAGTTCCACCCCCAGTGTGTCTGATTCAATAAGTCTGGGGTGGGGCCTGGGAATCTGCATTTCTAACAAGCCGTTGCCGAAACTGCTGGTGCAGGACCCCACTTGGATCTGTAAATGTAGTGATTCCCCATCCGTGATGTTATTTACACTTCACCACAACCCTGACCAATAGGTATTATTATTCTCATCTTATACTGTTAGACACTGAAGCTCAGAGAATTAAAGAGGTTAGCCATCCTCACCCATATGATATGACAAGAAAGAACAAAACGGAATTCTGTCCTGGTACCAGTTTTCTGGAATCCTTTCTTTCCTGTTTGGTATTATCCTACTACTGCATTTGATAGTGCTTTCTTTCTGAAGGAGGAGCTCTGGTCTACATAGCAATTCCTCCATTATTTACAGCAGGTGCTATATTTATGTCTGAGCCAGGCGTTTTCATTCTCTCTTCATTCATGAATGAAACACTGTCTATGAGTTGAAAAAGTCTTAAGTATATAATAAGGGACAGAATCCAAGTTTCAGAGAGGGTGTGGATAACATTTTTATTACTTATTTTAGACACAGTGGTATTTGGCCTGGTGTCACCTGCTCAGTTATTACGGAACTCTATTACCAGCTATGGACTTGAATTTCGGAGGCTGAAGCAAAAGAAATTTAAAGGGTGGAAGTGAATTAATATTTATTTAATGTTAACTAAATAACTTAAGCTGGACACTTTATTAAACCCACTATTTCACTTGCTTTCAATAAGGAGGACAGAGGGAAATCAGGAGACTATAGTAGGGTACAGCTATGCAGGCAAAATTATTCTTCATGAAGAATGAACTCCTTAATGAACTAAGAAGAATTGTAGGATGCTTAATATGCTAATATATTATAATTCAGATTCAAATTAAGTAGCAATGAACCATGCTTTCTGCAATATCACCTAGAGAGGCAAAATTATACCTGTTTTCAGAGTTTGGGAGCTCTGTACTTTCCAAGTCTGTAGTTTTAAAGTTTTAAAAATATTATATATATATTCATATTTATTTCCAGGCACTCTGCCTACTTTCGTTCTGGTCATTTCATTTTTTTCCTGTTTTCCCTCCTTCACTGCTTGAGTCCAATGCAAACGGTTCTCTTTCAACACACGGTTCTGCTCATTATTTAAGATGGAAATAAGGCTAGAAAGGCATTTTCTCATGCTATTTCTAGGACACCTCAAATTCAGCTTTGCCTTTAGGCCAGTTTCTATGGAAAACCCAACCAAAAGCTTCTGGAAAACCTAACCAGTGTCTTCAGCACAAGAAGTTTTAGATTCTGTGTCCCATTTACCAACTTCTCCAGTGAATAAAAAATTGGTTGGACTGTATTGCCATTACAGGACTATTGTAGCAGTAAATTTTATGGAATAACTTAACCATAATTACAAAGAAAAACCCACATAGCAATAAAGCAATTTTAAAGAGTATTTCTCATTTAGACCAAATTTTCTATTCTCGGAAAATGGGTCATCTTAAACCCAAGAAGGGTCAGCATGCAAGAGGAAAACAACAGACTGCTGATGTGTTCCTTTAAAAACACTTCTCTTCCCATGAGTGCTTGGATTTTAGGCTGCAAAATGGCATCCTCAAGTTTTATGAGAACAGAAGTCTCTCCAGGGTAATGAGGGTATAGCATGTGTTCTCACTTGAAGGATCTTCCTGGAGTATAAAAGTATGATTGTTCTTTCTATGCAAGGTCTCTGTTTGTCCTGCAAAGGCTTGTAGTTTGGACAAAGACACTGAAAGCACAGGACTCACCATGAAAGCTGGAACTTTAGTCTCCAAATGGATGAATTTATTCTCCGTTTGGTCTGATGGGGCAACAAGTGTGTTGGTTGCTTCTTCTTTCATCATTTGTTTGTCCCAGTCTCATAATTAGTTGCTTTAAAAAATCACCTTTTCTACGCCCGTAACTATTTTTCCTCTTTACTCTTCTGATAACTCTTCATTAAACTCCTCCTTTGTGTATAGTTCACATTATTACATTTTTTTCATCATCATCATACTGAAGCTTAAAGTTGAAATTTCCTTGTCTCCATTAACTTTAACATAAATCCAGATTTTCTTTTTTTTTTAAATAAACATATTTTATTTATTTATTTATTTTTGGCTGCATTGTGTCTTCGTTGCTGCACGTGGGCTTTCTCTAGTTGCGGGGAGCGGGGGCTACTCTTCTTTGTGGTGCACTGGCTTCTCATTGCGGTGGCTTCTCTTGCTGCGGAGCACGGGCTCTAGGCACGCGGGCTTCAGTAGTTGTGGCACGTGGGCTCAGTAGTTGTGGTGCACGGGCTTAGTTGCTCCGCAGCATGCGGGATTTTCCCAGACCAGGGATAGAACACGTGTCCCCTGCAATGGCAGGTGGATTCTTAACCACTGCACCCCCAGGGAAGTCCCAGATTTTCTTCTTGATGCAATAGTCATTTGTTGATTTAACTTGACAATTCATCATCTATTTAAAGTTTTTACATCCATTTAAAAAAATGTCTGCCTTTTAATAAGTTGTACCACAGAGCTATGGTAGAGATGTAGAGGTGAGTATATCTGTTCCAGCAACACAAAAAATAAAACTAGGCAGCAGGCTTCCCCATATACCCTTCTGGTGCTTTGTAATTATTACCTGGGCTTGTGCAAGACTAAAGCAAAGGTTCCTCTTGAGTGCTCTAGTGTTGGGACCTGTGCTCTTTGTGTCAATCTCCAACCTTCCCCTGGCATTGAGGCCCGTGGGGTGGAAAAGGGGAGAGAGCAGTGTAGCTTGGTGGTTAAGGCCATGGGTTGCAGTGCCGGACAAAGCATTGGTTCAAATCCATGTTCTTTTTTTCCTTAGGTATGTGACCCTTGGCTACTTATTTACCCCTGGTTGTCTTATTTTTACAAATTGCATTATACAATTCCCTACTCAAAGTATTCTTTTGATTATTAAGCAAGAAAATATGGGTAAAACATCAGGAATAATGCCTGTCTTAGAGAAAGCACTCAATATAGAGTAGCTCTCTGTCATGTATAAGTTACCTGGTTCAGTGGCAGTATTGTTCTAATTTATATTATTGACATCTGTTGTGGTCAGAATCATTCTAGAGCTGCCCTACTTCTCCCTTTCTAAAATGATTTCTCCAGCCTTCTGATGTATTTCTTCCATGACTCAATATGACAAGGAACTAATTTGATGATGGCTGGGGAGGAAGGCAAATTCTAAGTCCTTCCAGAATACATGGATCTTCTGCAGAATTGATCCCTACTTAGTTTTTTTTTCTTTTTAATATATTTATTTTATTTATTTTTGGCTGCGTTGGGTCTTCGTTGCTGTGCGTGGGCTTTCTCTAGTTGCGGGGAGCAGGGGCTACTCTTCCTTGCGGTGCACGGGCTTCTCATTGCGGTGGCTTCTCTTGTTGCGGAGCACGGGCTCTAGGTGTGCGGGCTTCAGTGGTTGTAGCACACGGGCTCAGCAGCTGTGGCTTGCAGGCTCTAGAGCGCAGGCTCAGTAGTTGTGGCTCACGGGCTTAGTTGCTCCGTGGCATGTGGGATCTTCCCAGACCAGGGCTCGAACCCGTGTCCCCTGCATTGGCAGGCGGATTCTTAACCACTGCGTCACCAGGGAAGTCCCTCTACTTAGTTTTAAAGGGATACTAAAGGGAAAGCTGGGTTTGACAACTAAGTATGAGGATTTTAGAAGGTGGATCAGCTGTAGTTCCTGAATACTGGAATGTAAATGACATCACTTACCCTCGCACTGGTTAGGATCCAACTATATAGAAATCATTGGGCAGTTCTCCCAATTGGTTGACGCAGCTACTCTTTGAGCAAAGGACTGTACTTTGTCCAATTGAGGGAAACTTAATTTGCAGATCATGAGAAAATTTCAGGACACAAAGATATTAACGACCTTTGCCATTACCCTGAGCCAATGTCCCATAAATTTCTGGACAGTGAGTGAGGGGGAATAAAGGACAGACTGGTGACTGGAAAAGTAGAGAGAAGTTCTTTCCTGGTTCTCTTCAAACCTCTCTGGGTCTTAGGGCTCCATCTCCTTTACAAGCCTGTTCTGGTCCTTGTACCTCAGACACTGGGGTTTCCAGGGTTCCTTCCTCACACCAGTGCTGTTCTCACTGCACACACTGGAGTGATCTCATCTATGCTTGGGATCTTTTAAGCAATTTATTTATTTATTTTTAAAATTTATTTTTATTTATTTTTATTTTTATACAATGTTAAAGGTCACTTTTCAGTTATTACAAAATTTAGGCTATTTTCCCTGTGTTGTACAATACATGCTTGAGCGTATCTTAACACCCAATAGTTTGTACCTCTCCCTCCCCTATATTGCACCCCCCCTCCGCACTGGTAATCACTAGTTTGTTCTCTATATCTGTGAGTCTGCTTCTTTTTTATTATATTCACTAGTTTGTCGTAATTTTTAGATTCCACGTATAAGTGATATCATACACAATTTGTCTTTCTCTGTCTGACTTATTTCACTTAGTATAATGCCCTCCAAGTCCATCCATGTTGCTGCAAATGGCAAAATTTCATTCTTTTTTATGACTGAGTAGTATTCCATTGGATATATACACCACAGCTTCTTTATCCATTCATCTGTTGATGGACATTTAGGTTGCTTCCATATCTTGACTATTGTAAATAGTGCTGCTATGAACATTGGGGTGCATGTATTTTTTTGAATTAGTGCTTCTGTTTTTTCTGGACATACACCCAGGAGTAGAACTGCTGGGTCATACAGTTATGCTTGGGATCTTATTACCACTTATATCTCCCTTTCAGACATTTTGTCTGATGCTCATATTCTGAGTTCCAACTGTCTGTTGGATATTTTCTTGTGAGTTTCGTGGGCTACTCACTCTCAGTTCATGTCAAAGTAAAACCCTTGTGGGACCAACTCAGCCAGCTCCTCTCCCTGTTGCTGGTAGATTCTCTGTCTTATTACTGTCCACCTATTACCTGGCTGAGAAACGGGAGTCATCTGTGAGTCCTTCCTTCCCTCAGCACCCACATCCACTGAAATCTGACAATTTTACTATTTCTTGAATCTGTCTCTTCCAATCTGTATCCTACTTCACTGCATTGTATTATTATTACTGTTATTTTATCGTCATTTATATTTTGTATGTGCAGTTTTTGCGGTACACATCTAACTAGACCTATCTTCCACATAGTCACCAGAGTAGTGGGTCTGAAATGTAAATCTGATCAATTTTCTCCCAGCCATGGGATAAAGTCCAAACCCTTAAGGTAACACAAAAAGCCTTTCATGATCTGGCACAGACTGGACACTCATTCTCCATACTTGACGCTCCAGCCATGTAAGGAAGCTAATGGATCTCTGTTGACCTTGTCCGTGTCTAAATGGAAACATGGTTGATATTCTGTTAGAAACATCACAGTTTAATTATCAGCAGGGTCGATTCTCACTTTCTCAGTAATCATCACTATCATGAGTTAGTCCATAAATCCTGCTACATAGGGAAGATTGAATAACTAGCATATTGGTACTTAATTTCAAGGGTTTATGGTTTAAAGTAATTTCCCCTAAAACAGAGTTACAGACAAGCTTGTAATATGTTAGTCACTTTATTGGGTACAGATAAAACACTCCAATTTGTATTTGGTGGTTACTATCAAGAGATTTGGGGCATAGGGTTGGCATTGACAGCCTGGTTGATGCAACAGCTAGGTACTCACTTAACAAGCTACTACTCTGCTTGCTTGGAGCGTGGGAAGGAGGGAGAGGGAGCAAACAAATGTTTCTTCTCAAGATGGCCAAATATCCAAAAGTGACTCTTACTCACTAAATGGAACTCAATGATCAGTCAGGGTTCCTGCACAAGGAAGATAATGCACTCAAATTGGGTAATTTCAAGAAAGGATAATAAAGAGGTTATTTTTTAAGAGTCTGTCACTTCATGTTCTTTTTTTTTAAAATTTTTACTTTATATTGGAGTATAGTTAGTTTCCCAGGTGTACAGCAAAGTAATTCAGCTATACATATACTGCTGAGGGCGCGGGTCAAACCCTGGTCAGGGAACTAAGATCCTGCAAGCTGGACTGCAGGGCCAAAAAAATAAATAAATAAAATAAAATGTGGGTAGGATACGAGGAAATATATGGATAGTCGAGGACGCAGGGCTGGTGGAGACTTTGTAATGCTTCCTGGGCCTGAAGGAGTCCGGGCAGGGCATGTTGGTAGAATCTAGAGACACAGCAGACTGTGTGGAAAGGGCAACTTAGGAAAGTGATCTTCATCCAAGGTATTCAGCAAGCTGGGGTGATCTTCCTCTGACAGGGCTGGGGGAAAAGTGCCCAGACTTCATTCTTCTTTCATCTGCAGCATCTTACTGGTGTTCCCATTGGTAAATGCATCTGGAAGGCAGAGGGCAAGGGAGCTCTTTGATAAGGTCCATTCAAGTCAAGCTTGTGAGACAAAGAACAGGGTGGGTTTGGTAGAAAGTAGATCGCAAGGGGCAGATGGCAGGAATCTGGCAAAGCCCATTAAGAGGTCTCTGAATTTGCTTTTATCTGAATTGTCATACTTATGTCAACGCAGAGGAATATGAACCAAATTGGCCCAGGGAAAAATTTGCAGTGGGTAGCAATATTCTAGCACCTGCTGCTTTTGACCATAAACTATCCTTCTGAAGATTACTGAAATGGCTTTTACCAGATTATGATGTCTCCAAGTACAGGTAAAATAATAGACTGTTAAAAACAGAAACTGAGATTGTAGTCGTCTGTGAATATGACCACAAGTGTACCCACGCCTTCTGTCTAGTTATCTCGGGAATATTTGTACTTGGGGCATTTTATACTTGTTTATGAATATTCCAAAGGGTTGTTTTGAAGTAATTCACTTGTATCATGGCATGTGGATTTATCTAAAGATTTGCAGTAAACCTTAACATATCTAGATAGAATCAAGACCCTTGTAAAAAATACACTTGTGCATAACGTGTAGAACTTAGAGAATGAAGTTTTGAATTAAGAGCTATTTGAATGGAAAAACAATGGAAGAAAAAACACCTAGCAGTTTTCTCATTGGCAGGTTTCATTGTCAAGATCTCAGAAGTCATTGAGAATAGGGAGGGTGTTTGTTGGGGGTAGAGTGGGGAATACCGATGTGAACGGCTTTTCGGGAAAAGACCAGTGGCAAGTCGATTAGGTGAAAGGACTGGAGAGCACACTCCTACCTAGAGAAAAGTCATCGATATTGCTACCTATATCACCTCCTTCTCTATCTATACAGTGAAAGAGCAAAGATTATAACTATTAAAAAATAGTGATATGACAGGCAAATTCTATCAAACATTTAGAGAAGAGCTAACACCTATCCTTCTCAAACTCATCCAAAATATAGCAGAGGGAGGAACACTCCCAAACTCATTCAATGAGACCACCATCACCCTGATACCAAAACCAGACAAAGATGTCACAATGAAAGAAAACTACAGGCCAATATCACTGATGAACATAGACGCAAAAATCCTCAACAAAATACTAGCAAACAGAATCCAACAGCACATTAAAAGGATCATACACCACGATCAAGTGGGGTTTATCCCATGAATGCAAGGATTCTTCAATGTACGCAAATCAATCAATGTGATAACCATATTAACAAAACTGAAGGAGAAAAACCATATGATCATCTCAATAGATGCAGAAAAAGCTTTCGACAAAATTCAACACCCATATATGATAAAAACCCTCCAGAAAGCAGGCATAGAGGGAACTTACCTCAACATAATAAAGGCCATATATGACAAACCCACAGCCAACATCGTTCTCAGTGGTGAAAAACTGAAACCATTTCCACTAAGATCAGGAACAAGACAAGGTTGTCCACTCTCACCATTACTATTCAACATAGTTTTGGAAGTTTTAGCCACAGCAGTCAGAGAAGAAAAAGAAATAAAAGGAATCCAAATTGGAAAAGAAGAAGTAAAACTGTCACTCTTTGCAGATGACATGATACTATACACAGAGAATCCTAAAGATGCTACCAGAAAACTACTAGAGCTAATCAGTGAATTTGGTAAAGTAGCAGGATACAAAACTGATGCACAGAAATTTCTTGTATTCCTATACACTAATGATGAAAAATCTGAAAGAGAAATTAAGGAAACACTCCCATTTACCACTGCAACAAAAAGAATAAAATATCTAGGAATAAACCTACCTAAAGAGGCAAAAGACCTATATGCAGAAAACTATAAGACACTGATGGAAGAAGTTAAAGATGATACAAACAGATGGAGAGATAGACCATGTTCTTGGATTGGAAGAATCAACATTGTGAAAATGACAATGCTAAACAAAGCAATCTACAGATTCAGTGCAATCCCTATCAAACTACCAATGGCATTTTTCACAGAACTAGAACAAAAAATTTCACAATTTGTATGGAAACACAAAAGACCCCGAAGAGCCAAAGCAATCTTGAGAAAGGAAAATGGAGCTGGAGGAATCAGGATCCCTGGCTTCAGACTATACTACAAAGCTACAGTAATCAAGACACTATGGTACTGGCACAAAAACAGAAATATAGATGAATGGAACAGGATAGAAAGCCCAGAGATAAACCCATGCACATATGCTCACCTTATCTTTGATAAAGGAGGCAAGAATATACAATGGAGAAAAGACAGCCTCTTCAATAAGTGGTGCTGGGAAAACTGGACAGCTGCATGTAAAAGAATGAAATTAGAACATTCCCTAACACCATACACAAAAATAAGCTCAAAATGGATTAAAGACCTAAATGTAAGACTGGACACTATACAACTCCTAGAGGAAAACATAGGCAGACAGTCTATGACATAAATCACAGCAAGATTCTTTTTGACCCACCTCCTAGAGAAATGGAAATAAAAGCAAAAATAAACAAGTGGGACCTAATGAAACTTAAAAGCTTTTGCACAGCAAAGGAAACCATAAATGAGATGAAAAGACAACCCTCAGAATGGGAGAAAATATTTGCAAACGAAGCAACTGACAAAGGATTAATCTCCAAAATATACAAGTAGCTCATGCAGCTCAATATCAAAAAAACAAACAACCCAGTCTAAAAATGGGCAGAAGACCTAAATAGACATTTCTCCAAAGAAGATATACAGATTGCCAAAAAACACATGAAAGTATGCTCAACATCACTAATCATTAGAGAACTGCAAATCAAAACTACAGTGAGGTGTTACCTCACACCAGTCAGAATGGCCATCATCAAAAAATCTACAAACAATAAATGCTGGAGAGGGTGTGGAGAAAAGGGAACACTTTTGCACTGTTGGTGGGAATGTAAGTTGATACAGGCACTGTGGAGAACAGTATGGAGGTTCCTCAAAAAACTAAAAATAGAACTACGATATGATCCAGCAATCCCACTACTGGGCATATACCCTAAGAAAACCATAATTCAAAAAGATACATGCACCCCACTGTTCATTGCAGCACTATTTACAATAGCCAGGATATGGAAGCAACCTAAATGTCCATCGACAGATGAATGGATAAAGAAGATGTGGTACATGTATATAATGGAATATTACTCAGCAATAAAAAGGAACGAAGTTGGGTCATTTGTAGAGACATGGATGAATCTAGAGACTGTCATACAGAGTAATGTAAGTCAGAAAGAGAAAAACAAATATCGTATATTAATGCATATATGTGGAATCTAAAACAATGGTATAGATGATCTTATTTGCAAAGCAGAAATAGAGACACAGATGTAGAGAACAACCATATGGATACCAAGGGGGAAAGGGGAGGTGGGATGAATTGGGAGATGGAGATTGACAGACACATATACATTATTGATGCTAAGTATAAAATAGATAACTTACAAGAACATACTGTACAGCACGGGGAGCTCTACTCAATGCTCTGTGGTGACCTAGACAGGAAGGAAATCCAAGAAAGAGGGGAATATGTGTATACGTATAGCTGATTCACTTTGCTGTACAGTAGAAACTAACACAACATTTTAAAGCTACTATACTCCTATAAAATTTTTAAAAAAAAATCTAAAAAAAGTGGTGATATGAAAAATATAGAATGACTCCAAGCAAAGGGTCTTCCTCGGAAATTTCTTGGAAGTCTGAGAACAGATAGAGTTATTGTATTTTTATGAAATGGATAAGATTAGAATTGTATGTGTAAAACAGCACCTTCTGGGAAAATATGTTAGATTGATTATAGGTATGAAAGTTAAGAGGAAGAATAAAGAAAAGATTTGAATAATCCAGTTTAGAGAAGTCAAGGATAATGGGGAGAAATAAATGTGACCAATTTGAGAAATAATATGGAAAATAGTAAATATTACTAAGAATTCAATGGTACATCTGGATCTTCTCTTTAGGAATATGTGGCACATGAAATACATTTTGGAGGCATTAGCAAAGAATGGAAAAGCTTTCAACAATAGGTACCATCGCAGCCCCTGAATGTCCTGGTGACTCAGGGCAAGTCTCTGAATCTGTTTGGTACTGGTTCCCTCATCTGTGAAGGACAGAGATGAGATAGGTAATCTTTAAAGATTTTTCTAATGCTAAATTGATATTATTCTAAGTAACCCTGTAGCCTACCATAGATACTACCCTTACTCATTTATTTAATGAGGTGTAACTCACGAATAGTAAGTTTGTACATGCACAAATCTTACATGTAAACCCCCGTGAATTTTTATGTGCATCTGAAATCACCACCAAATCAAGACATAGAACATTTCCAGCACCCCAGAGGTTTCCTTGTGCCCATTCCCAGTCAATGCCTTCTTCTTAAAGGTAGACATCTAATCTGACATCTATTCTAGTAGGTTTGATTTGCCTGTTATTGAACCTCATCAACATGGAATCATACAGTATTCAATATACTATTATTTAACTTAGTTAATAGTGTCATTCAGGGACTTCCCTGGGGCAGTGGGTAAGACTCCGTGCTCCCAATACAGGGGGCCCAGGTTCAACCCCTGGTCGGGGAATTAGATCCCATGTGCATGCCACAACTAAGAGTCTGCATGCCTCAACTAAGAGTCCACACGCCATGACGAAGATCCCATGTGCCACAACTAAGACCTGGAGCAGCCAAAATAAATAAATAAATAATTTAAAAAATATTGTTATTCAAAATAGTGGTGTGGTGCTATGCAACTTTATGTGGTCTTTGTGTTTTATGCAAAGGTGGTTCCTGTAATTTTATCTTGCTGAAAGCTACTTGGGTAATTTTCTTCCAAGTGAGATTATCCTCCCTTCTCAAATAGGACTGTCCAATTTTCTCACTCAATATCAGGATCCAGTTCAAGTTCACTGTCTCTGTGGAGCCTTTTCATAACTATTCCAGTTCACATTATTGCCTTGTTTTCTGACCTCCATGTAGTTCTTGGGCTATAATACTTAGCAAGGACATTAATCATAGAGTACTTCAAATTATTTAACTGTTCCACATATTCGTAGTGTCTTCTTTCTAAAAAATTGCATGTGCCAGTGAAAAGACAGATTGATCTGTTACTTTTTAAAATCCCAGAATAATGTAAATAGCACTGAATAAAAAATGAGTGACCCTATGCATGTATGTATGTTTTTTTCTCAGTGAAACATAACCACTGTTTCAGAACGTAGGCTCTGGGGTCAGATAGCCTGAGAGTAGGTTGGAGCGACCTTCTACAAGCAGTGGGCTCATGAGCAATTTTTAAGTCTTGATTTTACCATCCTTAAAATGGAGTTCATGGCAGCATTTACACATGTATATACAGTGCTCAGCACTTTTTGTCTGGACTAGGATTTTCAATCTTATTCAGTCTTAGCTATTGGAAAACCATCCTTTATATGTTGTCCTATCACATTTTATCTAAATGTTCCGGTTTTAGGATTGAGCTAGTGAATTGTGTTGAAATGCTTGTCCCTCAGAAAATTGTTTCAGAGTGACACCTTTTAGATGATCAGTGAAAGAAATAACTTTCTTTCCCACTTAGGCCCCTATGTGTTGGTTTTAATCCATGCTACTAGCAGGAATTGCTTACGTTCTGATGTAGCGTTACCTGGGCTCCTAGTAGTTCCCAGTGCTGTGATAGGTGTGTTCGTGCAGTATTAGTTTTTTAGTAGATGACCTAAGTCCTGGGTAACAACTTAACGGGTCTGATATAAAATATCACTATCCAAATATCTAGAGTCGTTTTTTTCTAAAAGTCTTTTTTTTTTTCAGTAAAATCTTTGAAGCTAATAAAATTAGAAGTAAAATATTAGAAAAAAAATCAAACTATGTGTTTTCCCGAGTGACTTTTAAGCACTTTCAAACTCAAGGAAATGAGTATTTATTTGTATCCAAAACTATAGTAATGAGTATATAATTTGGCTGAAAATGTTCTAGAGGAAAATTAGACGAGCATATATTAAAAATTAATGCAATTCTTCTTTTGAGGATTATAATGGAAATGAATCTTATTCTTGCCTACGTATATTCTTAAAGTACTGACCATTTTATGTTGAGCCTTGAGATGTAGGTTGAGGGAAAGAAGAAGCACATCTCCACACACTGATGTGGTCACAATACAGGGTGCAAACCTGTGCCATGGATCTCTTCCTAAATCAGCCTATGCTCAAGTCTGCGTACCATTAAACAAACAAACAAACAAAAAGAAAAACAAAAACCCTTTTCATTTTTCATGGACTTTCAGATGAATGTGGCTTTCCTACCATATTAAAGCTAATTGAATTCTGACATAATACTCCATTCTTCTCTTCTGTTCCAATTCCTGGGTATTTATATAGCAATTTTGGTCATATTTTGGTAATGATGTAGATTTATGGAGGATTATAACAGATGATTCATACAAAATCTTTTTTTTTCTTTCATTTCTGGAATCCTCTTGGCATGACTTCCAAAACTCAGCCACTAATAGAACATAAATACAGAGTGGCTATGTTTCTATTTCTAGAGAAGAGTAGAGTAACTATAGTACTGAGGTCCTGGGGGTGGTTGGATTTTGGTACTTCCAGATTGGCAAAACATACTCATTCGAAACTTTTTAGGGTCATGTTCATTCTGTGTTTATCTTGGTGATTTGTCAGAACATGGCTGGACTTTGGCGACTCTGTTTACATATACATTTTATATTTTTTCCTTTAAATTTTTCCTACTTTTTTTGGAGAGATTCATTTGTGTTCTAAAAACATTCTGGGAAAGTTGAGAATGAACAGATCTAGAGCAAACATGTAAAACTTCTAGATATTGTTTTTGTTCAACTTGCTGACAACATTGTCAAAACTTTTTCTCTAAAACATTTAGCCCTTGCTATCTAGATGTTCACTAGGTAACATGGTATTAAAGTTGGAACTAGACTTCATTTTGATATTCTTGCAATGGCAACAAATCTTTTGTATTTAAGGGAGAGAAGGATCTGTCCCAGTCTGTGAAGTAATACAGAAAAAAAAAAAAAAAAAAAAGACTACACCAACCTGAATGTGTAAGTTTAAACTTGTCACTTAAAAGTGTTTATTTCACCTTTTAATCTAAATTTGGAAACAGCCAATAACCAGCTTCCTTCATGTTTGCAAAGGAAAACCAACTTACCTTTTTTAAAAACCGAGATTTATAATCTTTTCAACATTTACCAAATCTATACTGAGAGCCTGCTATGTGCCAGATGCTTTGTTAAGACCCAGAGACTTAGTGGTGAGCAGAAGAGAGGCAGACCCTACTCTGGACTCCCGGAGCTTACAAAAGAGAGTCACACATTTTCTTCATGTCTTTTTTTCTTTTGAAAAGCAATTTACACACTAATTACATATAACTGACTTTTCAATATAATATGTGTATATGTATATTCTTAATTATATCACATAAATGATGACTGATTCAAGTATGTAGTGATTCAAAATATTATGCTTAGCTTTTATGAAATGTTCTCTATAGAAAAGAAATCTCTATATTAATTCTCAGTGTTTTTGAATGTTTACACCTTATTGCTGTCAAATAAAGATACAAATAATTGCTAAATAATGCTGTCTATAAATATGCATGACAAGACAGAATGTATATCCAAATTGTATTTTAAATACATACACTTTAATCAGAGGCAGACTCTAAAATGACAATTAATATAGCTGGCATTTGCATCAACAAAGGACATTTATAGAAGATGCTTTTATCAAGTTAAGCACAATTATAGCACATGTGGATGCTGGATAATTAAAATAAATTTTGCCTAAGAGTTTACTTTAGAAATTGACACAGGGAAATATTTTCATTTCCATATGCTTTGAGTAATTGTATTTTAATATCTTTTTCTTCTGAGAAGTAGTTACGTCATTTATTTTTTATGAGAATTCAATATATTTAAATTTGTTCTTTTTCCAGATATATTAAGGAACTAGTAGATACTGTAACTCTGAGCTGTATTTATTCCCAGCCGGGACATATTTAATCATGTTTTGTATTATATTGGTGGCCTGGGCTTGGGTTGGGTGTTACATTCTTTAATTTCTGTGTCTCTGTTGACAAGATCATGAGTGTTGCATTTTTTGCATATCTGCTTGGTAGACTATGTAAGGTGCCACCCAGTTCCCTCTTCTGGATTCCAGGAATTACTCTCTTAGCTGCTGGGAGTGATGTTGGAAGAACGCCATCAGCTAGCAGCCCTTGCTGGGGACTGTGTCAAACTCCCTGCCCTGAGCAGCCCACAGCCAATGGCTGAGCGCCACGGGTACGAAGGCCCAGGTGGTCTCCGCAGCGCCGTCTGGCTCTGGAGCTCCTGTGGGATCAGCCGAGGCTGTTGGGGGGTTGGGATTGCAGCGCAGGTCAATCTCTCTGCTACCTACTCCTCACTTCCATAGGCGTTGATACCAGGAGCATGCCCAAAGGAACCCTCCATCTCAGAGGGTGCTGCCTGGGAAACTCAGGCTGTGAAATCTGCCCAGAAGTCAATGTCTTGATTGCAATTGCATACTGACAGTAAGTTCTAGCAGCTATTACTCCATTGACATTTATTCTGGTCACTGAGTTGATGTCAATAGTCATGAAGATAGAGCATCTTGATTTTGCTCAAATTTTCTAACCCTCTATAACAATCAGCTTCTTCATTTCATCATGGTTAGCTGATGAATAATATGGCAAGTAACTCATCAGAAGAAAAAAAAACATATCTATAGTAATCAACATTTTTCTTTAGTGACAGTCTTCGTGCTCTTTTGACCTGCAGATTGAGCAGGCTGTGGTCTGCTTTTAAACAAAGGAAAAGATGAAACAGACGCGCTGGAACTTCTGAAACAGCTGTTGCCGTGGAAGATGCTTCTTTTGAATTTTACATGAGGACATTTACTCCCTCCTCGACATTGCAAAGTACAGGAGTGACTGAGGTAGCTGTAAAACTCCTAACTCCCCTTCCCCAGTTGAATGAACGGCATGGCTGTTTGGCATCTATTAGAAAGTAACGCCTCTGTAGCAAAGCAAGGAAAAGCCCGTGAACTATAAATGCTCACTGCAAACATGTTTGATGATTAGCACAATCTCTCAAGCAAGCCGTAAAGAATAGAAACTGCACTTAGGGAGTTAATACAGCAATCCCGCTGTTGCCCTAGGCAGTTTTTCCAGGTGCAACGTCTGCGCCTCTCAAACAAAACCTACAGTTTCGGAATAGAGTGAGCCGTGCGCATGGATCAGTGGTAAACCCAGAGAAGTGGGGCTCATCCAAGAGAAACAAGATGAAAAATTCAGCCAGAGACAGAAATCTGGACGTGCACCAAACAACTTTTCATCAGCGTGTCTGTCCGGGAGGAAACATTTTCCAGTGGCCTCCTTCCTTTTTTCTTTCGAAATGAGCTCAACTGCAGTGTTCCCAGGCGCTGTCACCAGCGAACTGCTTGAGGCACAGAGAAACATGGATAAGTGATGCTGTTTGTTTAAGGTATCTTACATGCTCCGCCCCCTCAAGTCATTGTCAAACCTAATGGAAGGACAATTCTAGCAAATTTCTCTGCAGTCCACGTGGAGATTTGAGGCTGTGATTTTCCTAATGGTGCAGGACTCGGGGCCAGGTGGACAGGGCAGATGTAGCGGGGAGAAAGCGCTGTGATATAGGCTGATCTCTGTTAGGGAAAGGGCAGAATTTTTGGAACTCATTAACTGCTGTCTCTCATTCATTTAATTTGTTACTTATGTGCCTTCCGACTTCAGCTGTCGATGCCCTGAAGGCAGCTGGGGCAGGCGTGGTGCCAGCAGAGGGCACATCCCTGAGTCCAAAGGCACCTGTCCACCAGAAATGTACAAACTCGGCTTCCAGATGCTGGCCTTGGTCTCAACCTGATGCTCTTTGGCTTAAGCGGATAAACTGCCCCTATCAGGTGGGAACAGTTAGAAGTCAGAGACAATGAAAACACACAGGGCTCAAGTGTTGTGCACCAAGCAGTGTTTACAGGAACAGGAAAACTGGTGAGTCATCTTCTGTTTTTAAATGGGTACTACCAAGAATTCATCTGTGCACATCGCCACTCCGTGCATTTAAATCGACCGAGCATTACATGTGAATGTGTTCAGAGGATGAACAGAATGCTACTTACCAGCATTAATTGCATTATTAAATATATTATATAACTATAATAGAGTGATTTCAGAAGTCTCATGAGAAGGTGGGGATTTAGAAAGATGTTTTGCCGTAGCTGTTTCATTTTTAACTCCCTGGGCCATAGGGGGCCTGTTCCGTATTCAGAAGGCAGCAGGGAACATGAAGGTCACCGTCATCAATATTCCTGAATTACAGCAAACCCACTGCCAAGTGGCAGTTTGTTAACAGGCCATGATGCAGGCTATAGCCTGCAATAATGGGAAAGAAGCAGGGCTCAAGGAGGAGAGAAAGGAAGAGAAGAGCAGTGACGCCGGTGGAGAATTCAGAACGGGCTGTGTAGCTTTCTGAATGCTCTGTTGCTCTCCTTCCATTGCGGGTGCTTCACGGATGCCTTTAAAGTTATTTCATCCTGCTCCTTTGCAGGGTCCCTCGATTTGTCATCAGCAAACTGGATGAGAGTGCCTTCTGCATATTCATTCAAGTGATGTAAATATTGAACAGAAAGGGACCTATTGGTATGTGTCAAGGAATCTGCCTCTGGGGTGACACCGTTCCATTAATCAGCGTTCTTTGACATGGTTGTTAAAAGTTAAGTCCTACTAATTGCTTTAATTCAACTTGCATGTCTTATGTTACCTATGAGACCAAAACTTGCTGCGTGACTTGCTGAATACACTTTGCCATCTTGCCAACTCAGCAGAGTACAGCGTGAAAGAGCAGACTTTCAGGCTAGCGTGCTTGGGTTTGAATCTGGGCTCAACTAGGTACTGTTAGCTGTAGGTCCTTGGGCCAGTTACTTAACTTCTCTGTGCCTTAGTTTCCTTACTAGTAAAGACGACTGTGTATTCCTCAAAGGGTTTCCGTGCGTATGGATGAGTAACGTGTATTCCTAGAATGGTGCTGAGTCTGTAGTCAGTGCTGTCCAAGCGTTTGCTGTCATCCTTGGCAACATCGGCACCAAACAGATGGTGACCTGTCATGACTTTTTGGTATTGAACCTGCATTGCTCCCCGAGATCACTGTTCATTTCAAGGAGCGCACAAAATAAAAGCTTAAAAATCAGTTCTAGAATTTTCCTGCAAATCATCCCTCTTTTACAGCACAAATTATATGAACTAGGAAATGCTCAATGGATATAAAATATGTAGTGAATATTAGATACTTAAACTATGTGTTCTCCCAGGTTAGGGCATTAATAGGTTTTTCTACCAGTAGCTAAAGTTGTCACGATTGGGGAAAAGCATATGGTTCTGCCACAGCACTGTGTGTCCTTAAGTAGGTTACTTCACCTCTCTGAGCCTCAGGTTTTAATTTTTTTCTTTGTCTTCTTATGATATAAGAGTGAGAATATAAATTTATTGTATTCGTTTATTCCAAGGCAGTGTATTGAGTAACTGATATGTATCTTACATAATCTAGGTCCTAGACACGTTTTATTCACATTGAATAATGTGAAAGTCTTTGCTGTGACAACAAATAGATATAAAAATCATCTATACATTAAGTGATAAAAAAACGCTGTAGGAATATAAAGCAGAATAAGGGGCTTAAGAGTGATATGGAGCAAGGGGCAGCAGATATGATAGCTTTTTTTTTTTTTAATAAATTTATTTATTTATTTATTTATGGCTGTGTTGGGTCTTCATTTCTGTGCGAGGGCTTTCTCTAGTCATGGCAAGCGGGGGCCACTCTTCATCGCGGTGCGCGGGCCTCTCACTATCGCGGCCTCTCTTGTTGCGGAGCACAGGCTCCAGACGTGCAGGCTCAGTAGTTGTGGCTCACGGGCCCAGCTGCTCCGCGGCATGTGGGATCTTCCCAGACCAGGGCTCGAACCCGTGTCCCCTGCATTGGCAGGCAGATTCTCAACCACTGCGCCACCAGGGAAGCCTGATAGCTTTTCTGACATTGGATGTTCGCATATTTGAAAATTCTTAGTCATATATAACACTATGAATTTTTGGAGTGGAACTGAAAGGTGAGGAAATCTCTTTTAAAACTGTCCACAGGCACTTGAGGTTCTTCCCCAAGTATCTTCTTCTTGGGGCTCCCATAGCACAGCTTGTGATGTGCTAGGGGCTGCTCACCTTCAGGTAAGAAGCACGGATGACCAGGTCCTCAAGAAAAGGGCATTTGCCCATGTTTTCATGGCTTCAGTATCCCTTCATGGGAAAAGAAGATAATGATGCTTGTAATTATTTTATCAATGAATTGTTTGCTTTGAAATCATTCAAAATAAACTCACTACTGGAACTACCAATATTTTCCATGTAGACACTTTCATTCTCACCTTGAAACTCCTTAGCTGAAGCATCAGGAATGCACTGGGTTACTTTCTTTTTACCCTTCAGAACTTTCTTCAGAGAAGTTGGAAATGCCCTTGGGCCTTTTCATTTGTTGTAGCTTAGAAAGAGCCCCGTGCGACCAGAGACTCTGACAACCGAAAGTGATTTCTGGGCTATTCGAAATACTTCATAAGAACTCCGGGAAACCTGACACCTTAAATGCTGCAGATGTGATCTTAACATAGGGCTGCTGGTCACCTGGCAAAGGCCCTGTGCAGCACAATTGGATTTGTTCCTCAAGAAGTGGCAGCAAGGCGCTGAAACGATTCATAGGCTGAGCTTTGGTCAGAACTTGCAGGGCTCCAAATTGTCCATGACTGGTACAAAAGACCCCTTGCTGACCGGTCCTCCCAGCATTCTTGGGGCCATTTCATCTGTTTTGCCAGTCCTTATTCTTTTACAATTGAAGAGCTCTCAATGTATAAGTAAAAAGTGGAAGTTGGACAGGGAGATTGGACCTGAACTTAGGTCTGTTTTCTTTACTTGCTTCTCAAATGGGCTTGTCTGAATTTCAAACCATGTTAGTTTGCTTACTTTGGCTGAATTTCTTCTTTCTTTGGTTGATTAATCCTTGATATTAGATCATAGTTTGTACAAATATCATTTTCAATGATTTCCAAAGAGATCTTTCAGGGAATATTCCTAGCTTTCAGGGAACATTCTGGGTTTCCCCTCCAAATTTATAAGCCTTGTCAATATTACCCAGGACTTGGAGGTCTGAACAGGCCTCCCATGTAGTACGTTCTCCTGGTTTTGCCCTTTGAATGTGTTCTATGGACTAGACCCTGGGTTTTTAGATTCGACAGGGACACTAAACCCTGTTTCAGCTTAATATTTCTTATGCGTGTAGTTGGACAGATGAATGATATAAAATAATTGCTTCCGACTTTATAAAGTTTAAAGTTCTCTTATGTAGAGTAAATGTTTTAAAATTCTTTAAGGTCTCAAATTTGCACAGCACTTGAGTGAGTCATCACCACCACTAGACCACGTACTCAGGTTCAGTGCTGTTTTTGAAAGTGCTTTCTATTTGGATTTTCAAACATGCAAGTGGGATGAGGCAGAGTAAATAGTCATCATCTGTCCTCTTCCAGGATAAGATTACACGATAGTTGCTCAGGTGATGTCCTACGCAGACTATGTGCGTTCGTGTGTAAACATGGATTTAAAAAATCTCCATAGATATACCCTGGGTCGGAGAGGTCGAAAATTCGTGGTCTTGGTTTCTCCCAAAAGCGTACTGGCAAGCTTGTGGGTGATAGGAATGTAAACAGTGAAACAGACCTCCTAGCAGTGGTGATCAGAAAAAAAAAACAATGGATGCCTGGTACCCAAGGTACTGAAAGGCAGAACTAAGTGGAAAATGCCCCCGTAGGCACATGTGTCTGCCAGTGCATTGTGCGACTCTGCTTCTCTTTCTGTGAGTTTATTAACATCATCAAATATTTATAACTTACCTCCTCCCTTTTCAGAACTGTCAGTTGATTCTATTCAATACTGAGTCATTTGGTGCTAAGTACCCGGGTCCTCTGTTGGTGCTCTGGGAGAGATAGGATGCTCCGATTTGGGTCTCAGCAATGCCTCTGTGGCTAGTCCGTCCTTACCCAGGTATTGGTGGTGTTGAGAGATAGAGAAACAGGGGACAGAGTTTGCAAAAGATTTCCTTTCTCTTCTCTTCCTGGAGTGGGCTACAATGAAGATAAGATAAACCAGCAACTCCTGTGCAAGGCATTCCCAGCTCCTCCGGCGGTGGAAAAGTGCTTCTAAAAGTCAAAGACAGAGGGAGAGCCAATGCCTATATCTGCTCCTGGTTAAACTTCCCTTAATTTCAACTCCAGCAGTCTCTGTACTCTGTCCCTTGTTTGCACTCAGTACAAAAGCTTCTCTCTTACAAATGTTTAACCTGCAAACTTTACAGGTATGGAAAACCCTACAGAGCCCAGCAAAAAAAACTCACCTCTGTGAGGACCCAACACCCAGTGGCGTCAGGGGCTGCTTGTTGAAGGTTACTTTGAAAGTTCAAGCAAATAGATTGAGAAACAGCTTTTTGAAACCTAACAGATTCTTAAATAGATTGTAACTAGATTATAAGGAAAATCCCCAAGAAGCTATCTTTAAATTACTTCGTGTATAGTGTTCAAGAAATTTATGAAAGTTCATCCTCCTTTCTCTCTCCCTCCCACCACCCTTCCTTCTCAGATTCCCTCATTTGATTTATTCTCGTAATTGGATAAATGAACCATTTTCCTATTCTGTTAAAATGTCTATGAAATGATAAAGAGAAAAAAAGTTAATCAATGGAAGAATTTGTGGGGGGATATTAGGTTCAGAAATAAATTATTTCAACATGTGAGGTTTTTATTGGGCTGCCAAAGAAAATCCATGCAGTAGGTCACAAGAATAGAATCAGTAGCTGGTAGGCTTAAATTTCCTGGTTTAGAAAAACTTAAGATGGGTGTTCAGCTATGACGTTTTCTAAGTTGGGTGGTTTGGAGTAGAGTATGTACTTACAAGTATAATTTCAAAAGATAGACTTTTGGCAAACTTGATTAGAAGTGAATTTAACATTATTAGTCTTTGCATTAATAAATGATGTACTATATTTGACAATATTTTGTTTTAATATTTTAAATTATAAATACTGAGCTAGAAATTGAATTACAGTAATAATTTTGTCACTAACAGATAATGTAATTGGGGGAAAATTCATTTAAATTGTAGGGGCCTCAGTTTACCAAAGATGAAAATTGTAATGTCTACTTAGATACTTTCTAACTTTCCAGATCTAAGATTCACCCCAAGCAAAGTGGAGGTATCGCTTCAGGTCTGTCCTCTGCTTTCCAATCAAATTTGGTTAGAAATAATACCACAATTCTGGATGCTATTTTGTTATTACAAATCTGTGCTATCACTCAAGTAAACTTTTGCTCCTTTAATAAAAGTCTGAGGGCTGTTGGTGCTATGAATAAGTCACATGAACGGCTACAAACTCATAACTTCTCAAGGTTTTCCAGGGAAGATTACATTGATTTCTGTTGTAGGTAAGAAATACTTTCTGCGTGATTTTGAATTATATGATATTTTTGTTCTTGTTTTACATTTCTAAAAATCTAGTTTTGAAAATACAACAGGCTTACAGCACAAATAGTAAAACAAAATTAAAAAGCTTCATTGAGTTGGTCATGGTAATCAAGAACAAAAAAAGAAGGAGATAAAACTTCAGGATCCATAAAAAGTTGCAGTTTTTAATCCTTTTGTGAATTATAGACTTAGAAAGTCTGAGAAGATCCTTGGAAACCCTCTTACTGCAATAGTCATTAGCATGCACACACACTTACATGCAGTCTCAAGAGATTCAAAGGCAAAAGAACTACTTCAGGGCTTTCTGCGTCCCAATAGGTGGTCTCTCCGTTTTGGTCTTTGCAGTAATCTTTGCCATCTGTGCTGTGGCATTAGAGGAAACTAGGGCAGATAGTGACAACTCTTATTATCCAAATAAGGGAAGAGCATAGTGGCCCAGATGAAACAAAATGATGGATGATTCTCAAATCGTTTCTCTTTGATCTTGTAAGGCTTCTTTTAGCTTCTTTTGCTTTGTGTTTATGTTGGGCTGCTTGAGAACACACTAGTTGTTGGTTAGCCATATTTGTGGTGAGTTGCTGGGGCAAAGCCAGCTTGAATTTCAAATATGCTGTGGATGGTCTACAAAGTGTACGCAGTATATGGGGATAATCATGAGCTTTCAACAGGTTTTTATGTATTAATAAACATTTACTCCAAGGAGAAATCTGAGCACATTAAAAAGATTTGCGGTAATTTCCAGAGATAGATACATTTTACCACAGCGTGTGAATAGACTTTGGAGGGTGGCTACAAATTCCCCTTCCAGATTTTTCACATCATAATAATGTTCTATATTTGGAGGTGTATTCTGCCCTGAAATCACATGGGAGAGAACAAAAGAAAATGTTCGGACTCTCTCCCCTCTCTCTTCCCCAACTACCTTTTATTTTTCCCTCCATTTCTCTGTGGTCACTTTCTCTTCTTAACTTTTGAAGACAGTTTTTGTCTGGGTCTTACTCAATGTGTCGTTCTGGAGGATTCTTGGGGACACCCTAAAAGAAATGCTGAGTCTGATTTTTTATTAGGGTCAGAGCTGAGCAAAAGTTTTTAATAAATGAAACCATTTGTAAGGGTTTCTCTTGCTAATGCTTATCTCATTTATTTCACTGTTACAACAACATTCTCTGGTAGGTATTATTAACAGTGTTTTATGAAATGTAAATCAGGACCCTAAGGGGCTGAGCAAATTGTCCCTCTACCCCAGGTTGTAAGGGCAGAGCCAGGTCCAACTAACTGCTCATCTACATTCCCTTTATGTATCTTTACCTTCAACTCCAAGCAGGGGCATACTAGATGCCCAATTAATATTTAGTGAATGTTGTTTGAAGGATAGAGTTACCTTCAAAACTGAGCTAGCTTCCTGGTGTGGCATCTAGCCAAGCATCCTGCCATTCATCAACCTCTACGCTTGTTCCTGAGTCCAAGCTCAGATTTTGCAGCACAACAGGTCAATCAATTGAGAGACCAGTTGCTGGGGCATGGAATAGCAAGTTTATTCAGAAAGCCAGCAGACCTAGAAGATGGTAGACTAGTGTCCCAAAGAACCATCTTACTGGAGTTTGAATTGAGGCTTCTTTTATAGTAAAAGGGGAGGGAGTGTCGTTGGTTGTTGCAGATTTCTTAGTGTTGGAATCCTTTGTTCTTGGCAGCTGTCCACCTAGGTCAGGCCACGGTGTTCCCCTAAGCCTGCAACAAGACAAATATTACTCTCTGTTCTGCAACTTTTTATCTCTGCATGAATGAAAAGTGTTATACCTTTAAAGGTCAGAGCCTTGAGGATGGGCTATCCTGTATATTTCAGGCTATCGGCAACATTCTTGTAACAAAAGCAATAGAATACAAAAGTAACAGATGTAATATGGAGTCAGTTTTGTTCTTCCCTATTACACTCTGGACTGGATAATGAGCTTCCGTGATCTTGGAGGTAGAGTGGTAGACAAGACAACCCCAGCTAGAAACTTCATGCCCTGGAACCTATAAAACTGAATGACTTCCTCACTAACAAACAGTCTTTGAAGTTGTAGATACAATGATTTAAGAAGTACACACATGCCTTTTAGATAATAACATGTCTTTCAATCAGATAATAGAAGATAGTTTTAAAAATACACCAAAGAGTAGCTGAGCCATTTATATATCCTGGTATAATACAATCCTAAGAATATTTTGCTAGAAATATCTTCAAGAATTTAGGAAATATTACGTGTTGACATTTTAGAAAGACACAAATACTTTTTTCTCACTAATGGTGATTTTTTAATCCTGGGAAACATACAAGTAATGGCCCCCAGCTTTCATGTGTCAGTGAATATTCAAAGCAACATTCCTATGTCTGATATTTAGTTCAGCTTTATAATAGTATCTATATTAGAAGGTTCTAGAATGACTTCCTGTTATGTTTTGTAGCCAGAAAACTTTCAACAATGCTATAATTATTTTTTTTAATTTGATAAGTTTATTTATCATTGGCCATTTCTATTATTAGTTCAAATCTTAAATCTCTTTAATTTTTCAATGTTTATGTAAATAATGGCATACACTGAGGAGGTTACCAGGCTTGGGGTTCTTGAACATACTGAATCCTTTATCACATTCTTCTTGCCCTGGTTTTCGATTGTCTGTCTGGATTAAAAGATCAAAAACAGAAGTGAAAACTACAAGTGAGAGACTTTTCATAATTCTCTTGCTGTTGAACTGTGTTTCTTGGTTTAAATTACTGCTCCTTAATTAATGAATTGGGCAAAATCCTTGCCTGAATGCTGAAAGGACTAATGGTAAGAAATACAATTGAAAACAAAATTCCTGTCTATGGATAATTTTATGTAAGCTTCAAAGTGATGTCCTCATATCTTTTACCCCTTGGATGGTCATTTCAGGAGGTAGAGTTAGGGGATGGGTGCCATAAGTTGAGCGTACTGGCTTCTAAACCAGGAATTAGAGTTAGATCTGTCTAAGTTATGGAAAAAGTTAGATCTGTCTAAGGACCTGGAAAAAGCTTGAAAGCCAGGGATCCATTCATATTCGCTTCAGAATGCAGGGTACTGGCAAATGTTTACGGCTTGCTCTGTTCGCTCTAATCTCCTCTAATTTCCTCTGACTACATCTCCCACGACAGAGAGCCTACCCAGACATTCCAGGCTTTTCTTAAAAGTTGGTAAAACTGGGGGAGCAGGGATAAAGAGGCAGTCACAGGTGTAGCATATGGAAGACATGTGCCATGTTGCTCTGTTATGTTTTGGGGAAAAGGGGATATGAGGACAGGATTAAGAACATCTTCCCATATATTATGCATGGGACCCAGTAAACAAGCTATATTGTGTCCTGATGTCTCTGTTGTTCTGAGCTTAAGAAAAACCTGCACAAACACTGTAAGGGAAGGTAGTTCATAGGATGGTGATCTGTCTATGCTGAGTAGGTGGCTAGAAGAGAAGCCAATGAACTATTTGGGGGAAAAGGCCAAACCTGGGATTCAGTCCCTCTCCAGGCTATGCAGATGCAAGCTCCTGCTGACACCTGGGTCTCAAGTAACCCTAGGTTACTGAAGTTTTTTACTTTTAAAGCACTTTCTATGCTATTCAGAGACCTTGGTGATTTGATGATGGTCCTCAATAGTATTATTCATTGTTTTAATACAATCATTTTTTTGCCTAAAATGACCTCTCCTGAACAAAGACAGATGCAGGTTTTCTGGACCTCACTGCTTATAATTTTTGGAGCCCTCTTTAAGAAAACTAATATAAAATTACAAATACAAAATAAAGCACAAAAGTGACTAATTCTTTAGAACGAGGAAAGAAAGCACAGTGCATCAGAAAATTTAAAAAGCTAATAATCACCACAAGCATAATAAATTCAGAAAAATAACACAATATTTGTATTGATAAACTGCCTGACACATTTCTACAGTGCTTTTTTCCCCTTTTATTATTTTTGGCTCCATAATCTCTGATTCCTTTTTTTTTTTTAAAGACAAGTTTTTAGAGCAGTTTTAGGTTTATAAGAAAATTGAGAGAAGGGTGCAGAGGTTTTTCCTATACGCTCTGCCCCCCACACATTCACAGCTTCCTCCATTATCAACATCACTCATCACAATGGTGTTATACATTTTTTACCAAGGGTGAACCTCATTGACACATTATAATCACCCAGAGTCCATAATTTAGTTTAGGGTTCAGTCTCGGTGTAGTACATTTTATTGGTTTGGACAAAAGTATAAGGACATATATCCGTAATTCTCACATCCTACAAATTATTTTCACTGCCTTAAAAATCCTCTGTTCTCGGGCTTCCCTGGTGGCGCAGTGGTTGAGAGTCTGCCTGCTAATGCAGGGGACACGGGTTCGAGCCCTGGTCTGGGAAGATCCCACATGCCACGGAGCAGCTGGACCCGTGAGCCACAACTGCTGAGCCTGCGCGTCTGGAGCCTGTGCCCCGCAGCGGGAGGGGCCGCGATAGTGAAAAGGCCCGCGCACCGCAATGAAGAGCGGTCCCCGCACCGCGATGAAGAGTGGCCCCCGCTTGCCGCAACTAGAGAAAGCCCTCGCACGAACCGAAGACCCAAACACAGACAAAAGTAAATAAATAAATAAATAAATAATAAAGTAGCTATAAAAAAAAAAAAAATCCTCTGTTCTCTGGTTATCCATCTCTCCCCTCCCATCCCCTGGCAACCACTGATCATTTCACTATCTCCATAGTTTTGCCTTTTCCAGGAAATCATTTACTTGGAGTCATACAGTATCCAGCCTTCTCAGATTGGCTTCTTTAGTAATGTGCGTTTTAGGTTGCTCCATGTCTTTCCATGTCTTGATGGCTCATTTCTTTTCAGTGCCTAATAGTATTCCATCGTCTGGATGTACCACAGTTTTTTTTTCCATTCACCTCCTGAAGGACATCTTGATTGCTTCCAATATTTGGCAATTATGAATAAAGCTGCTATCAATATCTGTGTGTAGATTTTTGTATTTTGTATGTATATAAGGTTTCAACTTTTTTGGGAAAATACCAAGGAGCATGATGGCTGGATAGTATGGTAAGGGTACATTTAGTTTTTTAAGATTCGATTGCTTCTTTACATGACAATAATTTTCTAATGTCGTTTTCTATGGAGAGGGTAATTCAATCTTTTCTCTTACATGGCTGAATGAAATTTGTTTTTTATCACTGAGAGTTGGGATGCATAAAACAGGTAATTTCATATGCAGATGTACTTCCTGCTTATAGCTGTGTTATAGGTTTGTGTCCTACAGACAGAGGGTCTAATAAATTGTATGTCTCATGGCTGTCATCAAAAAAAAGAAGTTCGGTGTGCTTATAATTGTTTGCTCTGCGTCATCAAGTGTATTTCTGTCAGGAAAGAACTTCCATTTAAGGCACTAAAGTACCATTTCCTCTGTGTACAATGTTACAGGTCTGATGATCAGAAGAGTTTTCTGCAGATGAGCTTCTGGATCTATACATTTCAAGTCTTGTTTCTCCTTATATGATCCATATGTTTCCTGGGTTGTGAATTGTAGGCATGCTTATGTTCTATAAGCGTGCCCTTTGTGTCGGGATAGAGTGAGTCGGTACAATGATGGGAGGAGTATTTTTGGAAGCCGTTCCTGTGCTGTGAAGGAGAGTAGTAACAACAGTATACATAGGTGACTGCGGATCACAGAAATACATACCACTAAGCCCAACAAATGTGACCCCAACTTAATTTCTTCTTAGCTGAACCACAAATACTCATTGCCGCTCCAATTTACAAAAAATCATATGACTGTGAACACACCGCTAAGCCCCCTCCCAGAGCCTTGGAAGTGTCTTGTATAAGTGAAGAACCCTGAGGCTTAAGTTTCATTGGCTTCATGGTGAATTCGCTTTTCTACCATTGGATTCTACCCTTTTCTCCCAATGATGTGGTCTTAAAGACCTTCATAGTTATGTTGTTTGCACCTGTCTTACAGTTGCAGTCACCTTATCTTACACTGTCTTGTCTATAACACTTAAGTGTGTGAATATAGATACGCACATTCATGTATATTCAGTAACTATATGCATTTACCTCCTTCTCCAGGACTGATCTCAGAGCTCTTTGAACTGTGAAATGCTTATTTTTGCTTCCTATATAATATTAGTCTTTGTGGATAAATCTTTCTACATATATATAAACTTCTCTGTCATCGATGGGCAAAGGCATGGACGTTTTAAAAGGCATTTTGATAAAATTTTCACAATTATCTCCCAAAAAGTTTACTCCTGTGAACATTGCTACCAGAGATACATTGTTTTACCACACTCTCCAAAAATGATTGTCGTGATTCAAGTTCCAAAACAATCCCATTGTGTCCATTCCTTTGGGATAATTTTTTTTTTACTATATTGAGTTTTGCCATTTGGGATCATGGTATATGTTTTTTCGTTATTCAAGTAATCTTTATATGTCTAAGCAAAATTTTACCATTTTCTCTCTATATGTTTTACACATTCTTATTAAAATTTTTCTGGGTATTTCATACTTTGTTGCTATTGTAAAGAACATCTTTTTTCTCTTGAATTGTTTACACATTCATTGCTGGTATATACAAAAACTGTTGATTTTTGTGTATTTATTTAATAGTTATTACTTATTTTGACTTAATTACAATAGTTGTTCAGTTAAGATAGATTTTTTTTAAGGAAGTATATTTTTTGTTTACTAAGGGTTTAGATATCAAGGTTAAGCCAAAGTTTTTGGGGTTTATATAAAAATAATCATATTTAATCATATTCTTTAAATCCACTTACATGATAAATTTGATTAAAATATTTCTTTATATTAAATCATAATTATATGTCTGAATAAATCCTTTTTGGTCCTGGTGTTTTAAAAAAAAACACCTACAAAAAATAATGTAGACAGAGCTGTAGCTACAAGAATATTTATTGCAGCAGTATATAGGAATGCAAAGAACTATAAACAACCTAGATGTTCAAAACGAGGATATTGGTTAAATAAATTAAAGTATATATCTCCAACTGAGACTAAGCAGACATTATAAAGAAGTTATAAAACTGTATTTCCTAATATGTTTATGTTATTTGGTGAAAAGCAGTAAGTATGGAATGAGCCCATTAAAAATTTATGTCTGTCTTTGTGTGTGTGTGTGTGTTTGAGATTGTATGTTTTTGTGGGAGTATATCTGTGTGTATCCATCTGTGTGTATATACTTAGAATGATCTATACTGGAGTTTAGCAATGAGGTTTCTCCAGGTGAATGGAGATTATATTTTTTGTCTTATTATTATTTTGAGAAAAAAGTGACACTATAGATTTATACCAATTGAACAAGAAGTACAATCAGTATCCCAACACAAAAGCAACCATTGCTAGCATAAGTGAACATCATTCCAGATATCTCTTACATACATATAAATGCATATAAATAGAAGAATATATGGACAAAAATACTTTTAAAACTGCATTCATATTTTGTATGCTATTTTAAATATTTTTTATTGTTTGCTTTGTGAAAAGAGAATAAATTGAAACTAAATAGGTTGCTCAACATCAGAATATGGTCAGTATGAGTCTGCTATGGCTGCCATAACAAAATCCCACAGTCTGGGTGGCTTATATACAACAGAAATTTATTTTCTCAGAATTCTGGAGGCTAGAAGTCCAAGATCAAGGTGTCAGTAGGTTTGGTTTCTTCTAAGGCCTCTTTTCATGGCTTGCCAATGGCCACCTTCTCACTGTGTCCTCGCATGGTTGTCCCTCTGTCTGCATTTCTGTGGACTAATCTCTTACAAGGACACCAGTTATATTGGACTAGTGCCCATCCTAACAATACCGTTTAAACTTAACTACCTCTTCAAAGTCCCTGTCTCCAAATACTGTCACATTCTGAGGCACTGGGGGTTAGCACTTACTTCAACCTAGGAATATTGGGACAAGGGAACACAATTCAGCCCATAACAGATGACTTACTGAAAGATACTTTAATTCCTAAATAATCACTTAAAAGGTAAGAAAAATGTGGATACATTAGAATGTTGGGTTATCTTTCTAAAAATTATACATTATATTTCTTATACTACTTCCCACCTTCCTTTCCTTCACCTGTTTTATATATATATAATATATATGTATTGCTTTTACATTGTCAAGTTTTATATTATTTGCATTGTGTTACTCGATAAGTATAATTCCTATAGTCAGTTATCAGTTTTATATTTAAATTGGTTCAGTGCTCATTACCAGTCTTACCCAGTTTCTCTATTTAATCTATTGCCCACTTTCTATCATCAGGTAGAATTTTCAGGGAGGGTCCATAAGTACTACTATTTCATGACTTCTTTCACAGGGAAGGCTGTCAGCCTTTCTCAAGATGAGAATAACTGGGCACACCTTGTTAGATCTTATTTTATGTCTTGTCCACGGCTGATAGACTGGTTACTTACTGGCCGGTCTGGCTAATTGTTGGAGGAGATCATTGAGAGGATGTGACCCCGGTGGACCCTTGAGTTGGACCCAGGCAATTGGAGACTCCTTACCCGCTCCCAGCCCTTGGAATGTACGTTCCACCCACCAGCCCTGTGCTAGCAGCCCTTTGAAGGAAGTAGCTCTGAGTGAGTAAGGTGTTGAGATCATTCAGGACTTCCCTGGCGGTCCAGTGGTTAAGACTATGCCCTTCCACTGCAGGAGGAATGGTTTTGATCCCTGGTCGGGGAACTAAGATCCCACATGCCGCATGGCCAGATCATCGGGACTGAATATGTGATTGACCCCAGTTAAGGCCTGCATATAAACTTTCAAGATTCTGGTGGGTGGTGTGGAAATCTACTCATTTTGCAACTGCTTAAGACAAGCCTCTTAGGTAAGTCTCCTTGCTTATTATACCTGCCACCTACCAATCTGGAGCGGTCTACCTTTTTCCTCAGTCTCTCCTTGCCCTCCAGGTATGGGGCCAGTTTACAAACTAACACTAACAGACATGTTCTGTTTTCCTCAGTAATATTTAATAAAATTGATTTTGTTGCTGAAACTCAAATGTTGGGAGAATTAAGACAAATTTTGGATTTCTGGTTTTTCTTGAACATACCAAAGATCTGGTAATATAACGTTCTTTTAACTGTTTCTTATTCTCTTAAGGCAAAATTGGCTGTAGCTGTCTTGTTTTGATAGTATGTGTGCCCCCCAATCACTGAACCCAATCACTTACATGTCCTGCCCCATTCTTGAGGGCATTAGAGTTTGCAACTTCAGCCTTAGAATTTTTTTTTTTTTTGACATTGCTCTGTTACTTTATGGCACCGAGTATGGAACTAGTTAGTTTACTATGACTTCCCCATTCATTTCTTGGTGGGCTTGATTTATTTGATAAATTTTTCCTCAAGAAGATCTCATGTATTATATTTCCTAAATTCTTTCATGTTTCAGAATGTCTGCCTGTTGCCCATAGTCCAAAACCAATATGTCTAGCTGTAATGTATTTTGATGTATTGTAATTTCTTTTCCTTCAGGGTGTCATAGGCTTGGCATATTGCCATGGAGAAGTCTGCAACCAACCAGATTTCCCTCCTTTTTGTTGACCTGCCTTTTCTATCTGGATGGCCGGAAAAAAAACTTTCTTTCTTCTTGAATCTTAATAACACCAGGATATGTTACACTGTTGATCTTTCTGTATCTTTTTTCTGGTAGAGAAGGTCTGTCCTTTCATCTGTGCTTCTCTTTCCTTTCAGGGATTTTTCTTTATAATATTTCTGAATATTTCTTCTGCTTCATTCTTTCGGGTCACAATTACAAGGGCATAAAATTTCCTTCCATTACACTGGCTTTGGCCTCTGTCAACTTCTTTCTAACTTGTTTTTGATATTAATATTATCTCAAGCCTTTCCTCCATCCCATTAATATGACTTTTAACTCTTCTTTCTTTCTTTTTCTAATTTATTGGGAGATGTGTAATGGTTCTAATGGTGCTGTTGTCAATTGATCTCTGCAGGCTTCCTTTATATTGACTCCTGTTGTTTTGTGTGCTTTCTTTCTTTGTTTCTTCATATCCCTATTATATTCTTGCACACTATGAATCAAGTTCAGGGAAGCTCTTCTGCTCTTAAAATATGCTTTCTTTCCAACCGAGATTTTTCTGTCTCTCCTTATAGGCCATGTCACTTTTCCTTCCTATATCTTGGTTGTATTTATGCATAACTGTAATGCCATTAAAAAAAATCTTGTTCATGCCTATCAAGGGCAGTGATAGCCCTTTGGTTTGCTCTGGAAGTGTGTCTATGTGAATTCTCCAGGACACTCTTTCCTGGAGAGATCTCCACTTTGTCTTTCTCTCTCTGAGCTATAGTCTGAGGGCTGGATGTTATCACTCAATTTTCTCTAGCCGCAGGTCATGAGAGTGGGGAAGGTGGAAAGCTCAGGCTCTGCTTTTTCATCTTGGATTTGGGTCAGTTTCCTGTTTCTCAATCCACTCCATCTAACTGGGGATGTGTTCTCTTCCTGAGCCCTTCAATCTTCTGGTTTGTGTGTGATGCCCTGACGCTTCCAGTAAAGAGACCTCCTTTAGGTTTTTCGTTTTCCTTGTTTCACTTACACGGTTCTCCCAACAGTCTTCTGTGTATTTGCCCCTCCTCCCCAATCAGAATGGGAAAAAAAAATAACGTTTCTTGTGGGTTTTAGCCCTATTATAATGTTAAATGGGAGCCCAGAGGGGTTTCAGCTCTGCTTCATCTCTCAACTTTTGGTTCTTGCAAACAGTTTTTATTTTTTCTCATTTATCTGCTCTTTTGTATTCATTTCTGCAACTTATTGCGGAAGATCATTCATGCCCTCTCTTTTTTCCTCTCCAGCTGGGAGAGGGCAGATGGCATTCCCTGACAATGTTCTTCTCCATGAGTTCCTTTTGTGGGGATGTTTGCAAAGGTGTTCCCTTGACTTTCTCGCCAGCCTCTGTCTATTTTTAGGAATATTCGTAACACTTTTGAGGACTTAGCTGAACCATCTGCTTTCCCTACCAGCTCTTCTGAGAGATGCAGATAAGATGAAAGGACTTCCTGAACCCAGCATCTTTTATTTATTTGCTTGGCCATCTCTTTTCAAAATCTATGTCATGTATTTTTGTTGCTTTCATTAGGTATTGGAGTAGACAGATTCCCTCATTGTCCTCATCTTAACTGGAAAGTCTGAACTATTTTGCCATTTTTTCTTTCTTTTTCTTTTTTTCTCCCCCTTTTTATGAAGTGGGCCAATATATGTTTATTTATTAAAATCTTTTTTTCTACCATGGACATATTTTTTTTGGTTAATTATTTAAAAAATTAAAAGTAGTATGTTGAAATGGATTTTATATCATTTATTTAGGGTTGTATACCTATCTTTCTAACACATTAGACCACAGTTTCTTTTTGAGCTACTGATGTCAGTTTTGCTACCAGAATTATGCTGGTTTTATATAAAGACGTGGAAGTTGAAATATTTTTATGCATTCTGAAAAAGTTTCAGCAGCATGGAAATTATTTATTTCTTGAAGGTTTTGTTACTTAGGTATCTGTCTGGTCCCAGTGGCCATTGCAGGGGTACATTTTGATAACCATTTCATTGTTTTTCATGGTTATCAGTCTATTTTTGCTTCTTGAATTAATTTTGGTCATTTCCCAGAAAATTGCACATTTCATTCAGGTTTTCCATGTTTGGCATCTCAAATTTTTGTAGTTTCTCTATGTTTATAAGGCATTTTTCATTTCTCATGTGTATATTTGTATTTCGTCTTTTAAATTATTACATGTTCTAGAGTTTTGTTTCTTTTCTGACCTTTCCAAAAAACAAAAGCATAGATTTCTGTATCAAGTTTAGTCTCCCTGTTTTCTAATACATTAATTTTCTTCTTTATTTATTGATTTGAATTTGTATATATCAGAATATCTTTTCCCACATTTTAGCCGGGTAAATATTTTATGGATTATATCTTTTTATCCACCTTCCCCCCCAACCCCACAAATCTATAGATTTTCACCATCATCTTTCAGCTTTTGATATTTTGGAGGGAAATATAAGGCCAGTCTCATTTTTGTGCTTTTGTACATGACATGTATATTTTCTATCTATATTTTTTTATATCCCCTTGTTTTTCTAAAATAAAAAAGGTGGGGTATGATGTATCATCACTGGTCTTTTTTAATTGAAGTACAGTTGATTTATAATATTATATTATTTTCAGGTGTACAACATAGTGATTCAATATATTTATAGATTGTACTCAATTTAAATTTATTACAAAACAATGTTTTGTAGTGGTTATTTCACTATGCTCTGCAATATATATTTGTTGCTTATTTATCTGTACGTAGTAGTTTCTATCTCTTAATCTCATACCCCTATCATGCCCTTCCCCCTTCCCTCTCCCCACTGGTAACCACTAGTTTATTCTCTATATCTGTGAGTCTATTTCAGTTTTGTTATATACATTTGATTTGTTTTACTTTTTACAGTCCACATATAAGTGATAACATAGAGTATTTGTCTTTCTCTATCTGACTTATTTCACTATGCATAGTACCCTCTAGGTCCATCCACGTTGTTGCAAATGGCATAATTTCATTCTTTTTATGGCTGAATAATATTCCATTGTGAGTGTGTATGTGTGTGTGTGTGTGTGTGTGTGTGTGTGTTTACCACATCTTCCTTATCCATTCATCTATTGATGGACACTTAAGTTGCTTCCACATCTTGGCTATAGTGAATAATGCTGCTGTGAACACTGGGATGCATGTATCTTTTTATTTTTTCAGATGTATATCCAGTGGTAGAATTGTTGGATCATATGGTAGTTCTTATTTTTAGTTTTTTGAGGAACCTCCAAACTGTTTTCCATGGTGGCTCCACCAATTTACAATCATACCAATAATGTACTAGGGTTCCCTTTTCTCCAACATCTCCATCCTTGCCAACATTTGTTATTTGTAGACTTTTTGATGATAGCCATTTTGACAGGTCTGAGGTGATATCTCACTGTGGTTTTGATTTGCATTTCTCTGCTGATTAGTGATGTTGGGCATCTTTTCATGTGCCTGTTGGCCATCTGGATATTTTGGAAAAATGTCTATTCAAGTCTTCTGCTCATTTTTTAGTCAGATTTTTTTTTGGAAATTGAGTTATATGAGCTGTTTATATATTTTGGATATTAACCTCTTATGAGTCATATCATTAGCAAATATTTTCTCCCATTCGGTAGTTTGTCTTTTTGTTTTGTCGATGGTTTCCTTTGCTGTGCAAAAGATTTTAAGCTTAATTAGGTCTCATTTGTTTACTTTTGCTTTTGCTTCTTTCGCCTTAGGAGACAGATCTAAAAAACTATTCTATGGTTTATGTCAAATAAAGTTCTGCCTATGTTCTCTTCTACAAGTTTTATGGTTTCCAGTCTTACATTTGGGTCTCTAATCCATTTTGTGTTTATTTTTGTACATGGTGTGAGGAAACATTCTAATTTCATTCTTTCATGTGTAGCTGTCCATTTTTTTCCCAGCATCACTCATTGAAGAGAGAAATTGTCATTTCTTCATTGTATATTCTTGCCTCCTTTGTAGTAGGTTAATTGATCATAAGTGCATGGGTTTATTTCTGGGCTCTCTATTCTTTTCCACTGATCTATGTGTCTGTTTTTGTGCCAGTACCATGCATGCTGGTTTTTTTGTTTTAATTTATTTATTTTTTATTTATTTATTTTTTGGCTGTGTTGGGTCTTCGTTTCTGTGCGAGGGCTTTCTCTAGTTGCAGCGAGTGGGGGCCACTCTTCATCGCGGTGCACGGGCCTCTCACTGTCACGGCCTCTCTTGTTGCAGGGCACAAGCTCCAGATGCGCAGGCTCAGTAGTTGTGGCTCACGGGCTTAGTTGCTCCGTGACATGTGGGATCTTCCCAGACCAGGGCTCGAACCCGTGTCCCCTGCATTGGCAGGTAGATTCTCAACCACTGTGCCACCAGGGAAGCCCCTGCATGCTGTTTTTGATTACTGTAGCTTTGTAGGATAGTCTGAAGTCAGGGAGTATGATACCTTCAACTTTGTTCTTTTTTCTCAAGATTGCTTTGGTAATTTGGGATCTTTTGTGGTTCCACATAAATTTTAGGGTTATTTGTTCTAGTTCTGTGAAAAAGTCACGGATATTTTGATAGGGGTTGCATTAAATCTGTAAACTGCTTTGGGTAGTATGGACAATTTAACAATAATAATTTTTCCAATCCAAGAAAACAGGATATCTTTCCATTTCTTTTATCATCTTCAGTTTACTTCATCAGTGTTTTATAGTTTTCAGAGTATAGGTCTTTTACTTCCTTGGTTAAGTGTATTCCCAAGTATTTTATTCTTTTTGGTGCAATTTTAAATGGGATTGTTTTCTTGCTTTCTCTTTCTGATAGTTCATTATTAGTGTATAGAAAAGCAACTGACTTCTCTATTTGAATCTTGTATCCTACAATTTTATTGAATTCATTTATTAGTTCTAATAGTTTTTTGGTGGAGACTTTAGGGTTTTCTATGTATGGTATCTTGTCATCTGCAAATAGTGACAGTTTTACTTCTTTCCTTCCAATTTCTTTTTCTTGTCTGATTGCTGTGGCTAGGACTTCCAATACTATGTTATCACTGGTTCTTTTTTAATGGTCTTTTTTTCAGTTCAGAAAACTTTTCTCCTGTAATACCTTTGATTATTATTTTGTTTATTTTTTTTTTTTTAATTTTTGGCTGCATTGGGTCTTCTTTGCTGCACATGGGCTTTCTCTAGTTGTGGTGAGTGGGGGCTACTCTTCATTGCAGTGCACGTGCTTCTCATTGTGGTGGCTTCTCTTGTTGTGGAACACGGGCTCAAGGCACGTGGGCTTCATTAGTTGCAGCACGTAGGCTCAGTAGTTGTGCCTCATGGGCTCTAGAGCGCAGGCTCAGTAGTTGGGGCACATGGGCTTAGTTGTTCCACCCATGTCCCCTGCATTGGCAGGCGTATTCTTAACCATTGTGCCACCAGGAAAGTCCTGATTATTATTTTCGTTCAATTTATTTGTTTTTCTTCTGAGTAGCAATTAGTATTGGAATGTTGACTCCACAGTCTCTGTCTTCCATATCTATTCTCTTTGCTCTATCATTTTCCTCTTCTTTTCCTCATCTTCTACATATTGCAATTGCTTCTTATATTTGTCCTCCACATTATTTCCAGTTTGTAATATATATATTCTATTATTTACCACTACCAATGCGGTTTAAATTTTCCTAAGGATTAGGTTTAATTTTTTGGAAATTCCCTTGGTTTATTTATTTTTTAATCTCATCCTGAAGTCTTTACAGCTTTCCCACCTTCTTGGTATATTATAGAGGATGCCATCCCCAAAACAACAGCACCAACGATAATAGCAGTAAAATACAACAGCAAAGAAAAAAAGAAAGATGAATTTGGTTCATTTTCTCAGATATTTTTCTGTGCACTATAGTAGATAGCTATCAGAGGTGAGCTCTTCTTCCATGTTTTCAGACTTAAGATCCATTTCTTTTTCTCTGCGGTATTGCTTTCTACGTCTACAAGGACATTTTTTGGGCCTGATGTCCATTCTAATTTCTATATTCTAGGAAGCTCTCATCTAGAGTAATCTGTCCTCTGTAGATTCCATCTTCTCTTATCTTTCCAGTCTGATTCTTTGCAGGGGCTCTATTTTGCAGAATACACATTGCCATTAGGGCTCCCTCTGCCCATGTATTGCTTGGTTTGGGCATGATGGTTATCATTATTGCCCTCTTGTCTTCTGGGGGGCTGCTGCTTGAGCAAATGTAGATGGAATGTTGGGAACTCAACTGTGGCTGACATAAGAAACAGCACACACACGGTAGAGGATTGGGTATCCAGTGTCGTGCCCATGTAGCTGGCCAGAGAAAGGAAGAATGCCACAAGGGCATGAAAGGAAACTTCTCAGCTGGGTCGGCTCCATTTAAGGGACATCACTGACAAAAGTTAGTCTCAGTCCCGCACCCAGGTGTCAAGGTAGCTGGCAATATGGTTTTTCTTTGAGTTACAATATACTCAGCAGAAAAATCAGGGTCCTGAGAAGGACGGTTTGGGGGGCAATGTGGGGGGACAGAAGTTTGTGTAGGCTCTTGGCAGTCTTTGTCACAGCCTAGGTCTCTCTGAGTCTGAGTTGACTACAGAAGGGAATAAAAAGTGTTCCTTCCTATCCACCATAAATTACAAGAAAAGCCAGAATTCAGGGTTTCTTGTCACATTTATTGATTTTCCTTACATTATGCTCAAACTTATTTCTTCCTCCACCTCCTCCTTAGGAAGATGACACAAACTGTTAAGGTTTCACAGTGAGTGCTTCATCTTTCCACCCCCTCCCTTTTGAAGGCCAGGTTGTTTATTCTCTTCTTTATGGGGCAGTGACTAACAGATTATTCACACAGTGATTAGTCAGCCCTGGTTCCCTCATCTCACATCCTCCCCTCCCCCCACTACCACTTATCACGGGATCCTGGACCTCCTGCTTTCCTCTTTCCTGCTACTGCCACAGTTAATTCACCATCACATCTTCCTTCTTGCTTCCCACTCCATTCCTAATAATAGTTTTAATGTCATCAACAGCAATGACTATTAGTCATTGACAAAAAGACAAAAATGTCAATGACATTTTTACTGTTATTTACTCCTTACAAAGTTCTTCCTCAGACTTTTCTTTCATTGGCACCTCACAACTATCCTGTAACCTTTTTTCTTAAGTCTTCACTAAGGCTTATGTTTTAGAGATTAGTGATTAAACAAATTCGAATGGATAAGGGATGGACCTGGCACTCCACCCCAGTTCTCCTCACGGCACATCTCGTGATCTTTCTCCTTGTGCTGTAAGTGGCAGCTCTTATGCATTGCCTCTCAGCAGCAGTAGTCAAGCAATGAAAATTCCTGGGTTAGTGGGTCCATGGGAAGGTAGCCTATAATGTGCACTTAATTGAAATAGAGACCACGGGACCCAAATAGGTGGAGAGGACCCTTGCTACAAAGTAGGAATGAACAAGGGTTCCCAGATATCATGCTGATAGACACTTGGACTCTAAAATATTCTTTTCTCTTCCAAAGTGTCCCTCAAACTGGGCAATATTAACAGGACAGACATTGCATAGGTTCACAAACAATGAACAGCTGCCATAGCAAGTTTTTTCTTCCTCTGGAGTGTTTTATCAGCGCGTGTGTGCTAAATGTTTCACCAGTGGAAGCAACCATGTAGATCAGAGACATTAGCCTTCTTTCCAGTGGATCAAGGTCTCCTAGAACGGCTTTAGAAAAAAGACGAAGCTGCAGGCAGAAAACCATGAACTCCAGAGGCTGGCTGAAGCGGAAAGGCAAATAGGTGGTAGCAATAAAACAATGATTTTTCCCAAGGGAAAGTCAAGTTTGACAGCTTTTGGGAGAATGTGAGAAGCACAACACAGATTCATTCAGATCAAGTTTTCAGCTTCTGAACTTGGGTTCCTCAGATTATTTCTTGACTTTCTTTGAAATCACTGGCATCTATGGTAATACTTCATATTATTCAAGTTTCTGTTTTACTTTAGCCACCACCCAGGCCACAGTCAGACATAAACATTTTTACCTAATTTAACTTCAGTCCAATACGTTCAACATTTCATCATGCATTTTTAATTTTCCTGCTATGTCCAGGCAGTGGTATGGCGGCGGGCAGTGCAAAGAAAAGTTCTCGGCGTTCATGGAAATATACAGACTTGTAAATGTCCCTTATACTTAATCCCCATGACACCTGCTTTTCTGTACAATGTGGCATTTAATCAGCAGTGTGACTTGTATAGACTCAGGACAATAGAGCTGGGTAATATTTTAGGATACTACTGTACTTGTTTCTGCTATGCGTGCATTTATTTCTTTGTTGAACCAGTTATTCAGCAGATATTTAGTGGTTGCATCTACAGTGTGCCAGGCACCGTTCTACCTGCTGCGGACACAGCACTGACTAAGACAGGCCAGAATCCCTGCCTTCAAGAAAATAGTGCCTGCACGATATTCAGTGCCTCAGGAATAGCCAGGAGGAAAGAAGAAACAGACATCACGTTTTTGTTTTCCATAAAATGGAGCCATACTCACAAACAAGAAGCCTGCTGTACCACTGGTCCCAATATGAGTGTTGTTAGGCCTCGACAGTTGAAAAGATTAATATTCATTCTTTTCAAGTTTTGCTTCCTGTCAAGTGCACGGCCCTCTCCATCATGCTTTATCGTACATGCCTGACATGCTTCTCATATATATTCGACATTTGTGGCTCCTGGGGGTTTTGGACTCTCAGATATTTGGACTTAAATCCTGAACATTCAAAAAGTTGTGAAGGAAGGAAAAGTGAGAGAAGAGTTGTTGGACCCCAGAGGAGGGTCGGTGTGGATGTTGGGGAGATCAGGGATGTGTTTCCCAACCACAAACTGGAAAAGTTTCCCCTCCAGCCCGAGCGAGGGAGAGGCGGAAACAGCCTTTGGCAGCTCTGTTTCCTGGAAGGGGGTAACAGGAATGTAGTGGAGGATGGATCTGTGGGGCCGTTAGTCAGCCTGGTGTGCAGGAAAGTCACGGAAGATCCTCTGCATAGAGCCCTGCACAGGATAGCAGGTGGGGCTGTGGAACAGAGCCCATGACATCCTGACTATGACTTACAAGGACTGATGACCAGTACTTGAAGACCACAGAGCCCTAAACTCTGTGCCACGCCTGGGCCTGGCCTACGGCCCTTGAACTTGCAGCATCACAGCCCTGAGGTCAGGGGGACACGTCACATATAACTGAGGGTGTGTTTTGCCAGCTGGCATAGCACATGGATTCGGGAGCTCAGTTGAGTACTGGATAATCGGGAAGATGGTGTTTCCTTTCAGTCAGTGGATGGAGATTCACACTTGTTTGGCTTTCTTGCAGAAGGAAGCTTCCACCATGTTCCATGAGAGTGGAGGAGGGGAGAACTGGAAGGTTGATCGTAGTTTTCCTTGTGATCTGTCTCAGTTGCTGCCATTTTATGAAGGGCTTGGCCTGTGATCTCTCTTCTTCATTTGTAAGTTTTTCTTGCAGTTCTTCCCTTTTCCCAATGTCTTCCTCCTTCTCACATCCCTTGGTCCAACGTGGCCACATGGAACGTTTCTAAGACCATAATTCTCCTTCACAGTTGGGCTGTCAGGGTTGTCCCTTGATTCTCAGGCCTCACAGACTCACTTCCTTTCTGCAGCTCCCTCCTGGCCCCTCCCCTCACTCCCCACAACGCTGTGCAATTAGCTGCTTCAAGACCCTCTCTCGTGAGGCTGGCATCCAAAGTGTGCTCTTCAGACCAGCAGTCAGCAGCCCCTGGGGACTTGTTAGAAATGCAAATTCTCAGGCCAGACCCTAGACCTAGTGAGTCAGAAAGCTGTGGGTGGAACCTTACAGTCTGCATTTTTACAAGCCCTCTAGGGAACTTGGGTGCTTGCTTGAGTCTGAGAACCACTGCTGGCAAAGGAAGACCTCTAAGAATGAGGTGTCCCATGGCAGGCAGCAAGAGGATGTGTCCCCTGGGATCAGAGGGCAGCTGTTCTTTATGAAAAATATACTCCAGCACAGGAGTAAATCTTCCAGCTCTCCTAGGTAAATTGTAGCTAATTTTCTCTATACTTCAACCACTATTAAATGTTTTGACTTTGTGGGCAACTTTTCAAGAGAATCCTAAAGTCTAGAGATTTCACTTGATTTTTAGTCTCCCTTGTGACATTTTCTCAGTGAATGGATTTTCTAACACGTCATGAGTATTTTCATTGATGTATACTGATGCTATTTGATTGTCTTAGCATTGGGAAAGAAAGAAAGAAAGAAAAGAAAGAAAAAGAAAGGAAAGGAGGAAAAAGAAAAGAAAGATTTGACTTTGCAGAATGCATGTGGAAAGTTAAATGGAAATTTTTATGTGAAGTGTTGCAAGAACAGTATAGGTTTTTCTGGTCATTCTGCATGCTCTTCCTGAAACTCCTCAAAAAAAAAGGAGTGCAGAAAGATGAGATTTTAAAAAAATAAAACCTGAACAAATTTAATACTTCCAACAAGAGAGTCAGCAATCAGCAAGACTTTTTTAGCTTCTGTGTTCCCATAACACTCAGAGATTTGCTGCTTACCCATTTACATTTTCACGCAGCAGCCTAACATGAATGGGGTGCCTTACTTTTGCTCAGACACTGAAGTATTGATTTTGCATCACAAGGGGAAAATATAAATGCAGGTCTTTCTAAGATGACCTCAACCACAATGTTAGAAAATTGCTAAGCGTTAGAAATCTCAAGTACAGTGTTGGCAGAGTGCAGAGGTTCACAATTTGTGATGCATAGTGTAAAATCCCTAGACTCTGTTTTTAATAATCAAATCGGATCAAAAAGGTGGGGTCATTTAAACCTCTATTAAAAAACCAGGACCATCAAACCTCCAGGGTCATACATTTGAAAGAATGTCAACCGTCGATAAAAGCATGAATCGTGAACATTCCCAAATTTGAAAATAAAATTCCCAGTGAGTCAATGACTGACTCTGAAAAAAATCTGGTTCCTGAATTCCCGAAGAAAACTGAATCTTATAAAAAGTGCATTTGGGATAGGGTTACCTCTTTCAACATATGAAAATATTCACTCTTATGTTCTAGCTAGTTCATTTCTGAGTATGTCCTTTTCTTTTGTAGCAGTTACCAGCCACTCAGAGTCATTGCCGTCCTGATGCGAATTGAATTTTAGCTGGTGGTGCTGTTTTATGTTAGCTTTCACTGGCTCTTGTCTTCTCTCCTCATTGCCTTGAGGGAAAGGCATTATTTAGGCATCAAATTATTGTTTTCAAACAAAGGATGGGGTTGTTGATCAGGGGCAGTGAGAAGATTTACTTTATTACCAGAATTGGATTGTTCTGAAGCAGTTTGTCCAAAAGGAAGCCAAGTAGAAACATTCATGTTTCAATCAGGAGAAAAGTAAATATTGTTTGTGTAGGAATAAATATACTAAAGGAAAAAATAAGGCATTTTAAAATGCAGAGCAATCGTGTTTGAGTTTTTTCCTTATGGTATTTGCCAACATAACTAATGTATTAGATGCTAAATCAGGTTGGATTTCCAATTTGACATTGTTCCTCCTTCTTTCTCCCTCCTCTCCCCCATCACCCCACCCCTCACATCACTTTGTCATCTGGTATATTTACTTGGAGGATGTGGGCATGATTCAATTCAAAAATTACTTGTTGACTTACCTACTATAGGTGAATAACTGAGCTGGGTATGAAGCTATGAAATGGAAGAAAAATGGGTCCCTTAGGGTAAACAGAAGTGCCAAACTCAAGGAGCTAACAAGTTAGTGGTAACACAGGCATGGACGCACAGAGCTATAACTCAGGGCAGAGTGTGCTATAATAAAACTGCAGACGTAGTTTTGTTGGCATCATTGCATGGTACAGGAGGGAATTCATACTTATTTTTACAGAAGAGATAGCTTTGAACTGGACCTTAAAGTATAGGCTATATTTGAAAGGTGAAGATAGAAGGAAACTCTGTTCCACATGAAGGTAAGAGAGATAGGTAACCTGGCTTAGATAGGAATGCATATGTCATGAATGATGGTTATGGAAGAATCATTAGTATAAAAAAAACAACTCAGACTAAAACAAAGACTCTAATAAAGGGGTTAAACAAACAAACAAACGAATAAAAACTAAGTGCTTGTCAGAAAACCTCAAGGATGGAAGGCATGAATTTGAGATGGTCAATTACACCCTGCACCCCAATTTCCTCCCCATTGGAGGAAATGCAGGAAACCCCATTTCCTCCATCCCAATGACAATGGGGCTATTCTGGCTGAGAAATATATTGCTTAATCTAAAGGCCAAAAAGCAGAGATGATAATAGGGGAGTGGGTTCCAGGAGCTCTGAGCTCTATCAATCTGTCAGTAAAACACCAAACCTTCCAAAAATTTCAGGACACTGTTAATTAATCAAATAGTCACTCAGTGTATATGCTGTATATATTATTTGTCCAAAGTAGTTAAGTTCAGGTTTAACATTTCACAAGTAAAATAGCCAGGTTACTGAAGCAAATTTTAGAATTAAATGTACTGGATATTTTGGAATCATGTAGACCCAGCCTATATAAAAAATCCTGGCCAGTGAGTTGGCTGGAATTCTTACTAAACAAAAGCCATAGCGCTTTGTCATGGGGTTGAGTTTAGTTTTCCTACCACATCTTTTTTTTCAAATGAGTCACTAGAACAACATCCCGACCCCACAATATGTTACCAACAAAAGCACATCTTTATTTTTCTCTGGTTTCTCTTTGCAGCCAAGCAAGGCTTTGGCCATATTATATTCATCAGCGAGAAATCCCCAAATACCAAGCAGCATACCAGCATCTGCATGGGCCATGGATTTAGGACAGACTTCAAATCCTGGAAGAGAGACTCAATATCCCCCTCTTCTTGGGCATGCTCTAGAGCAAACAATGATTTCACTGACCCATGGCAGACTTAACACTTTGTTTCTCCGGAACAGAAAGGGATCTCCAGCCGGTCTCATTTGTTGAGCATGGCTGTGTACAGAGCACAGAGCAGGAAACTGGCCTTTGCAACGTGCAGAAATGAGTCTTTGGCTTTGGTGTACAGCCTTACTCAAATCTCTCAAAGCCAGCGTTCCTACTGAGACGTACGCTGAGTGTTTACATGTTAAGACCAGATGAAACTCCTTCCCTTTTCCAAGTCAGCACTGCTGTTCTAAGAGGTCAGTCAACAGTGCTTACCTTTGGCAGTGGACGTTGCAATCATCAAAAAATTAGGTATGGGTATTGAACAGATGGAGACCCATTTATCAGTATCTAGCAGTCTGGGTGTCCATACACGTAGACCTTGGTGAAGGGGTAGGTGTTTTCATTGACTTCGATCCCAAACCGCAGCAACACTGTCTCCTAGTCTCCTCCACGGTGAGCTCCCGAGTGGCCATCGAGGACCAGGAGGAGAGCGACAGGAATGCCAGATGTGTTTGACCCAGGATAGGGTGTGGCTTTCCACACACACAGCCACAAGCATCCCTTGACAAGCCTGGAGCAGCCAGAAGGAGCACTCAGGGGCTTTTGTTGTATTTAAGCCAACAGTTTTGTTCCCCTCTGAAAAGCAAAATAAGAAAATCTCTGAGTCATTAGACTGAAGGAAGACAGAAATCATAATCATACTTCGAGATCTCCTGAATGGAGAACCAAATGGTCCAAAATAGCTTATGGTGGGAAAAGAGCATATTCAGTTCCACTACTGACATAGTATTGAAATATCTTTCATCTACGCTTTAAGTCAGGCTAGAATTAAAACTTAATATTTGGAGACAACATCCAAGAACATCCTAGGTTATTATTATTATTTTTTCTGACACTATTATGCTCTCTATGCCTAAGACTTTCCTCACTGCCTAAAGAGATCTAAGATCCTCCAGAGGGTAGTTTTTTTCCATTTTCCTACCTTTAAAAGGAGAAATTCTTAACCAATTGTTAAGACTGTTAACATGACTGTTGAGGCTCCTTGAAAGTCTTTTTGGTTCATCCTCTTCTGAAATGATTAGAATATCTAGATTCTCAAGTTCCACAAAACTCAGGGTGTCCTTGATGCTTTGCCTCTGATACCTTAGTCTAAAGCTCTGCTGCTCACGTGACATGTTTGCAGGTTCCTGGCTCTACCATCACTAATTGTTTAAACCTGGGCAACTTGTTGGGAGACACTTCTCCATGGTTCTCTGTGTGTCTTCACACCTTTCAGGCAGGGGCACTGACTACCTTTGTTTTAGAATTTGTTTCAAGCATGTTTGTTTAGTAAATCACCTTTGAAGAAAGAGACAGTGTCTCCTTCTGGAGCAAAAGGCAGGCATGTTAGTGTCCGTTATAAAAATTCCTGTAACTCATTATACAATTCCTGTAACTCAGTCTATGTGTGTGCAGGTCTCACCGGACCCTCTTCGGGTTGCTCTCTAGGAACTGGGATTCAGGAAATTGGCAAACAAAAATGCTGATACTCTGTCTACTGCTAGTACTGTGAGTAATAAAGTCCTTTGTTTCTTACCCAGAAATCTCCTGTCTTCTGCAAGCTTTGATGAAACAGGCAGGCTAACTTGCTGGCTTTCAAGTATGGCAAAATAACAGACCATTGACAGTTTTTGACACTTTTTAAAACAGTATTAATCCTCAGTTTCCTCATCTGTAAAACAGACTTTAAAAACAGTATTGACATATTTGTAGTGAGGACGATAAGCCCTATACTAGTCATATACTAAGCCCTCAAAAAATATTTGCTATCACTGTTATTAAAGTGATACATTCACCCTTTACCTTAAATGAATAAATTCTTATGTGTAGTCTTATTTTGAAAGAAAAAAATCTTCTGTTTAAAGATTCTGTTAAGAAACGTATAACTTCAAGATATCCTTCCTCAAGTATAGTTACTTTTAGAGCCAATTTCTTTCATCTGTGAGATTCACACTTTCTCTTCTCAGTTTTTTTGCAGAACAATTTTATATAAAATCTTGGATGGATCTAATGTAGAAGCTTACATTCAAAAACAAAAACATTTCCTTGATTTGTTTCCATGGAAAGAAATGAGAAAAAGGAGATTTGTAGAATAACTTTCTTAGCTTAGTTGGGCTTATGATTAAAAATTTAACTTCTGAAACATCTTGTCTTTATTCCTCAAGAGAACTGGATGAAGGCACAATGGAGAAGCTGCTTTCAGCTGAACATATCAGGGTGACCACGTGAGAGCCCATGTCTAATGTGTGAGAACCAACGTCTAATGTGTAGCTTTATTGTTGCCCTTGATATATGAAGATGGGAGAGATGTACATTGTAGATACAATTGTCTTACTCTTTCTCTTAAGATGCCTCCTTGGATCCCTTTTATTTACAGGGAAAAGTCACAGTTGTTTGGCCAGGTTTTTACAGGCCCTTCCAATCTGTCCAGTGTCACCTTCAGCACATCTTCTACTTTAACTCTTTTACTTCTTCATAGGTCCCTGGGCCTTTTATGCTATTCACCCCTGCTGTACATTTTAGACCTATGTCTTTCTCTTCTTTCTACCCAACACAATCCCATTCATCTTTTTTTTTTAAAAATAACCTTGACATATACTTTTTTTCAATTTATTTTTTATTTTTGGCTGTGTTGGGTCTCCGTTGCTGTGTGCAGGCTTCCTCTAGTTGTGTCGAGCGGGGGCTACTCTTCATTGTGGTGCACGGGCTTCTCATTGTGGTGGCTTCTCTTGTTGCAGAGCATGGGCTCTAGTGTGCGGGCTTCAGTAGTTGCGGCACGAGGGCTCAGTAGTTGTGGCTCACGGCGTCTAGAGCGCAGGCTCAGTAGTTGTGGCACACGGGTTTAGTTGCTCCACGACATGTGGGATCTTCCCGGACCAGGGCTCGAACGCGTGTCCCACGCATTGGCAGGCAGATTCTTAACCACTGCGCTACCAGGGAAGTCCCTGCCATTCATCTCTTGAGGGTCAGTTCAAGTTTCTCTTGCTCTGGGAGCCTTCTTTGCTTCTAAGTAGAATTGGCTGATCCTTTCTTTGTCTGACTCACATTCTTAGTTAATATCACTATTCTTACCCTTAAAGAATTGCTCTGTATTTATTTGGCTATGGTCTATTTCACCTAACTGATTGCTAGTGTTGTTTGAGGGTAGAGATTGTCTTACTCATTTTTTATATCTTCTTTGACAGGCACAGTGCCTGGCAAATGGTAGATTTTTTTCTTATCGATGGGGCATAGCATGGGACTGGTCAGCTTTTCTGAGATTTAAGCTGTAGGATTTGTTTCATTGGCACTTGGTTAAACCTCGGTGCTTCTCAATACCAGTTGCTCATTGGAACACATGGAGAGCTTTGGAAAAATTTCCAGTGTGTGAGCCCAGGGACATTGACTGCACCTAATCTCATGGATTTGGATTTAGTTTGTTTTAAGTGGAGTCCAGGGGTTGTTAATAATAACAGTAAGTGCTTACATAGCTCTTACTATATAAGGCACTATTTCAGGCACCGTTTACTTACATTAATTTATAAGCATTTTTTTTTTTTGAAAGCCAATGTTGAGAACCACTCCAGTCTGGCTAAATGGCAAGAAAATATAATTACTGAGGTTGAAGTAAAATAATGACACATAATGATACAACTAAGCTGGATTCTTTTAGCAGAGCCTGTATTTTTTGTTTGTTTTAGTTTTTAATTAAATAGGGGAGTAAAAAAGCAATCCCAATGTGTACAACTGTGATGAGTTGTGGTTAGACCAGAAAAAATTTTCAGTGACTGCAGGAAGAATTCAGATCGCAGAAAGAGATGTTAAACATTAAGAATCACTTTTCTAGTTGAAGGTCCAATTCTCATGAGACGGCACTTTATTAACCAATTTCCCATAAAAGTTTGTCTTTGCTCACTGGAGCTTTTCACTTTCGAAATGGAAGGGCTAATTTGACTGGACATCTTTGCAGTTATTTAAAGGAAGTGTAACATCTGGAAAAAAAGAGACTGTAATGATGAAAGTAAAGTGATATTATAAGAGATTGGACTGAAAATGGTCCTAGGTTAAAATAGTAAGTGTAGAGCAGTAAACGGGGAAATTTATGTACCATATTTAGTTCTGAAAAGACTTTTTTTTCATATAAAACATATTATAAAAATAGTTTGCTTTTGCATTAAAACACGTTTTTCTAGCTTTCTTAAGGAACATGATTTAGTATGGTTGGGGCCACCCTCAGTACTGCTCATGGCTTCCTTACTAACCTTTTTGGTGCTTTTCTCTCTCCTCCCATCCATCCTTCATGCCTGCCACTTATCTGTCATCACCTACCCAAGCTGTACATGGAGGGTTAACCTCAGTGAGGCAAGGCACACGTGGTCCTGGGCCTGGAATAAACCTGCCCACTTGGGTGGTACAGGGAGTGGGGAGAAGAGTGTCACAAAATTCAGTGTCTACAGAACAAGGCAACAGGGAGTCATTTGATGGCAGCCATTGGGTGTCAGTGGAAGCTGGAAAAAACATGACCACATGTTAGCCAGATCAAGCAAAACTGGAAGATGTACCCAGACAGTAGAAGGGAAGGCATGTCTGCCAGGCCATAGCCATAGCAAGTTGGATTTTACTTCCTGTGGTAAATGAGTGTTGTCTCAGGGATCAGTCTCCACCCCATATGTCCTGAGGTCAGTAGGCCTATAAATAAAGTGAGTAAACCAGGGCCTAATTACTAGAGTTGAGAATAAGGTGGATGTGGTCTTAAAATAAGACAAACTGTTGTTAATCCTTAGGCACAAACTGAGAGGCAGGTAAGTCAGAAAAGTGACTTGATCCTAGGTCTCAGAATCAAACCAGAGTTCCTTAAGGGACCAGGTTTTACCTATAGGTGATGATGGTCAAGTAGTTTAGATGTAGGTAGAAGATGGATGCAATGTTTGAGATACAGACAAAGTCCATCTTCTTGACACCTAACTCTGGTCTTCCTGATATATTTTCTTCGATTGTTTCCTATAGATTATAGAACAAACCAGTCTCATTAACCTGACATGTAGGCTTTCTATAATCTGGTTTCAACTATTTTATTTATTTTTTCACTTTTCCTTATCATATCTTCTTCCCCCAACTCCTATACCTACTTGCTTTGCGTAGAGCCTACAATTCTATAATCCAGACTAGTTAAATATTTTTCTTTGTCTGAACACACCATATACTTTACTGGCTTGATGCTTTTCTCAAAATTTTCTCCTTCTTATCTACCCAATATGTAGAAACCATTCCTAAATACCAAATGTTGGCAGTAATTTATTTTTTCTCTTTTTATTTCCCCACCTCCACCACTGACATGCCTTTTCAAGTGAAGTCTCATGTTGGTGTGATTCATCTTAATGTTTCTCATGAAGCCCAGTATAGTGGGAAAGACAAAAACAGATGTTTCTAAAGACCTAATTTATTGACCGTATTTTTGACATTATGTATATTTTAAAAATCACATTAATTTACATGTTTTGAGTTTTTGTAGACTTTATTGGATTTGAAGAAAACCCCATATTCTTCTTGAGCAAACTCTGAAGTCTTACCAGTAGACTTAAAAACAATTTGGAAAATTCAGATTTTAAGAATTTTAAAATTTAGTTGCATAGCATATGTATGTATATTGTAAAGTTGACCCTTGAACAACCTAGGTTTGAACAGCGCAGGTCCATGTACACATGGATATTTTTCAGTAGTAAATACTACAGCACTACATGATCTTTGGTTGGTTGAATCCATGCATGTGGAACTACAGATATGGAGGAACCATGTAGCTGGAAGGCTGACTATATGTTATACGTGGATTTTCAACTGCACAGAGGGTTGGCGCCCCTAACCTCCACGATGTTCATGAGTCAAATGTATATTCATTCTGTTATATAATACAAAGACTTTTGTGTATGAATGGATTTTCATGATATTCAGAAAGGCAAAACCATGATAAAATCATTTTTGCGAACTTAGAAGAAAAATGATTAACTTGGAATAAAAAGTTCAACAATAGGTCTACTCATTATCTTGAACGATTAATTTAGAGTAATAGCAATTACTGAATGATTGCCTATGAATGAGAAGGGGTTGCTCAGTATTCAAAACTTATTCTCAGTTTCATCTAGATCAGTGGCTCTCAACAAGGAATGATTTTGACTTGCCTCTGAGGGGTATCTGACAATATCTGGAGACGTTTGGGGTTTTCACAAATGGGAGCAGTGCTACTGGCATCTAGTGGGTAGAGGCCAGAGGTACTGCTAAATGTCCTGCAATGCACAGGCTACTCCCCCACAGCAAAGACTTATCTGATCCAAAATGTCATTGGTGCTGAGGCTGAGAAACTGGATACAGACCAAGGCTAATGTTTGGTCTATTGGAATTGACTTTATATATATATATATATAATATTTAAAAATACAATATACAAATCTATACAATATATATGATATAATATACATAAATTTATATATAACATATATATACAATATAATATATAATATATATTTTTTCAATGGAAGTATCAGCCATAGAGATATATTAGTTTCAGAAAGTAAACTAAAGTTTATCAAAGTAGAAATTACATAAAGCATAATTAAGATGTAGAATTATGAGCTTTCAGAGACTGTGGATTCTTATTACACTGAAATGTGATGGTTTGAGTTTTGCTTAAATAAGTGAGTCCAATCCTTTGTCTAAGACATAATTTAATAATCCCCAGGCTTTTGTGGTGGTCATATAAATTGTGATTATTTTGGTCTGGGTTCACATGGGGTTAAACTACATGTTTCCATGGTCTCTCTGAATTTCAGGTTTTGCTTGATGGAGGAATATGGTAAATGGGAAGACGGAGGTAAGGTGATTAGTCTGCTAATCAGCTGTAACGTTGGAACTTTTCTTCCCTTTTAAAGCTTTGCATCGCTTGGGCTTTTAAGACTTTCTGTCAAACTACTTATAACCCAAACGGCTTATAGAAAAACTCTGCCAGGTGAGGTCAGTGTGCACTTCAAGGCCAGGGCAGAAGACTCTACTCCGCCATTTGTTTTCACTGTTTGGTTTGGCCTCTTCCATTAAACCAGATGGATAAGCAGGGCACATATGGCATGCGAAGTGCCTGGGCCTCCCGGCAGGCCTGAGCTGTGGACTTTGAGGCCTGTTGATGTGCATTCATGTTTAAGTTCGAAATTCTCCTACTCATTTGTGCAGGGCAGAGGCCAGGCCCATCTGGGTTTAGCAGGAAGCATCCACTCTGAAATCCAAAATGTTCGTCTAGAAGGAAAACACCTTCAGTGGCAAAGGCCTTCTCATCTGTGACCTGCTTTTCTTTTCCTTTGTGTCACGGGGCTCCCGATTCCTGACTCAGGCTGGTGGGAAATTCCCATTTTGAATCCAATGTGGGTTGAATTTCCTTCTGCCTGGCCTTGTGGATGCTCCTGGAGGTAGAGAAACTGCTCTGTGGACCCGTAAAGATCGGGAAGGCCAAGGCCATCTCTAGTGTTGACAGTCGTAGCTCTGGGCCTGGTGGCAAGGTTAGCCTGGGACCATGGTCAGGTGATTAGTAGACACACTGGTCGCTTCGAGGGGTGAACCTCCTCAGCGAGATGGTGTGGATCAGGCCGCTACCATAATTTGTTCACTTTTGCTTCTGTTGTAGCGGTAACTTTCACATTTTACACAGTGGTCCTCTATTTTGGAGGCTGTAGTGGTTTTATGAGCTCATAAGTGGTGATAAGCATAGATTTTGGAATCAGAAAGTGTCCAGCACATGTTAGCCGATAAACCTGCAAGTTACTTAACCCCACTGAGTCTCAATTTCCTCATCTAAAAATGGATAGAATAGTGCCTCCATAACTAGATCAGATCAGATATTGTACTGTGGTGTGGTAAGAGTATGTCCTCCAGAGCCAGACTGCTTGGGATTTACCCTGGCTCTGCCATTTGCTAGCTGGTTGGTCTTGAACACAATGCTTTATCTTTCTGTGCTCTACGGAGATAATAATAGCATCCGCTTAGAGGGTTGTTGTCAGGATTAAGAGGCTGAATCACTTTGCTGTACACCTGAAACTAATACAACATTGTAAATCAAATGTACTCCAATAAAATTAAATAAAAAGAGAGAGAGACTATATGTTGGGCATCTTGAAGTACTTAATGACCATTAGTTAAATGATTATTTTAGGGGTGAAAATACTTTTATAAGCAGAGAAATCTTTTTATGAGTATGTGTTTATTCCATACATGCATAGCATTTATAAATGTACTCCATAAAAACTCTTTTGAAAGCCCTAAAATGTTGCATGATCTGGGTGATTTCTCAGTTTTCCACTGTATTGAGAAGTTATTTCAGATACATAAATGGCTACTTATAAAGCTAGACCATTGTGTTTGGTATTGTTCTTCGAATTGAGTAAAGTTTGAGAAAAGTGTGCACACACACACGCCTACGTGCTTTATGATGAGTGTAGATGGAAATTGGGTCTAATGAAATCAAGCGGTTGAAGGAAACCTGTCACTCTCAAGACTGTCAGAAACCCTGGGTGCCAGATACCTCTGGGAACTGAAGATCTCTTTGCCACGATGACTCCACACGATCTGCTCTGCAGTTGGCAAGTTACACTGGAATTAATGAATTAATTAAATTGCAATATAGTTGACATACAATATTATGTTGATTTCAGGAGCACTACATTGTAATTTGACATTTGCATACATTATGAAATAATCACCACCACAGCAGCCGTCTGTTCCCAATTATTACAATATTATTGACCATATTCCTTATACTATGTATTACATCCCTATAGCTTATTTATTATATAATTAGAGATTTGAACCTCTTAAGCCCCTTCACCTGCTTTGCCCTTAACCCCACACCACTTCCCTCCGGCAAACATCTGGTAGGCAGGACTGGTCCCTATACTGGTTGGCTGCAAAGCCTGGCTTTGTTAGGTGTCTGTGGGCCCACTGGAGGGCAGGGCCAGGTCCCAGTGTAGCTGTCTGCAAAGCCTGGCGGGCCTCAGGTTTGGAGATGACCCAACGGTGGGTGGGGCTGGGTATCTGCCCGGCCATCTGAGCAGCCTTGAGGGTGTAGGGCTGGTGCTGGCCCTCTGATGGATGGGGCCGGGTCGCCACATAGCTGTCTGAATGACCTGGGGGGCTCAGGGCTGGTGCTGGCTTGCTGGTGGACAGGTAAGACCCTGGCACTAATGGGCTGGAGAGATTTTTCCAAAATGACACTTGCCAGGAAGTTGTTATTGTGGTAGAATGACCTCCCCCAGATGGCTGCTGCCAGGGTCTCCATCCTCACGGGGAATCCCACTTTCCTCCCGCCTCTCCATGAGGCTCTCCGTGATTAGCAAGTGGGTCTGACCCAGGCCCCTTTCAAACTACTGCCTCTGCACGGGGACTTGGAGCTTGTGAGCTTATGCACATACTCTTTAAGAGCTGGAGTCTGTTTCCCAAAGCCCTCCGGCTCTCCTGACCTAAGCCCTGCTGGTTTTTGATATAGGACCCCTGCTCTGGGGAGCCCAGTGTGGGGCTTTTACCCGTCACTCACTGGGGAGGACATCTATGATTATGATATTCCTCCCACTTGTGGGTCACCAATACAGGGGTGTGGGTCCTGCGCTACACCGTGTCCTCGCCCCTCCTACCTATCTCGTTGTGGTTCCTTCTTTATGTCTTTAGCTGTGGAAAAGCTTTTCCGCTAGTCCTCACGTTGTTCTCATACATAGTTGCTCTGTGAGGAGTTGTGATTTTGGCGTGCGCATGGGAAGAGGTGAGCTCCGGGACTTCCTACTCTGCCCTCCTGGCCCTGGATCTGCACCAGGTTACACCGGTATTTTCTCCTTCACTGCCATGTGCTTGTCCACTCCCAGAGGAACCCCCATGCATCATCCCTCCCAAACTTCCAGCTCCTCTGGAACCAGCTGTTCATTTCAACTCTTTTCTTCTATACTACTCTGGCTAGGACATCAAGCTCATTTACATCATGCATATTTTAAAAAGCCTTAAAAGGAAGACCTGTTTGCTCTTATACTGCACTCAGTTCTGACAAGTTTAGGTCTTCAATACATTGCAGGTACACTTTCTGGTGGATATTCTTTTTTTTTTTTAATTTTTAAATTTTATTTTATTTATATTTTTATACAGCAGGTTCTTATTAGTCATCAGTTTTATACACATCAGTGTATACATGTCAATCCCAGTTTCCCCAGTTCATCACACCACCACCACAACCCCCCCCCCCCCCCCACTGCTTTCTGCCCCTTGGTGTCCATACGTTTGTTCTCTACATCTGTGTCTCAATCTCTGCCCTGCAAACCGGTTCATCTGTGCCATTTTTCTGTGTTCCACATATATGCATTAATATACGATATTTGTTTTTCTCTTTCTGACTTACTTCACTCTGTATGACAGTCTCTAGATCCATCCACGTCTCTACAAATGACCCAATTTCGTTCCTTTTTATGGCTGAGTAATATTCCATTGTATATATGTACCACATCTCCTTTATCCATTCATCTGTCGATGGGCATTTAGGTTGCTTCCATGACCTGGCTATTGTAAATAGTGCGGCACTGAACATTGGGGTGCATGTGTCTTTTTGAATTATGGTTTTCTCTGGGTATATGCTCAGTAGTGGGATTTCTGTATCATATGGTAATTCTATTTTTAGTTTTTTAAGGAACCTCCATACTGTTCTGCATAGTGACTGTATCAATTTACATTCCCACCAACAGTGCAAGAGGGTTCCCTTTTCTCCACATCCTCTCCAGCAATTTGTTGTTTGTAGATTTTCTGATGATGCCCATTCTAACTGGTGTGAGGTGATACCTCATTGTACTTTTGATTTGCATTCTCTAATAATTAGTGACATTGAGCAGCTTTTCATGTGCTTCTTGGCCATCTGTATGTCTTCTTTGGAGAAACTTCTATTTAGGTCTTCTGCCCAATTTTGGATTGGGTTGTTTCTTGTTTTAATATTGAACTGCATGAGCTGTTTATATATTTTGGAGATTAATCCTTTGTCCGTTGATTCATTTGCAAATATTTTCTCCCATTCTGAGGGTTGTCTTTTCGTCTTGTTTATGGTTTCCTTTGCTGTGCAAAAGCTTTGAAGTTTCATTAGGTCCCATTTGTTTATTTTCATTTTTATTTCCATTACTCTAAGAGGTGGATCAAAAAAGATCTTGCTGTGATTTATGTCAAAGAGTGTTCTTCCTATGTTTTCCTCTAAGAGTTTTATAGTGCCCAGTCTTACATTTAGGTCCCTAATCCATTTTAAGTTTATTTTTGTGTAGGGTGTTAGGGAGGGTTCTAATTTCATGCTTTTACATGTAGCTGTCCAGTTTTCCCAGCACCACTTATTGAAGAGACTGTCTTTTCTCCATTGTATATCCTTGTCTCCTTTATCATAGATTAGTTGACCATAGGTGCATAGGTTTATCTCTGGGCTTTCTATCTTGTTCCATTGATCTATGTTTCTGTTTTTGTGCCAGTACCATATTGTCTTCATTACTATAGCTTTGTAGTATAGTCTGAAGTCAGGGAGTCTGATTCCTCCAGCTCTGTTTTTTTCCCCTCAAGACTGCTTTGGCTATTCGGGGTCTTTTGTGTTTCCATACAAATTTTAAGATTTTTTGTTCTAGTTCTGTAAAAAATGCCATTGGTAATTTGATAGGGATTGCATTGAATCTGTAGATTGCTTTGGGTAGTATAGTCATTTTCCCAATATTGATTCTTCCAATCCAAGAACATGGTATATCTCTCCATCTGTTGGTATCATCTTTAATTTCTTTCATCAGTGTCTTATAGTTTTCTACATACAGGTCTTTTGTCTACCTAGGTAGGTTTATTCCTAGGTATTTTATTCTTTTTGTTGCAATGGTAAATGGAAGTGGTTCCTTAACTTCTCTTTCAGATCTTTCATCATTAGTGTATAGGAATGCAAGAGATTTCTGTGCATTAATTTTGTATCCTGCAGCTTTACCAAATTCATTGATTAGCTCTAGTAGTTTTCTGGTGGCATCTTTAGGATTCTCTATGTATAGTATCATGTCATCTGCAAACAGTGACAGTTTTACTTCCTCTGTTCAAATTTGGATTCCTTTTATTTCTTTTTCTTCTCTGATTGCTGTGGCTAGGACCTCCAAAACTATGTTAAATAATAGTGGTGAGAGTGGACATCCTTGTCTTGTTCCTGATCTTAGAGGAAATGCTTTCAGTTTTTCACCATTGAGAATGATGCTTGCTGTGGGTTTGTTGTATATTGCCTTTATTATGTTGAGGTGGTTCCCTCTATGCCCAATTTCTGGAGAGTTTTTATCATAAGTGGGTGTTGAATTTTGTCAAAAGCTTTTTCTGCATCTATTGAGATGATCATATGGTTTTTATTCTTCAATTTGTTAATATGGTGTATCACATTGATTGATTTGCGTATATTGAAGAATCCTTGCATCCCTGGGATAAATCCCACTTGATCCTGGTGTATGATCCTTTTAATGTGTTGTTGGATTCTGTTTGCTAGTGGTTTGTTGAGGATTTTTGCATCTATATTCATCAGTGTTATTGGTCTGTAAATTTCTTTTTTTGGAGTTTCTTTGTCTGGTTTTGGTATCAGGGTGATGGTGGCCTCATAGAATGAGTTGGGGAGTGTTCCTCCCTCTGCAAGTTTTTGGAAGGGTTTGAGAAGGATGGGTGTTAGCTCTTCTCTAAATGTTTGCTAGAATTCACCTGTGAAGCCATCTGGTCTTGGACTTTTGTTTGTTGGAAGATTTTTAATCACAGTTTCAACTTCATTACTTGTGATTGGTCTGTTCATATTTTCTGTTTCTTCCTGGTTCAGTCTTGGAAGGTTATACCTTTTTAAAAATTTGTCCATTTCTTCCAGCTTGTCCATTTTACTGGCATAGAGTTGCTTGTAGTAGTCCCTTAGGATGCTTTGTGTTTCTGCGGTGTCTGTTGTAACTTCTCCTTTTTCATTTCTAATTTTATTGATTTGAGTCCTCTCCCTCTTTTTCGTGATGAGGGTGGCTAATGGTTTATCAGTTTTGTTTATCTTCTCAAAGAACCAGCTTTTAGTTTTATTGATCTTTACTATTGTTTTCTTTGTTTCTATTTCATTTATTTCTGGTCTGATCTTTTTTTTAGAATTTTATTTATTTATTTATTTATTTATTTTATTTATGGCTGTGTTGGGTCTTCGTTTCTCTGTGAGGGCTTTCTCTAGTTGTGGCAAGCAGGGGCCACTCCTCATCACGGTGCGTGGGCCTCTCACTATTGCGGCCTCTCTTGTTGCAGAACACAGGCTCCAGACGCACAGGCTCAGTAATTATGGCTCACGGGTCCAGTTGCTCTGCAGCATGTGGGATCTTCCCAGACCAGGGGTCGAACCCGTGTCCCCTGCATTGGCAGGCAGATTCTCAACCACTGCACCACCAGGGAAGCCCTTCTGGTCTGATCTTTATGATTTCTTTCCTTCTACTAACTTTGGGGTTTTTTTGTTCTTCTTTCTCTAGTTCCTTTAGGTGTAACGTTAGATTGTTTATTGGAGATTTTTCTTGTTTCTTCAGGTAGGCTTGTATAGCTATAAACTTCCCTCTTAGAACTGCTTTTGCTGCATCCCATAGGTTTTGGATTGTCGTGTTTTCATTGTCATTTGTCTCTAGGTATTTTTTGAATTCCTCTTTGATTTCTTCAGTGATCTCTTGGTTATTTAATAGTGTATTGTTTAGCCTCCATGTGTTTGTGTTTTTAATGTTTTTTTCCCTGTAATTCATTTCTAATCTCATAGTGTTGTGGTCAGAAAAGATGCTTGATATGATTTCAATTTTCTTAAATTTACTGAGGCTTGATTTGTGACCAAGATGTGATCTATCCTGGAGAATGTTCCATGTGTACTTGAGAAGAACGTGTAATCTGCTGTTTTGGGATGGAATGTCCTATAAATATCAATTAAATCTATCTGGTCTATTGTGTCATTTAAAGCTTCTGTTTCCTTATTAATTTTCCGTTTGGATGATCTGACCATTGGTGTAAGTGAGGTGTTTGGATGATCTGACCATTGGTGTAAGTGAGGTGTTAAAATCCCCCACTATTATTGTGTTACTGTCAATTTCCTCTTTTATAGCTGTTAGCAGTTGCCTTATGTATTGAGGTGCTCCTATGTTGGGTGCATATATATTTATAATTGTTATATCTTCTTCTTGGATTGATCCCTTGATCATTATGTAGTGTCCTTCCTAGTCTCTTGTAACATTATTTATTTTAAAGTCTATTTTATCTGATATGAGTATTGCTACTCCAGCTTTCTTTTGATTTCCATTTGCATGGAATATCTTTTTCCATCCCCTCACTTTCAGTCTGAATGTGTCCCTAGGTCTGAAGTGGGTCTCTTGTAGACAGCATATATATGGGTCTTGTTTTTGTATCCATTCAGCAAGCCTGTGTCTTTTGGTTGGAGCATTTAATCCATTCACGTTTAAGGTAATTATCGATATGTATGTTCCTATGACCATTTTCTTAATCCTTTTGGGTTTGTTTTTGTAGGTCCTTTTCTTCTCTTGTGTTTCCCACTTAGAGAAATTCCTTTAGCATTTGTTGTAGAGCTGGTTTGGTGGTGCTGAATTCTCTTAGCTTTTGCTTGTCTGTAAAGCTTTTGATTTCTCCATTGAATCTGAATGAGATCCTTGCTGGCTAGAGTAATCTTGGTTGTAGGTTCTTCCCTTTCATCACTTTAAGTATGTCATGCCACTCCCTTCTGGCTTGTAGAGTTTCTGCTGAGAAATCAGCTGTTAACCTTATGGGAGTTCCCTTGTATGTTATTTGTTGTTTTCCCCTTGCTGCTTTCAATAATTTTTCTTTGCCTTTAATTTTTGCCAATTTGATTACTATGTGTCTCAGTGTGTTTCTCCTTGGGTTTATCCTGTATGGGACTCTCTGTGCTTTCTGGACTTGGGTGGCTATTTCCTTTCCCATGTTAGGGAAGTTTTCAACTCTAATCTCTTCAAATAATTTCCTGGGTCCTTTCTCTCTCTCTTCTCCTTCTGGGACCCCTTTAATGAGAATGTTGTTGCGTTTAATGTTGTCCCAGATGTCTCTTAGGCTGTCTTCATTTCTTTTCATTCTTTTTTCTTTATTCTGTTCCGCAGCAGTGGAGTCCACCATTCTGTCTTCCAGGTCACGTATCCGTTCTTCTGCCTCAGTTCTTCTGCTATTGATTCCTTCTAGTGTAGGTTTCATTTCAGTTATTGTATTGTTCATCTCTGTTTGTTTGTTCTTTAATTCTTCTAGGTCTTTGTTAAACATTTCTTGCATCTTCTCAATCTTTGCCTCCATTCTTTTTCCGAGGTCCTGGATCATTTTCACTGTCATTATTCTGAATTCTTTTTCTGGAAGGTTGCCTATCTCCACTTCATTTATTTCTTTTTCTTGGGTTTGATCTTGCTCCTTCATCTGATACATAGCCCTCTGCCTTTTCATCTTGTCTATTTTTCTGTGAATGTGGTTTTTGTTCTACAGGCTGAAGGATTTTATTTCTTCTTGCTTCTACTGTCTGCCATCTGGTGGATGAGGCTATCTAAGAGGCTTGTGCAAGTTTCCTGATGGGAGGGACTGGTGGTGGGTAGAGCTGACTGTTGCTCTGGTGGGCAGAGCTCAGTAAAACTTTAATCCGTTTAACTGCTGATGGGTAGGGCTGGGTTCCCTCCCTGTTGGTTGTTTGGCCTGAGGCAACCCAACACTGGAGACTACCTGGGCTCTTTGGTGGGGCTAATGGTGGACTCTGGGAGGGCTCACGCCATGGAGTGCTTCCCAGAACTTCTGCTGCCAGTGTCCTTGTCCCCACGGTGAGCCACAGCCACCTCCCACCTTTGCAGGAGACCCTCCAACACTAACAGGTAGGTCTGGTTCAGTCTCCCCTGGTGTCACTGCTCCTTCCCCTTGGTCCCGATGCACACACTACTTTGTGTGTGCTCTCCAAGAGTGGAGTCTCTGATTCCCCCAGTCCTGTTGAAGTCCTGCAATCAAATTCCACAAGCCTTCAAAGTCTGATTCTCTAGGAATTCCTCCTCCCGTTGCTGGACCTCCAGGTTGGGAAGCCTGACATGGGGCTCAGAACTTTCACTCCAGTAGGTGGACTTCTGTGGTATAAGTGTTCCCCAATCTGTGAGTCACCCACCCTGCAGTTATGGGATTTGATTTTACTCTGATTGTGCCCCTCCTACCGTCTCATTCTGGCTTCTCCTTTGTCTTTGGATGTGGGATGTCTTTTTTGGTGAGTTCCAGTGTCTTCCTGTCAATTATTGTCCAGCAGCTAGTTGTGATTCTGGTGTTCTCGCAAGAGGGAGTGAGAGCATGTCCTTCTACTCTGCCATCTTGGTTCCTCTGGTGGATATTCTGATAGATTATACGAAAGGAGCATTGCTCACTTTTGTGCACGCATTTTATGTAATCTATTTGAAAAGAACAAAGAAATGCAAAACGGATTATGAAAAACAATATATTTCACATCTTATGTTAGCAAAGTTTTATTTTCGGATAAAAAGAACCACATGTTGGATTGATAAAAATAATTTGCCGAGACATAATATACGTATGATGGCTTAATATCCCTTCCTTAATATAATTAGGTTTTAGGTCATAAAAAGATGCTAAAACAAATGTAAAAGTTTCAAAGATTCTTTGTATGAAAATAAATTTCAGGACTGTGTAACTCAAAATGATTTCATTTAAAGTTTAGCTTGCATGTAGTATGCTTACTAAAGGGGAAGGGGATAAATAGGGGTTTGGGATTAAAATATACACACTACCATGTATAAAATAGATAACCAAAAAAGACCTACTGTATAGCACAGGGAATTATACTCAATATCTTGTAATAACTTATAATGGGAGAGAGTATAAGAAAAGAATATATATTTTTATATATATGTATAACTGAATCACTTTGCTGTGCACCTGAAACTAACAGAACATTGTAAATCAACTATATTTCAGTAAAAAATTTTAAAAAAAGTAAAAAAGTTTTATTTGGCATATGTTGCTTTCAGTAAGCTAAAGTAAAAAGGGTTTGATACCACAGATGTTTTACAATTAGTTTATCCAAATAAATTCCTAAAATGGTTTGCCTTATTCATATAATACAGAACTGAAATGATTTAGCTTTTAACTTTGCAGATGTTTGGAAAGATTTTCAAAGAAATGGTGGCATCACAATGAAATTAGGGCACGGTGAGGAAAGATCTTCAGAACTTCAAGAGTTCCTTCAAAATAGAAAAGCACATTTAAAATTGCTCAGGTTTTCCAGTTCATTTGGCCTGGGCAGCTTCCTGCATGTCTTGTCATAACTACTATGTTAAATTTAGTTGTATGTTCAGAAAATGGAGAAAAATGTTCACCACTGGCAGGTGAAAACAGGAAATAAAAATATTGACTCGGGATGTTCCCAGGACAATTAAACAGCTAATGAAAGGATTGTAGTTCCTAAGGCCACTGTGAATAGGAATGTGGGCATAGGTACCTAATTTGGTATCCAGTTGATTCCAGTTCATGATGCATATAATTTCTGGCTATGTGAGCAACATTGCAAAATAGTTTGTATTACGGTAAAATAAAAAAAGTGCCTCCTAAGGGACTTATATTTTTAGGATAACAGCAGAATCTTCTCTTCTTTTGGAAACACCTGGAATTTTTGGAAATGCCCGGTCTTTCATTTTTATTCCAGGTCCAAACAAAATGAGTACACACCTAATCACCAAAAGCATTGTTTACCTGGAGGACCAAGCTGCTTTGGATCTAATATGACCTCAAACTAGAATAGTTAGATGTGGTGGTAACACTCTCAGAAATTAATATTCATTTGTTCAGGTTCTGAATAGAACACCATGAGAAATTATTTGGAAAGGATTTCTTTAAGAGAAAGGTATTCATCTAGGAATCTTTTATGGAGGACTTACCATGTCTGAGGCACTATGAAAAGAGAGAAAAATAGTGTTTACATTTTTATGTAGGAAAGTTAAATTTGATGGAATTTACTGAAGAGCTGATGACTTTTAAAAAATTTATTTTATTGAAGTATAGTTGATTTACAGTGTTGTGTTAATTTCTGCTAGAGGTGGTGACTTTTACTTTCATAAATATATAAAGGCAATTGGCTATTTTTGGTAGTGGTTTTCAAGATTGATGGCAAAATGCATCAGATACTTGCTCAGACTGCATTTTGATTAAGGTTTTAATCATTCAGACTGTGTCCCTTTTGTTTGCAAGAATTGTTTGTTGAATCACTTTCTTACAGATGACGTCAGAAAAACAACTTTTGTTATAAATCACATCTAATGGGTTAGATTGGAACTCTCAGTGCCAGGAGAAGGGAACAGGAGGAGGAAGTTTCAAAAGCAAGAGTAAGCAAAAGTAAGTCTTAGAAGTTCTCAGAGGCTAGGAGTCTCAGAGGGACAATAAAATCCCCCAACCCCTTATACTCCCACCAGATAAAAAGATGTTTGGGAACATGAAAGGTTGGAAGGCTTCCCTTGCCTCTTTCTTGGGGCCTGGGAAAATGACCGGGAACTCTGCCTGACGACCTCGTCATATAATCAAGATACCAGAATATTTAGCCCTTAAATGGAGAGAAGGTTTACTCAGAAGCCAGTGGTCCCTGAAGAGTTCTCTCAGTTGTGATGAGGGGATACCAGGGAGGAAGTGGGGCGGGGCAGGTGAATGCAGAGCAGGTGGGCTCAGCAGACACCTCAGAGCATGCTGGAGTGGAAGGATGATCAAGCAAGAGGCCGACCACCAACTTAACTCCAGACACCTTCATCCCCTTCCCATGACTAGACACCCCATGAGGCATAAATTGACTGAGTTTATGCCTCACTTGACTAAGAAAACTCTGAAGTGGTTGAGGAAAAATCTTGGCATCGAGTTAGCCAAGTTTCAGTCATCTAGCAACTAAGCTCAGAGAGAAACGTTATTTTACACATCTGAATTTTGTTAATTAAAAATATTGTACTTACAAAGATTGCCATGACTTCAGTGAATGGGCGTTATTTCCTATGTGGACCTAGAGACGATCATACTAAGTGAAGTAAGTCAGACAGGGAAAGATAAATATCATATGATATCGCATATATGGGGAACCTAAAAAGATGATACAGATGAAATTATTTACAAAACAGAAAGAGACTCACAGACTTAGAGAATGAACTTATGGTTACCAGTGGGGAGAGGAGGGGGCAGGGTTAGATTGGGAGTTTGGGATTGACATGTACACACTACTATATTTAAAATAGATAACCAATAAGGACCTACTCTATAGCACAGGGAGCTCTGCTCAATATTATATAACAACCTAAATGAGGAAAGGATTTAAAAAAGAATAGATACATGTATATGTATAACTGAATCACTTTGCTGCACACCAGAAACTAACACAACATTGCTAATCAACTATACTCCAATATAAAATAAAAATTGAAAAAAATAATAAAGATATTATACTTAACAAAGATTGCCATGATTTCAGTGAGTGTGCTTTATTTCCTATGTGTACGTATGAAATGATTTTGGAACACTTACTTGACGCTAGAATCAGCTTCATAACTAGGAATGTAAACTGTTTTTATAAAGTCCCCTTAATGGATTAAATGAAGAGAAATTAATTACCAGCTGTTGATATGCTCAGAAATATAACCTATCAGTTAATTGGAAATATTTAAAGTGATTAATGTTTTGAGTAAGAAATTACCAAGATCAATAATATCCATCACAGGGACTTCCCTGGCGTCACAGTGGTTAAGAATCCGCCTACCAATGCAGGGGACATGGGTTTGAGCCCTGGTCCGGGAATATCCCACATGCCGCGGAGCAACTAAGCCTGTGCGCCACAACTACTGAGCCTGTGCTCTGAGCCCGTGAGCCACAACTACTGAAGCCCACATGCCTAGAGCCCGAGTTCCACAACAAGAGAAGCCACTGCAATGAGAAGCCCCTGCACCGCAACCAAGAGTAGCCCCGCTTGCCGCAGCTAGAGAAAGCCTGCATGCAGCAACGAAGACCCAACGCAGCCAAAAATAATAAATAAATAAAACTAAAAAAAATAATATCCATCACAGAATCTTCAGGACTTTGATTGTCAATTTCTAGAAATGACCACTTAAGATAATAGATTGTGTTCTGTGGACAGTGTGTGGAGTTGGTTCTGATATCCTAAATTCATAGGCGTAAGACCAATGAAAGAAATAAAAACTATGCTTTTGAATAAATATTTAATTTTTTTTGCTTTCCTGACTTTTTAAAGTAAATTCAAAAATTTTAGTAAGAATTTCATTTAAGGATGCATTTTTCCATGTACCTGGTAATTAACCATTTCCCAGAAGGCTTTGGAGACACTGAAGTTCAGAATATGTCTAAGACTTGGGTGGTTTTCCCCAGTCACAGAGTTACAATGATCACTGTAATGTATATCATAAATCTTAGAGATTTATGTCTAGACAAACTCTATGCTCCGAGACCTCAGTGACTCAGGGTACTTTTTGAATTTACATAACCTATAGTAACTAAGGATTATGTTGCAGAATTTTGACTAGAAATTTGGAATGTGTCCAGTCATTATCTTTCTAACCTTAGTCCCTTTTTAATCTGAGTCAATTTTCAGATACACTTTCTTGGTAGGTGTTATATACACTTATTGCTAAAATTCCCAAAGATTCCTTCCTGCTGGTTTTAACTTATTATTTATAAAGTTGCATATATTATCATAGGAAACCTAGGATGGGTGGTGTTTCTAATAGCCTGTCACTGGAGCCTGAAAGGATTGATTACGTGAACGTTTTTAAAAAAGCTTTATTTATGTACTGTTGACATATAAGTAACTGCACATATTTAAAGTGTAAAATTTGATATGTTTTGTAATATGTGTACACCTGTGAAACCATCACTACAATGAAGATAGTGAGCATATTCATCATGCCCCAAAGTGCCCTGTGCCTTTCGGTAATACCTCCTTCCTGCCTTTCCCTATTTTCTCTCTTCATCTCCAGGGATTGCACTGAATCTGTAGATCAAGTTGGGAAGAACTGATATCTTGACAATATTGAGTCTTCCTTTCCATGAACATGGAATCTCTCTCCATTTATTTAGTTCTTTGATTTCTTTCATCAGAGTTTTGCAGTTTTCCACATATGGATCTTGTACATATTTTGTTAGATTTATCCCTAGATTTTATTCTTTAGGTGCTGATGTAAATGACATTGTGTTTTTAATTTCAGATTCCACTTGTTCATTGCTGGTACTTGACACACTTGGTATGGTCAGTTTTTAAATATTTTAGCCAGTCCGATAGCTATGTGGTAGTATCTCATTGTGGTGTTAATTTCACTTCCTTAATAACTGATAACATTGAACATCTTTTCCTGTGCTTATTGCCATATATATATATATATCTTCTTTCATGCAGTGTTTGTTACATTCTTTTGCTTATTTAAAAATTTTCATGTATATAACTCAGAGGTCACAAGACCATCCACATGTTTGGTGATTCACTAGAAATACTCACAGGACTCAGAGTCAGCAGTACTCATGAGTATATCTTATTACAGTGATCAGCAACAGAAAAGGATGTATTAGGCAGTCAGGAGGAGTCCAGTGCAGACTTCCAACATGTTCCCTTGGGAGGGATCACACCTAACACACTCCTTCCTCCAGGAGTGAGATGTAGCAATATGTGTGCAGTATTTTGGCCCAGGGAAGATTGCTTGTGACTCAGAGTCTAGAGTTTCTATTTGGGGCCAGTCTTATAAGTACTCTTTGCTGACATAGCCAGCCATAGTACCAAAATTTCAAAAGGAAAGTAGGTATTCACCATTAACCACATTTTTTTGTACAGTCCAGGCAGCCTGGTACAACAGGGTACAGTACTCCAGGTGAACAAAACAGCCTTGTTAACATAGGGAACATGCCAAAAGCCAAGTTCCCAGATACCAGCCAAAGGCCAACTCTGCAAGCAGACACTTCCAAAGATAGCAACCTCAAAAATACTGTGTTAGCTAAATTGATAAGCCATTAGACAGACTCATCAAGAAAAAGAGGGAGAGGACTCAAATCAATAAAATCAGAAATGAAAAAGGAGAAGTTACAACAGACACCGCAGAAATACAAATCATCCTAAGAGACTACTACAAGCAACTTTATGCCAATAAAATGGACAACCTGGAAGAAATGGACAAATTTTTAGAAAGGTATAACCTTCCAAGACTGAACCAGGAAGAAACAGAAAATATGAACAGACCAATCACAAGTAATGAAATTGAAACTGTCATTAAAAATCTTTCAACAAACAAAAGTCCAGGACCAGATGGCTTCACAGGTGAATTCTATCAAACATTTAGAGAAGAGCTAACACCTATCCTTCTCAAACTCTTCCAAAAAATTGCAGAGGAAGGAACACTCCCAAACTCATTCTATGAGTCCACCATCACCCTGATACCAAAACCAGACAAAGACACTACAAAAAAAGAAAATTACAGACCAATATCACTGATGAATATAGATGCAAAAATCCTCAACAAAATACTAGCAAACAGAATCCAACAACACATTAAAAGGATCATACACCATGATCAAGTGGGGTTTATCCCAGGGATGCAAGGATTCTTCAATATACGCAAATCAATCAATGTGATACACCATATTAACAAATTGAAGAATAAAAACCATATGATCATCTCAATAGATGCAGAAAAAGCTTTTGACAAAATTCAACACCATTTCTGATAAAAACTCTCCAGAAAGTGGGCATAGAGGGAAACTACCTCAACATAATAAAGGCCATATATGACAAACCCACAGCAAACATCATTCTCAATGGTGAAAAACTGAAAGAATTTCCTCTAAGATCAGGAACGAGACAAGGATGTCCACTCTCACCACTATTATTCAACATAGTTCTGGAAGTCCTAGCCACGGCAATCAGAGAAGAAAAAGAAATAAAAGGAATACAAATTGGAAAAGAAGAAGTAAAACTGTCACTGTTTGCGGATGACATGATACTATACATAGAGAATCCTAAAACTGCCACCAGAAAACTGCTAGAGCTAATTAATGAATATTGTAAAGTTGCAGGATACAAAATTAATGCACAGAAATCTCTTGCATTCCTATACACTAATGATGAAAACTCTGAAAGAGAAATTATGGAAACACTCCCATTTACCATTGCAACAAAAAGAATAAAATACCTAGGAATAAACCTACCTAGGGAGACAAAAGACCTGTATGCAGAAAAAAAAAAAAAAAATACTGTGTTAACTCTTTCCTGATAGACACACACACACACACACACACACACACACACACACACACACACATTCTTTTATTTTCATCAAAACACTTTGATTACTTTGGGACATCTAGGAAGAAGTAAGGAGATGATAAACCAGGAAAAAGCATTAGATAGAGAAAAGTTACAAGTATAACGTACAGGGCAATAAAAGTTCTAGGAATGTGGTATTTGCCTTGGGGCCATGAACACTGGCATTTAAGTCAGAGATACCTTTATAATATTATAGTAAGAAATCCACTTTCATCTAAAAATAGAACCTGCTTTAATTAATGAGAGTGGGATTCGCAAAAACAGAAAACTTTCTTCAGAAAACTCTTGGGGATGGCCGAAAGCCCAGGGAGCAAATTGGAGGGTAGGTAGAGAATGAATCGAGTAGAGGGGGGTTCCAGTCTGGTAGCACCTTAAGACCAGGGAAGAAATCTGGGATGGGCATGCTTTTCTCCCAGAGGAAAGCTAGAAGAGCTGATTTGGCGACATGAATCCCTCTATATCAAGCAGTGTTGCCATCTTGAATTTGCTCTGATTATGGTTTACTGAGCAGCTTGCCTCAAATTCTCTGCCCTGCCCTTCTCCCCGTGAGGGCTTATTGTCATGTATTAAACAATGACCTCTTCAACATTCTGATGGTAAAAACATCCTTCTTATAAGGTTGTTTCTTAAACTATCCCTCAATACAAGCCAATGAGTTAGGAAGGAGAACAGGGACTATGTGTAAATTAATAATTCGGTCTACGTGGGCAATGTACTACTTACTGGTTTATCTCAATCCAAGGACAGACTTTAGAGTATCTGGTGGCACTGACTCCTGGCATCCCTCAAACAACATTAATAAACATTGCTTTTCTTGGCTTTTGATAGTTAATTGTAAGACACCATGTTCAAGATTAGGCTTCCTGAAAAGTACCTGGAGGGTAAGCGTCAGAGGCATTCATGTTAATAGAAAGAGGCACTGGTTTTGGATTTACATTGTCACATGAAAATAAAAACAGTCAAGAAAGACAGGTGTCCAAAGACAGGATCACTTCTCCTCAGCTGAGAGGATGTGCGTTTCCCCACCTAAATTAAGGAGGCAATTTTCCAAAGAATATTGCTAGATGCAGATAAAATATTGATATATCTGGCCTTGAGATTATAATCACAACTTAAATAATTTATAAAGGTAGTTGGTTAAGAATGGAAAAGGTGTTAATACCAGAAATGTGTCTTTGATGAACATAATAGGTGTTTAGATTATGGGCCATTACCTGTAGTTTGATTGAATGAATTTTCCCTAGGTCATATTATCAAATATGTACTCTCTAACCTGACCCTCATAAGAGATATGTATTTTGGTACCTGTGTCTTTTGTAACTGTGTTGCACATCCAAAAATCAAGCAAACAATTCCTATAAAGTCTTTCAAGCCTGATGTGAAACATTGGTTGATACAGTTTTACTTTTGGAATCCTAACTTTGTTAAATGAAGACAATTTCTATTGGTACCATTAGTATTGTGGAGCTAATTGTGAGTTATTCATATGAGTTTACTGTCCAAGGGTCATAAGCTTTAGTGAATTTTTTTATTGTTTTTGGGTCCAATTACTTGAAGCCTTAAAACAAATATATTACACGTTCTAGTATGAAAGAGCATATATAAAGGCTATTACAGCTAAGAATAAAAGCCCCAATATAAGGATACTTAGAAATTTTTGGATGTTCTATAACACTAAGTTATAGTCTTGAAATATTTTAATATTTAATTCCAGGTAGAGAGAAAGTCTTCATACACCTTTTCAACATGCTCCCACTTCAAATATTACCTTCCTCTTTTTAACGGAGACAAAGATGACTCATTGAATTCATTTAGTTTCATGAAACAACTCAACATTTCTTGAAATCAGTTGTGGCAAAAAAAGAGAACAATAATTGTCAAAGACAAAGAGACAGCATTAGCCGTGAGCAGCAACTTCATGACTGTATCTACAGGGGCACAAAGTGAAATGAGGATCTGGTGATCATGCGATTAATTTTCTCAGAGTATATAACGACCCCAGATGATGATGGTAATGATTGTGATGGGGGTGGTGGTGGTGATGATGGTGATGATGATGATATTAACAGCAACTTCCATTTATCAAGTGCTTATTGGGTGTCAGGCATTGTTCTAAGTACTACTCTTGCACTAATTCATTTGATCCTCAAAGGTAGGTATTATTTTTACCCCCATTTTTACAAAGGGATTGAGGAACAGAATGATTAAAAACTTGTTTGAGGTCACACAATAAGAGTGTAGAGGTATGATTCAACCCCTGGTTGGTTTAGTCTAAATACTGTACTCTAAACCACTACTTTTTATATGGAAAAGTGACAAATCTGATATTCTTAACTCTCCAACTATCTCACATGACTGTCTTCAGAGACAAAGAAGTTGGTGAGTGGGAAGCACTTTGAAAACTGGGACTGTAATAAGCAATGTAAGGATGGCTTATTTCACCAAAACCTTTCATCCAAAGTTTAAAAAATATATTTAAAGTAATGGTGGACTGGCTTGGTTTTACAGATACATTTTTATATCCAGGGCTAAAGATATTGCTGTCTGCTTTCTCAGAGAAGGCTAATGTATGAGTCAAGAAGCCAGTGACCTGGAGGGAATGTTTAAGGCTACTGGAAAGGCTTTCTTACTTCAAAACTATCCCTAACACACCTCTCCTGGTGCTGAGATCTCCTCCATGGGAGACAGGATAGTCCAAGAAGGACTAATTCAGCCAGCATCGGCACCAGCATGCCTGGGGGTAGGATGCCAGCGAGGTGGAGAGGGAGGAAGATGGATTTGGCTTCAGTTCTTTGTAAATTAAGGTCTTTCCCACCTCCTACAACCCTTTGAGGGAAGGTAATGCCTGTTAAAATGCACAACCTCTTAGGATTGCTAATCAAATTAATCAGTAATACGTAGTGAGAATTCACTAATTAGATTCTTCCCCAGGTAGGTATATTAGAGAAGGGCATGTACTAGAATGAACGGCAGTTGGAAGAGAACAAGTGAATAGTCACTGGGAGGAAGTCCTGTGGAGCTGGGAAGAGTGACAAGAGGTTGCTGTAGAGCCTCAAGAGGGTACTATGGATTCTGAAGAGGGTGCACCGATAAGAACAGTCATTTTTTATTTCATATCATTGCTTCATCTGTCATTATCATAGTTTCATTGCCCACCCCCCTTCCTCATTGTACCCTGCAGTCTTCCGCTTATCTCATCAAAGTTCTAAGGATTCCCTATCACGCCCTCCCCTGAATTAATTCCCTTCCTTCCTCATTTCATTAACCGCTGCACATATTAATCCTACAACTTGCGTTTTGATCAGACTTTCCAAATACATGAAAGGAAAGGAACTGGGAAGAAACTGAGTGGTGGAAAGAGAAGTATGTCTGAGACTATTGATCTTTACCTTATTGTTTACTCCTTTCTTAGTGTACAAGACTGTCTTCTGGACCCTGTAGGTAAAGTTCAGGAGTTGGAGCTTTGGGTTTTGCCTAGGGAAACATGGAGTCAAAGTTTTAGAGCTGAATATGACTGTGGTTCAGAACTTTTTTTTAAAGGAATGAGCTCATGCAAACCCCAAAATTGGACACTTCTCTAAGATGTGGCAGGTCTTCTGGTTTCCAGTACCATGACGTTTCCATTTTACCACATCTAAATATTAGATGCCCACCAGTTTGCGTACCAGCCTTCCAACACACCTCGACAAACTTCCACACTTCCCTTGGCCCTAAAACTAGTCCATGTGCCTGAGCTTTCGGTAATGGAAACAGCTTTCCTGTTATTTTCATGCACAGTGGAGTAGAAAAAAATACGTTAATCGGGTCTGTGATTTGTGAATGGTTTAAAAAGGTGGTTACTATGTTGGGTGTATCTAGTTTGTTTGTGTATCTAAGCACTGATCTAAAAAGATTTATTCCTCTTCATTATGTCAAGATTCCGAAGTGGCACCAGATGAAATGTCAGACTGGGACATGGTTACATTCCATGATGCATTGCGAGATGTTAAAGAGAGAAGGATTTGTGTTTGTGTTTTATAAAAATCAGAATTAAAATCTCCTTAAGGACAGGGAATTTTGTCTGTCTTGTTTACTGGTGTATGTTAGCACCCAGAACACTGTGGGCTCTGAGTCAATAATTATTGACTGAAAAACAGCTTCGCCATATGTCTTGATCTTTGCAGTGGAATTAGGTGCTAGAAATATTGTGCCCTGTTTCTATACTTAATCAAACTGAGTCTCCTCGCCTCAACCTCCAACTTATTTTCTACCATAACATGATCAGAATGCACCAGGATATAATTAAGTCACTATTATTTCATTGATTATTTAGCAAAATCTACCTAACTGTTTTTAATACCCAGTCAGTTCTGGGTGGAAAACAAAATTAATGTTGGCACTGAATGCTTTAAATAATATTTGGACTTGAATGAAAGTGTATAATATACATTATCTCTGATCAACATATCAACAGGTGCTAATTTTGTCAATTCCTTTGGCTGATAGGATATTATTTCCTAGAAAGTTCTGCTTCCATTTTATAGTTTGTCTAACCAAAGAACAAAAAAGATTTTCTCTTGTTTCTGACTTCTTAAGCTTTAGGAAAGGGGGTGGATGAAGGAAGTCAGATTCATCCTTGTACCTCTATGAAGATAATTTTAAAAATCATCAATAAGCTGGGAGTTTAGGATCAGAAATTACGGGATATATTGCTGTTCTAAATAGTAGAAATTGATAAACTAATTGGATTTCTTTGGAGATGAAAGGGACCCTGCTTCCCACTGCTCTTTTTGAGATAAAATAGACTAGAGATCCCATGATGCTAGATTTGACAAAATATTCCCTAATATATGTTTTCTTTTTTTAAAAATAATTTAAACTTCAAGTGAGCAAACTTCTTATTTTTGTCTGATTTTATTTTAAAGGTTGGAAATAGCCTGAAAATTTCTAACAGCTATCAATGTATACCTTATTATATTTTGGACGTCTAACTATTAGATGAGATTTTTAGCCTATACTGAGTCTGAATATAACTTTTATAATTTAAATTTTTGTTCATAGGATTGTGTACTTATTGTAAGAAAGACAAAAGAATTAAGAGTTCTGGAAGTGGTAAAATGTTGGTAAATACAAAAGATATTTTTCTTATTTAAAAAAGTCTATTAAAATAATTTATTGTTTAAAGTCAAAATAACAACAATGAATTGTGGGGTTTATGACACATGTAGAAGTAAAATGCATGACAATAACAGCATAAAAGGTAAGAGGGAGAAATGCAAGTGTATGGCTGTAAGCTTTTTTACAGTATGTGTAATGATAAATGACATTAGGTTAGTGTGTGATAGGTTTCAGAGACATGTTGTAACCCCTGATCAACCACTACAAAAGATAAAACAAAGAGGTATAGCTAATAAACCAATAGAAAAGATAAAAGGGAATAAAAAATATTTAAGAGGAACAAGTACAAAGGACAGATGGGACATAGAAAACTATTAGAAAGATGGGTGATTTTTTAACCAAATCATAGTGATATTTGTATGTTAATACATAAATTATATGTCATTTTATCACATATAAAAAGCAGATTGACTAAAAAGCAAGACCCAACTATATCCTGTTTATGAGTTCCACTTGAAATATAAAGTCACAGATGAATTAAAGGAAAAAGATAGGAGAAGATATATCATGAAAACACTCATCAAAAGAAACCAGAAGACTTTATTTTGATGTCAAAGTAGACTTTAGAACAAGAAATATTACCAGGAATAAAGAGAGAGATTACATATTGATAATGAGATTGATTTACCAAAAGTACAGAACAACCGTAAGTGTTTATGCAACTGGCAACTCAGCTTCAAAACACAGCAAAAACAGAACTGAACACTTTTTTTGTTGTAAGCTTCTAAGTTCCTCAACAGGGATTCTTTTACTACTGGAATTTTCATGGATGAGAAGGATTTGCTGTATAATATTTAAACCATTAACACACGTACTGTTTTTGTGAAAACTCTAATTTCCAACGTTAATGCATTAAAGAGTATTAATTAAAATATTTACTCAAGAAATACCAACTACATACCAAACACTTCATATATGTTATTTAATTAGCATAGTAACCCATGCTGCATGTAAGAAAACCTGGACTCAATAGGAATACATACTTGTCCAAGGTCACACAGTAAGGAACATAGCCAAGATTTGAACTCAGATCTGTTTGCCACTGAGCCCGTGATGTTTCCGCCACGTGGGGGCTTGAAATATATACATATTTTTCATAACTATTATTTTGGTCTCCATGTAAGTGATAGTCATCCTCTCAATCAGCAAGGAAGTTGTATAGGACAGGAATGCCACGTGTTGGTTAACTGCTCTTGCCTTAGAGAACTACTAAAAATGACCCCATTTATTTTTGGTGGGGACCCCATTCAGTGGGAGGCACAAAGACTAGCGGAATCTAACGACCTGCAAGAAACTGAAAAATTTTCAGTAAAGCATACTCTGTAATTTCAAAAAATCTGTATTCAACACTGCCAGATTAATAGTTGTTAAATGAATGGATAGATGATACTTCTGCAGCCAAACAATAATATTATGAGGATTTAGTGTGATTAATTTATGTGTTTAAAAAGCTAAAGTGGTGAGATTTGTGGAAACTGTTGGTTTCTGGAATTGATAAAATCTTCCTACTGTAATATTTCCGTGACCTTATTAATTAACCAAGTTTTAAAAACTTGTTCTAGTAAAGGAAGTAGAAAAGAATCAAAGAAATACAGGAATCACATTGGTTGAAAAAAGTGGAGTTGAAATAAAAGGTATATGTTCTGATCACAACCATAATTTAAAAACTATTTTGAGGATCATCAAAACATCAAAACCTATGAAAGTCATCTTCATATTCATATCTCAGACATGTTCACTCTTTAAATTTCATGGAATAGAGCTGGCAGAATTGAAGTGTTGCTAAGGAAACATATCAAGCACAAACATAAAAAGCATAACAGGTTCAAAGGTTTCTGGGGAGTTATTACAAAGACATAAAACCTGCCAAATAATTGGAACAATAAAAGTGGAAAATTAATTTCAAGCAAGACTAGACATTTCAACCAACTGTTGAAAGACTTTTGAAGAATATATACGTACTGGGAAAAAGAGGTGAGGACTTTTAAAGATCCAGGTGGTTAATTAATGAAGACTGAAGCCAAATGCAAGCGTTAGGAATAAAGCAGAAAAATTTGGTTTCTGGTTTCACAAAGGGGAATTTGCTTCAATCAAATTTATTAGTAAGAAGGATGAGGGTTCAGAGAACAGTCTCCTTGAAGCGGGTGAAAAATGGACCAATATTCTAAGCTTTGAGATTTGATGCGTTTCTTGGTCCAAGTAAAATAAAACCAGGGTGTTAAAGGAAGTAGAGACAGAAATAAGAGACCCTTTTATGAACAGTTTTACAAGCACACTTGGTTCTGGAGAGACCCCCTAGGATTAGCCAATAGGATGGAATTATTTTAGAGGGTCTGGGAATGTACCAAGTGGCTTGCATACCAGTTGACATCACTCATAAGAGAAGTGTTAAAAAGTGTTTTGAGGGTCAAATGAAGAAACACTTGGAAGCTGACTTGATGAAGGAATGCCAACTGACTTTTTCAGATGGGAAAGAGATGCTTCACTTCCTTGTCAAAATGACAGAAAGGTATTATTTCTGAGGCAGGAAAGAGGTGTTATAACACATCCTTTGCATTTTGATAGTGGGCAATTTATTGAAATGCTTTTCTGGGGTTAAAATGATCCTTTCTCTTAAAAGTGGCATAATGGGAAAATTGCTAGATTGAACTGAAACTTGCTAAATTGGAAGAAACAGAAGTCATTTGTCAGTTGAAGCATTGCTAGTTCAGAAAATCACTGTCTATCTCTAGAGGACTTTATTTTGGCGGCCGTGGGAACAGCCTCTCCTATTTAGACATTTATGTAGAATTCCTCCATAAGCACTGTGGGTATAAGCTGACTCATATATACATGATATGTGACTATAAGTTTCAAAGACTTATTTTTGAATAAAATTGCAAAGCTAAGGGAAACTTAGTCCCATCCGAGACATCACCTTGGCAGGCTCTATACTCATTTCAGAGATGCTGCCTTTGGACAAGTCATTCTTGGCATTTCTCTTGTGGAATCGTCCCGCAAGACCGTGGCAAACTTGAAAAATTATGTTTAACAGTGAAAAATTTTCATACTTTGAGTGAAAATATTGTATTTGGGAAAGATCCAAAGAAATCAGAGTCTCATCCGGTAAAGAAAGCGAGTGATTAAAATGTTACTAATTTAAAAAATAATTGAGGTGTAACTATTAAGTAAAGAAAATGATATTCTTTTGTGGCTTGTAACCTGGTTTTCAAAGTAATTCCCAAAGCATTTTAAATATATTTTGATCCGTGAGGTATGTTTGTAACAGGACAAAAGATTCTTAAGGTAACTGCCTTGAAAGCTAATTTTAGAATGAGTTCCAGTATGCTGGCTAGAAAGCCAGTCTCATGGTGTTTATAGTTTTAACTTATAAAGAGAGAGAAGTAGAGGGTAATGATGTCTAGTGAAAATTTCTTGGTGATTTTAAGACATGGGAGCAATGCATAGTTAAATTTTTATAGAAAAATAAAGAGTCAAGTTTTTGCTGTGGTGTGCTGCATGGGAAAGAGTGTGATACCTACCAGAAGGCCAGACTTGAGGCCATGTGAACTTGGATCAGTCACTTTGACAAATGGGAAAGGTGGGGAGAGAGGAATCAATTAGGAGTTTGGGATTAACATGTACACACTACTATATATAAAACAGATAATCAACGAGGACCTACTGTATAGCCCAGGGAACTCTACTCAATATTCTGTAATAACCTATATGGGAAAAGAATCTGAAAAAAGAATGGATATATGTATATGTATAACTGAATCACTTTGCTGTACACCTGAAAGTAACACAGCCTTGTAAATCAACTATACTCCCCTATAAAATAAAAATTAAATTTAACGTCAAAGTAAAAAAAAATTTTTAATTAAAAAAAAAGAAAGAAGAATGGGAGAGGGAGGAAAGTAAAGAGAGGGAAAAAGTAAGAAGAAAGAAAATGAAGAAAAGGAAGAAAAAAAAGGAAGGAAAGGTAGGTGGAAGAAAAGGCCAACTCTTTCTTCATCCAATATAACATAAATTTGAAATTAGTGGAGTCATAATTAATGATGTTATGTCATATCTAACAAAACCATCAAATACAAGAAAAACAGAGAAGGAAGTGTCAATAAATAGCAGATTCTCAAGAGTGACAATTTTCAAGAACACCTGCTTATCTGCATATATGCCTGTAAATATGTTCATTTATCAAGACAAAGCTCATTTTCCCAGTCTGTGCTATTGTCCTCTATGTGATGGACCATGGGAGTTCAGGATGCCCTTGAAATGCGCTTGTTCTAAGCAAGTATGAAAACTACAGCTTACCCGGGCCTTAGAAAGACTGTTTCACACAACTGGATTAAAAAGTTTAAGACACACAAAAAATGGGGTTATGCTTACTTTTGGAAGAAGGGCCAAAATATTACTGTCCAAAGTGGAAAACGTGCAAGTACACACATGAGAGAGCAATTGTGAGGTTCAAATGAGATATTGTATGAAAAATCACTTGAGAAGTCTAATGCTTGGCAAATATAATTTCAGAGAAAATATTTCATGAGGAAAAATTAGAAGCATGTAAAGACACTGGACTTCCTTCTGCCTCCTGACTTCCTTGAAACATTAAGCCGTTGCTTTAATTTTTGCATACACAAAACATGAAAGTTGTCACAATTTTTCTACATGTAAATGAAAGCAAAATAATACTTGCCTTCCAGTGATCACATGGAAATACAAATGAAGTGAATATTTGCAGCCACGCCTGGAAATAAAGGCCCTGTGTAAAGTGTAAGTTTATTTCATGTGAAGTGGCCTGGCAAGTGCCTGGCACATGTCCAGGTTATAATGCGTACTATTTATGATTGGTGTGACCTTGCAGACACTGGCGCACAAGGCTGATGCCACAGAAAAGCCAGCTCGTTTCATCTGACAGAGTCCAGAATCTATTTTTATTTACTTATTTATTTTTTTAATCTTTATTAAGGCTTCAGTGTACCAAGGAGGTGGACACACTGCAGGCTAGACCATCACATGTTAGCAGTTCTCTCTCTCTATCACATGGAATGTTTCCAAAATGTCTTGTCCATTTTTTTTCTGAAGCCAGTGGTAAAGGGCTAGAACTACAGTTTGATGGGATGAGAGCAGGAACTCATACTTCAATTCATAGACATTTCATGAAGTGTCCAACTAGTTATTGTGAGAAGTATTTGCTTCTTGGTCCTGGTAGAACTATTCTCAGTGGATGTATGTAAGAGAAATAGCCTTATTTATATATTTTAAATCTATTTAAATCTATTTTGTAAATAGATTTACATTATTTATGCATTAATTTGGGTAGAGGGAGGGTATTTGCTACATTTGGCAAAATTTGGTCAATCTCTGTTAGGTGGAATCCAATCCATGCCAAGAATGACTGGCTAGAAGGGTTGGAAGAAGTTCAGATGAGATGTTAGCCTGGTTGAAGCCCAAACTCTTCTATAGATAAGAGGGTAATAAAACATGTTCATGGGCCAGTGTGTTTATAGATATTTACTTGCCTAGCTCACAGGGTTAGGAGTTTATATAAGATAAAGACGAGCTTAATGATTTTAAAGACAAAGCTCCATGTTACTATTCTGTTTAAAATTTAAGGAATGTAGGGGAATTTGTGAGGGTAAGTATATGTAATCCAGGAAATTGTTTTCGAGTTAACTAATGGTGTATGCTTTGTGCAATGTATGGAGAAAAGGCATCAAGGATAAATTTGTGATTTATAAGGCATAAATACTATATTAATGCTGTAGGTTTGAATTTTAAAGGCTTTAAATTTCATTTTGACACTTTAAAACATTTTTAGAAAAAAGGCAACATAAAAATAATAATGGTGACTTAAAAAACAGCATCGAGTGTATACTTTTGTCCCTGGGAGACTAATGAGAGGAGGTGAAAACAAGATACTTATCTTCATACTGTTTATTCAAATATTTATGAATTCCCACTATGGGTCAGGAACTATTCAAGGAGATGAAGACATAGGAATGAACAAAACAGACAAGGCCTCCATACATCTTATATTTTTGTAGGGGAAACAGACAGTAAACAAATGGCAAGTCAATATGTAGTACGTCAGAGGGTGTTAGAAAATACTTGTGGAGAAAAATAGCAGACATTGCAGTTTTAGGTTGGTGGGTGGGTAGGGATTGTTACATTTTATATAAGGTGATCAGGGAAAACCTCAGATCAGAGGTCTGAACACCTGTTAGGTGCCTCACAGATAAGGGTTCTGAAGGAGCTGAGGGCACAAGCCATATGCACATGTGGGAAAAGCCATTCCACACAAAGGGAAGTGAGTATGAAGACTTTAAAAAAAATTTGATACATTTATATGTTGTAAGATGATTGTCATCTTAGTGTACAATTAGGACCTCTATCACATTACATAAGTATAAGTTCTTTTCAGTGGTTGTAATAATTAAGTTCTAGTCTCTTAGCAACTTGGTGATTATAATACAATATTGTTGTCCATATTCTCTATATTGTGGACTAGATATCTAGGACTTATTTCCTACTTGTTGCAAGTTTGTGCCCTTAAACAACATCTGTCCCATATCCCACCTTCCCTCTCCTGCTGACCACCATTTTACTCTCTGTCTCTAAGAGTTTGGCTTTTTTAGAATCCACATGTAAGTGATATCACACCGTATTTGTCTTTCTCTGTCTGACTTATCTTACTCAGCATAATGTTCTCAAGGTCCATCCATGGTGTCACTGGAGTACGCAGACTTTAAGTCAAGAAAAAACTTGGCCTGTTTTAGGAACACATAGTTGTTTAAAAAATTTGCTGGAGTGTTACATAAATTAGTGCACATGTATAAATAGTACCTAGGCATGCCTGCCTCTAGGTCTGTTGTTGAATGTGCATTCTTCTTTATTAGGGCACCGGAGAAATGGGCTTTCATAGAGAAATTCTGTCCTAGTTCTATTTAGGGCTTTTTCTTTATTCATGGACCTAGTTTTTTGCTACACACTGATTTTCTTACCATAATACAAACTGTTTTTGAGTACTTAGTATGTGCTGAATATAGTGATAAATTATGTACACACATATCTTAATGATTTTCTCAGTCTATTTTTGCCAAGAAATCAAAATTTTTGTTTTTCAAATTTTTTAAAAAATTTAATTTGTATTTTATATTGGAGTATAGTTGATTTACAGTGCTGTGTTAGTTTCAGGTGTATATCAAAGTGATTCAGTTATACATATATCCATTTTTTTCCAGATTCTCTTCCCATATAGGTTATTACAGAATATTGAGTAGAGTTCCCTGTGCAATACAGTAGGTCCTTGCTGACTATCTATTTTATATATAGTAGTGTGTATATGTTAATCCCCAACTCCCAATCATTCCTCCCCCCACATTTCCCCTTTGGTAACCATAAGTTTATTCCTGAAGTCTGTGAATCTGTTTCTGTTTTGTAAATAAGTTCATTTGTATCATTTTTTAGATTCCACATATAAGTGATATCATATGATTGATATTTGTCTTTCTCTGTCTGACTTACTCCACTTAGTATGATAATCTCTAGGTCCATCCATGTTGCTGCAAGTGGTATTAGTTCATTCTTTTTTATGTCTGAGGAATAGTCCATTGTATATATGTACCACATCTTCTTTATCCATTCCTCTGTTGATGGACATTTAGGTTGCTTCCATGTCTTGGCTATTGTAAACAGTGCTGTAATGAACATTGGGATGCATGCATCTTTTTGAATTATGGTTTTCTCTGGATATAGGCCCAGGAGCGGGATTGCTGGGTCATATGGTAGTTCTATTTTTAGTTTTTTGGGGAGCCTCATACTGTTCTCCACAGTGGTTGTACCAATTTACATTCCCACCAACAGCGATGGAGGGTTCCCTTTTCTCCACACTCTCTCCAGGATTTACTGTTTGTAGACTTTTTGATGATGGCCATTCTGACCGGTGTGAGGTGATACCTCATTGTAGTTTTGATTTGCATTTCTCTAGTAATTAGCAGCGTTGAGCATCTGATTTTCTCAGTCTTGAAGGCTGAAAGTCATCGAGGTTAAGTTGTCCAATATCAAAGCCAGCGAGTGGCTGAAACAGAATTAGAACTTTGTTTCTCAACTGATGCCACATTGCAAACAAATTCACTGAAGCTCAGATTGAACTTGTAATTTTCTTGTGTTTAGTATCATGTACAAACTGAAAAAGAGATCTCCTTGTCTACAGTTGTTAAAAGTTTAGCTTTTACATAAACTTCATTAATTTCTGTAGGTATATCTTTTCTAAATTATATTCTTTGGGAAACTATTCCAGAAGATTTTAAATAATTTTTATATGAAAAATGGTCCCATGGCCAAATAATTTTTAGAAACACTAGTTTATATGAAGATAAATAAGCTATCTGAATGCAGAGTTTCTTAGTCTTTAAAATGCTAATGTGCATTGAACACCTGCAGGAAGTAAATGTTTTCAAATTATTTTATCGTGGAGGGGCTGTTGTGAAACACCTAGTAATATCTCAATGAACTAATTTATATAGAGCACAGTTTTGGAAATGATGCTTTAGCTATTTCAGTTCCTATGAGCTACTACCCAGGTGCATTCAATGCAAGGGGTTTACGATGTTTCCGTGAGAATGCATTCTGGTTACTGCTTACAGCAAAATATTTTCTTTCCTGTGCTGCCCCAATTTGAAGGAACTCCTATAACTTGAATTTAGGTGGTCAAATATAATATCCAGGGTGAGTGACATTTAGCTTTCCCTCCAATATTTAGAAATCCCTTAGTTTTGATGTGTAGGTTATACTTACAAATATATCTATCTCTTTTATTCCTTCTTACTCATTTTCAGTAGCTGGGAATAAAGAAGAGATAAAGATATGTCCATTTTCTTCTTCTTTGTTGTCGGCTGTTTAACTGTTTCTTGTCTCTCTTTGCACAGCTAGGTCTTTGCTACCTGATTCGAGAGTCATTCAAGTAGGACTATCCTGGTCTCATAGGTAACATCACAGTTTACTTCGAGAACAAACACTTGTATCTTTGGCTTGTAAATGAGCCTTCTGTTCATCGGTGGTACCTAGCTTGGGCTTTGGTGTAATTTAACAACAGAAGAGAGGAATGTGCAGGCGACATTTCCAAAATGTACTACATCCTTTTCTTGGGTTCCTGCTCTCTGGGGATCCCAGTTAGCTTGGGAAGCCTTAGTTTCAAAAAACATTTTTTCACTCTGCAGAGTTTCTCCAACCACGAGGTCAGCAGAACCTAAGATGGTGCCCTGAATTACCGTTCGTTTATTTCCATTCTGTTACACGTTTTCTACAAGTTAAGAGTTCCTTGGGGCTAATACTATTTGTTAGAGCAAGTTGGCTCATTGTTTCTGGGCAGACTTCATTTTCCATTTCTCCAGGCTCTTCTTTAGGAAATGTGACAGCTTCTGCCACCCCTGGTTTTTCCTCTTGTGCTCCCGTGGCATGGTGTCCTGTGGTTGTGCATTGTGTGCCACCTAAGAAGTGCCACCTGGGCACAGCATACTGTGACCCTAGGGCCTGGGGAGATTTCCACAGGTCCATGTGCTTTCTCCTCCTACTCAGTTCCCTTTCATTCATAAAACTGTCCAGTTTTTGAGCTGGAAAAAAAAGAAGTCTCTAAACTCAACTCCTTATTTAGTAGCCATGAGACGTGGGCCTCAGAGAAGTGTCCTGATTGCTCAGTGTTACGTAAGGAATCAGGGCTCAACCAAGGCTGGGAGCCTTTTACCTGCCCCTCCCCCCGCAACTCCAACCAAGTCCAAGGCCATTTCTACCAGTTGCACTACCTCAAAACGCTCTGAATGGGAGCCCTGCCACATCAGTTAGGGTTCTTTGCAGTAAGCAAAGGAAAATGACTTTGACTAAGTCAAACAAGGGAGAAGACATATCCTGGGGATATAACGGATTGCTTAGAGAATTAAATGAAGATTTGAAAAATCAGGCCTTAGGACAGACAAAACTTGAGAAGCTACAGGGACTTCAGCCTCAGAAATCTGAGACCCAAACCTCTGGGTGCTGCTTTTGGACCCTGTGGGTGCCCTCTTGAGAGTGGAAATGTCCAGAGAGCATCTGAGTAGTTGATCTCAGCTCCTGTACCCACCTCTACATGTGTGTTTGTATCTGAGAGAAAGAGAATTTGTATTTTTATTTTGTGAGGGTGAGGAGGGTGATTTACTGTGGTTGACAACCCCAGCAGAACCACATGACGTGAGGGAGGATCAGTTTGCCCAGAACAGGGATGGAGGGAGGTAGTGTCTGCTGGTACCCGAAGATGAGGAAGGAACGCTGGAGGGAACCAAACCATGCATGAACTGTGTCCTACTGACACTTACGCGGATGGGGTTAGAGGGGATGCTGATCAAGATGCTTCCTAGCTGCAGTGACCCTCTCTTCTGTTTCTTCCTTTGCCTCTTTTCCACTTCCTTCTCCCCTTGGCTCCTCCTTACACCTCCTCCCAGGCTCTGTCAACACAGAGCAAGGTGCCCCCTCACCTTCCTGCGTTACCAGTTTACTGCATCTGGTAGAAGGTGGGTGAAGAGGAGGGTCGGGAGGGTGTGCTGGGCAAGTATAGATTATACTTTTAAAAGTCGAAAGCACAGTGATGGGATGGCCTCAGTAGATTCCTGCGTTGTCAAGTGCTTGCATGACCTCCCTCTTCCCCTGCTTCTCTCTCCAGGCTCTTCAGAATAGCAGATGGAGAGTCAGACCCAAGTACTGTCTTGTCACTCTGTTGCCACTCGAGTTGAGAAGCAATTTTGATTTGAAAACATATAGCAAACAGGGACATTACTTAGGTAATGGGAGCACAGCCTGTCCCTGGTTTACCAGTGGGTCAGGTTACTCTCTGATGATTGGGATTGGTTCCTTGGTGACTGAGCTTAGTGACCGCGAAGATGCTGAAACTACAACTGTATCTTCAGCTTGGTGTGCAATACAACTGTAAACCTGGATTTCTATTCATTTGATGACAGGAGTAACTCTATTCATCTATCACTTTCAAAAGCACAAACTAGGGTAATGTTCTGGCCTTTGTTAATGAATTGTTAAATAATCACTATTATTGTTTAATTAAAATTTAAACTCTTAGCAAAATAGTGTATTCATGAACTATTTACAATAGCCAGGTCATGGAAGCAACCTAGATGCCCATTGGCAGACGAATGGATAAAGAAGATGTAGTACATACATACAATGGAATATTAGCCATAAAAAGGAACGAAATGGGGTCATTTGTAGAGATGTGGATGGACCTAGAGACTGTCACACAGAGTGAAGTAAGTCAGAAAGAGAAAAACGAATATCGTATATTAATGCATATATGTGGAATCTAGAAAATGGTACAGATGAACCGGTTTGCAAGGCAGAAATAGAGACACAGGGGTAGAGAACAAACGTATGGACACCACGGGGGGAAAGCGGTGGGTGGTGGTGGTGGGATGAATTGGGAGATTGGGATTGGCAGATATACACTAATATGTATAAAATAGATAACTAGTAAGAACGTGCTGTATAGAAAAATAAAATAAAATTCAAAGAAATAATCTAATAATAAAATTCTTAAAAAAATTTTTTTTGGGAATTTCCACCGCGTTTATGGTTGCATGGTACGTGGGTGCTGCTGTTCGAGGATTGGAATATAACAGGCACCAGAGGATTCCCGCTCTGTCCCCTGGTCCTGGAACTTGCGACCAAGGTTGTATGTCCCCATATCCTTGTTTAATGGAGAGAACTCAACCAAGCTTCGTTGCTGATAGCCCCCAAAGCATTTGATTTGTCTGTGAGAAGCTGAAAATCATCTTTTAGAAAGTTGCGCTTTGATTCTCCACCCCCTACCTGCAAATCCCTTAATTATGCTGTAGAAATTGGGGCTTTTTGATTGGGGCATGTCTCTCACAATCTGGTGCTGATTTAATTGCATAATGACTTTCTATTTCACTGGTATTCGAAGCTTTCCTAAACTTTGGAAGAGCAACCCATACCTTGGGCTAGGCCCAGGTCACTCTTCTCTCTCTCTCTTTCTCAAAGACTGTTACGGCATCAGGAACCAAGAGAAGTGGTTTTCTCTTAAAACAGTGTCTCCACAAAATACCAAAGCAATGAATCTGCTGATTGCCAAGGCCAGATATGTCAGGAAAAAAGATGAGGGCGGTAATAAACAAGTTTCTCCTGATTCTGCCCACATGTTTGCAGCTGGAGCGGCTAAGAGGAGATAACAGATGAATCCTCTGAGTAAAGAGGACGTCTTGCCACCTGTGAAGAACATTATTCAAATGCCGACAAAACCTTTGAATTCACAGGAGTGGGATAAACTTAAGGTAGATTTCAAAGAAAAGGCTAACTTTGAAAATTAGATCATTTCACAGATGGTTAAATGCCATATTTCTGTAGATGTGGCCAAATCTGTGCTGGCCTAGGTAGCTGCAAAAAACAATGGTATTGTAGGCTATGATTTGCTGGTCAAGTATTTGTATCTCTGTGTTTTTCATAAGCAGACATCAGAAATTATTGATGTCTATGAAATCATGAAAGCCAGATAAAAGCACTTAGAATCTGGAGCGTACACTCTTCTCATCCAGGGATTAATCCATACAGACAGATGGAGGGAGGCCTTGCTGCTGTTAGAGGACATCAAACAAGTCATGATTCCTTAAAAAAAGGACTATAGTGACTGTATCCAGGGAGCCCTATTTCATCAAGATGTAAATGTAGCCTGGAATTTGTATCAAGAGTTGTTAGGTCATGATATTTTTCCTATGTTGGAAACATTAAAAACCTTCTTTGATTTTGGAAAAGACATGAAAGATGATCGTATTCAAACAAACTACATGACATTCTTTTGTATCTAAGAAATAATCAGCTATATCCTGGGGAGTCATTTGCACACAGTATAAAAGCATGGTTTGAAAGTGTTCCTGGAGAACAATGGAAAGGACAGTTCACCACAGTCCAGCAAACTGGTCAGTGTTTGGGCTGTGGAAAAACTGTAGAGTCTATTCACCTGAGTTCAGAACAGTATGAATTTCTCAAGGAAAAAATCATGAGGGATGTGATAGATGAAGGTGACCAATACAAAAAGACAACACCTCAGGAACCTGAGATTTCAGAACTTTGTAAATTACTGTCCTCCTTTTGATATTGTCGTTGATGACCTCAATGTTGCCAAAATGTTTCCTAAAGCTCGTGAGTCTCAAGTTCTCTTGGATGTGGTCTCTCAGCTAGCCAAGCAGAATCTTCAAGTGCTGGTCCCGGGCTGGAAGCATATGTTAATGCAGAATTCCTGGTGGAGGAAGGATGATATGGAAAAGGTGCAAAAGCAAGCCAGCTTTTTTTTTTTGCTGACAACTTCTCAGAGGATGCCGTTCCTTCTGTATGCCACACTGCACTCAGGGAACCACTGCAAGTTTATCACAAAAGATCTGATGTGGGACCACAAGGCCTGTGTTCCTGATGCCAAGACCCAATGCCTGTTCTTTAAGTGGCAGCAAGGACATCAGCTGGCAATTGTTTGTAGGCATCCGGGATCAAAAATAACTCTTCAGCATATTCTCATCTTTGACACCATGGTGCCAACAACTGGAGACTCGTGGCACATACCTTACGATGAGGACCTGGTGGAAAGATATTCCTACGAAGTGCCAACCAAATGGCTTTGCCTTCACCAGAAGACATAAAGACTCTTACCCCCATGCTAAACTTGTGTTTGGGTGTCCTCCTGGTTGGCATCAGAGCTCTTAAGTTAACGCTTGTTTAGAGTATTGCTTCTATCCTGTTTGTCCTGTTTGGTCCAGTTGGTTTGCATATCAATAAATTGATTTTTTAATTAAAAAACAATTTGTGGGGGGACTTCCCTGGTGGCACAGTGGCTAAGAATCCACCTGCCAATGCAGGGGACACAGATGCAAGCCCTGGTCCAGGAAGATCCCACATGCCGCGGAGCAACTAAGCCCATGCACCACAACTACTGAGACTGTGCTCTAGAGCCCGCAAGCCACAACTACTGAGCCTGTGTGCCACAACTACTGAGCCTGCACTCTAGAGCCCATGTGCCACAACTACTGAAGCTCACATGCCTAGAGCCTGTGCTCCACAACAAGAGAAGCCAGTGCAACGAGAAGCCCGTGCACCGAAACGAAGAGTAGCCCCTGCTCACCGCAACTAGAGAAAGCCTGTGCGCAGCAATGAAGACCCAACACAGCCAAAAATAAATAAATAAATAAATAAATTTAAAAAAATATATATCTAAAAAAAAATTTTTTTTTTGAAGACAATTTAAAATTTAAAGGAAACAAAGTACCTGTCTAAAGAAGAACTGGAGTGGGCTGCTTAGAAAATTCTCAGCTATTCTGAATTGCTCTCCTTTAAAGTATATCCCATAGAAGAGACAATACTGACCAACTCTATTAGACCTATATGAAAATAGGCCATGATTTTTACCTTTTTTTCCTCTGTTTCTAAGACTATATGGAATATTTGAGGAGAAGATTGCCCTCTGCCAAGAGGAATATGAATGGCATGGTAGAGTGTTATGTAGGTAACACATTCTATATTAAACTCTTATATCCCTTTAAATATTTAATAAGGTTCAGTAAAGTGTATTCTTTTGGGAATTGAAACATTATGAAGTACCTAGAAGCAATCCTGCTTGTCAGATCAGAGAGCTGAACATTAACTTTTTGAATGCATTTAATTATCTGTGGAAGCATTTAAACACAGTGGACTTAGAAAATGATAACATGGAAACAAAATGTACATATTTTGATTTCTTCTTTTTTTTAATTGAGATAAAATTCACATTACATAAAACTCATCATTTTAACCATTTTAAAGTACACACTCCTGTGGTTTTTAATATATTCACACTATTGTGCAACTACTGCCACTAATCCTCAAACACTTCTATCACACCCCAAAATAAACTCTACTCCCAATGTTTCCCGCCCCCATCCCCTGGCAACCACAGATTTACTTTCTGTCTCTATGGATTTGCCTAATCTGGACATTTCATATCAATTGAATCATACAATATGTACCCTTTTGTGTCTGGCTTCTTTAACTTAATATAATATTTTCAAGATTTATCCAAGTTGTAGCATGTATCACTACTTCATTACTTTTCATGACTGAACAATATTCTGTAGTATGTACATTTCATTTATTCATTGATCAATTGATGACCATTTGAGTTGTTTCCACTTTTTGCTCTTATGGTTAATATTGCTGTGAACATTCATGTACAAGTTTTTGTGTGAACATATGTTTTCAGTTCTTTTGGGTATATACCTAGGAGTAGAATTGCTGGGTCATATGGTAACTCTATCTTTAACTTTTGGAGGAAATGTCAAATTCCACAGTGGCCAAACCATTTTACATCCTCACCGGCAATGTGTGTTCCAATTTCTCCATAATCTCCCCAACATTTATTTCTGTTTTATTTTATTTTAGTTAAATTATAGCCATCCTGGAGAATATCTCATTGTAGTTTCGATTTGCACTTCCCTAATAACTAACTCATGATGTTGAGTATATATTAATTTTGCATCTACACCTTTATGCAAATGAAGCAACAAATGTAACTGAACAGAAAACTCAAGCAGTGTATATAAATTAACATTTGATGCAAACATCATGTCAACATGCTGCAGTTTCTAGTCTGTAACACTTATGTGTATATCTCCTGTAGACCTCCAATTACATATATGTACAGACACATATGAAAATAGTCTCATTAAAGCGGGCCTTAGTGTCTGGGATTCTCAGCTGACTGTGACACAGACCTGAGTGACTTTCTGAAAAGAGATGCATCTTTCTGTAGTTGTTGGAAGCCATCTCAATACTGAACACAGGAAATGTCCTGGACATAAAAAGTAGACTTGATGACTGCATTCAATAACTTTTTATGCTCTCTTTATAGTTTTTCCCTTTCTTCTCTTCCTGACTGGGTGTCGACTGTCACCTGACTTTTCTTTCTGTTCTGACTGTAGCAGTCCACTTTCAAATATGGACCTTGAAGCTCTATTCTAACAATCTGTTGAAAAGTTGTTTAAAATAATAGCAAATAGATGCCGAGTGGTTTCCTTGATAAGATTACATTAGGGCTTTAGAAGATGGATTATGCGATGACTGTTTTGACTGTTTAGTTATTTCTCCCTTTCTGTTACTAGTTTATTTTTGGAGACCTGACCCCTTGTATCTCATTGCAAATATTCCAATGAACTTAGTGTTTAAAAACACCTACTCGTGTGGACCTTTGACACCTCACGCTTTTATGAAGCAGGCTTTTTAGACTATAAACCAGGAGTATTTAACTAGGGAAAATTTCAGACAAGGCTAAGATGGTCTGATGTCCCAGCAAACATTTACTGTGGCGCTACATAGCTGATCTGATGTCTGTCTTGAGTTCCATGAGCCTTATGGTGTTAATTACCACTTTTAGCAGATGTTTGTTGACAGTTAATAAACTCAGTTGCTACTTGTTCTTTTCAGAAGTAATTATAGATCCTGGTTGCACTCTTAAATTAACAGCACATACAAGAGCTGTTCTCACCTTTTAACCACTTGCACCCCCCAGGCCTCCCTAAAATGGATCTGAGTTGTGATAAATGTTACTTTGGGGCTTAGGGTAATGCATTTTCCTATCCATGCATACTTGTAACTACCACATTAAAATAGGATACAAACACCTTTATTTTTCCTTACTCAGGTGTAAACAAGTCGCTTATGTAAGTACTACTGTTTATCTTGGTTGTTTTGTTCTACTGCCTCTTTGCTATGGAGAGTCTGCGATGTCTATAGCGTCAGTTTTGGGAAGGTTCATTTTTTTCTCTGAAGAAAAATGGTGCTGATGAATGATTTAAGGAAACTGTATTTAAATATCATTATTTATAGTAAAGCTACTTTGTTTTATCCTACACCATGGTCAGGCTAATACTGCCTGATATTTTGTTCCTACCCTCCACCCCCTTATCCAGAAAACTACCAGCTCTTATTGTGATGATGGTGGAAAGAAATGATAATGATGCTTTGACTCATTAGTTCTCCATTTAATGAAGTCAGATAAAAATGGTAAGTAGCCCAGATCACGTCTAAACAATTTAGAAAGTGTTATCTCCAAGGGAAATAAAGTCCTTTGGCAATAATTTACAAGTTGTGTGGAGAAGTTGCTATGAATAACAGATTGGCAAATGAAAATTTTTCAAATTTCATATTTTGAAATTTGAAAAATTTTCATATTTTCCAAAGGGTTACACCTCCTCCCAGATTTCTACACATCTGTTTCTTTCTAAAGTTCACCTGATCACATGCACAGATTTCAAAGTATCTATGATTACTAATCTCGTTTGATCTAGAAGCTGCATATTGCCAAACACAAGGATTGGCGGACATCTCAAGGATCGAAGGTCTGAACAAGGAGTGAGTATGACTTGGAGGAGACTTAGGAAATTATAAAGTCATGCAAAAATAATGAACTTGAAGAATGGGTAAGAGGGAAAGGCACCGGATTGAAGAAATATTGTTACCATGCACAGAGAGAAAGAGAGAATTGCAAGAAGGGTGAGATGCAAAAGCATTATTGTGTGTGGGTAGACGTAGGTGAAAGATAAGGAGAGAAAACAAGTTTCTCTTACCTGAGTTGTCCGTCATTGGCCTAAACTGATTCTTGGTGTTATTAATAGTGAAGGCTGACTTCTTAAGGAATTTCCCCCCCCCCCCCCCGATATTTAGACCGAAGTTTGTTTCTTTTTAAATTTATCTTCCATTTGCATGGAAAATTCATATCATCTAGTTATGTTTTCTTTATAAAAGCTTGAAATCTTTGGGAACAACATTTCCTTTAAAGAGTTTAGTTATTAATAAAAAGTAAATAATGAAACAGTTACTGTTTCTTAGACAGTTTGATTGCTTTTTCCAAGTATAAAAATGTAATCTAATATTGTAAAGCCAGTGTAAATACATGTACCAGACATCAGCAGGATCTTTGCTTTTACTGAAATGATACTGTGTGTAACATTGCCCTCTAAATCTACACCACTGATTGTAACTGCTAGAGCTAAGACTATCTCTAAGGATTCATTAGAGTTTTAGGAAGGCAGTATATTACACTGGTAAAAGTATATACTTTGGCATCAGACAGCCTTCAGTTCAAATTCTGATTCAGTCACTCTCTATCTGTATCTTTGGGCACATAGTTTCCTTAAACCTTCATTGCCTACTTTGTAAAAAAAAAAAAAAAAAAAAAAAAAATATATATATATATATATATATATATATATATATATATATATATATATGATGCTTGTAAAGCATACACAGTTCCCTCTGTATGGTGACTGTTCATAAGTATTTGTATTATGATGACTATTATCATCCTTTGTCTTTCCTCTTCTGTTATTTGAAAATAATTAGTAATTCTCATTTTTCCCTTTTCTCATCTGCTTCTCTTGACACCTCTTTCTTCTCATTCATATATTATTATTATTTTTAACATCTTTATTGGAGTATAATTGCTTTACAATGGTGTGTTAGTTTCTGCTTTATAACAAAGTGAATCAGCTATACATATACATATGTTCCCATATCTCTTCTCTCTTGCGTCTCCCTCCCTCCCACCCTCCCTATCCCACCCCTCTAGGTGGTCGCAAAGCACCGAGCTGATCTCCCTGTGCTATGCGGCTGCTTCCCACGAGCTATCTATTTTACATTTGGTAGTGTATATATGTCCATGCCACTCCCTCACTTTGTCCCAGCTTACCCTTCCCCCAACCCCATGTCCTCAAGTCCATTCTCTAGTAGGTCTGCGTCTTTATTCCCGTATATCATTTAGCAGGACTTTAGATGGAATAGATATATCAATTTTAGAACCACAGGACTTTACTCTAGATGTCTGGCAAAGAAAGGGGAGCTGTTTCTATGGAAAATATCACCAAATTTCAGTCTCAACTATTGTTTCATTCACAGTGACTGATATAAAATCAAAACTGAGACATGAAGAGAAGTAGAAAAATATGATTCATAATAAAAATAAAAAATATGAGCACACTCACAGAGATGTTGGAATTAGTAGTTTTTATACTGCACATATATTATGAATTAAGAATTTGCTAATTAAAGTGGACCTTTTAAAAATAATTAACCATATAAATATTATTTGGAAGCTGTTTACCTAAAAATTACATAAACAAAATATCTAAATGACAGGTCTAACTTTTAATAATAATATTGATAGTAATAATAATAATACTCGAAGACTAAGAAACAATAGTCTTTTTAGGAATAGCACTAGTTGTAATATAATTAACAATACAGTGATATATAAGCACAAGAAAATTGTATAGAATCTCGTAAGAGGTTCTGCCACTTTCTATATGTATGATCTTGGGAAGGTCCGGCTACCCCGGAGCCTCAATTTCCCTATGTGTAAAATGGGGATAATAATACCTGCCCCCAAAAACTGTTATGATGATGGCATCAGATTGCATTTGTAAGTAGTTTAATAACAGGAACAGGTACACACACTAGATTTAACCAATAAAGTGAAAATTAACCTTTCCACTGAAATGGGGTTATAAGAAGTTCTATTATTTCCATCTTGATTTACTTAATCTCTCTATACAGATGAGCAGTCCTAAATCAGCAGTTTACTTGAGGAAAACTTCAATGGAAAAGTCATTTCTCTGTAACATCATCCATTAACACGAGGTTGCAGCTCTGGCTTTTCAGTGAGGCTTTGCTATTGATGTTATTGATTATTAGTACACGCTTTTTCCATATTAAAACCTATTTATTATTTTCCCAACATGTAATCTGTTTTGGTAACTGAGGTGAATCACAAAATTTTTGAACAAGAAATGAGTTTCTACATTCAATTTCTTAAACTAACCAGGCACTTAGCACACAACTTTAATGAAGTTATTTGCCTAGAGGCAAATCAATAATTAATTTCCCCACTCAAAAGCTATGACTTGGGTGTTTCCCTTAAAGCATGCCAATTAAAAATAGAAAAGCCAGACTATAAAAAGTATATATTTATTGACAAGTTGGAAGATGTTGCCAGGCTTTTTTATAAGCTCTCTGAAGATTATTGCTTTATTTGAAAAGAAATTTTAATTACCCTTGGTCAGGATGCTGAAGTCTTAGCATTATATTCCTACTTTGTAATACACACCCAGCTCACACTGATAATTTCCCCGTAGTTGTGGTGATTAGGGAGAATCATAACAGACAGTTGATCAACTTGCTAGGAGATGACTGTGATGGAAAGAACGGCTTTGAATTATTCTAGTTAATTTAACCCGTATACTTGAGAGAACAAGTGATACTGGTTGCTATGAAGTATTTGCTAATATAAAATGATAAGTTTTAGCACATGTTCTTAACAAACCTGAAATTGAGCTGGGAGAGTGAGAAAATTCGACTTGTATTCAGTTTAATTTCCAAAACTATGAGTTTATCTGAAGTATCATGCTAACAATTATTTTCCATCTGTTCACTCTGTTCTGGCACCACTGGCCTCCTCTCTGTTCTTAAATAAGCCTCGGAGCCTTTGCACTTGCTATGGCCTCTGCCTGGCCTGCTCTCCTCCCGTGTATTTGCATTGGCCCATTTCTTGACGCCCTTCAAGACTTTGTTCAAGGTCATTTTCTCAGAGTTGCCTCCTCTGATCCCTATACGTAAAATTATACACCCCAGTCCTCCCAATCTCCCTTAGTCTGCTCTGTTTCTTTCTAGAGCACCAATCTAATTATCTTCCGAAGCACTATGTATTTAGAAATACTTATTTGTTTATCGTTTTCTCCTCTCTCCCATCAAATGTAGACTCTAGGAAGCCAGGGAATTTTACTTGTTTTATCCAATGCTGTCTTTCCAGCACAGAGAATATTGTCAGATACCTAATGAAAACTGAATACACATTTGTTGAATGAATGGATAAATGCTTTAATAAATAAAGAGAGAGATTCAATGTACTAGCTTGAGCACCTGGAAATGGCTCTAATTGATTATTTGGCGGCTTGCCTCAAACCTGGACTCATCAATGGAATGTGCCTGATGAAGTTAAAATGCCAGAAATAAATTGGTACCTTTTTTTCGGCCTCGTGGTGTGGATTGCGGGAGTTCCCTGGCCAGGGATTGAACCCGGGCCATGGCAGTGAAAGCACCAAGTCCTAACGATTGGACCACCAGGGAACTCCCAATAAGTTGGTATCTTGTAGAAAGATAAATCCAAAGAATTTAGGGAGATTTGGTATTTCGCAACTTTGTTCCTTAAGGGGATAATAGAAAACACTTCTAGACATTAAGAAATTCATTGGTGAGGGGGGTGCAGCATTAGTGAAAAAGACTGCAGTGGTTACCATCTCTAGGAGGGGATGATACCACCATGTGCATTGGTAGCCTTGGTCGACTGAGGGCAAATTAGCAGCACTTAATTAGCCAAGGATGGTGGTGTGGTTCTGTAATAATCACCAGGTTGAGAGTGTTAATAATAAAGTTTGACACGCAGAAGACTTTGGAAGTGGCTAACTGATCATGGGGGATTCTAGGACTGAAATTGATGATATCCTACTAAGGTCCTACTTAAAAAAATCTCTAGGTTTGGCAGTGTCCTGAGTTACTCACTACAATGGAAATTCACGGTCCCTCCCACACTTGCCTGACCTGGACTCAGATCATAGACTCAGAGCTCCTTAAATGAAGGGAAAGATCTGTCTCACTGAGGAAGAACCCTGCAGTAGTCTCAAGTATATCTTCCTCTAGTCGTTTTCTAATATTTTATAAAGTGTGTATTACTGATGATTAACTTTCTTATTTGATCCATAGGTAGCAGATCAAAGTTGTGACTGACTTGATAGAGAAGGACTGACTATCCCTCAGAGATAGCGATGGTGGCTGAATGATTGTGGGTATTCACTTTTGGGGAGAAGACGCACCTGCTTTAATTTGGAATATAGATATTTTCTTTATGTCAGGTACGGACACGCTATTGTTGCTATTGCTATTGTTGCAATTATATGTATAGGAAGAAGGTTGTGTTTGGATGGAAAAGTCCACAAGACTGGGTTATTGATGGTAGTTAATCACTACTGATGCTCTGTCAGCAACCACTCCTATCACGCTCCAGCCTGTGTTCTATATTAATCATTTTTGAGTCTCACTGCAACTCCTGTCTCTTGTTTATGAAATTTTTCCACTCTCTGAAGTCTACAACATATAGTCAATACTACACAATTTAGTCCTTAATTATATACTGTCTTTTTCTTAACTAATTTTATATATAAGTGCTTCTACCCTGCTTGATATATTATTTTAAAATGAGGATATCTTATATTCTCTTTTGTACCATGCTCAATGACCTCTGAACTGTTAATCTAATGGAACTTCCATTTTCATAGTATCTCTTTTAATCTAATATTTCACACTCATTTATAATTTAGACGAGCAAAGACTCAACTCAATCATAGCAACTCAGTCACAAAAGCTTCGTTATAACAAACCAAATAGATAAGTCTTGACACTCAAATTCTGAAAGTCTGGGAAAATTAAAATATATCAGCCTTTCTGATAAGAGATCAAAGTACCCATTCTTTATTTTACGAAAGCAACCAGCAGAGGGAGCAAAAGAGATGTTTAAGTGTCCTTGTTTCTGCTTGCGGACCTTCCAGGATGGTTGCTCTCTAGAGCTAGACTATGTTTTTAATATATATTCCCCGTAATCCCAAGGCAGAAATTCTGCTTTATAATTACCATGCACCTGTGAAGTCAGTTCTAAGAGATTCTGCCTACAGGATTTCTTTCTACAATCTTGAGTCGCATGAAAACCTCTAAAGCTACTAGGTGAAAACTCAGGACTAAAATTTTAGGCCTTCAAAACCCTAGCTAGCTTAGGAACTACATCAAAGGAATTTTGAATGAATAATAAAATTAGCTTTCGAGCTATTACTTAGGATAAATGATAATAAATGTTTTCTATGATCTGTGTTGTCTAAAACTTTTGAAGAGATTTTCACACATACTCTACATTGGAGATTTTACTACATTCACGATAAAATTGTATTTATATTTGATCAAGAAAATAAATAGAGACGGTCCTTCTGAAAAGAATCTTTCAAATATATGTATTTAAGTATATATGTATACACATGTAGTACCTATACTATACATAATGTGTCTACATTCCCACTTAAAATGTCTGCCAAAACATTATAGGCCAAAAGAGCTTCTCATTACCCTGAGCATTTTTGTTTACATAATTCTGTCAAGTATAATGATGAAGAAGGCCAAAGACTTGTGTGCGGCTTACAACATCCCTTGCAAAACTTTAGGAATGTCATTTCTTGAATTCTTTGGATGAGTTCAATATGAGGGCTCCTTGGATGTATAAGATCTAGTTTCCCAAACTGTTCCTTGAATTTAATAAGGTTATATTAAAGTACAGTCACAGGGGAAGTGAAGAAGCAAAGAAGAAGAAAAATCTGTGATAATGCAAAGCTAATGTGAGTTTAATGTAAATCATTTTATTCATCTGCTGAAGGATATCAGAAAAAGGAAGCATTTCATTTTTAAAGAGAAGATAATGATAAATAATGTCTGTGTAGTTTCTCTGTGTTGGGGATGTATAAACTCTTATATCAACAAAATATAACACGAACTTGGGACTTTCCAGATATCCTGGCATGCTGGACATCTTCATCATTTTAATAATTTTTTACTTTAGGTAGGATTATGTTAGATTTAATTATTTGAGTTGATCTTCAAAAAACAAGTCATACAGAGATTCCTCTGACTGAGACTAATGAGATTATTTTTATGAGGGAGTAGATTGGATAAGTGTGTGTGCGTGCACCTAAGTGTGTAACTGATCAACAACAGAAATAACTTTAATATTTGCTTCCTCAAGGAAGAAACAAACTTTCGTATTACTGTGAATGTCTTTTTTTCCCCTGTTGTCTCTTTCTATCCTGTAGTGAATTAGTTTTTATTAGAAGGTGGTTATTCCTTGTGCTGGAGGTATAAAATCACAGGGTAACCGGACCTCTACGGGGGATACCTTTTCTGTCTTCTGGCTGGGTAGCTGGGTTGTGCAACTCATGGAAAGAACAACGTTAAGGCTTGAGAAGAACACTCCATGGAGAGTTTTGTAAGAACATCCAGAACAGAAACAAATAAACTAATGACGGCATCCTTTTCATGAAAGACACTAATAAAGCAAAGTTTGAAAACTCAAAGTCAAAAAGCATCTTTTACTTTAAAAGAATTTAAAGCCCTAGGGAGATTTAACTGCCTGGTACTTCTTGGTTAATGCAGGTTAAAGAAGCTCATTGTTTTAAGTTTTTTGGTGGAGTTGGCATGGATAATATTCGAACTTGTTGAAGTGACGCAAAGATTGGGAGAAGGTACCAGAAAAAAGGTGATCTGGTGTGGTTCAGTGAGTTGGCTTGGATTAGCAATCCAGAGATGTCAGTTCTAGACCTAACTTTATCACTTAGTGATTGACCGTCCTTGGCCAGTTCAGCACATTTGTTTCCTTACCTGCCACAGGATAACATGATCAGATGGAGGAACTTTGAAAATACCTATAAAAATATGAGCTATCTTTATAAAAATTACTTGTTGATATTAAAAATACTCAAGTAGATGAGCATTATGGCTTTTTAAAATGCATTTTTATTATACTCTAGAATCTATAGTTTGAAAATAATAAAACTTAACTAGGACTATGCCAAAGTGCTCTGATCTTTGGGAATAAGATGGAAAAAATGCAATATTCATTAGAACCTTTATAGTGGTTAGGGAGATGACCTTAATAGGTTATCAAATTCACAACCTCGCACAATGGACCAAGTTTAAGCCAATTCAATTAAACGAGATTTTCCATTGTTTACCAAGACGACCACAGCCAGCCAGGACTCCATTCCAATACAAGCAGTTTCAATATTATGCAGTCCTGTCTTATGTAATTCTTGATTCTCAGGCCATACTCACATGGGGATAAAAATAGAATATTATGATTGTTGCCAATTGGTATTTCTCTGGCACTGTTCCTATTCCCTACGTGAGAACTCTAGACCACACTTATACGTCTACTAAATAGTTGTATGACGTTCTTCAGATGTATGTCATCTACCATCAGCAAATTTATCCTTCTAACCACCCAGTGGCATCCTCTGTTCTACCTTCTTTCTCTCTTACCCTGACTCCTTATAGTATGCTCACTGCCTTCTGGTATTAAAAACAGCAGCTTTGTTGCCAGTGTTGCCCTATGAGGATGATTCTAGAAGCAATAGCGTCTGTGCCCAGGCTGCCGTGCCTATCGCTGAGTGTCTTGATGAATCTGTCACAGCATCAGCCGCCAGTGTCTCCTACTGTGGGAGGTGAGACTGGCCCCAGTGCTGCCGCTGCCTGAGTGCTGCAAGTCTGTCTCAGCTGTTCTTGTTTTCACTTGTTCCTCCGTGGATCCTTCCACGCTCTGGTACTTGGCCGTGAGCCTGCAAGCTCTGGGATGAGGGGAATAAGAGTGACTGACATTGAGTTGTCCTTCTAGTTATCTCTTCCCTTTGATTCTGGCACATCATTCGTGAACCAAACATGTGTGCTCAGTTCCTTTTCTCTGTACGTTTTACCCAAGGAAGGGTTTTAATCTCCCATGTAATACTCCCTACTAGGCACCCCGTAGCACCCTGCTAGACACAGGTGAATATTGTTTAGGCTTAAACTGATACACTTACTGTACCCCAAGTACCCCAATAAAATCTCTTGATCATGCCAACTTTGAGCCTTTTCCCTTAGTTTGATTCTTAGAGAGGACTCGTGTTTATATTAGTACTTCATATACTTACGGGTCATGGACAGCCCTCTCATCCGTCATTGCTGCAAAAAAATATCCATCTCAATGTTTTTAAGTAAGGGTGTTGTTTTATAGACTTTTATTTATCTTTGTGGTTGTAGGCTTGAAGGCTTCTTCAACGTATTCACAAAGTAGGACACCTTATTCTAAAATGTCACCTCTCTCTTCTACAAGGTTTCTTTGCTCGTCGAGCCTAAAAGATGAGATGAAGCATTATTTATGGGGTCCTAACATAACCCCTGCTCTCCGTATGCCTAGTGTTATTGGATTCACATGAAGCATGCATGCCTTTTAAATGATGCATAAGAATGAAGTGTTATAGCAGGCTCCTGGTTTACCCTGGCTTGTAGTTTCCCGAGAGATGCCAGAATTGGCCAAGGAACTCCTTTTTAAAAAGATGGAAAAAATTCCATGGAAGGCAAACATAGATCACTTCAAAAATCATTTTTCTCCCATTTCTCTTTGGCTCTTCAGTCCATAAATATCAAAGCCCACTTTCAAAAGGTACACATACCATATTTATATTGGAATATAATAGCAGGGGTTCTGAGAACCATTCAGACATTTAACAAATGTCAGTTTGAAACAAATGATTTTATTCCTGGCTGGATAAAATCTCCAGTAGTCATCAAATTTGGAGGCTTCTCTTAAAGATGATATGGCAATTCACTAATATATGTCAGAAAGCAGATTGACATGTTTTGTCAATATATTTTAGTTTCCCTAATTTATCTTAGTATATTCTAAAGGGTCTTTCTTTCATAGAGATCCCATGAGGTATTCCTGGAAAGAAGGGTTCCATGGTCAGTTAGTTTGGGAAAGGCTTCAAACCATAGTCTCAGAGGTCCTGCAGCAAAAATAAATTTGCTTAACTCGTTTAACCCATCTAGTCCCAAACTAATTTGACCATAATAACCAAACTCTCCCTTTAAAAAAAAAAAAAAAAAGAATGTATTTAACACCTTGTGGAACACAATTTGGTAATTATTGCTCTGTTGTTCTTATTTTTTTTAAATAAAGATTTTTTTTTTGATGTTGACCATTTTTAAAGTTTTTACTGAATTTATTACAATATTGCTTCTGTTTTATGTTTTGGTTTTTTGGCCTCAAGGCATGTGAGATCTTAGCTCCCAGACCAGGGATCAAACCTGCACCCCCTGTATTGCAAGGCGAAGTCTTAACCACTGGACTGCCAGGGAAGTCCCTATTGCTCTGTTTTAACCTCTCTGACTAACTCTTTGGACTGAATGGGTCATTTATTCTAATTTTCCCTTCCATACATGTTTCAGGTATTTCACTGGTTCTATTTAGTCAACAGGAGTCTTCACATGGCCTATACTTTTAACCTCATTCTACTCACATTTTCATATGTATTTTTCACACATCCTTCTTTGACAAAATAGAATTAGGTTTTCATCATGGGTAAGACAAATGCAGAAATCATTTAAACTTGTGTTTTTTAGGTGAGGCTTAGGCATTCTCTTAGGATCAGGATGGTGCTAAGCCTGGTTGTCTCTTCTCTGGTAAAATACAAAATACGCAAGACAGGCCTCTCAGAGAAGCAATGAACTCCACAGCTGCAAGAAACTAGGTACCATCTAGGCTGAGTCTTCCATTTGTGCCAGGAATCAGAGACCCAGGTTATCAAGGTGACTGGCCTCAGCTTAGGCCACAGTTGTAGCTGAGCTGGATTTAAGCCTGGTTTCCTGACTCTTAGTCCTTTAACTTTTCTGCTAAATTTGAGGCCTCATAGACCTCTGGTGGGGTAGTTGGATCTTACTGCAAATTCACCTCTGCTATTTTCACCAAGAACAGAAGTCCACAACTGTTGTCCTTGGTTTTGAAAAGCACAGCTATAGAGATGACCATGTAGTAAACATGTTCTCCGAATATTAAATTCCACCAAAATATTTCTAAACAAAAAAGTGTGTGTTTTGCCTGTGTGTGTGTTGTCTCTGTGTATGTGAAGGTGGTGGTGGTGGTGGTGGTGGGGTGGGCAGGATAGGGGAACGCACACTCTAATTGACTTAACTAGACTAAGAATACATTTGTTCTGAGCTTCCAGGAACAAAATAAAATAAGTAAAACTGTCATCCTATTCGAATAATTGTTGAGTATTTTTTCTTAGTCAATTTCTTTTTTTAGGGAGCTATTAAATAGGCTATGAAATAGGTTGGTGGTGAAAGATGAGCTGGTAGCAATTATTTCCCCATGTCCTCACTGACTTGGATAATGCTAACTTTTCTTGGTTGTATACAACCTAACTAAAAATGCAGATCCAGTGACTAATGTCTCGGGTGTGTCAAAATGGCAGGAAGGCCGTGTTTGCAACTCATCTCTCTATTTCACATTTCCCTCTCTTTCTAGATTAATTTCCTCTTAACTCATCAATCGAAGTCCTTTCACAGACAGATACAGATTCTCTTGCAATTACCTGGAGGGATCTCCACTCAAGTATTTGTTGGAGGACCGTTGGGTTGCGTAGAGATTTTAACAGGGAAATAAGCACTGCAGAATTATGTCCATCTGTGTACAAGTATTTATGGGAACAGTCACAGTGGCTGAAATAATTGATGCAAAGAAAAACAATTATGAAACAAATATGACATGGTGTGGATACAGCAGAAGATTCCATGACTTCCCTCTTAATTCCTCTCCATTATGGTTGTGTTTATTAAATCTCAAATAATCAGAAAAAAATTCTGAAATTGAAAAGTGGTTCCCAAGATCTGGCTATACATAGTTACCATTATTTTCAAGGCAAGGACAATTATTAAAGAAAATAAGAGAATTATATTCTGGCCCATTTACCAAAACATGACATGATATTTGAGAATTAAAAAGTATAAATAAGAATAAATTTACTTTTTAAGAATGTCTGTGTAAGAAATTGTAATTATTAATCACTACAGCATTGACATGAATTAGAAAAAGAATAGTAAAACACGTGAAGGGAATAGTATTCAATTCATTTACAAGGATAGCTTGGAGTTCTTATAGATTTATAGTATATCTCTTATGATGAATCTAGTTGCCAAGAGCCTGGGAAGACTGGATTTTGGCATAAAGACAGTACTTCATGCAACTTTTGCTGGTTTTATCACCTCTTCTTCTTCCAGAACTCTGTAGAATACCCTTTTCATGAAATCCCTTTTAGACTCTTCTTTCTTTGGTACCCCTTCCCTGAATTTTACTGTTTCCACCACTCCCGACCACCACATGCCAGACGATGATCGATTCTGTCCGTTCAACGTCTCTCAAATCTGTTTTTGGGACCAGAAGTGTTGCAACAACACCTTGTTAGTTCCCCTTCCTCCATTCTTGATTTATTGAATCTGTTCTTAAAACAGCTACCGGAGTAAATGTGTCTATAATAATAATGCACTGACTGCTTACTCTATTCTAGGCACTTAACATACATCAGGCCTTTTGATTCTCATAGTAATATCATTACTCCATTTTGTTAGATAAGGAAAATTATGGCTGAGAGAAACCAAGTTGCCAATGGTCACACAACAGGAAGAGGCAGAGCCAGAGCTGAACCTTCAACGTCTGAAACCCCATTTGCCTCTCTAACTATTACACCACACTGCTTCTTCAAGCCAATCAGACGGTATTACAGTTTGTGTTCATTTTGATGTTTCTGTCACTCATGAAATTGTCAATTTGGGAAGGCAGCAATTTTCTCAGTATGCTCTCGTTCCACTGAGTAGAACAGTAAAGGAAAACTATGTGACATGGTTTTTATGGCTGTTTTCTGGTATTGACTGTTTATTAAGCCTATCCCCAAACCAAGTGTTTCAATGGTGCAGAGAGACAACGCATGGATTGATGTGTAGGTTAGAGGTGTGTGAGTGGTAGAGAGGATTAGATATTTAACGAACTGTGGTTGCTTAATTCAGTTGATTAAAGCACCATAGGAATGAAGTCACGTTTATGGATTCAGTGCCTGTGCGGGTCCGTTTATTTAGTCATGCTGCACCCTTGACCTCAGCCCACCTCCTTGCTAATACATACTATTAGCTGAAAGCAAAGTGCAATGTGAATGGAAAAGAGCAAATCCCTCTTCACACTTGGAAAAAATTACTCAACAAGCATGTCCTACTGACACTGGCAAGGAAGCCGGGCAAGTCATTAAATCTTTGTTTTCAGTTCTTCTGAAAAATTCATTATTTGACAAAATGCCATGAATCATATACAAATTTGAATCCCCTTTATAAAATTGCTTTAACTGCATTTTAACAAATGAAACATTAAGAGATAGATTTAGGTGAAAATAGAGTAGAAACTATACTGATAACCTCAGTTTTACAAAGAAAAATTTATTAACGTATCTAGATAAGAATGGTTAATAGTCAGCTATTTGAGCCTTTTTACTTGAAGTGTTCACATCTTCCTGGTTCTTAAATTCTTTTCATCAGAGGTGAATGATGGTAACCTGTGATACTAGATTTTCATATTCTTGAAGTAGAGCTGTCATAATTGGAGAAAAATAAAGGAAACTCAGGTTAATATTTTTCACACTGTTTTCTTCCTTTCCAACCAAAATAATAAATAGTCCACATAAATGAACCACCACCATCTTTGAGGTGCCATAACTGAAAGCCGGTTTAGTTCCTGTTTACCACCTGTTGCTTTTTTTTTGTCATTCTGTCCACCTATCATGGAAGAATTATTGTTTTCTTTGTAATATTATCTAATATAGGAGAATGAGTGTATTTGTTTGTTTAACACATATTTATTGAATTTCTACAAAATAAATACATATTTACAGGACACTAGTCCCTGGAGATAGAATTGTGAGCAAAAGAGGGTATGGTCCTCTCCTCACGGATACTTAGAATGTAGTGGGATGATAGACATTGGTGAAATCTTAATTTATTAAACAAATATTTACTGAGTACATCTATGTGCCAGGTAATTTTGCAGGCACTGAGGATGTAGAGCTAAAAAAGACCTACAAAAAAAATTCCTTGCCTCATTGAGCTCATATTCTTATGAGAAGCAAGAGTCTATAAACAAATGAAAAACAGTAAAAAAAAAAAAAAAAAAAGATAAGATAGATGATAATGAGAAAATGGGGAAAAACAAAGCAGGAGGGTGATATGGAAAGTGGTGGGATATATGGGTGCAGTTTTAAATGAAGGGGTTGCTAAACTTCCACAGAAAATATGACATTTGAGCAAAGAACAGAAGGAAGTGAGGGCAAGGGTCATATCTCTCAGCGAAGAGAGAAGAACAGGGCAAAGTCCTGAGGCAGGAGGATGCCTGGTATATTGTCAGAACATCAGGAAGGCCAGAGAGGCCAAGGAAGAGAGAGCAAGGTGGCAACTAATATGAGATGAAGTCATGAACATAACAGGGGGCCAAGGCAGGTAGGGAGGGATATGGAGAGCCATTGAAGGTTAGGATCGCACTTAGGTTTTAATAAGATCACTCTGGCTCCTGAGTTGGGAATAGACAGCAGAGGGTAAGAGAGAAGCAGGGAGGAAAGTCTCTGATCCAGACCAGACATGATGATGGGTAGATTGGACCAGAATGGCAATGGTGGGGGAGGTGAGAATTGGTTGGTTTCTATATATATTCTATTATTCCCAATAAGTGGTAGAGTATCATTGACTATATTTTGGGCTGAAAACAGGTTCATATACCATACCAAAATATTTTCTAACATATTTTGTATTATGTTTGAATGTTAGGATAAAAGAACCCATAAATTACCAGTGGATAGTTCACATTATATTATCTTTTCATTGAAAAACCATCCATTGGGTTCTCATTCAATTTAGACTAAATTCCAGACCTTACAATGACTTAGAAGGCCAACCTGATCTCCTGTGCTGTCCAGTATGGTAGCTACTAGCCATAGGTGGCTCTTGAGGACTTTGAATAAGGCTAGTCCAAAATGAGACATGTCGCTTATAGAAAATCTACAAAAGATTTAAAATCTTGGTAAGAAAATAAGAATATAAAATATGTTAATAATTTTTCAAATAGTGGTTACAGACTTAAAGGATAATATCTTGGAATTATAGTGGAAATATAGTATTAATATATACATATATTTTTAATACATCTTTATGGGAGTATAACTGCTTCACAATACTGTGTTAGTTTCTGTTGTACAACAAAGTGAATCAGCCATATGCATACATATACCCTCATATCCCCTCCCTCTAAAGCCTCCCTCCCACCCTCCCTATCTCACCCCTCTAGGTGGTCACAAAGCACTGAGCTGACCTCCCTGTGCTATGCTCCTGCTTCCCACTAGCTATCTATTTTACATTTGGTAGTGTATATATGTCGATGCTACTCTCACTTCACCTCAGCTTCCCCCTCCCACCCCGTGTCCTCAAGTCCATTCTCTATGTCTACGTCTTTATTCCTGCCCTGCCACTAGGTTCATCAGTACCAATTTTTTTTTTTTTTTTTTTTAGATTCCATATGTTTGCATACAGTATTTGTTTTTCGCTTTCTGACTTACTTCACTCTGTATAACAGACTCTAGGTCCATCCACCTCACTACAAATAACTCAATTTCGTTTCTTTTTATGGCTGAGTAATAGTCCATGGTATATATGTGCCACATCTTCTTTATCCATTCATCTGTTGATGGACATTTAGGTTGCTTCCATGTCCTGGCTATTGTAAACAGTGCTGCAATGAACATTGTGGTACATGTCTCTTTTTGTATTATGGTTTTTTCAGGGTATATGCCCAGTAGTGGGATTGCTGGGTCATATGGTAGTTCTATTTTTAGTTTTTTAAGGAACCTCCATACTGTTCTCCATAGTGGTTGTATCAATTTACATTCCCACCAACAGTGCAGGAGGGTTCCCTTTTAACCACACCCTCTCCAGCATTTATTGTTTCTAGATTTTTTGATAATGGCCATTCTGACCAGTGTGAGGTGATACCTCATTGTAGTTTTGATTTGCATTTCTCTAATAATTAGTGATGCTGACCATCTTTTCATGTGCCTCTTGGCCATCTGTTTGTCTTCTTTGGTGACATGTCTGTTTAGGTCTTCTGCTCATTTTTTAATTGGGTTGTTTGTTTTTTTGATATTGAGCTGCATGAGCTGTTTGTATATTTTGGAGATTAATTCTTTGTCCGTTGTTTCATTTGCTAATATTTTCTCCCATTCTGAGGGTTCTCTTTTTGTCTTGTTTATGGTTTCCTTTGCTGTGCAAAAACTTTTAAGTTTAATTAGCTCCCATTTGTTTATTTTTGTTTTTATTTTCATTACTGTAGGAGGCAGGTCAAAAAAGATCTTGCTGTGATTTATGTCAAATAGTGTTCTTCCTATGTTTTCCTCTAAGAGTTTTATAGTGTCTGGTCTTACATTTAGGTCTTTAATCCATTTGGAGTTTATTTTTGTGTATGGTGTTAAGTAGTGTTCTAATTTCACTCTTTTACATGTAGCTGTCCAGTTTTCCCGGAACCACTTATTGAAGAGGCTGTCTTTTCCTCATTGTATGTTCTTGCCTCCTTTGTTATAAATTAGGTGACTATATGTGTGTGGGTTTATGTCTGGGCTTTCTATCCTGTGCCACTGATCTATATTTCTGTTTTAGTGCCAGTGCCATACTGTCTTGATTACTGTAGTTTTGTAGTGTAGTTTGAAGTTGGGGAGCCTGATTCCTCCAGCTCTGTATTTCTTCTATTAATTTCACTTGTTTCTCTTTACTTTTTAAAAACATGACTGCTAAGACATTTAAAATTACAAATATAGCTGGAATTTTTGGCTCCCATTATATTTCTGTTAGACAGTAGTGTTTCACATTCTCTCTGTCTGACTTTATCTCAAACTGTTCTCCATGTTCACTATGTTCCAGTCACACTGGGTTTCCTTGAGATCCTCGAACTTGCCAGGCTCATTCCTGCCTCAGGGTCTTTATATATTTTATTCCCCTTTCCTGAAGAGCTATTCCCTTAGCACTTCCCTTATCTCTCTCTATTCTTTATGTCTGGGCTCAGAAGTTACTTCTAAGATAAGCCTGTGCTGACTATACCAGCTAAAGATCTGTTCACTCTTAATCTCATCTCCTTTTAAATGTATTTATATCATCTATTCCTGGATGAAATTTATTTACTTACTTATGGCCAGTCACCCTCTAGAATGTGTGATATATGGAAGCTGAGATCTTAATTACTTTTTATTGACCTGTACACCTCCAGAAAAGTGTTTGGCATATATTAGGCACTTGTTAAATGAAGAATAATCAAGCTCTATGCTTAAGAGGATTTACTGCTATAAGTTAATATACAAATAGATAGATTTGACCTGGTCTGGGAAAAATCAGGAAGTCTTCCTAAGAAGCAAACATTGAGCTAAGAGTAGAGAATGAGTAAACATTAACCAGGGGATAAAGTGGGGGAAGAGCAATCTGGGTAGAAGGAAGAGAATGAAGAAAAAACTCACTAATGGGTAAATGTTCTGATGAAAAGTAAAGGATAAAGATTGCAAGCAAAAGAAATTGCTGTCTAAATAGATAAAAAGGAATTTTGTTGTAAGGAAATTGGGTAGCTCATGAAAGCAATGGGACATGGGAACACAAAGCTTAGAAAACGGACAGGCACAAAGGGAGGCTAGTAGCATTCAACCATTCCACAGCAATGCTCAGGGTACCACCACGTGTGCTCTTGCAGTGAAGAGCAACTGCCATGAGTTGACTCTGTTATTCCTGTATACTTGCTGCTCTGTGGATGTACATTCAACTCTGCCAAACTCGTAATGAGTAAGCTGTGACTTTTTCTGTGGTTTTAGGTCATGACTTCCATATTCCACGCCCTTGCTGGAAGTACTTGAATGGCTGAGCCTATGTACTGATTATCTGGAATCTGAAAGAAGTCTCTCTGACTTCCCTATTGGGGGCTGAGGCCTTGATTCCCATTTGTTTTGGGATTGACACCAGATAGAAAGGGTGTTACTTGCTGGGCTTCCAAAATGACAAATATTCACCACAGTCCACTGCCTTGGTTTCCCCAATCATCATACACATTTTTTGCTTATAATCTCTTTCACTCCATCCAAAGTTTTTTTGCCTAACTAAACAAAATTTGGGTTATATGGTCCTATATAGCTCATGGTTAAGTACTTAGTCTTGCCTGGGCCAGTTAAAATGCATGAGCGTTTTCTTTAAAGGAGAATAATATTTGTTGAGTAGTTCACAAAACTGATTGTGAACTAGACTTGAAAAATGGCAGGAACCAATAGACACAAAACCAGCCAAGGATGTGGCCATAGGAGTGGCTGTGTCTGATGCCAATACTGGTGCTGTTACCGATAGCCACTTACTGAAGCCTCTGGACCCTGCTCCCCAGAGAAACTCACCATCAAGGCACAGGATTTTGAATTCAGCATCAGGCACTACAAATAATGCAGACTGTGTCAAGGCAGAGTAAAGGACTGATTTGTCAACCCTAGGAGTTGGAAAAGGGACTATTTTACCTTCTTTAGCTTCTTTAGTTGGTTTGAGATTCCCTAAAATAGGAGGACACCTGGGCAATCCAAAATGACAAATGTCTACTCTAGCATATTTTTCCTTGCATCAATATTTAAATAGTTTTTAAAAGTTTGTTATTGTCTTTTTCTTATATTTAATGCCACTTTCTTGAAAATAAAATATTTCTGAATCTGTGAATCTATGAATTGAATGTTACTTTTTGGATTTAAATAGTATTTGCACTGACATTCACCTAGTTATTTATTTTCTCAGTAGTGAATATTTTCCAAAATAAACATTCAAACTGTTTATACGAAAAGATTTCTTTCAATATTTTGAGACAAAATTCCTTTTAGGATATGCTGTGATCACTTCCTCCCCAACATTAGGCTAGAGATTTTAAGTTCAAATGCTCTTTTCTAAAACAAACAACTACCAGTAAATGATTTTAATACTTAATAAATTACATCAATGATAATTTATTTTAAGTGAGAGTAGGTGGCTTATTAAATTGTGGTGTGGCATATAGATGTTCAAATATAACATAGGGTTGTAATTTAGCTCACAGTCTTGGAAAATTAAGCAAAATAATAATGATCTGATTTTTAAATTAAGCATCTTTTACTGCATGTGATACATTTTTTACTCCTTATAGAAAATGGTGGTGAACAAGTATATTAAAACTCATTGTTGAATGGTTTTATTGGGATATCTTATGCGTTGGTTCATTGTGAGAATTAAATTGATATTTAATGTGAAAATATATTTAAAAGTCCCAAGTTTTATTTGTCCATTTGTGTTGTACTATAGTACCATACAGTCATCAAATGGATTTTAAAATGTTTTCATTCACTTTCTTACGATAGATGTAGTATATATTCAGTGTAGAAATTTAAAAATATAGAAAAGCAAATGAGGCATATTAAGAAATCAGTCATGACTCTACTTTCCAGAAATAACCACTATTGACATTTTGATGTATTGCTTTTGTTTTTTTTTTTTCCTGTGTTTACCTCTATGTATGTGCATGTATACATGCATATGTTTGTGTACTATTATGTACACTGGTTAACAACCTGCTTTTTTATTCACAGGATATGTATAGTGATATGATTGTGAAGCAAGAAAAGGGCCTGGGACTATTGACATATTCAAAAGATACATCTTAAATGCTGAATTTTTAAGTTTTAGAAGCTAATTTTTGTTTGGCCTTGCCTGCGTAAGAGTATACAAGTGAAATTCATCACAGGGCCTTCCTGGCAAGACCCATCCTGGGTCGTTCAGAGGCTGTGCTCCTCAGTTACAGCTTTTTTGTTTCCTGGAAATCCTCAGATCTTCCTCTGTGATACCAAAATATCTGCTTTTTGCAACACCACACCTCACCATTGCCAACACAATCTATTGTAATGAACTTGCATTTTTTTCTTTTCTTGTGTTTGTCAGGGTTCTTAATCTGACTCACTTTTTCCTGAATCAAAGGCGTTTGATTTTGGCTTCAAGTTAAGTTTCCATTTGTTTTATCTTAATGATTTCTGAGTATATTCAGTGATGATGCACTGGATTGTTCTATTTCATTCTTGATCACACTTTAGAAGGACAGATCATTTAACTGTTCTGGGCCTCAAGTCCCTTATGATTAAAATGATGATTCTGGTCTTTTCTGGAGCTAACGTGGAATGTCTGTATGTCCATAAAAGCAGTCTGGAAGAATAGAAAGAGCATGGGCTTTGCATCAAAGGAAGCTGAGTGCAAATCTTGGAGCTCTGTGACTTTGACTTTGCTGCTTACTGTTTTCAGACACGCATTTTCTTTTTCATTTATTTTTCTTTTTGCTCCTCTGATTGAATGAATTCCACTGCCTTGTTTTTGAGTTTGCAGATCCTTTCTTTGCTTTATCTAGTCTGCTGTTGAATGCCTCTTTGGAATTTTTCAGTTTAGTTCTTGTTTTCTTCAGTTATGTGTTTTCCCTTTGGTGCTCCTTTATATTTTTTATGTCTTTGTTGAAATTCTCAATTTGTTTATACATTTTTCTCCTGACCTTGTTGAACATCATTATGACCATTACGTTGAACACTTTATCAGGTAAATCATTTATCTCCATTTCATTAAGATCTGTTTTGGGGTTTTCTCTTCTTCTTTTGTTTGGATCATATTCTTCTGTTTCTTCTTTTTATTTATTTATTTTTTTAACTCTCTCTCTTGGGTTCTGTGTCTTAGATAAAACAGCCACCTCTCCCAGTCTTGATGGAGAGGTCTTGTGTAGAAGAACCTTATCTTTCAGCCTCACCTTAGTTTTTGGTTGTCTCTCAAACCTTTGTGATTGTCTAAGCTGCCTTCTTTGTTCTTGTTGGTTCCCAGTAGTTGAGGGTGTGCCTAAGATTGTCATTAGCCCAAAGGGAAGGATCTCAGTCAGCACCTAGATGCAGGCTGGTTGGAAACTGGACCTTCAGGCAACAGCTTCAAAAATATGCACATAGACTTTTTTAAAGGAAGACTGGGAGCTGGGATTTTCTGTTTACTCCCTTTGCACTGAGCCCTGGGGGAGATAGCCAGCTAAGAACTGATTCTTTGTTTGCTACAGTCCTGTGAGACTTAAAAACACAAGCCCATTGGCCACCAGGGAAGGTGCATCAAAGGGTGCACCTTCTGGGTGGCAGCAGCAAAAGCTGGGGCACCAGACCTGTGCACAAGCTCCTTTCAGGGACATCCTGGTGACCTAAGATGGGGCAGATGGATCACAGAGATGGTTCCTGCTGGCTTCCCCAGGCTCTGGTCTCCAAGAAAGATGGCAATCAGCTCCTAGATGTGTGCTCTAGAAGCCTCATCTTCAGGCAACGACTTTTTTTTTTTTTTTTTAAAGGAATTCCTTTATTTTTATTATTTATTTATTTATTTATTTATTTATTTAGCTGTGTTGGGTCTTCGTTTCTGTGCAAGGGCTTTCTCTAGTAACGACAAGCAGGGGCCACTCCTCATCGTGGTGCACGGGCCTCTCACTATCGTGGCCTCTCTTGTTGCGGAGCACAGGCTCCAGACGCGCAGGCTCAGTAGTTGTGGCTCACGGGCCCAGTTGCTCCGCGGCATATGGGATCTTCCCAGACCAGGGCTCGAACCCGCGTCCCCTGCATTGGCAGGCAGATTCTCAACCACTGCGCCACCAGGGAAGCCCCCAGGCAACGACTTTTAATGTAAACAAACAGACCCTTTTCAGGGAAAGACTGGGAGGTGGGCATTTTTGTTTCTGTTCCTTCTGTGCTGAGCCCCAGGGGGATAGCCATAAGTCCTCTATAATCTGTTAAGATCTGTTTGTTTGTGGTAGTCTTCTGGGTCTTGTGGATGCAGACCCTGCTGGCTTTCAGAGCTAGGTGTTTCGGGATCCCATCCCTGAGGCAGAAGTCTTAAAAGTTAGGATGCTAGATGTCAGGTCCACATCCTTCAGTCCTCAGGGAGAAACTGGGAATTGTGGGTTTCCTCTCAATTGTATGTTGCTGTGCCAGGAGTGAGGTTTATGGCAAGAGTGTGTCTCAGCTTTTCCTACCCATTTCCATGTGGGTTTTTTCTTGTTCACCCAATGTGTAGGCATCACTCAGCTAGTTTCTGGATTTCTTTCAGAGAGAATTTTTCCATGTGTAGCTGTAGATTCAGTGTGTCTGTAGGGGGAAGTGAGTTCAGGAGCCTCTGAGGTTGCCATCTCGGACGGGAACTCCCAAGCTTGTATTTTCTTATGCATAAAAAGGGGGTATAGATGTTTTTGTGTTTGGCTACATATAACAGAACTGACTACAATGGCTTGAACAAACAAGGGGTTTACTTTTCTTATTTATCAAGATGCCTGGACTTAGGCAGTCCAGAGCTGGTGAGTCTGCTCCTTCATGGAATTATTATGTTGGGCTGCTTCTACTGGTCTGCTCCGCCATCCTCAGTGTGTGGTTTTCACCTTTATGGGTGCACCACGAAGCACAGTATCTGTATTCTAGGCAAGAAGAAGGGAAGGGTAGAGTTCAAAAGGGGCATGCCAGGTGAATTTTCACGGGGAAAACAAATCTCACAACCCAAGAGTTTTCCACTTCTGCTTCATTAGCCAGAGTTGTGACACAAGGTTATCCCCAGAAATGAGGGAATCTAGGACATTATAGTTTTGCTGAATATATTGACATCCTGAATAAAATCCTAGTTTGGCTAGTCAGAAAGAAGGTGGGAATAGACAATGTGTAGGCAATATCAATGTCTGCAATCAGACATTAACTTCCGTTGGTTGTTGAGATGTCATATGAAATGACACATGTGAGATGCAGAATACATATTGGGCCCTCAAAGAATGACCTCTCCCTATTTTGTGGTTATTACTATTTTATGCTGTAGTCACTATTTGCAATGATCATGAAAATGTTGCCTGAATGATTTAATTATTGTTACATTTAAAACTCCATATGTCTAAAAAATGTAAGAAGTGTCTGTTTAAAAATCCATATGTCTAAAAAAATGTAACAGGTGTCTATATCCCAGCTTTTTTCCATCAGTTCTGTTTTGTTATCCAATGTGGCTCAAGAATCAGATATCTCATTTTCATTTGATGTGTTAGATATTAAAAATAAAAAGAACTAAATAAATTGCAGAAATATGTATTCAACAATTGTAAATGTGAAAAATCTAAATGAACAGTAAAACCAAATTAACTTGGGGAAATGTTTAATACTTTGGGGAGTCTTAATATGGGAGAAAATCCTGTCAGTCAGAGTAAGTTATCCCTTGTGTAGTGTGGTTTCAGAGGAAACTGGAGAGCCTATTTTCTTTGGAAATGCATCCTTACCCAAAATGATTTCCCTGAGTCCTTTTGTTAGTCTGCCATACACCTGATATGCCCATGGTTAGATTATGAGAATATATTTCCACAAGTGTCCTTTGAAAATGTGTTAGCTGGAAGGAAATTCTGAGACATTAGTTGTATATATATATATATTACTAACTCAGCCTCTGTGCACCGGTGCTGACTCAAACCTTGGCGACAGAGTTTTGGGTGAAGTAGAAAAGAATGGCTTTATTGCTTTGCCAGACAAAGGGGGACACAGCGGGCTCCTGCCCTCGAAAACTGTGTGTCCCAACCCAGGAAGATTTGGTGAGGAGTTTTATAGCAATGATTCAATGATGGTGTTGCTGATAAGGATGAGAGTGTGTGCAGGGCCTGCACTTTTTTAATCTGGTCTGGGTAATCTTTTGCTGAGCTTCTCTGGTTCCTTTAATCTGGCCTCAGGTGCTTTTCTCTGGTATGAAGAATGCTGACATCTTCCATTTGTTGCGTTTTAGTTCTCTAAAGAGCTTAAAGATGTTGTTATGTGTATGCCTTGAGGTGGAACCAGGACCCTGCCCCAAGGCTGCACTATTGTTTCTTGGATGCTCCTCCCTTGTCTCTTCAACTATTTGAAACTGCCCTTTGGAACTCAGGGAAGGTCATGGAGGCTGAACAGAAAGGCTCTCACGCCCAGGAGCCCCACAGGGTCCTGCTCAGTTTCACAGTGAACAGGCTGCTATGAAACATGGTGGACACAAAGTCCATTTTTTTGGTTGGGGAAAGGAAGATTTGAAACTTAGGGGGAGGTCAGCAGTATGAAGAGATTAGGAGGAACCAAAAGAGGGCAGGTGAGAATTAAAGTCAAACATCTAGAAGACATAAGCTTGTCTCTTCTTTCAATGTATCCACGTGCAATACTAACACTGAAGCACTTTGTTATTATCACCTAGGCTCATGGAGTAGAAAGAATACTTGAGTTAAATCCAGCTCAAGGACTCTGATATTTGACAGGAACTATGAATCACTGCTCCATGAAATACCTTGAGGGCCATTCCAGATATGACCAGTGATACCTCAGAACTCCTTAGAGCCTTATCCATGCCCTCCCCTACCCCCACCACTGCCATTACACACTGTGGAGAAGGGACTATTTCATGGTTCCATGAGTGTCTTTGTGATCATCAGAATGGTACCCTGGGGACTTCCCTGGTGGCACAGTGGTTAAGAATCCGCCTGCCAATGCAGGGGACACGGGTTCGAGCCCTGGTCCGGGAGGATCCCACATGCTGTGGAGCCACTAAGCCCGTGCACCACAACTACTTAGCCTGCACTCTAGAGCCCATGAGCCACAACTACTGAGCCCATGCACCACAACTACTGAAGCCTGTGCGCCTAGAGCCCGTGCTCTGCAACAAGAGAAGCCACCGCAATGAGAAGCCCGTGCACTGCAACGAAGAGTAGCCCCCGCTGGCCGCAACTAGAGAAAGCCCACGCGCAGCAACAAAGACCCAACACAGCCAAAAAAGAAAAAAAAAAAGAATGGTACCCTGTAGACTGCCTGAATGTTCACATTTAAGACATTTCTCCAGGTTGATTGAAAGAGAGAGGTAACTTCTTTCATCTAGACTGTTCAAAACTTGCAACCCAGAGTGCGGCATTAGCATTAATTTGCGTAGTCAGGAGAGTGGGAGCAATATTGAGTGGTCATGTAATTCATTAGACTAAAGTGCACTTTCTTCTATAAATCAGCTCCCTTGAAAGATTTAAATTAGATCTCAAATCCATTTGTTTTTTGTAGTCCTTGAAAATTCGTGTTTATGTTTATTGAGCGAATATTCTGTGGCATTTATAAAATGCCTTAAATGTAGGCATTTAAAATGTTGACACATTTAATCCTTATTATAGTCCAGTGAGTTGGGTTTTATTATGATCATCACTTAATGGTGGAGGAAACTGAGGCACAGAGAGGATGAGCGACTCATTCAGATCACACAGCTAGCAGGCAAGAGAGCCGGCATTCAGACCATGCAGTCTGGCTCCAGGGCCCAAGCTCTAAGCCATTATTCTAGGCCTTGAGGAACATGCTTTCAGACTGATTCACAATCCTTCCTCTTAGTTGTCTTTTGTCTTAAGATCTTCGGTGTTCTGGAATTTTAACATAGAACATTTTGATAGTATTTTACCTACAGCTCATCTTGATTTCAGCACAATAGATCCACAACCATGATGTCAAATTGATCAGGTGTTAGAGTTTATTTATTTAAGTAGCAGTATTTTCACTTCATTTTCCAAAGACAAATGAAGATATAGAGTCTCTACATATTCCCAGAATTATATCACATCCTCTTATAACTTGCATGAAAATAATCACCACCCAAAAGCATTAAACATTTGGATATAAAAACAAAAATCTAAGAAAAGCTTGCAATGGCAGGCAGTAAACTACTCTATATGGTTAGTGTGTCAGTGGTTTTGTGCCATGATAAGTTTTATTGTGCAAAAAAACCATTGTTTTAAAAACCTTCCTAATATCAGAGGACACAGTTTTTATCTTCAGTGAATTGACCATTTCTATAACCTTTCGAATATTACTCATAGGGCAACTAGAGGGACCCAAGAGAGCTGAATGAGTCAGGAATGAGAATAAAAAATATAGACTTGAAAAATTACATATGTGTGTGTGTGTGTGTGTGTGTGTGTATGTATCTTTATCTTTTACCCAAAGAGAATCATAGTTTGATTTTCTGGATACCTCTGTGAAAAAGGATAGTGATCTTTTATTCTACATGAAGATGAGCCCCCATTTGCATTTAGAGGGCTAGTAGTGTTGGAGCTGGCACTTACCAGCTCACAAGAGTGCTGAATGTTTGCAATTTTTCCCATTCTACATTCAATGACTCGTGCTGTAGCTTGAAATTGGCCGTGATGAGAGTATTTATACCATGGAAATCAGGGAACAGTGGAAATCAGGGCCTTTTCTTTCTCCCCGGAGACAGTTGTCAAACATTTATGAACACACCACTGGGTGCTTGAATACATAATGAATGCACAGTAGTTAAAATTTTCCCTCTAATAATTTTAAACAAAACAAACAGATAGACAATTGAGATAAACACACCCTCTTTGACTTAGCTTTACTTATTTTTCATACAATTTTTTTGCGATTCAAAGCCTATCTCAGGAGGAAGACAGTCCTAAGAACACAAAATTCACCCGTGAACTTTGTAACCAGACTTCCCCAAACGCAACCCCTATCAGCCTTGGAAAGCTTTGTCAGGAACAGAGCCCTCACTGGGTTTTCATTTCCACTATTCGCCAAACATTTGCAGAGAAAAGTGACTTCCTCCTGAGTATCCATTAGCCCCCAGCACTGATGGTAATGAGCAAAGTACAAGCAAGCTGACGCGCAAATAGATGTGAGTCACCCATACACTTAGCCTGCCCGGCCTCCTGCGTCACCACTGACACTGCTTCCTTCCCAGCCAGGCAAAAATCATGGTCTGTGTTTGTCCATTGCTGGGAGACAGCTGATCTGAAGGTGCCCCTTTAAAAGGATGCCCTGATTTGTTCTCGTGAAATCATTCGTGCACCTACCTCCCCATATTGAGATTTGCATCCAGGTTGAAATGTTCTTCAATGAATAAGATTAAGCTAAGAGACCAGACCCTTTTAAAAGGTATTGCTTAATCAAGAACAGAAAGCCAAACAAATAGAATTGAGAGCAAGCCTGCTTTTTCTATACAAATGTAAAGAAACATGCCATGAACAGGCAGGTAAGACCAAGAACCACTAGGCAGCTAAGAGTAGAGAAAAAGTAAATGCTACCCCATAAGAGCCTTGCTCTGTGGGATTTGTTTTGTGCCTTCCTAACTGCAGATGCTGCAAATGGAAGAAAGGAAGGAGAAGTCTGTGGCTCTAGGGCTTTCCTAGGAAACCTTCACAGCATTGAATAGTCAACAAACAGCAGATGGTACAAAGATTTCCGATTAGCCTCTGGGAAGGCAATGAAGCATTTTGTGTCCATGGGATACTAATGGAAACAAATTGTGATTTCAAGTTTCTGTTACTGAACAAATGATGCTGAAGCCTTGAGGAGTGGCTAAGCATTCACTGAGGGACATTTTTATTTTTAAGAATTATATTTATCAACCAGGAGGAGGTGGACATCATAAGGAAAAACTTTGATTCAGTGGGAGGTCTTGCAATGCTCAAGTCTAATTTATTTGTGTATATTCTTCTTGGTTCCCCAAATTATTTAAGTCACTCTTTGAAAGAAGATGTGGAAGGAGCTTCAAGATGGCAGAGGAGTAAGACGTGGAGATCACCTTCCTCCCCACAAGTACAGTAGAAATACATCTACACGTGGAACTGCTCCTACAGAACACCCACTGAACGCTGGCAGAAGACGTCAGACCTCCCAAAAGGCAAGAAACCCCCCACGTACCTGGGTAGGGCAAAAGAAAAAAGAAACAACAGAGACAAAAGAATAGGGACGGGACCTGCGCCAGTGGGAGGGAGCTGTGAAGGAGGAAAGATTTCCACGCACTACGAAGCCCCTTCGCGGGCGGAGACTGCGGGTGGCGGAGGGGGGAAGCTTCGGAGCCACGGAGGAGAGCGCAGCCACAGGGGTGCGGAGGGCAAAGGGGAGAGATTCCCGCACGGAGGCTCGGCGCCGAGCAGCACTCACCAGCCCGAGAGGCTTGTCTGCTCAGCCGCCGGGGCGGGCGGGGCTGGGAGCTGAGGCTCGGGCTCCGGTCGGATTGCAGGGAGAGGACTGGGGTTGGCGGCATGAACACAGCCTGAAGGGGTTAGCGCACCACAGCTGGCCGGGAGGGAGTCCGGGAAAAAGGCTGCAGCTGCCGAAGAGACAGGAGACTTTTTCTTGCCTCTTTGTTTCCTGGTGCGCGAGGAGAGGAGATTCAGAGCGCCGCCTAAACGAGCTCCAGAGACGGGCGCGAGCTGCGGCTATCAGCGCGGACCCCAGAGGCGGGCGTGAGACACTGGGGCTGCTGCTGCCACCACCAAGAAGCCTGTGTGCGAGCACAGGTCGCTCTCCACACTGCCCCTCCCGGGAGCCTGTGCAGCCTGCCATGGCCAGGGGCCCGTGATCCAGGGACAACTTCCCCGGGAGAACGCACTGCGCGCCTTGGGCTGCTGCAACGTCACGACGCCTCTGCCGCCGCAGGCTCGCCCCGCCTCCTCCGTACCGCTCCCTCCCCCCGCCTGAGTGAGCCAGAGCCCCCGAAGCAGCTGCTCCTTTAACCCCGTCCTGTCTGGGCGGGGAACAGATGCCCTCAGGCGACCTACACGCAGAGGCAGGTCCAAATCCAAAGCTGAACCCCAGGAGCTGTGCAAACAAAGAAGAGAAAGGGATATCTCTCCCAGCAGCCTCAGGAGCAGCGGATTAAAACTCCACAGTCAACTTGATGTACCCTGCATCTCTGGAACACATGAATAGACAACGAATCATCCCAAATTCAGGAGGTGGACTTTGGGAGCAACTGTAGACTTGGGGTTTGCTGTATGAGACTGACTTGTTTCTGATTTTTATGTTTATCTTAGTATAGTTTTTAGCACTTGATATCATTGATGGATTTGTTTATCTGTTTGGTTGCTCTCTCTTTTTTTTTTACTTAAAAAATTTTTTTTATTTTAATAATTATTTTATTTAACTTATTTATTTTTTTCTTTCTATTTTTCTCCCTCTTCTTGTGAGCTGTGTGGCTGAAAGGGTCTTGGTGCTCTGGCCTGGTGTCAGGCCTGAGCCTCTAAGGTGAGAGTTCAGAGTTCAGGATATTGGTCCACCACAGATGTCCTGACCCCTCCTAATATCAATCAGCGAGAGCTCTCCCAGAGATCTCCGTCTCAACACTAAGACCCAGCTTCACTCAACGACCAGCAAGCTACAGTGCTGAACACCCCATGCCAAACAACTAGCAAGACAGGAACACATCCCCACGCATTAGCAGAGAGGCTGCCTAAAATCATAATAAGGCCACAGACACCCCAAAACACACCACTGGACACGACCCTGCCCACCAGAAAGATAAGATCCAGCCCCACCAACCAGAACACAGGCACCATGCCCCTCTACCAGGAAGCCTACACAAGCCCCTGAACCAACCTTACCCACTGGGGACAGACACCAAAAACAATGGGAACTACGAACCTGGAGCCTGCTAAAAGGAGACCCCAAACACAGTAAGTTAAACAAAATGAGAAGACAGAAATATGCAGAGATGAAGGAGCAAAGTAAAAACCCACCAGATCAAACAAATGAAGAGGAAATAGGCAACCTACCTGAAAAAGAATTCAGAGTAATGATAGTAAATATGATCCAAAATCTTGGAAATAGAATGGAGAAAATACAAGAAACGTTTAACAAGGACCTAGAAGAACTAAAAAGCAAACAAACAATGATGAACAACACAATAAATGAAATGAAAAATTCTCTAGGAGGAATCAATAGAGAATAACTGAGGCAGAAGAACGGATAAGTGACCTGGAAGATAAAATAGTGGAAATAACTACTGCAGAGCAGAATAAAGAAAAAAGAATGAAAAGAACTGAGGACAGTCTCAGAGACTTCTGGGACAACATAAAATGCACCAACATTTGAATTATAGGGGTCCCAGAAGAAGAAGAGAAAAAGAAAGGGTCTGAGAAAATATTTGAAGAGATTGTAATTGAAAACTTCTCTAACATGGGAAAGGAAATAGTCAGTCAAGTCTGGGAAGCACAGAGAGTCCCATACAGGATAAATCCAAGGAGAAACACGCCAAGACACATATTAATCAAACTATCAAAAATTAAATACAAACAAAAAATATTAAAAGCAGCAAGGGAAAAACAACAAATAACATACAAGGGAATCCCCATAGGTTAACAGCTGATCTTTCAGCAGAAACTCTACAGGCCAGAAGGGAGTGGCAGGACATATTTAAAGTGATGAAAGGGAAAAACCTACAACCAAGATTACTCTACCCAAAAAGGATCTCATTCAGATTCGATGGAGAAATTAAAACCCTTACAGACAAGAAAATCTAAGAGAATTCAACACCACCAAACCAGCTTTACAAAAAATGCTAAAGGAACTTCTCTGGGCAGGAAACACAAGAGAAGGAAAAGACCTACAATAACACACCCAAAACAATTAAAAAATGGTAATGGGAACACACATATTGATAATTACCTTAAATGTAAATGGATTAAATGCTCCAACCAAAAGATATAGACTGGCTGAATGGATACAAAAACAAGATCCATATATATGCTGTCTATAAGAGACCCACTTCAGACGTAGGGGCACATACAGACTGAAAGTGAGGGGATGGAAAAAGATATTCCATGCAAATGGAAATCAAAAGAAAGCTGGAGTAGCAATTCTCATATCAGGCAAAATAGACTTTAAAATAAAGATTATTACAAGAGACAAAGAAGGACATTACATAACGATCAAGGGATCAATCCAAGAAGAAGATATAACAATTGTAAATATTTACGCGCACAGCATAGGAGCACCTCAATACATAAGGCAAATGCTAACAGCCATAAAAGGGGATATTGACAGTAACACAATAATAGTAGGGGACTTTAACACCCCACTTTCACCAATGGACAGATCATCCAAAATGAAAATAAATAAGGAAACACAAGCTTTAAGTGACACATTAAACAAGATGGACTAATTGATATTTATAGGACATTCCATCCAAAAACAACAGAATACACAATCTTCTCAAGTGCTCATGGAACATTCTCCAGGATAGATCATATCTTGGGACACAAATCAAGCCTTGGTAATTTTAAGAATATTGAAATTGTATCAAGTATCTTTTCTGACCACAACGCTATGAGACTAGATGTCAATTACAAGAAACAAACGGTAAAAAATACAAACACATGGAGGCTAAACAATACACTACCAAATAACCAAGAGGTCACTGAAGAAATCAAGGAGGAAATAAAAATACACCTAGAAACAAATGACAATGAAAACACGACAATCCAAAACCTATGGGATGCAGCAAAAGCAGTTCTAGATGGAAGTTTATAGCAATACAGTCCTACCTCAAGAATCAGGAAAAAACTCAAATAAACAACCTAACCTTACACCTAAAGCAATTAGAGAAAGAAGAACAAAAAACCCCCAAAGTGAGCAGAAGGAAAGAAATCAAAGATCAGATCAGAAATAAATGAAAAAGAAATGAAGGAAAGAATAGCAAAGATCAATAAAACTAAGAGCTAGTTTTTTGAGAAGATAAACAAAATTGATAAACCATTAGCCAGACTCATCAAGAAAAAGAGGGTGAAGACTCAAATCAACAGAATTAGAAATGAGAAAGGAGAAGTAACAACTGACTCTGCAGAAATACAAACGATCATGAGAAATTACTACAAGCAACTCTATGCCAATAAGATGGACAACCTGGAAGAAATGGACAAATTCTTAGAAAAGCACAACCTTCTGAGACTGAACCAGGAAGAAATAGAAAATATAAACAGGCCAATCACAAACACTGAAGCTGAACCTGTGATTAAAAATCTTCCAACAAACAAAAGCCCAGGACCAGATGGCTTCACAGGTGAATTCTATCAATCATTTGGAGAAGAGCTAACACCCATCCTTCTCAAACTCTTCCAAAATATAGCAGAGGGAGGAACACTCCCAAACTCATTCTACGAGGTGACCATCACCCTGATACTAAAACCAGACAAGGATACTACAAAAAAAGAAAATTACAGACCAATATCACTGACGATTATAGATAAAAAATCTGCAACAAGATACTAGCAAACAGAATCCAACAGCACATTAAAAGGATCATACACCATGATCAAGTGGGGTTTATCCCAGAACTGCAAGGATTCTTCAGTATATGCAAATCAATCAACGTGATACACCATACTGACAAATCGAAGAATAAAAACCATATGATCATCTCAATAGATGCCGAAAAAGCTTTTGACAAAATTCAACACCATTTATGATAAAAACTCTCCAGAAAGTGGGCACAGAGGGAACCTACCTCAATATAATAAAGGTCCTATACGACAAACCCACAGCAAACATCATTCTCAATGGTGAAAACCTGAAAGCATTTCCTCTAAGATCAGGAACATAGTTTTGGAAGTCCTAGCCATGGCAATCAGAGAAGAAAAAGAAATAAAAGGAATACAAATTGGAAAAGAAGTAAAACTGTCACTGTTTACAGATGACATGATACTATACGCAGATAAACCGAAAGATGCCACCAGAAAATTACTAGAGCTAATCAATGAATTTGGTAAAGTTGCAGGATACAAAATTAATACACAGAAATCACTTGCATTCCTCTACACTAACAAAGAAAGATCAGAAAGAGAAATTAAGGGAACAATCCCATTCACCATTGCAACAAAAAGAATAAAATACCTAGGAATAAACCTACCTAAGGAGGTAAAAGACCTGTACTCAGAAACTATAAGACTCTGAACAGGAAAAAAAAAAAAAAAAAAAAAAGAAAGAAGATGTGACACAAGCAAGTTAGATAATTGAACAAAAGAGAAAACAAAGATGAAAAAGTAATAAATATGGGAAGAAGTTCGTTCACAGTTTGCATGGTTGAGGCTGCCCTTACATGCACTAGAGGTGGGTACGGAGTGTGCTTTGAACTTTTAGGAAATCAAGGTAGGAGGGCAATAGGATGAATTATTCCTTCAGTGTCTATAGGATGAAAACAAACCAGTTGCTCAGGCAAAGCACTGCTATTCTACACTGAGTAGTAAGAAAAATTTGGCTGAAAAGGTCAGTAAACATTTACAAGTTGGGAGGGACTCTGCGTAACAAGTATTTGGGTCTGACGGGCATCACCTATAATTCATTTCTTGAAGGACTTTAAAGATATGATGACTAACATTTTAGTACTAAAAGTGCCAAAAGTTATACTTAAAAATGCCTACGAAAGAAACTCACCCCCAAATGGGAGTAAATCTAAATGGAAAGCATTTTATTATTTTATTTTATTTTTTATTTTAGTATTTTTAGTATTTTAGTATAGTTACTATAGAATAGTATATGTTACAGGTATACAGTATAGTGATTCACAGTTTTAAAGGTTATATTCCATTTATAGTTTTTATAAAATATTGGCTCTATCCCCCATGTTGTACACTATATCTTTTAGTTTATTTTGGACCTAATAGTTTGTACCTCTTATTCCTTTACCCCTATATTGCCCCTCCCCCCGCCACTGGTAACCACTGGTTTGTTCTCTATATCTGTGAGTCTCCTTCCTTTTTGTTATATTCACTAGTTTGCTGTATTTTTTAGATTCCACATATAAGTGATATCAAAAACATTTTAAATGTTTAGCAAAATTAATGGAAAGGAACCTTCTATTTCTATGATTTGTAAAGTGACATATCAATCTAAATTGGGTAATAGTAAAAGTTACTCAGTATTGCAAAGATGGGTAGGCTTTAGAAGGAGGTCTTTTATTATTACAAAACCTCCCTGGCAGTTGTAACTGTGTGCACTCAGAAGAATCAAAGCAACACAACCCTGAACCACAGCTCTCTTCACAGAACACTCTTCTTTCTTATTTAACTTCTCATTTTACACTGAAAGGGGCTGCCTATTTGTGAGGCAGTCTTTATCCTTATCCCTGCCAGTTCATTCTCTTTTTCTCTTTGGTATGAGGACCATTATAGACTGAAACTCATCAAGGACCCAGCTGTGCATTTAAATGTTGATGGTTAAACAACCGTTTATTTTTCTCTTACTTTATCCTGCGTTCAACTTTTATCTTGCCACTTTAGCCCATACTTTAAAACAACCTGCAAGATGGATTCAACCATACTTTCAGGACCGCAAAAATACGATCCAGTGGTTCTTTATGTTGAGTAAAGTTATGGGCTAGGGAAGGAGAAAGGGATCTATTGATCATGAACAGGTGCGGGTTAAGAACACCTTGACAAAGAGGGGATACCTTTCCTTTTACACAGGAGAGATAGAAGAGGTTGAGTGGACTTTGAACAAGACTGGATGGTGAAGCCAGGAGGAAAAACAATCAAGAGATTCTGACTAGATGGTTTCAACATACAGTATAAAACTCAGAGCTACTCTATTGGTTTTCAGGCCCTGTGAGGTCAAGGGTACATGGAAAGCTTGCTGAAAGTGCCAATTTCTGAGCCCTGGAACCCAGAGATTCTGAACTAGAAAATTAGGGAGGCCAAGGACAGTGGTGGAAGGGCAAGGAGAGGGGCACAAAAATATAATTTTCAGATATACTTTAAGTTGATCCAATGTAGGTGATTCCCAGATGCTACTTTATTTTATATCCTTTTCCCTTTTATGCCAGTGCCATTATTCTTATTATATTCCTTGAGTTCATGACTATAGAAAACTTTACTTTTGATTCTAAACTCTGTACATTCAGAGCTAACCTGTGTCATCCCCTTTTTCACCATCTTCTCTATCTCCTCCATCTATCTATTCAATATCTGTCTGTGTCTCTCTTTTATTTCCTGAAAAGGGTACCTATGTTATATTTGGCTTTTTTTTTTCTTTTTCTTTCATTTACTAACACATCTTGGAGTTCTTTCTATAATAGCGCATACGTACCTGGATCATTCTTTCAGTGGCTGCATATGATTATGTAATTAGATGTACCAAACATTATTTAACAATTGCTTTAATAATATAAATTTAGACTGTTTTATTTCTATTTTAAGAGACCATACAATGAACATCCATGTACTGGGTCTTGGTGAACTTTGAGAGTATGTCTATAAAGTCTTAGAAATCTGACTACTGAATAAAGAGTTTTGGTTAATTATTCAAAATTTGTCTTCAAAATGTTTAATCTAAATCATATTTCCACTTGAAGTAGATAAGAGTACCTTTTCCACAAGCTTCATCAGGATTGTGTTGCAAGAAGGGGGACCCCTTCCAGGGCCCGAGAGTGAGCTCTTGTCTAACATTCGGAAATGAATTGTCCAAGGAGACACACGTGCTGACAAAGCAAGAGACGTTATTGGGAAGGGGCACCTGGGTGGAGAGCAGGAGGGTACGGGAACCCAGGAGGCCCGCTCTACCACGTGGCTCGCAGTCTCGGGTTTTATGGTGATGCGGTTAATTTCCGGGTTGTCTCTGGCCAATCATTCTGACTCAGCGTCCTTCCTGGTGGCGCACGTATCACTCGGCCAAGATGGATTGCAGTGAAGAGGATTCTGGGACGTTGGTAGGACATATGAACTGGCGTCTCCTTTTGACCTTTTCTAAATTCGTCTGGTTGGTGGTGGCTTGTTAGTCCATGTTCCTTACCAGGACCTCCGGTAGAAAAATAACTCATGCAAATGGTTACTGTGGTGCCTGGCCAAGGTGGGTGGTTTCAGTCAGTGTTTCCCCTTAAAACTGGATATGATCAATCTTAAAAATTTTTGCCAATCAGAGAAAAAAATTTTTCATTTTTATTTGTATTTCTTTAATTACGAACAAGGCAGATCTTTTTTTTTATTGTTCATAAACCCTATTATATTTTTTAAATATGTAACTCATATATATGTGACCATTTTTCTTTTGGGTTGCTTATTTTTTAATAGTTTTATAAAAGTGCTTAGAAATTAACAAACGAATCCTTTGTTATGCCATCTAGGTTGAAAACACTTTTTAAAAGCAGTTTGCTTTTGCACTTATTTTCTATTGTCTAAAGTATAGAACAGTCTATCAAGAAATGTGACGGGTCTGTGATTTTACCCTGCTTTTAATCTAACTGCCATAGTTTCATAAACGCTGATAGAAGAATGAGTCTCCTCGGTCAGAGATGAGGGACCAAAGCAGTAGCAAAAGTGTCAGCACTTTTGGGTGATTTCCCTGAGCCCCAGTTCTCACAGGTGACACAGAAATGGCCAGATGACACTTGCATAGACAGTGGGATGCAGTATAGGCGGGGAACCCTGAGCTTAGGGAAACTTAGTATTTTATAATGGGCAGCAAGCATGTCTGCTCTTTGCTCTAAAGCATGGTTTCTGAACCGCGTCACCACTGACATTTTGGGCCAGACTATTATTTGTTGTGGGAGTTTGTCCTATGCATTGTAGGATATTTAGCAATCTCCCTGGTCCACTGGATGCCAGTATTACCCTTAGTCACGGCAATCAAAAATATCTCTAGACATTGCCAAATAATCCCTGATGGAGAAAATCACCCCTGGTTGAGAACCATTGCTCTACAGGGTTATTCCTATCTTCCAAGGCTGTTCACTCTACCCCTCTTTGAAATAAAAGTTTGGAACAAATTGTAGCAGTCAGCGCTTCTCTCATAAGATGTGCAGTTATATGAGAGAACCATGGAGAATTGTCTCAGAACATACTTCAAATATATGCATGTCATTCTTGCATGGAAGCCATTAAATTAGTATAATGTACTAATTTTTATAATTTTATAATATTTTTATAACATACTAATTTAAAACAATTTTAAAATTATTATTTATACAATTTTAAATGTTACTTTCCATTTACTGTTATAACAAAATATTGGCCATACTCCCCATGTTGTACAATACATCTTTGAGCCTGTCTTATGCCAATAGTTTGTACCTTCCACCTCCCCACCCCTGTGTCGCCCCTCTCCTCACTGGTAACTACTATAACATACTAATTTTTAATATTGAATCATAAAATTAGTATAATAGCTTTTCATATATTATTTTTTAATTTGAATTTTATTTTATTTTTATACAACATGTTCTTATTATCTATTTTATAAATATTAGTGTATATATGTCAATCCCAATTTCCCAATACATCCCAATACCACCCCCCATGACCCCCACCGCTTTCACCCCTTGGGGTCCATATGTTTGTTCTCTACATCTGTGTCTCTATTTCTGCCTTGCAAACTGGTTCATCTGTACATTTTTCTAGATTCCACATATATGAGTTAATACACGATATTTGTTTTTCTCTTTCTAACTTCCTTCACTCTGTATGACAGTCTCTAGGTCCATCCACGTCTCTACAACTGACCCAATTTCGTTCCTTTTTATGGCTGTGTAATATTCCATTGTATATATGTACCACATCTTCTTTATCCATTTGTCTGTCAATGGGCATTTAAGTTGCTTCCATGACCTGGCTATTGTAAATAGTGCTGCCATGAACATTCGGGTGCATGTGGCTTTTTGAATTATGGTTTTCTCTGGGTATATGGCCAGTAGTGGGATTGCTGGGTCATATGGTAATTCTCTTTTTAGGTTTTTAAGGAACCTCCATACTGTTCTCCATAGTGGCTGTATCAATTTACATTCCCACCAACAGTGCAAGAGGGTTCCCTTTTCACCACATCCTCTCCAGCATTTGTGGTTTGTAGATTTTCTGATGATGCCCATTCTAACTGGTGTGAGGTGATACCTCATTGTAGTTTTGATTTATATTTCTCTAATAATTAGTTATGTTGAGCAGCTTTTCATATGCCTCTTGGCCATCTGAATGTCTTCTTTGGAGAAATGTCTATTTAGGTTTTCTGCCCATTTTTTGAATGCATTGTTTTTATTAATATTGAACTGCATGAGCTGTTTATATATTTTGGAGATTAATCCTTTGTCCGTTGCTTCATTAGCAAATATTTTCTCCCATTCTGAGGGTTCTCTTTTCGTTTTGTTTATGGTTTCCATTGGTGTGCAAAAGCTTTGAAGTTTCATTAGGTCCCATTTGTTTATTTTTGTTTTTATTTCCATTACTCTAGGAAGTGAGTCAGAAGAGACCTTGCTGTGATTTATGTCAAAGAGTGTTTTTCCTGTTTTTCTCTAAGAGTTTTATAGTGTCCAGTCTTACATTTAGGTCTTTAATCCATTTTGAGTTTATTTTTGTGTATGGTGTTAGGGAGTGTTCTAATTTCATTCTTTTACATGTAGCTGTCCAGTTTTCCCAGCACCACTTATTGAAGAGACTGTCTTTTCTCCATTGTATATCCTTGCCTCCTTTGTCATAGATTAGTTAACCATAGGTGCGTGGGTTTATCTCTGGGCTTTCTATCCTGTTCCATTGATCTATGTTTCTGTTTTTGTGCCAGTACCATATTGTCTTGATTAATTTAACTTTGTAATGTAGTCTGACGTCAGGGAGTCTAATTCGTCCAGCTGCGTGTTTTTCCCTCAAGATTGCTTTGGCTATTCGGTGTCTTTTCTGCCTGCATACAAATTTTAAGATATTTTTTGTTCTAGTTCTGTAAAAAAAATGCCATTGGTAATTTGATAGGGATTGCGCTGAATCTGTAGATTGCTTTGGGTAGAATAGGCATTTTCACAATATTGATTCTTCCAATCCACGAACATGGTAAATCTCTCCATCTGTTTGTATCATCTTTAATTTCTTTCATCAGTGTACTATAATTTTCTGCATACAGGTCTTTTGTCTCCTTAGGTAGGTTTATTCCTAGGTATTTTATTCTTTTTGTTGCAATGGTGAATGGGATTGTTCCCTTAATTTCTCTTACTGATCTTTTGTAGTTAGTGTAGAGGAATGCAAGAGATTTCTGTGCATTAATTTTGTATCCTGCAACTTTACCAAATTCACTGATTAGCTCTAGTAGTTTTCTGGCGGTGTCTTTCAGATTATCTATGTATAGTATCATGTCACCTGCAAACAGTGACAGTTTTACTTCTTCTTTCCAACTTGTATACGTTTTATTTCTTTTTCTTTTCTGATTGCCATGGTTAGGACTTCCAAAACTATGTTGAATAATAGTGGCGAGAGTGGACATCCTTGTCTTATTCCTCATCTTAAAGGAAATGCTTTCAGTTTTTCACCATTGAGAATGATGTTTGCTGTGGGTTTGTTGTATATTGCCTTTATTATGGTGAGGTTGGTTCCCTCTATGCCCACTTTCTGGAGAATTTTTATCATAAATGGGTGTTGAATTTTGTCAAAAGCTTTTTCTGCATCTACTGAGATGATCATATGGTTTTTATTCTTCAATTTGTTAATATGGTGTATCACATTGATTGATTGTGTATATGGAAGAATCCTTGCATCCCTGGGATAAATCTCACTTGATCATGGTGTATGATCCTTTTAATGTGTTTTTGGATTCTGTTTGCTAGTATTTTGTTGAGGATTTTTACATGTATATTCATCAGTGATATTGGTCTGTAATTTTCTTTTTTTTGTAGTATCTTTGTCTGGTTTTGGTATCAGGGTGATGGTGGCTTCGTTAAATGAGTTTTGGAGTGTTCCTTCCTCTGCAATTTTTTTGAAGAGTTTGAGAAGGATGGGTGTTGGTTCTTCTCTAAATGTTTGATAGAATTCACCTGTGAAGCCATCTGGTCCTGGACTTCTGTTTGTTGGAAGATTTTAAATCACAGTTTCAATTTCATTTCTTGTGATTGGTCTGTTCATATTTTCTATTTCTTCCTGGTTCAGTCTTGGAAGCTTATACCTTCCTAAGAATTTGTCCATTTCTTCCAGGTTGTCCATTTCTTTTGGCATAGAGTGTTTGTAGTAGTCTCTTATGATGCTTTGTATTTCTGCGGTGTCCTTTGTAACTTCTCCTTTTTCATTTCTATTTATATTGATTTGAGTCCTCTCGCTCTTTTTCTTGATGAGTCTGGCTAGAGGTTTATCATTTTGTTTATCTTCTCAAAGAATCAGCTTTTAGTTGTACTGATCTTTGCTATTGTTTTCTTTGTTTCTATTTCATTTATTTCTGCTCTGATCTTTATGATTTCTTTCCTTCTACTAACTTTGGGTTTTGTTTGTTCTTCTTTCTCTGGTTCCTTTAGGTGTAAGGTTAGAATGTTTATTTGAGATTTTTCATGTTTCTTGAGGTCAGATTGTATTGCTATAAACTTCCCTCTTAGAACTGCTTTTGCTGCATCCCATAGGTTTTGGATCATCATATTTTCATTGCCATTTTTCTCTAGGTATTGTTGATTTCCTCCTTGATTTCTTCAGTGATCTCTTGATTATTTACGAAAGTATTGTTTAGTCTCCATGTATTTGTGTTTTTTATGGTTTTTCCCTGTAATTGATTTCTAATCTCATAGCATTGTGGTTGGAAACGATGCTTGATATGATTTCAATTTTCTTAAATTTACTGAGGCTTGATTTGTGACCCAAGATGTAAACTATCCTGGAGAATGATCTGTGTGCACTTGAGAAGAAAGTGTAATCTGCTGTTTTCGGATGCAATGTCCTATAAATATCAGTTAAAACTATCTGGTTTATTGTGCCATTTAATGCTTGTGTTTCCTTATTAATTTTCTGCCTGGATGATTTCTGCATTGGTGTAAGTGAGGTGTTACAGTCCCCCACTATTTTTTTTCTCTTTCTTTCTTTTTTCTTTCAACATCTTTATTGGAGTAAAATTGCTTTAAAATGGTGTGTTAGTTTCTGCTTTATAACAAAGTGATACAGTTATACATATACATATATCCCCATATCTCTTCCCTCTTGCGTCTCCCTCCCTCCCACCCTCCCTATCCCACCCCTCTAGGTGGTCACAAAGCACCGAGCTGATCTCCCTGTGCTATGTGGCTGCTTCCCACTAGCTATCTATTTTACATTTGGTAGTGTATATGTGTCCGTGCCACTCTCTCACTTTGTCCTAGCTTAACCTATCCCCTCCCCGTATCCTCAAGTCCATTCTCTAGTAGGTCTGCATCTTTATTCCCGTCTTGCCCCTAGGTTCTTCATGACCATTTTTTTTGTTTGTTTGTTTTTTAGATTCCATATATATGTGTTAGCATACGGTATATGTTTTTCTCTTTCTGACTTACTTCACTCTGTATGACAGACTCTAGGTCCATCCACCTCACTACAAATAACTCAATTTCATTTCTTTTCATGGCTGAGTAATTTTCCATTGTATATATGTGCCACATCTTCTTTATCCATTCCTCTGTTGATGACACTTAGGTTGCTTCCATGTCCTGGCTATTGTAAACAGAGCTGCAATGAACATTGTTGTACATGACTCTTTGAATTATGGTTTTCTCAGGGTATATGCCCATTAGTGGGATTGCTGGGTCATATGGTAGTTCTATTTTTAGTTTTTTAAGGAACCTCCATACTGTTCTCCATAGTGGCTGTATCAATTTACCTTCCCACCAACAGTGCAAGAGTGTTCCCTTTTCTCCACACCCTCTCCAGCATTTATTGTTCGTAGATTTTTTGATGATGGCCATTCTGACTGGTGTGAGGTGATACCTCATTGTAGTTTTGATTTGCATTTCTCTAATGATTAATGATGTTGAGCATTATTCATGTGTTTGTTGGTAATCTGTATATCTCCTTTGGAGAAATTTCTCTTTAGGTCTTCTGCCCATTTTTAGATTGGGTTGTTTGTTTTTTTGATATTGAGCTTCATGGGCTGCTTGTAAATTTTGGAGATTAATCCTTTGTCAGTTGCTTCACTTGCAAATATTTTCTCCCATTCTGAGGGTTGTCTTTTTGTCTTGTTTATAGTTTCCTTTGCTGTGCAAAAGCTTTTAAGTTCCATTAGGTCCCATTTGTTTATTTTTGTTTTTATTTCCATTTCTCTAGGTGGTGGGTCAAAAAGGATCTTGCTGTGATTTATGTCATGGAGTGTTCTGCCTATGTTTTCCTCTAAGAGTTTAATAGTGTCTATCCTTACATTTAGGTCTTTAATCCATTTTGAGTTTATTTTTTTTGTATGGTGTTAGGGATTGTTCTAATTTCATTCTTTTACATGTAGCTACCAGAAAACTACTAGAGCTTATCAATGAATTTGGTGAAGTGACAGGATACAAAATTAATGCACAGAAATCTCTTGCATTCCTAAACACTAATGATGAAAATTCTGAAAGTGTAATTAAGAAAACACTCCCATTTACCATTGCAACAAAAAGAATAAAATATCTAGAAATAAATCTACCAAAGGAGAAAAAAGATCTGTATGCAGAAAATTATAAGACATTGATGAAAGAAATTAAAGGTGATACAAATAGATGGAGAGATATACCATGTTCTTGGATTGGAAGAATCAACATTGTGAGAATGACTCTACTACCCAAAGCATTCTACAGATTCAATGTAATCCCTATCAAACTACCACTGGCATTTTTCACAGACCTAGAACAAAAAATCTCACAATTTGTATGGAAACACAAAAGACCCCGAATAGCCAAAGCAATCTTGAGAAAGTAAAATGGAGCTGGACAAATCAGGCTCCCTGACTTCAGACTATACTACAAAGCTACAGTAGTCAAGACTGTATGGTACTGGCACAAAAACAGAAATATAGATCAATGGAAGAGGATAGAAAGCCCAGAGATAAACCCACTCACATATGGTCAACTTATCTTTGATAAAGGAGGCAAGAATATACAGTGGAGAAAAGTCCCCCACTATTATTGTGTTACTGTCAATTTCCTCTTTTAGAGCTGTTAGCATTTGCCTTATGTTTTGAGGTCTCCTATGTTGGGTGCATATATATTTATAATTGTTATATCTTCTTCTTTGATTGATCCCTTGATCATTATGTAGTGTCCTTCCTTGTCTCTTGTAACATTCTTTATTTTAAAGTCTATTTTATCTGATATGAGTATTGCTACTCCAGCTTTCTTTTGTTTTCCATTTGCATGGAATATCTTTTTCCATCCCCTCACTTTCAGTCTGTATGTTTCCCTAGGTGTGAAGTGGGTCTCTTGTAGATGCCATACATATGGGTCTTGTATTTGTATCCATTCAGCGAGCCTGTGTCTTTTGGTGGGAGCATTTAATCCATTCACATTTAAGTTAATTATCTATATGTATGTTCCTATTACCATTTTCTTAATTGTTTTGGGTTTGTTTATGTAGGTCTTTTTCTTCTCTTGTGTTCCCCACTTAGAGACGTTCCTTTAGCATTTGTCGTAGAGCTGGTTTGGTGGTGCTGAATTCTCTTAGCTTTTGCTTGTCTGTAAAGCTTTTGATTTCTCCATCGAATCTGAATGAGATCTTTGTTGAATAGAGTAATCTTGTTGTAGTTTCTTCCCTTTCATCACTCTAAATATATCGTGCCACTCCCTTCTGTGTTGTAGAGTTTCTCCTGAGAAATCAGCTGTTAACCTTATTGGAGTTCCCTTTTATGTTATTTGTGTTTTTTCCCTTGCTGCTTTTAATAATTTTTCTTTGTCTTTAATTTTTGTCAATTTGATTACTATGTGTCTTGGTGTGTTTCTCATTGGGTTTATCCTGCCTGGCACTCTCTGTGCTTCCTGGACTTGGGTGGCTATATCCTTTCCCATGTTAGGGAACTTTTCGAGTATAATCACTTCAAATATTTTCTCAGGTCCTTCCTCTCTCTCTTCTCCTTCTGGGACCCCTACAATGCAAATTTTGGTGCATTTAATGTTGTCCCAGAGGTCGCTTAGGCTGTCTTCATTGCTTTTCATTCTTTTTTCTTTATTCCATCCTGTGGCAGTGATTTCCACCATTCTGTCTTCCAGGTCACTTATCCGTTCTTCTGCCTCAGTTATTCTGCTATTGATTCCTTCTAGTGTATTTTTCATTTCAGTTATTTTATTGTTTGTTCTTTAATTTTTCTAGGTCTTTGTTAAACATTTCTTGTATCTTCTCGGTCTTTGCCTCCATTCCTTATCCGAGGTCCTGGATCATCTTCACTATCATTATTCTGAATTCTTTTTCTGGAAGGTTGCCTATCTCCACTTCATTTAGTTTTTTTCTAGGTTTTTATCTTGTCCCTTCATCTGGCACATGGTCCTCTGCCATTTCATTTTGTCTATATTTCTGTGAACGTGGTTTTTGTTACACAGGCTGCAGGATTGTAGTTCTTCTTGCTTCTGCCATCTTTCATATATTATTATATAAGTATTTTTTTCATGGAGGTGAGACCATAGGGACACATCTATTTACAATCTTTCTCATAAAATACCATATCCTCTACAATGTAAATGGCCTCTTCTGTCTTCTCTATAGAATTTTCCTTTTGACAATAACCTTGTGCCAAGTGGAGTGTTGTTTTGGGGAAGAACAAAGAAGGACATCAAGTTTCGGATGATATATGGATTACCAGTTTTCAGATAAAAGAGATATAGTCCCTTAATTTAAAACAATGTCTCTCCCTATAAATACTATGTAAATATTGTACAGATATTTTAAGAATGTTGACATGGGAGGCCAATTTTTTAGGCTGCTCAGAGATGCCACTTATTTCAGTGCTTGAGGGAATTAAAAGTAGAAGAAATTAGTTGGTATGAATAGTCAGTAGAGGGATGAGGAAAGAAATAAGGTAACATTTAGGTCTTGGAGGTGTTATAGGTAAGGTGCTAAAGGTGTTGTTTCAAATCAAATCCTATATTTTAATCTGAGCGTATATTTTACAGTATTTTTTCAGCTTTTAGGAAAATTGCTACATTTAAGGTATTTCCAAACCCTGGAAATATTATATTTTGATTAATCAATTTTTTTAAACTTCTAAATACATTCCCAATTTATTTCTGTTGGATACCATGCTCAAGTTTATCTATTTTTTCTTTTTCTGAAAATATTTGTTAGGAACAGATATAGGAGATGTTTACTTCAGGATGGCATGTTAGTTTATGACAGGCCACTGTTTCCATGGAGGCAACTGAATAAGGCCAGATAAATAATAACATGATACTTTTAAAGAAATCAGAGAACATTGAAAACAACAAGGACTAGATGAGCCAAACTGGCCGAGGTGAAAGAATTTTCTGAGATGAGCTGATCATGTCCATTGGACTTGCTGGGGGAAAGAGAAACCAGCCATGCTTTCACTGACCATGCAGGGCTGGTGTCACAAACTGGAAACAAGAGAGACCGTGGAAGGGACAGGTGGCTTTTCCCACTGGATATTTGCCAAGTTCTAGTACTGTGAGGAGCTAGGCTGGAACTATTACAAGGTACAGTGAAACCTCCCAGTCTCACGGTGCTTTTCGGAAACAAGACTTATTGCAGGTGGTGTCTAGAATTGAGACAGAGCTAATATCCTTTTCAAGACATTTGCTAGAGTTTGAAAGTGGGTGGGGGTTGGAGGGCAGAGGGCCAAGCTATAAGATTCTGCAGGGGCTATCTGGATCTGGATCTTCCTAGGAATCTCAGGACTGAGGAGAAGGATCTCTATTGCACTCTTAATCAAAATCCAGGAAGGGTTCCATCTTAGAAAGAGAGAAAGGTAGATATAGACAGAGATTTATTACAACTGAAACTCATTCCCAACAGGATCAGTGTCTGATTTGAATTGAGTTCATCAGATCTTTATCCTGTCTATCTGAAAGGAGTGGAGGAAATTCTGTCTCATAGTAGATAATACCATCTGGAACATATACAGTTCTTTTATTTACACTACGTCCTGCATGCAATAAGCAATTATTAGACGTGTGAAAAGGCAAGAATATATGGCTGATAATCAAGAAAAAAAACATAGATGATAAAAATAGACTCTTGAGTCATCCAAATGTTTGATTTAGGAGAGAATGAAAAGTCAGGATGTTTGCAGTTGACTCAGGAAGGCAGAGACTAGAAAGAACCTAGCTCCCATCCTTGCAATAATGAGAAACCCAACAACGAAAACGTTTTTAGGTTTTCTTGAAGCTATCAGAGAGCTTGAATGGATAAACACTTCATAAAAGAGGATATCCAAATGGCCAATAAACATATGGATAGGGAACTTTATTGGTTATGCCCACAAGAATGCTGTGCGGTATTGCTATTCTAGACCAACTTAGTTGTCTGTAACAATCAAAGTTTTTTATTGGTCTTGTGTCTGTGATCAGCTACAGGATGGCGAGGCAGCTCTGCTCACCTTGCCTGGGCTCACTCATGTGTTGAGGGTTTCTGGCTGTCAGCTGAGGCTATCAGGGCACTTGACTCTGTACTATAGCTAACTAGCCTGGACCTGTTCTTACAGCAGGGGCAGAGGCACAAGAGCGAGAACAGAAACAAACAAGGCTTTGCAACTAGTGCACGGTAACCTGTTCATTGTATAGACTATTGACTATATAGTCAAGCTCAGATTCAGGGGATGGGTAGGTAGACTCTGGCCTCCTTGGTGAAACTGCAAAGTCCCAAGGCAGAGGGTATCATTACAGACGTGGGTAAGGAATGATGCTACTGATGCAGTCTGTCGGTGTGCTCTTCTCTCTTTGGTCGATTTTTTTTTTTAAACATGTGCATGTTTTTATTTATTTATTTATTTATTTGGCTGCATTGGATCTTCGTTGCTGTGGACGGACTTTCTCTAGTTGCGTCAAGCAGGGACTACTCTTCATTGCAGTGTGTGGGCTTCTCATTGCAGTGGCTTCTCTTGCTGTGGAGCATGGGCTCTAGGCACATGGGCTTCAGTAGTTGTGGCACGCAGGCTCAGTTGTTGTGGCTCTCGGGCTCTAGAGCGCAGGCTCAGAAGTTGTGGCATGTGGCCTTAGTTGCTCTGCAGCGTGTAGGATCTTCCCGGACCAGGGATCGAACCCGTTTCCCCTGCATTGGCACGAGGATTCCCAACCGCTGCACCACCAGGGAAGTCCCTCTTTGGCCGATTTTATCCTCTCCCACTCGAGACTGGCTTCCCAAAGGATAGAGAACAAGTCTGTCTCTAGCTCTTGAACTTTACATCCTGTATCCTCCACATCAGAGATGGGTTGGCCATCTTCCTTTTGTTCCCGCTAGGAAAATCTCTGGAGAATGATCCTGACTGGGCTCACTTGGCTATCTCTCTAAAGCTCCCTCTTTCAACATTTTGGCCAGAGATTTGAGGTCATGGAATAAGTCATGATTCTGATCACCATCTCTCTCTCTGTGTTTCTGGAACATTCTCAGTAAAAGGAAAATCATTGTAACCAAATGCATCCAGTTAATTTTTATTTATAATATTCTGTGTCTAAAGAATCCAAAATATTTAGCAGCTGTAATTGGAACAGTGCCTGACATTTAGTTATTTGATAAATCTGGTTGGATGTGTTTCATTCAACAAATATTTGAGTTGAATGATTGTTATTTTCCAAGCACTGTATAAGGTTTTCAGGATAAGTTAGAAAGTTAAGACAACAAACTCCTTCTTGAAGCTTATATATGTTGTGAGGGATAAGTGGATGAGTATGTTGGGTCTATACAGAGAAACCCAAAAATTCTGAAAAACTTGATTTGGGGGTAATTTAGGTTGCATAGTTTTAATAGGTCATTCAAAAGCACAATAACTCTGGTATGACTGAAAATGTAGATCTTCTGTCAGACACTTCTCTCATACTTTTTATTAAGTTACACAAAGTACTTATACTAAAAGAATACACATAAAATCACTTGAACTGAAATTGCTTTTCTTCCTAATACAAATATAACTTTTTAATTGAGGATCCACAACACAGAGGGGGTAAAATATATTTTTTTCCTCTAATCCTGATCCCAACTCTGCCCTGGTAAATTATTTGCTTCCAATCCTTTAGTGAGATAATGAGCAGATTCCATAAATTATTTTTATTACTTTTGAATCTTATGAAACCATTCACTATAGCTCAAATTCTGATTTCGAATTTCATCCAAGATTGTCCTCCTCTTTGCTATTGACTGCAAAAATGCCTGAAGGCAATCTATTAGCAGGACACTGCAGAGACAAAATGACCCTCACCCAAAATCTCGTTCAGACTGGTGATACCACACATGCACGAAGAGGTTAATTACAATGTGATGAGGCTTTACAGGGAGAGCAGGGAAGCTTCCAAGCATGTCCAAAAAATGGCCTAAGAGAGCAGGGAAAGGAGAGTGGCTTGGGGTTTTTATTGTGGTTAGGGAGTGGAGCTGGGATGAGGTTCCCTTGAGGATAGGGGCTTACATGCTTTGAACTTCCTGCTGGCACCAAAGAAGGAAGCACGTGGGCTTTTGTATCAGCTAGCCAATTGGGAGGCAGAAGGGAAGGAGGAGTGGTGGGGTCTGACCGCTATTGGCAGTCAAACACCACAAATGAAGTCAGACTCTTTATTCACAGTCTATGCAAGATCCTTTTCTCTCTTTTTGTTTCTGCTCCTCCACTTGGGAGACAGTGCAAAGAGAGAGCGAGATTAAATAGAAGAATAGAGTCTTTAAAGTAATCTGAGTTCATTCTAAACAAATGACACAGAAACAATTATTAAACAACTTTAACATAACTCAGTAGCAAAAACCCAAATAATTTGATTGAAAAAATGAACAGAGAATCTGAATAGATATTTTTCCAAAGAAGACATACAAATGTCCAGCAACTTCATGAAATGATGCTCAACATCACTGAAATCATCAGTGAAAACCAATTAGAACCACAATGAGATATTACCTCACACCCATTAGAACAGCTATCCTCAAAAAGACAAGAGATAACAAGTGTTGGTGAGGAAATGGAGAAAAGGGAACCTTCGTACGCTGTTGGTGGGAACGTAAATTGGTGCAGCCACAATGGAAAAGAATATGAAGCTTCCTCAAAAAACTAAAGATAGAACTACAAGTTTATTCTCTATAACTCTGTTTCTGTTTTATGCCTGTTTATTTTTTAAGATTCCACACATAAGTGAAATCACACAATATTTGTCTTTCTCTGTCTGACTTATTCACTTAGCATAATACCATCTAGGTCCATCCATGTTGTCACAAATGGCAAGATTTCATTCTTCTTTATGGCTGAATAGTATTCCATTATATATATATACATCAAATCTTCTTTATCCACATCTTTACTGATGGGCATTTAGGTTGCTTCCATATCTTGGCTATTGTAAATAATGCTACAATAAATATAAGGGTGCATGTATCTTTTCTAATTAGTGTTTTCATTTTCTTCAGATACATACCTAGGAGTGGAATTGCTGGATCATATGATAGTTCTATTTTTAATTTTTTGAAGGCTCTCCATACTGTTTCCCATAGTGGCTGCACCACTTTACTTTCCCACCAAGAGTGCGAGAGGATTCCCTTTTCTCCACATCCTTGCCAACACTTGTTATTTAATTTCTTTTTGATAATAGTCATTTTGAGAGTTGTGAGTTGATATCTCATTATGGTTTTGATTTGCATTTCCCTGATGATTAGCGATGTTGAGCATCTTTTCATGTGCCTGTTGGCCATCTGTATGTCTTCGTTGGAAAAATGTCTATTCAGATTCTCTGCCCAAAACAAACAGGTGGTTGCCAGAGTGGAAGTGGGATGGGGGAAGAAAGAAATAGGTGAGGGAGATTAAGAAGTACAAAGTTCCAGTTGCAAAATAAGTGAGTCATGGGTATGAATTGTACAATATGGAGAATATAGTCAATAACTAAGTAATATCTTTTTATGGTGACAGATTGTAACTAGACTTATTGTGGTGAATATTTTGAAATGTATAGAAGTATTGAATCACTATGTTGTGTAACAGGAACTAACATAGTGTTGTAGGTCAATTATACTTCAAAAACAAACAAATGTAAAATGAGATCAGATTTGTGGTTACCAGAGAGGGGGGTGGTGGAGGGAGGGGCAATTGGATGAAGGCAGTCAAAAGGTACAAACTTCTATAAGATAAATAAGTATGTAATATACATCATGATACATATAATTTACACTGCTGTATGTTATATATGAAAATTGTTAAGAGAGTAAATCTGGAGTTCTCATCACAAGGAAAATATTTTTTCTATTTCTTTAATCTTGTATCTATATGCTTACTGTGATAATCATTTCATGATGTATGTGAGTCAAATCATTATGCTGTTCACCTTAAACTTATACAGTGCAGCATGTCAATTATGTCTCAATAAATTTGGAAGAAAAAAGAGAACTATGATATGATCTAGCAATCCTCTTCTGGGTATAAATCCAAAGGAAATGAGAACAGGATATTGAAGAGATATCTGCACTCCCATGTTCACTGCAACATTATTCACAATGGCCAAGATATGGAAACAACTTAACTGTCTGTCAGTGGGTGAATAGATAAAGAAAATGTGTGTATATACAAAGGTCTTGAGGATCTAATGTATAATGTGGTGACTATAGTTGATAATATTGTATTGTATAATTGGAATTTGCTAAGAGAATAGAACTTAAATGTTCATATATATACATATAAATATGTGAGGTGATGGATGTGTTAATAAACTAGGTGGGAGGAATCCTTTCATAATGTATATGAATATCAAATCATCATTATGTACAATTTAAATATCTTACAATTTTATTTGTCAATTATACTTTAATAAGGCAGAAAAAATCTATAATACATTATAGATCTATAATACATTATAAAAAATCTATAATACATTATTAAGCAGTTGCAATTTTTTATACCATTGAACAGTTTTGTATTAAATAAATGTAGTCTACTAAAATAATAATATTTTACTTAACAAGTAAAATAGATATATTTTACTTGATACATAGAGGATGTAGTGGCAGGTGAAGAGAATACTTCTCTGAGACTAGAAACCAGGAAAGCAAGACATCATTCCAGCTATGTACTTACTAGCTGGGTGAACTTGAACTGGTCACTCCTCTTCTCTGGCTCTCTGTTTCCTAGTCAGTAAAATGAAGTGACCAGCTTAGGCCCTCCAGCATTAGGATAAAGAACTCCATCTGGGAGCCACTCCTATGGAGTTTCTCCTAACACCTCGTTGGGGTTCTCACAGGCTGATCATTTAAACTAATTGACCTATTAGTCTAGGTAAACAGTTAATTATTAGCTGATCAAATTGATTGCGCTGGCTCTATTGACTGGTGTATGAACAATCCAGTCAGAGGTACAGGCGGGTGAGCTATCTGTGGTAACATGTAGGGAGAGTATCTGAGATCTATGACCCTATTGGTATATGCAGGTTTCTGTGGGAGCGGTCACGCAACTTGTCTGTAAAGCAGTGGGCTTGGAGTCCTTTGGTCACGGTCAACACCTCTACCTATCCAAATCCAAAGAACTGTTGCCTTAAAAAGTGGGCCCAGTATTGACTCTCTCACTGAGCCTGGCGGCTACTGACCAAACTCTGAGAAGCCTCAGCATTTTGAGCACAAAAAAAAAAAAACCACGGGCAGCTGGATATTAACATTATTAATAGACTATAAGTACCTGTGTCAAGATGCAGTTCTCCCTTGAAATTGGAATTGTGATTTTAACACTTATAGAAGCCAGTATTTTCAAGCAAGCCAGCTTTCTCTTAAATAAGACAATAATGGTTTTCACACCAGAGCTTTATGCTAACAAATAGCGCTAGCATCTCACTTAGCAATGCTTACTGGTTTGATATGTTGTTTAATATTTTATGACTGCTTTGCTAGTTTGCCCTGTTTTTATAGAATTATTATATTACTACCGATACTACTAACATGAGCTAATATTTATTGAGTGCTTACCACCATCGCATGCCAGGCACAGAGCTTAGCGCTCTATGGGCACCATCACATTTGATTTTCACAACAGCCCCTAGGGTGATGCTCTTGTCTCTCTCACGTTAAAATGTGAGGCAGCTGAGGCAGGGCGGAGAGGATAAAGGGGTAACTCAAAGGCACACAACTGGCTAGTGAATTGAACCAAAAGAGTTTCAAATCTCTCTGATCCCGTAACTCATGTTCTGAACCAAGACATTTTACTGCTTTTACCAACATCATCTCATACTAACAGCATGAGATATACTAAGTTGGGGGAAAAGAAGTATTTATACCATTCTGTAGGTTTCATTCATGCTTTCTTCTGGCTCAGACATGGCCATTGGCCAAAATGTTCAAATCTCTTTCCACATTTTATTTCTGCTAACTAGAAATATGGAGTGAGGAGAAATAAAAAATAATTATTTAAGGTTGGCTAAATATTTTTTTAAACATCTTTATTGGAGTATAATTGCTTTACAATGGTGTGTTAGTTTCTGCTTTATAACAAAGCGAATCAGCTATACATATACATATATCCCCACATCCCCTCCCTCTTGCGTCTCCCTCCCACCCTCCCTATCCCACCCCTCTAGGTGGTCGCAAAGCACTGAGCAGATCTCCCTGTGCTATGCAGCTGCTTCCCACTAGCTATCTATTTTACATTTGGTAGTGTATATATGTCCATGCCACTCTCTCACTTCATCCCAGCTTACCCTTCCCCCTCCCCGTGTCCTCAAGTCCATTCTCTACGTCTGCATCTTTATTCCTGTCCTGCCCCTAGGGTTCTTCAGAACCTTTTTTTTTAGATTCCATATATATGTGTTAGCATACAGTATTTGTTTTTCTCTTTCTGACTTACCTCACTCTGTATGACAGACTCTGAGAAAATGGGTTTATTGTTGGCTTGGAGCTGTAGCAAAAAGAAAAAAAGAATTTTAATATAAAGCACCAACCATGACAAGTAGGAGATCACAGAGAAAGTATACACAAAACAATAGCCCTCAATATTAGATATGTGTGAATCCTGAATTCCGTGATAAATTAAACTTGCTTTTACCTGCTTTTGTACTTTTATAATATAAGTTAATTAAGAAATATTAGGGCAACTGAGCTGTGCTTTTGGCTCAGGGCATGGTGCTGAGATATTCATGGAAAAGAAGACATACAGATGGCCAAAAAGTACATGAAAAGATGCTCAACATCACTAATGATTAGAGAAATGCAAATCACAACTACAATGAGGTATCACCTCACACCAGTTAGAATGGGCATCATCAGAAAATCTACAAACCACAAATGCCGGAGAGGGTGTGGTGAAAAGGGAACCCTCTTGCACTGTTGGTGGGAATGTAAATTGATACAGCCACTATGGAGAACAGTATGGAGGCTCCTTAAAAACTTAAAAATAGAATTACCGTATGACCCAGCAATCCCACTACTGGCCATATACCCAGAGAAAACCATAATTCAAAAAGACACATGCACCCAAATGTTCATTGCAGCACTATTTACAATAGCCAGATCATGGAAGCAACCTAAATGTCCGTCGACAGATGAATGGATAAAGAAGATGTGGTACATATATACAATGGAATATTTCTCACCCTAAAAAGGAACATTTGGTCATTTGTAGAGATGTGGTTGGACCTAGAGACTGTCATACAGAGTGAAGGAAGTCAGAAAGAGAAAAACAAATGTCGTATATTAATGCATATATGTGGAATGTAGAAAAATGGTACAGATGAACCAGTTTGCAAGGCAGAAATAGAGACACAGATATAGAGAACAAACGTATGGATACCAAGGGGGGAAAGCGGTGGAGGGTGGTGGTGGTGGGATGAACTGGGAGATTGAGATTGACAGATATACACTAATATGTATAAAATAGATAACTAATAAGATCCTGCTGTATAAAATAAATAAATAAAATTCAAAATAAATAAAAAATGAATGCCCTCCACAAAGCTTAAGGTTTCCATATTTAAGTTTTTCTGTTATATTCTAGGAAGGTAGTACAGCACTTTCTGGGATTTTTTTTGTTTGTAATGAGGAGATTGGCCCATGTTCATAATGCTGAATCTTCAAAGAAAAGTCAGTTTGTCAACACATGGTTAAGTACAATTTTGGAATTGCTTCAAGAAAAACAATCTTTCAATAACTAGAGGGTAGATGAAAACCTTCATGGCTGGCAGAATTTCCATTTATCTAAGGGCATAAATTAAATGAACTCTGGACAGAGGATTTACAAAGATGCTTCGGTCTCAAAGCCTGAATTCTAAAAGAATCTTAAAATCAGTGGGTATATGTATATGTATAACTGAATCACTTTGCTGTACACCCGAAGCTAACACAACACTGTAAATCAAGTATACTCCAATAAAAAAGAAAAAAGAAAAAGTCTACTCTACCTCCTGACGTCTGAATCTTTATATGTGGCTCTCTGTCGACTGATCTAGAACTAGACTGCTAGAACCAAACCTTTGGCCGTGTATTCTTTGGAAACGCAGCTCAAGTGTTACTGCTTCTGCCCCTGAAAGAATTATTTTTGGAACAGAATATTATAATAGTTCTAGAGTTAGAGTTCCTGGATTTGAATCCCACATACTCATATTTAACATATGCAAGGCAGACTTTTAAACTGTATATATGCAAATACATGTATATGTGTGTGTATATATATATATATATATATATATATATATATATATATATATATATATACAGACTTGTATTTGATTCTCATAACAACCTTATCAAGTATATACTTGTATTATCCCCATTTTCAAGTGAGGAAGCGGAGGCATGGAAAGGTTAAACAACTTGCCCAGGATCACATAGAAAATACTGGAACTAGAGTCCAACTCTGACAACCTGGCTCCACTCTGCTCTTCTCCCTCTCATGGTCAACCACTTACCAGCTGTGTGGCTTTGGGCAAGGTATTCACCCTGTCTATGCCTCACTTACTAAATGGAGTTGATAATCATAGATCACTAAAGTATAACAAACTCGTAGGGCTGTTAAAAGGACGAGCAAAGTTAACTCCTGTAGTTTTCTCAGCACAGCACCTGGCACATAGTAAATTCTTAACAAAGACTATGTATTATTTATAATACAGTCTTCTTGGTGAGGGCAGGGACCACATTTTGTTCATTTATCCATATATGCTGATAAGCAAGTCACTTAACTTCTCTGAGACTTCATTTCTGCATCTGTAACATGGGATAATATAATATCAACATCACATGGTTATTTTGGCACCTAAAAGACACTCAAAAAATACTTGATGAATTAGTGGAATCTCTTTATGTAGTACCTAACACAGTCCCACATAAAAACAGGTACTGCAATAAAAACTTGATTATAGCCATCCATAATGTAGAAATGATAATATTGCCTCTTACTCATCCATTGGGATCTGTGAGACAATCTCTAGGAGAGAGATTGTTAGGAGAAAGGTGCTTTATAAATCTAAGTAGTTGCTATTAATCATCATCATCATAATAATAAACTTGGTATTGGAGATATCATAAAAAAATAAAATAAAATGAATGCCCTCCAATGTGTAGGATAAGCATCATGAAAATAGGACAATATGCCACATTTTGTCAGTGAGTGGCCAGAATATTTATATGCAAAATCAGATATGAGGACTGGCCATTTTTTAAACATCTTCTATGGATCAGGCATTGTACTAGGAGATTTACATACATGACCTTGTTTAAACTTTAACCTAAGGTAGGTGGTCTTATCATCTTTCTACAGATGAAAGCAAAATAGAGTTTCAAAAAGAGGGAAAGAGAGACAGAGAGATAGAGATAAAGAGAGATGGAGATACAGACAGAGATAGAACTAATGCCTATTTTAATCACCTGGCTGGTAAGAGCTAAAGCTGGGATTTAACCCCAAGTATGTGTACCTCCATCTTGCCTCTCTAGAGAGAACCAGAGAAGTAAAAACATCACTTACCTTCCAACATGACTATGACCCAGTAATGATTTTGGAAAATGGTAGTCTGTGAAACCCACTAACTCAGGTCCTGTTCCCCTGGCTTTTGTACTCAGGATGCCTGTATTTGTGAAGGAGAGGCTGAAATAGCTCCATTCCTTCTCCAGAAAAATTTCTGGTTATAAGCCAATTTAGACAAAACAAATTGTCCACTTAGACTGCTGCAGTACATAAAATATTCACCATTCAACTGTCACTTATCTTGAGCAAGTTTTTAATGGGCTAAGGTACTGGGAAGATAAAATTTATCTTGAACTCTAATAATAAACTGAAGAGACCATATCTAAGAGTCACTAAGCTGATGATGTCAATAAACATCAGAAAGGAAAGGTTAAGGTGTGGAGGTGGTGATGGTAGCCAGAGTCATACCAGGAGAAAGGGGGGACCCACTAAAGAAAAACTTTGTCTACCGCTTCGTGGAAATTGTTAATTTTCACTTGCAGAGTGTAAAACACTTAATATTTGAGGAAAACAGTGTCAGCACAATGGCTGAACGCACTCAGTAAAAGAGCATAGAGTTTTTAATCTTGTTAGACCTATGTGTTAATTAGAGATTTGCCATTAACAATTTATAGGACCATTGGAAAACTCTTCATCTCCTTTGAAATTAGGACCACTCCATCTGTTAGGGTTGTGAATCTTTGTACTAATTTTATGAGTGTTTATATAATATGCTTTCAGTAAATGTTTGTTCCATTTCATTAACAACACAGTAGTGTCATAAGTCCTTGCTTTGTTTCCTAGAGTTTAATTTTTTTTTAATGTTAGCTTTGAGTCACCAAGGTTTTATAAAAGCTCCACAATTAAGTTCCAAATTTTCTTCCCTTGACTTTTATGGGAAGTTTTCCCAATGTCTCAGTGAACAAGTCCAAGTGTGATATCCAAGTTCTTTGAGAAAATGAAGCTGTTTATCTGCTATATATATATTCTCCTTAGGAGTTATGAGCCTTCAGAACAAATTTAGCAGATTTTGTTGTAGATATTACAGACACAGGAAAACCTAGCTTGCTAATCCACAGACAGGTCATTTAAACATTTTGAACAGGATTTAAAAATCAACATTAATTAAGGATATTAGCATATGGTAAAATATTATTACCATATTTAGGAGCTATTGATCCAGGTATATTTCAAATAGAGATTCACATTCAGAATTAAAATGGATTCTGTGTTAAATAAGGATTTCCCTGAGTGGGTCACACGTTCTTCCATCAAGGAAAGGTAGTATAACATAGAGGAAGCAGCAGAGAGATTTGAAATAAAAAACCTGGGCTTGAGTTGGCTCCTTTGAGTTGAGTGCCTTTAGTTTAGATACCTACTCTTCTGTAAGCCTTGGTTTATCATCTATTCCAACTAGGTTACTGTGAGGTTCAAATATATAAAAAAGCATTTATGTAGAAAAGTTTAATATTATCATTATAATCATCCCAAAGAGCAAAATATCATGAATCTTGATGAACCAAGGTAATGGTGGCAACCAGTAGGATGGGGGGGAAATGTGAGAGTTAATCCAAGATGGATTTTAAACAAAATAAAAGTCAACTCTCTGTCATCTTGGGTTCTATAGCTTCATCCCTGGTGTGAGAAATTGACTGAGTAATAAAGCCGATTAGCACTGATTCACATTGATGGTGAGAAGAACCAAGCCTTGGGGCTGGGCTGATAGGGAGACAGCAGAAGAACCTCGTCTCAATTCATCTCCTCCTCCCCATGTCCCTTTTACAAGAGCATCTGGAGGGATGGTTCAGAACATTGCAGGCTGCTTAGGTGATGACAATCAGTGCGAAATAGCCCCTACAGTAAGTCCCCTACATACAAACGAGTTCTGTTCTGAGAGCACGTTTATAAATCAGTTTTGTTTGTAAGTCCAATGAAGTTAGCCTAGGTACCCTGCTAACAAAATTGGCTATATGGTACTGTACTGCAAAAGGTTTATAATTCTTTTCACACAAATAATACACAAAAATCAAACACAAAAAATAAAGAAAACATTTTAAATCTTATAGTACAGTCCCTTGAAAAGTACAGTAGTACAGTACAACAGCTGGCATACAGGGGCTGACATTGAGTGAACAGGCAAAAAGAGTTACTGACTGGAGGAGGGAGAGGAGATGGGATGGTATAGAGATGGGTGGTAGAGCTAAAGGATTGTCAGCAGTAGGAAATGGAGGGCAGGCTGCAATTTCACTCACACCTGACGTTGAGGGCACAGATTCTGGTTCCTTGCTGGATTCAATTCTATCTACCATCTTGAAAAACTGATCCAGTAATGTCTGGGCAGTACTGTACCAGCTACATTACTGCTGCTTTTACGCTTGCTTCTGGACATCCTGGGCTTGAAATAAAGATACCGTACTACTGTACTATATACAATACTGTACACTAAAGTACACAAAAGTACAACCACTTGTAGAGGGTGCATGCACGTGACAATGTACACCAAACACGTGAACTAACTTACGTGATTGGATATGCGCATGCACGTTCACATCTTTGAAAGTTCGTAACTTGAAGGTTCATATATAGGGGACTTACTGTACTTGTTAGATAATGCTTGGAAGATGAATTCTTGCGAGTTCTTACTACTGTTATTCACACACTGGTTAGTGTGATTACCTACGTGTTGACCACCTCCTCCAAAAGTAATGCAGACCATAGTTTTCATGGAAAGCTTGCTTGGACAAAAATACAGCTCAAATAATGGCATGCATATCATTTTCACATACAACTCCTAAACACCACTTGGAAATCATAGTTTCCTTTGCCTGCCCACTGAGAACGTGTACTGGGTAGATGAGTTTCTAACTACAATGACGCCAGAACTTGGTGGAAGGGCTGGCATTCAGAGGTTCACTAGACTTCATCCCGTTGTCAGTGACAACTGCTCTACAAGGCCAGCGATGAGAAAGAACTTTGTCGAAAGGTCTTGAAAGGGCCGGTCCAAATTGCTGATGAAAATAGATGAAGCTGTGAAAGAGATTTATGAAGACTGATTTAGAATTGAAAAGTGTGATGAGACACTTTTGGAATGCCACCGCGTGGCTGGGGCCAGGACAGAAGGGATGAGAAAGGGTAAAACACTGAAGCCTGTTTGCCAGCAGACACATTAGGCCCTTCTGCTAGGATCTCAGCTGGAAAATTCGCTGCTCTCTAGGCGTAGTGATTGTGGGAAATGCCTGTGGTTTTCCCAGCCTTCCTCTCTCAGCAGGCTTTGAGTGCAAGTCGTCTCAAAGGCTATAGGAAACCAATAGGAAAGGGAGCAGTAAAAGCTAATAATCCAAAGACAATAGAGATAGCAAGGAACTGTAAATTGAAACAAGTTTTTGTTAGGCTGGGACTCATCTTACAATGTTACTTGCTCACTCTTTAAGGAAAGTGCTGCCTGGGGGGTTCTTGTTTGGCTTAGAATCGCCCACACGGCTAAAAGGAATAAGCCCAAATGGCCTCTGTAGAGATAAGAGGGGTTCCTCTGACAGTGTGCTTATCTTAGTGGAAGTCAGCAATTTCTGCCCCTTCAACCAAAAAACTCTAGAAAATATATCAGTTTACTGAACTTTTCAACCTTAACCAACTGCCATCAAATTTTAGTGTCTTTAGGTTGTCTGTACTACCATGCTCACTCTAGATATAATTTATATTATGGTTGTAATCATAATGTATCAAAGTGATATCAGGATGGAATAGTTATTACTGTCTTCCGATTCTTTTTATTAATAAAAACTTTAAAGGTGTTTAAGATGCTAAAATTTCAATAGGACAGAATGTTCTTGACTACCTGTATAGGTATGTTGGTGTGTGCTTTAATCTTGAATAAATAAACAAAATAATTCTTAGTAGATATACTCCTAGTTCCACATGAAAAATATTATGGGAATAATTATGTTGTGCACGGACATGGCATGCGAGGATTCGGAATTGTTTAGATTGGGTTTAAATCACCAGCTGAGCACTCTCAAGCATATTAGTTCATTCCTGTGCTCTGTATTGCTCATCTGTAAATTGAGGATGACACCATCCTCCCAAGGTGTTCATGAGAATTAAATGACATACATAGAAGAGCATAGTGCTGACATCAAACAAGGGCTCAAAATATTATTTCCCATTTCCTTCTCTAGGACAAAATCCCTTATAGCCTGAATTTACTAATGTGGGGTGGGAAAACAGTGTAGCCATTAAAAATAACTTTTGTGCCACTGAAAAACAGCCCGTCTGCCCATATGTATTTTATAGGATGAAACACTTAATATGAAAATATTTTCAATTGATTACTTAGATTTCTGTGCATGCTATATTATAAAATCTCAGAAATGTTGGATGATTTTTTTTTTTTTTTTAATGTGAGCAAGATTTGCTTATCTCCACCTTTGGGATAGAATACAAAATTGGCGTACGTACAAACGGCTTAAATCCATGAACGAATTTTTATCTTTTTCTCAAACATGGGAAAGATTTGAATAAGACTCAAGAATGAAGTTAGCAGGAGGAATTGCAGCTGGGATATCAATCTCACACTGAGATGTGATATCATTCATGCCTGAATCTGGTATCTAAGCTACCACCTTTTTCTGGCTCCCTCATTAACTCATTCATACAAATTAGAATCTGAACATCTCATTTTACGCTTCCTGAGACATGCTGTGTAGAATGTTAATGATCAAAAACAAAAAGAGAACAGCCTTTAAAACTGGATGTTTTCATTGCAACATTCAACGTCTAGGGAAATGGGAGTAAAACAATGGAAAAGAGATTTGGTTGTTGCAGTTCATTGGCCATTGTGAAAAATAAACGTACTAAGAACTAAAGGAAGGTAAATAAGGTCTGTGACTTCTGGTCACTTTTCTATTAGGACTTGGCAAACAAAGCTTGTGCACATGCCATATGTTTGTATCGTCATCAGTCCTTACACTACACTACTGCTCATGGTTCTGACTCTTCTCTCTATAATTTTGAGCCTTTAAAGTTCTGTCCTCAACTGCCCCGATTACTTCCACATATGCTATCCATCTTCATGGACCAGAGTAGCTGTTAGCTCCACTTCATTCTCTTAACTGCAAATGAGAGCATATTTCTGCTCTCCTAATCATGGCACCTACCACTTCAGGTACCTGAGTGTGCGGCTGATATCTGGGATAGCCCATAATAAATTCCTTTCTGTTGTTACTCAACTTCTCCTTTTTCATGTTTCCAAGAACAAGATACTCATTTGAATTAATTAAACAATAAATAATTTAGTGGGATGTACTTCTTCAGAAGTACATCCTAAACTCAGGGTGATGGTTTTTAAGCTTGTGGCTAGATTTTCTATATGCACATTCAGGCTTAAAGCAGACTGTGGTCATCTTAAAATAAATAGAAACAAATGCTACAAAAAAATTTTAGAATTTAAGGAATATTTAAAATTGATATCCAACCTCCCAAGGGTCTTTTTTGTATTGAAGTCATTTTTTTTTTTAATTGTAACTTTTTACTCTTGAGTTTCTTTGACAGGTGCAATTATAGCTTCCTAAAGCATTGTCTAAATGATGACCTTTTAAACATAATGCTTTAAAATAAGGCATACACAAGGGAAAGATTCAAAGTGCAAAATGACAGGATGTGAGGGTGATCTGGCTGTGACATCTGTCACCACATTGATTGCCAGGGTTGATTCAGCTGATCTGACTGGCTAGGTGCGTGTCCCAATCCTCCCTCACTGCTCCATGTGCATCCCTCCTGAAGTTGCACGCTCAGTCGAAGAGGACGACCTTTCCTGATAGAGGAGGACCATTCTCTGGTCAAGGGTATACAAGTAGCTGCGCTCCCCTCCTAGAACCTCCAAACAAGCTCTCAAGGTCAAAGTGCAAAATGACATAAAGTAAGTAGTAAATCTCTTTCCTGTCTTAGACCACCAGTGCCATAGCCTCTCTCTCCAGAGGAATCCAGTATTACCAGTTTTGATGTATCTCTAGAAAGATACATATGTGCATATCTGTGATAGGGAGAATAATGCCCCCACCTCAAAGACATTCACATGCTGATCTCCAAATCCTATGAATATGTTGCCTTATATGGGAAAAGAGACTTGGCAGATGTGATTAATTTAAGGATCATGAGATGGGAATAGTATTCTGGATTATCCAGGTGTGTCCATTGTAATCACAAGGGTCTTTATCTTATAAGAGGGAGGCAGGAGGGTCAGAGTTAGAGAAACTAACTTTGAAGATGCCTTGCTGTTGCCTTTAAAGATGGTGGAGGGGCCATGAGACAAGAAATTCAAGTAGCCTCTTGAAATTTGGAAAAAACAAGGAAATTAATTCTCCCCTAGAACATAGAGAAGGAATCTAATCCATCCAACACCTTGATTTTAGCCCAGTAAGACCTGTTTTGAGTTTCTGACCTCTGGAATAAATTTGTGTTAAGTCACTATGTTTGGGGCCATTTGTTAAGCAGCATTAGCAAATTAATAAATCTATATTTCTATTGGTATATATATATATATATATATATATATATATACACATATATATACACACACACATACATATCACATTTCTATCTTTTCTGGAAATAAGAACATATTTTATGCACTTAAGCACCTTCCATTTTATTTTATAATATAGTCTTGTCAGCTCAAATAGATATACTTTTTCTCTTAAGAGCTGTGTACTATTTTGATAAAGGTTGCAATACATTTTTAAATCAGTTTTCTATTCTATCAATGAATATTTAGCTTATTACCATTCTTTTTTTCAACAAAGAGTGCTGTACTTAATATCTGCATAATGTTTAAACAATTATTGTATAACATCTCAAATTGAGACAGGGTAATGTAATACACTGACATTTTCCTATTATCTCACTTCAGCATTTACTAACCCATGGTCAATCTTGTTTCTTCTATAACCCACTCCAACTTTTATTGCCATCTCTAGATTACTTTGAATATAATCCCAGACAGGATATCATTTCATCAGTAAATATTTGAGTATATGTCTCTTAGCATAAAGAATCTTGTTCTACAGGATTTTGTTTACTTTGAGCGTATACCTAGGATATATTTTAGAAATAAAAATGAACTCGAAGAAGAACTCTATTTTCAGTTTGATAAATTATTTCAACGTGGGGTATGTTCAATAATGGCCTACTGCCATCTTACCCACTACACCCCAATATACCAAATTTATTTTGATAGATTTATCAAATAATTAACACAGTTCACAGAAAGTAATTTAAAAAGTTTCAAGATGAATTTCATGATATATTCACCTTGATATTTATTTATTTATTTATTTTTAATTGAAGTATAGTTAATTTACAATGTGTTAGTTTCAAGTGTATAGCAAAGTGTTTCAGTTATACATGTATATATATTGTTTGTCAGATTCTTTTCCATTATAGATGATTCATCTCAATATTTGAATCCATATAAATTTTAGGAAAAAATTAACTGTTCATTGAATTAATTATTCATCTTTGTGAATTAGTTTTGTAGGTGGTGGGGAAGGTGGAGAGTGGTCACGGCACATCTTTGAAATATTGTTTCTTATAAACACAACTTGATTTTTCCAAAGATCTTTTTCAATGCCAGCAGGTTCAAAATCATTGGAAAATTCAAAATTAGAAAATCTTAAGTGCATATGAAACTTGTTAAGATGGTTTTTCCCCAGATTACTATTGTGATTCTTAAAGAGTCTTGTTTACCTTAATAGCAAAGTTTCTTACAGGGTATCTTCAATCTGTGGTCGAGGATTCTTCTATCCACCTACTGAAATGAAAGTTGAAAGCTAAAGTCTGTAAATGATATTAGAACCTTATTGTCTACTTTCCTTTCTCCACATCCTTTTTCTCTGTTTCCAGAATTCATGGTTTCAGGATTTGTCTTTGTTCTATTTGATGGATAAATGAAGGTGAATGCTCTTAGATCTGAAGCATGCTAGTAAAGTTTAGTGGTGGGCTTGCCAGAGTCTTGTACCATTTTTAGAAACAAGAAAGAATTTCAAAATAAATAATTTTATTAATAATGTTTTTAGCCAGAGGATTTCAGTATATTCCTAGCTTAGATTCTACCAGGGGCATTAAAACCATTCAGTATTCTATAGGGAATGAGTTACTGCTTTTCTCTTTGTATCCACCCCACACACATGAATTTCTGTGACACTTTCTGCAAAACACAGTCATGCAACACCTAGAAAAATGCTTCTGGGATACTTACAGACATATGTTCATATTTTATTTTCCTCAAAATATGGATCTCACTACATTTATTTAATACATAAATATATATAAATAGATGTCTTCATGGCATGTCATAAACAGTGTTTTTAGTCATCAGCGTGAGCCCAGACAAGAGTTTGAAGTTTTATTTGTCCTTTAAGTCATGCATGTGCTTGTTGTGTATTTTTCCTCATTTCTAATATATGTGTGCATCTGGGAAGAGTTTGTGCGGTTAAAAATTGCTTTCTGCTCTTAGTTTGTGGCGTGTAGAGAAAAGCCATAATGATTTAAGTCAGAAACAATTCCCTTTCATTGCTCTTTTTGGTTTCCAGAGGCTCAAAGCATCATCAACTAACCTGGTCCACAGGTGGGATCTTTTGTGATTTGCATCAGTAAAGGAGCTTAACCAATTCTCAGAACCTTATACCATCCACCAGGCTACATGGTCACATACTTTGTAAAAATTTAGTTACACTTATTTTAATTGCTTGGTTAACTAAATTTCCTACAAACAGTCTAAGATAAACTTCACCCATAGTGATTTCTGCTGTGTGTTGAAGAACATTAGAGAGAAGACCTACAGTAGACTGAGACTTCTAGGCCATTTAAAACCCAAATTCCCCCTTTTTCTGGATAAGCGGTGAGGAGTGGTAATCTTTTTGAAAACCAAATAGGTACAACTTCTGTTAATCCTAAAATAAAATTGTCAGAAATAGGAAAAAAAATCAAATGCTTTAGGTTTTAAATGGCAACACAATTTGACTGTCTCTTGGAAATAATTAAAGGTGATTAAATGAAGTAACAAGTGTTGAGTTGGTTATGTTTACATTTTTTGAAAATTATTTTCCTGTGTAACATATAGTACTCTATTAAGCTGTATATTTAATTAATCAGAATCCCTGATTCCTTTAGAGATCTATATAAATAAGAATGTAATTTACTTTGGGTCAAATTCTACATATAAATCCATTTCTCAAAATGAATCATTTACTCATTGGTGTATTGATTCAACTAGTATGTATTGAGTGACTGGTGGAAACAGACAACTTCATTAGAAAATGTATATTATGTATATTATTTCTGAGTCTCATATTACTCCTTTTTAAAGGTGAGGAATTGAAGCTCAGAAAGTGCCAACTCAGGGTCTCATAGTTTGGCAATAGTAGAACTGTGTGCGACCAGAGGTTTCCTGACTCTGTTCCATCTTCTAGTCTCTACTCCATAGATACTTCTAATAATATTGCAGAGTAAAATGAGTGCTTTGCTGGAGTTACAGGTCAAGTGCTATGGAAATACGGGAAATTAATCATGTCTGAGGAAGTGGGAAAGGCCAGATAGCTATAAGGCTGAAAATGTTTGACCTGGTCACTCATATATTTTGCTAAGAAGTTTGCTTTTTGTTCATTAGGCCATGGGGAGCCATTAACAGATTTTTAAAGAAGCATAAGGCATAGTTCAAGTGTGTATTAAGAGAATAACTTTAGCAGCTGTGAGATTTAAAGACTAGAGCAGTGTTTATTTTTCTGGCTTTTTTGATTGCTCATGAATAGTAAATTGCACTACATATTTACTATTTATAAATTATATTATTATATTATAGTACTAAAATTATGTATATTATAAAATTATACAAAAGAGAGAAATGAAATAAAGATTCCATCTTTAATTCTTTTAAATTTTATTATTAACAGTAAAATATGCTTCTAATATAAAATTAAGATAGTCATACAGTTTTGCTACTATATATAATTTATGTCTGTTTATATTGAGAACAGTGTGATTGAATACATTTCTTAAAAAAAACCCAACAGCTCTATAGTTTACACATTGTCCTAGAGCTATATGAAGTGCTTGTCTTAGTTTGTCTTGATGCTTTAATTCCATTGCTGTCACGGTTGTTGTAATATTTATTCAATTTTCATGGTATTTATTCATATGTAAATCCTGTCCTCCAATTAAGAAAAGTTTTGTATTAAAATTTGCCTAGGAAATTTCCATTTTTCCTAATATTGGGCAGTTGTTATAAGCTAATTGGAAGTTGTAGGATTTTAAATTTTTAATAAATCAGCTCTATACCCACTGATACTATTTGTAAAAATTCTTCATAAGTGAGCAAGATGTATTCTGAGTTTCTAAATGTGTGGGTAAGAGTTTTTATGGTTGCTGGTATTACTATCTGGGGGAAAATTGTATAACCATGTTAAATTTGTCTAGTTCATCATGTTTCTACCTCAGAATGTGGCTTCTTAAATACATCGATGCTCTGATTTTCTTCTCTGGGCTTGGGCTTGACTGTTTAGTGCTCTCTTCAGTTGACTGTTTTATTTCATTTTATTTATTTTTGGTGTGGAAATCTTTTTATCACTATTTAGTGATGACCAGTGTGATTAAAACTGAATATCATCAAAACCCTACTTTAGCAGCTTTGTGAAGCAATATGTTGAAGGGACTATCACTGTCAACTCCTCTGCTCTAGAACACGCTCTTTTCCCAAAGGAGAATTACCATGTTAGAGGGAACATCTGGCAAAGGCGGTAGGGGGTGCTAGTATTGACTTCCCTATTAATAATTATAGCTAACCTTTACCTAGAATTTATTATTTTTCCCATGCACTGTTCTTTATTAATCAATTCTCACAGCTTTTTTCTATGGGAAAAGTATTAATGTTATCTTCCTATTATACATAAAGTAATGTATCATTTTTAAATTTTATTTTCATTAAATTTTGGAAGTAAAAATAAATGTAAAGAGAAGATTTCATATTTCTTCCAGTACTCTAGGACATTGACTTCATCATTGCTGGGCTATGTGGGTCTCACTTAGGAGACCCCTAGATTAGAGATGTGATAGAGTGAAGAAAGCAGATGGATGAGAAGGTCATGGCAGAAGGCAGGTAAAAAACAAATCTCCTGAACGAGGACAAGGAAAGTGGAGTTATATGGAAGGTAGAATTTATAGAAGTTCTCACTCTTTGACATAAACTTCAGCGAATACAGAAGAAATTATGTGCAGGTATAGCACAAAGGGCATACCTCCAACAGCTCCAGAATTGATGACATGTAAACTTTCCGCTTGATTCCAAGCTGTGGGTTACTGTTGGATTCTTTCTCAGATCCAGCAATTTGATTTTTCATTTTCCAGTTTGTTGCTCAGTTGGTAACTAAGTCAGCACCTCCCTTGGCTCCCCCAGTGGTAGCAGAGGCCTGCTGAGAACGGCTGCCACTTTGATTTTGGTGAAATGATGTATGTGATCTCTTCAGGCACAACAGGGTGATGAGAAAAGCATTAGCTGTTCAGATTGTTTTGTTTCATATATGGATCTAGTCACATGGTCAATTGGACACATTCTGAACTTACAGATCAGCCTGTGCCTACATAATACCAGACCAAAAATTTTCAAGTGGAAATTCCAGCCACCTATTTAGATATTTATTTGAGTGATGCTAAACAGCTGGATAACTTACTTTCGTGTAATAACCATTTTTTAACTTTCTTGGTTAAATCAGGAGCATAGGAATCCATGCTTCTCCTCCAGTGTTTAGATTGCTTTAGAGGTGTTGTATTAGTCAAGGTTCTCCAGAGAAACAGAACCTCCAGGAAAGCTGGCAGTCTGATTGTGTGATTCAGTTCAAATCTGAAGGTCTGAGAACCAGGGGAGTAAATCATGTAAATTCCAATGCAAGGCCAGAGAAATGAGTGAGATGTAGCAGCTCAATCACTGAGGCAGGAAAAAAAGGACAAATTCCTCTTACCTTGGCCTTTTGTTCTATTCAGGCCCTCAACAGATCACTTACCTGATGGCCATCAATATTTCTTTTTCTTTTTTATTACAGTTGTGCATTTTTCTTTTAGGGTATTTAATTTTTCTAAACAATGTGTATTTATCAAGAATATCAGCCTTCTACCTCCCGTCTATATATTTTATGAATCTTTGTCCTGAGCTTGTCATCTTCCTTTTAATGTTTAAATGTTCTAATCAAAAGACCTGGAATGGCTGAAGGGATACAATAAAATACCTAGGAATAGATCTACCTAAGGAAATAGAAGACCTGTACTCAGAAAACTAAGACGTTGGTGAAAGAAATTGAAGATGTCACAAACAGATGGAAAGATATACTGTGTTCTTGGATCAGAAGAATTAATATTGTTAACATGATCATACTACCCAAGGAAATCTACAGATTCAATGCAACCTCTATCAAAATGACAATGGCATTTTCCACAGAACTAGAAAAAGTAAAATTTGTATGGCACCACAAAAGACCCTGAATAGCCAAAACAATGTTGAGAAACAAGAACAAAACTGGAGGTTTCACACTCCCTGATCTCAAATTATACTACAAAGCTACAATAATCAAAACAGCATGGTACTGGCACAAAAACAGACACATCAATCAATGGAACAGAATAGAGAACCCAAAAGTGAGCCCACACATATATGGTCAATTAATCTATGACAAGGGAGGAAAGAATATATAACGGGGAAAAGATAGCCTCTTCAATAAATGGTGTTAGGAAGACTGGACAGCTACATGCAAAAGAATCAACCTGGACTGCTCTCTCAGTCTATGTACAAAAATAAATTCAAACTGCATTAAAGACTTAAATGTAAGACCTGAAACCATAAAACTTCTAGGAGGAAACATAGCAGTATGGCCTTTGACATTGGTCTTAATAATATATATACATTTGGGTATGTCTCCTCAGGCAAGGGAAACAAAAGCAAAAATAAATGGGGCTATATCAAACTAAAAAGCTTTTTCACAGCAAAGGAAAATACCAACAAAAAGGAAAGGCTTCATACTGAATAGGATACTTTATTTGCAAATGATATATCTGATAAGGGCTTAATATCCAAAATATACTAAGAACTTATAAAACTCAATGTCAAAAGAACAACCAAATAAAAATGGGCAGAGGATCTGAATAGAAATTTTTCCAAAGAAGACATACAAATGGCCAACAGGCACATGAAAAGATGCTCAACATTGTTCATCCTCAGAGAAATGCAAATTAAAACTGCAATGAGATATCACCTCATACCTGTCAAAATCGCTGTTGTCAAAATGACCACAAATAACAGATGCTGGTGAGGATGTGGAGAAAAGGAAACTCTTGTGCACTGTTGGTGGGAATACAAAGTGTTACAGCCATGATGGAAAACAGTATGGAGATTGCTCAAAAAGCTAAAAATAGAACTACTATATGATCTAGTAATTCCACTCCTGGGTATCTGAAATGAAATGAAATGAAAATGCTAATTCAAAAAGATACATGCACCCCAATGTTCACAGCAGCATTATTTACAATAGCCAAGATGTGGAAGCAACCCAAGTGCCCATCAATAGATAAATGGATAAATGGATAAAGAAGAAGTTGTATATATATACAATGAAATACTACTCAACCATAAAAAAGAATGAAATCTTGCCATTTGTGACAGTATGGATGAATCTAGAGAGTATTATACTAAGTAAAATAGTTGGACAAAGACAAATATTGTATGATTTCACTTATATGTGGAATATAAAAACAAAACAAATGAACTAACATAACAAAACACAGAGTCATAGTTACAGAGAACCAACATGTGATTGCCAGAGGAGAGGGAGGTGGGGGGAAGAAAGAAATAGGTGAGACAGATTAAGATGTACAAAGTTCCAGTTGCAAAATAAATAAGTCATGGGTATGAAATGTACAGTATAGGGATTATAGTCAATAACTATGTAATAATCTTTCTACGGTGACATATCATCACTAGACTTATCACAGTAATCATGTAACTCCTTATTTCTAATATTTAAAAATATAAATAAATATAATTAACACTGCAATATGTTATATATGAAAGTTGTTAGGAGAATAAAACCTAATATTTCTTATCACAAGAAAAAAATGTTTTTATTTGTACCTATATGAGATGATGAATGGTCACTAAACTTATCGTGATAATCATTTCATGATGTATGTAAGTCAAATCATTATGCTGAACACCTTAAACTTATACAGTGCTATATGTCAATTATGTCTAAAAAAACCTGGAATTAAAAAGAAACACAACACATGGCAAGGCTAAAAAAAAAGTGACATGAAGACTATATTTTTCTACATTATAACCAATTATCTGGCACCAGTTTTCTATATTATAACCAGCTTATGGAATAGTCTTATTGCTTTCTAAGGATATGTGCTTTTATATTTAATTATATTTTCAGCATCTTTTTTACTTTATTGTATATTATTGACCATACTATATGATGATATTTTGATTTATTCTATATTTTAAAATCTTAAAGTGCTAATTAACATTTCCCTGCTCATTTCCAGCCCCCAGTTTTTTTCTTTATATTGTCTTTTTTTTCTAAGAAACTTTAGAATCAATTCAATCTATGTCAGAAAGTTCCATTTTGACTTTTCCTGGAATTATATTAGGTAACTATTTAAGACCAAAGCATAGAGTATCAATATTTTTACATTGAGTATTCCAAATTATGAAACTAGTTTTGTTCAATACTTATTCAGATTGGGTCTCCCTGGTGGCGCAGTGGTTAAGAATCCGCCTGCCAATGCAGGGCACACGGGTTCGAGCCCTGATCCAGGAAGATCCCACTTGCCGTGGAGCAACTAAGCCCATGTGCCACAACTACTGAGCCTGTGTTCTAGAGCCCGTGAGCCACAACTACTGAAGCCCGTGTGCCTGCACAATGCAATGAAGAGTAGCCCCCGCTCGGCACAACTAGAGAAAGCCCACATGCAGCAACGAAGACCCAATGCAGCCAAAAATAAATAAATAAATAAATTTAAAAAAACTTATTCAAATCTTTTTTACATCCCTCAGTAAAGTATTAGACTTTTTTTTCTCTTTTTTTGTTAGTTTCTGCTTTATAACAAAGTGAATCAGTTATACATATACATATGTCCCCATATCTCTTCCCTCTTGCATCTCCCTCCCTCCCACCCTCACTATCCCACCCCTCTAGGTGGTCACAAAGCACTGAGCTGATCTCCGTGCTATGCGGCTGCTTCCCACGAGCTATCTATTTTACATTTGGTAGTGTATGTATGTCCATGACACTTTCTCACCCTGTCACATCTCACTCCTCCCCCTCCCCATATCCTCAAGTCCATTCTTTAGTAGGTCTGTGTCTTTAGTCCCATCTTGCCACTAGGTTCTTCATGACCTTTTTTTTTTTTTCCCTTAGATCCCATATATATGTGTTAGCATACTGTATTTGTTTTTCTCTTTATGACTTACTTCACTCTGTATGACAGACTCTAACTCCATCCACCTCATTACAAATACCTCCATTTCATTTCTTTTTATGGCTGAGTAATATTCCATTGTATATATGTGCCACATCTTCTTTATTCATTCATCCGATGATGGACACTTAGGTTGCTTCCATGTCCTGGCTATTGTAAATAGAGCTGCAATGAACATTTTGGTACATGACTCTTTTTGACCTATGGTTTTCTCAGGGTATATGCCCAGGAGTGGGATTGCTGGGTCGTATGGTAGTTCTATTTGTAGTTTTTTAAGGAACCTCCGTACTGTTCTCCATAGTGGCTGTATCAATTTACATTCCCACCAACAGTGCAAGAGTGTTTCCTTTTCTCCACACCCTCTCCAGCATTTATTGTTTCTAGATTTTTTGATGATGGCCATTCTGACCGGTGTGAGATGATACCTCATTGTAGTTTTGATTTGCATTTCTCTAATGAGTAAGGATGTTGAGCATTCTTTCATGTGTCTGTTGGCCATCTGTATATCTTCTTTGGAGAAATGTCTATTTAGGTCCTCTGCCCATTTTTGGATTGGGTTGTTTGTTTTTTTGTTATTGAGCTGCATGAGCTGCTTGTAAATCTTGGAGATTAATCCTTTGTCAGTTGCTTCATTTGCAAATATTTTCTCCCATTCTGAGGGTTGTCTTTTGGTCTTGCTTATGGTTTCCTTTGCTGTGCAAAAGCTTTTAAGTTTCATTAGGTCCCAATTGTTTATTTGTGTTTTTATTTCCATTTCTCTAGGAGCTGGGTCAAAAAGGATCTTGTCGCGATTTATGTCATAGAGTGTTCTGCCTATGTTTTCCTCTAAGAGTTTGATAGTGTCTGGCTTTACACTTAGGTCTTTAATCCATTTTGAGTTTATTTTTGTGTATTGTGTCAGGGAGTGTTCTAATTTCATACTTTTACATGTACCACTTTTCCCAGCACCACTTATTGAAGAGACTGTCTTTTCTCCACTGTATATGCTTGCCTCCTTTATCAAAGATAAGCTGACCATACGTGTATGGGTTTATCTCTGGGCTTTCTATCCTGTTCCATTGATCTATATTTCTGTTTTTGTGCCAGTACCAAACTGTCTTGATTACTGTAGCTTTGTAATATAGTCTGAAGTCAGGGAGCCTGATTCCTCCAGCTCCATTTTTCGTTCTCAAGATTGCTTTGGCTATTTGGGGTCTTTTGTGTCTCCATACAAATTGTAAAATTTTTTTTCTAGTTTTGTGAAAAATGCCAGTGGTAGTTTGATAGGGATTGCATTGAATCTGTAGAATGCTTTGGGTAGTAGAGTCATTTTTCACAATGTTGATTCTTCCAATCCAAGAACATGGTATATCTCTCCATCTATTTGTATCATCTTTAATTTCTTTCATCAGTGTCCTATAATTTTCTGCATACAGGTCTTTTGTCTCCTTAGGTAGGTTTATTCCTAGATATTTTATTCTTTTTGTTGCAATGGTAAACGGGAGTGTTTTCTTAATTTCACTTTCAGATTTTTCATCATTAGTATATAGGAATGCAAGAGATTTCTGTGCATTAATTTTGTATGCTGCTACTTTACCAAATTCATTGATTAGCTCTAGTAGTTTTCTGGTGGCAGTTTTAGGATTTCTCTATGTATAGTATCATGTCATCTGCAAACAGTGACAGCTTTACTTCTTCTTTTCCGATTTGGATTCCTTTTATTTCTTTTTCTTCTCTGATTGCTGTGGCTAACACTTCCAAAACTATGTTGAATAATAGTGGTGAGAGTGGGCAACCTTGTCTTGTTCCTGATCTTAGTGGAAATGGTTTCAGTTTTTCACCATTGAGGACAATGTTGGCTGTGGGTTTGAGGACAATGTTGGCTGGAGGTTTGTTATTATATTGAGGAAAGTTCCCTCTATGCCTACTTTCTGCAGGGCTTTTATCATAAATGGGTGTTGAATTTTGTCAAAAGCTTTCTCTGCATCTATTGAGATGATCATATGGTTTTTCTCCTTCAATTTGTTAATATGATGTATCACGTTGATTGATTTGCATATATTGAAGAATCCTTGCATCCCTGGAATAAACCCTACTTGATCATGGTGTATAATCCTTTTAATGTGCTGTTGGATTCTGTTTGCTAGTATTTTGTTGAGGATTTTTGCATCTATGTTCATCAGTGATATTGGCCTGTAGTTTTCTTTCTTTGTGACATCTTTGTCTGGTTTTGGTATCAGGGTGATGGTGGCCTCGTAGAATGAGTTGGGGAGTGTTCTTCCCTCTGCAATAGTTTGGAAGAGTTTGAGAAGCATAGGTGTTAGCTCTTCTCTAAATGTTTGATAGAATTCGCCAGTGAAGCCATCTGGTCCTGGGCTTTTGTTTGTTGGAAGATTTTTAATCACAGTTTCAATTTCAGTGCTTGTGATTGGTCTGTTCATATTTTCTATTTCTTCCTGGTTCAGTCTCAGTATGTTGTGCATTTCTAAGAATCTGTCCATTTCTTCCAAGTCGTCCATTTTATTGGCATAGAGTTGCTTGTAGTAATCTCTCATGATCGTTTGTATTTCTGCAGTGTCAGTGGTTACTTCTCCTTTTTCATTTCTAATTCTATTGATTTGAGTCTTCTCCCTTTTTCTCTTGATGAGTCTGGCTAACGGTTTATGAATTTTGTTTATTTTCTTGAAGAACCAGCTTTTAGTTTCATTGATTTTTGCTATTGTTTCCTTCATTTCTTTTTCATTTATTTCTGATCTGATGTATATGATTTCTTTCCTTCTGCTGGCTTTGGGGTTTTTTTGCTCTTCTTTCTCTAATTGCTTTAGGTGCAAGGTTAGGTTGTTTATTCGAGATGTTTTCTGTTTCTTGATGTAGGCTTGTATTGCTATAAACTTCCCTCTCAGAACTGCTTTTGCTGCATCCCATAGGTTTTGGGTCGTCGTGTCTCCATTGTCATTTGTTTCTAGGTATTTTTTGATTTCCCCTTTGATTTCTTCAGTGATCACTTTGTTATTAAGTAGTGTATTGTGTAGCCTCCATGTGTTTGTATTTTTTACAGATCTTTTCCTGTAATTGATATCTAGTCTCATAGCGTTGTGGTCGGAAAAGATACTTGATACGATTTCAATTTTCTTAAATTTACCAAGGCTTGATTTGTGACCCAAGATATGATCTATCCTGGAGAATGTTCCATGCGCACTTGAGAAAAATGTGTATTCTGTTGTTTTTGGGTGGAATGTCCTATAAATATCAATTAAGTCCATCTTGTTTAATGTATCATTTAAAGCTTGTGTTTCCTTATTTATTTTCATTTTGGATGATCTGTCCATTGGTGAAAGTGGGGTGTTAAAGTCCCCTACTATGATTGTGTTGCTGTCGATTTCCCCTTTTATGGCTGTTAGTATTTGCCTTATGTATTGAGGTTCTCCTATGTTGGGTGCATAAATATTTACAATTGTTATACCTTCCTCTTGGATTGATCCCTTGATCATTATATAGTGTCCTTCTTTGTCTCTTGTAATAGTCTTTATTTTAAAGTCTATTTTGTCTGATATGAGAATTGCTACTCCAGCTTTCTTTTGATTTCCATTTGCATAGAATATCTTTTTCCATCCCCTCATTTTCAGTCTGTATGTGTCTCTAGGTCTGAAGTGGGTCTCTTGTAGACAGCATATATATGGGTCTTGTTTTTGTATCCATTCAGCCAGCCTGTGTCTTTTGGTGGGAGCATTTAATCCATTTACATTCAAGGTAATTATCGATATGTATGTTCCTATTCCCATTTTCTTAAATGTTTTGGGTTTGTTATTATAGGTGTTTTCCTTCTCTTGTGTTTCTTGCCTAGAGAAGTTCCTTTAGCATTTGTTGTAAAGCTGGTTTGGTGGTGCTGAACTCTCTCAGCTTTTGCTTCTCTGTAAAGGTTTTAATTTCTCCATCAAATCTGAATGAGATCCTTGCTGGGTAGAGTAACCTTGGTTGTAGGTTTTTCTCCTTCATGACTTTAAGTATATCCTGCCACTCCCTTCTGGCTTGCAGAGTTTCTGCTGAAAGATCAGCTGTTAACCTTATGGGGATTCTCTTGTGTGTTATTTGTTGTTTTTCCCTTGCTGCTTTTAATATGTTTTCTTTATATTTAATTTTTGATAGTTTGATTAATATGTGTCTTGGCGTGTTTCTCCTTGGATTTATCCTGTATGGGACTCTCTGTGCTTCCAGGACTTGATTAACTATTTCCTTTCCCATTTTAAGGAAGTTTTCAACTATAATCTCTTCAAATATTTTCTCAGTCCCTTTCTTTTTCTCTTCTTCTTCTGGGACCCCTATAATTCAAATGTTGGTGCATTTAATGTTGTCCCAGAGGTCTCTGAGACTGTCCTCAGTTCTTTTCATTCTTTTTTCTTTATTCTGCTCTGCAGTAGTTATTTCCACTATTTTATCTTCCATGTCACTTATCCGTTCTTCTGCCTCAGTTATTCTGCTATTGATCCCGTCTAGAGTATTTTTAATTTCATTTATTGTGTTTTTCATCATTGCTTGGTTCCTCTTTAGTTCTTCTACATCCTTGTTAAATGTTTCTTGCATTATGTCTATTCTATTTCCAAGATTTTGGATCATCTTTACTATCATTATTCTGAATTCTTTTTCAGGTAGACTGCCTATTTCCTCTTCATTTGTTAGGTCTGGTGTGTTTTGACCCTGTTCCTTCATCTGCTGTGTGTTTTTCTGTCGTCTCATTTTGCTTATCTTACTGTGTTTGGGGTCTCCTTTTCAAAGGCTGCAGGTTCGTAGTTCCCGTTGTTTTTGGTATCTGTCCCCAGTGGCTAAGGTTGGTTCAGTGGGTTGTGTGGGCTTCCTGGTGGAGGGGACTAGTGTCTGTGTTCTGGTGGATAAGGCTGGATCTTGTCTTTCTGGTGGGCATGTCCACGTCTGGTGGTGTGTTTTGGGGTGTCTGTGGCCTTATTATGATTTTAGGCAGCCTCTCTGCTAATGGGTGGGGCTGTGTTCCTGTCTTGCTAGTTGTTTGGCATAGGGTGTCCAGCACTGTAGCTTGCTGGTCGTTGAGTGAAGCTGGGTCTTGATGTTGAGATGGAGATCTTTGAGAGATTTTCGCTGTTTGGTATTACGTGGAGCTGGGAGGTCTCTTGTGGACCAGTGTCCTGAAGTTGGCTCTCCCACCTCAGAGGCACAGCCCTGATGCCTGGCTGGAGCACCAAGAACCTTTCATCCACATGGCTCAGAATAAAAGGGAGAAAAAAATAGAATGAAAGAAAGAGGATAAAATAAAATAAAATAAACTATTATAATAAAAAATAAGAGAAAAAAATTATTAAGAATAAATGTATTCAGAAAATTTTTTTTAATTTTTAAAAATAGATTTTTTTATAATAAAAAATAAAAAAATTATTAATAAAAAAATTTATTACGAAAAAAAATTTTCTAATTTTTTAAAATAAATAATATGAAAAAACTTATTAAAAAATTTTTTTAATTTCTAAAAATAGAAAATAAGGAAAAAATTATTAAGAAAACATTTATTAGAAAAAGAAAAAAAAAAAAAAACGGACGGACCTAACCCTAGGACTAATGGTGAAAGCAAAGCTATACAGACAAAATCTCACCCAGAAGCATACACATATACACTCACCAAAAAAGGAAAAGGGGAAAAATTAATATATCCTGCTCCCAAAGTCCACCTCTTGAATTTGGGATGATTCGTTGTCTATTCAGGTATTCAACAGATGCAGGCACATCAAGTTGTTTGTGGAGCTTTAATCCGCTGCTTCTGAGGCTGCTGGGAGAGATTTCCCTTTCTCTTTGTTCGTACAGCTCCTGGGGTTCAGCTTTGGATTTGGACCCGCCTCTGCGTGTAGGTCACCTGAGGGCGTCTATTCCCCGCCCAGACAGAACGGGGTTAAAGGAGCAGCTGCTTCGGGGGCTCTGGCTCACTCAGGCGGGGGGAGGGAGGGGTACAGAGGAGGCGGGGCGAGCCTGCGGCGGCAGAGGCCGGCGTGACGTTGCAGCAGCCTGAGGCGCGCCGTGCGTTCTCCCGGGGAAGTTGTCCCTGGATCACGGGAGACTGGCCGTGGCGGGCTGCACAGGCTCCCAGGAGGGGCGGTGGGGAGAGTGACCTGTGCTCACACACAGGCTTTTTGGTGGCGGCAGCAGCAGCCCCAGCGTCTCCTGCCCGTCTCTGGGGTCCGCGCTGATAGCCGCGGCTCGCACCCGCCTCTGGAGCTCGTTTAGGCGGCGCTCTGAATCCCCTCTCCTTGCGCGCCACAAAACAAAGCGGCAAGAAAAAGTCTCTTGGCTCTTCGGCAGCTGCAGACTTTTTCCCTGTCTCCCTCCCAGCCAGCTGTGGTGCGCTAACCCCTTCAGGCTGTGTTCACGCCGCCAGCCCCAGTCCTCTCCCTGCGATCCAACCGAAGCTGAGCCGCAGCTCCCAGCCCCGCCCGCCCCGGCGGGGGGAGCAGACAAGCCTCTCGGGCTGGCGAGTGCTGCTCAGCGCCGAGCCTCTGTGCAGGAATCTCTCCATTTTTCCCTTTGCGCCCCTGTTGCTGTGGGATCCGCGCTGATAGCGGCAGCTCACGCCCGTTTCTGGAGTTCGTTTAGGCGGCGCTCTGAATCCCCTTTCCTTGTGCGCTGTGAAACAAAGAGGGAAGAAAAAGTCCCCTGCCTCTTCGGCAGCTGCAGACTTTTTCCCGGTCTCCCTCCCAGCCAGCTGTGGTGCACTAACCCCTTCAGGCTGTGTTCACGCCGCCAACCCCAGTCCTCTCCCTGCGATCCGGGCCGAAGCCCGAGCCTCAGCTCCCAGCCCCGCCCGCCCCGGCGGGGGAGCAGACAAGCCTCTCGGGCTGGTGAGCGCTGCTCGGCGCCGAGCCTCTGTGCGGGAATCTCTCCACTTTGCCCTCCGCACCCCTGTGGCTGCGCTCTCCTCCGCGGCTCCGAAGCTTCCCCCCTCTGCCACCCGCAGTCTCTGCCCGCGAAGGGGCTCCTAGTGTGTGGAAATCTTTCCTCCTTCACAGCTCCCTCCCACTGGTGCAGGTCCCGTCCCTATTCTTTTGTCTCTGTTGTTTCTTTTTTCTTTTGCCCTACCCAAGTACGGGGGGAGTTTCTTGCCTTTTGGGAGGTCTGAGGTCTCTGCCAGCGTTCAGTGGGTGTTCTGTAGGAGCAGTTCCACGTGTAGATGTATTTCTACTGTATCTGTGGGAAGGAAGGTGATCTCCGCATCTTACCCTTCCGCCATCTTGCCCCAAGTCCTCTAGACTTTTATTTTTATAGATTCCTTAAAATTAATATTTTTTTGTTCCCAGATATTTTATAGAATTGTTTTTATTTTCTTTGTATTTAAATTAGTGTTTTATTTTCAATTTTCTAAATAATAGTGGTGAAATTCTTTATTTTTGTTTATTTTCTGGTATCCAGTCACTTAGTCAACTTTCTTATCAAGTCTAATAATTTTTACTTTGATTGTCTGAAATTCTTTGTTAAATAATTCTATCATCTTAAAAATATAATGCTTTTAACTCCTTATTTCTAATATTTAAAAATTGTATTTTATTGCAGAAATAGTAATGGTAAAATATTTTTGAATTATTTTAGCTCTAGTGAATATCTTGTATATCAAATTCACAGTGGAAAATGAGATGAAGCTTTAATTGCTACAAAGGCCTATGTGTTTTAAAATTGTGTATCACAAACTAATTTCAGTTATATATAAATACCACCTTACATATATATTTATATATAAAATATCACCTTCTTTAGTGTTACAGTTGCACATAAAGCAACGACTCAAATCAAATCTTATTTTTTAGTACCAGGGACAGCATTTTGAATGTACATCTCCGGGCATCAACTCCCAAAACTTCTTTACCATTTCTGTCTATGTTGGTTACAAAGGCTCTTTTTCTCAGAAAATTTTCCTCTTTCCTGACTCCTTTTAATGCTAAGGTCTATTAGAAGACCTATAATGGGAATCTTTTTTTCTTTATATCACTTGTTTAGTGACACAGCTTTAACCCCTTACTAGCTATATATATCAGCCTACGTGATATTATTAACCTCTTAGTCAGTGTGGTTTTGAGAGTGCATGTTTTTTAGTCTGATGATAGAAGGATAAGTCGATCTTTCTAGAATATGTATGAGCCTAAAAATGTGACAGCAAATATATTTCTGTAATACTATTCAGATTTCTCATGACTTCTTTGTCAAGTCAAAAATAAGACATAATTTTCAAATGGAAATAAACTTACTTTAGAATACTGTGGAGTTTTAAACACACAACCAATGTGATTAAGTACAAACGTATTGGAACAAATCAGGAATTGGCTAATGGGGCACAGGGAGGGGGCACTGTTTATCCTGGCCACGAGGTCTGCTTGTGTATAACACGCAGGATTTGGGAGCCTCAGGGGAGCCGGTGAGAACTTTTCCTTTGACTCTCTGAACGGTCTGGCTTAAGAATTCAGACAGGAAAGATGATCCATTCTGCTGATGGCCGGGTCAGCACCGTGGGGAACTGATGCAGAGGCTTTCTAGAGACATGTCAGTCTGTGAGCCACCCCAGCAATAGCAGGAAAATGATATTAGAAGGAATTAAGAGAGGTGTATATACCAGTTCCCCGTAGGTTTCTCATCAGGGTTTTGATGTAGGCTTGTGAGCTGTAAAAAGCCTTGGTACCCTTTTTGCCTTCTTTGACTGCTGTCCATATAGCCCGGGCTTTTTTGTTCTTTCTTCTTCTCTCCAGTTACTCCAACCAGACTTCATATGGAGGCTCACTTTGAGACTTCCATGATGCCATCACTTTATTCATCATCTAGGGCAGTTTGCACTTGTCTCCAAAATTGCAACTGTCATGATGCAATGTAATTATTTGTTAACTTCCTGAGGACACCATGTACTGTCAAGGGTGTTGTTGAATTTACAGCGGGGCTGCTTTTAGGAAAAAAGAGGTGGACTCAAGTAGAACAGTGATGAAAAAGCCTAATTTAGGAGGAAATGGCAGCTATGCATTAAAAAAAGACACTGATTTTAGAGAAGAGGCTCTTTGAAGGCTATGTCTTGGTTGTTGCAGATAAGCCTGGGGGCTATATTATTTATGTTACTTCTTACCTCCAACATGATCGAAAGGGATAAGATACCTGAATTACCTAGTTCAGCATAGATATCTTATTGAAAACACAAAAGATAATTTACAGTTTCTCAAATATATCTGATGATCAACATCATCTGGAATGATTGTTAAATATACAGATTACCAGGCCTCTTGCCTTGAAATCCTAGTTTAGAAAGCCAGTGTTGGTTGCCCAGGAATTTGGGTTTCAAACCAGCACACTCCTGGTGAATCTGGGGCATGGTAGTTGTTTGAGAATCAATGATATAGGCTATAATATTAAGAAAATGGATGTTTCTTTTCTTCTTCCAATATCTATTCTTTGCTTCCTCTTTTATATCAGTGGAACCCACAGATGAAGACACAGTTATAAAAATTGTATGTGTGACTAGATATAGCTAATATGGTATATGTGGAACTGACATATATAACTTCCTGATATTGTCCTTAAGGAGACAGTCTGAGCTGCTCTTCCAGCCCTGCCTTCATCTTGCTGCATGGGTGGGATATGGACATGGTGGGTGCACCATCATGGGCCATGCAAATGAGGACCACACTGTAGGTTTGAGGGAGCAGCGAGATAGAGGGAGTCAGAGTCTCTGGACATTCTCATGGAGCAGAGCCCTTTCACGAGAGAGACATTTCTATCTAGCTATTTCCGATCTCCGTTATATATCATCAAGCTATATCTTAAATAACATAACATATGATAAAATTGCAAAAAAATAAAATAAAGCATAGAGCCTGGTAAAAATATAAGTTAATATATGAAGACCAAATAGAAACCAGAACCTTCAGTCATAGTTATTTATGTAAACTGGTTATCTCTGAGACATGCATTTCGTTCCAAGTTTCTATGAGGTAGAAGTAAAAAGTACATGGGTAGATACACTTTCTCCAATATCATAAGGTAAAGCTTGGCTTATGACTTAATTCTAAAACAATTTCTTCATGTGTTGCTACTTGACATATGACAAGTGCTGCAATGACATATGCAGTGAACAGGGACCTCAGTAACTACTCACAGCAATTGTATTCGAGGTTTCACAGTGTAGTTCCTTTGTGTGCCCCTTAACAACAGTAATCAAGATCATTACTATCCTGGACTCAACGCGGTGTAGATTTCTGGTGCTTGGAATTGATTTAAGTATAAAATCTAACACTATTACAGTGCTGGTTTTCATAGTCTTTAGTTATTAGAATCCATCTTCTATTGTCAAGTGAAATCTTTGGCAGAAAGTCAGTATATAAAATCAAACTCCCTTGATTTACATGGGAGTGAGAGACTCTGAAATCTGCCACCTTGGCCTGCCCTTGTGCTTGAAACCCAACCATAGAAATCTAGAACACAATAGGGAAGGTCTTGCTTTAGAGGAATGGGTGCCTGCCTGTGCTTCAAATCACATGCTATAAATATCACTCTCCTTTACATGGGTTTTGATAAGATTAGGACAGCAGACCGTTCAAGGTTGTATTCACTGGCAAAATCCCATGCATTTATATAGATTATGAAAACTGGCAACAGCAAATTCCAAAAAGATTATGACGTGTTTAGAAGTCTCTGGTGTATTTTGATGATTTTTTACAGTAATATGGATTCTGGTTGCCTGGTGATTTAAATTGATAATTTACTGGTCAGAATAGATTGGTATAATCCTATCCTTCTGAAGTAACTTAAGAACTTGAATTTCCTCATTAAAATTTTTAAACATCTGCCATGTTGGAAAGAACAGAGGCATATATGAAAAGAAGTGCTGGAACAGGGAAAAGGGAAAATGGAAAATTAATTCAGAGGATTTGGAATTGTTCTAAAGTAAAACTTGTTTTTTAGATGGAAACACTTAATGGAGCTAACAAGATTTTTAGGGATTGATTTCTTGATTGGTCCCAGATTTTGGAAATCTTCATTCCAAGTCTCTGTCTGAGGTATTTTTTAAAACCATGGAAATAGAGCTGGTAGCTTAGTAACTAATACTGCTTTGGAGATTAACATTTTCAAGCAGGGCACCTTTGTTCATGAAAAATATAGAATCTACAAAAAAAGAAGCAGCTTGAAATTCAAAGCAGACATTTGGCTTATTATATTGGGTTAATTAAGGATAACAGGGAATGAAGACATCAATAGAATTTTGTCACTTAAGAGTTTGTTTTGTTACAGAGAAGACAATATTGTTTCACAGGATTACAATAAAGGCTACACGAGCAGAATTAATTTTGAAGATTCCTGAATACTTGTTTTTCATACAATCCTCCAACACAGAGTCTGATTATTCCTTTTTTGAGTCACAGAGAAGCAGAACTTGAAAACACCTCATTCATTCCAGTATATATTTTTAATGTCTCTCTGTGTGTGTTTGTGTGTGTGTGGGTGTGAATGTGTAGAGTGAGCACGTTTGAAAAAATCTGACTTTGAATGCCTTTTTTTCAGTAACCTACACTATCCCCTGGCTCATCACTGGCTCCACCATTTCTGTCTTAACACTTTTGCACTGCCTTCCAGTGATATTAATCGTCCAGGTTTTGAGGCATTTGTGCCTGCCCATCAGGCTAATTCCTGCCTCTGGCATCTGAAGGGAAGTTGAGTTGCTTGCACTCATTCTTTGACTCTTTCTAGATGTGAGTAGCCTCTTTACATGGCGAGCTTGAAGGCAGTGGTAGGCCAGCTGACTCCTGACAGCTCATTATGCACATTCTTCCCAAGCCATGATCAGGAACCCTTAGCTTGGTAGCTTGAAATCAGCCCTTGTGATATTTACACCATGGAAATCTACAACTGCTATAAATGGCGGTGGGTGTGGAGGTGAGTTACCAGGACACCACTGGTTTGAGGGTACACCTGGGTGCTACCAAGTCTGCTCTTAAAAAGGTGGGAATTGACTCTTTGCTTTCAGAGTCAACACTTGGTGGTGCATTTAGCTTACCAGATATAGAAGGATGATTTTCTCCTGAAAGTAAATACTAATTAGGCTACAAGGAATACAAGGATTGTAAGGAAGGAAAGAGGTTGAAGAGACTAAATGTTAGAAATTAAGATGATAGATTCTGGAGTGAGATTTCCAGGGGTCTGTAATTAAATTCTGAGTGAGCAGCATGATGTAGATAGAATGAATGTTCTATTTCAGATGAGGAAACTAAGGCTCAGTTGATAGCATGTCTATGATTACACAAATGTTATGGGACAGAGGTGGGCTTCATTATTATTATTATTATTATTATTATTATTATTATTATTATCACCTAGGTCTGCTGGATTCCATAGCATAATACCTCTTCAGAAAGCTTAGAATTTTTTGTCTTCTCAGTTATGGGATAATTGCCAGAGACCACAATGTAGGTTTAGGTTTGGCTGCAAATAACAGAGACTAAAAAGGACCACCTGTATCAGTCAAGCGTTGCTGCAAAACAAACCACTCCAAAACTTAATGGCACTCTGCAGTCAAGCATTTATCATGCTCACAGGTCTTGGGGTGGTTCCAACTAAGGCTGAAGGTCTGTGGATCAGTGGGGGTTGGGTGGAGTTCTGCTTCACCTGCAGATTTGAAGGTGAACTTCAAATCCTTCTATCTCTCATTCTTCAGGGACCTGCAGGCTAATAAGCCAATTTCTTCTCATGACAATGACAAGCAAAATAGGACGAGCTCAACTGCACAAATACATTTCAAGCCTCTCCTGCTAATATTCCACTGGCCAAGGCCAAAGGTAAGGGTTGGGGAAAAACACTCTGCCTTTTGTGGGAAGAACTGTAAAGACACATAGCAGGTGGGATACAGGGAGAGGTGAGGAATTGGGGCCAATATTCCGTGTATTACATTCTGGAACAGTGGCTTAAAAAGATAGGTGTTTGTTTCACTATCACAGGAAGGTCTGGAGATACTTTGTCCACTCCAGCAGTTTCATTCCATGAAGCCCTGAAGGACCTAGTCTCCTTCTATTTTCTATCTTATTACTCTGCATACTGTTGCCAAGAGTAGGTGTCAACAATCTTTTTCTCTGAAGGGCTAGATACTAAATATTTAGGCTTTGTGGATCATAAGGTCTCTGTTGTAAACACTCAGTGCTGCCATTGTAGTGTGAAAGAAGCCATAAACAGTAAGTAAACTAATGAATGTAGTTGTGTTTCAATACATTTTTTTTAATGGGTGCTAACATTTGAATTTCAAATAATTTTCATGTGTCATGAAATACTATTTGTCTTTGAGTTTTTTCATCATCTAACAATGTAAAATCCATTCTTTGCTTGTTAGTGTATAAAAATAGGCAGCTGGTGTAATTTGTCTCTGGGGCTGTAGTTTGCTGACCCCTGCCCCAGATCATCTAAAGGATCAAATGGTTGCTAAAGCATCACAGCTGTATCAATCAGTAGGAAGGAAGGGAAGAAGAAAAAGGGAGCAAAGGGCATGTTCAGGCTGGATTTTAAGAAAGGCTGCTAAAAGCTGCCATGTGACATTTCTCCTTGTATCTCATTGGCCAGATTTAATCACACGGTCAGAGCTAGCTGCAAGGGAAGCTGGCATTAGCAGGCTTTTTGCTGATCAGTCAACTGCCTGGCTAAAAACTGGGGCTTCTTTCTCTGTGGAGGAAGGGGAAAATAACACTGCAGGACACCCAGCAGGCTCTGGTGTTCAGTGTGCAGAGTGTGGAGGTGAAGAGGCAGAAGAACTGAATTCACTGACCACACGATTGGACATGATTACTGTGTCACTAAATCCTATTTTTTTTAAATCATAGAGAAGGGAAATGCCTACTTCAAAAATAATATACCATAAGCTTTCTCTTTGAGAAAGGAAAATAAGAATCAGAAATAGGAGTCTTCCTTTATAAATAGGAAAACAATTTAAAAAAACTATAAAGCAAATTATTTGATCCAAAGTTTTTTTCCCTTATGACTCTGTGCATTGTCTCTACTCTATATTTGTAAATACACTAATTTTTTTATTGATGTATAATTGATTTACAATGTTGTGTTAGTTTCTTGTGTACAGCAAAGTGATTCACTTATACATATATATATGTATTCTTTTTCAGATTCTTTTCCATTATAGGTTATTATGAGATAGTGCATACAGTTCCCTATGCTCTACAGTAGGTCCTTGTTGTTTATCTATTTTATATATAGTAGTGGTAAATACTCGTAATTTTTGATGTAGTGAAAAATCCTTTTAATCAGTAGACTTATTTATCATGTTTTGTGACTATCCATCATTATCTAAGCCATGTTCTCAGACCCTGACTCCCATCTAAGTTTGTCTGGGTGTCGAGGTTTGTGAAACATGTATCAGGTAATTGTGGTTGGTTATAAAACATGGCTCACGTAAAAAATAGTAATTGTTCATAAAGTGTAACTCTCATCAGTCAGGTCAAATATAACTAAAGTAAAAATGAAACTACTGTGAGTTAAAAACAAGCAAACAAGAAAAGCAACTTACCAATCTTTTGTCTCCTATTACTAAGGCTTGCCCTTTTTCAACCCTAAAAACACTTCAGGGTAATTTTATAACAGGAATGGTAGCAGAAGTCTTTGATGCCCCACTTTGTTCCAACCTCTCAGCCCACATGGAATCAGAGTCCTAGCTGTGATGGGCATGTCTGTGCACAGGAAGGGTCCTGCCTCAGGGGCCTCCCATGCTTCATTCCACATTTCTGCCTCAGGACTTTCTCCAACCAAAGCTGCCAACCTCAATTCCACACAGGTACAGCCATAGTGCAAGGGCATTGGTAGTCCTTGGGCAAGCCTTAAAAGACTGGGGCACAGGAATCAGTGGGTAAGTGTTCCACACTCCTAGACTTTGGATGAAATGTTCTGGGTTTTTTTTTTCTTTTTTAAAAAATTTATTTTATTGAAGTATAGTTGATTTACAATGTTTTGTTAATTTCTGGTGTACAGCAAAGTGATTCAGTTATACACATACATAATTGTTTGCATCTGCTAATCCCAAACTCCCAATCTATCCCTCCCTTACCCCGCCTCCCCCTTGACAATGACAAGTCTGTTCTCTATGTCTGTGAGTCTGTTTCTGTTTCATAGATAAGTTCATTTGTGTCACATTTTAGATTCCACCTGAAGATGGACATTTAAGTTTCTTCTATGTCTTGGCTATTGTGAATAGTGCTGCTATGGACATAGGTGTGCATGTATCTTTTTGAATTATAGTTTCATCTGGATATATGTCCAGGAGTGGGATTGCAGGATCATATGGTAGCTCTATTTTTAATTTTTTGAGGAACCTCCATACTGTTCTCCATAGTGGCTGCACCAATTTACATTCCTACAACACTGCAGGAAGCTTCCCTTTTCTCCACACCCTCTCCAGCATTTGCTATTTGTAGACTTTTTAATTATGGCCATTCTGATCCGTGTGAAATGTTACCTCATTGTAGTTTTGATTTGCATTTCTCTTATAGTTAGTGATGTTGAGCATCTTTTCATGTGCCTGTTGGCCATCTGTATGTCTTCTTTGGAGAAATGTCTATTTAGGTCTTCTGCCCATTTTTTGATTGGGTTGATTTTTGTTATTAAGTTGTATGAACTGTTTGTATATTTTGGAAATTAAGCCCTTGTCGGTTGCATCATTTGCAAATATTTATTCCCAGTCCATCAGTTGTCTTTCCTTTTTGTTTATGGTGGTTTTTTTCCTTTTTTTCTTTTTTTTCCCTGTACTCATCTGAGAGGCCCTAGCAAAGCTGAATTTTTGTTGCGAGGACAGTGACCTCAGTGCTTCCCTAATCCTATTCTTGGTATTACTTCCCAGAAAAACTACCCGCATTTTCATTCTTATCTCAGTCTTTGCTTTCAAGTCCGAACTAAGCCCAGAAATTGAGTCTATTACCTCTCCTTTTCAGTGATTTAATAAAAGTGTTTCTCATAGTTTCTGTACCTAAAAGATAATGACAAATGTGTTTCTTTCAAAATAAAATCCATTAGTATCATTTGTGTAGTGCTTCTCGAGCTTTTGAACTCATGAGAATCTGTTGGAGGATTCGTTAAAACAGATTGCTGGGCCCCATTCCAATGAATCTGGGTGGTCTTGGGTAGAGAACGTGCATTTAAGAGTGTGCATTTCTCACCAGTTTCCAGGTGATGCTTATTCTGCTGTTTCTGGGACCACACCCTGAGAACCACTGCATTAGTGTGTTTTAAATAAACACACCTAAGGTTCAAGCAACACCTTGAATGAGAATGAATGCATCTTAATGTCTTAATCAATTCGGCCTGCTATAACAAAATACCACAGACTGGGTGGCTTATAAATGGCAGGAATTTTCTGCTCACAGCTCTGGAGGCTGGAAATCCAAGATCAGGGTGCCAGCATGGTTAGATAAAGGCCCTTTTCTAGGGTGCAGACTTCTCATTGTATCCTTACATGGTGGAAAGGGCTAGGGAACTCAGTGGAATCTCTCTCTTCCTCTTTTAAAAATTTTTTATTGAAATACAGTTGATTTACAATGTTGTGTTAGTTTTAGGTATACAGCAGAGTGATTCAGTTTTATATATATATACACATATATATGTATATATATACATATTCTTTTTCAGATTCTTTTCCATTATAGATTATTACAAGATATTGAGTATAGTTCCCTGTGCTGTGCAGTAGGTCCTTGCTGGTTATCTATTTTATATATAATAGTGTATATAGTGGGATCTCTTTTATAAAAGCACTATTTCCATTCATGAGGACTCCACCCTCCTCTTCCAAAGGCCCTGCCTTCTAACATCACCACATTGGACATTAGGATTCCATCATGTGAATTTTGGGATGACACACATTCAGACCATAGTAGATGGGAATGACATAGAATACCTAGGAACGTGTTGGGACACAGGTCCAGAAGCAACTCTGAGGAGAAAGAAATCTAAGGAAAAAGGTAGAAAGGGCAGGAGTGTATGCACTAAAGTCATGATAGATATCCAAGAATCAGAAAAGTCATGTAAGACTGAGCAGGCAGGTCAATGATCAAATAGCAGCCATCTGTACAAACTCACATGGAGCCAAATGGCATCAAAGAGATCCAGTTGTAGGGCCATGTCTCCAGCCAGTGGAGATCAAGGAGATTAGAAGCCAAGATCAGGAAAACCACTGGAAGAGATGGTAGGATTGAAGTATTGTCTATGTGATCACTGGGACCCTAAAAATCAATGAGAGTGATGGGAGGGACCTGGACCAGTGCTTCAATATTCAGATGTGGCTGCCATTCAATTATGACAGTGACTTCTCTTAGGTTCCTTCTTTCTTCCCTCCTTCCCTCTCTCTCCTTCCTTCCCTTCCTTCATTCAATAAACAGTTGACATACTACATGCTACATGAGCTTCCTGTGGCTACTCAGAGAATGAATTTGACCTGATCCTTATGTGTGTACTTCCTCACTTATCCCAATAGTCAACATTCATTCACTTATTCATTCATACACGGATATTTACTGAGTGCCTCTTATGCAGACGCCCTTATTGAATACTACAAATGCATAGTCCCAGACTTGAGTCTCTTGGGGGATTATGTTACCTGCCCAAGTTATAGGGTGTGAAATCAGAAAACTCTTCATCATGACGAATCCTGATTTATCAGCCATCCCCAAAGACCTTTGCCCAATATTGCTGTCTTCTGCCATCTCTTTTAAAGTAAAGTTGAATTGCATTGAACTAGATGCTTGTGCATGCTTTCCTTTTGAAATTGAGAAACAATGAGAATTGAGCCAATCATTAAGTTTTTTTTTTAATTAATTAATTAATTTATTTATTTATTTTTGGCTGTGCTGGGTCCCCGCCTCTGTGCGAGGGCCCTCCCCAGCCACGGCGAGCAGGGGCCACTCTTCATCGCGGCGCGCGGGCCTCTCACCGTCGCGGCCTCTCCCGCCGCGGAGCACAGGCTCCAGACGCGCAGGCTCAGCAGTTGTGGCTCACGGGCCCAGCCGCTCCGCGGCATGTGGGATCCTCCCAGACCAGGGCTCGAACCCGTGTCCCCTGCATTGGCAGGCAGACTCTCAACCACCGCGCCACCAGGGAAGCCCTAAGTTTTAAAGTATCGTTAAAGTATAGACTGTCCAGTCTCAGGTAGCTGTGGCTTTGAACCCCAAGCTTGCCATTTAGGATGGCCTCGGGGTGAAATTGCACCTCCTGAGCCCCGATTTCCTTATTCATTGAAACAGACTGCAGACATCTTCTCATAGGGCTGTTTTAAGAATAAAATGATACTTGTCTTTCTCTGTCTGATTTATTTCACTTAGTATGATAATCTCTAGATCCATCCATGTTGCTGCAAATGGCATTATTGCATTCTTTTTTTACGGCAGAGTAATATTCCATTGTATATATGTGCCACATCTATCACTTATATGTGGAATCTAAAAAAAAATGATGCAAATGAACTTATTTACAAAACAGAAACAGATTCACAGCCTGAGAAAATAAATTTATGGTTCCTAAAGGGGAAAGGTGAAGGGGGGAAGGCTAAATTAGGAGTTTGGGATTAACATATACATACTACTATATATAAAATAGATAATTAACAAGGACCTACTGTATAGCACAGGGCTATACAGCACTCTACTCAATACTCTGTAATTACCTATATGGGAAAAGAATCTGTAAAAGAATAGATATAGGTATGTGTATAACTGAGTCACTTTGCTGTACACCTGAAACTAACACAACATTGTAAATCAGCTATACTCCATTATAAAATAAAAATTAGGGGCTTCCCTGGTGGCGCAGTGGTTGAGAATCTGCCTGCCAAGGCAGGGGACACGGGTTCGAGCCCTGGTCTGGGAAGATCCCACATGCCGCGGAGCAACTAAGCCCGTGTGCCACAACTACTGAGCCTGCGCGTCTAGAGCCTGTGCTCCGCAACAAGAGAGGCCACCATAGTGAGAGGCCCGCGCACCGCGATGGAGAGTGGCCCCCGCTCGCCGCAACTAGAGAAGGCCCTCGCACAGAAACGAAGACCCAACACAGCCAAAAAAATAAATAAATAAATAAAAAATTTAAAAAATATATAAAAATAAAAATTAAAAAAAAGAATAAAATGAGGTGATGTACATAAACTTTTTAGCAGAGCACCTCACATGCAGGACAGCACACTTGGATAAATGTCTCTTAAACAATGGGGTTTTACACCGTCCCACTTCACAAGTCCAGCATTGGGAGGCCAGCCGCCTTCAGTCCTCACTCTTCCCCAGCCTCTGGGTACTGCCTTTCATCCTGCACATGTTTTCTCATGGTTGCAAGATGCCTGCCACTGCAGAACCCACAGAAATACAAAGGAAGGGGATACTGGGTGAGAGAAATGTCCTCACGGGTCTTGCTCTTTTCAGCAGGGAGGCTTATCGCTCTTATCACTAAGAGCCTCTCTGTGGAATCCTTTTCTGTCTCATCTACAGGCAAGTGAAGCTGGTAACTTGAATAGCTGACATTTTCAAATGATCATGGAGGGAGGGAGTATAGCCAGTGGAACACGAGGAGGGGAACAGCTTTTGCTCGGCAACCTACGGTATCTGCCACGTATGCTGAAATAAAAATAGATTTTATCTTATAGATTTTCTGAGGAGTAATTTTTCATTAATATGTTCACAGTGCTTCTCTCTCTCTTCCTCCTTCATTTGAACACCCCTACCCATGCATTATCTGACCAGTGGAAAATTCAGCACAACCCTGAATGGGTTTACTGTGCACGTGACATTATAGGCAATTGAGTACACACACTTTACTTTTTGATAGGAATCCTGTTAAACTCTAGTAACTTTTAGAAAGTTTTATTTTACTACTTTGGTAGTAGTAGTTTATGGTTTCCTTTTCATGAATGCAAATTTTATAATCCAAGAAGAATTCACTAAGCATTTATGTACAAAGCATGATGATGGCAACTTGAGGGACACTCAGAGGAAAACAAAAAGACACCATTATGTCTTCAAGAAGTTTACCATCTAGTGGAAGTAAGGAAAGGAGAAGCAAAGTGTGTAGAGCCAGGGTAACACTCACAAAGTTGAAAAGTTTATGGGGAAGGAAGTAAATCAAGTAAAGATTCGAGTTTTGGCTCAGGCATCTTCCTTATCCCTAGAATGCCAGGCTTCCTCAAAAGAAGATAATAATAGCAATGGCTTATATACAGCTTCCTGGATTCCATCCCCTGCCATCAACCCTGCTCCTCAGCAAATTAGGATAGACATCAGTGCAGCGAACGACGGTCATGCCATTGAAACTATTTGTAGACTGAAAAATAAAGTCAGCTTTCCAGATCTTTGCCCGTTATGTTGTCTGTAACTTGAAAGTCAGAAAGGTGTTTTGTTTACCTTCCTGTTTTGTTCTAAAACGTGATCGGTGCCATTATGTTCCATGAGGAATAAAAGAATGGTTCTGATCCCATGGTCGCTGGATCAGATCTGGTTCTAAAATATGACTCATATTACAAAGGTTATGTTCCCAGGAGAATCCCGTAACATTTGAAAAAGAAAACCTTGAGAGAAAGAGGGAACAAAAAAGAGATGAGGAGGCTAGTAACTTAGTGGTTAAGGAAATAAAAAAACAATCCTTGGAACTGAAAGATTCAAAATCATAAAATCATATTCAAAATCATATCATTCAAAATCACATCATCTCTTAAATGTTCTCACCACATTCACACAAAACGGTAATTATGTGAGATGATGAATATACTAACTGACCTTATTGTTGTAATCGTTTCACAATATATACATATATCAAATCACCATGTTGTACAACTTAAACTTATACAGTGTTATTTGTTAATTACCTATCAACAAGGTTGGGAAAAAAGGAAAAAAAAATCATATCATCTCTTGATTTTTTAAATCTTCAACCTCCTGGCCCTCATCTCGGTCTACTAAGCTTTCTGCCTATTCAGTGATGACTACTATGAATTCCTTTCACAAACCTTCCTTTTTAGAGCTACGCCCTTTGCTTGCCTAGAGTCTGATACAGAGTGTAGTGGAACAGTCAGAGCACTGAGGCTGACGTGTGTTCCACAGTTGAATAAAATACCACTAATGTGTTTAAAAATTTTTTTTTGGTGGGGGGGAGGGAAATGGTCAAAACTATACTGGACCACAATATTTGATTGAACTAGCACCCCCAAAATTAGAACAAAAATGTGAAAGATGGCTTCTACTGAAAGTTGAACCATCAATTTAACATTACATCTTCATGGAAAAAAGAAATGTCTTCTTTAAAGCTACTCAACATTTGTTTGCATTTATTCATAAAATTATGCACAACCTTTTTTTCTACATGACAATTAAGGATTGTAGCTCTAAGTCTCCTTTGTGTTCAGAAGCTTGCAGGAATTAGCTGTTGCTCATAGATTCATGACTTTTGGTTACTTTTAATAAAGTATGCTTATGATTTTGAACTCTCTGGCACTTTTAGTATGAAAAGCATAGTTTCAAGGTCTATAGAAAATGCTGGTTTTTCATTATCATTTTTTAGGAGTAAGACTCCAGTTTGGACCCATGGCATTAGCAATGCAGGGCCCAGTTCCCACGGTAGTTGAACATCAGATTCTTTTCCTAAAATCTAAGTTCTTTAGTCTTAAGTGAGACCATCTGTGGGACATCAGATGTCTAGTTCACATGGGGCTACATCAAGCCCATTCCAGTTCCTAATTAGTTTTCTCTCAATTGAAAAAGAAATTTCTTAGGGCATGAACTCAGCCAGGGCTTCCTTGGTACACATGTAAAATCCCTGGCATGGAGTGGGTGCTCAGGAAATGGCTAATCTATTAAGGACACCTGGCCAAAGAGGGATTGGAATCCAAGTCCTTAGGATAAATTCAGAATTAGTGTTCCTTTTGATGGAAAAGTTCATATGAAAATTTTGTTTGAGTACATTTTCTAGGCATTAAAATACTTTTATAAACAAATCCATCACTGGGAACCTTATAAATGAATCAAACTGTGCTCATAAATAATCCTTGAAATTCATATGGGCTTAATAAATAATGGAAAAATTCACTTTAAGTTTTGCCAGTTTCCAAATATTGGCAAAAAAAGTCACACAACTTTTGCCCAACACAACACAATCTAGATATACCCACATGTAACAAGCTAAACACATGATACACATGTTTAATGACTATATTTAGAAACTATCATAATTATTTGTATGTAGTCTACTCATAGCTTTTGTTTATGCATCACAAATATTTTTCTGTGAAATATGGTTTATATATTTTGAAATTCTTTTTCTCTCATGTACAGTAGGCATAAAAAATATTTGCTTGTGGTATGTCTCATTGCCTTGTACTTTTTAAAACTGTTTTCAGATGTCAGTCTGTGTAATGTGATAACTTACCATAAGGACTTCATGAAATGTTTTTTGTTCTTCCAAATCTTTGCAGATTTGTAAAATAAATATTTGTTGAAAATATTACCCTTTGTGCAGGGCTCAATAACTTACAAAAAGAGGGAGAGAGAGAGAGAGAGGGAAAAAAATACATAGCCTTAATCAATGTAGTGCCTCATCTGAAGATGTTGAAGTTCAACAAAAGAATATAATCCAAGCTTTGAAGTATCTTCAATGTTAATCTGGTCCAACCATTATCTACTATATAAATCTCACAACAACATCTCTTGAAAGTAATTTTCCAGGCTTTATATGGATATTCCCAGAGACAAAGAACATAGAATTTTATCCTATTTCAGACAACTACAATTTCATAAAATTTGTTCTTACGGTGTGTCAGAAACTGCCTCTTATCACTGGTCACTCTTCTTCTCACTAAACCATGTAGAATGAGGCTTCTTTTTTATGTGACAGTTCTTCATATGTCTCAATAAAGCTATTATATTTTTAATAGCTTCTCTTCTTCAGAATTAAACATTTTTCCTTTTTTCTTTTTTCTTTCTCTTTTCATTTCCCCTTCCTTTTCTTTTTCTTTCTCCTTTCCTTTTATTTTCTCCCTCCTTCCCTCCTTCCTCCTGTTTCTACCATATTTTGAACGTAGATGAGGTGGGTAGACCTGATCCTCTTTCACCAAGGAATCATGGTAAATGCTTTAACAGTTAGTTAAATGGACTGCTGTGAGAGCCTCCCGAGTAAGAAGTCGGGGCAGGCTTTGCAGAGGGGATGACGCCAAGTTAGAGGATGATTCGTAGGAAAGCCTGCCGAGTAGCATGTGTCATGGGAGAGTGATGTCGTAGGTAGAGAAAGCAGCAGTATATGCATGGCCTTGGAGGAACACTTCTATTCCTCAAGAGGCTTCATTTATATTGTTCTTTTCATCCTGGTTGATTCCTTTGGATCTGTTCCAATCTGGCTACACTTTAGGACTTTGGATGTGTAGGTTTATAACAAAGAAATCCAGTGAGAACAGAAATAGTTGACCTCATTTCTACACATATTTGAGTATAATAAAGACATTGTACTGGGTTGGACTTTTCACACTGTTGGTTGTTAGGAAGTGAGTTAGGACATTAGGGAGGGAGAAATATGGTGAAGGGCAAGCAGAAAATGAAGATACTGAAAAGAAAGGGAGTGAGTAATGGTCATGAAAGGATAAGAGGCATGGAAGAAAATGAATAAGGTGCCTCTTACATGGATGAACTTAACTGGTGTGATCAACATGGCTTTGAGTATTAAAATAGAAGAAATGTAGCAATCCCTGTCATTATTGTGAGATTTATTATTTGAAAGCTATTCTAAAGTACTACATCTATGTAAAGAAAAAAGAGATGCATTTTCCCACATTAAAAGATGCATGATTTCCTCACATTAAAAATCATTCACTTGGTACATTGCAAATCTTCATGGCCTACATCTTTTATATCTTTCTCTATCCTCTGTGATTACCTTACTTAATCTTTTTTTCTACAACACGTACATGTGACTCTTCAATGGAATCAGTACTTTTCCTCCCAAACAACCAATCAACTCATTCTTTTCTTTGACAGTTTTTATTTTTATAAAACCCTGAATTGTTGTACTCTTGTGAGGCAAAATTCAGAGCAGAAATATATTTTCAGTTAAACGTATAAAAATTCTTCCTCTTTTTTGGGATATCTTTCTTAAAAATTTTAAAGAGTTTCCTGTAGCAATAAAAGTACAGGGACAGGAACATGTATCTTCTCAGTTGCTGAGCACAGCTCTAATCTCATGCAAATTTGAATGAATGATGTAGCTCTTGCAGATATGCTCATTGGGGTGCCATCTAACTCCAATGCCCCATGATACCGACCTACAACTTTCTCTCCAGATACCCAATCTTGCTCTTTACTTCAAGGTCCAGCCTTCTGGACCTTTTATAAAAACAGTACTCTCCACTTTCAGTTCTTTTTTATTTCCTTGGCCCTTATAAACCTGTCAAGTTTTTGGTTTTTTGTTTTGTTTTGTCTTGTTTCTACGTTAGATTAGTTTCTTATCACATTTGGGATCCTTGCTTGCATACCACTATGTTTGTGTGACTTAATAGAAGACACCCGCTTTGATGTAAGAGATAGATAGGCCCCAGGCTGAGCAGCTGCAACTGGTCTCCTGCTGACACTTTGAGATACCAGCAGGAGCGTTGGGCCCTTATTAGGTAAAAGACAAAGCAACCATGATTTTCTCATTCTTGTAGTCAAGGGGATTTCCCAAACCAAAGCATGCACAGAAGAGGTCCTCAGATGATTGGTCAGAGACAACTTGCAAAACTGCCCCTATGTGAGGAACTTAAGCGGCCCCTATTGTGCTCAACTCGTTCCTAGTTTGCCCATGTGCTCTTCCACATGTACTTTGCTTCTAATAAATGCTGTCCCTGTTTCACAATCTTGGTCTCTTTGCTGAATTCCTTTTTCAAAGAAAACCAGGACTGAGGTCCTTCTTCCAGCTGTGCCACTGCCAGAATCACCTTCAGCAGACAAATTGCAAACAGGCACCATCAGTGGACAGGCAAATTAGAGGAAGGAGGCTCTTCATCCTGGGGGAAGATTTCAGCCTCCACTTGCACTTTGGCTAGGTACCAACATGCCCAACTGCACAACTATGTACAATCCTGCTCATAATATCCAGCACTTATATAACTAGTAATAGGCCCTCAAGCAATAGTTACATTTATTTCAATCTTTATTTGAATTCACAAGATTTGTTTTTTAATCATAAAGAGAAAAATGCCATTAAGATCTTTCTTTGTTTCCCCCTAAAGAACAAGATCATCCTGACAATATAGTGTCTATATCTATGGGCAAATAAGAGCGGAAAAGTGAAGGAGAGAGGAAGCAACAAGTAGACCATTTAGTGAGTAGGACTGTCATTGAAATTGGGGTCACAATGGAACCAGCTTCAAATGGTTTGGCTCCTTTTTGGCCTGAGTAGGTTATGGAGTAAGACTCTAATTTTTTCAAAAACTGTCCTCATGCTTGCACAAGCTTGTTTTTATACATTTCATTTCATTTCATATTTTCCTTGACTGCTGTGTCAAAGTTGTAACATTTCACACCATGGTATGTTGCCAAGATAGGATTCTACACACCGGTCATGTGATGTGTGCTGTGTTTGGAACAGCTGCACGATCTTGTCACAGACACTGAAGAAAGGCTACATCCTTTGGCTGGGTTTCCTAAGCTCCTGGAATTTAAAATCTTAGCCAGTAGCTAGGGACAAGTCATCCATGCTTATTATGCTACTCTTTAATATCTAGAGTTTTCTGAACGCTGCCTCATCTTTTAAGTTGCATCAGTTTTCTCTTTCTGTCATATACAGTTTAGCATCCACAAAAAGGGTTGCAGAAAATCAGGTGCTGTTGCTCTGCTTCTTACCAGCTGTGGTGCAGTTATTTTTAGTTCCCTCCTTCACTCATCACTATGACTGTGAGGGCAAAGGGACTGCCAGCGTTGCCCGACTGGCCTGTGTTTATACTTCCTTCCAGCTACTTTGGAATCAGCACTTCCTTTCCTCGTTGGAGATAGCACACTGGGTTATACCTGGCAAATTTATTTTAGTGGAGAAATTATTTAATAGATTGATGTTAGATGAACTAGTTTATCATGACTCTGGTGAATAGACTGAGACTCTGACTAGAGCTCAGAAAAGCAAGAATAATTGAATTGACTTGGTTTCCCTTCTTTTATCTGCCATTTCTGGGAACATGGCAATTCCCCAGCAATTACTCTCCTTTTCGTGAAAATCAATTTGTAAAATAAGTTTTAGAAAATGTATGATATGTAGTAACTGTTTTGAATAGGTGAAAATTATACGAGTATTTCCTGTGGAGAGAATGAATCATAGGTAGAGTTCAAAAGAGTGAACTATTTTTTTATGATCACTTAATGAGACGCAAAACACTGTTTTTGGTCTTTCTGTGATATCATCTTATATTTTTGGACGCTTACATTGAATAAAGATGCTTGAGAATTCACAGAAGAAGGTGTCAATTTATATGATCAGATCGATGATCATTAAATCTTCACAAAGATTTATACTAGATTGGGTCGCTTTCTTTTACTACTCCTGGACATCCATGGATTTTTCTAGCCGTCAGCATCACTACCTTCACATAAACCCTTATTGATCATAATTCATGGCATTTTCCTCTTCATTGGTTATTGCCATAATTTGGTCTACACATTAGAAATTCCCATGGGGACTTATGTTTGAGCTAAAATGAAAAGCCTCAGGCTGTTATTTGTATTTGGACTGATAAGTGCCATTTTATCGCTGAGTCTTTATTTGCAAGTGGTGAAACTTTTGTTCCCTCAGATTCAGTCAATAAATTTGCTGTTTCTTGATGAGGCTGCATTTAGGAGACATCAAGGCAGTGTGCACAATTAACCCCGTATTTTGTCTACTGAAAGCATGCATTCCATTCATGTCTTGATGGGCATTTGGGAAGTTCCCAGTTTGGGGCTATTATACATAAAGTTGCCTTGAACATTTGAGTACAAGTCTTTGTGTGGACATAGGTCTTCACTTCTTTCGAGTAATTCCTAGGAAGGCTATATAGTCCTAGCCTGGAGATCTATCATAATATTTAACATTATTAAAAAAAATCATATACAAGGTTGTTGTGACTTTGTTGGATTAACATTTGTTAAGTTGAGCCCCAGGGAGTCAGATAGTAAGCCTGCTGAACAAAAGACCACAAGGAAATTGAAATAGAGAACTTTATTACTCACAAGTCCTGGAGCAAGTACAGGGCCTGCCTCCAAGGGCCATGTAGGGAGGTCAGGCAGGATCTAGGCAGAGAAAGTGACAGTGCCTGGGGCACATGCCATTATTAGGTTCCTGGATGGAGTGCTTTGGGATTCCTGGGCTAAGACCAGACAGATCAATTCAAACCAAAAAGAGCAGGGTTTTGGTAAGCTTTTTGGGGGTCTTATCTAAGGGTGTACAGGAGGAAAGGCCCTGGGAGGTGGGAGGAAACTGTTTAACGCAGGGCCACTGGGGGAGTCATATCAGGAACTTGTATTTCTCTGGGCTATTATCTAGAGCATGAGTTTGGGGGAGAGCGTAGGGTCAGTTCAAAGCCCCGGCAGGCTGCTTGGTCACACAAAATGGATGCCAAGGCAGCAATATCATGGAGTAGTTTCCCTAAACTCTCAGCAATGGTTTTCTGAAGTGGTAATACCATTTTATATTCCACTAGCAATGCTTGAAAGTTCTTATTTTTCCACATCCTTGTCAACACTTGCTGGTCTTTTTAATTTTAGCCTTTTTAGTGAGTGTGTAGTGGTATATCATTATGGTTTTAGTTTACATTTTCCTGATGACTAATAATATTGAGAATCTTTTCACATACATATTTAAGATTTATATCTTTTTGTCTGTGAAATATCTGTTGAAATGTGTTGTTCATTTTTTTCTGTTTTTTTTTTTTCTAGGCGGGGGGAGTCTTATTAATAAGTTTTAAAGTTCTTATACTCTGGATACCAAATATTTTCTCCAAATTAGGGTTTGCTCTTTTATTTTGAAGAACAGAAGATTTTCATTTTGAAAAAGTCCGTATGAATTTTATTATTTTGTTGCTAGAATTTTTGGTGTCTTGTCTAAGAAGTCTCTGACTCCCCAAATATCACAAAGATTTTTCTCCTTTGGTTATAGTTTTAGCTTTAGGATTAGGTGTATGATTGAGTCCATGCTAGATTTTGTGCATGGTGAGAGGTAAGTATTGCCATTCACTTTTTTTCGTTTGGACAGATTATAGATTTTCCAGCACCATTTATTGAGAAGATTATCCTCTCGCTTTAAATTAATTTAATTCCTTTGTTGAAAATAAACTGATCATGTGTGTGTGTGTCTGTGTTTATTTTTACTTTCAATTCTGTCTCATTGACCTATATATCTATCTGTATGTTAGTACCACACTGTCTTGACTTCTATAGATTTATTGGGTATTATAAGCCTTCCAATTTTGTTATTTTCAAAGTTGTTTTGGGTGTTTAGGTTTTTTGTACTTTCATTTGAATATTAAATTCGGCTTGTGAATTTTTACAATACTTGCTGGGATTTTGTTTGAAATCTATAGGTCAAATTGGGGAAAATTGACAATATTGACTTTTTCAATTCATAAACATAGTCTACTGCTTCATTTATTTAGGTCTTTAATAATTTTCAACAATGTTTTATAGTTTGTGTGGAAGTTTGCACAATTTTTATTAAGTTTATCACTAAGTATTTTAGGTATTTTTGATGCTATTATAAAATACCAGTTTTTTAATTTTACTTTCCAATTGTTTATTTCTAGTATATAGAAAAATAATTATTGTTGTGTGCACTGAACTTGTATCCTGTTTTCTTGATAAATTCACTTGTTGGCACTAGCAGCTTTTCGTTGTATATTCCTTAGAGTTTTTATGTACATATCATTTCCTATGAAAATCAATAGTTTTACTTCTCTCTATATAATATACATGTTATTATTTCTTTTACTTGCCAAGTAACCCTAGTTTGTAATGATGTTCTTTCCTATATATTGCTAGATTTAATTTGGTGATGTTTTGCTAGGAATGTTTCTATCTATGTTCATGAATATCTGTCACTTTCTCTCTTTTAATTTTTAGTATAATGTTTATGAAGTCTATCCTTTCTTTTATCATGTCCTTGACCAGTCTTGATATCAGGGTAATGATGCCTCAAAAAGTTATTTGGGAAGTATTCCCTTATCTCTATCATGAAAGAGATTTTAGAGTCTTGGTGTTCTTTCTTTCCTAAATGTTTGATAGAATTCACGAGTGAAGTGACTGGACCTTTAGTTTTCTTTGTTAGAAAGTTTTTAATTAAAAATTGAATATTTAAAGTTAGATGAGTATTATGATATTCTATTTCTTCCTGTGTCAGTTTTGATCATTTGTATCTTTCAAGAAGTTTGCCCATTTTGTCAAATTTATTGGCATAATTTATTGATAAAATTTCCTTAATATCTTTGAAATATTGATAGGACCAGAATCAAAGTTCCAGTTTTCATGCCTGATATTGGTAATTTTTATGATCTCTCCCCCCCCACCTCTGTCTCTATTTCTGTCTCTAAGTTTAGACATAGATATAGCAATTATGAATATATTGATCTTTTCCAATAATGTTTTGGATTTTGATTTTTACTATGTATTGTTTTTTGTTTGTTTTCTACTTCATTGATTGCTGCTCTTTTCTTTTTATTATTCTTTATTTCTATTTACTTTGGGTTTCATCTGCTTTAAATTTTCTAAGTTTATCAGTCTTTGATATTAGACTTTCCTACTTTTTTTTATAATAAGCATTTAATGTTATACATTCTCCATAAATACAGCTCTATATTTAGTCAACAAAATTTGAAAGTTTTAATTTTTTTTTTTTTTTTTTTACATGCGGGATATTAGTTCCCTGACCAGGGATCGAACCCATGTCCCCTGCAGTGGAAGCATGGAATCCTAACCACTGGACCACCAGGGAAGTCCCCAAAATCTTTGCTTTTTAATTGGAATATCTAGACCACTTATGTACTTATTCATTTTTAATACTATTTTAAAAATTAACACTTAGTACATTGACTTTTTTTTTTTTTTGGTGTACAGATCTATAAATTTTAACACGTTTACAAATATGAGTAGCCAATACCAAAATCAGGATACAGACAGTTCCTGTAAACCCCCCAAAACCTTCAAGCTATTTCTTTTTAGTTGCAACCTCCTTACAACCCCAAATTCTGTCAACTATTAATCAGTGCTTTGTCACCATAAATTTGTATTTTTGAGAAAGTAATAGAGATATATATCATACAGTATATAAACTTCTGAAACATTCCCTTGAGATTGATCTAAGTGGTTGTGTATAGCAATAGTTCAATCTTTTGCTCATTAGTTTTCAATGGAATTGTGTTGATTTACTACAATTTGTTTATCCATTTGCCCTTTGAAAAACACTTGGTTCTAGGTTTTGGTTATTATGAATAGAGCTGCAATGAAACTTCATGTACAGGTTTTTGTATAAACCTGCAAATTCATAAACAGATAGAGAATTTCAGCAGTGAAATGCAAAATATAAAAAGAGACAAATAGGAATAATAGAAATTTCAAAACACAGAATATCAGAAAGGAAGAATTCTGGAGATGTATTTATTAACAAATTCAATACAGTAGAGGAAAAAAAATTGATGAACTTGAAGACAGGTTGACAGAAATTATTGAAATGAAAACAAAGAGAAAACACATTTAAAAAAAAGAAGACAGAGCATTCATGAGATATGAAACAATACCAAACTCTCTTTAGTACTGGAGTCCAAGAAAGATAATGGGGCAGAAGAAGATATATGAGGAGATCATAGCTGAGAATTTCTCCCCCAATAATGAAAGGCATTAAAACACACACACACACACACACACACACACAAAATCACCTTATACACATCCTATTCAAACTGATGTTCATTAAAGATAATGAGAATATATGGAAAGGTAAGGCATGGTACAAATAGTCTTCGCTTGTAAAATGATCAAATGATACTGTTTTAAGCTGAAGAAACCAAAAATAAAATTATTTTATTACTTAAATTTTGTAACAGTAAGTCAGAAAGGAATTAAAATATTATATCATCAGAAATATATTAAAAGCTGCTGGCTTACAGAGACTGACTCCTCATCAATCTCAGCAGGAAGTCCTTAGATAAAGAAATCTGTCCTCAGATATCTAAATCTAATAAATTGAGAAGTAGCACTAGAATAATTTTTACATATACTGAGTACCACTGGAGAAAACAGTTAAATAATTAGGATTAGTTGTGTTAAAGTGTAATTTTTAAGAAGAATGTCTCTCATACAACAATAAAATGAAGGCATGTCAAATATATTATTCAACTCATTAATTAAAGAGGGAACTAGTAAGGTGGTATGACCAGTTCAAAGAGCATTTGAGCTAAATATTGCTAGGCAATTGAAGAAAGAAATATTAGGATAAGATGCTGAGTCAATACAAAATTGCTTAATGTCCTACAGGCCAATAAATTGTATCCTTTAGGATTATTTTTGCACTGGACTAAAATTGGTAATATTCTCTATCAGACAAAATTATACAAGTTAAATTCACTAAGTCTTGAGCTTTTATCATTGGCCTAGTGTGTTGCTTTTGGGGAATTAGTCTAGATATAGGAAAGAGTATTAAAAAATGTGGTTTTTTAGCTATGCGCATTTATTACTTTTAATAGAAAATAGAAAATAAATAAAAATATTTGTCTATTAAACAATAGCAGCTAACATTTGATGCTTGACGTGTGAGAACTTTGCAAAATATTTTATATGTATTACATAATTTAGTTTTAGCCCAATATTATGAGATAGATAATACAGTTGTCCCTCAGTATGGAAAGGGGTTGTTTTCAGCACCTCTGCAGATACCAAAATCCACAGATGCTCAAGATCCTTTATAAAATGGTCAGTGGGCTTTCCATATTTATGGATGTAGAACTTGCTGATATGGAGGGCCAACTGTATTATTTTCTGCATGTTACATATGAGGAAACTGAGTTACAGGGAAGCTAAGAAACTAAGCCAAGATTACATATATACTAAATGTCATTCTCCTAGCCTGTGATTTTAACTGTTCATTAAGGTGATAAAATTCAGAGAATGAGGAGAAGGTGCTGTTTCAAAATGTGAATAGAACACATTAGGATATGGGGATTATTCTGGAATTTGAATAATTCATTGGGAAAATAAACAAAATTCCTTTCTGATTTGATGTTATTTATGTGTAGGAGCTGCCAGGAACAAGAACTGGAGCAAACAACATTTAAATGCTTCAGTACTCCAACAGTGCAACAGAGACCTTTCGTTTGAATATCCCTATCTTTTCTCTCACACAATTTTAGCCTTGTAAGCTCTTTTCAACAGATTAGCTCTTTGAAAGTGAATAGTAGTATGTAATTATTAGCATCTTTAGTAAATGCCTTTGCTAACTGCAATTTTCTCTGAATGATTATTCAGCCTACCAAAATATTTTGCTTTTCAGATTCCCTTTTTCAACTACAAGTGATATGATTGTCTTTTGAATATGGAATATCTAATCGTTGCCAAATACTTTTGTTTTTACTACAATAGCTAGTGTCTTAATATAGGTATGCTTGAGAATATTTTGTCTGTTTAAAAACAGAGCTAATTTTTTTTTTTTTTAGTTTTGCTACTTAGAACACTATGCTAATGAACTGAGTCCATGATATTTCATTGTTTTTGTGTTTCTTCTTATGCGGTACTTTTTAGTTTTACCTAGAGAACCCAAGTCCTAACACTGCTGCATATTGAAAAGGAAACTTTGTAGGAATAGTGCTAAAAGAGGAGGAAAATAGACTTAGGTCAGTGTGTGTTTGTGTGTGTGTGACTATTTCTGTCACCTACTCGCTTTAGCTGAGACCCATCCTATCCAGCCCAGAAGACTATGCTTTCTGGTTGCCTTCTCAGTATCTTATTTCTTTTCTCTCTTATCTCACAGGCCAGTATCAGGGGTATGTCTTCTTACCTCCTTTCACTGCTGCCAACCATAACTTCGGCGCCTGTCCTCCTGAACCCTTGGGACTAGAACATTTTCTCTCCCTCCTGTTGGTGTCACCTCCTCTCTTCCTCATCCAGTGGAGACTTTTGCTCCTGGACGTTCATCTCCTCCCTAAAACCTCTTATCCTTTCTGCCACTTTAACACCCACAGGGATAAAAATTCTAACACCCCCAAATTGTCCATTACTTGACCTTTCATTTCCAGTAATCATTTTCTCCATATGACTTTTCCATCCACTCCCATGATCATATGCTAGATTTTGTTTTCAATGTGTTTTATGTCTTTTTTGTTGCTCAGTTTCTCCATTATTGCCTTATTTTGTGTTATATAGATATTTTCTATTGTACTTAAAAAAATTTCTTTGTCATCTCTTTTGCTATATTTTTTTGTTAATTTTTTCCTGGCTGCTCTGGGGATTATAGTTAACACCTTAATATATAACAATCAAGTTCAGATTTTTAAAAATTAACTAATTAATTAAATTTATTTTTTTGCCTCCATTGGGTCTTCTTTGCTGTGCGTGGGCTTGCTCTAGTTTCAGCGAGTAGGGGCTACTCTTCGTTGCAGTGTGTGGGCTTCTCATTGTGGTGGCTTCTCTTATTGTGGAGCATGGGCTCTAGGCATGTGGGCTTCAGTAGTTGCAGTACGCAGGCTCAGTACAGGCTCAGTAGTTGTGGGGCACAGGCTTAGTTGCTCTGTGACAAGTGGGATCTTCTGGACCAGGTCTCAAACCTGTGTCCCCTGCATTGGCAGGAGGATTCGTAACCACTGTGCCACCAGGGAAGTCCCTCAAGTTCACATTAATTCCAAATTAATTTCAACAGTAAAAAAAAATTTGTCTCTATATAACTTGTCCCTCAACTTTTATGCTGTTATTGCTGCAAATTATATCTTTATACATTGTGTGACCATCAGTCTCAATTTAAAATTGTTGCTTTATGCAGTTCTCTTTTAAACCAGATAGAAAAAAAGAAGAGTTAAAAACCAAATATACATTTATATTGTCTTTTATCTTTATCTGTATAGTTACCATTCCTAGTGTTCTTTATTTCTTCATGTGGAATTGTTACTGTCTAGAGTTGTTTCATTTCAGCCTGAAAGACTACCTTTAGAGTCTCTTGTCGGGCAGATATGCCAGCAATGACTTCTCACAATTTTTGTTTATTTGGAAATGCTTTAATTTCTCTTTCATTGTTGAAGGCTAGTTTTGCCAGATACAGAATTCTTCTTTCACAGGTTTTTTTTGTTTTTTTGTTTTTTTAGTAATTTAAATATGTAACCTCATTGCCTTTTGGCCTCTATAGTTTCTGATGAGAAATCAGATGTTAATCTTATTAGGCATTCCTTGTATGTGATGAGTCACTATTCTCCTGCTGCTTTCAAGATTCTCTCTTTGTCTTGGGTTTCAATGTTTGATTTCAATGTACTTGGTGTGGATCTCTTTAAGTTTTTCCTACTTGGAATTTGTTGAGCTTCTTGAAAGTGTAGGAAAAATGTTTTCAAGTTTTGGAAGTTTTCTTTTATTATTTTTCTCAAAATATTTCTTCTACCTCTTTCTCTCTCTCCTCTCCTTCTAAGATTACCATGACATGCATGTTTTTTCACTTGATGGTGATCCACAGGTCTCCTAGGCTCTGTTCACTTCTTTTTATTTGTCTTTCTTTCTGTTCCTCAGAATGTATGATCTCAATTGACTTATTTTACAGTTCATTAATTCTTTTTTCTGTTTGCTCAAATCTGCTCCATCCTTCTTGAATTTTCCACTTCAGTTGTATTTTCAGCCCCCACATTTTTATTTAGTTCCTTTTCTTACAATTTTTATCTCTTTATTGATGTTCTGTGTTTGATAAGACATCACTCTCATACTTCCTTTAGTTCTTTAGACATGGCTTCCTTTAGCATGCTAAACAGATTTAGAATAGCTGATTGAAGTCTTTGTGTAGTAGTGTCTGGGCTTCCTCAGGCAGTTTCTATGATTTCCTTTTTCTTGTGTATGAGCCATACTCCTTGTTTCATTGCACACCTTTTATTATTTTTTTGAAAACCAGACATTTTGAATATTAGAATGTGGCAACTCTGGAAATCAGATTCTCAACTCTCCCCAGATTTATTGTTGTTGCTGCTTGTTTTAGTGGTTGTTTGTTTGGTGACTTTTCTAAACCGATTGTGTCAATTCTGTTTTCTTAGTTGTATGTGGCTGTGAAAGTCTTCTCTGAAGTCTGTTAGCTAGTGATTTTACAGAGATTTCCTTAAATGACTATAGACAAAAGCAAACAAAAAATCTCCTCATTTTTGCAGTTTGGCTCTCTGTTGGGAAATTCCTTCTTACTCTCAATGCTTAGCCAGGGCATTTACAACTCTACCTTAGCCTTCCCTTCCTGCTTCCACAGAACCTCAAGGTCAGCAGGAAATGAGAGCTCAGGACCTTCTCAGGTCTTTCCTGAGCATTTGCACAGGTCTAATCTTGTGTGCAGCCTTCTATATTTCCAACAGTGTATTGGAGCTTTTCAAAGCCCCCATGTACATCTCACTCCTCAGCCTTACTTTTCAAGCTCCTTGGCTAGTATACAACAGTCTTTGATAGTCCCAACTGTCACGCATTATCTCAGGCAGCAGCAACCAAGACATCAGCCTACAAATGTTTTTGACAAATGTCCTCCTGGAAGCAACTTTAGCACTGGGTCAGTTTCAAATTAGGCAAAGTAAAGACAAAAGTTTTGGGTTGTTCCTCCAGGGAGTCATCAGACAGGTCAAAACAAATAATTGCAACTCTCTGTGAATGAGATTTATTCTTTTCCCTCCAATATTGGGAATGCAGGCTGTTATTTTCAAGGCTATCACTGAGCTGAGGTGAGGGAAATGAAAGTGGGGTAAGTTAAAATGCCACAAATTTCATTATTCTTACTGAAAATCAGCTGTTTTCCTTGAATAAGTGCTACCTATGTTGCTACAAGTCTTTAGTTAATTTCCAGAGTTCCAAATAAGTTGATTCTGACAGTTTTTGCCCTTTTTTCATTGATTTAATGGAGTGGTAGAATTTGGACTTTCTTACTCTGCCTTTTTCACAGGTATCACTCTACATGCTAGATTTTTTAAAAATTTATTTTATTGAAATGTAGTTGATTTAAAATGTTGCATTAATTTCTGCTGCACAGCAAAGTGATTCAGTTATATATATATATACACACACACATATATATATTCCTTTTCATATTCTTTTCCATTATGGTTTATTACAAGATATTGAATATACTTCCCTGTGCTATACAGTAGGACATATTGTTTTTTATCCATTCTATATATAATACTTTGTATCTACTAATCCCCAACTCCCAATCTATCACTCCCCCCGTCCCCCTCCTCCCCTGCCCCGGTAACCACAAGTCTATTCCCTACGTCTATGAGTCTGTTTCTGTTTTGTAGATAAGTTCATTTGTGTCATATTTTAGATTCCACATATAAGTGACATCATATGATATTTGTCTTTCTCTGTTTGGGTTACTTCACTTAGTGTGAAAATCTCTAGGTCCAGCCATGTTGCTCCAAATGACATTTTTAAATTATATATATATTATATCTTCTTTATCCATTCATCTGTCAATGGACATTTAGGTTGTTGCCATGTATTGGCTATTGTGAATAGTGCTGTTATGAACATTGGGGTGCATCATATGCTGGATTTTGACATCACCACTAACTTCCCCATCTCTGAAAATTCTGCTGCATAATGAAATATGCTTTTGATTGCTGTAAAACCACCTTCTCCAAATAAAGCAATACATTTGAAACTTTACACTGGATACATGTTGATATGAGTAAAGTGAAAGTGGCACTTCTTAAACTAGTGGCAAGAGGGACTAAAGCATAATCCTGAGGTCTTTTAGCACAGTATTTCCTCTCACATAATTATCAATTACTCAAAAGATTAGATACACTTCAAAATGTTTCACTCGGTTATAACAGGAAAGATTTACCTAAGTTTTAGACTGATGATGAGTTGAAGCTAATTAAGTATTCAACTGAAGTGACACACATTAGTGATTTTGTCTTTGTGGCTAAGGGGCCCTTGCTTTTTGCATTCATGGAAATGTGCTATTGATCGTATATCATGGAACAAATTTATCATTAACTAAATATATATCTCCCAGAATCTCATTCTCTTCTGTATCTTGGAGAGTTTTATGTGGAACTTCCTTTTTCACAACTGCAGTCACAAAAATAGGTGAGCTTGTTGGGCTCAGAAGAGCGAAGGGGCAACAATTTCTTTTAGTTACTTTATAACAGGAAAATTGTAAGGCAATTTCTCTAAGTTTAAGTTGTCTCTAATTTTCTTTTCAAGAAAGTGACTTTGCAAATCGAATCCGTATTTACAAGGAAAATGCAAGCTCTTTTTAAACATTATCTTGTCACCAGTGATTTATCACTTCGGTCACACTTTGAAGTGAAATGATTTGTAATGCTGATCTCTAAAGTCTGAAGAAAATTTAGCTTGTACTAAATATCTCTGCCCTCTTTTGGAAAGAGTAAATTTTTTTTCACAAAGTATTTGAGATGGGCTAGTATGTATTAATTAGCCCTTTCCTGAGGTTCATGAAAATATTGATAAAACTTAGTATTCACATTGAGAATAACAATGATGTAAATATTTAGGTTGAACCAGGTAAGTTGCTAATATTTGACCATTTTTGACATACAAAAATGGCAACTTCATATTTATCAGCCACTTTCTAAACAATCAGATATTATTATTTTTCATTTATTTTTAGTGTTGACACCAATCTTTCTAAAAACATCAGTGAGGTCTCCAGAAGATAGTATCTGTTAATTTGTGGTTATTTAAAATAGTGATTATTACTGAAATAATTACAATTGCTAACAAAGAGCTTGAGGTTCAGCCTTTCTAAATTTTTTAAGTGTTTACTATATGGCAGGCATTATATTAAGTGATTTTTAAGCATGATATAATTTAATTCTCGCAGTAATTTGTGACACTGGTACTATTATTTTTCAGAAAAAATTAATGAGTCTTACTTAATGTAAGTAGTTTTCCCAAAGCAACACAACAAACAAGTAGGGTTTAAATCCTCCTCTTTCTTCACATCTCATCTCCCTGGGAAGCCTTTCCCAACCTCCCTCATTTGGGGCAGGGCTTCCTCAGATACCCTGTGCTTTCATGGCATCATGCATTTCTGTTTGTCTGAGCATCTGTTTTATCACTTGATGATTCATGAGGGTATGGTCCATAACATATCAGCAACTCTAGAATTACACTTGACATGTAGTAAGCTCTTCATACTTATTTGTGAAATAAGTGAGTAAAGTGAGGAAGCCACTGTTTGATAATCAGGAAGTCTTATTTATAGGTGTGTAAAGTATAGGCTTTAGTCAGTTTGAATAATTTTCTGGACCTCAGGCATGTTGAGAGAAAAGAGACTAAAATTCATTTTTTCAAGTTAGAGTCAAATGGAAAACTCACTATCCAATACTCCAAAGTTCTAAGAAACTAAACTAGTTATCTTTAAGATTATCTGCTATTTTAACTATCCCTTACCATGTTTTTATACATTTGAGATAATTACTTGTATTTTCCTTATGTACGTTGTTAAAAATATATTGTAGAGATATCTTGCAAAAGGTGAACAGGCACACCTGGGGATACTGTGGGTTTGGTTCCAGACCAGTGCAATAGAGGAAGTCACACAATTTTCTTGGTTTCTCAGTGCATATAAAAGTTATGTTTACAATGTACCATAGTCTATTAAGTGTGCAATAGCATTATGTCTAAAAAACAATTAATTAAAAAATACTTTATTGCTAAAAATGTTAACTATAATCTGAACCTTCAGTGAGTAATAATCCTTTTGCTGGTGCAAGGTCTTGCCCCAATTTGATGGTTGCACTGATCAGGGTGGTGGTTGCTGAAGGCTGGGGAGCCTGTGGCACTTTTTAAAAATAAGACACCAGTGACGTTTATTGCATCTATTGACTCTTCTTTTCATAAATGATTTCTCTGTAGCCTGCAATGTGCTTTGATAGCATTTTACCCACAGTAGAAGTTCTTTCAAAATTGGAATCAATCCTCTCCAACCCTACTGCTGCTTTATCAGCTAAATTTACGTACTGTTCTAAATCCTTCATTTTCATTTCAAAAATCTTCACTGCATCTTTGCCAGAAGTAGATTCCACCTCAAGAAACCAATTTCATTGTTCATCCATAAGAAGCAGCTCCTCATTCGTGAAAGTTTTATCATGAGACTGCAGAAATTCAGTCACATCTTCTGGCTCCATTTTTAATTCTAGTTCTCTTGCTATTTCCATCACATCTGCAGTTCCTTCCTCCACTGAAGTCTTGAACCCCTCAAAGCCATCCATGAGGATGAGGGCTGGAATCAACTTATTCCAAACTCCTGTTAATGTTGATATTTTGACCTCTTCCCATGAAACATGAATGTTATTAATGGCATTTAGAATGGTGAATCCTTTCCAGAAGGTTTTCAATTTACTCAGCCCAGTGCTGTCAGAGGAATCAATATCTATAACAGCTATAGCCTTACAAAATGTATTTCTAAAATAATAAAATAATAAGACTTGAAAATCAAAATTACTCCTGTATTAGCAGGCATGACAACAACATTGATTTTGTTGTACATCTTCATCTGAGCTCTTGGGTGACCAGGTGCATTGTCACCCACGCAGTAATATTTAGAAAGAAACCTTTTTGATCTGAGCAGTGGGTCTCAACAGTGGCGTGAAAGTATTCAGTAAACCATGTTGTAAACAGATGTGTGGTCATCCAGCCTTCCTTGTTCCATTTATAGAACACAGGCAGAACAGGTTAAGCATAATTGTTAAGGCTCCTAGGATTTTCAAAATGGTAATGGACATTGGCTTCAACTTCAGGTCACCAGCTACATCAGCCCCTAACAAGAGAGTCAGCCTGTCCTTCGAAGCTTTGAAGCCAGGCATTGACTTCTCCTCTCTAGCTATGAAAGTCCTAGATGGCATCTTCTTCCAATAGAAGGCTGGTTTCATCTACATTGAAAATCTGTTGTTTAGTGTAGCCACATTCATGAATTCTCTTAGCTAAATCTTCTGGATAACTTCATGCAGCTTCTACACCAGCACTTGCTGCATCACCTTGCACTTTGATATCATGGAGACAGCTTCTTTCCTTAAACTTCATGAACCAGCCTCTGCTAGCTTCAAACTTTTCTTCAACAGCTTCCTCACCTCTTTTAGCCTTTATGAATTATGGAGAGCTAGGACTTTGCTCTGGATTAAGCTTTCATTTAAGGAAATGTTGTGGCTTATTTAATCTTCTATCCAGACCATGAAAACTTTCTCCATATCAGCAATAAGGCTGTTTTGCTTTCTTATTATTTGTGTATTCACTAGAGCAGCTCTTTTAATTTCCTTCAAGAACTTTTACTTTGCATTCACAACTTAGCTCTTTGGTGCAAAAGGCCAAGGTTTCTGCCTATCTCAGCTGTCCACATGCCTTCCTCATTAAGCTTAATTATTTCTAGCTTTTGATTTAAAGTGAGAGACATGCAACTCTTCCTTTCACTTGAACGCTTAGAAGCCATTGTAGGGTTATTTATTGGCCTAATTTCAATATTGTTGTGTCTCAGAGAATAGGGAGGCTCGTGGAGAGGGAAAGAGACTGGAGAACAGCCGGTCAGTGAAGCAGTCAGAACACACAGCATTTATTGATTAAGTTCACCATCTTATGTGGGTGCAGTTTGTGGCATCCCAAAACAATTATAATAGTAACATCAAAGATCACTGATCACAAATCAGCATAACAAGTATATTAATAATGAAAAGGTTTGAAATATTGTGAGAATTACCAACATGTGACACAGAGACATGAGGTAAGCAAATGCTGTCAGAAAAATGGTGCCAATAGCTTTGCTGGACACAGAGTTGCCACAAATCTTCAATTTGTAAAATACACAAGATCTGTGAAGTACAATGAAGCAAAGTGCAATGAAAAGAGGTCTGCTTGTAGTAAGAGTCTAAATTAGTAAAGAAGACTTCTAAACACAGAGTACAGAAATTGTTTCACAATTTGCTTTCTAATTAAATTCTTTTGTAAATTTGTACTTTGCTTATAATAAATTGGAATCAGACAGACTTCAAATTTAGCCATCTGAGGAATCATTGACTCTCTTCTACTTTGTTAGAATATGAGTTTATTACATACTATTAAGGACATTTTCAATAGTGATTCCATTGACTCATATTTTTATGTATTTACAAATCAAAATAGTTATATTCAACATTAATTACTATATATTTTGATATATAAATATATTTTCAAAATGTTATGAGATAACCCTATTTTATGTTTTTATGTTCTACTGCTTCATATTGGAAAATTTCATGTTGAAAATAAATTATTTTATGCACATTAGGGAATAAAACTCCTTCCGTTCACCAATAAAAACTTCCTCTGAAAAAGCGCTAAAATAAGAGATAGTTTCAGAAACTTTCAAGGCATATTTTCATGGTTTATGTTCAATAAAGGGAAAATGATTTCTAAATGATAATGTTACTTAATACCTTGCAGAAGAAATCTTCAACCTTATAGAATTAAACACATCTGAATAGTACCCACAGTATTTTAGTTGCAAAATAGCAAGACAAGTTATGCAAAAAAAATTATCTTCTTATTTCTTCATTTTTAAAAAATAAATTTAATTAATTAATTTATTTATTTTTGGCTGCGTTGGATCTTCATTGCTGTGCATGGGCTTTCTCTAGTTGTGGCGAGCGGGGGCTACTCTTCATTGTGGTGCGCAGGCTTCTCATTGCGGTGGCTTCTCCTGTTGCAGAGCATGGGCTCTAGCTGCGCGGACTTCAGTAGCTGTGGCTCATGGGCTCTCGAGAGCAGGCTCAGTAGTTGTGGCACATGGGCTTAGTTGTTCTGTGGCATGTGGGATCGTCCTGGACCAGGGCTCGAACCTATGTCCCCTGCATTGGCCACCAGGGAAGTCCCTTATCTTCATTTTGATTACTCTATTTTTACAAGTATTTGCTTTCTTGTGTTTTCTGTTTCATTAATGTTATAGTAAATAGTTTCTATCCAGAATTCAAGTCTCTAACAAAATAATTTTCTGGAATTCCACTGAGAATCTAAACATTAACAAACAGAATCTCTGGTTGTCATATTAGATGACCTCAAATTTATGTCCTTTGTGCGTGAGATATTTCAGTCCTGCATTCATAACTTATTTATGTGCCTTTTAACCTCAAGGTTAATAATTTGGTTATTTATTTTCCAAGATAAAAAATGAGAAATAATATTGGAAGTGGAAACCAGAGTTGCTGTAGCCAGGCACACTGAAAGCGCTGATGACAGATCTGAGAAATAGTATAGAGAAATGCAAAGCAGATCACAAGTCAAGGGTAATCCTCTCACAAATCAAGCCAAACGATAGTAACAACAATAAAAGAAACAATAATAACAAAAAGAATCACAGAAATGTAACTTAGGATCATTTAGTTCAGGGGCAAATTTCTGTTCTTTTGTTAGTTCCTGCAAGTATTACATTGTAATAACTGATGTTTATAATAATGACACACATGTTAAAGATGACTTAAATATAAAATATAAACGAATTAAATATATTTCAACTATTTTACCAATTTTTTATTTGAATAATAAATAATGTTGCTGCATAAAGGAGTCAACCAGAAACTGTGAAATTCTTAATTAGCCAAAACCTATTTTTGAGGACTTCCTATAATCATGAAACCACCTTAGAGTGACCATTACTATGATACAAGAAGGGGGTCAAAAAGGAGAAAAGAAGCCATCATTTATTGAGTGTCTATTCCGGGCTTGTTACTCTGCTAGACTTAAACTTATTACTTATTTTTAGTAAAAAAATTTTTTTTTGCTAATTTTCCGGGAAATTTGCAAGAGAAAATTAGAAAGTAAACTGGAGACACACATCATGAAATCTACTCCCAAAGGGTCTTGAGCAGTGAGGCATTCCAGCAACTCTCATCAGGGAGGAGCAGTGAGCTGATTAGGTGAAACTGACCAGAAAATCAAATCTGAGCATCTGTCGCAAGTTCGTATTGGGTCTAGCCTGGGACAATATGCAAGAAAAGGTTCAATCTGTGAAGGAAGAAACAGATCTTTGATGAAGCAGAAATGAGCATGATATGGTTTGTTAACTAAACTGTCACTAAATGCCTAACTAACATCTCAAGTACAGTGGAATCTTCCAAGATACAGTTAGCTTAGAAGACATTCTCTTCTAAGGGGACTGTTTCTGTGTTGAGCAGGTGCCCTTCTACATGTGAACTGACTGGTGCAACCAGAATTTTGGTTAATAGAAAATTGTTCTGTTGAATGTTATTAAGCATAAAGATAAGGATAATAAAGTCTTCCCCTTTAATTATATGTATATATATAGTTTCCTCATAATTATAACTATATCTAAACAGGTAATTATAAAATCCCTGGTAAGCAGGATTTTTAAAATTGTTGTTCTAGTTGGGTTTGATTTAGTTTATTGCAAGATTTCTCAGAGATTATACTATGCTACTGTATACTCCGAGTCTCTAAGATGGAGATAAAAGGGGTTAACAATCATAACTACTTTTGTTGAGCCCTTTCCATGTATCGAACACTATGCTAAGCACTTTAAATTCATCATTTCATTTTATCCATAAAGTAAGGGGTAAAATTTTATCTCCATTTTACAAGTAAAGGAACAGAAAAATAGAAGGGTTAAACAGCTTTTCCAAAGTCATGGATTCTGATGGGGTAGAGTCTGCAATCTGACTCCAGAGCTGATGCTCTTACTTAAGGGCTTCCCAAGTTTATTTGACCAGTAGCGTTTTGTTCATATAAAAATCACTAACATTTCTAAGAGGAAGTGTGTGTAGAAAGACATTTAAGAATTGTTGGGCTAGATTGTAAGCAAGTACAAATGGGAAAACTATGTCCTGCGCATCTTTGTGTTTCCAGAGTCCTCAATAGTAGCTACCACTAAATAGTTAATTAAAGCATCATCATCATTATGATGTAAGTAGTATTCTACATGCCACAATTTAGAAAATTATCTGAGCCAACAATACTAACAGAATGCTAGTGAGAATATGGAGTAAACAAGCATGGCAATATGCTGTATATTAATCAGTGCTGGGGGTAGGTTGGTACCTATATGAGAGAGTGGTACTTTCCAATATTTTTTGTTGCATTCACCACCGAAAACCCATAGTATGAGAAAATATTTTAAAACATTAGTTTAAGATATATATTATGCTTTTAGTACACACTTGAAAAAGTATAAGATAATTAGTACCCATTGGGCCCCATTTACGTATTCAACAAAGAATGCTAGAAAAGGTTAACTTCTGTAACAAATAGACCCAAATGTGTACAATATTTAATTATCATAGGTTATAATAGATTTTTCTTGTCCTACTAGCAGTATGGATAGATAAAAACATTGGGGGCATCCTTGCTTTATACAGCTAGCTCATCAGGGACCAAGAGTGACAGTCTCTGCCCTCTTGAAGGTTACTCTGAGTGTCTTCTTCATACTAGCTTGCCAGTAACAGACAAGAGCATAAAGGAGCACTATATTGGGGAACTTTATGGGCTAGTCCTGTAAATGGCATTCATGACTTCCATTCACACCCCAGTGGTTGGTAGTCAATGATATGGTGACACTTAATTCCAAGGAGACGGAGAAATGTGAGGCCTGGATGGCCAGCTACTTTCCAGTCTCAAATCTGGCATACACAAAGGGAAGCAAATATCTTGGTGGACTGCTAGTCACAGTGTTTATGCTATATAACCTAAATTCCAATCCATACATTATTTAACTATTGACGACAACAATTTTCCTCTGGATCTTGGTTCAGTGGTATAAGAAAATCATGAAAATTAAGAACCTAGTCTAGACCACATGTCTTTTAAGCATGCAATATAATGACACTTGTTGCAAATACAAGATGACTCTGCTTTTGACGTTGAACTATGCCTGCTGATGAAGGGAAAAAGGTATGAAATATTTTTGAAGTGAGGAAATATTAAAATATTTTAAAGTGACACTAAAGTTAATAAAAACATGTCTAAGATTTCCAGTGGTCACGTATAGGCATGATATGTTCAATATTCTGAAATATCATGATTCGTAAAAGCTGAGGATATCGAGATTGCTAAAACAGATTGGACTTGAGTGCAAATGTTCCAGTAGCTACCATCACAACACTGTTAGACCACGCTAGGTCTATGTTGCAGTGTAATAGTTTCCATGAAACTCCACTGGCTTAAAATCATAAAGATTTATTTCTTACTCTCAATTCTGGCCACTGTAGGGCAGCCAAGACTTGGCCTCGTATAGCCACAGAGAAATCAAATCTGATGGAGATTCTACCGTACTCTAGTTGCCTCATCTGGAACACACAACCTCCCAGTCACTACAGCAGAGGAGAGAGCCTGGATATGCACACAACAGCTGCTTACTGCCTCGGCTTGGAAATAATGTGCATAAATGTCACTTTCATCTTATTGGCCAGAATGAGACACATGGTTCTACTTAATTGTGGGGAGACTGGGAAATGTAAGGGAATAATTGGTGGGCATATTTGGTTAGTGTTATAGCTTCTGGTACAGGCATGTGCCCACAGATTGATAAATTTCTTCATTCACCTAAATGATAAGTTAAGGTCATATGCCTTATCATAATTTAGAAAAACATCCAAATATTTTTACAGAATATGAAGTAATGGTTTTCCAGAGCCAAATACAACCAGAGAGTAGATAAGGAATCTGTGTCTATTCCAAGTTAACACAGTCAACATTCCAGCATTTGAGGAGGAAATAGTCATTCATTATCAACTAATGGCACTTTGAAAATACTCCGCAGTAAGACATTGTTCTGTTTTTCCTGGGTCCACATCTATCCAATTATGCAACACTATCTGACAGAGACATCAAATACTTGGCAGAATTCTCACAGATATGAAATAATTATTAACAATAATTTCAAATTGGATGTAATTAATTTTTCTGAATTACTGTGGATTTTTCTGCAGGAAAACCAAAATCCATTAAGTGGAACATTGATGTTAAAACTTTGATAAACAATTCTAGATGGAGTGTGGTCAAGCTCCAGGGGGTGCTTGAAGCACTTGAAATTAATTATATATGAGTTTTTTGTGTGAATGGGCATGCTTTTGGGGAAGAGTCATTAAATTCTCAAAGAATTAATGATCAGCAAAGGAAACAAATCACCAACTTTAATCAATATTAATTTATTAAATAAATAAGTGTGTTCATGCATGCTATTTAATTAAAACCTATACTTCTTAAACTATTCTAAAAATTGCAGAGGAAAGAACACTTCCAAACTCACTATAAGAGGTCGGAATTACCCTGATACCAAAATCAGACGAAGATATCACACACAAAAAAGAAAATTACAGGCCGATATCACAGATGACCATAGATGCAAAAATTTCTCAACAAAATATTAGCAAACTAATCGAACAATACATTGAAAGGATTATAACCATGATCAAGTAGAATTTGTTCCAGGGAACGTGAGGATGGCTCAAGACCCACAAATCAATCAATGTGATACACCGCATTAACAAGTTGCAGAATGTAAACTATATGATCATCTCAATAGATGCAGAAAATCTTTTGACAAAATTCAACATCCATTTATGATAAAGACTATCAACAAGGTGGGTATAGAGGTAACATACCTCAACATAATAAAGGCCACATGTAATTAGCCCACTGCTAACATCATACTAAACAGTAAAAAGTTGAAAGTATTTTCTCTAAGTTCGAGAACAAGGCAAGGATACCCGTTCTTGCCACTGTCATTCAACATAGTATTGGAACTCCTAGCCACTGCAATCAGACAAGAAAATGAAATAAAAGGAATCCAAAATGGAAAAGAAGAAGTAAAATTGTCAATGTTTGCAGATGACATGTTACTATACATAGAAAATCCTAAAGATGCCACCAAAAACCTACTACAGCTCACCAATAAATTTGGCAAAGTTGCAGGATATAAAATTAATGTACAGAAATCTGTTTTATTTCTATACATCTACAATGAACTATCAGAAAGAGAAATTAAGAAAATAATCCTATTTACAACTAAAAAGAATAAAATACCTAGGAATAAACCTACCTAAGGAAGTAAAAGACCTGTACTTGGAAAGCTGTAAGACACTGAGGAAAAAAATTGAAGATGACACAAACAGATGGAAAGATATGTCATGTTCATGGATTGGAAGAATTAACATTGTTAAAATGACCATATTACCCAAGACAATCTACAGATTCAGTGCAATTCCTATCAAAATACCAATGGAATTTTTCACAGAACTAGAACGAATAATTTTAATATTTGTATGGAAACACAAAACACTCAGAGTAACCAAAACAATCTTGAGAAAGAAGAATAGAGCTGAAGATATCACATTCCCTAACTTCAGACTATACTACAAAGCAACAGTTATCAAAACACCATGGTATTGGCACAAAAACAGACACAGATCAATGGAACAGAATAGACAGCCCAGAAATAAACCCATGGACTTATGGTCAATTAATCTATGACTAAGGAGGCAAGAATATACAATGAATAAAAGACAGTCTGTTCAATAAGTGGTTCTAGGCAAACAGGACTGCTACATGTAAAAGGATGAAATTAGAATATTTTCTCACACCATATACAAAAATAAACTCAAAATGGATTAAAGACCTAAATTTAAGACCAGAACTCATAAACCTCCTAGGAGAAAACATAGTCAGAACACTCTTTGACATAAATTGTAGCAATATATTTTTTTAATCTGTCTCCTAAGGCAAAAGAAACAGAAGCAAAAATAAACAAATGGGGCCTAATTAAACTTAAAAGCTTTTGCACAGAAAAGGAAATCATTGACAAAATGAAAAGACAACCCACTGAATGGGAGAAAATATTTTCAAATGACATGACCATTAAGGGGTTAATACCCAAAATATATAAACAGCTACCTAAATGTCCATTGACAGATAAATGGATAAAGAAGATGTGGCATATTATACAATGGAATATTACTCAGCCATAAAAAAGAACAAAATAATGCCTTTTGCAGAAACATGAGTGGACCTAGAAATTATCATATTAAGTGAAGTAAGTCAGACAGAGAAAGACAAATATTATCTGATATCAGTTATATGTGGAATCGAAAAAAATGACATAAATGAACTTATTTACAAAACAGAAATAGACTCACAGACATAGAAAACAAACTTATGGTTATCAAAGGGGAAATGGCAGGAGGGATAAATTAGGAATTTAGGATTAACAGATACACACTACTATATATAAAATAGATAAACAACAAGGACCTACTGTATAGCACAGGGAACTATATTCAATATCTTGTAATACCTATAATGGAAAAGAGAACAGGAATATGCATTGTATAATTGAACCACTTTGCTGTATACCTGAAACACTGTAAATCAACTATACTTCAATAAATAAAAAAGAAACAAAAAAATGGGCAGAAAACCTAAATAGACATTTTCCAGAGTAAATGCAGATGGCCAAAAGGCACATGGAAAAATGCTCATCATCACTAATCATTAGGGAAATGCAAATCAAAGCCACAATGAGATATCACCTCACACCTGTCAGAATGGCTATCATCAAAGAGAACACAAATAAAAAATGTTGAAGAACATGTGGAGAAAAGGGAACACTTGTACACTGTTGATGGGAATGTAAATTGGTTCAGCAACTGTGGAAAATAATATGGAGGTCCTTCAAAAAACGAAAAATAGAACTACCATATGATCTAACAATTCCACTCCAGGGTGTATATCTGAAGAAAACAAAAACATTTATTCAAAAAGATACATGCACCCTAATCTTTATAGCAGTGTTATTTACAATAGCCAAGATATGCAACCTAAGTGTCCATCAACAGATGAATAGATAAAGAAGATGTGGTATATATATATATATATATATATATATATATATATATATATATATACACATACACACACACACAGTCAAATACTACTCAGCCACAAAAAAGAATGAAATTTTGCCATTTGCAACAACATGGATGGACTTGGAGGGTATTATGCTTAGTGAAATAAGTCAGACAAAGAAAGGCAAATGCTATATGATATCACTTATATGCGGAATCTAAACAATAAAGCAAACTAGTGAATATGACAAAAAAGAAACAGACTTACAGATATAGAGAACAAAGTACTGGTTACCAGTGGGGAGAGGAAGCTGGAAGGGACAAGATAAGGGTAGGGGATTAAGAGGTTCAAATTACTATGTACAAAATAAATAAACTACAAGGATATATTGTACAACATGGCAAATATAGCCAATATTTTATAATAACTATAAATGGAGTATAATCTTTAAAAACTCTGAATCACTATGTTGTACACCTGAAACTTGTATAATATTGTAAATCAACTATAGCTCAATAAAAAATAATTCCACAAAATGTGAATGATACAATATTGAACCATATTTTGGAGCTATTCGGGCTGCAAAGGACCTTCCAGAGTGCTTTAGTACAGTAGTGTATAAAACAGAGAGGGCTCTTTCCATGAGTTTCATCCTCTGAAACAAAGAAGGAAACCAGGACCTCAATGGATTTCAGTGAAGAAGGGAAGCAGAAGAAATTGGTATGGAGCCAAATGGTTAAGATATTTAAAAGTTTAAAACTTTGCAATGTCTCCAACTCTGTTATGTGTATCCAGTATATAAAGAAAAAGTACTGAAAAGGCATTCAAGACCCTGAGCACAAAATAAATGTGAAAGAAAGAAGTCTGCTCTTCTTCCACTTATATTTATCATGGAGCAGGTTTGGAAAGCATTCGTTCTGGCAGTATTTTAAAAGAATGATCATAAGGCATTTAGTGGATGAATGGATAGTTTTAAAGACTTTAGGAAACCTCGGATAAAGGGATTAACTGGAGCTAGGGAGTAGACCATAGCTTACCTGTGGAATAATACACCTGGGCTTAAAATTCAGAACTTGCGTTTGAGGTCTTTTTGGCTACTTTCACCCCAGGCTCTCACAGCCTGAAGAAAATGCTCTGGGCTTTCAGAAACTCTTTTACTATCCTGCATGAATTTGAGTCCAAGATTCAGGTCATATGTTACTAGGAACAACAGTAATTCAGAAGAACATCAAACAAATTTGACATGTCGTCATTATAGGGATCTTATTTATTATATTTGTATTGTATAGAATACCGTATAACTGTGTGTTGTATGTAGCTTAGATTAGTTAGTTCATAGGTGTCAAAATATCTTAAAGATAAACTTTCTTTTATACTTTTTTCTTTCTTTATGTTTTAAGTTGTTTTTAAAAAAATTTTATTGGAGTATAGTTGATTTAAAATGTTGTGTTAGTGAAGACAAATGTTCAGTTGCTTGCAGTGTTAGTCATTTGATTATATTTCTGTTTATCTTTGTTTCCCTTAGTAAATATTACTTAAGAACAATCTTGATAAATATTTGACTTGGTTCATTCAGTTCAATTTTGCAACCACTTATGGAGCTTATTGAGTGTCTGTTCTGTGCTGCATTTGTTGGGCCATGGGACCCTGCCTTCACATAGTTCTCAGGGAAAAGGATTTACATGCTCTAGCAGAGACATATAGGGGCTTAGGAGAACATGAGGAAGGAAGTGAATTCAGAAAATAATAGAGAGAACAAGAAAGATTTTATAGAGGAGAGGTACATGTAGAATTTTGAAAGATAAGCAAGAGTTGGAAGGTAAAGAAGAATAATGGAGGCAAGGGCCTTACAAACAGAGAACAGTAAAATGTAAGAGAACAGTCCACACACAATGAATGGCAGAAGTTTCAGGGGCTGTGTGGGCAGTGTATACCGGGTGGGGAGACTGCAATGAAAACAGGCAGGGCTCTTATTCCAGAAGGGAGAAAGCTAATCATATTCAAGCTCTAGAGCTATTCTGCTGGGCTAGAATGTATAGGGTGGAAAGGAGGTGGGAAAGAAAAGAGACAGAATAAAGCCTTCGGAGGCTCCTAAATGATCTAAGGGAGAAATTAATGTAATTCTGAGCCATGAGGATGGAGAAGAGAGGAGGGATTTTAGAGATGCTAAGGCAAAAAGTAGGCAGGACTTTATGATCTATGTGAAATGGATGATGAGAGAGAGGGAAGAAAATGGAATGACTTCCAGATTTCTGTCTTAGGTGATTGGGTTTCATTAAATAAGAAAGGGAATATAATCTGGCAAATAACATGTTTCAGAAGCATCTGACAAATTCTCTTTCATCATGAATAGAATATAGCATATGCCAGACTATAGATTATACCCAACATATTCTGTAACATGGAAATACTCTTAAGTTTTTTCTGGGTAAAAATATGAAATCTATAACTAAACATCCATGAACAAATGGTTTCAATATGTGACTCCTGACAGGCCCATCCCCTCCAGAGACTCTAGTATGAGAATGTGCTGCTGTGTATTTTGTAAGGGTGATTCAGACCTCTGTTTAGTTAAGAAACTTGCAGAAAGCAACTTTGAATTTTAAAAAAATCTTGTTTTAGCTCTTGCCATCTGAGAGGTATAGTATGAAGTGTTTTTCTGCCCCTCCGATTGCCCAGAATTTTTCTACCTTTTCTCCATGCCTACAGAGCAATAAGAGTCAACACTGGTGAACATATGTAGTTCTGTTAATGTCACATTTTTTTCAAATGACAACTTCCATTTGAACTTTTTGTTAATTCATTTTTTTTTCTGTGTTAGAGGAGGTGGAATAAATACGTTGGCAAAATTTGCTGTTTCAGCCCTCAGGAGACCACCTAAGGGGTGGTCCTTAGATAAAGTGACATTGTGATCATGTTATCTCCATTTTGAATTGTTAGCAAGTGAGTGATGGAAGTGTCGTGGTGATGATGGAAATGATGTGGCAAGCAGCTGCATCCTTTGTTGAGTATCTTTTTATGAGTTGATATATCCCTTTGGGTCTTCCTCCTTGTCAGACTTGCCATATTCCAGAACTCGGCCTATATATGCCCTCCTTCTGATTCACCTATAATTTCAAGAATTTGGCACTTGAAGTATAAAAATATTGTTAGCATGGTAATATAGCATCAGGCAATTAACACTCAATATCTGATGTTATACTCCAACTCTGATCATAAACCCCTAGACTATAAGTCAAAATGGGAGTAGGGAAAGAAAACCTCTACAAAAGTTTGTCGTTATTTTAGTTACCTTACTTAAATAGTGTATGCTTCTCTTTTATGTTTCTGCAGATATAAATAACAAGCTTATTCAAATTAATAACTTATTCATTATATAACATTATCAGTATTAGTCTAACATGGCATACATATGTTTTACTTTTCAAATAATACACAAGTCAGATGAGGAACTAAAGAAATAAATGACTGATATCATGATTCCTTTTCCATTGATATAATTTCATCTGTAGAACTTCTTTCTTAAAGTAAACAAGGGAGTTATACAGCCACGGTTCATGCTTTTTAACTTAAATTTATAAAGTGTGTAAAAGTAAAGTTCAGTTAAACAGTAACTTTTTTGCTGCCCTTTAAATCTTCTTCTTTACATAAGTTTGATTTTGACTACTCCATGCAATTGTAAATTGTTCAAGTGCAGTGTATTTTGGAACTTTTCAGAGGAGTTCCAGATGGTGAAGGTAAAATAATGAACAGGTTAAATCTAATCAGATTACACGGTACCTTTAAAAAATATTCATTAAAGTTTTTACACCCCATACCCTAGATCTTTATTCTACCTATTGTAAATCCCACAGGCTGTCTTTGATTTTGTTTTGTTGTCAACTTACAGTGAAAGATACTGACTTTGGAGCTGAGGGAGATGATACCTTCACAGTGTCTATTGCGGAGGACTGCAGGATCAAGGCATCTCAAGTTAGTGTCTGCTGACAGAGATGTGTCCCTTACCAGGCCATGCTTAGCTTGAAGGAGTTCGGAAGTAGGAGTCAGAAGACCCGAGTTCTAGTCTCAAAACACCCATTTGCATTCTATGTCACTGAGAAAATCACTTCAGCTCTCAAAGATCAGCTGGCAGTTAGGTTCCACCAAACATCGACACCCGGGACCCTGATTCTAGTGGCTGAGTTCAAGTTCCTTCACTGTGCATTGAAGTCATTGAACCTCTTTCTCTTCAGGCTGCTCACGATGCTTTCGTGCCCGATGTATCTCCCCACTAATGAAGAAGGAAGCAAAGCCCGTATGATGGTCATAGATCTTCACTCTTCCTCCTGGAGCTGCCTTAGCTAGGCGTAAAGTTCTAATGTTCTTTTCTCCTCCTCCTTCTCCTCCTCCCCCCTTCCCTTTCCTCTCCTTCTCCTCCTCCCCTTCTTCTTCTTCTTCCTCTTCTCTTTCGTCTTCTCCTCCTCCTCCTTTTCTTTCTTGTTCTTCTTCTTCTTGCTTTTCTTCTTCTCCATCTCCTTCCTCTTCTTCTTCTCCTTCTCCTTCTCCTTCTTCTTTTTATTTCCCTCTCTCTCCTTATTTCTATAGCCCAGGGCCCTCATTTTCCTCCTTTACCCAACCTCCCATGTCATGATGTACCATGAGTTTCCAACTTATAGCAAAATATAAAAACTGTCCTGTTTCCAGCCCTTTCAGGGTTCTCCAATATGCATCCTTTGGTAATATATCAATGGTGGTTAGGGGCTTGGTGCTCTACTGGTTCTGAGCAATGTATTTATGTTTTGAGTTTCAGGAAATAACAAACTCAAGGGAAGGTCAAGAAAAGTGCTGATGCTTGTTCTTGACAGGCAGGTATTAGTATTAGTATTATCCACTAAAAATAGTTTAGGTGGAGAAACACTGTGGGAACCTTAGGGGGTCTTCCCATTTACCTGACTTTACTCTTAAACTCCGTGCCTGATTGAATCTATGAGGCATATTAGGCCATAACTGGATTCCTTGTCATTAGAGCACATATGAGAGTAAGAGATAAGTCAACTCAGAGTGCTTTCTTTGGTCTACGCAAAATCTGAAGTTTTAAAATATCAATTTAAAACATGGGGATTTCAAAGGTTCCTCTGAGCACGTTCTATGGTTTACCCAGTGACAACCTTACAAACTGATTTTCAATTTCTTTATTCTTTTATTAGTGTGTTGATTCCAGCTTTCAGACCTTAAACTCACAGAGGCTCCCTTAGAATCTTGGGACCCTTCCCAGGCCCTACAGTCATGAATGGCCCTGTTGGGGAAGTAAAGGGTCTTGAGCTCTGCCCCATGCAGGGATTCCTGGAATTTGGGGCTGGATGGGATTGGACTAACCTACAGCTGCAGGCATGAGCAAAACAAAAACAAGATCTGAGTTCTTTATGAGAGACTGAGGTGGGAGTTCAGCTTTAGGAAATCTGTTCAAAACATTAATCCCAGAGCAAAGACTGCATCCATAGTGGAGGTTTATCGTCAATGTAAATGGGAAAAAAAATAAAAAAGATGGAGGTGAAATGTTGGCGATAGCATACAAGAGAGACAGAATCTTTGAGGAACATCTGATGTAAGAGCCCTAGCAAGGAGATGACTGATAAAGGCACGGAGCCTGGTCAGAAAGTTTCACGTTAAGCAGAGTAAGTGTATTTTTACTTTAATTTTTTCCCATTAAATACAACTCATGTATTCCTGAAGAAATGCAAAATGCAGAAAATAGAGGGGAATTTTAAAGATGATATGAGAGTAGAGGAAACAGGTTGTGAGCTTCATTCTAGGAATGTCTGCCTGGACACGTGCAAGTCCAGATCACCGAGCCACTGTGATTCTGAGGTAGTTGGGAATTCCTCTAAATGGGAAAAGTCAAAAAAGGAAGCGAAAAATATAGGGTTGAAGAAGCTGTGGATATGAGCATGGACGACTAGTTTTGTGTACCCTCGTGTATGAAATTGTTATTTTTAAAAATACTATTTATGCATTGAGAACAGGTAGAAATGTCCACCCTAGAAGGAGGGCTCATTGTCTACAACGTTGAGGTTTTCAAAATTGTAAAGAAACAACCTGGGTTAATATGACAGGCTGTCTCTTTCTATAAAGAATACAACATGCCCTCTTGCAGTTGTTTTTGGACTGAGGTCCACCGAAGCTAGCAGATTTCCTTCAGTGTCCCATGTGCTTTATGAGAGAGGGGGTGTAGACCAGAGGCTGCTTCTGTCAATTTTAGGGGCAGTTTATACTGGACTTCTTTTCATTCCCTACACAGTGCTTCAGTTCTTTTCTAAAACTCCACTCTGGTCTTCCTCTAGCCACAGCACTCTGTTGACCCATTCATTTTTTTATTCCCATGAAGTCCTAAATCACTCTTTTTTCCATGAACATCTCTGTAGTTTCCAGTGTCCTCAACCTCACCTTTCACACAGACAATTATAGATATTCAGGAATAGACATTATTTGTGAGTGTAAAATATTTAAAACAAAAATGTAACAAAGAGAACAAGAAGGTTAGAGAATTATGGCTAGGAGGGCTAAAATCCCATGACATTACAAACATACATATATGTATATTTTTTTTTTCTGTAAGTCTGGCCACCACTTCTTCCAAGGACGAGTGTGCCATCTTAGATGTGCCATTATTGCATCCAATGCACTGGAGAAAGCCATACCTTCTGTCCTCTGGTCATCCAACCACTCCCCACCTCTAGCTAGGTTCTAGAATGCAATGATATGCAAATCAGACAGACAGTCCCCATACTCATAGTATCTGGTGGGGGGGTGAGAGGTATAAGATTCAATGAAATCATCACACAAATACAAAGTGCAAGCCATGCTAAATGATGTGAGGGAAAAGTACAGTGAGCTATGATGCAGTTCGTGTAGATATTGCAAAAGCAATTCCTTCACACATGACACGTAACATCAAAGGCAAGAAGTGAATCAGCCCCACACACTCTGACTGAATTTAATATTTTGAAACGTAGGATAACGAATGACAATAAATAATAAGTGAAGATGAATTCACTTGTGAGCCATATGTCTCTCGTCTGCTACTTAACAAATTGTAACTTTCCCTCAGTTTCCATAAAGATAGTGGAATTTTTATCACCAATCATCTAGTAGTTCCATGGGTTCTATATTGTCTCAATTTACTTGCCTTGGGGAAATCTCACACATCACCTGAAAAATCTCATCTGGTATGTGAATGAAGACCTTTTCTGTTCAAAACCAGGAGACTGAATGTTCAGTCACAACCTCATAATCATGATAGGTACACAGTGTGTTTGTACATAGTAAAAGGAGTCATTGAACATTTCTCTTTTGATAAATGTGTTTCTCAGTTCCTATGGTCTGGTCACGCTTGTGGTAGGACAGCCCAGCCATACGAGCCAAAACATGCCCTCAAATTACACACCTAAATTCTCTAAAATTCAGTGGTAGCTATTTATGTGTTGACTGATCACTATTACTATAGCAAAATATCCTTTCAGTTTAGTGGAGTTATTTATAGGGCTGGATTTGTCTGCAAGGACTGTTATATATATTACTGTAATATTGTTTAATATATAATATATTATTATATGAAAAACTCCATAGGAAAAACATGAATATTCAAGAAGACACATTTTGGGTTATTAATTTTTTCATTAACTCCTTTACTTACTTATTTCTAGCATTTAACTACTAGCTTTTATTAGTTATGTAATAGTTAAGTTTTATGGACAGACAAGAAAGCAAGAAGGGACATTTAAAAGATAAAGAATTCACTCAAGGTCATTTTCAGAGCTAGGCAAAGTCTGATATTTTCCTGGGCAGCTTATCTCTGTACTTCTGTCAATGAATTCTATCTGTATCTCCATGAGAGAGCATATATTTTTACTCCCTTGTGATTAGGAAACACCCATATTTGGAATCTAATACCAACTTTATTTTACTGTCACTTTTGGTTTTAACCTTGGCTCTGTCTCTTACTCTGCCCTTGGGCAAATCCTATTCTCTCTGAATTTCAACCTTCTCATATAAAAATGAGAATAATAATGTCTCCATTGAAAACTTCAAAAGGTTACTGTGATGGTCAAATAAAATGACACTTGTAAAACAAATTTAATCTGTGAGATGCTGTGCAAATATATTATTTAAGTTATCCCTTTTCTTCTATTTTCAATGGAAAAGCTGACCCATGGTAGAAAACTGCTTAGAATATAGTGTTGCACCTAAGATCAGTCATTTTCAACTTTAGGATGAGTTCAGAAGGTCTGGAGTGAGAACCAGGGGTGGGAAAAGATTGAGGGAATGTTCTCAGCATGAACAATTCTAGAATAAGTTTTTCTGATCAATCTCTAAAAATTTATTAGGATATTCTTTCTTGCAGTGAGTAAAAGTTTTTCTTCTTTCCTGAATTGGTTCTAATTTTGATTTCTGGACACACCTGTACATACTTTCTCAGTATTTCCTAAATGAAAACACTTTATTCTGTTACATATTGTCTTGTTAGATTTCCCAATCTTTCTATGGTATCCTAGATCCTTTGTGCATCTTATTTTAGTCAGTTAATCAAATTGAGTTGTCCCCTTGGTTCCAGGTCGTGTTTGAATTTGATAAGCATATTACACCTATGTTTTTACTTATTTATTTTTGGCTACGTTGGGTCTTCATTGCTGCACATGGGCTTTCTCTAGTTGCGGCAAGCAGGGGTTACTCTTTGTAGTGGTGCGTGGGCTTCTCATTGGGAGGCTTCTCTTGTTGCAGAGCGGGGGTTCTAGGAGCGTGGGCTTCAGGAGTTGTGGCATGTGGGCTCAATAGTTGTAGCTCACGGGCTCTAGAGCGCAGGCTCAGTAGTTGTGATGCATGGGCTTCGTTGCTCCGCAGCATGTGGGATCTTCCCAGACCAGGGCTCGAACCCGTGTCCCATGCATTGGCAGGTGGATTCTTAACCACTGCACCACCAGGGAAGCCCAGATACCTATGTTTTCCTTGCATTTTTTACAGGAGATTAAATGAATGCTGGCATATGCTGGGTCCTGTGCCAGGACTTGGGGAGAATACAAAGATGAGTAAAAATCGTGGTACCTGATTGCCATTTAGACTTCTTACCGTCAACCGGAAAGAGAAATAATATACTTTAGTGGCTCAAAGAAAATAGTGATTTCATATGAAACAAGGCTAATGTTGTCCAACTATAAGTCAACAAAGCCCAGGGTTTTAGACAGCCCTCTAAATGTAAAAGAAATCAGGAAATGGCACTAAAATATTTGCTATTACTTTCTTATTTATTTATTATAATTTATTTATTTATTTACTTATTTATTTTAACATCTTTATTGGAGTATAATTGCTTTACAATGGTGTGTTTGTTTCTGATTTATAATAAAGTGAATCAGTTATACATATACATATATCCCCATATCTCCTCCCTCTTGCATCTCCCTCCCACCCTCCCTACCCCACCCCTCTAGATGGTCACAAAGCACCGAGCTGATCTCCCTGTGCTATGCGGCTGCTTCCCACTAGCTATCTATTTGACATTTCGTAGTGTATATATGTCCATGCCACACTCTCAATTCGTCCCAGCTTCCCCTTCCCCTTCCCTGTGTCCAAAAGTCCATTCTCTACATCTGAGTCTTTACTCCTGTCCTGCCTCTAGGTTTTTCAGAACCATTTTATTTTATTTTTTATTAGATTCCATGTATGTGTGTTAGCATACGGTATTTGTTTTTCTCTTTCTGACATACTTTACTCTGTATGACAGACTCTAGGTCCATCCACTTCACTACAAATAACTCAATTTTGTTTCTTTTTATGGCTGAGTAATATTCCATTGTATATATGTGCCATATCTTCTTTATCCATTCATCTGTCAATGGACACTTAGGTTGCTTCCATGTCCTGGCTATTGTAAACAGTGCTGCAGTGAACATTGTGGTACATGGCTCTTTTTGAATTGTGGTTTTCTCCAGGTATATGCCCAGTAGTGGGATTGCTGGGTTGTATGGTAATTCTATTTTTAGTTTTTTAAGGAACCTCCATACTCTTCTCCACAGTGGATGTATCAATTTACGTTCCCACCAACAGTGCAAGAGGGTTCCCTTTTCTCCACAACCTCTCCAGCATTTATTGTTTGTAGATTTTTTGATGATGGCCATTCTCACTGGTGTGAGCTTATACCTCATTGTAGTTTTGATTTGCATTTCTCTAACGATTAGTGATGTTGAGTATTCTTTCATGTGTTTGTTGGCAATCTGTATATCTTCTTTGGAGAAATGTCTGTTTACGTCTTCTGCCCATTTTTGGATTGGGTTATTTGGTTTCTTGATATTGAGGTACATGATCTGCTTGTAAATTTTGGAGGTTAATCCTTTGTCAGCTGCTTCATTTGCAAATACTTTCTCCCATTCTGAGGGTCGCCTTTTTGTCTTGTTTATAGTTTCCTTTGCTGTGCAAAAGCTTTTAAGTTTCATTAGGTCCCATTTGTTTATTTTTATTTTTATTTCCATTTCTCTAGGAGGTGGGTCAAAAAGGTTCTTGCTGTGATTTATCTCATACAGTGTTCTGCCTATGTTTTCCTCTAAAAGTTTAATAGTGTCTAACCTTACATATAGCTCTTCAATCCATTTTGAGTTTATTTTTGTGTATGGTGTTAGGGAGTGTTCTAATTTCATTCTTTTACATGTAGCTCTCCAGTTTTCCAGCACCACTTATTGAAGAGGCTGTTTTTTCTCCATTGTATATTCTTGCCTCCTTTATTAAAAATAAGGTGACCATATGTGGGTGGGTTTATCTCTGGGCTTTCTATCCTGTTCCATTGATCTATTTATCTGTTTTTGTGCCAGTACCATACTCTCTTGATTACTGTAGATTTGTAGTATAGTCTGAAGTCAGGGAGCCTGATTTGTCCAGCTCCATTTTTCTTTCTCAAGATAGCCTTGACTATTCGGGGTCTTTTGTGTTTCCATACAAATTGTGGAAGTTTTTGTTCTAGTTCTGTGAAAAATGCCATTGGTAGATTGATAAGGATTGCATTGAATCTCTAGATTGCTTTGGGTAGTATAGTCATTTTCACAGTATTGATTCTTCCTATCCAAGAACATGGTATATCTCTCCATCTGTTGATATCATCTTTAATTTCTACCATCATTGTATTATAGTTTTCTGTGTACAGGTCTTTTCTCTCCTTAAGTAGGTTTATTCCTAGGCATTTTATTCTTTTTGTTGCAATGGTAAATGGGAGTGTTTCCTTAGTTTGTGTTTCAGATTTTCTGTCATTAGTGTATAGGAATGCAAGAGATTCCTGTGCATTAATTTTGTATTCTGCTACTTTACCAAATTCACTAATTAGCACTAGTAGTTTTCTAGTGGCATCTTTAGGATTCTCTATGTATAGTATCATGTCATCTGCAAACAGTGACAGCTTTACTTCTTCTTTTCCAATTTGGATTCCCTTTATTTCTTTTTCTTCTCTGATTGCTGTGGCTAAAACTTCCAAAATTATGTTGAATAATAGTGGTGAGAGTGGGTAACATTGTCTTGTTCCTGATCTTAGTGGAAATGGTCGCAGTTTTTCACCATTGAGAATGATAGTGGTTGGGGGTTTGTCATATATGACCTTTATTATGTTGAGGTAAGTTACCTCTATGCCTACTTTCTGGAGAGTTTTTATCATAAATGGTTGTTGAATTTTGTTGAAAGCTTTTTCTGCGTCTGTTGAGATGATCATATGGTTTTTCTCCTTCAATTTGTTAATATGGTTTATCACATTGATTGATTTACGTAGAATGAAGATTCCTTGCATTCCTGGGATAAACTCCACTTGATTATGGTGTATGATCTTTTTAATGTGCTGTTGGATTCTTTTTTCCAGTATTTTGTCGAGGATTTTTGCATCTATGTTCATCAGTGATATTGGCCTGTAGTTTTCTTTCTTTGTGACTTCTTCATCTGGTTTTGGTATCAGGGTGATGGTGGCCTCATAGAATGAGTTTGGGAGTGTTCCTCCCTCTGCTATATTTTGGAAGAGTTTGAAAAACATAGGTGTTAGCTCTTCTCTAAATGTTTGATAGACTTTGCCTGTGAAGCCATCTGGTCCTGTGCTTTTGTTTGTTGGAAGATTTTTAATCACAGTCTCAATTTCAGTGCTTGTGATTGGTCTGTTTATACCTTCTATTTCTTCCTGGTTCAGTCTTGGAAGTTGTGCTTTTCGAAGAATTTGTCCATTTCTTCCAGGTTGTCCATTTTATTGGCATATAGTTGCTTGTAGTATTCTCTCATGATCCTTTGTATTTCTGCAGTGTCAGTTGTTACTTCTCCTTTTTCATTTCTAATTCTATTGATTTGAGTCTTCTCGCTTTTTTTCTTGATGAGTCTGGCTAATGGTTTATCAATTTTGTTTATCTTCTCGAAGAACCAGCTTTTAGTTTTATTTATCTTTGCTATCGTTTCCTTCATTTCTTTTTCATTTATTTCTGATCTGATCTTTATGATTTCTTTCCTTCTGCTAACTTTGGGGTTTTTTTGTTCTTCTTTCTCTAATTGCTTTAGGTGTAAGGTTAGGTTGTTTATTTGAGATGTTTCTTGTTTCTTGAGGTAGGATTTTACTGCTATAAACTTCCCACTTAGAACTGCTTTTGCTGTGTCCCATAGGTTTTGGGTCATCCTGTTTTTATTGTCATTTGTTTCTAGGTATTTTTTGATTTCCTGTTTGATTTCTTCAGTGATCTCTTGGTTATTAAGTAGTGTATTGTGTAGCCTCCATGTGTTTGTATTTTTTACAGATTTTTTCCTATAATTGATATCTAGTCTCATAGCGTTGTGGTCAGTAAAGATACTTGATACGATTTCAATTTTCTTAAATTTGCCAAGGCTTGATTTGTGACCCAAGATATGATCTATCCTGGAGACTGTTCCATGAGCACTTGAGAAGATCGTGTATTCTGTTGTTTTTGGATGGAATGTCATATAAATATCAGTTAAGTCCATCTGTTTAATGTATCATTTAAAGCTTGTGTTTCCTTATTTATTTTCATTTTGGATGATCTGTCCATTGGTGAAAGTGGGGTGTTAAAGTCCCCTACTATGATTGTGTTGCTGTCGATTTCCCCTTTTATGGCTGTTAGTATTTGTCTTATGTATTGAGGTGCTCCTATGTTGGGTGCATAAATATTTACAATTGCTATGTCTTCTTCTTGGATTGATCCCTTGATCATTATGTAGTGTCCTTCTTTGTCTCTTGTAATAGTCTTTATTTTAAAGTCTATTTTGCCTGATATGAGAATTGCTACTCCAGCTTTCTTTTGATTTCCATTTGCATGGAATATCTTTTTCCATCCCCTCACTTTCAGTCTGTACGCGTCCCTAGGTCTGAGGTGGGTCTCTTGTAGACAACATATATACAGGTCTCCTTTTTGTATCCATTCAGCCAGTCTGTGTCTTTTGGTGGGAGCATTTAATCCATTTACGTTTAAGGTGATTATCAGTATGTATTTCCATATTACCAATTTCCTAATTGTTTTGGGTTTGTTATTTTAGGTCTTCTCCTTCTGTTTTGTTTCCTGCCTAGAGAAGTTGCTTTAGCATTTGTTGTAAAGCTGGTTTGGTGGTGCTGAGTCCTCTTAGCTTTTGCTTGTCTGTAAAGGTTTTCATTTCTCCATCAAATCTGAATGCGATCTTTGCTTGGTAGAATAATCTTGGTTGTAGGTTTTTCCCTTGCATCACTTTCAATATGTACTGCTACACCCTTCTGGCTTGCAGAGTTTCTAGTGAAAGATCAGCTTTAACCTTATGGGGATTCCCTGGTATGCTATTTGTTGCTTTTCCCTTGCTGCTTTTAATATTTTTCCTTTGTATTTAATTTTTGTTAGTTTGATTAATATGTGTCTTGGCATGTTTCTCCTTGGATTTATCCTGTATGGGACTGTCTGCGCTTCGTGAACTTTATTGACTATTTCCTTTCCCATATTAGGGAAGTTTTCAACTAAAATCTCCTCAAATATTTTCTCAGTCCGTTTCTTTTTTTCTTCTTCTGGGACCCCTGTAATTCAAATGTTGTTGTGTTTAATGTTGTCCAAGAGGTCTTTGAGACTGTCCTCAATTCTTTTCATTCTTTTTTCTTTATTCTGCTCTGCGGTAGTTATTTCCACTATTTTATCTTCCAGGTCACTTATCTGTTCTTCTGCCTCAGTTACTCTGCTATTGATTCCTTCTAGAGAATTTTTAATTTCATTTATTGTGTAGTTCATCATTGTTTGTTTGCTCTTTACTTCTTCTAGGTCCTTGTTAAACGTTTCTTGTATTTTCTCCATTCTATTTCCAAGATTTTGGATCATCTTTACTATTATTACTCTGAATTCTTTTTCAGGTTGATTGCCTACTTCCTCTTTATTTGGTCTGGTGGTTTCTTACCTTGCTCCTTCATCTGCTGTGTGTTTCTCTGTCTTCTCATTTTGCTTAACTTACTGTGTTTGGGGTCTCCTTTTTGCAGGCTGCAGGTTCGTTGTTCCTGTTGTTTTTGGTGTCTGCCCCCATGGCTAAGGTTGGTACAGTGGGTTGTGTAGGCTTCCTGGTGGAGGGGAGTGGTTCCTGTGTTCTGGTGGATGAGGCTGGATCTTCTCCCTCTGGGGGGCAGGATTACGTCTAGTGGTGTGTTTTGGGGTGTCTGTGACCTTATTATGATATTAGGTGGCCTCTCTGTTAATGGGTGGGGTTGTGTTCCTCTCTTGCTAGTTGTTTGGCACAGGGGTTCAATACTGTAGCTTGCTGGTCATTGAGCAGAGCTGGGTCTTAGCATTGATATGGAGATCTCTGGGAGAGCTTTTGCTGTTTGATATCATGAGGAGCCAGGAGGACTCTGTTGTACCAATGTCCTGAACTCGGCTCTCCCACCTCAGAGGCACAGGCCTGACACCTGGCTGGAGCACCAAGACCCTGTCAGCCACACAACTCAGAAGAGAAGTGAGAAAAAAAGAAAGAAAGAAAGAAAAAAATGAAATAAAATAAAGTTATTAAAATAAAAAATAAAAAATAATTATTAAAATTAAAAAAATTAAAAAGTAATAAAGAAAAGGAAAAAAAAAAGAAAGAAGAGAGCAACCAAACCCAAAAACAAATCCACCAATGATAACAAGTGCTAAAAACTATACTAAAACAAACAAAAACAAACAAACATAAAAAACGGACAGGCAGAACCCTAGGACAAATGGTAAAAGCAAAACTATGCAGACAAAATCACACAAAGAAGCATTCAGATACACACTCACAAAGAGAGAAAAAGGAAAAAGAAAAATATATCTATATATCTATAAAAAAAAGGAGGAAGAGAGCAACCAAATCAATAAACAAGTTTACCGATGATAATAAACTCTAAATACTAGACTAAGATAAACATAAAACCAGAAACAAATTCGATGCAGAAAGCAAACCCCAAGTCTACAGTTACTCCCAAAGTCCACTGCCTAAATTTTGGGATGATTCGTTGTCTATTCAGGTATTCCGCAGATGCAGGGTACATCAAGTTGATTGTAGAGATTTAATCCACTGCTCCTGAGGCTGCTAGGAGGGATTTCCCTTTCTCTTCTTTGTTCACACAGCTCCCGGGGTTCAGCCTTGGATGTGGACCCGCCTCTGCGTGTAGGTCGCCTGAGGGCGTCTGTTCTTCGCTCACACAGGACGGGGTTAAAGGAGCAGCTGCTTCGGGGGCTCTGGCTTGCTCAGGCCGGGGGGAGGGAGGGGTACGGAGGAGGCGGGGCGAGCCTGCGGCGGCAGAGGCCAGCGTGACGTTGCACCAGCCTGAGGCGCGCCGTGCGTTCTCCCGGGGAAGTTGTCCCTGGATCACGGGACCCTGGCAGTGGTGGGCTGCACAGGCTCCCGGGAGGGGAGGTGTGGAGAGTGACCTGTGCTTGCACACAGGCTTCTTGGTGGCGGCAGCAGCAGCCTTAGTGTCTCATGCCATCTCTGGTGTCCGCTCTGACAGCCGCGGCTCGTGCCCATCTCTGGAGCTCTTTTATGTGGTGCTCTGAATCCCCTCTCCTCGCGCACCCTGAAACAATTGTCTCTTGCCACTTAGGCAGTTCCAGACTTTTTCCCGGACTCCCTCCCGGCTAGCTGTGGCGCGCTAACCCCCTTCAGGCTGTGTTCATGCCGCCAACCCCAGTCCTCTCCCTGCGATCCCACCGAAGCCCGAGCCTCAGCTCCCAGCCCCCGCCCGCCCCGGCGGGGGAGCAGACAAGCCTCTCGGGCTGGTGAGTGCTGGTCGGCGCCGAGCCTCCGTGCGGGAATCTCTCCGCTTTGCCCTCCGCACCCCCGTGGCTGCGCTCTCCTCCGTGGCTTCCCTGCCTCCCACCGCCATCTCTGCCAGTGAAGGGGCTTCTAGTGTGTGGAAACCTTTCCTCCTTCACAGCTCCCTCCCGGAGGTGCAGGTACCATCCCTATTCTTTTGTCTCTGTTTTTTCTTTTTTCTTTTGCCCTACCCAGGTACGTGGGGAGTTTCTTGCCTTTTGGGAGGTCTGAGGTCTCCTGCCAGCGTTCAGTAGGTGTCCTGTAGGAGTTGCTCCACATGTAGATGTATTTCTGATGTATTTGTGGGGAGGAAGGTGATCTCCATGTTACTCCTCTGCCGTCTTGTTCTGAGAGAGCTATTACTTTCTTTTGTTGGTGTTTGATCCAATTTCTTCTTATAGACAGAATTTAAAGATATTTTCTAAGAAAGGTATTTGTGTTCCTCAAAAATTGTAGCATTGATATTTTCTAAATATAAAATTTGGCAAGTTCTGGGTTGCCTAAGAAGCTTCAGTGAGGCTGTTATGTAAGCTAGAATAATGGAGTAAAAAAAAAAAATAAAGAAATCAAAGTGGATTGGGGATTTCTTTGGTAAGGGGAAGAAAGACACTAGTAGAACAAAGGACAATATATTCACTAGAAGGTAAAGAGAGAGTAGGAGAGAGAGAGAGAGAGAAACAGAGAGAGACAGACAAAGAGAGAAACCAGAATTGAGAACTGAGAGATGGGAAGAGACAGCCCTGATTGTACCGGGTCAAGTTGCATCTGAAGACTGATGTCTCCTGGATTTTTTATTTTCTCCGTGGTTGTCCTTAGAATGATCTTAGAAGCTGTCACTGAAGGTTAAGACACATGAGAGAATTTAATCAGAAGATTTTAATATTTTTAAGGGTGGTAAAGCTAGCTGATGAGAATAACATAAAGTAATGCAGGATTTCTTCCAATTAAAAGAATGTCGAAATCCCATGCCATGGCTTTAATATCTTTGTAGAGATGCACAGTTTCAGAATGTCTGGTTCACATTATGGTCTCTGGTGCCTCCTGGGGTTGTGCATGTGCTATGTGTCATGCAGTATTAGAGCTGCAAGAGAGACACATAAATACTTCTAGAGAGCTGAAAAACACAAGACCATCAGATCATTTAAGGAAGTTAATTTCGTGTGTGTGTGTATACACATACATACATCTACATATATATCCAGTATATGCACACACACACATACATATACACTATGTTGTTGTGTATCATGTATATATAGATATCCACTGTTCACTCTGAGAAGTAGTAGTTTATCTGAAAGGCTTTAGTTTTCTGGGATAAGGTGGAAGAGTTAGGAAATGATAAGATTTAACCCAAAGACATGAACTCTGTGGACTTCTAAGCAGATCCCATGACACATTAGTCATAAAAATAAGTTTAGCTTAGTTTTTAGAGTCCTGACAAAAATGACCCTGGATAATTACAATTCCAGATGTCACACCTGAGACAAAACCTCGGGTTTTCAAGCCACCTTAACCTCACCAACTGAGAAGGTGCTTGCCTCCTAGGGGATAAATGTCTTTAACTCCAAGGAGAACTGAAACTCTAGCTCTGAGAATTAAGCATAGAGGGATGAAGCAACCAAACGTACGGGACTGCAGTTTTTGGTGGTGAAATATTATTTGTGCAGATTTCAGCAGTTTAAGCTTTTAAAAAAACTTATGGAGATATTATCCTGGTAGAGTAACAAATGAGTAACTGAGTAACGAATGCTTAAACTTCTGATTGTTAGTTGAAGTCTTATAATATTATAAAATAAGATTTGACCACATAAAACATCTCAAAGCTTGTATTTATAAGCATGTCTTTATGAGAATTACTGAGGTGCATAGGAAGGTTTCTCTAATCATCTGGGTGTCCTTCAAAAGGAAATTAAATTTATTACATTTGTAATTACAGTTTTAAAATATTGAAGGGAAATATACATAATTACATTGTAAAATCTCTATTGCCAATGATTGTTAAAATAGGCTCAATTAATACATAGAATAATAAGATTTATGAATTGAACAGAAAGATTAAGGAAGAAGTGTTTTGAATTGGTAACTTTAAAAAGGGGAATAATAATATACCAAGGTTCCCAGTGAATAATTGTTTTGGCTCAAAAATCCACCCTCTAGGACATCCAAAAAACTCAGCTTGACAATATAGCTATGCTTAAAGTCAAAACCATCCTTGGACTTTTCAGTTAAAGTGTAAGTTACTCTGAGTTGGTTATCTAAGACTTGGAATAGAACATGTTTTGACTAATACAGCAGATTTGAGGAGACTTTGGAATGCCGGGGGGGAAGAAAGAAAGACTTTGGGAGGTATGATGGGTTTTTAAGAGTATTTGGGGGAAATAGGATTTTTTAAAAGTCATGCTGTATATTTGAAGAAAATTCCACATCGAGACAGAGCAATATTAGACAACTGTTCTTTGAAGGTTGTAGAGAAAATTTGGAAAATGCCAAAATATGTAAATTATTCAGTCATAATCCCACCACCCAGAAATAACTAGTTAATATACCTGTGTCTTTTCTTCTAGTCTTTTACTATTTCTATGTATGTATACTTGTGTGCTTGTATAAAAATGTAATGATGACAATATATATCAATATATCTATTCTATCTCTTTCTGTATATTTGATACATCTTATATACACACACACAGTTTTGTATCCTACTCTTTCAGTGAACTTCACGTTGTAAAATATTTTAAAATCTATATTTCAAAACTCTTTTTTTTTTTTTTTTGGCTTGAGACTACCCTGGTTTTAAAAATAAAGTCTAATTCCTGCTATTCCATATTAAGCAGATAAAGTGATCTAAATTCTCTACAGGCCTTCGAGCCTGATTTCAAACATTTATCTATATCTCATGGAGTTCGACTGCCTGGGCTTTTAGGTTCCAAGACACGTGGACATATGTTAGACGTGATAAGACACAGGTAAGGCACTTTGGTCCTTGATTCAGGTACCACTTCCTCCCCCTTTCCTGCCACTCACAACTAGGGCTGCCAGATAAAATACAAGATGCTCAGTTCAAGTTGAATTTCATATAAACAACAGATAATTTTTTAACAGAAGTATCTCCATGCAATAGTTGACACATACTTATACTAAAATATTATTCATTAGTTTTGTGAAATTTAAGTTTAACTGGGTATACTCTATTTTTATTTGCTCAATCTGACAACCCTACCCACAACCCTGCCAGTTGCATCAAGTTGAAGCAGAGATGGGTCTCAGAGTCTTGGTTAACATGTCCCTCTCTGGTCCACTTCCAATTCTCCCTTGTCCCTTATGCATTCTCAATAACAGTAAGAAAGCCCCTGGTCAAAGTAAAAGGCAATGAGATCCTGACCTAGAGTGGTTATAAGAGGAATGGGAAAGAAGAAACAGGTAAGAAGTATTTTGGATATAGAATTGAGAGAGTAAAGATTCAAGGATGACTCAAGATTTTCACTCGAGGCATGTAGGACAATGATTACGCCATTGAGTGTGACAGGAGAATCAGGAGGCAGGGCCATTTTAAAACCAGCATGATCAACTCTGTGCTTTGTGACCACCTAGAGGGGTGGGATAGGGAGGGTGGGAGGGAGGGAGACACAAGAGGGAAGAGATATGGGAACATATGTATATGTATAACTGATTTACTTTGTTATAAAGCAGAAACTAACACACCATTGTAAAGCAATTATACTCCAATAAAGATGTTAAAAAACAAACCAAAAAAAAAAAAAAAAACCAGCATGACATCGAGTTGAAGACGATTGATTATCAGGTAACTTGTTCAACACAGGTCCCACTCCCAAGGTTTTGCCTTATAACATATTATTGAGGATTTGATTGGAACTGTTTCAGAAAAGAATCCTTTTTTAAACTTTTTAACACTTGGAAGAACACAGACCACAAGAGTTGGTTTGATGTATTCTTCCTGCTTATCCCCCACTCCTGACCAACCCTTATCCTTTTTCTACATCAACTGAAATAAACAGGGGTTTTAAATAAGGATGTTTCTAGAAAGTATCTGAATTGTGACAACCAGGATTTTTATTTCAAAAATCATTAAAAACACTCCTCAGAGCTCAATGAAGAATGCACCCACTATTAAGATAAAAAAGGAGGTTTTATGAGATTAGGTTCCAGCTGGCCTGTGTGACTGGACTCAGAGATTTACTCAGTAGGTTTATGTAACCAGAAGGGCAACTGTCATGACACATGGAAAGAATAATGTTACATATAAGTGTCTACTCCTCACCAGCCCCCCCATCAAAACCTGATGATTAAATAAAATATTGATGCCTAACATAGCTAAAGAGTAGGGAAAGGGAATAATTCATTTATTTATATAACCTTTTTGGAGGGCATTTTAGCAAAATTAATTAAGCATATTAAAAATATGCCCATAACCTAGAAATACCCATTTAAAAATTAAATTAAGAACATATACAAAGATGTTTATATAAAGATGTTCATAGCAGCATTTTTTCGAATAAATATTAACAACAACAAAAAAAAAAACGAATGCAGAAGTATCAGCAGTAACATGTTACAAAAGCCTTATTTTAAATTACTTCTAAAAAAGAAAGGACTTTCCTGGTGGTGGAGTGGTTAAGAATCCACTTGCCAATACAGGGGACACGGGTTTGATCCCTGGTCTGGGAAGATCCCACACACACACACAAAAAAAAAAAACAACAAAAAAACCTCCTTACTGTCCATTAATAATAGATTAGTTAAATAATAATTATATATTTCCATATAATAGAATTTTATCTGGACTTTACATATTAAATAGTAAATGACTTAGCAAAAGTATCACAATATTAAATTTTTAAAAGTTATAAGATATTAAGCCCACAGTATTTTTGCAATTTTCCTAAAAATAATATCAGCATATTTTCCAAGGCATGGGAGTGGAAGAGATCATTAAAGGAAGGAAAATATTGAAAAGAGGGGCCAGGATACTTCCCCAAGACTACTGAGATCGAAAGGCCGCATTGGGAGAGAAATTGGTGAAAAGTGAGAAAATGTGGTCAGAACAGGTCAATGAAAAATGGCAAAAGGCACTAAATTAAAGAAGGTGTTTTACGAAGAGGATGGTGGCAAAAAGTCTGCACAATTTCAGAAAGAGTAGGAAAAGGATTATGAAACATTTCAAAAAAGATCAAGTAAGAAGAGAAATAGGTAAAATAATTAACAGTGTCTAGGGAAAGGAGATTTTAAATAGAGTAGTAGAGATATAAACTTGGTTGAATAATAAACAAGATAAGGGAAATGATAGAGTGTTTGTAAAACCGAAGAACCAAGTGGTATTTAAGTCTCTCTAATACACTGTTGCTTTATAATGGGGAAAACTCCAGAATTTAAGATCTTGAAAAATATTTGTTAAAATGTGAAAGTTAAATTATAAAAAATACATAAATATTCATAGAAAAACTGGAAGAATATGAAACAAAGTGTTAATAGTGATTATCTGTGTGGCAAGATAAGTGGTTTTTATTTTCTTCCACGTATTTTTATTTTCCAATTTACTACAAATATCACGTATTGCCTTTGAAATTAAAAAAATACGCAATTTAATAAACAACTGAATAAAATTATGGATTAGTATTGCATGCCTTTAAATTTCAACTTTGGTGGTGGAGGGGAAATCCTATTAAAACCATTTGTTTATTGTTTTAAAAAACGGGAAGTGTATTAGCAGGAAAGAACTTCGTTCTTCAAGCCTAGGAGACTACTAAAATTTTTGCATTTGTAGGGTTGATCTAAGTTTGGGTTCATCTAATCTTGTAAAAAAAGTGACCTCTAGTTTTTAAAGCTATATTTTAAAAGGTCTCTAAAATGCTGGAAAAAATTTTTTGGACATAAAAATTGCTCTTTAAATAACACTTGATGTCCTGTGTATAAAGAAACTAGAAATGTAGATTTGGAACTTAGAAGCAAAAATGCTTTGCAAAATAACTTTTAGGTTCTATTCAGGCCTTTTGAAAAAATAGCTTTAAAAAGTGAAAGTAACCTACAATGAAAGTTACTCTAACTTGTAACTTAATGCAAAGTATCTAAAAGCAAAATTCAACCCTTTTACATGATTGCCATAGACCAAGTAGTTCCCCATGAATCTCCTCAGTCTCAAATCAAATGAAAATGCTCTTAAACCAAACTATAATGACTCTTAAAATAGAAAGTTTCTTGAGTTTATGGGGAACCACAACCTTTCAACCACCCAAAAAGCATTCTACAAGTAGGAATAAGCATCTATTTTGGGTGAAGTATTTTGAGTCCAAATCTTAAGGACAATGCTCAAGTTCTTCCTTCGGGCATTTCTGGGGTGGTGTAGGAAGAACTAACATTGTGTGTGGTCTGCGTTTCTGCAGTAATGACAAATCACTGAAAAGATCTGGAAGGGGAGCAGATAATGCACTCAGATCTCACTTGTGTCAGTGTTCTCCAGGCAATGAAATCTTCGAGGGATGACACAAACGGAATTACTTGGACTTATTTTGTTAATTTTAGTGGGTATCAGTGTGATATCATCCCCCTGAAGTCTTCTAGGGAGGACCGATTACTCATTTTAAACAACTGTTTGCCCAAGTACTTTACTCTTAAACTCACCCTTTACCATTGCCTTGTTTTATGGTTGCACGTGATACTGCCGATTCTTTGTTTCTGAGCCAGTCTTCCTGTTAACAGCAGGGCTTATATTTGAGCTGTTTCTGGAGGAGATGACTTGACACATGGCTTCAATCTCCCTTCTCCGGCAGCTTGTGAAGCCAGCCAGTTGGCAGATTCCAGGTCTATAGCAGAAATATGGGCTGCTATGCTTGCACTGAGCTGGGTTTCTGTTGTTATAGCAAAAATAAGCTTCCCACAACATGTGAAATAGTATAAGAGAAGAAAAGAAGTAAGGTGGGGATGGAAGAGGTGAGGGGTACATGGAGGCATTTATAGATGATGAGATATGGAAAATAATACAGAGCTGATACTGTCAAGTGTATCTGGGCCGTTATTGGGTAAGTATGGGCAGTTATCACCATTTCTGTTTGTGGAGTGTAGTGTCGGTTCAAAATCTGGTGTTGTTGCAATAGTTGATTCTCTCAGGCTTCAATAATTTTTTCCAAGATGGAGATTATAAAAAATACATTTTTCCGTTTCCATGTTTCTTTGTATGGATGAAGTAAAAATGGAGTTCAAATTTAGTTTCACTGTTAAATATATGATATTAGGCAATTAATTTATCTTCTTGGACTTTAATTTTTCCTATCTGTACAATGAAACTTTGAGGTAGATGATCTCCAAGATCTGTATTTACTCTCAAATTTGAAATTTATCATTCCCAGTATTGGCCTGTCCCACCTAGAACAGAGGTTCCTGTTCTCAATCCTAATAACCTAAAAGGCTGACTTGAAATGTTTGCTCTTATTTTAGGCAGATTCCCCTCTTGTGACTAAGGACCCCTCTCCTCGGGGTTTGAGGCTTAAAAGTCTCTTAGTTCAAGTATGTCTGACATAGATGAGTATAGGCTGGGAACAAAAATGATTTTTTCTTACAATTAAAGACCTTGCTTCTTCATAGAACTTTGTAAATATTGAAAGGGAGAATGTTTTGAGATATGATAGTATTTACTTTGAAACCATAACCTCTATAAGTGAGCATGGTGATATTCTACATTATGTTTATTAAGGTAACAAAATAATGTGACAAATTGTTGAAAATCTTAAGTCAAAGCTATTGTTGCCTGGAATCAATAGGGTCAGAATTTGTTAGAGAAATACATTTAGATACTTTGGCATGATTTACTTATTTGTTTAACAAATATTTATTGAGTACCTATTATGTAACAAGCACTTTTCTCAGTGTTTGGAATGTATCAGTGAAAAAACAGACAATGATCTCTGTGCTCATGGAGCTTACATTCTATTTGTTTTATTAGCTGCTAAGGAACATGAGTTATTTAACAGATTTGAAATAATTTTTTTTTCAGAAGAAAAATTGATAGCTAAAGTGTAACTCATAATTATTCTCCACTTTATTACTTCCAAAAAAATACGACATGCTCTTTCTCCAAACATCTTGATAACTTGCTAAAGTCACGCATGTTCTCAAATAGCCTGTAAGTAGGTTGTATTAAATAATAAAAATGACAGTGGTGTTCTCTTTTGGGTTAATTTTAGTGTGTCTCAGTGTCATAAGAAGATTACGTTTGGACAATTGGAGGATAGAGCTACAAATATTTCCCTAACAACACAACATACAATAAAACAGAAGCAAAGAAGCAAATAATCATATAAGTAACAAGAAACTTATTTTTTGTGAAGTTATTAATCTGGTCGTAGTTCTCTCTTATCTAGATAAATAATTTAAACACAGTGTTCAATTTGCCAATCCTTTGGATAGCATCAAACTATTAAACACATTTCATGTTATGCCGATTTTATTTGATTAGTTATAATTATGTCATATAAATAGAGATCAATAGCATCTTGGTTGCACAACACTTTTTAAAAATACTTTATTAAAATGATTTTTTCAGCAATAGAATACTGATAATTCATTTCACTAAATGTTATGGATAGATTTTTTTTTTATCCTAAAATTCTGACACACATTTTCATTTATCAATATTTTGCCAAGAGCTAAGCAGCTGTACATATTTGGAAGTAAAAAGCAGAGCAACTTCCTTTAAAAATTTTTTTGGAATTTGAAATTTCCTTAACAATCTCTGTGGTTCATATTGAAAATAAAATTTGATGGCTTCTTTTTAAATGCTCTTTTACTCTGTCAGTACTTGACAATGAACCATTTTTATGAATTCCATCACTGTTTTCTCTAGGGATTATATAAAGACTAGGCATCGGTATTATTCTTGGTACTAATTGCCTGAGAAATTAATTGGCGGGTTGGGTATTTGTTTATGAATTGATGACCCAGAGTTAGCCTCGACATCCAGGATCTAGTATTGATACTTCATGAAATATTGCAGAAATATTTGGAAATTTCCTGGACTATTGTTTCTGCCTCAAAAAGATTTCATCATATGCTGACAAAAAGTATGGCAAAACTATGCCGTGGCAAGGTACCATTGTTCTTACTCTGAAGTGAATTAGAGATGAAGCGGACTTAGTACATTTACAATAGTACATCTTAAAATTTGGGTCCCATTGTTTTTTTTTTTTAATTGAAATATAGCTGATTTACAAGATTATATTAGTTTCAAGTGTGCAACATTGTGATTCAATATTTTTAAAGATTATATTCTTTTAAAGTTATTTTAAAATATTGGCTATATTCATTGTGCTGTACAATATATACTTGTAGCTTGTTTATTTTATACTTAGTAGCTTGTACCTTTTAACACCTTAACCTCATGTTGCCCCTCCCTCCTTCCTTCTTCTCTCTGGTAATCAAGAGTTTGTTCTCTATATCTGGGAATCTGTTTCTGTTTTGTTATATTCATTTGTTTTATTTTTTAGATTCCACATATAAGTGATAACATACAATATTTGTCTTTGTCTGGCTTATTTCACTTAACATAATAACCTGTAGGTCCATCCATGTTGCTGCAAATGGAAAAATTTCATTGTTTTTTATGGCTGAGTAGTATTCCATTGTGTGTGTGTATGTGTATATATTTCACATCTTCTTTATCCATTCATCTGTTGATGGTCGGTCCAAGAGTTTTAATGTAGTTTTTGCAAGAAAAAAGTAATGTGGGGTACATGGCGGATTATGCCTTTACTTTCTTTTCTAATACAGTTATGAGGGGTGGTGAACATCCATTCATCTTTTCCCCATTCCTACGAAATTGTGATGTAATCAATAAAGATTCCTTGACTTAGGATTTTTGTCATTAATAATTTTTCTTCCCATGGCAGTCATGGGAGGTCAATCAGGTTTAGTCACATTCTGTATTTTTAACTTGGATCATACAATTGGAATATATGAACAGCCTTACTTTGTCATAGCCTTCCATCGAATATTTGAGCACACGAATTCTGTGAAACTAGAAAGATCAATAAGGATTTGTTTTTTCAGATTTCTATGATTAGTTATTTTTCTTGCTTAAATTTTTTTTTTTTATAAATTAGGGAACTATTACATAAATTTTTTTTTCTGATAATCAGCCTATTTTGCATAGTATTCCAACAATTATTATGGCTTTCAGAAAGTAATATAACTAATTGGAGAAATATCCAACTGATCAATCATCTATCAACTTACTGTTTTTTTTTCTGTTGAGTGCCTAAGTATGTGATCTGATGGATAATCCTACTCCTTTGGCCTTTGGCCATTTTGGTGTTGGATTACAATCTAAAACTTTGCATTTTCCTCCATTGATATTTATCTTGAAACGTCCTCTGTTTCTGGTTACAAAGCTGATGTAATCTTGAGATTATTCATGATTTTTGTAACTCTGTCTAAAGAGTACACATATTTACATAGCTGATGTTAACTTTACATGAGATGTTAAATGCCAGATTAAAATATCTGGATAAGCCATGATATTTGTGTTGTATTTTTGAACCCCGGGCCCAACCTGACGTTGAGTTTAACCATTTCTGGCCAAAGCCAGCTATTGAGGCCCCAGGAAGATAACAGTGGAAGTCAACAAGCTGTATATATAGCCAGGCTGGGTCTGCCATGGCAGAGCAGCCTTTGATGGAAAGGGTTGTTTTGTTGTTCTCTGATGAACTTTGTAGGCCCTCTGTAGCCTTCTAATGGTCACTTCCCAGAGTGGGAAGTCTTCTGTAAGAAAAAGACCAAGGGGAGTAGTTGAGTGATCTCAGGACTGGGATGTCACACGGCAGATTCAGAAGTTGCAAAGTTGATCTCAGAGGAGAAAAATCACAAGGAAAAAGAGATGTAGGCAAAGAATAAGGGGAAGAGATGCAGAACAGATCAAGAGGCAGGGAGTGTGGAGGAAAGGACAGGCATTGAGATCAACAGACCAGAGAGTGGAGGTGCTAGGGCTCTGCTACACATAGGGCTTAGGAGAAGCAGTCCTCACCTGAAAAGGAGCCAGGAGCTTGCCTTGAAGTTACGTTTCAAAGCAAATGATTTCAACTAGAGCAGTCATTTCAACCTTGAGTTTGCAGCAAAATCACTTGAAAGGCTTCTGAAAACATAGATGACTGACTTCCACCTTCCAACCCCAGCATTCCTAATTCAGAAGATTCCACTGGGAGGGCTGAGAATTTGCATTTCTAACAAGGTCTTCAGTAAGAATTCTCTTGCTGGTCTGAGAACCACTCACAGAGAGAGCCTGTCTCTGTCGGGGGCTTGGAGACTTCTGTGGAGATTCTGAAGGTACTAAATCCTGCCTGGCAAGTGGTCAGATTTCTCCATGCCTCACTTCTCTCATCAACAAAAGGGAAACAATGTCTAACTTGACTGTCTGGAATAAAGATTAGTGATAACAGATGTCAAGTGCCTGGTTCATATTAGCAATTCAAAATATGGCGGCTGTAGTGGAAAGAGCAATACAGTTACAGGATGCAAATGAAAAGACCCAAAATATGCAACACTGAAATTTTAATCACCTCTGGAATTTCTGAAGTTTCATAAAACAACATCTTGGTAGTCTTCTCTGACTTCTTAGAAGTTTTATATTTTTTTTTGTTTTTTTTAAATTTTATTTTATATTGGACTATAGTTGATTTACAATGTTGTGTTAGTTTCAGGCGTACAGCAAAGTGATGCAGTTACACATATACATATATCCATTCTTTTCCAGATTCCTTTCCCTTAGAGGTTATGACAGAATATTGAGTAGAGTTCCCTGTGTAGGTCCTTGTGGATTATCTGTTTTATATATAGTAGTGTGTATATGTTAATCCCAAGCTCCTAATTTCTCTCTCTCCATGACGTTTCTCCTTTGGTAACCATAAGTGTTTTTTGAAGTCTGTGAGTCAGTTTTTGTTTTGTAAAAAGTTCATTTGTATCATTTAAAAAAATTTTTAGATTCCACATATAAGTGATAACATATGATATTTGTCTTTCTCTGTCTGACTTGCTTCACTTAGTATGAAAATCTCTACGTCTAACCATGTTGCTGCAAATGGCATTATTTCATTCTTTCTTATGGCTGAGTAATATTCCATTGTATATATGTACCACATAGAAGTTTTATATTTTTAAAACATTATTTTGTTCAAATGTATCTTGTGTAGACTATTATTTGTTATGATACATAGTTCCCTTAACCGCATAGTTAAGGTATATGCAGTCATTTGAAAGCAGAATCTAAAGAAAAGAAAATGAATGGCTATTTTTCCTGTGAAATGAGCACAGAAAAAGTGTGTTTTCCAGGTAGGGTCAAGGTTAATAGGAAAATATTGGATTTTAATTGCAGATTTTTTTTTTTTTATGGACTGATCTTTTATTAAGTCTATCACTTATGGTCTTAATCTTGTGATTGCTACATAAGGTTCTTTGCCAAAATATAAGCACGAAAGGATGATTGCTTTTAATCCAAACACATGTTTTACTTCAAAAAAAAAAAAAAACTATTTATAAAGAATGCTTTTTCCTGCTTTCACACCCCTCCAAGCCTCAAACTTCACTTTCAGGCTATGAACTTGTTATCAATAGCTTGGTTCAAAGAGATTCTTTTCATTTTCTGAATGACAACTGAAACAATTTAGAGGTTTTTATCATTAAAGAACATGCACTCTTCAGCAACAGTGCTTACCAAATTGGTCTGTTTTACTTTAAAAGTGCTTTCAAGGCCAGACTTTTTGACTAACATTCTCTGAAATCACAGAGCATAGTTGTATAAAGTTCCAGATGTTTTCAGATTTTGCTCTAATTGGGAAGAGAAAATGGGAACACCTGAAAGACATTGGCCTTGAATGAGAGATTCTCACTATCAGCACAAAACTAAAACTTTAAGTCCTGACACGTTTTGATTTGTTCCTTAGATAAGGAATTTTAATATCCTGGTTTATCGTGGATGTTTTCAGGTTCCAGAGCAGCAAGAGGAGTAAGTTATCTATGTGCATATTCTGTTCATTCTTTCACTTAACAAACATTTATTGAATACCTTCAAAGGTCCAGATGCTGTTCGAGGGTTCAATTTATACATTTTGTGTCTCTAAAGACGCTAACCAAGTTGTAAAATACATTCTTTCATTTATTTATTCCACAATCATTTATGGACAATTTATCTTATGCCAAGCACTTTTCTAGATTCTGGATCACAAAGACAAATAAGGCATGATGCTTGCTTTCAAAGAGTTTATAGTGTAACAGGGAGAAAAACCTAAGTCATTAATTAATTAATTAATTAAACATATTTAATGAGCATCTGCCATGGGTCAGACAGGGAGCTGAGACTGAGGCCACGGTATATCCAATCAGACAAAAGTTTTGCCCTCACGAAACCTATATGTTCTAGGAATGAAGGCAGAGAGTGAGCAAGTAAACAAATCAACACAGAGCCTTCAGTATGTATGGAAACATGGGGTAATGCGATCTAGGGTAATTGAGGGAGGGACCACTTTACACAGGGTGATGAGGGACTCTTCTACGGGTGATATCAAGCAGAGACCTGAGGAATGACAGTGGGAATGCACTATGTGAGCCAGGAGAAGTGAGAGAGGAACACGGGGGACTTCAGAGTCTTTGAAGAGCGGAAGGATTCCAGTGTTGCTGGAGAATGATGAGGCTTTGGGGTCAGGCGCGATCTGAGCTGAGGCTGGAGAGACAGGAGGAGCCAGATCTTTGGCTGCAAGGAAACAGGTCCTTGCAGGCCATGGGGACTTTAGGTTTGCTTCTTACAGCAACAGGAACATAGTCAAGGACTTAAAGCGATTGCTGATCCGAAGATATTTTAAAAAGATCACTCTAGAGGCTGCATGGAGTATGGGTTGGAAAAGAGTGGAAGGTGCAGGGTGGAAAGTAAGAGGCGAGTTAGGAGAATATTGTGATCAGCAAGACCGGAAATGATGCCATGGGTTGAGCTGAGTGGTGGTAAAGGAGATGAAAAGAAGTGGGTAATTTAAGACAGATGTCAGATGTAGAACTGCTGGGGCTTGCTGATGGATAGAATTTGTAAATTGATATGTGCAGGAAAGTGTTATAGGTGTAATGCTAAATGGCCCAGATGAAAGAGTGGTCAATCCTTCTCAAAGTGTATGGAGCACCAGGAAAGACTTGAAAGGGGATGGTAATGCTCTAGTTAAGTCTGTAAGATGAGTCTGTGTTCACAGGCAGTTGGAGGAGGTGTAGAGCAGAGGAAGGGTAATTTGGGCAGATGCACAGCATGAGTGAAGACATAGAAAGACAGCAGGGTGGTGAGAGCAGACATGCAAGAGCCAGGGCAGGGTCAGACACTGCAGGTCACAATGAGGAATTTGGATCATCTGGTAGGATATAGGGAGATTCGTTACCTGGAAGAAGAAGACAGCATAATTGTAGAGTGGGGGAAAAGTAGTACATTTTTCTATTAATAGGAAATCTTTTAAACTTATTATTGAGTCATAGCTCAATCAGTTTTGAATACCATTAGTTTAAATATTATATTCCTACATTTTTATAATGTATACATTTTAAATTCTCTAAATTGTGAATGTTCTCTAAGCATATTGTTCTTTACTAATAAATAACATTTACTCTGGCAAGAAAATCAACTTCATTATTGGTGGCAAGTAATATGGTAGAAGGAGCGCATAGATCATTTGTGTATAATTAAAATACCTTTCTTTCACACCTTAATCTCAAATTTCATTCTAACAGATCAGATGGTAATTAAACATTAACACTGATTAACTCAGAATTTATTTTATTTTCGCTTCTCCTTGTGCTCTATAGGTGTGGTTCTGATCATTGAAATGACTGTGGTAGTCTGGAATCTTCAGATCTTATATCTAATCTCTGACATTCTTAAGGACTTTTTTTGGTGGGGGGGGGGAAGTTTTTTCCCCATGTTTAAAAAATATAAAAGATAAATTTAAGTCTGTGTTTGTAGTATGAAAGTTTCTCAATGGAGTATTTTGAGAGCAATAGTAAGTGAAAATGGGATTATAACAGAAGTTGTCTGGAGACTATAATGAGGTAAAAGTGTTTTGTACCACAAGAGCTGCAATCATATTCATTTTGGCATGGCCAGGATGTCAAACACTTTCAAGGTAATGCATTCCAGATGATTGTCTGTATTTTTTTCATACTTTAAATAGCATGAAGATGGTTGAAACAATTTGCTGTGGCATCAAAGGCATTGTGAATGGGCGTTGCCCTCCCAATTCTGAGGCAGAATTTAGCTTTGGCAAAGACTAGGTATTTTAATGAGCACTAGCTTACATTTTTTTTGGCATTAGGTTTATATAGGGCCATATTTCTCCCCCTTTGGAAAAGGATACAAAAATGTAAAAAATGACTATAATGGTTAACCAAAATGAATGTCCAATGCTGCTAGGTATTTTAAAGAACATCAGGTAGCATTTTGTGAAAGATTTAGCAACCCGTTGCTACCATGTGGGTGTTGTTTAAATGAGAGAAACAATTTTGAAAATGTGAATACCTTTTTTCTCAGGACTTTACTACATGCAATAAGGTAAAATTCAGGAGAATGTTATAGTTACAAAAGTTAATGCGAGTAGTCAGCAACTTGACTTGCTGGTATTCTGATCTGTTATATTGGAGCACAAGACGAGCTATCATTTTAAGTGGTAAATACTTAAGTTTCCCAAAATGATATCCAGGGCAGCCTTGTTGACTCCATAATTCCACCTTGGATATATAGTTAGTTTAAGGACTTTAAGGTCACAAGTTTAGTGTTCAACCCAATAAAGATTTGATAATAAATTTGAGAAAGCAATTGATGTGGACAGACTTTAGGTTTTCTCTAATTTGTCTTTTGAGAAAATGTGAGAACATATTCTTATTTTTTTCAGAGAAGTAAATGTCTCTCAACACATACTATATGGGGATGAGGACAAAATTCTTTCCGAGATTATGGATCTAATTGTACAAAAATCTCCTAATATTTTAAGGAATTTTTATTGCCTTTTTGTGAAGTATCCTATTTCCTCAGTCTTTATATGTTCAGCCCTATTGTATGCTGACATTTGGTGTCACTTTTCAAATTAGTTTAAGCTGTAATTTTAAAACATGGCTTTAATTGTTCATAATAATTTACTTGAGAAATTTTGTGAGGCTAAGTGACACAGGAGAGAAGTCCTAACACAGTAACTGCAAGTTTTGTATCATGTGGATTGAGGATCTAAATTAGATGACAACAGGGAAAAGAAAAACCTTTATTAGGATGAAAATTATGGGATTTTAGTCCATTCTGATCCTATATAATTTAAAGGATATAAGTATAATTTGAAGCATAAGCATTCACATTTTATCAGAGGTGTAATAAGGTGCATGGTTTAGTATTATTATGGTGCAATGCTTCCCCCAGGTAGGATAAACAAACAAACAAATCAAATAAGCAAATATTTTATTGGGCAACTTCCATGTGAACTCAGTGCTGTTGGAGAAGGAATTAAGATGAAATTTTCTCTCTTGAGAGCTTCTAAGGTACTAGTATCATATCATTGTCTCAATAATTTCTCAATAATTAAGATTTTTTTCCCTCACCAAGAGCATTTTAACCCACATGCTATTATAAAGATTTCAACTGTGGATGGAGGTGAATGGGATTTTTCAACCTGTATTGAACCCTTGAAAAATTATTAAGAAGAGTAAATAAAATAAAGCAATGTCTTTTTATGATAGAAGTTTTCCCAACAAAGAAAAAAAAAATCACTGACAAGGAAGTTCAGTTTTCTTTAATTTTGTGAATCAGTAAGATGAAAATGCCATCTGAACTAAATCCAAGTTACATGTTGTATTTCCCTGTCATTTCTTCTGTGGACTCTGTTTATATCTTTCGGCTCATATATATTAGTATTTGCTTTGTCTAAAATGGTAAACATTAATTATTAGCAAATAAAGCATTTCTTATATATATATATTTCTTATATTACATCTTGATATTTATTCTGAAGTACTTACCCCTGATCAATCTATTTCATAATAAAACCTTAGCCAAAGTAGCACAAACAGTTGTGAAGTTTTTGAAAAGTACATTGCAATAAAAAAGATAAGAATTTGTTTTTCTAACAATTCTCAGATATTGCATAGAACATAAACTGTGTATAAATCAGAATAGTGTTTATTTAATTTACTGAAAGTGTAATAAATGCTTGAATGAGTACATATAATACAATTATAATGATAGATCTTTAGACTGATATTGGCTATGTGGCACATTTCCATTGTACTAGTTTGCTCTCATTTGAACCTTGAAAAATCTATTCAGAGCAGGGGTGTATTAGCAAGGTGTCAGCCCATATGCCCTTTCACTTCTATTCCTGTGTTTTAACCTTCCTGCCTCTGCATAAATTAAGGTCAGACTTTACCTTTAGAATTACAACTGGTTTCATAATATACACAATATTTCTGAAACCAATGCTTCTCATACCACCTGACTCTGAGTTGCCTTCCTACATCTACAGGATCTGCTACTGCCTTTCTAGTTAATTTCTCTGAGATTGCGACCTTATGTACTCAGTGACAGCTGGAAAGTCATTCATGTTTATCTGGATTCTCATTCTTCTGTTCTTGTTTGGTCTGTTTGTTCGTGTCCTGGATGTGACTGAGGAACTCTGTGGACTGATAGTGCCATTTCCACATTGCTTTTACTAAATCATTAACAATAATAATGAATTTCTTCGCTTTTAAGACATTATTGATTTTAAGATATATCTTCAATGTAGAATCTTTATGTTAAATATAGGCACAACTTTATTATGAACCGGCACTAATATGCATTTATTCATTTTCAAAAAGCCACTTTGCTAGTGCCATAGCCTATGTCTTCTTTCACAATCTATGCCAGATTCATTATTTTGGAGGATTAATAAGTTATTTGGAAGGTTATCAAAGTATACTCTTAGCTTAATATATGAAGAATTGATTTGTGACGGACTACTACTTTGAGATATCATATAGTATGTAAGCTCTTCTGCAGCAACCCCTCCCACCATTCAGGTTGGAGAAATGAAGTTTCCATTTGATGGGAGATTCTTCAAGAATTCAAACCTGAAAGATTCTTGACTCCTGAGATTAAAAGCCTACTGTATGATGGATGGAGAAGATTTCAAAGTAATTTTAAAGTGAGAAAATCTGATAGGTTGGTCTGAGCCCCTCTGCCTTCTGCCCTGGAATGTGGTCAACCATGCCAGTTTGCCTAGGATTGGGATTTCAGTACTAATATTGGGAAAGTCCTGGGCAAACTGGGACAGTTGGTCATCCTACCTATACCCATGCAGCTTTTTGCCTTTTGGAGGAGGCTGAGGGGTCAGGGAATGGTAAACAAACTGAAGTGAAGAGAATGAGGGTTTCTGTTACCCAAAGTAACAGAAGAAGTAGAGAAGAACAACTGGGGCAGAGAAGAACAATTAGATTTTTCTCATAAATTATTTTTTGGCGGAATTCAGAGTGTGGTTGTGTACCACACCCTATTTTGCCTTGAGTTCCAATATATGAAAGCCTGAGTTCCACCCTACGAGGGCTTGAAGAAAGTTGAGTTCCACCCTATGAGGGCTTGAAGAAAGCAAGAGAAGTAACAGGATGGCCTAATGAAAGGGCGGTCAGTGGAAGAGAAAGCAAGCAAGCACCTTGCTGGCATAGAGATCAGAAATGTTAAAATGTTTCATTCCTACAGGTATAAGTGGTAGCACACAAAATATATGAGAGAGTTGATTAAAATATTGGTCAGGGTTCTCCAGAGAGACAGAACCAATAGAAGATCTCACACACACACACACACACACACACACAGAGATTTATTTTAAGAAATTGGCTCATGCAATTATGGGGGCTGATAAGTCTAAAATCTGTGCCGCAAGCCAGCAGGCTGGAAGTTCAGGTCAGAGTTGATGTTGCAGTCTTGAGTTCAAAATCTGCAGGCTGGAAACTCAGGTGGGGGATCTACGTTGCAGTCTTTTTTTTTTTTTAATTAATTTTTATTGGAGTACAGTTGATTTACAATGTTGTGTTAGTTTCTACTGTACAGCAAAGTGTACCAGTTATACATATGCATATATCCACTCTTTTTTAGATTATGTTCCCAAATAAGTCATTACAGAGTACTGAGTAGAGTTCCCTGTGCTATACAATAGGTTCTTATTAGTTATCTGTTTTATGTATAGTAGTGTGTCTATGTCAATCCCAATCTCCCAATTTATCCCTCCCTTGTTTTTCCCCATGATAAGCATTAGTTTGTTTTCTGCATCTGTGACTCTATTTCTGTTCTGTAAATAGGTTTGCTTATACTATGTTTTTAGATTCCACATATAAGCGATATCATATGATATTTGTATTTCTCTCACTTACTTCACTCACTATGACAATCTCTAGGTCCATCCATGTTGCTGCAAATGGCATTATTTAGTTCTTTTTTATGGCTGAGTAATATTCCATTGGATTTATGTACCATCAATGTTCATTGCAGCAAAATTTACAATAGCCAGGACATGGAAGCAGCCTAAATGTCCATTGATGGAGGAATTGGTAAAGAAGATGTGGTATATATATATATATATATGTTGCAATCTTGAGACAAAAATGTTTCTTCTCCAGGAAACCTCAAGTCTTCAACTGAATGGATGAGGCTGACACGTTATTTAGGATCATCTGCTTTGCTCAAAGTCTGATTTAAATAATAATTACATCTTAGAAATACTTTCACAGCAACATCTAGACTGGGTTTGACTTAGCAACTGGGTACCATAGCTTAACCAACTGACACATAAAATTAATCATCCCAAGGAGCAAATTCAATGACTCAGTGAATGGAAAATTGAGCCTTTGAGAGGCTTGAGGTATGGACCCCCAGCTAGGGTCTACCTGATGCAGAGTGCAGCTGGGCTTCTGGAAATTACTCATACCAAGAAGGTGTACAGAAGCAAGATGGACACCCACGCAGTACCCAATGTGCCACCTGGTAGGACCAGTATTAAATATCACCCTCACTGAGAAAATAGACTACAAAAGTTCCAGGAGCTGGATCTGCAGTAGACTTGGGAAAGGACACCACAATCACCCATGATCTCCTCACAATGAACGCAAGCTCAATTTTTTAAGGGGCTCTTCCCCCTCCTTCCCTCTGTTTGAAAACAACCAGTAGGGCCAGGACTGGAGGAAGGAGAGAAAGTTTATGTGGTGCCTGTGATCAGCAAGATGGTTGAGAAAATAACACTGAGCTGGCTTTTCAAACCATTGGATGGAACTGAATTTACCTGAAAGTATCTAGGTGTTATTAATTAGTTAATTTAACATTTTTTGCTGCTGACAAAAATGGGGTCTTGAGAGTAAATTTCAGATACAGAGAATCTTAAAAGAAAAACAGCAAACCTCCATCTTTATACCCCTGGGTTTTGCTGATTTTCAATCATCATAAGTGAAATATTACACTTACATTGAATGCCTATTGCTGGAAGTTAAGCAGTTTATCTTGAAATTCAGCCAGAAGTCTTACCAACCTCTTCTAACTTTGAAAAGTCCTCTGCCAATTAGTAGTTTCCAAACTTGGCTGCATATTAGAATCACCTAGGGGTACTTTAAAAAACCTTCAAATGTTTAGTCTTCTCCACACCCCTCCACAAATCTGATTTGGTTGGTCTGAGGCAGAATCTGCGGCCTTGGTACTTAAGAAAAAAAAAGTCCAAGGGATTCTAATATACAGGAAAGCTTAAGACTACTGATAAAAATATGGTGATTTCTATTGCCTTTCATTGCACTGGCTAGTAAGTTGCAGGCATCATGTTTTAGTTCAAAGATGAATCACGTAATTTTTGAAGATCTGTTATTAGGGATCTGAATTTAAAGTAAAATTCAACTGTGTGAGGCACTGCTAATGCAAATAACTCAAACATGGTTTAAATTGAGTGAACAGATGACTTTTAACATATGGCTTTAAAAAAAATCATACAAGTGTACAGAACATCAATTATTTATATGTTGCGTCTCCCCTTTAATCCCATTGACAAGTTTCTTTTTATCTCACTTGATAGATACATCCAGATTAGAGAAATGTTGAAATGAGAAAAAATATGAGAGTTAAGGAAGTAGGATGATAGAAATAAGGGTAATTATAATAACTACTTTGTGTATAGAGTATTTGTTATATGCTAAATTCATATAAATTTTTGATATATTCCTCCCAACACACACTTTACATGTGAGAAAACTGAGGTTTAGAGAAGTCAAGCCATTTGCCCAAGGTCACTTAGCTGGTGAGAGGTAGACCTGGTTATCAAACCCAGGAGACCCTGACACCAAAGTCTATTTCTTATTTACCATACTTTACATCTTCCCATTTTTATGTTGAATAGCAAAATCACACATTACAGTCAAACCCTGAGATGGGGTAAGTCTTTTGTTATTGTTCTGAAAAGAAATCTTCCTGTGTCCACAGTGCTATGAAAGCAAGTCTAGAGAAAGACAGTGAATGAGTTTTGCAAATGAAGTTCCCATTGATTATCCTATAGATTATCTTGTAAGTGGTAAAACTTAATGTTGCTGAAGTCACTAGGTATTTCAAAGCTTTTGAGCAGAGTCCACCCTTAATCAAAACTCTGTCTTTTCTTCTTTTCCAGTTTGCATACTTAATTTCTTTTTCTTATCTAATTGCACTAGCAAGAACTTCCAGTATGATGCTGAATAGATGTGGTGAAAGAGGACATCCTTGCCTTCTTCTCAGTCTTAGGGGAAAAGTGTTTAATCTCTCATCAGTATGATTTTAGTTTACGTTTTACATATACACTCTTTAAAGGGTTAATGACGTTCCTGTATGTATTTAGAGATTTTTGCAATTTTTTTTAAAGAATCAAAACTGACAGGTTTTCAGAAACAGTTTATGAAAATGATATGTGAACAAGAATATATATTTTGCAGAGTTGTTGGATCATTTAATTTAATCTCCTGTGTACATCACTGTCTTTATTATGAGCTCTGGTAGAATAGCTCTGAGATTTCTCTGGTTAGTCTTTCAGACATTCGTAAGACTGCCTACCTTAAACACCTTCTATGCCAGCATGTGGTGAACTGTTTTGGATCTATCTTCCGTGATAACAGCAGGCAATGCCTGAAGGGCCATTTCATTTACATACGGCATAGTTTATAAAGAAGCTCCTACTTCACGGGTGATTCTGAACATCTGAGCAGACAAAAAGGACTTTCATACTCTTCCTAGGGGAGCAGTACTAAATTAACGCAACATTAAGTCTAATGAAGTTAAAAGGTGAAAAAAGCAACTTAGGGGACACTTTTCTATGAAATAGAGCAGATAAGTTTCTAGTCTCCTTGCTCAGTTTTAAATGAATAAGATTCCACTTCCCCAAAACAGATATTCAGAAGGATTGCTTCATAATTATTCTTAGATGATAATTTGGGATAGTATGTATGTATGGATTGTTACAGACTGAATGCTTTTTTCTGTTCCCCCCAAATTTGTATGTTAAAGCCCTAACCACCAATGTGATGGTATTTGGAGATAGGTCTTTGGAGGGTAATTACAGTTAGATGAAGTCATGAGGGTGGGGTCCCGATCTGATGGGATTAGTGCCCTTTTAAGGAGAGACACCAGAGAACTCATTCAGTTTCTAGGAGCTCACAAAAAAGAGGTCATGTGAGCATGTGGTGAAATGGTTGCTGCCTACAGTTCAAGAGAAGAGGCTTCAGAATGAAAGCTACCTTGCCAGGACCTTAATCTTGGTCATCCTAGACTCCAGAACTGTCAGAAATAAATTTTTGTTGTTTTAACCACCCAATCTATGGTATTTTGTTATGGCAGCCTGTGTAGTCTGATGTATGCATATATTCCAAAATTGTTCTATTTTATTTTTTAATTGTAAGAGTAATATTTATCTGTCATAAACTATTGAAGAATACAGAAAGGTATACAGAAAAATTCAATAATTTCTCCTTCCTATTTTAATTCCACCTTTTGGTTATAACAAATATTAATTGTTCAGAACAGCCCTTGCTAACATTAATGGGCATATAAATCACTTTGGGAACTTTGTTAAAATGAAGATTCATATTGAACAGATCCAGTGTCGAGATTTTTCCTTTCTAAAATAATCCCAAGATGCTGCTGATCTGAGGACCACATTTGAGTAGCAAGGATTTAAGTGTATTTTCCACAATTTCTCTATGTTTATACAAACAAGTCAAAAGCATTTTAAACAGTGGTTTTCCCCTTAAAACAGAAGTGGTGATGGCATACATATTATTCTATAATTGACTTACTCAATTAACAAAATAAAATGGTTATCTTATAGGATAATACATGCAAATTTGACTCAATTTATAGGTATAGCATAAACATTGGAAACTGAAAACAAAACAAAAAACCCCTGCAAAACAAGTTTTTCCCTTGGCTCTTAGAATAATATCAAATAGAATAATTGAGTCAAAGGATGGCTGTGGATAGAGTTCACTAGACCACCCCTGTTGAAGACCTTGAGAAGCCTTAGTTTCAATATTGTGGTGGTGATTACTGTAATTAACCCTTTCTCACAAACAATGATCTGAGATTGTAAATAAATTTGCAGATATAACCAGGCCAAAAAAAAAAAAAAAAGAAAGCAAAGAAAACAAGTTAATTTAAAGTAAAAATATGATATAGTAAATGTATTTGATTTATTTTTTATGTATCATTTCAACTTGGACTAGACAACGATTCAGACTTTATGGTAATACTTAACTATAAGCACTTAAAAATGTGGTAAGTTAAATGTAAATTTTTAGAGGAAAATCTTGGGTTTTGTATATTTAAATAACTAGTTTTTCACTTCCAAGCTTCTAAAGCTTGTATGCCTATTCTAAATATGTTTATATTCTGTAGGCAACATGACAGAATAAAAGTATCAACTTTGGAGTTGAACAAATGGAATTTCATGTTTTAGTTTTCAACTGCTTACAAGCTTCAGTTTCCTGTTCCTGAGTTCCCTCCACAGGTAAGATTATGATGGCAGTTACTGCCTTTTAGTATTGTTAAGAGTGCTACAAAATGATGTGAAATGCAAAACATAGCGACTGCCGTGTAATAGGCACTCCATAAATGAAATGATTATGCCTGCTACCCAGAAACTTTGAACTACTCTCTTGAAACTCATTTTGAATCCTAGGTGTAGTGCTTTTATCCTTTGACAGAGATATTGGCTTTTCAAACAGTCAGAGGTACTTCTAAGAAATATCTGGTAAATAAGAGGGCAATTAAGGTAGGCGATACCTGAGGTTATCTTCTTTCTGAAACTAAAAATTATAATTGTAAAGTAGAAGCTCATTTTTGTGTTAGCGTATGTTGGAGGAGGTGATGGAGAGAACGTGACTGCAGGTTGATCCTCAAGTTGGACCCGGCTGATGGAAGGCTCCGCACCCCTCCTTTGTCCTTGCAATGTACATTCCGCCCACAGTTTCCACAGTGAGAGCCTTCTTCAAGGGCACAGCCTTGAGAGAGCCCTGTGTTGTTGAGACCATCTGGACAGTATACGTGACTGAACCCAGTTAAAGCCTCTATATAAACATTGAGATTCTGTCTGCAGGGTTCGGCGAGATCTACTCATTTTATGGCTGCAAAAACAAGGATCATAAGTAAGTTTTCTTGCTTATTAAACCTGCCACCTACCCATCTGGAAGCCTGCCTCTTTCTTCAGGCTCTCCTTGCCCTCTGTATACAGGGACCAATTTGGGAACCAACCGCGTTTTAAGCTAATTCTGTAAATAATGTGAATGGATTTCATAATTTTATTAAAAGAATATGACTTCTATAATTTTTTTGAAAAAATATCTGGTATCATTGAAGTAAGTGTAAGTTGGGCTCTATGAGCTCTCTTATAAATATTAAAAATAGTTTCACAGCTTTTTATTTTGTAATGTAATATATTTTAAAGTAAATTATAGTTATCATGACATTTCACCTCTAAATACGCATTGTGCCTCTTATAAAATTAAGGCCATATTTTTAGATGATAAAATAATATCACAGTTCACAAAATTAGTGACAGTTCCAACTAATACCCAGTCCGTATTCAAATTTCCCTGGTTGGTCCCCCAAATGTTTTTCACAGGTGGTCTGTGCAAATCAGGATCCTACCCAGTGGCACACATCACATTGGTTGATATATCCCTTAAATCTATTTGACTCTCCAGTGATATCTTTACTTATGATGCTGAAATGTTGCATGGAGTGAATCAGTTGTCTTGTGAAATATCCTACATTTCAGATTTGCTCTGATTGTTCAGAGTGAGGAGTGTCATTTAGTTTGTTCCTCTCTGTCCTGTCTCTTTCATGTAGCCCAGAATAAAGTGTAAAGGCTTGATTAGTATTCAAGTGAAATATTTTTGGTGAGATTTGTTAATGTTACCTACTTTTAAAAAATCATTCTCATCTCTTCTTGTCCTTTTGGGTAAGATCAAGTGTAAAATCATTCTTAAACTGTCTTATTGAAATATTTGTAGAACACTTCACAGTGTTTTCTGACTTGTAAATTTGTAATTTTTATAGGTATTATCTCTAAAATATGGGCAAAAGAAAAAAATTCCATCACATATCAAGAAATTTCAGAATTCATCTCTAAAACCAGAACTCACTTCTAACTTCTTCCCTCCCTTATCCATCTTCCCTCCCTTCTTCCCTCCCTCCCTTCCTTCCTTCCTTCCTTCCAATTTCCTTTCAATACTGAGGTTATAAATAGTCTCTTTTAAGAAAACTGCTACCCACACACAGACTTTAGGTTATAGAACCAATCAATCCAGAAGTAAGTAATGAATAGGGAGATTTCTTGAGTTAAATTTATTTCAAATGCTTTCTTTTGTTATAGCGTTTGTATTAAATATAAAAATAAAAGTCAGTACTGCAGTGTATTTTCTATGTAAGGTTGGGCCAAGCAGCCTGACATAGCACAAGAAAAAAATACATCATCTTCAAGGCAGGAGCCAGTTCTTGATCTGAGTCACCTTTGAAGTGGCTGGTGGCATATTTTTATTTTTAAGTATTTACCTCTGACCTCCAAGGATTTGATGGGATCAGAAACAGAAATACAGATGCCTCACATGAAAATCATTTTGGAAAGATATTCTGCCTAGCTCTTCAAATCCAAGATGTTTGGACTTTGTATAAACTAAAGAGAGGCATTGTGTTGGAATCAATTCAAGCCTACATATCATGGACTAGATGTCTCATCCAACTGAAAAATGAGTATTTAAAATTTTTTTTGAAGTACTATATATATACAAAGAGAAAGCACAGAAAGCATGAGTGTACAACTTGGTGAATTATCACCAAACAAACACTTATGCATAATTAGCACACAGAATACAAAACAAAATATTATCTACACCTCAGAAGATCCCATTGTACCCCCTTCTAGTCTCTACTCCCCAAGGAAAATCACTGTTTTAACTTCTAACACCACAAGTTAGTTTTTACTATTATTTGAACGCTTTATTAAAAGAATGATACATAACGAAAATTTTTGTGCCTGGCTTTTAAAATTAGTGTAGATGTTTTAATATTAATTTTTGCTTTTATAGGTATGCTGTGTAGGGTCATGGAATGAACATATTTAAATTGGGGAAACTGGAAGGCGGATCTTGAGTCTGCCATTTACTAACTGTATTAGCCTTCAGTAAGGTACTTAACCCTTTTGGACCCTGTTTCTTCACCTCTAAAATGGAAGTGGTAATACTTTCTTAAAAGACTGCTGGGAGGATTAAATGAGATACTATGTGTAAAGTACCTGGAAAAATAGTAGAAGCTTAATAATCGCTAGTCTCTTCACCCCACCGTTCTTCAGCCTCCCACCTTTTCTATTTAAATGTACTAGTGGAAAAAAAAAAAACAAACCACAAAGCTATTGTTCCACTTGAAACCTAAAAAAGATTTCATCATGGAAGATCCATGTGTTGTTTAAAGGAACACAAAAATCTTTGCTAGAATTTTTTAAATGATCACAGTTTTTTTCCTTCCTTTAAATTTCAGCAAATTAAATATATTGCAGTTCTACTGATATAAATTGGGAAGACTTCAGATTTTACCAGATGTCCAAGGAAATGTCAGATGACCTATGATTTGTGCTAATGACAGGAAGTTATAAAGCAGGGAGATTGGATGTAAAACCCCACCTCCTGGAGGTGATTTCTTTCCTCTCTCCTCCCCAATTGGCTAATGATGGATTCTCAGACATTATTTCAGTCTTAAATTTAGTGGAGTAAGTGTTACTCTCTAAGATGTCAGTGTATTAAAAACTAGGATATAATTATATTTAATGTGAACACTATTTATTATTGTGTTCATACTAAAAATTAATGCTTGAAAATGATCAAATGAGATAAGTTTATCTTATTTAAAATTTCAGTGATTTTATATATGTTCTGAAAAATAAGCCTTTTTGAAGAAAAACTGAGTTTAGTTATGGAGGGCAAATTGACATAATTTTCAGAGAAGCCTAAAAATTACTTCTTTTCCTGGAAGAAAATGATAAATATAATGTAATTTAAAATAACAAATAATATGAATTAATTACTCCCATAACTGGAGAGGCATCTTAGTATTTTTGCTCTATTTTAACTTCAAATAAGTATAATTATAAGTAGTTTTGTCTCTGCACAAAGTAGGAAGTACATCAATGGGTGTTTTTCCTTACTCCTTGTTATTGTGAGGCTCAAAAGATAGTGGACATTAAAGCTCTTTTCTATACTAATATAAGATGAAAACATTTAGAAATACTTAGTTTTTATGTAAGCATGATTTATTAGTATTTTAGGCAGAGCATGAATATCTGTCTATAACAAACAATGTCCAAAGATTTCTATTCTTTATTCATAAAAAGTTAATTCAACATGCTGTAAGTCTTTTCAGCAACTTGATCTACCTGCCTAGTCTAACTGTTCATAGCTCTAACCTAAACCACTCACTTAGAAAATTGAAATTAAAAAGTCAGTCAGGGCCTCTGCAGAAGCTGGATGGCTCAGAACCTGAGCCGTAGACTGGAGCTCTGTTTCCTTTCTCTATTACCAAACAACCAGTCATTATATTGAAAAGGAGCACCAAGAAACATATGTTATTCTTCTCAAACATAGATGGCGCTACTGACCCACCATCACAGAGACTGTTCAGTTTTCACCACTGGCTGTGGACAAACATCAATCTATGTCTGGTCACCAGATAGTTTCTATTTTTGGAGAGCTAACTGAGGTTAAGGGTGGGCTGAGGTTCTTAGCAAGGATCTGTTATTGTTGTGTGTAACTAATTGTGCTAATATTTAGAAACAGTAACACACTGGTTGACTGGACTTTTCATGTTCCAGTGATTAATCGGTAGATATTGTAAGTGAAAACAAAGGATATTGATCTAGATGCTTTTTATTTAGTTAATTGTTTGTGAGATGCTGAGTACTTTATTGCATCTTCTTTGCATCTGTTTTCTCAATTTGAATGGGAGGGAAGGAACCAACATTTATCCACCATCTAGTGTATGCCAGTCACTGGGCTGTTTATAAATATTTAATCCCCTCATCCTATGGGGAATGGCTTCTTATCTTTATTTCAAACATAACGATGAAGGTCAGAGATACTCTATGGCCTGAGATCTTCACCAAGGTGGTGGTGTTCAAGCCTAGTTCTACATGACTTAAGATCTGACTTCAAATGTTCTTTTTATTTAAACCAGTCCTCGGAATAATAATATTAATCTTATAATATAGCCTTAATACAAACTTTATACTAACACTGGCTTATTGGTGCCACGGGGAAAGGTAAATAACCTTTGGAAGGATAAAATACATCAGAAGCTCTTTTAAAGAACTTCACAGAGCTAAGTCGCCAGATTAACCAATGATGTCTTTTCTTCTGTACAGAATACAGTGACTTGTATAAGTGAGGATTTAGAAATACATAAAATATATCCTCAGTTGTTTATATTATCTAGTTCAAGCCCAACAACTAGAATTGTGATTTTTAAAACTTATGCATAGACATTCACAATTTTATTAAGAATTTTAAGAAGCTGGATACTTTTAAGTCCATGGTAATCATAGGATATATATATTTTTTTGGGTTGAAAAGTTTATCAAAAATTGGCTACTTTTGATGATTTGACAAGATACTTTACTATATCATTTATATTGACTGCTTCTAAAAAATATTAGGACCACTGTCTTCAGAGACAGGAGGAAAAAAATTGCTACAAATTATTTCAAAATTTGAAAATATCTAGAAATGCCTGGCAAGGTTCTCTCTCATATACCCAGTCTAACCTGATTACATCAGATATACGTAATCTCTCTAAGACCATGTTAATGCGATATCATAAAACATAAGGCTTTTTTTTCTGTGTAAATTTTCTAAATAAGATAGATACCTTTTGATTGTATTCTGTAACTTGATTATACTGTTCCTAAATCTCTACAATTTAGTTAGAATATAAAGTCTTCTCAATTCTTTGCATTTAAGCTACTTGTCATTATGATTTGGTAAAGAAATTCCAGGAGAGAGTCAGTTGTGACCGTTAGGAAGAAGGATGCTTACCCAACAAAGACATCAACACAGGAGCAACATCAGAGGCCAGTGATTCAAGGCATGGAGTCATGAAGACTTTGGGGCCAAGAAAAATTCAAACGTTGGGATATCCTTCAAGAGGTCAAGAACAAACAGGAAATGATCACCATGAGTCATAAGTTTCAAGTGAATCTAGGAGATTTGATTTAAGCAGGCATAGGGCTGGCAATTTGTAGATGGCTCTAGACCGAGAATTTGATTGCAATCTTGACAGCTAGAAATGGAAAGGCAGATAAAATGCAGGGCCTCAGACACGGAGAGAGGGTTGTAGGAATGGAATGCCCAGCTAATGGAAGAACTGGCTCTAAGGAAACTTGGTAATTGGGTAGAATATTGAAAAAGAATCTCAGAACTCAGATTACATAGTTGGAGGGGTGGAGTGGAGTTCCAGATACTATCCATTTTGTATTACCCTTGTCTTTCTTCCTGTTGTATATACCCTTCTACTTACACACAGGCTCTTAAAAATTTTGCTTTCATAGGCACTTTGTATATATATTTATTTTCCTCTCTCTCCTACTTTAGCAGTTTCTCCCTCTTTCTTGCATGTTCGTAAAGCATTCAGAAATTCAAACATAATCCAAGATCTTTCTGTATAATCAAAAAAGCAAAAAATTTCTTTCATCAGAAGTCTGCTTCCAGATTCCATCACATTTTAATGTTTTCCTTAGTAGGCTCAACAAAAAACCCAACCTCTCAAGACTTCGCTTAAATTTCCAGTCTTGACTTCTCGATTTTTCATTCACTTTCCAGTGGTCTGGTTTTCATCTCCATTCCCCTCTAAAATTGTTGTTTCATGACTTCCATGTTATCAAATCAAAGGATACTTCTCTGTCCTCATTTCCCTGTGTTTCTTAGTATTCAACACAGATCACCACTCACTTTACATTGAAATAATTTTTTTCTTGGATTCCAGAACACCATATTCTCTTGGTTATCCACATAAGGAATAATTTGACTTTGGAATAAGAAAAGTGATCACCGCATATCTTTTTAGTGCCATGCTGCAGTCTAGAGGGATTGTCTCATTGTATGGGGATTCTGAGCCTTGCCTTTGATCTGTTTTACAACTGGGAATTGCAGATAACTGAAAGCAATGGAAATAATTCTTGTCTACAGACATGAAAATAAATTTTATCTGGTGGGGGAAATAATTCTTACCCTCTCCCCTTCCTACTAATAAACCCAGTTTGGGGGTCCATTTATAAATTTATTATTATTTCTTTAATCCATATAAGCTTGTGATTCTTTGACTTCTCCTTTGAATTGGTTGTGACATCTGTCTGGTTCCCTTAATTAATGAGATAAAGTTTTGACACATATTTATTTCATGTCTGTATGAGAGTTATGGTTTTTACTTCCCAAAAAAGTATCCTTTAACACCACTTCTCCCTGATCTGACTGGCTACTGTCTCTCAGTCTCATTGGTTGGCTTCTACTTTTTTCTACAGATGATTAGCTTTTGCTCTATTTTCCCAATAAGTAATATAATTTGGGCAACCTCAGTTTTCAGCGATATCTCTATGCTGATTACTTCCAAATATTTATCTGTTGCTTTAACCTTTCACCTGAGATCCAGAATCATATATCCAATTCCTTATTGGAGAGCTAGGTTTTATTGATAGTGAATGTTTTGCAAGAAAATGAAATGGACTTCTTCATTACTGCTCTACCTCCATCCACAAAGAAAAACAACAACAACAATAATAAGCAAACCATCAAAAAACAAACTTGTTCCTCTCCCAGATTTCCTCATTTCAATAAATGTTAATACCATCTAGCCAATTGCTCAAGCAAGAAACTCAAAACTCCATATTATTTTATCCATCTGTAATCTTTGTTTCTTCTACCCTAAAGTATCTCAAATTGGTTACTTGTCTTAATTTTTACCGTCACCATCACATCACCTCTTGCCTAGAACATCATAAGGGCTGTCTGGTTTGTCTTGCTCACTATTTCCATTCTTGCCCTTCTGTATTCCATTTGCTACAAAGCAGCCAGACTGATCTCTTTAAACATAAATCAGATTATTTCACTTTAACACTTAAGACCCTTTAATAGCTTCCAATTTCATTTGGAAGAAAATTCAAATTCCTTACTATGGCTTACATAATTCTCTATCTCCCCAAATCATTTCTCTTACTAATTGCTGTCTCACTTACTATGCTCCAGCTATGGAGGACTTATTCCTTTTCCTTGAATAATCACAAACCTTTCCTGTTTCTAGGACTTTACACTTACTTTCCTCTATGTAGAACATACTCTGACTTTTCATAAGCTTGACTCTTTCCTGTTTGAATCTGAAGAAAAGTATTTTCAGATTTCAAATCACCTTCCTCAAAGAGTTCTCATCTTACCCTGCCTACAGTAGCCTCATCCCCCCTTATTTTCTGTCTCACCACTTAGCCTTTCTCCTTCACATTTACCACAAACCACAATATCTTTCTTTGAATTTTTAAAACTGCTTTTATGTGTTTATATCTGCCCAGCTCTGCCTTCTCCACTTCCCCTTTCCTCTACAGAATACAATACACCTGGGAGGCAAATACCTTGCCTGCCCTTTTCATCCTCTTATTCCCAGAATCCAGGATAAACCCTGGATCATAAAAGACACTTACAATGTTTTTTAAAACATGAATGAATTGATGAAGTATTAATCTTATACTTCTGAAATAATATTTTATCAATATCTACCTCAATCTCTCTACTACAGAAGGTGAAGTGCAACTTGTGATATAACTTTTACTCATTCCTGTTTTCCTAGGACTGGTATCATGCCTGGTGCATAGTAGGCACTCAATAAATATTTCTTAAATACATGAATGAATGGAGTAAGTAATATAATCCCAAGGTCAGAACAGATTCTTAGCTGCCACTTTCCTGCCATAGGCCAGCTTATAGCTCCAGTATTTGAGGCCGAATGAGTGCCAAGTCTGGCACAGGACGGAGTCTGGAGATGAAGGATGATTAGACTTGGGTAAGAATTAGAGGAGCAGGCAGGAAACAGGCAGACCATTGAACTACTTTTAGTCTCTAGGTCATTTATTTTGGTGACTAGTTTTTGACTCAGACTCAATTTATGGGATGTCAAAGTCTTTACATCTATAACATTATGGTTCATTTATTTTCTTCTCAATAAATAGCCTTATCCATTTGATTATGGAACACATTTTATCTTATGCATGCTCTCTCTCCAACCAGAAACTTTCCTGACAGAGGGAAAACTTTGCTTTTGTTGGCTGTCTGATAACCATATTCATAAGTTTTATTTGAGTTTATTTTAGTAGTTGCAGGAGTTGAATTACACTGCCTAAATCAAGATAACTTTTTCTCAACTCCAAACATTGAAAAACCCCCAATTAAAATTTTAATACAATCTCACATTTCTTGGAAAGCTTAACAGAACCTGTATTAATAGTAAGAGAGATTTGAAATATATTTGAATATTTTTCTGGAAATTATGTATACATACATAAATTATTAGTAGGAAAACTAGACAAGGCTCATTTTCATTGCATTAGTATTTCTTAAAGAACACCAAAGTGAAATATCTAAAACAAACTCCAAATGGAGCAGAAATCAGAGGAAGTAACACATAATTGCTTTTATTTAGAACAGGAATCTTGAATGGGGAGTTTTTTTCATTTTTTTTTAAGCAAGTAGAAAATTATTTCTAATGGAACCAGTGCAACATAGACTTACACAAATCTATTATGTGAATACTGTCTTATTTCAATTAATTCTGATTGTGATGTTTTAGGATCAATTTAGCCTGCTAGGAAATCTTGAATTTGGATAATTTTTAAATATAAGTACTGATGATTAAAAAAAGAGTTTAGCAGCCAATTAAGCCGACTGTGTTCTTTTCCCCATGGGAAAAGTGCGCAATGGCTGCAAACAGCGGCCTCCTTGGTAGTGTACCAGCCTGTTGCCTGTATGGGTTGCCCTAAGGGACCTTGGAGACAGCTCTTTCCAGTGGACATTAATGACCGGCATGCTGTCCCCAGTCTAGGCTCCAGACAGGTATGTGCGGTGCCTTTGGAAAGCCCAGGGCACAGTGGCCAGGGTCCACATTGGCCAAGTCATAATGTCCATCCGCATCAAGCTGCAGAACACGGAGCATGTGATTGAGACCCTCCGCAGGGCCAAGTTCAAGTTCCCTGGCCGCCAGAAGATCCACATCTCCAAGAAGTGGGGATTTACTAAGTTGAATGCAGACGAATTTGAAAACATGGTGGCAGAAAAGCGGCTCATCCCTGATGGCTGTGGGGTCGAATACACCCCTAATCGTGGCCCTCTGGACACATGGCGGGCCCTGCGCTCGTGAGAGCCTTGGCGCTGTCCCCTCCTTACTCATGCCCACCAATAAATCCTACTTTCCTGTCAAAAAAAAAAAAAGAGTCTATTTTACTTAGAGCGAAAGAAGATTCAGCTTTGATGGTGACTGTTCATTAATGTGGGAGTAGAAGAACTGCTCTAAACTCAGATAAGACTTAATTCCTTAAAACTATCCATAATTTAGGAATAACTCCTTGCTAGAAAGTGACATAGTATATAAATATATAACATTTAAATGTACAAATTAAGTACGAATTTAATAATCTCAATAACTATCAGGTCCAACGAAGAATAATTTAGGGAGAATTTGGGTTAATGGAAAGGATCTTAAACAAAGAATGAGAACTCTGCATTCCAATTCTAGGTCTGACCTGAATTTATTTTATTCTAGGACAAGTAAATTTATCCCAGTGAACTAGAAATCGTCATCTGTAAAATAAGGGGATAAGACATCTTATGTTTCTATGTTTATAGTTAAAGCTCAGCCCTTCACTGAACAATAGGGTATAAGGAGTTATGATCAAGCCTTAACTTATCCACTACTGTACTTAAAGTCTATATTCACAGAGAGAAATAAAAAATCAAAGAATCTAGTCTAAGGGTCTTTTTATATATCACACTTCTTGAGAAATACCTAAATGATTATTTTTGCCTTTTTGCATCACTTTTGATTTCCTGATCCAAGTGGATCTGTTGGCTATGATCAGTTCTTGGATTCCTTATTCTTAAAGAAAATAAGGTCAAAGGAAAGAATAGTCTCGATCTAGAAACTCTTCTCACTCACTGTCTCCTTGGGATTGTTTTTTTAATACATTACCTCATCTGCTCTGTTACCTACCTGAGGTTTTGAATAAAATTTTAAAATTAATTATAAGCATTTTTCATGCATATATACTCTTTACAGAATATTGGAACATATATGACTATGAGTATAGAGAATATAACTAAATATAACAATAGTCATTGTCTATTTGGAAAAATTGTAACCTATGCTAATGTCATTTATTCCTTCTTTGGAGATAAAGAGTAATTCAGCTGATCTAATAGTCTTGTGAAGTAGGTAAGAAATGTTTCCTACTGCCTGCACACATATGAAAATAAAAATAACAAAAAAGTAAATAAATTACCTAAGATATCTAAATGAGTAAATGGAAAGCTAGGAAATAAACATTGTAGCTGGAATTAAGATAAAAATACTGAGACAGTATATTAAATTACAGCTTAACTAGTTTTAAATCATCGAAACCTTGAATTCATTATGCATTGTGCAGTATATAAAGTGATTCATAAAAATACATCAAGAAAATTTATGTCCTATCTTTTAAAATTAATCCAGACCACCATTAAGTTTGGTTAGTAATGAATTTTGAAAAGAGAGAGTTTAGCGCAGACACCTCTTATTGTTAAGTTTTTCTGTTAAGCAGAGTGAACCAGAAACATCATGGTCCAGTGTGCCCACAGCAAATATTTACAATTTTAACAAAGTCATGTAGCTTTTTCTAAATTCCTGTCAGAGAAACCATTTTCACTGCACTGGGAAATTTTCTTTTTTCCAGTTTCATGCTCTAGGAATGACAACTGTTATGGTTGGAATGTTTGTGTCTCTTCAAAATTCATATTTTGAAAAATTTTAATGCCCAATATGATGATGTTGGGAGGTGGGGCTTTTGGGAGGTAATTAGGTCATGAAGGGAATTAGTGCTCTTATAAGAAGAGACAGGAGAGAGCTTTCTCCTCTGTCTCTCTGTCTCTCTCTGGCATGTGAGGACACAATGAGAAGCCAGTCATTTGCAAACCAGGAAGAGTACTCTTACATGATGCTGGATTGAGCACCTTGATCTTGGACTTTCCAGTCTCCAGAACTTTGAGAAATAAATGTTTGTTGTTTTAAGACTCACAGACATAGAAAACAAACTTATGGTTATCAAAGGGGAAAGGAGGGGGGAAGGGGAAGGGATAAATTAGAATTTGGGAGTAATACATACACACTACTGTATATAAAATAGATAAACAACAAGGACCTGCTGTATAACACAGGGAACTATACTCAATATTTTGTAATAACCTATATGGGAAAAGAATCAGAAAAATATAACAATCACTTTACTGTGTACCTGAAACTAACATAACATTGTAAATTAACTATACTTCAACAACAAAAAAATTTAAATATTTGTTGTTTAAGCCACCCTATCTTTGGTATCCTGTTATAGCACCCTGAACTGACTAGGACAACAAATTATCGAAATTATTCTATAATTATAGAACTTGCTGACAGCACCTCATTGTACCAAAATCTATGCTCAGTTACTAAGTTTTAGAAATGCATCCATTTATTCAATCCTACAACTACTTACACCTGGAAGTAGCCTTGAAGTAGCTTGGTTCTCTTGATCTTCGGTCATGTATTCATTTTGACATTATCCAAAGTTTTTCCCAACTGGTATATCTTTATCTATTCCTGCATCAACCACTTTATGGGCAATGATCTTGCCTAGCCTGTGAACAGTGCCTTTTATCACCTTACAATAAGTGGATTTGCTCACCTTTCATTTTGTGGTGGTCAGGCCAGGTAGACCATGATGCAGTGGAAACTTCAGGCCAACAGGAGCCAATGAACACACAGTATAAGGGCACCTGAATAATTGGGCAACCACAAAACAGTAAAAAATGATTATTTCAGGGAAATAGTCTAGTTGGACTGTTAAGCTTGACTTTACTGTAACAGAATCATTTGAAATGTAATTGTGGTTCCAGGTACTCCCTTTGATATATACTTTCAGAATACAGCCATTTGTAATTTTTGCTTTAAAATTTTATAGTCTTTTCAAATTAGGTTATGTAACTATCTTAATTTACTTTTAGATTGAATTGTTAAGGTGAATAATTTTATTTTGATTTGAACGTGCCCAGAAAGCATATTTTTGGTGTGAAATATCAAAGTATGTTTTTCTTCCTTACATGAAAATAGCTTGCAGATTTGTTTGACATTTGATATAAAGTGATTTCTATAGTTTGAGGCACAAGTGAACTTCAATTTTAACCTTGTAATGATTATACATGTTTATGGAAAATGAGTTGAAATGTAGAACTGCAATCATTGTCTGCATTTCCAGGCTTTGCCAGGCCTAAATGCCTTTTTATTTAGAGAATTTTCCATGCCTTTAGGTTACTAAGCATCAAAATAATGTAAACTGGTACATTTTTATTTGGTTGACTCTGTAGCCAAGAAGGCAGTGACTAGGAGCTTTTTTCACCATATCATATTTTTCATGGGCTTTGCCTATGGATCTTGGAATACAATGGTGGCATATCAGGAAAAGGGGAATAAACCATTCTAAAAAATGGCCTGGCTTAGGGCTCATGCTCAGAAGGGAGGTCAGCAAGCAAAGTTAAAGTATTTGAGAACACAGTGTTCATAATTAAAAGGCCCTGCCTGGTGGTGGGTGCCTGGCAGCAAATGATACCCTTATAATTAGGCTGGTGGTACTCTCTTGAGTCCAAGGGGAACTCAAACAGTTTTAAATAAAACTCAGCCAGTATCCAATAGGACTGGGACAGGACCTAACTCCCAAAGGAGAGGGAGCTGGCTAGAGACAGGCAGGCTTGCAGGATCTTGGCCAAACTGGCTAGATTTTAGGATTCTGGTCCCAGAGATATTTGGAACACAAAGTAGGAAGAGTGGCAAAACCCAAATATACAGAATTTGCACAGATGGAGGAGACACAAACACAGGCTGAGTTTTAGTGATTCAGTTATGGGGATCCCAGCTAACTCTAGGCCCCACTGATTACTTGCGAGATGGTCTCTCAGTGTCATTGGCTTAAGGACCAAGGAGGCTGGAACCTATGGTTGAGGATCCTCAGTGACTAGTGATGAATAAGCAGAAGTAGAATCACATGAGGAATCTAGAACAAATATTTTTCCCTCAGTCAATGGACTGGTTTTACAGTTTTCCTTTTCATTGGTCTGATTAATTGGCTCAATTAATCTTATACTTTAGGATTATATGGATGTAATCTAAATACATGGTATTTTCTTCTTCTACATGACCTTGAGCCCTTACAAGCTGAATTCTGAACCATTTTTCATCTGATGTACTTAGAGCTATACGGTAGAGTCTGTTTGATATTTTACAAATTTTTAAATATTGGGGTCATGGCCAAACTAATTTCAAGTAACATTTTTGGAATTTTTAATTAAAGTATAAAGTACCACCAGGAAAGGTTGCACATTATCAGTGTGCAACTCATCAATGTTGACAAACTGGACATGCCCAGATCAAGGAAGAGACTATTACCAGCACCCCAGAAGCCTCTTTAGTTCCTTCTACTTACTAACTCCCAAAGAATGACAGCTCTCCTGGTAATAGATAAGTTCTGTATGTTTCTCTACTTTATGTGAAATGAATCATAGAATATGTATTCTTTCATGGCTGGTTTGTTTGGCTCAGTATTATGCTTGTGAGATTCCTCAATGTTGCTGTTAGTCATAGATCATTTATTATCTTGGCTAATGCTGTGTTCCATTGTATAAACATATCTTAATTCCTTTTAGCGCTTCTATTGGTGAACATTTAGGTAGCGTCTTCTGTTGGTGCTGTTATGTATAGTGTTGTTATGTATAGTGTTGCTATGAATATTCTAGTAATGTCTTTTGGTAAACATATGTACACATTTCCGTGGATATTATAGAGTGGAATTGGTGCGTCATGTATCAGTGAAACTTAATGTTTTCTAAAGTTTGTAATTTTATTAATTAGCCAATCCCAAAGATTTTTCTGTCACCATAAGCATATCACAGATCTGTCCTTTCCTTGCTTTACCTGGCCTACTATTCTATTGGCCTACTTTTGGCCAAAGTTTTCATACATGGAGGCTTAATTATGTGTTTCTTTCCTCTGTTATACATTTACAATTTCCCAAATATTCACTCTGAAGTATAAGTACTGTAATTTTATGAAGAGATAAAGAATAAGCAGTCCTTTTGTAGTTTAAAAAATTATAAATAAGTATATTTAGTTTTTAGATTTTATCCACAAGTGATACAGAAGAATTATTGACATAATATAAGTTGTTCTCCTTTTAAAAAGTTGCCTGTGCTAAAATCTGACATTTCAGAACAAGTAAATACATAGGTATTTATTCATATTAAAACACTACATTGCTTTACAAAAGGATCAACTCCAATCTCTTAAAACTTTATTCTAAAACAAACTTTATTTTTAGGACAGTTTTAGATTTACAGAAAAATTGAGAGGATAGTACAGAGAGTTCTCATATATCCTCCACAGGGTTTCTCCTATTATTAATATCTTACAAGTATGGTACACTTGTCACAATTAATGAACTGATACTGAAACATCATTATTAACTAAAGTCTATAGTTCATCCAGATTCCCATAGATTTTAAGTAAGGCCCCACCTCTCCCTGTCCCCCTGCCCCATTCCATCCAGGATACTACATTCCATTTAGTTATCATGTCCCTTAGGCTCCTCTTGGATGTGACAGTTTTTAAGATTTTCCTTGTGTTTCATGACCTTGAGAGTTTTGAGGAGTAATGGTCAGGTATTTTGTAGAATGTACCTCAATTGGAATTTTTCTGATGTTTTCCTCTTTTTTTAGTTAAAAAAATTAATTGTGGTAAAAAACATATAACAAAAAACTATGTTAACCTTTTTTTCCCAATTTGAACACATCCATCATGTCACATAGTTACGAATCTTTTTTTTTTTTTTTTTTGGTGAGAACATTTAAGTGTACAACACTGTATTATAAACTATAATTATTATGCTGTAATTAGATCCTCAGAAGTTATTCATCTTATAACAAAGTCTATAGTCCTTGACCAACATTCCTATTTCTTCCATCTCCTGATGCCTGGCAACCACTGTTCTGCACTCTGGTTCTACGAGTTTAACGTCTTTAGATTCCATGTATAAGTGCGATCATATAGTATTTGTCTTTCTATGCCTGGCTTAGCATAATGTCCTCCAGATTCATCTATGTTGCGACAGATGGCAAGCTTTCCTTCTTTTTATGGCTGGATAATATTCCAATTTTCTACAGACACACACATATATGTATACATATGTGTATATATATAGGCTATTATGAATAATGCTGCAATGAACATATGAGTGCAGATATCTCTTCAAGATAGTGATTTCATTTCCTTTGCATATATAACCAAAAGTTGGATTGCTGGATCATACGGTGGTTCTATTTTTTTTTTTTTTGGAGGAATTTTCTCATGGTTTTCCATAGTGGCTGCCCAATTTACATTCCCACCAACAGTGCAAGTGTTCTCTTTCCTCCACACCTTTGCCAAAGTTTGTGAGCTCTTATCTTTTTGTTACTAACCATCTCATTGTGGTTTTGATTTGCATTTCTCTGATCATTAGTGATACTGAGCATCTTTTCATATACCTGTTGGCCATCTATATGTCTTCTTTGGAAAAAATTTCTCTTAAGGTCCTTTGCCCATTTTATAATTGGGTTATTGGGTTTTGTTTTGTTTTTTTTAACATCTTTATTGGAGTATAATTGCTTTACAATGGTGTGTTAGTTTCTGCTTTATAGCAAAGTGAATCAGCTATACACATACATATACGCCCATATCTCTTCCCTCTTGCGTCTCCCTCCCTCCACACCCTCCCTATCCCACCCCTCTAGGTGGTCACAAAGCACCGAGCTGTTCTCCCTGTGCTATGCGGCTGCTTCCCACTAGCTATCTGTTTTACATTTGGTAGTGTATATATGTCCATGCCACTCTCTCACTTTGTCCCAGCTTACCCTTCCCCCACTCCCGTTGACTATTGAATTTTATGAGTACCTTATGTTTTTTGGATATTAACCACTTATCAGATGTATCTATTTTCTCCATTTCATAAGTTGCCTTTTAATTTCATTGATTATTTCCTCTGTTGTACAGAAGATTTTCAGTCTGAGTAGTCCCACCAAAACCAAAGTTTTATGGTTTCTGATCTTACATTTAAATCTTTAATCCATTTTGAGTAAGTGTTTTTGTATGGTGTAAGATAAGGGTCCAATTTCACTCTTTTGCATAGTGTTTTTCCAAGACTGTTTATTGAAGAGACAATCCTTTCCACATTGTGTATTCTTGGCACTCTAGTCAAGATTAGTTAAGCATACATGTGTGGGTTTATTTTGGGGCTCTCTATTCTGTTCCATTGGTCTATGTGTCTGCTTTTATGCCAGTGCAATACTGTTTTGATTACTATAGCTTTGTAATATAATTTGAAATCAGGAAATGTGATACCTCCAGGTTTGTTTTTCTTTCTCAAGATTGCTTTGGCTATTCAGGATCTTTTGTGGATCCACATGAATTTTATAATTGTTTTTCTTCTATTTCTATGAAAAATGACATTTCAATTTTCATAGAGATTGCATCAAATCTGTTGATCACTTTGGGTAGTATGAATATTTAACAATATTAATTCTTTCTTCAGTCCATGAACATGGCATATATTTTCATTTATTTGTGCCTTCTTCAATTTCTTTCATCAGTGTTTTATAGTTTTTAGTATACAGCTCTTTCACTTCCTTAGTTAAATTTATTCCTAAGTATTTTATTCTTTTTTGATGGTATTGTAAATGGAATTTTTTTCTAATTTCTTTTTTGGATAGTTTGTTGTTTGATAAAGAAATGCAACTGATTTTTTTATATTGATTTTGTATCTTACAACTTTACTGAATTTGGTTATTAGTTCTAACAGTTTTTTGATGGAGTTTTTTCGGTCTTCTATTAATAAAATTTTGTCATCTGCAACACAGAGACAATTTTACTTCTTCCTTTCCTACTTGGATGCCTTTTATTATTTTTTCTTCCCTGATTTTTTTAGCCAGAACTTCTATTAGTATGTTGAATAAGAGTGGTGAGAGTGAGCACCTTTGTTTTGTTTCTGATCTTGGGGGAAAGTCTTTCATCTAGTCACCATTAAGTATGATGTTAGTTGTGGGCATGTCACATATGGCCTTCATTATGTCGAGGTACATTTCTTCTAAACCTTCTATACTAATTTGTTGAGTTTTTTTTTTTTTAATGAAAGGATATTCAATTTTGTCAAGTGCTTTTCTAAATCTATTGAGATAATCCCATGGTTTTTATCCATCATTCTATAAATGTGGTATATCACAATGACTTGTGTATTTTGAACCATCTTTGCATCCCAGGGATAAATCTAACTTGAAGATGTGTGTTTATTTTAATATACTGTTGAATTCAGTTTGCTGGTATTTTATTTTGAGAATTTTTTCATGTGTGTTCATCAAATATATTGGTTTGTGGTTTTCTTTTCTTGTAGTGTTCTTGTTTGGCTTTGGTATGAGGGTAATGCTGAACTCTTAAATGAGTTTGGAAGTCTTTTCTCCTCTTCAATTTTTGAAGGAGTTTGAAAAGAGTTGGCATTAATTCTTCTATAAATGTTTGGTCAAATTTACACATGAAGCCATCTGGTTCTGTGTCTTTCTTTGTTGGGAGTTTTTATTTTTTAGTACTGCTTCAATCTCCTTACTTGTTAATGTCTGTTCAGATTTTCTCTTTCTTCATGATTTAGTATTGGTAGGCTTAATGTTTCTAGGAACTTACCCATTTATTCTATGTTATTCAATTTGTCAATATATAATTGATAGCAGTCTCTTATGAGCCTTTGTGTTTCTGTAGTATCAGTTGTATTTCTCTTCTTTCATTTACACAATTATTTTTTTTTAGCCTCCTCTCTTTTTTTTCTTGGTTGGTCTACCTAAAGTTTTGTCAATTTTGTTTATCTTTTCAAAAAATCAACTCATAGTTTTGTTGACCTTTCCTGTTTTCTCTCTAGTCTCTATTATATTTATTTTTCCTCAAGTCTTTATCATTTTCTTCTGCTTACTTTGGGCTTAATTTGTTCCTCTTTTTCTAGTTCCATGAAGTGTAAAATTAGATAGCTTAACTTGGGATCTTTCTTTTTTCTTAATGTAAGCAGTGATCACTACAGACTTTCTTTTTAGAATCGCTCTTTCTACATCTCATAAGTTTTGGTATGTTGTTTTTCATTTTTGTTTGTTGCAAGATATTTTTTGATTTCTATTTTGATTTCTTCTTTGATGCATTTGTTATTCAGTAATGTGTTGTTTAATATCCTAATATTTGTGAATTTTCCAGTTTTCCTTCTGTTATTGATTTCTAGTTTCATACCATTGTGGTCAGGAAAAATATTTGATATGATTGTAATCTTAAATTTGTTAAGACCTGTTTTGTGACCTAAGATATAATCTATCCTGTATAATTTTCCATGTGTGCCTAAGAACAGTGTGCATTCTTCTGTTGTTGGATGGAATGTTCTATATATGTCTGTTAGATTTTTTAGTCTATAGTGTTATTAAAGTTTGTTGATTTTTCTCTCTGGATGATCTATCTATTGTTAAAAATGAGGTATTGAAGTACCCTACCATTATTGTATTGTTGTCAATTTCTCCCTTCTGTTCTGTGAATATTGGCTTTAACTATTTAGATGCTCCAAAATTGGGGGCATATATATTTATAATGGTTATATCCTCTTGATGAATTAATTTTTTTTTCATTATATAGTGACATTCTCTTGTGACTGATTTTCACAGAAAATCTATTTTTTTTCTGATATAAGTTTAGCTACCCCTGCTGTATTTTGTTTACTAATTACATGGTATATCTTTTTCTATCCCTTCACTTTCAACCCATGTGTGTCCTTAAATCTAAAGTGAGCCTTTGGTAGACAGCATAGAGTTGGATTCTGTTTTTTTTTTTTTTAAATCTCTTCATTTGCTCTATGTCTTTTTATTGAAGAATTTAATCCACTTATATTTAAACATTATTTTAGTGAAGCACTTACTTTTGTCATTTTTCTAATGTTTTCCGTCTGTTTTATAATTCTTTTGTCTCTCTATTCCTTTTTGGTTTTCTTCCTTTGAGATTTGTTGGTTTTTTTGTAGTGGTATGTTTTGATTCCTTATCCTTTATCTTTTTGTATCTACTAGAGGTTTCCTCTTTGTGGTTGCCATAAGGTTTACATAAAACTTCTCATAAGTCTATGTTAACTTGATAGCAACTTAACCTCAGTTAAATACAAAAACTCTACACTTCTCCACATTTTATGTTATGTCTTTTTATTTTGTTTCTCCATTAACAGATTATTATAGCTACAGTAATTCTAAATGCTTTTGTCTTTTAATTTTTATACGAGTGTTAAAAGTGATTTATGCACCATAATTACAGTATTGGAGTATTCTGAGTTTGACTATATATTTACCTTTACTGGTGAGTTTTATACTTTCATATGTTTTTATGTTGTTACTTAGTGTCCTTCCATTTCACCTTGAAGAACTCTCTTTAGCATTTTTATAAAGCATGTCTAGTGGTGATGAACACCCTCAGCTTTTGTTTGAATGGGAATTCTTTATCTCTTCTTCATTTCTGGAGTACAGCTCTGCTGGGTATGATATTATTTTTTTTTTCCTTTGAGCACTTTTAGTGTATCATCCCACTCCCTCCTGGGTTGCAAAATTTCTCATGAGAAGTATGCTGATAACCTTGTATGTGATGAGTCTATTCTCTTGCTACTTTCAAAATTCTCTTTGTCTTTGGAGAATTAATTTGTAATGTTTCTAGGGGTAATCTTTGGGTTGATCTTGTTTTGGGTCCTTTGAGATTCATGTATCTTGATGCCCATATCCTTCCCATGATTTGGGAAGTTTTCAGCCATGATTTTTAAAATTGCTTTCTACTCCTTTCTCTATCTCTTCTTGGACTCCCATAATGCTTGATGGCATCCCATAAGTCCCATGTGTTTTCGTCACTCTTTTTTTATTCTTTTTTCTTTTTGTTCTTCTAACTGGCTAATTTCAAATGACTTATTTTTGAATTAGCTGATTATTTCTTCTGCATGATCGAGGCTGCTGTTGAGCTCTCTATTGAACGTTTCAGTGCTGTTATTGTATTCTTCATCTCCAGGATTTGTGCTTGGCTCTTTTTTATGGTTTTTATTCCTTTATTAAATGTCTTGTTTTGTCCATGCATTGTTTTCCTGATGTCATTTAGCTGTCTATCTGTGCTCTCTTTCATCTCATTGAGCTTCTATATGATGATCATTTTGGATTCTTTGTCAGGCAATACATCAGTCTCCATTTCTTTGGGGTTGGTTATTGGAGATTTATTAGGTTCTTTTGGTGGTGCCATGCTTACCTGATTCTTTGTGATCCATGTAGCCCTGTTTTGGTGTCTGTGCATTTGAAGAAGTAAACATCTCTTCTAGTTTTTACAGATTGCTTTCATCATAACATATCTTCTGTTGGGTCTCTGGGATGATGGTATTGTCTCCAGGATCACAATTGAGTGTGGTTGGAGCTGGGTCACATGGCTGCTGCTGGGCCCAATGTGAGTTTCACAGTTGGTAGGTCTGTTATCAGGTGTGCAGATGAGTGTGGCTCTCTTTGGGTCTCTAGGATGGTTCCTGACAGATCACTGACAGGTCTTAGGGTAGGGAAGATTGAGCTCTGACTACAGTTGAGAGGGGCTAGAATGAAGTCACAGGGCTACTTCATGGTCCATGGCTTGCGCCAAGGTCTGCAGTATGCCTCTGGGGGTATGCCTCCTACTAGGTTTTTGGTTGGGCATGACTTCCCCAGGAATATGGCCAAGTGAGACTGGGACCAGGTTACAGTGCTGCTTCAGAATCTGCAGTTGGGTTGATGTTGGCAGCCCTGCCTTCTGGGGGGCATAGTCAGGTATGACTCCCAGTAGGTCCCTGTGTGGTCAGGAGGGCTCCCAGTCTTAGCTGTGAGGGGTTGGAGCTCAGTTACAGGGCTGCTTCAAGATCCACAGTTGGACCATGGTCAATGGGCCTACATCAGGGGACACAGATAAGCCTTGGTGAGTTCCTGGGAGGGAAGGAGTGTTTCTGGCCCATGGCTGAGAGAGGCTGAAACTGAGTTACAGGGACATTTCAGGGTCTACTGGACTGAGGTTGGAGGGCCTGCTTTGGTACATGGATGGGCAGGAATGGTGGCTAAGAGGACTTGGAGCAGGTTTACAAGACCCTTCAGGGTCCACAGCCAGAACCAAGGTCAATGGGCCTGTTACCCAGGCCATGGGCAGGCATGACTTCTAAATTTCTTGGCAGATGGTGCTGGTGACAGGACCATGGCCAAATGAGGCTGTAGTCAAGTCCACACAGGGACAGGGTTGTTTATAGGACTGTAGCTGAGATTAGAGTCAACAAATCTGCTACCTGGGCACAGACCTACCTCTTCAAACAGCCCTTCTTTGTCTTGGGTTCCATCATTGTTTCAGAATCTTCTACCTGAATCCCAAAACTCCCCCAAAGGCAATTTTGCCCATGGGTGGCTGTCGAATTATTGTTGCTGAGGGGGAATATGAGCAGGGGACCTCATATTTCACCATCTTGCTGATGTCCTCTCCCATTTTAACCATTTTTGAGCGTATAGTTCAGTAATTAACTGTATTCACATTGTTGTGTAACAGATGTCTGGAACTTCTTGATCTTGCAAAACTGAAACTGTATACCCATTGAACAACAACTTCCCAATTCCACTGTCCCAAGATTCTTTTAATTATTAAGTTTCCCAGTAGACTGAAAATATAACTCTGATTTTGTATGAGACAGGAAAGAATATTTATTGAAAGCCTACCATGTGCCAGGCATTTTGTCAGCTATTTTCAAATATGTTTTCTTATTTAGTTCTTACAAAAGTAGAGTGGAGCTGTACTTACTGTCCCTATTTTTCAGATTTGGGAACCTTGGCTTTGTTGAGTAAACTGCTAAGGGTTCCATAGCAACTGATGAAGCTAATATTAATACTAAACTGCACCTGTGGGAATGCAAAGTCAATGCTCTTTCTTGCATAATATTTTATCAACAGCTTCCTAAGATTCTGCTTATTACATATCATAATGGGACAAATGGATAAATATCTGCCTAGAGGAAAGTTTTTTATAAATGAAGTTATGTCTCTAAATCAGTGGAGGGATTAAAATCTTTGAGGAACTGAAGAGAGAATCTGAATATTTAAATACATATTTTATTAATTCAGTAGACTCTGTAGAGGTTGTATTTTAAATGTTCAGCATTTTAGCGCTGGAAAACCCTCTGCCTCAGGGTCTGCTGCACTCTGGACCATTTCACATTCCGTTCCCGTGACTGACTGATGTGCATGACTATGACAAATGCTTGGCAACCTCACTGGGCGGGGCCTGTAAGTGTGAGGACTCAGACTGTCATTAAACTGGGGCCTGGTGCCAAGGACTGAGTGCATGCTGGAGACCCTGCTCCAAGTTCCACCACCCTATTGGCCAAGGCACAAGTGCAAACTGTGCTTGTGAATTTATCATAAATTACTTTTTAATGGAACATTTTAAATCAGACAAAGAAAATGCTTTCCCTCTGGAATGGAATCCCACCCTACTGCAATCTGCGTCTGACCTGATAAATAATGGGGCAGGCTACTGAGGGAGATTACAAACGATATCTCTCAAAGAGTTTTCAAAAGAGGATAATCATCTGTCCATGATGAGCACAAGGTAGAGTTGTGTCTATGAATCTGAAAAGGCTGCTGTGTTGTAAAAGAAACATTTCACTAATAGGAAGGGGACATAGGCTTCTGTTCTCAGCTTTCCAGTAACTCTTCTTGTGACCTTAAACAAGTAGCTTGAATTCTATCACCATATGGTGACATCTCCAGAGAGGGGGTCCTCACCTTTAGATCCTTCTGGCACCTAGATATCCAGGAATCAACACTAACTAAATTAGGATGAGGTTGTACTAAAATGTGTTCAGTGGAAAGCTAGAGCCATGGGAGCTCAGTAACTATTCTAAGGTGTTTTGTAATAAGTTGAGTAAAGTGAGTAGAACAAAATTAAACGTTTTTTTTTAAATGCTAAGATTTCTCAGAGACTTTAATGTGCTAAAGAGCAGAGTGATTTTTCAGGAATTAACTAGCGTTAAGTGTTTCCCAAACACACTTGACCGTGAAACCCATTTTATGCAACGTATCATAGATTTAGTGTTCCATGAAATATTTTATGATAATCACAGATCTCAAGCACAGTATTATAGCATCTAGCTTTGAAAATTCAGTGTGTCTATGTTTTATAAAGAGTCCTACTTATTTTAATCTATCAAGGAATGTAGGAACATTTATTTGTTCATTAATTCATTCAATAAGATTTTAGCACCTTTTTTGTGCTAGGATAGTGCTAAGTGTTGCAAATAAGTCAGTGAATAAGTATGTCAATAACAAAATTTCTCTCCTCATTAAGCTTATTTTAGTGCCAGGGAGAGATAATAAAGTCAACATATAAATAACATATAAATAACATAATTATGTGTTATGCAGAAAATAAAGATAGAATGCTGGATTAACTTTAGAGATTTGCTATAAATAAGTCTAATAATAGAATTTAGCAGAAGTGAAACTATGTGATTTCTGAAGCTAGGTCGTAAAAGACCATACTGCTTTCTTTAACTCTCTTGGAATGGCCACTCCCTGGTTGCTTTCTCATAGGATGTTTCCTCTGGGAAACCCTGCTCTGGAGATCCCAAGTCACAAGAAGAAGTCAAATGTAGGTGCTCTGATTAACAGTCCCAGTTGCCTAAGTCCTTTGAACCATTTCAGCCCAAATGCCCAAGATGTCAATGAAAATGCCTCCATATAACTTTAGTGCTCAGGTATGCAAGTTACTCCTGGCCATTTGGGTCTTCCTAACTGAGGCTCCAGGAAAAGAAATAAGATATCCCTACTGTACTCTGTCAATTCCTGACCTACAGAATCCTTGAGCATGATATGTTTTTTGTTCTATGCTATGAGGGTAGTTTATTTAAGAGCAGTAGAATATGTAACAAGGGTCATATCTCTATTCCTTAAGGTCACATCTCAGAGAATGGCCATGATTTGCCATGATTTGCTTCAAAAACCTCTTATATGTCACTGCTTATTTCAGAGTTTAGGTGGCAATTATGAGGTTAGATAGCATCTAAGAAATGCTTAGTTGTCTTATGCCATGGTAAGGGAAACTCAAAAGCTGTGCCTTGCTTTTGTGTCAACTATCAGTGGCTTGTGGAACCCCAAACTTGATTCATTCAGTGCCATGAAAGTGAATCTGTCTTTAAGGACTTCTTCATAATAAACATCATAAGAGACTGATATATTAAATAGGTTGCCTACTTATTAACTCATAATGATTTACAACACAGTATGAACTTAGATACTCATGTTGGCTGTTCTGCCTATCATCTCTGTTCAGAAATCTCTATTCAGGAAGTCATATTTTTCAGACACCATGAAATTGGAACAAGAGTTGTTTGATTGATTTAAATGGCTAATAAAATTTAGCTGTGATAACCTATCCATTCCCATAAGAGGCATGAATATCTTACAGTACAAAACATTGAATTTAATTAACTGGCTACTTCTTCTCTACATAGTACTAGGGAATCACTATAAATTTTGGTTCACTGAAGATATTTTTTCTGTTCTATGCTGATCCTCCAATTTTGAGGTATACATACATTCTTAAAAATATCCCAATGCCATTAGTCATATTAGCCTAAGATCTTTCTTTACACCTGAAAGCCATTCTATCTCTTTAAGATGATTTTGAATATATCTCATCTCCTAGCTCATACAATTGATTCAATTATTCGAATTCCCAGTACTCTGGGAGCCAATTAAATCTTTATTGGGAAGGGTGGTATATTTGTAATTAAATGGGATTTAAGAAGGCGCTTTTCCTAAAAATCTTATAAAGCCAGAACGTAGGACAGAGTTTTTCAAATAAATCTATAAAATATTATTTTATATTTTCTTTTAAATGGACATTAAAAAGTAGAGGCAATTCACAGAACATGAATGTACTCTTTGATAACATTGCTCATTATAATATAACAGTCTTTATTTGAATGAAGACTTTGGAAATTATCCTTAATGGCTTTGATGGCAACTTATAGCACCCACATTTCCCTTCCCACTAACCCCTACAACCAGTCCGATAAACTTTTAAAAACTTAAGTTAAAAGCTTAAATTCTTTCTCAAGCAGAGGAAATTTCCCTGCCACTAAAATGAAAATCAACATAGCTATGCAATTATTTCATGTATGAAGATAATTCTTTAGTCTCTCAGTACTAGTTCTGTGTAGTTGTTACAGTCATTAGTAAGAAAGTATATGGTCTTCAAAGGACTTCAGATTCAACAGCCTGCAATCATGACTATGTACATATTTATTTGTAGGCAGAGTGTTCATCTTTGATTATCATAAAAGATCTAATGTCCCTTTTGGCTGACATCCTAAAAGAAGAAAAGAATAAATAATAATTAAGGAGAAATAAGTAGACATTTATGCAGTCTATACATCTCACATAATCATAAAAACTGTAAGGAGACAAAGCTAGCAGATCATTCTGTCCATCATTCCAAATATATTGGATTATTCTTTATTCAGTGTGCTTGATTTTGCAGTAATTATCCTTCTATTGCTTCATTTAGGGGCTCATTCCATAGTATAAAAAACCTTTTAATTAGGAAAAAGTAGACTTAGTTTTTAGTGTGAACTTTATTGTGCTTAAAATATGGTATGTTGAATACAAAGAGATTGATATAACTGCACAAAATCCAGGTAGATTTTAGGGAACACAGAAAAATAGGTTTTAAGAATTCCATTCATATCAAACTCTCTTTGTTGTTTTGGTATTTGGTGAGGTTGGAATGATTATAAGTCAAATTATCTGTACACTGAACTTCTTTCAGGCACTCATTTTCCAGAGTTCTATTGATTTCATGTTGAATGAGAGTTGGAGAGTTAACTTGTCTCTGGTTCCAGAGTTGAGGTGTTTTCCAGTTAAGACTGGCTATTTGGCATGTTTATCCAGATTGAATCAATAGGGAATAACAGGAGAAAAGAAAATTGTAATCTTAAAAGAAAATAGATATTAGAGCTGGAGAAGCATGATGGATGTCAGGCACAGAGCGTGAGGAAGCACAGTCTGCTGGAAGACGATATTTGCGGTCTGAATACAGGAGAACCCAGGAAGAGATTTGGATTCCAAATTCAAAATAGTTTACAATTAGAGGCTAGAATGAAGACTATAAACATTAAGAGGGTGTAAGTGGCTTGTTTTTATGCTATGCTGCCTGTGTGGTGCTGGGGTGAGTTTATAAACTTAGAGGAACTTGTAGGGTCAGACAGCCTTAAGACAAAGCTGAAAAATTACCTTAATTCCCAAAGCATTTTATTGTGAAAATTGGCCCAGGTATTTATAATATTACTTTATACTTCAAGAATGACTAAAAAAGGCTTCTAATAAGTAGAAAAAATGCAGGACCATATTTTGGGTAAAGTCCCTGTCTCCATTTTTTTCCTAAGCTTGCATACTGTGTACATTTCCGCCTCTTTCAAATGGCTTTAATGATGCAGCCCGCTCTCTTTCCTTCGTGGCTACTCTACTATTTTGGACCAGGTACTGGGCAAGCAATAGATAAAAGCAGATATGCTTTCTGTTCCTATGAAGTATAAAATTCTAGTAAGAGAGATAGGCATTAAATCTGGGGATTGTGTAACAAGTGTAACATTTAGTTGTTCTGGGGGTAGGTACATGGGTGCTTGTTATATTTTTGAATGCATAATAATGAGTTAACATTTATAAAGTACCTATTCTTTGCTAGACACTGTGTTAAATGTTTTACATGTGTTAACCAATTTGATCCTCACAATATTTTATGATCCTATGAGATAGGTAGTTATTATGTTCATTTCCAGGTGAAGATATTCAGACTTAAAAAGATTAAATAATTTCCCCAGGTGTACATGACTTGGAACAAAGGCAGGCCTTAAATTTATAGTTGGGAGAAGAACATTTCTCCCTTCTCTCTACCCCCTTTGCCCCCACTGCTTTCCAAGGACAAACTAATCAGAATTGGAACAAAGTTTAAGTTATAGCTGGTTAGTACCTTGGATAGCTCCCAGGGCACAGTTCCCAGATGAAGTTCAAGGCCTCATTGGGTCTTTTATTCTCAGAGCTTCCCAGCTATCTGGTGGAGTTTGCCTTTTACCTGTCCCCCTTCGATGAATTTCTGAATATTAAAGAGGCTCAGCCAACTTCATTTAGTAACTCATTCATCAACACTTATTTAAGAAAATGTTATAATGGAAGGGTGGAAGGGGTATATATGGAGGCAAATATGCCAGTATAATGTCTGTGATGCGGGTGATTTCTCCTCATTTTCCTCCAATACCCCTCGCCCTCCAGTACACACATCACCCATTAGAAGAGAAAGGCAGAGCACTTTAGCTAGTAAGGTATTATACAGAGATTCAATGACCCCAGGAGCTCTGGCAGACTTGTAATAACACATTTTGAACAGTTAATCAGGAGTTTAACCAACAAGGATTAAAAGTAGAAATTTAAAGTAATTTAACAACATGGGGTATAATTGGTTTCTTTTGTGCTTTGCTCAGTTCAGCCAAAGATATCATGCAATCATACATTTGCTCTAAAATACTTTTTGATTTTCTTCACAGAACTTCAGTGAACAATCTAGCCATATATATATAGTTTATTTATAAACGTACCTGATTCTGACCTTCTGATGACGTATAGAAAAAAACATCATTTCATTGCTTTATCCATGAGCAGGAATAATGAAAGAAAAATGCCTGATTCATCTTTTTTATTTTTCTGGGGGAAAAAAATGCTGCCACTTTTTCTTTTCATATGCACATAATAGTTGTTCTGCCTCAAAATTTCCCATTAACTGATTAGGTTTCTGTATATTTGTTCTTTCCAAACCCCAAAAGAAGAAAGGATTACCAAAGAATATAACAAATTAAAAATAACGTGTGGACTTCAGACTCTCCCTTCTTTGATGTCACTGTTAAACCAGATGTGTGCTATGCATCAGAAGTTTTATTCTGTTCTATAATCCTATTGGCAAACTCTTGTATCTGTTCCTTATCATATTCTGGAAGGAATTCCATGAAGCAACTTTGAAACAGTGGGAAAAACAACAAAAACAGATCAAGAATCTCATGAAACAGCATTTCAAAGAAAAAATAAAAATAAAATCCCCCATATTTTGAGTAGTCTAAAGTATCTTGATTTTAGTTTGGAATCTTTGCTACAATTGGGCAATAGTACTAATAAAACCAGTCTGCTCTACTTCATTTGATCCTTGCAAGAGAGAGGAAATTATTGGTCTAATTTACATATGTGTTAACTGATGCTTACAGAATATAAATTCACTCAAAGCAGGTGAGGTTAAGTATTCTGACTTCCTTTCTGAGCTATTTCTACTTCACTAATATGCTTTATCTATAATAAAACTAAATTATTTTTTAACATGAAGTAGAATATCATGAATTAAATGATGAGGCAAAAACAATAACCAAACCAAAAATCAGCATTAAATATTCAAGTGTCTGTGGTTGATTGAATTATATGATCCTAAAAATGTTCAGAGCTTAATATCATGTGCCACCTACTGTAAAACTAAATTTTAAAATTTAGCCTAATGTAGAGAAATAGCCTTATTGAATTATAGAAAAAAGAAAAACATGTTACATTTATATTAACATGAGCTACATTAAAAACATATAATTGATTAAAAGATACATTTCCATCATAAACACTGAGAATTTATGATCAATTATTATTAAATAAATGGACATTTCTAATATCCCTGAGTGCCAGATATTCTTTTAAAAAGGTTAAACAGAGTCTTTAGAGTGTCTTATACCATTACTAATTTGTTTTAACATAACTATCCACGTAAATAGTGCAAAAGTGTTCGTATCTGTGAGATCATAAAGCCTAACTTAGGATATAAAAGTTGGAGAAGTTCCCAAGATCAAGAGCAGAAGACCCTGAGTTCACCTCCTCTCATGGCACACCAAAATTACAACTATTTATAGAACAACTATTGATGAAAAAGACCAAAACCTACTGTAAAAGGTCTTCTACAGCTAAAGATATAAAGAAGGAAACAAAATGAGACAGGTAGGATGGGGAGAGTCGCAGTATAGTCAAGACCCATACCCCTGGGTAGGACCCACAAACAGGAGAATAATTATAAAGGCAGAGTTTCTCCCCAAGGAGCAAGGGTTCTGAGCTCACATTGGGCTCCCCAGCCTGGGAGTCCTGCACCTAGAAGACGAGCCCCCAGAACATGTGGCTTTGAAGGCCAGCAGGGTTTGCTTTTGTGGGAGCCAGGGGCCTGTGGGAAATGGAGACTCCACTCTTAAAGAGCTCACACAAAATCCTACAAGATCCCAGACCCAGGGCAGAAGCAATAATTTGAAAGGAGCCTGGGTCAGACATACCTCCTGATCTTGGAGATCTCCCGGAGAGGCAGGAGACAACTGGAGCTCACCCTGGGGACATAGATACTGCTGGAAGCCACTTTTGGGAGCTTGATCTACCACGTGGACACTGGAGTTAGCAAGTGCTTCTTTGGAGTCCTCCCTCTAGCTTGTTAACCTTGGGACGCAACCCTGCCCCCACCCACCAGCCTGCCAGAACCAGTACTGGGACACCACAGGCCAAGCAAATAACTGGGTGGGCACATAGTCCCACCCACAAGGAGACAGGCTGCATTAAAACCCTTGAGCCCACAGTTGCCCCTGGACATGGCCATACCAACCAGAGGGCCCAGGAACTGACACCACATGCCGGTGTGCAGGCACTAGACCTGGGAACCCCAGAGGCTTGCAGCCAGAGACCCTGGGACCCAGATCTATCAACCAGTGGGCAGGCACCAGACACAGGAAAACTGCAGCCCCACAGCCTGCTATGGCAGGACCCAGGCCACTGGCCAGCAGGCAAGAACCAGCCCCGGGACTGGCTAGGCACCCACCCCATCCGCCAGCTGGCCAACACAAGCTTTGGGATACCCTGGGCCCTGAAGCCAGACTCTAGGACATGGCTTTGCTGCCAGTGGGCCAGCACTAACCCCAGGACTTGGCTTCATCCATTAGTGGGCAGGCACCAGCCCTGGGATCTCCTGGACCCTTACTCCACCCACCAGTGACACAGCACAAGCCCTGGGGCTCCTTGGAGCCCTGAAGCCAGTCACCTTGTGACACGGCCCCACCAATCAGTAACTGGCAGTCTCTGTACAAGGCCAGGCCTGGCAACCAAACAGATCAAGAGCCTGCCATGCCTACCATGCTGCCCACAATAGTCAGCCTGCCACAGTAGAAAGACCTTTGCAGCCCACAGAGGGGACACCCCAAGAGCACATAGCTCTGGTGACCAGAGGGGAGTGTGCTGCTGTGATGCATAGGATGAGTCCTATAAAAGGCCACTTCTCCAAGGTCAGGAAACAAAAGCAACTCACTAGATACACAGAAATAAAAGCAGCAAGTTAGAAAAAAATGGTGACAGAAGAACATGTTCAAAATGAAGGAACAAGATAAAACCCCAGAAGAACTAAGTGAAGTAGAGATAGGCAATCTACCTGAGAAAGAGTTCAAGGTAATGATGATAAAGATGATCAAAGAACTCAGAGGAAGAAAGGATAAACAGAGTGAGAAGTTAAAAGTGTTCCACCACCCCCCCACCCCTGCCCCTGGTGGCTCAGCTGGCTCAGTCACTGGTCATTGCTGGCTCTGCGATCTCTCGGAGGCTGGTTGCAGCTCCTTCCTCTGCATCTGGCGCCAGCATCTCCAGCCCATCCTAGAAGTTAAAAGTTTTTAACAAAGAGTAAGAAAACATTAAAACATTAAGAACAACCAAGCAGAGATGAAGAATGCACTAACTGAAGTGAAAAATACACTAGACAGAATCAACAGTAGATTCATTGACACAGAGGAACAGATCAGCAAGCTGGAAGACAGTGGAAATCACTGAAACTGAACAGAAAAAAGAATGAAAAGAAATGACAGTTTGAGAGACCTCTGAGACAACATCAAGCATATTAATATTTGCATTATAGGGGTCCCAGAAGGAGAAGAGAGAACAAGAGGCAAAGAACATATTTGAAGACATAATAGCTGAAAACTTTCCTAACCTGGGAAAGGAAACAGACATCCAAGTACAGGAAGCACAGAGTCTCTAACAGGATCAACCCAAAGAGGACTGCACCAAGACACATTGTAATTAAAATGTCAAAAATCAAAGATTAAGAGAGAATAATAAAGGCAGCAACAGAAGAGCAACAAGTTACATAATACAATGGAACTCCCATAAGGCTATCAACTGACTTTTCAGCAAAAACTCTGCAGGCCAAAAAGGAATGATATATTTAAACTGATGAAAGGAAAAAACCTAAAACCACAAATATTCTACTCGGCAAAGCTCTCATTAGGATTTGATGGGGAGGTCAAACATTTTGCAGACAAGCAAAAGCTAAAAGAGTTAGGCACCACCAAAACAGCTTTACAAGAAATGTTAAAGGGACTTCTCTAAGTGAAAAAGAAAAGGCTACAATTAGAAACAAGAAAATTATGAAAGGAAAAAGTTCATTGGTAAAGGCAAACATACAGTAAAGGTAGGGAATCAACTATGTACAAAGCTAGTAGCAAGTTTAAAAGACAAAAGTGGTAAAATCATCTATATCCACAGTAAGCAGTTAAGGGATACACACAAAAAAATAGATGTAAATCATGATGTCAAAATAGTAATCGTGAGGAGAGGAGAATAAAAATGCAGAGTTGTTAAAATGTGTTTGAAATTAAGAGATCAGCAACTTAAAATAATAATAATCGTATATGTATGACCTAATTCAATTTAAAAGCTTTTGCACAGCCAAGGAAACCATCAACAAAATGAAAAGAAGAAAGGATAAACAGAGTGAGAAGTTAAAAGTGTTCCACCACCCCCACCCACCGCCCCTAGCGGCTCAGCTGGCTCAGTCACTGGTCATTGCTGGCTCTGCGATCTCTCGGAGGCTGGTTGCAGCTCCTTCCTCTGCATCTGGTGCCAGCAGATGTTCCCAAACTGAATGGGGAAAAAATATCTGCAAATTATATGATGGATAAGAAGTTTTCAAAATATACTCATACAACTCAATATAAAAAAAAACCCCAGTCCAATTAAAAAATGGACAGAAGACCTGAATAGATATTTTTGCAGAGAAGATAGCTGACACACACCTGAAAAGATGCTCAATATTGCTAATTATTAGAGAAACGCAAATCAAAACAACAATGAGATATAATCTCACACCTTTCAGAACAGCTATCATCAAAATGACCATAAGTAAGAAATGTTGGCGATAATGTGGAGAAAAGGGAACCCTTGTACACTGGTGGTGGGAATGCAAATTGGTATAGCCACTGTGGAAAACAGTATAGAGGTTTCTCAAAAAACTAAAAATAGAACAACCATATGAACCAGCAATTCCACCCCTGGGCATATATGGGAAGAAAAGTAAAACACTAATTCAAAAAGATACATGTACCCCAATGTTCATAGCAAAGTTATTTATAATAGACAATATATGGAAGCAACTTAAGTGTCCATCAATAGATGAATGGATAAAGATGTGACACACACACACACAATGGAATACTACTCATTCATAAAAAAGAATGGAAATTTTGCCATTTGCAACAACATAGATGGACCTGGAGGGTATTACGTTTAGTGACATAAGTCAGAGAAAGACAAATGGTGTATGTTATCAGTTATATGTGGGATCTAAAAAATCAAACTAGTGAGTATCACAAAAATGTAATAGACTCACAGATATAGACAACAAACTAGTGGTTACCAGTGGTCAGAGAGCATGGGGGAGGGGAAGATAAGGATAAGGGATTTAGGGGTACAAACTACTATGTATAAAATAAATAAGCTACAAAGATACATTGTACAGCACAGGGAATATTGCTAATATTTTATAATAACTATAAATCGAGTATAATCCATAAACATTTTGAGTCAGTACGTTTTATATCCGAAACTAACATAATATTTTAATTCAACTATACTAATAAATTTTTTTAATTGTAAAAGATATAAGAGCCAATGTAGCGCAACTTTATGCTACCATAGATTAAGGTTATTGCTGAAAATGATCAATACTACTCATCAAAAATGGTTATATAAAAGCAAATTAGCATCATGCATATCGATTTTAAAACTAACACAATTTTTTGCTCACTCAATTAGATTAATCATGAGCAATATTTTTTGTCAATCTGAACCTATCCAGGAGCTTTCTCCACTACAAAATAGCTGTTTTAAAATATTGTCTCCTAAATAATTTTCCATCAAATATTAAGAAATATCATATGTGTTCTGTGTTAAAAATTTTGTCAAGCCTCAAAAGCATTCAAACACTTCAGAAGAATAGTTATTTAAAAAAAATTCATACAGGGAGACCTTCGAGATGGCAGGGGAGTAAGACATGATCACCTTCCACCCCATAAATACATCAAAAATACATTTACATGTGGAACAACTCCTACAGAACACCTACTGAATGCTGGCAGAAGACCTCAGACTTCCCAAAGGCAAGGAAATCCCCACATACCTGGGTAGGGCAAAAGAAAAAAGAAAAAACAGAGACAAAAGAATAGGGATGGGACACACACCTCTGGGAGGGAGCTGTGAAGCAGGAAAAGTTTCCACACACTAGGAAGCCCCTTCACTGGTAGAGACAGGGAGTGGGCGGGGAGAAGCTTCAGAGCCACGGAGGAGAGCACAGCAACAGGTGTGCAGAGGGCAAAGCAGAGAGATTCCCACACAGAGGATCGGTGCCAACCAGCACTCACCAGCCTTAGAGGTTTGTCTGCTCACCCATCGGGGCAGGTGGGGGCTGGGAGCTGAGGCTCAGCCTTCAGAGATCACATCCCAGGGAGAGGACTGGGGTTGGCAGTGTGAACACAGCATGAGAGGAGCTAGTGCACCACAGCTAGTTGGGAAGGAGTCCGGGAGAAAGTCTGGACCTGCCAGAGAGGAAAGAGACCTTTGTTTCGGGGTGAGCGAGGAGAGTGGATTCCTTCCCAGTGTGCCCACAGAAGGCAGAGCACCACCTAAGCGAGCTCCAGAAACGGGTGCAAGCCACGGCTATCAGCTCAGACCCCAGAGATGGGCATGAACTGCTAACACTGCTGCCACTGCCACCAAGACTCCTGTGCGCAAGCGCAGGTCACTACCCACAACACCCCAGGAGCCTGTGCAGCCCGCCACTGCCAGGGTCCCGAGATCCAGAGACAACTTCCCTGGGAGAACACAGAGCATGCCTCAGGCTGTTGCAACATCAAGCCGGCCTCTGCTGCACCAGGCTTGCCCCACATTCCATTTGTGATGACTGTACCCCTTCCTCCCCCTGGCCTGAGTGAGCAAGAGAGCCCTAATCAGCTGCTGCTTTAAGCCCCTACTGTCTGGGCATGTAACAGACCACTGAGGGCGGCCTACATGCAGAGGCGGAGCCAAAACCAAAGCTGAACCTCAGGAGCTGTGCGAACAAAAAAAAAAAGGAAATTTCTCTGTGTAGCCTCAGAAGCAGCAGATTAAATCCCCACAATCAACTTGATAAACCCTGCATCTGAAGAATACCTGAATAGAGAATGAATGTTCCCAAAATTAAGGCGGTGGGCTTTGGGAGCAACTGTAGATTTGGGGTTTGCTTTCTGCATCTAACTTGTTTCTGGTTTTATGTTTATTTTAGTTTAGTATTCAGTGCTTATTATCATTGGTGGATTTGTTTATTGGTTTGGTTGCTCACTTCCTTATATTTTTATACATATATATATTTTCTTTTTCCTCTTTTTGTGAGTGTGTATGTGTATGCTTCTTTGTGTGACTTTGTCTGTATAGGTTTGCTTTTACCATTTGTCCTAGGGTTCTGCCTGTTCAATTTTTTGTTTTGTTATTGTTTCTGTTTTCCTCTCCTCCTTTTCTGCTGAGCTGTGTAGCTGGCAGGGTCTTGGTGCTCTGCCCGGGTGTCGGGCCTGAGCCCCCGAGGTGGGAGGACTGAGTCCAGGACATTGGACCACCAGAAACCTCCCAGCCCCATGTAGTATCAGTCAGCGAGAGCTCTCACAGAGATCTTCATCTCAAGACTAAGACCCAGCTCCACCCAATGGGGAGCAAGCTCCAGTGCTGGATGCCCCATGCCAAACAACTAGCAAGACAGGAACACAACCCAACCCATTAGCAGAGAGGCTGCCTAAAGTCATACTAAGTTTACAGACACCCCAAAACACAACCGGAGGTGACCCTGCCCACCAGAAGGACAGGATACAGACCCACCCAACAGGACAGAGGCACCAGTCCCCTCCACCAGGAAACCTACACAAGCCACAGAAACAACCTCACCACTGAGGGCAGACAGCAAAAATAACGGGAACTATGAACCTGCAGTCTGTGAAAAGAGACCTCAAACACAGTGAGTTAAACAAAATGGGAAAACAGAGAAATATGCAGCAGATGAAGGAGCAAGGTAAAAACCCACCAGACCAAACAAATGAAGAGGAAATAGGCAGTCTACCTGAAAAAGAATTCAGAGTAATGATAGTAAAGATGATCATAAATCTCGGAAATAGAATGATGAAAATACAAGAAATGTTTAACAAAGACCTAGAAGAACGATAGAGCAAACAAACAATGATGATCAACCAAATAAATGAAATTTAAAATTCTCTAGAAGGAATCAATAGCAGAATAACTTAGGCAGAGCAACGGAGAAGTGACCTGGAAGATAAAATAGTGGAAATAATTGCCACAGAGCAGAATAAAGAAAAAAGAATGAAAAGATTGAGGACAGTCTCAGAGACCTCTGAGACAACATTAAATGCACCAACATTCGTATTACAGGGGTCCCAGAAGAAGAAGAGAAAAAGAAAGTGTCTGAGAAAATATTTGAAGAGATTATGTTGAAAACTTCCATAACATGGGAATCAACTCCAGGAAGCAAGGAGAGTCCCATACAGGATAAATCCAAGGAGAAATACGCCAAGACACATATTAATCAAACTAGCAAAAATTAAATACAAAGAGAAAATATTAAAAGCAACAAGGGAAAAGCAAGAAATAACATACAGGGACTGCCCATAAGGTTAACAGCTGGCCTTTCAGCAGAAACTCTGCAAGCCAGAAGGGAATGGCAGGACATATTTAAAGGGATGAAAGAGAAAAACCTATGACCAAGATTATTCTACACAGCAAGGATCTCATTCAGATTTGACAGAGAAATTAAAACCTTAGAGATAACCAAAAGTTAAGAGAATTCAGCACCACCAAACCAGCTTTACAACAAATGCTAAAGGAATTTCTCTAGGCAGGAAACACAAGAGATGGAAAAGACCTCCAAAAACAAACCCAAAACAATTAAGAAAATGGTAATAGGAACATACATATCAATAATTACCTTAAATGTAAACGGATTAAATGCTCCAACCAAAAGATACAGGCTCTCTGAGTGGATAAAAAACAAGACCCATATATATGCTGTCTGTAAGAAACCCACTTCAGACCTAGGGACACATACAGACTGAGGGTGAGGGGATGGAAAAAGATATTCCATGCAAATGGAAATCAAAAGAAAGCTGGAGTAGCAATACTCATATCAGATAAAATACACTTTAAAATAAAGAATGTTACAAGAGACAAGGAAGGACACTACATAATAATCAAGGGATCAATCCAAGAAGATATATCAATTGTAAATATTTATGCACCCAACATAGGAACACCCAATACCTAAGGCAAATACTAACAGCTCTAAAAGAGGAAATCGACAGTAACACAATAATAGTGGGGGACTTTAACACCTCACTTACACCAATGGACAGATTACCGCAACAGAAAATTAATAAAGAAACACATGCTTTAAATGACACAATAGACCAGATAGATTTAATTGATACTTTTAGGACATTCCATCTGAAAACAGCAGATTACACTTTCTTCTCAAATGCACATGGAACATTCTCCAGGATAGATCACATCTTGTGTCACAAATCAAGCTTTGGTAAATTTAAGAAAATTGAAACCATATCAAGTATCTTTCTCAACAACAATGCTATGAGACTAGATATCAATTACAGGGAAAAAACTGTAAAAAATACAAACACATGAACGCTAAACAATATGCTACTAAATAACCAAGAGATCACTGAAGAAATCAAAGAGGAAATCAAAAAATATCTAGAAACAAGTGACAATGAAAACACGATGACCCAAAACCTATGGGATGCAGCAAAAGCAGTTCTAAGAGGGAAGTTTATAGTAAAAGCCTACCTCAAGAAACAAGAAAAATCTCAAATAAACAACCTAACCTAACACCTAAAGCAATTAGAGAGAGAAGAACAAAAGAAACCCAACGTTAGTAGAAGGAAAGAAATCATAAAGATCAGATCAGAAATAAAAGAACAAGAAATGAAGAAAACAATAACAAAGTTCAATGAAACTAAAAGCTGGTTCTTTGAGAAGCTAAAAAAATTGATAAACCATTAGCCAGACTCAAGAAAAAAATGGAGAAGGCTCAGATCAACAGAATTAGAAATGAAAAAGGAGAAGTAAAAACTGACACTGCAGAAATACAAAGGATCATGAGAGACTACTACAAGCAACTATATGCCAATAAAATGGACAACCTGGAAGAAGTGTACAAATTTTTAGAAAAGTACAACCTTCTAAGACTGAACCAGCAAGAAATAGAAAATATGAACAGACCAATCACAAGAACTGAAATTGAAACTGTGATTAAAAATCTTCCAACAAACAAAAGCCCAGGACCAGATGTCTTCACAGGTGAATTCTATCAAACATTTGGAGAAGAGCTAACACCTATCCTTCTCAAACTCTTCCAAAATATAGCAGAGGGAGGAACACTCCCAAACCCATTCTACAAGCCACCATCATCCTGATACCAAAACCAGACAAAGATGTCGCCCAAAAAGAAAACTACAGGCCAATATCACTGACGAAAATAGATGCAAAAATCTTCAACAAAATACTAGCAAACAGAATCCAACAACACATTAAAAGGATCATACACCATGATCAAGTGGGGTTTATCCCAGGAGTGCAAGGATTCTTCAATATACACAATCAATCAATGTGATACACCATATTAACAATCTGAAGGTTTAAAACCATGTGATCATCTCAGTAGATGCAGAAAAACCTTTTGACAAAATTCAACAACCAATTATGATAAAAACTCTCCAGAAAGTAGGCATAGAAGGAACCTACCTCAACATAATAAAGGCCATATATGACAAACCCACAGTCCACATCGTTCTCAATGATGAAAAACTGAAACCATCTCCACTAAGATCAGGAATAAGATAAAGCTGCCCACTCTCACTGCTATTATTCAACATATATTCAACATAGTTTTGAAAGTTTTAGCCACAACAATCAGAGAAGAAAAAGAAATAAAGGAATCCAAAATGGACAAGAAGAAGTAAAACTCTGACTATTTGCAGATGACATGATACTATACATAGATAGTCCTAAAGGTGTCAACAGAAAACTACTAGAGCTAATCAATGAATTTGGTAAAGTAGCAGGATACAAAAGTAATGCACAGAAATCTCTGGCATTCCTACACACTAACGATGAAAAATCTGAAAGAGAAATTAAGGAAACAATCCCATTTACCATTGCAACAAAAAGAATAAAATACCTTGGGATAAACCTTCCTAAGAAGACAAAATCCTGTATGCAGAAAACTATAAGACACTGATGATAGAAATTAAAGACAATACAAACAGATGGTGATATATACCATGTTCTTGGATTGGAAGAACCAACATTGTGAAAATGGCTATAGTACCCAAAGCAATCTACAGATTCAGTGCAATCCCTATCAAGCTACCAAAGGCATTTTTCACAAAACTAGAACAAAAAATTTTACAATTTGTATGGAAACACAAAAGACCCCGAATAGCCAAAGCAATCTTGTGAAAGAAAAATGGAGCTGGAGGAATCAGGTTCCCTGACTACAGGCTATACTACAAAGCTACAGTAATCAAGACAGTATGGTACTGGCACAAAAACAGAAACAGAGATCAATGGAACAGCATAGAAAGCCCACAGATAAACCCATGCACATATGCTCACCTTATCTTGACAAAGGAGGCAAGAATATACAACGGAGAAAAGACAGCCTCTTCAATAAGTGGTGATGGGAAAACTGGACAGCTACATGTAAAAGAATGAAATTAGAACACTTCCTAATACCACACACAAAAATAAACTCAAAATGGATTAAACACCTAAATGTAAGGTCAGACACTATAAAACTCTTAGAGGAAAACTTAGGCAGAACACCCTATGACGTAAATCACAGCAAGATCCTTTTTGACCCAACTCCTAGAGAAATGGAAGTAAAAACAAAAATCAAATCGGACCTAATGAACTTAAAAGATTTTGCACAGCAAAGGAAACCATAAACAAGACGAAAATACCACCCTCAGAATGGGAGAAAATATTTGCAAATGAAGCAACTGACAAAGGATTAATCTCCAAAATATACAAGCAGCTCATGCAGCTCAATATCAAATAAACAAACAACCCAATCCAAGAATAGGTGGAAGACCTAAATAAACATTTCTCCAAAGAAGATATACAGATTGCCAACAAACACATGAAAGTATGCTCAACATCACTAATCATTAGAGAAATGCAAATCAAAACCACAGTGAGGTATCACTTCACACCAGTTAGAATGGGTATTATCAGAAAATCTACAAACCAGAAATGTTGGAGAGGGTGTGGAGAAAAGGGAACCTTCTTGCACTGTTGGTGGGAATGTAAATTGATAAACCCACTTTGGGGAACAGTATGGAGGTTCTTAAAAAACTGAAAATAGAACTACCATATGATCCAGCAATCCCACTACTGGGCATATACCCTGAGAAAACCATAATTCAAAAAGAGACATGTACCACAATGTTCATTGTAGCACTAATTACAGTAGCCAGGAAATGGAAGCATCCTAAGTGTCCATCGACAGATGAAGGGATAAAGAAGATGTGGCACATATATACAATGGAATATTACTTGGCCATAAAAGGAAATGAAATTGAGTTATTTGTAGTGAGGTGGATAGACCTAGAGTCTGGCATAGAGTGAAGTAAGTCAGAAAGAGAAAAACAAATGCCATATGTTAACACATATATATGGAATCTAAAAACAAAATAATGGTTCTGATCAACCTAGGGGCAGGACAGGCATAAAGACGCAGAGGTAGAGAATGGACTTGAGGACACGGGGAAGGGTAAGTGTAACCTGAGACGAAGTGAAAGGGTAGCATTGACATATGTACACTACCAACTGTAAAATAGCTAGTGGGAAGGTGCTGCATAGCACAGGGAGATCAGTTCGTTGCTTTGTGACCACCTAGAGGGGTGGATATGGAGGGTGGGAGGGAAGCACAAGATGGGGGGATATGGGGATATATGTATACATATAACTGATTCACTTTGTTATACAGCAGAAACTAACACAACTTTGTAAAGCAGTTATACTCCAACAAATATGTTTTAAAAAATTGATATATTCTCATTTTGAAAACAAACAAACAATTCATCAAAGTACAATAAGGGAAAAATACAGTCAGAATTTCATTAGCTCGATACAATGTATAATTAATAGTACATCATACTACATTTTTCTCTATGTGTGCACACATATTTTTTTATATGGATGGAAAATGATTCAATTAATATTGCTTTCAACTGCAAATCACTGAAAACTAAATCAATAATGGTTTAGGTAAATAAGCCCCACATGACAAGAAGTTAGAGATGGTATAGAGATTCAGTGATGAAATAAAAACTATATCTTTTCTCTGTGTTATTATTAGTATGTCCTTTTTTGCCTCATGGTGGTAAAATGGCTACTTTACATCCAGGCCTTTATTCAAGGCATGAACAAATGGGAGTGCTGGCCAGAGATGTGCTTCTCCTTTATTATCATAAAAGCAAGTATTTATCCAGGCAAATCTCACCTCCAGCAGGTTTCTACTTGTGGCTCATGGACCAAAATATGTTACAGTTCCATTCCTAAGTGGAAATGGAGCTGAAAAAGTGAGGAATTAGTTTGCAGACTTTATAAGAAAATATGTTAAGGTAGAAATATGTTTTTTCATAAAAAATGCATAAAAATGAAATCATATTTAATCTTGATATTTTAAAAGAAAATATGTTAAGTTTAGTTTTACAGAAGGAAAAGCCAGAGTAAAATTGAAGGAAATATTGATCTTCTTATAAATATTTTCTCACTAAAATACTTATTTTTCTTTTTCTTTTTTTTTTTTTTTATTTATTATTTATGGCTGTGTTGGGTCTCCGTTTCTGTGTGAGGGCTTTCTCCAGTTGTGGCAAGCGAGGGCCACTCTTCATCGCGGTGCGCGGGCCTCTCACTATCGCGGCCTCTCTTGTTGCGGAGCACAGGCTCCAGACGCGCAGGCTCAGTAGTTGTGGCTCACGGGCCTAGTTGCTCCGCGGCATGTGGGGTCTTCCCAGACCAGGGCTCGAACCCGTGTCCCCTGCATTGGCATGCAGATTCTCAACCACTGCGCCACCAGGGAAGCCCTACTTATTATTTTTAAAAACATACTTGTAGGGTTAGAAAAAGTCAATGAAAACTATTAACAAGTTTAAATCATTATGATTTTTAAACACCATATTTAAATTTTTTACTGAACTGATATAAAATAAAATAAAATGACCACAAAGTTATATCCCTCATAGCTTGATTTTTAAATTTATATTGACAGTGTTGCATTGTTAAGATATTAAACATTTACATTCTTTTTATAATTGTAATTCCCATACTTGCATGTTCAAACTGTTCAATGATTTATCCCGTCATTGTATAATGACTTTTCCCTCACATTTATTTACCTTTGACTCTTTTTCTTTTTACCTTTGACTCTTAATTACCTTGATAATTGGATGGCACTTTTTAAAAAGACACATTCTTAGATATTGAATTTTCCAAGTTACTTAGCATTTAAGAATATTGCTCTTTTACTTTAAGAACTTGTCACGGTCACCCCCAGCTTCAGCAACCACCACCCTGATCAGTCAGCAGGAATCGGTATTGAGACAAGACCCTCCACCAGCAAAAAGACTATCACTTGCTAAAGGCTCAGATGATGGTTAGCATTTTACATCAATAAAGTATTTTTAAATTAAGGTATGTATATTTTTCTGACATAATTCTATTACACACATATAGACTACATTACAGTGTAAACATAATTTTTATATGCATTGGGAAACCAGAAAATTTGTGAGACTCACTTTATTGCAGTATGCACCATTTTTAGTGGCCTGGGACCAAACCCACAATATCTTCAATGTATGCCTGTATCTATTCATTGCTTTTATGACTAATGGTCATAGTGGTTACTTGTAATATCTTGAGTCATAATTTTTTTCACTCATAGGCATTCCTACTTGTCCTTTGGCATTGTATGTTGCTATGAAGAAATCTGGGCTAGACTGTTTATTATTATTTTCTTTATTTAGATGAACTGCCTTTTTATCTTGTATTCTTGGAAATTAGTAACTACTTTTGAGAAATTAATGGAATATAAGACCTAAATTATGTCATTTTTATCATATTTATTTTCAAGTTGCTTTAATATCATTTCATTTACTCTTCACAGCAAGCCTGTAAAATAGATATTATCTCCATTTTTTATAAGTAAAACTAAATTTCAGATAATGTAATAGATATTTCCAGTTCTTGGATGTAATATTAAACTAAAATAGACCTCCCCCACCAAAAACAAAACAAAACAAAACAAAACCTGTCTCTAAATTTAATGCTCTTTCCATTATACGGCTTTGTAACATGATTATGAAAAAACTGTCTCGGGTTCACACCTCTTCTACCTTTCATGATTTAGTCTTGGTAGGATGTGTGTTTCTAGGAATTTATTCATTTCTTCTAGATTGTCCATTTGTTGGTGTATAAATGTTCATAGTATTCTCATGATTTTTTGTGTTTATGTGGTATTGTTTGTAATTTCTAGTCTTTCATTTACAATCTTATTTGAGTCTTTTTTTTTCTTGGTTAGTCTAGGTAAAAGTTTGTCAATTTTTTAAATTTTTTCAAAGAACCAACTCTTAGTTTTGTTAATATCTTCCATTATTTTTCTATTCTCTGTTTTATTTATTTCCTTTGTTCTGCTAACTTTGACCTATTTGTTCTTTTTCTAGTCAAATTGGGCGTCCATCTGCACCCCAACTCCCTTCTCTGTATCTGACCCCCATAAGCTAATTCTGAAGGTTCTCCTAGTGACCCTCTGATATGAGACCCAGAGTAGGACTCCTACAAAGCATCTCACTATGCTGAGGAAGCTGGATGTCCACCTTGGTTTTTTGTTTGTGTGTTTGTTTTTATCCTGGAGAAACTGTAGGCCTAGGGAGACCTTTTGGTGCAACAGCTGTGTCAGCCTGGAGGAGGGGTGCTACGGTCAAAGTGTAGCCACTCCTCTTACCCTTCCTATGGGGTCCTTCTTGGTCTCTGATGTCCAGGAGGGTGCTTTAGCATTACCTTCAAGTTATGGGTTTTTCACACTGGTGTCTTGTCTATGGATAGTAGCTAGTTCATCTTCAACGAGGGGGGGCTAGCATTGGGATGACATCACTCCTGTGTTGACTATGTTAAAGAAAGCAGTTGTAGTTAATGAGAAATAAGGAAAAATCTGTCTTTGGGTTAAAATTCATGGTATTAAAATGTGAATAACAGCTTGCAAATCAGTAAAGATAATTTCAAGCATACTGCTAGAAAAAATTTTTCTTATATTTGTATATAAAAATGAAATATTGAGTTAGTAACTTTTGTATTTTAATGTAAGGAAATAAAATCGAGAGGCACTTTATAGACTGTATGGTGGCAGGTAAAAACTATGTTATTATAACAGCAATTCTTCAGATAGTTTTATAATTTTTAATTATTATTTTCATCAACTAAATTATATGCCTTAATAGAGAGCTCATTAAGCTTTCAGTTATTGCTAGACTTCACTCTGGGAATCCGCATATTATTCAGAAGGTATATTTTGCAGAACTAATATGTTGCCTATACTTTTTTTTGAAGTTGGAAAAAATAATATGCAGTGACTAGGAAAATAAAAGTAAATTATTTTTAGAAATAGAGGCTGTATGATTTTAATTCACCTCATTATTTACCTGTGCTTTGATACTGGTGGAAATCTGTGCTTCAACTTTATGTAGCTTTTCTTAAATGTCATGGTAGAGTCTTAATAATTTCCATTTTTATTAGAAACTATCATACGATGGTGAGAGTAAATACAGATAATTTACAGAATGATAACAAAATGTGTTTTTTAATCTTTTCCCCATCCCTTTTCTGAAACAGACAATCACAGCAAGTTAGAACTGGAAGGAAACTGAGAGGGCAGTTAATAAGCCCCTTCCCCCATCCTTTATTTAAGAAGAAGAAACAAAGTTTAATTGCTTACAGGGCCAAGAAAATGAGTTAGGTTTCTTCATTCCTGTTCAAAGCCAGTTGGGATTGAAACACCATGGGCTGGTGGAAGGATAGGTTACTATTGCTGGTCCAGGCCACAGTAAACATCTAGAAGTGCTGGGAGGTTGAGAAGCCTGTATTCCTGTAAGAAAAGTGAATCAGAAAAAATGAGATGGAAGAGAGAGACAGAGGCAACGAGGTAAAAGCCTTTGTGTTGGCTCATTCTCTGTCACCCTACCCTTTCATGCCAGTCAAACAGATGGTGGCTACTTTAACTTTTTGTCTATCCTTGGTGTTGCCATGGGTGAATATAGATCTTACAACTTTAGGCCAAAAGACAAGTTGATGACACCAACAAGGACCTACTCTATAGAGAACTATACTCAATATTTTGTAATAACCTATAATGGAAAATAATCTGAAAAAGAATTTATAGATTTTGATATGTATAACTGAATCACTGTGCTGTACACCTGAAACTAACACAACATTGTAAGTCAACTATACTTCAATTAAAAAAAAGTTGGTGACTTATTTGTGCTATTTTAATACAATATGATTGTAATAAAGTGGTATCTTCACCTGCAAAGTCCTACTCATCTTCCAGATCCATCTCATATATGGGTTCTGCAACTGCAGATTCAACAAACCTCAGACCATGTACTATGTTTGGTTGAATCTGTGAATGCAGAATCTTCAGATTCAGATAATGGGACTTGAGCATCCATGGATTTTGGTATCGTGGTGGATTCTGGAACCAACCCCCACTGAGGGATGGCTGCATTATAATGTCAGTGTAAATTCATGAGAGATAAAATATAAACAGCAAAATTTATTTCATTAATAATTACAATATGAATATGCATTATATGATAATAGCTCTGTCAACCTTCACAGCTCATCTTTCATGAATCTTCTCTTAGAACTAAATAACAGAGGAAGGAAAAAGAAGTTGAGATAGAAGAGAACACAGTCCAAATTGAGCTTAGAGGAGCAGGTGATTATTGAAGCCCAGTACCTTTTTATTCACTGCCTTAAATTGATAGGCAATTGGTAACATACGTAAATAAAGAAAATTCAGTTTACCCATTCACAATTCTTCTGTTATACCTTTAAAGATAATATTAATTTATGTTATTTTCCAGTGCCAGCTAAAAATTAATATGACTTCCACCCACACCCAATAAAGTAGGTGATATTCTCCCTTGGTGTCACCTTGTTATTGTTTCTGATTTATTAGACCCAGTAAACTTTGGCACCAACTAAGGCATTACTTTAGTCGCTCCTTGCTTTCCAGTTGTTTGCTATCTTTTTCTAGCCATGAAATCCAAAGCCAGCCAAGCAATCTGCATCTTAACCTCGTCACTTTATTTCCTGAGCTGAATCCAGTCCCACACATGGATGAAAACAAATCTCATCTGAATTCTCATCCAGGGGGAAATGTCTTTTTAGTGTGATCCAGAAGAGATCTAAATAGCAAAATTGTGTTATGAGTAACGTTTGTTAATATCCAACGAGTTTGGCAGGATTTCACCTCTTAGTACCTCACCAGGGTGCTTGTGACTGTAAAGTAGAATCTTATGCAAGAGCCTCAAGTTTATTAGTCATATTTACTTACCTTATAAAAACCAAAATTATATCTCTCAGTTGCTTTCAAGACAGCTGCAGCTAACGTATCTGTTCCTCTGGGTACTCTCAGACTTAGGTTATATTTTCTCAACTCTTTGGAACAGTTTAGATCCAGGCTACCACATTGCTATACTACAGCAAACACATTATTCAGAGCATATTATTATTATGATTCACCACAGAGAGGGAGCTTCAGATTTAGGAAATTTCCAACATCTTATAAACTGGAAAACCTTAAAACAGTGGTGTAACCATCTCTGCTTTTACTGGGAAGGAGCTATGTAGAATGGAGAGTTGGATTTAAGGTACTGATTATTTTTTGATCGGAAAAGTTGATTCTTAGAAGAGAACAGAATAGTTGGGATCTAAAAGGGGGACCCCAACCTGCATATGGATTCAGAGACTCCAGTTTCTTTTCCCCATTAGGACACAAATATCATGTTGGTAGTTAATACGTGTGTCAGGAATGTCGTATGCTTATAGTACAAAGATGACAATTTGTAAAGTAACTTAACCCACTTCACTTTTGATGTCCGTGTAGTATTTATTTCTTTTTTCAAAAATTGAATTTGTTAGTATAGGCCAGTAGTTAGCAAACTTTTCCTGTAAAGGGCCAGGTAGTAAATATTTTAGATTTTTTTGCCATACAACCTGTGTTACAAAAACTCATCTTTGCTGTGGTAGCTTAAAAGCAGCCAGAGACAATGTGTAAATGAATGGGTATGCTTGAGTTTCCCCAATTTTTATTTCCAAAACCAAGTGGTGAGTGAATGTGGCTTGCTTTTCACCCCTGGTTTAGCATTATTTCCAGCTGAGGCAAAAGACCAGAGATCAATTCCCTTAGGTTCTTAATCTTTGTTATATTTTCAAAAAAATCCTAAACTCTTAGAATTATTTTTTTTTATGACTTGAATCATCTATTTAAAACATGAAACAGGTTAATTTAAAAAAAAGTTTAATCGTGAAATGCTTTTAAGGTGTCTTAAGACTCAACTCTGGTTTTGATTAATATACACGTAATTTGACAAACAGTTGATTTATTAATATATCTATGTCCTGAGAATACTCTCCCATGAGGCATCTAAACACCTTCACGTTTTCCCTTTGTTACTACATCAAACTTGAGTTTCATATAGGAAGCTGTTTCTTAAAGTCTCTACTGAACATATTCACACAGTGTTTGAATTATTCCTGAATTGCAATGAGGAAAATTTGTTAACAATGGATAATTAGCGATTTTTATAGGCTCAGAGGAGAAACTTGCCAAAAGTGATTGCCTAGGCCACTCAACCTCTACACCTAGCCCTTACGGTGTTAGGACGTTATTATACAAAATAAACCAATTCATTTACTTTGCCCTAAAAGTGCGTATTTGCCATCTTTGTTTATTTAGATATTCAAAAAGGGAAGTAGACCAATGAGCTTCCTTGATTTAGTTTGTCAGACTTTAGTATTTATTGTACTTTTAATTTCCTCTCATTTGTTTCTCTGTTACAATTATAAATGGTTCATAATCTAATACTATACTGATAATTTGTTTTTTAATTTGCCAGTTGATGACATTATATAACAATGTCGTAGAACCTCAGAGGTAAAAATACTTAAAAGACATCTATTTTCTCTCTTCATTCAACAGCAGGTTGTGAATATTATCCACAGTTTTAAACAATTTTTTTCTATTGGAGACTCATGGGCATTTTGCACTCATATTATTGCCAGCAAATAATAGGCAAAAAACTATCATTTGGCTAACAGATTTAGCACATATTAAATCCTATATTAAAACAATTTAAAGAGATTATTTACTAAAAGTAGGCTATCTATAACAACTGAATATTCTGCCTCCTTTCTTTTTGTGTAGTGATATGGATTATTCAGAGTGAGATGAACCCACATTCTGAGTTTATTGAATTCAAGTACAGCATAAGGATTTTTCTACTAAACTCAGAGAATGTTAACTAAGAGGCAAAATAAACAAATAAAGCCATCATTTATTAAGCTGTGGTTTTCTCTGACCTTTTCAATGTGCTTTGCATCTTTTATTAGTAGTTTACTATGTACTCTGATAATGAAAACAAAACAAAACAATGACCCACCAAGAGACAGAAAGTAAGAGCCAGAGGGAGAGCGAGAGAGCGAGAGAGAGAGAGAGAGAGAGAGAGAGATCATATTCTATGGGCTAAATATTTTTAAAAAGCCTGTTTCCATTGCCCTCTTACTGATATCCAATGGTAGCCCAATAGAAGTTGTTTAATTGCAAACAATAAAAGGGATTGCATTTTCTGTCAATAATTAACAAAAATAAAACTGACTCTATATTTTAAAAAATTACATTGCCCTGACATTCTAAACAATGTCAATGCTTAAAATATTCATCACTCTCAATTTTTTGTTTGCCTAAGCTCTAAACAGGGAGGGGTTGGCAAACTATGGTCTATGGGCCACATCCAGAATATAACATAATATAAATACATTTTTAAGTGGTTGACAAAAAATTGTGAAAAAAATTTTCTCTTGTTATACAACTACCTACAAATTACTTTCAGTTTTGCTTTTGACCTGCAAAAAGCCTAAAATTTTTGCTATCTGGCTCTTTAAAGAAACAGTTTGTTAATCCTTATTTTAAACAATTGCTGTGGTTAATGTCTTATTTTTATATATGTAATATATAAAAACTTCACAGGGAGATCAGCTCGGTGCTTTGTGACCACCTAGAGAGGTGGGATAGGGAGGGTAGGAGGGAGGGAGACCCAAGAGGGGAGAGATATGGGAACATATGTATATGTATAACTGATTCACTTTGTTATAAAGCAGAAACTAACGCACCATTGTAAAGCAATTATACTCCAATAAAGATGTTTAAAAAATAAATAAATAAATAAACAACTTCAGATCTATAAGATTGAAATTAGCACATTTTAATTATTTATATTTTAATAGCATTGTTCCTTTGGGAAGAAATTATAAAGATGGCCCCTAACACCCAAGCTTGCATTAGGTTCCAGAGTAAGTTTATAATGGTTCGGAACCATTTGAACTACTTTTGCGTCCTGTCAGTACCTCCAATTCTGTGGTACTACATGTGCTTATGTTTAAACATTTGAAATAAACAATAATAGCACACTAATTGTAAATACTAAGAAATAGAACTACAGTTATTTAAATTTTGACATTTTCTGTAACCACAAAAATATTTGCAAACAATTAGCCTTGAAGAGTGAAATACAAAATCTAAAATTATTATTCCCCAATGATTAGTGATGGACAAAATCTCTGAAGAATATTAGCCATGCAAGAATAAAATATAAGGAAATTGGTATTTACAGAGAAAAAGGACACAAATGTTAAAGAAAATCATTAGAAATGATAAAAGATGCTCTTACATTGCCAGAAGAAATGAAGATGACTAAGTTGAATGTAGTCATTGTTTTTACCAAAAATTGAATGTTTTTTTCTAAAAAGGTGGACCAAATAATGTCAGTGTTTGTCCTCATTTAATCTTTTCCTCTGATTTTTTCAGGAAGAAAAAATTTGGAAGTTTTTACAGAATGTAATCAAGATTTATCATGAATTTTTCTGGTGAAGATATTTTAGTGAAATTTTTTCAAGTGCGAAGGCATTTGAAAGCTGCTACAATCAATCCTGATGAAATAAGGCCTTCAATAATATTGCAAATTCTGAAATTCAGTGTAAAATGAGGTTTTCATTAACTTCTACCCAACTTATTTTTAAACACCTTTCTAACCTATTTGCATATTTGGTGCTTCATAAATTAATTAAATAAACATTAATAAAAAAGTTTTTTCAATCAGCTATGAGTGAAGATAGATTGACAAAAATCTGGCTATATTGCCTTTTGAACATGAATATGTAAACAAAATCCATATTCATGAAGTCATTGATAATCACAATATTGTTATTATTTATTACTGTGACAGCTCAGTATGTAGGTATAAGATTTTTTTCCTACTTTGTCAAAAATACATTAATCTAATTAAAAAGTATTCAACTAATCCTTTTTTACTATAATATTTGGTTTTACTTTTTTTACTGGAATGATGTTATGTTTATATAGAAGATGCATGCATATACGTGATATAGATAGATAAATATAGATATACAAATTTAAGTAAAAATAAATTTTATTATTATTATTATTATTTTTTTTTTTTAAATAAATTTTAAATTCTGCATTTATTTTCTTCCCATTGTTATTATTGATTTCATATTAGGATTTGTTACTGAAAATAATTTTGTTGTATAGAAGATGGAGCTCTTTAAAAATGAGGTGTTTTATCTGTCAAATATACCAGACTTGCCCCTGTGTTTGTATGTACAGCCATTATAAAAAAAGAAAAAAATTAACTTTTCTTAGCTTGTACTTCTATTTACTGTTACACCATAATTATTAACTTTGAAATTCCTTGTCATCTTTCACTTTTCCAAGTAGTTCCTCATGTTTTCTGTGGCTTACCAGATATAGGTTATTGGTTTGTTTACCTTTTTAACTGCTCATAATTTAGAATTTCAAATTTTAAAATATATTGCACAAAGCTGAAGCAGTGATTTCTCTTCTTCTGATGTTTCCTCTCACTGAAGGGAGAGCTATTAGCAAAACAATCCTGGCTTCCCTCCATCTTCAGGCCCCCTTTCCCTGGGACAGGGAGTTGAGGGCAAAAAGATGGGGTGGAAGGACAAACTGGTTGCTGAGTTTGGGAATATTAACTGGGCATGTATAGCTCAGCCCTTTCCTTTCCCTTTATTCTGGAACCTGGACATCGTCTCCAGGGGCAGCCTTCTCTGTACTTTTATTACTATAATTCTGCCAACACTGCCATGGTTGAGAGTAAGTTGGATTAATTCTGGTGCTTGGGATTAGGAAATCCGTTTGTCCTTGGAAATAAGTCTCATTCTCCAATATCACCTTAATGATTGGCGATACTCTGGCCCCAGGTGCTTTACTCGATTTTCTTATTTCCCAGTTGGTTTAGAACTTGAGCGGAGAAAATGGAAATGCTATATATTGGGACTCCCCAGAAACCTATCAATGGCAAACAACAGTGTTAATTTTCTGGAATATATCCCAAATGATATCATTTCAGCTTATAATTTTATACTGAGACAATAGGGCTAATGTCAATAACAGTGGGAAAATTTAAAGAGAAACTAGAAAATTTTGATTGATAATGTAAATGCAAATGAAACAGAACTTGATGAAAAACTTTCCTGAAAAGTGAGTGATTAGGAAAAATTGCTGCAGATATTTTAAAATTAACTGCTCACTGTCATTTTTAACATACAACTATCTAATTAGGAGAAAATCTAAGATAAAGCTATGTTAAGTTTGGTTCTAGTATAACTTAAGAGCAGTATGTTTAAAGATAAAATCTATTATTAAAATCTGCTTTTTAAATACCAAACTATTTGCCTTATATTTGAAACACAATTCAGAAAATTTAACAGAAAAATCAACAGTATTTTAGTTATATACTTCTGATATATTAATATGCTCTTTCTTCTTTACATAAGTAACTTCTAGCTATGTAATGTGATAAAAATGTTAAGTAAAGCCATAATAACATTAAAAATAGAAAGTATATCTTTATGGATTTTACTTGAAAATAATGTACATCAAGCTAATTTTAGACAGAGATACCCCATTTGATTTTTAACTCTCAAAATGTAATAAGTTGTTTTTAATCCTTTTTCTTTGACTTGAATTTTATTTTATTTACTTTTTCCATACAGCACATTCTTATTACTTATCTATTTTATACATATTAGTGTATATATGTCAATCCCAATCTTCCAATTCATCACACCACCACCACCACCCCCGCCTACCCCTCTTGGTGTTATACGTTTGTTCTCTACATCTGTCTCTATTTCTGCCTTGCAAACTGGTTCATCTCTACCATTTTTCTATATTCCACATATATGCATTAAGGTACGATATTTGTTTTTCTTTTTCTGACTTACTTCACTCTGTATGACAGTCTCTAGATCCATCCACGTCTCTACAAATGACCCCATTTCGTTCCTTTTTATGGCTGACTAATATTCCATTGTATATATGTACCACATCTCCTTTATCCATTCATCTGTTGATGGGCATTTAGTTAGGTTGCTTCCATGACCTGGCTATTGTAAATAGTGCTGCAATGAACATTGGGGTGCATGTTTTTTTTTGAATTATGGTTTTCTTTCGGTATATGCCCAGTAGTGGGATTGCTGAGTCATTTGGTAATTCTATTTTTAGTTTTTTAAGGAACCTCCATACTGTTCTCCATAGTGGCTGTATCAATTTACATTCCCACCGACAGTACAAGAGGGTTCCATTTTCTCCACATCCTCTCCAGTATTTGTGGTTTGTAGATTTTCCGATGATGCCCATTCTAACCAGTGTGAGGAGATACCACATTGTAGCTTTGATTTGCATCTCTCTAATAATTAGTGATGTTGAGCAGCTTTTCATGTGCCTCTTGGCCATCTGTATGTCTTCTTTGGAGAAATGTATATTTAGGTCTTCTTCCCATTTTTTGATTGGGTTGTTTGTTTTTTTAATATTGAGCTGCATGGGCTGTTTATATATTTTGGCAATTAATCCTTTGTCCATTGATTCATTTGCAAATATTTTCTCCCATCCTGAGGTTTGTCTTTTCGTCTTGTTTATGGTTTCCTTTGCTGTGCAAAAGCTTTGAAGTTTCATTAGGTCCCATTTGTTTATTTTTGTTTTTATTTCCATTACTCTGGGAGATGGGTCAGAAAACATCTTGCTGTGATTTATGTCAAAGAGTGTTCTTCCCATGTTTTCCTTTAAGAGTTTTCTGGTATCCGGTCTTACATTTAGGTCTTTAATCCATTTTGAGTTTATTTTTGTGTATGTTGTTAAGGAGTGTTCTAGTTTCATTCTTTTACACATAGCTGTCCAGTTTTCCCAGAACCACTTATTGAACAGACTGTCTTTTCTCCATTGTGTATCCTTGCCTCCTTTGTCATAGATTAGTTGACTATAGGTGCATGAGTTTATTTCTGGGCTTTCTATCCTGTTCCATTGATCTATATTTCTGTTTTTGTGCCAGTACCATATTGTCTTGATGACTGTAGCTTTGTAGTATAGTCTGAAGTCAGGGAGTCTGATTCCTCCAGCTCTGTTTTATTCCCCTGAAGATTGCTTTGGATATTTGGGGTCTTCTGTGTCTCCATACAAATTTTAAGATTTTCCTTTCTAGCTCTGTAAAAAATGCCATTGTTAATTTGATAGGGATTGCATTGAATCTGTAGATCACTTTGGGTAGTGTAGTCTTTTTCACAATATTGATTCTTCCCATCCAAGAACATGGTATATGTCTCCATCTGTTTGTGTTATCTTTGATTTCTTTCATCAGTGTCTTATAGTTTTCTGAGTACAGGTCTTTTACCTCCTTAGGTAAGTTTATTCCTAGGTATTTTATTCTTTTTGTTGCAATGGTGAATGGTATCGTTTCCTTAATTTCTCTTTCTGACCTTTCACTGTTAGTGTATAGGAATGCAAGAGATTTCTGTGCATTCATTTTGTACCCTGCAACTTTACCAAATTCATTGGTTAACTTTAGTAGTTTTCTGGTAGCATCTTTAGGATTTTCTATGTATAGTATCATGTCATCTGCCATCAGTAACAGTTTTATTTCTTCTTTTCCAATTTGTACTCGTTTTATTTCTTTTTCTTCTCTGATTGCAGTGGCTAGAACTTCCAAAGCTATGTTGAATAATAGTGGCGAGAGTGGACATCCTTGTCTTGTTCCTGATCTTAGAGGAAATGCTTTCAGTTTTCACCATTGAGAATCAGGTTTGCTGTGGGTTTGTCATATATGGCTTTTATTATGTTGGGGCAGGTTGCCTCTATGCCCACTTTCTGAAGAGTTTTTTTTATCATAAATGGGTGTTGAATTTTGTCAAAAGCTTTTTCTGCATCTATTGAGATGATCATATGGTTTTTATTCTTCAGTTTGTTAATATGGTGTATTACACTGATTTGCTTATACTGAAGCATTTTTGCATCCTTGGGATAAACCCCTTTTGATCATGGTGTATCATCCTTTTAATGTGTTGTTGGATTCCATTTGCTAGTATTTTGTTGAGGATTTTTGCATCTATATTCATCAGTGATATTGGTCTGTAATTTTCTTTTTTTTTTGTAGTATCTTTGTCGGGTTTTGGTATCAGGGTGATGGTGGCCTTGTAGAATGAGTTTGGGAGTGTTCTTTCCTCTGTAATTTTTTGGAAGAGTTTGAGAAGGATGGGTGTTAGTTCTGCTCTAAATGTTTGACAGAATTCACCTGTGAAGCCATTTGGTCCTGGACTTTGGTTTGTTGGAAGATTTTTATTCACAGTTTCAACTTCATTACCTGTGATTGGTCTGTTCCTATTTTCTACTTCTTCTGGGTTCAGTTTTGAAGGTTATACCTTTCTAAGAGTTTGTCCGTTTCTTCCAGGTTGTCCATTTTATTGGCATAGAGTTGCTTGTAGTAGTCTCTTATGATGCTTGTATTTCTGTGGTGTCTGTTTTTGCTTCTCATTTTTCATTTCTAATTTTATTGACTTGAGACCTCTCCCTCTTTTTCTTGATGAGTCTGGCTAAAGTTTTATCAATTTTGTTTACCTTCTCAAAGAAATAGCTTTTAGTTTTATTAATCTTTGCTATTGTTTTCTTGGTTTCTATTTCATGTATTTCTGCTCTGATCTTTATGATTTCTTTCCTTCTACTAACTTTGGGTTTTGTTTGCTCTTCTTTCTTTAGTTCCTTTAGGTGTAAGGTTAGATTGTTTATTTGAGGTTTTTCTTCTTTCTTGAGGTAGGATTGTGTTGCTATAAACTTCCCCCTTAGAACTGTTTTTGTTGCATCCCATAGGTTTTTTATCATCATGTTTTCATTGTCATTTGTCTCTAGGTATTTTTTGATTTCCTCTTTTATTTCTTCAGTGATCTCTCAGTTATTTAGTAATGTATTGTTTAGCCTCATGTGTTTGTGTTTCTTACATTTTTTTCCCCTGTAATTGATTTCTAATCTCAGAGCACTGTGGTTGGAAAAGATGATTGATATGATTTCAATTTTCTTAAACTTACCGAGGCTTGATTTGTGACCCAAGATGTGATCTATCCTGGAGAATGTTCCATGTACACTTGAGAAGAAAGTGTAATCTGCTCTTTTTGGATGGAATGTCTTTTATCAATTAAATATACAGGGTCTCTTGTATCATTTAAAGCTTGTGTTTCCTTATCAATTTTCTGTCTGGATGATCTGTCCATTTGTGTAAGTGAGGTGTTAACGTCCCCCACTATTTTTGTGTTACTGTCGATTTCCTGTTTTATAGCTGTTAGCATTTGCCTTATGTATTGAGGTGCTCCTAGGTTGGGTGCATATATATTTATAATTGTTATATCTCCTTCTTGGATTGATCCCTTGATCATTATGTAGTGTCCTTCCTTGTCTCTTGTAACATTCTTTATTTTAAAGTCTATTTTGTCTGATATGAGTATTGCTACTCCAGCTTTCTTTTGATTTCCATTTGCATGGAATATCTTTTTCCATCCCCTCACCCTCAGACTGTATGTGTCCCTAGGTCTGAAGTGGGTCTCTTACAGACAGCATATATATGGGTCTTGTTTTTTATCCATTCAGAGAGCCTATATCTTTTGGCTGGAGCATTTAATCCATTCACATTTAAGGTAATTATTGATACATATGTTCCTAATACCATTTTCTTAATTGTTTTGGGTTTGTTTTTGTAGGTCCTTTTCTTCTTTTGTGTTTCCCACTTAGAGAAGTTCCTTTAGCATTTGTTGTAGACCTGGTTTGGTGATGTGAATTCTCTTAGCATCTGCTTGTCTGTAAAGCTGTTGATTTCTCTTTCGAATCTGAATAAGATCCTTGCTGGGTAGAGTAATCTTGGTCGTAGTTTCTTCCTTTTCATCACTTTACATATATCTTGCCACTCCTTTCTGGCTTGTAGAGTTTCTGCTGTGAAAGCAGCTGTTAACCTTATGGGAGTTCCCTTGTATGTTATTTGTCATTTTTCCCTTGTTGCTTTTAATAATTTTTCTTTGTCTTTAATTTTTGTCAATTCAATTACTATGTGTCTTGGCATGTTTCTCCTTGGGTTTATCCTGCTTGGTACTCTTTGCACTTCCTGGACTTGGGTGGCTATTTCCTTTCCCATGTTAGGCAAGTTTTCGACTATAATCACTTCAAATATGTTCTCGGGTCCTTTCTCTCTCTCTTCTCCTCCTAGCACTCCTACAATGCAAATGTTGGTGCATTTAATGTTGTCCCAGAAGTCTCTTAGGCTGTCTTCATTTCTTTTCTTTATTCTCGTCTGCGGCAGTGAATTCCACCACTCAGTCTTCCAGGTCATTTATCCGTTTTTCTTCCTCAGTTATTCTGCTATTGATTCCTTTCAGTGTATTTTTCATTTCGGTTATTGTATTATTCATCTGTTTCTTTGTTCTTTAATTCTTCTAGGTCTTTGTTAAACATTTCTTCCATCTTCTCGATCTTTGCCTCCATTCTTTTCCTGAGGTCCTGGATCATCTTCACTATCATTATTCTGAATTCTTTTACTGGAAGGTTGCCTATCTCCACTTTATTTAGTTGTTTTTCTGGGGTTTTATCTTGTTCCTTCATCTGGTACATAGCCCTCTGCCTTTTCATCTTGTCTATCTTTCTGTGAATGTGGTTTTTGTTCCACAGGCTGCAGGACAGTAGTTCTTCTTGCTTCTGCCGTCTGCCCTCTGGTGGATGAGGCTATCTAAATGGCTTGTGCAAGCTTACTCATGGGAGGGACAGGTGGTGGGTACAGCTGGGTGTTGCTCTGGTGGGCAGAGCTCAGTAAAACTTTAATCTGCTTGTCTGCTGATGGGTGGGGCTGAGTTTCTTCCCTGTTGATTGTTTGGCCTGAGGTGACCCAGCACTGGAGCCTACAGGCTCTTTGGTGGGGCTAATTGCTGTCTCTGGGAGGACTCACACCCAGGAGTACTTCCCAGAACTTCTGCTGCCATTGTCCTTGTCCCCACAATAGCCACAGCCACCTGCCGTGTCTGCAGGAGACCCTCCAACACTAGCAGGTATGTCTGGTTCAGTCTCTTATGTGGTCACTGCTCCTTCCCCTGCGTCCCAATATCACACTACTTTGTGTGTGTCCTCCAAGAGTGGAGTCTCTGTTTCCCCCAGTCCTGTAGAAGTCCTGCAATCAATTCCCACTAGTCTTCAGTATCTGATTTTCTGGGAATTCCTCCTCCCGTTGCCATACTCCCAGGTTGGGAAGCCTGACCTGGGGCTCAGAACCTTCACTCCAGTGGGTGGACTTCTGTGGTATAATTGTTCTCCAGTTTGTGAGTCACCCACCCAGCAGTTATGGGAGTTGATTTTTTTGTGATTGTGCCCCTCCTACCATCTCACTGCAGCTTCTCCTTTGTCTTTGGATGTGGGGTATCTTTTTTGGTGAGTTCCAGTGTCTTCCTGTCGATGATTGTTCAGCAGTTAGTTGTGATTCCGGTGCTCTTGCAAGAGGGAGTGAGTGCACGTCCTTCTACTCTGCCATCTTGAACCTGTTTATTTTGCTTTTTTATGTATATCTTGCTAGCATAAGTATTCTAAGCAAGCACTAAAATGAGTCAGAACAAAACAAAACAGCAACACAAATGTTGTTAGTCTGGGTTTATTTGTCCTCATGAATGCTTATAGCATCCAGCATCATTTCATCTCTTTAAAAATAATTGATCAGTTTTAGGTTTATAGGATAATTGAGCTAAAGCACAGAGAGTTCCCACATATCCCCCCCATCCTCCAATTTCTCCATTATTAACATCTTGCAATATTTGGTACAATTGATGAGCCAGTACTGATGCATTACTATTAACTAAATTGCATAGTTTATATTAAGATTCATTCTTTGTGTTGCATAGTCTATGGGTTTTGACAAATGTATAATGACAAGTATTCACCATTACAGTATCATACAGAATAATTTCACTGCCCTAAAGTATTTCCTGTGCTCCACCTATTCATCCCTTCTCTCTCTATCTCTGCCTGTAACACTAATCTTTTTTTTCTATCTCCATAGTTTTGCCTTTTCCAGAATGTCATATAGTTGGAATCATACAGCATGTTGCCTTTCCAGATTGGCTTTTTTCACTTACCGATATGCACTTAATGTTCCTCCATATCTTTTCATGGTTTGATAGCTCATTTCTTTTTTTATTGAATAATATTCAATTGTCTGGGCATACCACAGTTTGTTTAGTCATTCACTTATTAAAGGGCATGTTGGTTCCTTCCAAATTTTGGCAGCTATGAATAAAGGTGCTGTAAAAATTCATGTACAGATTTTTTTGTGTGGAAGTTTTCAGCTCCTTTGGGTAAATATCAACGGACACAACTGAGAGATCGTATGGTAATACTATGGTTAGTTCTGTAAGGAATGGCCAAACTATCTTCCAAAGTGGCTGTGTCATTTGCATTCCCACCAGCAATGATGAGAATTCTTATTGCTCCACACCCTCGCCAGCATTTAGTGTTGTCACTGTTTGGATTTTAGGCTTTATAACAGGTATGTAGTGGTATCACATTGTTTTAATTTGTGTTCCCCAATGATATATGATGTTGAACGTCCTTTCATATGCTTGTTTGATTTCTGTAAACTTTCTTTGGTGAGTTGCCCGTTCAGCTCTTTTATCCACTTTTAATTGGTTGTTTGCTTTCTTATTGTTGAATTTTAAGTGTTCTTTGTATATTTTGCACACCAGTTCTTTATTAGATATCTTTTGCAAAGACATTCTCTCAGTCTGTGGCTTGCCTTTTCATTCTCTTAACAGTCTTTTGCAGAGAAGAAGTTTTTAAATGTAATGAAGTCTAACATTTTTCTTTTGTACATCATGCTTTTTGGCATTTCTTCACTTTTTGAATGTTCACTATCTTTGATGACTTATTTTAAACATTTACTAAGTATTTCAGGTGGTAATGATTTTTCTTCCTTGCCTCTTATGTTACATGCTTCTGAAATTTCACTACTTCTTAGTATTTCTCTTAGGTGGAAGGAAGGCAGAAAATGATTCCATTTTGTTACCTGTGAACTAAATTAATAAAAATGGAGGAAGAAAGTTGAAGCTGGAAAGAGGTTTTATGATATTCTGGAGCATCATCTTAGTCTTAGCCCTCACCCTTCAATAATATAGATAATAATGGGTTATTTGAATAAGATACATATCTTATGATCCTAAGTGATACAAGTCTGATTCTTGATTACAAGCATTTTCCCTATCACATCTAAGCCACCATTTCTTAATGTGTGTCCTTGAATTCTAGTCAGTTCCTATATGTACACATGATGTGTGTTATCAGCCACATTCTCTGTTGACTCCAGCAGACATGCTGACAAGGCTCCTGGTTGGGCTGCCAGCCTTAATGCCCCTTACCTGCACCCACCTCCTTGCGTTCCCTCCCAGTTAGAGCTTGCCACAAGCTTTCTGTGGAGCACATGTGTCACTTATTCAAATATGATGAAGTTATGAGACAGTGCCATAAATGATGCCTTTAGAGACTCTTAGAATAATGGATTTTCAAACAAATGTTCAGAAAACTTTATTCAGATTTTTGCAGAAAAAGGGAGTTTTGAGTGGAAGAGAATGCTAGTCATTCAAACACAGGAAAGGGTGACTCCAACCTGAAAGAAAAAATTCACTGAGGATGAACTTTTCTGAACTGGCCCTGGGATAAGCCTGCAGACCTGGGATCATTCTAGCTTATCTCCTTGAATATTGTTTAATTGTTATTTGAGAGGCGGGATTTGCCTACAGCATGATTTTTTATTTTGTGAATGATTGTTAATTTTAGATAAATTAAATAATTCATTTAACAGTATGAAGTTAATAAAAAATGTCTGGGTTGCAGCTACTGAATAAATCCTTAGAGACCCCCAGAACAATTACAGAAACTGGGAAGTTTGTCTGTATAATTTTATTTCCGGATTAAATTACAAAGGTTCATATTATCCATGGCAAGGGAAGATCTGTTTTTAATAGGCTGCACTTAAACATATGGCTTGATAATAATGAAATGAATAAGCGGATAAGTCTAGGACAATGTTTTGCACAGAGCTGACATTCTTTAAATTGTATATGTTAAGTTTTCACAAACATAATTAGATACAAAAAAGCAATCTCACTAAATATTATTAAACAGTGGGAAAACATCCTGTTGGTTTTTAAATCCAAGATATGAGTTCCTTATTCAATTCCAGAAGTTTTAATGATAAGGAGATGGTGATGGAATAAACGTTCACTGATTGCTATAATAAAGTTAAAATATTTGATGCTTTGAGAAGATTATAAAGTCAAATAAATGTTTTCACTAATGTTTTCCTTATTATATTTAAAAAAACTGTATATTTTAATAAAGTGTTGACCTTGGAAAAATTATTTAATTGCTAGGTAGATATAATAGTACCTCTCTCATAAGGTAGTTAGTTGATTTAATTCATGAATAACAAATATACGTTTGATTAATATTGATGATAATGATGTTGATGGAGATGGTAATGATAATGACATCATATTTTCCTGGTTTCCCACCCACCCCCCTGGTCACTTTTTTTCAGTTCCTTTGGATAATACCTAATCAGCCTGACCTCTTAACACTGTCGCTCCCCAGAGATCACCTTCTTCACCTGTACTCCCTTCTCTTGTGAACTCATTTAATCCCATGGCTTTCAGTACTGTGTTGGCCAGGGTTCTCTTGAGAAACAGAACGTCTCTCTCTTTCTCCATCTCTCTCTCTCTGTCTCTCTCTCTCTCTGTGTCTCTCTGTCTCTGTCTCTGTCTCTCTCTCTCTATATATATATATATGGTTAAAGGAATTGGCTCATGCAATTATGGAGGCCAAGAAGTCCCATAATCTGCTGTCTATAAGGTGGAAAGCCAGCAAAGCCTGTGGTATAATTCAGTTTGAGTCCAAAGACCTGAGAACCATGGCAGCTGATGGTAAACTCCCAGTCCAAGGGTGAAGGCTTAAGAACTGGGGAGCTGCTGGTGTAAATCTTGAAATTATTCCTTTCTTCTAGTTTACTTTTAATCCCTATATCCATCCATCAGAAAATCCTGTCTGAATGTATTCCAAATGTATTGAGAAAATGACCACTCTCACTCCGTCTACTGCTGCCACCATTTCCCTGTGGGTCATGGCAGTGGTCTCCTCACTGGCTTTCAGTATTGTTCCCTTCAGTCACTTCTCAACACATCAACCAGAACGATCCTTTAAGAGTTTAAAAAAATAAAAAAATAAATAAAAAATAAAAAAATTAAAAAAAATAAAAATAAAAAAGTTTAAAACATGGGTCAAATCACGTAATACCCCTGTGCAAAACTCTCTCGTATTTCCCTAATTCACTCCAAGTAAACGCAGTCTTTCCTCATGGCCCAAAAGGCCCCTGTCTCAGTGCATCTCTGCTCTGTCATTCACGAATTTCCCTACTGCTGGCTCTGCTGTAACCCACACTACTTTCCTTAGACTCTCCAAACACTCCAGGCAAACTCCAGCCGCACTGTTTTGCCTTAGTTGTTTTCTCTGCTTGGAACCATCTCCCCCAAGGGGGCTTACTATCTCACTTCCTTTAAGAATTACTTTTTCAGTAAAGTTCTATTTAACAAATGAATGAATGGATGATGATGTTGATTTTTATAAGATACATCTTACATTTTATAAGTTACGTCTTAATAGATGGAGTTTGTAAAGTCAAGTTTTCTTGCAATGGGCAGTCATAAAGCTTTGGATAATTGATGACTCATCAAGCACTTAAAACCTTGCAGAAATGCAAGGAATCAATAACACTGATTTATTGTTCTGTCCTTGTTCACAACCCCATACTTTTTTGTTCCTATCAGAAGTGCCATGACTTGAGAAATTCAAATGGAAAAATAAGGTGCTCAATTGTTAACTCAGTGTGGGAGTTAGGAAGTCATAAAAACCAAGCAAATTTTGTTTTCCATTTATCAGCTACTATAAAGCATTGGATTCTACGTAATTAATAGAATTCAGAATATATTTTAGGTTTTAGTCTGAAGCAATATGCAAGAAGGGCTCTATCATTTTAACGCTACATGCCTTGCCTGATGCGTAGTGGAATCTGAGTAAAGTTAATAATTTTGGTAAAGTAGAAGCATCAAACTAAGCAGGCCATCACCTAATAATATTTGAGTTTATGTTCTAGGAGAACATGTACTCCAAAATGTAATTGCTAAACTACATGTTCTTCAAATATAATATAAGTGGTTTCTGCATGCTGTTTCATAGTATATAGGATAAAAAATATGTCTGCCACTTGGGAACATAGATAACCTCCAGGATGTTTTGTTAAATATGATACCAATCAACAATTTTGGTTTTTAAGTAAAAGCATATTTTGCACGCTTTCATGATAGATCTGTTCATTAAGTATTTTCATTGTGAGTGACAATGTTTGATAAAAACAGGTTGAAAGGAAAACTGTTGTAGCAATTTTTAGCAGAGTGATTACAAATAAATTGACAATTCAAATATTACCATTGTGTATATACCTATAACTTTGATCTTTCTGACATTTTTCTTTATAAATCAGCCTTACGCTTTCAGGAAAATTACAAAGGTAAACATTATTTGGTCAAAATAAAGAAGTATTTCAAGAGAATAGTCCATTGGGTTAAAGAAAATGATAGCATAGTCTGACTACTTGTTTTATTTTGGGAATAAAGCACCTGGAGGTACATTCTTCTACCAGGTAATGAGGGACAGGAGATCCAGAAGAATAAAGAATGAAGAGACAAAGAAAGATTCTTCCTTAGAGCCTTCAGAGGGAGCAAGGCCCTGCCAACACCTTGATTTAAGAATTCCAGCCTCCAGAACTGTGCGAGAATAAATTTCTGTTATTTTAAGCCAAAAAAAAAAAAAAGAGGCAGAATTTCCAATAGGGCATGAAGAGGAGATTATTAATTCTGTCAATGTCTCACCTCCTCCATTTGCACCACCTTGAGTCAAGCACTGTCACCTCTTCCCAGGATGATTACAATTGCCTCCTATTTTGATTGTCTGCTTCCATACTAGTTTCTTTTTCAGGGTGCACCTGTATCATCCCATGCACACATCTCTCTCTCATCATTTTTGACTGTTTATTAAATTTACCTAATTTAGAATCTGTTCTAGATGGTAAGGAACCCATGTCTTACTCAGCTCTGTCTGTCTAAAGTTGGCATATCGTAGGTGCTCAATAAGTGCAAGTGGAACTAAACAAAGACATGTGGTCAAGAACAATGAATGCGGAGTGTGGATGTGGACTTGGGAAAGTTGATGAGCTGGCATTTACAATAAAGGCAAAACTGTGATGTGAAGATGTGAGTGGTAGGACAGGCAAAGACGCTGGAATAAGAGAATAGAAGACATAATAGGATGGACTGCTCTGAATAGTGATGAGTTCAGGGTGTAATATGGTAACCGGTAAGTGTCGAATGAAGATGGTGCTGATGCTTGAGAAGTTTGAGATGTCACAGTGAGATGTCAGAATTCCCATGAAGCCATTCAAGTTAGTGAGGATATCTTACTAACAAGGGAAAAAACAAAAGATTTAGATTATTTTATGACCTTTGAAATCATAGGCATGAAGTTAGAAATGTTCAATATGTTTATCTGGTTCAATCCTCCAGCAACTTCTAAAATAGGTACAGTTGAGGAAAAGGAGCCTCAGAATGGTAAAACGACTTGCCTAGTGTCCACAGATAATAAAAGGTGGACTTAAACAAAATGTCTGTTTATCTGAATTCAAAACCCATGTCGTTTCCACTCTGCTACTATTGCACCCCTAGGGGAGAATTAAAGCAGGTGATGAGATATTCTTCCAAATGAGAGATTGAGCTAAAGTAAGTTTTGGATGGAAAAAATTGAGCTCCTTAAGTAAAAAGCACTATTTAAGTTGCAGGAACAGAAAACTATTCAAACAATTAAAAAAATAATATCGACCCTCCTAACTGAATAACCCAGGGACATCTAAATTTGAGGATATCTTTCCCCTGGGCTTATATAATGTGAGCAGGATCTGGCTTGTCTTGCCATTTCCTGACTCTGCTTTCTCCTTCTACATTCCATTCTCGGCATGTTTTCCTGTTTTCATCACACAATTGTCACCAGTAGCTCTTGAGATTGCATTCATTTTTCCTTGATGATGTGCATCAGAACAAAAATAATCTCTTTCAACAGGTTCTGCAAAAGAAAAGAATCTCACCTTCCCTCAAACTATTGCAAACCCTCACTAGCTCTGAGTAGGTCACACACACGTCCCTGAAGCAGTTCCTTTGGCTCTCAGTAGAATCCAAATCGTTTTAAGCCTTTCCTTGGCTTAAATTTGTCCTCTTGGACCAATTCCCACAAATCCACATGGCTGAAAATGTAGGAGGGGTTAATTCTCTGCCAGTACGAGGAAAATTGCTGTCAGGTAGATGGTAGACAATGAACGTTGGAAGGTCCACCAAAAATGAATATGTCATCTGGAATAAATATTTTTTGCATTAATTGGCTCATGTATTAATAATTCTTTTGTTAATTTATTTATGTGGCAAAAATTTATTGACCATAAAATGTGTTAGACACTGTATTAGGGGTTGATTATATGGGCAAAACCCAGCACTTATCCTCAAGGAGCTCACAATGGGAGACTGATGAATTAACAAGTAAAATGCAAGTATAATAGATATCAGTGTAACAACCACCTGAGAACAACTAGGTGTCATCTACCAGGAATGACTAGAGTGAAGAGTTAGCAGGAAAGTTTTCTGGGAATGATGCACCTGAGATGAGGTTCAATAGAAATTCACCAGGTGAATAAAAGTGGGTATCCCTGAAAAAAAGGGCAGCGCGTACAAAGCCGTGTAGGCTAAAAATTGTGGTTCATCTGCCAATGGCAAGTACTAGTTTAAGAAGAATCTGCTCAAGAGCCTTCAGGCTTTTGAAAAATGTTCCTATGAATGTGAATGTGGGAATAAGATTAGATGAATCAATAGCTGGTTGTTCAAGTAGTGAATTGTGGTTGGCAAGTGAATTACATTTTGAGTAGTAATTTTCTTTACCCTTCACAGCTTGTGAGTGTGTTACTATTTTCTTAGCCATAGATCCTAGCCACTTTGCAGGGAGAGTTGGATGGGGAAAAAAGGACGAAATGGGATGGGAACATTTTTTTCCTAATTTCAGTCCAGTTATTTTGGAAGTGAACATTCCAAATGGCTTGTATGGAGAACAAGTGTGTTTGACAGATCCTAACAGGTAGTGAGCTTAGGAAAACAAATCCGCTATTGATTCTCCTTTCCAGGGTGTTCCGTAATGAAACTGGGCTGTATGAGAGCTTTTCAGAGAACTGAGGCACCCATTCAACCCCAAATAATATTATACTTCTGATAAAAAATAACCAATTCGATAGGATTTTCACTGATAGTATCATACTTGGACCTAAATGGGAATAGGGAAAAGAATCTAGAATCTAGAATTTAGAATTTAGAATTTACTTTTTCTTAAAAATAAAAAGTAATTTGCCAATTCACAGTGGAGAATACTCTATATTCAAATATAATTGCTTTTCTTCTGAGGCTTGAAATCAGGACTATTAGTTTAAGAAAGCCTTTGGAATAACAGACCCTGCCAAACCATTTCATGGACAAACACTTTCCCGGTTAAGAAAATAAAGAAAAAAGCAAGGCAAACAGAATTCACTGGCATGATCTCATTCTCACAGACCCTCTGTTAGGGGCTGCTGGAGGAGGGAGTCTTCTTTGTGTATAAGATGCCACTTTGATGTGACTGTCTGTCTAGCCATTGTCTGGTCTGATTCTGAGAAACACAGCTGGAGACATTTAGAAAACATGCAGAAGAAACCTGTTTAGTTCTCCATTGGCAAAGCCCAAAGCATTGTGATAATAATGAAAATTATACATTTTTTATTTGAATTACAATATTTCATCACTAAGGAAAAAGTTTGGGGAAAATTTATAAGGAGCAAATCCACATCACAGCACACTAATAAAAAGAGGGATACTCTATTTTTTTTTTTTTTCATAGTGTCAGTGTTTATATTTTTCCTTAAATGGAATTGAATGAGTGAGAAGGGTAAATGACTATCTTGGATCTAGAGAGAAAAAGAAAGAAATAAGATGTCGGAATTTTATGTGATAAAAGGCATCAAGAATTAGCATAAGTTTAGTTGAACACTATTTTTTTTTCAGTTTTGCCCTAATAATCTTTATTTGGTGAATATTGACCATAGTAATAGAATTCAACTCTCATCATTGTGCTACCCTTATTAAGTGCCAGGATACTACACTCTATTTCATTCCGGGGGAAAAAAGCTCCTTTATTCTATGCATATTTATAGAAAGCATAGAAATGAAATACTTCACATAAAATTAGCAGCAAATAATTAAGTACATTGAATAAATGTTATCTTAATTTCTTGAATCATATGGCAGAAAATATTTCTGTATTTTTTTCTTTGCTCCACAATGCCTTTTTCTTTTTTTTTTTTTTTTTTTGGCCACACCGCACAGGTTGTGTGATCTTAGTTCCCCGACCAGGCATCAAACCTGGGCCCTCAGCAGTGAAAGTGTGGAGTCCTAACCACTGGACCGCCAGAGAATTTCCCACAATGCCATTGTTTAAGAACATTTTTATACAATTTTTAAAGGTAACTTTTCATTTATAGCTATCACAAAATATTCACTATATTCCCCATGTCGTACAATATATCCTTGTAGCCTATCTTACACCCAATGGTTTGTACCTCTTACTCCCCTACCCCTATATTGCCCCTCCCCCTTCCCTCTCCCCACTAGTAATCACTAGTTTGTTCTATGTTTGTGAGTCTGCTTCTTTTTTGTTATATTCACTAGTTTGTTGTATTTTTTTAGAGTCCACATGTAAGTGATGTCATACAGTATTTGTCTTTCTCTTTCTGACTTATTTCACTATTTTTACAATCGGTACTCTCCTAAAACTTTTTCCAATGTCTGGAAATAGAGAGAAATTGAGAGACAAAACAGTGAAGTTTGTAGTCACACAGTAAATTCAAGCTTTCATAAAAGCAAAATGATCTATTGAGAGAAAGCTTTGGAGTCAGACAGATCTCATATCAAAATGCTCCATGAGTTTTTAATTGTGTGACATTAGGCATGGTTCTAAAACTATGAGCTGTATTTTCCTCATCTACAAAAGGAGAAAATAATATTTATCTCAGAGAATGGTAACGGAAATTTAAAAAAACTATTTTTTTTAAATTTGGGAACTTGTTTTTAAAAAACGACTCATAAAAAAAATCAGACTCATGTAGTAATAAAGACTCCAGATACAGATGTATCTAATTTACTTACTATATTTATTGAAATTTAATATTAATTCAACATAGTTGTTGAGAACCTACTCTAGCAGAGACTGTTTTGGCTCAGAGGATGTAGCCATTAGCAAGAAAAATTGACTTTATATTCTAGAGACAAATCCAACAATAAAAATAAAGGAAAATATGTTAAAGATATAATTATAGATAGTGATAAATTTACAAAGAACTAGATCACATAGGGATATGCATATTAATACAAGTATAATGGGAATTTCTTGAAAAGCTGAAAGTGTCCTATAGGACTTGGATGACGGTTGCAAGAAATAGCTAATACCCTCAAAGAAGTTTACCTGGGGTGGTTTTACTGCTGGCCTCTCCGGGGCTCCCTCGTGGACCTGCATTTGGCTGTCAGCTTGGCTGGGACTCAGCCTAGGAAGCCCTCCCTCACATTTTTGGCAGGTGTCAGGTTGTAAACCAAGACCTCTGGGTTGTCTTCCATGTGGTCTCTACAGTGGGCTATCTCAGCCTCATTCACACCTTCACACAATCTGGGGATTCTGAAAGCTGCAAAACAGGGCAGAATGTGCATGTGCTGGTCAAGGCTTAACTTGCATCACATCTTTTAATTTTCTATTAACAAAATAAATCACATGGCTAAGCCTAGATTTAGGGATGGAGAAATAAACTCTTCCTCTTGAAAGGAGGAGCATTAAAAACACATTGCAAAGCAGCAAACATGGAAGGATAACTTACAGAGGTTATCTTTATGAAAAATCTTTCACACTAATTAAGTTAAATAAGAGGAATAAACACATCTTGAGATTCAATAACAATGAAGACAAAGAAAAAAGTCTAAAATCTTCTTAAAAGAAAGAGCAGATGACTCGCAGAAGAACAAGAATTGAATGCACATCAGATTTCTCCACAGTAAAATAAAACTGCAACACTTAAACATGAGTGTGACAAGTGTAGTTTGGAATCATACAAAGGGTCAGAAGTTTAACACACAAAGACCTCCTGGAAAATGCTTTTGAGTAATGTCTTTCAATAAGAAGAAAACAAGAATCAATGCATACGGGGAATAAGACTGAAAATAATTAAGTGAAAAAATGTTTATGGCTTAAAAGCATAGATATGGTTGGTCCTCCGTGGGTTGGACGTTGGCGGATTCAACCAGTCAGAAGATGCAGAACCTGTGGGTATGAGGGCCACTGACCTACACCGTTTTATATAAGGGACTTGTGCATCCATGGATTTTGGTATCCGCAGGTGTCCTAAAACCAATGCCCTGTGGACACCGTGGGACGACTGTACTTCCTACTGTAATCTCCAAGAACTGTATCCTTAACAATACCAAGATCTGTGCCTGATTAGGAGAGGGGAATGGGTCAGCTTTCCCAATTTTAATGCAACATTTCTTTACTTAATTAAATAAAAAAGATAAAGTGTTACATAAATCGCAATATGCGTGTATTTGTGAACGTCTGCAAAAGGAGTAGGGTTCCTGTCTTACCCGGAGCCACATTTTTTAGTCTTTACCTAGATTCCTTCAATGACCTTGGACGGTCATCATTAAGGCATCTCTAGTTCATCCTGTAGAGTCAGCTGCCTATGAGGTTTACAACGGAAGGAACTCAGCACCAGAGACTGTTTCAGATAATAAGTGTTTCTTATTTCTGCCTTGTAAAAGCCGTGACCCCAATAGCTAGAATCCTGATGTTAACTGCACCTTGTTGATAGTCAGGGGGTCCAGCTCTCACTAGGAAAACAAGGTATAACAACTCTTGTTTTGTTAAACTGGTGTCATAGATACTTCAGACTTAGCATCATATGTGCTGCCCATTTTTATTAATATGTGCTTATGTTAATTCTTATGTGCATAACCAGTCCTTTGAAAAAAATATTTTTATATAAACATACCCATCTATGTTGGAAATCAAAGTATTTTCTTGTTTTATCATAAACTTTTCTAACAGCTGTTTGCCAACTAATATTTCTCCTCCAGGCTGAGTTTCTGCAGCTACTGCTTTTAAAGTGTTCCAAAAGGATCATGAATTATATGGACTATGCAAAAGTGTTAAATATACATTGTGTTTCATTCTAAATTAAGGTTCAATAAACTAGATTTATTTTAGCAATAAATGTAGGACCACAAGAAAAATAGAAAAAATGTTATTTGTTAAGAGAATGGTTCCTAGTTTTATGTGTTAATTTAATATGAAATTATTGAATGCATTAATTTAATATTAATATATTAAACATCAATTGAATATTAAATACAAATATAATAAACATTAAAGCACAAAATCTATTTCACTTTAACTTTTTGGGAGTCAACTTTCTTGTTTCTAACTTGGGCAACCATTAACCATCATCACTGAATGTAATTGTCAAGGGAAAATGGTCAAAGCTGAAATTGTAAAATGTAATTGTCATAAGCAGAGAGAAAAGAATGGGGAAAATTTAATTTATAAAACTTTATGCCACTTTTTACAATGTCCTAAAGAAAAACTTCTATCATTTGTTATAAAAATTTAATATAAACAGAGATTAATACCTATAAATATACATAGAGATTAATATAAACAAAGAATTGAGAGAACTGGATTATAGCAATCATCATGAATAGTGCTGTATGAAACCTTGTAGCATAACTGTCATAGGTCATAGGTCAGGAGAAGGTAACGGTGACTAGGGATCAAACTCTACAGTGTTAATGAGAGTGGTAACTGGGTAGATAACCTTAACTCTGCCATCAGCTGTGATATATGATAAATATTTGAAACCATAAATCAGAAAGATTTTTGGTTTGATTTTCTCCATTTGTCTCTGGAAACTTCTGTGGCCAATAAAGATTTAGTAATGTGCCTGCAACATCAGTGTAAATATAATCAAATTCTCTGTTGGAATTTAGAATGCCTATAGAACTAACCTATAGTTTAACTATAAGTCATGTCACCCCCACAGACAGCAGAGTTCTGTGTGGGATGTATCCTATCAGACAGGTCTTTTGAGGCACAGGTTAAGTATTTGTTTCATTGAATTGAAATCAATTGACAATCATTTATTTGGAGCCTACTTTGTGTCCAGATATATTTTTGATACCATAAGACTCCTATCTATTTATGTAATTGATGTCATATACTTTTATTTAAAACCTTTTTATTTTACACAGTTTTAGATTTACAGAAAAATTGCAAACATAAGAGTTCACATATACTCCACATCCAGTTTCTTCTATTATTAACATTAGTACATTTGTCATAGTTAATGAACCAATATCAATATATTATTATTAACTAAAACTCATGGTTTATTCAGATTTCCTTGGTTTTACCTAATGTTCTTCTTTCTGTTCCATGATCCCATCCAGGAGACCACATTACATTTAGTATCATGTCTCCTTAAGTGCCTCTTGTCTGTGACAGTTTCACACAGTTAACTTGTTTCATGATACTGACAATTTTGAGGAGTACTGGTTACATATTTTGTACAATGTCCTTCTAGTGGAATTTGTCTGATGTTTTTCCCATGATAAGACTGGGGATATGGAATACTGGGAGGAAGAAATAAAGTGCTATTTCCATCATATAGCAAGGGTGCATACCATCACCATGTGTTATCACTGTTGATATTAACCTTGATCACCTGGCTGAGGTAGTGTTTGTCAAATTTCTCTACTTTAAAATTATTATTTTTCCCTAAATCATACTATATTGTTTGGAAGGAAGTCACTATGTGTGGCCCCTAGTGACTTAAGAAGATGTGGGGAACAAAGCTAGACTCTTTATGTGAAGTATCTACATAAATTATTTGGAAAATGTCATACACTTTTTACTGGTATTTCCAGATGCTTCTCTCATTTATTAAAGAAAAAAAATAAGGAATAAAGAAAATATGGAATCCATTTTCATTGAAAAAAATTAAAACTAGAAATTGTAGTGGCCTTCAAAAATGAAAAGTGATATTTAATTGTAGATAAAAGAAAAAGAATTATGCTAAGCTAGAAGTAGAATCCAAAAATGAGATGATGATAAAATTAAAATAAAAATTGTCTAAATAAAATGTGAAATTTAGAATCAGCTGAAAACTAGCTAGATATGTGATTCAAACTGAAAGAATTAAGAAATGTGAGATAAATATAAAAATACAAAATAAAGTAAAAGAGTTTTAAGAATGAGAAGAAATAGCTTAAGGAAATTCTGCTTTAAAATGGTGTGTGATGAGTAACCCCAGTGGTGGTTCTTTTAAACTCTCACTAAAATACTTACAAAGAATCAAAACTGCACAAAACAGATATTCCATTACCACCAAACAGCAATAGTTAACAACTTATTTCTGGAGCCTGCATTGTTGATCCTCCTACATAGATACTTACATAGTTAGAGCTGGATTGAGAAAATTTTACTAGAGCTTTGCTTCATGCAACAGAAGATGCCTGGGAAACACTGGACATTGTTTAAACTCAGATACTTAAGGTGTGAGCAGCTGTCCTTCTACCCTGATCTTTTCGTGTTTCAAGACAACTAGAACTTGGTTCCTCACATTACCTCATCTTCCTCATATAACCCTTCACAGATAGTAATTTCCAGAAAACAACTGGGCACTAAGCAGTCCATCTGTGAGGGAGCGGACTGCAAATTTGTATGTTTCAACTCAGCAAGTAAAAAATATTGCTGGGGCTTATAATGTAGGGAAATTTCTGAAGAAATATTTAATGAAAATTTTAGCCTTCACAGATTGCACTGATTTAGAATACCAGTAATCAGGCAATTGGGTCAAGAAATGATGTTATCTCAGAAAGGGAAATGGAAATTTGACTAGGAGCCATGGACCTCCATTTGCCTCTCAACTATCGAGGTAGATGAAAACCTGTATTTACACACTTATGAGGTATGTGAAAATCTCACAAGGGAAGAACACACTTTATATTGATAACTTAAGTCTGAATATAATAAAAGAGTGTGATTTTATTGTATTTGAACAAGAAAAACATAACTACATGAGACCTCAGATCTAGTGGTGAAACAGAGCCAGACCCTATGGTCCTTTCCCCCATGTCCTCCACCTGCCTTTTGTCTATAGAAAACCTTCAGTCAGAGAATAAGTTTAATCAGCTAAGTGAGAAAACGCAGAAGCAAAGGAAAACAGTCAAATGAGACCAAATAATAATAGTTTAGTCATCAAGCAAAGTCAAGGACCTTTATTTCCTCTTCAAAGGCTATAGATAATATTCTGAGCCATAACCTTTGAGCTGTCTTGTAGATACTGAAACCCCTACCAGGTGGAAGAAGTTAACTACATGATGACTGGACTATAGCAATGACATAAGCTGCTACAATTCTGAGAACTGGCCTCAAAGAAATGAGAACAAACCAACCCTGGAACAAAAGACTAACTGTACTGAAAACAGTCAAGATGATACTGCTTAGACCACTGCATGACCAATTTCAAGATGACTGTCAGAGCTGACTGTGCTGTTTCTGTATGTTACCCCCTCCCTCCATCTATAAAAGCTTTTGCCCACTAACTGTCAGTGGGGGGACACGAGTCACCCCCTCCCCCTGTTTCCAGCCTCCAAAATAAAGCAAACTTTCTTTTATACCAACCTTGCCTCTTTATTGGCCTTTAAGAGGTGGGCAGCCAGACCCTACCTTCAGTAACAGTTTTCTGGCACCCAAAAGCGGGGCTGCTGCATTCTCACAATATCTGGCTCCCTGGGGCCGCCACCATAACAGTGCACCAGGATAGCTGTGAGACACCTGCTGCTCATGGCTCGATGGCCCCAGGAGGGGGATTTTGGGGGGAACTTCCTAACAGCTGCTGAAACCATTTGTTTTGGGAATGCTCCCTGTTTCTCCTCTGCTTAGCACTGGTTGCCAATTTACACTTTTCCTTGGTGGAATGGAAACATGCATCTGGAGAGTTGAAAAGCATCCAAGACTGAGTAAGTCCACTGTTGTGCACCCAGGCAAACTTCTCTTTTGAGCATGAAGTGCTATTTGGGTATTCTGCCAATTGATTCTGGAGTGTGTCTGATGTCAAGGACCGTTTGTGTTGGGGAAGTGTTTGTTTGGGCCTCCATATCGATCATCCTCTTGGAGGGTTTGTGACAGTTTTGTCTTCTGTTGTGTGAATGTACATTCCATTTGTGTGACTGGTATCTTTGTTTTTTTGTAAAATGGGAAATTCAGGTTCAATTCATTAACAAAATTTTAGCTATGAACCTATGACTAAAAAAAAGAAAGATGATTTTTTAAAAATAATGTATGGCAACACTATTCTTCAGACTCCAGAGAAAACTGGTTAAGATGAAACACTTTTGAAACTCCAAAATTGGTTCTTTTTGCATATGCAGTTAGAGAAGTCTAGCTTGATAAAATAATGTTTTCAGAATTCTGACCCTGAGAGAACAAAAATATGCCTAGGAGAAAACTTGAAGTTAACTTTTATTATGTCTTTGAAATACAAACACAACCCACTTTGCCTGAGACTTCTGCCTTGGGTTAATTACTAGAACTTCAGAAGATGTTTGGGTTCATTTAGCATGCATCTTGTACCACATTAAAGAGAAATTGTGCTATGGAAAAAAATGTATGCTTTTAGAGGTTATGGAATATGTTCTTAAGTTTGCCAATCAGAAAATGCTGACATAACAAATAGTTCAATTACTTGTTTCTTGGTTTTGTTAAGGTCTTTTAAAGATTAAAAACTGTAATACGTAAGAATGATAAGGGAACCATTTCAGTGTGTACAACTAGTAGGATATATGTTGTTGGCCAGAGAAGGTATAAAAAATGAAAATATTTTTGTTGAGGGATAAAAGAAGAATTAGTTTATTCCTAAACCTGGTTGTTTCTGGATGGGAAAAAAATAAGGGACAAATTAATACAGATGAAATGAAAGTGATAAAAGGTAAGTGATAAAAGAAAGTGATAAAAAGTTTGTAAGGAAAGGAACTTTGAAAAAAGAATTTTGTACATTGTCAAGACTGATTAAGATTAGATCGAATTTAATTAGGTGAATAAGTTTTGCTACTAATAGTAAACTGATGCAAGGCTGAGTTTGGTTTTCTCTCTGTTAAGAGAACAAAGTTTTTCTAAACAAATTAGGATTATTTGGTATGTTAAATTACACGGAAAACGTCAAATAATAAAGATAAACATTCTTAGGTTATACTATATGGGTAAATATCATTAATATAAGTGTTCTAAAAGTTATATGAAGTTTCTAAAATTTGAATATGTTCTGGTATTATATTGTCAGTTATAGTTCTAGTTATAAATTGTCTAGTGAAGTTGTCACAGAGTATAACTACTTATGATATGTATCACTGCTGGCTTTAAGTCTACTGCTTGAAGCACATGTACAATGTTTGTTTGACAATTGGGTATGATTGACAAAGTGTATAGTCTGTAAAATGTTTCCCTGTCAGCATACCTGTGTACTTGTTATGTCTGATTAGTTTCCCCCCGATGTGAACAACTAGGCCGATATATAAACAAAAAGTAAGCCTGGCACTGAGGGACATGAATGGACCCAGAGAAGGCAACTGAGCCACTCTGGCAACGTTGAAAAAATATATTGATTGTCAATTATTTCTATAGAAAGATTTGCAATTTAAAAGGGAAAATAATGGAAGAAATTTTCATATATTGAGGTATGGGGAAGTCATTCTGGCTTATACATGATTGAATTTGAACTTTAGGCTAAACAAAACAGCCTATTTGTGGCCTATTAAATATGTTTCACATTCCTCTTCTCTAAAGTGAGAATAAAAATAGTATTTAATTAACTTGGATTGTTTTGAAATTTATGGAAGATCATTTATTTTTAAATCCCTCTACATTACAAGTATTTGATGAATACTAGCTTTAACAATTGGAAAGAATTGCAAAAAATCTAAAAATACAATAAAAGGAACACTGGCAGAAAATTAAATATTTTATGTGAAGATAAAAGTAATAAAAAATGTAGGGCTTCCCTGGTGGCGCAGTGGTTGAGAGTCCACCTGCCAATACAGGGGACACAGGTTCAAGCCCTGGTCTGGGAGGATCCCACATGCCGCGGAGCAACTAGGCCCGTGAGCCACAACTACTGAGCCTGCGCGTCTGGAGCCTGTGCTCTGCAACAAGAGAGGCCACGATAGTGAGAGGCCCGTGCACCGCGATGAAGAGTGGCCCCCGCTTGCTGCAACTAGAGAAAGCCGTCGCACAGAAACGAAGACCCAACACAGCCAAAAATAAATAAATAAATAAATAAAAAAGTAATAAAAAATGTAGAAGAAAACTTCTCACCCTTGGAGTAGACAATGTTTCATGATAAAAAAGCACTAGCTCTAGAGAAAAATTTAATAACTTGGATTTCATGAAAACTAAAAATTAATGCTCTTTAAAAGACTCCATTAAAAAAAAGTAAAAAAGCAAACTAAAGACTGGGTGAAAATGTGTACAATCCATATATTTGACAAAGAATTTATACCTAGACTATATAAAGAACCCTTAAAATAATAAGGACTCAAGCAGCCCAATAAAAATGGGCAAACGATTTGAATATATGCTTCACAAAAGAAGATATGCGAATGGCCAAAATACATATGAAAAGTTCCCCAACATTATTAATCAACAGAAAATGCAAATCAAGTCATAATGAGATACCATTACATACCCACCAGCATGGCTGAAATATAAAAACACCACTAAATAAAAACAAAACTTGTTGAGCAAGTGGAACAATTAGAACTGCACGTATTGCTGGCAGGAAAGTATGACGGTATGACCCTTTCGGAGAACATTTAGTAAGTTTCTTTTAAAGTTAAACACTGAGTTACCAGAGAACCCAGTAATTCACTTTAATGTAATGAAATGTATGTTGATACAAAGTCTTTCATATAAATGTTTAGTGGCTTTATTTATTATCACCCCAAATGGAAACAGTCCAGTGCTTATCAACAGGTGAATTGTTACACAAATTGTGGTATATAACAGAATGTTGCTCAGCAAAAAATAGAAACAAATTCCAGATGGATCTCAAAAACATATTGAATACAAGAAGCCAGGCATAAAAGAGTGCATACTACTGTGTTATTCTATTTTTATGAAATTCCAGAACTGACAAAACTAATCTATAGTGACAGAAAGCAGAGCAGTAGTTGACTGACTTCAAAGGAAGGTGGGATAGACTGCAGACCTTTTGGAGTACTATCCTGATTGTGATGGTGGGAATGTTTTGACTTTTGTCAGAACTCATCTGCTTAAGATGAGTGCTATTATTTTATGTAAATGTTATCTCAATAAAAAAGGTTGAAAATGTTTTTAAAATGTCATTTATGTACAGCACATATATAAAGTTAAATATTTCATAAGAAGTTTTTCTTATGAAATATTTTAAAATTTCTTATGAAATATATCCTTATGAAATATTCCTATGAAATATTGTAAGATTTCTTATGAAATACAGCACACCTTTCATTGTCTTAAAAATAAAAATTTATTTGAATGAAAACTCTTATTACTGAAAAAGTAAAAGAAAATTGAAGTCTTGAGATCTCCCAAATGTAAACGACTAGTTCTAGGGCTGTACAAATAGGCATTTTATGAGGAAGCCCAAAAGTTACGGGAGCCTGTGGGAGTTAGCAACCCATATCTAATCATTAAGCACATCTGTGATGATTATAATGAAGAAACAGATCCTGATGGTGGTATTTCTGATTGGAGAAATCAGAAATCTGACACTTTAAAAAACTAAAGATCTCAGAGTGTCAAGAGCTGGGACTCTTAGCTTTAGATAATCTATGGCTGGACATATTCCACTTGATATCTGTTAGATACAGGTTAATTACTTCTCTGTAACATATCCATTCTACTGCACAAGTGGGTTGAGTGGTTAAAATAAAATTTAAAAAACCTCAAAAAGATGAAATGTAACCTTTACCTAGTTTTGATCACTGACACCGATCACTTACAACAATGCATACAAATGTCAAAAATGACAATGGCATATTATGTCAAACCAAGAATTCAACAATCTAAAATTGAATCACACTCTATATATATTAAAAAAGACCAAGAAGGGGATTAGTCAATAGGTGGGGAAAATTGTGGGGAGGAAAGGTGGATTAAATTTTCATCTTAAATAGATGAAAATATCAGATCATGCCTCTGATATGATCTTAACATCGTTATGATCTTTAAAACTTAACTGGTTGTTAGGTTTTGAATCTAAAGGGTGGTTGAATTAGAAATGGGCACATATATCTTCCAAAACTCTATAGAAGATAAAAGCAAAATTATTATAATCCAAATAGAAAAAAGCCAGATTAAAAGGAAATACAAAAGCACGTAGAACAGAAAGAGTAACATAAGATGAAAGAGTTGTAAGAGCAAATATATCAGATGAAGCAGTGAGTCAAGTTCTCTAATCCTATGTAAATACTCACAATGTAACCAGAGAAGTGCTTTGGATTGAGAAGTAACTGATTTATTTTTCATTATACCATCTTAGAAAATGCAAATTAATGAACTAGATACTATATTTAAACCATTAATAGTAAATGGTTAAGTGAGGGAGAGAAGGGAGATGAGGAGAAGGGAGAGACTGTAAGCAACGGTCCAACCACAAACGCTGTCAAGATGTCCAAGGAGAGCCGGGCCTGACTTCCTCAAACAATAGCCCCACTGCACTAGCGGCCGTTCTTTCCTCAGGAGCAAAGAATCTAGACAGAGACAGTCTTGCATCATCAAGGACCTCCTTACCTTCCTTTTCATACCCAGAAATGCATACTTCAGTGTGTACTTTATTATTACGGGACTTTTTCACCTACCTGTGGAAGAGGAGGGTCCAGCTTCCAAAAACCAAAAATTGATGTCAAAGATCCAACAGCAGGTAAGGCAGTTTTTAATTACAGAAACACCGTACATCTCCCCATTCTGTGCTCTGAAAAAGAGAGAAAGGCAAGGGCCAGCATCGTCTTGTCCTCTACCCGTTTAAGAGTGGGTTGTTGAGATGGCTTTGTCCACATAGATCAAACAAACGGGTGGAGAGGAGAAATATAAAATAATAAAATATAAGATAATGCAAGTTTGGCAAGGGAGTAATCAGTGTAGGCTGCCATCCTTAGAATGTCTTCATGGAAACAGAAGGCTTTGAAGCAGTCATGGAGGATAAACGGGCTTTAGAGAGTGGAAGGGTGGGAAGATACTGGAAGAACCAGGCAGGAAGAGCAAGCTGTGAGGCGGGTGACAGAGAGAGGACAGAGTTCAGGGAATGAGGTGTGGACGAATCTACAGGGGAGAGTGCTTAGCAAACCTAGGTCACCCATAGCACATCTTTTTTTGTTTTGGAATAATTTTTACTTTATTTTTATTTTTTTACATATATATAAATATATATATTCTTTTTAAAATTCTCTTCCATTATAGGTTATTACAAGATATTCAGTAGAGTTCCCTATGCTAAAATTAAGTCCTTGTAGGTTATGCGTTTTATATATAGTGGTATGTATATTCTAATCCAAAACTCCTAATTTATCCCTCTCCCCGCAACCCCTTTGGTAGCCATAAGTTTGTTTTCTATGTCTGTGAGTCTATATCCATTTTATAAATAGGTTCATTTGTATCCTTTTTTTAGATTCCAGTGATATCATATGACATTTTTGTTTCTCTGTCTGGCTTACTTCACTTAGTATGATAATCTCTAGGTCTTTCCATGTTGCAGAAAATGGCATTATTTGATTCTTTTTTGTTGCTAAGTAATATTCATATATATATATATATATATATATATATATATCATATCTTCTTTATCCATTCATCTGTCGATGGACATTTAGATTACTTTCATGTTTTGGCTATTGTAAATAGTGCTGCAACGAACATTGGGGTGCATGTATCTTTTCAAATTACGTTTTTCTCTGGATATATTCCCAGGAGTAGGATTGCTGGATCATATGGTAACTCTATTTTTAGTTTGTTAAGGAACCTCCATACTGTTCTCCTTAGTGGCTGCACCAATTTACATTCCCATCAACAGTGTAGGAGGGTTCCCTTTTCTCCACACCCTCTCCAGCATTTATTATTTGTAGACTTTTTAATGATGGCCATTCTGACCGGTGTGGGGTGATACCTCATTGTAGTTTTTTTTTTTTTTTAATGACTACATTTATTTGTTTATTTTTTGGCTGTGTTGGGTCTTCGTTTCTGTGCGAGGGCTTTCTCTAGTTGCGGCGAGCCGGGGCCACTCCTCATCGCGGTGCTCAGGCCTCTCACTGTCGCGACCTCTCTTTGTTGCGGAGCACAGGCTCCAGACACGCAGGCTCAGTAGTTGTGACTCACGGGCCCAGTTGCTCCGCGGCATGTGTGATCTTCCCAGACCAGGGCTCGAACCCGTGTCCCCTGCATTGGCAGGCAGATTCTCAACCACCGCGCCACCAGGGAAGCCCCCTCATTGTAGTTTTGATTTGAATTTCTCTAATAGTGGTGATGAGCATCTTTTCATGTGCCTTTTGGCCATCTGTACCCCTAGCACATCTTTCTTGCAGAGCTGCGTGTCTCACAGAAGTCAGGGGGATTGTATGTATGCACACATAGAAAATGCGAATCTTGAAATTAGTCTGTGGTTTTCTATAAAGTTGCATCCATTGGCAACACCATCTATGTGACTACGGCTCTTAGCTAGGAAAAGGGAAGTAAAGATTAAGATCGATATAAAATATATAGCTTTGAGTGACTCTAGCAATCTTTTCATCAACAATAACCTACTTGCATGGCACAAAAATATCAGAGTTTTGTGGAAACAAGAGAAACTCCAAATAAAATGTGCATGCTGTAAGCTGATGATCTACCAACCGTGGCAGCATTTTTATGAATTTAATGGATCATAAGTAGAGACCTACATATGGTTTGGCATGGATCATTGAGAGGTAGATTTTTCTTTTTTTATCTGTCTCAGTTGTAACAAGAATGCCTTAGATCCTGATTCTTCTTGCATAATCTTTGAAGTGTCCCAGAGGCTGTTTACAATTGGAGGACCCATAAAAAGAAATGGATGGATACACTCTCAGGTCACAAGAATTCTGCTCTTGAAATAACATGCCATTCTTTCAGCATATGTCTGAAGAGTCAGTGAACCTGGCCACATTTTTAATGTTCCAATGATCCTAAATTAATTTTCTACCATGCCAGGCTAAGAAAAAACCAATACATATTTCATATAACTTTGTGTATTTTAAGGGCATTTTCATGCATGTGCTTTTAATTCATTTACATTTATACCACCAAATTTTAGTTTTATGAGTGTTTTGATATACAACCAACTTTAGCTGCCTTCCCATAAGGTATGTTTCAGTACTTTTCCCTTTTAACAACAGAAGGACTTGTTTTGCCAAAGGCAAATAAACTCAAATATGCAAAGGTTTAGATGTGATCTGTAAGTCCAAGCTCATGTGATTTGCATATCTAGAATTACCTCCCTTCCCTAGTACCCACATAACTAAAATAACCAGATTCTCAAGATTCTCCTGCCAGATGCTAAACAACCAAAGGGCTTTGGCAATAACCATTGAATAAAAACTCCAGAAGAAAAATGTGGAATTCTTCAAAAGTACTGAGAAAGGGTTGGCTGAAAATGAAATTTCCCTACTGTGTTTAATAGGTCTGAGCCTGATGACTCCCAGGCAAATTACGAAAGCTCACATCATCTTATCTGAAATGTCAAAAAATTATCATTAAAGATAAATATCAGCTAATTCTAGTTCTCTCCAGTATCTCAGAATGGGATCTTCCTGGGAACTATTTGATTTATATGCTTATTTAGTATTATCCTGCTCTGTTTCTTTGAAGTGGACAATTTCTTTCATTTATTGCCTATTGATTAAAGTAGAATACTTTATTTTTTAATTAAAAAAATTTTTTTTTGCAGCTAGAGAGTTTGTAAGCCAAGGGACCTGTAGGTTTATGTCCAAGAGATGTGGGGAGGGGAGTCAACTGGTACTATATCTAAAAGTATAAAATATCAACTTGTTCTGGCTATAATATTCAAAGGAAATATATGTGTATATGCACATTTAACAATGACATCATGTTGTGGGGAGATGTAATTATCCAGGCTCTCCATTTTTTTGTTGTTGTTTTTTTGTTTCCATTTTTTTCTGTGAAAGGATTTTTAAAATTTTTTTAAATTAAAAACAAATTTTTATTGACATAGAGTTGCTGAATATTTTTTAAGTTTAAAAAATTCATTCTATAAAATTGAAGAGAAATTCCACAAATCTGTTAGTGTCTCCTGGGATTTAATCAAGAAATCTAAGTTTATCTTCTTCATTACATTTGTGGTTTCATTCACTTTAATCTTAACACTTTTGGTCTGTTTCTCTATAGTAAAAAAATTCAGAAATAATTGAGCATGTGAGCATATGGAAAAATAACTGGATGTTGTTTCAGTTTTGGAAAAGAGAAAAAAAGAATTGAACAAGTTCCTTTGCCAAAGTTTTATTGCCAAATGTTATTTAAAATGATGTATAAGGAACTGGGGGAAATCTTTAGTGATGACTGGGGAAATCTTAGTGATAATAAAAATGTAGAGGTAAAATGTAACTTTTCTTAATGGCAAACTGCATGATGTAATATCCCCTATGGAAAGAAATTATTAAGCCCTTTGTATCTTATCAGTGATAACAAAGATCTCATGTTTGAAAAGACATGCATCGCTTCTGTGTAAGTAAGCGCATAATGCCTGGGTCTCTGAAGTGCTGTGAAGCATTCGTAAGACAGAGAATTTGGGAATAAATCACTGTATATAGATCTGAGTTACCCAGCACATAATAATCTAAGAATCTATAAGCCCTCTGTACTAGACTGTTTTCTGAAGGCATTGGCTGTACACAGGGAGGAGAGGATAATCAGAAAACATAGCAGAAGCCAAAGAGGGAACATTAATTCCTCCCTCCCTCCCTTTCTGCCGCAACCTCACACCTGCAAATTAATAACAGCTAATATGTATTAAGTGCCTACTATGTGCCAGGCAGTCTTCAAACACTTTATAAATGTTATTTGTCACAAATTTTTGAGCTAATGTACTCTTATTCTTATTTCACAAAAAAGGATACCTAGACACAGACGAATTAATTAACTTGTTTACGATGACCCAGCCAGTAAGTGATAAAAGGCAGGATTTGAACCTGCAGCCAGATTCTAGAGCATGTCTTTTAAGCACCAGTGAGTACTGTCTCTACATAAAGTCATGGTCCGTGCACATAAGGGTTATTCTGAGAGATTTGCTATGTCACAGAGATAGCAACCAACCTAGATGATGTTTGGAGAAAAAACATCTAAGAGCTACAGTATTTCAAAATAGGAACAAGTATGGTTCATCCAAAAAGAATTCCAGAGAACAGAATAAAGTACAAGGAGAAGAAACTGCAGAGATCAGGCTCTATCCACAAACTCAGTGGTGCCACTGGAATGTTACCTTTCTTATGAGATGGGCATCTATGGGGCTCAGCCAGCTGGGCCCAGGCCAGTTCCATCCTGTTTGTTCTGTAAGAGAGCTGCTAATATATGGAGAATGAGACCTTTGTCAGAGGCAACATTTATCTCATTTTTGGTAGGCATTAAGTAAAATTTCTAGCCATTAGACCTAGCGTTATTGGTACCCTGTGTCTAACACCTCTTTTTATTGGGTGAATTTTTCATGCACTTAACACTTTCAAATGGAAAATAATTCGACTCTGTTCCCTTAATGCATTCCATTGGATCAAATAGAAGGAAGCATCACATTTTATATAGACCCATGGTCGGTTTTGACAGTGTGACATTTTATCTCATTTTTAGTTTGTATCAAACAGGAAATGCCCAAAGGACCATGTTTACTTTCACAATTTGAGTAGTGTTGCTTGTGAATGAGACTAGTATTTATCTATATTTATGTTTACCTATATTTATAGAGAGCCTCTAGCATTCCAGAATTGTGTTAATGATGGGATTGAGTCTTCAGAAATTTCCCATATTTTCCTATATGGGAAAGAGATATAAAAAAATTCTAATTAAAAAATGCAAATCTTAAAAAAAAGGAATTTAAATCCTTTTATATTTATGTAAAGGGATTTTAAAGTAGTTTTGGGGAGAAAATAATTTTATGTGTTTGTGTAAATACAGTACACTATATAGGAGAATTGAGTATGAATATTTATTAGGATATTCACTATTATTTTACCAACTATAAAAAAGAAATGTATAGGACAAGAAAAAGATAACCTAACCATATATTTAAAGCATTAGCTCAATAGTTAAATGAGTAATAAAATATTACTCTTGTATATTCTACATATCGGGAAGAAGATACAGTAAGAGGGTGTGAACTTCTGTTTGAAGTTAAATCAGTATGCTGTTTGTTGTTGTTTTTTGTGCTAGTGTACATCCATAACAACGGGGCAGTTGATGCAGGGTAACTCTGAGACAAAATTTTCAGGAAAATGTGTCTTTTATTCTGGCTAATGTGATGTTTTTAAGACTGTCATTCAGGAATTATTTCTCTGTCCCCTTACCTTTCTCCTAATGTATCTTCCAATACATCCCAAAAGTAAAACTTATTTTAACCTTCACTTATTTCATTGCATGCAAATGTATAATAATGATATACACACGTACACACACAGAGCTCACTCTCTATATTTTTGTCACATTTTTTTTCTTCTTCTAAGAGTCTATATTATATTTCTTCATGTAAATAAAATTATTGTGGGAAAATCTATATATTGAAAATCTCTATTACATTCTAGTGCTTTAGTAATTATAGAGCTAAGTACTATTTCCATACTTATTATGACAATTTTTATGAATACAAGATAATCCTATTTTATGTGGAATAACTCTGTTAAGCTCTTAAGCATTAACACGGTACTTAGGACACTGTGGTGCCCTTGCTTCACCGTGTGGACATATACAGACCATTTCATGTTGCATGTGGTTTTGTTCTATGTCAGTGACCTACAGCAGACTGAATTGCTTTGACCCCTGATCAGCTTTTAGTTGCCTTCATTTTCCTTTTTGGCACCTGGTTAATTTTTTTTTTTTTGGTAATCCCTTCTAGAGACTTTAAAAGGTAACTTAGGGTGTTTTTCTTTTCTTATAGTGTTGTTTTTCTGTGTGATTAGAAAAGCCAAATTGGGAGAGGAGGGGCAGGCAGAGCTGTCAAGGACACTGAAGGTGTGTGTGTGTGTGTGTGTGTGTGTGTGTGTGTGTGTGTGTGAAATGTATATATCTGTGCATTGGTCATTTGTACTTTGCTCAAAATGATATATATTTTTTCTTTTATACAACAACTGTACTGTTGTCAGTAGCAGCCTAGTTAAGCCTCCGCGATGGAAACAAGAAGACTGGGTATGAAATTGAGCTGAGGCTGAGGCTTAAAAGGAGCAGTTTAATTTTTCCCATTTGTGCTTTAGAGAACTGTTACTAGAGGAGGGAAAGGCACTCCCACCTTCATCTCAAACCAAGCTCCACCTCTTAGTGAAAAAGAGAGTTATAGGAACAGGATCAGGGCCAGGTAACCTCTCTGGTCTTGCCTTGAGCTTAAGTCAATTTCAGTTTGAAACTCTGGGTTTCACTCTGGCTAAAAGCAGGCATATAATTAGGCTCTAGCCAAAGACACATATGGCCCAGAAATAAGGAAACTAATATTTAACTAGTACTTACCATGTGCCAAGTACTGTATCAAGGCAATTTCACAACCCAAGAAGATATCTCATTTTCTTTCTTTGTTTTTTTTTTTTTTAACATCTCTATTGGAGTATAATTGATTTACAGTGGTGTGTTAGGTTCTGCTGTATAACAAAGTGAATCAGTTATATGTATACATATATCCCCATATCCCCTCCCTCTTGCGTCTCCCTCCCACCCTCCCTATCCCACCCCTCTAGGTGGTCATAAAGCACAGAGCTGATCTCCCTGTGCTATGCGGCTGCTTCCCACTAGCTATCTATTTTACATTTGGTAGTGTATATATGTCAATGCTACTAAGCTGGGATGAAGTGAGAGGGTATCTCGTTTTCTAGTCAAAGGAGGTAGTTGTTTAGTTTAGAGTCCTTTAGCTTGCAATGATCAAAAGTTAACTCATCTAGTTTGGGTGCAATCTTTTAACCCCCTTATCCTAAATTTTGCCAAGTAGAGTGCTTTGGGCCAGAATTTGGGACACCCGAGATGTCCTGTGACAAAGCAAAGGAGAGAATGTATTGCAAAGCTGAAGTAGGGAACGCGGTGCCATCACTTGTATTAGACAGAGGCCATGAGTTTATTTAGGGTCTAGAAAGCGTAACAAAATATTTTATGATAGACTTATAAAGGGACCTTTGTGATCAGATAATTGTAGGAAATGCAGCACAAAGAAGTTAAATGACTTTCTAAATAGCTACATCATGGAAGACACAGGAAACATCTTGACGTCAAGTCTGCCGACTCTCATTTCATAGCTTTCTCTCTTTATCCTCTTATAATTTGTTAGTTAAAACAACCAAGATACTCTTTACCAACAGCCATACTTCACCCATCCCCTTGATCAGATCATTTGGTTCATGTGACACAAGACCACTTTTTTTTCTTTCCTCTAAGAGTGAATTTTCAGGTTGAAGCTGAAGGACAAAAACATTGAATTATTGGTTTCCTAAAACACTGATTCAGTGTTTTACATTCCCAAACTTACAAAGAAGTTGTAAGAGAAAATATAGTCTGGTTGAAAGTTATTAGAAAAAGTAGGTGAATTCTTTTGCCCTGCTCTTTGGGCTACATCTTGAAGGTGAAGAAAGACAATGTAATTGCATATTTGAGTTTAGAATCTCAGAGTAGAGAAAACCTGTGCCTTGCTTTTCCCAAATAAGATTCACATAATTGAAAGACCTGCAAATGTGGCAGGAAATGTTGAGGTCAGCAAGAATAGATCTTTGGGAAATATGTTTTCTATTTTTCTAAAGTCAATATTTGTTTTCATATAAATACAAAGTATTTAGGAAACATCTTCTATGTTACATAAAATGATAAAGTTATGTCTCTATCTTCAAGGTATATAAAATGTCAAATAATAAATCCATTATTTAGACAGCACTGTACTCAGCAGTTCTGGGGTCCATGTCCTATGCATTTACTTCACCTCTCTCTTTCTCATGGTTTTTATGGTTCTTTTTTTCAGAACATTTCACTCCACCCTCATGAAATAGTCCAGCTGTTCTGAGGCTAGTGCATTAGGCTATAATTATCTATTCATCTTGTTTACTAACTTCTATTCACCTCCTGATTATTCTCCTAATTTTTGAAGTCTTTTTCACCTGTTCTTAACCTCATAACACTCCAAGTGTTAATATTGTCCCAAGCAAAACCAACATCCACAAGATTGACTATTCCACTTTTCTGAGCACATTTATGTCCATATCTCCAACAACCCTCTTCTCCTCTTTTTTTTGGTCAGCGTTCACATAGCTGCATCCTTGGTCTTATCTTTGAAATTACAACTCAGGGATCCTTCTGAGTCCAGCTGAGTTGTAGACTCAGTTACAACCCAAGTACATGTTCTTTCCCTACTTTGGAACTTCTATTCATCCTACTTCTGTCTACTTCATTTCCTCCTTACTGAGATTGGGCTATCTCTGACTATTGTCCTGTTCAGATTCTAAACTCATTTGCTCAATGACATTTTTTTTGCACATGCATGGAAGAATCCTGGTAACTGCTTCATTCTTGCTTGAAGAAAACTCCACAACTAGATATCTTGGTCTTTTTATACAATTATAGTAGCTAACCCAAGGGAGCCTTATTGCTACTTGACAATATCACTATATTCTGTTGCTGTTTTTTAGTCAAATCTCATCAGTAATAAAAACTATTTCAAAGGTCTGTACTTTTAAAGATTTGACCCACCATTTTCTCTTCACCTCTCTCTTTTCTGGCAAATACTTGCTTTTCTAGTAGAAGAGACTCCCTTTTTAACAGAGATTCTGTCTCTCATGAGGAAAAGAAATTAGATTTATTGGAAAGAAACTCTACTGGTTTCTGAACCAAAATACACAACTGCTTGTGTCTCAATTGATCCTCTGTTCTTTCCTGCCAGAAACCAATTTTACCACCTGTGTTTTGAGTACCATTCTCTTCTATCTTTGAGTGTCTTAGTGCTCCAATTATCCTCTCATTTCCCTTAATTTTCAATATTTCCATCATAACTCATTTTATGCCATCAGTATTTAAAAGTTCCTTAATCTTCATGATCTTAAAAACATCTTGCTTTCAACTCAATAGTCTCATTCATCTACTTCCTACCCATCTCCTTCCACTTAGTTATGAGCCTCTAGACTGTGCCTGGCTGCCATCCATTCTTGACTGAAACTGGTCTCCATTGCCAAAACCAATGGATATTGTCCCTGTCCTTACCTCACTTGACCCCTTGGTAGCATTGGACATGGTTGACCATTAAGTCATAGGTTTTTGGAGGACAGGGACTCAGATTTGAGTCGCCAGTTCTTAGCTCAGTGTCTAACATAATGGAGACACTCAGCATTTGTTAAAAATAAGCATTAGGGTAATTGTTTTACAATTTTGTTTTTCAAAAAACAGAAATAAGGAAAAGTGACAGGCTTCTGGTTTCTGGTGTCACATGTAAAGAGCTTGGAAGTCATTCATCCCATTCCTGCAAAAAGAAAAAAGAAAAAAGCTGAACAAATGAAAATCAATAACTCTTCTCTTACATCTATCAGAGAATTGAGACCACAGCTAAACATGAAGTGCTACCCAAAAAACTGGAGAGGCAGGCAAAAACAGAAATTTACAGCTTACCAGGAGCAGAAACCATTACTGGAGCCAGCAACTAGAAGGAACAATTAAAGCATTTTTTAGTATTTTACAATAGCCAAGACATGGAAGCAACTTAAGTGTCTACCAAGAGATGAATGGATAAAGAAGATGTGGTACATATATACAATGGAATATTACTCAACCATAAGAAAAGAATGAAATAATGTCATTTGCAGCAACATGGATGGACCTAGAGCTTATCATACTAAGTGAAGTAAGTCAAACAGAGAAAGACAAATATTACAAGATATGACTTATATATGGAATCTAAAAAAATAGTACAAATGAACTTATTTACAAAACAGAAACAAACTCACAGACATAGAAAAAAAAACTTATAGTTACCAAAGAGGAAGGGGAGAGGGATAAATTAAGAGTATGAGATTAACAGATACATACTACCATATATAAAATAGATAAATAATAAGGATTTACTGTATAGCACAGGGAACTAACTATATTCAATATCTTGTAATAACCTATAATGGAAAAGAATAGAAAAAAGAATATAGATATATACATATATATGTGTATGTATGTATAACTGACTCACTTTGATGTACATCTAAAACTAACACAATATTGTAAATCAGCTATATTTCAGTTTGAAAAAAGGTAATTGACCTATTGCTGGAGAATGAATATGGACTAGCTTGAGATATAAAACCTTCTGGGGGCCCAGGCTTTGGTGAGTTTTATCTTCAGGTGTTCCAACAGGTTGTCAGGGTAAAGACTGAAGAAAAATCCCCATGTGCTTCCGACAGAAAGAAGAAAAAAATAATGATTTTGAGATGCCACCAGACTAGTCTATCCTCAACATAAGTTTTTCCTCAAGAAAGGTGATTTTACTAGAACTTAACAAACTTGGTTTTATGAGAGCCTCACAATCTGAGGGGAAGGGACATACCCAACTCCAGTGTCCCCTAGCATTCTAGTCTCACCTAAGGGTAGTGAAACTGAGATTTGCTTGTGAGTGACACTGTCCAGGGTCACAGGCTCACCAAAAGACTGAGAACTATTCATAGAACTAGAGAATGCTTACCTTTCCCCCATACCTTACCACATCTATAAGCCTCAAGTATAATAACAGGATACTACAGCTAAAAAAATCCCCTGCACACCTTGGACTTTATTTAAGACCGTCTCTAGGGAAACGCAAAAACAACAAGGGAGACAGACACAAGGACATTACAGGAAATAGACTCTGGTACAGACCTACAGCAAACAGTGAGCACAGCCTAATTACTAACTAGATAAACATAAAATCGCACACTTAAGGTCTTTGTACTTCAGTTCCACTTACCCATTACATCAAGTCTAGCTTTCAACAAAAAAAAATTAGGCATGCAAAAGGAGAAAAACCTAAAAACACAATATAGAAATACAAAGTAATCATCAGAACCAGGTTCAGAAATGGCAGAAATTTTGGAACAAGCAGAGCTGGAATTTAAGATAACTATGCTTAATATGCTAAGGTCCAAAATGGTGACATGAGAAACTCCTGAACTCATGCCCTCCAGTGGACACACTGAATTGATGTCTAGACTAACCGAGGGAAAAAAAAAAATTGGAAATGAAAGAGAAATTACAACTGATACAACACAAAGGATCATGAGACTACTATGAACAATTATTGGGTGGGTCAAAAAGTGCCTTCAGTTTTTTAAGTAAAAATAAAAGACATACTTTTCATTTTCACCAAAAACTTTATTAAACAACGTATTCATCCTTTTGTTCCACTACCTTCTGCCATTTTTCAGTCAACTTCATAATTCCATCTTCCCAAACTTTTTATCTTTTTGAGCAAAAAACTGTTCCAGGTGCCTTTTACAGTCTTCCAGGGAATTGAAATTTTTTCTATTAAGAGAATTTTGTAAAGACCAAAATAAATGGAAATTCAAAGGTGCAATATCTGGTGAATAAGGCGGATGAATCAGAACTTCCCAGCCAAGATGTAACAGCTTTTGCCTGGTCATCAAAGAAACATGCAGTATTTTATCCTGATGGAAGATTATGCGTTTTCTGTTGCCTAATTCTGGATGCTTTTCGTCAAGTGCCACTTTCAGTTGGTCTAACTGGGAGCAGTACTTGTTGGAATTAATCGTTCAGTTTTTTGGAAGGAGCTCATAATAGAGGACTCCCTTCCAATCCCACCATATACACAACATCACCTTCCTTGGATGAAGACCGACCTTTGGTGTGGTTGGTGGTGGTTCATTTTGCTTGCCCCATGATCTCTTCCATTCCACATTATTGTACAGCATCCACTTTTCATCACCCATCACAATTCGTTTTAAAAACGGCACATTTTCTTTACGTTTCAGTAGAGAATCGCATGCAGAAATATGGTCAAGAAGGGTTTTTTCGTTTAAATTATGTGGAACCCAAACATCAAAGTGATTCACATAACCAAGCTGGTGCAAGTGATTTTCAATGTTTGATTTGGATATTTTGAGTATGTCAGCTATCTCCCACGTGGTATAATGTTGACTGTTCTCAATTATTATTCTTATTTGATCACCATCAACTTCAACTGGTCTATTCGACCGTGGAGCATCGTCCAGCGAGAAATCTCCAGCACTAAACTTCACAAACCAATTTTGACACATTCGATCAGTCACAGCATCTTCTCCATATACTGCACAAATATTTTTTGCGTTTCAGTTGCGTTTTTACCTTTCTTGAAATAATAAAGCATAATATACCAAAAATGTTGCTTTTTTTCTTCCATCTTCAATATTAAAATGGCTACACAAAAATTCGTCAATTTTGATAAGTCTTTTTTTAAATGCATGCTGATATGACAGCTGTAACATACAATCTAACAAAATTGTTTTGAATGAAGTTAAAGACAACTAAGTGCTACTGGAGCCATCTTATGGAAAAAACTGAACGAACCTTTTGGCCCACCCAATATATTCCAAGAAATAGGACATCCTAGAAGAAATGGATAAATTCCTAGGAGCATACAATTTAACAAGACAGAATAATGGAACAATGGAAAACCTGAAGATACAAATAACGATAAGGAGATTGAATCAGTAATCAAAAGTCTCCCAATAAAGTCCAGGACCAGATGGCTTCATGGGTGAATTTTACCAAACATCTAAAGAAGAACTAATGCCAATCCTTCTCAAACTCTTCCAAAATGTAGAAGAGGAGGAAACACAAACTCATTTTACATGACCAGCATTACCCAGATACAAATTTAGAAGAGGAAACTGCAAGAAAAGAGAACTACAGGGCCATATACCTGACGAACATAGATGCAAAATTTTTAAATTAAATATAAGCAAAGTGAATTTAGCAGCACATTAAAAGGATTATACACCTTGATCAAGTAGGATTTATTCCAGGGATGCAAGAATAGTTCAACATCCACCAATCAATTAATACGATACACTACCTAAACAAAATAAAGGATAAAAATCATATGATCATCTCAATAATGCTGAAAAAGCACTTGACAAAATTTAACATCTTTTCATGATAAAAACTCTCAACAAAGTGAGTTTAAAGGGAACATAACATAACATAATAAAGACCATATATGACAAGCCTACAGATAACATCATACTTAATGGTGAAAAGCTGAAAGCTTTTCCTCTAAGATCAGGAATAAGACAAGGATGCCTACTCTTAGCACTTTTATAAACCATAGTAGTGGAAGTCCTAGCCAGAGAAATTAGACAAGAAAAAGAAATAAAAGTCATCAAAATCAGAAAGGAAAAAATAAAATTGCCTTTTTTTGCAGGTGACATAATATTATATATAGAAACCCCCAAAGACACTACCAGAAAACCTAGAACTAACAAACAAGGTCAGTAAAGTTGCAGGATACAAAATCAATCTAAAACAAAAATCAATTGTGTTTCTGTACGCTAACAACAAACTATCAGAAAGAGAAATTAAGAAAACAATTACATTTATAATTGTAGCAAAAAGAATAAAATACTTAGTAATAAATTTAACCAAGGAGGTGAAAGACCCGTACACTGAAAATTATAACACATTAATGAAAGAAATTGAAGAAGACACAAATAAAGGAAAGGTATTCTGTGTTCATGGATTGGAATAATTAATGTTGTTAAAATGTCTATACTGTGCAAAGCAATCTACAGATTCAGTGCAATCCCTATCAAAATTCCAACGGGATTTTTCCCAGAAATAGAAAAAAACTATCCTAAAATTTGTAGAGAACCACAAAAGAACTCTCAAAAGTGCTCTTGAGAAAGGAGAACAAAGCTAGAAACATCACAACTTCATGATTTCAAACTATATTACAAAGCTATAGTAATCAAAACAATATGATATCAACATAAAAGCAGACACACAAGTCAATAGGACAGAATAGAGACCCCAGAATAATCCCATGCATATATGGTCAATTAATTTATAATAAAGGAGCCAAGTTTGGGAAAGGATAGTCTCTTCAATAAATGGTGCTGGGAAATCTGTATATTTACATGGAAAAGAATGAAACTAGACCTCTATCTTACACCACTGACAAAAATCAACTCAAAATGGATTAAAGACTTGAACCTGAGACATGGGCTGAGGAGGAAGGGGAGGTAATGGGGAAAGAATGCAAATGTGTATGGGGTTTCTGTTTGGGGAAATGAAAATGTTTTAAATTAGATCATGGTGATGATTGCACTACTCTGAATGTATTAAAACCATTCAGCAGTGTATTTGAAATGGATGAATTTATGGTATGTGTATATTATCTCAATAAAAATATTAAAAATATGAAAAGAAACAGCCTGTTTTCCAAAGAGGTTATACCATTTGACATTCTCACTCTATGAGGTTCTTTGTTACTCCACATTCTCACTGACATTTGGTATCATCAGTCTTTTTAATTTTAGCTGTTCTAATAGACATGTAGTTGTACCAATTTTAGTTTAAGTTTGCAATTTCCTATTGGTTTAATAATATTAGGTATTTTTTCATGGGCAAATCACTTTCCATCATTCTACAGGTGGTGTAGAAAGAAAACTGGAAAGAAACAAAATTGAAGATAGGAAGACTATTGAAAGATATTGGTGTAATCAGAAAAAAATTATCAGGGCCTGAACAAAGGCAGAAGCAATGGGTAATAGCAAAGGGGAGATATCTGAATAACTATGTATAATTGGTAAGACATGCAATATAGACATGTTCGAATAAAAAGTAATAGAAATGGAAAAAAGACTTGCAAGTTTCTGCCGTAGATAACTGGATTATTAAGACAGGGAATAGATTAGAGGTAAAGGTATAAAATGAGGAGTTCTGTTTTTGAAACATTAGCTTCCAGGTTCAGGCAAACCAGGATATTTGCAATAGGTGGTTAAGAATTCCAGGAGAAAAGTTAGATACAGTTATCACCTTAGAAATCAATAATATGTAGAAGGTTATCAAGCAATAAGACTGACAAAGATTATCTAAGGAATGCTACCAAGAAGGAAACAAATGGAATGAGAATGTTTGGAAATGGGACTGAGAAGTGGGGTGGCCAGGACATAGAAGGAAAATGAAGAAAGACTGGTTTAGGAAAAAAGAAAAGAGGAAGAAGTTTAAAAAGGAAGGGAGTGGTCAGTTCAGCAAAGAAAGTCAGTCACATAAAGACTGAGTTATGTTTACTGTCTTTGTCAAGTAGACAATGGTGACATTTCAGGAAAAGTTTGTGAAGTGGGGGACAGTGTTGCCAAATTCCAGCAGGTGGAGGTGTTAAAAGCTAGATAAAAAGATACAATTGCCACTGATGAAAAGACAATTTAACTTCATAAACACTCAAAAAGTTTACAAAAGAACAGTAAACAAAGTGAAAAAGTAAGCACATATGGCAAAAATGAGTTAATATTTTTTTTTAAAAAACCAGTTCAGCCAGTTGATAAGAAACTAGACTAATAAATCAATAGCAAAGTAGACAAAGGCTATGAATAGAAAACTCCTTGGTAGAGAAAATGCTAATTACCATTAAACATATGAAAAGATTCTCATCCTCACTAGAGATAAGGGAAATGCAAATTAAAATATCAATGAAAAGCCTATATTTTGTCCACCAGCCTGAAAAAAAAAATAAAGAGAATTATATTGCTTAGAGCTTAAAAAGCATCGATAAAGTAGTCCTCTGATATACTGCTGGCAGAAAGATAAATGGCAATGATATTTTTAGAACAAAAAATCCACAGTATCTATTAACATTTAAAATGTACCTACTTTTTTTTTGTCCAGTAGTCTTGTTTTGGGATTCTATCAAATAGAAATCAAATAACATATGTGCTATTATGAGCAAGTAGGTATATTCGTCATTTTTCATAGTGGCATGGTACGGGATACAATCTACTAATTAATTAAGAGGGAGATGGTTGAATGGATTATTGTGTGTTCACACAATAGATTAAAATTGACCAATAAAACTTTCTGCAATGATGGAAATGTTCTATAACTGCACCATCAGTATGATATACACTAGACATAGTGGGCTCTTGATCAATTGAAATGTTTCTAGTATGACTAAGGAACTATATTTTAAAGTTTATTTCATTTTAATTTATTAAAATCTAAATTTAAATAGCTACCTGTGGCTAGTATTATTTTGGATAGCAAAGCTATAGAATATTATTTGGTTTTAAAAAGTGAGTTACACCTAAACTAACACAACGTTGTAAATCAACTATACTCCAATAACATTTTTTTAAAAAGTGAGTTACATCTATATATTTTTACCTAGAGAGTTATATAGTTTAAAAACATAGTTCCTTGCACAGCAAAGAAAACCATAAACAAGATGAAAAGACAACCCTCAGGAAGGGAGAAAATATTTGCAAACAAAACAACGGCCAAAGGATTAATCTCCAAAATATACAAATAGCTCATGCAGCTCAATATCATAAAAACAAATAACCTAATCAAAAAATGGGCAGAAGACCTAAATAGACATTTCTGCAAAGAAGACATACAGATGGTCAAGAGGCACATGAAAAGATGCTCAACATCACTAATTATTAGAGACATGAAAATCAGAACTACAATGAGGTACCACCTCACACCTTCAGAATAGCCATCATTACAAAATCTACAAACAGTAAATGCTGGAGAGGGTGTAGAGAAAAGGGAACTCTCTTGCACTGTTGGTGGGAATGTAAACTGATACAGCCACTATGGAGAACAGTATGGCAGTTCCTTAAAAAAATAAAAATGCTGGGTACCATATGACTCAGCCATCCCACTACTGGGCATATACCCAGAGAAAACCATAATTCAAAAAGTCACATGTACCCCAATGTTCATTGCAGCACTATTTACAATAGCCAAGACACGGAAACAACCTAAATGTCCATCGACAGATGAATGGATAAAGAAGATGTGGTACATATATACAATGGAATATTACTCAGCCATAAGAAGGAATGAAATTGTGTCATTTGTAGAGACGTGGATGCACCTAGAGATTGTCATACAGAGTGAAGTAAGTCAGAAAGAGAAAAACAAATATTGTATATTAACGCATATATATGGAATCTAGAAAAATGGTACAGATGAAATATTTGCAGGGCAGAAATAGAGATGCAGACATAGAGAATGGATGTGTGGACATGGGGGGGAAGGGGAGGATGGGATGAATTGGGAGATTAGGTTTGACATAAATACACTCCCATGTGTAAAATGGATAGCTAGTAGGAACCTGCTGTATAACACAGGGAACTCAGCTCGGTGCTCTGTGATGACCTAGATGGGTGGGATTGGTGGGGAGGAAGGAGGTCCAAGAGGGGGGGGATATGGGTATATATGTATACATATAGCTGATTTACTTCATTGCACAGCAGAAACTAACACAACATTGTAAAGCAATCATACTCCAATTAAAAAAAACAAAACATAGTTCCTATAATGTGTAGTTTCATCTCATTTTGTTGTTGCTGTAAAAGTCAACTGAAGATTCCTGTGTGTATTTGTGAGATCTAAGAAGACTGTAAAAATATGAATTCTAAGTTTTAGCAATTTGGGCCTGTGAGTTCTGAACACAGTGACAAACATTACCTCTGGGCCAGAGCATTTAATTACCAGTTGGAAACTCTGCAAAGCTCCCTTTCCTCTGTCAGGTCAACTAGCAAATTTCAAAATGCTCGTGCTCCATCAGTCTGGAACTTGGGGTGAGAAAATGTGTGAGAAACTGTGATGTGGGTGAGAAGTTAAACGTTTTATCTTAAGCCTTTTGGATTGTGGGTTTGTTTGTTATGTAGTTACTAAGACTGTTTAACACATGTTAAATTATAGAGACTCACTCCCTAAGCTCAAAATTGATTAAAAAAAAGGAGTAGCAATTCAAGATTATTAAATACATTTATAAAAATTAGCCAGTAGAAGAATTAAAAAATAACATAACAGAAATCATGCAGGAAGTTGTGTAGGGCTATCATAAGCTACATTCCTCATTTTTCTTAGCAAAAAGACATTTATGTGTCCCAGGATTTAGAAATCAACAAATCAAGACAAAATTGAAAGATCTGGAATTAGGCATAGTAACCATAACAAGATTTAAATCAGAAAGTAAATGAAAGCGTTTACTACCCATCAGACGTGGGACAGGGAAGGAGGAGGATGAAAATTCGCTTTTTATTTGTTCTTTTCTGAAGTGGTGCACACATATTGTTTTCATAAATAAAAAGAACCCAGACATAACCAGATATTATATATTTCTCCGGTCTCTGCTTACTTCTCTGGTCCCTCTTGGATTTGTCCATGAGGTTCTCCATCTGTCACACTCAAGTGTCTTACTGTCTAATGGAGGAAAGAATAAATGACCCACTTAGACCTGTGACGGACTGGCCCAGTACTAAAGCCATCCCCCTGAATTTGCTCCCCAGATCATCTTGCTCTAATGACACCGGTACTCAAGTAACCCAGGGACAATTCCAAGCTGCCTGGGTTGTCTGTGGGTCTCAACTTTTCATTTCTCTGAATGCCTGTGTCCTAGACCACAGGACTGGTCTTCAGCCTCCTTCTCTAGTTTTGCCTACTAGCCCAAACCTCATATAGAATTATCCTGCCATTATTCTCAGGATCTTTGCTACTCTGCATCAAGGTGGCTCTTCTTCCTCCCCTGACTTGGGTCTTTGCAATGGCTGTGCAGAGATGGCAGTCTTCCTGGTTGACTCTTAAGTTTTGATTGACACCTGGACGCCCACCATTGTGCTTTTCATCTGAATGAATGCAATCTCAACCTACAGTTGAGTAAATCCAAAATGAAGCTGAAGCTGGGGCATCCCTGGACACTGTCCAGGTACCTGGCTGGCTCCCAAAGGTTTGTCAACTTTTACTACTGGTGCATGTGTCTCTCTCTGTTTTAGGATGCTGTGACTGGCAGGTACATTTTATTACTAAGTTCTGAGTTACAAATGCCATCATAAAGAATGAAAATTTTTGCATGGCTTTATCGTGTCAATTTTAATCACCTGAGTACTGTAAAAGAATATCTTCTCAAAATTGAACAAAGCAAAAAGCAAGAACAAAATTAACACATCACATACAAGTGTAAAGTCTGTTTTGATGAAATCTTACTTCTGTCTCTGCCTCATCTCTTAAAGGCAAACACAGTAATGAGTTTAAAGTGTACATTTCTGAATGTTTTTTCTTGAAATCATTATAGTATTATTAAGTGTGCCTGCATGTGTTTATAATGTGTCAATATCTCTGTGTCCTTGGGAATGCTAATGATTCATTTTTTAATATTTGACTGATAGATGAAAACAAATATTTTACTCCATGTTGAATTGTTCCCATCTTTGACAGTGAGGTTGAATTTTATTTAGTTAATCATCGTTTGATTGTTTTGATCATTGTCATTTTTCTTGTGGTATATTGGTCTTTTCCTTATTTACTTAAAAAAAGATTTTTAAAATTTAGATTAACTTTTGTTTATCATACATATGCAGATAACTCTTCCAGGGTAATTTTTAAATTCTACTTTTACAAATTTTTGGTCAAAATGTAGCCCAGTCAATCATGCTCTCTAAGGATTTTCCTTTCAAGTTTGGAAAGGCTTTTCCCAGACTTAAGATTACATATGGCACATTAATTTTTGAAACATATTAAAGGCAAGTTTATCCCACTATTGTACAAAATAAAATCATAATATGTTAAAGTCAAATTGCAATACAATCCCCAAGTTCCCCGAAGTGGGATGGTTAGCAAAAGAAGATATTGATTAGAAAAGAAAAGAAAATTAAAATTCTTTCATACATTAAATCTTAATGATATATGTTGTTCAACTTTTCTTTGATACTCAAATATATATTTACGAGGCAAAAGTCTCCAAAGAGTTGGAATAAACATTTGCCTTTCTCATCTGAGGTCACCATGCGTTAGGCACTATAGAAGACAGAATAAGACAAATATTACAGTTTCATGGGTTTTTTTTGAAACTCATCTTTATTTTTATGTATTTATTTACTGTTAATGTCTTAATTGGAGTATAATTGCTTTACAATGGTGTGTTAGTTTCTGCTTTATAACAAAGTGAATCAGCTATACATATACATATATCCCCATGTCTCCCTTGCATCTCCCTCCCACGCTCCTTATCCCATCCCTCTAGGTGGTCACAAAGCACAGAGCTGATCTCCCTGTGCTATGTGGCTTCTTCCCACTAGCTATGTATTTTACATCTGGTAGTGTATATATGGCCATGCCACTCTCTCACTACATCCCAGCTTATTCTTCCCCCTCCCCATGTCCACAAGTCCATTCTCAACATCTGCATCTTTATCCCTGTCCTGCACTTAGGTTCTTCAGAACTTTTTTTTTTTTTTTTTTATTCCATATATATGTGTTAGCATACGGTATTTGTTTTTCTGACTTACTTCACTCTGTATGACAGACTCTAACTCCATCCACCTCACTACATATAACTCAATTTCATTTCTTTTTATGGCTAATATTCCATTGTATATATGTGCCACATCTTCTTTATTGATTCATCTGTCGATGGACACTTAGGTTGCTTCCATGTCCTGGCTATCGTAAATAGAGCTGCAATAAACATTGTGGTACATGACTCTTTTTGAATTGTGGTTTTCTCAGGGTATATGCCCAGTAGTGGGATTACTTGGTCGTATTGTAGTTCTATTTTTAGTTTTTTTTTTTAAGGAACCTCCATACTGTTATCTATAGTGGCTGAATCAATTTACATTCCCACCAACAGTGCAAGAGGGTTCCCTTTTCTCCACAACTTCTCCAGCATTTATTGTTTCTAGAATTTTTGATGATGGCCATTCTGACTGGTGTGAGGTGATACCTCATCGCAGTTTTGATTTGCATTTCTCTAATGATTAGTGATGTTGAGCATCTTTTCATGTGTTTTTTGGCAAACTGTATATCTTCTTTGGAGAAATGTCTATTTAGGTCTTCTGCCCATTTTTGGATTGGGTTGTTTGTTTTTTTGATACAAGCATGAGCTACTTGTAAATTTTGGAGATTAATCCTTTGTCAGTTTCTTCATTTGCAAATATTTTCTCCCATTCTGAAGGTTGTCTTTTCATCTTGTTTATGGTTTCCTTTGCTGTGTAAAAGCCTTCAAGTTTTATTAGGTCCCATTTTTTTATTTTTGTTTTTTATTTCCATTTCTCTAGGAGGTGAGTCAAAAAGGATCTTGCTGTGATTTATTTCATAGAATGTTCTGCCTATGTTTTCCACTAAGAGTTTTATAGTGCTGCCCTTACATTTAGGTCTTTAATCCATTTTATGTTTATTTTTGTGTATGGTGTTGCAGAGTGTTCTAATTTCATTCGTTTACATGGAGCTGTCCAGGTTTCCCAGCACCACTTATTGAAGAGGCTGTCTTTTCTCCATTATATAATCTTGTCTCCTTCATCAAAAATAAGGTGACCATATGTGCATGAGTTTACATCTGGGCTTTCTATCCTGTTCCTTTGATCTATATTTCTGTTTTTGTGCCAGTACCAAACTGTCTTGATTACTGTAGCTTTGTAGTATGTTCTGAAATCCAGGAGCGTAATTCCTCCAGGTCCGTTTTTTTTCTCAACATTGCTTTGGCTATTCGAGGTCTTTTGTGTCTCCATACAAATTGTGAAATTTTTTATTCTAGTTCTGTGGAAAATGCCATTGGTAGTTTGATAGGGATTGCATTGAATCTGTAGATTGCTTTGGGTAGTAGAGTCATTTTCACAAAGTTGATTCTTCCAATCCAAGAACATGGTATATCTCTCCATCTGTTTGTATCATCTGTAATTTCTTTCATCAGTGTCTTATAGTTTTCTGCATACAAGACTTTTGTCTCCTTAGATAGGTTTATTCTTAGGTATTTTATTCTTTTTGTTGCAATGGTAAATAGGAGTGTTTCCTTAATTTTTCTTTCAGATTTTTCATCATTAGTGTATAGGAATGAAAGAGATTTCTGTGCATTAATTTTGTATCCTGCTACTTTACCAAATTCATTGATTAGCTCTAGTAGTTTTCTGGTAGCCTCTTTAGGATTCTCTATGCATAGTATCATGTCATCTGCAAACAGTGACAGCTTTACTTCTTCTTTGCCTATTTGGATTCCTTTTACTTCTTTTTCTTCTCTGATTGCTGTGGCTAAAACTTCCAAAACTATGTTGAATAATAGTGGTGAGAGTGGGCAACCTTGTTTTGTTCCTGATCTTAGTGGAAATGGTTTCAGTTTTTCACCATTGAGGACAATGTTGGCTGTGGGTTTGAGGACAATGTTGGCTGTGGGTTGGTTATTATGTTGAGGAAAGTTCCCTCTATGCCTACTTTCTGCAGGGCTTTTATCATAAATGGGTGTTGAATTTTGTTGAAAGCTTTCTCTGCATCTTTTGAGATGATCATATGGTTTTTCTCCTTCAATTTGTTAATATGATGTATCACGTTGATTGATTTGCGTATATTGAAGAATCCTTGCATCCCTGGAATAAACCCCACTTGATCATGGTGTATAATCCTTTTAATGTGCTGTTGGATTCTGTTTGCTAGTATTTTGTTGAGGATTTTTGCATCTATGTTCATCAGTGATATTGGCCTGTAGTTTTCTTTCTTTGTGACATCTTTGTCTGGTTTTGGTATCAGGGTGATGGTGGCCTCGTAGAATGAGTTTGGGAGTGTTCCTCCCTCTGCAATATTTTGGAAGAGTTTGAGAAGGATAGGTGTTAGCTCTTCTCTAAATATTTGATAGAATTCGCCTGTGAAGCCATCTGGTCCTGGGCTTTTGTTTGTTGGAAGATTTTTAATCACAGTTTCAATTTCAGTGCTTGTGATTGGTCTGTTCATATTTTGTATTTCTTCCTGGTTCAGTCTCGGCAGGTTGTGCATTTCTAAGAATCTGTCCGTTTCTTCCAGGTTGTCCATTTTATTGGCATAGAGTTGCTTGTAGTAATCTCTCATGATCGTTTGTATTTCTTCAGTGTCAGTGGTTACTTCTCCTTTTTCATTTCTAATTCTATTGATTTGAGTCTTCTCCCTTTTTCTCTTGATGAGTCTGGCTAATGGTTTATCAATTTTGTTTATCTTCTCGAAGAACCAGCTTTTAGTTTCATTGATTTTTGCTATTGTTTCCTTCATTTCTTTTTCATTTATTTCTGATCTGATCTTTATGATTTCTTTCCTTCTGCTAGCTTTGGGGTTTTTTTGCTCTTCTTTCTCTAATTGCTTTAGGTGCAAGGTTAGGTTGTTTATTCGAGTTGTTTCCTGTTTCTTGATGTAGGCTTGTATTGCTATAAACTTCCCTCTTAGAACTGCTTTTGCTGCATCCCATAGGTTTTTTATCATCATGTTTTCATTGTCATTTGTCTCTAGGTATTTTTTGATTTCCCCTTTGATTTCTTCAGTGATCAGTTCGTTATTAAGTAGTGTATTGTGTAGCCTCCATGTGTTTGTATTTTTTACAGATCTTTTCCTGTAATTGATATCTAGTCTCATAGCGTTGTGGTCGGAAAAGATACTTGATACGATTTCAATTTTCTTAAATTTACCAAGGCTTGATTTGTGACCCAAGATATGATCTATCCTGGAGAATGTTCCATGAGCACTTGAGAAAAATGTGTATTCTGTTGTTTTTGGGTGGAATGTCCTATAAATATCAATTAAGTCCATCTTGTTAAATGTATCATTTAAAGCTTGTGTTTCCTTATTTATGTTCATTTTGGATGATTTGTCCATTGGTGAAAGTGGGATGTTAAAGTCCCCTACTATGATTGTGTTACTGTCAATTTCCCCTTTTATGGCTGTTAGCATTTGCCTTATGTATTGAGGTGCTCCTATGTTGGGTGCATAAATACTTACAATTGTTATATCTTCCACCTCCTGAATTTGGGATGACTCGTTGTCTATTCAGGTATTCAACAGATGCAGGCACATCAAGTTGTTTGTGGAGCTTTAATCCGCTGCTTCTGAGGCTGCTGGGAGAGATTTCCCTTTCTCTTCTTTGTTCGTACAGTTCCCAGGGTTCAGCTTTGGATTTGGACCCACCTCTGCGTGTAGGTCACCTGAGGGCGTCTGTTCCCTGCCCAGACAGAACGGGGTTAAAGGAGCAGCTGCTTCGGGGGCTCTGGCTCACTCAGGACGGGGGGAGGGAGGGGTACAGAGGAGGCGGGGCGAGCCTGTGGCGTCAGAGGCCGGCGTGACGTTGCAGCAGCCTGAGGCGTGCCGTGCATTCTCCCGGGGAAGTTGTCCCCCAACCACGGGAGCCTGGGAGGTCTCTTGTGGACCAGTGTCCTGAACTTGGCTCTCCCACCTCAGAGGCACAGCCCTGACGCCTGGCTGGAGCACCAAGAGCCTGTCATCCACACGGCTCAGAATAAAAGGGAGAAAAAGAAGAAAGAAAGAAAGAAGATAAAATAAAATAAAATAAAATAAAATAATTAAAATAAAATTAAATAAAATAAAAAATAAAAAAGTATTATTAAGAAAAAAAAAAATGGACAGACAGAACCCTGGCACAAGTGGTTAAAGCAAAGCTATACAGACAAAATCACACACAGAAGCATACACATACACACTCACAGAAGGAGGAAAAGGGAAAGAAATATATATATTGTTGCTCCCAAAGTCCACCTCCTGAATTTGGGATGATTCGTTGTCTCTTCAGGTATTCCACAGATGCAGGGTACATCAAGTTGATTGTGGAGATTTAATCTGCTGCTCCTGAGGCTGCTGGGAGAAATTTCCCTTTCTCTTCTTTGTTGCACAGCTCCCAGGGTTCAGCTTTGGATTTGGACCCGCCTCTGCGTGTAGGTCGCCTGAGGGCGTCTGTTCCCCGCCCAGACAGAACGGGGTTAAAGGAGCAGCTGCTTCGGGGGCTCTGGCTCACTCAGGCTGGGGGGAGGGAGGGGTACGGAGGAGGCGGGGCGAGCCTGCGGCGGCAGAGGCGTCGTGACGTTGCAGCAGCCTGAGGCGCGCCGTGCGTTCTCCCGGGGATGTTGTCCCCGGATCACTGGACCCTGGCCGTGGCGGGCTGCACCGGCTCCCGGGAGGGGAGGTGTGGAGAGTGACCTGTGCTCGCACACAGGCTTCTTGGAGGCGGCAGCAGCAGCCTTAGCGTCTCTTGCCCGTCTCTGGGCTCCGCGCTGATAGCCGCGGCTCGCGCCCTTCTCCGGAGTTCATTTAGGCGGTGCTCTGAATCCCCTCTCCTCGCGCACCAGGAAACAAAGAGGTAAGAAAAAGTCTCTTGCCTCTTCAGCAGCTGCAGACTTTTTCCGACTCCCTCCCGGCCAGCTGTGGCACGCTAACCCCTTCAGGCTGTGTTCACGCCGCCAACCCCAGTCCTCTCCCTGCGATCCGACCGAAGCCCGAGCCTCAGCTCCCAGCCCCGCCCGCCCCGGCGGCTGAGCAGACAAGCCTCTCGGGCTGGTGAGCGCTGCTCGGCGCCGAGCCTCTGTGCAGGAGTCTCTCCGCTTTGCCCTCCGCACCCCTGTGGCTGCGCTCTCCTCCGCAGCTCCGAAGCTTCCCCCCTCCGCCACCCGCAGTCTCCACCCGCGAAGGGGCTTCCTAGTGCGTGGACACCTTTCCTCCTTCACGGCTCCCTCCCACTGGTGCAGGTGCCGTCCCTATTCTTTTGTCTCTGTTATTTCTTTTTTCTTTTGCCCTACCCATGTACGTGGGGAGTTTCTTGCCTTTTGGGAGGTCTGACATCTTCTGCCAGCGTTCAGTGGGTGTTCTGTAGGAGCAGTTCCACGTGTAGATGTATTTCTACTGTATCTGTGGGAAGGAAGGTGATCTCCGCGTCTTACTCTTCCGCCATCTTGCCCTTCCATCTATTATATTATGATTAATGTGAAAAGGGAAAAAATGTTCTGATAAAAAAGATATAATAATAAATGTAATTTTTATTCCCTAGTTTGATAACTTACAGATCTAGTAAAAGGTGAAGCTACAATTTATCATTTAATTCTTCCCATCATAAAAAAGTGAAAAAAAAATACTGCTGCTACCATATTTAAGTTTATTTTCTTGTGGCTGAGAGATGACTCCATTTGCCTTTTTAAAGACGTATAATTAATGAAAGCTCTTGGATCAGTGCTAAGGGCAGAATGTCATTTTCATTGAACATAAATTTTAACATGGCCTATATAGTAAGATGCAATTAAATTGTTGTTGATCTCAAATGAGAACAAATTACATTAGTTTAGTCCATGAGGACACCTAAAAAACTCTTAATTAGATTTGCTTTTATGAGTGTATTAATAAAGTTTGTTTTCTTCCACTGTAAAATAATCAAATCATAATAGAAAATCTAGAAAGCTTAAAGAAAGTTTGGAAAGAGAAACAAATCTTATTATTATACCAATTTATTGCAGCAAAATTTCACATTTTGATAAAAAGTTTCAGTCTATGTATAGCATTTATTAAATTATGAAATACTATGGGTACTATAATCCTATTTCAATTTTCTTTAAAATCATAGTTGTAAAGATTGCATACTGCTCTTATCTATGTGCCATACTTGTTTAATTACTCTTGTGTTTGTGAATTTTGAAGAAAAATATATTTTTTGTAATTGATCTCTTGCCATGCACTGTGCTAATAACTTAACTTTCATTGTTTCATTCAATGTTTACAACCAGTTCCATGAGTTAGATACTATTTTTATTTCCATAGATACTATTTTTATTTCCATTTTAATGACGATGTCAGTTCTGGAAGTTTATGTAATTTGCAGTAGGTCAAGATTCTAGTTCAAATTTGTCTGACTACCTGAAGCTGATAAACATTATATAAAAATAGAAATGAGTAGATCGTTTTCTTACTTTTTTATGCTCCACATTGTGTTGCATCAAAAATCTTTATATTTATTTATTTTCTTATATATATATATAATATTTCTTATATTATGCTATAGATTGTTTCTTGCAAAAGATTACCAAGTAGTGGCAAGGTAAAAATGTTTCAAGATTCTGGATACAAGTGCCATTTTTTTCCCAAACAAGTTGTAGCAGTTTACACTCTTTTTAAGGTTTGGGTTTTCTCATAATAGTATCAAATATTATTATTTATATTTGTTAAATTATAGATAATTATTATGTAAAATATACTTATTACATTTAAAAATGCACATTCTTGAGTTTTAGTGAGTTTGAATATCTTTTATAAGTATTCATTGTTTTTTACTTTTTAGAAAAAATTTGCCTTTTCATTTCTATATCAGTTAAACATTTCAAATACTGGGGGCTTCTTATTTATTGGCCTGAGCTCTACATCTATTAAAAACATGAGCATTTGGTCTATTATATGCTTATAAAGACTTAAAAATTTTTTTACTTTCCTTTTTTAATGAATAAACATTTCACATTCATATATGACCCAGCAATCCCACTCCTGGGCATATACTCAGAGAAAACCATAATTCAAAAGGACACATGCACCCCAATGTTCATTGCAGCACTATTTACAATAGCCAGGATGTGGAAGCAACCTAAATGTCCATCAACAGATGAATGGATAAAAAAGAGGTGGTACATATATACAATGGAATATTACTCAATCATAAAAAGGAATTAAATTGGATCATTTGTAGAGATGTGGATGGACCTAGAGTCTGTCATACAGAGTGAAGTAAGTCAGAAAGAGAAAAAACAAATATCGTATATTAATGCATATATGTGGAATGTAGAAAAATGGTATAGATGATCTTATTTGCAAAGCAGAAATAGAGACACAGACATAGAGAACAAATGTATGGATACCAAGGGGGAAAGGGGAGGTGGGAGGATTTGGGAGATTGGGATTGACTATATACACTATTGATACTATGTATAAAATAGATAACTAATGAGAACCTACTGTATAGCACAGGAAACTCTACTTAATACACCGTGGTAACGTAAGTGAGAAGGAAATCCAAAAAAGAAAGGATATATGTATATGTATAACTGATACATTAAAAATTAATTTTAAAAAACCCACAAAATTCAGGTAAGCACATATATTGATATTTCTCTTTCTGATATCTTAAATGCTTTATAAGATTGCAGACTCTGCCATCCATACTTTATCAATGTCCATGTTTCTTTTAGCTTATATATGACTTTGTTTTTGATAGTTAAATTAATATTTCACTTATTACTGAGTGCCATGAAGAATCTGAATTACTTTTATAACAGTTCAATAGCTTAAAAATTATTAGCAAAGGCTCAATAGATTTATGCATATTTATCATATTTAAGTGGTAGATTAACTAGATATTAAGAAGAATTGAACTGTCTGTATTTTTTCTTGTTGACACATTAATAAAATTTTAGTATTTCTTTATTGCCTGTCTTTCATCAGACTATAAGCTTCATGAAGGCAGGGATTGTATCTTTGCTGTTTTCTGATGTCACACATGGTTGAATCAGAGCAGTACTCAAGACAGCTATATTTACAAATATGTGTATAGATCTGTGTGTAGAGACACCTATAGGTAAGCACCAATAAGTAGTAGGTATCTATATGCATGTATACATATATATGCATACCTACATGTACATGCGTGTATACACACACATACCCATTTTTTAGACTGGCTGATAAAAGGAGATAATAATGTAAAAAATGCATGAAGTAATTTGAAAGGATCTCTATGCAATGACATTCCAAGATTTACAGTTTAGGTCCATAATGAAAGGAGAGTGAATGAAACACATTTCGCCATCTACCCTCTCCTTCCATCCCCCGGAAATGAGTCTATTCTCCTTTCTTCCTTGTCCCCCTATCCTGTATATCCCCACCTTCTCCTATAAGCTCATCTATATAGTTAGGAACTGAAGATGCTAACCTAAAAACCACCAGTTTTTTTCAGTACATCAGAGACAGATGAGGACATTCCCAATATACGGAGCCTCCAAGTATCATTATCTCCTTTGTGTCTCCACACTTACCTTTAGCTTTTTGAGGACTTTTAGAATCCATTTTAGCTTCTGTTACAGCAGCACAGTTCCTTTAATTCCTGAGATTCTCTGTTGAACTGTTTTAAAGACAGCTGCAAACCTAGTCATTCTCTCAGCTCAATTATAGCTCCCTAGGTCTTTGCATTCGTGTCAGAACATTCTTAAAACACCCATGCATTTGAAATGATGTTTATTGAAAGAAGCAGCAGATGGAAAAGATCAAGATTTGTGGGACCAACACTAGCCATTGATTGATTCTGTGTGCTTGGGAAAGTGATTTGTCTTCCTTATGTGACAAAATTTTCTCATATTAAAATAGGAATAAAGGCGCAAATAATTTCATACGGCCGCTAACACTTAACCAGCTTAGTTATCTTGAAAACTAAAGTTTTGCAAGGCATTAAACGTTAATAAGGAGGGGGTGATTTAAAATGTAGGCATCCATTTTATTCATGCTCTATAGCTCCGAAGTCTCAAGTGAAAGTAGCTTGCTATGAAACTCCCCCAAATCCTGGAGAGCTGTGTCATGTTACTACGTACATGTATCAGCCCCTCTCTCACTCTCTTCCATCCGTGAGCCAAATTAATGTAGTTTCTGTAAAACTCAGATGTAGATACTCTCTTCACTTCATTCAATGTGGGTATCTACTGTATGGGAGGTAAAAGTAGAGGAGGTTGGCCTTAGAGCTTTTCCAGTCAGGAGATCATAAACTGTACATCTTCCTACCAAGTACACGAAAATGATGATGGGGGCCAGGCTCATTCGAAGACCATGAAACAGGACCAATCTCTCTTCCAAACTTTCTTTCCTGTTTTACTGAATTTAATGCACCCACAATTCTGTGTGAATTGAAAATGAGTTTGTCATACCCCAATCATTTCTTTTAATCGCACATTTTTGTGGATGGGGGAAAAAATGGGAGTGGGAATAAGATTGAGAAGTTTAAATCCACTCATTTCTCTTAATGTGCCAGAAGAGATAGGCGGTCTACCCATGTGGAGGGGATCCAAAAAGCTTCATCCAGATTACTGTCTGGAAGAAGACGTGTGCATAAAGAAGGACTCTGGAGAAGAATATCTGGGGCTTGTACTTGAGGAAACTCTTAAGACCTGGAAACACTAATTTTTCAAGCAGTGATCTTTAAATGACCACTGAGATAACTGAAACGCTGTTGAGCCCCAAAGGAATTGTCAGCATACTTTTCCCTCTTCATCAAATACCTAAATTCAAGTTATCATAAATTGCTATGTCATAATCACTTAGAGATGCATATGCATTAATACTGTATAGGTGTACCGCAAATAGTATCACTCTAAATACTGTCATAGCATTCAACAAAGCAGTGCAAGTGCTTTATAAACACACATGTAGATGGACAGAGCTCCTTGTTAAAGGAAGAGTAGTCAGCACACCTTGAAACACATATACCAAGGTTATCAGTTCATGACTTGTCTATCACAGCTGTGGTCCAATCAGGAGCCAGAAGCTAGACAGCAATGGCCCAGAAAGCCTGTCCTAGATTTTAGTGATATAAGGGTTCCCTCCATCAATGCACAGTTTTGAAATTTACAAAGCTTGCCATTGATGGGTCTGAATCTCCATGTTAGGCTTTGACTGGCTAAAGTCCCACACTCTCTGACACCCCAATATCTGTGTTATGCCAAAGATTTCCAATGCCTCATGCGTTCTATAGTAAATTTTTTACTCTATCAAATATTTGAGGTCATTTAATATTTATAGTAAGAAACCAAACATAGTGAACACTCCCTAGGTGCTAGACACTGAGCTAGAAGCTCACATCTCTTATCCCACTTGACCCTAACCACAACCCTTCAAGCAGACCTAGCATTATTCCTGTAGATGGGGAAAGGGAGTGTTAGAGAGACTATTTTGCCCACGATGACAAAGGTTTAATGTGCAGTGGCTGAACTCAAACTCAGGTCTGTATGATTCCAAAGTTAATACTGTTAACAAATTCCTTTAAATATTATATTAATTTTCATTAGACATTTATAAGGACAGTATCAACATCTGAATAAAGATGAGAGGATGTGTAAAAACAATTGACAAAATATATTGAGAAGTATCTGTCTCTGCTGATAATCATGAAGCAGACATAGAACATGATCATTAGGTACAAAGTCTCTGGAGTCAGTCTTCCTGGTCTCAGTCTTGTCGGCGCCATTTTCTGGCTATGTGATCTTAGAAAAATTGACTTGATCGCTTTGTTTTCTAATTCTCTGAAAAAACGGGGATCTATCCATCTATGTATCTATTCAATATTACAAGGGTATTCTGAAGGTTAAATGATTTACTCTAAATGAAGCACTTATAATAGCTTCTGGCTTAAACAAATGTTATGTGTTTTCTTAAAAACAAATCAAAACCAAAATAGACATTGGTGAAGATTCCAGAATCAAAAATTGCTCCATGAAAGTAATAACTTTTTGTGCTCCTTTGTATCTGGTTTCTCTGAACTTATAACAATGTCTGACACAAAGTAGTGCTCAGAAAATGTTTGTTAAATAAGTTAACGATAACATTTTAATAACATTTCTTTTTCTATACATGATTTCTTTAGAAAAGAGAAAAAACAAGAGATAGAAAACTATAGCTTAGGGGAAAAATAAGCCAAACTTAAATCTAGGCTGACTTTCTCAAAATTTATTAAACTGCAACAACACTGCTGATAATTCCTGGTGCTCATGAGAGCAGTATTTTGTTCTGGCTATAAAACTTTGGCTTGGGTTTCCAAGAGTTTTGCAGACAGGTCAAGTTGAAGAAGACATTGGCCAAGATAGGATGTCTAAAACAAAATCTTAGGTATCAGTCAATTAGGGAATCCCTTTAAGTGTGATTTGCCAGAGGAAACTGCAGCTACTTTACAGTGAGTACAGAAGGATTTATTTTTACAAATGTTGAATATACTGAGACATTATAACTTCTAAAATTATAGCTCAACTTAAAATATTCAAGTTTAATTTGGGTTTGCTAAAATGTATCTTTTGAGATGTTGCATTTTTATGCATATATGGTCTAATTTTCATGTGTTATAGAATCTCAACATGAAGCAGAATGTTAAATTCTACATCAAATGATATTTTTTTCCAAATTAACAATAGTTTTTCAAGAGGTCAGGCTAAAGAGAAAAAAAATGAAGAACCTCCAGCAGATTTCAAATTTTCTTAGGCATTTTACATCAATTTTAGAGGTCCATTTAGCTTATAAAATATTATGCTTTCTCTCATTCTTGGTTACGTTATTTCAGAGAAATATTAAATATCCTGAAGAAAAAATCTTCCCCTAAAGTTCAGATGGAGGATTAATAGTCTTACTTTTTAAAGCCATGTTCTTTGGTATAAGGTCAAAAATTCGATTGCTGAGCTAAATCCTTTAAGAGAACAAGGGTAAATAAATCATTAGAAAAGTCTGGGGTGAAACTGGATTCAGTTTCCAATAGTCCATTTATATATCTTCTGACTTAGTCTTTTCTTGATTCCACAGAATATATTTTCAACCAAAATTCATTTTTCAAATTTTGTGAGGACATAATTAGGGCAAGTGCAGAAAGATCATTAAATTGTATATATGGTCCCCTGGTAAAAGAACCATTATTTATCACTGTCTTGGTGGGCCAGACAATGTCTCAAAATTTCAAAACACATGATGGCTGTGAATTTCCTAAACCACATTGCCATCATAATTTTTGTTTTTGATCATCAGCTCAGAGAATTTTAATGGGAAGAAACAAGAAATGAAAACCCTTGTGGTTTTCTGTCCTCTGCTTGTTCTGGCTGTGCCATTGGAACATGTACAAACATTTCCTTTCTGATGAAGTGTTGATGATTGAAGTGGGCATTATGCACAGTTTTTTATTGTTCTAAGATTACACCAGGGTCATTAAAACATGATATAGAGATCAAATGGAAGCCACAATAACTGCTGACATACTCCTCACAAGAATACTTCTTATAATGAAGTCAATAAAATAAATTAGGATAAAACACAGTAAAAATACAAAACCATCTGACTCTTTAAACAGGCTAAAAAAGGGGTGATCTAATAAGCAAATAATTTCACTGATTACAAGTTTAAATAATTCTCAGATCTATAAGTTATAAAAATGAAATAATAAATATAGTACATCAAATACACCAATAAACATTATAAATATAAACAATTACTACTTTTTCCCAAAAATATGAACATTTTTATCATTATAAATTTCTCAAATTATTTAATTTTTTTCAAATATTTTGGTCAAGTTTAGGGGTCAGAAAACTATGATCTGTGGGCCAAATCCAGCTACCACCTATTGCTGTAAATTAAGTTTTATTAGAACACAGACATAATGCTAGTAAGCATGGTCTATTGCTCTTTTCATGCTATAACATCAGGGTTGAATAGTTGCAAGATGATATCCCTGAAAAGCCTAAAAGTTTACTATCTGTCTGTTGACATAAGAAGTTACTACTCTCTGGTCTAGTTGTTAAGAATACACCAAATTTTACACCCACATTTCAGTTTTGTCCCAAATAACAGATTCTAATACTTGATTACATTAATTTAAGGAAAGGATACATTTATTCTTTTTGCTTATGCCTAAAAATATTTTTTAAAAAATAAGAGGATAACACACCAGAAAAATTGAATAGCCACGTTAAAGCACTCTTTGGCTGAAATAAAGGTATCTGGACAAAATGTCTTCCCTTAGGAAAGAAAATATTTATTTTTTCACTAAGCGAAACTTCTTCTGCATTCTTTTTTCTTTTCTTGATTTTAAAGTAATTAGAACAGCTGTTCTTGGACTGGAAAATTTAAAGGGAGGCTTAGCTTATATGTTGAAGAGAAGGAATCCATCCTTATGTCCCAAAGTGTCCTGGGGATTCTCTAAAGAGTCTGAAAACTTGGACATGGAAGAAAAGGTCTCTTGAATACTCAAGTCAAGTAAACAAATTCCAGTTGCATTCAAGAAGGAGGCGCTAGATACCAAACTATTTCAAGGGGTAAAATGGGTAAAGCACAGAGCACTAACTTAATATTCCCTTTTCTCATATAATTTCTTTATTGAAACATAATCACATACTATGAAATTCACACTTTTAAAGTACACAATTCAGTGGTTTTTAGTATATACACAGTGTCATGCAATTGTCATCACTATCTAATTCCAGAGCATTTTCATCACCCTAAAAAGAAATCTCAAATACACAATCACCCTCCTTTCTACCCTCCTCCCGTCCCTGACAACCACTAGTATAATTTCTGTTTCTATGGCTTTGCCTATTCTGGATATTTCCCATAAATGGAATCATACACTATATAATTTTTTGCCGTCTAGTTTATTTAACATAGCACAATGTTTGAAAAGTTAATCCTAGTTTAACATTTATCAGTACTTTATTCTTTTTAATTGTTAAATAATATTCCAATGTATAAATATTGTATATACATATATTGTATTAAATATATATCATGTGTTTTTCCATTCATCATTTTTTGATGTTCGTTTAACTTGTTTCTATTTTTTTGGCTATTATGAATAATGCCACTATAAACATTCATATAAAAGTTTTTGTGTGGGCATATATTGTCAAGTTTCTTGGGTATATACCTAGTAGTAGAATTTCTAGGTCATAGAGTAACTCTATGTATAACTTTTTGAGGAAATGCTAGAGCGTTTTCAAAGGGCTGCTAGCAATGTAATCAAGGTCAAAAGCTTCTCAGCCTCTTCTCCCTAGTTGAAAATGAAGAGGCATGTTAAAGGATATATATATATATATATATATATATATATATATATATATATATATACCCTTATATATATATAGGGTATATATATACCTTATATATATATATGAATGTGTGAAAGAGATAGACAGAGAAGAAGAGGTAGAGATAAAGAGAGAAGAACACAGAGAGAGATTTGATGGGGGAGACTTTCTTATGATAATGTATGAGGAATATTATAGAGCAAAACTTACTGTCTCATTATCACCCAAAATTGTATCATTCTAGCATTCACACAATTTTGAATTTTAAATTTTATTTTGTTGCCAATTTGAACTTTTCTTTTATAAAAAATTAATTCTTTAATATAAAAGTAATACATGCACATCATTTTTTAACTATTAAAATGATACAGAAGTATACACACAGAAGTTAAATATCTCTTGGAAAAAGATGTCTCTGCCATCTTCCTTCCTTGAAAATCACTTCCAAAGACAATGGAGAATGAAAACAGAAATATAATTATATTTTTACTAAAACTAAGATATATCTGTAACTTCAAAACATCTCTATTTAGAGGGAAAAAAAAGGTGGGAGAGGGACAACTAACTTAAACATTACTGGAGAGATAAAAAAAGTGACATCTCCAGACATTAAAACTATTAAAAATAAAAGAACTTTCCCAGGAAATTGCTGAAGATGCCCTCCAGAAAAATAAAGGAATAAACAAAGATGAGTAAAAATGGAAACCAGAAGGTGTGTGATCTAGCACAACCAAGAAGTGAAGGGAATCCCCAGAATGAAGGTAAAGAGACATCCCATTGCCACACCTGAGCAGTAAGTTTAGAAAAGTGATCAGAGCACACTGGAGCCAAAGCTGGAGGACTTTCCCTAGGAGGAAGCATGTCAGGAAAAATATGGACATCATAGGTTTCAACACAAAAAGTTTTACTCTTAGACCAGAGATCCCCAAATCTTCTCAGTTCATGGCGCTCTTTGTATCTTAGCAACTTTTTTCCATGGTGCCTCCAAAACAAAAGAAGTAAGTAAGAGCTGGATTTATAAAGTCCAAACAAGTTAATAAGTATTTCCATCCTAACATCTTAGTAAGTGTTTGAAATAAAAATACATGTAAATGGAAAGTAAGCATCTTCATATCATTATTAAACATAATTATTTGCTAATAGAATCTGAGTTGCTGTTGGGCTCTGTACAACTTGGAAATTAGATTAAACAATGACACCCTCATTTCCTATTGCACATTGATTTTCTCTTAATTCTTGATTTTTTATCACAGCAACCTTGCAAAACATGACTTTGCAAAGATATGTCCATGAAAGGAATGTAGATGTGACACCATCAGAAAGAATGTAGCTCCATTTAGTATTGGAACTGCTGTCTACCTAGAGCTAATGTTTTGCTCAGTGTCTGAAGGATGTGGAGCATAGCTGTTTCCCTCAACAATGTGAAATATCCCACAGCATCCCTGTGAGTTGGTTGCAATGCATCAAGATGGCTTGGTGCACAATCTGTAAAAAGTGGGGTTTGATATAATAGTATATGGCCAGATATATTTATGTAAACTAACAAATGAAGAAAACCATCTAAGCAAATAAAAAGCAATTATTTATTCTAGAAAAATCAAATCAAAACAACAGAAAATGTTGAGTTAACACCTAACCTCTATTTATACTTCATTATAAAATGTGAAGCGTGTAGGACCCATGGGAGCGTTCCCTTCCCTCCTCATTCTCCCAATTAATGTTAGTCTAGTGGTTGCTTTTATAACTTGAAATAATTTAATGCTTTTATAACTCATGCTTTTGTTCCCACTTTCATTTGGGACACTCTCTCCTATTCTATGGGGTTCCAGTGAACTACACATCAGCGTATCCATTTCACACCCAAACCTGACTTACTCCCAGTTAGTTCCACTTTTTTTTCTAACCTCTTGGATTTACTTTTAGTTTTTATCAGAGTATTCCTGACTAAATGTAATTTTTTCCTAGAAAGAATGTCTAATTGGTGGGTTTTATTTTTGTCTGCATATTTGATAAAGATATTTATTTTCCAACATAATTAAATGTTCAAATGCATATGGAATTTTAGATTTAATAGATAACCTACTCTCACCACTTTGATGCATTCCTCTATTGTTACACCCAATGATGATGATGTCAGTTTGATTCTTGCTTCTCTAAGATAAACTCTGTCTTTCTCTTGGGAGATTTTAGAATTTCTCCTTAGTGTTATAAAAAAAATTTGTGAGAATATGTTAGGTGCAGGTGTGGATTTTACCCATTTATCCTTTCTCATGCTGAGGACTTTTAATATGAAATGTATACCTTTATTTTTCTCAGGAAATTTTTTAAAAATATTTATTTATTTATTTATTTATTTATTTAGGCTGTGCCGGGTCTTAGTCGCAGCACACGGGATCTTTATTGCAGCATATGGGATCTTTAGTTGTGGCATGTGGGCTCTTAGTTGCAGCATGTGGACTCTTAGTTGCGGCATGCATGTGGGATCTAGTTCCCTGACCAGGGATCAAACCCGGGCCCCCTGCATTGGGAGTGTGGAGTCTTACCAACTAATCACTTATTTATTTGATTATTTTCATCCTTGCATTTTCTCTGTCTCTTTTATAAAACTCTGGAACCAGATGGAAATCAGACTTACGGATATATCTTTCTTGCCTCTTAACTTTTAAGTGATTTTGCTCAAAATTTAGGTATTTTCTGAACTTTATTTTGAAATAAAAATTTCATTCTTTAACCATTTTCATCCTACAGTTCTTTTTCAATTTATGACACTAGTGTTTGTACTTTCCAAGAACTCCTTGATTTCTTACTTTTCTCTTTCACTGCAGTTTGTTTTTATATTATGAATTCAAAGATCATCTTTTATACATTTAATGACACTAATTTTTTAAAGTTTTTTTTTTTCTGTTCCTTCTTTTTTCTGTGTTTAGTTTGGGGTTAATTATTCTGTTTATTTTACTCCTTTGATTTCATATTATTGATTTTACTCAAATGTCTGTTTATTCTTATTTGTGAATAACAAGTAATTAATACATGCTTAGTTAGTTTCCTCAGCAGATGAGCAGGTCTGTTTTTTCCACAGGCCTCTCATTTTAAGGGGAGACTCACTGCAGACCTATGTAAGTTGGAGGGAGTCTTCAATGTATGTTAAATGGGTGAGAAAGAGGTAGGCAGGCTTTATATTAGGTATGAAACATCTGGGTTTTCCCTCCTGGAAAGAGCTGCCCTTCTGCTCTGTGAACTGCAGAACTATTGATTTACCTGTTTGTGTTGCTTCTTTTTTCCATTCATTTTCTGTCCACTTTCTCCATTAATATGGTTTATTATCAGTCAATTTCATGATTCTTCCATCCTCCCAAATTTCACCATAAGTCTAGTTCATTGTCTGCTGGGTTTTTCACAGTGTTGCTCTGTATTTTTTTTCTTCTTTGAACTTTTGCTATTATTTTTGTGATATATAGGGAGTCAAGGGAGATGAACACATATGCTCTATTCAGTGGTATGCTGGAGCTGGCTCTTACAGGCTTGCAAAAACCAATGATTAAAATTTTGAGAGTTTCTGTGTGCTTGCTGTTAAACACAGCCATTATTAAGTAGTACATTATATAACTTGTAATTAAATAAATTATATTGAAAACAAAGGTGATAAATACTCAAAACTCATTGCTTTATTTTTTAAATTATATTTTACGGTTATCCATGATCTTGAGGTTATTGTACCTGTATAATAAAAATACAATGTAATGGTGAGCCACTGCACATTTCTTCCCAACTCTACATTTTGTGACATCACATTGGTAGCTGGAATTTGGCCATTGTGGGAGTATTTATACCATAGAAGTTAGTCAATATCACAAAGCAAGGCTTTTACCCCCAGAAAACTGGTTGTTATACATTTACCTGCAGACCACTGCTTCTGTCTGGTATTTTCAACCAGATCTCAATCACTGACCTTGCATGACAGTGCAAGTTTACTGAACATTTTGGAGGAAGATCTTGTTCACGGATACACACACATGATCTGGATAAGAACACTCACATTTTACTCATATGTTTTATCAACATACTGTATAATTAGCAACATACTTTCACTTATTCTGCTGTCTGTCTTAGTAAATTACATGACACTTTGGAATATGCCTGAATTTTATTATATTCTATATGCTATTTTGATCCTAATTAAATCTTGCTTGAATAATTAAACTAGGTTATACTTATGGCAAGATTATCTTATTGTGAGATGCTTCTTAAATAGATCCATGTGAGAATAACATCAACAGGCATACGTTATAATAATTATTAGTTTATCTACCAAAAATAGGATTATTTTATTCCTGCAACCCACTGAAAATTGTTAATACAGCTATTGTAGGAGAATGTTACCAGGTGGGGGATTTAGTGAAAAATTTAAAGAGTGGATTGAGTGGTTTTACAGTCTTTACCCCTCCCCAGGTAAGCAGGATCTAGATAATATGTGAGGAAAATGTCCTAAATAGAGAAAGACATTTTACAGGATCTAAAATCTAAGCCTCAGGAGAAACACTTGCTTACTTGTTCTCTTCCAAGGACATACCTCTTCTGAGTTGTAATGATAAACTTTCCTGAAGTACTCTATTTTCAGTTTGTTATTTATGGAATCAAAATGCACATGTCCCTAAACTGATCTCTAACATTATTTCCTCAAGTCAAGTGAAGGGGCATTTATTGTTTCATGATAATTCATTTCTGATTAATTTAACTGTGAATACTGCTAACATTGTGAGGGGTAAATGGCTCACCTCTGTTATATGGAAAAATTTATAAGATTCTTTATTGGTAGGGATGAATATTAAGTACCCATTCCTTCTTTTCTAAACATTGATTCTTCTTCCTCTTACAATCTTTTCTCACCCTTTAATGACAACCATAAGCCCTAAATCTAAATGTGCTTGGCTCCAACGTTCTAAACAGTGGGCAGTAGGTTATTAAGAAACAGCATCTCAGCTTGCTCTTTCCTGGTTACCACTGACAAGTAGAATTAGGAGAGATGGGCTTATGAACTGAGCTGGAAATCACATATGTTCAGCTCTGCACAAATAGACAGCCCGGCTACTCAAAGAAGTGGTAAAATCTTGCAATTTGGAGAGGGAAATGCTCTAATTAAAATATAAGTTAGAGCAACAATGCATTGAGGAAGAAATCAGAATACAGGGAAGGTGCAAGAACATTAGTTGGTCCCATGTGTATTTGTTAATGGAGCTAGCTTTAATGAATGACCAAGGTTGTATAATGGCCCTGTTAAAGGTCAGCCACATATAATGAGAAAATTACATACTTTTTTATACCCAAGTTATAACTTACATATTTACAACATCAGATGTTGAATATTCTTATCAACATTATAAATATGTATATGAAAATCTAGACATCTCTCTTGAATTATTTTGACTACCACCATTTCAGAGATGGAAAATTTGAAGTAATATTAGCATCTTAAAAATGGAACCACTTTCTCTTGCTGACTGTTTACACAATAAAGATAGCAACTTTAAGTTAATAAGATTAGAGATAAGCTGCCTCTATGTCTACAGTAGTGACAGCAGTGGATATTGGAATGGCAGGTGGGGCAGGGGGAGGATAAACATTTCAAACACATTATTTTCTTTCTACTTTCTTTCAACTGCTCTTTTAGAATCTGCCATAGACAAACTTGATTAGTACAATTAAGGAAACCCCCGAGTGCCTTTCATGTCCTTCAGGAGTGTTAGAGCAGGAGGAAAAAGGAAAAGAAAGTCTCCACTGGAAGGTTTTTTTGAACCTTTATTTAGGAAGATAAACCATTGACTCATAATTAATAACATACTAATTACTATAACATTTATACTCGTTTTAGATAAGAGATTACGGTTATGATCAATTATTTCATGTGCAGGTTGAAAACACGTGATATTGAGGTTCACCCGGGGTGTGGTGTTTAGAAGGCATTATTCATAGGTGGTGTGGTTCAGTTCAACTTAACGAACATCGAAGTCTTCCCATGAATTGGAGTGTATTAGTTTTTCTTTTAATTAATTAATTAATTAATTTGGCTGCGTCGGATCTTAATTGCAGCACGTGGGATTTTCATTGCTGCTTGTGGGCTTCTCTCTAGTTGTGGCGCGCAGGCTTCAGAGCCTGCAGGCTCAGTAGTTACGGCACGTGGACTTAGTTGCCCCGCGGCATGTGGGATCTTAGTTTCCTGACCAGGGATCGAACCCATGTCCCCTGCATTGGAAGGCAGATTCTTAACCACTGGAACACCAGGGAAGTCCCAGGAATGTATTAGTTTTTAATAATAAAAACGACTAATAGAACATAACTTCAAATAAGAACCATATATACATGAGTAATATGCAGGATCAAAACCTTTTACATTATTAACAAAGTGAAAATTAACAAGTTTTTATTGATTACTTTAATGATTATCTTGAGCACCCATTAATCATAAGAATGTACGTAAAAGCATATAAACAATGGGTTGAAATAAGAGCTTTATGTTTTAGTTATGTAAGGGCATACCTTATTAAACAAAACCATAATTACCCTGAAATCATCATAAGAGCTCAAGGTATAAGGGCAAACTCTATGGGTGTTTTGGGCCTCTGTGTTGCCAAGCATGACCTAAAATTCAGTAGTGATACGACTTCTGTGGGCTATTGCTGTTTGAAGAAAATTTTTCTGCATAACAGCTTTTCTCAATTGACCACAGGTATTCTAATAGAAGAATACCAGGTTTATGTGTCATTATGTCTACACATTTACAGTGATATTGTAATGAAATGACTTCTAAAAGCACATGCACACACAGCACATATACACAATAAGCACATATGTCTTATTGTTTTCTGCATACAAGTCTTTTGTCTCCTTAGGTAGGTTTATTCCTAGATATTTTATTCTCTTTGTTGCAATGGTAAATGGGTGTGTTTCCTTAATTTCTCTTTCAGATTTTTCATCATTAGTGTACAGGAATGCAAAGAGATTTCTGTGCATTAATTTTATATCCTGCTACTTTACGAAATTCATTGATTACCTCTAGTAGGTTTCTGGTAGCATCTTTAGGATTCTCTACATATAGTATCATGTCATCTTCAAACAGTGACATTTTTACTTCTTCTTTTCCGATTTGGATTCCTTTTATTTCTTTATCTTCTCTGATTGCTGTGGCTAAAACTTCCAAAAATATGTTGAAAAATAGTGATGAGAGTGGACAACCTTGTCTTCTTCCTGATCTTAGAGGAAATGGTTTCAGTTTTTCACCATTGAGAACGATGTTGGCTGTGGGTTTGTCATATATGGTCTTTATTATGTTGAGGTAAGTTCCCTCTATGCCTACTTTCTGGAGGGTTTTATCATAAATGGGTGTTGAATTTGTCAAAAGCTTTTTCTGCATCTATTGAGATGATCATATGGTTTTTCTCCTTCAAATTTGTTAATATGGTTTATAACACTGATTGATTTGCATATATTAAAGAATCCTTGCATCCCTGGGGTAAACCCCACTTGATCATGGTGTATGATCCTTTTAATGTGCTGTTGGATTCGATTTACTAGTATTTTGTTGAGGATTTTTGCATCTATGTTCATCAGAGACATTGGCCTGTAGTTTTCTTTTTTTGTGACATCTTTGTCTGGTTTTGGTATCAGGGTGATGGTGATCTCGTAGAATGTGTTTGGGAGTATTCTTCCCTCTGCTATATTTTGGAAGAGTTTGAGAAGGATAGGTGTTAGCTCTCCTCTAAATATTTGATAGAATTCGCCTGTGCAGCCATCTGGTCCTGGACTTTTGTTTGTTGGAAGACTTTTAATCACAGTCTCAATTTCAGTGCTTGTGATTGGTCTGTTTATATTTTCTATTTTTCCTGGTTCAGTCTCGGAAGGTTGTGCTTTTCTAAGAATTTGTCCATTTCTTCCAGGTTGTCCATTTTATTGGCGTATAGTTGCTTGTAGTAATCTCTCATGATCCTTTGTATTTCTGCTGTGTCAGTTGTTACTTCTCCTTTTTCATTTCTAATTCTATTGATTTGAGTCTTCTCCCTTTTCTTCTTGATGAGTCTGGCTAGTGTTTCACCAATTTTATCTTCTCAAAGAACGAGCTTTTAGTTTTATTCATCTTAGTTATTGTTTCCTTCATTTTTTTTTCATTTATTTCTGATCTGATCTTTATGATTTCTTTCCTTCTGCTAACTTTGGGTATTTTTGTTCTTCTTTCTCTCATTGCTTTAGGTGTAAGGTTAGGTTGTTTATTTGAGATGTTTGCTGTTTCTTGAGGTAAGATTGTATTGCTATAAACTTCCCTCTTAGAAGTGCTTTTTCTGCATCCCATAGGCTTTGGGTCATCGTGTTTTCCGTGTCATTTGTTTCTAGGTATTTTTTGATTTCCTCTTTGATTTTTTCAGTGATCTCTTGGTTATTTTGTAGTGTATTGTTTTGCCTCCATGTGTTTGTATTTTTTACAGACTTTTTTCCTGTAATTGATATCTTGTCTCATAGCGTTGTGGTCAGAAAGATATTTGATATGATTTCAGTTTTCTTAAATTTACCAAGGTTTGGTTTGTGGCCCAAGATATGATCTATCCTGGAGAATTTTCCATGAGTACTTGAGAAGGAAGTGTATTTTCTTGTTTTTGGATGGAATGTCCTATAAATATCAATTAAGTCCATCTTGTTCAATGTATCATTTAAAGTTTGTGTTTCCTTATTTATTTTCATTTTGGATGATCTGTCCATTGGTGAAAGTGGGGTGTTAAAGTCCCCTACTATGATTGTGTTACTGTTGATTTCCCCTTTTATGGCTGTTAACATTTGCCTTAAATATCGAGGTGCTCTTCTTTTGGGTGCATAAATATTTACAATTGTTATATTTTCTTCTTGGATTGATCCCTTGACATTATGTAGTGTCCTTCTTTGTCTCTTGTAATAATCTTTATTTTAAAGTCTATTTTGTCTGATATGAGAATTGCTACTCTAGCTTTCTTTTGATTTCTATTTGCATGGAATATCTTGTTCCATCTCCTCACTTTCAGTCAGTATGTGTCCTTAGGTCTGAAGTGGGTCTCTTGTTGACAGCATATATACGGGTTTTGCTTTTGTATCCATTCAGCCAGTCTATGTCTTTTGGTTGGAGCACTTAATCCATTTACATTTAAGGTAGTTATCAATATGTATGTTCCTATTACTATATTCTTAATTGTTTTGGGTTTGTTATTGCAGGTTTTTTCCTTCTCTTGTGTTTCCTGCCTAGAGAAGTTCCTCTAGGATTTGTTGTAAAGCTGGTTTGGTGGTGCTGAATTCTCTTAGCTTTTGCTTGTCAGTAAAGGTTTTAATTTCTCCTTCAAATATGAATGAGATCCTTGCTGGGTAGAGTAATCTTGGTTGTAGGTTTTTCCCTTTCATCACTTTAAATATGTCCTGCCACTCCCTTCTGGCTTGCAGAGTTTCTGCTGAAAGATCAGCTGTTAACCTTATGGGAATTCCCTTGTATGTTATTTGTTGTTTTTCCCTTGCTGCTTTTAATATTTTTTGTTTGTATTTAACTTTTGATAGTTTGATTAATATGTGTCTTGGTGTGTTTCTCGTTGGATTTATCCTGTATGGGACTGTCTGTTCTTCCTGGACTTGATTGACTATTTCATTTCCCACGTTAGGGAAACTTTCAACTATAATTTCTTCAAATATTTTCTCAGACCCTTTCTTTTTCTCTTCTTTTTTGGGATCCCTATAATTCAAATGTGGTGCATTTAATGTTGTCTCAGAGGTCTCTAAGACTGTCCTCAATTCTTTTCATTCTTTTTTCTTTATTCTGCTCTGCAGTAGTTATTTCCACTATTTTATCTTCCAGGTCACTTATCCGTTCTTCTGCCTCAGTTATTCTGCTATGGATTCCTTCTAGAGAATTTTTAATTTCATTTATTGTGTTGTTCATCATTGTTTGTTTGCTCTTTAGTTCTTCTACGTCCTTGTGAAACATTTCTTGTATTTTCTCCATTCTATTTCCAAGATTTTAGATCATCTTTACTATCATTACTCTGAATCTTTTTCAGGTGGACTGCTTATTTCCTCTTCATTTATTTGGTCTGGTGGGTTTTTACCTTGCTCCTTCATCTGCTGTGTATTTCTCTGTCTTCTCATTTTGCTTAACTTACTGTGTTTGGGGTCTCCTTTCTGCAGGCTGCAGGTTTGTAGTTCCCATTGTTTTTGGTGTCTGTCCCCGCTGGATAAGGTTGGTTTAATGGTTTTTGTAGGCTTCCTGGTGCAGGGGAGTAGTGCCTTTGTTCTGGTGGATGAGGCTCTATCTTGTCTTTTTGGTGGGCTTGACCACGTCTGGTGGTGTGTTTTGGGGTGTCTGTGAACTTATTATGATTTTAGGTAGCCTCTCTGCTAATGGTTGGGGTTGTGTTCCTGTCATAGGCTTCCCTGGTGTCCTATGCCCTATCTGTTTGGCATAGGGTGTTCAGCACTGTAGCTTGCTGGTCGTTGAGTGAGCTGGGTCTTAGCATTGAGATGGAGATCTCTGAGAGACCTTTTGAGTTTGATATTACATGGGGCTGGGAGGTCTCTGGTTTACCAGTGTCCTGAACTCGGCTCTCCCACCTCAGAAGCTCAGGCCTGACACCCGGCTGGAGCACCAAGACTCTGTCAACAACCCAGCCACGTATGTGTGGAGTTTCTTGCCTTTTGGGAATTCTGAGGTCTTCTGTCAGCATTAAGTAAGTGTTCTGTAGGAGCTGTTCCATATGTAGATGTATTTTTGATGTATTTGTGGGGAGGAAGGTGATCTCCACATCTTACTCCTCTGCCATCTTGAAGCTATCCTTAGATTTTCAGTTTTGATCCAGTTTACACACTGCTGCTAGAGTAATTTTTCTACTAATGGAATGAAACCAAACCCAAAGGAAACTAAACTAAAAAATAAAGAAGCAAACCAACAAAGCTTTCATTTTAAAAGTCTTCTAACTGGCAATCAAATGAAGAATCAGCTTCTTAGATTGATGGTCAATATTTTTCATTCTCCTATTCAAATCTTTTCTAGTTTGATGTCATATGTTTTCTCTACATGTGTTGCATATTCCAGAATTACCCACAATGGCATGAATTGTTAGTTCCTACTAAATAGCCCGTCCTCCTTGCTAAAAGAACCCCAGTTTTCTTCAGGAATCACCTTGCACAGTGCCAGGGGCATGAATCATGGTGGTTTCCTTTTCTTTTTGCCAGCGGTTAGTCTGAGATGATTATGTGACTCAGCTCTGGCCAATTAAATATAGAGAAATTCTGCCATGGAACACTTTGAGGAAGATTCTTCTCCATGATAAAAAAGAGATGTATAAGCAATGATTCTCTACCCCTGGCCTTTTTGCTTTGCCATGTGATAAGTACCTGATGTCTGGAGTTACACCAGCGTCTTGTGACCATGAGACAACAAGGGAAGCAAAATTCTATAAGGTGAAGGAAGTGGAACAGAGGATTAAAAAAAACTGGATGCTAGAAGATACTAGCACTGCCAAGGTAATCTGGAAATTTTGTCTGAAGACATTTTAATATTTTAACAGATGTAGTTGTTTCTTTAATATGCACAACACTTTCTACTTTTATTCATCATTCATGAAATAATAATTCAATGCCTGCAGTGCACCATGTCTTTACTTACGTGGGTTCATTTATTTAGAACTTTGACTTGTTCTTTTCCCTCTGACCTCCATCAAATTTAGCCACCCTTGGATTCCATCTCATATGATTTTTCCTTTATAAAGTCTACTCTGATCCTCTCATTTAAATGCTGACTCTACCTTTTTTAGAGCAAAGTTACATCCTACTATTTCCCTTTTTTCAATTTACTGTATGTTACTGAATCTCACTAACTAAATATAAAACTTACTTTCTGCTTAATAGCATCCTCAGAGAATGTTTTTCATATAATAGACACTCATGAAACACATTTTATTCTGAGTCATCTGTAATGGTCCATGAAGTCCCCTCAGTCTGTAAAAGACCTGATATTCAATTATACTTTAGTTCTCAATCTAGCTACTGGATAGACACGTGGCAAGAGCAGGGTTTAAAATTCCACTTGGTACAAATCCTTTAAATTCCCAAGGATAAAATCCTTTAATCCTTAGTACAAAGTGATCAATTCCTCTGGAATAACTTTACTGCCTTTCTGTAGAGTAAAAGGACAATAATTCATACATTTCTCAAGGTAGGTGAACTTTACTACAAGGTGTATATAGATGTACTGTACATAGCTCCTTCTGTGTGTGTGTGTGTGTGTGTGTGTGTGTTTTAGTTGTGTATATATGTTTTATGGTGCTTATCTCAAAGTTATATAACTGGAATATACTTCACTTAATTGAAGTCATTTATTTTATTTTATTTATTTATTTTTTTTTTAAATTATTATTTATTTATTTATTTTTGGCTGTGTTGGGTCTTCGTTTCTGTGCGAGGGCTTTCTCTAGTTGTGGCAAGCGGGGGCCACTCTTCATCGCGGTGCGCGGGCCTCTCACTATCGCGGCCTCTCTTGTTGCGGAGCACAGGCTCCAGACGTGCAGGCTCAGTAGTTGTGGCTCACGGGCCTAGTCGCTCCGCGGCATGTGGGATCTTCCCAGACCAGGGCTCGAACCCGTGTCCCCTGCATTGGCAGGCAGACTCTCAACCACTGCGCCACCAGGGAAGCCCTGAAGTCATTTATTTACAGAAGAAATTCAATAACAGCACAATCATAGCTTAAACTTAGTGTGCCTTCCTTATACTTGTGAACATAGATATGCAAACATATATGTCTCACTTAGAAGAAACTTGTTTATTTACATGTATTTCTTTAGTTTACTGAAAAACAACAACACACCCAAATCTGAAAAGCCCCAGAACAAATCCACACATACATGTTATTTGCAGGTGTTATGAGTAGGTATTATTAATAAGCTATTAAATAATTAAATTAATCAAAACTAAGCATGCTGAGGAAGACCATAATCTTAAAATATTTAAAAATATCTTGCTTGATACAAAAATATATCATTGAGAGTGCAAGTGAGACTCATGGGCAGAAATATTGGGCTAAGTGATGAACACATGCAAATAGTGTGTGTGTTGGAACAACGTAAGAGCTAAGTAGTTCCACGTGACTGCTGAGCCTACATGCCATGCCTGAGGACATCTGCTGTACCTGCCCAGATATATTAATGGCTCACTGTTACATGACTAATCTTCTATTATGGACTGTCTGCTGAAACCACCCTATCTGTCAGTGCTCATTATGTAAGATATATTTCCATTTTCTTTTTTTTAAATTAATTTTTTAATGGAGTATAGTTGATTTAAAATGTTATGTTAGTTTCTGCTGTACAGCAAAGTGAATCAATTATACATATACATATATCCACTCTTTTTTAGATTCTTTTCAAAGGGAAAGAAAGAAGGAAGCAAGGAAAGAAGGAGTGAAGGAAGGAAGGAATGAAGGAAGGAAGGCAGGAAGGAAGGAAGGAAGGGAGGAATATAAACTCCTTAGTCAACTCAATGGAATCTCTGTATCTCAGCTCTAGGAGAGTTTCTATCACTGACTTGTCCAGCTACTGGGAAGGAGCGTAAAGCTGGATTTGCAATAAGAGTGCTGATGTGAGAATTCAGCAGTAACCATATGAACAGTGTTCTAATTTACCATCACAGGTGAGTGAAGATGAGTGTGCTTCTGTCACAAAGGGCAAGTGTGAATTGCTGACTTGACAGCAGAGATTAAAGCATTCACCTTCGTTTAAGCTTTGACTATTTTAGTATTTTTAGGAAAAGGAGAGGGAAAAAGGGTGTGAAATATTTGTAGTGGTAATGGAATGTGACATCAACAAGAACAGGCAATAAGAAGGCAGGCAGGAGTGGACTGAGCCGCTGACAATGTTCTAGGCCAAAGAAGCCAAAGCAAATGACTGAATGATTATATTTTCACACCAAGATACAGAGCCTGCTTCATACTAGAATAAACATCTGTTGGATCTCTCTCATTAACTCTGTTAATGACAACAATTGGCCAATCAAAAAAATCTTTATTGTATGTGGAGAAAAGGGAACACTTTTGCACTGTTGGTGGGAATGTAAATTGGTACAGCCACTGTGGAAAACAGTATAGAGATTCCTCAAAACATTAAAAATAGAACAACCATATGATCCAGCAATCCCATTTTCGGGTTTATAGCCATAGGAAGCAAAATCACTATCTTGAAGAGACATCTGAACTCTCATGTTCATTGCAATGTTATTCACAATAGCTAAGATATGGAAACAATCTAAGTGTTCATCTACGGATGAAAGGATAAAGAAGTGATATATATATTCATAAAAACAGAGTCGAGTGGTGATTGCCAGTGGCTAGGTGGTGGGGGAAATTGGGAGATGTTGGTCCAAGGGTACAAACTTCCAGTTATAAGATGAATAATTTCTGGGGATCTAATGTGCAGCATGATGACTATAGTTAACAATACTGTATTGTATACTTGAAAGTTGCTAAGAGAGTAGATCTTAAATGTTCTCACCACTAAAAAGAAATAGTAATTATATGAGGTGACAGAGGTATTAACTAACCCAACAGTGGTAGTCATTCTGTAATATATAAGTGTATCAAATCAACATGTTGCACATCTTAAACTTACACAATGTTATATGTCAATTATGTCTAATAAAGCTGGAAAAAAATCTTTATTAAGTGTCTATTAAACATAAGGTACTGCTTCTGGTGCTGAAACACAGTGGACATGATACCTGCCTTCATGGAGCTTCAGACTCTTGGCTGTGCTCTGCTGTCTCATCCTCACACAGGGCCTCATAAAATTATTCAAAATTCTGCCCTAACATATGTTTACTCTTCCTTACAGGCTTTACCTTGCCATTTTAATTTTTATATTTTCTTTAATTAAAAAAAACTTTTTTCTTTATTTTTATTGTGTTTTATTTGGCTGCACAGCATAGCCTGTGGGATCTTAGTTCCCTGACAAGGGATCAAACCTATGCTCCTGCAATGGAAACACAGGGTCTTAGCCACTGGGCTGCCAGGGAATTCCTTTGCCATTTTTAAATACAAAAAATAGTTCTTTGGTTTTTTTTTTTATGAACAAAGTTTAATTAAGTTTACTAACTATTTGATCAATTTTTATTTTCAACATTGAAAAAAAATCTATTCCTTCTTTTGAGTTTACTTTTCTTACTGGTGTAGATAGATAGATAGATAGACCAATCTTAAGAATTTTATTAGAGAGGATTTTCTCTGGCCATGAAGTAACTCAGTCTGTGCAGATCCAACAATATATGGATGTCAGTTTTGAATTCTAGATTGATGGGTATTTGTCTAAAGGACTTTGAAGGTATTTCTCCATAGTTTTCTGGCATTTATAGATAAGTCTACTATGGAATTATTGTAACTGGTTTTTACACTTTGATAACTTTAAAGACTATCTTTTTATTCTTTTTTTTTCATAGATCTTTATTGGAGTATAATTGCTTCACAATACTGTGTTAGTTTCTGCTGTACAACAAAGTGAATCAGCCATATGCATACATATATCCCCATATACCCTCCATCTTGAGCCTCCCTCCCACCCTCCCTATCCCATGTCTCTAGGTCATCACAAAGCACTGAGCTGATCTCCCTGTGCTATGCGGCTGCTTTCCACTAGCTAACTATTTTACATTGGATAGTGTATATATGTCAATGCTACTCTCACTTCACCCCAGCTTCCCCCTCCCACCCATGTCCCCAAGTCCATTCTCTAAGTCTACATCTTTATTCCTGTCCTGCCACAATGTTCATCAGTACCATTTTTTTTTTTAGATTCCATATATATGTGTGAGCATACGGTATTTATTTTTTTATATCTGACTTACATTACTCTGTATGACAGACTCTAGGTCCATCCACCTCACTACAAATAACTCAATTTTGTTTCTTTTTTATGGCTGAGTAATATTCCATTGTATATATGTGCCACATCTCCTTATCCATTCATCTGTCGATGGACACTTATGTTGGTTCCATGTCCTGGCTATTGTAAACAGTGCTGCAATGAACATGGTGGTACATGTCTTTTTTTTTGAATTATGGTTTTCTCAAGGTATATGCCCAGTAGTGGGATTGCTGGATCATATGGTAGTTCTATTTTTAGTTTTTTAAGGAAGTTCCATACTGTTCTCCATAGTGGTTGTATCAATTTACATTCCCACCAACAGTGCAGGAGGGTTCCTTTTTCACCACAACTTTTCCAACATTTATTGTTTCTAGATTTTTTGATAATGGCCATTCTGTCTGTTGTGAGGTGAAACCTCATTGTAGTTTTGATTTTCATTTCTCTAATAATTAGTGATGTTGAGCAGCTTTTCAAGTGCCTCTTAGCCATCTGTATGTCTTCTTTGGTGAAATGTCTATTTAGATCTTCTGCCCATTTTTTAATTGAACTGTTTGGTCTTTTTGATATTGAGCTCCATGAGCTGTTTGTGTATTTTGGAGATTAATCCTTTGTCTGTAGTTTCATTTGCAAATATTTTCTCCCATTCTGAGGGTTGTCTTTTCAACTTGTTTATGGTTTCTTTTGCTGTGCAAAAACTTTGAAGTTTCATTAGGTCCCATTTGTTTATTTTTGTTTTTATTTCCATTACTCTAGGAGGTGGATCAAAAAAGATCTTGCTGTCGTTTATGTCAAAGAGTGTTTTCCTATGTTTTCCTCTAAGAGTTTTATAGTGTCTCATCTTACATTTAGGTCTTTAATCCATTTTATGTTTATTTTTGTGTATAGTGTTAGGGAGTGTTCTAATTTCATTATTTTACATGTAGCTGTCCACTTTTCCAAGCACCATTAATTGAAGAGGCTGTCTTTTCTCCATTGTATATTCTTGCCTCCTTTATCATAAATTAGGAGACCATATGTGCGTGTGTTTATCTCTGGGCTGTCTATCCTGTACCATTGATCTATATTTCTGTTTTTGTGCCAGTACCATACTGTCTTGATTACTGTAGCTTTGTAGTATAGTCTGAAGTCTGGGAGCCTGATTCCTCCAGATACATTTTTCTTTCTCAAGATCGCTTTGGCTATTTGGGGTCTTTTGTGTTTCCATATGAATTGTAGAATTTTTTGTTCTAATTCTGTGAGGAATGCCAATAGTAGTTTCATAGGAATTGCATTGAATCTGTAGATTGCTTTGGGTAATATAGTCATTTTCACAATATTGATTCTTCCAATCCAAGAACATGGTATATTTCACCATCTGTTTCTGTCATCTTTGATTTCTTTCATCAGTGTTTTAAAATTTTCAGAGTACAAGTCTTTCACCTCCTTAGGTAGGTTTATTCCCAGGTATTTTATTTTTTGTTGCAATGGTGAATGGGATTGTTTCCTTAATTTCTCTTTCTGATCTTTCGTTGTTAGTGTATAAGAATGCCAGAGAGTTCTGTGCGTTAATTTTGTATACTGCAACCTTATCAAATTCTTTGATTAATTCTACTAGTTTTCTGGTGGGATCTTTAGGATTTTCTATGCATAGTATCATGTCATCTGCAAACAGTGACAGTTTTACTTCTTTTCCAATTTGTATTGCTTTTATTTCTTTTTCATCTCTGAGCGCCGTGGTTAAGACTTCCAAAACTATATTGAATAAGAGTGGTATGGGTGGACATTCTTGTCTTGTTCCTGATCTTAGTGAAAAGATTTCAGTTTTTCACCATTGAGTATGATGTTTGCTGTGGCTTTGTCATATGTGGCTTTTATTATGTTGAGGTAAGTTCCCTTTATGCCCATTTTCTAGAGAGTTTTTACCATAAATCGGTGTTGAATTTTGTCAAAAGCTTTTTCTTCATCTATTGAGCTGATTATATGTTTTTTTATTCCTTAATTTGTTAATGTGGTGTATCACATTGATTAATTTGCATGCATTCAAGAATCCCTACATCTCTGGGAAGATTTTGAGAAGGATGGGTGTTAGCTCTTCTCTAAATGTTTGATAGAATTCGCCTGTGAAGCCATCTGGTCCTGGACTTTTGTTTGTGGAAGATTTTTAATTACAGTTTCAACTTCATTACTTGTGATAGGTCTGTTTATATTTTGTAATTCTTCCTGGTTCAGTCTTTGAAAATTGTACCTTTCCAAGAATTTGTCCATTTCTTCATGATTGTCCATTTTATTGGCAAATAGTTGTTTTTAGTAGTCTGTTATGATGCTTTGTATTTCTGTGGTGACAGTTGTGATTTCTCCTTTTTCATTTCTAATTTTATATTTTGCATCTTCTCCCTTTTTTTTTTCTTTTTTTTTATGAGTCTGGCTAAAGGTTTATCAATTTTGTTTATCTTCTCAAAGAACCAGCTTTTAGCTTTATTGATATTTGCTATTGTTTTCTTTGTTTCTATTTCATTCATTTCTGCTCTGATCTTTATGATTTCTTTAGCTTTACTGACTTTTTGGGGTTTTCTTTGTTCTTCTTTCTCTAGTTACTTTAGTTGTAGGGTTAGATTGTTTATTTGAGATTTTTCTTGTTTCTTGAGGTCAGATTGAATTGCTATAAACTTCCCTCTTAGAACTACTTTTGCTGTGTCCCATAGGTTTGGGGTCATTGTGTTTTAGCTGTCATTTTTTTCTTTGTACTTTTTTACTTCTTCTTTGATTTCTTCAGTGATCTCTTGGCTATTTAGTAGCACACTTTTTAGCCTTCACATATTTGTGGTTTTTACAGTTTTTTTTCCTGTAATTGTTTCCCAGTCTCCTGGTGTTGTGGTCAGAAAAGATGCTTGATATGATTTCAATTTTCTTAAATTTTCCGAGGCTTGATTTGTGCCCCAAATTGTGATCTATCCTGGAGAATGTTCCTTGTGTACTTGAGAAGAAAGTGTATTCTCCCACTTTTGGGTGGAATGTTGTATAAATATCAATTAAATCTATCTAGTCTATTGTGTCATTTAAGGCTTGTATTTTCTTATTAATTTTCTGTCTGGATGATCTGTCCATTGGTGTAAGTGGAGTGTTAAAGTCCCCTACTATTATTGTGTTACTGTCGATTTCCCCTTTCATGGTTGTTAACATTTGCCTTATGTATTGAGGTGCTCCTATGTTGGCTGCATAAACATTTATAATTGTTATATCTTCTTCTTGGATTGATCCCTTGATCATTATATAGTGTCCTTCCTTATCTCTTATAACAGTCTTTATTTTAAAGTTTATTTTATCTGATATGAGTATCGCTACTCCAGCTTTCTTTTGATTTCCATTTGCATGGAATATCTTTTTCCATCCCCTCACTTTCAGTCTGTATGTGTCCCTAGGTCTGAAGTGGGTTTCTTGTAGACAGCATGTATATGGGTCTTGTTTTTGTAACCATTCAGCCAGTCTGTGTCTTTTGGTTGGGGCATTTAATCCATTTACATTCAAGGTTATTATTGATATGTATGTTCCTATTATCATTTTCTTAATTGTTTTGAGTTTGTTTTTGTGGATCCTTTTCTTTCTCTTGTGTTTCCTGCTTAGAGAAATTTCTTTAGGATTTGTTGTAAAGCTGGTTTGGTGGTGCTGAATTCCCTTAGCTTTTGCTTGTCTGAAAGCTTTTGATTTCTCCATCGAATCTGAATGAGATCCTTGCTGGGTAGAGTAATCTTGGTTGTAGGTTTTTCTCTTTCATCACTTTAAGTGTATCCTGCCACTCCTTTCTGGCCTGCAGAGTTTCTGCTGAAAATCAGCTGATAACCTTATGGGGTTTCTTTTTTATGTTGTTTTCTGTTTTTCCCTTGCTGCTTTTAATATTTTTTTGATTTTAATTTTTGTTAGTTTGATTAATATGTGTCTTGATGTATTTCTCCTAGTGTTTATCCTGTTGGGACTCTCTGCACTCTCTGGACTTGGGTGACTGTTTCCTTTCCCATGTTAGGGAGGTTTTCCACCATAATTTCTTCAAATATTTTCTCAGACCCTTTCTTTTTCTCTTCTTCTTCTGGGACCCCTATAATTCGAATGTTGGTGCGTTTAGTGTTGTCCCAGAGGTCTCTGAGATTTTCTTCAGTTCTTTTCATTCTTTATTCCTTATTCTGCTCCTTGGCAGTTATTTCCACCATTTTGTCTTCCAGCTCACTTATTCGTTCTTCTGCCTCAGTTATTCTGTTATTGATTCCTTCTAGTGTATTTTTCATTTCAGTTATTGTGTTGTTCATCTCTCTTTGTTTGTTCTTTAGTTCTTCTAGATCTTTGTTAAACATTTCTTGTATTTTCTCAATCCGTGCCTCCATTCTATTTCCGAGATTGTGGAGCATCTTTACTATCATTACTCAGAATTCTTTTTTGGGTAGATTGCCTATTTCCTCTTCATTTATTTCATACTCTAAGTTTTGACTTTGCCCCTTCATCTGTGACATTTTTTTGCCATCTCATTCTTTTTCCTTTTTTTTTTTATGAGTGGGATTGTGTTCCTGTCTTTCTGTTTGCTTGGCCTGATGCTTCCAACACTGGAGTTTGTAGGCTGTTGGGTAGAGCTGGGTCTTGCTTGGTAGAATCCTATATTTTTATTCTTGCTGTACTGAACTTTCACTACAGTGGGCAAAGGTTAAGTAGGGATTAATTTTAAAGAAACTGGCTTAATAAAGTACCTTCTCAATCTTTTAAATCAAGAGTTTTTTTCAATTCTGGGGAATTTCAAGCAAATCCTCTTTTGCTGTTTTTCCCTCAGTTTTCTTCTGGAACTTCTGTTGGATGATAAATGATTTTTAATTTAAAAAAGAATCTGTTTTTCTCTCTATGCTACATTCTGGGAGAATTTCTTCCCATTAAGATTCCAATGAATCTTTTTCACTCTTAGACTGTGCTTAATTTAGCTTCTCCCCCAATTGAATATTTTTCTTTTAAAAGAAGAAATTCAATGACTGTTTCCACTTGTTCTTTTTTCTCCCCTTTTCATTTCAATTTCTGTTTGTTTATTTCCTATGAAAATAATTTCTTCATTTATCTCTTTGAGCATCTTACATAATTATTTTAATGTTTTTTTTTAATCTTTAGTTGTCTTAATATTTGAATGGTTCACTTATTTTATACTTTTGAACTTAATTGGAGTGGGAAAATTTTAGTTTTCATGTCCCTCTCTCTTTACACTATTCACTAGGCTTTATAGAGATGGTCCAGTGTTCCTTTCTCTCAATGTTTTGAGCCTGTTGCAATTCCAGGCAACCTGTAAGCTTGGTCTAGATACTGGTCAAGAGTAATGTCCGGCAAAAAAAAAAAAAAAAAAGAGTAATGTCATGTCATATCTTTTTGCCTCCGTTGGGCTCAAAACTTTCAGAAATGAAGACTGCAATAGGCAGAGTACCTCAACCTCACTCACCTTTTTTGTGCTTCTGTTATCTTTGCTTCTTGATTTTGAGCACTGATAGGATCTTCAGAATTTTGCTCTGTATATTTAAACTGAAATCTCTGTGTTTAGAATAAAGATGGTGTCTGAAGGTGAGTTCACTTCAGTATCTTTATTGGAAGTCACAATAACATTATTCATATATATTTAAATTAAATATTCATTATATACAAAATAATATTTGTACGTATGTACATAAATAATCATAAGATGAAAGCTATGAACACATGGCTTAGACTAAAAATATAAAACCATATGAATACTTTTGAAGTTCCCTTGTTAGTGTTCCCTGATCCCATTTCTTTTCTCTTTCACTAACTCTTCAATAATCAGAGTTTGGGGTTTGTTACAGTTTTGCTTTCCTATTTTATTTACTTTTCTTGTTTTTAATTTTGTGTACGGATAATCACAGTGTATTTATTATTCTATGAACTTGCTTATTCTACTAAGTAAGTGTAATTTATTGTTATTGATATGAGTGGTTATGGCTTCTTTATTTTCCAGTTGTAGAGTATGCCATTTTCCTCTTGATATATATTTATAATGTTTCCAGTTTTATCCCCCTATTAAAACAATACTGCTTGAATGTTGTTATACATGTCACTCAAGAAATGGAGGAATAGAATTTCTGAGTCACTGGGATTTATGTTTTCCATTTACCAAACATTGTTACATTGTGTTCCACATAGTGATTTATATTCATGTCCCTGTGCCATGTCTTCACCCATATATGCTATGGTGATTTTAAAAAATTGCCAGACTACAGGGCAAAATGGTACTTCATCATAGTTTTAATTTATATTTTGATAAATACCAATGAGGTTGAGAATCAATTTACACTTTTTTAGATACCAGTGCAGAGGAGGACACTTTCATGTGATTTTTGGCTATTTATGCTTCTTCTGTGAAATAACTTTGGTTCATATTTTTTAAATTTCTTATTGCTTTGTGGGTATTCTTTATATACTGTAAGTAATAATCCTTGTGTTACAGATGCCTTCTAGCTTGGAACATGTCTTTCATTTTTTATACAATTTATTTAATAGGGAAGATTAAATTTTAATGTAGTTGATTTTATCAAAACTTTCCTTATGGTTTGTAATTTTGTGTCTTATAAGAAATCTTGCCCTCACAATACAGTAAGTCCCCTACATACGAACCTTCAAGTTGCAAACTTTCAAAGATGCAAACGTGAGTTCACATGTCCAGTCATGTAAGTTAGTTCACATGTCTGGCATACATTGTCACATGTGTGCATCCTCTACAAGTGGTTGTGCTTTTGTGTACTTTACTGTATAGTACTGTATAGAGTACAGTAGTACAGTATCTTTATTTTGAGCCCAGGAGGTCCAGAAGCAAGTGTAAAAGCAGTGGTGATGTAGCTGGTACTGCTAAGAAGCGCCAAGTGATAACGATGGAAACAAAAGTGAAAATAATTGAGAGAGTGGAGCAAGGCAAAAACATGGTAGAGGTTGCTCATTCATATAACATGAATCGTTCAACCACCAGCATGATTCTAAAGAACAAGGACAAGATCATGGAACATGTGAAGTCTGCTGTGCCGACGATGTTGACAATAATATCAAAGAAGCATTGAAAAGTGATGGAGGAGATGGAGAAACTTCTCAGTGTGTGGACGCAGGATCAGCATCAGTGTCAAGTCCTGCTCAGCTTAATGTTGATTCAAGAGAAAGCTAAAAGCCTTTATGAAGACTTGAAGAAGAAACACGGCAAAGAATCAGAGGGCGCATCTTTTAATACCAGCCATAGCTGGTTTCATCCGTTCAAGGATAGAGTCAACCTCACAATACAAAAGTAAGTGGTGAGACAGTGAGTGCAGATAGGGTAGCTGCCCGGGAATTTCCTGAAATGATTTGAGAAATTATTGATGAAGACGCATATTTACCTGAGCAGGTTTTTAATGTGGATGAGACAGGGCTGTACTGGAAGAGGATGCCAGACCAAAGTTACATCAGTAAGAAGGAAACGTTGATGCCATGCTATAAAGCAGCAAAGGATAGGCTAACTCTGTTGTTTAGCGTCAATGTTTCTTGTGATATGAAGCTGAAGGCTCTCTTAGTTTATCATTCAGAGAACCCAAGAGCCCTTAAAAACATAGCCAAGGGCTCTCTTCTTGTTGTGTGGAAGAGTAACCTCAAAGCCTAGGTTACACAGGCCATTTTCCAGCACTGGTTTTTCCACCACTTTATCCCAGAAGTAGAGAAATATTGTTTGGAGAAGGACGTCTCATTCAACATTCTTTTGCTGCTCAACAATGCTCTGGGCCACCCTCCATTCATGGACAACTTTCATCCCAAAGTCAAAGTAGTGCATCTGCCACCGAAATACTACATCGCTCATCCAACCTATGGACCATGGAGTTATAGCGACTTTCAAGAAATATTATTTACATCACACTTTTTGTCAGGCAGTAAAGGTGAGTGATGAATCAGGAACAACCTTGCAACAACTTTGGCAGGACTATAACATCTACAAGGCCATAAAAAACATTGACTTTGCTTGGCGTGAGGTTACGGCTGTCACCATGAATGGGGTTGGAAGAAACTTTGCCCACAGTTTGTTCATGATTTTGGTGGATTTGAGAAGGTGGATGAGGAACCCAAAGAGGTCTTTAGCAACTTAGTAACCCTCAGTGAGAAGCTCGAGCTAGATCTGCAAGAGGATGACTTCATTGAACTCTTTGCTGTGCAACACGAGGAGCTTACTAATGAAGACCTGATGGAATTGGAGACCCAGAGAAAGGACGAAGAGAGACAAGAGGAAGAAGAAGCAACTGAAGAACTGAAGAGATTCACGTTGCAGGAAATGGCAAGGGGATTTTCTGTATTTGAGGGAGCACTGTTAGTTTTTGAGGCACAGGACCTGAATGTAGAACGGTACACGAAGGTTGCAGCAGCCCTTCAGAATCACTGCAATCCAGTGCTACCATGTCATCTATGGTGAGATAAAAAGAGCTACTGTCCAGACATCACTGGATCATCTTTTTTAAGAGGGTAGATAGAATTGAATCCAGCAAGGAACCAGAACATATGCCATCAGCGTCAGGCATGAGTGAAATTGCAGCTTGCCCTCCAACTACTATTGCTGACGATCCTTCAGCTCTACCATCTCCCACCTCCTCTCTCTCCTCCAGTCAGTAACTTTTCTTGCCTGTTCTGTCGATGCCAGACCCTGTATGCCAGCTGTTGTACTGTACTACTGTACTTTTCAGGGTATTGTACTGTAAGATTAAAAATGTTTTCTTTATCTTTTGTGTTTGTTTTGTTTTTTATGTATTATTTGTGTGAAAAGTATTATAAACCTATTACAGTACAGTACTGTATAGTCAATTGTGTTAGTTGGGTACCTAGGCTAAATTTGTTGGACATACAAACAAATTAGACTTACGAATGTGCTCTCAGAATGGAATTCGTTCATATGTAGGGGACTTACTGTAAAAATAATTCTCTTATTTCTTTTAATAGTTTCAAGTATTTGCATTTTCATGTATTGGTTTAATCTAACTGGTATCCAATTTTGTGTATTTTTGTGCATTTGGATAACAAATGTTTACCTCACTATTAAATTGTGTCCATTCTTTTCCAGATGATCTGTAATGTAAACTCTGTCAGAAATCACATTTGCAAAGATGTGTTTGCCTATATCTGAACTTCCTATTTGTTCTAACTGCTTCATTTGTTTTTTGACTACAGAATAAGGTACTTATTTTATTCTCTCATTAATACCAGAGATTTATAAAAAATCTTATCAGCTGAAAGAACAATCACTCCAACTTTCTCTTCTTTCACTGTGATTTGACCCTTTATCTTATCATAAAAATATTAAAATCAGCTTGTTAAGTTATATACTCACACAAAAATGTATGCATTATTTGAGAGATTTTAATTGGATTTGTATTCAATCTGTTGATTAATATGAAGAGAACTGATGCCTTTACATGTTGAATCCTTGTATAGTGGTTTTGTATATCTCTCCATATAGTTAGGTTTTATTCAATAACTTTTGATATTTTAGATCATTGATAATTAATGATAATTCTTAGACATTAAACTATTGTTGCTTTTGTAAATGGTATCTTTAAGTACGAATTTTTTTGTTTATTGCTGATATAAAGACTCCTGTATGTTTCTTCTACACTTAACTACCTTTCTCACTTTTATATTAATTTTTATAATAACTTTGGGAAGGGAGAAACAAAAGATATGATATAGTCCTCTTGGGGAGAAGAAAAGCAAACAGACTACTAAACAGAATGTGACAGCATGAATTGATGAAGGATGTATAGTGAGATACCTTGCAGCAGTAAATGTGCACTTGAGGTTCACAGTCATGAAATTACAATGTGAAGAGTCAGCACAGCTGGGAGAATTTTCCCCTAACCATGGATGTAGGGTGAGAATAGGTAGAGAATTGGGTTTAACAACTTGCTTTGTTAAGCAAGTACAATGAAGTAAGAGAACGGAGAGGAAATCAAGGCTGTAAGCAAGGTGATGATTATGTTAAACCATGGGATGTAAGCTGAGTAAAAAGGAGAGAGAAGACATCTAGATGGAGGGTGAAAAAGCAGTAGAATCGATGGATTAGAGATCCCAGTATATTTTAAGTATTTTGGAGTCGGTATATTATAGAAAATGAGATAGAGTGGTAGAAATTGATGGTCAGTGAATGGGAACCATACAACTGAGACGACAAAGGAATTGCACTTATTGGCATTGACAAGAACTAGGGTGTGACTGTGGAAGTTGGTAATTGTGAATGTGTAGAGAACAAGATCATTGCAGAAGAAAAATTCATAAAAATAAGAGGCCAAGATGTTAGAAGGAGGAACAAATTAAAACTTGAAAATACACACAGGAGCAGTTTTGGAGAGAATTGATAATGAGCTGGAGGATAGAATCATGGAAAAATATAAGGGAGAAACTGAGAAAAATGTGAAAGAACCACATGCAGCAAAAATGAAGGTTTGTGGGTGAGGTCAATGGGTGATACAATATTTAAAGCAGGCTTAATTTTTAGGGAGAAGGAAGGCAGAATGGTCTGAGAGCATCAATAAAGAACAAGGATATCAACCCTACTTCCAGGCCCCATGGGACAAACACTGAGGTGGTAACAACAGACCCCACTGGTGAAAGCTGTAGAGGAACCAGGGGAGTAAGGGAAGAGCTAGGTTTGTATTAGAGTCAGAGTGTGGGGAGGACATTCTGGAAAGAGGTGGAAGATAAGGGGAGTCCTGTGATGCTGGAGTATATGTACCAGAGGGCACAGTGAAAAGGATTCAGGGTAAGAGAAGGGGAAGAAGAGGCTAGCATGCAGAAAGTGAGAGTTGCCCTCAGCCTTTGGGACTGAACTTAAAAAAGACTAAAAGTTTGAAGGGATTAGTGTCACACTACTGACCAGACCGTGATTTGGGTGGGGTTGAGCAGTAGATGAAGAAGGGTGAAATCTACCCATGAGATGCCTTCATGACTCCTGGTGATGGAGTTGAGGAGGTTGGGGAAGATGGATTTGCGTAGTTGGTCCCTGTGGGTGGACCTGCTCCTGACTGCAGGTGGTGAAAGCAAGAAATCTAGAGAGGTCAGCACTTGTGTCCTCCACTGGTGTGGGGACAAGTTCATTGACAGCATACTGACTCCCATTTGCCCCCTAGGGTGGACTTCTGGGAAAACCAGTTGATACTCAGAGCGTGTGGGCCCCTGACAATGAGTATGGGAAGCCAGGGGAGGCTTGATTTTAGCATGTCCATGTTTCTTCTCAGCCTGTTATTGTTAAATAAGTCAGCTATGAAATGGCTTTTAAGAAGTCCATTAATTTTCTTGGTATTTACAATTCAAAAAGTACTGTTTTATTTAAGATGCATGGAGGGGAGCCACTTTGGGGGTCACAGTGAACAGGAACACACTTAGGAATCCTTGCACCCTGGTGATGCTTCCTTCCTGGCTGAGGCTACGTAGAGATGCTCAGATGAGGTCATGGACAAAGACACTTCCATGTTCACAAACATTTTCTTAAATGGAGTCAACAGGGGTACAGGTGGCATGTACACATTTTCCTGGGCCCTGAAAGAGTCTTTCCATAGTAAAAAGATTAGCAGCAAAGTAGAAAAATGATTGCCCACTTTTTTCTCTAATTAAACAGTTCCCTGCCTAAGCAAAGTAAAACTCATGGCAAGATGTGCTGCATTCACCCCTGCTCTGTGTTCCCAACTCTATTCTGTTTTTTTAAAAAAAAATTCCTTCCCCAAATAAAATGTCGTTTATTTCAGCTGTGTGTATTGTCTCAACACTTTTCTGTAGCTATCTGAAATACTGAACAGTGCAAAATTGCTTTTTATTATTATTTCATAGCTTTCGTATAATGTATTCAATAAGACTTTTACTGTGGACAGATTTCAGTACACACAATGAGGAGCCATGCAAAATATTGCAGCTGTTGTATAGAAAGTATTAACTTTCTTTTTATAATTGATCTGTAAGTATTTCTTAAAGCATATAGTAATTTTCCATAATAATTCTATATACACTATTTTTAGTACTGGCTTTACATATTATCAAATGCTACATCTTAATTATCTTTGGGGATAACTATAACATAATATCAAATGAACACTTTTGTACTTAGATTTAATAACAGTTTTCTAAATAGTGATGTATATACAATAGCCCTTTTGACTTTTGGAAATAGTAATTTGGTGATAAAAGGCTCTTTCATGGTTTTTCACTTTTATTTCTCACATTCCTCTAAGTTGGGCTATATTACAGAGGAAGAAACTGAAGAATTGGGCTATTAAATAATTTAGCCAAGTTGACTCAATTTTTCACCCAACGATGAGGAAGTTGTGTTACAGAGATTTGAGCACAGTAGACAAACCCAAAAGCCTTAACTATTCACCAATACAGTATAGCTACGCCTGCTCAAATTAAAGATTACAAGTCATTTGTAAGAGCATTTTAATTTAATTTTACTCATGTATATTCTTTACAATAATAGTACTTATTAAAAGGCATTGTGTACATTTTACGAGTCAGGCCCTTTGGTAAATGGATTGTCGTATATAAGCCTCCTTTATGACTTACCACACTATAATGTGGAAATAATCCCCATTTTATAAGAAGCAAAACATTCTATTTGTCCAAAGTCCCTTTCCTATTAAGCAGAATAGCTGGGAATCAAAGGCAGTCAGACTCCAGACCCTGCAATGTTAGTTGAGAATTCAGTTCAAATATTTCAGCAAATATTCAGGTTGTAACAAATATATTCTTTCCAAGATTATAATGTCTGAAATTTTATAGTCTCTATAGCTGATTATATAACTTGGACACAATAGTTTTAGAGAAATTGGATGTGTCAATGGTCAGTTTCTTAAATTCAAAAGATCTTTTTTTTTGTGGTTTTGCATGAAATTCTAAAGTTAAAATAAAATGCCTGATTTGCACAAAAGCACCAGCACATTCCCTGTTTTCTCCATTAGTTTTTATCCCAGTGAACATTTTACTATTCCTAACATTTGATGAAGGCAATGAAGTGAATTAGTCCTCCAGATTTTGAAGGCTTGTGGAGTTATGCCCTTCTGGAAGCATTTTTGTCCCAGGAATGTCAAAGCTGGCAACTTTTTGATGGCACTTTGTTTCTCCATCTGTCCCATACATTTAGGGCTGTTGTGAAGTGAAGAATGGGTTTCATACCGTAAAAGCAGGCCTTTCCGTTTTTGTGTTACCAATCCGATTTCTCTAAGAAGTCACCTGTGTGTTGGGCTTCTGTGACTGTTCAGGTGGAAGTGTTAAATTTTTGGACAAATCTTAAGCAAGCTTAAAAATGACAGACGAATAAAATCTAAACTCTGGTGTTTCTGTATTAGTTGGGGTAGATAAGGCTATGCTCTGGTGACAAATACACCCTAGATGCTTAGTGGCCTGACACATACAAAGTCTGCTACAGGTGCTACACTAGGGCAATTTCCTTTCAAAGGTATCCCAGGGTCCAGAATGGCAGAGCACAAAGCTTCCAGGGTCATAAGCCCCAGAGGTTTAAGCATCAGCTTTTTGTGGTTTAACCCAGAAGTGATATAGACCACTTCTCTTCCCATCTCTTTGATTAAAATTTGTAACAAAGTCCCACCTAATATATGAAAGCAGGAAACGGGACACGTGAGAAGACAGCTGGATATAGGTAAGCACTAGCAAATAATCTCTAAGCCACCAACCTGTGTCAGTCAAAAGATTTATCTTTCAATATTCTAGACTTTTTGAAGTTGCAGATTACATAATCTGATTTATCACCCGGTTGAGTATGTAGGTTTGGGTTGTTTAGTCATTTACTTTGAAAGGGAAAATGAAATTTACCACTTTTGGGGAATTAATTTGCCCTATTTTTTGCCTGTAATGTTTGGAAAGATGGTTTATGGAATATTGTAATCTGAAAAATTAAACGTTGCATAATTTTCTCAATCAAGAGATAGCTAGAAGGAGATGTATACATTCCTAGTTTTCTCTAAAATATTGTAATCTCTAGCATCTGAAGTATTTCAGGAGTTTCAAGGGCCTTTGAACAAGCATTGTATCTTTGGCTGTGTTATTTAACCTCCCCAAGACATATTTCCTTAAATGGAGGTAGGGACAACATCTTTTATAGAGTTGTAGTGAGAAAAATCCAGGTAAAGAAACTATAATAGTTCCCGGCATTTACTAAACCTTAGTGAAGTTAGCTAGTGTTACAGACAACTGAAAAAGTGATGAGCATGCCTGCATCAGGTTTGAGCCAAACCCAGTTATACACATCCATTAGTTATCTACAGATTTCCCAAATGCTATTAAAGGCTTTCCATGAGTAATTATTAGCATGTCTTTGGGAGCCATTAAATAAAATCTATTCTAACACATCTTATCCTGATTGTTTTTGTCTTTGAGGATTTCTCTTGCTCTTATTCTGTTATTTGTAAGATTAAAACTATTTCTGTGGGGTTAATAATTTCCACAGGGAACTTAAAAATCTAGGAACGTATATATTTTGATTGTTGTAGACCTAGAAGAATTGGATAATAAGAAATGTTGTCTAGTTTTCAGTACTCTTTAGCTTCATGGTTATGGTTGTATTACGAGTCACATTGTGTCCCCTCAAAATTGTTATATTGAAGTTCTAATCCCTAGTAACTCAGAGTATGATTTTATTTGGAAATAAAGCCCTTGCAAATGTAATTAGTTCATGTATAATAATTAGCAAATGTAATTAGATGAAGTCATACTGGAGTAGGGTGGGCCCCTAATCCAATATGATTGGTGTCCACATAAGAAGATATGATTCAGACATGGGGACATGTACAGAGTGAAGACAATGTAAAGACATGGGAGAACACCATCTACAAGCCAAGGGATGCCTGTGGCTACTGCCCTCAGACAGAATCAATTCTGCCAACAGCCCTACCTTGGACTTCTAGACTCCAGACTGTGAACCAATAAATTTCTGTTAAGCCACCCCGTTGTGGTACTTTGTTATGGCAGTCATAGGAAAAAGAATACAGGTTGTCATACATTTTAATCTCATATACATTTTAAGCCCCATTAGATATTATTAATATTTATTTACATTTCCAGGACTTCAGGAGGAAATCTTTCAGTACCAGGTATAACCAAAGATATCCTACCTCAGCTACATAAAAAGTTCCCCAAACAGATGATATTAAATCAGAAAACTCTTAAGCAAGCTATATGACTTGATTAGTAAAAATATAATTTTTTATAGAGGGAGTTGCTCATCTCCAATTGTCTACGGCATTAGTTTTGCAGACTAATCTGTGAAACTCTGTTCCTAAAGTTTACACGTGGAGAAGACGTGCATGCATCTTTTCACTCTTCGTTGCATCAGTGGTCAGCAAAGATTAATTCCTCATTCACAAAGTAGTTGGAGATATAAATGCCTTTTGTTGGCAGTGGAAACTTTTGTAATGTCGATGGATTTTTCAATGGATTTAATATATAACTAAATTTAGATATCTCTCTAGTCTTTGGACACCAGAAGGCGGAAGAATAGGTGGTACAGCAAATAGATGTCTCTTTTTGGATACATAGTCATATAGTTAATTTACAATATTGTGTTAGTTTCAAGTATATACAATCAAGTGATTCAGTTATACATATATATATATATATATATATATATATATATATATATATATATTCTTTTTCAGATCCTTTTCCATTATAGGTTATTACGAGATATTGAGTATAGTTTCCTCTGCTATGAAGTAGATCTTCGTTGTTTATCTATTTTATATATAATACTGTGTATCTGTTAATCCCAAACTCCTAATTTTACATAGTCATACCTTAGCTCTCTAGAATTTAGTGTCTATATACATTTTATATACCAGTACTTTCTCAGGTGCTTATTCGAGTGATTCTTGATGAACTCAAATATGTGTGTGTGTGTATGCAGATAATTGAATTTTCTTTTTTTTTCTTTTTTTTGAAGTTTGAGATAAATACTACATGAAGTCCTTGAGCTGTGCTTCTAACAAGACCACTGAAGATTTGTTTTCAGAGCTAAAATTATATCTACTGAGGCACTAAACCTGAACTTTAAACACATAAAATCTCCTTTTTTTCATTTGCTCTTCCTCTCTTTCACTTTTCTCCCATTTATATTGTGGCAATGAACACTCGATGTCATACAATATCCTCCAAGGAACAATTGAATGTGCGTCTAAGTGGGAAAAGAATGTGTGGACTCTAAATCAGATTTCTTTATTTTACCCAGGAGGGGCTACTGTAATGTTTGTGAGGCCAGAGTACGCAAGGCAGAGATCAAACTTGAGAGCAAACCTCTCATCATTAGCTTTGGAGTTGCCAGTTTGAATCTTTTCTTTTCTTTTTGATGTGAGGCATTAATTTTCCCAGTTTTGTATCCTCTGGTGGAATTCTAGGAATATAAAATTTCTTTTTATGAAATGAACCGTTATACAAAACAAAATCCTAATGATATTCATTGTCTCTGACAAGCAGACTTTGATTACCTACTTCAACTGCCACGCTTAGCTAAGTCTCCAGTGTTGTAAAGACATTGTTTTTGATCTCCTAGAATGGAAATCATTCTATTACATCACTTGAATGTACTTAAGCTTTAATGATAAACCTCCAAGCTATGTGTTTAATATCATCAGGTCTTCTCTCTCAGCTCAAAGACTTGTAGGAAACACTTATATATGAAGATTATGACTTAACTTGGAGCTAGCTGCTGTCCTTGTCTGTATAACATGATTTGCTTTGGGTTCATTGTTTTCAAGCTTTAAGATTAGATTGATTTCTATGTCCCATTTTGTAAAGTTATTCAATGTCATACTCATAAAACAATTAGAGCTATTATGGCTACTTTCTAACATAATTCTCTTATTTTTTTATAAGAATAAACTGAAACTAGTTGTAAGTAGTGGAGACTGACTTTGAACTCCGAACTAGCTTTCAATGCACATTTCATGCACATTGCCATGACATGACCCTGCTTCAAAACTCTACTAGTAAGGTGTGATGGCTCTGCTGCTTAAATTCACTGTTTTAACTACACCCAACAACTGGGATGAAATATTTATGGACTGTAGTAATTGAGTTTGGGAAATTCCACAATTGTAATGAAAAATTGGCTCTTCTATCTTGAGCCAGTTTCTTCATTATCTCTTCTGAGTCACTTACAGGATGGTTCTGATGCCCCTGGGATTATTCTTGAAAGAAACATCTTTTAATTAATTTTCAGTTCTCTGATTCTGTAGCACAAGGTCCAACACATAGATCAGACATAGTAGGCCCTCAATGAATATTTCTTTCTCCACTTTCTCTTTACCATTTCTTTCAATAATTTAAAACATTCTTCTTTATATTTTCTGCTAGTCTTTGTCCTTTTGGTTTAAAGTCCTGAGTAGATCCTCAGTCAAAATTAATACAAACAAACCCTGCACTCTTGTACTTACCCTTCTCAGTAGAGATTTGGACCCACTAAACTTTGTTAATACATCCTCCCTTTTGTTATCTAGGATTAGCCACTTCTAAAAATGCTTACCCAAAAATAACTCATATATTTTTCTGTTAAACAGAGTCACTGAATGATAAACTGTAAACAGTTTTTTTTGTTTGTTTGTTTAGAATATTTTACTTTCACTTTTTCCCTAGTTTTTGTGTAGGATTTATGTATTCTTAATATTTTTCATATAAGTGAAGCCAGACATATCAGAGAACCAAACTAAACAACAAAGTTGTACCCTACTTTATCAGAATAATAGCTGGACTTTTAAAGAAAAAGCTGTAGAATCAGATATATCCAATATAACTCTTAACTTAGCTTTGTGACTTTGGGCAAGTTATTTCTTCACTCTGCTTCATTTTCCCCTTTTGTAAAACATAGATTATAATCGTACCCTACCTAACAAGATCGCTATATAGATTTAAATAGATGTAATTAGTGTTTAGCACAGGATCTGAAGAGAGTTCACACATATAGTTATTGTTAGTATACTGATGTGTATATCCTGGATCCATGTAAAACTCTCCAAAATCTATGAATGTGTTGTGTCATTGGACTCTGAGGTCTCACAGATGATGCCATGAACCTATCAGGGGAAATAAGATGAAAAGTTTATTCTTCCTTCCATCTTTGATGATATGGCCACATCTACTTTAGATGTGAGTTGTTATGTTGATGGGAGGGAGGCAAGTGTCACTGAGTCTTGGAGTTTTAGGGAATTTATACTGGAATTATGAAATTAGGCAAATCACTGCATTAGCATAAATTTTAAAAACTAACCAGATTCCACTTAAATTGTTTGAACATTTCTTAGGATATAGGTGCTACAGTAAGTGTTTTACATAATACTTAATTCTTTTTTTTTTAACTTATTTTATTATTTTTTAAACATCTTTATTGGAGTATAATTGATTTACAATGTTGTGTTAGTTTCTGCTGTAAAACAAAGAGAATCAGTTATGTGTATACATATATCCCCATATCCCCTCCCTCTTGCGTCTCCCTCCCACCATCCCTATCCCACCCCTCTAGGTGGTCGCAAAGCACCGAGCTGATCTCCCTGTGCTATGTGGCTGCTTCCCACTAGCTATCTATTTTACTTTTGGTAGTGTATATATGTCCGTGCTACTCTCTCACTTCGTCCCAGCTTACCCTTCCCCCTCCCCGTGTCCTCAAGTCCATTATCTACATCTGCGTCTTTATTCCTGTCCTGCCACTAGGTTCATGAGAGCCATTTTTTTTTTTTTAGATTCCATATATATGTGTTAGCATATGGTATTTGTTTTTCTCTTTCTGACTTACTTCACTCTCTGACAGACTCTAGGTCTATCTGACTCACTCCAAAAACTCAATTTCTTTTCTTTTTATGGCTGAGTAATATTCCATTGTATATATGTGCCACATCTTCCTTATCCATTCATCTATGAATGGGCACTAAGGTTGCTTCCATGTCCTGGATATTTTAAATAGTGTTGCAATGAACATTGTGGTACATGACTCTTTTTGAATTATGGTTTTCTCAGGGTATATGCCCAGTAGTGGGATTGCTGAGTCGTATGGTAATTCTATTTTTAGTTTTCTTTTTTTTTTTAATTTTTAATCCTAAACAATATATGTTTGTGAAATTATTGATTTTCTTTTATCTCTTTTAAATTTTATTTATTTATTTATTTATTTATGGCTTTGTTGGGTCTTTGTTTCTGTGCAAGGGCTTTCTCCAGTTGTGGCAAGTGGGGGCCACTCTTCATCGCAGTGCACAGGCCTCTCACTATTGCGGCCTCTCTTGTTGCGGAGCACAGGCTCCAGACGCACAGGCTCAGTAATTGTGGCTCACGGGCCCAGCTGCTCCGCGGCATGTGGGATCTTCCGGGACCAGGGCTCGAACCCGTGTCCCCTGCATTGGCAGGCAGATTCTTAACCACTGTGCCACCAGGGAAGCCCTATTTTTAGTTTTTTAAGGAACCTCCATATTGTTCTCCATAATGGCTGTATCAATTTACATTCCCACCAACAGTGCAAGAAGGTTCCATTTTCTCCACACCCCCTCCAGCAGTTATTGTTTGTAGAATTTTTGATGATTGCCATTCTGACCGGTGTGAGGTGATACCTCATTGTAATTTTGACTTGCTTTTCTCTAATGATTAGTGATGTTGAGCATCCTTTCATGTATTTGGTGGCAATCTGTATATCTTCTTTGGAGAAATGTCTATTTAGGTCTTCTGCCCATTTTTGGATTGGGTTGTTCATTTTTTTGTTATTGAGCTGCATGAGCTGCTTGTAAATCTTGGAGATTAACCTTTGTCAGTTGCTTCATGTACAAATATTTTCTCCCATTCTGAGGGTTGTCTTTCCTCTTGTTTATGGTTTCCTTTGCTGTGTAAAATCTTTTAAGTTTCATTAGGTCCCATTTGTTTATTTTTGTTTTTATTTCCATTTCTCTAGCAGGTGGGTCAAAAAGGATCTTGCTGTGATTGATGTCATAGAGTGTTCTGCCTATGTTTTCCTCTAAGAGTTTTATAGTGTCTGGCCTTACGTTTCGGTCTTTAATCCATTTTGAGTTTATTTTTGTGTATGGTGTTAGGGAGTGTTCTAATTTCATTCTTTTACATGTAGCTGTCCAGTTTTCCCAGCACCACTTATTGAAGAGGCTGTCTTTTCTCCATTGTATATTCTTGCCTCCTTTATCAAAGATAAGGTGACCATATGTGTGTGGGTTTATCTCTGGGCTTTCTATCCTGTTCCATTGATTTTTATTTCTGTTTTTGTGCCAGTATCATACTATCTTGATTACTGTAGCTTTGTAGTATAGTCTGAAGTCAGGGAGTCTGATTCCTCCAGCTCCGTTTTTCTTTCTCAAGATTGCTTTGGCAGTGCGCAGTCTTCTGTGTTTCCACACAGAAAAATTGTGAAATTTTTTGTTCTAGTCGTGTGAAAAATGCCATTGGTAGTTTGATAGAGATTGCATTGAATCTGTAGATTGCTTTGGATAGTATAGTCATTTTCACAATGTTGATTCTTCCAATCCAAGAACATGGTATATCTCTCCATCTGTTTGTATAATCTTTAATTTCTTTCAACAGTGTCTGACAGTTTTCTGCATACAGGTCTTTTGTCTCCTGAGGTAGGTTTATTCCTTGGTATTTTATTCTTTTTGTTGCAGTTGTAAATGGGAGTGTTTCCTTAATTTCTCTTTCAGATTTTTCATCATTAGTGTATAGGAATGCAAGAGATTTCTGTGCATTAATTTTGTATCCTGCTACTTTACCAAATTCATTGATTAGCTCTAGTAGTTTTCTGGTAGCATCTTTAGGAGTCTCTATGTATAATATCATGTCAACTGCAAACAGTGACATTTTTACTTCCTCGTTTCTGATTTGGATTTCTTTTATTTCTTTTTCTTCTCTGATTGCTGTGGCTAAAACTTCCAAAACTATGCTGAATAATAGCAGTGAGAGTGGGCAAACTTGTCTTGTTCCTGATCTTAGAGAAAAAAGTTTCAGTTTTTCACCATTGAGAACGATACTGGCTGTAGGTTTGTCATATATGGTCTTTATTATGTTGAGGTAAATTCTCTCTATGTCTACTTTCTGGAGAGTTTTTATCATAATGGGTGTTGAATTTTGTTGAAAGATTTGTCTGCATCTATTGAGATTATCATATGGTTTTTATCCTTCTATTTTTTACTATGGTGTATCACATTGATTGATTTGTATATATTGAAGAATCCTTGCATTCCTGGGATAAACCCCACTTGATCATGTCGTATGATCTTTTTAATGTGCTGTTCGATTCTGTTTGCCAGTATTTTGTTGAGGATTTTTGCATCTATGTTCATCGGTGATATTGGCCTGTAGTTTTCTTTTTTTGTGACATCTTTGTCTGGTTTTGGTATCAGCATGATGGTGATCTCATAGGCTGAGTTTGGGCGTGCTCCTCCCTCTGCTATATTTTGGAAGAGTTTGAGAAGGATACGCTTGGCTGTTCTCTAAATGTTTGATAGAATTCGCCTGTGAAGCCAACTGGTCCTGGGCTTTTGTTTGTTGGAAGATTTTTAACGACAGTTTCAATTTCAGTACTTGTGATTGGTCTGTTTATATTTTCTATTTCTTCCTGGTTCAGTTTTGGAAGGTTGTGCTTTTCTAAGAATTTGTCCATTTCTTCCAGATTGTCCATTTTATTGGCATAGAGTTGCTTGTAGTAATCTCTCATGATCCTTTGTATTTCTGCAGTGTCCATTGTTACTTCTCCTTTTTCATTTCTAATTCTGTTTATTTGAGTCTTCTCCCTTTTTTTGTTGATGAGTCTGGCTAATGGTTTATCAATTCTGTTTATCTTCTCAAAGAACCAACTTTCAGTTTTATTGATATTTGCTGTTTCCTTCATTTCTTTTTCATTCATTTCTGATCTGATCTTTATGATTCCTTTCCTTCTGTTAACTTTGGGGGTTTTTTTTGTTCTTTTTTCTCTAATTGCTTTAGGTGTAAGGTTAGGTTGTTTACTTGAGATGTTTCTTGTCTTGAGGTAGGATTGTACTGCTATAAACTTCCCACTTAGAACTGCTTTTTCTGCATCCCATAGGCTTTGGTTCATTGTGTTTTCATTGTCATTTTTTTCTAGGTATTTTTTGATTTCCTCTTTGATTTCTTCAGTAATCTCCTGGTTATTAGTTGTGTATTATTTAGCCTCCGTATGTTTGTATTTTTTACAGTTTTTTTTCTTGTAATTGATATCTAGTCTCACAGCGTTGTGGTTGGAAAAGATACTTGATATGCTTTCAATATCCCCTAAATTTACCAAGGCTTGATTTGTGACTCAAGATATGATCTATCCTGGAGAATGTTCCATAAGCAATTGAGAAGAAAGTGTATTCTGTTGTTTTTGAATGGAATGTCCTATAAATATCAATTAAGTCCATCCTGTTTAATGTATCATTTAAAGCTTGTGTTTCCATATTTATTTTCATTTTGGATGATCTGTCCATTGGTGAAAGTGAGGTGTTAAAGTCCCCTACTATTATTTTTTTTTAATTAATTAATTAATTTATTTATTTTTGGCTGTGTCGTGTCTTCATTGCTGCACACAGGCTTTCTCTAGTTGTGGCGAGCGGGGGCTACTCTTTGTTGCGGTGTGCGGGCTTCTCATTGTGGGGGCTTCTCTTTGTTGCAGAGCATGGCCTCTAGGCACACGGCCTTCAGTAGTTGTGACATGCGGGCTCAGTAGTTGTGGCTCACAGGCTGTAGAGAGCAGGCTCAGTAGTTGTGGCACACAGGCTTAGTTGCTCCATGGTATGTGGGATCTTCCTGGACCAGGGCTCGAACCCATGTCCCTGTATTGGCAGGCAGATTCTCAATAACTGTGCCAGCAGGGAAGTCCAAAGTCCCCTACTATTATTGTGTTACTGTCGATTTCCTCTTTTAGAGCACTTAGCATATGACTTATGTATTGAGGTGCTGCTATGTTCAGTGCATAAATATTTACAGTTTTTTATATCTTCTTCCTGGATTGATCCCTTGATCATTATATAGTGTCCTTCTTTGTCTCTTGTTATAGTCTTTATTTTAAAGTCTATTTTGTCTGATATGAGAATTGCTATTCCAGCTTTCTTTTGATTTTCATTTGCATGGAATATCTTTTTCCATCCCCTCACTTTCAGTCTGTATGTGTCCCTAGGTCTGAAGTGGGTCTCTTGCAGACAGCATATATACAGGTCTTGCTTTTGTATCCATTCAGCCAGTCTATGTCGTTTGGTTGGAGCATTTAATCCATTCACATTTAAGGTAATTATCGATATGCATGTTCCTATTACCATTTTCTTAAGTGTTTTGGTTTTTTTTTTTGTAGGTCTTTTCCTTCTCTTGTTTCCTGCCTAGAGAAGTTCCTTTGGTATTTGTAGTAAAGCTTGTTTGGTGGTGCTGAATTCTCTTAGCCTTTGCTTGTCTGTAAAGGCTTCAATTTCTCTGTCAAATCTGAATGAGATCCTTGCTTGGTAGAGTAATCTTGGTTGTAGGTTTTTCTTGTTCGTCAATTTAAATATGTCCTGCCACTCCATTCTGGCTTGTAGAGTTTCTGCTGAACAATCAGCTCTTAACCTTATGGGGATTCCCTTGTATGTTACTTGTTGCTTTTCCCTTGCTGCTTTTAATATTTTTTCTTTGTATTTAATGTTTGATAGTTTGATTAATATGTGTCTTTGCATGTTTCTCCTTGGATTTATCCTGTATGGGACTCTCTGCCCTTCCTGGACTTGATTGAGTATTTCCTTGCCCTTGTTAGGGAAGTTTTCAACTATTATCTCTTCAAATATTTTTCAGACCATTTCTTTTTCCCTTCTTCTTCTGGGACCCCTATAATTTGAGTGTTGGTGCATTTAATGTTTTCCCAGAGGTCTCTAAGACTGTCCTCAATTCTTTTCATTCTTTTTTTAAATTCTGCTCTGCAGTAGTTATTTCCACTATTTTATCTTCCAGGTCACTTATCCGTTCTTCTGCCTCAGTTATTCTGCTATGGATTCCTTCTAGAGAATTTTTAATTTCATTTATTGTGTTGTTCATCATTGTTTGTTTGATCTTTAGTTCTTCTAATTCCTCGTTAAATGTTTCTTGTATTTTCTCCATTCTATTTCCAAGATTTTGGATCATCTTTACTATCAGTACTCTGAATTATTTTTCAGGTAGACTGCCTATTCCCTCTTCATTTATTTGGTCTGGTGGGTTTTTACCTTGCTATTTCATCTGCTGCATCTTTCTCTGTCTTCTCATTTTGTTTAAGTTACTGTTTTGAGGGTCTCCTTTTTGCAGGTGGCAGTTTCATAGCTTCTTTGGTTTTGGTGTCTGCCCCCAAAGCGTGAGGTTGGTTCAGTGGGTTGTGTAGGCCTCCTGGCGTAGGGGACTGATGCCTGTGTTCTGGTGGGTGGGGCTGGGTCTTGTCTTTCTGGTGGGCAGGTCCACATCCAGTGGTGTGTTTTGGGGTGTTAGTGAACTTAGTGTGATTTCAGGCAGCCTCTCTGTTAATGGGTGGGTTTGTATTCCTGTCTTGATAGTTGATTGGCATGGGGCATCCAGCACTGGAGCTTGCTGGCCATTGGGTGGAGCTGGGTCTTAGTGCTGAGATGGAGATCTCTGGGAGAGCTCTCGCTGACTGATATTACCTGCGGCCAGAAGGTCTCTGCTGGTCCAGTGTCCTGAACTCGGCTCTCCCACCTCAGAGGCTCAGGTCTGATACCAGGCCAGAGCCCCAAGACCCTGTCAGCCACATGACTCAGAAGAAAAGAGAGAAAAAAAGAAAGAAAAAAAAGTTATTAAAATAAAGAAATAAAAATAATAATAAAAAAAGAAGACAGCAACCAAACCAATAAACAAATCTACCAATGATAACAAGTGCTAAAATCTATACTAAGATAAACATAAAAATCAGAAACAAATCAGTCACAGACAGCAGACCCCAAGTCTACAGTTGCTCCCAAATTCTACCACCTCAATTTTGGGAACATTTGTTGTCTCTTCAGGTATTCCACAGATGCAGGGTACATCAGGTTGATTTTGGGGATTTAATCGGCTGCTCCTGAGGCTGCTGGGAGAGATTTCCTTTTCTCTTCTTTGCTCGCACAGCTCCCAGGGTTCAGCCTTGGATTTGGCCCCACCTCTGCGTGTAGGTCACCCTCAGGCATCTGTTCCTGCCCAGACAGGACGGGGTTAAAGGAGCGGCTGATTAAGGGGCTCTGGCTCACTCATGCCTAGGGAGAGAGGGGTACGGCAGTTATAATTGGAATGCGGGGCGAGCCTGTAGTGGCAGAGGCTGGCGTGACGCTGCAACAGCCTGAGGCATGCTGTGTGTTCTCCTGGGAACTTGTCCTTGGATCACAGGACCCTGGCAGTGGCGTGTTGCACAGGCTCCCACGGGGGTGTGGATAGTGACTTGTTCTTGCACACAGGCTTCTTGGTGGCTGCAGTAGCAGTCTGAGCATTTCATGCCTGTCTCTGGGGTCCGAGCTGATAGTTGCACCTTACGCCCGTCTCTGGACCTCATTTAGGCACTGCTCTGCCTTCTGTGGGCAGACAGGGAAGGAATCCCCTCCCCTCGTGCACCCTGAAACAATGGTCTGTTGCCTCTTAGGCAGGTCCAGACTTTTTCCCAGACTCCCTCCCGGCTAGCTGTGATGCACTAGCCCCCTTCAGGCTGTGTTCACACAGCCAACCCCAGTCCTCTCCCTGGGATCTGACCTCTGAAGCCTGAGCCTCAGCTCCCAGCCCCCGCCCACCCCGGTGGGTGAGCAGACGAGCCTCTCAGGCTGGTGAGTGCTGGTCAACACTGATCCTCTGTGCAGGAATCTCTCCGCTTTTCCCTCTGCACCCCGTTGCTGTGCTCTCCTCCGTGGCTCCGAAGCTTCCCCCCTGCCTAACCCCTGTCTCTGCCAGTGAAGGGGCTTCCTAGTATGTGGAAACTTTTCCTCCTCCATAGCTCCCTAACAGAGGTGCTGGTGCTGTCCCTATTCTTTTGTCTCTGTTTTTTCATTTTTCTTTTGCCCTACCCAGGTACGTGGGGATATTCTTGCCTTTTGGGAAGTCTGAGGTCTTCTGTCAGTGTTCAGTATGTGTTCTGTAGGAGTTGTTCCATGTGTAGATGTATTTTTGATGTATTTATTGGGAGGAAGGTGATCTCCACGTCTTACTCCTCTGCCATCTTGAAGGTGCCCCACCTATAATACTTAATTCTAACAAAAATAACATCAAGAGGCATTTATATTCATAAAGAGAGGAAGAAATTTTCTCAAACAATTTAAACTTATTAAACTCTAAAAAGTTTTGGCATGTAATGCACTAGCTAAATAGCAAAATAAAATTACACAATTACAATATAATTTACACAATAATGCAATAGATATGAAGCTATTTTCTAAGCAGCAGTGGCAGGACAATTTTGGTTACCATTCTTTCCAAAGTCCTTCAGGTCTCCATATCTATCATATTAAACCTTCCAAACCATACTACCATCTAAATAATTTTTCTAATAACTGATTTAACAACATTCAGCCTGAAGTCTCTTTTGTTTCTACTTTCATATTTTTGATGCTATTGTAAATGTTATTAGTTATTAGTTTCAATTTATTGTTTGCTGCTAATATAAAGAAATACAATTGATTTTTTATGGATTGATCTTGTGTTTCAGTTGATAAAACTTGATAAACTCACTTATTAGTTCTAAGTCAATTGTATAGATTGCTTTGGGTATTCTAAATAGGTATTCATGTCATCTAGGGATAGGGACTGTTGTACTTCTTCCTTTCCAATATGGATACACTTTATTTATTTATCTCACTTTATTTTACTTTCCAGACCCTTCAGTACAGCATTAAATAGGAGAGAGAGTGAGCCTCCTGTCTTATTTGTAAACTTAGAAAACATTCAATCTTTCGCCATTAAGTATAATGTTAGCTGTAAAGCTTCCTCATAGGTGTCCTTTGTTAGGTTAAAAAGTTCTTATCTATTTCCACTTTGTTGCGAGTTTTTATCTGAAATAGAGTTTAGATTTTGTCAAATCGTTTTTTTGCACTTGTTGAATGATTATACCCTGAATTTTTGTGGGGGCATTGGTTTGCTTGTTTTAGTTTGTTAACATGGTAAGTTACATTGATTGATTTTTCAAATCTTAAATCAACTTCGTGTTCCTAGGATAAATCCCACCTGGTCATGCTTTTTGTATATTGTTGTATTTGATCTGCTAAAATTGTGTTTAGAAATTTTGCATCTATATTTATGAGGAACATTTCTCTGTAGTTTTCTGGTTTGGGTATCAGGGTAATTCTGGCCTCATAAAATCAGTTAAAAATTATTACCTTCTCTTCAATTTTCTGGAAGAGTTTTTGTGGAATTGATATTAGATTTTCCTTAATTGTTTTGTAGAATGTACCAGTGAAGCCATGTACTCCTGCAATTTCTTTGTGTAAAGTTTTTTTTAACTAAATTTCAGTTTTTCTAATAGATTATCTATTTCTTCAGGTTATCTCTTTCTTCTTGAGTTAGCTTAAGTGAGCTGAAAAAAGTAGTTTGTGTCCTTCAAGGAATTTGTCCATTTCATTTAATTTGTTGTAGTTATTGACATAAAGTTGTTTATAGTCTCTTACTATCCTTTAATATCTGTGGAAACTATACTGATGTCACCTTTCTCATTCCTGGTATTGCTAATTTGTATCTTCTTTTTTCCTGAGATCTTAGGCTAGAGGTTTCTTAGTTTCATCGATTTTCTCAAAGAACTAAATATAGGTTTTATTTAGTTTCTCTATTATTCTTTTTATAAAAATTTTCACTGATTTCCCTCTGGTTCTGAGTGGAGGTTTTGTTGTTCAGTATTTTTAAAATGATGTTTCACTGACTTCTCATTTCTGTTGTTTACAGCAGGACATATGCTCTCATCCTTATCTTTATTCTTTTGTCCGTAATACTCCTTCACCGAATTTAAGATTTTCTACTTCTCACTGGTTTTAAGTAATTTAACCATGATGTGCTTTGGTACAGTTTTCTGCATATTTCTTGTGCTTGGGGTTTACTGAGCTTCTTGGATTTTCGTACTTACAGATTTTTTTAAATTAAAAAAAACAACCTGTGTCCATTAGTTTTCAATTTTTTTACCTCCCTCCTTCCTCTCTCTCCTTCCAGAATGCAAATTACATACATATTAATCCATTTGAATTTTTCCCACAGTTCACTGATGCTTTCTTCATCTCTCTATGTTTCATCTTAGATAGTTCTATTATTATGATATCAAAGTACACATCTTTTCTCGCACAATATCTAATGTCTAATCTGCCATTAATCCCAGCCAGTGTATTTTTTTTATCTTATACACTGTAGTTTTCATCTAAGGAAGTTTACATTTTTTAAAATCTTCCGTATCTCTAACTTTTTGAATATATGCAGTACATTTATAATACCTACTTAATATCCTTATCTGCTATTTAACATCTGTGTCAGTTCTGGGTTGCTTTTGATTAATCATCCCTCATCATGAGTCATATTTTACTGCTTTGTTGTTACCTGGTAATTTTTTTTTTTTTATTGAATGCTAAACATTGTAAATTTTACTCTGTTGGGTGCTGAATATTTTTGCATTGCCACAAATGTTGAGCTTTGCTCTAGAATGAAGTTAAATTACATGAAAAAATGATTTTTTTGTTTTGCTTTTAAGATTGGTTAGGTGGAGCTAGAGCAGTTATCAGCCTATGGCTAATTATTCCCCACTATTAAGACAAGACCAGTTTGTGTACTCTACCTAATGAGCTATGGATATAAGGTTTCCCAATATGCTTAGTGGGAACTGATAAAATTCCTACATCTATATAGGTGCTGAGCAATGTTTTTAGGTCTATCTTTTTAGGTAGTAGTCTCCCCTGGTTAGGGGAGTTTTCTCACACAAATTTGCTGATCGGTACTCAATTGGATACTCAAGATAGACCCTCTCCAAAACTAGAAATCTGTCTTCCTGACTCTCTTTCATCTATGATACAGTTTCCTGTGTATTTCAGAATCTCCCCAGAATTTCAGCTGTCTTCTCATCTTAAGTAGTTTACCAGTCTCTTTATGGGTTCCTTCTCCCTGCATTGCGACCTGAAAAGTCTCCCAAATTAATAGCTTGGGGGCAATTTTAGGTCTCATTTCTCCCCCATCTCTCAGAGACCAGTGTTCTTCATTGTCTGATGTGTAGTGTCTTGTAAACTTTTTCTCACATATTTTGACTGTCTATTTTTGGTTGTTTCAAGCAATAGGGTAAATTTAGTCTCTTTTACCTTATCTTGGTGAGAAGTAGAAGTCCAGATAGTTTTTTAAGTGGCAGATAAGTTCCAGTCTAAATATCATTTAAGAGAATGAAAATATACATTGTTTTCATTCTGTCTGAAATTTACACACCCCTAGAAAACACCAGGGTTCTTGCTTATTAAAATAATGATGGTAAACAATTTTTTCTTAGAAACCTTTAAAATAATTGCAGTCTCATACTCTTGGCCTAGAAGAGATCAGGGTGGAGCAAATGAACATCAGGCAAGAGGCTAATGATGAATATCAATATGTTTAGTCTGTCTCTTCTTTTTAGCTGGTTTTCATGCTAATCTGAATTTGTGCAAAATTCCAAATCTGTTTGGGAGAGATTCTTCTGCTCCTTTTAACTGTTAGTATGGATGGAATCTAATGTAGAGAGACCTGGTAAAGTAAAGATGAGCTGAAATGATAAAAAATGGTAGGGGTCAAACAGACTGTTTGGAGCTGTAATCCATTTTTTGAGGATTATATGTGAGATTATATTAAAGCCACTTTATACTACAGAATGTTTTAAAAAGCAATAAGACCAATATATCCCAGCACTATAGAAATATCAGTTCTCCCACTGTGCCTTGGTGGAAGTAAAAGTGGTATAGCTGACAGTTGACAGCAGAAGGCCATAACAGGGCCAGTAGTGATGCTACAAATAAGATAACACTGTGGAGACTGAGGGAGAAATCAAAACGGTAACCCATCTGAAGCACTGAACAGCACCCTCAATTCATCGCTTTCTAAAGCGAGAGCCCCTGTGCTGTGGCCATACAATAAATGTGGTGGAAGTTGTGATGGGATATTAATATAAATATTTTACTTTGTAGAGTGTGTTTTGCCCCATGGTTTCTGTTCTGATGATCTCTTCTTGTTCTGCTCTGAAAAGCTATCATTGTGAATAAATACTTGAATTTTTCCTTTGTCCATTTCATTACTTATGTCTGAACTTTTCTAGTTACATTTGCCTGCCTACGTCAAAAGGGTTCAACTTGGGATATGAAAATTTCAGCCTCAAATTTTATTGGAAGGACAGAAGAGTGTCACCCTTTCGGTGATGAGGGGGAGGAAGGTGGGTGAGTGCACTGAAATGTCAACCCTGACTTTGGACCGTGTAAGGAGAGCCTGCCATATGCGTTGCTTTCCAAGTTTGTCCCTCCTGCTGAATCTGTGTTTCGAATTATTTTTCCCCTCGATGTGTTAGTTCTTTTTTCCAAGATGAACCTTATTTTATTTTCCTTGCTAGGTCCCATGTTATTATTCCAACGTTTCCCATTTTAGTATCATCTGCAGAATTCATTTAGACCCTGTTTACTTCCTTGCTGAGGTCTCTGAGCCATAGAGCAGGACAGAGCCTGGAGGCAGGCTGGGTTTTCCTTCTCCTCCAGGCAGCTCTCATCACACACATGGGCCCACAGAAATGAGGATTTAATTTGCTACAAGATTTCCCCATGGAAGGGGATTTCTTAGGCTTCCCTATAAAACAAAACTGAAGTGGAAAATGGAAAAGATAACAATAACAACATTCTTGCCTTTGCTGCTTGGGAAGAGAGCAATCAATAAACATTTTTATTAATCATCATTCAGCGCATGTCCAGAACTTGGCTAAGCAGCCTGGAGGATGTGAAGGGGGTCAGACTTAAGCCCCCTCCCTTGAGGAAGATATAATCTAATTTAGGAAAGAAAGCATACACACATACAAACATATGCACACACATACTTCTGAAACAGTGACACCATGTACAGATACACTGATTTATGCAATGCAGAAAGGAATTGTCTGGAGCATGAAAAATATCCACACAGAGGAGGAAGGGCTTATATCTCAAGTATTTATTCATAAATTCATGCAATCCTGTTACAAGTATTTATTGAGCTTCTACTGTAAGAAAAAACTCTCCTAGGGAAGAGAGTAACAGACAGAGCTCATACTATCACCAAGCTTCCAGCTGACAAGGAATGAAGAATCACAAGATAGCATGATAGGAGCTACCAAAACTTTTCATTCTGTGATGCTTTTCCGGAGACTAAAAGTCAGCGAAGCAAGATGTGATCTGCCTGGGTTGTTAGGTTGATAACTTGTTGATTCATTTAACCACTTATTTGTCTTGAGTGAATACTTTGTGTAAAAAAGTTAGCCTAGATATTATGTAAACATGAAGAAGAATTGGACTTGGACCCTGACTTCAAGATTTCAGTCTAATATAGACAAACATACTGAAAATACATAGTGTAAAGTAAAAAATGATGGCTCCATTTTTACCTGGCTTACAGTTTACTAAGCAACATTAACCTAAGAGAACAATTTAAAAATATTTGTGTTCTATGTGAAAGAGGTTTTCATCAAATGTGCTAGCAAGAGGAGAGGACAGGTTGAGGATTTGGGTGGAAGCCTGGCCTCCCTCTGTGAGAAGGAGTCTGCAAAAATCCACCCCCATGGCTGTCTCTCCACTGGAAATGTCTGAATACTGTGGTTAGTGTTCAGAAAAGTATAACAGCAGGGACTTCCCTGATGGTGCAGTGGTTAAGAATCCGCCTGCCAATGCAGGGATCACGGGTTCGATCCCTGGTCCGGGAAGATCCCACATGCCGCGGAGCAACTAAGCCCGTGCGCCACAACTACTGAGCCTGCGCTCTAGAGCCCACAAGCCACAACTGCTGAGCCTGTGTGCCGAAACTCCTGAAGCCCGCATGCCTAGAGCCTGTGCTCCGCAACAAGAGAAGCCACCTCAATGAGAAGCCCGCGCACCGCTACAAAGAGTAGTCCCCGCTCGCTGCAACTAGAGAAAGCCTGTGCGCAGCAACAAAGACCCAACGCAGCCAAAAATAAATAAATAAAAAATATAAATTAATTTAAAAAAAAAAAGGAAAAGAAAAGTATAACAGCAACAGCAGTAGCAGGAGTAATGCTAGTATATATTCAGGTCTTACTCTATGCCAAGCCCTTATTTAACAATTTTAAATTGCAGAATTTCATTGAATCTTTCCAACAGTCCCGTGAGATAGCTACTATTATTTTCCATATTTGACATAAAGTAATCTGAGCCTTACAAACTAATAAGGCCCTTCCTAGATAGTAGGCAGCTGAGCATGAACTTAAACTCAGGCAACTCTGAGTCTAAAATCAAAATTCAAGAAATAGGCATTGCCATGGGCCCTAAGAGTCTGACTTTGCACAGTGGCCAAAGGCAATGGCTCTTAACCTCAGGTGCACATTAGAAATACCTGGGGAGCTTAAAAATACCATTATTTTAATCCAATTTTATCAGAATCTCTGGGGGTGGATCTCAGGCATCAGAATTTCTAAGGGCTCTCCAGGTAATCCTAACAGCCAGTCAAGCTTGAGAACAAATGTCTTTAGGTCTTTCCCTGAGCAGAGGAGTAAAACAAATACCTTAAAAACAAGCAAACAACTAACAATAACAACAAGTACATATATATTACATAATACATATGATTTTCCTGGTTATGCTCAGAATTCATATGTACATCTATGAGTACACCCTGCCCTGAGAAATATCAAACTCCCTGATGCGGTGAATTGTCCTACAATAGGCAAAATCCACAGCATTTAAACAAATCATGGCCTTCAGCCAAGTGCTCTAAGAAGTCAAAAATTCTCTGTCTTCCTTGCCCCTAGTCTGTCTGACAAAAATACTTACATCAAGACTCCATGAATTATCTACAAATTATTGAAAATACTTTTTATTAAGTAGAAAGAATGGCCACTGCATTTGAAATGTGGGGAGTCTGGAAGACCTAAGATCAACTGAGGGTCCTTTAAATAAACATGGAGCTCCTCACCAGGGCCATCCCCTGGTTTCCCATTACTTTTCCTTAATACACACCTCAGAGACACATATTACAAATACATATAAGAGATCATGTATGAAAAAGAACTGTCCTGAACATCATTAATGACCCATAGATAAAATAATATTTTCCTTCCTTCCAACAGTTCTCTTAATTTAGAATTTTGAAACAAATTCTGATCTCATCAGTTGACAGGTAAAATGGAGGAGTTATAGCCATACATATCCAGGAAAATGCTGGAAATAAGGAAGAAGGTAGGAATGTCTCAGCATTGGGGTTCGTAAATTTTAAAGTTTCAACAATTCCTTTTGTGAAAATTTTGCTTGGTGAATCAAATATGAAAATCTCATGCCTTGACAGAAGTAACGGATGAGGGATAATGTCTGATAAATCTATCAAAATTATCAAATAATACAAAATGCAAAATGTCTTTTAACATTCAATGTCAGGCTTAAAATAAAAGCTTTCTCTTAAAACACAATCCTGAGCTCATGGAAACTACGCATTTTCCTAAATGGTGCAAATAAATTTAACATTTTAAAAGATGTCAATTAACTCATTCCAAAGAATTACAGGTTGTTTTTTTTTTTTTAAACATCTTTATTGAAGTATAATTGCCTTACAATAGTGTGTTAGCTTCTGCTTTATAACAAAGTGAATCAGTTATACATATACAATATGTTCCCATTTCTCTTCCCTCTTGCATCTCCCTCCCTCCCACCCTCCCCATCCCACCCCTCTAGGTGGTCACAAAGCACCGAGCTGATCTCCCTGTGCTATGCGGCTGCTTCCCACTAGCTATCTATTTTACATTTGGTAGTGTATATATGTCCATGACACTCTCTTACCCTGTCAGGTTTTTAGATCCCAAGCCAATCCTTTTACTTGACAATTGAAATTGGTTCATGGAGTATTATTTTAGGCCAGCTAAATCTAATGACCTTTCTGCTCTCCAAGTTTCAAGCCACAGATTTCAGGAACAGAGACCAATGAAATGTGTATCTTACATTCCAGCAGGCAAAAATTGCGAGGAGCTTTTCTGGTGGCTAGTAAAGACCATGTTTCTTAATAAGAAAATGACGTTTGAACACTGTAACACATCAATTCATTTCCTGGCTGTGCTTTACATGTGGCTTTCTATTACTATCTGAAACACTGACTGCATCCTTGATATCGCTGGCCTCCATCTCCATCTGCATTAGAAACCTTCGCCTAACCGCTTTCCTCCATCAAGGAATTCAGCTCCTTTCTTCCCGTTTTTGATCAAAGTGATTGTTGAAAGGGAATGGAGGATGTAAGAAATGGGAGAGCTAATCAAAAAGGAAATTTGCACTAAGGAAACTGAAAGACATCTTTACTACTTTAATTTTGCTATCAGTCTCTGTGCACCAAGGTGTCAATTGTAGATGCTTTCTGTTTACAGTCTGTAGCATGTCACAGTGGGACCACTCCTCCCTTTCCTGCCATCAATCCTTTATAGGTTAGCTTACCATTTCTCCTATAATCTCCAGCATTGCTTTTCTGTGAAATAGAGAGACTGAGAAACTGAATAAAGGAGAGGAGAATGGATAAAGTAGAGATGATACCTGCAGATATATCTTCTCTCCTCTTTTTTTGCCAGCTGTGTTTTTAGTTTTGACTTTTCTTAAACACTTTGACTTTATTCCTCCTAAGAGACCCCTAGTTTATGTCCATTTACAGTTTATAAAAGGTGTGCACTGCAGTGAAGATAACTAGCAAAGGCCATTCATAACTAATTGAAAGGATAACTTATGTTGAAATGGATGGACAGAGATTTTTCTTCAGATATATCCTTTAATACATCAATTTATTGGATGCTATGGTAATTACTCAGGTATAAACATAAATAGAACAAGTTACACAGAGAGCTTACAGTTTTCTAGATGGAGTTAGTAATAAATTCCAATTCAAATATCACACAGGGAAATAGTGTGCTGTAACAGAAAGAATAACAGGATGGGGTGAATAGTCAGGTGAACCCCAAGGTCATTATTTCCCACTAGGGACCTGTGGTATACTAGACTGGGCCCCTCACAAATTCATATGTTGAAGCCCTAACCCCCAATGTAACTGTGTTTGGAGGTGGGGTCTTTAAAGAGTTAATTAAGGTTAAAAAAAGTCATAAAGATGGGGCCCTAACCTAATATAACTTGTGTCCTGCTAGGAAGAAGCAGAGACACCAGGAATGAACATGCATAAAAGAAAGACCTTGTGATGAAAGACCCTGCGACAAGGCAGCCATCTGTGAGACAAGGAGAGGGAGATCTCAGGAGAAACCAACCTGTCACACCTTGACCTTGAACAACCAGCCTCCAGAACTATGAGAAAATACACTTCTGTTGTTGAAGCCACGTAGCCTGTGGCATTTTGTTACAGTAGCCCTAGAAAACTAATACAGGGCCTTTAAGCAAATCACTTAAAATTTTCAACCACAAACACCTCTATCCTCATATTCTCTGACAATTTTTTGTCATTTATTCTTGACCTCTTTTCCAGGCAATATTTCCTCTGCCTGTGTCTTAAATTGTTGGAGTGAGGCAGGGATCTGCTCCAGGTCTTCTCTTCTCAGTCTTTATATTGTTCTGGACAATCTTGCTCACTTCTATGGCTTCAGTAACCACCCATTTGCTGATAGATCGCTATACCCAGGTTTCTAGCCCACAGTTTTCCTTTTTTGTTGTTATTTCCTTTTTAACTTCAGCTTTATTGAGGGATAATTGACATATAAAATTGTAAGATATTTAAAGATTAAGATATTTAAAGTGTGGTAATTTGATATATGTATACACTGTGAAAGGATTCCTCCCATCTAGTTAATTAACTCACCCATCAACCCACATATTTATCTCTCTTTTTGGTTTTTTGATGAGAACCTTTAAGGTCTACTTTCTTAACAAACTTCAGTTGTACAATACGGTGTTATCAACTACACTCACCACATTATACATTAGGTCCTCAGACCTTATTCACCTTATAGCTGAAAGTTTGTACCCTTTTATCAACCTCTCCCTATTTCCCCACGCCCTACCCCCTGGCAGCCACTTTTCTACTCTCTGTTTCTATAAGTTTGACTTTTTAAAAAACCCCATATATAAGTGATACCATGCAATATTTGTCTTCCCATGCCTGGCTTATTTCACTTAGCATAATGCCCCAAGGTCCATTCATGTTGTCACATGTGACAGAATTTCTTACTTTCTCATGGCAGAGGAATATTCCATATATATATATATATATATATATATATATATATATATATATATATATATATATATATATTCACGCATATATATGTGCACAGTCTGTTTCATTTGTATGTGTTTTGTGATATTCACAGTGATATATTAAGATACAATGTTTTAAGTATATTAATAATTTGAAAATTTCGACCCATGAAACTACAGTAATGTTGGGAAAGCACTAAAGTTGGAATTTTACTTTCTTTTCAAGTACTTTTTATTTTTCAAGCTCCAGTGCTTTTCTTACAAAATTTATTTAGGATCCATTGTTTCCTGCATTCCTGAAAATCTTCCCAGAGACATGATTTCCAGATTCTACTCTAACATTATCCTTCGCAAATTTTGCTAGATATTTTCATAATATTTGGCTATTTCTATCTTCCTTACCTCTTCTCCACATAGGCTTGCCTGATTTAATAGAATAATGAATTTTATTTGGACAAGGTCTTGGAGGTTATCTCAGAGCAATCCCACCTCTAGTTACATGACTTTCCAGCCTTAGCGTGAACAATTTTCAGGGACTTGGCATTCTCTATTATATAAGGAAATTCTTTTCAGAGTTGAAAATGTTTTTCTCTTATTACTCCCAAATTGCCTCTGTGTTACTAACATCTAGATGTTTTAACGTCTAGAATTTTCTCCCATAGCAAAAACTGGTTGTCTATAAGGCAATAAGTAAGTCCCCTACATAAGAACGAGTTCAGTTCTGAGAGCACATTCGTAAGTCCAATTTGTTTGTAAGTCTAACAAAGTTAGCCTAGGTGCCAAACTAACACAATCGGCTATATAGTACTGCACTGTAATAGGTTTATAACACTTTTCACACAAATAACACATAAAAAACAAACACAGAAAATAAAGAAAACATTTCTAATTTTGTAGAGGATGCACACACATGACAATGTACGCCAGACACATGAACTAACTTAAGTGATTGGACACGTGAACGCACATTGGCATCTTTGAAAGTTCGCAACTTGAAGGTTCATATGTAGGGGACTTACTGTACTTCTAATTTTTAAAGTTAATTCAAACAATTAAAATAATGGATTTGAAATGTTTGTCACTATGATTTTTTCTCATTTATGCTATTTTTGTAAATATTCAATTAATATAATTAACTAATAACATTATTCGATTTTTGTGTTTCGTTTTTATGTTCTCCCCACACACATGCCAATGTCAGTATAATATTTTTTTATATGTCAATATAATATTTTGTCAATATATAATGTCAATATAATATTGCTTTATGTAGATGAGACCCACTACCCAGTGTTCTGCATTCTGAACTAAAAGTCCTTAGTTCTCAAGTGGGTCCCATTACTTAGCTTTGGGGTTTGGCCACAGCCCGGCTGCTATTCTCAGGTTACCCTCTTGTTGGCTACTAAGCGATGATGTTGGAACCGAAACTACTGGCACAGTAATTTAGCTCAGAATCTAGATTTCATGACAAATGTTGGGTGCTAATTCCAAAGATAGGTTCAAATTAAACTTCTGTTAATTCTGGGTTCCCCAGTTTGTAGCTAGCTTTCTGAAACCAAGTGAGAACTTACCAGTTACATTTGATTTTCTACTTTTTGGCTTACCTAGCTAAGATAATTTTGAATTATAATTCTTTTGTTCAAAAAAGTGCATATACCTTTTAGCCAAGTCTGATTAAAATGCGAAACAGGATTACATCTTGTGGCAGACCAGTGGCTAACATTCTCCTGATCTACAAGACGCTATTAATCATTAATGCAATGCAAAGTTTTAGAATCTGACACCCATTCGTCCAATAACTCTATTAATTCTAGCCTATTTAAAACATTCTATAAAGGTATTGTAACTAGCAGTCAAAATGCCTTGCCTAAATAAATTCCATTATATCTGTTTTATTACTCTAATCAAGCAGTGAATGAATTTGGTTTACTATAATTTGTTTTAGTGAAAAAAAGTTATTTTTCTTACTAGTAGACTACTTTCTGTCTTTTCTTAATATTACAGCCTTTTCCCCTTCACTGCTGATCTTGCTTGAGGACTATCTACAAATCCTTTTGTATTGTTCCTATTATTTTTTACAAGTCTCAGTTTGTTCTGAGCTTTATTCCCATGGATGCTATTCATAGAGGTGCATGCCACTCTCCCATGTTTATTTCTCCTTCAGTGATTTTTCCAACAATCTGTGGTACATATTCTTTGAAAGGATTGCCTTTGATTAATCTGATACATTTTTAATATGTATATTTATTTATATGAACCTCAAAGCCAATGCCAAGGTTCTGGGTCAGAGACAGAGTATTATCACTTATAACAATAACTGTATTAGTTCTCCATGTTCTATTACTCCCTCTTCAGAATAATACAATCAGGGGCAAAATCACAATATACATGTCAAGGATTTTTTTGTACTATAGGAGAGGAAGCCCCAAACTATGTATGTGGGAGTTTATATAGGTTACAGAGTACTCCTCTGTTCCTGAAAGAGGGAAAGAAATCTTTGTTCCCTAATGGTTTAAAATCCTTCAGAAAGTAAAAGGACATCTCTGGGTTTCATACTTTGAAATGTAAACAAACACCAAGGAGGTAAACGCTTTAAATCTCCCTGAGATCTCTCACTTTTCAGTCATCTTTTACCTTTCAAGACTTATCCTTCAATCCAGCTTGCAGTTTTCTTTTTTCTGAATGCCCTGATCATACAGAAACATGAAAATATTTGTTTCCCTCCACTCTCCATGAGATCTCTAATCCCTGTGTAGGGAAGTTCCATTAAGAAAAATATACGTATACATTTTCATCATAGAATGTTTAAATAATTAGGGAGCAGATCTTTAACATGAAGAAATAGAGGATAATCAAAGGGAAGAAATACTTCGTGTATATGTGGAAAGAATAAGAGAATATACAAGTTATGTTCTTTGCCCAAATGAGATCCTTGCTTCCAGGATTTTCATTTAGGTCAGTAAGCATCCTGTGTTTTTAGATAGCAGTTTCTCACATCTCCCAAAGGTATGACTGTCCAAGTGACCCATATTGGGCCTAGTTAATGGCTTAATGATACATATGGTGCCAGATCCTTCTCTAATTCTTCTTCACATCCCTTAGTGTCTTATCAAGATTACTACCTTCTGCCATTACTCCTACCCCCACTCTCCATACTGCAAGTAGAGTTTTTTTTTTAATGCTGATATGGTCTTTAAAATATTAAATAATTTCTTCCTTTACTTAAAATACATTCTAAATTATCACATTTAGAACACAATTCAAATTTGTTAACTCTCCTTGCTTGATGTGTCTCCAGTCTACCTCTCTAGCACCATCTTTTCTACTTTCCTCACCATCCTTTCATCATAGTGGCCTACTCTGAGATATTGAAAACAACCTCAGAACAAGATCTTTCCACTTTAAGACGTCTTCTATCAATTTGTTTTGCCTGAAATGTCCCTTCAAATGAGAACCAGGCCAACGCACCCACCCCAAAATGTCTTCTGCTTCTCACCTATCAAATCACAAATTATAGCAGATTTGACTAATTATCTACCAACCAAAAAATGTGTTCCCTCTTCCAAAACATAGAGTTTTCAAAGGAAAGCAGTGCATATCCCATCTCCCTTGCAGCTAGGTAGAGCCATGTGACTAGTTCTGGCCAAGGGAATATGAGTGGACATGCCATGTGGTACGTTAAGGTTTAGCACTAAAATCCTTTCCTGTGCTCCTCTATTTTCTCTGAACTTTTGTATGGTTTGAATTAGAGTGACTCTCAGATGCCCTTGAAAGCAACATGTTGACAATGTCAGCAGCTCCATCACAAAGGGTTCTTGAACAATTGTGTGGACAAGTACAATCCCTTTAACCTCTTCACCTATCCAATACTTTTACATGAATAAAAGTAATCTTCTATTGTATTTATACAGTTTACATTTTAATTTCTAATTTTTATGGCAGTTAGTCTAACCTCACTAATAAGGAGAAGTCTTGCCTTCAATGTTTGTGGCTCTAGAAGAGGTTGGAGAGCAGAATGTTACTAGCTTGGGTAGCTTGTTATTTACTGTATTTAGGAAGATATTACATAAAAACAATGATCTTGCTCAAGAATTTACTGATTCAGGGGCAGAAACAAAAGGGTGAAGAGTTTTGAAACTTAAACCGTAGGAAACAAGACTTAAAAAGAACATAAGTAACAAAGGTTCATCAGCGTTCTCATTAAACAGAGAAACTCAGCTTTGAAAGGTTTAAATTAACAACTCTTCCCTTCCCCTCAAGTTTGTCACTTCATATGGCCTCAAGGTAGCTGCTATGGAGAGAGACCTAGGGGCATGGAGGCAAGGGAATAAATCAAACTTGAAAATTATGTCTAGGAGAAAAATTTAAGTTGTAGTTACTGGCACCTGGTGCTGACTGAAGGCAAGTAAATCAGAAGCTTACTGTTTTTGAAAGCTGGTGTTTCCAAAGAAATGTGAGCCTTCACTAAAGGAGTCTTTGAATAGTCAAGCCTTAGAGCAACTTCTTAACTATCTAATTTATATATGTAACAAGTAGGGAGTTGTGAAAGCTATCTTGCTCTCAGGGAGGACATACTCTCTGAAAACCCCCTTATATGTGGTTTTGGAGGATGACTACAGTTTCTTTCAGATAATAGTATTTAGGTCAATGAAGGACTTTCCCTCATGCCAGGGTAGAGACTTCCATGATAACTGGCAATTTGGATGCTATGATTGTTATAGATGAGTGACTGCTGTATATCTTGTATCTTTCAACACTTTGAATGGTAGCTTTTATTGCTATCCTTGCTCCACTTTATAAAATAGGCATGTGAAGTTGGAAAATGCACATAATTGGCCTTTTGGTACGTGGGTCATTAAATTATGAGAATCCACCTCTGGAAATGATGAAGAAGACAGTGCAGCATCTATATATCCTGGACTTTGTACTGTATGCAGCAAGTGGGTTGGATTTTGAGTTGTCTTCTTAGGGATGGGATATAGAGTAATATCTGATGGTGAGAGAGGTAGATTGTGGAAGAAATGTCTAACTGTCCACCAAAAACACGTTTCCTTTTTCATGTTATGAAGTGTATATGGGAAGCACAAGATAGAATTTCCCAGGTTTTCTTGCATCTAGCTGGGATCCTGTGACCAGGTCTATTCAATGCAAGGTGAATAAATGAGATTTGGCTCACTTCCAAGCCAGGCCTGTTAAATGTCCGTGGACTTCTCCCTTACCTTGCTACCGCTATTTTTTCCCCATTTCAGCCAGCTAGAAACCATATATTGAAGATTGCAGAGCCTCTTTTAATTTAGTTCAGAAAGATGGCATGGAAGAGGGCTGTTCTGCTGACAAACCCACTTGGTCCCATGTTACAAGATCAAAAACTAAGCTTCTATTGTATTGGAGTGATTATACATGTGTGAGTCTATTTATTAACTATTACTTCCTCAGAGACCATTCCTATCCATAAAATACCTATCTTAATACTTGGTCACTTAGAAGATGGTCAGTAAATATTTTTTGAATGAGTTAAATAATGCATAATTTTTAAAAACAAGCTCCTCATTTGAGTCTTGACCTGCAACATGACATTTCCTTTTGTAAAGATTTACCAAAGTTGCTTCACTATTTAGATGTATTCTTACCCAAATATTTTTTAAAATTTATTATGTATACTCAGGTTTCTGATTTTCTCTCAAATCCCAATATAACACATCTAAGTTATGACATTTTCCTAATTTTATTTAGTCTCGATAGTTTCTCAGAAGTGTTACTGTCACACACACACACACACACACATCACAGAGAAGCAGAATTCCTGGAATTAACAGAAAAATAGAAACCCTCCTGGAATTACCAATTCATTCTTTTACTGTCTGAAGAAAATTAATGTGGTGTTAGGCTAGAGATGAAGTAATGGTCTTTCTTTTAATGAGATAAACATTGAAGGTCGTTGACCTCATTTTGATGTCGATAATTTATTATTTAGTTCTTTACGAAAATATCTAGGCTCTTTCTCATTTCACTCTTTTGGCTCAAGCCAACAATGAATTTGGCCCCAGGCATTGGAAAAGGGTTTCCTTTTTGTCTCTAGTACTGTGTTTGGTTCAGTGCATTTCTAGAACCTAACACCTTCACCATATGGGCTCAGAACTTTCCTAAAAACTAAAATATAGGAAATGAACAATAAAGTTCAACAATACAGTGTATTATTACATAAAACCTTAAGTTGGAAACTTGTAAGATTTATTTTTCATTACAGCAAAAATACTCCTTTCAACAGATCTTCTATTTCGAGCCACATACAAATTATCATGAACTTATTATCAGGATTTAAATGATCAGAGTTAACAATGTGGCAGAATTCTTATAATTGAAGCTTTCAAAAAAAGCAAATCTCAAGTCACTGATTTTACTCAGTATCTAAAATAGTCATGAGGCTTAAGATGAGTTAGTGGAGTTTGTGACAACAAGTTAAAGACTTTTATGGGATATTCTGAGGGTTCTGGTACAGCAGAAGCATCATGGAATAGAGATTCATTCTTTGAATGCTTTTTTTGGTGATTTGTTTAAAGCTTTTCACTGAATATGAAGTCTTCATTTTCATACAGTCCAACAAAAGCGCCAAAAATATGTGTTTCTAAAAACTATTTCATGGAAACAAAAATCATTATTGCATTTTGAGATAGCTATCTTCCAAGAGAAAAAAAATCACTTTCTTGGTAAGCCTGTGAAAGCTGATGAACTCATAGATTTACATGAGAATTTGCTAAATGTGATTATTCCAAATTTCAGCCATAGAAAATTTTTAGTGAAGTTCTGTGCAACATCTAACACCCAGTAGGTGATCACCTCTCTCAGTTTGCTTGAGACTGATCAGGAGGGTCTTAACATTCTCCTCAGCTTGACTGAACTTTAGGATGCCTTTTTCCTAACTCTTGGCCCCTGACCTCCCTTTTCTTAGAGCATTTACTTTAGGAAACTTAGAGTTGTAAATTGTTTTCTGTCCCTTTGAGATGTAAATCGTCTCACAGCCCCCTGACAGTTTCACAACCCAGGAATGTCTTTCCGGGGGACCTGGGAATCATCTATTTGATATATAATCATCATGAAAGATATGCTATCTCCCTGTTTCTGTGTGAGGTAGGAGCCTAACTTCAATAAACAACAATTAACAAACACAAATGGCCTAACCCTATTAATCAATGCCTCACTAATATTCCCCAGTACTTTTCCACTAACTCACCCTACAGCTTAAAAACCCTCTCACCTTTGTTTCAGTGGAGTTGAGTTCAATTTCTCTCTCCTATTGCAATAGTCTTGAACAAGGGTTCTTTGATTGTTTAACTCCATTTGATGCATTTTTCCTTTTACAGGACTTTCCCAGAGTTAGTATTAAAAACCCAAGTCTCAGGAACCATCTCAGACCTAGGCAAACTAGAAGAGTCAGGCTTGTTTATTTTTAGCACAACCCTTAAACTCATTTATAGGTAGTTCTGAAGCCTGATTTTCTCTCAGAAGAGCATGAGTTGCCAACGACCATGTTGCTGTGCGTGGTGGTCTGCACATCATTATTCTGTTGGACAAAGTAGGTGCTCAATAAATATTTATCCAGTAAATGAATGGAGATAACTCAACAAGGATATGAACACACTAATGTCATTGAAGCATTTGCCTTTATTGTTAGATCAATGCAGAATATAGGTTGACCCTTGTTCACCTATCCATTCATTTAGTGATTCATTAATTTATTCATCTATACATTCAACAAATAGATATTGAGAACCTCCCATTTGTCAACCTAACAGGTTTTTCCCTGCCCTTTAGTAGTTTATAGACTAGAAGAAGAAATAACAATGAATATAAAAACAACAAAAGCAATGACAACAAGAACAACACACACACAATTTAGACTGTGGAAAGTCCTGCGTGATATGGAAAAATGTAAATTAGGTGTTGACTATAATCTTCTATTTTCACGTTTTATAATCTTTTAATAGTCCTAAAACTCATTAAAGACTGGAATTTTGTGTTTTTTGTTATGGTTGTGCAAATATTTTTCTGAATGTCATGAGGTGGTTTAATATATTCTTACAATATACTAAACTGTTAAGAAGGAAAGAATATATGTATCTACTGAGGCTCGTATACTAACTACTATAACAATTTACCACTTTAGGAAACCATTTTTGTATCCTGAATTATTTTCAATATTAAATAATGAATTTCAAATTCTTATTTTAGAACATGAAATTGAGTCCTTTGGGAGAGGTTATCTTGTGAGCAAGCTAATAGCCCTCACATGGCCAAACAGATGGAATTTTGCTGCTGACGTCAATTTTTCCTATCATGCTGGGAAACGAAAAGTGATTCCTATTCCAAGTAATGCAGGAGAAAGAGTGATATGGCCATGTCTGACTAAGATTTGTGGATGGTCTTTGGAGTATATGGCACTTCTATGACTTTCTTTTAACACAATAGAATAGTTTAATGTGCTTCTCTGTGTGTGTGTGTGTGTGTGTGTGTGTGTGTGTGTGTGTTTGACTTGTGAAGTGCTATCTTTAAATGAGTATATACAGTCAGAGCAGTTATGTTTTTGCTATGACTATTAGGGTAGAAATTACAATGCTTACAAATGACTGACAAAATGTTTTCTAGTAATGTTTTTCAGTTCTCCTAGCCCAGTGTTGGTTAATCGAGCATGCTTCATTCAACTTCACAAAGATTCTTGCGGGGTTGCCAGAGAGGAGTAGGTTGAACACTTGTGACATACTTCAGCAGAGGTGTCAGCTAACTGGATTCATGGTTCACAATAAACAAAATTCCTACATGCCTAAACACTTGTTAGTCAAGTGGTGCAAACCTATTATATAGATGTGAAATTTGTATTGGTTAGGACTATTTTAACTGCAAATAACAAACCTCAACGTGAACTGGTATAATCAACAACCACAAATGAATTCATTGACTTTATAACTCAGCAATCCAGATAAAGGATGCTAATGTGACCTGACACAGTGAATAAGTCACTAGTCATCTAATTTTTTTCCTTGTCTTTTTGCTCCATCTTCCATGGCCCTAGTATTCATTTTCAGGTCTACATGGTGGCCCCAGGATCTTCTTTTATGTAGACTGCAGTTCTGTATCTCATATTATCGCAGCAATTCATTCAGAGGAAGAAAATGGCTACTTCCCTGTGGTCTCCCTGACTTGAACTGTGTCATAGGTTCACCCTTAAATTGAATATCAAGGTCATGGTGATGAGATGAATTGATTGGATTAAGCCTGTTCAGGACCACTTCAACAGCATTGCTACTATACTGTTGGGAGAAGTAAACTTCTCCAAGGGTAAATCAGGCTACTTTTGATTGAAGAAGGAGGAAATAGGTGTTTCACATTCTAAAGGCCACTACCAAAAGTTCCCATATAATTTATACAAAGACAGATTAGCTGTCAAATAACCTCTTCCAGCATGTCTCATGCACAGTGAAGTAATATCCTTGTAGTGTTCTTTCTCTTTCCCACTTGATTCATCCTTCCCAGAAAGGACTCTTGGATTATCCTCCTGAGTTTTCCATACTCCTTCTCTCCAATCTTCTACTTCTCTTGTCCACACAAGGCTCTCCAACCTCCCAGCCTCTACCAATTTTAAGATGCACATCAAATCCCTATTCTTTTATTTACCCACACAGAAGCATTTGGTGGTCTATCAGGTAGAACCTCAGTGACCCATGATAACTGGACTCTACACCATCATCTAAAGAATATTCTTTTTCTTTTCCTTGAAGAGATAGGAACCAGTTTTTGTAAACCACGATTGTCTAATCTTTTCTTCTTGGAAAAGAGGAAATTTATTTTGACCCACTGCTGGAGAAATATTCTCTTTTCATCAAAATGAGCAGAATGATTCTTTAAAAAGCTAGAAGAAAAAGGTAAAATTAATTTTAGTTTAACATTTATATTCTGTTATAATATGACTAAAGTATATCTTTGCTGAGAAGAGATGCAAAGAGAAGAGAAGGCTATGAGTTAGTTATAAATTCATGCTAATCTACTCAATTTTTCTATTTTCAGATAACTTAAAGGGTAGGATGATAGTAATAATAGCAAACACACATATAGCATCTACTGTGTATCAGGCAATGTTCAAACATTTAATAATTTTTTGGATTCTCACAATAGCTCTATGAGATATGTAATATTACTACCCACATTTTAAATAGAACTATGTCACAGAGTAGCTAAGCAACTTGCCCAAGGGACATAACTAACAGGTGACAGAGCTGGGTTGTGAACCCGGGCAGTTTGGCTTCAGAATCCAGGTTCTTACTTTTAACCCATACTACCATGGATGATTATGTTTTCTGAGTTGGTGGTTAACTAAAAAGTGACTTAGATGACATGATGAAATATAAGGTCAGAAAGATGATTCTATTAATTTTATTCTTTTTAGATTAGATTAGGACCCAGAAAAGTCTATTCAGGGAGAAAATGAGACTTTTGTCTACTTCTATAATTCTAGGGGATGCCAACTAGCTATTGTGCCCCACTCCATATGTGAAAGCTAAAATGGAATCATTGAGTTTGAGAATGTCATGGACTTTCAGATCCTTTTACCCAAATCTCTCATCATTTTTACCTCATGTCAGTGAGTCTCCCCTAGAGGTTCTATTTATTGTTCTGTGATGAAGATCTAAGTCATGGTTGAGAATTTTTGGAAAAAGGCAGAAAATCAATGGAATATGTCTTTCAATAATTATTAAAATTTGACTGATATAGGTCCCACAGAAAAAAGTAGAAATAAATTCGCTTATATTATACACTATTTAGATTTTTCAATATATATTAATTTTCTACTATTAAAAATTTGAAGCACTTGGACAAATTTGTTTGGATTTAGAAAGAAAGATTGACTGTATATAGGAAAGCATTGAGTCTCATGATTTTTATGAAAAACAGCCATTGCTATTAGACATAGGATACACTTTACTTAAGGGATATATAAAATAAAATCTGTGTATATTTTTTCAATAATTTAAAAACCAATTTTTAGCATATGGTAAAATAATCTATGCATTTAAAAATGTAATTATATAAATGATGATTTAAATGATTTAAATGTAATTATTTAAATTATTTAAATTTATTTCCTCCAGTTGTAAATGTCTACCTTATTTAACAGGCATACCTTCTAAAGTTTTGGAGTTTTATTTTATACCTGGACATAAATCTGTAAGTTGTATGTTGATAATGCAGAAATTAAATTTCATCCCTAATATTGCCAGATGGTTGGATTTATTCCATACTAAAGTTAAAAGTTCCTGCCATTATATTTTATATTAATTTTAAATTTGTGTGAGTCTTAGAAATATCCATGGCATCAAATCAACTGAAATTCTTCCTCATTTATATAATTCAAATAAAAACATTTAATCTAATTTGTTGATAGCATCCATGTGTCCACAAATGTAAAATATAACACTCCTTTGTCCCTTGAGTTTACCTACCACTCCTTAGAAACATTTTTCTGCTCTGTATCTACTGTATTATCAGTCAGTAAACAGCTTTTTATGGATCTGAGGACTGGAGGTAATTGTAAAGTTTTGTTTAAATGTTGGCCCCTTCTTAGTGCACATATTGTTAAATCAGCACTTCACAAACCTGAACTAAGACAAAATTGTGATATAAATGAGGTTGGTCTTTGGTCCTCCTCCTTCATTATTTTGGACTTTAATGCCTAAATCTGACACCCAAGGTTTAGATGTTACCACAGGCTGGTCAAAGTTCTCTCTTGATCACCTCAACTGCACCTACTCACCCACCCGGGAAGCAGCACAGCCTCTTTTCTGTCTGCACCTTTCACTCAGCAGACCCACTGAAGATTCTCCCATTGCCTGGCTGACTATGGACCTCTCCCATAGAAAGGAGGGATGGAGAATTAGCAAACTATTGTCCAGATATTGTTTGGGAAAGAGGGTTGAGTGATTTGAAAATGGATAAATGATAAAAGAAGATGGTAGAAAAAGAGTGTTGTGTACACATTTTATTACACAATAATGGAGATAGTTGTTTTTTACTTAACGAGCAAATTGTTTGCATAATGAGTTTTTTCTGCAGAGATTTTTAAAGCTGGTTTATCTTCCCACAATCAATGATAGATTCTATTAAATATTAATAAGGCAAAAACAGTTCAAAATTCGGTTAGTTTATTTAAAACAATATTTTGATTCTAAAAGTGATGGTTTTTTGAAGTATATTATGAAAGTTAAAAAAATTAAAAGGAAATTAAAGAAAATATACTCCTTGATCTCAGATACTGTAGGGAAACCACTTTTAAATGTTTGACATATTTCCTTTTAGTATGATTTCTATACAAGTTTCTAAATTAGCTAAAATCATGCTGAATATCAAACATATATCCTTCTATTTATATAACATTTTATTGTGATTAAAAAGTCTTTTGGGGACTTCCCTGGTGGTCCAGTGATTAAGAATCCACCTTCAAATGCAGGGGGTGTGAGTGTGATCCCTGGTCGGGGAACTAAGATCCCACGTGCTGGGGCAACTAAGCCCGTGTGCTGCAACTACTGAGCCTGTGTGCTCTGCAGCCTGCTGGCCAAACTAGAGAGCCCGTGTGGTGCAACGAAAGATCCTGCATGCTGCAACTAAGACCCGATGCAGCCAAATAAAAAAATAAATAAACAAATATATATATATATATATATTTTAAAAGTCTTTTTCTGTGCTGTATTGTATACCCATTGGCTCTTGATGTATAATAATTTATTTCCCTAAACTTCTATTTTTTATGTTGCCTTCAGTTTTTGTTATGAATAATACTAAAACAAAAGTCTGATAATGCATATAAATAGAAGATTTTTTACCACAATCACTTTTTTGATTACTATACAATTATGACCAGATAAATAGGAATCTTTCTTTTTTTGCTCTTCCTATTGTCTTAGAAAAAATTTTTTATTGGAATATAGTTGATTTACAATGTTGTGTTAGTTTCTGCTGTACACCAGAGTGAATCAGTTATACATATACATATATCCACTCTTTTTTAGATTCTTTTCCCATATAAGTCATTACAGTGTACTGAGTAGAATTCCCTGTGCTATAGAGTAGGTCCTTATTAGTTATCTATTTTATATATAGTAGTGTGTATATGTCAATCCCAATTAGGACAAATCTGAATCTTTTTACTTAAACTGCTGTCAAGCCAGGTCTACCCCATGTTATCCATACACAGTTTCTTTTGCTCCCAAATCAGGACTTTACCTTTATTCTTATTTTGTTATACTGTTTGAACCCATCATGTGTTAGAGTACTCCTGAATCTCAATTTTGTCATTTAATATTTTAACCATTCATTTCAGATATATATATATTATATACTTCATATATATGTACATACATTTCAGATATATATATATATATATATATATACACACATATATATATGCACATCTTCCAGGTTATTATAAAAAATCTTTTATAAGAAAGAATGAAAGACCAAGCGCTGTATGGAATACCCATAAACACTATGGGTTTATCTGGTTTTGAGTTTTATTTAATGTTTCCTTTCTATTCTTAAGATTTCTGACTCCTTAGCATGAAAGCTTTTTGAATTACTTTTAAATATTTCAATAGTTGTGTTACTCTTAACCTTTTTTATGATGGTTTCTATAGATAATGACTGTCTTCATGAATATTTAACCAAAGAAATGTAATAAGCTGAGGTAATTCTCTGTCTAGTTTAACATCTATTTTATATGGTGATTCATATGGCATCCTTTATTTTATGGTAGTTAAATATTTAGTCTATTAAAATAAGGTAAAAATTTTAAAGAACATTCATTTCAAAGCAGTTAGGATTCTCTTTTTTAAAAATTAATTAATTTTTGGCTGCGTTGGGTCTTCATTGCTGCATGGGGGCTTTCTCCGGTTGCGGCAAGCGGGGTCTACTCTTCGTTGCGGTGCATGGATTTCTCATTGCGGCGGCTTCTCTTGCTGTGGAGCACGGGCTCTAGGCCCACAGGCTCAGTAGTTGTGGCGCACGGGCTTAGTTGCTCCGCGGCACGTGGGATCTTCCCGGACCAGAGCTCAAACCCGCACCCCCTGCATTGGCAGGTGGATTCTTAACCACTGTGCCACCAGGGAAGTCCAGGTTTCTCTTAGATAATAAAATATATGTTCCTTTTTATTGTGATGATAAATAGCATACCTGTTTAGCATGTGGACTGCAAGTTAAACATGCTTTATTGTGTCTCTAGTAAAGTATTCTGGATCAAATAGAAGATATTGATCATGATAAGTAGTTTCTCTTTCTTTTCTTTTTTTTTTTTTTTTAAGAGATGTGAAAGAATATGAAGACCAAGCTTTATTATTTGGAAATTGAAAACTTAGCAGCAAAACAAACTATTTGCATATAATGTAGCACAATGAGCATCTGTTCATAAAAGACTCCCAAAGTCTTAAAACTTCATACATAAACCGGAGTGAAATCCATTAGGTTGGGCTTCCCTGGTGGCGCAGTGGTTGAGAATCTGCCTGCCAATGCAGGGGACATGGGTTACAGCCCTGGTCTGGGAAGATCCCACATGCTGCGGAGCAACTAGGCCCGTGAGCCACAACTACTGAGCCTGCGCGTCTGGAGCCTGTGCTCCGCAACAAGAGAGGCCGTGACAGCGAGAGGCCCACGCACCACGCTGAAGAGTGGCCCCTGCTCGCCGCAACTAGAGAAAGCCCTCGCACAGAAACGAAGACCCAACACATCCAAAAAAAAAAAAAAAAAAAAAATCCATTAGGTAAATGATTTAAAGATGTCCAGAGTAGCTTATTGAGAACTGCTAGATACTCTCACCTGCATGACCAAATCATAAACAAGCTTATGCAAAACCAAGTTCTGGATAACTCACTCTTATGGCTCCCCAATAACAAGCTCAGATAAGGCAGATCAAAGCTAAGAGATAAGCAACTGCCCAAGAAACATAGGTTGCATGAAATTGCCTTGCAAAATCTTGGGTGCCAACAGTTAATCCAACTCCAGTGAAAATACATATCATTCCAATGGTAATATATGCACAGCAGCACCTTCGAGGAAGTGCACTACCCACTGAGGAAATGTTTTTGCAGTGTGGGCATTTTGCCAGAGTGTTGAACCTCAGTTCCATCCACAAGAACATGTTTCCACAGTGCCCACACATGATCTTTGTACCTTCTGGTCGGACTGGCAATGCAGGTTGAGCTGGCTGTTCTTCAGAAATAAGCATTACTGGGCCAAGGTTAATTATGTGTCTACAGGTGGGTCTTGGACATCCTATTTGCCGTGATGTGTCCTTATAAATAAGGAGACAATTACAAGGGCATCTAACATACTTCTTCCCTGTTGGGGGATTTTTGACTGGCGTAGCATCATTGCAAACCGTGCACTTAGCCACGTGCTGGTGAAGCTTGCCATCCAAATTGAGAGGTTGGCACACATGGCAGTTTATTACTGGACTACCACTGGCATCTGGACTGGCGATGGCTGTGTACGGAGGTGGGGTTCTGCTCTGGGGCTGCTTTCTTGTAAGTATGGTGGGGACATGGGAGTGACATTTCTCGAATGGGATGCGGAGAGCAGAGGCAAGCATTCGTCCACCCCATCAGCAGTCGTGACTGCAGCAGTGATGGTGGGGCTGGCGGGGAGAGGCTGAGTTTAGTAGTTTCTCTTTCTTAAATTCAGTTTCATATTTATTATTAGATGTGAAATTGAGAGGTTTTAAAATAATGCCTTATTTTCAGTGTAGGAGATGTTGATCTGAAGAATGGAATTTGAAACTTGGTTCTGTTAATTAATTACATGAATTGAATGCTCAAAACTTTATCTTTATGTCTAGTAAAGTAATAATAATAATACCAATCTTACTGTTTTTTAAGGAGTTTCAATGAGATAGTATATGTTAAATTATAATGGTATTGCTTGCTTGGCAAATGGTAGGGAGCTTTTTAAAAAACCTTCTTCACTACTTAGTACAGTACTTATCATTATCATTATTAGTTTGAGTGAATAAGTCCAAAACCTTATTAGGAGACTAGTGTAGGTAAGTGGTCTATTAACTTTATGAGGGTGTAGAAGGCTCACAAAACATATTTTGTTAATATTTCAAAATATAGATAACTCAGAAACTTCAAACATTGTACTGTTGCATGAAATGACCTTCACAGGTCATTTAGTAAATAGTACTTGAAGTATGCTTGGGTTGCAAGGAATGAAATGGGTGACATTAGTTTAGCACAACATATCCTGTGGAATCAGCGTGTAACTTTTATTTTCTCCTTTAGCTTTGAGTGAAGAATGCAATTTCAGTTGAGCACGGAGTTGGAGATTCACACAACTAGGGTTTTATTACCAGCTCCATCAATGACATACAGTGTGCCATTAGGGAAAAACTACTTTTCTGAACATCAGAATTCTCTTCTTTAAAATGGAAACGAATCTGGTGGCTTGGAAAATAATGTTGGATTTGGCAAATATAGGTACATTCAATATTCTAGAACACCTTTGATTTAATGAGACAATGAAATTCATGCTGTGTTGTTTATAATGCCAAGAAATAGCAAATAGATATAGTTGTAAATAGTGATGATGATGGTGGTGATGATGATGATGATAGTAATAAAAAATAAACAACTACATAGGAAGTTACATCAGCCAGTGCAGCCATATTGATGCAGCATGATGTGCTATGTTGTGAATGTGGAAGGGCAAAATCACCTGTGCCCTTTAAGAGCATTGCCAGCCAAATTAGCCCTCTCCAGTGTGATCTGAACTGGCATCACTATACAAAAACACCGACCTGAGTGCTCACGTTTGATCTTGGTGATTGTGTGCCCTATCATGCAGTATTTGTATGATTGTGTAAGCACAGGTGTATGTTAGTATATTTGTAGTTCTCCAAACTGTGGATCAAGGGGTTGTATATAAAACAAAGCAGGAAGAGTCGGTTGACATAAGACAAGGAGAGGAACTATTTTCATCAACAAAGTGATTCTAAACCAGTCTTCAAACCCATCAGGAGGTTCTGTTAAGAACTAGGAATCAGGAAGACAGCCAGAAGGTGAGTAAGGTGGATAGTCAGATGCAATAGGGAGCAGATTAACTGTTGTCTGATGTTCCTGTGAATGTGCCAGGGTGAGAAAGATATGAATGTGAAGAGAAGTACAACTAACCTCGAACTGGGAAAGAGACTTTTCAAAGTCTTTAACTAAAAGGGAAAGGGCTTTTAATTAGGTCCATGGTGACTCGCAGTTGTGTAGGACTAATCAGGGTGAGGCTGGATCTAGTTTTAATATCCTGAGCAGAAAGGAACACAGCACTGAGCACCAGAAAATGTCAGTGAATGACAAGTATAGTAACATTTCTGATTTTTAATGTCTTTGGTTTATTCATGTATCCTATAAACAGGGATTTACATGATTTTAACCCATTAGAAAGAGCCATATTTAAGAACATGTATTTATTATTAAATAAGTCTGGAAGATGTAAATAAACAAAAATATCAAAGAGCAATTTGGAGAGAAGAAACAATGAGATATCACAAATTAAATGCAATAAATCTCAAGTCAGAAAAGAGAATAATAAAACAGAAAAAAAAAGCTTTAAAAGATTCCTGCTATGCATAGAAAGGAAATTTTGTTTGTTTGTTAGTGTGTTTTGTAAATAATGGTAAATATAATTGGATAGACTTTTTTGTTGTTGCTGTTCTTAAGGATGATTTATTGGAAGCATAGTTCACAAAAAATCTCACAAAATTCAGACAATTTAAATTGAATATAAAAATAAAAATAATTCATTTTGCAATTATCTGTTGAGTAACCACTATGTACCTGTCATTAGTCTAAGCACTGGAGTAACAAATAGAACATAAACATCAACTCCATCCTTATGGGCCTTATAATAGTGGGAGAGAGACAACGATAAATGAAATATTTTTGACTGTAAATAAATTTAAGAATCAATAAAATAACAAACAAGTAAGAGCAGAAAGGATATCTGCAAACCTAGAACTATACTTGTGAAGAAAAACAAAGAATTTCTGTCTTAAAATTTTTAATAAATTAGCCATCCAGGAAAAGACTAATGGATTTAGTCATTCATATTTTTACCAATTAACTACAAAGAGGAATTCTGGAAAGATAACAACATGCTCCCTCATTCCTGAATCCTTCTCCTTCCCAACTTAAAACCACTCTCAAGTGAAATCCCTCAAACGTCCCCTGAATGTTCCAAGGGAGAAAGCAAGCACCAGATTCCATTATCCTAAGTGCTCAGGGAGAGCCAAGAAACCAAATATTCTTAATTAACATTGACCTTATTGTTATTTTCTTTATTTACAAACACCCATCAGTGAAGAATACAATGGCCAGTAGTACAGTTAGGTACCAGTACCTTGATTTGTGCTAAGGTACCAGCAGTTTTACCCATAGTTGCTTCTGTACCATCATTGCACAAGTCAACACAGTTCTTCCATGGGGCCCAAAGAGTGATGTAATTAAAAAATATTACTCATATTTTGAATATTTCAGTGTCACTTGTGCTTGGTGCCAAAAATTCACATAAAACAAGGTCTTCCCGGTTGCTTATTTAGTATCCATAACAGATGAATACAAGCAAATGAGCAAGTCCAGCCATGCCTGTAGATTCATCCATTTGTAAGGGAAAAAGTATAGTTGTGCAGATGAGATATTATCTCATCTCCATGTTTGCAAGGAAAATTTTAATTTGACAAGATGCTCTAATACCACAAATTGGCACTGATGTGAATGCTTTTATTTTTCATCAGCAAGCATTGAGCAATGTCAGTGGTCCAAAGTTTTATTATTTTTTTTAGCTATTGTGTGTTCTTCTCTAGCCAATGGAATATGATAACATTCCCTGTAAGATGTTTCAATGTCTTCTGCAAGTCTAGTTTGAAAAACTGTAAGAAATAGTTTTGTCTGCTAAAGACTTTAGCCCAACTATGTTTTAAATATTTAATTACTTATTTTTTAAACTTTTGAATGCTTGGTCTCAAAATAACATTGCAGCTTAACTGGCACTACAAAACTGTTTTAAAATATTCTGTTTCAAAAGACACAATAAAAAAATTATTAACATTTATAAGGTGAGGAAAGTAGCATTTTGTCACAGTTTTGTTTCTTGGTTACTGTTTCACCAGGTTCTTTAGAGAAGATTTCTCTCTTCCATTAGTCAAATAACCCTTTAATATGAGAGTTTAATTTTTCTCAGCATTTTTAGTTGTAGATAGTGCATCTGTGGGTTGAGAAAATGAGTCTTCTTTTTTTAAGCCAATAATCATTCCTCAAATATATATTTCCTCTATTTGAAAATAAATGATTATATTCTAAAATAGTAATATTATTACTAAAAATATTATCTTTAGATAATAATTAAAATATTAGAACTTTTTTAAAATTTAAAATCATACAAATCTAGACAACTTCTACTTCTTTTTGTGTTTCCATGTAGGTACAAGGAGAATTTCAGAATTTCAGAGTAAGATTTACTGGATGATAATGAGTTTACAAATATTAAAAGAGGTATAATCAGGACTTCCCTGGCGGTCCAGTGGTTAAGATTCTGCGCTTCCACTGCAGGGGGCGCAGGTTCCATCCCTGGTCAGGGAACTAAGATCCCGCATGCCTCGTGGTGCAGCACAAAACAAAACTACACCCATGTTATGACTTCCATAAAAAGAAGTACAATCAGTGATAGTAACAGAATAGTGTAAGTACTAATTAAAAATTAAGTTAATTTATGAAAATTCAAATATTTATATGCTATAGATTTCAGAAAACATAGGAATATTCCACACAAGCATATATTCCATTAGCAGTAAAAACACATGTCCTGCATAACATGTAGTTTCTGGAAAGATGTACTGCACACTTATTCATGAGTGAAAGTAAAAGGGCAAAAATATCTCCATATTATATAGCATGGAAGTAGTTTGGCTTAGCAGAACCCATGAAATTGTCTTGGGAACTTCTAGGGATCCTTCAACCACACTTTGAGAACAATTGTCCTACTGGAAAAAAGGGAGTGGCTCATGAGTACATTAAGCTGAATTATAGAACAATACAAAAAAGTTACAATTTTCACATTTTCTCTTTGATTAAAAATTTAAAATTCAAATTACATTTATATTAATAAATTCAAAGAAATATTATTCCAAGGAAAATTTTAATCCACATATCTCTATTTCTATATACATTAGTATGTCTGTGTGTCTGATTTATAAGAAAATTCTGATTGTTTAATATAAGAGTTGACTTTAACCATAATAAGAACCTAACTTTAATTTCTTTGCAAAGAAGAGTAAATGACAACTTTATGAAAATGATTTCATTACGTGAAATTTATGTCTGCTATGGACAGGAATTCTAAAATATTTTCTTAGGCAGCATCAATAGCTCTGCAAGCACCACATGCTAAGAACATTAATCCCTCAATTCAAAAAATTATTTCTTTAGGACATACACCCAAATGTGTCAAGGTAATAGAGTCAGAATCTTAAAAATGACACTTTTAGGTGCAATGATAATGGTCACTGAATTGTCAAGTTGTGAATGCTGTGGTCTGGAAGGAACCTTAATGGTTATCTAGTTCAATTACCCATCAAATGCTTAATATACAGCTTCCCTGCCAAGTTCAGTCTCTGCTTAAATGCCTCTAAATTAATATAGAAAAAGTACAATTCTTTAGTTTGTCATTTTTATGTGGCACTTTTGCTGGAAGTCCTTCTTTCTATAGAACAGACATTGGGTATTTTATGCCCACTTTCCTACTAGTTTGATCCTTGAGACTGAGAAGACATTCTGGTTGAGTCATTAACTAGTTATGCAATCTTTGAAAGTCACCTAAGTGATCTAACTCCAGTTTTTCATAGGAAATGCTTGCATTTCCTAAGGTTTCTTTAGGTTGTTTCTGCTCTCAAAATGGACAGTTTTTTCTCTCCACACACATGAATCCATATCATGTGTGATCTTTCGTGATCTTCTAATCTTTGGAATCCCAATTTCCTTTTCTCAAACTTGTTAAAAATTCTACTTACTCTTTTTTGTGAGTTATTTGAGAACAGCAAAAACGGTGCTAAGCTGTGAATACTCTACATATCAGCAATTAGAACAACATCTGGTTTAAATTAAATATTAACATTATGGGAAAATGAATAAAGGGAAGTAATAAGTAGCATTTGCAACAGTTTAGTTAGGCAAAAGCACACACACATTTATTGCTATATTAAATAATAGAATTTGGGGCATTTGTGTCTTTAGTATGGTAGAAAAGGTCACAATAGATTGATGTTTCATCAGATAACAACTATATACTCTGGAGAAAGCACATATACATACACATACACACAGACATACCAACACGCAATCTTACTTAATGACTCTTGGAGAGTGAATAAGAGCAGACATACATTAGAGGTGAGTTGAAATTTGGAAGAAAGGGCTGTTATGCGCTGAGCTTCCTATATTAATGACCTGAGCTTGAGGCTAGCCAGAGTGTCAGGTACAAAGTAGTGAAGGGCAGCTAAAGAAGCAGAAGACAGAGAACAGGACAACCATGGCCTCTAGAGAGTGGGGAAGAAGTCCTGAAGAGGAAAAAGCCAAAGAAGAGGAATTCTAAATTCTATATTACACTCTACCCAAATCTCTGATTGACCCTGGGACCATGCATACATGGAGCAAAATCAAGGTTAGCTGCCCTTAAGAATAAAAGGACTGAACTGAGATCTGCAATACCACCCACTGCAGGTGAAACAGAGTTTGCAGTTTGGGTCTAATCAATTTAACTGTCTACTAAAAACATTTTAAGAATTAAGGATCAAAAAATGCCAAATTTGGTGAAAGACTTAATTTTACATCTTCAAGAAGTTTAGTGAACCACAAGTAGAATAATTACAAGTAAAATGCCTAGCCACATCTGAATGAATCTGCTTGTAAATCAAAGAGAAAGAGAGAATATTGAAAGCAGTTAGGAAAAAGAAATGATTTGAAAGATTGTAGTTTTCACACCAGATACAATGAAGTTCAGAAGACCATGGATCAAATCTTTGAAGTATGGAAAGGAAAAAAAATTGTTAAGCCGAAATTCTAGTACAGTAAAAATATGCTTTAAGAAAGAAGGTGAAATAAAGGCATTTTGGGTTAAAAAAGCAAACAAAACCAAAAAATTATAGCAACAAAAAATTGTCAGCAGATCTGCACTTCAAGAAAGGCAGTTCTTCAAGCTGAAAGGAAGTGACACCAGAAATAAACTCACACACTTATGGTCAATTAATCTACAACAAAGAAGGCAAGAATATACAATGGAGAAAAGACAGTCTCTTCAATAAGTGGTGCCGGGAAATCTATACAGCTATATGTAAAAGAATAAAATTAGAACATTCTCTATCACCACATCCAGAAACAAACTTAAAATGGATTAGACTTAAATGTAGGACCTGAAACCATAAAACTCCTAGAAGAAAACATAGGCAGAACACTTTTTGACATAAATCATAGCAATATGTTTTTTGTCTCCTAAAGTAAAGGAAATAAAAGCAAAACCAAACAAATGGGGCCTAATTAAATTTCAAACTTTTGCACAGGAAAAAAAAAACCTTCAGCAAAATGAAAAGACGACCTATTGATTGGGAGAAAATATTTGCAAATGATATGACCAATAAGGGGTTCATATACAAAATATATAAATGGCTCATAAAATTCAATATCAAAAAAACAAACAACCTGATTAAAAGATGGGCAGAAGACCTGAACAGACCTTGTTCCAGAGAAGACATACAGATGACCAACAAGCACATGAAAAGATACTGAACATCACTAATCATCAAGGAAATGCAAACCAAAGCCGCAATAAGCTATCACTTCATACCTGTCAGAATAGCTATCCTCAAAAAGACCACATATAACAGATGTTGGTGAGGATGTGGAGAAAAGGGAACCCTTGTACATTGTTGGTGGAAACGTAAATTGGTGCAGTTACTATGAAAAACAGTATGGAGGTTCCTCAAATAACTAAAAATAGAGCTATCATATGACCCAGTAATTCCACTTTTGGGCATATATCCAGAAAAAATTAAAACACTAATTTAAAAAGATATATGTACCCTAACATCCACAGTAGCATTATTTACAATAGCCAAGATACGGAAACAACCTAAGTGTCTGTCCATAAACAGACAAATGGATAAAGATGACTTGGTATATATATACACACATACATACACACACACAATGGAATACTATTCAGCCATAAACAAGAATAAAATTTTGCCATTGCACTAATGGAGATGGACCTAGATGGTATTATGCTTAGTGAAATAAGTCAGAGACAGATAAATACACTTTGTTATTACTTATATGTAGAATCTAAAAAAATCAAACAAACAAATGAATATAGCAAAACAGAAACAGACTCACAGATACAGAGAATAAGCAAGTGGTTACCAGTGAGGAGAGTGAATGGGGGAGGGGCAAGATAGGGGTAGGGTATTAAGAGGTACAAAATACTATGTATAACATAAATAAGCTACAAGGATGTATAGTACAGCACAGGGATCGTAGCTTTAAATGGAGTATATAAAAATTTTGAATCACTATGTTGTATAAGTAAATCAAATATACTATTGTAAGCTAACTATTCTTCGATTAAAAAAAGAAAAATGACATTAGTGTAAAAACTGGTTAAATACAAATAAAGCCTCCAGCTTAGTTATCAGCATTTTCCCAGTCTTATCATCTTAGTTTGATAATTGTATGAATATAAAAGATGCTAAAACTAAGGGAGGTTCTGTGAAGGTCTTTGGGAACCCTCAATACTACTTGGAAAACTTTTCTGACTGTCTAATATTATCACAAAATAAAAAGTTAAATAATAAACTTCTAAAGAAAAAAGGAGAAGATCTTTGCAATTTGGGGGAGCAAAAAGTATAAACCAGACAAAAATACATTAAATTTAGCTTTATTATTAAATCCTGTTTTTCTCTTCAAAAGACATGGTTAAGAAAACAAAACCATGCCAAAGATTGGGGAAAATATTTGCAATATGTGTATCTGCCAAAAGACTCGTAACCAAAATACATAAATAACTTTTACAACTCAACAATAAAAACAGAAACAAACTTATAAATATGATAAAAATAACTTCATTGACGCCTCACAAAAGAAGATAAAGTAATGGTCCTAAGTGCATGATGAGATGCTTAACATTAGTCATCAGGAAAATCCAGATAAAAATGAGATAGAGCTACATGCACAATTAGAATGGATGAAATTACAAAGACTAACCATATTAAGTGTTGGTAACAATGTGGAATATAAAATTATTCATGATGGAAATATAAAATTAGATAACCAGCTGGGAAAACAAATTTGCACTTTTTAAAAATTTTAAATATACAACCAACATATGACCTATCCATTCCACTCTTAAGTACTTACCCAGGAGAAACACACAAAGACTTGTACATGCATGTCCATAGCAGTTTTATTTAAAATAGCTCCAAACTAGAAATAACCCAACTGTCCATCAGCAAATATGTGGTTAGAAAAATAAAACAAAACAATAAGAATGAAGAAATTACTGGTGCATGCAATCACACGGTTAAGTCTCAAAATCATTATGCCGAGTGAACAAAGCCAGACATAAAAGAGTACTTACTACATATTCCATTTCCATAAATACAACCTCCTTTATACTGACAGAAAACAGATCAGTGGTTGGCTGGGTTGAAGGTAGAGAAAGGGCTTGACTACAAAGGGGCACCAGGAATCTTTTGGGGGTCATGGAAATATTCTGCTTTTTTAGTGTGTTGGTGGTTTCATGGATGTGTGCATCTGTCAAAATTCATTTAATGGTACACTTTATATGTATGCAGTTTACCGTTCCTAAAATATACTTCAAAAAATTTGATAAAAATAAAATGAAATTACAATATAATTTACAATTTGGAGACACCTCAGAGCTCATTTAGTAGCCTTCCGTGAGAAGGGGATCATAGTTTAGAATCTAGATTTTTTTTGCTTCCCAGCCTGTGCTGTATTAACTACATAAATATGTGTATGTATACCTATATAAGTGAAAATTCAGAATACTCTAGGACATAAGACTTTGAATCTTCTTGTTTAAATTCTGAAAGCAACTTATTCTCAAATATGTACCGTCTGGACTACTTTGTCTTTCTCGCTAAAAGGGGAGAGGGAAGGCCACTGGGTTCTCAGAACATACTAGTTTGCCTGGCTTTTCCAGAAATGATAGGAATTCCTATTAGGATACATTTCCAAGCCCTGGAAATGTTTTCAATAAACCATGAGGAGTTTTGGCTCAACCTCCTGTTCAGTTCATGTCCCTTGGGCTTCACAGAACACTCAATCTGCAACATGTGCTAGAGAACTGGATGAGGCTATGATAGAAAACTTCTGCTATCATCTGCCACTTAGCTTTTTCTTTCATTCAGTGCTCCATTTCCACCTGCGTGGGAAAGGAAACCTCAGACTCGCGGCAGAATGGGAGGTAAGGGCTAACCCTTCCCAGGTCTTGGAACTAGCCCTCAGGGATCTCTCTTATCCAGCACATCTGAGCTAGTCCCGGAATCTTCATCTTGTCATTTGCAACACTCAGTTCAAAAGAAGTGTTTGAACATTATTTTACATGGCACACTCCAGCATTTATCTGGAACACAAAAAAGTTCAGTTCAGTTCAAACACGTGACTGGAGCTGGGGAATATATAGAGGGTTTCTAAGCACTTGGTGGGATTAGAACCTTGTAGAGGATACAGACGCAGTAGTTGACCATTTTGCACCCTATGCACACAGATATATGTTGGATATTTATGCAGGCTATTCTTTTTTCCCTGAAATGAAACCCAGATGGAATAAAACACAACAGAGAAATTTTGACAAAGAAAGGTTTAAATTTTATCTTAAAAAAATTAGAAAAGGGCAAAGTCCAAGTAGGAACTTTTTTGGTTGTAATTTCCTTACTGTGAAGCAAATGTTTGGGTAACCTTAAAACCAATCTTACTATCTTGTCCTTCTTTGACGATGATATCAGGCCGTTTTATTCAATAGGATGATGGAATGGGTCACCTCTGAAGTCCAACTCTTGGAAACGACTCTACATTTATAGCCCTAGATGCTGCCAGCCTTCCCTTCAGGTCTCTGGGCTTCTAACAAGAAGGGTTGGTTCCTCTAACAATTCTTTCTATCTTCTTACATGTGGCCGTATCTGTTCTCAAACTTTTGGCTCTTCCTGCCAGGTCTTTACAAAGATGCAGATGTTTCTTAAAAGTGGCAAAAAGATCAAAGGGACTTTTTGTGCCTGATGTGCTAGAATGGCTCGGAGTTCTATTAAATCAGATTTGGACATATTAAATAAAACCAGAAACTAGTGGTTTGCAAAGGTTGCTGGTGAAAGAATGGAGCTTCATAGGTCAACATTGCAGCACACAAAAATATGCCAGATTTAATTGTCTTCTTCTTTTTAATTGTATCTAGAGATAGAAAATCAACAAAAGGGATGCTGCTATACATTACAGCTGATTTGTTTTAGAGTATTAGTGCTTCTGCAATTAATTAGCCCATGTCTATGGACTATCCCTTGCTTCTTTTTTATTCTAAATATGACCAAAGAGTGTAGTTACCAAGTGTAATGATGGAGCAAAGCAAAATTTAATATACAAACATAAAATGAGCATTGGCTTCATGCAAAGCACTGAATAGGAACTGAGGAAACAAATAGAAGCTTTTCCTACCCACACAGAGGACACACACTAAGGGGAAGAATAAAACAGTCATGTAACTGCAATATACATTAGTCCCATAAAACTGTACAAAACGTTTATGGAGTCTGAAGAGAAAGAGCTCAAATCCAGTTGATATGCATTTTATCTTTGATGTACTTAAATTACTTCTGAAGCTATCTTTCCTTTACATCCTGGGGCACCTGCCTTGATTCTCAGACTTGCTGTCAAGTGATCAGTAATCCTGATAAGGTTTTTTGTTTGTTTGTTTTTATTTTTAATTAATTAATTAATTTATTTATTTATTATTTTGGGCTGCATTGGGTCTTAGTTGCAGTACATGTGATCTTCGTTGAGGCACACGAGATCTTTTGCTGCAGCGTGCAGACTTCTTTCTAGTTGTGGCATGCGGGTTTTCTCTCTCTAATTGTGGTGCGCAGTCTCCAGGGCGCATGGGCTCTATAGTTTGCGGCACACAGGCTCAGTAGTTGTGGTGCACGGGCTTAGTTGCCCCACGGTCTGTGGGATCTTAGTTCCCTGATCAGGGATCAAACCTGCATCCCCTGCATTGGTAGGCGGATTCTTTACCATTGGACCACCAGGGAAGGTGATAAAACCCTGATAAGGTTTTAAATGATAGGGTGTTTGCAGATATGACCTGTCTCAAGTATGTTTGCATTTTAAAGCTATACAAATCCACAGGAATGAAACTATTGATATAATAACAGGCAGAAGGGTTGATTTATTTGCTGTAGGTCCTTGACTGACCTCTTAACATCTTTCAATTAAACCATTACATTTAAAGATAACAATGGTATATCTTTGATTTAGGTAAGCTCTCTGGATGTGTTCTACAGTTCTCTATTTTATTTTTTTAATAAATGTATTTATTTATTTATTTAATTTTTGGCTGTGTTAGTTCTTCATTGCTGCACGCGGGCTTTCTCTAGTTGCGGCTAGCGGGGGCTACTCTTACTTGCGGTGTGCGGGCTTCTCATTGCAGTGGCTTTTCTTGTTGTACAGCACAGACTCTAAGCGTGTGGGCTTCAGTAGCTGTGGCACGCAGGCTCAGTAGTTGCGGCTCGTGGCCTCTAGAGCGCAGGCTCAGTAGTTGTGGCGCACAAGCTTAGTTGCTCCGTGGCATGTGGGATCTTCCTGGACCAGGTCTCAAACCCATGTCCCCTGCATTGGCAGGCGGATTCTTAACCACTGTGCCACCAGGGAAGTCCTAGTTCTCTATTTTAAAAGCTCTAGAATATTTGCTTCTACTGTGATATTAAACATTTCTCTCTGAAATTGGCATTATTCTTTGCAATTGAGCTATAATTTTCTCACGATTGAGACACACTGAATTTTTAATTTAAGTGTAAAGGAGGAACAGAAAGGGGCCTGATCCCATAGATGATATTTCTGTGCTGAGCTTTGATAAGAGCTGGTCTAAGAGGCATCTAGTAAGCAGACTGGATGGTCATTCCAATGTGAATGAAAAGGAAACTGCATTTTAAAATATCAGAAAAATGCACATAACTAGGAGAAAAAACACAGCAGCTTGAGAACTGGATTATTCTCTTAGTGTGTACTTTTCTCCTACAGCCTAGAATTTTCTTAGGCACCAAGAAAGAAATTTCATGAACTTCCTTGCATTTCTAAAATTCTATGATCCTATGATCTCACTTTCCATTTGGGTACAATTTACATACCTTGTCAGTGAATTTGAGTGATACCCTATGTTTGAGGGAAAAACAGTTGTCTTTCTTTTAATTTAATAAATATTTACTGAGAAACTTTTGTGTTTCAGACTTTGTGCTCTGTGCTGAAGTCACAGATGAGTGAATGGTCAGGCTCTCAGATGGATTACTCTCTAGTGAGTATCTAGATTGTTATTAAACTTTCAAACTACAACAAAAACCCAAAACATTGCAGACCATAGATAAAGAGGTAGGCATTTCATTTCCACTTTATTTATTTTTTCAGTGATTTTATTTTTATTATTTAAAAACAATTTTATTTTATATTGGAGTAGAGTGGATTAACAATGTTGTGTTAGGTTCAGGTGTACAGCTCATTTCCACTTTAAATATTCTTTGTCATCTCTTTCATTACTGTCACCACATTTCATTATTTGGAGTGAAGGTGTTTCTCATCTTAAGGAACTGAGTTTGTGGTTCAGTCCTTTTAAGAGAAAAGACTTTTCAAAAATTGTAAGCAATAGTTGCTGCCATGGTATTTCTAAAATATTTGTTATTTCTAAGTCTTATGCAAGGATGAGATACAATGAGTGTTTTCAGCATAGTTAAGCAAGCAGTGTGTGATAAAATAATTAAGATATGAAGAATATAACTCAGGTTAGTTCATATTTATTCCATATGGAATTCTTTTCCAATGAACAGAATATTTTATTCTAACATGGTTTACTTTAGCATGGAATTCTATATTCTACATTTAACATGGGATTCTTATTTTCCATTCTAGCCAAAGTAGTTTATTTACTGAGGTAACAACAGAACATCATTTCATTATGAAATAAAAACTGCTATAGATTCTGGAAATAAATTAATCAGCAATAAAGAGAGAAGGCTCAACAATAGGAATATCCATACGTCTTACAGGGGACAGTGGAGAGGTCAGACGGCTGAGAAAAGTTAATATTACATGATACTTTTAGAGAACATTCTGGTTCTGCAAAACTCCTGCCATTAACTACCCACACATCTCTTTTAAGAAGTTTTCCATTTTACTTAAAGATGACACCCACCTTGTTGCTATTCCCACCCTGTTGTACCTGCCTTGAACCACAAAGGTCCCTTAACAGTGAAAGTTATGCCACCTGCTAAGCAGATGGATTGCAGGAATAGTCCAATTTGTTGAGCCATTGCCCAGGGAGTGTTGTTAAGTATTTGTGGTCTAATTGGTGATATGGTAACATTTATGAGTTGGAAGCCTAGAAGTTAATTTTTTTTGTCTCATTTTGTTTTAAGAAAATAAGAAACCTATTAGGCATCTGAATTTGAGTAAAAAAAACCTTGTTTTCACCTTTTCCTATATTTGTACATTATTGAATTGTGTAAACCCTATCTAGAGCAAGGCTCTGAGGACAGAATGACTGAGTCAAATCCTGGCCTTGATGCTCGCTAGCTCTGTATCCTTGAGAACTTCACCACCTCAGTTGCATCATCCATAAAATGGGAATAATCACTGTACCTAACTCTTTTGGTTATGCTTATACTAAGTGAGGAAAAAAACCTTACAATTATATCATCTTTTAAAACACTATCATACATTTTTACCTATTAATGTGCTCAAAATTTTCCACTTCCTAATGCCCAATCTTCATATTTGATGAAAGGAGAACAGACTCAAGTTCTTACACCTCTTTTGTTTTTACTTTCTTAATTTTTCCTATTCAATAATATTGACTTGGATTTGGAGCAAAGTCATTGTGTACTATTTGTTGGTTTAAATTACACAGCAGCTGTTGTTTTATCAGAAACATTTTTATCAGAAACATTATCCAGAAAATTCTATTGTTCATACCCATAAATTTTAGTAAATGGGTAAGCAAGAAAACAACAATATTTACAGATAAGAACTTTTGGGACAGTCCTTTGACATTTGGAACAAAATTACCTTATTCTTTTTGGTTGTTTAAACTATATAAACTACACAAGCAGCATGTACATTTCACAGATGATTTCCTGGAAACTGTATTGTTCATACATTCAAATTTTAGTCAATATATTAACTGAAACAATCATGTTTTGAGGTCAGCATATCAGAGTCGCCCTGAATCATTTTTTCTAGCTGTGATGATAATGGATTATAATGATAAAGCAGGTTTTGTTTTGCTAAGTAACTGCTGGAAGTTTTTAATGCCTTGATATTGGATTAGAGCACTTACATGGCAAGAATCAAACTCAGACCTGAAGGAATAAACATCATTCCTTGCCTCGGGAATGACAAACAAAACAACAAAACATCCCGAAGGTAGCACAGGGGCCAATATTCCAGGAGAAAGCAGAAAGGTTTCTTTGCAACCCATACATATCAGGTAACCTAACCCAGGTAACAACCAGAAGAGGAAACAGACTTCAGTATGAAAATGGTAGTTATTTTTGTAATGAGAAAACACGTAGTTTACTTTTTCTTGTTATACTAATGAGAAAGATAAGTAAGTCTGGGGACTATCAAGATACTTTCAGTTTCATGCTTTTTAGATGTTCATAAAGTAAATATTAATGATATATATTAGAAACCATTGGCAAAGATTTTCTAAGAAAAATGAGGCTGTTGGAGTCTTAAATTCTTTTTACTATCTCAATTTACTTGCTGCAATCAAGCAATTTAGAGCTGCCCATTGAGAAGGGTGAGGTACATGAATATTGTTGTAGGGTAATCTTATGTTGATACTTGTAATATCAAAGAATGCTACAACAGAAAATAATTTAGAATCATTCTAAGTTTTGCAATCTTCCAGAGTTGGATTTTACAGATTGGATCTCAAAATACCACATTGGGATGGGGTACAGAGGTGAAGCAGCAGATCAAACTTTTTAGTTTTGCGAACTTTTCTTTCATAATATCATTGGTGATGTCTTAAAGACATCTGAGATTGCTCAGAAAGTGGTACAGAACCTGGGAATATTAGAATATTATGTTATGATTTGCTTCTTTTCCTGTTAAAGGACTCTAATTTAGCCAGGGTATTTGTCAGTGTTCTCCAGAGAAATAGAACTAACAACACTTGTGACACCAGCTGGGTGTCCTGCAATTTAACTCAATTCTGACACTGTCTACTTGGAGACAGCGTCAGATCCCTCAAGTTAAGTGCTCCGTCCCAGGAGACTCTACTACAGATGCCAATCACAAGTAATAGGTCCCCAGGTTACCCACAAATTCTGTCTAACTTGACTACAAATTGGAGGTTCCTATAACCTCCTCCCTCTTGGATTTGATTATTTGCTGGAATTGCTCACAGAACTCAGGGAAACACATTTACCACTTTATTAAAGATATTATAAAGTATACAGATGAATAGCCACATGAAGAGATACATAGGGCGAAGTATGTGGGGAGGGACTTAGAAAGTCCATGTCCTCTCTGGGCATGCTATTTTTGAACCTGGAAGCTCCCTGGACCCTGTCCTTTTGGGGTTTTATGGAGGCTTCATTACATAGGCATGATTGATTAAATCATTGGTCTTTGATGATTGAACTCAATCTTCACCCTCACTCCACTCCCTGGAGGTCGAAGGTGAGGAGTGAGATTGAAAGTTCCAATCCTCTAATCACAAGGTTGGATTTACTGGCAAACAACTCCCTCCTTAGGTTACCTTGGAAAGTTTTCCAAAAGTCACCTCATTAACATAGCAAAAGACACCTTGGTTGCTCTCAACACTTAGGAAATTCCAATGGTTTTAGGACCTCTGTGCCAGGAAGGGGAAGAAGACCAAGTATATATTTCTCATTATAAATCACAATATCACACTTAATAAATCTAGGGACTATACATAATACTCCAAGTAATAACTCCCATCCTTCTAAATATTTCTATGTCACATTTGAAGTTTCTAACATTAGACTGATTGGCTTTAGAACAAGTTCATTTGTAGCCAAAGAAGTGATGACCAGAATATTAATAACGTGAGAGATGCATTTCTTTTGTGGACTTCCAAGTTGGAGTCTGAATATTTATGGTATGTTTCAAGCTATCCCTTGCTCTCACCCCATTCTTTCTTTCTACACACGGGACTAGCTGCTTATATGCTGAGAAAATTGCCTGAAGATGTTGCAGTTTCAGGTGCTTTTCAGTGTTTTGTTTTGTTTTCTGACAAAGTGCAGTGGTCACATTTTCAGAAAGCAAGAAGAGGTGTGGGAGGAGAAGAGCAAAAAGAGGGAAAGGTATGAGGTTAAATGGACAGCATAGTTGATGATTGAAGGTCATGGGAGTGATAAGGTAGACTACACCTGGAGGCCCTTGTGATGTAATCAAGAAAGCTGGGACCTTCATGCCACTTCTAATTGTACTTTTCCCTCTTGTTTTAAAGCATGTAAAAACCAAGGAACAACCCAATCCTGGTTCATACGAGTTTATAATTCATGGAATTTTTACTAATTATCTATGGACAGAGTATGTATGACCTACCGTATCATCTTGCTTTGAAATGCTTCTTTTGACTTTCCTGAGGGATCTCAAACTTACTGCTCTGTTGATTTTCCTAGTCATTGTCACATTGTATTAATTTCCTATTGCTGCTGTGAAAATCGCCAAAAAGTTGAGGGCTTAAAACAACATAAATCTATTTTCTCACAGTTCTGGAGGTCAGAAGTATAGAATCAAGATGTCAGTAGGGGTGTGTTCCATTGGGAAGCTTCAGGGGAGAATGCATTTCCTCACCTTTTTCAGTTTCCAGAGGCCGCCTGCTTTCCTTGGCTCATGACCCCTTCTTCGCATCACTCCAACCTCTTGCTTCCATGGTCACATCTTCTGCCGATCACTGTGATCCCCCTGCCTCCCTCTTATAAGGACCCTTGTGATTACACTGGACCCAGTTAGATAATCTAGGATAATGTTCACATCCCCCAATCCTTAATCACATCAGAAACATCCCTTTTAACATGTAAGGTAACATATTCACAGGTTCTAGGAAATTTAGGACATGGACATCAGTCAGGGGCTCATTATTCAGCCTATTACAAGGATTAGGAGGGAACAAATTATTATCCAATTTGGCAGATACAGAAACTGAACTAATGGGTGTCACAGAGGCTTTTATGAAGTTCTTCTCATAGTTAGAGGAAGAGCCAGGGCCAGGATCCAGGGCTCTGGATTCTTAGATCGTCAGACTTCTCTCTGATCCAATTGGTGGTCCTTGGACTAGCGCAGTGCCAAGCAGGCACTTCCACTCTGATTACATTTCTACCAGGACGAACCAGGCATTTGGTAACAATTCTTCATAGTTTCCCCTCAGAGTCATGAGATTTGAACTGGACACCTCCACTACTGAAACAATTACAGCATTATCATGCCTTGGATTGGAATTGTGAGGATCTCTAAATGGCATGACAATTTCTCACTGCTGGCCTACTTCCTTAAGAAGAATTTGAGCAATCAAGTAACTTTTGTTTTTGCACGGTGACATGTAGACAATGCCCTAAATTCATCATGGACAAAAAGTTGGGCTGACAATTACTAAGAACAATGCAAAGAAAATATAAGGGTCCACATTATCTAAATACTCATTATCTGTGTCCTATGATTTAGAAAAGTTATAATTAATGAGGTAGAGGGCATCATAATAGGAACATATTTACAAACGAATCAATCCTTTATAAAATTAAGTCCCCAACTGATAACTAAGTAACACTCTGCCCTACTTCTCATCTTACTGATTTTTGGATATTGTTAACACTAAATAATACAATGCACATAGAATGAACATCAGTTAAGATGAAAATGCTGATTTTCCAATACTGTATTGGAGACTTGATCAAACCACAGGCAAATCACTGACAAATTAGAATTAGCATGTTTAGACTGCTTAATACTGATTAAGAGAAAATAACAAGGGTAATGATAAGATTGATGATTCTAGAGAGCATGATTTGATTTTCAAATGATTGACAGAAGCCCTTAGAGAAACTGATGAAGATCTAAAATATTTTTGCACTCCTTATGATCCTGTTGTAAAGACGAAATATAACATAAAGAAAGTTGTCATTCAGAGCTTTCATATAACATGTGATTGATTTAAAAAAATTTTTTTCTCCATTGTAAGAATTAAGTAGAATTTCAATTACATTTTGAAGTTAATGAATAAAAAATGAAACAGCATCTTAATTTAGTTTCGTTTTTAAGATAACGTCACTTGATTTTTTAAAAAATTTATTAATTTATCCCTATCTTAAATCATTTATATAGTTTTTCCCACTAAAAATGACCCTCAGGTAATACTTTCTGTATTTCAGAGTCTGTAGTCCATCTTTAGTGGGCAAGTAAACATTTAAAAATTTCTAATTCCAACCATCAGTATATGGTTGTGAAACACAACTTAAGGCTACCAGTTTCTGGGCAGAGTTTAGGAAGTTTTGAAGTAGTAAAGAAGTGGTAAAGAAGACCAATGACAAACAGTTAACTGAGTTTCCTGGGAAGACAGTTTTCTAAAAGACTTTCTTAGGTTTTACTGAAAAAAGAATCCTTCCTTCAGGGAATAGACAAATAGACCACTTCGAGGGCTTACAGGGGCCCTAGAAACCCTTAAATAACTCTGAAGTGAGGTGGAGGGTGTGACCACTTCTGACCAGCAGCCTCTGTAATCATCAACGTGATTCCAGAAAGGTGAGCCAGCCAAGTCTTTCAGTCATTGTGAGGCCTCCTAGTGGCTCAGAGAATCGAAGAAGCACTGATCTAGAGAGATTCAATTAGATGAAATCTATCGGGGACCCTGAAAAGACAGTTAACAAGAATGCCTTTGTTGTACAAGACAAAGCTACTAAACTGTTAATATTCCTATGTTAATTGCTTAGTAATCTGTATGAAGTTAACCCATTATATTTTTGACTTATTCGCAACTATGTTCTTTCATTGTTCACTGAGTTCCCCGGATAAGAATAATTTGAGATTTTATAAAACAGAAATAGTTGAGTTTGGGTGAGAACAGTTGATTATTTGAAGGTGCTATAATAACGTTCTATCAGGGCAAGTTCTTTAAAAAATAGTATACTAACAAGGGTGATTTGAAGAAGTGGTGTCTGAACAGGAACTTGCTCCATCTTGAGTGTTTTCATAAAACTGTATACACCATTCTGTTTTCTCTTTCTCTCTCACACAAACACACACACACACACACACACACACACACACACAGAGTTTGTTTAGCTTTCTGCTTCCCCTGCTAAATTGTGACTTTCTAAAGACAGGAGCTGTGGCCTCTTAATTCCAATTCTCTCAATTTAAAAGAGTGGATTAAATGAATCTATGAACTTGAATAATTTAGTGTCACAGTTCCACATGTGGCTTTATTTTTCTTTCTCAATATCTGGACTCATTCACTTTCTCTTGAACTATAAAGTAACAAATTGTAATAACTGGGAAGGTAGATCTAATTCCAGTAATTGAATAATGTCTACCTCCTAGAGAGAAGGAAATAAAGTAAGATGATGTTTTATCATCATTTCTGGATTTATGATTTATTCTAATTAATTATATATAGATTATGTGAAAGGAAGACCAAATAATATTTAGGAGCCTAGGATCCATGCTGCAATAAAATCCTGAATGATAAAGGAGCTACAATTTACTACAATTTCCTGAGTGTCTACCATGTACGAGGCTTTTTGCTAGATGTTTTACATGTAACATTTATACCAAGATGCTTCCTTGCATCTCCTTTTAAAGAAGAGGAAATTAAGCTGAGCAATTTCCCCTGCATCACACAGAAAAAAGCTCAGAAATGGCAGAAAACCAGGATTAAAGCAGTCAGATTCTGAAGTACTTTGGTATGTCCTGGGTCTTTTATAGTCTTGCAAAAAGTACGCTCAGTTTGGGATAAGGGAGACTGAGTCGAAAGAGATCATTCATTGGCTGGTAGTAGCTAATTTGGGGTTCTCTACATAGAGTCCTCTTTCAATTAACACTCCACCTTTGTGAATTCTGAGTAGCTTCTGTAGAGGATGTGGACCACAAGTCTTACTGAGTCAGCTGTGTAGTAATGTAGTAGGTTTGCACTCTCATTAAGTACAGAACGTCTCTAGGAGCAGATGACCAGCTCATGCCCTCCCCCTCAATTAGGTCTTTTACATGTGGTGCTCTGGCAGCCTGTCTGCCTCTCTGTTCAAAGTACAGAGGGGTTTACCCATGTACTACACTATGTTTAGCCTGGATCTGGCAGAATACAAAAAGCCAAGTAATCCTGGCAAATACAGAGACCATTAAGTTTGCATTAGATCCAACCATTGTTTGAGTCTCTATAAATAGACTTTATCTTTGTTGGATATCATTGAAGCTTATAGCATTCTGTTCTTACCTATAACTCATGTCATTGGAGCTGGCCAGTCTGTGGATCCTTTGCAGGTAGAGTGTCTGATTCTGAGTGGTGCAGGCTTGATAGGGATGGCTGCTGTGTCCCTGGTTTTGTTAAGGAATGACTGGGGAAGGCAAAGGGATTGTTGAAGCATAGCTGCCTCATAAACATAATGTATATGCCTCCATAACTCCTCTTCCAAAAATATGAGCTTATCAATGGAGATGATTTATCAATGTTTATATCAACTCCATCAGGTGGGTAGAAGCTAACTCTCAGCCTTAAAATTAATATCTGTGTGTCAGCTGCATCCTTCATGTTGTATTTAAAATGACTTTCTCCATTGGCGTCACCCTTGCAAACAGTTTCTGCTTGCCTCTTCATAGGTCCCTTGATAACTCTGGATGCAGGATGGGGCAGGCTACAGGCAAGGCACACATAGATTCATCAGCACACTCAACTGGAAAGGTAGAGACTCAGATTTCCATTAGAGAGTTGACAATAGTTACCTGTGTAATTTTGAATGAGGTACTCAATTTCTCTGAGCCTCAGTGCTCTCATCTAAACATGGGAGACTCACTTAATTGACAGATGAGACATCTTTCAGCTCTGAAATTCAGCGGTTCTACTAAACAATGGCAAGGAAACAGTAATGATTTCCCTTCAAAACCTAGAGGCTTACAAGGTTTGGAGGCCTTCATTTGGTGATAAAAGCAGAGTTGGGGGAGCAAACTATCAAAACAGGTTCTTTTTGCAACTGGGCTCTAAGAAATTGGGATGAACAGGGCATTCCTTCATGCCTTGTCTTGCAATCTCTGTCATCCTGTGTTCTTCCTTCCCTTGCCTTATAATTTGGCTCAAATATTATTTTCCAAAAATAATTCTCTTTGTTCTTCCCACAGTTTATGTTCCAGCAACTGCCTCCATGGAGTTCCCTATTTGAGGTACCTGGATGTGATTGACATTTCTGTTCTTTCTCAGAAAGTTTTCAGAGATGTCTTTCCACCTACATCTCCCCAACTCTGTGTACACCAAATCATATCCACACTTCAAGGTTCAGTTCAAATATCACTACATCCTCAAAGTTCTTCATAACACTCCATTTGAAAATACTATCTTCATTCACTATTCCATACTTACTTCTACTCATTATACTCATATCTCTATATCTCTCTTATTCATAGATGTGAGTATATATATATATATATATATATATATACTGAGTATGATTCCTTCCTTAATTTCATATTGCCTTAAAATAGTAACTGCTCAATAAATATTTGGTGGGTAGATAATAGTCACAGACTATTCATCGTGAACTCGCATACCATATTGTGATTCTAAATGGGAAGGAATGAAACCAGGAAACAGAAATTGGAAGGAGTGTATTGGAATCCTTGGAAGGGGGATTTGCAAACGCATATTTGCTTTGATTTCTTTTGTTGACATAGTATTCGACTAATTTTGAAATTTCAACTAACCTGAGAGTATTTGATAGTTTTATTTTTCTTAAAATAACTCATAGTTTTAAAAATTGAGGATTGCAACACTTATTTATTATTTATTGATTTTGCTGATAATTCTGAATTCAAATTTTCATTGGTGTCAGGTTACACTTTGGTTTAATAACATCAACCAGACATATGCTGACCAAAAATGCTACTTTCAGTAAGAAGCCTCTCCTGACACCAAGCTAGATATGTTCTCACTCTGACTTGAAACACTTTGTCTTTTTCAAATTATATTAGCACATTTGCCTGCAGATTGCAAAAGTTATGCTCTTGTCCTGTCTTCTTATTATATTTCATCCTTATTCATCATTTTTTCACCCACAAAACTAAAATTATTCTTTTCACAGAGTAAGAAATGCTAATAATAATAAGTAGTAGTAGTAGTAGTAATAAATCATTACATTGCATGTCTTATAAGGAAGCTTGTTTTTCTGGTTTCAAAAGGCTTTAAGATCTTGAATAGTTGCTAGAACTTAAGAACTTTCCTTTGTTGCTCAGCTGATCATTTCATCACTGTTTATTTCTTAGTTGAATCATTTTCCTTCATCTTCAAATAGCTGCTCTGTTTCATACCACATGGCATATATATCAAGTTGCCCACTTTTGATTGTGTCTGACATGGCACACTGATTTGATTTTCGAGTCCATATAGCCAATATATAAATTATCCCATCCAAGCTCATCCATTACATGTGTGGTCTATTTTGATGTTGCTTTGAAAATAAATAATGAATTTGCACTACTTCTGGTGAGAGTTTCAAGAAACAAATGTAGACAATATGCAGATTTTTAAATAGTTAACCTGGGTTTTCAAAATTTATGATCATATTCATTTCTTTATAATGCTTTTTTAAAAAATTTATTTATTTAATTTATTTATTTTTGTCTGTGTTGGGTCTTTGTTGCTGTGTGCGGCCTTTCTCTAGTTGCGGTGAGCGGCTACTCTTCGTTGCTGGGTGCGGGCATCTCATTGTGGTGGCTTCTCCTGTTGCGGAGCACAGGCTCTAGGCACACAGGCTTGAGTAGTTGTGGCACGCAGGCTCAGTAGTTGCGGCTCATGGGCTCTAGAGTGCAGGCTTAGTAGTTGTGGCACACGGGCTTAGTTGCTCCGCGGCATGTGGGATCTTCCCAGACCAGTGCTCGAACCCGTGTCTCCTGCATTGGCAGGCAGATTCTTAACCACTGAGCCACCAGGGAAGACCAATGCTAGTTTTTTGGTCATGATTTTGCCTAATACTGAAATACCAATATGAGTATATTTTGTTTTCAAAAAAGTAGAATTCACAAAATTAAAAACATATCAGTGAAATGAAATATTTGATATTTAAAATACATTTGGAAATAGAAAACCTCAAGCAAAGCACAAATGTACCAATATATGTTAAACATCTTATTCTAATAAATTATTAGAAAAAGTGTTTAAAAATACCTATCATGTAAAAATGAAGACAATCATGAGAAACCCAAATTAAGATGATTTGATTTTCCTAAAAAATTGAGCAGGAAGACTTGATGCCCCAGTGTGGTCATTGCTGAATCACAAGTGTATTTTTTTTTTTTTTCCCCCTGGTAGGACTTCTTACTTTTTTTTAATTTTTTTTATTTTTAAAATTTCTGAATTTTATTAAATTTATTGTTTTATACAGCAGGTTCTTATTAGTCAACAATTTTATACACATCAGTGTATACATGTCAATCCCAATCTCCCAATTCATCACACCACCCCCACCCCCCTGCCGCTTTCCCCCCTTGGTGTCCAAACGTTTGTTCTCTGCATCTGTGTCTCAATTTCTGCCCTGCAAACCAGTTCATCTGTACCAATTTTATAGGTTCACATATATGCGTTAATATACGATATTTGTTTTTCTCTTTCTGACTTACTTCACTCTGTATGACAGTCTCTACGTCCATTCACATCTCTACAAATGACCCAATTTCGTTCCTTTTTATGGCTGAGTAATATTCCATTATATATATGTACCACATCTTCTTTATCCAGTTGTCTGTCGATGGGCATTTAGGTTGCTTCCATGACCTGGCTATTGTAAATAGTGCTGCAATGAATACTGGGGTAGATGTGTCTCTTTGAATTATGGTTTTCTCTGGGTATATGCCCAGTATTGGGATTGCTGGGTCGTATGGTAGTTCTATTTTTAGTTTTTTAAGGTCCACACTGTTTTTCATAGTGGCTGTATCAACTTACATTCCCACCAACAGTGCAAGAGCGTTCTCTTTTCTCCACATCCTCTCCAGCACTCGTTGTTTGTAGATTTTCTGATGATGCCCATTCTACCTGGTGTGAGGTGATACCTCATTGTAGTTTTGATTTGCATTTCTCTAATAATTAGTGATGTAGAGCACCTTTTCATGTGCTTCATGACCATTTGTATGTCTTCTTTGGAGAAATGTCTATTTAGGTCCTCTGCCCATTTTTAGATTGGGTTGTTTGTTTTTTTAGTATTGAACTGCATGAACTGTTTATATATTTTGGAGATCAATTTTTTGTCCATTGATTCATTTGCAAATATTTTCTCCCATTCTGAGGGTAGTCTTTTCATTTTTTTATGGTTTCCTTTGCTGTGCAAAAGCTTTTAAGTTTCATTAGGTCCCATTTGTTTATTTTTGTTTTTATTTCCATTACTCTAGGAGGTGGATCAAAAAAGATCTTGCTGTGATTTATGTCAAAGAGTGTTCTTCCTATGTTTTCCTCTAGGAGTTTTACAGTGTCCGGTCTTACATTTAGGTCTCTAATCCATTTTGAGTTTATTTTTGTGTATGGTGTTAGGGAGTGTTCTAATTTCATTCTTTTACATGTAGCTGTGCAGTTTTCCCAGCACCACTTATTGAAGAGACTGTCTTTTCTCCATTGTATATCCTTGCCTCCTTTCTCATAGACTAGTTGACTATAGGTGCATGGGTTTGTCTCTGGGCTTTCTATCTTGTTCCAGTGATCTATATTTCTGTTTTTGTGCCAGTACCATATTGTCTTGATAACTGTAGCTTTGTAGTATAGTCTGAAGTCAGGTAGTCTGATTCCTCCAGCTCCACTTTTTTCCCTCGAGACTGCTTTGGCTATTCGGGGTCTTCTGTGTCTCCATACAAATTTTAAGATTTTTTGTTCTAGTTCTGTAAAAAATACCATTGGTATTTTGATAGGGATTGTATTGAATCTGTAGATTGCTTGGGTAGTATAGTCTTTTTCCCAATATTGATTCTTCCAATCTAAGAACATGGTATATCTCTCTGTATGTTGGTATCATCTTTAATTAGTTTCATCAGTGTCATAGTTTTCTGCATACAGGTCTTTTGTCTCCCTAGGTAGGTTTATTCTTAGGTATTTTATTCTTTTTGTTGCAATGGTAAATGGAAGTGTTTCCTTAATTTCTCTTTCAGATTTTTTTATCATTAATATATAGAAATGCAAGAGATTTCTGTGCATTAATTTTGTATCCTGCAAATTTACCAAATTCATTGATTAGCTCTAGTAGTTTTCCGGTGGCATCTTTAGGATTCTCTATGTATAGTATCATGTCATCTGCAAACAGTGACAGTTTTACATTTTCTTTTCCAATTTTTATTCCTTTTATTTCTTTTTCTTCTGTGTTTGCCATGGCTAGGACTTCCAAAACTATGTTGAATAAGAGTTGAGAGTGGATATTCTTGTCTTGTTCCTGATCTTAGAGGAAATGCTTTCAGTTTTTCACCATTGAGAATGAAGTTTGCTGTGAGTTTGTTGTATATGGCCTTTATAATGGTGAGGTAGGTTCCCTCTATGCCCACTTTCTGGAGAATTTTTATCATAAATGGGTGTTGAATTTTGTCAAAATCCTTTTCTGTATCTATTGAGATGATCATATGGTTTTTATTCTTCAATTTGTTAATATTGTGTATCATACTGATCGATTTGTGGATATTGAAGAATCCTTGAATCTCTGGGATAAATCCCACTTGATCATGGTGTATGATCCTTTTAATATGTTGTTGGATTCTGTTTGCTGGTATTTTGTTGAGGATTTTTGCATCTATATTCCTCAATGATATTGGTCTGCAATTTTCTTCTTTGTAGTATCTTTCTCTGGTTTTGGTATCAGTGAGATGGTGGCCTCATAGAATGAGTTTGGGTGTGTTCCTTCCTCTGCAATTTTTTGGAAGAGTTTGAGAAGGATGGGTGTTAGCTCTTCTCTAAATGTTTGGTGGAATTCACCTGTGAAGCCATCTGGTCCTGGACTTTTGTTTGTTGGAAGATTTTTAATCACAGTTTCAATTTCATTACTTGTGATTGGTCTGTTCATATTTTCTATTTCTTCCTGGTTCAGTCTTGAAAGGTTATACCTTTCTACGAATTTGTCCATTTCTTCCAGGTTGTCCATTTTATTGGCATAGAGTTGCTTGTAGAAGTCTCCTAGGATGCTTTGTATTTCTGCGGTGTCTGTTGTAAATTCTCCTTTTTCATTTCTAATTTTATTGATTTGAGTCCTCTCCCTCTTTTTCTTAATGAGTCTGGTTAATGGTTTATCAATTTTGTTTATCATCTTCTCAAAGAACCAGCTTTTAGTTTTGTTGATCTTTGCTATTGTTTTCCTTGTTTCTATTTCATTTATTTCTGCTCTGATCTTTATGATTTCTTTCCTTCTGCTAACTTTGGGTTTTGTTTGTTCTTCTTTCTCTAGTTCCTTTAGGTGTAAGGTTAGATTGTTTATTTGTGATTTTTCTTGTTTCTTGAGGTAGGCTTGTATAGCTATAAACTTCCCTCTTAGAACTGCTTTTGCTGCATCCCATAGATTTTTCATCGTCGTGTTTTTATTGTCATTTGTCTCTAGGTATTTTTTGATTTCTTCGGTGATCTCTTGGTTATTTAGTAACATATTGTTTAGCCTCCATGTGTTTGTGTTTTTTACTTTTTTTTTTTCCCTGTAATTCATTTCTAATCTCATAGCATTGTGGTCAGAAAAGATGCTTGATATGATTTCAATTTTCTTAAATTTACTGATGCTTGATTTGTGACCCAAGATGTGATCTATCCTGGAGAATGTTCCATGTGCACTGGACAAGAAAGTGTAATCTGCTGTTTTTGGATGGAATGCCCTATAAATATCAATTAAATCTATCTGTTCTCTTGTGTCATTTAAAGCTTGTGTTTCCTAATCAATTTTCTGTTTGGATGATCTGTCCATTGGTGTAAGTGAGGGTTAAAGTACCCCACTATTACTGTGTTACTGTTGATTTCCTCTTTATAGCAGTTAGCAGTTGCCTTATGTATTGAGTTTTCCTATGTTAGATGCATATATATTTATAATTTTTATATCTTCTTCTTGGATTGATCCCTTGATCATTATGTAGTGTCTTCCTTGTCTCTTGTAACATTCTTTCTTTTAAAGTCTATTTTATCTGATATGAGTATTGCTACTCCAGCTTTCTTTTGATTTCCCTTTGCATGCAATAAGTTTTTCATTCCCTCACTTTCAGTCTCTATGTGTCCCTAGGTCTGAAGTGGGTCTCTTGTAGAAAGTAGATATATGGGTCTTGTTTTTGTATCCATTCAGCAAGCCTGCGTCTTTTGGTTGGAGCATTTAATCCATTCACATTTAAGGTAATTATCGACATGTATGTTCCTATGATCATTTTCTTAATTGTTTTGGCTTTGTTTTTGTAGGTCCTTTTCTTCTCTTGTGTTTCCCACTTAGAGAAGTTCCTTTAGCATTTGTTGTAGAGCTGGTTTGGTGGTGTTGAATTCTCTTAGCTTTTGCTTGTCTGTAAAGCTTTTGATTTCTCCATTGAATCTGAATGAGATCCTTGCCAGATAGAGTAATCTTGGTTGTAGTTTCTTCCCTTTCATCACTTTAAGTATATCATGACACTCTCTTCTGGCTTGTAGAGTTTCTGCTGAGAAATCAACTGTTAACCTTATGGGAGTTCCCTTGTATGTTATTTGTCGTTTTTCCCCTGTTGTTTTCAATAATTTTTCTTTGCCTTTAATTTTTGCCAATTTGATTACTATGTGTCTCGGTGTGATTCTCCTTGGGTTTATCCTGTATGGGACTCTCTGCGCTTTCTGGACTTGGGTGGCTATTTCCTTTCCCATGTTAGGGAAGTTTTCGACTCTAATCTCTTCAAATAATTTCCTGGGTCCTTTCTCTCTCTCTTCTCCTTCTGGGACCCCTATAATGTGAATGTTGTTGCGTTTAATGTTGTCCCAGATGTCTCTTAGGCTCTCTTCATTTCTTTTCATTCTTTTTTCTTTATTCTGTTCCGCAGCAGTGGATTCCACCATTCTGTCTTCCAGGTCACGTATCCGTTCTTCTGCCTCAGTTCTTCTGCTATTGATTCCTTCTAGTGTAGGTTTCATTTCAGTTATTGTATTGTTCATCTCTGTTTGTTTGTTCTTTAATTCTTCTAGTTCTTTGTTAAACATTTCTTGCATCTTCTCAATCTTTGCCTCCATTCTTTTTCCGAGGTCCTGGATCATCTTCACTATCATTATTCTGAATTCTTTTTCTGGAAGGTTGCCTATCTCCACTTCATTTAGTTGTTTTCCTGGGGTTTTATCTTGTTCCTTCATCTGGTACATAGCCCTCTGCCTTTTCATCTTGTCTATCTTCCTGTGAATGTGGTTTTTGTTCCACAGGCTGCAGGATTGTAGTTCTTGCTTCTGCTGTCTGCCCTCTCGTGGATGAGGCTATCTAAGAGGCTTGTGCACATTTCCTGATGGGAGGGACTGGTGGTGGGTAGAGCTGGGTGTTGCTCTGGTGGGCAGAGCTCAGTAAAACTTTAATCCGTTTGACTGCTGATGGGTGGGGCTGGGTTCCCTCCCTGTTGGTTGTTTGGCCTGAGGCAACCCAACACTGGAGCCTACCTGGGCTCTTTGGTAGGGCTAATGGCTGACTCTGGGAGGGCTCACGCCAAGGAGTACTTCCCAGTACTTCTGCTGCCAGTGTCCTTGTCCCCATGGTGAGCCGCAGCCACCCCTGCCTCTGCAGGAGACCCTCCAACACTAGCAGGTAGGTCTGGTTCAGTCTCCCCTGGGGTCACTGCTCCTTCCCCTGGGTCCTGATGTGCACATTACTTTGTGTGTGCCCTCCAAGAGTGGAATCTCTGTTTCCCCCAGTCTTGTCAAAGTCCTGCAATCAAATCCCGCTAGCCTTCAAAGTCTGATTTTCTAGGAATTACTCCTTCGGTTGCCAGACCCCCAGGTTGGGAAGCCTGACATGGGGCTCAGAACCTTCACTCCAGTGGGTGGACTTCTGTGGTATAAGTGTTCTCCAGTTTGTGAGTCACCCACCCAGCAGTTATGGGATTTGATTTTATTGTGATTGCACCCCTCCTACCATCTCATTGTGGCTTCTCCTTTGTCTTTGGATGTGGGGTATCTTTTTTGGTGAGTTCCAGTGTCTTCCTGTAGATGATTGTTCAGCCGTTAGTTGTGATTCTGGTGTTCTCACAGGAGGGAGTGAGAGCACGTCCGTCTTCTCCGCCATCTTGAACCAATCTCCACAAGTGTATTTTTGTGCCACAATTTCCAGCTGCTTAAAGCTCTTTCCAATGGCACCATTCCAGGAAATGGAGAGATGAGAGGTGCTAAATCAGCTTTCCTCTGACTCACTCATGTTCAAAGTCCATTTCTGCTATGATAATTGGAGAAGAACCTTTCACACGGTTTTATAATGTTTTCTAAAAATCAGCCTTTGGTAGAATAGATTATAATTTATGTGGGTTGAGACAAAGGGAGTATATCAGATGGAGTTTGTCTGAACACACCAGTAACTATATTTCCTCAAAGGGTGATTCATTTTTTCCTAAGACAATTTATTTTACTTCTCTGCAGTTAAAATTTTCTTTTCATGAAAACAATGGAAATGTGTACCAGGAAAAAAAATAACTACTAGCAATATAAGTTGTGTTTGGGGGTTAAACTTGGAATTTAAAGTTTTGTATTACAGTTCTATCTTAACTGAGTAAAATCTTTGAGCAGGAACATGCTTTTAGTGTAGGAAAGAGCTTTCTCTTCAAGTTGAGGAATTAGAGTAATATTTTGCTTGTTTTTCCTATGAGATGGAAGAAAAGAGTCATTAATGAAAATGAGATTGAAAAATTACCTATAAAATATGTATTTCTTTAATCTTATTTGTCAGAACAACAGAAGAATATATAATCTCACTGGTAATGGTTATAACATGAGTTAATACTGTGTGCCCCAAATATTATATTTCTGTGCCCAATCACACCCTACACCAGAAAGTTAACACTTTTACTTCATTCTCTAGTCGTACGGTCTCATTCCTAAGGGCTACTCACACTAAAGTTTCTAAACTATTGTCACTATGCAGTATCTGGCCTCCTTGGTCCCAGTAACTAAAGACTGCTGCCCATAAATCAATTAAGAATTCTTCCTGCTGTTACTGTTGATGACACCTATCATGGGAACAGTGATGTCCCAGCCAAAGTTACATTCTCCATATTTGCTTTCAAAACCATAGACCATTCAGAGTCTAGACAGGGAAAGAAAAATGACTTCTTTTGTCACCCAGTCTGTAGGGCAGATATGATTTATGTCCAGATGTTCACTAAATCTCTAGAATACAGTTGTATCTGTTTCTGGTTCTCAATCATCTTCCAGAATTCCAAATTCTTTTGTGGAGGTATTTCTTTCAACTTGTGTGTTTCCCAATATTTATTTTGTACCTGTGTGTGCATGGGACTATGCATGCAAGCTCTTTGCTGTTGTGGTGGTAGATTATTGGTTTCAACCATCACTCTACCCATGACCTTCACTGGGTGACTTTACCCTTATTGGCTATATAGTTAATAGAAATTTATTCATTTATATCAATCAGCTATTTCTGCATAATAAGCAACAATAACATATTTCAGCAGCATACAGCAATAAGCATTTATTTTTACGGAAATGTTAGTCACTGAGGGTCAGATGATTTATACTAGGTTTAGCTAGGTAGTTCTGCTGCAGCAGCAGTGGCTGAGAGGCTCTGTTTCTTGCTGCAGATTTGTGAGTAGAATGGGGTGGCGTGGGGGTGGAGGTGAGGCCTGGGGGAGATGTCTGCTTCCTGTGTCTCTTATCCTCGCTGGACCACTGGACTCCCTAGGTATTTTTTTCTCAAGACAATGGTAAAAATTACAAGAGTCAGGCAAAAATGTGCAAGGATTCTATCCTATTTCACTGCCAAAGTAAATCACATGTCCAAGCCTATAGTTAAAGTATAGGAATATATACATTGCCAACTGCATTTCATCTTTTTCAAAGCACCTATTCAAATTTTTCCCCACCTTTCTTTTGCAGTGTATGTCTCTTTTTCAGCCTGAATTTTAGAAATATTTTATATTTTTGCTCAGAATCTATTCTTACACTTCTACCAACTTTTAACTTCCAGACAAGTTCTTGTTTTCATCTAAACAGAAACTATCTATTATTCAAATGAAGGTGTTTTACCCATCCCCCCCAAAGGGAATATTCAAAGTCACCATCTTTACTTGCTTTCTATCTCCAGGTAACATCATTTTCCATAGTTAATCACATTGCTGAATTTATTTTGCTGTGAAATGAGGAACTCTTTGGTCAAATCAATGATGTTTGGATTATAATGGTGGTGCAGAAGGCCTTCTGTTAGTCCATGAATGATGAATTTAGCAGGCTAACCCACATGGAAGACATATACACATCCCATATAAGTGTGAATACTGGCAAAGACAAGTTACTGCCCTTTCCTTGATGGAAGTGAGTCAGTGGTATAAACCTGTCCCTAGGTTGTTAGCTGATTCTCCTAGTGAGTGAAGCCATATCAGGGATTCACATTCTTCATTTCTCTTGTTGAGCTTTTAGCAGTGGTCATATCAAGAGGTGTGAGGCGAGAGGACATCATGTTTTGGGCTGTTCATCATCTCCATCCCAAATACCATGGCTAATTTGTACATGGACCCATTGAGTACATATGGTAGCTGAAGAGAAAAAAATTGACTGATAGCCATAGGACAAGTCCTATTTTCCACCTGATTTGTTTGGTACAGTTTGATAGGCTTTCACATTGAACACATTATCTTCAAATTCTATTCCCTCTCTAGAGGTCCACTTGCAGGCATCTTTGTCACTAATCTTCCTGTCTTGTTCTTTCCACATCCCAGACCAACCTGAAAACCAACTAACATCACCTACTAATTAGTGTAGAACTCTAAATCATGTTATCTATTTTTTCATTAAGAATGGGCAACCACATATATTGCCTGAAATTTGCCTACTGAAAAGATATCTTTTTTTTTTCTTGACTATTATCACCCCTTTATTCTTCCAAGTAAAACTTAACATCACCTTATAAATCCCCTAATCTGCAAAACCAATGATTTGGATGTTTATTAAAATTGTACTATATTTACAGACTATTTCAGAGAGTTTGATATATTTACAATATGAAGTTTTACCCTCTAGGAACCTGGGGTTTCTCTCCAATTATCCAATTTTTTAAAATGTACTTCAGTAAAGTTTTATGGTTTTCTTCAATACCAATTCTGATGTTCACTTGTGCATGTGTGTGTGGGGTATTGTGTTTCTTTTAATTGAAGTATAGTTGATTGACAGTATTGTGTTAGTTTCAGGTGTACAGTACAGTGATTCAGCTATATATATATATATATATATATATATATATATATATATATATATTCCTTTTCAGATTATTTTCCCTCATAGGTTATTACAAAATATTGAGTATAGTCCTCTGTGCTATACAGTAGTGCATTGTTGATTATCTATTTTACATATAAGTCCCCTGCATATGAACTTTCAAGTCACGAACTTTCAAAGAGGCGAATGTATGTTTGCAAGTCCAGTCATGTAAGTTAGTTCACGTGTCTGGCATACATTGTCATGTGCATGCATCCTCTACAAGTGGTTGTGCTTTTGTGTACTTTACTGTACAGTACCGTATAGAGTGCAGTAGTACAGTATCTTTATTTCAAGCCCAGGATGTCCGGAAGCAAGTGTAAAAGCAGCAGTGTTGTAGCTGGTAATGCAAAGAAGTGCCAAGCGAAAATAATGGAACTTGCTGTGCAACACGAGGAGCTTACTAATGAAGACCTGATGGAATTGGAGGCCCAGAGAAGGGATGAAGAGAGACAAGAGGAAGAAGAAGTAACTGAAGAACCGAAGAGATTCATGACACTGGAAATGGTAAGGGGATTTTCTTTATTTGAAGAGGCACTGTTAGTTTTTCAGGCACAGGTACTGAACGTAGAATGGTACATGAAGGTTGCAGCAGCCGTTCAGAATGCAATCCAGTGCTACCGTGTCATCTACGGTGAGAAAAAAAGAGCTACTACCCAGACATCACTGGATCATTTTTCAAGAGGGTAGATAGAATTGAATCCAGCAAGGAACCAGAAACTGTGCTCTCAACGTCAGGCGTGAGTAAAATTGCAGCTTGCCCTCCGTCTCCTATTGCTGACTATCCTTTAGCTCTACCATCTCCCACCTCCTCTCCTTCCTCCAGTCAGTAACTCTTCTTGCCTGTTCACTCGATGCTAGCCCCTCTATGCCAGCTGTTGTACCGTACTACTGTACTTTTCAAGGTACAGTACAGTAAGGTTAAAAATGTTTTCTTTATCTTTTGTGTTTGTTTTTTATGTATTATTTGTGTGAAAAGTATTATAAACCTATTACAGTACAGTACTACATAGCCGTTTATGTTAGTTGGGTACCTAGGCTAACTTTGTTGGACTTACGAACAAATTGGACTTACAAACGTGCTCTCAGAATGGAACTCATTTGTATGTAGGGGACTTACTGTAGTTGTGTGTATATCTTAATCCCAAACTCCTAATTTATCCCTCCCTCCAACCCCCTTTCCCCTTTGGTAACCATAAATTTGTTTTCTATGTCTCTGAATCTCTTTCTCTTTTGTAAATAAGTTCATTTGTGTCATTTTTTAAGGTTCCACATGTAAGTGATATCATATGATGTTTGTCTTTCTCTGTTTGGCTTACTTCACTTAGTATGATAATCTCTAGGTCCAACCATGTTGCTGCAAATGGCATTATTTCATTCTTTTTTAAGGCTGAATAATATTCCATTGTAAATATATCTCACATCTTCTTTATCCATTCATCTGTTGATGGACATTTAGGTTGCTTCCATGTCTTGGATATTGTAAATAGCATTTCAGTGAACACTGGGGTACATGTGTCTTTTTGAATTATGGTTTTCCCCAGATATATGTCTAGGAGTGAGATTGCAGGATCATATGGTAGCTCTATTTTCAGGTTTTCAAGGAACCTCCAACCTCCATACTGTTCTCCATAGTGGCTGTATCAATTTACATTCCCATCAACAGTGTAGGAGGTTTCCTTTTTCTTCACATCCTCTCCAGCATTTATTATTTGTAGACTTTTTGATGATGGCCATTCTGACCGGTGTGAAGTGATACCTCATTGTAGTTTTGATTTGCATTTCTCTAAAATGACTGTACTACCCAAGGAAATCTACAGATTCAGTGCAATCCCTATCAAATTATGAATGGCATTTTCCACAGAACTAGAACACATAATTTAAAATTTTTTATGGAACAATGAAAGACCCTACATAGTCAAAGCAATCTTGAGAAAGAAAAGCAGAGCTGAAGGAATCAGGATCCCTGACTTCAGACTATACCATAAAGCTACAGTCATCAAAACAGTATGGTAGTGGCACAAAAACAGAAATATAGATCAATGGAACAGGATAGAAAGCCCAGAAATAAACCCACACATCTATGGTTAATTAATCTACAACAAAGGAGGTAAGAATATACAATGGATGTATATACAATATACAATGGATGAAAGACAGTCTTTTCAATAAGTGGTGCTGGGAAAACTGGACAGTTACATGTAAAAGAATGAAATTAGAACAACTCTAACACCATGCACAAAAATAAACTCAAAATGTATTAAAGACATAAATGTAAGACCAGATACTATAAAACTCCTAAAAGAAAACATAGGCAGAACACTCTTTGACATAAATCGCAGCAATATCTTTTTGGATCCGTCTTCTAGAATAATGGAAATAAGAACAAAGATAAACAAAGGGGATCTAATTAAACTTTAAATCTTTTGCACAGCAAAGGAAACCATAAACAAAATGAAAAGACAATGTACAGAATGGGAGAAAATATTTACAAACGATGCAACCAACAAGGGATTAATCTCCAGAACATACAAACGGTCCATACCACTCAATATCTAAAAAAACCCAATGCAATAAGAAAATGGGCAGAAGATCTAAATAGGCATTTTTCCAAAGAAGACTTACAGATGACCAACAGGCAGATGAAAAAGTGAAAGGATTTTTCTTCACTCTCCTTCATAGTCACCCCTGAGATGGTCTGTAATACAGTAGTATCTCATTAGTTCCACTGCCGCCATATTATTCAGATCCACCTGTAAAAACAAGGCTGAATTTTTCTTTCTCTGTCACCTGATTATAGGGAACTTCACATGAGTCCATAAGCAGAGCCTGAGGAAAGGTGGGCAACACACAGGAGTAGGGATCAGCAGAAACTGATCTATCTGCTCAAGCAACATACTTGTGTTTTCTGACTTGTCAAGACATGATATTGTATATGTCCTTTCCACTTAAAGATACTGATACTGCATTTTCGTAAACTCATGGCTTGTTGCATCAGCTAATACTGTACCTAGTTTGTTATAAAAAAGCCAATTTATAATAGTCACTTTGTTTCCTTTAGTCAGGCTTTCAGTCTCTACCAGAGTTTAGTAGAAATAAAATAACTGCTTCTCCAAAGAGAATAGTTATCCACACAAGAAAGTAGTTTTTATCCAAAAATTTTGATGTTTATACTGATTCTCCTCTTGGAGCCAACTAGGGGCTCCATTAGAGCATCTTAATTTGCCAGAGATACTTTGACTACTGTTGCTTCTACTGGGTTACAAGGCTTAAGTGGAAAAACTAATTGCACCACAGCTTGAATCTGCTGCAGAGTACTGTCGTGCTCTGGGTCCCACTCACAAGTAGCTGATTTATGTGTTAAGTAAAATGTAAGAGCACCACACCCACATGTGGTTTATGTTGCTTTCTAAGTATAGAGGTCCATCATAGGTTGCACTTTTCAACAACTGGTAGAAATTACAGGGTGCCTCAACCTGCTTTTTCTTTAGATATCCATAGATACCATGGACCACTGAATCTCTAGAAATTTCACTGATATACTAGAGACTAAATTTTCAGGGAGTTTATCTTCCACCCTCTGACGTACTTGACATAAGGCATCTTGACATCTAGTATCTGGTACTTCCTATTCACAGGTGCAATCATAATGTCATCAGTGTTGTGGACCAACATGATATTCTTTGGGATATTAGACAGTTCAAGTCCCTGTGGACAGGCCCTGAGGTAAGACAATAAAGGTGTATTGATGTCCCTGCCAGGTAAAATCCAATTACTTCAGATATGCCTTGCCAATGGAGAAAAGTTTATTTGCCACATTAATAGCTGCATGCCACATGTCACTGGCTGTGTTGATTTGCTCCAGTAAAGATACACATCTGGAGGAAAGCTGCAATGAGAATCACTCTTTGATGACATTAACAATAACCCACAGTCATAGATCCATCCAGCTTTTGCATTGGCCAAACAGATAATTTAAACAAAGATAGGCTATGAATCATCACCCCTGCATCTTTCAAGTTGTTGATGGTTAAAGTAATCTCTATAATTCACTCAGAAATGTGGTATTGCACTTGGTTTAGTATTTTGGTAAGGAGGAGTAAATTTAGGGACTTCCACTTGGCTTTTCTACCATATTAGCCCTTATTCCATGAGTCAGAAAACCAGCTTGTGGATTTTTTTCCATTTGCTGAGTACAGCTATTTCAACTGCAAATATAGAATTAAAATGTGGGAACACCACAAGATGTTTTCCTTGATTAACTAGGATGAGCACAAGAAGGACTCAGGCTGAAGCTCCATTTATTATTGACCTAATTTCCACATGGACCCCAGTACTATTTTATTCCTGCACATTTGCATGAATTCAGAGCCAGTGTCCCTAAAGTCTGATGGCTACTCTTTCCAAGTTCATAGTCATTCTATGTAAATAGCTTCACAGACCCTTGGAAACATCTTGCAGAAATATTTGCAGTATATATTTGTATTAGTATTCTCTTGTTGATGTAACAAATTACCAAAAATTTAGTGGCTTTAAAACAACACAAATTTATTATCTTACATTTCCATAGGTTAGAAGTCTGATGCAGTTCTCTCATACAGAAGTCTGATACAGAAGTCTGATACTAGGCTGAAATCAAGGTAAGGCTATGTTCCTTTCTGGCACCTTTAAGGGAAAATATTTCCTTGCATTTTCCAGCTCTAGAGGCTGCCCACATTCCTTGGCTCCTGGCTCTCTTCCTCCATCTTCAAAGGCAGCAAAGTTTTATCTCTCTGGGCCTTCTTCCTAGTAACATCTCCCTTTGACTCTCTGATCTCTTTTTAGCCTCCCCTTCCAATTTAAGGACTCTTTTAATTACATTGAATTAATCTGGATAAGGTAGAAAAATCACCCTTTTTAAAGGTCAGCTCATTGGAAATCTTAATTCCATATGCATTCTTAATTCCATTTTGCCATATAATCTAACATAGTCCATATAATCTAACACAGTGACAGTTTTCCTGGATTAGGACAAAGACGTCTTTGGGGGTTCATTATTCTGCCTACCACAGTACTATAATCTTATTGCAGAGTACTTCCTCAAAGACATCAGACTCCCCTTCTATAAAGGACTGCTAATTGGGTGAGAAGCCATGACTATCTATGTTGACAGTTCAAATAAGCTGACTGCTCACCATGCCTAGGGAATATTTGTTTATACACAGGCATACCTTGGAGATATCGCAGGTTCAGATCCAGACCAACGCAATAAAGCGAATACCACAATAAAGTGAGGGGCATAATATTTTTAGTTTCCCAGTACATATAAAAGTTACGTTTACATTTTACTGTAGTCTATGAAGTGTACAATAGCATTATATCTAAAAGACAATGTACGCACCTTAATTTTAAAATACTTTATTGCTAAAAAATACTAATCATCATCTGAGCCTTTAGTGAGTCACAATGTTTTTGCTGGTGGAGGGTCTCGCCTCGATGTTGATGGCTGCTGACTGATCATCAGGGCGGTGGCTGTTGGAGGCTGGGGTGACTGTGGCAGTTTCTTAAAATAAGACCACAGTGAAGTTGCCACATTAGGCTGACTCTTGCTCTCACTAACAATATCTTTGTCGCTTACAATGTCCTTTGATAGCATTTTACTCACAAAACTTTCAAAATTGCAGCAATCCTCTCAAACCCTGCCCCTACTTTGTCAAATACATTTACATAATATTCTAAATCCTTTATTGTCATTTCAAAAATATTTGTTGTATCTTCACCAGAAGTAGATTCCATGTCAAGAAACCACTTTCTATGCTCATCCATAAGAAGCACCCCCTCAACGGTTCAAGTTTTATCATGAGATTGCAGCAACTCAGTCACATGTTCAGGCTCCACTTTTTTTTTCTTTTTAACATCTTTATTGGAGTATAATTGCTTTACAGTGTAGTGTTAGTTTCTGCTGTATAACAAAGTGAATCAGCTATACGTATACTTATATCCCCATATCCCCTCCCTCTTGCATCTCCCTCCCACCCTCCTTATCCCACCCCTCTAGGTGGTTGCAAAGCTATTTCCACCACATTTGCAGTTATTTCCTCCAAAGTCATCCATGAGGGTTGGTATCAACTTCTTCCAAACTCCTATTAATGTTGTTATTGGGACCTCTTCCCATGAATCACTAATATTCTTCATGGCATCTAGAATGGTGACTCCTTTCCATAGAGTTGTCAATTGACTTTGCCCAGATCCACTATCTATGTCAGCTATAGCCTTATGGGGTATATTTCTTAAATAATAAAACTTGAGAGTCAAAATGACTCCTTTATCTACAGGCTGCAGAGTAGATGTTGTGTTAGCAGGCATGACAACAACGTGAATCTCATTGTACATCTCTATCAGAGCTCTTGACTGACCAGGTGCATTGTCAGTGAGTAGTAATATTTTGTAAGGAATCTTTTTTTCTAAGCAGTACGTCTCAACAGTGGGCTTAAAGTATTCAGTTAACCATGTTGTCAACAGATGCACTCTCATTGAGACTTTGTTGCTCCATTTATTGAGAACAGGCAGAGTAGATTTAGCGTAATTCTTCAGGGCCCTGGGATTTTTGGAACGGTAAATGAGCATTGACTTCAACTTCAAGTCACCAGCTGCGTTAGCCCCTAACAAGAGAGTCAGCCTGTCCTTTGAAACTTTGAAGCCAGGCATTGACTTCTCCCCTTTGGCTATGAAAGTCTTAGATGGCATGTTCTTCCAACAGAAGGTTGTTTTGTCTGCATTGAAATCTATTGTTTAGAGTAGCCACCTTCATTAATTATCTCAGCTGGATCTTCAGGATAACTTGCTGCAGCTTCTACACCAGCACTTGCTGCATCACCTTACACTTCAATGTTATGGAGATAGCTTCTTTCCTTAAACCTCATGAATCAACCTCAGCTAACTTCAAACTTTTCTCTGCAGCTTCTTCACCTCTCTCAGCTTTCATAGGATTGAAGAGAGTTAAGACCTTGCTCTGGATTAGGCTTTGGCATAAGGGAATGTTATAGCTGGTTTGATCTTCTAACCAGACCACTGAAACTTTCTTCATATCAGCAATAAGGCCCTTTCACTTTCTTATCATCATGTATTCACCAGAGGAGCACGTTTAATTTCCTTCAAGAACTTTTCCTTTGCATTCACTTGGCTGTTTGGCACAGGAAGCCTAGTTTTTGCCCTATCTCAGCTTTGTACATGCCCTCCTCACTAAGCTAATTTATTTCTGTCTTTTGACTTGAAGTGAGAGCTGTACAACCCTTCCTTTCATTTGAACACTTAGAGACCATTGTAGGGCTATTAATTGGTCTAATTTCAATATTGCTGTGTCTCAGGGAATAGAAAGGCTTGAGGAGAGGGAGAGAGATGGGGGAAATGGCTGGTTGGTGGAGCAGTCAGAATACACACAATATTTATCAGTTAAGTTCACCGCCATCTTACAAGGGTGCAGTTCATGTTTCCCCAAAGCAATCACAATATGGTAGTCACATCAAAGGTCACCCGGTCACCATAACAAACATAATAATAATGAAAAGTTTGAAATATTTTGAGAATTACAAAAATGTGACACAGAGACATGAGGTGAGCAATCGCTGCTGGAAAAATGGTGTTGATAGAATTTCTCCATGTAGGGTTTCCACAAAACTTCAACTTGTAAAAAACACAATATCTGGGAAGCTCAGTACTGCAAAGGGCAATAAAACCAAAGACACCTGTAGATGAAGTAGCACTTTAGTAAACTGACCATCTGTTTCATTCCTTGGCTCACCATAAATCATAAACCACTCTCATAGATTCCTTTATGTCAAAATACTCCTATCCCCACCTTATCCATGATGCCTATCGCAGTGTTGGTGCCCACATTGTTTCTCATGGCTACTTACTCTTACCTGGACTCCTTGCTCCAGAATTCCATCATCTCTTTTGAATTCAGGAAGCTCATTTTAATGGCAGCATTTCTCACTATCATTCCTAGCCTAAGGGACAGCCATTATGGAGATTTTATGGATGCTGTCTCTCTTGTTATTATTTAATTTTTTAATGTTTTAGAGAGTAGAGTGTCCACTGGGTCCTCCTGGTGGGTATAGTCAAGGAAACAGTGTTCTATTTCTACATAATAACTTCAATCCGCTACTTGCATCTCTCTGTCTTGAGTGCTTCCTACAAATTATGCCAGGGAAATTCTGTCATCGAAATTTTATTGAATTAAAGTCACCATTAAAACCATAATTCAGTCAATCAAACTAATAACCTGTTAGGGTCACTTCCAGCTGTTTGCAGTAGCACATTAAATCAAGAATCTTGATTAAAGACACCCATGTTAATAAATTTATTCTCTCTAGTGTAACATTCTTAAAATCCAATCCAAGACATACTCCCTATGTTCTAGCTGATATAAATTAGCAATATATTGCAATTCTTTGGTTTGTAAGCTATCTGTTTATAGAGGTGATTCTTGTAGCTTTCCTCCTTGGGCATATTGATATTTACCTACTTATGGACTTGACAGTAATGAAGGGCATTTGGGTGAATTATGAAAAGAATAGGATGCCCCTTGTGAAGCAAGCCTCACAGGAGATTTAAGAATGGAAGGACTAATCTATTTATTTATTATTTTAAATATTTATTTATTTATTTGGCTGTGCCGGGTCTTAGTTGCAGCAGGCATGATCTTTCGTTGTGGCATGTGGGATCTAGTTCCCTGACCAGGGATTAAACCCAGGCTCCCCGCACTGGGAGCATGGAGTCTTAACCACTGGACCACCAGGGAAGTCCCAGACTAATCTATTTAGACAGGAGAAGAGAGGCTATTTCTGCCTGCAAAGGGAGCTTAGTAATATTTAGAGGTTCAAGTTTCATCAGAGCTTATCTAAAACAATCCAATAAAAAAGATCAGAATCTCACTCATTCCAAATAATGTCCTAAATTAAACAAAAAATGACTTGTTTAGGTTGTGTTTTCAACTTGAGTTTTGATTGTGAAATACACATATTTATTTTTTTTATAATCCTAAACCACATATTCTCTGAGGTTACTAAAACAGGAATCTGAAAACTGAAAACTATAGCCCAGAGCCCATTCTGAGAATGGTTTACAGGGTTAAAAAAAGAAGAAGGAAAAAGATTATGTAACATAGACTGTCCCACAAGTCCTGAAACTTTTACTATCTGACCCTTTATAGAAAAAAAGTTGCTGAACCTTGAACAAGAAAAAAAAAGTGATTATTTTAAGGTTATGCAGAAGGTCTGGGGTTTCAGCTGACACTGCCTTAATGTAAGCATTATAAATCCAGTGCCTTTTCTGTACACTCCAGCACTTTCATAAGTAGTCATCTTACTTCTCAGACTTTGTAGTCATTATTATGTCTGTACTGTCAAGTAGAACAGCTACTTGGCCTCCTAAGACTTGCAGGCAACCAACACTTCACCCAAGCATTTATAGATCATAATTTCATAAAATCACACATTACCGGTATCCCATTTACACTAGAAAATATATTATCAAAGTATTAATACTCAAAGAACTGAACACTTCAATCTCATAATCTCATATTGAGAGTCTTGGTACTAGAAACTATATCAGTCAGAATCTGGTCAGAAAATGGAAACCATCACATGTATTTCAAACAGAGGTAATTTAATATAAGAAGCTATTTACCTGTATAATGGAAGAACATAGAAATAACCCAGAAATAAGGAAATCAAAAACAAGCAGTAGCAGGAATTCCCTCACACCTCTATGACTGTAAAGATAAAAGGAAAAGATGAGCCCAGGAGCAGGTCCATCACACAGAAGCAGGAATTATAGTGAGTCTGTCTTTCAAGACCTGAGATTATGGAGCTCAGCGTTGTTCAGCAGTTGATGGACCAGCGGCGGTGGTGTTAAAGGATGTAACTTCTTTTGTTGATGTTGTTCAAAGCAGGTGAGTGGGGATATCCTGCCTTTTCCTTTCCTTCCTGCCTTGCAGTCTTCTTATATACCTGTGTAGACTAAAGCTATTTGGAAATGGAAAGCAAGGAAATCTGGGAAATGCTATTCCCTTCTAGAAAGAGGAAGGCAGAGAAACATGGGCATTGGACATGAAACAGAAAAATAGCTGTCATGTTTGTTTTGTAACCAGCAACATGCTAAAAAGTCTCTTATTCTAATAATTTATCAGTATATTCTGCTTCACTCTGTATAATGTATAATACTATATTTTTGTGTTTAATAATTATTTTCCAATACATACACTATCATTTCTTTTTCTTGACTTACTGAACTCATTAGGATTTTTGATAAAATATTAAATAAAGGTACTAAAGGTGAGCATTCTTATCTTTTCACTACAGCAAAGGGAAAGTATTCAATATTTCACCATTAAGTATGATGCTTGCTATGGGTTATAGGGTGCCTTAATTTTTTACTTTTTTGGTTTCATTGAGGTGTAATTGATATACAAAAAATTCCACATATATTATACAGTTTGGACATACATACACACCCATGATACCATCACCACAATCAAGGTAATAAACATATCACCTCCAAAAGTTTTCTTGTGTCCCTTTGTTTTGTGTGTATATGTGTGCGTATGTATGTGTGTTAAAAACACTTAACATGAGATCTATCCTCTTAAATTTTTAGATGCACAGCACTGTATTAACTATAGGAGCTATGTTTTGCAGCAGATATCTAGAAATAATTCATCTTGTATAACGTACTGAACATCAAATCCCCATTTCCCCCTCCTCCCAGCCTCTGGAGACCATCATTCTACTTTTTGATAAGTTTATCTCTTTTAGATTTCTCATATGGATGGAGTCATGCAGTAAGTGTCCTTCTGTGCCTGACTTATTTCGCTTAGCATAGTGTCTTCAAGGAACATCAATATGGTTGCAAATGGTAGAATTTCCTTCTTTTCTTTTTAAGGTTGAATGATATTCCGTTGTATGTATACACCACATTTTCTTAATCCATTCATCTGTTGATAGATATTTGGAGTGTTTCCACATATTGATTATTGTGAATAATGCTACAGTGAACAGGGGAGAACAGATACCTCTTGGAGATCCATATTTTAATTCTTTTGGATATATATCCAGGAGTAAGGTTGCCGGATTATATGGTGGTTCTATTTTTAATTTTTGAGGATCTTCCATAGTGTTATCCATAGTGGTGCACCATTTTACATTCCCATCAACAGTGTACAACTGTTCCAATTTCTCCATATGCTGCCACACTTGTTATCTTTTTGGTTTTTAGATAATTGTCATCCTAACAGGTGTGAGGTGATATCTCATTGTGATTTAGATTTGCATTCCCTCATGGTTAACAATGTCAAGCACCTTTTCATATACCTGTTGGTCATTTGTATGTCTGCTCTGGAGAAATGTGGGAAAACTGGATATTCACATGCAAAAGAATGAAACTGGGCCTCTATCATACAACATACACAAAAATCAACTGAAAATGGATTAAAGACTTAATGTAAGGCCTAAAACTGTAAAATTTCTGGAAGAAAACATTGAGGAATAGCTTTTTGACATAAGATGCCTTTATTTCTGTACACTGTAAAGTTTTCACCTCAAGAATTACTTCATTTACATCTTTGGTAATTGTTGCTATTGAAGTTGATCTGGTTTGCTTTTTTTTTTTTTTTTAATATTTTTTTTGGCTCTCCATTCCCTGTTCTCTAAATTTTTGCATCCCACATTATTACATTTTTTGCCCATTTTCTATAAATGCCATACAAAACTTGAATTTCTCCTTTGCATTTCTTATTATATTTATTATATTTAAACATTCAAATAAAGTTTGAACACTGCTGTATAATTTGATTTTTTTTCACAGTCTTCTTTTTCTCACATTCTCCTAATCACCTCATGTTCTTGCCTTTTTATTCATTTTATTTTTTCTTTATCAAACTGGATTTCTGTGTTGTATGAGCCATGTCATATTTTTTCCCACTGAGGATGCAAAATAATTTTCTTAACTCTTAATTTATTTTCTGGTAAAATAATTTACAGGTGTTATATTTTCTCTGAGTCTTCCAAATATGTTCTCTTTTATTCTAAAGAATTTTTTTATAGCTACTATATTTGGTTTTTAATATTTATAAATTATTGATCAAAGGAAGATATGATCAAATATTTTGCCAATGGTTTGAGCATATACAGTCCTTGTTAAAATTCTTTCTTTGTCAATCTCTGTGCTGGTAGAATGTTCTTATCATTTTTATAACCACTGGACACATTGTTATGTACAGTTTATGCCTTCATCCACAATATCTGACAGGGTTTATTTAACACAGTGCTGCTGGAATGAACTTCTCATACTTTTATATATTTATTTATTTTTTATGTGCATTCTTATTTATTTATTTATATATTTATTTATTTTAACATCTTTATTGGAGTATAATTGCTTTACAATGGTGTGTTAGCTTCTGCTGTATAACAAAATGAATCACCTATAGGTATACATATATCCCCATATCCTCTCCCTCTTGCATCTCGCTCCCACCCTCCCTACCCCACCCATTTAGGTGGTCACAAATCACCAAGCTATTCTCCGCATGTGATGCAGCTGCTCCCCACTAGCTATATATTTTACATTTGGTAGTGTGTATACGTCAATGCTACTCTCTCACTTCGTCCCAGCTTACCCTTCCCCATGTCCTCAAGTCCATTCTCTACATCTGCGTCTTTAGTACATGACTCTTTGAAAGTCTTACATATCAAGTAATTGAAAGCTTCATATCCAAGTATATTTGATATCAGAATACTAATGTTTCTTCTCACATCCCTGGCATGGTCCATGTGGGAATCACATCTTGAGTAACACCAGCAGTAGTACCCAACTACTTAATAATATATAAGTTGGAAATTGGGAGAAACCTAATATTTAAGAAACTACCATACAGCAAACCAATTTTTGATTAATTTAAAATATATGCACACTCATGCATATACATTGTAAATTATTTCAATAGTGTAGTAAAAATGCTCACAAAGATCATTGTCCATTTTTATTTCCCGATTTTTCCCCCAATCCTGTTTATACATCATCCTGTTCAACCATACTAAGAGAGAGTACCCTAAAAATATGTAGCAACAGTACAAATATTTTTTAACTAATAGAGAACTATTCAACTTTATTCCACAGATTTTACAGCCTTATTTCTCAATTTTACCCTGAGTTTAGTCATGAGTTCTTTAGAAATGTTCTTTAGAAAATGTTATAAGCTAAAGACTTCGGAAGCACCATCTGGTGCAAATTATTGCAGACTTTGTTGGTAGAGAGACAGACGGCTGTGGTACTGATCCTCTTTGTATATCATGTAATCCTGTACTACAGAATCCAAAATTTGTCTGTGTTCTGTATAAAACACAAGAATGCTGAAAGTCAGCCAAAGTAGAACAAAGCTTTAATCAATTCACTGTTTCTTGTTGAGGATGGTTTTGCTTCAGTGGGCAGAAATCTGATTATCTATAAAAGGCTAATAGTACAATTGTCTATACCCTCTGATAATGATTTACTGACCGCTTTCCTTTTCCTATTTCAGTTTCCTCACTGAAATATGACCCTCTCCTCTCTTCCACTGAGGCTAAAAAACAATGTGTTCAATTTAACTGCAAATGAGTATCAAGATAAATATAAGCTTAGAAAATAAAACCCAATATTTATTCATTCGTTCAGCAAAGACTAGCATTGCATACACCATGTCAGACACTGAGGCATTAAAAGATCCAAGGATGTGTAGATACCTCTTTAACCTCAAGACGCTCCCAGTCCAGTGGTGAAGAGAAACCAAGGTAAAACAACCATTAGCACTGCTACAAAGATATACATGAAATTTCTTTTATTTCCATCAGTAAGATAAAAAAATGAAAATACAAGAAAATATGATTTCCAAACTCTCTCTCTCTCTCCTTCCTCTCTCATTTTTCTCTCTCTCCTTTGCTTTACTTTTCCTTATCCTTATTAAAGTTTCAACTAACAAACAAACGGAAGAAAATAGATTAACTGATTATATTCTACACACCTTGAAAAGGCAACTATGTCACATAATATAAAGCATAGGAATAGCCATCAAAACTCTTCAAAGTTCTAACACACTTTGTAAAGTAAGAAGATGAATTATATTTTAAAATTTAGTGACCTTTTTTTTCATTAGGAGTCAAATCTTACCTGAGGACAATAAAACACTGGAAACATAAAACGAAAAAAGAGCAAATTAAATTTCATTTAAATAACAGTGGTAAAAGAAAAGAAATTAGGAAATATGAGATGTTTCATGTTTCTTTCCCCTAATCTTTCTTGCCTGTTTTAAAATGAATTATCAGTATTCTTCAAAGCATAATAAATTTGAAATCATGGAACATGGAGACGTGTTTTATCCAGTGAACAATGCAATGAGTCTTGGAAAAATAAACTTCCTCTGAGCATTTTGGACTTCTACTAGTACCCTTTCAGAATTACATCTGTTTTGGTTAAATATAAGCGTATCCCATTTATGAAAAGTCAGAGAGAGAAGGTTTTGATTATACAGGCACTGGTTTTAAAGACTTATTGATAAGTGTTCAGGATTTAAATTTAGGTAATTCATATGGTATTGTGGTTGAACTTAACAACTGCAATGTGCTTTCTAACAACATAAGAGCAGATGATTTTAGAGTTATTTAAACACAAAATACTTCTAACTAAAAATACACATAACAAGGTCTTCTAATAATGGCTGTATAAAGAAGGCAGTGATTACAACCATAGATAAAAATTTCGCATTTTAAAAATTAGAAAAGAAATATCTTTAAACAATTATTTTAAGGCTTTTGAAGATGAAGGAGTCAGAAATGTGTAAAGTTTTAATTTTAATTACTCTAGGAGGGGGATCAAAAAAAGATCTTGCTGGGATTTATGTCAGAGAGTGTTCTGCTTGTGACTTCCTCTAAGAGTTTTATAGTGTCTGGTCTTACATTTAGGTCTTTAATCCATTTTGAGTTTATTTTTGTGTATGGTGTTAGAAAATGTTCTAATTTCATTCTTTTACATGTAACTGTCTAGTTTTCCCAGCACCACTTATTGAAGAGACTGTCTTTTCTCCATTGTATATCCTTGCCTCTTTTGTCATAGATTAGTTGACCATTGGTGCATGCGTTTATCTCCGGGCTTTCTATCCTGTTCCATTGAGCTATATTTCTTTTTTTGTGCCAGTACTATATTGCCTTGATTACTGTAGCTTTGTAGTATAGTCTGACATCAGGGAGTCTGATTCGTCTAGCTCCGTTTTTTTCCCTCAAGATTGCTTTTGCTATTTGGGTTCTTTTGTGTCTCCATACAAATTTTAAGATTTTTTTCCTCTAGTTCTGTGAAAAATACCATTAGTAATTTGATAGGGTTTACATTGAATCTGTAGGTTGCTTTGGGTAGAATAGTCATTTTCACAGTATTGATTCTTCCAATCCAAGAGCATGGTAAATCTCTACATCTGTTTGTGTCATCTTTGATTTCTTTCATCAGAGTCTTATAATTTTATGCGTACAGGAGTTTTACTTCCTTAGGTAGGTTTATTCCTCGGTATTTTATTCTTTTTGTTGCAATGGTGAATGGGATTGTTTCTTTAATTTCTCTTTCTGAATTTTCGTTGTTAGTGTACAGGAATGCAAGAGATTTCTGTGTATTAATTTTATATCCTGCAACTTTACCAGATTCATTGATAAGCTGTAGTAGTTTTCTGGTGGTATATTTAGGATTTTCTATGTCTAATATCATGTCATCTGCAAACAGTGACAGTTTTACTTCTTCTTTTCCAATTTGTATTGCTTTTATTTCTTTTTCTTCTCTGATTGTCATGGTTAGGACTTCCAAAACTATGTAGAATAAAAGTGGAGAGAGTGGATATCCTTGTCTTGTTCCTAATCTTAGAGGAAATGCTTTCATTTTTTCACCATTGAGAATGATGTTGGCTGTGGGTTTGTCATATACGGCCTTTATTATGTTGAGGTAAGTTCCCTCTATGCCCACTTTCTGGAGAGTTTTTATCATAAATGGGTGTTGAATTTTGTCAAAAGCTTCTTCTTCATCTACTGAGATGGTCATATTGTTTTATTCTTCAGTTTGTTAATGTGGTGTATCACATTAATTGATTTATGTATGTTGAAGAATCCTTGCATCCCTGGGATAAATCCCACTTGATCATGGTGTATGATCCTTTTAATATGTTGTTGGATTCTGTTTGCTAGTATTTTGTTGAGGATTTTAGCATCTATTTTCATCAGTGATATTGGCCTGTAATTTTCATTTTTTGTGATACATTTTTCTGGTTTTGGTATCAGGGTGATGGTAGCCTCATAGAATGAGCTTGGGAGTTTTCTTTCCTCTGTAATTTTTTGGAAGAGTTTCAGAAGGATACATGTTAACTCTTCTCTAAATGTTTGATAGAATTCGCCTGTGAAGCCATCTGGTCCTTGACTTTTGTGTGTTGGAAGATTTTAAATTACGCTTTCAATTTCATTAATTGTGATAGGTCTGTTTATATTTTCTGATTTTTCCTGTTTCAGTCTTGGAAAATTATACCTTTCCAAGAATTTGTCCATTTCTTCTAGGTTGTCCATTTTATTGACATATAGTCACTTAATGTAGTCTTCTATGATCCTTTGTATTTCTGTGATGTCAGTAGTAAATTCTCCTTTTTCATTTCTAATTTTATTAATTTGAGTCCTCTCCCTTTTATTATTGATGAGTCTGGCTGAAGGTTTATCAATTTGTTTATCTTCTCAAAGAACTAGCTTTTTGTTTCATTGATCTTTGCTATTGTTTTCTTCATCTCTATTTCATTTATTTCTGCTTTGATCTTTATGATTTCTTTCCTTCTACTAACTTTAGGTTTTGTTTCTATAGCATAAACCAGCACAATATTGTAAATCAACTATACTCCAATAAAAATTAATTGAAAAAATTCTGGAGAGGGTATGGAGAAAAGAGAACCTTCCTACACTATTGGTGAGAATGTAAATTGGTACAGCAAGTATGAAGAACATTATAGAACGTCCTTAAAAACTGAAAATAAAGCTACCATAAGACCTATCAATCACACTCCTGGCCATATATCCAGAGAAAACCATAATTCGAAAAGATACATGCACCCCAGTGTTTATAGCAATGCTACTTACAATAGCCAGGACATGGACGCAACCTAAGAGTCCATCACAGAGGAATGGAAAGAAGATGTGGTGTGTGTGTGTGTGTGTGTGTGTGTGTATACACAATGGAATATTACTCAGCCATACAAAAAAAAGAAATAATGCCTTTTGCAGAGACATGGATGGACCTAGAGACTGTCATACTGAGTGAAGTAAGTCAGACAGAGAAAGACAAATATCATATGATATTGCTTATATGTGGAATCTAAAAAAATTGTACAAATGAACCTATTTACAAAACAGAAATAGAGTCACAGATGTAGAAAATAAACTAATGGTCACCAAGGAGGAAAGGGGGGATAAATTGGGAGATTGGGATTGACATATACACACTACTATATATAAAATAGGTAACTAATAAGAACCTACTGTATAGCACTGGGAACTCTGCTCAGTACTCTGTAATGACCTATCTGGGAGTACAATCTAAAAAAGACTGGATATATGTGTATGTATAACTGATTCACTTTGCTGTACAGCAGAAATTAACACAACATTGTAAATCAGCTATACTCCAATAAAAATTAATTAAAAAAGGAAATGTGTACAGTGTTTACTCCTGAGCAACTGCTCCATTAGATAAGAGCAGCTAATTTGTGGCTTCTTGTTTGAAGGTGGTGACTTGGCCTGATATCTCCCAGTTCAGGTAGTGATAATATGCAGAATCTCTGACTCAAGATGCATATAAATGGGTTCTAAAGAACAGATAATCTAGAAAACATTGCAAACACATGGAAGACCTCGGGGATGCCAGCACAAAACTGGACAGAAATTAAAGAGTACTTAACTTCCAAAGAGAGAACTGTTCCTGGTGAGATTTGGATGTATGCTGGACTTCTAGTGTGTTTCCAAACCCATATACAGTTTGGGAGGTTTGTGAGCTGAAACTGCAGCTCATAGTGAGATTGGGAGCAAACCCCAGAAAAAAAGAAATGTCAGAGATGGTAAGGCTCAAAATCTGAATATAAATTCTGCCTGATCTTTGAATCAATACTGAGCTAGGCAGGCTCAGGGGAGACTCCCAGGGATCCAAGCTAAAAAAGTAATAGCTCGTAGAAGAAAAGACTGAGCAGAGTCATCACTGTTACCCACCATGAGGGAGAAAGACATTCAGTTTTAGTCTTGGCTAGTTAAGAGGCTACTATGACAAAATAAGGGCAACAATCATCTTTAGGAAAAAAAAAAAAAAAAGACCAGATCCAATAGTCTTCAAAACATTATTCGCAATGACTAACAGAACATGAACATATGAACTGCATTCAGGAAAGAAAGCAGTCATTAGAAATTGACTCCAAATGGACCCAATTGTGGTATATAGCATATAAAGATTTCAGAGCAAATATTTTAAATTTGTCCAAAGTGTTAAACAATGTATTAAGAACTAAAGGCAAATTTGATATTAATGATAAAAAATAGGTAATCACAATAGGGAACTGGAAATTATAAAAATGAAGTAATTTGAAATAGTAAGCTAAAGAAATAACTGAGAAAAATGTACTATATGATATTAAAAGCACATATAAAATGGTATGAAAAATAAGTGGACCTGAAGTTAGAGCAATGGCTATTTTCCAATCTGAACAGAGAGAAATAAAAGATGTTAGAAAAAAAAAAGAATGAGTAAGGTGGCAGAGATGTGTGGAACAATATTAAATGGACACTATACTTGTAATCAAAGTCCCAGGAGGAGAGGAGAGTAAAAAGGAAGGAGACAATTTTTCTGAAAAAATAATGCTTTAAAAACTGCCCAAATTCAGTGAAAAACATTAAATTAAAGATAAAAAAATAGTATAAATGAAAAGGAAACTGCACATTAGCAACATTGTAGTTAAATTGATAAAAGCCAAAAATAAAGAGAAAATAATGAAAGCAGCAAGAAAAAAATGACATATCATATATAGGAAAACAATAACAATGACTGACTTCTAATAAGAAATAATGGAGGCCAGAAGACATTGAAATGGTGTATTCAAAGTACTGAAAATACTGTTAATGGAGAAGACTATAGCTAATCAAATCCCTTCTATTCAAATGCCAAGTAAAGTCATTTTCATGTTGAAACAAGAGAGAATTTTTTGCCAGTAGATCTGCACTTCAAGAAATACTAAAAGAAATCGTGCTGCAGAGAAATGGCACCAGTGGATAAAAAGGATTATGCAAGAAAAAATGACAAACACCAGAAATAATAAATACATAGATAAATATAAAAGACTATGTATACAAACACACACACCCTATATATATATATGTTTATGTGTACATATGTGCATATATACATACATATACATATATATGCATAATTATTCTCCATTTCTTTATGAGATAAATCACTGATTAAAAAAAAATCTGGACACTTAGGAGCAGAATTAAGTGAGGGCAGGACACAGGAGAGAGGGAGCAGCGTCTGGGATCTTACCTCTGCCTGAGAAGCATCCTGTCCAATACACGTTCAGAAAGTCTTGGACTTCTTAACATACAATTCTTAATAGCCAGAAGGAAAGTGTACATTTAAAACTTTGGACAGATCGGAACCAAGATTGCTGAGTAGAAGGATGTGCTCTCACTCCCTCTTGTGAGAACACCAGAATCACATCTAGCTGCTGGACAATCATCAACAGGAAGACACTGGAACTCACCAAAAAAGATACCCCACATCCAAAGACAAAGGAGAAGCCATAATGAGATGGTAGGAGGGGTAAAATCACATCCCATAACTGCTGGGTGGGTGACTCACAGACTGGAGAACACTTATACCACAGAAGTCCACCCACTGGAGTGAAGGTTCTGAACTGCATGTCAGGCTTCCCAACCTGAGGGTCCGGCAACGGGAGGAAGAATTCCTAGAGAATCAGACTTTGAAGGCTAGTGGGATTTGATTACAGGACTTTGACAGGACTGGGGGAAACAGAGACTCCACTCTTGGAGGGCACACACAAAGTAGTGTGCGCACTGGGACCCAGGGGAAGGAGAAGTGACCCCAGGGGAAACTGAACCAGACCTACCTGCTAGTGTTGGAGGGTCTCCTGCAGAGGCAGGGGTGGCTGTGGCTCACCATGGGGACAAGGACACTGGCAACAGAAGTTCTGGGAAGTACTCCTTGGCGTGAGCCCTCCCAGAGTCAGCCATTAGCCCTACCAAAGAGCCCAGGTAGGCTCCAGTGTTGGGTTGCCTCAGGCCAAACAACCAACAGGGAGGGAACCCAACCCCACCCATCAGCAGTCAAACGGATTAAAGTTTTACTGAGCTCTGCCCGCCAGAGCAACACCCAGCTCTACCCACCACCAGTCTGTCCCTCCCATCAGGAAATGTGCACAAGCCTCTTAGATAGCCTCATCCACCAGAGGGGAGACAGCAGAAGCAAGAAGAACTACAATCCTGCAGCCTGTGGAAAAAAAACCACATTCACAGAAAGACAGACAAGATGAAAAGGCAGAGGGCTATGTACCAGATGAAGGAACAAGATAAAAACCCCAGAAAAACAACTAAACGAAGTGGAGATAGGCAACCTTCCAGAAAAAGAATTCAGAATAATGATAGTGAAGATGATCCAGGACCTCGGAAAAAGAATGGAGGCAAAGATCGAGAAGATGTAAGAAATGTTTAACAAAGACCTAGAAGAATTAAAGAACAAACAAACAGATGAACAATACAATAATTGAAATGAAAACTACACTAGAAGGAATCAATAGCAGAAGAACGGAGGCAGAAGAACGGATAACTGACCTGGAAAACAGAATGGTGGAATTCACTGCTGGGGAACAGAATAAAGAAAAAAGAATGAAAAGAAATGAAGACAGCCTAAGAGACCTCTGGGACAACTCTAAATGCAACAACATTCACATTATAGGGGTCCCATAGGGACAAGAGAGAGAAAGGACCCGAGAAAATATTTGAAGAGATTATAATCGAAAACTTCCCTAACATGGGAAAGGAAATAGCCACCCAAGTTCAGGAAGCTCAGAGAGTCCCATACAGGAAAAACCCAAGGAGAAACATGCCGAGACACAGAGTAATCAAACCGGCAAAAATTAAAGACAAACAAAAATTATTGAAAGCAGCAAGGGAAAAACGACAAATAACATACAAGGGAACTCTTATAAGGTTAACAGCTGATTTCACAGTAGAAACTCTACAAGCCAGAAGGGAGTGGCATGATATAATCAAAGTGATGAAAGGGAAGAACCTACAACCAAGATTACTCTACCCAGCAATGATCTCATTCAGATTCGATGGAGAAATCAAAAGCTTTACAGACAAGCAATAGCTAAGAGAATTGAGCACCACCAAACCGGCTCTGCAAGAAACGCTAAAGGAACTTCTCTAAGTGGGAAACAAAAGAGAAGAAAAGGACCTACAAAAATAAACCCAAAACAATTAAGAAAATGGTCATAGGAATATACATATCGATAATTACCTTAAACGTGAATGGATTAAATGCTCCAACCAAAAGACACAGACTTGCTGAATGGATACAAAAACAAGACCCATATATGTGCTGTCTACAAGAGACCCACTTCAGACCTAGGGACACATACAGAATGAAAGTGAGGGGATGGAAAACGGTATTCCATGCAAATGGAAACCAAAAGAAAGCTGGAATAGCAAGATTCATATCAGATAAAATAGACTTTAAAATAAAGAATGTTACAGGAGACAAGGAAGGACACTACGTAATAATCAAGGGATCAATCCAAGAAGAAGATATAACAATTATAAATACATATGCACCCAACATAGGAGCACCTCAATACATAAGACAACTGCTAACAGCTATAAAGGAAGAAATTGACAGTAACACAATAATAGTGGGGGACTTTAAAACCTCACTTACACCAATGGACAGATCATCGAAACTGAAAATAAATGAGGAAACAGAAGCTTTAAATACACAATAGACCAGACAGATTTAATTGATATTTATAGGACATTCCATCCAAAAACAGCAGATTACACTTTCTTCTCAAGTGTGCATGGAACATTATCCAGGATAGATCACACCTTGGGTCACAAATCAAGCGTCAGTAAATTTAAGAAAATTGAAATCATATCAAGCATCTTTTCTGACCACAACATTATGAGATTAGAAATGAATTACATGGAAAAAAACGTAAAAAACACAAACACATGGAGGCTAAACAATACCTTACTAAAAGAGATCACTGAAGAAATCAAAGAGGAAATGAAAAAATACCTAGAGACAAATGACAATGAAAACACGATGATCCAAAACCTTTGGGATGCAGCAAAAACAGTTCTAAGAGGGAAGTTTATAGCTATACAAGCCTACCTCAGGAAACAAGAAAAATCTCAAATAAACAATCTAACCTTACACCTAAAGAAACTAGAGAAAGAAGCACAAACAAACCCCAAAGTTAGCAGAAGGAAAGAAGTCATAAAGATCAGAGCAGAAATAAATGAAATAGAAACAAGGAAAACAATAGCAAAGATCAGTACAACTGAAAGCTGGTTCTTTGAGAAGATAAACAAAATTGATAAACCATTAGCCAAACTCATCAAGAAAAAGAGGGAGAGGACTCAAATCAATAAAATTAGAAATGAAAAAGGAGAAGTTACAAAAGACACCGCAGAAATACAAAGCATCCCAAGAGACTACTACAAGCAACTGTATGCCAATAAAATGGACAACCTGGAAGAAATGGACAAATTCATAGAAAGGTATAACCTTCCAAGACTGAACCAGGAAGAAATAGAAAATATGAACATACCAATCACAAGTAATGAAATTGAAACTGTGATGAAAAATCTTCCAACAAACAAATTCCAGAACCAGATGGCTTCACAGTTGAATTCTATCAAACATTTAGAGAAGAGTTAACACCCATCCTTCTCAAACTCTTCCAAAAAATGGTGGAGGAAGGAACACTCCTAAACTCATTCCATGAGGCTACCATCACCCTGATACCAAAACCAGACAAAGATACTACAAAAAAAGAAAATTACAGACCAATATCACTGATGAATATAGATGCAAAGATCCTCAACAAAATACTAGCAAACAGAATACAACAACACATTAAAAGGATCATACAGCATGATCAAGTGGGATTTATCCCAGGGAGGCAAGGATTCTTCAATATACGCAAATCAATCAATGTGATACACCATATTAACAAACTGAAGAATAAAAACATATGATCATCTCAGTAGATGCAGAAGAAGCTTTTGACAAAATTCAACACCCATTTATGATAAAAACTCTCCAGAAAGTGGGCATAGAGGGAACCTACCTCAACATAATAAAGGCCATATAAGACAAACCCACAGCAAACATCATTTTCAATGGTGAAAAACTGAAAGCATTTCTTCTAAGATCAGGAACAAGACAAGGATGTCCACTCTCACCACTATTATTCAACATAGTTTTGGAAGTCCTAGCCACGGCAATCAGAGAAGAAAGAGAAATAAAAAGAATACAAATTGGAAAAGAAGAAGTAAAACTGTCATTCTTTGCAGATGACATTATACTATACATAGAGAATCCTAAAGATGCCACCAGAAAACTACTAGAGCTAATCAATGAATTTGGTAAAGTTGCAGGATACAGAATTAATGCACAGAAATCTCTTGCATACCTAAGCACTAATGATGAAAATTCTGAAAGAGAAATTAAGGAAACACTCCCATTTACCGTTGCAACAAAAAGAATAAAATACCTAGGAATAAACCTACCTAGGGAGACAAAAACCTGTATGCAGAAAACTATAAGACACTGATGAAAGAAATTAAAGATGATACCAACAGATGGAGAGATATGGCATGTTCTTGGATTGGAAGAACCAATATTGGGAAAATGACTATACTACCCAAAGCAATCTACAGATTCCATGCAAACCCTATCAAATTACCAATGGCATTTTTTATGGAACTAGAACAAAAAATCTTAAAATTTGTGTGGAGACACAAATGGCCCCGAATAGCCAAAGCAGTCTTGAGGGAACAAAACGGAGCTGGAGGAATCAGACTCCCTGACTTTAGACTATACTACAAAGCTACAGCAATCAAGACAATATGGTACTGGAACAAAAACAGAAACATAGATCAATGGAACAAGACAGAAAGCCCACAGATAAACCCACGCACCTATGGTCAACTAATCTATGACAACGGAGGCAAGAATATACAATGGAGAAAATACAGCCTCTTCAATAAGTGGTACTGGGAAAACTGCACAGCTACATGTAAAAGAATGAAATTAGAATACTCCCTAACACCATACACAAAAATAAGCTCAAAATGGATTAAAGACATAACTGTAAGACTGGACACTCTAAAACACTTAGAGGAAAACATAGGAAGAACACTCTTTGACATAAATCACAGCAAGATCTTCTTTGATCCACCTCCTAGAGTAATGGAAATAAAAACAAAAATAAACAAATGGTACGTAATGAAACTTCAAAGCTTTTGCACAGCAAAGGAAACCATAAACAAGACACAAAGACAACTCTCAGAATGGGAGAAAATATTTGCAAATGAATTAATGGACAAAGGATTAACCTCCAAAATGTATAAACAGCTCATGCAACTCAATATTAAAAAAACAAACAACCCAATCCAAAAATGTGCAGAAGACCTAAGTAGACATTTCTCCAAAGAAGACATACAGATGGTCAAGAAGCACATGAAAAGCTGCTCAACGTCACTAATTATTAGAGAAATGCAAATCAAAACTACAATGAGGTATCACCTCACACCAGTTAGAATAGGCATCATCAGAAAATATACAAACAACAAATGCTGGAGAGGGTGTGGAGAAATGGGAACCCTCTTGTACTCTTGGTGGGAATGTAAATTGATACAGCCACCATGGAGGACAGTATGGAGGTTCCTTAAAAAACCAAAAATAGAACTACCATATGACCCATCAATCCCACTACTGGGCATATACCCTGAGAAAACCATAATTTAAAAATATACATGTATCAAAATGTTCATTGCAGCACTATTTACAATAGCCAAGACATGGAAGCAACCTACGTGTCCATCAAAAGACGAATGGATAAAAAAGATGTGGTACACATATACAATGGAATATTACTGAGCCATAAAAAGAAATGAAATTGAGTTATTTGTAGTGAGGTGGATGGACATAGAGTCTGTCATACAGAGTGAAGTAACTCAGAAAGAGAGAAACAAATACCATATGCTATCACATATATATGGAATCTAAAAAACAAAATCCTTCTGAAGAACTTAGGGGCAGGACAGGAATAAAGACACAGACATACAAAATGGACTTGAGGACACGGAAAAGAGGAAGGGTAACTGGGGTGAAGTGAGAGAGTGACATTGACATATATACACTACCAAATATAAAATAGATAGCTAGTGGGAAGCAGCTGCATAGCACAGGATGATCAGCTAGGTGCTTTGTGACCAGCTAGAGGGGTGGGATAGGGAGTGTGGGAGGGAGGTGCAAGAGGGAGGGGATATGAAGATATATGTATACATATAGTTGATTCACACTGTTATACAGCAGAAACTAACACAACATTGTAAAGCAATTATACTCCAATAAAGATGTTAAAAAATAAATAAATAAATAAACAAAAGTAGAGATTGTCATTTCTGATAAGAAGTCAAGGCCAGCCTATATCTTGTCTAAAAGAGATACACTTTAAATAAAAAGAAATAAGTTAAAAATAAAGGGATGGAAAATATATACCCTCCAAACAAATATGCACAGTAAACATGGTTCCCTATATTAACAATAAATAAAATATGCTTTCAGATAATAAGTATTACTAGAGACAAAGTGAGATTTTATAATAATATTAATACAGTAAAAGAAAAATATCTTTAATTGTACAGTCACTTAAAACCAAAGCTCCAAAATACATGAAACAAAAACTGAGAGACTGAAAGGAGAAATAGGCAATGTCTTAGATATAGTTGAAAATTACAATACTCTTCTCATTAATTCATAGAATGAGTAGGCAGAAAACCAGTGTATCGAAAACTTGAGTAAGTCCATAAACTAAGTTACCTTAACTGACATTTATAAAACATTTCAACCAATGATAACAAAATACACAATTTTTTTGTCAAGTGTACATAGAACTTACATCAAGATGTTCCATGTGCTGGGCTATAAAAATGTCTTAATAACTATAAAAGGACTAAAATCATATTGGTTTGACAATAACAAAATTAAATTAGAAATTAATAACAAAATTTTATCTGGAATGGAAGTAAAACTATCACTATTTGCAGATAACATAATGCTACATCTAGAAAACCCTAAAGACCCCACCAAAATATCTTCTAGAACTAATAAATGAATTCAATAAAGTTGCAGGATACAAAATCAATATACAGAAATCTGTTGCATTTCTATACACTAAGAGCAAACAATCAGAGAAATTAAGAAAATCCCATTTACGATTACATCAAAAAGATTAAAATACCTAAGAATAAATTTAACAAAGAAAGTGAAAGACCTGTACTCTGAAAACTGTACCACATTGATGAAAGAAATGGAAGACAACACAAATAAATGGAAAGTTATACCATGCTCACAGATTGGAAGAATTAATATTATTGAAATGCCCATACTACCCAAAGCAATCTATAGAGTCAATGTAATCGTTATCAAAATAGCCATGGCATTTTTCACAGAACTAGAAACAAATAGTCCCAAAATTTTTATGGAACCACAAAAGACCCTAAATAGCCAAAGCAATCTTGAGAAAGAAGAGCAAAGCTAGAGTTACCATGCGCTCTGATTTCAAACTACACTGAAAAACTATAGTAATAAAAATAGTATAGTACTGGCAAAAAAACAGACACATAGATTGATGAAACAGAACAGAGAGCCCAGAAATACCTCCCCAACTTGTATGGTCAATTAATCTACAACAAAGTATGCAAGAATATACAATGGGGAAAAAACAGGCTCTTCAATAAATGGTATTGTGAAAACTAGACAGCTACATGCAAGAGAATGAAACTAGACTGCTTGCTTACACCATATACAAAAATAAACTCAAATGGATTAAATACTTAAATATAAGACCCGAAACCATAAAACTCCTAGAAGAAAAGAAAGGTAGTAAGCTCTTTGACATCAGTCTTAACAGTATTTTTTTACTTTTTGCATCTGTCTCCTCAAGCAAGGGCAACAAAAGCAAAAATAAACCAAAATAAACAAATGGGGCTACATCAAATTAAAAAGCTTTTGCACAGCAAAGGAAACCATCAACAAAATGAAAAGGGAACTACTGAATGGGAGAAGATGTTTGTAAATAATATTTCCAATAAAGGGTTAATATTTAAAATATATGAAGAACTCATACAACTCAATATCAAAAAATAAACAATCTGATTTAAAAATGGGCAAAGAACCTGAGTAGACATTTTTCCAAAGAAGACATAGATATACAGATAGCCAATTGGCACATGAAAGGATCCTCCGCATCACTAATCATCAGGGAAATGCAAATCAAAACCACAATAAGGGGCTTCCCTGGTGGTGCAGTGGTTGAGAGTCTGCCTGCCAATGCAGGGGACACGGGTTCGAGCCCTGGTCTGGGAAGATCCCATATGCCGCGGAGCAACTAAGCCCGTGAGCCACAATTACTGAGCCTGCGTGTCTGGAGCCTGTGCTCTGCAACAAGAGAGGCCACGATAATGAGAGGCCCGCGCACCACAATGAAGAGTGGCCCCCACTTGCCACAACTAGAGAAAGCCCTCGCACAGAAACGAAGACCCAACACAGCCATAAATAATAAATAAATAAATAAAATAAAATAAAATAAAAGACAAAACTGTAGTTCTCAGAGGCTCTCATTATAAGAAAAAAAAGAAAAACACAATAAGATATCACCTCACATCTGTCAGAGTGGCTATCATCAAAAAGACAACAAATTACTAGTGGATTCAACCAACTGAGGATCATGTAATACTGTAGTATGTACTTATTGAAAAAAATCTGCACATAAGCGGACTAGCACACTTTAAACCCATGTTGTCCAAGGGTCAGCTGTATTTAAAATTTAAATGACATACGTTTAAATTATCTATGGGTTTAAGAAAAATGTCGAGAAATTAGAAAATATTTTGAACTGAAAATGAAAGTATAACATGTGAAAGTTTTTGATAAAGAAGCAGAGAAATAAAATTCATAAATGTGTGAATATGAGAAGATAAGAAATATCTAAAAGTCAGTGATCTGAGCTTCCACCTTAAAAAGCTAGAAAAAATGGTAGAAAAACAAAATAAGTTAAATTCAAAGAAGACAAAGGAATAAAACAACAAGTACAAGTGTATAAATCAGTAAAATTTAGAAAACGACAAACTAAAAATAAATATATTGGGGGAATATTTTTGCTATATATTTCTGGAGTCATTAGTTATAACAGTTTTCAAAGGTTTGTACATTAAAAGTATTATCTGCTTCCTCTCTATTTTTTTCATTTTAACTATTAGATTATGTATTCAACAAAGTGTCGATATAATGAACACCCATTTAGAAATCATTATACAAATTAAATAAAATCTTTATGTTCCTTTCCCAAGACTATTGTCCTCACTCAATAATATCATACTAGAGGCAACTATTACCAGCATTTAGTTGCATAATGACCATGCTCTTCTTATTCATTTCCTATATATGTATAACTCCATGAACATATAACATTGTTTTGTATGTTTTAAAACTTTACATTTTTTTATTATACTTCACTATATATATCTTTTTCCAACTTGTGCTTTCTCTTAATATAATGTCTTTTAATCTTTTTTTTACAGTTTATTAAGAGATACCTGACATTTAGCATTGTATAAGTTTATGGTATACAACATAATGGTTTGATCTATGTATTCATATTATGAAATAATTACCATAGTAAGTTTAGTTAACATCTATCTCCTCTCATAGTTATAAATTTCTTTTCTTGTGATAAGAACTTTTAAGATCTATTTTCTTGGGACTTCCCTGGTGGCGCAGTGGTTAAAAATCTGCTTGCCGATGCAGGGGACAGGGGTTCAATCCCTGGTTTGGGAAGATCCCACATGCCGCAGAGCACCTAAGCCAGTGCGGCACAATTACTGAGCTTGCGCTCTAGAGCCTGTGCTCTGTAACAAGAGAAGCCACTGCAATGAGAAGCCTGCACACCACAACGAAGAGTAGCCCCTGCTCATCGCAACTAGAGAAAGCCCATGCGCAGCAACAAAGACCCAACGCAGCCAAAAATAAATAAAATAAATAAATTTATTTTAAAAAAAAGATCTATTCCCTTGACAACTTGCAAATATACAATACGGTACTCTTAACTAGTCACCATGCTGTACATTACATCCCCAGAACTTATTTATCTTATAACTGGAAGTTTGGACACTTTGACCAACATCTCCCCATTTATTACATAGTAAATCCCTGTTGATTTTTATTCTTCTGTTAGGGACATTTAGATGTTTTCAGATTTTCTATTACAATCACTGCTGCTATGAATATTATTTTACATTTTTCCAGGAACACATACACACAATTTTTTCTAGGGTGTATTGTTGTAATGAAATTTTATTAGATAATATTAAATTACTTTCCAAAATCGTTGTGTGAATTTACAAGCTCTCAACAATGTAGAGGAATTTTCATTGCTCTATTGCCTCATTTACAATGCCATTGTGAGACTTAAATTTTTGCTAATGCAATGGGTATGAAATTGCATATCCCATACTTTTAATTTGCATTTTACTCATTATTAGTGATTTTGAATAACTTTTCATATGTTTATTAGTTATCTTTATTCCCTCCGCTTTGAATTTTTTTATTAGGTCGTTTATATTTCTCATTGAGAAGAATTTGTTAATCATTCTGTCTGCTAATTCTTTATGTTAAAATAGTTTGAGAACATCTTTTCCGGTTTGACTTTTGATGCATGGATGTTTCAAATTTAAATTTAGTAAAATGTATCAATTTTTTTTTCCTTTTGTGTTGTACTTTTTGCCCTTGTTTCAGAAATCTATTCTGACTGAGTTTATAAAGTTAATTCTCATTAAAATTTATTATTAAAATGATTAAAGTGTTACTTTTCATATTTAGGTCTTTAATCTACCTGCATTTGAATTTTGTAAATGATGTAAACTGGAGATTCAGTTTCATTCATTCTATGTAGATTTTTTTTTTTTTTTTGAGTTCCAATCCCATGTGCCCAATGACCTATTTGCTCTCTCTAACTCAATGACTCATCGGAATGTAAATTTCAACAACTCTCAAACCAAATTTGTTGCACATGCATCAGTCACCCCGACTATTACTAACTCCAAACATTTTTTTTCACCAGCTATGGCTAGAGGGGTGTGTCTTCCCCTACTGTGTCTGGCTTTCTTTAATTTTGTTATTCTGATTATGTAGTACTTGCTGATGCTTGTTGCATTTCTGGTGCTCCATATCTAGCACCTGAGTCATTGGAATGACCATTTCTTTTACACCCTGGCTTTCGTACTATTTATAAGTGGTGAGGTGAAGGGAAAGGGAAGCATGTGTCTGAATGTCTACTACATGCCAATTAGTGCCAGACACTTTACACATATTAGGGCCTTTAATCTTCACACAGCTTCATGAACTGCGTTTTACTATCCAAACTTTACATTGTAGAAAGTTAGTAAACAGATACCTCAACTAAATAGAGTTGGGAGACCAGAAAAGGGGCGCTACTCCCACACCCTGCAATGATAGCAGAGCCCAACAAGAAGAAGAAAGACTCTTCTTTTCTGGCAAGGACTCAGCCAATGAAAAGCTATGGACTATTTACTTTAGCCCTCTCAACTTCCTTTTCCCCTCTATAAAAGCAGTCTCCTTCCCTTACTGTGCAGGGACTTGCCATGGTTGCAGACCTTGAATTGCATTTCTCTGCTGATCCTGAATAAACCCATCTTTATTTATTTAACCCAGAAATATCTGGCAGTCTATTTGTTTCAGGTAAACAACATACAAAAAACGGAAGTGTTTATGTCCATTGTCACCAATTTCACAACCAGTTAGAAATGGAGCCAAGATTTGTGGCCAGGTCCAGCTGTTATCAAAGGGCAGGCTTTTTTTCAGAAAAGTTGAGTCAATGTGCCTTTCTCAACTCTGTTTTCATAGGTAGCATTTCTATAATTTGCTGCTGAAGTGAACCATTCAGTGTTAGTCTAACCAAGGCAGATTCAATGTCCTCCGTTTGTTTACCTTCTTTGAGGGAACTGCCGTCTCTCTGGGGATAACCTCTCTCTGCAGTGCAGTGATGGTGAAAATGATATAAACTGTCTTATCTTTTTATTGGTGTCACCTAGTTGAGTGACACTTTTCTCCTACCTAACTAGGTCTACCTTGCAACTTAGAATTCATAAATGCATATTATTTCATAGGACTGATGGACTGATAATCAAACCAGCCAAACATGGTAATAGTTAACTGTTTTATCTACATCATGTGAGGACCAGAGTAGCATCTTGGCCCAGATGAGAACTGTTGAGAAATACGCCTCCATTTCCTTTCTGTGAATCTGATGAAGTTCCTTCATTCTACTGCTTTAAAAAGAAGCCATAAATAATAAAGTAGTGAAGGTCAGTCAGATCAGTTTTCACAATTTTCACAAGTGACAGTTTTCAACAAGTGACTTTGCAGCTCTGTGTATAAGCATGTACATTTAATTTGTGTACATTATTTTATGCTTTTAGAAAGTTACTTATTATATTTTCTATAACATTAGAGTATTGGTCATAGAATTTTAAAATTTACAATGCTATTTTATTAGTCTTAATAATTCAATTGAGTTCATTAACTATTTATAAATAGAAATCATTAACTGATCCTGTAAATATATATATATATATATGTCAATATTTAGTACAAAATATCTCAGAAGAATACTTCAGTCTGAAAGTTTGTTTTAAATTATGCAATATAATTAAAATAATGTATTTCATTGTATAGAGCTTTGCTTATGGGAGGTAAATTTGAAGCTTACATTTTTCGCTTAATTTTATGGCAACATTCATATTTGACCTTGATTTGGATTGGCATAAGTGATTTGAAACCTTTTTAAAAGTATATAAGCACTTCTTGAACTTACTGTGGATTATATTTCTAAAAAGGTACAGAAAATTCAAATGATGTAAGTCGAATTCCTGTTCCCCCAAAATTAATGTTATAATTGGAGATTATATTTCCTTCCAAAGACCCTTAAGCAAATTTTTAAAAATCACAAATACCATATTTCATCTACTTTAAATAAATACCACCCACTACATATAGCATTTTCCAAAATATATACAAACTACAACACATTCATCTTATAAGGAGTCATGCAGCATTTTAAATAACATTTCTCAAGAATATTTAAGAAAGATACAAATATTTTTTGTAAAATAGAACAGGCTAGAAAGTTAGGGAAAAAAAGGTCTTTAAAACTAGATTGTCTGATGGAAGCAACTTAAAAGACATAATAGCTAAGAACTTCATTAACCTGGGAAAGGAAACAGACATCCAAGTCCAGGAAGCACAGAGAATCCCAAACAGAATCAACCCAAAGAGAACCACACCAATACACATTATAATTAAAATTAAAGATAAAGAGAGAGTATTAACACAACAAAGGAAAAGCAACAAGTTAGGTACAAGAGAACTACCATAAGGCCCTAGGCTGACTTTTCAGCAGGAACTCTGCAGGCCAGAAGAGAGTGGTGTGGTGTATTTAAAGTGATGAAAAGGAAAAACTTACAATCAAGAAAGCTCTACACAGCAAGGCATTTATTTAGATTTGATGGGGAGATCAAATGTTTTACAGGTACGCAAAAGCTAAAAGAGTTCAGCCTCACCAAACCAGTTTTACAAGAATTGTTAGAAGGACTTCTCTAAGCAGGAAAAGAAAAGGCCACAATTAAAGACACGAAAACTATGAAAGGAAAAAGCTCATGGGTAAAGGCAAATACATAGTAAAGGTAGTAAATCAATCATATACAAAGCGAGTATGAAGGGTTAACTGACAAAATAATATATATAATTCTATGTCTGCAATAAGTGGTTAAGGGATATACAAAACCAAAAATTATAAAATATTACATCTAAGACAGTAAGTGTGAGGTGGGAGAGTAGAAATACAGGGTTCTTAAAATGTATATGAAGTTGAGATCAGAAATTTAGAATAATTGCATATATGTAGAGATTGCTATATATAAGCCTCATGGTAACCATACTCCAAAAATCTATAATAGATACACACAAAATAAAGAGAAAAGAATCAAAACATAGCACTAAAGATAGTCATGAAATCACAAGAGAAGGGAACATAAGAAGAAGAAAGGAACAAAAAAGAACCTACAAAACCACCAACAAAACAATTAATAATATTGCAGTAAGTACATACCTATCGATAACTACTTTAAATGTAAATGGAATAAATGCTCCAATCAAAAGACATAGAGTGATTGAATGGATACAAAAACAAGACCCATTTACATGCTACCAAAAAGAGACTCAAATCTAAAGGCACATACTGAAAGTAATAGGATGGGAAAATGTATTCCTTGCAAAAGGAAATCAAAAGAGAGCTAGGGTAACAATATTTATATCACATAAAATAGATTTTAAAAGAAAGACTGTAACAATAGACAAAGAAGGACATTGCATAAGGATCAAAGGATCAATCCAAGACGAAGACATAACAATTGTAAATATATATACACCCAACATAGGAGCACCTAAGTATGAAAAGCATATATTAACAGACATACAGGGAAAAATTGATAGTAACACAATAATAGTAGGGGACTTTAATACTCCACTTACATCAATGGACGCATCATTCAGACAGAATACCAATAAGGAAACACTAGCCTTAAATGACACATTAGTGTAAATGGGCTTATTAGACATATAGACCATTCCATCCACAAAACAGCAGAATACATATTCTTTTCAAGAGCACACAGAACAATTTCCAGTAAAGATCACATGCTAGACAACAAAAATAAGCCTTGGTAAATTTAAGAAAATTGAAATCATATCAAGCATCTTTATTGACCACAACATTATGAGACTAGAAATCAACCAGATTTGATTAAAAAAAAAAACTGCAAAAGCACAAATATGTGGAAGCTGAACAGTATGTTACTAAAGAACCAGTGGATCATTGAAGAAATCAGAGGAGAAATCAAAAAATACCTTAAGACAAATGAAAATGAAAACACAATGATCCAAATATCTATGGGACATAGCAAAAGTAGTTCTAACAGGGATGTTTATAGACATACAAGCTTACACCAGGAAACAAGATAAATATCAAATAAACAACCTAACCATATATGTAAAGGAGCTAGAAAAAGAGGAACAAATCCAAAGTTAGTAGAAGGCAAGAAATCATAAGGATCAGAGCAGAAATAAATGAATAGAGACTAAAAAACAATAGAAAATATTAAAGAAACTAATGGCTGGTTCTTTGAAAAGATAAACAAAATTAATAAACCTTTAGCCAGACTCATAAAGAAAAAAGAGCAAGGGCTCAAGTTAATAAAATCAGAAAAGAAAACGGAAAATTTACAGCTAACAGGGTTCTTAAAATGTATATGAAGTTGAGATCAGAAGTACAAAGGATCATAAGTGATTACTACAAATAACTATATGCCAATACAATGGATAACCTAGAATAAATGGGAAAATTCCTAGATATGTACAATCTCCCAAGATTGAACCAGGATGAAATAGAAAATATGAAGAGTAATAAGATTGAATAATTAATAAAAATAAAAAACTTCCAATAAATAAAGTCAAGGACCAGAAGTCTTCACAGGTGAATTCTACCAAACATTTAGAGAAGAGTTAACACCTATCCTTCTCTAACTCTTTCAAAAAATTGCAGAGAAAAGAACTCTTCTAAATTCAGTCTATGAAGCCAGCATTACCCTGATCCCAAAATGAGACAAAAATATTACAAAAAATGAAAATTATAGACCAATATCACTGATGAATATGAATGCAAAAATCTTCCACATAATATTAGCAAATTGAATTTAACAATATATTAAAAGGATCATACTCCAAGATCAAGTGGGATTTATCTCGGGGATGCAAGTGTGGTTTAATATCTATAAATCAATGTGATACACCACATTAACAAATTGAAGAATGAAACCCATATGATTATCTCAATATACGCAGAAAAACTTTTGACAATATTCAGCTTCCATTTATGATGAAAACTCTCCACAAAGAAGTTAAAGAGGGAACATACCTCAGCATAATAAAGGCCATGATAAGCCCCTCATACTCAATAATAAAAACCTGAAAGCATTTCTGCTAAGATCAGGTACAAGATATGGAATCCAAATTGTAAAGGAAGAATTAGAACTGTCACTGTTTGAAGATGACATGATACGATACATAGAAAATCCTAAAGATGCCACCAAAAATCTACTAGAGTTCATCAGTGAATTCAGTAAAGTTGCAGTATATGAAATTAATATAAATAAATCTTTTGCATTTCTATACACTAATAAGCAACTATCAAAAAAAGAAATTAAGAAAACATCATCACATAAAAAAGGATAAAATCCTAGAAGTAAGTCTAAATAATGAAGTAAAAACCTCTACTCAGAAACTATAAGACACTGATGAAGGAAACTGAAGATGACATGAAAAGATGGAAAAATATACCATGTTCATGTATTGGAAGAATTAATATTATTAAAATTACCACACCCCCCAAGGCAATCTACAGATTCAATGCAATCTGTATCAAAATACCTATGACATTTTTCACAGAACAAGAACAAATAATTTTAAAGTTTGCATAGAAACACAAAAGACCCCAAAAGCTAAAGTAATCTTTAGGAAAAAAGAACAGAGTTGGACATATCATACTTCTTGACTTCAGACATTACTACAAAGTTATAGTAATCCAAACAGTATGACACTGGGACAAAACACACATATAGATTAATGGAATAGAATAGAGAGCCCAGAAATGAACACATGCACTTATGGTCAGTTAATCTATGACAAAGGAGGCAAGAATATACAATGGAGAAAATCTCTTCAATAAGTGGTGATGGGTAAAACTGGACAGCTACATTTAAAAGCATAAAATTAGAACATTTTCTCACACCATATACAAAAATAAACTCAAAATGGATTAAAGACCTAAATGTAAGACCTGAAACCGTAAAATTCCTAGAAGGAAACTTAAGCAGAACACTCGTTGACATAAGTAATAACAATAATTTTTGGATTTGTCTCCTAAGGCAAAGGAAACAAAAGAAAAAATAAACAAATGGGATATAATTGATGTTAAAAGCTTTTTCAACAGCAAAGGAAACCATCAACAAAACAAAGACAACCTACTAAATGGGAGAAAATACTTGCAAATGATATGACTAATGAGAAATTGATATCCAAGATATTTTTTAAAAGCTCATATAAGTCAATATCAAAATAAGAAACAACCCCATTAAAAAATGGGCAGAAGACCTGAACTGACATTTTTCCAAAGAAAACATACAGATAGCCAACAGGCACCTGAAAAAATGCTGAATATCTCTAATAATCAGAGAAATATGAATCAAAACGACAATGAGATATCATCTCACACCTATCAGAATGGCTATCATCAAAAATACCAGAAATAAAAATTGCTGGTGAAAATGTGAAGAAAAGGGAACACTTGTACAGTGTTGGTGGGAGTGTAAATTGGTGTAGCTACTATGGAAGACAGTATGGATGTTCCTCAAAAAACTGAAAGTAGAACTACCATATGATCCAGCAGTTCCCTCCCAGTTATGTATCTGAAGAAAACAAAAGCACTAATTCAAAAAGATACATGCACCCTGATATTCATAGCAGCATTATTTACAATAGCCAAGTATGGAAGCAATCTAAGTGTCCATCAATACACACACACACACACACACACACACACACACACACACACACACAATGGAATACTACTTAGTTGTAAAAAAGAATGAAGTTCTTCCATTTGCAACAACATAGATGAACCTCGAGGGTATTATGCTTAGTGAAAGAAATCAGACAAAGACAAATACTGCATGATATCACTTATATGTGGAATCTAAGAAAATAAAACAATCAAGTGAATGTAACCAAATGGAAACAGACTCACTAATATAAACTAGTGGTTACCAGTAGGGAGAGGGAAGGAGGGGGCAAGATAGAGGTAGGGGATTAAGAGCAGGTACAAATCACCATGTATAAATTAAATAAGCTATAAGGGTATATTGTAAACCACAGGCAATGTAGCCAATATTTTATAACTTTAAATGGAGTATAATCTATGTAAATTTTGAATCACTATGTTGTGCACCTGAGACTAACATAATATTGTAAATCAACTATACCTCAATAAAGAAAAATAAATTATATCTACATTTAAAATTATCTAAATTAACCCTTCTTTAATTAAACTCCTAATAGATGCAAAGCTGTGTTTCCCATTTCTGGCCTCAGGTCCTCATACTTTCTGAAAGAGAATAAGATAATGGGAAGAAAAAGGAAGAGAATTGGCATATTATTAACAATAAAATAACCACCAATTGACCATTTCTCATTCTATATTAACAGGATGTAATTTCAGGCTAATCATTTATCTAGTGTGTCTCCCCCGTGGGTTGGTCAGAAGTTTCCTCATGAGTATTTTCATTTAAATATTTTGGCATAATTATCACAGAAGTGATAGTTGTTCAATTCATTGAATTCTATCATGTGGTACAAGGTTTCAATTTATCCCATTAGTGATAATTTATCATTTTGATCATTTGGTTAATCTTGTGTCTGCCAGTTGTCCCACTGTGAAGTTTTTGCCATAACTACTTTTTTCATGGGCTCTTTGAGCAAGAACTGGATTGGTTGGGCAAAGAAAGTGATATATCCACAGAGTCTGTCATTTTCTCCACCTGATAATTAATATTTTCCTCTGTTGTGGATTTTTTTGGCCGGTATTCACACTGGACAAAATGTATTTGTAATCTGTATTCATATGATTAGTTTAATTGAGACCATGTAGGAGTCCTTTGAGTTTATCAACTAAAATTAACAAAACCAATTTATAACTTAAAAAGAAGTTCAAATCTACATTTTAGTTTCCCTCCCCTGTATCAAACCAAGAAGGTGAGAATAGTGAAAATAATAGGGCATTTGAAATTAATTTTTTGTGACCTTGGAGAACTCACATTTATCCTTATGATGCCTAATTTCTACATCTTCAAATTAAGCAGGTAGACAATCATGTAACAAGCATTTTTATTCAAAGTTTACTATATGCCAGGCATCATACTAAGTTTTTAAATACATTGTTTATTTTAAAACTTATCATAAACTATGTGGATGGTGTCATACCCATTTTATAGGTAAGGTTATTAACATAAAGAGACATAAATAAATTCACCACAATCAAATACTGAGTACACAGCAGAGCTAAGATTCCAGTTTAGGAATGTCAAACTTAGAGGGCAACCTCTCAGCCCTACCCTACCTCCTTGCTGTCTCACCCAGGACCCATTTCAGCTCTAACAGGTTTTGAATTTCCACGAATAAGGAATGGCAATGAGAGCTGAATTTTGTTATGTCACTTGGAGTCAAATAATTATCATGTCCAGTATAAGTTTCACCTCCTCTTCCTCAATATATTTTAAATTCTATTTGTAGATTCCTGACCTCCTTTGCTCCCAAACATTCAAAACTTGTTTTAATTTTTTTACATGTGTTTTAGTTTCATTCTTTTGGCCATCTCTCCTGAACTCTGTAGCAATACAATAGTGCCACAGATCAGTTGACAGCTTTATGTAGAAATTTCATGTTTGACAGGCTTTAATCTAAGAAAGTCTAGAGGACATTTGTCATCTGCTGAGTAAGGTCCTCACAACTTCTCTTCTCCCACATTCAGAAATGACATATTGTGACCTTGTACACTCCTACACTCCTGGGTGTACAATTTCAATGAGATGCTTCCTCTACTTCCCCGAGGATTATTCCTAATCTTAAAACTGTAATAAAAATTTTCACATTTAATTTTTTTCTGTCTGTTACTCAAGTTATTTTTAGATATTTGTTTTTACCCTGTATTCACATCTCTAAGGACTTGCCATGGGAACATCTGTGATTCATGTATTTGAATGGATTTGGAGGAAAACTGAGCCAAGCAAAGGGAATCATATTTATCTGTCATGTTAGAAAGTTTTTTTGTATTATTATTTTTATCCATTTTTGTATTTTTAAAGTGGAGCTTACTGGATATCACATATTAAAACAAAGCAAAATAAAGCACTTTATTGAGGAATGCTTTCTCTCTTGTAAAAAGCTTGTGATTTTTTGATGTAGAAGTTTTTAACAGTGATGACTTCTTTTTTACATTTAAATGGCTGTTTTTTCATAACACCAAAATCCAGTGGCCTAATATTTGCTTTATATGAAAATAAAATAGTCACAATAACTTTTCATAGTAAAGGTGATGCATTCTTATATTTAATATTCTAAGCATTCATTTCCTTTTTCTTAATTCTTTTAGGTGACATGTATAACCAATAACTGTGCTTATGAAAAGAGCATAAGTAAATGTCAGATTCATCGCTGTGTTTTTAAATAGTTTTGAATGATAAATGTTGGAGGAAATATTAGTGTTTAAAATTGGCTTGTATTGCCGGATCTTGGTGAATGGTTGGATATAACTCATTATTCAAACTGGAACACATTTTAGAGTAAAGGAAGGTGCTAACCTCAGGATAACAGGTTAACAAGCATACACTGGCAAAGGCCCAGATCAACTCAGATATAGGTTTACCCTAGATGGGAGGGATAAACTGCCCATAAATGTCAAGGATGAAATGCAGAATCATTTAGGCTAATAGATCTATATATCTATACCAACACTTCTTTGGTTTTATTGGATATGGATAGAGTTCTTTTCTTTTGTCTACACATTGTCATTGAATTGATAAATAATAAAGTGAAGCAAAAATTTCATATCCAGAGATTACTTGAACTATTTCCCATAGAGCCTCAATAGGGTAATTCAAAGTCTGTGGCAAGAAAAACATTGATCTAAAAGAACTCATTTGCACCAGGATGGGTTCAGACCCTCCATCCTGGAAGTATTACTTCTTCATCTATGATTTATCTTTTTAAAATGGCATAGGAGAGAGAACTTCAAGATGGTGGAGAAGTAAGATGTGGAGATCACCTTCCTCCCCACAAATACATCAGAAGTACATCTACATGTGGAACAACTCCTACAGAACACCTACTGAACGCTGGCAGAAGACCTCAGACCTCCCAAAAGGCAAGAAACCCCCCCACGTACCTGGGTGGGGCAAAAGAAAAGAGAAAAACAGAGACAAAAGAATAGGGACGGGACCTGCACCAGTGGGAGGGAGCTGTGAAGGAGGAAAAGTTTCCACACACTAGGAAAACCCTTCACTGGTGGAGAAGGGGGCGGTGGAGGGGAAGCTTCGGAGCCACGGAGGAGAGCGCAGCCACAGGGGTGCAGAGGGCAAAGCGGAGAGATTCCCACACAGAGGATCAGTGCCGAGCAGCACTCACCAGCCCGAGAGGCTTGTCTGCTCACCCGCCGGGGCGGGCAGGGGCTGGGACCTGAGGCTCGGGCTTCGGAGGTCAGAACCCAGAGAGAGGACTGGGGTTGGCTGCATGAACACAGCCTGAAGGGGGCTAGTCCACCACAGCTAGCCAGGAGGGAGTCCAGAAAAAGCCTGGAAGAGCCTAAGACGCAAGAGGCCATTGTTTCAGGGTACACGAAGAGAGGGGATTCAGAGCACTGCTTAAATGAGCTCCAGAGTTGGGCACGAGCTGCGGCTATCAGCACGGACACCAGAGACGGGCATGGGACGCTAAGGCTGTTGCTGCAGCCACCAAGAAGCCTGTGTGCGAGCACAGGTCACTCTCCACACCTCCCTTTCCTGGAGCCTGTGCAGCCCGCCACTGCCAGGGTTTCCTGATCCAGGGACAACTTCCCCAGAAGAACACACGGTGCGCCTCAGGCTGTTGCAACGTCATGCCGTCCTCTGCCGCCACAGGCTCTCCCCACACCCCTCCCTCCCCCCAGCCTGAGTGAGCCAGAGCCCCCGAATCAGCTGCTCCTTTAACCCCGTCCTGTCTGAGTGAAGAACAGATGCCAGAGGGCAACCTACATGAAGAGGCAGGGCCAAATCAAAAGCTAAACCCCAGGAGCTGTGTGAACAAAGAAGAGAAAGGGAAATCTCTCCCAGCAGCCTCAGGAGCAGCGGATTAAATCTCCACAATCAACTTGATGTACCCTGCATCTGTGGAATACCTGAATAGACAACGAATCATCCCAAAATTGAGGCTGTGAACTTTGGGAGCAACTGTAGACTTGGGGTTTCTTGCTGCTTCTAATTCGTTTCTAGTTTTAGGTTTGTCTTAGTTTAGTATTTAGAGTTCATTATCATTGGTAGATTTGATTATTGATTTCGTTGCTTTCTTCCTTTTTTTTTTAATATAGATATATATATATATATTTTTCCTTTTTCACTTTTTGTGAGTTTGCATGTGTATGCTTGTTTGGGTGATTTTGTCTGTATAGCTTTCCTTTTACCATTTCTCCTAGGGTTCTGTCTATCCGTTCTTTTTGTTTGTTTGTTTGTTTTCTTAGTATAGTTTTTAGTGCTTGTTATCATTGGTGGATTTGTTTTATGGTTTGGCTGCTCTCTTCTTTCTTTCTTTCTTTTTGTTTTTCTTTTTTTATTACCTTTTAATTTTTTTAATAATTTCTTTTATTTTAATAACTTTATTTTATTTTATTTTTTTCCTTCTTTCTTTTATTCTCACTTTTCTTCTGAGCCATATGGCTGACAGGAACTTGGTGCTCAGGCTGGGTGTCAAGCCTCTGTTTCTGAGGTGAGAGAGCCAATTTCAGGACATTGGTCGACCAGAGACCTCCCGACTCCATGTAATATCAAACAGCGAAAGATCTCCCAGAGATCTCCAGCTCAAAGCTAAGACACAGCTCCACTCAACCACCATCAAGCTACAGTGCTAGAAACCCCATGCCAAACAACTAGCAAGACAAGAATACAACCAACCCATTAGCAGAGAGGCTGCCTAAAATCATAATAAGGTCACAGACACCCCAAAAGACAACACTGGATGCGGCCCTGCCCACCAGAAAGACAAGATCCAGTCTCATCCACTAGAACACAGGCACCGGTCCCCTCCACCAGGAAGCCTACACAACCCACTGAACCAACCTTAGCCACTGGTGGCAGACACCAAAAACAATGGGAAATATGAACCTGCAGCCTGCAAAAAGGAGACCCCAAACACAGTAAGTTAAGCAAAATGAGAAGATAGAGAAACACACAGCAGATGAAGAACAAGGTAAAAACCCACCAGACCAAACAAATGAAGAGGAAATAAGCAGTCTACCTGGAAAAGAATTCAGAATACTGATAGTAAAAATGATCCAAAATCTTGGAAATAGAATGGAGAAAATACAAGAAACGTTTAACAAGGACCTAGAAGAACTAAAGAGCAAACAAACAATGATGAACAACACAATAAATGAAATTAAAAATTCTCTTGAAGGAATAAACAGAAGAATAACTGAGACAGAAGAATGGGTAAGTGACCTGGAAGATAAAATAGTAGAAATAATACCGCAGAGCAGAATACAGAAAAAAGGATGAAAAGAATTGAGGACAGTCTCAGAGACCTCTGGGACAACACTAAATACACCAACATTCGAATGATAGTGGTCCCAGACCAGAAGAAGAAAAGAAAAAGAAGGGGTCTGAGAAAATATTTGAAGAGATTATAGTTGAAAACTTCCACAACATGGGAAAAGAAATAGTCAATCAAGTCCAGGAAGCACAGAGAGTCTCATACAGGATAAATCCAAGGAGCAACACCTCAAGACACATATTAATCAAACCATCAAAAATTAAATACAAACAAAAATATTAAAAGCAGCAAGGGAAAAACAACAAATAACATACAAGGGAATCCCGATAAGGTTAACAGCTGTTCTTTCAGAAGAAACTCTGTAAGCCAGAAGGGCGTGGCAGGACATATTTAAAGTGATGAAAGGGAAAAACCTACAACCAAGATTACTCTACACAGCAAGGATCTCATTCAGATTCGATGGAGAAATTAAAACCTTTACAGACAAGCAAAAGCTAAGAGAATTCAGCACCACCAAACCAGCTTTACAACAAATGCTAAAGAAACTTCTATAGGCAGGAAACACACAAGAAGGAAAAGACCTACAATAACAAATGAAAACAAATTAAGAAAATGGTAATAGGGACATACATATTGATGACTACCTTAAATGTAAATGGATTAAATGGTCCAACCAAAAGACATAGACTGGCTGAATGGATACAAAAATGAGACTCATATATATGCTGTCACAAGAGACCCACTTCAGACCTAGGGAAACATACAAACTGAAAGTGAGGAGATGGAAAAAAGATATTCCATGCAAATGAAAATCAAAAGAAAGCTGGAATAGCAATTCTCATATCAGACAAAATATACTTTAAAATGAAGACTATTACAGGAGGCGAAGAAGGACAGTGCATAATGTTCAAGGGATCAATCCAAGAAGAAGACATAACAATTGCAAATATTTATGCACCCAACATAGGAGCACCTGAGCACATAAGGCAAATGCTAACAGCCATAAAAGGGAAAATTGACAGTAACACAATCATAGTAGTGGACTTTAACACCTACTCTCACCAATGGACAGATCATCCAAAATGAAAATAAATAAGGAAACACAAGCTTTAAATGATATATTAAACAAGATGGACTTAATTGATATTTATAGGACAATCCATCCAAAAACAACAGAATACACTATCTTCTCAAGTGCTCATGGAACATTCTCCAGGATAGATCATATCTTGGGTCACAAATCAAGCCTTGGTAAATTTAAGAAAATTGAAATCGTATCAAGTATCTTTTCTGATGACAACGCAATGAGACTACATATCAATTACTGGAAAAAAATCTTTAAAAATACAAACACGAGGAGGTTAAACAATACATTACTAAATAACCAAGAAATCACTGAGGAAATCAAAGAGGAAATCAAAAAAATACCTAGAAAAAAATGACAATGAAAACACAATGACCCGAATCCTATGGGATGCAGCAAAAGCAGTTCTAAGAGAGAAGTATATAGCAATACAATCCTACCTTAAGAAACAAGAAAAAACTCAAATAAACAACCTAACCTTACACCTAAAGCAATTAGAGAAAGAAGAACAAAAAAAAAAAAATCCAAAGTTAGCAGAAGGAAAGAAATAAAGGTCAGATCAGATCAGATCAGAAATAAGGATCAGATCAAATAAATGAAAAAGAAATGAAGGAAATGATAGCAAAGATCAATAAAACTAAAACCTGGTTCTTTGAGAAGATAAACAAAATTGATAAACCATTAGCCAGACCCATGAAGAAAAACAGGAAGAAGAGTCAAATCCATAGAATTAGAAAGGAAAAAGAAGCAACAACTGACACTGCAGAAATACAAAGGATCATGAGCGATTACTACAAGAAACTATATGCCAATAAAATGGACAACCTGGAAGAAATGGACAAATTCTTAGAAAAGCACAACCTTCTGAGACTGAACCAGGAAGAAATAGAAAATATAAACTGACCAACCACAAGCACTGAAGTTTTGTCTGTGATTAAAAATCTTCCAACAAACAAAAGCCCAGGCCCAGATGGCTTCACAGGAGAATTCTATCAAACATTTAGAGAAGAGCTAACACCTATCCTTCTCAAACTCTTCCAAAATATAGCAGAGGGAGAAACACACCCAAACTCGTTCTATGAGGCCACTGTCACCCTGATACCAAAACCAGAAAAAGATGTCACAAAGAAATATCATGCCAATATCACTGATGAACATACAGGCAAAAATCCTCAACAAAATACTAGGAAACAGAATTGAACAGCGCATTAAAAGGATCATACACTATGATCACATGGGGTTTATCCCAGGAATGCAAGGATTCTTCAATATATACAAATCAATCAATGTGATAAACCAGATTAACAAATTGAAGGAGAAAAACCATATGATCATCTCAACTGATGCAGAAAAAGCTTTTGACAAAATTCAACACCCATTTATGTTAAAAACCCTCCAGAAAGTAGGCATAGGGGGAACTTACCTCAACATAATAAAGGTCATATATGACAAACCCACAGCCAACATAATTCTCAATGGTGAAAAACTGAAAGCATTTCCACTAAGATCAGGAACAAGACAAGGTTGTCCACGGTCACCACTATTATTCAACATAGTTTTGGAAGTTTTAGCCACAGCAATCAGAGAAGAAAAAGAACTAAAAAGAATCCAAATCGGAAAAGAAGAATTAAAGCTGTCACTGTTTGCAGATGACATGATACCATATATAGAGAATCATAAAGATGCTACCAGAAAGCTGCTAGACCTAATCAATGAATTTGGTAAAGTAGCAGGATACAAAATTAATGCACAGAAATCTCCTGCATTCCTATACACTAATGATGAAAAAATCTGAAAGAGAAGTTAAGGAAGCACTCCCTAGAAGAGTAGAGGAAAAATTATTTTTCCTCCTCCACAATTCTGTGGATGTGGTTAACATGAAATCTTCTTTGAAGGATTAACATAAAAATTTTGCCTTTATTATTACAATATTATTATCAAATTGAAATGCCTCATTTTTTATTTCTGATACCCTAGGATACCATATAAATTGACTTAGTCTAGGCTTATCTTATAAGAAACTAACCATTTTTCCAGATTTTACTAGCACCAGTTCCCGATTAAAAATCTGTAGCTACTATTTTTAAATGCTGAAAGGGTTAAGGATTAAGTTGTGGTTTTGAACTGCATAGCCTTATTTGTTTTTGAATATTTATGTCAATCCTTAATTGTTGCTAGAAGTTCAAATAATGGATGAAGCCTGAATAGCCTCAATAAATACCCATTTAAGACTTTCCCTGTCTAAACACACTAAGAACACTTATATTATGACTTTGAACAGTAATCTTGGATTTGTTTCCTTAACACTTTTAAGTGTTACTTGCTTTTTTATTTTTTTATAGATTGGAGCCAGATGACAGCTGTCGATGCATAATGTAAGTAACCAAAACACAGAAATAATTAGCTTTATTCACAGCAGAATAGAATAGTTATGGAGCCCTGTCTTGAGAAAATTTGATGACTGAAATCTATACAACCATCACTTGCATATTCTGAGCAGTGAAACTCTGATGAGGAGGGGTAGAATAAGTTCCCGTACTATCTTGTTCTCAACACTGCATGTGAACTTTGTATATTTTATTTACCTGAAAATTAACTAAAAAATATTAGGAAGATATATGATATCATGCTATTGGAGACTATTTGGGGTTTTATCTCACGAAAAATGAAGGCATTTTGTTCTAACCTTTTTCCTATACCTCAGATGTGGTCTACTAATCAAATAATGTCTATACATTAGAAGTACTATTACTAAATAATTGCTAAGTTGCATGTTTTTAAAAAAAAGTTTGAAGGATGAAATTGCTTTCCTGTGTGATCTGTTTATTTCTCATGAGTAATCCCATGCTATTAAGAAGTATTACTATAAATCCAAACATAATTAGCATCTTGCACATGTGTGCTACAATTAACCGATAATACTGGCTCTGAGCACTTGTGATTTCACTAAAAACAAAGTGGAAAACTAACTTTATAGAGTAAATGTGTAAGTGCTGTAGGAAAGCTTTATTAATTCCGAGGTATGTTTTTGTCACTGCCATTGCTGTTTTCTGACCTACTGCTTTCATAAAGTAAATTGAGCATTCCAAAGCGTGCAATGTTACTAGGGAACATTTTAATACATTTTTTTCAGAAGAATTCTTATATCCTTTATTAGACTAACCAATGATAATAAAAATTAAAACTAAATGCTTAGAGCTAGACTTAAATATGACCAGGAAGAAATAGAAAAAGAATCACTCAATCACTCAGTGCCTTTCCGGGAGAATACATATACTTGCTCTACTTGATGTTAGTGGAACCAAATCTCTTTTGATAGTACACATTTCAGATATGCTGTAGAACAAACATGAATGAATGAAATACCCATTCAATCCTCATTAAGTGTGTTCCTCGCAGCTGTAATCCTGAACACCGTACATCCTAAATCAACCCTCAATCCCAGCTGTGCATCTGAATTACGAAATTTTGAGATGATTGACTAGTCAGTCAGACCTGGAGTTTCTTATGTGGGTGCCTCGATTGCACCTCTATTCAGAAAATGACTTTTATCTCTATGTTACTTTATCCATTTGTGATCCCTGAGTGGAAAAATAATCTCAATGTTTTTACCAAGCCGAAAGCAGAAAACCCAATGTTTTGTTTCAACTTCGGGCAGTGTCAAAAAAAAAAAAAGTGATCTCAGTAAATCCTCATTCATCGCTCTCATATGGTATTTATGTAATTGAGCACAAGAATAAGCTATCCCATCAGGAAATTATTATGTAATCAAATTAATCCATCTACATAAACAACTTTCTGAGCGCTAGTTTGTACTTTATACCATTCAAGAAGGCATTGAGAAGGAGAAAGGAGCAAACACATTTTCAAAGAAATAATTCTTTTATGGGTCTTGATAATTTTCAATCTAATGAGAATATTTTCAACATCAGCTTTTACCTCTTGGCAATGGTCATGTAAAATAAAAGAATATTGAAAACAACTGCTCTTATATGGTATCTATAAAGCCATCTTTTGAGCTTTAATTTGATCATGTTTACTTTGGAGATCAGCAGGTGAAAACATTTTTATTTTTGCAAACAAATTCACTAAACAATGTACCATGGGGGAGAAAACATTATATCAGGAAATGCAATCAAAATACATTTCAAGCAGGGTTACTTCTAAAAAGGTTTTACCGCTTTTCCAAGCTCTAGGCTATTGGCTACCTCTTTCCTTATGACATTTGAAGAACTTGTTTTGAGAATACCATTTCATGAGGAAATAATACCTTGGAAGGTACTGAACAAAGTCCACAGCCTTCAACCATTGCAAAACATAGGCTTTATCTGTCCACTTGGGTATATTCTTTACCTCTATTCATCACTTCATTCTTTTCTTCTGGTCCTGCAGGGAGGTTTAACAATGTCCTAGCCAGTATTACAGCTCAAACAAAGCACATTTTTTTGAAAGAATTGCTGCACTCAACTGACTTGTAAATTTCAGTGATTGTGCATCTATAACAAGAGTAAATTAAATAAAAATAAAAGAATAATAGTGTATTTTTGAGGAAATAGTCCAAACTATGAGTATATGAAAAATAGATTTAACTTTTTTAATGGATGAAGACAAAATATTTAGAATTGTTTTTTCAAAATTATTGTCCAAATTGGTTTTGTGTGGGAATTTGTGTTGTTCGCAAACTTATATCTCCACCTATGCAATAGAAATCATTTCTTTACCTATTTTTCAGTGACATTCAAAGAACAAGAGGAAATATACACAAATCATATCATATTTAAAAGAACATAAAATAATGTAAAATGGAGCATGATTTAGGCTTTGCCATAGAATGAGGTATTCATTTAGGTGAATGTTATAATAAATGAACTTTCTTCCTTTTCTTATTTTGATAGAAAGATTTAAAAACTGCACTGCATTCTCTCTACAACAAATGGATTATGGAACACTTTGTATATTTTTAAGTAGCAATGTCATCATTAAAAACATGTTCTTATTGTTTTTACTGTGGTAGAAAGATGTCCAAAAGGGCCATTAAGTTTTTAGGACATTTTGCCTTTACAATTCTTAAATCTGCTTTGTATAATTTTTCTGTATTTTCTCTCACATTTATGCAATTAACAATCTTTTCTTACTGCTACATGTGTACCTTGTACCTACCTTTAAAATTCTCTCATCCATTAGCACCTTTGTAATATGCTGCTTCAACTTTTCTGTGAGCTAGAAAAAAAGACAGCTAATTTTGCTAAATATGTGGCCAAATAAAAGGGAATGCATGTTTATTAAAAACAAAAGAGCTGCCTGAACAAAGCAGATGAGATTTAGAGCTTGATGTGCATGCCATTTTTCTTCACCCTTCTGATGTCTCATTTTCTAGTTTGTTTCTTAACAGCATTTCCTATATTTGAAAGTGTTCTATGTATTAAACTCAGTTTCATTCAACAATCACTGAGATCACATTCTTTTTAGCAAAACAATGTTAGGCCCTATGAATGATGGAAATGTGACAAAAGCAATCACACAAAGGGTTTATAATAAGGAGAGAGATAAGTTTTCTTTACATAGGACATTTGTTGAGCTGTTATAATGTGTAATATTCAATACTTCTTCCAGGAGGCTAAAATCTGTAGACAGAAATGACTCTTAACCACAATAGAGAAATATTATAATAAACATATAAAATATTGTTTGTATAAGGAAGAGAGATAAGAGGGAAGATGATCAAGTAGGAATTTAAGATATGCAGTTATTTTAAATTCAAAATGAAAAGTGAGGACTTTTTTTATTCATAGGGATTAATTCCAAAATTCATGGAAACAGTCTAATCAATGTACAATTGAGTGATCTCTCTTTCTAGATGTTGATATCCCATCAGTAAAGACTAGAACTTGGCCACATTTCTTTTACAAGAATAATAAATAAATAAATAAATAAATAAATAAATAAATAAAATAATGTTTGTTTTCTGTTAGGGAAACAGAGTCACTCATATTCATTATAATCTTTCCATTAACTTAATATCCTCTATCATAAATTTCTTTATATTATATTTTATCTTTTTTTATTTTGATTGAACATGTTTCCTTTTATGACTTACACCCTCACTAATTTGGAAGTTTGAAAGTATACCTCCATTTGTCTACTATTTGTCATTCTATCTTTAAAGGAATATTGAACCTATATTTCCATATTGTCATATTAATTTTAAAGAATGAATGCCCCTCCATATTCGGTTGGCTTACCTACTTTCTTATCTCTTGACCACTGAGATGAAAGTTTTATATGGTTTAATTCTCCCAATAGTGTTTAATTATTAAAAACTTTAGAATTTTTGGTCTAAGCTATTGTTTCTTCCCTTTAGTGTTTGTGTACCTAAGTGTGTGTATATGTGTGTCTGTGTGTGATCTTTATATTACCCGTTTTACCAATCCTCAGTTTGACTATCATTATATTCATATAGATTAATCTATCATTATATCAGTGTTACAGCAGTATAGCAGTATTTATTGCTTACTATCATTTGTTATGATCTTCATCTTTCCCTATCTTGAGAATCTGTTCTGATTTAATTTATTTAGAATAGTTTCCTAAAGAATTTCCTCATGTCGGGTACAGAGATGCCATGCATTCTGAATTCTTCTATGTTGAAAAAAATCTTTCTTTAGCCCTTATGTAGGACTACTCTGTCTGTAGAATAATTGGATTGCACTATTTTTATTCATTAAGGTGTATAAGTTTTACTCATTTAGATTCTAGTGTCGTAGATCATAAAACACCAGTCTAATTTTGTAAATAAAATATTCTTTCTGCCTGGAAGTCATGTGTATTATTTATAATTAGGCTCAGCTTCAGGGAACATAATATTGAAGAACAGTAGCTTAAACAGCAGAGGTTCATTTTTTTCCTTCATGTAAAAGAAATCAAGAGAGAAGTCCAATGATCTCTCTTTCTAGATGTGTATATCCCATCTAGATACACATGACCCATGTACATCTATCATAGATTCATAAACATTTCAGAGGCTGGAGGTCTTTCCTACATCTCTCCAGTATCACATAGGAAATAGATCTTGCCCTCATGGTCCAGTATAGCTTCTAGTTCTCCAGTTTTCAGATTCCCATTCTAAGAAATAAGTTGAAAAAAGAGAAGAAAATGGCACTTTGTTTCCTTTCATAAAATCAACTTTATTAAGGTATAAATTTCATGAAATAAAATGCAGCTATCTTAAGTTTTCAGTTGATGAATTTTGGCATTTGTATATATTTGTGTAAACACCACCACAATCAAAATTTTGAACATTTCCATCATTTTTAAGGCAAATACTGATCTGATTTTTATCAATATATAATAGTATTGCTTATTGTTGAATTTCATACAAATGGCTTCATACAGTATATATTACTTTGTATCTGATTTCTTTCTCATGTAATGGTTTTGAGACTTATCATTTTTTCTTCTGTATTGGTAGTTTGTACCTTTTTATTGATGAATAGCATTTTATTTCTAAGTTGCTTCATTTAGAGTTCCCGGTAATGGTTCTTCATCTGGTCTTGTAGTGTACCACCCTATGAATGTGATGTTTAATATTCAGCCAATGACTCAAGGAACTCTTCATGCAGATTTCTAGATTTCTCTTTCTACATATCTCACTCCTTTCCAGAACTATGCCCTTCATATTCCAGATGCCCAACAATCTCTATTTCTTCAACTTGGTGAGGTAGCTGATCTTTGAATTTTCCCTTTCTGCACTAGTATCTAAAAAACACTCCCAGGTAGAAAGCTGGGGCAATTATTGGGCTTACCTCATTTGTTTCCATTCTCTCTGGGATCATAAGTCTATGGTGCCTCTTGACTAATGCCTAAAAGAGGGTGCTTAGTCACTAATTCGGTTTTCTAGTTGTTTATACTGGGAGAGCTAGTCTGTTACCAAGTAGTCCATATTGACTAGAAACTAAGAGAGGGTAGTAAGTAGACATGTAAGTAGACACTCTGGAGGTTCCATTCAACATGTCAGCTTATATTTCATTGGCCAGAACCTAACTCATGGCTACACTTATCTTAAAAAGGAGATTTGGACATACAATAATATAGGTAGTTGACAATATACTCAGCTAAAATATAGAGTTCTTTTACTAAAGAAGTAGGGGACAGTAGAAACTGGAAGGCAACTAGAAGTCACAATTACAGGAAACCTCCAAGATTCTTTTATTATTTTATATTATATACAGCAATATTGTCATGGGAAAAATATAAACCTTTTGGGAAAATGTATAAACGAATCACATAAGAGGCAATAAAAACTGTGATGCACAAATAAAGAAAGCTCAACTACCTAGTAATCAAAGAAATGAAAATTAAAACCACAGCCATAAAAGAGTAAACATTGAAAAGACTGGCAATAAAATGTCAGAAAAGATATGAAACAATGTAAACTCTAATAAACTGCTAGTTGAAGTTAAAATTAGTACTGCCACTTGGAAATGCAATTTTAAAACATCTAGCATAGAAGAAGATATGCATATTTCTAGCCATTCCATTCCTAGGAATTTGTCTTGAAGAAACTTTTTCACAAGAACACAAGGACACCTGTAGGAGGATGTTAATAATGACAACAAAAAAAGAAAACTAAGTGAACAAAAAATAGACAAATAAATTGTGATATAGAATTATATTTCATACAATGAAATACTTCATAGCAGTGAAAATTAATCAAGAGCTTCCATAGAACATAGATTTCTCTGCTAACTCATTAGTACCTGTGACCTCTCAACATGGAGATCAAGCTGTTGGTGTCTCTTGGCTAGTGCTGGATTGCGAAATAGTGGAAACTGGGATAAGAGTTTCTTCTCCAGGGGCCTAAGGGTGATTAGTTTAGGAAGTTGTGTTGAGGCTACTCTACTCTCAGGAAGAAGATATGTAGGTTTTTCTCAGCCAGGTACTATGCTTCTTCTCCAGTGCTTCCATCTCTCCTAAAAGCTGGTCTCCACAAGTAACAGGAGTAAGCCCTCAACCATGCTCCAAATAGATTTTCACACATATCAACTCACTTCCTTTCTACCACCCAACATAGATATAATGGCTCTGAGTCTTTGCCTCAGATTTCACTGGCAGTACAAGACTTTTTTTTTTTTTTTTTAAGTATCTGGTGCTTTTCTAGGTTCTATTTATCAAGGTCTTGATCAAAGACACCCTACTTTAAAGGTCTCGGCTATATGCAGTATAGCTATATGTGATATATGATGCCATATACTTAAGGCTCTAACAATTAGCCATAATTGGATGAGCAGCAGAGACAGGGTACCAGGCTCTTGTTGAGGTTGCCACCTTCCCACAGTTTACAAATGTATAACTCTTATTTTGCTTTCCAACCTATAGACCATATCAAAACCAAATCATTAAAGTATCCTAAGACATAAGGGATAGCATTTAGATTCTTACCAAATATTAGGAGGAATTGTTATTTTAAAAGTATTGATGTATTAAAGATCCAGACCCTCCTAAGCATCTGTTATACTGATGACACATCCACACTTTTTTTCTGTGTATTCTCAGCCATGCCCATTGCCAAGTGACATTGAAGTCCCTCTTTGCCCAAGCACTTTTTCTTTATGGCCGTGCCACGTGGCTTGCGGGATCTTAGGTCCCCCCAGGTCCCCCGCCAAGGATCAAACCCCGGCCCCCAGCAGTGGAAGCGTGGCATCCTAACCACTTGGACTGCCAAGGAATTCCCTGCTCAAGCACTTTCAAGCATCTTCAATGATCACCTAATGATTGCAGCTTCCTCAATTTCATCCTTCCTGTTAATAACTGGAAAGATTTGGTTTCAAAGTCAATAATAGACACCTATTTTCACCAAGAGTAATGTATTTCACTCAAATCACTACATTCCTTTCATGCCCAATATAGATTTTCCTAAACAAAATAAATCAAAACGAAATAAAACAAAATCTCTGAAAGTACGAATAATCTTCTAATACGATTCAAAACGTATACAGCAAGACTTTATGCTACCTACCTGTTGAAAATTACCAAGAGACAACAAGTGAAAAATAATCTGTTTTGTCCATTAATGAACAGGACTGGAGTTGTTAAAAAAATAAGTCGAAACATTTTTTGAAAAGGGATATCCATTGGCATTAGCTAACCTGAATCTACGCTTGAAATTTCAAGTCAAGCAAGTGAAAATAATAATCCAGATGAATTGGCAATAAAAATTAGGCAAGTTGTCTGTTTTTCACATTGACAGCTCCCAATATTTCAAATTTTCTAAACAGCTTATATTATTACAAATGTGTTAAAAAGCTAAAAAAAAAAAAAAAAAAAAAACACAAAAAATTATGCCACGTTTGTGGAAAAAATAGATTTCTGAAGAAATGGATTTTGTTCACCATACCTGGAGCAATACTTGAGTCCAATAAACCTGGAATACTCCATTCTGAGCTTCTTCTATTTCTGTTTCTTTTTAGAGATCTCTGAAGAGTTAGTTTTTAGATTTTCCCATTTTTAACATGTAATTATTATAAGATAGCAAAATATATCGATATGGAAGCATTCATTAATGCAATGGTTTCCAGACTTTGCTTCACATTAGTATTAACTGCAGAGATTTAAAAAATCCCATGCCCATGCTACATCTCGAACTGATTAGAACAGAATATGTGGGAGGCAAACAGGTATCAGTAGTTTCTGAAGAGTCCCCACGTGATTCCAATATGCAGTAAGGTTTGGGGACCATTGCCTTAATGTCTCTATCATGTAATAGCTCAAATAAATGGCATTTTAATTTATTTTAGGTACACATTTTTATTCCAGCTTAATGTTTCAAGAAATTCTGAATGAATTGTTCTGAGGCAGAGCTCGGATACCAGTATTACTTCACAGTTCCTCAACTTAGTCTAATTTTCAAAGCTGGGTTTGAGAACCTCTGCCCAAACTGCTAACAAGGTGCTCCCTAATACCTTCCAAACCGACTTGAATGACCAGATGCAACTATATGATCAGATACAACTTATTTGTCATTTGTAGTAGCATTTTCATATAACTATATACTAAATTATTTTCAAATATGTGTTTCCTCAGGAATGTGTCTTGCAATCATATTAATATTATGAAAGTACTTAGATGATTATATCTTCAGTGTTTGAACAAATATGAACTTAAAATCAATACAAGGGAAATGATCATAAATTAAAAATGAAGTTAAGATTCCATTAAAAGATGAAGAGAAATTCTCTGTATGCTGCTTAATATATCTTCACTAATTCCACTGTCCCTTACTGCTTGGTAGAATTGAAAAGTTAATATCTAAATGGTAAAAAAAAAAAAAAAAAAAAAAAAGAAGTATGGTCTGTTCATCTCCAGTGAGCACTGAATTTGATAGACATGAGCTTCAAGTTAGTTAAAGCACTGAGATTTCAGCTCATAACTAAAAATTCCTCTAGAATTATGGCCTTAAAATAGCATTGATGATGAATGTTCCCTTTTTCATAATGAAATGACATCTCTATTTCACATCTAGAAATATCTGACTTTATTTCAGACATATTTCCAATCAATTAAAAAGCCACATGAATAATTACAGATAGGTAATTTGAAATCCTAGGTTTTGCAAGAAAAGAGACAGAAGTTCAAAAGATAGGATTAATCTGTGAATACAATATTAGTTAGCAGCAAAGCTGGGTCTGAGACCCTGATTTTTCTGACTCCTCACATGACAAGTATTCTCATAGGCCACATAGTGGAATACTAAATATGGCATAGCTGATGGAAAATGGTGCCTTCCAAATTATACATAGTATCTTTATAATGAAAATAGCCCTGAAAATGTATCTGAAAGAACCAGAAGTAAACAACAAATCACCAAATAATGACTTTATACTTTAGTGCCAAAAAATAAGAACTTTACATTCTTCGAGAGACACTAGGGTGTGTATTCTATTGTCATTGTGCTTCTGAGCACCCAAATCACAGAGCAGGGCATCCCCTTCAGGGCAGGGGTAATTTGCAACCAAGCATACCTGGTCAACCAAAGCCATGTTAGCTTTTGTTCTGGTTAGCTGTGGCATCCTGGGGACTAGTTACGAATCCAGGGTGACTGGTTAGTGCTCTTGCCTTATCACTTATTAAATGTTTTGTATCTCACTCCTGCTGACAAAGCTATTAAAAAGCACACAAAGACAAAAATGCTCTATGAAGCATTACTACATTAAATAAGACAAAAACAATAAAGACAAAAGGTTGACCCCACTGAAATTTTATCATTGAGTTAGAAGAATTTGTAGACCTTGTTGAAACAAATATGTGGTAGTAGTTAAAGATTAAAGAGGTAACATGTGTGAAATATTTTAAGGGGAAAGAAAATTACATGCTGATTGCATGATTTTTATGACAGGATTAAATAGTAATCCCATTTGAATACGCACAATGCTAGAATGCATCCAAGCTTATGCATGTCAACGTACATTCTTAATGGTTTCTGAAGATTCATAAAACATAATGAACTGCTTTGACCCTGAGAAATTACACTTGTAAATGAACTACATAATGGAACATTCATGTGCTTAGAATGCGTTCTGTTTTATTACAAAGCTAGCTCACTCTGTACATGATTTAGAAATTTATTCGACTTTACTGCCCTAAATATCTGATTGATTATTTAATAGATGGTTGATAAAACATTTATAAGGTCAACAGAATTTAAAATAATAATTTAGTATTGCTAAACCAGGCTCAAAGCTAACCAGGAATAATTAATCGAGTCCTCTAACTTATTTCTGTAATACTATAATATCACATGGTATAATATACTTATGCTGATATTAGCGTGGCACTTAGAATCGCGTGAGATACCAACAGTAGGACAAATATTTGCAAATGTTAGAGACTAAAGAAGCATCATTGTAACCCAATTGATAAGAAATTTTGAACTGTAGGGGGTCTTATTTGTTTCACAACTTAAATTTTTACCATGTATCCTTTTATTTGGAAGTCAATCAATCAGTGTCTTATGAGCACTAAGTAAAACCAGACAAAAAGTGTTGCTGTTCAATACTCAATGGACTTTAGAGTAGCATGTGGTATATGTGCATCCCCTGAAACGCATCTTCATTCTAATAGTCTGGTGTGTTAAGTGCCTCCAGGCATCTGGTCTTTGATTCACTGTTCATTCAATGGCTCCTTCTTTATTTGAGAAGTTCAATTTGTTCAGTTCAACCCAAATGAAAATGAAATGATACCCATGGTAAGAATGCTGTTCATAAATACAGAGCTGAGGATGATGAGTGGAAAGATTAAACATGGATTGTCTCCACGTTCCAATGGGAATTGTAAATACTTGCTGGAACTACTCACAGTGTTGGATTTTCCAGAAGCAGAAGTGGAATGTTTCAGCCAATTTGGGATTTTACCTGCTAACCAATCCAGCAAGATATTAGGGATGGGATGATATGATAGTGACAAATCATGTTTAAAATAAAACAATATGTTCCCGTTAGATTTTACTTCTAGTGAGTCCTTCTTTCAGATGAAAATGTGTCATTTTTAAAATCAGAAAACTCAGACTGAACTATCTTGATGGCAAGCTAGAAAATGAACCCTTGTTGCCAACCTGAAATACAAGAAGTCAAAAACTCAAAATTTCTCCAAGTGATGTGTTTCCCAAATTCTCAAACATACCTCACACTTCAAGATCCATGGTAGCATTTCAAGCAGGATCAAGGTAGAATTTTAACTGGAAGAGAAAAGGGGAGGGATTACACCCTTCATAGAAGAAATAACATAAACAAAAGCTCGAAGACAGCAATGTGGAAAGTGCCTTTGGAAAATGGAGCGCAATTCAGTGTGTCCAAAGAGTAGGGTTCATGTTGTATTGGAAATAAAAATGGGAAAGAAGTTTTTGTACTGATAGTCAAAGCCTCACATGTAAGGCTAAGGAATTTTGAGTTTATGTTGTGGGAGATATGAATCACTTTTTTTGAATTGAGTGAGGAAAGAGCTTGAACCAAGTCGGGCTCTCTAAAGGATCCCATTAGCTTGAACATGCATGAAAGATCAAAGGAGAAATCTTATATTTTAGTGTTGTCAAAACTTTGGTAAAGTTTTCAAGTACTAAATAACAATGTAGCAAGAGCATTATCCCCAAATGGGAGGACATGGCCCATCTTGACTCAGTCTTTCACATTTAGAATCACTAGGTATAAGGGGGCTTTGGAAAAGAGTGATGAAATAAAAAAGCTAGATCATTACTAGAAAATATTTTTGGTTTCCAGCTTAGTGTCAATGTAAGGTTAATCCTAATACTGACCACAATTGTGCCTTTTCAGACATGTGATTCCAACAGCAGACCTAATTGATGACTTCCTAAAGCAACTTGATATATAAAATCAACAATATACAGAAACACTTCTAAATATGTTCTCTTCCTTTTCTTGTACAGGAAAGTGTCATTTCTGGCAGAGATAGAATAAAGAAAAAAACTCGCCAACATCGTTAACCTTTGAAAATTGTGAGTGAATGGTTTACATTTAAAAAGCAAAACAAATAAACAAACTTCACTTTCATACAATTTTGCATCCAAATACCTTTCTTATTTAAAGAACTTTAAAAATGTTTCTAAAGAAGAATGGAAATATTAATAGTGTCTAATAGATATAGGCTTAAGTTTTAGGAGTAGGCACTAGTCTTGTGACTTTTAATTGTCTGTGACATGCAAATGTGGTGATGTTGGCTTTATTTCAAATAAACCAAGCACTCAAGAGAAGTGAAGTCTCAGCAGTTAATGGCCCCTCTGAGGTCACCACTTTCATTAACAAAAGTTGTTTTCTTGCTCAAAAATGAGTTAATACAGTACCTTCCCAACAATGTGTTGAAAGGATCAAATACATTATTTAATATGAAAGTAATATTTCAACGGATATATTCTTTGATTATAATTAATAATATTCAATAAGAATATTTTAAAAGGAAATATAATTATTACTCATATTAATAATAGACATAATATATATGTATACATAAACACCATCATGTATTGAGTGTCTGTCTTATGTCAATATGAGCTAAGAAAATATATATTATCATTTGTGATCCTCAAATTAATATTATCAGTTTGGTCTTATTATCCCCTCCTATTTTACAAGTAAAGACCAAGAGGTTCACAGAGTGTAAATAGCAATAGCTTACTCAGTTGGAGTGTCTGGCTTCAATTTAATCTCACTGTTTCATTCTGCTAGGTGTAGTAAAGGTCTCTTCTTATAGGTAGCCTGCAAAGAAGGCATAATGCCTCTGCTCTCATTTTTAATTTAATAGAAATATGAGGGAAACAATTATGTACATTTTAAGGATAATAGCTTACCAAATGTGGGAAAAAGAGCTTCTAGCCTTAGCGTTAAGATATCCACAGTTCCAGCCAGGTTGTAGCGATGGGTTTCCTTAAAAAGATGGAACTTCTCAGGATTGTATTGCTCTCCTGATTTAGATCAGGGTCTGTGGTCCTATATGCAATCATATAAGGAAGGCATTGGAAAAGCAAAATTTAGTTACAAATATGTTAACAGTAAATTTAGTAGAGGTGAAATGTGTCACATCAGCCAAAACCTGGATTACTCCTCTCTTCCTAAATCTGTATTTCACTGCTCAAACACATATACTTTTCATTATGACACTCAGGGCTCTTCACAATTTGAATTCAATTGTCTTTATAGTCTCACTTTTTTCCCATATTTCACCAGCCCTCCTAAGTTAACATCACCATTCCCCCAATTCTGGAACAGCTTATACATTTTTCAATCAATTTTCTTTCCTTTTGCTACTCCCTCAGCCAGAAGGTTTATTTTTATCCAATTCTGCTTTAAGATATGTCTTATTTTTCAAGGCCTAACTCAAAAGCTAGCTTCCTTCTACTCTATGAAAAACAATGCCAAGAGAATGAGAAGACAGGCCATGGACTGCAAGAAAATATTTGCAAAAGACGCACTTGATGAAGGACTGTTACCCAAAATATACAAAAATAACTCTCTTATAACAGTAGAAAAATAACCCACTAAAAATGGGCCATAGACCTTAAAGTCACCTCACCAACAAAAACATACAGATGACAAATAAACATGTGAAAATATGCCCCACATTGTTCATCATCAGGAAAATGCAATTAAAACAAAAATGAGATACCACTACACACTAATTAGAATGGCCAAAATGAGAACACTGACAATGCCAAGTGCTGGTGAGGTGTGGAGCAACATGATTTCTCATTCACTGCTGGTAGGAGTGCAAAATGGTACAGCCACTTTGACACACTGGCAGTTTCCTACAAAATTAAACACACTCCTCCCAGATCCTCCAGCAATGACATTCCTTGGTATTTACCCAAAGAGGATGAAAACCTACGTACACACACAGAAACACACACGGATGTTAATAGCAGCTTTATTCATAATTGACAAAACTTGGAAGCAACTAAAATATCCTTCATTAGGTGAATGAATCAACTGTGGAACATACAGACAATAGAACATTATTAAGTGCTAAAAAGACATGACCTATCAAACCATGATAAGACATGGAGGGAAATTGAAGGCATATTACTAAGTAAAAGAAGCTAATCAGAAAAGACCACATACTGTATGATTCCAACTATATGGCATTCTGGTAAAGGAAAAAACTATGGAGACAGTAAAGGGATCACTGGTTGCCAGGAGTCTGAAGGGATGAAGAGGTGAAGTGCAAAGAATTTTTAGGTCCTTGAAAATACTCTATATTTGAAACTATAATGATGGATACATGTCATTATACATTTGTCTAAACCCACAGAACGAACAACATCAAGAATGAATGACAGTGTAAACTATGGACTTTGGATTATTATGATGTGTCAGTGTAGGTTCATCAATTGTAATAAGTGTACCATCCTGGTGGGGATTTTGATAATGCGGGAGGCTGTGCATGTGTGGTAGCAGGAAGTATAAGGGAAATCTCTATATGGTCTCGATTTTGTCGTGAACCTAAAACTGTTCTAAAAAGTAAAGTCTTAAAGAAAAAAATAAAAGGTAGCTCTCTCTTATCTTATTAATATATATATATATATATATATATATATATATATATATATATATATATATAATTTGTGCCTCTCTACTTCTTGTATCATTTTGCTTTCTAAAAATAATTAGTAATTTGCAAACTGTATTTCTCTTCCCTGAATGCCTAGTAAAGTAACGTTCTACTGCTCAGGCTGTCATGTTTGTTGTACATGACCAAGTGTTTTCCAGAACAAAATGATGATCTGGCTCTTGTCAGTCAGATCAAGCCATACCTATAGTTTGGGGGTAGCATATTTTAATACAAAAATTGGCATGCAGATCTTTTCCAGACGCAGGTACCTTGAGGATCCAGTGACTCAAAAAAGTACCATTTGAAATGTGTTGAAAGAAATTGAAAATTGTTAGGCTGGAAGAAATGATAAAGACGGAATGATTTGGCTTGTTCCATTTAATTTGCGGAGTGCTGAGAAATAGACAATGAATCACAATTACATGGAGGCAAAGATAAAGATGGATATTCTAAAATAGAGGATTTCCAAAAATGGAAGGCTTATGCTGTAGAGTTTTACAGCCACAGGTGGTTTTAGCTCATGCTGAAATATTGTAGAGGGAATATCTATCTTTAGCAGACATTTTGGAGGAAATAGATAAGGGGGGAATAATAGAGATTTTTTCAAAGAATTTTTAGGAAGATGTTGCATTACAGTCTACACTGCAAACTTTCAAAGTCATTCTTTCCTCAGATGCTCAAGCCTGTATTTCACAGTTTGAAACATTATCAACACTAATATCTGAAACCTTAGAGTCTTGACTTGACACCTACCTTCTTAGTCATGAAGTTCACTTTAAAAATCTTTCTATGATTCATTGTATACACCAAGAATTGTTATTTTTATCAATTTGTACCAGCCAATAATATATACCTATTTACTCATGATCATGCATTTAAATAAAGTATCCATGAACTTCAGGCTGAACATAAGGAAACTTTAGAGAGGCAGCAAGAGGGACAAAGGAGAGAAAAGCATTTCTTCTGCCCTCCCCACACAGTAAATAAAGTTGGCAATATTCCAGGCTTAGATAATTTCATTAGTTAAATAACAAGTAGTGGCAATTGTTTATTATTATTTCTTTTTAAGCTTTTGCAGGCTACTAAAATGGCTGACAATTGAAAGTAAATTCAGTTAGTTTAAATCAAAAAATTAAGATCTCAACATATTCTATTTGTAATTACTGATACTTTCTAACTTTGGCATATATTTATTTTAATTATTATGGTGGAGCTCTTATAATCCTTTTGCAAACTTTTTTTAAAAGGTAAGGATGGAGGAGGAAAAGAAGAAACATATACTAGAGGCAACATCTTTTCCTTACTCATATCTCTGGAGGAAAATGTTTTAAAAGTTGAGACCTTAGGAGAATATTTCTTAAAACTGTATATATCAGGGAGAAAAAAGCTGCTAGAGAGATGTTCAAAGTCTGTGTACAGCTGTATTTCATCTGATCCTGCAGGCCTGAGTCCCGTTCAAAAGGTTAATTCAAGTAACATCTCCCATCCCTCTTTCCTTCCTGACACCACCTCTGTGCCTCTTTCTTTACAAGCACACTTCTTCTGCTAGATCCCACTCCAAGCAATCCCCCAGCAAGACTGGTGAATTGTCTTCTGGAAGCGACTGGTCCTGCCTGCAGACATGGGCCCTCGGCCGTGCTCCAACCTTCCTGGCCGTGCCGGCGCAATCCCGGCGCAGGGATTCTATAAGGCAACTGTTGAAGAAAGAAAAGACTAACAAGACTATTGAGTCCGTTTTTTTGCTGAAAGGGAAAGATCCACATCTGGCCAAAAAGAAATTCAAAACATGAAACTCTAAAAAGGGAACCCTCTTGCATTGTTGGTGGGAATGTAAATTGTTACAGGCACTATGGAGAACAGTATGGAGGTTCCTTAAGAAACTAAAAATAGAACTACCATATGACCCAGCAATCCCACTACTGGGCATATACCCAGAGAAAACCATAATTCAAAAAGACATATGCACCCCAATATTCATTGCAGCACTATTTACAATAGCCAGGTCATGGAAGCAACCTAAATGCCCATCGACAGATGAATGGATAAAGAAGTTGTGGTACATATGTACAATGAACTATGACTCAGCCATAAAAAGGAATGAAATTGGGTCATTTGTTGAGACGTGGATGCATCTAGAGACTGTCATACAGAGTGAAGTAAGTCAGAAAGAGAAAAACAAATATCATATATTAATGCATATATGTGGAACCTAGAAAAATGGGACAGATGAACCGGTTTGCAGGGCAGAAATTGAGACAGAGATGTAGAGAAAAAACGTATGGACACCACGGGGGGAAAGTGGCGGGGGGGGTGGAGGGGGGATGTGATGAATTGGGAGATTGGGATTGACATGCAGACACTGATGTGTATAAAATGGATGACTAATAAGAACCTGCTGTATAAAAAAATAAATAAAATAAAATTCAAAAATTCAAAAAAAATAGAAACTGACAAGGGAAACAAGATAAAAAAAAAAGAGCTATTATTCAAGAAAATGTTATTATATATAATCTCCTAAGTGTTTGCTCTCCAGATGTGTTTAAAGAATTTAATAAAAGATTTATTAAAGGTTTATAAAATTGAGTTTGACAAACATTTTTTAATTAATGTTTTTCTTTTGTTTGTTTTTTTGGTACTCGACATAGGTAATTTCAATTTAAACTAGGAAAAATGTCAATCTCTGATGTTTTCTTGGGCCTAAATTCCATCTCAATACAAATAGAGAAAAACACACATAGTAAGTTCTTAAAAATGATAGCTGTGCTGATGATTAGCTCCCATGATATGTGAGAATATTTATAAATATAGCTAAATTATCATATCATGAATCTTTAAAAATTTCCTTATTAAAATTTTTGGCAACGTATTTAAAACGTTTAATACCATTAAGCAAATAGCTTTGATGTAGAATGCAAAGATACTAATTTAATTTATACACTTGGTATATGTAAACTACATTATTATAGATTAGATGACTAAATCATCTATATAACATGAAGCTTAATTTTTTAAAAAAATGGATTGAAATACATCATATGTAGAATTCTAGGTAAGTAACGTAACTCCTTATGACCCAGTCCCCACTTGCTTTGTAAAAAAAAAAAAATTGATTAATCAAATTATTTTAAAAGTGCCTTTTGAGAATTCTGAAACTAATTTTTATTGAGCTTTTATGTTATATCAAACCCTTTACTATGTAATTTAATACCCCTGAATCAGTTTATAATCAATACTTAAAGAAAATTCAGTTACACTAAAAAAAATACCTTGTCTGTATCTGTGCACACAGAAGGAACCAGAGCACTCAACATTTTGTTTGACCCCCTCCTGGAAATTCTTGCCATCATATCTTCCCTCTCTAGTTTCTGAATCCTTGGAGAAATCTAAGATGGCAGAAGAATTATGAGGGGAAAAATGAGGCTAGTTGTTGCAGGGAAAGGAGTGAAGGTTTTCAAATGTTAAGGATAATAGCCTATGTTTTTCTTGTACTTTTTCCTCTACAAATTTCCTCTTATAGTTCAGATTCGAAGAATGGAGGAACTTTTCCAATTTCCTTTCCTTTTTCCTCCCCCTCATCACGTCTTGGTCTTCACATACTCATATTCTTTTTACTATTTTGTGTTGTTTACAGTTCAAAGAAGACAAATTACTTTGGGTAAGAATCACAGGTAAACTCTGATGCTTACTAAAATCTAAATGAAAACCACATCTCAAGTGCCTTATTAATCATCTGAAGTTAGTAAATTTTGGACAAGTGATAATCACTGTTTTAATAACATAAGATCTGTGAGTGTGTGTGTGTGTAAATACAATCTGTTAAATGAGAAACAGAAGCATCTGATGGTATCTTGTAATTATTCACAAGATAGGTAAAAGCAATGCTTTACCAAGGAGGTTTATAATATAAAGAAAAGTAATGTATATTAAGATGTCACTGTCTACTCAGATCAGTAGCAGTTGGTGGTTATTTTAAGCCTAAAGCAACAAGTGTTTAATCTGCCCTGTCCATTCACACCCTAATAATGCATGGTGGAATTAGGCATTTATGTAATTTCTGGACTGCCGCATTAAGTTATGTGCTTTCAAAATCAATTTGTATTAGAGCTCATTTACCAGGAACCTTAGGGGACTGAAAGTAATTGCTCTATTTCGAAGGTGATATGCAGTTTTAGGTCTTCCATTCCTACTGCATTGGGATCAGGGTTGTACCAACCTGTTATAATTTAAAGCCATTATTGAAATCTTCATAGCATGAGATAATTTCTTTTGCATCTTTGAAAGCCTTGATATAAAGCAGCTTATGTCCAAGGATTTTCTCACAATGACATTATAGTTCACATAATATATAGCCCAAAAAGTAGTAGGTTCAGTTGTTACTGAACACTTATTAAGCAGCTAAAATGGCCAGTCTCTGGTGTGTGTATTCGATATGAAGACAGCTGAGCAGGACTATCAAATTACATTTTCAATTTTCTAGTTTAAACTCCTATACTTTCCAACCATTATAAATTGCTCTAAGAATTAACAGTCTGGTGTTTAAAATGTCCCATAATCTTCTGAGTAAAGGCTTTTAAATTATAAAGCATGGAATCAAAAGCATAGATAGAATTCGTAATTCAAGTAAATCTACTTTAAGAAAGTACTTTTTTAAGTATAAGCATTAATTAATAGATTTTATAATAGATTAGGACCAAGGTTCACTAACACATTTTTGGAAACAAAATTTGGGGCCATCAGAGTAATTCAGAACAAGAACAACTACTACTACTTAGTGTAGTAGTAGTACTAGTACTATCTGTAGTAGTATACTACAAATAGTCAAATATTTGACTATTTTAAACGTAAAATTAGAAATATCATTGAATTTGTTAAAATTACCAGATTACAAAAATTATAGACAGGAAGGAAAAAACTAATTATTGAGCAACTATTGTTTCTAGGAGTTAAATTCTGTTTAATTATACACTTAAATATGCATATTTTAATTATATATTAAATATGCATAGGTATATATTTGATCTCGTGAAATCCACTAATTGCCTAATTTACTATTATCCTAATTTTTAAAATGTTTTTGTTTGTGCCTTTGAATTTTTGTACATCGTAGAGAGTAGTTTTATATTTAATAAAATGTAAAAAATATTTAATTCTAAAGGTATTTAAATGTATCTTTTTCTATTTATATCCTGATTACTATTAGACCAAATTATGAAACTAAGTGCTCTTACTTACCATCTTCTCGGAGTCTTCTGTACTAGATAAGTATCAAATCCTAAGCAAAAAACCAACTTCCATCCCCCAAGGACATTGTTTCTTTTGAAAAAAGCAAAGAGATCAAAGAAAAAGTTGGAAGTGAAAGGTCAGATCTTATAGGCTCAGACAGTTTCTCTCACACTGGGACAAATTTTATCCTTCTTTGTCATGCACTGCACATCACTAAATAAAATTGAAGAAACACCACTTAGATGAAATGTTTGAGTCAATATTATGCTCCTTGGGAGTTAATAAGAGTTTACAACCTACTTCTAAGCCCCAGATGTGGAACATAAGGTTGAGTTTCTTGCTGAAATACAGGATGAATAAAATATTGGAAGAGAGGGGGCACAATTTATTGATATAATGTTAGACCTCATTATAGATGTCAGTCAGAATTTTTCTATTTTTTTTAGTTTATTTTTATATTCTATAGTCAAAATTTTTATAAGACAGCAGAAAGTAATAGCCATCCTTTCAGGCAGTTGAAAAAAGCAGTTTTGTTAGTGTGGGATAAAATATAGGGAAAAAGCATGTTGTGATGCCACCCCCAAATGCTGGTTATTATGGCTAAATTGCAGTGACTAAGCACTTCTTTTATTAAAATTTCATTTCTAGGAGCTTTCCTTATAACTATCAGGGAAGTATTTTAGTTGTGTGTTGACACACTGACATGAATTTGGTATTATATAGAGCTTGACACAACCAAGGAATCCATGAAATGACGCTCTATTTAGAGGATACAATTTAAAGTTCAGGTTAATCATATATTCATATTTACTAAGCATGAAATACATGCTACCTCTTTGATACGTGCTTTCTGAGTAGGCAGAGCATAGCACGCGTATGAAGTTATATGAGACCAAACAGGCTGGCTTTATGCCCTCAGGGGGTGAAAGTCATTGGGCTGTTGAGATGGACCACAGCTCTTTGCCCTTCATCTGCTCTTTATTTAGGTCAGCAGCGCAGAATCTGTGGAGAATCAATGCACTCAGTGAGATAGGAATGGTGCAAAGTATTGGCAGAGTCAGTATCAGGGTTAGGTTTCTCTTAAAGCCTTTGATTCAGTTGACAGCGCATCCTGTGAAGTTGACCTTTGTGTTTCCTTCAGAGCTTGCTGAAGTTGGCTTTCCTCATGAAGGCTGCATTTCTGCCAGGAGCAGGGTGGTCCCCAAAGGTTTGCTGCACAGACAGATATAGGGAAACACAAAAGGCATTCATTAAGAACATAAATATGGTCTGTCTCTAAGAGTTTTAATAATAGGTGGAAGTAGCTCTCTGGGCTTGGAAAGTGCCAGATACTTCTCGTCCTCAGGTTCACTTTAAGGCTTGCAGTGCCTTCTCCAAAACCTACTGTCTTTGATCTCACTCAGCGTTATCTTTTAGCAACATGCTCTTTTTATTAAAAAAGGGAATCAAAATCCTATGACTTAAACCTTGAAGCATGATTAGTTTGTTAAGCCTTTTGTATTTATTTGCATGGCTAAACTGAACTAGGAAAGAAGTAAGTAAATTAACTTTTGTTGAATAATTATTGTCCCATGTTGACAAAATGTTAAGTAACTAAGTCATGGAGGAAGTGCTTGAGGAGATCAGAAAATTAATTATAACTTACCCCGTATTTATCCCTAGGTGATAGAATAGAAAAATAATTGACAGAGTAAGATATATGATATAATGAAAAGTATGCAAAACATTACACTATTTATTTTAAAATATTTAATAATGATTTAAATAATAATTGTCTTACCAGGCATATAGTAAGCTATAATTTGTGGGCATCCCTTCATTTGCCACTGCACATGTCTGTTTTTTCAAAGCCCATCAATATGTATACATACATCTTCATTTCCATTCGCTTTCAGAATACACAAGTTTACAGTTTTTTTATTCATTATAATTTAGGTCAATTCCATCCTCAAGCTATTAAGGGAGGTATGATATTCTCACCAGTAAACTGTCTCTCCATGAATTTCAGGATGAATTATTGCCAGGAATTTTTATTATAGACAAGTAAATCCATTTCAGGTTTATGGATATGTGTTTTAAAGTGTATCTCAGAGGTCAATTTTCTAACTAAGTTTCTTTCCCAAAGCTAAATGTCTAAATTAATTTTTGCTTTAAACCTTACTTGTAAACTAGGCTTCTACCAACTGATGATAATTATTATTTAATAATTCAGTTAAATCAAAAAATGTAGAAAAGGATAAACGATCTAAACATGGGAAAATCAAACGTACATTTTTAACATGGCCTTGTATATTTAACAACTCTGTTTGGTTGAGCAAACTTAATATTAGTAAAATCATAGCAAATATATTTAACATAAATCTGAGAAACATTACTCTGCATGGTAAATTGTTTGGCTTGAAAATAACAACACAATATGGAGGACTTGGTTTTCAATGATTTTTCTTTCAGATCTTGAAACAAACGTCGTCACAAATTGTTTACATAATATTTTGGATTTTTTTTCAATATATACAGATAAATTTTCAGAGATGAGATATGTTTCAGTTCTATGCTCATTCATTATTCTTCTCTTTTTATATTGATAGCTCCTTTTTAATCAAAGTACAGTTGATTTACAATATTATAATAAAATATTATGTTAGTTTCAGGTGTACTGCATAGTGATTCAGTATTTTTATAGATTATATTCCATTAAAATTATTACAAAATATTGGTTGTAATTCCCTGTGCTGTAAAATATATCATTGTTGTTTATCTGTTTTATACATAGTAGTTTGTATCTCTTAATCCCATACCCCTATTTTGCCCTTCCTCCCTTCCCTCTCCCCACTGGTAACCACTAGTTTGTTTTCTGTATCTGTGAGACTGTTTCTGTTTTGCTATATACATTCATTGTCTTTCTTTGTCTGACTTATTTCACTAAGCATAATAGTCTCTAGATCCATCCACTTTGCTGCAAGTGGCAGAATTTCACTGGTTTTTTTTATGGCTGAGTAATGTTCCATTATATATACATATATATGTATATAAATACATCTTCTTTATCCATTCATCTGTTGATGGATGCTTGGGTTGCTTCCGTATCTTGGCTATTGTAAATCTTGCTGCTATGAACATTGGGGTGCATGTATCTTTCTGAATTAGTGGTTTTGTTTTTTCTGGGTATAATCAGGAGTGAAATTGCTGGATCCTATGATAGTTTTATTTTTAGTTTTTTGAGGAACCTCTATAATTTTATCCATAGTGGCTGCACCAATTTACATTCCCACCAACAGTGTACGAAGGTTCCCTTTTCTCCACATCCTCTCCAACATTTGTTATTTGTAGACTTTTTGATGACGGCCTTTCTGACAGGTGCGAGGTGATATCTCATTGTTTGGATTTGCATTTCTCTAATAATTAACAATGTTGAGCATTCTTTCATGTACCAGTTAGCCATCTGTATGTCTTCTTTGGAACATCTGTATTCAGGTCTTCTTCCCATTTTTTGATTGGGCTGTTTGCTTTTTCTGATATTGAGTTGGATGAGCTGCTTATATATTTTGGAGATTAACCCCTGGTTGATCACATTATTTGCAAAACTTTTCTCCCATTCAGTAGGTTTTCTTTATGTTTTGTCTATGGTTTCCTTTGCTGTGCAAAAGTTTTTAAGTTTAATTAGGTACTATTTATTTATTTTTGCTTTTATTTCCTTTGCCTTAGGAGACAGATCCAAAAAGATATTGCTGTGATATATGTCAAAGATTGTTCTGCCCATGTTCTCTTCTAGGAATTTTATGATTTCAGGTCTCTCATTTAGGTCTTTAATTAGTTTTGAGTTTATTTTTGTATATGTTATAAAATGTTCTAATCTCATTCTTTTACATGTAGCTGTCCAGATTTCCCAGCACCACTGATTGGAGACTGTCTTTTCTCCATTGTATATTCTTGACTCTTTTATTGTCAAATATTGACCATAAGAGCGTACGTTTATTACTGGGTTCTCTACTCTCTTCTATTGATCTATGTGTCCATTTTTGTGCCAATACCATGCTATTTTGATACTGTAGCTTTGAGTATAGTCTGAAGTCTGGGTAGGTGATACTTCCAGCTTTGCTTTTTCTCAAGACTGCTTTGGCAATTTTGTTTCTTTTATGGTTCCATATAAATTTTAGGATAAGTTATTCTAATTCTGTGAAAAATATCATGGTTATTTTGAAAGGGATTGCATTAAATCTATAGATTACTCTTGGTAGTATGGCCATTTTAACAAAATTAATTATTCCAATACAAGAGCAAGAGATATTGTTCCATTTCTTTGTATCATCTTCAATTTCCTTCATCAGTGTCTTATAGTTTTGAGTCTAGTTCCTTCAACTCCTTGTCTAAGTTTATTCTTAGGTATTTTATTCTTTTTTGTGTGATTCTAAACAGAATTGGTTTTGTCTCTGGTTTTTTTGTTTGTTTGTTTTTGTTTTGTTTTGTTTTGCTTTCTCTTACTGATAGTTCATTATTAGTATATAGAAAAGCAACAGATCCCTGTATATTATTCTTGTATTCTGCAACTTAGCTGATACAAAAACTTACAGGGTTTCCCTTACATATGACTCTTTGCTTTTCTCTTGCTGTTTTTAAAATTCTTTCTTTAACTTTTACCATTTTAATTGTGCTATGTCTTGGTGTGGGTATGTTTGGGATAATCTTTTTAGGGACCCTCTGTGCTTCTTGTACCTGGATATCAGTTTTCTTTTGTAGGTTTGGGAAGTTTTTAACCATAATTTCATCAAATACATTTTTGATCTCCTTCTCTTTCTCTTCTCCTTCTGGGACCCCTATAATGTGAATGGTGGTACATTTACTGCTATCCCAGAGATCTGTTAAACTGTTCTCATTTTTTAAAATTTGTTTTTCTTTTTGTTGTTCTGATTGACTGAACTCCATGATTCTGTCTTCCAGATCACTTATGTTTTCTTCTTTATCACTTAGTCTGTTATCATTCTTTCTAGTGTGTTTTTTCTATTTCAGTCATTGAATTCTTCATTTCTGATTGGGTCTTTTTTATATTTTCTAGTTCCTTGTTTAAAATTTCACTGTGTTCATTGCTTCTTTTCCCCAATTCAGTTAACACTCTTATTACCAATGCTTTGAATACTTTATCTGGTAAAAAATTTATTGCTGTTTCATTATTCATTTTTTCCAGTGTTTTTTCTCTCGCTTTTTAAATTGAGATCTGTTCCTCCACCTTTTTATTTTGCTTGCCTTTCTCTGCCTCTATGAACTTAAGTGAAACGATTACCTATTTCAGTCTTGAAGGGGTGTGGGAGCATCCCTATACAGACTGTATGCGCCCAGTGCCTTTGGTGGTAGGGCTGGACTTGATGTGGATACAAGTCATGATTTTCTTCAGGGTGTGCTCACAGTTTTCTCCTTGGTAGAGGTGGGGCTGGAGATGGAGGGGCTAGAACTGGAGCCAAGTGTGAGGCAGGACTTCCTCTTTACACAGTGACCACCACTGCCCTGTCAGGGGTAGGGTTTGATCCCAAGTTGCTGGAGCAGAAGCCCTGAGGGTCAGGCCTGAGTTAGTTCTATTCCCTTTAACTGTGTTTTCCCCTCTCCCAGCACTGGACCCTTGTCCCAGAAGAGGGAAGTGCTGAAGCAAGCAGGAGCCTGTGCAGGCTCTCAGTTTGTGTTGGCCACAAACAGAGGTCTGGGCTGTCTCCAACATGTTGCCTGTTCAGGCACCAACATTGTTTCCCTCACTCTGCTCAGATGCAGCCTCAGGTCCAAGTCCCCTTTGTCCCTCACAGAGATCACTTCCCAAGCCTCCATTGCCCCTGCCCTGTTGTGGAGCCATATCACAGGGCAGGTGGGGCACACATGAGCTCTCAGTATATATTGGGTTTGTGCTGTGGTGGACTGGCTACTGTCAGAGTTCTGAGCTGCTTCTGAGGTGCTGCTTGAGTACATGTCAACAATGGTCACTGCTGCCCCACCCAGATGTCACCCCAGAACCAAGTCACCTCTACATCCTACAGCTGAGCTTTTTCCCTGGTCATGGTGGCCCTAGATCCAGTGCCACCCTGTGAAGTGGAGTAAGTGGAACTGTAGTGTTCACTCAGCTCAGGCTGGGGCATGTGCCACGGTGGTCACGGGAAACCCAGCATCCCCTAGAGCAGTCTTCAATCTGCCCTCACTGCCCTGCTTCAGGGGCCAGTGTGCACAGGCTCCTCCTGAGCAGCGTCCAGGCTTCCCACAGCCCCCCAGTTAGTCTCAGTGTTCCTCCAACCAGTCAAGGGGGCTCATCTTCCCTGTGTAGGATCCCTGTGTCTTCCCTGTGCTGGGAACCCAATCTGTGGCTAGAACCGCTCACTCCCCAGGGTGGGTCTCTGACCACATAATCTCCCTTTTCCTCTGAGTCCTCTCCCAGGGTCACAGGTTCTGACCAGATTGTTTGTCTTCCCTTCCTACCCAATTACATGTATATCTCTCTTACAGTCCTGGTTGTACAGGAGTCTTTCTGCCAGTTTCCAGTTAGCTTTCAGTGAGAATTGTGCCACATGTAGATGTATTTTTGATGTGTCCATGGGGAGGGTGAGTTCCACATCTTCTACTCTGCCATCTTGATCTTCTCCTCTCTTGATAGCTTCTTTTAATAAAGTTCACTATTTCTCAGGAAATGTTACCATTTGATATGAATTGGAGTTCTCAGCACATTAGTACACTTTTAAACACCGTAATACTATCAGGGCTGCCCTAATTTCATTTCTCATTCTAGTCCACACAATATCTTAACTTTTCAACTATCTTCAATTACCGAATACTTAAGGATGACTCACAAAGTTTTATTTTCTGCTTATCAATCTCTCCTAAGTTCTAGACTACAGCTTCCTAGTGGAAGTCTTCACATGGATGTCTTACAGATACATTAAACTTGACTGTCCAAAACTAAACCCTCCTCATTTCTCTTCCTCTGTAGTCCTCATTTAAGTGAATGGTATCATTTTATACCTGGTCCTAAAAATGAAGAATCTGAGGGCTAATTTTGAGTTCTCCTTCTACCTCTCCCTCCCCATACTTAATTGATCATGAAGTCATGACTACAAATGTTACTTGTAGTGCTATACGTGTTATAAAAACTCCATAGACACAAAACATGTGTTATTTGTTATGGAATACAAAAATATGAAAAAAGTGTTTGGAAGATAAAGTACAATATATGTATCAAAATTACTAAAGTTGATGTCTATTGGGAGAAGCAGATAAAACTGGAATCCAAAGATAAAGGTGAAAACGTGGATTCATGTAGGAGCCAATGACAATGGCAGGATGTGAGCTCAGGAACATGATCAATTTAGTCATATTCCCTAGGCTCTTAATTTAATGAATAATACTTGCAAAACCTATTTTTAAAATTTTGGACTGTATCATAGAAAACTATTTTTATTCTTATTATCTACTAATTATAAGTTTCTAGTAGGAATTAAAGTAAATTACTACATATAGGGAAAACTAGGTATAAAGATTTGATGCAATCAAATCAAAATAATAACATTATATCAAGCCAAACACTAGTTCGTCCATGAAACAATACTCTTTCAGGTGTCACTGGTTGAGTAATATACTCGTGAAGAAAACAGTAACAACTTCTAATACTATTTACAATCATTATTAAGAATTGAAAGTTTCAGATTACAGAAAGATAATTAGAATGCACTAAATAATAAAGCTTCAAAATATAAAAAGTTTTACATTCACAGAAAGATGGAAAAATGAAAATGCAGTGGACTATATACCAGATGAAGGAACAAGATAAAACCCCAGAAAAACAACTAAATGAAGTGGAGATAAGCAACTTCCAGAAAAAGAATTCAGAATAATGATAGTGAAGATGATCCAGGACCTCGAAAAAAGAATGGAGGGAAAGGTGGAGAAGGTGCAAGAAATGTTTAACAAAGACCTTGAAGAATTAAAGAACAAACAAACAGAGATGAACAATACAATAACTGAAATGAAAAATACTCTAGAAGGAATCAATAGCAGAAGAACTGAGGCAGAAGAACAGATAAGTGACCTAAAAAAAAGAATGGTGGAAATCACTGCCATGGAACAGAATAAAGAAAAAAGAAGAAAAAAAATGAAGATGGCCTAAGAGACCTCTGGGACAACATTAAACGCACCAACATTTGCATTATAGGGGTCCCAGAAGGAGAACAGAGAGAGAAAGGACCCTAGAAAATATTTGAAGAGATTGTAGTCAAAAATTTCCCTAACATGGGAAGGGAAATAGCCACCCAAGTCCAGGAAGTGCAGAGAGTCCCAGGCAGGATAAACCCAAGGAGAAACACGCCAAGGCACATAGTAATCAAAGTGGCAAAAATTAAAGGCAAAGAAAAATTATTAAAAGCAACAACGGAAAAAGGACACATAACATACAAAGGAACTCCCATAAAGTTAAAAGCTGATTTCTCAGCAGAAAGTGAGAAGCCAGAAGTGAGTGGCATGGTATATTTAAAGTGATGAAAGGGAAGAACTTACAACCAAGATTACTCTACCTGGCAAGGATCTCATTCAGATTCGATGGAGAAATCAAAAGTTTACAGACAAGCAAAAGCTAAAAGAATTCAGCACCACCAAACCAGCTCTACAACAAATGCAAAAGGAACTTCTCTAAGTGTAAAAAACAAGAGAAGAAAAGGACCTACAAAAACAAACTCAAAACAATTGGAACATTGTAATAGGTACAAAAATAGTAATAGGAACATACATACTGATAACTACCTTAAATGTTAATGGATTAAATGCTCCAACCAAAAGGCACAGGCTCCCTGAATGGATACAAAACCAAGACCCATATATATGCTGTCTACAAGAGACACCCTTTAGACCTGGGACACATACAGACTGAAGGTGAGAAGATAGAAAAAGATATTCCATGCAAATGGAAATCAAAAGAAAGCTGGAGTAGCAATACTCATATCAGACAAAATAGACTTTAAAATAAAGAATGTTACAAGAGACAAGGAAGGACACTACATAATGATCAAGGGATCAATCTAAGAAGAAGATATAACAATTATAAGTATATATGCACCCAACATAGGAGCACCTCAATACATATAAAAGAGGAATACATATAAAAGAGGAAATCGACAGTAACACAATAATAGTCAGGGACTTTAACAACTCACTTATACCAATGGACAGATCATCCAGACAGAATATTAATAAGGAAACACAAGCTTTAAATGACACAATAGACCAGATAGATTTAATTGATAGTTATAGGACATTCCATCCTAAAACCACAGAACAAATGTTCTTCTCAACTGCACATTGAACATGCTTCAGGCTAGATCACATCATGGGTCACAAATCAAGTCTTGGTAAATTTAAGAAAATTGAAATCATATCAAGTATCTTTTCCTACCACAACACTGAGATTAGAAATCAATTACAGGGAAAAAACCGTAAAAAACACAAACACATGGAAGCTAAACAATACATTACTAAATAACCAAAAGATCACTGAAGAAATCAAAGAGGAAATCAAAATACCTAGAGACAAATAACAATGAAAATATGACGATCCAAAACCTATGGGATGCAGCAAAAGCAGTTCTAAGAAGGAAGTTTATAACAATATAATCCTACCTCAAGAAACAAGAAGAAGCTCTAATAAACAATCTAACCTTACACCTAAAGGAACTAGAGAAAGAAGAACAAACAAAACCCAAAGTTAGTAGAAGGAAAGAGATCATAAACATCAGAGCAAAAGTAAATGAAATAGAAACAAAGAAAACAATAGCAAAGATCAATGAAACTAAAATCTGGTTCTTTGAGAAGATAAACAAAATTGATAAAGCTTTACCCAGCCTCATCAAGAAAAAGAGAGAGAGGACTCAAATAAATAAAATTAGAAGTGAAAAAGGAGAAGTGACAACGGACACTGTAGAAATACAAAGCATCATAAGACACTACTACTAGCAACTCTATGCCAATAAAATGGACAATCTGGAAGAAATGGACAAAGTCTTAGAAAAGGTATAGCCTTCCAAGACTGAACCAGAAAGAAATAGAAAATATGAACAGACCAGTCACAAGTTATGAAATTGAAACTGTGATTTAAAATCTTCCAACAAACAAAAGCTCAGGACCAGAGGGCTTCACAGGTGAATTCTAGCAAACATTTAGAGAAGAGCTAACACTCATCCTTCTCAAACTCTTCCAAAAAATGGCACAGGAAGGAACACTCCCAAACTCATTCTATGAGTCCACCATCATGCTGATACCAAAACCAGACAAAGATACTACAAAAGAAGAAAATTACAGAGCAATATCACTGATGAATATAGATGCAAAAATCCCCAACAACATAGTAGCAAACAGAATCTAACAACACATTAAAAGGATTATACACCATGATCAAGTGGGATTTAACACAGGGATGCAAGGATTCTTCAATATAGGCAAATCAATCAATGTGATACACCATATTACAAAAATAGAAGAATAAAAACCATATGATCATTTCAATAGATGCAGAAAAAGCTTTTGACAAAATTCAACACCCATTTATAATAAAAACCTCCAGAAAGTGGGCAAAGAGGGAACCTACCTCAACATAATAAAGGCTATATATGACAAACCCACAGCCAACATCATTCTCAATGGTGAAATACTGAAAGCATTTCCCCTAAGATCAGGAACAAGACAAGGATGTCCACTCTCACCACTATTATTCAACATAGTTTTGGAAGTCCTAGCCATGGCAATCAGAGAAGAAAAAGAAGTAAAAGGAATACAAATTGGAAAAGAAGAAGTAAAACTGTCACTGTTAGCAGATGACATGATACTATAAATAGATATCCTAAAGATGCCACCAGAAAACTACTAGAGCTAATGAATGAATTTGGTAAGGTTGCAGGATACAAAATTAATGCACAGAAATCTCTGGCATTCCTGTACACTAACAATGAAAGAGAAAATAAGGAAAGAATCCCATTCACCACTGCAACAAAAAAAATAAAATACCTAGGAATAAACCTACCTAAGGAGGTAAAAGACCTGTACTCAGAAAACTATAAAACACTGATGAAAGAAATCAAAGATGACACAAACAGATGGAGAGACACACCATGTTCTTGGATTGGAAGAATCAATATTGTGAAAATGACTATACTACCCAAAGCAATCTACAGATTCAATGCAATCCCTATCAAATTATCTATGGAATTTTTTACAGAACTAGAACAAAAATCTTAAAATTTATATGGAGACACAAAAGACCCTGAATAGCCAAAGCAATCTTGGGAAACAAAATCAAAGCTGGAGGAATCAGACTCCCTGACTTCAGACTATACTACAAATGTACAGTAATCAAGACAATATGGTACTGGCACAAAAACAGAAATATAGATCAATGGAACAGGACAGAAAGCCTGGAGGTAAACCCATGCACCTATGGTCAACTAATCTATGACAAACGAGGCCAGGATATACCATGGAGAAGAGGCAGTCTCTTCAATAAGTAGTGCTGGGAAAACTGGACAGCTACATGTAAAAGAATGAAATCAGAACACTCCCTAACACCATACACAAAAATAAACTCAAAATGGATTAGAGACCTAAATGTAAGACTGGACAGTATAAAATTCTTAGAGGAAAACATAGGCAGGACACTCTATGACATAAATCACAGCAAGATCCTTTTTGACCCACCCCCTAGAGAAATGGAAATAAAAACAAAAATAAACAAATGGGACCTAATGAAACTTCAAAGCTTTTGCACAACAAAGGAAACTATAAACAAGATGAAAAGACAACACTCAAAATGGGAGAAAATATTTGCAAATGAATCAACAGACAAAGGATTAATCTCCAAAATATATAAGTAGCACATGCAGCTCAATATTAAAAAAACAAACCACCCAATCCAAAAGTGTGCAGAAGACCTAAATAGACATTTCTCCAAAGAAGACATACAGATGGCCAAGAGTCACATGGAAAGCTGATCAACATCACAAATTATCAGAGAAATTCAAATCAAAACTAAAATGAGGTATCACCTCACACTGGTTAGAATGGGCATCATCAGAAAATCTACAAACCACAAATGCTGGAGAGGGTGTGGAGAAAAGGGAACCCCCTTGCACTGTTGGTGGGAATGTAAATTGATACAGCCGCTATGGAGAACAGTATGGAGGTTCCTTAAAAAACTAAAAATAGAATTACCATATGACCCAGCAATCTCACTACTGGGCATATACGCAGAGAAAACCATAATTCAAAAAGACACAGACACCCTGATGTTCACTGCAGCACTATTTACAGTAGCCAGGTTATGGAAGCAACCTAAACACTCACTGACAGACGAATAGGTAGAGAAGATGTAGTACATATATATAATGGAATATTACTCAGCCCTAAAAAGGAACAAAATTGGGTCTTTTGTAGAGATGTGGATGGATCTAGAGACTGTCACACAGAGTGAAGTAAGTCAGAAATTGAAAAACAAATATCGTATATTAACGCATATATGTGGAACCTAGAAAAATGGTACAGATGAACCGGTTTGCAGGGCAGAAATAGAGACACAGATGCAGAGAATGCACGTATGGACACCAAGGAGGGAAAGTGAGGGGTGGGGGTGGTGGTGGTGGGATGAATTGGGAGATTGGGATGGGCATATATACACTAATATGTATAAAATAGGTAACTAATAAGAACCTGCTATATTAAAAAATAAATAAATAAAATAAAAATTTAAAAATATATAAAAAGTTTACATAAATTCTAGAAAAAAAGTGTGTAAATATCCATTGCAATGGGAGATTTTAATACACATTTCACAATTATTGATAGTTGAAACAAAATTAGCAAACTTTTAAAAAGATTTGAAATATGTAATTAAAAGCTTGATTTGTTGGAGATTATATTTCTCAAACTATCACTTACCAAAACGAATTCAAGAAGAAATAATAACATGATACCTATGAATAAACACCACAAAACATGTATATATAAAAAAGTGTAAAATGTTATTAAAAAACATTACAGATAGTGTCTTCATAGGTAAGAAGATACTGCATCATAAAGATGACATTCTCTCCAAATTGATCAATAGATTTAATGTAATTCCAATGGGATTTTTGAGGACTCTTAATCATCCAGATACTTTTGAAAAGAAAAATAAGAAGAGGTTTTAAAGCTAACTGAGGTCATCTGGCATTGGTACAGAAATGCGCAAGTACCAATGGAATGGAATAGAGGTATCAGAAACCGATTCAAATTTGACACATAAAGTGACCATGTAGAGCACTAGGGAATGTACGGACCAGTAAATAAATGGAGCTTATTTATTGTGTATCATTAAAAAATAAATGAAATAGGCTATCTACCTCATATTATACAACAAAATTATTTTTTCATGGATGAAAAGCTTTAATGCTTATGTTGAAATGGACAATTTAGAAAAGGGAGAAAATGATATGAAACAGTATTTCATAGAAGAGGCAATAGAAATGATCCATACACATATGAAATATATTCAACTTCAGTAGGAATCAGTGAAACAGTAAAGATCACATTATAATAGTATTTAACACACACTAGTTGCACAAAATTTAAGAAGTCTGATCATTTCCAAAATTGGATTAATGAAGACTCATATGCAAGTCTGATGGGAGTATAATTTGGTACAGAAATTGATAGCATCTTGAAAACATGGCTCTTCCAATAATCTATAGAAATTTCATTATGTTCTGTGCACAAGAGATTCTAGAAGAGGCATTAATGAACATATACAAGAATGTCCATTGCATTATTGTTCATAATAGCAGAATCTGAAAATAGCCCAGAGTTTCCTTAATAGGAGATGGATAAATAAAATTGTGTCTTCTTGAAGAATAACATACTGGAGAACAATGAAAGTAAATATAAATTATAAGAATGTTACAACTATTAAAGAAGAGGGAGGAGGGCTTCTCTGGTGGCTCAGTGGTTGAGAGTCTGCCTGCCAATGCAGGAGACATGGGTTCGAGCCCTGGTCTGGGAGGATCCCACATGCCGCGGAGCAACTGGGCCCGTGAGCCACAACTACTGAGCCTGCGCGTCTGGAGCCTGTGCTCCGCAACAAGAGAGGCCGGGACAGTGAGAGGCCCGCGCACCGCGATGAGGAGTGGCCCCCGCTTGCCGCAACTAGAGAAAGCCCTCGCACAGAAACGAAGACCCAACACAGCCAAAAATAAATAAATTTTTAAAAAAAAGAAGGAGGAGCATAAGAACAATAAAGTCAGGAGAAAGAAAGGGAATGAAAAAGACAAATTCAAGTAGTTGTTACCTCTTAAGAGAAAGCAAAGGGGATGAGATAGGGAATTAACACATAAATTTTGGTAATTTTGATGGTATTCCAGTTCTTGGGTTGAGTGGCTGGGTTCCTAGGCTTTCATTTTGTTGTGAACCTCATAGTTTATACATGCATACTGCACACTTTCCTCTGTATAAATTGAGTATTTTTAAGCAACGTAAACAATCTAAAATCATGTGAAGTGTAATCCACCTTCATATTTCTAACCCATAAAGAGTACCAACACACAATAGACCCTTCATACATCATATTTAATAAACCAAAAGATGAACAATTAAAAACACATTTTAAATATTTACAGTGGAAGGAGAAAGACTTCAAAATATGTATGAAAAGAAGGAAGGCAAAATAGCATAGAACAATCGAGTATTTTGATACAGCACAAAGCCCAAGTTAGGACTTAAAAGAAAGTTTGTGTCTGAGAGGCATTTCTTTTTTTTTTTGCACTTTAAAATCCCTTTAATTGACAGGTGATTGTATGGAATACATACAGTAGCAACGCATTTTAGAGTATATAATGTAAGTAGAAGTAAAATGTATGATAAAAAATAGCACATGAGAGAGGGGAAATGGAAGTATAACACTATTAAGATTTTTTTTTTTTGAGGCACATTTTATAAATTGAACTGTAATTATCACACAGTAAAATTCACTAACTTTAAGTGTACAATTTGATTTCTGACACATGTATACATTCATGTAGCCGCCACCACAATCAAGATATATGACATTTCTATAACCTCAAAAAGTTTCCTTTGCTCCCTTGCAGTCAAGTTCCCTCCCCCAAACCTTAGGATTATGACAACCATTGACCTTCTTTCTATCACTGTAATTTTGTCTTTGCTACAAGTTCATATAAATGGAATTATTATAAAGTATGTAGTCTTTTATGCTTGGTTTCTTTCACTTAACATAACGGTTTTGATATTCATCCATATTGATGTATATATCCGTAGCTCCTTCCTTACCTATGATGAGCATTTGCCATTTTATGGACATACCATAATTTGTTTACAAAGCCATCAGTTGATGGACATTTGGACTATTTCCAGTTTGGGGCTATTATGGATAAGGCTGTTAGAAACATTCAAGTATGCATTTATTTGATATGCTGCTTTCCATCCTTTTACTCTTAACCTATCTGTGTTTTTACATTTGAAGTGCGCTTCTTTTTGACAACCTATATTTTAGTTGTTGCTTTGTTATCATCTGACAATCTCTGGTTTTTAGTTGGAGCTTTTGGATTATTTATACTTAATGTATAATCTTATACTTTACATAATATATACATAAATAGAAGAACACCTTGAGAAACTATCAAAAATTATTCAACAATCCACAAAATAACCAAACAGAACTTCTAAAAATTATATATGTCATTGAAATGGAAAACTAAGTGGGTGGGCTAACATCCACTTAGTTTTTTACAGTGCTGAAGAGACGAGTAGCAAACTAGAAAATAAAAGATGGCAATATGAAAGAGAGGTTAAAAGACAGGGAAGACTGAGATAGAGAAATTCTCACATACATTTATTTGGAGTTCTAGAAAGAAAGAATGAAGGAAAAACTATATTCAAAAAGAAAATGGGCTGAGAATTTTCCAGAACTGATAAAATATATGTATCCTCAGTACAGAAAGTGCCACAAATTTCGAGCAAGATAAATAAAACAAGACACTCATCTAGATTTACCATCATAAAACTGCAGAGCACCAAAGATAAGAATAAATTTTGAAAGATAAACAGAGAAAAAGGACATATTACCTACCAATGAATAATAATTACATTGACAACACACTTTTCAGCAGCAAAAATGGAAGCCAGAAAACCACTGAATCTACTCAGCCAGATATCATTTCACTTCCAGGTAAAGAGAGCTGTGCCACTCTTTGTATTCATAACCTTCAAATCTCCTTCTTAGGGCCAGAAGACTAAGGCCAAACAAAAATAAGCTTCGTCAAAATCTAAGAGGCAGAATCTATTTGTGAAACACATAACAGGAAATTCAATTCATAAAACAACCCTTTCAGGCAGAGGCCATTAGAATTTTAAGATTCTTGACAATTATCAAATACTCTTTAAAGTTACTATTAAATTGCTAAACTTGCTTTTAGGTAGAGTGAAATTCTCAGTACCAGAGTATCAATTACCTCACTTTTATTTTAGGTTGGCGAAGGGAAATTAAAACTAATTACTGTATTTGTGTGGGTGCTACAATTTGTTGAAGGCTTGTAAAGGAATAATGTTCAACTGATAATTCAGAGAAAAAAAACCTTTATCAAATGTATACATTTCTTTGGGGTGGTTTAGCAAATATGTGATTGTTTTACATAAAAGTCTTGGCTAAACCACAGAAAGAGCTATATTACAGTCTAAAAATATGCTTCTCACATGACTCCCATAACATGGCAAGATTTTCTCATCACCACCAAACAAGCCTTTACTATATAATTTAATGGTTTTGAAGCCTTCTCCAGAACCAGGCTACCTTGGTCCAAATCTTGGCTCTAGAAGAGCTATGTGTATGACTTTGGGCAAGTTTCTTAATTCTTCTGTGCCTTAGTTTCTTCATCTAAAAATGGGAAATGATAATAACACTTAATTCATAAAATTATTTTTAGAATTGATGTCCAACATATGGTAGAAAAGTCAATAAGCAATTGTTTCTTAAATATTTTCATGGTATTATAATAAACAAGGGATAATGTGTCAAATAGCATCAATTATCTTTGAGTCTTTATTCATTTTCCCAGACACTGCTTGGCATATGGTGGACACTTGAATAAATATATTTGGGGAAGTTGTTCATCAATTTTCCAATGAAATCTTTTTCAACAACCTATTCACACTGATTGTGAAGAAAAAGGGCACTGAGAAATAGCTGGGGCTGGGGGTAGGGCTGAAGTCTGGGTTGAGGTGTATAATGTTGCAAATATTCTCCACTTTCTGTCATATTGTCACCTTGACACTTCACACTGATAAAAGCTAATAAGCTATTGAAAATTCACTAAAGTCTTGATTCATTCAAACAACACTTATCGAGAAGCTTCTAGACAACAGTCATTGTGCTGGACTCAGTAAACGAAATGGCCAGTTCTGGTGGAGTTGTTGCAGACACAGATAGGAAAAAAAGGCAATCACAAGGGTATCACTTTTTAATAGTTTTCCTAAAAACTTGAAAGTTTTTGGTCCACTGAAAGTAGGAAAGGAGGGGAGTATTTTCTTTTCTGTCTTCTGTTATCTGGGCCAGGAAACAAATTTCCTTACCCCCAAATTTATTTGCCATGTAGTGATGTGTGGTGGTGAGTCAAAAGGAAAATCCTTTCCTGTAGAGCTGTGGACAGCTACCTATAGAATGGAGAACAGTTGCTTTCACTGTTAACATTTAGAATTTTTCCGGCAAACAATGTCATTCTTTTTTATCTTTTCTCTCCTTTTTCTGATTAGAAGTTATTCTCAATTACTAGGACCAAAGACACTAGTTTTATAGAGCGTTAGAGTGTTAATGGAAAAATGACATCTAATACTCTTTCACAAAGGTTAATTTATTGAGGGAATCTTGGTGAGAATTAGAAGCCATATAAACTCATTTATTCTTCCACTGAGCACATACTATATAAAATGTGTGTAAAGTTAAACCTATGTGGTATTAAAAACGAGTATATGTGTACACGTCCACACTGTATGGTTATTCACGGTATTGACTTTAATGGCATATTCGGCTGGATTAAATTTTAGTACAAAGTAAATTTAACAGCTATGATTGCTTATACTATTTCCTGAGGTTAAGCGAGTTCCTTTTTAAAAAAAATCTGGTCATGCAGATATTGAATTCAATGTCTGTTCACTTTTAATAGAGGTTTTATGACTACTCAGTCTTTAAAAAGCTATTCCACAGGAAAATGTCATTCCCTTCTCCCTTCCTTCTCTACAGCCACGAACCCAGGAAAAGAGGGATTTAAAGCTGTTTCCAGAAAACACAAAAATATTATGATATGGCATGGGCTGGCTTTCACATCTTACAAGCTGAAACGTGCCTTTGCTAACTTGCAGTAAGCCGTGAAATAATTATGTTGTGGGCTAAATGGCACCTTTCACTTTTCATTTGTGCTTCAACACTCAGTTTTCAGTAGATCATTTAGGGAGGATCAGCATATTCTTTGGAAACGAAAAACACACCCCAGGTCAGGGCAGCACTGCCTGATGGGAAAAGAATGTGGACCACAAAGGTGGTCTTTGTGAGACATGACGACACGCCAGGGTCTGTAACAGAATTGGCAGGCTCACCTCTTCCCCTAGTGTCTGCCCCTGAAATACTAAACTCATCTGTGTTGAGAGGCACGGTTCAAGGAAACAAGTAGCCTTTTAAGACACCCACCCCCCTGCTCCAGAACAAGGATTAATTTCACACATTTAGATGAAATCCTTCAGTAAAGGAGCTTGATGTTGGGCAGTGGGTGTGGTGAAGCACCGTTCTGTTTGTTGATTCTTTGTAATGGAACTAGAACCCCTCAAGTTCAAAGTGATCACTGGAATCATAGGCACATTGACAACTTCTAGAAAGGTACTCAGGGTCCTGACTGCATTATTCTTTTTCATGAGTCGAGCTCTTTTATCAAGAGAGACAACTACAGCATTTTAGACTTGGTGTTCATTTCTTCAGGCCTGTTTTGAAAATGAGGCACTTTGAAGTTCTATAACCTAAACGAAAAGTGACTTTAGTAGTATTTGAAAATATTTTCCCCTTGAAAAAAATCTTAGGGATTTATACCTTATCTAATTACCACATTGAATTCCTTTTCCACTTTTACCTCACAGAATAGGCAGCCTGCAAACCGTAGCATGGCGTTGGATGATCTAAACTGTCACATCTGATTTTAAATAAGGGCCAAATTCCATGGCTAGATAACCTGGCTTTCTAGTTCTTTCTTTTTTAATCTGGTGCTTATGGCATCATTTAAATTCTTTCTGTCATTTTGAAATATTTTTTCCTCTCAATTTATAATTACCACCTTTTCAACCACAGTGGAATCTGCAGGAATGTTCTGCATTAGATTTACGAGGTAGCAAATATCTTTAGCACCTCATTCTTGAGACGATCCAAAATATTTTAAAGCACTGAATTATTATGTCATTACTGTACTGTGGGAAAGAGAAGTGCTAAATAACATTCTTATTTACAGAGGAGGAAAGAATGAATGAAACTTTTCTATCATTGTGTGGTTAATTGGAGCCAATGTACATCACTCTGCTCTAAAATTCCAGAGAAAACTTTGGCATTTTCTAAAAGAATCTCAGTTATTTTCTTTTTTTTCTCTCTTATTTATCATTACATGTAGATTTTTCTTAGTTTTGAAAGGATACATGCACCCCAATTTTCATTGCAGCACTGTTTACAATAGCCAAGACATGGAAGCAACCTAAATGTCTGTTGGCAGATGAAAGGATAAAGAAATGTGGTACATATATACAATGGAATACTACTCAGCCATTTTAAAGAATGAAATAATGCCATTTGAAGCAACATGGATGGACCTGGAGGTTATCATACTAAGTGAAGTAAGTCAGACAGAGAAAGACAAATATCATATGATATCGCTTACATACGGTATCTTAGTTTTTATTTAAATGCATGTCAATATTATTAACCCATTCTACTGTATTTTCTTTATGTTTCTGTAATAATGATGTGCTCTATAGTTAATATGTGTATAGGACTTTCATTTTACAAATACTCTCAAGTGTACTGTCACTTTTGTTCCTTAGTGTCCCTTGAGGTGGTGAATGACTTACCCAAGGTCACACCATTTCTTCATGGCAGAAGGGAGACACAGATTTGGGACTTCTGATTGTAAAGTCTCTGCCGTTTCCTCTTTTCACAGCTTTCTTCTGTGTTCAATAACAAAGTATTACTTCTCAGGAATTCCCTGGAGGTCCAGTGGCTGGGACCCGCGCTTTCACTGCTGGGGGAACTAGGATCCCGCAAGCCATGCAGTATGGCCAAGAGCAAAATTAAAGTACTACGAAGTATTACTTCTCATGTGTACATTTTTCCATCTTTAAGAATGCAATGCCAATTACTATTAGATGTCAGCTAATAGTATATGGATATCCAAAACGTCCTGCCCCGGGGGACACATTTGCCCACAAAGAACAAACTTTTCAGCTCTTCTTAGCCATAGATTATCCAAGTTAATTGTAAACAGAAGTATATTAACCCTTGCAAAGAGAATATATTTTCAGGTAGAGTGAGTTAAATGGAAATCCCCAAAATGAGAAAAATCAATGTGAATCTCAGCTAATAACTGAAGATATAAAAACTTAACAGTGATCAAAATTTTTTTTAAAAATCACCTTACAGCTGACTGAAAGTTGCTCTCTAGTACTAATATTATATGGCTTTATCTCTATATGAATAGATTATATTCCATTTTCTTTTTCTGTGAGTTTCTTCTCTTGTTTTCCACAATGAATAACATAATAGAATTATAGAAAATTATAAATATTATGTCAACCTCTAATTCCACTGTCCTAAAACTATTTCTATTTTTCTAAACTATACTCCACGATTACATGTGTGTTTAAATTTTTAAAAACTTTATGTGTATTCTATTGATCATCCTACCATTATCACTTATTATTATAAAGGAAAGATTATCCTGGTTAATAGCAAATGGTTATATTTAATTTAATTTAATTACTTGATGGGACGTCCAAACATTTTTTTCACACAGAATTTTTTTTCATTTATTATTTGTTATATAGGTAGATTAAGAGCAAATCCCCAATGTTTTAGTAGCTGGCACTCCACTGTAATTTTTGCAGAGAGCTGTACTCTGTGGTTATATTTCTCTTTTATTTCATCTGGTTTGAGGATGAAAAGGACGCTGCTCATCTGTGGGGGGACATAGTTGCAGGGAGTGGAACCATGTAATTTATCCTATGCGTAGGAATACTTTTTTTAACTTTTTATTTTATATTGGAGCATAGCCAATGAACAATGTTGTGAAAGTTTCAGGCACACAGCAAAGTGATTCAGTTGTACATATACATGTATCCATTCTGCCCCAAACTCCCCTCCCATCCAGGCTGCCACATAACATTGAGCAGAGTCCCCAGTGCTATATAGTAGGTCCTTGTTGGTTATCCATTTTAAACATAGCAGTGTGCATAGGAATACTTTTAATACTGAAAAAAGACACTAGAAATAATTAATTCTGGGCAATAAATAAAAACTGTTATTTTCTTAGAAGAACTGAGATCTATGGTCACTCTTAGATTTAAGGAAGTCCATAATACTCTGTTCTTTTATAAACTGTTCTCATAGTCAAAGGAAGGTTCTAGAAGTCCTCTCGTTTACATACGTAAGGTGCATAAGGCCACACCAGCAGCACCCTTAGAGAAGGCACTGACCGCTTGGTGAAGAATGTGCCAGGCTTGGTCTTATTAAGCGGATATCAGCCAAAAGAAATGCAAAATACAAAGCCCTGGGTAAGACTTTTCAATTCTCCTTTTAAAAGTAACAGTTAAAGCAATTACGTAACAAGTGTAAACTTCATACATTCCTTGCTTTCCATTATAGAGACTGTAAGGTCTTTCAGTTTGTTCACTGGGTGTTGAGATCAGAGAGAATCTCATAGGATTAATCCACTTATTTGGATAGGGTTAAAAGGATAGATGAAACCTGCAACTGCTGACCTTTAAGGAAGATCTGCCTTTTTCAAACAGCAAGATACATTTCTAAGATGCAGCACATGCACAAAAGCATTCTGAAAACGGTAGTGCTGAGATTTTTTTCACATGACATACCACCAGCACCACTGTAAGATATCTGTTTCATTTCCTCCCAAATCTACTCGGGTGCTGTGGTGTCTCTACAAGGAGAAGACTCTCTCACAGGACAGAGTCTGGGAACCAGACATACTGTATCTTTCTGACAATGGTAGTACATGAGTTGGAGAGCAAATTAAAAAATTTTTTTTCCTGAAGGAGAGTTCTGCATTTAAGTTAGAAAAGTGAGTGCAAACTGGGGCACAAATTCAGAAGGCTGAAGAGCAGCTGGTAGGAGGAAATCAGAAAAGCAGGAATGGAGATAAAGAGTCACAAAGCACTGAAAAAACACAGAAGGTGAGCCCTAGAAAGTTTAGATGTTTGAAATTGATTTGAAACAACCTAGAAGACTCAGGACACGGGGGAGGGGGAGGAGGAAGCTGGGGCGAAGTGAGAGTAGCATTAACATATATTCACTAGCAAATGTAAAATAGATAGCTAGTGGGAAGCAGCAGCATGGCACAGGGAGGTCAGCATGTGCTTTGTGACCACCTAGAGGGGTGGGATGGGGAGGGTGGGAGGGAGATGCAAGAGGGAGGGGATATGGGGATATATGTATACGTATAGCTGATTCACTTTGTTATACAGCAGCAACTAACACAACAATGTAAAGCCATTATACTCCAATAAAGATGTATTAAAAATAAATAAATAAATAAATAAATAAATAAATAAATAAATAATAAAATACATGGGTGTATTGTATGCATTCCTAACAACTGCCTAGCAGTATTTATTTAAGCCAGAATTTATGAATATCGCAAAAGTGTTAAAAGAAATGAACCCATTCTATGGGTTAAGAAATTCATACACTTTGCTTACATGATAAAGTGTAAATATATTCATCAACTTTTAATCACTGAAAAGTGAAATTCAGATATGACATGACAGCTCTCCCTCACCAAAGTGTTGCTGGTGGCTCTTGGTCAGTCTAGAAAAATACTTGGAAGCCTACTTCTTTGAAGCCCCTACTTTCACACACAATTATTCTCAGCCTACTAATTTGGTTTGCCAAAGTGATTTTTAAGAATAACCCATGAAATTCAGTACCATCGAAATCTTTGCTGCCATCGAGGAGCCCTTCAGGTTTCCATCCACAGCTCCGTAAGCCACATCTGTATCCCTTACGTGGTCACCACAAACACTACAGAGTCCAAAGGCAGGGATGTACCCAAGCCTCTTCAACTCCTTAAATTAGTTTTTTGCCTTTCTGGCTCACTCTACCACTAGCTTTGTTTCAGTTTTCAGGAACACTTAATTCCTCAAAAGCCCCTTCGTAATCCTTGATAGTCTGGAGGTTCTCAATTTTGTTTTTTTCCTCTGTCATTCCAATATCATCTTTTCTTTATCGTCCAGAAAATTCTCAAAAAATTCACTGTTGATAGGACCACTAAATTCTTTTCCTAATACTATTATTGATCTTGTTTTAATATTTCAAAATGGTTTGGCTTTTCAAGCAGCTTTTGGGTACAAGGTGATATCAAGTTGTGGACTTTACTAGCCAGCATGATATGAAAATTCTAAAATATGATATATTCTGATCCTTGATAGTTTGAAAGATTTTTCCTGTAAAGCCATTTAGTTGTGGTACCTCTTTTGAAGGGAATTTGACAATATGTTTTAATATTTAGTGTTTCAGTTGGTTCTTGTTTTCCAATTCTCAAGACAATCAATAATTTGTATTCTTAATTTATAGTCTCCTAAAATATAGACATTTCTTTAAAGGAATTCACATAGAGTTGTATATAGTATTCTTTTACAATTATTAATCTTTTATTTACAGTCATACTTGTCACTGTTATTTTTAACTTTTTATTATAAACAATGTTAAACATACAAAAGCAGAGAGTCTAATGAGCTCTCCATGTGCGTGTAAATTAGCATCAACAATTATTGACTCATGGCAAACTTAATTCATCTCTACCCCCATCCATTTCCTTTCTCCATTGAATGATGTTAACAAAAGCCAAGATGTTATAGCACTTTGTATGTAAAAATTTCAGCACGTAACTTCAAAAGATGACAACTTTAAAAACCACTATCCATTAACATCATCACAACTGAAAAGATTGTTAATAGCATCACATATCTAGTAAGTGTACACATTTGCCGAAATAGCTTTATTTTTAGTTGCATATGTTGATTATGCTTTTTAATCAATAGGTTTCCCTGAGCTTTTTGTTTAAACTTTTCTGATTTTATCCCCATGAGGTGAACATGTTGCTTTGACCCTTGTTATAGACTGAATGGTGGTACTCCCAAAATTCATACGTTAAAACCCTCCCTCGCATGATGACTGTATTTGGAGAGAGAGCCTATAAAGAGATACAGATTAAATGAGGTCATACGAGTGGAGCCTCAATCTGATAGGACAGAGTCTTTGTAAGAAGAGGAAGAGACACCAGAGATCTCTCTCTCTCCATTTGCACACAGAAGACAGGCCATGTGGGGACACTGGGAAGAGGCAGCTGTCTGCAAGCCAGGAAGAGCTTCAGTAGACCCCATCCCTGATGACACCTTGATCTTGAACTGCCGGCCTCCAGAACTGTGAGAAAGTAAATATCTGTCGTTTAAAGCCACCTGGTCTGTGGTATTTTGTTAACGCAGGTTGAGCCAACTAAAACACCCCTTGTATCCCTCGTATTTCAATATATCAGGAGTTAGAGGCAGAAGTTTACCAATTAGCAATCTATTGCCCCTCAGTTCCCAATCCACCCTTCATTGCCCGGCCTGTGATACTGGAACACATTTTCCTTTGCACGTGGGCATGATGATTTATCAGTAGAGGGTGCCAAAGGGATCCTAAAAGAGGAAAGAAGTTCTGCTTCCTGGTCGTGGGATGCTCTTTAGGCCAACTTCCGCAGTGCACGGTGGTGGCCAGCAGCACAGGGCACCTCCCTGGGGATGATTTCCCTGGCACCCTTTGGGCAGCTTGGCAATAAGTGCCAAGACACAGCACCTTTCCTGGGGAAGTTTCTCAACCACCCCAGAGAGTGGTTTCCCAGTGAGTTCCCCTAGTGGAATGTCCTTTTTGATAACTTCCTCTGAGATGCCAGAGGGCAGATTCTCAGCAAATCTCTCAACGTGTACTCCAGTGACTGCCATTCAATGTGCCTGACCACACCCTCTCCAATGCGATCTAGATCTCATCCCTGATTGGGAGTCTTTTCCAGATTTGCTCCTTTTTTGAGTTTTCTGTTTTAGCCCTAGAGGCAGCGGCTGCTCCTTATCTCTGCTACTTCTAGAATTATTTTTCACCCATAGTATCTAATCTCTCATTACTGCAGTCCTGAGGTGTAGTTAATAATTCTTTATATTAAACATTTTCTGTTCAAATCGCTATACGGTTTCTGTCTCTACTAGTGAAGGAGCTTCCTAGTGTGTGGAAATTTTCCTCCTTCACGGCTCCCTCCCAGAGATGCAGGTCCCGTCCCTATTCTTTTGTCTCTGTTTTTTCTTTTTTCTTTTTCCTACCCAGGTATGTGGGGGAGTTTCTTGCCTTTTGGGAAGTCTGAGGTCTTCTGACAGCAATCAGTAGGTGTTCTGTAGGAGTTGTCCCACATGTAGATGTATTTTTGATGTATTTGTGGGGAGGAAGGTTGTGGTGGCCCCCAAGCTGTAAGCTTATTCAGCTTTCTGCTTTCTGGAGAACTGCTTGTCTCTTTCTTGGTATGCACTCCTGACGCTGCGGTATTGAGTGTAAAAAAGGAAAATGGCTTGCGGCCAGTTTCGTTCCAGGTGCCTGCTCTGGATCTAAGAGCCCCTGGTTGTTCCCCAGAAGAAGGACGTGCTGCCCTGAGGGGGAAGTCTGTATCTCCAAAGAACAAAGAACGGCCCATAAGGCATGCTGACGCATAGATAGTGGCGCATAGATAGTGGTGCATAGATAGTGGCGCATAGATAGTGGCGCATAGATAGTGGCGACAGAATTATGTGGAAATACAAGGTTTACTGATTTGTTGCCTAGTGTTCTTCCATGCTGAACCTATATATACATTCATGCTCTTTGAATAAACTTGCCTTGCAACCATCAGTTGTCTTGACCCTTCTGACCCCATACTGGTGCTTTTCAGTTCCTTACCCCTCACCGCCAGGAACTTCTAGCTTTCTGCAGCCGGTCTGCGGCAGAAGGTGATCTCCACGTCTTACTCCTCCGCCATCTTGAAGAGCCTCTCCTCTTCCTGCCCCTTTCTTTTACTGCCTCCTATTACTCCCACTCCCAATCTCTAGACATCCAGGGGAGCATAATTATTTTATTCTTATTATTCAGCATAATTATTTTGTGATTTTTTCCATGTGGTTGCATGGTAATTGGTAATATTTCATTGCTATTTATTTCTGAGTCATCCACTCTATGGATATGCCACAGTGCATTTATCCATTATCTTTTGATAGGCATTTGGGTTGTGTCCAGTTTGGGGCTATTGCTGAATATCCTTCCATGAGGTTATTTGCCATCTGTATATCTTCTTTTTCAAAATGTCTATTCAAATCTTTAGCTTATTTTCTCTTCGGTTCTTTGGTTTTTTATTGTAGAGTTTGAGAATTATTTATATATTCTGGATACTCATCCTTTATTGACATATGTTTCACAAAATTGTTCTTATATTCTGTGACTCCTCTTTTCATTTTGTAACACTGTAGTTTAAGCAGGAAAAACTTTCAATGTTGATGAAGTCCAATGTATCAATTTTTTTGTGGCTTGTGTTTTTTAGTGTCATAATTAAGAAATTTTGCCTAACTCAAGGTCATAAAGATTTTATCTTCTGTTTTTTCTAGGTTTTATATTTTTAGTGTTTTTAATTTCATATTTAGATCTATGATATTTTGTTTTGTACATGATATCATAGTTCATTTTTCTGTATATGGATATCCAATTTTTCTAGCATTATTTGTTTAAAATGCTGTCCTTTCTCCACTGAATTGCCTTTGCACCATTGTCAAAAGTCAGTTGTCCATATATATCAAAATTATTTCTGGGTTCTTTATTGATCTATTTGTCTATATTTATGCCAGTAGTATTCTGTCTTGATTACTTTTAGCCTTCCTTTTTTTTTTTTTTTTTTCAAAATTACTTTAGCTATTCTAGGTCCTTCAGATTTCCAAATGAATTTTATACATAGTGTATCAGCTAGTAAAAAACAAAAAAAAAAAAACTTGGATTTTGATCACAATTGTTTTGAAACCATAAACAAATTGGGAAAGAATTTGCATTTTAACAATATGAGTTTCCCAACTCATAAGCAAGGTATTTCTCTCCATTTATTTAGCTTTCTTATTTTTTTCTCAGTGTTTTGAAGTTGTCAATGTAAATGTCTTGTACTTCTTTTGCCAGATTTATCCCTAAGTACTTCCTATTTTTGACGTAATTGAAAATGACATTGTTCTATTTATTTAAATTTCTGGTTGTTAGTTGTGATGTAGAAATACACTTGATATTTGTATGCATATATTTTTAAATTCTACAATCTAGATAAACTTTCTCAGTATTTCTAGTAGCTTTTTTGTAGACTGCATCAGATGTTCTACATAGATGAGTATATTGTCTGTTGTCTGTGAATATAAACAGTTCACCTCTTTTTTAAATTTTTCTAATATGGATACTTCTTTTATTTTTTTAACCTCTTGGACCATGTTGTATATAAATGGTCAGAGCAGATATCCTTGCCTTTGTTAATCTTAGGAGAAAGTAAAAGGTTCATTTTCTCATCATTAAGTGTGATGGTAGCTCTAGGTTTTTCATAGCTGCCTTTTATCAGCTTTATCAGGTTGAGGAAATTTCTTTTTATCTATAATTTGCTGAGAATTTGATCAGGAACATATGTTAGGTTTGTCAAATGCTTGTTCTGCATCTATTGAACTTGTCGTGTGGTTTTTCTTACTTCATTTGTTAATATGGTGAATTATATTGATTGATTTTCAAATGTCAAAAACACCTTCCCTTCCTGGAATAAACCCTTATCCATTTTATGTATTGCTGGATTGAATTTGTTTGGAATTTTTGCATATTTGTTCATGAGGGATGTTGATCTGTATTTCTCTTTTCTTGAATAATATCTTTGTATGGTTTGTGCGTCAGAGTAATCCTGATATCATTAAATGTTAGAAAGTATTCTCTCCTTTTGAAATTTCTGGAAGATTTTTTATAGAATTGGTAATATTTATTGCTTAAATGTTTGCTACAATTCAACAAGTTTTCTTTGTGGGAAGCTTTTAACTACAATGTCTTTAATAAATATAGAGCCAATCACATTATCTATTTCTTCTTGGCTTTGCTTTTGTACTTGATGTGTCAAGGAATTGGTCCATTCCAGGTCACTTTAAAAAATAATGTTTTTATATTTGTTCTGACGTTACATTTTCTCTTTGGAGATCGCTATTTTGTGGGTATATTTTTAAGTTGATCCCCTCCTCCCCTCCCCCCTCCACCTTCCTCTCCTCCTCCTCCTCTTTCTTCTTCTTCTTCTTCTCCCTATCTTCACCCTTACAATATTTTTCATGATATGTATTGGGTTGGCCAAAAAGTTTGTTCAGGTTTTCCATAACATCGGGTTCAAAAAACCTGAATGAACTATTTGGCCAGCCCAATATTTACTCTAGTTGATTTTTCATTTCTGACAGCATTTTTTTCTTTTCTTTTTAACTTTTCCCTGAGGTCTGTGAGCTCCTTTTTCAAATCTACATTTAGTCCAATTGTCTCATTCCTAATTTTTCTGCCTCTGATATATGATCTTCTTTCATATCTTATATAATCACCTTAATTATCTTTTAGCCCCTCTTAAAATAAGATTATAGTTTTCTTCTGTTTTGTGGGAATGTTTTTCTGACCAGCCTTCTTTTTCTGTACAGATAATTTAAAAAACTGTAATAGCACTTTTTATTACAATAGCTTCATATGCGATGTAAATTATAACCCTATGTTGCTTATATTTAAGATGTGTTTTTTCTGTGTGTTCTAAGGAAAGAGAATAGGTCAGAATAGCTTTTCTAGCTACAGGGTTATAGGTTGTCTTTTCTGTTGGTTAGCTCTACTCCTTTGAATTTTACCTTTATTATTCCCTTCTTACAATTCCATCTTGTTACTTCTCCTTCTCTTGTCTTTAGTGCCTCTTAAAGCTCAATTTTGATTTTATTCCTAGCAGTTTCTTCTCAGTGAAACTTTGCTCCGAAAAGGACTGTATCAGTTAGGGTAATAGAACTAATAAGAGATCTATCTATCTATCTATCTAAATATATTTATTATAAAGATTTGGCTCACACTATTATGGAGGCTGACTAGACCCCAGATCTTTAGGATGAACTGGCAAGCTCATGACCCAAGAGAGTTGATGGTGTAGTTCTTTCTAGTCTGAAGGCCAAAAGACTGGAGACCCAGGAAGAGCCACTGTTTCAGTTCAAGTCCAAAGGTAGGAAAAAGTTGATGTCCCAGTTTGAAGGTAGTCAGGCAGGAGGAACACCCTCTTCCTCAGGGAAGGGCCATCTTTTTGTTCTATTCAGGCCTTCATGTGTTCAGATGAGGCCCACCTGCATAAGGGAGAGCAATCTGCTTGGCTCAGTCTACTGGTTTAAATGTTAATCTCACCCAAAAATGCCTTCACAAAAACACTCAGAATACTAAATGACCAAATATCTGGACACTCCATAGCCCAGTCAAATTGACACATAAAATTAGCCATCACAGGGACTTTGATTATTTTCTAGTGTTCATTTGGCTCAGAACAACCTAGCTTTCCTGAAGTGTCCTCGTACCCTTACACCAGAGCCTACAATGCCCCCTTCTGGTTTGGGATGCTATTCTCCCATTGGCCCACCAGACTTTGCACACAGGGTGAGCAGTCTTTCTTATGGGACCAAGTATCTGTTGGCAATTTCTGGGCTCTCTGGCTTTCAGGGCGGCAGAAGTCTCTTTTCCTTCCCTCTGCATTTTTCAATAGTTGCTGATACCCCACAGGTCTTGTGGCAGCATATGGCTACTCATATTTTGAAGTTTGAAGGGGGATCACCTTTTAACCTACATGTGCTATTTGTTGTGTGTGTGTGTTTGTGTGTGTGTGTGTGTGTGTGTGTGTGTGTGTGTGTGTTAATGTTTTGCTTTCTTAGTTGCCGTGTTGTTTTTATGGATTGACACAGGGAAATTCAAGTGTTACGCGATTGCTGCTGCCCTATTTCCTCCTCCTCCCTGTAAATATGTTAAGTACCAGCTCTCTGCTGTTCTTGGTGCTGGGGCAGCAGTGAATAGACAAAGGCTCTCCTCCTGGGACTCATGGGCTTGTGGGAGGTGAGGATAATTTGGTACAAAATTAAATGAATAATAGTGTTTCAGGTAGCACTAAGAGCTATATGAAAAAGTACAGTAAGTTAGAACAGAGATATCCAGGGAGAGGTTACTCTGGACAGTAGTCAAAGAGGGCTTCTCTGAGGCAGTGATCTTTCTGCTGAGACCCAATGAAGCAGAGATCTGATGATACAGCATTTCGGACATAGGAAGGATCTAGTTTAAAAGATGTGAGGAAGGATTATACTTGGCAGGAAGATGTCCAGAGTGCTTAGAGCATAGAGAGGGAGACTAAATATAGCCCATAAGTCCCTCTTATGAATTGGAGTCACATGAACCAGTCCCAGGGAGACCGATTATCTCAGACTGTATTTACAATATTGAGTTTGTAAATGTCTTAAGTAGATGACTAAACCTTGGTGGTGATACTCAATTAAAGTATTACCCCAGAAGACCCTGACTAAGTAGCCAGCGAAACATCTATAAACACATTCTTTTTTTTTCTTTCTTCTGAGTCTATTTCAGGAACCTTGACTTAAAATCAACAGTCATGTCTCTGTGGATTCTAAACTATACATATAGACATGTAGCCATGTTATAAAACATTAGGACTGCTGTATCCTAGAAGTGCCTTGGAAGGAAATATTGGCTCTCTATAGTGAAGAAAGCCTGGGGCCAAAATTAAATAAGACTATTTTCTTTATCAACTGTAACTTGGCTCTGCTTTCATGTGATAAAATGCTTGATCCTCAGAGTGAAAGATTAGTAGACATCTTGAACTTACTCTCCCATCACCCAAGAATCAGTGCTAATTCAAACCAAGTTTAAGTCTAGTTTCCAAATTCAGAACAGCGTAAAAAAAATCAGTGTATTTGGATAAAATTACATTTGAAAACTAATTTGTCTATATTTTCCACTATTTTTTTTTCTTGATAACATACCCTTACTTCCTTTCACACATTATCTTTGTGGTTCTTCCATATGGTCCTTCTCTGAAAAAGACATCAGGTTTCCAAAAAATAAGTAATATAAGTGAACAATTCTTTTCCAGTTCATCTATGAAAGAAGAAAAATACATTGCTAGAATTGGCAAACCTCTCTGGCTTATCATTCATGAACTTTTTCCCTTGCAATATGATGACAGAGAGAATTAAAAACATGTCTCAATGGAAATCTTACTTTACATGCCAGTTTAAGATTGCCCATAATAATCAAGGTAGTTTGATGAATAGAGATAAATATACTATAATTCTGTGTCAATTTAATTCATCGTATTTATGTATGTTTTTGAAAATTTAATTTCTGCATGAAGTACTTAAACAGAAAATAATTTGTATTAATTCTGCCAAGACAACTATATTTTATCAGTCTATAAAGACTGAAGAGATTAAGATGGGCATAGAAAGTAATTTAAGAACTCAAGAAGTAAAAGAGAATTTTGATTTCCTGACAAAAAATCGAGAAAATCTTTGCCTTGCCAAAAGGAGTGTAATAAATAAACTTGATTTACAGTATTTTGAGTCTCCCATGGTGATTGAGCACTTTGGATATGTATATATGTATACATTTTTTATCTTTCTCCATGCCCTCCCTCCCTCCCTCACTTTAGATTGTAACAAGCAACCTACAGAGGGCTTAGAAGATGGAACATGTTCAGAGCTACTTGTTTCAAGAGGCCCTGCTTAAGGAATTTACATTTCAATTAAGTTATTTATGAATGCCACCACTGCTTTCATAAAAGTAAATCAGAATGAACGCAGAACACCTATATTTCCAACCCTTAATAATCTAATACTTGATAGTAGAACAGAAGCTAGTTTTGAATATTGATTAAGAGAAAGTTGTTAAAGGCTGAAAATTCAATTGATCTGTGGGGTAACCCAGGGCAATAAATATCTCTACATATAGGTGGACTTGCTGATATTCCGCTCAGAATATTTTAATTATACGTCAAAATTACATTCATGGTCCTTAGACCTAGGAAAATTGCACAAGGTCAGTCCCATGCTTCCTTTCATTTTCAATCCTTTCCCCCTGTCAATTTGTACTTTTAGAGGAACTTCTTGTTCCCATCAAATGAGTCAGACCAGATGGGGACACTAATTTATTTTTATTTTTATTTTTTTAATTTTTTTTTCACTAATTTATTTTTAATGAATATGTGTCAATCCAAAACTGAAGGGGTTCTATCATTCTGGAGAGCATAAATCCTAGCAGGCTTAGTGTTTTGGCAGGAAGGCCTCTGCCTTCAGATACTTCTACTACCTAGCTTTTGATTTATTAAATTGTTTTATTCAGGAACAATGTCTTTCAATCCATGATTGGAAATAAAGTCTAAAATCCATGTTTTCCTGGAACTATTAACAAGTTTAAATCATCAACATAAGTAACCAAAATAACCAAAGTTAATTTCTTCCTTCTGTTCAGATTTTTAAAATGTGAGAAAAGGATATTCAAAATTTAACCGAGACCTTCAAGATGCTAAACAAACATGATGTTTTCCTTTTAGATATAGCTTGGGATTGGCTCAAACGTGGCGGTTTGGACATGAAATAAGTGAATTTTCACCTCCTGTGTGCCCTAAATAAAGGCAGTCCATAAGGTTACATCCAAGGTCCATGTTGATGAAGTTACATGGAGGAAAACAATAGTGGGGAGACAGAAAGTCTGTATTCCAGACACAGTGCCCCATTTCCCTTACCCGAACACCCTAGATGGTTGCTTAAGATTTTGGTGTTTCTCACCTATAGAATAAGTCCTGATTCCAACCTTCAAGCAGTGAAACAAAACAGGGTCAAACTGCAGTTAACATTTGAAATTGCATACAGCTTGCTGTCATTCAAAGACAATCCCAGTGAACTACTTTACAGATATAGTATGTCACACAGGTCAGATGCCCCATTTCCAGATTTGAGGAAGAAAAAGGATGAGGTTTATTCATTTTTGGTTAGGAGTGAATAAGAAAGTAATAAGATTTTTATACCATAATTGAGAAAAGTGAACCGTAGCTGAGAAAATAATCTTTTGCTCTGTTTTCCTGCAATTGCTCTTGTATGTTCCTTATGTAAAATATATTCTTCTAATTGACTTTTCCTACAATTTTAACTCAGAATGAGTTGAATCCATGTACAATTCTACCCCTGTATGTGCTAAATTAATGTCCACTAGATATAGATATGAAGCTAGAAGGAAGTTTGTATTGAGCAATCATTTTTTAATGAAATTATTTAGACATTTTAAATGAACAAGAGTGGTTGGAAAAATTTTCCCTTGGAAAGATTCCATAACACGGAGAGGTTAAACTTGGATTCATCTTGAAAAACTGAATCCAACCTTAGTGCTGTGTACAGGATATAAAAAAATCCATCTGGCCACACTGGGGGAAAAAAAAAAAAAGAAACAATCTGGAAGGGAGTGAGGAAGAGGCCGACTTCAGGCTCCATCATACTTTTGAAAGGCGGGTCTTGACCTTGGGGCCCTCAGCTTGCCAAACAGTAAAATGAGGGAGAGAATTAGACTTACTTTGACATGGTTCAGTTGGAGAAAACTTGACCTATTTTTTGTGTTAAAGCAACAAAAAGCTGAGGGCCATTCTAAACTGCTTCAGTCTGGATACAGTTTTCAAAGATTATTTACATATATATTATTGATCTTAAATATATGAAGACAGATCATGATGGAATTTAAATATAGGGAAACCCCATGTTGGGGAGAAGAAAATGAAAGGGAAGTGTATAAGTCATCTTCAAGATAGATTACATTTGTGAGGTTAGAGATGACCATAATTGATTCTATGGCCTAGCAGATTGTCAGGGGTTCTTTATTTCATGTGTTTTTAGTGGGGCATTTGAATATGTGCCCCAATGATTCACAGAGAGAGAGAAAAAAAAAAAGAATCAAAGTAACATGACTGCCTCTGGAGAAATGTGGTTTGAGTGCTTGGGAAATGAGTGTATATTTTTCTCCAACTATGAAAAGAGCTAAAAAAAAAAAAAAAAGAGAGAGAGAAACTATATTGACTGTCTCTAATGCCTACTACTTTCAATGATCCCCCTCATACATGCTTATTCTTCATCAATAATCAAATTTTATACCATGTAAACAGGTATGGTATCAGTCCCAGAGATAGGCAACTGCAGGCTGGATAGGGAATATTAGGGGATACAGAAAGGCCCATTGTGAGAACTTTACCCAAAGGGTGTGCTCTGCTCTGAGTGAGGACCGGTCAAGCCAATCAGATCACCTCTTGCAAGGTATGTCATCAGTTAACAAATAGAGACAAATGGTTTCATGTCACACAAGCCACCAGACACAGAGAAATTAACAAGCAGAAGCTGTAAGGAACTAGAAGTTGGAAGACGACAGGAATAATGACTAAGGAGAAATCACGAAGCAGAGGAGAGAACAGGAAGCTGTTAGCTGAGGAAGTAGTGTTCTGCTGAAATATGTGAAATGTCTGTTTTTATGAGTCAAAAACAGTAAAATATCACCGATTTTATATGATTCAATTTTGAAAAACTACTTTTAATGAGAAAGTGGTTGGATCAATGTAGGGCTTGCAAGTACTGGCAAGATAGCTTCTAAAGTTGCCAAGGTACCACCAGAACCGATACTGGGTCGTTTCTGGTATTTTCATCCAAGACAGAGCAAAAGATGGCACTTTAACTCCCCATGATATGGCAATGAGAGTCTTTATTCCACGAGAACTAGAAGACTCTAACATAAAGTTAGAGAAGTAAATACGGAATAAATTACATTGGCATACACCCACCACAATCAACAGAAAATAATCACCTAAAGCCAAAACGATGCCACTCTCTGAAGATATACTATAGCCCCCTATGTCTTGAGCATGGCATGGGTAGTATCCTAGACACAACAAAATTTTAAGAATACAAAAATAATCAGAAAAGAGTCCTGATAACTCAGTATATAACTTTCGAGCATTGAAAGAGAAATGAATTATATGAGTTGGTTCACGATTCTCACAAGCAAACTTTCTTTGCGTTGAGAAGGCCAAATTCGGCAAGTAAGGATCACATGAGGACAACACATGTTAACCAAAGGAAGCACCACAGAAAAAATCCCATAAAGTCACTGGGAGCAATGTTCCTGACAGGAATAGTCTATGAAAATGGAGATATGAGTCAAAGGGTAAAGGGAAATGCAAGGAACAAATAGGTCCTCACCCAAGATATAAAGGATGTTAATGGGACCTTGAGAGAGAAGGATGCTTGTCGCCAAGGCTCCTTTAGTGTTGTGTATCAACTAAGGACAAAAATACATTTTTTGACTTAAGTTATGAATGCCTGCACCTGGGGATGTATCACACTGTCAGGTGGTTGTAAGAAATATATTTCCCATCATTCATCACTTTGCTGAAATTGTAATCCAATAACGTGTTCATCTTCTTTATACCCCTTGACACTTGTTCTATCATGTTTGGAATGTCCTTGTCTCTTTAGTTGTATAGAACAATGCTTTCCTGGATCTGCATCTATTGCTTGACCATTTTTTCCTGTTGCTTTCAATACTAGGTATGCATAAAGCTCTGTCCTTGAGCCAAGCATTATTAATTAGAGGGAGGAAAATCATGGACTCGATATCCTACATCTTACTTCAGGTTCCAGCTCTGCCACTTTGTACTTGTGACACCTTGGATAATTACATTTTATATACAAGTCCTTCATGTGTAATAACTATCTCGTAGAATTGCCACCCAAGCTTTTAAAGAGTACATAATAGCTTCAATCTCACCATTGTCAGGGCTACTTTGTTGTGTAAAAGGCACAAGGGACAGAGCCCTCCCGCTTAGAACAACAGTGTTTGGCTTGTAGCTGCTCTTCTGAATTCACTGCTGCTGTTCTGGGGTCTGTTCCACCAGTTATGCTGTACCTCCATTCTGCCTCTGCCAACTACTCAGCAGCCGCATGTCCTGCCTGCTTCATGAACAGTCGTTTTAGACTCCCTCTGCCATATGCTATAGCCCACGGATGAACTAATCCCATCCCATCCTATACGTAGGTCTTCTGGAACCTGGCTTGGGTTCAGGGCCCTCAGTTCCCAGATGAGTGGGAAGAAGTCAAACAACTGTGTGAAAATGACTTTTGATTAGAAACACGGCATTTTTTGGTAAAATCTAAAATACCAAAGTCATTCCATTTCTTTTTGAAACATATATGGAAACCTTAAAATACAACAGATACTGTTCAAGTTACAGGATAAACAAGAAATAACCCATCCTTTGCTCTCATGAAGCATGAGGAAACAGAAAAAAAAAAAATGTAGAGATTCAGTGGTAGAATCTGTCTATATTACAAAGGGGTCTTGTTGTAGGGAGGGATTCATTCTGGCTCAGACATCAGAAAAGCTGCATAGAAATATCTCTGGGACTGAGTCTTGAAATACATGCAGTTATTCACCAGAGAGGTAGCGAGAAGAATACCGGAGAATAATGTAATCCAGGCATGGAGAAAACTGAAGTAGGAAGCTGGAGTGTGAGGTTGAAAAGAAATAATCCTGAAGAGGTAAGTCATACCAGATTATGGAGGTTCTATTCCATATTAAGAATTTTAAGGGGAGTTCATCCTCGATGGCCTTAATTTTCTCAGTGATACGAGAAGACTTCCAACCGTGCAGAAGGTCAGAGCCTATAACCCTCATGTTTTTCAAGAGTCAACTGTATTTATTCTAGATATTTAGGGGCCAACCTAATCCTTTATATTTGAATAGCTCGTGTAGAGGAATGGAATGGGAAATGTGAACAAGATGACACAGAGTTACAGTAAACAATAAGAAATATCTTGAGAGTAATGATTATTCAAAGTTATGTTTTTAAACTGAATTGCATTCTGTGAACCAGATTGTCTTGCCTTTGTTTTTAAAAAAGTTATTTTTTTTCTGTAAATATTTACTGCTACTTTTGACAGTTATTTTCTTTGCTTGTTTTCTTGAACAAATTTAGGTTTGTATTAGTCTATAATTTATTCTTGGAAATTGTCTAATAAGATCTGGAGGGTTTTAAAAAATTAGTGACTATAATTCAAACAATGTTTTGATGAAATAAAAAAATAGAGATTTATCTTGTTAAGTGGTTTTCAGACAAATTGTACATTAATGGATTGGTTAAAAACATTCAATTGTAAAACAAGTAGACTTTGGCTTGATAAAATTGGTTTAACATTAACTGTAGTTCTAAGAAAAATCATCTCAGAAAAACTCTGGCTATACGTTAAAAGGATTTTGATTGATCTCAGAAATACAGTATGTTTTCTTGTTTAATTAAAATTCTTGGGTTAGTGTAAGATGGGGTAACAAGACAACATGACGGCAATTGGCTAAGTTAGAAATGGAGGCGTGGTGCTCTTTTTAAATGATTAAATTTCCCAAGAATAACATCAATATGAAATATATGTGAATAATGAAGGAAAATATACCATTTTTAATATTCTAGTGAATATTTTGGCTTTTAGAGAAATAGTTCTCTATAGAGCTACAACCAACACATTGCTATAGCTCCCTGTTATGATTTATTTTTCTTTACCATTTCCCGCAGAATATTACTCTATATGCTTAGCAACATCAATAAGCCTTCTCTCCTGACCAGCACAATTGTCCCCACTGATTCTGCTCTTTGAAAGGGCTCAAGAAACTGATGCCAGACAGTGACTAAAGGAAGCTATCTTTGGGAAGGAAGCAACCCTACAAACTAGTGGTTAATGTTAATCAAGGGGCTTTTGCATGTAGTACTCTGTTTATACAGCTTCATGTTTTCTGCAAGGCCAAGCCAGTATTCTGTTGCATGAATAAACATCTGAAGTTATGTGTGATATTTTTGCAATTAATATTTTTCCCCAATGAGGAACACTATAATGTTCATTTTTAACAGATCTCACCAGTACAAAAAACAAACAAAAACTATAGGAAGAAGAGGCACTTACTGTAAATTTTCAGAACCCCCTCCTCAGCCAGCACACACACACACACACACACACACTCACACACTCACATGTGTACACAGCTATCACCCAATATGCTTCAACAATTGAAGTCAATTTATCATGTTTTTAGTTATTACTATACTTTTCACAAAATGTTTCTTGATTATTCTAAGCCTTTAAAAATGTAGTAGTCTATAAAGTTTGATGCAACAGTGTCATTTACATGAGCAATATGACAATAAAAAAGACAACTTAATATATAATTAAGGAACTTTAAAAAAATTATGATATTTACCTACAAGGGAACACAATATAGCCATCAAGTATTTTTAAATGCTTAAATCACCATTCCGTATCTGTTATTTTTTAACATGGAATTTCACAGTATGCTGAAAGTTATAAATGTATAAATATATAAGGTTATTTACTATGATTGTGTATAAATATATTTCTATTATAGATAAATCCTTGCAAAATATATAACAGAAGTATTAAAAGTAGTTATTTCTGGATTGACTACGAGATGGTTTTTTCTTTTCCCTTTATTCTTTCTAATATGATTGAATTTCGTGTAATTATATTACTTTTATAATAAAAAGAAAACTATTTTTAAAATATGAAAATTAAAATGTTTTAAATGAAATTTGACTCCACAACAAGACCTGAGCAAGCAAAATACAGGAAAAAATGTACTACAGCTCTTAGGACACTGTGAAAACCCCACTGCCTCCTCACCAACATATATTTTTTTAAACTTAAAATGTTTTATTTATATATTCACTTATTAGACATTTTGGAGCATGTCATATGTGAAAAGCATTTAACAGGTGTTGAAAATACACTGTAAATAAGACCAATTAGTCCCTCTCTTCTTCTTTATGCTTTCTAAAGAATTGGTAATAAACCAGGGGACAGGGGAAGTTAAGTCTCAATGTTCATATTGTTGTTGAGTTTGGTAACTATTACCTTATATCTAAAAAAAAATTGTGTGTATAGCTTTTTTGTTTTGTTTTGTTTCTTGCACTATTTAATTGGAAGGGTTCACGGTTATCTATCATTGCATTTATTGAAACTAACACAGTTCCAGTCAAGTAGCATTTTCTTAATGCAAAGGTTTGTTGAATGAATAATTTTCAACAGTTTGCTCCAATTCTGACTTCAAAATCTTTAGAATTATTGCACTTCTAATACACATATACTTCTTGTTAAACTTTCCAGAATGACAAAAAAATATTGAGGGAAAATTACATACAATGAAATGCACAAAGTACAATACACCTTAAGAGTAGAATTCAAGGAGTTTTGATAAATAAATAGAAACCACTACTCCAAACAAGATGTAGAATGTTTCCATCACCCCAGAAAGTTCCCTCATGTGACCTTCTGGTCACTCCCATAGGCAATCCCTCTTTTGATTTCTATTACTGTTCTTGAAATTCATATAAATGGAATCATAGAGTTTGTACTCTTTTGTAACCTGATTCTTTCACGCAACATAATATTTTGAAATTTATCCATGTTTATTTTTGTTGAACTACTATTCATTCTTTTCTACTGTTGAATAATATTCCATTATATGACTATACTACTGTTTATTCTCTTGTGGATGGGCATTGGATTGTTTTAAGTTCTGGACACTTACAAATAAAGCTGCTGTGAATATTCTTGTACAAGTTTTATTTTAATATATTTTTATCTTGGGTAAATATCTGGTAAATAGTTTCCTGGGGAGGTGTATGTTCAACTTTTTAAGAAAATGCCAAACTGTTTTCAAAAGTTGTACACTTTTACCTTCACATCTGTCATGTGCAAAGAGTTTTAATTTCTCCACATCCTTGACCACACTTGGTGATGTCAGTCTTTTTCATTTTAGTCTTTCTGTGGGTATGAAATGTTCTTATAATGTGGTTTTAATTTTAATTTCACTGATGAATGAATATGAACTTTTGCTTTTTGATCTTTTGCATATGTTATTTTATTAAATGTCTGTTCAAATCCTTTGCCCCTTTAAAAAATGAAGTTGTTTTTCTTTTTGGTATTGATTTGTAGGAGATCATTCTATATTACAGATAAAAGTTCTTTGTCAGATATACACATTGTAAATATTTCCTCCTAGTCTGTGACTCGCCTTTTCATCTTTTTAATGGTGACTTTTGATTAGCAGAAATTTAAAATTGTGATGAACTCTAATTCATCTGAATATATTTTCAACTGATGCCGTAACTAATTGCCAAAAACTTAGCAACTTTAAAAACAAAAATCTACAATCTTAAAGTTCTGTAAATCTAATATGGGTCTCACAGAGCTAAAACCAAGAGATCAGCAGAATCCATTCCTTGCTGGAGGCTCTATGGGTGGGATCTGTTCCTTGTTCATTTGGTTTGTTGGCAGAATTCAGTTCATTGCAGTTGTAGGACTGAGATTCTGGTTTTCCTGCTAGCTCCTTACCAAAGGTTGTTCCCAGATTCGAGAAGTTTCCTGCAGTCTTTAGCTCATGTCTCCTTCCTCCATCTTCAGAGCCAGGAATGATGGATGGTCCCTTTCACACTCTGAATCTCTCTTCCTCCTTCTGTATCACTCCTCTCTGACCCAGCTGGGAAATTTTCTTTACTTTTAAGGACTAATGTGGTTAGATGGGGTCTACCAGATAGCCTCCTTATTCAAAGTCCATACCCTTTATCACACCTGCAAAGTACCTTTTCACACGTAACATATTTACAGATTCTGGTGACTAAAGCATAGATATTTCTCAGGACCATTATTATGGCTACCAAATCAATTTTTTTTTTTGTGATTAGTGCCCTTTGGTTCCAAGAACTTCTTGCTCTCTCCTATCACAAATATATTTTTAAATTTTTTTCTATAATTTTTGTAGTTTTAGCATTTATGTTTAAGTTTATGATCCATCCCAAATTAATTTTTGTGTGTGATGAGAGGTAAGAGTTAAGATTCATTTCCCACACATTTATCCATTTGTCACAGCATCATTTGTTGACAAGATTTTCCCATTCAATAGATTTTGGTGTCTTTCTTAAAAGTTGATTGACTATATATGTATAGGTTTATTTCTGGACTGGATATTCAGGATATGCAGAATCACAATAAATTTGGAGTCATTGATTTTCCACTTACAGGACTTTTCTTCTCTGTGCCTAAAATGTCTACTCTGTCCTGCATTGGTATCTGTGACAAAAACCAGATTTAGATTTCCTCATATTAATTTAGCTTTTCCTTTGAATATTTCGATATTCTCCTAAATATAAAATATTGTATGTGTGTGATAATTGTGCCATATCATTGACTTAATGTTAAATTGTTTTTTTAAAAGATGTTTTCTTAAAAATATATGTTGTTACAACAAACAATACTGCAAATAAAAAAAAAAAATCAACTTCCCCCAACTCTTTAAAAGGAAAGCACATTAAACTTTGCATTCTTGAGTTGTGGAGTTACATTTGCTTAGATGTAATATTAAGAGCACTTTTTTTTTTAACATCTTAAAGTATAATTGCTTCACGATGTTGTATTAGTTTCTGCTCTATAACAAAGTGAATCAGCTATACATATACATATATCCCCATATCCCCTTCCTCTTGTGACTCACTCCCACCCCTCTAGGTGGTCACAAAACACCAAGCTGCTCTCCCTGTGCTATGCAGCTGCTTCCCACTGGCTATCTTTTTTACATTTTGTAGTATATATATGTCAATGCTACTCTCTCACTTCATCCCAGCTTATCCTTCTCCCTCCCCGTGTCCTCAAGTCCATTCTCTACCTCTGCATCTTTTTCCTGTCCTTCTCCTAGGTTCATCAGAACCATTTTTCTTTTTTTTAGATTCCATATATATGTGTTAGCATACGGTATTTGTTTTTCTCTCTCTGACTTACTTCACTCTATATGACAGACTCTAGGTTCATCCACCTCACTACAAATAACTCAATTTCATTTGTTTTTATGGCTGAGTAATATTCCATTGCATATATGTGCCACATCTTCTTTATCCATTCATCTGTCCATGAACACTTAGGTTGCTTCCATATCCTGGCTATTGCAAATAGTGCTGCAATGAACATTGTGGTACATGTCTCTTTTTGAATTATGGTTTTCTCAGGGTATATGCCCAGTAGTGGGATTGTCGGGTCATATGGTAATTCTATTTTTAGTTTTCTAAGGAGCCTCCATACTGTCCTCCATGGTGGCTGTATCAATTTACATTCCCACCAACAGTGCAAGAGGGTTCCCTTTTCTCCACACCCTCTCCAGCATTTACTGTTTCTAGATTTTTTAATGATGGCCTTTCTGACCGGTGTGAGGTGGTACCTCATTGTGGTTCTGATTTGCATTTCTTTAATGATTAGTGTTGTTGAGCATCCTTTCATGTGTTTGCTGGCAATCTGTATATCTTCTTTAGAGAAGTGTCGATTAAGGTACTCTGCCCATTTTTTGGATTGGGTGGTTTGTTTTTTTGATATTGAGCTGCATGAGCTGCTTATAAATTTTGGAGATTAATCCTTCATCAGTTGCTTCCTTTGCAAATATTTTCTCCCATTCTGAGGGTTGTCTTTTGTTCTTGTTTATGGTTTCCTTTGCTGTGCAAAAGCTTTTAAGTTTCTTTAGGTCCCACTTGTTTATTTTTGTTTTTCTTTCCATTTCTCTAGGAGCTGGGTCAAAAAGGATCTTGCTGTGATTTATGTCATAGAGTGTTCTGCCTATGTTTTCCTCTAAGAGATTTATAGTGTCTGGCTTTATATTTAGGTCTTTAATCCGTTTTGATTTATTTTTGTGTATGGTGTTAGGAAGTGTTCTAGTTTGATTCTTTTACATGTAGCTGTCCAGTTTTCCCAGCACCACTTATTTTTTAATTTAATTTAATTTTTTAACATCTTTAGTGGAGTATAATTGCTTTACAATGGTGTGTTAGTTTCTGCTGTATACAAAGTGAATCAGCTATACATATTAGCACCATTTATTGAAGAGGCTGTCTTTTCTCTATTATGTACTCTTGCCTCCTTTGTCAAAGATAAGGTGACCATATGTGCATGGGTTTATCTCTGGGCTTCCTATCCTGTTCCATTGGTCTATATTTCTGTTTTTGTGCCAGTACCAAACTGGCTTGATTACTGTAGCTCTGTAGTGTAGTCTGAGGTCAGGGACCCTGATGCTTCCAGCTCCGTTTTTCTTTCTCAAGATTGCTTTGGCTATTTGGAGTCTTTAATGTTTCCATACAAATTGTGAAATTTTTTGTTCTATGTCTGTGAAAAATGCCATTGGTAGGTTGATAGGGATTGCAATGAATCTGTAGATTGTTTCGGGTAATATAGTCATTTTCACAATGTTGATTCTTCCAATCCAAGAACATGGTATATCTCTCCATCTTTCTTTTACTTCCTTAGGAACGTTTATTCCTATGTATTTTATTCTTTTGTTGTAATGGTAAATGGGAGTGTTTCCTTAATTTTTCTTTCAGAATTTTCATCGTTAGTGTATAAGAATGCAAGAGACTTCTGTGCATTAATTTTGTATCCTGCTACTTTACCAAATTCATTGATTAGCTCTAGTAGTTTTCTGGTAGCATCTTTAGGATTCTCTATGTATAGTATCATGTCAGCTGCAAACAGTGATGACGAATCCTTTCATTCCTGGGATAAACCCCACTTGATCATGGTGTATGATCCTTTTAATGTGCTGTTGCATTCTGTTGCTAGTATTTTGTTGAGGATTTTTGCATCTATGTTCATCAGTGATATTGGCCTGTAGTTTTCTTTTTTTGTGGCATCTTTGTCTGGTTTTGGTATTAGGGTGATGGTGGCCTTGTAGAATGAGTTTGGGAGTGTTCCTCCCTCAGCTATATTTTGGAAGAGTTTGAGAAGGATGGGTGTTAGCTCTTCTCTAAATGTTTAATAGAATTCACCTGTGATGACATCTGGTCCTGGGCTTTTGTTTGTTGGATGATTTTTAATCACGGTTTCAATTTCAGTGCTTGTGATTTGTCTGTTTATATTTTCTATTTCTTCCTGGTTCAGTTTTTGAAGGCTGTACTTTTCTAATAATTTGTTCCTTTCTTCCAGGTTGTCCATTTTATTGGCATATAGTTGCTTGTATTAGTCTCTCATAATCCTTTGTATTTCTGCAGTGTCAATTTTTACCTCTCCTTTTTCATTTCACTCTATTGATTTGAGTCTTCTTCCTTTTTTTTTCTTGAGTCTGGCTAATGGTTTATCAATTTTGTTTATCTTCTCAAAGAACCAGCTTTTAGTTTTATTGATCTTTGCCACTGTTTCCTTCATTTCTTTTTCATTTATTTCTGATCTGATCTTTATGATTTCTTTCCTTCTGCTAACTTTGGGGGTTTTTTGTTCTTCTTTCTCTATTTCCTTTAGGTGTAAGATTAGGTTGTTTATTTGAGATTTTTCTTGTTTTTTGAGGTAGCATTGTATTGCTAAAAACTTCCCTCTTAGAACTGCTTTTGCTGCATCCCATAGGCTTTGGATCATTGTGTTTTCATTGTCATATGTTTCTCGGTATTTTTTTATTTCTCCTTTGATTTCTTCAGTGATTTCTTGGTTATTTACTAGCGTATTGTTTAGCCTCCATATGTTTGTATTTAGTTTTTTCCTGTAATGATATGTAGTCTTATAGCATTGTGGTCAGAAAAGATACTTGATATGATTTCAATTTTCTTAAATTTACCAAGGCTTGATTTGTGATCCAAGATATGATCTATCCTGGAGAATGTTCCATGAGCACTTGAGAAGAAAGTGTTTTCTGTTGTTTTTGGATGGAATTTCCTATAAATATCAATTAAGTCTATCTGGTCTAATGTGTAATTTAAAGCTTGTGTTTCCTTATTTATTTTCATTTTGGTTGATCTGTCCATTGGTGAAAGTAGGGTGTTAAAGTCCCCTACTATTATTGTGTTATTGTCGATTTCCTCTTTCAGAGCTGTTAGCATTTGCCTTATGTATTGTGGTGCTCTTATGTTGGGTGCATAAATATTTACAATTGTTATATCTTCTTCTTGGATTGATCCCTTGATCTTTATGTAGTGTCCTTTTTTGTCTCTTGTAATAGTCTTTTATAGTTTATTTCGTCTGATATGAGAATTGCTACTCCTGCTTTCTTTTGTTTTCCATTTGCATGGAATATGTTTTTCCATCCCCTCACTTTCAGTCTGTATGTGTCCCTAGATCTGAAGTGGTTCTCTTGTAGACAGCATATATATGGGTCTTGTTTTGGTATCCATTCAGCCAGTCTATGTCTTTTGGTTGGAGCATTTAATCCATTTACATTTAAAGTAAGTATTGATATGTATGTTCCTATTACCATTTTCTTAATTTTTTTGGTTTGTTACTGTAGTTCTTTTCCTTCTCTTGTGTTTTCTGCCTAGAGAAATTCCTTTAGCATTTGTTGTAAAGCTGTTTTGGTGGTGCTGAATATCTTAGCTTTTGCTTGTCTGTAAAGGTTTAAATTTCACCGTCAAATCTGAATGAGATCTCTGCTGGGTAGAGTAATCTTGGTGGTATGTTTTTCGCTTTCATCACTTTAAATATGTCCTGCCACTCCCCTGTGGCTTGCAGAGTTTTTGCTGAAAGATCAGCTGTTAACCTTATGGGATTTCCCTTCTATGTTATTTGTTGCTTTTCCCTTGTTGCTTTTAATATTTTTTCTTTGTATTTAATTTTTGATATTTTGATTAGTATGTGTCTTGGCATGTTTGTCCTTGGATTTATCCTGTATGGGACTCTCTGTGCTCTCTGGACCTGACTGACTATTTCCTTTCCTGTATTATGGACGTTTTCAACTCTATTCTCTTCAAATATTTTCTCAGACACTTTCTTTTTCTCTTCTTCCTCTGGGACCCCTATAATTTGAATGTTGGTGCATTTAATGTTGTCCCAGAGGTCTCTGAGACTGTCCTCAATTCTTTTCATTCTTTTTTCTTTATTCTGCTCTGTGATAGTTTTTCCACTATGTTATCTTCCAGGTCACTTATCCATTCTTCTGCCTCAGTTATTCTGTTATTGATTCCTTCTAGAGAATTTTTAATTTCATTTATTGTGTTGTTCATCATGGTTTGTTTGCTCTTTTATTTTTCTAAGTCCTCATTAAATGTTTCTTTTATTTTCTTCCTTCTATTTCCAAAATTTTGGATCATCTTTACTATCATTACTTTGAATTCTTTTACAGGTAAGCTGCTTATTTCCTCTTCATTTGTTTGGTCTGGTGGTTTTTTACCTTGCTCCTTCATCTTCTTCATATTTCTTTTTTTTCTCACTTTGTTTAACTTACTGTGTTTGGGGTGTCCTTTTTGCAAGCTGCAGGTTCGTATTTCCTGTTAGTTTTGGTGTCTGCCTCCAGTGGGTGAGGTTGGTTCAGTGGCTTGTTTGGTCTTCCTGGTGGAGGGAACTCATGCCTGTGTTTGGGTGGGTGGGGCTGTATCTTGTCCTTCTGGTGGGCAGGGCCGTGTCCAGTGGTGTGTTTTGGAGTGTCTGTGAACTTAGTATGACTTTAGGCTGCCTCTCTGCTAATGGGTGGTGTTTTGTTCCTGTCTTGCTAGTTGTTTGGCATGGGGCATCTAGCATTGGAACTTGCTGGCCGTTGGGTGGAGCTGAGTCTTAGTGTTGAGATGAAGATCTCTGGGAGAGCTCTTGCCAATTGATATTATGTGGGGCCGGGGGGTTTCTTGTGATCCAATATCCTCGAGTCAGCCCTACCCCCTCGGAGGCTCAGTCCCGACACCCAGCTGGAGAACCAAGACCCTGCCAGCCACAGGGCTCAGAAGAAAAGGAAGAAAAAACAAACAACAAAGAATAACATAAAAAAAAAAAAAAAACCCAAAAAACAAAAACAAAAAAAACCAAACAGACAGAACCCTAGGACAAATGGTAAAAGCAAACCTATACAGACAAAATCACAAAAAGAAGCATACACATACACACTCACAAAAAGAGGAAAAGGAGAAAAAATATATATATATTTTAAAAATGGAAGAGAACAACAAAACCAATAAACAAATCCACGAGTGATAATAAACACTAAATACTAAACTAAGATAAACATAAAACCAGAAACAAATTAGATGCAGAAAGCAAACCTCAAGTCTACATTTGCTCCCAAAATCCACCGCCTCAATTTTGGGAGCATTCATTGTCTATTCAGGTATTCCACAGATGCAGGGTTTATCAAGTTGATTGTGGGAATTTAATCTGCTGCTCCCATAGCTGCACAGAGAAATTTCCCTTTCTCTTCTTTTTTCACACAGCTCCTTGGGTTCAGCTTCTGTTTTGGCCCTGCCTCTGTGTGTAGGCTGCCCTCAGGAGTCTGTTACCTGACCAGACAGAAGGAGGTGAATGCAACAGCTGATTAGGACTCTCTTGCTCACTCAGGCCAGGGGGGAGAGAGGGGTACAGTAGTCATAATTGGAATGTGGGGTGAGTCTGAGGTGGCAGAGGCTGGCTTGATATTGCAACAGCCTGAGGCACACCATGTGTTTCCCTGGGGAACTTGTCCCTGGATCCTGGGACCCTGGCAGTGGTGTGGTGCACATGCTCCTGGGGGCTGTGGATGGTGACCTGCACTTGCACACAGGATTCTTGGTGACAGCAGCAGCAGCATTAGCGTTTCATGCCCATCTCTGGGGTCCGAGCTGATAGCTGCGGCTTGCACCTATCTCTGGTGGTTGCTTAGGCATTTCTCTGCCTCTTGTGGGCACAGTGGGAAGGAATCTCCTCTCCTCCTGCACCCTGAAACAAAGGTCTCATGCCTCTCTGGCAGGTCCAGAATTTTCACAGACTCCCTCCCAGCTAGCTGTGGCGCACTAGCCCCCTTCAGGCTGTGTTCATGCAGCCGACCCCAGTCCTCTCCCTGGGATCTGACCTCCGAAGCCCGAGCCTCAGCTCCCAGCCCACAACTGCCCTGGCAGGTGAGCAGACAAGCCTCTCAGGCTGGTGAGTGCTGGTTGGCACTGATCCTCTGTGTGGGAATCTCTCCGCTTTGCCCTCTGCACCCCTGTTGCTGTGCTCTCCTCTGTGGCCCCAAAGCTTCTCCCCACCCACCCCGTTCCCACCAGTGAAGGGACTCCCTAGTGTGTGGAAACTTTTCTTCCTTCGCAGCTCCCTCCCAGAGGTGTGGGTCCCATCCCTATTCTTTTGTCTCTGTTTTTTCTTTTTTCTTTTTCCTACCCAGGTATGTGGGGATTTTCTTGCCTTTTGGGAAATCTGAGGTCTTCTGCCAGCATTCAGTAGGTGTCCTGTAGGAGTTGTTCCACATATAGATGTATTTTTGATGTATTTATGGGGAGGAAGGTGATCTCCATGTCTTACTTCTCCACCATCTTGAAGGTCTCCCTAGCACTTCTTTTTAAGTGTGTGTTCTGGCCAAGTAGGGGAAGATTGTCTTAGGGACAACCTCTGTGTGTGTGTGTGCGCGCACACACACACACACACACACACACACACACAGAGAGAGCATGGCTTTGCTCTGAAATCCTTTTGCCCACAAAAGGATTAGGTCAGATTTCCTGAAAGAAAAGGAGGTTTGATGCTATTGTTTCAAAAGGAAAGAGGGATTGACTCATTGCTGGAAGATAACACCCTCAAGATTGAGAGAGAAAGACTGAGTTTTCTGGTATCTTAGAAAGCAGAGATTCTGCCCTATTCACACAGATTATCATGGATAGCACTGCTATGGTGTATTATTTCAGGGGTTCTATTTACATAAAATATAGAGTAAAAGTACCCTCTGTAGTTTTGTGACTCAGTGTACCTGGCATATGGAGTTGGCAAGACCTAGTAAGAAGATGGTTCCAGAAATGTCTGTACAATTTGCTACTGAAACCATGGCCTTCACAAAAATGGTGAAGGTTGAAAGGCTAACCTGTGGTCAGGTGATTATAGATCACCTACATAGCCTGTCCAAACAGCATTGTCACATACAGCAATAGTGTCATTATTTAGCAAAAATACTGATAACAGTCAGTATGTTTCAATTGCAGAAGGCTCTTTCTCCTTATTTTCCTGTAAGTTTTAAGGTATTTGGTACTGGAGAATGAACCAAGGAAGGGGGAAGGAGCCATGCTAAGCAAATGATATAGAACTTGCTGCTTGCACAGGAAACGAGAACTAGAATTAAACATTTAATTAATAAAAAAGATTTTAACATCAAATTTATATGTATTTATAGCATATGATTCATATTGTATGTGGTTTTTAATTTTGCCTTTGTCCTTAGTTTTATATTGTTAGTTTTGTTTCCTGTTCATTAAAGTTACTTTAAACTGTGATCTAAAATTCTAAAGCATATTACATAATATGGATGTACCATATTTATTTAATCATCTCCTATTAAAATTTAATAGTTATCAATTTATCTCTAAGAAATGACATTTAAAATGATTCTCCCATCCATCAGTGTTTGGCTGTGGTGATTATTATTACATCTTTTAGAGTTGAGTTCATCTAGTTAAAAACTTTCACCTATTGGTGAAAATGGCAATGGTTGCTTTTCCTTAAATTATTTTTTAAGAAAATTTTTAGAAAACTTTTTTTCCTAGAAAACTGTTTCTATCTGTTAAAATCATTGGGATCATTTTGCATAATTTTATCCAAATACTTAGTAAAAATCTCAACTCAAATGAGAGCTCATTCAGATACTTGGAGAATACCAACAGTTACACCAGGTTTATTGACAGCAACCCACTCCCAACTACTTTATAAAAATTGTTTTGGCTCAAAAACCTGGGAATCTGGAAGATTTATTCTCATTTTAGATCATTTTATTAACTCAAATTCTATGAGTGATTTATAATTCTGTTAATTCAGTCCATTAAGCACAAATAAATTTTTCTAAAGTGTATTTTCATATTATCCTGCCTATCTTTCTGAAGTAGTCTATAGCAGCTTTTGAAATCAAAAGATGATGATTTTATGTTTCATCTCTAGGGTGTTCCAAGTACATTTTGACTGTGGCCTTAGCCTGGGCTGCAGTTTCCTGAATTTGTTGTTGTTGTTGTTCTGTAAATTCATATTAAATATAACCCATTAACGTTTAAGTATGCTTTTTTTAGTGTCAAGGCCAGACAGCCTAAATTATCTTGAATGAAATTGAAATATGACAATCAAAATTAACTGGAAAAAATGTAAAATTTACCTAAAATCTCTTAAATAATGTTAAAAAGTGTTCTATTCAAAACACACATTGAATCTTCTTGAAAACCACTTTATTTTGCCTGTTCTCTCTCTAATGACAGCTAGCTCTAAAAGATTTCTCCACCTCTGGTCTATCTCTTCTTAAATTGTCTTAAACTTAAATGCTCCAGCTGTGTATCAGTTATCTGTCATTATAATGATGTTGCAAAGCAACAACCACGAAAACTTAGACATATAAACAATAAATATTTTTAGCTCACAAAACTGAAGGCTCTATCGATTTGGACTGGGCTTGCACAACATACATGGTTGGCTATGGGTCAGCTAAGCAGCTCTGCTGAACTTGGCCAACCTTGTTCACAAGCTGAAATCATCTGCTTATTGATGGATATGGAGTGATCTTGACTGGGATGGCTGAGAGCACTTGGGTTGGTTACACATGTCTCATCCTTTAGAAGTTTCATCCAGGCATGTTCTTTTCATGGTGATGGCAGAGGGCAAGAACCATCAAGCCCGTTGCACACGCTCTGCTTTTCAAGTCTCTGCTTTCACTACCTATGCTAACTTCTCGTTGGCCAAAACATGTCACGTGGTAGAACCAAAAGTCAGAGCAGAAGCTACAGTTAAATGCAATGAGCCTCAATACAATGTAAGTAGTAGAGAAGAATTGGGGCCGTTAATACAATCTACCAAAGTTACTTTTTTTCTCATTGTTTCTGTGTATGTGTATGTGTGTGTGTGTGTGTGTGTGTGTTTTCTTTACCTATTTGCAATCCTCTCAAGTTCCAATACAACTTTAGTTAGCCTCTTAGGCTACCTCATTTTTGCCCTCCAAGCCTACTTTGGTTTGCATAATTAACTGCAGAATTAACATTTCTGTGGGTGTATGAATTAAAAACATAATTAGAAGGGACAACAAATAAACTTATTTTGTTTGGGGAGAGAGAATGAGGTTATGAATTTTTCCTATGTTAATATTTTCATCTTGTCACCAAAAACAATGTTGGAAAAGAATATATCCTCATAACATATTCTTCTGCTGCAGAAGCTACCCCCAGAGAAAACCTTAGACTTTGCTCTTAGCTATTAGACATTCATTACTCCTTGACAAGTTCATCTGAATTCAATATTACTCAAAATCAGATATCCCACTAGAGCAATATTATGGCCCAGATGGTCAAATTGGAACATCTACTCTTCCATTTTTTCCAGACTGAAATAATTTATCCTATACTTAACAGTGAATATCTGTGAAGTGCAAACTAGTATGTATTTTATCTGGTGTTTTAATAGATCCAGAGTTTTCCTCACGGTACTTCAGTGGTCCATGACTTTGTAAAACTGGCATGTGGGGGATAAGACAAGTCAAATCCTCAATTTTTACAACTAAATATCATTTTTCCCAGGACCATCTGATAACTCAAACTATGAATCACAAACTATGGGTTATAAAATCTGAGAGAAATGGTTTTGTTTCCTGCCTCTACCTCTTATTAATTTCCTTCATGTTCTTTTTAATTTTAATTCATACTATTATTCCTCAATTTCTTATGGAGGCAGTAAGATATATTTTTTCAAGAGTAACTGTACTAAAATGTAAACATCTAATGCAATGCCTTGTAACAGGAGTATCAGTGCTCTTGACTCCTTGGTTCATATCAAAAGTCCAGCCAGGGGACTTCCCTGGTGGTCCAGTGGTTAGGAATCTGCCTTCCAATGCAGGGGACACAGGTTCGATCCCTGGTTGGGGAACTAAGATCCCACACACCGTGGGGCAACTGAACCTATGCACTCTAGAGCCCACGCACCACAACTAGAGAGAAGCCCTGGTGCCACAAAGAAGACCCGACGCAGCCAAATAAATACATATTTTTTTTAAATGTCCAGCCAGTGTGTACTCCAAAGAGATGACCAAAATAAATGATATCCATCCTTTCCATTATGACAGTAGTTCTCAACCTTGGCTGAATATTAAAATTGCCTGGGGACTTCTTGAAAAACTGTCCGTCTGGGATCCACTGTGGACCAATTAAGTTAGTATGACGAAGAAGATGGAGCCCAGGAATTCATGTTTTTGAGAAGAATTCCCTAGTGATTGTGATGGACAGAGAAGGTTGGGAACCATTGTTCTAGCCCAGTGTTTCTCAGTGTGCCTCACAGATCAGCAGCAGAAACAACGCCTATAGCACTTGTCAGAATTACAAATGATCAGGACCCTCCCCGGGTCTGCTAAATCAGAAGTTTGGGGGATGGAGCACAGCAGGGTATGTTTTAACAAGTCCTCCGGGTGACTCTGACACACATTTTGAGAACCACTGGTGTCATCAATGGTGATCAAATTCCGTGGATAAAAAAAAATATCACCTGAAGTGTTTTCTCAACATGTGGGTTTGTGTGCTGTCAATACTCACAGAACTTTCCACTAAAAAAGTTAATTTTATTTTTGCTTATTATACTTTAACCCAAAAAAAATTACCTGACAATGTCAACGTGAGGATTGATTCTACCATCAGAGACTCTGAATCAATGCACCTAGGTGGAGGTTCAGCAAACTGTATTTTTAAAACATCCAGAAGATCCTGTTCCAGTGGACCAAGCTCTAATATGGGTACTATGATCTATAGTACTGAATAGATGTGGAACCAGTAGCCCATCAGCTGTTTCCCAATATCCTCACAGAAATGCCTTCATGGAAATAAACTTTCATGCTACTTTTGGTCTAATATTATTAAGGGTCAAAATAAGAAATGGCTTCACAACAAAATGTTTTGCATGTTCTCCATAAACGTTTTTTTATTGTTCTGTAGTTCTCTTTATAAAACCAATAGAATAATAGAATATCTTCTATACTGATTGCTGAAATAAATTTTCTTATCCAACGATTAAAACAAAATATTATTTATATTTCACCTTTGCTGTAACTGCCAGATAATTTAGAGCCGCATTTAATGTCAGTTGCAATAACTGTATTCATCTAGGTTTTTAATACGTTTCTTTTTCACACTGTATTTTTTCTATATTGACAATTTTCTTGAATGTATGCTTTATTATGTCACCTTAAACATAATAGGATGAAAACTCCTGTAAATAGTAATCTTCAGGGTAACTCAAGTCTCGTTTAGGACCTTCAATTATCCTGAGGCATTGAATGTAGTGCACTGATTAGAAAATTCTAAGAGGAAAATCAGGTACTGGGTAGTTTTTTAAAAAGGCAGCTGGAAATCATTTTTAATACAAAAACACTGACATGTTTTTTGTGTTTAGGTAAAGCTTGTAGTCAGCACATTCTGTGGATTGTCTAAATACATTAGGCAACATAGATGACAGGACTGTTATGAGAACTCAATTTCTGGTTTTCGGTGAGGAAAATAAATGTATTTTTTAGATTATGTAAATCTATGAAGAAAAATGTGTGACCTGTTGCCATGAATGCCCATGAGTCTGATCAATGCTCTGCTGTGTGGGTCACACAGACTTTGCAAGTTCTAGCCCATTTCTCTGTCTTTGAGTAGAATCGATCTCAGCCCACCTCTGTGGGCTCACAGTCAAAATTTAAAATCTCCATACCGGGAGGCTTTAGAACTTGCAACAAAAATATCAGAATGCACACAGGTTCTTTTCCATGGGCTTCTGAATCAGTGAGTTAGGCTCATGGCCATGGTGTGCTTAAAAAAAAATGGTTAGCTTGGGAATACATCAAACTATAGACCTGTAGAATGATTTCATTTTGTTTTTAAAGGTACTCAAGTTTATGAATGCTTCCTTAGAAATTCTCTGAGAGATAGTAAATCAACATATTTTACATATTTTCCACACTTCACTAAGCTTTTATTAAACCAGGGACTCCAACAGTGCATGTAAAAATTCATATTTCTATAGCCATAGATGTCCATGGAATACTCTCTTCATGTATTATGGTGAAAAAAAAATACCACTGAAAAGACAGATGTTTATGATTATTTTTTTTCTAGAGAGCATGTGCCTCTGAGTATGCCGTGTGCAAGGGAGAGTCTCAGCCTACAAAGTGGCCTGATTTCTAAGTCTGCCCAAGAAGTTTTATTCAAAAACCTTAAGAAGAGTTTTAAATTTTAAAAAATTACAAATTTTGTTGGAAAAAGAATTAACCATCAGGCATACATTTTTTTTTTTTTTTTGCAACGCCAGCCAGTGTGCAAATTTGTTGAATTTTCAGCTGAAACGAACCCATTTTTAAGCAGTTGTATATACATTTTAGCAGTTGTATGTACATTTTATATTTTTATACATTTTATATTTTTAACACTTCAAATGTGACACCCAAATGTAAGTGCAGGACACATAAACATATAGCTTAATGAATTAGCTGCATTGACTTTTTTCTCAGTAGAGAACATGATTAGGTTACTAAAGGGGCTGAAGGTTCAGCCATGTTCTATGAATGAATTTCAGTCACCTCAGGAAGACCAGTCTAGAAGGTGGCTGGGTTTGGCACTGATGAAGAGAAATCTCTGGTCTGCAGGTGTGTGATAAGAGTCTGACTCCGTTTTTGCAGATACCTTTCAAGGGCTCCATTTCCTCTTTCCCTATTGCCCCACATCTGGGCAAAGTAGGAAAGTCCGGGTGCTGCTTCTTTTGGCACAGGTAGGAGACTCAAACTTTTTGTCATGTCGGCCCACTTGGGAACTCTCATTCTAGTCCTACCCCCAACCACCATAGAACCCCAAACCAATCGCTCCTTTCTGCCCTCTCAGCCATTTTTGAACTTGTTTGAGAGACAACCACCGTCCCCCAGAAACCCCCCACTTTGTAAGTAGGAATCTCTCTCTAATATCTCTTGGTGCACGTCATCAGTCTGGACGACCGAACGTCGTTTTGGGAATAGAGGTGTATTCCTCCTCTGGGGGGTGATTATAACAACGTTGAATTACATGTTATTTCCCTGACTTAGAAACCAAATTTTACAGCTTAAATGGGCCTTTCTACTTCCTCCTTTTAGGAGAGAGAAAACATACTCAGGCAGCTTAGCCAACATCACATATTTGATTTATGAAAGGGCTCGTTTGACCCCTTCTGCACTGGTGATGTTTTTCTAACTCACATCCTTTACCTGAACAGAACACTTAAAAGTGAATGTATAGATGTTAATGATACAAAAAGAATTTGAAAAAGAGTAGATACATGTATATGCATAACTGAATCACTTTGCTGTACACCTGAAACTAACACAACATTGTTAATCAACTACACTGCAATGTAAAATAAAAAGTTAAAAAAAAATAAAGGCAGCATTAACATTTTATAAAAGGAATTTACTTTGCATGCATATTTTGATAGCACTGTTCTCAACTTTAAGTAGTTTCTACTCCTTTTGTGAATCTCAAACTTCCATCATATTATTAATCAGTTTATTGAAAGTTGTTGGCTACTTTCTTTAGCTAGCTCATCCTCCTAGTTTCAAAGTGTTACACTTACAGTTGTTATTGTAGTTTTCTCTACAGTCTTCTCTTTCCTATTTAAGATATTTTCTATACTATTTCAGGACTCTTTAGACGAGTTCTTTGTGGGCAGCAATTCAGTTTTTGTCAATGCTTGTTGTTGCCAGCGTCAAGAAAAATAAAAGAGGACATCATGTATAAACATGCAATAAAGAATTTTGAATGTATGAATGAATGCATTAATAAAAGCATCTCTGAGAAAATTGAATGCAGCCTTCAGAAACTTGAAGACTCTCACATTTTGCAGCAGAAACATCAAAAAAACCATTCAAGTCAATTTATTTGTTGTTTTTGTTAATAATAGCAAGCACTTATCTTTCTCAGCATTGGGTTACTTGATTTAATTGTATTATCTAATTTAATATCCTAGAAAACTCAATAAAGTAGATATTATTTCTATTTTAAGGCTAAGAGCTATCACTTATAGGGGATAATTAAATGCCAATATTTCTCTCATTTCTTCCTTTGTATATAGGTTGGTGAGCCAGGTGGTAGAGATTTGGAGACTGCCCCTTCCTGAATGGTAGAACAGAAGTAATAATAAGATTGGAGCATTTCTGGTGATTCCAGGTTTTCGTTGAGAATGAGGAAAAACCAGAACATACCAGCTGACCCAGAGTCCAGGGCCTGGTCAAAATCATCTTATGGAAGTGATGTATTTGAGCCCATACTACTTCCCTGTATGATTTAATTTTTCATATTGTTTCATTCACACATGATTATTAGGTACCTAGTCTATGCCAGATACCCTGGTATTCAATGGTAACCAGTCTTGATCCCTCTCTGTGTGGAACCTTCAATCTAATGGAGAGGAGGGAAAAAACAATTAAAAGAGTAAATATTTTATTGTAAATGAAAAAGTTTATATTATGTGAATAAAAAGTTATTCTATAAAAAAAAAAAAAAAAAAACCCAAAGAATTGTCATAGAGAAAGAGTGGAGGTAGTGTAGGCTACCTAATAAGAAGAGTTGATCAGAGGCTAAACTCTTTCCCAGAGCATTCTGCCTCAGAAAATTGTACTGGGCTGAGATTCTTCTTCAAAGGGAAGCTCTATTATAAAGAATAAGACTACATTAAATTTCAGCCCTAAGATGGTCATGGGGACATCCATGCACCATGCAACCGAAAGTACAGGCCCGCTCGGTGGAATGCTAGTTGCAGTACTCAACGTCCTATGTCCCAGGAACTCCTTCAGTCCCAGGCAAAACCCTAGTTAGGTCACTCTAGTTGTATTTTTAGTGTTTTTAATTGTGAGAAAGTTTACTAAATTGAAAATATAAGCAATGTTCTCCAATATCAGCCTTTATCTCTAATAAAGATAATGTCATGGGTTCTCTTAACTTTCAGTTGGCTTTGAACTCAGAGATAGAAGAAGGGTGATATTGGCTGGGTTCCCCTAGATTTCTAATCATCACATTCACCGTCAAAGCTTTAAATCCAGTTCCTGTACTTTTCATCCTAGGAATTACTTTTTGTTTTCCCTGACGTTTTTAAACCTGTGCTAGTTCTTTTCTCATAGCACATAACACACAGAAAAAAAAGTTCTGTTCAACGATACTGAGTCTTCAGATAACACAATCTAAGACAAATTTTGGCAGGAACGAGCTATTTTATTTACTATCGTATGCTGAGAAATTAGTACTTTACCTAGACTTTAATAAATAAGCAACGAATAAATATTTCTTGAATGTTAAACTGTCTTCTCTTAAGCCACATGATTTTTAAAGAGTTAGTTATCCTCTATCTATTCATTTTTTTAATTATGTGTCTGACTTCTTGGATTTGCACATGAACTAGTTCATGTGACATACAGGTATAAATCCCAACTCAAATCCTAGGAGTCAAGATAACAGAGGAGATCTGCATGTATCTATTCCTATTTACTTTCTGCCCAAGTTGTTTCAATCACAAGAATGTTTGTCATTTTCTTCATGATATTTTTAAATCTCATATAAATATATCTAACTAAGAGTTATTTCACTTTCCAAATATGTGAATCATTCTATTTTCACAATATCTTCTTATTTGGGGCCATTCATAAGGTCCTAAGATGTCTAACACATCTCTGTTTAATACCATTGTCATTTTCATAGATATTGAGATGTATATATGTATATATAATTGAGCAAGATCAACAATATAAAAACTACTGTGAGATCCCAAAGGCTATTATTTTTATGTGCCCACCACTGAAAATATCCCTCTTGAACTAATTCTTAGAAATCTCATGTTAAGTAAAATAGAGTCCAACTGTAGTTTCATATTAGGTAACTTAAAAAATAGTTTTTATTTCATAAAATTATTATATATGCAGCTGAATAGAGACTTCACTACTCTTAATAACATGAACTATGGCTTTAAGTTTATGTACGAGATATATTATCTTTCAAGAAATTTCAACTTTTGTGCTATATGAGTCAATAACGTATCAACAAACATTTATTAAGTTTTACTTATGTTCCAGAAAAATATCTTTTCAGATATTTACACAATACAGAGCTTCTGATCTCTCAGCACATGTGGTCTAGCAGAGAAGACCAACAAATAAAAAACAATTATGTACACAATGGGGCTATGCAGGGAGGAAAAAGACATATCTGGTATCTATCTGCAGACATGGAACTTTTAAAATATTATTTCTTTAGAATTATCATGCATTTTATATGTTTATTAGATCAGAATTATTTTCTCTTAAAAGATTAGAAGGCTAAGTGTTCAAGAGGTCATCTCACTTGACCAAGGTCACAGAGATTCAAGAACACATACTCAGGTTGGTTCAACTCTTGCCAGTGAATTTTTATTTAGTTTCTTAAAAGGAATACCTTTTAGAAAAACAAGCCAACAATTAATCCTTTTCCTCTAAATTTTTATCCTCATTAGTAATTTTTTAAAAGTTATGTCTTTCTACAGAGATGTAATTACTCTGTAAATGAAAGTGTATGTCTTTCAGAATAGATCTAAAGCCCCAACTGTGGGCTTGAAATATCTGAGAATCTCCCACTGTAACTTAGTTCTTACTTTTTGCAGCATTTAATTAAGCTTACTTACATGTAAAAATGATAGGTTGCTCTCTGTTTCTTGATTTTATATCCACCATTCCACTCTCCTCACTTGATAGTAAGCTATTTTAATGATTGGACGCTTCTTTGGTTTATTCTGTCCATTTGGGATATGAGTCAAATGTTAATATATTATTTTAATATATTATGTACATTATTTGAAAGAAATGGTATTTCAGTGATCTAAAATATATTTCCCTAAATATTCTATTGTACTCCCAAGTATTGGGAAGAGAGTAATAGATAGTTTATTCTTCTTTTCCAAATCCATGCCCACCATGAACCTTTCTATTGTTTATATAAAGTAAAAAAACCAAATTAGAAAATAAACAATATTTCTCACTATCAAAGAATGCTAAACTTGCCATCAAGAATGACAAGTTTCGGGCTTCCCTGGTGGCGCAGTGGTTGAGAATCTGCCTGCCAATGCAGGGGACACGGGTTCAAGCCCTGGTCTGGGAAGATCCCACATGCCACGGAGCAACTGGGCCCGTGAGCCACAATTACTGAGCCTGCACGTCTGGAGCCTGTGCTCCGCAACAAGAGAGGCCGCGATAGTGAGAGGCCCACGCACCGCGATGAAGAGTGGCCCCAACTTGCCACAACTAGAGAAAGCCCTCGCACAGAAACGAAGACCCAACACAGCCGTGAATAAAATAAATAAATAAATTAAAAAAAAGAATGACAAGTTTCATAAAAGGATGACTAATTTTTAATACAACTTTTTCAAATGCAAATATGGAATTTTGACATCTTTTAGAGCAGGCTGTTATAACTGTATCATTTGAGGTTGATGCACTAAGCCCTAATTATCTCATGACATAACAAACCACTCAAAGGATTATTTGTTTATAATTATGGTAAGTTCATCTGTTTTCCTTTGAATTTGCAGGACATGAAATATTTCCATATGTGTGCAGGGATATGTGTTTACAACACAGGATCTTAGAAACATCAGAACAGGTGTTCCCTGACAAAATTTGCATTAGAGAACAGTAAACAAGTATGCTAAACAGTTGAAGATTGGGTTATTCTTAAACCATAATAGTACACGTCCTCAGGGAAATTCTAAACAGTCGTTTTCCAGCATGTTATGGTATGCGAGGGTGGATGGTGGAGGTAGGATTAAGTTGGTCCAGCCAGGGCACTGTCAAATGGCCCATGTTCTTGTTTAGGTCCATGTGGTCAGAGCTAAAATACAAGTTCCTATTTGAGACATCATGGGACAACCAGGAGCATGGTGCAAGGCAAGTCAAATCCGTCTTTGGGGAAGCTCCAGAAGTTAGGAGGAAATTTGATATGATGGCTGGAAACTGGGCATGAGGACAGAAGAGAACAAATGTGGAAGATATTAAGCAATCATTGTAAATACAATTTTTGCAGTTTGGGCTGCTGGCTGCATGGCTGTTCATTGGTTTGGAATGGACTGAAGTGTAAATGGACACAAGTTGTATTGTAATGGTGTCACTTTTGGATACTACTACCTAAATCCAGCTGTGTCCTCTGCTACCAGGGAAGCTTGGGCTCTCTACCTGTTGCCAGGAGACCACCTGAGCCTCCCCATTCTCTGTCCATCACTGACCTATTGAAAAACAAAAATCCAGACAAAAACTAAGAGACCAACCTGTGCGTGGGGTTCCATTACTTCTGGACGCATATGACAAACACTGCTTCCATCCTTCATGCATGTGTAATCTCTAGTTCATGCATAATGTCTGCTTGTATGACTTCATTCCTGACCTCTTTTCTCTCACATAATGCTGTCATTACAGAATTCATAAGATAGCTGACAGTAATTGGATAAACTTCTTTAATGGCTAATTTTTGCCCCTTCTTGTGCATTTTGATATTTAACTCGACTCCTGGTTTTTGTTTTCCATTTCATGCTAAAAACCTTGCATTCATCTCCAGAATATTATAGAAGTTTAGTGACATCAACTCCACATTTAAATCATAATATGGTCAGAGGGCAGACAGCAGAAGCAAGAAGAACTACAATGATGCAGCCTGTGGAAAGAAAACCACCTTCACAGAAAGATAGACAAAATGAAAAGGCAGAGGATTATGTAACAGATGAAGGAACAAGACAAAACCCCAGAAAAACAACTAAATGAAGTGGAGATGGGCAACCTTCCAGGAAAAGAATTCAGAATAATGATAGAGAAGATGATACAGGACCTCGGAGAAAGAATGGAGGTAAAGGTCGAGAAGATGCAAAAAAATGTTTAACAAAGACCTAGAAGAATTAAAGAACAAACAAACAGAGATGAACAATAACTGAAATGAAAAATACACTACAAGGAATCAATAGCAGAATAACTGAGGCAGAAGAAATATTAAGTGACCTGGAAGACAGAATGGTGGAATTCACTGCCACAGAACAGAATAAAGATAAAAGAATGAAAAGAAATGAAGACAGCCTAAGAGACTTCTGGGACAATATTAAATGTGCCAACATTCGCATTATATGGGTCCCAGAAGGAGATGAGAGAGAGAGAAAGGACCCGAGAAAATATTTGAAGAGATTATAGTCAAAAACTTCCCTCACATGGGAAAGGAAATAGCCACCCAAGTTCAGGAAGCACAGAGAGTCCCAGACAGGATAAACCCAAGGTGAAACATGCTGAGACACATAGTAATCAAATTGACAGAAATTAAAGACAAAGAAAAATTATTAAAAGCAACAAGGGAAAAATGACAAATAACAAACAAGGGAATGCCCATAAGGTTAACAGCTGCTTTCTCAGCAGAAACTCTACAATCCAGAAGTGCGTGGCCTGGTATATTTAAAGTGATGAAAGGGAAGAACCTACAACCAAGATTACTGTACCCAGGAAGGATCTCATTCAGATTCGACAGAGAAATCGAAAGCTTTACAGACAAGCAAAAGCTAAGAGAATTAAGCACCACCATACCAGCTCTACAACAAATCCTAAAGGAACTTCTCTAAGTGGGAAACACAAGAGAAGAAAAGGACCTACAAAAACAAACCCAAAACAACTAAGAAAATGGTAATAGGAAAATACATATTGATAATTACCTTAAATGTGGATTGATTAAATGCTCCAACCAAAAGACACAGGCTCTCTGAATGGATACAGAAACAAAACCCATATATATGCTGTCTACAAGAGACCCACTTCAGACCTAGGGACACATACAGGCTGAAAGTGAGAGGATAGAAAAAGATATTCCAGGCAAATGGAAATCAAAAGAAAGCTGGAGTAGCAATACTCATATCAGACAAAATAAACTTTAACATAAAGACCATTACAAGAGACAAAGAAGGACACTACATAATGATAAAGGGATCAATCCAAGAAGAAGATATGACAATTGTAAATATATATGCACCCAATATAGGAGCATCTCAATACATAAGGCAAATGCTAACAGCTCTAAAAGACGAAATCAACAGTAACACAATAATAGTGGGGGACTTTAACACCTCACTTACACCAATGAACAGATCATCCAGACAGAATATTAATAAGGAAACACAAGATTTAATGACACAATAGACCAGATAGATTTAATAGTTATTTATAGGACACTCCATCCTAAAACAGCAGATTACACTTTCTTCTCAAGTGCACATGGAACACTCTGCAGGATAGGTCACAAATCAAACCTCAGTAAATTTAAGAAAATTGAAATCATGTCAAGCATCCTTCCTGACCACAACTCTATGAGATTAGAAATCAACTACAGGGAATAAATCATAAAAACACAAACACATAGAGGCTAAACAATACGTCACTAAATAACCAAGAGATCACTGAAGAAATCAAAGAGGGAATCAGAAAATACCTAGAGAAAAATGGCAATGGAAACACGACGATCCAAATCCTACAGGATGCAGCAAAAGCAGTTCTAAAAGGGAAGTTTATAGCAATACAAGCCTACCTCAAGAAACAAGAAAAATCTCAAATAAACAACCTAACCTTATACCTAAAGGAACTAGAGAAAGAAAAACAAACAAAACCCAAAGTTAGCAGAAGGAAAGAAATCATAAAGGTCAGAACAGAAATAAATGAAATAGAAACAAAGAAAATAACAGCAAAGATCAGTAAAACTAAAAGTTGTTTCTCTGAGAAGATAAACAAAACTGATAAACCATTAGTCACCCTCATCACGAAAAAGAGGGAGAGGACTCAAATCAATAAAATTAGAAATGAAAAAGGAGAAGTAACAACAGACACTGCAGAAATACAAAGCATCCTAAGAGACTATACAAACAACTCTATGCCAATAAAATGGACAACCTGGAAGAAATGGACAAATTCTTAGAAAGGTATAACCTTCCAAGACTGAACCAGGAAGAAATAGAAAATATGAACAGACCAATTGCAAGTAATGAAATTGAAACTGTGATTAAAAATCTTCCAACAAACAAAAGCCCAGGACCAGATGGTTTCACAGGTGAATTCTATCAAACATTTAGAGCAGAACTAACACCCATCCTTCTCAAACTTCCAAAAAATGGCAGAGGAAGGAACACTCTCAAACTCATTCTATGAAGCCACAATCACCCTGATACCAAAACCAGACAAAGATACTACAGAAAAGAAAATTACAGACCAATATCACTGATGAATATAGATGCAAAAATCCTCAACAAAATACTAGCAAACAGAATCCAACAACACATTAGAAGGATCATACACCATGATCAAGTGGGATTTATCCCACAGATGCAAGGATTCTTCAATATACGCAAATCAACCAATGTGATACACAATATTAACAAATTAAAGAATAAAAACCATATGATCATCTCAATAGATGCAGAAAAAGCTTTTGACAAAATTCAACACCCATTTATGATAAAAACTCTCCAGAAAGTGGGCATAGAGGGAACCTACCTCAACATAATAAAGGCCATATACGACAAACCCACAGCAAACATCATTCTCAATGGTGAAAAACTGAAAGCACTTCCTCAAAGATCAGGAACAAGACAGGGATGTCCACTCTCACCACTATTATTCAACATAGTATTGGAAGTCCTAGCCACAGCAATCAGAGAAGAAAAAGAAGTAAAATGAATCCAAATTGGAAAAGAAGAAGTAAAACTGTCACTGTTTGCAGATGACATGATACTATACATAGAGAATCCTAAAGATGTCACCAGAAAACTACTAGCACTAATCAATGAATTTGGTAAAGTTGCAGGATACAAAATTAATGCAGAGTAATCTCTTGCATTCCTATACACTAATGATAAAAAATCTGAACAAGAAATTAAGAAACACTCCCATTTACCATTGCAACAAAAAGAATAAAATACCTAGGAATAAACCTACCTAGGGGGACAGAAGACCTGTATGCAGAAAACTATAAGACACTATAAGACACTGAAAACTGTAAGACAAAAGACCTGTATGCAGAAAACTATAAGACACTGATGAAATAAATTAAAGATGATACAGATGGAGAGATATACCATGTTCTTGGACTGGAAGAATCAATATTGTGAAAATGACTATATTACCCAAAGCAATCTACAGATTCAATGCAATCCTTATCAAATTACCAATGGCATTCTTTACAAAACTATAACAAAAAATCTAAACATTTGTATGGAGACACAAAAGACCCCGAATAGGCAAAGCAGTCTTGAGGGAAAAAAATGGAGCTGGAAAAATCAGGCTCCTGACTTCAGACTATACTACAAAGCTACAGTAATCAAGACAATATGGTACTGGCACAAAAACAGAGATATAGATCAATGGAAAGGATAGAAAGCCCAGAGATAAACCCACGCACCTATGGTCAACTAATCTATGACAAAGAAGGCAAGGATGTACAATGGAGAAAAGACAGTCTCTTCAATAAGTGGTGCTGGGAAAACTGGACAGCTACATGTAAAAGAATGAATTTAGAACACTCCCTAACACCATACACAAAAATAAACTCAAAATTGATTGAAGACCTAAATACAAGACCGGACATGATAAAACTCTTAGAGGAAAACATAGGAAGAACTCTCTTTGACATAAATCACAGCAAGATCTTTTTTGATCCACCTCCTAGAGTAATGGAAATAAAAACAAAAATAAACGAATGGGACCTAATGAAATTTAAAAGCTTCTGGAAGGCAAAGGAAACTACAAACCAGATGAAAAGACAATGCTCAGAATGGGAGAAAATATTTGCAAACAAATCAACAGACAAAGGATTAATGTCCAAAATATATAAACAGCTCATGCAGCTCAATATTAAAAAAACAAACAACCCAATCCAAAAATGGGCAGAAGACCTAAATAGACATTTCTCCAAAGAAGATATAGAGATGGCCAAGAAGCACATGAAAAGCTGCTCAACATCACTAATTATTAGAGAAATGCAAGTCAAAACTACAATGAGGTATCACCTCACAGCAGTTAGAATGGGCGTCATCAGAAAATCTACAAACAACAAATGCTGGAGAGGGTGTGGAGAAAAGGGAACCCTCTTGTACTGTCGGTGGGAATGTAAATTGATACAGCCACTATGGAGAACAGTATGGAGGTTCCTTAAAAAACTAAAAATAGAATTACCATATGACCCAGCAATCCCAGTACTGGGTATATATCCAGAGAAAACCATAATTCAAAAAGACACATGCACCCCAATGTTCATTGCAGCACTATTTACAATAGCCAGGTCATGGGAGCAACCTAAATGCCCATCAACAGACGAATGGATAAAGAAGACATGGTACATATGCACAATGGAATATTACTCAGCCATAAAAAGGAACGAAATTGGGTCATTTGTAGAGACGTGGATGAATCCAGAGACTGTCATACAGAGTGAAGTAAGTCGGAAAGAGAAAAACAAATATCATATATTAACACTTATATGTGAAACCTGGAAAAATGGTACAGATGAACTGGTTTGCAGGGCAGAAATTGAGACACATATATAGAGAACAAACGTGAGGACACCAAGGGGGGAAAGCAGCGGGGGTGTGTGTGTGTGATGAATTGGGAGATTGGGATTGACATATATATGCTAATATGTATAAAATGGATAACTAGTAAGAACCTGCTGTATAAAAAATAAAATAAAATTCAAATAAAACAAACAAAAAACAAACTATTGAAGATACAAAAAAGAAAAAAAAGAATGTAATAAATATATGGGAAGAAATTAGTGAAATAGAAAACAATAAATAGAAAAAATTTTTAAAGGCTAAAGTTGGTTTTTCTAAAGGGTTAATAGAATTTATTTTAAAAACCCTGTAAGGGTAATTAAGAAAAAAAAAGAAAAGCAAACTATCTGTATAGAAATGAAAGAGATGTCACAGCTTTAATAGATATTGCAATGATAAGAGGTAATATTATGTACAAATTTATGTAAATATATTACAGTATATAGGCAAAATGGACATATTTTGTGGAAAACATAAGCTAACAAAACTAACATGAAAAGAATAGTAAACTTAATAGCCCTTCATTTATTGTAAAAATTGATTTTTTCATAAAAAACCCAGAACAAGGAAAACTCTAGTACCAGATATTTCTTCCCAAGTTGATCCTATCAAATATTTAAGAAAGTTACAACAATTAGGTACAAACCCTTTCAGAAAATAGGAAAGGAGGGAAGACAACTCTTCTTGTTTTATGAGGCCGGAATAATACTGAAATCAAAACCTAATAAAAACATTACGAGTAAAGAAAATTATAGGTCAATAAGGAATACTACTCAGGAATATAAAAGAATGAGCTACTAATACATGCAGATATGGGGAAGAATTGCAAAAACCTCAAGTTTACCAAAGAATCCAACACAGACTATATATTTCATATGATTCCATCTAATTGAAGTTCAAGAACAGGACAAAAAATTATTTGTAATGGAAACTAGAATAATGTCTTCTCATGAGGTAGTAGGGTTTATTGAAAGGGTGCATGAGGGAACTTCCTGAGGTGATCATAATGTTCTATATCTTGACTGAAGTGTGGGTTTCGTTTATGAGAGTACATTTAATTGTACACTTAAGACCTGTCCATTATTCCATAAGCATATTTTCACCTCATTTACCAAAAAGTAAATTTGATCATTTCCATTGGTTTATGCTTGGTGTTCTACAAGGGATTGAATCTAGGAAATAATGAAGGAATTTTCTATAAAATGCATCTGAAGTAAAATGAGATTCTCCTCCTTACCAAATAACTCTTAGACTCTTAATGGTCAGTCTCTTGGATTATTTTTTCCTCTGGATTTAGCAAATCAGAGTAAACTTGAATCATTTTTTTGTTGAGTGCTCAAAATTCATCAAGTACTGTAGCAGATCAAAGAGATAGATTCCTTTCCTATGAGTTGACTACATTGTTGTGGAAACAAATCAACAATGCTGAAAAATACCATAATGAAATAACCGTGCAAGAATTCAAAGAAACGGTGATAAAGATTTGGCTCTCCCTTGATGAATTTGGTTCTCCTTAATCTCCTATGATTAGCTGCAATGAATTAATAAAATATTTGTTATAGTATTTAGAGGATCATGAATTAACTTTAGGCTGCGATGTTAAAGAAGCACTTCACAGAAGAATTAAAATTGGTACTAAATATTATATAATGTATAAGGTTTAGACACGTAGAGAACAGAGTTAGGGTATTCTTTTCAAAAGTGAAGAGTGGAGAAAGTTAAAGATATGTTCAGGGAGTAGTAAGCAAAACAGTCTCAGTGTATCTCCTCAAGATAAGTCAGTACATCTAAACATTAAAATGATTAAATCTTCTTTTTCTTCCATATCTAGAGATTGATCTTTTCAGATCACTGCCCTAGAGGAGCATAAAGATAAAATTTAAAGTTGGAGATCTGAAGAAATAACAGCTAGTGTTGAAAATCTGAATTTTAAGTTAATCTTGGAGGAAGAGAAAGAACAGTCAATTTGTGAATAAAGAAATAAAACTTTTTGTTAGTTAAATTTAGTTGAAACTCAGATCTCAGAGATTAAGATGAAATGATGCATGAATAATATGAGGATGACTGTAGAATTTTCCCGAAGAATTTTAAATTTGGAAGGAAAGCAAAGCACAGGATGTGGTTAAGAAAATAGGATCAAATGAAGTATTTTAGGGTTTGTTTATTTTTGGTTGGTTTTTAACTTTTGTCTCCTATATACTAGAGTGTAATATCATGTCTAAAGATTTGTGACTGGTAGTTTCATGAGAGAAAGAAGGCTTAGAAAAGTGATTTTGGTGGAACATTTCCTGAATTGATAAGTATAATCATTGCCAAATAGCAAAAAAATGTATTTCACTACTGATTTTAATAAAAGTATGTACACAGAAGTGATATACAGTTTCGTATGTGTGCGTGTGTGTGTGTCACAGACTACTTTGAGAATTTGATAAAAATATCGAAAGTCTTCACTGGATACTTTATATGTTATATATACATATACACACACACACACATATAAAAATTATTATATAAGTTCAGGTATTCACAAACTCATCAAAGCTCATTTAATTAGGGACTACAAGTTCCCTTGGTTAAGAGTCTCTGCCTTAGTTACTGGTGATCATTGTGTCTTTCCATGAACATGAAAGTAATTGTTACATTATTCTAGCATGATAGATGAAGTATAAATATTTACATTAGAATTTTTGAATTGAAGATATGCGAATATGTGACACATATTTCTCTGCCACAAAAAATGTCATGTTACAGATCTTTGAAAGACTGCCCTATTTTAGGCTACACTGGATTAAAAAGAAAGACATTTTAATAATTTTGAGACTAAATCATTACAGAGTAGAGCGAGATGGACCTAGAGAGATAACCGTAGAATTTAGAACAGTGGTATGGTTTACTGAAGGCACAAGTGAAAAATAAAGGAATGCATGAGTGAATGAGTGAGCGAGTGAATAAATGAAAAACCTCTTCAGAGTCAGCCAAGGAAAACGGCAGGGACACTGAGATGCTGAGGGAGTGGCTGGCTTTATTTACATCCAGACAGCTGTGAGCCTAGAGACAAAAGAGGGACTTAAGAATAGCCCCTCTTTTAGTTTCTGATATAAACTGAAAATATCTGTGCCATTATGCCTTTTTGCAGCTGATGGCTTTCTATTATTATTACTTTTTAATAAAACATACATTCTCCTCAACAAACAGATTCTCACACTCCATGGTACCTTCCTGCAGAGTTACCTTCCTAATCAGACTCGACCGAGGAAGGGTTTAAAACTTGGCCAGTCGTAAGGGAAAAAAAGTCTCTCTTCTATGAAACTGTGTCTGCAAAGACTGGCTTTTGCCCAAACCACAGGAACTTTAAACAGTCTGCTAGCTCAGTCAGCACAGACAGGTTCAAGTACAGAGTGGGATGAAAGCTGCTACCAGGATTTTAATCTTGCAGGTTGCAGAAACCTTGGATGTTTTATGTCTGACTCTCTTGAATATGGCTTATAAATGTATTTCAGCCAAGTAAAAATATTGTTACAATTTATTTGCATGGTATATCAAAAGAGGGGAAAGTGGAAGGAAAACCAGAAAAATTATTCAGAACTTGATTATTTATTTGGATTCAGATGACTGTTCAGACTGGTTAATACTCACAATCCTGATCTTGCATTTTAATTCAACTCCAAAATTTTTCAAAACAGCCCTTATTTTCATCTTGACAGCATAAAATAGAATGAGACCAGCTCTGACTCTGGCCCTGACAGTCAGTTCCCATGTCACTTGGGGGTCCCTTAGGGTTTCTGAGCATCAGTATCTTCATCTCTAAAGTAGGAATAATTGTTACATTATATCTGTTGAGTAAATACACAGATGAATGCATGAACAAAGTACAAGGGACACACAAAGAAGCCGATTGATAATTAGTCATCTTTACTAGTATTAATAGCACTATGCCATTTTAGTTAGCTTTTTACACATGCTGGCCATTGGATACCTTACCTTTTAAAATGTTCCATTAAATATGTAAAATATAATATGATTTACCTTAGAAACTGTCGACTGAAAAACATGTACAACCTAAAAGTGGAGTTTTACGTTTTATTTGGTGGACTTTCTGAGGACTTCAAGCCCTGAGAGACAGCCTCTCAGATGGCTCTGAGGGACTGCCCTGAAGAGGTTAGAGAGGAACCAGGATATATAGGAGTTTTGCAACAAACACCAAGTAGTGGGAACATCAAAAGATTACTGTTCATTAAAGAAAGCCGGATATCTCAAGTTAAGGAATTAAGCATTTTTCTATATATGGGAAGATGCAAGAATTTGGGCTCATCCGAAATCATTCCTTTGATATGCGCCTTAATTATCCAGAGCCAGTGTCCTGTTCTTTCCCATCCTGAACCTCAAGGTAGATGGTTGGGGGAGGCTGCAGTGGCTGAGGGCTTGATGATGGGCATCCTGTTTGTTTCCATCCTGAGTTCCCTCAGGGTCACTGTCAGGGGCAGCTGTAGTGGCTTGATGATGCAACATCCTTTGTTTACCGATATGGCAGGCAACATTTTTCATTCACACACTTATACTCAGGAAAACAATTTTGGAAAGTACTGATATACATTTGTCACACTGGTAAGACCTCTAGCTCAAACATTAAAATCACTAACTACACCTAAAATGGTCTGATCATTTCTAGGATCGGTCTTTATAGAGAACAGATAGAAGGTGTCTAAGTGTTGCATCTAAAATGGAATAAAGATGTTCTCTTCTCTGGAAGCTTAAAACAAGAGAGAAAAAAACCGACAATGTGACATTTGGGACCCTGACTCATTCTGATAAATAAAGTATATGATCCTTCAAGGCCTTCTTTATACATTCTTTTCTTTATACATTCTTTCAAAACACTTCTTTTGCAAGATAAGGTTTTTTTTTGTTTAGACTGGGTATATACTATCTACCAATTATCGTTCCCTCAACTCATCTAATTACATTTAGACAAAAATAGAAATCAAACCACCTCCAAATTTGACCGATGTTTATTATCTTCTCTGTTACTGGTTTACCCCCGACCACAAGCAGGTTGACCTATCAGGGCATGTGAAGGACTCACCCCACTTTTATTTTTTAATTCTAAAAATCAAACAGAATTAAGCAAAGCTCCGAAGTTATATTTAAGGGTAGATGAAATATTACAGAGGTAAGGCTTTTTTGGAATGATGCTAAATCATCCTGGATAGTTCTTAAAATGAATAATTCAGTGGCATTATTCATTATAATATTTAAACATGAATACACTGAATTGCTTCAAATATATGTCTGGGAAAAACTTGTCAAGAAGAATTGTGTAAAAACAGAGGTAGGTAAGATAGAGTTTAGAGGGTGGTTTGTAAACTGTCCACTGAGATAATAATCTGAAGACAGTCATATTATCATCTGAAGACAGTGAATATAATTACTTTATAATCTACACGTTCGTTCTTCTTCATTTATGTTCTCAGTTTCTGCACTTTTCCTCTTTCAGTTCTGTTTCTAGCTCACTATCTTTAAAGCTTGCATTCACATTTCTTTTTTTTTTTTTTTTTTTGCATTAAGTCTGAATATATTGATTACAAGCTAAAAAGACATTTATTTCCTTACTTTGCTCTAAGCAGTAGTGGGTGTAGTTAAAAAATGTACTGAAAGATATTGGTAAATTGGAACGGGGCTTGTGAATATTTGATGCAAATATTCTTTGCAGATACAGAGGTCTGTGACTTTGCACTGTAGACTTTGAACTCCTCAAATTGAGTCACATTAAGTTCATGTGCTGGAAGTTGGAAAAGATTGTTTAAAATAATAATGAAACCAAGAGATATCTACATTACTTTAATGGCAAAGAGCTTTGGCTTTTTCTCATTGAGTTAAATTAAATTCAAGGGGTTCGTGGGACAGTTGACCAGATATGATAGGAACCAGCCATAGTTTATCCCTAAAAAAGCCCAACTTTGTGTCATTTTATAATGTTTTGCCTCATTTTTCTCTACAAAATCCTAGTAAAAGTAACACATAATGGAAACTACTTTGAAAAAAAGCATCGTCTCATCAGTTTCACGTGTGCCTCCCTCTCACACAGCTGTCCTTCACTTCTTTGCACTTTTTCTCTGATTGTGTGCTTGCCCTGGCAGCCTGAAGCGGTTACAGCAAGAGTGACTGAGGCTTCAGAAGTAGAGTGGAAGCCTTGGGAACCACAGTATTTACTGAAAGGAAAAGAAAAGTTGGCCACCGTTCACACTTATCCAATTGCTCTTGTGATGTCTTTAGAGCAAAGGAAAATGATGTTCATAACCACATTCCAGTGTGTGTGTGTGGCAGTGGGAAAACTTGAGAGGAAAGAAGGAAGGGAGGGCGCTCCAGTGACCTGGATAAAGTTACTTGATTACAGCCATTCATTTTTCTCTGAATCACCAAGTGAAAAAGAAAAAAAAAAATCTAAAAGTAGGCTAAGGGGATGGAAAAGCTTCCTGGCCTTGGCTTCTGTGAGATATCGTGAAACTTACATTCATAAAGAAAGGGAGTCCTTCTTATCTTTAAAAGGATCATTAACACCATCATTTATTTTATTTTGTTTGTAATATGGGAGAAAAGAAAAAGTGGGATTTGAAATATGTCTTGTTTGAATACTCCTTTACCAATTCTACACACACCCCACTGAATGGTGCACAATTACTGTTCTGAAATTTGAAGCTATGAAGAAACATTCAACACCTGAAATGATTCACTTTCTACACACAGGGCCAACAGGAACATTCAGCACAAAGGCAGCAAGTAACTCCCAGTGGTAATTCAAGAGTACCCAAGGGGGGAGAAAAAACCTAAAATAATATTTTTGGTTTTCAAAATGTGGGTTCTCTTTCCTTCTCTGAGTCTCCCCGCTCGTCATTGGACAGGGGGCCAAAAAAACATCAGTGCCTACAGAGAACACCACAAGATTAATTAATAAATTTTATAAAAGGTTTGTGTAAAGATTTGCCAGGTTTCATAAGGAAAATAGTATTGACTTCTCTTGCATCCCATGCCCAATAATGTGAAATGACTTCTTGGTTACTGTGTTGCAGGAACTGGAAAATCCAGAAATTTGCATTGAAAATAGGCTTCTTTCTGAGGCAAAGGTTGGCTTTGTTTTAAAATATGCTTCCTTTCAACTGACTTTGGTGGATGAGCTAATGGATGATATTAAGGCTAGGACGTTATACAAGTAGTAACGAGTTTGAATTCAGAACCTGTGACTTGGGTTATTTATGACTTTACAATACACTCGCTGTCCTGTCTTCTTGTAAGAAGAAAGATAATATATATCATAAAGCCTGGATGAGAGGTTGAATGTAAATGTATTTAATTAGCTGAATAACAATTCCTATAAATGACTCCATATTTTAAATGTGTGTATCAATTTTAAAAATTACCTTAACTCTTTGTTTCCTCAGAACTCCAAGTAGTTACATATAAATTATCTCATAGATTGTGAAAATATTCCTGTGAAGTAGGCTAGTACTTATGAGATTTGCTTTACTTTTAAAAACCGAAGGATCACAAATGAATGCAAAATTTCACTGAAATTAAAGCTGATACAGGAAAGAAGTTAATTGGGAGGATGATCTTCCTTTGGGGTTGACATATGAAAAGAAGAGAGTGTAATTATTTTTTTCTAAAATGAACATTTTTCTGATTTAACTTTTGCCTTCCTTTCTTAATGATTTGTCTCTTATCTATGGGATTAAAGTTAAAAGAACAGTAATTAATTTGTTCCTTTCATTTACTAGTGTAATAAGGTAACCTAAAAAGGTTCTCTGTGTTCACACTGGTGTTTGACTCGGTTACAACCCCACCAGTTCTTACATGTTTTTATAGCTAGTCTCCAAGACATTCCAAACCAAGTGAATAAATCCTCAATAAATTGTCTGACATTTTCAAGTGCTAAAATAGTTCAAATAGTTTCCTATATCCTGTGCCACCCCTCATTTTATTTCACATCTGTTTGTCACTAATTAATACCATCTCTTTTATTATTGTTATTATTCAAATATAGAGGTTTTAGAAAATATTTCCCTCTGAGAAATATCTGTTGCACAATTATTTTTTCATTGCTACACAGATTCATTTGACTGCCTTGGTATTTTTTTCTTCCTAGAGTAAGATAATCTTGAGGTCTTTCTTTTGGAAACTAGTATGAAGTGAAGTTCTGTTTATATTTAGAGCAAGGTAACAGACACTTGTCTTATTTATTTAGGGGTAAATATTTTAAAACAAATTTCAATATAGCTTGCTTTTGAATTTTGCACACATTTGACCCAAATGCTAAATCAAAAATCAAGGAATGCAGTTTAAAAATTCTTTTGGTTTTGACTTTTGTGAGTTGTATACTACCACCACCAAGTCTTTCCCCTTTTTTCCAGTAAAGTACTTCAGTCAGTCCTGCAAAGAATCAGTTACCAGGTTATTAACCTCTCTTTAATTGATGTGTGTGTGTGTGTTGAAGCGGGTCACGTTTATTTTCAGTAGCGCTTAAAAAAGAGTTATATTGTGAATATTTATACTATTTATTCTGCTTTTCCTCATTATTCAATTTATTTTTACATGCATAATAAAGCTTGTGTACAATAGGAGCCCCTATAAAGATTCTCTCATCACACTTATATAATATATTCCATATATAATGTCATACACATAGACAATATCCATCTTTAAAAAAATCCTAGATTCACTGGCAATAGTACAGTCCTACACATAGGCAGGGGATGCCTTAGAAAGGAGTACAAAAGATAAAGAAAAACCCTACACTAAAAGAGGCAAGATATAAAAGAAAACACAGATGAAGGCAAAGAGAAATTAAAAGGACTAGTAAATCTGAAGAGTTTCTTTTTATATTTACATACTGTCTGCTTTTCAAATATGTATGGGACAAAATAGGGCACAAAAGCAATATCTCTTCTTTCTGCTTTCCTTCTACCCTCAAACATTTTGGAAGTCTGAGCGAGCCAACCATTGGACATGAAAGTCATGCAAGAACTGTAATAGTAATAGGAAAAAGAGTATATATTTTTGCAAAACATTGCTTTTCATTCCAGCAGGAGAAAATATGCATGGCTATTTATCTTGGTTTCGCTGCTCCTTTGCACTGTCCAGTATGGGCTGGCTGTCTGAGGGTTTCCACAGTCACTTACAAGAGGTGCACTATTCATTAGGGCAATAAGGAGATGCTTTTGAGTGTGTTGAGTTAAAAGCTCCGTTTAGACTTTCCCTCCATCTGCTTATGTAACTTAAATATTTTTAGTGCCCAGGAGTTCAAAGCAGCTAATGTGTTGTGTTTCAGAATGACAAATAGAACACACTAAAAACAGCATTAGAATATTTTCCTAAGCAAGTTTCAGGGAAATGTGCGGTGCTCTGAGTGGAACTCCACATAGCATTTGACCATTGAGCATTTCCTTCCTTGTTTTCAGGCCTGAATGAGTCATTGTGCCTGGGCTTCCCCGCTCCCCAATAGGTCTGGGCCTCCCCGTGAACAAGCAGTAGGCAGAAGCCGAATTCGTATGTGGCTCCCAAGTGACAGAAAGGAAATATTCCTTCTGGTTATTTATTGATGAGCTAATTCCAAATGCAGGCGCCTGTTTCACTGAATAGGGCATCTTCACAACTTGGTCCTCATCTTGAATGGTGGTCAAGGAATTCCTACCAGGAGTTACCAAGAGAACACAGTTTTTTAAATTGAGAATAAGAAATTTCTTTCTGAGTACCCTTGTAGAATGAATTCATTCTAGGGAACACGTTAAGAGGCGTTTCTACTATATACTGACTGTTACCTGGAAACTGTGTCAGGTATTGTAATATCTCCATTCTAGCTTAATTTCATTTCCAGAGGCATTTGATTGATGAAAATCTTATTAGTGGAAAATATCACAGTCTTGACTCACTTGCTGATGTGATCAGTTGTGACCCAAGAGGTCCTCTCTGGAGAAAGAAAGAAACTTTTATTAGTTCACTGTATTCAGCAGATGATGCCTTAAAAATAAGGACTTGTAAAAATAGTTCCAAAATACAACCATAAAGCTGTTTTTATCATCCAAAAGGCAAAGAATACCTGTAATTCAGATGGTCTTTGCAATAACTGTCAGACCACATGCAAAGTCCATTGAGTAGGACTGTCCGTGGGAGAACACTGAAAGTCCTTGGTGGTCATACTTCAGGACATTTTTCTTACAGCAGCACCCTAAAATACATTACTATGCAAAGACTCTTTTCCAATACTTGAATATGTCTCCATGGATTTCAGTTCAAAAAGTTCCAGGCCGTCACCAATGAGTTTAGTTTGATTTAGTCAAACAACTGATGTATGTTGAGAAAATGTAAATTTATTCCACAAGAATATATGTGACTGTAAAATTTGATAAAGCTAACCAGTTTTTTAGGACCTGTTTTGAAAGCAGGTCCTTTCTCTTCTCAAGCAATTACATTCTCTGTGTAATTCTCTGTGTAATTTTACTTATTTAATACATTCAACTTTAGTTTTCTTTTCTCCTCTTTACTGTCTTTCTCCTTCTTCTGCTCTTATGATTTCTTACATCAGACCACTCTGCACTCCAACACAAGGGGGCAACTCATGTTTACAACTAATTTTTCTCTTTCTATATTTTCTTCCAAATTCAGATATACAAATTAGCATATATAGAGGAGGTTTTAGTCATTAATAACAAAGTGGGATTATTTAATATACTTTTCTTTATCTGATCTTCTCCTAGCAATGTATTGTGAAAACCCTTTCACATTAGCTTGTACAGCTTGAATTTATTTTTTTTAATAAATGCAAAACATGTCATGGAGTATCTGTGCCTTAATTTATTATCCATTTCTATATATGTAGTCACTTCTTTCTGATTTATCTTTATCAATTACAAGGTAAGCATACTTACGTAAAGATTCTTTTTTACTTATTAATGCTTTGGTTTCCATGTGATGAATTCCTAGGAATGGGATATCTGAGTCAAAGACCTTAATATATTTTGAATATTAAGAGATATTGTCAGACTGCTTTCCAAAAAAGGCTGTAACACTTTACATTTCCATCAGGCATATGTGAAACCACTCTTTCCTCACAAGCCCTTCCCCCCTCCATCATGAAATAGGTATTATAGCTCTCCCTAATTGTTGCTAATTTAATGATTTTGGAACGATAGAGTATCATAGTTTAATTTTATTATTATCAATTAGCAAAATGAAAAGTAAAAACAGCTATCATGTGTGGCTTTTTGCCATTTGGATTTACTTTTTTTTAAAAATAAATTTATTTATTTTATTTATTTTTGGCTGTGTTGTGTCCTCGCCGCTGCGCGCGGGCTCTCCCCAGCCGTGGCAAGCGGGGGTCTACTCCCTGTGGTGGTGCACACGCCTCTCACCGCGGCGGCATCCCCCACTGTGGAGCACAGGCTCCAGGCACATGGGCCTCAGCAGTTGTGGCACATGGGCTCAGTAGTTGTGGCTCGCGGGCTCTAGAGCGCAGGCTTAGTAGTTGTGGCGCACGGGCTTAGTTGCTCCGTGGCATGTGGGATCCTCCTGCACCAGGGCTCAAAATTTCACCCCCTACTCTGGCAGGCAGACTTCCAACCACTGCACCCCCAGGGAAGCCCCTGGATTTACTTTTTTAACTTATTTTTTTTTAGCTTTTGGATTTCCTCTTTCATAAATTAAATGGGTATATTTGCTGCCGACTTTTATTTGGGTTGGTTATTTATCCTTTTCAATTTCTGAGACACTCTTTGCATATTCTAGATATAAATTTGGGTTTATTTCATTTGGGTTACAAGATTTATTTTCCAAACTTACTTTATTCTGTTGACGTTTATAAGATATTTTTACCATAAAAGTTTTAAATTTTAGGGTTTTTTTTTAAGCTTTTGAGTTTCTAGTCTTGGTTAAGAATTCTGCCATATCCTTAAATTTCGCATGAGATCTCCTAGAGTCTTCTGCAACAATTTGCTGCTTAATGTTGACTTGTAAATTCTAATTCAACTGGAATAGATTTTTGAATAAGGTATCAATGGGGCAGATTTACTCCATCAGATTATGCAGTCTTTGCACTGCACAACCCTAAGGGTGACATTCAAAAATATATATGTTAATTTTATATATTTATCTTGATAATTTCCATTAGCTGTCAACAAGGTTGGGAGAGGCAAGTAGCAACTAGTACTAGTTTACTGTTGTAATGAGTTTCTTTAAAATATTTGATTCTATATTCATAAATGAAATATAGTTTTCTTTAAATTACTTTAAGTGGGGTTTAGCATGAAAGTTACTGTGGCATCATACCATAAACTGGAGACTTTCCCATCATTTCCCATGGCCTGGAATTCTTTAAATACTATTGAATGTTTTTAATGTTAGATAAAATTCTGCTATGACCTTCATCTAATCTGTGCCTTTTTGATTACAGAACTTTAATCAATTTTCTAATCTCTTCTATAATTATTAAATTATTCAAATTTCCACTTAATCTTGGAAATTTTTAGTAATTATATTTCCTAGAAAAATCTTTCTAGGAAATATAATTTACCAAAGGTTTTCAAATATGTTTTTATGGACTAGTATATAATCATCTCAAAAATCCTGTAAGGTTTCTTGTGGCTTTAACTATATCACTTTCCTTCGTACTAATTTTATATATATATATTTTTTCCTTAGTTTTGTGTTCATCTTTTTCTATAATCAGGATTGTGAAGTGTTAATTTTATTGGTCTTCTTAAAGAACCAGCTTTTGGATTTACTTATCTTGTCTAATTTGTGTGTGTGTGTGTGTGTGTGTGTGTGTGTGTGTGTAGTTACTATTTCATTAATTTTATATTTTAACCCTAATTAATCTTCTGATGTATTTTGGTTTTATTTTTAATTTTTTAGTTACCTACTCTGTGCCTTTTAAAAATTTTCCTTGTATAACAATTAAGGCATCTAAAGTTCTACATTTTTTTCTTCTGAATTGTCTATAGTCATTAGGTTTTAATATAAATTGCTCTCCTTTCCATTGTTTCCTATGTTGTGCATGATTTCTCTCTTAAGGTCCTAATTGAATCAAGGGTTGTTTAGTAATCTGTTTCTTAATTTTTACATGTAATATATTTTGTCAACCTTATTTTATTTCTTTCTAATGATTATAGATTATAAGCAGAAAATGCAAGTTGCCAGACCTCCACTATATACTATAAGTTAATGTTTTCTTGGTAGCCAAGTAGCTAATTGAATTTGTGTAAATGTTCCACAGTCTAAGAAAAGTATGCATCCTTTCTTTTTGAAAGATGCAATGTTATACACATATACATGTTTGCTGAATGATTATTCACTTTCTTATAGCCTCACTTGTATTTTAGCTTCTAGTCTATCTAACATGTAGAATTGAAGTCTTCCTATATAATTGTATAATTTACATATTCTCTGTGTATTTATAAGTTTTTACTCTTTATATTTAGCTGCAAATTCATGTTACAGATTTTTTACTGTGATACCTTTCACATAGACTCATACCATTACATAATGATATCCTGTTTAAATTCTACCTTGTTTGGTATTAATATGACCGCTGCAACTTCCACTTTATGAGCATTTCCTCATTCCTCTTTGCCCACTGCTTTATTTTCACCTATTTAATTACATTATTTTTTAACATTTCTGTGAATAGCACAAATAATTGGTCTTTCAACACAATCTTGCCATCTTATCTTCTAATGGTAAAATCTATTTTTAGTATGAGGAATATTTATTTGATTTTGACTTCTTTTTCTTCTATCATGTTTATATATTTTTATATTACTTGCTCAATCATTCTACTTTTTCTATTATAAATTTAGGAGTTTATTTAATTCCCCTTCCTCAGAATTTATAATGAAACATACCTTACTCAATTTTATATCAAAATAACATCACACTGTTTTGCTTCACCTAATACTATGCTCTCCTACTGCTTTCCCACACATCCTAATAAGATAAAACCTTTAGAATAATCTTCAGTGCATAACTTCCTCCCCTCCTCTCAGCCATGAGACAGAATTTAGGAACACAGTTACCAATCTCATTTTATCCAACTCTAAGGTATAATGTTTTCTTGTACTTTATCTGCTCTATAGCAGTGATTCGTCATGTTACACATCATGCTAGCAAAAAATCTAGCATTATCCATTCATATTTAATTATATATTATGCAGACTGAATGAGATATACTATACATAATTAATCATCCATTCGTTCATCAAATAATAATGTAATGTTCATTATATGTGACTGTTCTAGGCACTAGACTATGGCTATGAACAAAACAGATATTTTTGCCCTGATGGAGTCTGCATTCTCCTAAGCTTTCTACCTTTTTTTCCTACTCCTTGCCTTTTTCCATCTTGAATTCTCTGTTCTGGCTGATTAGTATTACATGACAGTGTTTTCTCAACTATTTACTTCGGATAGGATAAGTGGAAGATAATTTTCTTGAATTCTTTCAATTCATTTTTTGAATAATATCTTGGGGCATAGTTTTCTTGTCAGGAATTTGTTGATGCTATTGACTATATTCTACCTTCTGAAGTTACGTATGAGAAATCAGAAGCCAATCGCATTTTTTCATTTGTAGATCACTTTAAGACATACGTAGGAGGTAGAAACCAGAGGACTTGGCAATTAATAGGATAAACATGTGAAAGACAGGAACAAAGAACGATACCATACATGTGGATATATGTGGCTTAGGCAAATGATTAATTCCTGGTATAATTGAATGAGAGAAGAAACCACAACTGGGGTAGCAAGATTGGATAGAGATGATGAATTCAAATCAGAACCCTGAAATGAAATCATGAGGGCACTAAAATCACAAACAGGACTATTTTAAATGTTCTCTGTCACTGGTAATTGTTCTAATTACTGGAGGAGATAGAAAACAAAAGAAAGGTACTCTCCCTTTCCTAGAAAAGCCTGAAAATCTTAGAATGATTGCACCAAGAGAAAGACATATGCTAAGTTTCAGCAGTCTTGGAAGTAAAGATTTTAAATTAGGAAATTTTAAAAAATTTTGCACTAATTTCTGGTTTTTGGTTTCTTCATGTAAACTGGTTATAATGACTCACTTTAAAATGGGCTCACAAGGCAAGAAGTAGACCTATTGTAAAATGGCTTCACTTTTTTTTGCCATTGAGTGTTTCATTCCAGAAACCAGCACTTTTTGATACTAATCAAATAAGTACTATGATGACATGTATTAACCACTAATAAATGTTGTGCATGTATGCTAACATTAGTGGTCTTATGTCAAATCCAGAAAGTACTATATTTAACATAAAATAATCTTAGACTTGTTCATCAATATCCTACGTTCCCAGATAGCAGATACTTAATTGATGTGAAATACTAAAAAACATGCACAATCTATCTATTAGATCATAGCCACAGCAATGCAATCAAAGCAAGAACTTATAGTAAATACATTTAATGTGGAAAAACATTCTGAAGTCATTGGTGTCCAAATTCTTGTTATCCTTGAAAAATCCATGAAATACCTTTTATTTTCTTAATTCTGATAGTCTAAAGTCTAGAAATTCTCTCTTGTGGCTGGGTGTAGCAAAATATTTACATAGAACTTTATATTTCTAAGAATTATAAGGTTATTGATTCACTTAATTCTTGCAGAATTCTACGAGGTAGGGTTTAATATACTTGTTCAGATTTAAAAAAAAAAAAAAAAAAAAAAAACTTCAGCAGAAGGAGATTAACTCAGCCAAAACCACAGATATTATGGAGGAGAGCCTGCATTTCAACCCAGGTAGTCTGGCTCCAGAATCCATTTTCTTAGCTACTGTACATGCTATCTCAGTAGGAAGAATTATGTCTTTTTTGGCATACAATCTGAAAATTGGTGTCTTACAGATACATGAGAAGATCTGTGTAAACAAGATCTGTGTAAAATACTTCACCCAGAAGTATTTCAGAAGAGGAACCTAGTTATTTTATTCTATCTATAGTGTGGGCAATTGTGAATAGCAATATACCCATAACCCTAGCTTTCACAAGGATCAGGTATGGGCAATGGTTTCCTTATGGAGCAAATCCATAGGGATAATGGAGAAGACATAATAATAACTACCACCACCACCACTCTCTCAAACAAAAAGTGGACATTTCAGGGATCAGAAATCAGAAAAAAAAATATGTAAAGGAACTCAGTTCAATATGAGAGATAAAGCAAATGGAAAAATTTATATTTAAGACAGGGAGATACTTGAGCAATGCAGATAGGAATTTAAAATAAGTATGATTATTTGTAGAGAGATAAGAGAGAATCATTTGTCAATTAATCAAGAACATTTGGTATGAAAAATAGCATTCTTAGGGATAAAATATTTTAATTTAATTAATTAATTTATTTATTTATTTATTGGCTGTGTTGGGTCTTCGTTTTTCTGTGAGAGGGCTTTTCTCTATTTGCGGCAAGCGGGGGCCACTCGTCATCGCGGTGCGCGGGCCTCTCTTGTTGCGGAGCACAGGCTCCAGACGCGCAGGCTCAGCCGTTGTGGCTCACGGGCCTAGTTGCTCCGCGGTATGTGGGATCTTCCCAGACCAGGGCTTGAACCCGTGTCCCCTGCATTGGCAGGCAGATTCTCAACCACTGCGCCACCAGGGAAGCCCCCGATAAAATATTTTAGAAATAAATTTTAAAATAAAAATTTGATATATAATTACAAATTGGCACACTGCCAATGAAAATACTATCACACTGATTATTCAAGCCAAGTGTTCTATTTCCCTCAGATTGCTGCCCAAATGGATAAAAAGATGAAGAGTATAAAAGAAATGTGAAGAGATGTGGAGAAGAGAACTAGAAATTCCAATATTCATCAATAGTAGTGGCAAGAAGTAAGGATGAATAACCAGCAAAGGAGGAACTTTTAAAAAATAATCATCTAAAATGCCTCAGATCTGAGGAAGACATAATTTTTCAGATTGAAATAATGAACAAATACTTCTGGATTAAAGAAAGGCCACCCTTAGACCACCTTGATGAAATTCTTTAACATGAGAGATAGAGAAATCTAAAAGCTATCAGAGGAAGAGTTATATTATATACAAAGAAATGACCTCCAGAATGATAGTGTACTTTTATTAAAAATATTGAACATAAGACGGCAATAGAGCAATATATTTGAAATTCTAAGGAAAAAATTAACCCAATAATTCTGTATCCATTCACACTATCACTTCAAGATCAAGGGTAAAGTAAAAATATTTTCAATATGTAAGTATTTAAAAGGCTTACCTCATTCAGAATTTGTCCAAAAATATCACTAGAAAATATACTATAGCAGGTAGAAAAATAAACCCAAGATACATAATAGGATACAAGGAGCAATAAAAAGGCTATTAAAATTTTAAAAGTTCAAAAGGTTTAATATATATATATATATATAATCTCAGAGTGAAAGTTCACTCTTAAAAATTCAAAACATTATTTTTACCTTAAATTTAGCAAGAAGATGAGATATTTTCACTGGGGAAAACTCTTATTGAACACTGTCAATCAATTAGTATTTATTGCCAATGGAACACATATCCAGTTGACAGAATGAAGGATTCTATATAATCTCCTCTAAATGAGATTTTTGTGTTAATTGAGATATTCTATAAAAATGAGTGTGAAGACAATTAAACACCAGCTTTTTCACATAGGTGAAAATCCATCAAGTGATTAATTCTAGTGTTATGAGAGTCACACAGAAATTACTTTAAAGTTTGTATGTTATTGGAGAGGCATTGTTAATAAATGAAACAAAAATCAAGTTAAATTAAAAATAACAGTGACAATGTGTCTCAAACAGTATAAAAATTAGGGTGGGCAGAGCAAGATGGCGTACTTGGGGGACACGGAATTCGCGTCTCCTCACAACTAGGGCAGCTACCAGGCACCGGTGGGGGACCATGGACATCTAAGGGGACGGGAGGAACCCCCAGTAACAGCGTAGGACATGGGGCATGGGGGGAGTGAGGGGGGAGGAGAAGTGGAAGTGGGATGGGACTGGTGCCCCTGAGGGGTGGCTGGGGGAGGGGAAGGGATCCCATGCCTGACGGGGGGAATTGGGGACCATTGGGAGGGCAGAGGATCAAAAGGGAGCGTGGCCAGGTTTCCCCTGCCCACTTGGGCCCCCAGGAACCTGTTGAGATCCCAGGCCTGATTCTCTGCCCACCAAGGCCCCCTCCAGCCGCGCAGGTCCCGAGGGAGTGGGAGGGAGGGAAGGGGGAGCAACAGTAAAGGCCGGACCTCCAGGACCGGCAACCCTGAGGGGTGGCTGGGGGAGGGGAGGAGTTCCTACACCCAGTGGGACCCACCCACGGTTAGGGGTCTAGTGGCGATGGGGGAGACCCTGGGGGAGAAGGTGGGGGAGGGGCGTGAAGGAAGGGAAGGGAACGTAGCCAGCGCTTTCCCTGTCCACTTAGGCTCTGGGGAGCCTGTTGGACTCCCAGGCCTAATCCTCTGCCCTTGGAGCCTCCCTCCTGCAGAGCAGAGCCCAAGCCCTGCCCCTGCACTCCCACCCAGGGCCACACCTCTACACTCGGAGACCCCCTCCAATGAACTGGGCCTAAACCCCACACACACACCCTCACTCAGGTCCCTACCTCCAAACTCCAGAATTCCACACTCCAGAGGCCCTCCTTTCAACATGCTGCCTCTCCCCTTCCACGCAGGTCTTAAGCAGAGGCCCCGTCCCATGCTTGAACGTCACCCGGCCTAGGCCCCGCCCCCAGAGCCTTTTCCGGCTATGTGGGTCCTGAACCTAGGCCCCACCCCACGCTCAAACGTTACCCCCCCCACCTGCCTAGGTCCCGCCCCACCCTAAACCCCACCCCTGCCCAAGTTCCACCCCTGCCTAACTCTGCCCTCATAGCCAAGGTTTTTTTTGTTGTTTTCTTTTTTCCTCTTTTAGAATAGGGTTCTGTTTTCCCTTGTTGATTCATTGTTGTTGATTCTTTTATATTTTTATTTTTCTTAATAAATCCTTTATTTTTCTAATTTTATTTTATTCATTATAGTTTGTTATTGTTCTCTCCTTTTGGCTTGATCCCCATCACCACTTTTTTTTTTTTTCCTGTTGTGGTTTTATTTTAACTTGTTGCAGTTGTTTCAATTATACTTTTATTTTTCTTAATATATTTTTTATCTTTCTAATATTATTTGTTTTTTATCTTTGACATTGTACTGCTACTTTTTTCTTTCTTTCTTTCTTTTTTTTTTTTCTTTCACCGTACAATGAGGCTTGCGGGATTTTGGTTCCCAGGCCAAAGGTCTGGCCTGAGCTCCTGTGGTGGGTGCTCCGGGTCCAAACTGCTGGACTAACAGAGAACTTCAGACCCCAAGGAATATTAATCAGAGTGAGGCCTCCTGGAACCTACGAACACCAGTGCTGGACATCTCAGGCTAAACAACCAGTAAGATGGGAATACAGCACCACCAATCAAAAAAAAAAAATTAAAGGACAAAAAAATATGTTACAGACAAAGGAGCAAGGTAAAAACCTACAAGACCAAATAAATGAAGAGGAAATAAGGAACCTACTTGAAAAAGAATTCAGAGTAATTGTAGTAAAGATGATCCAAAATCTTGGAAAATGAATGGAGAAAACACAGGAAACATTTAACAAGGATCTAGAAGAACTACAGAACAAACAAAGAGTGATGAACAACACAATTACTGAAATTAAAAATACTCTAGAAGGAATCAATAGCAGAATAACTAAGGCAGAAGAGCAGATAAGAGCTGGAAGATAAGATGGTGGAAATAACTGCCAGGGAGCAAAATAAAAAAAAAGAATGAAAAGAATTGAGGACACTCTCAGAGACCTCTGGGACAACATTAAATGCACCAACATTCTAATTATACGGGTCCAAGAGAAAAAGAAGGATCTGAGAAAATACTTGAAGAGATTATAGTCAAAAACTTCCCTAACATGGGAAAGGAAATACTCAAACAAGTCCAGGAAGCACAGAGAGCCCCAAACAGGATAAAACCAAAGAGAAACATGCTGAGACACATATTAATCAAACTATCAAAAATTAAATACAAATAAAAAATATTAAAAGCAGCAAGGGAAAAGCAACAAATAACATACAAGGGAATCGCCATAAGGTTAATAGGTGATCTTTCAGCAGAAACTCTGCAAGCCAGAAGGGAGTGGCATGATATATTTAAAGTGATGAAAGGGAAAAACCTACAACCAAGATTACCCAGCAAGCATATCATTCAGATTCGATGGAGAAATTAAAACCTTTAGAGTCAAGCAAAAGTGAAGAGAATTCAGCAACACCAAACCTGCTTTAAAACAAATTCTAAAGGAACTTCTCTAGGCAGGAAACAAAAGAGAAGGAAAAGACTTACAAAAACAAACCCAAAACAATTAAGAAAATGGTAATACGAACGTACATATCAATAATTACCTTAAATGTAAATGGATTAAAGGCTCCAACCAAAAGATATAGACTGGCTGAATGGATAAAAAACAAGACCCATATATATGCTGTCTACAAGAGACTCACTTCAGACCTAGGGACACATACAGACTGAAAGTGAGAGGATGGAAAAAGATATTCCATGCAAATGGAAATCAAAAGAAAGCTGGAGCAGCAATTCTCATATCAGACAAAATAGACTTTAAAATAGAGACTATTACAGGAGACAGAGAAGGACACTACATAATGATCAAGGGATCAATCCAAGAACTAGATATAGCAATTGTAAATATTTATGCACCCAACATAGGCGCACCTCAATACATAAGGCAAATACTAACAGCCATAAAAGGGGAAATGACAATAAATAAGGAAACACAAGCTTTAAATGACACATTAAACAAGATGGCCTTAATTGATATTTATAGGACATTCGATCCAAAAAAGACAAAATACAATTTCTTCTCAAGTGCTCATGGAACATTCTCCAGGATAGAACATATCTTGAGTCACAAATCAAGCCTTGGTAAATTTAAGAAAATTGAAATCGTATCAAGCATCTTTTCTGACCACAATGCTGTAAGACTAGATATCAATTACAGGGAAACAACTGTAAAAAATACAAACACATGGATGCTAAACAATACGCTATTAAATAACCAAGAGATCACTGAAGAAATCAAAGAGGAAATCAAAAAATACCTAGGAACAAATGACAATGAAAACACAATGACCAAAAACCTGTGGGATCCAGCAAAAGCAGTTCTAAGTGGGAAGTTTATAGCAATACAATACTACCTGAAAAAACAAGAAAAAACTCAAATAAACCACCTAAACTTATACCTAAAGCAATCAGAGAAAGAGGAACAAAAAACCCCCAAAGTTAACAGAAGGAAAGGAATCATAAAGATCAGATCAGAAATAAATGAAAAAGAAATGAAGGAAGCAATAGCAAAGATCAATAAAACTAAAAGCTGGTTCTTTGAGAAGATAAACAAAATTGATAAACCATTAGCCAGACTCATCAAGAAAAGAAAGGAGAAAACTCAAATCAACAAAATTAGAAATGATAAAGGAGAAGTAACAGCCAACACTGCAGAAGTACAAAAGATCATGAGAGATTACTAAAAGCAAGTATATGCCAATAAAATGGACAACCTGGAAGAAATGGAAAAATTCATAGAAAAGCACAACCTTCTGAGACTGAACCAGGAAGAAATGGAAAATATAAACAGATCAATCACAAACACTGAAATTGAAACTGTGATTAAAAATCTACCAACAAACAAAACCCAGGACCAGGTGGCTTCACAGGTGAATTATACCAAACATTTAGAGAAGAACAAACACCTTTCCTTCTCAGACTCTTCCAAAATATAACAGAGACAGGAACACTCTGAAACTCATTCTACGAGGCCACCATCATCCTGATACCAAAACCAGACAAAAATGTTACAAAAAAACACAACAACAGGCCAATATCTCTGATGAACATAGATGTAAAAATCCTCAACAAAATACTAGCAAACAGAATCCAACAGCAAATTAAAAGGATCATACACCATGATCAAGTGGGGTTTTTCCCAGGAATGCAAGGATTCTTCAATATATGCAAATCAATCAATATGATACACCATAGTAACAAACAGAAGGGCAAAAATCATATGATAATCTCAATAGATGCATAAAAAGCTTTCAACAAAATTCAACAACTGTTTATGATAAAAACTCTGCAGAAAGTAGGCATAGAGGGAACCTACCTCAACATAATAAAGGCCATATATGACAAACCCACAGCCAAGATCGTTCTCAATGGGGAAAAACTGAAAGCATTTCCTCGAAGATCAGGAACAAGACAAGGTTGCCCACTCTCACTACTATTATTCAATATAGTTGTGGACATTTTAGCCACGGCTTCAGAGAAGAAAAAGAAATAAAAGTATCCTAATCGGAAAAAGAGCAGTAAAACTATCACTGTTTGCAGATGACATGATACTATATATAGAGAATGCTAAAGATGCTACCAGAAAACTATTAGAGCTAATCAATGAATTTGGCAGAGCAGCAGGATAGAAAATTAATGCATAGAAATCTCTTGCATCCCTATACACTAATGATGAAAAATCTGAAAGAGAAATTAAGGAAACACTCCCATTTACCTTTGCAACAAAAAGAATAAAATACCAAGGAATAAACCTACCTTAGGAGACAAAAGACCTGTATGCAGAAAAATATGACACTGATGAAAGAAATTAAAGATGATACAAACAGATGGAGAGATATACCATGTTCTTAGATTGGAAGAATCAACATTGTGAAAATGACTATACTACCCAAAGCAATCTACAGATTCAATGCAATCCCTATCAAACTACCAATGGCATTTTTCACAGAACTAGAACAAAGAATTGCACAATTTGTATGGAAACACAAAAGACCATGAATAGCCAAAGCAATCTTGAGAAAGAAAAGCGGAGCTGGAGGAATCAGGCTCCTGGACTTCAGAGTATACTACAAATCTATAGTAATCAAGACAGTATGGTACTGGCACAAAAACAGAAATATAGATCAGTGGAACAGGATAGAAAGCCCAGAGATAAACCCACGCACATATGGTCACCTTATCTTTGATAAAAGAGGCAAGAGTATACAATGGAGAAAAGACAGTCTCTCAACAAGTGGAGCTGGGAAAACTGGACAGCTACATGTAAAAGAATGAAATTAGAACACTCCTTAACACCATACACAAAAATAAACTCAAAATGGATTAAAGACTTAATGTAAGACCAGATACTATAAAACTCTTAGAGGAAAACATAGGCAGAACACTCTATGACATCAATCACAGCAAGATCCTTTTTGACCCACCTGCTAGAGAAATGGAAATAAAAACAAAAATAAACAAATGGGACCTAATGAAACTTCAAAGCTTTTGCACAGCAAAGGAAACCATAAACAAGAAGAAAAGACAGTCCTCAGTATGGGAGAAAATATTTGCAAATGAAGCAACTGACAAAGGATTAATCTCCAAAATATACAAGCAGCTCATGTAGCTCAACATCAAGAAAATAAACAACCCAATCCAAAAATGGGCAGAAGACCTAAGCAGATATTTCTCCAAAGAAGATATACAGATTGCCAACAAACACATGAGTAGATGCTCAACATCACTAATCATTAGAGAAATGCAAATCAAAACTACAATGAAGTATCACCTCACACCAGTCAGAATGGACATCATCAAAAAACCTACAAACAATAAATGCTGGAGAGGGTGTGGAGAAAAGGGAACCCTCTTGCACTGTTGGTAGGAACGTAAATTGATACAGCCACTATGGGGAACAGCATGGCGGTTTTTTAAAAACCTAAAAATAGGACTACCATATGACCCAGCAATCCCACTACTGGGCATATACCCTGAAAAAACCATAATTCAAAAAGAGTCATGTACCACAATGTTTATTGCAGCTTTATTTCCAATAGCCAGGACATGGAAACAACCTAAGTGTCCATCGACAGATGAATGGATAAAGAAGATGTAGCACATATATACATTGGAATATTACTCAGCCATAAAAAGAAACGAAATTGAGTTATTTGTAGTGAGTTGGATGAACCTAGAGTCTGTCATACAGAGTGAAGCAAGTCAGAAAGAGAAAAACAAATACCTTATGCTAACACATACTATGGAATCAAATTTTAAAAATGGTTCTGATGAACCTAGGGGCAGGACAGGTATAAAGGCACAGACGTAGAGAATGGACTTGAAGACACAGAGAGGGGGAAGGGTAAGCTGGGACAAAGCGAGAGAGTAACATTGACATATATGCACTGCCAAATGTAGAATAGATAGCTAGTGAGAAGCAGCTGCATAGCACAGGGGGATCAGCTCAGTGCTTTGTGACCACCTAGAGGGGTGGGATAAGGAGGGTCGGAGGGAGACACAAGAGGGAGGGGATATGGGGATATATGTATGCATATAGCTAATTCACTTTTTTATACAGCAGAAACTAACACAACATTGTAAAGCAATTATACTCTAATAAAGATGTTTAAAAAAAAATTTAATGCCAAGTGCATAAGAGTTAGGACTAATCATCTCTAAGAAAGATGATTACATATCAAATGTTAGATCCTTGGTACATCTCTTGTGCAATAAATATTAAACCTTTCACCCTATATTATTAAGCATGACATCTAAAAGAAAAGTAAACAATGCTTGGGCAATGCCACAAAGCAGTGATTCATTATCAAATTTCCATGTATGCTAGCTATGCCATTTTATTTCCTTTATGGGTAGGTAAAATTTCTATGATGCTTCCTTCATTGAATCTCTAGTAGCCACCACTCCATCATTTTCACCAGAGCCTTTCAGATCCATCCTTCTTATTTACTTCCTATATGGCTTTTCCTAAAGACTCATAATCCATTTCTTCTACCCAACTTCTTTTCACTCTAAATATACTATTGCTGGATTTTCATCATGAAGCACAACGCTGAACATTTCATACAAAAACCCTTAACAGTTATTTGTTCTTTATAATTTTAGGTCTAAACTCCTTACTGGAGATTTCAGAGGTTAAGAACCCCATCCAGTTTATCTATCTCATAAAATGTGGAAGTGACCAAGCTTGTCAAAGGTCAGGGTCTTAAATTCTTGCCTATTCTTAAATTTTTCAGAGATATATATCAGTGTATGACTTGTTAAACGTAGAAGAAGTTTAGGAATGCATGTGGTGGGTTTAGAGAAAACATTAATGTGGTTGAATTCATAAAAAGAAATGTATAATAGATAAAGAGAAATTTCATGCTGAGTAATAAGGAGGACCAAAAAGAAGTGAGAGTAGGAAGAGGATGGGCCTAAGAAAAAACCTATGCGGTAGGTCTATGCTCAGCGCTCTCCATTCTCTTCTCTCTTTAGAGGACTGGGCTTTCCCCAAAGCAGCTTGATTTTACAATGAAGCTTCAGGCTTGGCTGATTTGCATTACTTTGAAGTCCTGAATCTGGCATTCAATCCACTATCTGCCCAAATGGTTTTCATTACAGTACTTCTAACTTTCTCTTTTTACAGGCACAACTTGTCCAACTAACCAATCCCTAAGGTACCTTGGAAAATGTATCCTTACCTGACATTAATCCTTTATCTCACTGTAGAAAAGTCTAAAATGTTTGAACTACTCTGGTGCTGTCAGGAGTCTTTACCTAGGATTAGAAACAGTGATAATAAACTCCAAGGGATTGTGACCCAGATGCAATGGTAACATAATGTCCTGTAGAAGAACAGGCAGATGCTGACTGTTTTATCATTCCATCAACGTCAGTCAAGAAGACTGGCAGGGAGCCAATCTTTCATTTGTGTTCAGAATAACACTTAGTGGTCTCTTACGGGTGGATAATCTAACTAAATCCCACTAAAATAATTTGAATGGATTTCAGATAAATACTTTAAAAGCTACATTATCTTATTTTCCTATACAGTAATGCTCTTCTAATTACAGAAGTAAAATGTGTTATTTCACTTTAAATATCTCTATTTTATATGTTAAAATATTTGTTTATATATTATAACATTTTATAATTTATTATCAACAGATAAAAAATATATCACCCATATATTCCTATAAAACATACCAGCAATATCTGGAATTATGGTGGAACATGCTGTCTTCTCAAGGTTACCCTGTGAAATTCCAGTCATGAACCAAAATCAGAGCTCTGTGCATTTGATTTGCATGCCCTTAAGCTTAGCAAGGGTGACAGGATATAAAAATAGAACTATGATTGCCTCATTTTCAGTTTAGGCTCCATGACAATAGAAAGGAGTTGAAAGGGAGGGCATCATGCAAGACTTGGTAAAAATGATGGAAGACAACTAGGTATGTGAAACTTTGCTGACCACCACCTTCAGCCTATATAGGAGGTTCGGAGAGAACGAGAACATAATTGGAATTTAGGAGAAGATTTTGGAGAGAGTTGGTAGGTTTTTTTACCCTACCACTCACCCCATATGTTACCAGAAGGCAGACTCTTGTCTAACACTTGGGAATGAATTGTCCGAGGAGACACACGTACTGACAAAGCAAAAGACTTTATTGGGAAGGGGCACTCTGGCAGAGAGCAGGGGGGTAAGGGAACCCAGGAGAACTGCTCTGCCATGTGGCTCTTAATTTCAGGGTTTATGCTAGTGGGATTAGCTTTCTGGTGTCTCTGGCCAATCATCTTGCTCGTGCCCATATTTGGTCTGAGTCAGGGTCCTTCCTGGTGGCGGGTACATCTCTCAGCCAAGATGGATTCCAGTGTGAGGGTTTCTGGGAGGTTGGCAGGACATATTACAGGCTGGCATCTCCTCTTGCCTTTTGGCCCCTCCCTAATTCTCCCAGTTAGTTTTCAATGGCAGCACCATATTCCTTATTGGAACCTCCTGTTGTGAGACCCCTCATACAAGCAGTTATTATTATGCTTGGCCAGGGCGGGTGGTTTTGGTCAATGGTTCCCTAACACATCCATTCTAAGGGGTAATATAGGAAATGCTTCTCCTCTCTTCAGCCTACAGAAGGGGGCTTCAATGGGACTTAGTGCAACCGATTAGAGAGCTTAACATATGGCCTCATAATTTGGTAGATATGGTGAACACAGTCTGAAGTTGAAAGGGCCAGAGACTGACTGGACCCTCTGATGGCGAACACAGAAAGGGTGCTGCCCTGGGAAACTTCCAGAATTTGTTGGAGCAAATTTGAATATTTTCCAATGTCTCACATGGGCTACCAGCAACAGCATGCTGGAATGAGTTACTTTTAGATGTTATCCAGAGGATACGTAGAGGGAAACATTGAACTAATGCTGGAGGAAGAGCTCTGTGTTTCCAGAGGCTGAGAACAAGGCTATAAATACCGAACTGAAGAAGATCCATTTGTCCAGATCAAAAGAAGGACCTGCAGGTAAAAGATGCCCAGAGAGAGTGAACCTTTTCAAGAGACCATGGAGATACTCATGAGAAGAAACAATTTTAGATTGTTGCCAAGGGCTAGGTGGGTGAGCCGTGCCATCTTGGGTGGTGCTGGTCAATAAGGCCTCTCCTGATACCACTCTTCCTCCACCCCTCACCCACAGTTAATACGATGAAGAAGAACAGATAGAAACCCAAGCAGGGAAAATAAGATGCCAAATATGTCCCTTTTCCACTTCAGTTATCCACAAAATTGAGATTAAAAGAATATGTTTAAGTGAATTTTCAAGTTTTTATTAATAATGGAACTGGGCATCTGAATTTTTTAACCAATAGTATCTTTTAAGGACATCTTATGGCCTAAGAGAAAGCAAAGACTTCATGGAATTTGCCCAGATTTTCGTTCAGGGGATACACTTGCTCCTTAGATTAAATTAAATTTACGTTAAAATTAAAGCTGATTTCTAGTATACCAATGAATCCCTCTAGTACATTATTACAGTTTCAAAGACACATTAGAAGAAAACAATTTTTAAATGCTTTTCCTAAACAAAGAGTTTGTCCACACTAACAATTTATCCTTAACCAATATGTGAACACTCTTACAATAGTAATACTCCTTTTTCATTGGAATCATTGGGAGACTTATCACTTGCATTCATTTTGGAATCTTTTCAGAAATATAATAACATGTTTTGTGAAGTCCACGATTATTTTCAGAGTTGATGTAAGCTTCCTTTATAATGAACACTGACAAGGTAGATCCTAATATGCCAGGAACAATTCTGCAACTCATTTGAAATCCATTTTGCTCCAAATTAACACTAAGTATCACTTTGGTCATTTCGAGATCATACTATCTAACAAATAGAACTATTTTTACTTAATTTTAGAGCAGTCATTATCATCACATGATAAATGAACTTAAAAGGAAAGAGCTTGATTCTTCCACTGTTATTATCTTTTGTCAAAAAAATCTAGCTAAATCTGTTGCTTCGTGACAAGACACATTCCATTCCTCTACTTTGCCTTCAGGGGTCCTGACACTTGAGCCACTTGAACAGGAAAAATTTCGTTTACATCCCATATCTCTCATTCTTAATTTTCTACCATGGCTATTTATTTTCTGAAATTTGTTTACCTCTCTTTGCCAACATGATCAGTTGTGATACAATAGTTTAATAGCCTTTTAAATTTTAAGCTAATTTAATTTTGGTAGGCAATATAAGACCATAGTTAATAAGCCAAAAATATAAAGTGAAAAATCTCCCTTTCATCCCAGTTCCCTAGCCAACCAGCCCTGTTCTTCAATGCTGCCCAAGGTAAACACTTATTAATTCCTCCCTTTCCCTCCCTTTTTTTTAAACTTCCATAATGTCTTTATGAATGTACATACCAATATAAATATAAATTATTTCCATATTTTATAAAAAATGGCAGTCTACTATACACATTGTTTGTATCTTGGTTTTCAACACTTAATATATTTGTATAGGACATGTCCTAATTCTTTTGTATAGCTGACTTTTTAAAAATATTTTTTGCTGTAATTTGTTTAATCTTCAAATAATGAACATTAGGGTTATTTCCAAATGTTGCCATTACAAACAATGCTGCAATGAAAAAACTTAGATATGTTTATTTCATATGTCTGCATATAAATCTGGAGATTAAACTTCAAAAATAGAGGTGGTTGTTCTTATTTTTCATTTTTATGGACCAAAAACACAGTCAATCTGAAATGTCTTACACTATAAATGCTTTTATTTGAATTATATTAAAATACCACACTAATAATATAATTTAAAAAAAATCCCCCAGACTGCTTCCAACAAAGAATATCTGTGGGCCTTGGGAAAGTTATTTAAAATCTTTGTTATTCAGTTTCATCATCAGTTAAAGCATGGATAATAGTCATTTCTACCCTCTAGAGTTGTTTTAAAGACCAAATGAGTTAATATATGCTAAATATTCAAACATTCCCTGGGACATAATAAGTGTTCAAAAATGCTAACTATTTATTACTATTCTAAAGCTTAGAGAAATTTGTGATATTTTGTAAAATACTTGGGTTAAGCATTGACTTGCTAAACATTTTTTCAAAACAATTGGAAGATAAGTCTATTTTATGGATTTTTAATTTTAAATATCTTGCCAATCATGACAGTTTATACCTCAAATTGTTAATATAAATTCCTAGGGCAAGATTCAAAATTAATAATAATGATGTAAATTAATATTTCAAGAAATCTTCTTAATAATTTCCCTGGTTTATTTCTTTTCAGCTTTCATCATATAGTGGGGCTGACAAATAACTTTAGTCGTTTTAAGGTTGAAAGTATCCCCTCTGACATTTTCTGGGGGTTTCTTCATGTTTACATTATGATTGCAAATGTAGAACTACAGATTTTTTTTTTGGAAGTAATATTTTTCAGCCACTTGCCTTTTTTGTTATGTTTCATTAATAATAATGTGTTGAAATACACTGAAATGCTCAAATGAGAAATAGTGATCAAGTGGACACTTCCAGGCTCTCAAACTCCCACTGGTCTATCAGAGTATTTTTATATACCCACAGATGCAAATTATATGTGGACCATATAACTTATTGTCCAAACTGGACCAATTTTGAAAGTGAAAGAGGACAGGAACAAACTAAAATTACTCTGAACAAACTAAGAGGGATTGTCCTCCAAAGTATCTGACTGTGATATTTGACATAAATTTTTCAGGAAATTTAATTCTTTGCTTTCTTATAATAAAAAGTAAATGTAAGTGGAGGTGCCCATTTAATTAATTAATTAATTTATTTATTTATTTATTTAGTACTGTAGTGACTAGTCCTGCACACTCTCCGAGTTTCATTCACCCTAGTGGAGAGACAGGTGGTACACATGACTTCTTTAAGAGGTTTTGCTATTGATTGAAGGAAATAGGTTGGTAGAGAAGGAAAGAGATTTTAAAAGTTTGTTGAAAAAGCACAGATAGATGGAAGCATTTTGCTGTAATGTGGCTATAGGGTGATGCAGACAGAAAAGCTTGAGCACATATGTTCCATCCCCAGATCAGCCAGTAACTCACACGATGATCTCCACGACTTCAATTAACCAGGCTGGTTTGTTTGCTCATCCATAAAATAAGATAGTTCAACAAATGACCTTTAAATTTACTTCACTGACTTTTGCATACAGCAATTATTTTTAACATTGCAACTTTTTAAAAGTTTCAACAAATAAGAAATATAGTTTGTATAATCCTTACTTGCTATTAGGGAAAATTCACTACTTGTGAAAACTTGACAAAACATCAGCTGTGTCAAAAATATTGAAGACAATATAAGGGGAAACTTGTAACAGTTTTACATATTCCTCAATTTCCTCCTTAGTATTTACATATTGTTTACTTTTTTCCCCATTACTATTATTTTGCATTCCTACTTGTATGTATGTTTGTTCACAAATTTCTGTCTATTGTGGGTCTCTGACTCCCAACTCACTAAGTATTATTTTTGTGTTCCTTTTTATTATATGAACTAATATAAGTTATTTCTCTAGATGGGAAATGACCCAAATTTAGAACATTTAAACAAATTCTTCCGTTTTTATTACATGTGTTAATTCTCATATAAGTCCTGGGTTATTTGGTAAAATCCTGCTTATTTGATTTAATCCTAAATCATATACTGTTTTAGACATGGAAAGTAATGATAACTTGCATTTGCAAAGAAATGTTCTTCTGTTGTAAAATTCTATTAAAATGTCCGATAAATAAAAATAATGATTGTTTCTATTAGGTTTCTATCTAGGTAATGCCACAAAAAAAAGTTATAAAAAAGTGAAAATTAAATTAATCAATTATCTGGTCGTCAAAATGTGGTATTATTAATCTAAGTTTCTTAAAACTCCCAATTCACTGAATTGCTTGTTGTATCAATACCATGTAGAAAACTATGCAGAAATTTTGGATATGTTTACTTGCAGAGGAAGACATGTAAGGAATAATTTCACATTATTTAAATAACATGGTTTTGTTTAGATATTACCAGTAAGCTTTAGATTGTTATGATTCATCACAACAAAAAAAAGTTTGCACCAATTTCATTGTAAGATCCTAGAGACTAATTTGGACACCCACATCCAGGAGACTTGGGATGAGAAGGAGAAATTGGAGACTCTAATATTCTGTTAGAAAAGAAAACAAAATCTGTATCTCAGAGAAAAAGCAGAATCCATACTAAAAGTTGCTACATGGTTTTCTCCTCAGAAAGAGGCGATACCTCTTGAATTGGTGGCTAAAAATAGAATCCCTCCATGTTATTCAAAACATTCCCCCAAAGAGACAGCTCTCAGAAGATATGATGTGAAGACCAGAGAAAATTATAGTAAACATTTAAACTTGATATATTTTTCATAAAGTGTGTACATGAAATCAAATTTCTGCATATATAGATAATTTTCAAATGACAAATCCTGGTTAGTACACACAGCATTAACTAATTAAAATTTTACATTTAGTTATGGGAATAAATATTAATGCCAAATCGAGATCAGTCTGTATGCAAGCCGCTTGCATCTACCACCTCTGTCCTAGGATTAATCATTTCTTATACTACCAGAGACTCTGATTAAATATCATTATCATGAAATGCGGAAGAAATATCTCATTAAGGCATTGGCTGACACTGTTTTATTCATCACCAACACCTAGTTTGATTCTTGGTATAAAACAACAATAAAATAACAGCTGATGATTATGGAGATACTACACATGAGGCAGTTTGCTGTGGGCTATTTGATTTGATCTTTACTAAAATCCTGTGTTTTTAAAAATGAGGAAACCAAAATTTAGAAAGGTTAAATGTCTTGTAATAAACCACACAGCCAGTGAGACATGGAGCTGAGACAGACATCTAACCCAAAGTCTGTGCTTTTAACTAATATTTCGTAGTAAGTGCTCTATAAATTATTTAAATTATTTTAATGTTTTATTTTATCACTAAGAGAAACCCTGTCTATCATAATTCAGTGAGGATGTATTGATAATTACAATATCCAGACAAGAAATAGAGCTGAAGGTAAACCCTGTTAAAAAGCAGTCAAAACCCATCTGGGAACCCAGAAAAATGGGGGGGAAAATCTCTGAGGAAAACATCTGTTATACAGCCCATTATTTTATTTAAAAATGAGCCCTTAGTCCCAGAATAACAGGCTTCAATTGTGAGCAAAATATATGTCTTTACTTACAAATTTGTTATTTGATTTTCCCTTAGTTGATAGACTCCGGTAGACAGTAAGGGATTAAAAAAGGAGCCTAAAGGGTGAAAATTAGATTATCACTATAGGAGTAGATAGCAAAGACAAGAGGAAAAATATCAACTTAATGGTGATTTGGTAATACTTTCATAACAAGCTTCCCTGCATGTCTCAACTGCACTTGAATTGTTACTCTTGCTATTGAGTTATATATATATATATATATATATATATATATATATATATATATATATATATGTAATTTATTATATAATTTTTATATATCAAAAATAAATAAAGATTATTGACAGTAGCTGAAAGGATATTTAGTATATGTGATCCAGTTTAAGATAGAAAGTAAGTAAGCACTGTATTTAGGAAGATTTTCACCCAAAAATAGCAAACCGATTTTCAGTAAGTTGAAATGTAAAATTCAATTTTCTACAATAATTTGTTTTTAAAGGTAAATTAATTGCTTGATCTTACCAGATTAATGATTGCTATCGTATATGTTAATAAGTATATTGTTTACATATGAAAGGCCCAAACTTGGAGTCAATTTATTTGTTTAAAACAAAGGTAAAATGAAAAACAGAAAAATAAGTATTAACAGGAGATATGAAAAATAACTTAATTGAACTTCCTATAATAACATCTATATTAGTATTAGTATTAAATGTATTTACATTTAAAGGTGATTAATAAACTTGGAATTGAAAGTAGCAGTTTGAAGTCATACATTTATGTCTTCTCCCTTACTGAGGTTCACTTAAATGAGAAAAAGTTATAATTGTACAAGGATGAAAAGCAAAATAAAGGACAAGATGCATGAATAATTTGGGAGCAATAGAAATCTGGTGAGATTTTTACCCAACTGAGCAAACAAATTCCAAGTGACTGCAGAGGGGATATTACCAAGCAGCAAGCCTATGTATGTAACAGAACCCCAGATAGATTTAAACATTGAAGACACTTATTTCCTCAGAAAAGGGTGATGTATGAGATGAAAAGAGATGGGTAGAAATTCTGTATAAGCGATCATTATCAAATCACACCATTAGGAAATATGCAGAAAGGCCAAAGAATGGGTGAAAAAAACACATCCTATATAGAAGATCAGGCATCAGAATGGCATCGTGTTTCTCAATAGCAACAGAAGAAATCCAGGAAACAATGAGGCAAATGCCCTCAGAATTTAGAGTAAAATTTATTTTCAAGCTAGGAGCCCATAGCCAGCCAAAAAATTAATCAAGAGGGAGGAGATTATTTTCATGTATTACAAAATTTTCCTCCCATGCAACTTCCCTGGAAACCCACTGAGATTGTATTCCACACACACACACAAAAAATAGAATACACCAAGGAAGAAAAAGGTATGATCCAAAACATAGGCACTGAAAGAAAAAGATGAATAATACTTAGGATAATAGTGAAAGCAAATTTCAGGACCTCATAGCTATGAAGCAAATCAAAACTGAGCAAGAGTACCAATATCAAGATCTCAGGAGGCAGGCTGCGTGGGAGGGAGAATGGAACTGAGAGGTTCCACTAGTGGAAAATTATATCAGAGGCTATCAAAGTAAATAGTATGACCCTAGTTATAAATACAACCAAGCAAATTAAAATAGTAGGTATAAAACTCCATGAAGAAATGGAAATAAAAACTATTTACATAATGCAAAAGCAATAGATAATATTGGCTAATGTATAACCCAATAATAAATAATCTATGGATCAAAAATACCATTACAGGCATTTTATGGATAGAAATTCTAGAATGAAGAGTTACATTATTTGAAATGCGTTACCTCTAAGGAATTGCTCTTATGAGTCATGAAATAAACACTGAAAAGCTGTTTTTCATTATGAATCTGAAGTGCTCTTTTAATTTTAACTTACGTACATGTTACCTTGATAATTTTTCAAGCATTTGAAAAGGAAATTAAACCAGAGAAAAACTATTACCTAGAATTGAAAGAAGAATTGAATTTTTAAACTTACATAAAACTTATTTTTTAGATAATATTTGACCAAGTCCACACTTACAGATAAAAAGTACACTTAAAATGTACCAATTTTCTAAAAATGATAGAATAATTTATGACTGAAGAAAATATCATTTATTAAATCAGTGTATTATCTTTCAGTACATAATTTAAATCCAAAAGCAACTGTTAAGTTAACTAAAGCTTTATTCCTTGACTGAAAATGAGTATCTACAAAGTGTCGACCCAAAACCTATGGGATGCTGCAAAAGCAGTTCTTAGAGGGAAGTTTATAGCAATACAATCCTACATCAAGAAACAAGAAAAAGCTCGAATAAACAACCTAACCTTACACCAAAAGCAACTAGAGAAAGAAGAACAAACAAAACCTAAAATTAGTAGAAGGAAAGAAATCATAAAGATCAGATCAGAAATAAATGAAAAAGAAGTGAAGGAAACAATAGCAAAGATCAATGAAACGAAAAGCTTGGTCTTTGAAAAGATAAACAAAACTGATAAACCTTTACCTAGACTCATCAAGAAAAAAAAGGGAGAGGACTCAAATTCAAAAACTTAGAAATGAAAAAGGAGAAGTTACAATGGACACCACAGAAATACAAAAGATCGTAAGAGACTACTACAAGCAACTGTATGCCAATAAAATGGACAACCTGGAAGAAATGGACACATTCTTAGAAAGGTACAATCTCCCAAGACTGAAGCAGGAAGAAATAGAAAATATGAACAGACCAGTCACAAGCACTGAAGTTGAAACTGCAAAACTGTTCAGGACCAGATGTCCTCACAGGTGAATTTACAAAACATTTAGAGAAGAGCTAGCACCTGTCCTTCTCAAACTCTTCCAAAAAATTGCAGAAGGAGGAACACTCCCAAACTCATTCTATGAGGCCACCTGAGGCCAAAACCAGACAAAGATGTCACAAAGAAAGAAAACTACAGGCCAATATCGTTGATGAACATAGACCAAAAATCCTCAACAAAATACTAGCAAAATGAAACTAACAACACATTAAATGGATCATACATCATGACGCAGTGGGATTTATCCCACAGATGCAAGGATTCTTCAATATATGCAAATCAATCAGTATGATACACCATATTAACAAATGAAGGATAAAAAACATATGATCATCTCAATAGATGCAGAAAAAGCTTTCAAAAAAATTCAACACCTATTTATGATAAAAACTCTCCAGAACGTGGGCATAGAGGCAACCTACCTCAACATAATAAAGGCCACATATGACAAACCCACAGCAAACATTATTCTCAATGGTGAAAAATGAAAGCATTTCCTGGAAGATCAGGAAGAAGACAAGTTTGCCCACTCTCACCACTATTATTCAACATAGTTTTGGAAGTCCTAGCCACAGCAATCAAAGAAGAGAAAGAAATAAAAGGAATCCAAATTGGAAAAGAAGAACTAAAACTTCACTGTTTGTAGATGATTTGACACTATACATAGAAAATCCTAAAGATGCCATCAGAAAAAAAAAACTACTAGAGCTAATCAATGAATTTAGTAAAGTCACAGGATACAAAATTAATACACAGAAATCTCTTGCATTCCTATACACTAACAATGAAAGATCAGAAAGAGAATTAAGGAAACAATCTCATTCACCATTGCAACAAAAAGAATAAAATACCTAGGAATAAACCTACTTAAGGACGCAAAAGACCTGTACTCAGAAAACTATAAGACCCTGATGAAAAAAATCAAAGACGACACAAACAAATGGAGAGATATACCATGTTCTTGGATTGGAAGAATCAATATTGTGAAAATGACTATACTACCCAAAGCAATCCACAGTTTCAATGCAATCCCTATCAAATTACCAATGGCACTTTTCACAGAACTAGAGCAAAAAACTTCATAATTTGTATGGCAACACAAAAGACCCCAAAGGGCCAAAGCAACCTTGAGAAAGAAAAACGGAGCTGGAGGAGTCAGGCTCACTTACTTCAGACTGTACTACAAATCTACAGTAATCAAGACAGTATGGTACCAGCACAAAGACAGAAATATAGATCAATGGAACAGGATAGAAAGCCCAGAGATAAACCCATGCACCTATGGTACCTAATATGTGACAAAGGAGGCAAGAATATACAATGGAGAAAAGACAGCCTCTTCAGTACGTGGTGCTGGGAAAACTGGACAGCTACATGTAAAAGAATGAAATTAGGACACTCCCTAACACCACACAAAAAAATAAATTCAAAATGGATTAAAGACCTAAATGTAAGGCCAGACACTATAAAACTCTTAGAGGAAAAAATAGGCAGAACACTCTATGACATAAATCACAGCAAGATCTTTTTTGACCCACCTCCTAGAGTAATGAAGATAAAAACAAAAATAAACAAATAAGACCGAATTAAACTTAAAAGCTTTGCACAGCAAAGGAAACTGTAAACAAGACAAAAAGACAACCCTCAGAATGGGAGAAAATATTTGCAAATGAAGCAACGGACAAAGGATTAATCTCCAAAATATACAAACAGCTCATGCAGCTCAATATAAAAAAAACAAACAACCCAATCAAAAAATGGGCAAAAGACATAAATAGACATCTCTCCAAAGAAGACATACAGATGGCCAAGAGGCACATGAAAAGATGCTCAACATCACTAATTATTAGAGAACTGCAAATCAAAACTACAATGAGGTATCACCTCACACCAGTTAGAATGGGAATCATCAGAAAATCTACAAACAACAAATGCTGGAGAGGGTGTGGAGAAAAGGGAACCCTCTTGCACTGCTGGCGGGAATGTAAATTGATACAGCTACTATGGAGAACAGTATGGCGGTTTTTTAAAAACCTAAAAATAGAACTACCATATGACCCAGCAATCCCACTACTGGGCATATACCAAGAGAAAACTGTAATTCAAAAAGACACATGCACCCCAATTTTCATCGTGGCACTATTTACAATAGGCAGGACATGGAAGCAACCTAAATATCCATTGACAGATGAATGGATAAAGAAGATGTTGTACATATATATAATGGAATGTTACTTAATCATAAAAAGAACAAAACTGGGTCATTTGTAGAGACGTGGATGGACCTAGAGACTGTCATACCGAGTGAAGTAATCAGGAAAACAAATATTGTGTATTAATGCATATATGTGGAATCTTTAAAAAATGGTATAGATGATCTTATTTGCAAAGCAGAAATAGAGACAGTGACGTAGAGAACAAACATATGGATACTAAGGGGGAAGAGGGAGGTGGGATGAATTGGGAGATGGGGATTGACATATATACACTATTAATGCTACGTATAAAATAGGTAACTAATGAGAACCTACTGTAAAGCACAGGGAACTCTACTCAGTGCTCTGTGGTGACCAAATTGGGAAGGAAATCCAAGAAAGAGGGGATATATGTATATGTATAGCTGATTCATTTTGCTGTACAGTAGAAACTAACACAATATTGTAAAGCAACTATACACCAATAAAAATTAAAGGAAAAAAAAAGCAAAGTGTCAAAGTGAATTGTCATTGTGTTATGAAATATAAAATGTGGTAAATTCAAAGATTTTCATGAAATATACATCTGGTATTTTTCATTTTTGGCAAGTAATAATGTTTAATAATCAAATCAGTACTCTTAAGGAAACTGCGATTAGTTTAAAATATGATACATATTAATTTAAGGACTTGGTTTTTTTTCTTTTTTTTTTTTCTTTTTTTTGGCTGCACTACTAGGCTTTTGGGATCTTAGTTCCTGACCAGGGATGGGGATTGAACTCAGTGTCCCCTGCAGTGGAAGTGCAGAGTCATAGCCGCTGGACTGCCAGGGAAGTCCCAGCACTTGCTTTTATTATCGTAACAATTTTAAGAATACTGGTCACGTATTTTGTAGAATTCCCCTAAATTGTCTCATGATTAAATGAAGGGTATGGGTTTTTAGGAGGAAGACCACAGAGGTAAAGTGCTTCTCTTACATCATTATGTAAGAGTTCCCATTATCCCCATGACTTATCACCATTGATGTTGACCTGGATCACCTGCGTGAGGCAGTGTTTGTCAGGTTTTACCACTATAAAGTTACTCTTTATTTCCTTTTCCATATTGCACTTTCTGAATGTAAATCACTGTGTGTAGTCACACTTTAGGAGTGTGGTTGCTAGGTTTCCTTATGGCTACCAGGGTATCATTTCACCTCAGCCCTCTCAACTGACAAAGCAAGGAAATATACGTACTGAAATATATCTATATACTGACTTGTGTATTTAAATATATGTATAAATATTTCTATATATCACCATCTGTATCTATCTTAAGCTAAATATGACTTCCTACTGATGTTTCTAACTCTACTTCATTACCAAATGGGTCATTGTAGCTTTGTCTCCTTGCTTGTCTAAAATGTCCCAAAATCAATGGGAAAACCTAGCTCCCACCACCTCTTATTCATTTACTTAATTGTTCAATTCAAATATACATATACAGTGGTTTCAGAAATAGTTCACATATTGCCCCATGGGAAATAGCTTTATCAACTAGAGTAAAATGTTATGTAGAATTTCCTCTGTCTTTAGTGTTATAGTCTCTGCTCATTTTCAGAGTTACTTAGGTCAATGTTTTCTTTTTCCCACATCCCTTTCAATGAGGTTATTTCATTCATATATCTGTAATAAACTTACATTATTTTGTCAGAGTCTGAATTCCACGCTAGAATTCCCTCTCTGTCCAGTTGATTCTTTTTTTCAATTTTGCATATGCTAAGGTTCACTTCATGCTGTAAAGTTCTATGGGTTTTGACAAATGCCTAGTGTCATGTGCTACTACCATACCATGTAGAATAATTTCACGGTTATATCTGTGAGTCTGTTTGTTGTTGTTTTTGTTATATTCACTAGTTTGTTGTACTTTTTAGATTCCAAATAAGTGATATCACATAAAAAAATAAAATAAAAATAAAAATGATCACTTATGCTCTATTTTTTCAACACTCCTACCACCGAACCCCTTAGCAACCACTGATCTGTTTACCATCTACAGAGTTTTACCTTTCCCAATATGTCATATAAACTGAATCATATAGTATAGAGACTTTTCAGGCTGGCTTCTTTCACTTGGCAATATGCATTGAATTTTCATCCATATTTTTACATGGATTGATAGCTCATTCCTTTTTACCATTGAATAGTATTTCACTGTATGAATGTATCACAGTTTATTTATGTATTCACCTCTTAAAGGGCAAGGTCATTGCTCCCAGTTTTTAGCAGTTATGGAGAAAACTGCTATAAACCTCTGTGTGCAAGATTTTGTATGGACATAAATTTATGAAAATTTGAGTAAATATCTAGCGGCATGATTATTAGATTATAAAATAAGATTACGTTTAGCTTTACGAGAAACTTCCAACTATCTTCCAAGGTGCCTGTACCACTCTGCACTCCCACCAGCATTCACTGAGAGCTGGGATCCTCGACATCACAGGTAACTGGTACTGTCAAGGTTTGGCTTTTCGACATTCTAATAGGTGTGTAGTCATATCTCATTGTTGTCTTAATTTCCATTCCCTAGTGACAAATCATGATGAACATTTTATCATATGCTTATTTGTCATCTGTGTATTTTTCCAGATGAGGTATCTATTAAGATCCTTTGCCTATGGTCTAATTTGTTTACACTGTTTTCTTATTGCTTGAAGAATTATTTGTATATTTTGAATATGTCCTTTCAGATGTATATTTTGTAACTATTTTCTCCCCGTCTATGGCTGGATTATTCATATTCTTAACAGTCTCTTTCATTAGATCTGTGATCAATTTTGAGTTAATTTTGGTGTAAAGAGTAAGGTCTGTGTTTAGATTTAATTTTTCTCATTTGAATTTCCAACATTCTAGCACCATTTCTTGAAAAGATAATATTTTCTCCATTGAATAGTCTTTGGGCTTTTTAAAAAAAAAAAAATCAGTTGACTACATTTGTATGGGTCTATTTCTGGGCTCTCAGTTCTGTTCCATAGATCAATGTGTCTATTCTTTTATCAATACCACAGTGTCTTGTTTACTCTAGTTATTTCAGGTGTCTATTTATCCTTGCGGAGTTTTGATAGTTTGTGTCTTTCAAGGAATTGATTCATTTTCATCTAATTTATCAAATTTGTAGGCATAGAGTGGCCAATAATAGTCCTTTATTATTATTTTAATGTTCATGGGATCAGCAGTAATGACTCCTCTTTTATTTCTAATATTGGTAAGTTGTGTCTTCTCTTTTTTTCTGGGTTAGCTTGGCTGAGAGTTTATGAATGTTATTGATCTTTCCAAAGAACTAACTTTTGGTTTGATTTTTACATATTGTTTTCCTATTTTTGATATTCCTGTTTTTTATTCTAATTTTTGTTATTTTCTTCTTGATTTGGGCTTAATTTTTTTTTTCTTCTATTTTCCTAAGTTGGAAACTTAGGTTACTGATTTTAGAACTTTTTTATTTTCTAATATACACACCCTATACTATAAATTTCTAAGAAGAGATTTCACTGTGTTCCACATATTTTGATAAGTTTTGATAAGTTGTTTTCATTTTTATCTAATTCAAAATATTTTTCCTTATAATTCCTCTTATAATTCTTTTTTGACCTATGGGTTAACTGGAAATATGTTATTTAATTTCCAAATTTTTGGAGATTTTCTAGCTATTTTTCTGTTATGGATTTCAGGTTTAATTCCCTTGAGATCTAAGAACATAATTGGATTTCTATTCTTTTAATAATTTAAAGATATGTTTTGTGTCCCAGTATGTGGTCTTTCTTGGTGAATGTTCCATGTGAGCATGAGAAGAATTTGTATTCTGCTGTTGTTGGGGGAGTGTTCTATAAATGCCAATTAGATCAAGTTGCTTGATGGTGCCAGTCTCTAACGTCTTTGACTGATTTTCACTCTGCTGCATTTATCAGTTACTAACAGAGTGGTTTTGAAGGTTCCAGCTATAATAGTGGATTTATCTACTTCTCCTGGTAATTCTATCAGTTTTTGCCTCCCATAGTTAATTACATAAGATACTATCAAATTATCAAAATATTATAACATATAAAATATTAAAACACCTTGATCTTATAAACATAAACAGAGTGTAAGTGCTCTGTTACTATAATTGTGAAATAGCACTTTTAATTTATATTTTTGTTACTTTAAAAACCACAATAGGAAAATATAATTTCTTAAAGTTATCTTGTAGGTAAATAAAGTTATCCTGTGGATAAATAAAAGTCTGAAATACGGTTTATATTAGTTATAAATATTAGTATATTAGTTATATATAATAGTTTTCTCTGTTACAAAGTCTTCATATTTTTAAATACATTTAAAAATTCAGAGTTTAGTGTTAGAAATGGTGTACTTCATATCAAAAAGAAAACATAACAGTAGGTCTTTTGAGCAGGAGTTCTGAGATACCACACAGCTATTTACAAACAATTTGCTTTCAGAAGGAAAATTAATGCATATGATATTGTGGAAGAACAAATTCATAGCTTTCGTGTTGAGATGTAATGATAGGAAATGTGAAATGACATACTTATGAGGAGTGAGGGATAATTACAGTATTCAAAATTAAGATATAAATGTCATATACACTACCAAATGTAAAATAGATAGCTAGTGGGAAGCTGCCACATAGCGCAGGGAGATCAAGGTGCTTTGTGACCACCTAGAGGGGTGGGATGGGGAGGGTGGGAGGGAGATGCAAGAGGGAGGAGATATGGGGATATATGTATACCTATAGCTGATTCACTTTGTTATACAGCAGAAACTAACACAACAGTGTAAAGCAATTATACTCCAATAAAGATGTTAAAAAAAAGAGACAAAAATGTCAACCTGACATTGTTTTTCCATTCCTTTATCTTTCTTAGGTTTGTGAAGATGTTTTTATCAAGCTGCTGTCTTTTTATCACTTGCATAGATCATAATTCACCAGTGGAAATGCAAATTTATCCCACGATCTGCTCCATGGTCTGAAAATGTGACCTTCAAATATCACTAATCTTCTAAAGAACAAGATAACAGGAAAATAGAGTATCACAGAAAGGATATTTTGAGGAAAATATTATTTCAAGTTAGTATTTTGAAAAGAAATGTCATTAACATTAAATTGAGTTCCAACTTTCAAGCATAACTGATTTATAGTTGAAAAAAAAAAACCCTTCAATAATACTCTTAGTGAATTGGGTGTTTGCACATATGTAAAACAAATTGTAACTCTAAGCTATCTGATAAAATTATTAAAAGCATTCTTTTTCTACCCTAATTAAAATGAACAAATCTGTAACCAGAATATGATTCCTTGTATTGGTTTTTCTGCAATGTTGGTCCTGTTTTGCATCTTAATTTCTTATAACTAGTGGAGTAGGGGGTTGCATTTTTTTATGTGTGTGAAATAGTTAGTAACAAAACTGTCTCAAAGACACCTCATGTAAAAAAGTTCTCTCAATGTTATTCACATTATAAATATATAATTTTAATGGTATTAAGTCAACTTTATTCTGGGAGTTACGTTTCTGAAAATTTTCTGCTGAACAAAAGTATAATCACTTAAGTAAGAGTAATTTCCTAACTAAAAGTGAGGGATGAGTCTATATCATTTTTGAAGACAAAAAATTACGCTTAAGGTTTTTCTTGGGGTTTTTTTTTTTTTTTTTGGTTTGTTTGTTTTGATGGTCTAGATGCTCTGTAGTAGATTTGTTTGAAGGCTAAATTATTCCTGAAGATAACTTACAATCATGTTCATTCTGTAGGATTGGGGAAAAGATTATATCCTTGACAAATAGACATTTCTCATTGCTACCTAATAGTGTGGTATTCCAGAAAAGTTTCATGGTAGAAAATATTCAAGGAATTGTCTATACATGTTTTCTGGTATTGCAGAAGTAAAAGACGATCCTCATCTCATGAACTGTCCTGTTAGATCAATCATAACAAACAACCTTAAACTGGAGGCAGAGACAAAGGAACAAACCCTGGAAGCCAAAATGAGAATTTGGAGGGCCAGATGAAAGTTGACCGTGGGTTAAAGGTCACATGGGAAATGATCTCTGCCAGATGTTCTATTTTCAAAATCCACTTGTGATTTTGAATTATGTTCTAATAACTATCCTTCTCTTAATGCCATCCATTATTCAACAAGTTCTGAATGTTTAGATTGTTGTCACTTATGGTTTTTTCTATAAAATCTACTCTCAACAAATTGAGTAGAGAAGGGATATGCCTCAACCTAACAAAGGTCATATGTGGCAAACTCACAGATAACATCATAATCAATGGTGAAAAGCTGAAAAATTTTGCTCTAAAATCAGGAATAAGATAAGAGTGCCCATTCTCACCACTCCTATTCAACATAGTAGTAGAAGTCCTAGCCAGAGAATTCAAACAAGAAAAAGAAATAAAAGATATCCAAATTGGAAAGAAAGAAGTAAAATATCTCTGTTTGCAGATGACATAATCTTATATATAGAAAATCCTAAAACTCCATCAAAAAATCCACATTAGAACTAAAAAATAGATTCAGTAAAGTTGCAGGATATAAAATCAACATACAAAAATCAGTTGCATTTCTATACACTAACAAAAAAACTATCCAAAAAGAAAATTAGAAAATAATTTCATTCACAATAGCATCAAAAACAATAAAATACTTAGAAATATATTTAACTAATTAGGTGAAAGATTTGTACACTGAAAACTGTAAGACATTGATGAAAGAAATGGAAAAAGACACAAATAAATGGTAAGATGTATGTTTGTGGATTGGAAGAATTCATATTTTTAAAACATGCATACTACCCAAAGCCATCTATAGATTCAATACTATCCTTATCAAAATTACAATGGCATCTTTCACAGAAATAGAATAAACAATCCTAAAATTCATAAGAACCACTAAAGACTCCAAATAGCTAAGCAATCTTGAGGAAGAAGAACAAAGCTAGAGGCAACATTCTTTGATTACAAACTATATTACAAAGCTATAGTAATCAAAGCAGTATGGTCCTAGCATAGAAACAGACACATAGATCATTGGAACAGAATAGAGAACCTAGAAATAAACCCACGCAAAGAAGGTCAACTAATATTTGGCAAGGGAGCCAAGAACATTCAAACATTACAGTCTTTTCAATAAATGGTGTTTGAGAAAATGGGTATTCACATGCAAAAGAAAGAAATTGGACTCTATCTTATACCACTTACAAAAATTACCTCAAAATGGTTAAAATATAAAATCATAACACTTCAAAAAGAAAATATGGGAAAAAAAGCTCCTTGACATTGGTCTTTGAAACAATTTTTTGGATATGACAACAAAAGCACAGCAACAAAAGCAAAAATAAACAAGTGGGACTACATCAAACTGAAAAGTTTTTGCACAGCAAAAGGAACAATCAGCCACATAAATAGAATCTAATTTAAAAATGAGCAGCGGATCTGAATAGACATTTTTCCAAAAAACACATACAAATGGCCAATAGGTACATGAAAAGATGTTCAGTATCACTAATTATCAGGGAAATGCAAATCAAAACCACAATGAAATATCATCTCACACCTGTCAGAATGGCTATCATCAAAAAGACAAGCATTAACAAGTGCTAGTGAGAATGTAGAGAAAAGGGAATCCTAGTGCACTGTGGGTGAGAATGTAAATTGGTACAACTATTATGAAAAACAGTATAGACCTTCTTCAAAAAATTAAAAATAGAGCTACCATATGGTCCAGCAATCTTACTTCAGGATATATAACCAAAGGAAGTGAAATCAATATGTTGAAAAATACCTGTATCCTCATTTTCCCTGCAGTATTATTTACAATAGCCAAGACATGGAAATAACAATCTAAGAGTCCATCAACAGATGAATGGATACAGAATTTATAAATATAAAAGCTCTCCTAACCCTCAGTTAAAATAAAATAAAATTGTAGGAGGGATTATCAAAATCTTAAAGAATGTAGAGGGGATGATTTCTACCATTTCTTTGTTAAAATCTGCAAAAACCAGATTGATTATGGTGAGTGATGGTAGACTATCGTAAGCCTATATAATGCTGGCCCTAATTGCAGTTACCATACTAGATAAGTCATTTTTACTGGAATGATCCCCAGCTTCTGAAACTCTTTATGCAGTTATTAACATGGGAAATGAGTTCTCAAAAAATATATCGATAAGGAAAATCAAAAGCAATTCACTTTTACATGGGAATGACAGAACATTCATTCATTCATTCATTCATTGCCTTAACATAAGACCATGTAAAATCTTTCGCTCTCTGTCAAAATATATTCTGCAGGGATTTCATTTGTTTTGACACTCTGCAGAATGCTGTAATGGTCCACTATATGAATGATACTGTGCACACATGAAGCTATAGTGAATAAACAATGAAATAAATAGACATACTGTTATAATACATTTCTCTTATGACAATATGTTTCAGAATAAATTCAGACATTTAAATGCAGCCTAAGAACATATACATTCAGCCTAGCTGGAGTCTAGACTTTTCTTAAATCTTTAGAATTCCTTTATGGTTTTAAGTGGAAATCAAATATATTAATAGTTTTAAAGGGGAATCCTTCTGAAACAGTAATGGCTTTGTGAGTAAAAAGAAAATTCAGCTTTTACACACTTAAATCAAAAAAAAAAAATTTTTAACCCGGAAAACGGCTAAATATACTAACAACAAAATATTCATTTTGCTAAAATCCCAAGGATTTATATGTTAAGGTTCAGTGTATTTAACAACTTGTTTGAAAAAGACTGGGGAAGACTACCTGACATATTAGTTAATATTTTTACATAAATAAAAGTTTAATCACTGATTTCAACCACCCTTCCATTTGTAAAGTTTGCATTGCATGTAATTGTAAGGTTTGCGTCACAAATATGACCTTTTGTCGTCTGACAGAAGGAGCCTGATTATTTTTAGCAGTTTCAAATATCAAGAGCTTTATGGTTTTCTTTTCAAATCCAAATAACAATAATACACCTTTAAAAGAAATAGAAACTAGCATATATATTTGACCAATAGCAACATAAGATGCCCCATTGTATCTTTTAGTGTGTAAACCTTTTTAAAAAGTCTATCTTAAACTAAGACAAACAAGTTATTGGAAATTGTTTTTGACACTCTGCCAGGTAGAAAAAGTAGTCTATTTGAGTTCCCTCCCTTCAATTTCATGCCATCTCAGTGAAAATTCCTTCTCTAAAGTCACTGAAACATCAGGAAGCAAAGGGCTTTTAAGGACATACATAAGGCCGTGAGTTTTGTTGGTGGCTTCTTGCCCTTTGTTTACTTTTTCCATTAGAGCACTCAGAGTTGGGACATCATTTCTGGCAGCCCTAAGGGACATGTCATCTTCATTAATTACAGGTTTGTTTCCATTAATTTTCCAGTTGGATAGATTTCTATGAGTGGTTGACCCTACCGTGTCATTTGGATCTGCCCTTAATCTCCACACTGCTGAATTCATTTTTTAAATCAGGAGGGATTATTGATTGAATAATCTGTTTTAAATTAATTCCCTGGTGGAGCAAACAATCTAATAGTTAATTATTTTCTACCGGTTCCATTATCTTAGTGCTTATATTTATTTGTTTTCCTCTGTATGTTTCTGGGAGAAAGTACCACGCTGTGTTAAGGGGCAGAGGTCTGGCTTTGAATTCTGCTCTCCCCACTCTTCACTCTGGGACTTTAAAATAAGTTACTCAGTTTATGCTTCAGTTCACTTATTTGTAAGGTAGGGGTATCAGTAATACTTCTTTTATAAGGTTATTGTGCAATATAAAACAAAAAATATCACAGTAATTGTGCCTGGCACATTGATCAGTTTACTAACTTCTACAAAAGTACTAATTTCTTTGATTTATATATATAACAATCATTATAATTATTGTAAATATTAACTTCAGCTTTTCAGGACCTCATCTGGTAAAACATTGAGCATTAAACTCTGAGGAGGACCTAGTGATCCAATCAGAATCATGGAGGTATTTGTACCTTTCTGGAATCACTGACATTTGACATTGGATGGCACTGGTGGGAAGCATAAGGCCAAGGTATCACAGATCTGAGCCTATCTGCTAGGTTTTTCATAAACAATATCTGAATGAGAATTTATTGGGCATTTTATAGATTATTCATTTGAAAAAAAAATTTTTAAATGGATTCCAAGGTAGATGCATATGCTGTACTTCACCTAATCTATCAACGATTTTTTTAACTAAATTTATTTATTATTTTATTTATTTATTTTTGGCTGTGTTGGGTCTTTGTTGCCACACGTGGGCTTTCTCTAGCTGTGGCGAGCAGGGGCTACTTTTCGTGGCAGTGCGTGGGCTTCTCATTGCAGTGGCTTCATTTGTTGTGGAGCACGGGCTCTAGGTGCACGGGATTCAGTAGTTGTGGCACGCAGGCTCAGTAGTTGTGGCTCACGGGCTTTAGAGCACTGGCTCAGTAGTTGTGGAGCACGGGCTTAGTTGCTCCACGGCATGTGGGATCTTCCTGGACTAGGGATCAAACCCGTGTCCCCTGCATTGGCAGGTGGATTCTCAGCCACTGCACCACCAGGGAAGCCCAATACCATCGATTTTAAAGATGAATCATTATTTTATGTAACACCAAGAAGCCAAAAAAAAATACCAGCAAGTAAACAATGACACAATATTAAGACATCATTTATTATTTGGCCCATTTCGATTTCAGAGATGTTAAAATGAGAAAAAATAACGTATCTCTCAATAGGTGATTTGCCACTGTTAACAAAAATTAGAAAGATTAGACCAGGTAATATATGTGTTAAAGAATAATTATGTTTAAATGTTTCTTTTTAGTTTTTTGAGATGTTTAAGGATATTAATCAAGCCTTATAAGTGTTAAAACCCCCTAAAAGCAATACTTGGCCCTGTTAAGTAAAGCCTCGCTTGAGATTTTGATCATCCCTGGTTTTATTTCATCTTTGCTCAGTGGCTGTCAATACTCAAAACCTAAGGTAGAGAAAGTTCCTGGGACAATTTATTTTTAATATTTTATGTTTTTTCACTCAAAAAATTTATAGAGATGAAGTAGGTTTTAGATGCCTTCCATTCTAATTTCCTCCTTTTATTAAAAGAAAACAAAACTAAAAAACCTCAAGTACTGAAAGATGTTAAAATTTGCCATGTGAGTGATTTACCAGTTAGTGACAGAACTAGAAGTGGAACACGAAGTCTCCAAGTCTGACCATAATAATCTTTCTTCTGGGTTATGCTATATTTTTTTTTCAGGAAGATCTCAGTTCTCTGTCCTCCCATGAGATATTGGTCTTGTGCCTGTAGACTGTGATCTTATCAACACTGATAGCATAAAAAATTGGCACATACACATGGTTATAGCCCCAACATTCATCTTCATCCATATGTTTTTATGAACAGCTGAAGTTTCACCAGTCTTATGTAAAATATGAAAAATAATATCTTTAGTTAATGGCTAACTTTTATCCACCAAATCCACCTCCCACATGGGCCTATGCATGTATACACCAACATCCATCTGGGCATGTCTCAGGGACCTCTCTTTCTAGAAATTTAGTGCTTCAACTATAGTTCCAATCCTTCATAAAGAGAAAATTAAACTTCAGGGCTAAACTTCCAGAACATGGAAGTCTCAACAGATCTCTCACTGGGTGCTAATTTCATTTAAACAGATGATAAAACAGGAGTTTTCTTTAAGTGTAATGGTGAGCTCTGGTTTAGATATTTGCTTTTGACTGCAAGAAGTATGTTAATAACTCGATATCTAAATAGCAAAGGAACTCTTTCATTTCTTATCAGTTATGGCTCTACCCCGAAACTCATGTTCATGTGCATGATGCAATTCTCGTGGAAACAGATCTTAAATAAAAACTTGCCTAGAGAATTTTAAGAATTCTGAAAAATTATGCTTCTTGAAAAAATTTTTCATTGGCAACAGGCTTGGCAAAATATGAGTCAAATGTCAGAGAAACATTTTTTTTGGCAAGAGGCGGGGAATCCCTAATGGAGACAATAAATAAAAAGAACTATTTACAGTCAGTGTTTTAATGAATGAATCTACACTGTTGACATCACTAGCCTGTTGGCCAAGGATCTCATTTGTATTAACCCGTTTTATTCCTTCCTACATTTGGAAAATTGGCTAATTTGCTTCTTGTCAACTCCTTCACCACAATACCTGCAAGAAGTGAAGTAGCTGAAATTTAAATTTATTAATATGGGTCTGTTATTGTCACTGATCAGACTTTATTTTTAAAAATTAATACAGATAGGAGTTCTAGTAAAGGCAGAGTACCTAGTATCAGATGATCCTAATAATAATTTAATAGTTATAATTATATATATATAATTATACATATAATAGTTATTGATTATATATATATATATATGTATATATATAATCAACTATAGCTTGAAGCAACTAGATAGCACCAAACACAGACAGAAACTGGATGGATAAGGCTTTTGAAAGAAGCAAATACAGTGAGTGAGATCCACATGAAAACAGCTTTGACCTGAAGATAATCATCTTCTGTATTCCACAGAGAGTAAAGCTCAAGCAGAAATCAGTAGTCTTATTTGGTTGAGGAGTTAGAGGTCAGAGGTTCATGTTGCCTGCTAGAGTGGCTGGAAATTGAGCAAGAAAATTGAGGAAAGTAAAAAGCTAAAAGGGAGAACCCTAAATTGAAATTCATGCCCAATACATTTTCTTTATTTACCTGTTTATCTCCAACACCTAAAATAGTACCTAGCATATAGTACTTCCCAGGTTTTCTAACAGAGTCATTGAAAGCAGAATAATCCTGATAAGATAGATCTAGTTCAGTATTGGGTAGCAAAGCTTACTTCTGAGAAGCAATAAGGTTTTAGGCACTGACTGATTATAAGGTAGGGGAAAAGGAAAAATCATCCCCATCCAAACTACAGGTGCTCAGCCAAGAAAGAATGCTTTGGTCTCGAGAAGAATAGCCTAATTTGAAGATGTTGAAATTGATTTTAGTCTACTTGAAGACTGACAAATTATGGGCTTCCCTGGTGGTGCAGTGGTTAAGAATCTGCCGGCCAATGCAGGGGACACGGGTTCAAGCCCTGGTCTGGGAAGATCCCACATGCCATGGAACAACTAAGCCTGTGTGCCACAACTACTGAGCCTGCACTCTAAAACCCATGAGCCACAACTACTGAGCCCGTGTGACACAACTACTGAAGCCTGCACACCTAGAGCCCTAGCTCCGCAACAAGTGATGCCACTGCAATGAGAAGCCTGCGCACCGCAACGAAGAGTAGCCCACTCTCGCCGCAACTAGAGAAAGCCTGCATGCAGCAACAAAGGCGTAACACAGCCAAAGAATCAATTAATTAATTAATTAATTTTTTAAAAAAATTGACAAATTATGGAAACAGACCTGAAAAAATAAGGCAACTTTGATAAGAACAAATAAAAGTGCAAGGGCGAAAAAGAAAAGAAAAAAAATTTGTAGTCTTCGCTTGGAGATCAAGAGATTCATGGAAGCTGGGAGGACTTTGAAGATACTGTTAAGAAAAGCCTAAGAGTCTTTGAGGCTGGTGTGAATGGACGCCTAAAAAGATTTGAGAAAGCTGATGGTAAGATGTTAAAGGAGAGCCAGAGAGACGCTTTTAGCACTAGCAGGAAAGTGTGACGTTGTGTGGAGGTAGAAAGGCTGGCCACACTATCCCTGCAGTAAGGCGGAAAGGAGGGAGCCAACTCAGTGACATCGCAAGAGAGAATCCCGCAGAATATTAAAAGGGCAGACAGGGAGGCTGGGAGGGAGGCGCAAGAGGGAGAGGATATGGGGATGTAAGTATACCTATAGCTCATTCACTTTGTTATACAGCAGAAGCTGACACACCATTGTGAAGCAATTATACTCCAAGAAAGCTGTTAAAAAAAAAAAAAAAGAGTCATGTACTAAAGATGCAGACGTAGAGAATGGACTTGAGGACACAGGGAAGGGGAAGGGGAAGCTGGGATGAAGTGAGAGAGTGGCATTGACATATATACACACTACCAAATGTAAAATAGATAGCTGGTGGGAAGCAGCCGCATAGCACAGGGAGATTAGCTTGGTGCTTTGTGACCACCTAGAGGGGTGGGATAGGGAGGGTGGGAGAGAGATGCAAGAGGGAGGGCATATGGGGATATACATATGCACATATGTATGCATATAGCTGATTCACTTTGTTATACAGCAGAAACTAATACAACATTGTAAAGCAATTATACTCCAATAAAGATGTTTAAAAAAATAATAATAATTATGCCAAATGAAAGAAAGAAACAAAAAAAAATCAAGAGAGCCTGGCACAGTCCTGAAGCAAGAGGTAGTAATACCAAGCAGGGCCCTGTGGGGCTCCTGGGCACAAAAGCCTTTCTGTGTCCCCCATTTCTTTGATTACAGGAAATAGGCTTCATTCAGCCTCCATGACCTTCCCTGAGTTCCAACGGGCAGATTCAAGCAGTTGTTAATTAGGGAAGGGAGGGGATGCAAGACAAGGGAGAAACAAACAGTCAAGAGAAACAATAGTGCAGCCTTGGGGCAGGGTCCTGGTTCCCCATCGAAGGATACACACAACAATATCTTTGAGCTGTTTTGCAGATACTAAAACCACCACTAGGTGGAAAAAGCTAATGGTTAACGACGGTATGCTGTCCACAAACACGTAGACCCCAGGCGGGTTGGAACCTGAAGGTTGATGATATTGACTCCCACTTACCTCACCACCAACCAATCAGTCCAAGAGCTGATGACGCCCTCTTTGAACCATTACTATAAAACTCCTCACTACCCTCTCCAAGTTGTGACACACAGTTTCGGGGGCATTAGCCCACTGTGGCCCCCTTTGCCTGGCAAAGCAATAAAGCTGTTCTTTTCTACTTCACTCAAAATTCTGTCTCCTAGATTTAATTCAGTGTCAGGGTACAGAGGCCAGATTCAGCTTCAGTAGCACCACATATTCTAGGACCTGGAAGAAACTCAGTGCAGCTGGAGTGCAGAGAACAACAGGCATATATGTGGGCAGGAAAGAGTCCGACCAAAGGGCTTGTACGATAAAGAATTTGCTCTCAATACGATGAACGAAGGGAAGCGATGAAAGGGTGTAGATACAATTAGATTTCAGTTTTTTAAGCTCACAATGGCTGCCTAGGAAAGAAAAATGGAATAGGGGAAGAGAGGATGCTAGGAGAATAATAGGAAGAATATTGCACTAGTTTTCATAACAGCTCATAAAAGAAGTTGCTGGGAAAGTTTGTGAAGATGCAGAGAATAATATTGGGGGGAAATTCAGCAAGTAGAAGCCCTCAGTGATGCACCAAGTATGGGGGGTAAGTGCAGATGTGTTAAGAGTAAGCTCTGCTATTCTAGCTGAGACATTTGGGTGATTTCTGAGACAGGCACTCATGGAGGTAGACACACTTCTGCATCCGTATATCTTCAACAACATGCAAGAGACCCACTGGCAAAAATACTGATATTGGGTTTAACCGGAAGGAATGTTTGCTTAGATACTAATTTGGTAGTTCATTCACTCATATCAAATATGTTCATGAAATAATGAATTAGGTTTCACAGCCTTATAACTGCACGATTGCATAAACTCTGATAATTCATATCCAGGTTCATAGTCATGTGTACTATTCCATATATTTTTTTTTTTACTACACATATGCTCTGTTTCTCCAATTTAATTTAGAACTTCTGGTTGCTAAAGTAAACATCATGCCAAACATATATTTTTATACATCTCAGCAACTAGTATAGTGCCTTATGATATTACACTGCACATACACAGTGTAGTCCTTTTTCTGTTTCATCATTAAGACGTTTCTGTTTATATGGTTCATCCTAGAGTCTTTTCCTCTTCTGTTACTCCTTATCCCTTTACTGTGTTTTATTATTTTCAAAGGACTTTTAACTATCTCCAATTGTATTTATTTATTGTATTGTATTTACTTATGGTTTGTCATCCCATAGGGCTATGCCAGTCTCTCCCATGACACTGTAATCTTCATGAGAGCAGAAACCTTGTCTTGTTTACCAGCATGTCCTCAATCCTCATTAAATATTCGCTGAATGAATAAATGAATGAATGAATACAGTACTTTTCTCAATAATTACTTCAAGAATGAATGTTAACACATATTTACGTTCATATATGTGCTCGTGTGCATTAAAGCTGAAAGTTAAAAAATATATATATTTCAGGTATATATAGAAAATATTCCCACCCTCACTCTTTACCACCAAATGACAAATCTTCAAGAGTGGAAGTTAAAGAGAAAGACGAACAGCTGGACTGTCAAAGATGCCTTGGGTGCCAAAATGAGGCCCACAACACTGTCTTCTGCTTTGGTGGGCAATTCCTTCAAGATTAAATGCAAGGAGATTCATAACAATAAAAATTACCATGGACAACAATTTGTGATATTCTTCTTCCATGAAAGTCATCCTCTATTCCTTTATCTGGAAATATGTTTCATTCTCTTTTAAATTTCAATTGTCCTTATCATTCCATATGCCCTTTTTGGCAAAATTTTTTACTTTTTAAAGTTATATCTCTTTCTGATTATGTCTTACTGTTCCTAAATTACTGTATACTCCTCAAGGACAGATACTAGCTGTCCTCCAGCACAGTAATTTACTATTAATAAGGCACTCAACAAATACTTGCTCAATTATAAATGAATGGATGCTGAATTGATTTTTTCCCAGCAAATAAAGCATGAAATTATTTGTTTCATTTTGTTTTGTTTTAGCCTACAGTACCCAGTATTGTCAGGCGGTCTCCCATCCAAGTACTATCCGACCCTACTTAGCTTCTGAGATCAGATGAAATTGGGTGTGTTCAAGGTGGTATGGCCATAGACTGGATTATTTGTTTATGAAATTGATTTTTTGGATTGAAAGGGACTTTGCAAAGAATGACTCATCATAGTGAGTTTTGTTTTAATATCAGTTCTTTCTCCAGTAATTTTTTTTTAACATCTTTATTGGAGTATAATTGCTTTACAATGGTGTGTTAGTTTCTGCTTTATAACAAAGTTAATCAGCTATACATATACATATATCGCCATATCTCTTCCCTCTTGCATCTCCCTCCCTCCCACCCTCCCTATCCCACCCCTCTAGGTGGTCACAGAGCACCAAGCTGGTCTCCCTGTGCTATGCGACTGCTTCCCACTATCTATTTTACATTTGGTAGTGTATACATGTCCATGCCACTCTCTCACTTCGTCCCAGCTTACCCTTCCCCCTCCCCATGTCCTCAAGTCCATTTTCTAGTACATCTGCGTCTTTATTCCCATCCTGCCCCTAGTTTCTTCATGACCATTTTTTTTCTCCAGTAATTTTATTCTTTCCTGTATATTTATTTTCAAATGCGTTTGCTTTCAAGGATAATATCTACCAGAAGACTAAAAATGTGAGTACAACTTATGGTTTTCTGAAATTTTTTGCTGTTCACACTAAAACACACTATTACGCTTTGAAGAGGAGTTAATATCCCTCATAAACAGCAAATCAACACATTTTACCCTTAATGATACATCTGTCCTCAAGCAACTCTGCTGCCTTAGTGATTTTTTTGTGTATAAAAATGAAAAATAAATAATCCTTGAGAATTATTTTTACAGCTTGAACAAATGCAATTTTGATGTGTTAACACTCATAAAGACTGTTGACAGTTTTGTCTTCCCAGTACTCTTGCTTCTCATGAAAACAGCATCTCCATCTGTTTGAAAATTATTTTTCCCTGTTTGTTTCAGCCCTAGTCTTCTGACCTAATGTTATGGTAGTTATGAGCTAATTTGGGCTTAACAATACCCTTTCTTGGTATATTTCTAAACAAAGCTGAGGGACAGGTGTTTTTCTACCCATGCACCAAGTCTCAGCCGCATGGAGGTGCCAGGATGAATGACAAAGATGAAACACAAAGGGAAATAGAATTGAGAGACCAAGAAGAAGTCCTTATGGTATTTGAATTTCTGGTTTTTACTCCCCCCGAGACCAGCTCCTCTTTGTTCTTGTAATGGTTTGGTAAAGTGAACTGTAAATTACTTTATTAATTACTTGAGCTACTTTGAATTGTATTTCTACTGTTGCAACCAAAGTAGAGTTAAATTAAGCCCTAGAGGATATTCATCTTGGCTATTTAGGCTTTAGCTATAGCAAATATAATCAAAGCTATGAATAGACTATTGGCTGAATATGCCTGTTGAGAATGCGTTTTTCCAGCCAAGACTGAATAGCCACTATGCATGACTGCAAAGTGAGAATTTGAGTATTTTCTTTTACATCCACCTGGCATAAAAAGTCATAAAAAAACAAAAGAAAGTAAATTTTCATGTGGGGCAAAAATGGATTAAAGGTAGTAGCAATATATCAAAAAGAAAAAAATTTGTAGTATTTTTCTGGAGGTATTAAATAGGCATATTTTAATCATGGTACCTACAAAACAGTGGTGTAAATTAAGAAAAGTGTTAGTTTGTCCTCATAAATTTTACACACATATTTCTCACTTGGTTTAAATGTCATGGTGTTTTAGATGACTTCCTCCTGTGGTATTTTGAGTGCGGAAGATAGCAAAGGTCATGACCATTTGTGGTCAATAAACAGTTCTGTTCCACTCTCTCCCAGAGCAAGAAGATTCGGGCTGGTTATTAATTCAGGTGGCCTGGCTAAAATCCATCTTCAGTAATTACATTTCTGTCTACATAAAATTGATAATGTAGTTTCAGCAAGAGAACTCATTCATGATTGTCATCAGTTTTAAAAAAAACACAGAGACACAAAATCAACAAACATGGTATTATGCTCTAAAAAGAACAAAGGTTTCATTTTGCTCCAATGTGAATGTCCTCAAAGTCTGAAATAACTAAGCAGGTAACATTTACTATATGTCATCAGCTAGGGAACTTTAAGTAACAAGAAATCTCTCAGCCCTTTAAACATCCTGTTAAGTCATTTATATGAAATTATCTTAGAAGTCCACTTGAATCTCTCTCTTTTATCCACTTAGCTTTCTGCTCCCAATTCCTGCTCGACTTTCACTTTCTCTGCAAAACCTTGAGTGCCTCACCTCCCACCTGCTAAGCTAAATTATGCACCCTTTCCCACTGTCCTTGACCACCTTGATTATGGCACCTATTGTCTTATCCTTACTCCCCATTGGACTGTTAGGTCTTTGAACCAAGAACCTCCATGTTATTCTTCTTTGTATTCCCCAATTAACACCATGCTTTACATGTGCTGTATTCAAGTGTGCAATAAATGTTTATTGAACACATGAAAATAAAATCAAGATTTCCTACACATTTAAAATGGGAACTAAAATAATACTCTCAAAAAAAGATATAGCACAATATATTTAAAAGGCCTGAAACCTTGCATCCAGGAAGAAAAAATTACAATGGAATATTTGGAGATTTGGGGTACACAGTGTCCTAAAAAGACACGACAGTCCTATTTGTCAAATGGGGAGCCTAGAGTATGGGTTGCCCCTGGAACACCATTTCAAGATGGTGTGCATGCTTTTTCCACATCCATGAAGGTGTCTTTAACTTAGGAGATGATGTATCTTCTGAGGAAAAGAAATGGACAGAGTATCAAGGTCTGGTCATGTGGATGGAGGCTCTTGTCCCATGAGAAGCAGGAAATCAGGTGGTAAATGAGGAAACAACAGAATGAGGTCAACTCAGTACCCAGCCTTAGGGTCCCAGTAAATAGGGATTCCTTAGGGGTTACAAAGTAACAAATAACCCACCTCATTATCTACAACAATTCATCTAACCAGTCCCTTATTGACAGGCCTTCAGGCTGCTTCCAGTATTTTTCTATTACTGCAACAAGAAACGTATGTACACTTCATTTCAAATGTGTATATTTGCTATAAACTCCTAGAGGAGAATTGCTTGGTCAAAGTGTTAGTGAATTTGTAGTTTTGATAGTTATTGCCAGATCATTCTCCATATGGTTTGTACCTATTTATAATCTCACCAACGATACACCAGTGCCTTTTTTCACATACCTTTGTCAATTCATGTTGTTATCCCTTTTTGATCTTTGCCAATCTGATAAGTGAGAAACATTTTGGTATTGTTTTTTAATTTGCATTTCTCTTATTGAGAGTGATGTTTGCATTCTTTCATATATTTCAAAGCTAAGTGTATTTCCTTTTTTACATACTCCATATCTGTTGCCTATTTTTCCATTGAATGTGTGATCTTTCTATTAGTGACTTATAAGCACTCTCTATGTATTAGGGAAATAAATGCTTCATTGTGAACTTATTTGTTCATGATTTATTGTTTTCTTTAACTCTACTATGTTTTTATCATACAAACTTTTTTTTTAAAAAGTCTTATGTTAACAAACATATAACCTTCTGTTTTCTGGCATTAGCTTTTTGTATATTACTTAGAAAAAACTTTCTCAATCAAAAATAATCAAAGCTTGCTTGTGTTCAAATTCCAGCTTTTCCTCTAACTAGCTGTGTGATCTAGACAAATAATTTAATTGCTCTGAGCCTATTCTTTCTCTGTGAAATGGAGTAACAATACCACCTAATTCATAGGGTTTGGGGAGGACTAAATAAGATAATAGTTTTAATGTATTTAGCATAATGTTTATCTTATACTAACAAGATAATAATAACAAGTTGTTTTGTTGTTGTTGAATGAAATGAGTGCTGAACCAATTACCATTTTTTCCAAAGAACCCAATTTTTTTTCTTTCTTTTTTTTTTTTTTACTATTTCTTACATTGATAAATGGAGACATTATTAAGCCAGTCTTTCTACTTGGAAAATTAAACTCATCAGTCTTCTCTTCAAAATATTTATTGAACATGAACAAAGTCAAGTCTAAAATGAAGCTTTGGGAGTTGACATAGGAAGTAAGTGTTACCCAACAGCTCATTCTGTTATTGTAAACAAGCATGCCTAGAGCCAAACTACTGATGTACGCTAAAACTCTCCAGATTTTGCTGAACATATCCATTTTATGTGCAGCTGCTGTATTGATTTCTGAGTAGTTAGATTTATTTATGATTGCCATAGAAATAACATGAAGATGAATTTTCCACCAAACACACCTAGCAACTCTGTTGTTGTCTGTATATTCAATATATCCTTGGTTACCCTGGGGATTCCACAGAATATGAATGTCCCTACCATTTTTTTTGAGCTCACAAATGTCAACTAGTACCTTGGTGATTTTGTTTCCCCGCCAACAAGAGAAGGCACTTCCCATGGGTACATCATTCTACTCTTGGAATAAACTGCAAAGCAAATGTCTACCTAAAATAAATGTAATAATTCAGAGCCCCTTGTATTGTTATATTGTATGTGGGAAAACAAGTTTTTTCCAAATTAAGTTGTACTATGTATTGGAGATTTTTGACATTTAATGTATATTGTATATGAAAACTTCAGGATTCATTTTTTCTGTCTTTAAATGTGTTAAATTGCTCACCAAATATCACAAAATCACATGAACTCATCACAATTAGTAAGCCAGTGTAAATGATCATCACCATCATCATTATCTTCCAATACACTAACTCCATCCCACAAAGATTAAATTTTAGTCAAAAAAAAATTTTGCTAAGTTAATCTGTGGTTAAGTTTTAATAGATTAATTTTACTGCAACACTTGTTTGATGAACGATTCCTCAATTGGTGCTGTACAAAGAAAAAGAATGTTAAATTGTAAAGCAGGGAAGGCCCTATTGTAGAAGAATTTTTAAATGGAATTTTAGAGTTTAGAACTTGGAAGGACTTTAAAAATGAATTAGTCTTGTTTCATTTGGAAGATGATTTGATTAGGGTCACAAAGCTAGCTGGGAAAAAAATGTGGTCTAAATTCAAGGACACTAAACTGATATTCACTCAACAAGGATTTATTTAACAACTATTATAGGCCAGACAAAGCTGGGGTCCTAAGGATATAAAGATATATAAGGCATAGCTTTTGTTCTAAGAAATTCACAATGTTGTAAAGAAAAACTCAGAGTTTGTATTGTCTCTGATCTCTTTTCTCTTCTTCAGATTGATCCAAGTAGCTTATTTTCTAATTATCTAAATCAGGGGTAGAACTTGGATATAGGTAAATTAATGACAGCATAAAAAACTAATTAGAAAGAATAAGTCTGAATGAAGTAATGGATATAGTAAAGAAAGAAAGATCCCAGAAAAAAAGGAGAGCAGATGCATTTAATTACACAGATTTTTGACATGACAAGGTATATATATTTTTTCTTTGTGGTCACAGGGAAAGAAAAGAAAGGAAAGAGGCATTTGGCAGAGTTTGAATTGGGGATAGAAAAACATATTTCAATAAGCATCCATTCAATAATCATTTAACCTAATATGTGCATTTAAACTCAGGAATATGGTATTGTAGAAAGAACCAGATAGGTTAGATTTCATTTTACAATGAAATTAGATGTCATTTATATTGAGTTGCCTTCGCTGTGTCCAGCACTCTGCTAGGTGCTAGGAATATAAAGTTAAACAAACTTTGACCAGCTTCTGTCCCAGGAATTTTATCAGAGACCACAGGCAAGAAAACAGGCAATTCCACAATGCAATATGTGCTTTTAGAGAAGGCCAGTTTTCTGTGGGTCACAGAGGAAAACTTACTCCACCCAGAAGAATAGTTTAGAAAGCTTCAGAAGTAAAAGGATGAATTATACACCTCAGAAATGAAAAATTAAAAGTTTTTTTAGTCTATAAAGAAAAGGTAATACAAGAGGAAGCCGACCTTCCTGCCTGAATCACATCATTCAGGACTTTGTAAACTCTGAAAAAGAGTTGGGTTTATATCAGGGATCAGTGGAGAGCCATTTAAGGGTTTCGGTTGGGAGCGTGATGGGAGTAGATGTGCTCTTTAGAGGATGACTCTGGTTTCAGTGTGAACATCTTAAGAAGAGCAATACTAAATGCATAAAGACGAGCCAAGGGCTTTATCAATAATCCTGGCAGAAAACTGCAATGACTTGTACTAGTAAATAGTTGTAGAGATGTAGGGTGTTTTCTTGCCTGGATAACTGGTTAGTGTGATACCCATTCCCAGAGAGAAAAATGTCAGCTTTGCTGGAGCAGATATTCAGTTTTGAACAGACTCAATCTGAATAATCTCTATTTAAATGGTTACTGAAAGAAGAGATCACACAGGTATAGTGTATACAGTGGAGAGAAAGAAAAGAACCAAGGACAGGAGTCCAAGAAGCTTATGTTTAGGATAAGGAGAGAGAAGGAAAATCTGAGTAGAAGACCAAAGAATGATGAGAAATGTGAGATAAAGAGTGAGAGTTGGGGAATCAGAGAATGCAGAGGACTATTTCAAGAAATGTGACTCTCAATGGATAGGCAAGTTAACATTAGCTGAAAGAGAAATGTGAGAATGAAAAATAAGAGATATTTTTAAAAGATGCTTATCCTTAAATACTCAAGAGAAGGATCCATTACAACAAAAAAATCTAGAGATATAAAAAAGATGAGTGGTGGCGGCAGAGTTGGTGATTGAGTGAACTAACTTACCAAAATAGTTGGAGAAGTCAGGAGCCAGAGCACAGGGAGTTCCACTTGGACAAGAGGAATCATGCTACTTTCTTTGTAAAATGGCCAAAGCTAAGGAAAGAAGGTAGATAGGTAGAGGTAATTTTGCCACTGTAATTGAAAGAAGTCGAGAGAATTCTAATCTGTTGTCTTCTACTGTCTCTGTCAGTTAAGAGGCAAAATTATATGCTCTGAGTGAAGTGGAAGTCATAGCGTCAGAAGTTGGAGAAGAATGGGGGATCTGAAATTGTCACTTTAGAAAGCTGAGAAAGACCTTGCTAGGAAAACATAGATGTATTGCTGAGCAACCCTGAGGGCCCAGTCAAAGTGGGAGACTAGCCATTTCCAGTATCTCAAATGTGATGGGTTGAGTGATTTCTTTAGGAGTGTTCAGAATGACAGAAAACTGGATTGAGGTAGGTTTGTGTCTTTGCCAGAGAGACATCATGCATGTAATAAAATAAGGTAAGTTAGTCAAGCAAATATCATGACCTGAGTGTGTTTGAAGTGATGGACCATTGAATCTAAGTTCTTTACAGTAGGAAGTGAATCCAAGAAGACACCGAGAACTTTAGGGGGAAAAAGTAGGGGCTAGAGAGCCTGTGAGGGGAAAAAACAGGTATAGAGAAAGAGACTTAGTGAATGAGCAGCAAGGCTATAAGGTCTGTTGATAAAAAACACCCAATCATATCTGTGTAAATGGTGCCATATTTTATTGTTAAGAATATGTGACTTTATATCCAAAGATATTATAGAAATTGTCATTGAAAGGGGAGATATGAGTAGATAATATGTATCAGTAAATGCATTTACATAGAGAAATTTATTTACTCTTTAGCTCCAGGAAGATGGAAAGTTCAGATTCAGATTTTATTTTATTTTTTGTAATCAGCTTTAAGATGTTGAGGTCTTCTGCTGAAAAATTACATTACAAACTGTCTATATTCCTTTAAAATTTTCCCCAAGTTCTTAAATTGTCATCTTTTACTAAAAGAGCATAATTTCACAGGGTTATTATGTCAAGGAATAGAAGGAGAGTTGATTATGATGAAAAAGAAAGTTTCATTAACTCTCATTTTCCAACATGTGGACCACTAATGAATGTGAAAAGAGAATCAGAGGACTTAACAAGAATTTTGGCACCTTACATGCACTTGAAGAGTGTGATAACACCTAACCAATTGCTTTTGCTTTTTTTTATTTCATAAAATCCAATTCGTTTGTAATGATTTTTTGTATGGTGGAAGATTGCTATTGCTACTGACATCTATCAACATCTGGTTATTTGACACCAATAAAAAAGGGATCAGGACATTAAATGCAGAAAAATTTTTGTATCCATTTTACCATTCATGGACATGTGTGTTTTAAATGAGGGGCTGTTACCTACAATGTGGCTATGAACATTATGTTATATGTCCCCATTATGCACAAGAGCAAGATTTTCCCTGGGATAAATATCTAGTAGGGGTCATACTCCATCATGGGGATGAACATGACCAGCTTTATAGTTAATGCCAAAGAGCTTTCCAAAATGATTGCATGAATGTATACTCGCTCCAACAGTGTATGAGGACTACCATTGCTCCACAGTCTTGGGGATCCAGACTTTTAATTTGGGACATGAATCTGAATTTCCATTCTCCTAGATCCAAAGATTTTGCTTCCTGAAGAGCTGAGCTGGTAGTCCCCACTGGCTTACTGGGCAGTTCTGCCTAATTCAGGTCCTTAGCCATTGAGCCATAATAGTGATGGAGCCAATTTTGTGAGCTTGCCTGGACAGAGAAGCAAATCTGTAGCCCCACTCAACTGCTGAATATAGCATTCAGTTCCACTGGAGACTAGGAAGACTGACCAGAGCATCCAGGCAACCATGGAGCCCAAATTGGGCAGAGAATCAAGCCAATAGGAAAAAGAAAGAACTTTTATTTAAAGCAATAATAGCTAAAAACTTCCTGAAGTTGGGAAGAGAAACAGATATCCAAATTCATGAAGCCTAAAGGACCTCAAATAGGTTGAATTTGAAAAAGGCCACACCAAGACATATTATAATTAAATTGTCAAAAGTCAAAGAAAAAAGAGGAAAATTTTAAAGCAGCAAGAGAAAAGTGACTTCTCACATATAGGAAAACCTCCAAGGGACTACTGGAATATTTCTCAATAGACACTTCACAGGCCAGGAGATAGTGGGGTGATATACTCAAAATATTGAAAGAAAAAACTTTCAACTAAGAATATGCTACCTGTCAAAGCTGTCCTTCAGAAATAAAGGAGAGATAAAGACTTTTCTGAACAATCAAAAGCTGAGAAAGTTCAAAACCACTAGACCTGCCAAGAAATGTTAAAGGGCATTTTTCAAATGGAAATAAAATGATGCTAATTAACATTGTAAAAACATATGAACTTATGTGTGAAACTCATTGGTAATAGTAAACACATAGTTAAAGTCAGATTCTCTGAATTTATCGTGGTAATGCATAATTCACCACTCTATAATATATAACTCTAGTTTAAACTTAAAAAATAAACATATTAAAAAACATTAAAAAAACCAAAAAAACCCCATAACTTCAATAATTTGTTATTTTATATAAAATATTAAAATATGTAAATTATGATATCAATAACCTAAAATGTGAAGGAGGTAAAGATAAAAGTATACAGTTTAGGTGTGCTATTAAAGTTAAGTTCATATCAGGTTAAAATAGAATGTCAAAAATAGGATATTTTATGTAAGCCTCATGGTAACTACAAAAGAAAAACCTGCAGTAGATACACAAAAGATTGTGATAAAGGAATCACAGCATACTGCTACATAAAGTGATCCAATCACAAAAGAAGACAATGAGATAAGCAAGGAAAAAGGATCTATAAAACAGTCAGAAAACAATTGGCAAAATGGCATAGTAAGTCCTTAATTATCAATAATTAAACATACGTGGATTAAATTCTCCAATCAAAAGACAGAGTGGCTGAATGGATTTAAAAAAGAAAAATCCAACAATGTGTTGTCTACAAGAGACTCAGTTTAGCTTTAAACATACAAATACTGAGAGTGCAGGGATAAAAAAAGATATTTTAAGCAAATGGTAACGAAAGGAAAGAAAGGGTACTTACTTATACTTATATCAGACATAATAAACTTTACCTAAAAATGTTCAAAAGAGAAACAGAAGGTCACTATAAAATAGTAAAGTAATCAATCCATCAATAAGATATAAAAATTTTAAATATTTATGAACCCAACATAAGAGTACCTAGATATATAAAGTGAATACTAACAGAATTAAAAGGAGAAATAAGCAGCAACACAATAATAATTGAGACTTTAATACCCCAATCTCAATAATGCATAGATCATCCAGACAGAAAAGCAATGAGGAAACAGCAGAATTGAATAACACTATAGACCAAATGGATCTAGTAAACAAAATATGCAATCTAAAAGCAGCAGAACACATATTCTTCTCAAGTACACACAGAAAATTTTCTAGTATAGATTATGTGTTAAACCACAAACAACTCTTAGCAAATTTAAGAAAATGCAATCATACCAAACATTTTTTTATAACCACAATGGTGAGAAACTAGAAATCAATAACAGGAGAAAAACTGGAAAGTTAGTAAATGTGTGGAAATTAAACACACACCTGAAAAATCAATGAATCAAAGAAGAAGTTGAAGGGAAACAAAAAAGTATCATGAGACAAATGAAAATGGAAACACAACATATCAAAATTAATGGAATGTAGCAGGTGTCCACTCCTCTGGTGAGACAGGGCCAGGAGATGCTCTCCTCAGCTCCTTGCCTGGGTGGGCAAGTCAGGCTCTAGGGCCAGCAGAAATCCTCATTTGAGGGTCCCACCAAGTTCCCTGGTCAGAGTGCTACAGCTGAGAGGAGCGGCTGCTTGGGACTACTGCTCGGGTGCTGTAGAAAGCCTTCTTGGAATCTGACATGTTATCACTTTGGGATCGTTGGCCAGCTGCTCCTGACTTGGCCACATGAAGGCTCAGACTGTCCCAGTCTCTGAACTGAAGAGAACCAACATTATTAGCATATCTCTCACCACCATGAATGCAAGGTTTTTCAGTGAAGAGTATCAGGAGGACATCTACAAATCCCAGACTGTCATATGCAAGTTCTGAGGAATAGTGGAATAACCCAGTGTATCTGGGTGACCTTTGGAGACAGCTGAGACAGACCTACAACAGGGCAGTGGCTGACACCCAACTCATAGACCATCTTCTCCAGCCATGTGGCTGACAGGGTCTTGGTGCTCTGGCCGGGTGTCAGGCCTGAACCTCTGAGGTGGAACAGCTGAATTCAGGACATTGGTCCACCAGAGACCTCCCAGCCCCATGTAATATCAATCAGCGAGAGCTCTCCCAGAGATCTCCGTCTCAATGCTAAGACCCAGCTCCACACAATGACCAGCAAGCTCCAGTGCTGGACACCCCATGCCAAACAACTAGCAAGAGATGAATGCAAACCCACCCGTTAGCAGAGAGGCTGCCTAAAGTCATACTAAGTCCACAGACACCCCAAAACACACTACCGGACATGGTCCTGCCAACCAGAAAGACAAGATCCAGCCTCATCCACCAGAACACAGGCACCAGTCCCCTCCACCAGGAAGCCTACACAACCCACTGAACCAACCTTCCCCACTGGGGGCAGACACCAAAAACAACGGGAACTCCAAACATGTGGCCTGCGAAAAGGAGATCCCAAATACAGTAAGTTAAGCAAAATGAGAAGACAGAGAAATACACAGCACATGAAGGAACAAGGTAAAAACCCACCAGACCACACAAATGAAGAAGAAATAGGCAGTCTACCTGAAAAAGAATTCAGAGTAATGATAGTAAACATGATCTAAAATCTTGGAAAGAGAATGGAGAAAATACAAGAAAGTTTTAACAAGGACCAAGAAGAACTAAAAAGCAATCAGACAGTGATGAACAACAAAATAAATGAAATTTAAAATTCTCTAGGGGGAATCAATAGCAGAATAACCGAGGCAGAAGAACGGATAAGTGACCTGGAAGATAAAATAGTGGAAATAACTACCACAAAGCAGAATAAAGGAAAAAGAATGAAAAGAATTGAGGACAGTCTCAGACACCTCTGGGAATGCAAGAATTCTTCAATAAACACAAATCAATCAATGTGATAAACCATATTAACAAATTGAAGCAGATAAACCATATGATCATCTCAATAGATGCAGAAAAAGCTTTCAACAAAATTCAACACCCATTTAGGGTAAAAACCCTCTAGAAAGTACGCATAGAGGGAACTGACCTCAACATAATAAAGGCCATATATGACAAACTCACAGCCAACATCGTTCTCAATGGTGAAAAACTAAAATCATTTCCACTAAGATCAGGAACAAGATCTTACATAGAGAATCCTAAAGATGAATCCTAAAGAATACATAGAGAATCCTAAAGATGCTACCAGAAAACTACTAGAGCTAATCAATGAATTTGGTAAAGTAGCAGGATACAAAATTAATGGACCTAAATCTCTTGCATTCTTATACACTAATGATGGAAAATCTGAAAGAGAAATTAAGGAAACACTCCCATCTACCACTGCAACAAAAAGAATAAAATACCTAGGAATAAACCTACATAAGGAGACAAAAGACCTGTATGCAGAAAACTATAAGATACTCATGAAAGAAATTAAACATGATACAAACAGATGGAGAGGTATACCATGTTCTTGGATTGCAAGAATCAACATTGTGAAAATGACTGTACTACCCAAAGCAATCTACAGATTCAATGCAATCCCTATCAAGATACCAATAGCATTTTTCTCAGAATTATAACAAAAAATTTCACAATTTGTATGGAAACACAAAAGACCCCGAATAGCAAAAGCAATCTTGAGAAAGAGAAACGAAGCTGGAGGAATCAGGCTCCCTGACTTCAGACTATGCTACAAAGCTGCACTAATCAAGACAGTATGGTACTGGCACAAAAACAGAAATATAGATCAATGGAACAAGATAGAAAGCCCAGAGATAAACCCACACACATATGGTCACCTTATTTTTGATAAAGGAGGCAAGAATATACAATAGAGAAAAGAAAGCCTCTTCAATAAGTGGTGCTGGGAAAACTGGACAGCTACATGTAAAAGAATGAAATTAGAACACTCCCTAACACCACACAAAAATGTAAATTCAAAATGGATAAAAGACCTAAATGTAAGGCCAGACACTATAAAACTCTTAGAGGAAAAAATAGGCAGAACACTCTATGACATATATCACAGTAACATCTTTTTTGACTCACCTCCTAGAGTTATGAAAATAAAAACAAAAATAAACAAATAGGACCTAATTAAAGTTAAAAGCTTTGCAAAGCAAAGGATACCGTAAACAAGAGCAAAAGACAACCCTCAGAATGGGAGAAAATATTTGCAAACAAAGCAACTGACAAAGGATTAATCTCCAAAATATACAAGCAGCTCATGCAGCTCAATATCAAAAAAAACAAACAACCCAGTCCAAAAAATGGGTTGAAGATCTAAATAGACATTTCTCCGAAGATATACAGATTGCCGACAAACACATGAAAGGCTGCTCAACATCACTAGTCATTGGAAAAACTCAAATCAAAACTACAATGAGGTATCACCTCGCACCAGTCATAATTGCCATCATCAAAAAGTCTACAAACAGGGCTTCCCTGGTGGTGCAGTGGTTGAGAATCTGCCTGCCAATGCAGGGGACACGGGTTCGAGCCCTGGTCTGGGAAGATCCCACATGCCGCGGAGCAACTAGGCCCGTGAGCCACAACTACTGAGCCTGCGCATCTGGAGTCTGTGCCCCGCAACAAGAGAGGCCATGACAGTGAAAGGCCCGTGCACTGTGATGAAGAGTGGCCCCCACTTGCCACAACTAGAGAAAGCCCTCGCACAGGAACAAAGACCCAACACAGCCAAAAATAAATATAAATAAATAAATTTATAAAAAAAAAAAATGTCTACAAACAATAAATGCTGGAGAGGGTGTGGAGAAAAGGGAACCCTCTTGCAGTGTTGGTGGGAATGTAAATTGATACAGCCACTATGGAGAGCATTATGGAGGTTTCTTAAAAAACTAAATATAGAACTACCATACACCCAGCAATCCCATTACTGGGCGTATACCCTGAGAAAATCATAATTCAAAAAGAGTCATGTACCACAATATTTATCGCAACATCATTTACAATAGCCAGGACATGGAAGCAGCCTAACTGTCCATCAACAGATGAATGGATACAGAAGATATGGCACATATATACAATGGAATATTACGCAGCCATAAAAAGAAACGGAACTGAGTTATTTGTAGCGAGGTGGATGAATCTAGAGTCTGTCATACAGAGTGAAGTATGTCAGAAAAAGAAAACAAATACTGTATGCTAACACATATATATGGAATCTTAAAAAAAAATGGTTATGAAGAACCAGGGGCAGGACAGGAATAAAGATGCAGACGTGGAGAGTGGTTTTGAGGACATGGGGAGGGGGAAGGGTGGGCTGGGATGAGGTGAGAGTGGCATGGACATATATACACTACCAAATGTAGAATGGATGGCTGGTGGGAAGCAGCTGCATAGCACAGGGAGATCAGCTCGGTGCTTTGTGACCACCTAGAGTGGTGGGATAAGGAGGGTGGGAGGGAGATGCAGGAGGGAGGGGTATGGGGATATGTGTATGTGTATGGCTGATTAACTTTTTTTATACAGCAGAAGCTAACGCACCATTGTAGAGCAATTATACTCCAATAAAGATGTTGAAAAAAAATTAATGGAATGTAGCAAAAGCAGTTCTAAGAGGGAAGATTATAGCAATAAACATACCTCAAGAAAAAAGAAAGACGGCAAATAAACAGCCCAATTTTACACCTAATGGAACTACAAAAAGAAGAACAAATTAGGCCTAAGGTTAGCAGAAGAAAGAAAATAATAATAGTTAGAACATAAATAAATAAAATAAAACACAGAAAACCATAGATAATATTAACAAAACTAAGATTTGGTTCTTTGAAAAGGTAAACAAAATCGACAAAGCTTTAAACTAACCAAGGAAAAAAGCAAGACCAAAATCCACAAAATTATAAGTGAAAGAAGAGATATTACAACTGATACCACAGAAATACAAAGGATCATGAGAAACTACTGTGAATTACCATACACCAACAGATTGGAGAACCTAGAAGAAATGGATAGATTTGTAGAGATATACAATTTACCAAAACTGAATCATGAAGAAATAGATAATCTAAACAGAACCAAGCAAGTAAGGAGATTGAATTTGTAATTAAAAACCTCCAGACAAAAAGAGCACAGGACCATATGGTTTCACTGGTGAATTTAATCAAACACTTTAATAAGAATTCATGGCAATCTTTCTCAAATATTTCCAAAAATTGAAGAGGAGAGAATACTCCTAATGAGAATACTCCTGATGTCAAAGCCAGATAAGGGCATTACAGGAAAGAAAACTAGATGCTAATACCCATGATTAATATAGATTCAAAAATTCTCAACAAATTACTAGCAAAGCAAATTTAACAGCACATTGAAAATTTCATACATCATGATCAAGTGGGATTCATCACTGCAATGCAAACATGGTTCAAAATAAATGTGATACATTACATTAATACAATGAAACATAAAAACCATATGATCATCTCAATAAATGCAGAAAAAGCATTTGACAAAATTCAACATCCACTCATGATAAAACCTCTCAACAAACTGGATATAGAAGAAACATACCTCAACATAATAAAGTCCATATATGATAAGACCACAGCTAATATCATATTCAATGGTGAAAGATTAAAAGCTTTTCCTCTAAGACCAGGAATAAGACAAGGGTGCCAAACTCATAGAAACAGAAAACAGATTGGTGGTAGCCAGGGCCAGAGGTAGTAGGTAAGGAAAATGTGTGAATGTGGTCAAAAAGTACAAACTTCCAGTTATAAGATAAATAAGTTTGGGGAGTATAACATATGGCTTAGTTACTATAATTATCAATAATATACTGTACATTTTAAACTCGCTATGAGAGTGGGTCTCAAAAGTTCTCATCACAAGAAAAAATTGTGATTATGTGAGTTATTGATATTAACTAAATTTTTGTTGTAATCATTTCACAATATATACATCTATCAAATCATTACGTTGTATACCTTAAACTTATGCACTGTTATATGTCAATTTTATCTCAGTAAACCTGGAAAACAGTAAAAATACAAGCTTTCCAGGTAACTTTCAATTCAGTTAAGATTGAGAGCAAAATTCATTGTCTGTGACCACTCCATCCTGCTTCACTGCTCTCCAATACATTTGGCTTTATGTTTTACATATCTAAATTATTTTATATTTATTCATTTGTGTACTTATTTTCTATTCCTGCCCCATGGAATACATAATACATGAAGGAGAACCCTTATCTCTTTGCTCATTTCCTTATCTTTAGTGACAGCGACAGTGAATGGCATAGTACATAATAAATATTTGTTGAATGAATGAATGAGAAAATAAATATAATAGATGTTAATCAATATTTGATGAATAAAGAAGTGAATAAATGAATTTCCCTCTTGTCATTCAATAACTAACTCATACTACTTCCTCTGTAAACCTTCTCAGATTCTGCTATTTAAAATCAATCTCTTTCTGTACTACTATTCTTTGTCACTATTTTTTTCTTCTAGATGTGATTTAATCAATATTATTTCTTTCACAATATCTATTGTGTGTTTTACAAAGTAGTCAATATGTAGTTTTGAATTTAATTACACGTTATATTTAACTTACTGTATCTCCCAAAATGAGTTTAAAATTAAAGTTAAATGTTAATGTAGTTCTAACATTTACAGATAACGCTAGAGATAACACAGGGTCAAAAATATTTTCATGCTACGTTGGACTAGATTATAATGAGTATACCAGGGAAATCTAACATGTCTTAAGATATGTTAAGACCTTGTATGTAATACATCTTAAGAAAAACAAAATCTTTGAAAAAAAGATTTACGTTATTATATAATGTGATATTACTGGATTCCTGAACAGGATTGATGATACTTCTTTAACAGCTGTGTTGCTTTATTTCAGAGAAAATGCAGGACTCTCAAGAACCTTGGGTGACAGAGCCATAGAGTCATAGAAGCATAGGTCTTATAATAACCAAATGACTGTGTGAAAAATCACTCAATCTTAATCTATTCCAGTCTCCTGAGTGGTTTGTCTCATGGGATTCTGGGAAGAATAATATAAATTAATGCATGGGTATAAAAATGTGTGTAACCACTAAGGTGATGTGTTTGAAATATTAATAAAATGGTGAAATTAAAAATAAGGATGTGTTTTATATCTTCAGAAATGTGTTTATGATTTTTTTAGATATGGCTTCAAGAATATTTATAGGGCTTAATATAATATCAATATCTAAAAGTAACACATATTACCCATGGTACTGAACAAGTAATAGGTAATATCTAATGTTATTCTCTGAGTCTTGTGATATAGGTAGTATTATAGTTATTAAAATTGTAGATCACAGTTTACAGAAAATGAAACTGACATGTAGGAAGCTGACTTTAGGAAACAAAGTCAATCAGCTGGGATTTTATTCCGGATCTGCCTAGCAAATCTGTACATACTGCCACAGGCAAAACCCAAAGGAAAGATTAGTAGTGCAACGTTAAAAGAGAGTTCTCTGGTATTTGATGGTACCGTTTCAATAAGAACACTTTCAACTGACATATGCTTTACAAAAATACTTTACCTCTAAAGTGATAAACTAGAGGAAGTCATCATAAATATCAATATTATAAAATACAAAAATACTCAATAATTGTGAATGATTTGTTTATTCATTGTGAGTCATCTCAGGTATTCTATTTTATTAGATAAATTTATACAAATTATGTTCTATACTGTCCCATAGTCAGATTTTCATAGCAAAAATCGACAAACTAAAACAGTTTTGATTCATTAACAGTCTCCTAGTTTCCTCTCACCCATTTGGACAGGCTGAGCTCTTGAAGAGGGCCTGGTGAAGTTAGGGGTCATCTCCTGGTGCGGATTTCCAGGCACAGTGACCTGTGATGATGATTCAGTTAAAAGCAGCTTGATAATTTATCTACTAAAGACTCTGTCAGGTTAAGTAATGTTTCATGCAATTTTACATTTATCTATGCCAAAGTAGTCCTCATAAAGCTCAGTATTACATTTTTTGTAAATTACCTTTAATTGGGGTGAGTAACCACAAGGATAATATTAATGCCTTCATTACACCCTTGTGTTCTACAAAAATCAGATTTTTCAGAGAAAAATAGAGCATGCTTTCTATTGTGTTATATATTTTGTATAACAAAAATGTTTTATTTAAAAAAACACCAATGATTACTATTATATGAAATAAATAAAAATTTAAAGCACAGATTAATTTAAAGTAATATTCTTATAGATTTAACCTAATCTTGCAGATATCCTGAGGTTTTTGTTGAGTTAGGAGGGTCTAAATCTTCTGAGCAAGAAACCTTCCGTAGGCAACCACTGCTGGAGGATCGCAACCCATTTTGTATCTAGAGCATTTACGACAGCTTTGCTCTTTCCTTCTTTCCTTATCAGCCACATGGCTCTGAGCAATAACATATTCTCTATTCAGCATAAACATATAGTGGTGTACCTAGCGTCTCTACTATGAGCATCACATTTCTCTCCCACATCCCTGCTCTCGTCCCATTGAGAGCTGTCAGTGGCCCTCTTGAGATAATGTAGAGAGAGACTGTTTGAAAATGAAACTCTTAAGTGGAAAGCAGAATCCAGATATGGAGGAGATTGGAGATATATATATATTTTTAATTTTTCAAATGTGAGCTGTGTTTCTGTCATTGTTAAAAGGAAGAATTCTAAGGAGTACACTTTCCTAACTTTCTTCATAAGCTACAAATTTCTCTTTGAATCCTTTGAATATCATTCTGTCTTAAAACAGAGAAACAGTGGAAGAGTTGAAAGATCACACTGTTCTGGGAGTGAGCCCACTCTAGATTATTTTCTACTCCTAGGTTTTCCTGTTAGCTAATCTGGGTTGTTAGAATATATCGATGACCCAAAGATGTGTTATAGATGTGCCGATATACTGTTTCTTCCAGCCTGGGTGCAACTGGTTGGACCCTGGAGCTCCTCTGGGGACGTCCCAGCCCTTTATCCAAGTGTGCCATATTAATACGGTAACTTCCCATGTGAGGGATGATGTGAAAAAAGGTTGTGCATATTGAGCTAGACCTTATGCCATTCCTAACCTACTTAGAAGGCTGAACAAATTTTACAAATTAAACACAGGTTCCTGGAGATTCTGATTCAGTAGGTCTGCAGTTGGATAATCTGTAGTTCAAAAGAGTTCCACAGATGATTCTGATTATCTTTCAGGTTTGAGAAACATTACACTAAATAACCCTTCCAAATCATGAAATTCAATTTCTCTAAGCCTGTTTCCATTCTGTTATGGGGTTACACCACATGAGAACATTACATTTTAGAAATAGTTTATTAGAAATTGACAGGGTTGTTAAGAAGTTTTCATGGTGATTCATCCATAGGAAGAGCATCCCTGGTGGCCGTGCTTAAATGTGACTATTAGGGACAATATTGTACCTGCAGTGATACCTGCGTGCATTACAAGAAACATGGAGCAGTGAATGGCTTCCCATATGGCCTCACTTAATGCCCTTTCTTCAATGAGGTATATTAGCAAGTAGTATGATGGAAGCTAGCAAAAAAAAAAGGTATCTGGCAGCAATTTTTACTTGGAAACCTGAGGAAAAAGCAATCCAGGTATAGCACTTTTTTTTGTCAAAGCACAGAGACAGAGTTGATTATAATTTGCTGACAAATAAATTCTTTTAGAGTTCCAGATTTTACTAAAAAAGAAAAAATAACCCTGAAAAAAATATTGATTTCTTTTCCTATGTGAAAACCTTGATCAATCTCTGAGATCAAGAAAAACTTGCCAGTGTTGAAGAGACGGATTCAGGCTGACACATGGAATGTACAATGGCAAGCAGCCTGAATGAAGGATAGCCAACTTGGCAAGAGAATTAGTGTGATGCAAAAGAAACACCAAGGCCTTAGGGATGCTTTCTTTCTTGGAATATATTTCTTTTGTCAAAATGATGCTGGGTACTCCTAATTAAACACTGGCAAACAAGGTTATCCAAGGCAACATGGTATTTGAATGAGGTTACAAGTAACATCAAATTGTTATCTTTTATGAAAACTTCAAGTTATCAGATTCAAGTGAAAATAATTTAGTTAGACTAAGTACAGGTCAAAATAAAACACTGATGAGAGATAATTAATTTCATATGGCAAATACTTCAGAAGATGTCAAAGTGTTTGTTTTTGTACTCTATAAAAAAGTCAGTAATTATTGGTGTTTTTAATGCCTATGCTAATTGTTAATTGGAATCACACAGTTGAACATAATGTTATTAATTAATTGCTAGATGTTTAATGCAATATTAACAGAACACAAGTTACTTCATTGTGTATATTCTGCATATTAAATTTATGAGGTTATTAGTAGGCTGAAAAGCTTAATATGTCATGACTACGGCCATGGTCAAGATCTTTAGTGATGTTTGATTTATTGGGTTAGTAGAAATGATGATGCTACTCAAATAAATAACTGTGTAAAGGACACGCTTTCTTCTATAATAGCAAATAAAACCATATTTAAAGTGCTGAAAAATCTGTCATCAGAAAGCAGAAGCATACAAATAATAAATTCCAAACTTCAGAATATATTAAACATAGGTATAGAGAAAGGAGATGAAAATATAAAAAATTAGTCTTGAGGCTAAAAATAATATTTTTACTATGTAACCAATATTTTTAATTTTTAAAATTTACAGAACATAAAAATTGAAATGTATAGGCAATCTGGTAGGTACTATATGACAAAGTTAGAATCCAGATAATATTTAACTGCTTAAAAGGCTCATATCAACTAGACATCACCTTAACTAGGTGATTGATTTAACATCAACAATGATGGGTTATGTTGACATCGTGTGTTACTTGAATTAATGTGCTAAGAAAGATGTAATATCACTTTGGCGGTTTCTTGCCAAAAAGCTTTAACCTGATTCTAAGCATAAGGAAAAGTCAGACAAATCCAAACAACAAAAAAAATGGTCTAGAGTCTTCAAAAATGTCCATGTCATGGACTTTTTAAAAAATGTAGAACTCTACTAGGTGTAAAAGGACTAAAGAGAATGATAACTAAAGCAATTTTGATCCTTGGTTGGATCAGGAATTGGAAGGAAAAAGAAATAGCTATAAGATACATTACTAGAATAAAAGTGGATATTTGCATACTGACTATAAATTAGACAATAGTAGTGTATCAATTTAAATTTCATGAGTGTGATAATTGTATTATGGTGATTTTGGATAATGGGGGGAGGAGATACACAATAAAGAATTTGATGTGAATTTATGAATATATATGTATATACACATATGTGTATGTGTACGTATGCACATTGTGTGTATATATGTATGTCTCATATATATGTGTGTGTATATATATGTATATATATATGTCTAGAAAGAGAGAGGGAGGAAAGAAGGAAGGAAGGAAGGAAGGAAGGAAGGAAGGAAGGAAAGAAGGAAGGAGGGAAGAGAGGAAAGAAGGGGGAAGGAAGGAAAAAAGAAAGAAAATGTGACAAATTATTAAGAATTGATGATCCTAGGTAAAAGGTGTTATGTATATTTATTTTACATGTCTTACAAATTAACTAAAAGTTGAAATTTTTCAAAAAAATTTGAGGGCAAAATAAGTTATTTTTGGTTTACCTAATTCATACATTCAACAGCAAACCTTCATTAGTTATCAAGTATTATACTTGATCATGAGACCATGACCTGAGCTTCAAGAAGGGCAAAAGGACGGAACGAGAAGTGTAACAGTGTGGCTGAGAGCCCGGGTTCACATCCTACGTGAGCACTGACCGACTGAAAGATTACTGTCAGTCATTTCATCTTTCCGGGCATCAGATTGCTCATCTCTAACGTGATGGAGTTGGACCGAGATGAGTTCAGAAGTCACATATAATTCAGATTCAGTGATTCTCAAAGGCAGACTGATAGGAAAGAGACAATCCTATCAAGTACATGTAAGTAAACATCAAGCCATGTTAAGATGCTGGAAAATGCTACAACCCAGGCAAAGGGCAGGACTGTTTGGTGCTTAATCAGCCAGAAAACTGTGACATTCCTGTTCTCCATTATGATTCCTCAAAGAAAAGCAAACACCAAACTTGGAGCATCACCAATCTCATTACATTATTGCTATACTAGCATCTGTTAGAGTATCAGGTGCTGATAGAACTTCTACAGAGAAACTAAAAAATTACTTAATGATTGATGGTTCAACCACCCACATCTGGAAAGAAGAATACATTTTATAGGCTTAGGAAAGCAGATCAGTTATACATTTGCACAAACAAAAGATGAACTGTGCTACTGTGGAAGGCATTGGGGATTTTTTTTAAAAATTTCTTGTAGGAAAGATTTTTTCACATAGAATGAGCTATGTTTGACAGATTACACATATGAATCACTGGCTGAGAACTCAATTGAATAGTATGGTGATTTCTTTGTTATGTTCATTTTTTTCTGTTTATCAAGTCCATTGTTGGGAAATTTGAAAAGACTGGTTGTTTTAAGACATTCTGACATGCTGTAATTACCATAAGGAAATGTGGATATGAGATCCAGAAAAAGGGGAGATACTAATTTACTTAAAATCATCAGAAAGGTAATTCAGGGCCCTCGGGCCCTCCCCCAGCCCCGGTAACCGCGGGCTGCCCCGAGGGGGCGGCTTGGCTGCGGGAGGTTTGGTAGATTGGTGAGGGAACAAGGAGAAAAGCGAACGGCCGTCTCCTCCCTGCCCCATAGCGTGCTCGCTTTCCTGATGGGGCTTTCGAGAATCTCGAGGCAATCTTGCAAGCCGTATTTGAACTGGCCAAAGACAACTTGAGACCTGTATAATGTAACAGAAAAGGTCAGAAAACATTAGGCAGTAGAAGTGTGAGCATATTAAGCAAGATGAACATCTCAGGAAGCAGTTATGGAAGCCCTAGTTCTGCAGATGTACCTGATGATTTTAAGGATCTTTGGACAAAACTAAAGGAGTATCATGATAAAGAAGTACAAGGTCTACAAGTAAAAGTAACCAAACTGAAAAAGGAATGAATTTTAGATGCACAAAGACTAGAAGAATTCTTCACCAAAAATCAACAGCTGAGAGAGCAACAGAAAGTCCTTCATGAAACCATTAAAATTTTAGAAGACCGATTAAGAGCAGGATTACGTGATCGCTGTGCAGTAACTGAAGAGCATATGTGGAAGAAACAGCAAGAGTTTGAAAATATTCGACAGCAGAATCCTAAACTTATCACAGAGCTTATGAATGAAAAGAATACTCTACAGGAAGAAAATAAAAAGCTTTCTGAACAGCTGCAGCAGAAAATTGAGAATGATCAACCACATCAAGCAACCGATCTTGAATCTGAGGAAGATGTTATTCCAGATTCACCAATAACAACCTTTTCATTTTCTGGCACTAATCGGCTGTGAAGGAAGGAGAACCTCCATGTCTGACACGTAAAACAAACACATACTAAACTGAAGCACTCTGGGTGTGCATGTGAATGGAGGAAAGTACCAAAGTCTTCACCTCATCCACAACATAAACATAATGAACGTGAAATTCTAGTGGCTGACACTTGTGATCGGAGTCAAGCTCCAGTGGCTAATACACATGGAAAAAGCAGTTATCCTCTTGATAATTTAGCTACAGTTGTTGCTGAAACACTTGGTCTTAGTGTTCAAGGTGAATCTGAATCTCGAGGCCCTAGGAGCCCACTTGGTGATGAGCTCTACCACGGTCTGGGAGGAGATCACAAAAAACTTTTTGAGGAATCTAGAAGAAATTGTGAAGATAGTTTAAGATTTTCAGATTCTAATTCAAAGACTCCTCCTCAAGAAGAATTGACTACTTGGGTATCATCTCCTGTATTTGGAGCTACCTCTAATGTGAAAAATAGTTTAGGTTTGAATACAAGTTTGTCCCCTTCTCTTTTAGAGACTGGGAAGAAAAACCATCTGAAAACAATGTCTTTCAGCAACACTTCTAATTCTAGATCAGAGAAACCTAGATGAAAATCTGAAGATGGTGCCCTTTTCACACATCATAATCTTGGGGCTGAAGTGAACAAGATCACAAACCAGTCATCTTCTAATAAGCAGATGCTTATAAATAAAAATACAAGTGAACCCCTAAGTGAACAGGATAGTATTGATCACATTAAAGATACTGTTACTGATAAAGATAAACATGTGGTACCCCTGAAACCACTGGGAGGCCGAACCAAAAGGAAGAAAATCAAGGAAGAAAGTGAAAATGAAGTAAGCTGCCCCCAAGCCTCCTTTGATAAAGAAAATGCTTTTCCTTTTCCACTGGATAGTCATTCTTACATGAATGGAGACTATGTGATGGATAAACCTCTGGATCTGTCTGATCGATTTTCAGCTATTCAGCGACAAGAGAAAAGCCAAGGAAGTGAGAACTCTAAAACTGGATTTAGGCAAGTGACTCTCTATGAGATTTTGAAGCCTGTTCCAAAGGGCTCTTCCTCAGGCCGTTAAGGCCTTGAGTGGGAGCTGTGGATTAACCAAAGATTCCCCAGAAGAGCCCAGCAGTTTACAGGAGTCCCTCCTCCCATCCTTGAGTAAATCTCCAGATAATAAAGCACTGTTACAAATAAAGGAAGAAAATTCTATCTTTAAAATCCCTCTACGTCCACATGAAAGTTTGGAGACAGAGAATCTTTTTGATGACATGAAGGGTGCTGGTTCTCGTGAGCCTATAAAAATAAAAACCAGGTCAGTCCATGGAGCATGTGAACTTGCATCAGTTCTTCAGTTAAATCCATGTAGAATTGTTAAAACAAAGTCTCTACAGAACAACAAAGATGTATCCTTTGAAAACATCCAGTGGAGTATAGATCCAGGAGTAAATCTTTCTCAGTATAAAATGGATATTACTGTAGTAGATGCAAAGGATGGCAGTCAGTCAAGATTAGCAGGAGGAGAGACAGTGGACATGGGCTGTACGTTGGTTAGTGAAACTATGCTTTTAAAAATGAAGAATCAAGAGCAGAAGGGAGAAAAAAGTCCAAATGGAGAAAGAAAAATGAAAGATAACTCGGAAGATATGTTTGATCAGACTACACATGAAGAATATGAATCCTGTTTGGTGGATAGCTTCCCCTAAGTAGCAGATGAAGAGAAGGAGTTGTCAACTGCTACAAAAAAAACCCCAAACTCTCCTGGTGATAAACAAGATAAAGTCAAACAGAAAGCGTTTGTGGAGCCATATTTTAAAGATGATGAAAGAGAGACTAGCTTACAAACTTTTCCTCATATTGAGGTGGTTTGGAAAAAAGAAGAAAGAAGAAAATTGCTTGGACACACATGTAAGGAATGTGAAATTTATTATGCAGATTTTCCAGCAGAAGAGAAAAGAAGTTGGCTTCCTGCTCAAGACACCAATTTCACTACATTCCACCCAACACACCAGAGAATTTCTGGGAAGTTGGTTTTCCTTCCACTCAGACTTGTATGGAAAGAGGTTACATTAAAGATTTTTTTTTTTTTTAAAGAGATTGGAGTTTATTTATTTATTTATTTATTTATTTATTTTTGGCTGTGTTGGGTCTTCATTTCTGTGCGAGGGCTCTCTCTAGTTGCGGCAAGCGGGGGCCACTCTTCATCGCGGTGCGCGGGCCTCTCACTATCGCGGCCTCTCTAGTTGCCGAGCACAGGCTCCAGACGCGCAGGCTCAGTAGTTGTGGCTCACGGGCCCAGCTGCTCTGCGGCATGTGGGATCTTCCCAGCCCAGGGCTCGAACCCGTGTCCCCTGCATTGGCAGGCAGATTCTCAACCACTGCGCCACCAGGGAAGCCCCCTAAAGAAGATCTTGATCCTTGTCCTCGTCCAAAAAGACGGCAGCCTTACAATGCAATATTTTTTCCAAAAGGCAAAGAGCAGAAGACATAAATGTTGAAGCAAAAACAGGAGAGATGACAATATTCTTTTTATTTATAGTTAAAGTTGGTATTAAACATTGATTTTTTTGATCTTCTGAAAACTCATTTATAAATCATTTTTCTATTGAAAATGTTTTTAAATGGCATTTACCCATCTCACAGACGACTATTTAAAAATGGGTAAGTTTATGTCATATTTTCTTGCTTTTGCACCTTTAAAATAATAAGGTTCTTTCATTTTGCACTCCAAGTTAAGAGTTGTTTATTACTTTATTTGGTAATACCTAATTACAATTTTGAAAATATAAAAAAAAAAAAAAGAAAGGTAATTCAAATACTGTTATTTCCATATGAAAGGAGTCTCAATGCCCTTGGTCAAGTTCAAGCTACTTTCCTGGGAACCAAGGCTCTGCCAGTCTAGTCTTTACTTAACACTGTATATAAAGCATATACATTATACATCTTACCCAATATTATACACCTGACACTATGAGTTTGTTATACTGTTAGCATTTCCTGGACAAACCTTGTTCTCTTCTCTTTCATATGTGTGACTTTCCAGAATACCCTTATCCTCATCTTCACCTCATGTAAGGGAGTTATAATTATACCATGTCTGTGCAACTTTCCGCTAGGAGGCAGTATAGTGCAGGTTTAAGAGGACACTTAAAGTCAGAAAAATCTGAGTATGTGAGCTTTCCAGTTGTAGGAGTTTGTTACTTAATCTCACTAGGTCTCAGGTTCTTCATTAAAAAAAAAAAAAAAAAAATTGATGTAGCAGTAGTATTTAAGGCATAAAATTATTAAGATTAAATGGAGTAATGTGCATATAATGTTTAGCACAGAGCCTGGTCCAGAGCAAAAAAATTCTTCTTCCCTGCTCTTCCTTCACAATTCCTCCCCTACTGCTACTTTTACTACTGTTTGCAATTCCATAATGTTTCATTTGCCCTCTTATGGCACTTACCACTTTCTGCCTGTCTTCCAGCATTCTGGGCATTTGACCCCCATCATTAGATTGTAAATTTCTTGAGAACACAAACAGTATGTTTTCCATCTTTGTTTATCTACAGAACAACAACAACAAAAAAAAACAGTTGCTTATACGACACAGGTGCTTAATAAGTATTTGTTTAAAGGAGTTGAATTACTGAATTTTTTAAATATGAATACTTTATCTTCTATTTTGGTATGAACGTTAAATCTACTAAACCTATTATGTTAACACTGAATATTCTAACGAGAATATTCAAGTTACGGTAAATTGACATAAGAGCAAATTATTTTTTGATATTATTTAAACGTTTCTATACATCCTTAATATTGTATGTCTTAGTTCAGGTTACAACAAATTACAACTTTGTTGACTCTGTGGCCCCATAAATGGATTTATCTTATGTCCTAAGAGCTATCTTTAAACTTCCTCTGAGACATCCATCCTTTCATCCATTCACCATATAGTCTGTCAAAATACAGAAAAAATATTGCCTCTTGGGGAAGGCCTGCCTGCCCATCATTTGCTGATTCCTATGATTCATTTTAAGAGAGTCTGGTCATCTGGATTGATTTTGTGAAGCATCCTGTGTAATCTGTGCTGTGAAAATAAAACTCGTGTTTCTGAACTGACTCTCAGTTAAAAACGGCAATCAACAAGAAGCCCACACAAAGTCAGAGTTCAGCTTAGTCATCAAAAGATGTTTGCTCAGAGAAGATACAATTTGAATTTATTTTCCAACAGGATCACTGCTAAATACTGCAGTTTTCAGAAATAGAAACTGTTAAAATAATCAATATGATAAAGGAATTTTCTCTTTGCCTTTATTAACTGCCTTTTTTGGGGATAAAAAGTTTGTAAAATATAAATCCAGCCTCATTGCATATTTTCAATCATGAAGTATCTCCCTTTCTCTCGATGGACCCCCTGATTGTAGAATCAGCCAGGATGATCTACTCATTTTATTTTCCCTAAACACAACATTCTTTTTCTACATCTCTGCTTTGCTCAACTGAATATCCCCATCTAATTATTTTCTTTATTCCAGGCTCTTCTTCCTACCAGTATTTGTTCTTTAAGACCTAGCTGTGGTCCAAGTGGTCATTCATTATTCCCAGGTTCTATGTCACTTCTCTCCACATTTTGTGTCTCATAAGTGACTCGGTACTAATATTCATTTGTTCATATAAATATTTCTGCTGTAAGTGTAAGTGTGTTTAAATCAGTAGTGGGTTTTCTTCACAGCTCCTAGTTGAAGACTATGAGTAGGGTCAGTGGGAAATATGTTTCTAGTGCAAGTATGTAAAGAGAGGAGAGAGGACAGAGTGTGTGACCATAGGGCTAGAAGGGTGTTCTGTGGTTCTGGTCTAACTTAGACTAGAATTACAGATTTGGGTAATAGTCTTGTAGAAATACAACAATGTAGAAAAACTGAGCATGCTTTTGTTGAGTTTACCTTCAGTGCATGTTTCTGATGATGATTCTTCTGTTGCTTGCAGTTGTAATAGGGAAGAAACTTTGTATTCTATTACAAGTTAATCACTAAAGGGATGTTGCCTATAAGCTTAAATTATACATAATGGTCCATCTCTGGGAACCCTGCCTCCCAGGTAATGAACATTAAGCTAAAATACCTTTGCTCAGAGCACAGGAAACATCTTGACCAGACCCACCTGTGAATAACTTCAGGGAGGAAGAAATGAACTCATCCCCTCCAAAGGCTGACCAGAACCAGGAAATGCTTGACTTTGTTTCCTCTCGTTTTAGTATAAAAGAAGCCTGAATTCTGACTCAGGCAAGATGGTTCTTTGGGACACGAGTCCACCATGTTCTCCATCTGCTGACTTTCTGAATAAAGTCGATATTCCTTGTCCCAACAACTCATGTCTCCATTTATTTGCCCGTCGTGGGGCGAGCAGTATGAGCTTGGACTTGGTAACACAATGAAAAGGCACAACGTAAATATCATCAAAGACATGAGATCATAGCCTTAGGTGGAAGGACGTAAAGAATAACTGCATTTACAAAATAGGAGAAATAAGTCTGAGCCCAAAGATAATGTTATGTGGCAAATAGGTTCTACATTTTTGGCTGAAGCTTCCTCAGGAGTTTGAAAAACTTTCAACAAAAATAATTTTGTTGGTCATGGTTAAATATTTAACAGTCTGACTCAAAGGGAAACACATTCAAAACTCGTTTGTACAACTGTTTGATTCTTCCTAATACTTTATAAGTTATGTCTTTTGAATTCATTAGAATTCTGTTTAGTTGTCACATTTATATAATAATTTTTTTATAAAAGCAAAAGATATATTTTTAAAAATCTCCACCCAAAAATCCCTGATAAAGGGGATACAAAACCTTTCAGTATCTTGCACTATAATTTCCCTTTTTTTTCCATAATTAGTTACAAGATATATGTTTTGTAACTAGGGTTCATTTTTCAAATGAATGAGGCTGATGGATAAAATGTATTTATTTTATTTGAATTTAATATATTTATGCTATATTTATTTATTTGAATATTTTATATTAGTGTCAGGATAAAATACTATCAATAGTAGGCAGAAACTTGAGAGATTTATACTTCTGAAAGAAAAGAACTGTACTGAGTGAATTCACATTTGTAGAGCTTTACTCCTGAGCAAAGTCCACTGCCCATGTAGCGTAGTTTGGCTAGAACTCAAAAAGAGAGCCACGGTTTTCTGGCTCAAGCTGTCCGAGAATGGATTTTAGAGCTTCCAGTAAAACCAGAAATAGAGGTGGAATATGCAAAACAGGAAAGAGCCACAGAATAGGAGACCTCGACGACGTCTGCGTCTTAATTTCCATGAAAGCCTTGGCTGAACTGTAAGTGTATTTGTGGGGATGGAGGGAACTTCAAGGAACCCAGTGAAAAGCAATACTCTGTAATAACCTAAATGGGAAAAGAATCTGAAAAAGAATAGATACATGTATATGTATAACTGAATCCCTTTGCTGTACACCTGAAACTTACACAACATTGTTAATCAACTATGCTCCAATATAAAATAAAAATTTTTTTTTAAAAAGGCTGAAAGGGAAGAATAAAGACTGGAGTTTGGGGTTGAGTCCTGCATTGTTAGAGAGCCTTGAACCGTGACTTTCTATTTAAGTCCCATCGTGATTACATTGTAGGAACAAAACATGTCAGGACTAAGGGATTCATCCTAAAACTAAGAAAAACACAAAAGATCTATCCTCTACAAGTTCAAGGTAATATGTTTGCTAGAACACACTCTTTATAAGAAGACAATAAAATACTAATTCTTTAAAAAGTATCATTCAGAATATCAAGTGTACAAAAAATTACTTAATTTGATGAACATAAAGGAAGAAAGCATAAATTTACCAGTATCAAGATATCCAAAGAGGATGGGCAGATGGCCAACAGGCACATAAAGAAGGTGCTCAGCATTGCTAATCATTAGGGAAATGCAAATCAAAGGACTTTCACGCTGGTGGCCACACCACCGAAAGAACACTTCTGAGAACTGACAGGGGTTGATCACATACTTTGCTGAGGAATATACAATATTAAGGTCATCCCACGTCTCCCATGTGAAATCTTCAGTAAATCGTACACTGCTTAGAGCTGATAGTGTGAGACTGGATTCTTAGAGCAACTTGAAAGGTGCTGAGTTCTGATGCAGGTGACTTTAGCATAAACACAGAAATAGCACATATGGATGCAGCAGTTGCTGGGTAGCTGGAATTCCTGATTAAAATCGAAAGTAATATTTTTTTAATTGAAATATAGTTGATTGACAGTATTGTGTTAGCTTTAGGTGTACAGCATAGTGATTTTCTTTTGCAGATTATATTCCATTGTAAGTTATTACAAGATATTGGGTATAATTCCCTGTGCTATACAGTAAATCTTTGTTGCTTATCTATTTTATGTATAGTAGTGTGTATCTGTTAACCCCATACTCCTAATTTGTCCCTCCCTGCCTTCCCTTTCCCCTTTGGTAACCATAAGTTTGTTTTCTATGTCTGTGAGTCTGTTTCTGTTTTGTATATAGATTCATTTGTATTGTTTTTTAGATACCACGTGTAATTGATATCATATGATTTTTGTCTTTTCTGTCTAACTTACTTCATTGAGCATTAATATTCCCTAGGTCCATCCATGTTGCTGCAAATGGCAACACTTCATTCTTTTTTATGGGAGTAATACTCCATTGTGTGTGTGTGTGTGTGTGTATGTATATATATATATATATATCTCTTACATCTTCTTAAGCCAAGTGTCTGTTGATGGGCACTTGGGTTGTTTCCATGTCTTGGCTATTGTAAGTAATGTTGCTATGATATTAGGGTGCATGTATCTTTTTGAATTAGAGTCTTCATTTTTTTCTGGATATATACCCTGGATTGCTGGATTATATGATAGCTCTATTTTTATTTTTTTAAGGAACCTCCATACTGTTTTCCATAGTGGCTGCACCAATTTATATTCCCACCAACAGTGTAGGAGGGTTTCCTTTTCTCCACACCCTCTCCAGCATTTATTATTTGTAGACATTTTGATTATAGCCATTCTGACCAGAGTGAAGTGATACCTCATTGTGGTTTTGATTTGCATTTCTCTAATAATCAGTGATGTTAAGCATCTTTTCATGTTCCTGTTGGCCATCTGTATGTCTTCTTTGTAGAAATGTCTATTTAGGTCTTCTGCTCATTTTTGATTGGGTTGTTTGTTTTTTTGATATTGAGTTGTATGAGCTGTTTGTATATTTTGGATAATAATCCCTTGTTTGTTGCATCGTTTGCAAATATCCTCTCCCATTCCGTAGGTTGTCTTTTTGTTTTGTTGATGGTTTCCTTTGCTGTGCAAAAGCTTTTAAGTTTGATTAGGTCCCATTTGTTTATTTTTGCTTTTATTTCTTTTGCCTTGGGAGACTATCTAAAAAATATTGCTACAATTTATGGCAGAGAATGTTTTGCCTGTGTTCTCTTCTAGGAGTTTTATGGTGTCACGTCTTATATTTAGGTATCAAAAGTAATCTTATGCTGAGATTTATCTTGAGCAAAAATTGAGATACAAAGGAAAAGTTCACAGAACTGCTACTTCAGATATAAAATATTCTGTAATTTAAGTCAGTTGGCTTTCACGGTTTCCCAGAATAATATTTTCTCCATGCACACCAAAAAGAGACATTTACAGTAATATTTCCAGATTTCACATTTCATTTTCAAATCTGGATCTTGTGAAGCACTTATATCTTAATTTCCTGTGATATTTTTCTTGACACTTGAACATGAAAGTATTTTAGACTTATTTTATATTATTTTTCTGAACATGAAATCAACTTTGGAAATAAATTAACCACATATATGATTTGGGCCACACTAAATTTTTATCATACTTAAGTGGTTTTCTTCTGCATATGCTCTAGAATGTTACAGTTCTCAGTGAATTTATTGAAGGCCTTTGCAACATCTTTTGTTGTGGTTTATGGATATTTTTCTTTTTTTTGACTTAATAAATTATGCTGATAGATTTCTAATAATGAACTACCCTTGAACTACTAGAATAACATTATTTAAAATATTATTTCATGACTGCTATTTGGCAGTATTTTATTTTAAAAACTGCCTTTTTTCATAGTGGGGTTGGTTCGTAGTTTTATTTTTGCACATTCCCCAGATACAGTTTTGGTATTAAAATTACGTTGACCTCATAAAGTAAATGGAGAGTGTATAAAGGCGTACAGATGAATTTATTCTGGAGACACAAATAGAAAATTTTGTGGCATCATAACAACAAACCTGTGAATCTGCAAATATTGACCCAATATTTTTCTACATTTTACAATATCCATGCTCTTGAGGGGTGTGTGTGTGTGTGTGTGTGTGTGTACTTTAAGCATCTTACCTTGGTCTGTGAGCTTTCTATTGCATGGCCTCTGGGACAGTTTGCCTCATTGTATAGAGAAATGTCTGGGTTTTTTTTCTAAAATACAGCTGTAGGCCACCTCCTTGCATAGGAAGTTTGGCTTACCCATCTGTGCAAAAGTAAGTTAGTACACAAAGTTTTCTGTCAAAAAATGTCGATTTGGCTTCTTTTGTACTTGATATCTTAAGCCCATGGATATCTTTCCAGTTGGCAAACATAATGTGGCTTCTGGATTGAGACTGAGCTCCTGATAACATGTAACAGACATCTAATGCCAGACTGGATGGGTGCAATTCAGACATCACCACCTATTTGCTATGTGTCTTTGAGCAAGTCATTGAGATTAGGACTTAATTTTATCATTTAAGAGAATAGTTAAAATAGTGAAAAATCTCTCGCTTGATGTTTTAGGTTTCACAAGCCAGGAACAAATCTGTTTCATAAAATATTTAAGTCTGTAGCACACAGAAGATTATAAATATTGTCAAAAAATCAATACTTCTCTCTGTTTTCTAAGCTCTAACCCTGTCAGAGAAATTCCTTCAATTTGTTAAAAAGTTACACCTTGGGTTTACATAAAGGGTAATCAGAAAAAAAATTGATTTAACTGCTCATGAATTTGTTGATTCAAAAAACATATTTGGAGCCTATATACTAGGTTTTAATGTAATGCCCCTAGAGACTTACAACGTTAAAAAAGTATTATTTAATACCCATTTCAGAATGACCCATATAATGTGTTACCTCTGTATTCAGTGGCAAGAAAAATAAATGACTCTTCAGATAAAGAGCACAATGTAATTAATTGAGTTCCATTTTTATCTTGCTTCTAGAAAATTTGGAACCAGATCAGTACTTACAAGCATTAACCTATTCAAGTTACAAAGTGACATCCATAACTTTGCTTCTAATAATTAACCTTACTTTGATTATATTTTTAATTTTTCTCATTTTATTTTTTAAATTTTATGTCCTATCCCAATTATTATAGTATGAAGAATATTATTAAAATAAATCAATAATGGAATTCAGCTAAAATGTATAGTGGTATCAAAATGAACATACAAAAATGACATTATACAACTGATAAAACTGTGGATAGATATTCAATGTCTTCCCTGTTCTTTAACTATATGTTTAGCGTTTTTTTAAATGCAGTTATTTTATAATTTTGTTAACAGTAGTGTGATAGTAAATGCATAACAACCAGCTTTTGGTGGGCTGAAGGGCCCTGCTTTGTAGCATTTGCTGATTTCAAGCGAGCACCATGAATTCACTGAACACAGTGTTGGGAAGAAATGCTCAGGTTTTCACTAGTTGATAGGGTTTCCACCATATGGAGGCAGTAAATATAAATAATCTCTAGAGCACTGATAATACCAAAATGTAGTAAAAAAATTAGGGAACTGTGAATATTTAGAATTGCTTACCTTTGTTTTAATATAATTTATTTGTTAGCTTATATAATTTAATATTTAATCATGGGTGTGTTTACCTGCTTCACAAAATTCCTGAAAATTCAACAATCTGCACCCCTGGGCAGGTATAAGCCAGCCCTAGCACACAATGGCCCGTATATGTATGCATGTATATTTTATATATATACGCACATATATACACACGTATGCATATATATCAGTGTGAGTGTTTTAAATACCACTTATGCAATTGTTGACCCAAATTTCCAAAATCGTCTTTCCATTGTCTTTCAGAATGACTACCTCAGTTGTCAATTAGAATAAAAATTAATGACATAATCACTCACAAGGTATAAGCCCCAAAGTATGTCTCTGCTCTCTAAAGGCATTAAGAGACTAAATTCACTTCGGATAATTATCAGCTTGGCATTTTGTATCTATTCTAAACAAGCTGCAGTAATAGAGTCCCTGCTTTCCCCATAGGCCTCTGAAAGCATATGGCTAACAACAACAACAAAAAATCCATCTCTCAGGGACGGTAAATACAATTTTAAACTCCCATAGCCTTTTTTCAGGGGACACTACAGTTGGAAGAAAGGAAAGGGTGTCGACTTAAAAACTGCGCAACATGAGAGTTGCGAGTTAAGTTTTATTTGGGGCAAAATGAGGACTGCAGCATTTCACATAGCTCTGAGAAACTGTTCCAGAGAGGTAGAGGGGAAGGTCAGTATATATGTGATTTGGGTGAAGGGAGAGTACATGCAATCAAGCGCATATTTTTTGCAGAAGGTTTCCGCTAGTCACGAGGAGCGTTCATCACCGTGAAGAATTTTAGTGCTTTTCTAGATATGAGGAGATACAAGAATTGGGCCCATACAATCAGCTCCTGAAAATACCTAACTATCTGAAGACCTGTTCTGCCAGTTTTTCCCAGATCACAGAGTGCCTCATTTCTGCTCTCCACCCTGAACTCCTTTCAGGGGGTGGTGAAAATCAGAGATGCAGCAGCACATGATTTAATCCCTGTAGAGGTAGATGGCAAGTGCCAATGACAAATGCCAATTTGTAGTTGACAAGGGCAAGATAATGTCAAGTACAAGGGGCAACGTTTCATCGTCATTGTCTAAACTTGGGGAAGAAGCAGGAAGAGGAAGTTCATTATTGACAAAGTTCTGCCATTTTTGCAATTTTCCTTGCAAAAATGGTGGGTTCCATACAACTCAAATAGTCAGAAAAAAAAAGAAGAAGGGAAGTAGAAGAGTTCTGGAGATGGAGACCTGGTTACCTGGCAAGGAAGCTGGTGGAATCACGTTAAGAAAAGAAAGCTTCTAGTTCAACATTATTAGTGACTTCCTATGAAGCTCAGCTAGATTAATAGCTTTTTAAGGATGTGGCGAAAAGTATTATCACGTGAAACTTTCAAAACTAGACTTACAGTGTTAAAAAATATGCTGTAGAGGACTGTTTAAATTTAGCAAGGGAAGTACTAAATGACCTAATAGGCCATTTCCTCCTACAAATTCAATGGTGCGCTAATTTATGTATTTTGGCTCAATTAGAGCAGAGGGTCACATAAGGTTTTTAAATCCTCTTTTTTTTCTAGTTTCACATAATGCCTGCTTTTAAGAACTAAGTATGTTTAATGCTAACGCTTTCAGCACTACAAAATGTCTGCTATTTGGTATAGGGTTAAGGCATTCTTACAGCTTACTAGTACTTTTATTGCCCCTTTAAATGAAGAGAATCCCGCTATAAGATCTATAGTTTTTAATGACAATACTTTAAAAATTATTGCTAAGAATTTGTATGGGAAGAGTGTCCAGTTTTTGTTTGTTTCAGTTTTAAAACAAGTTACCTTTTATAAGAAGAGTTATATGTGAATGTCAGGTACACAAAAGCAAAGTAAAATGTAACAATAAAATCATTCCAAAATGCACTTTTCACTTAATTATATGGCTTAAATGTATGGCTATATTAAAACTTATGGTGTTATATTTTCACCTTAATTTATCTTGATATTAGCTTCAATAATATACTTTATATAGAATGGGTAGCATTAGGAAGATATTTCAAATTCTGGGAGGAAATGGAAGACAGGAAGAAAGGAAGGAAAGAAGGGAGTCCTAAATAATCATCACATTTTTTATTTCCTCATAATGTCACATATTCCCAGATGATGTCTGCTGCTATAGGTTTTAAAATGAATGACTAGAAAATCACAACTTCCAGGTCCTAAGTTTTTTTTTTTTTTCAGTTGAGGTGTAGTTGATTTACAATATCATATTGATTTCAGGTGTACAACATAGTGATTCAAAATCTTTATAGATTATACTCCACTTATAGTTATTATAAAATATTGGCTATACTTCAGGTCCTCAGCTCTGCATCTGTAAAATGTGAAAAGTGCATGATCTTTAGGGTCTTCCCCCAGCCTACATTATCATTACTCTAGTACTATGGTAAACCAAATAACGTATCAAACAATACTATCAATTTGAATTACTATTTTCTTTTTGAAAAACAATACAGCAATAACAAACACCAAACCCATTTGAACCCTATATCCCCTCTAGTCTCTGCCCTATTTTCCTCCTTTCATCCAGGGACATGGAAAACTTACATGCACTCCTTTTTTCATGAACCTACTACTAAATTATCTTTCAGTTCACTACATTCTTCTTTCTGCCCCTGCCATTCACTAAAAGTACTCCTGCTAAAATCACCCACCAATTTCTAATTCCCAGATCCAATGGACACTCTTAAGTTTGATCTTGATTTCTTGGTGGTATCTAATAATAGTGGTCCTGTATCTTCTTTTTTTAATTTTTAAAACATTTTTAAAAATTTTGTTTTATATTGGACTGTAGTCGATTTACAATGTTGTGTTAGTTTCAGGTGTACAGCAAAGTGATTCAGTTATACATATACATGTATCTATCTTTTTTTTCAAATCCTTTTCCCATTTAGGTTATTATAGAATATTGAGCAGAGTTCCCTGTGCTATACAGTAGGTCCTTGTTGGTTATCTATTTTAAACATAGTAGTGTATTGAAACCCTTTCTTGTCCTGACTTCCTTTTCATCTTTGTATTCCTGAAACCTAGCTTTGTATTTAGCAAAGAATAGGCTCGAGGTGAATGTTCTTTGAATAGATAAACTGCTTAAAGTAACTTTTAAAAATCCCCCAATTTCGTTTGGGTCATGTCATCAAAATACGCACTTCTGAAGTATTATTTTAATGTCCCACCATGATATCCATAAGCTAAAGAGTAAGGGGTACCTCAGTGACCTTTCTGGTTTTGCTTTTTCTAACTCGGGATTTGGGTATTTTTTTCCTCCCAACTCAGACTCCACCTTGGCGCTCTCTCCCTCCAGACTGTCCCAGACCTGGCATTGACTGTAGCTGCTCAGCTTTTATCATCTGTCCTGGCCAGCGGAATGTTCCCTCTCATGCTCCGCCCTTGGCTGGCTGGGGCTCCCTACTTTCATTTTCATCAGGGGACCAGCCATGCACCAGCTTCCACTGGAAACATTTTTCCAGACATTCCTTTAGGATAAGTGCCATTACCATTAACTGGACACTGGATTCCGTCACTCTTTTTTATTCTTCACTATCCCGAAATTTGTCTTTTTCAGCTTTACAGTCACAGTAAAGAGGCTTCATTTTCATTGTTTTCTTTTTCTTCTTATATGAAACAATCATTCGTATTTTGTTTGCCCTTATGTCAGAAAACATACACTTAAAAAAAATTTTTTTTCCTCGTTTCTCTTCACATTTCTCCTTGTGATTCTTCATCGAGACGTATCTTGATTTGACAGAAGTCTTACTCATGAACTTTACATGTGAAAAATACATTTACTTAGTTTCTACCCACAATGATAAGATCTTTCCTCTTTTTGAGTTGAAATCCTTAATTTCCAAAAACAAAAAACAAAAAAATAGGTATGGCTCTAAGATTGTGAAATTTCTTCAGGTTTTGAACACTGATCGTCTTCTTTGGTAGAAATTCAAGGTCAGTGTTGTCCTTTGATAAACTTCTTGTCTTTGCCCACATTTTTATTCCCACGCAGAATAAAAGTAGGTGTGGGATAAGGTTTGAGTTGCCCCTGGGCTCCATCTTATTTGAAGTGTACTTATCTCCATATCTCTGTTTTGGAAACATACCCATTTTTCTTTGAATAAATTGTCTACTGAAGAATCCTTCAGAAAGCCAAAGGAGTTAACTTTCGCAAAGCAAGAGAGTATTGTAGAAAGGATCGGAAGAGGGTAAGATTCGCTTTGATCTATGTGTCTTATGTGCTCTTGGTGTAATGAGTCGTCTGGCTCAAGCTGTCTTGTTCCTTTGCTGCTTCTCCTGCAAGAAACAGGAAAGAACTTGAGGACTTTCTAACAAAGTATTTATAGGAACATGGAGTTTCTGTTAAATAGCTAATTTCCCTGATGATATTTTGAAAGAAGCTTTCAATAATAAGACATTTTATAGTCTGCCATTTTAGGTTTATAAAAACAGATACTCAGTTGTAGGGAGGTAACACATCTCAAACCTCACACAGGAAAGCAATTGCGTGTTCAAATCAGAGTTTTGTAGAATCATGCTTTTGAGTTTCACTCTTATCTATTCCTATGGAAAATGCTACCATAGAAAGTCTGAATGTTTTCTGAATGTAAAAATTCCTTCTTGTGCTATTTCCATGACGTTGATTGGAATAGTACTTCATTTATGGCTACTGGATTATGTTCTTTTTAAAAAAATTTTCTTAACATCTTTATTGGAGTATAATTGCTTTACAATGGTGTGTTAGTTTCTGCTGTATCACGAAGTGAATCAGCTATACATATACATATATCCCCGTATCCCCTCCCTCTTGCATCTCCCTCCCACCCTCCCTATCCCATCCCTCTAGGGGGTCACAAAGCACTGAGCTGATCTCCCTGTGCTATGCAGCTGCTTCCCACTAGCTATCTATTTTACATTTGGTAGTGTATATATGTCCATGCCACTCTCTCACTTCGTCCCAGCTTACCCTTCCCCCTCCCCATGTCCTCAAGTCCATTCTCTATGTCTGCATCTTTATTTCTGTCCTGCCCCTAGGATCTTCAGAACCATATATATATTTTTTTTTTTTTAGATTCCATATATATGTGTTAGCGTACAGTATTTGTTTAACTAAAATCTGTTTCTTTCATTTATTCTAACCTACTAAACTTCATCCTAAAAACTCAGTCCATTTTAATAATGTGATTGTTTTGGGATGTCTTTCTTCAAAATGATCATCACTCAAACAACTTCTATGAAGGCTTTAAATGTTCCTATGAAAATGAGGTCAAATAATTTGCTGAAAATTCCACTTCTCTGCCTTTTTTTTTTTTTTTCTTAAAAAGGTGTTACCTTATGAAGTTCTTTCTTGGCATCAGGAGAAGACCATGACTCATATAATGAGTAGATGTCTGTGTGTCTTTGGGATGTGAAGTGGTCATGCTCGGTTGAATTAGCAAGGCAGCAGGGAGGGCAGCTGTCCTCCTGTGGAGAAAGTATTGATAAACTAAGGCTCACATATTTTTAAAGAGCCAACCATACATAAAACTTGACTCTACTCATGGTCTTCCTGTGAGAGAACATCTTTCTAGTCACAGTTTGTACACAGATGGTTGAATAACCCACTGCACTTTTATATTTGTTTGTGTGTGAATTGCTGCAGCCATAATGGAAGACGATGGTGGCAAAGTTGGTAGTCAAAGCAAGACTGAAAGAAGAATAATGATCATCAGTCTATGGAAAGTTTTCTATCCCAGAACTAGGCAATTTGGGGGTTTTAGACCATGGCAGTGAGTCCAGGACCTGAATGTAGGCTGAGGATTTTTGCAGAAAACTACAACTAAAAGCAAAAGCTAGCCGAAGCCTCAGGGATTTGCCCCACCTCTGGGGAACTGGTGAGTAGATTAGTTTAGCAGTGGATTTTGCTATGAACCATATATAAGATTGCTAGCTCTTTATTTTCAGAATCTACCCATATTTCGAGTTGAAAGAACTTCGGTTGTGGTTAATATTTGTATAGTGAGCTTTGGTTTCCAAAACCTTTTCTCAACAACTATGTGAACTTTGTTTTTGCAAAGACCTTGTCCACATCATTCATAACTGAGTCCAAAGTGCCCACAAATAGTACCTGGCATGTAATCAGTTCTCAATAAATATCTGTGACCAAGAAAGGACTCAACAAAAGTGTTTCACTCTCTTTTTTTCTCTTTCGACTCAAAATATGGGTAGATTCTGATAAAGAGCTAGCAGTCTCATATGGCTCATAGCAGAAACCACCGGGAACTTATCAGCACTTGGAAAATCGTGTCTATTTCATCATACCAAAAGCTATTAAAGTTTGTGGAAGTGAAGAATGCGATTAAAATTAGAATTATATATGTGTGTATGAACTCAGCATACTCCTCATGTTTATATTTGAAAACTTTATAATAACGAATATTATCTTCTAAAGCTATCAGCCTACTGTTTTACTACCGCTTTCTCATGGGTATTATTATTTTTCACATTGACTAATAAGGAAAGCAAGGCCAGGCTCGGTAGTAGGACTTGTTTGAGATCACACCACCAAAAAAGTGGCAATGTTTCTACTGGAATCAATATTTTTTGGTCCTAGGGCTCCTGATGTTTCCACTGCCCACGCTGCCTCCAGGATAGGTACACTGGATGACTTTTAAAATGCGGAGGGAGCATCAAATGCCTGTTCTTAATTCATTAAAATAAAGGGCATACACAGCAATGAGAAGCCCAAGCACCACAACAAAGAGTAGCTCCCGCTTGCCACAACTAGAGAAAGCCCGCGTGCAGCAACAAAGACCCAACGCAGCCAAAAATAAATTAATTAATTTTTTAAAAATTTGTACATTTCATTGCATGTAAATTTCAAATCAAAAGAAAAAATGTAAACAAATATCCGACTCTAAATAATTACACGCATGCTGATGTATTTTAGGGGAGTTAAAGGATGCCTGCATTTGAAATGTGTCCAAAAAAATAAGGATTGATGGATGGGTAGAGAAATGGATAGATGGATAATCATGTAATAAAGCCAGAAAAAGTAAAATGGTAATGGCCAAATCCAGGTGGTGGATATATGGGTGTTCACTGTAATATTCCTTCGATATTGTTTATTAAACTGTCATAATAAAGTGCTAAAGGAAAAAAAAAAAAAGGTCATACACAGCATATGATTTCCTTACTTGGAAATAGCTGAAGTCCTTTTGTTTTTCCTCCCTCACTTGCCCCAAAGAGAGTTTACACTTAGTTAGTCCACACAAGCAAATTTTCAAGAAAAACAGGCATTTTAAAAGAAAGATTTAAGTAGCAGAAAGCAAGGATAAGAATAGAAACTATCTTTAAAAATAAGTATATCACTTAGCCTTTGGTAAGCTAGGGTATACATACTCACACCCATCGCATTTGACAGTTTTCAGGCTTAACAGAATTGCTTGTAAAGCAAAGCTAAGATTCAAAAGCAAGTTGGCACACACAAGTATATATATGATAGTTCATAAGCTCTACTTAAATCTTTTCATTTTATTATTGCCTTGTAAATTGTTGGCCCCGTAATCCAACTTACAAAATAATGAAAAGTGCAATTCATTTTGTCTTGTGGTTTTCTTAGACAACTGTGTAACTCTTTATAAGACAGTTTCAAATGACTGCTGATTGAAAGTTCATGTTCTAAATCAAGTATATACTACAGGAAGATATGGGCTGCAAAATTTAAAAGAAATATGTTATTATGAAGCCTATTATATAGAGGGTATATATTTTCAAACACTTTCACATACATTTTATCCCCTCTTATTAAATGAAGAAAACACGTTTGTTGAGTCTTTTCTTTTTTTAAGTTCTTTTCTACAATTTTAAAGGTTTCTTTCCATTTACAGCTTTTACAAAATATTGGCTATATTCCCCGTGTTGTACCATATATCCTTGAGTTTATCTTACACCCAATAGCTTGTACCTCCCACTCCCCACCCCCCTATATTGCCCCTCCCTTGTTGAGTCCTTTCTTGGTCACAGATATTTATTGAGAACTGATTATGTGCCACGTACTATTTGTAGGCACTGTGGACCCAGTTATGAATGATGTAGACAAGGTCTTTGCATAAATAAAGTTCACATAGTTGATGAGAAAAGGTTTTGTAAACCAAAGCTCACTATACAAATCACAGTTGAAGCTTTCAACTGACTTCCTGAATTATCCACACTCTTGATTCTCTCTGTAGTAATATAGTGATAGATGCCCATGGTACCCAGATATTCTTGGTAGTAGCATGTTCACTATGTACTGACATCCCTCTGCTTCTGACAGCTGAGCTACTTAGTGCAAATTACTTGAGTTTCTTCTCCAAACTATTTACTCCTGTTATATGTCTCTATAAATATGTTTGTTAACATATATTAATATACAATTAAATATTTTAACTAAATTCTATGCAAGCTCATAAAATAAAAGTGCAAAAAGAGAGTGCTGCTTATATTAAAAACTAACTTGAATGCGTTGGAAGAGATTTCTGCTCTTCTAACTGGATAATTTCATTTGCCCTGCTATTAACTTTGCTGATTCTTTCATCTGTCTGCTCAAATCTGCAGTTAAACCCCTCCAGTGGGTTTTTTAATTTCAACTATTGTATTTTTCTGCTCCATAATTTATATTTGATTCCTTTTTACAGGTTCTCTTTATTGATATTCTTTGTTTGCTGAGCCATTATTTTCCTGTTTCCTTTATTTATTTTGTATTGTGTCCTTTAACTTCTTGAGAATATTTAAGCGAGTTGATTTAAAGTCTTGTCTATTAAGTCCAATATCTGTGCTTTCTCAAGACAATTTTTGTTCAATTCTTTTTTTTTTTCTGTGTATGGGCCATATTTGCTTCATTGCATGCTTCATAATTTTTTTGTTGAAAATGGACACTTTGACTATTATGATGTGTAAACAATAAAGCAAATAATGAAAAAAATCACTCAACAAGTCTTTTCAGATTTGCTCTGGGCTGTGGCTTTCTTTCAACCCTTTCCCTGGCAGTTTACAACTTTGTCTTAGTTTACACTTCCATCTTGCCCTGAGGCTAAAAGTTGGCTACATTTGAAAGCCTGTGGCCTCCTCAGGTCTTTTCTGAATATGCATCCTATCCCGAGCATTTATGTAACTTTGTAGTTTCCTCTGCTTATGTGGTAATTTTTCAAAGTCGCTCTTCCCCCCACCGAAACCTCACTACTCAGCTTTTCCTCCCAGGTTTTTGGTATATCTACTGTTTACCCCAACTGTTATTTTTCATTCCAGGCTGTTCAGCCCTGATAGAGTTCCAAGTTAGGCAAACTCCATGCAGGAGTCCTTCAGGAAAACCTCAGTCAGATAAAAACAGATAACACAATTCCCTGGAAACCATATCTACTCTGTGCCCACACTAGGAACAGGCTGTCATCTTCAAGACCACTGATGCATAAGGGAAGGGGTGGATCTAGGTTAGTTAATATGCTGCTAAGATCTAGGCTGTTTCAGTAGCCTTTCTCCTTCTGTGCATCCTTTTAGTTGATATAAACATTTGACTATCTTTCTGCATTTCAATAAGGTTAATCTTGACAGTTTTTGATAAATTTTTAGGATTTTTCTGGGGAAGGACAGTCCCCAGATGTCCCTATTCCAACATTTTCACTGACCTCACTCCTGTGAGTGTTTTCTATGTACAAAAGATAGTCTGAATGCCAGAGTAGACCCTTAGCTAAAGGAAAAGCCTTGACCTAAAATCAAAGACTGAAAAATAAATATAGATTACATTTTACACTAAATAAAATGTGTACAGTTGATATATAATTTTTATTCCCCCCAGACCTCATTTTTTCAATTTCCCAAATGTCAGTCTTCACTGCATGAGTTGAGAGAATTTTTTCTTTTACTGAATTATCAGTTAATCCTCGCAAGAGTTATATGAGGTTAGCAGAGGAGATAGAATTAGGACCACTTAAAAAATAAAGAATCATGAAAAAACAAAAACAACAACAAAAAGAATCATGGACTCTAAATTCTTAAGTAATGTGCCCAAGAAAGCTTCTATTTCAGGAAGCAGTAGAATGTAGAATAAGAGCTATCAATTCTGAGACCCTATTACATTTCAGGCTTTTGTGTACATAACTCATTTATCCTTGTTTGGTTTCATATTACTAACATATAAAATAGTTGATCACCAAGAATACAATTTGTGACTACTTGTTATGGCAATTGATTTATTTCTACCTCTTTTGCTAAAATAGATTAAATCAATTCACAACCATAATATTTTATGCTAGTTTATATAAAAATAATGCCATTGCAATACCACATATGCAAGAAACAAGCTTGATTAAAATAACATGCAATTAGACTAATAGCTAAAAGTCTGTAATATTTTAAGTTGATAAGACCAATCAATACTTTGTGAAACCACTAATTAATGGATTTTTCTTATTTGAAGCCTTTAGCTCACTTTCCTTTATTAATGAGCATATATCATTCCTATGGCAACTAAGTATTTTTCCTATCTGTGAATGGATTCCATTCCTATTATTAAAAAGACATGACGTGAAAAGAAACTCACAATTATTTATTCTTTCTACAGTCCTGTGTAATGTATTCTGCATTAAGTCATCTTTTACCAATATTGAAAACTTCTGTGTCAGTATGTCAGGCAATATTTGGCATGGGTGCTGTAGCAGGAATCCAAGATATCGGTGTCAAAAAATAAGGGAATGTAAAGCTCACTAATGTTCTGGATTATTTCACCAAGTACTGGCTACAGAGACAGTGGAAAATGAAGTATCTTCTTTCTGGTTCACTTCCATTTCCCTATGGCTGCATGTTTCCATAAATGAGTAACAGATATTATGCTAAAAGGAAGGTTTGTCATCTGTCATCTAATAAAACTGGGGAAAACTGTGTTGAACAAAATATAAAAGACTTACCAGTGTCTTTAATCAATTAATGTACACTGTAAATCTCTAAGAGATTTACAGCAGTTTCTAAGTTAATTTGACCGTGGAAACTTTTCAAGAAATAAAATATTTAGAAAAAGTAGAAAACAGTTTACAAGACTTATTCTTTGTTTATATTGAAAATGGTTCTTTATTATTGCCTTTAGTTTTTCTACCTTAACAAAGTGTGTTTCTATCACACATCAGTTTTGTATGCTAATTCATAAAGAAGATAAATGTAAACTAAATTTAAACTTTCAAGAAAATTGTGGTTTTTAAGCAGTTTTTAGTGGTGGAATTTAAAAAAAAATCATAAGTGAAGTTCCAAAATGTGCTAGAATAAAGTGGAGTTGCCTGTTTTGATGTGAGGATTAAATTCACCATCTAACCTACCACTTCCCCCATACCCCACTATTCACCATTCTGAGATTTTTATGTGGAAACCTAGATTTCCAAGTACAAGGCCAATAAAGCAATGAGGTAATCCAACTTCTTCAATTTGGGTTTAAGGAGCTCACATGTTGAGAGTGACCTGCAACCTTAAGGGTGCAGAGGAGATTGATGATAGTATGGAAAGGAGAATCCAAGATCCCTACCTCTAATTCCATTGCTCACTGGGTTATCTCTCATGTAAAGCACTCTTATGTAAAACAAAATGTGAAGGAAATTCTTTTTTGGAGAAGAGTGAATTATTTGTTTCAAAATGTAAGTTTACATTCTCTTAAAGCAATTAAATAGAAGTAGTTTTTCTTAAAGGTGACTTCACAGTGATCAGTTTACAACAGCTTCAATCCTTATCATTTCCAGAAGCTAGTTTCTATTTCTTAAAGCTGATGCATTGGAGGGAGGGGTTATGTTTAAACAGAAAGAGAAAATAATCTTCTAGTCATTTCAATAGTATCAATATTAATAATTATGATATTTTAGAACAATATTAAAATGTCTAAAATAACGGCTGAAAGCTCTCATAGCTTGTTTGCTCTACCCATCAGGGACTGCAAGTAATTTTGGTTTAATCACTATGGCATTTTATAAGACATGTGATTGGACAGATTTTTCTCCACATCCTGAAGATATCCTTTTCTACACTCTTTCTGAAGTCCTGGCTTGTGCTACGCTAGAATGATAGAACTGAATGTGTAGTACAATAGAGAAAAGCAAAGAAGACTTAGCAAAGTTATACGTTGAATTTTTGTGATAAGAGCTAGTCAATATTAACAAAGAAGACAGGTGCTTGCTTTGTAAATATTTCGCTCCGATGCCTGGAGAATCTGAAATATCACCAGTTCCATCCCATCCCCATCATCCTCATCGACCTGCAGTTCCAAATGGAAAATATTAATGGAGAATCAGGACCCCAAGGAAAGGAGATCAGTTAAAAAGCCTGAAACCACTTTGGGAAGAAAACAAGGGGAAGAGACAAGAGAGAATATACGGATCATTGGCAACTAGGTGGGAAAAATAAATAATTACAGTATACCATGACTCAGGACTGTCTTAATAGACTAGTAATAGATTGAACAATGGTTGATGACCTGTTCTGTATTATTATGTTCAGTTATGCTGCTTTCTCTCAGCTTTTATAATAACCACACGCAAGTGAAAGGGCTACTTCTATTTCTAAGTGTGTTAATGTTGAATTGAATGTTGGAAGACAAATACTTCTCATTTGAAATATTGTTTTAGGCAACTAATACACCCAAAGGAATTTAAACCATCTAGGCAGAAAAAGAATAAAATGCTAACAGTATCTTGCCGCATTTGGCAGAAAGTTTTCAGTTTGGTGGAAATGGATATTGCTGCCCCTGAAAACTATTTCATTATTTTGACACTCTATTTGCTTTTTCTCTCTGACAGTTTGTCTTTTAATAACCTTGTTCTTTTGTGACATTTCTCTTATAATTTGAATTGTACACTTTATTCTTCACCAGAAACAAAGTCTCCATCACTTTGGATGTCATTCAGTCATCATCTCTCAATATGTTAAATAACTACTGGTCTTGAGTTTTCCAAGCACTTGACTTTATTAAACTAACTCTGCATAATATTGGTTTTTTTCATTAATAGTGTTATACAAGTTTATGGTGTCTAGGGCAAATTATCTTTAAAGGAATAAGCAATATGATGTGAAATTTCAAAAATGAAATTTTTGTCATATTAAATGTCTTAATTTAACAAAATGGTAGTTATAAACCTAACACTGTGCTGAACCTACAAAATAATTAATTGAATTGTATTATTTTTATACAGTTGTATAGAAAAGCAATTCATACTGAAAACAGTAAGATCCACTAAAAAGCCATGGGAAAAACTTCTTTCAAAGATCTAATTCCATTATAAATGTATAATTAATGCATTTTTAGAATTTGCTAATGCAAGATAGTGTTTTGTGAAAGTTACCTGTAAGTTTGCTTTGGATTGAGATCTTTTTTAGCATTATATTTATTGTAGCATACCAAATGCTGAACTTTAGATTATTTGAAAAACCAATTCCTATTTATAGCTTTCTCAGTTCTATAAACAGTTATCTTCCACACTTCAAGACACATTCTTAGAAACTCAAAAAAGACTTCCTATTTGGGATCTTGGTCTGGAATCATGACTCTAAAGGGACCTTTACCTGCATTCTACAACGTTAACTATTATCTTGTCTTCATATTGAGGTAAACTGAAGAGAAGACTTTTCATTCATTCATTTACTCAAGAACACTTACTGAGAATATATTAAGTGCAATGTATGAGAGAAATCCAAAGGTAAATAAAGCAGCATTCTTGACTCAATAGTAAAAGAGTTGAGTCATGAGCATAATAATCCTGACAAAGGGTAGAAGATGTTAACTGCTATAAGGGATGTAAATGCCAAGCTCTCTGGATGGTAGGGATTGTTTCTGGCTGAGAGTTTCAGAGACTACTGCCATGGAGGAGGTGAGGTTTGCGGAAAGACATTAATAAAGACAGAGGTGGAATGTTTTAATTGGAGAGAGGTCTTGAGCAGAGTCATAGAGACAAAAGACTTGAGAATGTTTAGGAAAGAACAAATTAAAAAAAAAAAAAAAAAAATCAAGAGCTTCCCTGGCCTGGTGACACAGTGGTTAAGAATCTGCCTGCCAATGCAGGGGACATGGGTTCGAGCCCTGGCCTGGGAAGATCCCACATGTTGCAGAGCAACTAAGCCTGTGCGCCACAATTACTGAGCCCGCACACCACAACTACTGAGGCCCGCACACCACTACTGAAGGCCACGTGCCTAGAGCCCGTGCTCCACAACAAGAGAAGCCACCTCAATGAGAAGCCCGCGCACCACGACTAGAGAAAGCCCACGTGCAGCAACGAAGACCCAACGCAGCCAAAAATAAATAAATAAAATAACAAAAAAAGTCAAATAGTGCTCTGGGATTATTAGCAGCAGGTGATAGATTAGATCTAGAGTGTGGAAATTGCTAAGAGGTAGCCTAGGGAGAATGAACTTTTATTTTTCTAGGTAGTCGGGAATGACTGAAGGTTGGAGAAGAAGTGGGATAATTAGAGTTGTGCTTTAAAAAGATGACTCTGGCTGCTGTGGTCTGGCACATAAATAAAACCATGTCGACCCTCTGATTTGAACACTCCAGTGGCCTCCTGTCTCCTACCACGCTCCTCTTTACTCACTCTCCTCTTCATTCAGCCATACTGACATCCATGCTAATCCATCAACACATCTGCTGCACTTCCAGCCCCACAGCTTTTGCTCTGGCTAGTCCCTCAGTCTGGAATGTTCTCCCCTCTTATAGTCACATGGCTCACTCTACCTCTTTGTAATTTTTTGTTCCATTACCTTCTCCATGAGCTACTGTGACCACTTAATTAAAATTACAACACTCTTCCCTACAGGATCTATACTGTAGAAGGTACTTCTGTCCTTAGGATCTGTACTGTAGAAGGCCCCATGTATCACAAGCACATGCAAAATAAATTTATTGAGATGCCCATGAGTGTCTCTATCACTCAGGATCCAGCACTATGGCTGGTACACTCTGACCTATAACTAGCACAATTCAGGCTAGTAACTGTGCCGGAACGAGTTGAAAGTTTGTGGGTTGTGTCACAGAAAACTTCAGATACCGATGCTGCTTCAGAATGGGAAGAAGACTTCAGCAGAGGTCTCAATAAAGGACAAGTTCACTAACTTGTCAAAGCCTTCCTTTTAAACAGTGTGAATGCTCTTCCTTGCATAAGAAACCAGCATCCATTTTCTTGTTTTGTGTTTTAATTTGTTGCTCCAGAGGTACTCACAAATTATCATGATTTTACAAAGGGCAGCTGAGAAACAGTCTGCAATACTAGATAATTCACATTACTCTAAAATTTTATGTATGCATTTGTACATATATTTTTATGTACATATATGTAATCTAGACAATATATGTGAAGTGTGAAACCTCTTATATATAAATGGAGATACTGCTTTAAGAGTTTATGAAAATCAAAGTAAAGTTGTAGAAAATTCTATGATACAATCAAAATATCTTGTAATATGTTCTGCTTGCCAATAGTTTAGCATATATGACCCCATTATCAAGACTGAACACGACATCTAAAATCCTTTGTTCATTTCAAATTTAAGTGTGGTTTTAAGAATTTCATTGGGAGGGGACTTCCCTGGTAGCAAAGTCGTTAAGAATCTGCCTGCCAATGCAGGGGACATGGGTTAGATCCCTGGTCCAGGAAGATCCCACTTGCCACGGAGCAACTAAGCCCTTGTACCACAACTACTTAACCTGTGCTTTAGAGCCCACGAGCCACAACTACTGAGCCCACATGCCACAACTACTGAAGCCCACGTGCCTAGAGCCCGTGCTCTGCAACAAGAGAAGCCACCGCAATGAGAAGCCCGCGCACCGCAACGAAGAGTAGCCCCTGCTCGCCGCAACTAGAGAAAGCCCGCGTGCAGCAACAAAGACGCAACACAGCCAAAAACAAACAAAGTTTTTTTAAAAAAATCACCTTTACAAAAAAAAAAGAATTTCATTGAGAAAATCTAGTTGCTTCTGTTTCAACAATGGAAACTTTCTAAAAACAGAAGCTCATCAAAAAAACTATCAAAAAACTTCAAAGACTTAGTAACGATTGCCTAATTAGGCATTACTATCAATAGAACAGAACATAAATTATATAGAAATCTTGATTTTTACCAACATAAGTAGCGATTTTTTTGAAATGAAGGCAATAAAAATAAATTTTATGGAACAAACATATAATAAATTATGAATTACATCTCTTTTCTTTAATTACTCATCCAAACATCAGTACCTCATCAACAAAACATGCAGACATGTGCAATAAAAATTAAATTCAGTAGTTTTTAACATTGTCCTTAGTTTTAATCACATAAAATCATTGGTTAGTGCATTTAAAAATTTTTTATTATGAAGATATTTTATCAAGGCATGAAGATAGAACATAATTCTTATAACTGTTTGTTGGTGTTTATGAATTTTAAATAGTTAGATATAAGGTATGTAAGCTTCCATTTCTACCCTTGCACTGGCCTTGCCAAAGAGAGAGACTGGTCTGTGTACCTCCTAAAGAATTATATTTCATTCCTAAGAATCTTGAGGGATATGGAGGTATATGGGGTCTTGAGAAGAAGTCATATAGCTACAAATCCACCAAGGTAGTATATTATCTGTCTCTGTGTTTCCTTTGAAAGAGAGATAAAATCACAAGACACCACAAAGACTTCAGCTTTAAAATAAGTGAATATCACCACCAAAGGTAGGCAGATCAAAAAATGAGCATTTACTGGGGAGAAGGGAACTAATATTTATTGAAGCACCCAGTACAATTCAGTTCTGAGTTATTATGTGATAGGAATAATTCTATATGCAATACCCATGTTATCTACATTAATTTAACATCAAGGAAACGCTGTGAAGTAGGAGGGATTATTCCCATTTTAAAAAAAAGGGAATTCAGGCTTGACGATCGATCGTAAGTAATTTTCCAGGGGCACAACCTGTTAACTCACATGAGCCTTGTTATTCTTTGGTTCCTTTTCTTTCTTTTCTTTCTGTTTCACAGACTGTGATGACTCATTTCCTTCTCTCCTCCTCCATGTAAATGACTCAATCCCAAAAGATCGCTCTCCTCCATGCCTGACTGTTGAAGTGGAAAGATGTAATATCTCTGACTCCATTCTTTCTTCTTGTTCTCCCAAGAGACCACTTTCTTTTCATGTTTTAAGGGCTTAAATGTGAATCATCGTGGAGAAGCAAAAAGGTGATAGCAAAATGAATAAATGTGGGCTGTCTACAAAATTTATTAAGATTTTTACTATCTTATTGTCATAGTGTCTGGCTTATAGTTTTTGATATCCTATAAAGTATGAAATATTAAGCATCTGTCCTTGTTGTTTTTTTTTTTTCCTGAAGATGAACTTCAAAGTTCTTGTCTTCCCTCACACTGTTCCCATAACCTCGAGTCACTGCTTTTAGGAAAAGACAACTTGGGGAATCTTTTGCTTGTGGTGGTCTTTCTACATAGCATGAAAATTCTGTCAGAGGTGATCATGCAAGAATCAACTTTGGCAACAGAATCAGCATTCGTTGTCTCAGGTGTGCTGCTTGCATCTTGGTAACCCTGGTGACTCTGAGTTCACTGGGCCTCTGTCTTGTCTAGGAATGAAACTCTGGGGCATTTCCTCACAGTCATAAAGCAAATTGGCAGCAAGGCTGAGATTGTCAGATGCCAAAGCCATTCTCTTTCTCTCTCTAGAGCACCTCCTGCAACGCTGGGGTCCAGGTAACTGACTCTGCAGCTGACAGAGTTGCCTGCGTCCACTTTGGTTCTTGGCCCTATGTCAGGACACACAACAGCACAGAAGAGATGTCACTAAGCTGCCCCCCCCCCCATCATTCCAGGGATATTGAATGGAAGTCACTCACAAATGCTCTTAGGAATGTAGGAATCCACCTCCTAAGCACTCAGAAAGCATAAAGCCCTGATGGAAAAGCAGCAATGCGGTAATATTGTGTCTTTTTGAGTATCCTAGATTTCCAACATATACCTGAGTGCTGTTTCATGTGAAAATGAAGGTTAGAGAAATGTACCTGTGATAAGGCCACAAGGACAATTTGTTGTCCAAGGAGCCAACCCACAAAGGTATGATCCTGTCTTCCTACCTTCTACTTGGGCTTAGCCATGGAATTGATAAATATTCAGGTAGCGTTTCCCATAAGTCTGTTTTAACTTCTGAGGTTTCTCTGAATCTATGATTCGAACGTTAACTTTAAAATCCAGTGTTTCAAATTTAGTAGGAAAATGAGAGGGATACTTTGAACTGTTAATTATTTTTTCTTCCTTTTAGAGGTAAGGTCATTAAGTATTTCTGTGAGTAGCTTTTTTGAATAATAAAGCCAGACTATAATATAGTAAAAACAACTGAACACATTGATTCAGAGAGGCCTCGGTTGAATTTCTGGTCCTGTTCTTATAATGTGACACTGTGTAACATATTCTAATGAATCAGTTTCTGTAGCTATGAAATGAAAATTATACAATGAATAGAGATTTTATAAAATAACATATCAACGTGCCTAGTACTCTGTGTCTAGTAAACATATTAGTCAAATCTGAATCTGACTCTATTCTGGAGTTAAATAAAAATAAAATATTTATAATGAACCAGCATGAGCTAGGCACTGGGGTTCCAAAGATGGAAAGATCGTGTTTAATATCTTGAAGTTCATTACAGTTTACAATGGAGGGAAGACCTGTAAACCGTTAATTACAAAACAGCTTAACGCATGTTTAGATGATATTAACAGAATCTTCTCTCCCCCACCCCCCTGATGTAAATTAGGAGTTTGGGATTAACGTATACACATACTATATATAAAATAGATCATCAACAAGGACCTACTGTATAGCACAGAGAACTCTATTCCATTTTCTGTAATAACCTCTATGGTAAAGGAATCTGAAAAAGAAGGAATATATGTACATGTATAACTGAATCACTTTGCTGTACACTTGAAACTAACACAACATTGTAAATCAACTATACTCCAATATAAAATAAAAAATAAATTTAAACAACCAATATAAAGTAAGAAATTAATTAATTAAATTTAAAAAAGAATATCTTTGTCCCAGGTCTATCTTCAGTCAGAGGACCAGCCCCCTCTTCCTCTTGAGGTTGCTGATAGAGATATGCATCACAAATAAAGTTAGTTAAAGTATGATGTTTTGCTAATCATAGAATATAAGAGTTTGAACCTTATGGAATATTTCCTTTTTCTCAAAAGACAAGTCTAGACTGCCTCTTTTCACTATAAAAAGCCTATCTTGGATCTTTTTCCCCCCCCCGTGTGTTTAAGAAAACGTAAATGCGTATAACCTAAGAAAAAGCAAGAGAAGGTTTTTCGTGTGCTTAAAGCAGTTCTGGCTGAAATCACAAACCCAAATGTAAGGGAAGCAGGAGCTTCAAGTGGAAGGACAAGCCAGAGGGCGCAGCATATACAAAGGTTTGCAGGTAGAAGACAGCGAGACATGGTCTCATCTGGGGAAATGCAAGTAGTCCTAGATTGTTAGAGCACAAAGTGTGGGTAAGGAACATCAAGAGATGAAAACTGTAGCAGGAGATAGGGGCCAGTTCATGGAGATTTCGTGTGCCTTGTCAAAGAATTTAGAGTTTGTCTAGTGGCAGAAGGACTTATTGAAAAATGATAAGCAAGCAAAGGCTAAAAGCAAGGATGTATTTTATACAGACAAGCTTGCAAAAGAGGGAGAGGAACAGGAGGGCGCTGAAATGAAGACAAGGAAAATGGTTATTGCCATATTCCAGGCTGAAACATCTCGAGGATCTGAGCAATAGTTAACATTCTGAAGGTCACAAAGCTAGCCATTTGCAGATCCAGGGCTTATATCCAGTTCTTCATGGTCAAAAATTTTTTAACTTACCATGAAGTTTTCAAGGATGAATCAACATCACTAAAGATTCAACTATGGTGGACTTGACCAAGAAAGAGTGGGGGGAAAGACAAATCAGTAGTTGATGCACTCCAGAACCACGCAAACATGGAAGGCATCTTTGACTTCTTCCTCTGCTTCACTGTATCACAACCCAATCAGTTACTCTTCCCTATTAAGTTTACCTACTGCCAAGCCATGTTTTAAGAGAAAGGATGATTGCCTTAGACCCTGTAGCCTGGGAATGCTACTTCATCGGATCCTATGGAGACGGAGGCAGCAGCTGACCTTCACAAGGAGCCAAGCCTTTGCCCACACTGTGCTGACCCCGCTATCAGCCAGCTTAGGCTAAATGATGCTTGATAATAAACAACTGCAAAGTCTCAGTACCTTACGAAAACAAAGTTTCTTTTCTAACTCTTGTCTTTTGGGGAGCAACTTCAGCTCTGTTCTTTATCTTTCTCACTCTGTGATGCAGGCTAAATGAGCTACACTTATCTGTACATGGTGGTCTTGAAATAGGGAAAATAGATCTGACTCCTCAAACTTCTACTCCAGAAAGGCACCTACAAATTCCTATTAAATTTTATTGACCAAAGCTGGTCACGCGAGCAAGCCTGACACCAAGGGGCAGGAAGTATGATCATCCAGCAGGGGCAAGCCCAATGGAGAGAGGGCCAAGATACAGCAGCAGCAAGTATTTTCCAAAATTCAGTCTACTAGAATTATTGAAATTCGGGCTTGGCTGGGTATTTTTGGAGATGCTAAGGTGGTTCTGTTTTACCAAGAATCTATTTTCCTGAGGGATTGAAAGAAATCATATTAAGAGATGAGAGGTCTCCAGTAACAGATTACCTGGAACAAAGCAGCATAATTGTTCAAATACAAACACACTTAATTCAGATTGCTGGCTGTAAATCATATCTCTTGCACTTCCATGCTACGTAATCATTGGCAATTTACTAAATTACACAATTTTCTTCCGTTAAATGGGAATTATTTTAAAGGAAGGAACCTCTTCATGTAAAATTTTTAGGAGATAGAGGATCCATAAAACAGTCTTCCATTTGGCGCCAGAACAAGAGCATGTAGTTGCTGTTCCAAGCTCACTGGTGGCAGAGGATGGCAGTGTGGCATCATGACACAGGGGAGCTCCAGGGAACAGCCACGCTGCCTCCTCCAGACTTACTGCAATGCTCCCCACACACACTTCCAAAGTTTTAGCAGAGGCTGTATTGTGGTCACTCTGATCAGTACATCAATAGGGGCTGTGCCTATGAAGGAATTTTGTAGAGGAAGCGTAACTAACACGGCAGATGAGACTTGCTCTTGCGCTTATAAAATATATCCTAAGTACTCCAAAAGTAAGTCAGGGTGGGGCAGGTACACAATTTCTAGAGAGATCTGGAGATTCAAATATTTCACCAATGTCAACTTCAGTGAGAAAATATGTTCCTGAAAATTTGAAATCTTTGATGTTACTGAAACATTGTACTCTATTGAAATGTTCAGCTGAAACGCGGTTGAAACTCATTTAGTTTCTATTTGAGAAAGGTGGCGCCTGCCATCTTCATCATAGAGGCACTATTGAGCTGATATTCAATTAAAAGTTGAGGAAGTCTTGATGTTAAAAACAACTTGATCCCCACTGTCAATGAAGCAACCATCAACCATCTCCCACGAGGGCATTCAAAGAACAGATTTTTTTAAATTGCATTCTTCACTCATAAACTGTCAGCTTCCCAGGTGTCTGGCCTGGATCTCTTGACCAGGGCCCCTGGGGTTAGGCCACTTTGAAAACAAGAAAGATAAGTTCTGAGAGCCTCTTCTTCAGAGTTCTAATCTGTCCATCTGGTCTATCAGCCCCTGTAGGAACCTTAGTTCTGAGTTTGGAGGTCACCTTCTTTGACGATATTCCCTTTGAACCCAGCCTGACATTGAAATCATCCTGGTTTAGTTCTTCATCCATCTACTCTGGTCTCCTTCCCACTATTAAATGGCCAGCCGGGTTTCTTGGACCCATAACAGAAATCCTGCTAGGAAAGCCCTCAGTTCCCCTCTCTTGAATCTTGGCTGCCAAAGCCTCCAGCTCATTCTAAGATTAACTCTTTGAATGGTGGCAGCCCCTGGGATGTACCTGCTGAGACTACAGAAGATCTTGACTGTCATATGTTAGAATCTCCAATTCTATTCTATCCTGCTTTTAGGATTCTAAATATATATAATGGAAAAATAAAATATATATATATTATATATATATACATATATATATACAACTCTAAAATATATAAGTATAAAATATATATATATATAAACAACTCTAAAGAGACAAATTTTCAGCATAAAAACAAAGATATTTAGATATTTAGGGTACAGAGAGCAAACATGAAGGCCATTTTATTCATAACATCTCTTAGGTGCCATGTCCATGTGAATACATAGAACGTGCAGAGGTTAATGATTATGATGATTCTATTTTACTGACTGGTCTGAATTAATTGTGTATGTAAATCATGTGTCACAGAAGGGCCTCAGGCTCTAGTAAATAAGCAGTCACTGAGAGACCATTATGTGTAGGATGGTCATTAGTACTTTCTGAGCACATTAAGCTTCATTTCATGACCAGTTTTCAATTTCAATGTAGTGATATACATATATATCCTTTACAATATGGAATGTGTCATTATACTTATTTGTACTCATTTAAAATTGTTTAAATTTACCAGTGTGGCTTGCTTTAATTAAAATGTGCAAATCAAGAACTTCTGCTGATATTATTCATTCCCTCTACAATGTCACTGAAGTTTAATTTATTCGGTCATCATCTTAAACCAATAAATCCCTAAACATTAACAGTCATTTTTGTTCCATTAATTAAGTGCTTTATAAATAAGAAACTGCTCTGGGCTGAAGTTCATGAAATAAGTCACTTAGATAATACATCCAAAGGAGCAGAAGACTAAGTCAAGGCCAACATAATTATATTTGGTGTTTATTATAGGTCTAATGTCTGGATTTAATGTTATGACTTTCATTTGAAATTAAACGTTAAGTATAGCCATTTGATTGGTAGGGTGTGCTATTTATCTGAGCCTTGAAAATGGCCTTTCTCTTGAAAAAGCAATACAAGTAGTCATTTATTTAGAAAATATGTAACAAGTACCTACCATTTGTGTTGTGGTATATTCAGGGATAAAAGTAATCATAATCTAGTTGAAAGGATAGGAAATAACTAAAAATAAAGATCCAGAGCTAGTCTCTAAAAAGTATAACTGTCCATGATTAAAAGCATTTTCCTTCTACCATGATCAATAGGAATAAAATCTATCATATATATTAATGTCACCATGGTTCTCTTATTAATCAGAATAGCCCTTTATGATAAAGAATATACATTTATAACTACTAACATAAGAAAGGAATGAATAAGACTCAAAAGTGAAAGAGGAAAGAAGGAAAAAGCTCAAATCTTGCCTACAGTGGACATTGCATAGCATATTTTAACTCACTTATTCTTGCTTCCTCCATACAAATATTTATAAATTACATCACCATCCATGTATGTATGCATTTACAACTCATCTTTTTTCTTAGTATCTAGAAGTTGTTTATAAACTCATTTTTAACAATTTAGCCTTGTCAAATTTGCTTCTGTATTTATTTTTTTAATGTTGATTTGATTGCCATTTTATCACTCAATATGCCTCATATGAAGTCACACAATTGAAATTTTTATTAGAATTTAGTACCTGAAAACTGTTCCTTGAAAATTATAAAGCTCTTAATTTTGGTGATAATGTCTCTTACTCTTTTTGCCTTAAATTCAAGGAAGCTGAGTCCATCTGAAGCTCAATCACAGAAACTACCTTACCCTGAGGCTTAACCTATTTTTCTTCTTTTTCCCATTCTGATTGGTCTCCTTCCATTTCTTTATTATTGACCTAAGATATGCCTTTCATTGCAGATCTCACTCCTAAATCTGTTTTTGGAAATAAAATTATACAAATAAACTAAACGAGAATAGATTTTTTTAATAGAAAATAGACAAGAATTTAACAAAAGTGTAAAATGGTCACATTCAAATTTAATTTACTGGTAGAAAAAAAAAAAAGGGAAGAGAAGAAAAAAACAGAAAACAAAAAGGCCAATCTACTTTCCAAGAGTAAAACCATGAAAACTGGAATTTATAGTGGTTGATGAAATGCCCTTTCAGGCCCTACTTCTTTTTTGAGGCATCTGCTAATATTCAGACCAGTCAAATTCTCTGAAATGTCACATACTATGAGGACTTTATTTTAACATCACTTGAGACATGATATGAAAATGTTTGATTTATATCATGCTTTCCCATGTATTATTCAAAATCAAAATCGTATTGGAAGAAGATGAAATCTCCAAGTCATCTTGTTAGAAATTCAGAGAGTAAAGCATTTCACAAGGCAAATTCTAACAGTAGAAATTAGCATCAGAAAGAGCCAAGTGTCAAATAACTGTATCTCTTTCAAAGACAGAGCAATAGAGCTTGTGTACCTCAAGACAAATCACTTCCCTGCTCTAAGCTTCTGTGACTCCCCATTACCGATATTAAAAAACAAAAACAAAAACAGGCAAAAACTATCTGATTTCTTTGGTCCATATATAACAAGGTCTATAATCTGACCTAGTCTGAATTCTAGTCTTCTTTTCTTCTCTCCTGCATCCCTCCCAGCCTTGCCATGGACTCTTAGGTTCTAGAAACAGCACACACTTCTCATTTCTCTGGTCACACTGCATGCATCATTATCTGGATGTTTTCTCTTAATGCCTTTCATTTTTCAGGGAATGCTCACTCACACTCCCTCCACCTATGCTGAACACTGGCCAGTCTTTGGATCATCGGGCATCTGAACTCCCTAGGAATCTTTTCAAGATGTTCAGCCTTCCTCTCATTGCAGAAGAGAAGGATGTCAGATACTTGTTCTTCTTTTCCTTTGCAGCATGAATATGGTCACTTGTGATGGTCTCAGCCTTTTTAGTCTGTGGGTATTGATGCAAAAAAGGGGAACTAGGAAGAATTTTCTCTGGTGGTAGAGGTTGCAGAGGTTTTTCTCTAGTTGCAGCAAGAAAAAGTCTCCAAGATGAACTCAAAATGGATTAAAGACCTGAATTTAAGGCCAGACACTCTAAAACTCTTTGAGGAAAACATAGGCAGAAAACTTTTTGACATAAATCGCAGCAAGATCTTTTTTGACCCATCTCCTAGAGCAATGAAAATAAAAACAAAAATAAACAATGGGGCCTAATTAAACTCAAAAGCTTTTGCACAGCAAAGGAAACCATAAACAAGATGAAAAGACAACCCTCAGAATGGGAGAAAATATTTACAAATAAAGCAACTGACAAAGGATTAATCTCCAAAATATACAAACAGCTCATGCAGCTCAATATCAAAAAAACAAACAATCCAATCAAAAAAGTGGGTGGAAGACCTAAATAGACATTTCTCCAAAGAAGACATACAGATGGCCAACAAACACATGAAAAGATGCTCAACATCACTAATTATTAGAGAAAGGCAAATCAAAACTATGTGGTATCACCTCACACTGGTCAGAATGGCCATCATCAAAAAATCTACAAACAACAAATGCTGGAGAGGATGTGGAGAAAAGGTAACCCTCTTGCACTGTTGGTGGGAATGTAAATTGATACAGCCACTATGGAGTACAGTATGGAGGTTCCTTTAAAAACTAAAAATAGAACTACCATATGACCCGGCAATCCCACTCCTGGGCATATACCCAGAGAAAACCATAATTCAAAAAGATACATGCACTCCAATGCTCACTGCAGCACTATTTACAATATCCAGGACATAGAAGCAACCTAAATGTCCATCAACAGAGGATAGGATAAAGAAGATGTGGTACACATATACAATGGAATATTATTCAGCATAAAAAGGAACGAAATTGGGTCATTTGTAGAGACGTGGATGGACCTGGAGACTGTCATACAGAGCAAAGTAAGTCAGAAAGAGAAAAACAAATACCGTATACTAACACATATATGTGGAATCTGAATAATTGGTATAGACAATCTTATCTGCAGGGCAGAGGTGGAGATACAGACGTAGAAAACAAACGTATGGATACCAAGGGAGAAAGGTGGATGTGGGATGAATTGGGAGATTGGTATTGATAGATATACACTATTGATACTATGAATAAAATAGATAACTAATGAGAACCTACTGTATAGCTCAAAGAACTCTACTCAATGCTCTGTGGTGACCTAAATGCAAAAGAAATCCAAAAAAGTGGGGATATATGTATAAGTATAGCTGATTCACTTTGCTGTACAGTAGAAACTAACACAACATTGTAAAGCAACTATACTCCAATAAAAATTAATTAAAAGAAAGAAGAAGTCTCCAAGATTTCAGTGACAGCAGTATACATGAACAGAAACTCATTCTCAGAGCATGATTTGAGGTTGTATGCTGGTTGTATCACATTGAAGCAAGATTCTCGAGCCCTCCTAGAGATCCTCTGAGCAACTTAATGTCCTTGCAATAAGCTCCTCTTCTGCTCAAATTCACTAAAGTCTAAGATTCTGAAGCTAAAGATCCTGGCTTATATAAAGTCCATCGAAATTTTTTCCAAAATTACTTAGGGCCCAGATCAAATTACCCCAACTCTTTGAATCTTTGTTTTATGCTTCTAAGTGGAAAGAATGTCTCTATTTTATGAAAAATCTGTAACATTTGTTGACTGAAAAAAATTGCACAACCTAAAAGGTGAGAATTATGGTTTATTCAGTGGACATACTGAAGACTTAAGATAGCTCTGAGGGACTGTTCTGAAGAAGTAAGGGAGGATATATAGGAGTTAGGCAGGAGTTTTTGCAAATAAATAAACAAACAAATAAGATGGTCAAATATCAAAAGATAACTGCTAGTTAAAGAAAAACAGACACCGCAAGTTAATAAATTTAGTACTTTTCTATATATGGAAAGATGCAAGAGTCTGGGCTTAGTGAAATTGCTCCTTTGATCTCCACCTTAAACTATCTAGGGCCAGTATCCTGTTTTTCTCCACCCTGAATCCCCTCAGGGTGCACCATTTGGGGTGGCTGCAGAGGCTGACGACTTGATGGCAGCAACATCCTTCGTTTACTGATATGGCAGGTGACATTCTTTGTCCACACATTGTGCACATTTTCTTACAGAACTCATTACTTCCTGCCTCAATAAATATTTGTATATACAGTTTATCTCTAGAACTATTCAACATACAATCTTGACTCACAAAACAATCTTTCAGATGGTAAGCGCTTATGATTGGTGGAAGTGAGAGTCTCTGCTGATCTGACAAATGAATGTTCTCTGTAGCCCCTCTTGGTTAGCGATGTTGAAGAAGATGATATTTGACTTTATCTTCACAGCAGCAACATTTGAGATGAAGCTATCACAACGGTAACCATTTAAGATAAATCATTTAACAATCAAAGAGGCAAGCAGAGGAGCATATATCAACGCACCCCTGTTAATTCCTCACGAGAAATGAGTAAACAACAAAATTACAATGATTAGACATACTATGATAATACGATTATATATACTATCATTTTGGATTTGGGAATTTGAGGATTAACATCTTGGACTTTTGGAGTACTTGGATTGGGGGAGGAGAGGAGAAAGGGAGGCAAACACTGTTCTGGTGCTTTCTTCTGGGTCCAAAAGCCAGTGGAAGAGAGGCAAAGGGCACAAGATGGGCGCCTCCTTGTGATGTCCTGAGGAAGAATCAGCACCTGCCCAACTGAGCCTCACCTCTGTGGACCTCTGTCCTGGTAGGCGGAATTCACACAACATGAAAAATGGTTGATATTGACTCCAGGAAATATGTCAGTTACAGTTAATCAAGGCACTTATCAACAAGATCAATGCATTCTTCTTGTTCACAAAATTACCCAGAGCACTGGGAGTTTTCACAGATCCTTTCATAGAAGGTTTTGAATGCCCGTTTTCAACATAAGTCTCATTCCAGTAGTAGTTTTAAACAAAAGATACTTTGCACTTGATACTATTATAATGAAGTAACATGAATTCAGGAGATAATAACCTTCCTTAAGAGAACTTAAAACCATATATAATAGCCTTCCCATGGGTCTCCCTTCCACATTTTCTGCACTCAGGATCTCATGGTATAATAAAGGAGACACAAGAGAAAAGATAATTGCAGTGTAGTGTGAAAACTAGCTCAGATGGCTTTAAGCTATTTGGGAGACAAGGGAGGGGATCTAAACAAAGCTTGGGATATCAAACAGGACTTTACAGAGAAGATACTATCTGAGCTAATCCTGGAGGGTGAGTAAACCTTAGCCACAAGGGAAGGAAGCCACAAAGGAAGTGGTGTGACTAAGTCCCATCAGGGAGAGAGGGTGCAAAAGCATGGTTGAGACACATCTTTTGAAGAGGATGGGTTAGGGATAAGTTTAGAGAGGTGAGCCATTAAGATTGCTTACCGTCATTAGAATTTAATTTGGGGAAATAGTGAAGAATCCATTCAATGTGGATTTTGCATTAGGAATATCGCCTTGACTAATAGGTGGAGGCTAGATTGGAGATAGAAGTATTGGAAACCATATTTTAGGAAAATATTATGGTGTTCCAGATTATGGTGGCTGTGGGGCTGGAGGGTGGTGATGGAAATGAGATGCTTCTAGATCAGGGCTGTACAACAGCAACATAATGGGAACGACGTAAATGTTTTAGTAACCACATTAGGAAAAAGCAAAAAGAACAAGTAAAACTAATATATTTTATTTTAATGAGTGTATACAAAATATTATTTCAATATGGACAAAATATTAAAACTATTGAGATATTTTACATTTTCATGCACAGTTATCGAAATTTGGTGTATATTTTACACTTAGAATACACCTTGACTCTTATATTAAGTATTTTCAGAAATACTTGAACTTCATTTAAGTGAGGCTTCCAATCTTGGGGATTTCAACCATAATATAAAAACACAGATGCACGGAATTATCCAAAGCAAACAAAAAGACACCCACCCCTATCATCTTAGTAAATATGGAAAAGGAGTTTACTATGAATAGATAATTTAATAAAGTCCACAGAAAGATTTACATTTCTGTTTCAAGAAGACTTCCTGTAAGTTTTGATAATAAAGATTTTATTTTTCCCTCTAAAAGCCAACATCTCTAAGTATTTCTTTTCTACTTAGAACACTGAGAGATATCAAAATCCTTTACATATAGGAAAACATTTGAACTAATGAAAAATAAACTATTGTATACATGTACGGCATTTTTTATACCAAACATTGTGTTCAAAAGCAGTTTTCTTTTAAATATAATATAATTAAGATTAAGGATACATTATTTTCTTTAATTTAGAATAATATATTTTCCTAATATAGTCTTAAATATATATAAAAAACTGATGTCATTTTTAATTTTTATCCTCCTTCGAAGGCTTCAAAAGAATATATGAGATACTTTTTTATATCATATTTATGTACTTTATAACCATTTAAAACTTAAAAAAATGCAAAAAGTTGGATTTTAAAATGATTAACTGCAGGCTTAATTTTTATTCTAGGTATACTTTTAGAATGAATTATTAATCCCATGGTTTATTACCACTGAAACAATTAAATTGATGATTGGTAAGACATTGATTCACAAAAGCTGATCTGTCGGAAGAATGCTAAAAATGTAGGCTTAATTTTGGTCACTATGTTGTGTTTATTATATGTCAGGTATTTTCCTTAGTACTTTAGGTATATTAATTCATTTAATCCTCACAACAGTCCTATGTACAGATCCTTTCGTCATCATTATCATCATCATCAGATCATCATTATCATCTCTTCTTTAGAGGTGAGCTAAGTGAATCAAGAGAAGATAAGAAAGGCCAGCTCACGCAGCTGGCCATTGGCAGAGCCCAGGTTTGAACCCTGGCACTCTGGGCCTGTGTCTGCTGCCCTTACCTCCATCACCTTTCACTTTAAAGCTTGATTTTTAAACCATTTGAGGAGGTTCCTCATAAGGTAATAACTTAGACTTGACTGGTCATACTCAAAGTGTATATATAAATTAGTGACTGGAGAAGGATCCTTAATAGCAGGCGTCCCCAACCCCCGGGCCGTGGACCGGTACCGGTCCGCGGCCTGTTAGGAACCGGGCCACACAGCAGGAGGTGAGTGGCAGGCGAGCGATAAATCTTCATCTGCTGCCCCCCGTCACTCCCCATCGCTGCTCCCCAGCGCTTGTATTACCGCCTGAACCATTGCTCACATTACTTCCTGAACCATCCCCTCCCCCGGATCAGTGGAAAAATTGTCTTCCACGAAACTGGTCCCTGGTGCCAACGAGGTTGGGGACCACTGCTTTATAGTAGGCTACAAGACTTCTAAGCACCCGTAGGATTCCACAGGTTTTCCTGATTCTGTCATGTTTAACTTTTCACTGTGAACTTTGTGACAAGAAAGCCTTATTCATCAAACTTGCAGAACTCCAAGCATGAGAATGATAAAGAACACACAAGAGAATAAAATTAAGATTCAAAATGGCCTTAGTAGAACCAGAAGTTCGCCTCTTTAACACTTAATTCAACAAATTCAACACTCAATTCCTTCTTGGAGATCAAAAGCGATAACAACAACAAAAATGCAGACAAACAAAACAATGACAAAGACTGTCTTGACAGCAGTTGACGAAAAAGAGATCGGAGTGCTTTAGTTGACCACAGATTCCAGCAAGAAAACCCAAAGATGATGTCATCAAACAACAGCCACCACCACCATCCCCTTATCCAGCATGCTAATTACATGCTTCTATGTTGCATTAAGAGAAAAACACTGTTCAAATCAACTAAGCTTTCCTCCAGCATTGTATTCAGAACTAGTCAGACCACATCTAGGAGACTGAATCCATTTCTAGATGTGATTGTATGGCACCAAGTAGAGAGAATTCAGAATGATTTAACTGGGATAGTTTGGAATCTGGTCTGAGTATCATGTCCTAAAAGAATGGTTGAAAAACTAGAGAAGTTAAGATTTAATTGGGAACATAAAATCATTTTTAAATATTAGGAGGTGGGGGGAGGTGCATCATTCATGTGCAGGAAGGAATAGACTTATTTTCTCTAATGTTTCAAAGGGAAAATATAAAACCAATGGGTAGGGTATGCAGGAAGATAACACAATTTCAATAATATAAATGCATTGTCTTGTGAAGGAATGAGCTCCCCATCCTTGAAAGTAAGCAAGCATAGGATGAATAAATGTCAGCCTATTTTTGTGGAGCTCTCTGACTTAAGAGGTTGGATTAAACGACCACTGAGGTCCCTTCCAATTTTGAGATGCTATTAATGAACCTCTTTTCACATCACATCTCTGTTTTATTCGGTACCTGAATTTTTATTCAATGTTACTTCAGCTTAATTAAGCAAACTAAATATTTTTCTTAACTCAGTACCTTTTAATCAATAATAACAGCATCCCATGCAAATATATTATTAGAGGAAAACTTAAGTGAAATAATCAATGTTTGAATAAATTTTTGTCTTCAGCTGAGATCTTGTGATAATCTCAAAATTTATTTTTGAAATCATAACAGTGGAAACTTTTAAGATACAAATTTAACAAATGGATACAAAGAAAAGATAATGGGATTTTAGTATGCCTTTGTACCTGAGGGTTTGTCACTAACCAGAAAACCCATTTAATTAAAATAATTGACTATAGGAGAGTCAGGCTGTAACATAATACCACTGTTTTCAAAGTGTACCTTTGAATAGCCACTGGCACCTCATCTTTTTCAAGTTCTTATTAAATTTTAGTTATGAAACATTTTACTGGATTGACACTGCCCATTTAATCTTTGCTAAAGGGACTAAAGGCTCTGAAAGCTAATTATTTCAAATGCAGATATTCAAATCTACATCTCTGACTCGACAAGTGATTTTTTAACAGTTGCTGAAAGCTAAAAAAAAAAAAAAAAAAAAAATGGAGCTTTTTCACAATGCAAAAGGTGACTGCTACATTATGCATTGATTTAACTTAGCTTCTGCTATCTGATTTGCCTGTATCTTAAAAGAGATGGGTAAAGATAGTGCTTTTTTCCCCTGGGACCAAGAGACAGAGTTGTGTGGCTTAAAAATTCCAAATCTAATTTTAATAATGTCCTAACAACCTAAAAAAATACAACCACTGTAAATAATGATACATAGGGACATTTCCACATAGATTCAAACTTAAGGTAAAAATATGTTTTCTATGGCATTTAGAGTGTTTGAATTTTATCTTATTTATTAAATCCATAAATTGATGAATGCTTTGGTGATGTCTAAGACACATAGAATTATTTTCGTAGATGAAGAAACTGTAGCCGAGGAATTTTAACATTTATCAAATCACTAAAATGTTTTTGTTTTGTTTTGGTTTTTTAAATTATTTATTTATTTATTTATTTTTGGCTGTGTTGGGTCTTCGTTTCTGTGCGAGGGCTTTCTCCAGTTGCGGAGAGCGGGGGCCACTCTTCATCGCGGTGTGCGGGCCTCTCACTATCGCGGCCTCTCTTGTTGCGGAGCACAGGCTCCAGACGCGCAGGCTCAGTAGTTGTGGCTCACGGGCCTAGTTGCTCCGCGGCATGTGGGATCTTCCCAGACCAGGGCTCGAACCCGTGTTCCCTGCATTGGCAGGCAGACTCTCAACCACTGCGCCACCAGGGAAGCCCCTTTGTTTTGTTTTTAATTCTCTCTCTCTAACCTGGGATGCCAAGTGTAACTAAGGATGACATACTATGAATGACAAATTTCGCAAGGTCGTCACAGCCCGTGATTGGAAAAGCCCTTCATCCTCTCTTCCTCCTTCCCTGCCCCCTCACCCCCTCCTTTCTCTTCCTTTCCTCTTGTTCTTTCTCCTTCCCCTTCTGCCTCTGGTCATCCTGCCACTCCGTTTATTCTTCCTCTCCTCCTCCTCCCTTTTTAGTTAAAAAAATGCATGCTGTAAAAAGTTTCAATACCAAAGTATTTTCCTTTTATAGTTTTTTTTTCTCTTGCTCCACTCATAACATATTCTTATGAAGATGTAATGTTAAATGCAGACCCAGACCAAAGTTTGTCTTTTACTTGTTTTGATCCTATATCTTCACAGAAGATGTACTTGTGCATGTGTATAGTTTAAATCGTTTGAATAGGAAAAACTATATGTAATATATAAATTTGAAAATAGTTTTAAATGATTAATTTTAAATGGCTTCCAATCTCAATTTTCTTAATTTTTAAAGCTTAATCTGCTTTTGAAAATTGCAAACCTATTTTTTTTTTAACCACTTAAAAAATTCTGTTACACGTTCTTGCTCTACAGCTCATACTGTTTGCATATATGTATCTGTGTGTGCGTGCCTCTGTGGATATACTGAACAAATATTTAGTGATAAAACTTTCAGTCCAATAGTTGGAGTTCTAAGCTTATCTGATCATACTGATGAATGTTTAAATTTCCATTGTATTGATCAAAGATGTTAATTGGCAAAAATGGATGAACTCCAAGTAATTGCCATTATAATTACTATAATGACATTCATTATATTATGACAAAATAAAATTAAAAATTGAGGAACAAAGCAAAGAAGCAGTGAGCCCGGTCCAGTTGAAATACTTCATTCAGGACGCATCCAGCTGGGAGCTATCTCAGTTTTCCTTTGGCGTCGCTCCATGGCAGGAAAAGGGGGGGAAAAGCAGAATTCTGTCACTGCAAAGGTAAAGTGTGAGGACAGCCTATCCTGCCAAAAAGGTCACAGACCAATGCCACCTTGATTCTCTTTAATGGCCGAGGTGGTTATTCTTTTTAAAGAACATTCCAGTGACTGGTGGAGAAGAAGAAACCCAGAGCGCACTCAGGAAGATTTTTTAGACGAATGATTGGATGCGAAAATGTTCTCAGCCAGGAAATTTTTAGCCTTTTTTTTACAGCTCCCCAGGTTTTCCTTCCATTTTTCAGTCATGTGAACAAACAGCTGCGAAACCAGCCTGAGACTTTCCCCGATGCAGGAGGGAATAACAGGTCACCGGCCACGAATGTGTCTGTTTCCATCAGTCCAGAACAACGGCTCTCCTTTCTGGGCCCGATCACCCCATCCAGCCAATTCTTTACTCAGCAGATTGACTGGCAGGTGGAAATCTTTACAGTTAAACAAGCTCAACTGTCTGTGTGTGGAGGATACGGGACTTGAAAAAAATTAAGAGCTTAAAACCTGACACATATGGATTTCCAAATAAGGGTTTTACATTTCCAAATAAAAATATCACACTGATCTTCTCTCCAGCCAGTTAATGCATAGGTAAGAAAGCATGGCCTGGGCCTTTAGCATTCACATGTCCTTTTCGCTTGAGAGCTGTGTATCTAGATGAGGGACCCTGAGTAAGAATATATGCAATAATTGAGAAGAAATTATGGTGAGGCTTACCATTAAGCAAAAATGAGATTCCTTAACTGTCTTCTATGTCTTCTATCTCCCACCTTGATGTTGCAACACCGAGCACTGAGATTTTCTCAAAGGCCTTAGGAAATTCTTCTAAAATATTCAACACAAAATTCTGCTTCATTTTCTTGATTTTAAAAAGCCAAACAACATATGACGTCGAGAACTTTTCGGAGATGGTGGCCGTAGGTAGGGAGTGACGGAGCATCACAGCAATTGCATGTGGCACCTGGACCCAAGTCCAGACGTCACTGCTCCAGGAGGAGGCCGCGACATGTGGGCCCGACGGTGCCTCAGGCTGCTCCTATCTGAAAAATGGAAGAAAATCCAAGTCCCTAGCACCCAAGGGAATTGCTTTAATGATACAATCATTCTTTTCAAAGTGTAAGAGGAACACTTAACACAAACACAAACTGGCAATGTCTGCTTGTAATTACAGGTCACTCTTGGCTTTTCTAAAAGACAAAAAATACACAGGGCTAGACTGTGGATGCGTACAGGAAATTGTGTGGGGCAGTTTGTGGGTGGTATCACAACTAAGTTTGCATTAAATAACAGTCTCCTACAGTCAAACTTCTTATTTTTTGTAAAAGGTAAATATACTTGGAGGAACAGCCCTACATGATGGCAGAGGAAGTGGTTTGCTTCTGGGGTAAGATTTGAAAGACATCTACTGACATCTACTTATCCAAAAATATTTCTACCACCAGCCTGTGGTGTTACCGGAAAATGCCTCACCGTTCCTTTGGGACATTATCTCCAAAATGTATGTTGAAATGTATTACCTCGCAGCTCTTACAGATTAATCCATTATCACTCGGTATATTAGCAAGAATTTGTTTATTGGGATTCAGGAGCAAAAAAAAGACAAGAAGGAGCAAGATGCACTTTGCAGAAGAGCCCTGGGGGCAGTGAGTGTCTAGATCTGAGAAAGCTGAGAGGGACAAGGGCGAGTGAAGGGGGCAGGGAAAGAATGGTCCAGGGGAGGCCACTGCAGATTTTCTCCTATATCCAGCTCTACATTCCTAAACTCCAGAATGATGCAGTTTACCCCCCCCCCCATGATAGGCATTGTACACTTCCTTGTCTTGGTGGTGGTTACTTGTCTGTTTGTCCCTAGCCTACTTTTAATTCCTCGGGCTCTGTCCTTAAGATCTCAGTATTCCCACAGCTCCTAGCAGTGGTCTTGTCCTTAAGTGTTGTAATAAAACTTACTAAATGAATGAATAAAACCAATACACCGGTTATGGCTACACTGGGATCTTAGCAAATGGGGGATCAGATTTTCTCACTTTCATACAATCCAGGCAACGGTTTAAAAAACTTGGTGATCAAATCGCTTACCCGACTAGTTATCACGGCACATTCTATGCACTCACAGGGTACGATTACTTTGTCCATTTATAGGTTTTTTTGTTTCTTCGCTTGTTTGTTTTGCTTTATATCTGTCTCCCTGGTTGAATGCTGTGTTATGGAATGAATAAAACCAAAACTTGGTCATCTTTTTAATATCTCATATCATTAAAAAAAAAATCTTTCCTCCCTTTCTCTGCAACCCACCAGATGTCCCAAATCCCCACCTCACCATCTCTGACCATATCAGCCACATCATACCAAAGAGGCACGAGTGCTTGAAGAATGACAGGAGAGAAAAAGGAAGGGAAGGAGGAAAGGAATGAAAAAGAGAGAGAGAGAGAAGCAGTAAGAAATATACGTACAATCACTTAGTTTTTTTCCTCCAAGGAAAACTGATTAAATGATCCTCACATAGTAACAGCATTTTGCTTGCTTGGCCATTTCATGAGGAAGGGGCTGCACACTTGAGTCAGTGTGCTGAGTTGTTCAGGCTTGGGGTGGGAAGCAGCAGCGGCAAACGGGTAGTTTCAGGGTCACGCCAGCAGTTTGATGTCTCTTTCATCTTGTTTCCACTCTTCCAGAAGGGAATTCTTTATCTGATTGTATCATGCCAACGAATTCTCTTACTTTGTAGGTGAAACAGGCTCGGATATGAATATGCCCTTCTCCTGGGGTGTTCTACAAAAGATTACTGAGAAATTGGAGCTACATTTCAAGAAGGTCTTAATTCATACTTATTCAGATAACGTTATACCACCTCAAATTCTGCTTTTAGCTACAGGAGTTTAACGAGTCAGTCTAGTCTTTCGGAGATACTGTTGAGAAACTGTTTACTTTGTCAAGGTCCATGATTTCATGGGTCATTAGCCATGCCTGCAGGTACTGTACAAAAACTGCCCAGGCAGCAACTTTTCTAAACAGGTCTCTGGAACAGTTCCATTGTCCTTATGGTCTTTTATGGCAGCTCTGTTTCACTTGCTCCTGAATGCATGGCCTGGAAACCTGTGTTTTGACTCTGGAAGACGTCAAGCTTCTGTACATAGGGCCACTTCTGTCAGTTACTTTTCTCAGCCTACAAGAGCACACGATGATCTATGTATTAGGTAAAGTCTTTGTGTTATTCATTTTTTTAATTCTACAGGACACAGAGCCTAAACAGGAGAGGTATTCATTAAATGTTGAATGAGTATACTTGTCATTGTGAATAAATCAAAACCTATAGACCTTTTTCCCACCAGTCTCGTAGTAGATTTAAGAAGCATGGATTTTCCAGTTACATTTGGAAAATTCTCACAAAGAGAGAACTGAGAGTTTACATATCAGTACCAGTAGCTTTTCAGTATACGACAGGACTCAGAGAGTGCAGAACAATTTTAGAATTATGAGGTGAACTGCTCTTCTTGATTTTGGTGAAGTGTGTTATAACTGGGCGGGGAGGAGGGGGACTCCTGAGCTCTTTGGAGCCCTTAAAGGGTTGAGAATCATACCATGGGGGTGGTTTTGGAGAAGTACAATTTTATAATTTATAAAACCTCTGTTGCTTGATTCCCTACATCCCAAGAAACCTGAGGGAAATGAAATGATAACTGGAAAACAAACAAACAAACACACAAAAAGTGTCCAAGTTTCTCAGCAAAAAAACATTAACACTGGTACACTGTTTCAAATGTGCCTCTGAAATTTTAAAAGATTCATGAAAGTGCAGAAAAAAGGCCCCTACCTTGGCAACAAAGATTCATGTGACGATTCATCAGTTTGGGGCTCCAGTAAAGCCCAGATTTCATAGTCCTCTGTAATGCTTGTGGTCATAATGCATAAGAAAGACAAAAAATAAATACAGTGTTGTATAACTATAAAAGATTGAGAAGACTTTTTATCATTCCCTGGAGTTTGAGAAATCTTCTGAAGTTGGATACAGTAGAATGCTGTTGTAGAAATTAGGCTTCTCAGAAACTCTTGTGGCATTTCAGTTTCTCGTAAACAATTAAGTGAATTTGTTTTCTGTTTCTCAACCTATAAAACTATGGACACTCTCTCCTTCTCAATTAGTTATCCAACAAATGAAGTAGAAGTCTATTAATAACATGATTAAAGAAAACAGTTTGATTTTGTGTTTAGTAACAAAGGGCAACAGTTGTGAGGAGAGCAAAGTGCCCTGAAGTTTCACATGTTCTCTTTGGACAAAAAAAGGAATGTTGGCCGCAAATCAGCAATCATCCAGCTCCCTAAAGGAAGGTCTCAGGTAGTCTTCTTGTAACAAATTTGGTAAGGAGCCTATCAAAGCCTTCTGATGTATCACTAAGAGTAAGTCAAGATTCTTTGAGTGTTCACATAATTATACTTGGAAAACAATAGGTCTTTTTTTGTGTGTGAGATTTTGAGGTTCATGTCGTTGCTTCTGAAGGTATTAACAAGAAAGCAGTGTCTTATGTTTTTCCATGGAAGTTATTCATTCTCAATCTATAGAAACCATCTTCTAGGCATGTGATTCAAAAACTCAAAATAATTTCATAACATGGGTACACAACATACACGCACAGCTCTAGAGAGATGTACAGGAGGAAAAAAGAGAAGAAACATTATACAAACAAAATACTATCTAAATAAACTCTTTGTGAACAAAATTATTAGTACTTGACAGTGTAAAAGTATGATAGGAAAACCTAAGGGAAGCAAACATAATAGAAGATTATCATTTATACAAAAGTAACAAAACTATAAAACATTTAGGACTACTCTTGACTTAACTAAAATACATAAAGTATTAACCTTTGCTGATAAGCTTAAAAAGATGTTTTTATATTGTATTTATTGACAGGAAGACTAGTTAATGTGAAAAATGTCAATTCTTCCCAAGGTAATTTACTATCTTCGTGAAATTTCAATTCAAATTCAGGAAGGGGAGAGCAGATTTTGAACAACTAAGAATTTTTGAAAAGAAAAGTAATTACTGTGTCCTGCTCCTACTAGATATCAAAATGTAATATAACACATGATAATCAAAGCAATATAATTTTTGCAGAAGAACTGATGGCCAGATTAAAATGGACAGAATAAATATAGCAGAAGATAATCTATTGTAGGCAAAACGTCAATGCATAATAAAGGTAAGATCATAACTTTGTGGGGAAAAAGATTTATTCATTAAGTGGTACTGAGAAAGGTATTTTAGCATTAGGGAGGTATCAAAACCCTGGATGTCAATAAACCTGATTAAATAAAAGTAAAAGAGAAAAAACTTAGAAAAAATGCATAGTAAATAAAATGAAAACATAATCAATAGGAAAAATATATCCTAAAAGAAGACTGATTAGATAAATATAAAAGAAAAAATGCAAATGTCCAATGTATATAAAAATATTTAATCTCATTGATAATATACACTTGGTAGATATGTAAGTTTATATAACTCTAAGAGTAAAAAATATGGCAATATATACAAAAAGTCTTGAAAATTATCCTGTCCTGTGATTAAGTAATTAATTTCTAAGGATGTATCTATTTAAAAGAAATAGAGATGTGGGTAGAAATTTACATTCAATGACAGTCCACTTTTATGTTAAAAGAAACTAGGAAAAAATCTTATATCCCCCAAACCAGAATGTTTACAAACCCTATAAAATACTATACAACAGTTAAAATATTTTTTTCACAGAATATTGAATAATATTAGAAAATGCTCATGACAAAATAATAAGAAACGAAGGATATAAAATGGCTTACATGATAAGGTTTTCAATAGTATTTTTAAATTTTATACATACTATACAGATAGATATACATACTATATATATACACATACAGACATACATGTATATTTACTTATATATGCATATACACATATATATGTATCAAACTTACAACTTACAAAAATACACACTTGTACAAATATTTGTTGTTATGACACAAATTGTGTCCCCTCCCCAAACTGACATGTTGAAACCCTAACCCACCAAACCCCAATGTGACTGACTGTATTTGGAGATGGGGTCTTTAAGGAGGTAATTAAGTTTAAATGAGATCATCTGGTTGGGGCCTTAATCCAATAGGGCTGATGTCTTCATATGAAGAGCAAGGGAAACCAGCGATCTCTCTCAACGTGTTCCAAGAGGAAAGGCCATGTGAGGGCACAAGGAGAAGGCAGCTGTCTGCAAGCCAGGAAGAGAGCTCTTACCAGAAACCAACCCTGCCAGCACCTTGATCTTGGACTTCAAGCCTCCAGGATTGTGAAAAAATAAATTTCTGTTGTTTAAGCTACCTAGCCTGTGGTATTCTGTTATGGCAACCTGAGTGGATTAACACATCTGTCTACAAGGATTTTTCTGAATTGCTTTTAATAATGAAAAACTGGAAACAAATACAAATTAAGTATTCATAATTTTACACATTTTAATAAATTCATTCATAAATTGGAATATTCTGCAGATGTTCAACAGAATGAAGTATTGTCTTATGTACTGATAAGGCAAGACCTACAAGATAAAAAAAACTCAGAACAAATTTTCCTATTTATGTTTTTTAAATGATATGTTCTATGTTTAAATATATAGTATGCTCTCTTATGCAAAGAAAAATAAATATGTGGAACTATAAACACCCTCTTGATAGCACGGGTGCAATCTGGGGATGTGGGGAAGAATGAGGGATTCATTATACTGGAAAGGGAGGTAGTTAAGTGTAAATGGTTGCTTTTTACTAAATATACTTCTTCATTTGAATTTTTACAACACCCTTACATTAATTTTATAACTACAAAAATTGTAAAGTCTTAAAATTAAAAAAAAGTGAAGTGACAGTTTTTGGGTCATGAAATTAAATTTTTTTTTTTAGTTTTTTTCCTTGTGATTTCTGTATTTTAGATGAATATATTCTTACTTGAACATTTTTTGAAATACAGCATTCTTAAATATGTGTGCATAAGTTTATAGGTTGATAAATTTTTCACAAATGAAACATGTCTATGTAATCAGCACCAAAATCAATGAACAGAGCATTACTAGTTCTCCTGCCCCTATTTCTGTGCCATTCCCTTTCAAGGCTAACAACCATTATGACTACTAAGAGCATAGATTAACTTCAATTTTGTACTTTGTTAGAGGTGAAATCTTAAAATATCTACTTTTTTATGTTTGACTTCTTTCACAACATTATATTTCTGAAATTCATCCATATTGTTGCAATAAAAGATATTTTATTATAAAATATTTACCTGTATTTCAATAAAGCATTGATTCATTAAATCCTAAAATAAAAATTTCAGAGCAAAATAGCTTTGCTGCAGAAATGCAGAGCAATGGAATTGCCCTTTGTTTTGAACCAAAACAACAACAACAACAAAAGATTGTTCTTGCCAACTCTTTTAATAATTCACTTCTTCCTGAAGCTTTCCCAACATCAGATGATTTTGGTGCTTCTAGAAATAGTGCCTATGCTTTCTTCTCACACAAAAACAACTTTTAAAAGCATAGATCTTGGGTAGACCTATTTTTTGTTGTCATTGTCTTTGGGAGCTAAAAAATTCTACTTTCTCTTGGTCCACGACAGTCTAGAACAAAAAGTGACCGACATCTGCAAGCCAAAGAAGAACCTGACTGGGAGAAATCATTCCCAAGTCCATTATATTATAAATCTAACCTTTTTTTTTTTTTTTTTTTCAGATCTAGGATGGAGGATAAATAGCCTGAGAAATTGGTTCCAAATTACTTGAGGTTTGTCCAGCAAATATTGGAGACTAGCTGTGAAGATTCATATCCCATTCAAGAAATAGACATGAAACAAACCCAGCCTGTTCAGCCTAGGGAATTCATAGAGAAGGTTCATTCTATACCTCAGGCCATGAGAGTGCTGGTCCGAAGTTTCAGAGGTGGACGAGTTTCCTCAAACCTCTATGGCAGGGGAACTTAATGAGGTATATTTTGCTGTGTACTTGTTATTGTAGGAGACCACGGAAAATGAAAATGTAATTATCATCTTTCTATACCCCCCTGGAAAAAACCAACCTTCATGTTCTGGAAATCTGCCTTTTTTTTTTTTTTTTTTTTTTTTTTTTGTCAAAAGCCTAGGCTCAGAATGGTGAGAAAACGGGCCTTCCAAAGATAAGGGCTCCCACTTGGGAAGGAAATGTGGGTAATCTGGGCTTTACAAGGGGTGGAGAATACCGTCCTGCTCAGATCAGCTCCTGGGAGTAGGAGGATCCCAACCGGGTTTTTTTCTGCTGAGCAAAGAGCAGCCAGATGATGTTCGTGTGAATCCTCCCAGAATCAGAGGCCAGGATGGTATTAAACCTACATTAGAGAAAATGCCTGAGTGAAAGGAAATAAGGAAGGGGGTCAGGTAAGGCTAGAAGCTCATCAGATCCCAGGGCTATTCCAAGGGAAGGAGAGAGAAAGACGAGGTTTGGTGGAAGTACACAGATGCCTGGCAATCTAAGAAAGGCTCAGAATAGCGTTCTGACAGTCCCTGAGCCAAAGACGCCCTTAGTTTACCTGCTGTAGCTGGTCGGGTCATGGGCACCATAGAAGCCTGACTGGGTGATGAATTTCAGAGCACAGCAGCTGGGGCTGGTGAAGGTCAATTGCCTCTCTGTGATGTGCATTCTCATAACCGCCACCCCTTCAAAGCCAATGCATAATTCAATTTTCCTGAAGCTTCTCAACACCTCTGGATAGAACTACTTCTTCCTTTGAAACACTGTAGATACTTCTGGTAGTACATTTCTCCTCCCAGGTAGAAATATTTGTTTAGGAGCTTCTCTCTCCTACCAGGCTGTGAGATATTTGAGAAGATCTGTTTTTTCATCCTCATAGCCTGAGGCCATACACAGCGACTGACAGAGACTGAATGTCACTCATTTGGTGAAATGATCTCTTATTGTTTTGTTACTAGTTGAATTTATACGCTATTCAAGTTTATAGTAGGTCCTATAACCCCAACCTGATTATAAGCTTTTTGAAGACAGAAAAAAAAAGATTGTTTTAATTTTATAATTGGGAAATAATTGTAAATTTACAGAAAAGTTGCAAGAATAGTACAAGGAACTCCAGTGTACCCTTCACCTTCATAGAATGTTAACATTTTGTCTCATTTGCTATTTCATTCATTTTTGTCTTCTCTCTCTCATATATATTTATTTTTATGAGTGTGCATATACATAAAAATACACATATATATTGGCAGAGATAATTATTTTATATATAGATAGAGATGATTATATAAATAGAGATAGAACTATTATTATTTTTTGAGCTAATTGAAAGTTGCAGCTTTTTTGCCCCTTAACCCCTGACTACTTTGGTGCATAGTTCCTAAGATAAAAGGCATTCACTGTTACAAACACAGTAAAATTTCCAAAGTCAGGGAATTTAAAATTGATTCAATGATAATGTATATATTTTATTCAAATGTCACCAATTGTCCCAGTAATGATTCTTATAGCAATTGTTTTTGTGATTCTGGATCCAGTCCGGGATCACATATTGTGTTGTTTTCATTTTCTTTTATCTCTTTTAATGTGGAAGTATTCCTCATTTTTTATAGTAAGAGTATGAGAATTCTTTCTATGCCTCACTTCAGTGTATACAGTGTTACAGCAGGTATATAATAAACATTACATATCAATATATATGGTCATATATGAGATATAACTCATAGAGGGATATAAGGGACCATGCCAAAATTATTTTCTCCCTTTCTTGTATTAAAATCAAACACTCAATGGTGTCCATCAATTATATAACCAATATTCCTACATTACCTTTTCAGAATATGACCATGACAATTCACATGTATTGCATTCTCATTCTACAGAGAACATCTTCAGGGAAACTCAAATAATTCTACAAGATGATGCTATTAGCCTATTATAACCTCTTCAATTGGCTAAAAATCAGTATTCATGTGCATGGAGACTCTCACATGAGGTAGATTTAATAGAAAATGCACAAACTGCACAATTTAAAAATGTTTGTGAAGCATTCATTCAGAACTGAAATACTGATAGACCTCTACATAGCTTTTATTTGATAAAATATATTTTATGTCATCCATGTCAAATAGTGCATTTCAAGGCGTAAAATTAATTAAGCAGTTAAACAAGATGCACAGGAAAGAAGACATATAGTGAAACACCATGGAATTTGTTTCCGATGACAAGTAGACTTGGATAAAGAACTTAGACTTATACTGGAGGTTCTAGCCAAAGTAATTAGTCAAGGAAAAGACATAAAGGCATCCAGATTGGAAAGGAAGAAGTAAACTTTCTATACATGCAGACGATATGGTTTAATATATAAAAAATCCTGATAAGAAACTTGAATCCAGAATACATAAAGAATTCTCAAAATAAAAATACAATTAAAAATGGGCAAAAGATCTGAATAGACATTTCTTCAAGAAAGATATACAAATGGTCAATAAGTGCCTGAAAAGATGCTTACCATCACTAATTTCTAGGGAAATGAAAATCAAAACCACAATGAGCGTATCACATGCACTAAGATGGCTATAATTAAAAAAACAGGTAAGGAGAGGATGTGGAGAAATCAGAACCCTCAGTACAGTACTGGTGGGAATGTAAAGTGGTACAGCTCTTTTGCAAAATAATTTGGTATTTCCACAAATGATTAAACATAGAGTTGCATGTTTATCTAAACATAAATAGATAAACATGTGATCCAGCAAGCCACTTCTAGATATACATCCAAAGAAATAATAGCATATGTCTACACAAAAACTTGTACACAAATGCTTTCATCTTTCATAATAGTTAAAAAGTAGAAACCCCAATGTCCATCAACTGATGAATGGATAAATAAAATATGATATATCAATACAATGGAATATTATTTGGCAATAAAAAAGAAATAAAGCACTGACACATGTTACAACGTAAATGAACCCCCAAAACGTTATGCTAAGTGAAAGAAGCTAAGGACCACATATTACATGATTCTATTTATATGAAATTTCCAGAATAGGCACAAAAAGTAAAGACAGAAGCAGATTAGTGGTTGCCTAGGGCTGGGAGGAATGAGAGAGTTTGGTTAAGTGATGGCTAAGGCATTTAAAGTTTCTTTTTGGAGTAATGAAAATGTCCTGAAATTGATTGCTGTGATGGATGCACCTCTCTGTGAATGTACTAAAGACACTGAATTACACATTTTAAAAAGACGAATTGTATGATATGTGAGTTATATCTAAAGCTAAGAGACGACCAAAGGAGGACTCTGCAGGGTACTAAGAGGATGTTATCTAAATGAGCCAAAGATGGTCTCTGTGTTTTAGTCCCTAGATTGTCTGTTTCATCACTGCAGGCTGAGACTTGTTAGTTCAAACGTTGACCAGTGCTAAACTCAAACTTCTACACGTCTAATTCTTTTAAAAATAGCTCAAACACATTTTTAGACATTTAGAGCCTGCCTGCTTTTCATGTCCAACAAAACCTCACCCAACAGCAGCTCCCTATTAATAAGATAGGACCTTGCAGTTGTAAGGTTCCAAGTCACTGCTGCCCTTTGGAGCTCTGATCCAGAGATCCCCACTGTGTTGCTGAGTGACATCACCCAGATGTATAAGCTCCCTCTTGGATCTCCCTCTCCCCCAGGATTTCCCTTGGCCCCCTCCCATTCTAGATGGTCGCCTTCTCACCATAAGCCTCTGCGTTGTCTCACGCTGTGAGAGACTTCCCTTCTCATGCAAACCTATCCAAGCATCACTCAATAAAATTTGTTGTATATTACTGCCCCTCATATCATCCTTTTCCATGATCAGACCCCAAATCCCTTGAATCCCCAAAGAAAGACTGGGATCCCAGGACTACAGGAACAGCACAGTGAACCCCTATCTGACAAAAGAAGGTCACCCCGACCCTTCATTTCCCAACTCTCAGCTTACCAAAAGAAGGCAGCCTAGGTAGGCTCATTTTTCTTCCAGGTCACCCTAAGGTCTGTCTGACAACACTGGGTGGGCCTGACACCACCAGCAAGGGGGATGGATTGGGAGTCCTGTTAGTAATAAGCAGCCAGGAGCAGTGCTTTCTCCCCTTGCCATTCCTGAGACTGCCCCTTTCCATCAAGAAATGCTGTAACATGAGCAGGCAAAATTGTCAAGATGCCCACACTTCACTTGAAGTGGTTAAGTGTTGATACCAGTAACTATTATAAGTCACATGTGTATACTGTCATACCCAGAGCAAGCATTACAAAAAATATACAAAAAGATGCACCCCAAACACTATATATAAATCAAGATAGACTGTTTGGATTCAAGTAATCTGCAGAAAGACAAGAAAGGAGAAACAAAAGAATGACAACCTAAAGGAACAAATGCAAGACAAATAATAAAATAGAAGACTTAACCCCAACATAAGAATAATTACATTAAACATAAATATTTTTAATATACCAATCCAAAGACTGAGATTAACAGAATGTATAAATAATATGATCCATTTATATGCTGTTGAAATTCAATGACATAGGTATGTTCAAATTAAGAGGACAAAAAGAATACGCCTTATAAATATAATTAAAGGAAAGCATGAGTGGCTCTATATTAATATCTGATAAAGTAGTCTTCAGAGCCAAGGAAACTGTAGAGACAATGAGCCATATTACATAATGATAAAAGGGTCAATCCACCAGAAAGATAATGATCCTAAATGTGTACGCAGAAAACAGCAGACCCTCAAAATACATGAAGGAAAACTGATGGAGCTGAAAGAATAAATAGATAAATCTTCAATTTTAGTTGAAGACTTCAAAATCTCCTCTCAGCAACAAATAGAGCTAATAGACAGAAAACAACAAGGATGTAAAAAATCTGAACAAAACACTCAACTAATAAGGTCTAATTGACATATATTAGCAGAATACACTCAGCAGAATACACTCAGTGCCCATGAATCATTCAAGACAAACCATATCCTGAGCCACAAAGCAAAGCTCAACAAATTTGAAATAATTTAAATAATACAGAGTATGTTCCCTGATCATAATGGAATCAAATTAGAAATCAATAACAGAAACACAGGAAAAAATCTCTAAACATGTGGAAACTTAATAGCATACCCCTAACAATCTCTGAGTCAAAGAAGTTAAAGATACATCAAATGAAAATGAAAACACAAGGTATCAAAATATGTGGTATATCACTAAAGCTGTGCTGAGAGGGAAATGTGTAGCACCAAATGCTTACACTAGAAATGGAAAGATTTTTAATACATAATCTAAATTCCTATTTTTAGAAACTAGAAAAAGAAGAGCAAAATAAACCCAAAGCAATTGGAAGAAGGGAATAATAAAGATAAAAGAATCAATAAAATTGAAATAGGAAACAATAGAGAAGTTCATTCAATAAAACAAAAAGCTTGTTCTTTAAGAAAAATCAATAAAATTGATAAACTTCTAGCAAGACTGACAAAAATAGAGAAGACACAAATCATCAACACAGGAGTTAAATACAGTATACCATTATAGATTCAGCAGCCAGTAAAAACATAATAAAGGAATACTTTGACCAACTTTATGCTCATAAATTCAACACCTTAGAATAAATTGACTATTTCCTTAAAGACCACAAACTACCAAAACTCAACCAAGGTTAAATAGGCCATCTGAATAGTCCTATAATCAGTAAAGTAGTTGGATTTGTAATGTTAAAGCTCCAAAAAAAGAAACCTAGAACAAACATTCAACCTTGCTGATTTTGTATATTAGTTCCAGGAGGGTTTTTTTGGTTTTGTTTTTGGCTTCTTTGGTAGATTTCTTGGGATTTTCCATATAGACAATCTGTATGTATTTTATTTCTTTTATTTGTCATATTGCAGTGGCTAGAGTTTCCAGTACTATGTTGAATAAAAACTATAAGAACAGATAACCTTGCCTAGTTCTTGATCTTAGGAGAAAACATTCATTCTTCTATGATTATTATTGTAAACATCATATTAGCTGTGTTTTTTTGTAAATCCTCTTAATCATGCTGACATAATTCCCCTCCATTAATTCTTCTTTAAATGTTTGATAAAATTCTCCAGTGAAACCATCTGACCCTGTACTGGTTTTAACAACTGCATGTTAATGTACAATTATCTCAATAAAAATTTCAATTAGAAAATAAAAAAGCCTGAAGTTGAAATTTAAAGGAGTACTGAAAGCATTTTTCTTTTTCTTTAAAAGGAATAAAAGAATAAGTTTAAGGTAAGTGAAAATAAGTAAAGACGAAGAGAAGCAGTAAGCCTAAGATTAAAGCAGTAGTTTATAAATCAAAGTAGAAATAAGAAAATAACAGCAAGGAGCATGCTTCAGGGCAAAAGAAAGTTCAAAACAACCCCAAGGTAGTTTTTGACAACATAAGCTGCCTATGTAATAAAATAAATAGGAATATGGAAAGGGGGGCAAAAGGCAATATAGATACAGAAAAAAATGTAATATAGATGTGATGTTACATTTGGAAATCTCTTACATTTGGCACCAACTTAAGAGAGAGCTTGGGACAGGTTTTAAGACACTTCCTCTTTTTTCCACCCTCATGGACCTAGCTCGGGGGGGTAATTTCTTGTCATAGACAGATTCCTGTTGACAAGGCTAGGATCCATAGCCACAAATAAATCAAGAAGAGAATAGACAGGCCTCATATGTTTCCCCAATTCACATCTCTGGTCTTGACCTCTATTCTGAATTCCAGACCTATATACTCATTAGGCCAATCAACTCTTTTTTTTAACTAGGCATCTAGTCATATAATGTTTTTGACATGAAAACAATAAATAATTTTATATAAATTCTTGGTCTTTTTTTAAATTCCAGGAAGAAAATAACTGGGACCTTTTGGGAGAATTATCTTGTTCTAAATGCTGTTTCTTTTCCTTTTTCTCTTTTCTTTCCTTCTTTCTTTCTTTCTTTTTTTTTTAATGTATACATATATCTATTCTTTTCAAATTTTTTTACCATTTGGTTATTACAGAATATTAAGCAGAGTCCCGTGTGCTATACAGTAGGTCCTTGTTGGTTATCTATTTTAAATATAGCAGTGTGTACATGTCACTGCAGTCCAAACAAACCTTCTCTTGCTTTTCCTTCAAACCTTGTACGAGAGCATCATCTTCTATTGATTTTTCAAGTTTGAAACCTAGATGTCATTCTTGATCCTTCTCTTTCCATTATTGGTCACATCCAAAAATTTACCAAATCTGATATCTTCTACAGCTTTCTTTTTTTTTTTTTTAACATCTTTATTGGAGTATAATTGCTTTACAATGGTGTGTTAGTTTCTGCTGTATCACAAAGTGAATCAGCTATACATATACATATATCCCCACATCTCCTCCCTCTTGCGTCTCCCTCCCTCCCACCCTCCCTATCCCACCCCTCTAGGTGGTCACAAAGCACGGAGCTGATCTCCCTGTGCTATGCATCTGCTTCCCACTAGCTATCTGTTTTACATTTGGTAGTGTATATATGTCCATGCCACTCTCTCACTTCATCCCAGCTTCCCCTTCCCCCTCCCCGTGTCCTCAAGTCCATTCTCTACGTCTGCGTCTTTATTCCTGTCCTGCCCCTAGGTTCTTCAGAACCTTTTTTTTTTTTTTTTTATTCCATATATATGTGAAATGTAAATTGATATAGCCACTATGGAGAACAGTATGGAGGTTCCTTAAAAAACTAAAAATAGAACTACCATACTACCCAGCAACCCCACTACTGGGCATATACCCTGAGAAAACCATAATTCAAAAAGAGTCATGTACCCCAATGTTCATTGCAGCTCTATTTACAATAGCCAGGACATGGAAGCAACCTATGTGTCCATCGACAGATGAATGGATAAAGAAGATGTGGCACATGTATACAATGGAATATTACTCAGCCATAAAAGGAAACAAAATTGAGTTATTTGTAGTGAGGTGGATGGACCTAGAGTCTGTCATACAGAGTGAAGTAAGTCAGAAAGAGAAAAACAAATACCGTGTGCTACATCTTTCTTTCTGCTCAGTCCTTGCTTTGGTTTAGGTCACCACTATTTGTGTCTTACAAAAGCCTCCTAACTGCTCGTATGAGCAGTTTCAGACATACCTAAGTCTACTCTTCACACTGAAATCTATAAAGTTTGCTTGAAAATGATGTATACTCAGAACACACCCCTGCTTAAAAATATCCTTTGGCTCCTGGAGCAGCAGAGTGTGGTATGCTCAAATTAGGACACTATAAAGTGACAGGAGACTCCAGTAAAAATTGGATGAGACAACAGTATAAACTGGGCCTGTCCTGGAGAATCTGTGACATATGATCACCTTAATTTGTCTAACGGTGTATTCAAAGCCTTTCACGATCTGCTCCTAACATCTCCTAAGGGCCACCGTCACTCAAGACAGACTACGTAAGTTGGAGGTCTCAAGGCAAGATAAAAATATGATGACCCTTGATCAAAGGTTAAGAATTTCAACTTGGCCACAGCAAAGCATTAAACCAAGCATGGGGCTCTTTGGAGCATAGGGCTATGTGTTAGTATGCAGGTCACATGTCAACGAAGTTTCCCTGTCCCCATCCCTAGAATTATCCATTTCTACTATTTAGAAATTCTCACTGCTTTGCAGGTATACAATACCCTTTCCTAACTACTTATCTCTTTACTCTCTATTACATCTTCTTAGAATGCCTTTCTATGTTTCTTCTGTTTCTAAACATAGCACAAGGCATAACTGAAATCATACCTCTTGAATCAAATCTTCCCTATGTTTCTCTACCAATTCAGTGATTCTTTCCCATATGTTAATTACTTTACGTCTATTATAATACTTACCATTGTTGAGTATACTAGATTGACTTTCATGATATCTTTTTCAACGTATCTTTGAGCAATTTTATCCTAACTATTTTAAAGTCTCTGATAAATCCAAGATCTGGACCATCTTTGTGTCTACTTCTATTGACTTTTTCCTTTATTGAGCATGGGCCCCATTATCTTGTTTTTTAATGTCTCCCGATGTTTTATTATATGAAAGATATCTTGTATAAATGAATAGTGGAGGCCTAAAATAATATTAAGTTCCAAAAAAAGTTATTTCCCCTTTTTTGCTTGGGTGCAAGAGTGGAAGACTGCATCAGTATGATATGCAGTTGAGCTAGGCTGACTTTGAGCGCCGGCTTCCTGTGTTTTGAGGAAGGATCTAGACTTTCTTCTCAGGATAGCTTAGGGTCTGAGCACTGGTGAGATTAGGGAGTTCTCTCTGTGCCTTAGAACTGAGCCACCACTTCTCTGTACCATGAATGATAACTCTCTGTTTCACAGCTCAGCTGCCAACTTTTTTGACTCACTGGGAAGAAGTCTTTTCTCTCTGGCATCATCCCTGGATTCCAACTCTGGAGATCTCTTTCCACCCTGACTCCCATTCTTCAGCCTTATCAGGCCAGCAATTTTACATTCCATGACAGACGGGTCTCAAACCTTTCCTTCCTGTCCTGTCCCAGCCTATGTGGCTGAGAGACCTGTGTGTCTCAGCTCTCCTACCAATCGTCCTCTTCCCCTCCAGTGGGTGCTGTCTACTTAGAGGAGGCTCTGTGTACCTCAGGGCATATCTCTCTCAGCTCTCCTGACTTGTCCCCAGCTTTCTGGCATAGTACTCTCAAGCACTAGGTGAAGATTTGTGGGAACTATTTGGTGGGTGGTTGCAGATTTGCTCTGTGGTTTAGGCTCCTTGGAAATCTAATCTCTCATGCCAGCCTATACACCATTTAAAAATTTATTAAAAGTTTAGTTGGTTTCTCCTTAACCCCTTCTATGGCTTGTACCTCCTCCTCCACTACTTTGCTTGAAAAGAGAACAGCTATGGAACTCTTCTTTCTTGTGAAGAGCTTGTCATTTTTCTGGAAATCAGTTTATTAAGGTTTCACTGCATCCTCAGCTTTCTGAAGGATTAAGAAAAGAACTATGTGTTTCTGAAGGTTATCCAGCTTCTTTTGGTTGTTAGGATGAAAACAATGACTTCCTGTGACTTTCTATATCATAACCAGAAGTAAAAGTCCCATGAATCTTTTTATATCCCCTTAGTAATACATTTAAGATTCTGAGATGTGAAATAATTGCCATTCAAAAAAAGAATTCTCTTATATATGAAATGCTTCCTTGTACAATCACTTTCTTAGATAGCAAATTGATTTTTTTTTTTTTTTAGTTTAAAAGACTAATGGTGATAGACTATTAGATTAGGTGAAGTGAAATTTCAAATTTACTATTTCTTTGACCCATGGTTGACCTTCAAATGGATACGTACATCATTACTGTTTTCAGAGAATAGGATGACCTGTCCAATTTAAGATTTTTAAAGAAGAAAGTTCCAAATCTTTCCCTCCAAATCAGTACTTATTCTACTGCTTTTCTCACTGCACTGTCAGAAATTATAGGTATTTGACCTTATTACTTTCTGGCTTTTGGAAGTGGAACCTCAGGCTTAATAAGAGAACTAGGTGGAGAAAGAAACCGGTTTACATATTCTTTTCCCTTCTCCAAATATATCATGCTGTTTATTTCTGGAGAATGTAATCTCCCTCTGTATCTCTTACAGTCTTCTTAGAGTCATGGTACCCAGTCACTATGCAAAAAGACAAATTTACTCCAGTTAAGGTGTGAAATGGGTGGCAAATTGTTTCTTGAGCTTCATGGGCAGAGCATAAACATATACATTTAAGATTGTCCTGTGAGCTTCTTGATAACCCTCTGATCAAGCTTCCACGCTGTGTTCAGTGGATCCCTGTTACCTAATGAACAACGTCTCAACTAGTCAGCCTATCATTAAAGGATCTACATATTTTTATACTGCCTGCCTTTCTAGCCTTTTCATCTTCCACAAGCCCCTTACCCCTTATATTCTCGTCCTATCAATCCTTTTACTATTCGCTAAACATGAGGATGAACCTTGATGGGTGAAGAAACACCAGACTTAGAGTAGGAAAACAAAGTTGGGGAATTTATATAACCTTGACAAGTTTCTAAACCTGCTTAGACTTAATATTGTTATATCCTTGTTCATATTATGAAAAGGCTAGAATCGAGGTTATCAAAGTTCTCTTCAAATTCTAACATTTTTTAGTTAAGTGGCTTTTTGCTGTTCCAACTTTATTTCATTTATTTACATTTTGATATTGAAATAGTCCAAATAAGAGGTATTGGCATAATTAATTTTCCCATACTGTTACCTTAGGAAAGAATTGCCCAAGGTAAGATAGTATCATGGGTAAATATGTCTTGAAATACTCAATGGTTCAACTTAGAAATCTAATTATTTAAATTTATTTTAATAAGAATGCAATACAAGATTTGTTTCTTATTGGTTTTGATGTTAATAAACTGCAACAAAACCATTTTTAAAACTTAAGTTCTCAACTTTAGTTATGCTTTTAAAGAAAAGACATGAAGAGAAACATTGACTTTGTTTATAATAACACTTGGTGCATGATTCCACCTGGATTAGAGGACTTTTCACCGTATTTCCATATTTAGGGAGTGCATACAAACTGTTTCCAGAAGTTTCTCATCCTCCAGTCTCGCTAAGAAAGTAGCTAGACCATTTGTCAACATAGGAGAGTGTTTTCTGCTGAGGTAATTTACTAACCAGATGCTGAAATGGTCATTTCATGCCAGGGTACATTCTGCAGCCAGAGACTACACTTCTATTTCAGATTTTATGACAAATCTTCCATGTTTTTTGAGCATCTCCAGACACTGAGAGTGGTGAGACACTGTTTTTAAACAGATAATATATCTGGATTGGTTCCCCTCAAAGTAGGTCTAGGAGACACCTACCTACTTCACCCAGACACTAAATCTAACACAGGTTTCCTCTTTGGGCCCTTCTTTGCTTTCAGCATCACTCATGCCCACCAATAGCAAATGAATGTCTTCAGTTAATTTGTATAAGCCAATTTAGAAGAACTATTACTGGTAATTTAACTGGATATAGAATGGCTTCTTCTGAAGATGTTCAGAGCCAAGAATCTATGGGTTTTGCTTGAAAAGAAATTAAGCCTTTAATCCAAAATTTTGCTTGCATGGGATTCTTTTGGTGCTTTGGCTGTAGTAACAATTTCAGATCACTGAATATCTACTCCACTGAAGCAGTCACTGACTGATGACACCAAAGAGTCAAATCGTATCCCTTGAACATATGTTATTCATTAACATAACCACAGTCACTTAGAAGTATAGGCATTGACAAAATATTAAATGAAAATGATTTTAGCATTTTCATTGGAAAGGGGTAAATAAATGAAATAGGGAATTCCCATTTTTAAGGAGGACCTACAATATACATACTCTGTATGTTCTCCAGTTAGATTTAATCTCATGATAGCCTTGTGAGAGGATCATTCACTTCTTAAGAACAATAGAAATGAGGTACAGAAATACCCAGCTCCTTCCCCAGGTCACTCAACCAGGTCTGACTCTAAAGCCCTGAGCTTTTTTTCAAGACAACTCGAGACTTCCACCTAAGTCATTTCTGTCCCTTAGGAAGTTCTCTTTTATTAAAACAATTAAAGACACCTCAATTTTATCTGAGAGTTAGGAAAAAGGGGTTAAGATGACTCAAAAGCATCAGGAGAGAAAAAAATTATTTTCTTCCAAGACTTCAAATGTCTCTCCTTGAAAATAGTTAACTTTAAACAATTTAAATCAAACACCTCAGTGTTTAAAAAAAAGTAAAAGGCAGTGGAAGGAAGAAAAACTTTTTTTAATTTAAATAAAACAACAAAGATACAAGAAAGTTACAAAAGTGAGGGATTTGTTCACCCATTTTCTGTGAGCCTCTATTTTTTTAAAAAATCTTTTCTTTTTAGTAAAGAAAGTTAAGGCAAGGTTAAAGATGCACATCTAAGCAAAGACGTAGAGTATATGGATGGAATTTAAACTATCTTAGCTATCTAATTCATGGCATTGAGGTAAAAATGAATTGAGCGTTATTCTGTTTTGAGCTATGGATAAGTGTCCTAAATAAATTTTGGTGAATATATATTTATGTTTCTCTATTAAATTAGCTCTTATTTCTCTATCTTGGCATATATAGAGATGGGTCCTAATAAAATTAAGAGCTTGACAGAGAAAATAAATAGTTTCATTCATTAACAATTAGGCAAACTCATGATTGACATATGGATTTGTTTATCTTATTAGAGTTATGGACAGAGTTGGACACGAGAAGAACAAGAAAAATCTTCTAGTTTTGTCTACCTGAAGGAATCAAAAATGCATCTCCTAAAAGTCAGAACCAAAAAGACCTAAAAACAATGAACAGAGAGAAGTGAATTAAACACATATTAGAGAAATTCTTAAGCATCCCAGACTTACTTTTTGCCATAATGGAACGTAGCAGTGTAGGATATCAGTCCTTTCTACAATCTGGATGTACCCTAGTTTCAGGTTGTGCTATGAAACTGGAAACTCCCCAGAAGCTGTGGGCACATAGTTTCCCTGGGCAGTGAGGGAGGCATGAAGAGGGATCATTATTCTTTCAGGTGCCACTAATATTCACATCACTGGTGTCATTATTCACTGAGTGATGAGTAAGAAGAGTCACTTTTTCTCCAACTCATTCCACACAGTCTGGCATTGGGAACATTTCATTTTCAACAAGAAAGCAAAGGCCCAGGTGTTACTGAAAATGCAGACAGTGTAACTGTGGACATAAATCTAATTGTGCCTGTAAGTCTCTTCAATTACTCAATACCAAAAAGAAAAAAAAAAATAAGTGTCATTCTTTGAGCCACAGCTACTATAAACTGTAGATGAAACATACTATCCTCTAAGTTAGGTACAAATTACTGGGTATACTTTCTTTTACAGAAATGTTTTATATATGTAATTTGTATGTGTGTGTCTGGTATACAATTCATTCTGTGTAAAGGATACAGAAATTGAAGTATTCGTGTAAAATTAATTCTATATCCTATATTTGCTCTACATGCATAGTAAATTGTAACTAACTGCTTAATTTCCTAGAGGCAAATGTAAATCACTATACATACAAGTGGGGCTATTTTATGTTAGTTAGGAAACCATGACCATAGATTCTTCACTGATCTTTTGGAAAGGAATAAGTGGTAGATGAAAAATCCTTTCTAATAGCATTTAATATCCAACCTTAAAACCTCATTGTAGCTCCTCTTAACTTGCCTAGTTTTAGATAATAAATTAATACATAGGACTTCAATTCACAGAGAGAAGCAAACCTTCCATAAGATTTAGTTTTATAAAGAAAAATGAAAATGGTAAATTTGTCAATTTGGATGTCCATTTTTCTCCTTTATTCACACTTATATTTAACAGCTAAGGAAAAAAAGAGATGGCTTAAACATGATATGGCAGTAAGCTCATGAAAACAACGTTGAAAAGTATGAAGTAATCTACCATTTACCTCAGAAAAAAATCTAGACATTTTGCATTATCAAAAATAACTAAATATATGCCTTTCCTGATTTCTATTAAGTTTGCGTAAAATACTGTCCCAATTGTTTCAGTCGTGGTGAGAGTGAGGTGTTGTGTGATAGCCATTGAGACCTGACCACTTAGTCTAAGATACAACCATTTTTATTATTATTATTTTTTGTGTGTGAGATTCCAGATGTGTCTAAGCTGCTTTTTAAAAAATTTTTGTTGGAGTATAGTTGCTTTACAATATTGTGTTAGTTTCTACTGTACAGCAAAGTGAATCAGCTATACATACACATATATCCCCTCTTTTTTGGACTTCCTTCCTATTTAGGTCACCACAGAGCATTGAGTAGAGTTCCCTGTGCTATACAGTAGGTTCTCATTTCTATTTTATACATAGTATCAATAGTGTATGTATGTCAATCCCAATCTCCCAATTCACCCCACCACCCCGCCCCGGCATCTATAATACTTGTCCTCTATGTCTGTATCTCCACCTCTGCCTTGAAAATAAGATTGTCTATACCAATTTTTTCAGATTCCACATATATGCGTTAATATACGGTATTTGTTTTTCTCTTTCTGACTTACTTTGCTCTGTATGACAGTCTCTAGGTCCATCCATGTCTCTACAAATGACCCAATTTCATTCCTTTTTATGGCTGAATAATATTCCATTGTATATATGTACCACATCTTCTTTATCCATTCCTTTGCTGATGGACATTTAGGTTGTTTCCATGTCCTGGCTATTGTAAACAGTGCTGCAATGAAGAGATACAACCATTTTTAAACTGTGGTTCCTGATCTTGGTTCCTAATTCCCATTTCTCTGAGACTTTTATAAAAATGACCAATGATCAGGCTGCATCCCAACTAATTGAATAATAATTTCTGGTTCTGTATACCAGGCATCAGAATTTCCTATAATGCCCCAGTTTTCTACCTTAAAGCCAGAGCTGAAAAGTCACATTGTCTTTCAACAATGTAAGAGAACAGCAGCAACATGAATGGACCTAGAGATTGGCATACTGAGTGAAGTAAGTCAGACAGAGAAAGCCAAATGTCATATGATATCACTCATATGTGGAATCTGAAAAAAAGGTACAAGTGAACTTATTTACAAAACAGAAGTAGAGTCACAGATGTAGAAAACAAACTTATGGTTACCAGGAGGTAAGTGGGGAGAGGGATAAATTGGGAGATTGGGATTGACATATACATACTATTATATATAAAATAGACAACTAATAAGGACCTGCTGTTTAGCACAGGGAACTCTACTCAATACTCTGTAATGGACTACTCAATACTCTCAATACTCTGTATGGGAGAAGAATCTAAAAAAGAGCGGATATATGTACATGTATAACTGATTCACTTTGCTGTACATCTGAAACTAATACAACATTGTAAATCAACTATACTCCAATAAAAATTAAAAAATAAAACAATGTAAGGGAACAAAGTTGTTAAAGGGTAAAATACAGAGGAACAACAACAAAAATCCCTCTGACTTGTACAGTGGATTGAGTTCCAATAGTCTTTCAGATAAATGAGGAACTTTTCCATTATTAGCCAATAATAACAGTTGACCATTTTTTCCCCTTAGATTGAGAAGCCATTTAAAGGACTATATTTAGATGGAGGAAATCCAGCAAATAAGCTGTTGCATGTTTAAGTAGCTTCTCCTACACTGCATCCAAGGGTTGGCAAATATATTCATTTATTCATCAAAAACTTTTGTGGGTTTAATAATTATGTGCCAGGAATCATTCCCAGATGGAATCATGGAATTGAGTCAAACATAATATCTCCATTCAAGTAATTTATAGCGTGAATTGGTGTGTTTATTCAACATATATAATTAAGTCTTGTTATATACCCAAAACTGTTCTAAGCTCTAGGAAACCTCAGAAAACTACGTAGAAAAAAAAAAAAATTCCTACTCTGTGGAGCTTAGTTTCCAGGGGGAGCAATAAGAAGCAAAACAGAAAATATTAGTTGTGAAGAAAATGAAAGCAGTGAAGGAGGATAGGGAATAAGTGTAGGAAAAGAGTTACGTACAAGGTCAAATGGGATGGATCGTTGAGAATGGTCTCAGTGAGAATGTGACATTAACTAAACACCTGGAGGGGAGAAAGTGTAAGCCATGTGATTACAGTAAGTGCCATTCATACGAGAGAGTTCTTTTCAGAGAGCGCGTTTGTAAGTCCAATTTGTTCGTAAGTCCAACAAAGTTAGCCTAGGTACCCAACTAACACAGTCGGCTATATAGTACTGTACTGTAAGAGGTTTATAATACTTTTCACACAAATAATACATAAAATACAAACAAAAAAACAAAACATTTTAATCTTACAGTACAGTACCTTGAAAAGTACAGTGGTACCAGCTACATCACCGCTGGTTTTACACTTGCTTCCGAACACCCTGGGCTTGAAATAAAGATACTCTACTACTGTACTCTATACAGTACTGTACAGTAAAGTACACAAAAGCACAACTACTTGTAGAGGATGCACACACATGACAATGTACACCAGACATGTGAACTAACTTACATGATTGGACACGCGAACGCACGTTCACATCTTTGAAAGTTTGCAACTTGAAGGTTCGTATGTGGGGGACTTACTGTATTTGGAGAAGAGAGTTTCAGGTAGAGAAAAAGAAAACTGCAAATGCCCAGAGCCGGGAACTTGTCTGAGGAGTCCGATGAAGATCAAGGAGGCCAGTCGGTGAGGCTGGAGCAGAGGGAGAGGAAGATGAGTGTGAGGTCAGAGAAGAGAGAGGCCATAGGAGACAAGGCTTTGAGTCAGGACTGAATGAGCTGGGGAGCCCGGGAAGGGCTTTGAGGAGAGGATCGACAAGATCTGACATTCCACGCACAGTCACTGTGCTGAGGATTGAGTGAAGAGAGCAAACATGGAAGAAGGAGTCCAGGGAGGCTATAGTAAGATTCCAGGGGTGATATGCCCTCTGCAGAAGCATTCTGGAAGTGTAAAGAAAGGGGTGTATGGCTCTACCAAAGAGTGAAGGGGTGCCTTCATATAGATTTTGTGTGTCCTGTGAACCTTCAAATAATGAGTAAGAATAGACCATCTGGAAAGGAGGAAAAAAACATTCCTCAAAAAGGGGAAATAAATAAGAAGTATGAACCATTGCAGTGCATTTAGGTGCTTGCTGTGTATGAGGGTGCAGGAAACACGGCGTGGGTAAGCAAATTGGGCTGGGAAGGGAGAGTGAAGAACCTGGTGTACCATGCTGAGCAGCTGGGCTTTATAATATAAGCAAGCAAGGAATGTTGAATGTTTTTAGGTAATCTGGAAACAATGTGTAAGAAACACTAGAACGAGGAGCAGTTGGAGAGAGACACCAACGAGAAGGTTCTTGCCACAGGTACTGTCTAGTAGAGAACTCAAATAAGTATTTGCCATTATGGAAAAAGCTCTGACAATAGTGTATACAGAATGCAAAGGGGTTGGGGGAAGAGGAAAAACATTAAGTTAAATAGAAGCATCAAGAATGGCTTCATTGCGCTTCCCTGGTGGCGCAGCGGTTGAGAGTCTGCCTGCCAATGCAGGGGACACGGGTTCGAGCCCTGGTCTGGGAAGATCCCATATGCCGCGGAGCGGCTGGGCCCGTGTGCCACAATTACTGAGCCTATGCGTCTGGAGCCTGTGCTCCGCAATGAGAGAGGCCGCGATGGTGAGAGGCCCGCGCACCGCAATGAAGAGTGGCCCCCGCTTGCCACAACTAGAGAAAGCCCTCGCACAGAAACGAAGACCCAACACAGCCATAAATTAATTAATTAATTAATTAAAAAATAAAAATAAAAAAATAAATAAAACTTTAAAAAAAAAAAAAAAAAAGAATGGCTTCATTGATACTATTTACAACAGCCAAGACGTGGAAGCAACTTAAATGTCCATAGACAGAGGAATGGATACAGAAGATGTGGTCACTTATATCTGGAATCTTAAAACAAAAAAATGATACAAATGAACTTATTTACAAAACAGAAAGAGACTCACAGACATAGAAAACAAACGTATGGTTACCAAAGGGGAAAGTTTGGGGGGAGGGATAAATTCGGAGATTGGGATTAGCAGATACACACTACTGTGTATAAAATAGATAATCAACAAGGACCTGCTGTATAGTCCAGGGAACTCTACTCAATATTCTGTAGTAACCTATATGGGAAAAGAATCTGAAAAAGAATAGATGTATGTATATGTAAAAATGAATCACTTTGCTGTACACCTGAAACTAACACAACATTGTAAATCAACTATACTCCAATATAAAATAAAACTTTTTTAAAAAAATAAATGAACAATAAACAAACAAATAAACTGAATTTAATAACTCTTTAAAAAAATGGTTTAATTGAGAAAGTAGTCCTTAACCTGGATCTTGAGAAATCAGTAGATTTTTTCAGTCATACAGGATGAAAAGGAATTCCAGGCAGCGGGAGCGTCCAAGGCACAGAGACCTGAAAGAACATGGTAGATTAGAGGATGGAAAAGGTGACTGGAGCACAGGGCATAGGTATAGAAAGGGGGACGAGAGCTTGAGGCAAGGGCAATAATTCCACGGAATTTGGACCTGGTTCTAGTTTTACAGGCAATGGAGATCCAGTGAAAGATATTAAGCGTGGTTATAAAGTGCTTAGATCTGTACTTCAGAAAGCTGCTCAATGTCAGTGCTTAGGGAGAAAAGAAATTTGGTGACACAAAGAGGAAGGAAAACTGGAGAGTAGATTATCGAAAGAGTCCAGGACAGAAAGAAAGGATTGCTTTAGACCAGGAGTAGTTGTATTGAGAAGTAAGGGATGATTTCCAGAAGCATATCAGAGACTAAATCAATTGGATTTGGCGATAAATTCTATGTAGGAAAGTAAGGGAGAGGAAGGAATTTCAACGATACCCATGGCCTGTCTTGGGCCTCTAGTTTTATGGCTGGACATTTATTAATATAATAAGCAGAGAAAAAGAAGTATGAGGGTGGGAAAGAATCAGGTTGATTCTGGACCTACTAAATTCTATATGGATCTCTTAGATTTAACTATCTCATAAGCAACTTGAAATATGTGTAAGACCTCAGTACTTGGCAGAAAATAGGCATTCAATAAATATTTTTTGAGTTGCAATATTTTAAGTGAAATGAAATTAAGCCAGCCTAATTTGGCCACTTGCAATATGCTTTAACTCTTCAAAGAAAACTGTTCCAATTACACCACATATTATTTATGCATTGGACAATACATTCTGTCTCCTAGCCCAGGAGCCAGTGTTAAATTCTATGCTACATACCGTACTTGTTCCCGAGACTAAAATCAACAGTGCAAGGAGAGAGAAAAAGGCTCTGAATTGTCTTCTTGATAGAATCCCTTTTGGGTTTCCGCTTTCCTTTGGCATGATTCTGAAAAGCTTACTTTCACTTCATTTTGATAAATGTTTAACTGCTATGCTCAAATTAGAAAATCTTTCATTTGGATGTACTCATGAAAGACATCATATGTAAAAGAGAGAGATGTGGCGGTGAGAAACCATTCAACCATGGGCCTGGGACAAGGAGAGGCATATGTATCCAATATTTGAGTTAATACTTTGTTAGGGTTCTAATGATGCTGTGTAGCTCCTGTGTAAGGTGAATGGAAAGAGTACTTCTATATAGCTTTTCATTAGGATAAAATATAATTCTGTTTAGTTCATTTAATAATCATTATATAATTAAATAATCCATACAAATTAAAGAACTGACTGTGCTTTATAAAGTCACAGTAAAAGAAACTCCATGAAAATCTGTTTCATAAATGAAAGCAGTTTCTAGCAGTTCCCTACTCTCTGAGCTAAGAAAAAGATTTTGCTATTTCTTGATCATTGTGAAAAGACTCATAACACACATGAATTTTGAAAATCTTTTTTGACTGATGAGAATTAGTGAAAAAATTTCATGAATTCTGTATGAGGTTACATTATAAATTAATAGAATATAAAGTGTGCGTTTCTTCCCATTTATATATTGATTCATTGCTTTGAGACCAAATGTATCATTAAATAATGCAAACATAATTATAATACAAATAGTTCAATGACATTAGTTGCCTGTCAAAAGAAGGAAGTTATATTTGAGGATAGTTAATTCTTATGTATACAATTTATGCATCTCCCTTAGTGTGTATATCTAGAAAGAAATATTACATAGTAAACTACATTATGTCTAAGATTCTTAGTCTGTTTCCTATTCTTATTACTAATAGCCATAAGAAACAGAGAGAAAAACTTCATTATTAATAGCAGGACAATTTACTAACATTTAAGGTGGACCATTTATTTCATGTATTCTGCAAATCCCATATAGTAATATATAACTGACCCTACTTTATAGTCAAGAAAAGTGAGAATTAGAAAAAAATAAATGCTTTGTCCCAACATCACATACCTATAATTGACAGAGTCATTATCTTGGCTCTAAGTGTATATATTAGTTCAGAGTTTAAATCTTAATATCTGATCCCTACCCCAAAATGTGCCAAACAAAGAAAAGGATGCTGATGCAGGATGGTCATACTTCTGCTCTTCCAACAGTTATGTCATGTTATGTCATGTCATGTCACATGAATGGAAATGACCTCTCCGTGACCATGCACGGTCTCAACTTAATTCCTGCTAGCCACTAGCCATCCAAAGGTCAGATTTGGAGGTGGTGTCGGCCACGTTGGAGCAGAATTACTTGTAACTTAGGGGAAAGAACAATGAGAAGTCAGAGTCTCCAAGTTCTACACCTGTTTCCATCACATGACCTTGATTCAAATTTGGACGAATCAGACCAGCTGGCCTCTCTGGATCTTCCTTTCCTCATCTATGACTTGAAGGATGGATAGCTGGTCTCTAATGCCCCTCCCAGCCACTGACGTTTCTGTTTGTACAAATCTAATTGGCCAGACCAGGATTCAGTGCACGTCCTTGGCCTCACCCTTGGAATGAATAAAGAATTTCTATACATTAAGTGGTTGGCACGGTAAAGGAAGACAATGGTATATTCGAAAGTTTATCATAGGTGTGAAATAATTAAAAGAAAAGAGGTTTGGTTTTAAAAGTTGGATCCTGGGTCAGGATTTAGATGGTGACTATTTCCAAACAAATTTATTTTATTCATAATATCATTTTAGTTAGTCCCCATACATAGCCTCGTATCAACGGAGACCAAAGGGTCAAGGGTCATGCCCACCATCAAAACCAGTGCTCAAGACATCCGAACAGAGTTAGGCAAGACTCAAAGTAATATGTAGCTGGGGCTGTTTGTGAAACACAAATATTTGGTATTAGACTGTATCCTGGTAGAGAATCTAAGTGGAATGTTGAGGAAAAGTCCCGTTTCTTGGAAGTGTGGGTCGCTAGCTCAAAATCAGGAGACCAGAGCTCCTAATTCCATCTGTGACCTTTGACTCTAACTGAATGTCTTGGAAATGTTCTTATAGTTTCTTTAGTAGAAAATGGGCTTGCCATTCATGTAGTATCACAGGGAAATTTTTCTTCTGCAGTAGGCATAATAGTCACGTAATATAGGAAAATGTCAATAGCTGCAAAATATTTAATATCACTTATTTAGGACAGTTTATTTGAAACTTTAAAGAAAAATAAGACTTTCAGAGTTTCATTCATGTGAGCATATCAAGGCAACTGTAAGTGACAGGATTTCTTGAATATAGAGGAACAGAAATTAAAGTAATCTTTTCAAGAGGAATGTAAGAAGTGATATTCAAGAACCTGGCCAGGTCCAGCTTTCAAAGGACTTGCTCTATGTCTTATGAATTTATTCTTAGTAAATATTTAGGTAATGCTTTCCTATGTTCTCTGAGGTTTGTTTCTAATGGAATATACATACTCACCATGTAGATGGCTGCAAAGGTTCTGACCCTACCATTGTGATTTCCAGTTTAGTAGGAAAACTACCAGTTAACTGTCTTGCTCAAGGATCCTGGAAATAGGGTTGACCATCAAAAGACGAACAATAGTATCATACATAGCTGAGCAGAGAAAGCATATTTCAGAAATGCCACTGATTTGGGAAAAAATTGAAAAATCAGTAAGTTTTAAGGACATTCTCAAGAGGACTTATTCTTGTTCATGAAATAGTAAATGCTAGAGCAATAAAGCAATTGGTTAATGCTTAGTTTTTGAGGACCTAAGGGCAAGGTATCATTCTACACTGCTCCCTAATACATACAACCTGATTAAATTCTAGTGTTTTCACTGCCACTAGTATCCATTCTAAACTCCCAAATTGAAACAGTGATATGTATTCAATTACCAGACTAGTAAAAATGTGTCATCTAAAACCCTCCATACAACTTGTATTTTCCATTATTGTTCTTGTTAAAAAGGGTACCACAATAGGGATCCAAGCCAACATTCTTGTCTCACGTTCCCTTGACCCTGTGATTGCCAAAGATCTTAACTCCCCCTCCATTTCATCAACTCATACAGGGTTTCTTACAGGAGCGCTGTGGACACCTTACATGGGAGCACTCCATGGTCCCCACATTGCTCGACACAGTGGCTGGGAATCACGCTACCATATTTCTTGTGACCCTCGCAAGGCAGATCCAAAATTATTTTCTCTTCTGTAGGTTTTCCTTTCCTCCTTGTTCCTCTCTTAAATCCAATGGATGTATTGGCATCTTTCTTGCCACACTCCGCGGGGTGTTTGATTCATTCTTTCTCTCTCTTCCTTTTTCCCCTCTCTCTTCCTTCCTCCTTTTCTCTCTCTCTCCTTCCCTCCCTCTCACTCCCTCTCTCTGTTTCTCTCTCTCACTCCCTATTCTTCTCTCCCTAGTCTCTGTGCCAATTGAGGACGAGAACTGTATGTGTTCACCTTGGTGTCGGCAGCAAACACCGAAGTGTCTGACACAGAGTGGGTATCCAATAAGTATTGTGGAATTGAATTAAATTGCTTTGCTTTACAAAGGACCACAGGATTTTCCAACCCAGAAGTATTTTAATCACACCAACTGGCATCCGTCTAATTGCACCTCCTCAGCCAAACCTGACAGGCACCAGAATCACTTAGAGAACGTTTAGAAATATGGATTCAAAGGACCCACTCCAGAACTACTGAATCAGGATCTGCTGCAGAGAAGCCTGAGGAACAGTATTTTGAAAAAGTTCTACAGCAATGCCAATCCTCTTCTCAACCACAGCTTTCAGTAGAACCTTTTTAATTTCATTGTACTATTAAGAAAATGGGGAGATACTCCTTGGGAATATCTCAGATCCTTTTCTATTTCATAGGACAACCTGCAAGAAAGTGGGGTGACTTGAAAAGCATTCACAAAACAAATGCACTGAGTTATCATATATTTTTGACTGTATCAAATAACAAAGTACACTAAAAAGCTGCTATCGAGACAGAAGCCTTAAATTATCCAAAGATGTGGGGAAAATGCTTGATAAAGACACACGTTCTAAAATATATTTTCTCCTTTTTTGTGAAAGGGTTTAAAAGTAAACACACTTCTAACAATCCCAGTACTTGGCAATGATTTCCAGTTATATCTATGTTTGAAACACTCCTGTTGCGCAGCCATTTGTATATTGTTCTTTTTGCTGTGTCAAATAGATTTTCAAATGTCAATGCAGGTCATGGAATTTGCATTTGGGCTTGGACTGTTAGAAATCTGAGTCACTCTTTTCCTTCTCTTCCTCCTTGGATGCTCTCTCTATTCCTTCTGTTAAGATACCTCTAGAGTAAACATGTTTATGCACAGTAATGATCGGTGGGGAAAAGGGTGTGAGATTGGAAGGCTGTTGGGGGGACTCTAGGCTGGGAAAGCCAAGAGGGTCCAAACCCTCCCTTGGCCCAGCAACTTCTCCTCCAAGTGAGTTCCCCAAGGGAGACATACATACAGGGAAAGTGGTAGTAGATTAAAGCAAAACATCACTTGAGTTTTTTTGAGAAGTGACCCAAACTCAAAAATAGCTGTCATTAAAAACCTGGGACAGGGTACATGATGTTGGCTTAAGGAGGCCTCTCCATCCTTTCCTTCCAGCCAAGACCTAAATCTGACTATTTTACCACCTTGGGACCAGGACATATGGGACAGAACAGTGAAGGGATGAGAGTGATGGGCTTACAAATGAGAAGTGACCTGGTCTTTCTCTGGGTGGAAGATATCATCCAGCAATAACCACAGTCATTAGAGGGAGGGGAAAGAAGTTAATTGGTGATTGTCTGGGCTTCTTTGTGACTAAATGAGAAGAGAGGATAAAGAAAAAGAAAAAGAAAAAAGACAAATAGACAAGCTCCTTCTAATTTAAGAGAAGATATTACCAAGGAAAGATGAACTAAGCAGCGTGTGTGTGAACTTTAATGAGGGCAGTAAACCACCTCTCTGGGGGACTGGAGGTAGAAAACTGGAAGATGCAGACCTCCTCCAAGGTGAGGAGAGAAGCGTCTAGCTCTTCTGTCTTCTAGAGGTCTGAGGCTGCCATTCACTAAGCCCTCACTAAATAACAGGCACTTTTCATAAGCCACTTATGTAGAAATAAACAAAGGCCAACCAAAGAAGAACAAGCAAGGGCTTCCTACGCAGAGCTTGCTATAGCAAAGGAGCCAGCCACCGTCACTTGCGTTTCGGCAGAGACTCAAAAGCAGGCAGAGGAGTGGAATAGCTTTTAGTGGAAAACAGGGACGGCTTTGGGTGTGCCCTGATTGGAGGCTCTTGGCATGGGGATGCAGGAGGCAGGCTAACTAGAAATGGAGCGCCCTATATGATTGGTTAGGGATACCTATTTGGCTTTGTCTAGTAGGTCCTAAATTGGAAAGCTAGACAAAAATTAGGGTAACTGTCGGTTACCAGTCAAGTCCTGATTTTGGTCTGATTGCTACAGAAGTTATTGCTTGGCTTCCTGAATTATTACGACAGATAGCAGTCTGACTTCCTGCAAGTCTAACTTATTGTTGGCCGGCTTCCTGGGCTACTTATTAAAGATAAGGGGTTGGCTTCCTGGGGAGGTTGCTGGAAGTTATGGGTCTAAGTTCTATTTTTACATATGGTTGGCCATTATCTATTTGTATATTCAGGCACCACTTACAATCTTCTACCACTCAGAGTGTGATCCACAAACCAGCTATGTTAGGGTTCGACTGAGAGCTTGTTAAAATCTACCAAGTGATTCTTATGCAAATTGACACTTGCAAAACACTGGGTCATAATTCACCTTCATCGTACCACAGACAGGCACTATCCTCATTTTAAAGACTAGGAAATGAAGGCTGGGAAGGGTTTAGTGACTCACCCAGGTATGTGTCTAGTAGGAGGCAGAACTAGGATGTGAATCTGGCTGACTTCCAAGCTCTGCTTTTTTGTCCTGAACGTAAATGCGAACACTAACTTTTCTCAACAGATGTCAGACTAATAAGGCCTTCTTCTTAACAGGAAGCGTTAGGCAATGAAATAAAGTGTCAGTGCAGACTTTGATGAAGTCTTATTCAGGGACATCAAGACTGCTGAGCATTAAGTCCCCAAGGCAAGGATGTTCCTGCGATTATGGGATACCTTAAGAGGGCCCTCATTGGAGCAGAGATTATTGAGCTTTGACATGGGACATTCCTTTCTTTCCACAGGAAACAAATGGGATTAATAATCTATGACCATTATTCTTAAGCAAGGCATATCCCTTCACAGAAAATATAATTACACAGATCGCAACAAAGGTAGAATCATGCAATGTACACCAAGTTCCTGAATTCCTTCTTTGTCCAGAAATAATGCTTTAGCTATTTTACTCTATGTTTTATGGTGTAAAGAAAGACTTGCCTACGATGTCCCAACGAGCAGGAAAGTTGTGATTATATGTCACCATTGAAACTGCTTCAAATACAATTAGGAAAATTATAAAAGTGTGTCATCAAGGATCCCCAGTTCGTGCATCCAGTGAGGCTATGGTAGGGATGAAACCATTTTCTTGTCTCTGAAACAAGAAGTTGTGCTCAAGAAGCTTGGCTGTGGATTGCAGGATTTCCAGGTTCTCAATGGTCAGGTGAATTACAGCAGCTCCTGGAAACAACACAGGTGAGTGTTAAAGACTAATTAACAAAGATTGATATCATTTGAAGTTTACAATGTAAGTAATGACCATTGTACTTAGGTTTTATCCTTGCTTCTAATAACCTCTCTTTGCCTATGTTCTACCTACAGTGAGGCAAGGAATGCAATCAATCAATGCTTTTTTTTTGGATAAAGAGTTACATATTTTATAGAAAAAAAGTGGGGAAAAAAAAGACTTTTTCTCTAAATTTTTGTGTAACCACATTTGGGGAAGAAATAAACATCTTTATCCATTCATTCTTTTTTCAACACATTAATAAGCAAGGCACCATCCTTCACCTGATGACAGCCCTCAGAACAGTAGGTATAAAGACTATAGAAATAAGTAATGCAAATAGGGAGTGGTCACAAAATCCATCATCTGATGGCAGATGCCAATTTTTTATTCTCTTCTCTATGAAAAAATATAATCAAAGATATCTTAAATTTTTATTTAATCCCAGTAGAGAAAAAAAATCTGATTTTGAATAAATAAAGATCCCAATGAACTTAACTGAATTGTCTATTTAATAAAGAAACAAAAAACACAATCCATTGGGTGAAATGGAATGCAGCATAACTGATACACCAGTTTTAAGTAAGAATCCACCAGTAAGAGTTATAAAAGAAGAGAAGAGGAACGTTCTAATATATATGTATATGTATATTTTTTTATTTTATATATATATATCTTTTCCTAAATACAGTTTTGGACTTTCATTTTTTCTGCATGGGATATGCAGTCTCATCCTTGATTTACAGGAAAAGACATTAAGAAAAAGGAAGCCATTTCACTCCCTTTTGAGACTTCAGACCTTCCCTAGGACATTGTGTTCAGGCTCATGTTTTATTTGTACAGAAGGCTCAATGCTATGTGGTCATGGAAACTTTGGGGGTTATTTCTCATGCATCAGAATACTAACCTATAGAGATAACAGACCTAGAAGTGAACAGAGTAGAAAAAATTCTGTTGGTTATGTCTTTCAAAGTCTACTAGAGATGTTTCATGGAATGCTGGGCCCAGAGGAGGCTTAGTTTAAAAGTGACAAATCAATGTAGTAGCTGAAAACAATGGAGTCCTTTAATTTATAACTTTTTGTCACACAAAAAAACCCTGCATGTATTCTTTAAAATTTGTAAATGCCTCCAAAACATTACAATCTATCTTTCTGATACACTTTTTCATAGTTCACATTTTTTCTAAAAATTAAATATATATATATATGAATAAGACTGTTGGTAAAAATATTTTCCCAAAGCAGACAGAACAGTAATGAAATTGTAATACGGGACACACAGAGAGCCAGGGAGAAAAGGCTTAGATCCTGGAATCCCAAATGAAACCAAGCAAAAGTTATGGCCACACTCATTCCCAACTGGAAACACTATTATTAATGGAGAGGAGAGTGAATATAAATATAGCACAGACATCATTCAGTATTTAGGGTCCTCAAACTGACAGAAAGTATTTTAATTATAAACTCAGTATACATTGCTTACATTCATGAAAGAAGCCAAATTGCAATGTTATTTTTACTTTATGAATTTTCCTTTTGGTATTCAAACCCAGAGAAGGCATCGTATTTCCACTTTGACTGCAAATTCAGTAGTGCTGAAGGATACTTAATAGGTGCTGTGGTGTTTTCGGGGTAAATTCAAAGAAAGTTAAAGTCTTGGGTGAGTCACAAAACAAACATCTTCAAGTACAATGGAAAATGCTTTACATATGGTGTGCATTTTTCCTATTAAGAGGAACAATATCTTATGGAACACAGAAAATAAATAGATATAATGTTGATTCATCTGTGTCTATAAAGCAATAATTCATCCATCCAACATTTTTTTTTGGCCACACTGTGCAGCTTGAGGGATCTCAGTTCCCTAACCAGGGATTGAACCTGGGCCATGGCAGTGAAAGGCTGGAATCCTTACCACTAGGCCATCAGGGAACTCTTGTTTGTCCAACATTTAAAATAATGTCTAGTCCTCTAAGCAACAGGTGTATAGTAAATCGGGCTGAAAAGTTATGATAAGAATTAGGTCCAATTTGGAGAATACATGTTTTGCAACGGTTGCATTCTTTTCTAATTCTCAAAATAAAGTGATAAGGATTTTTAAAAAGATTTTAAATCAAAACTTCTCATCGTTGCATTTAAAGCTTAACCAGATCCACAGACTATATTGTATCTCAATGGAATGAAATAATACTGACCACCAAAATATACTGCAATTGCTTCCCGTGATACAAGTTCTCTTCTTTCATCTATTTCTCAAAAACACTCTTGTTGAACTGAGAAGCAGCAAGACAAAGAGAAACACTGGAAAGAGTTAGAAATCTCAGGTCCCTCTACCAACAACTGATGTGATTTCAGGCAGGTCACTCACTTCACCTTACAACCTCAGGAAATGATGATGTTAGCATTTATCTCCAAAGCCTCTTGCAGTGCTAGTGTTTAATGATCATACTGTTTCTTGGATGTTTCATCTTTATCATAATAACAATATTAACAGCAACAATATCAATAATAACAACAATAATAAGATGAGAGAGGCATTGGGGAATAGTTGGGAGAACAAAACAATGGGAGTCAGGCAATGTACATTCTAATTACTTCTTTGTCGGTAGATCATGAAATAACCTAGAATAAGTAGCTCCTCTGAGTCTTAGCTTATTTTTCTTTTTCCTTTCTTTTTTTTTTTTTTGGATCCAGAGGACAAGAATGATGCTTTTCCAACGAAATTCTACATAACTCTAAGATTTCATGTAGGTGCTTCATGCAAACACACACACACACACACACACCTGCATATATAATGGTTGAAAAGAATAATAAAGCAACATGGCTGCCTAACTATGTATTTCTTTCTAATTATAATATGCTGGAGCCCATCAACCCATTGATTAGTGCTGTTACATTACCTTGTTTTATATATATTGACCCCCAAAGAAAACACATCCTGGCATTTCTATTTAATGGGAGAATATCCTGAGATTCCAGGAATTTGGCTTTAAATATATGTTCCAACAAATACTTTTATGAGCCATGTGGAAATGAATTGTTTGATTTCAAATATTCATTTTATCAAAACTGGCTCTTTGTTTTTACTGACTTCACAAGAAATTACAGAAATTGAACTAGTAAAAAAAAAGTGAAACTAATAATATTGCTCTTTTTGTTTTATATATTAAAATTCCATGAAAAATTTCATGTGACTTAAGGATTCATATTTTTTAAGCTTGAATATCTTGAATAAATTATTCTGTAAGTTCTCTTCAATCTTGAATAACTTTAGACAATTGACCAGAGAAAATATCTAAAAGTTATCTTAGACACAGAAAAAGCAATGTTTGTATTACCTATCAAACGTGGCTGCCTGCTGAGTTTCTTTTAAGGCATCTTTGAATGTAGACAAATGTCATTCTAATCCTGGGAAAGTCCTGACAAGAATCCAAAGTCTTTATTGATAAAGAATACTTTTTAGTCCATAATGCAAATTCTGTTCATTCTAAATTGAGCTAGAAAAAGCGGAAGCAGGGAAGAGGTGAATGGAAATCAGCATTTCCTTGGGGAGGAAACATGACCATCAAGCCAAGGATATCAGTGGGACCAATTCCTTCACGGGAGCAAGGGGTGATAAATACCTTCCTATGCTGCTGTTTCACTGGGACAAAATGGCATGACTGCTGCTTCCTTTAGCTCAATAACATCACCAAGTTCATTTGTCTGAGGTCTTGTATACTTTGTACTTGGTCATAATATATTAATAATTTTGTACTACCTCTATCTAGTAAGTAGACAAATTCTCACAAAATGGGAGACAAGGTTTAAGGTAGAATGGAAACAGAAGAGAAGGGATGGACAATAAAATTATTTTTTCTCTTTTTTAGAGAAATTGGGGAATAAAGTAAGAACAGTGTAAATGATAAGCTACCAGATCAACATTTAATTCTCCATTGGATGGGTCCAATCCTAGGAATTTGTAAATGAAAACATTTGTTTGCCTGGCCTTTCTTAAACCAGACAGTTTCTTCATTTGTTATTTCATTATTGCTAAGAGTTTGTCTTGCAAAGCCATTCGGGGTCCATCTCTGACTTTTGGGATGCTACCTCCTTTTTCAAAGCTCAAGTACCACCTCACCTGTTAAGGTTCTTTCCATCCCCCCAGTGGGCTCATTTCTATCTCTTTTACAAAACCAATCAAAGCTCTCGTAGTGATAGTAACATGTCTTTCATGTTTTATAACATTATTATTTTAGGACAAAATAGAGGAGCTTTTTCAAAGCAGCTAACTATTTTCTCATAAAAGATGAGAAACGATGACATATGGAGTGGAAACAAAAGAGCTAAAATAACATTTATATATTCCAAAGGAAGGAATATTACAGACAGAAGGAAAGAAGCCAAGGAATAATCGGATAAGCAAATTCAAGAAAGTTAAGATTCAAATAATTTGCAAAATGACTCCCATTTCTGAAACAGTACATGGTTAGGAGTATTTCAGCAGGTCTTTCCCAAGGAGCGGGCAGTGTGCGCTCTTATGGAAAAGTAGTGACTGCAGCTGGCAAGGAGTCTCCCTGTGACTACAGCTACCAGCATGCCCACTGCAGGGCACGGTGCATGGTTCTCCTCTATGCAGACTGAGAACTCCTCCCGTGCAGTTGATACTATAGGAATCCTAGGTAATAAGGGAAAAGAAGAAATGAATGAATGAGGCAATGGTGAACATGTTCATTATTCTCAGTATTTCACTGTAGAAAGAGTTCGTAAAACTTCCCATGCTCGTGTTGAGTTGTTTAATGAAATACCTTATTTCAAAAAGTTGTTTGTTATGCTGTGTCCAATCCAAGACATACCTTCACATCTGCTACCCTGTCAATAGCTTTAGAAGAAGTTGTTTTTCTGATTTCCCTGGGATTAAGGCCTGAGGATGATTTCTGTCTCCAGTCTGTTCCATTAATACGAAACTGCAGTCAGTCACTGCAAATTCACATCTCTCTGAGAGCAGGCAGAGGCAAAATAAACCCGATGAACTTCAGGCTGCTTTTATTCAGTCCATTTTGCTTGGTTCTTAGTATCCAGATTACCTGGAGTGACATGATTCAGGCTGAAGTTCTCATATGATTTTCTTCTCAGACTTGAAAGCAAAAAGCATAGCAACATGAAGCAAATAGTAGTTATTGACCATGATTCCATCAACAGCCTTCTCACTTACATGCAAATGAAAAAAAAGAAAGGAGGCAACTCACCTTTGTGATCTTGCACTATTAAATGTGGCTATTCCAGGAAAGGTGGAGAGGAGGTGAGTAAACACTTCATCTAAATCTGTAGATGCAATCAGTGCAGAAAAGCTTTGTCAAATGTTATGTGATCACTTCCCTCTTAATATCTTGTACTTGCTAAGCTCGCTTGTAGCGTTTAGAGCAGTAAGTGGCTTGAATCGCAATGCATCCCCTTGTCGTGGTAAGGTTGGCAGTGCAATGGCAAGGATAATGGTCTGCCATTCCAGCTTATAGATGCTGTTAACCCCTAAGCAAATCATTCAGTCCGTCCTGCTGTGAGTTATTGCATAGAACTTTGACACTCAACCCCTAAGCAAACTCTGTAACTATATCCTACCGTTATTTTTTACTGAAGTTCAGAATTCAACACTATGCTACCTTTTTTTTCTATTTTCCCGACGATTTCTCAGTGTCTAATAATTTCTTTTACCCATAGTAGTCCACAAAGCATATTTCAAATGCTTAAATGTTCATGTCCCCTGCAATGTGTGTGTGCGCACACACACACACACACACACAAACTCATACACATTGACATTTGCTGTAGCCCCTTGCCCTATTGACTGCTTCTCAGTTCCAAGAGATACACCTGAAACATATAAAGAACAAGGTTGTCACTTTTGCCTAAACCAGTAGTTTGCAATGTGAGGTCTGTGGACTATGTGTCTTGGCTTCGGCTGGGGTGCTTACAAAAAGGTACATTCCCTAAGCCAGAGCCTTCAATTTCACAGTTGAAATTGCTGGAGGTGGTGCTAAGGAATCTGCAGTTTTTGATAAGTCAATTTCTTTGGGTGATTCTTCCATGAACTACATTTTGAGAGACACTGAAAAATATAAACAAAACATCTTAATTCTCTGTTTCCTCTCATGCCCCTTTATGAAACTAACCAAGGTGGCACACACGAGCAGCATCAAATTTCACACTCTCCTACTGCCTGAAGTCTGGTCCACAAATGTCTCCAGCAGCACCCACTAAGCCCTGACACACCATCTTGCTGCTAGTTGCTAAAGGTGCACTTTTACTTGACTCCGTGGCCAGGGGCCACTGGGAGTGAAAGCCATTCCCTTGCGTAGTAAAGATAAGTGATCTCCACCGCCCCCCACAGTCACTGGAAGAATAGAGCATAGGTGTCTCACAAGCTTCATGACCAGGTGTTCATTCTATCACCCCACTTCACTCAGGCCATCGGCTTGCAGCGTGTATGACTCCTGTAAAGAGAGGAAGAGGTTGGAGGCTGGGAAGTCCTGGTAAATAACAGAGAGGGTCCACATCATCCCTTGGGTCAACATGTTACCCTTTTCATTAAAAGTCATGATTCTCCTCTTGTTTAATTACCGATCATTGAGATTATCGCTCATGCTTTCACTAAACTCAATAAAAGGAAAGATAAACTCACACGCTCTAGTGGGTGGGGAGAAAATTACTAAAATAATAAGATGAGTTGAGCAGAGGTTAAGGGAGAAAGCCCATGGTTTTTAATAGAAACCACTTATGGCTTAAAGGATTCATTATGTTAGCTGTTTATTCAATTTTAGAACATTATAGTTGAGTCTCCTAGGTAATTAAATGAATTTCTTCACTGACTTCTACCCCTCTCTTTGAAGATCTCAGGATTCATGAAGCTCATATTAAAAAGTACCGCATTCCAATACTTTAATTATTTTGCCAGTAAGTTCTTCCTTCGGTTGAACCAAATTCTTCCACTTTCTAATTTCCACAGAGGGTTCTGGATCCGCTCTCGGGTGCCCCATTATCAATCCCAATCCTAGACCTGTAGGATAAGCCCTTTATATAATGAAGACAATGCTCATGACCACGTCCTTGAACACAGCAATCATTCCTTCCCGGGGACATTTTCAAGTTCCCTGGATCCTCACTGCGTTTGCCTGTGGAGAAATGCATGTTTACCCACGTCTCTTAGAATGCAGTTCTCTGAACTGAACAGGATACCCTAGGTGTGGCTGGGCAGCTAGTTTATCATATAATTTGTTCTGGACGCTGTGCTTTTATAGTACAACTTAAAATTTCATTATTTATTTATTTATTTATTTTTGCAATTATCACAATAATATATTCACATAGAACTTAGAATCAGCTAAAACTTTTAAGTCTCTTCTTCACTACATGCCACCTCCATGCTGGTATTTAGCCAAACCTCCCAAATTTGATACTTGTTTCTATTTTTTAATGTTTAATGCAGAACCAAATGCATTTTCTGATAAAATTTTATCTTTTTTTCTTGAATAATTCAGCTCACAGAATGAACACAGATTCTTTGTCCAGTATTTAAACTCTTCTTCCAAGCACCATGTCATCCTCAAGTGTAACAGACTTGTTCATTTGGAGGAAAATTTTATGTAAAGTAATGTTATTGGCAAATTTCTAGATTTTAAAAATATTTTCAAGATCTATTTATTACTAAAAAATAAATAGACCAAGGTATTATTTATCAAATCACCTGTGCATGTTCAGATATATATATGAATCATAGAATGTCTATGCTATGTATAAGGACAAGTAGAAACTACATATTATATATGTTATTATATTAATATATTATTATTATTAATATAATTATATATTATTTTATATATAATATTATATATTATATATAGGTATTTATATATAATATATAAATAATATATATACATTACATATATTACATATAATTACATATATTATATAATTACATAATATATTATATAATTACATAATATTATATATAATTACATATCATATATATTATTTTACATATTATATATATAAAATTTATATGGTATATATATATTCAATTAGCTATATCTGTCATATCTAGAGAGCAAGTTTATATAATCCAATTTAAGTCTATCACAATTAAATACTTATGAATGTTTGTAGTTAATGTACTTAACAAATACTTACTCAGCACCTAACACAGTGACAGGCATAGGTGTTGAGCACATACTGGTGATTAAATAGTCTTGGGATCTGGTCTCAGGGAGCACATAAGTTACAAAATAGTGGTGAAGACAGAAAATCAGCATATATGCAAACGAATATACGTATAATTACAATGTGTGATAAATGTAATAATGGAAAGGAACAGATAGAAAAAAGCAGGATGGATGACCTATTTAAGTAGGGTGGTCTCTACAACTTTTTTAACCAATTCCGTACCAAGTATTCATTACCAATAAAAAAAATCAACTCCATTTCTGTCATAGTTTATAAAGGCTATTTGGAACTATGTATCTGTTCAAAGGTTTTTGTGGCAATTTGAGTAAGCTTTAAAACACCATTATTATACAGTTTTGAGCCACACAATGTATTTGGTTTGAAAAATGGGAAAAAATGATGGTTGAAATTATTCTACTGCCTTAAGTTGGATTCCGAATTTTCAGTTTTTGTGTGGAATTCTTAGGAACAAACCTATAATTGTAATCCTTTTTGGTTTGTCAAAAATGTAGAGCTATTGCCAAATGATATCCATTTAGGAAATGCATTACAAAGTCTTGAAAAGAGAGCTGTGCAATTATGTATTCATAGTTACATCCCTTGATAGTATTAGGTTTGCTAGGAATTTCCAGGCTGTAAGCAATAGCAGTTTTCTGAAACTTTGTAAAGCCATCATTTGGCTCTCTCATGTAGAGCTTGTTCCCAGTAAAATAAGATGAAAGAAATAGTATTAAGTAATTTCATCTATTTTCATTAATGTTCTCATTGTGTCTGTTATGGTGGAGGAGCAATCCCTTACTCTGAGTTTAATTTCACCTGATCAACAGCAGTGAACCAAGGGTCATGTCGTAAAGATGAACCATAAAATCACCTTTATACGTCAGTTCTGTTTTATTCCTCTTCAACATATCCCCTAAACCAAACTCCCATTTCAATCTGTTACTCATCCTCTAGAAATTATTAGTTTAATTTCCAATGGAATTTGTTATTGATTTTTTATACATTACTATGATTCTTCTTAATCACAATTTGTGTTGAATAATATATTTCCATGTAAATCTAACTTTAAACAAAAACCTAAAACTAGGAAATGTCATTTTAAGTGGTAAATTAATCCATGTCCAATTAAGAAACTGAAGCATATGGGCTATTATGCTTCATTGGTTCTATATATGGTTTCAATATTAACACTGTGTTCTCCAGACTTTCTAAAGTGTGTTCAAGATAATGGCATAAGTCCATTTTTAAACTTCCCTTTTATTAAAAAAATAAGGAACAACCAAAAAGTCTGTAGTTTTCTTCTATTGAGCTGCATAAAGATCAAGGTTGGGCTTCCCTGGTGGTGCAGTGGTTAAGAATCCGCCTGCCAATGCAGGGGACACGGGTTCGAGCACTGGTCCGGGAAGATCCCACATGCCACGGAGCAACTAAGCCCGTGAGCCACAACTACTGAGCCTGCGCTCTAGAGCCCGCGAGCCACAACTACTGAGCCCGTGCACCGAAAGCCTGTGCTCCGCAATAAGAGAAGCCACCACAATGAGAAGCCCGCGCACCACAGCGAAGAATGGCCCCCGTTCACGGCAGCTAGAGAAAGCCTGCATGAAGCAACGAAGACCCAACGCAGCCAAAAATAAAATAAATTAATTTAAAAAAAAAAGATCAAGGCTGTGACTATGAGAGTTTGTATAATGATTGACCTCTACATCAATCCATTTTCTAAATAAAATATTGGAATGTGTATATTTGTAGACTTTTAAATACTTGAAGAATGCTGAAAAGAATTCCTGGTGTTTGTGGACCACCCTTTTAGGAAAACTGAGTCTGTTCCCAACAGCTGGTTATCAGAACACGTCACACCTCAATCATTTTGGCAAGAAGAAATCTCCTCACATTTTGATTATATTTAATAGGATTTATTCTTGCAATGCCCTCAAAGAAAGCAAGTATTGCCAGAATAGCGTCCCAGCTTCTCCAGAGGAATACATTTCAAGAAATATAATCAAGGTGTCATAAAAATTTATTTTCTTCTCCATTTTTCTTTTCAACATTCATTTTCTTCTTTAGAATCATGAGTTCATAATGGCCAGAGGTCATGCTAATCATTAGAAATACAAAAGAAAAACAGATGTATCTGAATCCAACTGTAGCACTTTATCTGTCTTTGTCTTATCCACCTTCTTTCTCTGTCTTTTCACCTATTACCTGCTGGCCTTTTGTTTTTTTTTTTCCTTTTCTGATATGATGTGATCTTCATGGGGTTAGGTCCCTGAGTAAACTTTGGTGTTAAGGTAGACGTTTCTACAAAAAGGGCAAAATCACTCACAACAGTGTAGTTATAGGGGGTGGGGAGCAATTTTCCAGTCTTCTAATATTTCCTTTCATATGAAGGGAATTCCAGTAGAGGAAGAGGAAGAACTTAATCAGAAGCTGTACCTTTAGACAAAGAAACAGCACTTGGAGACTTTCTGGGCTTTTTCCCGGAAGCCAGGCTGCCAATAGAGAGCTGGGCTCCTCCGAGATGTGTGGTCTCCCAGCTGGACACCAGGGGGCGCACCGCCTGATCCAGGGAATGCGTCATCAGGGGCAGAGTGGATGGTAAGGACCTAATGCTATCATGAGCTAAGTCACATTCTCCCATGTCACCTTTATCAGTATGAAGTTAATTTTTGGCCTCATGTATCAATTGGTGGAAAAGCTGTGTGGGCAAAAAGCAGTGGAATTTATTGAGCCTCCTCAAATTCAATATGTTTTTCCCTCATGCGTTTCTCCCTGACCTTCAACCCTACCTCACCCCACCCCTCTTCAGGAGTTTAGAACTAGGAGTCCGAAAACTAGCTTCATTTGCATTTGGGGAATACCCATTTAAAAATGCAGTCTTTCAAAGTGAGATTAGGTTACAATTCAGTACCAAATTTTCACCCACTGCCCTTTCCCCCCCAAGATTCATAAATATCCCAATTACTCTTTTTCAGGCATGAAATCAGTCGAACTCTAGCCAGCCATGGTATCTCATGAAAGAAAAATATGGTACAAAAGATTACTATTGATTGACACACTTACTAAATATTTACTTCACAGCATTGACCCAGCTAGCATACATTTAGGTGACCTTCTGAGCTCTGGAGTTGTACCAATTGTAGTTTTCTACTGAAATAGCAAGACACACATGCAAGCAAGTTAATCTTTATTCTTTTTTGTGCAGTTTCTTTTCTGTTTCCTATTCTATTGAAACAATGTCCTACTCCAGAATTGGTACCCAGAATCTATTAACACAACTATTAGATCAAATAGACCACAACCAAAATTGGAAGTGTGAGGCAGAATCATCACTTTATAGTCACCAACCTATGGAAACTGGAAGCAATGAGAGGGGTTGATTACAGTTATAGTACTGATAGGTCTGCTTATTGATAAGCAAAGCTCTTTCTCTCCTCACTGTCATTAAAGTGTACCAATGACTCTTTAGTCAAGAGGGTAGAACTACCATGGAGGTGACAAGAGAAGTAAAAGAAAATCCCATCCCCCTGGGTTAGGGAGATTATGGGAGAAGAAGCTAAAAGGGAAAAGAGAGTCAGGGATGAGACATTTCTTACTGGATCACCTGATTACCCCTCCAGTAGCTATGTTTAGAGGAGCAGAGCAGGGGTGGGGGAGAGTGGGAAGGAGGAGGACTTTGGTCTGCTGTAAATGTGTGACACTGGCAGGAGATGGCCTCATGAGCTGCCTCTTCACCAGCTAGAGTTCAGGCAGGAGGAAGAATATTAAAGCGCACTCAGAGATATGGTTAGGTAGGTAGTTGTAAAATCTGAACTAACTTTCCTAGGCTCTCTTCAACTCCCTTGTGGCGTGCATGGGACACCGAAATTCTCTGTTTCCTACATAGATATACCATGCCACAAGTTGTATTTTGTATTTATTTGTTGTTATTTATCTATCATGTGTTGGTTTGATTTTTATTGACCTGCTAGCCCAGGGTCAAAGAATTTCAACCCGAACGGGCAAATCTGGGCTCGGTGATGGTGCAACAACATCTCCTGTCTCATCACCTCACTCTCTCTGCCAACCAGATGTTTATCCTTATCTCAGCAATACTGAAGAGGAAGGGGTGTCCAATCTAGAGTCCTCCTGGGTCACTCTCTGGTGATTTCTGCACTCAAAGCCAACTCTTTCTGGGCAGGGATCCTTCTGTTGTCTCGAAAGAACACACGCCCTCATGTGCCTTGAGATTGTTAGTCAGAGGCATAATGAGAAATGGCGTTCAGAGCCGGTAGTCCCTTGAATTCACTAGGATGTATACAAGCACCTGTAGTTCATCAGCTACCCTCTCAAACCTGACGACTCAGTGAACGCCCTGGGAGGGCGGGAGTCACATCACTTTACATCTGGATGTTAGCGACCTAGGAGAAATCCTTGCCAGCAACAGCCCTGGGAGGGATGTACAAACTGAAGTTTACCAAGAAGAGAATAAGAGCTCCTTAACTTCCTAGAGGCAAAGGCCATGCTCCCAAGCACTCAAAAATGCTACATCTCCCTTTGTAGTGTTATTTCTTGACAAGGTTCTTTTTTTTAATTTAAATCTTTATTGGAGTATAATTGCTTTACAATGGTGTGTTAGTTTCTGCTGTATAACAAAGTGAATCAGCTATATGTATACATATATCCCCATATCTCCTCCCTCTTGTGTCTCCCTCCCACCCTCCCTATCCCACCCCTCTAGGTGGTCACAAAGCACCGAGCTGATCTCCCTGTGCTATGCGGCTGCTTCCCACCAGCTATCTATTTTACATTTGGTTGTGTATATCAGTCCATGCCACTCTCTCACTTTGTTCTTTAACATGTATAAATAAATGCCACCATCCTCACAGTACTTGGTACTTTGAAAATTCATTGTGAAACCTCACTTTAAGCTCTTTAATAAATTCTTCCCTGTTCTGAGTAAAATATACAGAGATTTAAAAGCAAAAAAATAAAACAAAAAAAACTGAGGAATTTCAAAATTTTACATACTGTTAAGAAAGGATTTGGATGATTTAAAACACTAGTTTCCACATGATGAGTGTTTCAGTGGGGGCAGGTGGAAGTTCTTGTAATACCTTGACGATTCCAACAGTTTCCTGGCTGGTTTCCCCACGTGTCCCCCTCCTGACTGTTTTCGACTAGCCGGAGTGTAATTTTTAAAAATATATCTCAGATTAAGTGATTTTCCTACTCAAAACCTTGCCATAGTTTCCCATCACACAAATTCATCTCCTACAACATTCCTTCTTACTCACTCTGTTCCAGTTGCATTTGCTGTGCCTTTGACACACAAAGCAGACTCCCCTGGGGCATTTGCACCTGTCATTCTCTCTGCCTGGTATTCGCTTCCTCCAGATATGGACATGATTACCCCATCACTTTTTTAGGGTATTTGCCAAAAATCAACTTCTTAAAGAGGGAGACTGACCAATGGCCTTATAAGAACACCCTATAGTCATTGTATCTTCCTATTTTGCTTTATTTCTTTCAAACCACTGTCTGATATTACATTACTTATCTGTTTAGTTGCTGTCTCCCCAAAATAGAATAACTGTTCTGTAAGATCAAGGAATGTATTTGGTTTCCAGGGTATAGAATAATGCAGTATTAGCCACTCAATAAATATTTATTGATTAAGTGAATTTTATTTTAGACATTGTTATAAATAAAATCAGTATGTTTATGTGATGTGATCTTGTTTGTTACTTGGTTTTTACATTTTCAGGCAGGTGTGTAATTGGTAGACATAAAACCATAACATCTGCACCTCATCAAATTAATTTTGTGTGTCTTAAGTGGCAAGCCCATTTGCTGACTGTTTTCCAAAATTCAAACCATGCTGGTCTTTTTGATGTGATCAATAAAGAACTGAAAAAGTATATTTACATAGATTGTCCATGAAGAGAGAATCTAATTATGTCATTTGTTATAAAAACCATGAATTGGAGGCTGCATTTAATACTTACTGGTAAAATCCAAACCAGAGAGTACTTGGAAAGAATCATTCCTCTTGGACTTTAACATAAATCATTTAATATCTTTTGGTGGAAGAGTTCCTTCTTATTTAAATTTTTCCTCAATTAATATAAACAAAATATATTTTCCCCAAAACATGATAGTGTATATAGAGCAAAGACTTTGGAGATAGTCTGATATTGTATTAGGGCACCCATCCCAGCATTTATGGGTTGCATGTTTCCATTTTCAACTTCAGTCTATTTTTTATCTGTCCGATGGGGGTTTAAATACCTACATTGCAGAGAAGGTGGGAGGAGTTATTGTTTTAATAATCTATAAAGGACCTAGCCTAGTACCTGACACATGGCTAAACAATTTCCTTTCCCTTCCTTTTCATATCCCTCACTTTTATCAGTGGTTAAACCAAAACCTGGTTGAGAAAGTAAGGCCAGACTCACCCAGATTCTTTTCAAAGAATCTAGAAAAGTTACTGCATTTGTTTGAATGATATGAGAGGCATGTATTCCTCAAATGGTCAAATCATCTGTTCTCATATGTATGTGTTTGGAGAGTGAGAAAATTGGCAGGTCAACATCAATTGTTTTTTCCTCCTCCATCCTTGCAAATGCAGCATTTTCTGTGGCTTTAGAGTCATCTGCTGATGTTACAGTAAGAGTTGATATATTGGACACATTTGACCATAGCCAGCCAAATCTAATTCTGATGAATTTATCCTGGCTAGTCCCTCATCTCTGTTTACTGCTTAGAACTTGAAATCCAAGCACATGCCATTCCATTGCATGCCTCCAAGAGATTCAAGGGATTATATTTAACTACAGAGAACATAAATTATCAGTGTTGTTGTGGTTGTCTTAATCTGTTGAAGTTTTGTCACATATCTTGGATCAATTGCTTTGAATATGGATTTGGACATATCCAAACTTGATCTTAGTTAATAAAAATGAAGTCTGTTAAGTATTAATCAGTTATCTTCCTTGTTCTACAAAAACAATATCTGCTTGTAGAGCATTAAAATTGAACTAGGATAGTTTGATGCACATCAACAAAAAATGTTATAACATTTCCCCTGGCTTGTCTCTATTGGACTACATTACTTTAACCTAGAGACACAAAAAAATTGAGTTTGAAAGACATTTTTGATGAGAAAAGGGATATTCCTATAGGAATTTCCAAGCATGGTTTAAAATGGCTCTAAAATCTATTCTAAAATTTAGCTGATGTTTCTTATAGGCTCTTTCAAGGCCACAAGATTGCTCCACTCCAAACAGCAATCACAATAATACTGAATTCATGACACTTGATATAGGACTTGGTTTTTCTAAATTATCAATATTTTGAAATAAACATGCAAATATAATTGCTTCTTTCAAATTCAGTATAATTTTAAACATCTTAAATCACATCACGAGTTTTTTAAAAAATTTTTTCATAGCTAGTCAACAATCTATACTTTAGTGACACATCTAAACTGAAACAATTCTTCCAACTGTTAAGTCATAAAATCACAAGAGAGAAGTATACTATTAAATTGGTCTCTGGCGAAAATGATATTGAAGTTATTACTAAATATAATCAGTGTCTTCACCGACCCTTCATGTAGAAGGTGCTATATATGATCTTCTTAAAGTTTTTAATTTAATCTAATTTATTTATTTTTTATACAGCAGGTTCTTATTAGTTATCCATTTTATACATATTAGTGTATATATGTCAATTCCAATCTCCCAATTCATCCCACCACCACCAACCCCCTGCCCATTTTTCCCCCTTGGTGTCCATACGTTTGTCCTCTACATCTGTGTCTCTATTTCTGACTTGCAAACCGGTTCATCTGTACCATTTTTCTAGATTCCACATATATACGTTAATATACGGTATTTGTTTTTCTCTTTCTGACTTACTTCACTCTGTATGACAGTCGCTAGGTCCATCCACGTCTCTACAAATGACCCCATTTCATTCCTTTTTATGGCTGACTAATATCCCATTGTATATATGTACCACATCTTCTTTATCCATTCATCTGTTGTTGAGCATTTAGGTTGCTTCCATGACCTGGCTATGGTACATAGAGCTGCAATGAACATTGGGGTGCATGTGTCTTTTTGAATTATGGTTTTCTCTGGGTATATGCCCAGTAGTGGGATTGCTGGGTCATATAGTAATTCTATTTTTAGTTTTTAAGGAACCTCTATACTGTTCTCCATAGTGGCTGTATCAATTTACATTCCCACCAACAGTGCAAGAGGGTTCCCTTTTCTCCACACCCTCTCCAACATTTGTTGTTTGTAGAGTTTCTGATGATTCCCATTCTAACCTGTGGGAGGTGATACCTCACTGTAGTTTTGATTTGCATTTCTCCAATAATTAGTGATGTTGAGCAGCTTTTCATGTGCTTCTTGGCCATCTGTATGTCTTCTTTGGAGAGATGTCTATTTAGGTTCTTCTGCCCGTTTTTTGATTGGGTTGTTTGCTTTTTAATATTGAGCTGCATGGGCTGTTTATATATTTTGGAGATTAATCCTTTGTCTTTGTTCATTGGCAAACATTTCCTCCCATTCTGAGGGTTGTCTTTTTGTCTTGTTTATAGTTTACTTTGCTGTGAAAAAGTTTTAAGTTTCATTAGGTCTTATTTGTTTATTTTTGTTTTTATTCCATTAATCTAGGAGGTGGGTCAGAAAAGATCATGCTGTGATTTATGTCAAAGAGTGTTCTTCCTATGTTTTCCTCTAAGAGTTTTATAGTGTCCGGTCTTACATTTAGGTCTCGAACCCATTTTGAGTTTATTTCTGTGTATGGTGTTAGGGAGTGTAACACCCTAATTTCATTCTTTTACATGTAGCTGTCCAATTATCTCAGCACCACTTATTGAAGAGACTGTATTTTCTCCATTGTATATTCTTGCCTCCTTTGTCACAGATTAGTTGACCATAGGTGCGTGGGTTTATCTCTCGGCTTTCTATTCTGTTCCATTGATCTATATTTCTGTCTTTGTGCCAGTACCATATTGTCTTGATGACTGTAGCTTTGTAGTATAGTCTGAAGTCAGGGAGCCTGATTCCTCCGGCTCCGTTTTTTTCCCTCAAGATTGCTTTGGCTATTAGGGGTCTTTTGTGTCTCCATACAAATTTTAAGATTTTTTTGTTCTAGTTCTGTAAAAAATGCCATCGGTAACTTGATAGGGATTTCATTGGATCTGTAGATTGCTGTGGGTAGTATAGTCATTTTCACAATACTGATTCTTACAATCCTAGAACATGGTATATCTCTCCATTTGTTTGTGTCATCTTTGATTTCTTTCATCAGGGTATTATAGTTTTCTGAGTACAAGTATTTTACTTACTTAGGTCGGTTTATTCCTAGGTATTTTATTCTTTTTGTTGTAATGGTGAATAGGATTGTTTCCTTAATTTCTCTATCTGATCTTTCATTGTTAGTGTATAGAAATGCCAGAGATTTCTGTGCATTAATTTTGTATCCTGCAACTTTACCAAGTTCATTGATTAGCTCTAGTAGTTTTCTGGTGGCATCTTCAGGATTCCCTATGTGTAGTATCATGTCATCTGCTAACAGTGACAGTTTTACTTCTTTTCCAATTTGTATTCCTTTTATTTCTTTTTCTCCTCTGATTGCCATGGCTAGGACTACCAATACTATGTTGAATAATAGTGGCAAGAGCGGACATCCTTGACTTGTTCCTGACCTTAGAGGAAATGCTTTCAGTTTTTCACCATTGAGAATGATGTGGGTTTGTTGTATATGGCCTTTATGATATTGAGGTAAGTAAGTTCCCTCTCTGCCCACTTTCTGGAGAGTTTTTATTATAAATGGGTGTTGAATTTTGTCAAAAGCTGTTTTTTTATCTATTGAGATGATCATATGGTTTTTATTCTTCAATCTGTTAATATGGTGTATCACACTGATTGATTTCTGTATATTGAAGAATCCTTGCATCCCTGCGATAAATGCCACTTGATCATGGCGTATGATCCTTTTAATGTGTTGTTGGATTCTCTTTGCTAGTATTTTGTTGAGGATTTTTGCATCTATATTCATCAGTGATATTGCTCTGTAATTTTCTTTTTTTGTATTATCTCTGTCTGGTTTTGGCATCAGGGTGATGTGGCCTCATAGAATGAGTTTGGGAGTGTTCCTTCCTCCACAATTTTTTGGAAAAGTTTGAGAAGGATGGGTGTTAGCTCATCTCTAAATGTTTGATGGAATTCACCTGTGAAGCTGTCTGGTCCTGAATTTTTGTTTGTTGGAAGATTTTTAATCACAGTTTCAATTTCATTACTTGTCATTTGTCTGTTCATATTTTCTATTTCTTCCTGGTTCAGTCTTGGAAGGTTATACATTTCTAAGAATGTGTCCATTTCTTCCAGGTTGTCCATTTTATTGGCATAGAGTTGCTTGTAGTAGTCTCTTATGATGCTTTGTATTTCTGTGGTGTTCGTTGTCACTCCTCCTTTTTCATTTCTAATTTTATTGATTTGAGTCCTCTCCCTCTTTTTCCTGATGAGTCTGGCTAAAGGTTTATCAATTTTGTTTACCTTCTCAAACAACCAGCTTTTAATTTTATTGATCTTTGCTATTGTTTCCTTTGTTTCTATTTCATTTATTTCTGCTCTGATCTTTAGGATTTCTTTCCTTCTACTAACTTTGGGTTTTGTTTGTTCTTCTTTCTCTAGTTCCTTTAGGTGTAAGGTTAGATTATTTATTTGAGATTTTTCTTATTTCTTGAGGTAGGATTGTATTTCTATAAATTTCCCTCTTAGAACTGCTTTTGCTGCATCCATAGGTTTTGGATCGTCGTGTTTTCATTGTCATTTGTCTCTCGGTATTTTTTTTTTTTTAATTAATTAATTTATTTATTTATGGCTGTGTTGGGTCTTCGTTTCTGTGCGAGGGCTTTCTCTAGTTGCGGCAAGTGGGGGCCACTCTTCATCGCGGTGCGCGGGCCTCTCACTATCGCAGCCTCTCTTGTTGCGGAGCACAGGCTGCAGACGCGCAGGCTCAGTAGTTGTGGCTCACGGGCCTAGTTGCTCCGTGGCATGTGGGATCTTCCCAGACCAGGGCTCGAACCCGTGTCCCCTGCATTGGCAGGCAGATTCTCAACCACTGCGCCACCAGGGAAGCCCTGTCTCTCGGTATTTTTCGATTTCCTCTTTGACTTCTTCAGTGATGTCTTGGTTAATTAGTAACGTATTGTTTCGCCTCCATATGTTTGTGTTTTTTACGGTTTTTTCCCTGTAATTGATTTGTAATCTCATAGCATTGTGGTCAGAAAAGATGCTTCATATGATTTCAATATTCTTAAATTTACCAAGGCTTGATTTGTGACCCAAGATGTGATCTATCCTGGAGAATGTTCTGTGTGCACTTGAGAAGAAAGTGTAATCTGCTGTTTTCAGATGGACAGTCCTATAAATATCAATGAAATCTATCTGGTCTATTGTGTCATTTAAAGCTTGTATTTCCTTATTAATTTTCTGTCTGGATGTTCTGTCCATTGGTGTAAGTGAGGTGTTAAAGTCCCCCACTATTATTGTGTTACTGTCGATTTCCCCTTTTAGAGCTGTTAGCATTTGCCTTATGTATTGAGGTGCTCCTATGTTGGGTGCATATATATTTATAATTGTTATATCTTCTTCTTGGGTTGATCCCTTGATCATTATGTAGTGTCCTTCCTTGTCTCTTGTAGCATTCTTTATTTTAAAGTCTATTTTATCTGATATGAGTATTGCTACTCCAGCTTTCTTTTGATTTCCATTTGGAACATCTTTTTCTATCTCCTCACTTTCAGTCTGTATGTATCCCTAGGTCTGAAGTGGGTCTCTTGTAGACAGCAGATATATGGGTCTTGTTTTTGTATCCATTCAGCAAGCCTGTGTCTTTTGGTGGGAGCATTTAATCCAATCACATTTAAGGTAATTATTGATATGTATGTTTCTATGACCATTTTCTTAATTGTTTTGGGTTTGTTTTTGTAGGTCCTTTTCTTCTCTTGTGTTTCCCACTTAGAGAAGTTCCTTTAGCATTTGTGGTAGAGCTGGTTTGGTGGTGCTGAATTCTCTTAGCTTTTGCTTGTCTGTAAAGCTTTTGATTCCTCTGTCGAATCTGAATGTGATCCTTGCCGGGTAGAGTAATCTTGGTTGTAGGTTCTTTCCTTTCATCACTTTAAGTATATCATGCCACTCCCTTCTGGCTTGTAGAGTTTCTGCTGAGAAATCAGCTGTTAACCTTATGGGAGTTCCCTTGTATGTTATTTGTCATTTTTCCCTGGTTGCTTTTAATAATTTTTCTTTGTCTTTAATTTTTGTCCATTTGATTAATATGTGTCTCAGTGTGTTTCTCCTTGGGTTTATCCTGCTCTTTGCTTCCTGAACTTGGGTAGCTATTTCCTTTCCCATGTTAGGGAAGCTTTCAACTATAATCTCTTCAAATATTTTCTTGAGTCCTTTCTCTCTCTCTTCTCCTTCTGGGACCCCTATAATGCAACTGTTGTTGTGTTTAATGTTGTCCCAGAGGCCTCTTAGGCTGTCTTCATTCTTTAGGCTGTCTTCATTCTTTTCATTCTTTTTTCTTTATTCTGTTCCACAGCAGTGAATTCCACCATTCTGTCTTCCAGGTCAGTTATCCATTCTTCTGCCTCAGTTATTCTGCTATTGATTCCTTCTAGTGTATTTTTCATTTCAGTTATTGTATTCTTCATCTCTGTTTGTTTGTTCTTTAATTCTTCTAGGTCATTGTTAAAAATTTATTGCATCTTCTCGATCTTTGCCTCCATTCTTTTTCCGAGGTCCTGGATCATCTTCACTATCATTATTCTGAATTCTTTTTCTGGAAGGTTGCCTATCTCCACTTCATTTAGTTGTTTTTCTGGGGTTTTATCTTGTTCCTTCATCTGATATATAGGCCTATGCCTTTTCATTTTGTTTATCTTTCTGTGAATGTGGTTTTCATTCCACAGGCTGCAGAATTGTAGTTCTTATTGCTTCTGATGTCTTCCCTCTTTTGATCTTTTAAACTATACTAAATCTGGCCATTTTCTTGCTGTAATAAGAAGGACCAGATCAAGAACCTAAGTAGGTACAGGGAACCCCCTATGGACTAAGAAATGGTAGTAAGTAGATGTTGCTGACACTTATTCAAATTTATTTACAATGATCGTGTGCAATTTTAAAAGAATAAAAAAAAAAAGAGCAAATAACAATTTTTAGGAGTACTGTATTATCAGACCCAATAAAAATCTCACCTTTCTCTTCATCTCTCTGTCTTTTCTTCTCAAATGAGATCTTCAAATAGCAAGAGAAGTACAAAATGGAAAGTAATCTTATGATGCCACCTATTATAAGCCTCTTGAAGAAATGAAGGAGAGAGAGAGATGTCCCCAGAAGACCAATACATATATATCAGCCTGGTCAGACTGGCGGTTTACTTCAACTCTCATTTATACCCCTGAGAGTTTGGCATTTCTTCAGTTCTTTACCTGAATCTATGTCATTTCATATTCTATCTTTTCAATTACTTTTGCCTTAAATTATCCGGAGTCCCCTGATACAAGCAACTTGGAAAAATGGTGTTTTGACTGAATACTGAAAGGATAAAAACAAAAAGAACTATACATAAACATTGTGCTCTGGTTGGTAAATTTCCTTCTCACAGGGTACAAATTAGTAATTCTGAAACTACTTTATATGCATACTAGTGTTGAATAACTAAATAAATTGCTTTTAAGGGGAGCCAGGTTTCTTACAGACAGTCAAAAAAGTTACAAATAAAGAAGGGGGGAACCTGGAATGAATTAGAGTCAGAGATACCAGTAGGAACTTATGTTTATTTAAACATGCATACAAATAGATATAAAAATAAATATATATATATGTGTGTGTGTGTACATGGGTTACTATATATATGTGTATGTATATATATATATAAACATATATATATATATATATACACACACTTATATTTTTTAGTTCTGTTCACTAATAGAATCTAGAAGCAGTGACGTCCCAGGAGCACATCTATACTCAGATCTTGGTTTCTAAATACTAGTCTCCAGTAAAAGGAACCAGTGCTTCTTGGGAAATGGCTGATCCTAGAACTAAGGTAGGGAAAGTACAAGATGTCTCTGGAGCACTTTACAACTCCAGAAATTAAGGATGTGGAAAAAAAAAAAAGGTGGATTCAAAAGACACAGGAATCCACCCAAGTTTCCAGTGGCCAGAGGTGGAACAATTTGAGCAACAAAATAAATAGCCATGGTATTGAATTACTATTACCCAAAGAATGAAACAAATATCCATGAGTCCACATTAATGTAAAAAAAGATGGAAGAGAAAGAATAAATGATCCTTACAGAGGAATCCCAAATAGCATATATTCCCTGCCTGTAGGAAGTGGAGCCTAATTCCAATCCTCTTGAATGTGGACTGGACTTAGTGACTTGTTCCCAAAAGATAAAAATGTAAAAAATAGTAACTTGAGGGTGGAGAAACATGGAAGACACTGCTTTAATTAAGTGGTCAAGGTTAACCTCACTAGTGGTAAGTCATGTCGATATCATAAATCCCTTGATATGATGCAATGAGAAAGGCACCTCACCTCTGTGTTATTCTACCCTAAAACCCACAATTCCAGCTTAGTCATGAAATTGATCAAACAGATCGAGGGAAATTATACAAAACACCTGATCATTACTCATCAAAAATCAAGATCATAGAAAAATAAGGGAAAGACTGAGAAACCGTCACATATTGTAGGAGCTCAAGAAGATATAAAGACTAAATGCAATGTGCTACCTTGGATTTGGGTTAAATCCTAGATAAACAGTGGACTTCAGTGGAAAAAATGGTGAAATCTAAGTCTGCAGTTTAGTCAATAATGCACTAATGTTAAATTCTTAGTTTCGACAAACGCAGTGTGGTTATATAAAATGTAACCACATTAGGGGAAGCTGGATGAAGGGCATATGGGAACTCTCTGTACTATCTTTACAATTTTGCTATAAATATAACATTTTTCCAAAATAAAAAGTTAAAAGTATCCAGTTCTTTTTCTTGCTGATTTCTCCTTAAATGATGCCTGGTGTTAATGAACAAATTTTTCACAATCCCATTTTAACAGTGGAACTAAGATTGTACTCACAATTTGTACTCAAAATTGGAGAATTTTTTAGTAACTGCTGCACTAAAAATATCATCTCAAATATTCTGAGTGTTTACTCTGATGTTGGTATATGGATAAAAATAAAACATAGGTTGTTCCCTGAATGCTTTGTAGACTAAGTGTCTATGCAAATTCAAAACAGGTATTGAAGCCCCCCTAAGACACACCATGATGAAGCGGACCTCATTGTAATAGTACATAAAATAAAGGGCAGACATGTTGTAAATACTTGAATTTCTCATACAACTAATATTTATTAAGCATTTGTAATGTTTCAGCTACTCTGCTAGGTAGTATGGATAGAGTGTTGAATGGAGGTTTACTGTTTGATGGACTGGCCATGAAGATATTCATCCGTTTAGATTCTAAGGCCAAAGAGTAGTTTTCTTCATGACTTTCACAGTCTTACTAGCTTTCATCAGGAACATCTATTTGAGATTAATCACTTTCCAACCAGAACTAGAAATATGAGGAAACTGCTTTTTCATTAAGCCTATTCAGAGGGCTCAGAGTCAATCTTTTCTTCATCTCCTTTCCCAAAATATGCTGATAAATAGAATATTTATTCATACCCATCCAGCTTATTTCAATAGAAAGGCTACTTTGGGTGCTGCTTCAAAAGTATAGGGAACCAAGTGAATGATCTAGATAGTAGAAAAAATTTGCATGTTAAAGTCAGCTTTTACTTTTAAGGAGAAAGATCAATAAGAGAAATATTTGATGCCAAGCACAGTATTTCTTTACATGAACAGTTTTCTTTACAATGAACAAGGTTTCATTTCGACTACATCATTTTTCTCTAGCGGAAGAGTTTCCATAATTACTAAACATATATAATTGGCTTAATGCTAAAGGCTTTAGACTGTGCTGCTATGCTAGTATTTATATACCATTATATGTTACCTTTACAGTTTTCAGGGAGAAAGTCAAGAAAAGCAGGGCTGACTAAAATTCTCAACCTCCTCCTAAAGACCAAGATTGAGTTACAATATTTCAATATAAAAACCAAACAATAATTACTCTGTGTTTATATGTAGTATTTTATAAGAAATATCAAAGAGCTTATTCTGGAATTGATTATTAGAAAAAAAATTACACTCTTAAAAGCATTTCATCTTTTTTCTATGACTTGTGTATTAGCTTGGACTTTTAGCTGCCAGTAATAAGAACATAGGTCAGACTTCCTACAAGTTTAAAAAAAGAAGGCGGGGCAGAGAGATTTATCATATCTGAGTGTCTCAAACAATCCAAGGACAATTTTGGTTTGGTCCTGAGGATCTCTGCTTCTTTCTGCATGTCTGTTTCCTCTCTCTCTTCTCTAATCATGGTTTTCAATGGCATCAAGCTTGCCATTGAACTTGGTGCTGCCAATTACTAGCTTTTTTTTTCCCCCTTGGAGAAATTATTTAATCTTTCTGTGTCTGTTTGTTAATATATGAAATGGGGATGAAAATAGTACCTACTTCACTGAGTTGCTGCAAAGATTGAATGAATTGCTTTGTGTAAAACACAGAACAGTGCCTGGCCTGGTAAACATTCTCCAAGTGTTAGGTATTATTTGTATTGTAAGGTCACCCCGAAAGCTTTCTCCATAGCCATTAATTAAGAAAATAAGGCAAATGAAGAAGATTTTCCCAAAATAGTCCATTAAAAAATGAAGGTACCAAAACCACAATAACCTTTACCACCTAATTAAATTAGAAATATTAAAGCGCCATTTTGTAAAAAAAGATTCTATGAAGGTCCTGTGCTCTAGAATTTTTACAGAGCCATTCCAGATTGTTAGGCCACTGTTTTGCAGATAGCAAATGCCTTGCATATAGCTCTCTGAGTCATAGCAACCTTGAGACACCCCTGAGAGCCTATGAAAGTCTGGGTGCTAAAGTGTCCACTGGAAGTCAACTGAAAGAATAAGAAGGGGAAGTAGACAATAAGGATGTGAAATAGATGTCTCGTTTGCTCTCACCTCTGCCCAGAATGAGAAACTGGGGAGTAAGAATAAACAGAAGCTGATGTTTGTTCTGTTTTGTTTTTCTCCTTGTATTCCTCCCAGTTTTCTCTCTTACTGGTTCCGGTTCTTAATTTCTCCCATTTGAATAACCCTGCAGGAGAGACAAATAGGGCCTTAGGTTATCTCATTTCCAGTCTCCTAGCCATTGTCAAATCTTGCATTTGACCATATTGTTTGACCCTTAGTTTTGAAACTAAACATATTTGAAGTATAGCAGAAAGATTGAACAAGTGAAAGAGGCTGCATGAACAAATGAAAGAAAAAAGAATTTCAGTACAAGGTACTCTTAGGGAATAGCATGGTTAAGAGAATAATTTTAGCTGAGAAAAGGGGGTGAAAAGAGGATAGTATGGTTGTTGCAGGCTATTTCAGATGTTTCATAAGATTTGACATGCCTAGGTTTTGAAGGGAAAGTTATAAAATTAACCACACTTACAATAGCAAGGTACTGTTCAATCAACCTCATATGTGTTAATTTATTTCACTCACAGTAACCTTATACATAGTATCTTATTCCTATTTCTTATAAGGAAGCTGAGCCCAGAACAGTTAAGTAAGTTTTCTAAAGTCACACAGCTTGTAAGAGGCAGAGCCAGGACTTGAAAATCAGATAATCTAGTGAGCCCAAGACCTTTAACCCTAACCCTTACTATTCTGCTTTGAAAAATAACTGAATTAGAAGCTTAATTCTACAAAGCAAAACTCAAGAATTAAAATAAACACATTGACGTAAATGTCATTAAGAATTTTTACAAAGTTCTACATCAGAATGAGGACATGATCTGTATAACTATATTTGCCAATATAAAAAGGGAAATAATTTGATATCACTACTGTACTTTACTGCAAGTTCTGAGATTAAAAGAGTGCTTGTGAAAAGAATAATTAGGGATTGTTCTTCTCTTATTTAAAGAAATAATACAGAATATTTTAGCCTTTGAGAATGAAAATATTCAACTAAACTAAAGATTCAGAGAAAATTTAACAAATGAAGACAAGATATTTGCATGATTCAATTCAAAGTTCAGCCTTAAAGAAAAAGACTAAATACTTGAGGAAAAATAACTCTCCATCATGACTAAGTAGGATTTATCTCAGATATGGAAGTCTGGATTAAAATTCAGAAATCTTTTACTGTGATATTTTATTGCTAAGAATCTATAGTGAAAACCAAAAACCAGTCTCATTGCTACCAGTGAAAATACCAGAAGTGTGATGAACACTTGAGATTGTATTAAAATTAGGAACTAAATAAAGATGCCCATCATGATATGAAACAGAAACTAGTCATATAACTTTTGAAAACTATAGACATAAAGGTGCTAGAACCTCACCATCACCCACCAAATCAAGTAAAAGCTTTTAGAATTAATAAGATAATTTAGTAAATTTGTTGGTTATATGATACAGAAACATCAACAGCTAACTTCTATTTCAGCAGGAATCAGTAAGATCCATCTCACAATAGCGACCATAAATCTAAAATATATAAGATAATCTTTCTTCAGAGGCCTGTAGGGGAAAAACTATAAAACTCTAAGAGAAAACTTTAATAATTGGAAGAATATGCCAAATTTCTAGAAAATAAGGTTGAATATTTTGAAGCTATCATCTAAGCAAATTAATTTTAGGTTTCATGAGTCTAATAAAAATTCCAATGAGATTGTTTTTGGAACTTGATGAAATTATTTTAAAGTTCATATGCCTGATAATAGATAAAATGTTCTAAAGCATTTTTAAAAAGATGATAGTTAAGGGGGAACTTGTGCACAGGTATTAAAAGATACTGGGCAGTCATATTGCTTTTTATGGCTGCTCGAATTTTGATATTTAGTAATAATTCATATATTTTATACTTTTGTTTATTAAAAACATATTATCGATGAAAGTTTATCTAAATGATTCAAAAATATTAAAACAAAGTGACCAAAGATATAGCATGTAGAAAATGAGAATTTCAGGCATTATTGACTCACTAGATTATAAGTACATGGCACTTAGGGATAGTAAATAGGGACAGGTCATGGCTGTTATTGCTGCTGCCATAGCTCAGGTATCCACCATCTCTCAGCTGACTATTTTTTTTCCATGGAAAGGCATTTTATTTTAAATACAGCAGTGTGTACATGTCAATCCCAAACTCCCAATATATTCCTCCCCTCCACTCTTCCCCCAGGTAACCATAAATTCGTTCTCTGAGTCTGTTTCTGTTTTGTAAATAAATTCATTTGTATCTTTTTTTTTTTTTTTAGATTCTGCATATAAGTGATATCATATGCTATTCGTCTTTGTCTGGCTTACTTCACTTAGTATGATAATCTCTGGGTCCATCCATGTTGCTGCAAATGGAATTATTTCATTCTATTTAATGGCTGAGTAATATTCCATTGTATATATGTACCACATCTTCTTTATCCGCTCCTCTGTCGATGGACATTTAGGTTGCTTCCATGTCTTGGCTATTGCAAACAGCTCTGCAATGAACACTGGGGTGCATGTATCCTTTCGAACCATGTTTTTCTCCAGATATAGGCCCAAGAGTGGGATTGCTGGATCATATAGTTGACTATTATAACACCTTTCTAACTGGTCTCCTCAGTCCCTCCAATACATCGACCCCATAGGTGAGAAAGTCATCTGCACAAAAATAAAAATAAATCCTGTTGCTTGCAGGCTTAACAACCATCGTTGGTCCCTACTGGCTACCCCACTTCAATTTATCACGATGGCTCACTTTGTGGCTCTAACCTCCTTCTTCACACTCCAGCTGCACAGAATATCTCATCCACATTCTCCTCTTTATGTCTGAGCAGTAATATCACAGCTCTGTGCACAGGATTTTTCTTCTGCCCAGAATGTGATTTGTGCAATATGCTATTTAAACACATCCCTTCAGGATGTGCTTCAGGTCTTCATTTAAAGCTCAAATTTTTTGATATTTCATGGGAGGAGGTCCACGAAGGCAGAGTCCTGATGACCACTGTATGCCCAATACCTAGACCAGTACTTGTCACATAGTAGGAGCTCAATAAAATATTTGTTACGTGAATAAATAAATGAACATCTCCCATAGGTGTATAACATTGTATTATAATCACTTGCTTATCTTCTTTTATCCTGATTTACAGCAGGAATGTGGAGGTTTTTTTCTTTTTTTTTGGTGGGGCGATATTTGTTTCCTTGTTTGTTTATTTTAAATTTTCCATCAATGCCTGGACATATGGTCAAGGCTCAAAAAATATTTGTTAAATGAATGAATAAATAAATAAATAATATAATGTTACAGCAAAAGGACAAGCATTATTTACCTAACACAACACTACGTATAGTAATTGCTTGCTAAAAGACCAGAAACATATTTACATATTGTTTTAGAATTAATTTATATTTATTTTCTACTGCAAGTAATTGTGTTTAGTCAATTCTTTCACAGTCACCATTCTTTTTACATATTACCTTCGTAATGACAATTTTGACTTTTTAGCAGTCATTTTATACTGTAATGCAGATGTTGTAGGCACTGGTACCACATGACTTATTGTTTCATCTCTTGGGTTATCATTTTGAATTAATAAGGACCTTCTGGAGAACAGCCTTTCCTAAGAGCCCATTTACTGGACAGAATCTTGCATGAATTTTGATACTGCAATCATTTGTCAGGCACTTAGTATTACTTGTATACCTCCCCTCCCACCTTGGAATGTGTTTTCTGAGTAAACAAATCTATAAAGGAGAAATTGGGGAAACTCCTAAAAATAGCATTTTGTGAAAACTCTCCATCATTTAACACATCTATAAGTATAGACAGTGTAGTTACAAATCCCACATATGTCCTTTATAGCAATTTTCCTAAAATCTCCTCTACAGAAAGAATGTATATGTTTGCTTCCTTTCTGTACAGTTACTTGAAAATAATATGATTGGATGTTTTTCAAAGGACTCTGCAATTAAAATTTGTCCTGAATTCAGACTACTCAAATTGTTCCAAATTACTGACATTTACTGTATTTACAGGACTTGTGTAGCTTAATCATACTCTGATACAGATTGCTTTTTTATGTAGCAAGCTGTACTTTAAATGAGCAGCTTCAAAGATTTAGATGTTTTTGTTTTGAAAAGTTCTTTTAAAGATAGGCACAACCATAATACGAGTTTAAATTTGAGATTAAGTTTGCTCAGTGAAGTAGAAAGAAAGCAAATAAACTTAGGAAATTTTACATGGGCAGACAGGAGTGTCTGCATTCTTTTATCTCAGATGAATGTGAATTCTCACTTAACACTTCCATGATGATAAAATTAATCAGTAAATGCCCTCAAATCATTACCATTGACATATACCACTTTCTCACCTAAAGTCTAAGAATCTGGTGCCTATTAAAAACGAGAGGGAAAAAGACCTTCTGGAAGTAGCTCATGTTCTAAGGACAAATATAATGGAATGTAGCATATTATCCAGCAAAATCCTTTGAGGACACTAACACTTGGTATTGATTTTATTTATTTAACGACCTATTTCTTAATTTTTCCCTCAGTTTTATTAATTTTTTGAAAAATACTTATTTTCCTATGCATGTGCCTTAAACAGCTAGAGGACTTGGGCTCCCTATGTCTATTACTTTACAACAAACCCATTTTTTCCCAGTCATATAACTGGATTTAGCATAGAAATACACACAGAATACACAAACCCAGTCGCTACAGAACATGCTTACACTAACAAGAATTGAACTAAAGGCATCTGTTTACTTTTTTAAAATGCAAAATGTCATAGGAATTATTAACTATTTCAAATGTTGCTAACAGCATACATACAACTACTATTCCCTTTAAGAAAATGAGAAGTACTAGGCCTCTTATCTTCTGAAATTATGAAATGCCATTCTCACCCTTCCTTGGTGTCTATGTCTGGCCTCTATTTTTGCAGCCCTGAAAGATTGCTACCCCTCAAGCACTGAGTCAGTTGAACTGAGAATTTCTTTGAACTGAATTTATTTATATTGGCTTTTGTCACCTTAGCATACGGGAAAAGCAAAAACTACCAGCAGCTATCGACACCAGAAGCCTTGACGACAAATCAGAAAAAAATGTATCTGTTAATGATCAAAGAGCAACTTCTACCAATATACCAAAAATGCCTCAAAGTACGATAAAGGTTTCTTTTGCTTTATGTCCCTATTTATCTGTACATGGTAGCCAAATCCCCTAAATGGATTATCTGTGTGGAATGAGTTAAATCCTGCAGTGTTCCTATTTGCCTTGACTCTGATTCTCTTGATAATTTCTCAGATTCATACCAATTAAGAATCAAACATGTGAACGCAAGGATAATGCAACACAATTCTGTTGCACTGATGAATTACATTGATTTCAAATGTCACCAAAGGGGCCAAAAACAAGACAGTATGTGACAACATTCAGATTAATCCAATAGGGTCGATGAACCTGCCCCTGGGACCAGGTGACATATTCAGGACTTGTCTGTGCTGAAACCAGGTGTCCTGCCTCATTTCTGTTACAGAAAAGCCAAGACGAAGAGCTTGGCATTGTGTTCTGCTGGAGCCTACGTACCTCAGCACGGTGGCCACAAACCCGTAGAGCAATTTCAAATAGTGACAAATCAGCAGATCTCAGAACGGGGCTTAGGACCAAGTCATCAGCACCAGCTGATTCAACAGATTCACATCTGAACTCAAACTGATGGAAAAATCCGATTTCACCCCTTGTGAAGGAGCTTCTAAGATTTCATAACAGCACCTTCTTCTAAAAGCTAGAGGGAAAAAAAAGTACCTGGACAAAGCTTTTGAAGCAAGCAGTGAACGTCAACATTGCTAACAGTCAAATCCCGGCAACCTGAACTTAGCAAAAAACTTTGTTGAGAAAGTGAGCATTGCTGAAAAGGGGTTTTGGCTGCTGTACAAATTTCTTTTTTCTTTTTGCACTTGATACACTGAAAATAGACATAGAAAACCCTTGGTTGGACCAAATAAACCCTGTATATATCAGATTATTAGTCTCCCGTGTGCCTTCCGGGTGCATTTTTGAGGGTAGCATCCGTCTTAAGGCATTTGAAAATTAGGACTTTCTCATGAATGTGGTAAAAATGGAATTTATAACAAGGTCACTAATGGAGTGTATTTGCATGATTCATTTATCCTTTTATAGGATAGGCATGGCCAGACACAGGGTGTTATCTAGAGCGTTTCTAAAATTACTTCTCTGGGGCTTTTGTCCAGCTTTAAGGAACTTCAAAGAAAAAGTAAGTAAAACATATTTCTTCTGGGTGACTTTAAAAACAGGTAAATGATTTTTAAATGAAAGAAAGATAATCTCTTGGGGATTGTGTTTATGAATCTACACTTTAACAAGTATTTCAGATGGCAGTAACAGAAAAATTAGGGGAAAAAACCAAATTTACACGAAGACTTTAAACTTATAAATCTCCAGAAAGATGTTCTATGTATTAGGAAAACATAAGGAACTGTTCCTTTAAATAGTCTATGTTTGAATGGTAACTATAACTGGAAAATAAAACAAACTAAAACCTTGTTTCAATTTTAAGAAGCAGTTTGAGCTGGCAATGCCTTCTTCCTTATAATGAAGTCAGTTTCCACCCCTCACCCCTTGCAGTTAGTGAGTTTCAAGGAAAGCCTTGAGCCAAATATATAAAACTTCGACAGGCTACTTAAACATTTTACAATCTCTTAAAGAATTTATAACTCTAGATTTATAATGAACAAAAGATAGCCTGTTGGTGCTTTAACTCTCTAGGTGTAAGACCATTCTCCCTCTGCATTTTAATGTTTTATTTGCAGCTGGACAGTCAGTCATCACCAACACTGACCCTACCTACCATCATTCACATGGAGAAAATGAATTCATGGCACAAATTATAGGAGAGCTCAGGCAAACTGCTGATTTTCTTTATCAAATTCAGGATCATTTTTTTATTTCCTTCTTAGTATGAAAGTTTGGTTGCTTTCTCGTGATACGAAGCTTGAGAGAGGAGGTCACAAAAAAATAAAAAGAAATGAAGGTGACGGTCAAGCTCAAGTTCAACTATACTTCAAAATGAGTTGGGCGTGTGCCTCAGGCTCTCGGGCATCTGATAAACCCGGAATAAGGAACATTGATCCTCCCAGTTCCTCGGTGCTACTGGGAGCAAGTCTCAGTAGGGAACAACCTTGACAGATGAAAGTTACAGGGAGGGAAGGGGCTGCATTTAGCCTCACCTCCACAGCCTACCAGGACATCATCAGAGCCCTGGGGCATATGTCTTCAAAAATAACTGAAAATAGGATAAGGGCAGATAGAGCTACAAAATGGAGATGGCAGATGGTAGGGGTCTTTTTTTTTTGGGGGGGGGGTCAGTGCTTTCTAGACCCAAAGTCGACCTTCAAATATTCATGATGTCAACTTTGCCATGTGTACTTCTGGGACCCAAGATGTGTGGTACCTACTTTTACCCACGACAAAGAATTTTGGTGCCGTTGGCCCTGGGAAGAGAGTTTAAACACTGTTTGCTATTCGGTCTTTGCCTAAAACTTGGTTGAAACATTTGATGTCTGAAAGCGTTGGTTGAAAGGATAGTTAAATATCCATTTCTCCAGCTTCACCTCTGTTTCAAGTTATATCACAAGAGAGCAATGTTCCTGGATTACCTTAGCTTCTTGCAGAAACGTCTTCTAGAGGTTGAGATTTAATGTGATGCCCTCGGCTATCGTAGAGGTGAAATTAAAACCTCGGGTATTTAACTGCCTACTCGTTGTCCCTTTTGAAAGAATCCCCAGGATAAATTCCTCCTAGGCTTCAGTCAGGAATTATTTTTCTTCAGATAGATTTTAATACTATTTTTATGGGGCAGAGAGAAATTAAATAAACCAATCTGCTTCTCTTTCGAAACTGGCTTCCAAGTTCACTGTGCAGCCGCCGTAACAAAGCCATTTTAAATTCCTCTTATAAGGGACTAGCTCTCTCTCCTTCTCCCTTTCCAGGGTTACTCGTACCTGAGATCTATAGATTATCTGTCTCAAGGTTACCTAGAAGGCCTTGGAAAAACACAGGTCCCTGAACCACACCCCAGAGATTCTGATATAGTAGTTCTCAAAAGGGAAATAGTGATGTGCATTTTATTCAAACAGGCCTCATGCCTTAAGATGTAATGCCATTCTCCCTTTGCATCTTGATGTTTCATAAAAACTCGGGTTATTATGTACTCCTGAGTTTGAACCATTTCTAAGTGGTTCTGATTGGTCTTTTAGTGATATTAGGGGATTCAGTTCTTTATTTTTTCCTAATCAAACAATATGACTGATTTGAAATATTCATGCACACATATAGAGTCTTTTTTTGTGTGTGTGTGCAAACAGGTAAGATGATGAGGTAACAGATGACCAGAGGGAAGGAATAAACACACAAAAAGAACTGCTGTGGAAATGTGTAAAACTCGCACAAAAATGTGTTGCTTATCAGTAAATCCAAATTAAGAAAAATACATACATAGAAAACCAAGGAATTCTGCAAAGAAATCTAGCATGTCTTTTGCAGAAAGGGATAAGACTTCAGACCTCTAGTTTTCAGGTACTGAAGGCCAGGATCTCTAATTATTTTAGTTTTTTTTTTTTTTCTTTAAAACTTTTTCATGCAAATGGTTTGGTTTGGGTTGTAAACTAATTGCAGGGGTTTGACTACCAGATACTTTCTAGCTTGCCTCTGCAAATGGTTTTTACAAACATGAAAACCAGGGTATAGCTGATTTAGTGAACCCCATTGGTAAAAACCTGAGATATCTATACGACAGCGTATTTTTTTCTAGCACAATTAATGATTCTGCCCAGTTTGAACACAATCTAAACATATAGAAAGTTAGTATATAATTCACTTGGCCAAACAAATCTTTAAAATTTGTTAACTTTTAAACAAATTTTCAAAATCAACCAAGGGATTGTGTTAAAGAAATGAAGGATTCTTTATAGCATTGTCAAAAGTATAAAATAGGTACTATAGACTAAATTTATTTTTAAAAATATGCAAATGCAATCTGATATATTCTTTATCAAACTAACCTTTCTTTTTTGTAGACTTCACATACCAAAATATCTCACGTGTCCGTAGAGAATTACATAAAAACAAACAGCCCTAACTTGTGGTCACAACTTGCCAATTGAGTTTGAAAATGCATACAAAATAAAAAGGTGGCAGTTAATTGGTTTTTAAATCTCTATTTAGGCTTTTGAAAAATATGGTAGATGAGCACAAATATTCAACCTCCTTTGATAATAACTAACAGAAATAACCAAAATGGTAAAAACATACTATAATTATAATTTTTAAAACTCCAGTGGCACTGAAAACTAGGGAAGGTGCCACCTATAGGCCACAAAATTCAAGAAATTTCTGCTTTATATAGTGTAAATGGAACCAGGTGGAATGAAGACATTTAGAAGCAACTCAAAACTCACTTTCCTACGAAAGCAGTATAGCCTCACAAGCAAACAGCAGGCAGACCAGGAGAAGCCCAATTAATTTTCCTATTTTTAAGAGGCAAAGGTCAGGGAGCACTTAGAGAATGAAGAATTCCTGTCACTGCTGTAAATCAGCATCAGCTGAGTGAGGAAATGCCCAGGCAAGCCCAGCTATGCCTCAAGGAAAGCCAGCTCCTTGCTGGTTTGTCAATGGATTTTACTGTTGGATGAAGCCATTTCCTAAAACAGAAAGAGCTAAAACTTATAATCAGAGAATATTTAGAAAATAACAACAATGAAAAATGTTCCACATAAAAATGTTGAGAGGCAGCCAAACTTACTCTCAGAAAAGAAATACTAACACACACTATTTTCATGGTTAAACAGGGAGGAATAAAAATAAATTAACTAAATATCCAACTCAATAAATTAGGACTGGAACAAGAAAATAAACCCAGGATATGCAGGAGAAATAAATAGCAGCTAATATTTGAGTTTATTCTTCTAGTTTTTGTATATAGGATTTCACTTAATCGTCCCTACCACCCAAGAAAATAGATACTAATAACATTATGTTAAAGATGAGGAAACTGAGATGCTCAGAGCCGAATTTTAAAAATGCAGAAGTGGAATAATCAATAAATAAAAATACTTAGTTATTAGTAAAAATAAACACAGAAATAGAAATTATAGATACCCATTATTAGGAATACAAAAGATGATACAATTACAGATATAAAGCTATTCATAAAATTTTAAAGAAGATGTGGTACACAAGTACAATAGAATACTACTCAGCCATAAAAATAGAATGAAATAATGCCATTTACAGCAACATGGATGGATGTAGAGATTATCATACTAAGTGACATAAGTCAGAAAGAGAAGATAAATACATATGATATCACTTATATGTGGAATCTAAAATATGACACAAATGAACTTATCTACAAAACAGAAACAGACTCACAGACATAGAGAACAGACTTGTTGTTGCCAAGGTGGAGAGGGGTCGGGGAGGGATGGATTGGGAGTTTGGGATTAGGAGATGCAAACTATTATGTATAGAATGGATAAATAATAAGGTCCTACTGTAGAGCACAGAGAACTATATTCAATATCCTGTGATAAACCATAATGGAAAAGAATATGACAAACTATGCATATATATATATATGTATAACTGAATCACTTTGCTGTACAGCAGAAATTAACACAACATTGTAAATCAACTATACTTCAATAAAATAAAGTTTTAAAAGATATCTATAAATTTTAAGGGGATATTATGTTTAGAGGGCATAGTCAAGATGGTGGTGTGGGAAGACACCGAGTTAGCGACTCCCCACAACTAGGGCGCCTGCCACCCACTGGTGGGGGACCCTGATGCCCAAGGAGATGGGAGGACCCCCAAGTGAACTGGTAGGATGTGGGGAGATAGAGGGGGGAGGTGAAGTGGAGGCCAGACAGGATTGGTTCCCTTGAGGCCAGGGAGATCAGGAGAGGTAGATGGAAGGGGCCCTCGGGGAGGAGTGGGAGAGGAGCAGAGGGCGTTTACCCCACCCACTTGGCCCCGGGATCCTGCTGAGCTTCCAGGCCAGTCGCCTGCCTTCAAGGCTCCACCCTCCCCCCCCCCAGCTACATTGGCCCTAGGGACAGAGAAAGGAGGTCGAGGGGAGTTCAGGATAGGCAGGCAGGAGGGGTCCTATGGGAGGAGTGGAAGACGAGGAGAGGGTGATTGCTCCACCCACTCGAGCCCTCAATACATAAGGCAAATGCTAACAACCATGAAAGGAGAAATCGACAGCAACACAATAACAGTAGGAGACTTTAACATGCCACTTACAACAATAGACAGATCATCTGAACAGAAAATAAATAAGGAAACACAAGCTTTAAATGACCCAACAGACCAGATAGATTTAATTGATATTTATGGGACTTTCAACCCAAAAGTGGCAGAATACACTTTCTTCTCAAGTGCACATGGAACATTCTCCTGGATAGATCACATCTTGGGTGACAAATCAAGCCTTGGAAAATTTAAGAAAATTGAAATCATATCAAGCATCTTTTCTGACCACAACAATATGAGATTGGAAATCAATTACAGGAAAAAAACACAAATACATGGAGGCTAAACAGTGCACTACTAAATGACCAAGAGATCACTGAAGAAATCAAAGAAGAAATAAAAAAAATACATAGAAACAAATGACAACAAAAACATGATGACCCAAAACCTATGGCATGCAGCAAAAGCAGTTCTAAAAGGGAAGTTTATAGCAATTCAATCTCACCTCAAGAAACAAGAAAAATCTCAAATAAAAAATTTAACCCTACATTTAAAACAACTAGAGAAGGAAGAACAAAGAAAACCCAAAGTCAATAGAAGGAAAGAAATCATAAAAATCACAGCAGAAATAAATGAAATAGAAATGAAGAAAACAATAGCAAAGATCAATAAAATGAAAAACTGGTTCTTTGAGAAGATGAACATTGATAAACCCTTACCCAGACTCATCAAGAAAAAAAAGTAGAGTACACAAATCAATAAAACAAAATGAAATGAAATGAAATTAGAAATCAGAAATGAAAATTAGAAATGAAATTAAAATTAGAAATGAAATGAAATTAGAAATGAAAAAGGAGAAATCACAACTGAAACCACAGAAATATAAAGGATTATAAGAGACCTCTACAAACAACTATATGCCAATAAAATGGACAGCCACAAAGAAATGGACAAATTCTTGGAAAGGTACAATTTTCCGAGACTGAACCAGGAAGAATCAGAAAATATAAACAAACCTATCACAAGCAATGAAATTGAAAGCATAATTAAGAATCTTCCCCTGAGAAAACCATAATTCAAAAAGAGTCATGTACCAAAATGTTCATTGCAGCTCTATTTACAATAGCCAGGACATGGAAGCACCCTAAGTGTCCATCATCAGATGAATGGATAAAGAAGATGTGGCACATATATACAATGGAATATTACTCAGCCATAAAAAGAAATGAAATGGAGGTATTTGTAGTGAGGTGGATGGACCTAGAGTCTGTCATACAGAGTGAAGCAAGTCAGAAAGAGAAAAACAAATACCATATTCTAACACATATATATGGAATCTAAGGAAAAAAAAAAAAAAAGTCATGAAGAACCTGGTGGCAAGACGGGAATAAAGACACAGACCTACCAGAGAATGGACTTGAGGATATGGGGAGGGGGAGGGTAAGATGTGACAGGGTGAGAGAGTGGCATGGACATATACACTACCAAATGTAAAATAGATAGCTAGTGGGAAGCAGCCGCATAGCACAGGGAGATCAGCTCGGTGCTTTGTGACCACCTAGAGGGGTGGGATAGGGAGGGTGGGAGGGAGGGAGACGCAAGAGGGAAGAGATATGGGAACATATGTATATGTATAACTGATTCACTTTGTTATAAAGCAGAAACTAACACACCATTGTAAAGCAATTATACTCCAATAAAGATGTTAAAAAAAAAAAAAAAGAATATTCCAACAAACAAAAGTCAAGGACCAGATGGCTTCACAGGCGAATTCTATCAAACATTTAGAGAAGAGCTAACACCCATCCTTCTCAAACTCTTCCAAAAAATTGCAGAGGGAGAAACACTCCTAAATTAATTCTACGAAGCCACCATCACCCTGATACCAAAACCAGAAAAAGATATCACAAAAAAAGAAAATTATAGACCAATGTCACTGATGAATATAGATGCAACAATCCTGAACAAAATACTAGCAAACAGAATCCAACAACACATTAAAAGAATCATACACCGTGATCAAGTGGGATTTATCTCAGGAATGCAAGGATTCTTCAATATACGCAAATCAATCAATGTGATACACCATATTAACAAATTAAGGAATAAAAACCATATGATCATCTCAATAGATGCAGGAAAAGCTCTTGACAAAATTCAACACCCATTTATGATAAAAACTCTCTAGAAAATGGGCATAGAGGGAACCTACCTCAACATAATAAAGGCCATATATGACAAACCCACAGCAAGCATCATACTCAATGGTGAAAAACTGAAAGCATTTACACTAAGATCAGGAACAAGACAAGGAGGTCCAATCTTGCCACTATTATTCAACATAGTTTTGGAAGTCCCAGCCACAGCAATCAGAGAAGAAAAAGAAATAAACGGAATACAAATTAGAAAAGAAGAAGTAAAACTGTCACTGTTTGCAGATGACATGATACTATACCTAGAGAATCCTAAAGATGCCACCAGAAAACTACTAGAACTAATAAATGAATTTGGTAATGTTGCAGGATACAAAATTAATGCACAGAAATCTCTGGCATTCCTATACACCAACAACAAAAAATCAGAAAGAGAAATTAAGGAAACAATCCCATTTACCATCTCACCAAAAAGAATAAAATACCTAGGAATAAACCTGCCTAAGGAGGCAAAAGACATGTACTCAGAAGACTATAAAACACTGATGAAAGAAATCAAAGATGACATAAACAGATGGAGAAATATACCATGTTCTTGGATTAGAAGAATCAATATTGTGAAAATGACTGTACTATCCAAAGCAATCTACAGATTCAATGAAATCCCTATCAAACTACCAATGGCATTCTTCACAGAATTAGAGCAAAAAAATTTTACAGTTTGTTTGGAAACACAAAAGACCCCGAATAGCCAAAGCAATGTTGAGAAAGAAAAACAGAGCTGGAGGAATCAGGCTCCCTGACTTCAAATTAGACCACAAAGCTACAGTAATCATGACAGTATGGTACTGGCACAAAAACAGAAATATAGATCAATTGTACAAGATAGAATGCCCAGAGATAAACCCACACACATATGGGCACCTAATTTATGACAAGGGAGGCAAGAACACACAATGGAGACAGAACAGCCTCTTCAATAAGTGGTGCTGGGAAAACTGGACAGCTACATGTAAAAGAATGAAATTAGAACACTCCCTAACACCATACACAGAAATAAACTCCAAATGGATTAAAGACCTACATGTAAGACCGGACACTATAAAACTCTTAGAAGAAAACATAGGAAAAATACTCTTTGACATAAACCACAGCAAAATCTTTTTTGACCCACCTCCTAGAGGAACAGAAATAAAAACAAAAATAAACAAATGGGACTTAATTAAACTTAAATTCTTTTGCACAACAAAGGAAACCATAAACAAGACAAAAAGACAACCCTCAGAATGGGAGAAAATACTTGCAAATGAAACAACAGACAAAGGATTAATCTCCAAAATATACAAACGGCTCATGGAGCTCAATATCAAAAAAACAAACAATCCAATTAAAAAATGGGCAGAAGACCTAAATGGACATTTCACCAAGGAAGACATACAGATGGCCAAGAGGCACATGAAAAGATGCTCAACATCACTAATTGTTAGAGAACTGCAAATCAAAACTACAATGAGGTATCACCTCACACCGGTCAGAATGGCTATTATCAAAAAATCTAGAAACAATAAACGCTGGAGAGAGTGTGGTGAAATGGAACACTCCTGCACTGTTGGTGGGAATGTCAATTGATATAGCCACTATGGAGAACAGTATGGAGGTTCCTTAAAAGCCTAAAAATAGAACTACCATATGACCCAGCAATCCCACTACTGGGCATATACCCTGAGGAAACCATAATTCAAAAAGAGTCATGTACCACAATGTTCACTGCAGCTCTATTTACAATAGCCGGGACATGGAAGCAACCTAAATGTCCATCAACAGATGAATGGATAAAGAAGATGTGGCACATATATACAATGGAATATTACTCAGCCATAAAAAGAAATGAAACTGAGTTATTTGTAGTGAGGTGGATGGACCTAGAGTCTGTCATACAGAGTGAAGCAAGTCAGAAAGAGAAAAACAAATACCATATTCTAACACATATATATGGAATCTAAAAAAAAAAAGAAAACGGTACTGATGAACCTAGTTGCAGGGCAGGAATAAACAGATAGACATAGAGAATGGACTTGAGGACACAGGGTGGGAGGGGGAAGCTGGGGCAAAGTGAGAATAGCATCGACACATATACACTACTGCTACCTAGCACAGGGAGATCAGCTCGGTGCTTTAAGACGACCTAGAGGGGTGGGATAGGGAGGGTGGAAGGGCGGCTCAAGAGGGAGGGGATATGGGGACATATGTATGCATATGGCTGATTCACTTTGGTGTACCACAGAAACCAACACAGTTTTGTGAAGCAATTATACTCTAATAAAGATGTATTAAAATAAATAAATAAACAAACAAACAAACAAATAAATAAATAAAATGTTTGAGATCAGCAATATTCAGAGGAAGCATATTACAGTTGACCAAGCAGAAAGGACTTCGGAAATCTCTTTGCTCTGCTCTGTGATCCCACTGTCCAATTCTTCTCTCATGAAGAAAGAATTTAACCTTCAGGAAGGATGGTCCGGCAATTTTCTCTGCACCATATCAGTGATTTCAGCAGATGCAGTCTTGCCTCTCTTACTTGCTAAACGGCAGGATATACAGTTTTTAAGTGTATCTGAAGGCTCCAAGGAGGGTCCTGAATACTCTCAATGTAAATAAAGAGTAGACAGGGATGGCCCCCTCACTCTGGGTGGGGAGAGCTGCCCCAAGATGCTCTCATCACTGATCTCATTTGCATGGCTGCCTCCTGCCCTGTTAGGAGAAGTACCGGAAGGCCTCCTGGGCTGTCAGGGAGGGAATTTGATCACAAACTCTCTGGTGACTTGAGAGATTGAACTGTTTGTATACTTATTGGCTAATGGCACATTATCTTCTACGTAGTGCCTGTTCAGATCTTGACTATTTTTTGTCTGGTTTGTGTTTTTCAGAGAGTGTCTCTTGAACAAGGGTCAGAAAACTACAGCCTGCTGACTGGCTGCCTGTTTTTGTAAATATGTTGAATCAAAAGATGCCTGTTAAGAACCTTCCTACACTGTTAGTGGGAATGAAAATTGGTGCAGCCACTATGGAAAACAGTATGGAGGTTCCTTAAAAACCTAAAAATAGAGTTGCCATATGATCCAGCAATCCCCTTCCCGGGCATATATGTGGACAGAACTATAATTCAAAAAGATACATGCACCCCAATGTTCACAGCAGCACTATTCACAATAGCTAAGACATAGGAACAACCTAAATGTCCATTGATGGATGAATGGATAAAGAAGATGTGGTATATATATATACAATGGAATATTACTCAACCATAAAAAGAATGAAATAATGCCATTTGCAGAAACATAGATGGGTCTCAAGACTTTCATACTAAGTGAAGTAAGCCAGACAGAGAAAGACAAATACCGTACGATATCACTTATCTGTGGAATCTAAAATATGACACAAATGAACTTATATATATATGAAACAGAAACAGACTTACAGACATAGAGAACAGACTTGTGGTTGCCAAGGGGTAGGGGACATGGGGGAGGGATGGATTGGGAGTTTGGGATTAGCAGATGCAAACTGTTATATATAGAATAGATAAACAACAAGGTCCTACTGTATAGCACAGGGAACTATATTCAATATCCTGTGATAAATCATGGTGAAAAAGAATATGAAAAAAGAATGTGTATATATATATATATATATATATGTATGTATATGTATAATTGAATCACGTTGCTGTACAGTAGAAATTAACACAACATTGTAAATCAGCTATACTTCAATAAAATAAATTTTTAAAAGAGGCTATTATGCTTAACTCTTAATCTTGAAAATAGTAAGGAAATTGATGAACTTTCTAGTAAAATGTAAATCACCAACTTTGGCTCAAGAAAACGTAAATAAAAGCAACTATACTCCAATAAAAGATCTGAAGATCAAAGAATTGAAAACATTGTGAATAGATGCTTCAAAATAATGGTACAGTCCTGGATGGGTTTTAAGGATGGATGGGTGAAGAATCAATTCTTATAGGCTCACTTCTCACTGCTACACTCTCTTACCCCTTCCAAATTTCTTTCAAATTTGAGAGAACAAATAATTTCCAGGCTAAAATGGTTCCATTTCTAAGCCAAGTCATGGGACCGAATATATACATATATATATATATTATATATATATTTCCTTATAAGCTTACTCCTTATCCAGGTACTACATTAAATGGTAATAAAGGAATGCAGAAGGTATATACCTAAAACTACACACTAAATAGTAGGAAAGCTAAAAGCAGATGAGGGTTTTCAACACATTTCTAGAAGAATTAAAGTGAATTATGTGTTTACCAGCAGGGCAAAGCTGAATTAAACTGGCCTGAGGCAGTTAGTGCAAGGAAAGAGGCCAACCTGCCTGGGAGAACAGAGAGGGTACAAGCTCATGGTTGGCAGGGGCAACAGAAAGTAGCAGGCACACGTTGGGTAGTTATAGCCAGACTGATTGAAATTCAGAATATGAACAAATGGACTCCTCTACTCAGTTATGCTTCCTCCATCCCCATCACCTGTACACACAGAAGAGTTGGGAGTCAGGTATCACTATGAGTAAAGCTTCTGAAAAAAGAATGAGAAGAGAGAAAGGGAAAAACAAAGAGGAGAAGAAAGGAGAGAGAAGGGGAGACAGAGAAAAAGGAAAAATGATAGCACAGTTCTCTGGGGAAAAATAAGGCAGGTTTAGGGTAGATATTCTTGCCCTCAAGCCCTCTTTTTTTGGCCCTTGGGGATCACCCCGTTTCGCTGAGGGAGCCCTGCCCACCTTTTCTGAGGCAGTTGCCGTCAGTTGAGAAACTCTCCAGATCCACGAGCCCTCATTCAGCTCTCAGTTGCTTTATTCCTAAAGTACGAATGGATAATCCACAATCATCAGAATCTGAAAAAAGAGATGCTTCAACAACGTGAAAGACAAAGACCGAGAGACACAAACTGAAAAATTATAGCAGAGGAAAGAGCAGTAGTTTGGAGAACGGGAGAGAAAAAAACTTCTCAGAATCAAGTTCTTCTATACATTCCCTATAGAAGGTCATGTAAGTGCAAAGTCCTCAACAGTCAATAGATAATGTCTATGTGAATGAATGAAGGAATATTATTCAGCAATATGGAGGAAACTTTGAGAAACTGAAACAGAAATGGATAAAAGAGGTTGCCTCTGGGAAAGAAGACTCAGGAAGAGGAGGAATGAAAAAGGAAATGGGCCAATTTTATTAAAAGCCCTAAATTTGTGTCTGTGCACTTGTGTTAGTTGGATAAAAATGCAATTTTTGAAAACCTATTTAAGAAACATTAAACAAGGTAGGAAGTTTTGCAATACCTTTTTGAAGCTAGAATAACCCTGACATTGATAAAGATGAAGTAATATTTAAATTGCCAACCAGTACACTTATGGATATAGATGAGGAAATCCTAAATAAAATATAGTATTGCTAAATTGGGGCTCAAAATAGTATTTTAAAAATTAATACAGTGTGACCAAACATGGTTTCTCCTTGAAATGCATGGTTGATTTAATATTTGACAATATATTAACACAGTGTATCATATAAAGAGGGCAAAAGAGAAAAAAGAGCAGGTCATCATGCAAGATTACAAAATGGTATTCGATAATATTAAATAACCTTTTTGATAAACAAAAAGAACTCTTAGGATAATAGAGCAACTATAATATCACCTAGCTCAGGTTAATCATGTGCCCTTTCATTTCCTTATTCAAAAAATACAATTTTGTGTTAGTTCCCGCCCGCTTGGACCTCCCTCCCATCCCCCTCCCCCCCAATCCCTCAATCCCACCCATCTAGATCACAGAGCCCCGAGCTGAGCTCCCTGTGCTATACAGTGGGTTCCCCCTAGCTATCTATTTACACATGGTAGTGTATATGTGTCAATCTTAACCTCCCAATTCTTCCCACCCTCCCCTTTTCCCCCACCCTGTGTCCACGTCTGTTCTCTACATCTGCATCTCTATTCCTGCCCTGCAAATAGGTTCACAACATTGTAAAGCAAGTATACTCCAATAATAATAATAAAAAAAAATCCAATGTCTAATTGTTTAAAAATAAATAAATAAATAAAATGTCACATTATGAAAAAAAAAAATACAATTGAGTATAGTACCATCCTGTGGTGGTGATTTAAAAGTGAAGGAAACAGACTAAATCCTTGAACTTGGGGAATTTACCTTCTAGTGAGTAAGGTGGCAAACCATTAAGTAACATAATTGCTGGTTGCGCTAAATTTAAAATAAAATACCTAAAACAGAGTGAGAGAGAGGCACTGAGGTTTCTATTTTAGATGAATTGATGAGGGTCTGATTTGTTGAAGCAGTGACACTTGAGGAGCGGGTGGGCCATGTGATTACCTGGGGGACAAACATCTCAGGCAACTGCACAGCACGGGCTCTTTTGGGATGAATGAGGGGAAGAGTGGCAGTGAAGAGATTTGAGAGAGATCCCAGTGCCAGATCACGTACGGTCCTAATACCACACTGAGGGGAACTCCCTGGTGGCCCAGTGGTTAGGACTCGGCGCTCTCACTGCCAGGGCCCGGGTTCAATCCCTGGGTCAGGGAATTAAGATCCCGCTAGCCACGCACTGCACCAAAAACCAAAACCAAAACCAAAACACCACACTGAGGACTTGCTGGATGAATTACTCCACATTCCAAATGGCAGCACAGCAGCCCGGCCCCTCTTACGAGAGGTCTCTTGATCTCCAAAGAGTTTCTCTTTAAAAAAAAAAAAAAATTAACTAATGCTTTTGCCCATATTTCTGCCTTCTTTCTGTTCCAGATGTCTCTCTCACTTGTTTCTCCCAAACTATGCCTAATGTCACCTGTCTACTGCTTTAAAGTCACCTGTGCTGTCCCCCCAACTCCCCATTGCCAGCCTGCCCAACGTGCACATAGCTACACTGACCCACACATCACCTCCAGTCCCGTCACCGTCACCCTCTCCTCTGCATGGGCATCGCTTTGCTGTTGTCTGCAGTGGTCCTGCTTCCCAGGGGCTACATAAACCCTTGTGTCTTAACTGATGATATGTGTAGGTTAAGACTTTTGCTACATGGAAAACCTACGAAAATCAAGCAAAAACTGTGAGGATTCTTTGGGAAGCTCTGCAATGTGGATGATTTAAAAACTCAACATTCGTAATCAGTAGGTTTTCTAATGCTGGTAACAAACCATAAAAAAAAAAAAATTCCATAGCCATAAACAACTACAAAAGACTTAGGTATCAATTCAATGATAACTATGCAGGGTATATGTACTTACTGTCTGCAACATTTTACTGAGGTGAAATAGAAGGTAGGTGTGAGTAAAGGAAACACATGTTTTCCTCGATAGAGAAAGCAAAAGCTCAAAAGTCTTTCTGAATTTGATTGAGTGAGTCTAAATGTTATTTGGAGGGAAAATAGGCAACGTAGGGAAATATTCATAAAGAACTTGCTTCAGACTGAGTTTCTCTTTCTCTTTCTTTCTCTCTGAATATATACACATATACACATACATATTCATACATAGATGGTATATATATATATTCTTATATGCTATGCTAACTTCCTAATTAATTAATTAGTAATTTAAACTGTAAAACCAGCAAAAGAGCACATTAATAGATCAGTGCCATTGAATTAAAAACCAAGGAGGAGACATGTCTCCTGACTTGTTAGGAGTTATTTCTAACTAAGGATGTGGAAATAGTTAACTGGTAAACCAGAGTATTGGTTGCACTCTCTGGGAAGCAGACACTGAGATGGATTTTTAGAAGCACAAAAGTTTCTTGGGGACTAACACTTGAGAAGGTAAAAGGGAGGAAGCAGGTTGGGCTGGGTGAGCTGTCAGAGCTTGAAGCAGACATGACCTGATGACAGTCCAAAGGGGAGGGATGGAGCTCGGCAGCACTGAGGGAGTCCCTCATTGACTGGAAAAAACCAGGCCTTCTACAGCTGCCTGGCCTGGTCACTGGACAGGGGCCAGCCCAAGAAAACTCTGACCTTGGCTTGAAAGCAGAGGTGGACTCTGGAGGGCCTAACAGCTGGAGGCCGGCAGCTAACCACAGCCCTCACAGCAGAGCAGCAAGTTTCCTTTTCAAGGTGGGTGCTCATGCTGTGTCTCTGTGTCTGTCACAACCAGTGAAAAGAAAAGGTTACATTCCTACCTCACTCTCCAGGCTGAAATCAGTTCCAAAGGATTCAAGTATTAAGTGTGAAATAAAAAACAAGGAAAGAAACAATCTTTTTCTAGCGTTGTATAATCTTCAGCTGGGAAAAGGTATAACATAAAAGACAGAAGTAAAAAGGGAAAAATAATAAATTAATTACATAAAACCCACAACCCCATATATCTTAAAACAACATAAAAACTTAAAGGCAAATGATAAGTTTGACCAAGATGATTGAAACAAAGTTTAAAGATAATGGTCATTTATTTTGCATAAGGAGTTGTTACAACTCAGTGCTGGGAAAAAAAGATAAACACTCCAATAAAAATGGCTAAGAAGATGAATATGCTGTGAAAGTAGAAAGCCAAAGGTGATCAACATGGAAATATGATAAACATTATCATAATAAGAGAATGCAAATTAGACTAAGAAGGCACCTTTTTCCTACCAGACTGGCATCATAACACCCAGAGCTGGCCAACATGGCAAAAATGAAAACTTGTATATATCATTTAAAAATTGTTTTGGGTGATAAGGTGCCCAAACTAAAACTCCACTCTTTGTTCATAACAAAATGTGTTTATGGAGAGTCACGCTAATAGCCTGAGTGAGAGCTAATGACCTCTCCTTGACTAAAACATTTTTTAAAATAATAAATAATTATAAAAAGCTAACATAATAATAAATAGGAGACTTCCCTGGAGGTCCAGTGGTTAAGACTCTGCGCTTCCACTGCAGGGGGTGAGGGTTCGATCCCTGGTCCCTAAGATCCCTCATGCCGCGTGGTGCAGCCATAAAAAAAAAAAAAAAAAAAAAACATAATAATAAATAATACTCATTTGAAAAATAAATAAACTTGAAGTTTAGAGTATGTTTTTGGACAATGAGGGAGATCCTAGTGACCTAAAAAAAAAAAGATCAACTGATCCTAAGAGGCTTTATATAAGTGATAGACAGAAAATAGTCGTTCTCATTGCAACCTTGAAGGACCAAAAAGAATCTGTGGAAATCAGTTGAGGAAAAAAAAAAAAGACAGAAAGAAAGAAAAACTATATATATAGAGAGAGAACATATATATATATATACATATATATGTATATATAATACTTCATTAGGAAGAACTGGGGCTGACATAAAGGGAAAAGCAATGGAAGAGGCAGTGTGGTGAATTGGAAAGAACACTGGGGTGGGCGTCTGGCCCCCATTCTAGGACTAGGAAATTTCCTGGGAAAATCTCTGGACCCCAGTTAGTTCCCTCAGCTGTCGCTGCCTAATGTCCCCTTGGCCGGTCTTCCCTGCTTTTGTTCTTGTCTTCCCACCACTCACCCTTCATTCTGCTGTTAAAAGGATTTCTCTGACTTCACCAAAGAAGAAACTTCCTCGGAATCTGGCTTCTTTGTAGCTACATCCTCTTGCCACCGAGAACTACTTCAAGTTTCCTCAATGCACCAGAAACTGTCTTTCATGATCTTGCTCATGCTATTTGCTGCCTGGAATTTCCACATGAGCAAGCTATTGAATTGCTACTTATCTTTCAAAGTGCAGGTCAAGCATTCCCTCTGATTAAGAAGCTTCCTAGATTATCCACTCTGAGTTTTCACTGGACAGTGCCTCATCCATGTATTTAATTCACCCACATTCTGTTACATGCATTCAATCAAATGAGAAAGTTGAGATAATGCAAGTAAGTGAAGCACCAGCCATTCTGTCTACAGGTATAATCCCCACAGCGACAGTGACAGAGAAGACTTGAATCTGCTCTCCTTTGTTGGTCTGCTCCTATGTGTCTGTCACAGGAAGGGCAACCTGCATTGCTTATGCAACTTTTAAAACAGGCTTATTTCATAAAACCTAGTGGCTGATGCAAGCCAACTGCTTCATCTGATACCCAACTGATAAAAGACAACAATCTTTTCTAAATGCTTGAAGAAAAGCAGGCTGGTTTAGAGCCATTGAGAAATAGTATGTGAGCCTCCAAGCTGATAGCTTCTTTTGGGATTTTCAAGGATAATTCTGACTATATTAAATGTTTTACCTTAAATGTTTACTTTATATTCTAACCCCATATAAAATGTGACTTCTCTTTACCCATCTTGTAATTTTGTTTTCTCATACTGCAAGATTTTATTTATATGGTTATAAGCTCATTGAGGAATATGTCCAGAATATACCAGGTGTTCAATAAATGTTTGTAAAATGAACAAACTGTGTGGCTCATGAGCTCAAGGATCGGCCCTCTGCTTGAAAACAGCTACGAAATCTGACAAGTGACTACATCAAGATGTGAAGTGATGCCGCCAAGCAAGGTTCTTTAGAAAGCTCAGAGATAACAGCAGCTTTCAAAAGACATGACCCCATAATTGACATGATGTCAAATGTTCAGGCCCCGGTGAAAATATTTAGAGTATGTGACGGTTTGGGTCCTCCTTAAGCCAATCAGACAAAACATTCCCCTATTTTTCCTGGATTTAGACAGCGTTTACATATAATATATTTGCTTGGTTCTGTAAGCTGCTTATAGATGATGACAATGATCTTTCAAAGTATTTAACCCATCATCTAATGAAAAGTTTATTTGCAACTGTACTGACAGCTCTGTGTATATGGCAGGATGAGTTTTTGGAATTTTCCAAAAAGAAGAAATGAAAATTTTATTTATTTTCTACTAGTTTTATATATGTAACAGCAAGTCCAACTGGGATTTATGACTATGTACATCTACGATGAAGCATCTTTAAAATATACACATATACTACATACAAAGGCGTGTGTTTTTTTATGCTAGAAAAAGAAAATGATCAAGAAATTAGGTTATGAAAAACAATCTAATTCACAAAGAAATGTTAGATGAACCTTGTTTCCGGAAAAGTAACAGTTACCTCTTACGGTTATTGTAAGAGACTAGTTAACCAATATTTGTGTATATTATTACTTCTTAATAATTACTTAGAGCATTGAGTAGCATAAGTGATCAAATATTGAATATTTTATTAACATTATTAGCATTTTACAATAAAAACAATTCTCTGCTCATCACATATGGAGAGGACTCAAAGTTTGAGCCTTTTTTTTTTTGGCTCATGTCAATAAAAGTTATTTGCTTTTTGTCTGACAAGATTTAGAGGTGTCCACACGACATTTGAGACTTTAAATGCCAAATTACATATTAGCCTTTATGATGTTTCTCTTAATGTAGAAGAGAGACATGTCTTCCAAAAGTCCTGTTTATTTGTTCCATTTAAACTTCATTAAAACACTCATGCCTCATTATATCACCATTTATTCAAAATTGTGGCAGGTAATGTCACGAACACCAGGTTGAAGTAAAGCTAGCGACCATGTACCTTTTCTAGGATGTCAAATGTGTATTGTAAGCAGCCAGCAGAAAAGTTAGATGCAAAAGAGGATGTTGAACTGTGGGAGAGGCACATTTCACAATGGACAAAATGGAACTGAAAGTAAGGTCGAGGGTCGTTCTTGTCGAGGGACACTATTCCAGAGTGAGGGGTTCACTTTCTTAGTCCCCCAGGAGTGACTCCTGTACCCAGAATGTAAATGCTGGCGTTCCTCATGTGCCACCCTGGCCTGCTCTGCCCCGTGACATGCTCTCCCAGGTCATTAAGGCCCTGAGTGATTTTGGTTGTTCAAAGAATTACTTGTAAAGTTAGAAATAGCTTTAAAGCTATTCCTTATTCTTGGAACAGTTGCAATGGTGTCTGTTGCCCCTGTTCTTCTATAATTAAGGAACACCACTTCTGTGAACCTTCCCAGCACTAGACAAACATGTTTTTTCTGTCCCCAAGTCATCTGCTAAATCTCTTACTGAAGAAAAGAAAATCACTCATTGAATTTCTTAAGGCCACCCCTATACTACTACATTTGTATGGTGCAAGTTCTACTCATAGCTTATGTAAAGATCCTTGAATCTTGTGGCTGTGAGAACCAGAAGGATATTGTAACAAAAATGGGGGTGGGAGTGGAAGATGGTCATTTAAAGTAGATGGGAGCGGGGGGCTGGTGTCCACAGCTATGACATGGCATTCACAGTTCTTCTTTCTATTTTTTAAAATTTTCTCCCTTAAGGAGAAAAATACCATTTTTACTCAATCACCAAACAAACTAAGCCAAAAAATTATTCTAGTTATACAGATATTTTAATGTACTATCATTTTTCTTGAGTTGTGTGAATTATTCAATACCTCCTAAAACATCATGATGTGCTATTATAACAAGACCAGGACAGAGTGTGGTGTGTGTGTGTGTGTGTGTGTGTGTGTGTGTGTGCATGCACATATTTGTGTAGGGGTAGCATTCTGATAAAGGGGGAAGGCAGAAAACATACTTCCCAGAACACCTAAAACTATTAATTTAATGACAACTCTATTTCTCTCCCTCCTTTGGATACTGGCCCAATAAGCAAGATATTAATTGAAGGAAGAAAACGTCCAGTTTTTTTTCTCTAAAGCATCTGGTCCTAACTGCTACTCACAATAAAGAATAATTCCTGTTTCTTCTCTTGCTCACGCACTAGTAAAAAATAATTCTCCGATGACTAGCTTATTTATCTTTGTACCAATCCAATCATAGTAGCACATTGTTTATGTTTATAAAAGCTGGACAAAATTAAAAACAGCTATTCAAAGGCAGTGAAAAGCATCCCAAAGCAGACAGAACCAGGGGATGAGTTCACTCTTAAGAAACTGCTATTGTGACAGGTAAGAATTGTGTGTGGCCTTTTTTCTCAAAGGTGCTCCTCATGGAAAACTGCAACCTTACTAGCTCAACGTGGCAGGAGGCAAAGTTCAAAGACTTCACAGATAGAACAAAGAAAGCATGAACTAAAAAAGAAATATTTGATAAACTGGAGTCATTAGCACATGAAAAGATGCACATTATTATTCATCAGGAAAATAAAAGTTAAAACACAAGGCAATGAAAGACTTGCAATGCCAAATGTGACCAAGGATTTGGACCCACTGGAACAAAGTGGGTCACTGGAAGCACAGAGTTCAGGGGTGGGACGGAGGGACATTGATGACCAAGGTTCACATGAGAGTTTTGGGGGTGAGACATCTGTATCTTGACTGTGATGGTGGTTACTTGGTTACCTTTGTCAAGGCTCATTGGACCACACACTTAAAATGGGTGCAGGTTATTGTACATAAGTTGTACCTCAGTGGAGTTTCTTTTTAAAACAGTGAGCAGGTGGGAAACATAAAACTCAGATCGATTTTGAATACATATAAAAATGGACCAATAGAGCCTCCTAAACCTCCCAATGAATATTTTATACAATCCCTCGAGCTGGGATTTAGAGCCCAGGGGATAACCTGCAGAGCTACATCCATAAACGCAGCTCTGCCTGGCACCCTGCTTGGGTCTTGTTTGGCAAAATTCGGGTGACAATTCTGTCTTCTGCTGGCCAGGTGAGTGTGCTCTTTAGTCTGTCCCCTCATGTGTGGAAGATTTAGACTTAGGGTTCAGTATAAGAATCCTGATTTTGGCCTCAGACCTAAGCTAATTTCCCCAATCCAGCTTTACCAGTTGAAAGATAAATGTATAATGCTGGTGCCTAAGTGAAGCCTGAGTCCATTTAAACTGTTTTAAAGTCCTGAGTGTGATGGTTAATTCTGTGTATTAACTTGACCGGACCATGATATTTGGTTAAACACTATTCAGGGTGTGTCCATGAGTGTGTTTCTGGATGAGATTAGCATTTGAATCCACAGACAGAGAGTAAAGCAGATTGCCCTCCCCAACGTGGGTGGGCATCACCAATCTATTAACATCCTGACTAGAACAGAAGTCTGAGTAAGAAGAATTCTCTCTCTCTCTCTGCCTGACTGTCTTTGAGCAGCGACACTGGTCTTCTCCTGCCTTTGGATTTGGACTTGAACTGGAACTAAACCATTGGCTGTCCTGGCTCTTGAGTTTGCCTGCTTATCTGGGAGGATCTTCTCAGTCTCCATAACTGCATGAGTTAATTCCTTATAGTAAATTTCCGTAAGTACATATATATGTATACAATATGCATATGTGTTATCTCTATATCTTTATACAAATGTACATCTTCTAGATATTCATATATATGTATATATAAAATTGTTTCTGTTTCTTTGGAGAATGCTAATATGTGGACCAGGCCCTCTGGAGAGGTCTGGAGAGCCTATTAGCATATGACACATTACACCAATTGAAAATCAGTGGCTAGAATGTTCTGAGGCCTCCATCCACAAGAATTTTTCATATTCTGCATTTGATATTCTTTGGTACAAACACTGAGAAAATAGAACCTTGAATAATATGAACAGAAAGCTCTAAAACCAAAAGAAAGAGCAATCTTCATTCATCTGCATGTTAGACCTGGTCTATTCCTTGGAAATAAGCCATAAATTTAGGATAATTTTAATTCAGAAATGTAAGTATTTTGGACAGAGCAGATTTGCCTTTAGCAGAGTCAGTAAAAAGAATGTCAGGGTCACAGTTTTAGGCTCTACAATACGCTGATAAACTGGCTGATGTTTTCTGTTTCCTGTACCCCCATCTCTATCCACCTACTTCACACACATTCTGTGAGGGAAAATTCCCAGTCTCAAATAAGTTTGTATATTGTTCCCTTTCTCCCTTTATGAGTGGCTTTATCCTGAAATAGGATCTAGGAAAGAAGTAAGAGTCATAACAAAATACATCATAAAATAGTCCACACAAAAGAATCAGCATTAGTTGTGAGGCATATGTATATTTAGCTCAAAATGTGTAAAATAAACAAGGAAGCCTTTGTATTCGTCTCATCTGTTCTAAAAATGCCTTACCATGCATAAAAAGTTACATAACTCTAAATTAGACATATATTTCAAATTTTCCAAGAACCTTGGGTAATACATTCTTTTATAATATTTAAACCATGTACAAACTTTATTAAGAATTGTAAGCAATTTCTCTATTATTCAATATGCCCTTTCTACAGGGCAATAGGAACAATAGCCTTTCTGATGGCTGACAGTCAACTGTAAGGGACCATGTGTGTTAAGATGCGGGGCCTCTGAAGGACCCTCTCAGGCGTTAAGTCTCATCTGTTAACATTCATGGAACTGCATAATAGCTCCTTCTAAAGTCCCGTCTTGGTGGCCAAGGTCACTGTTTTTATTGGTAAATGCAGAAATAGTAATAAAATAGAAGATTTGAAAATCCTCAAAGAGAACTAGAGTGAACAGTCTGCCCAATTCAACCACTGTTTGCAAATATTTATTTTTTCATCTCTAAACCTCCGAGTGTGTTTGATTTGAAGCACTAAAACAGCAATTGCTCTGACCCACAGAAAATTTTTATGCTGAATAAACCACCTCATAAGCCAAAGCTTAAACATTGAGTATGGTGGATGTCTTCACACAGCAGTCCCCTTGTGAAGCATCTGGAATTTTGGTTTTCAATTGACTTAACTGTCATGTCACTTCAGAAAAATTCCTAGGACCTTGAGAAATGCAGGCCTTATGTTTTAAGGGGTGGGTCCTCATGAAACAAAGAGTATGAATTGTGTTTCCCTAGGATGAAATATGAAGTGTTTGCTCTTCTCTGACCTAATTTTAAAAGGGGATATAGATACGGCTGGGTATGCCTTGTCTCTTCAGATGCAAAAGGCAAGGTAAACAGTTGGACTGTTCTCTCTACTTCAACTTATTTCCCACAATTATAGTTTTCATTTTCTGAGAAAGCCTATTTTACTCTGGTCATCATATCCTCCTCAATGAATTAAAGAATAAGAGTACATTTCCACTGATGCATTAGAACCAACTGAATCTACACACTAGCTTTAATTGATTTTAAAAATACAGCTTTTATATCATCAGCATTTGTAGTACCTAGCTGAACTAAAGAGCTGGGGTGACTTCAGAACATTTCTTCTCTCAACTTCGAAATTTATGACTTGATTTTCTACCACCTCTGCAACATTTTCTGAATTCTGTTGGTGTTCACATTTGTGATGACAGGTATATTTCACAGGAGGAGACTGAAACTGGATCAGGTGACCAAGTGATTAAAACATCATCAACTCTGTCAGCCGTGTACCAGACAGCTAGCAAGTTAGCAGGGACACATTTGGAAGATCAGGTCTAAGGACTCAAACAGCTATTATGAGGCATAACAGAATTAACAGCATCAAAGGAAGATATTCAACTATCTTTATAGAACCAGGTTGTGGGTTGGAATGCTGTTCTTCCTGTAAGTCTTATGGTTGTCATCTGTCATCCTTTTGCCTTCATCTGAACTGTTACCTGCCCTGTAACACCTCCCTTAACCACCCCAGCTAAGTATGTCTTGCCCTAACTCTGTTATTCTCAATCATGGCACTTATTTTTGTTTATTTGTTTGTTTCATATCAGTATTACAATTAGTAATACTAAATGCATCTTGGTTTACATTTTGATCATCTGTGTTGCCAACTACATTGCAAACTCTGTTAGGAGAGAAACACTTTCATTCAGTAGAGTAGATATTCTGATGGTAGTACCTGGCTCATACAGGCATACAGTGAACATTTGATAAATGATTTAAAAAAATTATGAATGTTTACATCTTCTTCAAAAAAACTGAAAGGATATACAACAATCTCTACTTTTTGTGGAATTTTAATTGATTTTCATTTTTATCTTTATCCATGTCTGTATTTTTTTCAGATTTTCTATACGAAGATATATCTATCATAGTAACATTTTCAAAGACTGTAGAAAGTAATAGAAAAAAGCAAATATAAATACTTCCCTAAAATACAATTTACCTCTCCAAAAGAAGAGCAGAATTTAAATAAATTATGGTATTTTGAAAGCATTTTTTTATATTCAGTGAGCATAAAGTATATATTTGCTGACTAGATGAATAACTCTATTATTTTCCTTGAACAAATGTCATTCTGCACACTTTATTGCCCTTTCTGACTCCTAGAAACAAGAGAATTATTCCCCAATGTTCCATACTTATAGAAAAGGACAACTGTCTTAAGATAAAATGACAGCTATTTTAGCAGGGACAAAGATGAACCTGGCTTCACGTTTTCAGCTTCCTATTCTTGGAATGAGGACAGTTTGGGGACGCATTGAAATGACGTGATTAAAAGTAAGACTCTCATTACATTAACATTTTATACTTAGGAAAAATTACAGGTCACTAAGTTGCATCACAAGCAGTAAAAACCAACTGACACTAAAAACTGGATGGAAATGGGTTCAATTTGCAACATTTAAGAATACAGATAGTGATTAGAAAGCGTTCATAAAGATGAATAAATAACGCTTATTAAAGGAATAAAAATAGGTACCTGGACTAAAAAACAAAAACAAAAATTCTGATTCTTTGAGGAACAGAAATCTATACGTTTTTATTGATAGTTTCATGACCATTTCTTGGAAGAGGAAGGATTATTTTGAAGAAAACATTAATCCATTGATCGCTTACTTTATCAAAACTTAGATAAGAAGAAGTGACTACTAGTTGCAGAGAATTCAGTCAGATCTAAGGAAGACATCTTTTTCCTTATATTTACCATTCTTAACAGTTATTTTTCAAGGTTTTTTCAGGAAGAATTTCCTGATGTAGGATGGGTCAACACTGAAAGGAGATGCATGCAAAGTGATGGTGCTGTAGACCTTGGAATTCATTGACAATTTGAAAGTTGATTACTAAAGCACAGAAGCTAATACTCTGCTGACCTTGTGGCCAAGAAAATCGACACGGTGGATACTTCCAGCTATAATATTCTATTATATCCTGCCAACATGGGCTAAGGCTAAGAACTTAGAAGAATCGAGGACAAATTGCAACTAAATTCCCACCCAACCACTTTCTTGCACCCATATACCCTGCCCAGGACCATGTGTCATTTTCCTTCAAATCATTTGTCTGACTCTCAAATAATCAGTGAAGTTCTGATTATTTGAATGCTAATATCCATGAAAGATCAAGTAAATGTGGTTTTAATATGGATTTGGCAAACCGTGTACCAAGAAAAGTAGATAGGGTTCTCCCAAAAATTAATCACGGATTATTGGGTGACAAAGAATACAGTGCCACACTTGCTTTAGTTGAGTCAGACAAAGCACAGATGTTTGACGTTTTAAATCTACAGTGATACAGAGCCCAGAGATATATGCAAGAAATCTTACCCAGTTGGTGGTCCTTGTTTTACTTATTACTGTTGTCAGGGCAAACACTGATGACTTCACGCACTCTGCAAAAGGCCATAAATTTAATGTTAAGAAAATATACACTGAACAGAGAAAATTATTTCAGGTCAATGAGACCAATGAGCATGTTGTCATTCTGATATGTTTGAATCATCAATATTGCTGTTCAGATCTATTTCAGTTATGGATTGGTTTCACACCGCATATCCTATTTCAAACCAAATGACATCTTAAGTCAAGCTAGAAATGTTTAAACATTTTAGGACAGGTGTTTTCCCACAAGACTTGCATCAAGAAATTATAGATCCTAAAAAACCAAAGAAACAAAATCCATTTGTGAAGTGTCTATGTAGTTGATATACTTTATGGCAAAGAGCGAGTGTTTTCTCATTAGGTCATTATGGTTTTGATTGTCAAGTTTCTTTACATTCTAAGCCAGCTCTTACAAGATACTGCATATTTCCAAAGTAGGTATATACCTGCTACTTCATGGAGGTCTTGCTTTCCTATAAAATGAGCCAATGGTAATTCTTCAGTCTTTCATGATGAAAACAGTGCTGAGAACCTTTATTTACAGGAGAGGAAAGAAAAGATAAGACATAGAAAGCCATCAAAGTTCTGTAAACCAACTGTTCTTATATGATGAGTTCTACTCAGCATCCATTGAGAGAAACTCATACTAAAGACTATTATCAACAAAACAAAACAAAACAAGCACTCTTCCAGGACTGAGATTGGAGTTTCCCTTAATGCCAGATGTATGAGGAATGTATTCTCTACCAAGAGAAAAACAAACTCAGGAATTCCCAAGTCGTTATCATTATCTAATTCTACACTGGATTTCAATCCTTCCTAAAAAGGATGTATTCTTAATAACTTTAAAGATTCAGTCAGATTTATTCCTACTTGGTCTGCAGTAGCCAAACCCTGTCTTTTAAACTTCTAAAATAGGGTCTAAAATAGGATAAATATTTTTCAACTTCCCTAACTGCAGAATTTCATTTTCTAATGCTAGAGTGTTCTCATTTTAGGATTTCTGATTACTCTATCTTTACTGATACAAGTTCAAAAGAAAAACTTATTCTCTAAAGTCTCTGACTGAAGAAGAAATGTCAGTAAACGAGTATTTGCATCTAATGTCACCAAATTATCAAAGATCAACCCATGTAGCTTTAGATAATGCCCTTATCTTTCACTTACATATCACTACATGCAAACTATATCAAGACATAGTTGATCAAAAGATTGACAAATATTTACTTTACTGGGAAAAAACAGAATAAATACTCTTTGAGTAGAACATTGGCTAAAAAACATCTATATTGGAATAGGTCCAGGTTTGGGAAGAAACTAATGTATCAGAGAGTATCTGTATTTACTTAGGTACAGACTTTCATGGGGAGAAATTTGAGAAAATCTAAGCGCTTTTGTTTCTTATCAAGACTTACATATTTTGACATCAGTTCTCATGGGCCCTCCTCAACATACACAGAAAGGCAAACAGTACTGGGGCTCTTGTATCACTTCGTAGTTACTCAATGAGATTAGAGCTTATTGTTCTCTACTCAAAGACTCCATGAAAACCAAAAAGGAGATTAAACTCTTTCATAGATAAAGAAATGGAATGACAGAAAATGTCTATGTATGACCAATGTTACACCCTTAGAGCTTTTTACAGCAGTAAGATTTAATGACATCCTTCCACCATCCCCCACCAAAGTGTTAGGTTTCCTACCTTCTCAATTTGCTTTGCTTAATGGTAAATTCCCACCATTCAATACAAAATGCTGTAGTTCCAACTCTTTTTCTCTAGTTCCAAACTTTAGTTGGGTCCTATTAGTTATTTATATATGTGTATGTACTGACACTAAACTATGATTTTCCTTTACTCCTCAGCAAATGACTTCTCTTCCACTGTCATAATTCCTTTTTCTCCCTTCTAGTGTGAGTGAGAAGGCTCTGGCATCAGGCCCTAGGCCAGTTTTCCATGTCCCTGGATGGAGTCTGAAAATCCTGAACGTTAGGGGAGGCACAGTTCTGATATGGTTCTAAACATCAGAAAAAGTTGTTAATTAACCAGAGTACAGACAGACCACAGTAACCACCTATATATTCACACATACATTCAATCAATTATTATTGAAGCCCTCTGGAACAAAAGGACTTGACAATTGGGATTTGGGGCCCAGTTTTACCTCTTACTAATTCATGAGCAAGTTCATGAACATGAGCAAGTCACCTCTGTCCATCCTTCCATTTTTTCCATTTTGCTGTTGCAAAGACATGCGTTCTGCCTGAGACCTCACAAACATCCAGCATACCCAAGCCCCTGTAATGCTGTTAGCTTAAAAGGAGACCATGTTCCAGAAAGTATTTGGAAAATATTAGGTGCAGTACCATTGAATGTGGGATTGCTTTGCACAAATCACTATTCTAGATGCTACAATGGGTATAAGGAATCCCTACCCCATAAGGGAGATAATGCATGTATTCAAGGGTGATACATAGCAATTAGCACTACAATGGTACCAACCAGGGAGACAGTGCCAGAATATACCAGCAAAATATCAGTCCTAAATGAAAAATCATAGCAATGTATTATAAATCAAGGAAGGTCTTGATTTTCAGGGCAACCTGCTCTTTTATACAGTGTACATTGTCACTCCTATATTATAATGGCTAAATTCAAAGTTTCGGATGAAGGGTAAAGAATTAGTATTTGCAGCTAACACATGCTAGTCAGTGGTCCAATTCAGTAGCATCACATCTTTGTATAGCAATGCCTATTTGTTCAATTATTATGATTTTTTTTAAGGAAGATATATTGTATTCAACTTTTTCTTTCAACATTTTATTATGAAACATTTTAAACATACAGCAAAATCAAAAGAATTTTATAGTGAACACTTGTATACCCGTCACTTATATTCTATCCTTAACATTTTATCATACTCTTTAATCACATATTTACCCATCTGTCCATCCTTCTATCTATCTATCTATCCACCAATCCATAATATTCAAATGCTGCTATATTTGAAGAGATTTGAGCTATATATTCTGTTTTGATTTTAGGTGAGTTTTATTTTTCCTTTATGTAGTAGTAGATAATTCTTAGGAATGAATTATAACTGATTTATAATGTTCTGCAAACATTTGGATTTCAGATGCACATAAATCTATTTGTCTTCTCTGTTTCTAGTTCCAAAAGATCAGTCGTGGATATTCAGAAAACAACAATTTCCTAAACAACCAAATGGTGTTGGACATGATCCTTTACCATTAAGTGGAATCTACCAGACCATCAACTGGGAAACTGTGGCAAGGTTTGTGCCTGGATTAACACCCAAAGAGGTAAATCACAGTCTTCCAGGTATCTACTGAAAAGAAATCAGAAAAAGGATCAATTTAAAGGAATAACTGTTATACTAAGAAATATTTGAGTTTTACATATTCATATGCATATATAAATACTGAATATGCATATGATGCAATTTGGCTAAATATAATCTATGTAAATTACATGATATATTAACCCACCTGGTATGTTTATTATTATGATTATTATGACATTTAATTGTGTTTTAACTTATTGTTTCATAAGAAGTGGTAAAGATTTTTTTTAATGTAGACAACCTAATATTAAGAATTATAGATCTCACTTTTAATAAAGTTGAAGAAAAGATATTATTGAGTGAGCCAAATTTTTCAAATTATAGCTTAGACACTTACAAAATTAAGTATCTTAAAATTAAGACATCAGACTGTATGTTCAATTGATAAGTGAAGAAGAAGAAGGCTTGGAGAGTATTATCAAAGACTACCTTGTACTAAAGGGTGAGGTAAGTGTTTAGATTTTACCATTTATAGTAGTATTTTTAACACAAAAAAATATTTGAGCATGTTATTTGGCTTCTAATACCTTTAATTTTTCAACAAGTTTTCAGGAATGCATAATGTGTAGGAGAAAACTGATAGAAAAGTGCTGTGGAAATTGGCAGGAGAAAGAAATTTCTAGATGGAAGGATAATTGCTTAGTTTCAAAAGAGAACTAGAATTTGAACTTATAAAGATGAGAAGGACATTCTAGAACTTGATCAAAAGCCAGGGCTTATGCGAGGAATGGGCAATCACTGTTCCTAACTAGAGACGGTGACGCCTTCTGAAAGGCAGTGGAAAATCACAGTTGGGAAATTAGAAATAGTTGCAAAATATTAAGCAAGATATCAAACACTCAACCTATCTTTTTGTAACCATTTTTCTCAATTTTCCCTACATATGTTTTCTTTTTCCGCAGCTAAAGACACTTGACCATCAAATGTATGCTCTGAACTCCACCTTCAGTCTTGAGATACAACTCTTAATCTGAGCAGGAGGAATTTAGGGAACTCAAGTCCAAAACACTGCGGTTGACAACAAGTTACAGTTGCTCTTCATGCATAAACACTTGCTATTTGTAAACTAGTCAAAAATGTACATTTTAATTTGGGGATTCTGATTTGGTCCCTGCTAAGTGGGTCTCAATTATGGTAACACGGACTTGTCTTGTTTTCTGGCCAGCCATGTTTTGGATTACTTGCCTATTACAACTTCATTAGTGTTCCAAACCATTTTGGAATACAGTCGTATTTTCCCTTTTGTCCAGCCCAGTGGTTAAAGATCTTTCCATGTGAATCAACTTATTTCCAGTACTAGCTGCCTTTTTGTACCCAAGGATCTCTAACTATCACCAGACCCTTAGTTTCCCATCGCTTTCCTCTTTCCACTTATTAGACCCCCCCCCCCAGTTGTCCTCACTTGCTTGGTCAGTGTGACCATTGCTTGCCCCTGGGGGGAAAATGTTCTTCCTGTTGACCTGGTCTTTTTCCTCATGATCACAATTAACTGACTCCTATACTAGGTCCTACCGCCCTAACCTTTTAATAAGGTCATTCCCAGCCAGGAACGGACAGATGATACATTTCTTCTTCCCTCATTCTGACTTTCTGAATTTTGTAAAATATAAACAACACACTGTACCTTTTCTCAAGGGTTCATCATGAACCCCTTGCCATTTGTGGTATAGGCACTAATATAACCATTACCTTAAAAAAAAGTGGTTGAGACATGCAAGCAGATGTATATGATTCCTCAGTAAAGAATCAGAAACTTAGGTATTCGGGACACCACCATTGGTGGCACCTTGCTTCTATCAGTGACAGGAGAGTCACTGCACTTGAGTTTCTGGGGCCACTCCATACTTACCATGCAGAGGTGGACAATAGTTGATCACATGAGTTTTGTAAGTATGTGATCACACAGCAGGGAGTGAGGGTGGATCAGTTGCTCAACCAAATTCCTGAACCTGCTCTATCTGAAGAACTGATAGTAGCGCTAAGGGAGTGGCAAGGAAGAAAAACACACTGCCTACATCCACACACATCCAAGAACAGTGGTTGACAACCCTGGTGAAGACCAGCATCAGCTGGGAAGCTTTTAAAAACAAGAGAACCCCAGGCTCCAGCCCAGAGTCTTGGGGTGGAGGGGGAATTCTGATAAGAAGCCAGTGTTGGACTCCACTGCTGTATGGTCAAATGGGGGAGCAGGCAAAGATTTATGGGATCAACATCTAAAGACAGGTTAATATGCACAGCAGCTAGCAATGTTTGCTTTTAACAAAGATAAACCAAAGATAGTAGGATTTTAAGAAATTCTGCTATGTTACAGTTTGCCATTTGTCCACTTCCTGTTTTTCGTATCATTTCAGAATTATCCAAACCTTGTGAAAAATCGATGAATCCCAAACAACCCTGATGATAAAAAACACCTGGAGGTCTCTTTAAAGATGCACATTCCAGGGCCCTACCCCAGTCCCACTGAATCAGTTATTCCAAGGAAAGAGCCTGCAAAGCTGAATTTTAGCACATATTCCAGGTGATTCTTACCATCAAAGTTGTTTGGAAAACACTGAGCTGGGTACTGAACACTTTAGGTGGACTTTGTTTATGATACGGGGCCTGTGAGCACATTATGAGAGGCACATGCGAGTGTGAAGCTCTCCCACAGCCTGGACTGCAGTCACTCAGACGTCTCACAGTTCCTTGATCTTTCCCACGTCAGGGACTTTGTATCTGCTCTTTACCAGTTTGGAAATTCCCTTACCCAGTTCTTCAACAGATGGGATCCTATTCATCCTTTGCCACGTTCTCAGAAAAGCCCCCCCAGCTCTGCTCAACTAAATCAGGTACCCTATTAAAATCTCTTTGCACCTTTTACTTTACTTCATAGTAGTCATTAATGTTTTGGGTTATCTATCTCTGGTGATAATGTTTTCCTACACTAGATGGTAAGCCCCCGGGGAGTAGGGCACGGCTTACATGTTCACAGCTTTTTCTCCAGTATTTTACAAGAGCAATGCACGCATAAGTAAAGGAATACATAAATGAACAAAAGTGCTTGGTGGTAGCATGTAAAGATGGAGCAATGTAGTGGGGAGAGATTTGCTGGGGGGAACAGAGATGAACGTGGGCAAAGCCAGAAAGCCTTTCAGAGGGAGGTGAGGATTGTGCCCGGCTCTGAAGCAAGCAGCCAGGGAACTGGCATTGCCGGAGGAGCGGAAATATGCCAGGTGGGTGGAAGGCTCTGCGAATGCCCTGGAGAAGAGAGACAGCGTGTGTGCGCTCCGAACCAGCCAGGCAGCTTGAATTAAGCAGAGAGAACAATCAGCCTATGATGAAAGTGGAGGACAGTTAGATAAAGAGTGACTCATGATCAGTTTGATTTGACGTCAGCAGAAACTCAGAGATCCTGCAGGGTTCAGAGAAGGAGAGAGATGATCAAAACAGACCTCTCAGGGGATGACTCATGTTCTTTGTGTAGGACTGAATGAAGGCACAGGACTAAAGATACATGAAACCAGCCAGGAGGCTGCAGCAATCAAATTGCAGTGCCATTAGGAATCAAAATGGGTGCTCTGTTTTATTTGGGTATGTCCTACCCAGTTTCACAAAAAGTTTGACGCACCTGGGTAGAAATAGGATAACAGCTGTTGACTAGAGGAAGGGAAGGGGTCCTAGGAAAGTATCAGTAAGATGTGGACAAAGTTTCATAGAGGAAGAGGGAAGAGAACCAGTGAAGATACTAATTTAGAGACCCAAAGGCTACATGCTGCAAAATAGGATAGAGAAATCCACAGGCGGGGAAGTCTGAGAGCCAGAGGAAATAATGACCTGCCTTCTTAGCATGGAGTCATGGTGTGACATTTAAGGAAGCTTATCCTTTATTCAGGGAGCATTACAGGACATGAAAAAGGGGCTGGAGAATAAGAAAACCTCAGTTACCACATGACCATGATCTCTGAAACTTGAAGAGATACCCAGGTTATCAGGGTGCTGGAGGGAATAGCAATAAATCCCAAAGGGAGTTTTCTAGAATCCCTTATCTTTCTAGAGTATTCCATTGTATGGATGCTCTTGACAGCTCCCTTCCTTTTATCATTATATTTTTGGCAATTGCTGAAATCCTCCCCTATTTACTATTACTGTTTACTATTGACTAGTACTATTGCACTATTATTTTTACTACTGCTATTTTCTCTCTCCTCTGTAGAATGCCTCTAGCTTTACTATTTTTAATTGTTTAATAGCTCTACTGAATATCCAGTCATTTGAATGAGTCCCTAAAACACTCTCTGCCCCTATACAGTGTTGCTTCATCCAGACCATCCTGACTTGCTTACCCAGGTCATTGAAAACAGCCTCCCCTCTGGGTCTCCCTGCCTCTAATCTCCTGCTACCATTTCATACTCACCCAGCAGCCTCCTTTCTAATTCAGATATAATCATACCTCTCCTCTGCTTAAAATCCTTAATTGACTCTCTCAAACCTTCACGATGAAGGGCAGATAGAATTGCTAGGACAAGAGGTCTTTTATGATGTGTCCCCTGCCTCTCTCTTCTTCTTTTTCCCTCTCCTTGGGCAGCTTGTACTTTTCCCTACAGTCACACCAGTAATCTTTCCATTTCCTGAATGAGACTTTGCCCTCCCTCCCTCCCTTTGTAAGTGGTGTTACCTCTAGCTATGTTAACTTTGTCATCCTTTTGTTGCCTGATAAATTTTATCCTTTTTCAAAACTTCAGTCATCACCCCCTGTAGGATATTTTCCCTAGATTCCCTCTGTGGCTCTCCCATGTGTTCAAACAGCTGATTGTAGTTTGCCCCAGAGTGGAAAACTCTAATTTGTGTGCTTACTTTTTATTTTTTTTTAATTCTAACTAAAATATTATCTTCCTAAGGCAAGGATGGTGTCTCTCATACCTCTGTTTTCTATGTCTAGCACAGTGCCTGGTACGTTGTAGAAACTGATAGACCATCTGAAGAAGGAAGGAAGGAAGGGAAAAGGAAGGAAAGAAAGGAAAAGAAAGAACTAAGGAAGAAAGAGACAGCTTCTCCTCCCTCTAAAAACAAACAAAAGAAATTCTTCCAAAAGTCTGAGAAGAAAGAGGGAGAGAGAAAGCAAAAGCCATGTCAGCTGGTATAACCTAAATTGAAGAAGACTGAGTGAATTAAATGAGTTTGGCAGTTTTTATAATTTCTTCTCATTTCAATAATTCCATGTGGAACACTGCATTAATCACCGATGCCAGGTACTGTGCTTGTAAAGGGAGGGGACATAAAAAAGAATGTTTCAGTCTCTGCCCCGAGGCTCTCACAGTTCCCTCAAGGAGACATTCAGACATACATTGCATCGGTGCCTGACCAAAGTACACACAGTACAGAAGAGGGAGTAGCAAAATATTCAGAGAGCAGCGTGGTTCATGGAGGTTTCAAAAGGCCAAAAAGGATGAGTAGAAAGGTACCAGGGATGGAAAGGGAGGAAATGCATTCCAGAGAGAGGACCAGGGCATCCTGGGGAATGGCAGAGACTTTGAAATGACTGCATTTAGCCAAATGCTCTTCCTTTGTTGCTATCAGGGCTTGGAGGTAGAGAGATATTAAAATATAGTTTTTTCGAAAAGATACATGAACCCCAATCCTCAGAGCAGCACTGTTTACAATAGCCAAGACATGGAAGCAACCTAAATGTCCATCGACAGACGAATGGATAAAGAAGATGTGATACATATATACATATATATATATATATATATACATATACATACATACCCGATGGAATACTACTCAGTCATAAAAAGAATGAAATAATGCCATTTGCAGCAACATGGATGGACCTAGAGATTATCCTATTAAGTGAAGTAAGCCAGACAGAGAAAGACAAATATCATATGATATCACTTATATGTGGAATCTGAAATATGATACAAATTAACTTATTTACAAAACAAAAACAGACTCAAAGACAAAAAACAAACTTATGGTTCCAAAGGGGAAAGGGGGTGGGGGAGGGATAAATTAGAAGTCTGGGGTTAGCAGATACAACCTACTATATATAAAATAGATAAACAACAAGGTCCTACTGTATAGCACAGGGAACTATATTCAATATCATGTAATAAACCATAATGGAAAAATATATGAGAAAGGGTAGATAGATGTATAACTGAATCACTTTGCTGTACACCAGAAACTAACAAAACATTGTAAATCAACTATACTTCAGTAAAAAAATAAAATACAGTTTTATCTCCTTTCTCAAGTATTGCCAGACATGTTAGTTCTGGCACTGTCTGCCTCTTTTGTCCCACGACCTGCCACCCCCCTTCTCTCTCTTTTCTTCCCGCCATGTTTGTCCAGTGGGCTGAGCACCTCTGCTCCCCTCACTCTCCCGTGCTTCCCTCACTGCAGTGTGCAGTGCACTTAATCACCCCACTACTTCCATCCTTCCGCTGGAACACGTCACAGGGATGGGGCTGGGGTATCACTATTCGTTAAACCCTCCTCCTCATACACTCACCCTGAGAGACCTTCCGGTAAATAAGTTCTCCTGGTATCACGTTGACATGATTCATCCTAATTCATCACTGTCACTGAAGGACTCTTCTGGTCATTCTGAAAAGAAAAATGCATGCCGATTTAAGTGAAGGGACACCCTGCTCAGATGCTATTAACAGTTTCTCTCGCCATCTAAGTGGCGCGTTAGAAAAGGGGGATAGGGTGCTGCCCCACACATCCCCAGAGCTGTTTCCACAGGTGCCCGGAGCCTCTCTTGGGCATGGAACTGAGTCTTGGGTGGACAGCTGTCCGATCCAGCCTAAGGCTGCTCATGTCTACAGACAGTTTGTGAACCTGGAGGCTCCTCCGGAGGGTTCCGTGGACCTAACATGGGCTGAGCAACTAATAGGCACCCAACTCCACTCGGTGCCCTTGTTATTTCACTTAATCTCATAATTAAAGAAGAAATGGATGGTAATTATTCCAGTTTTCCAGATAACTTATCATAAAGATAGATATCTTAAATATTTCACTCAAAGTCACGAGGACCTCATAAGTGGAGAAGCTTCCATTTAAATTCAGGTGTACGTTACCAAGGATGCCATTTTCCTGGTATGTTTATAGGCACTTACTCTTCTCTGCCTGACAAACATCACTAATAAATCATGACAGCATCACCCCCAGGTTGAAGGCAACCTCAGAAGTGTTACAGGAAGTGCTTCAGGCTCCCTCGACAAATGAGAGCAGTGTCTGGGCTCAACAAGATTGCTTTTTAGAGTCATTGCTTTGGTCTTACCAACATACCTATCATATAGAAACAAGGAATTTGAGAGAGCAAGAGAGTAGATTTACCTAAACTGTAGAGTCTTTTCAACTTTAGAGCTGAAACAGATCCAAATAGCCTCATTCTTCGAGAAAGTACCCCTCCTACCCAGTCACATACTCTTATTCTGCCCACATTGTCCATCTCGCCTCTTTCTGATAAGTCATAAAATTATGAGCTGCTTACGTGTCAATACCTAATTGCCGATTGTTATTCCTACCTTAGAGTAGCACTTTGAATGGTCTTTTCTCTTCAGAAGCCATTTATCCAGACATAGTAACTTTATGCTTGAGAATAATTGGGCACTGTAGCAATCTAACTATCCTTGTTTACTTCTTTGCCATTTCCTTTCATTACTATATGGAGAGAAAAGAAGTTGTCGATGATGAAACTTCTAATCCATTTACTGGCAGTGATTTCTTTCACCAGAGAGAATTCTAGAAGCCTTTCTCTTATAATGCTCAGAATTTAACATACATAGAGCTGCCTGGCAGTGAGCTAAATGCTCACACATGGACATGATTCTCAAAACAATCTTATAAGGTTGATTCTGTTAGTACCCCTATTACACAGATGAGGACATTGAAGGTTTTAACAGAGAAAGTAATTTGCCCCAAATCACAACACTATCCAAGGAATGATGTCAGTGTTTGAACCTGGGAAGTCTGACTGAAGCTTTGTCAACAGCCCATTTATTGTCTCCCTCCCTTCACCATGTACAGCCCCCTCTGCTTCTTACTGGGGCACCTGCTACCTAGCACTAATTATACCCAGCAGGACCCTATGGGGCTCTTGGGCACAAAAGCCTTTCTGTGTCCCCCATTTCTTGATTACAGGAAATAGGCTTCATTCAGCCTCCATGACCTTCCCTGAGTTCCAACAGGCAAGTTCAAACAGATGCTAATTAGGCAAGGGAGGGGATGCGGAGACAAGGGAGGAACAGCCAAGAAACAAAAGTGCGGCCTTGGGGCAGGGTCCTGGTTCCCCCTCAAGGGATATATCAACACACAACAATATCTTTGAGCTGTTTTGCAGATACTGAAACCCCCATCAGGTGGGAGAAGTTAACTGTATGCTGCCCACCAGCACGTAGACACCAGACCGGTTGGAACCAGAAGGTTGACGATGCTGACTCCCCCTTACCTCACCACCAACCAATCAGAAGAATGTCCACGAGCTGATCATGTCCTCTTTGAACCATTATTATAAAACTTCTCACTACCCCCTCCAGGTTTGGACACACAATTTTGAGGGTGTTAGCTCGCTGTGACCCCCTTTGCCTGGCAAAGCAATAAAGCTATTCTTTTCTACTTCACCAAAAACTACGTCTCCAAGATATAATTCCATGTCAGGGTACAGAGGCCTGATTCAGCTTCACTACGTGGCCACAGATCAAGGAGTCAAGGAGACTGCAAGCAGGACAGAATAAACTGTGAAGTCTCTCAGAAACAATTGAAGCCTCCACTCTAGCTATAGGGCCTCCCATCACCCATTCTATAGAGGTCATGTTCTGCATCTAAAGAATAGATGAGTCTGCCTCAAGAGGCCTTTCTGGTTTTCTGGCAACCGAATCCCCTTCCAGATGCAAGAAATGTAGGATATCTCGTATCTCCTCCCTTCTTGGATTCGATGCCTTCCTATAGATGTAGCCCACTGTGCTTTCTGGACCGGCCCTGTCTGTGGCGTTTTTTTCCCAGCTTGGGTCAGACCTGCTGCTGGCTTTATTCCAGGACTAACTTCTGAGATTCTTCTTCGTCCTCATGTTTTACATTAGGTCTGACAATTTCCTCATAGCGACCAATCCAACAGTGATAGCTCTGAATAACACCTACATATCAGGTCTGTAGTTCATTTATCTATAAGTTTGATTCTATTTCTACACATTTGTAAGAGCAGAAAAGAAAATAAATGTATGCGATTAGATTTTGATATCATAGTGAAATTGACCAGGAGTTTTATCACCTTGTATGATGGTTACTTTATCCTTAATAATCTTTCATTATTAAGAAATTAAAATTAACATTTTAATACTAAAACTTCATTCAATGACAAGACTAGGTTCATAGATATTACCATACTTGATTACCATGGGTACAGTAAGCAACAGATAATTTATCATTTATATGTCCTATTAATTACCTAAAATGGAACTATTATAGTTTTTTAGTTTTTCTGATCTGTAGGTTCATCTAGCTTTCACCCCTAAAACATCCCCATTCCACTATCTAGGCAACACATTTAAATGTTTAATAGTTCTTTAAATCACTACGGAAAAACCCATAAAGCTTAGGAAGCTCAAAATTCTTAGCACCTGTCATTTGTGGTGAGAAATTTTCATTCATGGATTTCTTTACTGTGCCATGGGCTCTCTGAGGGAGGTGACATTGTGTTTCACCATTGGGGGATACAGGTTGACTCTCCAATATAGGTTACCTCACTGAGGATCCATAGTTTGGGGGTGGCCTAGGCCACTCCCCACTGATTCAGAAGCCAATCCAGGGTCTACAGACAGTGGAGACTGAATGGACTCCATTAATAATCAACCATGAATTAGCCTCTTAATTATCAGTTAGCACCTTCAGTGAATACTTTAGAACTCCTGTAAAAAAAAAAAAAAGTTTATACTATTGGGGGGCCTAGAAGAGGCTAAGGAAGAAAGAGATGCTATTAAGAAAAGCAGGAGGGCTTCCCTGGTGGCGCAGTGGTTGAGAATCCGCCTGCCAATGCAGGGGACCCGGGTTCGAGCCCTGGTCTGGGAAGATCCCACATGCCGCGGAGCAACTAGGCCCGTGAGCCACGACTACTGAGCTTCCGCGTCTGGAGCCTGTGCTCCGCAACAAGAGAGGCCGCGATAGTGAGAGGCCCGCGCACCGCGATGAAGAGTGGCCCCCGCTTGCCGCAACTAGAGGAAGCCCTCGCACAGAAACGAAGACCCAACACAGCCAAATAAATAAATAAATAATAATTAAAGGTGCTAATAATTTAAAAAAAAAAAAAGATGAAACTTACAACCTTAAAAAAAAAAAAAAAAAAAAAAAAGAAAAGCAGGAACGGACCAAAGACCACTTCACCTACTCCATGAACTTTTCTGGGACTACCCCATCTATGGAACGTCAGTGCATCTTTGGCATGAATAACTTATGTTGCCGACCACCTGACTTTACAAAAAGAGGCAAAGAATGGCATCAGACTTGTACCATTTGGTATTATTGTTCCTTTTTTGAAGACTAAAAGTAAAATTAAAATACAAGGAGGAAAACAACAAAGATTGCAGTTGGGCAAAATGAAGAACACATTTTGATGTTTATTTCACTGGTCTCACAAGGCTAACTTTGTGACAAACAAAAGGATGCGGCAGATTAAAAACTAGCATTAAAATAAAGAAATACAGAAAGGAATCAAGTATTTAGACATGGAAATACACAGATATTCAACGTCAGTTTGTACAGCTGTTTGTTTTTAAAGCATATAACTGTTCTTCTAAAATAGAGTTATAAACCAAAATCACCTTGGAGACCCATGAAATTCTTCTTCTAAAATGGCCCCATATTCTTGGTTGGGGCTCAAATCATTCTGATCACATTAGTTTGTCTTGGATAATTTTGGTTCAATTGGATTATCTAACAATTTTTGCCATCACACTCACACAATTTACTTTGTCATTTTCCCACCATCTAAAAGAGATTTTCATGCCCATGGTATTGTTTATAAAAATAAAGGTCAAGATCATATTTTACAATTGCTTAATCTAAAAAGTTTTGGAAAGAGCTGTGGGTTCTAATCCTGGCAAATCTACAGAAAATTTCTGATAATTCGAGAGGACCCTTTTGGTCTTTTCTTATTTTCCTAGAATACTGTGATAAACAAGGAACACAGGTTGGCACCTATTTTGATGTATAGAAGGACAAATGACACTTTCAATATAGTATGAACCACAAAATACTGAATTGAGTTCCATGGGGTTATTTGGAGGATCTGTTACAACTTTGAAGAGAGGACTCCTGGAAGAAGTTGGAAATGATACTTCTCTGCATGTTTATGAAGAAAAAAAACATTTTTATTGATAATAAAGAAGGAGAATACCTTCTACTCAACATTTTTGGAGAGAAAGAAAACACAAAAACCACCCTGTGAGTCCAGGATGGATAATGTCTCAGGCCAGGGCAAGAGAAATACAGTGTCAAGGTAGCTCATTTCACTCCCTGCTGATTTTAAGAGAATCAAGATGGTTCATGAAGGTCCTTCAGTAAGTGAAAGTAAAATTCTTCATTCGATTTAACTCTGGTTAATTTCAAGTGTAACCTGTACAAACATTGGCCAAAATCAGTAAATTATCTGGTAGTATGAGCAGGTTTTTTTAAATGAATGAAAATACTGTTCTTGTTGTTGTTTTTAATCATTGACCATAGACTTGAAGAACTTTTTCTGGTTGAAAGGAGTGTATTCCACATTAAAATTTCATTAGTGATTTCTAAGGCTCATCCCCAGTGAAGGGAATGCACACATTCAGTCTGCATCAAAGGCCCTTTCATTAATAACAATTTCTGAATTTCCTTGCAAGTTTTTTTCTTCCAGTTTTATTGAGATATAACAGACACACAGCACTGTAAGTTTAAGGCATACAGCACAAAAATTTGACTCACATACATCATGAAATGATGACCACAGTAAGTTTAGTGAACACCCATTATCTCTTAGAGATACAAAAGTAAAGAAATAGAGAAAAAAATCTTTCTTGGATGAAAACTCTTAGGATTTACTCTCTTACCTTTCACATGTACCATACAGCAGTGTAAATTATATTTATATACTTATTGATTATATTAAATTTTATTATATTTATTAATGCAATGCTTCATGGATCTAGAACTTAAAATAAGAGGATGCCATAGACAGAATGCTTGTGCCCCCCCAATCATATGTTGGATCTTAAGCCTCATTGTGATGGTATGAGGAAGTGGGGCCTTTGGGAGACAACTGGGTATGAGAACGGTGGTCCAGTCACTAGTGCTCTTATAAAGAGGCCCCAAGAGATTCATTGCCTCTTCCAACTTGTGAGGACATGGTGAAAAGGCAAATGTCTATGAACCAGGAAACTATCTCTCACCAGACACCAAATCTGTCAGCACCTTGACCTCAGACTTCCAGCCTCTAGAATTGTGAGAAATAAATTTCTGTTCTTTGTAAGCCACCCAGTTTTATGATATTTTGTTATAGCAGCCTGAAGGCACTAAAGGGAGGATGAGGGAGCGGGGGATGTAAGAAACTCATTTCCATGATAATCCAAGAAAAGAACAGCATAATTTAGACACAGTTTGTTAATAAGGATATCCTAAATTTATGAAATTATGGAAAAGAGAAAGGTTACAGGTTAAATATATATTTTGTCCTTGTTTTTGCTCTTTAAAAAAAACAATGCCAAGCAAACGGATAGGAAAGGTAGAAATAGGTTTGTGAGTTGCAGACTGTAGCTGGGTAATTAAAATAATAAAGTATTGATAATTGGGTGTATATTCACATGTGTGCGTGTACGTGTGTTTGGTTTTATTGAAAACTATCCCTTATCATTTTTAGAAGTATGAGATATATATTACAGATAAAAACAAATAACTGGTTGGAATAGAATTAAAAGATGATATTTTGATATTAGTCCCAAGATTAACATTTTAAATTCTTCTTAATCTTGCTATAGCTAAAATCAAGAAGATTATGCCATTAGAAATAATATAATAACACGTTAGGCATTTCACAAAGCCTTAGTGTGAATGGAGGCCAAAGCAAACATAAACTGAGGCGATAGCCAGCACCAAAATTTCAAACCCTATTGAAAAGAATGCAATGGTGTTGAAAATTCCCTGGCTTGAGACACAGTGATACATCCAGTTGTTTTATTTCATAATTTGTAATTAAATTGGAATTATCAAGATATATTTTGGCTTTCCAAATAATCTGATAAATATTGAAAGGCCTTGAAACATTAATCATAGCAAATAAAATTAGTTATGGGGAGATTGTTTCCAGAAAAAAACTCATTTGATTGTTTTACTTACACTCAACCCTTCTTGGAAGGACCGCCTTAAACCGCAACTATCCTCTCAACCTGCCTGCCTTTCACTTACAAAACAAAGTACACATGCAGTCATTTGATTGTTTGGGCTTTTAAATTTGGCTCTGAGTCCGTTGGAGTATAATACTTTTTTACTGGAAATTCAGTTAAAGGAACTCCTTCAATCTCCAAACACTAGCCAGATAAACCACATTTCCTGCCTTCTCTCCCTTTCTCCGGGGCTCTGCAGATTTGGTACTGATGGCACAGAAGAGTACAGCTTTTGCAGGACAGGTCGATGAAAAACAATCATCTTCTATCACATGAAAACTATTTTCCTCTCTTCACTTGGTTCATTTATAATGATTGCCAACCCTGGCTGTCTATTAGACACCTTTTTAAAACCCCTGTCCTTTCCCAAGAGATTTTTATTTAATAGGTCTGGGGTGGGGTCCAAATATCAATATTTTTAAGTAACTTTCCAGGTAGTTCTAACATGTAATCAGAATTGAGAAGATCCTGTTCACAGGGAGTTAGGATGGAAAGCTGAAGTAGGGCAGGAAACATGGCTGAGTGTCTTGCTGGTATCCAATCAGGATGTTCTGAGCCTCCTTTCAGTGAACCAGTCAGGATAATCCAAGCCTCTCAGTGAACCAATCGGCTTGGTGTAGATGAAATAGACTCTAAGGCAGTGTTCCCTTAATTTGAACGTGCACGGGGAATCACCTCAACATCTGTTAAAGTGCAGATCCTGATTTAGTAGGTCTGCATGGGGCCTGAGATTCTACATTTCTAAAATGCTTCCAGGGGATGCTATAGCTGCTATTCCACAGACTACACTTTGAGTAGCAAGTATTTAGGATAAATCTGGCCCCATAATGTAAAAATGTGGTTGAGTTTTTTTTCAAAAGCTATCGAAATGTAATGCAGATACAAAAGTGTACAACACGCAGTTATTTATAATAGTGAAAATTTAGAAATAACCTAAATGTCTAATAACAGAGCCAGTATGAAGGGGTAATATTCAATCTGCTTTTTCAAAGAGTTTTTAATTTTATTGAAAAATCAATAAAATACACAATGAAAAGAGTAAAATATAAAAGTATATATAAACTATACAAGAATATCCCAATTACTTCCAAATGGATGGAAATAGACTGAAAGAAAGTAATCCAGTATGTTAACTGTGATTATGACAGGTTTTGCAACTTTAGTGTATTTATATTTTCTGAATTTTTCATTTTATCTAATTAATATGTTTTACCTTTATAATAAGTTTCAAAAGAAAGGTTAAGAAAAATATTGTAATGTATCAGATCATACATTTCTTTCTGACATTTTTATCAAGGGACATCTACCAGACTTAATTCCATTAGTTTAACCCTGAGATGCCCTACCTTTATCAAAATTTTCTTTGTATCTACTGGTATATTTCTTTTTTACAATTCATGGTGAAGTCCTAGTGTACATTATTCACTGTGAAAACGCAGAGTAGTACCTTCTTAGATTTGCTGAAAAAGTAAAAGAAAAAATATATCTCAAGTTTCAAGAGGATTGAATATTGACAACTGTGAAACTAATAAAGTTATATTTGATAACCCCAATTTTTTCCCTTTTCAGGAAATTACAGGGCAATCACATTCATGAAAAATAGATCATAAATATGTTTGTTGCTATGTTGCATATGATTTTTGCATCTATTTTTCATGAGTATGATCATACATCATGCATCATGACCATATCTCATGATTAAGTTATATTTACTCCAGAGATGCAGGTCAGTTTCATATTTTTAAAAATTAATAATAAAATCATGTGATTCATCATAAAATAGGATCTAACAAGGTGAAGTCCCTCAAACCACGACAAATTTATTTGTAATATTTAAGTAAAAGTCCCTCCGTTCACCAGGGTCAAAGTCTACTCAAAATCTTTGCCCTCATCCACTAAGAATTCATCGAATGAAATAGAACACATGTTCCCTGAGTAACCAAACTTACAGAGAAACCATCAACACTGCCCTTGAGTCTTAGATCCACCTGCAAGACATACCCAAAAATATGTGGGTGGGTGAGAACTCAGTAGGGCTCTTTTAGTAGAAAAATGGGTCTTTCTAAGCATATTTGGAGGGGCCACAAGGGTTCACCCTCTCAGAAGATGGCTGTAAGTTGCAGTCCAGACCTAAGGTGTAAGGACAACTTCAACTAAGATGAAACCTTTCTTGAGCAGAAACCACCCAGGGATCTCCCCATGATTGATGACACGGCAACCAAACCTGTTCTGTGTGTGTTGCCTGGAGCACCCCTCAGCTCAATCCTACACAGTCCGTTGACACCACTGAAAAACTTCCTTTGACCTTGCTGCCCACGTGTAATCCAACCCACGCTACAACAAACTAATGCTCGATCCTGGCTGCATATAGAATTCACCTAGGGAACTTTTTTGATAATGTCCGATGGTGGGCCCTACCCTGAAAACCTGAATCAGTCTCTCAGGATGGAGCCAAAACATTTGGTAGTGTTTTTTTTTTTTTTTTAACTCTCTAGGGAATTCTAAGGTGTGGTGAAGTTTGAGATTCCCAGTGATAACCCACCAACTTGGCTCGCCATTGCCTTGAACAAAACAAAGCATCATGAGATATTGGCATTTTAATATTCTTCAAAGCCAGAGACATGAGGTTTCAGGCATCGATTATGACCCAAAGAAAAAGAAAGTGAACAGAGGGAAAAGAAAAACATAATTTTGACAATAGTAGAACCTCCTGGGAGTCTCTGAACTCAAGCAAAACATGTGGTCCTCTTCTTATCTATTTATAATATTAATTCTCTCTTATTTCAGTGTTCTGGGATTTTTTTATTCATTTTTTTCCAACCTCAAAAAAGTATATGCTCTTCTGTTCTAAGATTTTTCCAGACAGGCTGGAGCTCTGGTCTATGCTGATCATACTGTCTAAGGCTGAAGCTAGAGAGGTATATTTTTATGATATTTGTAACATGCATTGCCCCAATTGCTAATAATAATGAGCAGTTGTAAGCATGAATGTCTCATCCCTGTCAGGTCATTGCCTCTGTTCTATCTGTCAGATCTAACCCAGAAGCTCTAAAATCTTCATCTTTCCACCCCAAATCAATCTGACCTTTGAAATTTAACTGGGCATCCTATTTTTTGTTTTTAGTTTAGTTTAGTGTCATTTTGTTTTTGCTAACATGGCAACCATGCACCAAATATATCCTGAAATACAGCATGGCATTTGGGAAATTTGTTTGGCACTGGAATTATGGCAGAAGAAAGGTGGTTTCAGCTCTCTCAACTTATGACTTACAATCAAACTAGCAAAAGGAGAATCCCAATTTTTAAACTTTTAATTAAAGGCTTGAGGGAAAACTGAATAATCAAGAAATCCTAATGGAAATTAGTCTGAGTCAGCATTGAAAAGATCAATTAAAGAAAAAAAATTCAATTCTGAAAACATTATTATCAACATGACATTTCTTTGTAAAGGTTCTTGTAAATTGCTTTTCCATTCAGTAGAAATTTTCTGGATTAAGTGCAAAAGTCATCTGTTAACCAATGAGATTTACTTTTTAAATTAAACCAAAAGGAAAATAAGACTATGAACATAATATTTCATTCTCTTTCAGCTTGTTTTGTACATGGACACAGTACCAAGATCTTGATATTTAATCATTTCAAGCTCATAGGTTTTAATTATTTATTAAATAATTTTTCTTACAATTAGATGTTTAGGCCTTAAGTTCTTTTCAGTTTTACACTTTTTTCTATTATGTAAGATTTGTCTTTTAGTGAGAGAGAGGAATTCGCAGTAAGATTGTAAGTTACGTGATGGCAGGGAGTAAATCAACCGTTTCCTTCTGTCTCCAGTCCCATCGGTGCTGCAAGCCCCCTGCCCACTCACTAAGTATCATGGATGGATTTCACTGCAGATGTGCACCTTTCACAAATAGCAAAGAGAAGCTTCAACATTTCTTTATATTTATATAAGAAGGCAGAGACATCATGCTAAGATTACATCCAGCCCTGGGCATGCAGTGAGTCGTGCAAAGGGCACACTTGTTTTCAATAACAAAAACAAAAACAAACCATGAGACTTGTATATGAATAGCGAGAGATGAGTACAGGGATATTTATAGCAGCGCTGTTTATAACAGGAGAACAAATGGATGTCCAGCAGCAGCATGGCAGGTGGACCAGCTGTGGTGAGCAGAGGTCCATGCTGCGGTGCACTTGCACAGCCTCCACTCCTGCTACCATGACTAATGCGTCCATGAGCTCACTGAGTAGCCTGGAGTTGGCCAAAGATAGTCCTGGCTGAGTATCATCTGATAGCTGACTCATTCTGTCTATTTGGTTGTTTCATGCCTCTTTTTTGGTGGATGCTCTCTTGTGGGCATGTGGTACCAAATTCGACACCCTTCATGCAAGTTCCCCTAAGTCCGTCCTGCTTTTGAGTATAGGTTTTCTTATTTTTCAGATACGGTGAGGCCAACAGATCAGGAGACAACTGCCACTGAAAAAGTAGTCTGTTACCGTCACAGATCCCAAGAGAAGGAGGCAGGCTACACCACAGGGAGTCACGCAGGGAAGCCAGTCAGAAGGCAGAAGGGGAGGGGAATCTGTGGCAAGAACTTATTACTGTGGCTTCTGTGGGAAGGAGTAGCTTAGACAGGATAAGTAAGTTTAGGACTGGCTAGTCTGAATAACTTCTTCAGGCTTCGGGGTGTAGGGACTAACCCTAGTTGTCTGCTACCTGGACCTGGATGATTAGGGCAGAGGAATAGACACCCAGAACATAAGAGCCTGATAAGGTTGGTGGTGGTTTTAGATATGAAAGGTGCAATTGCAGGTGAGTTGTTGGCTATCTTTAGAAATTAGCTAGCCCTGGGACAAACAGTCCTGCCAGTGTCAGCCCCAAGATGTCAAAAGGTCAAAAATACAGAATAATAAGACATGAGTAACACAAATACCTATACCTTTCCCCCATACCTCTTGGTCTCTGAGTTTCCAGGCTTTATCCTTCGAAGACCCTAAACAAAATCAGCCAAGCTACCTATCACTGCCCATGAGTTGATATATGTTATACCTCAAGATACTTCTCTCCACCAAACTTGGATTACCAGGTACACTTGTCAAAACAGGAAGTCTGAATTCTCATAGGGTTTATCTTCTACCCTCTGGATCAGCTATGTCTTACCAAAAGCCTCATCCTTGCCACTACTTGCTTGTCTGATGAACCTGATGCCATCAGTGTAATGGACCATCTCTGGAACATCCAGATAGATGGTGCAGGCCCTTTCAGACTAAATGATGACAGAGAGTAGGAGAGTTAACATAACCCCGGAGCAAAGCATAAATGCATGCTGAGTTGTCCCACGTTAATCCATATCGCCTCTGTTACTCCTTCTTGCTATGGAACACACACACACACACACACACACACACACACACACACACACAGATTCACCACACTGGTGTACTTAAGTCTGTGTTGATCTGCTTCAGAAGAGATGCCACATCTAATACAGCAGTTGCAATCAGGGTTACTATTTGCCTAGGTTTGTAGTAAGCTGTTAGCATCTGCCAAGGTCTATCTATTCTTTAAAGATCAGACTGGTGAATTAAATAAAGATATGATGGGGCTCACCATCCCTGAATTCTTTAGCTTTTTAAGGGCAATGTTCTCTGATGTTTCTTCTGGGATGTGATTTTATTTTTTTTAATTATTATGTTGGCTGGGGAGTGGCAGGGGTGGGAGAGAAGCCCACTTCAGAGCTCCCATTTGGTCTTTCCTACTGTGTGAGCTCCTACCCCTCAGGACAAGAAACCAGTGCAGGCCTTCTGCCAACTACCAAGTGTATTCATTCCAATTGTATAGTTGGGGACTGGAAAAATAACGACCAGATGGATATGTGGACTCAGTGAGCTGGACCTAGGCCAGGATTCCACTTTTTAATCTAATCTACATATGCCCCCACCCCAAAAGAGGGATTCTTGGTGATATGTTGGATCCCAGGGTATCAACCTCAACCTATACCCCATGTCTAACTGTCCCCAAAATACCTGAGTATTCTCCTTACTGGTATAAGTGGCCATAGGTTGCTCTAGGGGGATTGTTAGATATATCTGCTATGGTATTATAAGATGCTTTCTCATGAGGATCCAGGATCTAAGAATCTAAGAAGTCCAAAAATTGGACAAAGGATCATGAAGTCTTATTGGGGTGGCTATCCAACAAATCTTTGATTCCTCTGGCTGTATACTTTTTATAACTTGAGCAATACTTTTATTGGCTGTCCATTTATCTTGCACCTAGGAATATCATGTCCTATAATCTCTCTGTAGTTCTCTACAGGCCAGCTCCCCTCGGCCATCTTTCAGACCTTGCTACCAATTATGATGATTGTACCTACACTGCTTCTAAAGTTTAAGTTCTGCCACCTGGTCAGTACTATTCCGGAAGCCCTCATCCTCATTGCTATCAGGAAACCCAGTTCTGTAACAGCATCTCCTATGTCACCCCTGGCCGGTAAGAGACTTCATCACTGAGCTACTCAGAAGTCCTGCAACCTGGTTCTCATCAGAGCATCTCTTATCAGTTTGGTAGGTGGAGTTTCCTCTCGGTTCTCCCACGGTGGGCTAGGGTTTTGCAGCCTTACATCATATACCTCTCCTAACACACTCACTTCTCTGAACACTTTGCTCCACCGTCTGCCATAGTAGTTCCAGCATCTCTCATTTATTTATTGAGGGCCATCACTTTTTCCAGCTTCCAAGAGTGTTAGCATGTTACCACTATTTCCTAAGGTTCTCAGGAGGGTAATAAATCTTAGCTCGTGAGACAGTCCTCCCCTACTGATGAACTCTCTCTTATCCAAGGTTATGTTCCATCTGTCTGCCCAGATCCAGCATCCTCAGAATTCAGTCCCATATATACTCCCCAGGCTCTGGCTGGTACACGTGGGCTAGTCCCACAGCATTTTCTATTTAGTGCCAGCATGTGTCTGGCAGGGCAATATTGTGACTTGACCCTAGTTGTTTTTCTGATGGCTGGTAGGAGAGGTGAGGATAGATCCTGAAAGGGTGTGTATTGTCTTGTAAGGCAGACATTGTCTTAAAGCAGGGCAGGAATGCTTGACTTTAACAGGAAAAAAACTGAGCTACTTCTCTAGGTCCAGTGCCCAAGGGAAGCTGGAGATTCAAGATTTCCAAGTACATGGACTCAGATGTCTCCATCCCACATCTCAGGGTCAGACACCTTAGGAAGCAAGGTCCTGAGCATAGCAGTCTTGCCAGAGTTAAGGATTCAACATTAGCTGGCACTTTTCTGCACTTAGTATTAGGTCCTACATCTTATTCTCAGCTATTTTTTGCCCTCTCATTGTTGGAAATGAGAGTCTCTTTATATGCCTGCCGGTTAAGAAAACCTCTGGCTTCTGTTTTTCATTGTTTTTTCCAATAACACCCAACAAGAACCAGGAGATTTCATTTTCCCTATACTTATCACTTTCTTCAAACTTCTTCAAATTTTATAATTTAAAAAATTCCTTTATAATATGTGTTAAATAGGTATTTAAATTCTGTAATAATGGCATAACAAAGGGTGTTTACATTTTTCCTCATTATAAATAACTCAGATAATTAAATTGTACATCTTTCTTCTTTCCCACCTGTTTCATTGTGTTAAATTACTGGAAGAGGACTTTTGTGGTCAAATGATACATCTGTCTTCAAAGCTTTTGGTATATATTATCGAATATGTTCCAAAAATGCTACATCAGTTTACAATTCCACTAGCAGTGAATGAGAGCCACTGTACCCCCAGGACGGTCCCAGCTTTTGTAAAGTTTTTCATGGTACTTTTTGCTTATATGGTAAAATAAAAAGGCATTTCCTTTTTTATTTTAAATATTCTGAACTTTAAATCTGTTAATGGCTATTTATGTTTTTCTTTTGTAAGTTGACTATCTAAATTCTTTGGAAACACCAACAACAATACAACAATTGAGAAGAACAATGAAGTTCATCTGGTACAGTGGTGGCAACTGTTCTCTGAATATTCCTATGCTCTGGTACAGAGAAGCTTTAGGGGTTGGTGGGAGGTAGCCATCGTGGGGAGGGAGGAACCATGCTGTGGGGGAGGGAAAGGTAAGCAGATAGCACACACACACCCCAACACACACACACACACACCCCAACACGCACACATACCCCAACACACACATACACACCAACACACACATACACACCAACACGCACACACACATCCCAACACACACACACACCCCAACACACACACACCCCAACACACACACACCCCAACACACACACACACCCCAACACACACACACACACCCCAACACGCACACATACCCCAACACACACACACACCAACACACACACACCCCAACACACACACACACACCCCAACACACACACACACCCCAACATGCACACATACCCCAACACACACACACACACACACCAACACACACACACACACACCCCAACACACACACACACACCCCAACATGCACACATACCCCAACACACACACACACACCAACACGCATACACACACCAACACGCACACACACCAACACACACATACACACCAACACGCACACATACCCCAACACACACACACCAACACACACACACCAACACACACACTCACACCAACACACACACACCAACACACATACACCCCCAACACACACACACACCCCAGCACACACACACACCCCAACACGCACACACACACCAACACAGACACACCCCAACACACACACACACACCAGCACACACACACAGCCCAACACACACACACACACACACACCCCACCACGCACACACACACACACCAGCACACACACACACACACACACACACACACATACTTTGTTTCAAAAAGAACAACTTGAGGGTTTTATTTATTTGACTTCTCCTTAAGATTTATTTGAAGGGTCAAGTAAAGTCACTTTGAAAACCACTACTTCTTACCCAGCTTCCCAGGGTTTTAGAGGAGGAGGAAGCAGAATCTCAGAAAAGCTAGAGGCCTGTGGTCAGCCAAGACCAGCAACTCAGGTTGGTGCCATCAATGCAAATTCACCTCCACTCTACTGTTTCAAGATGTTTTCTGATTACCCAACCAGAAAATTGTTCAAGGTGACTCAAGTGTGAAAAGTACTAGAGGGGCTTCCCTGGTGGCGCAGTGGTTAAGAATCCGCCTGCCAATGCAGGGGACACGGGTTCGAGCCCTGGTCCAGGAAGATCCCACATGCCGCGGAGCAACTAAGCCCATGAGCCACAACTACTGAGCCTGCATACCACAATTACTGAAGCCCACGTGCCTAGAGCCCGTGCACCACAACGAAGAGTAGCCCCCGCTCGCTGCAACTAGAGAAAGCCCACACGCAGCAATGAAGACCCAATGCAGCCAAAAATAAATAACTAAATTAAAAAAAAAAAAAGTACTAGAACTTTCTCCTAAAACCAGTTAGTTCTTTTGAAGAAGGGGTGCAACTCTTTTAATAAGCCTTTCCCACTAGTGATTTCCTGCAGCTGGGCTTCCCGTTCTGTGGTACTCCAGATGCAAAGCAGCCTCACTATGCATTTCTATAAACACATTATTAATTGGAAGATCAAAGATTAAACAAACTCCCTCAGTTTTCTATCAGTTGTGTCCTGGAATTCACATTTTCCCTTCTCTTCTAAATATCTAATGGACAATGTTTTCTAAACAGTGGTTAGTAACTAATTTACCAAATCATAATTCACTGATTCACTTTGGATTTGAGAAACATAGTCTTAGTTATTCAGCCTTGGACATTACCAGGGCTGAAGATACGTTTCTATTTCAGGTTGTACATATGTTAACAGTTGTTCTTAGTTCATGTATTTTTGCCCTAAAGTAGTAAGGAAAAAATTCAAGAGGTAATAATTTGAAACATCAAAAAGGGAATAATGATAAATACTTGAACTTTGAACTTTAGGGCTACAAACAAGTTTTGCCCCCTAAAAATAACCTTAATTACTTCCAGTGTTTCCACTTTTTCTATGATTAACTCTTTACCTTCTCATTTAATATTTCCTGTCCTGTGATCTGTTCCTACCATTTACAGTAGTAGTTAAGAGATGTATCTGCATTAGCTCATTTAATCCTCACAGTAACAAATATTTTTGTGGGTTAGGGATTGTTATTATCTCCATTTCACAGATGTAGAAATGGAGTTTTAAAGTGGTTAGGTGTCAAATACATTTTTAGATCATGGTTCATCTGTTTCTGAAATTCATTTTTATCTAGTACATTTTATGCTTCCCATAATTCAGAAAGAATTTCTACAATTATTTGGATAGTTCCTTTGACTGAGCCTTAACTTCTATGCTGTCTCCAAGGACTCCAAGTCATATTTCAAATTACAGAAGTTTTATTAGACATATAGTAAAACATACATTATGCTCATAGTCAAATCTGTCCAGACTCAGCATACTGAGGACATCCTATGACAGATATGAGCACTAAGTTGTCATCAGATCTTTTAACATTCAGTAATTCCTTTGTGCATTGAAATGAAAATACAAAATCATAATGGTTTGGTCGATAAAATGTTAAGCCTCTTGAATGCAGGGCTTCATCTAGCCTGAAGTATATATAAATATTTGTAAAATATAAGCCTGGAGACTTGAATTCAGAAAGATCAGTTACAAGTTTGCTAGATTGTCTCCTTTCAGAAACCACATGCTGTGACTTTCTCATTCTGCTCATGGATATATCTCCAGTTCTTGGATGCAAAGTGATAGAAATCATAAGAACTATACTCTTAAAAAACAAACTTATGGTTACCAAAGGGGAAACGTGGGGAGGAGGAATAAATTAGGAGCTTGGGATTAACATACACACACTACTATATATAAAATAGATAACCAGCAAGGACCTACTGTTTAGCACAGGGAACTTTACTCAATATTCTGTAATAACCTATATGGGAGAAGAATATGAAAAAGAATGAATATATGTATATGTATAACTGAATCACTATGCTGTACACCTGAAACTAACACAACATTGTCAGTCAACTATACTTCAATAAAATTTTTAAAAAAAGAACTATACTCTTGAATTAATCTAAGGACAACTTAATAAATCTTTATTGGTATATGCATCATATCAGTACTACAGGTAATTTTGAAAAATCCTTTAATGATAAGGATTCATTTTGGCCCAGTAACTATGTTTTGATCATATTTAAGACCTAAAAAGGTAGAGTGAGGGATGTTGACAAGGTTGTTACTATCACTTCTGAATAATGAAATTTATCTAGAATTCAGTTTCACATTTTATGTCTGACAACACTGGGACATGAAACTATGAAGTATTCTACATATCTTACATTTTTATATGATAGGCAAAGAATTTGAACTCCTCTTCAAATGTATCCCACTGATAAAATTTTTGTGAGATGACAAATAGGTTTCTTTGTATATCAGTTTAGAAAATAAACCCTATGGGGCTAAACAAATTTGCTTAAAGTCAACATAGAACATAGGTAGGTTACAAAAAGTGTAAGATTATATCTTAGTGTGTTATGAAAATCCATCAGCATTATTATGTTAGTTGCCATTTTCAATTCTGGCTCTGCATCTGCCTGTTTCTATCCAGCTATTGAGTATCACGGATTCTCCCGTATACCAATGTCTTCGCTTAAATTTTTGAGAGATAGATTTGATGCCAAAAACTTGGCCTCTGCACCAGTGCCAGATCAAATCTTGGAGACAGAGTTTTGCATGTAGTAGAAAAGAATAGCTTTATTGCTTTGTCAGGCAAAGGGGGACACAGCAGCCTCGTGCCTCAAAAACTGTGTGTTCCAATCTGGGAGGATTCGGTGAGGAATTTTATAGCAATGGTTCAAGGGTAGAGTTGCTAATAAGGATCAGGGTGTGTGCATGGCCTGCACTCCTTTAATCTGGCCTCAGATGGTCTCCTGATGAGCTTCTCTGGTTCCTTTAATCTGGCCTCAGGTGGTCTCTTCCCTTGTCTCTGCATCCCCTCCTTCTCCTGATTAGCAACTGTTGGTGTCTGCCCTTTAGAACTCAGGGAAGGTCGTGGAGGCTGGAGTCTATACCCCACAAATAAGAAATGGGGGGCACAGAAAGGCTTCCATGCCCAGGAGCCCCACTGAGGTCCTGCTCAGTTTCAGATCTAATTGACCCAGCTCACTTTTTGATGCCAGGGTTTAGGTCTCCTGTGATAAATGTGACTTGTGCTGACATAGCATGTGACAAGCAGGATTGTTGACAGTCCCACAGGAGAATGGAACTCTTCTCTTGTGGTCACCAGAACAGTGCTGGGTCTGGCTATCTTAAGGTCTAGGGTCTCCTTATTTCCAGAATTTTTTGAGATTTCACTGGAAACTTACAAGAAAGCTCAAATTTTATTTGAGCTAGTTTGAGTAGGTTTCTGTTCCTTGTAAACCAAGAGGCTATCCCAGAACAGATGCTAACAACCTTATCAAAAATTTTTTCCCATCCATTTTTTATGTCTTAATATACATAGCAGAACAAATACACATTATGAAAAATTATGTCTTTTTAGGAGAAAGTTAAAAATTAAAATTAAATATGCTCCACTTCTATGAAAAGAGACAGCAACTCCAACACACAGGAAATGAACAAATGAGGGCAATTAGGAAGTGTAAAAAAGGGAGGGATGAAAAAGGAGAATAATTTTTCCCTTTGTTTTGCTTTCCCAAAGATTTGGGTGTTAGATGGAACTTTAGTTTCTCTAAACTGAAACACAATATGGCGGTTAAGTGGGTTTCTCTGAAGCTAGACTGCTTAGGTTCAAATCATGGCTTTGCTAAATTTAGCTGAATGACCTAGAAAACTAACCTCTCTGTGCCTCAGTTTCTCATTCTTAAATTTGGTAGAACAACTTTCAGTTTTTAACTAGTGATCTTAGGTCCTATAAAAATAGACTAAAACTTTTTAATGTATTTATAGTAACTAAACAAATATATAGCTCCAGTAGGCATTTATTATATCATATTGATTGGACAAAGATAGGGCAATAACCCTAGTTAAGTTTGTGATCTCTCTAGGGACTCTGAAGGCAAGAGGACTGAAGCTTCTTTCTCAATTGGCCGAGACAGTATAGACCCTCCACAGCCCAGTTTGGGGACCCCCAGTAGACCTAGACCATAACACAGCTGCCCTTCCTCCCTCAGGAAATCTTATATTCTCAAATTCTTTATTCCCTATCCACCAAGGAATACCTACTTAAATGTTCAATATTTTTCTGGGACTGAATAGCACCTGAGCAAAAAGTGTGTACAACAATTCATGACAGGTGGTAATTTTACCTTTGTCCCAAGATCTCATTTTGGCAGGTGCTACCAATCTATAATCTAGTATTGCATGGATTCCTGACCCTGACCTGCAAACCTTGTCAGGCTGTAGGGTTCTGAGCTTTAAATTCCTGCCTGAAGACCTCACCACTTTGACTGGTAAATATGTGACTCTTGGTTCTTTCCTGGCCACCTAGGTTCAATCCTATTACTTTGATGACCTCAGGGAGGTACTTGGTGTCCTCCAGCTCAACTGGTTTCAAACATCTGGAGTTTACTGTCTGGATTTCAGCTGTTCCCCTGTCAGCTGTGTTTCTTTGCCTAACCTCTTGGTCAGGTTTACTTGGTCCTGAGCTCTGGGTTCCTGCAATCCACAGTCCTGGTATTATCATACCCAACACTTGCCTCTTTGGGAACATCAGAGACAGGAGCTAGAACTGACATTTACAGAGTGACTACTAATTTAGAAACTATACTAGATATTACAAATTCTGTGTGTGTGTGTGTGTCTGTGTGTGTGTGTGTGCATGTGTTTAATCCTTATTAAAAACTATGATATAAAGATCATTAGCCCCATCTTACAAATGAAAAAAACTGAAGCTCAGAAATCATATATAACTTGTTAGAAAAAGCACACCATCAGTGCACAGGGGAATTTCTGCCTCTTCATCCCCACCGAACATAATTGCATCTATGACACACCATTCGTAGTTGGATGTTTGCCTTCATCCTTGGCTTGCTTTCCTTCACTTCTTTGTGGAAAGAACTGCCCATGTGGTTATTTATTTATTTTTTCTAAATAAACCTTGGCTATTAAAATGAATCAGAGTTTCCTGGAACCAGCCATTCACTGGGACCCATAGTATATAGATTCTTCCTGAACTTCTTGACTTTCGTTTGGCCAGAAGAGGAAACAACATAGTAGTTAATACACAGATTCGGGGGCTAGACAAATGTGGAGTCAAGTTCTGACACCAGCACTCACTGGTGTGTACCCTGGGACTAATTGCTTGACATCTGTATGAGGCTGTGCATATGGAGCTTTTCACAGGACCTGAGAAGGGAGGAAGAGTAAGTTCTCAATAAACTCTGTGTACTGTTGTGCTACTACTTCATAATTATTATCTATTATAATGTCCTTCCAATGCACTCTCCCAATCCTGTGTTCTGAACTGAGGTCAAGCAGGGAGTAGCGCAAATAAAAGTTAAGTAAGGGGCATAAAAATCTAAGACTTGGGAAAATGAGTTCTCTGTTTTTTTCAACATTCTGTCCTCAACTGCCTGTCAAGAGAAGAAAACACAAGGGGGTGGAAGGTTTAAATCTTAGGAAGGAGGAAAAGATGGTCACATTCCAGTTCTTTTCTGAGAATTCAATTGATCTGTTATAATAAGTCATGCTTTGAAACTAGGAAAAGAGTTAATGGAGTTATAGTACAGAGGTTGCATGGAACCACATTAATGAATGGAAAGTGAGCCAGAATTTACTAGTGAAATGCAGAAACTTTCCAACTGGATCACTGATACAGACCTGGCCAGGCTGTCATACTACTTCTTACTGTAATAGCTATAACCACAGTTCTGGGGGCACTCTGAACTCCATGATTTTCAGGCAGATACTAGCTCAAAAATAGTTTTAAAAACTGGAGTGTATATCTTCTTAATGACTAACTCCAAATAAGCTCTTGAAGTGCTTTATCCTTATATTTGTTCATCTATAACACTAGTTCTTTCCTTATATTGACTGCTACAGCTTCATCAGTGAATGGTGAGTACAAAAATTTGATAAACAATTTTAAGCACAAGTCAGTTGAGCTACGTTCCCATCATCCCAGTATTATGTGATCTGCAGCAGATCATTTAGTGTCTCTGACCTCTGTTTTCTCCTCCATAAAACAAGCATCTTTTTTGCTTATTAAAGCATAATTGACATACAATATCATGTTAGTTTAAGGTGTACATCACAGTGATTTGATATTTATGTACTTTTTAAAATTTTATTGGAGTATAGCTGATTTACAATGTTGTTCTAGTTTCAGGTGTACAGCAAAGTGATTCTTATACATGTACATATATTCATTCTTTTTTAGATTCTTTTCTCATATAGGTTATCACTGAATATTGAGTAGAGTTCCCTGTGTTATACAGTAGGTCCTTGTTGGTTATCTATTTTATATATAGCAGTGTGTGTGTGTGTTCATCCCAAGCTTCTGATTTCTCCCTCCCCCTCCACGTTTCCCCTTTGGTAACCATAAGTTTGTTTTCAATATCTGTAAGTCTATTTCTGTTTTGTAAATAAGTTCATTTGTTCATTTTCTTTTCTTTTTTCTTAAATTAGAGTCCACATATGAGTGATATCATGTTATATTTGTCTTTCTCTGTATGTACATTTTGAAATGGTCACCATGACCAGGAATGGAACCCACGCTCCCTGCAGTGGAAGTGTGGAGTCTTAACCACTGGACCACCAAGGAAGTCCACAACTTATTTATTTTATAATTGGAAATTTGTACCTCTTCATGCTCAGCTGTTTGCCAAACCCCTTCCCCTCTGGCACTACCAATTTTTTTTTTTTTTCTGTATCCATAAGTCTCTTTCTGTTATTTGTTTGTTTTGATTTTTAGATTCCACATGTAAGTGAAATCATATGGTAATTGTCTTTCTATGTCTGACTTAGCATAATACCCTGTAGGTTCATTCATGTTGTCCTGAACGGCAAGATTTCAATCTTTTTATGGCTGAATAATATTCCATTGTATATATATATATACCACATCTTCTTTATTTATTTATTTATTTATTTATTTATTTATTTATTTATGGCTGTGTTGGGTCTTCGTTTCTGTGCGAGGCCTTTCTCTAGTTGTGGCGAGCTGGGGCCACTCTTCATCGCGGTGCGCGGGCCTCTCACTGTCGCGGCCTCTCTTGTTGCGGAGCACAGGCTCTAGACGCGCAGGCTCAGTAATTGTGGCTCACGGGCCTAGTTGCTCCGCGGCATGTGGGATCTTCCCAGACCAGGGCTCGAACCCGTGTCCCCTGCACTGGCAGGCAGATTCTCAACCACTGCGCCACCAGGGAAGCCCCCTACCACATCTTCTTTATCCATTCAACTATCAGTGGACACTTAGGTTGTTTCCATATCTTGGCTATGGTAAATAATGCTGCAGTGAACAAGGGGTGCATGTATCTTTTTGAGTTGGTATTTTCATTTTCTTTAGATAAATGCCCAGCAGGAGAATTGCTTAATAGTAGGTAGTTCTATTTTTGATGATCACCACTCTGACAAGTGTGAGGTGATATCACATTGTGGTTTTAATTTGCATTTTCCTGATAATTAGTGATGTTGAGCATCTTTCCATGTGCCCGTTGGCGATCTGTTTGTCTTCTTGGGAAAAATGCCTATTCAGGTCCTCTGTCCATTTTTTAATCTAGTTGTTTGATATTTAGCTGTATAAGTTCTTTATATATTTCAAATGTTAACCCCATATCAGATATATGATTTGCAAATATCTTCTCCCACTTAGTAGGTTACCTTTTGTTTTGTTGATGGCTTCCTATGCTGTGTGAAAGCTTTTTAGTTTGATGTAGTCCCATTTGTTTATTTTTGTTTTTGTTGCCCTTACCTGAGGAGTCAGATCCAAAAAAAATACTGCTAAGATTGATGTCCAAGAGCATATTGCCTATGTTTTTTTCTAGGAGTTTTATGGTTTCAAGGCCTTACATTCAAGTCTTTAACCAATTTTGAATTTATTTTTGTATATGGTATAAGACAGTGATCCAGTTTCATTCTTTTGCATGTATCTGTCCAGTTTCCCCCACACCATTTATTGACTGTCTTTTCTCCATTTATATTCTTGCCTCCATTGTCATAAATTAATCTACCATATATGTATGGGTTTCTTTCTGGGCTCTCTGTTCCATTGATCTGTATGTCTGTTTTCATGCCAGTAACATACTGTTTTTACTGAAATCAAGAAGCATGATACCTCCAGCTTTGTTTCTCTGTCTCAAGATTTCTTTGGCTATTTGAGGTCTTTTGTGGTTCTATACAAATTTCAGAACTCTTTGTTCTAGTTCTGCAAAAAATGCCATTGGTATTTTGATAGGGATTGCACTGAATCTGTAGATCGCTTTGGGTAGTGTGGACATTTTAACAATATTAATTCTTCCAATCCATGAATATAGGATAGGTTTCTATTTATTTGTGTTGTCTTCAATTTCTTTCACCAGTGTCTTATAGTTTTCAGAGTACAGGTCTTTGACCTTCTTGGTTAAATTTATTCCTAAGTATTTTATTATTTTTGATGCAATTTTAATGAGATTGTTTTCTTAAGTTCTCTGTCTGACAGTTCATTATTAGTGTATAGAAACACAGCAGATTTCTGTATATTAATTTTTATCCTGCAGCTTTATTAAATTCATTGTCTCCTGCAACATTACTAAATTCACTGATGAGCCTTAATAGTTTTTTAGTGATATCTTTAGGATTTTCTATATATAGCATCACATTCATCTGCATATAGTGCTGGTTTTAGGATTTTCTATATATAGCATCACATTCATCTGCATATAGTGCTGGTTTTATTTCTTCCTTTCCAGTTTGGATTCCTTTCATTTCTTTTCCTTGTCTGATTGCTGTGGCTGGAACTTCCTATACTATATTGAATAAAAGTGGCAAGAGTGGGCATCTTTGTCTTGTTTCTGATCTTAGAGGAAATTCTTTCAGATTTTCCCCATTGAGTATGATGTTAGCTGTGGGTTTGTCATATATGGCTTTTATTATGTTGTTGTACGTTCCCTGTATACAAACTTTGTTGAGAGATTTTTTATCATAAATAGATGTTGAATTTTGTCAAGTGCTTTTTCTGCATCTATTGAGATGATTGTATTGGGTTGGCCAAAAAGTTCCTTCGGGTTGGAACGAACTTTTTGGCCAATCCAGGATCTTACTGAAAAACCCGAACGAACTTTTGGGCCAACCCAATCTAATTTTTATGTTTCCTTTTGTTAATTTGTTGCATCACATTGAAGGACTTTCAGATGTTGAGTCACCCTGCATCCTGGGATATATTCCACTTGATCACAGTGTATGAGCATTTTAATGTATTGTTGAATTCGTTTTGCTAATATTTTGTTGAGGGTTTTTGTATCACTGTTCATCAGAGATTTTGGCCTGTAATTTTCTTTTTTTCTTTCTTTCTTTTTTTTTTTTTTTGTTTCTGTCTGGTTTGATATCAGGGTAATGCTGGCCTCATAAAGCTTGGAAGCATTATTTCCCTTCAGTTTTTTTATATAATTTGAGAAAGGTAGGCATTAACTCTTCTTTAAATGTTTGATAGAATTCACTAGTGAAGCTGTGAATCCTGGTCCTGGACTTTTCTTTGTTAAGAATTTTTAAATTACTGATTCAATTTCATTACTAGTAATGGGTCTGTTTAGATTTTCTATTTTTTTATGATTGCCTTAGAAGATTGAGTGTTTCTAGGAATTTATGCATTTCTTCTAGGTTTTCTAATTTATTGCCATATAATTGTTCATAGTAGTCTCTTATCATCCTTCTTATTTCTGTGGTATCAGCTGTAACACCTTTTTCATTTCTCTTTGTTCAGGATAAGACTTGCTAAAGATTTATCAATTTTGTTTATTTTTTTTTCTCAAGGAATAAGCTCTTAGTTTCATTGATCCTTTCTACTTTTTTTTTAGTCTCCATTTCTTCTTGCTCTGATCTTTATTATTCCCTTCCTTCTACTAACTTTGGGTTTTGTTTGTTCTTCTTTTTCTAGTTCCTTTAGATGCAAAGTTAGATTGTTTAATTGAAATTGTTCTCTCTTTTTCTTTTGAGGTAGGCTGGTATCACTATGAACTTTTCTCTTAGAACACCTTTTGCTGGGACCCAGACATTTTAAAATGTTGTGTTTCCATTTTTGTTTGTCTCAAGGTATTTTTTGACTTCCTCTTTGATTTCTTTGTGGACCTATTGATTTTTTTTAGTAGCATGTTGTTTAGTCTCCATGTGTTTGTGGATTATTTTCCAGTTATTTTCTTGTGAGCGATTTCTAGTTTGATTCTAGTGATTGATGACTGTTGTTAGAAAAAATGCTTGATATGATTTCAGTCTTCTTGAATGTATCAAGACTTGTTTTGTGGCCTAACATGTCATCTATCCTGAAGAATGTTTCATGTGTACTTGAAAAGAATGTGTATTCTACAGTTTTGAGATACATCGATTTTCTGTCTGCATGATCTACCCATTGATGTAAATGTGATATTAAAGTCCCCTACTATCTTTGTATTACTGTCAATTTCTCCCTTTATGTTTGTTAATTTGCTTTATATATTTAGGTGCTTCTATGTTAGGTGCATAAATATTTACATATGTTATATCCTCTTGTTAAATTGACCCCTTTATCATTATATAATGCCCTTCATTGTCTTTTGTTTCAGTCCTTGTTTTAAAGTCTACTTTATCTGATACAAGTTTTTCTAACCCAGCTTTCATTTTGTTTCCATTTGCATGGAATATCTTTTCCCATCCTTTCCATTTTAGCCTGTGGGTGTGTTTATATCCAAAGTGAGTCTCTTGTGGACAGTATATAAATGTGTCTTGTTCTTTTCATCCATTCAGCCACCCTATGTCTTGATCACAGCATTTAGTCCACTTATATTTAAAGTAATTATTGATATGTATTATGTATTTCCATTTTGTTAATTGTTTTTTGGTTGTTTCTGTAGTTCTTCTCTGTTCCTTATTCTCTTGTTCTCTTCCCTAGTAATTTTATGATTTTCTTTAGTGTTATGTTTAGATTTCTTTCTCTTTGATTTTTGTATATTTATTATAGGTTTTGGGCTTGTGGTTACCATGAGGTTCATATATAACGATCTATATATAAAGCCATCTATTTTAAGTTGGTAGTCACTTAAGTTCATATGTATTTGAAAAGCACTACATTTTTATTCCCCCTCTATATTTTATGTTGTTGATGTTATTTTTACATTTTTTATTTTGTGTAGCCCTTAACTACTTATTGTAGTTATAGTTGATTTTACTACTTTGGTCTTTAGCCTTCATACTAGCTTTATAAGTGGTTGATCCACTGTCTTTACTATATGTTTGCCTTTGTCAATGAGATTTTTTTTCTTTCATATATTTCCTTATTTCTAGTTATGTCATTTTTATTTCTGCTTACAGAAGTTCCTTTAACATTTCTTTTAAGCCTGGTTTAGTGGTGATGAACTCCTTTCATTTTTTCTTGTCTGGGAAACTCTTTACTTCCCCTTCAATTCTCAATGATAACCTTGTTGGATAGAGTATTATTACTGGTTGTAAGTTTTTTCCTTTCAGCACTTTGAATATATCATGCCACTCTCTTCTGACATGCAAAGCTTCTGCTGAAAAATCAGCTGATAGTCTTATGGGGGTTCCTTTATACGTAACTACTTGTATTTCTTTTGCTACTTTAAAAATTCTCTATCTTTAACTTTTGACATTTTTTAGTATAATGTTTCTTGGTACAGATCTCTTTGGGTTTATCTTTTTGGGGACTCTCTGTGTTTCTTGTACCTGGGTGTCTGTTTCCTTCCCCAGGTTAGGGAAGTTTTCAGCCATTACTTCTTCAAATAAGTTTTCTGCTCCTTCCTCTGTTTCACTTCCTTCTGGGAGCTCTTTAATGCAAATATTAATACATTTAATGTAGTCTCAGAGGTGCCTGAAACGATTCTCATTTTTTTTAAATTCTTTTTTCTTTTTGCTGTTCTGATTGGGTGATTTCCAATACTCCATCTTTCAGATCACTGATCCATTTCCTCTGTATCATCCAATCTGCCATTGATTCTCTCTAATGTATTTTTCACTTAAGTTATTGTATTCTTCAGATTTAATTGCTTCATTCTTTATATATATATATATATATATATATATATATAATTATTTATTTATTTATTTATTTATGGCTGCCTTGGGTCTTCATTGCTGTGTGTGGGCTTTCTCTAGTTGCAGAGAGCGGGGGCTACTCTTCCTCACAGTGCACAGCCTTCTCACTGTGGTGGCTTCTCTTGTTGCGGAGCACGCTCTCTAGGTGCACGGGCTTCAGTAGTTGTGGCATATGGGCTCAGTAGTTGTGGCTTGCGGGCTCTAGAGCGCAAGCTCAGTAGTTGTGGCACATGGGCTTAGTTGCTCCATGGTGTGTGGGATCTTCCCGGACCAGGGATTGAACCCATGTCCCCTGCATTGACAGGCGGATTCTTAACCACTGCGCCACCAGTCCTTAATTGGTTCTTTCTTATATTTTCTAACTGTTTTTTGAAGTTCTCAAATGTGTTCATTCATTCTTCCCCCAAGTTCTGTAAGCATCTGTAAGCATCTTCCCCCAAGTTCTGCAAGCATTACTTTGAATTCTTTATCAGGTCGATTACTAATCTCCATATCATTATGGTCTTTTTCTGAGGTTTTGCCTTGTTCTTTCATTTGGAACATGTCTCTTTTCCCCCTCATTTTGCTTGCCCCTCTGTGTTTGTTTCTATGCATGAGGTAAAACTGCTACCACTCTCTTTCTTGAAGGAATGGCTTTGTGTAGGTGATGATTCTTCTCATTCAACGCTGCTCTATCTCTTGATTGTTTCTTAAATCTTTGTGGTGGCCTATATTGCCTGATTCATTCTTGATATGCCTCTGATGTTGAGGGTATGCTGAGACATGTCAGTGTTCCAAGAGGAAGAATCTCATTTAGCATCCAGTTTCAGGCTGATGCCAGATCCTCAGGCAGTAGCTTTTCAAGTATGCAGATAAATATAGTCCTGTAGGGCCATAATTGTAATTCTTGCTGGCCTCTGGACCAGGCGATCTGAAGGTGTCCCCTGGATGACAATTGCAAAAATCTGGGCTTCTGATGAGTGTATTAGTTCCTTTCTGGGGAGGCTCATGAAGCTATAATAGGCCAAAGGGGTGCACATGGATGGTGTCTCCCACTTACACTCCCTGGGAGCACCTCCTTTGCCTCTAGATGTGTGGAAAACCCGAAGCCTGTCCTTCAGGGTGAAGTTCCATGTCAAGTGAATAGGTCTTTTTCATGGGAAGACTGGGGCTGTGCTTCATTCTGCTGTGCCTGCAGCGCTCTGAGGGTGGTAGCCTGGCAAGAACTGTGTTTCTGATCGTTACGGTCCCATGGAGCTCAGGGATTCCAGCCCCACTGGCCACCAGGGCCAGGAGATCAAGGAGTGTCCCCTGCGCAGACTGTGCACGCCTGCTGGCTTTAGCTAGGTGGCTGGGGAATGTAGGAGGCAGGGCTTGCTCTCTTGCTTCAGGAAGGCACCAGGAAAATGACTTGACTATGCGTGCCTGTGGGCTAAGCAATGCAGCATGGGAGTGCCTTGCCTGTGTGCCTGTTGGCTTTAGGCTGGGAGTGGGAGAATGCCATGACTGCTCATGCTTGCCAGCGCCAGCCAGGGGGAAGGGGAGAGTTGCAGCTGTCCGCACCCACAGACTTCAGCTAGGGAGCAGAAAAGTGCCACAACCATTCACACATGCCCACCTGAGTGCTGCAACTGCCAAAGCTCTCCAGCTTCAGCAATACAGCGGGATTGCTCGCCCCAACGTCAGAGCTTGCCTTCCTATGCTAGCAGGTTAGCTGGAGAGCATAACAATGACATCTACCAGTGCCTCCATCTCCACCATACTCTGCCCCTCCTGCCAATGCTTTCAGATTTGATAATGACTGTCCTTCACATGTAGTCTCGGCACTTTTTGAACTGCTGTTATTTCACTGGGTCTTGGCGCGAGTGAAACCGCGTGCAAGCCCTTTAAGAGGGGAGTCTCAGTTTCCTTTAGCACTTTGGGACCCTTAGGTGTCAGGACCTTGGTTTTCTAAGCCAGATGTTTTGGGGGCTCATTGCTTCAGTATTGATCTCAGGGGCCAGGGGAGCTGATGTGGGGCGAAAACCCCTTGCTCCTCCAAGAGCAGCGCTTGTCTAGTGAGATTTCTCTCTACTGTTTGCTGACACACGGGGATGGGAGGGGCTTTTAGTGAGAGCATTTCTCTGCCTCTCCTACCCATCTTGATGTGGTCCTTTTTTATCTTCTGTTGTGTAGCAGGTGTTTAGCTAATTCTCATGTTCATTTCAGAAGGGATTGATCTATAGGTAGCTATATATTTGTTGTGTCCATCGGAGAAGTTAAGTTCCTACACCACCATCTTGAACTTCCCCTAAAACAAGTATCTTAATGGCATAACTAGTATGGTTTTGCCATTAACAAATCACTCTCTCATGCATTATCTCATAAAACAGCCCCCTCCTCACCTACCTCCTTAGGATGCTGTGGAACTAAAACAGTTAATAGGTATAAGAAGCTTTTGAAATGTTAAAGAGGGCAGTAAAATGCATACAGTAGTAATGGTTTCATAGTATAATTAGAAAATACTCCATAGAAGATCCATGTTTCCATTGTTTAAGCAGACAGTGTTCTCAAACCATTAACACAGACCTCCACTGGATTTTTTAGCTAGTGAGCATTTAATTTGCATTGCTGAGTTCATAAGCCAGCCAGCCCTCTGTAACACACAAGGCAGGGCAGCCCATGGGGGAGAGCCTCATCAGCTCCAGGCCAAATGCAGCCTCTGATTGGCTCATTCCAAACAAGGACAGTTTGTAGCTGTTATTCCAAGAAACCCGCAGGATGCGGAATTTCTTTTCCTTTTACACTTCCCACCGGTGTAGTAAATAGTAACTTTTTGCCAACCATTCATAAACCACTGCACCACACACATCTAAAGTACCTATTTTGAGATATTCTAAGAAATATGCAATTTTTAAAACATCTCAGCTTTTTTCAAATCTCACTTTTCTCTGTAAGCTCATGATTTAAAAGCATTTACATAATGAAAGAGGCACTTGAAAAGCACATAATTATGAGCAGTTTTTGAAAAAAAGGCATAAAAATGCAATTTGAAAAATTCTATTCTCAGGAAAGCAGCAATATATTTTTGCTTTAATTTGAAAACTTGAAGATCTAAAAAAAAGGTCTTTTAAACACACAGTGAAGCAGTCTTAGTAATCAGTGACAACTTTGGATGGCATTAAATGAGTTACTGGCATACTTTCTATTTTTTGCTATTTTTAATATCTTTTAAAATTAATAAATGTAAATTGGTACAATGAAGAAATCTATAGATAAGATTATTTAGATTAGTCAATTGCTATGTTCTGTTAAAAAAATAAATGACTTTGTATTTTTAAAATTTAATGATAATATGTAATGTATGTAATATAATAATTTTATAAATAGAATTCAGCACTTCACAGATACCAGAATATTACTGGTGAAAATTTATAAACTATATTATCAACTCCTAAGAGCTTGCAATGGAGCCACTCAACTAGAATTTAGTGAGGACTTTTAAAAATGTTTGTTAGGGCTTCCCTGGTGGCGCAGTGGTTGAGAGTCCGCCTGCCAATGCAGGGGACACGGGTTCGAGCCCTGGTCTGGGAAGATCCCATATGCCGCGGAGCAGCTGGGCCCGTGAGCCACAACTACTGAGCCTGCGCGTCTGGAGCCTGTGCTCCGCTACAAGAGAAGCCGCGATAGTGGGAGGCCCGCGCACCGCGATGAAGAGTGGCCCCCGCTTGCCGCAACTAGAGAAAGCCCTCGCACAGACACGAAGACCCAACACAGCCAAAAATAAATAATAAATTAATTAATTTAAAAAAAAAAGTTTGTTAAAGTCTCACTGTTGCTTTCAGTGTATATGTAATATGGAACAATAATAGTGAGAATATGTGAAAGAAATGCTCTGAATTTAAAGCACATAGTGATTGACTCCTCTGCTTTGGCCCTTATTCAGCAGCAGGACACAGAATTGCTTTTTTGAAAGCTTACAGATAATAAATGCTACTAGTAGAAGTCACCTTCATATTTAGAGCCAAAAGAACTATTCTATACCTCTAAGAGAGGTAGATACATTTAAATCTGAAGATTATGCTAAACTTTCTAAAATAGGGGCGCTCTTACAAATACATAACAGGTTTAAGCATTACAAAACTTCATTTAATTGTAATCTGGGAAGTACTGTATCTTACTTTCTTAATTTTCAACAGATAAGTAAAATACTGTTGAAAAGTTAACCAACTGAATACAAAAGATCTTTTTCTTACATAGAAAGAGAACAGAATGCACTTGGAGTTGATGCTAAAATTAACTTATCGAAATTTTAAAGAGCTGATTTTAACTGATTAGTAGCTATATTATGAAATGAGTAGGAGACAAAAAGTATTGATTTCTAATTATAAATTCATGATTCCTTAAGGAAACTCAAACATTCTCTTCTTATTTTATACTTTTTCTGAGTATTTTAACCATTTCATATCTTCGATTAACATCTTATATTCAATTCAAACTATTTTTCTCATTTCAAGACTCACTTATCAAACTCCTCCTGTTAGAGGCCCAACGGTATCTAAAAATCATCATCAATCCATCAATATCCTTATGTCCATAAATGTAACCTTCTTCTACCCAAACCAGAAATCTTGGAGTTAATCTAAACTTCTCTTTCCATTTCTTGCCATATTCAATAAAGCCATATTGATTTAGATCTCTCAAATCTGTCCTATGTTTAGGCTCTCAGTTTCCCTGAATTCCACAATAGCCTTGCAAACTCCCAGAGGAACTGACATGTTAGCTGAGTCCTATGATGACTTAGCAGCCATCAGATGGAAGGATGTTGAGGAAACAGTCTCTCACTGAGAGAACACCTCCAAAGGTCTCTCTAAGCTGGGAAGGCAGCATATTCCATTAAAAAACTGAAAGTAGTTCTGCATAGGTGAAGCCAGGAGATCAAGGATGAACTGAGAAGAGTATATGCAACCCAAAAGGTTAGGAACATTATTGTTTTCACTATGAATATCCAATGCTTAGAGTAGCATATCCAATGCCTAGAGTAGTAGCATTTAGTGGTCATTCAGTATACATTTGTTACATTAATGAAGAAACAAATGAATTCAAGAGCTAAAAGACTCTGAAGGGCTTTACAAGCTTTCTTAATATTTGGATAGTCTTCAAAGGGCAATGGGAAACCATTAAAAGGTCTTTAGCTGCAGAATGACATAATCAGATCTACCTCTTAGAAATATCGCTCTGGCTATTGTATGAAGGAAAGATAGAGGGAAGAAGCAAGATTCCATGGAAGAGACTAATTAAGAGAACATTTTACTAGGCAGAGAAAGAGAGAGATGCTAGAGGCTTGAATTAGGAAGCTAAAATGAAGACGAGTATACGTAGATATCTGAGAGATGTAGAGGAGATTGGTCCCTAGGACTTAGAGATTAATGAAGTAACTGAAGCTGGGTAGTAGAAGAGATGGAGGAAGCAAGGATGGATTTACAGCTTTGACAACTAGCTGAAAGGTTAATTGGAACATGGAACATGGGAGAAGAAAAAGGTTTGGTTTTAATTTGTTTTGTTTTTCAAATGTGTGCATTACTGCACTAGGCAGAGATATATTAAATGTGATATGTCAAAAATACATGTCTAGAAGGCAGATTTGGATATATGGTTCTGGCACTCAGGAAAGCAATGTCAGATACAAATATAGATTTAGGAGTTACTGTTAAAGATGGAATCAAGGGGGTGAGCAAGACTCCAGAAAAAGAGTGGGGGGGAAGCTATGTGCTATGAAAGTAATAGAAAGCATTAAAATAAGAGGCACAGTCAGTAAAGGATATCAAGAAAATGCCTAACTGTTGATTTTGCAACAAGCAGTTTGCAGTCTTGGTAAGAATAGTTTCAGTAGAGTTCTTCATGTGGGAGCCAGATAGCAGTAAGCTGAAAAGTAAGTGGGAGGTGAGAAAGTGAGGAAATAATGCCTGTGAACAATTCCTTCAAAAAGTTTGCCTTTGAAAGGGAAGAGAGATAGACCAGGTGGAGCTAGAAGAGAGTGTGAGATCCAGGGAGGACTAGATTTTATCGTAAAGATGCTAAAGACTTAAGTATGTTTAAATAATAGCGACAAGGAACCAGTAGTCAGTCAGTGGTTACAGATTTGGGAGAGAAAAGTGGAGCTAGATAAAGCTCTGTGGTTAGTCATGATGGATGGGGATCCAAAGGCCGAAAGAAAGCTTAGCTTTAGACAGAAAGGAAGGGGTGGGGGGCATCTCTCTACAAGAGGAAGAGAGAAGGAAGAAAGGCAGGGTGGAGGCAGGAAAGGTAGGACATGCCTTCTCTATTCCTTGTGAAGTCTTATGCTAAGGTTGGGGGGTGAGGCAAGAGAGGAGAAAGCTTGATGAAAGTGAGAAAAGTTTGAAATTGCTGTCGTGGGAATGGGAAAGGAAGGTGAGAGGGAATCTTAGTAAGTGCCTCCTGGCACTGCAACTCCATTGAGGTTGAGACCATAAATTTTATAGGACAAATTAGGGATACTGTGTCATTTTTATTTCCATGGTACTTATCAGCTTGGACATGGACAGGGGTAAGATACCCAGCTAGGTTTATCTAGGTTGTGATTTTTTCACATAGGTGTGACAGAAGGGAAGTAGGGCAAGATGCTGAAGATGATAATAATAGGGATATAGATTCAGCCTCCAAGCAAGGTACCAAGATTTTTTTTTTGAGGGACAAATGAGAAATTGTGGAAAGGGAGCCTTGTGAGCTTGACTACTGGCCACTGTACCAGGCTTCAAATACATTATTTCACTCATGAGCCACAGCAAACCTATTTTGTGAAACGCAATATTGTCTCCATTTTACAAATTAAAAAGTTGAAGATCTCAGAGAGGATTTACATATCCATGGTCATCAACTAGGACCCAGTGGAACTAGGACTCAATCAAAATTATTATATAAAACTAAGATCTAGCTGACCCCAAGGCCCAGATACTACATCTCAATGAAAGTAGTGAGTAGAAAGACTCTTGCCCTGTAAAATTCTATCTTTAAAAATTAATGTACAATCTGAGGATGCAAAGAAGAATTAGAACAACTAAAATGCATAGGTCCAGATTGAGGACATTATTAATTCCAAATGGGATATTATCAAACAATAATATTTGACGGCTGTGTAAAACCTTACAGAATCCAAAGAAGTTTCATAAATTTTATCTCAATAATCAAAACAATTTTATGAAGTAGATATTTTATCATTTCTATTTTATAGTTTCCAAGAAGCTAAGGGATTTACACAGCTTACTAACTGACGGATTTTGCCTCTTCATTTGTGTTTGCGAAAGCTCCTGGAAAACACAAAATGATTACAGATAGGTTATTAGCAAGCTAATGCTCCATATATGAGTTTTATATAGTTAAAAGGTAGAATAAACCTTGATACTTTTTTATTATTTCAATTTTGAGACTATCAAGAAAATATATTCAATATCTGAATATGTTTTTTTGAACTCTTGGAGAGAAAACCTGCTTACTTCATACAAATCAGATGGGGTTGTCACTGGAAAATAGTCCAGCGTCTCTCTCATGTGGAGATTTGGCTATTTTTCATTCTCTTTCATTGTAGAGGTCACAACTCAAGATTCTTACAGCTTGTTTTCATTCCAAAAGCATCTGACATAAGCTTACCCACTCGTCTCAGACTCAGGACACTTCCACTGTCTTTTTACTGGGCAAAGAGAGAAACACAGAAGTCAGAAAACTGAGAAAAATAAAGATAGTAGTATAGGTCTAAGGAAAAGAATAGAATATCAAATATAAACCAGGAATGAAGGAGCTAGAAGGAAAACCAAGAGAGTTGCATGAGTGACCAACATATTACTCTTTCCACCACATACTTTGGCTTTGTCCACAATTTCTTTTCTTCCTTCCCTGTAGGTGGTCTTCTCACCCTACTCCCTTCCTTTTATAGGAACATTTCTGGCTTCACTAGATCAATAGGTCTAGGCAGATTATTGTAATTCTATACCCTTCCTTAGAGCTGAGACACTTTTGACATATGTTATTCTCTTAATGCCATTGAAATGGTTTAAACAGGTATGAAAATGAGGGTTGGTTTTATTAATTGAATTTATAGGACAAATATGCTCTAAGAGAATCCTGATATTAGTATGTTGCTTTGAAACAGAAATTTGTTGTTGAGCTTTGGAAAGAAGCAAAGATAGAGCATCTAAAGGTAATATTTTGTCACAAATGAGTCATTTCTTGGGTTTAGTGCCCAAATGAGAAATTATGCCAAATGCGAAGTTTAAGAACTTGACAAATAATGAAGATGAAAATCCATAATGTTAAAAATCTAGTATCATGTCAATTCCTGGATTATATCTATGTAATTTGGGGGTAAGATTGTAGTCTTGATTTAAATAAGAAAGGCTGTTGGTGCCTACACATTGTAAGATTGTATGTATAGAAGAAGAAGGAGGAGGAGGGGGAGGGGGAGGGGGAGGGGGAGGGGGGGAGGAGGGGGAGGAGGGGAGGAGGAGGAGGAGGAGGGGAGGAGGGGGAGGGGGAGGGGAGGGGGAGGGGGAGGAGGAGGGGGAGGAGAAGGAGGAGGAGGAGGAGGAGGAGAAAGAAGAAGAAGAAGAAGAAGAAGAAGAAGGAGAAGGAGAAGGAGAAGGAGAAGGAGAAGGAGGAGGAGGAGAAGGAGAAGGAGAAGGAGAAGGAGAAGGAGAAGAAGAAGAAGAAGAAGAAGAAGAAGAAGAAGAAGAAGAAGAAGGAGAAGAAGAAGAAGAAGGAGGAGGAGGCGGAGGAGGAGGAAGAAGAAGGAGATGGAAAAAAGAGAAGAAGAATGAAGGCAGAAGGAGAGGGAGAATATAGGGAGAACAAGATGGAGGAGGAGGAGGAAGAGGAGGGAGGAAGGAAAGAAAGAGGAGGAGGGAAGAGAAGACAAAGGAAAGAAACAAACAACAAAGAGCATGAAATAATTTCCATTTTTCTCGGTGAAGTAAGTTACTTTGTTTGTTTGCTTGATAGAGTCTTGGTTCCCATAGGGAGGAAAAGGCAGTCTGACTTACAGATGGCTGAAAAATATTAAACAAAATCACTACACTCTATATCTCTTAGCCAGAAATTAGGGTCATCTCCATAATTTAAGATGCTTTCTCCATGTTTATATAACCACACGTGGCCTCTCTCATGGAAGCTCTCAGTGGTTTTGACAATGCAAACACAGTGTTTTTTTGCTAAAGCCAAGTGCGTTTTCTCTTACAGACTGATGCTAAAATCTGGATTAGTAAAGTTTATTTCTTGTTCATTGAAGATGGTTCCATAACAAAACTCTTTCTATTTCACTATAGAAATCAGTGTTTTGGTAATCTGCTTACAGAAAATTCTCTATAAAGGATAAATCAATACAATCAATAACATTTATTGCCTACTTTCAGGTATTTGATTTCTAAGTTACTGAGTTATTGACCTTTGCAATGATGCCAGTTTAAAGAAAAAAGAATGAATGCTTATTATTTCAAGCTTTACAAGTAGATTTGAAATTTATTTTCAAAATCCCTTTCCATTTAAATCATCCCAATCAACTCTAACAAAAATCTCATTGATGTTGCCACTCACTTATCAAACTACATAATCTTTATCTACCAATGCAAAGATCCAGAATCTTCTCAAGGAGAAAAGGGTTAGAAAAACAATATTGATATAACATAGCTCTTTTTCTTTTACTTTATTCAAATAAAATTTTCTTGAAACTCACATCACTCCAGGCCATCTGAGGTTGTTTAATCAACAAGTATATATTGTACCAGGCTCAGTACTAGATGAATAAAACAAAACCTCTGCTCTCAAAGACCTGTTTTGGAGGGACATGAGCAGACTTATTGGTGTGACAAGGAGGTAAAGTACTAATCAAGGAATAGAATAAGGAAAGAAAAATAATAGCACCTATGGGATTCAGCAAAAGAAGTTCTAAGAGGGAAGTTTATAGCAATACAATAGTACCTCAAGAAACAAGAAAAATCTCAAATAAACAGTCTAACCTTACACCTAAAGGAACTAGAGAAAGAAGAACAAACAAAATTCAAAGTTAGTAGAAGGAAAGAAATCATAAAGATTAGAGCAGAAATAAATGAAATAGAAACAAGGAAAACAATAGCAAAGATCAATGAAACTAAAAGCTGGTGCTCTGAGAAAATCTCAAATCAATAAAATAAGAAATGAAAAAGGAGAAGTTACAATGGACACCACAGAAATACAAAGCATCATAAGAGACTACTACAAGTAACTCTATGCCAATAAAATGGACAACCTGGAAGAAATGGACACATTCTTAGAAAGGTGTAACCTTCCAAGACTGAACCAGGAAGAAATATAAAATATGAACAGACCAATCACAAGTAATGAAATTGAAGCTGTGATTAAAAATCTTACAACAAACAAAAGTCCAGGGCCAGATGGCTTCACAGGTGAATTCTCTCAAACATTTAGAGAAGAGCTAACACCCATCCTTCTCAAACTCTTCCAAAAAATTGCAGAGGAAGGAACTCTCCTAAACTCATTCTATAAAGCCACCATAGCCTTGATACCAAAACCAGACAAAGATACTACAAAAAAAGAAAACTACAGACCAATATCACTGATGAATATAGATGCAAAAATCCTCAACAAAATACTAGCAAACAGAATCCAACAGCACATTAAAAGGATCATACACCATGATCAAGTGGGATTTACCCCAGGGATGCAAGGATTCTTCAATACACGCAAATCGATCAATGTGATACACCATATTAACAAATTGAAGAATAAAAACCATATGATCATCTCAATAGATACAGGAAAAGCTTTTGACAAAATTCAACACCCATTTATGATAAAAACTCTCCAGAAAGTGGGCATAGAGGGAACCTTCCTCAACATCATAAACGCCATATATGACAAACCCACAGTAAACATCATTCTCAATGGTGAAAAACTGAAAGCATTTCCTCTAAGATCAGGAATAAGACAAGGATGTCCAGTCTCTCCACTATTATTCAACATAGTATTGTAAGTCCTAGCCACAGCAATCAGAGAAGAAAAAGAAATAAAAGGAATACAAATTGCAAAAGAAGAAGTAAAACTGTCACTGTTTGCAGATGACATGATACTATACATAGAGAATCTTAAAGACGCCAACAGAAAACTACTAGAGTAAATCAATGAATTTGGTAAGGTTGCAGGATACAAAATCAATGCACAGAAATCTCTTGCATTCCGATACACCAACAACAAAAGATCAGAAAGAGAAATTAAGGAAACAATCCCATTCACCATTGCAACAGAAAGAATAAAATACCTAGGAATAAACTTATCTAAGTAGGTAAAATACCTGTACTCAGAAAATGATGAAAGAAATCAAAGATGACACAAACAGATGGGAGAGATATACCATGTTCTTGGAGAGATATACCATGTTCTTGGATTGCAAGAATCAATACTGTGAAAATGACTATACTACCCAAAGCAATCTACAGATTCAATGCAATCCCTATCAAATTACCAATGGCATTTTTTACAGAACTAGAACAAAAAACCTCAAAATTGTATGGAGACACAAAAGACCCCGAATAGCCAAAGTAACCTTGAGGGAAAAAAACGGAGCTGGAGGAATCAGACTCCCTGACTTCAGACTACACTACAAAGCTACAGTAATCAAGACAATACGGTACTGGCACAAAAATAGAAATATAGATCAATGGAACAGAATAGAAAGCCCAGAGATAAACCCACGCACCTATGGTCAATTAATCTATGATAAAGGAAGGAAGGATATACAATGGAGAAAACACAGTCTCTTCAATAAGTGGTGCTGGGAAAACTGGACAGCTACATGTAAAAGAATGAAAGTAGAACACGACCTAGTACCATAGGCAAAAATAAACTCAAATTTAAGACCTAAATGTAAGACTGGACACTATAAAACTCTTAGAGGAAAACACAGGACGAACACTGTTTGACTTAAATCACAGCAAGATCTTTTTTGACCCACCTCCTAGAGTAATGGAAATAAAAAAATAAACAAATGGGACCTAATGAAACTTAAAAGCTTTTGCACAACACAGGAAACTATAAACAAGATGAAAAGACAACCCTCAGGATGGGAGAGAATATTTGCAATCAAATCAACAGACAAAGGATTAATCTCCAAAATATATAAACAGCTCATGCAGTTCAATATTAAAAAAAAAACAACCTAATCAAAAAATGGGCAGAAGACCTAAATAGACATCTCTCCAAAGAAGACATACAGATGGCCAAGAGGTACATGAAAAGCTGCTCAACATCACTAATTATTAGAGAAATGCAAATCAAAACTACAATGAGGTATCACCTCACACAGGTTAGAATGGGCATCATCAGAAAATCTACAAACAACAAATGCTGGAAGGGTGTGGAGAAAAGGGAACCCTCTTGCACTGTTGGTGGGAATGTAAATTGATACAGCCACTATGGAAAACAGTCTGGAGTTTCCTTAAAAAACTAAAAATAGAATTACCATATGACCCAGCAATCCCACTACTGGCCATATACCCAGAGAAAACCATAATTCAAAAAGACACATACACCGCAATGTCCATTGCAGCACTATTTACAATAGCCAGGTCATGGAAGCAACCTAAATGCCCACTGACAGACAAATGGATAAAGAAGATGTGGTACATATATACAATGGAGTATTACTCAGCCAGAAAAAGGAACGAAATTGGGTCATTTGTAGAGATGTGGATGGACCTAGAGTCTGTCATACAGAGTGAAGTAAGTCAGAAAGAGAAAAACAAATATCGTATATTAATGCATATATGTGGAATCTAGAAAAATGGTACAGATGAACCAGTTTGCCAGGCAGAAATAGGCTCACAGATGTAGAGAACAAACATATGGACACCAAGGGGGGAATGCGCGGAGGGGGTGGTGATGGGATGAATTGGGAGAGTGGGATTGATATATATACACTAATATGTATAAAATAGATAAATAATTAGAACCTGCTGTATAAAAAAAATAAAATTAAATTTAAAAAGTAAAAGAAAAATAAGAGCAAAGCCTTTAGAAAGGAGACAACCTTTGAAATGAGTCTTAAATGGTAGGTATTCACTCAGGAATAAAAGAGGAGAAAGGAAGCCACTCACATTGGAGAGAACAAAGCATATAAAAAATTTTAGGAAAGATGTTCAGTATTCTAGCAATGTTATTGGACCAGAGTACAGCTGCTAAAAGGGGACTGTGGAAGGTGATCCTAGAAAGGGAAGGTAAGGCTCCAACAAGAAAGGCCTTCTATGAGATGCCAAAGAGCTTGGACTCCAACCTATAGGCAATAGAGATGCCTTTATATTGGTCTTTAAGATCCTCCCAACCATGTAGAAGATAGATTGGAAGCAAACAAGGATGGAGGCAGAAAAAAATAGGAAATTTCAGAAAGCAACTAATGATCAGACCTGAGAGAACGCAGTGGCAGTGTGTTTAGAAAGGAAAGAACAAATATAAGGTAGATTAAGGAGGCAGAAATATTAGGACTTAGTTATTAATTGATTTGTGGTTAGGGGCAAGATTAAGGAAAGTAGAATAACTCCAAGGTTTGTGACCTAGACACTTGTTAGAGGATGATGTTAGTCACTGAGAAGGGGGAATGAAAGTAATGAATGGGTTTGGAATAAAGGTTGGAGGTCCTGTAGGTTAGGCTTAGGATAGTTTGAGGTTGAAGGATAATGGGATCAAAGTACAAATGTCCAATAAGCATTCAGATATGAGTTGGAAATAAGAAGAGGGATTCAGGAGAGAGGCAGAGATTAGAGAGTTATATACAAGTGGATTGTCATTGAAATTAAGGTTGTTCATGGAGTCCAGTAAGAGTATGAAGAAAAAGGGGCTAATGCTGGAATCCTTGGGAGGAAAGAAAGCAGTTTAGTCCATAAGAGGAGAAAAATCCAGGAGAGAAAAGTAGAAAGATCACAGTTTCAGAGGAGAAGGGAGGGGTTTGGTTCTAGATGGAAGAATTTTCCTTGACTAGAAATATCTTATTCTGAGAAACAAGAGAAAGATGGATGCAGATGTTTATGGATATGGTGGTGTGAGGTTCGGGCTGTAGGATGGCCTGTTTTGTTTCATGTAAGAGGCAGTTTTTTTCTGAAAGTTATGAAATATGAATTATGGTAATGACACAATAAAGATTTGGAATGGTTACTGTAAGAAGAGACAGGACGCTTATCAATGAGATAGTAGTCTACTCCATGGAAATAAAAGTCCAGCTCATGTTGAAGAAAATATATTTTTGAAGGCTACCTCATGCATGCTTGCATGACTTTCTTTGTGAAGGGAAAAGCTTATGGTTATTGGATGCAGGAAATGGTAGTAAAAAAAGACAGCCAGGAAATTAGGAGTTTTGTGAGGAAATCATTGAAATATTATACTGATTCACAGAGTCTAAGCTGGTTTACAAAGACATGAGAAGCCATAATTGAGGAAAAATGAACAAAGGGATTAAGGTACTTGATGTCTCACTGAAGCCACAGAGCAAGTATTAAGGAAGGAAGGAAGGAGATTGGATGCTAGGTTAAAACAAGGTGTTAAGAAGTGGTTTTGATGTATTTAGAAGTAAAATAGTAAACTCTTATAGAGTTCAAAAGATCTGTGAATCTTCAACTGACCCATATCCTTCTTTCAATTCCAGTTTCTCCCATTTTCCTAGATAAGTTTATTGTTCCTATGGACAACCACCTCAAATCCTATCTTCAGAGTTTTTGGCTTCTCCATCTTCAATAACATTCATTTCTCTCAATAGCCTTAATCTCATAAGAAATTAAGATGTGTGATTGAAATATAAATTAAAGTTATTGAAGATGAGTTTCTTGGAATGCTCACCTTTGGAACACTCCATCTCAGAACCCAGCTGCCATGGTGTAAGAATCCCAAGCCACATGAAGAGCTCACATGTACATGCACCAGAAGACAGCTAGCATCAACTGCCAGCCATGTAACTGAGCCATCTTGTATGTCCAGCTCAGTTAAGACTTCAGAAGACTGTAGCCTTAGCTGATATCTGACTGCAATTGCATGAGAGACATTTAGCAAGCACCACTGAACTCACCCCAGTCAATCCACACAACCACGAGAGAAAACAAGTTGTTATTTTAAGCTGGTAAATTTTGTGGTGGTTCATTATGTGGTGATAGATAACCAAAACAATCTACTTCATATTCAATTCCTCTTACTGAATAAAGTTTTAGTAATTACTTAATATCAAGATTCTACTATAATGTATGGTTTTATATTTCTTATGTAATTCTTTATAGGATGATTTAAACTTCAAACACGTTTTCTAAATTAGACACCACAATGCATATTTATTAAAATGGATATAAAACAAGCCAGAAGAGCAATGTGAAGAAAACTGTTGGTTATTCAAACCACTGCTAAAGAAAAAAGTTTTTAAAACTTAGCATATAATTGGATTACAATAAACCAGGAGGGATCCTTTAGTATTTGCTTGGCATGACATATTATCCCTTTGGGAATAAAGTGTTTAATTAGTGTGGATTTCACTGTATTATTACACTAGACTTAATAGGTAACTACACTGAAAAGGAATGTTCATATTTAAATTCACTTGTTAGCACCAGAATCATGAAAGTTTCAAGGAAATTATTCTAAGAGAATACTTGTCTCCTTTCAATGCAATTTTTTTCTCATTCATATTAAGGATATCTTAAATACACACACACACACACACACACACACACACACAGAATAAAAACCTGATTACAATTAGTATGTTTACATTATCAAAAAACAATTTTTAATAATAGCATATTTTTCATTTAAAGAAAAAACAGATAGATAAGCTAGCATGTAATATGCTAATGTTAGGTTGGTCTATAAAGGTAATATTTCTGTACAAATTAAGAAAAAATATTCATTTTAATTAATATGAATATTGAAATCATTGCCACTCAAATGACAAATGACACTTGAAACTCATTGTTGAAAGGTGACAGCTCATTAGTGAGTAGAGATTTGGTAGAAAACTCAAAATTCACACAAACAAAACCAAATATCTCAGGATCTTTCCTCAAAGAATGCCTCTGAGAAATAGATTCATAGATCTTCTAACCTTGCTGCACCAAATGTGCCCTCAGTTCAGTGCCCTAGTCTTTTGACATTATCAAGATGATACAGAGAGAATAAAATTAATAAATCTTTTCCCCACTTTTTCAATCCAAGAGAGATGTATTTTATCATTTTTGTTTGAATATCAATAAATTGAATACTTAGATTTTTTTAACTTTAGTGGCAGTCTTCTTTTTTACAAACATTTTTTAGAATGACTACTGCACATTTGTAAAGAAATAGCTAAAGTAGAAGGACACACAATTACTCACAAAATGTGAATTGTGGGAATGCAGTTATTACTAAATCAAATGATGTGCCTTCAAAATAACATTTCAACAGCGTACAAATTACTCAAAGTAATAAAAAGTGTTGATGTGGTAGATTGATTTCACTCTTCATTTCATTGAAATGTTTTAAATGTTTTTTTTTTCATTTCTTTGCCAAACTTTTCACCCTGCATCACTGAACAATTCTTCCTGTATCAAAGGGAAAATCAGTTTCATTTAACCCAAAATTATAGGAAAGCATTAGGGTTACATTAGTAACCCATATGTGTGGCAGATAAATAGACTAACACCGTATGCACACACACATGCACACACACACACACACACACACACAAAGCACTAGAGTTTGGATTTAATTTAGTATCTTTGAAAGTTGCTTTCAGTCATTACATAAATTACTGAGCAATTTTTCTGATGATTTCTAAAATAAATTTTGGTTTAATATATTCTCTTGCTTAATTTTTATGCAAATACTATAAAATATTGTGTATATAGTACAAATAGACTATTTCTCTTTCTCCATTTACTCTATATTAGGCACTAGGACAAAATTGCTTATATTCTTTCTCTAATGGTAAATTGTTATGGCCATACCATGTCTGAAAAGACATGGAGGAATGTTAAATGCATATTACTAAGAGAAAGAAGCCAAGCTGAAAAGCTACAAATTCTCTGATTCCAACTATATGATATTCTGGAATATGTACAACTATGGAGACAGTAAAAAGATCAGTGGTTGTCAGAGTTTGGGATGGGGGTAGAGCAGAGCACAGAGGACTTTTAGGGCAGTGAATATACTCTGTATGATACCATAATGATGAATACATGTTATTATTCATTTGTTCAGACTCATAGAATGTATAACACCAAAAGTAAACCATAATGTAAACTTATTGACTTTGGGTGATTATGATGTGTCAGTGTAGGTTCATCAGTTGTAGCAAATGTACCACTCTGGTGGGGGATGTTGATAATGGGGAGGCTGTGCATGTATAAGGGCAGGAGGTAGATGAGAAATCTTTGCAGCTTTCCCTCAATTTTGCTGTGAACTTTAAACTACTATAAAAAATGAAGTTAATAATAAAAGAAAGATTTTTAAAAGAAAACTGAAAGAAGAAAATTAAAAAGTAATCATTTCAGAAATAAGTAAAGTTTATTCAAGAAAGGCAAGAGGGTTTCAATATTAGGAAATCCTTTAATGTAATTCATCACATCAAGATATATAAAGAAAAAATCATATAATCATCTGAATAGAGATGATATTTTTAGCAAAATGCATTTCACACATCAACTACTAATTTATGATTTTTTAAAAATAAGTAGTTTCCTTAAAGGCTGATGTGCATTTCAGCTTTAAATTAGCACCTTAATGAGGAAATTAGAAGCATTCATGTAAATGAAACAACAAAAAAACTCCTATCTCTGCTACTATTTAACTATTTAATTGTATTGGATTTACTTGACAAAGCAGTTAGAAAAGAAAAAACAATTAAAAGCATAAGATTTTTAAAAAGAAGAGGAAAATTATCTCCATTTGTCCATGGCATGATGAGTTATCTAAAAACAACAAAAGTACCAATGGAAAAGCTGCCACAAGACTAGAAAAACAGAAAATTAGTGTACAGAATTTAAGAGCCTTCATAGATACAAAAAATAATTATTGTGCATAAATATAATGGGAGATCCCATTAATATATTGAAAATAAAAATGAGATAACTAAGCATAAATTAAATACAATATTTAAAGCTTATATCAGGAAAAATATAAGATACTCTCAAAGATGCAAAAGAACAACTTGAAAGATATACTATGCTTTTGAATAGAAAAATTCAACATCATAAAAAATGTCATTTATTTTCCGTAGGTAAAATTATAAATGTAAAGTGATCATGACAAAAAAATGCCATCAATTTTTTTAGAGAAGAAAAATTTATTATAAAGATTATATGACATATATATATATATATATATATATATATATACATATATATGTGTGTATATATATATATAATAAACCAGTAGAAATTGCCAGAAAACCTCCCAAGTAAAAAGCAAAACACATAGGAGATGAAAAGAGAGTCTACCTATACCAAAATTTCAAACATATTGTAAAGCCACTAAAACAAAAATAGTGGTATTTGTACACGAATAGAAAGGTCAATGAAACAAAAAGAAGGATCAATAGACTTTTTACATACAGACACGTAGTAGACAATGAAGGCAGCATATCAATCAGTGGAGGAAAATATGGACTTATTAATAACTCATGTGGTAACAATTGTATGGTTATATAAAAAATCAGCTTTATCTTACACCAAAACCAAGGTAAATTTCAAATGGATCAGAGCTCTGAATTCAAATTTAGAACCATACAAGTATTAGAAGAAAGCATAGGTAAATTACTTTATAACCTGCAAATATTCAAAAGCCAGAGCAAAACAAGAAATTATTGACAAATAATATAGCAAAAACCAAAAACAATGAAAAATATAAATAAAAAATGGAAAAAAATATGTGTATTAAATTATAAAGGGATAATACCTTATTTATGAAAAACTACAAAACTTGGAATTAAAAGACCAATACTCCAATAGAAAAATGGAGAAGTTATATAAAAACATGATTAACATGCAATATATGCAAATTACTCTTAAACATATGAATAATGCCCACTTTCACTTAAAATTATAGAAAGCAAATTAAACTATAATGAAATACCATGTTTAACTATCCAACTGGTAAAAATCTAAAAGATTGAGAAAATGCTCTATAGAGGCAGTTCTTAGAAAATAAATGCTCTCATTCACTGTTACAGTAATACAAAATGATGCATTCCTATGTAGAAGAATTTGAAAATCTTTAGCTAATTTATCTATGTATTAGCCTTAGACTTTCGGATCTCACTTGTAGATCCTGTCAAATATACAAAATATTCCATAAGCAAGGCTATTAGTTGTGGCGTTAGTTAAAGATCCATCAATAGGGAACTGGTTAAAAAATCTATTGTACATTCACTCAAAGCAGTACTATGCAGCTCTAAAGAAAAATTAGATAGATGTCTATATCCTAGATAGATAGATAGATAGATAGATAGATAGATAGATAGATAGTTAAATAGACAGCTCTAGAATACATTTTAAGTGGAAAAAAGGACTAAATATTATTTATAGACTGACACTATGTGTGTAAGAAAAAGGGGGTTGTATATGTGTATGTATATACATATATATGTTTTTATAAAGTTTTCAAAATAGATACCATGTAACAAAAAGCAATAAGATTTTGCTTATGCAAGGAGTAGGGGGGAAGGATTAATAGATCAGGGAAAGAAACAAGACTATAGTGAATTTTTTCCTAGTTTGACTTGGAACTATGTAAATATTTTACATAATTTAAAATTCTACTTCAAAAAAATTAAATGCCTAAAACTGTAAAACATCCTAAAACAAGAGCTGTGACTTCCAGTTAATTTCAGTTTATATACCAGCTAACAGACAGTGAACTATCTGTTTAGGTTTTCTGCACCCTCAGTTGTGATCATGCATATTTTCCACATGTACCTGTAAAACTTTCCTATTATGTGTTAGAAATGAAAGGTTTTTAAAAAAGAAAAATAACCATCATCATGTAAAGAGATCCCCTGCCTCTAGAATCTCTCTCTTCCTTCATGTGACATTCATCTTGTGCAAACACTGGCTTGACCATATTGCTCTGTGACTCAAGAACCCATCTGCTTACAGAATAAAAATCTCCACCGATTGTGTGTTTCATGGGTCTCTTCCAACTGCTCGGCATCTTCCCAGATTCACTTCTCCGCCATTTACCCTCGCTGGTTTCCACTCCCTGTACAACAGAACCCTACCCCACAGATTCCACTATCCAGGATCACAGCTTTCTAACTCTGCTTTCCTCACCTCCATGATATCACAGGTCACTGGTCTATTAAAGCCCTTCTTCCCTCCTCCCAACCCATAACTTTTCCTTCAATGAAAAAACTCTTAATCCAATACAATCTGTTCTTCAAATGCTGTTATTACCTCCTATTACTTTTTTAAAAAAATTAATTTATTTATTTTTATTTATGGCTGTGTTGGGTCTTTGTTTCTGTGTGAGGGCTTTCTCTAGTTGCGGCAAGCGGAGGCCACCCTTCATCGCGGTGCGTGGGCCTCTCACTATCACAGCCTCTCTTGTTGCGGAGCACAGGCTCCAGACGCGCAGGCTCAGTAGCTGTGGCTCACGGGCCCAGTTGCTCCGCGGCATGTGGGATCTTCCCAGATCTGGGCTCAAACCCGTGTCCCTTGCATTGGCAGGAAGATTCTCAACCACTGCGCCACCAGGGAAGCCCCACCTCCTATTACTTTTGAACTTAATTCATTACTCAACATCTCTTAGCCCACGCCAATATAATTTTCACTTTATTAGTACTAATTCTAATCTCTGTTTATATCTATATGTACTACTTCTTTCAGAGTAGAAGCTCCATCCGAGCAGAGAACTATTTCTGGTGTGTTCTTCAACAGCATACAATCTATTGTGGGCTGAAGAGACTTACGCCGAGGTCACAGAAGTTCTGCTCTAGTGTGATAAAAGCCACATCTAAGCATTAATTAGCCAAGGGAATTTGGCTAAATCTACCATCTGGCTGTTCTAGGAAAGACTGCATAATATTCATGAATACATCTGTACACCAAAAATGCTATTGAAGCAAACTATATAATTAATAAGGAATTTATTTGAATGTGAATAGGAACACAATGACCCAGAAGACGAGAGTGGCATGAATATTTTAAAGAAGGTCACTTAGCTGTGCCAAACCTATGTGATTTGAATCCAATGGTGACGTAAGTTGGAGGTGGCATGTCAGTCTGAACACACAATTTCCTGGCGGGACTAAATTTTCATCACACATTCAGCAGATGATTCTTCTAATAATATACACTTAGAAATAGGTATGTCTCTTTCGAAACGTCTCCCCAGACACAAACACTTTGACAGGCTGTATCAAACACACTATTTGAAGGCTTTTACTAAGAAAAATGTCATCCTTATTGTGACACATAAAATCTGACATGCTATTACTAATAATTTTTATAGCTTCTTGCATAATTCACTCTGCACAATTGGTAGATTCTACCACGGAGAAACAAGAGTTTCCCGAAAGATTTATTTCAACTAAAGGCAGAATTGAGGAGAGCACAAAATGAAATAGTTCATAAAACAAGATGATTCATGTGGCATAAATAGTGCTGAGTCATTGAAGGAAAGAATATGAAGTGAAGAATTTGAAAAGAATGAATATCAAAAGAAAAATAATAAGAGGTATATTTTGAAGTTGGATTTCTATAACTTTAAAAGTTCAAGTAAACCATTTCCATATCTTGAGTTTTACTTAAAAGCAATTACTAGATTAAGAGTAATTTTGGCAATCTCTAGGCCCCAGCAAACCAGATAAACCTGAAATGGAGGATGGGATTCTATAGTAAGACAAGAATGCCTTCCCCTCCATATCACCCTCACCCCATCCTTAACCGTATCTACTTCTAAACACACACATGCACACAGAGCAGGGGCAGAGAGGAAGCAATTGGAGAGAATAGATGGAGCTTGTGAAAGAGGGAAAGAATAAGAAGGCCTTTAAGTCAGACTTGACTTTAAAAATTCAAAATGAACAGGATTGAAATAAGACTTTTAAGTTAAAAAATTAAGAAAATGGGGGCTAATGGTGGAGTCTGGGATGGATCACGCCAAGGAGTACTTTCCAGAACTTATGCTGCCAGTGTCCTTGTCCTCACAGTGAGACAGAGCCACCCCCCACCTCTGCAGGAGACCCTCCACAGTAACAGCCTGTGGAACAAAAACCACATTCACAGAAAGACAGACAAGATGAAAAGGCAGAGGGATGTGTACCAGATGAAGAAACAAGATAAAACCCCAGAAAAACAACTAAATGAAGTGGAAATAGGCAACCTTCCAGAAAAAGAATTCAGAATAATGATAGTGAAGATGATCCAGGACCTCAGAAAAAGAAAGGAGGCAAAGATCGAGAAGATGCAAGAAATGTTTAACAAAGACCTAGAAGAATTAAAGAACAAACAAACAGAGATGAACAATACAATAATTGAAATGAAAACTACACTAGAAGGAAACAATAGCAGAATAACTGAGGCAGAAGAACGGATAAGTGACCTGGGAGACAGAATGGTGGAATTCACTGCCACAGAAGAGAATAAAAGAAAAAAGAATGAAAAGAAATGAAGACAGCCTAAGAGACCTCTGGGACAACATTAAACACAACAACATTTGCATTATAGGGGTCCCAGAAAGAGAAGAGAGAGAGAAAGGACCTGAGAAAATATTTGAAGAGATTATAGTCAAAAACCTCCCTAACATAGGAAAGGAAATAGCCACCCAAGTCCAGGAAGCGCAGAGAGTCCCATACAGGATAAACCCAAGGAGAAACAGGCTGATACACATAGTGATCAAACTGGCAAAAATTAAAGACAAAGAAAACATTGAAAGCAGCAAGGGAAAAATGACAAATAACATACAAGGGAACTCCCATAAGGTTAACAGCTGATTTCTCAGCAGAAACTCTACAAGCCAGAAGGGAGTGGCATGATATACTTAAAGTGATGAAAGGAAAGAACCTACAACCAAGATTACTCTACCCGGCAAGGATCTCATTCAGATTCGACGGAGAAATCAAAAGTTTTACAGACAAGCAAAAGCTAAGTGAATTCAGCACCACCAAACCAGCTCTACAACAAATGCCAAAGGAACTTCTCTAAGTGGGAAACACAAGAGAAGAAAAGGACCTACAAAAACAAACCCAAAACAATTCAGAAAATGGTCATAGGAACATATATATCGATAATTACCTTAAACGTGAATGGATTAAATGCTCCAAGCAAAAGACACAGGCTTGCTGAATGGATACAAAAACAAGACCTATATATATGCTGTCTACAAGAGATCCACTTCAGACCCAGGGACACATTCAGACTGAAAGTGAGGGGATGGAAAAAGATATTCCACACAAATGGAAATCAAAAGAAAGTTGGATAGCAATACTCATATCTGATAAAATAGACTTTAAAATAAAAAATGTTACAAGAGACAAGGAGGACACTACATAATGATCAAGGGATCAATCCAAGAAGAAGATATAACAATTATAAATATATATGCACCGAACATAGGAGCACCTCAATACATAAGGCAACTGCTAACAGCTATAAAAGAGGAAATCAACAGTAACACAATAATAGTGGGGGATGTTAACACCTCACTTACACCAATGCACAGATCATCCAAAATGAAAATAAATAAGGAAATAGAAGCTTTAAATGACACAATAGACCAAATAGATTTAATTGATATTTATAGGACATTCCATCCAAAAACAGCAGATTACACTTTCTTCTCAAGTGTGCATGGAATATTCTCCAGGATAGATCACATCTTGGGTCACATATCAAGCCTCAGTAAATTTAAGAAAATTGAAATCATATTAAGCATGTTTTCAGACCACAACACTATGAGATTAGAAATGAATTACTGGGAAAAAAACGTAAAAAACACAAACACATGGAGGCTAAACAATACGTTACTAAATAAGCAAGAGATCACTGAAGAAATCAAAGAGGAAATCAAAAAACACCTAGAGACAAATGACAATGAAAACATGACGATCCAAAATCTATGGGATGCAGCAAAAGCAGTTCTAAGAGGGAGGTTTGTAGCTATACAAGCCTACCTCAAGAAACAAGAAAAATCTCAAATAAACAATCTAACCTTACACCTAAGGAAACTAGAGAAAGAAGCACAAACAAAACCCAAACTTAGCAGAAGGAAAGATATCATAAAGATCACAGCAGAAATAAATGAAATAGAAACAAAGAAAACAATAGCAAAGATCAATAAAACTAACAGGTGGTTCTTTGAGAAGATAAACAAAATTGATAAACCATTAGCCAGACTCATCAAGAAAAAGAGGGAGAGGACTCAAATCAATAAAATTAGAAATCAAAAAGGAGAAGTTACAACAGACACCGCAGAAATACAAAGCATCCTAAGAGACTACTATAAGCAACTCTATGCCAATAAAATGGACAACCTGGAAGAAATGGACACATTCTTAGAAAGGTGTAACCTTCCAAGACTGAACCAGGAAGAAATATAAAATATGAACAGACCAATCACAAGTAATGAAATTGAAGCTGTGATTAAAAATCTTACAACAAACAAAAGTCCAGGGCCAGATGGCTTCACAGGTGAATTCTATCAAACATTTAGAGAAGAGCTAACACCCATCCTTCTCAAACTCTTCCAAACAATTGCAGAGGAAGGAACTCTCCTAAACTCATTCTATAAAGCCACCATAGCCTTGATACCAAAACCAGTCAAAGATACTACAAAAAAAGAAAACTACAGACCAATATCACTGATGAATATAGATGCAAAAATCCTCAACAAAATACTAGCAAACAGAATCCAACAACACATTAAAAGGATCATACACCATGATCAAGTGGGATTTATCCCAGGGATGCAAGGATTCTTCAATATAAGCAAATCAGTCAATGTGATACACCATATTAACAAATTGAAGAATAAAAACCATATGATCATCTCAATAGATGCAGAAAAAGCTTTTGACAAAATTCAACACCATTTATGATAAAAACTCTCCAGAAAGTGGGCATAGAGGGAACCTATCTCAACATAATAAAGGCCATATACGACAAACCCACAGCAAACATCATTCTCAATGGTGAAAAACTGAACGCATTTCCTCTAAGATCAGGAATAAGACAAGGATGTCCACTCTCACCACTATTACTCAACATAGTTTTGGTAGTCCTAGCCACAGCAATAAAAGAAGAAAAAGAAATAAAAGGAATACAAATTGCAAAAGAAGAAGTAAAACTGTCACTGTTTGCAGATGACATGATACTATACATAGAGAATCCTAAAGATGCTACCAGAAAACTACTAGAGCTAATCAAAAAATGTGGTAAAGTTGCAGGATACAAAATTAATGCATAGAAATCTCTTGCATTCCTATACACTAATGATGAAAAATCTAAAAGAGAAATTAAGGAAACACTCCCATTTACCACTGCAACAAAAAGAATAAAATACCTAGGAATAAACCTACCTAGGGAAACAAAAGACCTGTATGCAGAAAACTATAAGACACTGATGAAAGAAATCAAAGATGACACAAACAGATGGAGAGATATACCATGTTCTTGGATTGGAAGAATCAATATTGGGAAAATGACTATACTACCCAAAGCAATCTACATATTCAATGCAATCCCTACCAAATTACCAATGGCATTTTTTACGGAAGTAGAACAAAAAATCTTAAAATTTGTATGGAGACACAAAAGACCCCAGATAGCCAAAGCAGTCTTGAGGGAAAGAACCAGAGCTGGAGGAATCAGACTCCCTGACTTCAGCCTATACTACAAAGCTACAGTAATCAAGACAATATGGTACTGGCACAAAAACAGAAACATAGATCAATGGAACAAGATAGAAAGCCCAGAGATAAACTCATGCACCTATGGTCAACTAATCTATGATAAAGGAGGCAAGGATATACAATGGAGAAAAGACAGTCTCTTCAAGAATTGGTGCTGGGAAAACTGGACAGCTACATGTAAAAGAATGAAATAAAAACACTCCCGAACACCATACACCAAAATAAACTCAAAATGGATTAGAGACCTAAATGTAAGACCAGACACTATAAAACTCTTAGAGGAAAACATAGGAAGAATAGTCTTTGACATAAATCACAGCAAGATCTTTTGTGATCCACCTCCTAGAGTAATGGAAATAAAACAAAAATAAACAAATGGGACCTAATGAAACTTAAAAGATTTTACACAGCAAGGGAAACCATAAACAAGATGAAAAGACAACCCTCAGAATGGGAGAAAATATTTGCAAATGAATCAACAGACAAAGGATTAATCTCCCAAATATATAAACAGCTCATGCAGCTCAATATTAAAAAAACAAACAACCCAATCCAAAAATGGGCAGAAGACCTAAATAGACATTTCTCCAAAGAAGACATACAGATGGCCAAGAAGTACATGAAAAGCTGCTCAGCATCACTGATTATTAGAGAAATGCAAATCAAAACTACAATGAGGTATCACCTCATACCAGTTAGAATGGGCATCATCAGAAAATCTACAAACAACAAATGCTGGAGACGGTGTGGAGGAAAGGGAACCCTCTTGCACTGTTGGTGGGAATATAAACTGATACAGCCACTCTGGAGAACAGTATAGAGGTTCCTTAAAAAATTAAAAATAGAATTACCATATGATCCCACAATCCCACTACTGGGCATATACCCAGAGAAAACCATAATTCAAAAAGACACATGCACCCGAATGTTCATTGCAGCACTATTTACAGTAGCCAGGTCATGGAAGCAACCTAAATGACCATTGACAGATGAATGGATAAAGAAGATGTGGTACATATACACAATGGAATATTATTCAGCCTTGAAAAGGAACGAGATTGGGTCAGTTTTTGAGATGTGGATGGTCTAGAGACCGTCATACAGAGTTCAGTAGGTCAGAAAGAGAAAAACAAATATTGTATATTAACACATATATGTGGAACCCAGAAAAATGGTACAGATGAACCAGTTTGCAGGGCAGAAATTGAGACACAGACCTAGAGAACAAACATATGGACACTAAGCAGGGAAAGCGGCGGGGTGCTGGGGGTGGTGGTGTGATGAATTGGGCAATTGGGATTGACATGTATACACTGATGTGTATAAAATTGATGACTAATAAGAACCCGCTGCATAAAAACATAAATTAAATTAAATTAAAAAAAAAAAGAAAGAAAATCTAATCAAGATATCATTCTCCACTACCAACTGAGAAAGAGGGTTAGCAGACAGATACTGTTGGGGGTCTAGATATGAAAATACAATTAACATTTCTTCATGTGTATATCACAGTGAGTTATATATATTACACATTTCAAATCAAGTTTGGATTTGGAAACTCCATATTTTTCACTTTCTCTGAAAAAATTTTAATTTAAAGCAGAGAAAATAATTATCTTAAAAGCAACAGGAATGAAATATTTCTCCAAAATTTCCACCTTCAAAATTGTATACATTAAAGTTTCATGGTAAAGGTTTAAGGGGACTTCCTTTTCTCCCAGTCATTAAGAATACTGAGGACCCTGTTGTTTTTCAATATGAAAGTTAAATATGTTCCTCTGAATCCTTTAGCTAGTAAATTAAAATTTGGACAGAATTAGCCATAATTAGTTATCAACAATGTATTCAACTGCCATCAATTAGGGGCTGTTGGAACATCAAAAAGTCTTTGAACAATAACAAAAATGAATCTTAGGAGAAAAGAATAAACAGAAGTACAGTGTCATTTTGTATGGTTCAATAAACATGTGCTAAGAGCTTTGAATGAAAACAGAACCCATCAGTCTAGTAAACATAACATCAAGTTGAAGAGTTTTCAACACAGACATCTGTTTGCTAGTTGTTGATGGACCTTAAACATGTGTATATATGTATGTAAGTAAATATACACATGGCCCACTTATATTTCCCTCTTACATCGTTCCAATAGGAAACTTTATGTTTTATATCTTACTCATATGTACTACCATTTAAAATGCCTTATGTCAAATTTATTCTAAATAAAGGAATAGTTCTTAAAGGACACGTAAATTGAGAGGTATTTAAAGTAACACTTTAAAATCTATAAATATATTCAACCTATTAAATAAAGAATAACGCAGAAAAAAATACAAATATTTTATATTCTTTCAGGATATAAAATCACTATCTCAGATGGCAGTATCCAATCTATTAGGCTAGGGTTCTTTTACCAGGGGGAGGTGGAGGGAAGGGACTGAATAAAATTATCTTTGATGCTTTGTCAAAATATATGCCTTCTGCATGACAGGATCTCAGATATGAGAAAGGGAAGGAGATGTTCCTTTTTAGAAAGCTCTCCAATTTATACTGATATATCTACTTCAGCCCATGTCACCCACATTTGAAAAACCACAGTATTAAAATTTCCTCAATTGCTCAAAGATAATATGCATTTAATTCAATTTGGTTTATATTTATGGGTCTTTATGAAGTCTGTGAGTCTCCTTAAATTCTCAGCTCAAGGAAGCCTTCACTGATACTCCCTTCTCTCCATACACCTTTCCTCCCCATTGTCTGATTAGGTGTCCTTCTTCTCTGCTCATAAAGCCCCAAGGGCACCCTTCTAACAGAGCAGTTACTATACTCCTTAGCCAACTCAGTTGGGTTTTTTTTAGTACAGATATTCTTTACACACTTAGGACCCAGAAGAATGTCTAGTATAAAGAAGATGTACACATACACATAGGGTTTGACAGGTGAAGGAGTGAATTAATACATATATTCGCAAATTCAGTAAATACTTGTCGAGTGCCAATGTTGTGTCTCAGGCACTGTTCAAGGTGCTGGGAATCCTGTCCCACACATAAAAGAGCAAGTAAATGAATGAGGAAGGGAGAAGGGATGGAGAGGGGAAGGGTTAAATTGGAGAACAAGGAACAATGTCTCTTCTCAAGGTCCATACTTACTAATAGAGAAAACAACCATCTCTTATCTTTCACTCAGCTGTCAGTCAGTGCACAGGTATTTATTGAGCTCTGCTTTGGATCAGGCACAACATGAGACACTCACAACAATGAACAAGAAGTGCCAGGTGCCTATGTCAGTGATCTTAGGATCTAGGGCAGTCGACAGTCAATGAACAAATGGACATAGCAACGTGTGCTATAATATTCTGTACGTAGATAAGTACTAGGGAGAAAGCAAAGAGCATAGAAACTAATGGAACAGGTGATATAGGGACTACTTTCTACAAGATGCACAGGAAGCTCTCTCTGTAACGTTACCTTTAAAAGACCCTGCAGGAATACCACAATTTAAATGCTTTAGCATCGTTTATTAAACTTGTTACGTGTCCACAATTTGGTAACAGAAGTTCTTATGCAGAGAATCTATGACAACAGACTCTATCGTTCTCTGCAAAGCCACACTGTACTACCCATAAATTTTACAACAGAACCCAAATCCATTTGGCTGCCAAAACGATGTCTCAAATTCCACTATAAAGTCACCAAATCAAACAGAAGACCATAAGATTAAACATGTCTCTTAGTAGTGACTTTTCTATTCACCGCACCCTAACCCCCATCTGCTTTCCAGCTGTTCAGATCCTCCCAATTCCCATTTTTAGAACCCATTAGCTAGTTTTTTAAAAAGAAACCTAAGTTCTACTAGTATTTAATATGAGTAATTTTATACAATATTGGGTTGGCCAAAAAGTTCGTCTGGGCTTTTCTGTAAGATGCTACGGAAAACCCAAATGAACTTTTTGGCCAACCCAATACATCCCATAACCTCAACTACAATTTACTATATTCAAACAGTTACACACATTAAAATTATTTCTAATAAATTAAAAAAAAATAACAGCTGTCTTCTACACTAAGCTTGTTTCCAGGATCCACATTTGCAATCAATACTCTTAATATTAATACATACATGCCATGATCTCTGGTCTTTGTCCATCCATGCATATTATCAATTCCCCCTCTTAAAAAAATCAGTCTGTCCCGAGATGTCCATTTTTAGGACTGTAAAGGAAAGGGAAGAAATACAATGAAACATAAACTTTTTGTTTACTTTTTTTTTTTTTTTTTTTTTTACTTTCTCCAGCTGTGTAATTTCCTCATAATGCTAATCCTTCCATGGCTTTATCTACCACCTTGATTCTGTCATTGCAATGAGTTCTTCTTCTGACTTTCCTATCTCCATTTCACCAACCTGTCTGGCACTCAAGTTCAAAACTCTGGAGTAACCTTTTATTTTTCTCCCACACTCACTTGCCAGATCTAGAAAATTTTTCATTCTGCAGTGTGTCACTCAGTCTTCTCTACTTTTTCTTTCCCACTATGAAGCCAATGGCTCAGGTCTGGGTTTTTGCAATAGGAAGCCTAACTGGTTTCCTAATTCCACCATCCATTCCCCTTCGTATTTGTCATGTGCCTTCACCATATTAGGCATCCTAAAATGGAAAACCAAATACAGGATATCCTGTCCTGATCCTACAGAAGCCCATTAAAATTCTTCAGAGGAGCATTCAAGGCTTCCATGCTAAAAACCAAATCTGTATTTCCAGTCGTGAGCAACCATACTATTTGTGAAATTGCCCATTATTCCCAACTCCTGTTGTTCTCTACCCCCCTTCTTGACTTTGCCGTGATGTTCTCTTAGCCTGAAAATGTCTTTCCTTCCCTAGCTCTTCCTCCAGTTGGTAAAATTTTAATAATTTTATAAAATGATAATGAATTTTTATTTTCATCTGTATGGGTTTTTTTTCCATATTACAATTTCTCCACCATGGGATTGCATACTATTTCAATGAGGTTTAAAAATTTTGGGTTTTATCAGCTGGCTGGTTAGCTCAGTTGGTTAGAGCATGGTGCTAATTTTAAAAATGTGTTTTAATCCTGTAAGTCAATTTAGGCTTATCTCAACTCTGAAAATGCTACTTCCCCTTCCATTAAAAACATTGTATTCTCCCTCCTTAGACATTTTTAAAAAATACTGTACACACTTCTCAAATACTTACTAAGTTTTGTCTTGTGTTATAGTTATTACTGTTCTCTACTCTCCTACCTCCTCCAAGTTAAAATCCCTACACCAAATTTAAACCTACCCATAGGAATAGGGTATGTGTCTCAATTTATTTTTGTATGCGATTTTTAATTTTATTAAAATATAAGATATTTTATTATATATTCTAATATTATTGGAATTATTACACTTTAAGTCACTCTGTAAGCAATGTTAAATCATTTATGGGTTAGCGCTATATACAAAAGTGAATGAAAGAGTGAGTAAATGAGCATACAAATTAAAAAGTGCATACAAATAAATTGAGACACATACCTTATTTCAGTGAGTAGATTTAACGTAGAAAAAAAAACTTACGGTTACCAAAGGGGAAAGGGGTGGGGGAGGGATAAATTAGGAGTTTGGGATTAACATCTACACGCGACTATATATAAAGTAGATAACCAACAAGGACCTACTGTATAGCACAGAGAACGATACTCAATATTTTGTAATAACTTATAAAGAAAAAGAATCTGAAAAAGAATAAATATAGATATATGTATAACTGAATCACTTTGCCATACACTTGAAACTAACACAACATTGTAAGTCAACTATACTTCAATAAAACAATAAAATAAAAAAACAAAAACAAAAGTATATAATAAAATATGATAAAATTAAAAAAAGAATGAGTATTAGACGTCAGGAGTAGCAGAAGTAAATGAAATACATGCTATTAAATATCATATGATTTCCTAGTGCTTGCCATAGGTAAATAATTTGGGATTTCTTCCATGATTTATCACAATGCCTAATATTTAGAAAGAGATTAATGAATGTTTATTGTTAACTGATTTATTCTTGCAACATTTTTTGAGAAACAAGTCAACATTCTTCAGGATTATTTTTTATTTGTAGCAAACCAACTATCTTTTCCTGAGTATTAACATTAATGGCATCATAAACAAATAACATTGTAGTGCAAATTTTAAGGGAAAATAAAGAAATAGAATGGACAGACTCAAAAGTAACCTGACATACAAGAATGTACATATTTATATAGGTAAGGTGTACATTTATTTGCTCATTCATAAATACTCATTCGGGGAGTGGAAGGTAGAAGCTACCAGGTTCTTTAAAGATACAGGGAGAAGAGTCTTTCCAAAAAAAAAAAATATATATATATATAATAATAAGAAGAAGAAGAAGAAGGAGGAGGAGGAGGAGGAGAAGAAAAAGATGAAAATAATAATCGCTCGAGAAAAAAGGAAGATAGAAAAAAATGAGTAAAGTGTTATTTCCTTAGTCAAAGATTCCAGAAGACCCTCATCTACTTCTCAGTCCATCAAGAATGTTATTCTTTCAGTATCTCTTCTCTCTGTGGCATTACCAGTCTCTCCTTTTCCACTGCATCCTTCCGTCCTTCCATCCTTCCAAAGCAGTCTCTTATACCTCCAATACTTAAAATAAAACAACAAAATACTCTGACTTGTCCCTGCAAACCTCTGCAACTATTGTTTTTATTCCCAGAAACAATTTGTTTATAATGTGTTCTGTCTCCACTTACTTACATCCCACTCTCCTACCACTATCTTGCATCTGTTCCAGGCAGGCCACTGAAACTGCTCTTATCAGGATCACTAAAGCCTTCTTGTTTCCAAATCCAAATCCAAGGCTTTTTTTTTTTCTTTAAAGAGCAATGAACAGCATTCCACATCATGAGTCATTGCCTCTTTCTTTAAACATACTATCTCTTTGTAGACTCCTAAGTCTCTTTTTCCAGATTCTACTCCTTGACTCAGCTTTAAAATGTAATTCTTCAGGACTTAATTCCTGGTCTGCTCTTTTTCTCACCCTACATTTCTCCTTTTCTCTAGGTATCATCATTCAGTTCTACGGCTTGAACATGCAATGTTAACTACCCAAATACACAGTTCCAACCTAGACTTCTCCACTGAGCTCAAGACATATATAAAAGTGCCCACGGATGTCTGAAGTGCATCCTAAACCCACCAAATCCAAAACTGGACTTGGATCCTCATCCCCAAACCTGTTCCTCCCAGGTCTTTAGTAAATTGCACCACCATCTACTCAATGGTTCAACCCATATTCCCAGTAGACATGCTTCATGCCTTCCTCCCCTTCTTCTCATGCTTCATGTTCTATCAATCAGCACATCCTACAAGTTCTCCTTCCAAAATATATCTCACATCTGTTCTTATTTACTTCTCTATTATATTATCCTCATCCAAGCCATTATCATATTTTGAGTGGACTCTTTTCTCAGCCTACTAAGTGTGATCCGTGCTATCTTTGTTTCTGTTTTTACCTTGCTTCCTTCAGTTCATTTCTCACACAGCAGTTCCATAAAGTGAAAGCACATCTGATCTCTCTCTTCAACTTAAAATTATTGACTGGTTTCCAGACTCCTTGTCTTGTCCTGCAAGCCCTCCATCATTTTACCTTGTGGGCCACCTATTGTCTCTACTCCAATCAAATCCGCCTCCTCTCAGTTCCTGAAATTATCTAAGTTCTTCCATGATCGAATTGTTTTGCTTATGCTATTCCTTCTGCCCAGAATGCTCTTTACCTCTTTACCTATTTGTTTGCATAGCTGAATCTTCCTTTAGGCGTCAGTTTGTTACCTCAGAGAAATATTCACTGATACTGTCAGCAGTTTTTTTTTTTATTTATTATTATTGTTATTGGTTTACTTATTTAGTTCTTCTACATGCTCACTAATCCACATCTCACTGATCTATATACTCCATATGGGAAGGCAGTCTTTCTCTTTCACTCGCCTCTGTCTGAATACCTTACACAATGCCTGGCAGGTGGTTAGCAAAACAAATATTTTCCAAATAAATATATTTTAAATGAATAAATGAATTACATACAGCTATAAAGAATTTAAATTGATTTTCTAATTTATGGGCCAGTTATCTTTTCAACTCTGATGAAAGTTGTTATTATTTAACACTGAATGATAGAAAAAAGAATTGGATAGACTTAGCATTTAGGTCAATGAAAACAAAAAGAGAGAAGCCAACCATGAAATATTTGTTATACCTGAAGCATCAGCCTATGAGATAGCTTGTTTTTATTTATGTGGCTTCCTTATCACTTAATTAAAATTCAGAAGTAAATACATTTTATGGGAATTTGCTTTTCCAGTATCCAGGATATCATTTGGCATATATCCAATTTTTGTAGTTTGTGAGTTTCTGGGAAGGCTTAGGTTTTCATGGGATTATGGTTTAGAAAATTTCTCTAAAGATGATGATAGCGTGGTTAAATAGGCTAAATGATAAAGATTTCTGATGGCAGAATTCATACATTTTGCTTTTATATTCTATAGTCTAGCTGGAAATCCCTTCCACCAAAACTATGAATCATTTATTAAAACCTAGCACAGACTCAAATGCAGCTAAACATGGGTTAGTGTCTTACTTCAGTTTAGGTTATAATGTTAACATTTTTTAGCATGAAGTAGGGTACCTGAAAGACAGCAAAACAAAATAAACTATTTAGGTAATTCCCTTAAGCCAATCTCCAAACCCAGCCTTATCTCCATTGAGTATCAGGGGATGATATTAAGGTTGTACGAATTGCTGCTTGTTTAAAATGGAGCCCACTGAAACCACCCGGATGCAACACTGGACACCAAGGATGCATAATCAACTACAGAATGTTTTTCCTTATTTCACGTCCATAGCTTAAGAACTATAATTGCATAAGACCCTGGTTGACCCTTTGTTCCCAGTGGGTGCTCATAAAATAGCTGTGATGGCCAAAACTAATTGAGTAGGAGAACAGAATTTGAAAATACTAACATCTCTTCTTCCAAAGATGATATTATTTTTCAAAAACACCATCCCACACCCCAGAAGATATCTGTTCTAAACATTAAATGCAACTATCTGTTCTTAGCATTAAAATTTAGCTCGTGAATATCTTTAAAAATCTGAGAGTAGTTTACCTGATTTTGCCCTTCAAAAAACTTTTTTCCAATCAATATTTGGCTAGCTTTGAGAAATCTGGCAATCATGTATTATTTTATAATGATGATGACTGTCTCACTTACTTTCCCTCTGCCTTTGAAACCAAATCTGGAGGATATTTCTATTCAATAATCTTTTCCTTCTTAAAACATCTGGCTACTTCATTTTTACTTCACTTCTCAATTAGGTTCAAAATTGGTATAACCTATGATTATCTGGTAACCATGTTCATGGAATAAACCAATGCATTTATTCTAAGTATCAGATCCCTTGTGGGACAGAAGAATAAAACAGTTGAAACATAAACTGAATCAGAGAATTTAGGATATGCGATTGCTGTTAATTCTTTGTTTTTCTGAAGACTTCATCATTGTTTACTTGTTGAATAAAGTGCTCAAAAAGATAATAACTTGTTTCTTTTACAAATATGTCCCGGTAGCGGATATGTTCATAAGCTATGGCTGATAGATGCCAGAAGTTTTGCCTTATGGTGACAGAGCAGAAAATAGAAGATACTGGACTTCAGAGTGATGGAAGCTGGGGCATTGACATGAGTGAAAGTGCTCATAAGGTGTACAGAAATTACAGGACAGATTAGAAAAAAATTCCCAAACTTCTATAGATAACTGGGTATCCCCAATGTCCTAGGTGTCTGGGAAAGAATTCATTTCAGGGGGGAAATCAGCCACCCAGCATAGAGGGCAGTGGAGTTCAGGGACACACAGGAGATCCCACCCAGGGAGACATAGAGATATCATCATGACAAGGAAAGAAAATCAGCCATTATTCGAGTCGAGCAGATCACTCAATAACGGAGGAGGCAGGATGTGCCAGCAGAGACCTCTTAGATGTCAACATGGAAACACACGCACACACACACCCACACCCACACACACCCCAGGGAATTGTGAGTGAGGTTGGGAAGCACAGCTATGAGTCTCCACATTGGACTTTGTGAGGTGGAGGCATGGTAGAATATGCCTTATCTTAAGTAGAGTGTTTATTGCTATATTTTTAAGACTATTTTTTTCTGTATATATTTAATCTCCAGACTCATTCAATTGCTACATAGTCTTTGCCACACATTTAAGTCATTTATTGAGTTTCTAGTATGTACCAAGCTCTGTGTTAGAGGAGTTCAGACACACTGATGGATTTGATGGATTGATTCAAAAAGCTTAGAGTACAGTGGGTATCCAAAGGCTTGAAGACTTTATTTTTTTTATGTTTAAAATTTATTTATTCTTTTTGGCTGTGTTGGGTCTTCGTTGGTGCACGCGGGCTTTCTCTAGTTGCGGCGAGCGGGGGCCACTCTTCGTTGCGGTGTACAGGCTTCTCATTGCGGTGGCTTCTCTTGTTGCAGAGCACAGGCTCTAGGCGTGTGGGCTTCAGTAGTTGTGGCACACGGGTTCAGTAGTTGCGGTGCATGGGCTTAGCTGCTCCACGGCATGTGGGATCTTCCCGGACCAGGGCTCGAACCCGTGTCCCCTGCATTGGCAGGTGGATTCTTAACCACTGCACCACCAGGGACGTCCTGAAGACTTTATTTTTTAAGAGCAGTTTCAGGTTCATAGCAAAATTGAGAGGAAGGTGCAGAGATTTCCTGCCCCCACACATGCACAGCCTCCCCCATTATCAACATCCCTGACCAGAGTGGTACATTTGTTAGAATTAATGAACCTACGTTGACACATCATAATCCCCCAAAGTCCATAGTCTACTTTAGGGTTCACTCTTGGTGTTGTACATTCTATGGGTTTGGAAATTTGTTGCTATTTTTAGGTTGTAACCACATATTCTTCTAATGATAGAGTTCTTATAAATGGAAATAGCTTGTTTCTGTGAGTAAATTTCCCAGTTATCTTGACAGGGATTTGAGTCAACAAAATAGTGTAAGAAGAAAAAAATAAAAACATAAGGTATCCCAAGGTATCATTTCTAAGGGTATCCCAGTATGAGTTACATCAAATTAGATCACTATGGAGGTAGCACATAGAATTTATCCTTTCATCTAGACTGTCAGTTATTTATGTACCATGTTTTGAGCATCTTCCATATGAACATCCTGGAACCAGGGCCAGATGATGTGTCCCAAATGAACACACCACGCTGCTGAACTCTCAAGAAACTTAAAGATAGACAAAGAGGTCATTCCACTGAGATATATGAAAATAGAAGGTGCTACAATGACAGACAATTGCCAAGTGATTGGCAGTTGTTCCAGACTGGAGGGGGGACCATAGAAAGGAGAATGGCAGAAGATGCTTCATAGATGGCATGTCCCCTGGGGTAAGACATGAAGTAACTGATGATAAGAATGCAAGACAGTCATCTGAGTTACCCTTCAAATAAGATAAGAATTATCTCAGTTGCCAAACGCATCATTACTACAATTATAATTGTATTGACCAAACATGACGGTGATAGATAATACAGCAACGATGGAGGGAGAAGGAATCATAAAACTGAGAAATTAACTAGACCTGACCCTCTGATCTTCTCTCACATAATTTTTAGTCCAACAAACATGGTACTCTAAGCCTAGTGGTAAATCATGGACTTTTTAATAAAATTCAAGTACTCCAACGGTAACTCCACAAAATAATTTGTATGCTAAGACTGGAATTCTACATTCTTTTGCTTTCATGGACTTGTGAATGGACATGTTCCCAATTGAAGGCCTTCTCTGTACCACTATGTAATTGTTTTTCTAGCAGATGTAGCAGGGCTTCTTTTTCTTTAGTCCATCTGTCTCTTCAGTCACAGATTAATGGCTCTACCCTTGGAAATTTTCAGACTTTCTGGAAAAATAGCAAATGACATAAATCCAGAATATGTCAGTAGGGAGAAGATTTATGCTCTGCTTCCTTTACTTTGGCATATTTGCATAAAACATCAAGACACTGTAAAGTCTAGGAAAATGGAAACCTTGATTTAGAATAAGTGTCCCCTCTTTCCCAATTCTCTGTTTCTGTTTACTTCCAGCCAGTCTCCCATAACCACATTCATATACATTTTATGTGTTTCTGAACTTGAAAACCATACCATTGATCTATCTATAAACACACACACACACACACACACACACACACACTTTTTCATCGTTTTTCCTACAACACATGTTTCAAAGGATTGGGTGCTGAGATCAAACAAATAAGACATGGTCCCTGCTTCCCTAGAAGTTCTAGCATAAATTAGACAATAGGAACACAAATAAACATACAAGCATTCAGGCAACTGTGCAAACACTTACACTAATAAATAATGTATATCCATTTTTAAAATGTTAGAAAATATGGGTTATGTGGGAGAAAATGAAAAGTGAGCTGAAAAACCTTCTGACCGTTAGAGCTGAAAGAGGACTTTGAGACCATCAAGGTCAGCAGCCTCATTGCACAGGAGGGAAATCTGCCAGCACCGTTTCAGAGGTGGTTGTAGGGGAACGAAATCATAACATTACCTCCCATTGGTGGAGCGAGGCTCTTTGTAGGTCAGATTTCTGAATCTCTGAGCAGAAGGGATTGAGCTCTCTGTCCAAATGATTAGATACCTTATCAACCAGAAAACAACAAGGTTTTTTCAAATGGTAACACTCAAAAAGCCTTCTAAATTCCTGTTTGGGTTCCAAACACTTCTCTTGTACCTTTAAGTAATCCCTTTTCTCAGAATCAGATGCCTTATGTAAATCTTTTCTTGCCATCTCAAACAAGCCTCCTTGCTTTTTGCCAAAGACACAGAAAACAGCCTCCGGGATAGCTTTCAAGGTTTCCTGATGGCCAGACTACTACAGTTAGATTTCAAAAAACAATATTCTTGATTTCTGGGATAAAGGATGAAGCTACAAAGCACCTTTGCCCCCAAACACCAGCTTTTCTTTCTTTTTCGAATGGTCATAAACCAACAAAGTGAAAGACCATGAAAGTCAGTTTTAACAAGTCCAACTCTATATCTGTGTGCAGAGGGTCTCCAAATGTCCTATTTTATTCTAAATGCTATGTGGAGCAAAACAAGTAGTAATATAACATTAATGTTTATTTTTTTCTGACCCCAAGGTCAACTGCATTATTAAAATATAAACCCTAATTTCCAAATATTGTAATAATTTGAAAAGAACATATAACATGAAAATGTTGAAACAGGCTTGGCTTTATTTTGGAAACTCTCACTGTCACCAATTTATTCCCAAAGGGAGTCATCAGCATTAATATTGACAATGCTTTCCCTAAAATAGCCGCTGTCGAGTCCTGCGTACACGGTGTACTCAGTAAAGCTTGCTCATCAATTTACTGACTCACTAAGACTGCCACTGCTTTGTGTCATCAATTTAAAACATCTTTATCTGAAAATAATTTATGGAAATCCATGGTCCTTGAAAATGAAAAAACACACCATATTGTTTTCAGATTTCACCATCCTATTTTAAATTTTCTAATAAATATTCAAATGACAAGGTAGGCTACCAGAGAATGGTCATTGCAGCCTCCTTTAATCCTTTTCACACAAGATGTCCCTTCTTTATCTTTCTCTCTCCTGTTCTGGCATAAATAGAAAGCCCTATATTTAAATATTTAATCTAGAGAAGATTTCATTCCTTGTTGAAGAGCCTTGGTTGATCAATGTGTCCCGTAATAATATTATCTCATCTAAGTCATTCAATCATTAAAACTATGTAATAAAGGCTCTGGAACAAGAGTGAGCACACCTTCCCATGAAAACTTAAAAATCATTTGTGATTATTTTTATTTAGTTCCCTGAAAAATATAAAACTTTCAACCTACTTACATTTTATAGTTAAGAAACTAAATATTTTTATTTATTTAAGCTATGTGATCTGCTTACTACAAGAAGTTTGAAGTAGCTTAGAGTGAGAGAAGATAACATAAACATGGTAATGAGAATGAAATGGAAAAGAAAACTTGGATATCAAATCAAAAGAAAAGAAGATTCCCGGTCAGGAAAGTAAGCAGATTATTGTATTTGTTCCTGATTTTCTGACATTTAAGGTGAACTCCTACTATGCTTCAAGACTCAGGTCAGACAGCATCCTCTCTGTGAAGCCTCTTCTGAGTACCTAAAGGCCAGAACTCTAGTGGTCTTTTATACTTACGCTAATACGAGGACTTAACTGATTTTGTTGCAATACTTTGCTTAGAAATCTTCCTTTGCTCATATGGCCAACTCATAACTCCTCAAAGTCAGGAATCTTTGCCTTTCTTTAGTGCCTATTTTTAAATCAGCATTTAGCATCGTTCAGTACCCTGTCTTTTCTCTTCTCTGGAGACGTTTGCAACTTTCTCATTATCCCTTGAGTTCTAAAATATCATGTGTAGGTGAGTCTTTCATTCTGAAAACTTGCACTACCTTTCTTCGACTAGGACAAAATTTTTTCTAATGTTAAATCATTTCTACATTTTTGTTTTCCCCAGACTCTTTTTCTAAAACTCCTAGAAAAATATCAGAGCCCCTGAACTAATTTTCATGGCTCATCCTTATTCTACTCATACTTTTCATTTTCTTTGTGCGATGTCTTGTGAGTTTATCAACTTTATCTTTCAGAATAGATCATTATTTTGCTATGTTTGATTTCCTTTATAAATGTTCAGAAAATATGTTTTTAGTTCCAAAAGGTTTTGCTTATTTTTAATAGTAGTCTGATTTTCCTGTCTTTCTTTTCTTCCTTTTTAAAATATATTTAATATCCAAACAAATCTTTCTGAGAATGTAAACAGACTATTTTTCAAGTTCTCTTATGTCCATTGAACTCTTTCTTTTTCCTCTATAGTCATTTGTTCTGTTTCTTTTGCTTGTTTCTTTTTTTTTTTTTTAATTTTTATTTATTATTTATTTATTATGTTTATTTTTGGCTGTGTTGGGTCTTCGTTTCTGTGTGAGGGCTTTCTCCAGTTGCGGCGAGTGGGGGCCACTCTTCATCACGGTGCGCGGGCCTCTCACTATCACAGCCTCTCTTGTTGCGGAGCAGAGGCTCCAGACGCTCAGGCTCAGTAGTTGTGGCTCACGGGCCCAGTTGCTCCGCGGCATGTGGGATCTTCCCAGACCAGGGCTCGAACCCGTGTCCCCTGCGTTGGCAGGCAGATTCTCAACCACTGCACCACCAGGGAAGCCCTGCTTGTTTCTTTGCATTTAGGTTGTTGGTTTTCTTAAACTCTCTGATGATCTTAAGTTGGTGATTCAAATTTATGAATAAAGGACTTGACTGATGAATTAAGGTAGCTGTCACACACTCTCTGTATAGGTCTGGATCTATTTCCCAAAAAGGGCTTTCCCTGGAAATGACCAGGCTGCTTTCCTGTCTATGTAAATAGGTGAGGATGTGTCAATTGGTAGAAATTATTTTAGGATATGTGGCCAGAAGGTAAGCAGGCAGGCTACCTAAATGCCAAAATAACAAGAATGTTACTCTGAGAATGGAGTATTTCAGCATATTTTTCTCCTGGTTTGAGAGGGCTTTCCTCTTACATTCTCTCTGTATGGTTGTACAGCTTGATGTGCCTAAAAGTCAGCTGTGCTTCTGTGTCAAGAGACAAATATCACACTGAATTGCTAGCCCATCCTATGCAGTTTCTTTAGGAAGAAGTTCTCTGGCTTAAGCTAGGGAAGAAATGCCTCTGCTGTCAGAGGCATTCTCCACTCTGTGGGGAAGTGGAGAAAAGACACATGAGTCCTGTTAGCCTACAGATTATTAAATACTTATCCTGATGACGGTTTCACTGCTCTCCCCCATCTCCATGCCTTCTAACTGAACTTGGAGCTTTTCCCAACATATCCAAGATGTTTCCTTTGACTGTGGTGGACCCCCTGTATGCTTTCTCCTAGTCTGGATTATTTATCAATAAGAGCTTATTCTCCGGAAATCATTCACAATTTCAATTGTGCTGCCAGTATCACTTCCTATTTGCCATGCAGCTATGGATTTATTTTCCCTGTGAAACAACTTTGTTGTTTCAATGGAACTGGGAAGGGAAAAAGATAAACCTACTTCCTAGGTTTACCGTTTTTGAACTAGGGGCTCCGTGAGTTTGAATTCCCAGTTGGTGTTTAGATTTAGCGTTTCGTTTGGACTCTGAACTTCCAAAGGTAAGCATTTGTTATCTACTGTACTTTTAAATGTTTATTTGACTGGTTTGCCATTCTTTAGAATGCTTCCTATGTCTAATTATTAATCTTTAGAGAGGTTCTAGTTTTATTCCAAAAATTATAAAAGCCAGACTCATAGAAATTATCTTTGGGTCTGTAATACCCTTCAAAAATGTGAAGGTCAGCTGAATTCAGGCTCAGGGCTGAATCTGACACCTGAGTCACAGGTGTCAATATAGCTGTGAATATTAAAGGGATAAAAATGCCCTTGAGACATATCCTTTAATAACAACAAGAAGTAGACTGCTTAGGTGTTTTTTTAAATCTTCTAATCAGTTTCAAATATTATATCTAAAGTCCAAGAAAAATCTAAATAATTGAAAGCATATATATGATATAACCTAATATAGTATATAATCACTATATATTATATATAATTATATTATGCATGTATATATATATATAATATTTATATACCAACTTTCCTAAATAAAAAGCAAAAGTAGCTCTCGGTTTCTTCATCACCTTGGATAAAAATTATCTTCTAAGAATTCTATCTAATTCTCTTCTGGAAAGTCACTGGCCATATGTTCATTTAATCCCACAATTAGAGGCAGTCTTCTATTACTTTGCAGTCAGTGAGAATGAGAGCCCCTGACCTTCTCAAATTGCTCTGAAATCATAAGAAGCGCACTTCAAAAAGACAGTAGCTCTAGCTTCTCTCTTGTCAGTTATTTAGGTTCAATATTTTTTTAGCAATTCCAAAGATAAATTACATTTTCAATTTCCTTTGTGTTTCTCCATGTCAAGTCAGAGTAGAACATGGGTGTTTGTCTTTTGTTTCCTAGTGAAATTTATTTCACTGAAGTTTTTTTTATAATAGGGCAAAGCTTACATTATTTTTCCCATATTTTTCTTTCTGTTTCAAATATCCATTAAGCCTCCTTTCACATGCCTCAAAACATGCTTTAAATCTTGCCTAAGTATAAATTCTCTGTGAAATTAAATATAATCTCCTATAACCAACTAGTAAAAAAGAAAATTCACTGTTTCGTTAACCATTTTTAATTCTTCTAGTGAAAAAGGCAATATATATCAGATCAGATGATATAAAAATTTATTTCACTAGTAATCCATTTCACTGAATAAATGAAGTCAAAATGCAAATGAATGCAATGAATAATACTACATATGAAAGTGTTTGCAAGTGAAATGTGGACATAAGGGTTTAGGTGGATTAATGTGGGCTGAAATACACTTCACATCAACACTGAAGTAGGGACATAATAGCTACTGAATAAATGGTTACTGAATTAAAAATCAGTTAAATAATTAAGCAATGTTGTCACATTACAATAGCTTGATGCATTCATTTCAACTATAGGATTGTCCTTCATAAAGAAATTCAATTTATATTAATACCATTTATTTACATGGTTTCTTCTCCAAGTAACCTGTGGGATCCCTGAGTGCAGGGACTGTGTCTTATTTATTTTTATATCACCAGTGCCCAGCAGAGTGCCTGGTGTCATTAGATGCTTAGTAATTTTTCTAATTGACTTGAAATAAAATATTTGTATCAGCTAGACAAAATAGCCTCTTCCATTTAAGAAGTTTAGAAAAATTCCTAGCTCCAATGGACATGAGCTTTTAAAGATGGGATTTACTGGGAAAACTGCTTAAATATGCTAGCTTCATGAAACTCCCCATTCTCAGAAAATGACACTTATCAGAACACAAGTCACATCTGTCTTATGCACATATATGCCTGGTCTTATAGGCGCCTATTAGATCTGGTCAAATTCTCTATAATTGTACAAGTTGTATTTTTATCCTCCTTAAAAATTCTCACTCAGTTCCTTACCTGTTCTTGCCTTGTTTCCACTGCAAATGTGACATTGGCATTGCATCTCTGAGGACCATCATCCAGTGGCTGGAAACTCTTGCTCTCTATCTCAACTGTACTCCTGTCCCAGAATATCTATCTACCCAGGGTCCTAATAATAACTGTATGTGCTCGACCAGCACCAACGTGACTCTCAGTCTTCATTCAAAAGAGTGGTTTAAGGAATTCTCCAGCAGCTCTCTGCTACCCCAGTTTATGGTATCTTCAGGGGCCTTGGTAGTAAAATTAGTAGTAAAAATAGCTAACGTGCATTGAGCACTTGTACCTCTATTACAATATGTACAAAAATTTATTCTTTCCTGCCTGTTTATATGCCTATCTCTCCAACAAAAATCCATGTAAAATGCCTCCATCAATATTTGATAAATTATTCATTAAATTAATGAGTACTTTGATCAAATCAATGGATTAAGAAAGCTGTATGCACTTGGCGGAGCTGCTCACCTGGACAAAACTGCCTTGTTTTCTATACCCTGTTCCCCAGCACCGGGGCAGCGAAACTCTTGCCTTTTCTTTTTCTAGATTTCAGGCAACTCCCTCCCTCTGTTCTGACATATTTAATGAACTGACAAAATTGCTATAGTAGGCATCCCAATGACATTGGAGAAAGCACCTATTTTCCCTGGAAACACTTTTATAACTCTGTTTGAGGGATTTCTTCTGTTGTTTGTTTGTTTTTTTTTTTTTTGATAGTAACATCACAAAGGACTTTTGCCTTTGGCATGACCACCAAAACAAGCTGAATAAGCTATCGCACTGTTGGTGTTTTTAATCCACTAGAGCGCTGAGGAGACAAAGGACCCTAGTTGAACTCAACTCCAAAACATAACAAGCCCTTCATAGGAGAGAAGAGACACATGCCTGCTCTCATTTCTGGTGGAGAGGAAGCAGAAGAAATCTCTCGTTAACGGATAACATATACACACTACTATAGTACTATAAAATAGATAACTAATAAGGACCTACTGTATAGCACAGGGAACTCTACTCAATACTGTGTAATGACCTATATAGGAAAAGAATCTAAAAAAGAGTGGATATATGTATATATATAACTGATTCACTTTGCTATATGGTGAAACTAACACAATATTGTAAATCAACTATATTCCGAAAAAAATTCTTAAAAAAAGGATATAAGGAGGAAGAAACAAGCCAAAACTTTAATGAACTTTTAATGACCATGGGCAGGCTGGCCTGACAGATACAATTCCAAGAAGACCCAGTCAGAGAGCAAATCTGCACTCACCCAAAGACTCTTTCCCACAGGTCTCCACGTGTACTACACTGAAGGCTGACAGCAGGGCTGAGGATCCTCCTGAGAGATCTTCCAGTGTGTGGGCCACTGAAACTAAGGCAGGCACCCTCAGAAGGCTGGAGGTAAGAGCCGCAGAGAGAAATCCTTCCAAGGCAGCTTGCAGCAACCCCCGCAAACTAAAGGCAGAGTGGGAGGGCAGAGAGATTATCTATAATGCAAAAAGAGCTGGCGGCTGCACTATAAACTAGAGACAAAATCTCCATGGTTCAGAAAGATAGTGACTTTACTCTAAAACACAAAGATATCTCTGGATTCATGCCAGTATGTAGATGTTAGAATTATCAAAAAGGGATTATAAAATAATTACAATAAAAATACTAAAAGATCTAGTGGGAAAGAAGGACCACATGTGTGAAGAGATGAGGAATTTTACTGGAGGAATGTAAACTCTGAAGAAAAACTAATAGAATAGATAGAAATGTAAAATGTTATTGGAAATGAAGAATTCATGGCTTAACAATTGGGCACAGAGGAAAAGATCAGTTCATTGGAAGCTGGGAGAACAGAAAATATCTAAACTGAAATATAAAGAGAAAAATAAAAGAGGACATTCACTCTCTGTAATGCTCTCTGTAAAGTGCTTTAAAAAAAAAAAAAAAAAAAAAGACAGAAAGGAAATAATAGATGAAACCCTGGATCTACAGGAAGGAATGATGAGCATCAGAAACATAAATACCTTTCTTAAACTATATATACCCTTATATCTTTAAAACCTTTTCACTGTCTAAAACAAAAATAATAATATATTTGGTGTTTACAACATATGTAAAATAAAATATAATGCAATTAGAGCACAAAAACTGAGATTATAGTGTTTAAGATTCATGAAAAAGTATACAATTATTTGAAGGTTGACTGTGATAAATTAAAGATACTTATTTATATTATAGAGTAATTACTAAGCACACACACACACACACACACACACACACACACACACAAAGAGGTATACACAAAAAGCTAAAAGAGGGTAAAATTCAATATGAAAAATAGTTGATTCACCCAAAAAAAGGTAAGGAAGGGGGAACAAATTAAATAATGGATAAGTAGAAAACAAATAGCAGTTTTATATATTTAAACACTACCATATCAATATTTGTCAGATTAGATGAAAAAGTAAAGTCCAATAAATGCTATTTACAAGACACACATGATAATTATAAAGACAGACTAAACAGTTGAAAGTAAAGGTGTAGAAAAAGCTGTACATGCAAACACTAAACATAATAAATCTGGTATGGCTTTATTGCTATTAGTCAAAGAAGACTTAAAGACAAAGAAAAGATAAGCAAAGATAAAGAGGAGTATTCCAAAATGATAAAAGAACTAACCCATCAAGAAGACATAACAATTCTAAAGGCCCATGCACTTAATAGAAGATTTGAACAATACTAAACACCAACTTGAACTAAATGATGCTTATAGAACATTACACTCAATACACATTATTTTTAGGTGCACATGGAATATTGATACTAGATCATATGCTGGGCCATAAAATAAAGCTCAAATATAAAAAGGTTGAAATTATACAGAGTATATTCTTCAGCCACAGTAACATTAAATTAGAAATAAATAACAAGTCATCTTGATTTGGAAAATCTCCAAAATATTTTAAAATTAAGCCATATACATTAAACAATCTATGTATCAAAGAAACATAAGAAAATTAGAAAATTCTTTGAACTAACACACAATACTTGAACTAAAAGAATGGAAACAAAATATGTCAGATTCAGTTAAAGTAGTGCTTAGAGGGCAATTTATAGCTTTGTAAATAGTCATTAAAGAAAAGAAAAATGTGTGAGGTCAGCAAAATAAGTTTCCAATTACAAATTTAGGAAAAGAGGAGCAAATTAAGCCTAAAATAGGTAGAAGAAAGGAAATAACAAAAACATGAAAAGAAAGTAATGAAATAGAAAACATATAAATAACAGAGGACATTAACAAAAACAAAGGTTATTTTATTGAAAAGGCTAATATAATTAATCTCTAGACTGACCAAGAAAAATAGTATAGGCAACACAAACTGTCAATCTCAAGAAATCAAGGATTACTGCTACAGATTCTAGTAGATACATTTGACATCTTAGATATCATTTGACATCTTAGATAAAATATACAAATTCCTTTAAAGATACAAATTATCACACCTAATACAAAAAACATTTTTTTAACTTAAAGAAACCTATAACTGCTAAAGGGATTAAATGTATAATTAAAAACTTTCCCACAATGCACACTCTAGGCCCAGAAGTATTCACTGATAAATTTTATCATACATTTAAGAAAGAAATAATACAAATCCTACTTAAACTCCTCCACAAAAAAAGAATAGAAAGGAATATTTCCCAATTCATTTTAGAACATTAGTATTACTCTGATACCAAAAGTCACCAGAAGAAGAACTATAGACTAATTCCTCAAAAACAATGCAAAATTCTAATAAAATATTAGCACATCAAATCCAGCAACAAATAAAAAGAACAATACTTCATGATCAAGTGAGGTATATCATATGAATGCAAGACTGGTCTAACAATGAAAATTCAATCAGTATAAATTACTACTTTACACAGAATAAAAGAGAATTTAGAATTATCTTAATAGATAACAGATAGATAATAAGATTATCTTAATAGACGCAGAAAAAGTGTATGACAAAATTCAACACTCAGCTCTGATAAAAACTTTTAACAAACTAGGAAGAGAATGGAACTTCAATCAGACATATGTTATCTATAAAAAGCCTTACAGCTAACATCATATTCAGTGGTGAAGCATTAAATAGTTTTCCTCTAAAACTGAGACAAGATAAGGATTCTCCATTCTTGTCCATGAAAAATAAATAAATGGAAGAAAAAACTATGACACGGGAAGAAGTTAAACTCATTATTCACTGATGACATGATTATATGTGTACAGAAATCAGTGTAACTACTAAAGTATGACTAATTGAATTGTACTTTTACATGCTAACAACAAACAAATGGAAATGAAGTTTTTAAAATACTACTCATTATAGTATCAAAACCCTCAAATGTCTAAGAATAAATCTAATGAAATATGTATAATACTTCTACATTAAAAACTGTAAAACAAAAGCCACATATGTTTGGTCAATTGATTTTCAACCAAGGTGCCAAGTAAATTCAATGGGAAAAAATCTTCTTTTTTCCAGCTTCATTGAAATATAATTGACAAATAAAATTGTAAGATGTTTGAAGTGTACAACATGATGATTTAGTATATGTATACATTGTGAAAGGATTCCCCCATTTAGTTAATTAATACATCCATTACCTTGCATATTTACCTTTTTTTTCTTGGTGAGAACATTTAAGTTCTGCTCTCTTAGCAAATTTCAATTATACAATAGAGTGTTAAGAACTACAGTCATCATGTGATACATTGGATAGTCAAACCTTATTCATCTAATAACTGAAAGATCTGTAACCTTTTATCAACCTCCCCCATCATCCCCACTCTCCAACTCATGGCAACTACTTTTCTACTTTCTACTTCTATGAGTGTGGCTATAAAAATTTTTTTCAGTTTCCACATATAAGTGAAACCATGCAGTATTTTACTTTCTAACAAATGGTGCTGGAACAACTGGATTATCTATAGAACAAGAAAATGAACCTCAACCTCTACTTCATTCCAAACATAAAAATTCAAAATGGATCATTACTGGCAGCTGACTGAAAACTGATGCAAACCAGGAGAATCCAACTGTTGAACTCAGATAAAACAAGACTCCCACTTCTGACCAACATAAAGAGGGGTTGGATTTACCCTTCTAACTGAATCAACCAAAAAGCAATCAAAATATAGGACATAACAGTTCTGAACACATTAAGCATGAGGCAGTGAAGAATAGTGATCCCTGAGGGAAGGGAACGGAAGCAGGTGAGGAGTAGGGTTGCCCCACATAGGGTCTTGGAAGAGTTCCCAGGGTGCAACACTAAGTGGGGGAACATCTTTAGAACCATACAGACTCCCTGAGCTGAGGAGACCAAGGAGGCTACAGTTCACAGGACGGACTACAGGAATGTAGGAATTGTAGGAAGTGATGAAAGTTACAACACATCTACCACAACTTGGTTTTTCCCTCATTCAACAAATCCTGTTGATGTTCTTTCCTCCATAAGAGTTGTTGACCAAATCTTTGGTATTTATTACTCTTCCTTGAAATTTTAGTAAGGCTCAAACTTGGTTGGCTAAAGATGGTTGATGTGGGTAATTTAGTGTAAATCACTTTTACTTTAGGATAGTAAATGAGTAAAAGTGCATTAGTCATCACAAATATTTGTGCTAGTTCATGTTCCAGTATTGGGCCTTTCCTGCATCATAGCAGAGGCCCTTCACTATGCTGTATCCTCAACCACTGAGTAAGCAAAGTTACATGGTATTAACAGCTGCTTTTTTTCACCCTCGAACTGACTGAATTTTAGCAAGGGATGAAATAATTTTTACTGACAAAAATGTAGAAGGTTTACATAGCCCTTTACAACTTGGGCTGGAAACTTTAAAAGGAATATGATAAACACCCACCCACTCTTTCCAAGCTACTTGTAGATTAAACAACGTCACATCTGTTTGTGAGTTAAAAGACTTACTCTATGGCTTTTGCATTTTATCTTCATGTTTCCTACTCTTATAAATAATGTACGCATGACTACAGCTAAATTGTATGTTCATCGAGATTATTACATCCATACCATTATATCTTTTTATAACACAAACACTGTATTGTTTACATAATCTCCTTAGATCATATGTGATAAGCATTCACTGTATATGATATGAGAAATTACTGCTTTTTACAACACATTAATGACTCATAGAAACCATGACTTCAACTATACAAAGTGTACTTTTATCTAGTGGACATCTTATGATCCAATGGAGAATAGAGACCATTAGGTTCACCCTCAAACATATTCCATTAGTTTTAAAGGCACTGTTAAGGGCTCTGTGATTCAAGAATTAGGAAACACCCCAAAACTAGAAGACAAGGTGAAGTGCAACAGATAACGGAATTTATCAAGTGCAGGTCAGAGTTTAGCTACAAGGATGCAGAGCCATCAGGAGAGGCTTGGGGAGCTGAATCTCGGACAAAGTGTTCAAGAAGAGACCACTGGTCATGCTGTGGTCTGAGCTACAAGATGGGGGTTTCAGTGGGACTCTTAATACCTCCCAATGGGAGAGTAGTCTAAAGATTAGTCTTGCTTTCTCCAAACTATATTTCTCTGAAACTTGTGCCTATCCTCCTTCACAAAGCAGGGCTTCCAATAGACCTTTGTGTTTAAGCCTACAGTGTCTGAAAGGGATTTTGGTTTACAGCCTCCAGTTGCATCTCCAGGACGTGCGTGTGTACTTATTTTAGTCCTTTGAAGCTTTGAAACAAGGCACACTCTTCTCCTTCTGCTGATAGCATCTTTGGCCATAGTTTTTCTCAAAATAAGCTATTGCATCCGTATGAAAATCTGTTGATGCGGGTAATGCCTCTCTTGATGAAGTATACAGCAAGTCTCTTCCTCAGCAGCTAGTAGGCACCACCACATAATTTGATGATATATAGAAAAGACAACTGGCTTTGAGCTTGTGAATCATTCTATTTTTCCAGAAAAAAAAATTTCATCATCAGCTCTTTCATCTCTACCTTCTCAAAGTCTTATCCTCTCTTGAGATAGTATCAGGTCAACAGGCATTCCATATTGATGCTGATCTTTCTAACCACAGTGAAAATTTTTAAATGAATATTTTTTTAATTTCACCTGTAACCATTCCCTATCTTTTTTTTGAGATAAGGAATTACTGACTGCATAGATAACATGCATCACATGTTCAATGATTTTCTTTCGTTTGTCCTGCTGAATTTTTCCTATACTCAAATAACTTTGCACTTCCAATGAGCTCATTTTTGTTTCCATTGTCATCATAATGCCTCTTCTTAAAACTCTTCTTGCTTTTGTACCTGTTGACCATAACAGAATTAATAATGGCCAACATCTCAACATGAAAGGCAAACCTGAAAAAATCATAGTACTTGCTATGGTCTAAATGTCTGTGTCTCTCCCAAATTCATATGTTGGAATTCTCATGTGCAAGGTGATGGTGTTAGTAGGTGGGGCCTTTGGGGGGTGATTAGGTCATGAAGGTGGAGTCCTCATGAATGGGATCAGTGCCTTTATAGAAAAGGTTCCAGAGAGATCGCATGCCCCTTAACCATGTGAGGACACAGCAAGAAGTCAGCGGTCTGCAACCAGAGAGATGGCCTTCACCAGAACCCTACCATGTTGGCACCTTGATGTTGGCCTTCCAGCCTCCCAAACTGTGCAAAATAAATTTCTGTTGTTCTGTTGTAAGCTACCCCGTTTGTGATATTTTGTTATAGCCACCCGGATTGACTAAGACAGTAATCTAGCCAAAATGTGGTGACAGGGACTAAAATGTTCATACTTCCCTGCTCGTGCCAACTGTCAGGGTAGGCAGACCTGAGTCACTATTCTTTTGGACCATAAGTTGAAAGATGCTATACGTAAAGCACAAAACTGTAGGTAAGTTGCTTTCTTTCTGTTCCGTCCATCAGTCTGTGAGGTAGATGAGTGCAGAATCTATGTTCAGTGTCTCCAGTACATCCCATCACAACTGTTCCATAATAATAACCCCCAGGGTGTATTTTCTGAATTCAAGAAAACAAATTCATAAAAATCTCTGATTTCAGAGGAAACAGAAAATTCCTTTAGAGCCACATTCATCTACTTGAGATTGAACAGCAGGATTATCTGGGAAGGTTTGTTCAAGGTCACATACCCATCTTCTCCACACTGAATATGTATCATTTAAGAAAGTTTCCAGAAGATTCTGATATGTGAGTCTGACTTAGAATCATAGTAATAAAAGATTCAGCTTGATTTTTTGGGTTAATTTTAATGTGTTACAATCACAAAGGCAATGAAGAAATAAATATATGTATATGCATACACTTACTTGCATACTATACATGTATACATATACGTGTATATTTATAGATTGATAAATATGTATGTACATATTTATATTTGTATATATTTATAGATTGATAAATAAATAGGTAGATGACATGTAAATAGTACTGAGACATTTTATCTGGCCTTAAACCCAAGAGTTAGAAATGTGAAATACAAAATAAGAAATAATATCAAAAATTTTTGAATGTGTACAAAAATGATTTAATCATAATAGAGAAAACAGAAAGAACAGGCATTTTTCAAAGTATCACATGAGCTGCTGTGCCAATTAAGGTACTAATCTGGTTTTCTTATAAATGGAGATACTTATGTGTTTTCCTTTGATATTTTTAAATGAATATAAGGCAGGTGAGTTACTAAATTTTTCAAGAAAAAGTTTTAGCTATAAAACATGTTTTCATCTCCTCAAAACATTAGATTCCACATATAAGTGGTATCCTATGATATTTGTCTTTCTCTGTCTGACTTACTTCACTTAGTATGATAATCTCTAGGTCCAATGAACTTATTTACAAAACAGAAAGAGACTCACAGACATAGAAAACAAACTTATGGTTACCAAAAGGGAAAGTGGGAAGAGGGATAAATTAGGAATTTGGGACTGACATATACACACTACTATATATAAAATATATAGTCAACAAGGACCTACTATATAGCACAGGGAACTCTACTCAGTATTTTGTAATAACCTATAATGGAAAAGAATCTGAAAAAGAATATATATATATATATATATATATATATATATATATATATATATATATGTATATACATATATAAGAGAATCACTCTGCTGTACACCTGAAACTAACACGACATTGTTAATCAACTATACTTCAATAAATTAAAAAAAAATAACAGACATTTATCATCTCACAATTTCAGCAGATCAGAAATTCAGGAATAGCTTAGCTAGACAGCTATGGCTCAAGCTTTCTCATGGCCTGCAGTCACAACTAAGTTGGGTAGGGAGGTATCGAAGAAGATCCCCTTTCAAATTCACTCATGTCATTGTTACAGGCCTTGGGCCCTCACCAGGTGGGTCTTTCCACAGGACTACCTCATGACTTGCAGGTGACTTTCCCCCAGCTCTGAGTGATTCCGGTGAGAATGAGAGAGTTCAAGCACCCACAAGATGAAAGCCACAGTCTTTTAAACCCAATCTTGGAAGTGACAGCCCCTCACTTCTGCTGTATTCTATTCACTGGAAGCAAGTCACTAAATCAAGCCTACACTAATTGCCTGGGTATCACACAGAAGGATTATATGAAGATCATTAGATGCCATCTCAGAAGCTTTCTACATCAACCTGAAAAAGAACGTTGCAAGCAATTTTGTTATTATCCTAATTCACAACTCTGATCATCCCAGCAATTAAACTAGGTAGAGTGGTAAAAAGGATAATCAAAATCCCCATCAAAGATGCAGACAATGAGTTCTACAAATCAGGATGGAAAAATTTCCACAATCTCTGACCATTTAATAGGATTTTGGTATAGAATCTGCCCTCTGACTGACGTCTCAAAATTTCACTGAGAAAAATGTTTTTCCCACACAATATCTCACACGCCCCTTGGAATTGTGGGAGATGTCTAGTAGGCTCCAAGGTGTGGTTGAAAGAATTAGAGCCCAGGACTCAGAAGGACTATACTCTGGTTCCAGGTCTGATAATAAATTTTCTAGGTATCAGCAACTCTATGTATAAATGTAATGCTTTAGAGAGTTCCTTATGTCCTGCCAGTATTCAATAAATAATACTTGGAAGAAAAACTGAGTAATATTACTTTCATGAGTCATTACCATTGGTTTTCTGCATATATAAGGTAAATAAAAGTCTCATTTGGACTGCTTAAATTTTTAATGAAGCTAAAATCTCAGAGCCTAGACTTAAAACACCAAGCCTAGGTTTAAATATCAAGAAACTAGTAAAATACTATTTTGTGTGTCCATGAAAAAAAGGGTAGTATTGCTGTAACTGGTCTTTCTTACCCTTTTTAAAATTGTAATTAACTCTTGATTGTGGAGTGAGTATATATGTGTGTGTGTTTAATAAATGTTTTATTTGGGGATAATTTTGGATTTACAGAAAGGTTGCAAAGACAGTACAGAGAGTTTCCATAAACCCTTAACCTAGTTTTCCCTAAGGTTATCATCTTACGTAAGAACAGTACATTTGTCAAAACTAAGAATAACATTGGTACATTACTTTTGACTCAACTTCAGATTTCATTCAGGTTCTACCAGTTTTTCCATGAATGTCCTTTTCCTGTTCCAGGATCTGATCCAGAATGCCACAATGCATTGTCATCTGGTCTCCTAGTCTCCTCCAATCTGTCTTCCTTTGTTTTTCATGACCGTAGCAATTTTGAGGAGTAGTGGTTATTCTGTAGAATATCCTTCAATTTAGGCTGTGTGATGTTTTTCTCATGATTAGGCTAAGAATACAAGATGAGCTGACTTCTCATCATATCATATCAAGGGGTACATGACATCATCATGAATTACTACTGATGATGTTAACCTTTATGATCTGCTTAAAGTGGTGTTTGCTAGATTTCTGCACTGTAAAGTCTCTCTTTTTTTTTTCCTTTCCTATACTCTACTGATAAGATGCAAGTCACTATACCCAGCCCACACTCAAGTGCAACCAGGGCACATTTTATTATGAACATTTTACCCAGTGGCAAAATTCACTTTGGAAATTTCAATATGAATATGCCTTCTCTCTAAATTTAAATCTCTATGACTCTTCATTAAAATTTATTTCCCGATAAATGCTTCTTTACTCCATACTTCTCTCTCTTTAGGCCCACCTCGGGAAACATTTTAAACATGAGAGAGAAGTAGAAACATTTAATCATCGTCAAAGGACAAAGCAGAATAGAAATTACTGTCAAAATTGCATTAAATGACATTAGTCGTTCATCCTCAAGTCAGTATGTGATGGTTCTGATTATGCTATATATGAGGAAACAAACAAAAACAGAAAAACTGAATTTTGTAGAACTGCAAAAATCCCCTATCTATAGTTTATGGCACAGCACTTTAAATTATTCTGGTTTTTTAATGACAGTTATTTAGACTAAAGATTTCAAAGCCAAACTTTACAGAGTTATCTGTCCTTGCTAGGGTTCTAGCTCAAAGATCTCTCGGGTTTTAATCTTCCTAATTAGACTGCATGAACCCTGTTCACAGCTCTGAAGGTGATCTTTATACAACTCGAAGGGCTGCAAAGTAGTTGTATGCCCAACAGAGCCTCCTCTTCCCTGAAAATTTAAAATAACAACATTCTTCTTAATTTCCTTCATTATTTAAGAAGTTTGGGTGTGATTCTCCAAGTAATGATTTGTGTTGCAGAATTTCGAGACTGGCAGAAAAAAATCTCTCAAAGAAGAGGTCCTACAGCTGTGAAACGTTCTCTCGCTGACACAGTTTCAGTCTGGAGGCATTTAGAGTATGAAGTAAGACTTCACTTTTATTGGCTATGTGTGGGTTGTTTGGTTTCTTGGCAAGCATGTTTTGCATGTTGAATATTTCCCGTGAATACTTTCTTTTCGTTCCGTGTTTGGGCGCCATTGGTTCCAGTAGGTTACCAATAAATTAAGCAAAACAAATTAAATATCCCTTTTTTCATGCTTTGGTTATACACATTTCAGAGGAAAGTGTTTGGGACCTAAATTTTCTATTTAATTGACTAAATTTTAGATTTTTGTTTTGCTTGTTATAAACCCTCAACAAGTTTGTAATTTCCTTTGGGGGTAGGGATTATCTCTATTTATTTTTTTCTGCAGGGCTCCGTACAGCGCTGAGCATAACACATGGCTTCAAAGGAAAAAGGACAAAAAAAAACCTTAAAAAACCCCAAAAAACCCCCACAAAAGTGACTCTTTACTTTAGATTTTACTCACTCTTAAAAGTTTTATAAAATGTTTGTTAACAAATTAATACTGTACTATTAAATCAGGAGATGGCTTAAATACATGGTGACCAAAAGATACACCAGTGTTTTAGTAATATTTTAATACAACTCTTATGTTAAATGTCAGTGGTTCTGATTTATTTGTACTGTAGTCTTCTGCATATTTACTTTTCACTTCTCCACTGAATTCCTCACATTGACTTTTAAGAAAAATCTAAAACTCTTTGTTCTTTCTATTCCTTCAGTTGTCTGTTGTGTAATGCCTAGAAACCAGGCTGATAAGATGAATGAAAACAGCTCATGTATATTCATATGCAATCTTATCTCACACGTTATCTCATTGCATCTTCTTTCCTATTCTACTACCCAGGCTCAGATCTTCATCACCATTGCAGTAACCACCTACTATAGCCAGTCCCCCCTTCTTCTTTTCATTGTTCAAATTGTTACTACATTTATCCTTATAAATCATATCCTGATCTTATCTCTTTCTTACTAAAATAAATCCAATAGTTTTCTATGTCCTATAAAATGAAGTAAAAAAAAAAAAAGGCTCCTAACAAATATTTCAAGAAAAATATAACATAGAACAAACCAAGTGCTCATGGAAAAGAACATATAAGATGAAACTAGAAAGATTAGATACGTAGAGAGCTAATAGAATAGATAGGAAGGTTATTTCTCTATAATTTAAGGAGCTTTATTCCCTGTTTGGCAATGAGGAGTAACTGCAAAACTTTTAGTAAGAAAGTAATATACTATTTGTATTTTAGGGGCAGCATTCAGACTATAGTGCACATAAAGGGGATACTAAAAAGGGACTGATGGAAAATTTGGACAGAAGCCTATCTCAGTTAAGTCCAAGTGAGAGATAACAAGGAGGTAGAGAAAAGGAGGTGTAATCAAGGGAAGAGTTGAAGGTACTTGATGACTGATTAGAGAATAGCATGAGGAAGCTGAAAGAACAGAGAAAGACTTGAGGTTTCTAGTTTGGATGGTTTTCATCAAAAACAAATATAGGAGATATTAGTGGAAGAATAGATTTGGTTGTAGGTGGAAAAGCTGGGCGGTTAGTGATGTAAATGTGATATGAAGGGCATGCTGAGCTTAGTTTTGTATATATTGAGGTTGAAGATCTTGTGGAACACCCCAGAAGGCATTTAGTATGAAAGAATTTAGGCAAGATCCTGTGTGTAACTTTCCTTTTATTTCCTGTAGTGTTCAGCACAGAGCCTTTAGTTTCAATAACCACTTACTTGAATGAGTAATTATGATTGAGGGAGTGCATAAGTGAATGATTGCATTCAGGTTCCCAAATAGCAGACAGGTGTTCATAATTTTCCTCTACGCCATCCTCTAGGTTGGCTCATGAGCACCTCAAGTAGAGAAAGGCCCTAGCGGAGCTCTTTGAAGGAGGAGATCCTGTACTACCAATGTTATCAAGTACCAGTGGGCCACGTTCCATTAACCTGGTCCATAGAAAGAGCTAGAAAAAATGAAGTGTCCACTGATCAACCTCCAAATGTTCATCTGTGCACAAAAATATGCTAGCAAAGGCAAGAAAGGGTTTTTTGTAAGCTGTCCCTAACGTTCCATTTGCTTGGAACTCTAGCTTTACTTTGTTTCTTCTTTACTCCCTCTTCCCCTTTTTAAAAAATTTCTTTTGTTTCCTAGGAAATTTTCTCTTCCTTCTGCCTTTGTTCTCCTGCTTATTAACTTTACTTATTCTTCCTCTGATTCTTCTCATAAATATCATTTATCATATTTCAGAAATTGAGAAAAACTACAGAGAGGTTGCAGAAAATTCAAAAGCTGGAGGAGAAAAACTCAAAAACAATTTAATTACATCTCAATGGAAAAAGGGACTTTTAATGTAGCTTATGGTCAGAAGACATTCAAGGAAAATATGTTGTAACAAGTATTATCAAAAATCCAGAAACTGTAAAAATTAAAACCAGATAAGTGAAATAGTGTAAGAGTTTATTAGGCACATAAGAGCAGTTCACAAACTGGTAACCTTCAAACCAACAATGGAATGACGCTCAGGGACATGACACTGCAGGATGGCTTATAAAGTGAAAATAAGGACATTGTTTAACCTTTACAGTGATTGGTTATTACAATGAGGATTTCCAGATGGTAGAGGATTGGTTAAAAGTGCAGATCTTATATCATTTTAGAAAGATGAGTTAGGTTTCTTTTATGATTATGAGATGAATACGTATCCAAGAGATAAAAAAAGTTAAGTTTTGCTTATGTTCATGAAGTAAGCTAGATTTAGTTTTGTTTATGTGGCTTAAACGATTTTACCTTCTTGGGGGATTTTCAAGCCTGGTCTCTATTTTATTTTATTTTAACAATTCCTCCCTTTTGGTCACTCTCTCTTAAAGCTGACTATATGACCAACTAGTACAGTGTTACTCTCAGATACCACTATCGACATAGTCATTGAGACGAATGGTCATGTAGCCACTGTTACCAACAGACACATCATCATCACAGATACATGTGGTTGGTTCAGTGAGTTCTTTGACTTGTCTAATCCTGATGAATACCATTTGAGATGTGAGTGGCTGCTGAAAGGCATTTAAAAGCCTTGAGAGGATACACTGCACTAGGGAGGTTGTTAATATGATGACTATGAGGAGGATAATAGCCAAGGATTTAAAATAACCCAGAGCACATTCCCAGGAGCCAAGATTTAAATAAATCAAATGAGTTATAATCATATTAAGGTTTCACATTTCTAAGTCAACCTACATTTGGGGGGATAACATGCAATTGGGTTTCCATTTTTTTCTGAGTTATTTACATAGCACAACATGATGTATTAGCAATCACATATCCTCATGATTACTTAGGGAAGGATGACATGAGGATGTTTTATTTCAGGAGGTGGTGTTGCAGGTGGACTTCCACCTAAATTAGGCCTCTATATGATTTGAGCCATCAGGTAATTTACTAAGAAGAATTTCTATGGAAACCAAAGAAAAACAAAGGTTAATAGTTGGAGCAAAATACAAACTCAGTGCCTGAGTTTGGAGAGGTGCTAATTGAGAAAATGTCTGGATTTGAGTTCAAAGCATTTTAGATGGTGAAATGCAGTGGCAGTTTCAATCTGAAGGAGCTTCCAGATTTGCAGTTTGACAGTCTTTGATGGTGTCATTGGATGTTCTGGTGAACTCTCTTGAGTGTCCCATACAGCAGCAAGCATGAAGGTTGTCCATACATGATCTGTTATGATGATTTCTCTGAAGTTGACAGGTAGATAACAATACCTCAAAGACAATTAATAGGTCTAGAATCTGATAACAGGTATACTATAGTTTTATATTAAAACAATTTTTGTCTATATTTATATATTTTTGTCTACATTTTGTAAAGGTATTTTTTATCAAAGATAATTACAGTGAGACTAATTTGTTTATAAAATAAGTCTGGCTGCATTAAATATGGCCTGGTTATTTACATGAATGTAGCAATAACAGTGATGATCTGTATATTCTTTTTTTTTTTTTTTTTTTAAGAACAGGTTGAGAGCAGTTTTTTCTTTTTTTTAATTTATTTATTTTTGGCTGTGTTGGGTCTTCGTTTCTGTGCGAGGGCTTTCTCCAGTTGCGGCGAGCGGGGGCCACTCCTCATCGTGGTGCGCGGGCCGCTCACTGTCGCGGCCTCTCCCGTTGTGGAGCATGGGCTCCAGACACGCAGGCTCAGTAGCTGTGGCACATGGGCCTAGCTGCTCCGCGGCATGTGGGATCCTCCCAGACCAGGGCTCGAACCCATGTCCCCTGCATTGGCAGGTGGACTCTCAACCACTGCGCCACCAGGGAAGCCCCTGTATATTCTTGAATATAATACTCCAATCAAAGCTTTGGTAGTATCCAAGTTTGTTTATTAACTCCACAAAGCTAACCTTCAGTATTTAAAATTCTCAAGTAATAATAAATCTCAGACGAGAACTTTAAAAGTCTCTTTAGGCAGAGAAGCCAAGTTAAGGACTTGCCCAATTGTGTCCTGTTATAAGGAGAACAGATTATTTATGAACTTATGTAAATACCTATATTGTCATGAAAATAAGAATATTTAATAATTGTTTCTGAATTCTAGAGGAAACAGGGAGAAAAAGATAAATGTTTCAATCTTTATTTGTATAGGTATATTTTACCAAATTGCTGTAAGTTATAGACAGCTTAAAAGAAAGGAGAAAAGGAGTTTCTTTAAATCTGGACAACAAAACAAAGTACCAGCAATGTTTCAAACAAAGTCATAAAAATTATAAACATCTTTATCAGTTCATTCAGTTTTATGTTAGTAATTCTTATTTTTCTTGATCTGGGATTAACAGTTATATGAATCAATCAATTTTTCCATTAGAATTCTAAAAATTCTTACTGAATTCAGCATTTTGAGCTAAAGTTAATAGAAACCTGTATTCTAGAGTAATTGTCAGGGACTTTTCCATGAATCTGCTTGAAGGTGAAACATTTTTGCCTGTAGTTGATTGTAAACACTTTCAGAGGAGAATCAAGTGTAAAACAATAATTGTCTGTGGGTGATAAAAGAAATAGAAATAGCCATGGTAAACCAGACAAGGGGCCAGTCACACCTACCACAATGCTCACAATAGTCAGCCTGCCAAAGTAGAAGGACCCTTGCCACCCACATAGGGAGTACCCTTAGAACATACAGCAATGGTGACCAGAGGGGAGTATGCTGCTGGGACACACAGGACATCTCCTAAGAAAGGCCACTTCTCCAAGATCAGGAAACATAACCAAACGTACCAGATACATAGAAATAAAAACACCAAATTAGGAAAAATGAGGTGACAGAAGAACATGTTCCAAAAAAAGGAACATGATAAAATGCCAGAAGAACTAAGTGAAAAGAGATAGGCAATCTACCCAATAAAGAGTTCAAGGTAATGACTGTAAAGATGAACAAAAAACTCAAGAGAAGAATGGATGATTATAGTGAGAAGTTTATCAACCAGTGTGAAAATAAAAAGAACCACACAGCTGAAAAATAAAATAACTGAAATACAAAATACAGTAGAAGGAATAAACAGTTGATGGAAGATAAAGAAGAACAGATTGGTGAGCTGGAAGACATAGTAATGGAAACTGAACAGAAAAAAAAAAAAGAAAAGAAATGAGGATAGTTTAGGAGACCTCTGAGACATCAAGCATACTAACATTTGCATTATAGGGATCCCAGAAGGAGAAGAGAGAGAGAAGGGGCAGAAAACATATTTGGAGAAATCAATATTGAAAAATTCCCTGACCTGAGAAAGGAAACAGACATTATATAATGACTAAAAGATCAAGAAGAAGATATAACAGTTGTAACTAGGTATGCACCCAAAACAGGAGCACCTAAATACATAAAGCAAATATTAACAGACATAAAGGGAGAAATTGACAGTAACACAATAACAATAGGGAACTTTAACACCACTCTTACATCACTGGACACATCATCCAGACAGAAAATCTATAAGGACATACCTTAAATGATACATTCGACCAAATGGACTTAATAAATATAAATAGAACATTCCATCCAAAAGCAGCAGAATACACATTCTTTTTAAATGCATGGGGAACATTCTCCAGGATAGATCACATGCTGGCCACAAAACAAGTCTCATAAGTTTAATAAAACTGAAATAATATCAAATATCTTTCCCAACCACAACATTATGAAATAAGAAATCAGAAAAAAAATGCATAAAACAGAAACATGTGGAGGCTAAACAATATGTTACTAAACAACCAATGGATCACTGAATAAATAAAAGAAGAAATAAAAATATACCTGGAGACAAATGAAAACAAAAAGAAATCATAATGATCAGAAAAGAAATAAATGAAATAGAGACAAAAAAAATAGAAAAGATCAATGAAACTATGATCTAGTTCTTTGGAAAGATAAACAAAATTAATGCACCTTTAGCCAGACTTATCAAAGAGAGAGAGAGAGAGAGAGAGAACCTAAATCAATAAAATCAGAAATTAAAAAAGAGAAGTTAAAATCAACACCACAGAAATACAAAGAATCATAAGAGACTACTATGAACCACTATTTGCCAAAAAATAGACAACCTAGAAGAAATGGACAAATTTCTAGAAATGTACTAACTCCCCAGACTGAACCAGGGAGAAATAGAAAATACAAATAGATCAGCTACCAGTAATTAAATTGAATCAGTAATAAAATTAGAAAACAAAAACAAACAAAAACCTCCCAACAAACAAAAGTTCAGGACCAGATGGCTTCACGGGTGAATTCTACCTGACATTTAGAGAAGAGTTAACACCTATCCTTCTGAAACTCTTCCAAAAAATTGAAGAGGAAGGAACACTTCTGAACTTATTCTACAAGGCCAGCATCACCCTGAAACCAAAACCAGACAAAAATATCACAATAAAAGAAAAATATAGGCCAATATCACTGATGAACATAGATGAAAATATCCTCAACAAAATACTAGGAAACTGAATCCAACAATACATTAAAAGGATCATACACCATGATCAAGTGGGATTTATCTCAGGGATACAAGGATTCTTCAATATATGCAAATCAATCAGTCTAATACACCACGTCAACAAACTGAAGAATAAAAACCATATGATCATCTCAATAGATGCAGAAAAAGCTTTTGACAAAATTCAACACCCATTTATGATAAAAACTCTCCAGAAAGTGGGCATAGAGGGAACCTACCTCAACATAATAAAGGTCATACATGACAAACCCACAGCTAACATCATACTCAATGATGAAAAGCTGAAAGCATTTCCTGTAAGATCAGGAAAAAGGCAAAGATGTGCACTCTCACCACTTTTATTCAACATAGGTTTGGAAGTCCTAGTCACAGCAATTAGAAAAGAAAAAAGAAATAAAAGGCATCCAAATCAGAAGGGAAAAATAAATTTTCTTCATTTGCACACAATACAATCATATATATATCTATATATCTACAATCATATCTATATCTATATATCTATATATCTATATAAATATAAATCCCCAAAACCAGAAATACTGAGTTCTCTCTTATGAACAGAAGGATGACTTACTAAGAAGCTTCAACAAATAAAACACAGGTATGCACAATAAAGTCAGAAAGTTCAAGTCACACAAAAAAAGCAGAGCTTTTTAAAAATCCAATGGAAACTTATCCTAGGACGCTGAGATTGGTGAGAAAGCAGTGAGAGCAGTGGGCTCTGCGGGGACCAGCACATGGTTGCACATAAGTCTCAGTGTCACTGAGGGAGGTCTCCTTTGGTTCTCACTTCTGACCCCAGAAACTATCAAAAATTCAGAAACAGTAGAAATTAAAACCAGATCAGTAAAATAGTATTAGTAAGAGTTTATTGTGCTCATAAGAACAGTTCATGAACTAGGAGTCTTCAGACTAAAACTGTAATTAAGTTCAGAGGCACGACACTGCAGGATGGCTTATAAAGTGAAAATGAGGAAGTTGTTTAACCCTTACAATGATTGGTTATTACAATGGGGGTTTGCAGATGGCAGAGGACTGGTTAAAAGTGATTTATCTTACACCGTTTTAGGAAAATGAGTTAAGTTTCTTTTGTGATTATCAGAGGAAAACATTTACAAGAAATGGCCTAAGTTTCACTTATGTTCATGAAATAAGTTAGATTTAGTTTTGCTAACATGGCTTAAATGGTTTTGTCTTGAGGGATTTACAAGCCTGGTCTCCATTTTATTTTATTTTAACACTATTATGGAATCTAAGTGTCTTGTTAAGTTTCAAAATATTTCAGCAATGATGGTTTAAAATACTTTCTCCTAACAACTAGGAATCCTGGTCTTTAAAAGGTCTTTTTCAAAGAGAAGTATGTTACTTCAGATTCAAACTCAAGCCTGAAGGAAGAAACAGAATGTAAATATTAAAGATTTCTAATAGGCCCAACATTCTAACATTGACAACAGATGAATCACTGTCTTTCATTTCTGCTTGGGAAATAAGTATTATCTTCCCAAACAGGTCTCCACATAACTAAAATGGAAAAATACTTGAAGAACTTAGAAAAAAAAAGGAATCACTTGGTATGTAACTCTCATCAGTAAATATTTGTTGAATTAGATTTATCCTCAGAGTATAAATGTGTATGGCTGCTTTGCTTAAATTATTACAAATTCTATTAGGCAGATTCAGAATTAGTATAATTCTTCTTTCTTGAGGTGATATAGCAAAGTGGAGAAGAACACACACTTTGAAGGGTAAAAGTCTTTGATTCAATTACTCCTCCAGTTCTTATTAGCTGCATGATGATAACTTGTTTAATCTAACTACACCTCAGTTTCTGTTCCTGAAAAATGAAGATTAAAGCACCTATCTCTTTGGATGAGGCCAAATATGACTGTGAAGCATTTAACACAGTAGTGGCTATGTAGTACTTGTTAACTATTGCTATGTTCCCCAACAGTTCTTAATGGTATTCATATAAACAAAATAAAATGAAAATGTATCACACTATCAAACTACTGTTAAACAATAACAGAGGAAGTTCAAGCTTTCTCTTGACAAAGAATGAAGGATGCAGAATGATGTTGCCTTTTCTATTACTAACAAATCAAATTTGGTGTGCTTTATACATATTGAATTTCAGGGCTCTTTCTTGGGGTCAGCATCATGTGCCTGAATTGTTCAGGTGAGTTTAAGTCAGGTAAGAAGATCCTTGCTCAGAGGCAGGGCAGGTCTAGTGATCTCCAGGATGTAGAAAGTACCAGGTGGAATTAATTTTACAGATGCTATTGATGAGCATGGACAGCTAGAAAGTCCTTGAACAGGGGTGGGCAACATGAGCCATTATTTTCAGTGAGTGACCTTTCTTGCAAAGGTGGACAACAGGTGTGATACTCATGGAAATGACAGAGAAGGATGACTCACTGCATTTCAACTTACATTGCTTTTAGTGGGTAGGAATGTTCCCATTCAGGAGAGAGACAAAAGCCTCTATTATTTCTTTGGCAGCTCTTTTTGTTTGTCTTTGACCCTGCTTATCTCCCAAATTAGATAAAGTAACAGAAATAGAGGTAAGGTTCATAGAGAGACTAAGATAAGAGAAAAGCCTGTGAACATTCTGCCAGAGTAGGTTGGGAGAACTGCCCTGACTGAAAGCAGTGTGATCCAGCTGTCACAAACTGAACAGAAGAAGAACCAGAACATATAATAGCTATTTTCTTTTTATTTCAGAAAGGTATGGCTACATATATTTCTTTTCTTTTTCAACTTAAAGACTAGTAATGTAGGCATTTTTCAAAATATTTGAGATTTTTCTATCACCTAGAAATTCTACTGAGACTTTCAGTCTCTTCCTAGGCAAATAAGACTTGAGACATTATTTTTCCCCTTTCAACTTGTTATCTTACTTTTATTAAAGAATCTTAAAGACTTTATTAGCTAAAAATAAGGAAGGATCTGAATGGTGACAGATAATGGTGAGTAATAATGTGGCAATATACAGAAAGATTGTATTATTTTGGAAACAAGAGAATAAAACTGTACTGCATTGCTCTGTGACAGAACAAGCACAGATCAGGCTAACATCAGTAACTAAACAGCCGAGGGTCACTCTTTCCTTGACCAAAGGTATAAATATATATCTTGTGCTTTTCATCAACTCACATAATTGAGTCTTACCAATTCCCTTGGAAATCTGTGACAAAAAGGAGCTCTTGCCCAGTTTTTGTAAGCAAACATTTTAGGAGAAAGAAATACATTAGCTTCCCCGCCCGCGCCTCCCGCCCGGCCAAGAGATCAAAGAAAGCATTGTTCAAATACATACATACATACATACATGCTTGGCTTAGTTATGACTGTTTAGTTCTCGCTGATATGCATTCCCTCCCAGCAGCCTCATAATCAGCTACAACTAAAATAATTTGAAATGGTTTTTTCTCATTGTCATCATTTGACCCTTGTTTCTGAACTCAGTCCAGCATTGTTCTTATCACTGCATGAAGCACCATAAATTATACTTCCAGGAACCCTTCACTGACCTGCTCATAGAGACCGGATAAGGTGAGTGAGTGTGGGGTTTTGGCACCAGCAACTTGCTGTCTTATGACTCAGTATGCAGGAACTGCAAAAGACAGCTTCTCTCCCTATGGTTTTAAGGGGAGCTCAAAGCCCATGTTAGATACCTTCCTGTTGCCTACAAGTGGAGAGATTCCCAAAATGCAGGGAAAAAACACATAGACTTACAAATAAAAGTTGGTCTCAAATTTCTAGAATATGAATTTTTCTTATTATTTGAGTAAATACTGCAGTGCAGTTTCCCTCAAACCAGACACCACATAAAATATATTTCCAAAAGTTTTCTGAGAATAGAATTCAAGAAGAAAGTCATCCCAACGTAAAGCTACAAGCTCATGCATTCTTCCAGTTTCTATGCTATATTCATCAAATATCCATTTCTAAGACAGCAACCCATGCCTACCTCCCAGGACACCAGGGGACATGAATATATGAAAAGAAATAAAACATGATTTATAATGATAGATCATGTTAGCTGCATATACATTTAACTGATTTTAAATTGTGAAAATGCTTAAACAATTTTTGGAATTAATCATGTGGCTTAAGGATTCTAAATATGATAAATTCTACTCACAGTCCTGATCAATTTTTTGTCAGCTTTTAAGTCCCAGGTGAAAGGGAATATTGAGTGGAGTGAAACCTAACCTGGTCAATTCAGGAATAAGACAGCCAAATAAAGGAAAAGACTCTGATTAGAACATAGACAACTCCATCTTCTTTCATCCGTCAACTTTTGTTGACTGCTTTAATAGTTCACAGGGGAAGATTCTGTGTTAAAACATACCACCCAAGACTGAAATAAATGTTCAACAAATGTCAGCCAATCACAGAGGAAAGACTGATACTAGAACTGGGTCATAACAGATAGTTGACAAGATCACTGCACTCCTCTCCATCCCAGGCAACCAGAAGGTGAATAAAGCAAAAATAAATGTGCTTAGAAGTATTTTTGTGAATGAGGCTTGGAAGTGGAAGCTTTAGTTTTATCCCATTCCAATACCTATAACTTAATCACATGGCTACACTTAACTGCAAGGAAGGCTGCTTATACACACAAGGTATATGCCCAGGAAGTTGAAGAGAATATGAATTTTAGTGAATATATAATAATTCCTGCCAGATAGCTTAATCCTCAAACTATTCTAAATTTTACTTTTGAATAAGTTCAGATAATCTTTTTAAAAAATATGAATCAAAGTCAATAAGGTTCAGAAGATCAATGTTCTAGGAAAGGGACAGTATAAATGGTTTCCTATAGGTACATCATGAGAACCTCCAGGTCACCTCTGGGGAGAAAAAGAAACAAAATTGATAGCCTGGAGTATTTTAGGTTGGTTACATGGGAAATTGTGTCAACATGAAAATTGCAATGATTTACCAAAGATCCATGAACATTCTTCCTCTTGGAGTCTTTAGTTACTAGCACAAGTGTTTAGGTGTTTGAGACTATTAAACAACCTTATTTTGTAATTATCTGAAAACTAAAATCCCATCTGTAGTCAAGAGTTCCCATAAATTTTAAGTCTGTTCTGCATAAATTACACTCTAATTTCAGTTTTTTACTATCCCAAAGTGGATTGTCATTCAAATAAAAATTGGCCCAATCCTAAAAGTTAAAAATTAAAATATATGATACTTTTTCCTCTTTAAGCATGTCTTTGTTAACATAAGATTAAAACATTAGAGATATATTGTTTGAAGAATAATTAAATATATGTTTAAAAATGATTTTCTTCTTAGTTTTTTCAATAGGAAATTAAATGCTCTTCACCCAGCATGTTTATTAATTTATCTAATTCTTTAAATATATGATTAAGAGAATTGGAACATTTTGCCAAATTCTGAATGAAAACGACAATGAGCCATTTTCCCAGCTTCCTGTGAATATTTGGAGGGAATTGACGGCAATTAAATCTAATAAAACTTTTGTTGTCATTTTTAATTGAACTTTTTATTTTGAGATAATTGTAGATTCACTTCTAGTTGTAAGAAGTAATACAAGGAGATGCTTTAAATCCTTTACCCAATTTTCAGCAAATCTTGCAAAGCTGTATAATATCACCACTAGGATACTGACATTGATGTAATCCACTGGTCTTACTCATATTTCCCCAGTTTTACTTGCACTAATTTGTGTGTTTGTGTGTGTGTGTGTGTGTATATTAGTTCTGTGCAATTTACCACATGTCTAAGTTTGTGTATCTACCACCACAGTCAAGATACAGGAAGTTCAATCAGAACAAAGATTCCTGGTTGTGTCCTTTTATTATCAAGCCCACCTCCCAACCCTTCACTACCCTCCACCTACCCTAACTCCTGGCAATCACTAATCTGTTCTCCATTTCTATAATTTTGTCATTTCTAGAATGTTATATAAATAGAATCATACAGTATGTTTGAGAATGACTTTTTTTTGCTCTATATAATTCTCCTGAGACTCATTCAAGTTGTGTATACTACTAATAACATTTTAAAACATTAATAAGACAAATATAATCTTAAACTAGCTTTAGAATCACTAACTGATTTTTTTTTTCCTTTAATGGTCTAATTTAGTGCTTCTCAGTCACCTAGAGGCTTGTTAAATTAAAACATAGCTTGCTGGACCTGCCCCTAGTGTTCTGACGAAGTAGTCTGAAGAGGGCCTGAGAATGCACTTGTCTGAAAACTCTTCATAAGGATGATGATTATAAATTAAATTTATAATTAAGAGCGCATCCTAATTCTTATTTAAAATGTTGTTCTAAAAGAATTCATTCTCACTTGTCTATACCCAAAAGTTGTGGGCTTAAGAGAGAACTTAACACATTCTCAGGCTTCTCAAGGAATACTCCACTATTCTCAGGAGGAAAACAGACTTTCGAAATCAGATAGCAAATAAACAAATAGAACACAGGCAGTTTACAAAGAAATATAAATAGTCATAAACATATGAAAATGCTTCTAAGGAGTAATCAAGGAAATGCAAATTAAATCAATGAGTTCATAACACCTTTAAATCTTTCAAAAATTTGGTAACATGACATGTTGGTAAATAGAGAAACATGCAGCCATAATAGACAATGGGCAGAACTACTTTATTGGGTAATTTTTCATAATTTATTAACATTAAATATGCCTTATGATCCAGTTATGGCAGTACCAGAGAGAAAGAGAGAAAAATACATGCCCAAGACAGCATATTATATGGGAATTTGTTGCAGATTTTTGAAAAAAGTAAATGTACATAAATGTCCATAAATGAAGGGAAAACTAATTAATATCTCTCAGCAGTTTTAAGAAAATGAAATCACTCTCCATGCACAAAGATGGAAAGGCTTCTAATTTAGCATATATCTAGGGTCTGACTGCCATCCTACCTGGTGACCAGGGAAGCCAGTGGATATTTCCTCTGCCTTCTTCCTCTGGACCACTATAAATCACCAGTATCTCCCTGGAAGGTGCTTGTACATATGTCTGCACTCGAGGCTAGGTGGCTATCATGTGAGAGACAGGCTCCTGGATTGCCTGGCTCTAATATCCAACAGGGATTGAATTCACAAGTCCCACAGCACTGCAGCAAACAAAGAAACAGTTCTTAACTGCCTATCTTCCCAAGCTCAGAACAAAGGGGACAAACAGAAACACTCATCTCCCAGTCTGTCTCTGAGAGAGGTCTATTTGCATACTTTGAAAGCTGCTGCCTGAGCATCAGATTTCTAATTTAGCACACACTTTATGGACTGAATGACATCTTTCCTGGAGACCAGGAAGCTTGTGGAACCCTTTCTGCTCACTCCCTCTAGCCTACTTCAAGATGTCAGTGTTTCTCTGGAAGAAGCTTGTGCATACATTTGGCTCCCCAGCTTTTCCAGCCACAGGCCAAGGATGGGCACCTGGATTACTTGGCTCTGAGAACCAACAGGGCTTGCATTCTCAAGTGCCACAGGACTGCAGCAAAGAAGCATTTTTTAATGGCTATAGAAGCACCTCTGCACACACAGCTTTATACCTGGACCAAGCACAGGGGGAGCAGGCAAAATGCCAACCTTCTGGTTTCTTCCTGGGTGTGGCCTAACTACATATTTTCCAAGCTGCTGTCTGAGATCCAGTTTCCAATCAATTGGCATCTAAGTGCTGGCTGTGTTTCTCCCCTTTGGGACACTGATGGGTCTTGGCACATCCTCAAATACTGAGAGGCAGCAGGAACAAAGAAGGTGGCTTTGTCTTTACAAAAATTTAAGAGACAAATAAGACTTCAGGCTGGATTGATTGACGGAGTTCATCTCCCACATGAGACCATTCTGTCAAGACTGTGAGAGGTGGCTGCTTTATCTATGTGCAGAAACCAATACAGAGAGTAAGAAAAATGAAGAAAGAGAATATATCCCAAAGAACAAAATAAAACTCCAGAAACAGATAATAATGAAATAGAGATGAATAATTTACTTATTAGAGAGTTCAAACTAACAGTCATAAAGATGTTCACTGAGGACATGAACAAAGTAAGAATATTAAAGTAGAGATAGAAAATATTAGAAAGTACCAAGCAAATCACAGAGCTAAAGAATACAATAAGTAAACTAAAAAATTCAATAGAGGGGTTCAACATCAGACTAGATGAGCAGCAGAAAGGATCAGTGAACTTGAAGACAGGATGGTGAAATTCATCTAATCTGAGAAGCAAAAAGAGAAAAAGAATGAAAAACAGTGAAGATAACTTAAGAGACTTTTGGAACACCATCAAAAGGAACAATATATATGCATTATAGGGGTCCCGGAAGGACAAGAGAGAGACAAGGGACAGAAAGCTTATTCAAAGAAAATAAATGGCTGAAAAGTTCCCTAACCTGGAGAAAGAAACAGAAATCCAAATCCAGGAAGCTCAGAGTTCCAAAAAAGATTAATCTAAAGAGACCCACAACAAGACATATTATAATTAAATTGTCAATAGTTATGGAAAAAATCTTAAACTCAGCAAGTACAAAACAACTTGTTACACACAAGGGAGTCCCCATAAGATTATAAATGGATTTTCAGCAGAAACTTTGCAGGTCAGAAGGGAGTGGCATGATATAGTCAAAGTGCTGAAAGAAAAGACTGCCAACCAAGAATATTGTACTATAACTGGCAAAGTTGTCCTTCAGAACTGAAGGAGAGATAAAGAATTTTCCAGACAAACAAAAGCTGAAGGAGTTTATCACCACTAGACTGGCCTTATAAGGAATGTTAAAGTTAGTTTTTCAAGCTGAAATGAAAAGACACTAGTTAGTAGCAGGAAAACATATGAAAGTATAAAACTCATGAGTAAAGGTAAATATATATTTAAATTCAAAATACTCTAATGTAATGGTTTTGGGTAAATCATTTATAACTCTAGTATAAAGATCAAAAGACAAAAGTATTAAAATTAACTATAACTTTAACAACTTGCAAAGGGATACACAATGTAAAAAGATGTAAGTTGTGATATCAGAAACATAAAATGTGGGAGGGAATGGATAAATGTAGAGCATGTAAAGTTAAGTTGTTATCAGATTAAAACAGGTTGTTATAAGATGTTTTATGTAATCTTAATGGTAACCACAATGCAAAAGCTTATAACAGAAATACAAAAGATAAAGAAAAAAGAATCAAAGCATACCACTACAGAAAATCACCAAATCAAAGAGAGAGAGGGAGAGAGAGAGAGAGGGGAATAAGAGAGAAAGACAGGAACACAGGAATTATAAAACAACCAGAAAACAATTAACAAAATGGAAATAGGAAGTCCACACCTATCAGAAATTACTTTAAATGTGAATGGACTAAATTCACCAATCAAAAGAGCTAGGGTGGGGCTTCCCTTGTGGCGCAGTGGTTGGGAGTCTGCCTGCTGATGCAGGGGACATGGGTTCACGCCCTGGTCTGGGAGGATCCCACATGCCGCGGACCAACTAGGCCCGTGAGCCACAACTACTGAGCCTGCGTGTCTGGAGCCTGTGCTCCGCAACAAGAGAGGCCACGATAGTGAGAGGCCCGCGCACCACGATGAAGAGTGGCCCCCGCTTGCCGTAACTACAGAAAGCCCTAGCACAGAAACAAAGACCCAACATAGTAATCAATCAATCAATCAATAAATAGATCTTAAAAAAAAAAAAAAAGAGCTAGGGTGGCTAAATTGATTTTTTTAAAAAAACAAAATAAAACACCTATATTCTGTCTACAAGAGACTCTCTTCAGACATAAAGACACACACAGACTACAAGTGAAGTAATGGAAAAATATATCCATGCAAAAGGAAGCCAAAAGAAAGTTGGAATAGATATACTTACATAAGATAAAATAGACTTTAAGTCAATGACTGGAACAACAGACAAAGAAGATCATTATATAATGATAAAAGGGTCAATTAATCAAGAAGATATCATATTTGTAAATATTCATGCATGCAACATAGGAGCATTTAATACATAAAGCAAATATTAACTGACCTAAAGGGAGAACTAGACAGCAATACAGTAATAGCAGGGGACTTCAATACTCTAATTTCAACAATGTATAGATTACCCAGACAGCAGTTAGAAAATATTTGACTTAAACTACACATTAACCATATGGGCTTAACAGACATTTACAGAACATTCTATCCAATAGCAGCAGAATACACATTCTTTTTTAAAACATATTATTCTTTATTTACCAGTTTTCAAAATAATGAGTTGGCACTTTCAAAGGTGGCCAGAATGTTTTTTTAAGTATTATAAACACATGCATTTAAATATATTATATGTGTTTAAATCCATTAAAGTAATTGTCCTTACTGATGTTCTCAAGTGCAAGTGGAACATTCTCCAGAACAGATCATATGTTAGAGAACAAAACAAGTATTAATATATTTAAGAAAACTGAAATCATATCAAGACTTTTTTCCAAACACAATGGTGTGAAACTAGAAATCAATTACAAGAAGAGAACTGGAAATTTCACAAATATGTGGAGATTAAACAACATGTTCTTGAACAACGAAGGATCAAAGAAGAAATCCAAAGATAAATCAAAAAAAATCTTGAGACAAATGAAAATGGAAATACATATATCAAAGCTTATGGGATTCAGCAAAAGTAGTTCTACACTGGACGTTTGTAGTATTAATCACCTAAATTAAAGAAAAAAGGATATTAAATAAAAAAACTAACTTTACACCTCAAGAAACTAGAAAAATTAAAAAAATCTAAGCCCTAAATTAGCAGAAGGAAGAAAATAACAAAGATCAGAGAGGAAATAAATAAAATAGAGACTAAAACACAATAGAAAACATCAAAGAATCTAAGAGATGTTTTTTGAAAAGATAAACAAAGTAGACAAACTTTTAGCTAGACTCACCAAGAAAAAAAGAGAGAGGACTCAAATATTAAAACTTATAAATGAGAGAGGAACCATTACAACTGATACTACACAAATACAAGGGATTGTAAGAGACTACGGTAAACAATTATACAACAACTAATTGTACAACATAGGAAAAAATAGACAATTTCCTAGAAATTTACAACCTATCAAGATTGAATCATGAAGAAATAGAGAATCTGAATAGACCAATTACTAGTATAGAGATTTTACTAATAAAAAATTTCCCAACAAAGAAAAGTCCAGAACCAGATGCTTTCACTGGTGAATTCTACCAAACATTTAAGTAATAATTTATACCAACCCTCCTCAAACTCTTCCAAAATACAGAAGAGAAGGGAACACTTTCCAAACTCATTTTATGAAGCCAGTATTAGTTTGATACCAAAACCAGACAAGGACGCAACAACAACAACAAAATTACAGTCCAATATCCCTGACGAACATAGACGCAAAAATCCTCAAAAAAATATTAGCAAACCAAATTTAAGAGTACATTAAAAGGATCATACACTATAATTAAGTGGAGTTTACTCCAGGGATGCAAGGATGGTTCAGCATCCATGGATCAATTAGTGTGATATGCCACATTAACAAAATGAAAGATAAAAATCATATGATCATCTCAATAGATTCAGAAAAAGCATTTGACAAAATTCAACACCTATTCTGGATAAAAACTCTCAACAAACTGTGAATGGAGGGATCATACCTCAACATAATAAAGGCCATGTATGAAAAGCCCATAGCTAACATCATACTAAACAGTGAAAAGTTGAAAGCTTTTTCTCTAAGACCAGGAACAAAATAAGAATGCCCACACTTGCCATTTTTATTCAACATAGTACCAGACTTCCTAGTGAAAAAAATTAAGCGTGAAAAAGAAATAAAAGGCATCCAAATTAGAATGGAAGAAGTAAAACTGCCACTATTTGCAGATGGCATGGTGCTACACATAGAAAACCCTGAAGACCCCACCAAAAAAATGTTAGAACTAATAAATTCAGTAAAGTTGCAGGATACAAAATCAAGATATAAAATCCGTTGCATTTCTGAATATTAACAACAAACTATAAGAATAAGAAATTACGAAAACAACCTCATTTACAGTAGCATCAAAAAGAATAAAATATTTCAGAATACATTTAATGAAGGAAGTGAAATATCTGTATACTGTAAACTATAAGGCACTGATGAAATAAATTGAAGAAGACACAAATAAATGGAAAGATATTCTATGCTCATAGATTACAATAATTAATATTGTTAAATTCCATACAACCCAAAGTTATAGATTCAATGCAATTCCTATCAACATTCCAATGGCCTTTTTCAAGAAATAGAGAAAAAAATCCTAAAATTTGTATGGCACCACAGATGAGATCAAATAGTCAAAGTAATATTGAAAAAAGAAAAAGCTGGAAGAATCACAATTCCTGATTTCAAACTATATTACAAAGCTGTAGTAATCAAAACAGTATAATATTGGCATAAAAACAGATATATAGATCAATGGAATAGAACAGAGAGCCCAGAATAAACCCATGTATATATGTCAATTAATTTTTTACAAAGGAGACAAGAATATATAGTGGGTAAAGGACAGTCTTTTCAATGAAAGGTGTTGGGAAAACTAGATAGCCACATGCAAAAGAATGAAACTGTACCCTTACCTTACACTGTACAGAAAATCCATTCAAAATGGCTTAAAGATTTGAATGAAAATATAGGGGTAAGGGGCTTCCCTGGTGGCGCAGTGGTTGAGAATCTGCCTGCCAATGCAGGGCACACGGGTTCAAGCCCTGGTCTGGGAGGATCCCACATGCCACGGAGAAACTAGGCCCGTGAGCCACAATTACTGAGCCTGCGCATCTGGAGCCTGTGCTCCGCATCAAGAGAGGCCGCGATAGTGAGAGGCCCGCGCACCGTGATGAAGAGTGGCCCCCGCTTGCCACAACTAGAGAAAGCCCTTGCACAGAAACGAAGACCCAACACAGCCAAAAATAAATAAATAAATAAATAAACTTGGGGGAAAAAAAGCCACAAGCAAAAATTAAAAAAAAAAAAAAAAAGTAGCATTTCCCTGCTTAAAAAAAAAAAATATATATATATATAGGGGTAATCTCCTTGACATCCATCTTGGCAATGATTTTTTTTTTTTTTTTTGATTTGACAGCAAAAGCAAAGGCAACAAAAGCAAAGATCAACAAGTGGGACTACATCAAAATAAAAGCTTCTGCATAGCAAAAGAAACCATCAGCATAATGAAAAGGCAATCTACAGAATGGGAGAAAATATTTGTAAATCATACATCTGATAAGGGGTTAATATACAAAATATGTAAAGGATTCATACAACTCAACGGCAAAACAAACAAACAAAAAAGCCAAACACTCTGATTACAAATGGGCAGAGGAACTGAATACACATTTTTCCAAAGAAGACACACAAATAGTCAACAGGTACATGAAAAAGTACTTGACATTACTAATCATCAGGGAAATGCATACCAAAAACACAATGAGATCTCATCTCACACCTGTTAGAATGGCTATCATCAAAAAGACACGAGATAGCAAGTGTTGGCCAGGATGTGGAGCAAAGGGGACCCTTACGCACTGTTGGTGGCAATGTAAATTGGGGCAGCCACAATGGAAAGCAATAAGGAGGATCCTCAAAAAATTAAAAATAGAGCTACCATATGATCCAGCAATCCTCCTTCCGGGTATATATTCATAGAACTCAAACAGACACCTGCAGTCCTATGTTCATTGCAGCATTATTCACAATAGCCAAGATATGGAAACTATCCAAGTGTCCATCAATGGATTAATGGATAAAGAAGATGTGGTAGATATATACAACGAAATACTACTCAGCCATGAGAAAGGACATCCTCCTGTTTGCAACAGCAAGGATGGCCCTTGAGGGCATTATGCTAAGTGAAATAAGTAAGATAAAGAAAAACAAATGCTATATGACCTCACTTATATGTGGAATCTAAAAAAGCCAAACTCGCAGACCAGAACAGTGGTTATCAGGGGCTAGAGGATGGAAGAAACGAGGAGATACTAGTCAAAGAGTACAAATTTCCAGTTATTGGATGAATAACTTCTGGGGATCTACTGTACAGCATGGTGAATATAGTTAACAGTATTGTATTACACACTTGAAATTTCTAAGAGAGTAGATTTTAAATGTTATTACCACAAAAAAAATGATAATTATGTGATGTGATCCAGGTGTTAGCTAAGGCTATGCTGGTAATCATTTTGCAATATATAAACATGTTGTACACTTTAAACTTATCAATGTCATGTCAATTATATGTCCATGAAGCTGGAAAAAAATCACTTCAAAAAATAACTAATATTACTAAATAACATATACGCTAGGTATTATTCAAAGTAATAATAATAATAGCTGATACTTATTGAATGCTTACTATGTCTCAGGCACTGGTGCATGCACGCTATACAGCCCTATAAGGTAGGTATTATTTATCTCTTGTCTATTTCACAGGTTCCTAGGAAGTACTTAATAATCTGACATAGGAAGAAAAGATATCCTGGTAAAGCTAAGGGTGTTAGCAGTGATTCAAAAGGTTTCTCTCTAGGGCCCCGTCATTAATTGAGTCCACTCTAGTAACAAGGAAAGTTTTTCTCCCCTATCAAAGGACAAATGCCCAGAAGACAGGCTCAGTTAACTCAGCTTGGGGAAAGTACCTACTCTATGGATCAATGAGCTTTGCCCAGAGTGGCAGAAGCACCAGCTCAGACATAGTCAGTGGAGGCCCAACTGCATGTTTTGACTGATCTCTGAGATGGGTGAAGTTGGTGGAAGTGGGCGGGAACAAAGTTATAAGTCAGAAAGTTCACTCCAACTCTTGTCCCCCTTATTCTGTGAAGCCCCTGGTATAGGCAAACAATGAGTGGGAGAAATTGATTCAACTAATACTTACAGAATGTTTTAGGAGTACCTCAGCTGTGCCTGGTACTTTAACAATTTGCCTTTATAAAATGTGTTATGGTTTACAAAGATCTTTTACATAGACCTTTCTTCTATTATTCCCCAAACCACCATGGGAATGTAAGTAGTGCAGATAGCACACTCCCCCATTTCTACAGATGAAGAAACTCAAGCTGACAAGCAGCTTGCCCAGAAGTCACATGTTTGGACAGAGGGGATGGAAATGGGACTCTGACCCATAAGTTTTTAATCCCCAGCCAGCCCTCTTCCCATTAATATTTGATGTGAGCATTTAGTACTGACTTGGGGGAAAAAGTACTAAGAACAGCTTATTTCATTGAGAAGGAGGAACTTAAAGTCCAAGGAGATGAGTAATAGGGCCCGGATGAAAGATGTGACTAGCAATAAAATGAAATTGATAGCAGAGAGAATTTATTCACAAAGAAGAAGCAAATTTATTGATGGGATTTATCTAGTAAATGACAGGGAGGAATAAAATAGACTTTGTTATTCTAATTTAGGAAAGAGTCACTCTATGTGGAATAAATAGAGCAATTTTCTCTGATGATACAGAAATACTCCACACTTATGTCAAGATGACAAGCAATGTTGTCAGGACAGCATTAACTTGGGGAAGAAAATCAGGGGTGAAAAATATCAGGCTTAATTTTAACATTCTTAGAGAAGATACCCCTATAGGGTTACTAAAGATTTGTTTCATGGCAAATACTCCTCTTTGCATCATCTCTGTCAGATGAGGGTTGAATAGGAATTACAGAGCAAATGACATGGTCAGGTCAATGTCAGAGGCTCCTCCTCAGCCAAGTTAATTCCTTATTAGGAAATAGTCCCGTGAGGGCAAGGCACAGAAATAATGAGAATAAGAAAGTGGCTAAGTATCTTTTGCTACAAAGAAAATAATTATTTTATCTTGCTTTCCAGATTTTTTTTCAGGTAATTTCATTATCTTACCACTAAACATGTCTGATATAGAATGAAGACATAATTATAGTAAAACAGAATACTGTCACCCTTATGGTTTACTGTTGCCACGAGATGAGGGATGTTATTTTACCTCTGCAGTCACCAAATCGAAATATTGAGACCTTCAAATTCAACGTGCTTTTCACCAAATTTATCCTGCAGATGGGTTCCAAAAAAGCTTTGTGTCAGCTAGCTGAATTGTCAGTGGTGTTGTCATTGTCATTCTCTGTGATAAGTGTTGGGTTGGGTTCATTTAATTACATTCGCTCACTCTCTCTGGTTATTGAAAGAAAAACGTTTCTGTTTATGTGGCGCTAAAGGTTCTTTCATACCTCCGAGATATGGAAAGAGAAAAAAGTCAGTTGCAGAACAATGTTTCACATTCAGTGGCATGCACTCGGTGTCCAACACAGAGCACTAGATAGAGGAGCTCCGAACAGTTGAGAATTGCTGCATCTGGGGAAAGGAGGGGAAAGCAGCAGGAGCACTGGATGGGAGAAGGGGCACATTCATGTTTTTTTCTAAATATTTCTGTGTGGTTTGAATCTTCTACAACAATAACATATTCATGTGTGACTTGTGTGATTTTAAAAGGACAATAAAATAAAAGATGCATTCAGTCAATGAGATATGGGGCTTTTACTTGCAATGCTGCTGAAAGGTTAATTTTTGTGAAGTCAACTACTGGTGTTAGGTTCTAAGGCCAATTACTGCTTGGGTCTGTTACCCAGGAGATCATCTCTCTAGGAGATTTTCGTTATTATTATTATTTTTTTCTAACAAAACATTTTTAATAACAGAAGTAGAATCTCACAGAATGTATAACAATACATTAATGCATTCAACAAATATTTATGTGCTTCTACTATATATAAGGGGTGAGATGCAAAGATGAACAAACAGTATCTTTGGCATTAAAGAAGTTAAGAATTACTGAATTTTGTTAGTTATCTTCTTTTTAGAAAAAAAATTAAAAATTGATACATAAAGCAAGTTAAATTTTATTATTTGTACAATTTTCCTAGGTGAACATCCTCCCAAGAATCATACAAATTAGGTGATAATGTATAATTAATCTACTGCTGTAAGTGAGAGTGGATAATGCCACAGCATTGAACCTTAGTTTCAGTCACAGAAATTCTGTTTACCATACTTCCTTTAGGTATGTATTTATACCATGTAATGATACATTTGTCATAATTTTAAGTTCATAATTCCTACAAGTGAGTTGTTCTTAATCTCTTTATCTGCTTATTCACTGTATGTATTGCTTCAGCCATCTCTCCTCATGGTTTTCTGCAGTGTCCCAGATACCCCAGTGGGTTCGTCTCACTGTGGCTTCTCCTCTGTCCTTGGACGTGGGGTATCCTCCTTGGTGAAGTCCAGGGTCTTCCTGTCAATGATTGTCCAGCAGCCAGTTGTGATTCTGGTGCTCTCGCAAGAGGGAGTGAGAGCACGTCCTTCTACTCCGCCATCTTGGTTAATCTCTCCGATTTTCATTATTTTTAAATTATTTACTTGAAAAGTTTAAAGGTATCAAAATATGTTAAATGTACTTAGAGTTTTAGCTTTGGGCAGCATTACCAAGAACCTGCCCAGAAATGAGAATATACTACCAAAAATGTCAAGCTAGACTCTTACAACTTTTCTTCTAATACTTTCTCCAGAGTGAAGATATTTTAAAAATTGTTTTAAAGTTCTAAGTTACTTATGAGATATCACCCTTCACCACAGCCATTTACCAAACTCTACAAGCAGCTTAAACCCTGGCTTTGGGTCCCTAAACCACTTCTTTGTTGTTGTTGTTTCCTCAGTGGTTTAATAATTATCATTACAGGGTTGTACAAGTGTACACTTGTTGAGAGGCACAGGGGAAGAAGAAAGGAAGACTCTCAGGCTGTCTTTCTTGGTCACTTTGACAAGCTCAGTGTCTTCAATTTACATTAGCTCCAATGTTGCAGATCCTAGGTGCTTGTTCTTGGTCTTCCATTCTCCTTAAACTTTCTGTGGGTGACCTTGCCTTTACCCAAGTCTCAAGTAATCACATGGAAACCATATTCTCAAATTTGTAATATAGCCCAGATCTTTCAGGTATGCTCCAGTTACCTCCCTCCAGCTACATATTTAACATCCTCAATCAGATGTCCCACAACCATGACAAACTTAAAAGGTACAAAAGTGGACACATCTCTCTCTACCCCAAACCTACTCTACTTCCTATGAATCCAGTCGTTCCCAACCAGTGGTGATCTTGGCCCCCAGGGATAATTGGCAATATCTAGAGACAACTGTGGTAGAGGAATACTGGGCATATGATGGGTAGATCCCGAGATGCTACTAAACATCCTAAAATTTACAGGACCCTCTCTCCCACCACATGGCAAAGAATTTTCTGGCCCAAAATGTCAGTAGGGCCAAGTTTGAGAAAAGATTAATTTCCAAAATGATTGAGAAATGGTTAATTTAATGGTTAATTCACGGATAATGGGTTAATACCTCAGAGAAGAAGGACACCATCATTCATCCTTGAAGTTATCCCTATTTTCTTCCTCTCTCTCACTTCTCACATCTAGACGTTCACCAGTCCCATGGATTCTAGACACAATTGATCTCCACACTGCTACAGCCACAGTCACGACTTTAATTCATACCATCTCCTGGCCTACATCACTTTTTTAAAATTTAATCTCCCCTCTTCCCATTTCCCTCCACAGTCTATTTACTGCTGCTTGAGGGACCTTTTCAAAACACATTCATATTCATGTCACTCTCATGTAAAAATCATCATATCGTTTTCATTGCCTATGGATAAAGTTTGAGCTGCAGATCCTGTTCTGGTCTGATCCCTTTAGATCTCTTTAGTGCCTTGTTTCTCAAATCCCCCATCTTGGCCACCAGCTCCCCAAATCCTCCACACATATTAATGACTTGAAGATCTAGAGGATTTATTGCTATCTTTCAGCCTCTGTGCCTTTGTACATCAGCATGGAATGGCATCCCCTTACTCTATTTTTTCTGGTTCATTCATAGGTATTATTCAAGATGCAGCTCATATGTAAATCTGTCTGAGAATACTTTTGTCCCTAACCAACCCAAGTCTACAGAGATGCCCATACTTGTCAAATTCATGGTTGAAAATAACGGAATGAGATTCTGGATAATTTAAGTTAAAAAAGAAATTGATTAAAAAGGGTATTAATAGCTGTACTGGGTTGAATAGTGTCTGCCAAAAATTTTTGTCTTACCCAGAGCCTGTAAATGTGACCTCATTTGGAAATAAGGTCTTTGCAGATATAACCAAGTTAGGATGAGGTCATACTTAGTTAGGGTGTACCCTAAATCCTATATGACTGGTATCCTTATAAGAAAAAGGAAATTTGGACATAGATATACATAACTACAGGGGAGAAGGTCATATGCATGTAATGACAGAGGGAGAGACTGAAGTGATGTATCTCCTGAGGAACATGCCAAGGAACTCCAGGGGTTCCTGACAACCAATGGAAACCAAGGAGAGAGGTATGGAACAAACTCTCCTTTGGAGCCTCCAGAACGAACCAATGCTAAAACACCTGGATTTCAGACTTCTGGCCTCCAGAAGTGGGAAATAATACATTTCTACTGTTTAAGCCACCCAGTTTGTGGGTATTTGCTATGGCAGCCTTAGGAGACTACTACAGTAGGCCAGATAATCAGTAGGAAGAATAAAAATGTGTGCTATTGTTAGTTAGTCAAGGTGGAGTTAAAATCCTTCTCCAGAATGATTTCCTGAGAAAGCTGTCTCTTGACACCTGCTATTACCAACAGCCCTGCCAGCCCTCCCTGTACACTTCTGGTGTTTCTGGGCTCCACCACCTTTGAACGTTTCCTGTTGCATCCTGAATCTCCAGCTCATTCCCAGGCACCATCAGCCCTTTCCAGCTCCCCAAGTGACTCTGCTTCACTCTCTCAAGTTGGGTGAAAAGTGCTCTTAGCAGGGACCAGCTGTACAATTTGTGGAGCCCGGTACAAAATGAAAACGTGAGGTCCCTCATCCAAAAATTAATAAGAATTTTAAGACAGTGACAGAAGAGCGTTAAACCAAATGCTGTACCCTTCTAGGCACAGGTCACACACCTATGATGCTAGCTCTGGCTTTTAGTCATACTTGGGTGACATACCCATACTCTTCACTGAGAAGATTCAGAGGAATATTGTCTACTCTTTTCAATCTTTATAATGAAGAATAGGGCCCGCCTTTCCACTTATGTTTGCATTCCTCTAAAATAGGAAAGTGATCTGATATTTGGCAACAAAAAAGATAAATGTTCCAAGGTAGAGCTTATATATATTTTATAGCACTGCATTATAGTTGACTACTTTCATGTCTGTCTCCTTTGCTAAACTGTTAAAAGACAAACGCTTAGTTGGACAAGTACAATCTTCTTTTTCCATCGCCAACACTTTAAATCAGGGATGACTCACACATATGATATGCAAAATTTTCATTTTCTTGATGTTTTTCCTCCTTGTGTAGATAACTTTATTCTAATCATATGAAATATGTGTAGGAAATTGTGATGCTTTTTGCTTATGTCATATATACTAAATTGCCATGGAGCACATTTTTTTCAGTATCCGTTATAACAAAGATGTGTTACATGTCATGTATTAAAATGCAAACTATTGCCTAGGTTCTGTCTTGTAAAATATCAACCATGTGTAGGCAAATCAATTTCCATGTGTCCTCTTTCTTTCCTACCAAGTAGTAAAGGACTCTCTTTTCTGACAGCCCCCAAATGACTTCATGTGCTCATCCAGTTTCTGTTCCAACTTTACTAGGCAGTCCAACCTCCGGAAAGATTGGATCTCAAGACTGAATGAACCCTCCACATTCTCTTTTGAAAGATAAACATGCACTCTATAAACTTCATCGACCTAAACAACAGAAACATCTGTTCAGGCTCACGTGTAGCTTTTTGGCTGAGTTCAGCAACAGGGAGGCTTAGGAAGTGTGTTCATCAGCTATGTTCTGCAGCACCCAAACATCATCGCTGGTCAGAATGATGCACTGTAGAGATTACCAAGTCAGGGAATAACTAAACTGGATAGCCATTCATAAACAATCCTGGTAATGCTATTATACTGTCCTCACATCCCACGGTTTTGTCTTCCGTCAGAAATGATTTTAGGATATAAATAAGCATGAAATGTAAAAGATCGCTTAAGTAGATAGGGTCATCAGATCATTTAAGTGGACATAAATATTGAGTTATAGAACAAAGCCCAGAAGAGCTTCCGGAAGATTATTTACTCTACCCACCATTGTTTGTAGTCAATCATTCTCACCAGATTAAAAGCCCCACATAGTCTTCTTTCTAGGTTACAAGTAACATCAGAAATGTTATCCTTAGGATTCTAGTCCTGTGGGTTCAGTGACTCAATAGGGAGTGGAGAAATATTAAGTACCTACTACATGACAGCCTTTATGTGAAAAATCATACAGATCGTTAATGGTCATCATAGCACTCCAAGGTACGTTTCATTATCTTCATTTGATGAAAGAAAGAGCTAAAGCTCAGAGAGTTTAAGTGACTTAAATTCAAAAAGATAACAAATGAAAAGATCAAACTGTAAATGTAGAATTCTTGAATCTATGTTCCTTTATTGTTGATATTTTTCTTTTCTACTATGCACTATAAACCCCTCTTTTAATGTCAAGTGTGTCAGGCAGTTTGCATTTGATCTTTCTAAGTCACCTGTAATTTAGTAGGAATTAAGCTACCATATAATTTCTAACATCATGGTTAGTAAAGAACAGGTTTTGAGGGAATAGGTATAGAAGAGACTTCCTGGAAAGTGTTAGGAGTTGATAACACAGAGCAGTTAACAGGGATGTATGAGAGAGTTGAAGAAAATCCATCCATTTCACATTTTTAACAGGCACAGTCCTGTTTTTGTGTATCTTTGTTGGAAAAAAAAAAGTGAAAGACTATGTACCCAACTTTATGCAAACATTTATGAAGGCATTTTATGACTCTACTTGATTTTACTGGTTTTTATAAGATATATATATTCCACCCAAGAGTCCCATTGCTTATCTTAGAAGTAACTTTTTAAATATGATATGTGCATATGTAAGATTATTTACATATGCCTCTGTGTGTATATGTTTGTGTTTATATGTGTATTGCAATTTTGTTTCATAAATCTGTAGAGAATCTCTGAATGGCTCTTAAGATTCTGGCAACAAAAACAAGCATTCAAAACCTGAATTCACTATGTTTCTACATGAGCCATGGTTCTGTCATTCAGATTTAAATTGAAATACAACTGACTGAATATAAAGGTTGAAATTGAATCATCAGGTCCTTTGACCTCAAGCAAAAACATAAAAGAAATGCAGACTGTTTAAACAAATAGTTTCCAGACATATTACTCATATTGAATGACAAGCGAAGCTAAAAATCAGAGGTTCAATCCCTAATTCAGCAAGAAAAAAACCCCAATTCTGAAACTAGGGGTCCTTCTGTGTTGCTCTGAGCCAAGACTTTCATCAAAGCTCATTTACAGAACAGTACAATGGGCCTTTAAAGATATTGTTACAATTAAAAAGTTAATGCATGCTTATTAATAAAAAATTTAAATACAGTGCTTCCCTGGTGGCGCAGTGGTTGAGAATCTGCCTGCCAATACAGGGTACACGGGTTCGAGCCCTGGTCTGGGAAGATCCCACATGCCACGGAGCAACTGGGCCCGTGAGCCACAACTACTGAGCCTGCGCGTCTGGAGCCTGTGCTCCGCAACAAGAGAGGCCGCGATGGTGAGAGGCCCGCGCACCGCGATGAAGAGTGGTCCCCACTTGCCACAATTAGAGAAAGCCCTCGCAGAGAAACGAAGACCCAACACAGTCATAAATAAATAAATAAATAAATAAATAAATAAATAAATAAATAAATAAAAGAACGTGAATTTCTAAAAAAAAAAATTTAAATACAGAAAAGTATACACTTCCTTTAATCCCAATATTCATAACCATCTTTAATGTGTGTGATAAGCACCCAGTCTTTTAGATAAAGCGATAGAAAAAATAAAATTGGCATCCTAGTAAAAGAGTATAGTGCCTTTTTTTAGTTTAATAAATTATTTATTAAAATATAAACTCATCATGGAAAACTTAATGATTACAGAAAAATAGAGGAAAAAAATCACCATACCCACCACCCTTCTAAAGGTATTATTTTACATTAGTTATTTTTGTGCCATTTTGCTGTGCATGTTGCTGAAGACACTGTAGGTACAGATTTTGGGGCAAATATTCACAGATAGAAGAGATGAGATAATATAAAGAGAGCCTTGATGACAGATAATGTCTACCGTGCCTGGTTTATTAATCTTTTCCAATTTAAAATACAGCCCACAAAGACTCAGGTCTTTCAATAAGAGCTTTAAAGATCCAGAAAAACATGACTGAAATTCCTTGGCACTAAAAAGACTTCTCTTTGTGCAGTTCTGCTTTTGTGGATAGAAGCAAAAGCACTATATCCAACTGCCCAATTTTGTAAATAGTTTAGACATTGTTAGCAAGGGCAAGTAGAGGAGGATGGTCACTGGGGTTTTAAGTGCCTTGCATCTATATTGTGGGATAAACAGAGATAAAGACTTTTCCTATTATCATCAAAGGAGTAGAAGTAGAAACAAAATAATTGAAGGAAACATACAGGTCCAAATTACACCCTGAGCTACAGAATTCACCTGACAAAATGTGATCCAACTGGATCCCTGGGATTGAGATTTCAGTTCGTTAACAGATAACCCATAAATAATCCATAAATCCTTTATACCAACACTTCTCCTTTCTTGAGATTTTCATTTCAACTTATCATACGTTTGACCAAATTTAGTCTTTAAGTAAATTTTTTTTATAACAGATGACATTTTCTAAGTCCTTGCTTATTTAACAATGTGTTGCATAAAAGAAAGAAAATGAGATAAGAATAACTTGGGAGTTACTATGTTCTCCTTTTGAAATTCTGTTACGGAATTTCCTTTGTTGACTAGCATCTTGTTTTGCAAAAGCCAACCTGATTTTTATTGTTGATGACTAGGTTAGTCTGCTGTGGCAGATACTCAAAACCTACTGCAGCCTTCTTTTAGTGCCCCTTCCTCTACTGCAAAGGATAGAAATCACAAATTGCATTTCCCTAACCCCTCTGCAGCTAGGAATCTGCATTTCAGTTACATTTTACCACTTAGATGCACTCACATGATGTCTAGATCATGGAAGTAAGGAGGAGGCCTTCTTCCTTCCATTTTAATTATTGCTATGGCCAAGCACGTTAACAATAGATGCACTGGGTTTCCTTGTAGCAACATTCAAGGATTCAGTCGCCAGCTACGTGAGTACTTAGCAGCAACTGTGGCAGCTTTCTGATCCCTACATTGTAACTACAGCAATATATATATATATATATATATATATATATATATATATATATATATATATATATATATATATTTTTTTTTAATTGAAATGTAGTTGACTTACATGTTAGTTTTAGGTGTACTACATAGTGATCCGACATTTATATACATTATGAAATGATCACTGTGGTAAGCCTAGTAACCATCTGTCTTCATACAAAGCTATTACAATATCATTGGCCATATTCCTTATGCTGTATATTAGATCCCTGTGGCTTCTTTATTTCTATAATTTATTTGTACCTCTTAATCTCCTTCACCTATTTTGCTTAACCCTCCACCCACCTCCCCTCTGTCAACCGCTCATTTGTTCTATGTATCTATGAGTATGCTATCATTTTATTTATTTTTAATTAAAAAGTCTAGAATACTTCAAGTGGTGACCAACTGATTCTTCCCCTTCCTAATTAGGATACGGGTACTAGCTCCCATTCTGGCCAGTTCAGTGATGTTGTTCAGGGAGTTTTTACCTAAAAGGCTAACCTAGAGACTCCTCTTCAAGATCTTCTAACAATAATTCCTTTATTACATTCTTTTTTACTTAATACAGCCACAATGTTTTCAGTTTCCAGCAACTGGATCCTGACTGATATACTTTCTTACATGCTTCTAGGAGTTTGTTTTGTTGTTGTTGTTATTCTTTTAACTTTGTGTAACCTGTGAATAGATTTTATTAGCTTATGTTTACAGTTGTGGTCCTATTAACACTATCTCAATGGATGGCACCAAGCTCAAAATATTTGATCACAATTGTTACAGTCTTTCACAAGATTCCTGTCCCCCAAGTATTTCCAGAATTCTTTAGTGTGCTTATGTGTATCTATGAATCATCCTTAGTGTTTCCCACTGGATTAGCTGAGTTAGAAATTCTCAGCTCTAGGACTCCTTTGCACCACAGGGATGTCATTTAGAGCTGGAACTCTGTTCACAGTGCTCAAGCCACCCAGTTGCCATTGCCCAGGTGCCAAGGAAAATTAACAACAACAACAACAAATTTTTTTTGCCTTGGTGCCTTTAAGCTAAAACTTTGTCACTTTAAAGTGCTGGAAATCTACCGAAACTTGATGCCATGAATTTGGAGTCCCACAATACCATTAACAGTAGAGCTGGAACTCAGCTATGTCTTGATGTCAGAAATCCATGTCTTGATTCTTACAAAGGAAAGTATGCTAAAATGGAGACGGATGTGCTTGAACTGAAGTGTTAGAGAATTCTACGATATGGCTCTTACAACTCTTTGCGGGGCATACGCATAACTCCTAGGGTGACTAGCTCGGATGATTTCGAGCAGTGGCCTCCATAGGAAGCTGGGATGCATGCTCCAATGTTGTAAAGAGCGCAGTTACTCATGCAAGACTTTCATTGCCCTCTTCTATACTTGCTTTTGTCCAACAGCCATCTGATCCTATTTACAGAAAAGATTATAGTATCTCCTTATCTTCACAAACCCTTGGAAGCGCCTTAACCATGCAAATAAATGTTCAAAAAAAGACATAAATGGGGAAGCACATAGCCTATCTTAGCCAACCGGGAGTTTTTAAGTTTCATCTTCAGTCTAATTAGAACACATTGTTCCAACTTTAGTTTTAAAAAATATTGCCAGTTCTCTTCTAGAACTAGTTTCTTTACAGTGACTTTACTTGGAACACAGATCAAAAGTCTTTTATGTCTGATTTTGCTTCTGTTCTATTTTTATTTCTACTTCAGAAATGAAAGTTACTCAAAAGTTAGATAATTATTATGTTTCCCATATTCAGTACCCTCCACCATTATTTATATATCATTTCTCTTTCCTTTTACTTCTGAGAACATTTTTAAAATCTGTTCACCTTCTCACTCATTTCTTTTGCCACACAGTTTTGTTCTTTACTTTAATTCTTGAGCAAATTTTCATAAAGTTCTTTACTTTAATCCACTGTGAACTTTAATTCTACCATTATAATATTAGTTACCTACCATGGATTATCTCAATTAACTACTTTTCATTTCATCCAGTTTTCATTTTAGCTCAGTTTTCTCCTCTTCTCTTTAAAGCATTATGCTTCTTTTGATAAAAACTAAGACTTTGTCTAATAATGCTTCATGCCTTAAGTATGATTGTCTACATTAGTAGCTTTCTTTTGATTAGTGTTTGCCTATTTCTTTTTCCATTTTTTATTTTCTATCATTCTGTGCCCTCATATTTAAGTTGTCTATCTTATAAGTGCCATATAACTATTATTTATACTCTTTTACTTAGAGTATTCAGTTAATTTTTATTTAATGTTATTACTGAATTATTTGAGATTTGTAATATTACTATTTTTTTAATGTCCTCCCTAATCTATGGTAACTTTGCTCTCCCTTTCTGTCTTCAAGTACCTGCTATTATGCCACATTTTGCCCCCTATTATCCTGTTATTTATAATGTTATATATTATATATGCATATATATTCTGTATATGTTAATGTATTACGTATATGTATAACATAGATCCATAGATTCTAATGTATAAATAACAAGAACATAGGGAACAAATAGTTTCTTTTCTTTTTCATTTAAAGTATCATGCATCTCTTTGAGAGTAACTAAGATTTCTCTCATGCTACTGAGCATGTTTTCCTGTCTCATAAAAGGAGTTTACAAGGCCATCTTGGTACTTCATTCTAGTTTCAGAAAAAATTAACTTAAATGTTCTAAGATCATTAGATTATTCGAGAAGTGGTAAAGGTACTAATTTATACTAAACTCTTCTCTTGCTGGTTACACTAAAGATTATAGCACGTGGAGACGGCAGACAGCAGAAGCAAGAAGAACTACAATCCTGCAGCCTGTGGAATGAAAACCACATTCACAGAAAGGTAGACAAAATGAAAAGGCAGAGGACTATGTACCAGATGAAGGAACAAGATAAAACCTCAGAAAAACAACAAAATGAAGAGGAGATAGGCAACCTTCCAGAAAAAGAATTCAGAATAATGATAGGAAGATGATCGAGGACCTCAGAAAAAGAATGGAGGCAAAGATTGAGAAGATGCAAGAAATGTTTAACAAAGACCTAGAATAATTAAATAACAAACAAACAGAGATGAATGATACAATAGCTGAAATGAAAAATACACTAGAAGGAATCAATAGCAGAATAACTGAGACAGAAGAACAGATAAGTGGCGTGGAAGACAGAATGGTGGAATTCACTGCCACAGAACAGAATAAAGAAACAAGAATGAAAAGAAATGAAGACAGCCTAAGAGACCTCTGGGACAACATTAAACACAACAACACTTGCATTACTGGGGTCCCAGAAGGAGAAAGAGAGAGAGAAAGGACCGGAGAAAATATTTGAAGAGATTATAGTCAAAAACTGCCCTAACATGGGAAAGGGAATAGCCACCCAACTCCAAGAAGTGCAGACACTCACAGACAGAATAAACCCAAGGAGAAACAGGCAGAGACACATAGTAATCAAACTGACAAAAATTAAAGGCAAAGAAAAATTATTAAAAGCAACAAAGGAAAAAAGGCAAATAATATACAAGGGAACTCCCATAATGTTAACAGCTGATTTCTCAGCAGAAAGTCTACAAGCCAGAAGGGAGTGTCACGATGTATTTAAAGTGATGAAAGGGAAGAATCTACAACCCAGATTACTCTACCTGGCAAGGATCTCATTCAGATTCGACAGAGAAATCAAAAGCTTTACAGACAAGCAAACGCTAAGAGAATTCAGCACCACCAAACCAGCTCTACAACAAATGCTAAAGGAAATTCTCTAAGTGGGAAACACAAGAGAAGAAAAGGACCTACAAAAACAAACCCAAAACAATTAAGAAAATGGTCATAGGAACATACATATCAAAAATTACCTTATATGTAAATAGATTAAAGGCTCCAACCAAAAGACACAGGCTCACTGAATGGATACAAAAACAAGACCCATATATATGCTGTCGACAAGAGACCCACTTCACACCTAGTGACACATACAGACTGAAAGGGAGGGGATGGAAAAAGATATTCCATGCAAATGGAAATCAAAACAAAGCTGGAGTAGCAATACTCATATCCAATAAAATAGACTTTAAAATAAAAAATGTTAAAAGATACAAGGAAGGACACTACATAATGATCAAGGGATCAATCCAAGAAGAAGATATAACAATTATAAATGTTTATGCACACAACATAGGAATACCTCAATACATAAGGCAAATGCTAACAGCTCTAGAAGAGGAAATCGACGGTAACACAATAATAGTGGGGGACTTTAACACCTCACTTACACCAATGGACAGAAAATCCAGACAGAAAATTAATAAGGAAACACAAGCTTTAAATGACACAACAGACCAGATGGATTTCATTGATATTTATAGGACTTTCCATCCAAAAACAGCAGATACACTTTCTTTCAAGTGCCCTGGAACATTTGCCAGGATAGATCATATCTTGGGTCACAAACCAAGCCTCAGTAACTTTAAGAAAATTGAAATCATATCAAACATCTTTTCCAAACACAACACTATGAGGTTAGAAATCAATCACAGGGGAAAAAATGAAAAAAAACACAAATATATGGAGGCTAAAAACTACATTACTAAATAACCAAGGGATCACTGAAGAAATCAAAGAGGAAATCAAAAAATAACTAGAAACAAATGAAACTGTCACTGTTTGCAGATGACATGATACTATACATAGAGAATCCTAAAGATGCCACCAGAAAACTACTGGAACTAATCAATGAATTTGGTAAGGTTGAAGGATACAAAATTAATGCACAGAAATCTCTGGCATTCCAAACACCAACAACAAAAGATCAGAAAGAGAAATTAAGGAAACAATCCCATTCACCATTGCAATAAAAAGAATAAAATACCTAGGAATCAACCTACCTAAGGACGTAAAAGACCTGTACTCAGAAAACTGTAAGACCCTTATGAAAGAAATCAAAGATGACATACACAGATGGAGAAATATACCATGTTCTTGGATTGGAAGAATCAATATTGTGGAAATGACTATACTACCCAAAGCAGTCTACAGATTCATTGCAATCCCTAGCAAATTATCAATGGGATTTTTACAGAACTAGAACAAAAAATCTTAACATTTGTATGGACATACAAAGACCCTGAATAGACAAAGCAAACTTGAGGGCAAAAAACAGAGCTGGAGGATTCAGGTTCCTGACTTCAGACTATACTGCAAAGCTACAGTAATCAAGACAATATGGTACTGGCACAAAAACAGAAATATAGATCAATGGAACAGGATAGAAAGCCCAGAGATAAACCCATACACCTATGGTCAACTAATCTATGACAAAGGAAGCAAGGATATAAAATTGAGAAAAAAACAGTCTCTTCAATAAGTGGTTCTTGGAAAACTGGACAGCTACATGTAAAAGAATGAAATTAGAACACTCCCTAACACCATACACAAAAATAAATTTAAAATGTATTAAAGATCTAAATGTAAGACCGGACACTATAAAACTCTTAGAGGAAAACATAGGAAGACACTCTTTGACATAAATCACAGCAAGATCTTTTTTGACCCACCACCTAGAGAAATGGAAATAAAAACAAAAATAAATAAATGGGACCTAATGAAACTTAAAAGCTTTTGCACAGCAAAGGAAACTATAAATAAGACAAAAAGATAACTTTCAGAATGGGAGAAAATATTTGCAAATGATTCAACTGATGAAGGATTAATTTCCAAAATGTACAAACAGCTCATGGAGCTCAATGTCAAAAAAACAAACAATCCAGTTGAAAAATGGGTGGCAGACCTAAACAGACATTTCACCAAGGAAGACATACAGATGGCCAAGAGGCACATGAAAAGAGGCTCAACATCACTAATTATTAGAGAAATGCAAATCAAAACTACAATGAAGTATCACCTCACAGCAGTTAGAATGGGCATCACCAGAAAATCTACAAACAACAAATGCTGGAGAGGGTGTGGAGAAAAGGGAACCCTCTTGCACTGTTGGTGGGAATGTAAATTGATACAGCCACTATGGAGAATAGTATGGAGGTTCCTTAAAAAACTAAAAATAGAACTACCATATGACCCAACAATCCCACTACTGGGCATATACCCAGAGAAAACCATAATTCGAAAAGACACATGCACCCCAATGTTCACTGCAGCACTATTTACAATGCCAGGCCATGGAAGCAACCTAAATGTCCATCGACAGATGAATGGATAAAGAATATGTGGTACATATATACAATGGAATATTACTCAGCCATAAAAAGGAACAAAATGGGGTCATTTGTAGAGACGTGGATGAATCTAGAGACTGTCATACAGAGTTCAGTAGGTCAGAAAGAGAAAAACAAATATTGTATATTAACGCATATATGTGGAATCTAGAAAACTGGTACAGATGAACCAGTTTGCAAGGCAGAAATAGAGACACAGATATAGAGAACAAATGTATGGACACAAAGAGGGAAAAGCGGGGGCGGGGGGATGATGGTGGTGGGATGAATTGGGAGATTGGGATTGACCTATATACACTAATATGTATAAAATAGATAAGTAATAAGAACCTGCTGTGTAAAAAATAAATAAATAAAGTTCAAAATAAAAGATAAAACAAACCAAAAAAAGATTATAAAAGCATGCTGCATTGTGTTATTAAAGAAAGCCATTTATAATGATAAAAGGACTTGTGCAACAGAATGATATAATTCTACATATGTATGCATCTTATAACAGAGGCTTGCAATATGTTTTAAAAGAACCTAAAAAGATATGTTAAACTACACTAAATTTAATAACTTCAATTCATCATTAAACTTCTCTTTCATTTCTAATAACTTTCTTTAGTCCTCATAGTCATATGATTTTGAAGAATTGACATTCTTTTAAAACATAAACAGAAATCTAAATGGTATGTCTTCTTTAAAATTGTCTATATTACTTTAAAATTATGTGTATCAAAAATGGTGTAGAGAGAAAGAATTGTATTAACTCTGAAAACATATTTAGCACAAGTTGAATCATGCCTCTAGACTCAGCAAACATAATTTATTCCTATTGTATCAACATAGACATGAGGCAAAGGACAAATAAGTAAATTACCTAATTTATGCAGTGATCTGTTGTCTGAATCAAAATTTAAATCCCTTAATTTTGGACTCACTAGCCTTGTAGGTCCAAAATTTGTGAATTATAGATAAACACAGAAAAACCAGCTTGGCTTACTCCATGTGAAATCTACTTTCCCTTGAACAATTTCTTGAGTCTGCATCATAAAGATAGTCTTCATAGTGGCATGATGGCAACTTCCACCCAACTCCAGAAGGTAGATGTCCCTTGGTAATTTTAATGGTTTCTGTTCTTTTGTTTTGCTTTTGTTTTGCAAGTAAAAGAAAACCAACTTCTCCAACTAACTAAAGCAAGAATAGACTTTATGTAATTGTAGCCAAAGGAGCTCTCTTATCTCTTGTCTCTGTCATTTTCTGCTTGTTGATTTTATTCTCTGAGACTGATTCCTTCCATGAGTCTGGAAACAGGTGTCAACATGTCCCATGTTTCAGATGCCTTTTATCACCAAGAGAAGCTGAATCTTTTTCACAGATCCAGTGCTTTTTTTTTTGTCTTGTTGTTTTGTTTTGTTTTGTTTTAACCCTAAGAAAGGACTCTGAAAGGCATAGATTAAGTTTCATTCCAACCTCTGGGACAACTAACTTTAACTGAGTACTGAGTACTCAGCACCAGTACTGAGGCTCGATGCACACACTAGAACTAGATAATTGAAATAGGTAAAGAGCATTTTTTCCACAAAAAGAAAGTTGCTGTTCCCAGATAAAAAAGGGACGGGTGCTGTTATGGATTGAATTGTGTCCACATTCCCCCCCAGAGAGATATGTTGAAGTCCTAACATCCAGTACCTCAGAATGTGACCTTAATTGGAAATAGGTTGCTATAGATACAATTAGTTAAGATGAGGTCATACAGCAGTAGCCTGGCCCCTAATCCAATATGACTAGTGTCCTTATACAAAGATGACCATGTGAGTGCAGAGAGACACACAAGGAGAACACCATGTGATGACAAAGGCAGAGATTAGAGTTATGCAGCTCCAAGCTAAGGAACACCAAAGATCTCCAGTAATCCACCAAAAGCTAGGAAGAGGCAAGGAAGCATTCTCCCTTATGGGTTTGAAGGGAGCATGGACCTACCAACAACTTGATTTCAGACGTGTAGCCTCCGGAACTGAGACAATAAACTTCTGCTGCGTTAAGCCACCCAGTGTATGGTACTTTGTTGTAGTGGTTTTAGGAAACATATACAGATGCTAAATATCTTGTTTCACTGATATCTTGGGAATAGGGTTGGATGGGGGGGGAGCATAGAAAGACAAGTGAATCCAGCTTGTCATTTACAAATAGTGCATCACTTGGGAGTAATGTGTTGAATGTGCTCAGAGGCCTACACGATGGCCAGAAACCGCTTGGAGGATTAGGGAAACAAGAGGAATGATCAGGGAATGTTAATGGAATACATTTAATTAAAACATGATGCCGGGCTTCCCTGGTGGCGCAGTGGTTGAGAATCTGCCTGCCAATGCAGGGCACACGGGTTCAAGCCCTGGTCTGGGAAGATCCCACATGCCGCGGAGCAGCTGGGCCCGTGAGCCACAACTACTGAGCCTGCACGTCTGGAGCCTGTGCTCCGCAACAAGAGAGGCCGCGATAGTGAGAGGCCCGCGCACCGCGATGAAGAGTGGCCCCGACTCGCCACAACTAGAGAAAGCCCTCGCACAGAAACGAAGACCCAACACAGCCAAAAATAAATAAATAAATTAAAAAAAATAATAATAATAATGCCAAGTTGTACAAGGTGATTCTTAATCTTTTTTTGCTTCAAAAATTGACTTCAATTTCAGTTTTTACTTCCAGGACCTGCCTTTATTATAAATGGAATAGAAAATGATTTAAACATTTATATAGCATTTTTATGTTCATGATTAACTTCCACATTAAAAAAAAGTTTCCTTTTAAAGCTTAGCACACAACCTATAAAATGTTGGGAAAGTCTGTTCACTCCTTGCAGACCATATCTTCCTTAACAACTTTCTCTAACTTCAGAAAGGATCATTACTACATCTTTGCTGTACTAAAAGAGCAGTAAAACCGTTTTTTAAAAGGCAGATGTTGTCTGACTGATTGCATATTTGACCAACTTTGTCATTAAAGCATATGCTAGTGAGTAAAATAACCACGATTACTTGCTCCTTTGGGTCATGGCATTAGAAACACGACTTTTTAAAAGGCTGTGTTTTCTGGAAGCGTAACATGTCAGCCAAGATAGCCATTAAAATTTCCAGTTTCAATTGAAAGAAGTATCTGGTTTATTTGTGTGCTTATTTAAATTTCTTTATTACAGAAGAGTTTTTAAATGGTTGAGTAGTATCCAGTCCATTTCTCCACTGACTAGCTATGTGAATTTTGGTTTTATCGTGGATTCCCCATCTTCAAATTGGGGAAAATAAGCCCTTAGCAGAGAATTGTCTTTGAAGATTAAAAGGAAAATTTTATGTTGTCGACGTTCATTGTAAACAGTAAGGGCTACCTGAATGCTCTTTGTTGTTATCTGTTTTCCTGGCTGAGATCAGAGATATAAAGAGACGAGACCTGCATGTACTTTTGGAAAGGAGCTGGGGTGGGGTTCTGGGTACTAATCAGCTTGGTGAAGGTCACATGGAGAGCCCTGGTCACCTAGGAAATATATGAAAGGATGAGGAGAGACACAGAGATGACCAAGGAGGAAGTTTACAAAAGACCTTAAAATGATACAGCCACTATGAAAGACAGTTTGGTACATCTTACAAAACTAAATGTAGTCTTACAATACATACTCCAGCAGTTGTGCTCCCAATAAACAAATGAGTATCAATATTAGATGATGGCTACTAACTAAACTTACTGTGGTAATCATTTCACAATACTATATGTAAGTCAAGTCATTATGCTGTATCCCTTAAACTTATACAGTGCTATATGTCAATTATATCTCAGTAAAACTGAAAGAAAAAAAGACAACATGTTCACACAAAAACCTGCACACGGATGTTTATAAGAGCTTTACTGATAATTGCCAAAACTTGGAAGCAGTCAAGATATCCTTCAGCAGATGAATGGATAAATAACCTGTGGTACATCCAGACAATGGAATATTATTCAGTGATAAAAAGAAATGAGCTATCAAGCCATGAAAAGACCTGGAAGAAACTTAAATGCATATTGCTATGTGAAAGAAGCCCATGTGAAAAAGACTACATACTGTATGATCCCAACTATATGACATTCTAGAAAAAAACAAAACTATAGAGTTAATAGAAAGATCAATAGTTGCCAGGGAACCAGGGGAAGGAGGGCAGGTTGCATAGGTACAGCATAAGGGATTTTTAGAGTAGTAAGACTGTTCTGTATAATATGGTAATGATGGATACAGGACATTATCAAAACCTCTAAAGCTATAAAACACAAAGAGTGAATCCTGATGTAAACTATGGATTTTCGTTCAGGATAATATGTCAATACTGGTTCATCAATTGTAACAAATGTGTCCCTAATAATGCAAGATGGTCATAATGGAGAAAACTGTGGGTAGAGTAGAGGGATTCTCTGTACTTTCTGCTCAATTTTTTTCTCTAAATAGAGTCTATTAATCTAAAACAAAACAAAGTTGCTGACCTCACAAATAGATCATGCTATACCCTGGATGCTGCTGGATGTTGCCTTTTGAGACTTTCCATAGAATCACAGTATAATACGTGTAGCAGCACTTTTGTTTATTAAAGGTGTTTTCTAATCTTGTCCCAAACAGGATTTGAGTAAGCTGGATGAAAAGGCCTGGGTGCCATGCTGTGGTGGTTAAGTACCCGTGTAGGCTCTTAAAGCCAGGGCTGGACTGTCACGCCACTGGTCTGCTGCTCCGTATGGCCTCTGGGGCAATGACACTGGGGTCACTGCACAGTGCCACTTTGTTTGCTCCCTGTTTTGCACACTGGCTGCCTGAAGGCCTCCAGGTATTTAATGCACAAATAATCTCACCTCAGAAATGTGTCAAGGGTTACATCCCCATACTTCAAGCCTAAAGAAACATCTTCTTGAGGAGAAATCACTTTCATCACTACAGTCACGCAGGGTATTTGTGAGCAGCTTTAGATATTTCTGTTCAGATAGAAGGCCTCATTCTTTCCTACTTCAGAATATTTACTCTTTCATATGCTTCATCTTAAACTCTATTTGGTTTAGTTCATTTGATTTCTCTTTAATGATAACATCATCTGGTCTTCCATTCTTATAAAATTGCCAATCTAAGGAATATAGTCCAATAAATACAGTGCTCGAAAGAGAACCGCTGTTCCCCTCAGGCTCAAGGAGAGTGTTCAGGAGGGAGCTGAAAGCTCTTGTCACAGTCTCCACCTTCCTCCTTTCCTTAAGAAAGCAGTGAGTTAACCTCCAAATAAACTCTGCAAAGCCTAGAACACCAAGATTGTCAGTAAACCACCAAAAGCTAGGAAGAGGCAAGGAAGGAGTCTCCCTACAGGTTTGAAGGAAGCATGAACCTGCCAACAGTCTTGCCATGTGGGTTCTGAATCATTGAGTCTCTCTCTTAAAAAAAAAAAAAGAAAGAAAAAGAAAAAGAAAAAGAAAGAAAAGATAAAAGAAAAAAAAGGAAAAGAAGAAAAAAGTGTGGTCTGATTTATGTACATTTCTGTCACTGGCAAAATCTACCTTTTCTTTTGGAAAAGTAACTATGTGATAAGCCATACCTAGGGAAGACTCGGAGTCTAATCCTCTAACAGGATTAATTAGCTAAACTAGTATTTACCAAAATATAATGTGTATACCGCTATGGGTATGAAAAGATTTGATGTGATACATGAATAATGGTAGTACATGACAGTTATGCATTTGTTTTATTGTGCATTATAAAAGTATAACTAGCACATTAAAACTATGGTTTTATGGAATTATTGCTTGGGAACAGGGAAAAAAGAGTATTGTTACAGAAAAATAGTATAGCCAATACATGGCTAAGGCAAAATCATAGAGAGGCAAATCCAGATGATAAGTTTGGGAAACATAGCTTTCAACAAACAAAAAGGACACATTAAATTCCCCTAATAAATTACAGTCATAACTGACTCTTTGACTTTTAAAAAATAAATCTAACCAAGGGAAATGAAAGTCAAGGAGAATCTGAAAAGTGTTGGGATTAAGTCCAGTAAATTCTTAAAGCTTGTTGACTGAGTCAGTATTTTTAATCAAACCTTCCTTCAAAGTCAGGCCATGGCTTTAAGTGTAAAATTCTTTGTTAAGACCTCCATTCTTATGATCTTTGGAAGACCTTAGCCTTCCAAAAAAGAATGCAAGTCCATGTGGATGTCTCATAACATTTCCCATTTAATATTGCCAAGATAAGCTTAAGTCTTGACTCCCAGATATACTTTTTGTATTTTTTGCCCCAGTTAATGGTTATCTCTAGCCAACCAAGTAGAAAATCTTTCATATTCAGTCACCATGGCCATTACTTCTACCTCTTTAATAACTTCCAAATAAATTCACTTCTACTCATTGATATTGCAGTTTTCTAGGCCATTATTATCTCTTCTCTCTCTGGGATCCAATTTCCACATCACTTTCTCTGGAGAACTTTCCCTTACACTGGGTGCATTCAAATGGTTCCCTAAAGCACACATTTCTTATCACACCCAATTACAGTTTTTTGTCAATTTGTCCCATTGCCTCTGTTAGACAAAAGAACTGCTGAAGCTTGTACCTTGTTAGCCTTAATCATTGTTGTATCCCCATCAATTGGTAATATAGATGCTTAATAAATATTTTTGAATGAATAAATAAAATTAAATAATTAGTTAATGGATTATTTCAACAGCCTTCTAACCAGTTTATCTTCATACTTGACACCTCTTCCATCCCTTATATGTAGCTAGAGTGCTTGTTGTAAAATACAACCTAAAAACCATGGTGTTATTTTAGGCTTTTTGGTTGAAGATTACAGAAAATGAACTTAAGCTCACTGAAAAAATTTAAAAGGGGACTTAACTTCAAGGATTGTAGCAATAGTGTCAGTTCTCTGCCCACATGTCCTTGGATCAGTATCCACTGTCCACCAAGTGGGTCCAGGTGTACCCCTAATCTCCACAGCCAGAACGGGAATCAGTGTTCAAGAGCTTCTCTCAGATGTAGGCACAGAAAACTGGAATTCTCTTAACATTGGGGTCTTCCCAGGGGCAGTTCTTAACTAATGACTGACAGGGGCAGGGGTAGAAATACCTGGGGTTCCCTGCACACCTGACTGTGAAAACTCCAAGGGTGTGAACAACACTGCCTCTAGGATGGCCCTGAGGTGTTGAGCCAGAGTCCCCTCCATTAGGTTTGTCTTCACACTGCACCCTCCATTGCTCCCTGGTCCTATTTACTCTACTTCCTTATTTTTCTGGGAATGCTTCTAAAATAAATACTTTTCTCATGAATCTATGTCTTAAAGTCTGCATCTAGGAATCCAAACTAAAATAAGAATGCATGGTGTCTACAGGACCCAAGGCTAGGAAAGCATTCAGGTCTTGGTAGGAGCTAAGACTAGAAATACAGAAGAAGACAAGAATAATTTCAGGAAAGGTGTCTCACTTTGTCTCCAGCCTCTGCTTTTCTCTTGATAGTTGTTCCATATTTAACTCTCTGCTTCCAAACCTTCTAGACAGAATATATAATTCCATGGCTCTCAAGTAAAGATTCCCATCTCTACTTTTGGGTGGTCCTCAGATCCAACTCAAAAGACACAGCATCTGATTGGGCTAATCTATCTGAAGTTTAACCAACAATCCATAGCCAGAGAGATAAGGTCCTACAGTACAAACACACCAGGTGGATTAAGCAGAGAGTTTCCAGAGCAAGAAAGAATAATTGTTGGCTGACTAGGGTAAATATAAAAGTGTAAAGTAACACAATGATTCCCCACTTAAAATCCTTAAGTGGTCCCTAAAAATTTTTAGAATAAATTCCAAAAAATTTCCCAAGACATGTAGGGTCTTTATTATGTAGCTTCATTCTTGCCTCTACCTGCCTCAGAACCCATATGAACTGTTTATAACGTATGTGCTCTCTTTTATCTCTGATGCTTAGAATTTGCTCTTCCATCTTACTAAAGCATCTTGCATCTTTCATGCACACATCCTCCATCTGACTAACTCCCATTAGTACTTCTAAATTAACTCAAGCATCATACTCTCTGCAAAACCTCCACTAATACCCCGAGTCTGTGTTAGGGACCCCTCTACTGTGAGTCTCGATATTACCCCACACTGTAAGTTTTTGTCTACTCAGCTGCCTCACAGATAGAAAAGAAAATCCTAAAGGGCAAACAAGCACTATTTCTTATTATATTTTATTGCCTCAATACTCAACAAAGTGCTTGATATCATATAGATACACAGTAGAATTTTTTTTTATGAAGGAAAGAAGGAAGGGAAGAAAGAAAGAAACTTGAAATAACCACTGGGTAGACCAGAAGTTGACATGATCAGATTTGCATTTTTAAAAGATTATTCTGACAGCATTGTGGAGAATAAATTGGGAAAAGGAATGTATTTTTAAAAACTTTGTTTAAAATTGGAGGGCTTAGCTGCTGGAACAGATAATTACATACTCCTCCCTATCTTAATCCAGTTTTCTGATAAGACCCACCTGGAATGTGTCTGAGGGGTGATATAACAGAAATCCACCCCTTCTGTGTCTTGTAAAACTATACTCCAAGATACCATCTACCAGATAATACAATGCCCCTTGTAGAGCATTCATGTGATAAATTTCTCTCAAAATCTAAGGTAAGGAAAGTCCCAGTCTTACACTATAGGTGTACACCTATACGCACAGTCTGATACTGTATAATACACAATCTCGAATTTTTCTAGAGCTGTTTCTAGAGTATTGACTTTATCCCAATTAGCATGTAACTTCCCTAGCATCAGGAACCATGCATTTTAATTCTCTTGTATCCATAGTAACGCCTAACAGAATGCTAAAGTACACACAATCCATTACATATAATTGTAAACTGAAAAACATATAATCAGCTAATATGCAAGCAAATCTAGAACTATGAAATAAATCAACTTGGCTATCTGAACCGAGATGAAAAACAATAGTCGTGCTAGAAAAGAAGGATTAATTCAAATTCTTCATGCTACTAATCCTGGTCTCTGGAGACTAAACTCATCTTTTGGCAGCACATATAAGCTGAAAAAATTGTAACGAACAGATCCATATATCTTGTTAATTAATTACAGATGCATAAGCTCTTACTGGTCCAGCCACCTCTTGTTTGATTTTCCGGCAGACCCCTGCAGTACAGAAAAATGATGCTTTACCTAAAAATGCGTTTCTTTGAGGTAATTACTGTTGTTCTCATTTTACAAATAAGAATTAGGGCTAGAGTTACCAAGTGTCCTCCTCAAAATCCCACAGGTGGCTAAATAGGGGGGCAGGGAATTGATACCAGGTTTATCTGGCTCCAAAACCCATATTCTTCCCACTGTACTTTCCTGTCTTTCTAAAATGGTATTTAAAACAAGGAGTGGATATTCAGGGAAATCTGACCCATGCTGTTGCTATAATTTATTGGACACAGAGACTTCACTAAAGAAATAAGAGCTACATGAAGCCCAAAGAGAAGAAAGCAATTCCTTGGTTGCTATAGGTTTTTGAAGAGTTTAAAGTATTCACATGAAGCTTTTGTAATATTTTGTAACTCTCCAACATCTCTGAGAAGAACATAGGAGCAGACATTTTTATCATCCGAGACTGTATCTCCTTTCCAGGAGCCAAGTTTGGCAGAGAGGTCCACAAACCAGGTGAAGGGGGACCCTAAGCAAGAGAAGGTCCAAAGCATCAAGTTCAAGGCAACAGGTAGAAGACAACTATCAGATTGAAGCTGAGGGGCCTCTGGATCTCAGTTTCCTTATTTATAAAATTGGGATGATAAGAGATTTAGTGATTAAAGGGAAGGCTACATGTAAAACACTTAAAATAAAGCCCTGATCAATAATTCTTAGCTATTATGTCGACCACAGAACAGGCAAGATTGACGAAATGGGATCCAGAAGTTGAAGCTGGAAAGATTCCCAGAAACAAGATTTGTATATAGACAAGAGCCCGAAGCAACAAAAGGCAGTTTGGGTGATGCAGGGGAAAAAAAAATTAAAAAGAAGGAAAGAAAAGAGTGTATTATTTCACAAAGTCAGCACAAAGATGAGAACAGTCTTCCCTCTCTGCCCTTCTAACTTCTCCTCTCCCCACGCATCTCAGAGTGATTCTCAACCATGGTAAAATTTAAGAATACTGACCTAGTCTGTCTTCACTTCTAGAAACTACCTAGTAGGAAAGGAAAGATCAATCATCCCAGGCTTACATATGAGAAAACTGTAGCCCAAAGAGGTAACTTGACCAAAAATCATACAATGAGTAAGTGGCAGAACCTAAATGTGGGTGTAGAAATCTGGATTCAAATGCCAGGCTCTTAACCATTTTGCTATCTCCACTGTCTATGGTTTAGTAACTGACTTCATTAGAAATTCTAACCTGAAAAGTTTAAAAGACTCCTTCATAGAAAAGTTTTAAAACTTTGCATTTTATTACTACAAATATTTAGATTCACTTTGTCTAAAAAATAATGGCATCTACAAAGTGATGACAAAGAGAGGCCCTTTGATACCTGCTTTAAGAAATAAATAATTATGGTTTGTAAAATCAGTGAGTTGAGGATTGTGGGCAAATAAATTTCCAAAGGGGTTACAACGATTTTACTAAGGTTAGATATTGCTCTGGCAGTTTTGCTTGCCTCACAGTTTTGAAGTTACCTTAAAGCTGTCTTGCCTTGGAATTATTGCCCCAAGGTCCTCCAGGAGCTGGCTAAACCTATAGCCATGAGGTGAATTAGAATTAGTCCACAGCAAAGAGGCCAATATGGATAGAGAGGTGTGAGTGAGGGTAGAGAGCTGTAGGAGGTGAGGTCAGAGATATAACAGGAGTCAGACTGTATAGGTATGGGATCTTACAGTCTATTGTAAAATTCTCAATTTTTACTCTGATGGAGTGTTAATAGGTGTTCCATGAAAAAAAGATTCTGTGATCAGAAAACTGTGGATTAAGTGAAGTTAAATCGGTTTCTTTACTCTAGAATTGTTCATAGCTGTTACTTTGCTAATGAGTCCTGTCTTTGTTCAAGAAGTTGGAAAACTGTGTGTCTGTGTTATTCAGTGGATAGTGAAACTGTTGACCATAGTTAAGAATATAGAAGGCAGGTTAGGTGTGACCAGATGGGAAAGAACAAATTGAGTTAACACGTAAAATTTGAAGTGCCTATGGGAATATCCAGGTGTAACTACCCAAAAGAGAGTTGAGTTTAGATCTCAGGTAAAACTTCAGAAATAAATATATAAATTTGAGAATTAAATCTAAATATGTATGAAGTCTATGGTTATGCTGCTCCTGTGAAGAAAAGAGTGAGGGATCATCCACTCCATCTACAGAAGGAGGATCAGGGTCTGAACTTCCTATTTGAGTTATTTCCTATTTGAGTTGCATTATGTAGATTTCTTGAAAAATTGCTCAGTTCTCTAGATCACTCAGTCATGCAGCTTGTTTCCAACATTTATTTCTCAACCTATTTTCTTTTATATCATGCAGTAACTTCATATTTGGACTTATTGAAGTTCACCAACAAATGCAAGAAAGGGGAATAGGAATGGAAGGAGGGAGGGAGGGAGGGAAGGAGAAGAAAGGAAGAAAGAAAGAAAGAAAGAAAGAAAGAAAGAAAGAAAGAAAGAAAGAAAGAAAGAAAGAAAGAAAGAGAAAGAAAGAAAGAAAGGAAGGTACAAAGAAAGAAAGAAAAGAAAGAAAGGTAGAAAGAAAGAAAGAAAAGAAAGAAAAAGGTAGAAAGGTAGAAAGAAAGAAAGAAAGAAAGAAAGAAAGAAAGAAAGAAAGAAAGAAAGAAAGAAAGAAAGAAGGAAGGAAGGAAGGAAGGAAGAAAGGAAGGAAGAAGGAAAAGGAGAAAAGAAAAGAAAGAATCTATTCACTTAATTTTCTTCTTTGAGGATCACTGTGCTTCTGTTTTATGTCATCATTGCTTTTTTCCAGACCAACTAATGTGACAAAAGTAATATATCCAAGAGATGACTCACCTTTCCAAAATATTGAGAGATAATTTAACTCACATCTCAAGAATCACCTTCCTTTTTCCTTGCCTTTTTTTTTTTTAATCTGGAAACAAAAAACTGGATATTTTGGTAACTGAGTAACTTGGATCTTTGCTTAGTTTAATGGCAAATTTGAGTTAATGTACTAAATTAGCAAAATGAATCATAGTGAACATTCTCTATCCAGGCTTATTAAATTTCTACTATACAGTCACTCGAAGTCTCTTTCATGGAAATGTGTCCACCTTCCAAAGGCCGCATGCTATGCTCTTAACAGTACTTTAATTCTAATGAGGAGTGATTTATCCATTGAACTTGATTGTCAAATTAAACCATATCTAATTCTAGGGCACTGATTGTAAATGTGAATACTTGAACATGATTCAGAACTATCAAGCATGCTTAGAACTTCAGTCAGTTAATCCTGCTGGAATCTTAGTCTCTAAAGACCAAAGTCACGGAAGTATGTTTTGGCTTTAACATGCAGACATTTTTCCATTGCCATAGTCCTTTTGTTTTAAAATCATTTCCTTGAGAACCAAGCAGGTTTCCTTTTAAGCTAGCAAGCTGATTTTTAGAAAGCACTAGTTTTATTTTCCTGGTTATAGAAAAATTTGTGTTTTCCTAGTTATAGAAAAATGTTTATGCTGCAAAACCTAAGTGAATTAGTTATTCACTGGGATCTTTATTAAGAAGAAAATAATAACAATAGTTAATATTCATTAAGTGCTTATTTATATGCCCAACACTCTGTCACAACAATCCATGAGTTAAATATTTCTTAAATCTCCATTTTTATTCCCAACACAAGTGAGAAAATTAAAACACAACAAGATGAATTAAGTTGTCAGTGGTCACAAACAGTAGAACCAAGATTTGAACCAAGGCAGTTAGAATCCAGCATGTGTGCTTTTAATCCCTACATTATACTACCTCTCAAACAAAAGGAAATGAAAAACAAAAAGGAAGAGAAGTCAATCCATATAGAATGAGCTAAACAGAATATGCTTATAGTAATAGGCCAAGGAACAAGGGAAATAAAGTCAGAATATGTAAGAGGTGGGGTCCATAGTTGGGTGATTTTTTTGAAGTGTATCTAACAAAACTGTAAGATATTTAAGGTGTACAATGTAATGATTTGATAAATGTATATACTGTGAAAAGACTCATTAATTTAATTAACATATTCATCACCTCACATATTTATATTTCTGTGTGTGTGAGAGAATATTTAAATTCTACTCTCTTAGCAAATTTCAACTATACAATACAGTGGTATCAATTATTGTCTAATAAGTCACCTAAAATTAGAGCATGGAACACTGGCTTTCTCACAGTTGAAATTTAAATTGATTCAGAATAATCTATGATATTCTTTCAGGTTAAAGTGTTTTTGTTTTTGTTTTTTGGTATCAGTCAAAATTGTAAATAACATAAGTTCAAAGAAAGTCAAATGAACACTAGGATAGCATTGTATCTGTTACCAGGAATGTGCTTTGTAACAAAAGTGACAAAAAAGCCTGGTTCACCAGGAAGAATCCTGCTTACCCTCCTGTTGTCCCAGCCCATTTTCAATTATTCCTCCTTTCATTTTAATGCATCCCTGTTAGATGATAAATTTTATGGTCACCTAGATATAACCATGTTCTCACTTCCTCCAAAAAGGCTAAAATAAATGCTACAAAATGCAATTTTCATTTTTCTAAGTTTCTCATCATTGCAAACTGATGATTCCCATGAAATGGTCTGTATTCAGGGTAGTCAAAAATATCTCATATCTAAAGCACTATTGTTCAATAAGTAAGTATAACTCTTTTAAGAATTATATTTTAGTTTTCCAAAAAGCCTATACCATAAGCACTGTGGAATTAAACTAAAGTCTCCAATATCTTCTGGCTCAAGTTGAAAAGAATTCCTGTTCTCAAGGATAGTAGCAGTAAGAGCAAGAAGACAGCCTGACATATTGAAACTCTTAATGTTAATGAAATGAGGTTGAATCAACAGTCATTTTAGGTTCTTTGTAAAACAAAACTATTTCAAAAAATAATCAGCTTTCAACATGCACTCATGTGATCATATTTTCATCCCAATTTTTTTTCTTTGCAGAGTTTGATAAATACACAACAGATGATTTAACTTGGTATTTTTCTTGTGATCTATTTTCTAATTTATTAGATGACCTGCATTACTCTCTGATTTGTTTTATTTTTATTTACATTATTTTAAATCCAAGTTGGGGCCATGAGAATACCTCAGAGAATGCTCTAAAGATAGTGCATTAGTTTCTTATTGCTGTATAACAAATTACCACAAACTTAAAACATTATCTGACAGATTGGGGTCAGAAGTCCCGGCACAGCTTAACTGTGTTTTCTGTTCAGTCTTACAAAACAACAGTCAAGGTGTGGGCCAGGCTGTGTTCCTTTCTGGAACGTGAGGGTCCTCTGCCAAACTCATGTGGTTGTTGGCAGAATTCAGTTCCTAGTGTTTATAGGATTGAGGTTATTGGTTTTTTGCTGTCAATCATAGGCCACCCTTGGCTCTTTGGGGCAAATCACAGTTCCTTGCCATGTGGCCTCTCACAGGCCCTCTTGTGACAGGAACTTACTTCTTCAAAGCCACTGAGGAAAAGTCTCACAAAATAGTAGAGTCCATCTTTTAAGGGCTTTCATCTGATTATATTAGGCCCACCCAGGATAGTCTCCGTTGTGATTAACACAAAATCTACTGTACCTGTACCTGAAAAACCCCTTCACATTTGCCATACATATAATCTAGTCAAGGGAATCATGTCCCATCACCTTGCCATATGCTGTTGGCTAGAAGCAAGTAAGTCACCAATTCTGGTTGCGATTAAGGGGAGGAGTTTATACAAGGACGAGACTCATTGAAAGTGTGTTCATCACAGGTAGTGACAGTATCTTTCATTGTCTTTGAAGCTCCCTAAAGTACTTGGCAAACGAAAGATGATTAATAAATATTTGTTGATTTGAAAACTTAAAAAGAGAAGTGGCCATTTGGATGGTTCCAAAAGGCATCCTCAAATAGAAGAGTGTTGATCTGTAGAAGTGGTATGGCATCAAGAGGTGGGTGTAGGTCTGACAAGCTCACCAAATTTCAGGACGAATTTAGAGATTCAATGAAGATCTGTCTTTCCATCAGAAAAAAAAAAATCTTCCAAATAATCTTCCATATAAAATCTTCCCTGTTCTCTACCTGTTTTGAAGAAAAATGCATCACCCAGGTGGTAAAACTTTCTGAGCATAGGGGTGGGGAAGAAAGTAGTGTAGATATTCATAGTGACAAGCTGGAAGAGCACTACTTAATAAGTCTAAGCCAGTCATCAGAAGACCTGAAGTGTCTCATTTATCACAGATGAACATTTCAGTGAAGTACTCTTCTTAAGACTTTTTTTTTTCTCTAGCCAGCAGTTATATTATGAAAATAAACTAATGTTTTGGGTTGTTTAGAGAGATACTAAAAAGATTTGTTTGTGTAGCCATATCATTTCATAATATTTTTGTAATTTAGATGATTAGTTCTACTTAGTAACATGTAAAAATAATAAATGCATTAACAAAGATCTTCAAACGTAAAACAGATGTTCAAAGGACCATGGAAGGAATAAATTATGGGCAAGGAAAGAAGCAACCATGCAATCATATTTTCACCTGCCCATGTGCTTCACATGTGTAGCTCACTGGCAAAAAATTTGCTCATGAGCTTTGGGTCATAAACCAAAACCATGTCAGTCTGTTTTCACTGATGTTACCAAAAAACTCTTGATCTGCCAACATGGTTGCAATGTCATAAACTCAACTGAGGCAAACTGCTTGTTATTCAGCAGGAAATAGAATCATGTTTCATCTGGGCCTTTATTTGTTCCCTCTGTGATGAGCATTTTGCAAAATAAACACCTGCAACTCAGTATTCTACATCTATGGAATCTCTCAACAATATAAAGAAAATAAATCCCCTTTTAAGATAGTGGATAATTTTCCTTGTGAATACAATTAACAGTAGACCATAGATAATATATGAATATTAGATTGCTTTCTGTGTCTTTGAAATTTTCTAAAAATTTCTAAAACATCTCAAGATGTTGCATCAAATTAACTGCTACAGGACTATTTGTGAAAGCTACTACTATTTAAGGGGAAACCTTACCATATCTGAGTTTATGTTAAATCTTACCAAATCCCTGGAAAGGAAAATCCAGAGAAAAGATGATCAAGGTTATAACTGTAGCTAATCTCAAGAAAACTTGGGCCAGAACATAACGTCACAATGGCTAAGGAGTTATGAAAAAAAAAGAAATAAAGACACTGATTTTACAAGTTAAAAGAAGAGAAAATGGGTCATATTTACTATTAGTTGAATCCCTGTCACATTGAATTTAAATAAATATTTATTGAGTAATTTATTTCCCATCATACTTAACGGGTGAATTTTGAAAGCAAGATTTCAAAACCTAACCTATAACTTCCCTCTCATGTAAATTTTTAAAAAGTTTTATTGGAGTATAGTTGATTTACAATGTTGTGTTAGTTTCAGGTGTACAGCAAAGTGAATGAGTTATACATATACATATATCTACTCTTTTTTGTCTTAGATTCTTTTCCCATATAGACCAATACACATTATTGAGTAGAGTTACAGCAGGTTCTTATTAATTATCTATTTTAGAGGCAGAGTCAAGATGGCAGTGTGAGAAGACGTGGAGTTGGCATCTGCCCACAACTAGGGTGCCTGCCGGCTGCTGGTGGGGGACTCTGATGCCCAAGGAGATGGGAGGAACCCCAGAGTGAACCAGTAGGATGTAGGGGGTACTGAGGGGGGGAGGAGAAGTGGAGGCCAGACAGGATCGGCACCCCTAAGGCTGGGGAGATCAGGAGAGGCAGGCGGGAGGGACTCTCTGGGAAGAGCGGGAGAGAAGCGGAGGGTGACCTCCTGGCCCACTTGGGCCAGGGAGCCTGCTGAGCTCCCAGGCCATTACCCACCCCCAAAGTCCCATCCAGGCTGCATGGGTCCTGGGGGCATAGGAGGGAGGCCAGGGAGATCAGGAGAGGCACGTAGGAGGGGCCCTCCCAGACCGGAGGAGCAGGACAGGAGAGGAGGGTGATTGCCTCGCCCACTGAAGCCCAGGAAGCCTGCTGGGCTCCCAGGTGAGGTCCCCCGCCCTCTGAGACCAGGGGTGGGGGGCACACCTGGGCCCCTTCTGTTACTTGAACCTAAGCCCCACCCCCCCACAGCCCCCAGGGCCTTTTCCAGCCCTGTGGGTCCTGAGCATTGGCCCCGCCCACCACCCAGACCTCACCCTTGCTTAGGCCCCGCTCCCCACAGCCAAGGCCTTCCCATCCCCTTTTTTTTCCTTTCCCTCCTCCTCTTTTTTACTATTGTGGTACTGTTGTACCTTCTGGTTGTTGATTCATCTATATTTTTATTTTTATATTCTTCCTAACATATCTGTTAGCTTCGTAGTCTAATTTTATTTTTTACTTTGTTAGTGGTTTTTTTTCTTTTTTTTTTGCCACCCCAGGCAGGTTGCAGGATCTTGTTTCACGAAGCTGGGTTGGGGCCAAAGCTCCTGCAGTGGGAGTTCCAACTCCAAACCACTGGACTAACAGAGAACCTCAGACCCCAGGGAATAGTCATCAGAGTGAGGTCTCACAGAGTTCCTCATCTCAGCACCAAGACCCAGCTTTACCCAATAGCCTACGAGCCCCAGTGTTGGAAGCCTCAGGCCAAACAACCAGTAAGACAGAAACACAATCCCACTCATTAAATAATAAAAATAAGACAGCAAAAAATTATGTCACAGATGAAGGAGCGAGGTAAAAAATCTACAAGACAAAAAAAAATGAACAGGAAATAGGCAATCTACCTGAAAAAGAATTCAGAATAATGATAGTAAAGACGATCCAGAATCTCGGAAATAGAAGGGAGGCAAGAATTCAGAAAACACAAGAAATGTTTAACAAAGATCTAGAAGAACTAAAGAACAAACAGAGATGAACAACATAATAACTGAAATGAAAAATATACTAGAAGGAAGCAATAACAGAATAACTGAGGAAGAAGAAAGAATAAGTGATCTGGAAGAGAAAATGGTGGAAATAACTGCCAAGGAGCAGAATAAAGAAAAAAGAAGGAAAAGAATTGAAGAAAATCTCGGAGACTGCTGGGACAACACTAAATGCAGCAACATTCGAATTATAGAGGTCCCAGAAGAAGAAGAGAAAAAGAAAAGATCTGAGAAAATGTTTGAAGAGATTATAGAGGAAAACTTCCCTAACATGGGAAAGGAAAGAATCAGCCAAGTCCAGGAAGCACAGAGAGTCCCATACAGGAAAAACCCTAGGAAAAACACACCAAGACACATATTAAACTAACAAAAGTTAAATTCAAAGAAAAAATATTAAAAGCAGCAAAGGAAAAACAAAAAATAACATACAAAGGAATCTCCATAAGGTTATCAACTGATTTTTCAGTGAAGACTCTACAGGCCAGAAGGGAGTGGCAGGATATACTTAAAGTGATGAAAGAGAAAAACCTACAACCAAGATTACTCTACCCAGCAAGGATCTCATTCAGATTCGATGGAGAAGTCAGAAGCTTTTCAGATAAGCAAAAGCTAAGAGAATTCAGTACCACCAAACCAGCTTTACAAAAAATGCTACAGGAACTTCTCTAAGTGGGAAACACAGGAGAAGAAAAAGACCCACAAAAACAAACCCAAAACAATTCAGAAAATGGTAATAGGAACATACATATCGATAATAATCTTGGATGTAAATGGATTAAATGCCCCAACCAAAAGACACAGGCTCACTGAATGGATACAAAAACAAAATCCATATATATGCTGTCTACAAGGGACCCACTTCGGACCTGGGACACATACAGACTGAAAGTGAAGGGATGGAAAAAGATATTCCATGCAAATGGAAATCAAAAGAAAGCTGGAGTAGCAATACCCGTATCAAATAAAATAGACTTTAAAATAAAGACTGTTACAAGGGATAAGGAGGGACACTACATAATGATCAAAGGATCAATCCAAGAAGAGGATATAACAATTATAAATGTTTATGCACCCAACATAGGAGCACCTCAATACATAGGCAAATGCTAACAACCATAAAACGGGAAATTGACAGAAACACAATAATAGTAGGGGACCTTAACACCCCACTTTCACCAATGGACAGATCATCCAAAATGAAAATAAATAAGGAAACACAAGCTTTAAATGACACAATAGACCAGACAGATTTCATTGATATTTATAGAACATTCCACCCAAAAGTAGCAGAATACACTTTCTTTTTAAGTCCACATGGAACATTATCCAAGATGGATCACATCTTGGGTCACAAATCAAGCCTTGGAAAATTTAAGAAAACTGAAATCGTTTCAAGCATCTTTTCTAACCACACACTATGAGATTGGAAATCAATTACAGGAAAAAAAAACTGTAAAAAACACAAATACAAGGAGGTTAAACTGTGATACTAAATAACCAAGAGATCAATGAAGAAATCAAAGAAGAAATTAAAAAATGCATAGAAACAAATGACAATGAACACGACCACCCAAAACCTATGGGATACAGCAAAAGCAGTTCTAAGAGGGAAGTTTATAGCAATACGATCTCACCTCAAGAAACAAGAAAAACCTCAAATAAACAATCTAGCCCTACACTTAAAACAACTAGAGAAGGAAGAACAAAGAAAACCCAAAGTCAGTAGAAGGAAAGAAATCATAAAGATGAGAGCAGAAATAAATGAAATAGAAATGAAGAAAACAATAGCAAAGATCAATAAAACTAAAAGTTGGTTCTTTGAGAAGATAAACAAAATTGATAAACCCTTAGCCAGACTCATCAAGAAAAAAAAGGAGAGGATGCAAATCATAAAATTAGAAATGAAAAAGGAGAGGATGATTATAATTTTTGTGACTTTCTGTTTGAATAAAAAAAAAAAAAATCCCACAAGGACCCAGAGGCAAAAAATATACAAATCAATTATCACTGCAAAGTAAAGGAGCTGTTACAGTGGAGGATTACTGGACTGAATGTCAATATTATGACATAGTATGAGTGTGTTTCGTGTTTGGTAATTGCAATCATTGTTGCTTTTGTTGTGGTCATCCATTTGCAATGCTTGGTATCAGTTTATTTATCTCTTGTAAAAATAAAATACAGTGTGTGTGTGTGAAAAAAAAAAAACAACTGACACTGTAGAAATACAAAGGATTATAAGAGACTACTACAAACAACTATATGTCAATAAAAAGGAACAACCATGAAGAAATGGACAAATTCTTGGAAAGGTACAATTTTCCAAGACTGAACCAGGAAGAATTAGAAAATATAAACAGACCTATCACAAGTAATGAAATTGAAACTGTAATTAAAAATCTTCCATCAAACTAAAGTCCAGGACCACATGGCTTCACAGGTGAATTCTAACAAACATTTAGAGAAGAGCTAACACCCATCCTTCTCAAACTCTTCCAAAAAATTGCAGAGGAAGGAACACTCCCAAACTCATTCTATGAGGCCACCATCACCCTGATACCAAAAATAGACAAAGACACTACAAAAAAAGAAAATTACAGACCAATATCACTGATGAACATAGATACAAAAATCCTCAACAAAATACTAGCAAACAGAATCCAACAGCACATTAAAAGGATCATACACCATGATCAAGTGGGATTTATCCCAGGGATGCAAGGATTCTTCAATATACACCAATCAATCAATGTGATACACCACGTTAACAAATTAAGGAATAAAAAACATGTGATCATCTCAATAGATGCAGAAAAAGCTTCTGACAAAATTCAACACCAATTTATGATAAAAACTCTCCAGAAAATGGGCATAGAGGGAACCTACCTCAACATAATAAAGGCCATATATGACAAACTCACAGCAAGCATCATACTCAATGGTGAAAAACTAAAAGCATTTCCACTAAGATGAGGAACAAGACAAGGATGTCCACGCTCGCCACTCTTATTCAACATAGTTTTGGAAGTCCTAGCTACAGCAATCAGAGAAGAAAAAGAAATAAAAGGAATACAAATTGGAAAAGAAGTAAAACTGTCACTATTTGCCGATGACATGATACTATACATAGAAAATCCTAAAGATGCCACCAGAAAACTACTAGAACTGATCAATGAATTTGGTAAGGTTGAAGGATACAAAATTAATGCCCAGAAATCTCTGGCATTCCTATATGCAAACAATGAAAAATCAGAAAGAGAAGTTAAGGAAACACTCCCATTTACCACTGCAACAAAAAGAATAAAATACCTAGGAATAAACCTGACTAAGGAGGTGAAAGACTTGTACTCAGAAAACTATAAAACACTGCTGAAAGAAATCAAAGATGACATAAACAGATGGAGAAATATACCATGTTCTTAGATTGGAAGAATCAATATTGTGAAAATGACTATACTACCCAAAGCAATCTACAGATTCAATACAATCCCTATCAAACTACCAATGGCATTCTTCACAGAATTAGAACAAATTTTACAATTCGTATGGAAACACAAAAGACCCTGAATATCCAAAACAATCCTGAGAAAGAAAAATGGAGCTAGAGGAATCAGACTCCCCGACTTCAAATTATACCACAAAGCTACAGTAATCAAGACAGTATGGTACTGGCACAAAAACAGAAATATAGATCAATGGTACAAGATAGAATGCCCAGAGATAAACCCACACACATATGGGCACCTAATTTACAACAAAGGAGGCAAGAACATACAATGGAGAAAAGACAGACTCTTCAATAAGTGGTGCTGGGAAAACTGGACAGCTACATGTAAAAGAATGCAATTAGAACACTCCCTGACACCATACACAAAAACAAACTCCAAATGGATTAAAGACTTAAATATAAGACCAGACACTATAAAACTCTTAGAGGAAAACATAGGAAAAACACTCGTTGACATAAAACACAGCAAGATCTTTTTTTGACCTACCTCCTAGAGGAAGGGAAATAAAAACAAAAATAAACAAATGGGACTTAATTAAACTTAAAAGCTTTTGCACAGCAAAGAAAACCATAAACAAGACAAAAAGACAACCCTCAGAATGGGAGAAAATACTTGCAAATGAAACAACAGACAAAGGATTAATCTCCAAAATATACAAACAGCTCATGCAGCTCAATATCAAAAAAACAAACAACCCAGTTGAAAAATGGGCAGAAGACCTAAATAGACATTTCACCAAGGAAGACATACAGATGGCCAAGAGGCACATGAAAAGATGCCCAACATCACTAATTATTAGAGAAATGCAAATCAAAACTACAATGAGGTATCACCTCACACCAGTCAGAATGGCTATTACAAAGAATCTAGAAACAATAAATGCTGGAAAGGGCGTGGTGAAAAGGGAACCCTCCTGCACTGCTGGTGGGAATGTAAATTGATACAACCACTATGGAAAACAGTATGGAGGTTCCTTAAAAAACTAAAAATAGAACTACCATATGACCCAGCAATCCCAGTACTGGGCATATACCCAGAGAAAACCATAATTCAAAAAGAGGCATGTACCACAATGTTCACTGCAGCTCTATTTACAATAGCCAGGACATGGAACCAACCTAAATGTTCATCAACAAATGAATGGATAAAGAAGATGTGGTACATATATACAATGGAATATTACTCAGCCATAAAAAGAAACTAAATTGAGTTATTTGTAGTTATTTGGATGGACCTAGAGTCTGTCATACAGAGTGAAGTAAGTCAGAAAGAGAAAAACAGATACCGTATTCTAACACATATATATGGAATCTAAAAAAAAAAAAAAATGGTACTGATGAACGTAGTTGCAACGCAGGAATAAAGAGATAGACATAGCGAATGGACTTGAGGACATGGGGTAGGAGGGCGAAGCTGGGGCGAAGTGAGAGTAGCATTGACATATATACACTACCGAATGTAGAATGGATGGCTGGTGGGAAGCAGCTGCATAGCACAGGGAGATCAGCTCGGTGCTTTGGGAAGACCTAGAGGGAAGGGATAGGGAGGGTGGGAGGGAGGCTCAAGAGGGAGGAGATATGGGGACATATTGATGCATATGGCTGATTCGCTTTGTTGTGCAACAGAAACTAACACAGCATTGTGAAGTAATTATACTCCAATAAAGATCTATTTTAAAAAATTATCTATTTTATATACAGTAGTGTGTATATGTGAATCCAAATCTCCCAATTTCTGCCCCCCCCCCTTATCCCCTGGTAACCATAAGTTTGTTTTCTAAATCTGTGACTCTATTTCTGTTTTATAAATAAGTTCATTCGTACCCTTTTTTTTTTAGATTCCATACAAGCAATATCATATGACATCTGTCTTTCTGTGTCTGACTTATTTCACTCAGTATGACAATCTCTAGGTCCATCCATGTTCATATAAAATTTGAAGACTAATTAATAGCATTAGCTACTACTATTATTTACCAGCAGTTTCTTTATAATTTTAGTAGTGTTAGCTGCTATAATTCAGTGTGTTACCTGAATTTATTGCTTACCACTATAAGGAAGAATGCTACCTCTATAGAGTTTTCATACTGTCTCAGAGAATAAAGACAAAGTTGGGGTATTTGTTGAGATTTTGAAGTCTGGTTTATGGTGTATCTTTCAATAAAGAGGCTTGGTTAGAGCACATTTGAACATCTGTTTCATGTTTAACAGTTTTTAAAAATGAACTTATTGTTTTATATTTTACTAAATAGGACAAATCATCTAAAAGTACAAATACATTATAAAACAATATGATTATACTAATCCTTCTAGTATCTTTCTCGGCAATCTAAAATATTAGTTTGTTTTCATAATAGAACTTCTGGTTAGTGAAAAAAAAACAAGATGAGTACTTCACTTGCCTAAGTAGGAACCTAAATGTCCATCCATAATAAGTGATGTATTTCATGTCTTCTGATGACTGACTTGGACTTAGTAATGCTCTGCTAGCTGATCACTATGAATGTCTATGCTACCTTCTTCCCCCACTTCCATTCCCAGAAAGCTGATGCCACCCGTACAATGCATTTTTCTTCAAATCAGATAGATAAAGGAAAGGGTTGATCTTCTCAAATATTTATTTTCCCCTGATGGTAAAATTTTTGTTTGAGACCCTTATTGAATCTCTCAGTTACTGGTGAAATTTGGAGAACATTTCAGGTCAATTAATGTCATACCATTTCTCAAGATCAACATGCTGTTCTATTTAAGAATGTCTTTTGGGGCTTCCCTGGTGGCGCAGTGGTTGAGAATCTGCCTGCCAATGCAGGGCACACGGGTTCGAGCCCTGGTCTGGGAGGATCCCACGTGCCGCGGAGCAACTAGGCCCGTGAGCCACAACTACTGAGCCTGCGCGTCTGGAGCCTGTGCTACGCAACAGGAGAGGCCGCGACAGTGAGAGGCCCGTGCACCGCGATGATGAGTGGCCCCCGCTCGCCACAACTAGAGAAAGCCCTCGCACAGAAACGAAGACCCAACACAGCCATAAATAAACAAACAAACAAATAAATAAATAAATAAATAAATTTATTAAAAAAAAAAAAAAAAAAGAATGTCTTTTGGAAGCATCCAAGTGGCCACTTTCCTTTTTATGTTTTCAAATCTGTAAGTATTAATTAATGATCTTTTGTGTGCCAAGGCTTATTAGGAGATTTGGAAGACACAAATGATATGGTCACTGCCTTTGGAAAATGCAGTCTCTGGCTATCTCCATGGCCTAACTTTGGTTAAAATAATGTAGAAACAGAGCAACATGGAACACAGGTCATCAGTAATAAAGTAGAAAATAGATCACAAGGAAAATACCAAGTTAAATCATCAGAAAAGAATGTGGGGTGAAAAAAAATCATGCATGTAGAAAGCTGATTGTTTCTTGAAATAGTGTTAATGAAGAACCTCAGATTATTGCTGTTTCAAATGCATTTTATTGACATCCTGAGTTTTGATTCATCACACTATCTTCCTGCTCTCATAGCAACTATCAGAGAAATTTTTTTTAAATAGAGGGAAAACTTTAATGAAGAAAAATCATGTGGCAGAAAATCCCAGCTGACATTTGAATATATACCTATTATTAGACAATTCAAATAATAGAGTTAGGTATTTCAAAATACCCTACTCCCAAAATAACCCTTGTTAATCACTTCTGTGTATCTTTCCAGAAAATAAATTCTGACTATACAAAAACATACATGGAAATAATCCATTCTTTTTCTTTAAAAAAATTATTATTTTTGAATAGGGGATATATTCACATGGTCAAAATTTAAGATACAAACAAGCAGAGAGTGAAAATTCCTCTCTCACCCTGTCCTCTAGCAACCCATATTCGTATCTTTGAGGCAATTGGTATACCAGTTATTGTGTATATTTTAGGAATGTGCAAGCAAATATATATTTATTTCTGGTTTAATCTCGTAAATATTTGAATGTTACATTTTTCAATCTACTTCTGATAATACACAGGGTTTCTTTTAACTGCTCACCTGCTCTGGCCAAGCTTCTAGGTGTTTGGCATTAAAGCTCTTAATTAGCACCATGTTCCTCCATATTCCTTTATACATACGGGAGAAAAAGAAATGAGAAAAGAAAATAACAAAACAAAGCAAAAACCTTGCAAACATTTTTCTTGTAATATATTGGTAATTTTCATTTTTAAAAATCTGAACATTTTACTTGACCCCAAATTTAATGAGTCTAAGATATATGCTAAAAAAGCTAATGTATTCCTATTGCCTTAATAATAGTATATATCTAGATAAAATTAGGTTAGAATTGGAATTTTGTGTCTAGTTCTAGGCACCATCATTTAAAGGAATATTGGCCAAGTCATACAACCAGAAGAGCTTTATCTGAATAAGGATCTTCTGGGAAAATTGTTTATATGAAGATTGTTTTATAGGACTGGAGGTTTTGGTTTTGGAGTAGATGAGCTGGGAGAAAACATGTAAATGAGTTCCAAAAATTTGAAGACTCTCATGCTGAAGAATTACTGTGTGGATTCTGAGTTGCTTCAGAAGGGCTGGCTGACAGGGAGTAGTCTATCTCGGGAAGTGACTGTCCTCAGAAGCTGAAACTGTTAACCACAATTACATAAAATTTCCCCCAGAAACAAACAAGAAATACCCAACTTTTCCTCGGACAGGGAAGAAGAGGGCAGAAAGAGAGGGGAGATTATAACAGCATGGGTCTTCAGAAAACTCTGCATTCAGGTAATGTGGATGGGAAAAGGTTCAAAAGAAGGCTGGGACCAGAGCTTGTCGACCTAATAGGTTACCCTATCCCTCCCCCGACACCACCACCACGTCCCTTTCTCAAGATCTGACTTAAGCTTTCATCTTTTTCCCTGCTGTGTTTGAGAACATGACCGACTTTTCATTGCCTATTGTTTTCCTAATTGGAAACTCAGTTATTAGTGAGAGTGTTGATGAGTGCCAATGTGAGGTCTGATTACCTAAATTCCCCACTACAATTTGCTTTTAGAAGGAATCCGGGTTGATATTTCATGGCATCTAGACTTCCCAATGCTGCAAAATGATTTTCACTTCATTATGGCATAGCAATGGATTTATCTATCATACAAGCAAAAATAAAAGCGATAATAGTCTTTAATGTGCTAGGAAAATGTTTATGGCACTTTGAAAATTGGAAAGGCTGCATTTAAAAGTATTCAAGCATGAGAGGAAATGAAGGCATGTGCTAGGATTATGTGAAGGCGGGTCTTATCTCAGAGGGAAAGCCTTTATGAGAAAAGTCTGCTCACCACAGCTGGGTCTGCTTGGAAAGCACAGAGAGATGGGAAGAGTGGAAAGTCAACAATCATACCATGAGGTTAGGGATCTCTAGGGTTGAATTAGGAGGTAAAACGGGAAGCGTTTACGTACAAAAGGAAGTTTTGTAAATGGTTTTGACATTGATCATGGGATTTCAATAAGTTCAATTTTGTTGGATCATAAATTGTGCACAAGTAGAAAGAAATTCATAAACGAGGCAGCTCTGTGGTCAATGTACTAATACCTTAAATGTTAAATCTGCGAATTATGTTTTATAGGTAAAATCTTCAGCTTTAGAAGATTGTTATTTTTGTTCCTTATAGGTTTCAACAATATACAGCTCCAAAGGTCAGAATATAGCTTTTTTAAAAGAGATTGCATATTCTTTTTCAAATTTCTGGAATCACTTCATTATTTAAGAGATCTTATTTTAAATTATTGGATAATATGTAACTCAGTCAATCTTGTTAGAAAATTACATTAAATCGAGTGCAAATTGAAGGCACAGTATAACTTAAAATAAGAAAACAATATAAGACATTAGCATCTGCTTAGGGTTCTGCCACATGAGTCAGAACAGCATAGTTGAGTATATGCACCTCAGTGGTTTTTCAGCTAGTAAACCAGATGTTTGGCCTACATGACATCAAACATCCAATCTGTCTAAATACAATTATTTGCCTTACTAAAATGATTAAGTTCTTCAAGAAAACAGCACTCTGATCATTTATTTAATTTTTGTGTCACTTACAACATCTATATAGATAAAAATACGTTTTTCTACATAGAAATTTATTGGGAGATTTTGAATTATCTGACTATTTTAGTGCCTACATGAACTCTGCATTTTACTTTATTCTGTCAACCTAATCTCTATTTCCTTCATTATATACAACAGAGAGGATGTTTACTAAGCACTAAAGAGATGTGGTATGCTAATTACTGTAAAATGTACTTCTCACATGAAATATCAGGTAAAAATGAACATCTCTAATTCTCTTTTCATCAGGTCATTTCCTCTGGCTTTGATGACTTCTATCAAACGCTTAAGCAGTTTCACGTTCATCAACAGTTAGCCACTGTCTAAAATTCCTGACAAAAATGCATCAGTAGCCTTATTAAATAATTATTAATAAAATGTCAGTAGGCTTAATCTTCACTGAAACTGAGTTTTGCTCTTTGTCATCATTCCCAATCTAATTTGACTTTTGCTTTAATGAGTTCCCTTCCTCTCGGGCACAAACCAGCATTCATTTCCTTTCTGCAGGACTCTCTATCAATATGTTACTCTTAGCTAAAATATAACCAGTGCAGCCAGTTTGTACTTCATCAGTGAAAGAAGTTGTTTATTCATTTTATAAAAATGATTTATGGATGAGAACTTTAAATACACAGAGAGCAAGGCAAAAATAAGAGAATAACGGTTCTGACCATGAATGCAGGTGCTGTTTAAAACTCCAGTGCTTTGTACATAAAGGAAACTTTTGCATGTTGTAAGAGATTTCACATGTTTTGCTAAGTGGGTTTAGAGGATGCCTTGAAGAATACTGTTCCTCGGGTCCAAATTCCTGACAAATATCTACACTCATTTGGAGGATAAACAGAAAAAGGAGGTTCTTCATTTTATAGCACAAACGGTGCTTAAAGCATCTGTAGCTGTCAGCTTGAAATTAAAACAAGAAATTTGTTTGCATGTGACAAGCTTAAATCAACTCCAAATGATGTCCGAATTGGACAGAGTGCGGATTTTGTCACCATAGTCCCGACATTTCAGTTTAGATTAAGAACAAACTCATTTTCTACTGTGTCTCTGGAAAGGAGAGCTCCTCCTCTTCCAGCCGCTCAGAAAGGAAGCCTCACTCACATTAATTACTGTCACACAATACTACAACACACAGCTACCTTAAGCACAGAAATATATTTTCCTAATTCTTAAAAAGATAAGTAATATGCATATGTGTTTTTTTAAAATCCATATTAATATGTATAAATTAAACATAATATAATGTGTTAAACTTTTCACCTTTATCGTTGGTTTTGTACTGAATAGGACTTAGAAGATAACTGGGAAAACTTTTACTTAGATGAATGTTTTCTTTTACGTATAAAAATATTACTCCTATTACTTAATTACTATTATAGTTTGTATTAAATTATCACAGTGTATCTGTCAACAAATTTCATTGTAGATTAATACTGCTTTGGGTTTTAAAAAAGAGAGAGAGAAAGAAAGAAAAGTCAATTTGATCACTGCCCAAGGATAAAAGTCTAGATTTAACATATTATAATTTTTTTAATGTTTATTTTATATTGGAGTAAGAGTTGATTAACTATAAAATTATTGTAAAAGATGATCAATACCTGAAGGAAGAGAAAAACTCTTTTTATTAAAAGAGAAAGACATAAATGGTATAAACCTGAGGCAATAATCTGAAAATGGTCTCAAAGTCTTGGAACTCTTTGTTTAGGAATATTAGGACCACAAGACATTCACCAACCCACCCATCCTTGAGTGGAGGCAAGTCCATTGTGACCTGACTGCCATGTGTTTCCTCTTCTACTTAATCATATTTGGAGAAGACAAGTAAGTTATCATTTGAGACACCCTGGAGTAGTGGAAAGTATAGATTTTATATGTGTCCTTGTGTCAATTATTCACTTCAAGGAGCTAAAAGAATTTGAAATATCATGTAAAATTCTAGCAAATACTAAGGACTCAAAAAATGCCTACTTAACCTCCTGCAGATCACCCCCCCTTTATTCATTCATTCACTCATTTCTTAATGATTAGGTAACATGCAATTCAGAAGAACGACAACGTATTGGTGAATGTGATGCTGCAATAAAAAATAGACCCTAACATTTCAGTCACTTAACAATACAGACTTGTACTTTTTGCTTAAGCTACAGTCCTGTTCATTCAGATAGGTGAGGCAACTCCTCTATACCATCTTTCAGGACCCCTGACTGTCATCTTCAAATGTAGCTATGAAGATCACCTGGACAGCCGTCATCCCGGTCCACTGGGAAGGGAAAAGAGAACAGAGAAGCACATGGGAGGCCAGCTTTTGATAGGCCAGCTCTGGAATCCAGATTCCGTTCACTAGAACTCAGTCATATGGCCACAGCTGATGCAAGAGAGGCTAGGGGACAGAGTCAGCTGTGTGTCCAAAGGAAGAGAAATCAAATTTGCGTGTATAGTGGTCTCTGCTACATCAAGTTTAGAGGGAAAAATTTTAAAAAAACAACTACAAATCTGTTTGAACTTAAGTTCCAAACCTTGGGTTATTTCTTAATAAGAAGAAGACAAATTTTTGCTGCAATGATACTGATAATTATTATCAATAAGACTGGTAAACATAAATGCGCAGACTCTAAATGTGTGTGAGGCATGTGCTCAAGAGACTGTAAGAGACAGTGAAGACAACAGTTAGAAATGCAAACTCCATCAGACATCTGGATTCTGCAATTTCTCAGTCTGTGACCTTGAGTGAATTACCCAACCTCTCCTAGTCTGAGTTTTCTTCATGTTTAAGACAAGAATAATAATGTAACCTCCTCCATTAGGATGCAGCGTGGATTAAATGTCACACACAAAGCAATTAGAACATGTCTTAGTAACACAGTAAGTGTTCAACAAGCTCATGCTGTTATTATAATAAATATGACAGTTTTGCTCATTGAGTCTCTATTTTAATTCCTTGCTAGAAGCATTTTCACTTCCTTTAAGCCCAGGGAATTGTAAATGAAATGTAAAAGAGATTTCGATTCCAATTCCACTAGTCAGTGGGGTCAGTGATTTGCTCAAGTCCCTCTTTATTTATGAGGTGGATTGAGAACCCCTAACGATGCATGGAGACCATTAGAAGCACAGCACATTCAACCCGGCCACTCGCATAACATGGTTCCTGCCTTTGCTCCGCCCCCATCCCCACTGGGAAGGAAATGTTAGACCTGAAAGCAGAGCTGAAGAAGGAAACTGTATGTATGGGTAAGAAGAGATTTGACGGCCAAATGGAAGTGGTCGGATGTGGTCATGGGATGAGGGAGCCAGGGATGGAAGTGTAAGAGTGACAAGCACGCTGACGATGGGTGAAAGTCCGTGATCACTGACAGGATGTAGAACAGGTCCAAGCACCGAAGCGCCTAAACAGCAGGCACAGGGACTGACGTTTCCCAGCACTACTGGAGCCACTTATATTAACAGCCAGTTACATCTGTTTCAATCACTGGTAATCATATAAACCCAGTCTGGACTCTCTACCCCTCTACCCCACTATATTTTTTGTTGTCGTTCTTTTTTTTTTTTTTTTTTTTTTTTAATTTGTCCACGCAGCATGGCTTGTGGGACCTTAGTTCCCTGACCAGGGATTAAACCCAGGCCATTGGCAGTGAAAGCACGGAGTCCTAACCACTGGACCGTCAGGGAATTCCCTGTTGTTTTCCTCTTTAACAGCTCTATTGAGATATATTTCACCTACCATTAAATTCACCTTTTAATGTTTACAATTCAGGGTTTTAATATATTCACGGAATTGTGCAGCCACGATTCCAGAAAGGTTCATCACTCAAAAAGAAACCCCACACTTGTTAGCAGTTATTCCCCATTCTACCCTCCCCCTAGCCCCCAGCAACCTTTGATCTACTGTCTGTCTCTATGGATTTGCCTATTCTGGGCTTTCATATAAATGGAATCATATATGTGGGCTTTTGTGACTGGCTTCTTTTGCTTAGCATTATGTTCTCAAGGTTCATTTATGTTGTAGCATGTATAAGCAATTCATTCCTTTTTATGGCTGAATAATATTCTATTGAATGGATACATCACATTTTATTTATCTGATCATCAGTTGGTGGATATTTGGGTTGTTTCCCCTAACTGGCTATTATGAATAATGTTGCTATAAACATTCATGTACAAGTTTTTCTGTGGACATAAGTTTTTGTTTCTCGTGTACATACCTAGGATTGGGATTGCTTGGTCATATGATAACTTTATGATTAATTTTTGAGGCATTTCCAAACTGTCTTCCAAAGCATCATTTACATTCCCACCAGCAATGTGTGAGAATTCCAATTTTTCCACAGCTTTGCCAACACTTGTTATCGTCCTATTTTGTTATAGCCATCCTAGTAGATGTGACATGGTCTCTTATTGTGGTTTTGATTTGCATTTCCCTAATGACAATGATTTTGAGTATCTCTTCATGCGCTAATTGGCCATTAGTATGTCTTCTTTTCAGAAGTGTCTATACAACTCCTTTACCCATTTTTCAATTTGGCTATTTTTCCTTTTACTGTTAAGTTGTAAGTTCTTTATATATAATCTAGATACAAATCCCTTACCAGATGTATGATTTGCAAATGTTTCCTCCTATCCTGTAGGTGTTCTTTTCACTTTCTTGTTGGTGTCTTTTGAAATATAACAGTATTTAAATTTGATGATCTCCAGTTTATCAATTTTTTGTTTTATTGCTTATGCTTTCATTTCATATCTAAGAAATCATTGCTTAATCTTGCATCAAGAAAATTTTACTCCTATGTTTTCCTGTAAGAGTATTATAGTTTTAACACTTACATTTAGGTCTCTGATCCATTTTGAGTTAGTTTCTGTATATGGCGTGAGATAGGTATCCAACTATTCTTTTGCATGTGGATGTCCAGTTGTTCCTGCACCATTTGTTGAAAAGAATGTTCTTTCCATATTGAATTGTCTTGGCACTCTTGTCAAAAATAAATTGACCAGAACTATAAAGGTTTCTTTCTGGACTCCACCCCTTGATCTTGCTTCAGTTGCAAACCCAGAAGATTTCAAAGAGAGAAAACAAATCCAGACCATGGAAATTCTCCATGTGAGTAGCATAACTGATCAGTTTTGCCTTGGCTACCTCCCGGTCTCTGGAGAATTTGGTGGATTTTCCATTGACAGGCATCTGCTAATGGAAATGAACACCTGAATGTCACCAATGGCCCCCTATAGGTCAAATTAAATTGTCGTGCTTTCAGGACAATTTCCTGATTTTTAACATTACTATCTACCTCTCCTTGAAACTTGGCTTCATTCTTCCCTTACGCATCTGGTTGTTTTTCAGTTTACTTCACAGACTTATTTTTTACTCTACTCATCTACCCATTAAAAATTGATATAGGGATCCATCTTCAGCCCTTCTTTTTAATTTCAAGGCTTCCAGTTGCCATTCAATGTCCATTCATATCCTTTTTACTAATAATAGAACCTCAATTTTAGCTGGACACGTTGCTTCAAAGCTTAGTTACATTCCCTAACTTATCTTGCAGTTATGTGACTAAATTCTGGACAGCAATATGTAAGCAAAAGTGTTTTGTGAGTCTGGGAAATTCCTTAAAAAGTTAGGGTGTGCATCCTTAATTTGCTCTTCCTTTTATTGGTAACCCTGAATGCTGTTGGGATGGCTGGCACCCCAGCTGCCATCGTGGACTGTGAGGATAAAGGCCACACCTTACAAATGGCAGAGTAGAGAACATGAAGAAAATTGGATGTTGGTGACATTATGGAACTGTCATAACAATTCTAGACATACCCCCAGGTAATCCGTCCTAGTCCTTCCTCTGGACTTCTGTTTTGTAAGAGAAGCCATAAAAAGCTTTTAAAACTTTTTAAGTCACAATAATTTGGGGATTTTAAAAGTCTTTTAAAAACAACAACATGCTGTATATTACATCCCCAGAACTTATTTATCTTATAACTGGAAATTTGTACTTTTTGATCACCTTCACCCATTTCACCCACCCCCTAACCCCCACCTTTGGCAACCACCAATCTGTTCTCTGTAGCTATGAGTTTAGTTTTCTATTTTTGTTTTGTTTTGTTTTTAGACTCCACATATAAGAGATATTATACAGTATTTAACTTTCTCTAGCATATTTCACTTAACATAATGCCTTCAAGCTCCATCCATGCTATAATAAATGGTAGGATTTCCTTCTTTTTATGGCTGAATAGTATTCCATTGTGTGTGTGTGTATATATATATATATATATATATATATATATATATATATATATATATATACACAATACCACATCTTTTTTATCCAGTCATCTGCTGATGGACACTTAGGTTGTTTCCATGTCTTGACTATTGTAAATTATGCTGCAATGAACATGAGGATGCAGATATCTTTTCAATATAGTGATTTTGTTTCCTTCAGATAAATACCCATAAGTGGAATTGCTGGATCATATGTAGTTCTGGGTTTTTGGTATTTTTTTTTTTTTTGGAGTTTCATGAAATTTATTATTTTTTCTTTCAGTTTTATTGAAATATAATTGACATGCTGCACTGTATAGGTTTAAGGTATAGAGCATAATGATTTGACTTACATACATCTTGAAATGATTATCACAATAAGTTTAGTGAGCATCCATCATCTCATATAGATACAAAATTAAGGAAATAGAAAAAAATTTTTCCTTGTGATGAGAACTCTTAGGATATACTCTTAACAATTTTCATATATAACCTACAGCAGTGGTAATTATTATTATTTTTATGAATTTATTATTTATTTATTCACTTATTTATTTTTGGCTGCATTGGTTCTTTGTTGCTGCGCGCAGGCTTTCTCTAGTTGCAGTGAGCAGGGGCTACTCTTCATTGCAGTGCGTGGGCTTCTCATTGTGGTGGCTTCTCTTGTTGCGGAGGACGGGCTCTAGGTGTGTGGGCTTCAGTAGTTGTGGCACACGGGCTCAGTAGTTGTGGCTCGTGGGCTCTAGAGCACAGGCTCAGTAGTTGTGGTGCACGGGCTTAGTTGCTCCGCGGCATGTGGGATCTTCCCGGACCAGGGCTCGAATCCATGTCCCCTGCACTGGCAGGAGGATTCTTAACTTCTGTGCCACCAGGGAAGTCCCCAGCAGTGGTAATTATATTTATCATGTTGTACATTACATCCCTAGTACTTATTTATCTTATAACCGGAAGCTTGTAACTTTTGACTGCCTGCGTCCAATTCCCTCTCCCCCACCCCCACCTCGCCTCTGGTAACCACGAATCTGATCTCTTTTTCTATGGGTATGTTTTTTTGTTTGTTTTTGAAGTATAATTGACCTATAGCACTATGTTAGTTCCTGTTATACAACATAGTGATTTGATATTTCTATACATTTCAAAGTGACCACCATGATAAGTCTAGTTACAGTATGTTTACCATATGAAGATATTACATAGTCATTGACTATATTCCCTACGTTGTACATTTCATACCCTGACTCATTTATTTTGCAACTGGAAGTTCCTACCTCTAAATCTCCCTCACCTATTTATTTCCTCCCCCTACCCCCTTCCCTCTGGCAACCACCTGTTTCTTCTCTGTGTCTATAATTCTGTTTTTGTTTTGTTATGTTTGTTCATTTGTTTTGATTTTTGGATTCCACATATAAGTGAAACCATACACTATTTGTCTTTCTCTGTCTGATTTATTTCACTTAGCATAATACCCTCTATCTATATCCATCCATGTTGTTCACAAATGGCAAAATTTCATTCTTTGTTATGGCTGAGTAATAATCTATTGTGTGCATGTGTGTGTGTGTGTGTGTGTGTGTGTGTGTGTGTGTGTGTGTGTGTATCTCACATCTTCTTTATCCATTCACCTATTGATGGGCACTTAGGTTGCTTCTGTATCTTGGTTATTGTAAATAATGCTGCAATGAACATAGGGGTGCATATATGTTTTCTAATTAGTGTTTTCATTTTCTTCAGATAAATACCCAGGAGCTGAATTACTGGATTATTTGGTAGTTCTATTTTTAATTTTTTGAGGAATCTCCATACTGTTTTCCATAACAGTTGCATCAATTTACATTCCCACTGACAATGCACGAGGGTTGCCTTTTCTCCGCATCCTTGCCAACACTGGTTGTCTTTTTGATAATACCCATTCTGATAGGTGTGAGGTGAGATCCCATTATGGTTTTGAATTGCATTTCCCGGATGATTAGTGAATGATGTTGAGCACCTTCTCATATATCTGCTGGCTACCTGTATGTCTTTTTTGGAGAAATGTCGATTCAGATACTGTGCCCATTTTTACATCAGATTGTTTTGTTGTTGTTGTTGCTGTTGTTGAGAAGCATGAGTTATTTATATACATATATGGTTTGCAAATATTTTCTCCATTAGCTAGGTTGCCTTTTCATTTTCTTGATTGTTTCCTTTGCTGTAAGGAGCTTTTTTAGTTTGATGTAGCCCCACTTGCTTATTTTTTTTCTTTTGTTGCCTTTGCTTTTGATGTCAAATCCAAAAAATTATTTCCAAGAGCAATGTCAGGAGCTAAACCCCTGTGTTTTATTCTAGGAGTTTTATAGTTTCAGGTCTTAGGTTCTAGTATTTATTGATTTTGAGTTGATTTTTGTTTATAGTATAAGATAGTAGTCCAGTTTCATTCTTTTGCATGTGGCTGTCCAGGTTTCCCAACACTATTTATTGAAGAAACTATCCTTTCTCCATTATATATTCTTGGCTTCTGTGTTGTAAATTAACTGACCATATACATGTGGGCTTATTTTTGGGCTCGCTCTTCTGTTCCATTGATCTGTCTGCTTTTATGCCAATACCATACTGTTTTGATTGCTATGGTTTTGAATATAGTTTGAAATTGGGAAGTATGATGCTTCCAACTTTGTTCTTCTTTCTCAAGGTTACTTTGGCTATTAGGCATCTTTTGTGGTTCCAGTACAAATTTTAGGATCGTTTGTTCTAGTTCTGTGAAAAATGTCATTGGAATTTTGATAGGGATTGCACTGAATCTATACGTTCCTTTGCGTAGTATTGACATTTTAAGAGTATTGATTCTTCCAATTCATGAGCACAGAATATATTTCCATTTATTTGTGTCTTTAATTTATTTCATCAGTTCCTTATACTTTTCAGTGTATAGATCTTTTACCTCCTTGTTTAAATTTATTCCTAGGTATTTTTTTTTTGATGCAACTGTAAATGGAATTGTTTGCTTAATTTCTCTTTCTGATAGTTCCTTATTAGTGTATAGAAATGTAACTTATTTTTGTGTATTGATTTTGCTTCCTGTAACCTTACTACATTTATTATTTCTAACAGTTATTTGCTAGACTCTTTAGGGTTTTCTATATATAATATGTCATCTGCAAATAGAGATATTTTTACTTCTTCCATTCCAATTTGGTTGTCTTTTATTTCTTTTTCTTGCCCAACTGATCTGGCTAGGGCTTCCAATATTGTGTTGAATAAAAGCAGTAAGAGTAGGCATCCTTGTCTTGTTCCTGACCTTAAAGGAAAAGTTTTAAGTGTTTCACTGTTGAGTATGATGTTAGTTGTGGGCTTCTCATATATGGCCTTTATTATGTTGAGGTATATTCCCTCTAAACCCCCTCTGTTGAGAGCTCTTTATCATAAATGGATGTTGAATTTTGTCAAATGCTTTTTTCTGAATCTATTGAGATGCTCATATGGTTTTTATCCTTCATCTTGTTTATATAGTGCATCGTATTGATTGATTTGTGGATGTTGAACCATCCTTGAATCACTGGAATGAATCCCACTTGATCATGGTGTATGATGCTTTTAATATATTGTTCAATTCAGTTTGCTAATATTTTGTTGAGAATTTTTGCATCTATGTTTATCAGGGATATTGACCTGTAATTTTTTTTTCTATAGTGTCCTTGTCTGGCTTTGGTAATACTGGCCTGGTAAAATGAGTTTGGAAGTGTTTCTTCCTCTTCTATTTTTTGGAAGAGTTTGAGAAGGATTGGCATTAATTATTCTTTAGAAGTTTGGTAGAAATCACCAGTGAAGCCATCTGGTCATGGACTTTTGTCTGTTGGGAGGTTTTTGATTCCTGATCCAATCTCTTTATTAGTAATTGGTCTGTTTAGATTTTCTATTTCTTCATGATTCAGTCTCAGTAGGTTGTATGTTTCCAGCAATGTATTTATTTTCTCTAGGTTGTCCAATTTGTTGGTGTATTTTTTGAATTCTATGCAGTGGACCTAACTGTAATCGATAAACCTTCTAAAGGCTATAGATTCATCAATCACTGAACAAATGTTTGGTGAGTATCTACTACCCTTCACGTACTGTGCCAGGTGTTATGGTGATATAGTATCTGTCCTCACGAAGTCCTCAGCCCAACTGGGCAGACATAATACATATAATCATGTAATACTCCAAATATCAATTCCTATAATAAGATTATTGTAGAAGATGTGCAATGTGTCAGGCCAATATGGGGGGTAACACAATTAATTCTCTCAAAGGTCTTAAGAAGTTTCATAGAGAAAGCAATGTTTGTTGAGACTTGACAGAGTTTGTGAATAAGAGGAAAATCATCCTGAAGGATGTGGGATTCACAAATGTGAAGATGTAAAAGTTTGTGGTTAGTTTAAAAAATGAGTTATTAGGTGTGGTTAGAGAGTAGGCTGGTGTGTTTGTATGTGGGTGTACGTGTGTGTGTGTGTGTGTGAGAGAGAGAGAGAGAGCAAAAGTGAGAGGGGGGGGGGGGCAAAGCCTGGGAATCAGAAAGGAGGATGACGTTGCAGGGAAATAGAAGTTTGGGGTCTTTCTTGTCAAACTGAGAATTTGGTTTTTGGTTTATGAATCAGAGACAGGAAACATGTTCCAATCTTTATGTCAACTTTAGTTCAGCTGCTTAAACTACTATGTTGAGAAGAATCCTGAATCTACACCTGAGATCATCAGGAAAAGTGACATGAAGTATTAGAAATACGCACATGAACTTGGGAGGTGTGATGATTAATTTTATGTGTCAACTTGGCTGGGCTGTGATGCCCAGATACGTGATCAAACAGTATTCTGGATATTTCTATAAGGTTGTTTTGGATGAGATTAACATTTGAAAGAAAACTTTTTAAAATTCCTCACAAGGTTAATACTCTCTCCTCCTGTATTAGTCAGGGTTCTCCAGAGAAACAGAATCAATAGGATGTGTATATATGGATTTATTTTACAGAGGCTGTGGAGGCTGGTTGTGAAGGCTGGCAAGTCCAAAATCTGCTGAATGGACCAGTAGGCTGGAGACTCAGGGATGAGCCAAAGCTGCAGTTCAAGTCCAAAGACCATCAGCTGTAGAATTCCCTCTTGCTCAGGGGAGGTCAGTCTTTTATTCCATTCAGGCTTTTAACTGACTGGATGAGGCCCACCCACATTATGGAGGGCAATCTGCTTTACTCAAAGTCTACAGATTTAAAGTGTCACATAAATAGCCACTGCCGCAAGTCTTCTGGAAAAAGTAAGTTTGGGTGGGAAGAGAAATTCTAAAAAATCATGTTGGCTCTACCTTGAAAATATATGCAACTTCCAACCACTTCTCAGCCTTTTTGCAGGTACACTCTGGGGCAGATCGTCATCCTCTCTCTTCTAGATACTGCAGTAGTCCCCTACTCATCCCTCTTCTTCTTGCCTTGCTCCTCTACTGACTATTCTCAAAACTGCAACAGGAGACACTTCGGAAACAAACAAGATCAATTTGCTATTCTGCTCAAAATCTTCAAAGGCTCCCAACCTGAGCAGAAGCCAACATCATCACAGTGGTCTACAAGACTGTACAGGGTCTGCCCCTATCCCATTTACTCTCTGACTTTATGTACTTGCTCTAATCACACTGGCCTCTACCATTCTACAGGCCCACCTGGCACAAATTAGGACTTTTCACACTAATTTCAGGCAGAGGGAGGGCCACTCCCTCTGCCTGAAATACTGTGCCCAGAGAGTCATAGGGCTCACTCCCTCAACCCTTGCAAGTCTTGAAGTAAATGCCACCTTCTCAATGAGGACTACCTTACCCACCCTATTGAAAATGGCACCCCTTCACTCCCCACTTACCTTTTTTTTTCTTTCTGTTTCAACAGTAGTTAAGAATGTTATAGGTGCTCATTTACTATTTGCTGAATGAATACACACTACACCTTTAACTTGACCGTTTTCCAAAGGCTTGAATCCACTGCCTGGTCAAGGACCCTTAAGGGGCCACAGTCTTACCACCAGCTAAGACTTCAGTTTTGTCACTACTGCTTAAGTTTGGACACAGGAGCAATTGACTTTTTCACCCCCGTAAGGGTGCAAATTATGGGATTCCCAGTCAAGACAATTTGGAGCCATAGGTAGGGAAGTTCTCCTTTAGCAAAGAAGAAAATCTTCTGTATGTCTATTTCTGCTTGATGAGTATCTAAATTCAGTTTCAATGTCTCTCTCTATTTTAAGACTTCTCTGAAAGTATCATGTAGCCGACAACACTTTCTCACATTCTGAATTTGCTATACTTTTCCCCTTACATCTGGCTTCAGTCCATAGGTGGTATGCCTTCCAAGGGGATAGCCTGTCTATGTTTTACTATTACATTACAGTGGTCACTGTCTGTCTAGACTACAGAATCTGCACCACCTATTACCCAACTGCCTCTGCTATGCCACTGCTACATTTTAGTTTTTATTATTGTAGCATTCCATTACCAGTACCAAATCCTACCACATAGTTAGGAATGTTTGGCTGCATAAAAAAAAAAAAAAAAAAAAAACTGGCCTAAACAAAATACAAGTTTATTCATCTCTCATGCAACTTAAGAGATGGAGACATCTTTCAGCACTCAGCTCCAACAACTGAAAGCATCAACTTCATTCTTATGGTTCAAGCAATATGTTAAAGCTCCAACAATATCCTCCTTTTTCCGGGTAGTGGATAAAGGAAAGGGGCATGAAAAAAGCAATCTTATCTTTAACAAGATTTCTAGGAATTCACAGGCAACACTTATCCTTACTTCTCATTGACTAAATAGGTCACCTGGCCATTCCCAGATTCAAGGAAAGCTGTGAGAAGGAGTCTTTTATCATAAAGGAAATAGGTTTCACTAAAAATCAGGATTCTCGCTTCTAACAAAGAAGGATAGAATGGATATTGGAACAACTAGCAAACTCTGCCATGAAAATTAACCCATTAACCTTCCAAGAGAGGAAGATAAAGACTTGAATCTCGAAGGCTCTCCAAGCATTACTGCATATCATCCTATAAGTTTGAGAATTATCTATCCTACAGTATACACTTAGCCTCAGAGCATGCTGCAAAAAGACCAAAATCCAAATGAGACCCGACATCCAGCTGGACCTACCTCTCCCATCCATCACAGAGCGTACTATTGTTCATGCCAAACAAAGTGTTCAGACAGATTAGCAAAGCTCTTGTTCACCTGAACTAAAACGTGAGGAATACGACATATAGTGTTAAAACACCACTCTTGACACAGTTCCCCACTTTCCATTCCAACTTAGGAAAAAATGCTAAGCATCATGTTCTTTGCCTTTGGTTAAATATCATACCCTCCTGAAATATTGAAAGGAATGAGTATAAACAAACGTTAAACCAAAAAAATAAAATTAAGATCTCTAAAGTGGTTACAGTTTCAAAATATGAACTAAACACATTATTTGAAAAACTATGCTGTGGAATTAAGGAGAATTGGCAGAAATGTTTTAATTAGCTCTTTTGTTACACTTCATGAAGCTAAACCCAACTTGTATTTAAGAATCAAAAGTAATTGCATGGAAAAAAAAAAACAAAACAAAACAAGAGAAAGAAAAGAAATTCCAAGAGTCAAATAATTTATTTACAGAGAATCCTATCAATCAGAATGGACCACCTTTCTGACAGCTGATAAATGCAAAGCTGTGATGCTGGGCCACAGTCTACGTGCCCTCAGTTGGCTTTCCTTAGGCTAAGCAGAGTGTTGCTTAAGGCTGAGGTTCCCTTGCCAGTGGTCATGTTCCAGCTGAATATTCATTACAGTTTAAGGGCAACCCACTTGGAGGAAATGAGATGGGCTCCACAAATGCAGGCAAGCCTTATAGGGATAAATGAGTCCAAACTTTGTAGCTTTCACTTATTATTTCAACTCAAGAAGACAAACAAACCTACAGCTTTCTGCCCAGGAGCGTTTCTAATTGCCAAGGAGAAAACTAGTACCATAAGCTCAGTGGAGAAGAAGCTGTAATACCCAATGAAATTTTTAAAAAAGAAGGAAAAAAAATTCTAGGAACAGACTACCACCTCCTTTGAATCTTGACACTGGACAAAATCTAAACATTGTGAGAGAGTAATTTGGAGAAAAAATCCAAAAATTTTTGAATTTCAAAAATAATAGTTCAAAAATAATTCAACTCCCATTGTGACAAATTTCAATAATGAAAGGCAGAAACTTCCAATGTGTATACCATACTAGAGGAGGGCTAAATTTTTTTCATGGTCAAAAATACACTCTTAAGCACAGAGGATTTTTAGGGCAGTATTTGTGTTACCATGTTCCTTTTATGAAGAAAATGTTTGTAAAACAGAAAACCCAAACCTATAAAGGGGAAAACACTGAAACACTTAGTACATACTTATGTTATGGCAAATGTTTACAAATGACAGACTGGAAAAATACATGCCATATAACTGACAGACAGACAAAAGGTTAATATGTCTAATGTAATAAAAGATCCTAGAAATTATTAAGAAACAATAAGCCCAGGAATAAGCAGAAAATATGAACAAACCCATCAAAGAAGAGGAATTCAAATCATCTGTAAACATGAGTATGGACTCTCTGTCCTACTCCCCCTCCCACATAGGTCCAACCCTTTGGAGAAAAGGTGAAAGTCAACCGCAGCCTAGCCAGGAAAAATTATATATGGCATCAGGAGAGTTAGTTTCTGTCTTTTCCCAATCCATGGTTCCTTTGAGGTAGCAAAGTCTATAAAAAGTACGTGGATATCCTATGGTATTTATCACCTACACTGCCCAGACGAGAGTTACCAAGAAAAACAACAGACCAGTAGCTCTAAGAAATCTTCTCTCAAGAGTGCGGGCTAAATTTAATCCTTTAATATAGATTCAAATTCTATTTTCCCCACTTGTGTGAGGTAAAGTCCCATTAAATTTCTCCTGAGCTCTCACCCCAACCAAAGTAGAACTAGTAAACCACATATGACCCCACCTGCACTTTGGACCCAGTTCTCTGCAAAAATATATCTACTTCCAGACAACCGAGACAATACCACATGTGATATCCCATAATACTGCCAAGTGTCAATTCCATCTTTTAAAATGATTATAGGTTTATTTCAATTTTCTATCTATTCTTGAGTCTATTTTGACACATTTTAGAAAATGATCTAAGTTTTCAAATTTTTTCTGCATTAAAGTTTTTGTTGCATATTTTGTAACATCTCCAGTATATTTAGTTATTTCCTATTTTTATTCCAAATGTTTTTAATTGTGTTTGCCCTGATCAACGTTGCCAGAGTTCTTTAACTGGTGTAATTAGTCTTTTCAATAAACTGATGTTTGCTTTGTTGATCCTTTTTAGTGTATATTTTCATCTACTTCATAAATGCCTGATTCTTATTATGTCCTTCTTTCTACTTTGTGTATTTTAAATATTTTTTACCTTTTCTGTATTTATGATGGGCTAGCCAATTCTTAAAGATAGCCAAGAACCCAAGAAGGAGCATACCCTTGATATGCAGACTAAACAGCCCAGAGCCACACCTCCTCCATCTGGCTCTTACACCCCAGAGGCAATATTCCTCTGCCTTTATCATCCAGGGCCAGAAACCACTCAACCAGGGACCGCTCCTAAAGCCCAAAGCCCTTCCAAAATTATTCAAATAGCTCATCCTAAGCTGTTCACTCTGCCTTACCTGCCTTTTCCATGGAAACCCCAATAAAGTCAGTGGCCTAAATCTTCCCCTGGCTTTTTCCTCCTGATCATCTTGGAATCTTTCCCATGTGGTCCCGCATGTGCAGTGCCTCCTCTCTAGGATCTGTGAGTAAAATAAACTCGTTTTCTCTCAAACCTCTCCTCTTGTAGCCACACCTGACTATCTCATAAAAGACTACAAAATGATTTAGGTTCATTTTAATTTTAATTTTTTCAAATTATTGAGATATACCCTTAGTTTTTCAAGATTTAGATTTTATCATCTTGTCATGTAAGCATCTAAAGCTATATGTTTCCCTCTAACCAAGAGTTCAATTGCATTCCACAAGCTTTTATATGTAAAAATTTATTTATCATTTACTTCTTAGTATTCTCTAGCTTTTATTATAAAGTTTTCTTTAATCCATTAATCACTTAGAATTGGATTTTTTTGTTTGTTTCAAATATACAAGACTATGATTTCGAGGCTGTATGATATTGGGACATTCGTATTTGGTCTTTGACAGACTTACTTTATAACTTAATATATGGTTAATTTTCATAACTGTTGTATGAACACATAAGAAGAAATTATGGTCTAACTGATGGGTGCAGGGTTCTATAAATGCTCTTTAAAGAAAGCTCATTATTATTCAGATCTTCTGTATTCTTTCCAATATTTGGTCTTCCTGATCTATCAGTTACTTAGAGAGATGTGTTAAAATCTCCCACTATGACAGTGGATTTGTCAAACGTCTCTTTTTAATTCCAGTTTTGTTAATTTTCACTTTATTTGAGATTAATATTATTAGCTGCATGCAAGTTTGGTTGTTATATCTTCCTGATAAATTAAAACACTTGTAAATTTTGTAGCTCTAATAATGCTTTTGCTTTCCTGATTATTTTGTTTAATATTAAAGGATCCATATGAGCTTCTTTGGTGAGTATATGACTGCTATTTATTTTTCTATTCTTTATAGCCAGTATTTCTATATCCCATGTTTTATTTGCAATCCCATGTTTTACATGCAAATAATGAATAGCAGAAATATACTTTTGTTGAATCTGAAAGATCTCCAAATTTAATTGGTAAGTTTAATTTATTTACATTTTTGAGATTGTTAATATTCTTGTATTAGACTGATTTTTGAATTAGGATTGTATTTTATACTGGACTATTTCATTTATGCTTCTTTCTTTCTTCTTTTTTGCCTTCCTCTAAAGTTTCCTCTTATAAGTAGGAAAGATACACTCTATATTATTCTATTAAATATTCTATTTCTATTCCTTTGGTACTTAGTTTTAATATTTAAGATAAATTAAAACAAATTGCAATGTTTATCTATATATCTACCCTCTTCTTAAACAATACATGGGCTTTAGAATGTTTAAGTTTTGTTGTCACCCTCCCAATTTACGTTATCCCTGCCCAGCATTTTAATTATATAATAATTATTTTATTACCCATATGAGACATTTTTGTTGTTTTTATACATATGTATAAGCATATATATGTAAACATATACAATTATTAGTTTATTAATTTAGATTTACACATTTAATTAGATTTGCCCATTTGTCTATCATTTCTGCTTGAGTCTCATACCTTCCTTTTAGATAACTTTCTTCCCTCCTCTTGAGTCGTGGTTGAACCTGATACATAAATCAGGTTTGACATTTATTTCCTCTCATCACTTTTACAATATTATTTTAATGTCTTCTATCTTTATTGGTGTTGTTGAGAAATTTGGTATGACACTAATTATCTTTCCTTTAAAATTAATTGATTTTTTTTTTTCTTAGTGCTTTTAAGATCATCTCTTTGCCTTTGCTGTTTGGCAGTTTCCTCAGATGATTTGCAATTTTGGATCATGAGTTCATGTTTAGCTGTGCTCTATCTGTGGGAATCTTGCAAGACCTGGTTTGTGTATCCAACAAGGGAAGATTTGTTTTTGCTTCTGTCAAGATATCCAGGACACTAGAAACCCAGAGAATAGTTTTAGGTTAGTTTCTTAGAATGAGTTTCCTAAACCATGAAGGAAATATAAATTCAATCACTGAAACTGTATCAGGGTAGACCACTGGTTACTATTTCTAAAGGGAGACTTTTTTTCACCAGTGCTCAGGCTTAGATTATTAAATTCCTTTGCCATCTCTCTTTTTTAATAGGGATTTTTTTTCCTGCTCCTCTAACCTCTCACTGAGTATGTGTCTCATTTCCATCGCCCACAGGACTAACTCCTTGTTGGCTACCCTAATGTGGCTAATAAAACACAAGCTGCTAAAAGGCAAGTGCCCTAAGATCAGTTGCAGATTCAGCATCAGCTACCACCTTCATAAAAGATCCCATAGAGAGAGAGAGGGTACATAACCCACACTTGGCAATTGAGAGTTCTTGTATAGTTTTTTTTTTTTTTTTTACTTAGAACTGAGGAAGTTCCTGCACTAGCGGTAGGAACAGTAAACTAGGAAGCTTTGAAGCAATTGACATCCATGTTCTGCTTCATGTAGATTAGGATGGTTTTTCTGTTTCATGTAGAGTAGCCTGGTATTTCTGCTTCATGTAGATGAGGCTGGTCTTTCAAAGGAGAGAACAAGACTAAGGTGCAGAGTGATGCAGAGACAAGAAGTTGTAACAGATATCCTGAGAAGTGAAGTTCCTGCTTCTACTTGCTCTTGACTCTCAGATGATCCAGTTGTGGCTCTACCTGTCTCACAATTCATTAATTCTCTTCCTTTAATTGTTTCTTTCAATTGCTAAAGAACCAAGTACCATTCTAATAAACTTTCCTTTGGCGCAAACTAGTTCAGGTTATGTTTCTGACATTCGCAATCAAAGGAGTCATGACTAATCCACAATTATTTTGTTTTACATATCTTTTCTTTTTCATATCCTACAAAGCCGACCTACTGCATGACAACAATGAATTAAAATGACTTGAATAAGATGGGCACATTAGCTCCACCCAGACCTGAAAATTTAACTCTTGGTTTGGTACCACACTACTTTCAGTTGATGCTGCTAATATGTTCCAACTATCAGGATCAAAAGGAACAAAGCAACTCAAGAACTGATTCAGAATAGTCTCAACCCCTCAGTGGACCAAAAATTATGCTCCCTTCCACCACAAAATTCACACGCTTCCCTAGGAGCCCTGAGAATCAACCTGGATATGATACAGATGTTCAGGTACTAATCTGAACTGTCTGAATATCCAAAATTTTTCCTGAAGTCTCTGGAGAGGAAAGATCTCATAGTTACAGGAAGAAAAGAGAACACATAGTTAAATCGATGACTAAGTGCACACAAACAAAGAAGAGTGAAAGTCTGAGGCAATTGATCAGGTAATTTATGCTCAAATTTGATATTGTATAAAAATACCTTTGGGGCTTCCCTGGTGGCGCAGTGGTTGAGAGTCTGCTTGCCAATGCAGGGGACACGGGTTCGAGCCCTGGTCTGGGAAGATCCCACATGCTGCGGAGCAACTGGGCCCGTGAGCCACAATTACTGAGCCTGCGCGTCTGGAGCCTGTGCTCGGCAACAACAGAGGCCGCGATGGTGAGAGGCCCGCACACCGCGATGAAGAGTGGCCCCCGCTCGCCGCAACTAGAGAAAGCCCTCGCACAGAAATGAAGACTCAACACAGCAAAAATAAATAAATAAATTAATTAAAAAAAAAAAAAAAACCTTTGGGCCCCAAATTAGCCATGTTGCCTGTCATTAATGATCAGATCTTTGGCATTGCTTTTCCCCTCTTCGATGCACAGAATCAATGCACTTGGCCACTGGTTAGAATGGAGCTAGGGGTATAAAAATTAAATCTTCATGCTATCTTGGAAGTTGGCTCTCACATAGTGAACATACAATAATGAAGGCCTTATTCTCATCACTTCTTTCCATGCTTAAACTCTAATTTATACAAATGCATCCTTGTCTAGTAGTCCTCTATGGACTTGTTCTCACTCTAAATATTAAGAGCAAGGTTTGTGTCCTATATAAATATATTACTTCACTAAATTTTGAAAAGCAAAGAAGCAATCAATATGAAAGCCAAAATGCATCATTTTAAAATATCGTTTTAAGCTTTCATATGCTAACATTTTAATTTAAATCCCAGATTATGTATTTCAAGATAAAGTGTACCCATTCTTAACCCATTACCCTTTCACCTCCTTTCTTAAACTTCAGAATTTTTCTATTTGTTCTTTTGGAAAACACAAATCTTCCAGGAAATCCACTCACTGGTTATTTTTGTCCTTGGTCTTTGAGAAATGGGTTCCTTCCCAGTGGAAGCTTCTAAAGGGATTTTCCTGGAGGAACCACACCGCAATGGAGTGGCTGTCCAGGCAATTATTCTAGGAAAACTATCCTGGCAAGTTGGCCAGACAAGATGAAATTGGATAATTTTCTTTAAACCCTAAAGAGAAGAATAAGGCACTTGGGAATAAAAAGGGATAAGGTGCCAAATAGAAAATCCCACCACAGAGGAAAGAGTGTTTGAGGACCAAAGCAGAAGACAAAGAACGATGCCTCCACTGGACCAGGAGCTTTGTCCTGTTTTCTCTGTGGTCCTCCTTGCGGTTGCAACCTTGTTTTTCGGTGTAAATTAAAAATAACCCAAATGAATAAATAAATAAATGCCCTTCATAGATGATGCTGTGCCCATTAGTCGAGCATTAAAAGTCCACTTTTAAGGTGATATATTTGACCCACTGAAAATAATACACCACTGGAACTAGTGAAGTCTACTTTTGTAATCAGCAAAACTTCTTGGCTTAGGCCTTCAATATTTTATCAGCATGCTGAGAAATATTTCCTTTAACTGGAATCCTTGCCATGATGGGTTTTTTTAAATTTGGAAAACAACTTTAATTCCCATGAGGAATTATCATTGAGAATTATAACTGTTATTAGCGCTGAGAGAGGCTGCAAAACCCCTTCTCATTTTGCAAGTAAGAAAACTAAGATCTAGAAAGGTGTTCAGATTCACTCAGCTGGTTAGTGGCAGGGTCACAGCCAGACACAAGTGTTCGTGATTCATAGCCCGCTGTTCTAACCAACCGATCACTAACCAGTGTTCTGTTAAGTAGGATATAAATATAATAATGATGCATGCAGATACAAATGTAAGTTATTTCCGTAAGGAAAACAGAGTTGAATTCACGAATTGCAAATTGTGTCATCCTTTCTCCGTGGAAAGTGTTGATAAATTTGGCTTACCTTAAATTTTACCAATTCAGTGCTTTCACTATATTTTATTTTTTCTATTCAAACATTACAGTCAAAATATCTGATCATAATAAATAAAGAAATTAATTCCACTTTTACATTGTCCACAGGCGTACTACAGTCATTCTAACAGCTATGAAAAGTAGATAGTAAACTAATTCCCAAAGTTAATCTTAATAAATTCAGGTTGACAATGAAACAGATCACAGAGCATAATATTATGTACTGCAACCCTACAATATATATTCCTAACTCACCCCTCAACTTGTGAAGTAGGTTTTTATTGCTACTGTTTTTCCTAAATTAATATCACTTCTAAGAAGATCTAAATGGGAAGAAATTTCAGGTTAGCCTCCATATAAAATATGTGTCTGAATTCTGTGGTTGAACAAGGAGAAATAATACTGATGTTAATCTAAGTGACAAAAAATAACAAGAAAATCAGAATTGATTGAAATGGCATATTTGGGTGTTTTTCACAGTTACTAATGAAAAACATACTGTATTTGTGTAAACAATATACTCAAAAAGTTGGCCTTAAACTTTAGACATGTAGCAAATGAGAAATTTCCCTGGAAATGGTAAACATTTGAATAACAGCTCAAAAGCTGCTGAGTGTAAAACGTGAAACTGAAAATAAAGCAGGCAATGAGGAAATCTGAGTGTGAGGCACGAGGGACAGCAAAATTGAAACCACAGCCTTTGCACTCAAGTTGCCTCATGTCTAGTTAGCAGGCACAAATGTAAATGTAACCCACATGTTGGCTGGGGTTATTCCATCCTTTGAGAGTTCCTGTAAAATGGGACTAACTCCCTGGGGTTTGTATTCTGAGGCTAATTTCTGATTCTGGTACTTTCTTGCAGAACTTTCTCTCTCACCACCATTCTTCTGCCCTGCACCACCTAGATGGTCAGTAGAGTCCCCTGTGCTTGATTTCACCTGAAACATCACTCACACCAAGGCATTTTCGAAGGTGGCAGACTTCACTGAAGGTTTGTGGCAATGAGTGTTAGACCACAAAATCCAACAGCAAAGAACTTGATCGTGGAATTGAAGTGATTCCTGTGCTCAGAAGTCCTTCGGCCACTTTTCTCTGTTCACTGTTCTCCATTTCCCCACTTGCCCATCGTTCTCTGTCTCCCCTTCCGTCTCTTCTCTCTTCTGCTTACTCTTTAGGCCCTAATTCTCCTTAACCCCTTTAAGTAGTTTTTCTTTATTTCACTGGCTTCTAGAGTATGCTTTCATATCTTCCCCTAAAGCAAGGTTAGTAGCATGTTTTCCTAAATAGAGACAGCTGCCTCTCTAAGAGGAACTCTAGAATCGGATGTGAAAATAGGAAAGTTCTCTGTAGCAATATACATGACATGGTATAATAATTCCTATAAAACTCAGGCAGTACAAGCATCAGCAGATACGGAGTAAGAAAGCAATGGGGACCCTGGTTTTATTAACTGTATATTAAAAGTTATCAGTTAGTTCTTTTCTCATGCAGTTACTGTGAGGATCAATCAGTTGTAAGTGCGAACTCTGAGTTATATTCCGATGACACATATATTATTCAATACCTAGCCATGTCTGGTCCACAACGGGCCTCCAACTAATTTGGCAGGCACACTTCTAGACCTCCCGCAGAGCAGGGGATGACTGAGAATGTTTCAGGAACAACAACAACAAGAAAAGCATCAATGATGACCCTTTTAAAACATTTAGCTTTGAAACAGACCACCAGGGGGGTGTTCTAGGAAGAGGAACAAACTGGCAAAGATAGAGAGGAAAGAAAACACACCACAAGTTCATACTGGGGAGTAGTGGTGGATAAAATAATACAGCTAGGTAGGGCAGAGCCTTGAAGTCAAGATGATGATTTTGGATTTAATTCAATAAATCGAAAAGAAAAATCATTGCTGTCACGTGTGATGTGACTGACAAATGCCTCTGATTGCATCATCTCATCAGAGCTCCCAGAGGGAGAGATGTCAGGGTCTGTGTCCTCTGCTCTGGTCAAGCAAATCCTATAGAGTTGTTTGCAGCTGAGGTGCCCGCTGTTTGAAGAACTTTGATAAACTCTAACTCATTCAAAAGAGAGGAATAGCAAGGAAGCCTAGCATAGGGACACATGAGGAATTACCAAAGGAACAAGAGGTGATACCCTGTAGAGTAGAAACTCCAAAAGGCTGTAACAGATGTCAAAGACTGGGGCATTCTTGGAAGCATGGTTTGGTATTTTTGACCTTTGCATTCTCAGTGCCTACATATGGCTGCAACTCAATAAAGGTCTGTTGAATGAGTGAATGAATAATTGAATGGCCGGCTGTCATAGAGAACAGGCATTGAATTTGTTCTTTGTCTCCCCAAAGGGCAGAGGGTGATGGAAGTTGCAGAGATAGAGATAGAGATGGCGCTTGACATAAAGAAGACTTTTAACGTATAAATCCTCAACAGTGAAAGGAGCTGTGGCCACAGCTGGTACGGTTTCCACTCCCAGGCTGGAGTGAGCAAGCTTATGTTTGAAAGCGGATGACTTAAGCACCCCTGGCACTCTGTGACTCTTCAGTTCAATCAGAAATTATTTGCATGATACAGACCTCTTATAATGACTGGTTAGCATTTTGTTAATGTCACCTGTGTATGCAGTAGCAAACTGCCCTGCCAAATACACTTCTTAGACTTAGTTTTTGAATTTTATTTTGCTATGTTTCATGGGTCACAAATTGGTACGAAGAGACCATACACACATACACACACAGACAACCCCTGCTGCTGCCACAGACACACATTAGGTGAAGTTTCCAATGCATTCAGCTGAAGATGTCAAGTCTTATCAGAAGTCGGCTGGTCTCACCACCAAGGCAGATGTAGTGTACCTGAACACACTTTCTTTTGCCCCTATTGCTCCTGAAGAGGGCATGTAATCATTACTTAGATTTTCAGGCGAGGAAGTGCCATGCCTGGCCTTTTTCTACTTGTATTTACACCTTCATCTTGGAAGAACTCCCGCATTCACAGTTACATTATTTTGTGTACTGCAACCAGTCCCCCTGCCTCATTCTTGAACCAAGTTCAATACCAAAAAACAATAACTTCATCTTGGGGAGAAAACAAAGTCACTACTCAGGTGTGGCTGAATAATACCTCAGCCCAGGCTGACCACAATCCCCCAGAACCCAGTACTGTGCTTGTTATAAAAGTAACTTAATTCATATGTTTTTTTTTTTTCCCAAGGAATTAAATGATCTTCATTGAACACACTGTCTAGTAATTTCTCACTTCAGCCATTCTCTCTAATAGTTCCTGGGAAGTACAGACAAAAGAAATCTTAGCACTTACGTAATTATGAGCGGAGATAAAGAAACCCTAAGAAGGTAAGAACAAGGTAAAGAACCCTAAGAAAACATGAAGAAATGTGAGAGAGTTTTGTCTTTGATAACAAAACCAAGCATCTTGCTATGGACTGAAGGTTTATATACCCCCCAAATTCATATATTGAATCCTAACCCCAAATGAGATGGTATTAGGAGGTGGGGCTTTGGGGTGATAAGATCATGAGGGTGGAGTCTTGTGGGATTAGTGGGTTTATTTCTCTTTCTACCATGTGAGGTTACAATGAGAAGACAGTGGTCTATGATGCAGGAAGCTGACCCTCACACAACACCAAATCCGCTGGAGCCTTGATCTTGGACTTCCCAGCCTCCAGAGCTGTGAGAAATCAATCTCCGTTGTTTAAGAGATCTAGTCTATGGTATTTTTTTTATAGCAGCCTGAATGGACTAAGACAATACTTTGACATCTGTGCAAATGTAATAGTAATTTAAATCTGCTTAATGACAACCATCCTTCCAAAAATTGTCAGAACAAAATTCCGACCCTTTTTCTAAAAAGATAAAAAGCATAATAATTTAAATGACTACCTTTGGACACTCTTAATAGTAACAACCGAATCTAAAAGAACCCAAGCCCAGTTCTAAAATAGATGAAAAACTGGGGTATTAGAGAACTTATTAAGCATATTTATGTCAGTTGTGGTTTTAGGACATATGACCCTACCCTTATGGCACAGAAGTTCATTTATTTATTGAATATGTATTGAATACCTACTCTGCACCAGATACTGTCATGATTTTGCTGTATTCAAATAAAAATAAGACAAGATCCTTGTCCTAAAGAGTTCCTTAAAAATTATACTATTTCATTGTTCCCTTTTATTATATTTTAACCCTAGCAATTCCTGCCTTCAGACATGATTAGATCCTACATAAAACTGAACAAATTTTGAAAAAGTTTTTAAATAGTATCATAAGGAAAAATAAGTTTTGAAGAAAATATTACTACTCTATAAATCATTGTTGTTTTCACACTTGATGCTTAAAATTCTAACAAAAATAAACCTATTTAACATAATTTAGACTAAAAGTCATCGTCTCCCAGTGTTCCCCCCAAATTCTATACAGATTATTTCCTCTCTCCCTCTCTTTTTTCGCCCTTTTTCTCCCTCTTTCTTTCTCCCTCTCTCTCTTTTTCCCCTTCTCTCTCTTTTTTCTCCAGCTTTCTCCCTCCCTTCCTCCCCCCTTCCCTCTCTCTTTATCAGATTTTCTTTTTTTCCCACACTCGGTAGAAATGCTGGCTTTTATAATGAGCAGCAGATTGATCTGTGATGAGAGAAGGAGGAAATAGATTTCATAGCAGAGGAAAACCAACCCGTCACAGTCGTAAATGAATAGAGAAGATAACAATGAATAACACCCAACGGTGAAAGCAGGAAAGAAGATAATGTTGTCTGGAAAGCAAAATTTTACCAAACTGACATTTTATCTTAAGCAGCATGAGCAGAACTCTAGTGCACAAAGTATGCGTCCCAAAGAACATTAGGGCTGCAGAATGTAAGCAGTTGCTAAGCCCAAACATCAAACAAACAAACACAAATGCTAGTCATGGAGGGATGATTTCCACCATGATATGTAAGTTAATGAAACACTGTTTATACAAGACTGCTCAAGATCTTTAATTTTCTAGTTAAAGTTACATATGATAACTTTCCATGAGGAATATGTAATTTCTACATTTATGAAATGTGCTTGACTACGGAAAATTTTCTTGAAGAAACACCTTCCCAAAGTTTCCAGGTAACCCAGATTCAGGTATTGGGAGGCTACAGGAAATGACGTATGTAAAGCACCCATTGCAGCACCTGGCACAGAGCTGGTGCTCACTGAAAGGGGCTGGTGATGGTGGCTGTAATGGAGGTACTGTCTCTTCTATCACTGGGCAAGGAGAGTCATAGATTTTATACGAAACACATATAAAGTGTTTTTGAAAACAGGAGGAGTCAGGGAGAGGGGGAAACTAGCAGCTTTTTCATACCACAACATGCTAAGTAAGCATGCCAACACATTAACGTTTAATCATTACACCCATGCTATGAAGTCCATTATTTATTATGTCCATTTTATAGATGAAGAAACTGAGGTTCATAAGTATGCTAACAATTCCACAGTGAGTAACTGATAGGCCTCTCTGAACTCAGAACTATTTTTCCTTTGTCAAATCCCATGAATTCCTTAAATACACTTTTTTTTTTATAACTTTATCAGATTATAATTGCTTTACAGTGTTGTGTTAGTTTTTGCTGTACAACAAAGTGAATCAGCTATACGTATACTTATATCCCCATATCTCCTCCCTCTTGAGATTCCCTCCCACCCTTCCCATCCCACCCCTCTAGGGGGTCACAAAGCACCAAGCGGATCTCCCTGTGCTATGCGATAGCTTCCCACTAGCTACCTATTTTACATATGGTAGTGTATATACGTCAATGCCGCTCTCTCAATTTGTCCCACCCTCCCCTTCCACCCCTGTGTCCACAAGTCTGTTCTTCACATCTGCATCTCTATTCCTGCCCTGCCACTAGGTTCATCAATACCATTTTTCTATATTCCATATATATGCATTAATATACGATATTAGTTTTTCTCCTTCTGACTTACTTCACTCTGTATGACAGACTCTAGGTCTATCCACCTCACTACAAATAACTCAATTTCATTTCTTTTTATGGCTGAGTAATATTCCATTGTATATATGTGCCACTTCTTTATCCATTCATCCGTCGATGGACACTTAGGTTGCTTCCATGACCTGGCTATTGTAAATAGTGCTGCAATGAACATTGTAGTACATGTCTCTTTTTGAATTATGGTTTTCTCAGGGTATATGCCCAGTAGTGGTATTGCTGGGTCGTATGGTAGTTCTATTTGTAGTTTTTTAAGGAACCTCCATACTGTTCTCCATAGTGGCTGTATCAATTTACATTCCCACCAACAGTGCAGGAGTGTTCCCTTTTCTCTAAATACACTCTTGATTTTATATAGGACAGAGGTTTTTTTGGTATTTGCCTTGTGTTACACCAAATGGAGTAGTGTCAAGTGGAGAGCTCTAGGGAATAAAGCAGAGCTGAGGGTGAATCTCATTTCTGCTATTTACTTAGTGTTACATTGGGCCTCAATTCTTTATCATAAAATAGAAATCTTCCCTCTTCTCTCCCTCCCTCCTTCCCTTTCTCCCTCCCTCCCTCCCTCCCTTCCACATAATACCAGTGATATTTGAACAAGTGAAGGGAAGAGTGGGAAGAAGTAAGGCTGAGGGGCTAAGCAAGGTGAGGCAAGATAGTCTAGGTCATGGGAGGAAGGCTGAATTTTATGTTAAATATAAAGAGAGCCATTGCAGGATTTTAAAAGCAAGGGAAGGGCGTTATCAGATTATCGTTGAGAATTTCCCCTTTGCTGCTGCCTGAGGAGTGGTGGGGGCAGCCATGGGGGGAGAGGGTGAGGCACAAGAGTGAAAGTGGAGAAACCAGTTAGAGGCTGATGTGTTCACGGAGGTGAGAGACACTGGGGGCCTGGACTAAGAGGGTGGCCGTGGACATGAAGTAAAGAAGAGAGTTTCAGATATATTTTCAAAGCAGCATCCATAAGGGTTACTAATATATGTGATCTCTAGTTTATCAGAAAGGAAGGACTCCTAGATTTTGGCTTGACTAACTTGCTAAAGTGCGGTGCTTTTTACATGGAAGGAGAAGAACAGGGGTTTGAGAAGGTAGACATGGAAGGGGGAAAATCCAGGATTCCATTTGGGATCTGTTAAGTTGCAGAATCGAAGACACATCCAAAGGGAGATGTCAGGAGACATGGAAACATGAAAGTAAGGCGCTCAAGGGAGAGATGTGGACTCCAGTGGAAATGTGGGAGTCATCAGCACAGGAGAGCTCTCATCCCTGGGAACCGATGAGATCACTCAGGGACAAAGGTTAGAGATGGAAAAGATGAGCCTGAGACAAATCTTGAGTTCCTCCAAATGAGGCAGATGGAGAAGGAGCCAGCCAAGATACCAAAACAAGAATGGACTGAGGCAAGAAGGAAAGCAGGAGAGCGAGTGTTTCAAAACCAAGAGAGTGAAGTCCTGGTAAGTGACAGGCACGGGGGATAAAAAGTGGTGAATCACTGAAGGTGTTAAATGGAGGATATTTTGAAGTAGTATCTCTTTCTTCCCCGAGTGTGGGATGGAGAGTCCAGGTGATGCTGTGACCCATGGGAGGAAGGGACACTTCCTCAATGATAGATGGATGCAATTATGGGTTGGTTTAGACATGAGAAGATGAGAAAGTTTATTTCTGATGGTGACAATTTTCCCAGTGAAGTATGAAGCTTTTAAATCAGATCAAATCTCAGATACATGGAAACAAGGGCCAACTTTCAATATGCACAAGTCTCTGTAACAAGGTACCCTGCAAAGTAAGGACTGTCTATATAAACATATAAATGAGTAGGGAGGCAACAGAGATTGTAAAATTTCAAAATATACTACAGTACAAGGACAAATGAGCTTCCTGTCAACGCTGTTCAGTACTTGACTGGACAAAAGAATGGACCGTTAGCTGCTTGGAGGGTAGCCTTTCTGCAAGGGGCCAATGGCCGAGAGGAAAGAAGCAGTGTTGACAGGGACTAAATGAGAGCTTTCCTTCCTCATTCCTCTTTCTTTCCACTGTAACATTTACTTTACTCAAGGCCATTATCACACTCACAGTGAAAGGACAGCCTAGGGATTTTGCACCTCAGGATAATGAGCAGAGACAGAGATGGGCACATTGTTTGATTTTATAGACTGACCCTGACCTTAGTTTCTTAATCTGATTACACCTGGTGACTGGAATGGTATAGCAAGAGTTCAGCTGAGATGCCTATTGATAAAATTGACCTCCAAGGTGCGGGAAGACATAGTTTGAGATCCTGGTGAGCAAAGGACCACTGGTGATGCAACTATAAAACTGTGGAGAGCTGATGCATGCTTTGCAAATACCAATTCTAAACTAATATGCACATCAGGTTTCACACTCAGTAAAGTCACACATTGCTTTACTAAGCTGAGGGAATGAGTGCATTTATAAAGTATGCACAGTTTCTCCCAGTTTTCCCATCACTTGGAATTGACCTTCCCTTTAGTTCCCTGGGCTCTAGACTGTGTTTTAGGAAAACCTCAGCAAGCCCAGGGGTACCTTCTAGACCAAGACTGCCTACTGCTCCACCTCCAACATCACAGTCAGCCCCCCTTCTCTGGTCTCAGTTACTCCTGGTGGCTGGATCCCATGCTTCTCTCCCACATTGAAGAGGTAGCTCTCAAAATTGGATGGAAAAATAAAAAAAAATAAAAAACAGGAATATACCGTTACATACCTATTAGAATGGTGAAAACCCAAAACACTAACAGCAACAAATGCTGACATGAATGTGGAGCAACAGGAACTCCCATTCATTGCTGATAGGAGTGTAAAAGGGTACAGCCACTTTGGAAGACAGTGTGGCATTTTTTTTAACAAAATTAAACAGACTCATTGTATGACCCAGCAACATGCTTCTTGGTATTTACCCAAATGAGTTGAAAATTTATGTTCACATGGATGTTTTATAGCAGCTTTATTCAGAATTGCCAAAACTTAGAAGCAAATAAGATGCCCTTCAGCAGGTGAATGGATAAACTGGTACATCCAGACAACAGAATTCAGAGCTAAAAAGAAATGAGCCACCAAACCAAGAAAATAAATGGAAGTATATGAAAGGCATATTACTAAGTGAAAGATGTTAATCTGAAAAGATTACATACTGTATGAGTCCGACTATAAGACACTCTAGAAAAGGAAAAACTATGGAGACGGTAAAAAAGATCAGCAGTTACTGGGGGTTAAAGGGGAAGAAGAAATGAATAGGCAAGTACAGGGGATTTTTAGGGCAGTGAAACATTCTGTATGATACTACAAAGGTAGATACATGTCACTATACATTTGTCAAAACCCATAGAGTATACGACACCAAGAGTGAACCCTGATGTAAACTATGGACTTTCAGTGACGATGATGTGTCAGCGTAGCTTCGTTGATTGTAGCAAATGCACCACTCTGGTGGGAGAAGTTGAGAGCGGGGGGGAGCCTGCACATGTGTCGGGGTAGGAGGTACGTGAGAATTCTGTGTAGTTTCTGCTCAATTTTTCTGGGAACCTAAATCTGCTCTAAAAATACAGCTTATTAAAAAGAAATGAATGGAAAGCTATCCTTTCAATAAGTATTCATCAGATTCGCTGAAAAACCCTAGAGCTCTCTTATATATAGGGCTTGCTATGGCCAATCTAGAACATCTTATTTAATTTTCTCTTTAGCTAAGTAAAAGGAAGAATCTTTAAACCTTATTCTTTAGTGACACTAACTCCCCCTGGAGGCTCTATGATTCTCTCCCCACCACCCCACCCCATACAGTCGCAGTTCCAATAGGTTATACACATTCATACATACTTCTAGAAGAATCCATGTTCTGGACAGCACAGCAATTGTAATTCATTGTTTTTATATTTTTATAATCTCTAAATTTAAAAAAATTACAGGTGAAGAGAAAAATGCCAAGAAGTCCTAGTTTAGGATGACTTTTTAAAGTTTATTATTTAAGCCTGTCTTTATTTTGAGAAAGTGACTTCAACAGGTCACGGTGGGCCTGAATTCAGACAGAAGGAGCTCAAATTCCATCCCTCACTGCCATGCTAAACAGGAAGGAACGCATAAAACTGTCAGGCCATTTCACTGAAAGGTCTGTATTGGAGTTAAAAAAAAAAAAAAAAGAAGAAGAAACATTTCCAGTGGTCGTCTGGAAGGTTTTATTTCATTTGTTTGCCTTATAAAGTCGTGCTTGGTCATCTTATTAAAAGACAACCTTGCTACAGAAAACACAAGACTGCTCCCTGAAATTATGCATCAGCAAATATTGATACACAAGACTGCTCCCTGAAATTATGCATCAGCAAATATTGATTTGCACCAGATTGGACCCTGGTTTCAGGAAGGCAAAAGTCTGGCCCAAAGAGTCCCATTGATTCAGGATAGAAGAACTGTGTCTTCTGTCTGTTTTGACTCTCCAGGATTTCCCTAACTTCTCCCTCATCAAAAATATATCAGTCTGCAGACTGAGGTGTTGAATGAATGTGCCAGGAGGGGTGAAGCGCTGGGCAGGAACGGAGGGCTCTCTGCACTGCCCAGCAAAGTCCTGCCTGCCCAGCCGCTGGCAACCTGGTCTTGTTTTCCTCTCTAGCCACGGCTCTGGCGTCAGGCTAACTTCTTGACTAAGCTTTCACTCAAAGGCCATTTTACCCAATACCAGAATAAGACAGATCTGCTCTTTTATCCTCACAAATATGGCAGAATCAAGATAGATGTTGCCCAGTTCGGGAAAGCAGGAGAGGGTGTGTTGAACTTGTTACCCATCTGCAGCAGAGCTTGATGAAACACGGTTGACCCCTCTGGCTATACTCTTCATCTTTTTGCCTTGAGGCAGATAAACAGGCAGGCACATTGCAGGGAGTTAGTACTATGACAAGGGAATGCCGCAAGGCACCATGGAACAAGTTCACTCAAAAGATTCTTGGGGGCTGAGACAGGCAGTCAGGGAAGGCTTTCTTGAGAAGCTGAAAGATGGGAAGCCTCTAACACATGTAAGAGTAAAATGGGTAAGGTAGAAGACGGAAAAGGATGGAAGGTACCTTACTGTCCCCATTCATCATCTCTGGAAACTCAGAAAGATGAAGTCACTTTCTCAGGATCACATAGTTGTCAACTAGCAGAATTGGGATGCAAACTGTCCCCAGAGGGGACAGCAAGACCTAGGTTCAAATCTTAATACAAGTCACTTCACTCCGTAAGCCTTGCTTCCCTCATTTGCCAAGTGGTGATGAATTAGATGCTTACTGCAGTGACTGTAAAATGAGACTCAATCAATGGATAGTATTAATTCTATCATCATTGTCTACATCACCGGAGTGTAAGCTCTGAATCTGCAGGCAGTATGTCCACCTTGCTCACTGATACATCTGAGGGCTTTAATCGATGCCTGGCATAGGAGAGAGGATTCTTACGTATGAAGAAATTATTGAGAGAATGAAATGAAAGAACACATACTAAGTTCAGGGACAATTCCAGTAGTTTCTCAGTAAAGGTTAGCTCTCCTTACCCACCACCATGTCAATAAGACAACCCCTTTTAGCCAGAAAATTCTATTTGGAATATGTTTGAGTACCTCTAAGTGTCATTTGGTATTGGCATCCAGGTGCAATACTGCACTTGATGGCTAATTGTCTTCCGATCTATACCTTTTGGCAATAGGTCAGGCATGATCCACTGCTACAGGCAGTAGCACCATCTCCGATTACCGATAATAAGAAGAAGGAGGATTGGTGTATCCAAGATAAAATGTAACCTTACCTACGCCCAGGACCTCTGAGTTGTCCTCAGGGGAAAACAGCTATAAACAAATGTTATAACTCATTTTGAGGTTCTCACATCTTAAGATGCTTTTATTTTCCTGTAAGAAATGACTTTCTGTTGATATTTTGAGTCTTTGTGAGGCATAGATTTCAGCCTCTCAATGGCTGTCTGATTGCACTGGGAGCAGAGAAACCTCGGAAGGCTCTTTGGCTCCTCTGGCCATCATTCAAGAGACCCTGTGCAGTGGTGGCAAAGTGAATGCATTTCTCACCAGGTGCCTGCTGAGATGGTCACAGCCATCATATCAGAAAGCAATTCTGGCCACTCTTACAGAGAAGAAGTGGTTGGTTGGTATTTGCTAAATGTCTCCTCTAACACTTGCCATCACTCCCCATGATAACGACTGGAGGCTTAGCCTGACCCTGAGTGATGATGCAGCCATCAGCTTCAAGAAGAGGACCATGGAGAGTAAAATACAGGGAACTCTACTCAACACCCTGGAATGGCCTACATGGGAAAATAATCTTAAAAAAAAAAAAAAAAAAAACAGAAGTAGAGTCACACATGTAGAAAACAAACTTATGGTTACCAGGGGATAAGGACGGGAAGGATAAATTGGGAGATTGGGATTGACATACACACTACTATATATAAAATAGATAGCTAATAAGGACCTACTGTATAGCACAGGAAACTCTACTCAATACTCTGTAATGGCCTATATGGGAAAAGAATCTACAAAAAGAGTGGGTATATGTATATGTATAACTGATTCACTTTGCTGTACACCTGAAACTAACACAACATTGTAAATCAGCTATACTCCAATAAAAAATTTTTTTAAAAAGTGAGAAAAGGGAACCCTCCTACACTGTTGGTGGGACTGTTAAGTTGGTGCAGCCATTATGTAGAACAGTATGGAGGTTCCTTAAAAAACTAAAACTAGAGTTACCACATGATCCAGCGATCCCACTCCTAGGCATATATCTGGAGAAAACTCTAATTCGAAAAGATACATGCACCCAATGTTCATTGCAGCACTATTTACAACAGCCAAGACATGGAAGCAACCTAAATGTTCACCAACAGAGGAATGGATAAAGAAAACTGTACATATATACAATGGAATATTACTCAGCCATAAAAAAGAATGAAATAATGCCATTTGCAGCAACATGGATGGATCTAGAGATTATCATACTAAGTGAAGTAAGTCAGACAGAGAAAGACAAATATCATATGATATCACTTACATGTGGAATCTAAAATATGACACAAATGAACTTATCTACAAAACAGAAATAGACTCACAGACATAGAAAATAAACTTATGGTTACCAAATGGGAAAGAGAGGGAGGGATAAATTTGGAGAATGGGATTAACATATACACACTACTATATATAAAACAGATAATGAACAAGGACCCACTGTATAGCACAGGGGACTATACTTAATATTTTGTAATAACCTACAGAGGAAAAGAATCTAAAAAAGAATATGTATATATCATATATATATGTATATATAATGTAAGTATGTATAACTGAATCACTTTGCTGTACACCCGAAACTAACACACCATTGTAAATCAACTACAGTTCAGTAAAAATTGTTTTAAAACGTGAATCAAGTATCACTTTCACTCACCTTTCTCTTCATAATAAGAAACATGTGTCGGGGAGCTTAAAAGAGACACAGCAAACAAAGTAACTTATGCCGATGAAATTTCTGAGAATAATTCTCATGATCAGTCTAGAGGACCCACATGATCTGATTCCAACACAGGCTACCGGGTGTTGCATTCCGTGACAATCTATTTTAATAATGAAAACACTATTTCACTGTAACTCTATTCTGCGCCCTGCCTCCAATTTACTTCCTGTAGGCAAAGGTCTACCACAAGCTGGAAGTGCTAATATAAGTACAAAATCCCTGGTAACCATCATTTTTTAAGAATATGCTCATTAAACAGAAAGCAGACAAGTCTGGAAACCCCCTGCTTCCCAGGCAGCGCTGCTTGTACTGAAGGGCGGTGCTCCCCTGGCACTTGGTTTCCAGGGATGCAGAGTGAATGCCCGCACAGGTTAGGACCTTCGAGCCTGAGGCTTTCCACGAAATGCAACCATCTGCTGTTTGTTTCCCGTAGGTGCCCCCTACATTTCAGTAGCACATTCAAGTACAGGATCATCATAAACCGGAAATGTGTGCTCAATACGGGAAAATGTAGACTGAAGGGTCAGCAGATGCCTAGAGGGCTCAGTTGGACAGAACAAGTTGCATTTAACAGGTTGATTGGATTCTTTTTTCCACTTTTGCAAATAAGGTGATTTAAATGAATCTGTCATAGGAAGTTTGCAGGTTTGCCAATTAATGCACGGCTCTTTTATTCACAGATTACCTGCACATCATCATAAATACCTGGATGAGCAATAAGAGACAAGTGTGCTCTCCTGAATAAGTTACATATCAGAGCCGCTTAAAATAGAGATGACTTCATTTAAATGAAAGCTGACAAACACCGTTTCTCCTGTCCAAAGCCTAACCTTCTGCGTGTACTGGAGATTCCAGTCACTCCTGCCTGTTAAGGATTTGGCTCCTGCAGGCATCCCCTTTCTCTCCTGGATCACTGCCATCAGCATTCTAATCCCCTGTATCAGCTATAAAATGCCGCCTATTAAAAGCCCCCCCATCCTAAGTCCATCTCCAGCCTCACTGCTCTGCTCCTCCTCACAGCAAAATTTCTGTAAGGAGTTGTCTATACTCTCTTTCTGCTGTTTCCCACCATTCTCTCCTGAACCCACCCCCAAGCTGGCTTTTCTTCCCCTAGCTCAGCTCCAGTGCAAGCAACCTGGTTAAGTCCAGCAGTCAGTTCCTGGGACCGCTCAACCCCATTTACACAATTGATCACTCCCTCCTTGCAACACTGCAGCACTTGACTCCCCAGTTATCACTCCCACCTGGCTCTCTCCCCCTTTGCTGTTGGTCTTGATGAGTCTTCTTGCTTGCTTCCTTTTTCTTCCTTCCCTTCCCTTCGCTGATGACATCCCAATTCATTTCTTTGGTTCTGATATTTGCTGAGTTCCTGACCCACAGGGTAGGTATTTGACCTCTCTACTTGGATGGCCAGTTGAAACTCTGCCCGGGCTCTTCCTTTTCCCAGTAAAGGTGCCACCACACAGTCCCTCAGCCCAACACCCAGGGGTCTCTCTTACCACCTCGCCATCCCCTGCCACACACATCCAATCCAGCTGCGATTCCTGCCTGCTCTACGCAGGATTTGATCCCTGCTCACCACCCTATTGCTGCAACTCTGGCCCAAGCTGCCAGCATCTCTTATCTGGATTTGAGCTAAAGACCCCTAGCTGCTTTCTCTTCTCTACCCAGAAGACACACATTATATCATGTTGATTCCCTGTTCTAGACCCTCCAATGGCTTGGAATAAAACCCAAACTAACTCCTTTTTGTAACACATAGGAAACCACAAAAGACCTCGTCCCATTTATCTGTCTAGCCCTCTCACACCGATAACTCTGTCCAGGTGCCCTCCACTCCAGCCACTTAAGCAGCAGTGCCATACCTTGGGCATAACACCCTGGGTCCTTCCTGGGGGTCCTTGCATCTGCCATTCTCTCTGCCCAGCAAGTGCTTCCTCCAGATTCCCCCACGCCCCTCACTGGCTCCATGGGCTCAGATACCAGCTCCTCAGAAAGAACCTTCCCAGCCATCCTTTATAAAATAACTCTCGCTCACTGTCTAGCCCTTTACTCTGCTTTACTTTTCTTCACAGCACTTATTACCTGAAATTATAGCCTATATGTATTTATTAACCCATTTATTATAATTCTTCCCAATTTAAATGTAATTTGACGGGGCAGGAACATAATTGTCTTATTCAAGTTTGCATCCCTAGCGACCAAAACAGTGACTGGCACATAAGAGACATTCAATAAACAATATTTTGAATGAAATAAAAGACAATAAATGTGGCTAGGAAAAGTATTAGGTATATGTTTTTCTTATCATACTCTTAAGTCATTATCAAATCAATTGTAAAATAACTTAGATGAGAAGAGGAAATATTGTGGGAACGAACAAAGAGGGAGAAAATGCTCTGAAGATACTTGCTCTAAAAAATACTAAATACATTTTAAAGCCACAGTAATTAATAATGTGTTACCACTAAAAATATATCACAGAGGTAAACAGAATAGCTGCAATATCTATAAAGGAAGCCCTGGCATGTATAAAACTTATATTATGAAGTAAACATCACAAGCCAATAAATAAAGGACAAATAATTTTTTAAAAGGTATTGGGCAAATCAGGGATTTGAGAAAACTCCAGTTAGGTCCTAATCCAGCATGATACAACACGAATGACAACAAAATGCCGCACCAACCAAAAAAATTGTAACTGATGGTCACTGCTCCTTTCCTCTTCCCCCACAAAAGGAAAAAAAAACTGGATTGGATTTTTTTTTCCTGGTCACTTGAGCACATCTAGATCACCCATTAGATTTTCTCTGGGACCTGCAGTTTGGCTTTAGGATTGATCAATCAAAATTCCAGTGGCATTAGAAGTAAATTATAAAAAGGCATGACAAAAATAGAAGTAAATATTTAATGTATCTTGGGGGTAAGAAAGGCCTTCCAAAGCATAATGTTTATAGAAAAAGAATTCAATAATAGTGACCACATTAAACAAATAAAAAAACAAAAATACTTTTGAATGTTAAGAAACATAAACAAATGGAAAAGGCAATTCTTAAACTAGAAATAATCCAGAAAATATTTCTCAGACTAATAAACTTAATATTTTTAGAAAATACTTCAATCACTCCTACAAATCAGTTACCTCATGAAGAAAATAAGGAAAATAATGTTTGCTTTGTGGCGGTTGGTAACTGACAAGCACTTGGTAGATATTCAGCAAGTCATACTTAATAATAAATTTAAAAGAAAAACACCAATCTTTTAATAGAAAAAATAAAATGACAAAAACAAGAGGTTAGCAAGTAGTCAAATTAAACAAATAAATGTAGATTAAAATCCTGGCTTATCATTTTCACTGGGCAATTTAAAAAATACTCAATATTCAAAACCTGTTTTCAAGTTATTGACAATAATGTAAATTGATAGAACTCTTCTTGAAGATATTTAGTCCATACTACCCAAAGCACTCTACAGACTTAATACAATTCATATCAAAATTCCAGTGGCAATTTTTACAGAAATAGAAAAAGCAATCATAAAATTCATATGGAACTACAAAAAACCCAGAGTAGCAAAAGAAGAAGAGCAAGAAGAACAAAACTGGAGGCATCTCGCTTCCTGATTTCAAATTATATTACAAAGCTATAGTGTGGTATGGTACTAACATGAAAACAGACATATAGACCAATGGAACAGATTAGAGCCCTGATATAAAACCACCCATATACAGTCAACTAAATCTTCAACAACGGTACCAAGAACACACAAATGGTAAATGATAGTCTATTTAATAAATGGTCCTGGGAAAACTGGATATTCACATGCAAAAGAATGAAATTGAACCCTTATCTTACACTATACACAAAAATCAACTCAAAACATATAAAGATTTAAATGTAAGACCTGAAACCATAAAACTTCTGGAAAAAAACATTGGGAAAAAGCTTCTTTACATTTGTCTTGGCAATGATTTTTTGGATATGCATGACACCAAAGCACAGGCCACAAAAGCAGAAATAAACAAGTGGGGCAACATCAAATTAAAAACCTCTACACAGCAAAGGAAACAATCAACAAAATGACAAGGCAACCTGCTGAATGGGAGAAAATATTTGCAAACCATTTACCTGATAAAAAGGTAATGTGCAAAATATATTAAAAACTCATACAACTCAATAGTAAAAAAAAAAAAAATCTGATTTTAAAGTGGGCAAAGCTTAAACAGTGATGTATGTCAATTATTTCTCAATAAAACTACATTTTTAAAAATGCACAAAGAACCTGAATAAACATTTTTCTAAAGAAGACCTACAAATTGCCAACAGGTATATGAAAAGGTGCTCAGCTTTACTAATTAACAGGGAAATACAAATTAAAAACCACAATGAGATATCGCCTCACACCTGTTAGGATGACTGTTATTAATAAAACAGAAGGTAACAAGTGTTGGCAAGGATGTAGAGAAAAGGGAACCCTGGTACACTATTGGTGGGAATATAAATTGGTACACCCATTATGGAAAACAATATAGAGGTTCCTCAAGAAGTTAAAAATGGAACTACCATATATTCCAGGAATCCCACTTCTGGATATTTATGCAAATAAGTTTAAATCAGGGTCCCAAAGAGAAACCTGCACTCCCATGTTCATTGCAGCATTATTCACAAAAGCCAAAGTATAAAAACAACCTAAATGTCCATCAACAGATGAACAGATAAAGAAAATGTGGTATGTAGATATAACATTATTCAACCTTAAAGAAGGAAATCCTGCTATTTGCGACAACACGGATGGACCTAAAGGATATTATGCTGTGTGAAAAAAAACTGGACAAGGAAAGACAAATATAGTATGAACTCATTTATATGTGTAATCTAAAATAGTTGAACTCATACAAATAGAGAATAGAATGGTGGTTGCCAGGGACTAGTTGGAGGGGAAAATGGGGAGGTGACAGTCAAATGGTACAAAGTAGCACTTATGCAAGATAAATAAGTTCTGGAAATTCACTATATAGCGTGGTGCCTATAACTGAAAATGTGGTATTATAAAATTAAAATCTGCTAAGAAGGTAGATCTCATGTTGTGTTCTTACTACACATACATACACACAAAATAATAATAATAATAAAGGAGGCAGGAGGAAACTTTGGGAGGTGATGGATATGTTTATGGCCTGATGGTGGTGATGGTTTCACAGGTATATACCTACCTCCAAACTCATCAAGTTGTATACATTAAATATGTACAGCTTTTTACACGTCAATCATATCTAAATAAAGGTTTTTTTTAAAAAAGCAATATAGTGTATTTCATCTTATCTGAGTGTAAGGTACAGCACAATTTTAAGTATCACTAAAAAAAAAAGAACAAATAAACAAAAACAAGCTAACCACATGATATGCCATCATCTGTAAAATGCATGTGAATTGCAGAGATGAAAAAAAAGTAAAAAGGTAGGCAATTTAGAACAATGAGATACGTTATTGCAAGAATCTTAATATAGAAAGAAAATCAAACTCATTCACCCACTGATTTTCAATAATAGTTGGCACAGTGGGTTGAATGGCAGCCCCCCAAAATATATGCTCACAGCCTAATTCCCCAGAACCTGTGAATATGACTTTCTTTTGGGAAAAGGATTTTACAGATGTAATTAAGCTTAAGATCTCTAGATGAGATCATCTTGGACTATCCAGGTGGCCCTAATTCAATGACCAGTGTCCTTATAAGAGACACGCAGAGGAGAGACACACGGGGAGAAGAGGAGGAGGCCACGTGAAAACGCAGGCAGAGACTGGACTGATGCAGCCACAAGAGAAAGAAGGCCAGGAGCCACCAGAAACTGGGAGAGACAACAAAGGATTGTCCTCTAGAGCCCCACAGGAGGCGCAGGCCTGCCAAAACCTGGATTCCAGACTTCTGGCCTCCAGCACTGCCAGAAAAGAAACTTCTATTGTTTGAAGCCACCAAGTTTGCGATAAGTTACTACTGCAGCCTTAAGAAACTCACTCAGGGATATAGTCAAACATTTTCTTAAACAGTGAGGAAAGATAAATGAATAAATGAAGAATGAATGAAAATGTGAGAAAGAAGTTTGAAAGCACATGTACCAAAATGTTGATACTGATTATATTTGAGTGAAATGATCGTAGGAGATACATGTTTTCTATAACGTTCTTCTCCATATTTTCCAAATTTTCCACTATAAGCATAAAAATCAGGAAAAAATAATAAACAGTATCAAAACACAATACTGAAAGAGGTAACTTTTAACAATGAAATTGTTCAACTGTAATCCTACCACCACTATAGCTTAACTATGCCTTTTCCTCACGGTCCCTTCTAAATTTTGTCTTTATAATTAAACAAGATATATATTGCCAGTCAAATGCAAAGAAGAAACATTCCTTAAAATTTCTCTAATATGAAACTTTGGGAGGATTTACTTCTGTATGTTTTCTCTCTTTAAAATGTGTTTACTTCTTAATGCATCCCTATAATTCTCCTTGAGCCCCTTTTTTTTCATCTCCTACCAAAATATTCCTTATAAATATATTATTAGTGATAAGGTTTAGGCATATCCTATCGAGACCAAAGGTTTCTACTAATAAGAGTGCAAATTGTCCTGACCTATGCATTTGAATAGTTCAGCTTCTTCATAGCTTTTTATTTTATAGCAAATATTATTATAATATTTTAATTAACAGACTTTATTTTTAGAGTAGTCTTAGATTTACAGAAAAATAAGCAGAAAATACAGAGTTCCCATATATCCCCTAGCACTCCAGCAGGTTCCCCCTCTTATTAACATCTTGCATTAGTGTGGTACATTGTTACAACTGATGAGCCAATATTAATACTGATACATTAAGTCCATAGTTTACATTAGGATTCTGATATTGTATACTCTATGAGTTTTGAAAAACCGTGACTTGTATCCACCATGAGAGCATCAAGCAGAATATTTTTACCTCCCTGAAAATCCTCTATACATCCCTCCTACCTCTAAAAACCCTGACAACCACTGATCTTTTCACTGTTTTCAGTTTTGCCGTTTCCAGAATGTCAGAGAGTTGGAATCATAAGTATGTAGGCTTGTCAGATTGGTTTCTTTCACTTAGTAATATGCATTTAAGGTTCATTTCATGGCTTGATAGCTCATTTCTATTTAGTGCTAAATATTTCATTGTACTTCATAGATTCTTAAAGAAAGATTCAGAGAAAACGTAAACGGCTTTCTCTATTGCTACGTATGACGCTTCCTGACCTCAACATGTTTACATCAATGTCTATTTCACTAGTCAACAGACACTTTGACCAAGAATGCAAACTCACTGTAGTCCTGAGGGGAAAGTTTGGCCATAGCAGTGATGTCTAACTAAATTAGTCTCACCTAGATTGTTAAATCATCCCTGTCTGGTCATTGAAGACCAGTTTTCTCTTCATTCATTCAATAGGGGAAAAAAAATAAAGACCTCAAAGAATCCTTCTGAGGGACTCCTTGCTAACGTGGAAAAAATAGGGTGGATAAAAGCTTTATTTCTTGAGATTCAGAGACTAACCTTTTTTCTTATTATATTGTCATTTGCTAGTGGTCCACTTCAAGAGATTTGGCATATGCTACAATTTCCCATGCTTCCTTTAGCAAAGTAAATTTTTCCTAGAAGGATTTATCAATAGTTTTCACACAGTGAGAAGTGTAGGGTTTTTAAAAAATATATAACTGATTTGTTGAAATATACTATTATCCTTTTTTTTAACATCTTTATTGGAGTATTATTGCTTTACAATGGTCTGTTAGTTTCTGCTTTATAACAGTGAATCAGCTATACATATACATATATCCCCATATCTCCTCCCTCTTGTGTCTCCCTCCCATCTGCCCTATCCCACCCCTCCAGGTGGTCACAAAGCACCAAGCTGATCTCCCTGTGCTATGCGGCTGCTTCCCACTAGCTATCTATTTTTACATTTGGTAGTGTATATATGTCCATGCCACTCTCTCACTTTGTCCCAGCTTACCCTTCCCCCTCCCCACGTCCTGAAGTCCATTCTCTACGTCTGCGTCTTTATTCCTGTCCTGCCCCTAGGTTCTTCATGACCATTTTTTTATTATTATTATCATTGCGCTATAAAAGCCTCTTGGGCTTTGCTTTTAGTGTCTTGTTTAATTTAACTTTTCTCAAATGACATGGTTCTATCTAATGCTATTTCCCCACTTGTTCTTTGGTAATTCTTTTTTCCTCCTGTGGTTTTTCATGATGTTTCTATGTTGGTTCCTTAAACCTTACAGGTAACTGTAATGATTCATGCAGTAAAGAATTATCAGTGCTGAGCAAAGATAAACACAGAATCTGTAATGCAAGAAAGGGGCAGAGAAGCATCCCAGGCCCTTACTCTTTTTTGCCTCCATTCCTACTCCACCTCTCACTTCCCAATTAAGATTTAATTTTTAGATAATTCTCCCTGAAGCATCAGAATACAACTTCATATCACTTAACTGCATTCCTTCACAAGTGCAGAAATGTAAAAGTTCTACAATGCTCTTTCATGGGGCATCTCAAAAAATAGGCAGGAAACACACTTAAGAGAAAGCTGATTTCAAGCAATCAGGCCAACTGGGGTATGCTAATTTGAACATATTACACGATTGAACCTTATTTTGTAGTCATAGATGGTTGAGATTTCAGAAATTTAGGCTATATATTCTTATTTCAATTCAAAGTGCTACATTATTTGAGTCTACGAATCTTTTCATTCACAGATTATGTAACATACAGAAGCATACATGAGAAAACCTCTAGTGCAGTTTTAGTCTACTAATCTTGTGCTTTCTACCAATGCCTCCTGTCACTCTTGTCAGGTATTTATGGACAACTAAACAAACACTTTAAAAGTATAGGCACTCCAGTGATCATTCGTGATACTAAATGACACTGGAACTCCAGTTATTAGGGCCTGATCCATTTGAATGCCTAATTCATTGGGGTTGTAAAGAAGAGAGATAGATGGTTTGGTAAACAGATCAGGAATGGCTGCAAATAGGAAGCAAAAGTAGATGATGGAGAAGTGAAATCAGGTGAAAGTGCAAGGTGAAAATCAAATTAAGTTAAAATCCTGAGTATCAAAGACATCTGGCAATAAGAAAAACAAGGAAGAATACAAAAGACCAAACTAAAGCTTGCAGGACAAATGAACAGGGAAAACAGGAAAGGCCAGCTGTTAAATTGCTGTGTTTATGTGGAAGGAAGTGAGTGGATGGAGATGTTGTTAATGGTGATGAGACATGAATCCATGGGGCTATGTATATTACAAACTACCCAATTCAGCCTATGATACATCTGAAATATACGAAACACCAAGTTATCAGGATCCTCTTGTCAGTGGTGGTTCTAGATCTTATTTATAGGAAACAGTTAGGGGTAGCAATTTGGTTGGAAGAGAAAACCAAGGGATTTATCATTTAATTATGTTTTTATGTAAGTGGCATTATTCTCCTTAAATGTAAATTAGAGAAAAATAAATATAACACACTTTACTAAAGAGGCTCTATTCACAGTTTGCATAATATTTTTAAATACTTATAGTTCATATTAAAATATTTTATTATTATGAGATGGCAGCACCCAGGGATACTTCTGGCTGCAAGTTGCAGAACATTTGGCTAAATTTTTAATTATCTTAAAAATTAAGAAGCCAGAAGACATGCAATTCTAAATTTGGTGCAGCAACTCAACAGTTGCTGCACCAAACTGAGTTGCTGTCTGTCCCACCATCATCAGAGCATTGTAGTTTTGTCCTTGGGTATATCACCATGATGTCAAGACGTCTACTGAAGCTGAAGCATCACACCCTTCCCCAGCAGCATTCAAGAAAAGAAGGAGAGAACCGTCTTTAAGGCTCTGCTTTTTTTTTTAAACATAGGAGAAAATCTGTCCCAGGACCCTTTCTTTACATCCCAGTAACCAGAACTCAGTCATATCTACCTTTAAACCAAACAGAAGCAAAGAGGAATAGGACTGCCAAGACTGGCTTGTACTGATCACTAATCATGCCCTTGGAGGCTGAAGAGCCTACATTGCCTAACAAAACACAGCTGTGATGTCACCAACAGGGAAGAGTCACAGGCTGCCACACAGCTGCAAGGGGCTTATGCAGACATGCAAGAATTAAAGCTACTCACCAGCACATCCCCGGGTCCCATCATTCTCTCATTGTATCAGTGATGGATCCTTGCTTCAGCCATAGCTTTCTGCATTTTTAGTCAACCTGCGAGAATAAGAAGAATGTAAAAATTAGTCTGGTCTCTAGGCATTCAAAGGTGGCAATGTATTTCATATACATTGAGAACTGCTGCTGAAGAAGTAGTTGACAAGTAATTCAAAGTTACACCTGGACTCAGATATGGGTCTTTAGTCATGACCAGGCAAAACCTCTTTCCTGATTTTTCCTCAGGAAAATGATTATTCCATGGTATGATTTCAGAGGTAACAGTAAGGTTCACCTCTGTCCTCCTACTGCCTAGAATTCCTTGTATCTGGAATCATACCTTTAGAGGTCTATTTCTTAGACTAGGAAACTCACTCATGTTAAAATGGAATTTCTGGAGGATGGATAATTATTTAAACTCTACATTATTACACAGCAGTGTGAACTAATTTTGTGTTGTTTCTGAGAACTATTTTTGATAAGCAGAAGAGAGAGGTGGGATTATAATGAAGATTCCAAGATGTTAAGTTGGAACTAAATTGGTAGGGAACAGGAGAAACACATTAAGGTATCAAAGACCCACTCCAAAAGAACAAAAACTAATTTCAATTTCAAACTCTCAATCTTTGAGTCTTTGTGCATTTTTATTAGAAAATGAGAATTGAATTATCCTATACTGAAAATAAAATTACTTTTGTTCTTTTTGAGATTTTCTGTTTTCTCTTATTCTTGATAAGTAGTGACAGTTTTCTGGAAGGTTTTTCCCTTGTTTTTTTTTTTTAATGAGTTTTCCTAAAATTGTTCTAGAATCTAGGTATGGCTCAAAACCTGGCAAAAAGTGGACTCTAGCTGTAAATTACACAGTAATAGTATAATATGATTGGCCAGGCATTGAGATGGCCATTTCTGGGATGCAGACGGATGTGGAATGGAATCCAATTATAAAATCTTAAAATTATCTTCTGGTTAGGTCTCGAACCATTGAAACCTACAGTTTTCTCTCTAATTTTGATAAAAGACTAATAACTTCTTATACCTACTCTGATACAAGCTTCAAACAACATAAAACCTAGAAATTTAAGTTGAAAATAAGATTCACAGTCACTTCATTTAGGAGCAACTAAGTAAAAATAATTATTTGAAGTTGTAATGAATTTATCAGAAGATAGATTCGTATAACTGATATTAACACAGTTCCCTCTCACTCTTATATGTAAGGTGACCAACTTTTTTGGTTAGTCAAGGACCTTCCTAGTTTTAGTACTGACAGTCCTATATCCCAGGAAACTGGGATGGTTGATCATACCACCTGTATGGAACACATCAATACTGGGAAAAGAAAATATTGCTGTAACTTCATTGATTAGCTAACATTTACAACAGCATGTTGGATAATACAGAGTATGTTTCGATTCACAGTACTCATTAGAACCCAACAACTTCTTTTTAAGCCATTGAATCAACATAATCATATTTTTCTATTCTGCAATATATAAGAAAATCGTGATGATTCATGGAATAGCACATGCACAGATTTCTTAGAGCACCTGGAGGTGAGGTGTTGTATTTAGTGCCCAAGACAAAAAACTATTGTTGTCATTTGAATTTTCTAAGACCTTGAAAGAAACTTATGCTCAGGTTTGTGAAGCCAAAAGGAAATATGTAATTGTGTAACGATTTCATGAGTCTGGGTAACCATGAGCAGCCATACTGGTAAAGTAAGCAAAGCTCACTTTGGGGCAGCTAAAAAATTCTCATTGTCCATACAACTTGTTTGAAATTCAAAACATTATCTTCATAAGAGCCCTGCAATCATGCCTTATCATCCCCGGGGGCTCAGTGAAGGTAAGTAACTTGACCAAATTCATGCAGCTAATCCACAGGACAGCTAGGCTTGAACACAGATCTGTCCGTCCCTACAGTTCATGGTCCTCCCATTCCACCACCTCTTTCTGCCCAGCACAGCCTAAGGATCTTCTGAGGAAAAAGACACCATTTAAAATAAATAATACAAATCTATAATATATTTATGAACATGATGACAGTCAGCTCCCTCCATTTGAAAACTCATGAGTTGAGCAGTGATGGCATATGAACAGATCTACATTTTTAGTATGAGTGTGTCACTGCTGTGATTGTTCTTGTTCTTGTTGTTTAGGTGTGCAGAGCAAGACAGCTTCTCTGTGGAAACTACTCAGTGAAGAAAAAAGAGCAAGAGCTAACTGCTAGAACAGCAGCAACAGATCCACACTTTTCTTGCTCCTGAATCTGCACTGTCAGATTATTTCTCATACTTTCCTGGGAAAAGAAGAACATATTCTGCTACTGGGCATGAAGCACATACAAAAATCACTCCAGTCTCAGAAGCAGTGGTGGCCCCTTGCCTGTTGCGTACAGGCACAAATGTTTCCTCTTCTTTCTGTGACTTAGGGAATTAGTGAGGGATGCCACGTGGTTTTCAGTAGAGCACAGTGATTAAGGGAGTGGTTTCTGGAGCCACATTACCATCTGGACCACTTGGTCAAGTTACTTCAGCTCTGGGACTCAGTTTACTCACCTGTAAAATGGTGATGATCAATTGCCCTCAACGTTGTTGTGTAATTACTTACACAATATACTTACAATATAGACAGGCATACAGTAAGTGCTCCATAAGTTTTAGCTATTGCTATTTTCCAGCCAAGGGCACACAACATTCATAAAAAGCCATTTACTGAGTCCCAGAGTCCAGAGTACGTAGTACGAGGCACCAGAGATACAACAGGTTTAAGATGTGATCTTGGTATTTAAGAATATTACAAACCAACTAAGAAGACAAGAAATGTAAATAAAAAAGACAAACAACAATCAAAGTAGGACCAGCGATTATCAAATTTGATTGCTGACAGACACTACTAGACAGATACTATTATTTACTCTTCACAGATTAAAAAAACCAAAAAACAAATAAAAACTAAAGCTCACAGAGGTCACCCCTGCTTTTCTCTGCATCCTGCCTCATTACATACAAAGGATTGTGACCTCCATCTCTCCATCCCAACATCCCGTGAAGTCAAAAGAGCAAGTAGGAAAATCTTGGCAATCTTATCCAAGAAGGGAAGCATTTGAGAAAGCCAAGATCAGCCTGGGGAAGCTGACTAAAGGATGCTGTATGCCAAGATCATACAGGCATTTCCATTGTTAGTGCTGGCCGGTCTCAAGTTCTGGTTCATCTCCATCATCATCCTTCTTTCTTCCATGGTACAGACTTCAAGGATCCAGTGAGCTCTCCTTCAGTGCTGCCATTCACTCACCCAGTTCTTGCACAGTTGTCTCCATCTCCTTCAAACTGCTGAGCAGTTGGATGATTTCCCCCCCTTTTACCATTCCTTCCCCAGTCTCTCCCAGTCTCGCAGCTTCTGGAGACCAGCTCATCGATCACATGTCTTTAAGCTGTTAAATGCCACTCGGTTTGGGATAACAGGAACTAACAAATAATGAACGGGAGAAAGAAAACAAGTTTGAGAATCTTACAAAGTTCTTACAGTCATGGTTGCTGGCTGATAGTTCCTCACCTCCTTTCACGAAATTAACAAGGAAGACTGTGTGTTCGATCCTCTGTTTTAGATCCACAGAATAGAGTTGATCTCTGTTCTCCCTTCTTTCTTCCTCACTCTCCTAGACATAAAGATTCTTCTGAATGAATGAACCAACCAGCAAATACACTGTATTGTTGGTGGTCGAAAACAGAACAAATCAACTTAATCTGAAATGAAAGTAGACTCATACTGCAGGCTTTGAAAGAGTTGGAAAAGTTATTCTCCATCACAAAGGTCCTCCATGGATAAACTGAGGCAACAAATCAAATACTTTACAGATAAAAAAGCAGGCGATGGAACCCTGGAAGAGGTGAATGTTGGGAAATTGCATATATCTAACATGGTCTTCAAATCTGAAGCAGAAAACATCAATATTAATTTTGATAATCCATAGGGACACTGAAACCACTGGGAAAAAATTAAAAGTATTACTCAGCTTGAATCTGTCCAGCTGATTGTCTCTACAGGCTGAATTTTTTGGATAGCTTCACTTTCTTATTCAATTTGAATATTTTATTTTTTTATACTCACTTGTGTTTCAAACAGGATTAAGGAAGTTCAAATCGCATAGATGGATGGAGACCAAAAACAAAATCTGATAATAATTGTTAACGTGTCAAGCTTAGGAGGCAGAGGGAGAGAAGAATGGCTCCTCAGACCTGAAGCAATCCTATTTCTGAGAAGGATCCCTCTCAACACTTAGAAAGATGTGATTTGATGGGAAATAGAATAATAAACAGTTTCATCTTCATTAGAAGTAAAATCTCAAACCATCTCTATTTTAAAAAAAAACAAAACTGTACTTAAAATGACATGCATTTTATTTTACTAAAGTATAGGACATTAAGCAAAGGTTTGGTTGCCTTGGTTACAAATTGTTGTCACAGAAGATGCACATCTCACAAAAAAGGAGATATAGAATGCTTTCAATATACTCTGCGCATTACAGAGTAATGGAGTAATTTAAAAATAAACTGGACCAAGCATTCATTTTTGTACTGTTAAGAGATATGTCCAGGCTTGAGCAAAGGATACCTTACGCTACTTTGTATTTCTTGAGCTCCTATGAGCCTTCCTAAAGTGTCTCGCGATGTACTGCCAACCACAAAGGTTTTAAGGAAAGTTTTAAAATTTGAGTGATTTTCTATATGTGTTTTTTCTTAATTCAGTGCCCCACAGTTGTACTCCTAATTGCCCAAATGACTAATAAGAACCTAGCTAAATATTATCAACGCGTCTATTATATGATAAAGACACGAATCTAGTATAGGAAGAAAGTAAATGTTTTTTTCTTTTACATTCTGTCAGAGTCCATTTAATCAAAAGGGGGTTTAGAAAGCCAGTCTCCCAAAATGTAGTCTTCTTAATCAATTGATAAACAGCTCACTAAAGGAAAAAGGTAAACTTTGAGTATCCTATAAGAGAAAGAGTAAATTGGTTCATAATTCACATTAGAATTATTACCATAGGCTAGGAAAGGGCTGTTCAAAAAATAAGAAACTTCACCGAGTAGGACAGTCAAGGAAAAGATCAAGGGCAAATACACAGGTGAGAATCCCATCTCTACCTCAAAATCTGTCTCTTTATTATTAATAATTTAGGTTATTTAAAATAATAAAAATTTTGAATTGAATTTTAAAATGTCACCTAGAGAAAAGTGCCATCAATATTCTGATGTATTTCCTTCCCAATTTATTTTTATGAATTTTTTACATACTTAATAAGTGTTTCCTAATAGTATAGCACACTCACCATAAACACCTTTAAAAGCTATAAAACTTGTTCAACATGTTGAAGGTATCATAATTTGCTTTTACATTCCTCTACTTTAGAACATTTATGTCTTTAGTAAATGTTGTTACTACATGAACCCTCTATTGATGTCTTTGCAATGTAGAAAGAGGAAAAAAGAAAGGGTCAGAGAGACAGCAACTCTTAAAAGAAGAAATACCACACTAAAAACAACCCCAGCACGTAATGTATGATATATACGTTAAGATCTCATTTATATATTGTAATACATATTTTGTTTATATATGTTTATATGGTTATATTACATATATAAAATTAGGAAGAAATAGAGTTTAATTTACATATGCTGATTTGTAAGGGTGTCAAGCTATATACAACAGGGCTGTTAACAGAGGTGTCAGGAGTGGAAGATGACTGACTCTTATGCAGCTTAACTTGTTAAAACTAGTAAGTCTAATTTTTGTATTTTCAAAAGGGTCAAGTAAACATATTTTATAATAACCTTTAAAAATATGTATATGAAAAGGTCAACCAGAAAAAAACTTGGATGTAGGCATATATGCAATTTGACCGAAATTACTTTTTAAAAATCCAAATATCTAAAACAACTGAACAGAAGAATGATTATCTCTGGATGTTGGAGATATAGGTAATTTTTCCTCATGTTCTTATTCTTTACTTTTTCTAATATCTTATAATACATATGAATTCATTTTGTAGTGGAGAAAAACACAGCCTACACTTTATTAAAATAAAAAGCATACCTGGCTCTGATTCCAGTCTGTTGTTTTTTAGCTGTGAACTGGACAAATCACTTGGCCTCCCTAATCCTCATTTTCATCATCTGTAAAGACAATTAGCAATGTCTGGCCTGCCTACCTGATGCATTTTTGTAAGAATTAAGTAAAAATGCTTGTGAAAGTACTATATATATCACAATATTCTGTACAAATATAAAATATCATTATTGATTTAACTAGACCAATGATTTAACTAGATGGCTAAGTAAAGAGAAGAGAGGAAAGATAAATACATTTTCTTCTACTCCTTAGCAGCCACCCAAGTATAATTCAGCAAGCTACACTTAAAGGACGCTGCGAAGAAGGGGAAGAAGAATGGGGGTGAAGTGGGGAAGAAGGAACTGCAGTAAAAAACTGCTTACAGACCTTTCTTTTGTAATTATTGACAAAGCCAAAAGTGAAAATCCTTCACTGCTGTGTCATACACCCCTAAGGACATTATGATCAGATGCTAAGAGCACCCCAGACTGCCAGCTGTTCCTCCTACCTGATTAGATGATGAAAAAAGACAATTGTTAAGTAGTTTCTCAGTTTAGCCTTATCCTTCTTTCCTATATTGCCTTGTTATATACTACACCAAAATAAGTACTTTACCAAAACTGGTCACATGCTGTCAATGGTATAATCCATTCTATTTCAAAATAAACTAGATATTAAAAATCATTTGACTCTCCTGACTAAATACTTCTCCATAAATAAAAACAAAACTTATAAGAATTAGTGTTATATTAATACAATCTGGAAACATGAATCACTTCTTATTTTTTCAAAAAGTAATCTCAACTAGATCACTTAGCACATTTAAATGTGTTGAACTATTTTGATTATTTCAAAAATCAGGTTTTATGCAAGACACCAAAAGTCCACTAGTTTTTCCAGTGATTAAAAAATACTTTTCTGAACTAAGGAGCTGGGTCAAATCCCATTATCAAAAACCATCATTCATTTTAAATTAGAATTTTAAAACTCCTGTTTTGATTTAGCTTCTGTAATGCATTTCTTTTTTCAGAAACGATTCTACCTTGATATTATGGACTATTACGTGATTTTACCAAAGTTTCTGTAGCCTGCAGGGTAAGCCTTCTCTAGTCTGACTGCTATGCCCAGGCCTAAAGGACAGGTGAATAGATTTCAGCAACAAAAGTAAAGAATACATGGAGGCGCCCATGGTCTCACAGTGGGTGATAATTAACTTCTCTGGGGCTTAGTTTCCTAATCTGCAGACAAATATTTGAATAGATCAGTGTATTCTGAGGCATACTGGCCCCACAAGATGGTCCATGAAAGATGGGCGGGGGTGGAGTGGGATAAGGGGATGGTTAAACACAGTGAACTTGAGCAATCCTGTACTCTGTGCTCCCTGTTAGAGAGGCAGTGTGGATTAGCCAAGCGGACATTTAGAAGAAACCTTTGTAATTCATCCTAAATCACTGTTTCCACAGTTCAATTAAGCATGCAAACATTTTGTCGTCGTTTTACAGAGAAGGTGGAGATAGTGAGAACCTTGACCACTGGAATACACTTTGAGAAACTAGATTTTATAATTATTAGCATCCCGTCTAGCCCTGGAATTTTCTGATGCTATGTTGGTCTATTAAAAAGTAATGAGATGTGTCCTGATTATAAGACAATTATGTCAGCAAACTTTACAATATAAGTTATGTCAGAAAATTTACAATATGGTGAAAAATAAAAGACTAATAAAATTCCTACTGAAAATGATTAATGTCAAATACTCCCAATTCCTGATATTCCACACCACAAAGAGCTGTCAAACAGCAACATAAATCAAGGGGAAAATGGAATAGATATAAGATTATTAAGCATTAAAGGTTACTGCTTTCACATCTCAAATAAGGAGCCTTTATACAGTAGTATCCTTTTTCTTGTGCAGAGAACATCTTTATCATTTGCCAAATACGTAAAATGAAGAGTCAGAAAAAGTATCTTTAAATAGATGCTTCCACTTTATAGACACCTGTGGTTGTAAGGTTGATGTATATCCAGTATATGGGTGGACAGTGCAGAGTAAATTACAGAGAAAAAGAACGAATCAAAGGGAACCCAAAGCATATCCGTTCCCCAGCACTTAGAGAAGCTGGAACGAGATACGGTGTGGAGTCACCTTGGAGACCAGGGTCAAGGGAAATCATAACAAAATTACTTTTTAGTGACATTCTAATGGCTTGCTAACAGGACCGGAGGAAAAGAAAAGGCAGTGCCAAGATCCTGGGTTTCATTTTTCCCTCAAATATTTTTTTTTTCTAAAATTAACCTTAACGTTTGCCTTCAGCTAGATATATCTGGGTCCAATCCTGGCTCTGTCATTTCATGGCTGTAGTAGCTTGGGCAAATCCTTTGATGTCTCTGAGCCTATTTTTCATGTATGTAAAATTGAGATGATAGTATGTAATTTTCACACAATGTAAAAACTAGAGAGAGTGTAAGTTAAAGTGCCTGACACACAGAAAATGCTCAATAGACGTAGCAAGGGTCATCACACTCTTACACTCTATATGCAGGTCTGAACTAGGCACAGTGGAACGATGCGTGGATTCTGTGGTCCGTTGTACTCCCCCACCATTCTACTTAAGGATACCTCCTCTCATGAAGCTGGCCAGGAGTCTCACATCCATCAGGCTAAGCAATTACCCCCACCCCCACCCCATGCTGTCCCACCACGGTGTGCTATGGTGAACTAGCGAAGGTCAAAAATGAGCTTTGACTGTGCTCTGATACGGTGTTCAGCCTATCACAGGCATAATCTCACTGACTTTCCACAACAGCTGTTACAAACGATGAACCTGTAGAATGAGGATGGTGATGGTGTCACCCAAGGTCACCCTGGCATCAGAGCTGGCACTAAACCAAAAGCCTGTCTGACTTTAAAGCTCACGCCCTTCCTCATCACACTGTACCAGTACTTGTATCCAGATCCATCCGATGAAGTGGTTTTGCTCTAGGCAAGCAGTTCCCAGCCTTTTCCTGAATAGCTTCTCTTTAAAGATAAAAACTATGTAGACCTCTATCATATCCCTCCTCAATGATACTTGGACTTTTTCATTTCTTTTTGGATGATGCACAAAGATAAACACTACCCTGATTGCAGATACGCTTTCATACAGACGGGCATGTTATTAGGCATGACAGTAGCCATATACATTAGAAAAATAGATTTACTATTGTGTGGGAGATAAATTGTTTACCTAAATCTGCAGCCTAATCATTGGGATTCACTATCTAGCTCTTTCTTGATCCTGCCAAAACTTACATCTGACTTAGAAGGTCTTCTTTTAGATGTGTGGGTTAATCTGTATTTTGTATTATTGTACATTTTAACAGAAAGATTCATTCTCATAAAAATGAAAATTTTAGATATTCTTTTATTTATTCTGTATATTCATATATAAATTCATAATGCATGTACTTACTATTTGCTGGGTGCTAATGTCTGCCCTCATAGACTTGTAGTCTATAAGGATGCACGGATAAAGAAGCCAACCAGCAATTAAAATGTATTCTGGAAATTACTATGAAGGGCAGTACAAAGTGCCTTAGAGGGCTGGAAGGGGATGTCTAATTCAGGGTATGAAGAAAAGCCTCCAGGAGGGAGTGATATCTAAGTTATGGCAAGAAGGATGGTAGGAAACAGTCAAATGAAAGTACCTATGAGGAAGGAGTAGGGTATGGATGAGAGAAGGGATGGTGGATTTAGGGAATCAAAGAAGCTTGGTATATGATAAAGATAAAATGTGAGGAATACAGTGTCCTTAAATGAGGCTGGAGACCATGGCACAAGTCTTAAAGGTCCCTGTAAAGGAGTCCAGATATCATGTGGTCTGACTGACATGAAGAGAAAAATACTATACTTCTTTAAATTGCCCAACACAGATGCCAGCTTCATCTGCCTTGTGCAGATCCAACTCTGTGCCACAGCTCTTATGAATCCAAATCCTGGTGCTTCACCTTTACCAATCCACCTTTACCAATCTGGTGCACCTACCCATGCCCCAGCTGCAGTGAGTGTTGGTGGCTATCAGCTCATAGATATTGCCTTCCTCCAGAAAACTGCCCTGAGCTAGTGGAAGCCACTTCACCCAGGAGGGATATGCACCACCTGACAAAGGCTCTCTTCCTTAACTGAGCTTTCATCAGGCTCCTCTGAATCCTCTGCTCCACTAGCTGGACCTTGGGCCTCCCAGTCTGTCCGTGTAGAATCCAGTTCAAGCAAGAATCTGGCTTAGTCCGTTTGGCAAAAATCCTCCAGCCTTGGTATCTGACCACCCTCTCTATCTGATGACATTTCTCATCCCCTACCCTTGATATTATCTTATCACCCTGGCCTGCCTGCAGCAAGAATTCTGTTGAATCAGTTTAGCAAAAAAAAAAAACACAACAAAAACAAAAAAACCCTTATTCCTTAGTAATTTTTCACCCACTGACCCTGCTCCTTGATTATAAATTTCCACTTGTCCTTGTTGGAGTCAGAATTGAGTCCGATCTCTTTTCCCTACTACAAAACCCCATTGTAGTAATCTTCCATGAACAAAGTCTGCCTTATCATCTTTAACAAGTGTCATGGATAATTTTTTCTTTAGCCCACCCATGGCTGAGTGATTATGGTACAAGGATGCACTCTTCAGTGCAGTGAAGAGTCCAACGCTTCCCCCACGCATCAGACCAAGACTGGACTTGACCTGAAACCACATCTTCACTTGCCTCTTTCTCCTTCCTTACTCGGCCTCACTCCCTCCTAGAGAGGTTTTTTCTGAAGACCACCTCCTCCATAAATCAAGGGCACCTGAACTCCTGGTCAGGCTCTGTTTCAAAGGGATCCATGGAAGACATGCCATAAAAATTAAAGAAAACCTTTATGAAGTGAAATACCCAGAAAGGATACTAAACTAAGTAAAGTTATCTTTGAATAGATGACTCAGTAAGTGGTTATTCGCTATTCACGTGATGCAGCTTCTTGGCATGGCACGACAGTTGAGAAAATCCCGTCCAGAAGACAAAAAACTTCTTTCATAATTACTCATAATTTTCACATGCAGTCTACTAAATATCAAACAGGGACTCTATAGACCACAATAACGCTCCATGAAGACCTTCTCCCTACAATGCACCTTCCTCACACCAAAGGGGCTTCCTAATGCTTCTCCTTAAAGATTCCCTAGCCCTTCTACTTCGATCCCATTCTTTCCTCCCCATTTCTTCCCGATTGTACATCATGAGAGCATAAAATACTCTCACACCTCATACCCTCTGAGGTTAAGTAGAAGCAGGTGATACGTGAGGAAGGAATAAAATGCTAGAAACATGCATATATTCATAATTTCCATTCCATTATTGTCAAAGTGCTTCACACATTTTCTGTTTGTTTGAGGACTAAATCTTTCATGTCTTTCTCTAATGTTCTATCCATTTCCCTAGCAAGTTGTGCTCTATCAATAAAGCAGAAGCACAGCAAAACCCCTGAAAGAAAAATTGTGTGTGTGTGTGGGGGGGGAAACATTTCATAAAATAAGTTAAAACTAAGATGGCTACGATATGCTCCTTATTTCCATCTCTCTTCACACCTCCCTTAAGGCAAAAACGCTTATTATTACCAATAGAGGGTTCTAGAGTACCAAGAGAGCCTTCCTTTTAAGGCTCTCTTAAAAGGAGTGTGAACTGGGACAAAGCAAAAATGTAGGAAGATCAAAGATTGTCTTCATCATGAAAAATGATTAACAATCTCCACCTTCCAACCAATGTGGCTGTTTTGAGACTGTAAAAAGCACGTGGCACTCTTCCCTGGAAGCCCCACAATGGCACTCAGAGTTCCATGGACGACCCTTCCACATGTGCTGCCAAGAGCTATCTGGACTTTGCTAGAGTGAACCACCAGAACTAAGGAAAGTCATTAAAATCTTAGCCCTGGAAAAGGTATCTTGGAAGTGCCTCCTTTAGTTAGTAGGGGCGGCAGCAGCAACAGCGGAGCCCCATTTATTGCAGGGTGTCAACACAGCTCTGTTCTCTGAATGTACAGCACTGTGTACAGCAGACCTGGCTCTGCCAGAGCCTTCAGGAAGCCCACTTTCTGTCAAGTGGGTTGCTTTTCTATTTTATTAGATGAAAACTAAGGAAAATCCCTGTCTTTATGGCTTCAAGAATTCTGTGTGCATACTTCAGATGTCTGATTTATATGTTTTTCTAACCAATTCCAAAAAGAAAATGTGATCGTAGATATTTTTTTAAGGGTTGCAATGCCAGATTTTATTCCAGGGAGTTGAAGCAATGGATGGCTAAGCCTGCCTCCCCTTCCCAGACTATTTAGTTGGGATTAGATCAATTCCCCCATGCAGTTGTGAGTTCCTTGAACGAGGTGTCCGTCTTATTTGATGTTGTATTCCAAGCATCTGCCATGTAATCAATTAGTGCTTAATGTTTCTGAACTGAATTTCTTCCATCCACATAGTAGGAATATAAGAAGCTTTTCTTATACAACCAGGAGTTACTCTGATAAATTGGTGCCTAACAATGTATATTATTAGGCTTGTGTCCTCTCATTAAATATATTATTATCAAATGAGATCTTATAGTCTCAATTGTACTAGAGGAAGAAACTGCATATTCTAGTTCCTCAATATTTCCTCTCCATGCCAATACCTTACACAAGAAATATATTTTACAAGATAAACTGAAGTTATTGATAACTAGAGGTAACATATAGTACAATATTAACATTATATATTATTCATATTGTTATAACCTTTTGAGTTCCTAATTATAAATAATGGGATTGAGGAATGAAGAGAGAATTGCTTCAGACTAGTTCTAGTCTCAGTTAATAAATATTGCTGAACTTTTGCTTATCCCCTGCCTATTTTCTGCTATCTCAACATCTTCTGGTTACCAGAACGGCAGCCTATTGAAAAAATAAACTAGAGGGAGGTAATAAGCTGCAAGTCATACAATCATAAGTTCAACCTAAACTGGCAAACAGGTGCACCCTGATAAGCAGACTTGGAGTTTCCATGTGAAACTTGAGCTGACTCTGATTAAACTAAATACGCTGGAGCAAAGCACAGAGTGTGGGGTGAGATGAATCCCCAAAACTCAAATGCCGAAAACACTACTCCGTGTTGAAAACAATCAAGAGGAACCTAATCAGTATGTCTTCAAGATACTTCACGATAGGATCTCTCCTAGAATGCACACGTTTGGTAAATTCATGACAGTATTAAAAAGGACTCTTTTACTGTACGTTGGACATTTTAGAGAATTTAATGGCTTAAATTAAAAGTCTAGTGAAAGCAATGAATACACACCACTTTGGAAATTTCTTGGGCAATATAATATGGAATTTACTTCTATGGAGAATTATCAGTGAAGTCTTTCAAAGGTATTCTTGATTGAATAAAGGTAACCTTGATTGAAGTCAATTTTAACATTTCACCATTAAATAGCCAATGAAAGTTACCTAGCCAGTAGGACTGTATTGCTGTTTGTATAATGGGAGTTAAAAAAGAAATCTCTTTAGAAAGGCTACTGTAATATGCAAGCGGAAAGCTCTTGCCATAGAGGTCAACAGAATACTTGTAATGCAGGCTCAGTTCTAACAAATCAAGTCCTGCACAGACTGAGTTACACAGAATCACTGCTCTTCCAACAGGATTATGGACATAGAGTGTAGCATTTCTGAAAGGAAGTGCTCCCTTGAGAGTGTGTACCACTTAATATACCTTCTGTCACATGCACCCCAATGTTCATAGCAGCACTATTTACAATAGGCAAGACACAGAAGCAACCTAAAGGTCCATCGACAGTGGAATGGATAAAGAAGATGTGGTTTATACACACAATGGAATATTACTCAGCCATTTGCAGAAACATGGATGGATCTAGAGATTGTCATACTAAGTGAAGTAAGTCAGACAGAGAAAGACAAATATCATATGATATCACTTATATGGGGAATCTAAAAGAAAAAATGATACAAATGAACTTATTTACAAAACAGAACTAGACTCACAGACATAGAAAACAAAATTATAGTTACCAAAGGGGAAAGGGGGAGAGGGATAAATTAGGAGTTCGGGATTAACAGATACACACTACTATATATAAAATAGATAATCAACAAGGACCTACTGTAGAGCACAGGGAACTATATTCACTATCTTATAATAACCTATAATGGAAAAGAATCTGAAAAAGAATACATATAAATGTATAACTGAATCACTTTACTGCTTTGCTGTACATCTGAAACTAACACCACATTGTAAATCAACTATACTCCAATAAAAAAAGAAATAAAATTTCAGAAAAGTGTAAAAAAATGAAATAAAATACCCTCTCTTAAAGACAGAAACTGCTGCAGTACCACTTGGTAACAAGTGACTTTCATTTTTCACATTAATGATAAAGTTCAGGAGCTAAGATACATCATGAGGGCCAGGATAAACTGACCTAATATTCTGCAACATCCATATTAATGACCATGAGTGTGAAAGAAGTCAAAGACATGCTCAATAAAAAATTTTTAAAGAAAACTAAAATAGGATCCTTTGCTACTGTTGTTAGACCACCATGGTTGATAAAGGCAAAAGTCTATGTAGTGAATATACTGTAGGGAAACTTCACAGAGACAATCTCAAGTTATCTACTACAAAAGCCTTTTGAATAAGAGAAGGTTTGTACAAATCTGAACCAATTCCATAAGAATAGCTGAAAAACAGACACTATTTTTAGATTCCCTAAGTTACTTTAGCACTTAGCATAAAGCTTGTATTATACAAAGAATTAATCAGCATTAGTTTCATTGAATTGAAATCTATTTGGAGAGCAGTATCAAACCGGCTCTGAATTTGTTCAACTGAAAGCTAGACATTTATCTTTCCATTGAAGGGAAAAAACTGAAAAAGTCACTAAAGTGTTTAATCACAGCATCATGGAACCCTCCACACAAATAGGGGGGACTAGACAAGTCATTTCAGGGTTAAAGTCTAATGTAAGGTAAGACTTCACGGAGTCTATATGTGGTTGTGAACAAAGCATTTGAGAAACTTTAGTGGTCAGCAGGTTATTCTGATGGCCTGGGATTGGCTCAGATAATAAAGATTTCAAAATTGAGTAGCATTTCACATGTATCACTTTGGGTTTAAATATGAAAATATGCGGTGTTGGTCAAGAATCCACATTGATTCTGCAGGCCCATTCTGGAGGAAGAACTTTACAAACGCCATTGCCTCTTTTTTCCCAAACTAGTTTGAAGCGTTCCTAGTTCCAGGAATTTTCTCTGACAACAGGTCTAGATTTGCTTCCTTCAGGTTGGAATCTGGCCACATGTGTCTCCTGCCATCACCATGTCTCATCAGCCCCAGGAAAATGCTCACACTAAAAGAAAGGAGCAGAATATTCTGGATATGTCCAGGCAGACAAAGTCTGCCAGGTTTATCATTTCCTAAAATGGCACTCCATGTTCACTGCTGGGAGTCATTCCCGCAGAGGAACTAGAGAGGCAATATATCTTGGCTTGCGTCTCCAATTGTAATTACATGGCAAACAAAAATAGATTCTAGTTGCTGGTCAGTCTGTTTTGCTCCTCATTTGATTTTGCCAAAAGATTTTCCTCTCTGGCGTAACGCTGAAGTCAGTTCTCTTGTACTCTCAACTTCTGCCTGGAGAAGCCCACTCCCACGCAGTACTGTTGAGCAATTTTAAGTTTGCTAAAGACGTCAGAGCAGAAATGAAATAGGGGATTTATATATAGCACATTTCAAGGCAAACCACCCTCAAATCCTGCTCTTCTCCAACTCTGCTGCTTTAATAGCAGTTACACTCAACCCCTCTGTAAGCTCTCTCCTCGACTTTGCCAAACCAACTCTGCCCCCCACACTCTTATATTCCTCTCACCTCCATACAGGGAAGAAAGAAAAAAGCTAAAGAAATAATGATAACAATTCTTGCATAAAGATGACACCATTCATCCGAAGGTAGCAGAGAAACGTAGCTCTGTAAATACTCCTAGGGAAACACCATTAGTTTCATTCAGGCATCTCCTTGGTGTGGTACCACCCTCCCCATTCAGCTTATCAAAATAGTTGTTCCAAACCCAACAGACTTTTTCCGAGAAGTATTATTTTGCAGGAGTACAGACTCTTTCCATATTGTTTCTGTAGGAAATGGGCACCTGGACCAGTATGATTTCCTACCACAGGAATTGAGATCGAGGGACCTGTGCCTTTAAGTTCTAGAGAGCAGATGGGCAGTGTAGTCAAAGTGTCAGGTTCTCTTCCCCGTGCAAATGAAGGAGTAGACCCATTGGGTTCAACTATCCCAAAGTCAACTGGGTCAAGATCTCATCAGAGTCCCACTGGAAGGGGAGCTACTTTGCTCTCTGGCAAAGAACTATTAATGCGATCTCAACTAATATCAAATAAATACTTAAGGGTTTTAATCTAAGCTTGCCTAATAATGGGGGGGGGGGTGGATTTAGGAGAATAATAAATAATTACAGATGTTAGGAATGATGTACTGTTGTTTATTTTGCATTCCTAATAGTGATTTGCTCTTTTGGAGTTTAATAGCTGCATTTCTAATATGATTAGCTCAAAATAATAACAGCTGCAGTGAAGGATTTATATTGAAATCCTTTTTATTCCCTGCCTGTTTATTGCTAAGCCAGTATGGAAAGGTATAACATTTATTAGCTATTTGGACATTTGTCTCCTGAAAAAAGTCTTCTATATTAGGAAGTTTAGTTGGACTTAGTGACCAAAATGTAGACACAAAAAGTGAACATATTTGGCCTCAGCCAAGCAAATAGGCACAGTTCTGCATATGCAGAAATCGTAAGATACTACTGGACATGATTCTATACAAGCACATTTTAGACACTAAGTTCCATAAAAAATAAATGATATTGTAATGTGAAGTTTCTTTTTTTAAAAAGTTCTAGCCTCCTTTTATCAGCTCACACATAAAATTCAAAATAAAAATATTCTCTTACATAAGTAAAACAGATTTGTGACAGTAACAAAAAAACCATGGTGATACTGTTAATTAGTTAAGAATCATTGGAATGACGTATGTATTGTAAACGTAGACAAGCAAATTCACCTTTTAGCACTATGACTCATTTTGATTCTAATTGCTTTTGCAGGACTTTTATCCTTTCCGGAAACTTTATTAGCACAAAGACCACAAAATTCAGCTGAATCTAGCAGAGAAAGGTATCTATGTTAACATTAATTTCTTGGAGAGGTTCTGCTTTAGAATATAAGTGACTCTAGATTGCAAAGTATCAGAAAATGGGTCCCACTTCCCACCCTGCCCCTACCCTCAAACCCAGGACCCTAAATGAATTCTTCGTTACGCTGTAAAACAGTCATACCAAGTAATAATCTTTCCTCCTGAGAAACAAAAAGTCAAGCCACAACAAAAAGCCTGTTGTTATTTATCATTTTTATAATTAATCCTAAACTGGCAAAGCCAGCTAACCTTAAAATAAATCAAACTGTACAACTAAGGGAATAATGTACAGAGGTGAGGGGAAATTTTATCCTTTCCAAATGCATAAGAACTTTCCGTAACGTCATTAATGAAGGAAAGAATTAACACGTGCCTTTATATCAGTGCTTAGTCACGTACTCTTTTTGGGGAGACATATACCAACATGAGGAATCTCCTGGTCTACGTAAGACCAGATCACAGCCTTGGATTCAACTTTGGTCTCAGCATGAACCTAATACCTGAAACTGAATTAACAGAATAATGACGAAATGCACCTTTTGAACATAACTGATGTCTTCTAGCTAACATAAGCTATATTTTTTAGTTTAACAATACCATATGTATTTTTTCCCAATTTTTCATAAGAAGTAAAATCTTTCCTTTGTGTCACTTTTTTCAAGTTTCTCTGAGTGTTCTTTCTGAGTTATCCTGACCCATGGAAAGGTGAAAGTTACAGTCTCACCCCCCTACATATTTTTTTCATTTTATACCAAGTTAATTCAAGTCAACCAGTACATATTAAGTACCTATTGTGTTCGGGAATTAGTATCAGAGAATGAGACAAATTGAAAGCAGTTTAATTTGGCATCCACTGAGAGTGTTTACATTTAGGTTCACAAGGTCACAGATTATGTTATACCTGAATCAAGCTACTTTGCTGAATACTCTATTCAAAGATAACAAAAAAATGATAAAATGAACTCTTTCCTTCCAGAACACATATGAGAGATTTTTTTAAAGAAAGAGCCATTTACTTAAGTCATTTTGTTTCATCATAATTTGGTTTTGAACTCTTGGCGTGGTAATAAAATCCCACCATCAACTTTGCAAGATGCAGGAAAGATTGCTCTTACATGCCTGCCTGCCAGGGTCCCACCTAACTGGGCTTAGTCCCTGGGTCTCTGACATATTTCCTGGCTATGCCTCCTAAGACATGAGCTCTCATTGTGAATGAGCTGAAATGCAGACTTAATACAAACGAGATTCTTCCTGTAAATGTGTGTATTGTTCAGGAGTCACTTCAGGTAACATTTTCCATGCAGGATTTAATTGCTAGAGAGCTTTTCTCTTCTACCTGCCAAACCTTTTTTTTTTCCTTGTGTTCTTTGAATACTAAGGCACATGAGCCTGCTAACACATGAACAATACTAACATGAATTTTTAAACATAGTCTACATGAAACAATTCACATGTCTGATTTATTATACATTCATCTGATTCTTTACATAATAAATCAACAGACTTACAGAGAAACGATGGGTTTCAAAATTGTGCTTGACAATGTGGAAGATAAAGAACGAATCTAAAATATTATCCCTGTTTTCAAGGAGATCAAAGTCTCTTTGACAGAAAGAATAACACAGTAAGCAAACAGCAAACTGTTCAAGATATTATATTAGTAAAGTAAAATTGTGGGTGCTCTCTTGAATATGGGGATGTCTAAGAGCCATCTCAACCTTAACAAAACCAAAGCTGAAATTCTGTTCTTACCCCCCAAAACCTATTCTCCCACAGTCTTAGCCTTCTAAGTTAATGACAAATCCATCCTCCCATTTCGAGCCATTCTTGATTGCTCTCTCTTTTTTTCATACATCACATCCAGTCTAAAAGCAAATCTTGCTGCACCTACTGATAAATATGTGCAGGATCTTCTGACTACCATCGCTGCTACCACCCTGGCCCAAGCCACCGCCATTTCTTATCCAGATTCCAGTTACAGTTTCCTAACCAGTATCTCCCCTTCCTTCTTGCCCACTATAGTTTAATCCCAACCCAGCAGCCAGAGTGGTTGTGTTAAAATGAACACCAGTTGATGCATCATGCTAAAGACCCTCCAGTGGCTTTTTGACCCATCAAAGCAAAAACCAAATGTTGTACAATGGTCTACAAGGCTGGTCAGGATCTGAATCACAGCACTCATCTGACCTCATTTCCTAGAGTTCCTCCCATCTTTGCTCCTTTCCAGCCACAGTAGCCTCCTGCTGTTCCTCTAGCACATGTGGCATCCTCCCATTTCAGGGCCTTTGTCTGGTTCCTCTTTCTGGAATCATGCTCTCTTAGGGCTTGCTGCCTCACCTCAGTTAAGTCTCTGCTCATAAACTGCCTCCTCTGAGTGCTTCCCTGGCCACCCTATCTAAGAGCACGATTCTCTACTAGCCCCCCCAGCACCTTTTCTGATTTATTTCTCATCCAATTCTTATAACCTCCTAAAATATAAATACTGTAATTGTTTATTCATTTGTTTGTTTTTCCTTCTCCATTAGAATAATCTCCTATCTCCTTCTTATACTGCTGTATCACCAGTACTCAGGAGAGTTCCTGTCACATAGTAGGTGTCAAATAAATGTTTGCTAAATCAGTGAGGCCACTTAAGAAATCTTCAAAAGCCATATTAGCCTTCTTTCAAAAAACTTCTATTTACTAATACCAGTTGATGTAATTTTCACCTGCTTATTAAAACTTTATCAATGTATCAAACTTTAAGTTTGAAATGTATGAAGTGAGCTGTCTAATTAGATTTCTAGATATGTTTTTGTCTCTAAATAATGTTCTATTTTCTCAAGTACCTTTTTCTATCTTCATATTTATTATCTATTCAGTCCAAAAACGGGACCAGAGAGTTATTACTTGGGCACTGCATCAATGAGGAAGAATAATATCGGCTGCTGAAACAAATAACCCCCAAATCTCTGTGCCTTAACACAGTAACAATGTGTTTCTCACCTACATTATGGTCTGATGATTCTCCTGGTGGATTTCTTCCAAGTCATGACTTAGGATCTAAGCTTCTTCCATTTTGTGACATTGCCATCTTAAAAACGCGGCTATCAAGGTTGCCAAAGAAAGTGAGAGTTAATGTGAGATGATTATGCAGGGGTTTTATAGCCATGCCTGGAAGTGGCATACGTCATTGTCCCTGTATCCCTTTGGCCAAAACATAGTCATATGACTCCAACACAGCTTCCCAAGAAGCTGGAATATGTAGCTTTCCTGTGTGCCCATGAAGAAGAAATCAAACAGGACCCCAGGGTCCAAATGAAAGAATATTCCAGAAAAGTTCAATCTCTTCATTCAATTGTTCTGACATGAAATTTTTGATCATTACTCTAAAAATCTTGAACAAGAGTCTGAGGGTTAAAGCAAAGGATGTCAGGGAAAGAGTGCAATATAGAAGGAAAGCATTGGAATAGTTCCACAAGATGAGTTATGTTTCTTACATTTTGCATCAGCTTTTGCTAAAGAATCTCTAAGGAGGCATTTTTTTAGTCCCAATTGTGTTTAGAAGTCTCCTCATACCAAGTAAAGAAAGTAGACCATTGGACAGTCAAAATTTTGTTTCTTTTTGGTTTACACTGCCTCTCAGATGAACAACTTTGCCCAGATCAAAAGATCCCCAGGGTGAGCACTATAATTCCAAATTGTCTTTGGTGAAATTGTGAGAGAAAAGTATGCACACGGGTTAGCATTATAGTGAGAAAACATAAAGGAAGCAGGTGTATGGCCTGGAAGAGGCACAGTTTTAGATTGAAAAGATGCCATGAGCTCACAAAGTGTTTGTGAGATGGGTGTTTGAGTGAGCTTTTGTCACTGGAGCTTGGTCAATGACCAACCATCACCTATCAGGAACCAGATAAAACCTCCTGATTCTGGGTAGATGAAACTAAAACAGAAACTATTCTCAGGAACACAAAAACAAGATTGAGGAAGAAGTCCTTATAAGGATTTGAAATGGTGACCTGGAACCAAGTTTGTCCAAAGGAAGCAGATAAGAAATTTTCTGAACATATCAACCCCCAGGCTGGCTTGAGGACAGATTTATGGGCTCATCCTCTCCCTATAGACAAACACCATTCAAGACAGACAGACTAACAAGGCATCAGACAAGCAGTTATTAAGTAGTAAAAAACAACTTCACTGAAGGACAGTACAAATATGATCAGAAAACCAAAATCCCAAAGAGGGACTTATTCCTAGGAAAACAAAATAAACCCAATGCAAAAGGGCTTTAAGAAAGTACTGGAGCTCAACTTAAACTATAAAATATTATTATTACTTTATAAAATATGATTGTTCTTCCCTCCAAATGGGAAAAAATTCTGAAGGACTTCAATGAAATGACTGAGTTCAATTCTTCATGAATTTATCTCCCAAGCATGGGCTGGTTGGCTTCTCCAGCAGGTAGAGAGAGACGGGGTCCCAGGTATGTGCAGTTATTGAAGAAATCAAGATGGAATAATAAAGCAACCAAAGACATTCAGAAGTTGGCCTGGCACTCACAGCTAAGCCGTGTTATTATGTCCTATTGGACACAAATAGAATACCAACTTCAGACAAGGTTACTCTGAGACTGTAATAAAATAAGAAGCAAGGCTAATTCAACATTTTATCTAAGCAAAGACAAAAACAAATTGATTGTGGCACCCACAAAATGCCAAACACCTCTTCTCTTGGCCCAAATAAGTGACTGATAATTCTTCACAAATTATAGCTTTATCTTGGTCCTAGTTTCCTCTTTCTACAGGCAAGATTTATTGGGATGCCCAATCATACAATTACCCCCCTTTCTGATAGCATCCAACCTAGAGCTACTTCCTTAGTCCCTCCCCCATATACCCAACCATAGCCCAAAGACATTAATTCCTTTCTCCATTTTAAGTGTAAGCAAATTTTTCTGTTCAGAGTAATAAAGTGATGATGCTACTTGATCCTTCTCATGCCAAGTAATAGAGGCAGTAGGGGTCAGCTGATGGTTAAGAGCCTGGGTTTGAATACTGTGTTTGTCTAGTGCACACCCCCAGTTAATTGTAGAATGGAGATGATATAATAATGTCAACTACCTCAGAAGGCTGAGAAAATTGATGATGAGATATGTATAGCATATATAAATATAGCGCCTGGCACATAGTAAGTAATGGGTTCAGAGGGACATGTAATGAACCCATTACATAGTAAGTAATGGGTTCAGAGGGACATGTTTGCATGGTTATTGATCTTGCAATGCAGTAGCCAGCCTCACTGAGAGCAGGTCTCCTCTACTTTCCCCACAGGAAAATCTCATATTCCAAAGTCACAGCAACAAGCTGATAACCTCTGGCCTAATGGAGACCTTTTTTTCCACCTCTGCCCATCGGTGTCTATTTGAGCAACTACGTGTAGGAAAACAAATTGGTTGACTGATCAAAACATTCAACTGTTTTTCTAATGTTTTGCCATCAAGAGGAGACACAGCCTAAGGGTAAGTAGTTAAGCTAATTACTTTCAGGATCACACAATAGTTGACAAGCAGGCTCAGCTCAATATATGAAACATGCTGCTTAGGAAAACCAGTGCACAATTGATGGGGTAGTGGATGAACGCTGTCAATTAAGGAAACAGAACTAAAGTATACTGAGAAAAGTACCCTGGGTTTTTAAGAAAAAATACTGTTCTTTTATTTATATTGCATAGATAACCAAAATTAGAACTTATGTATTTGTTTATTTTTATTTTTTTATTGAAGTATAGTTGATTGACAATGCTATGGCAATCTCTGCTGTACAGCAAAGTGACTCAGTTATACACATATATGCATTCTTTTTTATATTCTTTTCCATTACGGTTTATCACAAGGTATTGAATATAGTTCCCTGTGCTATACATTAGGACCTTGTTGTGTATCCATTCTATATAAAATAGTTTGCATCTACCAACCCCAAACTCCCAGTCCATCCGTCTCCCTTTCCCCCTCCCCCTTGGCAACCACAAGTCTGTTCTCTATGTCTATGAGTCTAGAACTGCTGTATATAAATATCCCTTTGTCCATGTGCTAATCATTTTGATTTAAATTTTGTTTGATTTTGCATACACATTCTCAAGATATTATTTATATTCTTTTCTCCCATTAGCAAATAATGTACATTGGAAGGGATGAGATTTGCAATGTATTGCTCATTTAGGCAATTATTGACTTGGGATAAAGATTTATTCTCCTATTTCTCCCTTAAAGGATGGGAATTATTTTTCAGCTATTGCTCAACCCAAGAGTTTTCATATAAAAGTGTTTTTTTTAAACATACTCTACTGCTGTTTCCCAGATTGGTTAGTTACATGAAATGAATTTTAATTTTAGGAATTTTATTTATGGTATTTGTCTACATCGTTTAAAATATTTTCTTAGACTTAGTGCACAATTTCTTTTATCATTCCTGTGTATCCATATTCAGGTCTCTTAATTATTTTTACCCAACAGTTTCCTTGAATCTCTGCACTTCTCCGTCATTTATTTCTAGAATTCAGCTACCCAAGGCTGACTACTGCACTGCTGAAGCTGTAAAACCACCTCCACCCTGGTCCATGAGGATCCTTCCTTAACAGGCCAAAGTTACATCAGCCTTAATTTATTGACACCACATATGGCAAAATCATTCGATCTCTAGTTTCATCTGTTTCTCTTTTGGCAATTCAGTAGTCTAGGTTTCTTCTGCCCATAAAATACTTGAGTTGTGGACTATTATTTTTCAAATTATTAATATACTTTGAATTTTTTCCTGTTAGAATTCATTTTGATTCTCCATTGCCCAAACTACCGATCTATGCCTTCACTTCTTTTTTCCCAACTTTGCCTGGAATATTCGTTTCTTAATAATGAAGTATTTTCAAAAAACACTAAAATATTAATGAAAAAAAGCCTTGTAAGTTCAGAGCACATTTCTCTTAAAATTCTGTATGACATAAAGCCATTATTTAAGTACATATAATGAAAACTGAGTTTTTGAATAAAATAAAACGAACAGAGGTAGTAAAAGAGATGAAAATATTACACACCCCTTTTAAAAAAGATAGTAGACTTAATGTAAAAAAATAATGAAAATGAAGGGGTTGTTAAAATCATACTTTATTACACCTTTCAAGAAGTACTAAGGGACTCTAGATCTATCTGCAAATATCTAGAAGGATCATAGAATCTTAGATTTGAAAGAAATATTAAATGAAAGTTCAAATGAAAAATCCAACCCGAAAGCTGCTTCTTTGTTAACCTGTCCTAATTGATCTTCCTTCTACACACAGTGAAACTCAAAACAAGTCTATACCTGTGTCCTCAGATGTTTGTAGATTGTTATTTTCACTCCCATTTCCAACCCTTACTTGTTTTGATGTGGTTTTAACACCTCTTACCATTTTAATGGCTACCGAGGAACACACTAGTTTTCAATGTATATTTTAAAATGTGACACTTGAAATTGAACACTTGGTTCTAGATGATCTTTAATTGGTATTGTGAGCAATACAGTTAATTTGGCAGTGCCCGGCCACCTCTGGCATGGTGAATCATGTTCCTTGGGAACATAATGGCCCAGATTAGCACTCAGCAGTTATTCCCACCTCCTTCAAGTATGCTGTTTAGTACTCTAATAACTGGAAATCTTAAAACTCTACTTCTCAGCCTTTCCTCCTGCTAGGATTTTGGTCTCCCAGTTAGAAGCAATCATGAGATATTTGGAATGCACAAGTGAGGTGGAGGCCATCTTATCTCCATACTGCTTTTGGCTGTTTCCTACTGCCAGGAATGTTTATAGAGATTCAGCATCCAATCACCAGTCCGATGGGTATTGAGAGACTTTAGCCACTGAGGCAGCTGTGTTCCCCATACAGTATTCAGGCAGTTGCTGCAATCCTTCCTTACTGATCCTAAGATTGCAGCTGTGGTCGAATGTTCTCGAGCTCACTCTTTTCAATGGCGACCTTCCGATTCCCCAGCTTCCCCCTGGCATGTGAATCTCATAGTATTATGTGAGCCATTCCCTGGGGACCAGTCCAGAATCTGATTTCCAGCCTTTCCAACAACTATTATTATAATTCACTGTATTTAAATCTACTTAAAATGCATAATATGTCTTTTGTTTTATGCACAAAACCCTATATGTCATAAATACTAAATATAACGAGACTATTATGCACTAGGACCCAGGCTCTTCACCTATATTACACAGAAAATATCACACCGACTTATTATACAGGTTTGAGTTATATAATAATCATATTCTACTAAACTCCCCAGCCTTCTGGCTCTCCTTATGAGCAAGAAGGCTCCAGTGTCCAAAAGCAAGCCTCTGAAGATCACAGGTGCAAGTGGATAGCAGCAACGCACACAAAAGCTGGGACACAAGAGCTGGTAAAAGGGATCCAAGGAACACTCAAGTGTCTGTTACACAACTTATGAGACATGTGAGAATTGATGAGTTGAATCTGTACTTTAACTAAAGTGTTGATAAATATATGGTCTAGGACTGGGTCCATTCTAGAGAATTCTATTAACACTACAACATTGTGAAGAGGAAATCATATCATTCTATGGTAGTCACAAAGTAGGTAGCCAAGAATGGGTAAGTAATGAGAAATAAGTGTTATTCTAAGATACATACTTCTGTCTCAGCCCTAAAGACATTTTCATCTCCAACGAGGATAGAATAATCTTGACCATTCTAATCTTGATACAGTCAATGTCTAGCTTCAAGATCATATCTAATAAAGAGTTAGACATTTTATAATATCACCCAAAGGCTCACTAGTCATCCCTGAGGCTGTCCCTTTTTAATTCATTTATTTGATAATGCAGAGAATGAATGAGGCATATGCTTTCAAATTTACAAGCATTACTAAACTAGTCAGCCTGTTAATACTCGAATTATAATTCAAAATGGACTTGATAATATGATATCACTTATATGTGGAATCTAAAAAAGAAAAAAATGATACAAATGAACTTATTTACAAAACAGAAATAAACCTACAGACATAGAAAACAAACTATGCTTGCCAAAGTAGAAAGGGTGGGGGAGGGATAAATTAGGAGTTTGGGATTAACATATACACACAACTATATATAAAATAGACAACAACAAGGACCTACTGTATAGCACAGGGAACTATACTCAGTATTTTATAATAACCTATAAAGGAAAGACTGAAAAAGAATATATATAAATGTGTATATATATATGTATATATATGTGTATATATATATATATATACATATATATATAAAACTGAATCACTTTGCTGAAACAAACACAACACTGTAAATCAACTATAATTCAATAAAACAAAAATAAAAAATAAAGCAGTGAGAAAAAAAACCAAAATGGCCTTGATAAGAAAAACTTTCTTGCAAAGACATATACATATATTGTGGACATGTGTTAGAATAAGGATAATACACACACACATACACACACACACACACACACACAGATGTGTGTATGCAAACACAAGAATAATTAAAGTATGTGGCAATACCAAACAGTATTCTTAAGAGATGAATTTTTTTAAAGAGGGTCCAGGGTCCAGAGGGCAACGATAAGAGGTCAAAAGATAAGAATCACTCTAAGTATAACTTTAGCTCAAACTGAAAAGAATAAAGAAAGCCAAGAGAAATCGTTATTACCTTCAAATTCATACAGGGCTACTTTATGAATGAAACCATGAGAGAATAACTAGAAATAAGCCAGTTTAATTAAGGCACAAGGGAAAAAAGAAAAATGTCTTAGCCTTTGAGGTGGTAAGTAGATCTTTTGAGGTTGGGGAGCAGAATCTTTTGGTTTCCATCTAATCACTGGCTAGTGGTCTGGCCCAGGTGTCTTCAATTTGCCCCTCAAGATCCACCCTCCAACCTTCTCCACCTGCTCACTGCTTTAGAGATCGCTCTGCAGTGAAGGACATCTAAGTTAGATTTCAGCTCAGCCAAGATTGGAGCCTCAGCAGATCAGAGGGAGACAGTAAAGCAAGTTCAGGCTATTTATTTCCTTGTTCCTCACTCTGCAAGTTCTCCTCAAGCTACATATATTATTTTGAAAATTAATTTTCTCTGAAAAACACTTTAAAAATAAAACCTATAAAATGACACTTTCCCATTTTGCATATACCTCGGGAACCATTTATGGAGACTTTTACACAGTAATCTTGAGCTTTCCTAGCACAACAGCTATTTTTATCTTGGACATCTGCATTAAAAAATGCAAAATATTTATCTTTTAAACTGTTGGTTTAATCTAAACCAGTGTAAAATGTTTTATGGTTTAATTTCTTAGTCTTTTTAAGTTTCTTTCCAAAATAAATATGTCCTGTGGCTCTTTGGTCTCACTTTTACAATCATCAGCTTTCGTTGTTGGCTTTTCCCCATGTGGAAAGGAATTGGATTTAATTCCTTACAAAACGAAATTTTGAAAAATGCATTTGCCAGTGATGCGACCTTAGCCAAAATGGATGATTCTAGATTTGGCTTCATCGTTCTGGTTCTGGGTCAAAATGGATTTGTCCGGCAACTATGTGGAAAAGGATTAATATGTGATTGGAACATTTTGAAAGGCAAGGCTAGTGACAGTCCTGGCCTTGCTCCCTCTAACATCTTGAATCATCGTTGTCTGGAGTAGAGTCCATCAGTTGCCTCAGAAACAAAGGGGGGCGGTAATGAATGTGTTCATTGTACTGAAGGGTTTTAGAAAAATGGGGACAAGCTCGGGAATGGATGGGGAGTAAAATTCTTGTCATATATGGGAATTCTGCCCTGGATATTTCACATCGTTGATATATTTAAGCACCTTCGTAGAGTATTAGGTATTGAAAGAGACTGACCATGAAAGAAATGCATACTATCATCTTATCCTTCTAAGAATATAAAAATCATTTTACCTAAGGAAGAGGGAAGTCTCAATTTGCCTTTTACAGTCATCATATATATTGATCCTAGATTGAATATTACCATATCTTGGTACATCTGATAAAATTTTCCAGTTCCCTAGCTTCAAAGGTAAAAATGTATGTATTTGGGGGAATCAAAGATATAAGTGTATTCTCCTTAAATAAGTGAAATACTGAAAATAGCAGTCACCTTTCCTTTTTACAACAAGCAATGAGCATGTCTTTCATGGAACATAAAGAATATTGTATGAGGTGGCATTAAGGAATATAAAAGAAATCTTGCTCTCCAGGAGCCTATAATCTGATCATATCATTTTATCACAAATCTCAGAAATTACCTTGCACTCTGAAAATATTCACAGCTCAAACATAAGAAATCCAATGAACCACCTTCCCTATTAGGACCAAATTGCTACAGGAAACTAGCTTCCTACCTGGGTTATTTAGATAGGGATGGCATATTTACTGTCTCAGGGACACTTGGCCAAGGTAGGTGCTTGTCACTGGTCTCCAGCATGTGACAGCTAGAGCAAACTCTTGTCAGCATAAGTGTCTCATGGTTTTAAATGGGATCGTCACAGCACATCCATCAGTGCAAAAGAACTCATGACTGAAAGACTAAATTTACAGTGTTTACAGAGAAAATTCACGTATATTGCACAATAGCAAACATTTCCAGAAAATTCATATTAATAATGGAAACCTTTTAGAACAGTTTAGCATTATTTAGAATTTATTTTAAGAATGTACTTTCTCTTTATAACTTTTCTATTAATCCATTCTAAGGCCTCTTTCAATTAAAGAACTGATTAAACCATTTCAAATAGGACTAAATCCAAAAACAAAAGCCCACTCCCTGAACTTTTTTTTTTGGTGCCCTCCCTGAGGCTGAATTTTTAAATAAAACATACTTTCCAATCGAATTATTTTACTGTAATAATGTTTGTAACATTTATACTCTTTATAAAATATGCATTGAGGATATACCTATATTTTACCTTACTTAAAAGTGTGCAAATTTAATAAAATGAACAAGAAGAAGGTACAAATGGTGAGGTTAATCTGCCATGTCCAAAGATCACTAAACCTCATTTGTTTGGGTATCTTTGAAAAAAACTTAAATAAATGTTTAAACATACATATTTCTGTAAGCCAAAAATATACAATCATAAAACCAGAGGGGCAAATCATTTGCAGATATTATGTAGACAACTCTGCTACCTTCAGTCTTCTGTCATTCCATGTAAAATATTTATTTCATTGTATAAATTTCTTATATAATTACAAAAATATTTTTTAATTGAAGACAATTTGGAAAATGCATTTTATACCAAAACTACTATTTCATAGACTAGGCTGGTATAGGCAAAATTTTGAAATAGAGTTTTCTAAGGTTTTAGTACTCAATTGTCTTTTTCCTTTACTTTCTCAGGGATCTCCTATATTTCTACTGTTTCAACCACTTGCTTTTTTTTTCTGTCTGTATAACTTCTGATAGACTCCTATTTTTAACTCTCATCTGAGCTCTAAATAGTATTCATATTTGCTTATTGCATAGTCCCGCCCAAATAGCTCATTGAGATCTCAAATATCCAGTACTGAACTAATTCATCACTTCCGCTCCAAAAAAGAAGTTCTTCCTCATTAGATTCCTAACTCTTTAAATGGAATAACTATCTTCCATTTCTAACACTAAATGTCTCAAAGTCATCTTTTATTCTCTCCTTTCCTTTATTCTCCTCTTTCAGTCATTGTGCAAATCTTTGTGCCTATCTCTAGAAATTACTCCCTCTTATTCACTACCACTACCTTGATTCAGGCATCATTTACCTTCCTTTTATACTTTTTATTGAGCTGTAACATATATACAGAAAGATGCACAAAATGGATAGCTCTATGCATTTTTGCAAATATCCAGCACCAAGATCAAGAAGCAAAGTCTCACCGATACCCTAGAACTCCCCTCGTCCTCTCTCCCGGTCACTAACCCCACAGGGATAACAACTGTCCTAACGGCTAATAGCACAGATTACCTTTTGCCTGTACTACTAGGATGGCCTCTGAACTAAACATCCTATCTCTAGACTCTCTCTCATCAATTCAGCACATAACCACCAAAAAACTCTTTCTAACACGCATTTGTCCATGGTATTCCCTTCCCCCAAACCTCCACTGGTTCTCCACTAGATCCCAGAATGCAATCCAACCTCTTGGTATTGCCTGTAGTGATTTAAACCCGCACCCCAATTAATCCTCAATACCCTCCAGGTTTATCCTTTTGGCTCACTTGCACGTCCTTTGAAAGGTGTAAGCACTGGTTAATCTAAAAGGAAGAGAGTTCTAATGGTTGAATATCAGTCACTGTGATAGCAAGGATTTCAATCCATATAACATGCATGGTTGATATCTGGGGAAGGGCAGGTAGTATTGAGAAAAACGGAGAAGTGCAGAAATCATATTTCCTCCCTGACATAACCATCAGATAGGTCTCTGCAAACAGAATAAAATATTAACAACTGGGTAAAACAGGGCAAAGGAAACTATTTAGTTCATTTCTTCATTCATTCAGCAATCATTTAGAGGCACATTCATAGTGTGAGGTGAACATGCAGATGCTGCCACAATTCCTGTGAAGACTATATACCTGTCTTCACTCACACAAAGGTCTCCATTCTCCTCTGCCAGCGGTTTGGCACCTATGGAAATGCTAATTTCATTTTGAAAATAAGCAACTTCTTGAAAGAGCTATATTCATTTGCAAGCCTGTCTCTTGCCAGATATTCAAAAGCAGGTGCAATGGGGTCAGCTACCTCTGAGATATAAACAAAAGGTTTCGTGTATGAGTCAGTGTGACCTTTACCGGCAGAAAACAGGAGAACCAGAGCTAAAAGCAGCAGCTTATGTACTTAGTTAATCCAGCGGCATGAATAAGCAGAGTGTAAAAGGTACAAGTGTTTTCAGTGAATGTGGATTAAATGTGGGGCTCGTGGGGCTCCTTCTCAATATTCATAGATGAAATGTGGCTAAAGGCTTGAATTTCTTCTTCATGGACCCCCAGCTCATGGACAGATGCATTCAAAGAATTATCACATTTCTCTCCAAAAGTTGGGAGCTTCTCACCCAACAAGTTCATCACCTATATAAGTAGATTTTAATGAGCCAAGTCCATCAAACAACAAAATAATCTTTCTTTTAGCAAAGTAATAAAAAGTACTCTATTCCTTTATTTGGAATTATTTCAAATATTTTCCTCATGCATCTTAGTGATTCTTCTTAAACTCTTCTGCAATTTGCTTCTTCAAAATAAAATTCTCCTTTAAAAGTATTTTTTTCCTTCCTAATATCTTTCAGGAGGAAGATTTCCTATGGTAAATACCCTGCAGCTAATTTCAGAGAATATTAAGCAGTGTTTGTTTTTGCTTGTGTGTATTAATACTTAGAAATGTCCTAGAAGGTAATGAACTTAACTTGTCTTGGCAAAAAGTATACAAACTGTGAAGAGTACAGTCTGGGAGCTCTAGTCTGGTTTTCTGAACTTAATTGAGCATACAATTTTTCACTTGCAGATTTTTGGCACTAGAGAAGAAGAATATTGGTAGCATGACATTTACCCAAGAGAATTCAAACTAGAGTTCATTTCCAGCCGTGGCATTAGGTTCCATGTTGCTTTCTCTATAAATGACTTGCACAATGTGGACCCTCGCATTAATCATCTGTTGAATAAATTAACAAACAGTGTATGCACGTGTGTACGTGTGTAAGTACAAAATGCCTAGGCACACGCAGCTTGACATTTCACTGGAAGGAGGCCCATGATGATCTAAGTACATTTTGTACCACCACTCTGAGTTCTCTGAACTAACACTGGTGTATCATGAATAAGCGGCTGCACTGGGGCTTTCTCAAGCCATCATTCTGACAGCCCTCAGAGGTCATTGAGGTCAGTAGGTGATAACAGAAAGCATTTCTCACAGAAGTCAGGCCTGTCTTTCCCCTTCTGCTCATGCTGTTCATTTCGGTGGCATCAGAGTGCCTTTCCCTGGGATTGATACAACGAGAAGACTTTCTGTGAGCCTCTGGTAGGGCTCAGAAAACAAAAGCCCTGCTGAGGGGTTCTGGATAGAACCAATTAGGTTTTCCTTAGTGTTTTCTGAGGTCCCAGGAAGCTTTTTTTCTTCAGATTTATGGGAGATGTCTGTATTTTCTGTAGGTCTCTTTGCATAAGAGAAAAGTGCTTATTAATAACTAGGCTTTCTTTTCTATTCAAATGTTTTTTGATGCACTTAGCAACACAGGCACTTTGTCAAAGGCCCAGGTGCCTGTCTACTCTGCAGCAAAGTCATAAATTGATGACCTGTTATTCGTTTTCTCAGCATTGTATTGAATTGATTGAAAAATTACATACACACAGAAAAGTGCTCATTGTAAGTATATACAAAGTGAACACACCATGTAACCACCCCCCTTTTAATCACTATTCCTTCAAGAGAAACCACCATCCTGATTTAGCTAATACCATTGATTAGTTTACACGATTTCTGAATTTTATATAAGTGGATTCATAAATTATGTACCCTAACGTGTCTTGTTTTCTTTTACTTAGTATTATATTTATCAGATGTAACCTATGTTGCATATTTTGGAGTTCATTCATTCTCACTACAGTATAGTATTCCTCTGCAGAAATAGACCAAGAAGAATCCATTTTACCCTTGATGACCACCTGGACTGTTCCCAGTTTGGTGTGCCTGTGAATAATGCTGCTATGAACACTCTTCTGTATGCCCTTTGGTGTGTACATTTTGGCACACGTTGGTACATATTTCTGTTGGATATAAACCTAGGAGTGGATCTGCTGGTGTTAGAGTACACATATCCTCAGTTTTAATGCCCAATAGTTTTCCAACAGGTTTGATCAAATTTACACACCAACCAGCAGGGTTTGAGAGTTGGTATTTTCAGTTTCTTGTCATGGCCATTTTGATACATATGTCATAAGATCATATTATAATTGTTATTTGCATTTCCCTGAGGATTAATAAAGCTGACAACTTTTCATATATATTAGTCATATATATTGGGCATCCTCTTTTTGAAGGTCATATTATTGATAGCTTTTTCCCGTTTTACTGTTGGGGTTTCTGCCTTTTGCTTATTGACTTGGGGGAGTTATATACTCTGGTTACAAATCCTTTGTCCATTACATGTATTACAAATACCTTCTCCCATTCTGTGTCTGTATTTTTTCCCATTATTTTTCTTTTTTTGTATTTTATTTTATTTATTTATTTATTTATTTATTTATACAGCAGGTTCTTATCAGTTATCTATTTTATACATATTAGTGTATATATGTCAGTCCCAATCTCCCAATTCATCACACCACCACTCCACCCCCACTTTCCCCTCTCGGTGTCCATACGTTGGTTCTCTACACCTGTGTCTCTATTTCTGCCTTGCGAACCGGTTCATCTGTACCATTTTTTCAGATTCCACATATATGCGTTAATATACGATATTTGTTTTTCTCTTTCTGACTTACTTCACTCTGTATGACAGTCTCTAGGTCCATCCACCTCACTACAAATGACCTCATTCGTTCCTTTTTATGGCTGACTAATATACCATTGTATATATGTACCACATCTTCCTTATCCATTCATCTGTCAATGGACATTTAGGTTGCTTCCATGACCTGGCTACTGTAAATAGTGCTGCAATGAACATTGCAGTGCATGTGCCTTTTTGAATTATGGCTTTCTCTGGGTATATGCCCAGTAGTGGGATTGCTGGGTCATATGGTAATTCTATTTTTAGTTTTTTAAGGAACCTCCGTACTGTTCTCCATAGTGGCTGTATCAATTTACATTCCCACCAACAATGCAAGAGGGTTCCCTTTTCTCCACACCCTCTCCAGCATTTGCTGTTTGTAGATTTTCTGATGATGCCCATTCTAACTGGTGTGAGCTGATACCTAATTGTAGTTTTGATTTGCATTTCTCTAATGATTAGTGATGTTGAGCAGCTTTTCATGTGTCTCTTGGCCATCTGTATGTCTTCTTTGGAGAAATGTCTGTTTAGGTCTTCTGCCCATTTTTTGATTGGGTTGTTTGTTTTTTTAATATTGAGCTGCATGAGCTCTTTAAATATTTTGGAGATTAATCCTTTGTCCGTTGATACATCTGCAAATATTTTCTCCCATTCTGAGGGTTGTCTTTTCATCTTGTTTATAGTTTCCTTTGCTGTGCATAAGCTTTGAAGTTTCATTAGGTCCCATTTGTTTATTTTTGTTTTTATTTCCATTACTCTAGGAAGTGGGTCAAAAAAGATCTTGCTGTGATTTATGTCAAAGTGTGTTCTGCCTATGTTTTCCTCTAAGAGTTTTATAGTGTCCAGTCTTACATTTAGGTCTTTAATCCATTTTGAGTTTATTTTTGTGTATGGTGTTAGGGAGTGTTCTAATTTCATTCTTTTACATGTAGCTGTCCAGTTTTCCCAGCACCACTTAATGAAGACACTGTCTTTTCTCCATTGTATATCCTTGCCTCCTTTGTCATAGATTAGTTGATCATAGGTGTGTGGGTTTATCTCTGGGCATTCTATCCTGTTCCACTGATCTACAGTTCAGTTTTTGTGCCAGTACCATACCATCTTGATTACTGTACCTTTGTAGTATAGTCTGAAATCAGAGAGTCTGATTCCTCCAGCTCCGTTTTTTTCCCTCAAGATTGCTTTGGTTATTCGAGGTATTTTGTGTCTCCATACAAATTTTAAGATTTTTTGTTCTAGTTCTGTAAAAAATGCCGTTGGTAGTTTGACAGGGATTGCATTGAATATGTAGATTGCTTTGGGTAGTATAGTCATTTTCACAATATTGATTCTTCCAGTCCAAGAACATGGTATATCTCTCCATCTGTTTGTGTCATCTTTGATTTCTTTCATCAGTGTCTTACAGTTTTCTGAGTACAGGTCTTTTACCTCCTTAGGTAGGTTTATTCCTAGGTATCTTATTCTTTTTGTTGCAATGGTGAATGGGATTGTTTCCTTAATTTCTCTTTCTGATCTTTCATTGTTAGTGTGTAGGAATGCAAGAGATTTCTATGCATTAATTTTGTATCCTGCAACTTTACCAAATTCATTGATTAGCTCTAGTAGTCTTCTGGTGGCATTTTTAGGATTCTCTACGTATAGTATCATGTCATCTGCAAACAGTGACAGTTTTACTTCTTCTTTTCCAATTTGTATTCCTTTTATTTCTTTTTCTTCTCTGATTGCTGTGGCTAGGACTTCCAAAACTATGTTGAATAATAGTGGCGAGAGTGGACATCCTTGTCTAGTTGCTGATCTTAGAGGAAATGGTTTCAGTTTTTCACCATTGATAATGATGTTTGCTGTGGGTCTGTCATATATGGCCTTTATTATGTTGAGGTAGTTCCCTCTATGCCCACTTTCTGGAGAGTTTTTATCATAAATGGGTGTTGAATTTTGTTGAAAGCTTTTTCTGCATCTATTGAGATGATCATATGGTTTTTATTCTTCAATTTGTTAATATGGTGTATCACATTGATTGATTTGCATATATTGAAGAATCCTTGCATCCCTGAAATAATCCCACTTGATCATACTGTATGATCCTTTTAATGCGTTGCTGGATTCTGTTTGCTAGTATTTTGTTGAGGATTTTTGTATCTATGTTCATCAGTGATACTGGCCTGTAATTTTCTTTTTTTGTAGTAGTATCTCTGTCTGGTTTTGGTATCAGGGTGATGGTGGCCTCATAGAATGAGGTTGGGAGTGTTCCTTCCTCTACAATTTTTTGGAAGAGTTTCAGAAGGATGAGTGTTAGCCCTTCTCTAAATGTTTGATAGAAGTCACCTGTGAAGCCATCTGGGCCTGGGCTTTTCTTTGTTAGAAGATTTTTCATCACAGCTTCAATTTCATTACTTGTGATTGGTCTGTTCATATTTTCTGTTTCTTCCTGGTTCAGTCTTGGAAGGTTATATCTTTCTAAGAATGTGTCCATTTCTTCCAGTTTGTCCATTTTATTGGCATAGAGTTACTTGTAGTAGTCTCTTATGATGCTTTCTATTTCTGCGGTGTCCATTGTAACTTCTCCTTTCTCATTTCTAATTTTATTGATTTGAGTCCTCTCCCTTTTTTTCTTGATGAGTGTGGCTAAAGGTTTATCAATTTTGTTTATCTTCTCAAAGAACTAGCTTTTAGTTTTATTGATTTTTGCTATTGTTTTGTTTCTACCTCATCTTTTTCTGCTCTGATCTTTAGGATTTCTTTCCTTCTACTAACTTTGGGCTTTGTTTGTTCTTCTTTCTCTAGTTCCTTTAGGTGTAAGGTTAGATTGTTTATTTGAGATTTTTCTTGTTTCTTGAGGTAGGATTGTAATACTATAAACTTCCCTCTTAGAACTGCTTTTGCTGCATCCCATAGGTTTTGGATTGTCGTGTTTTCAGTCATTTATCTCTAGGTATTTTTTGATTTCCTCTTTGATTTCTTCAGTGATCTCTTGATTATTTAGTAACGTATTGTTTAGCCTCCAGGTGTTTGCGTTTGTTACCTTTTTTTCCCTGTAATTGATTTCTAATCTCATAGTGTTGTGGTCAGAAAAGATGCTTGATATGATTTCAATTTTCTTAAATTTACCAAGGCTTGATTTGTGACTCAAGATGTGATATATCCTGGAGAACGTTCCACGTGTACTTGAGAAGAAAGTGTAATCTGCTGTTTACAGATGGAATGTCCTATAAATATCAATTAAATCTATCTGGCCTATTGTGTCATTTAAACCTTGTGTTTCCTTGTTAATTTTCTGCCTGGATGTTCTGTCCATTGGTGTAAGTGAGGTGTTAAAGTCCCCCACTATTATTGTGTTACTCTCGATTTCCTCTTTTATAGCTGTTAGCAGTTGCCTTATGTATTGAGGTGCTCCTATGTTGGGTGCATATATATTTATAATTGTTATATCTTCTTGGATTGATCCCTTTGATCATTATGTAGTGCCCTTCTTTGTCTCTTGTAACGTCCTTTATTTTAAAGTCTATTTTATCTGATATGAGTATTGCTACTCCAGCTTTCTTTTGATTTCCATTTGCATGGAATATCTTCAGACCTGTCCCTAGGTCTGAAGTGGGTCTCTTGTAGACAGCATATATATGGGTCTTGTTTTTGTATCCATTCAGCAAGCCTGTGTCTTTTGGTTGAAGCATTTTAATCCATTCACATTTAAGGTAATCTTTGATATGTACGTTCCCATTACCATTTTCTTAATTGTTTTGGGTTTGTTTTTGTAGGTCCTTTTCTTCTCTTGTGTTTCCCACTCAGATAAGTTCTTTAGCACTTGTTGTAGAGCTGGTTTAGTGGTGCTGAATTCTCTTAGCTTTTGCTTGTCTGTAATGCTTTTGATTTCTCCATTGAATCTGAATGAGATCCTTGTTGGGTAGAGTAATCTTGGTTGTAGGTTCTTCCCTTTCATCACTTTAAATATATCGTGTCACTCCCTTCTGGCTTGTAGAATTTCTGTTGAGAAATCAGCTGTTAACCTTATGGAATGTATGTTGTATGTTATTTGTATGTTATTGTATTACTTGTATTGTATTATATTGTATTGTATTGTATTACTTGTATTGTATTGTATTGTATTACTTGTATGTTATTTGTCATTTTTTCCTTGTTCCTTTTAATAATTTTTCTTTGTCTTTAATTTTTGTCAATTTGATTACTATGTGTCTCGGCGTGCTTCTCCTTGGGTTTATTCTGTCTGGGATTCTCTGTGCTTCTTGGACTTGGGTGGCTATTTCCTTTCCCATGTTAGGAAAATTTTCAACTATAATCTCTTCAAATATTTTCTCGGGTCCTTTCTCTCTTTCTCCTTCTGGGACCCCTATAATACAAATGTTGGTGTGTTTAATGTTGTTCCAGAGGCCTCTTAGGCTGTCTTCATTTCATTTCATTATTTTTTCTTTATTCTGTTCTGTGGCAGTGAATTCCACCATTCTGTCTTCCAGGTCACTTATCCGTTCTTCTGCCTCAGTTATTCTGCTATTGATTCCTTCTAGTATATTTTTCATTTCAGTTACTGTATTATTCATCTCTGTTTCTTTGTTCTTTAATTCTTCTAGGTCTTTGTTAAACATTTCTCACATCTTCTCGATCTTTGCCTCCATTCTTTTTCAGAGGTCCTGGATCATCTTCACTATCATTATTCTGAATTCTTTTTCTGGAAAGTTGCCTATCTCCACTTCATTTAGTTGTTTTTCTGGGGTTTTATCTTGTTCCTTCATCTGGTACACAGTCTTCTGCCTTTTCATTTTGTCTATCTTTCTGTGAATGTGGTTTTCGTTCCATAGGCTGCAGAATTGTAGTTCCTCTTGCTTCTGCTGTCTGCCCTCTGGTGTCTTTTCCCATTCTGAGTGCCTTCTTACCTTCTTCATGTTATGAACTTAAGGACTTATGTTTTAATAAACATAAGTCCTTAAGTTCAACATAATACAATTTACCAATTTTTTTCCTTTATAGCTAGAAATATTTCCCTACCCCAAGTGTCACAAAGATAGTCTTGTATGTTTTCTTCCAAAATATTTTAATGTTATCTTTCATGTTTCTATCAATTTTTGTATGCTATGAGGTAATATTCAAGATACATTAAACCACGTTATTCTTAACTGAGTTAAGTTGACATTCTTTTTTTTTTTCTGTATACCTTCCAAAATTTAAGAGAGATCATCCAGGTAAAGTCTCAATAGGTCATAGTTTCAATAGTATCTTGCCTGGGAAAATACCTCTCTGTAATATAAAAACTATGATCTAATTAACACCTAGTCCCAAAAAACTGGGTAAAGGAAAGCAAAATACTATCATTATTCAAGTAGAGAACTATATTTTCCTTCCTACTTCTGCAGTATCTTTTGAACAAATGAAGCAGGAAAAAAACAACAATTTTAAGATGACAGAAAAAATGCACTGGACAAATAATTTGAAATTTCTCTGTCCCTGTGAGCTGCACGAGTGTTAGCTGCAGCTACGCAAATGCAACTTGGGAACATCATCAAGTTTCCTTTCAGGCTTGCTTTACCAATCCATATAAAAGGTGTCTTCATTTTAATATAAACCCATATATGCCACATTAAACAAATATAATTTCATGCTTTTAGGATAACAGTCATTTAAATTTATTATTTACTATTTTGTTGATTCACTATTTTATTTACTCTTTGTTATTTGAGAAATCAAGCAAGATATAGGATTCTAGTTATAAAGGTGCTATTTTATAAAATATTTTGTCTTGTTCAGGACTGTCCAGCAGAGCTAACTACTATGATGAAAATGTCCTGCAGCCACAGACCTGCACTGCACTGTCCAGTAGAGCAGCTGCTAGCCACATGTAGCTGCTGAGCACTTGAAATGTGTCTAGTGAGACCAAGTAACTGAGTTTTCAATTTTATTTAATTTTAATTCATTTAGATTTAAATATAAATAGTCACGTGTGGCTAGTGGCTACTGAATTAGACAGCACTGTGCGGTCCTAACTAATCTCAAAAGTGTGAAATTTTCAAGGAATTATCCCCATGGTAAGATGGAAAAAGGCAGCACTAATCTTGCAAATGATTAATTACATAGGGATTTATGCAACTAAGCAACCATCTCCAACCTAAAGTTAGAATGAGTAAGGATTCTAGTTCTGTACACAGACACACACACACACACACACACAAACACACACCAGGATTTTTGCTCAAGATGTAAAAATTCAGTGCCACATTGGAAGGCAGTATACCTTCTTGTTACCAATTACCATTCTCTCTATATATAACCTAGAGCTAAGTTTGTAAGATGCTTGGCAGGATTCCTACCACGCATTCCATAGACTAGGAATTAAATACCACCTTTATCCAAGTTCCAGGAGAGAGACCAAGCTCACATTTTTAGGAACATTAATCAAAAATCTCTTGAAGAAACCACTTCCTGCAATTCCAAAGCACACAGAAGTTTATTCTGTATCACAAGTTGATGAACTATTAAAACATTCAATTAAAGTTTTGTAAATATACTTTAATATAGTAAGTTCAACTATGCTTTAAATATACTTTATACCATTAACATAGTTTAATATGTTCATACTGATATATATATCATCTACTACCTTTTATCATTATCATTTAATATTATCCTAAAATTTACTCTTGAAATTATAATCTATTTTCATTAATGCAACTAATTTTATACTGCTTATAATGCCTTATACATGACAGAATTTAAATTAATTTTAAGTATTAATATTTAGTTTCAAAATAATTTTTCTGATTATAATATATATCTTCTGAAACAACACTGAGCCAAAATTTACAACATGGATATTTCTTGCTACAAACAAAATGATTAATATATATATGAGTGTAATCTGTGTAGGAACAAAAATGGGGGGAAGGAGGTGTTTGCTTCATTTTATATTGTTTTGTTTAGTAAAATAAGGTGCTGGTTTTTTCCAAAGAGGAGCTTGTTTTCAATAGAATTATTTTTTACTAAAGTATAGTTGATATACAATATCATATTAGTTTCAGGTGTACAACATAGTTATTATGTTGAGGTATGTTCCCTCAATATCCACTTTGTTGAGAGTTTTTATCATAAATGGAAGTTGGATTTTGTCAAATTCTTTTTCTGCATCTATTGAGATGATCATATGATTTTTATCATTTGTCTCAATAATGTGGTATATAACACTGATATGCATATATTGAACCATCCTTGCATCCTTGGGATAAATACCACTTGATCATGGTGTATGATCCTTTTAATATATTGTTGAACTGGTTTGCTAGTATTTTGTTGAAGTTTTTGCATCTATGTTTATTAGGGACATTGACCTCTAATTTTTTGGGGGGCGGTACTGTCTTTATCTGGTTTTGTTGTCAGGGTAATGCTGGCCTCGTAGAGTGAACTTGGAAATGATCCTTCCTTTTCAATTTTTTGGAATAATTTTAGAAGAATAGGTATTAACTCTTCCTTAAATGTTTGGTAGAATTCATCTGTGAAGCCACCTGGTCCTGGACTTTTGTTTGTTGAGAGTTTTTTGACTACTGATTCAATTTCACTACTAGTAATCTGTCTGATCAGATTTTCTATTTCTTCTTGATTCAGCCTTGGAAGATTATATGTTTCTAGGAATTTATCCATTCCTTCTAGGTCATTCAATTTGTTGGTGTGCAATTGTTTGTAGTAATCTCTTTTCAACCTTTGCATTTCTGTGGTGTCCATTGTAATTTCTCCTCTTTCATTTCTGCTTTTATTTATTTGAGCTCTCTTTCTTTTTTCTTGATGAATCTGGCTAAGGGTTTATCAACTTTGTTTATCTTTTCAAAGAACCAGCTCTTAGGTCCATTGATCTTTCTATTGTTTTTCAGTCTCTAACATCCAATAAAAATTTTTATATCGTCAAAATCAACAGTTTTAATATCGCAACTCCTCCTCTTATGCATGTTTATTTAGAAGCTAAAAGGGAAAAGGACAAGTATAATAATTAAACTTTTTTGACTGGCTCCTTTAGATAGATGCATGAGTTGTACATTACAGAGTTATTTAAAATAGTGAATATTTACAAACAAATTTATATTCAATAATAGAAGAGTAAGGAAGTACATTTTGGAAGATCCTTTCAGATTTATATAAAGTAAATAATGATTATAAAGACCATGCACAAACAAATATATTTATTATTGTTGTCTTCAGATAAAACTATATCAGAACAAAAGAAGCTAAGAGGTCATTAAATAAGAACTAGGAAGTGAAACTCAGGTAAATAATTTCTAGAGTGCTAGAAAGCTAAACTCAGAGATTATTGATAAATAATAGAAAATTATTGATAGATTGATAATTAGAGAAATAAATACACAGAGATATATATAAATATAGATACTATCACATGCATTTCACATGTAAAATTAAAAAGGAAGACACAATATCATTTATATATTTCAGTAATAACTGTGTAAAGTGCAAACATATACTATACTGGGAAAATATTCTAAAGAATAATAGTGGTTGTAATGGGCTTCCCTGGTGGCACAGTGGTTGAGAATTTGCCTGCCAATGCAGGGGACACGGGTTCGAGCCCTGGTCTGGGAAGATCCCACATGCCGCGGAGCAACTAGGACCGTGAGCCACAACTACTGAGCCTGCGCATCTGGAGCTTGTGCTCTGCAACAACAGAGGCCGCGACAGTGAGAGGCCTGCGCACCGCGATGAAGAGTGGCCCCCGCTCGCCGCAACTAGAGAAAGCCCTTGTACAGAAACGAAGACCCAACACAGCCAAAAAATTAATTAATTAATTAAATAAAAAAATAAATAATGGTTGTAATAGGACAGAGGATTTTTATGCCATAAAAGTAATTTTTTACAAAAAGTAAGAATTCCTTTCTCCCAATTACGTCCTTCAGTTCAAGCCTTTTAGTTGTAACATTTTTTCCCATTGTAGTATTTTTCCCCAATACTATATATCCTTATAGTATTATTCCAAGAATTGATAAATTTTTCTTTGGAGAGAAGTCAAAGTTTAACTATCTCTAGTGGGTGATTAGAATCATGATATCTTTACTTTACAAATGAGAAAACAGGTCCAGAGAGATTAAGTACTTGTCACCTTCCCCCAGCATTTTCCCCACTTGTACCAAAATTACTAGTCAGCAATGAAAAATGTACTAAAGGTTTTGTGGGGGCAAGTCAGTAAACTCTTCAAAATTACTTCAAAAACCACTCTCTGTTAACCTTATTCTCTCCAGTTTTGCTCTCCCCTTGATACCAGTCCTAGTTCTCCTCTTTCACTCACAAAGAGCGCTAAACCCACCTTCTGTTTCACAGAGCAATTCCTCTTGCCCCCAAACTTGCACACACAACTGATTCTCTTTGGTGAACAACAATCCACATGGTTTAAAGGTAGTTTAGCGACCAAGTATTGTACACAGACTTGCTCCCCTCGGCTAAGTAGCTTAATCGAAGTTATGTGCAGTACCCTTCCTGAGCAGGATGAGAATATGGCTCATCTGGTTCAAACGAGGCTTTAATGATAGCCACCTCCATCCCCAAATAAGGACATATCTGGATCCACGTGAGACTTTCCCAAGATTCTGATTCTTGAAGCTCCCCACTCCACCAAGCATTGACACAATGGTGGGCCCCTTAGCTATTAAGAATAGACTGCAGGTGAATTGAGGCTGGGAAGAAGCGTTGAGAACCACAGACTTCATTTCAGTCACTCTGCAGTCATCAGAAGTTTATCATTCTGACTCCTTTCCAGACAGCAAGGCTGGCTTCTTTGGCAGCCCCCTAAATGTGGATGACCCTCTCCCCAAAGTGCTACATTCAACCATCTATTTTGTTTTCACTTGATTTGCTTTGGCGGTGAGCTCTTCTGAGGTCTAATAGCCTCCTCATCAGCAGGACATTCCTAATCTAGTAGTCCCCAACACCCGCCCCAAACTGTCACCAACAACCTAATGCCATAATTCCAGCTCCTCCTGGGGTCACTCTTCTCTATAAAGTCCCCCCACAAATCAAATTGTAATGACAATTAAATCCATCATGTTCTTGACAACACTGTTGAAACAGCTTCACTTAAAAATGTTAAATATAAGATAAAAATCAGATAAATGTAAAACACATTTCTCCCTCGTACCAGAGGAAAATGTCATTTGCACTCTAGAAAAGAGCTTTTCTCCTTAAACCAGTGGGCTTTCTTCTTGCAAGAAGATATCTTTTCTCTCTAAAGATCAGCATGAGATACAATCTGATGTGAATTACAGTCTAAAACTTGTTTGTTGTTTGTTTGTTTTTTAACATCTTTATTGGAGTATATATAATTGCTTCACAATGATGTGTTACTTTCTGCTTTATAACAAAGTGAATCAGTTATACATATACATATGTCCCCATATCTCTTCCCTCTTGTGTCTCCCTCCTTCCCACCCTCCCTATCCCACCCCTCTAGGTGGTCACAAAGCACCGAGCTGATCTCCCTGTGCTATGCGGCTGCTTCCCACTAGCTATCTATTTTACATTTGGTAGTGTATATATGTCCATGCTACTCTCTTACTTTGTCCCAGCTTACCCTTCCCCGTCCCCGTATCCTCAAGTCCATTCTCTAGTAGGTCTGTGTCTTTATTCCCGTCTTGCCTTTAGGTTCTTCATGACCATTTTTTTTAGATTCCAATACATAAGTGTAAAATTTGTTTTTTTAAATGTTTAGTAATGAAATGCTAGTCTGTCGTGTTAGTATCTTGTAATGATCAAGGAATCTTGTGTGATTCTAGACCCCACAGGACCTCAAGCTTTCATTTTAAAATTGCTTTTCCTGGGACAGCATTAAAGAGAGCCCAGGTAAACAAGCTCTGCCAGAGAACCTACTAACCTTAGGACGCTGCATGGAAATTATATTAGAATTATTTTTACATTTAAGTTCCTGATACTACAATTTTGTTCTCTCTTCATTCAAGTATTTTATACGTAAAAAAAGAAAGAATAGAAGCCAAGAAGGAAAGAGAAAGAAAGGAAGAAGGAAGGAAGGAAGAAAGGAAGGGAGGGAAGGAGGAAAAGAAAGAGAGAGAATAAAGTTAACTGACGTTATATTTATTTGAATTCTCATTTAATTAATTTATTTAATTAATTTCTTCTACACTGAAGAAACCCTAGTCTTCTAGTGTGAACATCAGATGAACAATTTAATACAAACGAATGGGATTTGCTGCCTGGGGTTTCCTTTGGAGGTAGAGAAACTTCCAGAAAACTATTATTTCTTCTTTGCCCCAAATAATTTAAGTATAACTCCTAAGCTCATGAGGACTAAGTCCAGCATTAAATTTTACATTCTGTGTGTATAATCTAATCATCACTAAGCTCCCCCTTGCCTGTCAGGAAAGACTGACATTGGCCATGGTCACTGTAAACTACAGCAAGGTGATAATTGGATGTGTCAACTACGAATTTCCTGAGATTTATCTAACCTTCAAGAATGTTGAAAACCCTAGTGAAAACTGCATTCCAACTCACAATGTCTGCCTGAATCACCTTATGTAATTGCATGAAAAACACTCCCATGAGGGAGCAGAGCCAGATGTTTGGACAAAGCCTTTAGTGTGATTCTACATCTCTAGAATGGTTTTCATCCAATTAGTATTCAGAAATAGATGTTTCTGAAGATGAAGTGGCTTAGCTGGGGAGAGCAGGGAAGCTAACTTCTAAAGCTAGTGCTAAGCAATATTTTTCAGTGGAGGAAATGAGTTCAACCTTTTTTAGGAACTTGCTCAAATGAAGAATATCATAGAAACTTCAAAAAGTAAACTGTAAATTATCTTACCTACTGTGTTTCGGATTCAGTATTTATCTCACTAACACAGGTGGGTGAGGTAGCTACCGAATGTACCATGGAACAGATTTAAGCACTTTTGAAGAAAATAGATACAATTTTTCAGAGACACTCAGGAGGAGTTTTAGTAAGTGAACTCTCCCACAACTATCCTACCTGCCCAGGATCTAATTTATGGTTCTGACTGTGTCAATGACTCCTTCAATTCGTTCATTTACTATAGCAGTTTGAATTTTTGATGCCATTCCTTTTGAAAATTTTAATTTGTTTAAATAAATCAAACTAAATTCATAGTAGAAAATAACTATATTTAACTTTTTTATTATATAATCAGTGGATGTTCATTACAGCAAACTAGAAAATACCAATAATCAGTAAATGTATTGCTCCTTACTTCAGTGGAGGTCAAGCTATTTATTTCCGTGAGATGGCAGTGTCCAGAGTGATAAGAACAGACGCATGTAAGTAGATTTGTGGACTGCTTTGTCACAGTTTACTGGAGGTAGGAGAGGGATGGGGGCAGATAGTAATAAGCAGACCAGCTATTTAGATGCTGTGCATCTTCTTCCCTGACCATCATTTGTTGTACTTTTAGACATTTATGCTACTGTGGGCAAATAAACAAAACAAGATACATCACATCCCCACTCTGCAAATACTTATTTTATTAGTATCATGCAGGTGGTGTGACAGAATGGAAATGTTTGGCCCTCAGTAGCCTGCTGTGTGACTTTGAGAAAATTAACTTCTTTGTAAAATTGCAGTACTAGTCCTCACAATACTGAAGTCTCCTTTATCTACTATCAGTGTATTATTCTATTGCTTTTCCATTTTTTAAAAGATATGGTTTCAGAAATTAGAATTTAAGAATACTTTGGTTTCTTTTTCATAACCTAAAACATTTTACAAAACATATTGTAATTTAACATTAAAACTTGAAGGAGAAAATAGAATTCTATTTATAGAAAGTTGTTAACTTGATCGAAATTATTCCCGCCTCTGAAGTGAAATATGTTCAGAATGGAAGCATGAAATTTTTGCCAAGTGTTAGAAACTACTCCCCTAAAATCCCATAAAATTTTTAAAAATAAATTTAATTCAGTTTATAGTAAATACTAAATAAGCACATTTAACTTTTTTATTATATAGTCAGCTGGTGTTCATTACAGAAAACTAGGAAATACAAATAAGCAGTAAGTGTATTTATACTAAGCCTCATTTTTCTCATTTGTAAACTCAGGATAATCATATGTATACTACTGGGTTCTTGGGATTAAATAAGACAGATAGGTAAATAGGTGGTAGATAGATAGACGGATAGAAAGCCCAGAATCCCACCACCGCTAATCTGATGAAAGTCAGGAACAGAGTCAGTTTATAATAATTTCTGGGATTTTACCGATAAGCTATAATACCATACTTTTTATTTCAATCCAACTGCTTATCCAAGTTTATTTAAACAGGAAAAAAAATCAAGCACCAACTAAGCTCATGGCTAAATAAAACTTAGAAGATTAATGTCACTTTCTCTTCAATAAAAAATGCATTTCTGCAATTCTTCTTCTCTGTTGATCTTCCCAAGTAAAAGTTACTTGAGATCTTAATTAAGTTCAGGTCTAAGGATGAATATTATTAATTAATGATTTCTTAAATCACAGCATCTCAATTTAAGGAGCCATGTCAAAGGCCGTCCTTTGAGTCCCTTCCCCACTATGTTACTGCCTCATATACCTGCTCTATTGTACCTCTCTCTCTCAGTCTGCTTATCTAAAATTAGAAGTAGCAAGGCCCTTAATGGTTACAGAGTCCTCTCCAGGAAGGATAGGAATGACTTTTAATGTTAGATCATACTGTCCTGTGCTCTTTCTTCGAGAAATGGAGTAGAGGGCTGCCACTTACAGGAGAAGAAAGAACAGAGAAGATGGAAGACTAAAGTTTCAAACCTTAATAACTATGAGAATTTGGGTAATGTATTTATCTGAAGCAAGGACTTCTTTATTAATAAAGTAAGAAAAATAAAATATACATTTCTGGCTTATTACAGGGATTAAATGAAAGCATATGTGAATGTTTTTTAAGATTCCAGACACACATTACTTTTCATTAATCCAAAAAAATTAGTTTGTAGGTTAAAGTTAGTCAATTGCTCATAAGCCCTTTCTTGTAATCAATTTTATTGAGGTATAATTTATATATAGGAAAGACACAGAGAGAGAGATGATAGATAGATAGATAGATAGATAGATAGACAGACAGACAGACAGACAGACAGATAGTCTGGTGAGTTTTGATAAATGTATACATTTGTAAAACAAATATTATACTACAATCAAGATACAGAACAGTTCCACCCCACTCCCACCCACAAAGTGTCCCGGTGCCTCACCACAGTCAGCCACACCAGTCCCAGCATCAGGCCACCACTGCTCTGCTTCTCTCTCTCTAGATTAGATTTGTTTCTTCTACATTGTCACATGAATGAGTACGTACTCTTTTTGTGTTTGGTTTCTTTTGCTTGGTATAATGCCTTTGAGATTCATCAATGATGTTGTGTCCATCAGTAGTTTCTTCTTTTTTATTGATGAATAATCTTCCATCCTAAGATATACTACAATTCGTTCATCCTTTCACCAGTTTCTGAGACGTACTTCCCAGTATGGAGCTATTATGAATAAAGATGCTATTAACATTTACTTAAAGTTGTGTGTGCACATATAATTTCAATTCACTACGGGTAAATATTGAGTAGAATTGCTGAGTTGTATGTTGAATACATGTTTAATGGTATAAGAAACAGCCAAACTATTTTCCAAAATGGCTGTTCCATTTTGTATCCCCACCAGCAATGTATGAGACTTCCACTTGCTCCACCTCCTCACCAACACTTGGTGTTGTGGGTCTTTTTAATTGTAGTTATTCTAGTGGGTATGAGGTGGTATCTCATTTTGATTTTAATTTCATTTTCTCAGTGACTTTTCCAGTTCTAGCTGATCATTCCTTCTTCTCTAAAGTGTTTGTCTAAATCTTTTGTCACTTTTAATTGGGCTATTAGTTTTCTTATTACTGAGCTGTAATAGTTCTTTATACATCCTGGGTACAAGTTTTTATCAAATATATGTTTTTTGAATATTTTCATCTAGTCTGTGATTTGCCTTATTTTATTTATAAGAACACAAGTTTATAACATTGATGAAGTCCAATTTATCAATTATTTTTATGGTTCATCCTTTTAAATGTTTGAAGTAGGAAATCTTTACCTGTCCCAGTTTTATGAGGATTTTCCTTTATGAAGTGTTATACCTTTATGTCTGTGATTCCCTTTTTTTTTTTTAATTAATTAATTTATTTATTTATTTTTGGCTGTGTTGGGTCTTCGTTTCTGTGTGAGGGCTTTCCCTAGTTGCGGCAAGCGGGGGCCACTCTTCATCGCTGTGCGCCGGCCTCTCACTGTCGCGGCCTCTCTTGTTGTGGAGCACAGGTTCCAGACGCACAGGCTCAGTAGTTGTTGCCCACGGGCCCAGCTGCTCCATGGCATGTGGGATCCTCCCAGACCAGGGTTCGAACCCGTGTCCCCTGCACTAGCAGGCAGACTCTCAACCACTGCGCCACCAGGGAAGCCCTGTGATTCCCTTTTGAATTGATTTATGTATATGATAAATACATATAATATTTATAAAAGTTTCATATGTTTTCATATGTATAATCCAATTATTCCATCACCATTTGTTGAATAGACTATCTTTTCGCTATTCTATCACTTTGGCACTTTTGTCAAAAATCAATTAATCCTTTGTGTGTAGGTTTGTTTCTAGACTCTCTATTCTGTTTTATTGCTTTACATGCTTATCCTCTTGCCAATAGTTATAATAATGTAGCTTTGTAGTAGGTCTTGAAATCAAGTATTTTAAGTCCTTAAATTTTGTTATTCTTTTTTTCAAAATGGTGTTGGCTACTCTAGATTGTTGGCACTCTCATATAAATTTTAGAATCAGCGTGCCAACCTCTACAAAAGAAAAAGAAAGCTACTGAGATTGTCATTGGGATTATACTGAACTTGTACTTCAATATGGGAGAAAATGAGTATTCCACATCCTTATTTTCTATCTTCTTTTTTGTCAAAAACCAAGAAGAGAGTGCTGAAACCTCCAACTGTAATTGTGGATGTTACTTTTCCTTTCAACTTTTGCCTTGAATATTTTGAAGCTCTGTTATTTGATGCATAGATACTTATGGACTGCATGTCTTGAATTTACTCCTTTATCACTATGAAATGTTCCCCCTTTATCCCTGCTAGTATTCTTTGTTCAAAGGTCCATTTGTTTAATATTAATATAGCTACTTCAACTTTCTGAAGATTAGTGCTTGCTTGGTATATCTTTTTTAATACTTTTACTTTGAACCTATCTGTTTTTATATTTAAATACGTTCCTTGTAGAGAAAGTATAGACTTTTGGTTTCAGATCCAACATGTAAAGTGCATGGAAGGCATCATCTATCCTTAAAACAAGAAAAAGCTGAATTGAAAATCAGTAACTTTTCTTGGACCCAGGTGAGGCTGCATGGCAACTGCTACCCCAAAATCTGAAGAAACAAGTGAATTTAGAGATTCATAGCTAAGATCTGCTTACCAAGAGCACAGCAACTATAGCCATAAGCTAGTATAAACACTTGAATTATAATTATGAAGAAATGTTAGAGGCTGGTGTGGATTAACATGACAGGGAGAAACTTTTGAGGACTGTATTTTTAGGGGAGGCCTCCAGACTTTTGTGGGTTTTACCTCCAGGAATCCCATCAGGTTCTCATAGTGAAGGCTTGAGAAAGATTACCTTTTGGCTGTGGAAGAGCTGGGGTGGTATCATTGTGTAATATGCCCAGAGCATACTTCATCAGAAAGACCTACTCTCCAAGGGAGAAGACTTTACCAGAGCCTTATCCAACTGGGGGAAGAGAACATTTTCCCCACTCCAGCACTTTCTAGTCTTCCTGTATCCCCCCAAGTGTGGTGGTGTGGGAAGGAGGTAAGAAACACTTGTAAAGGTCACAGCCCAGGGATACAGGCTCACTAAGAAACAAATTTCATCATAAGATTATAGAATTAGTCCCTCTCACACACCACTGCCTCAACAGGCCTCCAGTATACTAACACTGGATTACAGCTAAAAGCTGCAAGACACAGTCTTTCTTGGAGAAGGAGTATATGAGAAGCTAAAAATCAACAGGGGAAACAAAAACAAGGACACTGGAGGAATTTGAAGCCTCTGGTACCAACAGATAAAGCAAACATTAAATATACCTCAACTCCTGGCCAGATTAATAACATAAAATCTCAATAAAGGTCTATTTACTTCAACTCCTATTATGGATACATCATATCCAATTTTCAGCAAAAAATTATAAGACATGCTCAAAGTCAAGAAAAAAATAAAAAAGAATGAGAGACAAAGCAAGGAGCAGAATCAGATTCAGATATACAAATGCTGGAATGATCAGACAATGATTAAATGTTAAGAACAAATATAGCTGAGTGTGGGGTTTTTTTGTTTTTTTGTGGGTTTTTTCCCCCCAATCTAATAATCTCTCTCTTTTAGTGGACTAGTTAAACCACTTGCATTTAATGTAATTATTACTATGGTTGAATTTAAGTCCACCATCTTACTATTGTTTATATTTCTTTTGTTTTTCCTTTTATTCCTTCTTTTGAATTTAATTTATAATTATTCCATTTTATCTTCCCTAGCGCATTACAAGTTACACCTCTTGGTTTTATTTTGTATTGATTGCTTTGTGGTTTACAATATGTACCTTTAATTTATAACAGTCCATATTCAAGTGATGTCACATTGCTTCACATATAATGTAAGAACCACATAATGCAGAACAGTATACTTCCACTTTCTTAACTTCTGTCCTTTGTGCTATTGTCACCATACATTTTACTTCTATGTATGTTAAAAAGCTCACAATACATTGTTATAAATTTTTATTAAACAGTCAATTTATGACTAAATTCTAAATTTATGACTAAATTCTAAAGAAATGTTTTAAATTGGAGAAAATACCTGTCCTATTAGTCACATATTTAATATTTCTAGCCCTCTTCATTCCTTTATGTAGATGCAAGTTTCCATCTGGTATCCTTTCCTTCCATCTGAAGAACTTCCTATAACATTTCTTGTAGTGCAGATGTGCTGGCAATAAAATCTACCAGCTTCAGTGTGTCTGAAAAATTCCATTTCCATGTTTAAAGGATATCTTCATTGGATTTTTTTTTTCATGCTAGAGATGTTTTTCCATCATCTTCTGAAAATAAAGCCTGAGATCATCCTTTTTCCTCTTGTGTCTTTGATAGCTTCTAATTTCTTCTCTTTATCACTAGTTTTCAGTAATTTGATTATGATGTGGTTTGGCATGTTTTTCTTTGTGATCATCTGGCTTCAGATTCTTCACACTTTGTTTTCAGATTTCAACTCCTGGGATCTAAATATTCTTTGTTACTTTTTTCAGTCTTTTTCCTTCCATGTGCTTCATTTTGGATTAGATGGTTTCTGTTTTGATGGGTTCTTCTGTAGTTTCTAACAATCCATGAATCTCATATATTTCTCATTTCAGATACTCTATTTTTTCACATCTAAGTCTTTCATTCCATTTTTGTATTTTTTATCTTTTCTATTTCTCTTCCCATTATGTTCGTGTTTTGCATTAAATTTTTGAACTATTTACAAGACCCATATAGAAGTCCTTGTCTGCTAATTCTATCATTTCTATGACTCCTGGTTTTATTTATATTGAATGATTATTTTCCTGGTTATGAATATTCCTGGTTATGAATATTATTTTCCTGGTTATGAACTATTCTAGTTCTTGCCACATATAGCAGTTTTTGATTGGATGCTGGACATTGTGAGTAATGACAACGAGTATCTGGATTTAGTTGTCTTTTTTTTTTTTTTTGACAGTATTGAGATTTATTTTAGCAAGCAATTTATTTTTGGATTATTTGATCCTTTAATACTTGTTTTTATTCCTTGTTAGAGTGGGTCGAGAGTAATCTTTATTCTAGATGTAGTTTAGTCCTACTATAAAGGCACGACCTTTCTAAGTTGTCTGTGATGTGTGTAATCAACAAAGACTCTCCACTCTGTCTGAATATACCTCAAAAACCTCCCTGTTCTGTGTTCAGCTTACAGCTCTCTGGTTCTTTGCCCTGCGTTGTAGAATTTCACCAAATACATGCACATATTAAGATTCAGCAAAGGCTCAAATGAACCCCTATGCAGATTGTTTTGTTGTTGTTGTTGTTGTTGTTTGCTTAGCTCAATCCTTTTCAGAACTCCACTTTACAACTTCCAGCTAACACGACCTCATTGAATTCTGATATGAGTATCTTCAACTCATTAAGAATAACCTGCTCTGCTGGAGATAGAAGATAGTCCTCTCATACCACATTCCAAAATGTGCTTTGAGGCAGAAAGCCAGGGTGGTTGTGTGGTTGGATTAATTTTATTTGTCTCTCTCCGCTCAGGAAACAAAGTCTTACACTGCCTGTGGCTCAATGTTTGACGACAGTGGTTTCATACATTTTACTCTGTCTTCCACCGTTTATGTCAGGAAAATAAGTGTTTTCTCTTAGGCAATCATGTTCAGAAACAAAGTCTAACAATCTATTTTGACTGACATTTTACTGACTCAACATAATGATATAATAGTAATAATAATAATATACTTATGGGGGGGTGTCTTCAAGATAGTGGAGGAGTAAGACGTGGAGATCACCTTCCTCCCCAAAAATACATGAAAACTACATCTACATGTGGAACAGCTCCTACAGAACACCTACTGAATGCTGGCAGAAGACCTCAGACTTCCCAAAAGGCAAGAAACTCCCCACGTACCTGGGTAGGGCAAAAGAAAAAAGAAAAAACAGAGACAAAAGAATAGGGATGGGACCTGAACCTCGGGGAGGCAGCTGTGAAGGAGGAAAGGTTTCCACACACTAGGAAGCCCCTTCACTGGCAGAGACAGGGGGTGGTCGGGGGGAAGATTTGGGCCCACAGAGGAGAGCACAGCAACAGAGGTGCAGAGAGCAAAGCGGAGAGATTTCCACACAAGGATCGGTGCCAACCAGCACTCACCAGCCTGAGAGGCTTGTCTGCTCACCCGCCAGGGCGGACAGGGGCTGGGAGCTGAGGCTCAGGCTTCGGAGGTCAGATGCCAGGGAGAGGACTGGGGTTGGCTGCATGAACACTGACTGAAGGGGGCTAGTGCGCCACAGCTAGCCGGGAGGGAGTCCGGAGAAAACTCTGGACCTGCCTAAGAGGGAAGAGACCATCGTTTCAGGGTGCACAAGTAGAGGGGATTCAGAGCACTGCCTAAACGAGCACCAGAGATGGGAGTGAGTCACGGCTATCAGCACGGACCCCAAAGACAGGCATGAAACTCTAAGGCTGCTGCTACAGCCACCAAGAAGCCTGTGCGAAAGCATAGGTCACTATCCATACCTCCCTTCCCAGGACCCTGTGCAGCCCGCCACTGCCAGGGTTCCGGGATCAAGGGACAAATTCCCCAGGAGAACACAAGGTGCGCCTCAGGCTGTTGCAACATCATGCCGGCATCTGCCACCGCAAGCTCGCCCTGCATTCTGTACCCCTCCCTCCCCCCGGCCTGAGTGAGCCAGAGCCCCTGAAGGAGCTGCTACTTTAACCCTGTCCTGTCTGAGCAGAGAACAGATGCCCTCAGGTGACCTACACGCAGAGGTGGGGCCAAATCCAAAGCTGAACCTCAGGAGCTATGTGAACAAAGAAGAGAAAGGGAAATCTCTCCCAGCAGCCTCAGGAGCAGCAGATTAAATCTCCACAATCAACTTGACGTACCTACATCTGTGGAATACCTGAATAGACAACTAATCATCCCAAAACTGAGGTAGTGGACTTTGGGAGCAACTGTAGACTTGGGGTTTGCTTACTGCATCTAATTTGTTTCTGGTTTTATGTTTCTCTTAGTTTAGTATTTAGAGATTATCATTGGTAGGTTTGTTTATTGATTTGGTTGCTCTCTTCCTTTTTAAGTTTTTTATATATATTTTTTTCTTTTTTTCCCTTTTTCTCTTTTTGTGAGTGTGTATGTGTATGCTTCTTTGTGTGATTTTCTCTGTATAGCTTTGCTTTGGCCATTTGTCCTAGGGTTCTGACTGTTCTTTTTTTTTTCTTCTTCTTTTTTTTAGTATAATTCTTCGCACTTGTTATCATTGGAGGATTTGTTTTTTTGGTTTGGCTGCTCTCTTCTTTCTTTCTCCCTTTCTTTTTTTTTTTTACTCTTTCATTTTTTTATTTTTAATAATTTTTTTCTATTTTAATTATTTTATTTTATTTATTATTATTTTTCTTTCTTTCTTTCTTTCCTTTTCTCCCTTTTCTTCTGAGCTGTGTGGCTGACAGGGTCTTGGTGCTCCAAGCAGGTATCAGGCCAGAGCCTCTAAGGTGGGAGACCCGAGTTCAGGACATTGGTACACCAGAGACCTACCGGCTCCATGTAATGTCAAACAGCAAAAGCTCTACCACAGATCTTCATCTCAACGCTAAGACCCAGCTCCACTCAACAACCAGCAAGCTACAGTGCTAGACACTCTATGCCAAACAACTAGCAAGACAGGAACACAAACCCACCCATTAGCAGAGAGTCTGCCTAAAATCATACTAAGTTCACAGACAGCCGAAAACACACCACCAGACATGGTCCTGCCCAACAGAAAGAAAAGATCCAGCCTCATCCACCAGAACACAGGCACCAGCCCCCTCCACCAGAAAGCCTACACAACCCACTGAAGCAACCTTACCCACAGGGAGAAGACACCAAAAAACAAACGGAACCTACAAACCGGCAGCCTGTGAAATGCACACCCCAACACAGTAAGTTAAGCAAAATGAGAACACAGAGAAATATGCAGCAGATGAAGGAGCAAGGTAAAAACCCACCAGGCCAAACAAATGAAGAGGAAATAGGCAGTCTACCTGAAAAAGAATTCACAGTAATGATAGTAAAGATGATCCAAAATCTTGGAAATAGAATGGAGAAAATACAAGAAACGTTTAACAAGGACCTAGAAGAACGAAAAAGCAAACAAACAATAATGAACAATACAATAAATGAAATGAAAAATTCTCTGGAAAGAATCAAGAGAAGAATAACTGAGGCAGAAAAACGGATAAGTGACCTGGAAGATAAAATACTGGAAATAACTACCACAGAGCAAAATAAAGAAAAAAGCATGAAAAGAATTGAGGACAATCTCAGAGAACTCTGGGAAAACATTAAATGCACCAACATTTGAATTATAGGGGTCCCAGAAGAAGAAGCGGAAAAAAAGGGACTGAGAAGATATTTGAAGAGATTATGGTTGAAAACTTCCCTAATAAGGGTAAGGAAATAGTCAATCAAGTCCAGGAAGCACAGAGAGTCCCATACAGGATAACTCCAAGGAGAAACACGTCAAGACACATATTAATCAAACTATCAAAAATTAAATACAAAGAAAAAATATTAAAAGCAGCAACGGAAAAACAACAATTAACATACAAGGGAATCCCGATAAGGTTAACAGCTGATCTTTCAGCAGAAACTCTGCGAGCCAGAAGGGAGTGGCAGGACATACTTAAAGTGATGAAAGGGAAAAACCTACAACCACGATTACTCTACCCAGCATGGAACTCATTCAGATTCGATGGAGAACTTAAAACCTTTACAGACAAGCAAAAGCTAAGAGAATTCAGCACCACCAAACCAGCTTTACAACAACTGCTAAAGCAACTTCTCTAGGCAGGAAACACAAGAGAAGGAGAAGACCTACAATAACAAACCCAAAACAATTAAGAAAATGGTAATAGGAACATACATATCTATAATTACCTTAAATGTAAATGGATTAAATGCTCCAACCAAAAGACATAGACTGGTTGAATGGATACAAAAACAAGACCTGTATATATGCTGTCTACAAGAGACCCACTTCAGACCTAGGGACACATACAGACTGAAAGTGAGTGGATGGAAAAAGATATTCCATGCAAATGCAAATCAAAAGAAAGCTGGAGTAGCAATTCTCATATCAGACAAAATAGACTTTAAAATAAACACAATTACAAGAGACAAAGAAGGACACTACATAATGATCAAGGGATCAATCCACAAAGAAGATATAACAATTGTAAATATCTATGCACACAGCATAGGAGCACCTCAATACATAAGGGAAATACTAACAGCCATAAAATTGGAAATCAACACTAACACAATCATAGTAGGGGACTTTAACACCCCACTTTCACCAATGGACAGATCATCCAAAACGAAAATAAATAAGCAAACAGAAGGTTTAAATGATACATTAAACAAGATGGACTTAATTGCTACTTATAGGACATTCCATCCCAAAACAACAGAATACACTTTCTTCTCAAGTCCTCATGGAACATTCTGCAGGATAGATCATATCTTGGGTGTCAAATCAAGCCTTGGTAAATTTAAGAAAATTGAAATTGTATCAAGTATCTTTTCCAACAGCAACACTATGAGACTAGATATCAATTACAGGAAACAATCTGTAAAAAATACAAACACATGGAGGCGAAACAATACACTACTAAATAACCAAGAGGTCACTGAAGAAATCAAAGAGGAAATCAAAAAATACCTAGAAACAAATGACAATGAAAACACGATGACCCAAAACCTATGGGATGCAGCAAAAGCAGTTCTAAGAGGGAAGTTTATAGCAATACAACCCTACCTCAAGAAACAAGAAAAATCTCAAATAAACAACTTAACCTTACACCTAAAGCAATTATAGAAAGAAGAACAAAAAAATTCCAAAGTTAGCAGAAGGAAAGAAATCATAAAGATCAGATCAGAAATGAATGAAAAAGAAATGAAGGAAACAATAGCAAAGATCAATAAAACTAAAAATTGGTTCTTAGAGAAGTTAACAAAATTGATAAACCATTAGCCAGACTCATCAAGAAAGAAAAGAAGACTCAAATCAATAGAATTACAAATGAAAAAGGAGAAGTAACAACTGCCACTGTAGAAATACAAAGGATCATGAGAGATTACTATAAGCAACTACATGTCAATAAAATGGACAACCCAGAAGAAATGGACACATTCTTAGAAAAGCACAACCTTCTGAGATTGAACCAGGAAGAAATAGAAAATATAAACAGACCAATCACAAGCACTGAAATTGAGGCTGTGATTAAAAATCTTCCAACAAACAAAAGCCCAGGACCAGATGGCTTCACAGGCAAATTCTATCAAACATTTGGAAAAGAGCTAACACCTATCCTTCTCAAACTCTTCCAAAATATAGCAGAGGGAGGAACACTCCCAAACTCATTCTACGAGGTCACGACCCCCTGATACCAAAACCAGACAAACATGTCACAAAGAAAGAAAACTACAGGCCAATATCACTGATGAACATAGATGCAAAAATCCTCAACAAAATACTAGCAAACAGAATCCAACAGCACATTAAAAGGATCATACACCATGATCAAGTGGGGTTTATCCCAGGAATGCAAGGATTCTTCAATATACGCAAATCAATCAATGAGATAAACCATATTAACAAATTGAAGGAGAAAAACAATATGATCATCTCAATAGATGCAGAAAAAGCTTTTGACAAAAGTCAACACCCATTTATGATAAAAGCCCTGCAGAAAGTAGGCATAGAGGGAACTTACCTCAACATAATAAAGGCCATATACGACAAACCCACAGCCAACATCATTCTCAATGGTGAAAAACTGAAACCATTTCCACTAAGATCAGGAAATCTTAGCCCACTCTCAGCACTATTAGTCGACATAGTTTTGGAATTTTTAGCCACAGCAATCACAGAAGAAAAAGAAATAAAGGGAATCCAAATCAGAAAAGAAGTAAAACTGTCACTGTTTGCACATGACGTGATACCATACATAGAAAATCCTAAAGATGCTACCAGAAAACTACTAGAGCTAATCAATGAATTTGGTATAAGTAGCAGGATACAAAATGAATGCACAGAAATCTCTTGCATTCCTGTACACTAATGATGAAAAATCTGAAAGAGAAATTAAGGAAACACTCCCATTTACCCTTGCAACAAAAAGAATAAAATACCTAGGAATAAACCTACCTAAGGAGACAAAAGACCTGTACGCAGAAAACTATAAGACACTGATGAAAAAAATTAAAGATGATACAAACAGATGGAGAGATATACCATGTTCTTGGATTGGAAGAATCAACATTGTGAAAATGACTACACTACTCAAAGCAATCTACAGATTCAATGCAATCCCTATCAAACTACCACTGGCATTTTTCACAGCACTAGGACAAAAAATTTCACAGTTTGTATGGAAACACAAAAGACCCCAAATAGCCAAAGCAATTTTGAGAAAGAAAAACGGAGCTGGAGGAATCAGGCTCCCTGACTTCAGACAATACTACAAAGCTACAGTAATCAAGACAGTATGGTACTGGCACAAAAACAGAAATAGAGATCAATGGAACAGGATAGAAAGCCCAGAGATAAACCCACACACATATGGTCACCTTATTTTTGATAAAGGAGGCAAGAATATACAATGGAGAAAAGACAGCCGCTTCAATAAGTGGTGCTTGGAAAACCGGACAGCTACATGTAAAGGAATGAAATTAGAACACTCCCTAACACCATACACAAAAATAAACTCAAAATGGATTAAAGACCTAAGTGTAAGGCCAGACACTATAAAACTCTTAGAGGAAAACATAGGCAGAACACTCCATGACATAAATCACAGCAAGATCCTTTTTGACCCACCTCCTAGAGAAATGGAAATAAAAACAAAAATAAACAAATGGGACCTAATGAAACTTAAAAACTTCTGCACAGCAAAGGAAACCATAAACGAGACAAAAAGACAATCCTCAGAATGGGAGAAAATATTTGCAAATGAAGCAACTGAAAAAGGATTAATCTCCAAAATATACAAGCAGCTCATGCAGCTCAACATCAAAAAAACAAACAACCCAATCCAAAAATGGGCAGAAGACCTAAATAGACATTTCTCCAAAGAAGATATACAGATTGCCAACAAACGCATGAAAGGATGCTCAACGTCACTAATCATTAGAGAAATGCAAATCAAAACTACAATGAGGTATCACCTCACACCGTTCAGAATGGCCATCTTCAAAAAATCGACAAACAATAAATGCTGGAGAGGGTGTGGAGAAAAGGAAACCCTCTTGCACTGTTGGTGGGTATGTAAGTTGATACAGCCACTATGGAGAACAGTATGGAGGTCCCTCAAAAAACTACAAACAAAACCACCATACGACCCAGCAATCCCACCACTGGGCATATACCCTGAGAAAACCATAATTCAAAAAGAGTCATGTATCACAATGTTCATTGCAGATTTATTTACAATAACCAGGACATGGAAGCAACTTAAGTGTCCATCGACAGATGAATGGATAAAGAAGATGTGGCACATATATACAATGGAATATTACTCAGCCATAAAAAGAAATGAAACTGAGTTATTTGTAGTGAGGTGGATGGACCTAGAGTCTGTCATACAGAGTGAAGTAAGTCAGAACGAGAAAAACAAATACCATATGATAACACATATATATGGAACCTAAAAAAAAAAAAAAAGGTTCTGAAGAACCTAGGGGCAGGACAGGAATAAAGATGCAGACATAGAGAATGGACTTGAGGACATGGGGATGGGGAAGGGTAAGCTGGGAAGAAGTGAGAGAGTGGCATGGACATATATACACTACCGAATGTAAAGTTGATAAGCTAGTGGGAAGCAGCCGCATAGAACAGGGAGATCAGCTCGGTGCTTTGTGTCCAACTAGAGGGCTGGGATAGGGAGGATGGGAGGGAGACACAAGAGGAAGGAGGTATGTGGATGTATGTATATGTATAGCTGATTCACTTTGTTATACAGCAGAAACTAACACACCACTGTAAAGCAATTATATTCCAATAAAGATGTTAAAAAAATTGAATAATATAATAAGTGCCTTTTTAAAATATCCCATTTGTATATCATAAAAATACTATAAAGAAGGCATTATCAACACCATTTTATGGATGTGAGAAATGGACTTGAAGGAATGAAATACCTTGATGAAAATCACACAACTAGAAAGTGACAAATTTGAACTCAATCAAATCCACACTGGCCTTATTCCACAGCCTCAGTTGTTAGGAATGTTACTTTCCTGCCCTTTAACTGACTTGATGCTGTGATCAATAGGCTTTTCTTACTTTTTCATATCAACATGGAGATCACACAGCTTAGTTCAATTTAAATTTATAGATTTCATGATTAACTTCCTGAAATGAGAAACACCTAAAGGTCGCAGAGAAGTGGGCTGCAGAGAGAGGAAGAGGGAGTATCAATCACTCTTACGTAAAAATCCTGGGGAGAAGACGGGTCCTAACTTTGGACTGGGAGAGGCAATACTCTCAGTCATAAGCTACTTAAGTGGCACTTATAAAAATAACAATAAATGTCTATGGAAAGAATCATGAAGCCTACAAAAACTACTTAAACATCTGGGGCAAAGCTCCATTTCTCTATCTCAAGAAAAGCTCTATCTCAAGACAACATTTCAGTCTAAAAATGTATGGAGACTTTGGGCATAGAACGAGAAAGAAATATCAGCAATTCTAGGTCTGATTTTTTGAATGAAGTCTGCTGTGTGAAGCTATTTAGTCACAAGAGGTCAGGTAATGCAGAAGCAGTCAATGCAATTGTTATTATCAATGGGTGACTAGAGTTTGACGACAGTAACATGACATCCTAGGAGCATAAAAATCCATTCACTACGGAAGTGGGAGTTGACACATATAAACAAAATGTGCTGTTTTTTAGATTATTCCACTATTCTCCCAACTGTATAAACATAATCACCTGCAATTGCAGACAAAACTTTTTATCCTTAATGACAACGTCTGAAGCAGAAATGACACAAGCAGATTTAGAGAAGATGCGCTAGCAGGAGATGTAAAGCCAAAGACAGCATACGGGGAAGGTTTGAACTCTCCAGCTAAACCAGTAATGTAACGCATATTTACCATTGACCTGGGACTTAAAACTGTTATTTTCTTTTTGGACTGGATTTCCCACAAGACAGCATTTTAAAATAACCTCCCTATTAGTACATGATAAACTTATAATCATAAGCTACCATTAACTAACCTTGGAAGGTAAAGCAGCCTTTTGGTCTTTTCCAAAACTCTGTATGATGAGCTTAAATAACATATTCTTTCTATATCCAATACTTCAGATTCATCTGAAGGAGGAGAGATGGATATATAAATAACAAAAAAAATCAAAGATAAAGTTAAAATTGCAAAAGAGTACATTTTCCCTTTCTTAAAGTCATCTTCGTAACTTTTGATACACTAATATATTCTTGGTAAAATACTCCTGAAACCAATTCTACAGTATAATGAGAATACAACTTCTAAATACAAAGTTAGTGCCTTTCTTTTAATTTTCATAACAGAGAAGCCAGTTTATTAATTTCTGTAGTATCTCAGATATATAAGCAGAAGCACAAAATGATCAGTCTTATATAATCATACATAACTGAATCATGTAACTTTCTCTTATGACTTTTCTTAATTTCATATTACTTCATGTTTTCATCTTATATTGAAAATGTATTCTGTATCGCACATAGGAGACAACAAAGATTATCTCCATTCACTGTGATATTTGCCTAGGGCCAAATTTTTGAATTGGGGACTGGTATTTCTCTGCATTTAAATGTTTTCCATGTTTCTCTCTCACATCCTTAGATATCTCCTTTAAGAAAAATAGTACTTTACAGGTATCATAGGCCAGTAAGAAAAATTTCATCATCATTAAAAGTGACCCATGTACTAAGAAAGATGGATAAGAAAAAAGTTCACTGTTTCCATGACACACAAGGAAAGAAGTGTATCTGATGTCTCCTGCAGAAAACAGGAGAACTTTTACTTTAGAGGCAGTGACATTTACAACTCCTAGAACTGACACCTGGGTGGCTTTTCCTTCTATGCCACTGGCTCACTGTGTCCCTTCAGGACAGTCATTGTAGCTCTTCACTTAAATGAAAGCATGGTTAATCGTGACACATTCTACATCTGATACTATTAACTGTTCACTTGGCTAAACTGAATGGCCTGATTGAAAACTGCTCATAGAACAGTTCATCAACCTTATTTTGAAGTTTGAAATAAGCAGACATGATGGAGGAAACAAACAATATTTTAAATTAGAGTTGTGAGACAGTGAAATTCCATTTCCAGTCAGCTTTTCATCATAATATATAGATGCTAAATGTAACTTCCTTGGGGGTACAATTAAGTTGCTACTGCCATATATTTCATGGAGGCAATTCTTTTCTAGGCTCTTAGGTGAGAATGCCATCATTAATGCCTGCAGCCTGCCTTACAATATAATAGCTGCCCACAGACCTACTCGGTACATTCCCTCAGAAAGGAGAATACTCAGAATGGGAATAGTTTCAAAATTTGGCTCCCTTGGGTAGTAGATACTCTATCTCTCCTAGTTTCTAGAGGCTGCTTTACAAGATTTATCAACCACAAAGTCAGGGGAAAATAAATGGATACCTTGTAGGTAAAGGTAGAGAAAATAAGGTAATTTCCAACCCTACCTAGAAGGGATCCCTTCAGGATCCCTTAGATACCGGCGTGCGTTCTTGAACTGTTTAATCAATAGCAATTGATAAGAGGCCAGAGCAGAAATTCAGGCAAGCCTTTATTGGGGTCCCTGCTGCAGCACAAGGGAGCAAACACAAGTAACACGTTCCTTTGCTCGCTCCCTGAGGGGGCAGGGCGAGCTGGTCCCTTAAATGGGGTGAGGGTGAGGCGGGCCCAGGGGTCGGGCTGGAGGGGTGGCTTGGGTGGCCTGCCCATCCCGCTGGTGGTGCTGTGTGCAGGGACCATGCGCAGTACCCAGCTTTTGCTCCTGTCACTTCAGAAGTAGCAGTTGGGTTTTTGGTCTTTTTGTGTCTTGTCCATAATTTGCCCCAACTGCACATGCACACAATTATTTTTAGTCCCTTTTAACTTCTTTGTATTCTATTGCTCAAGGAGACGTTTATTCAGGTGTAAGCACTGCTGCAAAGGGTCCCAGGTCCCAGGTCCCACCCTGTCTCACTTTCATCCTGCCTCACACTTTATAGGTGAGGAGCCTCAACTCAGGTGATGGAGTGACTCCCTGAACTAATTAGTGGATACAAATACCCCGACTCCCACATGCTTAGGCTCCCCACTAAAAAAGAAACACTATCTCCTTTTCTTGGAAGCAACAGGAGATTCCTCAAAAACAACAGCAACAAAAGAGGTGTTGTTCAGGAAAAAGTCTTTTCTAATGACTCTAAAGTACCATGTGAGCTCCACAACCTTCCGTTTAGCCCTGCATGTCTGTTTGAGCTAGTCTATTAAACTTATAATAGGAAACAATTTAACTGAAAGGAAACAAAGATTAAGACTTGCTGCTATAATGCATCACCACCATGGATTTTTTGGGCACATAAATACTTGCAATCAAGGAGTCTCACTTGCAATCAAAAACAGGTATCAGATCAAATGGCTTCATTTTAGCAATATTAACTAAGAGAGCTTCCATTTATCTTAATCACCTATTTAGGGCCATAACACACATACCAAAACAAGGAAATTCCACTTATGAAAAGGTGGCTTATAGGAGAAAAATATAATCTAACGTCTCACTGACCTAAAAGTATCAATGGAAATAACTGAAGAAAAGATTTAAAAATTCTATGTTAAGCATAAGGAAATCATGCCACTTGAGTAGTTAAGTCAGCTTTAACTGCTAGGATTTAGTATTAGGAAATTTTTCTTAAGAAAAGTGATATCTCATCTGGTAATTTCCAATTGCAATTAAAATACTAGAGCTGGAAAAATATACATATTGGAATTCATAAAATTCCCATGAAAACAAGAGAGGAAGTCTTCTCCTTGCTTGAAGTAAATGTGGAAAAGACATTAGGTACTGTCATAATCTAAACTGAAGCCTGCTATCTTTACCCTATTATTAATGTGGAAATAGTGACTTAACAGGTAAAAAAAAAATTGCACAAGAGCAGTCTTCAGCTTGTAAAATACTAGCAGCTAAACATCCAAAAAAAGCATTAAAAAAATAAAAAGTAATATCAGTGCTGCTAAATAGGTGACATTTATATAATCCTTCTTTACAAATATGAAAGAGGAAGGTATAGTTTAAAACAAGTGTCAAAAGAAATTAAATCTCTTTAAACAATAAGAATTTGTTGATAAGTAAGATAAAGTAACCAGGCCTATGGTCATGTACCCATAAACTTTGTGGAATACATTTTTTATTAATATACTAGGGAAACTCGGATGAAAAAGCCATTAATTATTTTCTTAATAACTCCTATTTTTTTTTACTATGTATCTCCCAGGAGTGTAGGGAAAAATTATTTTTTAACCTGTATAAAAATATCTTGAATTCTTTGAAGTAAGAGGATACCACAAAGGAAAGATTAGTAGCTTATGAATATGTGAATACTACCCAATAAACCTTGTCATGAACATCCCCAAACAGGGAAAGAAATAGAAGAAAACCACATATCTTGGATGACCTCTTTACCAAACCTCAGAGAGAGAATGGAAGGAAAAAACTAATTGAGGAAAAGAGAAAAACTTACAAAAATTGAGTCATGGAGCTGACTTTCAATTGTAAGGATTTTTTTTTTTCTTTCCTCTAGTAAAAACAGTTTATTTAGATTTTATACAAATGCCTTATAAATAAGACTACTTAATTCAACTTTTGCATATTCTTTTCATATTCCTTATTCTACTGCTGTCCTCTCAGTCACCAAGCTATGGATTAGCTTTGATAACTTTCAATTTTGTGTTTAATTTGGCTGAACTCTTTTAATCTGATTTCCATTTTGGTTTTTACCAAAATAAGTATAAATACAATTTTATTTTCCTCTTCTCCATGATAACGTATCTCATCATGTTGGTTGCGAAACTGTTAAACAGGAGCACCCCTGATTTGGGGGGTGGGATTGGAGGAGATAACCATTTAGTAATGTCTCATGGTAGGAATTATGGTGTTTATGTTATCACCTAATTATCAGTCTCTTCCACTAGGCTGGGCATTCTAGAAGGAAACTCAGCTAACCACTTTGTAGTCTATAGCTGGTAGGTATTCATGAACTGTTTGTTGAGTACCTTTTTTTTTAATTTTCCAAAGACAACATACCTAGTATGGCTCCGATTATTTGACTGTAAAGAATCATGTGTGTTCCAAAGCACTCACCAGCTGCCTAACTTTTCCCAGCCATTCTTTTCTATCACGTGCCATTTGTGACGAATTGGTAGCTGACACACCTGTTTGATTGTCAAGACTTGACTATACTCTACCAACCTACTCAACCAAACCATTTTGGTGCATCTCATTTTTGTTGCAAGGAATACCCTAAAAGACTTCCTCATCCAGGAAGAAGTTGTTGGAAATACCTGCTGTGAGAATTCCTCCTGAGAAAGCAGAATCAGCATTTCTGTAAGAAGCTTAGAGTTTAAGGCACCAAACACAGTAGTAGAGAAATCCTCTCTTCTAATAGTTTGCAGACTGGTAAGGAGAAGCAAGATATCCCAACAGGAAGGAAGCCAAGAGACCTGGGGCTGAACTGGCTAAGAGGACACACAAAAGTAAACTCAGATTTTGCTGGTTCCAGAAGCCCCTTGTCAGCAGCTGTCTGTTACATTTTCTGTTCCAACCGTATTCACAATGTCTGGGCAGAATAAGACCCTTCCGCTAACCTCCTCTTAAGGGTAAAATTACATGAGTCCTTCTGTGTCTCAGAAAATGACTTATTTCTAGATGTATCCAATAAATGCAGGGTAAGTGTATATGGTGTTCTGCATAGGATCGCCTCTTTCTTACTGACTAATTGAGATGGTCATTTTTATAGCAAAATAAATTTGACTTTGAAACAAATGCTTTCAGTAAAGGGAACATGGGATGCTTAATAATCACATAATTGAAGATGGCTCTGCTACAGAGGTGATGAAATCATGTAAGCAAACAAGTTAGGGCTGAATCTGTGTTTCCAAGGTTGAGTCAAACCACGGACCTATCATAAGTTTCCTACGTCAGAGAAATCTGTGAAATTGGTGTTTTGGGGTCTGACAGATCTGAGTTTGAACTGAATCAGCCTCTTATGAGTTCTGAGACCCTGAAGATGTTATTTAATCACTATAAACTCACTTTACCCATCTGGAAAAAGGAAATAATACCCATCTCAAAGGGTTGTTATAAAAATTAAAAGAGATTAAAGGAGGAAGCAGGTTTAAATAAAAAGCTATTTGTCAAAAATATATACAGTATGATTTATCTCCCCTTCCTCCCTTCCTTTCTTCCTTCCTTCCTTTCTTCCTTCTTTCCTTGCTTCCTTCCTTCTTTTTCAAAAGCAAAAATCAAAACAAAACTCTGTATGTGGCTAGATGGATTGAGGATCCTGAGGGCTTTAGAGAGTCATAAGTGGTCTGGTTTGTCTAAGGCCTTGGGCCTTGGCTTTGTTGCCTGGGGCATAGAAACAGAGACTGGAGAAGAATATGAAGGTTTGAGTGTATTTGGGTGGGAAGGAAGTAGCACAATACTTCTGAGAACCTCTCTCTCTGTCCCATGTCACTAATTTTCCTGCCCCGTGGATCACTCCCCTCAGCTTACAAACACCCTGTCGTTTCTCATCTTAAAGCAACAACTCTTACTTCCCACAGCAGCTCCTACCTATTTCTAAGTTCCCATTTATAGCCAAGCTCTTCCCCCTGAGATTTATCTGTACTCTCTCTCTCTTTCTCTAATTCAATTCTTCTCCTTCTCTCCTGAATCCACCCTAATCCATCTATCACACCACTACTCCACTTAAATTGCTCTCACAGAATCACCCGTGACTGTTACTCTGCTGAATCCAGTGGGGAATTCAAATGCTCATCTTGGTCTCGGTCACATTTGACAAGTTGATCACGCCCTCCCCTGAAACCGTGTCTGCTTTGACCTCCAGGACACAGATGCTCCTGGTTTGCTGCCATGGTCAGCAGCTGGCCGCTCTCTCCATCTTCTGATTTGGTTTTTCCTCATCTCCCTGACCTCTTACAGTTGACGCATTCCAGGATCTTGTCTTTGAGCCAGTCTCCTGGACCTTCCATCTGTGATGCCATTTAGTTTTGGCCTCATGTGCGTGTATAGGCTTATAACTCCAAATCCATGTTTCTGACCCAAGTCCCTGCCCTGAGACCCAGACCTTTATATCCAGATGGCCGCTTCTAGCATCTCCACTTGATAGCTGATAGGTATCTCTGACTAAACGTGCCTAAAATTTAACTCCAGATCTACCCCTAAAAACTTGCTCCCCTACAGTGTATCTCATCCCAGGGGATGGTAATTCCGACATTTCAGTGGAGTCCCCCTTGAGTCCTCTCTTTCTCTCACTCCTTATATTTAATCCATGAGCAAGTACTGTTGCGTCCACCTTCAAACTAGACCACTCGTCCCCACCTCCACTGCCACTGCCCTGGCCCATGCTGCCATCATCTCTCTCTAAGTTTATTTTAATAGCCAGCTTTCTAGTTCCATTGCCCTCCTAGAATGTACTGCCCAAAAGCCACAGGGATCCTTTTAAAATAGTTTGCTCAAAACCTTTTAGAAACTTCCCATTGCACTTAAAGTCAAAGCACTTAAAGCACTTACCGAGGCCCCACGTGATCTGGCCTCACTTTACGTGTGAGTGCACACGCATACACACACGTACACACACATACACTCTGCCCATACTCCCTATCTTCCTTCTTTGCTTTTATTTCTCTTTATCATCACATAATTTTCGTTTATTTTGTTTAGTAACTGCCCCCCACTACATACACAAGAGCATAAACTCTGTGAGGACAGGGGTGTTTGCCTATACTATTCACTGATATGACCTTTGTGCTTAAAACAGTGCCTGGCACATAGCAGGTGCTCAACAAATATGTATTGAATTAATGAATAAATAAATGAATTTGACATCATGAGAACTCGACATATTTACATTTCTGATAGACCTGGTCATGCAAGGTAATACCCTCTTATCAGCACATCCCCGATGAAATAAAATAAAACAAAATAAAATAATATTATGGACCAATTAAACTTGTATCATGTCTTAGTTCCTCCAGAAATGTTTCTAATCAAGGCAAATGAGCCGAGCACCTGATTCCCCCCCCAGAGGGGGAAAACAAAGCGAATACTTGGAGCATGGACACGAACAGAACTGGGTACCCTCGGTTGCCCTGGGAACTCTTTCCAAGCCCATTTTCTCCATGGACTCTAACGTAGAATGTCTCAGCCCTCATCCAGCCTGTCAGAGCTTCTTTTCCGTCATCCTTTTCCCTAGAATCATTCCCTTTCTCATTTATAGGCATGACTTTCTGCAACTGGCTGGACCACGAACAACACACTCATTGGATAAAATGACAATAGTGACAGCAGCAGTAGAAGCAGCTCACCCAGCACTTGTGCCAAGCACTGTGATAAATACTTTGCACACACAAGGTCATTCGGTGTTCACAGTAGCACTCAGAGGGAGGTACTGTCATCACCCTGATTTTGCAGAGGAGGACACGGATACTTAAACGAGGTAAAATAACTCTTCATCTCAACACAGTGGATGGCAGAGTTGAACTGTTAGGTCCTCCTAACTACCAGCTAACCCACAGCACCTTCAAACTTACTAAAAGTACTCATTTTCAGGGCACTTTCCTGGAGGCCCTCATTCATCAGGATCTGAGTGGGGCTGGGAATCTGTGTTTTGAACAACAGCTCCACTGTTGTGGAGGCCATTCTTTTTATAAGTCTGTGAAAGACTGCACTAATTATCCTGCCTCTCGGTCAGGCAGTTTGATAATTGTAAATTGAAAATGACAAAGAGAACGGCTGACTTATAGAGTGCTCCCTGCCGTACTCTCCCCTGCTAATCAGGATAAAAGCCTTTGTCACCCGTACAGTGCTATACAACAGGCCGTCACAGATGTGTGTGTGTCATCGTTGTGTTTAAATTTCAATTATTTTCTATATTAGCAGCAGTCGGGTAGTTCTTCAGGCACATGTCACTCCCTCTTATTAGGCCCTTTCTAATGCAATGCTCAGAATTGTAACTGAAAAGAAAGAAATGACTCTGAATCAGCTAAGTCTTCCGCAGAAGTCGTTTCCATTTTGTGTGCTTTCTGCCACTTTCTCTGAGCACGCACCTTGTCCTCGCCCATCTGCGCGTCCAGTGGTGAGGGCATCTAGGGCACCTCCTTCCCTCCCAGCCCTGAGCTGTGGATGGCGAAGCATCCAGAGGAAGGATGCTGAAAGTCTGTGGCCCCCACGCTGAAGCAATTTCTTTCCTTACTGTGGAGACAGATAAAGAAATTGGCAAAATACACAGCTAACTGTATGAATATATGGTACTAATTATTTAAAAATATAATTAAAATAATGGTCCCAAAAGAAAGTGATTTCTTACGTCAGAAAGACCACAGACTTTTGAGCCAGTGATACTCAGGAGTAAATCCCACTTCTTGTTTGATGAAAACTCAGAATTCTTAATGACAAGGAATGTCAGTGTAATAAAATATATTCATAGAAAGCATTCCGAGACCAGTTGCTGGATATGGACAGACTCTAGGGTTAAAATAGGGAATATCACAAAGGAAGAACGCATTGTTCAGTGGCTCTCTCACTTGGGACCCTTCTCATACATTCTGGTGACTTGCGTTCTAATCTCTAGGGGAAGAAATCAATTTAAGCTCACTTTGCTCTTTGTCTCCTAGGCATAAGCTCTGTTTCTGGAAAGCAATCATACATGCTTATGAGATGAATCATAAAATGTTTCTCCTGTTAATAATCATGTGTCTCCACTATTAATTCTACAAACTAACCACATAGCAAACTTTTAGTATGTTCTAATCAAAAATCTTCACACACACACACATGATTCATGGTTAAGAGAGGCTGTATTTATTCTCCCCATTATTCTTTCCTTACAAACTACGTACCTTAGTCTCTTGAACAATGGGCTATAAAATGAGGTTCCTTCAGTTCTTATCTTGGCTACCCAATCCCTCGGCCTTGATTTTGTATTTGACAAGCTGCCTACCTGGTCTGTGTCTCAATTCCCATTGGTAAAGTGAGAAAAGCATCACAAACAACTAAGCAGGTAACTGAGAAGAGGTTCCAATAAAGAACTTCAAGGAGCTTTCAACACTCATACTTGCATTGGTTCTAATGAATGCATAGCACTAGGTCGAGCCCAAGGATTAGATTTCAAAAGAGCAGCAGAGAGTAGGAGGGGTGGGTGGTGACCTCCATCTTTGTAGAGGCCCAATGTGGGTGGAAAGTTTCTTTAGTCTCAAGAACTTTCATGCAAGTACTAGAAATGCTGCTATGATCAAGAGAGTCATAATATGAAACTATAGAGAAAGAGAATTCGAAATTAGCAAAGGACTTCTTTAAAATCTGGACACAGTATTATGGTATCACACACAAGTATATATATATAATATACATATATACATATATATATATATATACATATATATATATATATATATATATACACATAAAGTGTAACAGGCATAATGGGAAAAGAAAATGGCACTGAACAAACAAAAACACAGAAAGGGATTTTGAAGAGTAAAGAGTATAATATGAGTATAATCTACTTGATAAAACCAGTGTTTAAAAATATGTATTAATAATCATTCATATTTTGGCTTCCTTCCTTCCTCCATTTAATTCACCTGTACCGAATGCCAACCATTTGCTACCTACTGGTGAAACAACTGTAACATGCAGTCAAGGTCCATGTTATTCGTACATGCTAATGAAAGAAAGAGCTCATTTTAGAATTTTTTAAAGATATTTTGCAATTTGCTAAAACAAAATCTTAAATAAAAATGTACATAGACAGTTCCTACCCTTGGTTATTGGTATTCTAAATGACAAAAGCACGTTACCAGGCAATGCCTTGCTAAAACCCACTTTTAAAAACCTCGTGATTCTTCTCTTTGAGATAAAGAGTAAAAACCAGGAGGAAATACTAAAGGGGAAAGAAGTGTCAGTCACTGAAAGCCTTTGGTCAAGGGGATGGGGTGGAATGGATGGTGGGAGTGAGAGGTCCTTCCCGTGAAAGAAGGCAATGAGCATGGCTTCCCGTGATCCACAACGCCTGCAGCAGTGACACCTAGGAAACACACTCGCAAAAATAAACATGTAGCATATGGGTTAAGACCATGGATTGTGGAGTCAGACTGCCGGTGTCTGAATGCTGACTTGGACATTTACATCCCACGTGACCTTGTGTCACGGAAAGTGTGTATCTCAGCTCTCTCACCTGTCAAATGGAAACGGCTGTGTCCACTTGTGCTCGATGGGAGACACGGACACAGCCCTTGACTCCTCCCAATACCCATGCCCCCAGCGGCTCCTCTCCTCAAACAGGGCAGCCTCTTTCCCTTGACTAGAGGCTGGCCTTCTGACTCTTTTGGCCAACAGGATTCACTGGAAGTGACACTGCATCAGCTCCAAGACCAGGTCTCAAGGGACCTTGCTCTCTTCCACTCTTTCCCAAGGCCCTGAATCCCCCTTGCAAACAGGATGCTGCTGGGTGATGAGCAATCACACGGACCAGCAGCAGTGAGTCAGCCCAGTGGTCCCACATGAGACTCCAGAGATAGAACAGAGCTCAGCTGAGATGATCAAAACTCCACCCTCTGACCCCCAGGCTGCCAGGAGACACACTGGCCTTGCCCAGATCAGGACTGCCCACCTGACCCACAGACTAGTGAGTAATATTAAATGATATGGATGAAGCCACTAAGCTTTAGGGTGGCTTCGTACACATAGAAAGCTAACTGATACACATCAGACAGGGTCAATGTGAGGATTAAATACAGTCAGATAACAGCCTATGTAAGTACTTGCTATTGTTATTAAAAGAGATGATTTTCAAAATTGAGACAATTTGCCTAACAACCTCTAAATCAAAGCTGGACCTCTCACTGGCTTTGCTGGTGACAGACGGTGGCACAGTGGTGGTGGATATGACATCTACCAGTCAGGCTCCAATCTCTGGGATCTCCTAACTTTTTGTGCAAGTGATCTGCATCAGAGAAGAATGCTTGTCTAAACAGTTTCAAAATCACTGACTAATTGGCTGGGTGGAAGGAAATTAAAAATGTATAAAGGATCAGGAAAGCCAACTATCGGATCATCACTTTTACTCACGAATCTTCTCAAAAGTCTGGTTAGTGTCTTCCCTCCTATTAATCATATATAAGCAACTTCTCAAAGCAAGCAGTAAACCTGGGAAATAATTTTATGAATATATTTATAATACACTGCAGTCCCATATTTCTGGTCTCCTCAAGCCAGAGGCATAAAGACAGTCACTGTTTTTGGCCAGAGGTCCACGGTACTTCCTCATGTTTCATAAACAATGTCACTTTTTTAATAGCTCCTTTTGCTCTGTCACAATTAGCTTCTACTTTGTCTTAAAACCTAATACCAACCTGTATGTCCTTTTCAATCCATTGTGATGCAGAGAAACTGTCTTATGCATTTGCACGAGATGAATTGTGAATATCCCGCCAAGTTGATTTAATGAATTTCAATATGACACTCTTATCTTTCCTTTATTAAACTTAGTTCTTGGGAATTCCAAGGCCTTCTACAGAGGATCCAAATGCCCTTTGGTAACTGCCACCCACATCTTTTTTAACGCTGTTGATACTTTTGGTTAATGTTTTCTCTTGTAACTACAAAAATTCATTGCAGAGAACATTGGTCTCTCTCTTTCTCTTTCTGTCTATCTCTGTCTTTCTGTCTCTCTCTGTTTCTCTCTCTCTCTCTCTCTCTCAGAGAATATAAGGGAATTTGAGGTGTTCTTTCTATTTCTCTACCCAACTTAGTGGACTTGCTAAATACAGAAATTTCACTTCCAAATTAGGAAGCTTTGATTGAATTACAATGTTAGGAAAAAAAAAAACAGGCAAGATTATCTTATTCTTTTTTTAATCAGTATCATCAGCCACCATTTGAATGTACAGAACAACAGCTGCTTGACTTCATACTAGACTCTTATCCTTTTAAAAGCTTGATGTACTCCAAGTCACCACACGCATAAAATATTGACTGCCCAAATAACAATGTATTTAGGAATTTAGAGAGTTCACATGTAAAAACAAATTGATAAAACTAGCATAGCAAATAATTTTAGTACTAGACTACAATTTATTAACTAGCATGTTCCTCACCCAGGAATCCCATGTGATTGTACCACACTGAGACAAATTCTTTCACCTATTGGTCAGGCAGGAGGCTCATGTGAACATTCAGAGGGTAGCCTTCCGTGGGTTGGTAAAGAATTGGAAAGTTAGGGAGGTGTCTTCCTAGATGTTCATAAGTTGGTTTGCACTGGGCTTCTCACTTGTGCTGAGATCAGAAATACATGATATAGCTGATTCACTTTGTTATAAAGCAGGAACTAACACACCATTGTAAAGCAATTATACTCCAGTAAAGATGTTAAAAAAAAAATACATGATACACACACACACACACATACACACACACACGTACCTTTATATATATATGATCATCAATTCTTTAGTACTTCTGAAACATTACAACTTCTTTTAAATCATTTTTAGAAAGCCATGGGAAAGGGAAGGTTCAACTGGTGCTACTGACCCCGCATTCATAGAGAACTAATTCTTAGAGTCTGCCAAACAGCTGGTCCCACCAGTGGGCCAAGAAGAGCCTGAACAAGCTTTTATTCCTCCTGGAATAACAGTGGGAGAATTGGGAGGGAAAACATTCAGCATCATAGGATCTTGGACCTAGACTATAAGAGATTTTAAAAGATAAAGCCTGACCCCTGTATTCATATTCTCCAGCCAAAAGACCCTGTTAAACTCTAAATCATACAAAATCCTCTAATGTTCCCTTTACTCACTCAGAAAATGGCCTACAAGGCCCTATGCTGGTCTGTCCTCCCCTCCCCGACCACTGGCATCATCTTCTGCTCCGTTCTCGCACTGACTCACCTGCAGCCACACTGGCCTCCTTGCCAAGACGCGCTCCTACTGCAGGGCATTTGCATTCCCTGCCCCTGCTCATTCCCACCTGGCTCTACCCTTATCATTTTGAGGTCTTTCCTCAAAAGTTAGCTTCCCTAGGTCCATCCACCTCACTACAAATAACTCAGTTTCGTTTCTTTTTATGGCTGAGTAATATTCCATTGCATATATGTGCCGCATCTTCTTTATCCATTCATCTGTCGATGGACACTTAGGTTGCTTCCATGTCCTGGCAATTGTAAATAGTGCTGCAATGAACATTGTGGTTCATGACTCTTTTTGAATGATGGTTTTCTCAGGGTATATGCCCAGTAGTGGGATTGCTGGGTCGTATGGTAGTTCTATTTGTAGTTTTTTAAGGAACCTCCATACTGTTCTCCATAGTGGCTGTATCAGTTTACATTCCCACCAACAGTGCAAGAGGGTTCCCTTTTCTCCACACCCTCTCCAGCATTTATTTATCATATAGAGTGAAGTAAGTCAGAAAGAGAAAAACAAATACCGTATGCTAACATATATATGGAATCTAAGAAAAAAAAAAAAAAAAAAAAGGTCATGAAGAACCTAGTGGCAAGATGGGAATAAAGACACAGACCTACTAAAGAATGGACTTGAGGATATGGGGAGGGGGAGGGGTGAGATGTGACAGGGTGAGAGAGTGGCATGGACATATATACACTACCAAATGTAAAATAGATAGCGAGTGGGAAGCAGCCGCAGAGCACAGGGAGATCAGCTCGGTGCTTTGTGACCACCTAGAGGGGTGGGATAGGGAGGGTGGGAGGGAGACACAAGAGGGAAGAGATATGGGAACATATGTATATGTATAACTGATTCACTTTGTTATAAAGCAGAAGCTAACACACCATTGTAAAGCAATTATACTCCAATAAAGATGTTATACAAAAAAAAAAAGTTAGCTTCTCAGTGAGGCCTTTCCTGGGCTACCCTCATTAAAGCTGGAAAAGAAAAATCCACCCTCCGCATTCCTCATCCCCTTGCTTTTGGCAGACCACTACTTAAACCACCTTCTAACACCCCCTAGTATCTACGTATGCATTTTGCATGGGGCTCGCCTCTCCCCACTAGAACGCAAGCTCCCCGAGCTCCACCTCGGCCTTTCACTGCCGTTTCCTCAGGGCCCACAGCAGTGCCTGGCGCTCTGGAGGCACTCAATCCATATACTGAGAGAATAAATAAGAAACTGATGTTCCAAGGAGTCAACGACTTTCACAAAGTCACACTTTGGAATTCAGCCACATGGCAGGACTAGACACCAATTTTGCTGACATCCCCTTTATGAAAATTAAAGAATATGATAGTAACATATTAAAGGCTTATAAATATAATACAGGTACCAGTCTGAAACACAAGCCTCTAAAAATTTATATAGACCTTTTTTTACTTAAAAAGCAAGCTTACACGAATTCTCTTTCAATTTTCCTGACCACCCTATCAGGGATAAATTAGTATTTCTATTAGGTCTATTAGTATTAGGTCTGGGCCTACCTAGAACAACTCCAATCACCAAAAGAGTCAGTATATTTAAAAATCGAAACAAAACAAAACAAAAACACTCAGGGAAAACAAACAAAAAGAAACAGGAAAGAGAAAGGACAGATATTTTTAAAAATAATTAGCTGGGGAGAGTGCAAATGTTATCCCATGAAATTTTAATAACATTCAATAAATAAGCTGCCTTCAGCCTGCAACTGAGATTGGTCTCACAAGCAACCTGTACTTCCGTCAATCTTTTGTCCTAGGAGAGAAAGCCTTCATGCTCTCATCTTACAAGTCTGCAGTCAAAAGTCAGGTGGAGAATTTCATTGAGTTCATTATGCAGTCCCAAAGGAAGCAGAGCCTGAAATGGAGCAATGAGCTTCATGGAATCATAAAGGTGACCTACGGCCATCTCAGGTGCTATGACTTTTTCCTTCCTGAGAGCTGAGGATCCTTATGGCTTTGTACTTCATAGGGCTGAGGAATGGAGGAAAGAAGGTTCCTACAAAGGCACTGTCAAAGGAGTCTCCCATTGTTTTGACTGGCCATACCAATTGGCATCCTAGTTTAAATTTTTATCAAACTTATTGAGAACACCCCAGTGCACAAAGTGATTGCCTGGGGACAGACCACCATATGAGCATGACATTCTATGAAAAGAGAGGAGACTAATCATAAATGAATTCAATCCAAATAATTTTAAAAGTTAGTAACTGAAAAAAAAAGAAAACAAATGATAATAGTGAACTAAAAAAAAAAAAAAAATTCCTTGAGTATCATCAAAGGGAAATATCTCTTTGTTAAGCATTCCAGGAATGTGATATATGTATCCATGGTTTGTGAGATCTCCACATTTTTTACAGTAGCTTATAAATTGCTAAGGTGCCTGAGTTAGGTACTGGCACATTCTTCTTAAATGCGCCCCAGTGAAGCAAATACAAACACCCAACATTTGTGCTGAGTATAACCCTTACATCTATTTGTAGGGCATTCACAGGCATGTGAAGATATGAAATCTATCAGGTTTGATCACTCTAAGAATTAGAAAATCTGGGCCTACAAGATATACTCAAGATACCTTAAGTAAACGCCTTTCTACCACAGCTAGATGGAATGTCTTTTGAAATCCAACTAAACATTTCTCCCATTGCTGAGTCAATTATAATAAGAACACAGCTAGAAACTCACAAAAGTGAACTGATTTACAAGAAGAAGAAGTAGGGTCTAAGGTCTTTTCTGTGTGCAATGCATTTACCACAGAGACAAAATTTATCTAGGGCAAGAATGTGTATTACAAAACACAGGTCAAGTACTGATGTAACGGCTATCTTTATCAAAATAAATACAAAACTAATCGATTACAGGAAAAAGTCCCTAAGACAATGTTTCCTAATGTAGTAATTAGGAAACATAAGTATGCAACGAATTCTCTGCAAAGAGAACAGCACTAAATTTGTCTTTTACAGACATAAACCACACAGGAGTTTTCATTCTAAAGTAGAATATTGAAAAACCCTTAAGATCAATGAAGAAACAACTAAAAAAAAGAAAATTCATAGATCCTAGCCTTCAAAGAAATATACAGGTCACTTCTATCTTCAGCATTTTAAGGTACCATAATATTTAAGTCATTCTAGGGAGAGGAAAAATTGATTAGCAACCACTACAGAAAATTCTTTAAAAACCAGCCTAGAAACTCCACTGTAATTATTAATTACAAACTTGATTTTTATGGACTTTTTATTTTTTTACTAAAACTAACCAAAATTAAGCTACTGGCTCAATTAGATAGAGATGAACAACAAGACACCTTTCTGTTTGAGAGTTTAAAGTGTAAAAATCCTCTATTTTCTGGCTTGGTCTGAGAATAAGGTTCCTATGGATTACCCATTTTCAAAGTATTAGAAAGCACTAAAATTACATTTAGTGAGTTTAAACTTGGTGGCAGAGGACACAGACAGAATCAAAGCCATTACAGAAATTTTCACTACTCCAGAATCCCAATTATGGCATCACTTGGCATAGAACTGTATATGGGGGGCGCAGGGGAGGGTTCTGGTCAACAGAAGTCGGACTGAGTCATCCCTCAACTCTGCCTGTAAAAGCTGAATAATCTCAATAAATTACACCTTGTTGGATCTTATTTCTCAACCCTTTAATCATCTTTAAGACTCTCCTCTGAACAACTTGCAACTGTTCTTCATTCTTCTCCGGCTTCTAAGTTTTAAGCTACTTGATCAAATGTCAAAGGAAGCTGTTATTAGTCTTTAGACCAGAAATTAGAATAATTTCAGGAATAGACATACTCTTACAAGTTATGACTTAAATGAAAGTTACATAAATCAACGCATTTAGCTCTATCACCTCAATGGAGTAGGTTAGCATGAGGGAATTCTTTTATAGTGTTTTATTATGTATAGAAAAGAGATTTTACTCAAATACCTTGTTATAAATTTACTTTATCTGAAATGTTGGGAGGAGCAAAACAGAAAGTGATTTCAAATGTTCGTTGGCTATACTTTCAGGAACACCAACTAACCTACAAGTAGGAAAATGCTTATAGCAAAAGTACATAGTTTTATTAGAACACGCATCTATTATTGACATAACCTTTTGATGGAAAGTATACATATTTTTTCATAGGCACCCATACCTATTATTGACATGACCTTTTGAAGGAAGGGGTATGCATTTTTTTACTAACACACATACCTGTGATGACAATTTGACATACATGATATTTTGGTGGAGGATCCTGAACCCCTTCCTCTCAGGCCTACCTGAAGAGAAAAAAGGAATCCAGTCATCCTTTCCCTTTCAGTGGGGTGTCACCTAGTCTATTTTTAATATTTTTTTCCATTCCCACCTCCAAATGCCTTTTCAAATACTCCTGGACCGGGCTAGAAGCCTGGCAGTTTCCCAAGGCCTGTGAGGGTGCTGGGGTAGAGATGCAGGAACGGAAGAGAGACAGGTGGGTTTAATCCACTCAGTCTGGAGACCAGCTCAGCCCCTCCGGTTCACATCCAGCCTGCGGCTTAATGCACAGATTTAGTTAGATGGTGGCCAGTCACATCACTGGCCTTTCACTGTCCCCAGTCAGGTTAAGCAAAGCATGGACGTGTTAGTATATGTTCACAAAGCCTTTGACACTCCTTCCATCAGAAAGTGGAGTCTGATTCCCAGTGATTTACTTCTAAAAAATAAGATGTGGCAGAGATGACCCTGAACAACTTCAGAGGCTGGATTAGAAAAGGTCATCGGGCTTCCACCTGGCTCTCTCCCTTGGGACATGCACCTTGGACACCCTGAGCAGCTCTATAGTAAGTCCAGCTAAGCTGAAGCTGCCATGCTGGAGAAATCACGTGGAGAGACCACCAAGAGAAAGAGAGAGGGGCCTAGGAGCCCCAGTTATTTTTGTCTCCAAGTGTTTGAGTTCTCCCAGACCCCAGCTGGCATCAACAGCTGGCCTGTGAACGGGCAGCCTCCAGCCCAGCTTCCAAGCCATCCTGATGGCGCGGACACAAGCCAGTCCGGCTGAGCCCTGCCCAAACGCCAGCTTTGTGAGAAAATTAAATATTGATACTGTTTTAAACTACCTATTTGCGGGGTAGTTTGCTACATAGCAATAGACAGGTGGAACACAGACCTTACTTCTATCCGTAGAGAAAACAAGCTTCAAAACCAGCTTCACGCAGGGTAAAGGTGGTGGGGGAGGGATGAATTAGGAGACTGGAATTAACATATTCCCACTACCATGTATAAAATAGATAATACACAAGGACCTACTGTAGAGCACAGGGAACTCTACTCAAGACTCTGTAATAACCTATACGGGAAAATAATCTGAAAAAGAATGGATATATGTATAAACGAACCACTTTGCTGTACACCTGAAACTAACACAATATTGTAAATCAACTATAGTCCAATATAAAATAAAAATTAAATGAAAAATAAAGAAAAGAAAAATGGCTAAATTGGTGGTCTCCAAATTTTTTGACCATCCTCAATAAATGTTTGTTTACTTAGTCATTGATTTAACACACACGACTACACTAGTGCATTATACGTGAATATAAACTTTTCTAAGGATCAGTTAAAAATATAAATTCTTTTTATGCCAGGCCTCTAAGTTTCAGCCACTTTTTTTTTTAACATCTTTATTTCGAGTATAATTGCTTTACCGTGGCGTGTTAGTTTCTGCTATATAACAAAGTGAATCAGCTATACATATACTTATATCCCCATATCTTTTCCCTCTTGTGTCTCCCTCCCATCTGCCCTATCCCACCCCTGTAGGCGGTCACAAAGCACCGAGCTGATCTCCCTGTGCTATGCAGCTGTTTCCCACTAGCTATCTGTTTTACATTTGGTAGTGTATATATGTCCATGCCACTCTCTCACTTTGTCACAGCTTACCCTTCCCACTCCCCATGTCCTCAAGTCCATTCTCTACGTCTGCGTCTTTATTCCTGTCCCTAGGTTCTTCAGAACCATTTTTTTTTTTGTTAGATTGCATATATCTGTGTTAACATACAGTATTTGTTTTTCTCTTTCTGACTTACTTCACTCTGTATGAGAGACTCTAACTCCATCCACCTCACTACAAATAACTCAATTTCGTTTCTTTTTACGGCTGAGTAATATTGCGTTGTATATATGTGCCACATCTTCTTTATCCATTCATCTGTTGATGGACACTTAGGTTGCTTCCATGTCCTGGCTATTGTAAATAAAGCTGCAATGAACATTGTGGTACATGGCTCTTTTTGAATTATGGTTTTCTCAGGGTATATGCCCAGTAGTGGAATGGCTGGGTCATATGGTAGTTCTATTTTTAGTTTTTTGAGGAACCTCCATACTGTTCTCCATGGTGGCTGATCAATTTACATTCCCACCAACAGTGCAAGAGGGTTCCCTTTTTTCCACACCCTCTCCAGCATTTATCATTTGTAGATTTTTTGATGATGGCCATTCTGAACGGTGTGAGGTGATACCTCATTGTAGTTTTGATTTGCATTTCTCTAATGATTAGTGATGTTGAGCATCCTTTCATGTGTTTGTTGGCAATCTGTATATCTTCTTTGGAGAAATGTCTATTTGGGTCTTCTGCCCATTTTTGGATTGGGTTGTTTGTTTTTCTGATATTGAGCTGCCTGAGCTGCTTGTATATTTTGGAGATTAATCCTTTGTCAGTTGCTTCATTTGCAAATATTTTCTCCCATTCTGAGGGTTGTCTTTTCTTCTTGTTTATGTTTTCCTTTGCTGTGCAAAAGCTTTTAAGTTTCATTATGTCCCATTTGTTTATTTTTGTTTTTATTTCCATTTCTCTAGGAGGTGGGTCAAAAAGGATCTTGCTGTGATTTATGTCATGGAGTGTTCTGCCTATGTTTTCCTCTAAGAGTTTTACAGTGTCTGGCCTTACATTTAGGTCTTTAATCCATTTTGAGTTTATTTTTGTGTATGGTGTTAGGGAGTGTTCTAATTTCATTCTTTTACATGGAGCTGTCCAGTTTTCCAAGCACCACTTAGTGAAGAGGCTGTCTTTTCTCCATTGTATATTCTTGCCTCCTTTATCAAAAATAAGGTGACCATATGTGCATGGGTTTATCTCTAGGCTTTCTATCCTGTTCCATTGATCTATATTTCTGTTTTGGGGCCAGTACCATACTGTCTTGATTACTGTAGCTTTGTAGTATAGTTTGAAGTCAGAGAGCCTGATTCCTCCAGCTCCGTTTTTCTTTCTCAAGATTGCTTTGGCTATTCGGGGTCTTTTGTGTTTCCATACAAATTGTGAAATTTAAAAATAGAAATTCTAAGATTTTTTCCCTGCTCCAAAAAGGTTATCATGCTCACCCAACTTTGAAAACTCCTGGAGTCAGAATGTGAACTGTTTAGATAATAGCTCTGAAGTTCCAAGTGATTAGACAGCGCACTAGTCAGGAACAGATTAAAAGTGCTAAGGTTTGAGGAAGTATGGTATTTACTTAATCTTTTTCTTTTTTTAATCATTTAGCAAACAACAGGGACTTTTGGAATAGAAGGAGGCCTTGGAAATTTTAGGTAAAATTTTCTCTACTTTGGTATCAGCCATGCAAGTAATTTGTTAAAAATATCAGTTAAAATACAGCAATTCATGAAGCATTTCTCTTTTTAATAAATTCGAATGGGTCCCAGGAAGTCCCCATAATGAGCTCCACCTAGTTGCTCGTACTCAGTGATACTTCCTGGAGGCATCGTGCATTGGTCAGGATCACCACCTTGCAAGCCACCATGGGGGTTAAATCCTCTGGAGTTGGCCCACTGCTCTCCCACTTACAGTCTGTACCTTTAGGCAACTACTGAGCTTCTTTCAGTTTCTACTCCTGCAAATGGTGCCAATAATGATGTCTGACTCATAGGTTGTTTTGAGGAGTCAACGAAGGATGTAAAGCTCTCAGCACCACGCCTGCCCTGAAATGAGTGCTCAACTAATGTTAACCACCGATTTCTGTTGCGATTGTTGTTATAGAAAAAGGAAGAATTACATTTTTAAATTTGAGAAACGAGTCAAAAATACCTGTCCTGCCTGTAAACGTTATTCTTTCAGTCAAGATCAAGGCAAAAAACTAGCCCACTCCCCATCCAATCTCAGGGTCCCAGCTTCCCACTCCTCCATCCCAGCCCACCCTCAAGGTATTTGTAAGAGGGGCAGCTGAGGTGTAGAGGAGCAAATAACAAAGCTGATTAATGACAAAAGCTGTACTGAAATTACAGAACTAGATGCACAACAGAAATACCAGTGTATTTTGGAGTAAGAAGATGGGGTTCATCATTTTCCTCTTATGTAAATTGGGAGTCATACTATAATTCTTAATGCTCTTGTGTAATGCAAATCAAAATATATGTTTGTTACACAAGTGTAAGGTGGTCATGCAAAAATGTTTTCTCACTAGACAAAATGTGTGAAGCCACCATACCAGTGGTTCCCACACTTCTCTGTGCCTCTAACCCACAGAGCTGGTTAGAAATAGAGATGTGCAAGGAAAGTGAATTCTGTAACAAGGTCCTGGGGAGATCCTGATACATGGGAAACTGAGACTCTCTGTGGTACCACTTTATAAGACAGACAAGTGAGAAAAACAGGTATACATTCATACATCCTCCACAGGTTCCTGACAATCAGACCTCCATTGCATCAATAAGATTTGGTAAGAAAACTACATATTGAGTACTTCAAACATGTATTGAAGGACTTCCCTGGTGGCACAGTGGTTAAAAATCCACCTGCCAATGCAGGGCACACGGGTTCGAGCCCTGGTCTGGGAAGATCCCACATGCCACGGAGCAACTGAGCCCGTGTGTCACAACTACTGAAGCCCATGCACCCAGAGCCCGTGCTCTGCCCCAAGAGAAGCACCGCAATGAGAAGCCCGCGCACCACAATGAAGAGTAGCCCCCGCTTGCCGCAACTAGAGAAACCCCGTGCGCAGCAACAAAGACCCAATGCAGCCAAAAATAAAATAAATAAAATAAATAATCTTATTTTAAAAAAACACATATTGAAGAAAATGCACTGACAACTCCAAACACTTGATTAGGTCACCAACCAAAAGGGGGCGAGACTTAATCAATGAGTCCCTTCAATGTTTCCACACACCCTAGAGAGCAGAGGGTTGGCCACTCATGAGTGAAACCAAACACTGGTCTATTCTTACTTCCCCACCTGCAACTCACAGTCTGCATATAAGCTGGCCGGTATCTGTCAATCATTCATTCCATAAACGTTCATTAAGCTCTATATTAGCAACTGGGGGTGCAGTGGTGAGCAAACAGCTCTTGGGGTCTGGAACCATTTGGGCAGGTTCATTCTAGTCTTGGTGACGATCTACAACATGAATTACTTGAAGTACTGATGTTTTAAAGTTTTCAGATTTAAAACACGTTACAGCTGTTAAAAGAAATGTTATACCCATTATCTCGTTAAGTCGGTATAGCAACGACCTAAGTTATTTAGAGTTACTTACTACTAGTCCATTTTTACATTGAGGAGACAAAAATCCAAAGAGGTGAAGTACCTTGTCTAAAGTTAAAGATGTTGTAAGCGGTGGGACCAGAATTCAAGCCTGAAAGTTTGACCCCGTATTCTGAGCCCTTTTAGCCCTGCAACCTTGCTGTTGCTGGCCCTTCCCATCCCGGGGCTGATGACGGATGGAGATGAGGAGCAGAACATGGGGCTCAGTGCATCAGGCTCCCACAAAGCCGACGTTGCTCTCAGTGCTTCTGTCTGGTTGCGTTACAGAAAACAGAAACTGCTCCACACATCTCACTCATAAAGGGTGTAAATGTAGAAAGAGGGTACATACAAAATCTTTGGAAGGTTTGAGAGAAGGGAAGGCAGAGGGCCCTACTGGACTCTTGGTTTTAAAATCACACAGCCATAGCTGCAATCTAGAGTTCCAGAAAACTACTGATGTCACCAATACACACAGCTCCAGGAACTTGCTTGGTGGTATCACACTGACATAAGAAAGGCCTTTCTGCCACATTTCATGCAACTGCCTCCTACTGGCAAAACCACAGCCCGAGTTGCAAGGGAGTCTGGTAAATAGAATTTTTTGTCTTCCAATTCCTGGGATACAGGGGAGAATACAGGAAGATGGGAAGAGATGTCAAGTGCCAATCAACAATGTTCAACACTAATTTTTCTTTCCTTGATACCTTCTGCGTGGCTCCTGTCCTCCTGCAATTTTCCACTTTCTCTTTAAATTCAACTCTATCTTCTTGACATACTGAAATAATCCCTCAGTGGTCTCTTCCCTACTCCAGTGACGATATTGCATGGTCAAATACAAACCCTGACCACCTTCTCCCTCTCTTTCTGAGTCAGCACCCCACCTGCTGCCCAATCCACTCCACCTTTGGAATTGGCTGAAGCACCCCCTGCAGGACAGGAGACCTGTTCTCCTGAAGAGCCACTCAGGGGCCAGATAGACAACTGGAAATGTAGAAGAGGTAGTTCCCCAAGGGCTAAAACTTGACCAGTAGGAAAAGGAGGACAAGGAGATAAATTTCCCTTCCTTTCTCTCTCCTATGTACTACTCCAAGGTACAATGCCTCCTTTCAAACTTTCTGGAGGATTCTCTCCTGCTGTTTGAACAAGCTTGCTGCATTAGCTATTGTGTTGCTTTGTGAAACCCTGTGATGCAGTAGCCAGCATGGTGACACACTGGGTTGCAACAAATTACACCTGTTCCTTACCTCAACGTCCTGTCGTTGCATCTGGCAAATAAACCATCAGGATCATAATCACTGCCTTAGGCTCTGCTTTCTAGAAGGTCTAGGCTAAGTGACATAGATTGGGCACGACTGGCATCTGCAAAGCAGGGGTTCTGAGCAGAGCTGTTCTTCAGAAACACTATGTAAAAATTATAGCTGTTCTTGCATCACCCAAGGCTAAATAAAAATCACATGAATGGGTTTCCTTAAGTGCCATCTTAGAAATACATCAACTAGTACTAGTATAGAACTAGAACCCAGGTCCTCAGCTCTGGTCTTGCCCTTCGCCCCCAATCACCCTCGACTATTTACCAAGTGACAAAGAACCTTGTTGACATTGTGTATTGAGAAAGGCTTGTGACATCATTAGGCGGACACTGCAGACTAGGAGAAAAATGCTAAGGAACGTTTCGGGTGGCAAAAGTAAACAGGTGCGATCAGCCTGCAGCACAAGAAAACTAATGAACATTTCAGGAATTATAGAAATGTATTCAGAGCTTTGTAAGAGGTTAGCATGTCTCATTACACTCTTTACCTTTCCTTTCAGACATTTTCTTTAAAATAAGGAAAAAAACAAAAAACCCAGATTCAAAAGCAGCCAGCTGGTAGCAAGCACTGTCAGTAAGACGTGATGTAAGCCAGGCTAATTGATCACTTTTTAAAGATTAAGTGGCCCATTCTCTGTAATAGGACATACAGAAAACAGCTTTGACAGCACTGAAGTAGTTTGCTGAATTCTGAGTGCAAACTAAAAATTTAAATCATGCTTATTTTTTGTCAGGTAATCCACTCACAATAGGCAATTTACGTGATCTCATCGTATAAGAAAAGCTCAGATGCTCTTCCTGAATCTTCTACCTGCTGTGTTGCTATGATGCACCTGCCATTTGGATAGATGGCTGATAGAAGGGGTAGAAGGACCTGGATACCAATTTGCCTTGTGTGTCTCAAACAGAAATAGTCTCCCTCTGGGTAATCACTGAACAAGATCTAAAGGCCTTTATTTCTTACGTACAAGCTCTGTCTCTCTGGGTCTCATGTTTTTTACCTTAAAAGTGAGATTATCATAATACCCTTTAATTTAATTCTCAGGATTATTTTGATGATTAAATGGAAAACATAATTATTTAATCAAAGTGAACATGTACTACTGATATTATACACTGTCTGTAAGGCCTGCTGTGGGAACTGTTCACACCGTAGAACCACTTTTTCTTAGGGTTCACGCTAACTCGGCTGGGCTGTGCTGTGCATTCTTTCTCCTGCTCTTAAGTTCAGAGGATGGAGAGAAACTGCAGCACTGACCATCCACAGCCAAGGGTGAGAGGTGGGAGGGGGTGGAGAGGTTAGGACAGAGCAAAGAACGTGAAGTTCAAGACTCGCCCTGGAATCCTCCCTCTTCTCCCTTCCAGCTGGAGAGCTAGAACTCAATCCCTCCTAAATTTCATTTCCTACTCAGTAAAGTGGGGAAAATATTGGCACTATTAGCTATTAGCAAGATGATAGATGATGTACGTCAAGTGCTAAGCATCCTGACCCCGAGGAGGAACTCAACAAACGTCAGGTTCTCCCTCCAAATGGCCTGGAAAGATCACACACACACACACACACACACACACACACGCACACGCACACACGGGACGGGGAGCCGGAGCAGTGGAAGACTTCTCATGGAGTTGCGAGTCAGAATCCTGGCATGCCCATACTGTCGAAGCTTGTCCTTTCATGGGCATGAGGAAAAACTATCTCTTTATATGCCCAGCTTTTAGAGATTTCCTCAACTGGCTCTTCAAACCTTGAGTTGATTCAGAAGCCCCACGCCTACCTGCTTTATAATGGAGCTTTATATGAAATGCTCAGTACTTTTTATGAAATATATCATGCTTGTTTCACTTCTCTCGACCCATTTCCCTCCCAACATCCCTTCTCGTGAAAATCGCCATGGCTTAAGTGGTTTGGGACTTAGGACGAGATGGAGAGAGTTCAAGTTGGTTTTAATGAATACAAGTGGCAATAATGAAAGCCTGAAACTAATTTTTAGATGATTTCTTGAAGTCCGGGATCCTTATTGCACCACATCTTCAACATCTTTGGCAATTATAGAACCTCACCTACAATCAGAAGCCTTACTGTGACCGTATGCAACACCACGGCGGGCACGGGGTCTGACAACACAACAGCATTCTGCAGTTGGGACACTCCTGAAACATCAACAGCAAAGGGTCATGACACATGTAATGCCCCAGGACAGGACTGTTTGTTCGTGAGGCTTGACCAGCTGAAGACGCCAGTGGAAACGCCAACAGTCTTATCAGCTGAAAGGGCTGATGAACACGCTGCCCTTTATACATTGGCCCCTACCCTTACTTCAAACAGGAGACAGACCTCAGTCTCTGTACTCATTGTCTGGAAAACTTCCCTCAGGGATTCCTGAGTTCTGAGAGGTGTAGCAGGTGATGAAAAAGAGACTAGTCACGGCCCAGGACAACTGAAGTCCTCAGTTTACCAGGCTGCCAGATGAGGTTTGATTTGGGAACAAAGAGAACAGACCCGTGGGCACTAGAAGCTGGGCTTCCTGTCACTCTTGCCCTAAGCACCAGGCCACATAAATGCTGTCCACACAAGCTGGCCCACTGTCCTCAACTGCTTGAGCACAGGAACCAAGAAGAGGTTTGAAGACTCCTGCCCTAAACATCCCCACAGACACCGTCTCTCTCCTATTGTTTGGTGCTCCATTCCTACCTCAAGACTGGAAGTTTTCCACCCGGGTCTCCCCTGGACCCCTTCCATAAGCAGACAATCTCGGAGATCCTGCTCTTATTTTAACTGGGTTCCCTATTACTCTTCACTATTCTTACATCTTCTTTAACACCTTCCCCAATAGATATTTTCGCTGCACCTCTCATCCTGAGCCAAATGGGATTCGGTCATTCATTCACTCACCAAAATTTAACAAGCATATCCTGCATAGTAGGCGTTATTTTGGACCCTCAGAACATGGTGGTAAATTAGACAAAGTTCTTGGCCTTTATGGAACTTCATTCTATGGTGACAAATAAACCATAAATCAAGAAATAAATCCATTTATAATACAATTTCAGGTAGAGACAGATGTACTGATAATATGCATCTAAAATTAGGATAAAGGCTTAGAGTAACTTGGTAAAAATGCTAGAGGGAAACTCTATTTTAAGTAGGAGGCTCTCTCTGAGAAACTAGCATTTCAATAACTGATGATGGTAATAATAATAATAATACTAATAAAGTGAGGGTACAAGAGATGCAAAAATCTGGAGAAAGAGCTTTCCAAGGAGCTGGAACAACCAGCAGATGCTCTAAAGTGGGAACGAGCTTGGCCACTCATAGTCTGGCAAATTCACTGCTGCTTTGTGTTTTATTTGTTTGTTCATATCCCTGTTTCACTTTTCAATTAAGACTGCTAGTGAAAGGAGCCAGCTTTGTACAACCCTCTGTAACTCTTCACAGAGCATCAAGCCAAGGGCATGAGAAAGTATTTATTAAATGTTTTGATGATGGTGAAAGCTGTGGATTTCTCCTACCCAATGCAGGCCAGGGGAGTACATAAATAACCAATGACAGTTAGAAATGTTCCTTAAATAAGATCTCTACCCTGACAAAACAAATACCCAGACTGACAACACAACCGGTGCTACACAGATTGGGAGGGGGTAAGGTCTGGGGTGCATGGTGCGTTTGGTGCATTAGAAGCATCTGAGAAAAGGACTTTCACAGCTCTGGAGAAAAAAAAGCAGCAAAGACTAAGTTGTAATAACTTCAAGATGACAGTTAACCAGACGTAGTTACATAAGAAACATTCAAGGGAATTTTAATGTGCTGCAGCAAACAGGATTATAGGGCAATAAAATTTCAAGGTGCATTCTAGTTAAGCCCTAAAGATTTTCACAGTGGTTTTGAAAAGAGAACGCAAGTGTCCAGAAGCTCGGGGAGAATTTTTGCTCCCCTCTACAGAAATTGCAAAATATCTACGTTTTATCCTTTCCTGCCCAAACAAGCAAATGGCTAGCGCCTGTCCACACAGGGGCTACCTGTGGGGAGATCTGCCTCCGAAAGCTCCCAAGAAGGCACATTTCAAGGGCTACTACCCTCATCCAGACTCCCCAGTAGTCCACAGGGCTCTTTACGGTACCCCATGCAGAGCTAAGCCTCGTGAGGAATTAACCCCAGGGTAGCTGAAAAAATTAAATTTCAGCAAGTAAGTTCTACTTGTAAGTTGAACCTAGCCTTCTAAAGGTCAATGGACCAGTCGTTTCACTTCTTTTGGGTCTCAGAGTCTAGCACAGGCTAAACACATAAAAGGCATCCAGCAAATATTTAATGAATGAACCATGTTTCAAAGGGTTTGCTGCTACACATACTCTGTGTGAATGCAGTGAGCGTTTCATGGTACCTGAAGTTAGATATTAACAAGTTATAAAGTGTTCTGAACTCTTACTGTATACTAGGAAACTTTTTCAGCCTTATTTTGTAATCCCATATAGGTTACAGGGTCACCAGATAAAATACAGGACTCCCAGTTACATTTGAATCTCAGATAAATACAGATAAGTTTTCAGTGTAAGTATGTCCAAAATATTGCATGGGACATACTTAACACTTTAAAAAAAAAAACCATGGCTTCTCTGAATTTCAAACTTAACTGGGCATCGTGTATTTTTATTTATGAAATCTGGCAACTCTAATTCAGCCTTTGGGCCTTGAACCTGATTGAATTTGTTTCTCTTCTCTGATAACTGGACTCTAAAACGCAGATATTTTAATACTTTTTTATTATTCCCTATTAAAATAAAGAACAAATGAAGCATGATCGTCTTTACCTTATTGGCAGAGATATACAGGAAGATACTCCAGACCTTATGCAATTCAGAATTAATGCACAGAATGGCGTTATCCATAGTGCCTAGTGTAGCTCGTTATGTTGAATTTTGCTAAAAGAAGAAAAAAAAAAAGAATAGGGTTTCAGCCGTTTTCTAATGACATGGCCAGATGATGCCACAAAATCTTGGCATTACTGATAAGTACACACTGTACTGGAAAATCAATAGTTTCTGAAGGGGATCCTGAAGGGAACTTTCCATTATGGAGGTTCGAAATAACTTAACCCCACACTCATAAATTCCTGCAGGGGGGGTGCTCCATGTCCCTCGGCAGAAAGCACAGGCCTTGTCCTAACTTCATAAACAGCAAAGCTGGAATGACTGCTTTTAAAAATTACTAAGGGCATCTATTTTTGAAAACAGCATTTTTCAACGATTTTTAATGCCAGTGATTGAGGTGAGAAAGTAAACATAAGAACAGCTGTCCTTTCACTTTAAGAAAACCTGATATGCTGAAAGAGCTTAGGTAAGCAGGTAAATTGTGAAAGTGGTTATTTATATTAAATAATAATTCATTTCAACACTCCATGAACTATTAGCCTCCCCTGGCATTTAGAAAAAAATCATATCATTTACTCCCTCGCAAAGAGTTCCTCAACAACTCCCCAGGGTTTTCTGTATATTAGGGCGATGAAATTTTAGTCCCTTGCCCATTTTAAAACTCCACATTTATAAATATCTACAAAATGGTTTGTAGTTACATTTAGTATTCCCTTTCCTTAAAACTCTAAGGTAATATGAACTCCTCCTGCTATTCTACGGAAAAACACTTGCCTATAACTCAGATCTCTTCAACCCTTTTCCTTTTCTCCAAAACTTGCAGATAAAGCTTCTCTAAAACTTTGGAGTAAAACACATCATTCTATTTTTACTAGTTCATACGCTCTCCTAACACTTTAAGTATGGTAGACATTAAAAAAATAAAACTCACTATTCATTATTCATTTTACAAATGGAGTCACTTCCCTAGAAATAGCAAAGAATCACTCAGTCTTCATTTTTTAATAAATGTTTTATTTGAGAATAGTTTTAGATTTACAGAAAAATTGTGAAGAGAGTACAGAGAGTTTGCATATACCCTACGCCCACTTTCCCCACTGTTAATGTCCTACATTAGCATGGTACATTTGTCATAACTAATAAACAGATATAAAAATGTCATTATTTCAGGAATACAGTACTTTATTCAGATTCCCTTAGATTTTACCTAATGTCCTTTTCTGCTCCAGATCCCATCCAAGATACCACATGACATTTAGTTGTCATGTCTCCTTAAGGCTCCTCTTGGCTGTAGCAGTTTTCAGATTTTCCTTGTTTTGATGATTTAAGGAATACTAGTCTGATATTTTATAGAATGCCCCTCAATTTAAATTTGTCTGATGCTCCTCTCATAATTAGACATTATGGGTTTGGGGAGGAAGATTGCAGAGGTAAACTACCATTTTCACCACGCCATAACTATCTGTTATCGTCACTGATTTATCACTGGTGACGGGGACCATGATCACCTGTCACCTGGCTTAGATGGTCTGTCAGGTCTCTACACTGGTACAGTTACTCTTTTCTCACCCTTTTCCATGCCTAGCCCATGCTTAAGAGGTAAGGAGTTAAACTCCACCTCCTGGAGTGAGCAGTATGTACACGGATTATTTGGAATTCTGCACCGGAAATTTATCTTTTTGCCTCCATTTATTTATTTATTTATTTATGCAATCATCTATTTCTGTGTGGATGCATGGATATTTTACACTTTGCATTATAATCCAATACTACTTATTTTTTGCTCAAATTGCTCTAGCTTGGCCATTGGAGTTCTTTCAGGTGGCCCCTGTGTCCTTTTGACATGCCCCTCACCCTGCATCATTGTGGGGTTTTTTTTTGGCACACCCTTTCTTTCTGGAACTGTAAGATGCTCCAGGTTCCTCTGGTATATTCCTTGCCCCAGCCCTTGATCCAGCCATTTGTCAAAGGTGGCCTAGAGCACAGCATTAGAAACCAAGACCTGGGCCTTGCTGGGTGAAAGCCACTGTCATTTAAAAATCATTTCTCCTCCCCCCTCCTCCTGCTTGACTGTATCTGCTATTAGACTGCAGGACATTCACATTATTTCAAACTTGGTTCTAAGAAGGAAATTACAGTTTAATTTCTTAGGTATCTGATGATTTTAAGTTCTTATTCTACTTTATATTTTAAAACTATGATTTTAATTTCCTTGTTTTTGCTTTCTGGGTATTAATTTTTTGTGTTTTGTTTTTCTTCTTAAAGCCACTGAATGTTAAGGTAGTAAGATTCCTAAGGAAAAGAAGGGTGTGTTACTTCTCTCCAGGCTTAGCTAGGTGCAGTCTGGTAATTCAACTAGAAGTAGCAGGGTGTACCTAAGTCCAGGAGGAGCTTAATATATTACTGTCCTTATTCAACCCTGGCTGGAAAAGGACTCTGTGATGACCACAGACATGCAAGGGATGGTTGTAAAAAAATGAAGAGGTTGCAACAAAGAAGAGAATGACACACAAATAACACTACCAAACCAAATAACCACCTTATATTTTATGATGTATATGTGACAGAAAACTGGCTTTGAATACCAGGAATGGCTCTTTCATAGCCGCAGCGTCAAGCATGTATTCTGTCCAACGTCAGGACTTTCAACGGTTTTAAAAAGCCACAAGGATGTCCTATAATAGCTGAGGCTTACCAAATTCTCATGCTACTAGTACTGAGAAAGTCTCCAAAACGACACAAAGAAAAAATATTAATAAATAAATAAATGGATGCTCCCTGGCCATCTGAACAGGTGAGATTACCTATTTGAAATGCTCATCAAAAGGGCAACATCTCTGCACCCAGCTTATGCATACAAACAAAGCACAACATATTAGATCCTGTGATTGCTCTTCCTTCCGCTTTCCCTTCCAATTAGTGCCTGCCAGAACTTACTCCCTCCCTCCCGAGGCAAACACTCTGAATAACGCTACAGAGCCTCACATGGATGATATATATAAAACCAGGGATGACTCAGTCACAACGCTTACGCTACTCCTAAAAACCAAGGCCCCCTCAGGGCTACAGCAAACCTACAGTCCAGAGCCAGGAGATCCTGGAAAACAGCTCCGACTGGGTCACTTAACACAGCTAAGCTCACAACCAGATTCAAAATGTTGGCACCCATTATCTAGATTCTAATGGAGCTTACTGAGCCAGTCAGAGACGGGCTGGCTGCAAGCTGGGCATTTTAATGACTGGCACTCCAATCAGAATTGATAAAGGTGGGTCGCCTCCAAACACTGCTTCATCTTTTCTCATGGATACAGGTTGGATTCAGAGGATATGGTCTTTAGCCAGCACAGAGATGGAAAACAACGCACAAATCAATAGAAAAAAATAACTTCTTTTTATTTACAAAAAAAAAAAATCCAAATATTGGATGCTGTAAACAAAATTCACAATCTGTTCCCTCTAGCACTGATTCAGATGAGTCAGTTTTTAAGAGTCCATTCTCCAGCAACTCCTTTTCTGCCTGTGACACAGACTGAAGTGAAAGTATTCCAAAAGAGTGACCCCAGGTGCGGCGTGCTGCAATCAGGGCCTCTTGGGGCAGGCGATGGTTGTAGAGAGGTCGGAGAGAGAGACAGCCAGCGGGCAGAGCACCCTCCATTCTGCAAGGATTTGCAGCCAGTCTCGCCAAGTTACTTGACATCTTCCAACTTTGTACTTTGACCATGTACTTTGTTAGCAAGCCATTATTATGACAACGTATTACACAGAGATTCTTTCTTAGCGCTGAAAAGGCTATACTATAAGAGATCATAAAGAAATACTATATTCCAACAGGTGGTATATATGAAATTACTTTTTTTTTTTGGCTTTTTGGTTTCATCTAACACACGTTGTCTTCAAACAACAAAAAAGCCTATTTTCGAACTGCTGACAGCTTTTAACATAATACATTTCATTTACAACATAGTTCACAATATTTATTTGACAAGCATTGCATTGAAAACAACTTTACGCACAATAAGGCAACCTACGATCAGCAAACAGAAAGGGGTGGCAAAAAAAACGGTATGTTCACTTCTCTTGGCGTTTCCTCCTTGGCTTGGCTTACAGACATTCTTCCATCCTTGCAATTTTGGAGCCACGTTAAAACAATCCACCCAGTACGAAAGTGAGCAAACACTTGATCCCGTTTCTGGAAGGGAAAAGTCCATCTTGATGTAGGATGTCTTGAGGCAACGAGATTTTACTGCGAAGTCAACTTGTTAAAAGGGCACTGTCACAGGTGAAGTGTTCCCTGACATGCCAGGCTGAACAGGTGAGAAGAGACTCCAGAAGATAAAAAACTTCTTCCTGCTTTGAAGTAACAGCACACTCGACCAGATAAACACAAAGGTAAGCAAATCACAGGCACTAATCAGGAATTGAGAGCTGTCCTTTTCTCTGACCTATGACACACGGCTCTCTCTCACCAGACATTCAAATGTTTAGGCCACACATCCACAAAGAGAGACATATATTCCACTGTTTGTTCAACTACATATGCACAAGACTATAGTACATACAAAAGGGAAATAAATTATATAAATCTTAACGTAAATGCTGAAGGTTGTCTTGAGTACAGCCTGTTCTATCTGAATGCCAGGTGCTGGCATTTCCAACTATGCTACCAGCCCCAGAGTAAGCAAGAAAAGAACATAAATATCTGAGAAAACAAATGAAAAGCGTATTTTCCAAGAAGGCCCCTCCAAACAAAAATCTGTGCCATAAAATAACAGCAGGTTATAGCAATGGCATAGCAATGGCAGAGCCAGAGACCTCCAGATTCTTTCTGAAATAGTGGACGACTCATCGGTCAAGAGTTAGGATGAGAAGGAAGAAGGCAGATCACCAGCTACTCCTCCTCTGTTCCCGAGCGTTCCCTTAGTTTTCTTTTAGGAAACATCCAAACAGGTAAGGAGGCGGAGCTCTGGTTGCTGACAGTTAAGTATCAGGCTTAACCTGCAAATGGAATATTTCCTGGGAATTTACAATGAATTTTTCAAACCCAGGGCTGGAGTGAGGGAGTCTGAGCCAACGTGGGAGAAGAAAGAGTTCCCTACGTAACAGTGAGTGGCAGTGCAGTAGCTGTTACAGCTCGGACAGAATTCACAGGGACGCTGCTACAGCAAACCCATCAAGTTCCGGTTAAGGCTTCAAAGAAAGATGCACAAGAAAGGTAGTGCGGATGGATTAAACCAGCATTGAGCACCTGAGGGATGCCCAGATAACAAATAAATTACACTGCCAATAGGATGATGCTAGTTTCTTCCCCAATCCCTCTTTAACTGATGACAAAAATCTGGTTGACTCTTCACAGCAACGATCAGAGTACGCAGTCATCCACTAGACTTGGTAGGGATTGTGCAGCTGTTTCACGATACAAAGGGAAGGTTTTCGGGTGTTAGATTTGTTTTTCACAAATACATTTTCAAAGACCAGTGTCCAAAGGAATTAAGGGCTGAGAGAAGGGATGGGTTTAGGATTAGCTGTCACTGAACTGAAACAGTAATGCCAGTTCATTTCACAAAGGTATAACTGGTCTCTTGGGAAACAGAAAATAAAGTTGGATCTGAATGAATGCAAAGTGAGTGAACTTAAAGTACAGTACTAAATACTTAAATGCAGTGTGACAAACAGGTCAAAGATGTTTCATATTGGCATGAATTTATAAAATTTTATATATAATATATATTTCATATATAAATTTTAAGTAATCGTGCAAATACTCTTTAAAAAGGGTCATTTCACATTTACTAAATTCTAGTGGTCCTGGAATGCACAATGCATTCATTTAAAAATTCATTTAAATATTAATAAGTAGTGTTCAGATCACCAGAAATTCTTTTTTAGCAGTCAGGGATTTAAACAGACTATCACTGATCCATGATCCACTGGATTATACACCATGGAGGTATGCAAGTATTACAAAAAGTAAAAGGGTTCAAACTGTCAAAATGGCAGTTTAGTATAAAAAAAGAGTGCTCTGCCAAACAAATATTCTCCCATTTGTGGAATTCTATGACTCACAAAAAAAAAAAAAAAAAAAAGAAAAAAAGGAAAAAAAAAACTCACTAAAAATGTATAATCTCTGCTCTTCCTATCAAATATATTAATTGTTTTCCTCCTTCATTCGCTTTAATTTTTTTAGATGTGGGTTTTAATTCATCACTGCAATATGCCCACGTCTCATGTCATCCTGTTGAAAACATAAAAGCACACAGTATTTAAACATTTCCTATATGCTACATTTTTCTAGACCATAATCAATGTATTGTGTGTATATACACATATCACAAATATGTATATATATACACATAATATACACACACATACACATGTACCTAGGATAATATCACACCAACAAGGTTAATTTTATACAAGTATTTGTCAAGAAAAAATAGGGCATCTCCTCCACCATTCACAAGCTTATGTGTTGTTTTATTTTCTTCTTGAGTCCCTGATAAAATAGTCATTAAACCATAAAATTTTTCCACTTCAAATTTTCAGAAGGCAACAGGCACTTTGATGTATATCGGTGTGTAACAAATATAGTAACTCTTTATATATTCTACTATTTCTTTTCTACTTGGGTATTTTTATCTGTTAAATCTTTGGTCCTTGAGCATACTTTCTTTGCTACAGCTGTTTTTGCTTGCATTTTCACATTTAAAAAATGCGAGCTATGCACGCAGCTGGAAATAATGGATTGTGTCATCATAAGTTCTGCTGTTTGTTATGAGAACTGCACCAACCTACTACTGCTCATTCGGAGCAAGCCGTTTCTATTAGCGCAATGGGAGAGTTCCACAGAAAGCACTTGCTACAAGCCTCAGATAGTAATCCCAATGTTGGAGTCCCCCTTCCTCCTGTACAGTTGTTACTATCTGAACTCCTGAATTGATAATTTCGTTGGAGTGAGACCCTTTTTTCCTCTGTATTTTCCCTTTTGTGAATTCCGCCTTATAAGAAACTCTCCACTTGTCTTTTTTTCCTATGGCAAAGCTATGGGAGCAGGTACTGCAAACCCATATTGTCATCAAGCTTTTTTTCCTTTGTTATTTTAGGAGAACCTGGTTGCTTTTAATGACAGGTCTCTTTTGTTTCAGGACAGAATCCAGCTGGGTAGGAGAATGAGGTGGGAGGGTTGGCGGTGGTGGTGGGGTGGGTTATTTTGAGATCATGCTCCCATACCTATGAAAAGATCCACAAGCTTTGCCAAGTTTAAAACCAGGAGCAGATCATCATTGCACAAAACATATCCCTAATCATGGCTGGGTCACTCAGCCTTTTTCTTTTTTCTTTTTTTTCTCTTTTTTTTTCCTATCTTGTCTGAAATGGCTTCCCCACAGGACACTTTTAAATGATTCCTAATTGCAAGGTAGCCAAGTGGAGTATGTCTGTTGCTGGCATGTGAACACTGGCTGGACCTGTGCAATGTAGTAATTGCTAAAGTTGGCATCTGCTACGTACGGGGCTGGCTGGTAATAGCAAGTGACATTAGCCACATTAGGGATGACATTTTGGTCAGCTAGCACCCGGATAGCCAGCATTGTGATCAGGTTTAAAGTCTGTCTTCTTTCATGTCCCATCAGGCACACGGTACTCTCATTCACCACTCCATGAAGGGTCATGAGATAGTCATACTTGCGGTCTTCCAAGCCCACGAAGTGGTTCTGCAAATAGGACTCCAGTTTTCTCTGCTGCTCTCCAATGTCTGAGAAATCGATGAAAAACCTAGAACACATATACCTCTGAAGGGTCTTGATCTCATCAGAGGCGGGCCTAAAGCCCCTCACTAAGAGGTTGCAGTACTTAAGCAGGCCTCCCCCTCTGATTTCCTCCGGGTTCCGGGTGGCAATGATCTTGTTACAAAGGTGATCAAAGGCTTCGTGGAAATCGCCATAGACACTCTCCCCGATTATTGTGGGGTGAAACGTTTCAGTCATTGGGTTCTCTGAACATTCGTAAAAGAGGAGAAGAGAGTCTAATTTGATTTGAAAAGAATCTACACTAAATTCAAACTGCCTCCGGAGGGAATCCACAAATTTCAGTTCCACATTTTTGCCACTGTTGTTTGACAGGGATATAAGACTCCATCGGTCAGAGTCATTGCACACTTTAACCATTTTCTGCACATAAGCTTCCTACAATTTAAAAGACAAAACAAGAAGATGAGCAAACCTAGAAAAAAAAATCAATAAATAAGTACATCCTCGTCCCAGCTGAGAATTATTTTGCTCCTTCCCTTCTGTTTTGTCAAGTTTCAGCAAAACACTACCTGCAGGCTTAAACGTTAAACAGTCTTCTCAAAACAACAACAACAAAAAGAAATACATTTAACGAGTGGTTTTGCCGTCTGGGAAAGAGACTAGAAATAATGGTGTGAGGCTTCTCGCAGAGGTAGCACAGTACTAGGAGGTTCTGTTGTCATGCCTGACTTTTGAAATGTTATTTTTTGAGAATGATCTTATAGGTACTATATTCACACAATATCACCACAATATTCAAAAGAGAGAAGGGCCTACAGGGAAAAGTTGGTCTGCCTCTCACCCTTGTCCCTAGTCACCTCGTTTCCCTCCTGCTGAGGGAACCGATAGGATCTGTATCTTGTCGGTCCCCCCGGGCTTCTGCAGCTAAAATCAAATATGAACGAAATTAAGACATTCTGGGAGGCTAGTTCCTCGGATAATTTTAACTAATTGTATAAAACGAGCTTTGGACCAAAGTGGGGAGGAGGGGACCCATTATATCCTGAACACATGAACCAACCTGGAGAAGCACCATATATATGCTTAACACACGGCGTCACGTGAAGGCAGCTAGGAAATCTATTCACATTTCCCAATACAATAATAAGCCCATTGACTAGCCTCTGTTGCAGGCTGCTCTCTTCCCAGAGACTAAATCATCAAATGACTCAAAAAAATTTTTAAAAATGAAAGGTTCACATCATTTCACTCTGCCACTTATCAGAATCTCCTCGGGACACGACTCAATCAAGGAAAGCCAAGAGTTAAAAAATGAGAAGGAAGAGAAGGCAGGGCAGAGAAGGAAGCAGGAGACTTGGAAGCTGAAGCAGCTGAAACACTCGACACAGTGCACGCACCTTGGTTTACTCAGGAAAAAACTCAAAAGCAAAATCAGCCAGGGCGCCCACCTGGGTCCGGGCCGCAGACGTGCGCCCCTCTGCCCGCCGCGCCGCCCCCCGCGCCCGGCCCGCCGCCGCCCCCGGCCCCTCTCGGGGGGCTTTACCTTGAGCGTGAGTGGTGTGATCTTCTCTTTGTTCACCCCTTCGGGTAAGAAGTCCAACAGGCAGTCCAGCACGACGTCCTTCACAGTCTGAAACTCCTCTTCCCCGCGCAGGTCGGCGCAGAAGATGAGGTCCAGATCCTTGTAGCCCAGGCCGCTGTCCTGGTGCAGGACGTGGCTGGCGGCCGAGCCGTTGAGGCGCACGTCGCGGACGCCGATGCGCTTCTCGGCCAGGCGCCGCCGCACCACCTTCACGATCAGGCTGGGCTGCAGCTCGAGCGTGGGGAAGTTGCCGCGCCCGTGGATCGGGATGGTCTCGCTCAGGATGCCGTCCAGCCGCTGCACTTGCTCCCAGTTCAGCACGTTGCAGTGCGCCGTGGGGCTTTCGCAATAGTCCAAGCAGTGCCCGCCGAAGCCGCCGCCGCCGCCGCCGAAGTCGCCGCCGCTAAAGTCGCCGGCCAGGGGGATGTAAGGGCCGCCGGCCAGCTCGTCCTCGGCCATGGCAAAGTACCCTTCGCCTTCCGCCATGAAGTGCCCGCCGAACGCCACTGGGCCCTGGTCGGTCCTAAAAGAGAACAGGGGGGAAGGAGCGCGCTGAGACGCGCGGCGGACAGGCGGACAGGGGCCCGAGGAGGAAGGAGCGCGCCCCCTCCCCGCTTCGCCCCCCGCCTCGGGGGCTCCCCGGAGACTCTCCCTCCCCAGGCCCCCGCGGTCTCCGGCCCGCGCGCGCCGCGCCCCCGCAGAGCAGCCCCGCACCAAAAGTATCTCTGATGCATCTGGAAAGCGCAAGCGGGAGTCCCGTCTGTGTCACCTGGAGGCGGCCGCCCCTTCTAGGAGCGCGGCGAGCGAGGAACTGCGACGCGGCAACACTTCAGGAGCCGCGAGTGCGCTCCCGGCAGCGGCGAGTGACTTAGTCCTTCCCAGACCCCCGCCGCCCGCGCCGGCCACTCCCGCCCCTCACCCCGCCCGCGCCGCCTCAGCCGCGGTGGTCCCGGAGGTGGCGGCTCCTGCTGCCGCCGCCGCCGCCGCACACGCTCCCGTCTCTGGAGCTTTAGCAGTTGTGCGGGCGAAATGTCCTCACTACTTTTTTTATACCGGGGCCTCTCGGCGCTTCCGGGGCCCGGCGCCGCACGCTCGCCACACCCTCCTCATCTGCATAGGGCGCCGCCCCCACCCACCCCGCGGCCGGAGCCCTGCGGAGCCTGGTGCTGCAGCGACGGGCGCGGTCCCCGGAGGGGGAAGCCGGCGGCGGTTCCTGTGTGCACTGATGTGCACAGACATATATTTGCTGTATGGACCCCCCCCACCCCGCCCCTCTTTTTTCCCCCCCACAAACGACGAAACACTTACGATGCCTCAAGTGTTCTAAATGGCCCTCACAACTGGTTCCCGGCTAAAGACGCGCAACTGCAGCAACTTCCAACATAAAATTCTCGCCGTTTATGGCGCGTCATTGCAGCTTAATGACGGGGCTCCAGAGGTTCTTTCGACCGCCCCCCCCCCTTTTAAACTGTGTGGTGTAGGGCTAGGCCGTTTACTCCATTAATAAACCGGGCCTCGGCGTGAACTAAGGCGTCCACTTCCCCGTGCCAATCAGGCGCCGCGCGCAAGGGGCAGGGCAGGCTCCCGGGGTTTCGATTCTCGAAATCTCGGGCGGCGCGGGGAACTCCGGGCGAGCCCACTGAGCGCGGGGGGCGGGGCCGAGCGTGAGTCCGTCTCCCGCGCACGGGCGGCTCGGGGCGGCTCGGGGCGGCCGGGGCGCGGCGCGCGTCCCCGACCGGACGCCCCGGCGCGTTGGGCGGCCCGGCGGGCGCGCGGCCGGTGGCCGAGAGCGAGGCGGGCCCGGAGCGCGGCGCGGGGGAACGCGCGGCCGCCGGGTCGCGCGAAGGGCCGCTGCGCGGAGCCGGACGTTCGGCGGCGCGCTCTCTCGCCGGCAAGTGAGGAGCCGAAGCGTGTTCGTCGTCGGGCGCTAAGGTTTGCCTTTTTCAAGTGAATGTGAATGTCAGTGTGACACGAGCTAGTTTTCCACGACCCGCGATAGCACGAGTTCAAAGGACACAAGCGTTCCTCCCCCAGCCCCTCAACTTCAGTCGCCTCGGCGGCGCGAAAGGAGTGTAGCATTATGTCCGCGCGCACTCGCGCTCGCACCCACGTCTTTGCCAGAAAGCGCGCACTTTCTTCGGGCCGTCCATTCCAGCCGCTAGCTGCCTCTTTCCAAACGGAGAGTAACTTCCCTTCGCTTAGAGGCTGGGGGGGGGGGGGGGGTTGCGGGGGGGGGAGAGGGACGCGCCTGGGAAGCTGAATACTCCCGCCCGTGGCCCCACGCGACCCCAGCCGCCCGGCCTGTGAAGGAGAACGGCCCGCCCCCTCCAAACTGGGGGAGCCCCGGCCTCGTCACCGAAGCTGCGCGCCAGGCGCGCCGGGGAGGGGGGTCGGTCACCCGCGGAGCGTCCAGCTGCGTGGCAACGCCGCCCCCTGCCGGTGCCCTGCGGAGCTGCGTTCCCGAAGCGGGGGAACCGATTGGACCTCAGACGGAGGCCCTGATCCCTCCGCGCCGGCCTCGCACGGTGGGGTGGTCGGGGAAGGGACCCTAGGACGACCAAGCACACAATTCTCACAGGCCCGTCGCTTCCCCAGAAGCACATTCATGGGTCCAGCCACCCATGCATAAATGCATCCATTCTGCCCCGGCGTTCGGAAGAAGTACGTGTAGGTAATGTGGCTTGACCACCTGTTATGTGCCAGGCACCAAGCTGAGTGCTGAGGATTTCAGAAGTACTGCGGATTTCAGAAGTACTGCGTTTCAAGCAGTCTAGTGGGCAGGACAGGCAAGTAGAGAATTACGGTTCAGCTGTACATGTGTTATGGGAGAGGAACGATGGGACACAGAGCAGCAGTGGGCTCCCTAGGATCAGGGGAACTGGGGGAGAAGACCGGAGGAGAGATGTCCTTTGGATCGGATCATGAAAAGTGGATTTTTCTTGCTCGTTGAGGAAGAAGGAGAAAAGCACCGTCAGCGAAGGGAAGAGTGTAAAAGAATGAGAGTTTGAGCAAGGCTGTATAGACCACCACGGTAAGAAAGGAGATTGGGGCGTCGCCAGGAACTTACTGAGCACCTCTGGGCCGTACTCTGCCTACGTCTCGACACCTAACACCTCATTTAATCTTCAGTTGAGAAGGTATTCT